>NC_134713.1:89326663-99326663 GCF_049634645.1 Pelodiscus sinensis | reverse complement strand
ACTCAGTTATACCCCTTAAATATGATATGAAGGAGAGAAAAAGGCAAACAGTAAATGAAGATTGGCTTATCCTTTGAATTAGTACAAATATATGTCCCGGGCCGGGATAGAAGGTGGATCAAGAAGATGGTTGCTGTCGGAAAGCACATTAAATTCCAAAGACATTGAGTAAATTGTTCAAGAACATTTCATGCTTGCTTAATGGATGATTACTCTATAATGTTGCCAAGGTCAGCAATTCCTTGGATTATCTTCATCTCTCCATGAGTTAAAGTGACCACTTATGCAATAACTCAAATGTTTTTTCAAAGATGTGTGTAACTCTATTGTTTATTTATTTAGGCTTAGCAAAAATGTGCCTATCTCATATGCCGTTGTGTGGGTACAATCTTTCCAAACTATATATTAATAAACAGGGCCAATGTCCAAAACATGAGATTCTTCCACTTTCCTCCCCAATATTAAAATATGTCTTGGAAACACATCTCTGATCCTCTCTGATACCATGACTCAAAGGTCGAACAATTAAGGCTCTGGGAAATAAATGAAATACTTTCCATAGTATAAAAGATCCCCTCACTAAATTTGCCTAGGCTACAATCCCTCACACTTAAATCAAGATCTGAAAAATATTAAAATAAAACCTGAAGAGCAGATGTGTGTAGCTTGAAAGCTTGTCTCTCATCTACAGTAGTTGGCCCAATAAAACATATCACAATGCTCATCTTGGCACTCTAATAAAATCAGGAGGCTGTTAGCTCAAGCTCCTAAAATATCTCCAGTGCTGTGGAGAGAGAGAGTCCCTTAGTTAACTAGAACCAAACACATTTAAGACCACAGGACATAAAATTAACACCTTGTATTCCACCCAGAAATGTACCAGAAGCCAGCTCAGGTCACAGAGCAGATGTTAATGTGCTCCCTATGACAAACACTACTCAACTTGAGGGCTGCCACATCTGCATATTTTGACGTTTCTGAATACTCTTGTGGTGCAGTTCTATTAAGAGTACTCTGTAGTCATCCAATCCTGAGTTGACAAAAGCATGGGTCACTGAGGTGAAGCCTGAAAGGAAAGGTTGTAAACCATGTTTTTAGACACTTCTGCTGGACATCTAGAAACAAGAGGATCAGCTAATCATACTCCCACCTCTGAAGAAGCTACTATCACTCCATTACTTCTCCCAGTTTATTCCTCCAACTGATCAGCATTGTCTTAATCTTCTCTGGATTACTTTGCAAACCCTGATTCTGACAAGACACTGGGGCTGTGTCTACACTGGGCCACTTATTCCAGAAAATCAGCCGCTTTTCCGGAATAAGCTGTGAGCTGTCTACATTGGCCCTTGAATTTCCGGAAAAGCAACGACGCTCTACTGTACAAAATCAGCCACTATTCCGGAAAAACTATTCTGCTCCCGCTCGGGCATAAGTCCTTATTCCAGAACACTGTTCCGGAAAAGGACCAGTGTAGACAGCCCAGTAGTCTCTTCTGGAAAAGCGCGTCTACATTGGCCACAGACGCTTTTCCAGAAAAAGGGCTTTTCCAGAAAAGCAGCCTGACAATGTAGACACTCCTTTTACGGAAAAACTGAAAACGGAATAGTATTCCATTTTAAGCAGTTCTGGAAATTCATGCCAGTGTAGACACAGCCTGGGTAAAATAATTAACTTTCTTCTTGGGAAAAGAGTAGAGCCTCTCAAGAATGACTCAATTTTTGATTGCCATGTCTGCATCCAGGGCTGGATTTACATCTTGGGCACCCATAGGTGCTGGGACTCAGAGACACTCACCCACCCAGACTCCCGCGGTGGACAGGAGTGATGGAGTGCTCCTGCCGTGCCTCGACACACATAGATCTCCCCCACTCCACCGCTTCCTACTGCTCTCCACACACACACACACTGCTCAGAGCCTCACCACAAATCCACTCTCCAAAGCCCTGCCCTCCCCACCAGCTGCACCCCCCAGACCTACTGGGAGGTAACACTGTCTGCCAGGCTGAGCAAGGAGCACGCCAGCCAGGCTGCATGGGGCCCTCTCTCAGCGGGCCTCACTCTCTGCCGGGACCATGGAACAGCAGAATTTGACTTTTTAGGTGCCCCTAGAATGCTGGCAATCCTAGGCTCATGTCAACTGTGCCTAATGGGAAACCCAGCCCTGTCTGCATCTTTAACAAAAACACTTAGTTCAATGAGTATGTGAAGGTGAACCAGGTGGTCTCCAGGCAGCCACATTTTGAATGCAGCATGCCTTTGACAGAAGAGGAGAATCCAATGTCAAAGCAAAGGAGCTAGTGGCAAGTTATTTCTATCCATCCAGCCTACACTCCAAGGCCAAAACTTAAGGTCAGAGTTTCAATCTCACAATAATTTATGCCCACACTTAAACTTAAGCATAAATAAGCCCATTTACTTCAAGGTGGAGTCCTTAGATAGTACAGGGTTATCGTGGGATCCTGAATTAACATCAAAGAGTCATCATTCACACTGGCTGACACTAAAGTCAGCCATAATAAACAACTATTATTATATTTATATGTGTTGGACGAGAGAGAAAGAGAGAGAGAGAGAGAGAGAGAGAGAGAGAGAGAGAGAGTGTACGTTCGACTTATTTGCACAAATAGGGTCACTATTAGTATTCAGTGAAATTAATGTAATCAGTCAAGCAGTAGAATTAACAAAAGACCCTGCAATGAGCTCTCTCTACACAGCAAAGAAAAACCATGGCTGGCCTGTGTCAGCCAAATTGGGCTTATGGGTCCTCATTCTGTGGGGCTGCTTCATTGCAGTGTAGGTTTCTGGGTGTGGGCTGGGGCCAGAGCTTTGGGATTCTCCCACATGGTCCTAGAGCCCATGATCCAGGCTGAGCTTACAAGTCCACACATGAATGAAACAGCCCCCCATCCCACACCCTGTGACCCTGAGACCACCTGCATGGACCACATGCAGTTTTTTTTTCTTTGCTGCATTGATATACTCCCAGAGGGCAGATTCCAGTGCTTGCCTGAAGCTTCACTAACTGGTAGCCCTGTGACCTAAGTACACAATGTGATGTAATGCCTAAAACAGCACTTTAGGACTATGTCTACACTGCACACTTATTTCGAAATAAGCAATTTCAGAATAAAAACAGATTATTTCAAAATAGCATGTCTACACTGATCGGAGCCTCAATCATCGAAATAGCACTCAGCTGTTTCAAAATAGAGCGACCACACTGATTGGAGCCTCAATCGCATTTAAAGCCCCCTGGAAGCACTTCGGGCAGGGCATCAGGACAGCACTCACTTCCTGGAGCTGCAGACTCAGGCTAGCTGAGGATCATGCTTAAAGGGACCCCGCCCAATACATGGGCTCTTGTACATTTCAAAGGAAGAGGTGCAGCAGTTGGAACCCCGTGTGTGGGGGGACTGCTTCGGTCCCCACTCCCATGTGTTCCCCATTTCTTCCTTTGAAATGTACAAGAGCCACTCACAGCTCTTGTACATTTCAAAGGGAGATGCGCAGCGGGATAGTGAGCACCTCCCTTATCGACTAATCGAGTAGTTGATGGAAATTCCACTGACCAGTCAATGAGCAGATTAATGGAAATTTAATATCCCTAGTGGCTACGAGGGCACCTGTGAGAATCCCTAGAGGCAAGTTATTTTGAAATAACCACAGCTGAGCTGTCTACACCCACCTTATTTTGAAATAACTATTTTGAATAACTCATGAAATGAGGGTTACAGAATTCAGAATAGGAAGCCCGTTATTTTGAAATTACTTTGAAATAAAGGGCTTGCTGTGTAGACACTCACTTTGTTATTTCAAAATAATGCGACTGTAATAATGTAGACCTGCCATAGGTGAGCAATTAGTTTTCCTTAACAAATGGTTCATTGTGTTAATAAAACATTTTTATACATCTCAATCAGCATTTGTAATTATTCCTTTAACTATTAATTACTCTGTTGTGGGGATACAAAAGTTATAACTTTGTCTAATACTGCGCTACTCAGATTTGGCTAATACCGCGCTACTTAATTCTAGGAATCATTCTCTATTATAAACAGTTTTCTTGTACATGTTGGATCTCCCTTGTCCAGCACCTTCGAGGCCTGACCCAATCCCAGATGAGGGAATTTGACGGATATGGGGAGGTCCCCTGCCACTGGCCTCCCAGGTCGCTCTCCCTCCCTGCAGTTGGCTCCACTCTGGCCCCACCGCCTCCGGGATCCAGCCTGCTGGGGCTCCCCAGGACAGAGCTCCCCAGCCACATGGCCCCGCTTCTTCCCCACCCGACCCAGGCTCCCCAGGGATGGGGTTCGCTCTCCCAGGTGCCAGAGCTCTCTCATCCAGCAACATCTGGGGTCCTGCTGCACCACGAATATTGCCAGACCAGGGAATCCCAGATTTTGGAGGTTCAACCTGTAATAATTTACTGAGCATTTTTAAAATATTTATATATAGATATAATGGTTATATAGCTGCTATAAAGTAGATTTTGGTGGCATTGTGTTATTACCTACTGAGCTAGCCAAACTGAATTCAGGATCTTATCCTGAAACCCTTTAACTCACACAAGTAGTCTGAATGGGAGCAGTGCATGCTCAACACCTCTCAGGATTAGACTCTTCTGATGTAATACATTACACTGCAATACAATCCTACATTCTTGTATGCCCCAAATTCCCACTGGTGCTAATGGAAGGTTGGGGTTAACCAAGACTACAGGGGCAGGTATATGATGTTTTGCTCTTGCTCTCAAATGCTCTTTAGGGCTCGGTCATTTTTTGTATATAGATGTTTCCCCCTCAATTGTTTTATTTTTCCTGGTTCAATTAATAGTGCATTAAAGTGAACCAAACAGTTATTATTGCAAGTTCCACAATTCAGAAGTGGTTTCTTGAACAATTATTTACTGTTTTGCTTTTGTTTGGTCTGTTGGGTCTGTACCGTCTGTTCTAGCAATGAATGGAATTTAAAGAATATTTATCAGTAGATATTATTAAACTAGTGCCATCCAAGTGCTTCAGTTTTCTTATTTATATACACAAACCAAAAACCCTGCACCTTTTTGTTGTTGCTACAATGGAAACAGTCTTGATAACAGTTGCTCTTTAATTTACCAGTACTGATAAACCACTTATTTTTATGGAGCTCTTGTCTAGTAACTGTTTGTCTTGTTTTATAGATTATATCTAAAAATGTTTCCATTCAGAATCTGAAAATTCATTTATTTAACTATTCATAAAAAATTAAACTCTTATATAAATATAATGTGTTTCCTTCATTTATTTTAATCTTGTTTGGAAAGGGTTTTTTTTTAAACTGGTGATTTTGTATGGAAAGCGATACATCTGTGTTAGATGTGGCTTTGGAATTCTCTTTAACACTATAGCAGTTGTTTTGGACCAGGTGTTCACTGGTCAAATTACAGGAACATGAAGTATAATTGTCACACAAGCCACTCTCGTTAAAGACACTAAGTACTATCTTTTTCACCTGGTTCAGTGAAAGGCGATCTAAATTTGTACTGGGCAGTTATACCCTCACCGTGCCTCTGCCCTCCGCACTCCCTCACCCTGTGGATAGTGCTTTGTTATTTGAGCACTGGAATTATGCAGGACACAGCTGGTGAAGCAAACTAGAGAGGGTTGGATGTGGGAGGGACCAAGCTTAGAAACCATGCCTGAGTTTGTTAATAGGGAAAAGCTATTTCAAATTGAGAGAATGCCATTTCCAAGCAATTAAGCCAGAGAGAAACATGATTTATTATTCTTCCACGGGAACTGTAGGAGATATGCAGTTATACCCTAATACACAGAGTGGCCCGGATTGTCAAATGTAGGTGCCAAAAACTAGATTCCTAAAAATGTAGGAACTTTAAATTAAAGAGGCTTTCTTTTCTAAGGACTTGGTTACCCACAGCTCCTGTTGATTCTTGCTTAATATTGACTGTTTATATTTGGACTCATTAGAATAGCAGTAACATACATAATAATGACCAATTAATTGAAAGGTATAAGAGCTATTAATGCTGCATCACACTCTTTTGCATGTATCACATAGCACAATGTGGGCTACAGTCTGAGCAGAGGTTAGAGCAGGGGACTGGCAGTCAAAAGTCCTAGATCTTGTCCAAGTTATGCCACTAGTTTGCTGTATATATTTGAGCAAATAATTTAAACTTTCTGTGCCTGTTTACCCACTTTACAAATGGGTATACAAATACCTTCCTATCTCATAGGGATATCACCAAGTCAGATTCACAAAGATACCAAGGTCTCTTAGTCTGGGGTTTAGGTTCTAAATCCCAGTTTTTAGGCTCCTTACAATCCACAGAAAGCCCCTCAAATCCTATAGGTGCCCAACTCACTCAATGTCTAAGTTTTCAAGTTAACAGTTCCCTAAGTTTATGGCTCTGAGCATTACACTGGTGCCCCACTCTAAGCACCCAGATGCCTATCTTCCAACTAAGCCATCAAGTGATCCATGAACCAGGGAAGACAGGCTTTGCCTACCTATCCCCCAGGAGGAACCCAATCTGACAGACATGTACAGATGCTACCTACCAGAGTAGGTCCAATTCAAAAGCTGCTGGTGACAGTCCAGTAATTACAGCAATGATGTGGGATAGTTGGGTTAAATTTCTCCCTCTACCACATGGGGAGAAAAGGTTTTAACAGGGGTGTTCCTCACACTTCTCAGGAGAGTCCACTGAGCTATGATGGTGAGTGTGGGGTTCTCATTCTTTCCCAATGGCTGTTTATCCACAGGGGAACAGCTTTAACAGGCGAGACTGAGAGAGCCACATATCAGACTATCTAGTAGCTCTGTGGTTCAAGCATTTGCCTGAGATGTGTGAAAGACCCCATTAAAATCCTTCCTCCCCCTCAGTTGAGTGCTTTAACCACCAGACTAAAGACTATAAGGTGGGCACCCTTCCTCTTCCAGATGTTTTATGTAGAGTAGGCAGGCACCTAACTCATTCTCACAAAACCTGACTTGGACACCTAAGCTACCTGACTCCCAGAGAGGGGATCCCAGTTGTCAATAGTCAATTGATAGTAGCTTGACCATAGATGTGTATCTCTTTGGGAGGGGCAGAGTTAAGGATACACATCTGTCCTTGACATCTCTTTTTGACTAGTTTGATGTCTCCTGACCTAGAACGCTGGCTTTTGTGGATCTCATTTATAGGCTTCTGTCTATCCCTGGGCACAGTACAGAAAGATTAGGTGCCTAATTTGGGCTTTGTGGATGACAGCATTTTCTAGTTTCCTAAAAATTAGGTTTGCAACATTTAGCATACATCCCTTAGGGTATCCATGCCATAATGTTTAGTTAGTTCAAATTTCTAAAACACATGGAAACTATCATATAGAAGGTAATATACAAATCCAGTCAGAAGCACTGGAAGCTTTCTAGAAGCAGGGAGGACTGGAATCAGCACCCAGATCATGGCTCTGTTCCTTTCCCCAATGCCCCACCCTCTCTCCACCTCTTCCCCAAGGCCCTGGGCCTGCTGGCGCCTCTCTGCCCACTTCTTCCCCATCATATGCCCTTAAGGCAAGTAACAAGTGATGGGGTCGTGGACCCCTGTGCTCCCTGTTCTGGTACCATAAGTCTAGCATATTCTTACTTTCTTATTTATTATATAATATTCATATAATGATTCTGCAGCTGCTCTACTTGCAAACCTCCCAATTAGGTCAACTGGAGTTTTGGCGGAAACAGTACAAGCAGGCGTGCAATACTACTCATTGAAAAGATTCATTATCAAAGCTGCTTCTGAGTCATTATGAGTTACATCAGTATTCTAAAATGTTTTGCTGATGAGTGGATTATTTAAATTTCTCAATGCACCAGTAGCAAGGTGATTTTAAAAATTAAATAGCAAAAGGATGATTTCCTTTCCTCTGTCTCTAGCCTTAAAGGCCTTGAAGAAAAGTTTGAAAATGAGATATGATTCCAACCTAAGGGCAAACAGACAATATATTGTTTTAAAAGTGCATCTTTTTAAAGCCAACCTCATCATTTTACTGAGCCTAACTAAAGTAGCTGGCTATTCTAAGTGGGAGGGAGCTGTCTTTAAGGTGTTTCCCTTCAGTTCTGCACCTGGAGGCAGACAAGTTACAAGCTGCAGAACTTGGATGGGATGTGGGATACCCCCAAAAGTAGAACACCTGGGAAGAGCAAAAGTCCAAACAGATTCTGGTTTTGTGCCTGAAGCCAGCCCTCAAACCAGCGGCTCACACAATTTTATTGCAAGCTGCCCAACATTTGGTGGTTTGCCTAAGGCCCAGCTGCTGGAATCAAAAGACTGCCTGCTTTCCATGAACACTAGAAGTTTGCAGCCCTCAGGGGGGTAAAGAAATGCTTGTAATTGTGAACCCAGTGCACCCCCAGGGCTCAGAAACTAAAGGATAATGAGAAACACGCTAGGAATGAGCATCTTAAATATCTCATGATTTTGGAACCAATCTCACGCTTTTGGAAGGCCGGTGGGCTCACCAGGCTGTCTGCCACCTTGAAAGGCCACGCAGCTGCAGGTGGTTCTCCTCCCTT
Source organism: Pelodiscus sinensis (assembly GCF_049634645.1). Classification (NCBI taxonomy): domain Eukaryota; kingdom Metazoa; phylum Chordata; order Testudines; family Trionychidae; genus Pelodiscus; species Pelodiscus sinensis. The sequence goes on along the minus strand of NC_134713.1, from coordinate 99,318,107 downwards.
GACACCACGCCTGCCTCCAAGCAGCTGCCAACTCCACGGTGCACTGAGAAGGGAACAAAAAACAGCCTGGTGGAGAGTGGGCTCCAATTTATGCCCCCTCGTCATCCCACCTGTGCAGTTCCCTGCTGCAGCCGCCTCCGGCGAACAATGACGCTGTCACTCTCCTACCCCAGCAAGAGGGAGAAGGAAGCATGTGACCCAGGCACATGCTGTGCCCATGAGAGAGGCTGGGGCAGGCCAGCTAGGGCATGGCACAGCCTCTGCTGCTGTGAGGTGAGGGAAGTGCTGGTGCCAGCAGTGGTGGGTGGGGACAGCTGTTGGCTGAGGAGATGGGGCTAATGCAGTGCAGGGGCTGGGTAGGGAGCAGAGAAAGGGGCGGGTCCAGGTGTTTAGTGTGAGGGAGGAAGGGAAGTGGGGGGTGTGGAGGGACGAGAGAGGGGAGAAAAGAAGGTGGCCATGTGGCTGCAGGGGAAAAGAGGGATTGTCATTGAAGAGCATCTTGGGGTGTTTGGTTGGCAAGTGGGGAGCTTGACTGACATACAGCAGGAGGGGGTGGCTCCAAAATCATCTAGGGCTGTAGGATCAGTTAGCATGCAGGAGACTGGCACTCGAACAAACAAGCTACTCTTTGTCCCCCCAACCCAGGCATACACCCTCACCCATACCATGAAGTGATTAACACATGGCAGCTTTGCAATGCTTTGCTGTCATGCGTGTACAAAAAGGAGCCACCTGAGTGGCTCTTGGGGTAAAAATAAGCCCTGGGCTGCAGTGAGACCTGTCAAATATTAGTCCTAGAACAGGTCTGTGGGGCTTTCTCATTGGGAAAACTTGATTTCCATTTTTTTTCTTTTTCTTTTAAACAAGCCTGCAAGTGGTTGAAGGACATGTCCCTGGAGAGGTTTCTAATAGTGCAAAACAGATCAGCCTCTTGAATGTATTCACCTTGCAAAATAGCTCCTCTCTGCTGTGGCATTTGATTAAAATGGGACAGAGAATGATTCCTGCATTTCTGGAACCTGCTGGGATGACATAAGATTTTTAAAATGCAGCTAAATAATAATATTACATTGAAAATTGCTGGCTCAAAACATGTTTAAAGGACTGTGAAGTTATGTGTACATGCTCTTATTATAAAATTATAGTTAAAAACAGTTACAAAATAATGGATAATGGGGAACCAATGGATGTAATATATTTATACATTCAAGAGGACATTAGGGAAAGTTGCTATCCAAAGAGGAAGAAAATTTTGTCAATTATGGATTAAAATTAGGGACATTTAGCCTGAATTTATCGGTTAATCCTGTCAACTACATGGACTCCTCCCTGCACTTGCTGCCTCTATATCAGAGGCAGCAAGGGAGAGGAGGAGGCAGGAGCCAGTGCCATGAAGAGACGACTTTTAAGCTGGCTCCCCACAAGCACCAGCTCCATGGAGCCACCTGCCCCCACAACTTGCTCACTGCTGCCTCTGATAGAGAGGCAGCAGCATGGAGGGTGAGGGGGGGTAGACGGGAGCTGGTACACGCAGGAACCCAGCTTTCAAGCCAGCTCCCCATGCATATCGGCTTCTGCAGAGCTGCCTATCCCCCATCCCCACCCGTTTGCTGCCTTCCACAGAGGCAGTGCTAGTGGATGGGGGCAGGTGGAGCCAGTTCTCATGGGGAGCCAGTTTGTTGCAGCACAGGGCAGGGGCAAGAGAGGCTGCTGCGGAGCAGTCTCTGTATCACTGGCTGCTAGCCCCAGGCCCAGGGACTATCGAATTGTCATGTAACCATGGGTAAGGAGCTGCTCCATCCCAGCCGGGCCCACTGCACTGTGGGCTGCTCCATTAAGTCAGGCTAAGCCCACAATGCCACAGGCAGAGGGGGGTGCAGGATGCTCCAGCCTGGCCTGCCGGAACAGCCCCCAACTGGTTAACTGCATACTTACTGGGTAACCAGTTAACCCCTTATATCCCTAACCATTATATAAAACATTGCTAAGTACATTCCCCCTTTGATTAGTCAATTTTGGTCACTTTATCTTAAAAGGTACATATTGATAACTCTGTATGAAAAAAAAAGCGAATGACTCTAGGGCTCAGTCCTACAGAGTTCTCATTGGCCTGAATTAGTACCGACTGTATTGGTAGCTCAGGTGTTCAGCTCCTTATAATAGCATGCCCAATTCTGGAAGAAAAAAAAAGAGTACAATTATATAGGTACAAATATATCTACATACACAGACATAATGGAGGAAAGAAGGCCATGTGACATATTTTTTTAATTTGTCCCTTAATAATAAGGGGATATTTGAAAGTATATAGTTTATCTCTGCAATGTATAATTAATCTGTGAAACTTGCTTTCAGAATGTTATTGATGCAAATATCTTGCTTTCATTCACAAACCAATTAGCCCTATGCAAGAAAACAACAGGCCAGATCTGTAGCTGGTGTAAATCCTTTGAAGTCCATAGTGCTATGTTAATTTGATCACCATCTAGGAATCTGGCGCAGCATACAATGCAGTTATACAATGATAAAACTGACAAGAGCTATCCATCTTTCTGTTCTGAGGTCAAAATGCTAGCTGGATTAAGATAGAAATCTCCCAAACATATAAATCCACCATTGTATATATATATAACTGGTTGGTTACTTTATATTGGGTGGTTTGTCTTCTGAACTATGGGGCCAGGAAAAAAAATCTCCCCATCCATCCATGGAGAGGTGTATTCAATTGGCCAGGTGCATTAAGTCTTCATTGGAAGTAGTTAATGTAGACTACTATTGGAGGCTAGCCTAAAATGGGTCGCCAAGTCTGTTTTGTCATAGCAGTTCCTATGTACAGGCAAAAGATGTGTGACTGAACTTCAGCTGTCCTTTTAGCTGTTTGTTTTCCTTCCTGAAATCAAATCCCTAAGCACTGTGCAAAACAAAAATAAACCAAGGCTAACTAGCAAGAATACATGACCAAGAACAAACCTAGCATTAGGGTAAAAATAGCATATATTCAATTTAAGCTTGTTACAGTCACAGCGCTGTTTGTTTGCTTTTATTCTGCAAGCATCATAAGCATTCTGTGAGGAATCAACTACCCTTGACAAGTTATACATTTAAGATAATGATTGAAGTGCTAATAAAACATTACAAGCTGAGAGAAGTTTTCTTCTTGAATATGAAGACCTTTGGAAAATCTGTAAATGAAATTATTGAGCAATTAATGTTTGTAAAGCCTGTGGAAGATTAAAAGCTTTACATAAATGCTTATTAGTGTATTAATAACAAGCCTTACCCTACCAGATTTTTACTGTCATCATCATCCACGGAGGGTTGAGCAGGAGACCATGGCAGCTGTGAGTGGGTCAGTTGATGCTTCTTTGAGAACATCTTTCACTAAAATTCCTGGACACTATCCCCGAGACAACTTCTGATGGGTGTGTGGACCAGGGTCTCAAACTCAATTTACCTTAGGGCCAGTACCAGTCCTCAAATCTTCGTAGCAGTCAGGGCACCCCCTCTCAGGCAGGCCTCCATGGAATGTCTCTGCGTTCTCCCCCTTGCATGTGTCTCCTGGACCTGCCTGCCCTGTCTCCCTGGAGGATTTAAAAACCCCTAGAAACTCCTGCTGTCACCACTGGCAGCATAGCAGTGCTAACATGGGCAGACTGGCCTAGAAGATGGCAGCAGAATGGAGCTGCCATGCTGTGTGCAGAGAGGCTTGACCACTGCTCCTGCCCCATGCCAGGTCCCCTGATAATCCCCAAGTTCATATCCCTCATGGGAAGGGGCTTGATAGATGTGGTACAGTGTGGGGAGAGGGAGGAGCAAGGGCAGGAGGAGGTGAGGTGGGGGCAGAGGACGGGCTGGGCTTGGGGTAAGAGAATAGACACACATCCCCAGGGCTACAGAGGCTCACCAGCCAGATGGTGGATTATAAATGGCGTGTGGACTGTGGTTTTGAGACTCCTGGGCTGCGTCTAGACTGGTATGATTTTGCGCAAAAGCACTTGCTTTTGCACAAAATCTTGCTGCCTGTCTACACTGGCCACAAGTATTTGTGCAAGAACGCTGACTTTGTAATGTACAAAATCAGTGGTTCTTGTGCAAATACTCTGACGCTCCCGCTCAGGGATAAGCCCTCGTGCGCAAGTATACTTGCGCAAGAGAGCCGGTGTAGACAGCAGCGTTAATTTCCTGCGCAAGAAAGCCCAATGGCTAAAATGGCCATTGGAGCTTTCTTGCGCAAGAGAGCGTCTACACTGGTACGGATGCTTTTGTGCAAAAGCAAATCTTTTGCGCAAAGGCACATGCCAGTATAGACGCTCTCTTGCGCAAATACTTTTAATGGAAAAAATTTTCCATTAAAAGTATTTGCACAAAATTATGCCAGTCTAGATGCAGCCCTGGTGTGGACTCCCATGCAGGGTTTTCCTACCCCAACACACATTTGCATCCTGGGACAAGCTATGATGGGATGCAGTTATTGGAGGGTGAGATAATTTTGGTGAAATTATTTGAGTGACTAAGCAAACTGATTGGTCAGGATTTCCTTGGATGAATTGTATTACAGTAGCGTGTTTGGAGAGAAATAGAAGGTTGGGGAATCAGGGTTGTGGGTAAGAGAAGCTGCTGCTGAAGAACTTGGATAATTTGTTAGGCTGCTTCTGTTTTCTGTATCAAGGATATGTTTCTAATATTGCAGGTAAACAGCAGGAAATAGGTAATTTTGAAAGACAATTGCAGTGATCTTACTGAGTATAGAGAGTGAAGATTGAGAGCTTGCAGAGATACTTTATCCTGGAGCTCAGAGGAAGCAGGGGCACCCAGCAGTCATTATTGCAGATGTAATTTGTAAGGACATTGGAGGTGGGATATTTGGGACATACAGAAAGGGTAAGAGGAGAAATCAGGGTGTAATTCTGCTGTGTAGGTGGGAGTGTAGAAAAGAACTGCTGCTAAGGGATTGGGAGCTGGAAATGTTTGGTAGTATATTGTAAGACAATGTGTATTCAAACTAATGTGTCTGTCTTTCATCCAAGAATCTCTAGGCACTTTACAGAAGTCAGTACATGTTATTATCCCATTTTACAGACAGAGAAGTAGAGGTGCATTTGAGATTGAGAGGATACAATTTTCAAAAGTCCATAAGGAAATCCGATATCCAGCTCCTATTGCCTTACATGTCACTGGCAGAGCTGGGGAGAGGAGCCCTTCAGACTCCCAGTCCCTTGCTATAACCAGAGGCATAAGCCATTATATAACTCTAATTTACCTTTCTGATTACACAATAGGGATGTTAAAAAGCAGTGTTTTTGTAAAAAAGTAACTGCTGAATTAAAAGTCGGCTCCCTACGAGCACCGGCTCCTGCCTGCTCCCTCTTGTATAGAAGCTGCAGGGGGGAGGGGAGTTCTTGCGTGTAACCGTGACATTAACCAATGAGCCCTGTCTCATCGGTTAACCATTTAGACAAATACAGTCTCACATACACAATAGTTATTTAAATATATCAAATATTTCTCCTTTATAAAGTAGGGCTTTGTCTACACTCAAAAGTTTAAAGTGCAGATGCAACCGCACTGTAAACTGAAAGTGTGGCCATGGCACAAGTGCTGGGAGAGATCTCTCCCACCACTCTATGTAAACCACTTCCACAAGGAGTGTAGTTTGGTTCACACTGGCACTTTACAGTGCAGTAACTTGCTGCACTCGGGAAGGGAGTGTCTTTTCACACCCCTGAGCCAGAAAGTTACCGCACTGTAAAGTGTTAGTGTAAACTTAGCCTAGAAAAGAATACATGCCAGCTTCTAGTAATTAGTTAACATTGGTACAGGAGGCCCCCGAGAGGCGATCGCCCCAGTTCCGGAAGGGGCCGGAAACCCTCGACTTACATCCTCGGCCTGCATTTATGACGGTGCACAGTGCCTACCATGAATACGGGTTCGAGTTACAACGCCCCCGACTTTTGACGCTTCCTCCGGAACCAATTGTGTCACAAGTCGGGAGCCACCTGTATTGTACTTTCATGCTATAAGGTGCTACTTTATGTAAATATTAACTATTATTATTATTGTTAGTGCATGAGTGTGATAAATCAAGTGGATGCATGTGGATAGTAGTGCGATAAATTATATATACCTGCTTAGCTTGCCTAAAAGTTTAAGTTAAATAATTGCGCAATAGCCTATCAAATATTGGATTAGAAAACAGATTTTATTTTCATGTTTCTAAGCTACTGTTATTAACAAAACTTAAGTTTAAAAATAATTAGAAAGTCTGAGTAATTTTATAATTTAGACAATTCCTTTTTCAATGTTTCCCAGAAGGCTTTTCTGTATTACTGTATATATTTCAAGACAACACTTAACATCTCTCTGGGCCCATTTTATTGCTAGACCCAATAGCCCAAGAACCAGCCACAAAAAATGAAAATAGGTACACAAAAGTTAACCAAAAGGAAAAGAAGGTACAAAAGAGAGAGGCTTCCCAAAGAATGCAATTCAAATAAAAAGATCTAAAAATGAGTTTTGAGATCTGTAACACCAAGTCTCCTCTAGTTATGTTCAAGAAGGGAGATCCACAGACATGTAGCTTCTGAACTGAGAATGCCCTACCCAGATAAGATTAAGTCTTATGACAAAGAACCAGGACAATTCATCACCAAATGGTTTGGGGAGACAGGGGGAAGCATTGAGATGAGTGCTGGCCTGAGTCACAAAGCCTGAAACCTAAGAGTTTGCAATAAAAATTATTACTGACCTGTAACTGAAGATATACACTGAAGGGCTTCTGAAAAGATTGGTCAGACTGGGATGTTTTCCCTTTCCTGGAGGTTATAATTGTAAAATCAAATAAAATCAGGGGAAAGTGTGTGTGAAGGAGTCTCACAAAATTTGGACTGAACAAATTGAGAAGGCTCAGAGCTTATAAATTTCCCTGAACCACAACATATCTCTGATAGTCCTTGCATGATTATTTTTGCTATTAGATAAACTGTATACACTTAGGCTACATATACACTGCAGGCTTTTTGTGCAAGAACTGTTTTGCGCACGAGTTCTTGCACAAAAGGTCTTGCGCAAGGGCGTGTCCACACTGCCATGTGCTTTTGTGCAAAGGATGTGCTTATGCGCAAGAGTGGCCATGGCACTGTGGACGCTCTCTTGCGCAAGAAAGCTCTGATGGCCATTTTAGTCATAGGGGTTTCTTGCACAAGAAACCGCTGTTGCCCGTCCACATTGCCTTCTTGCGTAAGAGCTCTTGTGCAAGAGGTCTTATTCCTCTTAAGCCCTCTTTTCTGATGCTTTACTGTAAAATTACTTGCGCAAAAACAAGAGTGCAATGTAGACGCTCTGCAAGTTTTTACGTAAGAACAGCCATTCTTGCAAAAAAGCCTGCAGTGTAGATGTAGCCCTAATAATAATTTGTGTTAGAAGAAAAACAAAATCAAATCAAAGGTGGAAATGTAACTGGTTCTTCAACTGTCAGTAACACATATCTCATTATCACTACTACTAGCCCTTTATCATGAAAAGTAAATTGAAACGAATCAAATAATCTACAATTTATATAAATCTTCCTCTATATATTTAAAATGTGCAGCTGTCTGCCCATCTGTGGGTCCATTTGTCCAAGGTAAGAGCTAGGACCACCAAATTTGGTACGCAGCTTCCTCTTATTATAATGTAAAGCAATGTAAGGGTTTGGTTGTGCCAGGCCAATGGAATGTGCCTGGTATTCAATTGTTAATTATAAAATGGAAAGGGAGGGGTTTAGTAAGAGGGACAGTTTTACTATAGAATGACCACAGGGGGCAGCAAGGGGCCAAAGAGGGGGACAGGGACAGTGATAACCCCATTGGGCCAGTAGAAGGCAGGGGTGGAGAAAGGGACAGCTATCTATTATATATAGCTGGGCTGAGGTAGTCCTCTCTCCCAGGGGCAGCCTGCATACTGAACCCCTCATTGCCAGTCCCACCCCAGAACAATGATTTCAGTGAATGAAAACAAAACTTATTTCAGTTAAGGACCTGAGCAATACTGGGTAAAACATCTAGTAAAACACAAACTTAAAATTAGCAAGGGTTCTGGAGAAGCACTAGCAGCAGTCATAGTCACAGTCACACTGAACAGCAACAGAGCAACAGAGCAGGAGTTGTTAACTTACATACCCAAACCCTGATCCTGCAGACATATATCCTGAATTTTGAGCTGATGCAGAGTGCCACTGAAGTCAATGTTTTTTGTGCAGATTAGAAGATACTGCTCCACATGAAGATGGGAGATCCAAAAAGTATGTGCATATGTACTTAGTTATACATGAAGTGAAGTATAATACCAAATGTGTCTGAATACATTCTTACAGTTCAGCTTACTATGGCTAATAATTTTACATATCTACTATATATTTGAGAGAGTTTCCGTGTCTGTCTGCCTGTTAGTTCAATAACTCCTCCTAAATAGTAAGAGCTAGGACTGCCAAATTCAGTATACAGCTTCCTGTTATCATAACTTAAAGCAAAGTAAGGGTTTGGTTGTGCCAGGAAAATGGGATCTGTTTGGAATGGGATTGCTTCTCATAAAACCATACAGAAAAGAGACAGAATCACCAGGTAGGGTGAAAGGGGCTGGCTGGGGGGGGGGGGCACATCCTCCCACCATCCTAAAGCCTCCTGGACCCCACATACCAGTTAGGGAGAGCACAAGGGCTGAAGCTACTCCCCACCCCGATTTGAATGGGATCATTACTGACTGTTTCCCTTTGTCAAGGAACGAAGAGAAAGTGCTGTTTGCTGCATTCCTCAATCTGCCTGGAGAGCACAAGGGACAGACAAACCTGGACCTATCCCAGCCAGAGAACATACACCCTCCCTCCAGCCATGCTCAGTGGAGCTGCAGTAACCACAGAGAGGCATGGCTCACTTGGCCCAAGCTGCTGCAGTGAGAGAGGGCTTGGGTTGTCCTCTCTCCCCAGGGCAGCCTGTATTTTGAACCCCTCATCCCCAACCCCACCCCAGAGCAATGATTTAAATGAATCATGTACATTTTCATTTTATTTTCCAAAAACCAAAAATTGAATTAATGACCTGAGCAACCCCGGATAAATTATCTAGTATGTAATAATGAAAATGTAAAGAAAAAATGAAGCTTTAGTAAATAGAAAACTATATTCAAATTTTAGAGATGTCATGAAAAGTCTTTGGCCTTATCCTCAGATGTGAATATCAGCATATTTACAGCAGCTGAGGATCTGGGTCTTTGTGAAAAATAGTTGATGTTTCTTTAGAACATTACAGTGCTAACAACTTATCCAGTGAATAATGACAGTGGTCTGCATCAAATAAATTACTAGTCAACTACCAATTAATATGTTGAATGAATATTTCTTCCCATCTTCAACTTCTAGGACATTATTAAAAGGAATTCTTTATTTTCCTGTACCAAAGAAGATTTCACAAATATTCCCCCAGGACATCTGGATGCACTTATAGAATATAAAAATTTGTAGACTCTATAGGATTATCTTTTATAAGGTCATCTTTACCAGGGCTTAGATCCAGCCAGTATGTGGTATCATGGTGTCCAAGTACCTCTTTCCAGCTGTTATCTTGTTCTCCAGAATCTAAGCTTTCATTTTTCAACAATAAGTCATTACTTATTGTAGTTGTGAAGAAAACCTCAGATATGTGAATGGAAAGAGCCCAATGTGGAGATGCCTGCAAAGAGCCTGCCACAATAGCTCTGAGAGATATGGACTGCCTCGTGCATTTGATGGGTGCTAATTGAGATGACGGTGATAATTTTGTTAACTATTTCATTTCCCATATAAGAAAGGACAGGCAGGATCACAGATCTGAAAATGTACTATGAGAAAGATCTCATTTTGGTGCCACAAATAGCTGGCATTAGAGATTTCACCACTTATTTTCCCCCTCAATCAAGGAGGACCCAAGCCCTACGAGCCTTGTAGAACCTATGGACATAGTCAAGGCCCATGAAGGGGCAATTAGTCTCAAGGAGCCCAGTGTTGCTCAGAGAGATGCACAGTCATACTTTTAAAATCTGTGCAATCTGTTATATGTAGAGTTTCATTGTACAAATCACAGGAAAAGGGCTTATTTTCTGTGTGGAAGTTGGAAGAACACCTCCAGCTTTTTTTCTAATTTGTCATCTAGCTTTGATGGATTTCTGTGTATTTCAAGTCCATGATAGTACATTTTAACAGATGAAGCAACAAAAGTGGAATAAAGGGGCCTGAGTTTTAAGTGAGAACCAAGTCCCAAATTAGGATGCGCGCCATTAGTAAAAGGAGAGTAATGTGAACATCAGCTACTGCAGTAATTAGTGCCTGAAAGTCAACCTAACCTAGGTCAATTTAAGAGTATAGTGTAGATGCGCTTTAGAAGTAAAGCTGTGTGGAGATCTTCACTGGAAAACTGTTTCGAGATCTGGTGGCCACACTTCAAGAAGGAAGTTGAAAATTGCAAAGGATTCAGAAAAGTTATACAAGAAAGATTACAAACACCTATCAAGGATGGTCAAGATCAGGAGTCAGCAACCTATAGCTCGTGAGCCAAAACTAGGGAGACAGATATTCTATGAGGAATGGAAAACCTACTTTGTAGTAAGAGACTTGGAAGCTTAATCTATTTAGCTTATCTAAGAGATGATTGGGAGGTGATTTTTATCGTGGTTACAAGTACCTTCATGGAAGAAAAGAAAAAATCTGATAGCAGATAACGCTTTAATCTAGCAGAAAAAGACATAGGAGATTCAATGGTTAGAAGCTGAAGCTAGACAAACTCACACTAGGTTTTTAACAGTGTGGGTAATTAACCTTTGGAACAATTTATTGAGGGATGTGGTGGATTCTCTGTCACCTGAAGCTTTTAAATCAAGACAGGATCTCTTTCTAAAAGATATGCTAAAGCTCTTGAAGCTGTGCTCTTGATACATAAAGTATTAAATGAGGTCCTTTGGCCTGTGTTATACAGGTCAGACTGGATTATCACAATGGTCTCATCTGGTCTCAAAATTCTGTGTATCTGTGAAATCAAGATACCAACTACAGTTTTAAATATGGATTCCATCTTACAGGTGTTTATGCACCAAATAAAGCGTGTGAGATAATGGCTGAAATTGGGAGACTCCAAAACTATCCTGGAGATCTAGGTTAAAATTGTATTTAAACTCAGTTTTACTTATGGCTCCTTTGCCTTAGTCTATCTCCTGCTGAATGATGTTCACATAACAAAACTACAAGAGTCTGGTACATTTCAACATAACTGACAGTCTCTGTTCAGGAGAATCTTAGCATTTTCATTCTGAGGTAGTAAAGGAAATAGATTTAATTTATTAAAAACAAACTCTCAATATATTAACCTACAGTGAAAATCAGTATTGAAACTATCATTTTTATTTGACTACTATTTTCTCTAGAAACTGTAGCTAGCCATCTATGAATATAGGAATTTATAACATTTAACAAGAGTTTAAATTGTTTTAAAAAGACACAGGAGAATTCTCTCTAGACAAGATTAAATCTGTTGTTATTTCTACTCCATATAACCTTTGTAAATCATCTAAACATATGGCAGTGTGAGACTTTTCATTGTAAAATGTTTGATTAATTCATACATATTTGAACTGTGTTCATGAAAGGTACTAGATTTATATATCTGGAAGCCAGAGTCCTCTGTTTATTCACAGAAGAGTCAATATGGACAAATACAATGTAAACTTCCCATATCTCATCAGAGCTTCAGTCTGCTTATGGAGACTCCCCATTGAAGGTTCCAGGTACACAGTCAGACAACCTGAGTTTGGAACAGCCCACCTATCGAGATTCCCCCTAAGTAGCAATGTGGTTTGCTCCCCTATTTTTCTTTCCTTTGTCAACATGATGATAGACAGTGGTTCATTCTTTTTGACTATTCAGTCTTTCGTATTTGTGGTTGAGACTTCCAACAAGGCTAGATGGCGTTTTATACCATTTGTCTCATTTCTTTAATATGGACACTTAACTACTAAAAACAGGACAGAGACCTTCAATTTATTTCATGGAGGCAGGCCACTGAGTTATCAGTTGGTGAGAACTTTTCATCACAACTAATCTGAGCTCAATATGAGACCAGTAACATTGAGCTTACTTCAGAAGCCATTATCAATCTCCTATCAGCCCAAAAAAAATCCCATTTAACAATATCCAAAAGATCCAGCGAAGAAGGGTATGTCTACACAGCAAAGTTATTTCAAAATAACAGCCCTTATTTCGAAATAACTTTACTAGTGTCTACACAGCCAAACCGCTATTTTGAAATTAATTTGAAATAGCAGAGTGCTTATTTCGAATTTGGTAAACCTCAGACCAAGAGGAATAATGGCAAATTCGAAATAGCTATTTCGAAATAAGTGCTGTGTAGACACTTATTTCGAAATAGGGGGCCTCCAGCCTTCCCAGGGTGCCCTGGTGGCCACTCCAGCCTAAACCAAGAACACATCTCTCCCTCTCCCCCTCCCTGGAGCCCTTAAAGGGGTAGACTCTGGCCACAGTGCCTGTGCCGGCTCCAAGCCTGCCAGCCCAGAGCCAGCAGTCACTGCCCCTGACCCAGTGACCCCAAAACATGAGCCAGCAAGCCACTGGCAGCCAGCCCTCCACTGCTCCCCAGGAGCAGTCTGCCAGCTCCCAGGAGCCTGCCAGGGCCCAGAGAAGGTGGGTGCCTTCCTGGTCCAGGGTGGAGATCATGGACCTTATTCAGGTTTGGGGGGGATGTCCCCAATGTCCATGATCTCCACACTAGATGGAGGAACATAGCTGTCTATGGCAGGATAGTTGCTAGCCTGGCCACCAAAGGCCACATGCGAACCCGGGAGCACGACGCATGAAAATCAAGTTGGTCCGGCAAGACCCACAACCCTGAGTCCTGAGCTTTCCCTCCCCCTTCTTCCCCTTGCTTCCCTCTTCCAGCTCCCTCCTCCCAGGTTTCCCCCTCTCCTCTCCCAACCTCTTTCCTCCCATCTCCCACCTCCTTTCCCCAGTCTCACCAGAGTTTCATTTCCCCACCCCCCGTTTTGTTAAATAAAGAGAGTTTGTGTTCATAAAAATACGTGTATTTTATTTGACATCAGGAAGGGGGGTTAGGGAGGGGTAAGTGGAAGGACGTGAGAGAGGAATGAGGCACAAGCCCCCAGTGGGGCAGACCAGAGAGGCTCTTAGTGCTCCTCAGGGTGGAAGCTCTCCCACAGGGCCTCCTGGTTACTGACAGCCCCCCGATGGACCTTCCAGATGGCAGCCTGCAGAAAGTACAGCCAGGCTCACAGCAACACATCCAAGAGAAGCAGCAGAGTGCCCAGGGGCAGCTCTGGCTCCATGTTGCAGAGTGCTGTGGTGTGTTCAGAGTGAGCAGAGTGCTGTGGTCACCAGAGCACACAGAGACAAAATGCTTTGCTGTCCCTCATTGAGGTAGGCAAGCAAGCAGGGAAAGCTGAGAACCGGCTGTCCGGGGGATGGGGGTTATCCTTTTAAGCACAGGCCTCAAATAGCCTCAGGCAGCAGCCACACAAAGTAACTCCTGATTTGATGCCCTGCCGGACCTGATTCTGGCCGGTCTTAAATGTGATTCAGCGTCCACTCAGTGTGGACGCGCTATTTTGAAATACCAAAACGCTATTTCGAAATGCATTTTGTGTGTAGATGCGTTATTTCAAAATAACTTATTTCGAATTAACTTAGATATTTCAAAATAACGCTGTAGTGTAGACATATCCGAACTAAAGATGTTCAGGCTGTGATTAGTTGTGACAATCCAGAGTGAAATTTAATAAATTATTATTTTTATTATTGTATCGTCTTGAACCTCCTGAGAAAATAACTTTGTTCTAAATAGTCTTATTTTCAATGTTACATTTTAAACAAACTGTCTTGAGATAGAATTACACTTATAAAACAAAAACGTTAACTACATTACCTCAGCTATGAAGTAAGTGTACAGGGAGGGGGACTCAGCACAAAAAAAAAATGGTTCCTAGCAATCACTCTTTATTCCTGGGTCCTCTTAAGGAGACAACATAGGTTTATGTTGTAAAGGATAATGCCACTATATCTATCTATCTATCTATCTATCTATATACACACACCCCATAAACCGGGCTGTCAGATGATTAAAAAATTTATCATGATTAAATAATAATTGAAATTAAGTGTGCAGTTAATCACACTGTTAAACAATAATATAATACCATTTATTTAAATATTTTTTAAAGTTTTCTACATTTTCAAATATATTGATTTCAAATACAAAACAATACAATGCACAGAGTGCTCACTTTCTATTAATTTGAATTACAATTATTTGCACAATAAAACAAAATAAATGTGAGTTTTTTTCAATTCACCTAATTCAAGTACTGTAATGCAATCTCTTTATCGTAGAAGTTGAATTTACAAATGTAGAATTATATACAAAAATAACTATATTCAAAATTAAAGCACTGTAAAACTTCAGAACCTAAAGTCCATTCTATCCTACTTCTTGTTCAGTCAGTTGCTCAGACTAACAGGTTTGGTTACTATTTGCAGGAGATAATGCTGCCCTCTTCTTATTTACAATGTCACCTGATAGTGAAAGCATGAAATATATGGAAGAATGTTGGTAAAACAGAACAGGAGACATAGAAATCTCCCCAAAGAAGCTCATTCACAAATTTAATTAATGCATTATTTTTAATGAGTATCATCAGCAAAGAAACATGTCCTCTGGAATAGTGGCCAAAGTATGAAGGGACAGACACATACAAATGTTTAGCATATCTGGCACATAAATACTTTGCAATGCTGGCTACAAAAATGCCATTTGAATGCCTGTTCTCACTTTCAGGTAACATTGTAAATAAGAAGAGAGCAGCATTATCTCTTGTAAATGTAAACAAACTTATTTGTCTTAGTACCTGACTGAACAAAAAGAAAGCCTGAGTGGACTTGTAGGATCTGAAGTTTTGCATTGTTTTGTTTCTGAGAGTAGTTATGTAACAACAACAAAAATCTACACTTTAAGTTGCACTTTCATGATAAAGAGATTGCACTACTGTACTTGTAGGAAGTAAATTGAAAAAATACTATTTGTATTATTATATTATAGTACAAATACTTGTAAGAAAAATAATAAAGTGAGCACTGTATACTTTGTATTCTGTGTTATAATAGAAACCAATATATTTAACAATGTAGAAAAACATCCAAATATTTAATAAATTTCTATTGATATTCTATTGTGTAACCGTGTGATAATCACAATTAATGTTTTGATCACAGTTAATTTTTTGAATTAACAGCCCTAGTATATTTACTAACTTGAGTCATCTATACAAACAGGAAGAAGGCATGAAGGAAAGTGCTGGTGAGACTACCCAATTTATCAAATTCTGGAACATGTCCCTCAGTCCAGAACATCCCTTCACTGAACAAACCTATGGTTCCTGCCATGTAACGGTAACTTAGGTACGGGGTCACTGCTCACTAGTGGCAGCGTATTGTTAGTGTGTTGTTAGTTCCCCACTATCACTTTACTCTGGTCTCATGACCATCTGTCACCAGAGGGCATTAACTGCTTATGAAGCCAAGCAGAGAAAAACAATCTGACCTGTGCAGAAAACTCTCTCTGTAGCTTTCCTTTCTCCCATACTAATTTATTGCGGCTTACCCACTATAGATTCTGCCTCTTGCAGATGCTTGTCATCAGTCTATTAATCTTTTAGCGCTATGCTGCTACGGGAGGGGATTCCCGTTGGGGCAGCTCTCCCACACCTGGGTTGACTGGTTATGTGCCAGGGTTCATAGACTCACTAAGTAGCTAGCTTGACTATGGTGAGAGGATGTTCTAAATAGGAAAACATATGGTAGGCTCTGGAGAACACCTGGCTTGTCTATAGAACCAGTGGAAGGCGCAATGGTGATTATAAGTGGCTTGTGCCTGGCATTGCACTCTATCCATCTGATTTTAGCTCTATCCACACTAGAAAATTTGCCAAAGCCATTTTTTTCCAGATGAATAATCAGGGAATCTGGTGCTGAGGTTTATAACCAATTCAGCAGTGTTGGCATCACCTGTGTCTACTGCATTCTCCTTCTACTAAAACAAGTAAAAGTGGCAGACTCCTCAGACAACCCTAACTATTGTCTTACTGTACTAGTCTTTGCCCACTGCTTGGTACAATGTGTGATAGAATGCCAACAAATGTCCTCAGAGCAGGGGCAGAGGGTGGGGAGAGGAGGTTGCATTGGCACAGTCACAAATGAGTAGAGTTTGGCTTTTGGAAGGAGCCAAACAGCGCTAGATGCCCAAAACCCATTGAAATTCACTGTCCCAGTGATCAAAATACCCAGATGTCTTCCTATCATTGTATTTCTAAAGCTGAATGTTGTTGTTGGTCCCAGGATATGAGGCGGCACATAGTGGGTGAGGTAATATCTTTCATTCTGCCAGCTTCTAATGATGAAAGAGACAAGGGTGAATGCTACACAGAGCTCTTCAGGTGTACATAACATTAATAGCACCAGCTTGGATTCTTCTCTTTTGTTTTCCATTCTGCTGTGCTATTGCTGCTGTTCTAACCTGGAAGGGATGAGAGGACTAGCACAGAGAATCCCACCTCCAGGATGGCCTTCTGCTTCAAACTCTTAACTCCCAAGCATGTGGAGGGTGGGGGAGGTCATCGTCATTCTCCGGTGCTAGCACATTGTCACAGATTTCTCTATTCCTCTTCCAAACACAGGTACAAACAACTTGTTGCAGCTGCGTCAGCTGTAGAACTTCTCTGCCATACTTTGAGTCCCATTCAGGGGTGGCCCGTGAGCCTAGGAAAGCTAGGCAGCTGCCTACGGGGCCGCTCACCCAGGCGCCCGATGATGACATCACGGCCATTGACGGCCGTGCAGGCAGGGGTGCTGATTGCGCCAACCCACCTAGGGCACCAGCTGCTGCAGCCGGCCTCTGGCCACTCCTGGTCCCATTGCATACCTTCCCTGCATATGCAGTGCCCTGCTTTCTCATTAGCTGGCAGCGCCAGCTCAGTTATGCAAAATACCTTGAAGAACACCAGTGTGTATATGCTGCCATAACTATGCTTCACACTGGCACCGGGAAGCTGATGAAACTCTTAATACACTTGTACCTCTGTGATGATGGATTCATGCTTTGTACCCAGTACTCCCCATTACTCATCCTCTACCTTATCTTCCTGGTTGTTGGGTTTTGTTTTTTTTTCCAAATTACTATAGAATTATATATAGCTCTGTGGTGAACCACAAACTAAGTTGTTTTGCAGCCCCTGATGAAGAAAACACCCTCAGGCTCTAACTCAGGTTGTGGAACCCTGGGGTTCTGTAGACCATTGTCAGGGGCTCCGCGAGAAATCGTGGAATAAATAAATAAAAATTTTGAAATACCGCGAACATCTTACTCCAGTTTTCAACTACTTACCTCTGTGAACAAGCTTTCTCATGTCTTACAAACATTAAAAGCAAAGAAAGAAATCGTCTGCTGTCTATCTAGGAAGAACTCAGAGTGTGTTTGTCAAAAATTCGGCCAAGAATTCAACATTTGTGCAAAAAGAAACAAACCCAAGTGTCACACTGAAAGTAAACTTTATATTGACTTTGGATGTGAACTTTATTTTGATGTTTAAGTAAACTTTATTTTTATTTGATATTTTGATATTGGAAAAAAAAAGATGAGATAATACAAAAAAAGACAGGAAAAATGCTCCAATTTTTTTCGTACAATGTAAGCTGATATAGATATATATAGATATAGATATATAGCAGCTCTTTACAAATACATTTTCTTGACAATAATTTAGCAGTAATTGAATTGCGCTTCTCACCGTCAACTTTTTCTGGCCAAGCAAATGTTTTCCTAGGTAGGGGTTCTTCGGGATATGAAAAATTATTTTAGGGGTTCCTCCATGGGAAAAAGGTTGGGAATCACTGCTCTAACTTCTGCATATAAGATGTAAGTGTCTGAACGTGCCTCTCGGGCCCATAGTGTATTGGGTGATATGTCTAATCATCTTTCTTGCTGTCATATGCCAGTCCTCCACAATCTGCTTTGGCATCTTTACTGTTGGTGCCAGCTTCCAGAACCTGTAAAACTGAAAATAAGAAAGGGCTTCCAAAGCAGTATTAACACTAATTGATATGTGTTGGGCATTGCACATACTGTCCACAACTGCCTAAATTGTCAAATGGCAGCAGTGTAGCCTCAACACTCATTCTTCTGCCCACTAAACTACCACTACCATTAAGGGGGAAATTCCCAGTATGGTGATTGTCCCTCTTCTTATCATTCAAGCCATGGCCCATATCAGAGACCATGGCTAAATCATAATCTCCAAAGAACGTCAAATGCGCCAGAGAGCACCTAATTATCCTCTCCATCAGGCCAGGTATTGCATCATGGTGGACTCCATTCAATTCCTGTAGAAATTGCAGCCAGAGGATGAGGTCACTTAGCAATGCTATTGTGGAGATGTTCTTGCTCCCATCTTTGAATGCTTCCTGCCATCCCTTCCCCCAAGGAATTACCATCCTTGTCGCACTACACTGTTTTTAGGTTGCTGGGTTTTTTTTGTTAAGTGGTCTGCCTCTCCCTTCCTTTTGTTCAGTTATCAGCTCTGTGCTTGGATCCTGTCTGCTGTGTGCAGGACTGCTCCCCTCCGCACATCATCTGCTCCCGTTGCATCTGAATTGTGAACCCTCTTTGCTTTCAGAAAGCACTGTTCATGTTACCCATCAGAGCAATTACATAGGAAGGCATCACCTTTATTTGGCCTTTTAAATAGGTTGTGGACAGGGTGGGCAAGTTAGGCCCCAGCTAGTCAAGCTGCTCTAAAAGAGGTCTACCAGTCAGACTGCCCCTTCCGCAGTTACTGGAGTCTCAAAAACATTTAAAGCCCCCCCCCCGGAAGCACTCTGCGCAGGGCATCAGGATAGCAGTCACTTCCTGGAGCTGCTGCCTGAGGCTAGCTGAGGCTTGTGCTTAAAGGGACCCCCATTCCCCCATAGCCACGTCTCAGGTGTTTTTCTTTTACCTACCTTTTTGAGGGAGAGCAAAGCCTTTTTACTGCCTGATCTGGTTGTCCTTGCGGAGACCACAGCACTCCAGCCATGGAACCATACTTGCCTCCAAGCAGTTGCCAGCTCCTGCACCTCATGATGCGCCTCTTGGTACAGTTTTTGCAGACTGCCCTTGTGGCACTGCAGAATTTGGACCTGCAGCTCATTGCGGGGCACCCCTTCACCACTCTGCACGTGCTGCTCATGCAGCACAGCCCCTCCTGCCCTTCCCTGCACACTCTACACTGTCACTTCTGGCAACCGGACATCAGTTCTGACTGGTGGGACCATATCATCATGGAGCGGTGGGATGACCTGCAGTGACTCCAGAATTTCCACATGCAGAAGAACACCTTCCTGGAACTGTGTGAATGGCTCGCCCCTGCCCTCAGGCAATGGGACACCCACATGAGACCCGCCATCCCTCTCCAGAATTGGGTCACCATCACACTGTAGAAGCTCACCACGCCAGACAGCTACCGCTCCATCGGGAACCAGTTCAGTATGGGGAGATCGGCCGTGGTGATCATGGTCATGCAGGTCTGACTCTCTTACTATGTTATTGGAAGGGTGGAAAACTGCTAGAATGGGGTTCCCTAGGGAAGGGTGGGTGGAAGCCCCCTCCCCAGGAGGTTTTTCTTTCCCGCCTTCATAAAGCCCTGCCGGGCAGATGGGGCAAGCTGGGAGTTGGTCCTGGTGGGTGGGGGAAGGCAGGACTGGGCTGAGGGAGCTCCCAAGGGCCCTGGAAACCCAGTAATTCCCAGTTTGTCTCCTTCTACAGGTGCTGCGAGACATCAACACCATCTTGCTGCACCAGCTCATTCTCCTGGGCGTTGTGGACCCCATTGTGCCTAGCTCTGCCACCATGGGCTTCCCCAGCTGCGGGGGGGCCATTGATGGTATCCACATCCCCATCCAGGCTGCTGACCACTAGGCACCCAACTACATTAACTGCAAGGGATATTTTCTATGGTCCTGCAGGCCATTGTGGACTACTGTGGCTGCTTCACAGACATTAATGTCAGGTGGTTGGGGAGGGCACGCAATACCCGCATCTTAGGAACTCCAGCCTGATGCAGGTTGGCACTTTTTTTTCCCAACCATATCATCAAGATCAGGAACGTGAATATGCCAATGTGCATTGTGGGAGATGCAGCCTATCACCTGCTCCCATGGCTGATGAAGGAATGGTTTCAGCAGGGCCCGCATGGTGCTGGAGGTCTCCTGAAAGGGAGGTTCCATTGCCTCCTCACCTGGCTGGACCTCGGCGAACATCCCCCAAGTGGTGTCAGCGTGCTATGTCCTTCACAATATACATTAGAATGAGGGGGAGATGTTCCTGCCACGTTGGGGGGCAGAGGTTGAGCAGCTCACCAGGTCCTTTCAGCAGCCACACATGGCTGCCATTCAGCAGGCCCATCGGGGGGAGGGGGCTGTGCGCATCCGAGAGGCGCTGAGGAAGGGTTTCACCCAAGGACACTCATGAGACTCTCTCCTGGGCCTCCCTACAAGAAGCCTCTGTAGTGCCCCAGTGTGCCTTTCCTCCTCCACCCCTCCCTTCTCCCTGTCCTCACCTCTCTCCCTCTCCAATAAAATGAACCAGACCTTTTGTTTTCAAAGAATAAACAGTGTATTTTATTTGGGGTAAATGTAACTGGGGAGGGATGGGGAAAGAACCTGGGAGGGTAGACGAGAGGGATGGAAGGGGGAGGAGGGAGAGAGGCTCAGGGATGGGGCTGGGAGAGGTGCCTGCCTCAGTTGGTCCCACCTCCTCTTCTGCGGGGCCCTTGGCAACCACAAGGGATGCTAGGGGGAGATGCCAAAGGAGCAGGAAGAGAAGTCCGAGCGGGAGCAGGAACAGGGGGGCGGCTGCTGGACCACTCTATGGCAGAGACCATGTGGTCCACTGCAGCTATATATGCCATGCACATGCTATGGGCCTCTTGGGCCAGCTCCCACCAGATGTTGCCCCACAGCTCCTGGTCTGCTTCCCACCATTGGTCCTGCTGTTCCAGAGGGCTGGAGGCCACGCAGGCAGGCAACATGTTCCTGCTCAAGATCCTCATGGGCTTGTCTACAGCAGCAGCTCCCATGGGATTGGGAGGCTGGCATGGGAGATGTTGCAGGAACCTCGCTCGCAGCTGCAAAGAACAAAGAGAAGGGCAGTCAGTTCAGGAGAGAGGGGGCCTGAAGCCCAGCCCTCATTTCTGAGCTGACACCAAAAGGTCTCAGGTCAGAGGAAGGCGATGTGCTTGGAGCAAGACCATCTGTGGCCTTCACAGTGGGCCCTTTCCACAGTGGGCACAGATTCCCTGGGGGGAGCCTGGCTTCCCCCACGTCCCAAGGGCAAGCAGGCATGGGAAGGTGCTAGACAGCCTGGGAGCCTGCAGGCCAGAGAGGGGTGATGGGGCAGCCTGGCTTCTCTCTGTGCCACACATACACGGGTCTGGCAGTGGCAGTGTCCTGCAGGGAGAGGACTTCTATCTCTGCCCACTGACGGATAGAGGGGGGGGGAGGGTAGTAGGGGAAGGTGTATGTGAGCGGCAGACACCACTTGCCAAGGAAGGTGCTACTGGCGTCCCCTCCACTTCCTTTCCCTCCCAGCAGGCTCCCCTAGCAGAAGCTTGGTGTCCTCTTCCTCACCACGCCCAGGAGTAGATGCTGCCCCGAGAGTGCGGGACCGATGTATGTGTATGTGTGTGTATCCCTGACCCCATCCCCCTTAGTGGTGGCTTGTGGCGGGAGGGCATCTCATCACAGAGTTGGCAGTAAGGCCTCTCCAGAAACCCTAGAAGAAAGAGCACAAGGGTCTTCAGAGGCAACCTCAGAGGGGCTGTCTGCTCTGGGCAGGCGCTCCATGTGCACCCATGTGCACAGGCTGCTGCATGATGCCAGGCCAAGAAGGCCAAGTGAGAAGTATGCAGCCCCCCGCCACCCGCCACCTGCCCTGTGTGTGTCTAGGAAAAATAATGGAACTCACCTGATGAGCCTTCCCCGGCTTCATCCAAAACCTGGGCGACATCCTGGGAGGCTGGTACTAGCTCCAGGGACTAGCTGAGATCCTTGCTGGTGGGCATGGTGCCTTCACTGCCTGCTCCTGCTCCTTCTCCCCCACCTCCTGCTCTTCCTCAGCCCTAGGGCTGCCCTCCAAGAGAGTGACAATGGGCATCTCCAGCCCAGAGTCCACAACTGGGGGAGGAACGAAGGGACTGACCCCCCTCCCAGGATGTGGTCAAAGCAAGGGCAGGTCTGGGGTGCCACCCCTGAATGGGAGCTGCATTCCCTGGCCTTTGTATAGGCCTGCTTGAGCTACTTGACTTTCATGTGCACCTGCTGTTGGGTGCACGTGACCCCTCTGGCCCAGGCTGTCGGCCATCCAGCTGTAGATCTTGCAATTCGTACGTCTGGTGCAGAGATTCTAGAGGTTTTCCTCCTTTCCACAGATTTCAATGAGATCCAGGATCTCCGCACCAGACCGGGATAGGGCCTGTCTCTTCCGTCCCTAGGCAGGGGCTTGGGAGTTGCCTGCAGCACTGCTGGCAGACATGGAGGGCTCTGAAGATATGCTGCAGTCTGCTGTAGCAGCAGGGAAGGCTGTGATGGCTACTACTGTGTGGGACAGGACTGAGAGGGTCCGCATTGGGTCACAAGCTCTTTCCCCTGTGGCTTCTGCTTTAAGGGCTGCGGGGGATGGGGAACTATAGAGCTCTGCTGAGTGTGGACAGAGTGGCCACTAGGTCACCTATGGGAAACCCTAGAGGCCATTTATTTTGAAATAATTCATCTGCCCTGTCTACACCCACCCTATTCCGAAATATCTATTTCAGAATAAGCATTATTCCTCGTAAAATGAGGGTTACAGAATTTGGAATAAGATGCCCGTTATTTTGAAATTATTTCGAAATAGTGGGCTTGCTGTGTAGACTCACTTGGTAGACTCACTTGGGCTCACTTGGTTCTTTCGAAATAACGCTTCCGTGTGGACATGTCCTCAGTGAGCAGGGCAGTGTCCCTTTTTAAGAGTGTTGTACTAGATAAGATTTAAAATAGGACAGTATCCAACTTCACTGCAGCATTAGCAGCCCTCCTCCCCTTGCCCGCTCCCTTCTTGTGTGACAATTTAATGCAGCTGGGAAGATCTGGAGGCTATTTTAACTAGAGATGCATTTTGAAAATCCTGGTTTACTGATAGTGGGGGTTCTGTTTGCCTGCCACCCGTCCCAAGGAGGGCTGAATGTGAGATGCTCTGTGCTAAGGGGCAGGTTTATGATGATGTGTGATGTCAGTCAGCATATTCCCTACAGGGCTACTGTGTTTACAAAGCAATGACCATGTTTGTGTCTTTTTCTTCTTTTTCAGAAACAAGCCGTGGCCTCTAGCTCTTGTATTCGTTCACGGCAAACGCGATCCCTCGAAATCAACCCCAAATTATCATCAGACAAAGCCAGCCAGGCGAGAGGTTGGGCAACTTTGCAAGCCACCCCTTTCCCTCCCCCACCATCTTCCGGATCAAGGGCAGCTGCAGCGCCCGTGTATGTGTAAAAAGGTGGATCTCGGGAATGAGTCTTGCTGGGTTTGTTTACAGAGCACAGTCGCCTCCGTTTGAATGCCAAAGCTACCGAGAGAGGTAAACACAAACTTAGCAAAAGCACACGTACATGGAGCAGCCGAGGGTGACCCAGAAAGCGCGGATTGGATCTGCGGCTGCTGCCATGGAGGACAAAACATCCCCTTGCCACCTGCAGGCTCCGCTTTCTACGTGCGACAGCCCCCTCCGAATAGAGGCAGGGAGAGGAAGAAATAGCTAGAGGATGTGGGGGAGGGAGTTACCCCTTAAAAAAGTAGCATGCCAGACACGCTCGCAGAAGCAGCGCCCGTTCTCACGTGTTCGGAGCCGGAGCAAGGAAGCAGCGCGATTGTGAACAAGGCATCAGCAACGCTGCCGAGTTGCTCTCCGTGTAACGCTTGTAATGGGAAGCAATGTTGCAGAATTGCATGGGGGGGGGAGGAGAAATACCCTCCAGACAACCCCTGCTCCACCAATCAATGGCAGTTAAAGCAGCCTGGTTGATTGGAAGGGCGAGCTGAGTCCCCTATTCTGTGACACAACTCCAGCCTGGTAAATTATTCTTAAACAGGGGTCGCCCCAGTGTCCATTATGCTCCAGGCTCTGTTTTCTCTGTCAGGCTGCTCTCATCCAGTTCGGTGCAATATATTCGTAATTCCCTCCCCCCGCCCCTCGCTTTGAGATAGAAGAAGAGCGTAGCAGGGATATGGCTCCGTAGCATTAGCTGATCTGAAGACACTGCATAAGTGATCAGCAAACACACGTGTCGCTCAACCAGAACGAACAGGATTCTTTGGATTCCATCCAGATCCGCCTGGCTCTCTCCCCCCCCCCCCCCCCGCTTCTTTCTTTCCCCCCTCCCTGCCCCCCTCTCGCTGGTTCCAGGTTTTACTTCTGGTTGCCTGTGAGGATTTTGCTCCTCCCTTCTGAAATCCTATATTAACTGTGGCCAAAGCTGGGTAAGAGAAACACAGCTCATTGTTGGCAAGTGCGGATGAGCCTCGCAGAGGAGCGAGAAAGCAGCTTTTGGCGTCTGCAGCCCCAATCCCACTACTAATTAATAATTAGCGGGCCCGCGTCACCGTAGCCAAGAGAAGAAAGAAAAAGCCCTCTCTATGCTGGGCGATTTTTGCTGACTGATTTCAGCAGCACCTTTGGAGCAGCAACAAAAAGAGGTGAGTGTAATGGAGGGGAAGGTTTATTGTTGGTGGGGTTTTTTTGTAATACTTCGGCGTACAGCGGCAGGGGTGTGACTGGGGCAAGAAAGAACAAAGTCCGTGTCCGCCTCCCATGCGCGTTATACAAAAATACAAGACTGGGTGGAGGGGGGCTTGTGGACTGATTTCCAAAAGTTGCTGCGGGGGGGGGGGGGCTTGTTCCTTCGGCTGTTCTTTGCAAGGGAGCAGGGGTTCTGGTGCAAGGTGCCCCTTGCTTGGAAGGGGAAGGCTGGTTAATACGTTGCGGGGAGGAGGGGGGGGCGGCGCGGCTGAGTGGCTAGGTGTGCGGGAGTGGCAATGGGAAGGTGCGTGCGTCTCTGGGAGTCGCAGTACGGACTGTGGATTGGACTGCAGACTTCGCTCTCTTCCAACCCAGCAGCTTTGTGTGCAGGAGCGCGGCTGCACGCTCTTTGGAGGGAGAGGAGGGCAGGCGGGGGGCTTAGCTAGTTTTTAAGCCCCCCTCCCCTCGTCAGTGCGCAAGGGAGCGGACGATGCCTGTGGATGTGAAAAAAATCTCTTTCCCTCTGTTAACTTTCTAGGTGGCAAATGGCAGACCACATGATGGCCATGAACCACGGGCGATTCCCCGATGGAACCAGCGGGCTGCATCACCACCCTGCGCACCGAATGGGGATGGGTCAGTTTCCGAGCCCCCATCACCATCACCAGCAGCAGCAACATGCCTTCAGCGCCTTGATGGGCGATCATATACATTACGGAGCTGGAAATATGAACGCAAATGGCGGGATCAGACATGCCATGGGGCCGGGAAACGTGAATGGGGGGCATCCTTCCAGCAGTTTGCCTCCCACTGCAAGATTTAACAATTCTCAGTTCATGGCCCCCCCTGTTGCGAGCCAAGGAGGCCCCTTGACGGCCAGCATGCAGCTGCAGAAGTTAAACAACCAGTATTTTAGCCACCATCCTTATCCTCACAACCACTACATGCCGGACTTGCACCCTGCAAATCATCCAATGAACGGAACGAGCCAGCATTTCAGAGACTGCAACCCAAAGCATAGCAGCGGCGGCAGCGGCATGCCTCCTTCGGTTCCTCATGTCCCTGCAGCAATGCTGCCTTCCAATGTCATAGACACTGACTTCATAGATGAGGAGGTGCTCATGTCCTTAGTCATAGAAATGGGTTTGGACCGCATCAAGGAGCTTCCTGAGCTGTGGTTGGGACAGAACGAGTTTGATTTCATGACAGACTTCGTTTGCAAACAACAGCCCAGCAGAGTGAGCTGCTGACTTCTTTAAAAACAAACAAAGGACTTTCTATCCGTGTGAATGAAAACATTCCCTTAGACACAGTATCTCGCTTTTCAGTACCTTGAAAGGTTGAGAATCTGGAAAACAGAGTAAACTATAAGCTTGTATAAATTGGGATTGTGTTAAAATAAGTGCTGCCACTTTTTTTAATTTGTAGCTTTGACACTCACTTCCCTTCCTGTAGTAATAATTTCTGGCTATCAATGACTTTTTATGTTCCCCTCCCCCCCTCTCTTAATTTCCTCATAGTAACATGTCCATAATTTTGACAGTGCTCAGCTGTTAGATATTAATCCTGGCAAATTGCTTAATCTTGTGGATTTTGTAAACAATGATTTCCAATGACTTGAACTGCAATCAGATTCTGAGTGAACAGGGAAAGATTGCATTAGTTGGTTGCATGAACTTTGAAGGGCAGATATTACTGCACAAATGCTGCCATCTTGCTTCGTTTTTAACTATGCATTGCAGTGCAGACTAATTTTTGTTTAATATGCTAAACTGGAAGCTTAACAGATGTGGGCCAATCCTTCCTAGATCAGGAAAAGAATACTGTTACTTAAAGTCTGCTACCCAGTCCCCCTCCCCCATATGTACAGACAATAATATGGTGTGGATGGAATGTTGACTAGTCAGTGGCAAACATTTCACAGATTTTTATTTTGTTTCTGTCTTCAGCATTTTTGACACTGTGCTAATATAGTTTATTCAGTACATGAAAAGATACTACTGTGTTGAAAGCTTTTTAGGAAATTTTGACAGTATTTTTGTACAAAACATTTTTTTGAGAAAATATTGTTAATTTATTCTATTTTAATTTGCCAATGTCAATAAAAAGTTAAGAAATGCTTTAGTTTTTCTAGAAGTCATTTACTAATATTTTTCTTCAGAACTCCCCTTGCCCCTGGTAAGTAAAACATCTACCTGTAAAACTGTGTTGGTGTGCGGGGAAAACATTCCAAAGTAGAAATTACATTGCACCAATGTATATCGAGCTCAGGAGAGCAGGATATAAACATAACTATGGCATAAAGCTTAATAAGAAACATTGTAATATGCCTGTCAGTGTGATTTATCAAAAATAAAGTTGCCATGAAGCAACTTTTTTGTGTGTGACTTGCCAGCATAGTTGCTTTAAATGTAGTTGTCCAGAACTGATGCCTAAAGTATTTATTATATTTATCTATTAAACTTGTAATTTTATAAATTCTTTCACTTCCATGGTAGACTTTTTCTCTTGTATTTTTACAATGTCATACTGAAGAGTTATTTAAAAGATGGACTCATTAGGTAGTGGGGGGGGGAGGTTTCTATGCCATCTTTGATTATTTGGTTTACATAGATTGCTAAATGAAGCTAGAAGACATGCATCAAATTGAAATCTTATTTTTTCATATTTAGTGACTTATATCTGCTGGCAATTTCTTAAACATTTCTATTGCAGGACAGCCCTGATCCATTTTCTCAGACATGGTTGCCAACTAATTCCCAATTAAATGAATTTATACCCATTTTTTTTCTAGTCTGTGGGAGAATAAAAACATCCTTTCATTATAGGGTAATGTGTACATTTGTCATGTAAGGACCAAATTTTGCAGTACTGTTTTTCATCCTCTGCCCCCACCCCCAAAAAGCCCACAACAAAATCCCTTCCATGTAAATCATTACTTCAGTAAGGACGGAAGGATCATATTCCTAATAATACTTATCTCAGCAATGCTTCTCAAGTTGACACAGATCTGATTCCATCCTCCTTTTAAAATTATTTTTTCAGTGTTGTGAATTAAACACTTTCCCAGCATGGTGGGAAAGAACACAACTATTCAGATGAATTCCTTAACATGGATATGTAAACAGAGGACAATAGCCACAGATAAGGGGTGTGTAGATTACAGTGTTAGGAATCCAGCTGGGAAATTCAGCTGGTTAGTATTGCCAATCAACTGGTGGTATTTTAGTAACTGTAGTTTAATCAATGTGAAAAATCATACTAGTACTCAAAATGGTGAATGTTCATAAAGTACACCAACAGACAAAGCTAGAGACAAGCAGGTGTGCAGATTGCAGAGGAAAAGAGAATCCAGAAAGTATAACAATCCCTTATTCCCTAGTATTTCTAGGTAGAAAACAGCCTTTTCTTAGACCTGTCGCTGAAAAAGCAGCAGTATGTTTCAGACAGTGATCTCTAATTATGTGACACTAAATTTAACATCAAATGCCATTGAATCATATCTGTTCTATAACTTAAGTGTTTAGAAGACTACAGATACAGTCTTAGTACCTGCGGTCTAATTTGGCACTTTTTTTTTTCCATTTTGAGGCTATTTTGTCCTACACATTGCTTTGTTGGCCTCCATTAGTTTTACTTCCGGGGGAGGGGGGAGGAAACTATCTTTATTCTATAACTAGCTATTTAAGTCCTCATCAATAAATTCCTAGAAACAGAAGAGAATGGTCTTCTGTTTATTGCTACCAACTCGATTTAGAAAGTTGGTAAAAACATGGATTCTTGTTGGGGAAGCATTACTACCTAGTTTCTGTGAGGTGATAAATCCTCCCATGTAAGCTTTTCCATAAATAGGTAGTTTCATAGGCGCACACAGGAAAAAGCTATTTGCATACACCTTATTGCATAACAGTGGTGCTCCATTTGTCCAGACAATGTCATATCAGACTGAACTGCCAAAAGCATTCGTTTTTGTCCACAGAAAAATAATGTAAAGCATTTTTGTCAACCCTTGAGATTATACCATAGATAAATTTGCAAAACATATTTCTAATCACATCACCTACATTGTCACTTACTTGCTCATAAAGAGATCATAGTGATCTTATTGCTACATTTCATACTATATTTTCTTTGTCATTCAAGTAGCAGCTAGGCCTTGACTATAATCTCTCTGAAGTGAAGTCAATGGCAAAATTGTCACTAATTTAATGTAGAGCAGTTGAAGACCTTGAGTAGAACCCATTTGGCTTTTTGTAGTGTTTATAAATATGTTTACATAATTTGTTGCTCGGGCAAAATAATTAGTGAAATATGTACAGTGACCTAGTTTACCAGCTACTACCAGATATATATAAACCATGTAGTGGTCTTGTATCCTGTTAATTTGCTTTTAGTACAGGAAACTTGACCTCTGTACTTTGGCTGTTTTTCAAAAATTCTAATATGGTACATGAGATCTACTGTTCTTTAAGCCATGTCCATAAATAGACACACTGCTTTAGTTGCAGGGGAGATCAAGGATAAGCTTTCACATAACACCAAACACACTTGTCAGAAAAATAGGTACTGATTAATACAATAATTTTGGTGTCTTGTGGCTGAAAAAAAATACAAGGGCAGCCCTTTTGCTGGTCCATTACAGCCTGAGCTGGGTCTTGCGAGAACAGTTACCTCATCACTGGTGCTTATGGGGTGCTCTACAGCACACACCATGAATAGGCTGACATCTATTGTGAAGATTATAGTCTCAATGACTTTTACAACTGTAAAAGCCTGGGCTGGATATAAATTGTTGTCATCAGTAAAGGCCAGCTCCTTTAGAGCAAAATATTAATCCACTAATCTGCTATGGGTGGTCAGCTTTGAAATATAAACTCTTTTCAACCCTGCATATATGATGTGTTTGCGCCCCCTTGTGGTTTGAGTGTAAAAAAGGAAAGCAGCTATTTTCTTAAAGGGATATAGTTTCAGAACGATTTTTACCTATGTAGCAGCAAGCAAACATCTGAAAACAGGTTAATAAAGACTGGAGAATAGAGGTACATGAAAACACTGAAGAAAAATAATTTTACTTGCCAAAGAGTTGTAACAAACTGTGTTCACCTTACTGCACTCTTTACTCCATGAAAAGTCTCAGCCTGGAACCAGTGCTGCTATATTCTATAGGAACAGTCTAAAAGACTGCTGTATAGTATATGTAAACAGGCAACTTCTGAAGTAAAGTAATTTTCAAGTGGAAAGATGGCAAATATTCTGCATCCTAGCATCATTAGCCACTCTACTGGGGGGTAAAATTAATAAGGTAGCTAGTCGTACCTACAAGGAATCAGAATACATTTACTTGGCCTGGCAATTGCCTTATTTTTGTATAAAGAACCACAGTGAAAAGCTGTGTATTTAAAACTAAAGAAATTCCTTTTCTACATTACAGTCAACCCCTTATGCAACTAAAAATGAACTAACTTCTTTTTCACTAGGAATGTTCCTTGATTACTTTTAATATTTAGCAGCATGGACAGTGAAAGCAGGCAGGTCACATTTTAGTCAGTTCAGTTCCATTTTCTTATTATTATTCACTAGCACAACATTACAGAGTTTGGGTTTCAAGTGCTACAGAAGAATGTTTGTTTAAAAAAAAGTAGCTTTCCCTTATAATTGAAAAAAATATGAAATTTGTTGTCAGTCTCAGGTCATGTAAATGTTTATTGCTCCACAAAATCTGAGGGTTAAACTGTGCCTTGCTTAAGTTATTCCTGTGAGAGGGACTGGAAACTGCCCAAGTCTGGATTGAATGGAATGTAGTTGTAGTCACATTAGTTCCAGGATATTAGAGAGACATGGTGGGAGAGGAAATACCTTTTATTGGATCAGGGTGTTTTGTTTTTCTTATATATAGAAGTTGGTTCAATAAAGATATTACCTCATCCACCTTGACTCTCAAATCCAGTTTAGTGGAGTTTTCATTTAAATGTTTCTTTGGCAGAGATGTTGTTTTCCACATATCTGTTTTCCACATTTGATAGGGAATGTATATTCCTAAACATGAATCTTTGGAGATGGACCAGAAGCTACTGTAATCTCCCTGTCTGGAGACCCAGGTCTCTCTTCTGTTTCATGGCCTGCCTCCATGTCCCCACTGGCTGCTTCTACCAAAATTCCTCCTGGGATGAGGCATCAGCATACAATAGGGGTAGGGTTGCCAGATGGTTTCAACAAAAATACCAGACACATTTGACACTACATCACAATCTACATTACATCTTATTTAGAAAATACTGGACATTTATATTTTCTCAATTTGTTTCCCGAATAGAAAGCTCAAATACTAGACTGTCCGGTTCAAAACCAGACACCTGGCAACCCTAAATAGGGGATACAGAGTAAGTTAGAACTGAAGGGGCCGATATTCATTTATCCCAGAAATCTTTATGGGTCTGGTAGAGGAAATGATGCAACAGAAAGTTGCCTTGGCTTTGTACCCTCCCACCCACACCTTCAATTCCTGTAGAGCAGCACTGAAGTGTTCCCACACTACTGGAGCAAGGAAGGCTTATGCTGTGGATCTGGCCTACCCTTTGAACTCGTCTGCTCCATCTGTCTGTCATTTCTCATGTTGACAGGAGCATTTGGGGACCAAATTGAGCTGACAGTGAGGATAGCAGTATAAATGATGAAGGCAGATTCCTTTACTTTTTAAAAACTGGCAGATAATATTGCCAGGAAAATAAAAATAAGTCTAGAAATCAAACGAATTTGGAACCCAAATGGTAGTTTCCAGATTTGCATGTACTTTGAATATACTATGTCAGTCAAAAGAGTTTCAGACATAGGAAACACACCTGCTGCTAGCCCTGCTGCTGGCTCCTGCAACCCCAGGTTCCAGCCTCCAGACAAGCCCCAGGGGGGTCCTGCCAGCCTTACATGCTTTGCTGAGCCCCTTGGGTCTGGCCACCCACTGGCCCCATGCACCTTGCCAGCCCTCTGAGGTCTTGCCAGCCCCACAGACTCCACCAGCCTATGGATTCCTGTCACCTGCCAGCCTCATGGTCTCTATCAGCCCCAGGGTCCCACTGCTCATTGGCCATGCCATGGGCTCTACATTCAATCAGTCCTGCCAGCTCCAGGGTCCTGCTGCTATCCCAGGGTTCTGCAGCTGCCCCCAGCTGTAGCCCCAGCCTGGGGTAATGATGGTTGCCAACTCTTCCAGACTGGATGGACCGGACACCATTTGCAGCAATGGAGTCCAGTCTGTCCAGTCCAGGAGAGCTGGCAACCTGATCTCACAGGCCTACAGGGGATGTGTGCAGATTAACACCCTCTCTCCCAACAATAGTTCCAGTGCCACTGGTTTCAGAATTGGATTTACTCGTTTCAATAGCAGGCCACTATCATTAAAATCAGAGTTTACATACAGGATAAAGCTGAGTCTCAGGAACTGCAACAATGGAGAAGCACATCAGATGACTGAACAAATGAACCACTATTATTGTACATTCTCTGTTTTTCTTTTTGTCCCATTATAGAGAAGATATTTGCAACATCAGGATTTTAATAGAGATGGGTCAGGTATTTCAACCCCAGTCCATCTGACAAATACACATGTAGCCCAAGGTAAGATAAATCTAATTTGATAGCTCCTAGATGAGAGACTGCTTGGCCACCAGCACCTCTATCAGGAGATCTACAGGTGTGGGATATGACTTGCCCAGGGTAGGGTGATTTCTCCAGAAATCCTCTGTGATGGTTGTGACCTGCGACCCTGAATCAATTAGAGCCTTGCACAGAATACCATTCACTTCCACAATTTCCTCGGTCAAGGGCCCCACCAGGCTGGGAGGCCAGCTGGCAGATGGTCGGGTACACTGGGACGTTGTGCACACTGATGCTATTGGGGAACTTCTTACCAACTCTGTGCCATTCACTTGCCCCTCAGTGTCAGGCTTTAGCAGTTTAAAGAGGAGGGAGACTGAGAGAGTTGACGGCAGCCACGGGCTATGTGGCCTTCTTGTCCACATACAAAACGGTGGCATACAAAACGGCCTCTGGTGACACGTGCACTGTTGTCAGGGGCACTTCCCTCACTTTCCCATCTAGAATTTTGAGGTGCTGCCCTCATTGCTACACCTTGCTGCAATACCTGTGCCTCCAGCTGTCCCATTCTCACATGGCTCTGTTTCTGGAGGGCAGTCAGTTCCTGGACTAGTCCAGTTAGGCCCTTCATTGTCTCCAGCATTGCCTGATGCGAGGTACTGCTGGGTGGAGGTACCTCAGGGGCAGCCTGCACAGCATCATCTGACGGGGCAGCTTGTTGCAGGCTATTTATCCTCTGGGCTGGCCCATGCATTCTACCCTCTACATTCCTCTCCTGGGCCAGCTGACACAGTTCTTCTTGCAACTGTCGGAATGTCATGTAGCGAGGCCGCATAGGTGCCAACCTGTTCCGCACTTCTCGGTCCCGGATGCCCCGCATGAACTGTTGTGTCAGTTTATAGTCCCAATCAGGGAAGGATCGGCCCTGTTGGAGCTTCTCCTCTACTACCCGCAGTAAGGCTTCTAACTCGATGGCATAGGCTGAGGCTGTTTCTCTAGGACGTTGGCATCGCTCATAAAAGTCTGCCAAGGGGTCCAATGATAAATGACAGTCACTGTATTCTGCTCTAAGCTCTTCAACAGCTCGGGCTGGAAACTGCTCCTGAGGCGGCAGATTAAGGACTAATTTACGCCCCCCCCCCCCCCCCCCACTTAGGTATCTGACAAGGGTGGGGAACTTCAGAGGCTCAGGAATGCCAGTGGCTGCTAGCAGATACTCTATATCTTTTATCCAGTCCTCAATGTCTACTCTGCAATCTGTACCACCACTGAAAACAGGCACCCCACGGATTTGGTGCTGTGCAGGGAGATATGGCACTGCTATGCTCTTCCCTAAGGTTTCCCCTCTAACAGCTATATCCTTAGCCACAGGGATCTGTAGGCCACAGCACCCATTAGGGATCTCTACTTTCACTGACACCAACCCCGGGTCATACCAATCCCCCTGGGCTCCAAACTGTGAGTTCATGCTGTCCTGGTGTGGCAGATTCCTAACTCTCTACAAACTAATCAAGCTTCCCCTATCCGAGTCACAGCACCAGTAACTAAAAAATGTAACCCCTCCTGTTGGCTAGCCCAGTGTGAGGTTATTCAGCATAGGGGAAGCTTGTGACTTCTTACACCACTGTGGAGGGAGGGCTAGGCCTGAGGCTGCTTGGTGTGCTCTGCGTTGTGTATGTGTGAGTGCACCTCAGACCAGACCCACTCCGACAAATCACCAGAAACAGGCTTTATTCTGTAAAAAACATAGAACAGGAAAACAGTTCAGCAGCCCCCTTCTCTCAGCATGCAGCCTGTGTGCTGCTTCTAGCACAGTCCTTGCTGAGACCCTGCTGGGGGCAGAGGGCACATCCTTGAAGGGACCAGGAAGTTCTCCCAACATGCTGCAGTTTGTAGTCCACAACTTGTAGTTACCAGGGCTGCTGCTGAAACACACTGGACCTTGGGCTACACCCATATACCCCAAAAATAATGGGCAGTTTGATCAGTGCTCAACCTTAATAGCCATATGAAAGAAAAAGAGATTTGCTACATTAAAAATAAAAGACTTCCATCACTGACTTTCAATATTCCTAAAATGCTTATCACTTTTCCACGTCTCTTTTCTTTTAGCTAATACACGATTTCTCAGAAGTGTCAGACACCTAAACCTGCCCCTAAAGTTCATGGCAAGTATGGGTGCTGTGCACCTCTTAATGTCAGGTTCCAAGTAATTAACGGATACACTCCTTACTTTAATTTAGGTTAAATACATACTAAAATAAATACTTTTAATGTTCTTTATTTTGGGGGGGGGGAGAGATTTGCCTTTAAGACGCATATTAGGACTGCTTCCAGTTGTGCCTGCTAAAATAGTATGAAATACCTGAGAAAAACCTGTCAGAGGACTGAGCATGCCAACAAGGGATGCCACCTACTTAATGGGCTCATGGATTTGGACTCTCCACATCACAATAGCTTGTGCTATAAGCCACTAGATCACAGCATATGGCTGTTCAGAAAAAGTTCTCACTTCTTAAAGAGAGCTCCTTTTTCCTAAAGCGTTTAATCAAACATTGCAAGTCATAATTGTACAGGTGATCTCACAGATTTGTTAAGGGGCCACATACATTTGTTGAAACTCTAACTTCAAATATGTTTAGAGTTGATTTCCATTTTACATATTGAGATAGAACAGTTGTAATGTCACATGACAGATTAAATAAAATCTATTGGCATGGCTGCAGAATCTGCAGTATTCACAGGGTGCCCACTAGATGTAGCTGAAGCTCTATCTTATGTATGCATATAGCTTGAGATAAAGCTATTCTATTTGATTTATCATATACATCTTAATTAACTGAAAGGCAGTCAACATAAGTGAACAGTGCTACATGTTAATGGAGCATCATACTTTTTCTTCATCATACTGTGTTAAAAATTCCATAATGTAATGTAATCACAGAAATAATATAACAAGATGGTTCCTTACTTTATTCGTTCTAGCTATAAATATTTCAAGGAATGGGGCTTTTCACCACTTCCGAGACACTGTTCACAGGCCATGGAAGACTATCCCTCCATACCCCAGGTTATCACCTGGGTCTCTATTTGCAAATATTAGCTTTGTAACTGCCAAGCAATTGAAATGGAATCTAATTCTAAAATTGAATCATTGCTTATTATTGCAGTTCGAGAGACAACAGGAGAATTTTTCCGGCAGGTCCTTTTTGAAGGTACTCAGCTGCAGCTCTCAAATGGTCACTACAAGGTAGCCAAGAAGATGGAATCACACCAATATCTTTGGTTGTGGCTGGGTTTAGTTACATAATTACCCTCAAATACAAAACAATGTAAAACTTTAAAGCCTCCAACTTTACTGAGTCCTACTTCTTGTTCAGCCAGTCACTCAGACAAGCTTATTTACATTTATGAGAGATAATACTGACAGCTTCTTATTTACAGTAGAACATCAATTATACAAACACCAGATTTACAGATTTACCAGTCATACCATGCAAGCTGCTCATGTGGACCCCACACTGTAAAGGATAGTGGTAGCAGTTAGAGAGTTGGTATTCAAGTCAGTTACCAGGATCTGAAACATGGTCCTGATTCAAGCCCACTAAATGAAAATCTTCTTTTGAGGTGACTCCATTTTTTTCAAGCATGTTGCATAACTTCCATTGGCATGAATGAAGAAAGTCTGTCTCGTGATTAAAGTAAGAGACAGTCACAACACATTCTGTTCCCAGTTCTATAGTTGACTCACTCTGTGATCTAATCATCTTATTTGTGTATTTCTATTTAACCTTTTTGTGCTGCAATTTATCTTTCTGTATCATAAGTACAATAATAACACCTTATCAAAATGTGTTGTGGAGCTCAGTTAATAGATATTTATAACACACTCTTAAATCCTTGCATTAAAATTACTATATAAATGGCAATCATGATCACAGTGAGCAAAAGCGGTCCCTTCATTTGTCCTTTCACCTTCAACATCAAAACCAGTTCTTTATTGAAAAAAATCTGAGCTAAGTTTTTAAAAAGGCCTGATTATTTTAACACAGCTTGTCCATGATCCTTTTAGAAACAATTGTTCAGTTCAAGCAACATAATACAATCACTGTTAATAATATTGTGCATAAATAATTAACAAACTTAAGAACAAAATGAAAAACGTGAGCAGTTACAAATCTCTCCTATCTATAATAAAACAAACAGAATATTAACCTGATGTTTATTTTGAGGTACTCCCTGCTATGGTGACCTGATGTCCCAGTTTTATATGGACAATCCTGATATTTGGGGCTTTGTCTTTTATAAGCATCTATTCTCCCCCTTCTCCCTCCCCTCCATCCCAATTTTTCATACTTACTGTCTAGTCACTTTGCTCCCTGCTCACCAGGTATTTCACTGAAATAGAATTGTTTGGGGGGTGAGGGATAATAACAATGATTGATTCAGGTTTCTTCCTAGTTCTGCAATTCCCTGCACTCTGATTAGGTTGAGTCGTCCAATTTACATCATCACTGAGAGGTTATGGAGAAATGCTACAATTCAAATCATGCTCTTGCCTTTATCATGTTATACAATGAAAACCTGTTATACTTTTTGAAATTCATGGCCATAATAGAAAAATGTTAAGATATATCTGAAGATATTCAGGGCTAAATACCATCCATGTATCTCCCTACAGTCCCACTGAAGTCAGTGGACTGCAAGGGTATAATTTAAGACAGAACTTTGTGCTTACCATATATGTATTTTTCAACACACACAGTGATTTTTTTTATATCTGGGGACATGAAGATTTATTATTGATCTTGTTTTCACTTCAGTTATATTTACTGTCAGGTCACTACAATTTAATATTCCCCCTATCAGATCTGGGTATTTTTCTATTTGTCTCTATCCTTGCTAGTTTTTGTTTTCCTTCCTATGTCTTTACTCACTTGTGCTTTGAGCTCTTTTCAATAGAGGCATGTCTGAGGAGATGAATCCACATACATAGGAGGCAAACTCCCTCACCTACATTCCTATATGCTAGTTCTGCAACATGACTTTAATTTCGGAATGGAAATATATTTCTAATGCCTATGTTCCGAGAGGCCTCATGGAAAATATTCTTCATGTAGTGCTTCTGTGCCCATAGATGTCTTACAATGTGCTTCAATCCTGAAAGGTTGTTGTTTGCATCACAAACAGCTTTAGACAGCACACAATAATATCTGCTCTCTTTTGTGCTCCCTTCTGAACAAACAGTGCATCTGCCAGTCTGGCAAGAAAATAGGGCTATCATTATACTGAATTCACCATCATTGTGTCTATTATTCTTTCTACCTCTCTATCTACATTTTTTTGTCTTCCAGCACAAATGTCCCTACCATTTCTAAGCACTCTACATGTATTATCTCAATTCTTAATTTTCTACTGTATATCAATCTTTATTCTCCGCATTTGTATCAATGGCTAAATATTGTTCAGATCTCTTTGCTTAGATTTCATTGTCATCAACATAAGCAATGTTTCCGCTTTGGAATTAGGTGATGTTTCAATAGCTTGGCAGCTGCAGAGCTAATATTTGCAAATAGAGTCCCTAGTATTTCTTCAGATGGGCCCTTGATAGATCTTTTCTTTCCTAAGTTTCAATGATGACCTAAACCGAGAATGGGCAATGAAAAAACGGTGGGAGCACAGACTAGAACACCACTTCCCGCCACTCCTATTTGCTGTGAAAAGCAATTCACGGTCAACAAGAGCTGCAATCACCTGATACTTGCGGAGGTGCAGGAAAATATAGCAGTGGCAGCCCACTAACAATTAACCCTGAGGAAGGGATCCGGCCTCTGGGCTGGAATTTGCCCACCCCTGACCTAAACAATGGCGTATGGCATAGGTGCTGATTTTTGGTTTTACCAGTGGGTACTTCTGAAGAGTGTGTGTTTGGGGGAGCAGCACTCTTGTCACTTTTGGAGAGTCTATTTTCAGCATATTTACACACTTTTCATAGTCTAGTTATTGAAAGCAAAGATACCAATTAGACACAATTTTAATACTGATTCAATTGTTACAGACTACATAGTTATGTTATGAATGACGGTATATTGAAATGATTGCAATACACTACAAGGTGTCTTCAGTAACCTCCCAGTTTAAAGACACTGTGTCTCCCAGTGGCTTTCAGGATGAAATTGCTAGCAATCTTATTTACATCAAGGTTCCCTGGTATTGTTTTGATGCATGTTAAGGACTGCTATATTATGCAGTTGCATTTGTCCCATTGATAGCATGAGATAATTTTTAAGTTTTCGTTGAAGCTGAAAAATGAGTTCAGGATAATATAGGCACAGTGAGAATGATTCATTATAAATGTAATGACTCCAAGATCTTTTTCTTGATGGGTAATATCAAGCTAACTTAGTTACCATCATTTTGTATATATAGTTGGGATTATATTTTGCCATGTGCATAACTTTAACATTGAATTTCATCTGCCATTTTGTTGCCAAATCCCCCAGTTTTGTGAAATCCCTTTGTAACTCTTTGCAGCCTGCTTTGGACTTAACTATCTTAATTTTGTATCATCTGCAAACTTTGCCACCTCACTATTTGCCCCTTTTTGCACTTTGTATATGAATGTGTTGAACAGGACTGGTCCGAGTATAAGCCCCTGGGGGACATCTCTATTTACTTCCTTCTGTTTTGAAAATGGACCATTTATTCCTACCCTTTGTTTTCTGTATTTGGAGAGCCTGAGAGTGCTTTCAGGGTTATTTAAGGATCCTTAATTTATTACCCCTGCCTCTGTTTTAAACAAATGGCCTGAACCAAGGGCAGAAGTTGTTAACAGCACCAAATTCTTCCCATTCCACACTCAAATTCTGTTCTTGGGTGCTGAGCACTCATCATATTTTTTCGGGGAGTGCTTAAGCTCCTGAGCATTTACAGAGTTGGCGCACATTGTGCATGTTGATAACTTTTATGTAAGTGAATGTTATTTTCATGCTTACTAATAGAGCGAGGAAAGGAAAAACAACTAGCAATGTAAGAAGATATTACATAAAATAAGCCAATCTTACTTTATCTTACACACCTTTAGTATAGTTGTTTTCCCTTTTATTACCCCCAGCCCTGTCTTAGGCATAAAGCTTCAGTAATACCGGGGTACAAAATGTGTAGGAATGCCAGAACAGGAATATATAGTGACTCCCTGTGTAGGGAGTGGCACTAAAAAAGGAAACACAAAATCTACTATCGTAAAAATCTTAAATGAATCAAATGATACCATAGAATTGATATGGATAGACACTCCACACAGAAATAATAAATATATAGCAGTAGGAATATACTACTGACCACCTGATGAGGATAGTGATGGTTGCTGTGATACCCAGGGAGTTACAAAAACAGAAAACCCAATAATAACGGGGGATTTCAACCACCCCCGTATTGGCTGTACATATATATATATATATATCAATCAGGATGCAATTCAGTGTACAATTTCAGTGCAGGCGTGTCAATTACTGGTACTAGCCATCAGGGCGACGGGAGGCCCCGGGTCGTCAGCTAGCCCATTTACTGTCTGGTTTCTGTTTATGGTAGAGTCAGGGACAGGCAGCACACCTGCGTTCCCAGGGCATCAAAGGCTGACTGCCTTTCTCTTGCTCTCTGGGGGCAGGGAACAAGATGGGGTTCGTGGAAAAACAAGATGGGGTTTGTGTCTGGCTACACTCACATAAAAAAATTAAGACAACCCAAAATTATCACAATTTCTAAACAGCAAAGAAGCAGTTAGGGACAAAAAGGTGTACTTTAAAAATTGGAAGTCAACTGTTGATGAGGAAAATTGAAAGGAGCATACATTCTGACAAGTCAAATACAAAAGTATAATTAGGCAGGCCAAAAAAAGAATTTGAAGACCAACAAGAAAAAGCCACAAAACCAAACAACAGTTTATTAAGTACAACAGGAAGAGGAAGCCTGTCAAACAATTAGTGAGCCAATGGATGATTGAGATGCTAAAGGAGCACTCAAAGAAGACAAGGCTGTTTCAGAGAAGTTAAATGAATTCTTTGATTCAATCTTTACTGCAGAGGATGTCAGGGACATTCCTAGGTCTGAGCCAATCTTTCACAATGGCAAATTTGAGCAATTGTCCCAAATTGAGGTGTCAATAGAGGAAGTTTTGTAACAAATCAGGAAATACAAATAAATTATGAGGACGAGATGGTATTCATCGAAGAGTCCTGATGGAACTCAAATATGAAATTGCACAACCTCTAACTGTGTTATGTAACCTATCCATTAAATCGACTTGTGTACCAGATAACTGTAAGATAACTAATTCAACACCCTACTCAGATGGAGTCCATCTCATGAGAACTGTCCTCTATCTACGAAGGTCTCCCAAGGGCCAAATATCCCAAAGCTCTCCTTACAGCACTACAGCTTGAACCATCTCTTGATCATCATGATCGTGTCTCATCTTTGTTCTCCTCCTCCATAGACAAGAAGAATTCCACTGAAGATCACCTGAGTGTCCATTTCCTAATTGGCTTCCCAGCCTGGTATCATCTCCCTTGATGCATTCCAGCAAGAATCTAGCTGTGTCAATTGTTCCCACATCAAGGACAATCAGTGAATTCTTTCCTGCTTCCGTTGAGATACTTCAGCCTCAAGTCCACATCCCATATCTTAGGTCCCAGCAGACAACACACCCTTTTGTTCTCTAGATCAGCTCTGTCATTTTTCTTACTGAAGTTACTAGTCACATGGACCTTTTCAAAATGATGGTGTGATTTTCCAGCCTTTCTCCTGTTCTTTCTGGATGCAAATCCCCTTGTGCTTTATTCTCCCTTGCAATTTTCCATCAGTCATCCTGTCTCCTCCAAGGGTTTTGAACTTCAGGTATCTAGCCATTTTTCTCTTCCTTCTTGTCCTCCTTTCATAAGTTACAGCCTGCTCTCCCCGTCTTCATTTTCCAACTCAGCAAACCTGTTCCTGAGTTCTATTTTTCCTATACTAGCTGGCCTTTACCTCTGCCTGGTTCTCACAGTCACATATTTCCAATTGCCACCTTCCTCACCCAACAGTTTCCCTTCAGTTCATCAGTCCAGCTTACATCTACAAATCTTGACTTTTCCCTTCAACGTCCTCTTACCTTTCTTCTGTCTTCTGCTAGAATCTCCTTTGAAACTCAGCCATAGTTTTTTCCTGCATCTCCAAGCCTCAGATCTTCTCCTTCATCAGTTCTATCAGGCAGAACTCCATACAAACTAGGCCCCTTTCAGGAACTCACTCCAGGATCACATACATCCTGCAGCTTCCACATCCAGTCAACTTCATTGTCTCTTCTGGTTCTTTGGTTCACTACCCACTGCTGCCTCTGTGTGTGACATAGCCTTCCCACCTCAAATCTTGTCAAGGGAAAATAAAAACAAAACAAAAAAACAGACAAAACCAAAATTCCAAACAAACCTAGAACATTCCCTCTCAAAAACTCTCACTCAGACGCCTCTTTTTTACAGCTGTTTGCTGGCACCTGTGCCACTGGCTGACTATTTGGCTACCTTTATAGAACCTCTAATTAGAGAAGTCCCACTCCTTAATCAGGGCTTTGATTCTCTCGCAGCACATAGCTCCCTGCCAGCCTCTACATATGAATAAGAAAAAAAACCACAAAAACACAAAACAGGGAAAACACACAACACCCAAAAAACCTCATTCAGTTCCCTGAAGAACCAGGAACTTGCCTTCTCCCTTCTCTTGCAACAGAAATCCCATTCCATCTCCTCTGTTTACAGTTCTCTTTGCTGGCTCCTGTACCACAGTTACTGTCCTGTTCCATTCATTCCTACTGAAGCACCTGGTACTGACCTCTTTCGGAAGATGGAATATTGGGATAGATGGATCATTGGTTTGACCCATATGTCCATTCTTGGTCTCTTATATAATTTATACCAATCTTTACATATGAATTTTTTCCAGAGATTTCCTTGAGATTACACCTGCTTACATCAAGTCTAAATTTGGCCAGTCAATCTTTGATCCCATAGGAGCATTGTTATAAAGTCTTTTTTGGTGGAGGAGTGGTGCGTTTTTAAGAAAGTTGAACTGAAATGGATGGTTTTGAAAAAAATCTGTCTTCAGTGCAAGGATATTCATGTACTTCTGTACAGATTGTGCTCCATTTTACAGTGGTGTCAATCCTTGGTAGCATCACTGAAGTAATAGAATAGCAGAGCAGGAAATCTGGGCTTTTTTCTGTTCATTAGGTTTCCTGCATAGATTGGCATCAAGAAAGGCTATTTTAAAACTGCAGAGATACATTCAGAAATGACTGTGTGCTCCACCCAAGGAATGTCTTTACATAGCCCCCAGCCAGCCTGTACATACTGAACAGAAAAAAACCACAAAAACACAAAACAGGAAAAACACACAACACCCAAAAAACACCCTTCAGTGAGATTTTTCATGAGGCTATTAACCAACTTACCAAACAGCAGATAGCATAGCAGATTTACAGCAAGTTTATCTCTTGGGCAGGCTGAAGTGGTGGAAATTGCCTGGAGAAAATTGAAACCCTAATAACTGATTTTCTTACTGTTAAGATTTTGAAAGTCCTGAGTCTTTCCAAGATCAAATCAAAACTGCTCAGTAGCAAGCCTGGGGGAATTCCTCCAGATTCCTAGAGCTTCTTCCTTGCTTAAATTGAGAAAGGATACTTTTACAGATGTAGATTTAGAACTAAATTATTTGCCTAAAATAGATAACTCTTTCCTCTAGGGATTTTCAGTATCTGCTAATTTGGCTATGTTATTAACTTTGTCATTGATACCCAGGATCTATGAATTGTAGAGGAAAGCTGCAAAAGCTTAGTTATATAAGAAACCCTTGAGGTCATGAAATGTTATTAAGAGGCAAATCATAAACTCACAGCCCTTCTGAGACGGAGTTATAGCCAGAAAATCAGAGGGAAATGAATACTGTATAGGACACCTGATTTATGAATGTAATA
This sequence comes from Pelodiscus sinensis, assembly GCF_049634645.1. Taxonomy (NCBI): domain Eukaryota; kingdom Metazoa; phylum Chordata; order Testudines; family Trionychidae; genus Pelodiscus; species Pelodiscus sinensis. The sequence continues at coordinate 99,274,631 of NC_134713.1, read as the reverse complement.
AATATATGTGCATATGCAAATACGATTTTCTCCCCTTTTCCAGTTTGATATGAGAGCTTATGATAGCAGAACTTTGTCCCAGTGCCAGCAAGGTCACTGTTCAAAAACATCTGATTGATCCAAATGTTTGCTACATTCTTACAGAAGTAAATGAAATCTGAAAGGAGACAATTCATGATTCACAGTATTGCAACAAAACTCACTGTATAAGGCAGAGAAGCACTGGCAGACTAAGCACAAGATTCTGCATTGTTTGCACCCAAATGTGTCCTCACATATGCATTTATCCCAGCAGTAGACTTACACCAGGAATGAATTCTGTCCATTTGTGTGTAAACCCCACACTAGGACAGAAGAGATTAAGGAGCCATTCTGGACCCAGATGACTGTGACCTGCTGAAACTTATAGACCCTGCTGCAGTAGAAAGAGGATCTTAGGAGGGATATAGATACTTCAGAAGGGGAGGGAAGGACAGGGAAGGAGCAAGGTAGAGAAGAGATGACATGAAAGGAGTCCTTTCTTGAGAGCTCCTGAATAAGGCTACAGCAGGAGTCCTTTCTGAAAGAGCGGGACCTGCAAGTGGCAGCTGCTCAAGGCTTAGAAAAGGAGATATGAAAGAGACAAGGCTAGAAGCTATTCCTGCTGGGCAGGGGGCTAAAAGAAGTATGTGAGGCTATATCCTGAGTGGAGAACCTGGCTGAATTATCAGGATGATCTCAACCTGTCATTCTAATATGGCAGTAGGGACAGTGAATGTGAAGCCTACCTGACCCATACAGTGAGAATGATAGCTTCAGACAGGCCGTGTCCAGACTCAGGGGTTTTTTCGGGAAAAGTAGCCTTTTCCCGAAAAAACTTCCCCTGCGTCCAGACTCAAGCCGCGTTCTTTCGAAATTATTTCAAAAGAACGCGGCTTTTCTTTCGATGGCGGTAAACCTCAATTTACGAGGAAGAACGCCTTCTTTCGAAAGTTCCTCTTTCGAAAGAAGGCGTTCTTCAATGTAAAGAGGCCGTCTTCGAAAGAGAGCATCCAGATTCGCTGGGTGCTCTCTTTCGAAAAAGCGGATTTCTCTTTCGAAAGATCCGCCTGCAGTCTAGACGCGATCTTTTGAAAGAGGCTCTTTCGAAAGATGCTTTCGAAAGAGCCTCTTTCGAAAGAAGCCTGCAGTCTAGACATAGCCACAGTGGGAATGAAACCCAGGAACTTACTCCAGCTTGAAGCAGGTTCCCCACCTGCAAGGAAAAAGGGCACCAGATGTACTGAAGATTCTGTTGTTTTTCCTATCTTCTTTTGTACTTGAAGTATTTTGGTGCCTTAAGGGGAAGCAAGTGGTAGGAAGTCCCCTAAGAAGGCAGCCCTGAAGCATTCTGGGTTATCACTGCCTCTCTTAGGGCTCAGGGTCAGAGCCTAATGGAGAGCAAGGGCCTGGGCTCCCCTAACAAACACCCTGCTTGTGGAAGAGCTGTTACTTATCCCTCTCCCTCAAGGTGAGGATAGACACATTGTAAGCATTGAGTCAAGGGCATGCCATCCACAGGGCCCCAGAGGTGGGCTGAAACTCTTTCTTTTGTGGGGTCTTTGAGCTGTATATATTCTGTTGTGCTCTGTTACTCCAGAAGGGGGCAAAATCAACTGGTGACCTAGCCGGAGGGTGAGATAGCAAAAAACCAAGGCAGATTTCTGACAGAATTTCATCAAAATCTACATGGTCTTGCAGATTGTTTTTGAGTTAGACAAACTGACAAGTTCTAACAAAAACATGTTGTGCCAAATGTTTTCTAACCAGCCCTACTAACTCTTGCTCAGGATTTCATGGCACTTAATATCCCATCAGTGTGTACTTCTGCAGAACTAGGAACAATCTGACCCAAAATATCTGCCATTGCCAGTTTTTAAGAAATTTGAATCAGTAGCAGATGTGAGTTGGTAATTCTGGTAAAGTTTGTCTCAACTTCCTCTGTGTTCCCTTAGGAATGCAACTTCTGGGTGTCCTACTTCATCCCTCCCCACTTACAGAGGTATTGTTAAGTTACCAATGTTAAAATAAGACTTCCCTTAAGGTCTGATTTCTCATGTAAATCATAATGTCTGGCTTGCCCCTGAATGACATGTGAAACAGTATTTCTCATGTTGAGAAACAAAAACAAGAAACAAAACTCCATACAAAGTGCACATATGTTGATTCTTTCCCTAAGCCAAACCATTGTCCCTACTGCTATGTCAGGATCCTTAGTTCTCAAAAAAGATAGGTTGAGATCCTAGCCACATGTTGACCCTTTTTGGTCCGGCCTCAACTCTCACTAGTCACCCCGTTCACTGGCCCGCTATTTTCCAGTTCGTCTTTGTTCCTCAAAAGTAAGCTTAAGGTATTTTTTGGGCTCTCTAGTAACAGGACTGAGCTGTGTTGTCTTGAGGATTTGGTCCAGAGCATTGTGAAATGGATCCCTCAGCCCTAAGGGACATGCACAGCTTGCTGATCATAGAAGCTTCTGTTATCTTTTGAAACTTAAGATTGTAACTCATTTGTGAATATATGTTTGCCTGCTTTCATGATGTAGATACCTATCTGGTTTCCTTTTCCTGTTTAATAAGTCTTTATATAGTTATCTCTTTGTATAGTTTGGCTGCAAACATTATCTTTGGTGTGAGATATAGGGTGCAATTGATCTGGGGGTAAGTGTCTGGTCCTTTGGTGCTCGGAGTAATCTGAATGTTGTGATTTTTGGGGTAAAGGACCATCTATCACAAAGGTACACTCACCTGGGTGACAAGATAGATCTGAGCACTTCAGAGGACTGTCTGGGTATGTCTACACAGCAACATTACTTTGAAATAACTAGCGTTATTTCAAAATAACATAGTCCACGTCTACACAGCAGGCAGTTATTTCGACATAATGTTGAAATACTGTCAAGCTGGAGGACTTCTTACTCTGACTCATGTATCCCTCATTTTATGAGGAGTAAGGGAAGTCAGCGGAAGAGTGCTCTATTTCGAAATAAGTGCTATGTAGACAGCACCAAAACTCGAAATAATCTATTTTGAAATAAGCTACACAATTGACCAGCTCAATTTGCAAAGTTCATTTCAAATTAAGCCCTGCTGTGTACACGCGTCCTTTGTGACTTTGTGTTAAGGCTGTTATAATGCTGGAGCCGTTTACACTTGGGAATTGTTGGAGATATCTAAGTACAGAACTCACAACCTGAAGTTTGTGCTCTGGTTCTCAACAGTGTGCCTGGAGGTTAAAACAGAGCTTAAAACTTTCCTTATCTTTCCTTTCATTAGGATGTTAGAAAGGGGAGCAGAAGAAATACTTGTTGGGCAAGGAACCCCTCTGCATTGCTATTAGAATCAGTGCCCTGGGATGCTTGTACTCAAACTCTGGAGTGTTTCTCTCTTGCTGTGTCATCCAGTCCTTCCCTTTCCCTTGATCTCTCAGTCACACTCTCTCTCACTCACTCTCGGTAACAGGAGTACAGAGTGAGAGTCCAGTTGCTGTCCTGCCCCTGCCTCCACCCTCCTCCTGATTTTTTCTTCACTCAACTCTCCTTCTCTTTCTGGTAAGTCTAACAAACTGTTTCTTTGTTGACACTATTTTGTGGCACTGTGCAATGCTTTCAATCAAAATACCTCACTTCAGTAGTGTCAGTACAAGTTTTCTAAATAAGTTTATTTTGGGGGCGCTACCTTATAGGCATAGGTGCTATGTGTGTGAAACACACAGCCAATATAACAGCCTGGCGTGGGCTGCCACTGAAAGTAAGAAATACATTTTTCCAAAGAAAGATTGAAAAATAGCATTAGATGAAGATGGATTTTATGTAAGATCAGGGAAAATGGCAGTTTTGTATTTATTTACAAAAATAAATAATCATGACTCAGGAGTGGCATGAGACATCAGGCAGGTAAGTGACTTAGTAAAGTTTCTGGATCTGGTTTGTTTGTTTGTTTCTGTTCTTCTGTAGGTGTGTGTCCTGCAACATCCAGTTACTTTGCAGATCTTTGTACTAGAGGTCATAGACAAATGCCGACTCCTTTATGCCTCATGTAATTAGTCATGTCAGGTTCATAACTGTTTGTAAAGGAATATGGAGGGTTTAAAGATAACACAAGGTACATCCATTTGTCTGTAGGATTATCAAACCTAATCTGACATGGGTTTGACATTTATTGCTTGAAATTTTGCTGCAGTTTAAATCTGAATTCATTTCATGGTAATATTTTAGTTTTGTTCAACACATGCTGTTTGGTTTAATCATATTGAAGACTCTTTTTTACAGATAGTTTTTAATGAATTTCAAGAATAAAGTGCTAAATACCATTACCCGTTTTAGAAGTGCTTAAAATAGCTTCTGGCTGCAGAGCAGATGCCATGTGTCTTTCTGCTGGTTACAAGGGAAGGCAAGAACTAAATATAGACAAGTGTTTGCAAACCTTCTTGAAGTGCAAACTGAAAGAGGGTAAGGATAAAGAAACACTTGTTGCCGAGAAAATATCACTTTTCATAATTCCCAGCCCTATTTTAAAGGACTTAACATTGTTTACAGAAAAAAATATTTTTGTGGCTGTTTATAATTGATCAGTATTTCCTAAGCATCGAGAATAGCAAAGTGGCAGAGCATCTGTACTGCAAAGGTGACTATTTTTTCCAGCAGTAGAAGAATACTATTATCGCTAAATCGGAGCTCTGTCCTTTTCTATTTTGGGACTAAGAAGCCTTTCAAGTAAAAGGATATAGGCCTAAAAGTGAGATGTTAAGGATCATTGTCAGAAACATTTAAAAGGGTGTTATATTTTCGATCCAAACAAATTCAACACACAACAATGCTGACCATCTTGGGATTATGAAATGGGGGGGCACCATTTCTCTCTCTCTTTGGGCTAAGTAAATGGTATGTTTGAATTCCCCGACCAGTTCATGGGCTGACAGTGCAGTCTTAGGAGCAGACCTGGCTGTTAAAGGGTGTCCTACCTCCAGTGGAAGTTAAAGCCTTGTTAAATTTGTTTTAAAAAGGAATACTAGAGGATAACTGCAGTGTCCTAAACACCATTCCCTCCAGCAAAACTTTTCCTACCCCAAGGCAAAAAAGGTAGAGCTAGACAGCACAAAAAAAACATTCCCATGTTTGGCCCATGCAAGCCAGCTTGATCATGCAGGGCCTCAACAACAGGGCTGTTGCATTGCTATGCAGACTTCTGGAGCCTGAGCTCTGAGACCCTCTTCATCCCACAGGGTCCTAGAGCCCGGTTTCTAGTTCAAGTCTTCAAGTCTACACAGCTTTTGTGGATCTCATTCTTAGGCACCTATCGCTCCCCATTCTTTGTAGAGGAGTCAAGCCTAGACACATAACTTGATTTTGTGGACCACATGTTGTTCCTGAGATTTTCTAAGCACTGTGATACCCAACATTGCAATGCCTAAATCATGTGGTGGATTCCCTCCAGAGTGATTCTGTAACTTCTTTAGGCCGGATGGGGAAGGATTTCTGATGCACAGACAGATTACTCAGCAGGGAGTAGAGGATTTGGGGCTACCTCACTAAAAACCCCTCATCTCTAGAGCTGCATGTGAGCTACAGTAGCAGATGTATTCACGTAAATATAAGTTTCCCATTAGTAATGTTTTTTTTTTTTACATTTCAAAATATCTTAAGTTTATGAAAGCTGCTGTATAATTTTTGTATATCATACACAGAGCCATCCTCTCCATAGGGCATCCTCCCTGAGCCACGCGCTTTGGGGGACCATGCTGTTTAGGGAGCATGGAAGCATGGAGCCAAGAGCATTGTGGGGTCTGGCACTGGCAGCAGGCCCACCCCTGCACTCACTGGCAGCAGTGGGACGTGAAGCACTCTGGACCCATCCAGCTGCACTCCACTGGCTCCCAGCATCACTCAGGAGAGGGAGCTAAGGGGCAGTGGCAGAGCAGGAGAAGGCCGGAGAAGAACAGGGGCAAGAAGAGGTGGAGTGGGAGCTGTGCCTGGGGCAGATGGGTGGATTGTCCCTGCCCCACATCCCATTAGGGAAGGCCCTGATCATACAAACTTGTTTTAAACTACAGAGATACAGTCTACATAGATTGTAGTTGCTGTAATAATTTTAGAGAGATGAAGGTCAGTAGACATGACACAGTGGGTGAGGCGTATCTTTTATTAGACCAACTTCTGTGGGTGAGAGACACAAGTTTTTGAGCTTACACAGACCGCTTCTTCATGTCTAGGAATATCCCAGCTGAACACACAGTACAACAGATATTTCAAGAGGTGCTATTAAAGGTAAAGGTAAAGGTAATGTACATGGTTTACTGGTTTATCGGTAAACCTCACCCTTAATGGATTGCAGTTAACCAGTAGGGGCTGGAGCAGTTTCCCACCTGCCCCAGACCCATCACAGGCAGTGTCTGCTCTGGTCAGCTGGCCAAAGCAGCTTCTGTTCGTGGCAAATCTGTCATCTATTTTCCCTCCCCGCCCCCACTCCACACAGATTACACACTGGCCCCTGGGGAACCAAATGCAGAGCCCTCGGCAAAATCCCCTCCTCCTCCAGCCCTGTTTCCGGGGAGGCGGCTTTGCTATGGGCAGCGAAGCCTCCTCCCCAGAAGCGGGGTCAGTAGCTCTTGCCAGCCCTGCTCTCGGGGAGGCTTCACTGAGGACTCTGCAGTATAAAGCCTATTTAAACTTTATACTGTGGTGCCCATGGAGTATGTAACCATGTAACCACTAGGATTTTTAGCCATTACATGGTTACATTTTTAAATGCCTTTTTACATTCCTAATGTTAACATATCCATGTGTCTGCTATAGCCAAATATGACCTAATCCATGGGACCCTTGAGAACTGTAGCACATTTAAGGTTATATCTTATGGCATGCTAGTTGTGAAGTTCACACTGGGTTTGCCTATATTCAACTTGGTGGTCTTGTTTTAACTCTAGTTAATTTATTGCCAATTAACTCTAATTAATTAGCATAATTGTAAATGCTAGTCTAAACATTTCACAAATGTTTGTGTTCTGGAACAAACATTTGTAGAGCATCCAGACTAGCATTTATAAACATGTCAGTTAATTTGAGTAATTGGCAATCAACTAACTCAAGTTAAAATAGGACCACAAGCGCTAGTCTAGACAAACATATTAATGCTGACAGGAATTGTTTGGATAAATCACTTATACTGGGCATAATTTTCCACAGTAAATTGGGCACCACATGTTATCAAACCAGAATAGTAACATTTTAGGTCCTTTCACACAGGTGTACTGACTACATTGTGGGAAAAGCAGCAGAGAATCAGATCCACTGATGTGACAGTATATACCAGTCATTACAGAATTTTGCATAGACAATAGTTTTGTTTATGCAAGGACTGCAAGAAGAAGTCTGCAGGCCAACAATTAAAGGGGCCTTCCTCCTAACATTCCAAGTTCATGCTTGAAGTTAGTTGCTGGAGGAAGTGATAGGCTATACAAGGTTGACTATCTTATCTACAAGTACCTGCATGTTAACATTTTATATCCAAGATCAATTTGACTAGTACTAGGCTGATATGCACTGAGACATGTATTACAAGTAAACAGTACACCTCCCATTCAGGAGCGGCCTGTGGCTATAGGCGGACTCAGTCGCCGCCTAGGGTGCCGCCACCCAGGGCGCCCAATGATGATGTCAGTCCATTGATGGCCCTGCAGGTGGAGGTGCTGATCGCGCACTCCGCCTGGAGCGCCAGCTGCTGAAGCTCTCAGGCCGCTCCTGCTCCCATTATACGCTGCCTTTTAAAACAGCAGCAACTTGGACACTGTAGAACACACATACAACAATCAGAATGATCCTTGGTTGCTATGTAAGTTAGAGCAGGCTTCATACAGAGGCTGGAGCTCTGATTTTGGGAAATATAAAGGCGGTTTAAAGCACGGTTTAAAGCAGAGGAACTCAGAGGATGCACTTGTTCTTCTTCCTTGTGGCTCCTGCCATTGCAGGGACTATGGAGGGGCTGCTGCCACGCCTCACTAACCTCCCTTTCCACCTGCTCCCCAATAATACCTGAGGATATGTCTACACTACAGCATTATTTCGAAATAGCTTATTTTGAAATAACATGTCTAGACACAAAATGCATTTCGAAATAGCATTTTGCTATTTTGAAATAAATGCGATTCAGCATCCTTCGGTGTGGAGGCACTAAGGCTGGCCAGAACCGGTTCTGGCAGGGCATCAGGTCAGGAGTTACCTTCTGTGGTTGCTGCCTGAGGCTATCTGAGACCTGTGCTTAAAGGGACACCCCCCAGACAACCGGTTCTAAGATTTCCCTGCTAGCTTGCCTACTTCGCTGAGAGACAGCAAAGCATTTTTTTCTCTGAGTGCTCTAGTTACCCTCACTTGGGACGCCACAGCACTCTGCAGCATGTAGCTGGAGCCACCCCTGGGCACTCTGGTGCTTCCCCTGGACATGTTGCTGCGAGCCTGGCAGCACGTTCTGCAGGCAGTAACAGTTTCCCTGGTGTGCCTCACTGGGGGCTTGTGCCTCATTCCTCCCTCATGTTCTTCCACTTATCCCTCCCTGACCCCCCTTCCTGCTGTACAATAAAAGACACGCATTCATTACAACAAAGCCTCGTTATTGAACAAAACTGGGGTGGGCAGGGAATGAAACTAAGTTGAGACTGGGGAAAGAAGATGGGAGAGGGAAGGAGGGAGGGTGGGAGAGGGGAGGGGAAAACCTGGGAGGAGGGAGCTGGCAGGGGGAGGAAGGAGGAAGAGTAGCTCGGGGTTGGTGGTCTTGCCAACCCAACTGTCTCCCAGCACCACAGGTGCGGGGGCCCTGGTGTCCCTGGGAGTGTGGGGAGGGTGGGGAGGAAGAAGCAGGAGGGGAAGAAGGAGTGCCAGCAGGGGCTGAGGCAGCAGGAGGCAGCAAGCTCTGCCCCAGGGTCGATGATCACCTGGGGCGCATGGACCATCCTGTTCCCCAGGATGCAGTCCAGAGCATCAAAATAGGGGCAGGGGTCTGGGTCTGCCCCTGGCTGGGAGCTGCCCCCTGTGGCCCTGGCATACACCTGCCACAGCTCCTTGATTTTCAAGCGAACCTGCTCCTGGGTTCGCATGTGGTCTTTGGTGGCCAGGCTGGTAGCCATCCACCTGTAAACAGTTGTGTTCCTCCGTTTAGTGTGGAGATCATGGACATTGGAGGCATCCCCCCAAACCTGACTTAGGTCCCTGATCTCCGCACTGGACCAGGCAGGCGCCCGCCTTTTCCAGCCCCTGGGAGCTGGTAGACTGGTCCTGGGGAGCAGTGGCTGCTTGGCTCATGCTGGGGCCACTGGGTAAGGTACAGCGACTGCTGGCTCTTGCTAGCAGTCGTGGAGCTGGCACAGGCACTGTGGCCAGAGTCTACCCCTTTAAGGGCTCCGGGGATGGGGGAGGGAGAGGAGTTTTCTTGGTTATGCCCAGAGTGGCCAGCAGGGCACCCTGGGAAGGGCTAGAGACCCCCTATTTCGAAATAAGCATCTACATAGCACTTATTTCGAAATAGCAATTTCGAAATTGGAGCTATTCCTCGTGGAATGAGATTTACCAATTTCAAAATAAGTCCTCTGCTGTTTCGATTTAATTTCAAAATAGTGGTTTGGCTGTGTAGACGCTGGTAAAGTTATTTCGAAATAACTTTGCTGTATAGACATACCCTGAGGTTGCAACCTTGGAGGAACAGGGTGCCATGTGGGCTGGGGGAAGAGGGCAGGGTGACGGTGGGAAAGGGGAGGGTTAGAGTGACTGCAACAGACAGGTCCCTTCCTCCTCAATGGCCCACCAGTACTTGCAGGCTAGATTGTGAAACTGCTCTTGCTGGGGATGGCCAACAGGCCAGGAGTTTGAGACTTCTGGGGATATGTCTACCCTACAAAGTTAGTTCGAACTAACGGACGTTAGTTTGAACTAACTTTCATAGGCGCTACACTAGCGCTCCGTTAGTTCGAATTTAATTCGAACTAACGGAGCGCTTAGTTCGAACTAGGTAATCCTCATTCCACGAGGATTAAGCCTAGTTCAAACTAGCTAGTTCGAATTAAGGGCTGTGTAGCCCCTTAATTCGAACTAGTGGGAGGCTAGCCCTCCCCAGGTTTCCCTGGTGGCCACTCTGGCCAACACCAGGGAAACTCTACTGCCCCCCTCCCGGCCCCGGACCCCTTAAAGGGGCACGGGCTGGCTACGGTGCCCATGCCAGGTGCAAGCCTGCCAGCACCCTGCCAGCAGACCCTGCACCTGGCACGGATCGAGCCACCCACCCGATGCCCCCCAGCCCTCCCCCTCTTCCCGGGACCAGGCTGGTGGCTCCCAGGAGCTTGCCCGGGACCGCAAGAGGCGGGCACCCACCTGGGCTAGTGCAGACATCGTGGACCTTGTCCATGATCTCCGCACTAGGCACAGGAAAGTGGCCATCTAGGGCAGGAGAGCTGCCAGGCTGGCCACCCAGGAGCAGGTGTGCAAGAGAATCAAGGGGGTCCAGTGAGACCCCCGACCCTGAGCCCTGAGCTTACAATGGCTGTCCTGGGTCAGACCAAAGGTCTATCTAGCCCAGTAGCCTGTCTGCCGACAGCGGCCAACCCTAGGGACCCTGGAGGGGATGGACCGAAGACAGTGACCAAGCCATTTGTCTCGTGCCATCCCTCTCCAGCCTTCCACAAACCTTGGGCAGGGACACCACTCCTACCCCCTGGCTAATACCACTCCATGGACCCAGCCTCCATGACTTGATCTCACTTCCCTTTAAACTTTGTTCTAGTTCTAGCCTTCACAGCCTCCTGCAGCAAGGAGTTCCACAGGTTGACTCTTTGCTTTGTGAAGAACAACTTTCTGTTACTAGTTTGAAGCGTGCTACCCATTCCTTTCCTTTGGTGTCCTCTAGTCCTTCTTTATGGGAACTAATGAAGAATTTTTCTGTATGCACCCTCTCCACCCCACTCATGCTTTTAGAGACCTCTATCCTGTCCGCCCTCTGTCTCCTCTTTTCTAAGCTGAAAAGTCCCAGTCTCTTTAGCCTCTCTTCATATGGGACCTGTTCCCAACCCCTGATCATTTTAGTTGCCCTCCCCTCTCCCAGCCTCTCTCTTCCCCTCTCCCACCTCCTTTTCCCAGTCTCTCCCAGTTTTGTTCAATAAAGACAGATTCCATTTTGGAAGACACGTTATCTTTATTTTGTACATCAAGAAGAGGGGCTAGGGAAGGGTAAGTGGAAGGAGGTGAGGGAGGAATGGGGTACGAGCCCCCGATGGGGAGGACTGGGCTGGCTCTGTGGGCTTCTGGGGGTGGAAGCTCTCCTGCAGCCCCCCAATTGCCCCCTCTCCCCAGATGGCAGCCTGCGGCAAGTGCAGCCGGGCTGTGGCCGAGTGGTGTGATGTGCCCAGTGTGGGTAGTCCGGGCAATCCAAGCCAGGACTAGTTTGCAAGCGGGGCACCCCTGAGAACTGTCTGTCCGGGGTGGGGGGCAGGACCCTTTAAGCACAGCCCTCGGCTAACCTGAGAAAGCATCTCCACGCTCTAAGTTCTTCTCTGATGCCCTGCCAGCACTGCTTTCGGCCATCCTTAAGCCCGGTTCAGGGTCCACTTAATGTGGACGCGCTAGTTCGAATTAGCAAAACGCTAATTCAAACTAGTTTTTAGTTCTAGATGCGTTAGTTTGAATTAGCTTAGTTCGAATTAACTAATTCGAACTAAGTTAGTTCGAATTAACATTGTAGTGTAGACATACCCTGGTTTATTATTAAAAAGAGAAGGGAAACACGCAGTGTACTAGATTAATCTTTTGTGTAACCAGTGAAGCAAGTGGAGTGGAACTTAAGCATCAAGAAATAACATTGTGATCCTGAGATTCTGCCTTTTGGAATGTTTTGTACAATGCCAAGTGTACAGTGTACAGTGCTAATTAAATAGTAGAACGGTGTTTTACAGAAGTTTTTTTTAACATTAGTTAAGTGTTTTTATTGTGATAGTGATGATGGGCCTCACTGCTGTATGATTACATAACAATTTTAGAACTATTTTAGATTTCTCTTCAGTGTTGCTAACTGAAATTACAAGACATTGTGCCATAATGAAAGTGAAACTGATTAAAATCTAAAACAATGGTCCCCAAACTTTTCAGGGTCATGCCCCTCTTATTCCTGTCCGTACCTCCCTGGAGCTAGGAATGGGGCTGTGGCTCCCACATGAAGGATGTAGACAGAGGTAAGACGACCAAGGTTGCTGTCAAGGCTGGGACCTGAGCAGGGTTGTGACCAGAAACAGAGCCAAGGCTGGGGGTGGACCAGAGGCTGGGAACAAAGCCAGATGGGGAGCCACAGGTAGGCCAGGGCTGGGAACTGGGGCAAGGCCACACCAGACCCTGGAGCAGAGCGGAGCTGGGTGGTGCTTCCTCCCTGCCCTCCATGTGGGCTAGCCTGGGCACCACTGCATCCTTCTAAATGTTCCTCCACACACACACCTCCCAGGGGGGACACGCACTAGAATTTGGAAACCTCTAGTATAAAATAAATCTGTTCCAATCAGCTGGAAAAAAATGCAAGAAATAAAACAAATGGCATAGAGTGCACTCAGAAAGTACAATAAAGTAGATAGTATCTGGTTTAATTGTCTGTAGTATCACTGGCAATGGGGATAAGAATTTTTTTAAATGTTAGCCTTATGTGGGCCTTTTCCATTTTTAATATATAAAATTTTCTTTTTTCACCGAGGATAAATTGGCCTAGATGATAAAGTTTTTTACACAACATATTTAAGAAAAAAGCACATTCCCTAGTAATGGCTACATTAATTTGTTAATTTTAAACTTACAGCTGTGAGCTATTAGGTGCTATACCAACTATGGAGAATGACCCGCCTACTGATCTCAAACCTGAACACCAACCACTCCCTCCTGTAAATAGCACTTCAACATTACCTAATCAGAATGGCCTTGAGAAACACAACAGTGAGACATCCTCTACCAACCCCCAGCCTCCTGAGAACGAAACAAGTGCTGAGCCTGAAACAACAGTTTGTGACATATCCGAAGAGCTGAGCCGACAGCTGGAGGACATTATTAAAACCTATGGCTCTGCTGCTAGTCTAGTGGAAAAGGAGAGAGCTGCCAAAGGCACTGACAAGCCTGAGAAGGGAGAATCATTCAATAATGAGGACGGAGATTATGAAGATGCAAATGACGAGAGCGAGAAAGAACAGATAGCTACTGGGGATGCTGCAGGAGCAAAGGAATCCAGCATCAATAAGGAGCAAAAATTGGAAAAGAAAATCCTGAAAGGGCTAGGCAAGTATTTATGTAACTGAAATACAGCTATTCCAAGAGTCATGGCTTAACACGAGGGGGAAAACTCTTCTGATTTCTGTTCATTCCCACATTAAATCTTTATTGATGGTTGATAGTAAAAATGTCCTGATTATGTGTGGAAAACGATGATTGTTGTTGCAATCTTTGTCTAGTTACATATGTTTTACATAATTATCCAAGAAATAAGTTTAGGCTGCATGAGATATTGATCCTTTTAATAACATAGGTACATCTACACTGCACGGCTATTTCAAAATAAGCTATTCCAGAATAGTTTTTCTGAAATAGCTTATTTCGAAATAGCACATCTATACTGCACAGAAGCCTCAAAATTAGTCCAAGGCACGCATCCCTAATGTAGCCGTGCTATCTCGAGTGAGAGTCCCAGGAGGCACTGAGGAGGAATAACTTAGAATGGTCCTAGTGAGGGGCTATTTTGAAATAGAAGCAGTGGAGTGTCTACACCTGCCTTATTTCAAAATAGCTATTTCAGAATAGGTGCTATTCCTTGTAGAATGAGGTTTACAAATTTCGGAATAATCTGTCCATTACTTAAAAATTATTTTGAATAACAGAATGGCTGTTTAGACGCTTGCATCGTTATTTCAAAGTAACACTAGTTATCTCGAAATAACAGTGCAGCGTAGACACATCCATACACACCCAAGAGAATATTATACAATTTTGTGGTACCCAACTGGCACTTTTTTCTCCTGTTCAAAGTAGTTTGGAAGTTGTGGGTTGGAGAAAACGCTAGGGAGAAGTGTTGCCTGGGGTTTTGCTGAATCCAGAGCTTTTGGTAACTTTTTTCTTTGCAAGGCAGTGGCAGGCAATAAATCAATGGGAACATGGCATGTCAAGCTGATAGCTAGTTGATGCAAGCAGGCAAACAGAAGTGCTTCCACTCAAAGCTTCTACTTTATTTAGTCTCCAGCACTTATGACGGTGGAGTATGTCTACACTACCCCGCTAGTTCGAACTAGGAGGGTAATGTAGGCATACCGCACTTGCAAATGAAGCCCGGGATTTGAATTTCCCGGGCTTCATTTGCATAAGCGGGGAGCCGCCATTTTTAAAACCCCGCTGGTTCGAACCCCGTGCAGCGCGGCTACACGGGGCACGAACTAGGTAGTTCGAACTAGGCTTCCTAGTTCGAACTACCATTACTCCTCATTTCACGAGGAGTAACGGTAGTTCGAACTAGGAAGCCTAGTTCGAACTACCTAGTTCGTGCCCCGTGTAGCCGCGCTGCACGGGGTTCGAACCAGCGGGGTTTTAAAAATGGCGGCTCCCCGCTTATGCAAATGAAGCCCGGGAAATTCAAATCCCGGGCTTCATTTGCAAGTGCGGTATGCCTACATTACCCCGCTAGTTCGAACTAGTGGGGTAGTGTAGACATACCCTCACAGAGTTTCCCAGCCTGTCAGACAGAGGTGGCTACCTAACAACATGGGCCAGTCTGCACTGATCCTTGATAGAACAGCCAAGGGGCTACTTCAATTTATACTAATGGCATACCGTCACTGAGGAACAGCATAGTGGCATACTATCATGTCCTGCCCCTCTCCCACTTTAGCAGACCCCCCAGCATAAGCTTTCCCAAAGCCATCTTGCCTCCTGCTCTGGGGAAAGAGGATGGCACAAGAGCTAGATGTACCAGCTTTACACCAACTAGGAGCTCCCACCTGCTGAGGGAAGTCCCATTTGTCCAGTTACAACCAGAATCCAGCTCTTTTGCACCATGCAAAGGTTCTGCTCCAGGAATCTCTAGCTTGATACTGTGTATATAACTCAGTCATTTTACAAAAAAGTATGGAACAAAAATCAAAAATCGTTCATGAGCAGGGATCATAGAAGGTTTGCCACAGAAAAATGCAAAAAAGCTCAGAATTTGTATTTTTACAGAGAATCTTTAGTTTTTGCATTTTGTGAAAAAATAAAAACATACTAACAAATACTAAATTTTACAGAAAGTACAAATGTCACTTATTTAATGTGCACAGCCAGCTCCATGCCCCCATGGTGGATTTTTGAATGTACTTTAAATTTACACTGCTAAACATACTCCAATAAACTGCTTCCAGCAAACAGAAGTTACTCAGTACTATGTGGGGGTTCATATTTAATACAGCTCATTTCAGCCTCCAGATGTGAGTAGTTCAAGTTATGAAAGGATGCCAAAAACATTAAAATTCACCCGTAAAAACTGTGTCACTGAATTTGGTAATATGCTGTTCTGTACTGTGTACAGCAATGCTGTGAATTATGTTCAAAGGCAGACAATTGTAGAAAACATGGGAAGTGCTAAACAAACAATGAAAGAAATGAAAATAAGAGACTGGGCAATTGACAACAGTAAAGAAAACTGGATCGGTCCAATGAGTTTATTTTATTATAATGATTGATGGCACTGTGAGGTTTTGAACTTGCTTAAACACTGTAAATACATCAAACAAACCTGGTATTCAACTGATACTTATATATATTGTGGCTAGAGAAACTGAAGTTCAGCATTTCATTTTAAAGCTGCAAAAAATACAGATTTTTATGGGTTTTCTTATTGGAGAATTTTGGGGTTTGTATCATGGAGAACTAGGATCCAGAATCATGAGTCAGATTTTCAAAGACAATTAATTCTCACTGACTGTCAATGGAATTTAGACACCCCAGGATACATCTACACTGCGGAGCAAAATTCAAATTAAGATATGCAGCTTCAGCTACGTCAATTGCGTAGCTTATGTCGAAAAAGCTTAATTCAGCTTTTGGCTCTGTCTACACAGCAGGAAGTCAAAGGAAGAACACTATTCCTTCAACTTTCCTTACTCCTCATGAAATGAGAGTTACAGGAGTCAGAGTAAGAAGTCCTCCATCTCGACATTATTTTGAAATAACAGCTTGCTGTGTAGACTCACACTGTGTTATTTCGAAATAACGTCAGTTATTCTGAAATAATGCTGCTGTGTAAGGGTGCTTTTTAAGTATCAGAGGGGTAGCCGTGTTAGTCTGAATCTGCAAAAGCCGCGAGGAGTCCTGTGGCACCTTATAGACTAACCGAAGTGTTGGAGCATAAGCTTTTGTGGGCAAAACATCTGACGCATGACATTTGTCATGCATCTGACGCATTTCGTGATGCGTGACATCTGACGAAGTGGGTCTTTGCCCACGAAAGCTTATGCTCCAACACTTCAGTTAGTCTATAAGGTGCCACAGGACTCCTCGGTGCTTTTGAAAAATCTGTGCCCATAGCTAGAAAACTGTTCAGGTCCAAGTTCTAGAATAGGATCAAGTGTTAGAAATGTTCGTGATCAGCAGGTTCTGTTCATAACTTCCTTTAAAAAAAAGTGAAAATTATTCCTCTCAAAACAAGAGGTTTCATTTCTGAGTTTTTTAGATTAACGTATCAAACAGTCTGTTTCCCAACAGCATGCCATACACTGCCTGCCTAGTCATCGATCCTCCTTCTTTCGTTTTTTTTAAGGGAAGGAAGCCACACTACTGATGCAAAGCTTGAACAAGCTGACTACCCCAGAAGAGAAGCTGGACATGTTGTTTAGGAAGTACGCTGAGATGGTTAGTATAACATTTGTTGATTTATGAGGGGGGAAAATCTGTACCTGAAGTGATATACATGATGTGAAATGCAATATGCTCTAACTTTATTCTGCATAGCGCCTTTTATACAAACTGTGTCCCAAAACACTTTTCATGGTTAAATAATAAATCACAGCCAAAGAAGAATAAAAACAAAAGGGTAAGGGCCAAAAGATATGTTTTCAGAGAAGATCTGGAAAGAGATAGACAGTTGATTGGCAGTTTAAATGAAATATGTCCCAAATCTTTGGTAAAATGAAGTCTAACTGAAGACATGCGTTTTGCCAACCAGTTGTGAAGCTACAGCCATGATAAAGGATTAACAGCTATTGCAGTTGAAAAAGGATTTTCTTCTTTTAAATTTGTATATTTCCTACTGCTCCTTGTCCTTTTTAAGGAGGCCACATGTTATTTTTATGCTATAGGTATAAGATTATTTACCAAGGAGCAGAACAGTTGTTTGTGATTCCATGTATCCTTTTATCTTCATTTCTCATGACTTCCCTGCCCCCTCATCACACAAGTAACTTTCACAAGAAGATTCTGAGCACACATTTTAGGTCAGAGTCTTATCTCATATACATCAGAGTAACTCCATTGATTAGAATATAATTTCTATTATGGATGTAACTGAGTAGTGCTGAGATCAGAACTGGGGCTAGTATCACTTTTAACACAGGGAAAGCAAAGAAAAATACCTTTGACCCAAAAATACAGGTGGCAGGTCTGTTCCCTACTTGCACCTTGTGTAATCATTTTACAACTTTTCAGAGTGGTTGTAAAAACACTAGGGGCCTGATTTTCCTTTGACTTGTTCCACAGATAGTCATTAACATCAGTGCAAAGTGGGTGGACAGCACTACCACTCTGATGTGGTAGGATTTTATATCCACACTTCACATGTATAAATTACTATACAAAGGTACCAATCACGAGTAAACTGCTCTATAATTACAATCCAAGTGTTCAATCCTGCAATGAGCTTCCTGAAAGCAGCACTCATTCCCATATAGAATGCCATTTAAGTCAGCTTGGGCTGATTTTCAACACTAGTAAATTGGATTCCATTTGAGTACAGTGATCTTCCCATGATGAGCTCATTGTGGAATCAAGATCTTCAAATTCATCCCTGTGTAATTCCATTGGCTACATTTGGCCCAGTGTGGACACGAACTAAATAAGAGCAGATAGGTAGATAGACAGACTGATTGATTTAGGAGCAGGATTATAAAAGACTTGATGAATAACCAAGAAAAATCAGCCATAAAAATGTTATGCCTTAAATTTGCCTGAGTTTATGAGGAATTTGCCTAGCTACACCTGTGATCAGATACCATTAACATGGAGTGTGGTAATAAAATAGGCAGCGCTTTCTACTGTACAGCACTTCACAGAGAAAATATTAGGGAACTCAAGTCTTCATTCCCCTCTTAACTCTGCCTGATGCAAACATTTCAATGTAACTTCTCCGAAGTTCAGGGGTGTTCATTTCTGGATGTTTGCTTTAGCTCTATTTCTAGAACTAGAATATAAAGGAATCAGAAAAGATTGACCAAGATGGATAGAAATCTATCTAGCTTTGTTTCTGTAACTGAAACAGCAATTCTTTGAAAACAGGTTTATTGTACTACAAAGTTGCACAAATATCAAGGTAGTCTATCATTTGTGAACCTTAAAATTGTAAGGAGCAGTGCTTTCAGACACTGAAAGCCTGCCTACTAATATCCTCTGTGCTTAAGAAAATCAATGTTTATGAAACATATTGTTCAGAATTCCAGTTACATAACCAACCAACCGTTTTGAGTTTTTGATGAAACAGAGAGCAGGTCAAGTTTGTACTTTAAACAGCTCTCAAACAAACTGAGAATGCTAAAAATTAACAACATATCACATCTGACAGCCTGACTTCCTCAGGCAATGATTTTCTCGGTGTATTGGTTCCTGCACGGTTTGCTTCCTAAAGCATATTAAGGAAAACTCAGGAACTGAGCATGGCTTTGCACTATCAAACCCACACACACTGGAGATTAGTGGAATCCCTGCTTTCAGAAGTGGGTGTTACTTTGGACACTACACAGCTACTAAGAATGACTGACATTCCTAACTTTACATTTCCTTTCTTTTGAAAGTCATATATGTGTGTATGCTTATGTAATTTATTAACAAATTATACTCTGGTTTTAAAGATCTTTTTTTAAAGAAGTGGCAAAAATGTGTGTATCATTTTCTTAATTAAAATACAGAGTTTTAAAAAACTAACTTGTAATGATGAGCACACATATGAGTAGTTTAAGTGTCAAAGTAACTGACTTAAGTTATATAAAAGGGGATGGAGAAAGAGTAGAAAACCAGAATATCCAGAATCAATTTTAAACTGGAAATGAACAGTCAATGTACCAAACCCCTCTACCTGTGCCAACCTACTTTGCTCCTTTCGTACTTTGCAAAATATGTTACTTTTGATTTAAGGATTTTTCCAAGTCCTCTAAGGACTCCACAGCCATAGCCTCCTGACATCATCCATTTGGAAACACTACTGCACTTGTACAGTTTGCAGAATATTGAAATTTTGCTTCTTGGAACATTGGTTTTATGGGTCTGATCTGTGCTTCATCACAAAACAGAGCTGTGCTCTTTTCATGTAATGCCCTAATGTCATAATCTGGGTGGTTTATTCTGACTTTGATGGAACTTGAGCACATACTTAAAGGGACTTCATACCTTCAGAATAAGTTAAAGCGGGACTGGTCCTGCTACAATTTTCTCTCCACTGCAAACACAGCTTGAAAACATGTAGAAAATATGAACTCATACCACCAACTGCCCTTGCAAGGGAGAGGCTTTGAAGACTCTATCAGAAAAGAAACACACAAAAGCATTCATGCTTTCCTGCATCTTGGAATATAACTCTGACATTAGCCAAGATGGTCAGGAATTCAACCCCTTGCTCCACGTATCTCTGACCCTCTAACTGCCAGAAGCTGGGACTAGACAGCAAAGGATGGGTCACTCACCAATCACCCTATTCTATTTATTCCCTCTGACATGTCTGGTACTGACTGCTGTAGGAAGACAGGATACTGGGCTAGATGGATCATAGTTCTGACGCGATATGGCCATTCTTGTGTTCTTATGACATTGCCAAGTGAATAAATTAATAAAATTAACCAACGATTTGCTGACAAATGCTTATACTATTCACTCTGCCCTACCAGGTTGCGCTAGACAACACCACAGCTGGTAAAGATGGTTCGGATTATGGAGCAAGATGTGATTTATCTTAACTTTTCCTCATGAACCATTGTGGCAAACTTCCTTGTGGTCAGTTTACATTCTGAAGGCTTTACCTATCTGGAGAAAAAAGGCTAGAACCTTACTGTGAAATCCTACCCTCACCAACATCCACAGGAGATTTGCCACTAACTTCAGTAGGGCCAACATTGCAATTTTTTAATAGTGATTACTGAAATTTAGGTCTCCACCTATCATTTGTTACACTTTTCAAGTCCACTGGAACACGATGGACCATTCTGTCATTTTTAATTTGCCAGTGAGCTCCTTCCCAAAGATTCTTCTCCAGTTTCAAAATTAATACAATGCCCTTCATCTTCTCAAGAACTTTTAAATACAATTTCTAGGACAAATGGCTTTTATAAAATTATAACAAAAAAGCATTAGAAGAATTTCCAAGCCATGAATGGTTTCAGAGAGGTAGCCACATTAGTCTGTTTCAGCAAAAACAATGAGGAGTCTGGTGGCACTTTAAAGACTAACGCGTTTATTAGAGTATTGGAGCAAAAGATTGCATGAACTATAACTCACTTCTTCAGGCTACGTTTAGACTGCAGACTTCTTTCAGAAGAAGCTTTTCCAGAAGAGATCTTCTGAAAAAAAATTATTCCGAAAGAGAGCATCCACACTACCAAAGAATATCAAAAAAGCGATCTGCTTTTTTGAAAGATAGCATCCTCACTAAATGGAGGTTCTCTCACAGTTAAGCTGTGATTACTATGGACGGAGTGGCCACCAGGGCACCTCTGAGTTTCCCAAACTCGTGGAGATTGGGAGAGATCCCAGATGATTGAAAAAAAGGCAAATGTAGTGCCCATCTTTTAAAAAGGGAAGGACAATCCAGGGAATTTCAGACCAGTCAGCCTTACCTCAGTCCCCAGAAAAATCACGGAGGGGATCCTGAAGGAATCCATTTTGAAGCACTTGGAAGGGGGGAAAGTGATTAGGAATAGTCAACATGGATTCACCAGGAGCAAGTCATGCCTAACCAATCTGATTAGCTTCTATGATGAGGTAACTGGCTCTGTCATATTATATGGTAAGTGACTAACTAAAGTAGTGAAAACTCTGATTTATCTATTCAACTATTAATTCATATAAATCTCAGTATCCACAACTAGAGTGAGCTATAATCTAGGAATTATTCACTCAAGAAACCCCACTGGTACCCCTAAATATCCTCTTAGATAAAGCCTTTCCACCATAAAAAGGGCATTCACTGGTATCCCCCTTCCACTCCATAATATTTATTAGAAAATAAGTGCAATTACAACACTACCCCAAGCACAGTTTTGACACAAAAAATGGAGAATTGACAGAAGCTTCATAAAATCAATAGGGACTTTATTGTTTCTGTTCATTCTACAGAAATCAGTGGATGTGATATATCTTGACTTCAGCAAAGCATTTGATACGGTCTCCCACAACATTCTTGCCAGCAAGTTAAGGAAGTATGGATTGGATAAATGGACTGTAAGGTGGATAGAAAGCTGACACGATTGTTGGGCCCAATGGGTAGTGATTAATGGCTCAATGTCAGTTTGGTGGTCGGTTTCAAGTAGAGTGCCCCAAGGATCGGATCTAGGGCTGTTTTTGTTCAACCTCTTTATTAATGACCTGGATGAGGGGATGGATTGCACCCTCAGCAAGTTTGTGGGTGACACTAAGCTAGGGGGAGAGGGAGATACGTTGGAGGGCAGGGATAGGGTCCAGAGTGACATAGACAGATTAGAGGATTGGGCCAAAAGAAATCTGATGAGGTTCAACAAGGACAAGTGTAGAGTCCGGCACTTGGGACGGAAGAATCCCAAGCACTGTGACAGCCTGGGGACCGACTGGCTAAGCTGCAATTCGGCAGAAAACAACTGTGGATTACTGTGGATGAGAAGCTGGATATGAGTCAACAATGTGCCCTTGTAGCCAAGAAGGTGAATGGAATATTAGATTTCATTAGGAGGAGCATTGCCAGCCGATCTAGAGAAGTGATTATTCCCCTTTATTTAGCACTGGTGAGGCCACATCTGGAGTATTGTGTCCAGTTCTGGGCCCCCCACTACAGAAAGAATGTGGACGCATTAGAGAGGGTCCAGCGGAGCGCAACCAAAATGATTGGGGTCAGGAGCACATGACCTAGGGGGAGAGGCTGAGGGATTTGGGCTTATTTAGTCTGCAGAAAAGAAGGGTGAGGGGGGATTTGATAGCAGCCTTCAACTTCCTGAAGGGAGGTTCCAAAGAGGATGGAGAGAGGCTGTTCTCAGTAGTGACAGATGGCAGAACAAGGAGCAATGGTCTCAAGTTACAGAAGGGGAGGTCTAGGGTGGATCTCAGGAAAAACTATTTCCCTAGGAGGGTGGGGAAGTACTGGAATGAGTTACCTAGGGTACATCTACACTAGCCCCCTAGTTCGAACTAGGGAGGCTAATGCGGGAGACCGAAATTGCTAATGAAGCATGGGATTTAAATAAACCCCTTAGTTCGAATTAACTGTTACTCCTCGTGAAATGAGGTTTAACAGTTAATTCAAACTAATGGGTTTATCTCGGAATCCCGCATCTCTGCCGCGTATAGACGCGGGCAGTTACTTCGGACTAGTCAGTTTCCAAAATGGCGACCAGCTGGAAATATGCTAATCAAGCATGGGATATTTAAATCCCGCGCTTCATTAGCAATTTCAGTCGCCCTCATTAGCCTCCCTAGTTCGAACTAGGGAGCTAGTGTAGACGTACCCCTAGGGAGGTGATGGAATCTCCATCCCTAGAGGAATTTAAGTCTCAGCTTGACAAAGCCCTGGCTGGGATGATTTAGTTGGGATTGGTCCTGCTTTGGGAAGGGGCCTGGACTTGATGGCCTCCTGAGGTCTCTTCCAGCCCTATGATTCTATGATTCTAGGGAATATAAATAGTAACAGGTAACTTATGGAACTGACCAATACAGTGCACACTTTGAATGTTTTGCTTTATTGTAGGATGTACAATGCCTGCTAATTGTAACATAATCAGGGGCCTCCCAAGAACCCCTTATGGACAGAAAGTGTATCTACATCACTCTGCCTTGCTTTCCCTTATTCCTGGAAACCTTAATTAAACTCCACCAGATCATAGTCCTTAAACATTGCCTTTTCGGGTCTAATTTTCTTACATAGAAAATTGTTCATGGGCAAAACCTTTTCACCGTAAGAATGGCATTCACTGAGTGCCCTCTGTCTGGATGCACCAACCAACCTCGCATACAATCACCAAGTCTCTCTATATTAAGTAGCCCTGGTTCAGCCACTCTGGGGCCAGCTGCCTGCTTGTCATACCACACCCACACTGTGGCCTCCACTAGTCTCAGTTACCACTAGCCAGATGGCCCCAATGTTATTCCCAAATTTCCCCAAAACCCTCTGTCCTGAAATGTCCAGCCCTCTCCTGAACCACTCTGTGGAGTGATAAGGTCTGTTTTTCCTGTAAAGAGTCAAACATGTATTAACAATCCCTTCAATTCCAACACAGCACTGGATTGATTTAGAATAAAAGTAAAACAAGTGTATTTAATCAAAAGGAGACAGGGTTTAAGTGAGTTCATACCTAAGGGATAAAGCCTGAAATGGTTACAAGCAAATAAAAGTGTAAAACACTTTCTAATGACTATTTCTTAACAAAACTATAGTCTTGGTTCAAGGTGAGACTTTTATCATGCTCCTTCCAGCAAGATGGCTGATCACCCCATTAAAAATCCAAAGGTCTGGGTTCCTTTGTTTTCTAGGGTGAAAGATAACTTGGGTTTCCTTGCCTATCTCTTTAACGCTCCAGCAAACTTTTGAAATGTATCCATCTCAAAATCCAGTACCTCAGTTATGTGGAAAGATGCCAGGGAGTCTGATGGAGAAATTTCCCTGCTGATTTCATCCCTGCTGGTTCCCTTACAGTGCGAAGCGATCTGCCATGCAGGTTCCATGATACCAATGACTGATCACTGGACTGTAATTCCCAATTGTCTGTGATTGTGTCTGGATCAGAGCACTGGCATTTTCTTTATCTGGAAAAAGAACCCTCTCTACCCAGTCCCCAGACTTGACTATTTCAAATACATTTTAGTAACATCATACAGAGGGAATTCATAATTTTTCATATACAATGTTATTATTCACAATTTAACATATACATGTTATTGCAGTAGTGTGTAGGGTATAAATACAGGAATATCTAGGGGTCACAAGAACTCAGAACAAAACTCAGTCCTGGGACTTCTTCCCTTTTTCCCAGAAGAGGATCCAAGCCTCCCTGGTTCTTCCCTGTTTTTGACAAGCCACTTTCAGCAGTACCTGGCTATAGTCATTTAGTCTCTGAAATCTCAGACTCACCTGCAAACTTTCTACAGCTTCACTCTCCCATAGCATCCTCTTTTGTAAGTTCCCAGTGACTTCCCCTAACACAACAGGGCAGTCATAGGTGCACCGGACCCCCTCTCTCAGGGTATGTCTACACTAGCCCCCTAGTTCAAACTAGGGTGGCTAATGTAGGCATTCAAACTTTCAAATGAAGCCTGGGATTTAAATATCCCGGGCTTCATGTGCATGTTCCTGGGCAGGCGCCATTTTTAAATCCCCTTAGTTCGAACTGACTGCCCACAGCTACACGCGGCAGTCAGAAATTAATCCGAACTAGGACTTAATTCAGATTAACTTCTGACTGCCGTGTGTAGCCATGGGCAGTCAGTTCGAACTAAGGGGATTTAAAAATGGCACCCACCCGGGAACATGCAAATGAACCCCAGGATATTTAAATCCCGGGCTTCATTTGCAAGTTCGAATGCCTACATTAGCCACCCTAGTTCGAACTAGGGAGCTAGTGTAGACATACCCTTGGAGGGGCCAGTTATCCTGTTACAGTAATGAACAGCTCCAATCATTATCAAACATATAGTCATTCTATACCCAAATACACTATTAAAATGTGGTTGTGGCAAATATTTGGGGTTCACACCAAGTATCTGCATCAGCCAAGAGTATTCTTTTTCTGTAACCTACCGGAATTTTTACCACTAAAAAATGCAGTGTTTGTGACAACATACACCTGTTGAAAAGCTACAGTTTTGATTACCAGGGGTTTTCCTTCAATAGCTGCTTGGGTATATAAAAAATGTTTGAGTTTTATTTATTTTTGGCATTGGTAATTGAACAAAGTTTGTCTGAACAATCTGGCTACTTCTTGCAAAACCAAACTATAAAATGAGTAAGCACCAAGTTACCTCATAACTGGGATACGTCTACGCAGCAGGGCTAAAGTCAAATTAAGCTATTCAACTTCAGTTACATCAATTGTGTAGCGTAAGTCAAAATAGCTCAGATTTTGGCGCTTTCTACACAGCAAGAAGTAGAAGGAAGAACACTCTTCCTTCAACTTCCCTTTCTCCTTGTGAAATGAGGTTTACCATGAGTTGGAGTAAGAAGTCCTCCATCTCAACATTATTTTGAAGTAAAGGCTTGTAGTGTCAATGAGCACTATGTTATTTTGGAATAACATTAGTTATTCCAAAATAATGCTGCAGTATAGACATACCCTGGGACACAACACATATACATCATTCAGGGTATGTCTAGACTACATGCCTCTAGCAACAGAGGCATGTAGATTAGGCTACCTGGCATAGGAAAATGAAGCGGCGATTTAAATAATCGCCACTTCATTTAAATTTAAATGGCTGTCAATCAGCTGTTTGTCGACACAGCGCGGTAGTCTGGACACTCTGCAGTCGACATCAAAGGCATTTGTCGACCACCCTGATAAACCTTATCCCACAAGGCATACCAGGGCAGTCGACAAATGCCTTTGATATTGACCACGGAGCATCCAGACTAGTGCGCTGAGCCGACAAACAGCTGATTGGATCAGCGCGGCAGCCATTTTCCTATGCTGGGTAGCCTAATCTACATGCCTCTGTCACCAGAGACATACCCTCACTGAGCTACTGTTGAGATTGTGATTCTGCTGCTAGTCCTTTTCCCCTCTTCAGTTGATGCTGATCTAAATACAAACACTTTCCAAAATGTTATGAAAGTGTAGTAACTTGGTTGCAACCCAAAAAGCTCATTTTCTCTTTCTTCCTCTCAATACACTCCATTTTTATGTTTATCTGCATATTACTCCCTATGTCTTTAGCTGGAAGAACATCGTGCTGAGCAGAAAAAGCTGAAGTATCTACAAAAGAGACAAGCACAGATCATCAAAGAGAAGGACCAGCTGCAGAGTGAGCACAGCAGAGCCATCCTTGCCCGCAGCAAACTGGAGAGTCTCTGCCGGGAGCTCCAGAGACACAATAAAACCCTCAAGGTTAGTAAACTACGCAGCAGGATGTGTATGCCCTACACAGTGGACAGCTCAGAAACCTAGCTGTACTGCTCAAATATCACACTGAAAAGATTATTTACATTAATGTATTCAATGTGCAATTATATACAGTAGGCCTCATTCCTGCTTACAGTAAGGCCCTTTACACAATTCAGGAAAGTCTAAATGCCATTCACACCAACTGTAATGCTTATTTATGCCATCAGAGTGGTATAAAGGGATCTTTGGGTAAATGACACACATGGCAATCAGAGGTGTGTCGGACACATACTTGAGATAATTCTGATCTAACTCATTCCAATAACAATGGTACTGAAGGCATTGTAGGAAGAGTGGCAGCATGGGCTGTACAATTATGCCCGGAACCCTGAAAAGCTTCTCAAATAGCTAGTAGATGTGGCCATCCTTTCTGTCATGTTTGTCTTGTAAACAGTAGGTTCCATGCCTATGCTAATAGTTCAGACTTGTGACAGATGTGGACAGGCTACAGAGCTTACTGGAGAGAGAGAGAGAGAGAGAGAGCTACATCAGATGTGTCTGCCATGAGATCTTATCAATGCATTGCTTGTCTCTGGCTTATCACAAGTTCACGTAAAGTTACACACAAAGTACCATCTAGTGGTGAAACTTTGTAATGTAGTTTTATAGTGCATTATGTTTCCCTGTTTAAGTTCTATATTCCTACCATTTATAAAATGTTCACTAGCACACCATTTTAAAGTTCAGTGTGGATCAGTCTCTACCCATGTCTCCGCATCATACTGGTTTTCTGATTACACAACCTAAACAGGTAACAACATGATCGTCTGGGTATCCATTAGTTACAACCAGACATGGCTGGTTTAAAATTTTTGCATCTTTGTTTTTTTAACTTGTTCCGTATCTGCTATCTACAGAGTTCCCTCTGTGGCTAGTTCTCTCTCCACAACAAACTATAGATATCAACAGTTTTTTGTGCACTATTTATGTTGGTCTCAATAACGTATGATTTGGGCATACGTTTGTTTGTTTTTTCTTTGCAATAGCTGGATTTCTCCATTCTTTTGTTCCATCTAATTTTGACGGAAGATTCTACACACAGACCCTCTCTGAGTTGTGTCTATTGTAGACAAATTTATAGGCTCTTTTTGCCTTTTGTTTGATTTGGCTTCTCTCTTTAAGACTGGCCACTTGGAAGATAAGTTCTTCCCAAAGTCATCATAGTAGTTCTGAGATGTCTTCTCATCAGGAGCTGAATTGGGCTATACTCAGTAGCTGTTACAGATCCTGATCTGTAACTCAGAAGAGTAACAAACAAATCTTCCTGCTGTCTGAACAGCTCTCTAAGACTCTCCATTTCCTTGTGAGTAATGTGGGCTGCTAGTAATACAATCAAAACCATATTTCTGTTGCAATTACTTAAATTATGCTGAGGTAAATTGTAGCCCATTGTCCACCACTAGCTGTGCTAGAATACCAAAATGAGTAAAGTGCACTTCAGTTTTTCAATAACACTATGTCATATTATGTCTTTCAAATACATTATTTCTCTAACACTGGAAAATTCATCCATGAGGACCAGGTAATGATGTCCTCTGAATCTGCATTAATTTACATCTAGTCTCCTCCCTGGCCTGTCTGATAGCGATGTTGTTATTTTGTAGGTTCAGCTTTGCCTCTTATGGTTATTTCACTGTATCTCCTTTAAAAAGTACACTCTCATCAACTACTCCATTGAGTTCTTCTACCTTTCTCACTAATCCCATTATGCCTGCCTTTAAAGCAGCTGAGAAGGTCGTTGGTCTTTGGTCCTTTGATTACATGCACTTTGAATGCAAAGCCTTTTTCTTTGTCAGTTGTTTCTGTAGGGAACTAGTCCTTTCAGAATGTCTCCCCAGCTAGTCAGAGCTGTGTCAGATGATTTCAGATCTGGGAGGGTTGAATGGCCCCACAGCCCCTGCTCGCTGCTCTTGACCCTCCCCCATGGCTCTGGACTGTGGGGAGAGGCAGAGAGCTTGGTCGGGGTCACAGGAGGAATAACTGCTCCTTGGCTGGAACTGGAACTGGGCTCTTGGCCTTGCCCAGCATTCCAAAACAGAGTTCCTCCTCCTTTTCACCCTTTCCACCTATGGTCCTTCCCTCGTTCCATCCACAGCCCCATCTATGTTCCACCTCTTCCCCCGCAGCCTCAACCGTGTTCCTTCCACAGTCTGCCTCTTTTCCCCCAAGACCCCGCCCCATCTCTCTCATTCCCCTCCCTCTCTCATGTGGCCCAGCAACCAGAAAAACAAGGTGACCCTGCTGCAGCCCCAGGGCCAGTGCAGGGAACAAGAGCTCCTCCAGCCCCAGAGCCACGCTGGTGGGAGATTTTTTTCTTGGGGCCTCTTATTCACTTCTCTCAGTGCATGGTTTAGGGAAACTTAGCTTCCCCCAACCTCCCTTGCATGCCACCCATGATTCTTGTAGTATGTAGCAGTTTTTAAGGCCCAGCACCTGGATTCATGTGATTACACAAAAATCTTTTTTTTTTAAAGCAATGTTTCTTGTCTTTAGGGTTTCAGAAAGAGGCTAAAAATCTAGAAAGTGATAAAAAGCATCCAGAGTATATATTTTTTTACATTTCATCATTTTAAGCCAATTTATTTGGGGAGGAGCTGGTTCATAATTTTTGAACATTTGGGGTTGGAAAATTTGTTTATGTTGTTAAAGCATGGGGAAAAAATAGTACAGAAAGTAGTTGATTGTGTCACTTAAGTAACAAAGGGCAAAACTGACCTCTCCTATCCATATTATGAATCCTCTCTCATTTATCATCTGGCATATTATATGCACAGCACATCATGTGTATAGTCTGCACTCATTCAGTGTGTGGAATTCCCACTGGCATGCACCGAAGTACTATTGAATATGTAATTGTCAGCCGACGGTCAGGGCAGTGAGTCCCTTATGACTGGCTGAAGTTCTTTTAAATTGTGCTTGGTTCTGTTACAGCAACTGAAGGAGTCAGGTTAAAGCTTAAACAGTTACTATTTTATTGTTACAGGGTAAACTTAGTTGTTAAATGCTACTGCTGTGTTACAGATAACACAGACACTACAAAGGACAGGACAGAAATTACACTAATAAGTCACTTACAGGTACCATGAAACCCTTTTGGTTCTCTGAGCTCTTATTAAATGCATGCAAAATAGAAACATAGCAGGTATAATTCTCACCTCTGCGTTCCAGACTTGGCGTGGCCAGCGTCTTTCTCTCAATCCCTCGGGAAGAAGTAGGGCGAGGTTGGGCGTCCCACAGACCTCAGGAGACAATCAATACCTGCCAGCAGGTATAGATGATTGGAGCTCAAATGGGGTGGGCTAGTGAACCTCTTTTTATACCCCTTGGGTCATGTAGGCTTCTTCCTGGTCTCAAGTGGCCAATTAGGAAAAATGGCTTTGAATGCCAAGTTTCCCATGCAGGGTGCAAAGCATAATTTACACCTGGGAAAATGCAGACAATGGGCACCTCTGGTATGTGATGGGCGAAGATTCCTCTCCTGGGACAGTGCAGGCATGTCAATTACTGGTACTAGCCATCAGGACGGCGGGAGGCCCCGGGTCGTCAGCTAGCCCATTTACTGTCTGGTTTCTGTTTATGGTAGAGTCAGGGACAGGCAGCACACCTGTGTTCCCAGGGCATCAAAGACTGACTGCCTTTCTCCTGCTCTCTGGGGGGGGCGGAAACCAAGATGGGGTTCGTGTCTGGCTACAGTAATACAGAACTCCACCACAAACAAAAAATACACAGCTCCAATCAGGAAGGAGAGGATCTGTCTTATTGGGGGGTTTTTTTGGTTAATATAAAAACAAATTACAAAATCTCAAATCTTTATGCATTTACAAACCAACCATACAAATAATTTCCCTACAAATACACTTGCCAGCAGAAAACAGATTTTTTATTTCTCCCTTAAGAAAAATAGATGTTCCTAAAAATAACACAATTTATTCTCATTGTTATACTATATATCCCATTGTATTTTACCAAAGTCTCCAGTCTATTTTACCAAATATCCCCAGTGACATATTTCTCTGTGCCTGTTACTGTTCTGAGAATTAGATGACAGCCAGGTGTCTGTTTAATGAAATAAATATCTCATATCCCTTGTGCCTCCTTCTAGTGGACAGTTAAGAGTGAAAGTCTCTCACATAAACACCAGCCAGTCAACAGTTTTAATTCTGGGCACAACCCAACCAGCAGAAACATTCCATCCATAGGACAAGTCAGGGTGGCTGCCCTATGCCCCAAGCTTTGGCGGGGAGAGGTGTGGGGCTGCCTCAACCATTTTATGGATGGGACCGAGGG
The DNA here is from genome assembly GCF_049634645.1 of Pelodiscus sinensis. Lineage (NCBI taxonomy): Eukaryota > Metazoa > Chordata > Testudines > Trionychidae > Pelodiscus > Pelodiscus sinensis. Next base: position 99,243,770 of record NC_134713.1, on the reverse strand, counting down.
CAGTCCAGGGGCTTATAGGGGGTGTGGCATGGGACAGCAGCAGGGGTTACCCCCACCACTCACTGCGGCAGTGAGAGACAGAGCTACCCAGCAGCCACACCACACCTCCCATATCCGAGCCCCCTGTGCTCTGCTTCACTGTGGCAGCAGGAAGCAAAATACCCCTGGGTGCTCCACTTCCCACCACCATGGTGAAGCAGAGTACAGTGGGCTGACAGAGGGCAGTGGGGTGGAGTGGAGCAGGCTTCTGGGTCGATAATCATGTTGTAAGTGTACCAAAGCTTGAGATAATGGATCATCCAGGATTTCCCGATTGGTTTATTTTGGGTAGCAGATAGAAAACTCCTGGTTGGGGATTAGTGGGGGTGATTGTGGAAATTTGGTCCTGAGCAGGATCAGGGAGCTTCATGAGCAGTTGTTTTAGTTTTGTTTGTTTGTTTGGTATTCCTTAGTGGGATCACAGGAAAGAAGCTTGTAGAATCTGGTGTTGGTGAATTGTCTGGCAGCCTCCTGTTCATAATCTGTTTTGTTCATAATGAATACAGTGCCCCATTCGTCAGTCTCTTTGATTATGATGCTAGAATTGGTTTTGAGGCTGTGTATAGTTTAACAACCATTCATTAACAGGGGTTGTGCATTTTCTCTTTTTATTTGCTTGGTTGAGAAATCTTTCCATCATCATACATGATGGTGAACTCTGTGACCCCCCTAACAGTAAAAATAGCAAAAAGAAAGAAAGATGACAAGTACCAACATTTTCAGGAGTGGACTTGTATACATTTCTGGAGAGTTCTGGATCTCCACGCAGTCTAATTTGTTGTGAGAGACTGTCCTCAAACAAAAAAAAATGAATTTAGAATGGCATTTCATGACAAAACATGCAACATTCACTACAAAATACCCCAATGGTGACACACTAAATAGACTGTGAGGAATTGCAGCAAAAAATGAACATTGGACAAAATAGCCTGTTGGCATGGTCAAAAAAAGATGGGAGCTTAAACTGTGCAGATTTTGCAGGCTCAAATAGCATTATTCAAGAGGGAAGCCCTCTTGACAGGGATTACATGAAGAGATGCATGCTAACAATTGGTCATGAGCTATTTGACTTTTTTCACAAAGACAAAATCTTACAGAAAATTCAAGACATGCCATTATTGGCAAAAACAGTTCATGCCAGAGCTGCAAACATGGCCATCAAATCGACAAGGAACAAATGCAGAATTTGAGTATAGCTACTTATTTTTCATTTTCTTTGAACGAGACAACCAACATATGTGACATTTATCAGTTGCGTATTCTGGAACAATATATTTGTGGAAATGCAGTGCACAAAGAAATGATTGCAATATTACCAATGAAAAATCAAACAAGGGCTGAAAACATCCTTAAAACTGTGATGGACTTTGTAAACAAGAAAGAAATACAGTTGCATAATCTTGTGTCTGTGTATGGTCAGTGCACCTAGCATTGTCAGCAAGTTCAGGGAATTCCTTTCTCTTTTGTCAGAATAGCTGAACCACACACTTTTGAACTTTCAATGCATTGTGCATCAGGAGCCACTTTGTGCGCAATCTTGTGGAACCAAACTCAGAAATGTAATGGGACTGATCATTTGCATGGTCAGTTGGATTCTTGCCTGAGCCCTTAATCACCATCAATTTCAATCACTCTTGAGGAAGTAGATTCCAAATACCCTGATCTACTAATGCACAATGTTCGCGGGTTATATCATGGCAAAGATTTTTCTGATTTTACCGCCTGCATTAACGAGATTAAGTCATTTTTGGATATGAAGGGCATCAAACACAGTGAACTTTCAGACTGTGACTCTTTGCTCAAGTTTTACTATCTCGTTGACATTACTGATCATTTGAATTACTTGGACCTTAAGCTACAAGGGCAAGGAAATACAGTCCTGACTCTGCAGCAGATAGTGTTTGGATTTGAGTCAAAATTGATTGTCTGTATCAGAGATATCAAGATGGGCAGACTCCCACATTTTGAAAGACTACAAATGTTTCGTGATTCATATCAGAAAGAGAATCCAAATAACAGCCTTGATTTGCAGCAGCTAGGCGGGTTTGTTTCTGAGCTCCTGAAAGCATTTAAGTGTCTTTTTGTTGACTTTTACAAACACAGTGCTCTGCTTAAGTTTATGATTCATCGACATAAAGCATCCAATGAAGAACTGGATTTGACAGTCATTCCAAGCTTCTTAGTCAGCAATTTGGAAATGGAATTAGCAGATTTCAAGGAGTCGGATATCTGGGTGGAAAAATTTGTCAAGCTGAATTCTGATTTAGAATACCTTGCTCAACAATGTGCAGTATTGGCAAAACCACACAAATTGGCTGACATGAAGAAATTGGAACATGATGATAATCAGAATCTGAAAACTTGAAAAGAACTTCCTGTAATATACAACACCATGCAGAATGTCACATTGGTCGTATTTTCAATGCTTGATTCTACCTATATGTGTGAGCAGGCTCTCTCTCATTTGAATCACATCAAAGGTAATTTGCGCTCAAGATTGACAGAAGACAGCCTGAATGCGTGCATGAAGTTGAATTTGACCAGTTATGATGTAAACTTCAAAGAAATGTGTGAAAAGATGCAGCAGTAGAAGTCCCATCAAATAAAGTCTGTGAATACATTTCAATTATGCTATTATTAATCATCGTGTTAATTATCATTAACATTAAGTTGTATATTTTCAGTCATGCAAATGGGCATTCTTATACTGGCTCTTTGTTGACCACTTGTTCTGAATTTTGATGTAGTTTGCCTCTTCGGTTTGAAAGATTGGTCTAATCCAATCTGTGTATTTATAGTCTTATTCGTCACCTGTCTTTATGAAAGAATGAACTCTAATGAGAACTGCAAACATAATAACTTTCAGATGGGTCCAATTCCCCTCTTTTTTAAAATCAGGCTGTTTTATTTATTTATTTAAATTATCACATTCTCCATGTTTTTAACAGGAAGAAACTCTTCAACGGGCCCGGGAGGAAGATGAGAAGAGGAAAGAGATCACAAATCATTTCCAGGGCACACTGAGTGATATCCAGACTCAGATTGAGCAGCAAAGTGAAAGGAACATGAAACTGTGCCAGGAGAACACAGAGCTGGCTGAGAAGCTGAAAAGCATCATTGATCAGTATGAACTCAGAGAGGAGGTAAGACTACTGTGCTTTCATTCCAGACAGACTACTAGGGCAGGCAGCTTCCTTGAGGAAGAGAGAGGCAAGTTTTGAAGTGCATGAGCATTAGATGTATTTCCAACCCCATCCTCTCAATTTGCTGTCACTTTTGTGCTTTGCAAAGCTTTTCTGTGATGTGCAACATAGATAACATTGTCAAAATGTAATAGCACATTGCAATTTAATCTAGACCATGTGGGAAACACATTAGTGCTTTAGAAATGCTCTGGCAGCTACAGATTAATGAAAAGTGTTAACCGGCGATGCATTGGACGCTGAACAGATTCTAGCATGCAGATACAACTTTCACTATAAAATCTGCATTAAAAATATAGATAGCATATTATCCCTTCAGTAAATATTAGAGCTGATGAAAAAACTTCAAAAAAGCCCCAACATTTTCATACTATGATTTTTTTTCAAGACCTATTAAATATCTCAACCCATGACTGCATAAGACTTTTCATTGTTAATAAGTATGTTCATTGTGATTCTCAGTCCAAATATATGCATTAAAAACACACTAAAAAAAGAAAGAAAAGTGATATAGGTACTGTGTATTTCCAGTCTCAAATGCTGACCCCCTTTGGACTGAAGAAACCCATCTAATTATTTTAGAATCTTATTGTATCCTGTATTAAATCATCCCCTGAGTGAAACATACATGTTTTTGAATGGTTTCTATCAAAATAAAAAGAAGTTTTATCTAAATGTGGGATGACTTATAGACTGATCAAATGAGAGATTAAGGGAATGTTTCAATTCCAAATCAGGACAAAAAAGTCAAAATTTTAAATATGTTCATGAACTAATAATCTGAAACAGTTTTTGGATTGTGTCCATTGATAATTTTAGAATATTTTGTTCTGATTTAGACTTTCTATTTTTAAGCTTTTTAGGAATAAATTAACAAAAATCTTGAAATGTACAGTTGTTTCAAACCATAAAGCAATCCTTTTTTTTCCTGTTAAAAATGTCAAAACAGGATGTTTTGATCATTTCAAAACTTTTTTTTTTTTTTTTAAATCAAGAAATTAGTTGGGGACAACCTTTTCCTGTGGACAGTTTTGGTTACACACACAAAAACGTTACATTGGAAAATTTCCAACCAGCTCTAATGATTTACTCAACACAACAAAAGCCAGGTGGGTCACTGCTGATATTTCTTTTGAGCACGCCAATGCTCTAGAGCAGGGTTTCCCAACCTATGGGTTGAGACCCAAATATGGGTCACCATTACATTTCAAAAGGGTTGCCAGGTGTCTCCCCAGGTGGCTCTTAAGGAGTCATTCACGCATTTTTTTTTAATTGCCCTGGGTCACCAAGTCTTCCTGAATTGTCAAAATGGGTCCCCATCTGGAAAAGGTTGGGAACTGCTGCTCTAGAGTCATGGATCCAAGGCCGGAATGCACCATTAGATCATTTGGTCTGTCTGCCTGTATATTTCACTCAATAATTTCTGCATTGACCCAGTTTATGTGGATGAGTTAAAGCACATATAATTACCAGGAGAAAACAATAGTCAGTAAGGGCTCACTCCCACAAAGTGTTGTTTGATCCAGCAAAGTACTGAAGCATGTGCTTAACTTTACCTGGGTATGGAGTCCCATTGCCTCAGCAAGACAGCTCATGTTCTCAAGTGCTTTGTTGTGTCAGGCCAGGCTGCTCAGCACTTTGCACACTGATGCCCAAAGGGCCTGATCCTGTTTAGTGTTTTATCCAGATGAATCCCTGCATTCACACTGAGCTATGTGCAGCACTGGGACCTAATACTTCTGTTTTCACTTTATCCATCAGTTGGCTTAGATATTTGGTTCTAATACATCAGTCAAAATCTTAACCAGTTACCAGTATCAATAAATAGTGTTCACTGTGCATAGTCATGATCTGATGAGCAGCTATTTGAGATGCGAGTAATCTTTTTGATTGTACAGGTTGAACCCTCCCTAGTCCAGCACCCTTGAGACCTGACCAATGCTGAACCAGAAAATTTGCCGGACCACAGGAAACCAATATTATCTATCAGCATTACCAACATTTCCACTGCTTACTGGGCTTAAAGAAGACATTTAGGGGTAAATTAGAGCTAAATAACAGCACAGAACACTGAGAGCCAGGACTGGTGGCTGTAAACAAATTTTATGAGTTCACGGGAAACTTGGCAACACCATGATAAGTGGACATCCTGCTAACTAACCACAGATGTTGCTGGACCAAAGAGTGCTGGTCTAGAGAGGTTCAACCTGTACTAATGAGTTTATATGTTGATATTGTACATTGTAATGCATAGCAAGGATGAAGATCCCCAGGATTGTTTTTTATTACTGTGTAAATCTAAACTAATACAAACTTGGCTTTGCTTCTGAAGTGAATTCTGGCACAATTTGTTCATATGAAAAGAACTATTGTTTTCTAATAACCGCAATAGGCTGGGAATGTTTAGGGTTTGTAGAGTCCTGCTTGGAAACAAAAATTTGGATCCACAGCCCATCCACATCCATGATAATTAACTTCTGACTCACAAGAAACACTCTATTTTTATATGTATCCACATCCACATAGTGGTGCAGGAACTGTTTGTAAGGTGGGGGTGCTGAGCTGTGCTACCCCTCCACCTGTTCACACCCCTCATCACCCTATGCTGGGGTCATACCTAGGGTTGCCAACTCATGGAGATTGGATGGACCAGATGCCATTGCCACAAATAGCATATGGTCTGGGAGAGTTGGCAACCTAGTCACAGCTGGAAGCAGCTGTGGAACCCTGGGTTGGCAACAGAACCACAAGCAGCAGCACACCCATCAGAGCCAGTGGGCTGAACTCAGGTGATATCAGACTGCAGAATGGTGGGTATGGCAGTTGGTGGGACCCCAGGGAGTACCAAAGTTGGTGGGGCAGGCCGAACCCTGGAGCGGCTGCGTGGAGGCCAGGATACTGGTTTGGTGAGTAGACAGCAGAGCTGGCCCCCGGGCACAGGGAAGACAAGGCAAAACCTGTGGGTGCTGAAGCACCCTCCACATGTCTGTTTCTCATGCCTATCCATCCATATCTCATTGGTATGCAAGTTGGATCTGCATCTGATACACAATCTGAAAAGATGGAAAGTAATATAACCTCATCCACCTCCAGGGATGTAGATATCTGCGGATATAAAATGGATATCTATGGATTTGCAGAGCTATCTATCCATTTGCAGTATTTTGGCCTTTATGCTTGATCTAGTAGGCAGCATGTGTGTGTGAGCATGCAGGGGTGTGTGTGTCACTATAACTGCAGTTTGAGAACAGTGGTGTGTTTTTGGTTTTTTTGCAGCAACTTGATAAAATATTTAAGCACAGAGAACTTCAGCAGAAACTGGTGGATGCCAAGTTGGAGCAATCACAGGAAATGATGAAAGAAGCCGAGGAGCGACATGAACGAGAAAAGGAATATGTACTTATCTCTCTAATTTGTCTGCTCATTTGTCTGTCTGTCTTTAGATAAGAGATGGGCCCAATTCACCTCAAACTATTTCACCACAATAATTGGCTCTGCAAGTGAGAGTTGTGATACAGTGACAGGGCAACGTGATGGAAACTTTCACTGCTGTTGCCCTTGATGTGTTTGCATTATAGATACAGAAATACAGCCTCCAGGACTACCAGATTGCCACCTCTTCTTAATGTTAAAAAATAAATAAAACAAACCATAACATGGGTCAGAGTACATATGGCATGGCTTATTTCATCAGTACACAGGGTCAGATCATACTCCCAGTTGTAAAGCACTGATCTCCATCTATGCCTGTTGATGATATTTCTCCAAAGGGCTCTGATGAATGTGACTAAATTCTAACTGGGCCCCACAGCTCATGTGAAAGGGTGTTTCCAGTAGAGGTTGCAGGCAGGGGTGATCACAGAAGTCAATTAAAGTGGTTTGAGTGCATTATCCAGTAATCAAAACAACATGTGCTGAAAGTGAAACCCTAAGAAGTGCTCTCTCTCTTAGACTACAAAGCCCAGAGTTGTCTTCTAACTTTCCCCCAAAGTCTTGAGCACTCAGTTCAGCCATTGAGGTCAAGCACAAGACCAGAGTTTCCCCCTAATAGAAATACCAACTGAGAAAACAAGTTAGTCACCCAATAAAAATTAATTGTATAATTGACAGAGCCTGCAAGGCCCCACACACCGCTCATTAGAGTTTGTCTGTTACACAATAACTTTTGAACACTGCACCCAACCAATTCTAAAATGTCCCAAAGTGCTCTATGTCTCAGTAGACAGAGTCCTAATCATCTGAGTGAAACTGGAAATCAGAAAAGGCCCATCAAGTGCTCACTGGGTGCTGCAGATGGCAAAATTACTCTGGTGGCCCTTGCTGTTGCTGACACACATCACAGGCAGCCCCATAATATGCTGCACTCTTTTGTTGGCTGTACAACTTGGCCTATATGTGTAAGGAAGTGTGAGATCCTCTAATAAAAATGCAACATCTAGTAGTATGTGCATTTCTTTAGAGGCTGGCACAAACTGAGGATGAGTTAGCACAAGGCTTCAGTGGCCTATAGTAGATTTTCTCCATCATCTTCCATTTGATTGGTGTTGCTTTGATACCCCAATGTGCCATGTATTATCATTACTTTTAATAAGTTTTTAGGTCTTCAATTAATTGCAGGTGCAATTTAGGCCATACTTGACTTCTTAGTGCCTGATTTGAAGACACAGTCAAGTACTTGAATATCTAATTTACCTGACTTTGTAGTCTGTGAATGCAAAAAGAAAAGTCTAGATTTGAAACTGTAATACTCCCTTTTACACCTTGCATTAAAACAGATTGCAAACTCTTAGAGGCAAGGACTGTCCCTTACTCTGTTTTTATAATGCTTACTACAGTGGAGCTTGATCCTGATCCACAATCAAAACATGAATACCAACAATAACATCATAATTTGTCTAAACATTGCATTAAATATTTTTGTTATAATTGGTCTTTAAGTTGACTTGGTACAACAGAATTCATCATTCACAATCTTGTATCCAGACTGTAGGACTACTCCCTTATTATTACTTCACATTTTATTAATTAAAAATAATAGTTTTCATTATTGAATTTCTACCAGTTTGGTTTTTGTGAATTAGCACAGGCTCTCCAGCCCTCCCCCTGCAACAGCAGTCTGCCTGCTGCTGTGTTCCTAGCAGGGCAGAACAGCATTCCAATTATTTGTTCTTTGTTTGTTCCAAGACAGAGCAGCTCACTCAATTGTTAGATACTTCCCAGAGTTTTGAAAGGGAAAGGGCACATACTTGCAGAGTAACAAAGATTAAAAAAAACACTGAGTACAGCCATCAGTGCAGGCACTGAGGGATACCGGAGAAAGCCAGTTGTCTCGACAAAACAAACAGCAGATTCCATACTGGCTCTTTGTCGACAATAGAGGAATAGGAAAAGACAAAAATCTCTTGCTGGGGTGGAAGTTTTTTGTCACCAAACCTGGGTGTTTTCCCCTACAAGAATTGCCCTGCTGTATAAATGCTCTCGCTGTTGCTGAAAGGCAGGTTTTGGTGACAAAACATACCAGTATAGACAAGCCCCTGGAATTGAAAATCTAGTCCAGCATGCAAATGTTAACACAATTAGGTATTCTTCACATGTGTTACTTACATGCCTTCTCAAGAAAGTAATTCAGAAATTAGGGTTCATCAAACTAATGATCATCCATAACCTCTCTTCATGCTGGATGGCCTTCCATGGGATCCTTTGAATTACACATGTATTAAATTGACTTTGGCCAGAACTTGGGATCCTAGCCAAAATTATCTAAATCCTGTCTCCAGTAAAGTCAATGGGAGTTTTGCCATTGACTTCAATGGGGCTAAGATTTTACCAACATGGCTAAAAATGTATAGTTATATTTCCTTAGATGTTTCATGACCACGTTGTATACAACACATGCGATCTTCTACCCCAGGATCTTCTACCCCAGCTATTTTTGAAATCCCAGATTTTTTTCACTGAATCCTCACCCACAATTTTCAAACTGATGTTAACGGCCCCAATCGCGATAAACTAGTCTTTTGTGTTGCTGGAATTTATATCAGCTATTTCCAGAAACACTGTGCATCTTAGTTGGATTTATAATTGCAAAGGCACAGAAATAATCATCTTCTCTCTGTTGTTCTAAACACAGCTACTAACTCAAGCGGCAGAATGGAAACTCCAGGCAAAAATGTTGAAGGAACAAGAGACTGTACTCCAGGCTCAGGTGAAGTTGATTGCATGGTGTGCCTATGTTTGCCCATTTTTAGCCCACGCAACACATTCCAGGTAAAGTATTCCAAAAGCCCTGTCTGTATTCCTCCAAAGCCTATTCTGAATCATAAAGGCATTGTACTAATGTAATCCAAATATATTCAAGCATGTAGCAGAACAGTGAACCCCACTGAAGTGTTTGCATGTGCATACAATACTGAGCCGCAAAACTCTATACAGGCAGTCCCCGGGTTACATGGATCCGACTTACATCAGATCCCTACTTACAAACAGGGTGAGGCAACCCCGCAGTAGCTGCTTCCCCCCAGCAGACCAGGGAGACGCGAAGCTAGCGCCCCCCCAGCAGAGCAGGGAGACGCGAAGCGGCTTTTCTCAGCAGAAACCTCAGCTTGAGAATAAAGGACTGAGGGAAGTGAGGTGTGGGAGAATAAAACTGAGCTCTGGAGAAATGTTTGGCTAGAGTTTCCCCTACAATATGTACCAGTTCCGACTTACATACAAATTCAACTTAAGAACAAACCTACAGTCCCTATCTTGTACGTAACCCGGGGACTGCCTGTACTGTAATAATGTTGGAAGCCCGTACCAGGATGCTCACCATGACTCTTTCTCAGCCCAGACCAATACACCCTTTTAGATGCCAATTAAACAAAGCATTGAAGCATGTACTTAACTTTAAGCACATGGATTGTGGTGTAGCCTGTTGTTAAGCATGTCCTTAAGTGTTTTGCCGGAATTGCGTCTGACTGCAGAATTCCCATGAACGTCCAGGCATAGAGTGCTTGTACAAATGGGCCCTTTGTGTTTTCTGCTTAACAGGGCATAAGACTGTGTTTGAAAAATACATTAAAATAAAATGTATTAAACAAACTATCACAGATAGGGCTGGAGTGAAATGCAATAGCAGCCAAGAAACATACAAAACCTTACAACAGTCACTCCATCACAGACAGTAACGATACCAGACTTGAAATGTGGGTAAGCAATTAAAAGCAGACATATGATGTGTATTCCAAAAAGAGAAACCATGAATAGCTTTTCCTAGACTATTAGGGAAATACCTAATGGAAATATTCATACAGATTCATAGATTCTCTTTTAGGACTTAAATGAGAATTACGCCATTAAGGAGCATTTTTAAACCAGCCTATAGTTCTCTATAGCCCAGATAAAACTCACTGTTAAATGCTTGCAGTCCTAAGAGCACTTACTGGAGATCACTGGAGAGCTCGGAGCAGATCTGCCCAACACAGTGGTGAAAACACTCACAATGCACCTCATCTGCAGTGGTGCTTTCATTGTTGTAACCACCAGGCAAGAACAGTTGCACAAAAGGGCTTCTTCCTGAGCAGGAGCATCAGAGTTCTGGTGCAAGAAGCCCTGATTTCATACAGTAGAACATCAGTTTAGTTGCCCAAGAACACGCGGCCAGTATAGACAGGCAGCAAGTTTTTGCGCAAGAGCGGCCACTTTTGCGCAAGATCGCTCCAGTGTAGACACAGCCTTGATATATTGTTCCTCGACTATCCCTGTAGAAAGACTCACAATCCAGGTAGGGTAACCTAACCTCACTGTGCAGCCAAGTAAGAGCTGTGACAATCTAGCCATGGCTCAACAAGGTGAGAAGGATATATGGTCCTTTAAAAGGACAACAAAGGCAGTTGTCTTCCTGGTTTTATGTTACATCCTGTGCTTTATTTCATGTTTAGCCTTTCTAGAAGTTGTTTTATGTGTCACTTTGGGACATACCACTGCCAACTGAGACTTCTAGCTGATATGGGTCTATTATGCTTGTGTTACAAATGCTTTTTAAACTGCCATGGCCACATTTGACATTTTTGGAAGGCATTGTGGTTACGATTCAGAGCCCCTGGTTCTTTACTAGGCTTTACAATGTCGGCTTTCTGCACGTGGGACCTTAGGAAAATTGTGGGTATCAACATTTTCAAGTCTTTACTTATTGAGCTCTTCCACATGACATCTTGAGCCTGATATTCAGAATGCTGAGCACACACAACTCCAACATACTTTAGAAAATATTGACCTCAGTCTTTCTGCTCTTCCTTATTCTATTCCTCTCTAAAATAGGATAATAACATCTCATCAGAGTGCAATGAGACTAAGATCACTAATGTGGTGCTTTGAAATCTTCAAATGAAAGGTGCTCTGCCAGCACAAAAGGATTATTACATTAAAATAAGGGGTGTATTCATTCAATTTGACTACAGGGAGCTTCTGAAACTGATCTGTTTGTTCCCGTGTACGTAGCTCACCCTCTATTCTGAAAGATTTGAAGAATTTCAGAAAACACTGACAAAAAGCAATGAGGTGTTTGCCAGTTTCAAACAGGAGATGGAGAAAGTGAGTAGCACATGTTATTTCTAAAATCTGACACTTCACTTTGAGACACAGGATTCTCCTTTGCGATTATTTATCTTTCAGTTGGGCCATTTCTGTATGCTTGAGTGAAACACACTGGCCTAAGTTTGAGTGGTATGTGAGATGGGGTCAGAAAGACCAAATATATTGTAGGATTGTTTTGATATGTTGTGTACATTTCTGATTTCTGCCAACTGATATAAACTCTAAGAAGAGACCCAGAATCTCCCCTTCACAGACACTTATGGGAACTTTCCTTAATCACAGCCTATATTTTTAACACATAATAATTTTTAACCGTGTAATACGTTTTTCCTATTTTCAAGTAGGCAGGTGTGTATGGCGGGGGTATTCACGTGTGTCAACTTGCAATGCTTGAGGAGTTGACATTAAGCCAGTCTCTTGCTGTATGTTACTCTTCACCCATCTTTCTTTGACAGTGCTATATTCATGTTCACTGTAGTTGCTGATTACAGAGCTATAAGTATGGATTTAAGAAAAGATAACAAAAGTGCTCTTCTAACTTCAATTCGCATTTGGGATTCATGGTGTGATTCTCTTCCTGCTTCCATAGATGACAAAGAAGATGAAGAAGTTGGAAAAGGATACAGCTACATGGAAAGCCAGGTTTGAAAACTGTAACAAAGCTCTATTGGACATGATTGATGAGGTGAGAAACCTGCTTCACAATTTTTTTTTCATATTTTTAAGGTCTGATCCAAAGCCCATTAAAATCTTGATAATTGATGGCTCTGGATCAGGGACCTTTTTCTGAGTTCTGTATATGTTGATCTTTGAAAAAATATTGAATCTATTGAGGTCAAGATATAACTGAGTCTGCCTCCTTGCTTACACTAACAGTCTGTCTACATGGGAAGTTTCTCCTAATTAACTAAAAGGACTAATTTAAAGTGCATTAAATCCTCATGTGGATGCTCTCATTCAGCAGTGGCATGCCCTTAATTCACTTTAGATTAAAGCCACTTGACTGCTGAAAGAAAGTGTCCACACAGGGATTTAATGTGCTTTAAATGATGCACTTTAAAGTCAGACCTTCAGTTAATTTCCAGAATAGAAGCCATTGGGGTCCACTGTAAATTTTAAAGTTCCTGATAGAGATAGACTGCATAGAAAATTAGTAGGGATGTAGGAACAGGTTCAAATAAAATAAGAAGCCATCCCAAATTTAAATGTCACTTGGACCAAGTTTTTGAGATTTGAAAAAAAGGTGAACAACACGTGTGCCCCCCATCCACCCACAACCTCCAGCACTATCATTTTTGTGGATTTCTACACCAGCTAGACTCAGAAAATGTAGATGTCCACAAAATGCTGCAGGAAAGGCTGTTCTCACAGAATGTCCTACCAATCAAAAAACAAGATGGACTGAAAATATAAGATAGCCTGTTCTCACAAAAAATTCCAGTGGTTTTACAGGAAGTCCAGGTAAGCAATATAGATCTTAGGTGCTTATCTGTTCTGACATCCTGAACAATTCTATAGTCCTCCCTTGCTAGAAATTATTCATGACTATGTCTATGCCTCATATCTCTTGGTCAAATTCAGCTGAGTGCAAAGGACCTGCAGAATGTCTTATTCACCGCTTAAGTGACACTTCAGTGCACTGGAGTGAATTAGTACTTAATTAGGAAGATAGTAATTACATTTGATTACTTTTAGAACTTGCAGTGAAGAAAGACTGTACGGAACACATTATATCTGTATAACTTCATTTTTCTACACCTTTGCCTGATTTTGATTTGCCCACAGAAAGCAATGAGGGCTAAGGAGTATGAGTGCTTCGTGCTGAAAATCCAGAGGCTAGAGAATCTTTGCAGAGCACTGCAGGAAGAGAGGAATGAACTGTACACAAAAATAAAAGAAGCCAAATTCACTAACGAGGAAGAGGAGGATGAGGAGGATGGAAATGATGATACCTTAGGGAAAGAGGCTGATGCAAATCCATCCATTACCAACCAGGATACTGCAAAGCTGTCCAGTATCGATGAGAACATATTGAAGAATCTAGCTGCAGCATTCACGGTGACCCACCATGTGCAGGATCCCCTCACAGTCTCCAGAGAGAACAGCAATCCAGAGCTGGCTGACCATCAAGCATGCAGCCCTCTTTGCCTCTCACAGCCAGAGCTTCCTTCTCATCCCACTCCTCAGCCAGAGGCAGGGAGTCCCTCTGGGCGGCTGAGTCCTGCACTGAAGTCCACTGAATGTGCACCAAAGGTTGAAAAATGTGAAGGAGCCCCAGCAGAGCAGCCTCTTCAAAATCAGCCCACACAACAAACAGTAAATGATGACATGGAAGGAGTAGATTAAACATAACACTGGTTTCTGGCTCGACTTTCTACCAATCATAGCTCCATTTTCTCCCTGAAATAATTTTCTGAAACAAACCAAAAAGCTTGAAAACATGCTCAAACATGTCACCTTTTCACCAACACCCCACAGTATTAGCAGGGTACCTATTTCGGCTGTCCCTCATATGTCCAAAGCACAATTTTTTTTTAATATCAGCAAAAGTATAACATTTCAGGATCTTTTTTCTAGGCATCTCACCCAACAAATTGTTCAGGTTTCATGTTTTAAGAATTGTTGCAGTGCAGATACTCATTTTTAAAGCTATATAATTAAACACATTAATTTGGCTTGGTGTTGCACAAAACATGCCCTGTGTTGAAACCAGGGGAGTTTAATAAATGAGGTGATGAGGATTTGTGATCACAGCAGAGGCATTGTTAGGGCAAGTTGGAGCCATTCAGTACAACAATGGCATATTTTTGCAAAATTTACCTGCACAAATCACTAACTTGTTATTGGAAACGTTGTATCTGAACACCCATACACAACTCCAAACATCTACCGCTAATTGCCATCTCTGTACAGTGCTATGATTATGTCATTGCTCTCAAATGACACATAATGAAAGGGAAAAGTTCTTTGTGAGAGGCTTCATAATATTGCTGTTTTATTCTTTAGGATTAAATCCTGACTTTTAAGGAACAGCCCTGAGCAGGAGACACCATGGAGATGCCCTGCCTTGCCAGGAGAACCAGAGATTGTGTCTCAGACAGGTATACTTTCTCCCCATAGTTCTCTCCATGTGGTGCACAGAATGCTCCACCACAGATTGCTCCCAGAAGCATACGCCCTTTTGCTTAAACTGGTGCAGACAGGAGAAGGACTTGGGCTATGCTGCTTTCTCTTCATTCCCTTTTCTGGTATCCTGCTCCCCAGGGTAGAACAAAAGCAAACAGTCTCTGTGCTCCCCTGAGCACCAGGAATGCAGAGCATAGGAGAAGAAAGGTGGTTTGAACTCCCCAACCCATCAGCAAGCCCACCCAAGTGCCCATCTGGTCCTTACTATGTTAGCCAGCTGGTTTTAGAGTGATGAGCTGATTTTAGAGTCATGAGCAAATGGTCCTATGGGGGGGCGCTGATAGGGCACCCAGAAGGGAATGTCAGGTGTTTTATTTGGCAGAGAATCCTCATCTTCCCTGCCCACTCATAGCTAGAATCCCTCTCTCATCCCCAAACTGCATTCTCTGTACTCAGTCCAGTGGGCAGGGAGTTCCAGTGGGCCCATTTGTATTCTACTCTGGTTTCATTACTCTCTGTGGATATTAGCCGGCAGTTCCTGCAGGGAGCAATGAGCACAGGCATGTAGGCAGCACTGCTCATGGAATCCCATGACACCTGTTGTATCTATGGCAAGGAGACCCTGGGTCACAGCTATGTAGACTGTGTCAGGCTATAGCCAATCTGCCAGCTCCTTCGGAATCTCTTTTTGAAGGTCTGGTTGCACTTTTCTCCTGACCTGTTTATTCTTGCACACCTTATCCGTGGTCCCAGGATGTTGCAAGATCTCCCCATCAACCTTCTCCTAGTACTTGCCAAAATGACTACCACCAGACCAGGAGGAGGAAGCTTGATGGGGCAAGAGGAACATGCTGCAACTGTGGCACCTATTTTTGGTTCCTCATCAAATCATACCACTAGGTAGAGTTCCTGTGGGTGCTGTCCACTGATTCCTTAGACATCTTTAAGGAGTGGTGTCAGGGTTTCTCTGCATGCTGTCTCTTTCTGGATCCCTTTGAGCTTCACTTCCATTCCTGTTTTCTCATTTATTCTCCCAAGGTATCATTTGTGGCCTGGGCTTAGTGGTTCCTCTCCCACCAGGAGACAGGCCTTTAGTCATGTTTGAGCCCAGGCCTGCCATTTTTATGAAAATAAGACCAGTCATACTGGGTCAGACCAAAGGTCCATCTAGTCCAGTACCCTGTCTTCTAACAGTGGCCAATGCCAGGTGCCCCAGAGGGAATGAACAGAACAGGTAATCATCAAGTGATCCATCCCATTGTCCATTCCCAGCTTCCAGTTACAACATAGACACACTTAATCTAGGGCCCAACCATCCCAGTATCCACAATAAGAATACTGAGTCCAGGTCTTCGGCTACCAGTTCCTAGTCTGACTATCTCAAAACTGTGAAAATGCCACTAATATGAGAACAGATGTCCAGAAGTTAGAAAAAGAAATATTACACACTAACAAACTCATCCATATATATGAACATTGAAATGCCTTCAAATGTTTCATGTTTGCACTGTTCTGTACAATCTTTTTGAAAATTAACTGTTGCAATAGCCACAGAATGATTTATGACAGTTGTTTTTCTGGGATTGGACTTGGCCATTATGGCTAAAATTTTCAAATTTAGATGCCTAAAATTAGATGCTGCCTTTTATATTTAAGCTCCTAAATGTTGGTAATCTCTCCTGAAAAATCAGACCACGTAGATCCCTGGCTTTGAAGATTTTAGCCTATAAATTAATTGTTTCAGTTGTTGATTTCTGTTTAAGTTCTAGTGATTTTGTGTTAATAGAAACTCGGTATAAATTTGAAGCATATAAAGTTTTGCTTGTGGTTAGTATGTTTTAAAATTAAATTAGTATAAATCATATATCCATTAAACCTCTTTCTGCTCTGGTGATTTGTGAATTTTTTAGCTTGGGTTTGTTTGAGGGGGGATTTTTTGTTGGGGGGCTGGCTTAGATTTGTTTTGGGGTTTTGTTTGTTTTGGGTTTTTTTGCCATTTTAATACATGTCCTCATACTACTCCTTTTTCTCTATATAGTCTTTTATAATGTATTCACCACCATTGTATTTAAGCTCCTTACAAACTTAAATATTGAGTGTCTCCCCCCCCAAAAAAACTACATTACAAGAACATTTGGATTACAAAGTCATGCACTCTGAAGGAAGGAAATGCCAGAATTAAGGCTGCTTGTGTAACCAACAGACAACAGCTTCATCCCCTACATCACCCATGCTGTGTTCTGAGAACAAGTCAGGGTGATGTAAGGAATGAGGCAGGAGTCCTGTAGAAAATTAGTATATAATCTTGCCACTTGCGCTCATGCCTCTTTCCCCAACCCAGCTCTAGCTCTTAAATCCTTTTCTGCTGCCCAGGTCTCCCAATTCCCTCCTCTTCCTCAATGTCTCTCACCTGTCTTCCAACCCTGCATCTCTTCCTCTACCACCCCATAGACCATACAGTGAGGCCCGTTGTTGTACTTAGAAAATGAGTTTTATTCCTTCACCAGACACTACTTATTCTCTGCAGATTTATTCTCAGTCAATAACCGGAGATCCTGTGTTAAAAGTTCTCTGCAAGAAACCCTTAATTCTACCGTCATGGCACATCTAAAGTTAGCAGTTTTGATATAATATAAAAGAGTTCTTCTCCATAATTTCATTAATATTTGGCCTGTAAAGGCCCAAATAAGCTGCAAATCATTGAATGAATATGGAAGTACATTATAGACAAGTGTAATGGACTGAGGAACTTAGAAGTCATACATAAGACAAAACATTGTAAATACCTAATTTGGGTGAAAATACATTTTTTTAGTAGTTATGGATAATAAAATGTGCTAAAGAATTAAAAATTCTTGCCCTACTGGGGTGTTTATGTATTAATATTTTCTATAATCAGTCTAACAGATAATGTGCAATAAATTACCATGACTCTTTTTTGCTAGTAAGTATAAATTAAAGTTATTACCCCATCCCTATAATTTGTTTCTTAGCAATACTCACCTTTCACTGTAGGCAGAATTATGTTAGAATTTACCCTCAAGAGAAGTGTTTCTGCACCAGCTTAGCTACGTGAAATGATAGAAAAATGCATCAGATATATTAAATTTATGAAAATACCTAAAATTTTACTGTTTTCCTCAACCACAGCACTGAACCAGATAAAACACTGAAGTCCTCTTTATTTCTTACTCAAATATTTATAAGTGATAGTTTATCCAGATTGGTATGATATAATTGTTAACATAAGTCAAAATTGTAATTTCTGTTTCAAGTCCAGTGTTTGTTATGAATCATATGTATTGCTGTTGGCCCTGTAATGGTTATTCCTGAATAAAATACATTTTTATTTGCCAGTCTGGTAACCTACTCACCACAATCTCTATAGCCAGACATGTCACCATTGTGAAAAGCACGTTCAGCAGATTTTTTGTTGGTGTTCTCACACTTCTTCTAACACGAGTCTGGGCAGGAAAGCCCAGCAGCAAGACAGGAACATCACCCTGTTTGACATATCACATGCTTGTAGGCGTGAGACACTGCAAAATAGGATCTGGCGCTGTTAATGCTCTCCATTAGCAGCAGGGGAATGGGGCATTCATCCTGTCAACAAGAGAGTGTTTCTTCTGGCAATTTGCCTGCTTGCTGTGTTAGTATAGAGCAGGGGTGGGCAATAATTTTTGACAGGGGGCCATGCCAAGAATTTGGGAAGTGGTCAGGGGTCACACTCTTTCATATTAATGGAGGAATTGTGGGGTCTGGGATGGAGGTTGAGTGCAGAAGAAAGCTTTCAGTAAGGGATTGGGATGCTAGAGAGGGTGTGGGGTCTGGGAGGGAGTTTGGGTGAAAGACAGTTGTGACCAGGGTTAGAGAACAAGGGTTTGGGTTATAACCCTCTAAGCTTTTCCATCCGTGGGTGGAATAATTTTCGTTATGTGCACCAAGACGTGTGCAGATATGCACCACCAGTAGAAATACATGCTGCTGGCTCTGGGCACTGTGAGCACTCTGCTAATCACCTGAGCAGCATTTGAATGTCTCCTGGTGCCTGCACAAGCACTGAGTTTACAGTGAACACTGATTGTGATCTGGGGCAGGGGTTTGGGGTGCAGGATCTGGAAGGGGATATGGGTGCAGGTGGGGGATGGAGGGTTTGGGTTATGTGGGGTAGGGGTACAGGAGGTAAATGCCCCCTTTATTGGACTCTGCATATTCACAGGATGTGATTCTCCAAGTGTTTTCTATGGGTATGTCTACACTACCCCGCTAGTTCGAACTAGCGGGGTAATGTATGCATACCGCACTTGCTAATGAAGCCCGGGATTTAAATTTCCCGGGCTTCATTAGCATAAGCGGGGAGCCGCCATTTTTAAATCCCCGCTGCTTCGAACCCCGTGCAGCGCGGCTACACGGGGCTCGAACTAGGTAGTTCGGACTAGGTTCCTATTCCGAACTACCGTTACTCCTCATGAAATGAGGTGTACCGGTAGTTCGGAATAGGCACCCTAGTCCGAACTACCTAGTTCGAGCCCCGTGTAGCCGTGCTGCACGGGGTTCGAAGCAGCGGGGATTTAAAAATGGCGGCTCCCCGCTTATGCTAATGAAGCCCGGGAAATTCAAATCCCGGGCTTCATTAGCAAGTGCGGTATGCATACATTACCCCGCTAGTTCAAACTAGCGGGGTAGTGTAGACATACCCTATGAGTGGGGAAAAGAGAAAGACACTGTTGTGGCTTCTCAGAGTGAAGAGTTTCTGGATGCTTTCACATATCTTGGGAAATACTTTACACTTCAAGACTCAGATTTCCTGGTGTTTGAGAAATGTGTGTGTCATCTATATGGGTTTGGGTTGTGACCTAGGACAGAAGGGGGCTGTGACCTGGGGCAGGGGATTAGGGTGCAGAATCTGGGAGCAGATATGGTGGCAGGAGGGGAGCAGAGGTTTTGGGTATTGTGAGGTGGGGGGGGCAGAGGGTTGGGGTGCCAGAGGCAGGCTCTGGCTGGGAGACTTACCTGCTTGACTCCCAGCCAACCTACGACTTTCTCAGACTCCCTGCCTGCCCCACCCTTACACTAGTTGCAAGGGCCATGTGGTTTTTGAACAGCTATGAGCCTGAGGAAAGAGAGAGAGGGTTCTTCGCAAGCTGGCTGTTGACAAAAGGCAGCTCCCATTGGCTGGTAACTGGCCAATGGGATTGTGCTGGGGTTGGGGGTAACACACAAAGCCTCTTTCCCCTCCTCGCAGTTCACAGCTGTTCAAACAGAGCACCGCAATGGGGGAAGAGAGGGAGCAGAGAAGGAGTCTTCCTGAGGCTCCCCGCTGCATCCACAGGCCAGATCTGGCGGCTTGGCAAGCCAGATCCGGCCTGTGGAGGGTATTTTGCCCCAGCCTGGTTTAGAGCATTACATGCTTGTGGGACGCTCACTTCAGGCAGTGAAGATGAAACACCTTGTATCAGGCATCACTGACATCCTAAAGTAAATCTTAGCTATACAGATGACACACATTTCTCAAACACCAGGAAAGTTGAGTTTTGAAGTGAAAAGTCTTTCCCAAGATACGGGAAAGCATCCAGGAACTCTTCACTCTGAGAAGCCACAACAGTGCCTTTCTCTTTTCCCTTGTTATAGAATGCACTTGTAGAATCACATCTTGTGAATATGCAGAGTCCAGTAAAGGGGGCATTTACCTTCAGGCCTAGAGTTGAAGTGATTTTCTCCAAATCAGTAGTGTAGTGTGGCTTTGAGTCCCAGCACAAGTGAAGAAATGCAAATTGACTGGCTGTTGTGACTTAAGACTGATGCCTACTCTAGGAACATCTGTATCCAGGTTATCATCACAATCCCATAGTCCTTGGAGCCTGTTTCACATGAATAAATATACGAGTCACCTTCTTTGTGGACACAACTTCATTCATCAACAGCTGTGACTGCCACTGAACCCTTCTGCACAGCCAGGCAGTAACACTTCCCTCCTGAGCTAGGTAGAGCATGATGTCATTTGCTACACCTTGCAAATTTGCATCTCTTCACTTCATGTGCAAGACTATCTGAAGTGCTACCCTAGTGTTGCCATAAGAAAGAATTTTCTTCAACTGACTGACTGGGGGTTTTCTGGTCCTTTCCATAGATTTGTACCATTTGGGAGCCATCTGCTGCTTAGCATAACTGTTCCACATTTTTGAGGCTCACATTGGGTTCTTGATCTGTGACAAAGTCCAAAGAAAATACACTTGCATTTTCTTGCAAGCTTAATTATGTACTTTAAAATGGCATCTATAAGCTAGTGCCCCCCCCAGCAGACCAGGCTTTTCTTGCCTACCCCTGGGCTAGAGCAGCTGGGGGCTGCTGGGTTGGTCCCGCAGCGCTGCTCCGGACCAACCCGGCAGCACCCCAGCTGCTCTGCCCCAGGCGTCCCCAAGTCAGCTGCTGCTGAAACTGACCAGCGGCTGACTACAGGAAGCCCAAGGCAGAGTTGCTCTGCCCCAGGCTTCCTGGAATCAGCCGCTGATCAGTTTCAGCAGCAGCTGACTTGGGGACGCCTGGGTTTCTTAAGTTGAATCTGTATGTAAGTCAGAACTGGCGTCCAGATTCAGCCACGGTTGAAACTGATCAGTTTCAGCAGTGGCTGAATCTGGATGCCAGTTCCGACTTACATACAGATTCAACTTAAGAACAAACCTACAGTCCCTATCTTGTACGTAACCCGAGGACTGCCTGTAGTACAGATGATAGCCAAATTGGGGGTAGGGTAATGTTTTGCCCCACTAGTTTTACCAAAATAGAGATATGGCTGATTATTGCATATAATCTGCATGATAAATAAGAAAAATGTTGGTGTATATTATACACTAGATGGACCAGACTTCTGGGCCTTATAAACAATTTCACGCATAATGCGAAGATAAAATACAGAGGTCTGGGACTGAGGGGTTTTTGAGCATTTTAAACACATTTTCACCTATGTATCATCTTTCAGTTGTACTATTCTGTCACTAATCATTTTAAGATATTTCTAATATACTTCAATTATTTTGAACCAATTTGGGCCCAGAGTAGGCAAATATTTGGGAAATTATAGGCACCACTTTTTAAAATGTTGGTATCAAAAACCATTGCAAGCGAGGTAACTTTAGATGTGCCATAACAAAAACTTAAGCGTTTCTTGCAGAGAACTTTTAATACAAGAGCTGTCAGGTTATTGGCTACATCAAATTGCTTAGACTCTATAGTGCCCCCCTTGCTAGAATAGAACATCACAATAATAAAGAGTTCACCATATGGCCTACCATAGTTACTCATCTCTCTATGCCTATGTCTACACTAGGGAGTTTTTCGCAATAACAACTTCCGAAATAATCATTTCAAAACAAGCTTATTCCCAGGGGCAGCCCGTGAGCCTAGGCGAGCTAGGCAGCTGCCTAGGGTGCAGCTGGCCCAGGTGCCCGCTGATGACGTCACAGGGTCCCGGGGCGCCCTGTGATTACATCACGGCCATTGACGGCCGTGCAGCCAGGGGTGCCAATTGCGCCGCCCTACCTAGGGCGCCAGCTGCTGCAGCCAGCCTCGGGCCACTCCTGCTTATTCCTCTTCACAAACAGGAGTTATTTTTTCAAAATAACAAGCCCTTTATTTCAAAATAATGGCTTGGTAATGTGAATGCTCACCTTGTTATTTCAAAATAAGGTAGTGTAGACATGCCCTGTGTTTCAGTCAGTCTGCTTCCTTTTTTCTCCTCCACACTGCTGAAGAGTCCACAGAGGGGAGCTCTGAGAACACAGAAGAGGCAATCACCCTTTCTCAGTTAAGGCAGCCATCACCACAGTGGTCTAAATGGGAGGAGGAACACCCATGCAAGCCTTGGCTTAGCCCCTGCTGCTTCAGGATGGGGCATGCTGAGTCACTCTGTGGGGATGGTCACATGCACAATCCAGGCTCTGATAAGAACCATGAACAGAACAATCTGAGTGAAGATGAAATCTTCAGCAAACTAAGTTGACAAACTAACAAGCAAGCCTTTCCTAAGCATTTGTAAGCTGAAATTTTTCAGAGGCTTATACCTTGGCCAAATTTGGGCAGATTTTCCACAGGGCTGGCAAAAGACACATTCCTGATGCTCACAATACCCCTCCCAAACTTCAAGTCCTTGCTCTATAGAGATGCTACATCTTCAGGAAACTAAAGGTAGGGTTTTTAACATGAATAAACTAATATATTTTTCCCCTAATTTTGTTCTCTGAAGAAGTTGAACCATTTTATCTGAAACTTCCCATAGAAAGTCAGTGGGAGGCAGATCTTATAACAGCAAGTGTTGGGTAACTAATTATTGGTGTCACTATCAGCACTGTTTATAATACTCTCTAGTGTGACCACCGGTCTAGCTTTTTCCAGAATCTTCCCTTTTTTGAGGTAGCTGTCCCAGGAAATCTATAAAGCTACATCTGCACTGTAGTTGGAGATAAGATACACAATTTGAGCTATGCAAATTGCGTATCTTATTTCAATTTTATTTCAAAATAACCCGCTATTTCGAAACATTCCTTACTCCTCGTGGAATGAGGTTTACAGGGACATCAGAATAGCGAGCCCAAAATAACAGGCTTATTGTTAAGACGCAGGATAGCTACTCCGGTATCCCAAAATAGCGTTGCAGTGTAGACGTATCCTAAGGGTATGTCTACGGGTACGTCTAGACTACATGCCTCTGTCGCCAGAGGCATGTAGATTAGGCTACCAGACATAGGAAAATGAAGCGACGATTTAAATAATCGCCGCTTCATTTAAATTTACATGGCTGCCGCGCTGAGCCGACAAACAGCTGATCTGAGCTGACAAACAGTCTGGACGTGCGGGTGTTGACATCAAAGGCATTTGTCGACCACCCAGGTATACCTCATCCCAGGAGGTATACCTGGGTGGTCGACAAATACCTTTGATGTCAACACCCGCGCGTCCAGACTATCGCGCTGAGCCAACAAACAGCTGATCAGCTGTTTGTCGGCTCAGCACGGCAGCCATGTAAATTTAAATGAAGCGGCGATTATTTAAATTGCCGCTTCATTTTCCTATGTCTGGTAGCCTAATCTACATGCCTCTGGCTACAGAGGCATGTAGTCTAGACGTACCCTACATAGCAGTGTTATTCTAGAATAGCGGATGTTATTCCAAAATAACATAGTCCTCATCTGCACACAAGCACAGCACAGCATTCAACATTCACATAATGTTGAAATATTGTTGAGCTAGAGGACTGCTTACTCCTATTCCCATAACCCTCATTATACAAGAAGTGAAGTTGGAGGAAGAGTGCTCTATTTCAAAATAAGTGCTGTGTAGAAGTTCCCAAATTCAAAATAAACGATTTCAACTTAATCTACGCAATTAGCATTGCTCAAGTTGTGTAGCTTATTTCGAGTTTAGCCCTGCTGTGTAGATGTACCCCGAAAGAGCTGAGAACATACTGCCAGGTGTCTGGTTTCATGAGCTCAGGATCATCGCAGATGTCCCAGGCTTTATACTTCAAAGATGGCAGACCTAAGAGGCATTAGTCTCTCTCTCTCTTTGGCTATGTCTAGACTGCAGGCTTCTTTCGAAAGAGGCTCTTTCGAAAGCATCTTTCGAAAGAGCCTCTTTCGAAAGAGAGCGTCTAGACTGCACGGAGAAATTTTGAAAAAGCGGCTTGCTTTTTCGAAAGAAAGCATCCAGTGAGTCTGGATGCTCTCTTTTGAAGAAGCCCTATTTACATTGAAGAACGCCTTCTTTCGAAAGAGGAACTTTCGAAAGAAGGCGTTCTTCCTCGTAAATTGAGGTTTACCGCCATCGAAAGAAAAGCCGCGTTCTTTCGAATTAATTTCAAAAGAACACGGCTTGAGTCTGGACGCAGGGGAAGTTTTTTCGGGAAAAGGCTACTTTTCCCCAAAAAAACCCTGAGTCTGGACACAGCCTTTCTCTCCACACACACAAAATCTCTCTCAATTTTCTCTCCCTTTTCCCTCCCCTCCCCAACCACCTTATAAATACATCAACTTTATCTCTAGGCCAGATTCTTCCCTGGGATAAATATGCACGCTCCTGTTATACTGCACTTAGTGAGCATTGCATATGCTCTCATAAGACCAAATTCAATGCCGATTTAGCCTTTGAAATGAATAGCATTCCTCAGGAAATGCATCGGTGCTCAGTTTGGCCCTTAGTGTTTATTTTGAAAGTTTGTTTAGGAAACTGAAGCATGGTATTTATGCCCTATCTATCCCCCCATGTTGTCCTTTATTTTTACTGGTGTATGTTTGATTCACAACACTTTAAATAACTGCCTTCCCATGATGCACAGCAAAAGAGGCACATCCTAATTTAGAGTTTCCCTCCCTGATAAAGAAAATTACCTTCTTGCCAGCAGCACAAGGAACACTTTCAGAGAACATTGACGTTGCACAGGCTCCGTGCTCCCTGTTTCTACATCATGAGTGGGAAGATAGAAGAAGGTTTTGGCTTTGTGCTGAAGGGCCTGTCCATGAATTATGAAATGAGTTGAGGGGTGTGCCTATACTTTTGCATGTTTGTTTCAGTGTTACAAATGGCATGTGAATCTTAAAAATCACAAAAATAAAAGTGTTATGTAAGGGGAAAAGGCAACTATAGAGGAGTATGCGTGCTACCCCATCCAATGCACTCCCTCTTCACATAGATGAGAGGTAGTGTTCCCTGTAAGCTGTGCGCTTGGGTGGCCACCCAGGAGAAATTCAAATGCCACTCAACTGATTAGCAGCGCTTCCACAGCCAGCAGCATGTATTTCTACATCCACACCTGCCTTAGTGCACATAGCAAAATGTATTCCACACATGTGTAAGGGGACTGTTAGCCCCTTACTAAAACTCTGTGGGAGTTTTTGGTTCGCCAGCTCCCAGTATCAAAAGGGGAAGAGTCCATGAGAAATCAAGGCCCTGAGACTGACAGACCCCAGAGACAATGGAAAGCAGCCAACACTCCAACTCGGCCTGATTGACAGGTTGGACGGGCCAGTGAGGAAAGTAAGAGGCCAGGCCCCGTCCTCCCTGTGAGCTGGGATTTTTTTGGGTCTCTCTGAGCAAGGAGAGAGAGCTTAGAGGAGCAAGCTGTGTGGGGAGGCAGTCCTGCAGCAACAGAGCCAGGCACACACAGCCCAAGGAATGCAGATCCTGTGTTGAGCAGCAGACTGGCAGTGCTCAGAGAGCCAAAAGGGACAGAGAAGCAACGCAAGGAGCCGGAGACTGACAAAGCAGCACAGTCTGCAGCTGGGTGTGGTGAGCAGCTGGGACCAGCAAAGTGGGGGGAGAGGCTCTGGGCAGGGAGATATCACCAGCCAAGAGGCCCAGCAAGCCAGACTGGGAGAGGGGTCTGGCCACCTAGAGCCTGAGGCTGTGTGGTCACTGCCAGAGCAAGCGTGTCCAGCCTGCAGCCCCCCTGCAGCAGATCTGGGGCCTCTAAGGGGCCTATAAGGAAGAGACTGTGGACTGTCCTTACACTCTGCAGACTGCTATTTGTGATGTTCCCATGCTACAGAGCAGGGCTGTGTGTTCTCATTTAACCTTTCTCATTTTTTCTTATTCTTTTCTCTCTAATCAGTTGATGTTTAATAAATTGTATTTGCTTTGAACTTTATGGAATGATCACTGGGCCAAGAAAGCATGCAGTGTGATGAGAGCACCCTGGAATGGGGACACTCTAGCCCCTACCCTAAGTGACTACAATGTCGGGGATTAAGCCCAAGGAAACCTGGGCCCAGTCTTGTTGGGTTTTCGAGGACTCCTACTAAGGAGAGTGGAGGGGGAGCCCTCAGGATCAGGGAGGCCGTGGAGTAAAGGAAGTCGGAGCAGGGACTCAGATCCTTTCGTTGGTCCATT
Organism: Pelodiscus sinensis; assembly: GCF_049634645.1. NCBI lineage: Eukaryota > Metazoa > Chordata > Testudines > Trionychidae > Pelodiscus > Pelodiscus sinensis. The sequence continues at coordinate 99,216,945 of NC_134713.1, read as the reverse complement.
TCACCGGGGTGGTACAGAAGCCAGGAAAGTTACCCACAATAGTAGGACCATTCCCCCACTTACACATGGAAGGAAAAAATTAGAGGGACGGTTGATGAGAGGCTGTGCTAGAAGAGTTTGAAGAGCCAGAAGAGCACAGAATCAGGAAATAATTGATGTATGTTGAGTCCCTGACCAAATCTGCATCACATAGCTGGATGATTAAAGTTAATGCTTCTTGAAGTAGCAGAAATGTCCCCTTGATACTCTCTAATACATTCAGAGTGCTCACAGAGCACAGTCACACCTTACATAGTGACTGAGGTTATGCTACCAGTTTTGGAGGTCTGTATAGGCTGAGGAGTTTGTACATTTGCATAGGGGCAGCTGTTGCTTTTCCCCCCATACATCACTAGTCATTCATGTGCTTTGAGACTAATTTCTCTTAACAGACCACTGAAATATTATTTCCATGCAATAGTCTGTCTGATAACCCTTACCAAAATCAAATCAAATAAAAAAGCTACAGTGCAAGTCTATGCCTGAGTAAGCAATTACTATCCATATTTGTGATTCACCTACCACACCCCTGAAAATGCAATGGGAATGAAAGGCAGCTTTAGCTATCACATCACACTCAGTCACAGATATTTTGAAATCTTGGCAAAGATTTCCCACCAGACAGCTGCAGGTATGGGACAAATAAGGGGTGAGAATCATCTAATTCTAACTGACTTTATTAAAACCTTGGACTTTCCGCGACCTTCATGACTTATGTAGTGGCCAGTGTGGCTGACCCCAGTTCTACCCAAGCAGCTGGATACAGGGATGAACTGAGCTGTGGTCCTAGGGGTGACCAGAGTAGCTACTGTTGGCAGTCCCCATTAGCTGGTGCTGCTAGCACAAGGCTCCCCACCTACTAGTGGCCCAGCAGCAGCAGGGGTATTTATAGTACAAGTCATGGACAGGTCACACTAGGCTGTGAATTTTTATCCAGGACCTGTCTATGACTTTTATTAAAAATATCCATGACTAAATCACAGCCTTATAAATAATATATTACAAAGAGCATCTTTAATCTCGTAGGATTCCAACATGATTTACAAGACATAGACATACAGGAATCACTTCCCCCACTGCTGAAAAGCAGCTAGTTCTGCAGTGGACTGCAGTAATTTTTTCACAGTTCATAGTAACAATACATGAGTTTAAGACACTTGTTTCATTAGATAGATGAGGAATACAAATTTCTCACACTTCACAGCATAGCCCAGCTACTAATTAACTTCCTGGGGTTAGGAACAAGCTTTCCCAATGTTCAGACTATTCCCTGATTGCCTCTTATGAGACTGTATTGCAGTTTCCCCTGAAAAACATAGGTATGGCCACAGCCTGACACAGAGTCAAATTTTCAGCTGGTGCAAATTCATCTAGCTTCTTTCAAGTCAACTGAGCCACACTGATTTACATCATCTACGAATCTGGCCCAACATACTGAAGTGCATGAACCATAGGCACCTCCGTTGTCCCTAAGAAGTGAATATTTTACCTAGTTGAAATTGCAGAGGACATTTAGATGTTCAGTTACTCAAAGGAGAATTCAGTCAGGACACGCTGTTAAATGTTCCTATTTGGGGGAAAAGTGCCAAAAAGGGGATCTTCAATGACTGCAAGTGGTCATAACTGTTTACATCTTTTTACTATAAACTTGGGATGTGATCCCAGTTTGCCATAGACCTACTTGTGCTATCTCCCAACTGAGCTAGCAAACTAATAGTAGTATGTGACCTTATACTTATTATTTATGAAAATATGCTTATGATATGAATATGACATAACTGAGATGTACTTTAGTCGAGATAACTAATGTAAGGTATGATTGGAAAGGTTTTGATTTGATTATCCTATTTATAGGCATGTATCATTTTTATATCTGAAGTTAGGATTGTTTACTCAAGTATCTGTATCTCAACAATGCTCTTTTGGGTGATGCCCTCTACTAGCACTTCAGGTACTATAATGAAAATACAAAACAGGGGTGATGGCCCCTCAATGTGAAAGGACTTGGCATTCCCGTTGACTTACTGCCACTGACTTACGAATTTTATAACAACATAATGTCAGGTGACCTGGTCACCTGAAAATAATCTGCATCTGCTGATCTTTTCTATTGGGAGGCGGGGATTCAAACAAAGGATTCCTGCCTTATGGAAATCCTAAATGAGGGGGAGGGAAACAATCAAGGTTTTCAGTTTGCTTCTCCTCCCCACCCACAGAGATACTTGATCACATCCCAAAACAAAAAGAGTGGAAGTGAAAGGGAGAGAATTATTGGACCCAGGCTAAAAAGATAGTCCTGGCCTGTGGAGGAATTTACTTAAACCTATCTCTAGGGTAACTAATTTCTTTAGTGAATCTAGGTTTGTTTATGTTCTTTGTATTAATCTGCTTTGTTCTGTTTGCTATTTCTTTAACCACTTAAAATATGTTTTTAATAGCAAATAAATGTATTCTTGTTTATAATATAACTCAATTTATGTAATTTCTAATGTGGTGAGGTGTTTTGCTTATCTCTTTCTACATTGAGGGAGGAAGTAAAATTTCATATTATTTGGGATTTGCACTCCAAGAACAGGAAATACCTGGTTCTGTGCCAAATCCATTAAAATGAGCATTCCCTGAGCTGATCTCAGTGTCTGTATTGTTCTGAAGTTGGGTGTGGTTTGTGCTTGACAGGACAAGCCTTAAGAGCCTGGCTCAGCATGACAGGGTTATAGGGTGTACAGCCTGGAAGAACAGGTGGGTTCAGTAGTATCTCATCTGGAATCTCTCCTGTCTTCCATAAGTTTTTAGTGATAATCACTAATAGCTCAACTATATCCTCAGTCAGCTTCTTGAGTATTCTAGGATGTTTTTCATCAGGCAAAGACATCTAATAGGTCTTGGTAATTTGTAACTTTTCTTTCCCTATTTTAGCCTTAGATCCTACCTCATTTTCACTGGCTTTCATTATGAGAGATGTTCAATTGCTGCTAACCTTTTTGTTGAAAATTTAAACAAAAGTCATTTAGCACTTTTGTCATTTTCTATTGGTGTCTTTGTCCCCTCATTGAATAACTGACCTTTCCTGTCCTGGGTCTTCCTCTTTCTTCTGGTGGATTTGTAGAATGTTTACTGGTTACTCTTTATATTTCTAGCTACTTTAATCTTGTTTCGTGCCTTGGCCTTTTATCCCAGCAAGTCTCCGTGATGCCAACAATGTTGTTTTTATTCACAACCATTTTATTTCTTGCTGTTTATTCCCCACACTTTTCATGTGGTCCTTACTATGTACTCCCAATGGCACCACAAATATGCCTGTCTGCTACAATACAGTTTGGTCTGCACCTCGCTAGCAACAATACTAGATACATATTCTAGATTGGGGCTACTCAACACGTTGCCCACAGCCCATTTATTTGCAGCCCGCGGTGCGGTTTGGGTTTATGTGGGGCTTAACACGCAGCCCTGGATGGGAGCCAAAACAATAAAGTAGTCAATATAATGGTCTTCTGTTGATATATATTTTAGTAGTTAAAACCCTGGACTGTCATATGGGTGGAAATCAGGTAAATATTGCATTTTATATATACCAGCAGAACTGACTTAAATGGGGCCTGTGTGTTGTATAGTCTTGCCTTAATCTTTGTATTCATGTCCATCAGTGTGAAAGAAGCTATTTGCATGCACAGGCAGTCTCCGGGTTACGTACAAGATAGGGACTGTAGGTTTGTTCTTAAGTTGAATCCCCAAGTCAGCTGCTGCTGAAACTGATCAGCGGCTGATTCCAGGAAGCCCGGGGCAGGGGCTTCCTGTAGTCAGCCACTGATCAGTTTCAGCAGCGGCTGACTTGGGGACGCCTGGGGCAGAGCAGCTGGGGTGCTGCTGGGTTGGTCCAGTAGCGCCGCCGCTCCTTGGCGCTACTGAAGCAACCCAGCAGCACCCAAGCTGCTCTGCCCCAGGCATCCTGATTCAGCCGCTGTTGAAACTGACCAGCAGTGGCTGAATCAGGACTCCTGGGGCAGAGCAGCTGGGGTGCTGCCAGGTTGGTCCAGTAGCGCCCAGAGCAGCGCTATGGGACCAACTGGCAGTGCCCCAGCTGCTGTACCACAGGCGTCCGGAGCAAAGCCGCAGAGCACGGGGACAGCGGGACAGCCCAGACGCGTCTGGGCTATCCTGCTGCCCTCGGGCTCCGCGGCTTTGCTCTGCTTTGCTCCCCCTCTCCCTGGTCTGCAGGCCAGGGAGAGGGGGAGCAAAGCAGAGCAAAGCCGCAGAGCACGCGGGCAACGGACAGCCCAGACGCATCTGGGCTGTCCGCTGCCCGCGTGTTCCACGGCTTTGCTCCCCGTTCCCCTGGTCTGCAGACCAGGGAGACGGGGAGCAAAGCAGAGCAAAGCCAAGGAGCACGCGGGCAGCGGATAGCCCAGACTCGTCTGGGCTGTCCACTGCCCGCATGCTCCGCCGCTTTGCTTCCTCTCCCTCGTCTGCTGGAGACCAGGGAGACAGGCCCCGTTCGTAACTACGGATCCGACATAAGTCGGATCTGCGTAACTCAGGAACTGCCTGTATATACAACCACACTTAAGTTGCAGCCTTTGGCATGTGCTGTGAATATCATTATGGCCCCTGGGGCTTCCAAAGTTGAGTAGCCCTGTCCTAGATTGATGGATATTGGTATTTTCTGCATTTTGTCCACCCGAGGTCCGTATCTTGTGAGTGAAGAAGTGGCAAGTCTGGGGTGCCGCTCCTGATCGGGAACTTATTTCCCTAGTCTTGTCATAAGCCTACCGGAGTTCCTTTATTTTCATTTGCACCTGGTACAGAGTGTGGCTGTGCCCCCTTTGGACCAGGCTGTCGGCCATGTGGCCGTAGGCGTCTGCATTTTGCTGTCTGATGTGGAGATCCTGGATGTGGGAGTGTTCACCCCAGATCTCAATGAGATCCAGGATCTCCACATCACTCCTCTTTCAGCCTTGGGCAAGGGATTGGGAGGTGGCTGACTACTCCCTTGCAGCTGTGGGGGACTCAGAGGAAGCACGTGGGGATCTGCCATGGCAGCAGTAATAGCTGCCAGGGCTCTGCGGTGTGGTACGTTGCAAGCTGGGCCTGCTGTGTGCCACAAGCCCTTTCTCCTGTGGCTGCAGTTTTAAAGGCTTCAAAGAAAGGGCAACTATAGAGTTCTCATGAGTGGGGACAGAGTGGTCACCGGCGTACCTGGGTGACCACACACTTATTTTGAAATATCCCTAGTGTGTGTAGACAGTGCTGCTAGAGTTATGAAGGACTAGTCAACTATCTGATAAGCAAATGTTTATCAGATAGTCGGCAGGATAGTCACCTAGTCGCTTCCCCCCCTTGCTGCCTCTATCAAAAAGAGGCAGTATAGAGGGACAAGAAGGGGGGGTACTTCAAAGCAGCAGTGCCACACAGAGCATTTCAAAGGGGCAACCGCAGTGTTTCAAAGGGGCAGCACCGCATGGAGCCCAGGATCAGCTGTGTGATGCTGCTTCTTTGAAATGCTGCCATGGTGTTTCAAAGTGGCAGCACCGCATGGAGCCCGGGGTCAGCTGGGGAGTCCCCAAAATGATCAACTAATCCATTAGTGAATTACACTTAACATCCTTAACACACATCTTATTGTGAAACAACTATTTTGAAATAGGTGTTATTCCTAATAAAATGAGGGTTATAGAATGTGGAATAGGAAGCCCATTATTTCAAAATAACAGGCTTGCTGTGTAAACACTCACTTTGTTACTTTGAAATAACGCTGCTGTGTAGAAATGCCCTCAGTGAGGTGGGTGGTGGTTTTTTTCACATCCCTGACTGACATAGCTATGCTGACAGAACTTTGTAACTGGTCCATACCTTTTGTATAGTCAGTATGGGGCAAAAACCTACAGTTCCTGTGAAAGATATATTAGGGTATGTCTACACAGCGAAGTTATTTTGAAATAGCTTTCCTATCATCTACACAGCCAAACAGCTATTTCAAAACAAATTCAAATTTGGTAAACCTCATTCTACAAGGAATAATGCCAAATTCAAAATAGCTATTTCGAAATAAGTGCTGTGTAGACACTTATTTTGAAATAGGGGGGCTCCAGCCTTCCCAGGGTACCCTGGTGGCCACTCCAGCCTCAACCAAAAACACTTCTCTCCCTCCCCCTGTCTCCGGAGCCCTTAAAAGGGGTAGACTCTGGCAACTGTGCCTGTGCCAGCTCCAAGCGTGCCAGCCCAGAGCCAGCTGTCACTGCCTCTGACCCAGTGACCCCAAAACATGAGCCAGCAAGCTACTGGCAGCCAGCTCTCCACCGCTCCCCAGGAGCAGTCTGCCAGCTCCCAGGAGTCTGCCAGGGCCCAGAGAAGGTCCAGGGTGGAGATCATGGACCTTATTCAGGTTTGGGGGGGGGGGAATGCCCCCAACATCCATGGTCTCCGCACTAGACGGAAGAACGCAGCCATTTATGGCAGGATAGCTGCCAGCCTGGCCCCCAAAGGCTACATATGAACCCAGGAGAAGTTTTTCATGACAATCAACCCTGAGCTCCCCCTCCCCCTTTTTCCCCTTGCCTCCCCCTTCCAGCTCCCTCCTCCCAGGTTTCCCCCTCCCCTTTCCCAACTTCTTTCCTCCCATCTCCCGCCTCCTTTCCCCAGTCTCACCAGAGTTTCATTCCCCCACCCCCAGTTTTGTTAAATAAAGAGAGTTTGTGTTCATGAAAATTCATGCATTTTATTTGACATCAGGAAGGAGGGCTAAGAAGGGTAAGTGGAAAGACGTGGGGGAGGAATGAGGCACAAGCCCTCAGTGGGGCAGACCAGTGAGGCTCTTAGTGCTCCTCAGGGTGGAAGCTCTCCTGCAGGGCCTCCTGGATACTGACAGCCCCACTATGGACCTCCTGGATGGCAGCCTTCAGAAAGTGCAGGCAGACTCGCAGCAACGTGTCCAAGAAAAGCACCAGAGTGCCCAGGGGCAGCTCTGGCTCCATGTTGCTGTGGTGTCCCGAGTGAGGGCAACTAGAGCACACAGAGACAAAATGCTTTGCTGTTCCTCATCAAGGTATACAAGCAAGCAGGGAAACCTAAGAACTGTCTGACTGGGGAGGCGGGGGGCCTTTAAACACAGACCTCAGATAGCCTCAGGCAGGAGCCCCACACAATAAGTCCTGATCTGGTGCCCTGCTGGAACTGGTTCCAGCCAGCCTTAAATGCGATTCAGAGTACACTCAGTGTGGATGCACTATTTCGAAATGCATTTTGTGCGTAGATGCGTTATTTCAAAATAAGCTATAAGATATTTTGAAATACTGTAGTGTAGACATACCCTTAGAGACTAGGATCCTGCAGAGAGACTTGTGAAGTGCCCTCAATTATCATGTGTGAGACTAACGTGCTTTTCCTTTCAAAACACATGGAAATGAAAGGACCGTAGAGGATTCTGCTGTTTGTGAACAGGCTTCTTGCTTTCAATAGCAGGGTGATGTTTCCTAGAACCAGTCTTCAGCAATTAACTTGAGTCTACTTTTAATCAAATTCCACACAAAGGGGACATAGTGTACTCTCTATGCTCTTTCAGTCCAACTTGCCTAAAAATTCAGACAGCGAAAGCAAGCATGACTGTGTTATTTAGCAATTTGCTATTACTGTTTTAGGTCTCCTCGATTTTATGGCTGGATTAACTTGCATCTCCCAGAACTCAGTTTCGTGGCTATGATTCTTGTATTGGTGCAGTTACATAGGGCAGCAATGTCTTCTTAGCCAGTGAACGATGGATTATTTTAAAAAGAAAAAAAGTCCAGCAGGACATTTACAAATGTTTGCTATATTGGTACATAGCAAAAATGAGATGCAAAAGCAGTAGGGTTGTTATTACTTACATCTTTTTTCAAAACAAAACCAATGCAGGATATATATAACAAAAGGCTGTGGCTTCAGGATATGCAAATGATCCCAGGTAGAAACCCCTGAATACATGCACTCCAGGCAGGACCACAGAAAATCAGAATGCCACAAAAGTGGAGTGAGGGTAAGGTAGATGAATTTCTCCTTGAAAGACTAACTTAGATAGGGAAAAGTTTCCAATGTTGGGGCCTAATCCTGCAAGCCTTAATTACGTGACCAGGGCTACCAAAGGACTACTTGGACAGGTAAGAGCTAAAGCATCAGGCTATGTCCAGCAAATGCAGTTTACCCTGCATGTCCTATTGAATAAAAATTGGGCATTGCTGACTGAAGTAATATACAGGTTGAACCGCTCCAATCCTACACTCTCTGATCTGGCAACATCCATCATCCAGCATGATTTTAGTTAGCCTGATGTCCATTTATCATGTGTGTGGCCAAGTTTTCTGCAGTCCCATAGAGATTATTCACAGGCACGAGTCCTAGTTTTCAGTGCTCTGTGTTGTTACTTAGTTCTAATTTACCCCTAAACATCTTCTAAAAGCACAGTAAGCAATGGAAGTGTTGGTAATGCTGCTAGTCCATATTGATATCCCATGATCTGGCAAATTCTCTGGTTCAGCACCAGTCAGGTCTCCAGGGTGCCAGACTGGAGAGGCTCAACCTGCACAGCAAAATCTATGACTCATACATAAGAACAAAAAAATTCTAAATTAAATGCAGTAAGTCAATATGAAGTATATTGGCTGCATCTTGATAAGAAACCATTTTTTAATTTATATAGCTAGGTTGTACAAGCATCAGAATAAACAGAAGATGTTTCATAGAGTGCTGTCAGAACAGAAATCAAATCCCAATATAGTGGTGTGAAATTTGGATTTGTATTTTTAGATACACGCCCACATGCATATGCAGTGGTACTGGCTTATTCCTCTCCTCTGATCCACTTCAGCAGGAACGCAAGAAGAGGCACATTTCTAGCCCAATTTACCTATGTACACCCACACAACATACTCTATAATGCATTAGTTGGATTGTGCCCCCACACATGCATACCCCACCCACTCACCTCGCATCACTCTAGCCTTTCTTTTCCTTCTCCTAATTTTTCCTTAGGAAAATAGGAATTGCTGAATTAGACCTGAGGTTTATCTATTTACCATCTTGTCTCTATCAGTGATCAGCAACAGGTGATGTAGAGGAAGGAATAAGAACTCTACAGCATGCAGATATGAGATAATCTGCTCCCACAATGGTCTTTACAGGTAAAGGGGTGGATTGAATCCCCACATATGAGGTTTAATACCCTAAAATTTGACATAATTCCAGCTACATTATACTCTCACTTACTCAAGAGGCAGAAGATGTAGAGGGTTTTTCTCATAGTGCTTACTCACCTCAGGCTACATCTGCACTATAGGGTTTTTGCACAAAAACAGCCATTTTTGCATAAAAACCCGCAGAGCGTCCATACCTCAAAGGTGTTTTTGCACAAGTAAATGTACAGTAAATTAAAAGAACAGAGGGTTTTTTGCAGTGTAGGTATTCCTCTTTCTATGAAGAATAACTCCTTTTTGCACAAGAGCTCTTGCACAAAAAGGTGTGTGGGGACATGCAATGGGGGGAGGTTTACACAAAAAGAGCAAATCGAAAAAAGCACAGGTGCTTTGGTGGCTATTCTGTGAATAGCAATCAGAGCTTTCTTTCAAAAGAGCATCCATGCAACCTGGATGCTCTCTTGCACAAAAGCACATCGCTTTTGCAAAGCACTCTTGTAGTGTGGACACGCTCTTGTGCAAAAAGCTTCTTTTATGCAAGAAGTCTGTAGTGTAGACGTAGCCTCAGTAATCTGGCTATCAGAACTATTTGCAATATGTACCTCCATATCTTAGTCTGGACAACTTTATTGTTGGCCCACTACACAATCTTTCTTGCTTCAAATTCTCATTACATTCAGCTGAGCAACATAACATAAGCTTATGACCCCTCTGGGGCGGACATGACTTATCTTCCCTTCTGACTTTTTTTGTCAGCCCCGCAAGGCCTTTGTTCCCTCCTATAGCAACCAGACTAACCCTCAAGCCTTGTAGTTTTTCAGGCATCACTATTTTGAAATTCCCATTTGTGGCATACAATGGTGAAAATTTCTCATTACAAAAGCCACGGCTAAAACGCAAGAGGCAGCCAATCTCATATGGCAGCCAAGATGACCCAACTTGCTTTCAGAAATAAAGTGCTCAGTCCCAGTCTAGAGAACTCTTTCTAGCTGGCAATGATATAGCAGGATAGGATTTTCCTCTTTTCCCCATGATCAGCACTGGAGGAGTAGTTCCATCAATATATTGTGACCAAGTCCCTTGGTAGCTCCCTGGGGGTTCTGCACTTCTTGGCAGTTACTTGAGCGCCTCAAAGACTCACAGAGCCTCCTTTGTTGCCCTGGGATTTCCCTAGAGGCAAGGGACCCGCTTACCAAGTCAGTCTCAACATAGGCCAGACCTTGGGGCTCAGTATTTCCTTGCTCTGTTCTGCTCTCCAGCTCTCTTCTGTGCGCCTTCCAAGAACTACCCCCCTGCTGCCTGGGAGGAATCCTTTTATAGGAACCTCAGAGGCCTTAATTGTAGCAGGTGCTTAACTCCAGCTGCAAACTGCCTCCTAATTAGGCCTCTATTTTCTATCCTGGCTGCAGGGCTGTGTTCAGGTGAGGCTAATTTGGAAACAAGAAAGCATTAACCCACCTCCCAATATGGCTGCCTTCTATAAGAGTTTTGTAGTTTGCAGGCTGTGGTCTGTCACACAGCCTTCCCCGCTGCTCAGCACTAGGGGGTTGGGCAACTTGGGACACCAAACAATGCATGTGGGATAGCCCATCCGCATTCCCGTGTTGGGTTCCAGCCCTGTGCTGCACCTTCAATTGGAAAGGTTGTAGGGATACGAACCACCGGGTGACCCTAGAATTCTTTTCCCTATTCCTCTGAATCCACTGCAGTGGGGCGTGGTACGTTACCAATACAAAATGTCACCCAAAGAGGTAATAGCGTAGTGCCTCCATGGCCCATTTTATGGTGAGGCACTCCCTCTCAACTACTGCATACTTGCATTCCCTTGGGAGCAGTTTCCTGCTAAGATACAACACTGCGAGTTTTTCTCCCCAATTGTTCATGATAGTACTGTCCCCAACCCCACATCTGATGTCAGTTTGTAGGATAAACTCTTGAGAAAAGTCTGGTGATATCAATACTGGGTTGCTACAGAGAGCAGTCTGTAGGTCCTCAAATGCATTCTCTGCTGCCTCGGACCATTTAACCGGGTCAGGCCCCCGGGCTTTCACCAACTCTGGCAGGGAGGTGGCCCGTGTTGCAAAATGGGAAATAAATCATTAATAGCCCACTACTCCTAAAAAAAGTTCGAACTTGTTTCTTTCGTTTAGGCCAGAGCCACTGCTGAATGGCCTCTAATTTATTTAACTGGGGTTTTACCATCCCTTTTCCTACCGCATATCCGAGGTGTTTAGCCTCTCCGAACCCCACAGCACATTTGGCTGAATTTGCCATGAGGCTGGCCGGCCTAAAGGAGTCTAAAACAGCCTCTACCCTCTTCAGGTGGGTCTCCCAATCCACTGTGTGGATGATGTCATCTAAGTAAGCAGCAGCATAGGCAGTATGGGGCCGCAGCAGCTTGTCCATGAGGCACTGGAAAGTGGCTGTGTCCCATGGAAGCTGAACGGGAGGACTATGTACTGAAACAGCCCCTCTGGGGTAGCAAAGGCCATCTTCTCCTTGGCGTCCTTGGCCAATGGGATCTTCCAGTAGCCTTGTTATGTCCAGGGTTGTTAGGTATTGTGCTCGGCCCAGGCGGTCTACCAGTTCGTCGATGCTTAGTATGGGATATGCATCGAACTGGGAGATCTCATGCAACCGTTGGAAATGGTTACAAAAACGGGTGGTGCCATCAGGTTTTGGCACCAGTACTATGGGACTGGACCCCTGGCTATGGGATTCTTCGATGATACCCATCTTTAGCATCTTGTGTACCTCCGCACTTATCTCCTGTCTTTCAGCTGCGAGGACCTGATAGGGTCTCATCGTCACTCGGGCTCCCAGATTGGTAATAATTTGGTGGGTGGCCTCTGATGTTCAGCCAGGCTTCTCCAAAAACACATCTCTGTTCAGCAATGATGTTAGAAACCTCTTTTCTTTGGACTGGCGTTAACTCGGGGCCCTCTTTCACTGGTACTGAGGGTTTGGTTGGGGATCAAGCTCCTCCCTCCGGGTAACCACATAGGCATCCCCCTCCTGCCAAGGTTTCAAGAGGTTGATATGGTAGATCTTCCTTGAGCGCCTCAGAGACTCAGAGGCGCCTTTGTTGCCTTGGGATTTCCCGAGAGGTAAGGGTCCCTGCTTACCAAGTCATTCTCATCATAGGCCTTGGGGCTGGGCTGGGCTCAGCTCTTCTGTGCACCTTCCAAAAACTCCCCCTGCTGCCTGGGAGGAATCCTTTTATAGGAACCTTGGGGCCTTAATTGGCAGCAGGTGCTTAATTAACCCCAGCTGCCTCCTAATTAGGCCTCTATTTTCTACCTGTGTTCAGGTGAGGCTAATTTGGAAACAAGAAAGCATTAATCCACCTCCCAATATGGCTGCCTTCTATAAGAGTTTTGCAGTTTTCAGGCTGTGGTCTGTCACAATATGGAGGAACAAGAAAGAATTTAGTAGGCTGTATGCTATTTATTCTCACTTGCAAATAAAGGCACATATAACACAAAAAAGCATCCGGATCCATAGAGCTGACCTAGGAGAAAAGTGGGAGTCCTATTCCATGCCCTGCTTTTCACTTAATAGACCTTCCTTTCTAGTCCCTATGCAGTTATTGGTGTTAATTTCTGACAATGTCACCATGTCCTTGAATACTTCAGGGTTTTTTTTTTTTAAAGGAAAAAAAAAAACAGAATAAGAACCAGCTCCCCCCCTTCCCCACCAGTGCTCAGTCCTCAAAAGTGACTGTCCAGGAATAATAGACTGAGAAAAAAGCAAGTTTAAATAATTCCCTAAGTGGACCAAAATGCACTCTACCATGAACTTTCATTTCAACCATTAAAAAAGCCCCACACGGTTAGCTTTCTGGAATTTATTTTTTTAATACAGAGAAATTGCAACAAAAAATTATAACACCACACACAAACGGTATCATAACCAATTGTTTTAATGTCATCAACATTCATTTGTTTGCTATGTACATATTCTTCCCTCTGTAAAAGTGCATTCTAAAAATGTCTTTACAAGAAACCTTTACTGACAAGTTTTTTTTAAATGGTGACATCACAATGTATTTGCCCATGGTTACCTGATACAGTAAAGTGAGCAGAATGAAACTGAAGAAACTGGGTTAGATGTCTCCCTCTTGATACATTTACTGACATTTACTTATTCCTCCAATTAAACAACCTTAGAAATTTACTTTTTTATAGATTAATTGCATCTTGAAAAACAAACTCTGTGCTTTTAGCTCAATAAGGTAAAAATATTGGATTGTTTTAAAATGGCTTTGTAGCAGCAGATAGAATAATTTCACCCAGTTCATGTTGGAAGAGATATTTCAATATTTAAAATTATCTATTTTGTTAATTACATGTATCAAAATTTGGTTTTAAAGGACCTATTGATGGAAAAAAATATTTGCATATATGCAATGTAAAGTTTATCTGAATGCAAGCATCTCCTTTAGAAAGGCCATGTCCTTGTTATGCATAGGAATGACATGCCTATAGAATGAACCCTTAAATTTAAATGGACAATATTATGGCTTACAAAAGCAAGTTTACTTGCACCATGTTAAGCAGACCACAGTGGATGGAAAGGGGAAAAGCAAGGAGGAGTTGAGCCAGACACTGCAACCAATTTTTTTAAGCCCCAGAAAATTGTTTCCTGGTTGAAACTCCTAAAAGCTCAAGATATTTTCCACCCCTCACTAAGATGAAAAGCAAATCAATTTAAATATCTGATTTAACTCCTAATGTATATATTAAAAGCTACCATTGGGCCCCAACCCTGTAATTGGATCCTTGCATATGTGCACAGCCCAGTTGAAGTCTGCACGGGGGAAAAGGGTCTGCTTGTGCAGATTAGATTGCAGGACTGAGGTCTTTGTTGGTATGTTATGCTAAATACATCTTTAGGTAATGTAACTTGAGAACTGGATGTTCTCACTATCATCAAGAAGCACAAAAAGCATGTTCTCTAAATTAGGGACAATTTTCTTTGCAGAGCAGGGTAAAAGGAATATTTTCATAGTTCAGTTGGCATCCAATAGGAATACTTGTTACCATGTGATTCTAACATCTGCTTGAAAGTTGTAGTTTTATAAGAAAATAGACATTGTCCAAGAAAAACAATTTAAGTCTTGAGAAACTTTTTATTTTGCTATTGAATGCATTGATGCCACTATTTGAGACAATGTTGCATTTACAGTCCTCTGTACAGTTTCTTTCAAGGCTCCCTTAAACATGTTTTATTCCATCACAGATTGCTAAATTCTAGGCACTGCTTTGAAGATACTGTACAGTCTGGTCATACATTTATCCTTTAAATGGCAAAGTCGTATTATGCCTGTAGTCATACTATAGATTGTAAAACGTGCATGTATGGATAGGCATCTAACTGATTATATAAACACTAGAAGCATAAATTAAGTCATTGAATGAAAGGCATTAACTGGAATATTTAGGAAAGTCCCAAAGAAACCAAGACCCTGATTCTCCACTCCCTCACATAGTTATTTACACCTTTGCAAAGTGAGTGCAAAGCAGGTTTTGCTTGCTACCATTTCATCGTCTTTGATACCCATTTTCCACGGGTGTACATGACTACACGAGAATCAGGGCAGAGAAGAATCTGGCCCAACTACTGAATAATACAGCAATGCAAGTGCCCTCTGTTCCTTTCCTTTGTTTAAAGCCATTTCTCATTTCGACATAATTTTAGACCAGCAACATGCTAGCACAGGTGCGGTAGACTATATTTATAATCAAATCAGCTAAAGTGATTTTGATAATGTTTCCAGGCACGCATGCTAGATCATTTAGTCACAGTGCATAGGTGATTCCTATGTATCAAAACAAGGTGTCCATGTCTGAGAGCTTCACTGCAGAGTTAATTTGAATTCAAGCTCTAGACCAGTCCACCCACAAACCCTTAACTCAAATGCTTTTAGCTCAAGCTGGCTGGCCTGTCGGGGGATTCAGGCAACAGCTCAATTTAGCACAACACATCAGCTGCTCACACAATCCTTCTGCAGCTCAAGTTATATTTTGCAGAGTGGCCTCTCTCACTTGAGTGAGGTTAAATTAAGAGGTGTTCACTCTGAAGTGAAGACACTGATATTGTCTAAACTACAGAGCCTTTATCAAAGAAACCTATTGGAGATGCAGCACATCAGTACAAAAGAACATATCCTGACAGGTAGCTACACCATCTCCCAAACTCCCTGAAGGCTGCTTCAGTTGCTATAGCAGCTACAGGGTCTGTGTATGTGGGTTTTTGTGTTTGCCTCCCCCCAAAAAATATTCCTAGCCAACACAGCTATGCCAAAAAAAATTTGTAGTATATCTGTAGAAGCCATAGCCACATGAAAGGAAAAATAGGCAAGAATTTCTTTGTGAATACAATATCAGTTACTAAATAACCTGGGCACATAGTTCAAGAACTTTCTAAAAAGTTAGAAAACAGTCAATATTTAACCGTTTTGTTTCCCATTTTGGGTTTTTTTTCTTTTTTTGTTGTTTTAAAGGATATGCAGGATATCAAAGCCATTTTAAATTCATACTTGCAATAAATATTATGAACAATTAATCTGGAGAAATCTATATTTTGTTCTATAAACAGTGTCTGACCACTTAAATACTGCTAGGTTTTTTTATGTAATAATTATGCCATCTCAATAGGCAGTCACGTGACAAGAGATACCATAGTGATGAACATGGTATCAAAATATTTAGATTATTACTTGACTCTTTAAGATCAGACTCATGAACTTTTAAAAATTCTTGCAAAGAAGAAAGGGAAACGATAAAAGAACATTGGCAAACTCTATGGAGGCAACTCTTCTCATACCAGTTCATTGTCTGGTATAGTTTATTACATACGGGAATGTAAAGAATTATACTAAATTTTTAAAAATACACATTGTTTCCAAGTCCTCAAAATCGACTGGGCAATCTCTAGATTTGCTTACCTTTGTAAGACTAAGGTGCAAAGGCTATTTCGGAAAATGTACTGAACTTTGAAATAAAGTCATGACAAATTCTTATATTAAGATGGCACAAATTTCTCACAGTGCTCACAGATCTGACTCTGCTGAGATCATACTTTTCAAGATCCTTTTTACAGGTCAGTCATACCAGCCTCATATATGCTGTCTGTAAAGTTCCAATCCCACCACACATGTGCATACACCTACCCCTTCATAATTAGTTTTCAACGGACCACATCTTCCTATATGTTCCTTCTGTTCATCACAACAAAGTTCTAAAAATATCTGCAAAGCAAATAACTTTAAATGAAGTGTATTAAAATCTCAAGCTTGTTTTGGTATAAAGAATTGACCTGACTGCTAAAATTACAAGTTCTGTTTCCACCAGTGTATCTCCATACAACAGTACTATCTCTGTCAATCTGTCAGCAAGGGTAACTCATATCAAATACATATTGCAGGAAGACACCATGCCAAAAATTTTTAAGGTTGCATTTTCTGGCACAGATTTACATTCACTCGTCACAATATTTTAGTTTACCCAATTCTGGGAAGCAGACCAGCTAGAGTAAC
This sequence comes from Pelodiscus sinensis, assembly GCF_049634645.1. Classification (NCBI taxonomy): domain Eukaryota; kingdom Metazoa; phylum Chordata; order Testudines; family Trionychidae; genus Pelodiscus; species Pelodiscus sinensis. The sequence goes on along the minus strand of NC_134713.1, from coordinate 99,200,208 downwards.
TGTTTTTTAAGGTCTAATCCTGCTCCCATTGAAGCCAATGGCAAAGATCCTACAGAAATCAGTGGTAGCAAGATTGGAATCTTCTTGAAGATTTCCCCTTTAACCCAACCCTAAGTGTGGTGAGTCAACAAAATCTTCCATATTCCAACTGGGCTCCTCTTCTAAAAACCTTTGCACCCCTCTAAACTCTTCTGTGATGATACAAAAATTAAAATCAAACCATTTAAGATGAAATTTCCCCCACTCTTGGCATTAACCGACTTGCCTCCACCTTTTGCTGAAATCTTGTCAGGAGGACCAGGTCTTAGTAACACGCATATACATATTAATACATATGTACACAGACACACAAAGAAGCTGCTCTTTCAGTTAGAAAAGAAATTAATTTTGTCACAGAACGGATCCTATAAAAAGGTGTCTAATAAAGTAGTAATACCCATAAAATAGCTATTACTAAAGCAAAGCTTTCGTCAATAAGCTTCCAGAACTTTAAATGAAGAGAATGGCTTCACAAAGTGGTAGTCTAGATTTCCACAATGCGGGCACTGCTGGACGTTGCTGTATTCAGAGAAATACTGCATCCCGATCCGTACATCTATTACTGGCTTTCCACAGTGCTTACAGTTCAGTCGAGCCTGTCAAAAAGTAGACAGAAACACTGTCAAACATTCCAATTTGTTTCCACCCTTGCCCCAGAAAAAGAGAATGTATGTTTCACAGTCCATTTCTCTTTCCTAAGGACAGGCTTGATTAAGAAAGTATATAGCTTATGAGATTGGATGCAAAGCCCACTACTTAATTGGAATGGCAACTTCTTTAACTGGAATGCCTCTGGGGGATTTGGCTAAGTTCTGAACAACCTCAACTCCCACTGAAACCCCTTGCAATATTGAACTCTAACTGATAATCAAATAAGTAACTCATCTGTCATGCTGATAGTAACCTGACTCTGCAGATAAACCTTCAAATGTTGCTTCAATTCCTCCTTCCAAGCCAGATTTTTCTACATGTGTTTCAAGTTTTTTTTCAGCAAGCTAGTATTATCATGACTTTCCAGACTTTTGGTGGATTAATTGAAGAGTAAAATTAACAAGAGTGCCTAACTGCCATTTTCAAAAGTAACAGCGGTGCCTAAATTACATAAGCACTTTTGAAAATTGTACCCAGTTTGTATTTCAGTTTAGTTGAGGGAAGAGGCACAAGAGAGAACTGATGAGGCATGATGCGTGTACTAAGAATGTCAACTAGCGGTTAACTGACTAGTCGAGTAGTTGATGGAATTTCCATAGACTATTCAACTAGTCAATAGGCATTCCACATTCCTCCTTTGAAATGTACGAGAGCCTCAGCAGGAGCTGGGGCTTTTGCTCATTTCAAAGAAGGAATGCGGAATTTTGTGTGCAGCCCGGGGCCAGCGGGAAGTCCCTCTGACTTCAGGCCGCATACAGATGCCAGCTTTGAAATGCACACGAGTCCCCAGCTTCCATGTACCATGCTGCACTGGGGGGGACAATGCTGTGCTGCCGCTTTGAAATGCCATACTGAGTCAGGGTCAGCAGGGGACTCCTCAACTGAACGCAGGTTCCACGGAAATGCCGTGCTGGAGCCTGGGATCACCTGGGGACTCCCCAGCTGCCCCCGGGCTCCAAGCGCACAGCACTGCACAGATAAGCCCGGGCTCAGCTGTGCAGCGCTGCCGCTTTCAAGTATCCTCTTTCCCCCCGTTTTGCTGCCTCTATCTGATAGAGGCAGCAGGGGGGAGGGGAATTGACTAATCGACTGACTATCGTAAGCATTTGCTTATCGGGTAGTCAACTGGTCTTTAACATCCCTAGTGTGTACCTTAACTCTTTAGTAAGTACATCACAGCAATGAGAAAAGCAAGAAACATTTCAGATATCATAGCATTATGATTAATTTGGAAAGAGGCCATCTAGAAGGGCATCCCAAGACAGCACAAGCCATGTTACTTCTACGGATGGTGGTGATTTCCCTCTACCTACAGTAGCTATAGTTAGAGTAAACTAGTTAAAGTACAGGAATAAGCATGTTCTGCTAACTGAGTTTTCGTAAATTAAAGACTACATTCTGTCTGTATGTATTTACCTGTATGGATGGTCACTAATGAACTTCTGAAATCATGCTTGACACATTAGTAGAAAACAAGTAGTCCTGTAGCACCTTAACGACTAACATTATATATTAATATCATGAGCTTTTGTGGGCAAAACACATTTCTTCAGATGGGTTTTGCCTACAACAGCTCATGATATATATTTGTTAGTATGTAAGGTGCTAGAGGACTACTCTTTTTAAAGATTACAGACTAACACAGCCATCCCTCTGAGACATTAGTACAAACTGAGAGTTTTTCCACATATAAAAATGAAATATAGCGCTGACTCCTAACACTGAGAGGAATTCAGTTCCAACTGGTCATACATGCAGCATTTCCAAATTTACATGTACATATGTTGGCTTTATGGTTATTATTCTCTAAATAAAATCCTTCACAATATCATCACTGTTAAGTGCCATAGCATGTTAACTTAAATGCTAAAGTAAAAAGAAAAGGAATTAAGTCTGTGCCATACAATTCTTAATCTACATAGTTAAAATCTATTATTGTGATGCTATTTGATTTTTTCTATTCAAACATAACCTGACTATGCGGACGATGCATTCTAATTCTTATGTCTTAATAGATATATAGGTTACGGTATTCAGAATCATTTACATCATGCACCATACCTTAAATATATTTACTCTGATAACCTATGCAGGAGCTAGACATTACTATATGTAAGAGCTAGACATTACTATAATTCAGCAATATAGTATAAAAAGTATTTTACAAATTCCAATTAGATGGGCCTTAAAGTCAATCTTATTTGGATAGATGAGAACCAAAGTGTAAATGCAAGTCGGAGAATAGACAGAAACATCACTGATTACACAGAGGGATGAGTAAAATACAAGAGTCTTAAGGAAAGATTTGGGTGTAAAAAAATGCAGGCCACTTGAGGAAAATAAAGCAGCAGGCTGTTGCAATCACAGCAGGCAATGTGCAAAAGACAGACTCAAGAGTGGGAGGAGAGAAGATAAGCAGAGAACAGAGTCCACGGTGGAGTGTAGGAGGAAACTAGGGCTGGTAAGTACGGAGTCAGGGTCTGAGTTGCACAGAGCCTAAAGGATGCTTCTGAACATAAACTACATCTCAAAATAAAGAAATTATCTTCTTCAATAAGAGATCTTCAGTGATGTTTTGGATGCAAAAAAAAAAACATTCATGTACAACTCAGGTTGAGAAAGCATTAAAACCTAGTGTCTGATTTGCTTGGAAGCTGAAAATTCCAAAGCAATCTTTGATGGAATGCGTGTCTGTTAATAATCTCCTTGGCCAAAGTTTTGCCTTGCCCAGCGCTGTTGTGAAATGCTCCGAGATGTTTTGGAATAAGGTACCAAATATTATTTTTCCGTTAAAATAATGTAAGGCTAATTCAGATTTAGTCTACATAATGTATCTTACTTCTGTTCCTTTGAAAGCATGCACCACACTTGTGGGTGCACTAGCAAAAATGAGCATATCTAATAATTTAGGTGACTGAAAACTAGTAATTGTATTCTATTATATTATATTGAATTGCTTACCAAGTACTTTCACACTGCCCACTGATCACAACTTAATACTCTTGTAATACACATACACAAGGAAAAAGAATTAAGATTAATGTTAAAAATAATCTAAATTGACTGACTTGCAAAATCAAAATGTCAATCTTAATACTGCATTTAAAACTACCTACTTAAAGAGAGGCTCACAAATTAAGTGCACAAAATTTGAAGTATCATTCTTCACTGTACCTACTACTATGGAAGCCAATTAACTACAGAGCTTGATGTTGAGTACTCATGTTCTCCAGCAGCAGAAATCCAGGTACATAATGGAGTAAACAATGAATGAAGATATATCCCCTATTTTCAAGGAATGCATCTGATGCAATACAAACATTTACTGAACTGACTCAACCTGTTCCTTTGTCCTATCTGACTAATCCAATGAATCATTCTCTTAGCACTTCCTTAGAGTAGGTCCTATAATTAATCAATGGAGTATCACTGATATGTCTACTAGATCACCATGTAAGCATTGCGCCAGAAAGTAACATCTTATGAGCTACTGCAAGGTGTTGAGCATCCCCAATCCATCAAATCACTGATCCCCACATTAATCTGCAATGACTGCAGCACCATGCAAGAATATTCCAAGCATTCTGTCCCTTACCCGAGATTTTCTCCATCTAAGGTGAAAACTGGAGAACAGTCAAGTCAAAACCAAGTTTCTTCAAAATTTGGAAGAATAAAATCACTACACTCATAGTGAATATTTAAAAAGCTATTCTGTGCTCAAAGAATTTCTCCTAAGAGTTTCCATTACTTTTGCCTTTTCACCAGGACTACCCCTTGATAGTTCATAGCCATCGTTCAAACTGACCAGGCCTTGAATAAAAGTGCTATTTAAACAGTAATTACAGTTTTGATACTATATTGTTTTTATCCCAAAATGAACCTATGATGGAAAAGCTTGAAGTGCGTGATATTTTGGAGCATCAATCCAATCTAAGCATTTTAAATTATTTTTAAATGTATCTTAGTTCTATCCCCTGCACAAAAGGTTTATATTGGTTTGTGTCTTTTTTTAAATCTCCTATTCCTGAACACCCCAACACATAATAATTCCACAGGATTATAAAGCAAGAAACATCATTAGATCATCTAGTCTGGCATCCTGTATGATGCTGGTTTTTGCTGTTAAACTAGTGGATTTCAGGGGGGAGAAGGGGAGGAGGAGGAAGGAGGGGAAACAGGCACAGGCTATTGCTTTGTTTATCTTCAGTTGGAGCTTCATGTTATCATGCAGAATACTAACCTGACAACAGGGAGAGGCTGCCAGAATATCATAAGTATACATGGTTCCCAGTTGATGCCAGCTTCCATCCCATCGGGATTTGCACTTAATGCAGATAATTTTGTGAACCCCTTCTAAGCAGTCAACACAAACAGCATAGAGGTGCATAAGCCTTCCTGTGAACAGGAAACACATTTCTTAAGGAAAAGAGACATTATCCGAAAGGTTAAAGCAGACATTTCCTATAATGTACCATTTTGTCGTTATATACATTTTTTAAGAAGAATGACAGAGTACATAATTCATTAAATATGATACAGACTGGGCCAAAAAGTATATTCTCAAGGGGCAAAAAGGCCCACTTTTTAATAAACAAAAGGCAGACCCTTAATTTTCTCTTTGCAGCAGGACGTTGGCAAAATACTGTGGTGACCTAGAAAGTCGTCATCGAGATGACTCTCCAACTCCAGTAATTCACCCACTCTCTGTTCCCACCTCTAGAGGAAGACTTGCAGCTTACTTGCCAGTGTAGTTTAACAATTCTATTCAAGTCTGCCAAATATATTGACAAGATTTTCCAGCAAAAAAGATGTGTCACTCCTAGCGCAAGAAACCACACACACACACACACACACACACACACACACACACACACACACACACACACAAAGCAGAAGAGAGCAAAATTGTAACTCTTTTTGGTTTTGGTTGGCAGTACACTTTAAGGTGTGTGTATTTCAGACATGAGCAAATTTTGCTTTAATGCACATTACTTTTTCAGATAGCTATACAAACTTCAACATACCATATAGTATTTTAGATATCCTCTATTCCAGTTTGACGTGTTAAAGTAACTCTCTTCCCATCATATTTTAATCATACACTCCCCACACAGGGGTGAATTTTCAAGAGTTGAATAAATATCACTTACTTCCATAGCAGTCAAGCAGTTCAGACTTAAAGACTGAATGTTTACTTTATAAAAACATTAACAGACTTCTCAGTGGAGACTTAATGAAGATACAAAATTCAGATGAGAATATAAAAAGCTCTACATGGCTGTGTCTACATTGGCGCAATCTTGCACCAAAGCAGCCGCTTTTGCGCAAAAACATGCTGCCTGTCTACACTGACGGGGAGTTCTTGCGCAAGAACACTGACATTCTAATGTGTGAAATCAGTATTTCTTGCACAAGAACTATGATGCTCCCGCTCAGGAATAAGCCCTCTTGCGCAACTGTTCTTGCACAAGAGGCCAGTGTAGACACGCAACATGAATTTCTTGCGCAAGAAAGCCCGATGGTTAAAATGGCACATCTTTTGCGCAAAGGCACGTGCCAGTGTAGACGCTCTCTTGCGCAAATACTTTAACGCAAGAATTCTTGTGTTAAAAAGTATTTGTGCAAGATCGTGCCATTGTAGACGCAGGCCATGAGTTTTGGGGATCCAGTATTTTAATCTGGGCTCATAGCATGTTATTGAACTGATCCCTGGCTATTTAAATGTGTATATTCATATTACAATAAAATATCACCCTATATTTTGCATTACTGGTACGCAAGAAAGTTATGATCCAAAACTTAACTACAAATACCATCTACAAAAAAGCTATGCGATGTAATTTTGTGCTTTTCAGGACACAGGCTGTACTCTTATGAATCCAACAGTTGAATGTACAATTTCTTAACATAAGTAATGAATTCATGAATCTAGCAGCTGCTTTGGAAAAGTCTCAAAATATACACAGTGTCTGGAAGCCAAGAAGTAAAATTAGTCTGTGTCAGAGATTTTAAACAATTTTTAAAGCAAATATTTTAGAGAAATAGAAAGGAGAGTAAAGCCATTGAACAAAACTGATAAAGCTTCCAGTTATTTTTGCATCATTGCTTTAAATATAAACTGGTTTAAAAAAAAGTATTCCCAACTGAGAAAATGTCTGAGTTTTTATAGCTTCATTTTACAATCTTCAAAAAGTAGTTTATGATGGGAGTGCTATTTACTCAGATCTTTCCTTGCAAGGCTCCTGGAGTGCAAATACATCAAGATCTCTTGCTCAAATGAATATCTGGATATTCAAACTATGACATCATTCCATGCAATTGAAATCTTTTACTGTGTAACAAAATTAGTAACATTTATAGAAGACAGCTTTAAGTGTACTTCACAGAATTCATAGTTTTTGTGCACAGAAATATTTCACCTCCTCCCTCATTAATTTTGAGATTCCTAGTTAAATGGTTTGACTGCTAAGTCACTCACTGAAAAAGAAATTACTTGTTTAACTCAGGAGGGAAACAATGTCCTGGAACAGAGACTCACAGTTCAATTATGTGTGTCAAAATGTGCACTAAGAAGTTTAAAAGTTATTTTTATTATAAAAAAATCATTCTGCTTAAGACAAAGGAAAGTAAATTTCAAAAATTTAGGTAATCTCCTTGGATCTAGTATTTCCACTGGTGTACATAAATTTACTAGGAGTAGAGTACTACATCTACTAAGGAAACAATTACCGAAATACATGTAAGTCATGATCACATGAAGAATTTCAGATTTTTTTTTTTGCAAGTATTAAATTGACATGTGATATATTAATTGTTGTAAAAACTGATTAAAATTTGGCAAAACCACGAGCACATTATGCATATTTCTTACAAAAAAGCAACATTTTACTTGCGTTTTGTTTGCCACTTTTTTCCTTTGAAGTATATTAGGTATTATGGAAACAATACTGTTAGCCTATATAAAGTAAGCACATATAATGGGCATTATGACTATGAGTGGGATACAAAAAATGTTATAAATGGGAAAAATTCATATTAAAACCTGCTTTGGGGGATTGTCTTAGTCCCACTTTCTTGCTTTTTCCATTAAACTCTCAAAATAATCACTGCTGTTTCAACCAAAGTACTAATATTTCTGTTGACATTTGCCTTGCACAGATCGTTGTCCACCTTCTTTGGTCAATTCCCTAGATTGCCTGTGTGTGTCCCTAATTAGAGGTACCAAGGAGTAGCCTTAATTCTGTATTACCGTGGTATCCAAAGATTTCTGAATCAGAAGCCACTACAAATAATCTAACCATTAAATGGCATGGCCAACTCCTCCGGTATATGTCTAATTTCAGCCCTTAATCCAGGTTGCAACAGGACATTTAGGTTTGAGACTATATTATAGTGACTTACAATGCCTTACTGTAAGACTCACAGCAAATAAGGTAGTGTAGGTACAGTGCTATACAGTGTGGCTGACAGTTACCCATTATACCTGGAACCCTGAAGGAAAAACCCCTCACCTGTAGAACTAATAGCAAGGTATATACACATTTATGCCTTCCAGAATATATAACACGTCCATTTCTGATAAGCTTACTTGTATCAAACATTGTTACTTCAGATTTGACCCAATGATAGAATGGAAATGAACTGAGGAATTACAAAAACATTTGCTGTTTACATTTTAGATATAAATCTAAAATGATATACACAAAAAGCATGTCAACATTTTATAAGACACCCAACACAACTGACAGACAACCTGTACCTTGAAGGTGACAGGGAACATCATATTCAATTTCATCATGTCTTGATGGACTAAGAAACAGGGTGCCATCCACTAGCGGAAACTGTTCAAATACTGGCAGTGCCCTATGGCACAGCGCACAGTTTACAACATTCCGGTGGCTGGCACTAAGTGCTGCAAGAATAAATTTCCGTAGGTCCTCCCCTTGACCTACTTGGGCATCATCTTCCATCCGTACGTGGAAAGTATTCAATTTATGTCTAGGTATATGAGTAAGTAATTCAGATAGGTCAAGCCTTCTCAAAAATTGTACAGGAGCATCAAAATGTCCTGACCTATGCACTTGCAAACCAGATGCCCCATAATCAAAATGGGCATTCCTGAACATGCCACCACCAGTCATGTTCTTTTTATGAGGTTCTAAGTGAATTGCATTCTTTAGAAATTCTCCTAAGTATCGTGAAGAACGGGGGCCACTAAAATGTGCAGGGGCAAGTATAGAATAACCTGTAGGAGGGGACTGGCCAGGAGAGCCACAGGGAGAACGAACTGCATAGCTCCCACTAATTATGCCTTTCTCTTGAGAGTTCTGCCTGTCCATTGAATGCCTTCGCTGGATGTCATGATTTAGGCCTTTTTGTGGTTTGTTGACAGGCCTGCACTTTTTAGCATCTTCCATAGACTCTGCCATGGACCTTCCTGTGCTCTTCTCTGACACAGACTTTTTCTTCCTCTCATCCTGCATCCGTTTCACTTGGTACCAATCTGTGTCTTTCTTTAAGTGACCCTGCCCACATCGGCAGGAGCAAAAGCGAAAAGCAAGATCATATCCCTTCTTTGTCCACATATTCTGACGACACTGTTTTTCATTCCAACTCCTTGCTCTGCCAATGCAGTTAAACTGAACAAGAATGCTGCTTTCCCACTCATAAAAACATTGAAGGTGCATCCAGGTGCTGTGAGGACAATGTTCATTGTTGCATACAACTTTCTGGTAGTCATCTTTTTCTAGATCAACAGGCCTTCCAAAGCTACAGATCAGTGGAGTAGCACAAGGTGCTTCTGTGGGACACAAAATAGAGACATTAGTAACTTATACTGAATGTAATATATCCGCAATACTTATTTTAGGCTTGCACTATCTTGCACAGCAAGTTCTCCTTCTAGGTTTGCGTACTCAGGTGTATAAGCAATCTACTACCACAACTGCTGATTTATCTATAGTCAGTTTTACAAACTGAAAGACTTTTGCAACATAACCAGGATTAGAAAATAATACCACATTAGGCTCTGAGCCTACAGAGACTTAAACACCTGCATAACTTTATGTTCATGAATGGTTCCACTCAAATGGCACTGTTCAGGGACGTAAAGTGACACCCAGTAAGGCTTTGCAAGGCTGAGGGCCTTATTGTAACTCTGGTTATTATTAACAGTTTTTCTTTTGTTGTTTCTAAGTGTTGCACCAGTCCTAACGCCTATACACAGCAAGTGTACACAGGGTCTACATAGGCTGCACCATGGGAATCAAAAGGAAAAAAAAAAAAGACCTTATCTGAAAATCCATAGCCATGACTACACTCTGAAGCCTAGAACAGCCTTAGTGCTTGATTGCAGATGCTTCCTTGACAGGGTGGCTGCAGATCTGCACATTCACCTTACCCATCTTTGGCCAGGATGCAGAGAGCTCTGGCACAGCCACCACTCCTGCATGGGCTTCCTGAAGGCAGCCTGCTTCCTCCTCCCCACCCCCACTACATCAGTTCAGCCACACTAAAGGCTTTCAGAGATTACTACTGATTCAAGACCTGATTTACCTTTATGTGAATCTCAAATCAGTTCGACTGGCAGCCTTTGCTACATTCTCAAGCAAGAACAGTCCATTTGAAATTCCCTCTCATATGAAAATACCTGCTCCTGTACACATGCTTTGCATTTTTACGGCTTATGTATTTTCCCCCTAATCTAAATGCCTGTTGTAATACATGGAAAAATCATTTGGCTGTTTTTTGGCCTTGTAACTGAAGATGCAAAAGGCTAGAAGTGGCACTGCTGCTGCCTTCTGGATTGCTGAATGTGATTATTTATTTTTTTGCAACTTCTAACATTTAGGATTTCTGCAGTATGATAAACCTTGGGCAAACCTTCTGGCTGCGTCTAGATTGGCATGATTTTCCAGAAATGCTTTTAATGGAAAAGTTTTCCGTTAAAAGCATTTTCGGAACAGAGCGTCTAGAGTGGCATGGATGCTTTTCCGCAAAAGCACTTTTTGTGGAAAAGCGTCCGTGCCAATCTAGACACGCTTTTCCGCAAAAAAAGCCCCGATCGCCATTTTCGCGATCGGGGCTTTTTTGTGGAAAACAAATCTGAGCTCTCTACACTGGCCCTTTTGCGCAAAAGGGACTTTTGCCTGAACGGGAGCAGCATAGTATTTCTGCAAGAAGCACTTATTTCTTACAGTAGGAAGTCAGTGCTTTTGCGGAAATTCAAGTGGCTAGTGTAGACAGCTGGCAAGTTTTTCCGGAAAAGCGGCTGATTTTCTGGAAAAACCAGCCAGTCTAGACACAGCCTCTGAGATTCAGCTGTATAAGCATCAACAACTGTAGGCACTGAACATACTATATAGGATATTCTTTCACTGCCCATAATTGTTCTTACTCTACACTTCATCACTCTGCTTCCGTTCCCAGAAATCATTCAGAATTTCAGCAGATCAGGCTGATGTCTCACTGGTCCCTAGGTACTACAAGTTGAACCTCCCTAATTCAGAACTCTCTTGTCCAGAAACATCCGTCATCCAGAATTACTTTAGTTAGCCAAATGTCCACTTTTCATGGGTATGGCCAAGTTTCCTGTGGTCCCATAAAGTTTGTTAACAGCCACCAGTCCCAGCTCTCAGTGTTCTGTGCTGATATTTAGCTCTAATGTACCCCTAAATGTCTTCTAAGAGCCCAGTAAGCAGTGGAAGTGTTGGTAATACCACTAGGCAACATAGACCTCCCATGGTCCAGAAAATTCTCTTGTTTGGACTAGAGAGGTTCAAACCTGTACTGCATTCAGATAAAAGCACCCTTCTTCAGAGCAAAAGAAAGCACAGATCAAGGATCAGAGAGCTCAGCAGGTGAGCTGCTAGAACTTCTGGACTCTGTAGTAGAATTCTATCCAAGTGGGCAGGCCTGGTGGGGAGGGAATTTCATCCCAAACTGGTGGAAAGCCAACAGGTGCCCACGGGTTCAGGCAAAGACATCCCTCAGGGATCAATTAATTAAAGGGAAAACTCAACAGCCTCATAAAGAAGACAGGGGAAAAAAATAGGAAAAGTGCACGGTAGGAACTAGCGAGGTACAGTCAAATGTATAAGAGTCCCATTTATGTATAATACGTGAAGGCATGCCACTGAATATTGACCAAATGCAAAAGTGCTTATATACGAATATTAGGAGTCTAAATACTGAGAGGGGTGAACTGGAGTACCTGGTATTTAATGAGGATATTGATATAATAGGCATTGTAGAAACTTGTGTCTCCTTGACGTTCCCCAATAATACAGTACCAAGAAAACCGATTGAAACCAAAATAAAGAACAAAATTATCAGACACACACACACACTTTAACACTATGTCAGAGAGTCAACATGGGTATTGTAAAAAAAATATCATGCCTCCCAACTTGTCTATCAGTATTCTTTCAGGAGATCAACAGGCATGCCGACACAGGTGATCCAGTTGATATAGTGTACCTGGACTTTCAGAAAGTCTTCAACAAGATCCCTCACCACAGGCTCTTAAGCAAAGTAAGCAGTCATGGGATAAGAAGGAAGGGCCTCCCATGGATCAGTATCTGATTAAAAGATAGGTAAACAAGTTTTCACAATGGAGAGCAGTAAATAGCAGGGCTTCCTAAGGATTTCTACGGGGATCTGTGCTGTTCAGCGCATTCAGAAAAAATTTGGAAAAAGCTCAGCTTCAGCTGCTTCCGGCCGTCACTAAAAACATTATGCTAAGACTATTTTATATTACTCTTAAATAGCCATCTCCACTTTAAGAACTCTTACACAGTGGCCATGCATAGACACACACAGTTCATTTTAATCAATCAATTCTAGTGCCATTGTTTCCCGTTCCTATTTTGTTCCATTAAAAGGGTAAATAAAACCCATAAAAACTTCAACACATTTATTAAAAGTACAAAACTGAATTCTCTAGAGCCCTCTTTATCCAAAACACATATGCAGATTATGTGCAGGGGTGGGGGGAATCTACCCCTGCTGCTCCACCAATGTGCCTCAACTCTCCTCTCAAGAAACCCACCTCTTAGCGTAAGAGGTCAATCAAGTCTCTGTAATCTTGTATTACATCATTGACCTCTCTATTCCTAATGTCAAAAATGGTATCCACTGCAATGGCAGTTTGAGATGTAGATACCTTTTCTCACAAAGTGTGAAGAGTATACATTCCATGTCAGAATGCATTACCTGGGTATAAACATATCCAATTCCAAGAGGAAAAGACAAGTACAAAGTTGGATAGATAGCATCAGTAGATACAGCTAAGGTATCTCTCTGGCATCATTTATGAAGTGTATCCCATCAATACAAGATTTGTTTACCTACTACTTACAAAGCTCACAGAAACTATGGTGGGCTTTTGTTGGATTTTATATTTCTAGTCTTCAAATTGTTTTGCTGGTTACCGTCGCTGTTAAAACTTCAAGTGCTCCTGTGTATTGCTGAGTATGCCAACTTGGACTAAGATGATCAATCAATAGCAACTAATCTTTTTGGACCCAAAAAACTCAAGAGTTTCCCAACCAACTACTCATCCGATACTGCCCCCTTCAATTCAACAGACCTCATACCACATCAAGTAATGCTTGTGCAGGATTTTTTCTTTTGCTCTAGCAGATAGTAATACTTTTATGTTATTTAAGATTTGAAAAGTGTAGCTTCGAATTACTGTATAACATATTAGGCAATAATATTCTATTTATCTCAAAGGATCTAACTGAAGTTAAACCATAAAAGGCACATAATCATAAACCCAATACTGAAATGGGGGGGGGGGGGGGGGTTTAAGCACTACTGTGAAAATATCTCTTTCATACATCCTTCAGAATTCATCTACTTTGTATTCAGTCTTTTATATCATTTTGAAGGAAAGAAACCAAAAGTACAAAAACCTCCTAAAAATGAAAGTGCTCTCTAATATTTGTGTACACAAATACAACTGAGATGGCCAATAATATAATGATGGTTTTAATTTTATGTCCAGAGTTCTCTATTTTTTTAAATTAGAACAGCCTTTGGAACAGAGTCCTTATCATCATTAAAGCCGATAAAAAAATTCCCTTTGTCCCAGCTTCATAAAACATTCTATAGTTCAGTTTGCTGAATGCAAAACAAACACAAAAATAAATTATCCATAAACATTTGACAAGACTAGTGCCTTAGCTGCATGAGCTTGCAAACAAAAAATGGCATTAATAAGGTAAGTGCTAGACATAAAAAAAAGGGTACTTCCATGCTTTTTGGGTGGGGGGGGAGGCATACACAGCCATTTTTCATTGTTTGTAATTTATTTTTATATTTAGTGGATATTTTAAAGGCGATTGCAAAGTAGAAAGAGGGATTATTTTTCTTAAATTAAGCTTGTCTCCCCTCCTCCATGACCTTTTTTTTGGGGGGGGGGGGGGGGGATGCACTTTTTCAGGATGGATATAGTTCTTTGAAAGGAGTTTGGTTTTATTCCCTACCCCCCCCCCCCCCCCCCGTGAAACGTGGTCTTCCTTAGTTTTCTGAAGAATCTACTGGAGCCTTGATTGGTGGGTAGGGCAAGGCTCCCCTCCCCTCTCTTCTACTCAGCCAACACAAGAGTCTGGGGTAATTAATCCACCTAGCAAGTTTCAAGGGTATGGCTGGATGACTGTGATGGGTGACTCTCAAAGGAGGAGGAGAATTCTACCGCGAACCTCTTCCAGGAGGGCTGAAGAGACCTTGAACTAGCTGGTTGCATCTGCAGGCATAGGAGATCAGGATGAAATGCACAGTTCCATAAAGAAGGTTAGGGAGTCCCCCCAACCCCACAGCAGATGAATAGGTATCTCTTTTGGGAACTGGATTATGGCTAATCTGATCCCAGAAGGAAGGAAGATTGTTCTCCAGAACATTAGGGTGAGAATGGATCTATACATTTCTAGGCCAGAAGGGAAGTTCTGTCATTTGCAGTCAATGGGAGTAGCAAAGCTCCTTGGCTGCGGAGCCGTTAAGTAAACAAACTAGAGCAGCCCATTAGCAGCTCCCTCAGAGTGGGCCTATGGCTCACTTTGAGAAACACTGGACTCTATCCAAGTCACTCCTTAATCTTCTCTTTGTGAAGCTAAACAAACTAAGCTCCTTGAGTCTACTACTATCAGCCATATTTCATAATCCTTTACTCATTCTCATAGTTCTTCTCTGAACCTGCTCCAATTTAACAACATCCTTCTTCAACTGTGGACACTAGAACTGGACATAATATTCCAGCAGTGATCACACTGCTGTCAAATACAGAAATAAAAATTCTCTCTACTGCTACTTGAGATTACACGTATGCCTCCAATGACAGCATTAGCCCTTTTGGGCACAGTGCTGCTCTAGAGACTCATGTTCCACTGTTTATCCACCTTCTCCCCAAACTTTTTTTCCAGTCATTGCTTTTCACCATCCTGTAATTACATATTACAATCTTTGTTCTTAAATGTATACACATTGTTTGCTTGTGCCCAGTTTAACAAGCACTCCAGTTTGCTCTATCACTGACCCATCCTCTTCGTCATTTACCACTCTCCCAATCTTTTTGTCATCCACAAACGTTATGATGATATAGGTTTTCTTCCAGGTAATTTGATAAAATTATTAAATAAAGTAGGTCCAAGAACTGAGCACTGTGAGACCCCTCATTAGAAACAAACCCGCTCAATGAGGAGTTATTTACTTCTGCATTTTGAAATGTATTAACTAAATCTATTTCATGTGTGCCATGTTCATTTTATATGCATAGATTTTTTTTTTAAATCGAAAGGTAGGTACAATACTAAGTCAAACACATTACAGAAATATTAACTATATTGCATTAACATCTAAAACCATATTTGTAAACATCCAGTTTGTTTGACAAGTTCTATTTCCATAAGCCCAAATTGATTGCCATTAATTATTTTGCCTTCTAATTTTACTTAAGTCTCATACCAGCTGCCCCATTATCTTATCCAGGATCAATGTCAGAATGGTGGGCCTGTAATTATCCAGAGTATGAAAGGCAACTGAGACAGGGGATTGTAGTGACAAGCACTTGAATTTCAACTTTGAATTTCAACTACCACATATTGACTGTGTACATATCATCTCAGGACCGTATGCAGAAATAAAATTTCTTGACATCTTAAATGACTACTTCTTGGGCAGTTAGTCCTGGAACCCAAGAGGTGAGGCAATTCTTGATTTAGTCCTAAATGGAGCACAGGATCTGGTCAACAAGGTAAATATAGCAGAGGTAACGTAATCACAATGTAATTAAATTTTAACAACTCTGTGGCAGGGAAAACAGCAGCCCACCACTGAAGCACTTAATTTCAGAAAGGGGGACTACACAAAAATGAGGAAATTAGTTAAACAGAAATTAAAAGGTACAGTGCCAAAGGTGAAACACCTGCAATCTGCATGAAAACTTTTTAAAAACATCACAAGAGGCTAAACTTAAATGTATATCCCAAATTAAATAAATATAATAAGAGAACCTAAAAAGTGCCACCGTAGCTAAACAACAAAATAAAGGAAGCAGCAAGAGACCCAAGGGCATACTTTAAAAAGTAGAAGTTAAATCCTAGTGAATAAAATAGAAAGGAACATAAACTGTGGCAAATGAAGTATACAAAGATAATTAAGAAGGCCACAAAAGAATTTGAAGAACAGATAGCCAAAGACTCAAAAAGTAATAGCAAAATAAGTTTCAAGTACATCAGAAGCAGAAACCCTGCTCTACAACCACTCAGAGAACTGGACAATCAAGACTAGGGACGTTAAATTTCGATTAATCAGCTAATCGAGGTGTACCGGTAGTTCAGAATAGGAATCCTAGTCCGAACTATCTACTTCGAGCCCCGTGTAGCCGCGCTACACGGGGTTCGAACAAGCGGGGATTTAAAAATGGCGGCTCCCCGCTTATGCAAATGAAGCCCGGGAAATTCAAATCCCGGGCTTCATTTGCAAGTGCGGTATGCCTACATTACCCCGCTAGTTCGAACTAGCGGGGTAGTGTAGACATACCCTAAGTAGCCTGCGGTCAGTGGTTCTCAAAGTGAGGTCCATGGACCACTAGTGGTTCATGACTGTCTTGTGGGGGGGGGCCCAAGGGCTTGGGGCTTATCCTTTCCCACCACAGTGGAAAGCTTGCACTGGCTCATCAGCCTTGCACCCGTCGTGAGTTTGGAGCTTCAGTGCTGGCTTCCTGATTCGGGGGGGGGGGGGGGGGAGGAAGGCCAGAGCCTCTTGGGCCAGATCTGGCTCACAGGGGCAGGAAGCAACTCAGCGCAATGCCGTTTCTGCTGTCCTCTCTCCCCTCCCCCTTTAGGAGCAGTGAAGGGGTACAGAGCCATGAAAGCAAACCGCCATCCCTCTCAAGCCCATATCCCCACTTCCACTCCGCTACGCCCCTTTCTGTGCAGACTTCCCCACACTCAGCCCACTCCTGTACCCTCCCTCCTAGACTCCCCATCCCTACCTCCTCCTGCACCAATTTGGAGTAGGTGGCTGGTGGGCCACAGAAAGGTTTGCATTGAGCAGGGTGGGCCACAGGCCAAAAAGTTTGAGAACCATTGCAACAGCGTGAGTGACTCACCCTAAATTTGATTGTTTTTATATGTAAAGTCTACATTACTATTTACAGTACAACAAAATACTATATGTGCATATGTACTATTATTTAAGTACATGTAATGATTATTTATATATATATATATATATATACACACACACACACACACACATATATATATACACACAGTTATTACTGATATAGCAACCACATATTTGCATTTTCTGGCTTAAACAATTCAAGTTTCGATTTTAGTTCTCTGAGCTATTTTTAAAGAGACAGTTTCCTCAAACAGAATGGTTTATTGTCAGTGTATAGTTTGACACCCACCATAAGCCTGACAAGTCCCTTTTTCAAGGGGTTAGTAATGTAAGAATTTCAATATTTTAATAGTTGTCTCACATATGAACTTCACAACAAGAGGGAAAAATTAGATTTTGTTTATTTTGTGTTCCCTTTCTACACATTGAAGCTACATAAGTCATGGTGGCTTAAAATATCAATGGTTGCTTTGAATGGATGGTTTAATTTAATTTAAACAAGTTCTAAATTTACCTTTGAATTACCAACCTCCATCTCCAGAACTCAGCTCACTAAAACAAAAACAAAAATCTATTGAAATTAAACCAACTGTGAAACCTTGTTAGTTTAGTATATTGAATCAGTATTAAAGGCACTGCATGTCTATGCTATTATCCCAACAGAATACTTCACACGTGCAGCAATACGGCTTGTTTTCCAAAACACCAAGCAATTGTTTTAAGGAATATTATAGCCAGTATTATGAAAGTGACTGAGCTTTTTTCAAAATCTCAATATTTGAGTTGAATGAACGAGAAAAGAGCAGAGCTTTATCCTGCTGTCACGGATCCACAGGAACTGTGTTATCCTCCAGCTTTTAAATAGTCCCTTGGGGAAATCCTATCCAAGAGGTTCCACCCTACCTAAAGTGCAGGCCATGTGACCTCACAGCCTCTTAGAACGAGCCTCTGGGCTTGAGCACTCTTGCATTACATCATGAGCTCCACCCACCAAGTCCAACTTAAATAAAACTCTTGCTGTACACGTACTCACGTACCACAGGAAGTATTTGCAGACACACTAGGGAGCTTTCTTCAAAACACAGAATTTATTAGCCAATTGAAAGACAGTATCTGGACATGGTTAGGTTAGCATACAGAAATAAAGGTTAAGACCTAGTGCATTCTGACCAAGAAAGCCTTCCACCTAGCCAAGCTCCCATGGAATTCCTTGCTGGCTTTAGCTCTCTTGTCAGTCTAAGGCAGTGGTCATCAAGCAGTAGATCAGGATCTACTGGTAGATCTTGGAGCCTCTGACTGGTTTGGCCAAGAGACTATCAAGTGCAGCACTTCAACTGCCCCTCCTCCCACTGCAGCGCATCTCTTACCCTTTGCGTTGGAGCATCCTATATCCTATCGTCACAGAACAGGGGTGTGGGGCACCACAGGGTTTGGAATGGAGGGAGTTTGCTGGCTGCTTTTGAGAGTGGTACAGGGCCTGGGCAGGGGTGACCCTGCCTTAGCCACACTGCACCACCCCACAGGAGCCACCATTGGTAAGCAGTGTCCAGCTGAAGCCTGCATTCTGAATCCTTGTCCCAGTCATGTACCCCGTCCTGCACCCCAAGCCCTTGCTCTAGCCCTGAGTCCCCCACTAGACCCAAATTCCCTTACAGAGCCTTACCCTGAACCCCCTCCTGCATCCCAACCCTTGCCCCAGGCTCAGCTCAGAGCCCCTCTCACACTCCAAATCCCTTAGCCCTAAAACCAGAGCCTGCACTCCAACCCTGACCCACCTGATGAAAGGGAGGAAGGATGGGGGAGGGAAGAAGGTCGGAGTAAGCAGCAGTGGGGTCTTGGAGAAGGGGCACGGAGGACGTGGAGCAAAGGTATTTGGGTTTGAGGCTGATCCTGGATTGCACTTAAATTCAAAAAGTAATCTCATACTTTAAAAGGTTGGAGACCACTGGTCTTAAGATGGAACTCTGCCTCTCAGAAAGGGCAGCCCTTAACCTAGCCACCTGACAACTTTCCCCATTGTTCTCAAGCTGCCGCCTATGCTCTGCTTCCCTGATTGGGGAGGGGCGGAATCACCTTCCCTAGAGGTGCTGCAAATATCCTGGCCATTGGGGTTCCTCTTGTCTTTTCAGATTTTCAATTGATATTGGCCAGTTTCAGACCCTTCATTTCACCCCTGACAGCTGTAACACACAAACTCCTTATTTCTCTTACTCTGCTCCAAGAGCAGCTTTAACCCTTTTACACCCATTGGGCAGCGATGCAAAGCACAAAGGCATGCCAAGACTTCTTAAACATGACAGACAAATCCCACTTCACCACATTCAGCTTCATTTTCTTCATTAAACATGACTGTTTATTTTCTCTCACTCTGTTTAGCAAATATGACTACTGTAGTCAAAAAGAAAATACTGGCCTTGTACCTAAAGCTGATTTACCATTTAAACATAATCTGCTTCCAGGTGGCTGTCTGACCACTTGTCATTCAATGGTTCAACTTTCCAGTTCTGAAAGTCAATATGCACTTCAGAATGGGTCTCTTTCAGTCCTGGTATTGAATAGTTGTCAAAACTAACGAATTATAGATGTCTGTGTCATAAAAGCATTCATTTAGTAAAACTTTGTGACATTTAGGAGTCTTGGCTAAATGCCAACTTAAGTAGTTCTGTTCTGCTCACCTATAATTTTAGCTAAAGTTGCTGCTGTTCTCTTTTGTTCTGTAATTCTTTTAAGGAAGGGAAATGAACATGTATTGCTGTAACAGAATGGCTTCTAGGTTTATGCCCAGACATGGCTACATTTCAGAGACATGAATGTCAACTGATTCATCAAAGGTATGATTGTTTAAACAAGCCTTGATTCCATGCAAGTGTTTTCATATATTGGTTTTGTTTTGTGACCGTTGAACAAATACTTTTATATTGAATAATATTCACAAACATTAATATTTGGAATAAATGTGCAGAGAGCCAAGATATATCCTTATTTAAATAAGAGATATTTTGGCTTTCATATGAATCGATTAAGAATGAACTTTTCCTTAAGAATGAAAAACGCAATTGAAGACTGCTTCCTACTGAGATCCAGACTACAGAATTTAGCCAGTATAAAAATTGGTGATTAAAACAGGCAACTTAAAATTAGTCGTCCCAGATGTAAGACATGTTAACCTGTTTCTACTGACGGAGAAAAATAAAATGACAAACACATATAAGAACCCCCCACACACACAACTTCATGATGTAAAGATGTTTTAAATTCCCCTCTATGTAGCCTTCCCTAGGGGCTTTAAGTCTTTAAAGTATTTCAGAAAATGAATCCCTGTATTTCAGGAAGCAAAGAGCCACCTAATAATTAAAGTAGGTTTCCAGTTCTGCAATCCTAGTAGGCTACTAGTGTGAAATTCCAACTTGTGAGATGAATAAAGGGGTCATTGCACTGAGATTACTGTATCTTACTATAGAGCTCCCACTGACCTTGCTTGCCCAATACACTTTATAACTCTCCTTCTGCAAAAGCCATAGCACCTAAATCTATGTAGCTGGGTTGACACAATGTCAGTCGAGACACTGTGTTGCTTACTAGGGATGTTAAGTAGAGATTAATAAGCTAATTGAGTAGTCGATTAAACTTCCATAGACTAGTCAATAAGGGGGGTAGCTCCAGGGGGTGGCATGAGCCCGGGACCTCTGCTTTTTAAATGTACTAAGAGCAGACTCGGGGAGGAGGTGATAGGGGAGGCACCCCATGCTGTGGCTCTGCTTTTTAAACGTAGTAAAAGCCTTGCTCTTACGTCATTTAAAAAGCAGAGCTGCAGCAATCTGGGACACGAAACAAGCCAGGAGCTCATGCCAGGTCCCCCACTGTACCTCTGCCTCCTACCTTCACAGAGACAGTGCTAGAGGGAACCACCTTTATAGTGAATATGCAAATAAAATATTACCAATACACCAAAAGTTTATGAATGGGTTTGCCAGTCCCATTTAAAAAAAAAAAAAAAAATTGGGAACCACTGGACTACTGACTAGTCGCTTACATCCCTATTGCTTACATTGTCTGTTACTGCCCTTCACTTTCAGAAACCATCCCACAGTGCCACACGCTGGCAGTTAAATTGGTGAAAGCGCTCCTGGTGAAGATGAGCACTGCCAACTCAAGGAGCGTAGCGTGGACACAAAAAAACAATTCAGTGATTGCGGTGGCTGTGTGTCAACATAACAGGTTAACTTAATTTTATAGACTTGCTCTGAGTCTTAGGCTATGCCTATACTAAAGAGCTTTCAGCAGCGCTGTAAGCTCTATCATGTAGCTACTCTAAGGCTGTGTCTACATTGGCATGATTTTGCGCAAACACATGCTGCCTGTCTACACTGGCGGGGAGTTCTTGCGTAAGAACACTGACGTTCTAATGTGTGAAATCAGTGCTTCTTGCGCAAGAACTATGATGCTCCCGCTCAGGAAAAAGCCCTCTTGCGCAACTGTTCTTGAGCAAGAGGCCGGTGTAGACAGGCAACATGAATTTCTTGTGCAAGAAAGCCCAATGGCTAAAATGGCCATCGGAGCTTTCTTGCGCAAGAGAGCATCTACACTGGCGCGGATGCTTTTGCACAAAAGCACATCTCTTGCGCAAAAGCACATGCCAGTGTAGATGCTCTCTTGTGCAAATACTTTAACGCAAAAACTCTTGCGTTAAAAGTATTTGCGCAAAATTTTGCCAATGTAGACGTAGCCTAAATGGAAGGGAGAGAGTTCTCGTGTGAGCTTAATTATTCCAGATCCTGCAAGCAGGACTAGATATTTCTCCTGCCAACATAATGCTGTTCACACTGCTGCTTAAATCAGGATAAATTATGTTTATTAGCCACACTATTCTCCAGAAAACACTACAGAGCAACAACTTATGTTGATTTAAGCTGTAGTGCAGCTGTAGCCTTAAATAGAGTAGAATCATATCCTCTTTCTCTCTTTCCCTCCTTCCTAATGGAATAAACATTCTTTGACATGTTACAACAGCAGTTTAGATGTGTCCCATCTTCACAGTCTGCTCTCTACCACGACTACCAGTGCTTCTGCTGCCAAACTTTCACTTCTGTGAACTAAGATGTTTCCTTCAAAACTTCTGCATTTCCACAATCCTGAATTTCCATGAAAGGGACTCTTATTAAAAGGCTGTAACTTTTTTTCATTATTTTGTGTTATTGTAATTCAGGTACCTTCTAAGGTCACAAACCATTTGGATTTATTTCCTGTAATTAGGTCCAACCTTGCAACACGCTGAATACCCAGAACGCCCAATGTCTGTACCCCTGAGGATCAACAGAAGCTAACACTTGGAATTTCAGGGTGAGTCTACACAGCAGTGCTTAACTAGAAATAAGCTATGCAAATTGAGCTTCGTCAACTGTGTACCTTTTTTCAAAATTGCTTATTTCAAAATTGGAAGCATCTACACAGCACTAATTTCGAAATAGAGCACTCTCCCTCCGACTTCCTTTGCTCCTCATACAATGACGGTTACAGGAGTTGGGAGTAAGAAGTCCTCCAGCTTGACAGTATTTTGACACTATTTCTATTCCGAACTAACTACCTGCTGTGTAGATGCAAACTAAGTTATTTCAAAATAATGCTAGTTATTTCAAAATAATGTTGCTGTGTAGACGTACCCTCAGTGATCTAAGCTGTAGGCTGAATCTGTTTAACTATGAACAGCCTTACAGCCAATAACTTTTGCTTAATGTATTGTAGGCAGAAAAGTAGAGAAGCAAGCATAGGTTCAGGATCCACAACCATAAAACAGACAAAAGTGTGTATCTGTGTGATAATGTAAGGGAGGGTTGAAAAAGAGCTTACAGACCTCTCCCATGCCCAGAAATTGTTTTGTTGCTGCAGTTTACAGACATATGGGAGGGAGCTCTGGAATGATTAAATGCAAAGCAAACTCCCCTCTTAATTCTTACAATAGTCTCTCACCAGTTTCAAAGAAGTCTGTTTTAAAAATACCTCCTAAAGCACAGCCTAATAATAAATATAGGGCCTTGAACATGGAATCCAGCCCACAGTTAACCATTCTGAGAGCATATAATTCTTAAATTTTCCTGACATCTGCATGTGTATATGCTTACCTCACCCATACTGATAAAGATTGTTTCTATATACTATAAAATTGCTTCCGTCTGCACAAATTTGTAATTTCATTAACTATTTTCTTCACAAAAGCAAGTATTTGCACAGTTTCTAGAATCCTACAAGTAGGTACTACAAATACAGGATGAAGGTTCTTTTAAAAAAATAAAGTGCACTGGTGCAGACCATAAAACAGTTATGTTCAATTGAAACTGAAATAAATAGAATTATGAAGCACAAGTTATGTTTTAGTATCTTCTTATAGGTCATTTTTATGACCCTACTCACACTTAGCAGTACCTATTCTCCACAAGTAGTTCCATTTAAAATCACTCAACAAGTAGATTCTGATACCTAGTATCATCAAAATGCCAAGATGCAATTTGATTTGTTATACACAGCAGAGAATGCTTGACAGAGAATATATATCAGTGCTTAACCACTGTCATTTGCCCTTCATAAATATATATATTAGAATATTTCATTTTGAAAACTAAACCACTGACATATAATTCTTACACAAATTCTCTGGTCCTCTTTAGATACCCTAGTTCCACAATGTAATCAGTTTTTAAATTGTAATTGATGGCCAGTCACAGCTTTCAGTATTTCTTAGCTACCACTGTGCCTACCTTTTCCATTTGCTATTTTAAAGTAAGAGTATTTTATATATTTCTTCCAGCTGGCATTTCAAATTGAAAGTAAATAAAGTAGTTAAGAACTTGTATAGTCACAGTTAAACAGTATAGAAAGATACAGTTGGTTATCTTAAGTGGGCGGGGGGAGGGAGGGAAGACGTTTTGGAGGTTTTTATAAAAAAACTAAGTCAGTTTTCAATCTGACTGGCTTCACATGTGAAAACTCCAATCAACTGTGAAGCACTTTTCTTTGACTTTTTTTTTTTCAAAACTTAGAATAGTGACATTAATATTCAGCACATGCTAGTGCTTTACCAAATATTTCAAATTACTGTTTCCTCTAAGAAAATACTAAAGAATGATACCTATATTTAAAGTTATTTATTTTAAATTAGCCACACAGTAATCACAACAGAGTCAAAGCAGGCACATTTTAAGACACCAGTAAAAAAAATAGAAGAAGTTGTGTCACTCGCAATTGTGCATTACAATACACCATGGGTATGATTCTCATTTTAACTACCTTTGAGACAGATCTAAAAGATGAGGTCACTTCATATAATGTGGCATTATATTTCAAGCTTTACCACACTGAGCTATGGTCCAATTCAGATCTCTCAAATTAAGCACAGTCAGAGTAGGTCACTACCCGTATAGAAGACCTAACAAACACATAAGTACTGCAGGAAGTGATTGCAGTGATTCAGGGGAAATAGTTCCATCTACAAAGACAGCACTAAAACAATGCCTTAGCAGTGTAAGAGGAAACTTCACTGTTAGGAAATCCATCTGAAAATGAGACTGTATTAAAAAATAGTCTTCATTATGGAATCACAGACAGTGGTACAATGCATATGCACAAGAGGGAAGAATTAAGTTTTGACTGGGAACCTTAATTCTGGCACTTCCTAGCTTTTTGAATGCTTGACTCCACAACCCAAATGTTCTTTCAACATAAGTTTTGTGTAGTAACACATAAATTATGATATTATACAAAAGTGAGGGGGGTAAGGAATAAGAAGGTAATGGTACTCTATGGCATAAGTCACACCTCCATTAACCAGGACTCTGTGGTCCGGCAACTTCCATGATCCAGCAAGACCACTGATGTTCTGGACCACAGACTCCAGGCATAAGGAGGTCGGACTGCAGGACTCTGGCCCCTGCTGCCAGGTGGTAGTGGGGGGGCCTGCAGCAGCCATGGAGCCCTGGGAGTCCTAAAAGCTCCCATGGAGCTCCAGCGACTGGGACTTTTCAGTTTAGAAAAAAGGAGACTGAGGGGGGATATGATAGAGGTCTATAAAATCATGAGTGGTGTGGAGAGGGCCGATAAAGAAAAGTTATTTATTAGTTCCCTAAATAGAAGAACTAGAGGTCACCAAATAAAATTAATGGGTAGCAGGTTTAAAACGAATAAAAGAAAGTTCTTCTTCACACAGCGTATAGTCAACCTGTGGAACTCCTTGTCAGAGGAGGCTGTGAAGGCTAGGACTATAATAGAGATTAAAGAGAAGCTAGATCCGTGGTCCCCAACACGGTGCCCGCGGTGTCTCAACGAAAATCACCTGAGCTGGCCTAATACTTATTTTCTGATTTAAAATAAAAATAGAACAAAATAAAAATAATAATAAAAGCCTCTGTTGTAACACAGCACAACAATCAAGGTAAAAGACCCTAATTATTCTCTAATTTCAGTTTTTCTCATTCAGGCATTTAAACCAAAAACCAGAACCTTATCACAGAAATATAAAAAGTATAATTATATTCTTATAAAACCAATCTGACAGAAGCCCAGTGAAATAAAAAAAAGGGTTGTAATTAACTGTTAAATATTCATGCCCATTAAATATATGCAACAAGAGCTCTCCTCCCCTCCCTCCCAAAATGAAGTGATAACACTTGTAAAATTCTTATTGCTAATTAACTGCAGTGTGCAAAACTGACATGACAAAGTATAAAACCAATTGCATCTATTCTCCTAGCCTTGCCAACTTACTGATAATGGAAAAAGTTCAAGCACTGATTCCAATGTATTTGTCTGTCAAAAAAAATTCCCAAATCCCCTAGCTTACCTTGGGGTTTGTATAACTCTGAATGGTCACTTAAAGCAACTAAAGCTGGCCACTCTACAAAGAGAACTGCAAATGGTAAAATAACATAGGGGTCGCTGACTGACAGTTCATTAATACTGGATGGATGTCTACAGTTCTATTTTAGAAATCTGAAGAAATAAAAATAAATTACCTACATGTTTCAGTTGTGAGTGTGCCCTAAGGCCTCCGATAGGAGCACATTTCTATATATGTAGCAGTAAGAATAGCCACCTTCATCAGAATGTGCTGAGCATAGACATCTATGTCCTAACCTTAGTACCAGCCAACTCTTAGATGGTTATTTTTTCTTCACTAATGTACCTTTACCAGAGTGTGTAAGCTTTCAGACCCCAATGCCTGGGCAGCATGCAAAGTGCTCTCCACCTGTTTGACTCTCATGCACGCACCCTTGCAAGCAAGGGGGCGGTCACTTACAGGTTAACCTCCATCACAGTGCTCAACACTGAGATCAGAGTGGGGAGATGATCGTTCCCACCCCCGCACACACACACCCCCCCCCCTTCAATGCCAGCCGACACAAAGGAGAGGCGAATATTTTTCCCGAGGTAACTTTTCCTCTTGGTTCTTTTTCCTTCTTATTCCCCTCCCCACCGCCTGGTGTGCGCGCATAACACGCGCCGGGCGCCCACACAGCCGCTCCAGGAAGAAAAATAAAATGGGGGGGGGGATGGAAAAGACAAGGAGTCTGCCAGCCCCCCCCTCCCGCCCCAGTGGCTGCCGGGCGGGGAGACCAGGCAGCTCCCCAGATGACATGTTGTTTCCTGGCGGGCGGCGTGGCCCTTCGGGCTGCAGCGGGCGCTTGCGTCTCTCTTCGGGCGCAGCAGCCGGCCAGAGCCGGGGCTGAGCGCGGGGACCGCCTCTCGCTCGCCTCTCGCGGGCCCCGCGCTCAGCCCGAGCGGGCACAAGTTGCTCATCACGCCGCCGCCGCCGCTGCACAAACCAGGGACCCTCCAGCGCCGCCCCGCCCCGCCGCCCCCTCTCACCGCTCCTGCTGTCGCTGGGAGCCGCGCCGGCTGTAGCCACCGCTCCCCCGCCGCCTCCGGCCGCCGCCGCCGTGGCCGCCGCCGCTCCGCCCGCTCCTCCAGCCGCCCCGGCCGCGGTGGCTGCCGCTCCCATCGCAGCGCCCGCCGCCGCCAGGGCCAGGGCTCCATTTTCCTGCTCGTCCCCGCTGCTGTTGGCGCGCTTGTTCTTCTTGCCCTTGCTGCTCTTCTGGTTCGGCATCACGGAGCTGGAGTAGGAGGCTGAAGCGGCTGCTGGTGGGGGGGGGAGGAGGCGGCGGCGGCGGCTGCTGCGCTAACCCCGGATCATTGCGGCTCCATTACAAACAGGGCGCCCAGGAAGAGAGGAGCTGGCGGCGGCTCTCCCAGGCCGAGCGCTCCCTGCCCTCCCGGGCGGGCACCCACGGCCAGCCCAGCCCCCCTGCGCGCACACACACTCACACCCAGCCGCCTGGCCAGGGGGAAGCAGCGCCACGGGAAAAGGCGTGTCCCGCTTGTTTTGATTCTGCTTCCCCTACTACCGCTCTCCGCCCGCCCCTCTCCGCTTCCTCCTTTCACACGCACTAGCGCTGGCTGGTGACAGAGGGAAGCAGCGCAAGTTAAAGTAGGGAGGGTGGGGGAGCTACGGGGCTGAGCTCTAACAGGCAGCAAAGAAAGCAGGAGGGGCTCCGCTGGAAGCGGGCCCTCCCCACCCCCACTTTCCGCCCCAGGGCCTGGTGGCTGCCTGTGCTGTCGAAGGGGGTTGCTGTATAAGGCTCCTCCCTTTGGCCTAGGAGAAGCTTCACGTGCTCACAGCAGAAGAGAGCAACTCCTTGGGAGATCTGCCTCTTTTTCGAAAAGGAACAACCCCCCCCAAAATGCAAGGCGGGAGGCAGCTGCAAACTTGTGTTAAGTGTACTTCACAGGAAGTACCTCTGGTGGGCTCCCTGGAAAATAGCTGGCATGCCATTGGTGGGGTTGTCAATACGGTATTTCAAAAATAAAGGACTTTTCTTAGCACTACTGCACACTCCTCCTCCTCATATTGTTTTTATCATCATTGTTGTTATTAAGAAGTAGGTACTCACCTATATTCATTTCTTGCTGCCTTTTGCAGTGTTCCCGATTTTGTACAGAGATGAAAAAACAAGGGACATCCCATGTATGAAGGAACTGTTGGCTACCCTGTTGGTAGTCTTGCAAAGCCTTCAGGTTGTGTCATTTGGAAAACCATTTCAAGGAAATAAAGGTCAATTGCATGAAGAACACAGGGCAAAGTTTGAGGCACCACTTCATAATGTTTAGTTTATAAAATGTTCCTATTACAGTGTCTGAAAACTGACATGTAAGCAGATAAGCTTATTTGCTCCTTGATTGACTAAGTGTTGCCAACTATTGTGGGACTCAAGGTCTTCTTTACATTTACATCTGCCATATGAAAAACATCACAATTATAATTTATAATTTTATATTTTATAACATCTACGTGGTTAAACCAGATTATTGCATCTAAAGTAGCAGACTATATTGCCATAATATATAGCAGAGTATATGCTGTAATGTCTCCTTTGCTTTGGGGAATCCGGTATTGCGTTGTTATATATTCCATGATCTTTTCTGGGTGATCACAGCAAGACAGAAGAGTCTTTAATTTTCTGTTTGTGCACCAAATCCCCTCATCTGCCATAGTTCATGCAGATGCAGTTTAGGGTTGCTCCTGAGCTTTGTGGGAGATTCAAGACAGGGATCTTCTGCATCATGTCTTTTGCAAGGTGGGGTGTTGGGTTTGGTGGGGTTTTTTTATTTATTTTTTTTTTTTTTGTGACTTCTTGTGTACTCCATTTGACTTTCCAAGTTTCACTGGGTTGAAGTTGAATTGTTGAAGGTTAAACTCATGGGTCCAAAAGGGCTTAAACACTTCAAGCAGTGGTGAGAGACATTGATAAGGTCCTGAAGGGTGGGCAGATATTTATTTTCCATAATCCACTGATATTCCTGAAGTGCTGCAGCAACACAGCAAAATAGATGGGGAACAGGGTGCAACAGCACCAGTAGCCACTGTGTTGAAGTTGATGCGAGGATTCCAGTGATGCACCGCATTGCAGTATTCAACTGGACATCAAGTTGAGTGTGGTTACTTCTGGTCCAATCCATTGCATAGAACTTGGCTACGGAGTATACAAGGGCCATCACTGATGTCTAACACTGATGCTGATGTTCCACAGCTTGTGCTTGCCAGTTTCTGGATCAGGTTAACCCTTGTCTTCTTGGCAGCTACTTTCTTCAGATGGTTGAGGAAGATTAGCATGCCATCCCTCTGAGATAGGGTCAGCGTGTGGTTATATCTCATAGTGTTGCCTCAGAGGGTCACTTTCAGGGTGCACTTAATGTTCCTAGTTCAGGATTTGGCTTGAGCCTCCATTTCTGGAAATAGTCCTTCATGGTGTTTAGGTTTCCGTTCCAGTTGGATTCTGGAGGATCATATGTTCCAGGAGTTTGTACGTAGTGCACAGGAGTGATATTGGCCTATACCTTTCTGGATCGTCGATTGGCTTGCCTGATTTGAGTATGGGAATGACAGTTGCCTGCCATCAGGCTTTTGAGATGCTTCCAGTTTCCATGTTATTGGTGTACAGTTTTGCCAGCAATTGAAGTTACCTGGGTCCCAGTGATGGAGAAATGTTGAAGGGATACCATTTCCACTGACCACCTTCCCTTTCTGCATTTTGACTAAATCTTCTTTCACTTAATTTGTGCTGATGCTGATGGGATCTTGTGGAGGGTTTGAGGTCATGGTTCAATGTAGTTAATGATGAATCTCTTATTTGGTATTTTTGTTGAATGGTCCTTTTGTGCTCTCCAATTTGGAGAGTATTGAGTTGGGCAAAACTTTTGAAGTATGATATTCCATCTGATTAACAGCTCTGAGACATAATAAGGCCCAGTATGGCAACTAGAATGTGTGAAGCTCAAACTTTTGATGCACCCTGCCGGCATCTGGCTAAGTCTAGATATTCTAGCAGATTCTTCATAGACTGTGGTCTGCTGACGGGTTGTACTACCAGTGCAGATTCTGGGTCTCTTTTGTCCAGCAGGGAATATATTCTTCCAATTCTTTTCCTGTCGTTAGTAGTAAATAGGCCAACAAACTGGTGATAACATTCTGGTGTTGCAGTTGATTCAGATCACAACTTTTTTGACAGCTTCCCTATAGCAGTTTCAGTTGCCTTTGGCCAGGCTCCACTATGGGATTCATTTTGACAGAATCATGGGGATTTCAGTGCTAAGGTGGGTAATTGACTGTGTTGAGTGTTGAGGAAATTGTGAAGTATTCTGTGGGATGCGTGAAGTATACTCCTGCTTTCTTCTTTGGGTACAATCCTCAGAGCTGGGTTATAATTGCATTGCCAGTGAGCAGAGTGGAAAGCTGCTCACTTTTTGGGATTGAAGTCCTGTTAGAGATTTTCCATGAACATCCAATCCATGAAGTCTTCCCCATTGACTTCATTATTTCATAGCCTTGTATAGTATGGCGGCTGTTAAAGACATCAACATATAGGGCTGGGATTGGTGCACTTAGGAGTGCTGGTTTCAGTCATTTGGAATTAGGGCTTCATACATATTCGTACCTTGCAGCTCTCCTGTTTTAATGGTGCTGGTGTAGGTGACTTCCTCTTTAACTGAGTAGAAGATGTCAAAATCCATTATGGTGTTCTTCATATATATGGCCCATCCCTATTTCAGATGATCATAGCTAGTTATGAGGTTGTAGCTATAGATATGGTAGCTGCTGGCTTATAGGTCATTGGAGACATGGGTTTCTTGGAGTATAGGGATGTCAATGTTATGTCTTCAACATGTTTGAAAGATGGTCACACTTTGCTCAGGAAAATCTCCTAATGTTAAGTTGGAGGATCCTTCTTCCAGACCCTGTCTGGCATGCTACTTAGCCCTACAGAGGGCCATTATGGTGGCTTGAGTTGTTGCTCTGAAGTCCAGGACATTGTTAATCGATGTGCAGTTACCAAGTTGATGATATTTCTCACTTAACAGAGAATCTGTGATTTCACACTGGGGCCACATGAAGGCAGCCATTGTCCACTCTGGGACTCACCATAAAAACACAAGACTTATTTTCCTTTAAAGGTGAGGATCTAAGCCAGAGGTGGGGAACCGTTTTTGGATCAGGGGGCTGCTGACTTACAGAAGAAGAAAAAAACCTCACTAATGTGGCCCCCAACTGAGAAGCAGAAAGACACTCCTTGCACTATCCTCACATGCCAGAGCCTAGGGGGACCCAGCCTAGTAGATTTTTTTGTGCTCCAGCCCCGTGGTGGGTCAGCAGGGGGTCTGGAGCACCAGTGCAGGCTCCCCAATGCTGGGGGGAGCCCTGAGCCTTGGGGGCCAGATCCAGGCAAGCTGGGGGGGGCGCATCTGGGCCTGAGATTCCCCACCTCCACATAAGCTGTTATTTACAATAAGGAGCAAGTTTTTTGTCCTCCTGGGTTCAGGGAAAGGCTTTAAAAGGTGAACCAAGTGCACCCTAAAGACTCAGAAACCAAATGAGCTAAAATGAGCTGAAAATTGAGATTTTTTTAAACCAATTTCTTTATTTTTTTGAGGCCTGGTTTATGACTTTTGAATGCTTGAAGTTGCCAATCTGAATATGAATGGTGGGATGCTGAGCAGCAAACAAATGGAGTAGGGGGACCTTTTAAAACTTGATCAGAGCGACCTGCAAACCTCCTTTGGCACAAAACTGCCTACTTATTTCTTTAAGGTCCAGATCCTGCAACCTGTTCATAAGAAATCATAATAATTAATGTATTGTCTGTCTGAGATACCCTAGAGTGATTTGAAAGTACCAT
Organism: Pelodiscus sinensis; assembly: GCF_049634645.1. Taxonomy (NCBI): domain Eukaryota; kingdom Metazoa; phylum Chordata; order Testudines; family Trionychidae; genus Pelodiscus; species Pelodiscus sinensis. Next base: position 99,168,172 of record NC_134713.1, on the reverse strand, counting down.
TTAAAAATAATATTATAAATACCTTTTCTATGTTCCTTGGCTAACCTGAGTTACCTAAAACAGTTTCCTAAATAAGATCTTGTGTACAATTCCTTAACATATTCCAAATCACCCTATACATTTAGCCTGTACCTCAATGTTCCAGTTAATTGGTTGCCTCCTTTAGTATATTACACTCTTAGAATGGCCTATTACAAAAGGGTTTAAAGGGCTAACTAGGTTGGTTGCTTGTCCCATAGACACCCACATTTTAGACGCGTTAGCTGTTCCTCAATTTTCAGGGGAACACTTTTCCTAGTATCTATTTTTCAATAACTTGTGCTGTTATTTTCCAACTGGCACTATCTACATTAGTCCACAGCTTTGAAATTTCCGAATTACACTCTTTCCTGTCTCCAAGAATTTCATAAAGAAATTATTGTGGGCAGAGAAAGTATCACCAACCTGAGAGAATAAGAGCAATACCAGGAGAGCCAAATCATGATCCAACGTTACATGAATGGGACCTGAATTTGGCCCTTATGTCTTTGAGTGATTTCTCAGGAGAGTGAACTGAGTCTAGTCTGAAAGGCGATCAAGGGCAGGAAAACGTATATTTCTCATCACTGGTACAGACTACATCAGTAAACCAGTGCTACCTGTTAAGAGATTAAGGGATTGATTTGGGTTAACCCACAGAAATGATATTTCAGGGTAAAGATGCTATTCTGACTTCAAAAATCTGTCCCCAGAAGCATGCCTCCCATCTTGCTTCAGTGGTGAACTAAGGAAAGAATGACATGGTGTAAAGGTCAGGGGTGACTTGTACCAGGGATCTACTCATCCTAGCCCCAGACTGAGCTCTTAACTGCAACACAGCCTGAACATGATATGTGATAAATTTGGAAGCTGAGGGCAGGGCTGCCTTTCAGGCAGGGAGTTTGTTTATAAACAGAGGCAGGGTGATTAAGATAACAAAAGACTTATCATTAAAGTAAACTAGATGAGCCTGAAAGCATTGTCAGGCACTCCAGTTTAAAATATAGGAAATAAAGGGTGGGAATGCTGGGTGAGAAGTAAATAACAAGCCCCCAAAACCATCTGTACTGGGACTAGTGCTGTTGAATACATTAAAAAATTATTTAGAAAAAAAGATTAAACAGTGAGCAGGCAAAATTTGCGGATGATGCAAAATTTATTCAAGATTGTAACTCTTTGCGGCCTGCTTTGGACTTAACTAAGGGATTTCACATGACTGGGCAATACTATAGCAAATGAAATGCAATGTTGATAAATGCAAAGTAATACACGTGGCAAAATATAATCCCAAATATACATCCACAATTATGAGAGCTAAATTAGCTGAACCCATCAATAAAGAGAGTCATCATGGATAGTTGTCTGAAAATATCTGCTCCATGTCTAGTGGCAATAAAAAAAAACTAACAGAATATTGGGACTCATTAGGAAAGGGATCGATAATAAGACAGAAGATATCATATTACTTCTATAATAAATGCATGGTATGCCCACATACTGAATGAATACTGTGTGCAGATTTGGTCACCCCATTTGAAAAAAGATATATTGGGTTTAGTAAAGGTACAGAGAAGTGCAACAGCAATTATTAGGAGTATTGAACACATTCTAAATAAGGAGAGATTAAAAAGACTGGGACTTTTCAGTTTGCAAAAGAAATGATTGAGGGGGAGATATGACAGAGATCTATAAAATCATGAATGGTGTGGAAAAATTAAAGAAGTGGTACTTATACCTTCAAATAACACAAGAACTAGGGCTATGTCTACACTGGCAGCTTCTTGCACAAGAACATCTTGTGCAAGGGTTCTTGTGCAAGAAGTCCCACACAAGAAAACATTCACACTGCCATGTGCCAGCTGTGCTTTTGCGCAAGAGCACCCATGGCAGTGTGGATGCTCTCTTGTGCAAGAAAACTCTGATGGCCATTTTAGCCATAGGGCTTTCTTATGCAAGAAATCCCTGCTGAGCATCCACACTGCCCTCTTGCGTAAGAGCACCTGCACAAGAGGGCTTACACCTGTTAAAAAAGAGCATAGCTCTTGTGCAAGAAGCCCTCTCTTACCACGCAGTACTGTAAATTTCCTTGTGCAAGAGCAGTCGGGCAGTGTGGATGCTCTGTGGATTCTTGCGCAAGAACGGCCATACTTGCGCAAGAAGCCGTGAGTGTAGACATAGCTTAGGAGTCCCTCAATAAATTAATAGCAGATTTAAAACAAACAGAAGAAAATATTTCTTCACAGTCAATCTATGGAACTCTTTGACAGAGGATGTTGTGAAGGCCAAGACTATAATAGGATTCAAAAAAGAACTAGAGTTCGTGGAGAATAGGTGCCTCAGTGGCTATTAGCCAGTGTGGGCAGGGATCCAACACCATGTTGCATGTCCCTCTCCTCTGTTTGCCAGAAGCTGAGAACGGGTGATGGGATGAATTACTCAGTGAATGGCTGCTGTGTTCACTCCCTCTGAAGCACCTGTCATTAGATACTGTTGGAAGACAATATACAGAGCTAGATGGACATTCTGTTTGATCTAGTATGGTCCTTCTGATGTTCTTACATAGAACACAGATGCATCTGCCCCCATAGGCATCCAGTAGTAGGCAAGGGAAGGCATTTATTTATTTGAATTTTTTTTTTAACTCCGCCTTGTTATTTAAAATATTCAAGGTGGCTTACAAAATTTTTTAAACACAATACAAATATATATACAAATTTAAAATACAAGACTCCAGAGGGACATAAAACCTGCTAAAAAATATCGAGAAGAGAACTACACATACAGACTCAAACACCAATAAAAGCATGGAGTAAAAAGGGTGGCTTTAGCCTGACGCTAAAACAATGCTAGCGTTGGCGCCCTGTGAATATCCCGAAGAAGAGTCTTCTACAGCCTGGGAGCAAAAGCTGAGAAGTCCCTGTTCCGCGTTGATGTTAATCTTATCTCCATAAGTGGGGGAACACTGAGTAGAGCCTCCCGACCTGATCTCAATCCCTGGGCAGGTTCACATGGGAGAAGACAGTCCTTCAGATACCCGGACCCAACCCATTTAGGGCTTTATAAGTCATAACCGAAACCTCACATTGTGCCCAGACACATACAGGAAGCCAGTGCAGTTGCCGGAGCACTGGCATAATGTGCTCCATATAACAGGTATTAGTCAAAACTTAAGCAGCTGCATTCTGGCCCCGGGGGAGGGGGGAGGAGGGGCTCCAAAGGCTCTTTAGAGACAGCCCCACATAAAGCACATTACAGTAATCCAGCTGGGATGTAACAAGAGCATGGATCACTGTAGCCAAGTCATGCTTGTTCAGGAAGGGTCGCAGCTGCTAGGCACGGCCACGCCCACACTCCGCCCCCCAGAACGCCTGCTGTAGCCATTCTAGGGGTGGAGTGTTGCTTCCCCAGAGCTATGTGGAGGTGGGGGAGCCGTGCAACGTGCACACACCCCTTCACCTCTCTTCCTCTTCCCAGTGCTCCAGACAGGCTGGGGCGCACTCAGAGCGTTGTTCCACCTCTATTTCCCTCCTAAGGAGGGTATGCCCAGCGCACTGCCCTGACTCCAGCCCTCCCAGTGGGTGCAGGGCCCTTAGCAGAGGGGGTGGGGCTGGAGGCCTGCCTCCCCCCAGCCCCATCTGCACCAGCCACCCATATCTGCCCCAGCTATAACCTACTAAACCTCACTCCCTTTCCACAGCTGAGAGAGACTCCAGGACTTCTGTTACGGTCTCTCTCTCTCCACAGAGTTAGTAACAAAGTAGGAATATATAATAAAATTCTAAACCTAACAGTGTCCCTTAAGTAACCTGTCATAAGATGTCAGAATGTGTTATTAAAGCTAAGTGGGTCTAATATTTATTTGTCTTTCTTTTATACAGGAATTAGATACAGGGCTCCTGTAAGCCAACTGCTAAATAATCTGCCAGAAAACTTAAGTGCCCCTGGGATAATGGTTATAGTTTTCCTCCCAAACCAAAATCTGAAACGGCACGCCTGGCAAAGGCCTTACTCCTGATGCAATAGGTATAATGGTTTAAACATCAGTTTTGCAAACACGCTGGTTTGCAAGCTTAAATCCTGGCAAGGTCTGTTCAGCTTTTCATCCTCCTGTGGTAGAAAATGGAATTCCATTCAGTTTACAGGGTAAGGCTTTTGTGTATGAGATCATAGGAAATGTATTCCTCAATCCCTTGTATGGAACTAAGTAATCCATGGCGCATTTTGTAACCTTAGAGATTTGCCCTATTAGACAACATTTTATCTTCCACCACTAATATGCAGTGAACCAATTGGCTATCACTTCAGAAATATCTGCATTTTGGTGGTGTTTGCTAAGATGTAGTTTATGAAACACTTCACAAAGACAAGTACTACATATATGTAAAGCACTTATCATTAAGAGTAGATACCCAAGGAATAGGATTTGTTGTTATCTAATGACTTCCAAGAAAGGATAAATAGTTAAGTAGCAAAATTTGTTGAACACAAAAACTATGTAGTGTATGACAAGCAGGACTCAACAGAGGTAGGTAACTGGCACAAATGATATTTGACATAGATAAATGCGCTGGTAGGGACACTTGAAAATCTCTTTCTAAACCGATGTGTTTTTGAATTGGTGGTAATAGCTACAGAAAAAGTTGTTGTGGACAACTCAGAGAAGATATCTCAATATTCGGGGGGGGGGGGGGGAAGAAAAAATATCATAAGTAACAGCACAAATAATGGCCACGTATTATACTAATATATAAAGATAGTAAACATGATGACCCAATAATTATAGGCCTATCAGCCTGGCATCAATCTCAAGCCAGATAACAAAGCAGACAACATGGGACTTTATTCATAAAGAATTCAAGGAGGATAATATAATTCATGCTAATCATAGGTTTATGGAAGTAGATTTTGTCAAACTAACTTAATTTTTTTTAGGAGTTTCAAAGTTTGGTTGATAAAGTTAGTAGTTTTGACGTAACATGGTTAGACTTCTGCAAGGCATTTGCTTTGGTACTGCTACCACTGCACAACATTTTGATTATATAATAAGAATGATATGCACATGGCACACATTATATGAATGAAAAACTTACTAACTAATGTGTCTGAAAATATAATTGTAAATAAGGTATCATCATCAAGGAGATGGTTGTGAGTGAGGTCCTGCCAGGAATGGTTCTTGGCCCTATACTATTTAACATTTTTATTAATAACCTGGGAAAAAAACAAATGTAATCACTGATGAAGTTGGCAGATGATAGAGAAATTGGGGTAAATGATGTAGTGGACAGGTCTCTTGTACCGAGCATTCTGTATTGCTTGATAAACTGCACACAAGCAAACAATATGCATTTGACCATGGGTAAGTGTAAATGCATGCAACTAGGAACAAAGATTGTAGGTCTTACATAGGTTGAAGGACTCTGTCCAAGGAAAGAGTGACTACAAAGATTTGAGGGGAGAGTGGATCATCAGGTGAACATGAGGTCCTAGTGCACCACACTGGCCAAAAGGACTAACACTGTCCTTGGATGCATAAACAGAGGAATCTCAAATAGATTTTCTCCAGCACAGGCCCCAGCTGGCCCTGGGAGTACTCACTCTGTATGGACACGGCTTTCTTTTTTTTTTTTTTTTTGCTCGACAAAACCATTGGAATCCTAGTACCAGCAACCCCCCCCCCCTTTTTTTTAACAAAAAAAGCACTGAATAGGAGTATAAAGGTTAAAATACCTCTGTGTTTGGCACTGGTGCAACTCCTGTTGGAATATTGTGTCCAGTTCTAGGGTCCACAGGATGTGGATAAACTGGAAAGAGATTAGAGAAGAGCAATGAGAATGATTAGAGGATGAGAAAACATGCCTTTTGGGGCTCATCTATACCACGCTAAAGTGTCTAAAGAGGATATGCAAATTCTGCAGGAATTTGCATATCTTGTTCCGATCTCACTTTTGAAAGGAGAGCTTTACCTGGTTCCGCAAGGCTGCTGGCACAAAATGGCTGCCAGCAAAAAGACAAAGGAGAAGCAATGACTCCCCTGAGTCTTAGTGCTCAACCGCTCCCCTCCTATCCCTGCACTCACTCTTAAAGGGGACATGCTCTTTTAATGCTGTTTTATGTTAATTTTTTTCTCAACAACTTTGGTCTCCCCCCCCTTTTTTTTCTTTCTTCAACAGAATTTTGTCCTGTTTTTTTTGGGGGGGGGGGCGGTTCGGTATTTTTGTTTCAACCATCTGGCAACCCTAATAGTTTCTGTGGAGTACTGAAGACAGCAACTTAGTGGGTTTTCACCAGACCTACTAAATCCATGCTGCTACATTGATAGCTGCCGTGTTGATTTAGCTGTAGTTTGTTGTCTTTGCCGACAGCTAGCCTTTAGGGACACAAACACTTACATATATATATATATATATATATATTGCTATCAACATGAAAGCTAATAAACTTTTATTGTAAGCCACTCAGGGATCACACTGCTTTCACTTCAACTGGATCCTGTCTGCTCGGTTTCTTCCATGTGCCACTACATGTCTCTTAAAGGCATCCTGGAAATCAGTGAACCGTACAATACTAAATCAATTCCATATGTCCCTATAACTTAACTAATAACACAGACTGGAGTCAGACGTAAACAGTGCATGACCCATGGTGGAAAGCAATCTGAACTACAACCTCCTTACAACACTTTATCCCACTGTCATGATAGCAAACAACAAACCATGGGATGTTGTTTGGTTCATCACACTCTCTGTCATGACTGTTCAGTATCTCCAGTGACCCCTCCTTCAGAGGTCCTTCCTGGTTCCTAGATTTTGGGTCCAGTGTGACCCTGAATTGGTCCTGCTTCGGTTCTGCGGGTGTCATACTGCAGGTCTTCAGGTGGGGCATGTTCTGATGGTGGTGATTCCTTGCATGAACTGGGATGTTCACAGATTCTTTGCACAAGAGAAAACAGCCATTCAGCTGTTGTAATTTTTTTTAACAAGATCTCCCGGCCTGAATTTTTTAAGCCATCTTCTCTGTATGGTTAAAGAACTACTTGTTTGTCCTTATCCTCTACAGACCATTTTTAACTTTGCTTGGGATTCTAGGTCTCAAAAGGGTTGTCACCCCAGGGAGTTTCTCTCTGAGTGTTCTTCCCTTTAGCATTTGTGCCATGGCATTCCCAGTCAGTTATGAATTCCAAGTGTTCGATCAAGCCCAAATGTGTGTCTGTCCCTAATTCCCTGTTTTCTTGAACAACAACTTCACAGTCCATATTGCTCATTTGGCCATTTCACTGGGCTGGGGTATCACATAACCAGTTTTAAAACATTCCTGGTTTTGCCTAGCTGCAATTTATTGGTCACTCCAGTTTATTTCTGTTACGTTTCTTTTGCATCTTTTGGTATGCTTAGCCTCCCTGTTTGTCTTAAAATGTTTTCTTCTAACATTTATTTATTTAATCTACATTAGGGCTCAAGCCATCTCCCAGAGAACACAGGTTTTCCTGTAGATTTATTTAATGGGTATAGGATTTTGATGTTTTGTCTTCAAAATGAAAATTCAACAAGAAAACTTAACATTTTTCCTTACCTCTAACACATGGATATCTTTCAACGCATGGTGTTATGTTTGTAATTGAATATGAAGCGAAAGAGGAGATGACTCACAGGGCATTAGTAGGAACTTGCAAGTTTCCATTTTGAAAGGAATGCACTCTTGCACAATCCCACAAATGTCTGCAAAACTCTTGGCAGTTTTCTTTACATGCAAAATTTTGATCATGGGCATCGCTCCTTCTAAATCTAAAATAACATTTTCTTAATTCTAACCAATGAATAGTTCATATTAAATCGTTCTAAAGTTGATTTAAGAAGCCAGACATTCTATTGTACTTTTTTACTGTACATTACTTTAACCCAGTGTTTCTCAACCTTTTTTTATAAAGTACCCCTTTAAAAAATTAAAAGTACTGTATCTCCAAAACCTACAGTTTTCAGACACACAACATTTTTTTCTACCATTGCAACACATTTGTTTAAACAACTTAATCATAGCCAGGTGGTCGATGAACTTTTTGGGTGTAAAAAGTACAAAAATAATAAAACACTGTCACACTTAAAACAAAAATTCAGTTTTCTCCAAATTTCCCCCAGACTTCTCTCGAGTACCCCTAAGGTGCTTTGTACCACTGGTTAAGAAATGCTGTTTTAACCTACTACCCCAGCAAACTCATTCTTCAAGATTACAGCCGCCACACATCCATATGTAGGGTAGGTCAGAGCATTCTACTCCCATAGGAGCTATTTAAAAATTCCCTCTTTAAAATAAGGAGTTATCTGAAAATTTTGAAGTCAGTTGGAAACCCATCTGCCATATGATTCTTCCCATTTCTTTATACTTTGGTTGATGAGACAGAACGTTTTTAAAATCAGAAATTGACATGTTCACATTATTGATTTCCTGCTTTGATTCTTTAAAGGTGAAGAGGATAGTAAAACAGTTCATCACATGCAGCCTGTGTTGCCTATTCCTCTGCTGCAAATGCTGGTAAATCCTAAAAATATTGTCTAAAAACTTGGATTTGACTTTCGCTGGTATAGAATTTCTTTTTTGTTTGCAATTATTTTTTGTTTGTTTAAACAAGTGTTCCCAAACAATTCACTCCTACTCTGAATCTTTGCAAGTTTCAGCCTGAAACTTAAAGTGGATGTTTTAGAAAATCATTCATAGCTAGCTAAACTAACCAAAAATATTGGTACGTGTACATACTTGAAAGACAGTCAGTAAAGAAAGTCTTCTAACATGGTTTTCTAAGGAGAAAACAGATTCACATAAGAAATTTAGTCTGTATTTAAAGATATTGGCTCATATTCTTCCCCCATGTTGCATTATGTAATATATTAAAATAAAACAAAAATATATCAAAACAAAAAAAACAGTGTAGTGTCTCACTAACAAAATATATCGAAGCAATTAGATAGTGTAGGAATTTGGGGCACACACTGCTACCCTAATAACAGAGACTAGAAAATCAATGCAGGGGTGATGTTCTGAAAATGTTCTCTGTCTTTAATAAATTAACTAGAACACTGTTAAGTATCAGAGAGGTACAAACCCTACAGTTTTATTGAACCACTCGAAAGGCATGGTGAAAGACCAAGTTTAAGCTAAAAAAAAACCCCTATAAATAACAAGTAAAATAAAATATTCAGCCTTAGGAGCAAAGAAGATTTAATTTGAAAATTCTGTTTTCTCTAATTATGTTTGCACAGCTACACACAGGGAAGAGTCTAAAATGACAGTCTTGTTATATAAATGCAAAATATATGCATCTAAGGCATTAGACTAATGAAATTAGCACTCAACCGGCCTGCCAATGGCGAGGGGTGGAGGGGGAGGGGGAGTGGGGAGACAGTTGTCCTAGGGCTTGGGGATTAAAGTGGCCTGAGTCTCCTGGCCATAGCAGCAGGAGCCAGAGCCCTAGGTCCTTTAAATTGCTGCTAGAGCCTGCAGGCCTAGGCAGGGTAGTTGGAGGAAGGGATAGCTCTGGGAGTCTGGTTCCACCCCAGACAGCCTGTAGGCCATGAGGGGCAGGTGGAAGCTGGGTTCAGCCCACAGAGCCTCACCCTGACCTCAACAGCCTGCAGCCTGTGTGGGGGAAGGGACACTGGAAGGGGTAGAAGCTCCTGGAGCCTGGCACCAGACAGAATGAAGACTATGGGGGAAGGGCGCTAGAGGCCAGGGGCAGCCATGGAACATAGCCAGCACCCAGAGCTTTCCCCAAAAGAGCCTGCAGGATAGGGAGTGCTGCCCCGATGCAGGCTAGGGGCTGCCCCAAGAGCACTGCCCACCAAGACAGGTTAGAGGATGGAGGATAGGGCCAGCTGGAGCCTGGGGCAGCCCTGGAGATCCCTGCACCCTCCTGACAATAGCGTTGCCAGGTGTCCAGTTTTTAACTGGACTGTCCAGTATTTGAGCTTTCTGTTCTGGAAACAGCAAATGATGAAGGTTAAATACTTGAGCAATGTCAGCTGTATCTGCTAGTAACTATATATCTGAGCCTCTGGTTTAGTAGATGTTTGTTCAATCTTCCATTTGTTAAATTAGTTCCAGAGAGCTGCACAGGTTTGTTATAACCAATGGCTATTACTTATGTCAACAGTAGTATCAGTTTACACATCTGTTATAGGAGAATTGTAAAAAGCCACTTAACAGTTATATTATCAACAACAAAAACAGTCCAGCAAAACAGTTGCTATCCATCATTAACAGTGCCCAAATAAGCTTGAGAAGTGATGATCAGATGTGTATAATTATCCCAGTTCACTAAAGTATGGCTTAAATTTCCACATGTGCCTAAGTGCTTTGCTGAGTCAGGGCTTGTTTCCCCCTCATTGTTACTAATCTGGTTACAAATCCAGAGTCTTGAAGATATCTATGCTAAACAAAAATGATTTTGCATAAGGTGCAGCTGCCACATTATACATCTAGGACAGCTTCACCCACCTTCATCATTTGCTGTTCTTCCACCTTCCCTTCTTTTACAAACAAATGGGCCAGATGTGCAAATTAGGTGTCTGTTGCTTTTATAGATAGCAAAAAGCAACCATCAAATCACTACTGCTGTAGTATCTACATAGATTAATAAGGATTAATGTCCATTGTGCTGGGATATTGATTTGCATTCTTTCATCAACTGCTTTTCACTTTTTGATTTATAAGAGCGTCTTTTTTCCATTTCTTTCATAAGACAAGAGGACTAAAAAGCTTTTTGTTAATTGAAAAAAAAGTTCGTCATCTCTCATTATATTCTTTATTCATCCTTTATATTTATGTGTTATATATTAGTACTACAATTATTGCTTAATTTATGCCTTTTCAGAAAAATTGCCAGTCTTCTCTGTGGTTGCCCTGTTGGTAGTCTCAGACTGTAAGACTGCTGGCCAGGTGCAAGGACAATGGCTGTCTATTAATTTCTTTGCACCAGCTGTTACCCTCAGCATGCACAAAGTCTGGGTCCTGTGATGACTGCTGCCGGGTTGTGAATTTTATTTTAAGAGCTAATCCAGGCTGCTCAATCTGATAGTGAAGTGTATCCACTCAGAATGTATTATTAAAAAAAACATAGACCAGGCTTTAAATCCATCACAGAGAAGCTCGTGTGCTTATTCCTGCATCAGAAACAGGTCCATATTTAAAAAAAACTTTCGGTTTTTCTGCACAGGCAGATCTTCAGCCTGTGAGGAACTCCATTTTGTTGGGGTTGAACATGAGCACAGAGCTGCTTGTAGGCCATGACTGCCCACGATTGACTATCTGGGCTCACTAGAGCACCCACATTGGAAAAGGGCAGGTATTAAGCCTCCAATCATTGTTTTAAGCTTACGGAAACTCAGGCTCTTTTTCCCCAGCCCACACCTACCATTGGGAGTTTGTACCTTTAGCAAAAACACTTACAAATGAATGGGGTAAACAAATTTAAGTTTATTACCAAGAATTAAAAATGTAAAATAAACCAGGACCCCCCAACTAAACAGGTTAAAAAACAACACAAATGACAGGTGAACAAATAACTCTTGAGTTGCTAATGTCCCTTAGAGGCCTGATAGAGATGTTAAAGTCACAACTGTACCATTCCCGTCGGCAGGTGTCAGCCAGATACGGATACCCTCTGATGGGCCGGATATCGCAGGTGAAGGACCGGATCCTGGATTGATGTCCTCTCGTAAATTGTTCTGTGTCTGTGCATTCCTCTCCTTTCCTGTGTCTTCCTGGCTGTGGAACTGAGAGAAGATGGATAATCGGTGGTCTGCTATCCTATGAGTCTGTGTGAGAAACCCATCTTAAACACAATATAGATGCTAAATTAATGAAATAGCAGGCTGTAGATTACCTTACCAAAAGAACAACTACCCTTGCATATGCAATGGCTATCAGCAGAGATCAGTAGCACTTGCTTTTGTCTCTAGGTACACATGGCTCCTACTACTGCCTCCAGGACAGCAAGTGACCGGAGAAGTGGCCTTAAATAGCCAATCTTTTCCTATCATGGCAACAAAAAGGCACTAAACTTGGATAAAGAAGGGGGCCCACCTAATGTGGATGCCAACAACAACCTGAGGCAATCCAAAACGGCAATGTGGCCTGTCAGGGAAATTTCCCTACACTGCTGTAACAGTCACATGCATTAGCAGAGCTGTACAGCAAGGCTATCTTACAATAAGTTTTCACAGTGATTGTTGCCAGAGAACTATTAGTTCTTTGCCATCACGAGCACTAAACCCACAAACTTCTATTTTAAAAAGCAAATAAGAATAGAAAAAAATCAAAGTAAATTCTCATTCTGAGTTTAGAGTGTATTGTTCATAATATTTTTTAAAGAAAAATACATTTTAAAACAATCATTACTCACCATGAACTGGTACTTTTGGAACCAAAAAATCCATTTTAAGACAAATGCAAATAATGGAAAATGAGGATATCTTTTGGGTATGCTTATCCTTGTCCATGTCGTTCACAGAACTACACTGGATCCAGCTGGGATCTAGCTGGGGATGGGGGAAGCAAACCCACAGTCCCACCTACAGCTGAGCACTGGGGAGAGAAAGAGAGGCAGGGCAGCCTCCCTGGTGCACCCGGGAAAGGAAGAGAAGTAAGGAGGTACGTGCACGCAGCACAGCTCTCCGAGCACCAGGGGAGGGGAGGAGAGAAGGTCAATGGTTACAACTTTCCCAGCCAGGAACATCAAGAGAGTGGGCACTAGGAGCAGCAAAACTCTGCCCCCAGAATGCTTACATTCTGAGATTGGAGTGTGGGCATGGCTGTGTATGGTAGTTTGGGAAAGCAAAGCCTTCCCCCCACCTAACATAGCAGATGCCTATGGATCACTTGATGATTATTGTTCTATTCATTACCTCTGAAGCATGAGCCACTGTCAGAAGACAATATACTGGGCTCGATAGACCTTTAGTCTGACCCAGTATGGCTGTTCTTATGTTCTAATAGCCTTTCCTTACAAACTTTGACCCCCTCAAAACATTTTGCATTATTAGTTTTAAATGGAAACAAAATTTGTTGGCCTGGGCTTACACTACCCAGACTTGACATATATCAGTTCTGATGTGACTACTTTTTTTTTCTCTGCCCCAACTCAAGCTATTACAATATCAGTGACAATTCCTACCTTGATAAATTATTTCTCATTGGGAATTCTGTTTGCTTCCCTCCAGCTGAGAGAGGTGATGCTATGGAAAAGGAAAGGGGTTTACTCTCCTGAGCAACTACATGGGACTAGCACACAATCTTGCCTAGTAGAGTTATCTTTATTGGTATCTGGCCAGAGTGCTAGAGCAGATATAATTTCTTGGACAAAACTCTTCTTATATTTTTCCTTTCATGTAAATTCAACATGTTCTGTGTTCACTTTACTTTGATCTGTCTGTTATCACTTTGGCTTTTTGCCATAAGCATTAAGTTCTACAAATAACAATGTTGCCATCTCATGATTTCATCACTAGTCTTTCAGTATTCGGGAAGCAATCCTGCTTCCATTGAATCTAGTCCCATTTAGCCTTGATGTTTTAAAGCCCCTGCACTTGCTTAACATGTGATTATGGGAGAGTACAAGCTTCCATTACAAATAAAAAGATTCTAGAGCTCATGAGTGTAGACAAAAGTTTGAAAACAAGAAAGCAAATCAACAGGATCCAAAACTTAGTAGGAGAAGTATTTTAAATCCCATATATTTTATTATGATATTTTGGGGCCTGATTCATGATTTTTGAGCAGTTGAGACAGGCAATTCTGGATTTCATAGTCAACATTGCCTAATAATTGAGGGCACCTTAAAATGAGGTGAATAATAATAATTCAAGAATAATGTGCCACATAGTTTAGGTACCCGGAAGTAAGGGTAAACACTTATCACCAAAGCCTTAATTCTACCCGGCAGGCCAACAGTCACTGCACTGTCTCCCCATCCCTGTCAGTGGGTGAGAGCTCACTGCTTCTTTCAAGAGGAAGAACCCTTTGACTGCTCCTGAACGATAAATATTTCTTATCCTAGGAGACACTTATGCCCCCTATTTTAATTGTCAAACAATAAAAATGAAATTGAAATGTATTTCCAGTAGGGAAAAATACTGCATTGGCTGAAAAAATGAACTGGGTGACCTAATACGTCTCTAATTTCTGAAGATTCTCTGATTCTTGCCAGTAATCTGGGACCTTAACTGTAAATAACCAAGGTTCTTACTCCCCTTTCAGTTCGTAGGATCATCGCTAGAAAAAGAAAACATATTTGGAACTTTTTAGAATTTCATGGGCTCTAGGATTCTAAGTCATAGAGAATTTATAAGGTATTATCATATGTATGTGGTTCAGAGAAAATAGAGTATATGCTCACTTTTAAAAATATTAATAGCAATTGAGGTTTCATGAAACCTCAGACTTTTTCAAGTTCCCCAATCCTCAGTAATAGTTTGCCAGGAAGCCACAGGCAAGTCCACCTCCTATTATAAAGTTAAATGCTATTCTGTTACAAAAACCAAACCTTCTGCATGGATGGAAACAATTGGTACTTATAATGAAATCAAGCCAATGCGAGTATCACACATTGCATAGCTTGTAGGATTTTGTCATGAAGGAAGGTAAATTAATTGTATTCTCAGGCAAATCGTTAGAACCTCCATTGATTTATGCTTTGCAATCAAAATATTTCTGCATTATGCTTTGCTATAGTTAAAGAATATGTTGCAATTTTATTGGAATGTGTCTTCCTGAGCTGGAGTGAACAGCATAAGCAGAGACATACGCATCTGTCCTACACTAATATTTGTATTTCCTACCAGCCTACAACATAATCTTCTAGCTCCCACCAACTTATATGACCCCGATCATTTCATTGTCACAGGTCCAGCATGAGGATTCAGAGAAAGATGATTTTGGGACACCCACAAACTGCACTAAACATTAAATTAAAAGACAAGCAACTGCCTTTACATGTGTAGGGAAGAAATTCAGGTTCCCTCACTTCATTCTTGTGATTCAAGGGAAACTGATTCCAACTTGTTTGCTGATGTTCAGGATTAGTTGCCAACAATGATGCAAATATGACAGACCTGGGAGCAACTGGAGGGTTGTGCATGCATGCCACTGAGTGTTAGCCTTTATCCAGCGCTCTGTAAACAATGATTATCACCCCCGCTTCTCTGTCAGTACTGTTATCTCTGGTTTATGTATGGGAAAAGTGACACGGAGAGTATCAGTGACAGAGCCAGGAAAAGGACAGAGGAATTCCTTGCTGTCAAACTCATGCTTTGACCGTGGAACTTCTCATGATATAGAGCAGTTCTTCCTTGTGCTGAGAATTACACTGTCCTCAGTAGTGGAAGAAGATGGAAGGGACTTTTGCTAAGTGCTACAGGTGATGTCCTGAGCAGTAATGATTCTCCAATTTATAAGCTAATCTGGGCTCCTCACAAATTTTGAGGGGTTTGAGGCTGTTTCCACAGTTCTCAGATGGGCGGCTTTCAGGGAATCTGATTTTCTTTTTAAGAAAAGCTCACTGATAATCATTTGGTGCTGTGATGTTGCACTTCCATATTTTTTACGAAAATATGTTTTTGAATCTGAATATGCTGAATTCAAATATGCTTTATTCAAAATGTGCCATGTGACCTGTCATTGCTTGTAATCCCCTGCAAGTGTATATTCTATTTGTATGATTGTATCATTCCTGTATTTGAAGTTAGAAATACGAAGTAATAAACTTGTTTCTAGATGTACTAGTGAAGGCTATTAGCAATACTCAAGGAACTTAATGGCCCAGTACTCAAGACAATGATCTATGAATAGTCTTGTTTTTCCTGTGAGTCTGAACTATTGTTGCTCCTGACAAAACATGTGGCCAGGTCACTAAATACTGGATCCCATTTTGAATGTGGTACTTTTCCATGAGAGGGTAAAAGGGTTGAAGCAGAACACAAAGGATGTGAATTCTATTTATAGGCATGAAAACAGACAATAGGAGGAGTTAGCAATTGTGGGACACCAAGACACACCCTGCTAGCACTGAGATGACTGCTGGAAATAGCTAAGACTGAACAGGGGGAAAGAAGAAGCCCAAGCAGGGTGGTTGACTAGCTTGGGAGAAAAGATGACAGAACTGCTGTAGGGTAAGGAATTACATGTTACCAGTTTCTTAGAGTACTAATCTTAGCTGCAATGTTTTCTTACTTTGATCTGTCTGTTATCACTTGTAACCACTTAAATATTACTTTTAATATTTAATAAAAACATTTTTTATTGTTATTAAACCTGATGTAAATAATTGTTAACTGGGGAAGTGAACAACAGCTGTGCATCTCTCTCTTTCAGTGATAAAAGGAATGAACATATTTGTATAAAACTTTCATGCAGAGCAAGACAGATTTATCTGGGATTCTGGTCCCATTTGCGTGGTGTTCCTGGGTCAAGTTCCTGTGACTGAGCCTTCCCAGAAATGAGTTGTTACCAGTCTCTGTGTTACTCTGCTGGGAGGGCTATTACCTCAACTCTGTGCCTTTGCTGAGGGAGACCCGAGGTTCTGGCTCAGCTGGACAGGGTAGTAGGTTTCCCCAGAGGGCAGGCGGGCAGGGTTAGTGGTGTGATCAGCGCATCAGGTTATAGTCTTTAGGGGATCTCTATGACCCAACCAATCACAGGTACCAGCAACATCTTTGCTTCAGTTACATTTTCAGGGATATTCTTTCAAGAAAAATGACTAGACACTTCCTTTAAAAATCCAAACAAATAAAGCTGCAATTAACGCTGTCTACTCAGGGATGTCATGGCCACAAGGAAATGAGGCTCAGCCCTTGTTAGGAGCAGGCAAATATAAAAGCTTCCCATAGTTATTATAATGTATTAATCTCAGACAGCTTTCTGTAGGATTCACTGCTTGTGGACCCATGAGACTGCAAGTCTTGAAACAAATAAGTGTTGTTCGGCTTACATAGAGCTTCCCTTCCATCATGTAAGAAATAAAACATAAAAAATAAATATCAAACATGTCAGAGAAAAACAAGATGTTCAGTGCTCCGGGGAAATTGCAGTGGATTTACCCTACACTATCTACACATCAGAAGTTCTCTGTGCTGACTTTCAAAAAACCTACCAGGTTCTGCTACTTCTCTCCCAGGGGGTTACCTTCTGTGAGCAGCTGGAACTGAAGTCTGTCTGGTTTTGGCTCTTTGTGCAGGTGGAAATACTCCTATTAAGCAAGGCTAGCTCTTCAAACAGTTACGACTATGGTATAGACCAGTGTTTCTCAACCCTTTTTTATAAAGTACCCCTTTTAAAAAAAAATTATGAGTACCCCCAGTACTTACAGTTTTCAGACACACTTAATTTTTTTCTATTGTTGCAACACATTTGTTTAAACAACTTAATCGTAGCCGGGAGGGCGATGACATTTTTGGGTGTAAAATGTACAAAAATAATAAAGCTGTCTGAGATTAATAAAAAATTCAGTTTTCTTCAAATTTCAGTTGTGTTGACGTACCCTCCAGACTTCTCTTGAGTACCTCTAAAGGTACTCATACCACTGGTTGAGAAACACTGCTAAAGACATCTATAACCAATTTTTCCTTCTGTGACATCTGTAACCCTTCTGACATCTGGAGACAGTAGCAGCCAAGGCCAGATTCAATATCTATGGGGTTTGTCTCCATCCATCCAACACAGAACGGGCTCAAGCTTCCACCCAGTAACGTGGGAAATTCACACACGACTCCTTGGTGCCTCTAAGGGCGCGTCTGCACAGCAGGACTAAAGTCAAATTAAGATATGCAACTTCAGCTATGTTAATTGAGTAGCTGAAGTCTAAGTTGTTTGACTTGGCTTTAGGTGCTGTCTGCACTGCAGAAACTTGAAGGAAGAACACTCTTCTTTTGACTTCCCTTACTCATGAAATTAGGGCTACAGAAGTCAGAGTAAGAAGCCTGTTATTTTGAAATAATTTCAGAATAATGGGCTTGCTATGTAGATGCTCACTCTGTTATTTCAAAATAAGTAAAGGGGCATCTTACTCACTCTCCTGTGTAGACATGTCCTGGGAGGCAATGCTTCCCCACTCACAAGCACAGAGTCTGAGTGTAGAAAATACAGGGGGGAGAAGTAATTTGGCATTAATTTGGGACAATACTAGTGTTCATAAACAAAACTATGAGTAAAGTCCCACCCCAAGCTTGTTGGGCAATGTCCTTTTCCTCTCAGGTTCTTAAGTCTAGCAATGTAAGTGTCCCCTTCACATGCCCAGCCCTTCTCTGTACCCTACTCACAGCTGCTGCCATTAGTCAGGGCAGATCCAGAGTTCAGACATGCATCTATAGGTTTTACCTCCCATCCTGAGTGTGGGTGAGGTAAAGAGGCATCTTACTTACTCTGCTAGTCACTCACTGCTCTTTGATGCTGTCCTGCTGACCATTTGTCTCACCTCTCTGCCACCACTCTGGTGGCCAATTGTCATGCCGCTGCCACTCTGCTGGCCCCTCAACACATGTTTCCACCACCATCTGGCTGGTTCTCCATCCACTTCTTGGCTGGTTCTTCTGCCCATCAGTCTCAGATGAGCTCCCAGTGATTTCTACTCTTAGCAAGCAGGCTAGAAGAAACTCAACTACAACACCATTGATATAAAAAAGAGGCTCCTAATAATGCCTATTTAGCTCTGTTCTTTGAATGATGGGGAGAAACAGGTCAGATAGTCCAGGTAGAGGAAGCCATGAAGCCTCCTGACTAAAATAACCTTCCCTCATCCCTTCCCTCTCATAGAGCTCTGAAAGTTGAGCCCCTACATTTGCAAGATGCTTTCTGCTAACTGTGCACCCTTTCATTTGGAATAATTTAGCACAATCCTACTTTTCTGTATTTCCACAAAATTACAAATATCGTCAACCATATTTAGCTATCCCTGCATTTAATACAAACAGAGCTGGTGTTGGGTCTTACATTAAATTGATTACAGTGAGCAAAATACCACTCCATCTGCTGAATTTCTAACAAATCTAGCAAAGCAGGAACAAACAGTATTTACATAGATGCCTCTCTCTATGGGTGTCTCTCCCATTCCAGCTAGCTGTAATGGAAGCATTCCTTCAGATTCTGTTTGTACGCCTGTGCAATTTGATGGACTTCAGTGCTATTACAGTGGTGTAACCAGAAGCAAAATTAAGCTTGTTAGGTTTTTGTGATGCCTTTGTTCTTGCTGCTTGTTGGGCTTGCATCAGGGCATAGGTCTCTGTGATGAAAGTTACTAGTTCAGCAGCCATGGCGAGCTAATCTGATGCCAAGAATGTGAGATCACTAGGTCAACTGCTTTAGAATGCTGGACTGAATCCAAAGGAGGCTGGTACAGAGTTAAGCTGGCTAAGCATGAGTGATTAAAGATCAATACGAGAAGGGGAGCTCACCAATTCTGGTGGTTGTATGACTCCATGAGAATTGTTGCCATGTGATAAAGTGGCATTGCATCAGCTTATATGATAAGATAGGACATAGAAACAGGAAGACAGAGAGGAATTAAATGCATCTGCCCACCCCAAGCAGGCCCACAGCATGTCAAACCAAAGTGTATATGAGAAAGTGTTTATATGCACAGGGTTTGCAGCTAGGAGATAGGGGGAAGACTTCCAGCCAGCAGCCAGGAGAGGAGAGAGAATTATTTCCCAAGTTTTAGCTAGGCTGGGGATGGGAAGCCACTAAAAGTCCCCCTTTTCCCTTAGAGGAAGAGGCATCATATGTTATTTTACACAGGGTCATTGGGGAGCAGTCATATTTCCACAGAAGAGTTCTAAGTTGCAGTTGCAGTTTGCAGGGCTGCTAAAAACATACATCACTCCAACTACTGAAGAAAGTAGTGATTTGAAAAAAATCAGATTTAGAAATGGAAAATGCAAACCCCCTTGACTGTATTTGGCCCAATCCTGTAGTACTCACAGAAGCAGAGCCCGTTGACTGTATACAACAAACACTGATGACAGTTTTGCCCAAGTGCAATGTGCAGGATTGAACCCTTTGTATTGGAAAACTTCCTACAAAACCAAACCTCTTTGGATCTGCATATACACTGCGCCTGACTCTTCACTGGCTTGTACCTCATGTAGGCACTTGCACCTTTGCAATAAATCCATGGCACTGCTGGAAATGAGTTTGTTGATAGCTGCTGAGTCCAACATGTGAGTGACAGTCTCATCCACAGAAAAGCAGATTATTTTCTTCTCCGAAGCCAGTCATCACAAAGCTTGATCCAGTCTGCTTCGCAACCCTTTGCTCCATCTATAAGCTGACTTTACTAACTAAGCATCTTGAAATCTGTGTAGTGGCTTGCCTCTCTTTCTAGACCCTCCACAAGCTTCAAAGTATAGCACACTTTTTGCTCTGTACCTGTGCAAAGTGGGTATAAAACACTCTTGGCAGCTAGCATTTCACATCCATTTTGTATAGATATAAGTGATTATGCATTGTGCAATGCAGTGGAGAACCCGAGCTGTCCTTGATTTTGCCAACCAGTCAGGCTTTTGGAAGTGCACAAAGTGGCAGATTGATTGGTTCCATAAAGCAGTGGATTTGGGGACAAACCGGAAATGAGAAAGGAACCGTTACAGTGTGCAGGAGTGGTGTGTGTGAGTGTGAAGAGATGTCGTATTTGAAGAAAATGCCTAGAAAAGCCAGCCTTCATGGTAAAAATGGTGGTTCGTCACATAAATAAAAACTGACCAAACCAAAAAAACAAAGAACCAAGATGGACTTGAACCATCAACAAAAAATGAAACCTAACTCGGAGGCTGAATCAACATTGAATTTTCCTTAATATATCTCACCCCAGTACTAGCCTCATGGAGCTCCACCCAGGGCAGCAACAGTGGACCTTTAGGACAGATTAAACATTGGCATCTTTACTGATCCTGTTCAGAGCCTGTCTAGACACGAGGGTAAAAAAATGCTGTGTGAACATTAGCTATGCTGGAGCTACCAATGGTTGTAAGCTATTGGCAGGAAATATTAAGAAAAGTTCTCTGTAGAGACCAGGAGTTACTTCCTTCCTAGTTACTATTAGATTATCTCTCTTAAGCCTGGATCAGAATTCTAGCACTTGACCATTCCTCTCTCAATCAGTAGCCATTTGCTTCAGTTATGGAAGGAAAAACATGCATTAGCTCTACCGGATACACCAAAATTGGTTCATTTCTGAAAAATTTTCCTGAGCCTTTCCCATGATCTGGGTAAAGACTAATGCTTAGTTAAAAGAGTAAACTGGAAAAAAAATAATAAGGGGAGCTGGTGATGATGCCTCTATTTAAGTTGCCTAACATTTGCTATCATAAACAATTATTGCAAGGTTTTGTACAGGCTGCCCCCAACTTGTGACGCAATCGGTTCTGGGAATAGCGTCACAAGTTGGAGGCATCGCAACTTGAGCCCGCATTTACGACAGGCATCATAGGCCATTGTAAATCCAGGGCCAAGGACGTAAGTCAGGGGATTTCGGCCCCTTCTGTGCTTACGGAAAAGGTTGTAAGTGTGGGCGGTCGTAAATTGGGCAGGTGTAAAGTGGGGGCCTCCTGTATTTAGATTTTACTTATTTGTTTTTTAGAAATTCCAACTCCTCCATTATTTGCAGCAGGCCTTTGAAACTTGGCAGAAGAAAAAGCCCTGGCAAAAGAGAAATCCCTTTCTCTGTCCCAAGAAATTCTATTCAGGTTTGGATGAAATATAAACTTTTGAAAAATGCCATTTCCCTGCTGTTTGCATTGGCAGCAACATTTTGGCAGCCTGCCAAAATAAATGAACATCAAACATTCTAACAAGCCGGACCCAAGTCACTCCTAAGTCAGCAGCAGCAGGCACTGTACAGGGAATCTCAGGATCAGGCAGACTGTAAGGAAGAAAGAGAAAGTTGGCTGACAACTCACCTTGGATCCAGTAAAAAACCCTAGTGACCCATTCCCCCTCTTCTGGGGGCACTACAGGGAAAGAAGTTCCTACCAACTCCTAGGGTGGAGGGGGGGGGGAAGGGAGAACAAGAGACCACGATTCCAGCATAAGCCTCCCAGATTCAGTAGTTGGTTCCAGTGTCCACCTTGGGATCAGAGCAAGGGTGACCAGATGCCCCATTTTTAAACAGTCCTATATTTAAGGTCTCCTGCAAGTGTCCCAATTTTTTCTTAAAATTTGGCAGTTTGTCCTGTATTTTCTGCCTTCTCCCCATCAGTACTGGCACATCCTGCTGAATCCCTGCTTGCCAGCTGCCCACCCACTAGCGGTGTGTAGGGGGAGCTCCAATGACCAATTGATGGGGTTAGGTGTTCAAGGACGGGGTGAAAATGCAGTGCATGAGGCCAGCTGCTCCCCCTGCTGCATGTCAACTCTCAGCCAGCAGAACCCTGCCCCTCACCCATTTCTAGCTGTCACTGACTGCAGTAATTGGTGAGTGCAGGCAGGTACTTGGTGGCAGCCAGTTACATGCCACCTCTGCTGTCCACCCTTTGTGTGCTCTCTTTCTCACTGTCCTCTCCCTGTGTTGCTCCTTTAACACCCCACCCCCCAGCCCTGCTTCTCCTCTATATCCCCCCTCAGTAGGCACATCTGGCTTCACTCCCTGAATCAGCGGTCTCCACAGCAACCTCCACAGCAGAGGCTTAGCACTCTCTTCACCTACCCCTACCCCCAGCCCTAGGTCCTGCTGTGTCCCCAAGGATGCCTTCCTCTGTCCTTTAGGGTATTTTTTCTCTGCTGAGTCACCTCTGCTGAAGTCACTGAAGCCCTTTTAGTATGTTCCTTGGGCACTAGTTCACAAGGCATTCTTAGAACTCAACCCCTTCCTGCACACACTGTAGCCAGGGAACAGGAGGCAGATGGGTTATCTTGGTAGTCAGCAGCAGCCTGGAGAGTTAGCTGCCTTTTAACAATGTGCACGCAGAAAGGGACAAGTTGCATGCAGCCACATTAGAGCAGTGGCAGAGGTGGAGGGAAGAGATGAGCTTTGCCTGGCCTTAAAAGTCTGCCCCTCTCCCCCACCCCCTCCTTTCCTGGAGCTCAAAGCATCACCCATTCCTTCCTCCTGCACAGTCCGGAAAAGGCTGCTACTGGTCACATTCTGTTGAGAACCATGGCAGAAATCTGGGGAGAGGTCATATGACCCTGCATTCTCTTGGGCTGTGTCTACATTGGCATCCCTTTCCGGAAAAGGGATGCTAACGAGACACTTCGGAATTGCAAATCCACGGGGGATTTAAATATCCCCCGCGGCATTTGCATTTACATGGCTGCCGCTTTTTTCCGGCTCAGGGTTTTTGCCGGAGAAAAGCGCCAGTGTAGACGCGATTCTCTGGAAAATAAGCCCTTTTCCGGAGGATCCCTTATTCCTACGTTCTACCATTTTTGTCAATTGTGAGGACAAACAATTTTGTTAATTTTAAAAGAGAGCTGGACATATTTGTGAGTACAATTGTGTAACGGGCTTGTTCATGATGTAGGGGCCAGAGCTCAACAACCCTGGGACTCATTTCCAGTTTATTTCTTATGTTCCTAAATTTGGACTCATGCTTCAGGATTTCTCCTTCTCCCCCAATGTATTCTTGGAGGGGTTTTTTTTTAATCTCCGTCCTCTGAAGCATCAGGGATAGCCACACTGGTGGGGGTAGGCCAGGGCTCTGAGGTGGCAAAGACTATTCTGTTATCAGGTGCTTGGCTGGCTGGTTCTTGCACATATGCTCAGGGTCTAACTGATCACTAAATATGGAGTTCAGTAGGAATTTTCCCAACACCAGCTTGGTAGGGACCTTGCAGCTGGGGGTGGTGAAGGACAAGGAGGCTGCCTTCCTCTGCAATAGGTAGGTGCAGGGTCACTTGCTGGGGTTATCTGCATATATCTCACTTAATCATTTCCCTCTCATTCTGGGAGGTCTTGAGTGTTGGTGTATCTTAGTTCTTCCTGTTCTCTGCCTGTGGCACATAATAGTCTGGTCCTTTGAGTTGTAATATTTTGGTCTCTTTTTTTCTGCATTAATATTCAAGTGCCAGGGGTGGTGTTGATGGCCTGTGCTATGCAGGTCAGTCCAGATGATCAAGTGGTCCTTCTGGCCTTAAACTCTGAGTCTAAATTAAATTTATTTCTTCATTTAAAAGGGACATGGTCAGGGTACAAATATTTTAGAAGACTAACTTCGCTGTCTACATTTGAAGTAATACCTTAGATTAGAATAAAACAACAAAAACAAATAGTCTAATCTATTTTGTACTATTTATACTATTTACTTTCTGCCCTTCTTCACTGTGCTTAAAATAGATCAGTTTTACTTTAATTTCTAGAGAATTGTGAGGTCCATTTCGCTCTCTGGATTTCATGCATTAGGCAATGCTAGCTTACAGGGAATATTTAAATCCAAATTTAAAATGTGCTTTTACTGATTTTTGAAAAAATGGAATGAAAGCATATTGAGTGAAATCTTGGCCTCACAGAAGTCAGTGGGACTATGGTATTGAAATCCTTTTTAATCATTCTCTTTCCTAACTTGCATACACCCATAACTTTAAAACTAAATTTTAGCTGTGGTCTCAATAAAATCATAAACAGATGTTTACTAAGTATTGGCTAAACAAAGGTAAAATGACTTCATTAGAGCACATGTCTGTTAATGGGGATCATAACGGTGTTTAAAAACTTTTTCATGTTGATGCAATTGTAATACCACAGCATTTGATCAGAAACCGAACGTCTGCTGTTAAAACTGTTTTGTATCTGTAACAAAACATTTCTGGGAAATCCAATTACTGTGGTTTCTGTTTGTTTATCTAGTTATTACTGTGCAATTAGAAACAAGTGCTGGTTAGGATGGTTGAAATGGGAGATAGCCAGTACCTTGCTCTGTATTGATGGGGGCTAGTGGGACTCTCAGGTTCCATTCACAGTTCTACCATATTCAGGTTGTGCAAGCCATTTAACATTTGAGTCTCAATTTTCCCATCTCTAATACAGGAATACTTACCTACCACACAGAGGTCTAGACTCTAGAGACATAGTTGTTTGTATTGTGTGTTCTGTCAATCTAATTATTTATCTTAAGAACATCAAGTCCCATAGTAGCGAGGCACTTTGGGTGAGATTCAGGAAGGAACTGAAGAACCTAAGGTTTCAGTTGGCATGTTCCCATTCATGGATTGCAAGCAGAGATAGACACCTCCATACTGCCTGGACTTAAGCGCCTACCTCCATGAAAGGGATAGTACCTAGTATATCCCTCTTGCCATTATCACCCATTGATTAACCCAGGCAGCTTCCTGCCTATCACGCTGGGTTTTGTGGATCACATCCTGAGACATCTATCATTCTCCATTCATTTTATAGGGTCTCGAAGCACCGAATTCAGTCTTTGAAGATTGCTGGGGTGTGCCTGTGAGTTTCTAGGTGCCTAAAAATTAGGTGCTATGACACACTGCATTGCAACAACTAAGTCCCCTTGTGGAGCCCAGCCATTGGTAGTGAACGCCTAAGATATACTGCGTGCCCTCATCTCCCATTCCCTTCAAAACATTGTCTTTTCAGGCCAAACCAGCCTTCCAAGAAAATGTTATAATGGGGTCTAAAATAAAAATACAAGGTAAGAGCCCATGCTGTGCCTCTCAGGAGGTAAAAGCACAGAGGTATAAACTAGGCATGGAAGGGCAAACCTGGCTTTAAGACTCCTTTGTGCCACCTAGAATCTGTGTGGCTTGGGGGGCCTGTGCACCCCCTTGAGCACACGAGCACAGCACTAGATGGAGTGAGGTCATGAACATGAGATGATGGTGTTGTGAAGATGCTGTACTGGGAAGCATTTAGGTCTGATTTTAAGCCTTTCCCTGAAAGGATGTTTGATACAGATTTAATCTGACAAGATTTTAAGTGTGTGCTTGTAAATCAAGCTCTCCCCTCTCCCCAGGTATAAACCTGATATTTAACCTTGCAGACTATCTCAGGTGCTTTGGCGGAGATAAGTATAATCTGTGGTGACATGCAGGCTACACTGTGAGAGAACACTCCCGCAGGAAATATACTGCAAGTACCTGACAGAAAACAAGTTTCAGCAGCTTAAATATGCATTTATACTGTTATGTGACTAAAATTATACTCAAAGTAGGGAAACTAAACAGAATTCCCACCCTTGGGACTAATTCATTAGAATAATTTTCTAACGGTAGCTTTAAATAACTAGACTTTAAAGTTCATTGGCTTACTACAAATGCTGTCTATGCAATTATTCGAAGCCAAAGCATTGCTAGTTTTTACAACTAATCTTAGAAATATTCACTAAAGATCTTTCTCAATTGCTGTTGTAATGATGCCTTTGTTTTGATTTTAAGGCCATCCTTAAATACATTTTCTGAAAACCTCTTACATATGAAAAACAACCTTTAAAAAGTTGAGGGCTGAGGAATGGTTAGGTCTTGACAGAATCAGAAATGTAGTGTTTTCAATATTATCTGTGTTAGCAGCAGGTTTGACTTCTGTAGTAGTGGCACTTCTAATTGTTTTGTCTTCCTCCTTTATGCTAGATGTGATGTCTCTGACCAAATGCTCAAAAGGGACAGCCTAACATAGGCTTAATGGACACATTTCTAACTAAAGCTGGACTGGCAATGTTAGGCAGCAGGGAACTTAAGAATGTTCTTGGCCTCAGCTCAGCCTCACCATTTGGCGTTTAGTGTCACCGCCTTGTGGAACACTACTTCTGCAAGAGACTTCCCTGGAATAAAAATGCCTTCTTGATTACTGTATTCGAAAGATATGCAGGCCTTAGAAGCATTTTGTCAGGATCATCGAATTCTTAATTTCTGCCCCAGGCCAACCACATACAAGCGTGTTGCAAATGGCTGTCAGAGCACTGACAACACATTTTCCATTTCCGGATTGTCCTGTTTCAACTTCATTTCCCTGTTGTTGCTTACTGTGACTGAGTGCAACATGACCATTATAATAAAGACCTATTGCAGAACCAACATGTTAGATACTTGACTTTCAAGAAAGGACATGACACTCTATTCTAGACAAGGAAATGTACAGCTTATTTGTAATGTCTTGACACCAGGCTTCTTACAGTACCATTGTCAGCCATGGAGTTTTCATTTAGAGTATGCCTATGCAGCAATTTAAGGTGAGACTGCAACACAGGTAAACATACCTATTCTAACATTACCCACAATAGCCATTTCTCTGGTTTGTTTTCCATCACTACATCTGACACTGCTGAAGCCAGATTCACTCCCCAGGGTATTAATTCACAGATCTGATGATATTTTCTTGTGGCGAGATTATCCACAGAATCAGTCTTCTATTTGAGTGGTGGCCAACCTGTGGCTCGTGAGCCACATGCGACTCTTTGATGAAAAAATTGTCTCGTGATTAATTTTTTTTATTAAAAAATTATCATCAGACTGGCCACTCCGCACGAGGTTGCTCACAGCCGGGCCACACTGAGTCACATTCCAGTGCATGCTCGCGGACACCACTCTGCTCATGCTCACACTCACACTCACGTCCCTCCTTCTCCCATCCCTCACTCTTGGCGTCCCAGCTAGAGTGTGCTCATGGTCAGCCCTCTGCACTCAGCATCCCAGCCAGCGCGTGATAAAGGCCAGCCACTCAGCACACGTGCCCCGCACCTGCAGGGAGAGATGCGTGGTGGTAGCAGTGGCGGCGGCTCCAGCTCCGGGACCTGGGTTAGAGCAGGGGGGTGCCTGGCTCGGAGTGGGGGAGGAGGATTGGGTTGGGAGGAGGTGCGCATGGTATCCCAGCCAGCACATGCTCCTCAAAGCCAGCCACTCAGTGTACACGCCCCAGGACCTGAAGGGAGACTCGCATGGCGGTAGCAGCAGTGGCTCTGGGATCCGGGCATTAGATTGGGAGAGGAGGGGGTTTGGGTTAGAGGGTGTGTGTGCGCGCGCCTGGCTTTGGGGAAGGGAAGGGGAGGGGGATTGGGTTAGAGCGGTGGGACTGGCTCTGGGGGAGGGGAGAGGATGGGGATTGGGTTAAAGGGGGGGAAAGAGTAGGAATCCTGGTACTGCATGACAGCTCCAACTTCTCAGGAAGCACGTGGCTGTCGTGGGGAGCAGAGGAAGAGCACGCGCTTCCTGAGAAGTTGGAGCTGGCATACAGTCCCAGGACTCCTACACACACACACACACACACACACACCCTGCACAGGCAGGCAGCAGGGGGGAGGACGTCTCAGGCCCAGTGACATACCTGGTGTTTCAGGAAGTGCTCCAGCTGTTTATGGGAGGGGAAGGGAGGAGGGGGAGGGAAAGAGCAGCCCGCCACTTCCTTAGATCCAGGATCCCCAGGTACTGGCCAAGCTGTCCCTGTCCCCTTCCCCTGGCCAACCCACCCTCCTAGCATCCTGTCCCCTGCCCCAGCACCTTGCCTCAGCACTCTGTCCCCTGCCCCCACCAGCACAGTTGGAGCCACATTAATTAGGCTTGGGATATTTTTTGAATCTCACCTATGTGGCCCCGAC
This sequence comes from Pelodiscus sinensis, assembly GCF_049634645.1. Lineage (NCBI taxonomy): Eukaryota > Metazoa > Chordata > Testudines > Trionychidae > Pelodiscus > Pelodiscus sinensis. The sequence continues at coordinate 99,139,637 of NC_134713.1, read as the reverse complement.
TGATTTTTCTGTGGGTCAGTGACCTGTGACTCAAAACAGGTTCCCTGCCCCTCTCATAATTAAAGACAATGCTGAAACATGTTGTGTTTAACATAATATCTTATTTAAAAATGAAGCCTGGCCAACAAGCCCCCAATTGGGGCCAAGCCCCCATCTGGCCACAGCATCATAACACTCCTGCAGCCCCTACCCCCGCCAGACCCCAAACCTGAGCCTATCATACACTGGAACCCTCTGTCCTGAGCCTTTCACATCCCCAAACTCCTGCACCCCCACATCCCCAGTCTTCTGCCACAACATTTCTGCACCAACCACACACCACAAATCTGTGTCCTGAGCTCGTCATACTACCAGCCTCCCAGCCCTGAGCCCCTCATGCACCTCAGCCCAAACCCCTGCACCCTCACAGCCACAAGCCTGTGGCTTGCTCAGCACCCCAACCCTCCACCTGATCCCAACACTCTCCAGCCTGGAGCCCCCTCTCTGAGCCAGCATCCTCTTCTCTACTTCCTCCTGCACCCAAATTTCCTCCCAGAGCTTGCCCCTCTCACTCCTTCCTTTTTTTCCTGACGGTATGCCCTGGGACGGCATACTGGCACTTGTTTTCCCCTGGCATTGCTTTTTTTTTTCCCCTGAACAACCCCTCCCCTCCAGTACATGGTTCTTCGCACTCTATCCACCACTATTTTGGCTCTTTGTCTCCTACAGGTTGGCCACTCCTGTCCTATTTGGCAGAATATTCTGCCAATATTTGAACCTTCATTTCATGGATGTGGACGAAAGACACCTACAATGGATTCAAACATTGACTGCTGAGATCTCCATGGCTGTGTCTAGACTGGCAAGTTTTTCTGCAAAATCATCTGCTTTTGCAGAAAAACTTGCCAGCTGTCTACACTGGCCACTTGAATTTCCAGAAAAGCACTGACGATCTCATGTAAGATCGTCAGTGCTTTTCCATAAATACTATGCTGCTCCCATTCGGGCAAAAGTCTTTTTCCGAAAGACTTTTGCGCAAAAGGGCTACTGTAGACAGCACAGTAATGTTCTCTGCAAAAAAGCCCCGATCGCAAAAATAGCGATCAGGGCTTTTTTGCGGAAAACCACGTCTAAATTGGCCATGGACGCTTTTCCGCAAAAAGTGCTTTTGTGGAAAAGCATCCTGCCAATCTAGACGTGCTTTTCCGAAAATGCTTTTAACGGAAAATTTTTCCATTAAAAGCATTTTCGGAAAATCATGCCAGTGTAGACGTAGCCAATGTGTTTTGCACTTAAAGCAATATTTTGGTTATACAGCAATGTCATACCATATAGTCTGTTTTCAGGAACAGAGTGGTAAAACAAATCCTCACTTCCCCCATCAGTAGATACACTACATGCATCTAGAACTGTCTCTACTGATTGTTATAGATAATGCTCTTGATTTCTATTGTGATATTTCTCAATGTCCTAGTGGTTAACTGGACATTTCAAGGGTCTTTCTCTGCCATTCCACAGCACTGTCTTCCCTATCCTGAAATTAGGCATCCCTGAATAATATCACTTGAGTTTCCTGGAGCATCCTCGAGAGTCACTGGAACGTGTTTTTAACACTCTAAATTGTACTGGTGTCGTGAGGAGCAGAGCCACTGACATTTGCATATACTAAGGTGTCAGCAAGGGAAATGATGCTCATTTGAAGCTTTATATAGATCCCCTAATGACTTGTGAATTTTCTGTGCCTAAAATAAAAGTAGCCTCCTACTCTTCAGACACTTTGCACATGTAACCTGGATCAGTTTTCCTTGTATCTGAGTTACTTACCAATCTTTTACAAGCCTCATCTATCTGCTGACAAGGGATAAAAGTAGTACAGTAGATAGTTTTCTGGACTGCTTGTTGCCTGTCCCCCTCACACCATCACTCCTAGCTGTATTAATTAATGGAGAATTTTTGTAAGAATTGTCTACGGCTTTCCTTTTCTTCTTGGTCTAAATTATAGTTGCAGTTACTGATTTGGGATAGGACAAACGAATAGAAGAACCTAGTGACCACTATGAAAAAGTGTTAGTTACAATCTCAGACTTGGAGTCCTTTCTTTTTTGAATACTCTGGCTACGTCTAGACTGCAAGCCTCTTTAAAAAAAAAAAAAAAAAAAAAAAAAAGAGCGTCTAGACCAGTGTTTCTCAACCTTTTTTTGCTCATGGCCCCCTTCTGAGCCTCATTTACCTGTGTGGCCCCCCCTCATAGCTGCTGTTAGTTGGGAAAAAAGGTACATCATTTACCTAATGTTCCGTTTTTTCCATATGGCCCCCTAGAGGTAGGGCATGGCCCCTGGAGAGCCATATGGCCCACGGCTGAGAACCACTGGTCTAGACTACAACCAGTACTTTCGAAAAAGCAGTTTGCATTTCATAGCATCTTTTTTTCGAAAGAGTACTTTAGAAAAACAGTGTTATTCCTCGTAAAACAAGATTTTCCATGGTCAAAAAAAAACTGCTGAGTTCTTTCGATTTACTTTCAAAAGAGTGCGGCTGCAGTCTAGACACAGGTAAAGATTTTTCAGAAAAAGGCCACTTTTTTCAAAAAATCCCTGTAGTCTAGACACATCCTCTAACTTGAAATGAAAATGTTTAGGGGTCTTAAGTAGCTACTCCCTCTTAGATCAAAAGTTAAAAGTATACTCCACGGATGAAGTGAACTTAATGGAACTGTTGGCTTTCTGTAAGCAACACATTAATTGAACAAACCGTAATTCTTAACATTTTTTAAACGTACTTAAGAACAGATATATAAATTGAACTCCATCAGAGATATCAAGACAAAAGTGCAAGTTACCACTAAAGACAAAACCAAGGAAGGGCATTTGGATAGTAACTCTGTGGGCCAAATTCTTACCATTACTAGCACTAATTCTTGCCCAGGGACATAGGGGAGGATGCTTATCATTCCCCTGTTCTACTGCAGGGGACAACAATGCAGGCTAAGAAAGGTAGAGGGGCTATCTTAAATTGTGCTTCCCACTGTCAGAACTCTTATGGAGTTAGAATCAACGGGGAATTGCTGGTCTGTAGGTCCATTTCAGTCAATCCTCCTCCTCTCCAGAAGAGGGTGGTAGGCTACACAGGTTGTGCAAAAGTGGCAGAGTTTGGGGAAGGGTATATCTGAGCTATTAAAATTCAGTGTGATGGGGATGGTGAAATAGTGTGGCTGAAATAGCAGGGTAAATATTCTTATTGTGTGCTTTGCTGTTGGAGTAAGGACCCAGTCCATTCACACAAACACACTCTGAGGCCATCCTGTATACACATCTGACAATTTAGAACATTTTACCCACTAAAAAAACCCACAAGTTTCTTTCCTTTATTTTTTCCAGTTCAAGTTATTTTTACTTTTCATACCTGCCAACATTTCCGGTTAAATTCATGGTGATCCATGACGACACAATCGCTTCTTGTTTTAGTTACACAGAGGAGATCAGGAGAAAAGGCTGAACTGTTAATCTTTCTGACCAAGGAAGTCAAGCCCCTTTCCTGATTTAAAAAAATTCTGCCATTTGCTTCTCCTGCTCTCACCTCCTCCCCATGGAATTTGGAATGAAAAGATGGCATTACATTGCAAAACTATTTCCATTCACTTTCAGTGAAAGCATGTAGCCTTGTTACTTAGAGAAACTATATTTGCTTTCTACAAATGAAAGAAAACAACAACAACAATTATATAAATTTATGTATGACTTATTTTATACTTTCACAGCAGATTTTGGTTGGTAAATACAAGTAAGTTAGCAGTCCTATCTCTTCTGTCATGGTGACAATAAGTGAGAAATACATTTTAAATGCTTTACCTGAGTTAAAAAGATAGATTGATTGTAAGGTAAAAGACACACATTCACAATAATGTTTACAGAAGGAATACACAAAGAAATATTTTCCAAAATAAGTCTTGTTTTTACTATAAAGTTATAGAAAAATACATCAAAATACACTAGAATGATTTGCCTTGATCTGAAGTGTCTGCATATTGTTCACCTGAAACAAATTAATTAATGTATAGGAGAAGTGCAAACTGCATTAGTCCTGCAGTAACAAAATATCAACATTGTCATGAACACCTTGTAAAAGTAACTCCCCTGAGTAAGTAACAATCTTCCTTCGTTTTGCAGCCTTAAGAGTGCCCACCAGAGCTTCAAAGAGGTTGGCACATTTTTCATCAGCAAAGAGCACACCAAACTTCACACTCAACTTTCCATCAGCATCTAAATCAGAGACAGAGTGTTACAACGCATGTAGATTGTCCTTCAGCTGGAAGAGTATTTAGAGAGGTCAATACAAAATACAATCAACACACTACAGGAGACCTGGGTTGTTTTTCCAGTTCAATCAATGATCTTTTGTGTGACCCTTCACAACTCTAATACAGGTTGCACTTCTATAAACCAGAACTCTCTGGTCCAGCAACATCCGAGGTCTGGAAGGGCCTCAGAAGTTCTAGGATCAGACAGTCCCAGCTTTCTGCAGGAAGTAGAGGGGTCCGGAGCCCAGCATGATGCGAGAGAGAGGGGGGCAGGAGCCTGGAGTGCTACCCAGCTGTGGGAGATTAGAGGTGGAGCAGGAAGCTAGTGCAACCCAGCTGGAGCCAGGAACAGCAGAGCAGGGTGGGGCTGGCAACAGGGGGGCCAGAAATGCCAAGAGTGCTGGACCAGGCAGGTTCAACCTATACTTGCAGTTCTTTGTTAAAAATGGAGATCTCTGGATGAAAAGCACTATAAGAAATTATTAAAGGAGCTGTAGAAATTGATTTGTTTTAAAAACATTTCTTATGCTGGTTAATATTTCAAGTCCAAATTGGAAAGCTAACGTGTCCCTCCTTGCCTCACAAAAATTGCTCCCTTAGGGTTGTGCTGAGTAAATTAATTTAAAAACAATCACTTAATCTATATTCTCTCTAACAAGCAGATAACGTTATGTAATGAATAAAATTTAATTAAGAGGATTTTTATTAAAATAAATAGAAATAAACAGAGTTACATTTAATCAAGCTGGAATAACAAATTAGTGAACCAGTTCCCATTTGCATACATTTCTTATTTTATCATTATAGACACTTTTCAAAAAAAATGTAGAGTTCTAAGAATGTTGGACGTGATATGTTGCAGTAGAATTTGGAACTGATTTTCAAAGATGTTGAGCAACCACCTACAATAGCACCATAGAATCATAAGACTGCAAGAGACTGAGAGGTTATCTAGTCCAGTCCCCAGTTCTCATGGTAGCATTATCTAGACCATTCCTGACAGGTGTTTGTCTAAGTTGCTCTTAAAAATCTCCAATGACAAAGATTCCACAACCTCCTTAGGCAATTTATTCCAGTGCTTGCCCACCCCGACCATTAGGAAGTTTTCCCTAATGTTCAACCTAAACTGTCCTGGCTGCAATTTAAGTCCATTGCTTCTTGTCCTAGTCTCAGAGATTAACAAGTTCAATTTTTCTTCTTCCTCCTTGTGACAACCTTTTCTATACAGGCAGTCCCCGGGTTACGTACAAGATAGGGACTGTAGGTTTGTTCTTAAGTTGAATTTGTATGTAAGTCGGAACTGGTACATATTGTAGGGGAAACTCTAGCCAAACATTTTTTTTAGTTTTGGATAGCATAGGGAAAGGTTAACTCCCCTCTAATGTTTGTTTTGCTGTCTGTTCCCCTGTTCAGAAGATTTCACATCTATTTCTGTCCCTGTGACAAACTCAGGACTAAAGGAGTAACTCATCAAATACCAAACAACTCTGCACCATGCTTTGAGCTAATAGCTTTATTTCCACACACCACCCAGGGTTCTAGGAAGAGGGTCCCTTTTTTGCTAACACAATGAGGCCAGCACTTTGTTTGTTTTGGTGGAGTCTTTGTTTGCCCAGGGAGCCCAGCATGTATAGGGGGAGGAGGGGCGGAGAGGCTGCTTTTGTCTGCTGTTCGGCAGCCTGTTGCTCAGGGGAGGGGGCAGCCTGTTGCTGGCAGGGGGGGGGGGGGGGAGGCGTGCAGGGTGCGAGGCCGCGGGGGGGGGGGGCAGCGGGCGTGGGGAGGCACTTTTCCTCTGCCCGGCAGCTCTGTGGGATCCCTGTCCCTGTGGCCAGCTGCTGCAGGCAGAGGCCAGTTGGAGCCGGCCGAAGAGGAGGAGGAGGTGGATTCTAGGACCCAGGTGAGCGAGCCCCGGGGACGCTGCTGCGCTCCGGGAGCCCGGCATGTATAGAGGGGAGGAGGGGCAGAGAGGCTGCTTTTGTCTGTTCGGCAGCCTGTTGCTCAGGGGAGGGGGCAGCCTGTTGCTGGCAGGGAGGTGGGGGGGGCAGCGGGCGTGGGGAGGCACTTTTCCTCTGCCCGGCAGCTCTGCGGGACCCCAGTCGGAGCCGGCCCGAGGAGGAGGAGGATCCTAGGACCCAGGTGAGCGAGCCCCGGGAATGCTGCTGCGCATGTGCGGGAGTTGCCTCACCCCGTTCGTATCTAGGGATCCGACGTAAGTCGGATCCATGTAAGTCGGGGACTGCCTGTACTTGAAAACTATTATAATATCCCCCTCTCAGTCTTCTCTTCTCTAGACTGAATAAACCCAATTTTTTCAGTCTTCTCTCATAAGATTTTCTAGACCTTTAATCATTGCTGTTGCTCTTCTCTAGACTTTCTCCAATTTGTCCACATCTTTCCTAAAATGTGGTGCTCATAACTGGATGCACCACTCCAGTTGAAGTCTAACCAGTGCAGAGTAGAAGGAAGAACTACTTCTCATCTGACTTACAACACTTTTGCTAAAATATCACAGAATAAAGTTTTCTTTTTTTTCCTACAGTGTTAACTCGCATGTAGCTTGGGATCCACACTACGACCTCAAGAACCCTTTCCATAGTACTTCTTCCTTGGCAGTTTTCTCATTTTGTGTGTGTGAAACTGATTGTTCCTTCCTAAATGAAGTACTCGACTACAAGTTTAGTCAATAAAGGACGAAGCCTCCGGGAGTTACATCCCACTGCGGCTCTGCAGTTTAAATGTAATGAGAGCTGAGTGGGGAGGCTGCCTGCCCATCCAGCTCTTACTACATTAAAACTGCAGAGCGGCAGCAGGGGTAGCTCCTGGACCCGGCGCAAGCTGGGTCTGAGCCATGCTTGCTCAGTCATGGCTCGTGCCAGCTTCAGCAGCCATTGTCCATGGGAGGTCCCAGCGGGGAGCTGGGACCCTCCGTGGACAGAGGCTGCTCCAGCAGCAGCCCCTGTTCATGGGCTGTTACTGGAGAAGCCTCTGTTTGCAGCAGTTGGAGCTGGCCGTGAACAGAGACTGCTACTGGAGCATCCTCTGTTCACAGTAGCCAGGGCTAGCCACGAACCCAGGCTGCTGGAGCAGCCTCGGTCCACGGCAGCCAGGGCTGGCTACGAACTGGGACTGCTGCCAGATCAACTTCTGTTTGCAGCCAGCCCTAGCCGCCGCAAACAGAGGCTGCTCTGCGGGATGCAGATCAGCCTCTGCCCATGGTGAGCCTGGGCCCATGAGAGGTAGGCAGGCATCACCATGGAGAAAGTGCTGGGGGGAACCAGCTTTTAAGCCAGCTCCTCCAGCATCAGTTCCTGCTGCCTTGCTGCCTCTGATACTCGACTAGTCACATATATCACTCCAACAGACCATTTCCCCAGTTTGACCAGACACAATTTGAATTGTAATCCTATTCACCAAAGCAATTGCAACTTCTCCCATCTTGGTAATTTCTGCAAACTTTAAGTGTACTCTGTATGCTATTACAGTATCATGCTGGATCATTATTTTAGTATAGACTTTAAAAGGAATGAGTGCTACTTTGTATAAAATCTGGGTTGACACTGGAGGACTCCCGTCCAGCTAATGACCAAGAGTAAAATCCTGAAGTCAGTGGGAATTTTGCCATCGATTTTAATGGAGCCAGAACTTCATTCCAAGGCCCTCAACCTGTATTGATTTATACATGTATTTATCTTCATGCTCTCAGAGTAGTCCCCATTATGCAATGTGGGCAGTGCCACTGACGTCAAAATTAAACATATATATTATGTTTTTGCAGAACTGGGGTGTAAGCCTGCTTGGTTGATGAGTTGGTTCACAAGTTGACAATGGTACCAGTATTTACTTTCATTAAAGGCTAGAATTGTGTCATCAGTGAAATTACAATACTTACTTTTAGTCCCCAGACGGCGAATCTCCTCAACTAAGAGGTTAATTTCATGTTCCACATTCATTGTTCCACGTTCTACAAATAAATGTACATTTAGATAGATATAAGGTCTTAAGACTAATACCTGCAATTTCTTTTAACTCATCTGATCTGATCCTTGTTTATATTACTCCAGTGTTGTCAACTCTCATACTTTTGCTATGAGTCTCACAATATTTGATTTTTCACTCAAAGTCCCATATCTTGGAAGCAAGAAGAGGTTTCAGTATGAAAAAGAGTAGGTTTCTAGCCCTCATGGTTTCAGAGGAAAGCTTGAAAATGTGACACAAAAGCACTCTTTAGGCTCAAAACCTAGACGCCGATAAAAAGAACCCAAACTATTAATTTTTTTTAAATCTCAGGATTTTTAGGGAATGCCTCGTGATTTTGGAATTTTTGGGCTTGACAATACAGTAAGTCTTTGTAAGCTGGTAACTATTTTACCAGTCCAGGAAAGAGCGAATGTCACACCTGAGTCCTTTTTTAGGCCCTTGCCTCCAGCACAATTCATTATTCAGACATCAACCACATAAAGCAATTCATCCGACCAACTTCAGTCCCCAGAAGCTTTCCCCTTGCCCCTCTCAGCCAATTACCCTTGGAAGAGGACACATCCTTTCCTTAAATCCCATTAGATAATGTGCCAGGCATGTAGCCCTTAAAACTTTCCTGGTTGTTGTACCGTGTCAGTCTTCTCTGCTTCTTGCCAACCTCTCTTTTTTCTGCTTGCCGTATAGCATCAGTGGCCATAGTTTGTCTCAGCATCTGATTTTGGGCCCATAGTCATGCATTTGTAACCTCAACTACATTATTAGCATGACATTTTAAATGTGAAATGCATGGCAAAAACTTAACTGCTGTGTCTGCCATAGAAGAGAATCTTCCCCTAAAATACCCCACGATTACTATATCTAGTGCAACTTCACTGGCAGGAGCAACCTTCAGAGCAGTCTAGAAAAGGTTGCAGGCAGCCATTTGTGTTTCAAGCACTAGATCCTCAAGTGGTATAAATTAGTCTTGTTCCACGGAAGTCAGTAGAGTTAAACCAATTTACTTGAATTGAAGATCTGGTCCAAACTCACCTATCCTTTTCCGAGAAGGTTTATTCAACATTGAGGGGCTAAAAGGCCAATAATCACTGGTATTTTATCTACCCATGGACTCCCACCAGCACTATAGCCAGGAAAATGAATTGGTTTTAGTAGTGCTAGGAAATTTTAGAAAAATGCCCTATTGTACACAATTATACCAATATTTACTTTCATTCACAGTGATCCCAAAGAACTATTAAAACACAGAATTTGCCCCTTGTGTATGTATTATAAAAATCTTGGCCCACAAATGCAACTTCCTGTGCTGTGAAATATGGCAATAATCAATGCTATACAAGTACAATAGTCGAGGGCGGGAAGTGAAGAATAATTTATTGGTAAAAAGACCATAATTACCCAAATGATTATTTGGGCAAAATACTAGGGTTAATAATCTTGTGTTTTTGAAAAATGTCATGGGATTTACAATATGTACAAGTTTTCAGGGTCTCTTGCACCTCATTTAAAGGCAGTGGCAGTACGAATTTTTACCATGCTGATACATTACTTGATGCTAACCACCTACTAAAATAACATCATTTCTTCAGGGACCTAGTATTTTCTAGCCAGTCACCATGAGAAATTAATGCAGTGCAGTGTGCTGTACATCAACAAGCAAGTACAAGGAAACCTGAGTGGTCAAGTTCAACGAGAGTTATTTTGAGATGCAAAACTGCACCTCTCATTAGAATCTGACTCCTTGAATGGGTCCAATGGACATAACCAATTAAGAACATAAGAACGCCATACTGAGTCAGACCAACAATACATCCAGCCCAGTATCCTGACTGCTGACAGTAGCCAATACCCAATGCCCCAGAGGAAAGGAACACAACAGGTAATCCTCACGCAATCCTCCTCTGTTACCCACCTCCAGAGAAAGAGAGGCTAGGAACACCATTCCTACCCATTCTGGCTAATAGCCATTGATTGGCTAACCTCCATGAATCTATCTAACTCTTCCTCGAACCCTGCTAAAGTCCTAGACTTTACCACATCTTCTGGCAAGGAGTTGCACAGGTTGACTATGCGCTGAGTGAAGAAAAACTTCCTTGTGTTTGTTTTAAACCTGCTGCCTATTAATTTAATTTGGTGACCCCTAGTTCTTATACTGTGAGAATAAGTAAATAACTTTTCCTGATTCACTTTTTCCATACCAGTCATGATTTTATAGACTTCTGTCCTATCCCCCCTTATTCTCCTCTTTTCTAAGCTGAAAAGTCCCTGTCTTTTTAACCTCTTTTCATATGGAACCCATTCCAAACCCCTAATCATTTTTGTTGCCCTTTTCTGAACCTTTTCTAACGCCAATATATTTTTTTTTAGATGAGGCGACCACATCTGTATTCAAGATGTGGGTGCACCATGGTTTTATATAGAGGCAATAACATATTTTCTGTTTTATTCTCTATCCCTTTTTTATAATGATTCTTAACATTCTATTTGCTTTTTTGAGTGCCGCTGTACATTGAGTTGATGTTTTCAAAAGAACTATCCACAATGACTCCAAGAGTTCTCTCTTGAGTAGTTAAATTAGTCCCCATCATCAATTCTTGAAAGATGGATAGGGATCACTGCCTCTCTGCCAATAATGGCACAGAAGTACTTTATATTCTAAAATCCCAGAACTTTTATGTGAAATACTTAGTAGGGATGTGAACGTGTATTTGACTAGACAATTAACCCATGAGCCTGGGCTCATCAGTTAACCCTCATGATTACACATGCCCACTCAGCCCGCACTGCAGCCTCTGAATCGTGGGGAGATGCAAGAAGATGCACGTGGGGAGCTGGCTTTTAAGCTCCCCGTGAGCCCTGCCTCCCATGGAGCCATCTGCTCCTGCCCCCCGTGCTGCTGCCTCTGATACAGAGGCAACAGTGTGGGGAAGGGGAATGGGGAACGGGAGCCAGTGCTGTGGGGAGCTGGCTTCAAAGCTGGCTCCCCGCAAACACTGGCTCCTACCTCCCCCATTTTCCCCAACGTGTAAACGTGGAACTGCTGAAATTTTTAGCAGTTACACATTTACACAAATAAACACATTTTAACATCCCTAATACTTAGCACTTTTGACTGGGTCTTATAGAACAGCGAGAGGGCAGTAATGGTCAGAATAATTTTTTTATTGTTATTATTTAACATATTTGTTCCTTGTGTGTACTAAAAGTGAGGACTGATCTCTTTTGACATGACAACAATAAGTTTGCTACTTTTAATTGCCTGTTAGCCCAGCAAAACAAATTTGACTATGGAAGTGTGGGCTGGGTTCTTCTCTCCTGCACTCATTCATCAAAAGAATCTTTAGCTTGGTCCCACTTTCAGATCCTTTACTACACATGACAGAGCAAAGGACAAAATTTGACTTTCAGATACAAGATTCAGTTTGCAAACTTGGGATCTAAAAAAAAAAAAGAATAATCGCTGTTTATCTAAAGTGAGCAAGTTTGTCATGGAGGCATTGAAATAATAAACATGGGAGGCTAGTTTTTCCAGTGTTATACACCTCCTTCTTACTGTGTTAAAGTTTATTTAAAAAGCCAGCTCCACCACCTATGTGGCTTTACAGGAAGACCTCACATGTGCATGGGTTAAGGGGATTTGGCACACACAACCTCATCCAATCTACATTTCTTCCCTAAAGCATGATAATATGATTGATCATGAACATGCAAGTGGATGTTGTCAAGTACTGAACAATATCCTAACAGCAGATGCTGCAGTGCTGCCACCTCTTCAAAACGTGTTTAAAATTAAATGGCAACACGATATTGAAATTCTAATTATATTAGCTAGTGTAGCAAATTAATCCTTCAAATTTGGTGTTCCTTTTTTGTTTAAATTTAAAGGGATGGCAAAGACCTTTGCATTATATGATACATAGAAGACAACATGTCCCAAGTAGCTTACAGTCTAATATATAGGAGTAGCATCATTGACTTATATTTGAAAATAAAATTAATTTAAGTCCCCCCCCCCCCCCACCATCAGTTTAGGAAAGAACATCTTGGAGTCTGAGCATGAACTAGTCCTTTTTTCAAAATTTCCACTAAAAGTCAAAAGAGATTGTTAAGGTATGCATGATTGGAAGAATGGATACAAAATTATTATTTGAAGCAGTACTTAGATATTAGATATCACTTTACTTCGGAACAAATCTTCCATGCCAAATATCAAAACAAATGTTAACTCTAACATTAGTTATACTAGTACTGTTTGTGACCTCCTACATGATTTTCACCAGTTATCAGGAAAACAAACCTTCAGTTTGCATCCTGGAAATTTGCCTAGCAGAAGAGTGTTGTATTATTTTGCTGGTATACCTAGAAATATGTTATCATTGCCACTCTGTGCCTTAGTGTCCCCATTTGTAAAATGGGATAACGACACATACTTAATATAAGGCTTTGAGATCTACTAATGAAAAATGCCATAGCATAGAAGGATAAGGTTTTATTAATGTACTTCTTATGACCTAAAATATGTCTAAAGTGTCTGATGGTACAGATACTTCAGTATAATGATACGTTAGGTTAAAAGCCTGAACCCACTAAACTTTCCATTAACTTTAGTAGAATCAGGATTGGACTTACATGGTCAGGCTTTATTACTGGCATAAATGTATGTTAATTCAGAGTTAAGGTTGCTTAGTAACAGGTCCTCCTCTGGCACAAGGCTCAATTGGCAAACTGAAACTTCTGTAAACAAGGAAATGCACAGTAAAGATTGCCAATGCAAAGTTAACCTCTATGCATTGCCCTAGTATGCCTGTTAATATCCATGCCTTTATTCTGCTAGCCCCATAAATGTATGTGATTTGCACAACTCAGTATTCTGCAAGAGGACAACCTGCTACCAAGTGAAGGACAACTAAGTTACAATGGAATGGTGTTCCTGGTTGAATGGATGAACAGTGGAATGTGAGAGAAATCACTGGTGGGGTTTCTGTTCCAAAATACTGATAGTTATAGGTTTGAGAGAACCTTTTCCAACAGAAGCGGCAAAGAGTCCTGTGGCACCTTATACTAACCGAAATGTTGTAGCATAAGCTTTCATGGGCAAAGACCCACTTCATCAGATGCATGTAGTGGAAATTTCCAGAGGCAGGTATAAATATGCAGGCCAGAATCAGGCTAGAGATGACCAGGTGGATCCAATCAGGAAGGGTTGGATCCAATCAGGGAGGATGAGGCCCACTTCTAGTAGCTGATCTGGAGGTGTGAATTCCAAGAGAGGAGAAGCTGCTTTTGTAGTTAGCTAGCCATTCACAGTCTTTGTTTAATCCTGAGTTGATTGTGTCAAACTGGAAGATGAACTGTAGTTCAGCAGTTTCTCTTTGAAGTCTGGTCCTGAAGTTTTTTTGCTGCAGGATGGCTACCTTTAGATCTGCAATTGTGTGTCCAGGGAGATTGAAGTGTTCCCCTGCAGGTTTTTGTATGTTTCCATTCCTAATATCTGATTTGTGTCCATTGATTCTTTTATGCAGGGACTGTCCAGTTTGGCCGATGTGCCAACAATGCCCCACTGCTGAATACATCGGCCAAACTGGACAGTCCCTGCGTAAAAGAATCAATGGACACAAATCAGATATTAGGAATGGCAACATACAAAAACCTGCAGGGGAACACTTCAATCTCCCTGGACACACAATTGCAGATCTAAAGCCCCTGACTGATTTTTCTGTACGTCAGTGGCCAGTGACCCAAAAAAAGTTCCCCATACCTGCATTACATTATGAAGAGCACACATATCTGAAGGATCAGACACTGCGTTGGGTAAAATTTTACCCAGACTTGCCTTGGGTAAAACTCAACATACTGAAATATTTTTGACCTGCATCACACCAATAATTTGACCTCTAGTTCTGAGCAAAGAAACCTCATCTGGAAACTTTTCTGAAAAATAGCTATTTTTTCAGGGCTTATATCTTTGCAACCAATAGCTTAAATGACTCCAAATTTGAGTCACTAATCTACCTTGCACCCTGTTCAGGCACCAAATTTCAAAGAATCACAAATGATTGGGTCAGTTTTTAAGAGGACTTAGAAAGGTCACCTGTTAAACAAAAATCATGATGCAACCTCAATTATAGTGGCACTACCACAGCACTAAAACAACAGTGAAGTCCCTGTCCCAAGGAACTTATAGTCAACTAAATTGGTGGAGGGGTGAAGGGTTGAGGTGCACTGGTCAAACTATGGGGTATAGTGAATTGGGATGCACTGGCAGAGCTAGGGGAAGCAGAAACTTTGGGGTGCACTGGCAGAGCTGTGGGGTACAGGAAGGTTGGGTACAGTGGCAAGCTGTAGGGTACAGGGGAATTGGGATGCATTGGCAGAGCTGCAGGGATGGGGCGCACAGCCAGAACTGGAGTGTTCCCTGTAAGCTGTGGGCTTGTGCGGCCATTCAGGAAAAATACAGATCCCATCCAGCTGATTACCAGAGCGCACACAGCCAGGCTGTGTTTCTATTTGCGTTTCACATTCACACATGCCTTCGTGCACACAAAAATCTATTCCACACACAGATGGAAAAAAATTCGCACATGGATGGAAAAGATTAGAGGAAACATTGGCCAGGACTCCCTTACCTCTCTTACCACACATTCCTCTAAGCCCACTCCTTTTGCTGCAGCCCCAACCCATTCTCCCAATATTTCTCCAAGGCTACGTCTAGACTGGCATGATTTTCCGGAAATGCTTTTAATGGAAAAGTTTTCCATTAAAATCATTTTCGGAACAGAGTGTCTAGATTGTCACGGACGCTTTTCCACAAAAGCACTTTTTGCGGAAAAGCGCCCGTGCCAATCTAGATGTGCTTTTCCGCAGAAAAGCCCCGATCGCCATTTTTGCGGAAAACAAATCTGAGCTGTCTACACTGGCCCTTTCGCGCAAAAGTTTTGCGCAAAAGGACTTTTTCCCAAACGGGAGCAGCATAGTATTTCTGCAAGAACACTGAAAATCTTACATGAGATCGTCAGTGCTTTTGCGGAAATTCAAGTGGCCAGTGTAGACTGCTGGCAAGTTTTTCCGGAAAAGCGGCTGATTTTCCTGAAAAACTGGCCAGTCTAGACACAGCCCAATTCTCCCCTCTATACCACTCCTTTCTTCTCATTTCCTCCCCCCCAAAAAATACTCATTATATTTTCCCCACACCAAATAAAATTGTTACCCATGACTGATAAATGCAGTAGCCATTCAGTGCAAGACTCCTTTTGTCTTAGGTGGGGCTTATCATTAATTAATACTAGTTATATTAATTAAATGGTGAGTTCACCACCATCAATCTCAATGAGGTGTGTGATTCATCCAGTCATTAATAGCTCTCAGGTTAGCAGTACAAGGCAGCAGAAGGAAACTGGGTTTTTGAGGAGGTGTAGAGGACTTGTAACTAAGAAACCTCAGTCAAATGACCCTACATTTGCATCACTAATGATACCCATTAGTGCAACCTGAGGGGCACCAAATTTCCATAAAATCTGATTGGTTAATCAGCTTTTTGAGCCCCTCAAGCTTTAAAGCATAAACAATAGCAGGTAAGGAAAACAGTCCAATTATTTTTCTTATTGGTGCAGTTCTACTGTAAAAAAATTAAATGAACATTCTCAGTGTAGGTCCCCAAACATTTACTGAGACCACCTTGACCCACATTGTATCAACAATTTGTTTCCTAGCACTGTGAAAGCAATCCACACACACACACACACACACACACACACACGAAACATTGCTATTTATTTCAAGGTCTATATCTTTGGGACCCATGGCTCAAATGATCCCAAATTTGTAGAACTCTGAAAGTCCATGGACACCTGCTTCATATCCATGGTTATTATCTGCATCCGCAAATGTAGATGCAGATATCCACAGCTCGTTTTTGCAGACATGGATGTGGATGCAGATACAAATTTTGTATCTAGAACCCTGCAAATTTGCTGTTATTGGCTTTTTATCTTCAGGTATCCACTAAGGATATTAAGAAGCAGTTACTTGGCTACTTGTGTAGTTGATACAACTTGTATTGACTACATGCTTAGTCAATAAGAGAAGCCGCTCTGCAGAGCTGCAGCGGGGGCAGCTCCCAGAGCCTGTCCACACCAGCCCAGGCTAGCCACCACAAACAGGGCCTGCTGGACCCGGCGCAAGCTGAGACCAAGCAGTCCCAGCTTGTGCCAGTCTGGGACCACTGTGGCTCTGCATTTTAAATGTAGTTAGAGCATGGTAGCTCTTACTACATTTAAAATGCAGAGCCACAGTGGTCCAGAGCCAGCACACGCTGGGACTGCTCAGTTCAGCAGCCCATTTGTGGCAGCCAGGGCTGGCCACAGGCAGGGGCTGCTTCCAGCCTCCTCCCTCTTCCCCTCCACCCCACCTCTAATAGAGGTAACACCATGGAGACAGTGCTGGGGAGAACTGGCTTTTATGTCAGCTCCCCCCAACATTGGTTCTGTATGAGGCAGTAGGGGGGAGGGTCAGGAAACAGTGGGGGGGGGGGGAGGAGAGTAAGCGAGTAGTCAAGTACTCAACTTGACTACTCGCTTACATCCCTAGTATCCGCATCCACAGATAGCTCATTTTTGGGGATACAGATGTGGATGTAAAACTTTGTATCCTTGCAGGGCTCTACAAATTTGGCTCATTAACCTTCTTGAGGCATACTAAATTTCAAAGGAATCAAACAATACATTCAGTTACAAAGGACTTAGAAAACTCTGTCTTTAAACAGAAATAATGATGCAACCTTAACTATAGTGGCACAGCCCTACCATAATTCCAGAGTCCCAATGACACATGAAGATTTGCTAGCATGACCCACATTTCCTCACTGTATACTGGTGAAGTCAACAGAACTCTACACACAGGCATCAGGTGAAAGGCCAGATGGGGAAGGCATGCCCCAACCCCGCCCCTTCTGCCTAGGACATGCCTACTCCCAGCCTGATCTTTCCAGGCCTGTATAGAGCTGCAGCTGCCATGCTGTGGCCCCAGCCTGGTTCCCTTTGGTGGCCGGGGAAAGTCAAGCTGCTGCACAGCAGCCCAATGCCTTGCCAGCAGTCAGGGAAAGCTGGGCTCCCATGCTGTACTGGGTGGGGAAAGCCAGGCTGCTGCACAGTGGCCCGATGCCTCCAAGTGGGCTTCTAGGCAGCGGCAGGTGGAAAAAACCAGGCTGCCTTCCTTGGCGGCTGAAGCCAGGCTGCTGAACCGCAGCCTCAGCCTTTCCTGGTAGCAGCTCCCGCCTTAGGTGGTCAGTTGTGCAGGCAATTTTGGGAAGGCTCTGCCTTCCCTTGCCCACATTACTGACAGCCCATGACTCTACATCAGAGCAAGGGACTCTGCTAGAAGAGTCTGTTACAGGGTTAGAGTATAAGATGTCCATTTCAAGAGGCTATCCTTTTGAGCAAACTTTTCAAAGAAGGCGTAATGCATGAGAATGCAATACAACTATTTCTTTTTTGCTGACCAGCCTGTCTGCTGACCTTTGCACCCAATGCTGTTCAGATCTGACAACTTGCATAGGGAGAGATTTCAGGTAATGTTGTTAATGGCTTATTGAAACACAAGAAGAAAAAGCTCTTCCTCAAAAGAGACGCTTCAAACAATTGCTACAAACTCACTTCAACTGAATAGTGATAGAAATGTAGCCGTGTTAGTCTGGGGTAGTTGAAGCAAAATGCAGGACAATGTAGCACTTTAAAGACTAACAAGATGGTTTATTAGATGATGAGCTTTCGTGGGCCAGACCCACTTCCTCAGATCAAATAAGTGGGTCTGGCCCACGAAAGCTCATCATCTAATAAACCATCTTGTTAGTCTTTAAAGTGCTACATTGTCCTGCATTTTGCTTCACTTCAACTGAGTGAGACTTGGGAGGTCAGAGGAAGAGAACTCTGATCGTTTTGCAAATTTGTCAATTTAGTTTTAAACAAACCCCTGCATTTGGACCCTGTGTGTGTTTAAGCACATTCCTTTGTAGTAACTTAGTGCACAGTAAATAAAAGATCTGTATGTGGGGCATGACTAACTTCCTTCCTGATCTTACACACCCTATTTGGTCATGGGGCCTCTCCTGGAGTAGCACAGGGTCACGGTACATCAAGTTTTGATAGCCTCTAGCCGCGCTTCATCCCGTGCGCTTTTCCTTCCTGTTGCCTCCATCTCTCTACTCCATAGTCCCTCTATGCATAATTAACAACAAACCGCGCTTGTCTCCTGCCCAGCAAAGCAGCATGTCCCAGACACGCAATAACATGCAACAAAGGAGCTTGTGCCAGGCCCTGGGGCGGGGGGAGGGGGGATGGTTTGAGAACCCAATGCACAGCGGAGCCTAAGGTAGAGCCCCGGAGCGCCCAGCGCGCGGGAGACACTCCTTTGCTCTCTTCTGGAAAGAGCCAACGCTGTGGACTGGATCTGCCCCGCAGTCCCTCTCCTCCAGCCCTCCCGGGGCCTGCCACTGGCCGGGGCGGGAGGGCAGAGGCATTTGGCCTCCCTGGCGCTTCGACTGAGCGGGAGCCAGGCACTTCCCTAGGGTGGGGCCACCCCGCACCCACCTTGTGCAGTGGCGTGTCGCATGGATCCCGCAGGGTCCAGCCCCGGCGCCTTTTACTGCCGCGCGGGCTCCTCCCGCCCAACCCCGGGGGAGCAAAGACCCCAGCCCGCCTCTCTCAGCCCCTGCCCCGCGGGCGGGCGCCCAGTTCCCTTGCTGCTGCTGCTGCTTTGCGGCCAGTCAACGACCGCGTGCAGTCAGTCCCTTCCCCTCCTCCCCGGCTTGCTGCCCCCCGCGGCGCCGGGAGCCCGGCAGGTACTCACCCCGCTAACTGCCCGCCCGGCGGCTTTCTTGCCGGAATCAGAAGACAGCCCCCTTAGAGCAGCCCGAAATGCCGAATGCAGGAGGAAGTGGTGGCTGGGGGGGGAGGGCGGCAGAGACAAGGCGCTGCAACAAGTATATTTCAAGTGCCGGGAGAAAGTGCCGCCCACACGAATGGAGAGACGCCTATGAGGATGGTGCGGGGAGAGTGGTGGCGCGGGAGGGGCGTGGGTGAATTCAACTTAGCGTCTGCCTTTGTGCAGCCCCAGCGCAAGAGTTCATGCAGGGGCTAAAGCTTCCCTTCCCCCACCAGCCTCTCCCCCCGATCTTTGTGTTGCCTGTTGCAAATTCCCCCCCAACACACACACAATCTCTCTGAACGTGACTTCTGGGAGGTTTAAGCACAGTGCTGCCAGGAGGCCAGGTGAGGCACTTGCAGGACAAATTAAATCATTCATCCCCATGCCTATTTAATAACATCAGACTTTCAAGACCTGCAGCAGATACAAAAGCAAGTGGAGGTGAGGGCCAGAAAACAACCTGCAGTGCCATAACTAGGTATTTTTGCACCCAGGGCAAAATATTATGGGTGACCCCCACATTTACGACCTAATTGGTTCCTGGAAAACCATCATAAGTCAAACCCTTATTTCCCATAGGCACAATGTTATAAATGGTGTTTCCGTTCCTGGAAACCCATTTCATACCCTACAAATGCCAAAACTGATGACAGAAATGGATGAAAATGACACTAAATAGTTCAAATAATGCACGAAAATAACGAAAAAGCGAAGACCGATGTGATGGAGATGCACACGCAGTTCAAGCAGCGGCTGCTAACTGGAGAGTCTGACTGACCTTATGCAATTCCTGTTTTTGGGATGATGCGCAGAGTATGTATTGTACACTGTCATAAATGCAAGCTGCGGACGTAAATTGCGGGGTTTTAGGAGCTATCCTGCATGAAAAAAAGGTTGTAAATGCAGAGGGGTCGTAAGTCAGGTGGTCATCAGTCGGGGGTTGCCTGTAATTATGTGCCCCCTTTCCTTAGGTTAGCACGTGTCTCACTCTTCACTTTTGCAGCTTATTATTTTTTCTTATTGCATCTTTGCGCTCTTAATTATGATATGCCCAGGACTAGCAACCCACTTGCCCCACCCTTCTTGCAGCCCTTACAATGTGGCACAAAAGAGATAGGATGACTTAAATCTTTTTCCCCTTTCTTGAGCTGCATTCATTCTATAATATATTTTTCTATGTTGCTTTGGTGCAAGATTTCCTTTACCTCACCACTACACTTGCATCATCTTAGGGACCCACAGAACACTTGAGGCTGCTAGGTGAATTAACTCAGCTATTGAAAAGGATATCAGAAACATCTACTCCAGGATAATATAACTAGAGCCTCTAAGATCTCCAATTCTGTAGGGATTTTTATGTTGATATTTTTATTAAGTCACCATCTAGTATTTTTGTAACAGGAGAGGCAAATATTTACTAGAACCAATCAGGAAAATAATATCAGCTGATAGATAAGCCTGAACAAAACATAATATTATCATTTATATACCACACCAAACTGTGCTGTGCTTTACAGACATAAGAACCCAAGGCAATACCCCCAAAGAATGTACAGTTAACTTAAGCAATCTGCAGGAAAAGGAAAAAGGATACAATGCAAGATTTCCTCTCTTTACTATAGGGTGCTATAGAAAACATAACTTTTTCCTTTGCCTTCATATACAGTACTTGGAAAAATAAAGATTTGTTTTGTGTGTAGTCCTACAACATAAAAAATATTGCATTTTGACCAAATGTCACAGGTGGTCATCAGTGCCTCTGCTTACCTCTCAGTTCCACTAGATATGAAAAATGGGTGTAATTCATAGATTTTAGGGCCAGTAGGCACCAATGTCATCATCTAAAAATCTCACCTAACAATTTCTGCAGAAAGCTCATAATTCTGTTAGAGCTGTAACATCTTTTAAACAGATGACCAGACTTGCTTTCAAGGTTTCAAGTAACAGAGAACCTTCCACATCCCTAACCTAGGTCTCTAACTTAATGGGACAGTAGAGCATCATTTCCACCGAGAACAAAAGCATTACTTGTGGCAGATCTGGGAAACAGACTGGCAGCAAATCAGTGATGTCTCAGGGATGTGATAAGGCAAGCAAAAATCTAGACACTACTGCAGTTGGAAATAGAGGAATAAATTTGTTTGTTGAGCCATGCCAATCTGTCAGTAAAATAGGATTTATACAAGATTTTTCATCAGAAAAATCAGATCAAGAATATTCTGAAGATGCAGCAGCACCTTGAAATAGAAATGTCATATGAGCTTTTAAAATGTCATATGATTGCTTCTCTGTCACTGCTACTTAGCCTGGACTGCAACCCAATAGCCTGACCATAGGTTGAGGGTTGGATTTTCTCCCACTCTTATACTGTGCAGGAAATTGGCACAAAAGCCAATTACTCTGGCTTTATACTAGTTCCAGAAGGTCATCTTCTTCTTTCTTTATGCTCCTGCACCTGCTGGTTCATAGGACAACCAACAATTTCCACCATTTATTTTAGTCCTATAGTATCTGTAAGGCTTCTGATTGTCTTATTGATGGATTTGGCTTCTTTCTGTGTTGTGCTGCATAATGTTACTGTAGGTCACCTACTTTGTCTTTTTTCAGGTGGTGACCAGCGTTTTCTGTAAGCTGTATGCTTGGGCAGCCACCCAGGAGAGATTCAGGTTAAAGATCTTAAATATTGATTAATTTACTAGTCGATAGGCACTTCTGCATTCCTACTTTGAAATGTAGAAGAGCCCCATTGGAGCATTTCTGCACTTTGAAATGCCACAAGGAGCCCAGGGTCAAATGGGATCCCAGCCTCCATATGGCATTTCAAAGTGGCAGTGCTGCATGGAGTCTGGGATCAGCTGGGGACTCCTCAGCTGACCCCAGGTTCTGCATGATGCTGTCACTTTGAAGTACCCTCATTCCCCCCTCCCCGTGCCTCTATTTGATAGAGACAGCGGGGGAGGAGGGGAGTGACTAGTTGACTAGTCCTTTACATCCCTAATTCAGGTGCTACCCAGAGCACTCATAGTTGCCAGCATGTGTTTCTGTTGGTGATGCATATCCACACATGCCTCAGTGCATATAAAATTTATTTCACTCATGGATGGAAATAATTAGCGAGAGCACTGGCAACCTATTATCACTTGCTATGGCATTCTTAAAATGTGTCCTAAATAGGTCCATTGACTTCTTACTGATGCTTTAAGATTTCCTCTCCTTACAATTTCTGATGTTGAAAGAAACTCTTTCCAACTAATTCTGAAGATCTTTCACAGGCATTTACTGGATGTCTTGGCTATTATGGCTGACCAACCTCAGGAAAACAGAAAAAGCAGAAATAGAAAAGCTAGCTACTAGCTACTGTCCACCATCTTGGACCCTGTCTTCTTCAGACATTTACATGGGTAATCCCGCTGAGTTGCATGGGATTACCCATATACACAGTTACTTGTATGTTTGCAGGATTATTTTATACAGTTGTTTTCTCTTTAGAAAGTTGTTTCAGTGCAGCCCTACCCTTGCCCATATCCACATCTCATTATATGTGTGGCACTGCACCCCATATGCTTCACAGTGAGATTATAACATAGTTCTGAAGTATTTTATGCAAGATAAATCATGTAAAATGTCATTGGAAAGGTCACTTGCTGAATATGATTATTTTCTTTGTATGCATGTATCATTTTTGTATCTGAAGTTAGGAATATTAACTTTGTATCGGTATTTCATATGTGTTTACACCTGGGTAGTGTCTACTAAATAATATGTTTTTATTCTAGACAGTGGGTGGGAAATGGATCATTAGGAAAACAATAGGTCTTAGAAGAAGTTAATCTCCTACCTGGGGAGCCTTTTTGAGGATGCAACAGACAGCCTCTATGTAATGCAGGGCTGGGCAAAATGCGGTTTGGGGGACGGATCCAGCCTGCAAAGCCACCAGGCCCGCAAACCACCCTGCCAGCACCCTCAGACACACAGCTGCCATGGGTTTCTGGCAGCACTCTGCTCTGAAGGGAAAGGGAGGCTTTGTGTAATCTCTCCGATCCTCAACCCAATCCTCAGCTCCTATTGGCCAGAAACAATCAGCCAATAGGAATTAATCCCAACCAGTCTCTCAGCATCTGTTGATTGGAAATGTCATGATTATGAGGGTTAGCCAGCAGCCTGGGGATTAAGGGGTTAACTACACCTAGCCAGGTGGAGTGACCAATAGGAATGTAGGTGGGACTTTTCAAACTGGGACAAAGGAATTTGGGTTTTTTTTTCTCCCTTTTGTCTCTGAGAGAGCTCTCTGCAGCTACAGAGAGGGACAAGCATGTCTCTCTCTCTCCAAGACACCATTCTTCATTTTCTGTAAGTAGGGTAAAGTTTAGGTAGTTTCGTTAGGTTCTATTGTTTTATGGATTGGGTATGGGATCTGAGATCTGGCACTGTTTAAAAGATGTTTTGGCTTTTCTTTGTAACTAAGTTCTAGGCCCATGGAGTTTCTCCATGAGTATATTTTGTTACCTCCCTATCTAGTCATTATGTTTGCAACAGGAATATTGTTGTAATAATAAAAGTTCTTTCTTTTCTTTTATTAACCTGGCAGTGGTTAATTGTGTGCCCTGATTTTTATTTTAGGGGTAAGATTTCCCAAATGATCTTTCCCCTGGTTTCTTTATCAACATTTGGGTGGTGGCAGCGGAAGTTTTATTCCCAAGATCTAGGTTTTTAAGATTTTGGGGGGAGTTTGATACCAAAGCCTGGTAGATAAGGCTTTGGGGTACACTTGCTGGCCCCCACTTCTGCATTTATCATGCCAGAGTGGGGAAGGAGCCATGACAGGAAACAACCAGCAAATAGGAGCTGAGAGATTGGCCTGGAGAATGGGAGCAACACAAGCCTCTTCCCCCTCCTGGAGCTGAGAGCCATATAGAGGGAATAAGCCTGCAGCTCTAAGTGATCTGGGGCTGTGGCAGGCAGGGAGCTCAGCCTGCATTGGGGTTGCTGGCTAGGTGACACTTAGGTAAGCGCCTTCCAGCCAGAGCCTGCCTCTGGCACTCCTGCCCCTCAACTCCTTCCCCCAGGTCACCATCCAAACCTCTGTTTGTGGCCTCTGGTCAAAATTCCATCCCAGACCCTGGATCTCCTCCCACACCCCTTCTCCAGGCCAGAATCCTCTCCTGCACCCAAACACCCTCCCAGACCATGCACCCGAATTCCCCTGACCTATGTCCTTCACCCAAACTCCCACTCAGACCTCACACCATCTCTTGCACCCAGCCTCTTACCCCATGTGCCCTTTTGTACCCAGCCTCCATCCTTGACCCTGCGCCCCCTCCACAGAAAAGTGCGGCCCTTGACCACTTTCCAAAGTCTTGGAGTGGCCCCCCACCAAAAAGTATTGCCCGCCCCTGATGTAATTGCTGTGGATACACTTCATCTGGTGCTGGATTCCATTTTGGATGTCAATATTTTTCTATTGACTGGCATGGAAACCAAGCTTTGAAACAAAGGGTTCCTGCCTTTTGCAAAAGCTATAAAAGTCAGAGGTGTCACATAATCTTGGTTCTTCACTGACTTCCTACCTAAGAAGACTGTGGAAACACCTAGGGAACAAAGACAAAACTGGACCCAAGCTAAAGACATTTTTAGAGTTCTGGACCAAGACTAAAGATCTCCTGAGGTCTCTTCTAACCCTAGGTTTCTAAGATTCTATATGTTGTTCAGGAAATGCTAGTGTTCAGGGTGCCAATTGTAATAAGTAATTGTAATAAGTGTTGCACAAGGGTGTTTTAAGGAAGAGGATGGTTAGAAAAGTGCCTCCTCCACCTATATATCACTTGTATGTTTTTCAGAAAATTGACAGGCTGGCTCTGCATACAGTTGTCAAGTACTGGTAATAATGAAGACACTTACATTAATGTTGCTATTTAACTTCAAACTCTGCTCTGAATTTAATATTGGTATTTATTGTTTTTGCATAAATTGCCTTTTTAGTGTTCAAGCATTAATTATGACTCATGACAGAAGTGCCTCAAATCTTTGTCTGAAGGAAATGTTATTGAAGTACAACAGAACTATGGCTGGATGATCATCAAGATTGGTTTGTTTAACATGTGAAACCTTGTTATGGGAAAAATCATTACATTTCATTTTTTGTCACAAAATGTCAAGCCCAGCTACTGTCCATGGGACCATGCTTCATAGCCATCCAGCAGACCTATCAGTGGAAGGAGACATAGGACGATTTCTGTCACTGCATTTATTGAAGTTGGTTACTGTTCAGCGCACGGAGAAATGCCAGATACCCATGACTCCCACTGAAGTTACGATGCTGACCCGCTCCAGAATTGAGCTTTGATTCCACAACTGTGTTATAATTGCTGTCATAACAGTCACACTACTGCATCATCCAATTCAAACATATCTCTCTGAGCCTCTGTGTTTTATCGTGATGAAGCAGGGCTAACAGCCTCGCTGGGCTCCAGGGCAACGTGGGCAGACGAGGCCTGCACCATGCGCCAGAAGGTGCGGGGCCTCAAGTGGAAGGGGCAGGGCCAGGCAGCCAGCCTTCAGCACTGCATCCCCCTAGCCCACAGCGCTGCCCAGACTGCGCCACCCTGTGCTCGGGTTGCAGTTTAAAGGGCATAGGGCTCTGGTGGCCACCGCTGTTGCCGTCACTGTTCACTTTGCCTCCACCCCATCAGTGAGCCTGTCCTGATGACAAACTCCTCCTCCTTTTCTCATCCAATGGTAAAAGAGGAAATGGAGGTGTTAATACTTAGGTTGAACTGTCTACACTTTCCACCCATTCCACTGGTTAACCAATGATTCTTTAGGCAAGTAAATTAGTAAGCTTCAATAGTAATGGATCCTTCCACTGGATTTCTAACTGGTACGTTTACAAATCTTTTGTGGGGAAGATGTTCTCTCTCTCCATAATGACTGCTGTTCATCTTTTCCATCACAATTGCAAGCAGACTACCTCACCACGACAAATACAGATTCCATTCCACTCGTTTGTTACTGAAGGTACTGGCCGCCTTAGACATGGCTGACAAGGGCTGCTTCCTAGGATGGTGTGCTGATGGGAGCACATATAATAGTCCCATGTGACCTTACCCAGGGCCAGTCAGCTGAGCAGGAGAGGAACACAGCAGCCAGCTCAGCCAAGGTCAGGAAAGATAGAGGCACTTACTTGTCTCAGGTAACTCCTCTGGTCTTGCGGGAGCAGCAGCAAGGTGGGTACCTCGGGGGGCCCTCCCCATTCTCCCTGGGATGGAGGGCTCCCTGTAGAAGTAGAGTTGCCAGGTGTCCCATTTTGAACTGGACAGTCCAGTATTTGAGCTTTCTGTTTGGGAAACAAATTGAGAAAATATAACTGTCCGATATTTTCTAAATAAGATGTAATGTAGATTGTGATGTAATGCCAAGTGTATCTGGCATTTTTGTTGAAACTATCTGGCAACCCTATGTAGAAGCCATGTGAGGAGTGGGCAGGGCAGGCTGTGCTGAAAGAGGCTCTGGGTGGCTGAGTTTGGTGGGGACTGAAGGAGTGAGTGAGTGTGTGGGAGTGGGTGGGTGCATGCGCACGCACAGGCTGGGGTTTAGAGCTGCCCTGCTATCTGGGTGTGTGTTAGTGTGGAGTAGGTCTGGGTCCACACACAGCCCTTTTTTCCCCTTCCCCTCTAAGAGCCCCACTTGTCCAGGAAAGGGCTTTCCCCTGGCTCTGCCGGCAGGACTAGTGCACTATGCACACATTTGTGTTCCCATCCCATCCCTTCCCTGCAGAGAGGTGACACATGGGGGGCATGCACTACACTGGCTCACATTACCTCCACCCAATTTTCTGTTAGGGTCTGCCTGCCCAGCTCTCTCCCCCTCCCTCTCCTGCTTGCTGGAGGCACCCTGGGCTCAGGAGAGGAGAGAGAGAAACAAGTAGCATGTGCACCAAATAGCTGAGACTGGAATAGTAGGGAGGAGGGAAGACTGCTGTTTTAGCTGTGCAGGGAGAGGTTAGGTAAGGGAGGAAGGAACAGTTGCTTTCCCATTGGGGAACTGACTGGGAGTGCTGGGCTACCAGCTGGGGAGGGGTGTGTGTGTGTGTGTGGCCAGAGGAAGGGTGGGGAGGGAAATGCTGCTGTACTTCCCCAATGTGATGCAGGTGGGGTGAGTGCAGAAGAGATAAGTGAGTGTTACTGAAATCAGCTCTGCCATGTGTCCCCTACTTACAGGAAAGGGAAATGGGTCACAGTGGAAGGTGTCTGCCTGGCTATCCACACCCTTAGGTTTTCTTCATGTTTTTACTACAAGTTGTACTTATCGGTATGCTGAAATTTCTCAAGGCAGAGGACCTTGTCAAAGCTATTGTTGGGTACAATGTTGTTCTTACATCAAGATTAAGAATAAGGAAATTTTCTTTGCCCCACCTGCAAACCCTTTTTGTGCTCTGGAAGTCACTGGGCTTCCTAGTGTGAGAATCAGAGGATAATGTGTGATCGTTGTGACTTGCAGTTTCAATAAGGCCCTTAAACTGAGAGGGAACTCAGTAGGAATATAGGCTTTGTCTCATTTTCCCGCACCCCTTCTACAATGCTTCATCCCTACTGCTCTAGCTTATAAATAGGCTTGGTAGAATACACTTATTTTTTATAACTTTGTGTAATATATGTTTTAAGCTTTTTGTCTTTTTATAATTTTCACAGTTGTGGGAAATGATGGGGGGGCTAATAATATTTTAATGATAACAGAAGTTAAGATTCAAAGAGTTCAAGATTTACAGCTGTTAAAATACAAACCGAGAGACAAGGTAGGTGAGGTAATACCTTTTTGTTAAAAAAGTTTTGGAACAGCTTTAGTTGGTGAGACATTAGCCCTTTTGAACTCCACAGAGCTGGAGAAGAGCTCTCTGGAGTTCCAAAGATTGTCTCTTTAACCAACCATATTTGGTCCAATTGAAAATATTACTTCATTCACCTTGTGACTCTCATCCTTGTACCAATGTGATTACAACAAAGCAGAAAAAAACACTAACTGTCAATATCTCATGTCACGGTATACACAATAAATATCCTAACACCAGACATAATTTGTTGACTTTTCAGTCAATCATCAATTTGTAACACACCCAGTTCAGAAGTTTGTATCACTTAATTTTTAACTCTAACAAGTTCTCAAGAAGCATTTTTCTTGCTTTTTTTGTAAATAATTTAATTATTACTGATAGAAATGTCAGGATTTGTGAAATCTAAGAGCTAATTTCTAAGTTATTTGCAAAAAAAATATCCTATTGATTTCAGGTGCCTAAGTATCCTCTGGAATCACAGTTAAAGCTGCCTCCTCCTCTTCCTTCTCCCCCCCCCCCAAAAAAAATCTATAATGGCACCCCTGATGAGTCCAGAGTGGCCTGAGGGCTTCAGAAGGGCCATGGGCTTAGGCAAAATGCAGCCCCCATCTGTTAGCATGGAACTCACCTTGAGCTGCAGGCCAGGCAAAAGGGACAAGTGCAGCTGCAGCAAGGGAGCTGCCAGGGCTTCTGCAGAGCAGCTCAAACTGTGGAGGAAGTACACACTGAAGGGCAAATGAGTGTGACACATTCCGATTTTTCACCCACTTTTTCATTTCACAATCTGATGCCATTCAAAAATAGCAGCCTTCCTTCTGTGCCTCATATTTTAATCTAAAATAATCCATTCCCATATAGCTCTTAAAAGAAGAGCTTGGCCAAGAAGCACTGATAATGACAATTCTCTTTGCAAGGGGCAAGAGAGACTAGCAGGCCCTGCATCCAAGGGAGCAAAGGACTGAGTAGCTTCCTTCCTGTGCCCCAAGGATGTGCCTTGTCCCTTAATCTGCTGAGAATCCAGTTCCACCCCGTATGTGGAAAATGCTGTGGCTCACAATCTCTCCAGTCGCAAGGATTGTCACAGTTTGCAGCAGCAAAGGCATGTAGGGCTGCTTTCTGAATCTTAATGAATAACACTTGTTATTTGTTCTTATTCATTAGTTTAGTGTTTAGTTTTAGTTTGACACTTTATTATTTTAATAAAACTGAATCAAATTTGTGTCAATTTTTTTAGTACATTTATGAAAACTACAGGTATTGAGATTACTGATTTATTTCTGAAACTTTCACTAATGCTACTACATACTTAAATCCACAGGCTACAAAAAACAATTTTGCTGAGGATGCCATTTTCCTTAAGGCTGGCCTTGGCTGAAGAAACATATATGCTTCATTCCTGGGAGCTGAAATTCATACAATAACTAGCACTGACTGTTCTTCCAGCAGGTTGGATATGAGGAAACAAAACAATTCCACTTCCATCAAAACCCTGTTATAAAACAGAAAGGAAAATAAAGTCTAAATTCTAGACCTTTTGTTTTTAGGGCATCCTGGCTCCTTTTTACAATGTCTCATTTGGAAAAGCATGGCCTTGCCACTCTGAATAAATTTGATTACATGACAAATGTATCTAATTAGGTTAATGTATTTGGATATCTATCTGTAGAAATCTGTAGCACTAACAGTACAAAGGCTGCACATCACAACAAACCTACAGTTGATTGAAAACTATACAATACTGTAATATTGTAGACCTCTTATCTGGTCATGTGTCAAGGTAGCTGTTGCCTCAGTATCCCATTCAAATAAAGATGGCTCTCAGCCTAAAATGAGCTCCACCATTTCCAGGGTAATTCTGTCCACAAAAATTCAACAAAATAAACAAACTTCTTGTGGATCTTCTTTCTAGTTGTATTCCAAGAAAACCAACCTATCCTGATAGTGGTCCAAGGACCAAACTTAAGCAACAAAAGTTTCTGAGCTACAAAGAGTATCTGGCCTGTTCTTTGGCTACTCTGGTTTTAGACTTTTTGCCAGTCTTACCACAAACTACAGGGAGCTCTGTCTTTTCTCTGCCAGAATCTCCAGCCCTTGGGTTTGAAAAGGAAACAGATGGTCACCCAGTCTTTCAGCAAGCTCTGCTTTCTTGCCCATCCACACAAAGTTCCTCCAATGTAACTGAAATACCCTTACCCAGGGCTTCCCCTTTCTCATCTCTCAGTTCTCTGTAGGATACCTTTAGCTACAGTCACTTCCAAGGCCCCCTCTATGTAGACCCACCAGCAGATCTTTCTTTCTGTGTTGTGAGAGGAAAATAGAGGTTTATATAATATGTTCCCTTTCTTATCATGCCTCCACTCAAGATCATCTCCTCTGAAGAATTGGGTTTTGCCTATGAAAGCTCATGATTCTCTCTCTCTCTAAGTCTCTAAGGACATGTCTACAGAGCAGAGCTAAAGCCAGAATAAGCTATGCAATTTGAGCTACATCAATTGTGTAACTTAAGTTGAAATAGCTTATTTCGGCTTTTGGCACTGTCTACGCAGCGGGGAGTCCGAGGTAGAGAACTCTTCCTCCAACTTCCCTTATGTCTCATAAAAGGAGGGTAACAGGAGTTGGCGTAAGAAGTCCTTCAGCTTGACGTTATTTCGACATTATGTTGAAATAACTACTTGTGTCGACGTGGACTATGTTATTTTGGAAAAATGTCAGTTATTCCAAAATAATGCTGTGTAGATGCACCATCTGGTGCCATGGGACTACTTCTTATATCTGCCTAAGTTTGTCAGTATTCTCATTAACTTCAGTGATCATAGTGATGTACTTAAAATTGATCATATTGATGTACATGTGCTTCAGAGTTGTAAGATTAGGGCTTTAATTACTTAGGGTTTTGGATGCTAGAATATTTTAAAATACAGTGGCCATTTATAAACAGCCATTGAGTATCTTGATGTTTGTATGTCAGGAATGCAAGATCTTCCCCAATAAGTCTATGCATACAGCTCTATTGATTTTCCCTTTGATAAACAGTTACATATGAGGAAAAATTAAGTGGTAAGTGGATATAATTTAGTAAAGTGATCATGAAGACAGGAGGATGAAAAAGATGGGATTTACAAAGATCTGAAGGATGTAAATAGTAAAGATGGAAAGAAATTATGTAGGATAATACATAAAGGATATATGAAGAATTTTACACATGTAAGGACTGCAAATATCTGAAAAGTGACTGGATTTTAAACACTTTTATTTTACACAAATGCTTCTGACAAGAGTCCAGGATTTTTTGAAAATTAAGAAAAGGGCTCCTTTGATCCAGAAAACTTGATAGCATGATCACAATGCTTTTGCATCTGGGAGTGAAAAATTTCCGCCACTTACTGTTTCTTCTTTTTGGAAGGATCAGTAGTAGCAAAAGTCCAGCTCTTCATTCAGAGTTACTGGAATTTTTCCAAATCTTTCCTGCTCATCTCTAGTCTTAGCTCACTTGGTCTGTAAGGACAATGAAAGTTTCTATAGCCCTGAGGAGTTATAGCAGACAGGTGCATTTGACAAAATCTGTTCCATGCTTTATGTATGCAAAAGGAATTTAGCAAGTTAATTATAAATAACCTTTTTAGTATATGTCAATTATATTTTCAGAAGTAAGCCTCAGCATGTACAATCAGCTTTTTAAAACCCACATTCATTTACCTCTTCAGAGCTATGGGAAGGTACTTGAGAGCATGCAAGATTTTAACTGACAACTCCTTTAAACGAATAAAACATTATAACATACTTGCTATATTTGGCATCAGTGGACAAATGCATTTCTAGTTTCCCATTAAGTTGTCCAATACTGTACTCCTTTTCTAAGAAAATTGTGTTTTATAGATGAATATTTTGTCTGTAGGCTGCTAAGGAGGTGGGACAGGAAAAGAATGCTGCACCTCCTTCCTTCTGTCAATGGTCCCTAGATTTGTTCATCCCATGATGATTTTCTGACTTTGATCTTTTTTTTGTTAAAGTTTTGTGGTTAGCTTTGATTAACAGGCAAGCGCTCTTCAGGCTGAATTCACCCAACATAAGGTTTAATCAGAGGTGAAATCCGGTGCACTTTGATGTGCAGCTCCGGCAAGAGCTGGATTGCTACACCAAAAGCCAGCAGGGAGCTATTTAAAGAGCTGGCAGGCACCCTGGTTGCAATGGGACCATGGGGTTTAATCAGTAACAGGAAGCTGGAACAAGGTGTGCAGGGCGGGGGCTGAGAGCCATTCAACCTGCCAGCCCCAGAGAAGGGAGACCACTAGATGGCCGGGCACCCCCTGTTCCAGCACCCACGGTGATCCCTCGTCCCCGCGCCTAGGGCTGCAGCGGTGAGATCTAGCCCCGCCCGCCCTGACTCCTGGGGCACGTCTCTGACACCAATACGGGAGGCGGCTCCGTCCAGGGATCGCTCCATACAAGCCGGGGCGGCCGGGCGGGCACCTGTAACTCAGGTGCCTAAAGCCGCACCACCCAGCGCGGGAGGCACCACGGCGGGGAGCAGCCGCAAGGGCGGGGGAGCCGGCACCAGGCTGCCGCCCGCCCGCCACGCCAGCAGGGGGCGCTGCCGGGCGCCCCTCCCCGCCGACTCCGGCCCAGCGAAGGCCTCACATCCGGGCCGGGAGGGAGGGGCCTGTTTTGCTCCGCAGCCTCCCCGCCCCCTCTCTGGGGCTTCGTAAACGGCGGCGGCTTCGCTGGGCAAAGAGAAGGGGGCGGGGCCGAAACTTTTATAGCCCCGCCCACCCCCCGCGCTTCCGGTGCGGCGCCCTCACAGCGCGAGCGCAGCGGCCGGGCCTCGCGAGGGACCGCGGCGCGGGCGGGGCCCGAGAGGGAAGCGGCGCGCGCGGGATTCGCCCCTGGCCCGCCCCCCCCCAGCTCGTCTCGCGGCCGGGCGCGATGGAAGGCCTGACGCTGAGCGAGGCGGAGCAGCGCTATTACTGCGACCTCTTCGCCTACTGCGACACCGAGAGCACCAAGAAGGTGGCGCCCAACGGGCGGGTGCTGGAGCTGTTCCGCGCCGCGCAGCTGCCCAGCGAGGTGGTCCTGCAGGTACCGGCCGCTTCTCGCCTTCCCCCCGCCCCCTCGTGGGCCCCGCCCGCTTCCCGGCGCTGAGCCGCCCCTCAGCCCCCCTGGGTGCAGCGGGAGTCGCGCCCCCCTACGGCCTTGTCATCCCTCCCGGGGGAGCCTGGCCCGGCCCGGTGGCTGCCACAGGTGCTGGGGCGAAGGGGGGGTTATGGCTTGCAGCGGTCTCCGTTCTGCGCAGGGGTTACAGCTGGCTTTAGTGGCTGTCAGCGCCCACGTTTCCCGCACCCCGGCCATTGCTGCTGAACCAGAGGCGGGGGAGGGGGCGTCTCTCAAAGTCTATCCCTGTTCTGCCTCTGCAGTGGGGGCTCTGTGCTGAGGGCAGGCACTGGGGTTAACTACAGGTTAGGGGTTGGTGTATGTGACCTGCCTGAGGGACAGTCAGGTGTTCCTCTCCCGAGAAACGCTGTGCTGAGGTATGACAACTTCAGTGCTGTGACTCTTGCTGTGCTTGGGCTGTTGCCCCAGCTGTACTGGGAATGGGGTAATTTTTGTGTTTATCCGAGTTGGAGCAAAGTGGAGGCTCAGAGCATGTTGTCCTTCAGATCTTACTAATATTGAAGTCTTAACTTGCTGGGTTGCAGAGGCTACCTGAATGAGTTCCTGTGGTCCTATTAATCTTAGGCTGAGAAGTATGTCACTTGCAAAAACTATGGGAAAGTCCATCCGAAGCATAGGAATTTGAGCACTGCTGGGAAGTACTGATAGCAGGATACGGGAAATCTGTACTTTTATTCCTGTTTGTGTTTCTGGCTCAGTGACCTTGTTCAGATAAATAACTCTCTACTTTTTTTCTAATTTGAAAAAGTAGAGTACCTGCAGATCTTATAAAGTGCCTTGACATCAGTGAAAAATGCAGTTTTAAAATTGGATAATACAGGCAGGTTGTGCTAAAGCAGTAGACTCCCACTAGTAATGTGTGGAAGCAAAGTTCCAGCACTACTACTGTAACCAGTGGGAACTGGGACTTATGTGAAAGCTACATTACTGAGTTACAAATTGTGCTACCAGTGTAGCTAAGGGATAATTTAGCATCGTTTGTCTAATATAGTTCCTAGAAAAGTATCCACAGGGGAACTATAGAGGCAATAGCTTGTGTGTGCATCCACCATAATATGTTCATGGCTGTGATATGTTTGTGAAGTGTAGTTCCCTGAAAGAGGCTATAAGCAGAATAAAGTGTTATTTCTAGAAAGCCATACCATCTCATAGGTACACTGTTGCCTCAGTGAAGAGTCAGAGTTGCTTACTGTTATCCAAGACCAACAAACATGTATCCATCAGCTTCTTTCAACTCAGAAGAGGGTTTAATTTCAGGAGTGTGTACACACTTTATCAGGGAGCATTGGTGTTGCTTTTTAGTCACTTAAAAGCAAGAGATTTGATTAGGTGAGAGGAGTTTAAAATGAACCAGATCTCTTTATTCTATTTAGCTGAATCAGTTGATAAGTTGTGGGTAGTATAAAAATATGGCAAGCACTAAAATTAACTTAAATAATCATGTTTCCTAGTAATTTATTTGTCCTTATTGTGTTCATGATCTACACTGTTTAAATCTCTAAATGAAAACTTGTTTTTCAATATTTTATTAATGAGATCTCAAGGGCCACCCAAATATTAGTATTTGTGTTCTGAATTACACAATACCCACAGTCTTTACGCTCATCATATGAACACAGCTGGATGTGTATTGTTTAGTGTCTCTTCTACATAAATCTTGAAATGTTGTGTGTATATAAACTAGTACAGTGTTGGCATGCTTTACTTGATGCAGTAGCTTAGTGGAATAGTGTAATCTTGTGCTTTGTATATCACTAGTCCCAGGTTCTAGGAATGTAACCAGTTAACTGGTAAGCATCACCATTACTGGCTGATGCTTACCAGTGAGCGCAGCATGGCATGGTACAGGCAGTCCCCGGGTTACGTACAAGATAGGGACTGTAGGCTTGTTCTTAAGTTGAATTTGTATGTAAGTTGGAACTGGTACATATTTTGGGGGGGGACGGGGAGCTGGAGTTAGGTGGAAAAGACCCTGATTCTCATACAACTTCCTTATTCTAAGAAAAACACATACTGTTTTGATATGAAGGTTTTTTTGGTTGATATTTTAATTAAAAATTGATCATAAGTTTCAGTGTTTCATGCTATATCCAAATCTTCCTTTTGGGGTACCTGAAAGATCCCAGTTATTCATTTAATAGTCAGAATCTTTGTTTTTTATATCTAAAAAAAGTTTATTCAATGCATATTACTGTTTCAAATAGAATTTGCTACAGATGGTTCAGTGAAATGGGTATTAAGTGTAATCAATAGTCATTGGAGAGCACAGTGAAATATTGATACAATCAAAGCTGTTGTATTCTGCTGAGCAGAAAATGGAAATCCCTTCCTGTGAAGTAAGTGTGTGTGTGTGTGTGTGTGTGTGTGTGTGTGTGTGAATTTATCCACAGGATTAATTTTAAAGAAAAATTCTGTGTTGGGAACAGGAGTTTAGCCACAGGTGGGTCCTCATTGTCCACTCACCCACTTTGCAACCAGACCCATCCCCTCGGGGCTTACCCTGCTCCGCTCCAGCCAGGGTGTGGGGTTGGGGCTTATCCCCTCTTCCCTTCTGTCCTGCACCTCCCCATTCTTGCCCACCCACACCACTAGGTAATTTTTCAGCTTCACCTCTGCCAGGCTGGAAGGGACTTGTTAATTTCACGTGACGCTAATAAGATACTTGCAGCTCTAGTGCTGAAGAGGGAAAGAGCTGTTGCTCCCAAGGTGGGGACTGTAACACAATGGGTCTCACTGCCTGCTGCTCCTGCTGTTCCCTAGGAAATTAATTTTTCCGCTCTGGGGTGCCCCCTTTTGGCTGGTGTCTTGTTCCCCCCCAGCAGACCTGCATCCTCTGCGGTGAGAAAAGCCGCTCCGTGTCTCCCTGGTCTGCTGGGGGAGGGGGAGGGGCGCTAGCTCTGCGTCTACCTGGTCTGCTGAGGAGAAGTGCCCCCTGTGCCGCCGGAGGTGGCGACAGTGGGGGAGGCACCACGCACTAGCTGCGCCCCTCCCCCCCGTTTGTAACTAGGGATCCGACATAAGTCGGATTGATGTAATCTGGGGACTGCCTGTATTGTGGCCTGGCTGGAGACCCCTTTCCAGGTCACCTGCCCACATGACCTTGGTTAAGTGTTCAATCACAACATTTAATTGGTTAAACAGGATTTTTACATCCCTAACGGATTCCAGTCCTACTTAGCCTGTCTCAAGGGAGGTAAATATTCTCTTGCAGATTGATATTCTCTTGCAGAGTAATGAATGTTTGGTGGGGAAAATGTAAATTACATGATTGTAAATGAACTGGATAAACCTGGGTTTCATTGTTGACAGCTCAATGAAGATATCTTGTCAATGGGCAGCTGCAGTTAAAAACCAAAAGATGTTTGGGTGTGTAAGGAAAGAGATGATGAATAATACAAAGGATATAAAATGCACTTATAAATCACTAATGTGGCTTCATCTAGAATGCTGTGTGTGGTGCTGGTATCCTCTCTCTCAAATACTAAACTAGAGGAAGTTCAGAAGAGAGCAATGAATGATCAATGCTTGGGAAGAGGGGGGACTCTCAATGAAGATTGGAAAGTCTAAGGTGTAGTTTAGGAAAGTATACAAAATAAAGAGTGGGAATGTCTATTACTTTATAATCCAAGAAGAGAACATTCAAAACCAAATGTAAATTTGTTAACACGGTATAACTCAGCTGTGGAATTCATACCACAGGAAACCATTGAGGCAATGAACTTAATGAGATTGACAGAAATGTACATTTATATGGTATCAAAAATAACCAGAGTTAACTACACAAATTTGTTTAAAGGTTATTAAACCTCATTCTTCAGGTTATAAATCAGTCTGTAACTATTGGAAATCAGGATGAGGCCTAATATGCATGGGATGTTGTCCCACATCTGCCTACTGCTGGGATTCTTCTACTTTCCTCTGAGACACCTGATGGTCCTTACTGAGGAAGTAAACAGTATAATAGAGTAGGTGGATCCTCTGAGGTCAGACCCAGGGCATTTCCATTCTTCCTGTAGAATATAATATTTAGTACTTGACAACCAAAATGTGAGTACATTTTATAGATTTTCAGTTTATTTAGCCTTGTCAGATTGTCCCGAATTCTGGGGCATATGTATATGTATGGAAATGTGGATTTCCAAGCTAACCTTTTCGCTGCACAGGTTCCTAATCAGAGGCAGTAGAAATCTTAAGGCATCTTCTGTTGAAATCAGCACAGGTTTGATCAAAAATCAATCTCTGACTCTGTTTGAATTTTTGTGTTGTCTGTGTCCTTCCTCAGACCTACAAGTTTTGCATTGTGCCATAAGCTGTATGGTTGAAAGCAAGGGTCACACAATATTGTCTCTGAGGAGCTAGTCATGTCTGTTGAATTTTGTTCTACAACCGAGAAGAGTTTGCACAGCTGTCCATGTACCAAACAAAAACTTCATGTCTGCTTCTCAGTCTTACTTCCAATGAAGTATTACATAAACCAAGGAAACCAATATACAAAAAATGTAGTGAAGCAGTTACAGTTGCTGTACACACATGCTTGATAGACCCATAAAAGCAAGGCAATGAAAAGATGAGCCACGTAAGGTGTTAACCTTT
The DNA here is from genome assembly GCF_049634645.1 of Pelodiscus sinensis. Lineage (NCBI taxonomy): Eukaryota > Metazoa > Chordata > Testudines > Trionychidae > Pelodiscus > Pelodiscus sinensis. Next base: position 99,101,877 of record NC_134713.1, on the reverse strand, counting down.
TGCTCCTCCACCCACAAAAACACACATCTTACTATTACCACAACTGACAGTTCATGCATCGAAACCTTAATTCTGCCAGTGTCAGCCATTCATTACTCTGCTTAACTGCTGTTGTGCATTGATACAAAAAGAATCTGATTAAAGGGTGTTCATATAGAAGTGCAAAAGGGGAAAAGGTGTGATAGCCTCAGCTCTTTCATAATGAACTCTTGTGTGTATTTTTAAATTAGGATTCAAAATCAAACAGTTGAATTGAGTAGTTGATGCCTTTCCAGGCCACATGCATGTAAATAGTGTTCAAAATGTAGCAGCTCATTGTCTGGGGCACATGGGGGGAGAAGATTCACATACTTTTCCTCTGCACTATCAGGCTATGGCTACACTGTAGTCTTCTTGAAGAAAAGCTTATGCAAATGAAGCATGGTGTGGAATGTTGCCGCGCTTCATTTGCATAATAAGTGAGCAGCTGTTTTTGCGCAAGAGGCTTTTGTGCAAAAAAGAGCTGTGTAGACGGCTCCTTTTTGCGCAAAACCCCCCTCTTGTGCAAGAACCTTTCTTCCTAATTTTTTTCAGGAAGAACAGCTTTTGAGCAAAAAGGAGCAGTCTACACACTCCTTTTTGCGCAAAAGCCTCTTGTGCCAAAGCGGCTGCTAATTATGAAAATGAAGCGTGGCAACAGTATTCCATGCCGTGTTTCATTTGCATGAGATTTACGCAAGAAAGCTACAGCTGCCCTGTACACAGTATACTGTGCACTTGTAGTGACTTTACCGGTTGGAGACCTTGATACCCTTTCTTTCTCTGCATGGTATGGCTTTTTTGGAAATGAACTTCTTGATTTTGTGTAGATGGGGATTTTGCCACTCTTTAAAATCAATCTGCAGTTTTAAACAATGCTATATTTACTTGCATTTGCAATCCTAGGTTTGAAACTCTAAAAACTAGAAATAGGTTTCTCAATTGATGACAAATTAAACTCTGAATACGTTAGATGCCAAAAATTAATGGAGACTTCCCAGATCTATTGACTGTGCAGAAATGTTATGGATATCTACTTTCATTAGTACTCAGAGTACTTTGTTTCTCAATCACAATTGCCTTTTAAAACACACAATATTTTTCTTCGAATTAAAGGTTTCAGTCTAAACATAAAAAAAAATCAAGTGTAGAAGGAAAACCTATTCAACGGAATAAAAATTTGTACTTTCACTTAATGTATGTAAAACAGGCTATATTTTTAAATGCCTTTAGAATAGTTATGGTAGTACATTGGCATTGAAGTCTCAAGTGAAGCCCTGTTGACAGAACATGACATTCTAATTTTTGGAATAAAAGAACACTGATTAAATTGGAAAAGTACTGAAGCATATGTAAGTTTTAGCTTGTGTAATACATTAAAACATGAAATAAGAGATTTTTTTTTTCCCTCCAAGAGTAATTTAAAATCAGTTCTTGGTGACTCTTATTAGTATTGAAATTATTCAGTAAATTAGGTCTCTGATTTTTTTTTCTCCATTTTTAATGTTTTTTGATTGGCTTATCTGTTACTGTTGCATTGGTTTAGGGTTTATATTTGACAGCAAATATATTTTTCATACAAAATATCCCAAGGACATGGAAGTAAATGTTTTCGAAGACTTTAGTACTGGATTTCTGACTTATGCTAAACTTGCATAATCACAGAACATTTTATGCACTTGTGCTCTATTTTGCTCTTATCTTGTATGAGCCCTAGAACGTTCTTGTAACAATTTACTTAAATGATCTGTGAAATCGTTACTTTGCTGGACATTCTTCTGAAATTAATGTGTTACCAGTGCAGGGTCCCATGTTGCAAAATAATCTTATGGTGGTAGGAGGGGAAGAATGAAGTAAACATTTTGCTTGCCTACTTCCCTCCTCAGGAGACTTGTCATTTAATAAAAATCAGACTGAAGTAAATAACTTTGACAGTGGAGACTATCTAAAAAATGAGAAAATTCTACAAATACTTGAGGTTCCATTTATAAATAGCAGTACTGGAAAACCTTTAAACAAGTGATCAAAATAACTGATATTTTGCTAAAGGCTGTCTCTTGGTAGCTAGAATGGAGAACCTTTTTTCATTTTCCATTGAGTCTCATTTTAATGTTTTAACTTGATATGTGACAGTACTGTATTGTTAGTCTCTTATTCAGCTAAATGATTATAAATAGTGTTGCCAGTCTAAACTTAGTGTCTCTAGTCTTTTAATTTTCAAAAGCTTTGTCTGCCCCTTTGTTTTCTTTTCTTATTTGCTATTATCTATTATAGTTATAGAATATTTTTCATGGTTAAATTATCTTGAAATTAATTAATCGAGGAATTAGTGTGCTCTGGTTGTGAAACTTTTCCATTAAAACACAGTCATAAACCAATTTAAAAATGCAGAGTAGTTTTCCCAGTAGATTATAGATTGGGCATGCATGTGGGGAACAAATTGAGAAAACCAAAGCATCTATTGTTGTGGTAACCTTCGTTTCAGTTATTACAGTTCTGATTTAGATTTCAATTTAAGCTGATAGTGAAAATTTGTTGTAGGTTTAAACATTGGCATTAACTATGAGTAAAATCTTCAAAATCTGACACTGTCAAAGTTGAGTTCCCAGATCTGTCCTTTTTTTTTTTTTTTTTTAAAAGTTTCATCTATACTAGGAAAAGTACCCTTTACTAGGTGAAGTACCCTATATGGGAGAGGGAGGAGAGGGAGGCAGGAGCTGGTGCACATGGGGTGCCAGCCTTTCAGCCAGCTTCCTACATGTGCCGGCTCCTGTGGTACTGCCTTCCCCTCCCCCTGGCACCTGCCAGCTTCTGTGGAGCCACCTGTCCTCCCCCCTTTCTCTGGGCTGCTGCCTTCCACAAAGCAGCGTGTGGGAATAGAGTGGGAGCTAGCTCACTGCAAGCACCAGGTCTCACTATTCCTGCCCCTTCCCCCTCATATGTAAACATGTACATCCTGAAAATTTCAATGGGTACACATTTACAGAAATAAACACATTTTAACATCGCTAGTTTTAAGTAACTTTTAAAAGGGTAACCTGGAGATGGGAGACAAGTGGCTGTCTCATTTTAGTGATTGATTTACAGTAAAATGTCTGAACATTTTAAAAAAAAATCTTGAAAATATTGGGAATGCACATCTATCAGAGCGTGATCCTACTTCCATTAAAGCTATTGGGAGCTGTCAGTAAGAGCAGAATCAGGCTAATAGGTTCCATCATTATACTATCTGGGCACTTTCTCTGTTTTTTTCCCCTTGTTATGCTAGAAGTCGCCTTTCATAGCTTTCTTTCTGAGAGGCACGTAGAATCCTTTTTCCCTTTTCTCTGCACTCCTCTCCTCCAAAGTCCAGGATTTTCCAGCTATTTGTCAGGTTCTTGTTTGTCTGTCTTTTTAACACAGTTACTTACATAGTCTGAAAAATCAGAGAATGTACCCCCTGAATTTAAACAGGATTCTCTCATATGTATTTTTACACCTCTACTATTTCTATAAAATAAGACTGGATTTTTTAAAATTAGAATCTTAGCTTTTTAGGCTTCCTTTATGCATCCCCTAGTTTATAAAAGATAAACCCATTATTTTTCTTTGTAGCCCAACTTCAGATGAAGTTGTTTAAGTTGTACTACAGGTTGCACTTCCAAAAACTGGCACACTCCGTACAATAGATGCTTCTGGTCCAGAGCACCTAGAGTAGGATGGCCAGCCGGGGGTAGGGGCAACAGGGTCTGCAGCACAGTTGGGGGTAGCCTGGCATCATGGAGCTGGAGCCCTGTGGCAGCCCTCAGTAGCACTCGGCCAGGTCCGGAGTTTCCCAGCAGCTCAGGGCTGGAGCCCCAGGAAAGGGGCAGTCCCCGGGAGCGTGGAGCTGGGATTAGAGCCCAGCAGAAGCGTGGGGCTGGAGTATCCTGGCAGAGCCCAAGAGTGTAGGGCCAAGGCCAGAGTCCCAAAAGTATGGGGCTAGAGCCCCATGGCAAGCAAAGCAGAAGTCCTGTGACAGCCCTGCATGGCCAGAATCCCCTAGCAGCACAGGGCCAGACTCTCCTAGCAGCCTTTAAGAGTGCAGGGCCAAGGCCCCGCAGAAGTCCCCTGGAGCACAAGGCTGGGGCCAAGGCCCTGCAGCAACCCCTGGGAGTGCAAGGCTGGAGCCTGCGGTAGGAGCCAGAGGCTGGTCTGCCCAGGGAGCCAACAGCAGCCAGTTAGGTTGGAGGATGTGGGGGCAAGGCAGGGTGCCTGCTGCAGCATTCAGTGCATTTGAAGGCCGGTGGCAAATTCTCTCTTTCTGGACTGGTCAGGTCCCAGCAGTACTGGACCAGAGAGGTCCAGCTGTACTTCTAAAGATTCACAATGGTGTGATAAGTGAGGGCATTCATTCAGTATAAAAATCTGTAGTTTGGTTTTTCTTTTCATTTAACCTTTAGAAATGTAATATAAGGTAGGCAACCCAAACCCACAAATCCTTAACTTTGGCTATTTTATATTTGTCATAGGCCTGCATGAGGCATGTGATTGTTTGCGCTTTGTGCTCTACCACATTCCTTAATAGGAAGTGGCAAGAGGTAAATGTGTCACAAGCTTGTTTATAAGTACAGAAAATGTTGTCATAAGATATACAGTTAGCAACTCCCAACTTGCAGAAGATATATAAAGTCATGAATTTGTATAAAAGACATTATGAGGAAATTTTTCTTGTTTCTTTTAACTTCTCTCCTTCAGTTGACTGACAGACTTGTTTCTTATATCTGAAACAATATGGACGCAGTCTCATTTTGACTAGTACCATAGCTGGATCTTATGCTTTATAACCTGAAAGCAGAGTTCTGATTCTGATCTTTAGAACTATGGCAAACAAGCTCAATTCTACTTGTGTGAACGTCGGAAATATCCTACTGTGGACAGTTCATTAGTTTTTGAAGTACTTTATCACACAAGAAAACACACAACATAATAAAATAAGTGTATCTTGTCTTTTTTAATTTTCAAAAGCGTTGTCTCCCCTTTGTTTTTTATTTTCTCTAAGCCTGCAAGAAAATTCCTTTTTGTATCAGATATTTAGAGCACTCCACCATAAAGTTACCAACTTAAAAGCACATCTTCAACCTGAAGTGTAGGGATCCTTAGTCGATCTCACAAAGTCTTGTGCTCCTCTTCCTTTGCTTAAATTCACAATTGAGTCAAAACACAAGGAACCCCTCTCTCTATACAGATTCACTGTAAACAACAGGCATGTTTCCTTTAATGGGAATTGCATCCAGACAAATTTCCCACTCATTCTGTTCCCTTCACTGTCTCTGAGGATTAAAGGGGTATCCTTACTTTTGAAATAAGCAGTGCTTGTCTGATTCTGCTCCACTGGGGATACATCTACACTGCAATTAAAAGCCCAAACCAGCTTGAACTCAGGGGCTCTTTAATTGTGATATACAGGTTGCACCTCCCAAATCTGAAATTCTCTGATCCAGCAACATCCATGGTCTGGCATAATCATGAATGTTCCTGGATAAGAGTGCCCCAGAGCAAGAGGGCCAGCAGTTGGGAGCCTGGCAAGTGTGGTAGCAGCGGAGTGTGATCAGGGCTGCCTGGCAGTGGGGCCAAGATCACAGCAGCCCAGAAGAGGAAGCCTGGCAAGGGCTGTGGCAGCAAAGCCAGGGCTGTGGCTGCCGTAGCCTGGGAGGGGAAGCCAGCAGCAGCTCAGCAGAAGCAGCACAGCTGGGGCCATGTGCTGTGCAGCAACAGGGATAGGGCTGTGGCAGCCCAATTGGACAGCTTGCCACCTGGCAACAGGGCTGGGACCACATGCCACCCAGCCAGCAGTAGAACTGGGACTGAGGCTGGCCAGCAGGCAGCTTAGCCAGGCTAAAGGAGCCAGCAGCAGGGAGAGACATCAGGGTGAGGGGGTGGTGTCGGGACCTCCCGTTGTCTGGCAAATCCCTCATCCAAGACCGATCAGGTGCTGGATCTGGAGTGCAGGACTGACGGTGCTGGACCAGGATGTCCAACCTGAAGACGTTTTACTTGGACTGCACACCAGGCTATTGGACCCTGTAAGGTAGAAGAGTCCCAGCCATTGCTTAAACATCTGTACATCAGTTAAGCAGATCTTTAGTCCAGGCACCGTATGCCCAAGTCAGCTTGCATGGTCCAGCTTGGGTATCTAATTGCACTATAGATCTGCTGGAACAGCATTTATGCTAGTATTCCACCAGTGTTTTGCTGGCTTAGGAAGCTATCCAAGGAACAGGGCTGGTCCTTAGAGCTGTCTGTATAAAATATGTAACTTTTAAATATGCCCTTTGCATTGTAGAGCGCAGGAGAGTTCTTTCTGTGCAGCCAGTATAAGGTTTATAGAAACTGTGATATGCTAAATACAAGAATTTGAAAAAGATGGCACCCTGACTTCAACTTCTGGATAGTGAGTTTTTGAGTGTTAATAATTTGGGAGCATTTATTAGTGATGTCAATACTCCCGATGTAAAATGTACCTTGGTTTCCCACTTCTGTGATTCTTGGAAATGACAACCAGGCTAAGTTGCAATAAGGCTTAAGTTTATCAAGCGCAAAAATGAGCCACTACTGTATCTTCATAATATTGCTGCAGCAGTTGGTACTAAGAAAACCTGGCTTTTAAAGGTTTTATTGTCTTTATGGAAAACTATTGCTGGGCTTTTCAGAATTAAACTAGTCTTTGACAATTGACTTGACTCAAAGCTGGGCAAAGAAGAGAGACTAAACAATGTGCCCCTGTTTAATTACTTAGTGCCCGAAGAGAAACCAAGGAAGTTCTTGAGAAGCTTCCCATTACCAAAACAAGGCAGTGATTCTCTGCTCCTGAAGTAGTCTCTTAACTTGTTTTGTGCTAAAAGCAAACTATCCTTACTAGTCTTCCTGATATCTAGCTGAGCCTCTTTAAAGGTTCCAGAACTCTGTAGCTGTCAATTCTTCCCATCCCTGCTTGGTTTTATAAACATTTCCATTCCTGATTGAATGCAAAGATCAGGTGTTTAACCTCTTCTAGGAAGGTAGCTGTCTGAGCTTGAGCTAGCTTCCTGCTGTCATAATGAAATGGCTCAGCTGTAGTGTAATGGTTCATGGCTATTCATTAGCATGATTGCCTACAGCCACTCTCCAAGTTACAAACAAGTTATAGACCAACACTTGGCCCGTAACTTGAACTGTTTGTAACTCAGACCCCATTGAGTTACACGCAACCACACTGTTCGTAAGCGCAGGTCGCGTTGGTAACTCGGGGACCGCCTTTATGACTGCTCCATGGGAGCTTTGGTCGTAAGTGCGAACGGTCGTAACTTGACCGTTCGCAACGCAGGGAGTGGCTGTATTTGTGGAGCATAGGGATGTTAAAATTAGATTAATCAACTAATTGAATAGTCAGTGGAACTTCCATCAACTATTTGATTAGTCGATAAGGGTGCTTCTGCTTTGAAATGTAGCAAGAGCCCGCTAACTTTCAGATTGAAAAGCTGCATGGTGTTTCCTATGTGTTTTCTGTCTTTATATCATAAGATCTTTGGGTGGGAGCATGCTTCATTCTGTCAGTGTCTTAGCATTGGGCATGCTGTGTGCGCAAAATGAGGGAATCAGAAATATCATTGCTGAAAGAGACTTAAAATGCTGTGATTAGAATTATTTATGCTAAAAGGAATTAGTGAAACCTTTGTTATCTGGCACTCTGTTAACCAGAAAACTAACTGGTGTTTTCCCCAGCCACAATACTGTCACATCTTCAGGAGCACAGGCCTGGCTTGGTTTACCAAGATAGGCTTAACAATTTTTTATTTAAGTAGTACTGATCCTCTTTAATTCAAAATAGAAATGAGACAAACTGCCTCATGCTACAAAGCTACCAATATTAAAAACTTAAGTTTTATTATTATTGTCCATTGGTTTTTCCTAGGTTGATGGGACCCTCACATAATTGGAGTTTTTAGATAACCGGAATGCCCTAATCCCCAAGTGTGCCGGATAACACAGGTTTTACTGTAATCTTAAAAGTCTTTAAATGTTTAGAATGGTTTACATCAGAAATAAAGTGAGGGGATGCCACATTTATTTGGAATGTAGGTACATTTGAGACCAAAGTGTCCTTGACACATTCCTAGTATTTTTCTTTTTTTTTTCCAGCCATTTCAGAGCTATTTCTGTTTTGGATAGATTGTCAGTACTGTGAGTCTCAACAGCAGCCACCCCCGGTTTCTGTCCTGTATCCTTGGAAGGGATCTTAGTGTCCCCTGGCAGAAATCTGGGAATGTGACAGTTTTCTGCCCATGTAGTCATCCTCCCCCGTGAGTGGTGTTTTTTTGCAAATAAAAAGTCATTTTGGATGAAAAAAATGTGGTGATAGCAGCAATTTCCAGAAAACTGCTACCATGCTGATGATGTCTAAGGCCCTACCAAATTCATGGTCCATTGTGGTCAATGTCACTGTCACAGGATTTTTTAAAAGATACATTTTATGATTTCAGCTATTTAAATCTCAGATGTAGATGTTGTAAATGTAGGGGTCCTGACCCAAAAAAAGAACTGGGAAGGGCGGCTCACAAGGTAATTGTAGGGGGGTTGCAGCACAGCTATCCTTACTTCTGTGCTGTTCTTGGCAGCACTGCCTTCAGAACTGGGCAGCTGGAGATTGGTGGCTGCTGACCAGAAGCCCAGATATGAAGGCAGAGCCACCGCCAATATTAGCAGTGTCACGTTTACATCTACGTTGCTGCTTGCAGAGCTGGGCCCTTGATTAGCAGTCACCATTCTCTGGCTTACCAGCTCTGAAGGCTGTGCAAAAAATGAGGATGGCAATACCATAAACCCCCCTGAAATAACCTTGCACCTCCCTCCTCCCTGCAATTCCCTTTAGGGTCAGGATCCCAATTAGAGAAATGCTGGTGTCTCTATGAAATCTTGTAGTATAATGTAAAATCACACACACACCAGATTTCATAGTTTTTGATGCATTTTTCATGGCCATGAATTTGGTAGGGCCCCGCTCATGACTCGCTAATTTCCAAAAACATTTATACAAAAAAATTAAGACAAGACTAGTTAATGCAAAGCATTGCCATTTACACATGTACCAACTTAAGAGTGCTGTTATGTCTGTATTTAACAAAGTGACTAGTGGTTCTGGCAGAGTGTCTGGCATTATTTTATTCAATTTATAAATACTTATATCTGTTCTCTTGCAGATTATGGAACTTTGTGGTGCAACGAGACTTGGATATTTTGGAAGAAGTCAGTTCTATATTGCTTTGAAACTTGTTGCTGTGGCCCAGTCAGGTCTCCCTCTAAGAGTGGAAAGTTTAAATACAGGTAAATCTGGAAATTAATTCTTAAATAGTACTGAGCAGGTTAGTGACATGTATTGCAGTTGTATCTCAGATTCTAATAGATGAATCTGGTGGACTATTGTGGTATGGTCTCAGTTTCTCTAGTGTATTGCTAAATTATACATACTGAAAAAAGTGAAGGGGAGTTTGGGCCAAACCAAAATTTAAAGTATCTTTATAAAATACTACAGTACCTTAACTACTAAAAGGGATTAAGTTAATCTAGGGACATGAAGTCCTCAAAACCATTCAACTATGAAAAATATTAAAATAACTTAGTGTTACTGCAAGGCATGCAGAGTGAAAGAAAGGCTTTTTATATATGCCAGTTCCCACAGTGGTCTAGGTCAGGGGTTTTCAAAGTTGGGTTGTGGGCCACTGGTGGACCATGATGCACTATGTTTAAGCCTCCATAAGCACAGAGCTTTGCAGCTCTCATTGGCTGTAGTTCACCATTTCCAGTCAAAGGGAGCAGTGGCTTACCCTGGCATCCCAATTTTGAAAACTCCTGGTCTAGGTGATCTATCTTCTGTTTTTGAAGGTTGAGTTGTAAAAGTAGCAGATGAACTTCATTTCAATTCCATTAGCTGGCTGCATCAATGCTAATACTGTAGTCACAATTATTTGTAGGGTCACAGAGTGGGGATGACACCTTCAACTTCCAACTCCAAGTAGGTAGCTACATAATTCATTTCTATCAGGTCTCTGGACTCTTCACCTGAATTTACAAATCATCCAGCAAAAATTCAGCTACTGTCCCAGAAGAAGTCAGTCTTACATATTTCAGTGATAGAAATGTAGCCGTGTTAGTCTGGTGTAACTGAAACAAAATACAGGCCTATGTCGCACTTTAAAGACTAACAAGATGGTTTTATTAGATGATGAGCTTTCGTGGGCCAGACCCACTTCCTCAGATCAAATAGTGGAAGAAAACAGTCACAACCATATATACCAATTTAAAAAAATAAACACATATGAAAAGGACAAATCACATTACAGAACAGAAGGGGGATGCGGGGGGGGGGGAGGGGGGAAGGAAGGTAAATGCCTGAGTTAATTATATTAGAGGTGGGGAAGGGGAGATGTCTGTGAGTTAATGGTATTAGAGGTGATAATTGGGGAAGCTATCTTCGTAATGGGTAAGGTAGTTGGGGTCTTTGTTCAGCCCCCTGCGGAGAGTGTCGAATTTTAGCATGAATGCCTGTTCAGAGGATTCCCTTTCAAGCGCAGATTTGAATGTCTTCTGAAGTAGGATGCATGTGATTAGGTCATTGAGACAGTGTCCTTTCTGGTTGAAATGGCAAGAAACTGTTTTTTCTTTGTGATCCTGTCTGATGTCTGTTTTGTGGGCATTGATTCTTTGGCGAAGTGTCTGAGACGTTTGTCCAATGTACATAGCAGACGGACACTTTCGGCACATGATAGCATAGATTATATTTCTGGATGTGCAGGAATATGTATTCTTGATCTTATAACTCACTTGGTTAGGACCAATAATGGTGTCAGCAGAATGAATATGTGGACAAAGCTGGCAACGGGGTTTGTTACAAGGGAAAGTACCAAGGTTGGTATTAGTGTGGTATGTCCTGTGGTTGTTGGTAAGAATCATCTTGAGATTAGGTGGTTGTCTATAGGAGACTATGGGTCTGTCTCCCAGAGCTTCTTGGAGTTTAGTGTTCTGTTCCAGTATAGGCTGTAATTTATTGATAATGTGTTGGACAGGTTTAAGTTGGGAGCTGTAGGTGATAAGTGGTGTTCTGTTGTTGGTTTTCTTGGGTCTGTCTTGTAGTAGATGGTTTCTAGGTATTCGTTTGGCTCTTTCAATTTGCTTTTTTATTTCTCCGGGTGGGTAGTTGAGGTTTATAAATGCTTGGTAGAGATCCTGAAGTTTCCCCAATTATCACCTCTAATACCATTAACTCACAGACATCTCCCCTTCCCCGCCTCTAATATCATTAACTCACAGGCATTTATCTTCCTTCCCCGCCCCCCCCCCCCCGCATCCCTCCTCTGTTCTGTAATGTGATTTGTCCTTTTCATGTGTGTTCATTTTTTTTAAATTGTATCCTTTGGTATATATGGTTGTGACTATTTTCTTCCACTATTTGATCTGAGGAAGTGGGTCTGGCCCACGAAAGCTCATCATCTAATAAACCATCTTGTTAGTCTTTAAAGTGCTACATAGTCCTGTATTTTGTTACATATTTCATAAATTAAAATCACAATCTGATACTTCAGGAGGATTCATCTTAGCTTCCAGACGAAAACAGATTCCTTGAAAGCAAAGAGAAGATCTCCCTTCTTGCTACAAAAACTGATATAAAAGATAGAGATCAAGACTCTGAATTGATAGTCACTTCCATGTCCCTGGTGCTGTGTCTAAATAAAATTAGATGTGACTGACTCACTGAGACTGCAGTTTGAATCAAGTTGGTGAGAGTGTTATAATTTAATCTGCAGACCAAAATCAAGCAGTGGGGACCAAGAACAAGATGTAAACCTTTTCATGGATAACAGCCTAATTGGGGATTATAAAATGAGCAGATATTCACTGTGAATTTGACACTTGTTTGTTCTGTTACCTTGTGGGAAACGGTCTCCTGCAAAAATAAAAATTAATTAGGCATGTAATGATGGAGCTTCTGAATGAGCATGCAAATCCTAAGTATTCCAACATAAAAGGATAGTCATCTTACACTAACTCTTTGAAGACGAAGTCAGGTAGGTGGAAATGTGAAGAGAAGGATGTGACACTTAAGGGTATATTTCAGTTTGGGTTACTCCCCACCTTAGTTCTGAGATAAATCTGCTGGTTTGAGAACGTTGTCCATGCTTAGGTGAAAATGTGAAAGGTCTTGCTTGAACTCTGGTGTCCCTGTTACCTTATGTGACTTAACTGTCTGGTCCTAGGTTATATTTAAAAATTATTAAATAATTATGTACTCAAAGGGGAATATTCCAGAATAGATTGTTTGAATGTTTAATTATCAGAATTTAGTAAAACAAATGATTCTACACAGTAATTAACAAATTATATGAAGAACTTTACCTGACAATAGTAGAATTAAATATACAACAGCTGTATTTTTAATTTTATGTAATTAAAAACAAGAACCGATAAAACCAATAATTACCTCATAAAGAAGTTGGTTGATTGATGTATGTGCACTCTTAAATATTTTAAAAGTAAGCTATACAGCAGGGGTGGCCAAGAAAAAAATTGCGGCTCCTGACAGAACTTGGACAGAACCCAGAACTGCTCAGGTCAGCCGCTCTCATGGCTGGGCCGCTGTAAGCTGTATGCGTGCTCATGGCCCTCAGCGGGCTGTGTCCTATCCTGCACATGCAGGCTGGGTCACACACAGCGTCCCCGCCTGCACGTGCTAGCAGCCGGCTGCTGACCGCAGGCAGGGGCAAGGGCTCCAGGGGCGGCGCCAGTGGCTCTGGGACCTGGACATAAGATTAGTGGTGGAGGAGAATTGGGTTAGAATGTGGGGAAATGCCTGGCTCTGGAGAAGGGGAGGAAAAGGGAGGAGGATCAGGTGGGTGGTGCGCATGGTGTCCCGGATGCGCGTGGTGGTAGCAGTGGTGGCATGGCTCTGGCTCCCGGGACCCAAGCATAAAGTTGGTGGGGAGGGTGCCATGGAGTGCCGGCTGCTCAGCGCAGGCGTGTCACCTCGAGGGAGTCGCATGTCTGTAGCCGCGGCTCCTGGACCCGAGAATTAGGTTAGAATGGGGTAGGGCAGGGGGCGGAGTGGGGTGTGTGCCCTGGCTCTAGTCTGGGGGAAGGGAGGGGTATTGAGTTCAAGGTGGGGGAAGGTTTGCGCACAGTGTCTTAAGCAGCACGTTTCAAGGCCGGCTGCTCAGCGTACATGCCCTAGCACCTGGAGGGAGACACGCGTGGCTGTAGCGGCAGCTCCGTGAACCAAGAATTAGGATGGGTTGAGACTCTGCAACCCGAGAATTAGGTTGAGGAGGGGATTGGGTTGGGGTGTGTGCCTGGCTCTGAGGAGGGGGATTGGGTTGGGGTGTGTGTGCCTGGCTTCGGGGAAGGGGAGGGGGATTGGGTTGGGTTCTGCTCTACTCTGTGCTGATTAGGCCTCAGTTGGAGTATTGTGTCCAGTTCTGGGTATCACATTTCAAGAAAGATGTGGAGAAATTGGAGAAGATCCAGAGAAGAGCAACAAGAATGATTAAAGGTCGAGAGAACATGACCTATGAAGGAAGACTGAAAGAATTGGGCTTGTTCAATTTGGAAAAGAGAAGATTGAGAGGTGACATGATAGCAGTTTTCAGGTATCTAAAAGTGTGTCACGAGGAGGAGGGTATCATGCTTCCTGGCCTCTGAGGATAGAACTTAGAAGCAATGGGCTTAAACTGCAGCAAAGGGGAGGTTTAGGTTGGACATTAGGAAAAAGTTCCTAACTGTCAGGGTGGTTAAACACTGAAATAAATTGCCTAGAAAGGTTATGGAATCTCCATCTCTGGAGATATTTAAGAGTAGGTTAGATGAATGTCTATCAGGGATGGTCTAGACAGTACTGGGTCCTGCCTTGAGGGCAGGGGACTGGACTCGATGACCTCTCTCTGATTCTATGATTTTGTGTTTGAGATAATATTTTATTTAAAAATGAAGCCTGGCCCACAAGCCCCCAATTGGGGCCAAGCCCCGATCTGGCTGCATCATCATAACAGTCCTGTACCCTCCCCCCCAGACTCCAAACCTGAGCTTATCATACACTAGAACCTCCTGTCCTGAGCTGCTCACATACCCAAACTCCTCCTGCACTCCCACATCCCCAGTGCCACAACACTCCTGCATCATCCACACACTGCAAATCTGTGTCCTGAGCCCATCATACTCCCAGCCTCCCTGCCCTGAGCCCCTCATACACCTTAGCCCAAACTCCTACACTCAGAGCTACAAGTCTGCAGCTTGCTCAGCACCAACCCTGTCCAGCCTGGAACCCCTTCCCTGAGCCAGCATTCTTTTCTCGACTTCCTCCTCCACCCAAATTCCCTCCCAGAGCTTGCACCTCACCCCTTCCTGGTGCTTTTTTTGTCATGGCATGCCCTGGGACAGTGTACCAGCACCTATTTTTCTCTGGTGTGGTGTGGCTATTTTTTTCCTCAACTCCCTTCTCCCTCCCCTTCGTACATGGCTCTTTGCACTCTATCCACCACTATTTTTGCTCTGTCTCTAACGGGTTGGCCACTCCTGCTATACAGTAAATAGAATGATTTGACTTCACTGTCAGTGGACGAAGAAGGTCGTTCAGAAGGATGGCAGATGTATTTGAGAAAAAGATGTCTGACTTGTAACAAATTTTGTTCAGGGGAAAACACAGTAAAACTGTGCACCTCTTTGGTAAGTCAGCATGTGTAGACTTAAAAAATGGGTTAATACAGGCAGTCCCTGGGTTACGTACAAGATAGGGACTGTAGGTTTGTTCTTAAGTTGAATTTGTACGTAAGTCGGAACTGGTACATATTGTACCCCAGGTGTCCCCGATTCAGCCGCTGCTGAAACTGACCAGCGGCTGACTACAGGAAGCCCAGAGCAGAGCAGCTCTGCCTTGGGCTTCCTGTAGTCAGTCGCTGGTCAGTTTCAGCAGCGGCTGACTTGGGGACACCTGGGGCAGAGCAGCTGGGGTGCTGCTGGGTTGGTCCAGTAGCGCCGCACTTCCGTGCTATGGGACCAACCCGGCGGCAGCCCCCCCAGCTGCTCTACCCCAGGAGTCCTGATTAAGCCGCTGCTGAAACTGACCAGCGGTGAGAAAAGCCTGGTCTGCTGTGGGGCGGGGGGGGCGCTAGCTGCGCGCCCCCCCCCCCCCCAGCAGACCAGGGAGATGCGGAGCGGCTTTTCTCGCTGCGGAGGATGTGGGCAGCGGGACCGCGTCATGTCTCAGCGGTCCCGCTGCCCACGTCCTCCGCGGCGAGAAAAGCCGCTCCGCCTCTCCCTGGTCTGCTGGAGGGTGGGGGGCGCTAGCTCTGCATCTCCCTGGTCTGCTGGGGGGAAGTGCCCCCTGCGCCGCTGGAGGCGGCGACAGTGGGGGAGGCACCCTGCACTAGCTGCGCCTCTCCCCCCCACCCCCCGTTCATAACTAGGGTTCCAACTTAAGTCGGATTGACATAACCCCGGGGACTGCCTGTAATGAAATTACTGTGAAGTCTGACTGTCACTGAACATCCCTTGACAGTATCCTAGTACAATAGTTTATTAGCTACTTCTGTAGAAAAGATTAAACAAGGTTAAAGTGGCTGAGTAATAAATGTTTAAGTAATACTTAAGTCTTCAGAAACAAAGTTTGAATTATCTTTTATTGTGAACATAAAAATGGCACCACTTTACTTCCTGTATACATTATTATAGCTAAATGTTTTTAACTCCTAGATATCTAGATGAAGCACCTTAAGTGCAAAGACTTTTAAGAACTGTAAGTTGCTTGCCACTTGTGAAGCATTGAACTTATACAGTAAAGAAAACTGTAATACAGTATCATTAACAAGTATATGTAAGTATACAAGAACGAGTTGATTTCTTTCTTGCATACCAGCACAATAAATTAAGTCAGAACTGAAAAACCAAACTGTCATCTTGTAAAGATAGAATCATAGAACACTATAACTGGAAGGGACCTTCAGAAGTCATTGAATACAGTCCCCTGCCTTCAAAGCAGGATCAGGTACTGTCTAGATCCTCCCTGACTAGGTATCTGTCTAACCTGCTCTTAAATATCTCAAGTGACAGAGATTCCACAACCCCTCTAGGCAATTTATTCCAGTGTTTAACCACCCTGACAAGTGGGAAGTTTTTCCTAATGTCCAACCTAAACCTCCCTTGCTGCAATTTAGGCCCGTTGCTTCTTGTCCTGTCCTCAGAGGCCAAGGAGAATAATTTTTCTCCCTCCTCCTCAACACCCTTTTAGATACCTGAAAACTGCTATCGTTCTCTCTGTTTTTTCTTTCCTTAACTAAACAAGCCCCGTTCTTTCAGTCTTCCTTCATAGTTCATGTTTTCTAGACCTTTAATCGTTTTTATTGTTCTGCTCTAGACCTTCTCCAATTTCTCCACATCTTGAAACATGGTGCCCAGAACTGGACACACTACTCCAATTGAGGCCTATTCAGCATAGAGGGGAGTGGAAGAATGACTTCTTGTGTCTTGCTCACAACACTCCGGTTAATGCATCCGAGAATCATGTTTGCTTTTTTTTGTAGCAGTGTCATACTGTTGACTCATGTTTAACTTGTTGTCCACTATAACCTCCAAATCCCTTTCAGCAGTACTCCTTCCTAGACCATCACCTCCCATTCTGTATGTATGAAACTGATTGTGCCTTCCTAAGTGGAGTACAGTAAAACTCCAATAGTCCAGCAAAAAATGAGTCGCAAGGTAGCAGCAGCAGCAGCTGAACTGAATGAAAAGGGTAAAAAAGGGTTAAAAAAACTAAAACATTATAGTATACTGTATACAGTATGTACAATAAAAAGGGGTAAGAACACTTTATATACAGTATATACATAACCAGCTTATAGTACCTCCTGATACTCCGGCATATCTGATAATCCGGCACCACCTAGGTCCCCTAGGTTCCAGATTATCGGAAGTCTACTGTACTTTATATTTGTCCTTATTAAACTTCATCCTGTTTACCTCAGACCATTTCTCTAGTTCGTACAGATAATTTTGACCCTATCCTCCAAAAGCACTTGCAATCCCTCCTAGCTTGGTATCCCCTGCAAACTTAATAATCATACTCTCTATACCATCTAAATTATTGATGAAGATATTGAACAGAACTGGCCTCAAAACAGACCCCTGCGAAACCCCACTTATTATGCTCTTACAACATGATTGTGAACCGTTAACTTCTCACAGAGTAGTTATTATCCAGCCAGTTATGCACCCACCTTATAATAGCCCCATCTAGGTTATATTTCCCTAGTTGATTGATAAGATCATGCGAGACAGTGTCAAATGCCTTACTAAAGTCTAAGTATACCATGTCCACTGCTTCTTCCTTATCCACAAGATTTGTTGTTTTATCAAAGAAAGCTATCAGATTAGTCTGACTTGATTTATTCTTTACAAATCCATGCTGACTGTTATCTTTCACCTTATTTTCTTCCAGATGTTTGCAGATGAATTCCTTAATTACTTGCTCCATTATCTTCCTTGGCACAAAAGTTAAACTGACTGACCTGTAGTTTTCTTGTTTGTTCTTATTTCCATTTTTATAGATGGGCACTATATTTGCCCTTTTCCAGTCCTCTGGAATCTCTCCTATCTTCCATGATTTTTCAAAGATGATAGGTAAAGGCTCAGATACCTCCTCCTTGAGTATTCTAGGGTGCATTTCATCAGGCCCTGGTGACTTGCAGACATCTAACTTTTCTAAGTAATTTTTAACTTGTTCTTTTATTTTAACTTCTAAACTTACCCCATTTCCACAAGCATTAATTGTGTTCGGCATTCCGTCACCATCCATCTTCTTGATGGAAAAACCAAAACAAAGAAGTCATTAAGCACCTCTGACATTTCCAAGTTTCCTGTTGTTGTTTCTCCCTCTTCACTGAGCAGTAGGCCTATCCTTGGAAGACCCCTTGGTCTTCCTCTTGCTCCTAATATACTTGCAGAACATCATCTTGTTACCCTTTATGCCTCTAGCTAGATTTAACTCTGTGCCTTTGCCTACCTAATCTTTTCCCTGCACACCTATGGTGTTTGCTTATATTCATCCTTTGTGATTTGAACTAGTTTCCACTTTTTATGAGACTCCTTTTTGATTTTTAGATAATGCAAGATCACCCGGTTGATCCAAGGTGGTCTTCTGCCATTCTTTTTAACTTTCCTATGCAGTGGAATAGTTTGCTTTTGGGACCTTAACAATGTCCCTTTAAAAAACTGTCAACTCTCTTCAGTTGTTTTTTCTCCTAATCTTGCTTCCCATGGGACCTTACCTACCAGTTCTCTGTTTACTAAAATCTGCCATCCTGAAATTGATTCTCTGTTTTGCTGTTCTTCCTTCTACCATTCCTTAGAATCATTAACTCTGATTTCATGATCACTTTCTTCCAAGATGCCTTCCACTTCCAAATTTTTAACCAGTTCCTTTGTTAAAATCAAATGTAGAACAGCTTCCTCCCTACTAGCTTTCTCAATCTTCTGAAATAAAAAAATTGTCTCCAATTCAGTCCATGAACTTGTTGGATAGTCGGTGCCCACTGTTAGTTTCCCGACATATGTCTGGATAGATGAAGTCCCCCATCACCACCAGATCCTACGCTTTGGATGATTTTGTTGTTTTAAAAAAGCCTCATCTACCTCTTCTGCCTGGGTAAATGGTCTGTAGTAGACCCCTAGCATGACATCAACCTTATTTTTTATCTCTTTTAATTTATCCCAGAGACTCTCACAGAGTCTGTCTTCTATGTCCATTTCCACCTCAGTCCAAGTGTATTCATTTTTAATATACAAGGCAACACCTCCTCCCTTTTTTCCTTGCCTATCCTTCCTGAGCAAGCTGTACTCTTCTATACCAATATTCCAGTTGTGTGTATTATCTCACTAAGTCTCTGTGATACCAACTTGGTCATAGTTGTGTTTATTTACTAGCCCTTCAAGTTTTTCTTGCTTGTTCCCCATACTTCTTGCATTTGTATAAGGCATCTAACATGGAACTCTATTGTACCTATACAACACCACAATTTTCTATAAACAGTATAGAATTTTACAGTGGTGTTGCAAGAGAGGAAAAAAAATATCTCAGGACGTATTTGCTTGTAAATTGCACCAATATGGAGAGAGAATAGAGATGAAATGCCATAGTGTGTCTCAGAAAAGAACTAATTTTAAGAGTCATTTTAAGACTATAAATATTTATTATTGTTTTGACAGTAAAGGACCTTCCTCTACCAAGATTTGTTGGTCCAAAGAATGAACAGGAATTGAGACACACAGCCTTGTATTCTTCAGATGCTGATAACTCCACTTCATATTCAGGTGTAATTCCTCCCCCTCCTGGCCGGGTTCAAGTAAAAAAAGGCTCTGTGAGCCATGATGCAGTTCAACAACGTACATCAACAGATCAACAGGTAACTAAAATTTAAGTTTGTTTTTTTTAAATTTGAGGTAACGTGTCATCGGAGTGGCCACTAGTGTTACTAAACTCTTAACTGTTGTTTTGGTTTAGCTTCTTTAAAACCAATTCATGCAAATGTTATTAAATGTATGAAAACGTAATTATTTCATTTATGCGGTGTTGTAAATGTATGGTGTCTGAGGCAGGTTTACTTCAATCTAAGTTAGGAAATATTACCAGTGACAACTGATGAATTACGAGTTGAACCTCTCTAATCCAGTGCACTCTAGTCTGGCAGCATCCATGGTTTGCTGGATGTCAACTTATCACAGGGGTGGCCAAGTTCCCAGTGGTCCCCTAAAGTTTGTTTGAGAGCCAGGACTCATGGCTGTAGTATTCTGTGCTGTTTTTAGTTCTGATTTACCCCTAAATGTCTTCGAAGATCCCAGACAGCAGTGGAAGAGTAGATAATGCTGCTAGACAATATTGACCTCCCATGGATTGGCAAATTCTCTGGTTTTAGCACTCGTCTGGTCCCAAAGGTGCTGAACTAGAGAGGTGCAAAAGGTATCTGTTTAGAAGACTTCACATAGGGATTACACATGATCCTCTATAACTGAGCTATGAACACACTTGTGTTCTGAGCAGGATAAAACTCTTTTACAAACATTCTGATGCTAGAACCACTACAGGTGACCCCCCTGCACTTGTGACCTAATTGGTTCCTGGAGAACCATCGTAAGGCAAGCCATCGTAAGTCAAAACCTTATTTTCCGTAGGCACAATGTTATAAGTGGCGGTTCCGTTCCTAGAAACCTATTTCATACCCTAAAAATGCCAAAATTGACACAGAAATTGAGGAAAACTAAATAGTTCAAATGCACAAAAATAAAGTGAAGATCAATGTGGCGAAGATGTGCAGTTCAAGCAGCAACTGCAGACTGGCGAGTCTGACCTTCTACGTTTTCTGTTTTTGGGACGATGCGTGGAGGCTGCGTGTTACTGTCATAAATGCGAGCTGCAGATGTAAATTGGGAGGTTTTAGGAGCTATCTTGAATGGGGGAAAAAAGGTTGTAAATGCAGAGGGACATAAGTCGAGGGTCGCCTGTATATTAGTGGTTCCTAATAAGGGTGTTAAATATTGTGTAATTGACTAATTGAATAGTTGATGCATTTTTTGCATCGACTATTTGATTAGTCAATAGAGTGGCGCCGCCCCTTTGAAATGCCATTGCTGGGACTCCCCAGCTGATCCCGGGCTCCTTGCGGCACTGCTGCTTTGAAGTTCCACCCTCCTTTTTCCCTCTCCTTGCTTCCGCTATTTGGTAGAGGCACCAAGAGAGGGGTCGGTAGTGGCTAGTTGACTATTCGATAAGCATTTGTTTATCAGTCAACTAGTCCTTAACATCCCTAGTTTCCCATCTTTTTATACCACACACTGGAAAACCAATCCACAAACTTTTGGTGGACCAGTAACAATTTATTTACATATTCATTATGCAAACAATGAATATACAAATAAAGTGTTACCTGTCCACCAAAATGTGTACCCTAGACCTGGCCTCCATTGCCTTCGTGAACAGTTGGCTTCAGCTGTGGCAGCTGCCTGTCACATGGTGGCTGCCGGAACTGAAGGCGGCTGCTGTGCGGTAGCTCGGGACTGGGATGAACCCCGGCCTCAGAGCCATCGCAAACTGCCTACTTCAGCTCTGGCAACCACTGGTCATGCGCCCAGGGTCTATCCCAGCCCTGGTCTCAGAACAGCCAGTATTGGCATAGCTTCGCTGGCTGCTGGGCCATGGCAGGCTGCTGTTTACAGACCAGCTGTTGGGAACCACTATACCTGTGGTCACCAACTCGTTGATTGGGAGGGCTCGACCAGTCAATCGCGAGGCATTTGCGGCCCCCCTCCCCCCCCCCCCGTTTTTCCCCACTCCCAAGAAGCCCTACTACCTACCTCCAGTGACAATGGAGGTAGTGCTGGCTTCCTGCGGGGTGGAAGGAAGTCTGGCAACTGCGCACCACTTCTGGGGTTTCAGGAAGTGTGCCGGCTGCTCTCCCTCCTCCAAACAGCCGGCGCAGTACCACAACTAAGGTCTGTGGCGTGCTGGGGACTTGCTGCATATGGGACGGGGGGTGGATAGGAATCCCCAGAGGAGGTGTACACGGACTTCCCTCCTCTGTGGGGGGGGGGGGGGGGAGGGAAGAGAGGGTGGAGGAGTCCCGGGAGCAGGCACATGCCAGGGCTTCCCTCCTCTGTGGGGAATGTGCAGGAGTCCCTGGGGGGAGGCGTGCGCCAGGGCTTCCCTCCTTGTTGGGGGAGGAGGCGTGCTCTGGGATACCCTGTCCTCTGCCCCAGTACTCAATAGCACCCTTCCTCAGTATCATGTTCCCCTGCTGCCACCAGCACAGTTGGGGCCACATTAGTGAGGCTTGAGGGGGTTTTGGAGGAGTTACTTTTTTGCATCTCACTTGTGTGGCCCCAACTGACTTCTCTGGGGATCAGTGACCCCTGACTCAAAACAGGTTCCCTGCCCTTCTCATAAATAAAGACAGTGCTGAAACTTTTTGTTTAAAAATGAAGGCTGGTCAACAAACCCCCCCATCTGACCGCAGCATCATAACACTCCTGTACAGACACCCAGACCCTAGATCTGAGCCTATCATACACTGAAACCCCCTGTCCTGAGCCTCTCACATCCCCAAACTCCTGCACCCCCAAATCCTCAGTCTTCTGCTACAACATTTCTGCACCATCCACGCACCGCAAATCTGTGTTCTGAGCCCATCATACTCCCTGCTCTGAGGCCTTCATGTACCCCAACCCAAACTCCTGCACCCTGATATCCACAAGCCAGTGGCTTGCTCAGCACCCCAACCCTCCCACCTGACCCCAACACTCCCCAGCCTGGAGCGCTCTCTCTGAGCCAGCATCCTTTTCTTCACCTCTTCCTGCATCCAAATTCCCTCCCAGAGCTAGCACCTCTCTCACCCAAATCCCTCATTCCCACCCCAGAGTCCATACATGCTGACTCAACCCAGTAAGTGTATGGCTAGACTGCAGGAGTTTTTCCAAGATTCCAGAGGTATCCTGGAAAAACTCTTCCACGTCCAGGGACATGTGTGTGCTTCCGTTTTTTTAATCAGAAGAGCAAACATGCTCTTTCAGCAACCCCCGTATTTCTCGTTCCATGAGAAATAAGGAGACTTCCAAAAGTCTTGGCCAGTCTAGACAGGCCAAATGTTGGAAAAACCTCTTCCTACAGAAGAATCGAAAAAAATGGGTCAGTGTAGCCGTACCCTGAGAGTGTATAAGGGCTGGGAATAGCAAGTGATGGAGAGGAGAACAGAGAGTGCGGGGCTTCAGGGAAGGCGTGGGGTCTTGGGCAAAGGCTGGGGTGGTAAATTTTGGCTGCTTCTGACATTTAAAAAGTCATCTTGGGTGTAAAAAGGTTGGAGACCACTGCACTATACTATATGGTATGATATCAATGGAGATAATTGCATGAATATAACGCATTTGGTCTGGGCTACGTGGGATAGTGGGTTATGCAATTAGTAATCTTTTACCTTTTTGAGATTTGGGTTCAAATAAAGCTTCTGTCACTGAGTCTTAGTGTAATTTGGACCCATCAATGTCCCTCAAATGCTATGGGTTCAGCTCATGATCAATTAGCACTTCTGCACATTGGGAAAAATGCCTAATTCCTGCTGTTCACTTTTGTTATAAATATTAAAATCTTTCCTGTTCCAAAGAGGAATAAATTGGGTGGTTTTTTTTAGAAATAATGGTTTTAGGTAGGGTTTTTTTTAAGTGATATACTATTAGAATTTTTTTAAAGTTCCTTTGTTTTATTAGGAATCCACATCACCAGTAGTTTCACCACAGCAATCCCCACCAACCTCTCCACACATATGGAGGAAGCATCACCGCCATTCCAGTGGAGGAAATAATGAACGACCTATAGCTGGACCTGGGCCTTTGTGGACTCCATTTAGTGAAGCACAACCAGGTATAAATGTCTTACGTTAGCTTTCAAATGTTGCCTGATGTAGTGGAAATTAAAAAAAAAAAAGCTTTAAGTTTAGGTCATCGTAGATTTACATTTTCACTATGGACAGAATAAGTTGCCAAAAAAGGCAAGGAAGCTCAGTATTTTTCTGCATGGTTCAGTTGAACTTTATGCTGTTAAACTGGTGCCTGCCAAAATTGCATAATCTACAACATGATTGTGGTAGACTTATCACACACGTGTAATATGGAACATGCCAAAAATGGTAAGTATGAGAGGATGGAATGGTTGCATGTGTCCCTAAAAGAAATTTATGGCAATATAAAACTGACCCGCTCTACTCCTGGAGGAATTCTTATTTTCTGCACTTCTCAGAAGCAGTGCAAAGGCTTGGGGGCAGTCAGGGATAACAGAGGAGTGGCAGGAGAGGGAAAGACCGTGAAAGTGAACCTGGAGGGCTGTTGCATGGAGGTCAGATAAATATGAAACAGGGATTATAGTTACCTAGGAAGTTCAGGAGCCTTACTACTGTCAGACCTTGACACATCCAATCACCTTGTGGCCCTGCATCCCACTCCTGTCCTGGTGTGGCTCCGTAGCCTCTCTTGCATTCAGCCCCTAATTAATGCAGTTTCTGAGCCCACGCCTGTCTGCCCCCCCCCCCATTGCCTTTTTTACTTTTCCTCCCAGCAGTCCCATATGTCCTGCTCTCTGCCCCATGCCTCCTTACCTGGTCCCATTATGAGAAACACAGTTCTCCCTCTCAGCTGATTGCCCTCTTTTCTGGTTCCAAAGCAGCCCCTCTGGGGCAAAAGGTGTAATTGTAGTACCTCTCCAGCAGTACTGTTTTCTGCAGAAGAAAAAAAATCTGGGAGAGGTGGGGAGATGTGAATTCTGTGTTGGCTATGGTGCAGAATTCTCCCAGTGTTTCTGCAAGTTCCATTTTCTTTTCGCCTCTCAAATTTCCCAGGTTTTCTACTTCCAAGTGAATCGTAATTCAGGTTACAGTTGTGCTTTTTAGTTTTGTTTCTTGTTACAGTATATTTCAGATTAGCATTTGACTTATTTTTATATTTAATTGGAATACTCATGATTAGTTGTCTCTAATAATTGGCCCATTCTTTTTTTTTCCCCCGGTACTTCCTTTATTTTGACCATACTTTCGGACCAGGGAGCTTCTTACTGTGAAAATTGGTTGAGGATAGGCGTATAAATTATCTAAAATAAAGATCGTCCCATTTCTTCACTGTGCAGATGCCACACATTTATTGGCTGCCTCAGAATGTTTAGTCCAAATAGATTTAACAGCCAGAGTTGAAATCTTCAATTTTTAATGGATAAATTGACTTCTCTCTTTGCCCTGCATATAGTAAACAGCTTGAGGACCCAAATCTTATAGGCTCAAATACAGATGAGCTATTTCTGCTGTCTGCCAGTGGACTCCAGGCATTTGTCAGCACTTACTCTTCATCAGTTTTTCATAACTACAGTAGTTTGCTGCAGAATTCCATATTGTTTAGTTCTGGCAAAAAATATTCAGGTGATGCCTATTTAGTCATTAACTTACTGATTCTAAAAAGCTCTCAGAATTAGAGCAACTCAACCCTCTTAAATTCTTTTTTTCATTTCCTCCAGATATTTCCTATACTGAACACACTGTTTACTGTATTCAAAATAGTTCATTTCAGTTAGATTATATGCATTGCAAATGCTATCTGCCCATCTCTAGCTCTTCTTTAGAATAGGTTTTAATATTCTGTGTTAGCTCAGGAAAAACATGTGCATTCTGATTCAGAAGAAAGACTTTTCCTGGCCAGAGTAATCATGGAATACTAGAATTGGCAGGGACCTCGAAGTCATCAAGTCCAGTCCCCTCCCCTCACGGCAAGACTAAGCACCATCTGATAGAAGTTTATCTAACCTGCTTTTAAATGTCTCCAATGATGAAGATTCCACAACTTCCCTAAGCAATTTCTTCCAATGCTTAACCAACCTGACAGGAAGTTTTTCCTCATATCTCCCTTGCTGCAATTTAAGTTCATTGCTTCTTGTCTTATCATATGTTAAGAACAACAATTTTTCTCTCTCCTTGTAATACCCTTTTAGGTACTTAAAAGCTGCTATCATGTCTCCTCTCAGTCTTCTCTTTTCCAAATTAAACAAACCCAGTTCTTTCGGTCTTCCATCATAGGTCATGTTTTCTAGACCTTGAATCACTTTTGTTGCTCTTCTCTGGACTCGATCCAATTTGTCCATGTCTTTCTTGAAATGTTGTGCCCAGAACTGGACACGACTCCAATTGAGGCCTAATCAGAATAGAATGGAAGAATTACTAATTGTGTCTTGCTCCTAACACTCCTGGTAATGCACCCCAGAATGTTTGCTTTTTTTAACAGTGTCACACTGACTCACATTTAGCTTGTGATCCACTGTGACCCCTAGATGCCTTTCTGCAGTACTCCTTCCTAGACAGTCACTTCCCATTCAGTATATGTGAAACTGATTGTTTCTTCCTAAGTGAAGACCTTTGCATTTTTCTTTATTGAACTTTGTCCTGTTTACCTCAGACCCTTTTTTCAGTTCGGACAGAGGATTTTGAATTATGACTCTGTCCTCCAGCGCACTCACAACTTAATAAGAATACTCTCTATACATCTTCTAAATTGTTGGATGAAAATATTGAACAGAACCGGTCCCAAAACTGATCCCCTGTGGAACCCCCCTTGTTATGCCCTTCCTGTGTGACTGTGAACCACTGATAAGTGTTCTCAGAGAGTAGTTATCTAACCTATTATGCACCCACCTTATTGTAGCCCCAGCCAGGTTGCATTTCCCTAGTTTATTGATAAGGTCATGTAAGACTGTATCAAATGCTTTACTAAACTCTAGGTTTACTACATCTATCACTTCTGCCTTATCCCTAAGGCTTGTTACCTTGTCAAAGAAAGCTATCAGTGGTTTGGCATGATTTGTTCTTTACAAATCCATGCTGATTTTCACTTATGACCTTATCTTCCTTATTTTTGCAGATGGATTCCTTAATGATAATGGAGCAAGTAATTAAGGAAATCATCTGTAAACACTTGGAAGGTGGCAAGGTGATAGGGAACAGCCAGCATGGATTTGTAAAGAACAAATCATGTCAAACCAATCTGATAGCTTTCTTTGATAGGATAACGAGCCTTGTGGATAAGGGAGAAGCGGTGGATGTGGTATAGCTAGACTTTAGTAAGGTGTTTGATACTGTCTCGCATGATACTTATCAATAAACTAGGCAATACAACTTAGACAGGGCTACTATAAGGTGGATGCATAACTGGCTGGATAACCGTACTCAGAGTAGTTATTAATGGTTCACAATCCTGCTGGAAAGGTATAAAAAGTGGGGTTCCGCAAGGGTCTGTTTTGGGACTGGCTCTGTAAAATATCTTCATCAATGATTTAGATCTTGGCATAGAAAGTACGCTTATTAAGTTTGCAGATACCACCAACCTGGGAGGGGTTGCAACTGCTCTGGAGAATAGCGTCATAATTCAAAATGATCTGGACAAATTGGAGAAATGGTCTGAGGAAACAGGATGAGGTTTAATAAAGACAAATGCAAAGTGCTCCACTTAAGAAGGAACAATCAGTTTCACACATACAGAATGGGAAGTGACGGTCTGGGAAGGAATACGGCAGAAAGGGATCTATGGGTTATAGTGGACCACAAGCTCAATATGAGTCAGCAGTGTGATGCTGTTGCAAAGAAAGCAAACAGGATTCTGGGATGCATTAACAGGTGTGTTGTGAGCAAGACACGAGAAGTCATTCTTCCGCTCTACTCTGTGCTGGTTAGGCCTCAGTTGGAGTATTGTGTCCAGTTCTAGGCACCACATTTCAAGAAAGATGTGGAGAAATTGGAGAGGGTCCAGAGAAGACCAACGAGAACAATTAAAGGTCTAGAGAACATGATCTATGAGGGAAGGCTGAAGGAACTGGGTTTGTTTAGTTTAGAAAAGAGAAGATTGAGGGGGGATGATAGCAGTTTTCAGGTATCTAAAAGGGTGTCATAAGGAGGAGGGAGAAAACTTGTTCATCTTGGCCTCTGGGGATAGAACAAGAAACAATGGGCTTAAACTGCATCAAGGGAGGTTTTGGTTGGTCATTAGGAAAAAGTTCCTGTCAGGGTGGTCAAACACTGGAATAAATTGCCCAGGGAGGTTGTCGAATCCCCATCTCTGGAGATATTTAAGAGTAGGTTAGATAAATGTCTATCAGGGATGGTCTAGACAGTATTTGGTCCTGCCATGAGGGCAGGGGACTGGACTCAATGACATCTTGAGGTCCCCTTCCAGTCCTAGTAATCTCTGATCCTATGATTTGCTCCATTATCTTTCCTGCCACTGAAGTTAAGGTGACTGGTCTATTTTCCTGAGTTGTCCTTACTTCCCTTTTTATAGATGGTCACTATATGTTTGCCCTTTTATATTCTTCTGGAATCTCTTCCATCTTTCATGAGTTTTCAAAGATAATAGCTAATGGCTCAGATACCTTCCCAATTAGCTCCTTGAGTATTCTAGGATGAATTTCATCATGTCCTGGTGACTTTAATAATGCTTATATTGTTCTTTTCCTAGTTTAACTTCTGAACCTACCCCATTTTCACTATCATTCACTGTTAGGTATTCAGTCCCCACCAACCACGTTGGTGAAAACCAAAGCAAAGAAGTCATTAAGCACCTCTACCATTTTGCATGTTTTCTGTTACTTTTTTTTCCTTCCTCTTCATTGAGCAGTGGGCATACCCTGTCCTTGGTCTTCCTCTTGCTTCTAATATATTTGTAGTATGTTTTCTTGTTACCCTTTTATGTTTCTAGCTAGATTGAGCTCGTTTTGTGCCTTCGCCTTTCTAATTTTGCCCCTACATACTTGTGGTGTTTGTTATATTCATCCTTTGTACTTTGTCCTAGTTCCCACTTTTTATGAATCCTTTTTTATTTTTAAATTCAAGATCTCTTTGGTAAGTCAGGGTGGTCTCTTGCCACACTTATCTTTTCTACACACTGGAATAGTGCGATTTTGCGTCCTTAATAATGCCCTTTTGAAAAACTGCCAGCTGTCTTCAGTTTTTGTCCTTTTTACTCTTGCTTCTCATGGAACCCTAACTACCAGCTCCCTTAGTTTACTGAAGTCTGCCTTCTTGAAATCTGTTGTCTTTATTTTGCTGTTCTCTCTGCTTCATTGCTTAGCACTGGGGTGCGGAACCTTTTTTAGGTCAGGGCTACTAATCCATAGAAAAATCTGTTGGGGGTTGCACACACGTGAGAAACAAGAAAAAACAAACTCCCCTCACCAGCCTGGGCTCCCCAATACAGGAGGAAGCCCTGAGCCTCAGTGGCTGGATCCATGGAAGCTGGTTCTGGCCCCCTGGGCTTTAGGTTCCCCATCCCTGCCTTAGAATCATTAATGCTGTGATTTCACAATCGCTTTCACCCAATCTGTCTTCCACTTTCAAATTCTTAACCATGCTTTGGGATGAATCCTAGCTGCCTTTTACCCACACACAAGTTGTGTATGTGTGGGGAAGAGCAAGAGAGAAGTGGTGGTAGTAGTAGTATTCTTATTCAAGTGGGAGTTCAATAACATAGCTTAAAATAGTACTCTGCCAGTACATTTCAGTCCTGATCTTGGATATTGCCTTCCTGCTGAGTTCAGTTCTTGAGCCTTTCTTGAATAATCAATAACTTATCATATTGAGTCACTCTTCTGTTGTGTTTCAAGAGGGTTTACAGATGAGACCACAACGTCCTTTCGCTTGTGATTCAGATAAGACCATCACAGGTCTCTCTCTCTTAGGGGTGGGCAATAATTTTTTTTGGGGGGGTGGGGGGGGACACTCACAAGATTTTGGAAAGTGGTTTAGGGCTGCACTTTTCCATGGTATTAATGAAGAAGGTACAGGGTCTTGGATGGAGGTTGGGTGCAGAGTGGAGCTTGGGGTAAAGGATTGGGGTGCAGGAGGAAGAATGGAGTCCAGGAGGGAATTTGGGTAAAGGAGGTAGTTGTGACCTAGGCAGGGAACTGGGGTGCAGGTTTTTTGCAATGTGACCTAGGGTAGGATGGGTTAGTGATCTCAAGCAGGAGATGTGACCTAGGGTAGGATAGTGATCTCAAGCAGGTGATTGGGGTGCCAGATTTGGGAGGGGATATGGATGTATGTGGAGTATCAGGGTAGAAGTGTGGAGCAAAGGGTTGGGGAAGAGATGGGCTGAGGTCACAGAGGCAGGTTCTTGCCAGGAGACTTGCCTGCCTACTTACAGAGCTTAAAATGTTTCTGCTTGATCAGCCATGCGCTTGAGTGAGCAGGAGGGTTGTGCTTTGTGGCTGCCTGTTGTTCAAACAGGCAGCTCCCATTGACCATTGTCTGTCCAGAAACTGGCCAATGGGATTGTGTTGGGGGTGTGGGAGCAGTGTCTGAATCTTCTCTCTCCCCCCCCCCCCCCCAATGTACTTTGGTTACTGGTGTCCAACTACTGCAAGGTTTGTAGCACCAGGAAAGAATTAATCAGCCCTGTCCAGTGGCTCAGGGCTCATGCATGGAGCTGTCTGACTGGGCATGGCTGATTAATCACCTGTGAACCTGTGTTGCCACGCAGATTAGAGGGAACACTGCTTGTCCCCCTTTAAGGAATTGGATATTTTTCTATATTATTTTTTGAAACTGTGCCAGAATTAGATGACTCGATCAAGGAGCCAGTGATAATTTTAGAGTCCAATATTCCTTTTTCTGTCAGGGTTTGAATTGCATACCTATAGTTATTTGAAAGTTGTGGTTCATAACTTTCTGAAGACACAACTGATAACTGTTTCCTCTGCAGGGTGAGATTGGCTCTTACAATCATAATTATCATCGTGTTGCCTGGTACTTCAGTTGAGACACCATTTTAGTGAGATCTCATAGTTTGTTAGAAGCTTAGATTTTTGTATAGTCTTAGAGGATCTTGTATTTGTGCTTTTTTTGTTTGTTATAAAAAGACCTGAAAGCTGAATGCAAACTTTTTCTTTAAAGTCACAGAATGTAAAATCTTGTCTTGGTTTTGCTGGAATAGTTTTTGGAGGCCCATGTGGATTCTCTCCCCCCCCCCCCCCCCATGCACACCCTGCAAAAGAATTGTGGAGAGTTTATATTAAGTTCCCTTGAGTATTTCTCAGGTACTTGAATTAAATAGATACTAACAAAATGAAACAGATTCTCTACTCCTCTCTCCAAAAAAAAATGCCTTTATCAAGGAGGGGGGAAACAGCACAAACTTTTTTCTTTAGCATGGCAGTTTAAACTCCAGATCTAGCATTTAGAAAGTTTGGCTGCTAAAAATATTTTTATAAATGAAATGATGGCTGAAGTGGCATGGCAGAATAAGATGGTAATCAAATAAGGTCTGTTACTTCATAATATAATAGAGCTAGAAACAGAATGGTTTCCAAAATAGTTTGGAATTGAATCACTGGCGTGTAAGTATTTGGGAATGAAACCCCAAACCACCTCCTCTTCACCTCCATGGTGAAGAGGAGGACTTTCTTGTCCTGAAAATATGGGCAAATTTAGAAGCATTTTGCCTCCTTGGTAAAGGGCTTATCCTAAAATCCATCCATATTTCTGTGGTCTTAAACTACTTGCTATATTTGCATAAGCCTGGCAGTTGTATTCTCATAGTTACTTCAATAGCTAGAAAGAATTGAGTTACAATTCCTATATTGTTACACAGCAATTAGGAGTTCTGGAACTTGGGATGCTCCAGCTCCCTCTATTTCCAGGCTCGGCAAAATACGGCACGGGGTTCAGATCCGGCCCGCAGACCACCCTGCTGGGACCTTCAGGCATTCAGCTGTCACAGTTTAAAGCTCAGTCCTGTGTCTTTTTCTGCTCTGAAGGGAGGGGGAGGCTTCCTGTGATCTCCTGGCCCCCAGCCCAATCCTCAGCTCCTATTGGTAGGAAGAAACCAGCCAATAGGAGCTGAGAGATTGGCTTGGGAGCTGGGGGGGAAGCACAAGCCTCTTTCCTTTCCCAGAGCTGAGAGCCATGTGGAGGTAACAAGCCTGCAGTTTAAAGTGATCTGGGACTGCAGCAGGCAGGGACCCCAGCCTGGCTTAGGTAAGCATCTTAGGTAAGCGTCTCCCAGTCAGAGTAAGCGCCTCTGGCACCCATGCCCCTCCTACATCCCAGCTCCACCTCCCCTGCCCCCAGGACACCATCCTCTGCACCTCCTACCCCAGGTCACAGACCCTGTACCCTGTCCTACACTTCTCCCTGGGGCCAGAATCCTCTCCCGCACTGAAACACTCTTACAGACCCTCACCCTAATCCTCTGCCCCAGGTCACCACCCAAACCCTGTGCAGTCACAGAGGGCTTTCCCCTTTTCGCAGGTCACAGTTCCCTCCCCGACTTTTCATCTTCTCCTAGAGCCCCTTCCTGAGGACAGTCTCTCCTGCACCCATACTTCCTCCCTGACCTTACCCCCCAATCTCCTGACCCAAGTCACAACCCCTCTCCTTCACCCAAATTCCCTCTCAGACCTGCACTGTCTCCTGCACCCCAGTACTTACCCTGTGCGCCCTTCTGCATTCAACCTCCATGCTAGACCCCACATCTCCTCTGTGGAAAAGTGTGGTCCTTGACCACTTTCCAAAATCTTGGAGTGGCTCCCCATCAAAAATTATTGCCTTCCCCCTGCTCTAGTTTAAAGTGGTTTCTATTGTATCCAGGATTTACAGTTTGGTTTATTGACGCTCAGCACTCCTACTGTTCAAATTGTTCCAGAGCCCCTGTTCATGCCTAGCCACCTCATGAAGTGGTGACAGACTTTTGAATCCCAAACTTTGCCTCCCATCCCCAGTGAGCCTACTTTCACTAATTGGATGGTGAAGAAAGCTCTCTTGACTTCAGAAAATTATTGAAGGTTTTAGTTGTAACAGATTATTTGTGGCATATGGGCTGAGATGCTGAGGACAATATAATTTTAGTCAGAGGCTATCTACTCTGTTTAAAAATAGCAAAGTTAAGGTGCTCTTCCAAAGTTGAATTAAGGGCTGTTCCATGTAAACTACTGCTATTTCAGTGGTGCTTTGAAAGACAAATACCCATAGGAGAAATATATAGCACAGTGACATGTATTCAATTCACTCTTTTACGGTGCGTTAAAGTTATCCTCTGAGTCAGATGCAAAACTTGAGCTCCTCAGCCTTCCATCGGTTCTAAGAGGTGTGTTGCTCTTTATTCTCCCACAAGCATGCATGCACGGAGGACCTTGAAGGGTTTCTTTTTCAATGGTCTAGAGCAGGGGTCTCCAAACTACGGCCCGGGGGCCGGATGCGGCCCGCGAGGCCCTCTCATCCGGCCCGTGGAGACCTTTTTGGATTCAAAGGCAGAAGAAGTGAGATTGTTTCAAAACCCATTTGAAGCAGATGTGGCCAGTTGCCCAGATGAACTGCAGCTGGAAGTCATTGAGTTGCAAGCAAATGACCTCCTTAGGGACAAGTTCAAAATAGGACTGGTGGGTTTTTACCAGTTTTTGCCCAAGGAACTTTCCTAATGTCAAAACTTTTGCATCAAGGTACCTTTCAATCTTTGGAACAACATACCTGTGTGAACAAACATTTTCAAGAATGAAATACGTGAAGAACAATTTGAGAACAAACTTGTCCGATGATAATCTCAGGTCACTGTTGATGTTAGGGACAACAAATCTAAAGCCAGAAATGTCTGCTATTTTGGCATCCAGGAAACAATTTCACCATTCACACTAATACAGGTGTTCATGTGTAGTGTATGAATGTGTTATTAAATAATAACTGAATAAAATAATATTAAATAAATAATTAAAAACAACATCCATGTTTTGATTGTTTTTTATTTGGACCTCAAGTGTGTAGTCGGCCCCCGAACTGCTGTTTGATAGTTAATGCGGCCCTCGGGCTGAAAAGTTTGGAGACCCCTGGTCTAGAGGCTAGTAAAGAGAGAGTACTTTACTGATCCCTTTCTTTAAGAGTGTTCTCAGCAGTTTAGGAGAAGAAGTTGATGTGGTTAGAAGCTGCGCTCAACCATCATACAAGACATTTGTGCATTTCATATAGACATGGCTTTGATAGTTTCTTGCTCCCTGGCATAGAGTTCATCAACCTACTTGTGTAGATACAGAAGTGATTCTCCAAAAGTTAAGTAACGCTTGTTCATAGCTCCCCAAAAATCCACACACCAACAATAGTGAATGAAAAGCAAAGAGAAGAACTGAGAGACTGTTTGGAATAGAGATGTAAAAAAGGTTTAAAAACAGGAACCATGTAACCATTAAAAATCTAGCAGATACATGGTTAACCATTTTTGGCTTGGTGAGACTAGAATGGGAAGAATGGTGCTCCGTGGCTCTCGGGGAGCTGGCTGCCACCTCACGCTGTGGGCTCCGCAGTGTAATACTTATACCTCAGATCCTGCAATGCAGCTGGCTCCCCAGGAGCCAGAGACAGTGGGCACTGGGGACCAACTTATACTATAAGCTATATACAGTAAAACTCCAATAGTCCGGCATCCAATAGTCCGGCACTCCTCATAGTCTGGCATCAAAATTGCAAGAGTGAGCTTCGGCAAAAGAGTCACAAGGTAACAGCGGCAGCAGCTGAACTGAGCAAAAAGGGTAAAAAAGGCTTAAAAAAACTAAAACATTACAGTATACTGTATACAATATGTACAATAAAAAGGGTTAAGAACACTTTATATACAGTATATAATGTATACTGTGTGTGTGTGTGTGTGTGTGTGTATATATATATATATATATATATATATATATATATATATATATATATATATATATATATATATATATATATAAAAAAAACCTGCTTATAGTACCTCCTGATAGTCTGGCATACTGGCATATCTGATAATCCGGCACCACCTAAGTCCCATAGGTTCCGGATTATCGGAAGTCTACTGTACTATAGAGCATGCAGCATAGGACAGCAGCCAGCTCCCTGGAAATGGGATCAGCATCTGGAGGTGGTGCGCACCTGTAGAGCAGAAGAATTTAACAGTAAGAGAAACCAATAAGCTGATGCTTATCAGTTAACCGGTTAAACTTGTATCCCTAGTTTGGAAAGGTTACTGCAGCAAAAAAGACAATTCTGCTGATAACCTTACAATTATATAAGAGATGTAGTTACTGATTTAGTGCTACCAGGTTTCCCCTCAGGAATTCTAGTGCCACAATTCAAATTGATTAATTGTAACTATTTACTGTTTCAGGTGAAGCCAGAGTTTTGGAAGTATATGGCAAGTATACCATGATTAGGCTTGGAAGGATAGATGTCAGTTAAAATCTGATAAATGTGAGTAACTGTTGGGTTTTTTCTCTTCACCTAAAAACTTTGTGGAAGAATTCAGTCTCAAGTAGGGATGTGACTGGCTAACCGGTAAGCATCATGAGTGATGCTTACTAGTTATGGTTAACCAGCAGGAGTTAGAACTGGGCTGGAGTGGCTTCCTGCCTGCCTCTCACTTGGTTTAATCTTTTAACCAGTTAAACATCATGTTTAACTGGGTAACTACTAAAACAATCTTAATTGAAATTAGGCATCCAGAATCCCATTTTCAGAAATTGAGTCCACTTGAAAGTAATGGGACTTTGTCAGTTACACACTTCTATATGTACAATTTTCAGATAACTTCTACTTTTTTTGTGCTATTAACTTCGTCTGATAGTCAATAAAATGTAAGTCTTAATTTCTCAATTTATCCTCTTTGGCAGTCAGTAACTTTTAATAACCAGATATGTTTGCATGTATAATATGTTTTACATGTTTTATTTCTTTATTAGTTATCAGCAAAAAAATCTTATGATTTAATGCATTAGTGTGAAGCCTCTGGCTCACTGTAATATGTATCACTTTAATCCATCTGTTCACATAAAAACTCATCCATAATAAGTTACTCTTATTTCAGTGTAAATTTAGTAAGTCAGTATCACTGAGGATTTGTATTTCCTGTTTAGTGTTTTATAAAAAGAATACAAAAACCCTGTACTTCTTTAAAAACCAACTATCTGTTCAAATTTTAAAAAATAAAAATAGAATCCTTCCAAGCCTACTCATGAAAAAGCAATAATTGCTGTTAGATCTTTGATGTTATAGTCCAGCACAGATGGTATAAAAATGCTGAACCATTATTCTCAAATGAGTAGAAATACTACATGCAATAGTATGATCACCACAGAATCAGTTCTAGTTTTATTGTGTAAAACTGAAACTTGTAAAAACTCCTCATGAAGGAAGCTGTCTTCTCATTAGCACCTGGCTGACCATGCACAGCAAAAGCAAAGCAAACAGGTAAGATTTATTAAACCATAATGCAGGAGCATTGGAAGTAGAAAGACAATTTAAGATATCAAGGAACTGTATCTCTCATAAACCTTCTGCTGAGTTTAGTGACTTTTTGTTTCAGGCTTGCAGGATCCAAGAGATGAGCTGGTAGGTGAGGGGGAGGTGTCAGTTTCTCCCAAACATCCAAACCCAATAAGACTGACTTGAAGTACAACTACCCCTCATCTCCATAGTCAAACTAGACATCCCTGGCAAGCAAACTAAATTAAAACTTGTTTGGGAAAGCTATGTAAAAACTACCTGTACTATAGTATTTGCAATACATGTTTTTGAATTTGTTTTGCATTTTCAGGTTTTGTACTACTTTAAAGGTGCTCTCGCAGTTCTGCTTCTATTTAGGCAGGTGAATCCTGCCCTGCAGCTGAGCTTCATGTTCAGGATGGGGACTAAGCTTTGCTCTGTCCTGAGCTTTGCCCAACTGCAGCCTTTAACACAACTTCTGGGAATGAGCACAATTTCAAATCATACCTGTTCCCCCAGTATTTCTGAGGTGACTGCTCAGAGCATCTCAGAGGTGAGATGAAGAACTGAATGAAGATTTAGCTCACTATCTGTGGAACTATCACAGGTGCAGAAACTTGAAGAGAAATCCTGTTGAGCTGGGTTAGCTGAGCGGCTCCTACTTAACTATTTGACTAATTAGGCTAGCTGTTGGGTAAGAGTGTGAAGGCAGAGAACAATTTGACAAATCCCTACCCATTTTCCCCTGAGCACTGTTGAGTAAAAGCTGCTATTGCTCATGGCACAGAAGGAATGGGTGTGAAACAGTGTGCACCTTAGAAAGCTAAAATAATAGTCCTGGATAGGAATTTCAAATGTAGTTTAATGTTTAGGTTGTGGATGGTAGTCACCTTTTGCCTATTAATATAGTTAAAACTATTAATTACAGTGAAAGCCAGAAGAAACTCAGAAATCTAACATCTCCTGTTACATTGGACTTACTCCATTTACCAGGGGTGCAGAGCTCTCCATTAACACAGCTTGACCTCTATTTTTCTTATATAGTGTGTAAAATATAGTAAGCTCTAACAATCTTCAGTGCACCTACCAGTAATTGAGTGAACAGGTTTTGTTTTTTCTGATCATAATTTTTAAAACAACTTAAAATTCTTCAAGAGGTGCCCCCATGAATGCTCCACATTAGGTCAGTGCGCTACCACCGAGCCTCAGATTGGAGATTTCATAGAAGTGTCCCTGGGGCTGCACAGGCGTGCACCAGCACTTGTGCACTGTTCGGCTGCAGGCACCCCCTTTAGTTCCTTCTCTACCACCTCTAGCTACAGATGGATTCAGCAGTGCTCCTTTGCCTCTTCGTGTCTACATGATTATACTTTTTAAAACCAGTTAATATATATTCATTATAATTTTTAATTAGTTTTAAATAGTTAGTTACTTTGTGAGTTATATTTATATAGGGAGAGAAGAAAAGAAGGAAAGAGATATTAATTAGTACAAGGGACTTTATTTTTCTTTTCTCCCAGCTAATCCTTCCTTGCAGTCTGACTGCTTACACGGACATGCCTGGATCACGGGCTTTAAAAGCTGCACTTCATGTAAAGACCATATTCCACACTTGGATGGTCTCTCTCAATGCGTCCGTTGCTTTGGAGAGCAGCATATCTCTCAGAAATGTCCTTACTGAGCAAAGCTAAAATCATGGGCATGGAAAGACCGAGATCTGACTCAAATTATTTTTATTAGAAAACTTGCTTCTACCAACTTCTGATCTGGGCCACCAGCCCGAGGAACCCAAATAGCGGGGATCCAAAAGGCCTGCGAAAAAGTGAGCGTCCTTAGTGCCTCAAGAGGCTATAGTGATAGAAATGTAGCCGTGTTAGTCTGGGGTAGTTGAAGCAAAATGCAGGACAATGTAGCACTTTAAAGACTAACAAGATGGTTTATTAGATGATGAGCTTTCGTGGGCCAGACCCACTTCCTCAGATCAAATAGTGGAAGAAAGTAGTCACAACCATATATACCAAAGGATACAATTAAAAAAAAATGAACAAATATGAAAAGGACAAATCACATTGCAGAACAGGAGGGGGATGCGGGGGGGGGGGGGGGGGAAGGAAGGAAGGTAAGTGTCTGTGAATTGATATTAGAGGTAGGGAGAGTGGGATGTTTGTGAGTTAATGGTATTAGAGGTGATAAATGGGGAAACTGTCTTGGTAATGGGTGAGATAGTTCAAATGTTTAAGTCCTTGTTGGCAAGTGTCGAATTTTAACATGAATGACAGTTCAGAGGATTCCCTTTCAAGTGCAGATGTAAAAGGTCTTTGTAGCAGAATGCAGGTGGTTAAGTCATTGAGAGAGTGTCCTTTCTGGTGAAAATGGCAAGAAACTGTTTTCTCTTTGTGATCTTGTCTGATATCTGTTTTGTGGGCATTAATCCTTTGGCGAAGTGTCTGAGATGTTTGTCCAATGTACATAGCAGACGGACACTTTCGGCACATGATAGCATAAATTATATTTCTGGATGCGCAGGAATATGTGTTCTTGATCTTATAACTCACTTGGTTAGGTCCAATAATGGTATCAGCAGAATGAATATGTGGACAAAGCTGGCAACGGGGTTTGTTGCAAGGGAAGGTACCAGGGTTGGTATTAGTGTGGTATGTCCTGTGGTGGTTGGTAAGAATCATCTTGAGGTTAGGTGGTTGTCTATAGGAGACTATGGGTCTGTCTCCCAGAGCCTCTTGGAGTATGGTATCCTGTTCCAGTATAGGCTGTAGTTTATTGATAATGTGTTGGACAGGTTTAAGTTGGGGGTTGTAGGTGATGACAAGTGGTGTTCTATTGTTGGTTTTCTTGGGTCTGTCTTGAAGTAGATGGTTTCTAGTTATTCGTCTGGCTCTTTCAATTTGCTTTTTTATTTCTCTGGGTGGGTAGTTGAGATTTATAAATGCTTGGTAGAGATCCTGAAGCTTCTGGTCTCTGTCAGTGGGATTAGAGCAGATGCGGTTGTATCGAAGGGCTTGGCTATAGACGATGGATCGCGTGGTGTGTTCTGGATGGGAGCTGGATGCATGTAGGACAACCACCACAGGACATACCACACTAAAGGACACTCTCTCAATGACTTAACCACCTGCATTCTGCTACAAAGACCTTTTACATCTGCACTTGAAAGGGAATCCTCTGAACTGTCATTCATGTTAAAATTCAACACTTTCCAACAAGGACTTAACAAACATTTGAACTATCTCACCCATTACCAAGACAGTTTCCCCAATTATCACCTCTAATACCATTAACTCACAAACATCCCACTCTCCCTACCTCTAATATCATCAATTCACAGACACTTACCTTCGTTCCTTCCCCCCCCCTCCGCATCCCCCTCCTGTTCTGCAATGTGATATGTCCTTTTCATATTTGTTCTTTTTTTTTTTAATTGTATCCTTTGGTATATATGGTTGTGACTACTTTCTTCCACTATTTGATCTGAGGAAGTGGGTCTGGCCCACGAAAGCTCATCATCTAATAAACCATCTTGTTAGTCTTTAAAGTGCTACATTGTCCTGCATTTTGCTTCAAGAGGCTATGGCACCGAAATGACCATCCCCCTCATGGCTGGTGCCAAGAGCAGCGGTGGCACAGCACCTATGATGCCGCTGCATCTCTGGAGCCCCCAGCGGAGGCAGACAGTGCACATGCGCTAAATCGTGCTCTGAGGCGACAGGCTTCAAGTTGCCTGCTGCATCATCCAGCAATGATACATGCTTGGCCACGCAGGATGAGAGCGCGGCACTGATTATGTTACAGGCACCTCAGCTTCCACCACAGAGGCATCCGATGCGCCACTACTGCCTCAGCCTCTGTGCCTCCCACTACAGCACTGGCAACACCTATTGGGCACTACACTTAGCACAGACTTATTAATCTCATCCACATTTAACTCACCATTTTTACAACCTGAGAGTTCTCCTCCCATGTTAACATCACAGGAATTGCTCTCTCAGGAAAAATTTTCATCTGACTCTGACGATGACATTTTTAGGGGTCTTTCACCAGAGAATTCTTACACAGTCCAGAGTATCTACTCCCCAGATTTGGGAATATGCCTTGGTATTATGGCAGTCCCTGGGCATCTTCACCTCAGCCTTTCTTATATTGGCAATACTGGGACAAAAGGCAATATTACCAGAAACACTAGCTGGGCTGGAAGAGATGGAGTGTTATATTCCCCCTCCAAACAAATACTGGGAGAACCGGTCTCACAGGAGGTTGTGATTCCTCCTGACCCAAAGGACCCCCCTCCAGCGGGTGAGCGGTCTATGGCTCCAGCTATAACGAGTTCAGACAACACTACACATTTCCAAGACCGTTTTAAGTGTGTAGCTGTGGAATTGAACATTCCTCTCCAGGAGATTGTGGAAAATCAGCACAACCTAACAGACATACTTCACTCAGTAACACCATCAGGTAGCATTGCCAATCAATACGGCAATAATGAAACCAGCAAAGATGCTGTGGCAAACTCCGGCGCCAATCTCTTCTACTGCAAAGAGAACTGATAAGAAATATTATGTCCCACAAACCTAATTCTCTTTGTGGTGGAGGCTGCGCAACAAAAATCCAAGCAACAATACCAGTGTACTCTGTCAGACTGTGATAACAAGAGACTCAAGGCATTTGGGCACAAAATATATACGTCTTCTACTTTACAATTTCGCATTTCAAATTACGCGGCTTCATTGAGCAAATGTGATTTTAGATATTACACCAAACTGAATGACTTTATTGCAGACATTCCTGAGTCTGAGGCAACAGTACATGGCATTGATATCCTACGGTCACACAATTTCAAGAACAGCATTACAGGCTGTCTTAGATGCCGCTGACATGGCTGCACATTCTACAGCAACATTGGTAGTAATAAGAAGGACATTGTGGTTTCACTCCATTCCATTCCATTCCCCAAGGAGATTCAAGCTACAGTAGAAGATCTGCCCTTAGACAGGCTCAGAAACTGTTTGCAGCTAACACCAACGAAACTCTCCACTCCATGAAGGATTCCAGAGTAACATTGCGATCTCTTGGGATCCACAACCAAGCACCTAGAAGAAAATATAGGTATCAGCTTTGTCTGACTCCTCAATTACCCCTCCCCCCAATATACACAACACTACAATAGATTAGACCACCAGCAGCAGAACAGAGGCAGAAACCAAAGATGTCGCCCTTCCTCTACTAATTCTCAACAGTCACAGCAGTCCAACAAGAAAATTTGATCATCAGGTTGAGGTTGGAGAGCCTCTCACCTATTCCAGTGTTGTCGACACAAGCAAATCTTTTCCATCAGTGATTTGTTGCTTTTCCTCAACAATCGGCAACGTATAAACTCTGATAGATGGGTCCTGCAGATAATTGAGAGAGGCCACCTTATCCCCTTTGTGTCCATACACCCTGTCCACCCCCCTTCCCTATCCCTCTTCAGGGACCACTTTCACGAGACTCTCCTTAAACAAGAAGTAGAGCACCTCTTACACACTGGGCCGATTGAACCAGTCCCCACACAATTTAGAGACAAGGGATTCTACTCCTACCACTGCTTGACAGAAAAGAGATCGGGGGGTTTGAGTCCCATACTGGACCTTCGAGCATTCAATAAATTCGTACAAAAACAAAAATTCAAGATGGTAACGCTTACTACCATACTACTGGCATTGGAAAAGGATGATTGATTCTCGTCCATCGACTTACAGAATGCATACTTTCACATTTGCCATCCACACTGCCCATGGGTATTTTCTTAGTTTTGTGGTAGATTCTCAACACTAGCAATACAAAGTGCTTCCTTTTAGACTCTCTACAGCCCCAAAGGTTTTCTCAAAAGTGCAGATGGTCGGTTGTCACAGCGTACCTGAGGAAACAGTGTTATCATATTTCCTTACCTAGACGACTGCCTCCTCAAGTCACACTTGCACTACGATTCCTGCCGCTCTGTCGGTCACAAGACACCTATTCTGACATCTGGGCCTTCAGGTGAATGCAGCCAAATCAACACACTATCCTACACAAAAGATACAGTTCATAGGAGCATGCCTTGATTCAACAATGGCCACTGCATCCCTACCTACAGACCGTTTTCCAAAAATAGTTACCTCGGTAAATACCTCATGATCCATTCCCCGCACAGCAGTACTTGAATACCTTCAGCTGTTGGGGCACATGGCAGCATGAAACTTCATAGTTGGCAATTCCTGTCTGCACATGAGATGCTTACAGAGCTAGCTGGAACAGGTGTAAAACCCAGTGTCCATCCGCTATCCAAATCCCTTGCTTTTCCAGGGGTAGTAAAGGAATCCTTAGGCTGGTGGCTGAGCCCAAGGAACCTGTGGTCTGGAGTCTCCTTTCACCCACTAGAACCATCCGTCTCCATGACGACAGATGCATCTCGTACAGGATGAGGTGCCCATGTGCGCCATCATACCTCCCAGGGCCTGTGGTCCAGCACTGACAAGACTCTGCACATAAACATCTTAGAACTGCGGGCAGTCAGGAATTCATGTGCCAAAGTCATCCCATTCTTCATCAACAGACATGTCAGACTCTACATAGACAACGTTGTAGCAATGTTTTACATAAATTGTCAGGGCAGAGCCCAATTTCAAGCACTCTGCACAGAGGCCATAGCACTTTGGAACTAGTTTCTGAAATACAACAGTGTTATCACTGCAGTGCATCCTCCAGGTGCCCTGAATACAATGGCAGATGCACTCAGTAGAGCCCTCCCCTTCACACACGAGTGGCAGATGAACCCGCACATATTGGTGAACATCTTCCACCGATGGGGTCATCCTACCATAGATCTGTTTGCCACGCACTCCTACAGTCAATGCCCCCTGTTCTGTTCCAGGGCAGGAGTAGGCAAGGGATCAATGGGGAATGCCTTGCTCATCACACGGACGTCCCACCTATTCTATGTGTTTCCTCAGATTCCCTTATTGAACAGGTAGTTCCCAAGATGAGGGACAGGGCCTGTCTCACACTTACAGCACTAGCATGGCCACGCCAGCCATGGTTTTCCTTCCTAGCAGTGATGTCCCACCCCCACTGATCCACTTACCTTGCATCAGGGATCTCCTCTTTCACCCGGGCTCCCAAAACACCCACCTGAACTGCCACTCACTACACCTGAAGGCATGGCTCCTGGATGGTTCTCTGACCTAGAGTTGACCTGCTCACAGCAAGTATAAACGGTCCTTCTACAAAGTAGGGCGCAGAGCATCTGTAAGACTTACTTTCAGAAATGGAAACTTCTCGATATGGTGTGCTCATCACCAGTTGTTTTCTTCAAAGTACATTCATCCTTCCATATCAACCAGACAATACATCTTCCCACCTTCTTCCCCCAAACCACACAGCAACTCTTTTGAGATGAAAATGCATTCTTGACCTGCACAGAGCTCTCTCCTTTGACCTGCAGCGACCGAGACCGTTCCGAGCATCTCCCTGACAATTTGTTTCAATAGCAAACCACTCAGTAGCAAACCACAGTAGGGGCCAGGCTGTCTCACCACAGAGACTCTCCCACTGGATCTCGGA
Source organism: Pelodiscus sinensis (assembly GCF_049634645.1). Taxonomy (NCBI): domain Eukaryota; kingdom Metazoa; phylum Chordata; order Testudines; family Trionychidae; genus Pelodiscus; species Pelodiscus sinensis. The sequence goes on along the minus strand of NC_134713.1, from coordinate 99,058,453 downwards.
TTACATCAAGCTCTGCTATGCACAGTCACATGTGCTGCCTCCAGAGAGGCCATGGCTACCTGGATAGCTTTCCTTTTAAAGTACCCGTAAGAGACATCTGCACACCTGCCACATGTTCCTCTGATCACTTTTGCAAAGCACTATGCACTTACGCAGGGACCTGTTTCCAACTTGAAACTATCTAAGACGGTTCTTTCCACTGCTTTTTTTCCAGATCCGAAATCCCTATCTCCCTAAAGGGGAATTGCTTTGTAGTTACCTAACGTGGAGCACCCACAGGGACACCCCCCCCCTCTCTCTTTCTCGAAGAGGAGGTTATTTCCCTCAACAGTAACTGATGTTCTTCGAGATGAGTGTCCCCGTGGATGTGCCACAACTCTCCCTTCTTCCTCTCTACTTCAGGATCCTGGCCTTCCTAAGCCATGGTTTCAGGGTAGAGAAGGAGCTGAGGAGTGGGGAAAAGGGAATCGTGCATGCGTGATGCCTGCAGCTTAACAGCGCCCGACTGCTGGTGCATGTCTGTGCAGCCCCAGGGACGCTGCTATGAAATCTCCGATCTGAAGCTCAGTGGCGGCGCACTGACATAATATGGAGCACCCATGGGGACATTCATCTCGAAGGTCAGTTACTATTGAGGTGAGTAATCTCTTCTTTAATCATGTCCCTAGACTAAAGGCTAATTTCATTACACTTAATCTTAATACATATAAACATAGGGTAGTTCTGGAATTGTCCCAGTAACAACTTTTTCTTAACATTTTAATTGTCCTATTACCCTGATTTTTTGATGTCTTGCCCATTCTGTTTACTATTGATCTCATGCTCTCTTATCCATAACTTCCATTAACCTTGATTTATTGATAATACTCCACTTATGTAAAAGAACTACTTGTATATACAAAGTTCTGTCTTGGTAATTTATTTAGGGACCCTCCTCATAGGAACAGCTTAATTGTTCTTGATGCATGAACTTGGATACAAGTTGAAGAGTTGATAGCTGAATGTTCTGTCTTTTTTTTGAATGTGTAGTGTCCACTTTTTGCGTTATACAGCATTGAATGCTTGAAATAGAAATATGCTTGTGAGAATTTAACATAACCTCAGTATTGCATTTAATTGTACAAACGTACAGTACAACTTTCTGTTAAAAATCTTCAAAAGAACCAATTTCACAACTGCTCTCTGATCTTCTAGCGGTGTAATATTTTCTACTTGCAGTAGGAAATAGGTCTGAGTCTTGTGGTGATTCTGAATTTTTAAAGGTTTCCTGATTGTCCTGTTCTGTCCCAAGATTTTCTCAAATTTTTTTCATCAAATCGCAGCTTTGGAGATGCTTGAGACTTTTGTAACCCAAGCACTGGGTGACTCATATGCAGGGGAGGGAGACTTGCCATAGACATTTGAACATCAGTAAAATTAAGTTATTAAAGCACTGAACAGTCAACACTGCATAATCAAAGTAAGTTCACTGAGCAGAAGACATTTATGAAAAACAAGTCTGTAAGGTTCTTGGTAAGACTCCCAGCTATTGTTACGTCATTTTGTGGACTTGAGATTTAAGTGTTGAATAAGTGTGTCACTGCCTTAGCAACAGAGAAAAATTATAGATGCCAAGAAAACTGTTGCTCTCCAATGGAGTTGTTGCTAGAATTACAAATCAAAACATTAAAGGAAAAAATAGAAATAGCACAATATAAATTGCAGGAACAGCATATGACAACTTTAAATTACTGAATCAGTTTCTTGGCTTCTCCACGCAATATTTGGTTTCTTTTATCAGTTCTTTGAAGAGAAAAATATGAAGATGAATTTTAATTATTCTTGACTGAGCACATGTTCATAACCCAGATCTCTTAATATTTATAAATACTAGTGACAGTAAGCAGTCCCTTTTCTCTACAGTTAACATTTAAAGGAGTACTAGTCAGAATAGAATACTAATATTACAGTTAAGTATTAGAGAATAGCTTTGATATTTTTTCATCCTACTATGGTCTGGTTTGATTCTTTTCACAATTTTAGTATGTTTCTCTATGTAGCACATTTGTTTAATAGTTTTCCATGGACTGTATCCAACAAAAGTTTTTAACTTTTTCTCAAGTGGTTCTATTTTGAAAGGGAACTCTTTCTTCTGTTTTCAGGCGCATCTACTACTGGTGATCCCATATGGTCTGGCCATTCCCCTCCACCACATCAAGAAAACTGGGTCAGTTTTGCAGATACACCACCAACCAGTGCTCTTTTAGCCATGCATCCTGCTTCTGTCCAGGTGTGACATTTTATTGGTATACATTTGATTTGCTTCATTCAAATTAATGTTGCAATCATCTTTTTCATATTTTCACTGCAGACTCATGATGTAGGTCCAAATTTATTATGCTGTGGAGGTCAGAAATCTGTTCTGTGCTTGCTTACTTGATAGATACTTCTGTATCATTGAGTTGTTAAATGCTGTTACCTTTTTATGTAGGAAGGCTTAGCAAATTTTCAATTTTGAAAACATTTGAAGAGCCAAATTTAAAAGTAATTGAATATTTGTACATGGCTTTTTCTGCATACAATCCATGCCTTTTTGTTGCTTACATAATTGCAGTCACTTCTACATCATTTATTTTAATGTGCAGAAATATTTCCTGTAGCTTGATAGCCCAAAATATGCAAATCTGCTGACCGCTTCCTGCAACACTTAAACTTCTACAAGAAATAATTAAGCATTGAAGGCAAGTAGTCCATGTGATGCAATGGCAGTCCATGTGATTGTTTTAGATAGATAATACTGAGGAAAAATGTTTCATTGCAGGACCAGACAACAGTACGAACTGTAGCATCAGCTACAACTGCAAATGAAATTCGTAGGCAATCGAGTAGTTATGATGATCCTTGGAAAATAACTGATGAACAAAGACAGTATTATGTAAATCAGTTTAAAACCATTCAACCTGATCTAAACGGATTTATTCCAGGTGAGTTCTTTAAACACAAGATACTGTAGGAACAGCAATTTTTCATTTTCAAAGGCAGCGTGCTGGTGAACTTGGTTTTGTATATATTTAGTAAATTACAGTACGGTACAGTACATCTTCTCTGTGATAAAAACATAGTGAAGCTTTGAAGCAAATTTGTCTCTATAATCAGCTTTGTCACTCTTAAGCTTCTAATTGGCATCATTCCCTTAGACCCATTGCTAAATTGTTTGTTTTTACCATAAACTTTAAAAGCCTTAGATTCATAAGCTTGCAATAAATATTAAGCATTATTGTTTTAATATTTCAGGGTCTGCAGCTAAAGAATTTTTTACCAAATCAAAACTACCTATTCTTGAGCTTTCTCACATTTGGTAAGTGTGAAGTGTCAAAGTTTGGGATAGCTATTTCATATTAGAGCTGTCTGACAATCAGTCAGCACTTTTTTCACCTTCCTTCCTAGAAAATGTCACCTGCACAAAATGTCAGTGCTATTCTAATATTAATCCTGTTCCCATTTAAGCCAAATATTACATTTTTCACGGACTTCAGTGGGATCAGGACTGGGCCCCTACTTTCCAGGGAGCTAGAGTCCAAACAACAATGTCAGGTACTTCACACAACCAAAATGTGTTGAAATTGTATGGAATAAGATGCATTTTTGGTATGCAAGTTTCATTTAATCGCATATGCTTCTGGATAAATTTAAGTCCTTCTATGACTTAAACACAAAACTCACTTGTCATTTCATTGTAGAATGAGTGCTGCAATGTCAGACATGCTCATAGAATAACTTGCCCAACAACAGATTTGGTCTCCTTCATAGCTATTCAAATAAATTAGAATTCAAACATTTAAGTTAAATAAGATAACTATAATATGTACATGCTGAAAACCTGCTTTATAAAAATCTGTCGCTAGATTACTTGATGCAGGCAGTGCTTAAAAATGCAGGAAATAAGGATAGTAAACTGAAGACTTAGCAATGTGTTATTAAATCAGTTAATACTCAGCTGGCTTAAATTGCAGCAAGGGAAGTTTTGGTTGGACATTAGAAAAAACTTCCTAACTGTCAGGAAAGTTAGGCACGGGAATAAATTGTCTTCTAGGAAGATTGTGGAATCTCCATCATTGGCACATTAGACAAACACCTGTCAGGAATGGTCTAAATCAGTGGTCTCCAACCTTTTTACACCCAAGATCACTTTTTAAGTCTCAGAACAGGCAAAGATCTACTGCCCCGCCCCTTCCTTGAAGCCCCGCCTACATTACATGAGGAAATCTAATGTAAATGCACTGTGCAGGTGCGCAGTTCAGAGAGGGCACAAGAGCTACTCTTGGAGCCCCTGAGATCTACTGGTTGGTAACCACGGGTCTAGATAATATTTAGTCCTGCTATGAGTGCTGGGGACTCAACTAGATGGCTTCATGATGGCCCTCCCAATTGTATGATTCCATAATTTATTTTAGAACCTGTCATTAATGAGGACTCTTCTCTATTAAAGAACTCAAAATGTATAGCACTATGGGTCCTAAATACTAACATGGGAAATGGAATTACATATAATACACATCCAACAATCTTCCAGATTGGGCAACAAAAGTATATACTTTGAAAATAAAATGGTTTAGAGAGGAATTTAATTTTATTTATAGTAAGTTTTCCTTTTAGGGAGCTTTCTGATTTTGATAAAGATGGCGCTTTGACACTGGATGAGTTCTGTGCTGCTTTTCATCTGGTAGTTGCTAGGAAGAATGGCTATGACTTACCTGAAAAACTGCCTGAAAGTTTAATGCCCAAATTGATTGATTTGGAAGACACAACAGGTAAGATGTGTATTGTAAAGAACCTTTATTGTACGTCCAGGTGAAAATCCAGTTAAGGTTACTATCAAATAGTTGGTATTTGCAGAATTGCAAATAACTTTAGAAGTTTAAACTTATTTTGTGATAGCACATGAAATGGTCAACTCTCCTGAGTCATGTATTACTTGAGGGTAAAACTTTCAAAAGTGCCTGCTTGACTTGAAAGTTTTAATACTTAGTGCTTAAACGCCAAAATCACTTTTGAAAATGGGACATAAGCTCCTAAGTCATCAGTGTTGTTGAAAATTTTATTCATTGCCTGCAAGATGGCTTTGTAGTCAAAGTGCAGTAAATCTGAATACTGTGTCTGGCTCTGCCCCAGACTTCTGTGCCTTTGCATAAGCCATTTAATCTTTTTGTGCCTGTTTTCTGACCTGTAGAGTAGACTTCCTACCAGACAAGGATATAATCAGTCCTGTTCATTAATATTTGTAAACTACTTTGATTTTCTTGAATGGAAAATGTAAAGGTGTGTATATATAAAGTAAATTGTTTTGTGCTCATCTTTTGCTTCTTTGTAGTGCACTAGAAGATTTACCGGGTGTTGCTCAGGTGTGTCAGGACAGGGGGTTGGAGGTGTGGGGGGTGCAGAAGTCCAGGTTGGAGGTGAGGATGGACTAAGAGCAGGAGTCAGAGCAGGGAGTAGGGAGGGTGGGGCAGTGGGTGGAGGTGACGGCCAACTTCTCCACAGGAGTGGTGGTTATTCTGGGGTATAACTGTCCCTGCTATCTATTCGATAAGAAACAATCACATTCCATGTAGATCCCATTGTCCTGACAGCCAAACCCTGACATTGCTTTAAGTTATGCTAAGAGGAAGCTGCGTACCAAATTTGGTGATCCTATCTCTTTCATAGAACCATAGAGCTGGAAGAGACCTTAGAAGGCCATTGAGTCCAACCCTGGCAGGACCAATCACAAACTTTCCATTTGAGTAGTTCTGGTACAAATAGATGGATGGACACACACACTCTGAAATACATAGTAGATAAAGAAGGCCTGAATTTTATTTTCAAATTTTACTTCATAAATACCAAACTTGCTTTGAAATTTGAATCTTTTCTCTTTTGATCATCATCATCAACAACGATGGGCCTGTTGGTGTCCGATGCCTCTCACTATTTCCTTCCATCTTTCCCTGCCCAGTGCAGAGTGGCTTAGTTTCTGTAGACTAGTAGATTGGTGTGGAGCTATATTATCTACCCATTCTGTGTGGTGCCTGCCTCTTCTATTCAAACCATCCATTATGCCAAAGATCACAGTCTTGACTTTTTGCCCATTATTCATTCTGCAGATATGCCCGAATAGCTGTAGCTTCCGCTGTATAACCTTCTGCAGTAGGTTCTCTTGGCTGTATCTTCCTATATAATTCCTCATTGATGACCTTCTGCATCCATCATATTCTCAGGATCTTTGTATAACAACTCTTCTCAAATGCCAATATCCTTCTCTTCGAATCTTTCGTTATCATCCATGTGTCTCATCCATACAATATGCTGCTGAATACACACGTTTTCAAGACACTTAGCTTCGTTCCTAAGCTAATCACTTTGCTTTTCCGGATCTTAAGCATCGTCTTCAAACTCGCTCTTGCTTTTGCTATTCTAGTTGCTATTTCCTTCTTAGTCTAGATCAGGGGTCTCCAAACTTTTCAGCTCGAGGGCCGCATTAACTATCAAACAGCAGTTCGGGGGCCAACTACACACTTGAGGTCCAAATAAAAAACAATCAAAACATGGATGTTGTTTTTAATTATTTATTTAATATTATTTTATTCCGTTATTATTTAATAACACATTGATACACTACACATGAACACCTGTATTAGTGTGAATGGTGAAATTGTTTCCTGGATGCCAAAATAGCAGACATTTCTGGCTTTAGATTTGTTGTCCCTAACATCAACAGTGACCTGAGATTATCATCGGACAAGTTTGTTCTCAAATTGTTCTTCACGTAAATTTCCGTAATTTTTTTCCGTAGACAAAAAGGTCTCCACGGGCCGGATGAGAGGGCCTCGCGGGCCGCATTCGGCCCGCGGACCGTAGTTTGGAGACCCCTGGTCTAGATCATACGTCATGTTGCTCCCCAAATATGTGAACTTCTCTGTGTTCTCTATTTTGATCCCATCTACACTGATCTTCCTTCCTATTTCCTTATCTCCAAATACCATTGTCTTCGTTTTATCAATATTCATAATCAGTCCGTACCACTTCCCTTCCTCATTTAGCACCTGTACCATTCTCACTAACTTCTCTTCATCTTCCTCAATAACGATCATCCACAAACCTCAAGTTGTTTATTCTTATCCTGTGCATCGATATCCCTTCTACCTCCTCCTTGATCTTGTCCATCGCTATCTCCAAGTATCTTCATCACACCCCTAGAGAGATCGGATCTCCTTGTCTTGTAGCTCTACTCATTCTAAACCAACTTCTCACCTCTCCTCATGTTCTCACCGCTGCCTCTGTATTATCATTGATACCCTTCAACAACCGTGTCAGTCTACTATCCATGGAAGACTTAAATTTTTATGCCAGTTATTGTAACACTCCCTACATTGAATACCTGTTTAATACAAAAATCACATGTTCTCTCTCAAAATGCATATTAAGGTGGGAAAATATTAGTCTCTTTTTACTGATGAGGAAACTAAAGTGTGCACAGCCTTTGGAATAGAAGAAAATAGAAACCAGGCTCCCGTCCCACACAATATGCCATCTCCATTGGATCATGATGTTTCCTACCATAAAAAGGCCACAGAAATTAAAGAATTAACTTTTTTGGTACCCTATGTAAAGATACTGAGTAACTGAAGCCTTAACAGTGATTACCTTACAGCTATTGTAACTATGACGAGAAAATGAATTAAATTCTTAGGAAGTGTTTTTAAGTATTACTTCCTTGTTACTGGTGACTTATCAGCCTAGTTTACCAGTTATTGATAGTCTTCTAGAGAGGAAAAAATTAGACATGATTTAGCAATCAAGAAAAATCTGTTGGCCCATGACAAGTCATAAAGAGGCAAAAAGGATACAAACTTAATTATTTCCTTTTATTTCACTTTGAAGGACAGTAGCAAATTACATTTTGACCACCTTTACTTTGGTATTAGTTTAACAGTCTTATAAAGCCATTAAAATCTTCTTACTGCATATTTTCAGCAGTTTACCAAAGAGAATCTGCTCTTTCTAAAGCAGTTATGTCAATTTTTGATTTTTTTAAAATGACAAATATATAGCAACATATACAATGGATGCTTAGATTAACCTCAGCTTTAACAATTAGATTTACATAGTATTTTGGGTGCGCGCACACACAAAATCAGTGGTTTTTACATTTTAAATCGGGGAGCACAACTTTTTCCTTCTATGGGCATACATGGTACTGTGGCCACTGTACAGGTATATATTGTTTATTTTTAGTGGTCATTCTTTAGTGTTTTCCCCTCAATAGCTGAAATATTTAAATCTTTGTTAAATTATTTAGATATTTATGATAGCTCTAAAAGTCATTCAGACAGCCTTCTTCCCTCTGCTTCCAAGTTAAGAATTTCACTTTTGGCTTTCATTTGTGCTAAATTTCTGCCTAAGCACAATAACACTTTGAAAGTGTTTTAGTGGAAGTGGATTTTGCCCATGAAAGCACATGGGATGTATATATGTGTGTATATATATACCACCACCACCATGCCCCCACACACCATTTTTGTTAGTCTCTAAAGGTGCTACAGGATTACTTGTTTTTAAAGTTAGAGTAACACGGCTATCTCTCTGACACGTTAGTTTACTAATGCCCATTTTTAAAGATAAAAGCTGTATTTGAGATTCCAGTTTTAATTTGAAACTTTTGTTTACTCCTTTTCACACATGTAGCAGTTTAAGAGCATTGAATGTTTATTTGGGTTGCCTACACAGTTGTACTGTTTTAAGTGGAGCAACTACCCAAGTGTGGACTCAATATAAAGGTGCTTTTTACTGGTATAACTATTCTCAAATAGGAAGAATAACCATACCAGTGTAAAAATGAGTCATCCTATGGCCTCTTAGAGACTAACAGGTTTATTAGGGCAAAAGCTTATGCCCTAATAAACCTGTTGGTCTCTAAGGGACCACATTGTTGGTCTCTAAGGGACTCCTCATTGTTTTTGCAGATACACTGGTATGAAGTCTCAGAGGGATAGCCATGTTAGTCTGTCATCTTTATATCTGTATAATTTCATTTGCACTGAGGCTTCTTCCTGTATTACTGTTTTAGTAGTAATCAACTCTTTCTTTGAAGTTTAGACCAGGCCTTAAATCAGAAAATTTTGTAGCTAGCTGCAGCTTTATCTAAAATGTGAAAATTTCCTAGTAAAAAATACTATAATGAACTCACTCCACAAACAAGGTTTGAAGTAGCCTTCCAAATTGGGGGAAGGCTTTTCTAAAATAAAAATCACAATGGCACTTATCTCTGTTATGAAAAGTGATAGCTCTTGTGACAAGGCTGTAGGAACGTGTGTTCTAGATGAGAGGGATTCTCTGACCCAGTTCACTAGTCCTTACAGTACTTGTGATGTCCCTGTGTTTTGCTTTGAGAATATTCTAAATGGAGCCACAAGTGCATTCATAGTAAAATGCTCAGTTAATTCTCTAAAGATTTTTTTATTAGGATTACTTTAGCAGAGATTACTAGGGGAGTTATAGCTACATCATGCAAACCCCTAGTTATAGGTGCATTAAAATCTGTTAGTCTTTGTTTATATTGATTTAGATTAAGAGTAAATTTAGTTCAGTTGACAGATCAAATTATATGGATTCAACTTTTCTACTGCATACCAGCTTAGAGACAAATAAATTGAGATTCTATAAAAGCCACACTCCATTAAAACTTGCTTCCAACAGCCTTCACAAAAATGTAAGATTTTTTTTTTCAGTTTATAGTATTTGAGCATACCTTGCCATGTGTACTTTGGGCTGGTCAAAATGAGATGCATTTTTTCTCAGATATGCTTTCTAGGCTAGGGAGAGTTTTATACTCCATACAGAGTATCAAACAAAGTGAAACCTGATTTGACTGATACCTCTAGTTGCTGCCAAAATATAAATAACAATGGACTATGAAAAGTGAAGAGCAGAACTGTTTGGGTAACATTGCTGGCTTTTCTTTCTTGTATCAAATTCAAGTTTTTCATCCTGTTTCAAGGTTCTTAATTACTTCCTTTTACCTTCTCCTTATATCCCATATTGCTGTGCTGTCTACTGTTAAATATTTTGGACAAATTCTTCCTCTAAACATCGTCTAACCACATACTGGTTAATTCAGGGGTGGTCAATTTTAATGGGAGGGAACTCCAAGATTTTTGGTAAGTTGTCAAGGGCCACACATTTATGGAGAAGGCGCCAGGTCTGAGATGGCAGGTGGGGTGCGGAAGGGAGCTTGGGATAGATGACTGGGGTGCAGGAGGTGGTGTGGGGTCTGAGAAGGAATTTGGGTGAAGGAAGGGGTAATGATCTGAAGCAGGGGCTTGGGAGTGCAGGGTCCAGGAGGGGTATGGGTGCAGGAGAGTATTCTGCTCTGAGAGTGGGTGCAGGATCTAGGAAGGAGTTGTGACCTGGAGGAGGTGGGAAGAGTGGATACATATGGTTTGGGTGATTAGCTGGGGTTGGGAGGGGCAGAGGGAGAGAGGAGGAGAGGGTAGGTGCCAGAGGCAGGCTGTAGCTAGGGTACTCTTACCTAAGTGGCTCCCATCCAGCAGCCTAGCAGGAACTTGAAAAAGAGCTCCATGCCTGTCTGCTGGGTGGGCTACTCTGTGGCTCTGCTCCAGCGCTGATTGAGTTGGGAAGAAGGAAGGAGGCTTTGCTCTGCTCCTGCCTCCAGCAACATTTCTAAGCTCCTACTGGCCAGAAACTGGCCAATAGGAGCTGAGGGATTTTGCTGGGGGCAAGGTCAGCATGTGAATTTTCCCATCCCTCCCCAGCTTGCAGAGCAATCAGCAGCTAGCTGTTTAAAACAATGTGAGCTGCTGTGTAGTGAGGGTGCTGGTGAGGTAGCCATGGGTCAGATCCCGTAGCTTGGCATGCTGGATCCACCCCAGTAGCCACCTCTTGCCCAGCCTGGTCTAATCACAAAGAATATTTTATAACAAATCATATTAAAACTGATACCTTCAACAATTTGATTAAACTATTGCCTGATCACGAAGTGTATAAACTGTGCTTCTACCTTAGACGAGATTATATAGTCTTTGGGGAAAAGAGGACTTTCCTGTATTTGGTACTGCATCAAGCATGATGAATTGCAAAAGCTAGAGGAAGAAGGTGATCAATTGTCAAGTAAAAGTAAGCTTTTCGTGAACTGCTACATTTGGAGAAAAATACGATCTACAACATCTTGATGCCACTTAGAATTTCACACATTATAGTCCTCGAATTTAAGGCCTGAAAGGATAACCAGGTCATCTAAAAGCCTCGAGGTGTGTAACAATTCTATAACATTATTCTGTATTACTCTCCTTTGATATGTTGAATACTTAAATGGGATCATGTCAACAGGTTTTTTGTTTGTTTTGTTTTCATATACACAACAAAAGCTGGAGGATTACTGTTTGCATTACAGTAGCTCTGAGAAGCTTCAATCAGGATTAGGACCTCACTATTCTGGGGGCTGTGCAGTTTTTCAGGGGAAAGTCTTATATAATTTACAAGGTGTCAGAGTGAATTGTCTGGCACTGAATCAGAGAATTTTCCAGACCACGGGAGGTCAATATTGTCTAGCAGCATTACCAACACTTCCACTGCTTACTGGACTGTTAGAGGACATTTAGAGCTAAATAACAGTACGGAACACTCAGAGCTATGACTGGTGGCTGTAAACAAACTTGATGGGACTGCAGGAACCTTGACCACACCTATGAAAAGTGGACATCCAGCTATCTGAAATCATGCCGGATAATGGATGTTTCTGGGCCAGAGAATTCTGGAGTAGAGAGGTTCGATCTGTACTTTAATGTTTCTTAAAAATAGGTGCTGCCTCAACAAAAGTGGATGCTGGTCTCAAAAAGGAGGAAGTAAATGGTGTTTGGGACTGTTACACATACCTCTGATCCCAGTGCATGATGCATACCTCTAATCCCAACACACAGATTTGGTAAAACGGGGCTAATCAATAGGCTTATTTTTCTTTCACTTTTTGCACAAAATTATTTTTCTGTGTGCCTTGCCTGTACCTCATGCTGTTCATAAATAGCAGCCAAATACTTTACATACTTGAGCACCCCAGTGTGGAAGAGTTAATATGTAGCATGCCATCTGTGTTGAAACTCTACATTTATATTTTGACACATGGTGACATTAGTAAGCTGGAAGGCTCCTTGTGGCCCAAGTAACCTAGTTAGGTTTACTAGGTTTATTTAAATAAAGAGATTTTTCAGCAGACCAGCATCCATCTGAAGCTCTGAAAGCTTGTGTATTCAGCATCAGAATGTACTATAATTTTATTCTAATTTTTTTCTGCTCTTGCTTTGTCACACATTTTACTCTTAAACAATCTTAGTTTCTTGCTGCTTCAGCTACTGATGGTGTGTCTACACTGCAATTAAGAGGCCTGTTCAGTTGCATTATATATATATTTGGGCTCAGGCTGGAGCCCATGCTCTAGGACCCCACATCTCCAGTATCTACACTGTAATTGAACAGCCACATGAGCCCATATCAGCTGTCATAGTCCAGCACTGGGTGAGTGTGTGTAATGTAGACATACTCTCTGTTGTCCAGCTCCATTTGAAAAGAGGCTTATAATGAATGGGCAGTCTCATGCAACAGGTAGAAACTAAAGGTAGAACTAAAAGACTTCCAAATAGCTAACCTAAATCTTCCTTTCTGTAGACTAATCTGTTAAGGCTTGTGCTTCCTTCAGTGGACATGGAGGACAATTGAATTTGGTCATCTTTATAAAAGCCCATCATATATTTGAAAGCAGTTATCAGGACTGTCTCCCCACCTTCCAGTTGTCTTGTCTTCAAGATTAAACATGTCCAGTTTTTTATACTTGCACATAGGTCAGGTTTTCTAACCCTTTTATCGTTTTGATCTTTGCTGGACTGTCTAAAATTTGTCCATGCCTTTCCAAAAGTGTTGCATCCAGAATTGGACACATCACTGTGGCTGAGACCTCCCCACTTCCAAGTAGAACTGGACAATTACCTCCAGTGGTTTAAATATAACACTCCTGTTAATGCACCCTAGAATGTTAACTTTTTTCATAACTGCATCACATTTACTCATTCTCAACTTGATATTTAGTAGATATGTGAACGACTATAAGAGAGGTAGCAAAGGGTGGGGGAAAAACGGGGTGCTTCAAAGCAGCAATGCTGCATGGAGCTTGGGGTCTGCTGCTTTGAAACGCTGCGTGCAGCCCAGGGCCAGTTTGGGACTCTCCCTGGGCTCCCTGTGGCGCTGCTGCTTTGAAATGCCACGGGGAGCATGGGACCAGCAGGGGGACGGCTTGAGTCTCCTGCTGGCCCCATGCTCCTTGCAGCTCTTTCTCCTTTGAAGTGTAGCAACAGCCCTGAGGCTGTACACTTCAAAGGTGGAGGCACCCCTTATTAACTATCAATGCAAATTGCAATGATTTTTCGATCAGCCAATTAATCAAAATTTTACATCCGTAGTATTTAGACAGTGTCCGCAGTTTCAGTGTTGCATTGAATTCTAATCCTATCTTCCAAACTGTTTGCAATCTCCCTCCTCCCCCCCTCATCTCCAAACCTCCCTAAAAGCTTGGTGTCCTCCGCAGATTTTTCTAAGCATACACTTCACTCCATTGTCTGTCATTAATTCAAATGTTGAATCATGCCAGACCCAGGACTGTCAACCTCCCCACCCCAATGTACCTCTCAGTATGATAGAGAGCTATTGATAATGACTCTTTATTCTTTCAACCAGTTGTGCAAGAGCAGTATGAATAGGATTGTGCATATGTGCGCTATGAGAGACACTCAGCTTGAGAGATCTGTTACCTGGTCCAGCTATGGGGTTCCAGTCCAGGATGGCAGGGTTTCAGCAGGGCCAGCCTTTAAGGGTCACTGGTCAAAAGGCAGGGAAGCCTTCGGTGGAGTGGCATGGAGGCCAGGGGAATCCATGGGGATGGTGGAGGCCAGTAAAGTCTATGGAGGGTGAAAGGAGACTGTGGGGATGGGGGCAGAGGTGATATGTGAACAGCCAGAAGAGGCAGCAGGAGCAGAGAGAACAAGAATAAAACTGTACATTTATTTTTTTGTTGAGTCTTAAAAAAAATCCCTACATAAATAAAGCAATTATTTGGATGTATGTAAATGTGCATATTTATTTGTTTTTCCTAAAGTTAATTAAGTATTTTAGGAAAACTTGTAAGAATGGCAATCAGCAAAATTAGTAGCCACACTGAGACCATCAAAAAAAATAGTTGACAGCTTACACTGTTCACATTACTCTGGCCCAGCAATATTATAGAGGGGCAGTAGTATTGCCACAATTAAAGTTGCACAGGAATCTTCATTTTAACAAAAATGAAAGTTTTCTGTGACAATAGTTGGTGATAGAGTATCATTTTAAAATGCATATAATAGTTCACTGCTTGGTGCTTCCCATAGCAGTTTGTAGGAGAAATATAACTGATATGTTGATTAAAAGAATTCTTAAACAGAAAATAGTTCAATTCTTTATATTTTTCATTATAAATGTTACTGTTTGTCAGTATTCTGATGCTGCATTGGCCATTGTGGACCTTACCTGGTATTTTAAAATAGACTTCGCTGCTGTAGGTTTGTTCCTTGATGCTCAGCAAACCCATTGAACATGCTGACATTTAGTCATAGCTAATTGCTTTTCTTTGATCACTCAGTTATATTCAGGAAATAAGCATGCAGTAAGGCCTGATCTACACTACAAAAATAGGTCAGCGTAAGGCAGCTTACATCCACCTGACTGTGTCTACATTGGAAACTAAATGACAACTTTTTTTTCTTCAGAGGTGTTAATGACATTCCCTAAAATGCAAGTTTTGCTGACAAGTGCTGGTGTAAATAGCACTTTGTTGGCAGGAGCAATCTCCTGCCAACAAAGCTAACACCACTCATTGGGGGGTGGAAGTATTTTTGTCAGCAAAAGAGCCAACAAACAGTGGCTACGTTGCCAGACTTTTACACACACACAGATGTGTTGCTACAACAGTGTAGCTAAAATCTGCATAGCACAGATAAAGTCTAAGCATCTTAATTCATTTGTCAGCTTCAGCTACCCCAGACTAACACGGCTACATTTCTATCACTAATAAATCTACCTGTGTGAAAGGCATAGTGCTTAGGTTTAATGTAGTTAGGTCAACACCGTTTCTGTATAGACACTGCATTGCTTCCATTGCTTGTTGCCACCTTTGACACCTGGTGTTCTGCCACCCTAGGGCCCTATTTAAGTCAATGCAAGCACTCCTAGAGAGGACATGCACAGGCAACAGAAGAAGCATAGTGTAGACTCACAGCTACTGCAGTAATTGAACAGTCTCTAAGTTAACCTAGTTTAATTCAACATAATTTTGTAGTGTAGATGGTTCCCTAAGATTATATTACCTATCTTTGCTTTTTACTGGACGCTTACATTCTTTCCTCTTAAATGCTAATTTTGTTGGTAGTACTTCTGAAATAAGATCTGGATGTGTGTGCAGATTTTAGTGCACTGTGAAGTATTGGCACTTGAACCAAAATATTGCTATAAGGGTAAAATTCCAGAAAGAACCATTGCAAAATTCAGATGAGGCAACTGAAGTGCACATGTTCTTAGAAAGCTTCTGAGGCAGGATATAAACTTTCAGGGTACTCTGCAGTTCAATAACCATAATATATCACCTGAAACACTTGCTTTACATGTTACCTGTAAACACTGTCATCTAAAGAAAAACTTCACTCCCTTCATATATATGTGAAGGACGTCATTAGCCCCATGAATTTGGCCACTGTAGGTCTAATTTTTACCCTAAGTAATACTTTAAATGTTGGTTTCCCAAAGAGGGAATGGTTCCAGACACGAATTGAAGTCCATTCTGATCAAATTATCAGTTTATGGCGAGTCTGAGTTTAAGGATATGTCTATACTGTTCTGGGTGCGAGCTTCTCAACCTGGATAACGGACTCTCTAGCTTCGCTTCTGCTACCACAATAAAATAGCAGTGTAGAGTTTGCAGCTCCAACTGAGACTTGGCTTAGCCACCTGAACTGCAGCATTCACAGTACTGTTTTAACTATGTAACTAAAGCTAAAATAGCATGAGTCTGTCTGCTTATTCTGGGAGACTCATTCTCAGCTGCAGCATAGTTCTACTCAGTTTGAAGTCCAAATGTGCACAAAAGTTGGAACTTCAAAATGTTGATGTTGCATGATTTTTAGGGGTGGGGTGTGGGAAGAGCATACAGTCCAACTACTCTGTAGTATAGTATGCTCAGAAGAAAATGGAGGGGAGAAAATGCTTCAAAAACTTGTTGGATACGCTAATGCCATAAAGGAGATGGATTATTTAGTCGTACTTGGTGAAATTAAGGGGGAAAACAGAATAAATATAAATGTGACACTTGTTAGTGGAATAATCTCCAAAAAGTAGTGAAGGGAAGCCCAAGTGCTTGAGTTGTTTAAAAGAAGGCTAAGCCAAATGCCGAAGAACGTATTGTAGCGAACAATTCTTTGATCAAAGGTGGTTTAATAGATCTTTTCCGTGTCTGGTTTGTATTGTCTTGTCTTGATATTCAGGTTACACTTTGTATTGATGTATATTAATCTCTCAATATTGATGACTGTTGCTTTGAATCTTTCAAGTAAAGAAGTTATTTCTGTTCATATTGTAAGGTTGATATTTAGTAAGGTCTTGATTTTAGGTGAAATGCTATAACACTTTTCATTTAAAATGTTTCATAATATTGTACTGCACATTAACTAAACTAGCAACTAGATTGCCCATAAAGTTATACCACCAGGAAACCCAAATCCCTAGTGGCCAGCCTCTGCAATCACTGTGTTAACATAATATCCATAAATCCTGACTTCTGAGATTATATGAAGTTAAAGCAGCTTATGCCTCATCAAAGACTGGAAAATGGCATAATTTTTATTTTACCCAACTTATCAGAATTGCCCTTCCTGTTTGGGATATTAACAAGGGCAGCAGATGAAGCTTCCCCCACCTCTTCTTGCTGGGGGTCTGCCTCTTTCTGCCAAAGTCATGCCTGTCTTTACTGCTCTCAAGACCCACCTCCCATGGGATCAGCTGGGATGAATGAAGCGGGGCTGAGCGCAGTTGGTGCTACAGAGGGGTGCTGAGAACTCTCGGCATTGGCCAGAACTGAGTTGGAAGTCCTTCCCACATTCCACCTATGGCCTTGTCCATGGCCCCACCCAATGTAGCCCTTTTTCTTGCAGCTACACCCCCACTCTACCTCTTCCCCCTATGAACTTATCCTCTTCTTGCTCCTTTTCCCCATCCCACTGTGGCCCTGAGACTATGGTGAGGAGCGAAAGGTCCTCCGGCACCATGGTGTAAAGAGATTTCTCCAGCCAGTTTGGGGGCCCTCCAGTAATCTGCCGTTGTCTCTACCCTCCAAGTGGCATAAAGTTTGAGGTTCAGATGTGTTAAGCATTTTTAGCTGCTTGTCCTCTGTGACAACTATTTATTTCTACAAGAACCAATTGAATGAGCAGATTGGAGATGGTTTCCTGTTGGTGTCTAAAAGGCAAAAATGGAGTGCTAGGTTGCAAAGTGAAAGATAACTGGCTTTGACTACACTAGTACTTTCGTTGTCTCAAGTTCTGTCAGAAATGTGAAAAAACACACTTCTGAGCAACTGTTCCACAATCAGAAGTACCAGTGTGGACAGCACTATGTCTGTGAGAGATGCACTCTAGCCAACATAGCCACCATTTGAGTAAGGTTTAATTGTGATAGCGAGAGAGCTTTTTTCTATTGGCATAGAGCAATACACAGGAGACATTACAGTGGCACAGCTGCAGCAGTACAACTGTACTGTTATGCAGTCTGTAGTGTAGACATAGCCTATGTATTTCATGAGTTACCAGCAGCTTTTCAACAAATAGAGATTGATTAAATGTTTTATTTTGATTTATAGTGGTTCCTGTCATTTCAGAAGTTGGAGATCAGTCTGGTGAGGTAGGTTACTCTAGCTCCCCAGCAGAAGCACCTCCAAGCAAGTCTCCATCAATGCCATCGCTAAACCAAACCTGGCCAGAACTGAATCAAAGTAGTGAGGTTTGTAAATTTCCTTTCATTTGAGAGGTATTTAGTGGCCACCGTCTGTGGGTAAATCCATGTTGCATTATATACAGAATGTTACTTTATGAACATGAGACTGCAAGTGTGTGATGCTTTCTATAATTTCTCTTAAAGATCATTAGGTATTTTACATGATGATTTAACAAACTGTAGTTGAGTAAAGGTTAGACCTCCTTAAAACCAGGATATTTGGTCTGGCAACAAACTTGAACAGCAGAATAAACAATTCATATTGTTTCTTTTTTTGGGGTGGGGGAGTCATTCAGAATCATATATTACCTTTGAATCATGCTGCTAATGTTTTGTTTTTTCTAAAAGCCATTTTTATATTGTATATCTATTGTACTTAGCAGGACAACAAAACAGAATTTAAAGAACTTCTGGTTAAGCCATGTCTTATGCAACTATTTAGATTTCAATTTTTGACATGTCAGCAGTGGTAGCAATTTACTCCAAAAGACTGCATACTTCATTATCATCATATCTCTGAGTTGAAGTCATCCTTCTTCTACAGATCTCATAATATGACCTAAGATGCAGCATGTAAAACAACTAATTTGTGGAGCTATATTATACTCTATTACATTTTAAACTCTTTGGGTCAGGGAAATATATGTATTGTGCAGTGCCTCACACAGTGCGGGTCCATATGCTCTGAAACTGGTGTTCCTAGGTGCTATAGCAATATAAAAAATTTATTAGGGTATAAGAGAATATTAGAATTTAAAGTGTCACTGGACTCCTTGTTGTTTTTTGCTGAAACAGAGCTACCTTTCAAGAAGAGTATTGGAAATACAGGTTATTCCAAAAGGGTTAAAAGAGGGAGCTGTAGTCTAGCCTTTAAAGAGATACTGATGCAGACGAATAGCTCACTGCAGTACAGCCACAAAGCGCTGCATGTGGCTCTTGTAGAGTAAGCTTTTCGTTGATGCTTCTTTCACTCTTCATGAACTTTGGATCAAAAAAGAAAAAGGTCTACTGGAACTTCCTTATCCTTTTGTCTTCTAGGAGTAGGGGTGATAACATAAAGAAGAAAAGTTGCATCATTCAGGGGAAGTTGAGTTTATAAAGGCATGTCGGGTGTGAAAGCAGCAGACAAACAATAAGAAGCTGGGATTTTGGGGTTGATTTTTAGCAGCTAGAGGGTCTCTAGTTAAAGGTTGAGATGTTGGGAATGAGGGGCAGTGTTTAAATGCCTGTTCTGAAAGGGGGAAAAGTAGGTGCTAGAGATACTATAAAGGAAGCTCAGGGTAGGGATGTAAGCAACTAATCGACTAGTTGACTATCCGATAAGCAAAAGCTTATCGGATAGTTGACACACTAGTCAACTAGTTGCTTCCCCCACCTTGCTGCCTCTATCAGTGTTTCTTAAACTTTTTAAGACTGAGGAACACCAAACTTTTTTTGGGGGGAAGGAGGGGAGGAACACCAAGGATTTTTTTTGTTGAGGGAAAGGGGCGGAGGGAAAGGTCGGGGGGATTTTTTTGTTGAGCCCAAAAAAAAGGTCGCCTGCCCCTTTAAGGCCATTTTGAACTCTGTCCTCTGGAGCACACCTCCGACTGCCTTGCGGCATATCAGTGTGCCACAGAACACAGTTTAAGAAACACAGAAAGAGGCAGCAAGAGGGGGGAGAAAAAGGAGTACCAGCTGGGGGGACTGGCTTAAAAGCTGGTTCCCTCCAGCTCCATGAGTGGCGGCATTCCACCTTTCAAATGTACAAGAGCCCCTACTGGCTCTGAGCTGGCCCTGGGCGCCCCATGGAGTTTCTTTGAAATGTACAAGCCCCTATTGGAGCTATTGTACATTTCCAAGGCGGAACACCATGCTAGTCCTTGTTGACTAATCAATTAGTTGATGGAAATCCCATTGACCATTTGATTAGTTAATTAATCGAAATTTAATATCCCTCGCTCAGAGAAATGGTCCAATATGCAAGTGAAGCTCTTTCAGCTGGCCACATGTTTCATTGAATGTAGGCTATTTGCAATGGAATAGTCATGAAGTTGTCCAAGATTGCTGCTTCATATGTCCAAGGCTCTGGGGTATTTAATTACCTAATTCTCTAGCACTGTTTGCCCATGATACCTTCTTTATTCAGTGTCCATGAACTTTTAACTGCAGGAAATCTGATTTCAGTAGGGAATAGTTTTACAAACTGAATAGGAGGAAGAGTGGGAGAGCTCTGCTTGAGTAGTCTGTTCTGAGACCAGAATGTAGTGTTTGCTTATTACCTTCATTTTAAAAACGTGAAGTTAGGGTTCAGTATCACAGACTTGGAGAGAGGTTCCTTTAGTAAATTAGTTGTACAGTGGCTTGCAATCCATTATACCAGGGGTCTCCAAACTTTTCTGCCCGAGGGCCGCATTAACTATCAAACAGCAGTTCGGGGGCCGACTACACACTTGAGGTCCAAATAAAAAACAATCAAAACATGGATGTTGTTTTTAATTATTTATTTAATATTATTTTATTCAGTTATTATTTAATAACACATTGATACACTACACATGAACACCTGTATAAGTGTGAATGGTGAAATTGTTTCCTGGATGCCAAAATAGAGCCCAGCCCACTAGTGACCTCATGAGAGAGCTAGCCAATAGGATAAGAACGCACTGGCCAATAGGGAGCAATTGTCCACGCCAAGTCCCAACCCCTCTTGCTGTGAGGGACGCGCAGAGCCCGGGCTCGGCCGTCGGTCCGCAGGGCGTGTGGCCGTCCGTTGGCGGCTCCGATCCCCCGCACCCCCGGCCGGGGAGTCTTGCTGCCCAGGGCAAGGGCTGCGCGGGTCCAGAGTCTCTCCTCCGTCCCGCTGGCTCCTCCGGCTTCCCTCTCCTGGCTGCCTGCCCAAAAGAAAGTGAGTGCCGGCCGCCCCTGTCCTTCCGGCCCCTCCCCCTTTTGAGCCGGCACGCACGGGGCGTGCCACTCACCCTGGCGTCCCTGCCCCTTCTCCTCCTGGGTCCTGCCGCCTTCCTCGCCTGCCGCGCCTGCGGCTGTGCGCCCTCGCTCCCTTCCCCGTGGGCTTTCCCCTGGGCTCCGCTGCGCTGCGCCGCTCGGCGCTTCTCCGGGGGAGGGGCTGTCAGTGTGGGGAGTTTCTTCCCCGCCCCAGCTCCGCGGCGCTGCGCCGCTCGGCGCTTCTCCAGGGGAGGGGCTGTTAGTGCGGGGAGTTTCTTCCCCGTCACAGTCTCCACGGGCCGGATGAGAGGGCCTCGCAGGCCACATCCGGCCCATGGGCCGTAGTTTGGAGACCCCTGCATTATACAATAGAATTGCTGCACCTGACACTTGAGAAATCTTAAATGGAAAGCCATTTTTAGTGCAGACGCTTTAATACTTCTGAAATGAGTAATCGACCCAGCAAAATGGTGTCGATCCCACAAAAATGTCTATCCCACAAAAATGTATGGTGGCATCAGTGGAAAGCATTGCCTGAAAAGCTTTGAGACACAATTCAGAGCAGTAACAAATTAGTTGACTGAAATCAGCTCCCTAAACTAACGATACCTTTGTGAAACATTAACATGTATCGGGGTTTAACAGAACATTTGTTCTAAAAACTTTGGCAACCCAAGTTATCTTTAAAGGTTGTAAGCATTTCATCAACTTGAAGAGTAGCACTTTATAGAACATAGAATAAAATGATACAGGACAAGATTTTATTAAAAAATTTAAGTTATTTTCTATATCACACTAAAGAAAAACTTCAAGAGCATCACTTTCTCCCATGAACAAAAATATCTTAATTTAAATATAACATTTTCCTATTTTTGACCCAATAATGTCTGAACTCAGTGTTCCACATCTGTGAAATTTTGGCTGAAGAAAACAAGTAAAAATGTTTTGTATTCTTCTGAAATGTTACCTTTGGAGATCCAGGGGATCATTATTTCCAGCTGAAAAAAGGAAAAATCAATTCCTACTTTTTTAACACTTATGAAAATTGCTCCAGGAAATCACCTGACAGTGAAATGCTATCTGCATTTAAATATAAAGCATCCAGAAGAAAGAATTCATACTTAAATACTCTCTGGCTTTCCTATTCTGTGTCCAATTGAAGTTAAGTTATTTCTATTCAGTGTAAGTTGGATTTTGAAAATATAAACCTCCTAAGGTAAATTCTTCTGTTAGGAGTTGGAAGGCAATATGATCATAACATGATGTGTTGCAACATTGTGTTCCCAAGATAAGCATCTATAACAACAATAAAGATGTGATTAAATACATGTCACAGTAATTTGTCACTCCATAACATACCTATTTCTTGAACTGTTGCTGGTCTGAAAATAACTAAGAAATAACTTGTAAAGCTTTTTGGGAGACCGCCTCACTACACTAGTACACTTGCTCCACTATCCAAATCACTTGTCTTAATAATTTTGTTCACTGGAAGTGGCCTTTAGTTTCTTTCTACTGATGTGGGAGTCTGCAGCAACAAAAATATCAATTTACCATGCTGCATAGATTTGAGAAAATACTCAGGTTAAAGGAGTCGTAGCAAAGAATAATTGTTCTACTCTTCCAGTTAGTTATTTCTTAGACAGCATAGTTAAAATAAATGAGTATTTTTCAAGAAGTATAATTACCGGTACCTTGATGTTAAAAATAAAGTTCCATTATATTATCTGGGATTTTCACTCCTACATTTTTTTTCTCTTAGGAATTTGTGCTGAACTCCCAAGTTTTTAAAAGTGTTTAGGATTGTAAGGACTTCTCTGGTGCCCAGACACTCTTCACTTGCTTTTTGAATCTTTCTAATCAGCTTTTTTTTGACCATGCAGAGGGTGGCTCTCTGTAGAAGCTATCCCTTTTCAGCTTCTGCTCCAGGCCTTCAGTGCATTCAGCTTCAACAATACTTGGGTGTTCTTTATATGCTACTCTTTCTGGCTTTATGGTTGGATCCTTGTTTTTATACTATTTTTTTTCTTCTGAAATCGCCATTGCTCTCTAGAAAATACATGGAAGATATTGACCCCAGCACATCTCATGAATTTCAGTTCCATGGTCTGACCTTTACTTTGAATGTTGAGCCCTTTCGTTTCTTCCCTCTTTACCTCAACACATTATTTGGTTCTCTTTCAGTTGGTGCTTTTAAAGGTCTTTATCATCTAATTTGGTGTTCTGGAAAGTTCCACATTTTCCTTCCAGACTGAGCCCTTATTCATTCAGAAGGGTTTTTTTATGTGACTTCCTTAAAGGTTTTTGATTGCATAACTCAGTCCTTTAAGAATTCTGATGCAGTTATTAGTGGATGAGCACATTATTGCATCTTTTGTGTGATGGGAATGCTGTTCAGTGGTGTCACATCTGGCTGTATTTGTGAACTTTAGTGCTCAAAGTACAATGAGAAACAACACTGGCTTTTTTAGAAATAACACCTCAGAGCCAAACACTTAAGTATGGCTTGATGCTAGTAGGCAATTACTTAGACATGTTATGAATATTGGATCTCCTGGCCACTTAGGTCTTTATAATATCCATAATATTTTTCGTCTAAAGACAGCTTAGTGAATTCTAAAATGACAACAGAAGAGAGTTAAGAGAATGTGTCCAAATAACGTACCTTGTGTTTGCTCTCGTAGACCATAGAGTGGCTCCATGCCCCAGTAACTTTTTTCTCTCCACAAACAGGTGATATTTTCTAGAGATGAGATCAAAGATGTTTGGGAACCTGTTAATCAAAAGATTATTTTATTTTAAACAATTGAACATGCAGCTTAAGAATGGCCATACTGTATCAGACCGGGGACTTGTCTAAATCAGTATCCTTTCTTCTGATAGTGACTGATGCTAGATACTTGAGTATTTTATCAAGTGTTACATGCCCTGTCATCTAGTCCCGTTTTTTCCTCAAAATGTGTGGGTAAAATATTGGGTCACATTTCCTGGACCACTGAGATGTGGGTATGCATGAGTTCTCTCCCATAAGACATTCCTCATTGCCATGTATCCTGTAACAAAGGAACGCTCTTATAGACTGATGACAATCCTGGTAAATCCTCAGTGAGGTAAATCCTGAGTGATTTCTGAATCAGGAAGCGGTGCATCAGACTCTCTTTATTGGTAAATACAGGAGATAAAGTTCTTCCACTTATGAGAATTAGAAATTGATAATTCTCTTCTGCTTGTGGTATGGAGAAGAGACCAGGTTGTCAGGTCGCATATTTTTCTGTCCATGGGAAAAAGAAGGTCCCTATATACTCTTTAAGTTAATGTCTGTGAAAGCAAGTGTCGTGGCAAAATCCAGGCGGTACAAAATTTGTATCTGTATAGTCCCAGGCTGACCAGACAAGTATTGATGAAGCTAGTTTATGTTTAGCTAGAAGCCATCTTGTATAACAGAAACCATTTCAGCTTTTTGTCTTTGCACGTAGGCCAGAGTGAACTTTCTATCACCCCATGCGCCAGGCCAAGACAGATGTGCTATTAAAATGTGTTAATTGGGCTGGTTCAGAGAGGAGAGGTACTCCCTCGTACCTGTCCGCCATCTTGTTGATAAGGCTTTGTTTTTCCTAGTCTAATTGATTATTTCTGTAATTGGATGCCCTGACATCAGACTGTTTGGTTAAGGGTATAAAGATACTAGGATTGATTGTATTAAGCAGCCTTGCTGTGACCACATTTGGCTCACTTTGCTTTTATTGGCCAATAAAACTGTCTGTTTAGCCGCGTAAACTGAGTGAGGCGTTTGCTTCGACAGTATGATACTTAACTAAATTGCATATGGCCAAAGCCAATTCTGTCAGACTGATTACTGCTCTGTGTCAGGACACTTCATTCTATGCCAATATAGGAGCTATTTCCTGGACAGGCTGGTCCCTACCTAGTTTAGAGTTCCATAGGTATGTCTTAAAAGTAACAACTAAAGGCCTCTCATGGTTTCAGAAGCCATCTATAAAAAAGGAACTATAGTTATAAGTGGGAAAACACTTGCAGTGATATACATATGGGTCCATACGAACAACTTCATTGATCTATGCAAAATACTTCAGTGGCTAAAATGTAGTTAAGGATTTGTCTGTACAGAAACACACTCCAAGGAGTTAATCCAAATTAACTAAAGGTGTGAATTTAAAGTTGATTAGTTAAACTTCATAAAAACTAAGTTAGAAATTGCATTCAGAATTAGTGGTCTTAATGTGATTTGTCTTTATTCAAAAGTTTAAATAGCTCAAATTAAGGCCATTTTAAATCTGACTGGGAGTTTTGACACAAGTTTAATGAAGCTTAATCTACTTTAGGTTCATACTGTTAGTCTATTTGGATTCATTTTTCTGAGTGTCCCAATGTAGACAAGGCCTTCATGCTCCAGCTATTATTCATTTTACTACCCATTCATAAACAAGTCTTAGGTAGTCCCTTTTACAATGCTTTATTAAGAAGCTGCTGGTGTCAGGATTTTCATGTATTCTTGATAAAACGATACAAGTACCTTTTTGAACCAATTAGTACACATGAACTCAGGTTTCTTATTAAAAGGGGCATTTTTTTGGTGATAGTGACTTCATATTGTAGAAGGAACTTCAGACACTAAAGGCCTGTCTTCTGCATGTTTCATAAGGTTGTGGGCTTTTCCATTACCCAAACTTGGAGATGTCTTTCTCCCTTTTTTGAGTCTATTGTACTGCCAACATTGTTCCTATTCCTGCTGCATTGTTATTCCCTTGAGGTTTTTTTCCCATACTCTTGATGTTAAAAGGTTCTTAGAGGTTTAGTTGGAGTGCATGCAATTTCAAATATGATCCAAAAGCTCTTTATAAATGTCCTATATTGATGGATTATCCATTGAATTTGTGCTTTAAACAAGTTGTTACATGAGCATTATTCCAATGTGGAGTGGGAATGGCTTGTTTGTCTCAACTTAGAGAAAAATAAAACATTATACCTTAAGGAGTTCTGCCTATCTGGCCCTGAGTTCCAAGAATGAGTGTTGTGCAGTATGTCTTTCAAGAAAGCATTTAACATAGATTTTTTTGTGGTTCACCATGCAACTATCAGTATTAATACCAGTATTTGATTTGTACCATATAAGAGATGGAAGAACTAGCATTGCTTTAGGTTTTCTCTCACATTTTGAGTCATAATTGCTCATAAAATGATGGTTTAATGTTATTTCAAGTGGATTATTCATCTAAATTGAAGCTTGGAGTCTACGGTCATGTCTACTCATGGAATTATTCAGGAATAACTGTTCAAAATCAGGCATTTCTGAATATCTCTGTTTAGACATTATTTCAGAATAAGGGTGCCTTGTTCCTTTTTTGTTTGATGCTCTTTTAAAGTGGGTTAACTTATACAGGGTGGTTATTCCACAGTAAATTTTGTCTACACTTGAGAGTTGTTCCTGGGTAGCTGTGTGGACAAATTCCTAGAAAATGGTTTGGTGTTGGGTAATGCATGAGTGTGATTTGGCTCAGCTCTTCAAATGTTTTCTGTATATTCTGGAAATGTTCCATTTTTGTAGGAATGGGACAATGGAATATGATTTCAATACTGATGCTAACACCATTTTGTAAGAAATATTTATTGTACTTTTATCCTCAAAAGCTTCTGATCCAACTTTGAAATGAAGTTTGACTAATATTTATTCATCATTCTACTAATTACAAGACATGTAACACATTCAGTATTCTTGCAACGAGTAGTTTGATCTTTGATTCTCATTTGCTCTGATTGTGGCTATATATTTTTTTCCAAGCATGAGGACTTTGTTTGGCAATTATGTACTATAATTTAGCATGGCTCATATCTTGTAGAGGTGATCAGAGGTTGACTTGATGTTGGTTGATAAACTCAAATGTGTGTGAACTCAAAAATGCCTTACATTATTATCATTTTGAAACTTACACAGTTATGTAAAAATAAGTGCTCATTCAGAATAGAGTAATTTCTCAGGGGTTTCACTGGCAAGTCAAACTGGATTGTTTTTAATTAGAATAGTCTATGCTCAATGTAGAGTTTTATCTGACTTTTGTGAGAACCATACATACTAAGTTATAAAAATTTTCTTGATTTTGCCACTATAAAAATAGAAGATGCCTCAGCACAGGGTTTATAGCTATAAATATGTACAAGGATGTGGCACCACTTCTGTTCTTACAGATCTGATTTTAACCATTTCTTGATCTTGTACGTATAGCAACAGTTTGCATATTTCTTTCACATATACATATGATTTAGAAGTTTATCTACATTTTCAGTGTGGTGCACATAGTTTTGATCAGAACTTTAGAGAAAAGTAATGCTTTTGGTTGCATAACAATGTCCTTTTGAAACTGTGAAATATTCCCTTAATGTATGTTTTGTTCCAAGTCAAGCCAATATGATACACAAACATCTTCCAGTGCAACCTCTGAACTACTGTGCTAAATTTCTTCTCCAGTGATCTTTCTCATCTTTCTCATCATGCTGACTTGTCTCTCCTCTGTCTGTTCAGCAGTGGGAGACATTTAGTGAACGCTCTTCAAGCTCACAAACTCTGACCCAATTTGATTCTAACATTGCACCAGCTGATCCTGTAAGTCAATCACTTAGCTTGCTTGTTTGAAATTAATTTTATTAACACTGAATTTCCATACATTGTGGTTTTTAGCTATTATGCATGATTCTTGCTTGGTTGGGACCGGTGGCAGGCTTATTAATTTTGTCTGCTTATTGTGGGAAGAGGAATTTCCTCCTCCCCTCCCCCCCCCATTCACTCTTAATAGCTGAGTACCAGAAACATTTTCCTTTATTTTTGATGTGATATAAGTACTGTCAAATCTGTGAAAGGAAACTATTTGTGACAACTTACTGATGGATATTTACATTTTATTACACTTCATTTAAAACTTTTTGATCGTATACAAAATATAATCCATAGAGCCTCAGTGAACCAGTAGTCTTATTAAATCTTCAGCTATATCACCCAAACTTTGACTTCAGTATAACTCTCTTCTGTTTATGTGCACAAAACCAATAAAGCATAAAGACTCATAACTGACTTATCTAGTTAATCTGAGCATCAATATCAAACTTCATATTTTTGTTAATTCCATAATTATGGTACTTCATAGTCATATTTAATCTTCAATATATTATACAGGTGATTTTAAAAAATTAATAACTTTGTGAAGTCCAAGTTAACACCATTGTTGCAGCTATATTAGTATTGTAGTAATATCTAGAGATCTCAGCCATAATCAGTCCTATTGTGGTAGGCATTGTATAAATAGTCCCTGTTCCAAAAAAATTAGTCCAAAAGCTTCCTTTAGATGTGTGATTTTTTTTTTTAAATAAAAGTTGAGGCAGATGTTTTAACACACACACACTCATACCTTTTCTCTATGTATTCCTTCATATAACATACAGTTAATGTGTGAAATCCTTTGATAGTGGATGTAGTGAAGGTACAGGGTTCATGAAGGATAGTTCTCTCAGTGGCTATTACCCAGGATGGGCAGGGAATCAAACGCATGCTCTGAAATGTTCCTAGCCTCTGTTTTCCCAGCTTCTGACATGGGTGATGGGGACAGATCATTTGATTACCTGTTCTCTTCATTCCCTCCTGGCATTGGCCACTTACAGAAGACAGATTACTGGACTAGATAGACCATTGGTCTGATTCACTATGGCCATTCTTATCCCTATTCTTCAGTGTAAATATAACTTATGTAAATCTAATTACTCTTTCATAAAATAATGTGAAATCACTTTATAGCTATTAATAGAAAATGCTTGACTAATCAAGAACTGTCGCTATTGCATTGCTTTGTTCAACTTGCATTGTGATCAGTTACTTTATTTTTAGCAGTAATTAGCAGAAGTTACACGAAATCAGCTAAGATGAGATTTATTTTTTCTGTCCTGTGGATGACTTTACAGATTTTTCCCCCTATATTGTGTATATTAACTATTGGCTGAATGTCTTAGTTTTGACATGCTTACAAAATGAGATTGTTATAGAATATTAGGCAGCTAGTATGCTTAGTTTTATTGCTAACAAACTACTTGAATCTTGAGACAAGATTAAACCAATTGAGTTTTATTTATATATTCTTCTACTAGAAAGCTGAATACCAGTAAATCCACATAGTTGGGTTTTTTTGCCATGTTTGTGATCTCGGGCAGAGAAACCTAGCACAGCATTTAAAAATATATAACTTCATGAGGCTTGCTCCTGCCTTTTAGAATTAGCAAGTCAATTATCTAGAACATCCCTTAGTGATTGACTGAAGAACAATTACAACATTAACTTTCTTCAAGGCCCTTTTTGTTTAGGAGGAAACCGCTTACTAGGGCTGAGTAGGGTTGCCAGGTGTCTAGTATTCGCCCAGACAGTCCGGTATTTTCTCCTCCTGTCAGGTAAAAAAAAAAAATTCAGAGAATAAGACACTTAAAATGTCTGGTATTTTCTGATTTTTTTCCCTCCTCTCCCCCCCCCCCCCCCCCCCCCCCCCCCCAATCCTCCTGGCCATGAGGCGAAAATGCTGGGCACCTGACAACCTTACACTCAGCACCCGGCTGCCCCCCTCCCCGGCTCCCAACACCCTAGCCCCCATGCTTACCTCGTTCCACAAGGCTACTGGCACAAATTGGCTGCCGACCAAGGGGAAGCATTGGGTCTTAGTGCTCAACCTCTCTCCTGCTCCTATCCCTGCACTCAGTCTTAAAGGGGACATGCTATTTTATTTTATTTCAACTTTGCCCCCCCCCTTTTTTTCCTTTTTTTTAACTTCAACAGAATTTTTTCCCAGTGTGTGTTGTTTTTTTTGGGGGGGGGGAGGGAGGACGTTCGGTATTTTTGTTTCAACCATCTGGCAACCCTAGGGCTGAGGGAGGAAGAGAAAGAAAGCTAGGGAGCTTGTATGTGAAGAATAATGAAGAGAGGAGTAATACTAAATTTATAGTTATGTTTTGGGAAAGCTGAAATTGCATTTTCAAAAATATCAGTACAAAACAAAACTTTGTTTTGTTACTGACTTCCCTCTCTCCCTTATCTAAGTTGGGCATCATTATACTGACCTATTCTTTAAATCACATAAGACTTTTTTTTCAATACCTACACTTCAGAATACATATGGAGCATTCAGAAGCAAAGGACAGTTGCTAGATACAATAGAAGATTGATCTGTTTATAAAAATATAAGTTGAAAACGTCCTTTTAAACCATGTTCATGCTTAAAGATTTTCTAATGTTCATAGTAGTATTTAATAAAGGAATTGTTTTATGCACACTTTCAGTATACGTTTAACTTTATCTTCCCAGTACAGGTCTTTTTTTAAACAGTGAAGAAATTATTCATGCATTCGACAAAGTGGGCTCCAGCTTAGGATAGCTTCTCTCCAAATAAATTGGTAGTCTAAGGTGCCACGGGACTTCCCGTTGTTCTTGCTGAAACAGACTAACATAGCTACCCCTCTGAAGTTTAAAGCATGTTGGCTTTCAAGAGCAGTTTTAAATTTGACTGGCTTTTCCCCCCAGTGCCTTCAGTAGCAATTGAGCATGCTTATGAGCAGAATGCTTGGCTTTATGGGGAAAGACGTGAAAAATCTGGTTGCCATTTATAGAGCATGGCTTAGCCCATTTCATCTGAAAATGGCCACAGAAGTACTTTATATAGATAACATCTAAAGACACTGTTTTGTCAGATGTCTTTAGGTGATATGTTCGATATCTCTTGAAGGGTATCTTAAAGCTTCTATCGTGTTCTTATAAGATGTTAATGGCTTCCTTGAAATAGTATGGATTTTACTGTATAGTACAATTTTTAGATCAAGCCCATAAAAAGTTCCCACAAATATTCTAATTCTAAATTTTTGGAACATCAGAAAGGCATGGGGTACTCTTAAGACTAAAAATAAATTGAGTATTTCATAGTGTGGACAACATCTCGTGTTTCATGGGCACACAATATATCTGTGGCAATGGTATCATTTGGTTACAGTAAAAGGCAATACAGATTGGACCTCTGTGGTTCAGTTCCTTTGGGACCTGACTGGTCCCAGATAAGGGAGATTTTTAGGGAAGGGAGAGCTAGGGGCACCAGCATCTCTGCTGGGTTTCTCTTCCCCAGCTACCTTCCACTGCTGCCCCAGCTACCTAGCTGCGGCAGCCCTGTTGCCTCCGTCACCCTGCAAGCTCCAGCAACCCCAAAAGCCCTGCCAGCCCCGGGAATTCCATTGGCTTCGCCCTGCAGGAGCTCACAACCCCACTGGTCCATCCACTGGTCCATCAAACTGTGAGCTCTGCTGCTTCCCCACCCCATGGGCTCTGGCGCTCTGACTAGCTCTGCTCCCAGCCGCTGGCAACCTCTGTGCTGGGGCTCTCTCTAGTCCAGCAACATCCTGCTGGACCACAGATGTTGCCAGACTGCAATGTCCTGGACCACAGAGATTCAACCTGTAATAGACAATATGCAAGGTATTGAGCTGCCTTTTGATGTAACTTAACTGCTACAAAGACAGTTAGCACAATGTAGTCAGCAGACTTTTACAAACCAGGGACCAAAGTATAGAGACCACTGTAGAGAAGTCTAAATACCTTTGTTTGTACTGGGTTTAAGGATATTTATGGACAGTGTTCTATCTCAGGGTTTTATACTGCTGCCATTCATCATAGGATCAAGTTCATAGGAACGCAGTAAAAGTATTTGCTTATGAATATAAGCTTGGGAACTGCCGTTGAATGTAGTCAAAAGCAGCTCGGAATAGAATATTTTAAAACTAAAATAAAAACTTTTCTTCCTCCTCTGCAGGATACTGCTATTGTTCACCCGGTTCCAATTCGGATGACTCCAAGCAAAATCCACATGCAGGAAATGGAACTTAAAAGATCTGGAAGTGGTAAGCTATTTTCTTGTACTAATGATAAAAGCAGCTGCTGTGTTCAAATACAGCCGCTCCCCGAGTTGCGAACAGTCAAGTTATGACCGTTCGCACTTATGACCAAAGCTCCCATGGAGCGGTAGTAAAGGTGGTCCCCGAGTTACGAATGCGACCCGCGCTTACAAACAGCGCGGTTGTGTGTAACTCAGTGGGGTCCAAGTTATGGTCAAGTGTTTGGTCCGTAACTCGGGGAGAGGCTGTACCATCTTATTGAATACTTTCTTACATAGTGATGACCTTTAGGGCTTGTTTTTCTTGCATAACAATTCTGCCTTGTGTCCTTGCATTTAGACAGTAGTAACCAGTGTAACTACATCAAGTGATGGAGAATTAGAGGAGCATTCTACAATAATTTAGAGGGTTGACTGTTGCTTTGAGGATTTCTCTATATGCTTCTAAGATAAGATTGTCTGGAGTAGATTGTCTTGGAAGCATCAAGCTGCAGATCTGGTTCTGGAATGAGAACTTTCCCAGATTTATATACAAGTTCTTGAGGTGCTTAAGGAAGCTTTGAGCTCTGACCTGTGATTAAGTCTGCCCAGTTCTATTTAGAAAAATCTGATGGGTAAAATTTAGTCTGCTACTGCTGGAGAGTTCATCTCATCCATTTGAAACCTGCTAGCCTTCCTCAAACAATTTCTAGACCAGGCCTAGGCAAAATATGGTCAGCGGGCTACTTGTTTGCCTTGCCCACCTGCACACTGCTCAAATGTGGTTGCCAATCAGTTTTTCTTTAAAAACTGAGTCTGGAGGGGAAAGGAAAGAGCTTTCAGAGCAGGTTTCTGGCCAATGGAAGCTATCTGTGTGGGGGCGGAGCAGGCATCAGTGTTCCCTCTAAGTCGTGTGGTAGCACAGCTTCACAGGTGGTTAATCAGCCCCATCCAGTCAGAGGATCATGTCTCCCTGCATGGAGCTGACTGACTGGGTGGGGCTGATTAATAACCTGTGAAGCTGTGTTGTCACACAGCTCAAAGGGAACATTGCCTGGCAGGGAGGATTTAAGGACAGCTGCTGGCTGGTAATTCTCCTGGCCAGACTCTGCCTCTAGCACCCCAGCTCTTCCCTTCCCCAATCCTCTACCCCTACTTCACATACCCAAATTCTCTGCCCCCATATCCCCTCCCAGATCCCTGCCCCAGATCAGTCCACTCCTGTCCTAGCTCACAACCAAAACCCCTGCAACTCCCTGCCCTAGGTCACACTCCAACCCCCTGCACCCAGTCCAGTGTCCTAGGTCACAACTGCCTCCTTCACCCAAACTCCCTCCCTTACCCCAAGCTGTCTTGGGCATTCAACCTCCATCCTAGATCCCACGCCTCCTCCATTAATGTCATGGAAGAGTGTGGCCCTCGACCACTTTCCAAATTCTTTGAATTGCCCCCTCCCCCCCCCGGTCAAATTACTGCCCACCCTGTTTTAAATCCTAACATCTCTTGATTCTCAATCTTGCATATTATTACCCAGTTTCTAAGCTTTTTTTTTGGCTGGGGAGGAGTGGTCTGCTATAACGTGCCAACATTGTAAATTCTTGAGATTTTCAGATAGCTGCAGTAGCCAAGAGCATGCTCCATTTGTATCAGGGGAGCTAAAGTATGTCTCTATGACTTTGGTGTCCAACATACTAGCCACATGTGGCTATTTGGCTGCTTGAGTGTGGCTAGTTCGCTATAGGCAATATAGTGGCTACTGCTTCAGAACTGGTTGGACATCACGGCTCTAGGATGCAGGTTTTGGTACACTTACTCATGCCTATTCATACTGCAGTAAATTAATCTAGAAGCACTCTACATAGGGCTTCACTTGCACGTCATTTGGAAACTTCATTTAGTACCAGTGTTACCAGTATTCTTTATATGGAGTGCATTTCACTGATGAATCAAACTGACATCTTATTTGTTTTCCAATGCAGTTCAGGTTATTAGATTTTAATTGTAAAAACCCATTGTGGTTTTGAACTTGTGTATCTGAGATCACCGCTTTTTGCTGCAGTCTGGGGTTTGTGATCATATGAGGTGTTTGACTTAATAGTCTATAAGGGACAGGGCTGGCCTTACCATGAGATGAACTGAAGCGGCAGCCTCGGGTGCCAGACTGTGGGGGGGCACCAGTAGGACCCAGAATGTAGAAAATTGTCTGCTGCTGGTGCATGTAAGTAGCAGAGCAGTACCATGAGAGGAGTAGAACAGGAAGAAGGCAGAATTGAGACCTTTCAAAGTTTTGCCCAAGCGAGGGGTCATTTGAGCTCCCCGCCTCAGGTGCCAAAATGTTGTGGGCCAGCCCTGATAAGGGAAGATCCTTTTAGCCTGACCTTTTTATAAATTAGTTTAGAGCTTTAGATAAATGCATTATAAAAAATGAAAATTGTTTTTATTAAAGGCATACGTGTCCGATATCATGTCTTATACACATGTGCATTATTATGATAGTTCAGAGAGAACATGGCCCCATTTTGCTAGGCAGTGCACAGATATATAACAAATAGCCCCTGCGCTGAACAGTTTACAATCAAGGCAGGCGCTCTGTTACATGGACTTGTTTGTCATGTTTGTATACTTCTTAGCACAAGGGGACCTACATTGTTAATTTAATAAATCCTAAAACTGCAATATTTACTGGCAGGGGCGAGGGGGTGAAATGCATGGAGTAGAGTCTTTAGCTTTAACTTATAAACCCTTACTACTGTTACATCCCTAAATTTTACCATATTACATAAAAGTCCAAAACAAATGTCTTAAAGCATACAAAGATGCTTACACTTCAGGCATTTTATCATTGACAAGAACTTAATGTTATATAAAAGTGTATATTTGGATTAGCTATATGCATATTAACTAATCCAGTTATACACCAATATTAACATGTAAAGTTTCAAAGTTAATTTTATATACAAGTTCAATATTTTTGTTACAATTATGATGCTGCAAATAGTATTATTGTAGTTTACCCATCTAAAATTCCAATCAAGTGCAAAATTGTGGTTTAGTGCTGAGCCTTTATTAATGAAACTTGGCCTCTAAGGAGAAGAATATTTTCAGTGCGTTTTGTATATCACATTAATCTTAAATAAGAGAATAGCAATAATCTTTTTTCCATCTAGATCATGCTAATCCTACTAGTCCTCTACTTGTGAAACCACCTGACCTCTCAGAAGACAATAAAATGAGTACATCAAAATTTGTAGCTGGAAACACAGTTGGTAAGTATCAAAGCATTTTTTGACCCAAGGCCCACCAGAGCATTTCAGAAGACCCATGACCTGCTCTAACACTGTATACTAATGACTGATTCATTAGTGTTTGTTATCGTGTGTACATAATTTTCATTTACACGGGTATGTATGTACAATCTGTATGACCCACACAAGGTTGTGCTTTAGTTTCTCTTGTCTAAGTTTGGCACCTCTGTTTTAACTTCATCACACTTTGAAGGAATGTCAGCCTGAATTATTTCTTTTGAAGTCTCCAAATAATAAGAGCACAAACTGCTCCTGAAAAGCAAAAAACTTCTTAGAACAAAGTGTTCAACATAGTATTTTGACATTAAAAAAAAAAAAATTAAGGCAGTGGTGAGCAACCTGTGGCCCAAGGGTTCTGTGCGCGTGGCCCACAAGACATTTTATTTACCATTGTCCATGCACGGGTTCATGTAGTTTTTTCCTATCGATATTTCAAACGTGACACACACTTAAAGCAAGGGCACATGAAGTGAGATGTATACTGATTGCACACAAAATTGTGTGCATCCAGTCAAAATGCTGCTATGGTTCAGTTGGTACACCACACAAATGAAGCTACAAAACTACCCTGTCCCAGGAGACAGTCTTGGTTATGACAATCCACTGAGATGGAGGGTCCAAATGAGGTCCACTCACTAGCCTAGGGTTGCCCTTCACTAGATTAAGAGATAGATAATAGCAGATGAAAATAGGTAGTTTCTCTGGCTTCTTCATTGGCACTAAGACAGTTAAGCTATTTGAGCATCAAATCCTGTATCTGGTAAGAAATTAACTTATTTTAACCAATAAGACTATTTTCTTGTTCAGACATAATCCCAAAAATTTAAAATGGCTGCACCATTAAAGCACAAATCGCTTTAAATAATAACTGACCCCACTCTTGTATCTCAATCAAATAGCAATATTTTTTGAAGACTAGAAAAAAAATTTTATACCAAAGGGAGGCATCTGCTGTCATTGTTTCAGTTCCTTTGAAAAATTGTGAAAGCCAAATTAATGCAATTTCTTGTGATTGACTTTTGATATTTTTCTAGGTGCAGCTAATTTGTCAACCCTCTGTTTACCCTGGCTTCATTAATTCGGTTTTTAATGTTCTCTACACCACATTTTTTATATATAAAATATTACCATATAGATTTAATTGGCCTATTTCCTTGTGTGTTTCCTTCATGCAGACATGTCACAAGTAGATGTCGGTGTGAATATCTAATCTGTGTGGTTTTAATCCTAAAAATGTTTTCCAATCATCATGTTCTTACATTGTATAGTTCCGTTCATTAGAAGGCAATACCTGACATGAGTAGTCTTGAATTCTTTGTCACGAAGTATGGAGGCAGCTAAGATTGTCTCAGTTCCCCATGCGGCATCAGTTGGCAGAACATTCTGCAACAGTAGTCTGAGGCAGTAAATGGTTCCCTTTTTGGCAACAGCCTTTCCCTTATCTTAAATTAATTCCAGTGATACTGTTTTCTTCCAAGGTCATTTTTGGGGGGCGGCCTTCCCCCCCCCTCCCTTTTCCTGGTGCATAGTGCTCAGTTCTTTCTTACAAGGCTTTCAGTATGGTGGAGAAAATGTACAGAGATACATTGGTTTGTAGTGGGAGGCTGCTGCTGTACTTAGGACTTGAATTCAGAAAGGGCCCTTTCTGACTCAAACTCCTTGTGAGAGCAGTCTGGCACTATAGACACAAGTGAGATGAAAGCAACAATATAGAAAAGAGAAGGCAGCAGCTTGAAGCCACTAAACAGGAGAAATCAAATCTCCCTCTTCAGTGAAAAATTCTACTGGGATACTTTATTTTTAATTTTTCATTGCTTTGTGTGGTGACTTTGGGTTGAGGGGGAGTAATTTTGGTGGAAGAGTGTTCTTGCTGTGGTTGGTAGGCTTACTCGAAGAGGAAAATCCTGCAGTTTCTTATGGACAATCAGATGGAATTTGTCGTCTTAAAGCTTGTTTCATTGCCAGATTTCTTTGACTGCTTTGTTCTTAGCTCTCAGGTGCTTCCTTCTCATTTTTGGTTTTTTTTGGTGCATTTCTTAAAAGCAGTGCATTTTCACATTCAGCTTCATATACAGTAAATGTCAGTAATCTAGCCTAAAAGATAAGTGCATGAATCTCTGTGTCTCTTACTCGATTTTAGTTGGGAGAGAGGATAAAGCCTTACTTTAGAAAGGGGTAGCTGGAGAATAGGGTGGCTTGAAGTTGTCCTAGCCTCTTGACCACTTCTAATTCTGGTATTTCACAGTCACTACATGAGAGAGTGAACACAAGTAGTATTTGGAGCATGAAGAAAATTGCCATTGTTTTCCAGCTTTTAGAAGGAAAAACAAGAGTTAAGCAGTATTGCCTAAAAAATCCTTTCAATAAGAAATTGTTTTGAATCCATTACTTATTTAAATTACATTGTGAACTTTTGCATCTTCCTTGGAAAAAATTCTACAGCAACTGTCTTGTTGAATATTGCCATTAAATGTAGGGGGCATAGAAGTAAGGATGTTAAAGACTAGTCGACTATTTGATAAGCAAATGCTTATTGGATAGTCAGTTGACTACTTGACTAATTGATTTTCCCCCTTGCTGCCTCTATAAGATAGAGGCAGCAAAAGGGGGGAAGAAGCGGTACTTCAAAGGGCAGAGCCACACAGCTGATCCCCTGCTCAGCTGTGAGGCGCGCCCCTTTGAACGGCCGCCTCAGCATTTTAAAGCGGCAGCGACTCAGCAGTGCGGGTGCTGCCACCCATGGAGCCCGGGGTCAGCTAGGGACTGATCCCAGGCTCCAGTGTGGCATTTCCCTGGAACCTGGGAGTCCCCAGCTGACCCCAGGTTCTGGAGAAATGCCAAGCAGAACCTGCAGTCAGCTGGGGAGTCACCAGATGATTGCTGAAATGCCAACGTGGAGCCCGGGGTCAGCTGGGGAGTCCTCAGTTGACCCAGGCTCCCTGTGGCATTTCAAATCTGCAGCACAGCTTGGAGGCTGGTGTCATTGGGGGACTCAGAGTACCCCACTGACCCTGGGCTCCATGTTACGCTGCTGCTTTGAAATGCACAAGAGCCCCTGCTGGGAACTCTTGTACATTTCAAAGCTGGCATCTGCATGTAGCCCCTGACTGCATGCGGAGTTCCACATTCCTCCTTCGAAATGTACAAAAGCCCCAGCCAGGGGCTCCATGTACATTTCAAAGAGGAATGCGGAAGTGCCTATTGACTAGTTGAGTAATTGATGGAAATTCCACTGACTACTTGACTCATAAATTAACCATAATTTAATATCCTTACATAGAAGATTTGCAGACCAGATGGCCAGCCCAGGATATACTGGAATACTCTGGGAATGGGGTGGTTGGTTATGAATAAGCTAGTGATCTAGTAAACAGACCTTTTAGAATGCTGCTTTCCCCCCTCCTCCCACTCCTCTCAACTGACTATTGCCTACCTTAAAATACATTGGTGTTCTTTCTGTGGGTATACTCTTGCAGTACTTTCCTTTTAGAAGGTTTTACTCAGACCAGTAAAAATGTTGCATTATAGGCAGAATTATAGGGGGAGGGGAATCTTAAGTTCTGTATGTTGTGTAAGAATGGACTTTTGCATATCCATTCTTGTAGGAGTTTGTCATGCTCCTCCAGTGACATCAAAGTAGGGAAGTACTCTTGCAGTTAATTGCATAGTGCCCAAATTCTTATCCAGTCATATTTCCAAGTAGACATCCCATTACTAAAAAAATTCCAGTAACTCACTGAAGTGATACATGTTTCTTGTCCAGAAAATTTGACCATTATTTAATGCCTTATCTCCAAGTTTCCACAAGAAATAGTTGGACTCTGAACTGTTCCATAAACAGTATTTTAGAGGTCTGTTACCATCCTGTTTGAATGAGGGGGAGTGCTACTGAAGATTGTCACTGTTTCTTAGAAACTTGAATTCCCTCTGATTGGGGCCTTCCCAGTTTTTTAATGGATGTATGTATTTGAATATCAACATTTTCATTCGTTATATAATTTCCACTATCTTCTTTCACACCTATGCATATCTGATATCAATCTGCCATGCACAGATTTTCTGGTTTTGGAACTGAAATTAAATAGTGGTGATTATGGCTGCCTCCTTACTCTTTTAAGTGACTCAGTCCAACTGCACAGGCTACAGGGACCCATAATCTTTTAAAACAAACTAGCAGTGAGAACATTTCTTAATGTGATGATGCCATCTCTGTGAGTTCTCACCTTTGGGTCTCAGTGCACTAGTGAGATGCATGGAAATGTAAGCTCAATTTTTTGGGCCTCTAAGAGCATAAAGGAGTACCTGAGTACAGACCTCGTACCCCATCCACTGCTTGTGCACCAACATGAAGTTTGCCAACCTTGGGTCAACCCTTGGGTTTCTAGTTGACCTCAGGGTACATCTACACTGCACACTTATTTTGAAATAAGCTGTTCTGGAAGAAATACTCCAAAATGGCTTATTTCGAAATACCACATCTACACTACTGGGAAGCCTCAAAGTTAGTCTGAGGTAGACTTCCCTAATGTGGACGTGCTACCTCAATTTTAGAGCCTCAGGAGGTATTGGGGTGTCATTTGTATGAATGGTCCTGGGGAGGAGCTATTTCAAAATAGCAGCAGTAGAGTGCCCACACTACAGCCATTTCGAAATAGGCATTCATTCTCGTGGAATGAGGCTTACAGATTTCGAAATAAGCCATCCGTTATTTCAGAATTATTTGAAAATAATGGAATTGCTGTGTAGATGCACCCTTACAAAAGGAGTTGCACCTCTGCAGCGTCAACTGGCTTCAACTGTTTGTCCCACCTTGCTTCTGCTGCATAGTGTAGCTGTGGGAGGTGGTTCTTTTTGTAGTTTTCAACTCTGAAAATATTTCAGTTGTATGTATCTTTGTTCTCTCATGGGAAGTCATCCACAGCTTGATAGTTGGAAAAGGAACGTTGCTTAATGGCTTCAGAGCAATGTCTGTGCAGCAGTAATATGGACAGCTGCACTCCCAGCATGCTTTGCATGTGAGTCAGGTATGCTATGCAGGGGTGGTAGTCAGTCTACAGATGTGACCAAGCATATTTTAGCATCCTAGGGATTTCCTTAAAGCTCCTCTTGATGCCAGCCCAGAATGCTTTCAAAAGAAATCATGAAATCAAAAGCTTGAGTTAGCTTTAATGGATGAGCACTGGGCCTCTGTACCACCAAGCCTCTCTAGTCCCAGATAGGTAGCTTCATCACTGAAGTGTCTGTCAATATCTTTCCTCCAGGGATTCCAGTACTGTTCCCAGTATTGTTTGGTCTCAGTGTTTAAGTCAACACTGCACAAGTACAGCTTGTTGGATGCACCACAACACCTCTGTGGAATAAGTGGATGTTTTTCTACAGAAGGCAATGAAGTCAAAGGCCACCCTTAATTGTTTTTAGTCTGTCTTGTCCTTCAGGTCCATCTTAGAAGGGTGGGAAGAGATGCCTCACTTAAAAGCAAGCTTTCATGTCAGCAGCTGACATCTAGGATGCTCAGGTCACTGCCTCCGTAACAGCAGCAACATAAAAGGTTTTAACTTTCCTTTCAGTGAGTACCAAACATTTTAAGGGCTCTAGAATACATTGGAGTTAAATATACAGTGTAAAAGATTTTTTTAATCGGTTGCTGTTATAGCATAATTGAATTGTGATAATTTCATTTTCATTTTTGCAGTGTTAATTTTTATACTTTCATTCTATCAGCAGATGGTTACAGCAGTTCAGACTCCTATACTTCAGATCCAGAGCAGATTGGAAGTACTGTAACTCGGCAACGGTCAGTAGAGTAGTAACAGAAGGATTGTCAAAAGTTGTAAAGTAGCACATTTCCCTCCTTTCCCCAATCATCTCTTTGGTTATTTAATAACTAGCATGTAAAAGGCCAGGTAATGATTTATGGTGGCTGTTTTAATAAAGTAGCAAGCTGGAATTGACTGCTAGCTATTACTCCATGTTTAGTCGTGAGAACCTTCTACTTGATGTATAGGATTCCTTCGAAAATACAAGAAAGCATAACCATAGGTATGTCAGTTGGTTGTCACCTAAGATACAGCTAGTTTCTTTGGTTTTGAAGTCTGC
This sequence comes from Pelodiscus sinensis, assembly GCF_049634645.1. Classification (NCBI taxonomy): domain Eukaryota; kingdom Metazoa; phylum Chordata; order Testudines; family Trionychidae; genus Pelodiscus; species Pelodiscus sinensis. Next base: position 99,017,136 of record NC_134713.1, on the reverse strand, counting down.
AGTGATTTATAGATAAGTACTAAATATAGTTCTCTGGTTGCATCTTGAAGTGCTTTGGAGGCCAGGATTAAAATTCAAAATGGTCTGGACAAACGAGAAATGATACGTTGTAAGCAGGGTAAAATGTAATACGGATAATACAAGATGTTCCACTTAAGGAGCAATCAAGTTGCATGCATTAAAAAATGAAAAATGGCTGCTTAGGAAAGAATATTGCAGAAGGCGGTCTGGAGTCATGGTGCACCACAAGCTAAATATGAGTCAATACTGTTGCAAACAAAGTAAACATCACTTTGGGAGGTATTCTGGGTTGTGTTGTCAGCAAGACACGAGTAGTAATTCTGCTCTGTACTGACTAGCCTCAGCTGGGGTATTGTGTCCAGTTCTGGATGTCACATTTCAGGAAAGATGTGGACAAACTGCAGAAAGTCCAGAGAAAAACAACAATGATTGAAGGTCTAGAAAATATGAGCTACAAGTAAAGATTGAAAGAATTGGATTTGTTTAGTCTGGAGAAGAGAAGACTTGGGGGAGGCAGGTAATAATTTTCAAGTACATAAAAAGTGGTTACAAGGAGGAGGAAGAAAAATTGTTCTTGTTAACCTCTGAGGACAGGACTAACAGCAATGGGCTGAAACTGCAATAAGGGCAGTTTAGGTTGAACATTGGGAAAAACTTGCTAATTATCAGGATAGGTAAGCACAAGAGTAAATTACCTAGGGAAATTGTGGAATCTCCATGACTGTAGGTTTTTTTTAAGAGCAGGCTAGACAAATCTATCAAGGTGGTCTAGATCCATGGTGCCCAACATGCTATCCACCAGCCACATGTGGCTATTTGGCCAGTTGAGTATAGCTAGTTCACTATAGGTAATACTTAGTTCTGCCTTGAGTTCAAGGGACAGGACTAGGTGACCTCCCAAGATCCCTTCAAGTCCTACAATTCTGTGATCCTTTTAATACATAATTTCTTATTAAATGTGGGTTTTAAAGCACTAAAATCTCCAGTGAGTGGGCACTCAGAGGAGGACTGGAAATCTGCTTTGCCATTAAACATCATAGGATCGGTTTTTAAGTTACATCTTAAAACTAAAATAATTAGGGTGGCTTCATATAGTAAACATGAAAACTGTAACTTGTAGTGCAATAGCTTAGAAATTGTTTTCCTGTGTTGTTTAATTGCAAAGCTGATTTTGTCCTCTTACATAAATCTACATTATTGAGGTGATGGTTTTTGTTGATATAGCCATAGTCACTTGACGAGGGGGTGATGTTGCTACACAGAAAATCTATGGTATGAGGATATACTAGCATAGCCTCTTTAGTATAGATGTACCTACAGGTTTCTTTTTTTAATTAAATGGGTGCACCAGAACTCTTCTAGACAAAAAAAACCCATTCAGATACTACTAATAGCTCCATCTCTCTTTAACCTCATTCTGAGTTTGGGCTTATTTTGCATTTACATCAGTTTCCCCATCATGATGAAAATCTTTTCAGGATCTGCATCTGTTGTTGGATCTTGACATTGCTAATATGTTTTGCATTTGTAAGAGCTTAACATTTATACCAAATAACAAAAACATCCAATAATAAGAATAGTATTTATCAAGACCATAAATATATGGACTAGTTAATAGAAATTTCAGACGGCAAAGCTAGTATTCACCTCTGCAAACATACATTGAGACTCTCAGCTTCATCATGCTCAAGGTGGGCTTTTATGTGAGTGAGTCAGAGCAACCAAAAATTTAGTTTTCTTTAATACCATGCCACTCAACAGTAGAAAACAATTCATATTCAGGCTATTGACAGAAAGTTGTTACTTTTACAGAAGTCCTGATCGTAGTAACTACCAGTCTAGGTTTGATATTACATACCTTCTCCTAAATTAACTCTTGCGATGTCTACTGTGAGATGCTATAGGCTTCCACAAATATTACAGAAGGTTATAAGAGTGCAATAAGGAGGGATAATATGGATTTTGACAAAGAAATAAAGGCATTAAGATAATGTGGTCATATCAGAATTGGGAAACACTGGAGTCTTGCTTTAAAAAGTTAATTTGGCTGTGGAAAAAGAGGCTCATGGTAGCTATAATCTTGAAACAAGATTTCTTCATAGAGACATTTTGGGTTGCACTTCGCAATTGAATGTCTACTGTTCTGTCTATCTGAACCTCTACAGAAGTTTACTTGTTTTGCAGATCACATTCAGGAACATCTCCAGACAACACTGCACCACCACCACCCCCTCCTAGGCCTCATCCTTCACACTCTCGTTCATCATCTTTAGATATGAACAGGTCCTTTACAGTTACCCCAGGTAGGTACATAATACATTCATGTGTTTGCTAATTTGTTTAGTACATATTTATCTTAAACAAAAAAAACATTTCTGGAGAAAGTGTTGACTTTATTTTTTAAAATACAGCATTAGGTTTGAAGTGAACTGCTGAAAGTGTTAAATACACAAATTGCTTTTGTTAAAATGTAGACTCTTTTTTAAAGAACAATAGTGGCTTAATCAACAGTGTTTTTAAAACAGTACATAAGAATGACCATACTGGGTCAGACCAAATATTTATGTATCTATTCAGCCAGTATTCTGTCTCCTGACAGTGGCCAATGCCAGGTGCCCCAGAGAGAATGAACAGAGCAGGTGATCCCTCCCTGTCACCCCTTCCCAGTTTCTGATGTACAAAGGCAAGGAACACCATTCTTACCCTTCTTGACTAATATTGATTGATGGACCTAACCTCCATGAATTTATCTAGGTTTTTTTTTAACCCTGTTAGTCATGGCCTTCATCATCTGGCAAGGAGTTCCACAGGTTGGGATTGGTCCTGCTTTGGGCAGGGGGCTGGAGTTGCCCTCCTGAGATCTTTCAGCTCTGTGATTCTGTGATTCTAGGTTTAATGTGCATTGCTGAAGAAATGCTGCTTTTTTGTGTCTTAAACCTGCTACCTATTAATTTCATTTGGGACCCCTGGTTCTTGTGTTATGGGAACAAGTAAATAACTTTTCCTTATCTACTTTCTCCACACTAGTCATGATTTTAATAGATCTCTATCATATCCCCGCCTATTCTCCTCTTTTCAAAGGCTATGTCTACATAGCAGCATTATTTCAGAATGACTGATGTTTCGGAATAACTGATTCTGAAATAACATAGTCCGTGTCTACACAGCAAGCATTTATTTCAATATAATGTCCAAATAATGTCAAGCTGGAGGACTTCTTACTGCAACTCCTGTAATCATTTTACAAGGAGTAAGGGAAGTCAGAGGAAGAGTCCTCTAATTTGGACTTTTTGCTGTGTAGACAGCACTAGAAGCCAAAATAAGCTATTTCGAGTTAAGTTACACTTGACACAGCTCAAATTGCATAGTTTATTTTGGCTTCAACCCTGCTGTGTAGATGTGCCTTAGGTGAAAAGTCCTACTCTTTCTAATCTCTCCTCATATGGCAGCCATTTGAAACCCCTAAAGTAAGTTGCTATAGAAATGAGTGCTAGTGTAATCAAGTGAAAAACATGATAATGGGAGCCACAGGCAGACTACACATTCCAGTATCTCCGAATTAAAGCAGTAGGAGTTCTTGACAAATGTAGATTCAAGAAAATGGTGGTAATAGATGTATAGCTTCAGATAATTATTACAGGTAATTTACTGTGTGTTGACACAGACTGCCTTTATTTCAGGTTCTGATCTTAAAGCACTGACTATACAAAGGATTTTCTGATTGGAAAAAACTGAAATGTAGAGAAGTTTACACAAACTAAAGATACAAGGAGTAGAACCCAGGTCCAATTATCAGTCTCTCGCACTGTCCTTTTGACCATTTTGTTTGACCAAAGTGGTCAATTTAGCCTTATTTGTAGATAAGGGTTGCTTTAACTTCTTACCCACCCTGAGGTTGTGGCTTACTCCTACTTTAATCTGAGTCCAGTCCACAAAATTGACTACAGCAGAGAGATATCAACAAAAGGTGGACCCTGTGGTATATAACAAAGACTATCCAGTGCTCTTTCTATAATAATTTCTTAGTAGCAGTCTAGTAAAGAGAGACCAATTCAAATGCGTAATATTTGTATTACTTTCACAATGCCTTGGTGAAAAATCCTAAGTGTTAGTCATCTTCATCAACACTACCAGTGATGGTCATGGTATCATCTGTCCACCTCCCTCCCATAGGGACACAGCCCAAGACACAGCTTTTACAATGTGTTACTGAGATTCTTACCTATTTAGGAAGGCTTTTTACCCCTCTTCGTTCTAACTTCCACTCCCCACTAGGGATGATAAATTTACATTAATCGGCTAATTGAATAGTCTATGCAGTTTGCATCAGTCTCCTGGTAGCTCCATGCTCCCTGCAACATTTCAAAGTGGCAGCACTGCATGGATCCCAGGGTCTGGCCCCAGGCTCCATGTGGTGCTGCCACTTTGAAGCACCCTCTTCCTCCCCCCTTTCCTCCCCCATTGCTGCCTCTTTCTGATGGAGGCAGCAAGTGGGGGAAAGCGACTAGTGTAGTGACTATTCAATAAGCATTTACTTATAGGATAGTTGACTAGTTGTTCACATTCCTACTCCCCACTGCTTTTGGTGTGTTTCTTCTACACAGGCCTAAGTCATTGGTTCCCATACTTAACAACATTTGTTACCTTACCCCATAGTAACAGTAATGTTAAGGAAGTTTTTAACATTTCACCCTGCTATCAGTGGTTCTCTTGTAGTGTCAACTAATCTCTAGCAGTTATTTAGGGCATCAAAGTATCTCAAACAGACACAAGCTTGGCAGGCTTTTCATCAACTTACTTACACTAGCTAATCTTCACAATATAGCTAACTTATCCTAAGGCCTGATTTGGCTATACGTGTGATCTGTAGGACCTGTTTTACAGCGTAAATTCTTATATTTTCCCTATATCTTAACTATAACTGTCACCTTTTATCCTTGGCTACAGTACAATTGCGCCATGTCACTGAAGGATAGTCCTGGCTCTTTTAACTTGTGCACAGCTAATGCAGCTTATTTTCATGTTGGCAGTGTGGAAAACTAAACACATGTTCATCATATTCGCAATGAGCATGTCCTAACAGATGGAAAAAGCCTGGTCATCAAACTGTCATTTAGAGCCGTTGTCTTTTCACAGGACAGCAACAAGCTGGAGTTGCCTACCCCCCTGCAGTGCCTCCAAGACCACAGCCTACACAGGTGAAGTTGTCTTATTCTGTTACACTGTCAGTTGACATTTAAGAAGAGTATAGAATTATTTGCATGTGTGCCAGCTTTGTCAGCTGAATTTTTAAGTCTGCTCCAAAATGTGGTGGCAGGTTAGCACATGGGGCTGGCTTTTGGAAACACTGGGGGCATGAACTTGTACCAGTGCTTTCAAGCCTAGACTTCTGTCACCATGGAAGGCTTCCCCAGAAAGATGAGGACCTGCTCTTGGGGAAGCAGTGGACTAAAAGGAGACATTGTTCTGATGTACTTTTCCCTCTGAGGTCAAAGGGAAGAGTATCTGGTACAGGAGCCACATGGGAGGGGAGCAGAGACCATAACTTAATTGGGCACTGTCCCCAAAATAATTGATGGATAGCAGTACAGAAATATACACAAATGATGTGGCACAAGTTGGAGGTGGTATGACGTACCCCATGGCAAATGATCCTCTGTTTTGTAAACACTTCTCACCTGAGATCTGACACATTCACTGCATCAAGCATACATCTGATAGCTTACATATTCATGGATAAATATCCTATCTACAGAAAGCATGTAACTTGTCAAGACTCAAACACAGAGGTTTATGCACAGGTAATATTTATGGAATGATGTATTTATCTAAAGTATGCTGTATGCACTCAGAGTAGCAATTAGTCACTCAATGATGATCCATTCAAGCAAGAGGGAGCTGCTAGTCAGTCCTGGTTAGCTAGCAAGACAGTTCAAGGTTATTCAAGGTTTTGTTGTCTGACCTTACCACATCCCAAGCCAGTTAATTGAAAACTATCAGAGACCATGATAAACAAAACCATTTAAAGACAAACTCTGCAACAAGGCAGGAATTCAACATGCCAGTTTTCAGTATGATAGACCTTGTCTACAGTACAGGTTAATTCGATATAATTTACATAAATCAAGGGTGTGAATAATCTGTATATGTTATATTAACCTAAGCACCGGTTTAGGTGTTACTATATTGCCAGGAAAGCTTCTCCCACTAGTATAGCTACCACCTCTTGTGGCGGCAGAACTTAAGTTCCCCCATCACCTTAGAACAGGGCTGAGGAACTTTTTTTGGGTTTGGGGCCACTGACTCACAGAAAAAAACACAGCCAGGGGCCATGCACAAGTGAGAAGGGGGGGAAGCCTTGCTAACCTGACTCCCAAGTGAGGAGAAAAAATCCTAATAGGTGAGGCCCCCAATGAAAATGCAGGGAAAAAAACAAGAGACGTTCTCATCACACATTCGTGCTCCAGCCTCAAAAAGGTGGGTAGGAGCACCAAGAATCAGGGCTCCCTCTCTCCCCCGGGCCAGATTAACTCTTCTGGGGGCCCAGAGCTAGTAGATTTTGTAGGACCCCTGTAGATTCCGGGGTAGGACCAAAAATGAGGGGTTCAGCGTGTGGGAGGTAGCTGCTGGGGAGTGGGCTGATAGTGTGGGGTCAGGGTGGGAGGGAGGATTTCAGGAGAAGGCTAGGGGGTAGGAGTGCTTGGTCTAGGTCTCGGGGGTGGGAGGGCAGGAGATTGGGGCACCTAACTGGTGCAGTTCCTAGTAGGTGACAGATGGCTCTGTGAAGCCCTACCCACTTGCTGGTACCATACACTGCTCCCATTGGACAGGATTCCTGGCCAGTGAGAGTAGTGGTGGATGAAGCCTGCAGGCAAGTGCAAGAACAGAGCTTCCCTGCGCTTCCATTTCAGGCTACTTCCTCCCCTCTCCTAGGCTTGCTTTGATCTAGCCTGCAAGGTTTGGGGTTCCCCCTCCTCACATTGGGGAGCCCGGGTTTGGAGACTTGCCATGTGGCTGGAGTGCCAGCACTGTCTTGGCCCACTGTAGGGTAGAGTAGGGGAAAGATCCAGCCCATGAGGCTCAGGGCAAAGACAAGCTACAGACCAAACCCAGCCCGTGGGGGGCTGTAGGCTGTCCATTCCTGGCTTACAGCATCTACACCACAAAGCACTGAATTGGTGCAGCTGCACTGCTGTAAGTGCCATAGTGTAGAGAAGGGCATTGTGGATCTATCAGTGAGGAAATCTCTTAAGGAGCGGGGAGCTTCCATGAGAGCTTTTATCCTGGGTCTAGTGAAAGTAGCTATCTCTGCCATGGGCTGAACTTTGGGGATCAGGGGGAGCCTACTTTATTATATAGGAAAGGTAAAATGGTATGTGTAGGCTCAGGTTTGCATTTAATGATTCTATTTTGTGTGTAAACAGTTACCACCATCACTTTCTCACTGATTAAATCTTTATTCTTTCTTAAATAAACTTAAAAGTAAGTGCTCACAACTGCTGGTTTACAATAATAGTGGTTTAAGATAAAACTGGCAAATTGTGGTACACTGCACCATTGATTGCAGAGGATCTGGAATTTCTGATTAGCCGTTATTGGGCTGTATCACAGGGGAATGGTTCAAAAGGACTCAGGGATTGTGATGCACATATTGATAACCTGCCTGGTGAAGCAAGGGCTGGGAATGTCGGAGCTGTCACCCAGTTGCTACAAGAAAAGACTCCTCATTGGAGGCAAGGTTAACAAGGTGGCTCATAGCTCTGGGTACCATAAGAACAGTCATAGGTAGCACATGCAGTTTTAAGTTCTATGAAATTTTTCCTCACATTCATGTCACCAGTATAGGTTGGAACTCCCTGGTCTGGAACTCTGAGGACCTGTGTGTTCCTGAACAGGGAGTTTTCCAGACCAGGTGAGGTCAAGACTCTCCTCCCCAGCCATCAGCCCCGTTTCTGGGTGCCAGCCCCAGCCACTGGTCTTCTCTTTCAGCCCTAATCAGGGCTGCTCTCCCAGCCATGCCAGCCCCATTGCCTTAATCCCCAGCCCTGGTTGAGGCCACACTCCTCTGCTGCTAGTCCAGGCTGATGCTTCTGATCCTCACCGACCCACTCCCAGCCAGGCTCTCTGGTCCTGCAAGACCACAAATGTTGCCAGACCAGAGAGTACCTGATTTTAGAGTTTCAACTTGTACCTTGCTTTGGGGAAATTACTATCCAATCGACTATTTATTTGATTAGTTAATCAAAATTTAACATACCTATTCTGGATCAATGCATGAGCCAGATAATGGCGCATGTGAGGGTACGTTGCCCAGTACTCTCAATCTATCAATCTTTTTTTGGTTTATTTTGTGCATTTCATAGCATTGTAGAAAGTCACTTTCAGTACCAGACCATTTGTTGTTTTTTAAGTTTATCCTGTACAGACTAACTTGGCTACCCCCTGAAGCTTTCTAACTATTTATAGTTATTCTCCCTGATTCAGTTTTGTGGGTATTTCACAGATCAGTGGAGAGAAAAAAGAACGTCTGCAAAACCACCAAAATTGGCAAGTGGAAGAGATGAGGAAGGTGCAATAGCTAAAACTTTTAACTCCTTTCCTTTAACTGATTAAATTTCAAGTGAAGATGTCCCTTTAATATTTCAAGTCTTCTCAGTGAACTTGTAATACTGAGCAATTCAAGTTAGATTAAAGGAATATATATTATTGGAAACACTCCTCTTAATTGGAAACAAAACCTTTAAGTCTTTGAAAACCTCTAAAATTGTTAGTCCTTGATTTATCATGTATAACTTAGCTAAAAGGAAATTGAACGTAATATGAAGTCCTCTTTCATTTTTAATTCAGGTTTGACTGTGTTCTGTATTTGTTTACTTCATTTATAAGATTGTGTAGCTTCATATTTTATCCTAAATAGTAATGAAATCCATTCAGAAAACAGTGCATCACCTGTGGACCTGCGCTGTCACCATTTCCAAGCCTAAATTGTTGCCTAAAGCCAAAAACTGTGGGTTGACCCTGAAGAGCTACAGCATTTTTTGAAAGTAGTAAACCCTTGTCTACACTAAGTGCAAGTGGTGTCTAAAATGAATTAAGATGTTTGCTAACAAATTTAAGATACTGCCTATTTTTCTTCCTGGAGTTCTACCTAATATATGGAGGTGAGCAGCTCCCCATGAAGTTTCCTGGTGACACAGTACAAAGTCCTCTTACGTTGTTAGCTCCAGAGCTTTCCCCATAATTATAGCTAGCATGACCATCATATATAACTTAAATATTCAAAATGGGTTCTGTCAAATTCATGAAAGCTCACATTGGAATTTTTATCCCAAAAAAACCCTGCCTTCATGCATAGCTTTAGTTTTAAAAACACAGTTTACAAACTTTGTGCACTTTGTCATGATGTTAATTAGCATGTGACAGCAGAAAAGGGTTTTATCTGCTGTACTAAGAGCCACTTTACTTTCATATTTAAAGTACATTAACTGTGAATTGTGAGACAGATAATGGAAGAAAAACGGACTTCTCAGTTTGCCTTTACCCAAAGTGCTAAGTTACTCTTCTAAAAATAGCAATTTGTGAGCCTCCAGTAACTTATTCTAGCAGTAATTATAAACTGGGAATCATTTATTATCCATAGTTTTTGGTTTTCTGATAGGAAGTGATTTGACAGTGGCTGTTGCAAACTACAGGCAATCCCCGGGTTACGTACAAGATAGGGACTGTAGGTTTGTTCTTAAGTTGAATCTGTATGTAAGTCGGAACTGGCATCCAGATTCAGCTGCTGCTGAAACTGACCAGCGGCTGATTACAGAAAGCCCGAGGCAGAGTTGCTCTGCCCCGGGCTTCTTGGAATCAGCTGCTGATCAGTTTCAACAGGCTGAATCTGGACGCCAGTTCTTAAATACAGATTCAGCTTAAGAACCCCAGGCATCCCCAAGTCAGCTGCTGCTGAAACTCTGCCTCGGGCTTCCTGTAGTCAGCGCTGGTCAGTTTCAGCAGCGGCTGACTTGGGGACGCCTGGGGCAGAGCAGCTTGGGTGCTGCTGGGTTGCTCCAGTAGCGCCGCTCCTTGACGCTACTGGACCAACCCAGCAGCACCCAAGCTGCTCTGCCCCAGGTGTCCTGATTCAGCCGCTGCTGAAACTGACCAGCAGCGGCTGAATCAGGACGCCTGGGGCAGAGCAGCTGGGGTGCTGCCGGGTTGGTCCAGTAGCGCCCAGAGCGGCGCTACGGGACCAACCAGCAGCGCCCCAGCTGCTGTACCACAGGCGTCCGGAGCAAAGCCGCGGAGCACGGGGACAGCGGGACAGCCCAGACGCGCGGCGGCTGTCCTGCTGCCCGCGTGCTCCGCGGCTTTGCTCCCCGTCTCCCAAAGCCTCTGAGGACGCCGGTAGCGGGACAGCCGCGGCGTGTCTGGGCTGTCCGCTGCCCGCGTGCTCCGCGGCTTTGCTCCCCGTCTCCCTGGTCTCCAGCAGACCAGGGAGACGGGCAGCAAATCCTGTTCGTAACTGTGGATCCGACATAAGTCGGATCCGCGTAACTCGGGGACTGCCTGTAATTCTAAAAGAATGTTTAACTTAAAGATGATGGAGGAAAGGGGTCAAAAAGGTTTTGCACTAAGACAAGTTATTCATATAAATGTATGTTCAAAATCATGGGAAATATAAATGTTATACTTTTAATTATTTTTTATATCTTTCATATTTATATTTCTCAGATGTCATATTGTTCTCAAACCATTTAAAATTAACAAGCTATGCAGTTTTAAAAAAGCCACAAGATATATCCATGAGTCTTTTTAAAAAATGATTGGTGTGCTATTTTTGTGCTTGAAGGCATTCTTCCATTTATATCAGTCACCACAAGCAATGAATCAGCATTTTGCTCAGGTGCACCCTGCTATTGCTGGATGGTTCTTCCTTACACTTTTCAAATCTGGATTGTTGTGGAACCTTTAGGATCCATTATTCCATCTGCCCCTTTGTCTTTTACTTTCCTGGTATTTGAGTTGTCCCAAAAGACAGCTTGCAGGGAGGTTACGTTGTATCCATTCTCAAAGAGATGTACACTTGGAAAAATGGAAAACAAAATAGTTTAGATGAAAGTAAAGAAATTTAACTTTACCAATGTTGGTACTTTTGATCATGGGTTACCAGAATGTTCTGCCCTTTGTTATAAATATAGTCATTTTGTACTTGTATGGCGAAAAGCATATTTGTTCTAATGGCAGGATAGAAACTTCTGTGTGTTAGTACAAGTCTAAACAAAGGCAGTAATGTCTGCAGTAATGCATTAATTAAATAATTGTCCTTGGTTAGCAGCATTCTTTCATAAACTCTTGTTTGGACAAGATTTTGCTCATATATATTAGGTCAGTTATTTCAAGAACACAGTATTGGTTATTGTTATCTTTTTTTTTGCTATAGGGTGCAGGTCCTCATGTGCATCGCCCAGTTGATGCTGAAGGCCTAATAGCTCATACCAGTACCTCACCTCAACAAATACCGGAACAGCCAAATTTTGCAGATTTTAGCCAGTTTGAGGCACTCGTTGCATCAGGTGTAAATGAAGAGGAGGAGGAGGAAATTGAAACCCACTCAGAAGTCTTGCAGGTCAATGAAAATAGATATATTGTAGAGCACATTGGTGTACCCTATTAGTTACTCCCAGTAGACCTTGCATAAATCACTTTAAGCCTGCCCTGACCACTTTGCTAGTCGGTTTGTTTGGACATATACAGTCTTATTTTTTGTGTGTGTGTGTGTGTGTGTGTGTGACGTATCATGTGTAGCTGCTATAGTATAAATTATATTTAACATCTGATTTGGATCAGAAGACGTTCAAATGAGTTTCTATTATTAGGGCATCTCTTTATACTAAGGTTAGGACCAGTAGAGAGAGGTTCTAATTTAAGATTGAACAATCCTGTCTTGTTGCTGCCTCTCATGAAACATAACTTTCCAACATGTCTCTGGTGATATGATCTTGTTGCTGATCAGAAATAGTGATAGTAGAATGGCTACGGGATTTACTAGATGAAGTTGGTAATTGGCTTCAGTCCCCTCTCTTCATCTTGGGCCTTTAAAGAGGACTTAGGCTCACATAAGAGTCTTCTCTATTACTATAAGAGTCTTGAGAATGTAAAATTCTGTTTGTATAACCAAAGAACAGCATGATGAACTGGCCATCAGGCTAATTATTGCAGAATTAAATATTTGAATGATACATTGTGTCTAAACTATCTAATTCTCTGCAGGTTGAAAAACCCTCTGATTCTTCAGGCTCCCTTAGAGTTGCCAAAGCAGAGAGCAGGATTGAAGACAAGGCAGCTGTTAATGTCCCTGTTAATTCGGTATGTACAATTAACTTGAAGGTAGAAGTGTAGGTTTTAACCCAGAGAAGAATGTGTATTAGAACAGTTGCCAGTTAGTGATGCCTATACCTGTGTTTCCAGAAGCTTCCATTTGAATCCAGTTTCCAAGGGCTTCGAACTTTTTGGAATATTTACCTTTTTGGTTAAAATACTACGTTTGCAGGACTGGTTCCATCTAAAATTATCACAGTAGTAGCTCACGTTAATGAAGGTAGATTGCTTATCTGTAATAGTTGCAAAATAGGATTCATATTGGGATTATTTTTAGGATTTTAGTTCATAGGAAGCAGATGGCTATTACATATGCAGGTCAACTTCCTTGAAAAGAGTTAATCTTACACAGTGGTTCTGATGCCACTTGAGAGAACTAAAGTAGACCTGTTATAAGTCAGTGTTCTCAGAACTCTTAAATATGTGAACTAGTTTCACAGAAAGTTCTGCATAGCCAGTTGGTTTGAATAAAAATAAAATGTATTGTGATGTTTGCTTATGGGCTGTCTTTTACTTCCCAGGGAAAAGGCACTACACCTCTTGCTCCACCACCAAAGCCTATTCGCAGAAGGTTAAAATCAGAAGATGAGCTGAGACCTGAAGTTGAGGAGCATACACAGAAAACAGGTGTCATAGCTGCTGTTCTTGCTTCACAGCCATCTATCCCTAGGTAACCCAAGATGAGTATGAATGTCTAATATTGGGAAATTCACACTTAAACGGCAAATAAAACTGTTAGCTTACAGAAGAAATACAAGCAATTTTTATAGTGTTGATTTATTAGTGGCTATAAATCATGTACAAACTACTAAGTGAGTCAACATAAATGTTAACAGATTTTTAATTAGATTTTCCAAAAAAATTCCTGGTGATGTTGAAATATACCTAATAAGGTATTCCAGTTATTTGGATGAAAAACTTACTAGCATTTTACAAAATACAAAATGGTTAAATATCTTAGCGTGGTATTATTAATTTTAAATAAAGTTGGTGGGTATGGATGGTCTTGAATGTAAATGTGTGATTTTTTTCATACCCTCCTTTACCCTCAAGTCTACACTAAACACAATCAAATTAAATTAAAATCTATCTGGTATTGGTAGACTGAAAGAGATTATAGTACTTTAAGAGTGTAATGCATTGTCTTTGTTCTGTAGGAAACAGATATGCGAAGCTTCTGTGCAAATAAGGCTAGTATACTATGTGTTCTAGTCTGTAGAAAGGAAAGTAAGTGGGAAGAGTCACTAAATCATGTAAAAATGTCCTTTGTGTGGCTCTTGCTGGGCAATTGACACAGGATCTCAGGAATGGTTATCAAAGTTATTTCTTGGAGTGTATGGCAGTTAAGACTTATAAAAAAAAATACTTAATATACCTCAGGTCCGTGGGGAAAGACAAGAAGGCAATTCAAGCATCAATTAGACGCAATAAGGAAACCAACACTGTATTGGCCAGATTGAATAGTGAATTACAGCAACAGTTAAAGGTAATACCATCATTCTCTTTTTGTATATTGGTTTGTGGAAAAAAGTGTGTGCACATGTGTAACTGGAGAGAGTATAGTAATGGGGCCAGGTGAATAACTGGCTAGGCACTAGTACTGCTGAAAAGGCTCTGTGGATAACACAGTGGATCACAAATTAAATATAAACCAGCAATGTGGTGCAGTTGCAAAAAAAGGCTAATATTCTGAGGTGTTAAAACAGGAGTGTTTTAACATAAACATGGTAATTAATTGTCTCATTCTGCTCTACGTTGATGAGGCCTCAGCTGGAATACTGTGTCCTTTTTGGTACCACATTTAAAGAAAGATGTGGTGAAATTGGGGTGAGTCCTGAGGAGAAGGCCTAACATACGATGAAACTTTAAACATGCGTAGGGGTGGGGGTGGGTGTGTGTGTGTGTGTGTGTGTGTGTGTGTGTGTGTGTGTGTGTGTGTGTGTGTGTGTGTGAAATCTTGGAAAAGGAAGATTGGGATGGGAGACCTTCTAAGTCTTCAAATATGTTAAGGGATGTTATAAAGAGGAAGATGATTGCTTCTGCTCCATGTCCACTGAAAGGATAAGTGGTAATCATCTTAATCTGCAGCGGGGCAATTTGGGTTCAAAATTAGCAAAAACAGTAAAGATAGTTAAATAGTGGAATAGGCTTCCCAAGAAGATTATGGAATCCCTGTCATTGGAAGTTTTTAAGATGGACAAACATATGACAGGTCGTCTGGGTATACATAGTCCTGCTTCAGTGTAGGAGGCTAGAGTGTTTGACCTCTCAGGATCCCTTTCAGACCAACATTTTTATGAGTCTGTGATTACAGGAGATAGCTATTTACAATGTGCACTGTGGAACTCTGAAAATAGAAAGGACAATAAAATTAGTTTGTCGAAGTGTTTCTACAAGATGCCATCTGATTTCTAATTACCTTCATATTTCTGATTAACTTGCAGTTAAATATAGCAAAAATTATAACCAACACCTTTTACTTTTAATATCACTATTCTGAGATGAAGGTATTAGGAAAACTAGAAAAAGCAATTGAAAGTGCATTTATGGTGTGTGTTCCTCAGCCTGGGGAGAGATTCAAATCCTGAAAGATATTAATGAAAAGTAAAGTACTAAACACTGATTCATTTCATAAGCATGTTATTCAAAAATCACCTCGTCTTAGTTATGAAGTTCATACTGAATCCAAATATGCTAAAATGGGTGGATCTTTTTTTAAAAAACTGACAAGTATGAATTCAAATTTGTATTACAGATCTTTAAAGGCAATTGGGATAGGTGAAATTCACTGAAAACAAACTTTAAATGTTCATAAAACTTTAAGTGAAATTCTCCTCTCCCAGGTTTTTTTTGTGTCATTTATAAATTGTCAGCTAATCCTTGCTTAGTGTTTGGGTAGGACAAAAAGGAATTCAGCTTGTTTAAATAGCTTTATTATTGAACAAAGGTCTCATTCATAGTGTGCAGAATTCAATGGCAGAAGCTCTGATTCAGCTGATGGGCAGAGGTTCTCATATTCTTTAGAGAACAACTTAGCTTCAGGTTTGGGCATTCCAACATTTACCTAATTTTGATGACAGTAAGAAGTTTTCACAATGTTCACTGTGGACTGTAAATTTAAAAATCTTTCCTTTCCAGGATGTTCTTGAAGAGAGAATCTCCCTGGAAGTCCAACTGGAACAGCTTCGACCTTTCTCTCACCTATAAGCCAATTGCTGTTAACTGTGAATTTATTAATTTTGAAAGGGGGATTGGTTCAAAGCCTATTGAAAGACCCATTCATTCAGCTCAGTGCACTCTATTCAGCATTACATTTAGTGGTTCTGTTCTGTCAAGTTTGTCCATCTTTGCATTTAAGTATTTTACCTTCAATCCAAAAAAAATTAGGAAAACTTTTCTCCTTAAATGTTATATATCTTGGCGCTGCCTCTCCTGCCAATTCCTTGGGTGCATGGTCTTTCTGCTGGAGTTGAGTTTGCACAGTTTCAGTGGCCAAAACTTCAAACTGGAATTAGTTACATATAGGTTTTTATATTTCATGTCAAAGCCAAGGACAGCTAGTCAGTTAATTTTTAACATTCAAGCACTCAGATATAACATAAATGCCTCTTATTTGTTTTATTGTGTAAAACAAAACTAATCTGGTATGTGAACCAAAACTGATCTCCCAAACCACCTTTCACAATTTAGCAAGGAATTCACAATTCCAGAAAGCCTGCATTTTTTGCAATAAGGTAGCTCCCTCCAGCTGCGACAGTTTCTTGCAGGCTACCTTGCCATATCATCTAAAATTGATTCTATCATGTTTGTTTCATACTTTGTGCAGTATGTGGCTAGACTGCCAGATGTTCACACTTTTCCACTCATGATCTTGATTCAGTCGCATGCATATAAATGACCTATGGTACAACTGATACTAATTGTAACAGACCTTCCTCGGTCATCCCTTCTGTGAAAAGAATTGGGTGTTAATTCCCAATGTATTGATTGCACATTTCCTGAGCACTACCTGTAAATGCATGCTTCACACATTACCTTTTATTAACAGATCATATCCACCCGTCTTACTGTAACAGATTGTACTGTCAAGTAATGTGTCAATACCTTGCTGAACTTCTAATTCCCAGTCAAAAAATAAATGGTTTATTTCTTAGGACTTCCGGGACACCTTCTGTCATCCTGTCTCCAAGCCTTATTCTTCTGGCATATAGACAGACATCACTATTAACAAAAAATCCCCTGAGTGTATCTGTTGTTCGGGTTGATGTACTGTATTAGGACTTGTTGTATATTGTATGATACACACCTTTTGATCTCATATGTAAATTTGCATTAATTGCTGACTAACAGCAGATATTCTATTTAATGGCTTCTTCTGGCTGTGGGATCATAGATGTTAAACTGCATGGATGTATCTCAGCAGAATCAGAACTAGCAATTGTGTGATTTTTACACCAATAAAACAGCACAATATTTTAATTTTGTTGATTCATCTTTAACTGGAATTTGTAACACTCACCAATCAGGATTTCTTACAGGTCTGCAGGAATATTTTTAAGTCTTTCTGATGGCAGTCACAAGGAGGAATAGATCTCTTCATTCTTCTAGTTTTCAGCAATTAGCCATTTGGGATTTTCTTGAAGTGAGACACCCTAATTTATGTTTAATATAGCCACATATATTGTCCCTCGTTTCTAGAGTGCATGCATTTAGGATGCAGTGCATTGCAGTGCCTAAAGCACTGACTGGGACTCTGATTGGGTTCTATTCCTGGGTGTGTCACTGACCTACTGGAAGATCTTTGGCAAGTCATGTTGCCTCTTTGTGCCTTAGCTTCCCTGTTGGCTAAATGGGGATGATGCTGACTTCTTGTAAAGCTCTGAGATCTGTTGATGAAAAGTGCTAAGTAAATGGTAGAACGGATAGTATATTGGATATATAAATAAAACTAGGTGTTTTGTATAAAAGCATAATGCTGCTACAGTATAACTCATGGGTGAAAGAAGGTAGCTAATAAATTACATGAACTAGATTTCTTTAAAAGTGCCTTCTGAATGTAATCAAACTAAATGAATCAAAGATTAGAAGTCCTTTACCTTCCCTGTTTCACTGTTTGATTTTAAATTAGTCTCTTAACTGTATTACCAATTGATTATTGAAAAACATTTTAAAACATTTTCCACTGTTTATGCTGTTTACTGCTTGCACTTCTGTTTGCACGGTGAAATAGATGGTTTCCCTTTCAACTTACTGTACATTGACAGGATATTTGAAGCTGTCATAAATACTGTGGTGGAATTTTGCTACTTTAAGACCTGTTCGAATTACATTTTTGTAAATGTCATGGAAAAACTACTGGGTTTTTTTTCTGTACATGTGCAAACTACCATTCCTTAACATAGAAGCCATGAATTTCACACTATTAAATGAAAAAAGTGAATCTTTATTTGCATGTAGGTGGATTGAGATTTCTATAATGAAATAACTTGTTTAAATAATAAACTGCCTATGTAGATATCGCACTTGCACAATATGTTGTCAATTAGTAGATTAAGTGCCAGACTAAATTTAGTAAAATCAGGTGTAAGCAAAAAGGAGAAATGCAAGGCAACCCAGAAAACTTTATGGACCAAGATCACATCACCATTGTACCGGTAACTAATTACCAAGTAGCTAGATAAAACTGAAAGACCAAATGCTAGCTTTCCAACTGGGTTTCTGGTACAATGATCGTGGCGTTTTTTTAATAAATTGCATGTAATTGTCCATGCAGTTTTGTTTTATTAAAATATTTTTAAAAAATCATTTACACTCAAATTTTAAATGCATGTATGGATTTCAATGTCTCAGATCCTTGCAATCGAATCAACAAATTGTACATCAAATATGTCAAGAGCTTAATTGCAGTAAATGACTTTTTTATATCTAGTCAAGAGAAATAGGAAAACTGTTTTTAAAGATTTTTTTTATTTTGAATGCTCATTATGTGAACTTTAAACCAGATTTTAATTCAGAAACAATTCTTTGCCATCTAAAGAGCCAGTTTAATTTCTCATCTTCTGTTATAACCTCTTGTCTTTAAAAACATCAGATTGGGTGATAGTCATCAAGAGTTAACGCCTCTAAAAAAAATAATATGCTCATGGTTTGCTTTCAATAAAAGAGAATTGTGTTGACTTCCGGAAGAAGTCAGAGTGGGATGCAAAACATAATTATTTTAATGCTCCCTCATTTCTTCTCTCTCTCTCTCTCTCTCATATATTTGTTTCTTCTGGTCATCTGTAGTAGCTTGTTATAAACTAGAGATGTGAATGTTAAACCAGTGGAGGCTGGGGCAGCCCCTTGGCTGATTTTTCTCTTCCATCATACTTTTTTCCACATCTTTTCCCATTACTAATTTGCCTCTTTTCTGACACCATTCCTGGTGCTGGAACGGTTGCTTTTTTCCCCTCAGCCTTCATTTTTTGTCTTCTCCCGTGTCTATATTTGCACAATAAAAGTGAATATGTGGAAAAACTATTTTGAAAGGCAGTGCTACTTTAAAAAGACTGTCAAGATTCCTAAAAATATAAGACCAGACCAACAGCAGCTAGTTATTCTAGGAGAAAAATCAGGAGCCATTCATGCATGTAAGTTCTAAAAAAGGTAAGTTATTTTTGTTGCAGTGGTACTTAAATATGGGGCTATAGCATTAATACAAAAAATGTCTTTCTTAATAATGCTGTTAAATAATTAAAATAACATTTATTTTAATATTTTTGGTGTTTCATACATGTTGCATGTAAGTATTTTGCGATCCCAGCTGTTGTCAGTCAGGGTTTTCGGGGTTGTCCCAGTGCGTTCCTGACAAGTCCTCTACTCCGTTGGTGATATACTTTCGGCTGCATGTGTGCCTTTGCTCCCTTTATCTAAAGCGTTAAACCCAGTGACTTGGGCCAACATAGTGGATCTGAGAGCCCCCGTAAATGACAGATTCAGGCAAGGATGAAACCAGTCGAGCAGGTTTATTGCCAAATGCTATACATTAACAGTTGTCAGCAGAAAGTCTTAACACCAAGCCATTGTGCATTCTGCAAGCGTTGACAATGTACCAACACACAGCAGACATATTGCCAAATAACAGATACTAACAGTGGTTAGCCAATGTTAAGCCACTGTGCATTCTGTAAATCTCATCAATTATACCTGCTGTTTCAGGTGCCTAATGCACTCTTCCCCCATCCTCCTGTTGATTGGTGCCCACCATTTGCAGTGCCCTTTTATAGACATGTACAGACAACTTGCATCACTTCTTTACATACCAGGTTGCCATCCTCTGTTGCCTAGTTACCATCCCTCACCTTATGGAAGGGGGGTTTGCTTACTATCCTTCATACTTAAACTTCGACCTGATCCTGAAACTAGGTTGATATGTACATTAGTTTTTGGGGCGTCTTTGGTACCAAAACGTTTCTTATGAAGATGTTCCACTACTCCCCTTTGGCTTATAATATGTATCCAGTGTCTCCTTATGTCCTTCCATGCTCGACCTAACTTACACAATTATCAATAGAGCCTCTTTCTTGGCTCCTGTGTTACTGAACCAAAGTCTTGCTCACTAGATTCCAGGCCTGTTGCTGTTTTCATGTTGCAGGCCTTTATTCAGGCCTGCTGACTCCATGTTACCAGCCCTCAACTTACTACAACAGCCCCTTGCAAAAACCTATTCTCATGTTCAAGTGACACTGTAAATAAGAAATGGGCAGCATTATCTCCTGCAAACGTAAACAAACTTGGAACAATTGGCTGAATAAGAAGTAGGACCGAGGGGACTTGTATGTTCTAAAGTTTTGTTTTATTGAACGCAGGTATGGAATAAAATCTACATTTGTAAGTTGCACTTCCAGGAAAGAGATTGCACTACAGTATTTATAGTGAATTGTAAAATACTATCAAAAATATAAAGCACTGTATTCTGTGTAATCAAAATCAATATATTTGAAAATATAAAAAATCCAAAATTATAAATTTAAATCGGTATTCTATTTAACAGTGAGATTAAAACTGTGATTAATCACAATTACTTTTTATCAATTGATTTTTGAGTTAATCACATTAGCCTAACTGACTCAACAGCCCTATTTAAATACCATCTTACAACAATCCTTGTTGGATAACTTCAGTTTCAGCTACACAGTTAAGCTTCCAAGAGCTATGTCTTTTTGTAATGGTTAATAACTTTTATTCCCCAGAGCAAATTGCCTGTATATTTTATTATTCATATTGCTGTACTAATTTTTAGTAAAAATTTCCCTCTGAAGAATTATGTGAAAATGGAGGATTTTGGTCTTTGATGAAAATTGCAAAAAGATGTTTCTATCTCCTTAATTCCCTTTGAAACTATAATAAAAGGTAGTAGTGGTAGTAGTCGTATATACAGCAGTGTTTCTTCAACTTTTTAAGACCGAGGGACACCAAACTTTTTTTTATGGGAGATGCCAAGGATTCTTTAAGCAAAAGGGGGAAAAAAAGGTCAGGAGGAAAAAGGGTCGGGGGGGGGGGAGTTATTGGGAGGAGGGGAGGAAAGGTTTGCCTGCTCCTTTAGGGGTGGCCATTTTGATTCTGTTCTCCATGGCACACCTCCGACCGCAGTTTAAGAAACACTGATATACGGAGACTCTACTACTTTAAATGTCTTGTTACCCATAAGTAAGCTGTAGTCTTGTTTCCTTGTGCAATCAGTAGAGAAAATCTTCCTTCTATAACAGATTCTTGATGAACTGGTGGTTTTCTTCAGATTTCATATACGATTTGTTTTTCTTGGCCTTCCAAGTCACATTGTGGGAATTTTGCCTTCAGTTCTGAAGGCAAAATGGATTGGAATAGTGTGAATTTTTTTAAATCGATCTCATAGGTTGGCTGTGTGCTTCTACTGTTAATTTCTTCAGTCTGAAACAAAAAACAGGATTATGTAGCACTTTAAAGACTAACAAGATGGTTATTAGGTGATGAGCTTTCGTGGGCCAGACCCACTTCCTCAGATCAAATAGCGGAAGAAAATTGTCACAACCATATATACCTAAGGATACAATTTTAAAAAAAGGAACACACATGAAAAGGACAAATGAAATTTGATTTGTCCTTTTCATATATGTTCCTTTTTTTAATTGTATCCTTTGGTATATATGGTTGTGATAATTTTCTTCCGCTATTTGATCTGAGGAAGTGGGTCTGGCCCACGAAAGCTCATCACCTAATAACCATCTTGTTAGTCTTTAAAGTTCTACATAGTCCTGTTTTTTGTTTCAGCTACACCAGACTAACACGGCTACATTTCTATAACTAATCTTCAGTCTGAGTTAGGCATGATGGTATTCTATGAACTACGATTGAAAGGAATGCTAATTTCTTGGTAATTATGCTAAATTTGAGGAAAAGCTCCTCAGAGTAGGAAACTGCACAAAATAGGTCTGTGTTCAGATAATTAGCATATGCTTACAAGTTAGGCATCTGAAATACTAAGGTGAATCTCAGTTCTTCATGCTACAGTTGATTGCACTTTGCAGTGTGGATAGCCATGTAAATTTGTCATCTTCATCCTCGGTAGAACAAATCCATTTACGTTTTGTGCCTTGTAGAGTAAATGCATTCTTGATATCTGTTAAATAGCGTTTAAAAAGAAAGTAGGCTTTAGTGTATTCATTACTCTTGGTCAATAGGCTATCTAAGGGATAGATAGTAGAATCTTGTAGCTTTACTCTTAAATTCTGACTTAAGGACATAATAAATAACAAAAAAAAAAATTCTGTACAAGCTAATTTAAGAATATATAGAGCTGTATCATGGGAAGCTGATAGAAGACTGCCCATGAAGGTAGATATCACAAGGGAGACACTGGACAGTGTTAAATCAGAAATCTAAGGGTAATGCTGACTTTCAGCCCTACATTGTCTTAAACTGATGCAGAGGCATATTTCCAGTGACCTGCACTGGGCTTTTGGTAGTAGCTATGCTAACTTAATGTAGCTATGAATCTTGTTTTCTCTGTTATCTGCTGGTTACTTAGGGTTTTCAGGATGGGGAGTAGCAGACACAATCATTTCAGTGGGTAGAGATTAGGGTGAGTATGGAGGGGCATTGCTTCCCCAAACTGGATATGTCGCAGAAATTATGCATGGTAATGCCAGATTTTTTTTCTCCCTTTTATTTGGCCCTGCTTTCTCCCTGTGGAGTGAGGCATTGTGTGTTTGGGGTGGGACGGTAGGGGGGCCTGGAAATCAAAATCCGTTTCCCAAAATGAGCTACATAAGGGGAGGGCAATAGAGACACTTATGATCCTCACAGAAGAGCCTCAGCTTGGGTTGTGGTCATTTCAATTTTACTAGCCTATAAAATCAGAGTTGCCCCCAAAACACATGAATTGAGACATTATAATCAGCACTGGTAACACTGAAGAACAGAGTTTTTTCACAAGGGTCTGTACAACATACAGAACTGATGGTGTCAGGCCTAGATGAACGGGGAAGATTACATGTGAGTGGAATGTGCTCGGGCAGATGGGAAAAGGCTTTAGCCATGTATTTGCTTGTGTGCATTGAACGTTTCTGTTTCTCTAAAACCGGGGAGCCATGATTCATAATTGCATAAAAGTGCTTAGTTCTGTTTGTTCAAGAATGCTTTTGTATTCTAATACTGATTTTTAAGTGGTAAACACACCAAGTAAATTGAAACAAAATTAATGGCAACTAATATAAACTGCGTATGTGATCTCAGGGACACTGTAATTTAAGCACCACTAACAATTGGTAAATCCAGAAGCTAGACCTAGACCTACACTTATTAATAATGCCTCTTACCCCCTCCCAATATAGAAGTCAAACTATGCTTATGCATTTCACTAACATGTTTGAAGTGCATGTTACTGATGTTAAAATGCTTTGTATACCAGATTTTATAATGGTTTATGCAGATGTTGTGGCAGTACAAACCTGCAATAACACTTATCTATGGGCACTCCAGTTATTTGCTTTATTGGGCTTAAGAAATCCCCTATAATTTCAAAATGCACTCGAGTGGGGGAGGTTTTCCGGATGCTTACAACTCTAATAACACTCACTAGTGTTAATGAAAGTTTAACCATGCATCAAGAGTATTCCCTACATAGGGACTGTTGATGCAGAATTCAAATACTTCCCCCACTTGATTAGCAGATGACAAAAGATGCTTTCATTAAACAAATGGTAGGAAGAGTTGATTTGATTAGGAACGAACTCAGATACTTCATTATGGTTGAATGGGGAGAAATTTTTTCAGGTACAGGAGTAAAATGTTTTGGATATCATAAATAGTTATCTAAGTGAGAGCTTTTAGATTGTGTAATGAGCAATTCACCTGCTGAGAGGGGAGTTCAATGAGGAGCAATGCAAAGATTAACTCAAGAGGGTGCCCTAATTAGTCCTGTGTGAATAACAGATGTTTTGGATTGCTGGCAATTCTGAAAAATGGAAAAGGTACTGTTCAACTTTTTAAAATGTTCAGTGAATCAAATCCTAGATTGTTATTGGAGTGTATGAAGTATTGTGCTTAAGCCAGGGGTTCTCAAACTTTGTGATACCGTGACCACCCCTCTAAGTTGCTCGCGACCCCTGGGGGGTCGGGACCCACAGTTTAAGAAACACGGGCTTTGCTGGACCCCCCCAGCAGACCAGGGGGACAGGAGCAAAGCCTTGGAGCATGCCCGCAGCGGGACAGCCAAGGCGTGCTTGGGCTGTCCCGCTGCGGGCGTGCTCTGCAGCTTTGCTCCTGTCCCCCTGGTCTGCTGGGGAGGTGGGTGCAGCTAGTGCCCCCCCCAGCAGACCAGGCTTTTCTTGCCTACCCCTGGGGTAGAGCATCTGGGGGCTGCCGGGTTGGTCCCGCAGCGCTGCTCCAGACCAACCCGGCAGCACCCCAGCTGCTCTGCCCCAGGCGTCCCCAAGTCAGCCACTGCTGAAACTGACCAACGGCTGACTACAGGAAGCCCCAGGCAGAGTTGCTCTGCCCCAGGCTTCCTGGAATCAGCCGCTAATCAGTTTCAGCAGCAGCTGATTTGGGAACGCCTGGGTTTCTTAAGTTGAATCTGTATGTAAGTCAGAACTGGTGTCCAGATTCAGCCGCGGCTGAAACTGATCCGTTTCAGCCGCGGCTGACGCCAGTTCCAACTTACATACAGATTCAACTTAAGAACAAACCTACAGTCCCTATCTTGTACATAACCCGGGGACTGCCTGTACTTGAAACACTGTGAACTAAGGATAGTCTACCAAACAAGTGGAGGAAATATTCTGAACTCTGCATAAACAAGCAACTGCAATAATCAGTGCCTATTCATGGAGTCCTCTTGATGCATGCCTTAGCTTTCATTAACAACTAGAGGAAAAACTCTGCCCTGCTTGTCCATTTTGAAAATGTTCTATCTTTTCTGTGTGTCTCTTATATTCTGGATCCCATGAAAAGTCACCAGTTCCTTCTGACTTCAGGAAAATACTGGTACTGTAATAATGATTGGGTAGCTAATAAGTGGGTGTGGGAGTTGAGCTGATTTACAGCCTTGCATTAGGAATGTGGCTGATTGCTGTCTCCCTTTGTATGTTGACTTTTACTTTGGCTCATGTTTTCTTACCCTTCCATGGGTGGATGATGATGATAGCCTTCTCCTGGCTAAAATGACATGGTATTTGAGGCAGAGGGTTTTAATATTTTAAAACACATGCACACAGTTTTAATTATATGGGATATGCATAGAGAGAGAGCCACCCATGCAAGAGAGACTCTGCAGTAGTTTTTAACTTAATTGCCAATTAACTGAAATTAGTATGTTTGTACATGGGAGTGTAGATGCTTCACAATTATTTGTTCTGGGATTTACACAATTGATTTGCTACATACTTCATGATTGTGGCTTCTCCAGATCAACATGTACAAATATAAACAATTGTTGTTGTTTTTAAAGGTTTTTTAGATTAATATGGCTACCCCTCTGAGACTTGTAAATGTACAAACATGTTAGTTATGTCCAGTTATTTGGCAGTCAAACAGAACTTTAAAAAAAAATCTTCAGTGTAGATGGACCATAAGCCAGAACTCTGTAATGACCAGAACTACTCAACACGGATCATCATGTTCATATTGCTTCTTATTTAGGACAAACTCACTTGCAATAAAACAAACTAGCAGCAGACTATAGCCCGCAGAATGGAACAGTTTAAACCGACCTATAAGTGACCATTGTAGGAATGTTACAAAACGTACATTTTGTATGTGGAATGTCTTCTACAACCAGCCTGTGAAGAGCTACTGTTGCTAGGAACTGGTAAGTTGTTTTGGGGGTCCGTTCAAATGGTATATAGGAGATGCGACGGTGTGAAATAACAAGTGCATCATTGAAAAGGAAAAGGCGAAGATCGTGGATATGTTCATAGAGCCTATCAAAAGGAAAAACATTACTTATATGCTTTACATTGAGAAATATCTGGAAATCTAGAGGCTTCTGAGAACTAATGTAGCTACATCAGAGTTATCCAGTACTGCTACAGTATATTAATATTTTTTCCTGTCTCTTTTAAGTAAAAATAATTTTTAAAGGTTTAGTAATCTAGGGAAGATTATCTGACCTTCAAAAAGAAAGTCTGGAAGATGGAATCTTTAAGTTCTATATATTAATTTACGTTGCAAGTAAAATACATATAAGGCTACAGATCCAGTTGTGAGTTCTGGTAAACCAATATTCAAGCCTCATTCTAATAGCTGGTTATAAGAATCTCTGCAGCTAAGAGTTGGGGGATACCTAATTGTTATCCGCATAGGCTTCAAATTTTGTACAGTATTGCTTGCTTCATTCAATTTGGTTTTTAATTTAACTTCCTAATGACTTTCAGCTGAACTGAGACTGCACCTACTGAGTCAAATTAGGACTTCCAGCCTTTGGGAAGAGGCTGTTCTTTAAATGAAAGCTTTTTGGCTACTCTGTACTGTTAACAATGAAGGGATGGAATCTGAGTTGTCCTTTGCCCTGTTTTCAATAGAATTGTAGCTTCACTACAACTAGCTTTCTCTTCTTATCAAGACTGCGTCCTTCTGTCTTCTGTTCTTGACATTGCCAACATGTTGCAAGTTTACATAAGTAGATTTAAAAGAGCTCTCATATTTATGTAACAAGAAATACAAAATTATACTTCTAATATACCTCTTTCAATTTAGGTACATGTTTTTATGGAATTACTTTGGTTGGAACTAAGCTGTTTAAATTGCATTTTCCTCTCACTGATATCTTCCTTTACATGTTTGCTATTCACACTCTGCACTTAAACACTAATTTAGAAGACCTTTGAACAGGAGTATTCTGCTATTCTTACAGTATACTGCTCTAGTCATAGTTGCATAATATTGCATGTTGCTGTAGAATAAAGCAGAAAAAGGGGCAAGCTCTTACTAAAACCAAAAACTAAAACAGCAAACAGCAGCAAAAGATGCAGAAAATGACCCAATAAGTGAACTGTTTTTGTAGACTTTTCTCAGGTTTTCACTAAAGATGTTAAATATCAAGTAATTTAGTACTTGAATAGTCAGTGGAATTTCCATTGACTACTCAAATAGTTGATAGGCACTTATGCACTCCTCCTTTGAAATGTACAAGAGCCCCAGCTGGGGCTCTTGTACATTTCAAATGAGGAATGCGGAACTCCGTGTGCACCCTGGGGCCACCAGAAAGTCTTGCTGACTCCAGGCTGCACATGGCATGACAGCTTTGAAATATACAGGAGTCCCCAGCAGGGGCTCTTGTGCATTTCAAAGGGGAAGCGCCCACATGTAGGCTGGGGTCAGTGCGGGACTCCTCAGCTGATCCCAGGCTCCATGCAGCATTTCCATGGAACCTGGGATCAGCTGAGGAGTCCCCAGCTGACCTAGGCTCCATGCAAATACTGTGGCAGCGTTTCAAAGGAGCAGTGCCACATGGAGCCCAGGGTCAGCTCCATGCGGCACTGCTTTGAAATGCCAAGGTGGTGTTTGAGGCAGTGCCACACAGCTTAGCCTGGATCAGCTGTGCAGCACTGCTGCTTTGAAATACCCCCTTTGCTGCCTCGATCTGATAGAGGCAGCAAGGCGGGGGGGGGGGGGGGGGGAATCTATTAGTTGACTCGACTATCCAATAAGCATTTCCATATTGGATAGTCAACTAGTCCTTAACAGCCTTAGTGTGCACCATTAGCAGGCCTGAGTCACATGATTTTTTTTCTAATTTTTACAGATCATACAAAGCTGACAAGGGTGGCTGTTGCCAGCATCAGCCTAAGTAGTAGTATCATCGCTCTGGTCAGTTAATTTCTGTCTTCACAGTTGAGAGAAAAGAGTCTGTTCGAAAAGAAATTTGGAAAGAGTTTGTTCTTTAGTTACTGTGGCCTTGTTCAGCCACACGGGCAACCCAATTTGTGTATGAACCTAATTATTACCCAACCTGAGTGTTAGTTCAGTGCTGCCGTACAGTTCACAAAAGGAAAACAAGCAGAATGCAATTTTCTACCACTCCCTGTTGGAAGTTGATGAAAGATGACCACTTCATGCTAATGACTGATCTCTCATCAGTGCTCCAAAGGAATATGTAACTCATGCACTTTTTCTACTCCAAAAGTTCCTTGGAGACATTAGTAAGGTCCTGGGACAACTTCTTTCCAACTCCAAATTAGCAACCAATTCCTGTGAGGTCTAATTTCATTTCCCCTTGGATATAGTTTAATATATTTGCTTACCTGAATGAAACACAGATTTCCTCAGAACAGCAGCTAAACTGGATTACATCTTGTACCATGATCAGATACCTGTTGGGTTCTAATAAATTCTGTGAATTAAACATTGCAGGATTAAAAGCCATGGAAACCAAAGTTTGGTTTTGGGGATTATCCTGATGTTAATTATAAAATTAAGCCACAAAGCTGACAATGAGTTATCACAAAGTTAGTTACCTATTTTTGGTTTTATAAATTAAGTCTCTTCTAGGGCCAGAATTTCTCTGAGCACTGCCTTTAAAATAGTATTAAAATATGGTCAGATATCTTTTGGGTATTCACCAGATACAGAAAACTATCTTCTTCAAATTGACTTCTCCTGAAATATCTCAACTGAATTAGACATTTATATGGCTGAGTTAGTCACCACTTGATTTCCACTTTTTAGCACATTTAATTAACTTTATAAGTTTCAGAGGGGTAGCCATGTTAGCCTGTAACTAAAAAAGTTTTTAAAACAACAAATAGTCCTGCAGCACATTAGAGACTTAACAAAAAATGTAGATGGTATCATGAGTTTAATCTGAAGAAGTGGGTTGTGCCCATGAAAGCTGCTGATACCATCTACATTTTTTCATCTCTAAGGTGCTGCAGGACTATTCGTTGTTTAAATTAATTTTGTTCTAGATAAGACTGGCTGAACATTTTGCCAACTATTTTTAAACCAATAGGATTCTTTTTCAATGTGACTTTTTTATATGATGCCTGTTTTCCATATAAATTTTAATCTTTCATCAAACATCCAAAAACTGAAATATTTTGAGCCAAAAATCAAAGTAATTTGGATTTCCTGCTATGGTGACACAAGACTTGTATTTTGATTTCCTCGTTCTCTTACATGGGCTGGCCTCCACCGCAGCCTACATATCTCATAGTGTACCACAGCCAGGGACTCCCATGTTCTCCTCTGAGGAGAGACTACGGTGTACCATGAGGAGCTCGGCCTGTAAAGGAAATTCTTACATGCAGTTTTTGTTCTGGAATTCCCCATGCCAGTCAATTCACAGTAGGACATTTCCCCCATCTCTGTACCAACTAGAGGCCAAGCATATCTTTTGCTCTAAGCCTGAACTACCACTTAGGAAGAACTCCCTGGAACAATAGCTTCCAGAGCAGAAAAATACTAACTATTAAAAAGTGTGAATGTGCTGTTCAATTCAAACCACATGCAGCAGAGCTTTGACATTTAATTTAGGTGTATCCTGAAGAAAAACTCTCTTTGCTTTCAAAGTACTTAAAAAGCAAGCAATAGGCAGAAAAATTCTCCAAAGGGGGCATCTTTGGAAAGGTCCTAAGATGAAAATTCACAGGCCTCTCCATGCAGATAGTGTTCACAGTGGCCTGCAGTAGGATTCAGTTTACCTGGTACTGGTATAGAATTGAAAAGACATTTACAGGTTCTTGGAGCACCTCATTCAGTAACACCAAACACTGCCTTGACCTGGGAGATGAGATTGCTGCTGCTGTTTGATAAAGATGGAAAATCTTGTAGGAGCTTAACAGACCTCTCCATTAGATGTGTGACCTTACTGGCCACAAAATTGTAGCTCTTTTCAGGAAATGCATAATAACTAGAGAGAAATTGTTCGCTGAGGCTTGTACAGCTCTGCCATACACATCATAATTCCTCAAGTAAGTTCAATTCACAACCATCTTATGCACTTTTACTTTCTTAGGATGTTTGGATTCCATCAAGAGGGCAACAATACCACTCTGTATTACATGAGGAAGACTGTGGTGACGTAAGGCTGGAGGCCTGCTTAGTTCACATAACTGCCATGTTTTTTATATGGAAGTGATGTTTCAAGGAGAATATGCCAGTCTCTGAAATCCTTTTGAAGATGCAAATGGTAAGTAGGCAAGAGCCTTTCAGTGGAAACAGAGGGAAGCCTGGTAACTGTGGCTAAGCCATAATTTTATTCAGATTTGTAACACAAAGATCAAGATAACAACAGGAATCAGCATGTTTCCAGAGGACTGATAAGAGCGGTTGTTCTCTAGAACCTTATGTAACAATGAGACATTCTCCTGGGTTTCTTATAATGTAATATGTGTCTAGTCCCTGGCCAACGTTTCCAAAAAATGTTGGGCTAGTGCCCAGAGTGTGTGCCTTCTTGTAAAAACATTACTGTGCTTTGCTTCAGCTAACCTTCCCCTGATTTATGTCTCTAACATGAAGGCCTTCTCTACCCTGCACATTTTGTTGAGAAAATCTGCCTTCGGACAACATCATCTAATCTTCAGTAACTCATAGGTAGACATTTTGTGATTTTGTTTCTTCAGCATTTCAGGAGGGTGACAATCACCATTGAGCGAGGAATTCTAGTTGCATCCTTTTAGGTTCCCAGCTGATGGGTTAGGCAGCACTGGATATTGGGTCAGGATAGGTTCTTCTTATACTGCATTTTGTCTTGTTTGAATGTTAAAAGGAGATTCCAGTTACATCTAAATCAGAACTAAGACCCAAGACCTAAACTTAATGAGACAGTGGTTATAATCACTCTGGTCTGTTCCTTCAAAATTTTCTTTAACCTCTGTTCAGTGGGCAATTAAGGGGTGGAAAGGCATAAAGGCCTTTTAGACCGCTTGCTGACTGTAGCCTCCAAATCCTCATGTACCACCTCTTTTTTCCAACTGGACTTAATGAACCTATTTTCTTTCAAGAGGCTTCCAACCAGGTGTATCCTGTAGTGTGCACTCCCTTAATTTAAGTGTCTTGATGAGCTGCTCAGCCAGGACTTTCCTTTTTCCATTCAGATTCCTGAGGAACAGTGTGGCCTTCTGCCCAGGACACAAACAAGGATGCTACCCAAAGCAGTGCTGAAGGCTTTCTGCCATATCAGTTGTCTTTACCAATTTTCTGAAGAATCATCTGCTGGAAGTGGGCCATCAAGCTCACCCTTTCATAGCATGAGACCGTTTATATTACTCCATGTTGCCTCCTTGGGTCACACCTCCCCAACTCATGTAGAACTCCAGGTATGTTTCTCCCTCTATGGTGCCTAGTATTTGTATTTAGAGCCTGATATCAACCAGCTGTTAAATAGTATTGAGAATGAGATCTAGTACCAGACCTAGATCAAAATATTAAATATATTGATCTTTTGTGATTGCTGTCTGGAAGCGCCAAAAAAAAAAAAAAAGTGCTGAGTATTCCCAGCAGTAGGGGAGTCAGAAATTATTTCAGGTGATTGGCAAATCAGCTGTTTTCTCTTCTGAGAGATTTTCTTGGATGATAGCTTAGAGATATCCAAAAATTGGAGTTTTGGAATGGCTGTAATTGGCTTTTCAATGTAGCTGCTGGGCCTTGTATAATATGATGAGGTCATTGGACCAGGGTACAGACAGAGAAGGATGATCCGGCATTTGGGAATATCTTTGGAGAAGTTGCAAGTCCAAAAAGGGGAGCACTTTATTTGTATCTCTTTGTGGACTTCAGGTCTTAAGTGAACTGCATGCCTTTGTTGCTGTTCCTACTAGTGGAAGCAAACTCCTCAGAAAAGTGGGGAAGGTTCTTACCCTCTGTGCTCTATAAGATTGCCTCCCAAGTTTTCTCAAGGGTTTGAGCTAGAGAGTGGTAAAGGACAATCTTCATAAGTCCCTCAGGAGAACAGTATCCACTTTGATCTCCTGTTGGATCCTTGGAGGCTTGATAGAGAGAGGATGTATTTCCCAGGGCGAGAGATATCAATGACTTCCCCTATACTCCCTCTGGCTGAGTTCAGGCTTGAATAGGAGCTGACTGCACAGAACGATGAGTGAAGCAGAGCTGTTGGAGTCAAGTGACTCTGATACCAGGTCACAGGAGGCCTTGTAATATAATGGTTTGTGGAAAGGGAACATGGACCTTTGTATCTTGCCAGCTGAGAGCAGGAATTTATTCCTCAAACTTTGCCTTCTCTTGGGACTCTGGAGACTATTGGATTTTCTCTGCTTGTTCCTTAAGCAGTGGGAATAGGGCTCCTGTCCCTAAGCGAGAGGCAGGGAGTTTAGAAAAACCTATCTCTTAGTTCTGTGTCACTAAATCTGACCTGATCTCCATATAGGGCACTTCTATTCATCCTGCTCCACTGTCTTGGCTGCACCTCGTGCCCCATGTCAGCTGAGAGCTGGGTTTTGCTGTAGCCTGCTGTCTGTTCCCCTTTTCTGAGAGTGGAGGGGGAGAAAAGGTGCTATCCCTGAAACCCTTCTTACAAGACATCATATATTCAGTTCTGCAGTTTGTGGAGGAAGAAAAGTTTAAAGCCAATGAAGAAACAGACACTTTGCTAAAAACTGTTTAGAAATCCTATCAAAGCACCACTCCAATGGGTGCCTGGCGTGTGCACTGCTTGGAGAGACAGAATTCTGGGGAGTTCATGAGGAATGGTCCTAAGCCCACACTCAGAGCAAAGGTCTTTCCAACAGGAGAAAGTTGTGAAATGCCTCTGGGGATGTCATATTTGTAAAACTCACTCACTCTTGTGGAATTCTATGTACATCAGGTCAAATTAAAGCCTCATTGAGGTAAATGGAAATTAGCCATTTACTTCAATGGGGCCAGAATCTGAATGCTAAAATGAGACTAATAATGGAAGGACTATCAAAATCTGAACTCTCTGATATATAGAGGCTGCTGTAAATCAGAGCTGAAATAAAATGCATTGAGTGTTCTAATGGAAAATTAAGTACTTACAGGACATCCTTGGATGACTCGTTGTGCAGTTATCATGTGCTCATCCCTGCTCGTATTCAGTTTTAGCTAGAAAATAAAGATAAGACCACAAAAAATGGTAAAAAGAAGAGACTTCATTGAGCTTTTATGAGACCTTGATTCATATGTGGGCAGTTCTAGGTGGTACAGTGATATTTGAATTACATAGCAGTTTTGTTAAACTAAGTTCACCCCACTGATTTTTTACCAAGAAAATTACTTGTGTAAAATGAGTCAGACAAAATCCTTCATGTTCTGAAATCCTCTGTTGTGTGTGGAGATTTTTTTCCCATCACTTTCTTAGAGTAAATGTACCAACTGGTAGGTGTTTTCTCATGCCTCATGAGCCAGCTTAGTTTCTTTTCTGTAGAGGAAGATTATCTGTGTAGTTGTTAATGAAGTAGAGGTCATCCATCAGTGAAGAACAGCTAGAGTGCAAGGCCCTCTCATCTCTGGCATTTCCAACAGCATCTCACCATCTAAGAAAACCCGTTATGCAGGTGGTATTCACTGGGGACACTGCCCATTTTTATGCTCCTTTTACACTGCTGCACAAATCTAGTCAAGGATTGGGACTTTATAGAAGTCCAAGACATTTTCAAAGTCCCTCAAAAAGGACTACTCTACTCATAACCCAATGTTTTTATAGAATTCATAGAACATTGTGTCTTTTCCTGTCTTTGAAATTAGAGGGGGAAGCAGCTCTTCCTAGCAAAGGTATCTGAAATGGAAGGCAACTCATGGCCTTAACTCTCTCTCAAATGTCTTGGCTCCTTGTTTTGTCTTATGAGGCACCCACACGAATACCACACTGAAAGGAGAGAACAGAGATATCTCTGATAACAGACCTGATTTATGTATTCCTTGTATTGTTTCATCATCTTTATTGCAGAAGTCAAATCTTCCCGGTCAGCATGTTCTGGAGGAGTGTACAGTCTCAGAGCATAAAGAAGGTTAAGATACTCTTCAAATCTTTTATAAGGACACAGCAGCAGTTCCTGTAGCCTACATTTCAGAGATATAATGCATGCATTAGCTAGGAACCTGACGTATGTATTGTAAGTTATACAGCATGACTTCTAATGGGGACTAGGTTAGCATGACGCTTACAGGATACACACTGGAAAACCGTTCTTTGGCTGACCTGCTAGAACTGGAGAGAGTTGTGGATCACGTATCAGCTTGAAGCAGTGTGCCAAACATGCACACATGATGAGTCTGCCTACTGATTTGAGAAATCTGCTAATCAAATAAGTCTTAACATGTCTGGCTCTCTACTGCAAGAAAGAACACAGCAATTGCTAATGTTCCACTATGACATTGATGCAAAGTCAGAATCCTTTTCTTTAAAAATCTGACCAGTCCCGTCTGACAAACGTCTTCATTGTGTGTGCTCTCACGCCCTTACATTTTGGTAGAGTACCCATGAGAAAGGAAAGATCCTGGAAAATGTCATGAATACTGGATCCATTTAGTCCTACAAGAATTACAACTGAACAGATATTGCACTATGGGCCAACTCATACACCTCCCATGACTAATGTATTTGCACTAAGATTTCATTGACACACTTAATTGTTTATACTGCTTTTTAAATTGAGTTAGGAGGTTGGGATGCTCACAATGGATTGATCCAAAGCCCAGAATTCTGATTTTATGCTATGTCACAGTGTGAATACCACAGCCCCTTACCTCATCATGTTAGTAACAGCAGTCCTATCATGTCTTTTCAAGAAGGCACGGAATAAAGGAATGGTCTCTCTGCACTATGAAAGAAGTTTTACCATCAGTATAACTTGATTGTTAGAGACCAGCCTAATGGAGGTTTTTTAATACTGTAATTAAAATAATTTTATAAAGACTTTTATATTCCCAGCTGTAATAGGACTTTGTACAAAAGTATCCTTTAAAGGGGTATGTGATCCAACAAGAGAAGTAAATATAAATTTCTGTGACACCCCCCTCCCAAGTATATTTTGTCATTTGATTGACTGTGAACAACCCACCAGAACAGGAAATGTGACAGCGTTGAAATCTCTGTTCTTGGGCTGGACAACTTTCTAAACCTTAAAGAGCAAGCGAGCACAAATCTGCTTCCTTGGCAGGAGGAAATAAGGATCATCAGCTTGATAAGCATGGCTCTCAGAGCCAAAGTTTTACCACTCGCAAGGTAACAGTGCGCCACATACTCTGGCATCTACATTCAAGCAAACTAGGGATGTTAAAATGTGTGTAAGTAACCATGTAATTGCTGAAAATTATAGCAGTTACATGTGGAGCGGCAGTCAGCTCCCTAGGAGCTGGTTCGTGCAGGGAGCTGGCTTTTAAGTTGGCTCTCTGCGTGTACCAGCTCCCACCTTTTGCCCTGACCTGCTGCCCCTGTATAAGTAGCAGCAGCGCAGGGAGCCAGGTTTTAAGCTGCTTTCTGTACATACCAGCTCCCCGCTGCCTCCCTGCACTGCTGCCTCTGAATCAGAGGTAGTATTGCGAGAGGGCAGGCAGCTCCCCAGGAGCTGGTGCATGCTGGGAGTCATGTTGGGAGGCAGGTGGCTCCCCGGGAACCAGCTTTTACACCAGCTGCCTGCGTGTACCAGGAGCCAGCATGTAACTGTGAATGTTAACCAATGAGCCCAGGCTCATCAGTTAACCGTTTACATGGTTATACTTTCACATCCCTAAAGCAAGCCTTGTTCCCTGGATTTTATCACCAAGCCTAGAGTTGGAGATCAATGGTGCAGTAGTAATCATCGTGAAGGATCTTTTTAAAGTTTAATGGCACCAATTAAAATGAAAAAGGGGCATAAATGGCTGTCCCGTTAGCTCTGTCAACATTGTGTCTCTTTAAACTCTAGCATCAGTTGTGCTGGAATTATGGACAATTTCTAAATACTACTTCGTAGATTTATAGTAGGACTATACAAGGAAACTGGTAGCTATTAAGATGTCATCTCTCTGCATGCACAATAAGCTTTGAAGGCAGGATGATTATTTAGTTGGAAGACATTGTGTGCGTGTATGCGCGTGCATATGTGTGCATGTGCGTGCAGGGCTGGACTTAACATGAGGTGAACTGAGGCAGCCGGCTCAGGTGCCAGACTGTGGTGGAGGGAAGCACCACTAGGACCCAGAGTGCAGAGCCGGCCCAAGGTACAGGCCAACCGAGCTTCCGCCCAGGGTGCCCCATTATACGTGGCGCCGCGCATGCGACGAGCGCCCGGGACACACGAATGCCTCGGGCCGGCCCTGCCAGAGTGTAGAAAATTGTCTGCTGCTAGTGCATATGTATTCTCTTTGCTCTAGATGCACAGAGATGGTGGAGTGCTGTGCTGGAGGAAGGAGGGCATGAGAGACTTAACAGGCAGGCAGGAGAAAAGATGGCATGGGGGCGTCATTTGAGCTCCCCGCCTCAGGTGCCAAAATGTTGTGGGCTGGCTCTGTGTGTGTCTGTCTGTCTCTATATCTATATCTATATCTATATCTATAAAAAATAAATCTTTGTTTTGGCTCAAATACTTGAATGCATATGAACAATGAGGATTTGCACAAACATACTACAAAAGCTTAGGTTTGCAAACAAACTCCTCTGTATATGCATTAGATTAGGGTATCTGTTCATACAAATTGAGTGCATGGGCATTTCTAAAACTTGATAATTTATATACATCCATGAGAGGTGTTAAATGGCACATTTATTCAGGCAAACTTAACCATATAGGTTTCAAAGAAGCAGTGGCTAAGTCTAAGACCATCATCCTCTTCATTTTTCATAGTTTCTGTAGTCTGACTGATATTTTTCTGAGTTAGATTTTTTTTATATTTCAACATGCAAAGAATATGAATATTGGAATGGATTCCATGGAAATAAACTTAATCTATGAAACATAATTATTCTTCTGTCCAACTAAGTGTGATTATTAGCTAGTGTTTCCAGTGAAATAAATGAACATTAGACTGGCATCTTATGTATTTTCACAGTCATGGAGTACTTACTGTATCAATGGTTTTCAGAATGATAGTGTAGTTGTTGAAGAAGTTTGTGTATGTTTGAAGGTGCCGGCCAAACTGAGTGAATAGTTCACCCAAGCACTGGGTTGGACTCCATTCTTGAACTCTTTCAGTTAGGTCATTTAAAAAATTCCTATATTTGAAATAAAGATATCTTTCTATAGTTTCTTGGACAAATTATTGTTTAACTACATTGTTTCAAGTGTTTAAAAAAAATCCCACTCTAATTTAACTGGATACAATTTTCTTCTTGTTCTATACTGCTGTTTAGAGTTAATAGTAAGCTGTTATAAATTCGCCATGTTTTCATCCCAGAGCTGGCAGTGAAGAGTGACATGGTGTGATTTCTATATCTTTCATAAAGTGCTTTGGGAGCCTTCTGATGACACACACTAAATATAAGTTCTTATTTAAACATTTGGGTTGCCTATAAAATCAACCTTTTGTTACTGCCTTGAAAGATTTACAAAGTTTATCTTTTAGGCTCTCCAAAGTTTTGCATAAGGAAATGCATGTATTTTTTTATTGACAGAATCTCTCTTTTCTCAGGCACTGATGCCCCACTCCCTGTTCCAAGTAGCTCCTATAGCACAAATGACGTTAAACTGTTGCGTAATATTGGCCCTGGGCCTACTTTTAATCATCTGAATTGCAACATTTTTTTTAAACTGGGAGAATGGAAAATGTGTACACAACTTGCAAGAAAAATAAAAAACGTAAGTATGTTGGTTTTAATTTGTAAGATTAATCAGATCTAAATTCCTGGCTTACCCTTATAAAATTGTTAAAAATTGATGCAAGAAGTACAGCTTTTAACCATCTGAACACTTTTAATCTAGGTTAATGGAGCTTTCTTTGATACTTTTCCTTTATTTTTTTACTTAATACCTACATCATCTCAGATGTTTGACAGATATTCTCCTATGGGAGGATAGAGTATTTTAGCTGGTTTTTTACCTAAGCTTTGAGTTCTTACAGATTTTATTTATCTAGAGGTTTAAAATTGACCTTTTAAATCTTTTTTCAGTAACGAGCTCTAGCTTACATTCTTTTGATGTCTTTTATTATGTAACCTTGCTTATTCAACTCATAGCTTTCCTTGCAATCTATTCCAAATCATGTTTATTTCACTCTTGTCTCTTCCTTTCCGTTTGTAGACATGCAGTAGTTGTCACTGAAATGATTTTTTTAAAATCTTTTTTACTGGAGTTGGGCCTGAAGCAAAAACATGGATCTGATTCTGATCTCACCTTCATATGTCTAATGTAAGCTGAATCAAGACTGCAGTAAAAACAATTCTTGAAGTTTAGGATTCAGAATCCAGATCTAAAGTTTGGGTTGCCCAACTCTGACCCACTAGGTTTGAACTATGAGCTTTGAGATCTGGAGTTTAGTTTGCAGAATCATGACTTAGAGAGGGGCTCAATCAGCTGTATGCTGTGAACTCCTTTGCCAGTGCGTAGCCTTTCTGAT
Source organism: Pelodiscus sinensis (assembly GCF_049634645.1). Taxonomy (NCBI): domain Eukaryota; kingdom Metazoa; phylum Chordata; order Testudines; family Trionychidae; genus Pelodiscus; species Pelodiscus sinensis. Next base: position 98,978,781 of record NC_134713.1, on the reverse strand, counting down.
TTCAGAGAGGGCTCTGTGTAGATTCAGGATCTGCCCCATTCAGATATGATTGCAGGATCAGAACCTTCATTATATCTGACACTTCAAGTATATTAAGACTTCAAAGGGATATTTGTAGATTAGAACAAGATTCCAGTTTTTCATCCTGCATATTACTATCACTCTCACTGATAAATACCTAGCACTTACAAAGCATGCTTTTATAGCTCTCAAAGCCTTTTCATATGTGATAAATATGGCTTCCAATTTGAAAAATATGGGGAAACAGAAGCAGTGATAAGTGAGTATCACACAATGAGTCTGACACAGAGCTGGGAATGCCCCCTGGACTCCCAACTTTTATTCAAGTATCTTGTTCTCTGGACTATGCTGCCTCCACAATGTATACCCCTTTTTATCTTAGTACTGTGCCTTCCCACAGGGTTGAGCATTTTCTTCTCTATCTCTAGTCAGATATGATTGTATACTTTTGTAGCACTCAGTGTAAAATCTACCATAATTTTACCAAAACCGAAACCGTTTTAATTGTTCATGTTAATAGTTTGGTCATATTCTGCAAAGCTATATGTACCTGTGCATGGAGGTACAGAAAGGTCAGTAATTAGCAATACCATTACTTTCTAAAATCATCTGCCTGAAAAGTCAGTCATGCAAGCAAGATTGGACAGATAGCTGTTAATCAAGTCGTGTCCCTCAGCCAGGAGTTTGGTGTCATGTACTGGACAATCTTTCTCTTCATCAAAGAACATGCACAGATGCAGCAGATGGTGCTAACCAAAGATTTGGTTTTTGTTTAACCCAAAATATTTAATCGCTTAGTAAATTTAAAATATAGCTTATAGAACATACCTATTGAGTTGTAAGGCATCCAAGATATCAGAGAAGATTATTTGAACATTAGCATGACTTAGGATGGCTCGATTTGATCCTAATGCTGCTTTTAGTGGTATAACATAAACATTCCTCACGGTTTCCAGCATGTGCACATAGTTCTTCTCACTTGTCAGGAGCTCCCAGGCGCATCTAGTTCGTCTGTCTGCAGTGTCCTTCTGAAGTTTATCCTACAATCAGAGCATGGAGAATAAGTTAGCCGAGGTTCTTTACACAGCTTTACAATAAAAAGTCTGTGGCTAAAGGAGGACCAGACAACAATGAAAAGGGGATGGAACATTATACCTGCTTGCACCATTGCAATTTGACCTACTGAAGTTTATTGATAATTTTTCTCTCTACCTCTTCCTTGTCCACAAATGCACATAATGGTGTGTTCTCACTCTTGAAATGTGACCATATGCTTGTTCAACTGCCATCTAACTATATCCCTAGTTAGTATCTCTCCCTTCTCTCTCCCCCACTCTCTGACCCCAGGAAAGAGGGAGACAAATGGTGTCTGTGAATTTATCTAGTTCTTTTTTGAACTCTGTTAGTCATAGTCTTCACAACATCCTTTGTCAAGGAGTTCCACAAGCTCTATTATGTATGAAAAATATTTCCTTTTGTTTGTTTTAAATCTGCTACCTATTAATGTTGTTTGGTGGCCCCTAGTTCTTGTGTTATGGAAACAAGTAAATAACTTTTTTCTTATTTACTTTCTCCACACCAGTCATGCTTTTACAGACTTCTATTCTATCCGATCCTCCCCACCCACCTTAGTCTTCTCTTTTCTAAGGTGAAAAGTTTGTCTTATCAAAGTCTGTCTTTCTTCATTTGGCAACCGTTCCAAACCCTTAGTCATTTTTGTTGCCCTTTTCTAAACTTTTTCCAATGCCAAGCCATCTTTTTTGAGGCAACCACATCTGCACACAGCTTTCAAGATGTGGGTGTACCAAGGATTTATATAGAGGCAATAAAATATTCTGTCACATTCTCTATTCCAATTTTTTTGCAATTTTGTTGCCTAGTCACCTAGTTTTGTGAGATCTTTCAAAGCTCTTCACAGTCTGTTTTGGACTTAACTATTTAAAGCAGTTTGATGGTATCTGTAAATTTTGCCACCTCATTGTTTACCCCTGTCTCCAGATTATTTATGAATAATGTTGGTCTTACTTTGGAGACCTTTGCACCCCTCTGCATATGGGCCCGATTATATTATGTGCTATCTCCAGGAAGTCCAGCTATATTCTTCTCTTGGACCAGATCCTGCACTTCACTTAAGACTAAATTAAGAATTGCCTCTTCTCTTGGAGGGTCTAGAACCCTGAATACCACTTCAATTATTAAAACAGACCAATCTTACTTACGTAGCTTCTTTTTGAAAGCTCAGCTAATTCATCAGTGAACCTCTGGGCTGTTTCTTGATTAGTATGTATGTTGGCACTGTTCATCATACCAAACATAAGCTGACCTGAAAAGACAAGAGCATTAACTGTAAATGAGTCCTTTAAATGGTTATGGTAAGCTTGCTTGATAGTTTCTAGCAAATCTCTATACTCTAGTCAGGTGACATTTTGTTGGGCATCCATAACAAAAGGGAACTTTCAAGGCTTTGTCCACATTGTGGTTTTTAGCCATCAGCGTACCTACAATGATGTGGCTGCACCAGTGCCACAAACATTGCAAAGACAAATCCAGTGTAGACCAGGGCAAAATGTGTGTCTGATCTGAAAAAACACTCTAGACATGACTTTGCCAAGTTCCACATTTGTGTCAATCACAACAGCAAATATGCTCACTTTCTGGGTTTAATAATATATTCTTTACTTGCCACTGCCAGCCACACAAACTCAGCCTGAGATCTCAGTCAAGCAGAGTAGTTTCCTTGGCATTATGCCAGTACAGGCAGTCCCCGACTTACACGGATCCGACTTATGTCGGATCCGCACTTACGAACGGGGCTTCTCACCACCCGTGTCCTCCGGGGCAAGAGAAGCTTCTCCCGGTCTCCCTGGTCTGCTGGGGGGGGTCCAGCAAAGCCGCTGGACCCCCCCCAGCAGACCAGGGACACCCGAGCAAAGCTGCCGCCTGGGCTGTCCCGCTGCGGGCGTGCTCCAAAGCTTTGCTTCCCGTCTCCCAGCAGACCAGGGAGATGGGGAGCAAAGCCTCGGAGCACGCCAGCAGTGGGACAGCCACGGCGCGCCTGGACTGTCCCGCTGCCCGCGTACTCTGCAGCTTTGCTAAGCGTCTCCCAGGTCAGCAGACCAGGAAGACGGAGCAAAGCCGTGGAGGACTTGGGCGGTCCCGCCACCCCGGTCTCCCTGGTCTGCTGGAGGGGGTGGTGGTGCAGCTAGTGCTGCCCCCCCACCAGCAGACCAGGCTTTTCTTGCCTACCCCTGGAGTAGAGCAGCTGGGGGCTGCCGGGTTGGTCCCGCAGCACCGCTCCGGACCAACCCGGCAGCACCCCAGCTGCTCTGCCGCAGGCGTCCTGATTCAGTTGCTGCTGGTCAGTTTCAGCAGCGGCTGAATCAGGACGCCTGGGGCAGAGCAGCTGGGGTGCTGCTGGGTTGCTCCAGTAGCGCCGAGGAGCCGCACTACTGGAGCAACCCAGCAGCACCCCAGCTGCTCTGCCCCAGACGTCCCCAAGTCAGCCGCTGCTGAAACTGACCAGCGGCTGACTACAGGAAGCCCCAGGCAGAGTTGCTCTGCCCCAGGCTTCCTGGAATCAGCCGCTGATCAGTTTCAGCAGCAGCTGACTTGGGGACACCTGGGTTTCTTAAGTTGAATCTGTATGTAAGTCAGAACTGGCATCCAGATTCAGCCGCGGTTGAAACTGATCAGTTTCAGCAGTGGCTGACGCCAGTTCCGACTTACATACAGATTCAACTTAAGAACAAACCTACAGTCCCTATCTTGTACGTAACCCGGGGACTGCCCGTATATGAAAATCTCAGACCTATGACAACTTTAAATATTATTGTCTAAATACAGAGATTGGAGCAGAAAACAACTTTGAGTTGTGATGGTTCCATGACCCGTGGAGGGGCGGGCAGAGATTTCAAGTATTTCTTGCTGTTTTTGAGAGGGTACTTATTTTATAAGTGTTAAAATAGGAAAAAAGACACATCTTACCAATAATCCTGCCACTAATGTTCTTCTGCAGCTCACTTAAATATGGTTTCATCTGCTTCCTGACAGATTTCAGTGTCTCTTCCAGGAGCTCTGTCAGTCTGAGCCATATCTGTAGTTTTACTTCAGTGAAGTAGGTGGAGATGGGAGGTCCATCTTTCTGTTTTCCCAGCCAGTCACTAAGGACTGATATTTTTATACTCACTGAAACTGGTAGATGTAACCATTGCCCTTTGTTTAGTATAAATGTAATAAACAATCAAGCTCTTTTATGGAATGATTAACAAACAATAAGATCCAAAAGTCAGGCACATGGCAAGGTTTGGGTAGAAGTTGAACCATGTAGCCTCAGGGGTTTCCCTAGATACTGATAAAATAAAGCAGGAGCTGGGGTACTGATTTTCTAGAGCTATGTGCCAGAGAGAAGCAGCAAAGACAGAGGGAGTAAAAAAGCTAAGCATATTTAGATTGGGGGGGGGGGGGAGTCTGAGAGCATGAGCATTTGAGCAGAGTACTACCTGAAAGACTTAGAACCATGATTAAAGAAGCTATCTCCTGTTTGATTCCTACTGTGTTCAAGGAAACAAGACTGTACATTCTTTTACTCCTGGAGAACTGAGAGCCACTGTGCAAAGGCAGAGTTCATGCCTAGCACAGATTTTCTTTGGTAGAAAATACATTCTGCCCAAGAAGTCCTGCAGTTCTGCCTTTCACCTACCAGACGCTGCTGTGGCACCAGAACAGCCAGCTGACCTCCAGCAACAGCTAGCAGCCAGTTTCATTCATCACAGTATCTTGCCTGTGGAGTGAGGTTAGAATGGGGTGCACAGAGGTGCAAGTTCAGAAGCGCTAGTGCAGGGCAGGCTCAGGAGCTAGTGGGTGATAGCACTGAGTCAGCTACTGAATGGGGCGGGACTCCAGGGCCGCATGGGAGAAGGGTGGGTAGAAGATTCCAGGGCTACATGAAGATGGCGGCGGTATTGGACACAGGGCAGATGTATCTGATTGGGAGTGGTTCTGGATCAGCTAGGGTCTGCACAAAAGAGGCTCCCTAATTCCCTAACAGTCCCTTCCCTCCCCCAGCAGAAGCTGTTCCATACTTCTCCCACCCACACCCAACAATACTGCAAGTACGCTCCCAGGTTCCTTCCTTCTCTCTCAACTTCTCTATTACCACTCACTCTCCCCAAGCCTTTTCATGGCTTCTGAGGGGTGAGGGAAATGTTTCTGTATTGTAGCTTAAATGGATTGCTCAACATTCTGTATTAACTCGTAAGAAATTTGTCAAAAAACATCGCCTGAATCTTTTTTGGTATCTGTATGGTCACAGACATACTCGCTAATGGGTATTTTGAAATAAATTACCAAAATTGAAACTGGCATGATTATATAATTTTATTTTGACAAATAAAATAGGCAGGATTTTAAAGTATTTACAGAATTTTTAATTCTCCCAGGAGGAGTTGAATGTTTACTTTAAGTTTAAGATGACGCCTAGACTTTGACCTTTCTGATCATCATCATGTTAATCTGACAGACACGTTGCATAATATCAAATGGTCCTAAGCCCTTTCTGAAATTAAATTTTAAAAGTGATAAAATAAAGTAGCCAAAACTACAAACCTGTAGAATAATAGAAGCTGATAGCAAAGTTCATCTAATCTAGCCCCCTGCCAAAATGCAGGATTTGTTGTAGCAAACCCATCCAAAATGGATGGCTATCTAGCCTCCTTTTGAAAACCTCCCATGAAGGAATTTTCACAACCTTTGTTGGTAGTCTATTCCATGTTCTACTGTTTTTGCAGTTGACTTTTTTTCTTTAGATTTTCTTCTAAATTTGTAATGCTGTAATTTGAACCCACTGCCTCTTGTTATGCCTGAGGGGGAAGAGAACAAGTTTTCTCCATCTTTTTATGGCAGCCCTTCAAATATGTGAAGGCTGCTATCGTGTAAATCTGTAATTTGATTTTATAGAATTACACTGAGTCTTTAGAAAAACAATCATAGGCATTTAAAATTGGTCAAATACCAGCATCCTTCCTCTACACACCCTACTTCTACCCCTCATTTTCCAGAAGCAGATTTATAATAATTTTATTTTGCTTTTATCATATAATTCTTACATTCCTTATGGGAAAAATAAGTGCCTTTATTTTAAAGATGTGAAACTATTTTTCTCTTATTTGGAAATGACTCAGTTTCTCCAAGTCATGTAAAATGTGGCCAAATACCAGATGTCACCTAGTGTCACATTATTGGATTTTAAAGGTCATTGCTGCATCCATGCGGGGGAGGAGGCAACGGGTGCCCCAAAAGTCTATACAAAGGGGGCTGAACATTCTTTGTCTAATGCTTTGACAGAATTTTCCAGCATCAACACAGAGTACATATTTATAACTCCACATATAGATATTATACAAGTACATGAATAGCATATACAGAATCAGTAGAATATAAACTTTCATGTGACACCACACAGCCCCCTTTGTATAGACTTTTGGTACACCCACCCCTCCCATGGGAGCAGCAATAACTTTTAAATCCAGTAACGTGACACCTAACTCCCTTTATACATCCATTTAATAACTTTCTGTACTTACTGTGCTGAAAAGATCCAGTGGCAATTCCTGTGGGGGTTCTGAAGAGCACACCAGTTAGATGAGTCAGCTTGGAAAGGACTTCCATCCCTGCCTCTGCAAAGTTGCATTATTTTTTTTCTAGTTCATAAAACTAAACTATTTACATCACTAAAATATTGCAGTCAATACAGTTCACTACCCAATTTTTTCCCTCCATGCTGCTCTAATTATTCTGAGACCAAAAGGAGTCTAAACTTTTTTTTGAGGCTGGAAGAAAATTTCATGTATTTGTTATTCAACAAGACTTTCTCTAGTTTTTATCATATTATAATTCTGAAAACTCTGCTACGTTTACCGACAACGTGAAAGATGCACTATCTATCTTAACAAAATTACACCGACGAAACAAAATGACACTGAAACAATCACATCCACTAACATGGGCATGAAACTAGAAAAATTGTTTTTGGCAGGAGATCTCTAAAGAAAAATAACTCCAGTTTAGTTCCAATGTCAATGAGGAGATATACATTGGAACAAAAAACAGGACTATGCGGCACTTTAAAGACTAACAAGATGGTTTATTAGGTGATGAGCTTTTGTGGGCCAGACCCACTTCCTCAGATCAAATAGTGGAAGAAAATGGTCACAACCATATATACCAAAGGATACAATTAAACAAATGAACACATATGAAAAAGACAAATCAAATTTCAGAACAGAAGGGGGATGGGGGGAGGAGGAAGGTAAATGTCTGTGAACTAATATTAGAGGTGATAATTGGGGAAGCTATCTTTGTAATGAGTAAGATAATTAATGTCTTTGTTTAAACCTAAATGTAAAGTGTCGAATTTAAGCATGAATGACAGTTCAGAGGATTCTCTTTGAAGTGTGGTCTGAAAAGGTCTTTGAAGCAGGATGCAGGTAATCAAGTCGTTGAGACAATGTCCTTTCTGGTTGAAATGGCAAACTGTTTTTTCTTTGTGATCCTGTGATATACATTGTGGCTACGTCTACACTGGCCCCTTCTTCGGAAGGGGCATGCTAATTTTGAAAGTGGGAATAGGGTAATCCGCGGGGGATTTAAATATCCCCCGCGAGATTTAAATAAACATGGCCGCCGCTTTTTTCCGGCTTGGGGAAAAGCCGGAAAAAAGCGTCTAGACTGGCCCAATCCTCCGGAATAAAGTAGGAATAAGAGATCCTCCGGAATAGGGCTTTATTCCGGAGGATCGGGCCAGTCTAGACGCTTTTTTCCAGCTTTTCCCCTAGCCGGAAAAAAAGCGGCGGACATGTTTATTTAAATCCCGCGGGGGATATTTAAATCCCCCGCGGATTTCCCTATTCCCACTTTCAAAATTAGCATGCCCCTTCCGAAGAAGGGGCCAGTGTAGACGTAGCCCGTGAGTTTGTGGGATCTCTGAGAAGAAGTGTGTGAAATAAAGATGTACGAGCTTTGAGGGTCTTTGTATCTTATTCTTTCCAAGAAAACACAATAGGAGTGGAACTACTCTATTTCTTGTAGAGATCTGCTTGATGCCAACTAGGGGATGACTGTGCAAGGCTGAGCAAATGGGAGATGTGGGTCAGCACCTTGCCAAGATCAGCCTTCGATATCTTGCAAATAGACTGATGTAATTGAAAGTAATCAGAGCAATAGAATACATCACCCTCTTCACAGAGCTCAGCAGCTGTGTGAAACTAGTCTGCTTTCTAATTAACTAGTGTGCTGAGTTATCATAGCAGTAGGAGATTGTCATGGGTACTCACCCTGTGGGAAACTTTGGCTTTTTCTGCAAAAGAAAAAACATTCAGGCTATGCCTACGCTCGCGACTTCTTGTGCAAGTAATATGCAAATGAGGCTGTGTGGAATATCGGTGAGCCTCATTTTCATACCTAATGAGCCACCATTTTTTTCAGAAGAGGCTCTTGCACAAGGAGCATCTACACTGCCCCTTCTTGCTCACGAAAAGCCCTTTTGCGCAATGCCGTTCTTCCTGAAAAGTAATAGGTGTAACGGCATAGCGCAAGAGGGCTTTTCTTGCACAAGAAGGGGCAGTGTAGACACTCCTTCTTGCGCAAGAGCCTCTTCTGAAAAAAATGGTGGCTCATTAGGTATGCAAATGAGGCTTGCCGATATTCCATGCTTAGCCTCATTTGCATATTACTCGCGCAAGAAGCCACGCGTGTAGAGACAGCTTCAGACAGTCAAAGATTTCTACTCTGAAAAACGTGGTTTATGAAACCAAATTGAAAAGTAATGTTTTAGCTTGGTTTATCATTAAACTGTCTCCTCCTTTGTAAGCCAGGCTTCTTGGCTGGACTATGTCCCATGATGCACTACAATCATCTCCCTTGCACAGCAGATGCCCATACTTGTGGTGGATCATGAGCGATGTTGTCTAGCTCTGGAGCTGGGCCCACAGACAATGGGAACAAGAGGCAAGGCACCCAAACTACAAATCCCATAACTTTTCAGGCATTCAGATTTCTCACCAAAGTAAAAATTGTCACTATGTTGTAAACCTGATTTTTCTGCTAACATGAATTTCAACAAGCCTTACTCAGCAGTGATCAAGGAGACAAGAGAGTGGGAGATTCTCCGTCATGACTGAAGGTCAAACAAAACTGACCTGATGCTGCTAGAGGCACAAAGATGTCCACCCGGCCACCTTCTTCTGGAGAGATGACGCAACCACTTAGCTTCTCCCAAAATTCTCTCACTTCAGGACTCAGAATGTTCTTAATATTGATTCTGCAGCCTGAAAAACATTTACATAAGTCAATGAAAGAAAATTTCCATGATTTTAATTCTGCTCAAAATTCATCCTTCCTATATTCATATCATTACTTCTCTTCTCAGGACTTAACACTCTTCCCCAAAATCTGTCTTCAGGGCAATGAACTAACTTTCAAAGATGAGAGATTTCTTGTCTTCCAATTCTTTAGTACCTTCTCTCCTCTCTCTTGTCTCTCCCTTCTCTAAATTTATTTTCCATGTACCATGTGTTACTCTCTCTGGCTATTACTTTTTTCTTTGCTCCTTCTGTGTCTCTTTGTTTCTTTCTCATCTTCTTTTATTCCCTTATTTAACCTCCTAGTCAGATTTTGAGCTACTGTGGACTGGCATCATATGTCTAGTCTCCTTACATGCAAGCAGCCCCCTATTCCTGTTGACTACAATGGAAGGTACAGAGGTCCACCTGCCAGAAACAAATTACAATTGGATCAGTGCCCAGTTTACTAGCTCAATCAACTTTTCAGTGTCATGCTGTTTCCCTTTTTGGAATACCTAAATGTGATGTGGCATTGATATGTTTTCAGTTTTTTTTTCTTGCCCTACCTTGAAGTAAATTGATCTCCCTGGAGTCTCCATTGCTAAAAATCCCAATACTCTTTGCTTTTCGACCATCCAGAGCCTTTTCTACATAAAAAAGGAGGCTTTCCAATGTCATTCCACAATGTTCATACAACACAGGAATCACCCCAGGTTTGATGCTGTCCAGCACCATCTATAGAAATAAATCAGTTCAGAGCTTCAAATCCTGATTTTTCTCAAGATGTAATTCCACAAGAAAAAATATAATTCTAAATTCAATAGTCATTTGTAGAATTAATCTCATCATATTGTAACACATTTGTAATTAATTGCAAATAAAAATTTAAAATTCTTTATTCAACTTTGTCCTTTGACCCCATAATGCCAATGGACATGAGAGAATCTCTCCAACAGTCTTTAGGAAAAGAAAATATCAGCTAGGTCACACCTGCAATTCATTGTGCATGAGCAGCCTGGCACTCCTTGTAGACTGCCACGGATGTTAATTATATTCTGTACAGATGCAGCTCTCCATCCACATGTGAATTTTAGGATGGGCGAGAGGCTTATTTTTATCATGAAACAAGACAATGCTGGGTGGTCAGCTACACTTTCTACTTATTTCCTACTGATGCTTTACTGGAAATTGGATTGTATTCAGCTCTTTAAATCAATATACAGGACAGGCTGTTTTTAAAATGCATCTCCTGGACCTTGACTAGCTAGAACACTGAACATCTTACACAATTTAGTAGTTAAACCATATGATTTGTTTTTACTTCAGATCACAGTGTCATTAAATCTGCAGCCATGCCCCCACACAGCATTTTTAAATTCAGTTTCCCATTAAATTCTGAATTTCTACATTAGAGATTCATTTAGGCCAGTGGTGCTCAGTTTTTTTCAGTCACTTCCTCCCCCCCACACACACAAATACATGCACGTGAGTAATGGAATCTGTCTGTGCCCCTCTCTCCATTATTGCCAGTTAAGGCGTCCACAGCAGCAGAGTTTGGGCTGAAGGTAGAGAGGGGGACAGGTGAAGAGCTGGGGCTTAAGGAAAAGACAGTTTAGGGTGGAAAGGGGATGAGGGCAGAACTAGGTTTGGGGCCAGACTTGGGGGTGGAGTGGGTCTGGAGGCAGAGACGGAGTGAGGGCTGAACCAGGGCTAGAGGCAAAGCAGGACTGAGTAGAGCTGAATGGGGTTGGAAGTGGAGCTTGTCTGGGGGGTGGAGTGGGGCTAGAAGTGTTGTGCTCCTTTCCCACAAGCTTCCCTCCCCTCCCATCCAGACTGGCTTTGGCCTCACATACTTGGAATGTTCCTTTGTGCCCCCCAATTGAGAACTACTGATTTAGGCCCATACTATTACTTTACTGACTATTTTAATCTTATACTTTCCTTTGTTTTTCTTCCCTTTATGATGTTCTCTTGCTGAACCCCTAATCTTGTGAACACTTAATGGGACAACTCATGTGAGCAAAGCTAAGCCCATGTGTGTTTGCAGGAGTGAGGCTTTAACAGACTCCAGGAAGGATGCCACCTGTGCAGGGGAAGGACAAAAAGATTGCTGTCTTGGATAAATCCCCAGGATAAATGGGTATACAGAGCCCAATCCATTCAAAAATAGGAGACCCAGAAGAAATTCATACCTCAAATGCAGGAATCTGGGATGATATCAAGACCAGGTATGGCTCAAGTGAGTATGCAAAGCTGCTGTATTTTTGGTAGACACTCTGACAGTGTTTGTTAGGTAACCCAGGGTAGGATCTCCTTCCAGTTACATTCTGTCTACAGAAGGAAAAGCAAAAACTCAGGTAGAATATCCCTTAAAGATTATCATTCTTTTTTACTTTAATGCACAGATAAAGCATGAGGGTATGAAAATACATGCCAAAACCTCAGTTACACTGAATAGACATGCAGTGTTTAATACATGTCGCTGTAAGTGTATTTACAATTCTCCCCCATGCCTGCTGAAGGCCAGCACTTCTGTGAGAAAATGAACCTTAATCACCAACTGCCTATTGAAACCACTGAGTTCCATGTTAGCCATTTGCAGGTTTTTTGCATTTATTTTTTACACTGTTTTATACATGGGCCGCAGGTAGTGTAGGCAAAGGAAGGCACTGCTTTCCCAAAACTGCCTACATTCCCCGGCCACTGGGGAAAGCTAGGGCAGTGGTGTGGCAGCCTGGCTTCTCTGGCTCTCTAGGTGGCCAGGAAGTATAGGGCTGGGAGTGAGTGGGGTTGACTCAAGGGACAGGGCTGAGTCTTGCCTTTACCAGCTGGGCCTTCGCCCATCATCCATGGTGTTATAGAAGTGTTGATAGAGAAAATACCCCTCTGTGCCCTTGTTTGCTCTGTGATGAAAAGAGGATTTTAAACTGCTAGTCTCAATATGCACAAAGAACAAATTATCATTTGTTTTTTGTAAGTCTACAAAAGAAAATGAATTTTTAGGATCTTCTAAGTAAGTTTAGCCAATGAAAAGTACAGCTCTAGACTTGAAAGCTTTGTCATTAGATCCATATCCAGGCTAAGCAAGAAGTTTACATTTTATGACTAACCTGGCAACTTACTGAGGGTGGATATGCTGCGTAAGGGAGAGTCCCCCTCATTTCAGGTTCTCCTTGGTTTTTTTTTAAACTTCAGGATGGTGATTTAAGACCAGATCAACTGATCTGAGCCTCTAAATTTCCGAGAACACCAAGTTTCTGCCCAACCAATTTTCAGTGCCCTCCTCAGGATTGCACTCAAGTGTGGCTTCAGCTAACTAGAGGACTTGTATAGGCCAGGCATATTGTCTACAAGCCGGTATGTGGAATTGCTCTTCCAGCACAGAGGACGAGCAGAGCAAATTTTAAGAGCAGGAATCTGTGTGGTAATTATTTAGAACTACAGGCAGTCCCCGGGTTACGTACAAGATAGGGACTGTAGGTTTGTTCTTAAGTTGAATTTGTATGTAAGTCGGAACTGGTACATATTGTAGGGGAAACTCTAGCCAAACATTTCTCCAAAGCTCAGTTTTATTCTCCCACACCTCACTTCCCTCAGTCCTTTATTCTCAAGCTGAGGTGTCTGCTGAGAAAAGCCGCCCTGGTCTGCTGGGGGGGGGGGGGGCACTAGCTTCGCGTCTCCCTGGTCTGCTCGGGGGAAGCAGCTAGTGCGTGGTTGCCTCACCCCGTTTGTAAATAGGGATCCGATGTAAGTCGGATCCATGTAACCTGGGGACTGCCTGTACTGTAATGGACAAAGTTGAGCTCCATCATGGTGGTGTAGTGTACCAAAAAAAGCTACCTGACATGATCCAAAGGTTTGTGCGCTGTTTCCTACACACACTGTATTTTGTCACACTTACTAATCAATGCACTTTGGGTACCATTATTTATGTGGTTTGGAATTGTCAGTGTTTTGAAAAGCTTGATTCCTGCTTACCTTTTGGGGCTGGGCAAAGATTTTAAGGAGGCCAAAACAAGCTGTTTATCTGCTGCTAGATTAAACTTGGATTTCATTTCTTCAGAAGGCAGCATTGAAAGAGTATGATTCGAAAGAGTGCGCTTTTCCTGAAAGCATTTAAACAAAATGTTGAGAGAAATATGCATGATGCAGTGTAATAACATACCATTCAGTAGTTACACAATGGAGCAGTTAAGCAAGCCTGTCTTTTTTTTCTACCAGTAAAAAAAGTTAACTTATTTTATTGCTGTTAGTACATGATCATTCCGAGAGACAGTAAGCTATATTTAACTGACTTAGTTAGAAGGACACTACTTGAGAATACAACTCTAATAGTGTCTCAGATAAACTGTGTAACGCAGATGTGAATGAGGGCATTGATCTTACACAGCTTAACAAGGATGCAGGGGTAGGGTCTTTGGGTTCCCCTGCCAGCTTCCTTTAAACATGCTGCCAATGGCTCACTTTGAATATCAGCATGTATAATATTTCAACCAGCTCTATTTGGGGCATGGATTGTCTTTTTTTGTTCTGTTTGTACCGTACCTAGCACAATGGAGTCCTGTTCCATGACAAACTCCTACTGCTATGATAATACAAATGAGTGTGCCGAGTTCATTAGAAAGCCGAATAGTTTCACACAGCTGCCGAGCTTTGTGCAGAGGATGATATATTCTATTGCTCTCATTACTTCAGTCTGTTTGCAAGATATTGAAGGTTGATATTGCAAGGTGATGAGCAAGTCCTTCAATTTTAACAGCTCTTTATGATGAGTTTTTATGTGTTTTGAAGTCTTGCTGTATTGTAAAATTCTAAGTGATATCTATAAATGTTTTTTTCAGTAGAAAGTAAGCTTACTAGGAAGTAAAATATATTGTGCACTGATTTTTTTTTTACTATGGCACCCAATCAGCATAAGTTAACAAGATATCGGGGCCCCTTGAAGACAGAAAGACCAATCCACAACGAAATAAAGATGTGAGTAACTTTACCTATGTCATTGTGAGTATTCATACTTGTACATGTCAGGTGGGAGGGAGGAAGGTAGTAAGTCTCAGAGCCTGGGTCAATTGACTTCAACTCACAGGACTTGACTACAGGGCTGAAAATAGCAGTGTACAAGTTCCCGCTAAGGCTGGAGTCTTTGTACTGACTCCCAGAGACGGGGAGGGACTTAGCATCTGAGCTCCAGCTTGACAAACACTGCTATTTTTAGCTCTGTAGCATAAGTCCTGTGAGTCAGAGATACTTCACCAAAGCTCTATGATTTGCTACAATGTAGGGCTTTTTTCAGTGTAGACTCGCCCTTAGTTACTTGTGAGCCTAAGACTTTGCAGAAGTGACTCTCTCACATCAACATACTAGTTAATCAGAAGGTGACACTTGCCAGCATTTACTATAAGAAAGCCTGCCGCATATAATCACTGTGTGCCCTTGTGAACCAATTAGATGAATAAAGCAGAGAACCTGTTTGTTATACTGTATATGTTCCAGACAAAGACATTGTCCACGAATTACTTGGGTTTTACAATCACAGCCTTCCTCAGAGTACATAGTATCTCATGCCACAAAGCAGTCTTTGGAAGGATAAAGGGGGTACACAGTGAGTAGACTACTACTCAGCATGACTAAGGGTTACAGAATCAGGCCCACAATAAACTGTGGATCATACGCTGTGCTGACTTCAGTGGGATTCAGTTGCATGAAACACAAATCAATGAAATTGGTCGGCAGTGGTAACATATAGATCTTGTTTGAATCAGAACTACTCAAAGTACATTTCCCTTACTTAGAAGGAATTGAAACCAATCTCAGGTTCTGGCATTTACTGTTTTTTGCGTGTGCAAATATTAATTTACAAAGGAAAAAATGCAAGAAGATGGGGGGGAAGGGACAGGGGTGGATATAGGGCAGGGTGAACAGGGCGGTTGTCCTGGGCCCTGCGCTTCAAGAAGCCCCACGCATGCGCCGTGGCAAAGGGGGGGCCCCGTGAAATTGGGCTGCCCTGGGCTCCGCAAAATGGTCAGCTGCCCCTGGGGAGGGGAATTTACCCTAAATAGTTGCAAAGCTGTGTGTAGTCTTGCTCGATCCTGGATTGCCTGGGCCTGCTTTGGCTGCAATCGTGACTTTAAGGATCGGGAACTCCGAGTCCCGCTCGTCCAAGGCAGTCGAGCTTTGAATAACTCCCCTGAAAAACAAGCATCAGCAGTCCCAGCTGTTAAATTCTGTTTTTCCACTGATATGTAAGTATACACTAACAGGGGAAACAATGCAGTAACTAGGGAATTCATCCTTTTATTTGTTTAATTAGCATTTAGTTTTACATGGCAGTCTTTAGCTTTTATTTAAACAGAGCATCCTGCCTGAAAAGTCCTCCTCATTTTGGCTAGGAATTAGTCATTCTACTAAAATAAAGTTGTCTTTTATTAATCCATGAAACAATAGTGGTTTTGGCACTGGTTCAAAATATGAGTTCATTTTAAAATAATCATAAGAATATCTTAAGTCACAAGAGTTTAAAAAAATGGGATCTGTTTTTATTTGCCTTCTGATATAAGTTTTTCTCTTTAACCGGAAGGAGCAGAAGCTTGTTTTTAAAAAAGGAAAACTGAGATTCTCACATAATCACATGACTCCAGGTGCTTGGGGTTTAAAGAGAATGTCAAATATGAGAATTGAGAGAAAACTAGGACTTAATGGGATTGAAGGTGTATTCTCCAAAATTTCTATGAGTAGTGACATCTTTTTAAACAAATATTATTGAAGGTTGGAGAACCATGTTTGCTGGACAAAAATTCCCAATCTGTATCTATTTAATATAAAGTACACTGAGTATTAGACTTGTACACAAATCTCAATATTCTGCTTAATAAAAGTCTGACTTCATAGAATTCTATAATAATATTTGTGAGTCTTAAGCCCGGTCTACATTAGACCTGCAAGTACGGCTTAAAGTACGCAGTTCTACCTATGTAGCTGGAATCAGCTTACCTTAAGCTGAGCTTGCGGGAGGCTTCCATTAATCCTTGTGATTGAGGAGTACAGATGCCAGCCACAACTGCCCTCAGTGTGAGATTTATTCTAGACCCGCTAAATCGAATGCCAGAACGTCTGTCTTCAGTGCAGAGTGAATATGTGCTCTTACGTTTTATTTAAATAACTTTAGGTCAAAATTTAGGTTTTGAATAAACTTTACCATGAATTCCTTTAATGTTCTGACTATATTTTTAGGTATAATTAAAATTTCTACAGGACACTTGGCTACTGGGCCTTTTTCTTTCAACTTTCATTTTTCCTGCCTTGTAAAGCAGTATATGCCAGAATGAAAGGAATTAGGTCAACAACCACACACTGACAGTTTGAGGTTTCTATTATTTCCACAGTTGAGATGTACGAGAAACCCCACTAGACATTATCAAGCAGAATATTTTTATCCCTTTTGCCAGAGGCATATTAAATAGGACTAAACAATCAGAAGAACCAAAATCTATCATTTTTACCATTTTTAGCTCTTGCCCTTTTGATATTAAAATTAATAAAATAAATTTGCAAAGATAAGTTTTCCTTACTGTAACCCTAAAAAAAAAAAAGTTTTTCACTACTTGAACACTTTAAGTTATTATACCACTTTGAATAAAAAGCATTTATTTTAACATTAGCCTCAGAAGAAAGGTTATATTAATACCACTGACTCTTGTGTAATGCTAATCTCTCCCAAATCATTTTTCGTAGCCGTTTTTCTCTTAGCCTTTCTTCCTGCTCCTCGTTTTCAGCTTTTGGTTCATTAAGGGTCCCGTAGATTTCAGTGGCTTCTCTTGGGGTGAAGTAATCTAAGCTGGTTGCACAGTCTATGTAATGTCTCTTCCAAGCACTATATTCATTATCTGCTGGAGTGTATGGCAGAAACCATCCAAACTTCACACATTTTGGCATCCATAAGCAGTCCTTAAAACAAGAAGGCAGTAAAACAGAGATAGTAAGCTGTGCTTGAGGACAAAAAGCTTTCAATTTAATAAACCTTTGGGTTCCATACTGCCACCAATCACTGTAGTATCTGAGTGTAAATGAAACATGGGACCTCCATAAATACATTAAGTGAGATTTTGTTTTTTTATTAAGTGCCTAGGCATATATGGTAGGTGCTTTTACGCAAATAAAAAGACATGATCCTTCCATCTCAAATAGCTGGCTGCAATGTTTCCTTATATGCAGACACAGATGTGGTTCCTGAAGGTGAATAAGCAGATAATGTTAGTGAATTCAGTGAGATGCATTTACTTTGGTTTTGTTTATTTTTAAAGAACAGGGAAGGAGGCTTCATTTTAAAGTTCTTCTATATATGGAAATCTGCAAATAAAGGCATTGTCACCTTGATTGTCATATTTGACTTAAGAGTATTGGAGAAGAGGCTAATTGTTGTAAAACTACAAGCAGCTTCTGAAGATCAATATTTCATTTTAATTTTTATAAACACAGTATTGTGCCTATAATATACATTATATTTAGACAGATCATAACAAACAGTAGCATAATTGTTAATGCAAGATCTGAGTTTTTCTGTATCTATATAGTCCACAGCAATCTCTATAAATTAAAGATTTTAGGACATCCGGCTGACTACATAGATCTAAATTACATTTTGTGTTCAGTTGCTTGATGTGTGCAGTTAAAGACCCATGTCACAGCAGGGTTAAGTGCCGAGGCAAAGTAGCAGAGTGAAATGGTAGAATTAGAATTAGCTTCTGACCAAAGAAAATACAAATGCCTTTATGTGTAATATACTTTTAATAATTGAGATGTTCTTGGAGGGGTTAGATGAATCTGGTTCCAACAATTTATCTGTTATAAAAAAAAATGAAGTAAAGCAAAGTTTAAAGGGTTATTTTGTCAAGTGTGTGAAAGTTAAAAATTCTGGTACAGAAGTTTTTTCAATTGTGAAAAGTATGCTAGATACATGAAATGCTTCAAGAGGTTGAGCACTTATGTAATTGCTGTACAAGATAGGAAATTACTTTGGCATATTATGCTATTTATAACATGCAGTTCCAGATTTCCCATTTAATGCATGTAGTGCTACTTAAAAGCACTATAGCTGTCCAATTACAGGTCCTGTTCCTGTCAACATCCACAAAGTCTCAGAGGGGTAGCTGTGTTAGTCTCTAACTTAAAATAACTTTAAAAAATGAGTGGTCCTGTAGCATCTTAGAGACTAACAAAAAATATAGATAGTATTGTGAGCTTTTGTGGGCACAACCCACTTCTTTAGATCTCTCATGATACTATCTATATTTTTTGTTTGACTCTAAGGTGCTATAGAACCACTCATTTTTTTTAAAGTTTTTTTTTAACATCCATGAAAGAATTATTCTTGATGGTCATGAGAATGGGCCGAGGTCCACAATGAACAGACCTGTTCAGTTATAAACTTCCAATGCCAGTCAACTTGAGCAGCTGCACACAGCTCCCTAGGGCTGAGAAAGGAAAAGATGTGTAGAGAAATGAAACGTGGTAGCATTCTGGTGAAATCCACTTTGGTTACTGGAATCCTCTCTCCAAGCCAGTTTTGGGTAAACCTGTGAAGATAGATAGTCAGCCATTAGCACTGGAACCCCTCCTCCCCCTTCCCGCCATGGTTAAAAACCTGTTGAAATTCTGTTCTGTCACCTTGTTGGTTTTTCCCTTCAAAAAGCCTGAAATCTCTTTGATGAATTTGTGTCAGGAGTGAAATGATTCCTATGAGCACATCATTTACAAATTGCTTTGTGACTCCTTGGGAAGTGATTCAAGGTGTGTGTAAGTCTAATTAGTTGGCCTTTTCTCTATTGATAGTCATAGATTCTTGGTGATAATGCAACATATTGAGGGCTAATCTAGACTTTTATGCAAGGAGGATCATTGCATTGTAACTAGTGATCTAAAATGTTTTGCAAAACAATGATGCCAAGATTGTGGACATTTCAATAGGACCATTATATGCGTTCCAGGCACTTTTATATCACTGGAGTTGGTTTTATTCTCCAGAAGACTGGAAAGTTGAACCTTTGTACTGTATCTTCAGTAGCCATTTTCTATTATTCTTAAACTTCTCACCTACCGAGTTACTAAAAGATTATGCTTGTCAATAAAGAAGCTATTAGGCAATTGTATTATCCTGGACCTGTATGAGGAATTCACAAATCAGTCCATGGTTGGATGGGAAAATCTCTCTCGTTTTTAATAATCATGGGGCCAGGAAACAACTCTGCCAATCCTTACTCAAACACAAATCAATAGAAGTCTTTAAGGTGCTGCCTATTCATAGTTTGTTTTTCCAGTTACAGACTAACTCAGCTACCCCTCTCAACCAATAGAAGTCAGAGGGTCTACAGGTGTGTGTTTAAGGGATGTCGTGATTAGGCCTTATGCTTTCAAGAGCTGACTGAGACCTCATCCTGTGAGATGCAGAGCAGCCCTTTCTCCCATTTGGAATTGTAATGGGAACTTGGTGTGATATGTACTTTGCCAACTTAAATCTTTATGACCTGACTCTGTAATATATAATGTGGAGAAGGCGGTTTTGCCCACATGGTACCATGCTGACTTCTGTGAGTGTCTGCACAGGAAGACTATTACATTACTCAATAAATTGCAAGATCCAACTTCTAGACTGGGGCAAGGAACCTAGTCTGATCCACGTTCTACACGGCACTGACCCACATGGACAGTGCTTGGCCACTAATACGTAATACAAATTGAACCTCTCCAGTCCAAAACACTCTGGTCCAGAACACATCCCTTGTCTAGAATTATTTTAGTTAGCCAGATGTCCACTTTTCGTGGGTGTTCCCAAATTTCATGTGGTCCCATAAAGCTTGTTTACAGCCACCAGTCCTAGCTCTGTGTTCTGTGCCATTTATCCCGCAATGGCCTCTAACAGCACAGTATGTAGTGAAAGTGTTGGTAATGCTGATAGACAATATCGACCTCCCATAGTCCAGAACATTTTCTGGTTCAGAACTGCTCAGATCCCGACCAGTTTTCTCATTTCCCTACTGATGCAGGGAAAAGGGGACAGGTTGAAGAATCTAGATCCTCAGGCCTGCACTAGACAAATATCTATACAGAGTCTCTCATACAATTTTGATATTCAGTCTTATGAAACTGACAGTGTGCTTATTAAGTCAAACTGATGGGATCCTCTTAAAAATGCAAGATAAAATTTCAGGTCCCATTAGGATCCCACGGGGCAGACATCTGCACTGATGTTAAACCCACATGGACTTCCCTGGGATTCTGTGAGGTGACAGGGATTCCTCCCTTTCCCTGCTTGGCCAAATCTTACTGCAGAATTGGTTTGCTGTGTGTCTTACATGATATCCATATTCATACATACCCGTTTGGAAAGACGACACTAAGCTAGCCCTTATAACAAACTTACTTCAGTTGTGATTTACTGCATCTCATCAATATTGTCTGGAGGAATTGTTTTCGCTGCTTGTCTGTCCACAGATCAAACCAGTGGTTTATGAGACTAGCTCTTTCCTCAAAGAGCTGAAAGGAAACAGAGTATTTCCACATTTAGGTCAGTATGCTGTAAAGACCACCCTGTATGATTCTGATTCATATATAATAATGCTTAGAGAGATGGTGTGACCCTAATAGATACAAAACCATTCCAAACCACTAATGATTTTTGTTGCCCTTTTCTGAACCTTTTCCAATGCCAATATATAGTTTTTTAGATGAGGCAACCACATCTGTATGCAGTATTCAAGATGTGGTGCACCATGGTTTTATATGGAGGCAACAAGATATCTCTGTCCTATTTTCTATCTCTCTTTTAGGGGGGGGGGGGGAAGGGGTGGCTGGAACAATTTGTGTAGTGGGGGTGCTGACAGCCATTAAACCAAACTGTAAATGCTGCTGTATATAATGGGGAGAAACTTCAAGCCTGGAAGTGCTGCAGCACCCCCAGAACTCCTAATTCCATCACCTATGAATTGGGCTCATCTACGTGGCAAGGCACTTCAAGGCAAGCCACAATGTGAAACTATAGCACACCAGCTTGCACTCCTGTCTTGTCCTGCAGGGATACTGCTACAATTCAGTGGAAGTCCTGGAGTGTGGCTTCTTCGCATATTACACTTAGTGGTAGTAGTACCACTCCCTAGCCACACCCTCTAGGACTTGCATTGTGTTGCAGCAGTGACTACAGGGGTCATTGAGTGGTAAGTTGTAGATTTATAACTTGGCTTTCCATGCAGTATAACTTGCCATGTAGACAAGCCATGGGACTCAGGAGACCTACATTTTTGTATTCCTACAACAGCTCCTGCCCACTGATCAGCTTTGTGACCTTGGTCAAGCCACGTCATCTCTCCTTGCCTGTTTCATTCTCGATTTTTTGTTTAAGGTGGGGTGGGCCCATGGGCCAGATGTGGCCCACCAAGCCTTTCAGTCTGGTCAGCAGTCCATTCCTGCAGCACCCAGCAGCATTACTCAAAATGGCTGGCTGCTCCCTGTGGCTCTCACTGCCCCCACCCTCAGCAAAATCTCTCAGCTCCGATTTGCTGGAAACCAACCAATGGGAATGGAGATGTTTTACTGAGGGTAGGGGCAGTGCAGGGATGGGAAGCTGAGATGTTTTACTGGGGATGGGTTTCCAGCCAGTAGAGATTTTGCTGGGGGTGAGGGCAGTGAGAGAGCAACCAGCCATTTTGAGTAATGCTGCTTGGCACTGCAGGAATGGTCACAAAGCTGATCTGTGGTAGGAATACAAGAATTTAGGTCTCCTGAGTCCCAGGGCTTGACTGCATGGTATCAGATTTGATTGAAGGAAAAATAAAATTTGTTTAAAATATTAATATTTCAGTGTGTAAATCTGTAATAAAAAAATTAAGATGTTCAATACCATAGTACCTGACTATAGTTATAGAGCCAATTATATGTTTGCTAATGGACATAGTGTTACTGCTTTGAATCGAGTCCTTGGTCCTCACAGGCTAACTGCTGTGAAGCATCATGGCAGAAAATGCTTTGCTTCAGGGAACTACAGTAAAACTCCAATTGTCCGGCATCCAGTGGTCCAACTGGAATCCAGAAGTGCTCCAGGCAGCCGAACAATTGGAGCTGCTCTATCCCCGGCTTCCCCAAGTCCGCCGCCGGTCAGTTTCAGCAGCGGTGGACTTGGTGAAGCCCTGGAGCAGAGCACCCCAGCTGCTGTGCCCCCGGCTTTCCCAGGTCCGCTGCTGTTGAAACTGACCAGCGGCTGACTTGGGGAAGCCGGGGGCAGAGCAGCTGGGGGTGCTGCTGGGTTGGTCCCACAGCGCTGCTCTCTCCCACGCTGCACAGTTCCCTGCCGACACCCCCTCCCTCGGACCCATCATAGCCCCCCTTCTGGTACTCCGGCATATCTGATAATCCGACACCCCCTGGGTTTTAAAGGTGCTGAATTATCAGAAGTTTACTGTAGTTTGTTTTTTATTTTTATTCTTTGGGTTGTTGTAGCTCCTAGAAGCCACAGCCCTTCTGTGCCAATAACAGTACAGAGATATAACAGTTCCTACCTCATTTCTGTGCAATGACCAAAGAAAATAAAGGTGTGGCAGTTAAGACAGGGAGATGTTAATTTAGTAATTTTGAAAAGTGAGGTTTGTTTCTGGTTTAATTTACTGTACATGAACATGCATGAGGGCATATATTGTAAGGTCTTTCCTTGTCACTGAGCATGCAAGGGGTGACTGGCGGTATTTCAAGGTATGTGGCAATGTGTACCAATGCATTTCTTGATAGTTAAGCCTATGAAAATGACTACTACCAGAATGTACCTTACCTGCTTGTTTAATGATTTGTTTGCAATAGGTGTCCAAGTGCTGAACCTTATGTTCAAGCTCCACATTGTCTGAATTTTACTGGAAAACTCTCTGATGGACTTCAATGGGTTTTCTGCAAGGACTCCTGAGCTCCCTCGTTGCAATTATTTAGCAGTGTGAGAACGAGGTGTTACATAACCTGTGGTTGTCATCGCTGCAGTGATGCTTGGTTAGAGCCACCTAGAAATTCAGTGAATACAAACAATGTGAAGTGACCTAATTAATTCTTAGTAGAGTTGGATGCAAACTGTTGCGTGCAAACTTAGATTCAGATCTGACACCTACTCTCAGCTTCCCCTATGTTAAATGGGGTATTTAGATTCTTTTGCTGTCCGTCTTACATCTTATAATTTTACCTATGTTTAGATGAGGCAACTGAGTAAAGGGCATCACTGTTTACACAAGCAAGCCTGTTGCTTGAGCATCAGATCTCATAATTGAGATTGGGATTTGTTAGTAACAACTTAGATAGATTTCCCAAGAAACACATAGTTACCTACATGCTTCCAGCTCCCATCCAGAACATACCATACGATCCATCGTCTATAGCCAAGCCCTTCAATACAACCACATCTGCTCTAATCCCGCTGACAGAGACCAGAAGCTTCAGGATCTCTACCAAGCATTTATAAATCTCAACTACCCACCTGGAGAAATAAAAAAGCAAATTGAAAGAGCCAGACGAATACCTAGAAACCATCTACTTCAAGACAGACCCAAGAAAACCAACAATAGAACACCACTTGTCATCACCTACAACCCCCAACTTAAACCTGTCCAACACATTATCAATAAACTACAGCCTATACTGGAACAGGATACCATACTCCAAGAGGCTCTGGGAGACAGACCCATAGTCTCCTATAGACAACCACCTAACCTCAAGATGATTCTTACCAACAACCACAGGACATACCACACTAATACCAACCCTGGTACCTTCCTTTGCAACAAACCCCGTTGCCAGCTTTGTCCACATATTCATTCTGCTGATACCATTATCGGACCTAACCAAGTGAGTTATAAGATCAAGAACACATATTCCTGCGCATCCAGAAATATAATTTATGCTATCATGTGTCGAAAGTGTCCATCTGCTATGTACATTGGACAAACGTCTCAGACACTTCGCCAAAGGATTAATGCCCACAAAACAGATATCAGACAGGATCACAAAGAAAAAACAGTTTCTTGCCATTTCAACCAGAAAGGACACTGTCTCAACGACTTAACTACGTGCATTCTGCTACAAAGACCTTTTACATCTGCACTTGAAAGGGAATCCTCTGAACTGTCATTCATGCTAAAATTCGACACTCTCCGGGGGGGATTGAACAAAGACCCCAACTACCTTACCCATTACAAAGATAGCTTCCCCAGTTATCACCTCTAATACCATTAGCTCACAGACATCTAACTTTCCCCACCTCTAATATCATTAACTCACAGACACTTACCTTCCTCCCTCCCCCCCCTGCATCCACCTTCAGTTCTGAAATGTGATTTGTCCTTTTCATATGTGTTCATTTTTTTTAATTGTATCCTTTGGTATATATGGTTGTGACTATTTTCTTCCACTATTTGATCTGAGGAAGTGGGTCTGGCCCACGAAAGCTCATCATCTAATAAACCATCTTGTTAGTCTTTAAAGTGCTACATAGTCCTGCATTTTGCTCCAAGAAACACAAGCTATCAAAGGCAGTTCTGCCTTTCAGTCTATTCTCTGTCATAGAAACTATGGCTCCCATGGTTCTTACTCTTTGGAGGGCGCCTTCTAGATCAGTGTTTCTCAACCAGTGGAAGGAGTACCCTTAGGGGTACTCGAGAGAAATTTGAGGGGATACGTTAACACCACTGAAATTTGGAGAAAAATGAATTTTTGTTTTAAGTTTTACAGTGCTTTATTATTTTTGTACTTTTTACACCCAAAAATGTCATTGTCCACCCGGCTACGATTAAGTTGTTTAAAGACGTGTTGCAATGGTAGAAAAAAGTTTTGTGTGTCTGAGAACTCTAGATACTGGGGGTATAATTTTTTTAAAGGGGTACTTTATAAAAAAAAAAAAGGTTGAGAAACACTGTTCTAGATTACAAATTACAATTTCCATGTTTTTTGGTATAGAAAGGGGGCATGTGCCCTATTATTCTGGCCAAATTATAAATTGAATAATTAGTCTACCTATGTACAATTCTCTTATAACTGATCCCTTTTAATACCTATACAATTAATGTTGGACTTGAAATATTTACCTAGTATTTACTCGGTATAGGTTGGGTTGTTGGTGGTGCATGCTTCCCCCATATCTGCCCACCATTGTATCTCAACCATGAGCTGGAAAGCTGCTCTTTCTCTGTGGAAGCAGTTTACTTTCTATGGCCATTCGGTGTTTGGTCCCTCTCTGATAACAGGAGATATATTGGGGTGAGGATACCAGATTTCCTCTGGTTTATGGGCCTAGTACTGTTGTATCTAATGCTAGGTCTGTTTCTCCCATCCTCAATGGAATCCATATCTGGTCTTTACTGAATAGCCACTAATGAGAAGGCACTTGGTCCCTATTTAGATTGTGCTATAAAAGGTGTGCAGAAATGTCTTGTCTCCTCACCCTGCTTGCCTGCAAATTACATTTGCATTTTTATCTCTGCCAGTTTTCATTTTTTTTAAAAACCATCACAATTTCTCTGGCAGAGGCTTGCCCTCAAAGTTCTGATATCTTGCCTCTGCTACAGTCCAGACATGCAAATAGTACCTGGCAATTAAGAAAAACATAGATTGTTCATTTTTTAGTTTTTAATTTTTTATGCCCTTTCGATTAACATAAAACTAAAATACAAAGCAAGCCACTTTTTATGTAGAACAGAGTTCACAGTCTATTGAAAGCTTTACCTCTAAAAGGCTGTCTTGCTTTTCCTTCTGAGCAAGGTGTTGGAGCGCTGCAGTGGAAGCTGGAATTACTGCTGCGTTGGATGAGGGTCACTACTCCCCCATCACCATAGGAACTGCACAACAAGTTACACCTTGGGCTCCCAGCCAGAGCCTGACTAAGGCTGCAGTTGCCTTATGTGCCCCTCCCCTAAAGGGGAAGGACATGTGGCACAGCTTCAAATCTCATTGTAGCTCACTCCTACTAGACTGGCAACTTGCAGCTCCCTGTACACTATGTAGTGGCATGGGCATGGAGGCATTCCTTGCATTACCTCTGTAACAGACATTTGACCCCCACATGTGGTAGTGCCACTATAGAATTGGGATGAAACAAGCTGAAACTGCAGGGAATGGCACTGGCATATCCCACTGCAGCGCAGGCCAAGTGGAGAACAGCACAGTCTGTACTAGTTGTACCAAATTATGAACAACACAGCACCATAAATCCACACTAGTGTAAAGAGGGACAACCTACCAATATTGCAAGTGGATCAGGACTAAAAGCCATCATCTCTCAGCTAGGGCGATCATTCTGAGGGGGGACTGTTGGATGGGCGCAGTTTTTGTTGAACTAGATAAGATTATTCTAATTATAAAGGTTGAAAAACTGGGACACAAATTAAGAAACTTCCCTAAGTCACAAATCCAGTCAGTGGCAGTGTATGGAATATAAATAAGATTTGTATTACTGACTCCTAATATCCCCTATTAACCATGTTCCCACCATGCTGCAAAGCAAACTACCTTTATCTCTATTCAAAGTGTGCTTCAGAAGTGTAATGCTGTAAGGGGCATGAGGAAAGGAGTGGAATATTTTTAAGCTGCTTCCCAAATCTCCACTATTGATCAAAATGTTCATTAATTCTGCAGTTATACAGTTAAATAGTAATAGGTTTGGTAAATGTTTATTCTGAGCTAGCAAGTTATTTGTGGCACGAATTACACAATCTGGAATTTAGCCCAGGAGATAGTAACTTATTTTGACACTGTAGCTTGCCCAAAATAACAGTACAGGCAGTCCCCGAGTTACGCGGATCCGACTTATGTCGGATCCGTACTTACGAATGGGGCTTTTCTCACCCCGAGGATGCGGGCGGCGGGACCGCCCAGACGCGCCGCGGTCCCGCCGCCCGCATCCTCCAGGGTGAGAAAAGCTGCTCCGCGTCTCCCTGGTCTGCTGGGGGGCAGCCCAGCAGACCAGGGAGATGCGGAGTAAAGCCGCGGAGGACCCAGGCGGTGGGACCGCGGCGCGTCTCGGTCCCGCCGCCCGCGTCTCCATGGTCTGCTGGGGGGAGGGGGGCGCAACTAGTGCGCCCCCTCCCCCAGCAGACCAGGCTTTTCTCGAGGACGCCTGTGACAGAGGAGCTGGGGCGCTGCTGCTCAGTCCCGCAGCGCTGCTCCTCAGCGCTACTGGACCAACCCGGCAGCACCCCAGCTGCTCTGCCCCAGGCGTCCTGATTCAGCCGCTGCTGGTCAGTTTCAGCAGCAGCTCAATCAAGACGCCTGGGGCAGAGCAGCTGGGGTGCTGCTGGGTTGGTCCAGTAGCGCCTAGGAGTGGCGCTGCGGGACCAACCCAGCAGCACCACAGCGGCTCTGCCCCAGGTGTCCCCAAGTCAGCCGCTGCTGAAACTGACCAGCGGCTGACCCCGGGCTTCCTGGAATCAGCCACTGATCAGTTTCAGCAGCAGCTGACTTGGGGACACCTGGGGTAGAGCAGCTGGGGTGCTGCCGCGTTGATCCCCGCAGCGCCGAGGTGCGGTGCTGTGGGGACCTACCCGGCAGCGCCCCAGCTGCTCTGTCCCAGGCGTCCAGATTCAGCTGCTGTTGAAACTGATCAGCGGCTGATTCCAGGAAGCCCAGGGCAGAGAAACTCTGCCTCGGGCTTCCTGTAGTCAGCCGCTGGTCAGTTTCAGCAGCGGCTGAATCTGGACGCCAGTTCCGACTTAAGTACAAATTCGACTTAAGTACAAACCTACAGTCCCTATCTTGTACGTAACCCGGCGACTGCCTGTAAATGTAAATGAAGTAAAGAACCAACTCTGTCAGGTAACTTCAACCACCTTATGAAATACTTATATTCCTGTTACTGATGCGACGGGACAACAAAAAGCCAGGTGGCCCCAGGGCGGGAGGGATAAGGGGCACCCTGACAGTAAGGTGGGTGGGGTGGGCTCCTGTGTAGCCTAGGGGATAGGGTGCTGGCCTGGGGAGGACAGGGTTGTAGATTCAAGTCCTACCTCCTCTGGGCACAGACAGCCAAAAGCCAGGGGCACCCCAATAGTAAGGTGGTGGGGTGGGTTCCCACGTGGCCTAGGGCACTCCCATGGGGAGGATAGGAACTTCAGACTGCAAGTTCCTACTTGCAGTTTGAAGAAACTGTTAACGTTGATAAGCCAAAAATCACAACCAGCTTCCTTTAAATATATGTATATTCCATTTCCACATGGCTTCTGCAGTATTCTTGTATTATTCAAAGACTGATTTAAAATAGTTTCTATATAAAACAGCTACACTTCAGCTTGTAAAATTTTGAAACTGCAAATCCTATGTACAGTAACTGTTCAGGTATTAGCTGACCAAAGTCTGACAATCTTGGGTACACTTTCTTTTCCTAGTGTCAACAGAGTGCATTTTGCTCCCAGTTCCTCTCTACTCTATATATTGTCTTGGAAGCAGAGTAGTTTACTCACAATCTCCCTAAAAGACATCCAGCAGGAGACTGAGTTAAGGATCTTCCTTACTGGCAAACTTTCTAAAGATTCACACTGAGAAAGGGAACTGTGAAATAAATCTCAGTGGAATAAGGGAAGTTTGGATAAGGGCTTTACTAGGAATTTGATGGTGTAGTATGGGATTTGGGCATATAAATGGGAGAAGGCAGGGAATGCTACTACTTTACTTTGAAGGTGCAAGACTTGGGCTTGCCTTCAATGGAATTATGGTATTTAAAGTCTCCTCCTCTAAGAGTTGGAGTTTCTGTGTAGCACTTTGGAGATCAGACTTAGTTACAATTGATTCAGAAAGAAAAAAGTGAGAGCTCGCAAGGCACAGAATTGTATTTTTTCAATGTATGTCTGGAATCTTCTCAGAGAGGGACTTGCACAGAATTTGAACCTTTTCTCCTCTCTGTCACTAGTAATGTGGATAGATCAAGTGCTCAGAAGACCCAAAAGGGAAGGGGAGAGACTTTATTCCTGCTATTGAACAAATGCACTCAAAAAATGGAATCAGAATGAACAGTTCAACATCTACACAGAACAAATGTGACACTGATTGCGTCTTGGTAGACATTTTGAGCCATCAAATAATCAGTCTTTGAACAAACACAAAGCTTTTCCCTTTCCATATTCAAAAAATGTAGCAATGTGTATGGGATTTGGGCTCTCACTGATAAAAGCAGGAGCAACTGTTCATCTTGATTGTATGAAAGGAACAATTTGTGGGACAGATTGTGCTTGTTGGCTAAGGTCCTGTTTTGTCAACCATGAATTTATCAGTGCATCATCTTCAGTACTGAAATATATATAGTAATATGTGCTCCAGAAAACCTGCCAATAGAAGCACTTTTTAGGAATGGACCTCTTGTTACTGGGCATGTGCTGAAGGTCCGTGTTTGTTGTTGCAGACTCTCCCCACTCCTGAAATAACTAAGAATGAGGAACATCCATTAACCCCAGTAACTGGAGACTTTATTAAAAGTTATTAATTGAAAGAAAAATAGTGTGGAATGGATTTATTAAGAGTCAGTGTATATATATTACTGAGAATTCAAAATTGCCAGAAGTAAATAAGTATTCCAATTCTAACTGGGTGAAATTTTAAAGTGGCTGACAGGGTAAAAATTGACTTTGTGAAAACTCAGACCATACAAAACCTTTATTTGACCATAATTAAATAGACACTAAGCTTTTCAATAAATTGTACAGCATTTTAAATTACTTTATTAAAATAAATCAAGCACTGATTTAATGGTTAACAAACCACACTGAAGAGTGTTCAGAGTGTCTACATACTAGGCAGAAAGGCAGCTACAAAAAGCCTTCACTGCTAGATTTGTCAAAAATGGAGTGATGTTAGTGAACATGTAGACATATGGACAACACTGAGCATGTACTTTCAAGTTTTTCCCAGCACTTTATATTAAATAAGGCAGTAATTACAAAGCATAGCAGCATACCATTGCAATTGATTCCAACCCTGATATTCCTGTTAGCAGATTTGACCACTGCAATATATGTGAAAATAATCATGTGGAGTTGCACTTTAATTCTTTATTGTGACAAATGAGTAAGACTCTAGATTCCACTGGAAAAATAAAGACATGACTTCTCAGAGAGGTTTCCAAATAAAAAAAACCCAACACTTTTAGCTGGTGGAGGTATTTGGGATATCTTGTGCATCTGCTAAATGAAGCTTTTGTCTGGAACAAAGAGTTAAGAAATTGTTCACTTATAACAACACTTAAGAAGTAACTATCTTATCTATTACAATGGTATTTAATATTTATAGAGGGTAACAGTTTTGAGATTTAAAAACAAAATATCACATGTATAGTCCTATGTGGAAATGTCAGTACACACTGGATGCAATTATAAACAAAGCCAAAGCTGCATGCCAGTATAGAAAAAAGCATCATAAGTAGTTCTCAGTACTAAGCACATTATCACCAATTTAACAAATTAATTCTCTGTATTAGTACAATTATAACATAGCCTGATGCAAATAGTTAATAAAATGCAAATAGTAAAAATGAAATACATATTATTCTTGCATAAAAAGGTTTAAATTTAGAGACTATTAACAAAGCTTAAATGAGAAGACTGAAAGAATAGTGTGAAGGTATCTAGAAGGGCACAGCGCCTTTAAATGTATTAAATTTTCTTAGGATACAGACCATTCACTATTAATCTGAGGACATATGAAATCCTCATTAGAATTCTATCCTTATATTTAAAGGTGCTAACTCAGATTAGTTTCTTATATAACTAGAGCCCAATGAGGCACAGACACTTAAAACCACTTTTTTTTTATATGGGTGGGAATGGGTATGCCACGAATTTCTGGAAATGCTGTAAGATAGTACAACATATTATAGCAGGGACTGGTTTCACTTAGCATCAGAGGGGCTGTGTCTAGACTACATCCTGGTGTCGGCAGAGAGATGTAAATGAAGCCAGGATTTAAATATCCTGCACTTCATTTGCATAATCACGTAATGGCGCTCTTTTGAAAAAGCGCCATTTTGAAATTGAAACCACAGTCTAGAAGTGGTTTTGGAAAACAGGGCGATATTCCAAAGACCCTGTAAACCTGTTTAAAAAAAAAAAAAGTTTACAAGATTTTTCGAAAACTGTCTAGACTGCGGTTTCAATTTCAAAATGGCGCTTTATTACATGATTATGCACTTTCGAAGTGCTTCATTTACATCCCTCTGCCGACAGAGGGATGTAGTCCAGACGTAGCCTAAGGTTGCAGAATGGTTTCCAGCAAGTCCTACTCAAATTCCAACACATACAACTTTGGGACTGAAATATTTCACACTTGGCCTCTGGTTTGCTACAATATGTTGGAAAGTTCTAATCTATCATTTACTGACATTGCCCTTATTACTGCAGTATCTAAGTACTTTATATTCAAGGATACATTTATGATCACAAGACTGTGCGAGACAGAGGAACGTTATCATTCCTATTTTACAGATAGGGAAGTTAGGTACTGAGAGTTAAAGGCTACATCTACACTACGAGTTCTCAGCAAAAAAATATGCTAATGAGGTACTCATTTGCATGAGTTGCAATCTCATTTGCATATTTTCTGCCAATCCGTTTTTATGCTAGGGGTTTTTGTGCAAAAACAAGCAGTGTGAACGTTTTCTTTTTCAGCAAAAATACTGATCTCGAGGAAAAAGGATATCTCCTTTTTTGGGGCATAAGGATCTTGCGGAAAAAGGGGTTTTTGTGCAAAAAGGAAACGTCCACGCTACTTGTTTTTGCGCAAAAACCCCAAGCGCAAAAACAGATCCGCAGAAATTATGCAAATGAGATCGTGACTATGCAAATGAGTCCCTCATTAGCATATTGTTGCTGAGAACTTGTAGTGTAGATGTAGCCGAAGTGACTTTCACAGAGGAAGTAAATAGAAGAGAAGGGAATTAAACTGTGTTTCATGTCCCAGCCCGGTGCCCTAACCACTGGGCCATCCTTCTGCAATGGTTAGGAGGCATAAAAGAATGGAAGTGACAACTTAAATAATGTACACATAAAAATGTAAGTTATTCTGCTGTTTATTTGCAATTCTTATGCTTAGCCATTTAATGGTAATGCTACAGTTTTTTTGTATTTTGCATATTTCAGTCATCTATGTTCTAAGTTTTCTACTTTGACAATGGACCTAAAAAGTGGTGTGGGAAGTGTAGTCAGTCTGTTTGTTTTTTTTCCCCTTTAGCATCAGCAGCATAGAATTCTGCTCCTGAACACTTTAGGAGACATAGTACTAGGCATAGTTGTTCCAGAATTTCTACCTGAAGTTCTATGGGTTTGCACTCAACTGACTTAAACTATCTTGTCTCAACATTTACAGTCTAAAACTTGATACTTCAATTATGGCAACTTTAGATATGTCTGATATACCTTCTTCTTCCAAAGTGTAAACAAATAGTTAATGAATACATCTCTAAAGAAATAGCCTACACACAAAGCTTTGTGTAGCTCTATCTATAGCAACCTACAGTTTGAGTGTTATAGGAAAGCCATCTATTAGCTAGAGGAATCTAAAATCATAATATACTACAGCCATTAATTTAAAAAAGGAGCATTGTTAAAATCCTTTGAATTCTCCTGAGCTACAGAGAGCCTGTGAAATCAATTTTTTGGAAATTTAATAGTATAATTTTTGATCTACTTTTTAATACAAAAATGTTTACCTGAAATGACATTTAAATTAAAGGATACATAGAAGAATTCAGTTCTTCCAGCTGCAATATAAATGGAAAGTATCAGAAAAAAACACTGTAGTTATAATTAATCAAGCAAACATATTAATACAATTATAAATTTACAAGTTCAAATTTAGGTCTGTTGCAAAAAATTAGATAAACTCTTCTTGAGGGTACTGGAAACGTAAAAGCTAGTGTAGCTCTATACTAGAAAGTTTTATGAAATTAGGCTTTTTGGATATTTAACAGTTTTCCTGTTCTCAAAGAAGGCACTAGAGAAAGAAAAGACTGATACATTTAGAATATATAGTCCAGATTATTCTCTCTCTAGTATCTGTTAGGTGTGGCAAAGTATAGAGGAGAAGAACATAGGGGAGATGATTCAACTCCCTGATGCTCAGGTTGGCTCTCCATCAGTCAAAGCTTTGATACAGATTGCAGGACTTTAAAAGCAGCTCTAAACTGCACCAACTAGTATTGGTGCTACAAGGAGTAGTCTGAATAAGAGAGATGGACAAGGCACTTGTATTTCCCCAAAATCAATGCTGAGGAAGCAGAATCATGGGGAGATATGGAAACTATCTTGACTCATTTCTCATGTTTTTTTCTCAACACATTAAACTCTAAATTCCAAAGACAAGAGGGTCTCCAAGTTGTATAGAATGAAGAACACGACTGTATCCTGTTCTTGAACCCAGATCTAGTTCTGTAAGCAACTTCAAGCAGCAGACTTTCTGTCTTCAATATACTTACATCTGATAGTAGCCTATCCAAATTGGAATCACTGGCAAGTTTTCTTTTATCTTCAGGAAGTTCTTCCAATTCCCCATAGAGTTCCAAATTCAAGCGAGCTAACTTCTCCTGCATCCCCCGCACATGTTCCATCTGTTCTATGGAACACTCATTTCCTGAAAAAAAAACCAGGTTGTAAAGCTGTTATGTAAGAGTCTGGCAATTAGGTAAGGAGAAACACCTAAGCACATACATCTTAAATGGATTTTCATAGTAGGGAGAAAAAACAGGCAAAGATCAGATAAACAAATCCAATTACCTTCCATCGGACTAGTTTTCTTTCCATGTTTATTACTGTAACTTTTTAAATAAGAAATTTTGTTGCTGCATTTAATCCTGTACTTAGGTCATGCTGAATTTGTGATATCAGTCACTTCAAAGGCTAACATTTTAAACAGGGCAGGTGTTCTCACCCTGCTCTGAATGAAGGACTGCATGTTGGATTCAGTCCACCTCTGCCAAACTCTAGATGTGGCCTTATTTTTCACTTGGGCCATGTCCCCACTTAGCAGAGGATCGAGACTCTAGCGATTGATCTTCTGGGGTTCAATTTAATGGGTTTTTTAAAGACTCACTAAATAGGAAGCTTGAGAGCACCCCTGTAGGCGCCAGTACTCCTCACTGTTATGAGGAGTAGGGGAAGACGACAGGAATATTTCTCCCATTGACTTCCTGCTGTGGAGACAATGTCAACCTCAGCTTAATGTCTGGTGACTCCAGCTACATAAATAACGTAGCTGGAGTTGCACACCTTAAGCCGAACTTCTGAGTGTAGTTTAGACCTGGCCAAAGTGTCATCAGACTAAACTTGGCTGTTCCTAAGGTTCCTTCTCCAAAACCTGTCTCTCAGATATGCTTGAATACCTCCTATTTAACCAGACTGGAGCAGGGTGGATTGATTTAAATTAGGGATGTTGGTGTATAGTCATGTAAATGATTAACCAATAAGCCTGGGTTAATTGGTTAATCCAAATGGCTACACACACTCCCACCCTCGCTGCCAATTTATCAAAGGCAGTGTGTGGGGAGGAAGAGGTAGAATCAGGCTTTTAACCTGGCTCCTCCAGAGCACTGGATCCCTCAGAGCTGCCTGCCCCCCCACCCCAGTGCTGCTACCTCTGATAGAGAGACAGTAGCCTGAGGTTGGCAGGCAGGAGCTGGTACACATGGGAAGTTGGCTTTCAAGTCAGCTCTCTGTGAGTCTCGGCTCCCATGGAGCCACCTGACATCCCCTCCCCCACCTTGCTGCCTCCCACAGAGGCAGCAAGGGGAGGAGGGGAAGGCAGGAGCCGGTGCTCAGAGGCAGCTATCTTAAAAAGTGTACCAGCTTAGAGTAGAGGCAGTAGCACAGAGGGAGAGAAGACAGGTGGGATGCCAGCACAGCCCTTGTCCACAGGGGGACCTTGGGCCCCCTGCAGACATAGGCTGCTCCGAGGGATGGCATAAGCGAGGAAGTATGCATAACCTATGCTTGGATTCTAGAAGCTAACCAATTATCAACCCATTTTTCCTATCCTCTCTTGACCAGGTAATATAGCATCACACTTCAAAAAACAGTTACAGATAAAGTTCTGTTCGGAAGCTTTGTTTCTGGCAAAATGTAAATCTGGCAAAAATAAAATTTAGTCCTTACTGCATAAGACACAATTTTAAACTTTGTAATTTTAATTAAATACTAACAGAATTGCAGCTTGAATTTGTTTCCTAGTTTGGAATGTGTTACTTCATTTCATAGTGGTATCTTATTTCTTGGTTATATTTATACTGTCTAACATAAGCAAAGTAGTTGTAAACTTGGTGTTTTAAATCTACAAGCCAAGAAACGGATTTGTGACACCCAGGATAACTAGAACCTTCTTAGCACACAAGCACTACAAAAAGGGACTTTATCTGAAACAGGGTATGCTGGATTAAAGAATTTTCCGGGCCAGGGAGGGCACTGCAGGATCTGGGCATGAGGAGGTTGGTGCCCACTACCAGGGGTATACATGGCTTCCCACTGCTCCCAAGCACTACCCCTGCCACTGTGGGGAAAAGCCTCAGAAATAGCATGTTGCACACCCCCACAATTGAGGGGGAGGGGAAGTGGCAGCATGCAGAACCACTTCCTCCTCCCTCTGCCAGGGTCCATATCATGGGTGCTCCTGGATTAGGAATTCACATGGTGGTTCATGTGTATCTTATTGCTTTTACAGATATAACTGGGCAAAGAAAATCTACATATTTACCAAATGCTTGAAGTTTGCCGGAGTGGAAATCATTCAGAAGGCTCAAAAGTCCCCTCTCCATCTCTTGAACATCTGACACGTCTGTGAGAAAAGAGTGCTGTATTGGAGCTGCCTGCGCCGCCCCTTTTCCTTCCCCTCCTGGAGGTTTGGCTTTTTCTTTTATTCCTCTGAGGAAATGAAAGACATCTAATTTTACAGAACAGACTACCTTTCTCTTCTTGCTCCTGCTGAAGAAGTGAAATGGCTAGCCTAGAAATGGGCCTTAAAAGGACAACTGTAGTGAAAGTACGTATCTTAACTGTGCCATTAAAGTGTGGATCACAAATCTGATCTAAATATGAAGTGATCAAGTTGTAAAGCCATTATCCTGATAATACAAAGCAGAACTCCAAAAATCTGCTTTATTATTACCATTAGAAAGCAGAGGATAACCCACAAGTTTTCCTTTTAAAAAAACATTTAAACACAGTTTGATTTTCCCCAATACTTTTTATAGAAAGCAAACTTCTGGAACTCTACTTGGCATCAAACTAAGCTCCTAGGTGGGGAAATAAATAAGGCAATCATATTCACTGAACAGATGATAATATAGTAACAGGTATTTCCAATATATATTAAATTAACTAAAGTTTTATAACTTGTCACTAGTTTTATTTTCTTTTGGAAAACTGCATGAACATTAACCAAACAGACACATTTTTAAATGTTTTGCGTACAATGCATTTGCATGCAAGGATGAAGAAAACTCAAGTGAATGTAATCTTTTTATTCAACTATTCCATGAGTAGCTTATCATGACATACATACAGTTTTGTGGGCTCAATACAACCTGCAAATAGTATTATAGTTTAGGAACTGCAATAAGTTTCCATATGACCTCCCATTGCCAAGTAAAGCTAATAGCTTGGCCAACCACAGAAATGATTTATATTTAAAAATTAGGTCATATTTAACAACAATAAAAAAATAAAAATGATTGTATTTCCCCCATATCTTCCCATAGAAGAAATAATCATGTTGAATATTTTAAAACATTGAACTGTACACAATGATTCAATTATACTCATTCTCACACCAGCTGCAGCCACTGTAGATTTCTAGACTTCTACCTGCTACATTTTGGATAATTAAATATTTCTAGGGGAATAATTTTTCCTTAAATGCAGTGGAAAAAGACTATCTATTGTAGTAAATTCAGCAAACTCTGCCCTTCTGCTAATAGTGACACCTCCACACTTAGAACTCAGTATGGTACTAATAAGTTTACTACTACAAAGATTGCTTAAGATTTTTGTTCTCAACTCCATTCACCTTTGCCTAAAGCCATTAGATCACTGTTTAATCTTCAGCAAATATGTTTTGGCCAATAAGTCCAACTCTCTCTTCTTTTCCCACCGTGGATGATTAGGAGCTTACCTTTTTAACTTTGGTCTTTGGGAATTTGCTTGTGGTGCAGGATTTGAAAATGCTGTACTTTTACTGACTGGCACAGAATTTTTCTTGGCATTAGCAACCTGAGTAGGGTGACTATTGGATGATTTGGGGCTCCTCCTCTTGATTTTCCTTTCTTCCATTCCACTGGTTAACTACTGCCTTCAGCCTAATTTCTTCTCTTATGAAAGGAAAAAAAGTTAAATTTACATTAAAAGAGGCAAACAAGTTATTTATTAGAAAGAGCTGGACTAATGCTCAGGATGTATTGTATAAGAGTCTAGTTTTTAAACCTCTCATGGAACTGCTTTACCCAAAATAGAAAATATTAATTTTCGAGATAAGTTGCCAAAGCCTGGATGAGCCAGCTGAAGAATCAAAATGACAATTCTAGTCTTACCTTCCTACAGCCCCCACTAGTAACTAAGCTATTTTATTAACTTATTTTCTGTTGTGTAACTGGGATCTACTAGATATCTGTTTCAACCTCTATTATTCAATTATAGTCTAAGTAGGATGAGAGATGACTGAAGCAATTGCAGTAGACATTATACTATCCATTAATACTCTAGAAATCTCTATGTATCCAAATATTTAAAAACCACTTCACTATGTGTTTTATAGCAGTAGAAATGGGTTTGGTATAGGGCCCATTCTGGAAATTGACTAGTTAAAGCCACTGCCCCTACAAATGCTTTTCCATTTTCATTAGTTAATTCTATCATTTCTTTAATGTAGTCGTTCAGTAGTATCAAGCTCATACTGAAAGCATGTGGGATCAGCATAAAAAAAACTGGAAAAAAGTAATGAGCCTGTCTAATTGCCACATTTCAAATGATTTCCCAGTTTTGCTTTCTGCATGGAAATAGCAGTACAAGCATTATACAGAAAACAAGCTGATATTAAATGTAGCAGGAAAATAAAAACCATTATAACAAACAGCATTACTTCATAATGCAACTATAGCAGCTCTATTATCAATAGAGAAAAACAGAAGAGGAAAAAGCCAGACATCTTTACTATTTCAAATATCTCTCCTCCTTCATTTTACATCAAAACTTTCCTCTGTTCCACTAGGTGTTGCTGCTGTTCATTGTTTCCTTCTCAGGGCAAGCCCTTATTTCAGAGATGGCAAACCTATGGCCCATAGGTCGGAACCTCTGCCCCCCGCCACAGCCCAACACACAGAAGGATGAGCTAGTGCTGGCATTCCAGCCTCAGGACAAGTCTCAAAGTGTTGGTGCCCCCTGCATGACTGAAGCACTAATGAAGGGTTCCCTGCTGTGGGAAGGGGGAGCCTTGTGGGCTGAATGAGAACAAGCTGTGGGCTATATCCAATGTGTGGGCTCTGCCTGGCAGGGAGGAGGGGAAGTGGCTCAACACAGCACCACAAGGAAGTTTGGCCCTGTGCTGGTTTACAGGTTCTACCACTGTCACTGGCTGGTAATAGTCAATGTGAGCAGAGTGGTACCTGTAAGTCAGGGGTGTCCAAACTTTTTTCAAAGAGGGCCAGATTTGATGAAGTGAACATGCGTGAGGGCCGACCATTTTGCCTGACATTCTTTGAACCATTAAAATTAAATGCAAATTAACTATTTTATGCAAAGTTTATTGCAAACGGCAAACGACATAACACCAACTATACATGTTGTGTCCAAATATATTTATAACTGATTTAGACCAACTGACATTAACTGAGATTTTACAATGTATTCATCTCAATTGAAAAAAAAACTTGCCTACACTAATGTGAAGGGTGAAACTGAGATCTGGACTGCAGCACATAGGCTAGGTCTGGTTCAAAGGCAGTGGTTTTGATGTGCAAAATGTCACGCAGGTGAGAGTCACTTAGTCTTGTCCTCACGCGGTTCTTGTTAAAGTTCATAGCAGAGAATGTCTTCTCACACATATATGTTGAGCCAAACAAGCTCAGCATTTTCTTAGCCAATGTTCGAATCTCTTGAAACCGGCTCTTATCCAGTTGGCGGTAAAAGTTCACAAGAGAGAGCTGTTGGTGACGACTGCGTAACTCGCTGTCACAATGCAGCTCAATGAGCTCGAGCTGCAGCTGATCTGGAGCATCCTCGGGGTCAACAGAGAATGGAGAGGAGAAAAGGCTGATCTCCTTTTCAATAGCTGCAAAATCCTGAAAGCGCCGTTTAAACTCCCCAGCCAGAGATGCAATGTCTGCTGCATACCTGCTCGTTTGCGCACTGATATTGTCCTGTGGAAAACTGTTCATTATTTCCTGCAACGCTGAAAAATGTATGGTATTGGGCTGTGTTTGTGACAACTGCCTTATGAAAAGTTGAGCTTTGTCCCAAAGGCTTTGAGGTGTGAATAAAGCTGGTTCACCGCTGCATCTTTCCCCTGAAGACTCGTGTTCAGTACATTCAGATGCTTTGTTATGTCAACTAGAAACCCCAAATCAGCCAGCCAAATAGGATCAGATAGTTCTCGCATTGGTTGTCCCTTTGTTTCCAAGAATTCTCCGATTTCCTTTCTGAGAGAGTAGAAACGCTGCAGTGCAGACCCCCGACTGAGCCATCTTACATCGTTGTGATATAAAACATCTTCGTATTCAGCCTGGATGTCCAGTAGAAACTGTTTAAACTGGCGGTGGCACAGGGCTTTAGAGCGAATAAAATTAATAGTCTTTAGCACCGGTTTCATAACATGATCATATTTGAGATGTTTAGCACAGAGAACTTGTTGATGAATGATACAATGGAGTTTAATAGCTTTGCCTCCTTCTTCGATCACCTTGTTACAGATTAGGGTTGATAATCCACTTCGTTCACCAACCATGGCAGGTGCCCCATCAGTAATAATCCCAGTAACTTTGTTCCAAGGCAGTTTCATGTCATCTATGGCGGAACTAACAGAAACAAATAAATCTTTTCCTCTTGTTTGGTCCGTAAGGCTCTGGAGGTCAAGTAGCTCTTCAGTCACATTCATTTCATCGTCCACCCCTCTCATAAAAATCAGCAACTGAGCTGTGTCAGATAGGTCCGTGCTTTCATCACAGGCTATTGAAAAGAAGTCAAAATCCACTCCTTTGGATGTCAACTGTCTCTTAATATCTGATGAAATCTCTTCAATTCTCCGTGCTACAGTGTTACGAGCCAGGCAAATGTTGGCAAACTCTTGCTTCTTCTCGGGACAGATATTCTCAACCATTTTCATAACGCATTCTTTGATAAAGTCACCCTCAGCAAAAGATTTGCAATTTTTAGCAATTAACGTTGCCACCTCATAGCTCGCCCTTGTGGCATTTTCATTTGACTCACGGGCTCTTATGAAAAATTTCTGTTGTGACATTAAAACTGCTTCAAGTTGCTTCAACTTTTCACTGCGGTCGTGCACTGTAAGCTTGTCGTATGTGCTATGTCTCGACTGGTAGTGTCTCTTGACATTAAATTCCTTATAAACAGCCACAGTCTATTGGCATATCAGACAAACACAGTGATTCTCTATTTCAGTGAAGAAATATTCCACTTTCCACCTGTCCTGGAAGCGGCGGCCCTCACTGTCAACTTTCCTTCTCTTATTTACAGTCGCCATTTTTTTAAATTGACCAGAAGGGGAAGGGATCATGTGAGCGCAGTGCCAGAGGTTTAATACACTGCCCAAGTAATACACTGCACTAATACACTGCCCAACAAGAATTCTCTTGCCTTTGTGGCTGTTTGTGGCGAAGTCTCCAATGATGAGCTCCACGTGCCTGAGCCCGTTTGTGGCGAAGTCTCTAATGTTCGCAGCTCCACGTGCCTGAGCCCGCCAGGAAGCTGACAGTGCGCAGGGCCAATCACAGATACTGAGATTGAGCAGCTGCGGAGTCCGTCCCTGATCTCAGCAGCTGTGGAGTCCGTCCCTGCACTCTCAGCCCCAAGGTAGAGGGCCTGCAGGGTCAGAGGCGGGCGGAGAGCGCAGGGCACGCTGGCCTCACGGCGGCCCCGTAGCCAAGCGGGGGAGCGGGGCTGCGGATGTGACCTACATGGAAGACTTTAGGACCGCAGCGGCCTCCATGGACGGCGGTGGCGCGGCCGGAAGCGGCGCCAGTTCAGAGGAGCGCCGGGGAGCCAGGAGAGGGGGAGGAAGCGGGGGCTGTCCCCGCACTCTCAGCCCCAAAGCAGAGTGCAGGGGCAGGGTTTGGGACCGCGGCGGCGGCCCGAAGGGGCGCGCTATGCGCGCCAGTTAACAAAAGCACCGGGGAGCCGGGAGAAGCGGGGGGCCGTATTAAATCCGACCGCGGGCCGCATTTGGCCCGCGGGCCGGACTTTGGACATGCCTGCTGTAAGTGAAGTGTACAGCAGTGTGGAGCCACCTGTGCCCCCTCCATGAGCTGTCAGGTACGTGTCCACAGCCAGCTCCTGCGCTCTACTTCTTGCTCATACCCCTCCCACCCGCAGCCTTCCCCTGCGGCTTTCCCCCAGTCAAGACCCCACACCTGCAGCTTGCTCCCCAGAAACCTCTGCACACTGTACCCCTCATTTTTGGCCACACCATAGAGCCTAGGGGAGCTCCCCAAAACCTACTAGCCATGACCCCTAGAAAAGTTAATCTGGCCTGTGGTACTAAAGCATTACCTCACTCCTGTAAGTGTATGTTGTTTTTTTTCCTGCATTTCATTTGGAGACTATGAGGATTCTTTTTCTCCTCACGTGGGCTATGTCTACACTCGCAGCTTCTTGCGCAAGTACGGCCATTCTTGCA
The DNA here is from genome assembly GCF_049634645.1 of Pelodiscus sinensis. Taxonomy (NCBI): domain Eukaryota; kingdom Metazoa; phylum Chordata; order Testudines; family Trionychidae; genus Pelodiscus; species Pelodiscus sinensis. Next base: position 98,936,545 of record NC_134713.1, on the reverse strand, counting down.
CAAGAATCTGCAGAGCGTCCACACTGCCCGCCTGCTCTTGTGCAAGGAAATTTACAGTATGGCGTGATACGAGAGGGCTCCTTGCACAAGAGGGTAGTGTGGATGCTCGGCAGGGATTTCTTGCGCAAGAAAGCCTTATGGCTAAAATAGCCATCAGAACTTTCTTGTGCAAGAGAGCGTCCACACTGTCATGGGAGCTCTTTCACAAAAGCACAGCTCGCAGATGGCAGTGTGGATGTTTTTTTGTGCAAGATTTCTTGCACAAGAACCCTTGCACAAGATGTTTTTGTGCAAGAAGCTGCCAGTGTAGACATAACCTTGGGTGCCGGGTCATTGGGGTTTATCTTTTTTGACTTTTCATTTGTGTGTAGTTCTCCATTGATGTTTTTCTGGGGGACAGTAGCCCTGCCCCCAAAAAGTTTCCCCCTCTTACTTTATTTAGAAGGGAGGAGCCTAACTGAACCTCTACTTTCAGAATTAACGTAAGAACGGCCATACTGGGTGGCTACGTCTAGACTGGCATGATTTTCCGCAAATGCTTTTAACTGAAAAAAGCACTTTTTGCGGAAAAGCGTCTGTGCCACTTGTGGGGGAAATCTCGCTCCCCTGGGGTACAGAGCCCCCAGAAGGGTCCGAGGCTGGAGGTCAAAGCAGTGAGGCAGGAGAGAAACCTAGAAGGAAAACTTTATTATGCATGCATGCAGGCTGACCGCTATCAGAGTGAGCAGCAGCAGCATTGAGAGACAGTTTCAGGGATTCTTTATACAGTATGTTCAGACAGTAGTTGTTGATTGTTTTCTTTAACATATCAAAGTCTCAGCAGAAGTACTCTGAGACTTTCTGTTCACACCAGGAGTGCTAGAAGTAAGTTTTGCAGAACAAAGCCATATGAGAACTTGAGTGGAGGAGACTACAAGGCAAACTGTGACAAAGATAAGGGTTTACATGACAAATTGTCAGACTAGGAGTATCCATGAACTTGAGATAGGCATTGTAAGGGTCTTGATTAAAGTTAATTTGATTTCTCTCTGATACAGGGAGAGAGGCCTGGAAAAGTTTTAACCCTTACAGCAGTTTTCTTTGAGAGTTTTGATTTCCTGCACAGTCCCCCCTTAGACACAATTGGAGTTATTTGATTTTTCTCTCACACATTCTAGATGCTTTTTTGCGCAAAACAAATCTGAGCTGTCTAGACTGGCCTTTTTGCACATAAGAGACTTTTGCCCAAACAGGAGCAGCATAGTCTTTCTGCAAGAAGCACTGATTTCAGACAGTAGGAAGTCAGTGTTCTTGTGGAAATTCAAGCAGCCAGTGTAGACAGCTGGGAAGTTCTTGTTTTACAGAAAAAGTTGCCAGTCTAGACACAGCTGGTCAGATCAAAGGTTCATCTAGCCCAGTATCCTTTCTTCCAATAGTAGCCAATACCAGGTGCCCCAGAAGAAGTGGACAGGAGAGGGATTACTTGATGATTCCCTTTCTATCTCCTGTTCCTACCATCGGAGAGAGGCTAAGGCCATCATTTCTACCCATCCTGGCTATTAAGTATGGATAGACCTAGCCTTCGCGAATGGGTCTAGTTCTTTCTTGAACCCTACTAAAGTCCTAGTCTTCACAGCATCCTTGGGCAAGGAGTTCCACAGGTTGACACTGCACAGAATGAAGAAAAGCTTCCTTTTGTTCATTTTAAACCTGCTGCCTCTTAATTTCAGTTGGGCTGTGTCCAGACTCAGGTGTTTTTTCGGGAAAAGTAGCCTTTTTCCGAAAAAACTTCCCCTGCGTCCAGACTCAAGCCGCGTTCTTTCGAAATTAAATCGAAAGAACGCGGCTTTTCTTTCGATGGCGGTAAACCTCATTTCACGAGGAAGAACGCCTTCTTTCGAAAGTTCCTCTTTCGAAAGAAGGCGTTCTTCAATGTAAATAGGGCTTCTTCGAAAGAGAGCATCCAGACTCACTGGATGCTTTCTTTCGAAAAAGCAAGCCGCTTTTTCGAAAGTTCAACGTGCAGTCTAGACGCTCTCTTTCGAAAGAGCCTCTTTCGAAAGAGGCTTGCAGTCTAGACATAGCCTTGGTGACCTTTAGTTCTTACATTGTGGGAATAAGTAAATAACTTTTCCCTATTTACTCTTTCCATACCAGTCTAAAAAATGACTATCATATTCCTCTCTTAGTCTCCTCTTTTCTAAACTGAAAAGTCCCAATCTTTTTAATCTTTCTTCATAAGAGCCCCTTCCAAACAATGACACCTTTAATGTACTAACAGAAACCTGCTGTTTCATTTCACTATTTTAAATTAATGTTAATTAAAGGAACAGGCTGTCCCTGGGAGCTTGTACTGTATGCCCAACCATCACACAAACGGTGGCTTCAGCAGGCATGCAAGCAGCGCTCGCTCGTGGTTCTGCAGGCTACGGACTGTCCTGGGGTGATTGTGCTGTGAGGCCACCTCACGCTTCCCAGGGACAGAATGTCACTTTCCCAACCCTAAATTCAAAAGTCACGAGTCAGACCTTTAGGTGACGAAACTAAGGGGGCTGAGGCGGCTGCTCCCCCCCCCCCCCACCCGACCCCCTCCGAAACGGTTTCCAAACGTTTGCAGTTTGGTTCAATGGATCTCGGCGCCGCCCCCCCCCCCCCCCGGCTGCCCCCAAACCCAGGAGGCTGCGTAGTGATGGGGGGGCAGAGAGGTGGTTCCGGCGCCACCGGGAAGTCTGGGCCGCTCGGCAGGGCGGCAGACGCTCTAGGGCGATCCCCGGTCAGGGGCCCAGGCCATGTCCGGATTCTCCCCCCCCCCGTCCCCGCCAATGGTTCGCCCTGGGCCCTACCTGCGCGCTACGACCCGCTTCACCGGTTCCCCGGCGTGTTTACGGAAGTGACGCGACCGTCACGTGAGAAGGCAGCCCCTCCCCACTGTCGCTGGGCGCGCCGTGCATTGTGGGAGCGGAAGTGTAAGCCCTCCCTTTTCTCCCCGCTCCGGCAAGCGGCTCGGAAGCCAGGCCTGTGCTTGAAAGGCGAAGGAACTACAACTCCCAGAGTTCCCTGCGGCGAGAGCAAGGGGAAAAGCACAGGGAAAAAACCCCACAGCAAACGGGGCCAGGACCGTTCCTCGCCTCGCGGGAGTCTGATTTCGTCACGGTTACAGGCTGGGGCTCAGCGCCCACTAGTGTTCGATCTGCATTAGCCACGCCCCTTCTCAGCTCAGCCCCTACCCCGCCCATGTCCGGAGGCGCGAGTCCCGAGCGCTAGCAGGCTCGTGCCCAGCCCCGACGCCGCGCGCGCTCGGGCGGAAGGGCGCGGGTTGCGCTTGGTGTCTCTAGGTGCTGGCGCGGGCCGTAGGGGCTGGGCAGGCGCCTGTCAGGTGCTTCCTCCTGCGCTAGGGGGCAGCTCCGCGGCGGGCTGGGCTGTGACTAGCGCTGCTGCGTGTAGCCCGGGCGGAATTCAGGTCTGTGTGTTCATAACGCGCACAGCTGCAGGGAATTGTAAGTGCTGCAGCTAGGGGCGCTGGGGAGGCTCCTGCACCCATTGCCTTGAAGCGGGGAAATGCCTCTCGGCATGTCCCCCCAGCAAACTGCTCCAGCTCCCCGCTTCTTGGGAAGGTGGCGGGTTCCACGCAGGAATGTAAAAGGCTAACTGGTTACTCGGTAAGCATTAGCCTTCCTGGCAACCGGAGAGAAGCCGGGCCAACCTGAGCCAGGCCCCACCCCCGGCCTCGGGGGAGTTGGACAGGCGGAGTAGGGCCTTTGTCTCTGGGATCTCAGCCCTCCATGGTTAACTGGTTAAACATTGTTTAACTGGTTAATTTTTTAAATAGATATTTACATCCTTGGCCCATGCAATAATTATCTAAATGACAGGACTTACTGAGATGCCTAAAATAAAAACTTTGCCAATTTGTGTTTTAATGGTTATAATGTCACATCAAAATATATAAAGTAAATATCCTTAAACTCGAATAAGTTCTCGAGGTATTTTGTTTTGCTGATCCATAATTATTGGAAATATTTTGTCATCAGTTTGTGTGTCTATGGTGAAACTGAGATTCATTGACATTTGCCAGTAAAAGCAAATCCTCCCATGTCTATCAGGTTTGTATCTGCAAAACAATGGATCAGCTTTTTAAACAAAGTGTTTTGTTGTAGGAATAATTAGTTTTACAGTGCTAATATACTAATTATGTTTCCAGCATTTCTTTTGTTAGGGTTGTTTGTTTGCATTTGGTAGCTCCTGAAAGGAGGAAGAGGAAATGGTGATGAGTGCCTGTCCATCATACAGCCCTCTAATTTAAGTATAAATTAATTAAACGCCCAAAATAAAAGATTTTCAGAAGTGTTATGGAATGTAACAATTCAGTACTTTGGAAAACTAGTATTGACAGCTTTAAGTATGTAACCTAGAAAGTCATGGTTCTGAGAATATATTCTCTTTCAGATCTGCAAATGAGTTTTCTCTTTAATCTTAACACACAACCTGAAAAATTCCAAGAGAGTCATGAGAAGATATAGTATGTTTGAATCTTAAAATGGGACAAAATGAGTATTCTGTAGGCATGTTAGTGCTTACATTTCTCAATTACATTTTTTGAGAAAGTCTTGAGAATCTGGTTTTTGGATAATCTAAATCATGAGAGAAATCAGGAAACCATTTCCCCTGCCTTTGACATCTGCATTTTCACATCAAAAGCTGGACACATCCAGCCTTCTTAATTAGCTTCACTAACACAGGTCCTACAATTGTCAGGTAATTTTTTTGCTGTTAATATCTTGGATTCTGTTATTTCCATTCCAACTCATCTGATGAAGTGGGTCTTACCCACAACAGCTCACAATCATATGTTACTCTCTAAGGTGCCAAAGGACCACTTACTTGAAGTTACTTATGTACATGTTTGTATGATTAGGGCTTTAATCTCTCTGAGCCTACTCCATCAAAATAGGAATACTTCCTTACAGCTGTTGAAGCCTTACATTTTTATATCCATTGGTAAAATGGCCATTGTTGTAATTACAAAATTTGATGATTTTGTGTGTTGCTTCAAGAGTTAGTACTTTGGTATTTACATTGTTTCCCCAGGTATGCATCAGTCTCATCAATGCTTTGCCACTCCTTTATTCACTCCCCCATTTGCCTGTCAGTTACTGTTTCCATGCACCACAACTTCTTCACAAAATCTTCAGAAATCTAGGGCTGTGTCTACATTGGCGCGATCTTGTGCCAAAGCGGACGCTTTTGCGCAAAAACATGCTGCCTGTCTACACTGGCGGGGAGTTCTTGCTCAAGAACACTGACGTTCTAATGTATGAAATCAGTGCTTCTCGGGCAAGAACTATGATGCTCCCGCTCAGCAATAAGCCCTCTTGCGCAATTGTTCTTGCGCAAGAGGCCAATGTAGACAGCAACATGAATTTCTTGCACGAGAAAGCCTGATGTCTAAAATGACCATCGGAGCTTTCTTGCACAAGAGAGCATCTACACTGGCACGGATGCTCTTGCGCAAAAACATATCTCGAGCAAAGGCACATGCCAGTGTAGACGCTCTCTTGTGCAAATACTTTAACGCAAGAACTTTTGCATTAAAGAATATTTGCGAAAGATCGCGCCAATGTAGACACAGCCAAGCTGTTCCACAAATTCTTAGCCCGTGTAAAACTTCTGTGTTGAGTTTAATGTTTATATCATGTTGTTTTGTTCCTTCTTTTGCTCTTAGATTTTAAGACCTTCATGACAGTATTTGTGCTTTTAGATTTAACTCCATTTTTTACAAAACTCAGTGCACTTACTACACACCTTTTCAAAAATAATAACTGTTTAGGGAATTGAGCTTCTTAATTAATTTACTCTCTGCGGGGTCCTAAACAGTGCTTTAACGTTGTATTGTGCTAGGTGCAGAGTCTCTTCAGTTGCCATTGGCTTCTGATTGCAGTGTTGTTGTAGTCCTTTTGATTCTTAGATATGAGAGAGACAAGATGGGTGAGGTAATATTTATTTGATCAATTCAAGGGCTGTGTCTAGACTGGCAAGTTTTTCCGCAAAATCATCTGCTTTTGCGGAAAAACTTGCCAGCTGTCTACACTGGCCGCTTGAATTTCCGCAAGAACACTGACGATCTCATGTAAGATCGTCAGTGTTCTTGTGGAAATACTGTGCTGCTCCCGTTCGGGCAAAAGTCCTCTTGCGCAAATCATTTGCGCAAGAGGGCCAGTTTAGATAGCACAGTACTGTTTTGCGCAAAAAAGCCCCGATGGCTAAAATGGCGATCGGAGCTTTTTTGCGGAAAAGCGCGTCTAGATTGCGGAAAAGCATCCGTGCCAATCTAGATGCGCTTTTCTGAAAATGCTTTTAACGGAAAACTTTTTCGTTAAAAGCATTTCCGGAAAATCATGCCAGTGTAGACGTAGCTCTGTTGCTTGAAGAGACAAGCTTTTAGAATCACTGAGCTGTTTGACAATGGATTATAGAGTATTTTTGTCTTGTATTGATTTTCTTAGAGTTCATTTTAAGGGTGTTAAGAAGTGTGTAATTAATTAATTGTGTACTTGATACAATTTATATCGAGTACACAATTAGTCGAGAAGGAGCCCTGCTGTGGCTCTGCAGTTTAATTGTAGTAGGAGGGCATGCAGGCAGCTCGGCTCCTGCTACATTTAAACAAGCCAGAGCTGCAGCAGGGTAGGTCCTGGACCTGGTAGCTTGCACTGGGTCCTGGACCTACCCCACTGTGGATCTGCCTTCTAAATGTAGTAAGATTTACCTAGTTCCTTTTACAGCGTAGAGATTGTCCACGTTCACTCGCATAGTTGTTGTTGGGGTATTTAGTGAGATGTGCACATGTTGTGATACTAGGACTCTTGGATCTCGAAAGGTGTATTGTGAAGGGTATTCATTGTTGTAGCAGTGAAGATATGTCTGAAAGCTTTTAAATCTGTTATGGCAGCATCTGGTGCATCTTTGAGTTTAGCGTATCCTGCTCTCTGAAAAGCTTTTTCTGCTGATGGGATTGGAGGGTTCTTTGAAGGCTAGAAGAGTAGGTTCAGGAAAGATTTATTTTGAGTTGTGGTCTCAATTAAATAGGGATTGCAATTGTTTGTTGATACTCTGTATGGTTTCCAGTATAGGAGAGGTGACAGGGCTGTGCAATCAGTAGGTATTTATATTGAAGCAGGTTCTCTCAGGGTATTTATAGCGCGTTCTACTTCACAATCTTTTCCTTTGGTGGGGCATCTTTGCTTGAAGGTATTTTTAAGTATATTTTAGTTTGAAGGTGAATATCCAGAATTATCGCTTCAGAATATGTTCTGTGGTATCCCAAGTTTGAGAGGTTTAAATTAGTATCTGTTTTGATTGTGGAACTAATCTTCCTTTATGATGAAAAAATCCTATTTTGTATAAATAGTAATTTCGCTCAGAATGAAGAGCAAAGTCAGGATAGTTTAGATTTGCTATTGAGAGCTATACTGTAGTTATATATTTTTTTCTCCACTCAAGCTCATCTGAAGAAGTGGGTTTGGCCCCAAAAAACTCATGATACTATATATATTTTGCTAGTTTCTAAGATGTCACAGGCCTACTGGTTGTTTTTTTTAGAGAACACTGCTAGCTAGTCAGATAAAAGTATTGTACATTCAGTGAAACCTGGTATACTAAATTAACCACATTGGTCCCAGTGTTCCCAAACTGTGCAGCAGTACAGCTTCCCAGGTGATTAATCAGCCCCGCCTAGTCAGTCAGCTCTGTGCACAGAGCCCTGAGCCTCTGATTAGGTGGGGCTGATTAATCCCCTGTGAGGCAGTACTGCCCAACAGCTGGCATTTTAGAGAGAACACTGTGGTCCACCTGAGATTTGGAGTAATTTAGTGTCAGGTAATATCTCAAAATGAAGTTAAGAAAAAATGCATGATTGTTTCTCTCTGGAGCATTGCACCAACATCAGCAAGCATTACAACTCTGTTTTTTTGTGTGTTGAACAGATTTAATTACAGGCAGTCCCCGGGTTACGTACAAGATAGGGACTGTAGGTTTGTTCTTAAGTTGAATCTGTATGTAAGTCGGAACTGGCGTCCAGATTCAGCCGCTGCTGAAACTGATCAGTTTCAACAGTGGCTGAATCTGGACGCCAGTTCTGACTTACATACAGATTCAACTTAAGAACCCCAGGCATCCCCAAGTCAGCTGCTGCTGAAACTGATCAGCGGCTGATTCCAGGAAGCCTGGGGCAGGGGCTTCCTGTAGTCAGCCACTGGTCATTTTCAGCAGCTGCTGACTAGGGGACACCTGGGGCAGAGCAGCTGGGGTGCTGCTGGGTTGGTCCAGTGGCACCCAGAGCGGCGCTACGGGACCAACCGGCAGCGCCCCAGCTGCTGTACCACAGGCATCCGGAGCAAAGCCGCGGAGCACGGGGGCAGCGGGACAGCCCAGACGCGCCGTGGCTATCCTGCTGCCCTTGGGCTCCGTGGCTTTGCTCTGCTCTGCTCCCCGTCCCCCAGGTCTGCAGACCAGGGGGAGGGGGAGCAGAGTAGAGCAGAGCAGAGCGGCAGAACGCGCGGCCAGCTGACAGCCCAGACGCATCTGGGCTGTCAGCTGGCCTCGTGCTCCGCTCTGCTCCCCCCCCCCACCCTGCAGATCAGGGGGAGGGGGAGCAGAGCGGAGCACAGCAGAGCGGCGGAACGCGCGGCCAGCTGACAGCCCAGACGCGTCTGGGCTGTCAGCTGGCCGCGTGCTCCGCTCTGCTCCCCTTCCCCCTGGTCTGCAGACGAGGGGGAGGGGGAGCAGAGCAGAGCGGAGCAGAGCAGAGCGGCAGAACGCGCGGCCAGCTGACAGCCCAGAAGCTTCTGGGCTGTCAGCTGGCTGCGCGTTCCGCCGCTCTGCTCTGCTCCGCTCTGCTCCCCCTCCCCCTGGTCTGCAGAGGGGGGGGGAGCAGAGCGGAGCGCGCGGCCAGCTGACAGCCCAGACGCGTCTGGGCTGTCAGCTGGCAGCGCGTTCCGCCGCCGCTTTGCTTCCTCTCCCTGGTCTGCTCGAGACCAGGGAGAGGAAGTGCCCCGTTCGTAACTGCGGATCCGACGTATGTCAGATCCGCGTAACTCGGGGACTGCCTGTACTGTAGCATCAAATACAAAAGCAGTGTTTTAACAGGAATGTTTGTTTTTGTTTTCCCTTCTTGTTAAAGAAGTGAAATACAATGTTAATGAAATCTGATTTACTACTAAGTGTTGTTAGCATGTAGCTCTTGTTACAAACTAATCCACTTTGAATTTAGTCCTTTCATTTTAGTATTAGGTTGGACACTGGATGGTAAAAAGGTGACTTTAAGGACTTCAAAAGAATATAACAACAGCATATTTTTATATATTTATACAATAAATATCACATGGATCTATAGATACCAAGGTTGGAAGAGGTACCGAGCTTGTGACAAAGCATGAGGGGTGTTTACCAAACCTTCCTTGTCCACAAATCATGGGCAAAAAGTTTCTTATCTCATAAATAAGCATATTAAGCATTTTCTAACATATTAAAAATTTTCAAGAAGCTGAAAATCTTAAGCTTTATATAATTGCTTAAATAAACATATACAGTTACAGTGTACTCATGTAGGCAGAAAAGATGTACCAAACCAGATGTAAAGGCTCTTTGTAGTTATAAATCAATGTATTTTAATAGTTATCAACCAATGTGAAATGCACTTTTCTTTAGAAAACAACTGTTGTGCAAAATGAAAGACTGATTAAAATCAGTGGTTTAAACTGAAGCTTTCCCATTTGTGATTTAAATCACTGATTTTAAATTACCTTGATTTAAATCAGTACATCCTGCAATTTACTCAAAATCCTTCCATATTGTTTTTTAACTGTCTTTGCAACTCTGACACAAGTAATCCTATTGAAGTAAATAAAATAACTTGTGAGAGCAGGCATATTGAAAATGACCATTCCTCAGATTACTAGCTCCACTAATACAATACATTTTGCAAACAAAGTTATTGCAAAATATAAATTATGTAAACAATAATAGTCCTTTATTTACTAAAGCTCGGTTAGATTAAAAGTGTAGCCCGCTTTAAAATTGTGAAAATCTAGTGACAAAATTAAAGGTTGGGGCAATGTTATCTGTTTTAGCACTGACCCTCTATAATTAATTGTACCAGTGGCACAGATTTACTCTCTGAATTGTTAATACAAGAACTGCTTCTGGAGAATACAAGTCCACGTCCATGTTGCTTTTAATACTGAGCATTAATTACACACACATCACTAATAAAAGAGTTTAAAGTCTTATAGAATCCTACAATCATAGAATACTAAAAATGAAAGGGACCTCTAGAGATCATTGAGTCCAGTCCCCTGCCCTCACGGCAGGACTGTGTACTGTCTAGATCATCCCTGATAGATGTCTATCCTACCGTCTCTTAAATATCTCCAGTCAACATCCCTAGGCAATTTATTTCAGTGTTTAAACACCCTGACAGTTAGGAAGTTTCTCCTGATGTCCAGCCTAAACCTCCCTTGCTGAAATTTAAGCCCATTACTTCTTGTCCTATCACCAGAGGCCAGAGAGAACAATTTTTCTCCCTCTTCCTTGTAACATCTTTTTAGATATTTGAAAACTGCTATCATGTCCCCTCTCAGTCTTCTCTTTTCTAAACTAAATAAGCCCAATTCTTTCAATATTCCCTCATATCTCATGTTTAATCATTTTTTGTTGCTCTTCTCTGGACCTTCTCCAATTTCTCCACATCTTTCTTGAAATGTGGTGCCCAGAACTGAACACAATACTCCAACTGAGGCCTAATCAGTGCAGAGTAGCGCAGAAGAATGACTTCTTGTGTCTTTCTACAACACTCCTGTTAATGCATCCCAGAATCACGTTTGCTTTTTTTGAAACAGTGCCACACTGTTGACTTATATTTAACTTGTGGTCTACTATGACCCCTAGCTCCCTTTTTGCAGTACTCCTTCCTAACCAGTCACTTCCCATTTTGTATGTGTGAAACAGATTGTTCCTTGCTAAGTGATGTACTTTGCATTTGTCCTTATTAAACTTCATCCTATTACCTCAGACAATTCCTCTAGTTTGTCCAGATCATTTTGAATTATGACCCTATCCTCCAAAGCACTTGCAACCCCTCTTAGCTTGGTATCATCTGCAAACTTAATAATCATACTCTCTATTCCAATATCAAAATTGTTGATTTGCTCCCATCGACCTCCCGTTGTGTGAATGGTGCAAAAACACAAATTAAGATATGTTGACGCCAGGTATGTAATTAAGTCAACTTTCCCCTTTAGTGTATACCTGGCCATATGGTTCCCCCTTCCCTCTGGCACCCAAAATGATAGTCTGAAAGGAGCAGCAGTAAACTGAGTTTCTCTGTTTTAAATCAAATGAAGATGGAAAGAGAGTGGCAGACATCTCCTGGGAGAATAGGTGAATAGTGGGAACCACCTGATGGGAGGAGAGGAGAGAAAAGAGATGATAAAATCTGTTTTTTACATGCAGTTCTTTGCCCTCATCTTAAATCTGATTAAGATGGGCACTGGACATAAGTACCTGTATTATAAGAGGGGCTGGCAGTCTAATATCACCTAATATTAAACTTTCTCTACACTTTCCTGTTTTCAGCTGTACTGTTTGGGCTGAAATGTGTTTGTCTCAAGCTAAGTGGTTTTATTGTGTTTTAGTTTTTTATCCTCCTCATCCCCCTCTACACACCTGCCCTGCTTCTCTCCTCTGGTGCTGGTCCCTCCCCTGCAGGTGTCTGTCCTTCTGCTTCACCCCCAGAATCCCGTGGCACCTGCACTTTCCCTTAGCCCTGCATCCTCCTGGTGCCTCCCTCTTCCCTCACTGCCTCTTCCCCCTTTTTTCCTGATGCCCACCCCCTCACCACCCTCATGCCCCTGTTCCCTCACACATGCCTTGCTCCATCCCTGCCTTCCTCATGCCCACCCCTTCTTTCAAGCCTTGTCCCAGCACCTCCCCTTTTCCCCTCTAGCCCTCAAAGCCCTTACCTTCTCCTCTCCCAGCATCACCCTGTCCCCCCTCCCACTGACACTTCCCCTCCTGCCCTTTTCCTCATTGTCCTCTGGCATTTACCTCTCCTCTACCGTGCCCCTTAGCGCTTTCCCCTTTCTTCTCCTAACCCGCCCCTCCCTTTAGCACAATCCCCTTCCTCTCCCACCCCTTCCTCTTATTCCCCCCCCTTCCCTTCCTTACCTTCAGCTTCTGCCTTCCAATTCGCGGGGCTGGAGTCAGAGCTGGCCCAAGCTACAGGCCGGCCAGGCCCTAGCTGGGGCGCCCTGGGGTGCTGCGTGGTGCTGCTGGGCTGGGAGGTGGGGTGCCTCAAGAGGGGGGGGCCGCACAGCGTCCCCAGGGCACCTCAGGGGGGCCACGCAGTGCTTCCGGGCTGGGCCGGGGTGGGGGTGCCTCAGGGGCGCCCTCGGGTGCATAAGGGGTGGTGCTGCAGGGCCTGGAGTGCAAAAATGGCTCGGGCCAGCCGGCATTTGTAGCAGGGCCTCAGTTGCTTGTGGAGCTGGGCTGCAGAGTTTGAAAGTCCCGGGCCGTGACGTCATGCCATGGCCGGGCATCTCCCCTCTCACCTGTTGTGCGGCGTTTCAGCATGCCGTGCATGCTCTCTCTCTGCCTCACAGTGCCCCATAGATGCCCGGGGGGAATTTAAAGTGAAGGTTTGTGGCACCCTGTCACAAATTCCTCTCCTCCTCCAGTAGCCACTAACTGGCCCATGACATTAGGGTGTGCCTACGCATACCCGGCACACCCTGTGCGCATGCCTATGCTGTTGACATCCCCTCTGTTGGGTCCATACAGGCAGCATGCAAGAGGAAGCTACCTGACATGAATGCAAGAGCTGAACCTGAGGTGTGGGGGAGAAAATTAGACACTGACAAGCAGTCAGGGTTTGGGTGAGTAGGACTGGCAGTGAGGGAAAATGGGAAACTAGGACTGGTTGGGCAAAAAATTAGGACTGGAAGCTGGGTGTGGAGGAGATTAGGACTCCACTTGGCAAGGAAAGTGGGACCAGCGTTCCCTGTAATCTGTGCGCTTGTGTGTCCTCTCAGGAGAGAGTCAAATGCTGCACAGCAGATTAGCAGAGTGCCACAGCTGGGTTTTTCATTTTTACTGGTAATGTACATTTACACATGCCTTGGTGCACATAAATAATTTATTCTGCACATGGATGGAAAAAAATCCGCAACTAAATGGAAAAAATTAGAGGAAACACTGACTGGGAGCCAGAGAGGAAATGAGGTTTGGACTGGGAGTCAGTAAGGGAGATCGACTGTAAATCAGTGGGGTGAGGGAAAGATATGGGGGAGAAAGACAGAGTCTGACCAACTGAGGAATGTGAAACACTAGGATTGGCTGGGCAAGGAAACTGGGACAAGGAGCCAATGGGAAGGCACTAAAATTGGTTGAGGGACAAAGGAAGGAAGACTGGGAGCCAATGAGGACAGGCAATGTGGGCCAGGGAAGCCAGGATTGTAGGGAGTGGATCAGATCAGTATGATTAAAAAAACAACAACAAAAAAACCCCAAGGAAATTACACACAAAAATATCCATGTTAAAAGTCAAATGCTCTAAAGTTAAGAAATGCCCCATTAAGGTTGCCTCTGTAACTTTAAATTGTTTCTATTGTGTGTGCACATTATGGCATTATGATATGGTCTTTACATGATCACATACAATTTTTTTCACAGGATCCCTGGTTCATCCATTGCACAGGATAGGGCCTTCTTCTGGGGATGAGCCGGTGTGGTGAAGAAGACAATTGTCTGAAGTACCCCTATTTTATTTGTATAGAAGTTAGAAGGTGTGTAGTGAATGAAACTGGAAACTGCAGGAAGAGAGAATGATTTTATGGGTAAGGCAGCTGACTGCTGCCCTTCCTCCCAAGACTGTCCCATTGTCCCCACTGATGACTTCAGGAAAAGTCTGGGCCTGATATTACAAACTTTTACATACATGCTTAATTTCGTACAAAGAAGAGTTTCATAAGATGTTTTAAAAATACATTGAAATAAATGCATTCACTCATGGTGAAGCAACAAAGTGTATTTGTAATCATAAGAATAATTTAGATTACTTCAGTTGGACCACTCATGTGAAGCTAAGTGTGTAAGTATTTCAGGCTCAGCTTCTAGCTGAAATTTTTCAGAATGCCATGAAGGGCAGCAAATTTGGGTTCTGTGGGACCAAATAAAGTGTCTCTGGATTTGAGTTCCAGACTTTAGGAACTTTTACAGAAATACGTGACATTAATACCCTTCTGCTACTGACCAACCATGTGTTAGCTTGAAGAACATTTTCTGATTGCAACTGTGGAAGTGGCACATGGGGATAGAGTTGTTGTTGTTAGTAAAAAACAGGTATTTCATTTGAGTTTGAGTTTAACAACTGTTCCTGGCAGTCAGTGCTCAGTTTCCCACCTTTTAAGGTTAGAAGAAATCATATCTGTATGACCAGTTTTAGTACAACATGCAGCTTGCAGTACAAAGACCTTAGTACATCTTTTGTTGTTTCCATAGTCTGCTACTTTAAAATGTTTAATAATTTACTGCAAAAGACCATTATGGAATATGAAACCTTTGCAGAATAAAACAGCTTAAACCAGCAATTGAAAGAAACCATTCTCTTCAGTTCCTTTCAAATCCTGGCCAAATTCCAACTCAGATTATTATATTTTCCTTACCTAAATTTACCCTTTAATTTCAGTAGTGTTCATAATTCTTGACATTCCTTCCATAAAAACACTATTGAATTGGGTTGATTGTACAGAATAACTGTAAACTTCAAGCCTGGAGGTGCCTAGGGTGATTCTTTTTATACAAGTTCAAATTTTCAAGGAAATATTAGGCCAGACTCCAACATACAGGTCTGTGAGCAGTATGATTTGCATATACCATTCTGTGCACCCTATTTTGCACATGCAAATGGTTGAATTTCCTTCTCATCCATGTGGAAAAGTTCTATAAAATAGGGATTAAATCAACATTCCAATTACTTTATGAACCTATAGAATTTATCAGAAGTTTGTTAACCATCCTATAAAATTCTATAGATGGGGAATAAATTCTGCAGTTTAAGTAACCTATAGATCTGTGGTTTATAAATATAGAGAAAAGTTATCATTCATACTAAACTGCACATAACTTTCCAATAAGGAATGTTGTTAGTAGTTCATAATATATCTGCAAATATATATACATTCATGTTGGTGGAAAATTGCATGTACAAAACTGGAGACCCCATTTTGAAACTGTCTGGTTTCAGAAAAGCTCTTTGAATTGTTCTGAATGTGTGTCTTGAGAACAATAATGTGCAGATAGTATGCATCTATCTGTGGGTGTAGTCAAGTGGCTCTCTCTTAGGCTATGTCTAGACTGCAAGCCTCTTTCGAAAGAGGCTTTTTCGAAAGATACTTTCGAAAAAGCTTCTTTTGAAAAAGAGCATCTAGACTACAATCAGTACTTTCGAAAAAGCAAACTGCTTTTTCGGAAGAGAGCACCCAGGCAGTCTGGATGCTCTCTTTCGAAAAAGCACAGTTTGCATTACATAGCACCTTTTTTCGAAAGAGCACTTTCGAAGAAAGGCGTTATTCCTCATGAAATGAGGACTACAGCTGTTGAAAGAAAAGCCGTATTCTTTCGATTTAATTTCGAAAGAACACGGCTGTAGTCTAGACGCAGGTGAAGTTTTTTCGAAAAAAGGCTACTTTTTTCGAAAAAATGCTGCAGTCTAGACACAGCCTTCCTGGACACACTGGAGACATGAGATAAGTAACCTACAAATTGAGATCACTATCTTGTCAAAAAGTGCTTATTACATACTTACTTTTATATAAGAGTGCCTTCAGGTCAGATTTGCTGTCAGACTCAAGATCATTTCTTCAAGTTGGTTTGTAAACTGATGCCCTAGAGTCTCCCCCCCAACCCTACCCCCTCTTCCCTAGCTCAGTATAAGTGCAATCACAGTGGAATTAATCATAGAATACTAGGACTGGAAGGGACCTCGAGAGGTCATCGAGTCAAGTCCCCTGCCCTCATGGCAGGACCAAATACTGTCTAGCCCATCCCTGACAGACATTTATCTAACCTACTCTTAAATATCTCCAGAGATGGGGCTTCTACAACCTCCCTGGGCAATTTATTCCAGTGTTTGACCACCTTGACAGTTAGGAACTTTTTCCTAATGTCCAACCTAAACCTCCCTTGCTGCAGCTTAAGCCCATTGCTTCTTGTTCTATCCCCAGAGGCCAAGATGAACAAGTTTTCTCCCTCCTCCTTATGACACCCTTTTAGATACCTGAAAACTGCTATCATCCCCCCTCAATCTTCTCTTTTCTAAACTAAACAAACCCAATTCCTTCAGCCTTCCTTCATAGGTCATGTTCTCTAGACCTTTAATCATTCTCATTGCTCTTCTCTGGACCCTCATCAATTTTTTCACATCTTTCTTGAAATGTGATGCCCAGAACTGGACACAATACTCCAATTGAGCCCTAACCAGCGCATTGTAGAGCGGAAGAATGACTTCTCATGTCTTGCTCACAACACACCTGTTAATACATCCCAGAATCATGTTTGCTTTCTTTGCAACAGCATGACACTGCTGACTCATATTCAGCTTGTGGTCCACTATAACCCCTGGATCCCTTTCTGCCATACTCCTTCCCAGACCGTCGCTTCCCATTCTGTATGTGTGAAATTGATTGTTCCTTCCTAAGTGGAGCACTTTGCATTTGTCTTTATTAAACTTCATCCTATTTATCTCAGATCATTTCTCCAATTTGTCCAGGTCATTTTGAATTATGACCCTATCCTCCAGATTAGTTGCAATCCCTCCCAGCTTGGTATCATCTGCAAACTTAATAAACGTACTATCTATACCAATATCTAAATCATTGATGAAGATATTGAACAGAGCCGGTCCCAAAACAGACCCCTGCGGAGCCCCGCTTGTTATGCCTTTCCAGCAGGATTGTGAACCATTAATAACTACTCTCTGAGTACGGTTATCCAGCCAGTTATGCACCCACCTTATAGTAGCCCCATCTAAGTTGTATTTGCCTAGTTTATTGATAAGTATCATGCGAGACTGTATCAAACGCCTTACTAAAGTCTAGGTATACCACATCCACCGCTTCTCCCTTATCCACAGGGCTCGTTATCCTATCAAAGAAAGCTATCAGATTGGTTTGACATGATTTGTTCTTTACAAATCCATGCTGGCTGTTCCCTATCACTTTGCCACTTTCCAAGTGTTTACAGATGATTTCCTTAATTACTTGCTCCATTATCTTCCGTGGCACAGAAGTTAAACTAACCGGTCTGTAGTTTCCTGGATTGTTCTTATTTCCCTTTTTATATATGGGCACTATATTTGCCCTTTTCCAGTCCTCTAGAATCTCTCCTGTCTCCCATGATTTTCCAAAGATGATAGTTAGAGGCTCAGATACCTCCTCTATCAGCTCCTTGAGTATTCTAGGATGCATTTCATCAGGTCCTGGTGACTTGCAGGCATCTAACTTTTCTAGGTGATTTTTAACTTGTTCTTTTTTTATTTTACCTTCTAAAATTACCCCCTTTCCACTAGCATTCACTATGTTAGTCATTCCTACAGACTTCTCGGTTAAGACCGAAACAAAGAAGTCATTGAGCATCTCTGCCATTTCCAAGTTTCCTGTTACTGTTTCTCCCTCTTCACTGACCAGTGGGCCTACCCTCTCCTTGGTCTTCCTCTTGCTTCTAATGTATTTATAAAACGTCTTCTTGTTTCCCTTTATTCCTATAGCTAGTTTGAGCTCATTCTGTGCCTTTGCTATTCTAATCTTGCCCCTGCATTCCTGTGCTGTTTGCCTATATTCATCCTTTGTAATTTGTCCTACTTTCCATTTTTTATATGACTCCTTTTTATTTTTAGATCATTCACGATCTCGTGGTTAAGCCAAGGTGCTCTTTTGCCATATTTTCTATCTTTCTGTCACATCGGAATAGCTTGTTTTTGGGCCCTTAACAATGTCCCTTTGAAAAACTGCCAACTCTCCTCAGTTGTTTTTCCTCTCAGTCTCGATTCACATGGGACCTTACCTCTCAGCTCTCTGAGCTTACCAAAATCCGCCTTCCCGAAATCCATTGTCTCTATTTTGCTGTTCTCCCTTCTACCCTTCCTTAGAATTGTGAACTCTATGATTTCATGATCACTTTCACCCAAGTTGCCTTCCACTTTCAAATTCTCAACCAGTTCCTCCCTATTTGTTAGGATCAAATCTAGAACAGCTTTCTCCCTGGTAGCTTTTTCAACCTTCTGAAATAAAAAGTTGTCTCCAATGCAGTCCAAGAACTTATTGGATCGTCTGTGCCCCGCAGTGTTATTTTCCCAACATATATCTAGATAGTTGAAGTCCCCCATCACCACCAAATTTTGGGCTTTGGATGATTTTGTTAGTTGTTTAAAAAAAGCCTCATCCACTTTTTCCACCTCGGTAGGTGGCCTGTAGTAGACTCCTAGCATGACATCACCTTTGTTTTTAATCCCTTTTAGCCTAACCCAGAGACTCTCAACATTTCCGTCTCCTATCCCCACCTCCACTTCACTCCAAGTGTGTTCATTTTTAATGTAAAAGGCAACACCTCCTCCCTTTTTTCCCTGTCTATCCTTCCTGAGCAAGCTGTACCCTTCTATACAAACATTCCAGTCGTGTATTATCCCACCAAGTTTCTGTGATGCCAACAATGTCATAATTGTATTTATTTACTAGCACTTCCAGTTCTTCCTGCTTATTTCCCATACTTCTCGCATTTGTATATAGGCATCTATATACAATAACAATTAAGGTGACAGTTTGCTCTAACTATGGCTAGTCCCAATTATAGAGCTACTTTTTCATTATCTTGTTGAGTCCTGACACTGTCTTTGAGCGATCCTCTTTCAAATAAGCTAACAGAAATCAAAATCAATCTAAGCTTTAAACATTTGATTTTGGAATAATTTTAGATAGAAAATTGTTCTAAACCAGGAACATAGGGAATATTATAACATAGTGTTCTCTACATTTTATTTTTGCACTAGTATTTTAGTAAGTAGGGAGAGAGTTAAAAGTTTAAAGATATTTTTCTGTCAATTGTTTCTGTGTATTATTTGTCATCTGAAGGAGTGGGCTGTGCCCATGATACTATCTCTATATATTTTTGGTTAGTCTCTAAGGTGCTACATTGTTGTTTTTAAGTTTTGGTTTTTTTTAATTGCATTTGTATCTACAGGCCTCAGTCAAGATCAGAAAGCCAATGAGGTTGGTACTGACAACCATGTGAGGAAAAGATGGACCCCACCGTACAGCACTTATAATCAAGTGTATGATGGAAAGCAACAAAAGAATACAAACAAACAGGTGTGAGAAGTACAACCAAGGCAATAACGGGGAATTACGCATAGCCTACTGGTGTATAGGAGCATGATAATGTACTACAGATATGTCTATTATATATAGAATAGAAGGTATTTCTATTTTACAATTCAGCTTATACATTTTAATAAAATATTTGTTATAGTCCTACCTCATCAAAATACTAACAAAGAAAAAAACCTGTAGGGAAAGCACTGAAGCATATGTTGAAATTCCATTGACTTCAATGGGAAGTAAGCACATGTTTGAAGTTAAAAACATGCTGAAGTCCTTAGCTGAATCAGGGTACATTCCTGAGTAATAATAAGTGTATCAATAGTAATGAAATCATCATAAAATTTGCAATATAAAAGCTAACATATTAAAAAGCTAAATAGAGTGTCATCACTGTAAAAACGGTGCTAGGAAGTAGTTTTAACAGTGATTTGAGCAGTGATTTTTAAAATGCAAACATGTCCGAAAGAGAACATAAATGAGACTCAAGGATGGGGGTCTTAAAGTCAGCTTTCTTTTGAATAAACTACTCTTTGGACTGAAATGTGTTTATCTTCAGCCTGTAGGAAAAGTTTATTAGAAAAGGTTTAAGATAATCCATTCAGCTACATTTCAGTTTTTTAAATGATGTTTTTCACTATATTATTACATTCCTTTTCTCTCTGAGATAATTCGAACAGGCATAGTTTTGCTTGAAATATTCAAAATTTGGCACATTCATAGTCCCCTGAAGAATGAAGAGTCTGCCAAGTTTGAAAACATTTGGATTAGAAATGAATAAAAACTTGCATGCTTTGCTTGCTCAGTACATGATATTTACTCATTTATTAGCAATGTGCTGGTGCTTAGCTTGAATTGTATAGTATGCTAAGTCTGTGCAATGAAATAAACATCTGCACTTATTCCAGTGATCACATAATCAAGTATTTGAACCCACAAACGTGAGAACATTGAAATAGGGGTGCTAAAAGTTCTGTTTTCTTTCCTCCCTCAACATCCACCCCTTATAAAGAAATTAAATACAAAGTTTTATATACACAAATATGTATGGTGTTATAGGTAGGTTTCCAAAGCAACAGTAATTCAGCCATCTTATACATACATTATAATACAGAGAAGTTATTGCCACTTATGATACAGTAATAGAAAATATAAATATGCAAGTGGACAGATTTTGCTAACTTAGAATTTCCTAACTTGCATGCAGGTAAGTTCTGAGCTGTAATACTGATTTAGTCTAGATTAAAACTTGTTCATAGCCATAAAACGTACTTTCTTGTCATCATTGCTACTCCAGCCCCCCTTTTTGGAATTTAGATTACATTTTTTTTAACAGATTTTATTTTACATGGGCTAGAGCAGGCTTTTAGATGGGTAAGATTTGTCTACAACTCCATTCAGATTGTAAGTGTTGGATTAAATGAACCCCAAACTCCACATCAATGAGCTTGTGAAATTCATCTCTGTGTAGAGGATAAGCATATGTTTTTGTGATTTAACAGTACATTGATAGGCCTTTGGACTCTGGATCTCCGCATAGAGATGAAATTCCACTTAAAATGAGCAGAAAGACTATGAGTTAACCCCCGTTTTGAAATATGGCATATTCCTAAAATATTCAGAACTTGAAAAATAAATCAAAACTTTATACATTTATCTCTAGGTCTGAAGGGACATGCAAAATTGGGGGTTCAGACAACTGGAAGCTACAGCCTGCAGAGTCCTTCTGTAGAGCATTACTGAAGCTCTGAGCTTAGCCTATACCTTTATGGAGTTTAATAGTTGAAAGAAACTAAAGTGCAGGAAGCTTGTGTTGATGCATCAATTTGATTTTTGTATTTTTTAATTAGAAAGTATTAACAAGTTTAGAAATCCCTGCCATGTAATGATTATTAGTTTCTTTTTTACATAGACAACAGTGTGCTTTTGTTTAAAGCCAATACATAGGAATATAATAATCAGATCTTTCTGTCTATTGGGGTGTTACCATATTGTAGATTGAGCATCATTTCAACACCCAGGGGCGGATATAGGGCAGGGCGAACGGGGCGGCCGCCCCGGGCCCCGCGCTTCAAAAAGCCCCACGCATGCGCCGGGGCGCCACCGCGCATGCACATGGCGTCACTGCGCATGCGCCGTGGCAAAGGGGGGGCCCCGCGGAATTATGCTGCCTGGGGCCCCGCGAAACGGTCATCTGCCCCTGTCAACACCTATGACATGTCATTAGTAATGTTTTTATTAAATTGAGTGAAAATTCTGATTGCATGTGTTTATCAAGCCAAGAGAACTCTTCAGGACACTCTTTATCTCCTTCTTGCCTTGTGTACTTTAACAGCACACAGGTAATCTTGGGGACTGTAACTGAACTTTTGATTAACTTTGAGTTTTGGTCAACTGTTAAGTGTACGTCTACAATGGAGCTGGGAGCATGCCTCCTTGCTTGGGTAGACAGACTTGTGCTGGCATCACTAGCTAGTGCATTAAAAATAGAAGTGTAGATGTGCCACGTGCCTGTGAGCTTGGGCTAGCCACCCAAGCGTGGACTCAGGGAGTCAAGCGGGCTTAGAATGGGTGGCTAATCCAAGCCACTGCCCATGCAGCAATACTCATGACCACACTGCTGTTTTTAGCATGCTACCTCCAACAAAACGGGCGCGAGTCTGTCTACCTAACTCCAGTGTATGCAGAAAATCTTTAGTTATCTTGATTGATTAGTTTACCTGTGTATTCTCTAACTCAGCATGAATGCATTTCATTTCCTTGTCGTCTCTCTTTCAGAGCCTAACACCCTGCTCCTGTCATCAGTGATAAGGCTGCGCTGCACAACTCTTTACTCTCTCCTTCTTAACCCAACCTTCCAGAAGAGCAATAGCTACAGGAGGCCCCCAACTTGTGATTTGGTTCTGGGAGAAGTGTCGCAAGTCGGGGGCATTGTAACCTAAACCCTCATTTACAATAGGCACTGTGCGCATGTGTAAATGTGGACCGAGGACATAAGTCGGGGGGTTTCGGCCCCTTCCACACTTACAAAAATGGTTGTAAGTGTGGGGGGGAGGGGGTTGGAACTCGGGCAGTTTCAAGTCGGGGGCCTCCTGTATTAGCAATCCTCCAAGTCACACTGACAGGGAATACCAAAATGCCTATCAAGAAATTGGGGAACAAGCCTTGATAGTTAGTCATATTGCCTCCCACATTCATCCCTGTTAGCTGAAACATACCATTTCTCTGTAAGAAATGTTAGCAAGACTTGTGAGATGACATCACTGACTTGTCACCTAATCTGTATTCTTCACCTGACACAAAACAAGTTTGTGGGGTTAATTTAAAAACAAACAAGCCACAATTTTCACTGTCCCTAAATATAGCATGTATTTTAACATCTCTGAAATGATTGAGTCTATTAAAACGATTAAAACCACAATCTTAGTATCTATCAAAATTGAGCTCAACTCTTGTAAACAGTACATGCAGACATTCTGCATACATATGTGGAGTGATTCAGTGGATCCTTTCTTTGGATCTATTGGTTGTTCTATACCAGAGGCATTTAAAAGTGTAATCCATGTTGCTAAAGAAGAGGGATTTCAAGTCTTATTTAGCTGATGAGTTAAAATCTTGATTTTTCGGTTAATAAGATTTTTCGGTAATAAATGGAAAAACTACTTAATTATGATTGATAAAGGTGACAAAAATACAATTATAAAAGATATAAAGGTGGTCAGTGTCTTAATAAAAATGTAACATGGAATTTTCTAAAGCTCCCAGCATTGGCTTCTCTGCTTTCACTGTAGTCAGAAAGAATTTTACCATTTACTTCAGTGAGAGCAATGTTAGGCACTTAGGATACGTCTACACAGTGCAGCTATTTCAGGATACCGGAGGTACCCCACATCTTAATAAGCTGCCCATTATTTCAAAATACTTTTTTTGAAAAGTATTTGAAAAGCGCACTATTTCGGCATCCCTGAAACCCTTGTCCCATGAGGGTTTAGGGATGTCTCAAAATAGTACATTATTTCGAAATTTGGCACTGTGTAGATGTGCCATATTTCAAAATAAGCTATTTCAAAATAGAATTGAAATAAGACAAACAATTTGTGTAGCACAAATTGTGTCTCTTATTTCGACTGTAGGGTGCTGTGTAGATGCACCCTTACTGTCTCTATGGTGTCAGCTTGTATGCTGGGAATTTCCCCATTAGGAGTAAGCAACTCTTGGAGGAATGGGGAAATGTAACAATTCTGTGAAGTTATGTAAAGATGTTATAACAACCAGATTCTGGCCCCATCTTAATACCAGGTGCAATCAAGGTCATTGCAGGAGGTCCCACATGTTCTCAAAGGAATGAATCTTATATCACTCTAACCAGGATGCCCCCATAGTGTTGTTTTTCCCAAATGGATCTGCACCGTTGCAGATTTATTGGCCAAATTCCTCCCTCTCTCTGCAATGCTACAGGGAGAATTTCCTGTTGCTGTAAGTGGTCTAAGTACCACTATATGGGACAGTGAACTACACTAGATGTGTGGGTTACAGAAACACAAGTTCTCCTGTGATCTCTCCATAGCCTGTTTCATGCCTTGTCTTTTGCAGCAGTTACAGTGGTTCTCCTGTGTTTAGGGTCTATAGTGCTTGCAGAGCAGGATGTTGAATTTGAACCCATGAACAGATATTTTTTTTAAAGCCACAGAGTAACTCCTAGGAGATGTATTTGGAAGGAAATATTATAAGACAGGGCCAGATCCTTCCATCTTTACTCACATTGGACTAACACCTTACTTTGTGATTAGTCCCATTGAAATCAAGGGGACCCCTACTTGATTAAGGTAGAAATCAAGGACAGCAGAAATCTCACCTAGGAAAATAATTAGCCATCTCCTTTTTACCTGTTCAACATGATGAATTACTGTACTTTGTCGCCATACTAATTTTATCATGCCTTATTTTATGCCTAATGGGAAATGTGTTACTTGGAAGCTGATCTTATAAAGTATTGACTGCTTTCAACTTCCACTGATATTTTCGTTAGATATAAATTAATATTAACTGTTTTTAAAATCCAAGAGTAGTTGAAGAAATATCTTCTTTATATAAATCACAATATTAAAGTCCTAGAGAAAATGTTGTCAGCTGACACATTTAATCTCTGGTCACTAGTGATTATATTGGGATTTATGTGGGAATCCTTTCTTACCAGTTCCTCGGGCACATTTTAATTCATCATTGGGATGAGAAGAAGGGGACGGAAGTGTGTGAAATGAAGGGCCCTTTCTATTTGCATTAGCTTTTTGTACAGTAGACACTATATGCTGATGATACAAGAAAAATATTCTGTTAAAAATTTACTACAGCAAATGAATACTTTTCATAATTCTTTTCTGTTTCACAGTCCACTATTGGAATTACTTTATTTTATTGGACCGCTGTTGCTACCCAGGTGATAAGGCTTATACCCCAGTAGATGTTACTGTTAAACTGTACAGCACCCAAAAATGCACTAAGCTGTTGAGATTATATGATCCCATGATAAAGAATTTACAGTCTGATTTTAGACACAGTACAATTACTGAAACTTTAAAAAAGGGGGAAATATAATGACAAGTTTTATACTCTAGTAATATGATCATGTAATACCTCAGTTTTTAGCATGTACACATCTTGAAGATTCTGTAACACATATAACTTAGAAAACAAAGTATCTTATAAGTGACATGAAAGAAATGTGTGTGTGTGTGGGGGGGGCGCAGTTAGGAGGGATTTGAAGGAAGGAAGTGTGGTACTATTTTATACACCCGTGATTGCATGTAAAAAGGGCTAGTAGAGGAAACTGAGAAATGGGGTTGAGACTGATGCTGATGGTAGTAAAAACTGGTCAGACCTTCTCTTGTGCAGAGCTCCATGGAAGTCAGTGTAGCTGGGAAGCACAGTGTTCTGCTTACATGGACTAACTGGGAGAATTTTATAATGGGGGTGCTGCTGATGGAAACCATGTATTTTATTTGGTGCTTGTCATGACTATTTCATGTTACGAGATATGGTAGCACCTCTAGTTCCAGCACCACTGATGGGATCTGCAGTATAAGCTAGGGCAGAGTTGTAAAAACAAATTTAAAATTTATATTCTGGGTAAGGAGGAGATTTCATTCAGTCATGTTGGTTATTGGCATCTTCAGAGCTTGGCCCTTTGCCCCTGCCATTCCCACTCAGAGGTCCTGCAGTGTCAGCATACAACAAAGATAGTGTATTGATTTTTAACATTCATAAAACAACAGTTATCAACTTTGGGGAAAACTTTTTAAAAAACATTTTTATATAGCTCCAGTAGTGTGATGTGTGAGAGGTACAGGTACAAAGACACAGGGTGAAATCCTGGGCCCATTGAGATGAATGGCAAAACTCTACTTAAATGGATAATTTAAGACAAACTTTATAGGTCAAATTCACACTCCAGCTCCAGCAGACATTATAGTTGTGTCAGAATGTTTGGAAGTTTTGCAGTGAGGAGAGATGTTTATTGTGGCCTAGACTGACATCAATCAGTGCTCCAGAAGAGTGGGAGCATCCACATTTTATGGTTAACTAGAGTAAAATGACAGAAAACATGTTTCTTTTCATTCAGAAAATGCCCTTTTTTAATGCTCACATCTCATTCTTTCCCATCTCAACAGGAGCGTAACCCACAGTCAATGAAGCTGGCTGAATGTGCATGCCCTGTACATTAAGACTGAATTCTAAAATTTAAACCAAAGCAGCATAATACAGATCACTAATCAGGGAGCAAGTGAAAAGTATAAATTCTTTCTCCAAAGAAACATAACAAGGATATTATGGTTCTGGTTTCAAAGTATCAACTCAGTCTCTTCAGCATTTCTGGCCAGGTAGCTTGAATTTATGGGTATGCCTACAGTGAATAAACACATTGATTCCACGTGACCAGAGCTGTCCTTTCCCATACACAGAATATGCAGCTGTGTAGGGCATGCAAAAATTTGGGGCACCACTGGTTCTTAATGTCTAGTCATCTGCCTCTTTCTATCCCTGTTCTGTGGCTTAGCGTCTTCTGGAAATTATTTTGTTAACTTAAAAGTGAAAAAAGCCTGCCAGAGCTAGTAACAGAACATGGAACCTTTGAAAGAGCCATTCAAGTGATAATGAAGCTATTTAACAGGCATCTGCCATCTCCAGGTATATGCGGTCAGTTTCTGAATGGACTGTTAGTTAATAGTACCTTAGTTTTAAAAATATTTTATTAGTGTCCTGCTGAAGATTATAAAAATCATTGACCTTTTCCCTCTGTCCACTGCCATTGGCGCATAGACACTCTAGTTTTAACAGAATTGCACAGGGTCTCATAAATTCTAAGAGCAGCCCTGCACAGGACCACATATACACCAGAAGAATGGCACTTTGTTAACATTTTAGCAAGACCAGAAGTGTCAATAACTGAGGTAGGAACAGTCAGGACTA
The DNA here is from genome assembly GCF_049634645.1 of Pelodiscus sinensis. Lineage (NCBI taxonomy): Eukaryota > Metazoa > Chordata > Testudines > Trionychidae > Pelodiscus > Pelodiscus sinensis. The sequence goes on along the minus strand of NC_134713.1, from coordinate 98,909,675 downwards.
GAGATCAGAACAGTGACAATCATGCTATGAGTCAGCAGTCCGATCAGGGTTCAAGACAAATGTCAAGCCAGAATCAGGAACCAAACAAAGAACAGAGCTAAAGTAGACTGGGATAGGACAGGAACGTGACAGACACATGAGCAATCATGTCTGCAGGCACAAGTGTTGGTCAGCCAGAGAACGTCTACACAGCACCCTAAACTCGAAATAAGATACGCAATTCGTACTAAGCAAATTGCGTATCTTATTTCAAATGTATTTCAAAATAGCTTATTTTGAAATGTGGCATGTCTACACAGCGCCAAATTTCAAAATAACATGCTATTCGAGATCCCTTAACTCTTGTGGAATGAGGGTTACCAGGATACCGAAATAGTGCGCCTGTTATTTTGAAAAATATTTGGAAATAACGGTGGCTTGTGTAGACGCAGGGTAGCTATTTTGGGATACTGGAGGTGCAGGATAGCCGTGCAGTGTAGAGTTACCCCCGCTGACCTGATGCTGAGCTTAAAAAAGCAGGCAAACTGTTCTTGTCATTCAGTCAAGGGAGCTGGCCCAACAGGCGGTTCTGCTGTTGCTCAGCTGTGTTAATTAGTCTACCTGGGGATTGAGGTAACTAGTTCCAGACTTACCAGTAAACCCTCATTCCATCTTGACAAATGGTTAATTGATTGATAAATATTATTTCCTCTGTACCATGACTCTCCATTTAATATTGCTAGCTTGACTGAATTGCAAAAGTGAATAGACTACTTTAGTGCTCCACCTACAATAAGTGATGAGTAATTTCTACAATCTTTGTAGTATTCCACTTGTGAATATGTGTATCTTTAAAGTTACTGAGTCCTAATAGAACTTGTAACTTAAAGGTGTGGAGCATATGTGATGATGATACTGAGTCAACAGTTTTAGTGCAAGTACTTTAAAATAAAATAATATCAATCTGAAATTCTTAATAGAGTTTATACTGTCTTTTCCTCTGTTCATCCTCTTTGCCATTCCCATTCTGTCTCCCACTCCCCAGTTTGTTCCCCTGTTCGTCATTATCTACTATATAGTTGAGAGAGTTTGTCTGTTGTTCAAGAACTCCTCCTAAACAGTAAGCGTTAGGACCATCACATTCAGTATATAGTTTCCTTTTATAGTAACTTAAAGCAAGGTGAGGGTTTGATTGTGCCAGGAAAATGGAACGTACCTTAAATAGGCTTGCTTCTCATAAAACAATACAGAAAAAAGACAGAGTCACTAGGCAGGTGAAAGGGGCTGACTGAGGAACCCCCCCATACAGGGGACTGCTCCAGCCCTGAGCCTCCAACCATCCAGATACTCTTTGGTGGTGGTGGTGGGGAAGGCTGAAGCATCCCCTCAGATTCTAACATTGGCATTGCTGGATGTTCCCCTTCATCAGGGAGTCAGGGGAAGTTCATAGTTTGCTGCATGCCTCACTCTGGCTGGGGAGTGCCAGGGGGCAGACAAGCACTTTGTTCTTGCTTCCTGACAGGGACAGGAAGGAGAAGAGCAAGCAGCCTTGGTATGAATCTTGGGAGTGAGAGGGCTTTGCCCCTCTACCCACAGAGTCCCCTAACCAGAGCCCCTCCTCACATCCCCAGCCTCCTGCCCTGAGCCCCTCTTTAAGGACCTGAGCAGAGCTGGGTAAATGAGCTAATTACAACTATTCAGCAGGAAAGCTTTCTCAGGCCATAAATACTTTTATTTTCCCCATATTTAGGGACTTAATTTGTTGTGTAACTTGCTGTTTTTGTTCTAGCAGAAAGGGGGAACTGTGCATCAAAACAGATTAAAAATAAATAAAATACATTCTCAATGTTGCAAAGGAGGAAGTAAGAAGTTTTCAACAAGAACCTCTCAAAACAGATAAGATTGTATACATATGTGTCTAGAAATACCTTTTGTGAAAATACAGAATTACTTTTGTAGAAGAACAAAGTTTGCATCTGTTCTTCTAGTTAATTTAACTATTTTAATCTGCTCTCTCTTTAGCATGATAAATGCTTTAGCTCTTCAACTGCTTTAGATAAGGAAGTTTTTAAGTTGTTTTTTCCTTCCTATGCCCCTTCCTCTGTGTGGGCAGAAACTGATGTTTTGCAGACACTGTGAGACCATAGCAGTCCCTACCAGTGATATTTGCATTTCTTATTTTGCTGGGGGATTATTCCCACACCAAAGGTCTTTGGGTTTTTCAGAACCAAGTTAAATTTCCAGCCTGCAAATGGAGAACCAGAGCCTTAGTTAGTGAAATTAGTGCTGTTTTGTTGACTGCAGTAGCATTTCACTTTTTTGATGCTAGTTGAACATCTGCTCTGCAGCTTTAATTATTAATGATCTTCCAAACCTGGTTCTGTATTAAAAATTATCTTTCCCCTGATTCATACTCAGTGAAACTACTCACATGTAGAAAGCTAAGAACATACAGAATGGTTTGTAGTATCAGGGCCGAAATCCAAATTGCTCTAGAAAGAAGAATGTCTTTAGATCCGTAAATTGTATTTAATCCATCTATTGTTAAAACTTCAAGTATTATTAAAATGAGAATAGTCATCTCAAATAAGAAATTCCAGTTGCAGATATGTCAGCATGGTTTTGTGGAAAGCACTGTATTCAACATATATAATTAAAAAAAAAGACACCATCCCCTTTTACCTAACTTTGTAGTCATTCAAAAAAATCTATATTAAAGTCCCTTTGGCTCATCAATTCATTTATCATCTTCTAAAACCAATTACAATTCTTTTAATTCTGGGTAAGTGGCTATTCCACAATTAAAAGAAAAAAGCCATTTAAAATATGCCTACATATCTTATAAAAGCAGTGAACCAAAATATTAATCACTGATTTCATCTTTATTTTAATCTTTTTTGGCAATTTTTGTATTGCAAAACCAATGCTTCAAACTTCACCTGAACACCTCACTAAATATCATTGTCTGGATATTAACAATGGGACAGTTCATAGCAGCGTTGTAGGATTAGGGTGGAAGAGATTTTAAAAACTGCTGTATATGCTATCTTTTGTCAGTAAAAACACATGGAAGGGAATCCTACTTTTCCCAGTCTGACGCTATATTTTCTCAAATCTTTGTAGCTTCTTTACCCACTAAAGATACTTCTAATGATAGAACCACTAACGGCTGAGGGTTTTTTTTTGCATATGAATACAATCCACAGGAATATAATGGCCTTATCCTGTGCCTCTCAGCTCTTCTGTGCGCCTGGCAGCAGTTCAATGCCTGCTCTTATTATACCCCCATTGGCTGTGTCTTGCGATTAGCACTATTTTCGGTTACCTTAAAAAGCATTAGGTTCATTGCAGAACTCCAGATAAATATTTACAATGGTCAACCAACCCCATGCTAGTCACTGGGTAGGGTTTTTTTTCCATAAAATTTCATGTGTAACTAATGCCAAAACTGCAGAGGGAGAGAATTTCTATTACTTCAAATATCTTGGCTATTGAATTATGCTGCAGCTACAAGCAGTGGCATGGGAACAATTTTTGGAGTAGGGGATGCCGAGTCATGTTCCTCACAGCCCTTTAGAGCTAGGGCTGTCAGATGGGACCCCATGTGTGAGGCTAGTTGCCAGGCGGGACCCTGTGCCTGCACCACAGCGCCAAGGCCAGCAGCTTAGTGGGACCCAGAACTGGCTGCCGAGACCATTTCACAGGCATGGCCACAGAGTGGGACCTGGGGCTGGTGGGTAAGCCGTGTGTGCAGGGATTGCAGCCAAGTGAGAGCTGAGGCTGGCAGTGGAGTCCCTGTGTGCAGGGATGGCAGCTGAGTAGGATCTGGGGCTGAAAGCAGAGTCCTTGGGCTGGAAACAGAGTCCCTGGAGAACAGCGGGCCTGGCAGCCAAGACCCTGAGCAGCAGAGCATGTGGACAGCAAGCCGAACACCTGGGGGTGCTGCAACACCCCAGTGCCCCTGCTTTCTGCACCTTTGGTTACAAGGTGAATGAGGAGGGCATAGCAACTATTTTCCATTTTTGCTCCAGATTCCCTTTCCACAAGCAGTCTATGACTTTGTTCCTCTCTGCACATGCAGTAAAATAGGACAATAGTCCAATTAAGCAACAGCCAATTGTCCTGTATTATCACAAAGCTTAATTGCTTCCATTGGGGATATCCCAGTATAGTAGTCATGATTAAGTGCATCCCAACAGAATACTGAATGGGGTCAGAGAAGGAACAGTGTGAGGATTGAGGGTGTGGTTTTTTGCTATGCCAGAATTACACCTTGAGGTAAAAGAGACAAGGTTATGATGCATCTGACTAAGTGGGTCTTTGTCCAGAGAAGCTTAACCTCAAATAAATGTTAGTCGTTAAAGTGCCACAGGACTCCAAGTTGTTCTGGAGATACAGACTAACACAACTACCCCTCTGAAGGTGGTGATGGTAACTTTTATTTGACCACCTTCACTTTCTAATATCCTGGGACGAATATGCAATCAGTGATACAACAGTGCATGCGTATTGAAGTAATTCATTTGGTTTGTAGCCCTACATGTTGTGCTGGCTTACTTGGATTTTGTATTTGTGGAGGTGTCATTTTTACTTAAGATAATTTATGCTCTACATTAATTGCAAAACAATAATTAGAACATGTAATGTGTGGCTTCTGACTTGTATGGTTAAAAAGGTTGTGCCTTTTCACCTGCTCTTCAGTACTTTTTAACGTAAGAGCAAAAAGGAGGAAGAACGGAGATGCAGTTAGCACCTCCTCTGCTTCTCTCTGGGGCAGTGGTTTTCAACCCCTGGTCTTTCCCTTGGGGAAATGGGTGTCTACAGGAGGTTTAAGGGGGTCTGTGAAACGTGGTGGTTATCACAGAACAGGGGTTGTCAACCAATGGGCTAACAATTCCAAAGGGGTCTGCACTTCTATTCAATTTTTGTCTAAGTGGCCCTCAAATGCAAAAGGTTGAAACCTCCTGCTGTAAAGTCAAGTTTCGATTGGTAGGAGAAAACAAAGGAGGGTAGTTTTCACCTCTGGGAAGGGAGGCCAGCGGACTGATACGGGGTGGGCGAGGCAGGGAAAGATGACCCCATTTCAGGTGGCCCCCAGAAGGGTTGGCAGAGCAGAGGCAGGCTTTCACCTTTGCTGCTGGCTGCCAGGGGCGAGGCTCTGGCAGAGACTCCAGTTCGGGCAGCCACAGGTAGGCGGCGGCCTCTTTTTCTTTCCCCAGGTTTGGTGTGCGTGTTTTCCCCCTCCCTTCCCTCTCTCTGCCTCCTGCTTTCGCTTTCCGGGTTTGGAGTTTGGGTGGAGGTTCAGAGGAGTGAAGGCAGCTCAAGGAGCCTCAGGTGGCTGCTTGGGGATTTTTCTTTCCCTCCCTTTCCTCCGCTTTTCTCTTAATTTTCCTTCTTTGTGGTCGCAGCCAGGGCACTCTGCCCTCCCCCCCCCCGCCGCGCTTTCCCTTTTCCTCCTCCCCAGCTCCACTTTTGACGGAGGATCTCGGGCTGTTTTCCTGTCTCCACACAAGTTTACCACTTCTCCTCCTCTCCCCACCCCTCCCCCGGAGGCAGCGTCCTTCCCCTCTGTCTCCCTGGGCAGCGTCGCTTGCTGCCCCATGGCTTGCGGGACTCCTCGCTGCCTTTCCCGCACGTGAGCTCTCCCGGATCTCAGCGCGAAGTCCTCCCCCATCCGCGGCGGAGGGTGGGGAAAAGTTAGTTGGTTTGCTGGCTTTCCTCTGAACTCGTGGGGCTCTCGCTTTTGAATGAGGGTTTCTTGCTCCGGAGAAGTGTAGCCCCTCCAGCCCCGACATGCCGTTCCCGCTGAGGACGGTGGAGCCCCTGAGGCTGTGCAGGTTGGAAGACGCCGGGGGAGATGCTGTTGCTGCTGCCGGCGGCGGCTGCGGGGCTCTGCTGGGAGCAGCCAGAGCGGCGGACAAAGAGCGAGCGCGGGCGGCCGGGAGCGGCGGGCGCCGGCTGCTGTTCAGCTCGCTGGAGCAGGTCAGCTCGCGCTCGCTGGTCTCCCTGCTCTGGCAGCTCTCCGACCTCTCCCGCTGCGCCAGCGACATCTTCGGCGAGATCCAGAGCCAAGCGGACGCCCTGTGTGAACGCAGCGCCCGGCTCCAGCGCCGCCTGGGCTCCCTGCGCGCTTTGAGCGGCCGCCTAGACCACCGGCGAGTGAAAATCCGTGAGTGCAAACTTCTTCTGTCTGCCTGCGGGCCCGGGCTCGCCAACCGGCCAGTCACCGCCCGGGGCTGCCGGGCCGAGCTAGGAGAGCTGCATTTGCAGCCGGGGGGTGAGGGTGGACATGTGTATGAAACTGCCTTGTGAAGGGTGGCAGCACTGGCGGGGGAGGACTTTTCGCGGCCCCAGAGTTAGTCCGGCCCGAGTGGAGAGCAGCCGGCTGGCTGCAAGGGGGCAGACACTGGGCTCGTGCCACTTTTGCAGGGTTAGTGAGGGAAAGGCACACACTGAAACTACCCCTCCCCCCCCCCCCAGCCTGCTCATTCCGCTGGCGAATCTGCCCCGCCGGCCCGCCCCCCGCCGCTGACGGGTGCCAGGGTGTGAGAGCTTTGCAGGGCTGAGCTGAGCAGCGAGGTGCGGTTTGTTTTGCGGCTGTTCACCAGGGCGGCTCGCGGCGTGAGATGGGCGTGCCCCAGGGAGCCTCATCCATTTAGCGCGGCGCTGTTTGCAGGATTAGGCTTGTAGGCCTTGTTGGCAGATGCATCCTATTACACGTGTTAACTGAGATGCTTTTCGCCTTGGCGTGGCTAAGGCCAGTTGTTTAAAAACTTGTTAAATGGCTGCGTTAGCCATCACCGGCTGAAAACGTCTGGAAAAACAAGGTGTGCGGCTCCACTGGTGTTAACGTGAGAGGAAATGCAACAACCGCGGGCACCCACTGGAATATGCATCACACTAGAAGGTTATTAAAGTGACTTTAATGTGATGTATTTTCCTTAGACCGGTGACCTCAGTGCCTGCCTTCTCCCCTCAATATATTACTTCATATTCAAAAAGCACTTTCAAGTGCTCTCCTTGCAAGGAACCCAATAAACATTCCCCACCCTGCCCCTCCACGCTTACTGAAATACAATCTTCCAGCCAAGCTTGCTACGCATAATTATCTCCCCTCTGTGTCTCAACTGAAGTTCAGAGGGATCACCACACGGCTTTCACAGTAAGCTCCCCGTTTCGTTCCAGTAGTTCTCTTTTTGGCTCCTGTGCATGGAGTAGTTGGAATTTCCTGCTGGCTCAGGGCTGGGAAGTTTTCAGCATGGAAGAGTTTTTTTTTCCATTCTTGCTGCCTGTCACAGATCTGATTCCGTGAAAAGCAGGGCTGTAGGATAAAGAACAGTAAATTGACTGTGCAGTGTGAGGGTCTTGTTTATTTGTCAACACTTTTAACGCATACTTTTCAGCTGTAATATGGCATAATAACTATGAGACTTCTTTTATGTCTGGTTTGTGCTGTGTTTTTTGAACCAATTCATTCCTCTATTCATCAGATTGCTGGTGCACATCTTGACATTTTAAAATTTGCATATACTTAAGTTCTTTCACACTTTTTAAAAAATATTTTTCTGTTTCATAGTTCTTTGGACTTGTCTTTCATTTATATGATACTCTTTTATATGCAGGCTAACTACAATGTTGAATTTCTAACTGAATACAGGGCTAAAGCTGCAAAACTTAGATTTGTCCATGGATTTTGAATCCCTCATACTTAGGTTTTGGTTTAGGTATATCTCTCTTAGCACCAAATCCATTCACCACGTCCTGAAAGCTGTCTAAACAAGTACCAAGTGAATTACATTTCACTTTGAATAGACTACATTGAATTCAAAAGCATGGAAGATCTGCTTTCAGATACTTGATTACCTTCATTCTCCCAAGAATACACAAATCTGTGAAAAGACAGTTTTGTAAATCTCAGAAAACTCTTATAATTGCTACATTTTTCAACTTGCATAGAGAATAGGGTACAATACATCATAACCTTTACCTGTTAGATGTAATTTCTTGGCACATAGGGTGACCAGACATTGCAACATTAGGGGGTTTGTGTTACATAGCAACAATACACCCTGGAAAAAAAGCATCCTGAATTTTGACACTTGCTATCTGACCACCTTATTGAAATGTCTTCTGGCACTCCAAATTGTAGACCATCCACTTCACTTTCTTATACCAGTCAAAAAGTGCAGTACTGAAGAATTTTCTTTCATTTTCTTTGTATATTTAAGTTCCCAGAACTTACACATTTCTTATATTCTGCCTTACTCATGCTATTAGAGATACTTATCCAGTGTAGACAAATTGCATTGTCTTTTCTTTATGCCTCCATGGTTTACAAAGCCTCCTTTAATTAATAAAGTTGCTATAACTTAATAAAGTTACTGTAGCTTATTGAGCTGTATTTAATAAATGAATTATATATTTAAAAATTATTTGATAAAAGACTTGGTGTGAAACAATTTTTCAGTGGATTACTTTGGGTGACTAGCAACTGTTGATAGCTGCTGTTCAAACTAACCATTCTAATATGCAGCATAATGTTACCTTTTAACTTTCTTGTTACATGCTTTCTTCTGCTTGAGTTCTTGAGATTTAGTTGGGTGATCAACAATAGTTAACATCATGAACTCATTTATAATGGAAGCTGTCAAGGTCTGTCTGCCAGTTTAACTTTGTCCTGCTGGGTTGGAGGAAGTATCGGCAAAACAAAGAGAGTAGTTTAATTATATTTGTTTTTGTTTTGTATACCAATGCCACAAATGTTTGCTTTTCAGAACAACATACTTTCACAATAAAGGCTTCACATAAGAAACCATTGGCTGAAGGGAAGGAACAGAGAAGAGTAAATCGATTAACATTGTTCTCAGTTATTAGATACTTATTGTTTGCACAAGATGGTAGAGAAGAAAGTAATGTTATGGCAGTATCTGTTTTGTGCACAGGTTGCTGAAAAAGCATTTTAACCAGTTCATTAATAACATTGCAGTTATCGTTAAGTATTTTGGTTTTACTTTTGTATGTTAAAGCTTCAGAATAAGGGTAGAAAATTTCGCAAATCTCTGTCTAACCTGTTTTTAAAAACCTCCAATGACAATCACTGGCCAGGGATGGTCTAGATCAGAGTTTCTCAACCTTTATTTAAAAAAAAAAAAAAAAAAAAAAAAAAAAGTACCTCTTTTTTAAAAAAAATTATAGGTAGTCTCAGTATCTACAGTTTTCAGACACATGATTTTTTTTCTACCATTGCAACACATTTGTTTAAACAACTTAATTGTAGTCTAGTGGGTGATGACATTTTTGGGTGTAAAAAGTCCAAAAATAATAAAGCTCTATAAAACTTAAAACAAAAATTCAGTTTTCTCCAAATTTCAGTTGTGTTGAACCAGTTCACGCCTCTCTATTCTAAGGATACTCGTACCACTGGTTGAGAAACACTGGTCTATAGCAGTGATCTCCAACCTTTTTATGCCCAAGATCACTTTCTGCATTTAAGGGAAAACCAAGATCTATCCTGCCCCTTCCCTGAGCCCCCACGCCTCTCACTCCATCCCTTCTTTCTCACATTCGCTGGGTCAGGTTGGAGTGTAGGAAGGGAGCATGGGGTTCTGGCTCTGAAGGGGGGGGGTCAGAGTTGGGGTAGGGACTCCCAGGGATTCTTCTTTTTCTTACAAAGATCACCAAAAAGAAGAGCATAGGTTTGTGTGCAGTATGCAGGCATGAGCATAAGGGTGTGGCAGGGGAGGAGGCAACATAACTACAACCTTTTGTCTGCTAATCTTGATAATTAGTCACTCTGAACAGCCATTCGGTATGCTTATTTGTTTGTCTGGCTACGCAACTTAAGTGTAAGGTCCATATCAGTGCTGCTATGACATCCTGTACTTTTACATGTTAATAACATTAGTAATTAAAAATTTGTCTTAAACTGTCAGCTAGTTTTTTTTAGTTATCTTTGGTCTCTAATGCTCATTTTGGAGAAAATCTGCCTAAAGAACGTGCTAATTAAAATACATTCTCTGAGGGTCCTGAATGCAGGAGGACTGTTGTGCTTTGCAAACCAGTCAAGAATAAGTATCACACATTTGTAACTCTTTCAACAGTGGAATTGTCTTGGGTATCTAAACAAGATAGGCTGGATTTCTGTACTGTATTTCACATGGTAGATTCACTTTCTGCACTTAACATGCACTGTAGTAGCTTTCAGCTCTGGTCAGTGTGCAATTCAAGATGATGCCGACTGTGTGATCTGGAGCTCTGCCTTCTGTCTTCAGCAGTAGAAATACTCTGTTGAAGACCCCCATCTTTGGAACTTGTTTCTCCTGACTCCTAATGGGAGGTCAAGTTTGAGATCAGATCATGTTGCAGAGTTTTTTTTGTTTATTTAGGTTTATGAAGATAAAGATTAATACAGTGCATGTTAAGCGCCTCTTATTTGAATTTCTCATCATGAGTAGTGTGTTGTGCAACAATTATGGCTACTGAGATGCAAAGCTTTTCCTGGGGTTTGACAACTGGAGTTAATGGCCCAAGGTGATATTGGTTCTGAGCACGAACGGCTCGGAGGGAGGGGGGGCTGTAAAACTTCAGCATTGCATGCAATATTATGACCTTAGTTTGGCTGTATTGGCATTCATTCCTGGAACAGAGCCATTAGATTTTGACAAACCTTCCATAGGTTTTCATTAAGCATATGTAATTTCCTTATTGTTGTATACATTTGTAAAACACTGTAGTTATAATAATAATAATTAATAATGATACTAGCACTCATGTATGCTTTTTATCTTCAAGACACTGTGTAAACTTCAGTGAAACAGAATTCAGTAATGTACCTTAAAGAGCAAATTTCAGATTTTAAACTTCACAGCCAAGATGGAGGCGGGAAGTAATTGCAAGTGTGAACTTTTTAGGCATGATTGTTGCCTACTTACGGCAAATACTAATAAGATGGCAGTAATAGTTCTGGAGTGAATTATACCTTTTAAAAACACTTGTGAGATATTATGCACCCTCAAATGTCTTTCCTTGTCAGGAGAGTCCAGGGCACACAGCATCTTTCAGGAAGCACTCTTTCTCTCCTCCTATCTGTAAATATGGTGATGTAAACAAGCATGTTTATGCATATAAAAGCATACATTTCTTGAACTTTTACAGACTATTAACCCTCATTGAAAATTCAATCCTAAAGCATCCCAACAATGTGAATTCCTGGATTTCACCAGGTATGAATGCTTGATCTAATTTGATTGTTTAAATAGAATTGAAGTGTCCGTAGAAGAAATCTTCTAGTTACTTTGTACATATAAGATTCTAGTAACTTTGTATTATAAGATTTGGCATTTAAAAAATTACTCTGAAAAAACACTGGGATTTAATGGAGTTGAGACAAGATAGATAACTATTTCATTCTCCGGAGCCAATTGATGAAACAATGAGAGGAAGTTCTCAACATCAAACCATCCTGCTTCCATGCTCAGAGGAAACTCTGATTGGGTGGCTTTTGGCTGAGGAGCACAGAAAGTAGAACATAAGCCTGGCTACACACAGCACTGTCAGTCTGTTCTGATGTGACAGCTCAGGTATTTGTTGTAAGGGCTGGGAGTTCTCCTTCATGTTCCCTGTTACAAAGACATTTGATATCTATGCAAATGTTAACACTGCTTTCCTACTCTGTGGATCATACTGTTCACAGGCTTGGGAGGTCATATCTCTTACCTCCTTCACAGCTCCCTGGTCCTTTCTGTTTCTTCAAAGAGATACTGGGAAGGAAATACCATGAAATGAACCTTGTGAAGGTTTCTGGGTCACATCTCCCATAATATGGTGAGATTTAGTTCATTGCATTTTGTGCTAGGGATATTAAATATTGGTTAATTGAATAGTCAATTAACCACATGAATTATTGGTTAGTTGACTATTCTGTAGTCCCCGAGGGCTCCAGCCCCACTCTCGAGGAGCCCCTTGCAACCGCATGCTACTGCCTCTATATCAGAGGCAGCACAGGGTGCCAGGTAGGAGCTGGTCCACAGAGAAGTCAGTTTAAAAAACAGCTCCCCTTGTGGTCTGGCTGCCTGCCAGCCCACTCTAGGGTGGCAACAGCCTCTGTCCAGGTGGGATGTCTGAGTTCCTAGACCCAGAGTGAGCCAGAACTTAAATGGATTCCTGCCCACCTGGCTCCTAATACATTTTAAATGCAGAGCCACAGGGGATAGGTCCTGGACCTGGTGCAAGTTGGCACTGAGTTGGGCTGCTGGCTAGCCTGCTAAAAAATTACTGGCAGGAGGTGGAGGGGAATGCATGTAATCTATACTTAACATTAACCTATAAGCTTTTGTTTATCGGTTAATTGACTATACTATTACATCCCTACTTTGTGCTGCTGTAGAAGAAATTGGCTCGCGTGGTGTGTGTGTTGCCACTGTTGTGTTCTAAGGCTTGGTCTACACTTAAATTAGGTCAACATAACTATGGTGCTCAGGGGTATGAAAAAATCCTATTAGCCTAGAAACCATCGCTTTGGGAAGTGGAATTCCTACAGCAATGGGAAAACCCCCTTCTGTCCTTGGGCAGTGTATATGCTATGATACTACAGCGCTGTAGCTACAATATGGCTAAGTCTACACTGGCACTTTACAGTGCTGTAACTTTCTGGCCGTGAAAAAACACCTCCCCCCCCCCAAAAAATGCAGCAAGTTACAGTGCTGTAAAGCAGTGTTTCTCAACCAGTGGTATGAGTACCCTCAGGGATACTCGAGAGAAGTCTGGGGGTATTTCAACACAACTGAAATTTGGAGAAAACTGAATTTTTGTTCTAAGTTTTACAGTGCTTTATCATTTTTTGGATTTGTTACATCCAAAAATTTAATTGCCCGCCTGGCTATGATCAAGTTGTTTAAACAAATGTGTTGCAATGGTAGAAAAAAAACTGTGCCTGAAAACTGTAGATACTGGGAGTACTTATAATTTCTTTTGTGTGAAAATGAGGTTACTTATAACTTTTTTAAAGGGGTACTTTATTTAAACAAAAAAAGGTTGAGAAACACTGCTGTAAAGCAGGCTTTGGAGCTCAGTACTTTTAGCTACTCCCCTTTGGAGGTGGTTTACATAGAATGCTGTTAGCTCTCTCTCCCAGTGCTTGAGCCAGGGTCACACTTTCAGTTTAAAGTGCTGTTGTGGCTGCACTTCAAACTTTTAAGTGTAGACAAAGCCTGCCAAAGCTGTGTCACTACAGAACTGCTAGTGTAGACATGACTTGCATCTTTAACTCTATCAGGCCTGAAGAATATAGCACCATATGTAAGAGAGGCTTTATTTTATATATTCTGAATTGTTCATACAGATATATATACGTATAATTTGCATATACTTTGAAACATAAAAGCATGAACTTACTAATATCAGAGCGAGGTAAACTGAAGCAGGCAGAGAGAGAAGCCATGCTGAAGTTTGGCTTTCTGATTTCTCATACAAGGGAACTGTAGACTAGCTAGGTCAATTGAGTTGAGGCTTCATCTCCTGCTATTTTGTTTAGTAAAGGCAGTGCGGGAGCACATTTCCTGCTTTAGCTGAACAGGAAGCTTTATTCAGCTTATTCCTAGGGAAACCTTTCCTCCATCCCCAATCTCCCAACCACCAAAGTGAACATTGTTCAAGACAGCATCAGCAGTGGACAGAGGATGATGGAAACAGCAAGATCCAGGAGTAAAGTTCAGATGTTAAATAATTTATAACAAAATACCCTACACATAGTTAATTTGGAATGTAAAGAGTTTTACACCCATTCCTAATTATGCAGAATAGTGCTTAGGAACAGTTTAACCATTGTTGTATTTAGTTTTTTCAAGACTAATTATCCGTGGAAATTCAGTCTGACCCTCAGGAGATTTCGTTTGAAAAAGAGCAGGAAGAAAGCTTGAGGTAGAAAAGGATTTCCCATAGGCATACTTGGCCATGTCCCTGTCCTTCTGAATGGCAGAACTCCAGCTGAATTCAATTTGATGAGGATTTGGCTCCCTGTTTGAAAAAGGGACACTCTTTGGCTCAAATCTGGAACAGCTTTGTGCATTTCTTAGAGATTTATTACATGGCACCTATGAATTAATTGCCTTAGATCCTCTGGCTTGCTGAAAATTCTAGAAATATCTTTGTGGAAAAAGGAGGTAGTTTCATTTTAAGGACACATTGTTAATACATTAAATTTCAGCATATCTATTTTATTTTGTCACAGGCTCCCCCTCATGCTTTATGAAATTTTTCTTAGGGATAGGAATATGCATAACTTGAAGATGCTTTATGCAAAACAGGTCATGTAATATAACTTTTACAGTTACAGTTTGCTGAGTCTGTTTATCCTATTTGTGTGTCATTCTTGTATGTGAAGTTAGAAATGTGAAATTTGGATCTCTTTATGGTTCTAAATGTGCTAATGAAGGCTATTAGTAATGCCCCAGAAATGTAATGACTCAGTACTCAAACCAGCAACCTGTGGATGGTTGTGTTTGTCCTGTAAACCCAATCTGTGGTTGGTCTTAGAAGGACATGTGACTATAACACCTGATACAGAAATCCATGTTGAACCTGGTATTTTTCCATGGGAACAGGGGGAGCTGAACAAAGGATTCCCACCTTGGGGGAAGTCTATTTAAGCAATAGGAAGCAATTAGCTTTTGTCTTCAGCTAGCTATTGAAACTGCCTGGCCCATACTATGGGGATACAAAGTACTTGCAAGAAGTTGTAAGCTGGGGAGAGTAAAGATCAACTCTGACTCTATGCTCTTTCCCTGAGATAAGGAGAGCTGTTTAGGTTAGGAATTTGCACGTAATGAGTTTCTTAGAGGATTAGAACTAGCTAAGTTCGTTTTGAGTAACTTACTTTGATTTGACTGTTTCACTTGCAACCACTTAAATCCAACTTTTTGTACTTAGTAAACAAAAATGTTTTTATTATCAAGCCCAGTGTTACTTGGTGAGGGGTGCAACCACTGTTCATCTATTTCTTTCATTGATAAAGGGAGCGGACCTCCCTTATAAGCTTTTTCTGTGTAAGATGAATTTATTTGGGGTTTTGGTCCCATTTGGGTGATGGTTTCCTGGGTGCTGAGCCCTTATAGCTAAACACTCCTGAAGTTGAATTGGTCCACTGTTTGTTTGGCCCTCCGAAGGGTGGTAACCTCAACGCTGTGCCTTGTCTAGGGTAGGGATGTCAAGGTGTAGTTAGCTCCATGATTAACTGCTAAGCCTGGGCTAATCCTATTGATTACATGCACTCTTCCCCCCACCTTTGCTGCCTCTGTATCAGAGGCAGCAAAGGTTGGGGAGGCAGGAGTTATACAGGATTAGAGATATAAGCAATTAGTTGACTATCTGATAACCACATGCTTATCGGATAGTTGGCTAGGCTATGTCTACACTGCATGATTATTTCGGAATAAGCTATTCCAGAAGAAATACTCCAAAATAGCTATTTCGAAATAGTGTCACTACACTAAAATTAGTCCGAGGCAGATTTCCCTAATGTAGACATGTTACCTTGGTTTAGAGCTCTGGGAAGCACTGGGGAGTAATTACTTTGAATGGCCTGGGGGAGAAGCTCTTTTGAAATAGAAGCAGTGGAGTGTCTTCTGAAGTAGCTACATGTCTACTTCCACATGAGGTTTACAAACACCAAAATAAGCCACTCGTTATTTTGAAATAATGGGCTAGCTGTGTAGGTGCTTTTATAGTTATTTTGGAATAATGCTACTGTTTAGATGTACCTCTAGTGTCTTGACTAGTTGCTTCTCCCGCCCTGGTTGCTGTCTCAGTCAGAGAGAGGCAGCAAGGGGGGGAGCAGGAACCAGTGCTGGGGGGATCTGGCTTAAAAGCTGGTTCCCCCACAACACCGTATCTGCGGGGGGGCAGAGACATAGCAGGGACCAGGCATGAGCCAGGACAGCTGATTCCCAGCTTGTGCCTGGTCACCCCTGCTGTGCTGCTGCTTTTGAAATGTATTAAGAGCTGCAGAGGTGGCTAGCAGCTCTTAATACATTTAAAAGGCAGAGCCGCAGTGGGGTTAACTCCTGGGACCAGAAGCTAACCGCACTGCAGCTCTGCAGTTTTTCCCTCCTTATCAACTAATTGACTAGTCAATGGAAAGTCCATTGACTAGTTGATTAAACACCATTTAATATCCCTATACAGGATCCCACGGAGCCACTTTACTCCTCCTCTCCTCTCACTCCCACATGCTGCTGCCTCTGATAAAGAGGCAGTAGCATGAAGGTGGCAGGCAGGAGCTGGTACACATGGGAAGCTGGCTTTCAAGCTGGCTCCCCGTTCATATTGGCTCCTGTGGAGCCATCTAACTCCCTCCTTCCCCCGCCGCCACTGTTTTAAAATCTGTCTTCCTATAAGTACCAGCTCCACCTGCTCCCCCCACGCTGTTGCCTCTATCAGAGACAGCAGCGCAGGATGGATGGGAAGAGGAGCAGCCTCTGTCTGTGGCAGGCCCATGCTCACTGCGGACAGAAGCTGCTCCGTGTGGGGTGGCAGGTGGGAGCCAGTTTTTAAACCAGCTCCCCATGTGGGCTGGCTCCTGCCTGCCACTCCCCCCTGACTCCGCTGCTGCTTCTGATAGAGGCAGAAATGCAGGATATCAGGGGGCTCTCCAAGAGTTGTGCCTGGGACAGTACTGGCTGCTGGCTCCGCCCCCAGGGACTATCGAATAATTGTGTAACCACTAACATTTGATGGAGTTACATGATTATTAAATGAATTGCTATCTAACATCCCTAGTCTGGGGAAGACCTGAGCAGGACAGGGTGGTGGGGAGTCCCAGAGAGCAAGAAGGTGGGTGTCAGTGGCATGATGAGCACACCAGGGGACAACCCTAAGGGGACTTCTGTGATTCAGCCAGTCACAGTTTCATTTTAAGGATACATGGTTAATACATTAAACTTCAGGATATATAGGGTTTTTTTTAAAGTAGCCACCCCACCACCACCACCATCCCAAATATTCAGATACTATAAGATACAGTAATAGTGCCCTCAAAAATGTCTTTTCCTTCTAGTGTTGGTCTAGTCTAGGTTTGGTTGAGAGAGAGCTACTAATCTTGGTTTTGTGGTCGTCTTTTCTAAATAGCTAATGTGAGGTTCTTGCAGGAAAAGACTTTTTTGGGGGAGGGAAGAGGTGAATAGAAAACCACAGAAATTTCTAAGAACCTCATATTTTGAGGTGTAAATCAATTTCTAATCATTAATGTTTAGAATGAGACGTATATGGGGTAGGGATGCTAAATATCGGTTAATCGAATAAGAATTAACAAGGTTAACTGACTATTCGTTATTCTTACCTTATTCTATAGTCCCTGGGCAGCCCCTGTCTGTGGAGGAGGCGTCTGAGCTCCTGGACCCTGCATGAGCTGGAACTAAGCTGAGCTGCCTGCTTGGCTCCTAATATACTTTAAATGCAGAGGGGTTAGGTTCAGGACCCCATGTGAGCTGGGACTGAGCCAGGCTGCTGGCTAGACTGCTAAAAAAATTTACTGGCAAGGGATGGGGGGGAAGCATGTAGTCTATAGCATTAACCTATCAGCTTTTGCTTATCGGTTAACCAACTATACTATACATCCCTAATATGGGGACAAGAGTATTCCACATCTCCTTACTGTACTGTTCTTGTATCTTTCTCTGAAGTTTCAAGTGTTGACCATTATTGGAGACAGGACACTAGACTTGATGGACCTCATCCAGCAGTGCAATTTCTGTGTACCATGAATTTGTTTGCAAGAAGAAAGGAAAACTTCTCTTCCCTCTGATCTCTATTTTGCTATCTATTTGAACATGCAAACATACTGATTTTATATATAGATATAATTTCAGTGTTACCTGGAACAAATAATATACCATAAGTAAATGTGCAATAAGGCTTGGTCTGTACAACCTATTTCAAAATAATAGCTCCTAAAATAACTATTTCAAAATAAGTTTATTCTTCTTCACAAGCAAGAGTTGTTATTTTGAAATAACAAGCCCATTATTTTGAAGTAAGAGGCTTGGTAGTGTGGATGCTCCCCCTAACAATGTAGTTAAATTTGAACCAAACACTGGATGTGGTGCTTTTTTTAAAATTTAATATATTTGAAACTAATGCATATCCCTCTATTGCAGGGTTGGGCAATAATTTTTGATTGGGGGCCACTCCCAAGATTTTGGAAAGTGGTCGAGGGCTGCACACTTCCATGGTATTAATGGAGGAGATGTGGGATCTGGGATGGAGGTTGCATGCAGAAGGTAGCTTGGGGTAAAGGACTGGGTGCAGGAGGAAGAATTGGATTTGGGAGGGGGTTTGGGTGAAGGAGGCAGTTGTGACCTAGGGAAGGGAACTGGGGTGCAGGGTTTTGGGATGTGACCTTGGATAGGACGGGATTGTGATCTCAGGCAGGAGATTGAGGTGCCAGATTGGGAATGGGCGCATGTGGAGTAGCAGGGTAGGAGTGTGGGGCAGAGGGTTGGGGAAGGGAGGGGCTGAGGTGCCAGAGGCAGGTTCTCACCAGGAGACTTACCAGCCTGCCGGCAGGGCTAAAGGCTTGCAGAGCGTAAAATGTTTCTGCCCACTTAGCCATGTGCGTGAGTGAGTGAGCGAGCAGGAGGGTTGTGCTTTGTGGTTGTCTGTTGTTCAAACAGGCAACTCCCATTGGCCAGTGTCTGTCCAGAAACTGGCCAATGGGATTGTGCTGGGGGCGGGAGCCATGTCTGAATCTTCTCCCCTTCAGACTCGAAGAGAAAGTGCCCCGCAGCCACGTTTCTGAGCAGCATGTGGGACAAGCAGGGGAGCCTGTCTGGAACTTCCCACTGCCTCTGCGGGCTGGATCTGGTGGCTTGGCAGGCCGGATCCAGCCCGCGGGCTATATTTTGCCCAGGCCTGCTCTACCGTAATACTGCCCTTCCAGAGACAAAAGGCAAAATTTTTGCTTGATTTGCTGAGTTTCCTTGTGTTTGCTAGCTTGACTAGACTACCCTCCTCTAGGTGTAGTACAAGAGGGAGGAGATTGAGATTCAGTGTGAGACTTGGAAAAGTGTGTCGAAAAGCATGATGATTATGCATTACGGTCCCAGTTTCTTTTCTAGTGCCAGAGTAGCCATAAGCAAGACATGATCAAAGCATGACCTTAATTTTGTTGAAAAGATCAAAGCAACCTGGTAATTATAGCATTATTCCTGGGTGTAGGCTGGGTATGAACCATACTGATTGGCTATTGTCAGTAATTTACCACTTGTGAGACTGAAGAAAATGCTTGTGTATGGTTAGGTCAACACAGACTAGCATGGATGGACTTTGCAAGCTACTTGTATGTTATATAGTGCAGTCTTACAATAACCCCTCCCTTTTAAGTATTTCTAATCTCTTCTCCCCTCCTCCCCCTCGGTGCCTTTGGGTCCAAAGTGTGTGTGTCGTGGTGGTAGTTCTCTCCTCCCCTCTATTTGGTATTATAGTTTGTTGCTTGGCTAGAGTGTGTATCAAACTAATTTCATTTGAGACCTTGTTATGTTGTAAGAAATTGGTTAGTTAGAATATGAAACGTTAAGATTCTGTTTTTTTGATGGCAGACCACTCCAAGAATTTGGAAAGTGGCTGAAGGCCACACTCTTCATCGATATTAATGGAGGAGGTGCGGGGTCTGGGATGGAGGTTGGGTGCAGAAGGGGGATTGGAACGCAGGAGGGGGTGTGGTGTCTGGGAAGGAGTTTGGGTAATGGAAGCAGTTGTGTGACTTGGGACAGGAGACTGGGGTGCAGGAGGGAGTGCAGGCATTTGGGTAGTGATCTTAGGCAGGAGGGGGTTGTGACCTGGGAAAGGGGATTGGGGTGTAGGGTCTGGGATGGGGTATGGGTGCAGGAGAGAGGGAGGAGACTTGGAGGGGAAGGAGACACCGGGGTGCCAGAGGTAGGCTTTGGACCAGGACTTACCTGAATGACTCCTGGCCAGAAGCCCAGTACCTTTCTCAGGCAATCTCCCTGTTTCTCCCATTCCTGCACAGGCTTCAAGGGCCGTATGCATCTGTGAATAGCTACAAGCCTGAGGGAGGGGTACTTCATGAACTGCCTGTTCTTCAAACAGGTAGCTCCATTGGCCAGAAACCAGCGGATGAGATTGTGCTGGGGGTGGTGACAGCGTGCAAAGCCTTTTCCCCCTCCTTCCTCCTGGGCTCGCAGCTGTTGAAAGACAAATGGACCATCAACAGCTTTTCTGAGTGGTGGGCAGGGAGGCTGCCTGAGGCTTCCCTCTGTGTCCACAGGCCAGAACCCGTGGCTTGGTGGGCTGGGTTCGGCCCTAAGGCCATATTTTGCCCAGCCCTGTTATAAAGTGTATCTGTATGCTGCAACAAAACTGAAGCTATCTCTGATATAACTTATGGAAATGTACCAAATACCCCTGCAGAATGACTTTGTAGTTTTTGTGCAACCGTCTTATTTTTTCATATTTTAAAAGCCATATTTTGCTTGGTTATATTGGTGTGAATCAAGAAAGACTCCATTTAAATTAAATCACAATGACATGACAGAGAAACTTATTTGAAGTTAAATGCATTCTGTTTTTTACTTTTCCTCTGTTGCCTTATAGTTCCTTCCTCTTCTTAACAAAATTATGTTTTATAGTTCTAGTAGGCTTCTTAATTTCAAAATAAATGACATTTTATGCTTCAGCAGTCCATCCACAGGATTTTAAATTGAAGGCTAACATCTTGACAGCTGTAGATTTGTTAATGAATGCCTGTTAATAGAACTGTTTTTCCTGTCTTTTTCAGTTTTCAGTAAACTATATTTAGGCTTCATTATATTTTAATTCGGAGTAGAACTTGAGATTTCAAATATATTCAGAAATATTTCTTCTATTTTCATTGCTAGATAGAAAATGAAAGCAAAAGAATTCACCGGACACTTACCTAATGGCACACACAATGTTTTTAACTCTTTCCCTTTCTTAATCAAAATTTAAGCCAAGGTAGTCTTTTTGTATCAGACTAGTTCGCTTCTTTTTATTATTGCAGTTTTTTGGTTTACATTTTATCATTCCAAGCCTGGTTACATTGCACTGGTGAGCTTTTTTTGTTGGTTTGTTTACATAAGAAAGCAAGCCTCCTAACAGCAATCTGACATCTGTCTCATATTTTCCGCTTTGGCTAGTGTTGCCTTCTGGCAATAGATACATTCTGTTTAGAGGAAGCCCAGCAGGATTTAAGAAGAGCTCTCAGTAAACTACTTTCTAGTTACACCTTTTGTTTCTGTTGTATAGTGGAAGAAAGAGAAGTAAATCAACTGTGCAGCCCTTCTCTCCCTAATTTACATGAAGATAGTACTGAGTAACTAAATATATTTTACCACTTTGCAAATCTAAGTAGAGGTGGTAAAACTGATGTTTTGCCAATGGAAACATTAAGAATTAAGAAATCCTTACTATATAATAAAGAATATTTTTTCCAGCGGGACGATGGAAGTGATGTCATGTGTCACTCTGCATCCTGCAGGTAAAGTTTTCGTCCTGCCGTTCCTCCACCCTCAGATGCCTTCCCACTCCCACCTCCCCAACTGCCAGGGGAAGGGGGGCTGTCCAAGGAGACTGGCTCTGGGCCAGCAACAGCTGTTCCGGGGTCAGGCTGAGGTGGCACACTACAGCACCGAGGCAGCGCAGGGCCCACCACCTGACTTCTCCCTTCTTGCTCCTGCTGGTGGCAGCCTGGGCAGCCGCTTCCAGGTGCAGCCACTGTGGATCCTTGGGGTTTCCACCTCTCTCCCACAGGAAGCCACCCGCTGGCGTGCTGCTCTTGTGGGGAAGGGGTAAGAAGGGTGGCCACGAGCACTGGCAGGTGGTGGCCCGAGCAGCTGGAGGTGATGGCTCCTCACTGGGTTCAGGAGCGTCGGGACCTCACTGTCCCCGGCACCCCTGACTCCCCTCCAGTGCTGTAGCCGGCCAGAGTAAGTCTAAGGTCCGGTACTGGATTCTCAAAGTACAAAATATGCCACACAGGTATCTGTCAAACACAAGTAGTTTATTTCCTGACAGCTAACAGCTGTGCCCCATAAATGGAAGAACAACATAACAAAGAAGCGGCCTATCTTACATCCCTTCCTGCAAACCTGAACCCTGGGTAGACTGTGGACGAAGTGGGAGGTTGTCTCAGCTTCTGAGGCGCCGATACCCAAAGCCCATCAGTGAGGTTTGATTTGCTAGGCTCTGAGGCAGCCTTAAATACAGTTTTCATGCCTCGTTTGGCAGTTTGGAAATTTCCAGGGGTTACTCATTACGTGCTGATGTGGGCTTAGCTGTTAGTTATCGATCTGGTTCTGTTCTGGATCTACCGTATATACTCGAGTATAAGCCGAGTTTTTCAGCACAGTTTTTGTGCTGAAAAATGCCCCCCTCGGCTTATACTCGAGTCAGCATCTCGAGAACTGAGGCGGGCAAAGCCGCAGAGGCGAGGGACCCCCCCCCCCCCCCCCCCCCCGCGGCTGCGGCTTCAGTCCGGGAGCCTGTGGTCTGCTGGGGACGGTCCCCAGCAGACCACAGGCTCCCAGATTGAAGCGGCAGCAGCGGAGGTTCCCCAGAGCAAAGCCTCAGAGGCGCGGGGAACCTCCGCTGCTGCCGCTTCAATCTGGGAGCCTGTGGTCTGCTGGGGACCGTCCCCAGCAGACCACAGGCTCCCGGACTGAAGCCGCAGCCGCGGGGGGGGGGGGGGGGGGGTCCCGCGCCTCTGAGGCTTTGCTTTGGCAAAGCCTCAGAAGCGCGGGAACCCGCCCGGTGCCCCTGGTCTGCTGGAGACGGTCTCCAGCAGACCAGGGGCACCGGAGCAGCTTTCGCCCCGACTCATTTCCTACCCTAGGCTGCCTCATTTCCTACCCTAGGCTTATACTCGGGTCAATACTTTTTCCCAGTTTTTTGGGGTAAAATTAGGTGCCTCGGCTTATATTCGGGTCGACTTATACTCGAGTATATACGGTACTTGTTTTTTGGCCCTGTTTACGTGATCAGTACATTAGGGTAAACAGAATTGTTTATGAGTTCTTGCCCTTTACCCTTATCTTTACTTGTTCTTGCTATACAGGCAGTCCCCGGGTTACGTACAAGATAGGGACTGTAGGTTTGTTCTTAAGTTGAATTTGTATGTAAGTCGGAACTGGTATATATTGTAGGGGAAACTCTAGCCAAACATTTCTCCAGAGCTTAGTTTTATTCTCCCACACCTCACTTCCCTCAGTCCTTTATTCTCAAGCTGAGGTGTCTGCTGAGAAAAGCCGCTCCACGTCTCCCTGGTCTGCTGGGGAGGACGCTAGCTTCGCGTCTCCCTGGTCTGCTGGGGGGAAGCAGCTAGTGCGGGGTTGCCTCACCCCGTTTGTAAGTAGGGATCCGATGTAAGTCGGATCCATGTAACCTGCGGACTGCCTGTACTGGCAACAATGCTTATCTTAAGTGGCATATGTTCCCAAAGACTTGCTTCTGGCTCATCAGTAGTAGGGAAAAAGGGAAAGAGGAGAAAGAATGCAGGCCTCACCACCCCTAAACTAACATGTACAAAATTCTTCCGCAGTTGACCACTACAAGTGCTCTGTGAACCAGAGCCCTGACAAACCACTGGGGGGCGGGATAGGAAGGGAGAAAAAGCCCCGAGTCTTGCTGTGCAGGGAAGAAGTGCTCCCCCTCCTGGGCTGGGGTAACAGCAGCATGTGTGTGTGATGTATGGAGCCTTTCCCTGTGCTTCCACTGGCCAGATTCTGACTAATGGGAGCAGTGGGCGGCCCAAAGACGAGAGAGTGCACCCTACCCCCTCATGCCCAGACCTGCACCCTGAGCCCATCTGAGCTGCTGCACAGTGGCTGGCTGAAGGTCTGGCACCTGCCAAGTGGAGGGTTTGGCACCTGCCATTTGGTGGCTGCCATTTTAAAAACAGTTGATGGGGCATCTGTGGTGGGATCCATGTGGGGCTGAGGCAGGATCTGCATGGCAGGGAGTCAGGACTGGGGTGCACCCTGGCCCTCTGAGCTGCCACACAGCGGCTGGCTGAAGCTCCGGCAGTCACCACATGGTGGTCGCCTGCTGGTGTTTTCAAAACAGGTGCTCCAGGGTGCCAATGGTGGGATCCATCGCAGTGGGAGGGAGGGGGAAGGAGAGAAAGGACTGGGCTGGCAGATGGGGAAGGGGCTTTGGCTGGTGTCGCCACACTGGCCCTCCACGCTTGCCATGGGGAGAGATGGGGTTGCCTACCCCCCTGCAACAGGGAGGTTGGCGAGCACAGTGAGCAGGGGGCACAGCCCCCCAGTAATCCTAAATGGATAGTTAACTATGTTCTCATTAGATGTGCTTGAGGAAATGTCCAATTGTGAATTTTTCTTCAACAAAAATGGGGAAGCTCCTCCCTCACCCCAGAAGTTTTTCAGCTCGTCCTTGCACTCTGCCTTTAATGCCAAAGGAGTTTAGAAACTGTAAGGGTTGACTCTGGTGATACTATATAGGTTAACTAATATTATTTTTATATAAAAAGAATGTAGTCATTATGATGTATTTATAAAATTTGTTTTTTATATTGCAGGCAGATATAGAGATCCCAGATTTTCTAGGTATGGTAGAAGAAGAGTAATGTATAATCCCTATCCTGAAAATCTTAGTTAAGATATATGCTAAGAAACAAATAAGTGGGATCTATAAACACTGAGGGCAGGGACAAAAGTCACATTCATAAAGTTGTGGGATTACACAGATTTTGTCTATGTATTGCATCATTATTTCTGAAAAACTTTTTAAAACTTCTGCCTGTTTCTATTAAAATAGAAAATTAATGATTGCCTGTTTCCAGCCTTTTACCTTCTTAGATTCTAGTTTTAAAAAAGAGGAGTGTCCATTAACCTTTGCATGAACATTATATATAATTATAAACAGAGTTCTGCCTGTCATGGAAGATAATATGCAGTCGTGCAACCTAATTATGGAAGAACGGAGAGGGTGGGGAAATAGAATATTGGTTGTGTACAAAATACACACAGAGATTAAAGATAAGGAACAGGTATAGGAGCAGATCTTCACAAGACCAACACCCCACTGTCTGAACGTATTAGCATCAGGTTAGTTAGCACACAACCTGTCAGGCAGGCTTTGTTAGAGTACAGCCCACAGGGAACAGTCAGGGTGGGCTCTCTTCCCCCTTTTCGGCTGAGGTGTGTCAGGCACAGGGATGTAATTATCCATGAAAAAAGTTAACTAGTTAAACAATATAATTTGCATCCTGATGTGGGTGGGGAGAAGGCCTTCAGCCTGATCCTTCGTGGGCAGGGGGTTGCTCCATATGGCCAGAGTTCTGCCGCAGGTGTGTGGGGGGGGTGAGGGTGGAGAAAGGGAGGAGGCTACTCCAGCTGCCCTGTGGTTAACTGGTTATGTAGTAAACATGTCAGTAAGGCTAATGCTTACCAGTGAACTGGTTAATCTTTTACATTGTAGTCGGACCACTTCTGTATCTGATCCAAAACAGTAAGTGCCCTTTGACAAATGCTTCTATGACACAGAAATTTATATGCAGGTGTAGCATTTTTGCTTTCTCTGAAGGGGTACCCCTTGTTAATGAACTAACCCTGTCTATCATTACCCAGATCTTACATCAGTACTGAAGTAATTGATTAGACTCAATCCTAAAATCATGTTGGAAACATAAGTTTTGCCCGGCATCATTTCCTCAGGTAAAAGTTGGACTAGTCCTTACACCAGTTCTCTCCAACCTTTTTACCTGTGTTGAGGGTTAGGGCTGCAAATTTGTTTTTCCCTGATCCTAGCAATGTTAAAGCAAATGCTAATAGACTGTAACTTTTTTATTGCTATTTTTGCATCTTCCCTATTTGCCTTATTGTGTAAGAACATTAAGAGCACAGACATAATAGATGAGAGAGAAGCACAGGCCATTGTATGCACTCTTCCTCCTTCTGATGTTTACTAAATAGGGGCTAATGCAGTTCACCAATTTACATATTAGCTTGTCTAGTTTTCAACTAAGAATCTGAAGATGAGGGTTGCTTGTCCTAAAAGAACAGTGAATAAAGATTTTGCTTGGTTTTGAACACAGGTGTCTGTCATTTTGAAGCACTTCTTTAGTACAGGTTGAACCCCTCTAGTCTGGTATCCTTGGGACCTGACCAGTTCTAACTCAGATAATTTTTCAGACCACAGGAGGTCAGTATTATCTAGCATTATTACCAACATTTCCACTGCTTATTGAGCTGTTAGAGGACATTTAGGGGTAAATTAGAACTAAATAACAGCACAGAACACTAGAGCTAGGAGTTGTGGCTTTAAACAAACTTTATGGGATCAGGAGAAACTTGTCCACACCCATGAAAAGTGGACATCCAGCTAGTTAATATTATTCTGGATGATGGATAGTTCTGGACTAGAGAGGTTCAACCTGTACTATATATGTACAGAGAAATGTACTAAGCCCAAGATACTGTCTATGCTCCCAAAGAATTTGCAGTACTACAGAGACAAGACACAAAACAGTATGAGAATTCAGAGAAAGGATGGTTTGAGGAGATCATTGCTGAACAGAGAGGAGTAGGAAGGTTTCCTAGAAGTAGGTTTTTAGAGGGGATTGAAGGAGGAAAGAGAAGGTAATTGGCAGTCTTTCCTCTACTCGGCTAAGGGTAAGGTTAGTGTTTAAAGTTAGAATTCAACTTGAATAGCATTGTCTGTGTTTTTAATATGGATTTTCATTAAATCATCCATTTGTTCTGATGCACTGCAGGGCATGAGGTCTGGATGCTAGTCTTCATTACCATCTGTAATATTCAGGGCTCGCTGAACTGTGGCGAGCCCCGCTCGCCAGCCACGTTGTCCGATGATCTGCGCATGCGCAGATCGCCCGAACCTGGCTCTTCTGGGTTGCAATCTACTCACCACGGGCGAGTAGATTGTATTATTTGTCGAGCCCTGGTAATATTGATTATCCTCCTTGATGTCGCGCATAGCTGTGTTTGCCCTGACTATTGTGACCTGTGATGTGTTCAGTCCTCTTTGAAAAGCATGGAATACAATATGTGTGGGAAAACTCTTTTGTGTCATATATTTATGACCTATTGGTCCTAACAGAGCAGGTTTTCACCTCCCTTCCCTAGTTCTCACTAGTATCTATAACTCTCTGGGGGGAGGGATAGCTCAGTGGTTTGAGCATTGGCCTGCTAAGCCCAGGGATGAGAGTTCAATCCTTGAGGGGGCCATTTAGGGATCTGGGGCAACTCTGTCAGGGATGGTACTTGGTCCTTGGTCCTGCTGTGAGGGCAGGGGACTGAACTTGATGACCTCTCAAGGTCCCTTCCAGCTCTTTGAGATAGAAACATCCAAAACCTACTTCTAGGATACATAAAATACAGGTTCTTTCCCTGCTGGTAATTCTATAGACTTCTGAGACTTTGTTGCAGCCTGAAAGAGGCAAGGGACAGTAACAAGTCAGAGAAAGACAAATGTATGAGCTGTTTTGTTTGTGGCTCCAGTACACTAAAATCTAAGGGAACAAACATTGAAAGTATTCCTTGCTCATAATCAGTATTAGCTACCACTGGCAGCAAAGTGAGGTAACAGCATTAAACAAAAGCTTTTATTATCTGAGCTGATGTTAGTTTCTGTCCTTTTCATATGTCAAATTGCACTGGATTCTGGGCATATGTGCAAAAAGTCATGATTGAATTAAATATAAAGTAGTGTCAATTAACTAGACTCAGTTCTAAAATCATATTGGAAACATAAGTGTAGCCCAGCATCACTTCTTTAGGTAAAAGTTGGAAGAGTCATTACATCAGTGGTCTCCAACCTCTTTATGCCCAAAATCTCTTTTTGAATTTAAGGGCAACCCAAGTGTACTCAGCCCCATCCTCAAGGTCCAGCTTCTTCCTTGAAGCCTTGCCCCACTCTCTCCTCCCCCCTCTCTCCTTTCATCGGCTTGGGCACTGTATTGGGGTTCAGGAGTGAATACAGGAGGCTGGCTCTGAGAGTAGGACCAGGGCTGGGGCAGGTGCTTGAGGTGAAGGTGGAGGTTTGCGGGTTTGAGGTACAAAAGGGGTATGTGGTGCTGGCTCTGAGAAGGAATTCAGGGCTGGGGTGCAGGAGGGGAATCAGGAGAGCATATGAGGCGGTAGCACTGAGAGGGGTCAGGGCTCAGGAAGAGGTATAGGGTGCTGGCTCTGGGAGGGGCTCAGAGATGAGGCTCGTGGGAGCAGGAGGCAATATGGGATGCTGGTTCTGGGAGGGGAGTCAAGGCAAAGGCTTGTGGTGGAGAAGGGTGTGTGGAGTGCTGGCTCTGAGACGGGGTGTAGGAGGTGCTTTGGGAGGGGGTTCAGGGCTAGGGTTGCTTGGTGGAAATCTGGGTAGAATGAACAATTATCAATCATATCTTTGAGGCCTTTAAAAATGGAGAGGAACCACTCAAAGCGCTATCCTGTTCACTCAGGATTCATAGAGAAGTCAACACAACTTTGCAGTCAACAGCATTAAAGTCTGACAGAGCAGAAAGAATCAGTGCTAATACATCAACAAAAAAATGACCATAAAGGGCTCTTTAATAAAGCAGACAAGGCTGTAACAATCAGATGGCTGGAGACAAGCTAGACAAATTCAGATGACAAAACACAAATTTTTAACAGAGTAAGTTGGAGCCCCATATCCCACTGGCAATTTTTAAATAAAAATTGGATATTTTCCCTAGACCATGCTGTAGTTCATACAGGACTTAATTTGGGAAAGTCCTATGTCCTGTTACGCAGGAGGTGAGACCAGGTGGTTGCAATGGTATTTTCTGGCTTTATAGTGTATGAAAATATGAACATTTGACTACTGTCCTTCACTACAAGATCATTAATCATTGTCATCTCTGTCACATACCCAAGATGAACAATCAGATTGAGCAGGATTAAGGGACTCTGAGAACTCTGCATGGTGTATGGGTTGCCTCACCACTGCCACCACCACCATAAGTAAACTTGCGTTGAAGAGGAAGGTGGCTGATGCTGACGTTATAGTTGATAAGTCAGGAACTAAGGGCCAAGTAACTGCTCCCTCTATATGGCAGTTTTACATAGCCTCCTTCTTGGCAACCTTGAAGTGACTCTCAAGAGATGTCTCTGCTGGAGATGAATGCTCAGGAGAGGACAGTTGGAAATGGGTTGCACACTGACTGCAAATGTCAAAAACTGTTCCCTGGAAGAGGGAACAACCAATTCTATAACTCTCATGAGAAACCTTAAGTAGATCTGTGGTTAAAATAATAGAACATCCTTTCCCCTGTGGTTCCTTGCATACACCCATGAAACTTTAAGCCTTGTCGAAAGGAAGGACGGCGTATAAATGTATTTCTCAGAATGAGCAAGTGAGCTCCAATGAGAAACATGATTCCCTCTCCCCTCATCCACAATATCCACCCATACAGTGAAATATTCTCTTCCCTCAGCATTCTGATTTATCTTTGATTTAGACACTCCTACTCTCCTGCTAAATAAAAACCTTATTACAAATCTTTGGCAGCATTTCCCATCTCATTTTCTCATATATCATTTTCATAATTATGCTTTAAATGGAGACTGATTTATGGATTGGTAATGATGAGGTAAAATGTTTAAAATGTTGTACCAATAAAAGCAAGCAGGATCTTATGAGGGGGATAAGGCAAAAAGCCACATTTATTGTAAAGATAATAATAAAAAATAAAGAAAAGATAGAAGCAAACAACATTGTTTAACTACTTATTCCTAACACTACTTAACCCTTATACACTTATATATATATATATATATATATATATATATATATATATATATATATATATATATATATATATATATATAAAACCATTCATTCATACATCCATTCATTCAAGTTCTGTGTATAGTTACCAGCCTGGAAGTTGCTTGTGACAGAATACTGGCCATGTATTCTGTACACAAGTGATGGTAGTGGGGAGCGAAGTCCTGATCAGATGCGCATCTGAAGCGCCTGGTTGGCTGGCAGCAGAACCTTGGACTCTGATTCCATAGTTTTTTAGTCCAGTTCTTATAGGAATTTGTTCCTATGCCAGTCTATGGAAATTGCTGCATCATGCTGATGTCTCCAGGGTGGCTGCCAGGTGCTCGTCAGTGATTTCATCCAGTACTTGGTTTTCTCCACTTGACACCTTTTGGTTGCACTGGCACCTGACACCTTCTTCAGCTCTTTGTTGCTGTATTCTCAGGCTGGCACCTCTCAGAACCATTCATTCATCGTCCAAGCACTCTCTCATACATTCATACAGTATTTTGTATAATAATAAAAGTTGTAGTTACAAAAGTTTCTGGGTGGTATTGCTTAAAACATTCTCTGAGTGCTGAGTAAAGTTACAATGTTTTGAAGAGAACAGGCGTCAATTATGTAACAATGCCCTTAGTCAATTACAGGGCTTGGCTCCCATAGCAGAGTTAGTGCCTTGACAATGCATTGTTACAATGTATCTCTGCAATGTCAATTTCAAGCAGCCCCTTGCACAAGCTTGAGCATACCCTGGGGCAGAGGGGCGGGGGAGGGGGGGCTGTTTCTGGCTACATAGGATTATATTCTTAACAGTTCTAAGTTACATGACCTAATACATTATATTCTAAAGGGGCAATAATAATAATAAATCTAAACATTTAACAATCTTAACAAATAATAATAATAAGAGGAAGAATTAATAATAAATCTAAAACACTTTAAGTTGTGGGGAACAAATTATGGGGGGGGTCACTTCCATTTGGAGGAATCATTTTCAATACATTAATATGTTATCCCTACAAAAATAGTTTTAGTTAGTAGACTGGAAAAGCATCCAGTATTCAACATGACCTATTGCTTTCACATATGGATGAGAAACTGTTGCCTAATTCTTTCCAAGGAAAGTTCATAAACTCCAGCAAAAGCATCCAGTTCCACATTTATAAAGCCAAACTGGCAGTTTGTAAAGAACCATATGTAAAGCTCTCAAAGGGGTTGAAAGATGTTGTATGTAAATTTTTGGAATAAAGTTTTGAGGTGTTGATTCAAACCAAGTTCACACAGTGACTTAACAAATCATCCTAAAATGAAGAAAACTATATACTAGTTACTAGTACACTGTTGTGCTCCAGGATGGAATTTCTCTTTACTGCCCTTCCTTAAGAGTGTCTTACACAGCATTTCTAGGTGGACTTTGCTACAGCACTTATGGGAATTATGCTCTTGAATAATAACATGGTAATTTCAGGTATTTAACACCTCTTTGGTGGTTGTTTTTGCTATGAAATCTCATCAATCAAGTTCCTTGAAAAATCTGCTTTAAATATAATGATCACGTTATTTTTCTGTTGCATATATGAGTAAAGTATTTAGGTTTGTGAAATATTTTACAGTTCTGTTTCCTTGATGTCTGTAAAAAGTCTTATTTTTATACCACAATTTTTCCTTTTTTAAAATGCATCGAGAATTCACATTTGACCCAATATTTAGATTTTTTTAAATTGAACATCAATAGAAATATTTCCATTTGTTCTTTAGTGGATACATTTGTTTTCAAACCAGCAACATTGCCAGTAGTAAACCTGCAAGTGAAACTAATTGCCAATCATTGAAATTGAAAGGGGGGAAAAAAGTATAAGTAGTTAGAACTGATGACCAAAATAAATCTTAAAAATGTAATCTAAGTTATTAGCAAAATAGTAAAGTAACATCTTACAGTATGTTTTTTTTAGCTGATAGTGTCTTTTTATATACACAGTTGGCAGTATAAGAAGTTGTCCAGCTAAAATGTCTCTTTGTGAAGAGTTGTGTGTTTTCATTTAAGGTCAAGAAGGGAAGGGAGTGAAAGTCTGGATCAACTTTTATGATTTGCATTTTCCAAGATCACTCTTGACCTTGGATTTATAACGATGAACCTAGAACAAAAGAGCTCTATGAGTGGTTGATGGATGGGTTGTAATATTGAATTGCGGGCTTCCCCCCCTTCTTCCCCACCCATCCTCACTTTCCTCAGAATTTAGGCTCCAGTTATATTATGACTGATGCGCTCTCCTTACAGAGAAGAGTATTTCTGAAGAAGTTAAAAATACTGAGGTTGATATTTTAGGCATTGCTTTGTTTTTTTGCTTCAGACACAGAAATGTTTTCAGTAGAGTGGATCCTTTTGTTTTTTTGGCAGGGTTTTATTTTTTGTCTGTTTATTTGAAAGCTTCCTCAATAGCTTTTTGTTTTCTGCTTATTGTCTTATGTTCATAGTATGTGACTATGGGAAATGTTGCCTGGTCCCTCCTCCTTCGCTAATCTTAAATGAAAATAGCACATCTCTCTCATGATATGTTAACTGTGTGTTGCATTTAAAGCATTCTCTCTCCCTATTCCCCCAAAAAGTAATTCATCCAGTGTTAAGGGAAATAATTCATTGCTATTTTGAAGTATATTAATCCATAGAGCTGGTTGAATTCTGTTCCCTAAGTTTTGACAACAGTTTTTCACAAAACATCTTTCAAACTTTTCACAGCTTTTCACCAAACTTTGCAAGTATGTAGAGTAGCAAATATATAATCCAAGTGCCTAGATATCCTCAGCCCTTTAATGAATGGCACTTCCTTTATAAAAACAGAGGAGTTTGTTTTGGGTGGGGAGGAGTAGTTTATGAATGAAGCATTCCAAATGTATACAAATGTGTTAGGGAAGCCAGAATGTGAAAAACTGAACTTACTTGTGAGTGATTTATTTTTTATCTTCATCAGTTCATATTAACATACTGCAAGATATTACTGCACTTGCGAGTGTAATGAATATATGTAATAAAAGCAGCCCTGTGAAACTGTTGAACAGGGATCAACAGATCGTTAGCTGCTTCTTTGAGCATTGTGATTACTTTTCTTCTTCCAATCATGCATGTGTGCATGCATGCAAATTCTACAGGCAGCTGCAGGAACACTGATGTCAGGAAATATGGGGATCATGGATACATGAGTGACATTTCCTTTGTATTTAACCCTTCTCTTTTCCACACATTTAAAAAATCAGAAAAGAGAGCAAAGGGTAGAAAACACATAGGCTGTGGTCAGAAGGGGAATAAAGGACAAGTTAACAGTTGAGGCAAAGATCAGTTCCAGTGAATTGATGCAGTTTTTGTAGCTAACACTGTAAATCTGTCTTGCAGTCAGAGGTACATCCCTATTTCATTGTATTTCCCTTACTTCCCTTTTGAAATAAGTACATCTAAGTGAAGGGAATGAATAGGAAATGTCATTTATCGTTTTGATAAATGAAATGATGGAAAAAATAAACAACCTGAAAACCAACAAAAGTTAAAGCATTTGGGCCAAATCCTGAAAAAAACCCTACAAAATGTAGTGCTTACTACTACTAGCAGTCTCACGAGACTGTGCATTGTAATAATCATTACTTTGGGCTGTATATTTCCAGGATCTGGCCTATACTACTATTTTCATGGCTATCTGAGGTTTATGAGCTGCCTCATACTTCTCTTCTACTTGCCTTTCCCTTCAGTGAGGGGGAAAAATAGTAAAGCACATGTCTGTCTGTCTGTCTGTCTGTCTGTCTGTCTGTCTCTCTCTCTCTCTGGGACAAAATTCAAGATGCATCTCTGGGCTAGGGATGTAAAATCCCATTTAATCAGTTAACTGTTAGATCTGATCATTTTACCCTCTGTGAATAGCACATCTGTTAGGGCTATCAATCTGATCTAAGTGGGAAATGAGAGAGGTTAGCATTTCACAGGCGTGGGCCTCTCATGAGAATTAAATAACTTTACAATACTATAGTGATTCCATTTTATTTTACGTAGATTATACCCACAAGATGTTTGTCATTGTTTTTATAAAGCTAATTATTAGAATTACGCAATTTCAACTTGCTCTGCTGGAGAAATGCATATGTGATGCTGTGGTTTCTGTAATGCTATCCAACTTTTTCTCAAATCACCTGGTCAATTATACAAATGCCCAGAAGCTATCTCAAACTGATTAGTGTAAAATCTTTTAAATCTGTTCATTCATTCACCTCAGTCTCAGCTGATTAATTCCCTCAGCTGTCACTTAAACCTTTCATTTTACTTTAACAGTCCTCAAAAGCCTCATAAAAACCCTCTCACTGATTAGTTTCTAGCAACCCCTGCATGTAAATCAAAGGATGTCACCACCACAGAAATTGTTTAGGGATTATAAAGCACACACATATATTAAAATTAATCCACAGTGCCCAGATTGACAATGTTACGGTGCAGCGAGTCCTGTGCCCCAGCTGGAGCACTGATCTGCCATGGCACTATGGCTAGCAATAGTTCTGAAATAGGCACCGCAACTCCCAGCAGGCAGCTCAGCAGCAGGTTGGATCCATCCCACTGGCCCAGACATCGATGCAGAGGTCTGGGGCCAGTTTGTCCTGGGCCCCTGCACCACTGTAGGTACGGCCTTGGTAATGGGAATGCTGAAAGAATGCCTTAAGTTTACTGCCATACAGAATAAGTTCCTTACATAGTTACTTGCAAACTTTTATACCTTGGGACGTGCAAATAGCAGAAAGACATACTTTAGACGATAAACATTTCTGGATGAAGACTTTGGGCTACAGTCACAAAGACCATTAGGTGTGCTGAGATTGAGCATTGCCATGCCTAATGCGTAGGCATCTAGAAAATTACAGGGATCTGCAACACCTGAATTCAGCAGGTAGGCTTCCTATACAATGAGAAGAGAAGGGCACGTCGGGGTGGGGTTCACAAAAGCTAGTGTACTTTGCAGGTCCTCACCTAAGGTAGACAGTCTCTCTGCAGAGAAGGTTAGGTTGGTATACCTGCATTGCTTAGGACTGTGGGATTTTTCATATCCCTGAGCCACATAGTTCTACTGATCATATCCCTGAGCCACATAGTTCTACTGATAGAAGACTGCACTGCAGACCAGACCTCAGAAGTAAATCTAGGCTGCAGGAAGGGAACCTCCATCAGTCTGGGATTTTCAGCTGCAAGCCTTTTCTTGCTGCTAGGTGCAGAAGCCATTTTACCAAGAAACTTGTGAGGGGCTGTCTTTGGGGAAGACTTTGGTCATAACTTTTAGTCCAGTAGCTAGGGCACACATTGGGTATGTGGAGATCCCTGGTTCAAGCCCTTCCTCCTGTGGGGGAGAAGGGATTTGAACTGGGATCTTCTACCTCTTATGTAAGTACTCTAATTTCAGGATGTAAAATCCAGTTTAAATGGTTAGCTGTAATGTTTAATTGGTTAATGGGGACAGGGGGCGTAAGGGAGCTGAGCTGCTCCACTGCCGAGCAGCCCCTACGTTTTGCAAGCTCTGCGGTGGGCCCTGTGGCAGACGGGGAGCTGCTTCAGCCCCCCACTGTTTAACCTGAGCCAGTAATCATCACCTGTTAAGGATGGGGCTTACCCGTTAACCATTCAGATCCTTACTTTAACCATTGGGCTATGGCAGGGGTCTCCAACTCCTGGACCATGGGTCGTCCCTGGTCAGAGCAGGTGCGTAGTCTGGCCTGGGAGTACCAGTGGGCCAAGGGTGAAAGCCTGTCCCTTCCCATCTCCCAAGTCCTGCCCCTTCCTGCCATTGCCCCACCCTCTCTCTCCAAGGCATCTTGTCCTCCTGAGGGATGCAGCCTTGGGGAATTCAAGGGGTGGGGGAAGCCGGAGCAGGGCAGCAGCAGTGACTGTGCCCCCCTGCATGCCCCGTGGCAGAGCACACCTGCTGCATTGCTGGTTCAGGCTTCAACAGACACCTCCATGAGCCTAAAGCACCATTTACCTGAACCTAGAGATATTTGTACATGAATGGGAGCTGAGTTAGGGTAACATTCAAGTTATTACTTGACCAAACCATTGCTGAATACTTACTGGTTCTGGTTAACTGAAGCGGGGCTGGAGCAGCCTTGCCAGCATGCTTACTGGGGTAACCAGTTAACTGGCTGGGGCTGCTCCGGTTGGGCAGCGGCCTCGGCCAGGCCTGGCTAGAGCAGTCTGCAGTGTGGTGGGCCCAACCAGGCCGGAGCAGCCCCACGCTAGTGATGTGATGCAGTGGACCTTTCCTGGCCTGGCCAGAGCATCCCCCGCACCCGTGGCATGGCGCAGTGGGTCCTTCCTGGCTCGGCCGGAGCAGCCCATGGTCGGGCAGGCCCAGGCAGTCTGGAGCAGCATCTTGCCTTCGTCCTATTGCGAGCAGGGAACTGCTTCAGCCCGGCTGGTCCTGCCATGCTCCCCCCCCCAACCCTCCTCCTCTTTTCGTGGGATCGTGGTTAACCAGTTAACTTTTTAACCGGGATATTACAGCCCTAGTTCTGGGTGTTCCTTTAGTCTCCTTTGCCCACTCCAGAGTTTGTCTCTTTGTTTATTGCTGCCCTGTATGCTTGGAAATCTTTATCAATAAATATAACCTGTTAAAATTTGTATGTTGTCTATCGATGCATTTAATTACTAGACTGTTGTTTAGGTAACAGAAGACTAAATGTTGTAAGTAAATAGTGAGCTTTTTGTTGAAAAATTCCTTCCTACAGTCTTTTAGTACTGCAATTTGAGGCTGGTATATATTTGTATGCAGTTGACTAACTTCTTGCTAGAGACAAGGAAGGTGAGAGAATGAAAATATATATTATTATTGAACCAGCTTCTGTTGTTCTGTTGGTGGAGTGACTAGCTTTCATGCTTACATAGATCTATTCTTCAGATCTGCCCCACCTCTATTATCTTGGGACCAACACACCTACAAAAGTGTGCAAGCTATACTTCGGTATGTTTAGCAAGTGAGCAATATAATTTATTGTCCCTCTTGGGTGAATGTCACTTAATAGTCATAGTGTGGAAATCTCAGTGAACTAATTCCCGGTAGATCAGTGTTAGCACTTTAAAATGACCATAGTTGATATTAATGGCTTTGTCCTGCATTGTGTAGGTAGGGAGTTTTGCATGTATAAGTACAAAATAAAAAGAGATGAACAGTCAGGAGTGGCTTTGATATGGCGTCATGGTTTCACTTGCACCCAAAGAAATCATTATAATAAGGATGCAAATAGGGGCAAATGCAGGATCGGAGTGCCGTGGAGGCTGAACCAGACCTGAACAGTGCGGTGATCATATGCCCCAAGTTATGACTCCTGGAGTGGAGAACCAGGCTAGCTCTGTGAGAGGAGCCACCACCACAAAGAAGTGTAGGGAGGGATTGCTCTCCACCCACTGCATCCTCCCATATTGGACTGGAATTAGGGTTGCAGTACTAGGGTAGAGGGGCTTCTGTGGTTGGGTGGTGCCCCCGGCAGCTTAGTTTAGTGCAGCCATTTAATTGGTAGGATCCATCAAGCTCTGCTTCAGGACAGGGACTTTGTAATGTTCCTGTGTAGTGTCTAGCAAAATGGGACACTATTGCACGAAAAATAATAAACAGTGATCATAATGATAAATTAATGAGAACTCTCTTATGTGGCCATCAAGTTACTTCTTCCTGGTTTAAAAAAAATAAGTAAGGCCAAAATGGGGACATTTACATTGTGACTGCTTTACATCCTTAGAATTGCTGTCATGTCAGGATTGCACATGGAGACAGCATGATTTTGTGGCTAGAGCACTGAACTGGGACTTGTGAGATCTGGATACTAATTCCAGCTCTGCTGCATGAAATTGGGAAAGTCTCTTTGTCTCTGTTTTCCTTCTCAGTCTTTGTCTTGGTCTCTCACTATGTATCTGTTTAGTGCCTATCTGAATGAAGCCCCAATCTGGGGCTTTTAGGTTGTACTGTAATACAGATGCCACATAATAAATCCATGTCTACTCAGAGTTACCCATTCTTTGCTCACTCCACCCTTTTTTCTAACCTAAATTCTTGACAGTGGGCACGAAGTATTGAGACAAAAAGAAGAGAGGATTGAGAGGACTGGAAACGAGGAGTTGAAGGAGACAAGTTTATAGATGTAGGTTGGGTTGAGATTAAATAGTATTTTGAGGCTGAGGAAAAGGAGCTTGATTGTGATGCAGTTCAAGATAGAAAGAAAATGTGGAGGAATGTCCATTCCTGATACTACAGGGACAAACCACAGGATGAGAAAGAAACAAGGAGTCTGATGTACACTAGATGGAAAACTTGAGAAAAAGAAACTATGGCATATTGATGAAGGGAAGGAGGGTTAGCGCTTCTAGCAGACAGGCAGCAAAAAGGGTGGGAGACTGAAGACTAAAAAAAGTAACTAGATGTAAGCTGGAAAACAATAAGAATGAGAGCTGTTGAAAGAGGTCAAGTATTGAAGACACACAGAACTTGGAAAATAGTGACCAAGAAAAAAATAATGTTTAGTTCAGACCAGGTCAAGGGGGCAACAGCTGTGATGGTGAGTGTGGGAGTTAGATTTCCTTGCCCTTTTCCCCAAAAGCGAACACTTATGGGCTATGTCTACACTGGCACCCTTTCCCAGAAATGCTTAAAACGGAACAGTTTTCCGTTATAAGTATTTCTGGAAAAAGCGCGTCTACATTGACAGGATGCTTTTCCGGAAAAACACTTTTTCCGGAAAAGCGTCCATGCCAATGTAGACACGCTTTTCCGCAAAAAAGCCCCAATCGTCATTTTCGCGATCGGGGCTTTTTTGCGGAAAAGAAATCTGTGCTGTCTACACTAGCCCTTTTCCGGAACAGTTTTCCGGAAAAGGACTTTTGCCCGAACGGGAGCAGCATAGTTTTTCCAGAAAAGCACTGATGATTTTACAGTCATCAGTAGATCGTCAGTGCTTTTCCGGAAATTCAAGGGGCAGTGTAGACAGCTGGCAAGTTATTCCGGAAAAGCGGCTGATTTTTCCGGAATAAGTGGCCAATGTAGTCACAGCCATGGAGTACAGCCAAAAGATGAGTGGTTGACTTGGGCTTTGGAGCTTTACAGTTAAAAACAGCAAATGATGCTGTGCATAGTAAATGAGTGTTGAGTTTTGATATATCCAGTCAGACGTGTTGTCTACGAAGTTCAGTCTTCTGCCTCAGGCCTATTTAAGGTTCTTCACAGACAGGTGAAGTCAAATAATACTGACTATTATACCTTAGTGGTGAAATGTTACCTTCCTGACCCTTGTGATGAACAGTTCATGCTCCTAAGTTTGGGGTATTATTATGCTTATTTTCCTTTTCAAGAGTTCCTGGGAAGTGTTTTCAGGATAGATATCCAATAAGTCCTTTGAGGTGTTTCAAACATACCTGCCAAAGTACAGTTTGGACTCTTCCAGGAAATGATGCAGGAAATGTGGTTAAATTGGCAAATTATATTCTTCTCCCTATTCCTACAGGTGCCAGTAAAGGCATAAAAGTGAAATAATGACATGGACCTTTTTTACTTGCACATATCTGCTGCAGGCTGTTTACTATATGAAATACGAACACATGAACATGGCAATAAGAGGTCTCAGGAAGGTCAAATGTAATAATATAGTTAATTATAGTGTAAGAATTTACTTAAAACTAATAGAAGGAATACCTCAACCACTAATAATATAATACATTAATAATATACTATGTTTGAATTTTTTCTTTCATGTCATCCCCTATTGGTGACTGTATGAAATATGGTTCTGGGAATCAGTACTGTATAGCTCCAATTGAAGGAAAACCTCAAAGTAGCAACATGTCCCAAGACTGAAGAAACATTACTAGCAAAACAGATTACTTTGTGCGTACTTAAAAACAGCTTGAAGATTTCCCTTTTTCTGAACTCAAAAGTCCTAGATAGACAAAATGGACTGAAACCAAATTCTTAATAAATAGTATATTAAAAGAAATGAAATTGTTTCCATTTCAAAAATTATTGTACTCTCCTAATTTTGTAGTGGTGGGGGTTTGAAAACTGTTATGGTAAAAATAGGAAGGATAATTGCAGGTAGATCTGTTTGCAGATTTGGTTAAAAGGTTGAAATAATACCAGCTGCATAGGGAAATAAAGGTAGATTACTATATATTAACAAAGCAAAACAAGGGTCTGAAGTTGAACTGTCAGTGGTTCCATTTGTTTGCTCTTGTTCTAGCCCCCAAACAAGATGAAAAAAATCTCAATCTCCTGTTGTTTTTTTATTTGATATATATATATATAGTAAGAATGTTTGTTGGCGGGGGAGATGACTAGTGGGCACTTTTTTTCTAGGAATGTAATAGTGTAGTCAATTAACCGATAAGCAAAAGCGTATAGGTTAATGCTATAGACTACACACTGCTCTCCCCCTCCCCCCCCCACCAGTAAATTTTTTAGCAAGCTGGCTCATGGTCAGGTCTGAGACCCAACCCAGGTCAGTTCTGGCTCATGCCAGGTCTGGGACCTACCCCTGCTGTGGCTCTGCATTTAAAGTGTATTAGGAGCCAGGCGGGCAGGCAGCCCAGCTCAATTCTGGTTTGTGCTGGGTCTGGGAGCTCAAGACCCACTCCCCAGACAGGACCTGCCACCCCGCTCTGCTGTCTTTTTATCAGAGGCAACAGCACAGGGCAACAAGCAGCCAGTCTGCAAGAGGAGTTAGTTTTTAAACTGGCTCCCCTCACAGACTAGTTTCCGCCTGGCACTCCACATTACTGTCAGCCCCGCCCCCTAGGGACTATAGAATAGTAAACTGACTGATAAGAATTCATGAGGTTACTCCACTATTCAATTAACTTATATTTAACATCCCTACTTTTTCCCATAGTGATCTATTAAAGATATAATTTTGAATGATAAGGAGGTAAGGAGTGGTTGGTCAGAAGACAGGCCTGCTGATTCAGATGTGTTCTGTTTAAGAGATGAGTATCTAGGCATCTCACTCTCCATTCACATGAAAATAGAATGGAGCAAAAGGAAAAAGTATCTTTGGAAGGTACAACTTATAATGTGAAGTTGAAAAAAAGTGTTCTGTAGAGTTTATAAAGACTAAACGATTTGATTTGTCAGATGTTTTTTAAATTTGCAAGTATTAATTTTGGGTAACCCTTAAAGCCATGTTCCCATGCACACGTGAGTCTCTGTTTATAAAAAGAGGTTGATGTAAGTCAATTGTTGGTGTGCCCTGTTTGATTTTGGGAATGCAGATTCTTTTATAACAAAAATCTTTGCACAAAGTATATGGCACTCTACAAATGGTGTTTAATATTTCTAAGGATGGTATGTTCTTTCTGGAGTGCATTGTAATGATCTGCATGCACACATGGAAGAGATGAAGAATATCAGAATCTCTTTTCTTCATTTGAAAAAGATGAAGCTTCTGTATAGTGGCCATGTAAACAAGGGGTTTGTGGAGGAAGCATTGTGTCTCTAGAACTGGAAGCCGAAACACTGCTGCTTCAGGGAAATTAACACATGAAGACTCTCCTGAAAATTATAAAACTGAGCATCTTCTCCTTGCTAATTGTGTCTCCATTGATTTTGCAGTCATCCTGACATTAGTCCTAAATTTCAGTTATACTGAGCTGGAAATAAGACAAAAGTGACTGGATTTATGCCTTTATTGGGCTGTGGGGGTTTCGAGTGTGTGCTGCATAACAATTAACAAAAGTATCGCCATTACAAATCTTGGTTTTTAATTTACTAAAAGAATGGTTTACGGGTATTAAGAACAAAGCACTGAGTATAGAAACCTCCCATATAATTGTAAAGAAAAAACAAAACACAAATACAGCATAAGACTGAAGCTTCTAAGATTTGTTTGAACAGATTTGTTTGATTCTCCCCTAAAATGTCCCACATTTACAGCCACTAGTTCAGCTGTGCCAGTGGTAGCAGCACAGACTGACTGTTGGTAATCAGTGGTGTCTTAACCTTTGTTTCCTGGAAGGAAAAAAAATGTTTTTTATTTGAAAAACAAACAAGCATGTATTATTAGCTAATATGTAATTATCATAATATAGGCATGAC
The DNA here is from genome assembly GCF_049634645.1 of Pelodiscus sinensis. Classification (NCBI taxonomy): domain Eukaryota; kingdom Metazoa; phylum Chordata; order Testudines; family Trionychidae; genus Pelodiscus; species Pelodiscus sinensis. Next base: position 98,867,817 of record NC_134713.1, on the reverse strand, counting down.
ACGTTCTAGTTTTAACACACGAGTTGGATAAGTAAACCCAAGGCTTCAAATATATTGATAATTTACCTCAACTAGTTGTACATGCTAAAACTTGCCTTCATTGTACGCTAGGATTTAATGTGTTAGCTAACATGTCACATGTTAAAATGCATAATTTTTTCTTAGAGAAGACAAAGCCTGTGACTTGGAATCTACTTTGAACAGAGTTCAGCAAATTAGTGGTTAAAAAAATACCAGCAGCCAGTTGATGCTTATAACTGGAAGAGCTGCACCAGTGGTAGCAACTCTGGGAAAATGTAGGAAAAAAACTAGCACAGACGAGCAAAGAATAAAATAAATTTTAAAAAAGAAGGCTTGGACTTAGAATTGTGATGGAAAGCAGAATGGGCAGGGCATGTTAAAGTGATGAAGTTTTTTCTTTTTTTCTTTTTTCTTTCTCGGTTAAAGTTTCAATTTGCGGTGAGATTTTTTCTTTTTTGAAACTTTGACATGGATTGGAACTGTTAATCAAATGCATAATGCAAAAAATGTTGAACAAAAGCAAACCATCACTGAATATTTGGAAAAGTATCCTTACATTCATTCACTTAGCAAAATCCTGTAGTTTCCTTTCAATTGGCATTTCAGGATTACTGACTGAAAGTCTCTGTGGGTTGACTGGTTACGAATGTTTTCACACAAGCACTTTAGTTCTAAAATTGGTACATAAGCTGCTCCTACCGCCCCCCAAAAAAGTGTATTTCAAACCAAAAGAAGTCTTTTCTCTTACAGACAGATCTGATTCATCAAGAAGCATCAAGATAATTGTCACGATTTTCATTTAAAAAAGAAACCAAGAAATCTTGGCACAAGTGTAAAACTTTCTGTTGCTGTACTGGCCTGCTGCCTGGAGCTAAATATTTGACTCATGGATTTTTCTTCCCTCACTGGGAACAGGAAGCTCTATAACAAATGAAATACAATCAGGTTGGTAACCAAGGCCTGTCATTCAGGGAAGAAAAGATATTGTAAATCTTACATAGTTAGCAAATAAGGGGAGTAATAGATCTGTACTGTGCTGAAATTTGAATGGGTGGTAATTTATTTCCGATTACTAAAACACATTCTAATATGAAGTCTTTGTTTTCTTTCCTTAAATAATATTATACGTGTTAAATGTATTTTAATGATAGATTCAATAAGAATTCAGGCTGCTTATTGTTTTTAATTGTGACCAGGCACATTTTCCCCCCACCCCCTCCCCTTTTAAAGTTTAACTTAACACCCCTCACGGAAGCAGGCTTTCCTGTGACTGAATAAAAACAACTTGGCTATTCAGTTTGTGATACTGAACAGCAGCCAAACAGGAACAGTCAGACCACTTTTCACTTACCTCCCTCATCACAAATGCTAGTGGAGACTTTTGTGGACCTGAGTGAACTGTTGTGGGGCAACAGAGAATCTTCTTTTCTGGTCAAGAAGAAGTGAAGTTATCTGGGTTGATGCAGATGATGATATTAATGCCTAAGAGGCTTCAGTTATATTCATCAGTCTCTCTTGAACTGCTGCATCTTGACAAACATGAAATTCACTTGTGTGTGGTAGGGATGTAAGCTACTACTTGAGTAGCCAACTACCTGATAAGAATATGCTTATCGGGTAGTTGAGTCACTACTCGACTAATTGATCCCTCTACCTTGCTGCCTCCCTGGACACTCAATTAGCTGGGAGGGACCAGCAAAGAAAGCTACCTTATTGAGGCTAGAGCAGGGGAGTCCAAACTTTTTTCAGAGAGGGCCAGATTTGATGCAGTGAACGTGCGTGAGGGCCGACCATTTTGCCTGACATTCTTTGAACCATTAAAATTAAATGCAAATTAACTATTTTATGCAAAGTTTATTGCAAACGGCATACTTTTCATTTTGTCACATGGATGACAAATCTAAACAGGTGTTAAATCACTCTGCCTTTCATATCTGAAGGCCAGATGAAAAAAAAATCCAGGAAGCTAAAATATATGTCAGGAACATTGTAAAGTACATTATATATTATTGGTAATAAAGGTTGTCTGTCAACTTTTAAGTTAAAAAAATATGAACAGGAACATAACACCAAGTATACATGTTGTGTCCAAATATATTTATAACTGATTTAGACCAACTGACATTAACTGAGATTTTACAATGTATTCATCTCAATACATATGGATTTGTTGGGGGCCTTAAAAGATAGATATTGCCAAATTACCTGTGGGGCCGTATTAAACCGGAACACGGGCCGGACTTTGGACATGCCTGGGCTAGAGCATGTAGGGACAAAGTAAGAAAGGCTAAAAGTCATGTAGAGTTGGACCGTGCAAAGGGAATTAAAACCAATAGTAAAAGGTTTTATAGCCATATAAATAGGAAAAAAACAAAAAATGAAGAAGTGGGACCGCTAATCACTGAGGATGGAGTGGAGGTTAAGGATAATCTAGGCATGGCCCAATATTTAAACAAATACTTTGCTTCAGTCTTTAATGAGGCTGACGAGGAGCTTAGGGATAATGGCAACATAACAAATGGGAATAAGGATATGGAGATAGATATTACCATGTCTGAGGTAAAAGCCAAACTCGAACAGCTTAATGGGAGTAAATCGGGGGGCCCAGATAATCTTCATCCAAGAATATTAAAGGAACTGGCACATGAAATAGCAAGTCCATTAGCAAAATTTTTAATGAATCTCTAAACTCAGGGGTTGTACCATTTGACTGGAGAATTGCTAATATAGTTCCTATTTTTAAGAAAGGGGGAAAAAAAAGTGTCCCGGGTAACTACAGGCCTGTTAGTTTGACATCTGTAGTATGCAAGGTCTTGGAAAATTTTTTGAAGGAGAAAGTAGTTAGGGACATTGAGGTTAATGGCAATTGGGACAAATTACAACATGGTTTTACAAAAGGTAGATTGTGCCAAACCAACCTGATAGTCTTTGAGAAAGTCACAGATTTTTTAGATAAAGGAAACGCAGTGGATCTAATCTACCTCTGTTTCAGTAAGGCATTTGATACAGTACCTCATGGGGAATTATTGGTTAAATTGGAAAAAATGGGGATCAATATGAAAACTGAGAGGTGGATAAGCAACTGGTTAAAGGGGAGACTTCAGTGGGTCATACTGAAAGATGAACTGTCAGGTTGGAGGGAGGTTACTAGCGGAGTTCCCCAGGGATCAGTTTTGAGTTCAATTTTATTTAATCTTTTTATCACTGAGCTTGGCACCAATAGTGGGAGTGTGATAATAAAGTTTGCGGATGACACAAAGTTGGGAGGTATTGCCAATTCAGTAAAGGATCGGGATATCATACAGGAAGATCTGGATGATCTTGTAAATTGGAGTAATAGTAATAGGATGAAATTTAATAGCGAGAAGTGTAAGGTTATGCACTTAGGGATTAATAACAAGAATTTTAGTTATAAGCTGGGGGCACATCAGTTGGAAGTGACGGAAGAGGAGAAGGACCTTGGAGTCCTGGTTGATCACAGGATGACTAAGAGCTGCCATTGTGACATGGCCATGAAAAAGGCTAATATGGTCTTGGGATGCATTAGGCGAGGTATTTCCAGTAGAGATAAGGAGGTGTTAATGCTGTTATACAAGGCATTGGTGAGACCTCATTTGGAATACTGTGTGCAGTTCTGGTCTCCCATGTTTAAGAAGGATGAATTCAAACTGGAACAGGTACAAAGAAGCGCTACTAAGATGATTCGAGGAATGGAAAACCTGTCTTGTGAAAGGAGACTCAAGGAGCTTGGCTTGTTTACCTTAACCAAAAGAAGGCTGAGGGGAGACTTGATTGCTCTCTTTAAATATATTAGAGGGATAAATACCAGGGAGGGAGAGGAATTTTTTAAGCTCAATATCAATGTGGACACAAGAACAAATGGATATAAACTGGCTATCAGGAAGTTTAGACTCAAAATTAGATGAAGGTTTCTAACCATTAGAGGAGTGAAGTTCTGGAACAGCCTTCCAAGGGAAGTAGTGGGGGCAAAAGACCTATCTGGCTTCAAGATTAAGCTAGATGGGTTTATGAAGGGGATGGTTTGATGAGATAACATGATCTTGGCAACTAATTGACCTTTCACTATCGGTGGTAAATAGGCCAATGGTGGGAAGATAGGAGTTACTATAGAGAACTTTTTCCTGGGTGTGTGGCTGGTGAGTCTTGCCCACATGCTCAGGGTTCAGCTAATTGCTATATTTGGGGTCAGGAAGGAATTTTCCTCCAGGCTAGATTGTGCTGGGGCCCTGGAGGTTTTTCGCCTTCTTCTGTAGCATGGGGTACAGATCACTTGCTGGAGGATTCTGTGCATCTTGGGGTCTTCAAACCATCATATGAGGACTTCAATATCTGAGATATAGATGAGAGGATTATTCCAGGAGTGGGTGGGTGAGATTCTGTGGCCTGCGTTGTGCAGGGGGTCAGACTAGATGATCATAATGGTCCCTTCTGACCTTAGAGTCTGAGTCAATGTAATTTAACATCTCTAGTGTGTGGTGCTAAAACTTATAGGAGCACGCTCCGTGTTATTTAGTGCCGCAGTAAGTTGAGCTGCTCTCTCAGTGTTTTCCCAGTGAATTGTGGGAAAATGTATCTGACCTTTCTGAGAACCCAAGGTGAAATGCAGGAAGGCACTGAATGAGGGACCTACCTGTATCCACACCACAGAGTGGCTGTGTTAGTAGCTGACAAGTTGTGCTCAGTTGTAGTTTAACCTGACAGATCAGATAACTTAAGTTAAAAGCATCACAGCATTTGAGATGAGGATTTTTGTGCATGGATGAACCTTGAATTATAACTTAAGTTAATGTCAAGTTTCAAGTGTCTGTATCTTTTTTTCTTCTCCCTTGTTTCTATCCTCACAATCTTTGTCACCCTTTAAAATTACTCAGTGTAATTTATGATTCTGTAATTGTATTAGGGCATAATTAATTGGCCATGGAAATCAGTAAAAATTCTTCCATTGACTTTAGTGGGCACTGGATTGGACATTTGCTGTGTAAAGTACTATGTGATATATACTATATGGTATAGAAAACAGTTGCATTTAATCTAACTTAGAATCATAGAATCATAGAATAATAGGACTGGAAGGGACCTCGAGAGGTCATCGAGTCCAGCCCCCCGCCCTCAAGGCAGGACCAAGCTCCGTCTACACCATCCCTGACAGATGTCTATCTAACCTGTTCTTAAATATCTCCAGAGAGGGAGATTCCACCACCTCCCTTGGCAATTTATTCCAATATTTGACCACCCTGACAGTTAGGAATTTTTTCCTAATGTCCAATCTAAACCTCCCCTGCTGCACTTTAAGCCCATTACTCCTTGTCCTGTCCTCAGAAACCAAGAGGAACAAATTTTCGCCTTCCTCCTTGTGACACCCTTTTAGATATTTGAAAACCGCTATCATGTCCCCCCTTAATCTTCTTTTTTCCAAACTAAACAAGCCCAGTTCATGAAGCCTGGCTTCATAGGTCATGTTCTCTAAACCTTTAATCATTCTTGTCGCTCTTCTCTGTACCCTTTCCAATTTCTCCACATCTTTCTTGAAATGTGGCGCCCAGAACTGGACACAGTACTCCAGCTGAGGCCTAACTAGTGCAGAATAGAGCGGCAGAATGACTTCACGAGTTTTGCTTACAACACACCTGTTGATACAACCTAGAATCATATTTGCTTTTTTTGCAACAGCATCACACTGTTGACTCATATTCAACTTGTGGTCCACTATGACCCCTAGATCCCTTTCCGCCATGCTCCTTCCTAGACAGTCGCTTCCCATCTTGTATGTATGGAACTGATTGTTCCTTCCTAAGTGGAGCACTCTGCATTTCTCCTTATTAAACCTCATCCTGTTTACCTCTGACCATTTCTCTAACTTGCTAAGGTCATTTTGAATTATGTCCCTATCCTCCAAAGAAGTTGCAACCCCACCCAGTTTGGTATCATCTGCAAACTTAATAAGAGTACTCTCTATCCCAATATCTACATCATTGATGAAGATATTGAATAGTACGGGTCCCAAAACAGACCCTTGAGGAACTCCACTTGTTATCCCTTTCCAGCAGGATTTAGAACCGTTAACAACAACTCTCTGACAACTTGATCCAATAGTGAAGAAATCCTTCTGTTGAAGTCATGGTAATTTGTTCATTTAATAAGAATATGGAAGGTAAAATAGAATGCCTTCTTTAGTGAGCTTGGGAACAAACCAAAAGGTTTGGTATTGATTATGCTTGTGGATATTCTGAACTTTTTATTTCATTGAATAAAATGTGCATAAAATCTAACCCTCTCAAACCACAGATCTGAAATTTTGAATTAAGAAAAGGAAGGTGGTTGTTGGTAAAATTGCTAAATGAAATATGAGACTCTCTTTGGTGCTAAACTATTGAACTGTAGGCAAAAGTCAAGAGCTCTTTCTCTTTTCACCTTCCTGAAACATACCGCTAATTATCTTATGGTTGAAAATTTAGATTTTCTAATGTTTTGATAATATTTCTGTCATTCTACTGGGGTTTTTAAAGAAATCATACTTTTATATTTCTGTAGGCATCACCTTTTTGATAGAGAAAGTGATGCTAAGTGAAGCACAGTACAAATATTTGCTGTCGTGTTTAGCTCTGGCTTGCTTGTTTCAAATCAGTCTATAAACTATTTCAGACTTTGGCTGTGGATGGTGTTTTGGGGTCTTGTTTTTGTTTGTTTTCTTTTCTTTAAATCAATAATATCAACAGTTTCTGTAATTTACTGATTGGTTTTAAGCTCTGGGACTAGGTTGTAAAGTGCAACACTCTTGATTCTTGTTTCAAAAGCATTGTTGCCAATGTTGCCAGTTGATAATTGGTGCAATGGTGTGTTTGGGGGAGAGGGGAAATTTGTGTGGGTTTGTTACAAATTGAATACCAATCTTTGATAAGTGTAATCAGTCACTGAAATTATATCTATTGTTAACAGTTGGCTTCACATTGCAACAAATCCTGTAAAGAAGCACAATAAATGACTCATTGTGATTTGTGGTAGCATGCATCACATAATGATCATACTAGTGTTTTCCATCCACTATTCAACTTGCTGTTGGCTGCAGGAAGTTTGAATTGCTCTGTGGATTTCATTTGTTTTTTGTTTTGTTTTGGGGTTCTCTTTTGCTTAAAAAGAATTCTCATTATAAACCCACTATTTTTTAGTCAGTTGAGGCGACCTGTTTTATGGTGTTCTGAGGCACAGCTTTCACCTAACAATGAATTCAGAGTATTCTGAAACAAATGGTAAATATGAATCTTCTACTTGGGTTGCAGGGGCACTCTGTCTGTTTTTAAATTCTGATTATGTGCTTTAACCCAGTGCATTTTTGGTTATCAGAATTGAATATGGATCAGGAAGAGGGCAGAGCATGTTTAGCATTCCTAATTTTGGGAGATCTCTCACAGAAATAAAAGGAAGGAAGACAATCTAAAAGAAAAGAAATGCATGAGGTATAGTTAACTGCATGGCTCTGACTTTAAGAATTGCTGCTAGCTGTGAAATCGTGGACACATTCTGCCTTTTGTTGTTTTGCACATTTAAAAGAAGAAATACATTTATTTTATGGTGAATATTTTTAACTAATCTGTAACATTGTACCAGCCCCCAGTAGTCAATAAAGGAGAACAGAGTTTGGGCTTTATGAGCATGTTGGCACCCTAGATTAAAAATAAGTAACAAAAGGATTACGAAAAGGACTATCTGTACATCTAATTTTTAGTAAAAAGGCATTTGTAGAATTGCTGTTCTTGATTATGTTTCAGGAAATGATGAGTAAGTCAGGACAACTGGATTTTGGCAGAAACGTGCATGAAATTGTATAGGTACCATGACACACAGTATCCAGAATATGTATAAAATGGTAAATGTGCTTCATCTTGCATTCTTGGCATCTACTGACTATAAAGGGAGCTTTACTGTGCAGGGAATGCAGATGGGTTTAAAAGGAATTGTATGTTGAATTCTCAGGAAAAAAAGCTTTGTGCACAGATTTCTACAATTCTTGCTCATTTTTTAGCAATTTATGTGACCGTTATTGAGACTTGAATTCTTTTGTCAGCTCTGCCACTGGTCTACTGGGTGACGTGGGGCTAATTATCTTAATGCCTTGTGCCTCAGTTTCCTTCCTTCCATTTGCAAAGCACTTTGAGATCTATTAATGAAAAGTATTAGATAAAAGCTAAGTATTTATTAAGATAACAGTCTTACAAACATTTACATGTGTGAGCTACTTTTCTGATGTGACTTCAGTGGAACTGGTTAAGGAGTTGCTTAAATGTTGCAAGATTGGGCCCTTAAAGAAGTGAGGTTTCTAGTTATGGCATATATTCTTAAATCTTTTAGCATACATAAAGCTGCTGCTACTTAAGTATAGAAGTACATAAGTGCATAATTTCTGCAGTTAAGTTTAACAGTGGAAAATTCATGCCTATAGTTTGAAAAAAAAAAAACCAAACAAACCCCAAACCAAAACCCAAACAAACCAAAAACTGTTTTAAAAAAATTGCTCACTTAAAATGTTGGCAATGATTAGAAGTAACCCACATATTCTAAAACAGTTTTTCTCGTTTTTATGATAGAGAACCTCAGCCCCTTTTCCTACTGTATACATATATTTATATTTTATATTTTGAAGGAAATGAATTTTGATTGGACTCTGATTAGTGGCTTGGCTTACTTCATTTCCATATGGTTTTCTTGTGGGGATGGGGAGGAAAGCAAGAGACCAGACATAGTTTGGAATGGATAAGCAGCTGTATGAAGGGTTTTCTGGCTTTGTTAATGAGGGCTTGTCTACACTAACAAGTTGTTTTTTCCAAAAACCCCTTTTTGGTGACAAAACCCGGAGAACATTCCCATTGCAGTGTAACAAAAGTCATAACAAAGCCCAGGTTAGGTAACAAAAACTTCCAGATCTGTGAGGGACTTTTGTCCCCTCCCCCCCATTTTATTGTTGACAATCATATACAGTAAACCTCCGATAATCTGGCACCTTTAGGACCCAGAGGGTGCCGGATTATCAGATATGCCGGACTATCAGAAGGGGGGGCTATGAGGGGTCTGGAGTGGAGTGGGAGGGGATGCCACCCCAGGCCCCTCATAGCCCCCCCTTACGATAGTCTGGCTCTGCCCCAGGCGTCCCTGATTCATCTGCTGCTGGTCAGTTTCAGCAGCAGCTGAATCGGGGATGCCTGCAATAGAGCAGCTGGGGTGCTGCCGGGTTGGTCCCGCAGTGCCAAGGGGCGGCGCTACGGCACCAACCCAGCAGCACTCCAACTGCTCTTGGGGACGCCTGGGGCAGAGCAGCTGGGGTGCTGCCGGGTTGGTCCCGCAGTGCCAAGGGGCGGCGCTACGGCACCAACCCAGCAGCACTCCAACTGCTCTTGGGGACGCCTGGGGCAGAGCAGCTGGAGTGCTGCCGTGTTGGTCCCGCAGCGCCAAAGGACGGCGCTGCGGAACAAACCTGGCAGGACCCCACCTGCTCTGCCCCAGGGGTCCCCGATTCAGCCTCTGCTGAAACAGATCAGCGGCTGATTCCAGGAAGCCCGGGGCAGAGCAGCTCTGCCCCGGGCTTCATTCTGTTTCAGCAGTGGCTGAATCGGCGGGGACCCCTGGGGCAGAGCAGGTGGGGTCCTGCCGGGTTGGTCCCGCAGCGCCGAGGGGCGGCGCTACGAGACCAACCCCGCAGCACCCCAGCTGCTCTGCCCCAGGCGTCGGGATTCAGCCTGCTGGTGAAACTGACGCTGCTGGTCAGTTTCAGCAGCGACTGAATCCCGATGCCTGGGGCAAAGGAACTGGGGTGCTGCCGGGTTGGTCCCGCAGCGCCGCCCCTAGGCGCTGCGGGACCAACCCGGCAGCACCCCAGCTGCTCTGCCCCAGGGGTCCCCAAGTCAGCCGCTGCTGAAACAGATCAGCGGCTGATTCCAGGAAGCCCAGGGCAGAGCTGCTCTGCCCCGCCCCGGGCTTCCTGGAATCAGCCGCTGATCTGTTTCAGCAGCGGCTGATTCGGGGACCTCTGGGGCAGAGCAGGTGGGGTCCTGCCGGGTTGGTCCCGCAGCACCGTCCTTTGGCGCTGCGGACCAACCCGGCAGCACTCCAGCTGCTCTGCCCCAGGCGTCCCCAAGAGCAGCTGGGGTGCTGCCGGGTTGGTCCCGCAGCCCCGAGGGGCAGCGCTACGAGACCAACCCTGCAGCACCCCAGCTGTTCTGCTCCCGGCTTTCCCGATTCAGCTGCTGGTCAGTTTCAGCAGCAGCTGAATGGGGGAAGCCTGTCCGGCTGCCCCAGCACTTCTGGGTTCCTGATGGTGCCGGACCATCAGGAGTCCCGGAGCATTGGATGCCGGACTAATGGAGTTTTACTGTAGTTTGTACTACAATGAGTTTTCCCTCCTCCTTCCAAGTTTATTGAAATCCAGGATGTTTCCCACAGTGCCCAGTTAGCCACGCTGATGAGCACTTTGAACTCTGCTGCTCTTGCAGCCTCGTAAACAGGTAAACAGATGTGTGCCTTCTGCCTGAAAATCCTGGGAACTTTAAAATCCATTTCCTGGTGTCTGGCTTATTGTGTAGTGGTCCACATGGCTTCTTCTCAGTGAAATGGGAGGCTGTCACTCAAGACATTCTTCTGCTTGGAACATCCAGGAACTTTTGGATCTTATCAGTGTGTGGGGTGAAGAATCAGTGCAGCCACAGCTGTGAGTGACCCACCCATAGGAGCTGGGACACGTAAGGTCACATTTCCTGAGCCCTTTGTGCAAAGGGACTCCCTACAGTGCAGAGCCAAGATAAAAGAACTCCTGCAGGCATACTACAAGGTGAAGGATGCAAACAACCAGTCTAGTGTTGCCCTCAAAACATGCCATTTTTATAAAGAACTGGACACAATCCTAGGTGGGGACCCCATGTCCACAGGCAAGGAGACCGTGGATACTTCCCACAGCACACAGTCAGAAACGGGACATAACCTAGATGCAGATGTTCTTGATGAAGAGGAGGAAGCGGACAAGGAGGAGATGGGGCTCACTGAGGGATCAGCCTTTGAGTCAGGAAGCCAAGAATTGTTCTCAAGTCCTGAGGCTCATGCGGAGTCTCAGCAACTGGACACTGTTACTCTATTGCAGCCAGGAAAGGAGGGCGGTGGTGGCATGGGGCAGTAAGTTGCTGTGTATTGCCGTGGGGTGGGAAGTTGCTCTTGTGGCTGGGAAGAGCATGGGGATGGTGGCATGGGGCACCAGGAGGCTATATTTCTGTGAGCTGGCTAAGGTCGCTCTGGGTCTGCATTCTGTCCGAAGAGGGCATTGATATACAGATGATGAGAGATGGTCTTGAAGCTTTTCCTGAGGTATTTATTAATTTTCTCATAGAGATTCCATGGCAGGGCTGCTGATTCCTCATTCCAGTGCGGTATGACACTCTCCCAAACCACTCCTCAAACTGTGCTGCTTGAACCAACGCAGCACAAAGTTTGGCTGCATAAGGAGTGGGGTGTCCCCTGTTCTCATCCAGAAGCAGAGCCGAGGTTTGCCTTTTAACCTTCAGCAGGGATAGATCAGCTAGAGCCGAGGTGTCCAATGTGCTAGCCACTAGCTACATGTAGCTATTTGGCCAGTTGAGTGTTGCTAGTTGGCTATATCAGTAGCCACTATATTATTTACATTTTCAGAATAATGTGGCTGGGGGGATGGGTAATAATTTTTGGTGGGGGGGGCCACTTCAAAATTTTGTGAAGTGGTCAAGAGCCGCACTTCTCTGTGGAGGAGATGCAGGGTCGATGGTGGAGGTTGGATGCAGAAGGGCGCATGGGGTACAGGAGACAGTGTGAGGTCTGAGAGGGAGTTTGGATAAAAGAGGGGATTGTGACCTGGGTCAGAGGATTGGGGTGTAGGGTCAGGGAAGGATATGGGTGCAGGAGAGGATGCTGGCCTGAGAGAGGGGTGTAGGAGGGATTCAGGGTCTGGGAAGGAATTGTGATCTGGGACAGGGGGGTGCAGAGGGTTTGGATGGTGACCTGGGGGAGGAAGTTGGTATGTGGGAGGGACGGGGTGCCAGAGGCAGGCTCTGCTTGCAAGAGACTTACTTAAGCCAGCAGCCCTGCAGCACCCCCCAAGGCAGGCTGGGCTCGCTGCCTACTGTATCCCCAAATCACTTTAAACTGCAGGCTTGTTACCTCCACATGGCTCTCAGCTCTGGGAAGGGGAAGAGGCTTGTGCTGCCTCCAACCCCCAGGCCAATCTCTCAGCTCCTATTGGCTGTTTTTTCCAGCCAATAGAAGCTGAGAGATTGGTGGGGATCAATTCCTATTGGGCAATTGTTTCCAGCCAATAGGAGCTGAGGATTGGGCTGGGGGCTGGGAGGTCACATGAAGACTCCCCCTCCCTGCAGAGCAGAGAGCCGCACCGACTGCACTTTAAACGATGTCAGCTGTGTGCCTGAGGCACCTGGAATGGTAGTCCACAGGCTCGATCCAGCCCCCAGGCCATATTTTGCTCAGCCCTGCTTTGCGCACACACATTGCAATTGCAATGATGGAAGGGATTACATAGGTTATTTTACATTATAGAGTGACTTTTGCTTTCTTAAGGCTTAGGAAAGATGAAAGCTAAAAGGGAAAAAATGGAACCTGTATATAGTGGGGGAAGGAGTGAAGATAGTGACTTGAAAACTGTGTTTTATTGTTTACTCAAAAGATAAGAAGATGCCAGCTGGCATTAGGTGATGAAATAGAAGGATAATCCCTTGCTGTGAACTGCAGGTTTTGATATTTAGCAGTACAGGCACTGGTAGTTTTTCACTGGCCTTGTCTGCACTAGGAAAAAATAAGGTGCTGTCTTACCACGTCCTGCCCATACCTCAGTAGGAGACCCAGCTATCTGGACTGCCAGTGGGAGCCTGATTATATTTTGTTTTTGACAAATAAAATATGCTGATTTTTACAGAATTTTAAATATTGTGTACAGGATTTTTAATTTTTTAGTTGGAATTCCTCCAGAAGTAAGTTCAGAACTATGCTGGGATACTCAAAGTAGTCAAACTTTTATATGTGGACAAACACTCAGTGCTGCAAAGATCGGAACCTTATATTTATCCTTCTGTGTCATCAGGCATGAGTTATTGCATCTCTGGTCCCAATCCTGTAGTGTGTGCCTGTGTGTAGGGGGTCCCACCTGAACAGACTGTTAGGAGGATTGGCGCTTTTTGTTATTGCTTCTGCAAATTTTGTGCAGTTTGAAGCCTTCAAGGGCCAAAACACAAAAGTGCTTAGCAGTGTAGTCAGAGACATGTAAATTGTGGCAATAAAGAGGACATTTCCTGTTTATTTCTGTATCATTCACTCAAGTTTCCTTCGCTATACATTTTCAAATAAATTTGAAAAAAAAAAAAGATTGGATTAATCTTTTTTATTAAAATAAAAGTTCTACATGCTTGTAAAGATTAAGAGATAATAGTAAGAGTTGTTTCATGTAACTGATAGGAATAAAGCTGCTTTTAAAAAGCAAAACCTGGCTGCCTTTTTATTTCGTAAAGGAGGAATGAAGGAGGAAGGCACAAAAAACATTATTTTTCCTTAGGACTTCTAATGCACTGCAAGCCTGGGGAGAAGGGAAGGGATACGGGAAGAGGAAATGAGAGATAATTGGTTGGTAAGTATTTCAAGTAGACATTTGTATCTCAGACTTCAACTTGTATGTGTATTTAGGAGCTGCACATATCCTAACATACTAGCCACAACAACATGAATCTTGTAATTGATGGCCACTGTAGTTTCTCTCTTCAGGTTTTATATAACACAGTGTTATATTTTATTACTTCCAGCAAAATTGCTTGCGCTAATCTGGCTTTGTCTCATACAGTTTTTGATTATTACACTTAGTTATTGAATTCATAACAGCAAACATATGACAAAACAAGAGCTAACAATTTAAGGCTCTGATGAGCTCTTTGTGGTAAGACCCCAATGCATAGTGTGTTTTTTGGAGCAAATCCTGTTTTTAGATCTGAGTGTTGAGTTTTAAGACCTACCCCTGATAAGGATGTAAGTGACTAGTCGAGGAGTTGACTACCTGATAAGCCTAGTTTATCAGGTCGTTGAATCACTACTTGACTACTTGCTTTCCTCCCTCCCCCCCACTTTCTGCCTCTGGATCTGAGGCAGCAAAGGGTGGGTGAAGGAGCCAGTGCTAGGGGGGAGCTGGGTTAAAAGCCAGTTTCCTCAGCACTGTCTCCATGGTATGGGAGAGAGGCAGGGGTGGCAGAAGTGCAGCGGTTCAGGACCGGAATGAGCCAGGATTGCTGAGTCCCAGGTCACGCTAGGTCCCAGATCCACCCCCACTACGGCTCTGCCTTTTAAATACAGTAAGAGCCGCCCTGCTCTTAGTACATTTAAAAGGTAGAGCCGCAGTGGAAGACCCAGCACAAGCTGGGACTCAGCAGTCCCGGCTCATTCCAGATCCCAGACCGCTGCACCTCTGCCTTTTCAATGTAGCGAGTTCCCACTGAGGCTCTGCCTTTTAAATGTAGTAAGAGCCAGGCAGCTCGACTTACTCCATTTAAAAAGCAGAGACGCAGAGGTCCGGGACCTGGATCTCCTCTGCAGTTCAAAGGTAGTAAGAGCTGGGCTGGCTGTGCACCCTGCTCTTACTACATTTAAACTGCAGCGCTGCAGGACAGCCCTGTATCGACTAATCGTGTGCTCGATACAAATTGTATCGAGTACACGATTAGTCAGTTACCTGATGCTTAACATCCTTAGTCCCTGTCTTTGCTACTTATTTGTGGTTTCAAGTTGGGCAAATCACTTAACTTTTATGTGATGTCTTCTCTGAGATTTTATCACCTACGTTCTGTAGCTTAATTAATAAGTGTGACACTCTGAAATCTAAATTAGTATCAACCCTGTGATACTGTATATGCATACAATATTAACTTTGGTTTGCTCCTGCTTGTTGATGTATAAATGTATCAAAGCACATACTTTTGATCTTAGATTGGGAAAAGAAATTGAGGTGCTTGTGTTCCCATTTGCCAAAGTTCACTGTGGTTATTCTGGAGAAATACAATGTCCTTTTAACTCTGCTGCATCAGTGTTGGGTCAGTTACCAGCTCAAAAACATCTTTTGTTGTTGAACAGTTGTACTATTTGAAAAGCATTTCCCAGTGATGTTTCTGAATCATCATAACCCACCGTGATGAGTAACAACCCAGAATGTTGTCTAGTTCTAGAACAAAACCTTTTAAATTATCAGAATGCATAAATGCACCTTTTCTCATTGCTTGTTAGTGTTGATTAACTAAATCCTCGATATATGGGGCACATGGGAGGAAAAAGCAACATTGATGTTTGTAGATTTGAGGATAAACTTTTGTCTACAGAACACCATGAATTCAGATTTTGCCTGGAGATGTTAAATACATAGACATTAGTGCATACTGTTATGGGAAGTGGTACAGCTGGAAAATTATGCTTATAATAGTCTCTCTGTGAAATAGCTAAAATTTATGGAGCCCGAGAATACTGAAAATGGTTTATAAACTGTGAAACATGGTCCATAATATTATTTATTCAGTGCCTACTTCACGTGAAGACTTCAAGAATATAGGTTCTCTGATATAATCTGAATTCCTCTTTCACAATGCTATTCTGTTTCCCTAAAGTCGGGTGGTTGAAGGAGGGGGAGGAATTAACACGTTTTCTCAATAGCACGATTTTTTTTTTTTTTAGGGAACATTTTTCGAACAACACGACCATCCCCGCAATAACACGATTTCCCTGACCGGCCGGCTGGTCTCCAGCAGCTGCGTGGGGCTTCCCCTGCCTCCCTGCAAAAGCGGCAGACGTTTGCCGCTTGCTGCACCGTTCCCCGGCGACCTCCTCAGGCTGGATGCCTTGCTCCCTTTCCTCCACACCCTGCTTGCAGCCGGCGGCTGGGTTTCCCAAGCTGGCTGGGTGCCGGCAGCTGCGCGAGGCTTCCCCTGCCTCCTTGCAAAGCAGCGGAGATTCGCTGCTCGCTGCGCTGTTCCCCAGCAACCCCTCCTTGCCGAACACAAGGAGGCAGGGGAAGCCCTGCGCAGCTGCTGGTGACCGGCCAGCTGGGGAAATCCAGCTGCAAGCCCCCTCTCTTGTCCTCCCCTTTCCTTCTCTAGAGCCAAACACCTCCACTCCCTGGTATAACCCAGTCCCCTTTCTCCCCCAACCTTATGTCCTGGTCCCAGCTGCTAACAAATGCAGGCTGGAGCCATGAGCGTAAACGCAGCCCCCATCTTTTCCATTATTTTCAATGGGAATATTGACTCCGCATAAGACATTTTCACTTAGCACGATCATTTTCTGAAATGTATCTACCATGTTAAACGAAGAATTACTGTATTTAAGTCGAGATTCAGGCAATTACTCAGTTTCCTTTGTACTCGAGGGGGATGTAATATGTTGTAATTCCCATACTTTCTGTTTAAATTTTTGATAACCACAAAGAATGTGTATTTGTTCAAAACAGGAATGGGTCCGAGACGAAATATTGAAATGCTGCAACTATTTACAAGTACTGCCACATCACCCACTCACACAGGTATATTGGAAGCTGTGTATTCTTTCAGGGCTCTGTACTAAACATGCATGACTTGGACTCTGTGATGGTGAAAACAGTTTTACTTACGCAGTTGATAACAAGCAATGTTACCAAAAATGAGTCACTGTGAATTTGTTGTGGTTGTTTGCATGTTATTTTTGTTTTCTTTCTGAAAACATAGCAGGGGTCATGGATGGAGCTGGTAATGCTAGCTGTAGAGCCTCACTTCATGGTTTCCAGCCCTCTTCGAGCATTAAAGATTTGTGTCTGAAAATTGTTTCTAACTGATGTGGTTTTGGTAACAGCATATGAAATGTTAGGTCTCGGTACTGTTCCAAAGCCAGCAAATCATCCATACAGCAAAGGCACCCCCACAATTAGCATGGATTTCTGACCATCTGATAGTCTCAGAAAAAAATACCAAGGCCAAGATTCTCCAAAATAGATGGCTAAAGTTAGGGTTCTAAATATATATTTAGACCTCAGAATAAGTGGCTTGATTTTAGAAAGTGCTGACTTACAAGATGCTCAGCATTTTTATGTTAAGGGAGTTTTCATTCAACTGCCTTGGGCTCCCTCAAGATCTTCTGGAATCCTTCACAAGTACTGCTTCCGGAAACTGTGCAGAGAACAGAGCATCAAGAACATGAACACATGGCTTCATTGATGGATTGGTGTCTACACAGGCACTCTGGGGCAGAACTGCACCCAAAAGAGTGACTGAAGTGAAAGCATTGTGCCATTACTGTTACCCTGGGTGCAATCCCAGTGGTTCAGTTGTCCATTATAATTGTATCTCCAGGATTTTCTTCAATCTAGGTTGAAGATACAACTTTGGTATGATAGCAAGAGGAATTTTGTATGGAAACTGCCTAGTATGTATCTGTTCTGTGGATAGCAGAGACGACCAACTTTTTTGGGGGGAGGACAGGTTATTTCATTTTTTAATTTGAATGTGTGTTGATAATGTATGAAGTAGAACTGAAAGGATTTTAGATTTTTTTTTTAAAGGATCCCTCCCTCTTGTTTTTATATCTAAGAAAGGTGATATCTGATCTCCCTGGTTTTGTTGAGAGCATATCTGGAAGGTCTTGGGGATTTTTGTGATTGGTGGCACATTAATTGAAGATGATAAGGTGTTGAATCTTTAACAAAGTATTTTTTATTCATCAATATATTAATTAACATCTTTTGAACATTAGAGACTAACAGCAACATTCTGATAATAAAAATTACTTATTTTCTCAGTCGCTCAACTTTCAGTTTCATGTCTCTTGTGATATCACCACCTTACTAGATCTCAAATCTTCCAGCCTAGACAGGACCTGAGTTTCTAATATAAAAAACAGACAGACAAAACAATAAGATGTTTTTTATATATGATGAAGAATCAAAAACAGACACAAGTTCCAATTTTCAGTGCCTTTTGCATATTAAATCTCAGGGTTATTAATGTGGCACCTTTCGTAAGCATTAAATTGACTCATATGATAAAGGCTCAGAAAATGTCCACTTAGTTATTTCTAACTAGAAAATAATTTATAATTGGTGGAATAAATTGTTTTGTATTTTCGTACACTTACTAAGCTTAACATTTGGAAAAATGTTATTTCCTAGTTCAGTGGTCCCCAACCATTTGAAGCTGCTGGGCGCCAGGGGCTGTGGCCGTTTGCCTGCTGGATGCCAGAGGATGGGGACATTTGCGCACCCGGGGGCGGGGCCGCGTATACGCCATACACCCATGAGCCATGTGCCTGAGGCCAGCAACCCTATGCGCTGCATGGCCATGGGTGGGGCCGCCCATTCGCAGCAAGCCTGGGGCCAGCGTCCTCCGGAGCCGCGCACTCAGGACTGGAACCCCTCTATAGCCGCGTGCCCAAAGCTGGTACCCCCCTCCATAGCTGCGTGCCTGGGGGCAGGAAGGCCAATTTGCCGCACTCCCGGGGCCGTCACTCCCCATGCGCCACGCACCTGGGGCGCAGGCGGCCAATTCACCGCGCTACCAGGGCCGGCACCCCCCATAGCTGTGTGCCTGGGGCCGGCGCCCCCCATAGCCACGCACCCGGGGGCGGGGCCTCCAATTGGCCGTGCGCCCAGGGGCGGGGCGCCTAATTGGCCGCGTGCCCGGGGCTGGCGCTCCCCATGCTCCATGCACCCGGGGCCGGCTCCGGCACCGCACATGTGGCTCGCCCCCGGGGCGGGGCCAGCCCTGAGCACTTGGCAGGTGCACACAAATGCCCCTGTGGGTGCCATGGCACCCGCAGGCACTGTGTTGGGAACCACTGTCCTAGTTGATACTAACACTAAACACTCATCCTACAATTAATAGCTCTTGCAAAATTCTATAAGAAATGTTCCATTAATCTTCTGAAATTTACTTGCAGATATAAATGTTGAATTCTTTGAAAGATGAAATCTTGGAGGGTTAAAAATGGAGTGAGAACTGTTTTAAATATACAGATTCTGTAATACTTAAAGTTTAAATTTGGGTAGCCTTAGTAATGGTAATTTTGTTTCTTTGTGAAGTAACAGCAAGACAAATGCATTAATAAGCACAGTTGAGAAAGAAAAGGATTATTTAGGAAGGTATTAGGTTCATTGAGGTTATAATGTGTCACAGCAGGAAAGGGAGCATAGCATGATTATATAACTACACTTTAATGAAGCATGAAGAGTAGCTAATGAGCTCAGTTGTTTTCTTGAATAAGATGTAGTAAAGGAATTTGAAAAGCGTATTTACTTTTTGTGTGTGTGCTGATTTATCTGTGTTGGAGAAAATTCACAAACACTCATGTGCATATGAGTCTTTATTTCTGTTGCTCATATAGGTGTCTGATTAAACTAGATGCTAATATGGCCATAATTTTGTTTTCTCAACCTCTCCCTCTTTATTTCTACTCTGGGAGTATGCTTTGAAAACCACACCTGTCCCATGGGCAAGCACCTTCAAGGTTTGACTTGTTCCAACAATTGAGCTAAAAATGAAATGCTTCCAAATTAGAGTGGGGTTGGGTTGATGAAAATAATAAATTCAAGATTGAGAACTTGCTGATATTCTACTTTTTGCATCCAGAATTTACACCATTTCATAATTCTGCCTGGTTCATTAATTATAGTGCCATCTTTTTTTGCACTAAACTTCAATTAAAGCCTGTGGAAATTTTGAATAAACAGTTGATGGCAGGCTATGACTTTGCGGAAGACTGACATTTATTGATTGGGATTGTTATGATTTTATTTTTAAATTACAAAATTGTATCGCCATGAGCTCTAATCTTGATTGTGACCCCATTGTGTTCAATGTTGTTTGACTATATAGTTGCTAATTTTGGATTGCCAGGAAATCAGTTTCGACCAGACAGCTCATCACTTTCTTCTTGGTTATTAAATTGCACTTGTCCTTCATTCTTTTGTTTCAAATATTTATGTTTGGGACAGAGATACCTGATTCTTCCCTTCCTTCTTCAGTCATTCTAAAGTAGGATTCACTGGACTATATTTTTATATAGTTAAATATTTACAGATAGAAGAATCTTAGTGCTATGCCACCTAAATACAATTTTTTGTTTGTCACATTGATTTTGCTGCCATTAGAATACACGCACTGTTAAATCTGAAATATAAAAAAAATCCTCCCTCTCATAACTTCAGTCATATAGGCCATCATCCACTAAAGTACAGTCTCAAAAAGTGTTTCTCTCTACTATAATTGGAGATTTTAAGGAATAAGTTAGTTTCTCAGTTTTCTATAGTGGGGGGTTTTCAAACTCTGGGTCACAGTTCGTAAAGGCAAGCTGCTAGATGGCTGCAAGATGCTTTGTTTAGCTGTGCCTTTGCGGGTATAGGCAATTGCAGCTCCTGCTGACCAGGAACAACTGCAGTCACCTGTGCCTGTGGAGGTACAGGAAAGCAAAAAGACTTAAGGCCAGCTAGCGGCTTGCCCTTAAAAGTCACGACCCAGAGTTTGAAAATCACTGGTCTTTAGCATCTAGGAACCTGTTGAAGTCATCTGTGGGATCGTGGGGCCTGGTATGAATTTTCACTTCTCTTATGCTCAGAAGAGCAGATTTGACAACAATGTTAAAATGTATTTCAAACATTTGTCTGTTGTGATGGAAGATGCCAAACCACTGTGAACAGGGTTTAGAGATGAAGACTAAGCAACAATCTGGCAAATTATTCCTTGTGGATGGATTTATGTGCAGAGTCCCACTGGTTCCAGCAGGACTCTGTGTGAGAGCAGCAATTTGCTCCTGGGGAACAATTTGCAGGTTTGAGAGCTAAGTTTGGTTCCATACTTTCTACTGTAACATTCTGAGAGTAAATTTTAAAGAGTGCATACTGTTTATAAAAACCATACATATTTTGCCTAGGGATGTACGCGACTATCCGATAAGCATAAGTTTATTGGATAGTCAAGTAGTAACTAGTCACTCCTCCCACCTCCCTCCTCTATGGAGAGGCAGCAAGGTGGGGAGCAGGAGCCGGTGTCCCGCGTCATCTCCATGGGTGTTAGGGGAGGCAGAGGCACGTAAGGGAAACGGCACAAGCGAGGACTGAAGTCCACTGCAGCGCTTCAGCCTTTAAAATGTAGCAAGAGCCCCTGGGGAAGTTCCCACTGTGCTGCTTCTGCCTTTGAAATGTAGCATGGGGCTCTTGCTACATTTTAAAGGCTGAAGCGCTGCAGTGGAAACACAAGCGAGCACGACCTGCTTGAGTTCCCACTCGCCTCGTGTTCCCTGCGGTGCCCCCCCCCCCTTGCTGCCTCTATAAAAAGCATCACGGGGAGAGAATACAAGCCTGTGCTGAGGGTAGCTGGCTTAGAAGCTGGTTCACCCCAGCACTGTTTCCGGGGTGCTATCAGAGGTAGTGGGGGGTAGCGA
Organism: Pelodiscus sinensis; assembly: GCF_049634645.1. NCBI lineage: Eukaryota > Metazoa > Chordata > Testudines > Trionychidae > Pelodiscus > Pelodiscus sinensis. Next base: position 98,846,328 of record NC_134713.1, on the reverse strand, counting down.
AGACTGCTATGAAGCAACCTCCTGTCTGCAGAGGGTCACAGTGGGGAGCTGGCCCCTCCCGCAGACAGGAGCTGCTGGACTCTGTGCAAGCTGGTTCACCAAGCTTGGTGGCTCTTTCTTTATTTAAAATGCAGACCTGCTGCGCAGGTGGCTCCTGGTTCTGCAGAGCGGCCCTATTGACTAATCATATAGTTGATACAAATTGAATCAACTCTGCAGTTAGCTTGGTAACTGCAATTTGACATCTTTCAATTTTGCCTATATCCTTCTTTGTTACTGTTCATATATTGCCTTTGTTCTGAGTTTGCAAGCTTTTGGGGGCAGGTATTGTATCAATCTGCATGTCTGTAGAATGCCTAGCGAGGCCACGATCTTGATTAGAATCTCTGGGAGTAACTGCAGTACATAAAATACCATCATGGGCTTTGTCCACACTGGCAAAGGTAAAGCATTGGCAGTTGCAGCCAGTGTTTCCGTCTAACATTTTCCATCCTTGGGGGCGGTTTGAATTTTCGTTTTGGTAGGTTGAAATTTCTTATGTGTGACACCAGTATTGAGGTAGTATGCGGATGTGCATCCACCAGTACAAACAAAAACCGTACATATAAATATGTATTTTAAATAATCCAGATGTGTGGAAGAAAATATATTAAAACAAAGGATAATTAACAAGGAGCAATGCTTATGATTATTTAATATGAAATCAAATAAAAAGTAAATTAACACTACCTTTGGCTGAAGAATTGGATTGACATGACAGCTCATGATACAGTTTATATGTTTCGTTAGACTCTAAGGTGCTACAGGACCATTGTTATTTTTTAAGTTGTTTTAGTTACAGACTAATAGAGCTACCCTCTGAAACGTTAGAATACACGTGTCCTCGTCCTTTCTAACAGACAGATGCATGTTTCAAAGATCTTGCAAATAAGGTTTCATTCTACAAAACAACTAGCATCACACCTAGTACTTGCTAATTCTGACTTGTAAGAGCCGGAACTCTACCAGATAGAAAAGATCTGACCTTAATGCAATACAGTTTACTATGTATTAATTAGTAACAGAAGATTTTAAAAAAATCATTAAGATCAGTGTTTTAGATATCTGCAACACTCAAAAAATTGTTAAAAGAATCTTTTTCTTTCTTACTTTAAGCCATTAACATCTATGTAAACTTTGTTTGAAATGTAATAATGCAAATGTCTTGACACCCTCCCCACCCCCCGCATGCAATCTGCTTCAGGTCCTTTCTAAGGAACTCTTATGGTACTAAAAGAAGTCTCCCTTCCCTTAACTGCCTAAGATAACATTTACAGAACAAATTTACCAAAGGCTCTAGCTTGCACTGTTCCCAGGAAATACATAGCTTCACAGTCATCTTACTCTTTAATTCAAAGTCTTGCATTTCACCTCTCAGTGTCTTCTCACAACATGGGATTTTTTCCCTTCCTCCAAAAATCCTTACCAAATGTCTTGATTCAACAAGAAAACCATCCCTCAACCCATTTGCAGCCTCTGCACATGTAGACTGTGACTGTCCTGTTTCTTGCAGCGAGGGAGGGAAGCTTTTCAAGCATGGAACTCAGAGTTAAAAAGTGGGGGAGGGCTAAAGTGATCAGAGAGATGGCTGCAAATGGGAGGGGGAGAGTTCTCATTTTTCAGTGACAGGGCAGGGAGAAGTTTGGTCTTGCTCTCACTGGAGGAGATACTGGCTTGATTCTAAACAGGGTGAAAGTATGAAAGCATAGGGGAGGAGGAAAAGAGAGGCGCTGTCTTGTTATCATGGGGGTGCGTGTAAATTGGCAAGAGCAAGAGGAAAATAGAAAGCAGAGAAATGAAAAGCCAACTGTCCTGCTCTGAATGAGCAGCAGGGGAGTGGAATTAGGGTAAAACAGGGGATCCCTGGCCAGCCAATTCTCCAGCAGGAAGGCTAGGGGTTAAGCAGGAAGGGGTAGTAGAGTCTTCTGCCCTGTTAGCAGTTCACAGGGCAGAGGAAGATTTTTGGGAGCAAAGTAGAGAAGTTGACCCAATTTGGCAGGGCCTGTAACTTACCCAGCTTTTTCCACATGGCCAGTGGCAGGCAAAGAAGCACCTCTACTCCCTCCAAGATCTGGGTCACATGATCCCTCAAGTACTTCCTGCCTACCTGATTGAAGAACTCATTCACCCCAAGTGAGTACAGACCCTCCAGGGGGTGGAGAAGGGAGGACTGGAGAAGGTGCTGGATCCAGTGTAGCAGACAGCAGCAGCAGTTGCTGCTGCTACTGCTCTTCCACTGCCAGAGTGTGTGTGTCCCACCCCCTCTTCCCCAGCTGATCAGCTGAGCTCCCTGCCTGTGTGGGGACCTCTGAACCTCTGTGCTGAGCTCAGAAAAGGGTGGGTGTGCAGCTTACAAAGAACCTTGGTTAGAGCATGATCACACTGGCAACAGTTGCAGCAGCTTTTAGAGGAGCTGGGCATCTGTCCCACAAAGCACCTGTTTCTCTTCTGCTACTCAGGTTTATGGGAAGGTGGAAAAGGAGATTGTGGGGCCTCAGGGTCCTGCCCCAATGCCCTGGAATGCATTGTCTTGCATCCCAGCAACTCCTGTGCTTCTTGTCCACATTTGGTGCCACCTTTCAATGGGTTTTGTGCTGCATACTGTGCCTCCTTGGTCTGTGGGAATGGATCCCAAACGATTGAAGAAAATGCTGATAGGTCTCACTAACATGTCACAAATGCAGCCGAGTTATTCCTTAAGCTACAAAGTGACAATGAGGAGTCAGACACTCATCTTGCCAGGCCATAGTAGCTACAACATGAGAGAGCTTGTGACATTCATGGACCACAGTGGAAAGCTTCTTTTGGGCTTGGGAAACAAGTGCTTAGTGGTGGAATCACATCATCCTGCCAGTCTGGGATGAAGCGCAGTGGCTGCAGAACTTTTGGATGAGAAAAGCCACTTTTGTGGGTCTATGATATGTGCTTACTCCCATTCTGCATTGCAAAGACATGAGCATTCAGAGCTGTCCTGCTGATGGAAACATGGATGGCAATTGTACAGTGGAAGCTGGCTATTAATTGGTCACCAATCAGTTTTGGAGTGTGAAAGTTGACCATTGGTCTCGTGTTGATGGAAGTGTGCAGGGCCGTTAATCAGACCCTGTTCTGAAAGACCGTGATTTTGAGCAACATGTGTGACATTGTGGATGGCTTTGCACAGATGGGCTTCCCTAACTGCAGAGAGGTGATAGATGGCATGCACCACATTCCAATTTTGGCCTCTATCCTCCAAGTTCATCAGTATTTCTCCATGGTTGTCCAGGAGCTTGTGGATCACCTTGGGACTGGTCTGGAAAGTCTCAAGGGGTAGCTGTGTTAGTCTGTAACTTAAAAAACCAACTGGTTCTGTAGCGCCTTAGAGACTAACCAAAATATATAAATAGTATCATGAGTCTGGAAAGGTGCATGACACATTGCACGTTTCTATTGGCCAGAAACTGGTCAATGGGAGTTGAGGGATTTTTCTAGGGGATGATATGTGGAGCATTCTCCTTCCTGTCCAGACTGCATAGCAGTTAGCAGCCTGCTGTTTCACAACTAAGGATACAGACATAGAACATACAGTTCTGATTTATGTACACTTGCCCTGACCTGAGTCCATTTGATTCATATAAAGAGATTAAATGTGTCATATATTATTTGGCTGCTTTCCTTTTTCTCTACTAGCACTTACATAGCCCTTTTTCATCTTCAGAGTGATTGATGAATCTTGTAACACTCTCATGAGGTAGTACATTTATCTACCCTAGCCCTTGGTTTACAGCTGGCCATCAAAGAAGTTTTGGAATTATTAGACCTATGTCTTTTTAAAATGAGCTAAGTTTCAGACATAAGAGTGAGAGCTGAATATTTCTTCTCCCCTTTCTAACCACTTCACCCCTTCGCCTCTTGACTGGATTCTTTCACCTGTTAATGTTGCCTTTGATGAAGACTCTCACAAGATTAGAACACAGTTGCTAGCCACTGGTTCTTATTAGACTACGTGTTAGGCCACTGGTGTTATTGCAGAAGAAGCAAGGGGCTATTTCATTCTGTCCAAGAGTTAATTCTTGCTCTGTTCTCACAAGCATCACTGTCTTTGTTACCACTGTGTATGTGGCTTGGCTCATGTTTTCAGTGTTATATTTTAATTTTGCCTGTTACTTTTGTTTATTGCTTCAAGGTTTAAATTCTTGCTACTGAAGCTTTTTTCAGCCAGATGAAGGCTGCCTCTATAATTTCCTTGATTTTCCTTCACCCTCTCTTTTATATAATGTAAACAAGATTTCACTAAATCACTGACATATTTCTTATGCTTGGCAAACATATTCTTGGGGAAGTAGAGGGGAAAGGAAAGTTGACAGTTTTGGAATGTTTTTTTGTGGTTTTAATGTATTGTGATACATTGGTGATACTTCTTCTTTTGTAAAACTGATGGGTAGGCAAGTGGTTGGTAAGGATATTACTGATCCTCATATTTTGTTTTATAGATTATAGGCATTAAAAATCTCAGCAAATTACAATTCAGCTAATTGTATTCATGTTTCTTTTATGTAACCACACATTCTATATACACTGTTGTAGATTCTGTCATGATCAGCCCATTCATTTGTTTGTTACACTGCTTTCATCTAGTTTTAAGATTGTAAACTCTTTGGTTTTTTTGCGGGGAGTTGGGAAACAAGGTTTGTCTCTTACTGCATGTCTGCATAGCTGTGATCATGATTCGGTTACTTGGTGCTATTGTACTAGAAAGAAGATGACTATTAATTTAATGATCATGTAACCACATCACTTTTTAGCTGTTACACAATTATTTGATAGTCACGGGGGCAGGGCTGGCAGCCAGTGTGCTCCTGGCACCACTCCTGGGGAACCCCCTACCACTTTGCACTGCTGCCTCTGTCTGTGGCAAGGGCGGGGGCTCAGCTCTCTGCTGTGGGACCCCTGCAGACAGGGGCTGCTTCCAGAGCAGCCTCTGTCCACGGCGAGCCTCGGCCTGCTGCAGGCAGAGGGTACTTCACAGCAGCCTTCCCTATCCCTCCTGCTGTCTCTCATAGAGGCAGCAAGGGAAGTGGGGGGGAGGGGGGGAAAGCGAGTCATCAGTACTCCAGTTGACTACTCGCTAACATCCCTAGTCCTGTGGCACCTTAGAGACTAACAAAAATATATAGTCTCTAAGGTGCCATAGAACTACTCATTGTTTTTAAAAGTTACACAATAACACAGCTACCCCTCTGAGATATATTTTACTTGGGCAGCTTGCCCTTAATGGCATTACATACAAATTATTTGACAGCATTGGTTGAATGTATCATTTACAGTGTAATTTTTCCTGCCTTCCTCATTGAAGAACTTGTGAATGAGCCTTGTATGTTTTTGGAGGAGCTTTCCCATGAGCTAGGAGTGTATTAGACTTTTATTAGGGGTTCTTCAAAATTCTTTCGAGTTTGAAGAGGTTCTGTGGTCAAATAATATTGGGAAACATGCCATAGAAAACAATGGGGGGGGGGGGGGGGAAGAATGCTTTATATACTAGTAGTACATATCCAATATTGATATAAATGGCTTGTATTATTTCCAGATTAAGCTTTGGTTCTTTGTGGATAAGAGTAATTGCAATTTCCTCTTCATCTTATGCATACAACAAAACTGCAGTAAGGAGAACTAAGAAGAAGCAGGAAGCATGCTATGAGTAGTGATTTTATTCTCACCACATGACATGACAGTGGAAATGTATCTGTTTACCTCACGTTGGAAGAAACAGGTTTTAGATGTTGATTGTCAGGGCAGTATCCACTTCATCCTTGTTTTCTGTAATAATTTCACAGGAATCTCAAAAGCCAGTATCTATCTTATGCAATTTCCAATGGAAGAAGTGTGAACTAAAATTTTAGAACATGAGTGGGTCAAGGACCACATTATAGTTTTGGTTTAATTTATTTTTGTTTTCTCAAATTTCTGTATTTGACCTCCTGGAAATTTTAATTTGTGAGAACATTAGCGTAATCTTAAGAACCTCATAGCTGTGGATGTTATACAGTACATGTGCAGGACCTTGCTAGAGTTGCATATATGAAGGTTTTATATAGTTCATTATGCACATTGCACTAACTACCCCCTATGAATCCCCAGCTCCCAAACCACCACCCAGTATAGCTAAATCATGAGTTTGTGCTGCTTGAGAGAGCTTGGCTTTGTCTGATAGGCACCAGGGACATTGCAGAATAACTAGACACTGAGCTTTTACATCTGTGTAACTGAGCTGCTATTAATTGTGCTTTCATTAGCTCTGTACTGAATGGAAGATGCTTTTTTTTAAAAAAAGTGAAGGAATGTGAGCAATGGATAGGTTGCTGAATTTGATCTGTTTTAATTGAGGGGGAGACCTGATCATTGAAGAAGAGAGTTCCTACCAATAGAAAGTGGGGAACATTATTTCAAATCCATGTACAGAAGTGTTTCAGGATTACTTTTTTTTTTTAAACTCGTTTAGCTGAAGACTGAAAAGAAGGGTGAAAGAGGGAGGGCGGTCAGTGACTTATAATATTTGATATCAAATTTATATTTTAAGTAATTATAATAGAAATGTTTTTATTCTAGTCATATGCCATCATCTTAGATACACAATAATATAACATAATATGGAAATGGAGTAGAAAAGGTTATTTTAAAAAAAAGCTACTACAAATTTAGAGATATTCATAAAAAAAACAAAAGAAAAATATTCTGACCCTCAAAATTTTGACCAGCTCTACCGATAGCCGAACATGCGAAGAAAAAGGAAGAGAAATTGTTGAAGTTGACAAAAATTTCCCATTTATTTTGCAGATATAAAAATGTTGTGTTTCAATTTTGGAAAATGTAACCAGCTGTACTAGTTGAGTAACTAGTTGAGTAACAAACTATTTGGCAACATTATCTGTTCTCCATCAATTTTGTAACAAACAACAGTGACATTTGTTAACAAAGAAACTTGCAAATAGGTGGTGGTGATAGGCCAGAAAACAGAGATAATGAGGGCCAATATGAGTATGAATATTGGAGTCTGTGTTGAATATTAAAGTGGGTAATAAAAAGGAGAAGTTCTGGCAACATTAGAGATGCAACTGCATTTTAAACCTGACTTTTTATCATGGGGCAGAGAGACAGAGAGAGAGAGATGTCCAGGTTGTCCCAGATTATATATCCTAATATTGGACATTCTGGTATGGGAAGAATGTGTTTTGCCATAGAGGTGCCAGAGCTAGGTAAATACGGTTTCTTTCTCTAGATTGTTGCACTAAACTCCCTTAAATTGTTACTTGGCAATTAGCCCATTTTGTATCATAGCACTTATGAACCAACCATTCTTTCTTCAGTTTCACCTTCCCTCTTTCATTTAATTTCCTTTTCTTTCTTTATTGGGCATTTCTGCACAGCTCTTGGCTCCTTGGAAAGGACACTTTCCAGTTTCCTGTGTAATAAAAGCCCACATATTTAAAATGTTTTTGCTTTCTGAAAATTGTTTTTCAATTACTGCAAATAGAAAATAAATCATATAAATTGAGCTATGGATGATATGTATTGTATGGAGAGCTGAAGTTTGAGCATCGGCATGAGAACTACAGTCCAGAATTCTAATTCTGCTCTGACACTGACAGCCAAAGTACTGGGGAAATTATATAATTTCTGTAGCAGTCAGTTTCCCATGGCTTATTTTATTAAATAATAGTTTCTCCCCGATACTATTTACTTCAGGATGCTGTGAAACCTTACTCTGAGCACTACTGTATTCTGTAAATAGTGCCTTTTAAGTTAATAGGTTATTCACTGGGCTACTCATTGAGTAAAGTGGGACATGCTGTGAGTAAGAAAGGCAGAACCAGGCCCTGAATGTTTGTAAATCACTTCTAACAGGAGTGGAGAACCTTTTTGGGGGTCAGGGACCTGCAGAAAAATCAGTCGGCGACTGAACACAAATTGAGTAGTGGGGGGACTAGAGCACCAGCCCATGCTCCCCAATGGTGGAGGGGGGACCCTAAACCTCGAGGGCTGGATTCAGGCAAGCTGGGGGTTGCATTTGGCTGCAAGGCCTTAGGTTCCCCACCCCGACTTGTAAGATGAATTTTACTTACAATAATAAACATTTTGTTTGTCTACAATGTATGTGAAAGTCTGTGGGTATGTCTACACTACCACCCTAGTTCGAACTAGGGTGGTAATGTAGGCAACCGGAGTTGCAAATGAAGCCCGGGATTTGAATTTCCTGGGCTTCATTTGCATAAAGCCGTGCGCCACCATTTTTAAACGTCCGCTAGTGCGGACTCCGTGAAGCCTAGTCCGTGCCACGTGAAGTCTAGTCCAAACTATCTAGTTCGTGCCGCGTGTAGCCGCGTGGCATGGAGTCCGCACTAGCAGACATTTAAAAATGGCGGCGCCCGGCTTTATGCAAATGAAGCCTGGGAAATTTAAATCCCGGGCTTCATTTGCAACTCCGGTTGCCTACATTACCACCCTAGTTCGAACTAGGGTGGTAGTGTAGACATACCCTGTGAGTCTTCCAAACCCAAGTATGATAATGTACCTCTGTTACACCTTTTTAAAAAATGCATCTGTGATTTCATAAAATATTTTATCCTGATCTTCTAATATTAGTATGTGAACATCCTACAACTACTGTACATCCCTGACCTTATTTTTTATTAATAGGTCCTTGTTCATTTGAAATCCTTTATCATCTTTTTACTGTTTCTGTTCCTTCTATTTACGCCTTATCTAAAGTGAAAATTCTCAGCTTGCAGCATCTTTGAAACTATCTGTGATGTGTTTGACTGTGTATACACTAGACTTTTTTTTAAATCTCTTATCACAAATGATAGTAACACTGGTAGAGAGGTATTAGGCATTTCAACCACTATGTTGTCTACAATTGCTCAGATCAAGAACAATGGGCTAATCTAGACGAAATAGTGGTAACAATTCTGGAGTCTGCATAAGCACTTTCTATAGTGTAGTTCCCACCATAGTTCACCAATGGAACTATGAAATGGTTGTAAATTTTTCCAAAATTTCAGAGCCCATAAATCTACAATGCAGATAAACTGCTCTTCTACCTCAGCCCAGTGAATCCCAGTGAGCTTCTAATAGCAATTAGGAACAACTGCTGCTGTTCCCCCTTTTGAAATCAATGACAAAAAGTCTGCTTGACTCAATTTTTCAATGCAGAAGCAGATTCCTAGTGCTTTAGATTTTTATAAAACAGTATAAAAAGAAAAGATGAGAATAAGTTTACGTAGTCCTTATATCAAGCGAATAGACCCCTAAGCACCAGAACACATTTTTTGCCAGTTAACATGAAGTGTTGCATGGAGGCCGATAAAACTTTTGAGGTACCACTGTTTAACTCCTTGTGAATGCATGTATGATTTGTTTCTGATCCTGCACCACAGAAGTAAATGGGAATTTTGCCACTGATTACAGCAGGGGCAAAACATTAGATCTGTTATCTATTCTGATTACCTGGTGTTGCTCAAGTTCTTAACTCAATTATTTTTTTTTTTTGGATAATAAAATGAATGGCCTGCAGCCTGTCTGGGGGGGAAAGGGAGGGTTCCAGGATTGACCCTGGCCTCCAGCAGCCCTTCCTCCCCACAGACTGGAAGGGGCAGGGTTCCCAGCCCTGGCCTCTCTTTGAGGGGACAGGGAACTTCTGGGTGGGGCTGGAGGGATTCTGGGTAGGAGGGGGAGGCTTGGGGAGCTGTTTTGAGGGCTTCCCCCAGCATTGTTTTGGGGCAGGGAGGGCCACTTACCTGCTCCATTGCAGAGCCCCATCCCCAGCTGGCCATTCTCTAAGGGTATGTCTACGCTACCACCCTAGTTCGAACTAGGGTGGTTAATGTAGGCAACCGAAGTTGCAAATGAAGCCCGGGAAAATCAAATCCCGGGCTTCATTTGCAACTTCGGTTGCCTACATTAACCACCCTAGTTCGAACTAGGGTGGTAGTGTAGACATACCCTAACTGGTGTGTGGCTGTCCCTACTGGTCACTCTGCAGTATAGCTCTCCCCTGTGCTCGCTGTCCCCCATTAGTGACTGTAAGTATCTTGTCCTTCCTTTCTCTGTTCCCTCCCTTTCTATGTTCTGGAAAACAGTCCTATTCCTGGCACTTCGTTTTCCTGGCTCAACCAAACCCTTACCTTGCTTTAAGTCAGGGTAAGAGGAAGCTGCATACCAATATTTAGTGGTCCCAGCTCTTTCCATTTAGAGGCGGAATTCTTGAACAAAAGGACTTGATGGCAGACAGACAGACTCATAGACAGACAGATGCACAAATCTCTGAGTGATCTATATGAGTGAGAGTGGGCAAGTGTGTGTCTGAAATGTGATGGGAGAATTTGTGTTAGTGCAGGTAGCAATTTTAGGTTTTTGCTGCAGTGCAGGGTTATCTATGTTTGGATTATTGTGTGTGCTGGCTGTGTTGAGTTTTTTTTGCGGGGCAGAGGGTGGATTGTGCTGCAAAACTTTTGCAGGTGACAGATAAAGGATGCATGGTGAAAGGCCGTGTATTCGTAGCTATTGTGTGCTGGTTATGGTGTTGTGTGGGTCGCTTTGAAGAACTGTGGCAGATGGGCCAAGTAATTCACCCTTTCAGCAGTCACTCTCCTACAACCAATAACGTTGTATACAAATTAGCTATAGAATAAGGGTGGTGATTGGCTGAATTACTTCTATGGTAGTGGCCCTGGACTCTGGGCATGGCATAGCCATAGATACATGCCTTGCTGTTGCTTGGGTGTAATTCTTAGTCAAAATAGCTGAGAACTTAAAAATTTGGGTGGTAACAGACAGCAAATCCCAGGGATGGTTGAACCTGGTGCTCATTTGAAAAAAAAGAGCACTCAGCCATGCTTTTTGTTGTTTTCTTTGCTTAGCACTGATTCAGTATTATCATATAGTGACAGGTGGGACTTGTGAAGACCTCTGTCTGCCAATACATTTGAAGGCATGTTGCTGGTGGTCAGTTGCATGGTTGGTCAGTTCCATCACTGCATTGGAAGGACTCAGTTCCTCAAGCTACCTGGTATAAGGATGAAGCAGAAAAGACAGAAGTAGTTGGATGCACACTGTGAGAGGGAGGATTCAAGGGATTTTTGGTGGTGGAGTTTCAAACTTTCCCACAAGAACAAGAGGAAAATCCTTGTAATTATTTATTTATTTTTTTTAGTGAGTGAGAGAGAGCGAGCTAGTATAGTATATTTAAAGGATGCCCATCAGAACACTGATGGCTGGAAATTACTTATTTTGGAAGTTTATAGTGTCAATCCCTAAAAGGTGTTTTAATATTTTATTTGTTTACAAAAAAAATCTGTTTTCGTGGATCTAGGATTGAAATTACTCTCATTACAAATAAAAGTAAAAACTATGTAGCACTTTAAATAAAGACTAACAAGATGATATCTCATTACAAATGAGAGAGACCTACCTTAAAAAAAAAAGAGCTAACAATCATGGAAGCTTTCATGTCCCAGGAAACTTATCCTCTTGGATGACGTATTGCATTTTCAAAGCACATTTTTAGTCTGGAATTTCAGTTGTTGGGATTAGCTGTCGTAATGCTGTAGTCTTCCCTGCGGGGTTGTTCCTTCTTTGTCCTGTTTGGCTGCCTGAGGAGGACAAAAAACATCTTGGAGATGTTTTGCCCTGATTATTATTCTTATAGGGGTACTGATCCACCTTAGCGTTGACTGAGAAAAATGCCCCTGCGAGTACAGTGCTGGAGGTCCCGGAAAAGAAACAGCCCTTACTCAAGTATAAGAAAGAATTCTCTTGGAAATATACCAAGATAATTTGTCAATTTACATAAGCTTTTTGCTATCACAAGTGTCTTTCAATATATTTTTTAAGGTTGAAGTCTTTAAAAAAATTACTTTAAAACAAAAATACCATTTAAATGTATACACAGTGCAATTTCAGCAGTAATAATGCTTGGTTTCCACTAGAAGGTTTTGTATAGCCAGTTCTTTGAAGGGCACAGTACTGTTTTTACACGGTTTAAGCTAAGTAAAATACTGGGAGTTGGAGGTATCCCAAAAGCCCCCCCCCCCTTTTTTTCCTGAGTTTAATGAAGTTCTTTTGCTATTTTTTTTTCTTTTCTATTGTTCAGTGGAAAGCAGCTCTGTTTACCAATGTGTCTCAAACTTTAGAACACTGTGAAATAACGAAGCAGAACATTAAAGCTTTTAAATCCTGAAAGTGCTAGGCAATCTATTTAGCATTTCACAGGACTATTGTCAATAAAGAATGCATGTGTATTCTCTATGTTGTAATCCCTAAGTGTGAAATTGGATCTGCTACGAATTTATTTTTTTATTTCTTTAATTCTTTTTTGTATCAAATATAGGATGTAGCTTAACAACCCTCTCTGGTTCTGGATATAAAAAGTAGGGGAATTACATTTCTGGTAAGAAAATTTCTTCTCTCTTGGATGTAAACCTTAAAAAATACTTTTAAATTGGGTGAGTGTGAAGAATTTAAGGCCGCTGACCTTATTTTAAAAATAGGTGATTATTCAAAGGAAAATAAAACAGCATAAAGATGCATTGGTTTAAAAAACAAATCAACAACTTTTGAAATCAGGAAAAACTGTCAAAAGATATTCTTGCATGTCAGGTTTACCTTTTAATACTTAGATAATTATATCCAGTATAAATTTAAATAATTACAATACAAACCAGGTAAGAAACAATTTCTTAAAAGGTTCAATTTCTATTGCAATGATTGCCAATAAAGTATGTTTGTGTATTCTACTTGTTATCCCATTGTTTTTCTTGGTGGCTAGTTCTTGCTTTCACTTCTTTCTCACTCTGAACAAGTCACTCGGTATGTCTACAATACAAAGTTAATTCGAACTAACGGCTGTTAGTTCGAATTAACTTTAATAGGGGCTACACATACAAACCGCTAGTTCGAATTTAAATCAAACTAGCGGAGCGCTTAATTCGCACTAGGTAAACCGCATTCTACGAGGAGTAACGCCTAGTTCGAATTAAGTAGTTCGAATTAAGGGCTGTGTAGACACTTAATTCGAACTACAGTAGTTGGAGGCTAGCCCTTCCCAGGTTGTCCTGGTGGACATTCTGGGCCAAACCAGGGAAACTCTTCTGCCCCCCTCCCAGCCCCAGAGTCCTTAAAGGGGCACGGTCTGGCTACAGTTCTTGTGTCAGTTGCAAGCCTGCCAGCACCCAGCCAGAAGACCCTGCACCTGGCACAGCATGAGCCAGCCACCTGCTGCCACCCAACCCTCCGCCTCTTCCCAGGACCAGGCTGGCGGCTCCCAGGAGCCTGCCCGGGGTCGCAAGAGGCGGACGCCCGCCTGGTCTAGTGCGAAGATCGTGGACCTCATCGAGGTTTGGGGGGAGGCCTCCAATGTCCACAATCTCCACACTAGGCACAGGAAAACGGCCTTCTAGGACAGGATAGCTGCCAGCCTGGCCACCAAAGGCCACATGTGAACCCAGGAGCAGGTTTGCATGAAAATCAAGTTGGTCCACTGAGACCCCCGACCCTGAGCCCTGAGCTTAGAACGTAAGAATGGCCGTATTGGGTCAGACCAAAAGTCCATCTAGCCCAGTAGCTTGTATGCCGACAGCGGCCAACACCAGGTACCCCGGAGGGGATGGGCCGAAGACAATGACCAAGCGATTTGTCTCGTGCCATCCATCTCCAGCCTTCCACAAACAGAGACCAGGGACACCATTCCTATGTCCTGGCTAATAGCACTCCATGGACCCAACCTCCATGAATTTAAACTCTGTTATAGTTCTAGCCTTCACAGCCTCCTGTGGCAAGGAGTTCCACAGGTTGACTATGCGCTGTGTGAAGAAGAACTTTCTTTTATTAGTTTTAAGCCTGCTGCCCATTAATTTCATTTGGTGTCCTCTAGTCCTTCTATTATGGGAACTAATGAAGAACTTTTCTTTATTCACCCTCTCCACACCACTCATGATTTTATATACCCCCCTCAGTCTCCTCTTTTCTAAGCTGAAAAGTCCCAGTCTCTTTAGCCTCTCTTCATATGGGACCTGTTCCAAACCCCTAATCAGTTTAGTTTCCCTTTTCTGAGCCCTTTCCAAGGCCAAAATATCTTTTTTGAGGTGAGGAGACCACAGCTGTACACAGTACTGAAGATATGGCATACCATAGTTTTATACTTCCCTCCTTCTTCTTCCCCTGGCTTTCCCCTTCCAGCTCCCTCCTCCCAGGTTTCCCCCTCCCCTCTTCCACCCTCTCTCTTCCCCTCCCCCACCTCCTTTTCCCAGTCTCCCCATAGGTTAATCCCCCCCCCCCCAGTTTTGTTAAATAAAGAGAGTTTCTATTTTTGAACACGTGTCCTTTATTTTTTACATCAGGGAGGGGTAAGTGGAAGGAGCTGAGGGAGGAATGGGGCATGAGCCCCCGATGGAGAGGACTGGGATGGCTCTGCAAGCTCCTTGGGGTGGAAGCTCTCCTTCAGGGCCTCCTGGATCATGACGGCCCCTTGATTGACTCCCCCCAGATGGCAGCCTGTGGCAAGTGCAGCCGGGCTGATGGCCGAGTGCTGTGATGTGCCGAGTGAGGGCACTCAGGGCACTGTAAGTCTGTGTCCAGACTCAGGGTTTTTTTCGGGAAAAGTAGCTTTTTTCCGAAAAAACTTCCCCTGCGTCCAGACTCAAGCCGCGTTCTTTCGAAATTAAATCGAAAGAACGCGGCTTTTCTTTCGATGGAGGTAAACCTCATTTCACGAGGAAGAACGCTTTCTTTCGAAAGTTCCTCTTTCGAAAGAAGGCGTTCTTCAATGTAAATAGGGCTTCTTCGAAAGAGAGCATCCAGACTCACTGGATGCTTTCTTTCGAAAAAGCAAGCCGCTTTTTCAAAAGTTCAACGTGCAGTCTAGACGCGTTTCAAAAGAGGCTTGCAGTCTAGACATAGCTTAAGACAGGACTGCTTTGCTGTCCCTCATCGAGTTAGACAAGCAAGCGGAGAACCCTGAGAACTGTCTGTCCGGGGTGGTGGTCGGGTCCCTTCAAGCACAGCCCTCGGCTAGCCTGAGACAGCAGCTCCACGCTCTAAGTCCTTACCTGATGCCCTGCTGGCACTGGTTCCGGCCAGCCTTAGCTTCAGTTAAGGGTCCACTCAATGTGGACATGCTATTTCGAATTAGCAAAATGGTCATTCGAATTAGTTTTTAGGTCTAGATGCACTAATTCGAATGAGCTTATTTTGAATTAATTCGAATTAAGTTAGTTTGAATTAGTGCTGTAGTGTAGTCATACCCTCAGGCTCTATGTCTGTATCCTTAGTAGTGAAACATAGCTAATACTACTTTTACTATATCATAGGTACATTGTGAACCCTGGTAGTGTTTACGAAGAGCTCTCAAGGTGTAACATGGTTATGATGCCTGATTATTTAAAAGGGGCCAAAATGTGAATTAATGAATAGTCAATTTGAGTATTTTTACTTTGGCCTATAAATAGATATACCATGGTTTCTACATGAATGAAGTACGGAAGTGAAAATGGAAGGATGTGAATGGGATAGGATGAAGTAAAAAAGATTGAAGGGTGAGAGAAAAATTTGATTTTATACATCCAGTCCATTTTCCTGAATTACAAGGATGCCCCAGAGTTCTTAAAAAACTTTCTTTCTTCACACTCTATACCATTATGAAAGCTTTGATATAAAAATTTCCAAGACACGAAATAATTCCAGTGCTGTTCAGTGAGAGAGGTCTTATGTTTTTCTGTTTCCAATTGTGACATTCTATTTAGAAAATTGTGACATTCTATCTTTTTTTAACATGGTGGGAAGGTGGGACCCCACCCCGGCCATGGCTGTGCTGGAGCAACCTTGGTGGGTAGTCAGGGCCATAGTTTGGGATGTAACATTTCAATTAATTGGCTAATTGAATAGTCAGTGCAATTTGCATTGACTATTCGATTAGTTGATAAGGTCGCCTCTGCCTTTGAAGTGTAACAGCCCATCTATCGATCTATCTAACTAATCTGGGTGCGCCTATCTGTTGTGTGTCTGTCCTTGAGTCTGTTTGTTCAAGAACTCCTGCTAAACTGTAAGATCTAGGACCACCACATTTTGATATGTTGCTTCCTCTTCTCCTACCTTAAAGCAAGATCAGAGTTTGGTTGTGCTATAACAGCAGTTCTCAAACTTTTTGGGCTCCGGAGCCCTTTACATGCGTAAACATTTATGCGGAGCCCCAGTGGTCCACTGATTGTGTGTGTTGTACCTATTGATGTTTCCAGTTTGTCAACCTCACGGAGCCCCTGGAGATGTCTCGCGGAGCCCTGGGGCTCCTCAGAGCACAGTTTGAGAAACATTGTACTAGAACAACTGGAAATCCGGTGAAAAAGACAGTTTTCCTTAACATGAAAAGGGAGGGGCTTCTGTTCAGAGGGATGCTATAGGAGAGAGGCCACTGAAGGCAGGTAGCCCTCACGGCAGAGCTATTCTTCAGTGTCCACTGGGGGCAGCCATACCACCAAGGCAGTGGCCAGCAGGGCTGGACCTCCACTGTCTTGTCAGCAACCTGAGTAAGTAGCCCTCCTGCCCCAAACCATTTCCCCTCCTCCTGGCCCTTGGCAGCAGCATTGAGGTGGGGGGAGTCCCTGATGGTCTGTGGGGTAAGTGGGAGAGAACAGGCTCTTGGGCAGGGAAGGCCCCTGGTGTCAGGGAGGAGGGGCTGAGGGAAAGAAAAAGCCTGTGTCAGATGGGACCTCCCCTGCCCTGAGACCTCCCACTGCTCCCATCCCTCTGCACTCAGCCTTCCATCCCCCTGCACTCCCTCCCCATCCCTAATGCCCTGGCCTGAATTTTGTACCCTCCATACTGCCAGCCCCCCGGTCCTGTAGGACCTGAGTACTGCTGGGTAGATTTGCTAGTGTTTGACACAATGATCTTGACATTTTTCTTCAAGATAGACTTTTTCCTAGTTATTCATGCCTTCTTTATGCATGAGAGCTTCGTGAGAATCAGAATGTGATGGGACTGCATGCTTAGTGGGATTCTCTGTTCGGAGCTTTGCAGCCTATACTGGCTTCCTGCTCATTTCTAGGTATTGATGTGGCTGCCTTCTTACCCATGTACAGTGGCTGTATCTGAGTGCATACACAAAGTGCATAATTTAGATTTCTGGGGTCTATTGACAGCACATTGTTAGCTGAGGGCCTCCAAGTCGGCAAATTATTTCCACCATTGATTTGGTGTATCCAAAGCTTGTTGACCTTCAGGATGTAGTACACGGCTCATCTGTTTGCTCAGCTTTTGCTTGAGGTGTGTGGAATTTACCAAGGAATCTATCTTCTGTTAGGTAATATTTGTACTGGGTTACTGATTGCAAGATATGACTGTAGTCACATTTTATAAGTTCAAAAATGTAATAGAGTTCATAAACTGCTGATCTTTGGCGAGATTTTTGTGTTTTTGTGGAGTTATAGTTTATCTAGAGTTAAATTGATGTCATGGTGCACAGATTTGTGATGTGAATGTTCTTAAATTTGTCACTCAAGATATGTGCAGTGCAGGAAATTCATGCATCTAATATATGGCATTAGTTTAATTTTGGTTCATGTGGAAGTAAGGATGATGGCCAACATTCTTTATGATGCTCAAAAATTTCAGTATGAAGCATTCTTGTAAACGAGGTTTTTTTTCTCCCTCTCTTGTAAGGCATTTGCTGGTTAATACTGCAGTAGGTTTGTGGCTTGGATGAATCTTCTGGCTTTCATTGCATTACCATTTTAATTGAAATACCAAGCATAACCAGGGGCAAAAACTCTATATGAAAGTGGGAGAATCCATGGGAGACTCTCTCCCTTTTGAAAATGGCCTTTGGTTTGTCCTTCAGGAGCATATTTGAATTATTTATTTCTTACATTTTAATAAGCAAGAATGATTAGTATACTAAGACACTACAACAGCCTTATTTAAAAACAAAGACCATTCAAAATATGTACAATTTTGAAACCATATTTTGATGTACACAATCCTTTTAAAATTACACATTCTTTTATATATTAAGGTGTTTAAAATAATTGCATTAGGATATAGAGGAGATATGGTCCTCTGGTTAATAATAGTTAGCCCCTATAATGCCATCCAAAGATCTCATAATGTTTTGCAAATATTTGCTGCCACTGATTATAGAACCCATATGGCACAACAGGGTACAACCTGGAACTGTGGGCCCATGTCATGTTAATTCACTAGCCTAGTTGTATCCAATGTTCCCTCTAATCTTTACCATCCAGGTGTAGAATTAATTTTATTATGTGCACTGAGGCATGTGTGAATTTGCACCACTAGTAGGCTGTTAGTTTTTTAGGTTTTTAGACTGCTGTGGCACATTGAGCAGATGTTTTCAGGGAACTGTACACAATGATTCTAAGATCTCTTCCTGGAGTAGCAACAAGCTATTTTAGATCCCTTCATTTTTGTGTGAATAGTTGGTATTATATTTTTCCATGTGCATTACTTTGTATTTCTCACCACTGAATTCCATCTGCCTTGATGTTGCCCAATCACTCAGTTTTGTGAGATCCCTTTGTAACTCTTTGCAGTCAGCTTTGGACAAATTAAAATCCCAGCTGCACAACACTCATTGCTACTCTCCCCCCTCCCATGCACCCACCAACCCACGCACGTTAAGTATCTGGCAATTACTTGGATGACCAGTCTTTTGTTCAAAAGCTTCAGGAGGTAGCTGAGTTAGCTGTACAGGATAAACTTAAAAAACAATAAATAGTCTGGTAGCACCTTAAAGACTAACAAAACATGTAGATGGTATCATGAGCTTTCGTGGGCACAGCACACTTCTTCAGATGTTGTTCTTAATTACCTGCTTCTCTCTTTTTATAATAAACTCCCTGCCCCAAAGGCAAAGCTGCAAGTAGTTCAAACTCTATTGCAGTTAAGAGCTGCCTTTGGAGCCAGGGCATTCAGCTTTCAACAGATCTCAAGTAGAACCCCAGGTGTTCAAACTCTGGAGGCTCCCCATAAATGGCGCACATGGATTAATTGAAGGTACAGTGTGTTACATTGACCTTTCAGCAAGGCTTTTATTTCTAAAAAATAGAGGCAAGGACATCCCTTGTAGGCTATCTCCTGTTTTGCTGCCTATAGCTGATTTCAAGTGGGCTACTGTTTAGGTGTAGTTCTATTTCTCATATTTTCCATACAGTCTTAAACACCTCTGAATGCAGTTTTGGTTGTTGGTGATTTATATTTAAAGGTCTGAGTGGCCTTTCATGTTCCTGCATTGCACGCTGAGATGTTATACAAGTTAACACCACTTTATTTCTTAGAAGTCAGAACAAAAAACTAGGACTGCCAAGAGATTAAAAAATTTTATCGTGTGCATCTTCCCTTTGAAATGCTGCAGCAATGTCTGTGATTAATGCATCTAAAAAATAAATGTGTTAATCCTGTCCTGTGTTAATCACAGGCATTAATGCAAGTGAATTGGCAGCCCTACAGAAAACTAAAAAGAGTGAGACAAAACAAGCTGATTCATACCACAAGAGGCACAATACATCCCATCTTACTATAGGCTGGTGGTCTGCAGAGTGATTGCTTAGGCCCGTGGTCACCAACCAGTAGATCGCGATCTACCGGTAGATCTCAGGGGCTCTAAGAGTAGCTCTTGAGCCCTCTCTGAACTGTGCACCTGTGCAGTACATTTACATTAGATTTCCTCATTTGAGGAGCAGCTACTCACCGAGCAACAACACAGGTGAGTAGCTGCTAGGAATGGTGGGAGCTGGGAGGTCAGGAGGGCTGAAACACCCCAGCCAGCTGACTGTGGCTTTCAGCTGAAAGAGGCTGCCCC
Organism: Pelodiscus sinensis; assembly: GCF_049634645.1. Taxonomy (NCBI): domain Eukaryota; kingdom Metazoa; phylum Chordata; order Testudines; family Trionychidae; genus Pelodiscus; species Pelodiscus sinensis. Next base: position 98,826,443 of record NC_134713.1, on the reverse strand, counting down.
ATGCTCCACCTGATCGACAGCTTCTCCTCTGCGCCTGCCCACGTGGATCTTGGCGCACCCTGGCTGAGCGCCATGGCCAGCTGGCCGGGCAGCCACATCTCTTCCCTCCAGCCCGGCTGCCCTGCGCTCAGCCCAGGGAGGCTGTGTCTAGCTCCAGCTGTGCTGGAGCAAGCTTCCCAGGCTGAGCGCAGGATCACATATGCCCAGCTGATGAACTGTATACGACTAGCAATCTCAGACTACAACCCAGACTTCAAGACACTGGCAGATACTGTTCAGTCACAGGAGTCACACTGATACTTTGTTATTGGAAGAAAAAATATATAATTATCAATACTTGATTTTAGATTTACAAAATAGCAGAGAACAAAATGTATAATTGTAAATGCTTCATTTGACATTTAAATAGCATGAATTAAAAAGACCATTTATTTCATAACTATAAACGGGATTTTAATTTTATATATTGCATAATTAAAAAATAAACTGTTTAACAGAGTGTATAACTGGGGATAGCAAGTGATGGACAGGAGAATAGAGAGGGCGGGGCTTCAAGGAAGGGGCGGGGTGGTAGATCTTCGCCTGTTCTGAGACTTAACAAGTGATTTTGGGTGTAAAAAGGTTGGAGACCACTGGCTTAGGCCTAGAGTGCATGATTCCCTACAAAGCCCCCATCTGCCAATAGTAAAAAACACATTTTATGTGGCAGCTTACAATTTTAACATAGTCCACTCAATCATTTTTTCAGACGCACTTAAATACTGTGGTGCCAGTATAGAAACTCAGATGATAAGTAATATATTTTTATACTTTTATTTATCTGTACTATTATTGCAAGGCCCAATTCAGTAAATGTGCACCTGATTATAATAGTGGCAGAGGAGGTATGTTTATATGGATGCAATCAAAGGTGTAAATTGTAGCTCGACTAGCCATCGTCTGTCCTCAGGCCCAAGTTATGATGAAATACTCTAGGTTGGACCTCCCTGGTCCTGCACTTTGGGGGCCTGCCGAATGAGGGAATTTGCTCGATATGGGGAGGTCCCCTGCCACCGGCCTCCCAACCTGCTGCCTCTCTCTGTGGCTGGCTTTGCTCTAGCCCCACTGCCACTGGACTATAGTCCTGCTGCTGCCAGGCTTAGGCATAGTGGGCTGGCTAAGGCTTGCCAGATATGGAGCTTCCCAGCTGTTGCAGTGGCCCTGCTGGGGCTCCCTGAAGACAGGACTTTCCAGTTCAGCTGCTGACCTGCCGGGCTCCACGGCTGCCCTGCTGCTGCCATGCCAGGACGGAGCTCTGCAGGGATGGGGCTCACTGGTCCCACTGCTGCCCAGCCTGGTCTGGGTTCCCCGGGGACGGGGCTCACCAGCTGCCAGTGCCCTGCTGCTATCCCACTCTGATGGGGCTCCTCTCAGCGGGATCCCCAGCCATCTCTGGTCCTGTTGGTTGGGGCTTCCTGCCACTGGACTCCGGGCTGGATCTCACAACTATTACACCAGAGTCCCAGATTTAGGAAGTTTAACCTGTATTGTGTTTTGAGGACTTACTATGTAGTGGTAGGGTGGTATTGCTATGAGTCTTAAAAACAGGCCATAACGTGAAACAGGCTAAATGACATCAACCTTTTCTGCTTCGTAAGTATTATGAACATATGTATTCCATGTGTAGACAGTGTGCTCTGCTTTTATAACTCTACAATGCCTCTGTGCATTGGTAATTAAGAGGTCTTTTGTATTTTAAACCACCTAAAATGTTATTTAAGTGTAGGTCAGTTTTTAGTTACAGGTCTACACTGTTTTAATTATGCAAATAGAAAAAAAACTTGTTTTGCTTAATGCTTCAAGTATTCCTGAGTTCCTCTTTCCTAGTACCTTCCTTTTTAGTTAATTATTTCCAGATAAAAACAGCTGCATGATTTAACTAGAGGAGAATATTTTTGATAGGAATTAGATTATAGTGTTTTCATTATTTGCTGTTCCACCTTTTATAGAACTCCAGCGAGGTAAACGTACACTTATCGTCCCCTTTTATAGGGAACCAAAGTTTCTTGCCTGCAGTAACTAATATAAGACAAGTAATTTGGTGACCTGCTAGAGAATTTTCTAATGGCTTTTCTCAGGGCTTGTTTACACTGCCACTTCTCTACGCTGTAATTTTCTCACTTGGTGGTGTGAACCCCTATTTCTCCTGAGTGCAGCAAGTTACAGTGCTATAAAGTGTCAGTGTAAATAGCCTCCCAGTGCTTATCTGGTTTACCTACAAGGCTGGAAGAGTGTTGTGACCACACTATCTGCCTCACTTTAAACTTAGCAGTGTAGACAAAGCCTTAGTGAGTCTCTTTTATTGCAGAACAGACTTGGAGTGTATGATTCTGTGGATTGCTTGAGTACCTTTGCAGTACAGGCAGTCCCCGGGTTACATGGATCCGACTTACATCGGATCCCTACTTACAAATGGGGTGAGGCAACCCCACACTAGCTGCTTCCCCCCAGCAGACCAGGGAGACGTGGAGCGGCTTTTTTCAGCAGACACCTCAGCTTGAGAATAAAGGACTGAGGGAAGTGAGGTGTGGGAGAATAAAACTGAGCTCTGGAGAAATGTTTGGCTAGAGTTTCCCCTACAAAATGTACCAGTTCCGACTTACATACAAATTCAACTTAAGAACAAACCTACAGTCCCTATCTTGTACGTAACCCGGGGACTGCCTGTACTCATTCCACAGGTTCCTCAACTCAAATGCTTGAGTTTTCACACAGATTGGCATGAAATACCTTGTACTTAATGATTACTGACTGAGTACACATACAAGATTCTGCTGTTGCTACCATATTTAGAAAGTAATCCATATATGCTTCATTTCTTCCAGGTTTTTTAAAATGATGGATTAGCTTTTAAAGATGAATAAATAGGGTTGCCAATCCTCCAGGATTGTCCTGGAGTCTCGAGAATTAGATTAATTTTTAATTAAAGATTGTCATGTGATGAGACCACCAGAAATACAGCCAACCATGGCAACACTATGAATAAAATATTTCCTAAGTATTTTGAATTCATCTGTTCAATTTAACTTATCTTTCTGTCCCTACTGCCCTTTAATATCTAGGCATAGAGTGCTCTAAATATGTTTACTTCTAACCAACAATAAGATAAGGTAACAAAATCAATGGGTGAATTTGATTTCTCTAACTGCCCTCTCTTTTTGTAGTTAATCTGCATAAACTTCAGCCTCTGAAGAAAAGGTGCAGTTTGTGGCCACCCTCTTCTTTTCCCTCCAAATCCAAGGATGTGTAGAAACAGATCTGTTGGGAGGAGGTGGTCATTGAGTGTTTGATGGCTTTATCACTTTTATTAAAGAACAGGGGAAAGACAAATGAGAACATTTTGGTGATTTTTTTAGAAAGTAGAAACTTTTAGTTTATTCTTTGTGCTATGAGTTTTGTCCAAGCAATGTAGAAATTACTAGGTAAACTGGATACAAACTTTCACAGAGGGCACTGTTGTTGTGTTCTTTTGGCTCATGGTTTTGTTCTGAACTCCATACAAATGAATGAGGAGAGGATGTAGCCAGAAAAAGATAGTCCTGTGATTATGACTCATAGCTGGGAGTAAGTGTTCAGTAAGAGACAAAAGTTGCTATTTTGCTGACCAAAAGTCATTATCTCACCTTTATACATCCTGCTTCCAATGGCTCAAACCCTTTGGCTTACAAAGCTGACTGTGGAAAAAGGCAGCAATGATAACCTTTTACTGTAAACCAGCCCTGATCCTTGACTCTGCTTCCTCACCAAGCCTCTGTCTCACCCTCTGGTCCTGGCATTCAGCTTCTGATCCCTGGTTCTGACCTTTAGCTCTGTTCTTGACTATGTCCTGTGGCCCTGATCCTTGACTCCAGCTCTGTTTCACTTTTACCTCCAGGCCTGTCTACCCCATGTCTGTGACCATTTAGCCCAATTGCCCATGTCTGAGTGATAGTGAATCCAAAGCCAAGAGTTTTGCTCCTCCTCCTGATGTGCATCCACAGTTGCAATCTTCCAGACACCAACACTATGGACAGCTGACCAGAATGCATCTGCGAAAAACATGGCTGCCCTGCACTACACTGGACTCCCTGATGGTTGTAAATCAGTCTAATTACTCCTGGAGGCATCATGATCAGCTGGTGAGATAAAAGAAAGAATTCTGAGTTGATTCAAAGGTTTCCTTTATTTATTTGTTTGGGGTTTTTTTTAATTAAACTATAACATTGAAGAGAGCTGCAGGATAAAGTTGGGTAAAGGAAATACCATTTCTTGGAACTGTAGTGGAAAAAACATTATCACTTAATGTCAACAGACTGTTTCAATAAATTGCAATATCTAGTTGACCGAGGGGGGGGAAAAAAAGGTTTACCTCAGTGCAGGATTTACCTAAATGATTTATCTTGGCTTTTCCCGCCTCTATATTGGAAAAGCTATGTTTTTCCTTCTCTGAGCTCCTCTCTTGGCTGATCTTTTAGAAACTTTTGGATGCAAATGAAACCTCAGTACAGAAGAGGGGAAGATGGATTTCCAGCAAAACAAAAGTGATTGGGGGAATTTACAGTAAAACTCCATTGGTCCAGCATCCAATGCTCTGGCACTCCTGATGGTCCGGCACCATCGGGAATCCGGAAGTGCTCTGGGCAGCCGGACAATTGGAGCTGCTCTGCGCCCGGCTTCCCCGATTCAGCCGCTGCTGAAACTGACCAGCAGCTGAATCAGGGGAGCCGGGAGCAGAGCAGCTGGGGTGCTGCCGGGTTGGTCTCTTAGCGCCAAGGGGTGACGCTACCGGACCAACCCGGCAGCACCCTAGCTGCTCTACCGCAGGCGTTCCCGATTCAGCCGCTGCTGAAAATGACCAGCAGCGGCTGAATCGGGGATGCCTGGGGCTGAGCCGGACTATCGGAAGGGGGGGCTATAAGAGCTCTGGGGTGGCATCACCCCACCCCAGGCCCCGCGTAGCCCCCCCTTCAGATAGTCCGGCATATCTGATAATCCGGCACCCCCTGGGTCCTAAAGGTGCTGGATTATCGGAAGTTTACTGTGTTGAGAGAGGTCTGCAAGTACTAGAATGGGTTCTCTCAGGTGCTGATTTTCTTTAAGGGAAACTGTGACCTAGTGGAATGAGTACAGTGCTGAGAATCAAGAGTGTTGCTTCTGCTCTTGATACTGTGACCTTTCAAGCCACTTCACTTTTGTGCTTCAGATTCCTTTTCTGTAGCAATGAGGATAACGATACTTTACTTTGTATAAAGTGGTTTGAAATATACATGTGGCATGTCAGGTCAGTTTAAACTATTAGAATTCTCCTCCCAGCCCTGATCTCACCCAGTGAAATGTGAAATGTGTTAGTAGGTACGCAGTGCTTGTTGCACTAGATACCCTGAGATAAATGTTACTGATACCTAAAATAAAAGTGACATACTTCAAATTGTGCGTGTGTGTGTATTTTATTTACACACACACACACACACACACACACACACACACACACACACACACACACTCCTTGAGCTTAATAGACTATGCTGTAAAAATATATATGGTTTGTTTTAATGAATTTAGTGGATTACCCTTGGAATTAGGGATGCTAAAATGCATGTAATTAAGTAAACAAGTAACCGCTGAAAGTATCAGAGGCAGCAGTGTGGAGTGCCAGGTGGGCTGGTGTGGGCTGGGAGCCGGCTTTTAAATCAGCTCCTTGCATGTGTAACCATGAATGTAGTTAACAGTATAGGTTTCACATCCCTACTTGGATAGAACCATTGAAGATTTGAGGCTACTGTTTTCTTGAATGCTCTGATAGTGGAATTCTCCCCGAATACTGTTTCTCCCATTTAAGCACTTAAGTTACTTATGTAACCCAGGGTGGGGAATATTTTTTGGATTGGTGGCTGATGACCCACAGTAAAATCAGTTGGGTACCACACACAAGTGAGAAGCAAAAAACAAACACCAAACCAAATCCTCACTGACATGATCCTTGATTGAAAAGGAGAGAGACACTCTCCACATTCCCTATGCACACCAGAGCCTAGAGGAGCCCTAGCTAGTAGATTTTGTGTGCTCTGGTGGGAGTGAGGTGGCTGAAGCACCATAGTGGGCTCCCCAGTGTTGGGGTCGAGCCTCGGGGGCCAAATCTAGGCAAGCGGGGGCCACAACTGGCCCCTAGGCCTTAAGTTCTCCACCCCTGGTTTAAGCCCCTTGCTCCTCTGTCTTAATGCAGTGCAAGTGGCTAGGAGAGAAATTCCACTGCTGCAGTCATAGTCTCTGGACTGGCATTGGGCTGGAGGTGCAACTGGAATTGTGAGCTGCAGTGCAATCTGCTCCCAGCTTTGGAGTCTACAGCCACTTACAGCAGCCCCAAAGGCTACTTCAGTGTATGGGGCTGACATTGCTCCTCAGAACAGCCCAGAATCTGTGAGGCACAAAGTTTTGCCCCGTTCTCCATGGGGCTGTGTTTTGTGTGCTGCTTCTCCCAGGAAGGATAGTGCAGAATTTACCCCACTTAGCCTTTGCATGTTGTCAATGAAAGTCCTCAGATGCAATGCTCTGCATAAACACAAAGGATTATGTATCGTGTATTAAGTGATAATTTATTGGCTGATTGGCCAGCTCTTCAGCGAAACCAGAGTACATTAACCTGAAATCTGAACTTTAATCTCGTGCATAGAGAACTGCCAGTGCTGAGGCATATTCAGCAGTTGCATTCTCTAGAGCTGTCACCAGCACTGAAATGCTCACACAAAAGCCGAAGATCGGACCAGCTCTTCATATATGAAGGTTGGTCATACATGGCTACAAAATATAGAAGCAAAATTAGCCCATAGCCTCTTCTTTTTCCAGAAAAGAATTGTGCCATACTTTGAGGGTCCCATTAAAAGTATGATTTCTGTTGCCAAGCATTGTATGAGAGAATAGTATGACCAACAAGTAAAGATTTAAAATGCTTCCTGACATGTCTGTGCAGCTTGAAGAAAAAGATGATGCTGGATAAGAGGAATGAATCGCTTTTTATCTGTTGAATTGTCTGCTCTGGTCTTGCCACTGTTGAAAGGAAACACTTTAAATGCTAGAGATAAAGAATATAACTTTCATAAAGCCAGTTTACTTTATTTTCAGTAGTTACCACATAGTTTGCCTTACACAATTTTTATGAAATGCTTTGAAAAATTGGCTGTAAGTATAATCCCATCTTTGTAACCTGCTCTTGTTCAATATCTTTTTTTTGGTGTGAGAATGAAGAAACATGCTTTTATCCAGAATTGTTTGGAAGACAATAGCATGAAACAGGGAGGTGACTCACAAAGGCTTTGGAGAAGGAAAAGCGTACAATGTGCTAACCACAAAGCATGGTAGTATCTGTATTTCAAAGGTGGTAGAGAAAGTAACATATGCACTTACATATCTCAGGGGAAACAGTACTGTACATTAAGGAAATCTATGCTCTGCTCTGTGCTGCCTCGCTAAAATTTTTAACTTGCATTAGGGCTTGCGGGCAGGTTTCCTACTTGATGTGGCTCTATGCAGCTTCTGCAAAGCAGCTGGTAGGCTTCTAGGCATATGGACAACGAGGGAGGTGCTGCATATTGCCCCCTCCCCAAGCTCCGGCTCTGTATCTCCCACTGGTCAGGAACCGCAACTAGTGGGAGGTGCCTGCGGGTGCAAGTAGTGCATGGAGCTTCTCTGGTACCTATGCACCTAGGAGCCGCAGAGATCTGCTGACCAATTTCTGGGAGACACCTTAGGTAAGTGCTGGCCGGACTCCATAACCCTTCCCAGGCCCGACCCCCTGATCCAACCCCAAGTTCCTTTTCACACCCCAAATCCTTTGGTCTCAGCCAGGAGCCTCTCCCAACCCCAAGCTCCTCATCCTTGACACTGCCCCAAAGCTCAACCGCCCTCCCCCCCCCACGTCAACTCCCTGCACTCAAATTCCCTTCCAGAGCCAGCACCTCCTTACACATTCTGAACCCCTCACCCCTGGCCCCACCCTGGAGCCTTCACAGCCCGTCAGAGCCCTCACCCTCCTCTCACATTTGAAACCCCCCCCCCCCCAGCCCAGTGACAATGAGAGAGGATGGCATGAGGAGACAGGCCTCAAGGAAGGGACAATGTGGGGGATGGGGCCTCAGGAAAGGGATGGGGCAGGTTGAGACAAAAGTATTCAATTTTATGCCATTAAAAGTTGGCAACCCTAGGATCATCAGGTACTCCTATGACTCTTCAGAGGTTGCATATATTGTCTGTTTTGTCCATTTCAGTCTAGACGGAGGGCAGACCACATTTCTGGCATTATTTCTGCATTCCTGATCCTAGTCCCAACAAGCAACTGTAATGAACACCTTCCCCCTCCCCCAATTAGATATTTCAGAGTTGTCAAAAAGAATCTTGTGTAGTTTCAGGTCCAAATATGGAAGGGGTGGGTATATGTGAATGAGTAATGTGGAAATCCTTCTGGTTTATCAGTATTGGTGCTCTCACCCCCACTGCATGCATGTAAATACACATTTATCATCAGTATAATATTTAAAATAATGTTTCTTTATGTATTTTTAGCAAGGCTGCTTAACAAGGCTGATGGGGACTCAGCCCTATCATTTTAATTTTAGATTACAGTAAAATTTTCCACCCCTTCCCCTGAGTGCACTGCCCTTTCTCCATCTCTTCCTGCCCCTGCTCCTCCACCCTCCCTGCTGTTGAACAGCTGATCAGTGACAGGTTGGGAGCCAGGGAGAGGAGCTGAATGGTGGGGCCTCCTGATGGTGCTGAGCACCCACTATTTTATACAGTAATTTATGCATGAAATCTACACCTTGGTATATGTCAGCAAGATTACTCATTATGCTCATTCTCCACCTAGAAATGCGAGAGAACTTCTCATAAGGTTGAGTCAAGATTACAGCATTGCTCTAGGTGTGGCATGTTTTGGTTTCACTTGGGAAGGCATGGATCTTTTTGAAATCTGCACAGACTTGCAACACTCTCTCTATATATACAGACTTGCAAAGCATTAGGGTACAGAACATGTGCACTTGAAAACCTTTTTAAGTGTGTTTTTCCTCCCTTCTTTCTAGTCTCCTAGAAATGCAGAGCCAGAGGTGTATGACAAAAGAAAAGCTAGACATTAAAAATTAATGCATTGTAAGTCTGGTTTGCATAAAATATATGGGTATAATTCCATTGTGAAAATATTTGGCAGTATTCAGCAGAGGAATTGTGAAATCTATGTGTTATAAAGAACATTTTCAGGACTCTGAGGTCAGTAGGTGTATTTAAGACCAGCCTGTAGTTCTATCCACAAGTCATTCCTGCTCTGTCCTAGGCCCTGCCTTCACTTTGTCCTTTCCATCAAAGCCTCACCCTTGCTCCTGTTCTACCTTTTTCCACCCCTTCCCCTGAGTGCATTGCCCTTGCTCCGTCACTTCCTGTCCCTGCTCCTTCACCCTCCCTGCTGTTGAACAGCTGATCAGTGGCAGGTTGGGAGCCAGGGAGACGAGCTGAATGGTGAGGCATGCTGATGGTGCTGAGCACCCACTATTTTATTTTGTCTGTGGGTGCTCCATCTCCAGAGTTGATTATGGCTTATAGCTCTGTTATCTACATCTACATGTAGTGGTTGTTCTTGTATTCGGGTGGGCATTTTGTTTTTACCTTTTTTGTGTGTAGGTTTGCCAGATACTTTCACAAAAAATCCCAAACATGGCGGGGAAAGAAATTGGTTGAACAAAAAGAAAAAAAGGGGGGGGGAAGAGGGGGAACCAAACCTGCTTTAAAACAAAAACAAAAAAAACACAAAAAGGGGGGAGGGGAGACCAAACTTGTAGGAAGAAAGAAAGGTTGCTGCACCTTTAAATTCCCACGCTTCCCCCACCAGACGTGGCAGGGGAAGAATGTCCTTGCCCACAGGACATACCACACTAATACCAACCCTGGAACTTTGCCTTGCAACAAACCCCGTTGCCAGCTTTGTCCACATATTTACTCTGCTGACACCTTCTGTTACAAGATCAAGAACACATATTCCTGTTCATCCAGAAATATAATTTATGCCATCATGTGCCAACAGTGTCCATTTGCTATGTATATTGGACAAACTTCTCAGACACTTCGCCAAAGAATTAACGCCCACAAATCAGACATCAGACTGTTTCTCAAAGAAAAAACAGTTTCTTGTCATTTCAACTAGACTGGGCATTGTCTCAATGACCTCACTACATGTATCTTACTTCAAAGAGACTTTAACACCAGACTACAAAGGGAAACCTCAGAACTGTCATTCATGCTTAAATTTGACACTTTACGAATGGGCCTTAACAAAGATGCTAACTACCTTACCCATTACAAAGATAGCTTCCCCAATTATCACCCCTAATATCATTATCTCATAGACACTCCCCCATCCCCCCCACACCCACCCTCTGTTCTAAAATCTGATTTGTCAATTTTATATGTGTTCACTTTTTTTGATTGTATCCCTTTGGTATATATGGTCATGCCAATTTTCTTCCACTATTTGATCTGAGGAAGTGGGTCTGGCCCACAAAACCTCATCACCTAATAAACCATCTTGTTAGTCTTTAAAGTGCTGCATAGTCCTGTCTTTTATTTCAGTAAGACCAGACTAACACGGCTACATCTCTATTACTATTTTGGGAGGTTGTTCTGGTGGAATGATGGCGTCAATAGGAGTTCAATCAGTGATCGATTTAGTGACTCTTACTAGACCCACTAAATTGACCCCCAGGGAATCGATTTGCCAGTAAGTGTAAACTTACCCTAATGTTTAAGCTCTGACTATAGAAACGTGGTGCAGTGAGGGAAGTGGTATAAACAGTAAATGTCTGAACAAACCTTTGCTGTGGCTGTATTTCAAATGGTGAATGTGTTTTGATGATTGTGGAATGATGGGCATATCATTTGGTAGAGATGTGTCACAGCCGGAGAGAGAACTGAATGTTCCTTTTAAAAGAAATTCATATTCTGCTGTAGGTATTACCATAAAATCTCGAGTATAATGCACACTTTTTTTTCCAGGTTTTTTAGGGTCAGAGCCAGAGTGCACATTATACAAAGGAGATTGTCTGTTAAAGTTTTTAACTCACCCTCTCCTCTGCATGGAAACTTTCCAGTTGCAGTGCTGGCCCGCCAGGCTCCTGGACAAGGCGAGAAGCTGGCGACGCCGCCAGACTGCAGCGCCCTGGCTCACTGCCTGCCAGGTCTCGGCACGGCGTATGGGCAGCTGGGCAGGGGCCCCCCGTCACAGGCACGACCTCAGCTGGGCAGGGGCTCCCCACAGCACGAGCTCAGTGTGGCACGAGCTCAGCTGGGCAGGGGCTCCCTGCGGCAGGCGCAAGCTCAGACAGGCTCCTGGACAAGGTGAGGAGCGCCCTGGCTCGCTGCCTGCCCGGTCTCAGCGTGGATAGCTGGGCGAGGGGGGGCAAAGGGCTCTGTGGCAGGCATGAACTTAGCGCAGCGCACGGGCTACTGGGTGGTGGAGCAGGTTTCAAAATCTGCCGCCGGCTCCCCGGGCGACCCTGCAGGTGGGAGCAGCCCCTTCCTTCCTATATATACCGTAAAATCGCGAATATAATGGGGGTGAGCATTATATATAGGAGTTCACTTTTTTCCAGGATTCTGACGTTGAAAAGGTAGGTGCACATTATAAATAGGTGCTCATTATACTCACGATTTTATGGTAGCTGTCAGTTATTTTTTATTTTAATTATTAGCATTTAATTATGAAGACTCATGTGCCTAATGATATTCAGCAAATTGCACATTATGCAAATTCAGCCACCTCTGCTTCCGTAGTTTTACCATCATTGTTCCACTTGTTTTCTTCTCTATAAAAAGCCTTAGTGCTTGTTTATATTAAACTACCAGCAGAGGGTGCTGCTTATTCAATATAGTCAGCATCTTTTCCTATCTCTTCCCTTTCCGATGTAAACAGTCATATCTTCTCTACAATTTCTCTAGCGCCTACTGAATCATAAAAGTGAGAAATAGAAAATATTTATTAGGTCATGTAGTCTGCTTCCCTGCCAGCATAGGACTGTTCTCCATTATGCATTTACTGGTGTACAGTTTAGTTTTAAAAATCTACAGCAATAAGGCTGCCAACAGTTCCCATGAGAAACTTCTACAACCTAAAGGCACATGCTGTCAAGAAATTTTTCTTGGCCTCACCAAGGTCTCCTGAACCTTGATCACTGTAATATGTTACAGATCTCACGCTGGACACAAGTGTATAGGCAGGTAATAAAAATATTTTGGCACACCTGTTAAGAAACTGGTAACTTTTTCAACACGTGCTAAACTTAAAACACTGCAGTATCTATTAAACTGTGGTATAATTTAGCTGAGAATATGCAGTTTGACGTAGTTTCTTTACCAGGTGCTCAAAGCAGCTAAGTAAATTAAAGGAGACGGAGAAGAAACTGTTAAGTAAATTAGGTAAAAAAATTACAAAACTACACATCACTTTCTTGCCAGGAGACAGTGTGATTAGAAGCAGTTGATGGTTTGATTCTGAGAACTCTTCCTCTGAGCTGAAACAAAAATTTCAATTATGAGTGTTTGAGAAAGTGAAGGGGCAGTGTAAACAGGCTTTGTTTAAGTTTAATGGGTTCTCTTCACTTTTGACCTGCAGTGATGGTGGTATTTCTACCTTAGAATTCTCAGGCAATTTTTTTGTGTTTGCTGGAATTATATGGGGAAGTGTTTGTGATTGGCAGGAGATCACTCTTTTTTTCAGCTGTTGCCTGAAGCAGGAGTTGAACCATGGTTTCTTTAGGTTCAAGGTAAATGTATAAGAGTCACCTACATTTGTTAACTAAAGAATCCAAGGAGTTGATGTATTTAGATATGTCTCATCCTAATTGACTTTTCCATAGCAGAAAAATATTGAGCTTCTAAAAACAGAGACCTGGCAGCCAAAATGTCTATGAAGTATTTTTTTTGTTGTGTGGTCTGCTAAACTTTGCTGATCTTCTAATTACAGTGACTATTTAGAATACTTTGTATGTTGAAAAAAAATGCAAACTTTTTTACAATAAAATTATGCTATAATTATCTTCCATGGATAGAGGAAAATTTAAATACAATCCTCTTCATCCTACAGTGTTTAGTAGGATGTAGAGTGCATCAGCTTCTGGGATTGCTTGGTCAGTAGATATGGGTTTTGTTTTTTTAAAATTTTCTAAGCCATGTAACTGTTCACCCTAGCCAATTTTGAGTTTTGGAAAGAATGTGATTACTTATGGTTAGAAGTATCTTTGATGTTTTGCCTGTGAAGAAGATTTCTGTGTTATGAAGCCACAACCACACCGAATTTAGACCTTCTGTGGAAACTGGTATAGCAACTCAAATTGCTGTGGCAACTTCTTAGATGTGGGACTTTCCTATAGAATTCTGGGACTATTGGCTGGAGAAGAATCATGGCTCAGTTTAAAAAAAAAACACTAAAATAAATGAGATTAAATTTTATTTCCTTACTGGGATAATAAAAGGGTTCACATGAGCTTGTTGCTAAAAACAGGATGATCACTCTCCAGAACTTAGTATGATTCTTTATGATCTCACATCAGTTCTGTTGTCCTGTAGTAGTAATGTTTTTGTTTTAGTGCTGTTGTTGTACCAAATAAAAGCAAGCAGGATCTTATGAGGGGGATAAGGCAAAAAGCCACATTTATTGTAAAGATAATAATAAAAAATAAAGAAAAGATAGAAGCAAACAACGTTGTTTAACTACTTATTCCTAACACTACTTAACCCTTATACACTTATATATATATATATATATAAAACCATTCATTCATACATCCATTCATTCAAGTTCTGTGTATAGTTACCAGCCTGGAAGTTGCTTGTGACAGAATACTGGCCAGGTATTCTGTACACAAGTGATGGTAGTGGGGAGCGAAGTCCTGATCAGATGCGCATCTGAAGCGCCTGGTAGGCTGGCAGCAGAACCTTAGACTCTGATTCCATAGTTTTTTAGTCCAGTTCTTATAGGAATTTGTTCCTATGCCAGTCTATGGAAATTGCTGCATCATGCTAATGTCTCCAGGGTGGCTGCCAGGTGCTCGTCAGTGATCTCATCGGGTGGACCTCCAGTACTTGGTTTTCTCCACTTGACACCTTTCGGTTGCACTGGCACCTGACTCCTTCTTCAGCCCTTTGTTGCTGTATTCTCAGGCTGGCACCTCTCAGAACCATTCATTCATCGTCCAAGCACTCTCTCATACATTCATACAGTATTTTGTATAATAATAAAAGTTGTAGTTACAGAAAGTTTCTGGGTGGTATTGCTTAAAACATTCTCTGAGTGCTGAATAAAGTTACAATGTTTTAAAGAGAACAGGCCTCAATTAAGTAACAATGCCCTTAGTCAATTACAGGGCTTGGCTCCCATAGCAGAGTTAGTGGCTTGACAATGCATTGTTACAATGTATCTCTGCAATGTCAATTTCAAGCAACCCCTTGCACAAACTTGAGCATGCCCTGGAGCATGGGGGGGGGGGGGGGGGGCTGTTTCTGGTTACATAGGATTATATTCTTAACAGTTCTAAGTTACATGACCTAATACATTATATTCTAAAGTGGCAATAATAATGATAAGTCTAAACATTTAACAATCTTAACAAATAATAATAAGAATAAGAATTAATAATAAATCTAAACACTTTAAGTTGTGGGGAACAAATTATGGGGGGTCACTTCCATTTGGGGAATCATTTTCAATACATTAATATGTTATCCCTACACTGTATGGGAATTTTCTGAAAATTCTTGCTCTCTAGACAGAAGATGCCATTAAAAAATGTTTGCCCTCATTTGCCTTGAACTTTCATTTTTCTTGTTTTATAATACAACCCAGAATTTTCTGCTGTTAGTTTTGGCTGGGTTTGATGCTACTACACAAAGCATGCTGTCTTGTGTAGTTTCAATTCATGTCGGTGTAGTAGTCTAGAGATGTTAATTGTTCCATGGAGCCGCATTGTGGCTCACCTGCTGATCATTATATCATGTTATTCAATGCTTCAGAACAGCCGCAGACCTGATTCCAACAACATGACTTCATTTATTCAGAGCACAGATGTTTATAAACATCTTGATCTGTGAGTAAAGTCAAGTACCTTTATGATATAAAGGAATCTATAATGCAATGAAACAAACAACAGGACTATGTAGCACTTTAAAGACTAACAAGATGGTTTATTAGGTGATGAATAAACAATCTTGTTAGTCTTTAAAGCTACATAGTCCTGTTTTTTGTTTGTTACACCAGACTAACACGGCTACATTTCTATCACCATAATGCAATGTCTGACATGATAAATGCATCAATCTTTATGAACCCAACAAGTGCCCACATTCATTCCTATAGGATAGGAGAAGCCAAGCCTTTTCTAAAGCCTGGTCTCAACTTAAGTTTTGCCTGCATAGCTATGTCAGTTAGGGGTGTGTAAAAACACACCCCTAAATGTAATAACCATGCCAGCAGAATGCATCAGTGCAGATGTAGTTAAACCAGTCCCTCCCTCCCCCTCCCCCCCCAAAAAAAGAGCCAGTTGATATAGTTTATTTTGGGGAACTGGTACACTCTAAACAGCCAAAGAAACTCTGTACAATCTGTCTCCACTAAGAGGCTTTATTACCGAATCAGTAGGCCTTTCTAGGCTAGACAAGGCAAAAATTAAGGTTTCTCTACTGCTAAGCCGACTCCACATCCTCAGAATACTCTGTCCCTCCACATACACCAAAATGTAACAGCTCTGTTCAATTAAGTCTCAGTACTTAAAATATTTCTCTTGTGGTCTGTGATTGCTTAATTCATTTTTATGTTGGGAAGTTGATTACTGGGGAATTTTGGTTTTGCATCAATTCTGGAATTTATTAGGCTAAACTGACTTTTTTTTAAAGGAGTATTTCTTATTTTATGGGGTTATGCTATGAAAGCTTATTTTATTTATTAGTTTGGTGCCAAGCAGTTCTACATGAAGATTTTGTGGACTCATATCTCCCTTTTCAAAAAAATTTTTTTAATATAAAATGCTTTCTTGTTGTTCATATTTTTATAAATAAAAACTTCAAATGTAATGAGCCTGGTTCTGCTCTCTCACAAATGTAAATCAGTAGTAAGTCATCTGATGTTAGCGGAGTTGCACTGATGTCAGACTGGTGAAAGTAAGAGGCAAATGAAGTCCGATCTCTTCCAGAAATAAAACTCCACAAACTTGCCCACTGATAGCATGGAATGTATTAGCTCTGTAAATTATGGTCTGCAAACACACTTAAAATCCCAGCTTGTCAGCAACAATGTATGGTGCGATGTATGACAATGCTGCATAGTTGAGCGATTTTGCCTGCCTTTTCTCATTGCTGTGTTCAGACAAGATATGAAATGCCTGTCTGGGCCAGTCAGTATATTATTTCCATACAAGGTTAGGGGACAGAGGGATGGTGTCATGTGTGCATGTGAAGATCCCCAAGCTCAAGGCTGGATTTACCGTGGATGGATTTTAATGTTGTTGCAGGCTTCTTTTCTGTAGGTCTGACTGATTTGAAGTATGTGTGTGATGCTAAAAATAATGTTTCAATTAAAAATAAAATTTGGGATACTTATCTTTTATATGCATTTTTCCATTTCCCAACCAACCAATCACCTCACTTACATTCCCCTGCTGGATAATCAGTAATAAAATGTAAGAGTTCAAAAAATTTTATTCCTTGCAATTAGATTATAATAATCTTTGAAAGAACACGGGTTGGTAATTTGTTCCATTATATATTTGCTTCCCTATTCTGAGACCAATAGAAGGCGGTCTCATGTCTTAGTCCCATGGTGTCCAACCAATTCTGAAACAGTAGCCGCTCTAGTGAACTAGACACACTCAATTGGCCAGATAGCCACATGTGGCTAGTGACTAGCGTAGCTCACTGGACAAGAGAGTCAGGAAACATGAGTTCAGTTCTTACATCTGTAACTTGTCTGCTGTCTGACTGGGGGCAAATAACTCAATTTCTAGCTCTTTTTCCTTTCATCCTTTGCCTTGTTTGTTTAGATTGTAAGCTCTTTGGGAAAGGAATTGCTGCTTATTATGTGTTTGTATACAGTAGACACAGAAGGGCCACAGTTTTGGTTGGACCTTCAGGCCCTATTGTAATAAAAAGTGATGTTTTCTGTATGCATAATTGCTGCAAATAACTACAGTAAAACTCCATTGGTCCAGCATCTGATGGTCCGGCACCATCAGGAACCCGGAAGTGCTCCAGACAGCTGGACCATTGGAGCTGCTCTGCTCCCCGATTCAGCTGCCGCTGAAACTGACCAGCGGCTGAATCGGGAAAGCCAGGGGCAGAGCAGCTGGAATGCTGCCGGTAGGTCCTGTAGCGCTGCCCCTCAGTGCTGCGGGACCAATCCGGCAGCACCCCACCTGTCCCCGATTCAGCCGCCGCTGAAACTGACCAGCAGCTGATTCCGGGAAGCCCGAGGCACAGCTGCTCTGCAGCTGCTGGTCAGTTTCAGCAGTGGTTGACTTGGGGACACCTGGGACAGAGCAGCTGGGGTGCTGCCGGGTTGGTCCAGTAGCGCCGAGGAGCGACGCTACTGGACCAACCCGGCAGCATCCCAGCTGCTCTGCCCCAGGCATCCCCAAGAGCAACTGAGGTGCTGCCGGGCTTATCTCGCAGCGCCAAGGGGCGGCGCTACCGGACCAACCCGGCAGCACCCCAGCTGCTCTGCCGCAGGCATCCAGATTCAGCTGCTGCTGAAACTGACCAGCAGCGGCTGAATTGGGGAAGCCTGGGGCAGAGCCAGACTATTGGAAGGGGGGACTATGAGGGGTCTGGGGTGGTATCCCCCAATACCACCCTAGACCCCTCAAAGCCCACCCTTCCAATAGTCCGGCATATCTGATAATCTGGCACCCCCTGGGTCCTAAAGGTGCCGGATTATCGTAAGTTTACTGTATATGGCGCTCTGGGTTATGGTATTATAAAAGCTTGTTATCTTTCCAAGCATTTTTATACTGTGCCAATTAGGGATGTAAAATTTTGTTTAAAATGTTAGCTGGTTAAGCAGAGTGGTGGGCCCATGTGGTCTGGAGCGCCCTCTGTGACATGGGTGGGAGGGCTGCTGCAACCCGTCTGGGCCCACCATGCCATGGGATGTTCCAGCGAGGCCAGGCTGGGCCTGTCATGCCGGGGGCGAGCGATGCTTTAGCTGGGCCTGCTGTGCTGCAAGTGGGGAGCTGTTCCACTCCAAGCAGGCCTGTCGCATCATCCTTCACCCATGGTGCATCGTGGGCCTAGCCAGGCAGGCCTGCCTATGGTGCACCTTTTGCCCGCAGTGGGCCTGGTCAGGTTGGAGCACCTCTTGCCTGTGGTGAGGTGGGCCTGGTTGGGTTAACCCTTTATATCCCAGGTGCCTATCCAAGTTGATCAGTGTGCCTTTACATTAGGGGTGGGGAACTTCAGGCCTGGGGGGCTGGATGCAGCCTCCAGCTTGCCTGGATCCTGCCTCTGAGGCTTAAGCCCCCTCTCCCCCAGTACTGGGGAGCCTGCACTGGCACTCCAGTCTCCCCCCTCCCTCCCCCGCCACATGAGGGGGTTGGGCTCCCCTAGACTCTGGTGTGCAAGGGGAATGTGGGACATATCTTTCTCCTTCTCAGTTGGGTGCCATGGCAGGGAGGGTGTTTTGGGTTTTTTTGTTTAGTTGGTTGGTTTTTTTGCTTCTCAATTGTGTGCTGTCTCTGACTGATTTTTCTGTGGGTTAGTGGCCCCCACCCAAAAAGGGTTCCCAACCACTCTTTAACAGAGTAGACTGCAATGTTTCTGAAGTAGGGCAGGTTCAGAGCTTTTGTGTCATTTAGAGCCAGTGAGTTTTCTACTTGCTTTCAAATGATTTACATGGCTGGAGATCATCAGTCACACTCTGTACAGTGGCTGTAGATAACGGGTTTGGAATTGTGTCCGGATGGTTTTCTCATTGTCTGAGCAAGTATGAGTGATGATTCATTTTGGTTCTGTTTACAGAAGCATTTGTGAAAGGTTGAGTCTACAAACAATATGGTTTCAAGGAGCTTTTGATTTTATTTAATCTGAAAATCTAACTGCCTTTGTGGCTGTCTGACAATGATTTGGTTAATATGTATAGAAAGAGACTGTCCGGTACACCCCTTGCTCTTGGATAAAGGTGTTCACTCACCATAAGCAATAAGTACCCCAGGGAGCAATGCTTGTGAATCATGTTGGATAATGTCAAACCAAGTAGTCAGAAATGAAATTAGAGAAAACGTAAGGATTAAAATAGCATGTGAATGGTGCCAGAAACCACAGACCAACTAAAAATCCAGCAAGTCTGAGTTTTGTGCAAAACTGAAAGCTTTTGTTCTTACAACCAATCTTTTAGTTTGTTGGACTTGGGGAAAAATCAGTTGCTTTAAGTCATTTGCATTTGCCTACTTCAAAACTTATGAACCACAGTAAGTACTGATGTCATAAACTATATTGTGTTTTATCCAGTACCTTAAATGTGGCACATATTTTTTTCCTTTAGCCTTTCCTTCAGTCCTGCTTAGCTTCCCCTAGGATTTCCAAGAACTGCTCCCTTTTCTGTGATTCATGGATCTTCAGAGTATAACTGTGAAATACAGGGTTTTCATTTTAACCCATTTAATCCTGAAACCTAAAAGCTCATTTGCATGTGTAACAGGTAATGAGAGAGAAAAATTGTAGTGTTGGAAACTAATGTAATTGAATGAAAGTTAATAGAATTGTGCCCTTGGTTTTTCTTAAATGACTTTTATAGATCAATGCATCTTATAAGATACATTTCCCGTTTAAAGTTTGTCAAATACTAACATTTTCCACCTCCTTTGCTGCATACATACAGTCATTTGTTTTGAACATGTGCATCCTGTAATAACGGCTGTTTAGTGTTTTTCCATTTTCACTTTGTAAATGAAGTCTAACATCTGTACATGGCAATAATCAAGGGTTGGACTGACTATATTTTCCATGGAGCAAGCCAGCAAATTAAAAGCGATTGATAGGAAACAATCCAAGGGTACAAGATACATTTTTCCACTTAGAGTTGCTTCCTATTCCTTTTGTACAGCACGACAAAAGTAATTGTCATGTGATGGCTGGTGCTGAGTTTATAACATTTGTTATTAGGCTAGTGGCCACTAAAGTATAAACAGGAACAATATAATGTATTTGACCTTATCATAGTAACTTAAAATATGTTCCTATTCCTGCAGTGAAATATAGTGATCAGGGGATATAAAATTCTAAAATAAATGCCCTATCACTGTTTTATTTATTTATTTATTTTTTTACAGTGGAAATGAGAACATTTCTCAGTTTATTTTGATAGGGTCAACCACATCAGGGTAATGTATTTTTCAGAACTTTGTCAACTTGTGATGCAACATCATGAGTTAAATTCAGCATTGTTTTATGTCTGACAGATTCTTAAAGTCTTAAAATCGCTGGCAGGACATCAAACAGACAGATGGGAGTTACCCTTGCATTTCGGGGTTGACAGCTATTCTATTTCCCCATCTCTTCTATTTCTCAGAATTACAGTGCAGTGGAGGTGACTATTATTCCACAATTCCTAACGGAGATTTTATACAGCCTCTGTATATTATTTAGAGTGACTGTAGTAATCATGACTCTATTTATTCTTATCTGTATTTTCTTGTTGAATTTTCTGAAGCTGTATAGTAAACAGCCATATTGCCAACTGCAAGTGTTCATAAATCACGAGTCAGGCCCCCGTGACTCATGATATTGGCTTAAAAATCTTGAGATATTAAAAAAGGTATAGCTATTGGGTTCTTTTTCTTTTCGCCTAGGGTGCACTTGGATCACATTTTCAAGCTTTTTCCCTTCAAGATGAAGGCTAGAAATTTACCTTTTCTTATATGAAATCTGAGATTCTCACATATTCAAATCCCTCCAGGAGTTGGGACTTAAAGAACACCAAGTAAAATTGTGAGTTAGCAACCTTGGACTAGCTTTTTCACTTGTTTACTTGCAGGAGTGGTGAAAGTCTTCAGTTTGTATGTGCACATGTGCATTACCTCACATGGTGATTTCAATTTAAATGCAGCCTATTAAATTATTTACTGAAGACAGTTGGCTAACCCATTGTACTGTGTTGTAGGAGCCAAAGGTCACTCTGGTGTGCTTAGTTGATTCATAGAGTAATGTGATACAGTACTTAGCTCTTTGCTTTGTAGCCAGTAAATTAAACCGTATCCTTTTATTATAAGTCAGAGTACCATAATTTTTGGAAAAACTTGAAGCTTTTCTTTTTATGGTTTCTGAAGGGTGTGTGTTAGCAAATTTTACAGGTGTGTGGAAGGGCATCTAGGCTTGGAGGAAATGTTGGTGTGTTCTATTGTACTGTAAATCATTTTTTAAAATGATCTTGGCACTTGACAGCTAAAAATAATCTATTTTTGCGGCCACTCGTTTTGCATTGGCATTTTTAAATGATAAGGCAGTCAAATCTACTAATAATGTAGGTGGTTGTTTTTAAGGTGCTATACTAGTAGTTTCTCAATATATATTATATTGTTGTTTGGGTTATAATGTTACATAGTATATCATGAGTTTTTAGGTGCAAGTTTTAAACATCCCTTCCAGTGTTTTGTCAATCAGTAAAATCAGAAATAATCAGGAAATAGTGTCATGATATCTGGACTTTGTATATTACCAACTTTTATCTTTTGTGCCTTCTTACCGTGCCCTGTCATCCTCTCTTTCCATTCCCTTCTGACTCCTCATTCCTTCCTTTCAACAGGCTCAGTACAAACTACTGAATAAACTACTGGCATCACTGTAATGATTTTAGTCATGGCAGGCTTATTGAAAAACTAAGTCAGATGATTCAGTGTTTTCACTTTTGGTAATGAAAGGATAAGGTAGGAACAACCAGGGGTGAAAGGCATTTGAAAGCAGCAGTCATACCAATTCTGTGTTGTTAGCCTGTTCAGTGCAAACCTCCTAGTGTACAGTTTTTGTTTTCATATTTAATCAACTGAGGACTTTTTATATCCCACTGTGTTTATTGACAAGCCCTATGTCCTATATATAGAATGTCTGTGCAATTATAGATAAAGTATCAATCATTTATTCCCTCCTGAGTCTGAAGAGTTGCACGTGAGTGTTCCTGTTCGTGTGTGCAGAGTTCAGAAGTTTTCATTGCTATTGAGCTCTTGGCTGTGGAGAGGAGGAGTCTGCTGCCTTTGTGGCTGTGCCTGTAGGAGAGAGAGCCTATCGTATTTCACTCTAATCCGAAACGATAGCCACGCAGTCTGTTTTATTGTTAGGAGAATCCTCCTGGAGATCTCTCACTAGGCTTTTCATTAAGGGAAAGCAAGGCGGATGGGCTTAGGAATCAGAGCGGCAGCACGGTTGCCATGAAGCAGCGGCATAAGTACTCTAATTTATATCGTACTCTGACAACTTGTTTGATCTGTGTCTGTTTCCCCATGGTATTGTTTCTGATGAGATAGAACAGACGACTGGATTGCAGGCTCACTTCTGGAAAATTATGTCAGGGAGCGGAATGGGACTGCAGTTTTGGATACTGATTGGAGAGTGCAGAAAGGATGTACTTTGGTATTGTATGTCTACACAATCCTAATATGCTTTTCTGAAACTCCTGCAAGGTGCCACTTACTGTTGTTTTTCCTCCTCCTTTTTTATTTGGCAGCTTACAAAGTGTTGTAGGCAAGTCTGCCTCAGGAGAATTGCACGGGCATAGTGACCCAGCTCCCTACTGCTGCTGGTTTAAATGCAGCAAGTGTTTTGATTGAATGAATTGGAAAAAGCCTGGAAAGATCTTGTATTTCAAGATTAGCATTTTAGCAGCCACTGTGGTGGGGGATAGGATCAACGCCAGAAGAGGCTTCTCTAAAGTTGAGTACTGTAGTTGACTTTAAAGAAAATGAAAAAGGAATGCACCTCAAGGTCTTTCAGACTCAAGCAAAATTCGGGTTCCCTCTCACGTGCTGTGAGCTGGATAAATTTTTCCTCCTTGTCTAGGCAGTCAAAAAGATTGTTTCGCAGTGATGGTGAGCTCACATCAATATGTAGGCATCAGGTAGAAGAGGACGATGAGAACTGGATCTACAGAACTCAACACAGAAAAGGTGACTCAGTTTTTGTCCACATTTAATTGTGTCCTTGCTTATGTACCATTTCTCCATTCATTTTTCTTTCTCCCTGTTGTCTCTTGTTCTTGTTACTAGTGATGCCCACTGGTGCTGTTAAGATGAATCTTTTACGAGGGACCATCCATCCCTTTGGGTTTGACTCTGCTATTTTTGGTGAGCTTGCTTAGTCAAAACTAGCTCAGCTATGCCTATGTGTGCTGCAACTGTACTTGCCAGTTGCAGTGTAGACCTACCCCATGAGGAGACAATATGACTCTCCCAATACTGTGTTTGAATGTTGAATAAGCAGAGCAGAACTGTCCTGATCTCTGCATGATCTTGTAGAGATGTCCTTGGCATGGTCACATCATTTCTATGGGAATTTATAAAAATCCAAGTGGAAAAAGCTTTGAACTTCCTTGATTGGGCAAGTAACATTTATTTCTATAGTGTGTTCAATAGATTTAGTTTTTTTTATATTTACATTTCCATAATATTTCTCCCTCCCTGTCCGCCTAAGGTTTGTGACTGTGCCTCACTAGTTATGCTGGATTGGCAAATGTTGGAAGGATCTTTTATTTCACTACAGTAGCAGTGCTCAGTTATGACACCACAATTTCTCTAACAAGTTGGTAGTGTTTCCTTACACCATCAATATGTTAATAGGTAATAGTCCTGCTGGAAAATGTTAAGCATGTTTTACAGACTTATAACACTATTCAAATAAAAGGGAGGTAGGTGTGTCACACGCACACACATTTTGACTTGTGCAGAGTGTTTGTAGCAGAATGAGGAAGCCACCTGCTCATACATGTATCTGCTAACTACATAGCAGAATGAATTTCAGAACTCAGTCTTCATACTTCTGTTGACAGGTTGAACTACTGTCAGTGCATTTGTCATAGGCTGGTATGTATGATAAGATGGGTTGGATCATCCTTTCTCTATTCTGGAGAATGGCCAACGCTTGTCAATGGAAAACTGAAGGTGACAGATTTAAGCTGCAAAGGTGACTTCTGTAAGACCAGGCAAGCACTTAAACACTTGCATTTCAAAGGCTACGTCTAAACTACACCCCTCTGTCAGCAGAGCGATGTAAATTAGATGTATCGAAAGTGCACATGAAGCCGGGATTTAAATATCCTGTGCTTCATTTGCATAATGGCGGCCGCTGCTTTTTTTTTTTTTTTTTTTTTTTTTTTTTTTGGAAACAGGGCTCTTTGGGAAAAAAATGGCAGTTTAGACAGGGCATTTTCGACAGAATGCCCTGTCTCGAAAGATCCTGTACTCCTCAAAAAATGAGGAGTACAGGATCTTTCGAAACGGGGCATTTCTGTCGAAAATGTCCTGTCTAAACTGCTGGGTTTTTTTTCGAAAAGCCCCATTTCGCAGAAAGAAAAGCGGTGGCTGCCATTATGCAAGTGAAGCGCAGGATATTTAAATCCTGGCTTCATTTGCACTTTCGATACATCTAATTTACATCCCTCTGCCGACAGAGGGGTGTAGTTTAGACGTAGCCAAAGTGAATTTTCCTTTTCTTTTTGGCAGCAGTAGCGTGTGCGCAACCAGAACATTGGTTTGCTTTACTCCAAGTCAGAAATAAATATAGTTTTAGTATGCGGTTTGGATGAAACCTTCCCAGAAGGAACACTTAAAAGGGCGTATACAGTTGTACTGTGGTACCAAGAGGGTGGAACTGGATGTTGATTTGTTCTTTAGAAGGTGGCTGTGTAACCTTTTAAATGCTGTAAAACTGCTTCAGAAGGATCTTCATTTTGCAGCTGGCTCCTAATTTTTAGTTTTTAGTTGTTGATAAGTGCATACCATTCTGGGATGGTTGCTGTGCTCAAGTCGATTCTTGTACATTCTTGGGATGGTACGTACTGGTCACATAATGTAAAGTACGCTGTTCATTATTGCATTAAACTTTCTTGCACCAGCTAGGAATTCTTTCACAAGAAATGGCATGACTGTGGTGGGAAAGGAAAAGATGCTGGTGGATTAACATGGTGTATTAATTTTGCCGGGAGCATTATTGTACACTTGATTTATTGAAAATAAAGAAGTCCATTGTACAGAGCACGGGGGGAGGGGAAGATTCTTTCTGAAATTGGTCAGCAAGCTATAAAAGCTTGCCTCCTTTGTCATAATGGAGATTGTAGTATGTGGGTTTTGAGTGGGAAATGGAGGAGGGCTAGGCCACGCTGTACAAACATGCCCTATAGCTTCTCCTACACAGAGAGAAGACTCAGATTTAGCTTAATAATTTGTAATATTAGTTTGTGTAATGGGTATATGTTCAGCTCATAACTTGCTCTACACCATTTGGTCCGGTGGGCAGTCTGCTAAAGATTGAAATTACATGCTGCTGTAGGCAAGGACTGTGTTGGGGTTAAGATGGAGGGCATGGGGGGCAGGGCCTTGGAAAAGAACTGCGGAAGGAAAGGGAGTGGGGCCATGGTATTTGGTTTTCAGCATTCAGAAAGTTGTCAATCGTACATGAAATGGAGCTACATTAATGTGTACTAGGCAACCTTCAGTGCATACCAGCAGTGTCCAAGTGGGACAGATTGTGAGCAGTGTGCTTGTATGTGGTAGAATTATCACCCTCTGATGTGCAGTAATGCACCATGAGACAAGCCCTTTATTACCCACACATCTACTAGCATGATAGATGCCATCATGCCCCTCTGCCATGTATACTGGCCAAATCGGACAGTCCCTGCACCAAAGGATAAATGGACACAAATCAGACATCAGGAAGGATAATATATAAAAATCAATAAGAGAACACTTTAACCTCCCTGGTCTCAGAAGCAAATTTAAAAGTACCCATCCTTTTACAACAAAAAAAAAAAGCCCCAAAAAACACAAACCATCAAAACCAGACTGCAAAGAGAAACAGCGGAGCTGCTATTCATTTGCAAATGTAATGTGATCAAATAAGAACTTAGAATGGCTCTCTCACTACAAAGGCAAATTTTCCCTGTCTTGGTATTCATACCTCCCCATCAACTGCTGGGAGTGAGCCACATCCATCCTGACTCAATTGGCCTCGTTTGGTCCTACATTTTATAAGTAACTCCCTTCTTTTGATATGGTAGTGTGTGTGTATATATATATATATATATATATATATAATATATATATATATATATCCCCTTAAGGTGCCACAGGACTCCTCATTACTTTTCCTAACATATGGACAGCTTTGAGGATTCTGATGCTGCTGCAGGTCACAGTAGTGAGTGGTGAGCTGAGTATTCCAATGCACAAGCTTATTAAAACAGATCTTTGATTGACAATGCCCCATGAGAGACTGACATTGCTTGCTATTTTATGGTTTGAAATGGAACTGGCCAGTCTGTGGATCTCTCACACACTGTGCTTTGGCTCGCAAGGCCAAAGCAAGAAAAGTGACCTTTTAAACTAAAGCGCTAAGGTTAACTTTGTAAGGCTGTCCCCTATTATAACATTATTTAATACTGGTCCTTCCAGTGTTGATGCACAGTTCAGTTTATTGATGATAATCGTACATTTCAGTTATTCTTAAAATTAAAATGTTTCTATAAGCTTAGAGGATATGATCTTTTGAAATTTTCTCATATATGGTGTGAATAAACACTGATGTACATATTCCAGTATGCAAATGTATTGCCTTATATGACAAGAATAAATCATGGATGCAAACCATGGATCAAATCCATATGGGCTAAAATACAATACATACAAAATTAAGTATACAAAGGTTTAACAAGCAGGGGAGGCATTCCTTGCCTGGAGCACCATTGATCTTGGGCTAGCCCTGACCACTGATCTGTTAAATTAGTACAGGTTGAACCTCCCTAGTCTGGCACCTTCCAGACCTGAGTGGTCCTGAACAAGGGAATTTGCCAGACCAAGGGAGGTCAGGCATCCAGGCTTTCTCAGGGCTCCCCTCCTGGCTGCTGTCCTGGGAGACCACCTCCAGGCACCTGCCTGGCTTTGCTGTCCCCCAGCCCTGCCAGCTGTTCCTGGGGTTCCCTGGCCCCACAGCGGGTGGCAGCTGTTTCTGATGTTCCCTGCCCAGGTCCCGAGTGCAGCAGCAGTTGCTTCCATTGTTCTCTGACCCTGCTTGCAGCGGCTACAGCTACTCCCAAGGTTCCCTGGCCCCGCACGCAGTAACAGCTGCTCCTGGGGTTCCCTAGTCCTGAGTGAGGTGGCAGCTGCTCCCGGGGTTCTCTACCCCCAGATCATTGGCCCTACAGGCTGCCGCCGACCAGACTAGCTCCTCTTCAAGCAGCTCTCAACCTCTGTGGCTGGGCCCTCTGATTTAGCAACATCCCTGGTGCTGCCACCATGGATGTTGCTGGACGAGAGTCACAGACGAGGGAGGTTGAACCTGTACATCAGTTTCTTTCCTTAAATATTTCCTTGTCAGTTAATCGAGTTCTTTTTTTTCTTTCAAATAGCCAGGAAAGGATTGAGATTAAGTTTAGCAATGAATAGTTTAGGATGATTCTCTAAATTTATGGACACCCCATCACAGAGCCTCGCAATTCCACATCCTCAAACAATTCCTCTTCAAAGAAAAGTTGGTAGGCTGAGGCCTATAATAATCTATTTGTGTGAAGCTATTGGCCTGCTACTGCCTGTCAGTGTTAAAGCAAGATGGTAGTGTTTCTTCCTCCAGCATCAAAGGATGGCTTTCTCACATGTTGGAGAGTTCCAGGCTTCTTTCGTCTAGGTTCTGAGAAATTTAAGGCTTCTACATTTTTCTGAGTTTCCCATATCTGCTAGTCAGGTCTATGACCTTCATTACTCCATATCTACATTCTCACACCCCTCTTTGGTTTCTTATGTCCCTTTCATGTTGCATAGAATTAAATGGACTCGAGCAGTGAATTCCTGGACATCACAAATTAACTCTTGCTGGAAGTTTGGAATGGGGCTACTTGCTTATGACTAGCTTTGTTGGTTTTCAAACAGTGTGTGTGGTTCCAGCCTTTATCTTGTTTGCTCCTCCATCTCAATGGTGTATACTTTTTTTGTTATTCTCTAAGGAAAAGTAGAGAATAGTTTTTTATGGTCTATGTTGGTGTTTTTATCATGGCGGGTGGTTATTTCTTATGTATTGACTCTAAACATATATTTCAATTCTTTACAGAAGCGGGGGAACTGTCAAGGACATACTTGGCATTATATTCTACATTCTTCCTTTCTCTTTTCAGTAAACACAGAACTGAAAAGCTATAATACAGATACTATTGATCTCTGAACAAAGCTTAAAGAAGCAGCTGCAGCAAATAGAAAAATACTCTATTTTGTGACTGTTCCCCAGGCCTGTGGGGGTGTGTGTGTGTAAGTGCAATAGCAGCACTGTAGTCAAGGTTGCATCCCACTTATGCATTTCGGACTTCTCAAAACCTCTTTGTAGCTCAATTGCATCTTTAAAATAATGAGGGAGGATGGTGGAAAACACTGCCAGAGTTGTCTGAATTTTCAAAGACTGTGTGTAGTAGGAAGTGTTCCACTGGTATCACACCACGCCTGCTCCTCTTGCCCTCTTCTCTCCTATCCTGTTGTCTTCGTCCTGTGCTTCCCTTCAGTGTTCCCTGTCCCTTCCCATTTTCTTTTTATTTAGCTTCTTCCCCTCTAATTGTATTCATCTTGGTGGGGAAGGAAGGTGAGGATACAAAATTTGGGAACAAACCTGATGTTTTTGCTATAAAATTTGTTCAGAGTGCTTGCGTGTTCTATCCCTGTACCCACAGTGTGTCTGTCTCAATTATTTAGATTGTTTTCTTTGGGAGCAGGAGTGATGTTTTTGTTCTGTGTTTGTAGCTAGCATATTGGAGTCCTGGTTCATGACTGAGTCTCCTAGGTGCTACCACAATACAAATAATAGTATATCGGCAGTTATAAATTACTCTTCTGGACTTTGGACTGGCATGCCTTATCTTTTTTTCAGATCCCTATTGCAAACAAATAACCACACAGATTCTAGCCACATCAAATTTATTGTAATAGTGGATAGTGAATGACTTCATATGCATTACAAATGTCACAACAGTTCTGTTGATTTTGCAGAAAGATAAAAGCCAATTGCAGCATATGGTGCTACACCAAGATTTGTTGGCAAACTTCTAGAGTTTTCCCAAAGCTTAAATTCTCCAGTTTGTGAGGAAGACTCTTATAGACAGGGGTGTTGGAGCAATGTGTACAGTGGATGTGCTGAGAATTGTTGAACCAAACTGTAAACCTTGTATACAGCCTCTCTCCGAGTTACAAATGAGTTACGGACCAAACACTTAGCCGTAACTTGAGCTGTTCGTAACTCGGACCCCATTGAGTTACACGCGACTGCACTGTTCGTAAGCGCGGGTTGCATTCGTAACTCGGGAACCGCCTTTACGAATGCTCCATGGGAGCTTTGGTCGTAAGTGCGAATGGTCGTAACTCGACCGTTCGCAACTCGGAGAGCGGCTGTATAATGAAAACTAGTGATGTGAATTGTTAACTGGTAACTCTCACCTTTAACAGGTAGGTGGTGGTTACTGGTTCCGATTAACCGGTGAGGGTTGGAACAGCTCCCCACCTACCGCACCTGGGCTGCTCTAGTACTGCGAGGCCTGCCACATGTGGTGGTGTGTGTGTGTGGGGGGGGGGGGGGGGGGTGCAGTAGTCTGACTGGAAAGGCACCTCTTGGCAGGGGCAGCTCAGCTATGGCAACCCACCTGCCCACCCACCTTTTAATCAGTTAACTGGATAAACATTACATTTGACCGGTTAACCAATTAAATGGGATTTTACATCCCTAATGGAAATCACTTCAAGCCAAGGGATGTGGGATAGCATCCTCAGTACCCCTAGTTCCAGCATCTATGCTCACAGCTCACAAATGGAGCTACCAGCTTCGAACATGAGGTACCTTCAGTGATGATAAGTCTCACCCTTCCTCTAGTCATGTTGGGAGGAAGGCAGACAGAGGAGAAGACTTCTCCCTAAAGTTGTCCGAGGAGCTGAACTAGCAGTCCTATTACTCATGTACTTTTCCTTGCTGATGAACGTCCTGTATTTTTGGTGTTAGGGAATGATGAGGCACAGCCGGTGTTCCCTGTAAGCTAGGCACTTGTGCAGCTGCTCAGAAGTTCAAATGCCACCCTGCTGAGTAGCAGAGATGCCCACAGATAGGTAGGTTTTTATGTTTCTATTTGGTGGTGCACATTTGCAATGGGAATGGGTGACTGGTTAACTTTACTGTATGATGCTTACTGGTAACCAGCTAAACAGCAGTCCTGTTGGGAGAGCTGCTGGCAGTTCCCCACCCACCCTGATGGGATCCTGCCTTATCAGTTAACTGATTAAATATAACCTTTAACTGGGTAACCGATTAAATGGGATTTTACATCCTTAATTTGCACATGCCTCGGTGCACATCAAAATAATGTATTCCATACACAGATGGAAAAGATTAGAGGGAACATTGTCCA
The DNA here is from genome assembly GCF_049634645.1 of Pelodiscus sinensis. Taxonomy (NCBI): domain Eukaryota; kingdom Metazoa; phylum Chordata; order Testudines; family Trionychidae; genus Pelodiscus; species Pelodiscus sinensis. The sequence continues at coordinate 98,795,776 of NC_134713.1, read as the reverse complement.
TAGCTAGCAGTAAAGGGCAGAGGCTGGGGCATTACTGAGGTGGAAGACAAAAATGATAGGAGAGCATGTTAATATGAGGACCTTTTATTGAGAGCCATTAATGGGCCGCCCCCCACCCTGCAGCATCTCCACCTATCTGTGCAGTGTTTCAGTTTGCCTCACCCAGCATTCCCACTCGTGCATGTGTCAGGAGGTCATGGGACTATGTTTATCTGCTACTGGGAGTGCCACCTCACAGACCTCTCTTGGATTGTCAATCAGGACAGTGTTATTTTTAAGATGACTGTTACTTTAAAGACTGATTCAGACAACGTTCAGAAGGTGGAAACCACTGGCATTTTGCTGTGTACAAGGCCAAGTCTTCAGTAGAACTCTTAGAACTACAGTATGTGGAATGCTTTGTTTCCCGCCAAAAATCTTAGAACTTGAAACATTATTTATGCCCAGGCTTTTAAAAAAAAATTGCAGTATGGTAACTACTTGTGGGCTCGAGCTGTGGTGTCATAATAGCATAGGTGGTGTGGTAATTACTATGTATCGATAAAAATGTTAACCTGGAAATGCCTCAACTATAAGTTAGGTTTATATTATTTCTCTGAGAATGCATATGAATTTTAAATTCCCTTAAACTTGACAGTTAAAGACTCAGCATAAGTAGTGATATTGGTGGTGGTTTACTATATCATTACAAACTACAAAGTTAGTGTTACTTTTACCATCTGTGATTGATTTAAATGCTGATGGTATCAGGTAAGTTTTCTTTAACATTCCAAAGACAACTTGCATTACTCTGAGACTTAATTTTTGGAATACTTACATGCTTCAATATTTAACATTATGTCAACACTTTCTTCAGAAAATCATTTTAGGCATTTACAAAGTTAGCCTTATTTTTTTTTTAACCAAAGGAGGAGGAAACTTAATTTTCAGAATTTCAGCTTTTAAATCACAGCTTTATTTTAAAAGTCCAAATTAAATTGAAAAAATGTAATTTATAAGTTGTAGGTGAGTTTCCTAGAAATTATGGTTCAATTTTCTGTTAGTTTATTAAAGGAAATATTGGCATAATTAATCCATAATATGGATTTTTTTAAAGCATTTTTATTTCATAATGAAAAACTTTCTAGTAGCATTTTTGTACATGTGAACTGATTTATTTTCAGCAACAACATAAAAATAAGGATGCTTAATAGACAGACTAGGGACAGTGCACATGTAGAAGGAGCAGTTGTGACTTGATGGACCAATACTCAGTGACAGATTGCAGTGTTTGTAGGAAAAAATGTTGTGAAAATAGGCCTTAAGGCTTTTGCATAAGTACTTAAATACCCATTTATAAGAGCCTAAATACTTTTTTGCCCAAGCCGAACCTGGTAGTGGGAGGAAGTGTAATGTGAAGTCTGCTGCTATGCTCTGTCACACTTTGTCCTCAAGTAATGAGATATATAAAAGGCATACAACCAGAGACATGTCAACTGATTATGCCACAGTGGTTGCCCATGTTTATGCTATATATTAATTTGACCCATAATGTGTTAGACTCATAGACTCATAGACTTTAAGGTCAGAAGGGACCATTATGATCATCTAGTCTGACCCCCTGCACAGTGCAGGCCACAGAATCTCGCCCACCCCTCTTAGAATAATCCTCTCACCTATGTCTCAGATATTGAAGCCTTCCAATACTTTGAAGGCCCCAACAAGCAGAGAGTCCTTCAGCTGTGATCTGTGCCCAATGCTACAGAGGAAGGCGAAAAACCTCCAGGGCCTCTGCCAATCTACCCTGGAGGAAAATTCCTTCCTGACCCCAAATATGGCGATCAGCTAAACCCTGAGCATGTGGGCAAGACTCACCAGCCAGACACCCAGAAAGTTCCCTATAGCAACTCCTATCATCCCTCCATTGACCTATTTCCAACTGGAAATGAATGGTCAATTAGTTACCAAGATCATGTTATTTCATCCAACCATCCCCTTATAGAATCAGAACTGGAAGAGACCTCAGAAGGTCGTCAAGTCCAGCCCTCCGCTCTAGGCAGGACCAATCCCATCTAAATCAACCCGGCCAGGGCTTTGTCAAGCCGAGACTTAAACACCTCTAGGGATGGAGACTCCACTACTTCCCTAGGTAACCCATTCCAATGCTTCACTACCCTCCTAGTAAAATAGTTTTTCCTAATATCCAATCTGGACCTCTCCCACCACAACTTGAGACCATTGCTCCTTGTTCTGCCATCTGTCACTACTGAGAACAGCCTCTCTCCATCCTCTTTGGAACCTCCCTTCAGGAAGTTGAAGGCTGCTATCAAGTCCCCCCTCACTCTTCGCTTCTGCAGACTAAACAGACCCAAGTCCCTCAGCCTCTCCTCGTAGGTCATATGCTCCAGACCCCTAATCATTTTGGTTGCCCTCCGCTGGACCCTCTCCAATGCGTCCGCATCCTTTTTGTAGTGGGGGGCCCAGAACTGGACACAGTACTCCAGATGTGGCCTCACCAAAGCCGAATAAAGGGGGATAATGACATCTCTGGATCTGCTGGCAATGCTCCTCTTAATGCATCCTAATATGCCATTAGCCTTCTTGGCTACAAGGGCACACTGTTGACTCATATCTAGCTTCTCATCCACTGTAACCCCCAGGTCCTTTTCTGCAGAACTACTACTTAACTGGTTGGTCCCCAGCCTGTAACTATGCTTGGGATTCTTCCGTCCCAAGTGCAGGACTCTACACTTGTCTTTGTTGAATCTCATGAGATTTCTAGTGGCCCAATCCTCCAATTTGTCTAAGTCACTCTGGACCCTATCTCTGCCCTTAAGCGTATCTACCTCTCCCCCTAGCTTAGTGTCATCTGCAAACTTGCTGAGGGTGCAATCTATCCCCTCATCCAGGTCATTAATAAAGATATTGAACAAAACCGGTCCTAGAACAGAACCTTGGGGCACTCCACTAGAAACCGACCGCCATCCTGACATCGAATCGTTGATCACTACCCGCTGGGCCCGGCCTTCTAGCCATCTGTCTATCCATCTTACCGTCCATTTATCCAATCCGCATTCCCTTAACTTGCTGGCAAGAATATCGTGGGAGACTGTATCAAAAGCCTTGCTAAAGTCAAGGTACACAACATCCACTGACTTTCCCATGTCCACTGAGCCAGTTACCTCATCATAGAAGCCAATCAGATTGGTCAAGCACGACTTGCCCTTTGTGAATCCATGCTGACTATTCCTGATCACTTTCCTCTCATTCTGAATGTTAATCCCAAATGTTACTCTGAATGTTAATCCCAAATGCCTTCCCTATGGTCAGTTCAGATATATCATGTGTTTTTATGCTAAATTAAGTTGTTCTCAAATTGGGCCAGTCGTTGTTGCTGTGTTCGGATATTTAGTTTACAAAAGACGTGCAATATTTGTTGCTGCATCTGGGGACATCACATAGGAGAATGCATTTTTAAAATGCTAATAATATACAGTGTCAGTCACAGCTTTTCATGATAGTAAAACAGGAGTTATGCAAAGCCACTAATTTCACTTTGTGTGTGTGGATTACAGTAATGTCTACATTTTTGTAAGTAGTAAACATCATTTTTCTGTATTGACTTTTTTGCCATTTCTACCAGTAAGCATAGCTACAAATTATAGAGGTCTGATTTTTCTGGGAAAAATAGTGAATTTGATCCACAAAAACAAATTATTTTTCCATAGATGATTTTGACATGTCCCAGATAAATCCAGATTGGGATAATTCATCTGAAGCGTACAATTTAGGTTTGGAGGGTTGGATATCATGTACCTATAGCCAAGACACCACTGTTGAAGATACTGCAAAACTTTTGCTAGATTTACTTGTCTTTATCTTTTTTTCCAGCTCAAATAACTTCTCATGGCAAAAAAAAATTTTTCCTTGCTCTTTTGGCCCCAAAAATTTAGGAAGGGGACAAAAAACCTTTCAGTCTTGAATTCTATGTTTTGTTTTTATTTGTGTTGTTGAAAGTTATTTTCAAAAATGAAGACATCTCTTTAGGAGCATCACTGATGACTCCTGTTCAAGCACTTTTGCCTGCATTAGGAAATGGCAAATGGGGAATGGAAGTTTTTGTTAAAGGAAGTTTCCAAACAGGTTGATGAAGTAAAACACAATTCTGTTTTTACACCAGTGTTTGCTAACCATCTTGATTTAGTCTCCTGTAACTGAGAAGAAGCCTGCTCCCATCTGTGGGGAGTTTGCAGCCCAGGCATTGTGGCCACACCAGTGGAAGCATGAATGAGGCTGAAAAGATACATTTATTACAAGTTGTATCTACTAGGGATATGAAGGACTAGTTGACTATCCGATAAGCAAATGCTTATTGGATAGTCGACAGGCTAGTTGACTAGTGTGTGTGTCCTTTCCCTCCCCTCCCCACCCCCGTTGCTGCCTCTATCAGAAAGATGCAGCAAGTGTGTGTGTGTGTGTGTGTGTGTGTGTGTGTGTGTGTGTGTGGCGGGGAGAGGGCGGGAGGTACTTCAAAGTGGCAGCACCGCGTGGAGCCTGAACCCTGGACCTCACACGGCACTGCTGCTTTGAAACTGCTTTGTCCCCAGGCTGCATACGATGTTTCAAAGTAGCAGTGCTGCATGGAGCTTAGGATCAGCTGGGGACTCCCCTGCTGACCCCAGGGTCCATGCAGCGCTGCCGCTTTGAAATGCCACAAGGAGCTGGACGCTGGGCTTCCCATGGCGTTTCAAAGTGGCAACGCTGCATGGAGCCCGGGGGGGTCAGTGGGGAGTCCTCAGCTGACCCAGGGCTCCACGCAGTATTTTTGCCTTTCCCTAGGGCTGTTGCTACACTTCAAAGGCAGAGGTGCCCTATCGACTAATTGAAGAAAAATGCACTGATTATTCGATTAGTCAATTACTCGCAATTTAGCATCCAATTTAATTACTCGCAGTTTAACAGAAGAAGGATGTGGAGAAATTGAAGAGGGTCCAGAGAGGAGCAACAAGAATGATTAAAGGTCTAGAGAACATGACCTATGAGGGAAGACTGAAGGAACTGGGTTTGTTTAGTTTAGAAAAGAGAAGATTGAGGGGGGACATGATAGCAATTTTCATGTATCTAAAAGGGTGCCATAAGGAGGAGGGAGAAAGCTTGTTCATCTTGGCCTCTGAGGATAGAACAAGAAGCAATGGGCTTAAACTGCAGCAAGGGAGGTTTAGGTTGGACATTAGGAAAAAGATCCTAACTGTCAGGGTGGTCTAACACTGGAATAAATTGCCCAGGGAGGTTGTGGAATCTCCATCTCTGGAGATATTTAAGAGCAGGTTAGATAAATGTCTATCAAGGATGGGCTAGACAGTATTTGGTCCTGCCATGAGGGCAGGGGTCTGGACTCCATGACCTCTCGAGGTCTCTTCCAGTCCTAGTATTCTATGATTCTATCCCTAGTATCTACCTGGTCCAGCACCCTCAGGACCTGACTGGTCCTGCTCCAGGGAATTGATCAGGGAACCTAGGGGAGGTCAATTCTGGGTCCTCTGCTGCCACCAGCTGTGGGGCTCCATTCTGGCAGCAGCAGAAGGGCTGTCATTGACCGAGCATGGGGATGAGGGACCACTCAGGGGAAGATGCAGGGTGGATGTTGACCTCAGAAGCTCAGCCCTGTGGGACCACACTGAGCTCTGCAGCAGCCAGACTGTACTCTCGGCCCTCGCCACTGGCTGCGGGGTTGCACTCCTGTTCCTCCCTCCCCTGGCTGTAGGGCTCTGCAGCCACGCTGATTCTTGCCTTGAGTGTCCCCCATTCCTGCTTCTACCCTTCCCTCCGCCCTCCCTGAGTTTGCAGTGCATCTGAAGCTCTGGGAGAATAGGGGAGTTGTTTCTGAGCAGAGGAGCATCCACAGGGATACTGGACCTCAGATGGTGCTGGGCTATAGAGGTCTGGACCATAGAGGTTGAACTTGTAAATATGCAGCCCCCAAAAAATTAAGGTGAAGCTGAGGTTAAGAACACATACAGGAACTTAAGGATAAAGAACCCTAAAAGAATGTTGTAATTAGTTCTAAAGAAAATAGGCTATTAGAAGGGCAGGCACTAAGTCCTATCAACAACATTTGCTCTTTGCTTTCTGGTTTTTTGCTTCAGTATCTTGAAAAACAAAAAAATAAGAAAACATAACAACCCACTATAGAAGCCTTATTGAACTCTGGTGAACCCTGCTATTTTTAGGCTGCCCATAATTAAAGGAATCCATGTCTCAATTCACTTGAAGTGTGGTAGACCTAAGCAACCAACTTGGAGCCTGATATATCTTTATGGGGTTTTTTGAGGGAAAGGAGCAAAACTGAAGTTCAAATGGGAGCTCAGTTGTAACCTTAACTATGGAATACAGGCAGTCCCCGAGTTACGTGGATCCGACTTATGTTGGATCCGTACTTATGAACGGGGCTTTTCTTGCCCTGGAGGACGCGGGCGGCGGGACCGCCCAGACGCGCCGAGGTCCCACCGCCCGCGTCCTCCGGGGAGAGAAAAGCTGCTCCACGTCTCCCTGGTCTGCTGGGGGGGGGGGGGGGGCGCACTAGCTGCGTGCCCCCCCCCAGCAGACCAAGGAGACGCGGAGCAAAGCCACGGAGGACCCGGGCAGCGGCACCGCGGCGTGTCTCGGTCCCGCCGCCCGCGTCTCCATGGTTTGCTGAGGGGGGGGGCGCGCAGCTAGTGCGCCCCCCCCCCCCAGCAGACCAGGCTTTTCTCGCGGACGCCTGTGGTAGAGCAGCTGGGGCGCTGCCGGTTGGTCCCGCAGCGCCGCTCCCGGCGCTACTGGACCAACCTGGCAGCACCCTAGCTGCTCTGCCCCAGGCGTCCCCAAGTCCGCTTCTGCTGAAACTGACCAGCGCTGACTACAGGAAGCCCAAGGCAGAGTTGCTCTGCTCCGGGCTTCCTGGAATCAGCCGCTGATCAGTTTCAGCAGCAGCTGACTTGGGGACACCTGGGGTAGAGCACCTAGGGTGCTGCCAGGTTGGTCTCCGCAGCACTGAGGTGCGGCGCTGCGGAGACCTACCCGGCAGCGCCCCAGCTGCTCTGTCCCAGGCGTCCAGATTCAGCTGCTGTTGAAACTGATCAGCGGCTGATTCCAGGAAGCCCGGGGCAGAGAAACTCTGCCTCGGGCTTCCTGTAGTCAGCGCTGGTCAGTTTCCGCAGCGGCTGAATCTGGATGCCAGTTCCGACTTAAGTACAAATTCGACTTAAGTACAAACCTACAGTCCCTATCTTGTACGTAACCCAGGGACTGCCTGTAGTTCTTACTGCAGGACAGAAAACCTTTTATGTCTGAATTACTGTTCTGAAACATATTACCCCCCCCCCCCCCAAAAAAACCCCAAAGAAACCAAAAACTCAAACAACAAAATCAAAAAATCCTCATGAATAAAACTTGATCTTTTGAAATATATAGAATACATACTTGTGCTATATGGCAGAGCTAAATTGTCAGCATAGTCTTTTGAAAACACAAGAAGCTGGAATATTTTCTGCACCAGCAAAAAATAATTAAAATGTACTTTTTCAAATCTTCCCAGTACTTCTCCTACATATGTGGCCTCCATTTTGGCACTTTACCTTTGTGGAGCAGATGGTTTCCTCAGGCACTGCTCTCCTGATCAGCCTGTAGCATATGAGATGGAGCAAGAGCCGCGAGTTAAGTATGTGCTTGTCCATACGCTCAAAATGATGCAGATGTTGAGAATGAGAGGGTAGCTTGGGAAGATGTTGCTGAAGCCAAATGCTGTAGTGTGTTGGGAACCAGAGTGAGGGAGGAAAGGAAGGTGTACTTTTGTGAAATGGGTCACTGACTTGTTAGATAAAATTATCAGAATTCTCATGATACATGCGCCAAAATCATGGCAAACTCTGTAATAATGTTCCTGTAAGAAGGGTGTGAGCACCTTCCCTTCTCCCATTGCCAAATCCCTACACTCATTAAACCCCCATTCCCTACACACACACACTATGTCACATGTGCATTAGCTACGGCGCTGGCAGGCCTGATTTAATTATTACCAATATAAACCTTGTTCCCCTGCTGGAAGACAACACAGCCAGTCTTGATAATGCATTTTGCCTGATTAACTGCACCTGCTGACCATCCCCAGAGACAAACATGAGGTTGCATATCCACTGATATAAACAGCAAATCGTTTCTGGTATATCCTTGCAGACTTGCTTGTTTGCTGGATGTATTCTCTTATTTTCTTAGCCTTTTGTTTTTATTTTGGACATTGCACTCAATGGTGATTAGATTTTATACTCTACATCCAATGAATACTAGAGTTTTATGTTGTCTTTTGAGATCTGAAATGTGCTGGTACAAACCGTGGTTTCTATAGCCTCCTCTGTGTTGGTTCCTTGTTTTCCCTCATTGTGGAGAAATCAGCTGAAAAATGACCTGGGGTAGCCAGGGAGATAAAACAGAGCCTAACGCCCCAGAATAGTCAATAATCTGGTGTAAGAGATGTGGGTTATCCAGGGATCAAGTACGTGGTCTGCCGGCTTTAAGAAGGGACTTGAAGCTGGGTTTGCTGCATCCTAGGTGAATGCACTATCTCCCACTTCTGCCCCCCGTTTTGGGCTCTCCCAGGCTGTTGTAAGGTAACCAAATGTTGGATCCTGTATCTTTTAAGCCTCTGCAGCCTAAACAGAGTCCAGGATCTTCCTCTGTCTTAGGATCTCAAAGGACCCTTTTTGGGTACAGATCATGTAGCCCCTTAGGGTTGATCTTTCAGGCAGTCCCACACCTTAAACAAACCCTCTCCCAGAGCTCCAGCTTTGTGTGCATATTAGGTCCACTGGCTAACTCTTTGATGGGATGTGATAGGTGTAACTTATAACACATGCAAACAGACTTTTCATGGGATCCTAACACCATTGCTCATTACTTGTTAGCAGGAGAAATATACTATTTTCTCCAGCTTGTGTGAAAGGGCTGACAGTTGAAGAGTGGAAGACTAAAATAGGCAGGGCAAGGGCTCCAAAACCATTGATGCTACTTTTTAAAAAATTACCGAGGCTGGGTAGGTAATTTCTATGGAAAAACCCATAGAACCCCATAGGAAGTTCTGGGAAGGAGAGAAGAGCCTGCCATGTTTCAAAGCAGGAGGGCCCGCCCAAAGAATCTTCAGAAGTTGTGAAGAAGCGGTGTATGTAGATATATAACTTTATATAGATCTGGTGGTTCTGGCTTCAGCTGATCCATTGTCCAAAGGTGCTTTCGCCTGTGTAGATAGTTATTAAGATTCTAAAGACCCTCCATTGTATCTGATGAGAGAAGGATGTGAAGCGGCCATTGTGAGCAAAAGTGGACTCCACATAGACCCAGAGATGTTTAATGACTCAACAGTTTTCACAGTACAACCTCATAATATCATCCATAATATCACCCCTCTCGTCCTCCTCTTATCGAAACATTTCTGCAAAACACTTCAGTTCTGATAAAAAGGCACTTTTCAATAAGAAAAACTCTAGCTTAATGTATGTGTGTAATATACATCTCCCTTTTTCAATTTTTATTTTATTTAATATTTCCCGGGAATTTATCAGTGTTTATTACCACAACAAAAACAGATGCCAATCAGTGGGTAAATACTGGGCTTATTTTGGTGGATGGAAAGATGGGCAAGAAGTATTCAGTAGATTAATGTTTTGAATTCCATCGTCACTGTAAAACTAAAACAGAACTCAAAGTGAAATGCCACCTTTGAGTCTAAGAAAACAATGTGGCTACGTCTACACTGGCCCCTTCTCCGGAAGAGGCATGCTAATTTCAAACTTTGGAATAGGGAAAGTAGGAATAAGAGATCCTCCGGAAAAGGGCTTTATTCCGGAGGATTGCGCCAGTCTAGACGCTTTTTTCCAGCTTTTCCCCAAGCCGGAAAAAAAGCGGCGGACATGTTTATTTAAATCCCACGGGGGATATTTAAATCCCCCGCGGATTTCCCTATTCCAAAGTTTGAAATTAGCATGCCTCTTCCGGAGAAGGGGCCAGTGTAGACGTAGCCTGTATGTCTGATTCCCCGCCCCACCCCCCAAAAAAACTTTTCAGTTGAATAAACAGTTTACTATTGTAGACTTCAAACTGTTAGCCTATAAATACTGACATGTAATAATTTGGCCACACCATTTCCAGTGTATGCTCTCAACTCCATCCTTCTCCATTTTTTAAAAACTTTTGACTGCTACCTTATGTTCTGAAATGTATTCTGATACAGATTTACATTTTCTGCCAATTTTAGTGTGTCAGATCTTTAAACTGTTATCTGCTGCTAACAGCTTGAAATGTTTATGGGGGGGGGGGTGAGGGGAAGAGAGGAGAGATTCATCAGTACATTAGTATGTGCATGCACTTCAAAGTTTCCCTGCATGCCTGTTTGTTTATTGTGTGTATCTTCTAGACCAGTGGTTCCCAAACTTTTCAGCATCATACCCCCTTTCTGATTTTAGAGAACCCTCACCATCTCCCCAAATAGCAGCAAAACTTGGGGTGGGATTGACGGGGGTGTATGTGTCTTGGTCACCTTGCGCCCCCCCTGGAATTGCTTCACGCTCCCCCAGGGGGGCATGTCCCCCAGTTTGGGAACCCATGTTCTAGACTAATACATAGCCTTACTTCAAAAGGCAGCTTTGCATATACACACAGGCTAATGTGTTATTGTAATACATATATCTCATGCAATGTACTGTATTTTCCTAATAAAGAAGTATTTTTTTATATTTCAATTAGACAATAGAAAAATGCAATTCAGACAAAAAAAAAAAAAAGCTTTTTGTAAACTCCAGGAAGTTTTCAGTAAAAATTGGTTTTATCTGAAAACTAAGGGGCATATATATTTTTACCAGTGCGCTGTAGTAAAGCCAGGACTTGAGCCACATTTAATATTAGTGCTATGCGCTTGTACAGCACCTCTCATCCAAAGATCTTTAACTACTTTTGGTAACTTCGATTCATCCTTACCATCCTACCCTCATAGGATAAGTATTGTTATCCCTATTTTACACGTGTGTGGAAATGAGGCACAGAGAAGTGAAGGGTCTTGCCATAGAGAAATTTCATAACAGAGAAGGAAATACAACAGTAAATGTGATTCCCAGTTACCTGCTCTCACAAAGGGGCAGCTATCTCCTTTAGCTCAGTAGGTGGCAACAGAACATAATTAACTCCTTCCATTTGGTTGTCTTTGGCTAACTTAGATCAGAATGCAGCATGTCCTGCAGGTGCTAGTGCTGATAAGAAACATAGATAAGTGTCTAGGCAGACTTCATTTTTCTTAGGTATGTGAGAGAGGCAACAAATATGTCAGATTAGTCCTGTCAAAACAGAAATAGAAAATCCTCTTTGCCTCTTCTTTCAGCACAGGAACTCTGCACACAGACAGCTGGATTGTGCTTGAGTTGTTTATGGTCATCAACTCGGAGTGTGTCACAGTGACAGGAAGGTTACAACCTTTCTATAGCTAGGTAGGAATATATTGGGTGGGAGGAGGATGGCAGGAGAATTCTGAAACTATAATTACAAAAGGATGTAAAAGTTGAGAATCACTGCCTTATTCCATTCCACACATGGTTTCTTATCTCACTGAGGACAAAGACTATGTGGAAATGTTTTTTGTTTTCACTTTTTAAGGAGTTGGGTGGCATTTGAGTCTTGAGATTCCAACACATTAGAGAACTAGAATAGTGATAGAAATGTAGCCGTGTTAGTCTGGGGTAGCTGAAGCAAAATGCAGGACAATGTAGCACTTTAAAGACTAACAAGATGGTTTATTAGATGATGAGCTTTCATGGGCCAGACCCGCTTCCTCAGATCAAATGATCTGAGGAAGCGGGTCTGGCCCATGAAAGCTCATCATCTAATAAACCATCTTGTTAGTCTTTAAATGCTACATTGTCCTGCATTTTGCATTAGTGAACTACATGGCTAAAAACCTGTTAAACACTCCAAAATATTGTGGTTAATTGTTTCTGGACCAGAAGTGAACATTGGTTGCTGAAGGAAAGCTATATATCAATAACTGGGGATCATCTTCTGTTGCTTTCATTCATTTGTCCTCTTTAGTCTAAAAGGTAAACAAGCTTTTTTTTTCCTTTTGTATGTCTCAGACAGGGATTTTTCAATATGTCATTTTCCAGAAGATAATCACAATGTCTATCGTGCATATTAATGTTCATCTCAGAGAAGCTGCCTGTACTTTCTGGAACACAGATACTCTGTTAAAGTCTAGTTATTAAAACGTGTGCTGTTTACCCTGAAGACAAATATCAACGTAATCTGATACTGCCAAGTACACTTCCCTTTTCGTTCACCTGTCCATTTAAAGTGTGATCTGCCTTCTAGACAATAAGTAAAACTGTAGCAGAATAATTCTGTGTTTTCGCAGCCTTACTTGATCCTGACATTCCTATTTTCCATTTTAGCACCAATATTTATCCGCACTGCTGTTATCATTATTATTTTATTATAGTAAAATACCGAGTTACTCTGAAATAGGACTCCATTGACTTCTGGTGCAAAGTATGATTTAAGAATAAATAAATATGATGAAAGATTTTGCCTCTGAGAACAGGTGATCATCATCTTCGCATATGTGCTGCAGGTGGCACATGACCACGATTCATCATTAAGATTAAGATTTAGTCTTGGTTATTTTTAGTAAAAGTCATGGATAAGTTACGGGTAATAAAAAAAAATTCATAGCCCGTGACCTGTCCATGACTTTTACTGTAAATACTTCTGACTAAATCTTAGCTTCCCTGGGGGGGCTCTGGGTATTGTTGCCTAAGTAGCAGTGGTTCCGGGAGCCGCATGAGCAGCAGCTGGTGTGGCTGGCCCTAGGGTCACACTGGCTGCTGAAGCTGCGGAAGTCATGGAGATCCTGGAAAGTCACAGCATTTATGACCTCAATGACAGACTCACTGCCTTATTCATCACTGAATTTGATCCACTGATTGGACCTTTAGCTTTCCTATCTTGGAGTAAAGTTATAAGCATCAGTAATACAATTCAGATGTGTCCATTAACCACATATAATTTGCTACTGAAGTTCTTGCCAAACAAAGATTAGTGTCTTGAAATCCCTGGATAATCCTTTGTTTTTTTGCACCACTTCCACTGTGGCGATTTCTTACCTAAAGAAATCAAAACACTTGTCTCTCCCATACCTCTTTGCTTCACCCTGCCCTCATCAGAAACCCTTCATTAACTATTTTAATATAGTCTTCACTTTGTCCTCATGGTAAACCCTTTATATTTCTTTTGTCCTTTCTCTTTATACAGCTTCTATGGCTAAGAAATTCTTGAACACATTTGGAAAAGTTGGTAACAGATTCCTTCCTTGACAATATGGCAAATCATAGAGAATTCTGCCCTTTGTGTTCCCTCTTAACAAGTCAAACATTTATTTATTTATTTTTAAATTTTGGTTTGCAATGAACATAGCATGAATTCTTAATTTATTTCTAATAATAGCAAAGTGAGATCTTTGCAAATGCACCTACTACAGAAGTGTAAACTGAGAAATAATACTAATTTAGGATTCTACTTATGGTGTGCTTCAGTTAAATAAATGATTTTTGGTATCTAATTTTATATTCAGTTTTGAGTATCTATAATTAAGTGTCACAAGTGAGATGGGGCTTTAGGGTAATTTACCGAGAAGACTAGATACATGTAGAAACTAATTTCAACTTTCAAGTGTTGCTACAAGTGCTTTAAGCACTTTGAAATTTAATTTTTATTAATTTAAATGTTCACAGTTGTGGTAAAATATGGTAGACAGACAATAGATATTTAATGACAGTAGATGCTAAGATTCAGTTTTATAACTATTAAAGCATCACATGTGTTTCCTTCAAACTCTTAAAAAGATCCCAAGTACCATTCTTTGCCTATCTGTACATTTCTGTTGGTTTGTATTTGTATGGAGAAACCAGTTTTCATATTTACCTTTTTACAAGTCAGGCTGACATATTTGTATCCACCTGGCTCCTGGTCACAAGTGTACTGTGGAGGGACACCTTGGATCTTTGTGGTAGATGGTATAAGAAAGGTGACTTGATTGTACATCCTCCTATAAATGGATATCAGAATAAGAATAAGAAAAAGAAAACATAAAAGCCAAAATAGTAGCAATTTTTTTCATATTTTTTGTAACAGTGGTGTATTTTTAAATATACTTTTAGAATTCAAAGGATATTGCTCACTTGATTACAATAATTTTATGATAGGTCAACTTTTGGGTCTATATAATAGTTTTCCTTACCAAGAAAATCATAGAAAGGGGAATGTAACTGCAAGTAACTTCATTATGAACTTGAACTAACTTACACGCCTGAATTCTTTTTGGTGTTACTGGTTAAGAAAACAGACATCTTTTAAAAGTGTGTTGTTTGTAACTGTGGATGCTACACTGTAGATTTTGTGAAATGAAGCAGTGTCATGGCTACTTTCAAAAGTTGTCATGAAAATGAAGGCCCTAGTCTTGCACTTACATATGTGAGTAGTTTCATTACACACTTGAGAAGTCCTGCTGAAGTTAAAGTTTCCTCTATGCATAACTGTGTGTCGGATAGGAACTTAATTTTTTATTTATTTGTGTAGTAAATATTTAGCTATCTGAGATGATATCAGCAGTGATGGTGGTTCTCTGCCAGGCATATTTTCAATTGAAAATGTAGCTGCTTAAAAGAAAGTTAATGAGTTTCAAAAACACGTGCTCCAAGGTCCCACACTCAATTTTGTAGCTTTAAAATAATATTTTTCTATTTTCAAAGTGCTATTTTCCCCTATAGTTTTGTAGGGAAAACCACAAGAAAAAGAAAAATGACTCTAGTGAAACTGATTATATAGAAAGCCCTATCAAATGTGCAAAGAAAACAAAATATAGGGAAAATATTTTACTCTACTATTTCAGCTACAATAAGATTGTATTATTTATCACGGTAGTTGATAACATAATTTCAGAGAGAAGTGTGATTTTTTTAAAATTAACATTGTGACTAAATACATCCATAAAGAAAATAAATTTAAATACTTCCTTGTTGCTGACCTTTTTTCCTGTTACTGGTGATGTGAACATTTTTGTGGTGGAATCTCTGTCTTGCGTTTCTTGATGGTAGACCTATCCAGAGAGTGACAATTTCATTTTGCAACTTGGTAGTTTTAGTTTTTGGGTGCACTTGGTAGCCCAGTAACAGGTAAAGCAAGATAGAATGCAGATGGAGTAGGAATAGTCCAAACCCAGATCTTTGGTAGCTTTGAATTTGACAGCTCTGATTTATGGGATTAATCAATTATTTTTAGGAAAATGGGGCAACTTGGAACAAATTTTTCTAGAGCCAAAAGTTAGATTTTATTTGTACTTTATGTCCCTGTCTTTTTAAAAAAGAAAATGTAAATGTCTTTTAAAAAAATGTTTGCAATCTGTTTTGTTAACAAGAATAATAGAATGAGAATAATTTAATAATCCCTTTAGAAGGATGAAATTTCACTTCTTTATAAACTGTTTTCTGTTTCTGGGATGTTGATATTGATTTATATTTTTAATAGAAAAAAATAAAAATGGCGTATTTGTTGTCATCAAGGAGTTGCATGCAATGAATTCCAATGATTTTGCACACAGCAAAAAGAATGAAAGACCCACTCTGGCTTCCCAAAATCCTTTTAAAAAGCCAGCCAATCTACCTTTAGCTAAAGGAGTGTTTCTTAAGTGGTCCACAAAACCACTTGGAGAAACATACTAACTGGCCACTCCAATGTGTTTATTTGCCAGCTTCGCGGCCACGGAATCTCATAGCTCCCATTGGCTGCGGTTTGTTGTTTGCAGCCAAGGGGAGCTGTGGGAAGTGGCAGCCCGGCCCATTCCACTTTCCTCAGCCTCCCTTGGCTGCAAACAGCGAACCAGAGCCAATGGGAGCTGTGAGATTCTGTGGCCACAAAGCTGGCAAATAAACACATTGGAGTGGCCAGTTAGTATATTTCTCCAAGTGGTTTTGTGGACCACTTCGAGAAGCACTGATCTAAAGACTGTACAATTACTCTTGCAAAGTCAGATCCAAGAAATGATGTGAAGCAATTTAAGAATGGTAATTCATGGACTGCATCATCAGGAATGCCCACTTAGCACTTAATTAGAAATAATTCCTTCAAGAGAACAGGCAGTGACAGATTGAGTTACCTCCCTTCCCCCTGTCCTCCATTTCCCTGGTCAAAATTATGGAATATGCACATGTTCAACATTTAATACTCAAGGCTGCTAAGATTCCTGGAAGTCTACCTGTTGGGCATTTTGTATAATTAATTTAATGAGCTATTTTACCTGTTTGCAAATAAATTCCATATATCCACAAACTTCAGCACCTCTGTGAGGTAGAGAAATATGACTATTCCTTTTTGACAGATGGGAAACAAAGACCCAGAGAGACTGAGTGACTTGACTAAGGTGACTCAGTGACAAATCCAGAAGAAATCTGTGCTGGAACAGGGACTTGAACCAGGATCTCCCAAGTCCTGGCTGGCATTCTTATCACCAGACCAGCCTTCCTCTCATATCAGTTCCTCCAATGTCTTCAGTCACCACATTCTACCTATCCCTGGCCTCCCATTCCGCCTCCCATCTGTTGCCCACCTGATGCTGCCACTGCCTACTTTGGGATCTCAGCTCTTCACCAGGCACGCAGAGCAGGTGCAACAACAACCTTTGATGAACAGAGTTTGGTACAGAGATACCAGAAGATCCAGTTAGTTTGCGGGAATGAATGGGAGACCTGCAAGTGCATGAGTGTCCTACAAGACACTAGATAGTCTTGAAAAAGGCCACATTTATTTCTATCTCTGAAGATAGTGTTTTTGGCAGAAGTGTTCTCTGGAAATAATAAAAAAGGAAGAAATCTCTCTCCTTTCTACTTTGCATGTGGTGTTGTGTGGATTTGTGATCACTGAGCCGACTTCAGAGAAAGCTGGAGAAGAGTGAGGAACATCTTTCTTATTTGAATGAAGCCTGTGCAAGATATTATTAGTATGTGTGTTGGTTGGTCAGACTCAGTTATGAGGGATGGCTTGAATATTTTTTTTAAACGTTGTTAAACTTTAGAGATGGAAAACACCTATAAGGCTTGTAATTCATCTCCCTGCCAATGTAGAATTATTCCCTGTAGTGCATTGAATAATGGTTTGCCCAGCAGAGTTTAAAATAAGCCAAGTGATGGGACTTGTGCTGATTCCTCTGGAAAGATAAAGCTTCTACTTTGCCAAGAAATTCCTGTTTTTCAGTATATTTTTTTCTCTTTCTAAATTCCCATTAGTCAAGTTATATTTGTTTGACACTTAAAGGTCTACACTATGGATCAACCTAGTTATGCAGATGGTTAACATAGCTGGAGTCAAGAGTATCTTAAATTGACATATTGTATTGTCTAGGTATGTAATTGTGTAGACGATTAAACAATTAACCGGTAAGAGAAAAGCTTATTGGTTAATGTTATCGTGTGCACACATCTCCCTTCCCCTGCCAGTATATTTTTTTAGAGGGCTGGCCAGCAGCATAGCTAAGTCCTGGCTGGCTCCAGGTCCCCAGAACTACTTCTGCTGCAGCTCTGCAGGGAAAGCAATTTAGGAGCCGGGTGGGCAGGCTGCAACAGTGGGTAGCTCCTGGGACCCAGCGTAAGCTGGCACTGAGCTGGGCTGCCTGCTTACCTGGCTCCTAAATTACTTTCAGTGCAGAGCCATGGCAGACCGAGCAGCAGGGGGATGCAGGATCTGGGATAGGGTTGTTGTGACCTGGGTTGGGGGTGCAAGTATGTGGATTGTGACCTGGGGCAGGAGGGGATTGTAATCTGATGCAGGGGCTAGGAGGAGGTTTGGTGCAGGAGAGGATTCTAACCTGGAAGAGGTGTGTAGGAGCGGGTGAAGGGTCTGGGAGGGGGTTGTGTCTTGTGACAGAGGTGCAGGGATTTAGGGTGTGGTGGAGTTAGGAATTTAGGGTGCAGGGTCTGAGAGAGTGTATTTGTGCAGGAGTGGAGATGCTGGTCTGAACACTGGGAACATGGGAGGAGGGGATTTCCAGCTAATGGAAGCTGTGGGATTGTGCTGGGGGTGGGGACAGCATCTGAAGCCTCTTCTTCACCACAGCTTCTTCTCTGAGCATAGGGGGGAGGTTGAGGCAGGCAGGGAGCCGGACTGAGACTCCTGCTAGGCTGTGGGCTGGATCTGGTGTCTTGGCATGCTGGATTAAGCCCCTGAACCTTATTTTGCCCAACCGTGATCTAGAAACTCCTTCATCTTCCTTCACAGTCCTATTCCTTTCTTTGCTGGAAACGTTCCATTTTCTCTCCTGCAAGTGCCCATCTCTCCTAGCCCAGCAAAGGACTTAAAAAACAATGAATGGTCTTGCAGTACCTTAGAGACCAACAAAAAATGTAGATAGTGTTATGAATTTTTGTGAGCACAACCCACTTCTTTAGATGAACCACAACAGCTCGTGATACCATCTATTTTTTAGTTTCTAAGGTGCTGCAGGACTGTTTGTTGTTTAAGTTTTTTCGGTTACAGACTAACACGGCTACTTCTGTGAGACCAGCTAAGGATTTCACCCTTCCTCCAATGATAGCTGGAAGTGGAAGTGGGCATTGTAGTGGGCATAGAGAAGCTGGCCTGCCAGATGCTCAAAGCAAATGCATGGGTTCTGAAAATGGCTGGATCATTTCTTTCAGAAGAGACTCTGAAATCCTCAAACTGCTGGTTGACACAAAGCTTTTGTGTGTGCAACCTCAAAACTGCAATGGCCCTTTTTCCTGCTCTATCACATTACACAGTAATGTGTAATTTACATGTCTAATTTCTGTGTCAGATACTGATTCCCAAGTCTCTTCATCCAGCTGCATATGTGTGATTCTCCTCCACACTCCCACCTGCAGATGTACAAAACTGCTTTTTGTTTCCAAGTTAAATATCATTCTGTTTTTTTCATGCTCAACTAGGACCACTTAACACTATTTTGCAGTATTCAACCAGCTGCTCCCAATTTAGAATCTGTTGATTTCATTAATGTTTGATTTAATTAATAGTCTGTTTATTTCTCCTTCCAGGTAATTAATGAATAGCTTTACTAAGATTGGCCCTAACACCGATCCTTTGTTCAAAGGATTTTTTTTTTAAACCTTGAAATAGGGCTGTATTCTTCCCATTGGAATATCATGGGAAGCTAGTGGCGCATTAACTTTTCTAGTCATGGGACCCCTCCCCCATCAGTAATGGAATCTGTCCGCACCTCCCCTCCATTACTGTACAGCAAAAGTGGATCTGGTCTTGAAATGTAGTGCTCTTCCCCCCCCCCCCCCCCCCGCTTTGGAAAAAGGGCCAATGCAGTTTTGAGGTTGCACACACAAAGGCTTTCATCTAGCAGTTTGAGGATTTCAGGGTCTCTTCTGAAAGGAATGATCCAGCCATTTTCAGAACTCGTATGTTTACTTGGAGCATCTGACAGGCCAGCTTCTCTATGCCTACTACAATGAACTGACTTCCTCTTCCAGCTGTCATTGGAGGGAGTGTGAAGTCCTTAGCTGCCATGCCTTCCATCCCAACTTTCTGCCATGCCTCCTTAGGGGGACACGCTCCACAGTTTAGGGATCACTGGGCCAGGATAAGTGACCACTATCATAAGATCTTCCCTACTTTTCTGCTAGAATAATTTATTCCAAAGTTGTAACCCACCAAAGTAACTTGTGTACAATAGGGCACCAGAGTTACAAACACCAGAATTATTAACTGACTAGTCAAGCACACATCCCATTTTGAACCAGAATTATGCAAGCAGACAGCAGCGACCCAAAAATAAATAAATAAAATAAAAGCACCAAATACAGCACAGTGTTGTGTTATATATTACATTTAAAAAAAAAATGTACAAAAAAAGGAGGGTGAGTTTAAAAAAAGATTTGCCCCAGTAAGGACATTTTTTTGTGTGCTTGTTTCATTTAAATTAAGATGCTTAAAAGCAGCATTTTTCTTCTGCATAGTAAAGTTTCAAAGCTGCATTATGTCAATGTTCATTTGTATACTTTTGAAAGAATGCTCATATTTAGTTCAAAATTATGAACAACCTCCATTGTCAATATGTTTGTAACTCTGAGTTTCTACTGTGTATATGGTAACACATACTGAACAATGATCACATAAGAGCTAATAATGGCTAATAGGGCTCCACATGCTATTAGTGCTGTTTTGGCTATGGTCTTTACTGCTATTTTTAAAGTGCCTGCACTATTTGCTATATTGATTCTTTGGGAGAAGTTCTAGAAAATGAGTTGTGCATGCGTACGTTTCACAGAGGGACCTGGATTTCAGGAACGGTATGCTGGTAAACTATACATTAGGGGCTGCATTTCCCAGGTATACAATGAAGCCATTAACCCTGAACTCTTCCTTGCTCCTTACCACATATAATTCTTTACTATCTAAGCATCCATCTTCAACTGCAGTATGGTAAGCATGCCCATGCTAGGTTTTATCTAGCTGATATGGGTAACAGTAGTAGGAAAGACCTGGCTGCAAAGATCCCAGCGTGGACCCAGCAACTTGATTACATACCCAGTGGGCTTGTACTGGACAGGGTTATACTGAATTGGGTGGGACTAGGGTTGCCAGATGGTTTAACAAAAAATACCAAACCCCCTTCCCCCCCCCCCCCCCAAACCATCAGGAAAAAATTCTGTTGAGGGCGGGGAAAAAAAAGGGGGGGGGAGACCAAAGTTGTTGGGAGGAGGGGGAAGGAGCGCTACGCCTTTAAATGGCTTCGCACTCATCGCCCTCCCCCCCATCCCAGTGCACTCACCCCTCCCTCAGAGCCAGGCCCCCCACAGCGTCCCCTATCCACATGCACTCACCCCTCTCCCTGAGCTAGGCGTCCCCAGCGCCGGGAGCGCCCTGTCCCAATCAAATCTATCTCCCTGTCCCTCCCTGCCAGGCACCGGAGGAATAGGTTGGCCGGGTAAGGAAATCTTACTTTTAAAGTTGCCGCTCCTGCTGCTTGGCCCCGCTGCCTCAGCTCTCAGTGTGTAGAGAGAGGCATCACGTGGCCAGCTCCCGGGTCTCTGCTCAAAGCGTCATGTGGGCCAGAGCAACGTGTGCTCCACTCCCACCCCAGCCCGGTGCCCTTGTAGCATGGCGCCCGGGGCAAGTGCCCTCTCCTACCCCCCCTTCGCTATGCCTCTGCCACGCTCCTCACTCCCCTGCCCTCACCAGAAAATTGTCCATGCTGGGCATCTGTCCAAGGGAAACAGGAAATACTGGACATTTCACATGTCTGGCATTTTCTGTTGTTTTTTTTCTGGACTGTTGTCAGTCGACGGTCAGAGCAGTGAGTCCCTTATGACCGGCTGAAGTTCTTTTAAATTGTGCTTGGTTCTGTTACAGCAACTGAAGGAGTCAGGTTAAAGCTTAAACAGTTAGTATTTTATTGTTACAGGGTAAACTTAGTTGTTAAATGCTACTGCTGTGTTACAGTTAATACAGCCACTACAAAGGACAGGACACAAATTACACTAATAAGTCACTTACAGTTACCATGAAACCCCTTTGGTTCTCTGAGCTCTTATTAAATGCATGCAAAATAGACACATAGCAGGTATAATTCTCACCCCTGCGTTCCAGACTTGGCATGGCCAGTGTCTTTCTCTCAATCCCTCGGGAAGAAGTAGGGCGAGGTTGGGCGTCCCACAGACCTCGGGAGACAATCAATACCTGCCAGCAGGTATAGATGATTGGAGCTCGAATGGGGTGGGCTACTATAC
Organism: Pelodiscus sinensis; assembly: GCF_049634645.1. NCBI lineage: Eukaryota > Metazoa > Chordata > Testudines > Trionychidae > Pelodiscus > Pelodiscus sinensis. The sequence continues at coordinate 98,773,964 of NC_134713.1, read as the reverse complement.
CCCTCTTTATACCCCTTAGGTCACGTAGGCTTCTTCCTGGTCTCAAGTGGCCAATTAGAAAAAATGGCTTTGAATGCCAAGTTTCCCACGAAGGGTGCAAAGCATAATTCACACCTGGGAAAATGCAGACAATGGGCACCTCTGGTATGTGATGGGCGAAGATTCCTCTCCTGGGACAGTGCAGGCGTGTCAATTACTGGTACTAGCCATCAGGACGGCGGGAGGCCCCGGGTCGTCAGCTAGCCCATTTACTGTCTGGTTTCTGTTTATGGTAGAGTCAGGGACAGGCAGCACACCTGTGTTCCCAGGGCATCAAAGGCTGACTGCGTTTCTCTTGCTCTCTGGGGAGGGTGGGGGGGGTGCGGAAATCAAGATGTGGTTCGTGTCTGGCTACAATTGTCCGGGCCAATACCGGACACCTGGCAACCCTAAATGTGACAGTCACAAAATTCAGAGTTCAAGACCTGGTCCTGGGTTTGAATGACCCTGAGATATTTGTCCTCGAATTCCTGTGGAACTGCTCCATGCATGCCAAGGGATCAGAGTGGCACCAGCCTCTTTCTGGGGTGGAGAAGAAGGGGAGGCTTGGGTGGGCCTTTGCCTGCCTCCTGCCTCTAGTCCACACCCTGTTCCTTCTCTGCCCCCAAAGCCCCTCCACTAGTCCAGAAGATGAAGCTGGGCCGTGATAAAAGCCTCCCAGTGAACTTGGGCCACTGTAGAGAGCCCCGGCCTCTCCACCAATGCTTCCCACAGCGGCTCAGACTTCTTGTGCAACTCATACCATGGCCCCACACCATGGCGTCCAGCCTGGCCCAGGGAAGGGCCTTGGTGGAAAGCGTGGGGGGCTACATAGGGGCTGAGGTTCCTACATGTGTCCTGCCTTTTGAAATGGTGGTCACCCTACTACTGTGACGGCGACCCTTTGTTGAACCGTGTCATCATGTCCTCACTACCACTGTTAACCAGACCAGCTAAATGAAAGCTAGAATGGGTCTGCCTACTTGCATTGCATTTGTAACATAGGCATACCTGTAGGTTCTGGTTCTGTATAAGCACTTGCTGTGGGGCATAGAGCTAAATGTACCATTGTTAGTCCTACTGAGATATCAGTAGGATCACACAAGATGGAAAGCACAACATCTGGTAGTAAATGTTTTCTGGATTAAACCCTTACAAAGAGTCTCCAGTACCTGATCTCAGTGACTTCTCTCTTAGGGGAGAGACAGAGGGAGCATACAGTGCTCCAAAGGAAGGCAAGGCCTTGGTTCCACCCCCTACACTGGATCTGGGCAAAATACGGCCCGCGGGCCGGATCCGGCCTGCCAAGCCACTGGATGCAGCCTGTGGATGCTGCAGGGAGCCCCAGGCAGGCTATCCGCTTTCCTTGCCCCACCCCCATGCTGCTCAGAAATGTGGCTGCGAGTCGGCAGTAGGGATGTAACAGTGTAGTCGATTAACTGAGAAGCAAAAGCTTATAGGTTAATGCTATAGACTACACGTATTTCCCTCCTCTCATCCTCGCCAGTAAATTTGTTAGCAAGCAGGCTGCCAGCACAGCTCAGTTCTGGCTCGCGTTGGGTCCAGAATCTATTCCTGCTGAGGCTCCCCTTGTGGACCAGCTCCTGCCTGACACCCTGCACTGCCGCCTCTGATTCCGGGGACTATAAAATAGGCGACTAACCCACAAAAAATCACAAGGTTACTCAACTATTCAATTAACCCATATTTAACATCCCTAATCCGGAGGAGAGGAGGGAAAGCTTTAAGAGCTGCTTCTGCACCCAGCATAATCCCATTGACCAGTTTCTGGCCAGAAACTGGCCAATGGGAGCTACCTGTTTCAATAATAGGCAGCCACCAGAGCACATGGCTGCAACTTGTGTGTGGGCAGGGCAGGTAGAGAGAAACAGAAACAGCTGTTGGCTGGTAAGTCTCCTGGCAGAGCCTACCTCTGGTATCCCAGTCCCTCTCTTCCCCAGCCCTGTGCCCCCCACTTCTGCCCCCTCCTCCACATACCCAAATCCTTTGCCCCACTCCTATACCCATAACCCCTCCCAGAACTGGCGCCCCAATCCCCTTCCCCAGATCACAGTCCCCTCCTGCCCTATCCCACAAGCCAAATCCCTGCACCCCCTTCTGTACCCTCTGGCACCCCCAATTCCCTGCCCTAGGTCACAATCCAACCCCCTCCACCCCAATCCAATGCTCCAGGTCACAATGGCCTCCTTCACCCAAACTGCCTCTATTACCCAAGCTCCCTTCTGCACCCAACCTCCATCCCAGATCTCACACCTCCTCCATTAATATCCTGGAAGAGAGCGGTCCTCAACCATTTTCCAAATTCTTGGTCTCCACCCCATCAAAAATTATTGCCCACTCCTGCCCTACACACAGATGGGTGGAGTAGGACCAATGCACAGGTGATTGTGCTGAATTGCTGGGAAGTGAGGTAGAAGAGGGTGGTGTTCAGCCCTATCTCAGAGTTGTGCTGAAGAGATACAGTTAAGCCCTGAATTACAAAAGCTAAAAGCTAGAGTCCTTACATAGGCTAACCTGCTAGTGTCTGTAATGGTAGGTTTGCTTGACTGAGAGCTGATAGGATTTGACTCAGAATGAGAGCGCTTAAAACTGTAATGTAAATTCATTTGACATCATGTTTGATTTCCTAATTGCTAACATTCTTTACACTGTCCCTAACTGGCAAAACAACTAAAAGTAGGACTCTGGGGAGATTTTTTATATGTTGTAGGTACTATGTATGTGTATATGCATATCTAAAATACAAACCGCACAAAGCACTTTATGGGGGAGAGAAAAGCCATGCATTCCAGAACAACAACAACAAAAAATTACAAAGAGCAGAGTTAGTAATTCATAACAAACAGTTGAGTTGGATTAAAGTGATTTATTTTTCTAGTGCTGACCAATTGGTGGATATAAGCTGTGTCCACAGCAGTGAAAAATGCTGACTGATAAGATAAAACAATTGCACTCAAGCTTATGCTGTGCTGGGATTGACTAAAGAGACACAGACACAGTAGCTTTTTTTTGGAATTGGCTGGGTGGGGAGGTGAGATATGGGGAGGTGTCATCGTGCAGCTCAGAAATCTGTGGATTGGGTAGCAGCTTCCTGTAACAGCATGAGCTGGCTGGCTGCCACACTTCTCCGACTGTGTGCTTGAATAGCATAGACTGGGGAACAGCTGTACCTTGCACTCTTGTGTTGTGCTTGGGAAGCAGAACACTTTCTCTCCTCTTCATGGAACTGCCTCAGCATGTTTTGTTTGAAAGGTGAGGGGACTTCTTTGGCAAAGTAGTTGTTCTGGTTCTAGCTCACAGGACTGTGTTATTTCATAGGGATGGCAACTCCTTTAAAATGCTTACAACTTTATGAGTTTATTCTGTGCAGAAATGAGAGAGTGGCATCAATTCATTGTTCCTTTTGTTCTTACGAACAGGCAAAAGATCCACTGCTGCCTGGCTGGAATTCTCTTGTAGTACATATGAATGTTTTTAGACAAAAGGCCAGGTTTGCTGTGTGTGTCTCAAAGTAAACGTGGCTAGCTTAATGTAGAGAACATTTCAAAGAGACTTAGTTGCATCGCAGAAACTTTTGGAATGGTTTATTAGTTAATGCATGTGCACTGGTGATGCTGCATTGTGAGCTGAGCAAGAGTGTATCTTAATTTAGTTATTCCCCAAATGGGATGGGATGTGATGAATGCCTTGAGGGAAAACAGAAGTAAATTTGTTTTGTGATAATAACACAAATACTCAGTAGCAATTAATTCTGCAGTTGTGGATGATATCTTTTCTGGACCTAGAATAAATGCTGAGCCATACGAATAGCAAAGGTAATGTGTTTGGGGGAGAGAAATAATACAGTAATTCTGCACTGTGCCATCCTAATTAACATTGTTTTGTTATTTGGTTGCTGATGTATTAGAGAACATTCTTATTTAAAGTCACAAAGCGTTCCATTATAGGGTTGTTTGGCTTGCTCCACTCTGCCTACCTGCCCGATGTTCCGTACTCCGTATTTATTAGTTCTTATGGGGAAATTGGATTCACATAGCATCATTTCTCTTAAAGTAGCTTTTTCGGAAACATAACTACAACATTAGGAGAGGAGGTAACTGGGCTTGGTAAAGTTTTGTTCCTAAAGGGAGAAGCGTTCTCTATCAGGTCTATATTTAAGTCCTTCCTCAAAAATTATCTTGCTGTTACTTGTCATAGTTTTCTGAGGTGTGGTTGCTGAATGCTGGCTGAGCAAAAAGCTGTTGGGGTGAAGTGTTAGGACTCTGACACAGGTTTTCCATGGGATAGAGTAAAATTAAATATTCAATGCACATAATTTGCTTTTCATTCGGTAAGAACTTCTTGACCATCTTTCAAAGTGGTAACATCAAAATATTGAATATATTATACCTACTATAGACTATTACAAGTTATTGTTACTTACTGTATCAAGGTAGCACATAGAGGCCACAAGCATGAACTGAGCCCCATTGTGTTGGCATTGAATTAATACATAACAAGAAGAGCAACCCTGTCCCCAAACTCTTAGTCTAATTAGTGCTTTATATTTTCATAGTTTCTTGATACAGTTTTCTGTAACCAATTAAGACTTTTCACTATCTATGAGGTTCATCTTAAATTATACAGTGGATATGCTTCTGCACACATGTGCGTACACAAAAAGTTGTGTTGCGTGCATTTTTAAAAGACTGTTTAAAACAATGTTTTCAATTTATGACATGTACTGAACTGAGGCCACTGAAATTAAAAAAAAAACAACCCAGTGATTCTGAGCTGTTCATTGAAAAGCATTAAATTATTAGTTTTGTAGGATATTAGTTACTGCTGAAACAAAGAATCTATGTGGACTATGGGTAGCATTTTTTCAAAAGTGTACTAGGTAGAAATGTGAATGTGTAATCGACTCGTAGCTCAGAACTCCTGCGGACAGGGGCTGATGCCACCCCGCGCTGCTTCCTCTGTGTCAGCAAACAGATCACGAGGGGGGCTGACTTTTAAACTGGCCCCCGTCATGGACCGGCTTTAAACTGGCCCCCCGTCATGGACCGGCTTCTGCCTCTGAGACAGCAGTGCAGGGTGGGAGTGGGACCAGATCCCACTGGTTGCTGCCCCGCCCCAGGACGATAGAAGAGTTGACTAAGAATTAACGCCGTTAGTTGACTATTCTATTTACCTGCTATTCAACATCCCTGATACTAAGAACTTAGGAGTCTGACTCATTGACTGTCAGTAACACTTAGGCTAAATCTACCTTGGAACCTTACAGCACTGTATCTTTCTGGCTCAGGTGTGTGAAAAAACACCCCCTTTCCCAGCACAGCGAGTTACAGCGCTGTAAACTTTTCTCAATATCCTTTGATTTTTAAACATTTATGTAAATGCTAAAGGCAAGGGAAATAGCTTAACACATGAAATGCATTTTTATAAGTATTTTTTCTTGATATACAAATTGAATATTATAATATTCAGAAAGCTAATTAAGGGTGCCCTTTGAGTGTATGGCTAAAATAGATAACTGTTGAAATATTAACAATACATTTGTGATGAATGTTATGATAATGGTCACATTCAGGGTTGCAATCCAGAGCTGTGCAAGGTTGTCACCACCTACCCTGTAAGTTGGTGCCTCACAATGCTTTGCTGGTGTAATGCCCAATCTGGGCTACTCTAAGACATCACCCTAAGTGTTTGTGTATAGCTCCAGGCTGCCAACATCACTGTCCCCAGCAGCTTTGCTTACTAGCTGCAGGGTGACTTCAGCATCTCCCAGTTCTGAATTTCCCCCCAAAATACGGATTGTTAGTACTGCTCCTCAACAGTTCAGATATCACAAGTCTCTTGCCCAGACAGGGGTTAATATACAACAGTTTACTACTTTAATTGTAGTTACTCAACGTTTCATTTTAAACACAGCATTAGTTTGATTACATAAAACAAGTGTATTTAATTACAAAGAGCAATTTTAAGTGAATACGTGGATAAGGCATTAAAAGTCTGAAATGCTACTACAGAAATAAAGATAAGCACATTGTAGTAACTAAAACTTATCCAACTAGACTTAGTTAAAGGTAAAAGTTTTTATAGTCCAGTCATCTTTGAAATGCGTTTCCCTGAGGGTTATTCTGGGATAAAGATCATTCTTTCTGTAAGGTTGGAGTCAGGTAGTGTTAGCCTGAAAGAGGTTCCATTTTGTTCACTAAAATTTACATGTCCAGTCAGCTTTGAAATGCATTTCCCCGAGGGTTATCCTGTGATAAAGTTCATTCCTGCTGTAAGGTTGGAGTCAAGTAGTGTTAGTGTAAAAGAGGTCCCATGTCGTTTACTAAAATTTAGATGGATCTGCTTCTGCTCCCCTTCTTTTTTTCAAAGAATGGCCACTTGACAGGTGATTTCCCATCAATGTTGATGACACCTGAGGAGAGGCATCAACTTGTCCTTTGTCTTTGAGAGACAGGTTTATCCACTCCACAAACTTGTCTGATAACCACATTTCAGTCAATTTCATCATGATATGATTGACGAGTGAGGAGTTAGTTTTCAAATGTTAACTAACAAAGCATATTTCATACAAAGATTATTACACTAATATGTAGGATGTGAATACAAGGGCTCATATGGTCACATCATCATCACCAAATTTTTACTCTAGGCATGTGTTATGTTTGTCACTGTGGTGATAAGATGGGTTTCTTGTCTATCCCTTTCCAGTTATGTTATTTACGCTCTGGTCTCTGGTTCTCTTCATCCTCCACAGACGGTGATATTATAGCGCTCTATTATCATCATGGGCGATATTCTCCATTTCCTAAAATAATTCTGAAAGCAGTAATTAAAACAAAAGTTAACATACTATACTAGTATTAATTTATATTTATATTTGCAATCCTGTAGTAATAGCTTGGCAGTACAAGTGTCTAATTTACTTTCACTAGCAGTGGTTTTTTTTTAGTTATTCCCTTCTGTAAATCCTTCTATCGTATCAGTCTGTTTCATTTGTCCTAATCATCATACTTAGCTGTAGTTTTGGATATATTAGTACCGTGAGATACAATAAAATGATGGGAGGCTGTGAAGTGGGTTTATTTTCTGTCTCTTAAATAGCCCAACTTGTTTATCCTGTGGCTATTATGTTCTGTTTTGTTTTTAGTTCAGAAAGCACTAGGAGCATAGGGTGTTTTTATTTGCATGTTTCTATGGCAAGCACCTCCGATGCTGCTGCTGTGCATTAGTAGTTTCTTCAGTCTCTAGTAATGATTAGTACTCTTGCTTAGGCGACTCGGTCATTAATGTCTGTGTATGCTTTGAATCACATGTGTTCTTGTGGAACTGGTTGGCACAGAAGTCCTTCCTCATAGCTTAGTCTCCCCACACCTTTATAGTCTTCGGTTCAGCATCCCTCTAATTTCTGTTTTCTTCTTTTAACTATCATTTGTGCTCACTTTGCCTTTATCCTTGCCACCCATCTGCAGCCACCATGTCAGTATCAAAAGAAAAGGCACTTTGTATCCTTCAGAACCACCATCAATTTGGAATAGGTCTGGCAAAGGACACGGTTCAGACAGTGTATCTACACCCTCATATTTAGGCCCTTGCCCTGGCTACAAAATTGTATTCACATCCAGTCCGCAATGCACAAAAATGGCCTTTAGATATAAAGCAGATATCCCGAGATTTACAGGGCTCTCTTATATCCCCAGTGAGCCAGAATATATTTCCTCTAGCTGTATCTGGCTTTCCAGGATCAAGGAGCATTAGTTCTGAAATCGCTTCTGTATCTTAATATCCCATTTGAAAGTACCAGGTGTTGTTTCACAATTTCTGAGATTATTTGTTTGAAATTATTCTGATGCATTAATGGAAATGTTATTGCCGATAGATTGAAGCAGATTTTGCATAAATATATAGGCAGGTGCAAGGCAGAAGGTGGACTGTTCTATTGCTCTCAATAACTTGGATGAGAGAGATGGATATCTAGAAACTCTAAATATATTTTAGTCCTTAAAAGTTAATATCTGGGAGTGTCGTGAGTGTCAGTCTCAATACATTGGCATGTGCTGAAAAGTGAACTCAGATTTTTGCCTAGGATCTCTTCTGGATCTTTGTAGAAGTTTATAGTTTCACAGACGGGAAATAGTGCCAGCAAAGCTGCAAAGGGGTGTGTGTGTACTCACTGCTTGCCTGCTTTGGAGAAGTATTTTCCATATCCTTGCATGTCTTACAACTGTGTCTTTGGTGGGGGACGTTTTTCATACTAATAATAGCAACAAGTTATGTTAGAAACTATCTGTGAAAAATCCTGGGTATGTGGGTGTTACTCCCTAGAGGAGAGTTCCATGCTGTAAATGCAGATTTTTTTTTAAATTGAAGATCACAAGGCCTGCTTACCAGTTGTCTCATGTGTGTTGTGTGTAAAGACATTCCTTGGATTCTTTTCTTGGCAGCATACTCAGAAAATATCTAATGTTTGGAATCAGAAACAGATTTTCCAAGTTGAGCCATGCAAGTGACAATTTATACATGGGATTGCTTTTTTCTCCATTTCCCCCCCCCCGCCCCGCATATATTCATCAGCAAATTTGAAGGAAGGGAGGAGATTTGGAGCCAGTTAAAGTGACAGTGCTGCCTGCCCATGAGAGTCAGTAAAAATTTAAAATGACTTTATTTAAAACTAGGAAACCAAGTGGGTGTGTGTAGTAGGGATGTGAAAGTGTAACTGTGTACACTGTTAACCGATAAGCCTGGGCTCATTGGTTCACCTTCATAGTTACATGCAGATTCCTAGCATGCATGGGGAGCCGGCTTAAAGGCTGGCTGCTCCCACCCCTTTCTGATTGTAACCACTGAAATTTTCAGAGGTTGCATGTTTAGTTAATTCCATATTAACATCCCATGTGTGCGTGTGTTTGTTCATCTGACATGAATTCGATGCTGTCTTTTATTTCTATCTTGAACTTTGAAGTCCTGTATGTGTTGAGAGTTAGAACCTTTAAATATTGTCTGTGGTGCATTTCATAGTTCCCATTAAGATGAGCACCTGCCTGGCCACAAAAAATTCTTCCCCCACCCACCTCCTCTGGAGAGCCGCGCAGCAGCAGTTGTGCAGTTGGCCACTGCTCCGGCAGGCGGGGCCAGATGAGACAGCGTGGCCACTGGAATGGGAATCTGGCACCTAGTGTGGCCGCTGGAGTGGGGGGAAAGGGAAAGGCCTGCTCTGGTGGCAGGGAGAGCCAGAATTTATTCTGGCACCTGTGGCCGGGAATGGGACTTGCTGCATGAGGGGTTGTCTGCTCCGGCAGTTTGGAATGGGACATATGCTACATGGTGAGAGAGGGAGAGGGATTCTGCTCTGGCAGCCAGGAATGTGTGTGTATTAATAAATTGGGTGCTACAGTGACACACATTCAGACCAGCTCACATGACCTCAGTATTGGTGCACAAGCCAAAACTCACTCCGCTCATGGTTGGAAAATCTTAGAGGGATCACTGGTGCATTTTGAGAATCATATAGTCTTTTTAATCATGCACAGCAACTGTGAAGGCCCTGAAGTTGATTGTCCCCATGTAGAACAAATAATCTTAATAAATACGTGAAACAAAATTCACACATTTCTGTATTGAAATTGAGAAGATTTTAGGTTCTTCACATTTACGTATGAATCTAAGTTTTCTTTTCTTTTTCTTTTTGTTGAAACAATTTTATGGCCTTTTATCTCATTCGCCCAGGTCTCCTAGCATCAGCTCTGGTATCTGTGTGCAAAATGATTATCATCAGCAGGGTGGGCTACCATGGACTCTAGTTACAATAAAGAGTGAATGGAAGTGCAAAGGAAAGACAAATAATGCATGATCCTGAATTGTTAAAGTTCAATATTTACTTGGCTCCTTAGTTAGGAGGTTGTTTCCTCCGAAATAAGTGATTGATATATTATGGCAAGCACAGGTGCTAGAATTAGGGAGGCTGCTATACTCCCAGCATTGAAGTGGTTTCTATCATAGACAGGGCTTATCGTTTGGTTCACTAGCTCTCTGCACCCCCCAGTGTACACATTGCTCCAGCAACCCTGGATAACAAGACACACTTTATAATTGTGATTGAACAGAGTTTGATCACCAAGATACGGAAGCTTCAGGTAACTTTTCTTTCTTCTTGGCGGTTCATCTTTATTTTTTCCTCTTGTACTGTACAGAATTACTCTCTCTTTTTTGCTCCCATCTTCTAATCTATTTTCTTCACTTCTCCTTTTCCTGCACATCCTGTTATATGTAGTATCTACTCAGTTAATCGCTACTGAAGTCTACTTAGACATGTAGTTACCAACTGTCTGGACTGCTACCTGCTATTATCCCTATTCCACTGTGTGGAACACTTTACCCAGGCCTTGTCTACTCTAGACAGAGTTTGCTGATATAGTCAGCGATAATTTGTGAACTTCAGGGCAAGTGTGGTGATTAACCTGCTCAGCATAGAGGAGTTGGGAGGAGCTGAGAGGTAGTGGGGAGAGCTAGAAGGAAGATAGGAACATGGAGGGGCGGGGGAGTTGGAGAAGTCCCAGGGGAGCAATGGGTGACTCTCAGAAGAATCCTGCCCGTGCCCACCTCTTGCTGAGCTTCTTGTCTAGGGAGCCTGGCTACCCAATTTCTGACATCTCCCAGCTCTGCCCTAGGGTTCCAGTGGCTTCAGCCCCCACACAACAGAAGGGAGAGGTTCTGACTATGCCTACGATAGGAGAGGGAGAAGGAAGGGGTTTTTGTCAGGGCCTCTACTTCACTTGCATCCTTTACATGAATTATATCAGCAAACCTGCCTAGTACGGTTTCAGCTTTTGCCAACAGAAGTTTTTTCCATCACTATATCTTACTCCACTGGCCTGAAAGAAATTATATATATTTATAAAAGCTTGTACCAACTTTTTTGTTGGTATATCTGAGTCTACATCAGTGCTCTAACAAGCATAGATTGCTATGTCGGTTAGAGGTGGGTGTTGGTTTTTTTTACACTGTTAAACAAAATAGCTATATCAGCAAAACTTTTCAGTTTACAGCTGTCTAATTCCCAACTGGACATCTGTATCAATTTGAAGTTGAAAACAGGTGGTCACAATAAAGAGCAACCTACCCAAACACCATGGCCTAATGGTCCAGGGTTAAATCTTGAGGAGGAGGTCTCTTGTCTGCCAAAGCAGGAAAAATATTATTTACAAAAAAAATAAACCCAACAACATTTTAAATAGAAAAATTTAAAATAGTTGTTTATTAAACAAAAGCTTCATCTTTTCATTCTGAAAGAAACAGTGTGTGGGACACATCAGGAAAGTTTGAAAGAGCTAATATGTGTAGCTTGGCTCAATGAGTATGTGTGAGAGCTGTTTTCTCTCTTTCTTTCTCCTTTCCCTTTCCCTTGATCTGATAGGAGGGACAGTTGTGCAGCTGGGTGCAATGACCACAGGGGGACAGCGAGTGAGGGGGCCATTTATATTGCAGAGAGACCATAGTGGAACAGCTGTGCCAGGAAGAGAGTGGCCAGCTGGGACCAGGACTCTCTACATTGTCCACCACCCAGTTGGCCTTTCTCTTCTCCTTCCCCATCCTCAGCAAGCAGCCGCACCCCCTAACAGCTTCCAGGAAGCCCAGTCTCCCTCTCCCCCGGTGAGGAGCCGCCAGAGAAGGGGACAGGTACTCCCTGCATCCCCCACCACTGCATGAGGCTGGCTGGGGTCCCAACTGCCCTTGCCTATCTGCAGGTCTGGGGCAGTGATGTTAAATATCGGTTAATTGAATAGTCAAGTAACCTCATGAATTCTTATTGGTTAGTCGACTATTCTGTAGTCCCCGGGGTGGGGCAGGCCTGGCAGCAGCGCGAGGTGCCAGGCGGGAGCTAGTCCACAAGGGGAGCCAGTTCAAAAACCAGTTCCTTTTGCGGACCAGCTACTTGTTGCCCTTTACTGATGCCTCTGGGGCAGGGGTGGGCAAAAGGGCCTTTGCGAGCTGGATCCGGCCCACCAGGAGAGTTGATTGGGCGTGTGGAGGTCCTGCCGCTTTCCACACCCCCTGGCCAATCAGGGTTTGGGGGTGGGGGAAGCACATGAAGTCTCCTCCTGTCCTGCCCCCACCTTGCCAGGAGTATACAGCGCTTAGAAGCGCCACCCTCCTCCCACAACCAGTTGCACACTTCTCTCCCTCCTCACCCCACCAATCCGGGTGTGGGACATGGGGAAGCATGCAAAATCTCCTTACACCCTGTTGCTCAACTGGTGGTTGACTATTAAGTGCAGTGCTTCCTTGCAGGGCGAGGGCATGGAGTGAGAGACTTCATGTGCTCCCCCTGATTGACCTGGGGGTAGCAAGGGGAATGTGTGAAGTCTCCTCCCACTTCCAGAGGTGTGGGTACCTAGAGAGAACCACCAGCTGTTCAGAATAGCTGGCAGTTCTCTCAGAGCCAGGGTGGAGAGGGAGGACAAAGACTTTGCACACTCCGCCAATCCAGACCAATTAAGGTCTGTGGGTGGCAAAGCACAGAAGTGTCCAGGCCTCGTCCCTTCCACTTGAGGCCCCACCCCTTCCGTGGCAGCTCAGGGCCACTTCAAAAATTTCTAAAGTGGCTCCCAGTAAAAAATTATTGCCCAACCTTGCTTTGGGATATAAACCAGGGTTTCTCAAACTTTGTCATACTGTGACCATCTTCTAAGTTTCTCACGACCCCCCGCTCTAAGTTGCTCATGACCCCCTGGGGGGTTGAGATCCACAGTTTGAGAAACGCGGGTATAAACAGTTACCCGGTTAGCGTTAGGCTTACTGGATAGGTAACTGGTTAACCAGGCCAGCTGGTGGGAGCTCAGACAGGGCAGTAGGTGGAGTGGCAGTGGTCCAGGTGGCAGCCCCAGACTAGGGATGTAATAGTGTAGTCGATGAACTCATTAACCGATAAGCAAAACCCTGGCGGGGGGAGTGACTGGGAGATGGGGCGCGATCAGCGCTGGGAGCCCTGGTTGCATGTGAGGAGGAGAAGGGGCAGCCCGGTCCATGCTCCTGCGCGTTGGTCAAGAGCGTGGTGGAGCCACAGCTGGACTGATTCGCCTGGGACGGGAGCGCCCTGAGATCTGCACAGCCCGGGTCAGTCCTGCTCCCTGCCAGCTGATTCACTGCCCTGCCCCCTCCGCCAGCTCTGTGTCCCGCTGGCCCGTTCCTGCTCTGGATCTTCCCTGGCCAGCCCCCGCCCCCCCGCCAGCTCTGCATCCCACTGGCTAGTTCCTGCTCTGGCCAGTCGTCCCCTCTCCCCTCCCCCCCCAAATCCTGCAGCCAGCCCTGTTCCACACTCCTGTGGCCAGCCCTGTTCCACACATCTCCCCTCCTCCCCCCCGCCCTTCCTGGCCAGCACCCCTCCTCTCCCCCCATGAAGCATGTCCAGTTTTTTTTTTTTTTTAAATGACTACCTGGTAACTCTGGCAGTGATCCTATCCCTGGGATTACCACAGAGTTTTAAACTGAGAAGCAATTTGCCACCTTCACTAAACTTCTTGTTAATCAGAGAAACCCTTAAGTAATTTATGGCAACATATGCTCCTTAACAGCAACATCAGCCCTCTGAATAGATGGCTGTGAACAAGGCAAAGCTAGAAGAGGACATACCATATACAGCATTGGTAATGCTATACTTAAACAATGTAGAGTAATTATTTTACTTAAATCCTTGAAAAGCCTGCAAAGATATTTATAGGCTTATTTAAAGTATGTGTATGCTATTTCACAGAACATTTCTGTATTAAATTCTTTCAATACTTAAGGATTCAGGCAGCTGCACATATATTTTAGTGTATTCGCTAGGATGCACACTTTTATTATTTACAAGGAGTGTCGGTGTTTAGCTGCAGTTTAACAGGAAGCCACTGCCCTCTGTTGAGCAGCAAAATATTATCTGTATAGTCTTGGCAGTTCATAATTTGCATTTATTAAAAAAAATTAAACCAATGATAAAAACAAAGATGGGAAGATTTAAGAAAATCAAAAGTGTAGTAATGAAAACATGGGTAATGAGATCATTCAGTGACTACAGGTTGGACCTCACTGGTCCAGCACCCTTGGGACCTGAGCTGTCCTGGACCAGGGAGTTTGCTGGACCAGGAGAGGTCAGTGCTCCCTTGCTGGCTGTCCCGCTCCCAGGCTTCTCTCCCTGGGACTCTCTACCTTGCTGCTGGCCCTGCTAACGCTCGCCCGCCCGCCACGGCTCCTCACCTTGCTGCCCTCCCGCTGCCCCAGGGTCTCCTGGGGTTCCTGGTGGGAACTACAGGCAGTCCCCGGGTTACATGGATCCGACTGACATCGGATCCCTACTTACAAACAGGGTAAGGCAACCCTGCACTAGCTGCTTCCCCCCTGCAGACCAGGGAGACGCGAAGCTAGTGCCCCCCCAAAGCAAACCAGGGAGACGCGGAGCGGCTTTTCTCAGCAGACACCTCAGCTTGAGAATAAAGGACTGAGGGAAGTGAGGTGTGGGAGAATAAAACTGAGCTCTGGAGAAATGTTTGGCTAGAGTTTCCCCTACAATATGTACCAGTTCTGACTTACATACGAATTCAACTTAAGAACAAACCTACAGTCCCTATCTTGTACGTAACCCGAGGACTGCCTGTACTTGGCTGTTGCTGGTGTTGCTACTGCAGGGTGTTTTCTGGGGTTCCTGGTTGTGGCCACCCAGCTGCTGGCGGTCCTGCTGCTGCTGTGTGTTCCCCAGCCAGGGTTGCCTGGGCAGACTGCCGCTAAGGTTTCTGGCTGCCCACCTCCACCAGTCCTGCTTCAGCTGGGGATTTCCCAGCAGAGGCTTCCCAGCCCCGCTGTCCCCTGGGGGTTTCCTGGGGTTCCTGGCTGGGGCAGCCCAGCTGCAGCCCAAGTTCCCAGCTGGGGCTGGGACTCCCCACCACATGGCCCTGCTAATGCCCGGGGCTCCCCAGCCGTGGTGGCCCTGCTGACCCTGGGGGTTCCCTGGCGGGGGCTGGGCCCCCCATGCCTGGCCCTGTTAATGCTGGGCGTTCTCGGAGAGGGTGAGGACTCCCCAGATATAGCCTGGCCCAGCTGGGGCTTCCCAGCCCAGGCCCAGCCAAAGAGTTAGCAGGGCCCACAGGAGCATGATGTGGTTGGCTGCACCGTGTCACGTGGTCCACATGGCCGGGCAACTCCCAGCCAAGGTAGTGAGCAAGCGTCTTGCTCGCCTTGTCCTAAGGCCAGGCCTGCCCCAGTCCCTGTGTTTCTCCAGGGCTTTTTGGCCCAGCAATATCCCTGGCCCTGATGGACCACGGATGTTGCTGGACCAGAGAGTCCCAGATTTGAAAGGTTCAACCTGTACTAGTTCCTCTTCGTAGTCACAGTATTGTGTGAACCGTGGTAGCAATGGTAAGAGCATAGTTTAGTCTTAAATTCATGTGGTCACTGGCCTTCCTAAGAACCATGTTTGTGCTCAGAACAGGTTTTCACAGAACAATGTCTACCTAGCACCTTTTTTACACAAGTGAGGCTGAAAAGGGATTAGAAGTGTCACAGTTCAGGGCTGCTGTACATGTATTCCCCTTCCATGATCCAGCAAAGGCACCCCCTTTTAGGTGCCCAGCTTCTCCACCTTCACTTTTCTTGGATGGAAGCTTGCATTTCTCTTTCTCCTGACTGGGGTCTATATATAGGTTGCACAGTTCCATAACTATACTATGAGTTCATCAGTAAGCCAGACTGCCTAAGCAGGCCTGTTGTCTTGGAACCAGGATATGGGTGGTCATAGCCAGTGGCTGAAGTAGGGGTCAGGTTTTATAGTTAATCCTGGAGTCAGAGGCCAGAGCCAAAGGTCAGAGATTAGGATCAGAACCAAGAGATCAGAGCTAGGTTACCTGAAGTGAGGCATGGCAAAGGCCAAGGCCAGGGCCATCGCAGCTATGTGCAAAGGCTTTGAGCAGCCACTGAACCCAGCTTTGAGCTGCTGGCTCTGCTAGGCTCAAAACCTGGTGTGTGTGTTGACTCTCCCAAGCAATCAGGCCCGTCTGCTACAGGCCAGCTGCTCTTGTCAGGTTGCCTGGAGACTGGCTGTGCTGCAGACCCCAATTCCTGCCTCTTGCTTTGCTTTCTTGTCAGAGACTATAAACAGCATAATTAATTGCATGCAGAAGTTACTACATAGCCCTTTCTAAGCGCATGCATTATTCTTAAGGTGAATGTGTTACAGGAAAATATATATTACAAATAAAAGAGCCTGTGCGTGTGCTGGTTAAAACTCAGGAAACAAATGGTGGGAATAGATGCAGAGTTTTCAGAATGGAGAGAGATAAGCAGCAGTACCCCCCAGTGATTTGCTCGGTGTCCAGTGTTGTTCAGCATATTCATAAATGATCTGGGAAAAGGGGTTAACAATGAGAAAGGCAAAGCTTGCAGATAATACAGAGTTACATAAGACAGTTAAGTCCAAAGCAGACTGTAAAGAGTTACACTAAACTCTCACTGACCTTAGTGACTGGGCAAAATAATGGCAGATTAAATTAATTGTTGATAAATTCAATATATTGCATTTTGGAAACCATAATCCCTCTTTCAGAGTGGTAGCCAAGTTAGCGTATGTCTACACTGCATTCCTCTTTCCAGAAAGGAATGTAAATGCAGAGGAATGAAATTGCAAATGAAGCACGGATTTGAATTTCCCGTGCTTCCTTTGCATAATCATGTCTGGGCGCTATTTTGAAATACCCTATTTTGAAAAAAGAAACACTGTTTAGATACGGTGATTTTGAAAGAAAACCCTTCTTTCAAAATTACCCTTATTCCTTATAAAATGAGGTTTAAGGGTAATTTCAAAAGAAGGGTTTTCTTTCGAAATAACCGCATCTAGATAGCGTTTCTTTTTCAAAATAGGGTATTTCGAAATAGCGCCCAGACATGATTATGCAAATGAAGCACGGGAAATTCAAATCCGCACTTCATTTGCAATTTTCACTTGGCTGCATTTGCATTCCTCTTTCTCGAAAGAGGAATGCAGTGTAGACATACCCTGAGTCTGTAACAGGAAAAACTTAAAAAACAACCAATAGTCTAGTAGCACGTTAAAAACTTACAAAACATGTAGATGGTATTATGAGCTTTCATGGGTTTCATGAGTTAACAGAATATTAGGAAGCATTAGGAAAGAGATAACATAGAAAATATCATAATGCCATTATACAGTGCATGGTATGCCCACATCTTGAATACCACATGCAGTTATGGTTGCTGTATCTGAAAAGAGATATATTAGAGATATACACGATGCAGAGGCGGGCAACAAATATGATTAAGGTATGGAACAGCTTCCACAAGAAGAGAGATTAAAAAGACTGGAATTTTTATCTTCGAGAAAAAGACAAGTATGGGGGATACTTGATAGTGTTCTATAACCTCCCAAATGGCATGGAGTAAGTGAAGAGAGAAGTTTTATTTACTCCTTCATGGAACACAAAAACCAGGGTGGATTGAAGTGAAATTCATAGGCAGCAGGTTTAAAAAAAAGAAAAATAAATGCTTCTTACTGTAACGCACATCAAGTTTTGGAACTCATTGCCGAGGGGCAGCATGAAGGCCAAGATCAGGGATGCAACCTCATGCTCTGAGTGTCCCTAAAGCTCTGACTGCCAGATGCCATGAGGCCATAGTTTTATGTATAGTAGGCCCTAATCCTCTATAAACTAGTTGTTAGAAGGAAGCATTGTGCAAGTAGGGGGTCACATCCACACAAAATATGTGCATAGTTGTGAGAAAACATGTGGATATGAGTAAATGAAAGTCTGAGTTAGCAAAATCCAGCTCTTTGTCTGAAGTGTTTATTCCATGCTGAAGTAAATAGTTTTTAGAAAAAGACAGATAATTTATTTAGGGCTGTCAATTGCTGTGCGTTAACGCCTGCAATTAACGCAGGGAAGGATTAACGTGTTAATTTTTTTTAACACGCTAATCGCAGGCATTAATGCTGTGTTGCCCCTTTGAAGTGTCGCTCTGGTGCTTCAAAGGGGCAGCGCACTAGGAGCCTGGGATCAGCTGGAGTGCCCAGCTGATCCCCAGCTCCGCGTTAGGCTGCCACTTTGAAGTGCCGGTCCAGAGCTTCAAAGGGGCAGCACCACGGGAGCCTGCAGTCATCCCTGTAGTGCTGCCCCTTGGAAACTCCGGGCAGCCTTTCCAAGGGACAGGTGCACTGAGCCTGGGATCAGCTGAGGACTCCAGCTGATCCTGGGCTTCTGCAGCACTGCCCCATGGAAATGCCACCACTGCATTTCTGCATTTCAAAGGGGCAGCTGCACAGAGCCTGGGGTCAGCTGAGAACTCCAGCTGATCCTGGTTTTCTGCAGCGCTACCCCTTTGAAATGCCACTGCAGAGTTTCAAAGGGGCAGTGCAAGCGATTAATTGCGATTAAATTTTTAAATCTCTCGACAGCCTTTCATTTATTTGTTGAAAAAACTATGACATTGGAAACTGTTACCGGCTGGTCCATGTCTTGTAGTTATGAGACTTGTGTTGTTAGAGTTAAAAAAACAATAAAACTGCTCAAGCTAGATACTATTTTTTGTTGTTGTTTTCTTGTTCCTTTTTTTTTCAGTAAGTATTTTGGGTGGGAACAAAAGTTGTTGGCGAGTTTCCTGTACTAAGCATAGTTTGAACTGATGAGTCAGGTCTGTGTTGCGACATAGTAACAAGTTTTTCCTATTAGGTATGTTCTTGGATTTTGAAAAAATGAAGTTAGTAACCTTGGAAGTGGGCCATTTAGCTGTCAGCTTCACTCTTCTAGTTATACTATCTTGTAGTTTACACTTAACCTGACTGGGGATTACAGAGGAATGTTTTCTGACTGGAAACCTTACCCATGAAAGCTGTAGAAAGAACTAGAGTTAGCCCCCTTCACTACATCATCTCCAGGGTTTTTAATTTTTGTAGCGGTTGCTGCACTATAGAAAGTTCTTCTTGTACTCTGCCAGTTAACTTTAATTTAAAATTTGCCTGTTTAAGTTGTATTTGGAAGTGTGGCTTTTTGAAAGATGATTTTCTACTCTCCCATTCCTTTAAAAAATATAGTTGATTTTTTGGTTAATTTTTGAAAAGTGTTTTTCCTTATTTACATGTTGGTGAATGGAGACATTTGGTACATTATGATTTTCTTGTTGCTCCCACTATAAAGGAACATTTTTACTGTGAATACCAGTCATTTTCAAAACATGAGTTAAAAGTAATTTTTTACGTCTATGGAAAAGTGTTGGCCCTCCTTTTAAGTCTCCCTTCCAATTTTTGTGGCTCTGCAATCAGATTTTTCTAATATTTAGCATGTTCTGTCTTAGTTCTCAGTCGGTCACAACTGAGAATACCAAATTCAGGAGAAACTGCTGAGACATTCCCCAAAACTATGGTTATTCTCTCATAAGATATACCAGACCAGAAACAAAATAAACTAGTTTCATAGAAAGGCAGTTTACTTAGGCATTTCAGTCCAAAACCACTGAACTTTAATGAGTGGTTATTTAAAACCTATGTCATGAAACAAAAGATACTTCTGACCCCAAAGGACCAAGTCTAGGTCAGAGTACAACTCCGACCTTACCCAATAATCATGCTGTTGCCAATATTTAGTATCTAAAACTGAAGTTTTATTTATTAAAAAAAGGAAGAAGGGTGAGAGTTAAAATTGGTTAAAGTAATCAAATACAGACAATAATTGTAAAAAAGCTTCAGAGAGATAGCTGAGTTAGTTTTTAACAGGAGAAACTTAAAAAACAACAAATAGTCTGGTAGCACTTCAAACGCTAACAAAATATGTATGATATCATGAACTTTCATGGGCACAACCCACTTCTTCAGATGACCAGAATGTTGGATGTCCCGTTCTTGGAAAGTTTTCGGTTCAGGCTTATAGTAGTGATAGAATAAATTGCTAGCTTGACAAGTCTCTGGTTGCTTCCAAATCATTAGAAGGTCCTCGGTCCCTTGATTAAAAGGCTCTCAGTAGTAAACGTTCGTTGTTCAGAGGTTTGAGCAGGAAAGAAGCAAAATGGAGATGTTTTCAGGGCCTTGTATATCTTCTCCCACGTTAAGGGAAAACCATTGCTCTCATTGTGGAAAATTACAGGTGACAAGATGGTGTTTGGAGTCACATGGACAAGTCACAGTAGTAGCCATTACCTATATACCCCAGATAGATTGTTCACAGGAAAGTTCATTGAGCTGTCTCCTTTGGTCCTTTTTGAGCTAAATGTTCTTTGATGAGCCATTTACTTTTAACAGCCCTTTCAAGATGTGCAGGTTGAATACCTTTTGGGCCACTACCCACAAGCAAACATCTGAATTCCAGGTATGGGTGTTTCCCCAACAAAAGTTGCATTGTAGTGTATATGCTCTCACTGTTTTGTTGCCAAAGTTGGTAGTGCTCACAGGAGGAATGCGAGTAGGGAGAATCAAGGCTCCTCGCATCCCCCAGTCCTCCTGCCTGCTCACCTGCACAAGGAGTAGAATAGTGGCCATGCAGAATCTGGGGTTACTCCCTTTGCTGTGACCCACAATGTGAGAAACCTTCTTCAGATGAAACCCCTCCGTCCCCGAAAGCTCACGATACTGTCTACATGTTTCGTTCGTCTTTAAGGTGCTACTAGACTGTTTGTTTTTGTTTTTTAAGTTTTCCCCTGATGGGAGCATTCATGGGACTGTCAAAGAGCTTTTCAGGCAATCAGTCTATGTTTGTGAAATACACTTTGTTGAGAAGATGAAAATGATTGTGATTCAGACCACTTCCAGACTAATATGTAAAGTTCACTCCACTGCTAGAACAAATAACTACTGATAGAGGGGAAGAAGGAGGGAGCATTATATCATTTGTTGTGTTCAGCCCGTTGGATTTTATCATTTTGTTAGGTGCTTAGGTATCATGGAAATGACAGCAATATAAATAGATATAATTAGTTTAATCCATTAATTTAATTTTTACATCATGAAATATACTGACCATTAAACCAGAGGCTTTAGGAATAAAAGTGGCAAATCAATAGGAGCATATTAATAGAGCATATTAATAGTTATCTCTGTGGAGGAGCGCGTCCCCGCTCCCCCCTTCTTCCCAGCCTACCCTGGGTCTGGCAGCTACCTTGACATCCCTTCTATGCATGATTTTACAACGCTGCGGCCTCTGTAACCATCTATTATGGTCGCAAGCCACCGTAGTTTCAAATATATCTCTCCATCTAATGGCAGGTGGGGATAGGGGGACTCAGGCCTGCCCTCTCTCACAGGTCCCAGCCCAGGGCCTTAAGAACAGGTACAGACAGAGACCTGTCTGGCTGGTGGGGCTCCTGCTGAAATGCACCAGCCTGCAGGCTAACCACAAGATAGCCCCGCCCTGAGCTACTTCTTACCCCCGAGGGCCTTTGGAGCCGGCCCACCTTGCTTGCACTTCTCCGCCCCATCCCCGCGTCTCTACCCCCGACACCGGGTGTGGAGGAGCGTGTCCCTTCTATTCCTCTGCTTCCTTCCTCTGCTTCCTTCCTCTGCCCTACTCCCAATACACCTTCATCCCTCTCTCTCTCTCTTCTCCCCCCCTCACTCCCTGTGGCTGTACCTTTTGAATCTCCCACCTGGTCACACCCTATTAGCCCCCTCCTCCTGATGCACGTTTCCCGTAACGTCTCCTGACTCGGCGGCCCCCTCCCCTCCCCGGACGTACCGTCTGCACATTGCTGCCACCGCTGCATTCAGCATTCTTCTGGCTGCGGCACCGCTCAGGAGCCAGGCGGCTGACCACCCACCGTGCGCCCCATAAATTGCGGACGTCGGCGCGGGCTGAGTGCGGGGCGAATCAGTTCCACTCCCAGGGAGTTGGTCCGCCCCGTCACAATCTCAAGAAATATGTCCATATAACTCTTGATTCTAAACAATTTTCATTCGTTATCCATAGAACGCTGGATTGACATATATTGCTCTTCTGGCCAGGGCTCGACAAATCAGTGAATATACTCACATGTGGCGAGTAGATTTCAGCCAGTTGTCCCATTCATCGGTGGCGTGCGCATGTGCAATGTGGATCTTGTGCATGCACTGTGTGGGGCAGGCGAGTAGATTTTGCCATGGTTTGTCAAGCTCTGCTTATGGGGTTTGACTGTTTATTTTGGAATGACATACTGCTAACTTGAACTGCTACTCACCAGATTCATCTTTCCTTTGTTAATAGCAGCACATATTTTCATCATTGCTTAGCTGGTGGAATTAGATGCCTTCCTCTGCCAGGATCTATAAATCCTAGAGCTAATCTATTTCTTCTTTGCAAATATATTTCTCCCTCCCCCCCCCCGAACAGTTGTATACAAACATTGTATTAACATTAACTCTTTAAGTAGCTAATTCTTCCAGTTTGTTTCCAAGATATGTTTCTCTAATAATTAAGAGTATGTCTACACTACCACCCTAGTTCGAACTAGGGTGGTAATGTAGGCAACCGGAGTTGCAAATGAAGCCCGGGATTTGAATTTCCCGGGCTTCATTTGCATAAAGCCGGGCGCCGCCATTTTTAAATGTCCGCTAGTGTGGTCTCCGTGCCGCGTGTAGCTGCGCGGCAAGGACTAGGTAGTTCGGACTAGGCTTCCTAGTCTGAACTACCGTTACTCCTCGTGAAATGAGGAGTAACAGTAGTTCGGACTAGGAAGCCTAGTCCGAACTACCTAGTCCGTGCCGCATGTAGCCGCGCAGCACGGAGTCTGCACTAGCGGACATTTAAAAATGGCGGCGCCTGGCTTTATGCAAATGAAGCCTGGGAAATTCAAATCCCGGGCTTCATTTGCAACTCCGGTTGCCTACATTACCACCCTAGTTCAAACTAGGGTGGTAGTGTAGACATATCCTAAGAGGCTGAATAATACTTTAGATTTGCAAAGACTTATGTTTTCTGCTGTACCATTATGGCTTAAAACAGTAATATTTATTGATACAAGCTATTATTCAAGGCCAATTCATGTATGTTTTTGTTGTTGTTGCTAAAGTTCACTTTTTATCTGTGTTTACAAGAGGGCTTGTAACTGTTACATTGAAACAAATGTATGATGGGGGGGGGAGAGACAGAATAATCACATGCTTACCAGTTGAGTCAAATAGTCTTCTTAGGTGTTTGCCTTTTAAAAATCATAATAATTCCAGTAAAAATTCCTCCATATAATAAACCCACATTAAGGAGAATGGTCAAGAGGAGGAGATTCTTATTTTCAAAGGTAGCCATTAGCAAAACAACATGCAGTGATTACAGCTTTGGCTAATACCTGAAAATACAGTTTGATTACCTTTGCTAATTGAGGGCCATATTCTACCAAACTGCTTAACTTGGATTACCACAAGCAGTACCATTCATTGCTAGGACACTTCTTGCCAAATAAGTTACTGTACTACACAGTATAAATGTTAAATAATATGCAGCTTGCATAAAGGTATAACAATCTGTCTTTCTTTTAATAGCCCACTACTTTGTCATGTGAAAATTACATGTAGCAATTTCCTTCATCCTGCAGGACCGAAATGGTTTACTCAACTCTGAAGTGGTCTGCTCTGGAACTGGTGAAAATGACTGTCTGATAGATGTAGATCCGTGGTCACCAACCAGTAGATCGCAATCTACCGGTAGATCTCAGAGGCTCTAAGAGTAGCTCTTGAGCCCTCTCTGAACTGTGCACCTGCACAGTACATTTACATTAGATTTCCTCATTTGAGGAGCAGCTACTAACCGAGCAACAATACAGGTGAGTAGCTGCTAGGAATGGTGGGAGCTGGGAGGTCAGGAGGGCTGAAACACCCCAGCCAGCTGACTGTGGCTTTCAGCTGAAAGAGGCTGCCCCATGCTCCAGCTGATCAGCAGCTTCTCCTCTGCGCCTGCCCACGTGGAGCTTGGTGCACCCTGGCTGAGCGCCATGGCCAGCTGGCCGGGCAGCCACTTCTCTTCCCTCCAGCCCGGCTGCCCTGCGCTCAGCCCAGGGAGTCTGCGTATAGCTCCAGCTGTGCTGGAGCAAGCTTCCCAGGCTGAGCGCAGGATCACAGATGCCCATCTGATGGACTGTATACGACTAGCAATCTCAGACTACAACCCAGACTTCAAGACACTGGCAGATACTGTTCAGTCACGGGTGTCACACTGAGACTTTGTTATTGGAAGAAAAAATATATAATTATCAATACTTGATTTTAGATTTACAAAATAGCAGAGAACAAAATGTATAATTGTAAATGCTTCATTTGACATTTAGCATGAATTAAAAAGACCATTTATTTCATAACTATAAACGTGATATTAATTTTATATATTGCATCATTAAAAAATAAACTGTTTAACAGAGTGTATAAGAGCTGGGGATAGCAAGTGATGGAAAGGAGAATAGAGAGGGTGGGGCTTCAAGGAAGGGGAGTGGCAGTAGATATTCGCCTGTTTTGAGACTTAAAAAGTGATCTTGGGTGTAAAAAGGTTGGAGACCACTGATGTAGATGTAAAACTGCTATCATCTGAAGAAGTGGATGTGTCCATGAAAGCTCATGATGCCATCTGCATGTTTTGTTAGTCTTTAAGGTGCTCCTACACTATTTGTTGTTTTTTACGTTTTCCCTGTTACAGACTAACTCAGCTACCACTCTGAAGATGTAGATGTGTTTGTCATGCTTGGCCAAAACTGTTGTTGTCTGAGCTACAGCTGGGCTCCTGTGTTTACACCTTCTGATAATGCTTTTGACACAAATTTGCTTTGAGTACTCAGTACTGAAACTAAGCTTCAGTTGTGTTTTACAGAAGGTTGAAAGGCGCAATTGTCTGCATGCAACTCATTGTGTTGCAGTAAAAAGGTTTTATAACAACCCTGCAATCCCTGTTAACATTTTGTAAATCATGCTGTGGTGCTTTGGATCCTGTGAGATGCTGAGTGGATTTTCCAGTTCTAAATTACTTTTCATTTTGAAATTTTAGTTTAAAAATAATTAAAACCATTGAAATAGAAGCAATAGAATTTGATTGCCTGAGTTAAAAGAAAAAAAGACTGGTATGTGAAATTTTTGAGGTTTTGACTTCTCCCCCTTATTTAAGACAGGAAAAATGTTCAGAATCTCAAATTGTCACGAGAGAAGAAAAATTCTTCTGATTCTGCATTGTGCTGGATTGGGCTTTTATATAATTTTGTGGTTGACCAGTAGATGGCACTATATTTTTATAATTACAAATGATAACAAAAACAAGTAGTCCTGGGGCACCTTAGTTCTCGTCTATACTAGGGAGAGATTTCGAAATAACAAGCAGAGCATCCACGCTATCAAGCCTGTTGTTTTGAAATAAGTGGTTGGTTATTATGAAATAATAATACATATTTTGAAATAGTTATTTCGAAATAGTGGTAGTGGACACTCCACTCCTGCTATTTCAAAATAACTGTTTCCCAGAGTCATTCAAAGTAATTACTCCCCAGTGCTTCCTGGGGCTCTATGTCGAGGTAGCACATCCACATTGGCATGTGTTGGACTAATTTTGAGGCTTCCCTGTAGTGTGGACACACTATTTTAAAATAGTTATTTCAGAAATTATTTCAAATCAGTTATTTCAAAATAATGTCCTACTGTAGACATATCCTCAGAGACTAACAGAAAGATTACGGTTGCCAGGTGTCCGGTATTGACCCGGTATCTATGGCCTCTGTCTGGTTAAAAAAAACAACAACCCAGAAAATACCGGACAGGAAGACTGCTTGGGACATTCCTCCCCTGCCATATCTGGTGGAGGTGGGGGAGAGTGAGGAGTGTGTAGCACTGGAATTTTGCACAACAACTTTGCTTACCCCCCCCCCCCTTTTTTTTTTTCCTCAACCAATTTTTTCCCCTGCCATGTTCGGTATTTTTTGGGAAAGTATCTGGCAATCCTAAAAAATGCAACATATATATTGTGCGTTTTCATGGGTAAAACCCACTTCCTCAGATGCTGAGGTCATCAAGTGGGTTTTACCCACAAAAGTTGGTGATACTATACATTTTTGACAGAACTTCTAATTCATAATCCATTATGGAAGTATCAGAATAATTTCTCTTTCCATTTCCTCACAAAAGGCCATTTACAACAGTGTTTCTTAACCTTTCTTTTTATAAAGTACTCCCCTTTGAAAAAAAATTATATTATAAATACCCCCTTTAAAAAATATAAGTACCCCCGGTACCTACAGTTTTCAGTTTTTTTCTACCATTGCAACACGTTTGTTTAAACAACTTATTGTAGCTGGGCAGGCAATTACATTTTTGGGTGTAAAAAGTACAAAAATAATAAAGCAATGTAAAACTTAAAACAAAAATTCAGTTTTCTCCAAATTCCAATTGTGTTGAAGTATCCCCCAGACTTCTCTTGAGGATGGGTAGGGGTACTCGTAACACTGGTTGAGAAACATTGATTTATAACTCTTATTTTTCTTGGTTTTTGTTTTGAAAATTCAATTGCACTATGATTTTTAAGTACAGAAAAGCTTTGGAAAGGAAATTAAGATATTTTTAAAGTGCTAAGTCTCCTCCCCATTCCACGCCCCCCCTTAAAAAAGCATTTTCCTCTTTTCCTTTTAAATCCATAAAGGGATTGCAGAGGGAGTGGTAGTGGGGAAGATTACTTTCTTTGGTTACCATGGTAATGGGTTTAATAAGCAGGCCTGACACTGGTAATCCTACCGCAACTGTGTCTGAATTGCCATTTAATGTGAGCTGTAAAATGAGCTGTTTTTCACAGATGTAAATGAATCCTTTGCTGTAGTGGTGCTTGGGTGTACCAGCATTACCAGCTTTGTCATTCCATTGTTGCTCCAGATTAGAAATCCCGCCCCCCCCCCCTTTTTTTTGCTGATCATCTTTCGTTCCATGTTTCTGATGCTGCTACAGCTGCATGGGACCAAGGCCCTAAAATAACGTAGCATAATAGCTTTTGTTTTAGCAGCCTCCAGTAATAATTTTTCATTAGAACAATTGTTAACTTACTTCTGCATTTCTAATTACTTTTTTTAACCTTAGTCCCAAAAACATACAACTCCCCTTCATAAAATTTGATTCACGAATTATACTAACTGAAACAATCTCAGCTAAAGTCTTGCCTCTGGTGGCAACAAAGATAAAGAGAAAACCTGTGAAAGGATTCTACTCATTTACCTACTGCTTATACAGCTGGTTTTGTTTGCTTTCTTGTTTAAACATTGCAAAGCTAATATCAAACATATGACACTGATGTTGCTGTTAAAATAGGCCTTTTCAGACTGAAAGTAAAGATAATGATTGAAATACATGTTTAAGCTTGTTTTTAAATGTTCAGGGACTGCAAACAGGTATCTTGCAATTTATTATTATTAATAATAACAGCAATAATAATTTTCATTATTATCTTTGATGTGATCCCAAAATGCTTCATTGGGTCAAACAGTAGTAATGAAATTAAATAATTAATGATAGCCGAGGAAGAGGGAAATTAGAGGCATAGAAGAGAGGGAAATTATACGTTCAAAGCTGAAAACAGAGTTGAGGGTATACGGGCAGGGGAAGCCAACCAATTAGACATGAAGAGCCAAAAGAGCTGTGGATAGTAGTGCAAATAGCCACTCCCCCAGAGCCAGGCACCCCCAGCCTCGTCCCTAACCCAGTGCCCTCCCTCTCCTCCAGAGCCAGGAACCCCCATTCTAACCCGATGCCTGGGTCTCACTGGAGCTTCCACAACCACAGCCATGCACTTCTCCCTCCAGGAACTGGGGCACGTGCACAAAGCGGGCATGTGGCTTCGAACAAGCCATAACCCTGAGAGCCACATTTCTATGAGCAAAGAGCCGCATGTAGAGTTGCCAGGTGTCCAGTATTGTACTGGACAGTCCGGTATTTGTGCACGCTGTCTGGTTTAAAAAAAAACCCAGGAAATACCGGACATAGACAGTGTCCGATATTTTCTGATTTTTCCAGCTGCGTGCCGGACGGAAGCTTGGCGTAGGCGGGGTGGGGGGAGCGGCTGGGAGTCCCAGCTGGGCGGTGGGGCTGCAGTTGTGGCAGGGAGCCCTCATTCGGTTGATGTGAGGAGGAGGGGAAGCCCCCTCCCCCGATATCCTGCGGCCAGCCCCGTTCTGCCCACACCCCTTATCGCCCCCGGCCAGC
Source organism: Pelodiscus sinensis (assembly GCF_049634645.1). Classification (NCBI taxonomy): domain Eukaryota; kingdom Metazoa; phylum Chordata; order Testudines; family Trionychidae; genus Pelodiscus; species Pelodiscus sinensis. Next base: position 98,745,784 of record NC_134713.1, on the reverse strand, counting down.
CCCGTTGCCCGCCCCCTCCCTCCCCCAATGAGGCATGTCCGGGTTTTTGTGTTGTTTTTTTAAATGACTACCTGGTAACCTCTAGCAGGGATCCAGGTTCTTGGAGTCTTTTTTTTGCTCAACAACTTTGGTGTCCATCCCCCTCTTCCCCTTTTTCCTGGTTTGTTTTTTTTTTGGGGGGGGGGGGGGTGTTCGGTATTTTTGTTTCAGCCATCTAGCAATCCTAGCCGCATGTGGCTCAAGAGCCACAGGTTGTCCACCCTGGAGTAGGGAGATATGGGAAGGCTATTCCAGATAACAAGAACTGCAGAAGAGAAGGTTTTCACATCATCAGTTGAGAGATTACATGTGAGACAGGTAGAAGGCTGGGGACATAATACAGAGACACCAGGTCAGTGGGATAAGATGCAATCAAGTCTGTGGAAGGTTTAAACACCAAGGTGAACAATTCTGAAATGCACATGAATTTAGGAGTATTAATTGGGGATATTAGTGGTACAGTCATGCTGCTTGATAAGTGTGGGAAAGCAAGGCCCTTAAATTTGTTTCCTCTCCCTTCCCCCAAAGCTGAGTAATGTTGGATTTTTTTTCTCCTTAGGGCTTTGTTTTGTAGAGAGAAAGGTGAAAGTGCATACTCAGCTTTGTTTAGTGGCAAGCTTGTCAGCTGGTTTTGTGGGCAAATAGTGTACTGTTCAGGTTCTTCAGAAATTTGGGATTGTGCTTTCAGGTCACAATTTGAGCCTATCTCTGACTATTTGGACACTAGCAATTAAACTACCCAAGTTCCTTCTTTATGTGTGGATTTATATCTGAATTGTTTTGCACGCCAGCACGATTAATCTTGAGTTTGTATATTATATATTGTGTTTTTAATTCTTTAAATAATGTGATGCAACTCTGACCTGTATATGTGCACCTTGTTTTTTCCTTTAAATGCAAGTTAACAGAGTTAGTCACAAGCACTATTTTTTTAATTCCACAAGAGAGTCAAGAATGGAGCTAATGCCAGAGAGTGTGATGTTGCATGAGAGAGTTGTGTCCTGAACAGTCTGAAGTTGGGGCAGAGCCTGACTCTGAAGTCCATAGATGCTAATGGTCTGTGTTGATTGATGTATTTTGGTATTTATGCTAAAAGCTATTAATGTTTGAGTCATTTTAAAAACAAGTAAAAGTCACTTCAGCTCTCATTTGAAAGGTTGATTTTTACTTTTTAAAAACATGCAGGAGACTGAAAGTGTAAGGGCTTCTTGTTTGTTTGTTTTTTAAAATGCATGTCTTAGCATGAAAGTAGTAGGAATTAAATTGGTTCTGGGCTGCACACAGGCCTGGGAGCCAGGCACTGCTGTATTCTAATCCTTGCTTTAACACTGACTAGTTCTTTGGTGTTGAGCATGTTAATCTTTCCCGCTCTGCATAAGTTACTCACTTGTAAAATTAAAATAATTCCCACAAGGCAAAGATGTAGTAAACATTCGCTATTGTTTATACAGCTTATTGACAAAAAGAAACGCATAATGTAAGTACCGAATGTTATTTCTATCAGGTAGGTGATAGTGAGTAATAACAATGTGACAAAGATTTTATTTACCTGAATCAGTTGCATAGTGTTGGTGTTTTGTAGATTTTAGTCTGAGAATGCTGTTGTATTTCAAATAAGGTAGAATCTTACTTTTTAATTAAAAACAAGTGTACGAAATACATTAATCCCCTAGCATCCTTTAAATAGAATCACTGTCAAAATAGGGCAACATTTAGCAATATTTTTTGAGGACCTGTATTGTTAAGAAGCTCCAGCAAAAAAGCTATTTGGATCTGGTTATTATGTTATATAGGGATTCATAATTTGCACTGTTGGCTGATCAAACAGGAGTTAGTCATTGAATGAAGCAGATTTATGTCCATCTGCTGGATTGAAATAATGGCTGAACACTACGTGCACATTTTTGGCTGTTGTGCATGCACCTATAGTTGACTTCTCATGGTATTTTAACTTACTCGGTATGACGTTTTGGGGCATATTCACACCAGAAGGGGGTTCTGCCACTTCCTGCACTGTAGCTGTTGGTGTCTTAATGGTGTGCTTTTATGGGTCAGAGTCCTGATACCAGTTTCCAGCCTACAAGCATAAGGTCCCACCCTGGCTTCCACTGGCCTACTTACTGCTTGCAGGGTGACTTCACTAGCCCTTTCAGTCCCTAGTTTTTCCAAATCCATCTATCCTGAGTAAATTGGCAGATACTCAAGACTTTTCCCCTTTGCTCTCTCTTCCTTGAAGAAGTGAAACCTGCCCTGTTATCAATTCACTTTGGCATACAGACTCCACGCCGTTTGCATGCCAGAATCCTGCTTGTGATAAATATAAACAAAATGTTTATTTAATAGGCCCCGTCCCCACACACCTAGAGATTCAAAGATTAAATTGTAAGGGGAAACAGATGCATAAAAGTAACACAAAAATAAAGTTTCGACTTCAGGTTTCACATTTCTATTGCCTCTAAACAGTTTCTCAGCATTTCTTCTGTCCCAGAGGAAATCCAGCGTTTCACAGCCAGCATCCTCCCACGATGCTGGACTGTATTGTCTGGAGGTCCTTCACTTCACCAGTCTTCTATTTTAAGGGCTTGCAGTTCGTTTTCTTTCTCTCAGGACTGTGCCGCTCGTTTTCTTTCTCTCAGGACTGTGCCGCTGTTAGCACTTCAATGTAGGTAGTACCTCTGCCAACAGGAGGGGTTATGTTAATGTAGGTAATCCACCTCCTTGTGAAGTTGTAGGGAGGTTAACAGAAGAATTATGTGTAAGGGGACTAAAGTCATCTTCACATCACCCCTTGGAAGTGTGAATTTTTTACATCTCAGACTGACTTAGTTTAAGCCAACCTAATGCCTTGTGTAGACGAGGCATTAGTCTACTGTGGTTCACTGTGGGGGAAATCCCCTTCTCTTAGTTTTCCTGAACTGAGAATTCGGCTACATTGCAATTAAAAACTTGAGGCTGGCCCATGGCAGCTAATTCGAGCTCAGGGGCTCGGACTAAGGGACTGATTAACTGAGACTTCCAGGATCAGGCTGCAGTCTTCTTTGGGATCCTCCTACTCTGCATGATCCTTGAGCTTGGACACAAGTCTGAGATCATGTGTGCACTACCAAGTTCTTTTGCCAAAACCTGCCTTTTGGTGACACAACAAAAGTGTTCACACTGAAATGCCACTTTTTTGCTAGGAAAAACACCCAGTTTCTGCCACAAACAACTTCCACCCCTACAAGGGACTTTTTTCTTTTCCAGTCCCTTTATTGTCGACAAAGAGCCAGTGTAGACGCTGCTGTTTGTTTTGTGGAAAGATCTGAGGTCTGCCAGTATCCCACAGTGCCTGCCCTAATGGCCCTGCTCAGCTTTTTGATCTTTGCTGCCCTGGAGGCATACACCTCTCCCCTTTCAAAGCTTCTGGGAAGGGACAAAGAGCAAATCATTGGAATGTGTGTGTCTGACTAAGCAGAGCGAGCTGGGGCCGCCTTGCTCCGCTTCCACCACTGCTGCTGGAGAGTGTGGGGTGTGTGTGTCTGGATCCCTGCTGCAGGGGCCAGGCCCTGCCACAGGCTGATGACTGGCCCCTTGCCCCTCCCACTCATGGCGTTTGAGGAGCACGTGCTCCCTAATTCCCCCATATGCATCGCTGATATCCGTGTCTCTATAATAGATACACAAAATATGTATTCTGTACCCACATTCCTTCATGTTATAGCACATTTTGAGATCTTGGGAATGCCTAGACACAACAGGATGGTTTTCTCTTAAAAACTGAATGTCCACATGCCTGTGATTCCATCAGCTCCTGACAGTTTTATATGTAATGTAATCAGTTTTCTTTCAAGGAGCAAAACTTGAAAATAAGGAGGTGGTTATAAATAGGGCAATAGAAGGCTAGCTGTCAAAACCCTGAATGCAGTCACAGGTTAATAACCTACATTATTAGTAGTTAAATGATGTAAAAACAGGTAGTGCTGGAAATAAGTGCTATGGGGGGGAGTTGTGTGTAAATGACAGTTTAGAGCTGAAAAAGCAATTGATAGTTTTCTTTTAGAAAACAAAAATTATATTAATACAGCAGTGTAACCGTAAGAATTTTGTTCACAGGCTGCTTTTGAAGATATAAAGTGAAATACCGGTCCCTTTGAAGTCAATGTGAGTTTTGTTATTGACTTAAATGGAGCCAGGATTTCACCCTCAGTATTGTATTATCAGACAAAGTACAAGATGAATTTTTCTTTTTATTAACAGCTTCAAACTAAGAATTGGCAAAGGGAGAGTGTTTGCAATGTACTAGAAATGAGTTATCATAGAGAGAGAATGAATCTGTGGTTGCTTTTTAAGTGTTCATGGTTTTGTATTTTTGAATAACAGAATTTTAATTATAGAATTTTATTGTAAATGTGGATGTTCAGGATTCATGGAAAAAATGTAGTCTGTACTTAAAGTAGGGATGTTAAATATCGGTTAATTGAATAGTCGAATAACCTCATGAATTTTTATCGGCTATTTGACTATTCTATAGTCCCTGGGGATGGGGATGGGGGCTGGCAGCTAGTGCAATCTGGCCCCACTCTCGAGGAGCCCCCTGCCACTCCACACTGCTGCCCTGTATAAGAGGCAGCAGTGTGGGGTGCCAGGTGGGAGCTGGTCCGCTAGGGAGCCAGTTTAAAAACCAGATCCCCTCCTGGACGTGCTGCCTGTTTCCCTGCGCTGCTGCCTCTGATACGGGGTGATCGCAGCTGTTCTCTGGGGGCGGAGCATGTCTGAGCTTCTGGACCCAGTATGAGCTGGAACAGAGCTGCGCACTGCTTGCCTCCCTACCTCCTATTAACACTTTAAATGCAGAGCCGCAGCAGGGGTAGGTCCCGGACCCATCTCAAGCCAGGAATGAGAGAGACTGCTGGCCAGCCTGCTAAAAAATTTATTTGGGTGGGGAATGCATGTAGTCTATGCATTAACCCAGTGGTTCTCAACGTGGGTCATATGGCTCCCCAGGGGGCCATATGGGGAAAAAACGGAACATTAGGGGGCCACCCAAAGTTAACTGCCAAGTGTATGATGAATAAGGCTCAGAAGGGGGCCATGAGCAAAAAAAGGTTGAGAAACACTGCTTTAACCTATAAGCTTTTGCTTATTGGTTAATTGATTACACTATTACTTCCCCAACTTAAAGAATAGGTGCAGACATTCATTTTTACCACATGGTAAATATACTCTTTAAAACTGGATTTTGTTACTGATCCCATTATCTTGTATTAGCATTACTTCAAGGGCACACATTTGACAACAAGGATAATTGATCACGTCTGGTCTAGAAAAGCACCTTGTTGAATGCTTCGGCTTGGTTCAATGGTTCTTAGCCACCCCTCTGTACAAATTGTTCCAGAACCTAAAAGCCTTACTACAGCAGACATAATAATATTAGTGTGTGTAAGCAATTGCTATAGTTATCACAAAGATGTTCTGTGGTAGTGAATGGGAGGTCATGTGATTAGGGATGTAAAATTTTGATTAATTGGCTAATCAAATAGTTAATTAAGGGCACTTCTGCCTTTGAAGTGTAGCAACTTCCCCACAAAAGTATTACCTAACCTCTTCACCCACTTGGGCTTATATGGAGGACCAGAAAGATTACCATTATATCTGCACTAATGTGTGCATATGTACAGAAGTAGAGGGAGTTATAGTATCAAGACTGATGCAGCTACAAATATTTAGGTCCCATTATTTAAAATGCTAATTACAGGGATCACAATGTTTAGGAGAGGTAGCATGGACAGTAGATTGAATTTGAAGTTAGTGACTGTTTATATCTGAGTTCTAATCCATCCTGGCTTTTCCACTTGAAGCACAGACAAATTGCTAAACCTCTCTGAGTCTTTGTCTTTAAGTAGGGACAGTATCTACATCACAGGAGTGTTAACAAGAATTCAGTAATTTGTGTCTAGCAGTTATAAAATGCTAAGTGATATATAACTGATTAGCTCACTTATTGGTGCACTGTAAATAAAGCCACAGACTAAACTGAGAGGTATTTCCTACAATTTTCGTAACAAATAATAGGATGCTGGTTTTAAAATCTGATATCCTTGCTCCAGTTCACATGTATAAAATCCAGACATTTACTCCCCTCCTCCCTCCATTTTCTTTAACCTGAATGAAAAAAATAATTTAAATAACCTTAATCAAGGCAGATTCCTTTCAGGTTATGATTCTGTAGCTGTTCATGTTGCAGTGACCATGCTAAGTCATCCTTGCATAAGCTTCTAAGATATGACCATCTGTGTGTGACCATAGTACCTGTTGTTTAGAGGGTGACACATAATCTGGGATAAAGCTTAAGAGAAGCAGTGGACTTTAGTGAGAGCACCAAGGAACAAGTTTGAAATCTCTTGTAGAAGGATCTGTTTGTGCTGCTGATATTTTTCTGTTCCTTCACTGCAAGAATCAGTCAGAGAATGGACAAATACTGATGTATACAGCATCCAAAAAGTCATCTGCATAGTCAGATCACTTTTTAATGATTACAAAATCCTGTTCCAAATAGCCCACAACTTAAATAGTTTTGCTTACTTAACTGAGAAGGAGAGCAAAACCTTTCCCCTCCACAATCTTTTCCTCTGTCCATTTGAAAGGTTATGGACAGGCCACTCCTTCTGCTCCAAACTAGCCATTGGGAATCCTAAGGACATCCTTTGGAGCAGCATCTTACAATGCTTGCTTATGTGCCCTGCCTGCCGTCAGACCCGATGGTTGGGTGTTTGCACAGAAGCAAGTGGCAGGCAAACTACAATGATGATGAAGAGGAACTTATCCCACTGTATACAAACAAAATGGGAAATAGTCACATCAAACTTCGTGGGCGTCTCAAGAAGAAGTTACTGAACACAGAAGACAATTCCTTCTGGCCAAGTAAGAATGGATCATGTCCTTTTATTATGTTCTCACATAATGTAATTATTTGGAAAAAATAAACATTAGATGGACTCAAGTCCTTTTAAAAAAAATTAGTTAAATTTAGTAGTTGTCAGATTCGTAATTTGTCTAAGCAGATAAAGTGTCTTTTTTTTTTTTTTTTTGCACGATAGTGTGGTTAGGTAATGAATCTTGTTTACAACAAATATACTGTTTCAATTAGTATTAAATTATGAGCAGTGCTTTTTGCTATTTAACTGTTGAGTGAAGAGGCCATGAGGTTGTCTTTATGGCGTGACATGACCATTTTGAGAGCTCTTAGGGACTAGCTTAGTTTAATTAATCAAGTTTTTTTTTAAAGCAAAACAGTGTATTGTATTAATGGTATGATGCCACATTACTTTGATTTTAAAGAACTGGAGAAGCAATTATATATATATAAATAATTAGAAAATTAAAAATAAAACCAAAGGAAAAAGAAGATTTGCTTCATAGATGTTAATTGTTCCATTTGGATGAAAGCTGCAACTGGTACAATAGATGAGCACTTAAAAAATCCCTTTATTACTAAGTTTTTTTTTCCCTCTGAATGTGAGGGGGAGAATTCCTGAGTCGTCATGAGTCTTTTTTGAAAGGTCAGGTTCCATTAGTAAATAGAGATTGAGATAGAGGACAGAGAGGAAGGAATGTACAATAGTAATGCTCAACTGGCCGTTGTTAACGTGCCTCTCCTTTTCTCTGTCCATTCAAGCAGAGGCACCCAGCTGTTCATGGAGTGGTTGTTCAGGAAAGTGTATGAACAAAATGTGCAAAAGGCAAGGAAAGCTTCCTTTGCAAAAACCTGCTGTGCTTAATGGCACCAGGCTTTGTTTGGAAAAAGTGAATTAATTCATTTGCACCTGTACTGATTTTCTTCTCTTTGCTCTCAGTCTGATCTGATGATGATGTTTATCACCAACAATTGAAAAACACCACCTTGCTATACAGTATTAATTCTGTTAAGTGACATTAGACATAGCTCTAATTTCCTGCATTATAACATTCTTCTGGTTAGTAGAAACATGCTTCCTTTAGTGTTCTGCCCCAAGGAGAGAATAATCCTGACCTGTTATTGAATAGATATCTCTGCCCTGTTTGAAGAAAAAATAATTTCTCAAAATGTAACTGAAGAAACATGACCTACAGGGTCCTGCTGAGCAGGTCTTTGGTTGAGTTTTGTATCTAATAGTAGTTAGATAAAATTCTGGTATTAATTCTGGCAGTTCTGGTTTAAGTCAGAAGGGAAAAGAATGACTGCAAAATTATATGAAATACTATGGTACATGTGTGTTAGGGAAAATGTTGAACGATTTCATATATAAAGAAATCATGATATTGTTGTGACTAATCAATCTGCCTCCAGCTATAATATTTTAGGAAATATATATGCACTGATGGAGCTCATGAAAAGATAAATGCAGTTTTATTAATACTGATTTTTAGTTGGTTTGTTTTAGTAGAATTTCTTATTTGGTACAAAGGATACTTTGCAGACAACATTTTGGCTTTTTATGTGTGTATCTGGTGTTAGATGCCTCTTTTGAACTATCCAGGATAACTTGGCATGTTATCTAAAACAGAGCTAGTCCCTTAAAGGACCTTTTGGTATGTTTATGTATTGCATTCAAGGTATGTAAAACAGCTGTTCTGTTTGAACCTGCTTCTTCAGTGTATGAAGTTAAGATTAAGACTAGATGGAGCACTCAAATCCTACCCAGAGCTTTTCACTCCTTTCTCTTTGTGCTGCAAAAGTGCAAGGAATTCTCCTCCTCCCTCCCATTGTGTTGTGTCTTAATAATGACATTCTCCTGCAAGGGAGAGAAGAGAGAGAGCAGAAAGGAAGAAGAGAAGAGATGACCCATCTGTGGAAGCTATTTAGTTACTACAGTATTTAAAAGTTTGTTAAATGTGCATTGGTCATAGTTCCTTTTTCAAGTAAACATTTGAAATCTTTCCACCCACTTAAATTGGTCTCTCTTTTCATTCATATTGTATATTTGTGATTCATTGTGAGGCTGTTTGATTCTCTGATTGATTCAATTTGATCAGTGCTTTATGAACTTTGAATCAGCAGAGTTATATAAATGTTAAAATGCTACATGTTGACTTAGAGACAGACAGTTGTGAAAATAAGACCCAAGGAAGCTTTAGCCATCGGCTCATTTCTGCTATATATTTGAGAGCGTTTGTCTGTCTGTGTGTGCATGTGTGTGTCTGCCTATTTTTTTTGTTTTGGTTTGTTTTGTTTTCTTTGTTCAAGAGCTCCTTCTAAACTGTAAAAGCTAGGGTTGTCAAAGAGTAGTCGACTAGACGACTAACCAATAAGCCTAGGTTTATTGGTTAATCTGGTCAGCTACTCGCATTCTTCCCCCTTGCAGCCTATGTATCAGAGGCAGCAAGGGGCGGAGCAAGAGATGGTGCTGGGGAGAGCTAGCTTAAAAGCTGGTTCCCCTTCCCCTCCACTCCCAGCACTGATTCTGTGGTGAGTGGGGGCAGGGGAAGAGAAGGTGGCTACAAAGCAGCTTCTGTCCATGGCAAGCCTGGGCCTGCCAAGGGCAGAGGCTGCTTCGCAGTAGCAGTCCCTGTCCACGGGTGGTCTGAGCTCCCTGCGGACAACAGCTGTTCCACGTTTCCCAGAGCAGTGTCTGTCCATGGGGGAGCTCAGACCTCCCACAGACGGGGCTGCTGCCACCCTACACTGCTGCCTCTCTATCAAAGGCGCAGTGTGGGGCGGCAGGCAGGCAATCAGCGAGGGGAGCTGGTTTGTAAACTGGTTCCCCTCACAGACCAACTCCCTTTGCCACTGAGCTCACTGGCTGCCAGCCCTGCCCCTCCCCGGGGACTACTGAATAATAATGTAACCGCGAAGATTTCATGTGGTTACACTACTATTCAAATACCTGCTAACTAACATACCTCGTAAAAGCTAGGACCACCAAATTCGATAGGCAGCTTCCTCTTATCATAACTTAAACTAAGATAAAGGTTTGCTTTTGCCAGGAAACTCGGATGTGCCCAGCAAGGGATTGTTTCTTATAAATCCATACAGAAAGGAGACAATTACCAGACAGGTGAAAGGGGCTGGCTGAGAGCACCATCCAGTACTGCCCCAGTTCTGAGCCACCCCCCTGGTGCCCTTGGGGGGGAAGACTGAAGCTTCCCCCCCACCCCATTCATATGGGAACATTGCTGGCTGTTCCCCTTCGTCAGGAAGCAAGGGGAAAGTGCACCATTGCTTGTATTCCTCACTCTGGCTCCGGAGGGTGGGGTGGGGGACAAGGTATAGACAAACTTGAACCTGCCCCAGCCAAGGGACATGCCCCCTTTCTCTGGTTGTTCCCACTGGAGCTGCAGCAGCCATAGAGAGGTCCTTCTTCACCTGGCCCCAAGCTGCTGCAGTGAGAGAGGGCTGGAGTAGTCCTTTTTTCTCAGGACAGTTTCATCCCCAGCCCTACCTATCGTAACAATGTAATTGAAGAAAAAAACCCTAATTGAGTTAAGGACCCGAGCAACTCTGGGTAAAATCTTCTAGTGCTCTATAATTCAGTTTCTGAGTATGCTGTGCAAATTTCTCTCCTCTTCTCTGTAAGTGCGTTCACTTTGCTGGTTTCAGTGTTTTAACAACACGAGAAGGGGAAGAGATAGGTATTCAAACTCTATGCATACATGTTAAAAGGAATTACATAAGAAATAAATAACATTAATATACCGAATCAACAATGGCATGTTGTTTGGTTTGTTGCCTCTCAGTGTGAGATTTTGAGACCCTTAGAGTCAAAATTTTATCTTATGTTTACTTCACCTTCAATCCTGTTAATTTCAGTGAGGTTTCATGGAGAACAAGCAAAAAGCATATTTCTCCAAAGTACAAACCTTTTCAGCTGTTCTGGTTGGCCTATAGTGAAATATGAAAGGTTTCCTAGGTTTGCAATTTGTTCATTTGATTATCCGGTTTCTTAAAATGGTTCACTCAGTAGTGAAGTTTCTGGGTTTTTTTGGTGTTGAATGGTGAAATAATTACCATCCTTAAAATGCTACAATATTAAAATTCTCTACTCTCCTGGTAAATCACTGTTTAGTGTTCTTATATTGTGAAATTGAACTTTTTTGTGTTTTTCTGTGTGATGTCCTACTATGCAAGTCTTCACAGGACATATGAATTCTGAAGGGACTTCTATTAAGAACAGATTTTCCTCATTTCTGACAATAAAAGTGTATACCAATCATAATTAAGGCATAAATTGCAAGCCCCTTGAAGAACAAGTGAAAACCACCCATATTGGATAAGTACTGAGCATTTCACCAGTAGATAATCGTGTTTATTTTTTAATTTATTAATATTTATTTTAAGAAACAAAAGTGTTTTAGGAGCTGAAAAAATTTCTGGGAACAGTGATAACTGCAGAGCTTGTTGGCTAGGTTTTATCTCTGTTGATAAAAGCCTTCCATTGGGGTCCTTATAAAGCTGAATGAGAACAGCATTTTAAGTGGTTTCACAGTACTGATTTACCCTACTGAAAAAAGCCCTCCATAATACTAATGTTGTTTTAATGCACAATGTGGTCAAATTATTGGATTTTCTCACAAATCAGCGGGTCCCCTTATTTGAGAGATGGGGAAGAATGTTGAGTTCTGTAGTAATAATCCTAAACACTAAACTTTTAGTTGTATTTCTTTACTATTTTATAGTGTGAATAATCATAATATATTTAAATTTGATATAAACTGAAGGTACTATGTTGCTAGACTTGTCTTGGTCCAGTGTTCATAACTCTGTTCCTCTGTGGTAATTACTGACCCATTTCTTATAAGTAATCAGGGTATTGAAATCAAGCAGAGTCCAGGAATAGGAATCATGTGTCTTCCCATAATCTTCTTGCTCTCAAGAAAAAAAATCCAGTAGGTCAGCAAAGCAACAGTGACAGAAATGTCCTCACTTATCCGTGATTATAAAGAAACCCATCAGCCTAGATTGGTTGCTGATAGGTTTCTCAGTAGAGAGGTTACGTTGAAACATTTTTTTATCCCCGAACTGACATGTTATGAGGAATGGAAGAGGGGTGTGTGCACATAGGTATATTAAGCTATGGCGTTGTCCTTTTTTAAACAAACTCCTTGTCACATTTACAGCAGCTGCAGGTCTCTTGGATTGACCTTTACCATCCTTTGATTGTATTGCTAGGTTAGGAAACATTAGAGATGAACTCTGTTATTGCTGAATTAACTTAACAGTTTCATCTGTTTTTGAGACAGCTGAGTATACTGTGGTAGGGAGAGTTTTGGGGATTTTTGTGTTTGGGGGAGTGTTAGATTATGTTTGGCATTGGTTAAACAATAGGTGTTGCTAAGAAATTTCTCAGTGTTTTTTATTAGCTAGTAGCAGCACAAAATGAAAATGTTTTCTGTTTGTGGTGTTATATATTCTGAAGACACCAAATGTCCAATTTTAGGTTTCAGGTGCTTTAAATTTTTTTTCTTTTTGCATCTACCCATATAATAATGTAGACTGCCATTCAGAAAATGTCTCTGTGTAAGTATAAAGAAGATGAGTGATTAAACTAAGTTTTAAACTAATGGAGCCTTCAGAGCAAAGTCTGACTTTCTGATTGTTAACTTCCTGGAAATGATTTTATTAAGTACAAACAGAAGGATTTAAGTGGAAATAAGTGAAAACAGGCAGAGCAAAGTAGATGACAAACTCAAAATAACAAAAAATGCTTAGATAAGTCTAACTGAAAACTCACTACACAAACTCATAACAAACTCTCCTTAAAATGTTTCCATTCCAGCAAAGCCTTCCAAAGCAGGGCTGTTCCTCACCTTGGGGTCCTTGGTTCCTTCCCTCGGGTGGGCTAGCCAAAGACTCCTAGTATCCTATCATTTTTAAAGATTCCCTTATTGCATGGGAAAAGTACAAGCATTTTAAGGCCTCTCCTCAAACACCTCATTGAATTAGGTTTGCCAGTGCCAATTGATGATGGCAGCATAATGTAAATCTATTCTATCAGGTCATGGTTCAGGAAGATTGCTTCTTGGAGAGGTAGCTGGTTCCAGATGAAGTGATAAAAGGCAATCAGTTTGTAGTTAAAGTGCATTTTTAGCACCTGCTGGATTATGGTTAACTAGTTCTTTGATTGGACCAACTTTCTTTGGTGAAAGAGACAAGCTTTTGTGTTTACACACGTCTCTCTCACCAACAGTCTTTGGTCCAATAAAAGATATTGCCCCATTCTTCTTGTGTGTCTAATATTCTGAGGCTGACAGGGCTATAACAATGCTGCATAGTTCTCCGATGAAAGTGTCATTTTTTTTACACTGGCCTTTTAAAAGTTCACTCTTCAGCATAACATTATATTGGTGCCCAAGCATGTGATCCCATTTTCAGGAGGGGTGTATGTGTAGAGAGAGAGAGAGTGTAAGATTTTCTTTATAGTTGATGTGGTTTTCTTGAAAACAGTGAGTAAAGGTGAAAATCATAACATACCTTCCTTCTTTCGCAGTCTCCTCCAAGTCACTGTCCCTTCTGCCAGCTCTTCTCCCATATGCCATTCTCCGGCACATATGTATTAAGAAGCTGAAAACTCTAGTAATGCCCGCTAAGGATGTTAAAGACTAGTTGACGATCCAATAAGCAAAAGCTTATCGGATAGTCAGTCGACTAGTCGATTCTCCCCCCTCCTCCCCGCCTCTGTCAGATAGAGGCAGCAAGGGTGGGGAGAGAGTATTTCAAAGGGGCAGCGGTGAGGGGCTGTTCTTCTGAAAGGTGGAGGCGGTGTTCAGAGGGCAGTGCCACACAGCTGATCCCCAGTGGCTCACCTGTGCGGCGCTGCCCTTTGAACACCACATTTCAGAAGAGCAGCCCTGCACAGCTGAGCCCGAGGTCAGCTGTTGAGGCATTGCCTCTTTGAAACATTGAGGCGACATTTCAAAGTGGCGCTGTGGAGCCTGGGCTCAGCTGGGCTCCACACAGCATTTCAAATAGGCAGTGCAGCATGGAGCCCGGAGTCAGCGGGGGACTTTGAGTACCCCGCTGACCCTGGACTCTATGTTGCGCTGCGGCGTTGAAATTCACAAGAGCCCCCGCAGGGGACTCTTGTACATTTCAAAGCTGGCACGCCACATGCATCCAGGAGTCAGTGGGACTTCCCATTGGTCCCGGGCTACACACGGAGTTCTGCATTCGTCCTTTGAAATGTACAAGAGTCCCAGTGTGGGCTCTTGTGCATTTCAAAGGAGGAATGCGGAAGAGCCTATCAAGTAGTGGATGGAATTTCCATTGACTACTCGACTAGTCAACCAATATTTAACATCGTTAATGCCCACCTGGAAGGATGCTGTCCTGCAAGCACTCTGGATATAGTTTTCATCTAAACATACTGATGATTGTTATATCTGGCACCTACTCCCAGGTGTTTAGTCCCAATTGGATTTTACTTTGGAATCACAACATCTGGCTGATAGAACATGAGGGACACACTGATCAAAAATATAAGTAAAAATATAATAAACATCTACATATAATTTGCATAACAAAATGAATTTTAAATTACTTTAAAAATAATTTTAGGGATAGCTTTAAAAGTTTATTGACTAGGACTAATAGGATAAAATAATGGGAAATATTATAAAACTGTCTGGTACTATTTAGGTTACTTGAAGATCTTCAGACTTTCTGTTTATATCTCTGTCTCTTTTCATGCCACTTTAAAGGCCTGCTCTATACCACACTGCCTGTGACACTCATTGCTACATTGTTAGTTCCAGGATACAGCATCCCTGAATCAGATCAATTCCGTCATTAATTTATTGAGCTGCTGGCGCCAGCATTTTTGAGGTGAATTAAACTTACCTTTTCCCACCTTTATGGATAAGGATTAATAATTCTGGTTTATTCATACCTCTTAAGTATTACTAAAAAATTCTGATAGGATTGGTGACATTTAAACACCAGCAGTGCTGCCAGTTCATCAGTAAACAAAAGTGGTCCATCTTAATTTGTCTAATTAGCATGCAGTATGTGGGCCAGCTGCCTCACTGAACAAAAGCAGTTGATCACACTGTCTTATTAATTGCATATTAATTAAAAACATTCATCTTAACCATATGGGAGATGTTGCTGAATGCATTGAAGGCTGTTTAATACAAGGAAAATGGGAAACGAAATAGTAATTGTATCTTCAGAGTATAAATCTCAAGGGTGGTAGTGTGTGCACACCACCCTGAAGTGATCCATGTGTTGTCCTTCTGCTGTTTTTGTTTTGATTCATACTGAAAACATGGGGGGACTTAATGGAAAGACAGGTGACCATAATGAAGTATGTTTTGGTTGATGACTTTATGTGGATGAAAACCAAAACAAGTTGGTATTTAATTTGAATGAATATCCGAGAGGTAAATTATTTCAGACACATTTTCAGATTTGTTAATTATAGCCCCACGTTACCTAGAAGAAATGTGACATGTATGTCTGATCTCTGGTTCTTGTATTTATTTTTATTTATGGGTCAAAGATCTGGATGGGATTGCTTGGGAAGGGAGCCCTGGTATTAGCTAGAGATATGCCAAATATATATAAGAAATACAAAACTTTTTGAAGTTCAAGACTTTATATCAGAGGGGTAGCAGTGTTGGTCTGAATCTGCATAAAAAACAAGAAGTCCTGTGGCACTTTATAGATTAACAGATTATTGGAGGGTAAGCTTTCATGGGCAAAGACACACTTCATCAGATGAATGTATATGTTTTTGCTATAGACTTATACATAGGTATCTCATATCTAAAAAGGACAGTTTCTGAGGAAAATTGTGACCTATTTCTGAGCATAAATGAATCCCTGCCCTTTTAAAAGTTAAATATGGCTTTTTCATCTGATGTTTTCATGTTTGCACGGTCTCTGTGGGCGTACAGCTGTTTCTGAAACTCTAAAAAATGAAATTGAGACTCAAATACTAGAGAAAACTGAAACACTGTGAATTTCTGTGCAAAACATTCCACAAAACTAAAATGTTGATTGCTGTATGTGTTTAGCATCAACCCATCTTTCACAATAATTAACTATATCACACTTGGAGGCAAGGCACTGAAATGCTTGCCTATATTTATGTTTTTATGCCTTGTGAATGCAGTTGCCACCACTGGAAAACACTCAATAGCTTTAAGTCAGATAGAAAATATAGATTATGACTACATGGCAGGAATTGATTTCTTCCCTTTCTCTCCCACATTTACGGTGTATTGGTCTAGATTCTTACTAGTTTGCATAGTTACTCATTTGGAAATTGACAAGTGCAAGTAGTTCCCTGTAGATGGCAGTCTTTTGCCTTATGCTAGGCATTCACACTGATGTTTTGGAATGCAAAACATTTTCCTCTCAGATTGCAGTTAAATCAGTGGTGGGCAACCTGCAGCCCATGAGATATTTTGTTTATTGTTGTCCACAGGGTTGCCAGATTATTCTAGTTCCTGTCCACATAGTTTTTTCATGTGAAGCGAGATATGTGCTAGTTATACACAACATTGACTGTACACTCCCTCTGTATCCAATCAAACAGCTACTATGGTTCACAACGGTGCCAAATAACCTAAACATTATACCCCCTATTCAGAATCCCCCTGATCATGCATCCAAGCATTGCATTAGTCCAGGGGTGGATAATAATTTTTGATAGGGGGGCCACTCCAAGATTTTGGTAAATGGTCGAGGCTGCACTTTTCTATGGTGGGGGAGCGGTGTCTGAAATGGAGGTTGGGTGCAGAAAGGAGTTTGGGATAGAGCATTGGGGTGCAGGAGAGGGTGTGGGGTCTGAGAAGGGGGTTAGGGTTCTGACCTGGGGCAATGGATTGGGGTGCAGAGTCTGGGAGGGGGTATGTTAGTAGTTAGTAGTATGAAAGTAGTTAGAGACATTGAGGCTAATGGCAATTGGGACAAATTACAACATGGTTTTACAAAAGGTAGATCGTGCCAAACCAACCTGATCTCCTTTTTTGAGAAAGTAACAGATTTTTTAGATAAAGGAAATGCAGTGGATCTAATCTACCTCGACTTTAGTAAAGCATTTGATACAGTACCACATGGGGAATTATTGGTTAAATTGGAAAAGATAGGGATTAATATGAAAGTTGAGAGGTGGATAAGCAACTGGTTAAAGGGGAGACTACAGCGGGTTATATTGAAAGGTGAACTGGCAGGTTGGAGGAAGGTTACTAGCGGAGTTCCTCAGGGATCAGTTTTGGGGCCAATTTTATTTAATCTTTTTATTGCTGATCTTGGCACCAAAAGTGGAAGTGTTCTAATAAAATTTGCTGATGACACAAAGTTGGGAGCTATTGCCAATTCAGAAAAGGATCGGGATATCATACAGGAAGATCTGGATGATCTTGTAAATTGGAGTGATAGCAATAGGATGAAATTTAATAGTGAGAAGTGTAAGGTTATGCATTTAGGGATTAATAACAAGAATTTTAGTTATAAGCTGGGGAAGTAACAGAGGAGGAGAAGGACCTCGGAGTCCTGGTTGATTATAGAATAACTATGAGCCGCCATTGTGACATGGCCGTGAAAAAGGCTAATACGATCTTGGGATGTATTAGGCGAGGTATTTCCAGTAGGGATAAGGAGGTGTTAGTGCCATTATACAAGGCATTGGTGAGACCCCATTTGGAATACTGTGTGCAGTTCTGGTCTCCCATGTTTAAGAAGGATGAATTCAAACTGGAACAGGTACAAAGAAGGGCCACTAGGATGATCCGAGGAATGGAAAACCTGTCTTATGAAAGGAGACTCAAGGAGCTTGGCTTGTTTACTTTAACCAAAAGAAGGCTGATGGGAGACATGATTGCACTTTTAAAATATATTAGAGGGATAAATACCAGGGAGGGAGAGGAATTATTTAAGTTTAATACCAATGTGGACACAAGAACAAATGAATATAAGCTGGCTAGTAGGAAGTTTAGACTTGAGATTAGACGAAGGTTTCTAACCATTAGAGGAGTGAAGTTCTGGAACGGCCTTCCAAGGGAAGTAGTGGGGGCAAAAGATCTATCTGGTTTCAAGATTAAACTAGATGGGTTTATGAAGGGGATGGTTTGATGAGATAACATGATCTTGGTAACTAATTGACCATTCATTATCAGTGGGAAATAGGTCAATGGAGGGATGATAGGAGTTACTATAGAGAACTTTCTGGGTGTCTGGCTGGTGAGTCTTACCCACATGCTCAGGGTTTAGCTGATCGCCATATTTGGGGTCGGGAAGGAATTTTCCTCCAGGGTAGATTGGCAGAGGCCCTGGAGGTTTTTCGCCTTCCTCTGTAGCATGGAGTACAGATCACAGCTAGAGGATTCTCTGCATCTTGGGGTCTTCAAAGTATTTGAAGGCTTCAATATCTGAGATATAGGTGAGAGGATTATTCTAGGAGGGGTGGGTGAGATTTTGTGGCCTGCACTGTGCAGGGGGTCAGACTAGATGATCATAATGGTCCCTTCTGACCTTAAAGTCTATGAGTCTATGAGTATGGGTGCAGGAGGGAATTCTGATATAGGGAAGCAAAGGGTTTGGGTTACAACCTAGGACAAGGGATTGAGGTTAGCAGAGGGTGCAGGGTTGGGGAAGCAGTATGGGTGCAGGAGAGGATTCTGGTCTGGGGAGAGGTGTAGGAGGGTGTGCAGGGTCTGGGAGGGAGTTGTAGTCTGGGGCAGGGGGAAGGAGATGAAGAGGGTTTGGGTGGTGACCCAGGACAGGAGGAGGTGGTAACGTGGGGCAATGAGTTGAGGTGGGGGAGGGAGGAGCTGGGGTGACAGAGGCAGGCTCTGGCCTGGAGGCACGTACCTAGGCAGCTTCCAACCAGCAACCAAGTGGGACCCTCGGGCAGGTTCCCTGCCTTCTGCAATCCCAGGCCGCTCAAAGAGGCTGGCTGGCTGCTGGGGCCATGTGCCTCTCTGCCTCTGAGAGTGGAACTTTGTGCACTGCCTATGCCCCCCAGCACCATCATCACAGCTCCCATTTGCCTATTTCCCTCCTCTCCCCCTGGCACGCAGCACAAAGAGATGCATGGAGCAGTAGGCTGCTTTGAGCAGCCTGCCAGAGAGTCCCAGTGGGGTGTGGGTCAGATCCAAAGGCGTGGATCTGGCCATTGGTGCATATCTTGCCCACCTCTGCATTAGTTTTTGGCCACAGCATCTTCCTGGATGGTTGTGTTCAGCTGGTTGTCCACCACAACCCCCAAATCTCCTAGAAGCAATGTGTTCCATTACTGTACTTAAGGGCCTATGTTCTTTGTTCCTAGGCCTGTGCATTTACATTTAACCATATTAAAAGCTACATTGTTTACTTGCGCCCAGTTTACCAGCTGATGCAGATTGATGGTAGCAGTGACCTGTCCTCTTAATTATTTAACACTCATCGTTAGTATGCAAATATCATGTGGTACCATGTCAAATACTATCCGAAAGTTTAAGTATATACATTAACACTTTATCAATCAAACTTGTAATCTCATAAAAATATCAAGATGGGGCTGATGCATGAACTAGAAAGACCACAGCTTGAATTCCAGATCCCTGGCTTTGTCTGTAGTTTTAGCAGTCACTTTACTTAGAAATTGAGCAAATCTGACCTGGAGTCACTGAAGGGCTATGAAACCCCATGATACCATTTTTTGCAGTCACTTACTGAAATGGAACTGCACTTAAATCAGTCTCCATACGTCTTCCACACAGAGATTTGCATCAGTCTAAGTATTTGTCATTTTAAAATAGAAGCCTCTCAAGCACTGGGCTTAACTGTCAGGTTGCAGTGCCTATGTAAAATCCCAGTTAAAAAGTTAACTGGGTAAAGCTAGGGGCAGGGATAGCTCAGTGGTTTGAGCATTGGCCTGCAGGGTTGTGAGCTCAATCCTTAAGGGGGCCATTTAGGGATCTGGGACAAATCTATCAGGGATGGTACTTGGTTCTACCTTGAGGGCAAGGGATTGGACTCGATGACCTCTCAAGGTCCCTTCCAGTTCTATGAGATAGGTATATCTCCGTAAATGGTTACCTGGTTAATTGTGATCCACGGCTGGGGTCTGCTCCTGGAGTGGCTCCGAGTCTGCTGCACCATGCCGGAGTAGCCCCCTCCTGGTTATTCAGGTAAGCATGCCAGTAAGATGCATGCTTTACTGGGTAACCAGTTAAATAAACACTTAACCCTTTACATCCCTAATTCATATCTCTTCTTAGAACAACACTTTGTTAATATTCAGAGAGGTAGCCATGTTAGTCTGATTCAATAAAAACAAATAGTTGGGAGGCACTTTAAAGATTAACAGATTTATTAGCGTGTTAGAGCATAAACGTTCATCAGCTACAACTCACTTCCTCAGATGCTGAAGAGAAAAAAAACAAATGTTAAAAAAGGATGCAAATATGGGACTGTGACAGCAGGGCTAATTAAATCAGAATGGATGTGGTTCATCTCCATTTGTGGTGAGAAGATAAGAGTAGCTGAATGGGAGATTACCTGTTCTGTTTTGAGAACCACTAACTTTTTATTTTGACTGGGGCTACTCAACTTTGGAAGCCCTGGGGGCCACAGTGATACTCACAGCATATGCTGAGGGTCGCAACTTAAGTGTGGTTGCATATACATGCAAATATATATGCAAATATATGGAAAAAGCTTATTTCACACTGAATACAAAGATTAAATCAGGACTATACAACATGCAAGCCCCATTTTAAGTCAGTTCTGCTGGTATTAATAAAATGCAATATTTACCCAATTCCCACCCATATGACAGCACTTTTAAAGAGCAATGACAGGAATTTAACTACTAAAATGCATATCAACAGAAGACCATTCTATTTACTTGCCCTTGTGGAGGCCATGCCCAGTGGAGGCCATGTTCAAAGAATCCCACCTGTGGGCGGCATGTTGAGCCCCATGTAAACCCAAACCGCACCACAGCCCGCAAACAAACAGGCTGCGTGCGGCCCACGGGTCACATGTTGAGCGGCCCCGATTTAGACTTCACTTCAGGTTCGGTTCGGTTCAGTTCAGTTCAGTTCGGCTTTACATGTGAATCCCAGCTCAGCAATTTCTCTCCACAGTCTGTTTTTGAAGTTTTTCAGTCTGAGAATGGCAATATGTTGGCAAACATCCAGCCTGATAGCTGGATCTGACCCAGGTGATGTGTAAACCTGGCCAATGTGACAGTCTTAAGTGTCTGTTGAATTTAATGTTTTGTTTCTTAAAGTTCAGTTGCTAACACATAGACTGTTTGGAAGCCTTCCTTCCAAGTGTTAAGTAGGCTTTTCTGTTAGAATGCACAGACATTTTGAAACAATAATTCCAAGAAGGGTCAATATTTATTCTCAACATTTTAAAACCGGAGCCTAATGACAGTAATTCAAATGGCAACTTTTACTACTACTCAGTTTTAGCAGAAACATTAATCTGTTACACCTTTCCTTTGTTGGATACAGGGAACTTAAAAACTGTGGTGATATAAAGGCTGGAACCAATGGTGCCAAATTGTTTCTTAGGTCCTCTCTGGGTGATTGGGGGAAGAGGAGGATGAAATCCATCTGCTTTTTGGCCCTTCCTGAAAACAAATTAGTGGGCTTTTTACGAAGTGTTTTTCCTGCAGTTTTGTGTTCTGTCTTTTGGGAGCCCCTAACCTTGAGTTTCTGGCCTGGAGACTTTAATTACATTTATAATGAGCTCCTTTTCACAGAAAGTTTGATAACTATTTTGTTTAAGTGATCTCCTTCAGTTTTTTCTAGCAGCGTTCTTTTTATCTCCCTGATTTTCCTTTTGTTTGTGACACATTTGAATGATGAACATGAAGGCATTGCTCGACCAGTGATGGTGAGCTGGTGTTCTGGAAGTGTGCAAGTAGAGCATTGAACAGGTAGTAGGAGCAGTGTCAGATTAAATAATTAAATAGAGGCAGAGGCACTCTTTCAATGCACGGTAGATTTAATTTGTTGTAAGCCTTTACCCCATAGTTACTGAAGGAGAACTATAGGGAAGTGCAGGGTTTTCTCTTGTGTCTGATGATAGTGAAGATTATCTTGCCTATCTTGTCTTCAGTAGTATTCATTCTTCAGAAGTGAATGTTAGCGCTATTTGGTGTTGCATAAAAAATGTGTTCTCAAAGCATGCATAGAAAAAGGGTTGTTTCATCTCTTGATGCCTGGAATGGGCACCCTTATAGAATTTTAAACACTGGGAAATGTTTTGGATATTTTAGGTGTCTCTATTTAAAATTCTTTCACAAAGTTTGCTCATGAATCAAACCAGCGGTGATAAGCAAATTAGATTGGAGAACGGCTTTTTACAGGTTTGTAATTAACTTGGAATGATTTTTGGACTTTATTTGTAAAATAGTAAACTTCTCTGTGATTGGAGAATATTTGTGTGCTTGAGGGTGTTTTTGCACTAGATAACTTTTGGCATGGTTATAAAATAAGGATATTATAATCTGATACTTTTAGTCACCCTAGCATATTGTTGAGTTGTATGTAAAGATATTATATTTCATCAAATACTGTATTTCATAATACTGAATAAAAGTTGCTGAAGAACAGAATGCATCTGTATCATCATCCCATAAATGTGATTAAAGAAATTGAAGGCTTTTTCACATCACTGTGCATCTTAAGAACAAAATTATTGAGGTTTTATTGATTAAGTTTTCCTAAGGGTGGAAATTTCATTTGTGTTTGACTACACCACTGATGTTTGTTGTAAACAGTCTAGTTGAACTTTCTCTTTCAGTGGTCACACCTTTCACTGAGTTTGCTGGAGACTGCTGACTAGGTACTTCATCTGGCAAAAATATTTTTTTTAAAAACAACATACTTTAACAACATGGCTCCTCCATTTGTGTTTATTTTCACTGCCATAACTAGTGACTACTCCATTGCTCTTGATAATCTAAGTAGATCAAATTGTTTAATAATATTATTGGAATGTAGAACTGGCAGTCCTGTTAGTCATGTTAGTAAAGGAGAGTGGAATTTGGACCACTGTACCTAGCATTAAAATACTGTACAGCTGTTGGAATGTGAAATGGAACACACTACAATTTTAAAGCTATATTAAAAGGTGACAAGGTTTACTCCTTTCTTTAACTATTGATAATGCTTTGCCTTTTAAAAAATTAACAAAGGATTTATCTGTACAGAGTAACTGAGTAGGACACTAGAGTTTATTGTGAACTGAAAATTTGGCAGAAAACGCCCCAAAATATTTGTCACTCTATTACTTCAGGATCTTTGCAGAATTGTTAAGACAGGACTGGCTGGCTTGAAATCATAGTTTTATATCATATTGGCATTTGTGGCCAGCTCAAGACACTTCCTACGTTGAAATTACACACATATAATGAAATGCTGACCTGACTTTTAAAGACGCTGAGTGTCTGCAGCTTCCATTCATGTGGAAGTTTTGTTCTCCACACCTTGCAAAAGGTCACCGAGCTGAGCTGTTCGTTTTCAAGAGGTTTTAATTTCTTTCTGGCATACGTATTGTCTAAAAAGCACTTATCAAATTGATACTGAAATGAAGATGGTATGACTGTGTATATTGTCTAAAAAGCACTTATCAAATTGATACTGAAATGAAGATGGTATGACTGTGTAGGTTAAGAGGGTTTCAAATATAAGTAGTAAATCTAGTAGCATGAATATTTTTATAGATAGACTGCGTTCTGGATTGCTTTAAATGTTCACTCTTGTAATGCCTTTCATCTGCTTGAAAAGTTTCCACTGTTTATTAGGTTGGAGACTGAGGGACAAAGGACGTATTTTTGCAGTTAAGTGGGTCTTACTCAAATTGTGATTTTATTTTAATGAGGAGACTATCTTAATACAATATCTGGCTGAACCTGCCAGCCCTCACTAGGCACAGTACTTCCATTCAAGTCATTGGCAGTTCTGTGTGGAGAAAGCTTGCTGGGTTGGGCCCCCATGTCAGCTCCTAGCACATGGGTTCCCAAACTGGGTGTGTGTGAAGAAATTCTGGGGGGAGGGAGGGGAGGGAGAAGGCACAAGGCGACCCAGCCCCTCCCCCGTCAACAAGTTTTGCAGCTATTGGGGGGTGGGGTGGGGCGTGAGGGTTTCTCAAAAATCAAAAAGGGGACGTGTTGCCAAAAAGTTTAGGAACCACTGCCCTAGCACATTTTTATAATCATGTTTTATAACCAAGTTCAGCCTTGACTGTACCTACTTAGACACAGCCAGGTAAGCCAGTGTTTATGGAGAGACTTGGTTTAGAGGTGTGAACAGAGCACTAAATAGACTCAGCAGTTCAAATTGTCATTCTAAAACTGTAAATGATCTGCGATGTAGTCATGGGCAGATTATCAACCTCTTACTTCTCTTTCCCATCTGTGAAAGAGGCTCTTTATGTGGATGTTTTGAGGATTCATTAATTAAGGTTTGCAGTTTGTTTTGAAGAACAGAACGCTGTATAAATGCAGCATTGTTATCGTTGTTATTAACACTGGTCTTGCTAATGCAGTTGCAGCACAGGTATATAAAATGGGTGTTTTGTACATTCAGCAGGGAGTAAATGTTATGAGCTAATTGGGCATCAGCTACAGGTTGAACCTCTCTAATCCAGAACTTTCTCATCCAGAAACATCCATCATCCAGAATGATTTTAGTTAGCTGGATGTCCATTTTTCATGGGTGTGGCCAAGTTTCCTGTGGTCCCATAAAGTTTGTTTACAGCCACCAGTCCTAGCTCTCAGTATTCTGTGCTGTTATTTAGCTCTAATTTATCCCTATATGTCCTCTATCAGCCCAGCAAGCAGTGGTAATGTTGCTAGACAGTATTGACCTCCCGTAGTCCAGAACATTATCTTGTTCGGAACCAGTCAGATCCTTAGGTATCTGGACTAGGGAGGTTCAACCTATATAATTCTTCTCAGTGTGCTGATTTTACTGTGGGTACACATGTGTGCCAGGTCCTCCAGAAACAGTGTCCCTTGGTCTGCACCTTTGCACTATGCCTTCATCTGCTGCAAGCTGAGGGTGGTAAGTCTGGGAAGGAACCTCCTGTGTTGGTAGCTTCTAGCTTCTTTGGTTCAACTTTACTGTAAAAAGACTGTAAATAATTATTAATAGTTTTGTTAGCATATAGTTGTAGTTTATTAGCGGGGATAAGGGCATCTCCCTTTCACATCTCCCCCACAGTTCATTTTCTTGTTAAAGGTGTGTCATTCACACCTGCCTCTATTCCTCCTGTTTATTTTTGCTAACCTTATATATCAGGAATATGAAGCTCTGTCTTGAATGTTTTTGTTTGAGAACTAGAGAGCAGGAATGAAATCTTTCTTGTTTCTTAGTTAAAATGGTGTGAAGGTTTGAATCTTTCACAAAGAGATTTTTCTCGTGTGTGTGTGTGTGTGTGTGTGTGTGTGTGTGTGTGTGTGTGTGTGTGTGTGTGTGTGGTTTTATAACTCAAATAATTGTGTGCATCTGACTAAAACTTTTCCCTCCCTTAGTTGCGTAGGTTAAAAGTCTCTTGTGATGTATAATCTCACTTGGTCAGTTCTCCAGCAAAAACAGGGAAGATCTCATATATTTACTATTAAAAGAAGCAGAAACATTCTGTCCCTTTTTTTGTGGAGGACAGTTGTAGAAATGTCAGGCCTTCTGTATAGGTCAGAAAGAAGTAAAGGGACACACACCCCAGTTTTTCCTTTGTACAGGTTGGACCTCCCTTGGCACTTTCGGGGCCTTTCCCGAACGAGGGGATTTGCCTGGACATGGGGATGTCCCTCTCCTCATGGCCTGTGCTGCCCTGCCCCACTGCCACCAGACTAAGGCAGCCTTGGCCCCGCTGCTGCCCCAGCCCTGGGGCTTTCTAGCTGCTGCTGGCCCCACTGTTGCCAGAGCCAGAGCAGTGGGGCTGGAGCTCCACAGCCACTTAGCTTTACAGCTGGGGCTGGAGCTGTGCAGATACTTTGCTCTGCAGCCAGGACTCTATGGCTCAAGCAGGGGCTGGGGTCAGAGCTCCACAGCCACTGCCAGGGTTGCAGTTCCCTGGCCATGACTGGAGCTCCCCGACCACTGGGGCTAGAACTCCCCGCCATCTCCCCCCGCCCCCCAACACTGGACTCCCAGCTGAGTCACTGGTCCCCCCACTGCACTTCTGCCCTGCCACCAGATGTCCCTGTTCCTGGGCTCTATGGTCCAGAAATATCCATGGTCATGCCAGACCATAGATGTTGCCAGACCAGAGAGGTCCCGGTTAAGGGAGGTGCAACCTGTAGTTCACTTTTCAGAAGGAAGTGGCAAATTCCATCACTCTCCAGTTATACTTCCAAGGATATTTTTTCAGGCAGTATATGTGATGCTATTGTTTGCTTTTCTTGGACTCGGGTTGCCCATAATAGTACCTCATTGCAAACAAGGGTTTGACCTGGAATTGCACTTAGGTCTAACAAGGTTTCCAGTGTGAAAGAGAATCTTGGAAGGCTGGATGCTCGCAATTGTTTTTTGCATACATATTAAAGTCTTGACACATCTCTTTCAGAGTTACATCATTTACAATTCAAAAATATATTTGTTTAGGTAATCTCAAAGGAGACACAGCCTTTCATGTGAATTGAAAACAGGATGGTCAGGTTTGAATTGCTAGTTTGTGTTTCAGTGACACTAGAAATGTCTCATGCCTGTGTAGTCTGTCAAGCAGAGTTGGAAATAAAACTTCAAACCAGCCTCCATATGATGGTTATTTTTAGAAGTTAAATTAATTAACAGGGTACATTTATGGGACTAAACTTTCATATTAAGGACATCATAGGGATATTTTAATTAAGAGGAATTGAACCACACAAAGGTCTTGTTTGAATTCTGTTTTTCAATTTTTGTATATGTGTTTGGTGTCATGAGATCAGTATACAGGCAGTCCCTGGGTTACGTACAAGATAGGGACTGTAGGTTTGTTCTTAAGTTGAATCTGTATGTAAGTCGGAACTGGCGTCCAGATTCAGCCGCTGCTGAAACTGATCAGTTTCAACAGTGGCTGAATCTGGACGCCAGTTCTGACTTACATACAGATTCAGCTTAAGAACCCCAGGCATCCCCAAGTCAGCTGCTGCTGAAACTGATCAGCGGCTGATTCCAGGAAGCCCGGGGCAGGGGCTTCCTGTAGTCAGCCACTGGTCATTTTCAGCAGCTGCTGACTAAGGGACACCTGGGGCAGAGCAGCTGGGGTGCTGCTGGGTTGGTCCAGTGGCACCCAGAGCGGCGCTACGGGACCAACCGGCAGCGCCCCAGCTGCTGTACCACAGGCGTCTGGAGCAAAGCCGCGGAACACGCGGGCAGCGGGACAGCCCAGACGCGCCGTGGCTATCCTGCTGCCCTCGGGCTCCGCGGCTTTGCTCTGCTCTGCTCCCCGTCCCCCAGGTCTGCAGACCAGGGGGAGGGGGAGCAGAGTAGAGCAGAGCGGCGGAACGCGCGGCCAGCTGACAGCCCAGACGCGTCTGAGCTGTCAGCTGGCCGCGTGCTCCGCTCTGCTTCCCCCCCCCCCATGGTTTGCAGACCAGGGGGAGGGGGAGCAGAGCGGAGCAGAGCAGAGCGGCAGAACGCGCGGCCAGCTGACAGCCCAGACGCATCTGGGCTGTCAGCTGGCCGCGTGCTCCGCACTGCTCCCCCCCCCCCTGCAGATCAGGGGGAGGGGGAGCAGAGCGGAGCACAGCAGAGCGGGGGAACGCGCGGCCAGCTGACAGCCCAGAAGCGTCTGGGCTGTCAGCTGGCCGCGTGCTCCGCTCTGCTCCCCCCCCCCCCCCTGGTCTGCAGACCAGGGGGAGGGGGAGCAGAGCGGAGCGGAGCAGAGCAGAGCAGAGCGGCAGAACGCGCGGCCAGCTGACAGCCCAGACGCGTCTGGGCTGTCAGCTGGCTGCGCGTTCCGCCGCTCTGCTCTGCTCCCCCTCCCCCTGGTCTGCAGACCGGGGGGAGCAGAGCGGAGCGCGCGGCCGCTTTGCTTCCTCTCCCTGGTCTGCTTGAGACCAGGGAGAGGAAGTGCCCCGTTCGTAACTGCGGATCCGACGTAAGTCGGATCCGCGTAACTCGGGGACTGCCTGTATCTCTTGACCAGCGCAATAAGTTTTCTGCAGACCTGTGAGGTGGACAGGGTCTCAAGTTGCAGTGCATCCTAAGTAAATTATGATTCCTCCTTGCACCTTCTCACAAAACAAAGTCAGGTGGTTATATGAAGTCAATACATTACTTGGGCAGAAAGGAACTTGGGGTAAGGGATTGAGGTGCAGGAGAGGGTGCAAGGTCCGGAAAAGGGTATGGGTGCAGGAGAGGATTCTGACCTGGAAGAGGGGTGCAGAGTCGGGGTGGGGAGGGGGAGAAAGAAAGTTGGAGGGTGGGAGGAGCTGGGGTGCCAGAGGCAAGCTCTGGCCGGGAGATTCTCACCTGGGTGGCTTCTGGCCAGCAGCCCAGCAGGTTCCTCATCCAGGCTCTCTGCCTTGCTCCTTCACACAGCTCAGAGCAGGGTGCCATGTGCTGCTCCAAACACTGTGAGCCTGGAGGGAAAGAGAGAGAGAGAGAGAGAGAGAGAGTACTTTTGCGGGCTGCTGTCTTGCAAACAGACAGTTCACATTGGCGAGTTTCCGTCCAATGGGAACTGTGAGATGCAAGGGTGGGGGGGGGGGGGGGGTGCGGCATCTCACAGGCATCTCTTTCCCTCAGGGGGACTTGCAGTATTCAGAGAGTTGTTCTGAGCAGTTTGAGGGGCAGGACAAGCAGGGAGCCTGGTTGAGGCTCCTGCTGTGCCCATGGGTCTCATGTGGTGGCTTAATGGGCTGAATATGGACTGCGGGCTATATTTTGGCCACCTCTGCCTGAGAGCATAGTTTGATGACATATCTGAAGGTTACACACAAAAATCAGTGGACGAGATGAAATAAGAACTTGGGTCTCCTGCCTCTCCACTCCATGAAAAATCCACTTGGTCCATATACAGATATAATGGTCATGGTGAGCAATGTAGGGAGGGAAGATGGATGTACATTCGGAGCCATCTTGTCCATAGGATGTTTTGGAATGGCCACCCCAGGCCCCGTGCTTTGGAGGCCGTCTCAAATATCCTATGTGTAGGAGGAACCCAGGGGAGTATGGGGCCTGGTGCAGGGTGGCAGCAGTGCTCTTCCCCTCTCCCCCCCACAGACACACAGTCACCGCACTGGTGGGATCTGTAGTGACCTAGCAGCCTGCTCCGATGGGCCCCACTGCGCTGCCCTTTCTCAGCCAACTCTGATCTGCTTCTCTGTGGCAGCAGGGAGTAGAATGCCCCAGTCCTTGGGCGTTCCTCTTCCCACTGCCACGAAGCGGGACATGGTGGGCTGGGAGGGTAGTACAATGCATCTAAACCATGTGTCAGCAGCTTTTCCGACGTGCTGTGCCAAGATTTAACTCTCCTGCCCTGGGCCATGCCAAGCTCCCGGGAGGGAAGGGGTGCTCTCCACCGCACACCCCGTGGACCACCTGAGTCAATGTAAACCTTTCCATGGCCCACCAGTTGCTAATGGAAACTCACCATTAATTACATAATTATGCCCAAGCCATTTTGCTAGTGCTGCTGCTGGGGAGAATGGTTTAATTTATATTATTAAACAGATTAAGTGTTTTAACTTTCTCATGTTAGTTTATCAATCTTCATTTTAAATAAAGTAGAATGTCCAACACAAAACGTTTCCATGTTTTCTTTATTTATGGCATATGTGGGGAACTTTTTTTGAGTTGGGGGTCACTGACCCACAGAAAAATCAGTTGGGGACCACACAACTGAGAAGCAAAAAAAAACCTCCTCCCCAAACCCCCAATCCTCACTTATGTGGCCCCCAACTGAGACACCTCACTCTTCTGGCACTACAGAACCTATGGGATGAGGGGAAGGGGCAGGGAGGACTGAGGTTCAGGGCTTTCCATAGGCCAGATTTACTTTTCTAGGGTTCCAGAGTTAGTGGATTTTGTGGACCCCCCCTGAGGCTCTGGGTAGGAACTAAAATGAGGGGCTCAATGTGCAGGACAGGACTGCCATCAAGTGGGATGGGGATGCAGGATCTGGGTGGGAGGTAGGGTGCAGGTTGGGGTGAGGAGAGCAGGCTCTGGAAGGGAGTTTGGTGGCAGGAGAGGGTGTGGGCTGGAAGTACAAGAGGGAGTTTGGGGGCAGGGTGGGGATGGGGGAGTATCGCAGTAAAGGTGCAAGGGTGAGACTGCAGCCAAATAGCTCGTTGGGGAAGGAAGCGAAGAAGTGGGTAATAAAGGAAAGTGCAGCTTCTGCAAATTGTATCCCCCCTCACATCTTCCCTATGCTTCCGCCTCACTCCCCTCAGTCCCATGATCTCCCCAGCCTGATCCCCTGCATTGCCCCATACTCCTCAGTGCAACCCCTGCCCCCTCCCATACTGCCCCTGCAGCCTGATCCCATGTCCCTCAGTGCAACCCCTACCCTCTCCCATCCTGCCCCCCACTCTCCTTCACTCCCTTCTGCCCCCACATCCCTGTGCCCTCAGCGCACTCACCAGCAGGGCAGCAGTTCTGGGACTAGCAGTGCCCTGGGAGCAGCACTGGAGTGAGGAGAGGTAGGGGTGGGGGGCAGCATCTCTTCCCTGCCCTGCCCAGCCCTTTGCCTGCAGGCTGTGGCACAGGCTGGAGCAGGCAGAGCCTGGGGCTGTCCAGGGCTGGCTCCTGCCCAGCCAGGTGCAGCGGAGCGCTGGGGAAGGGACCCTACCCTGCACACAGCTCATGGGGATCAGCACTGTGCAACCTAGGCCCCGACGTGCCACGTGGGCCAGCTACTAAGCCCCAGTTCTGCAGAGAAGGCTGAGCCCTGCCCCCTTCTGAGGCAGGAAGCAGCCCCAGGGATGCAAGCACCTCTCCCGCCCCCCCCCCCCCCCCCCAGCAGGAAGCCAGAACTGGTGCTGCAGCCTGTAGATGTTCAAGGGGGAGGAGTGGGGCTGAGTTCCTGTCCCGTATGCCAGTAAAAATCGGTTCACGTGCCACTTGTGGCACACGTGCCAGGGCTTCTGGGCTGCTCTGTTTCCCCAAAGAGTAAACCAAACTTCATGGTCACAAACAACAGAGAACCTTTGAAATTTTACAATAAAGAATATTTTCCGATGTAATCTAAACAAATATTGAGCTAATCCAAGCATTGATATGAACAAAGACAAATGGTTGCTCACCTGAATTTAAAACAAACACATTAAAAGTTGCACAGTAGATAAATGTTCTGTTCTTCATATTCTTACAATATTTGGCTGGGAAAGCTGTTGTTTTTCCTCTGTGCAGGTCTGCCTAAAAGCCTGTCTCTCTTTGGTGACCTGTTTGCTATAGCTGGAGAATATGAAGAAGATTTTTGAACTGTTGAAGGAACGAATTAGCTTTTTTGTGTTGTGGCGTAAATAAGAAACAGAATGATTAATCTGATTATTTTATCTACCAGAGACTGCAGCCCTTAATCTCCAATGAGCATGAATAAATGAGGGAGCTTTTGTGATATCTTTAAATCAATACCTGCTTGGTAATCGCCTATGTGAAGAGAGACTTTGGGCATGCCCCCCCAGAGGGTTAAGTGGGGCATGGACCTCTCTTTTACAGCTGCTTTTGGATAAAATACTTCTCTCCTCTCTCTCTTCCCCTCTGCCCCTCCATCCCAGATTTAATTATTATAATTTTGTTAGTAGCTGGGGAAGTATCATGCTTCATGGAGAGCGAGATTGTCTTGAAAGAAGCCATTGTGAGCTACTTGAGTTCCAGATAGGAAGGCAGCTGAATGTGTTGCCACTTGGGAGTGCCTTTGTGGTGGGAACTGACTTTTGTTCTCAGGAAAAATGCCCTGAGCTGGCCAGACATGATTGGATCCAAAGGAGTGTGGGGGGGACTCTTGTTAATTTATAAATTAGTTACTGCTAAAGGAATACAGCCTTTTGGGTACCTCTCCAGGTTGACAAATAGTTGATGGCATGAGACAAGATGACTGGAATTGTAATAAAATAATGGCCATAGCGAGACACTTTTCCCATACCTGAGCTGTTTTGTATGTTTTAGTCTCCTACAAGAGTATTTTTTAATTGAAATTAAAAAAGAAATGGACTGTCTTGCAACCCAGTTCTGTAAAGTACTGAGCACCCTCAACTCCCTTTTGAAATCGATGGAAGCGGAACACACCCTCTAGCTTGGAGGAGTTACTCAGCACCTTGCAGGATCAGGTCCACTTTCCTGTTTCTCTCATTGGCCATATAAAGCACATGTTCTCAGACTGAATATGTTGGGTGACAAGCTGCTTAAAGGGATTGATGAGATGACTCAGAGCAGTTCTTAGTAGTATGCTTAACCTGATGTGCTTATGGTCATACTGTATATACCCTCCTTCCTTATATATGTGTGAAAACCATTTCATATTGCATGGACATAAGAACCACAAAAGAGTATACTGCTATATTTTAGTTTTTGGTGACTGGCATGTCTGATAAGATGAAAAACATTTAATTTGATGTTGGAAACACGCCTCTCCTCCATTATTACATTTATTAAATGTGAAATGGAGATGTACTGGACAGTTCAGACAGGAATTTTTATCTTTTAAAAACTCTCTTTTTAAAAGGTTTCCAGAGCATCTGTGACTATTATTTGTTTGCTGAACAATATGGTGGCTATCTCTTACAATTTTAACACTTGTATTTTGAGCCTATGGGGAAGTACATCTGATAGTAACTAGGCAAATCACGTTGCTCTTTGCATGAACTTCATGGTGTGTGTAGTCTGAGGCTTGGACTCAACCCTGCCTGCATGGAAATGAATGGTGAAACTATTAACATGAGTAGGAGGAGAACTAGATTTTTTATTTGCTAAATATTTTCTGAGTTTTGCATAACACCATCATGCATAGTATGATAAGCAGGAATAGCTGTTCTCATCATGCACAGTTGCTCTAGTGCCTTTGGCAGATATGCTGTGAACCTGTTTATAAATGTCCCAGATTTGTCTAGACTTGGTGCTTGGTTCGTAAAGCCTCAGATTTTCACAAGATTGGTAGCAGTGGGGCAGAGTTCCATGGCTTACATGAATGCTGATTCGATAAAGGAATGCTGTCTCAGTGGTCTGCCTGAATATTTCCAGATAGTTTCACAAGCACAGACCTCCTATATGGCTGTGATTATCAGGGATGACTGCCCCAATCGGTTGTCATGGTACAGGTCTGCTGAAACCTAACTCTAAAAAGGAGGAAAGAGGGGGTAAGGGGGAGGGGATGCAGTGTTTCAAGCACTCCGTATACTACTGATTGCGCGTTTGCAATCCTTCTATATTTAAAAGATTTCAGACATGTGCATGGCCTTTATCATTTACTACAGTGCTACTGTTGCAACATTATTGGCAGACTTTAAAACAAAACAAAATAATCAATGCTGAAATAGTCAAAAAAGAGGATTGTTCAACTTTCCTGAAATTGAATATGCAGCGAGACTTCTGCGTGTAAAAAAAAAAAAGAGAGAGAGAAGCACAAGTTTACCAGTGGTTATGCATGATACTCTCCAAAGTTTTGAATAGGCATTTTTTACCCTAGATGATTAGTTGTCTTTTCTTTGTGCTCTGAAACACACACACACACACACACACACACACACACACACACACACACACACACACACACACACACACACACACACACCTTTCTGCCACCTGTTGTTTCATCCTGTAGGACAGGAGAAGCACCTTCAATTAATGATCTCATTAAACAAAACATTCCTTTCCATTTCATCATATCACTTTCTGCTAAATGTTACTTCCCTTTTGATTTTTATTTTGTCAAACATTTTGAATTTGCCAAACACCTACCTGTCTAGAGAAGCTACTTATACAGCCTATGTGATAATCAGGGCTTGACGAACGGCAGCGAAAGCTGCTCGCCAGCCCCACACTGCGCATGCGCAAGACCCACATTGCGCATGCGTGCGCCGCAAATGAACGGGGCGCCCGGCTGAAATCTACTCACCATGGGCGAGTAGATTCAATACTTTGTCGAGCCCTGGTGGTGATAGTACGTCTACCCCTGTTAATTGTTTAGTTTCTTCTCCTCACAACTTTCTTGTGAGGTAGGGAAGTGCTGTTATTCCATGTACAGATGGGAAAATAAGATACAGAGATACAAAGTGACTTGCCCAAGGTCACACAGGAAGTTTGTGGTAGAACAGGGAATTGAACCTCTGTCTTCCAAGTCCAGTCTCACATCCCAACTATGGGTCAGCCCTATATGAATGCTAGTGCAATTATTTTACTACTATAACTAGCTCTTAATATTTTTTTAATAAGTTAATTTTAGGGATGGTGTTTTGACTGCTAACTTGATGGCTATGGAAAATGAAGCCCTTTAATTATTGGGGGGGCTGATAATAGTATAAGCTTCCCCAAACTGTCCTACCTTTGTATTTCCACCCCGACCTTGAGGAAATACATTTTGTGGATACTTTAGTCTCCAAGCCCAGTAGGGATGGGAATGGGAAACCGGTAATGGGAATGGGCAGTTAACCGGTTACCCAGTAAGCATCACTAGGAGCCCTGCAATGCTCGCAGCCCCGCCTGGGGCCAGGAACAGTAGCCCCATGACGGGCTGGGAGTCCGTGGCTGGGAGTTGGCAGCCCCACGGGTAGAGACTGCTCCGGCTGTGGATCCTGTGAACTGAAGCTTAGGAGCTGCAAATGTGTCTCTTGCGGCTCTTTGCAGCACAGGATATTATAACACTGTGTGATTTAATGATTAACTAATCAAGCTTGTTTTACTATGTTGGTCAGTCATTTTGCTGAGTGCGCACACGCACGCATGCGCACACACACACAATTTCCCATCATACTATTTTAAATATGAATACATGATACTATTGTAAATGAAACAATGCAACTGTGCTGTGGTCATTCTGGGTAATGTTGATCAGACAATATATACTAAGTTCACAGATGCCACTAAACATCCATACAGGGGAAGAAGCATGTTTAAGTGATGGATTGCAGTGATTGGACTGTGTTGTTACGTTGAAGGTTGCACTCTGTGGGGAAGGCTCAGGCTCTTGCTTCCAAGGATGATTAAAGACTGAAAATGTGTAAGTGAGGTTGAGACACAGACCTTTCACATCTGAGCCTTCAACAGGTTAGAGGGCGTGATGAAAGGAATCTTATGGAAACAAATGGAAAATTAAGGAAACTTTCTTTACCATTCAGAATTTTCCAAGGATTCTCCCCGAATGCTTCAGTTTGGCTGCTAGCGCTTCATTACCAACATAACTGTTACTGGGGCCAGTTACTATTTTTCCCCTGCTTTATAGTGGCATTTACTAGTAATAAAATAAGCTAGATTTGGAAATTGAAATCCCTTATCTATATGGCAGAACAGCATAGGCAGTGACAGTACAAGCTTCAGGATAGTGTCCCTTGCTGATAAGTTTTTGGAGAGGCTTGGGGTAGTGGTAAGGTGTTTAATCGCCAGGCTTTTTGGTCCTTAACTTTTCTGCAAAGACTGAGAACAAGGGTGCCAGTGGGACTGGTGGTTATTTCCAGGGATGTAGACTTAGGAACAGGATTGAGACCAGGGACCCGTTTCCCTTCAGCTATCGAATTATAAATAACATAATTCAGATGCTACATAGTTAATCTAGATTTGGGCCAGTATGTAGGCCAGCCAGATCTACACTTCAGGCTCAACTGTATTGGTCAGGGGTGTAGACCATGATATCAATCTCTGAGAGATGTTGCTGTGCTAGCAAAGTCACTAGTATAGATGCAGCAACACAGCCAAGCTTTTTCTGGTATAGTTTGTTTCTCTTGTGGAGGATGGGTTTACGTAACAGACTGCGATGTTCTGTACTTCAACCTAGACCCGTAAGGGCTTCTGTCATGGCTTGCCCTGTCGACTTGGATGCTCTCTTGCCATGCAACTTCTGCACCTTGGTTTTCACCAGCCTCGTTATGCCTTGTAGCATGACTCCATCAGCCCTTCCAATTCCAAGCTCTACCCAGAACCAATTTTACTCTGCATTGCTCAACCCCTGATAGACTTGTAGGCAATTTATGTCATGTGGTCTGGTGTACACAGTTTTAATAGCATCAAAGTCACTTTTTGCTTCCTTTTCTCCCTCCTTTTTACCTTCAGCTACCTCTCCAGATGCATATCTTTACCTGCAAATCAGGGGCATTCTTGTTTGAAATCTCAGAAAGTTTATTCAGCCTCTTCACCCTTCCATGGCAGATGAAATAAGTAGCATGCAGTTTATCATTACCAGGACAATGAAGGATGTGGAACTTATACCCATAAAGGCTTGTCCCATCTTTCATCAACTGCAAACGTGCAGTATGTTGGTTTTCTGTCCAACTTTTGCTCCCATCCTTGTGTTTCTAGTGTGGTGTGTGGTGGTTATTTGTGTAGGGCAAGAATGTGGCTGGCCCTGCACTGGTGAACTAGGATGACACCTCACATTTACACAAGGGGAAGTCTCAGCCCCTGTCCCTCTCACTGGTAGTTCTACATTCCCCAAAGAGAGGTTAAAAGTTCAAGGCCAGGTCCCTGTCCCTTTTTCCCAGCCTGTGGGAAAAGCTTTTCGCACCTTTTCAAGGAGTGAAACACTTGCCACTCCAGTGTGTGCGCTTCCAGGATGTTCTGGCTGCCTTGGTGGTGAGCTAGACAGAGTGCCTCTGGGACTTGCCCCCCAGCGGTGGATGTGATATTAAACACACTTGTAGTTTGTAAAGAACTTTGGGGTCCTTTTGGCTGAGAGGCAGTGTATGAATTTAAAATATTATCCCTTCTGTTTAGCTTCCCTTCTCCACAGTTGTGATTCTGAGACGAACCAGCAGGGCTGGGAATTGGATGCTTCTCAAGTGCACCTGCTTTTGCATGCTGTACTGTGAAGACTAGAACTTGAAGCAGCTTTGTGGGCACATTAAGACCCCTGCTACTAGTATTTCTTTCCCCAAAGAAAAATCCTTTCATTGTTAACCCAAGGCAGTTGCCGACCCTTGCTTTGTATAGGAGGTCTTGCTTCTTGAATCCTAGCATTGTATAAGGGGCATGCCCTGCTGAGCGGATGGATGGGGTACTTAGCATTTTCTCTTTAACTTGGGTAAAATAGTAATTCACATCTAAATAGAAAAGTATATGGGCTGATGTACAGAAATATTTAAAGGCATGAAGTTAAAGTGCATTTCAAAAAGCCTTTCCATATCCACTTTTGTACTAGTGTTCTTTGTTGAATTATAGTTTCAGTATTGGACAGAAATAATTTTTTATTATAGCTTTATTATTCATTTTGTTAAGGAAGCTCCCAAGTTGATCCTAATCAGGATAGTTCCTCAGGTGACAGAATGCAATTCAATGTGTAAGATTGCTGGGTTGTTTCTATCATTGTAATGGGATGGGGAGGGGGATATTTTGGCAACAAAGAAATATCCCGCCCTCAAAAGAAAAACCCCTTCCATGATAGGGACAATTAAAATGCAGGTCTTGGGACATTAAGAAAGTGGGGGGGGGGGGGGGGAGAAAGAAGGGGATCCTGATTTACACAAGAATGCAGCTCTCATTTACAGCTCCATGGAGATTCAATTGTAGAGCCTTGTGGCTCAGAAATGTTGCCTATGGAATAGGAGGGAGGGATTGGGGGCGTGTTTGAGAAACAATAGTTGAAAGAGGTAGAAAGCCACACTGTCCCAGCCAGTTCAAATTCCATGCACTCACAATTAGCCTGCCTGATACAAAGGATGGAGATGAAAGTAGCCACATTTCTCCCTGCGACACTGTAAAGGATTTTGGAAGATCCTGTTAGTGCAGTGGAAACGGAAATTACCTACAATTGGCTCAGTTTGTGGTGGAGTGAAACCCGGAGAAGGAAAACTGTTGATTTGCTAGAGTGAACTGGATGAATGAGCATTGAAGCCAAAAAGCCTGATCTTGTTTTATGCAAATATGAACGATTGGCTTTCTCTTTTCTTTCCTTCAGAAGTTGTAATTAGCTGTTCCCAGCCCCCAGGATTATGTTTCAGAAGGAGATGTTCAGGTTCAAGGATTGTTAATGGTTGCTAACTGCCAGGACAAAAAGGACAATCTCACAGTTGTGCAAAAAGAAGGGCATGGGGTGGAGAAGAGGGGTGTAGGAAGAGGCAAAGTTAGCAGGGTTTGTAGAGCTTTGGCAAGTACAAATTGAAAACCCAGCTACCTGCTTTCTATGAGAACTAAACTCCAGGACCCACAAATAAGACAGCTTGGAAATGGTGGTGTTCATCAACACAAAGCTGAAATCTTTAATTAAACTTTTCAAGAAGAAGAGTAAGTAGTTATGTGCATACATGTTGTATGTCTGGAAAGTGTTGGAATTTTGTGGTAAGAAAGGTGTGTGGGTGGGTGAGTGTGTGTGTGTAAAATAGGTTATAGAAACCCTTGTCAGAAAATCTGTACAGTTTTTTCTCTACATGTTTCATAATGTGCAGAGGCAGTAGTCTGGAAGGCAATGTACCTGAGCTTCTTTGTAAGGATGAGTGAATGTTAACTAACTTCTATTCCTTATGTCTCTCGGAATGGCTTTGAAGAAGCTTTTCATGTAAAGTAAGCTGTTTACTTCTGAGAATTGAAAGCCTTGATGTAACTTGCTGCTCTATGTATCTATCGTCATTGTATGAAAAGGTGTTATTCTAATGCCCTCCCTCCCCCAGCTCTACAGCTGCAGAATATGTACATAAATTTGGGGTGTTGTCTCATTGTGTAGCATCATTCTAGTCAGAAACGTTTTTCTTGATTTATTTGCATATTTAGCTGGTGAGATTTAATTCATTGAGACAAGCTAATTGAGTTTGATCTGGCAGTCTGAGCATGTGTAGCACACGTTAGTCCTTTTAATCATGCTCTAGTAGAATTCTCTCAATATGGTACCGAGTAGAGCTAAGCAGTATGCTGGTGTGTCTGACTTTTCTTATTTTGTAAGGTGAATGCAAGGCATTCTTTCTTGGTAAGTCAGTCTGTTAATGTACCTTTTGTTGCCTGTAATTCTAGGATGATTGATATTGTACTCAGGTAGTGAGTGACTTGTCTGTTCATTATCATTTGTATTTGACCTCTGATTGGCAAGGACAGAGAATGCAGCCATACACCATGTCACCATTGTCTGCCTTGCTGCATGAGGTGTTTTCTATTACATCCAGGACAATGAAAGTAAGTACAGGAGGGGAGCGGCCAGGCCACGTGGCCAGTCAAACTTGTGAGCAAATGAACAGTCCAACAAAAACATTTTGAAAACATTTATTAAAGGATCTGACAAAACACCACAAGATACTGTTGTACTTAGATTCTGACGTTAATTTGCAAGTTCCTTTATTTTGTTTAATCAATGCAATTATTTTATAATTATTCTTCAAGGCAAGGAAGCTCTCACTGTCACACAGCCAGTACAGTTTATCTGCCACTAGGTAAGGCACTATGTTTCTAATGCTTAATAATGATACAGTGCAGCTAGTGCTGTGACATTGATAGCATGCAGCTCCTATGCTACTCCAATTTTAACAAATAAGTCATGAAAACTCAAAAACGGGAACAAGAGGGTGGAGAGCAGCTAAGTGACCAACACAGTTTGGCTGAGCCTGCATAAGAGGTACTTGGGAGACAAGCACAGCTGTAATTTTTTGCTTGGGAGAGTTGGATGCACAGTGTGTGCTCTGAAGGGCAAATGCTGCTAGAGGTGTGATACCTCAGCTGCCCTTTTCCTGTCCCAACAGAGAAAGGGGCCAGACTATTCAACTACAGTTTATATTGATAGCAAACTTTTAGACAACAAACAATGTAAGCATCTCAGGGAAGATAAATTATAAGTATAAATATTATAGTGGTGTACTTTTGTTAATTAACTAGTTTGATTTATTACTAGAGAATTATTTTAGAGAATTTGAACTTGAGAAGCACTAAGTTTTTTTTAATAGGTTTTTTTATGTTGGTGAGTTAGTTGTGGCCATTGGGATCCTGCCAAGCTGCTCTTGGGGCCTGGTCAGTTTGTGAGGTGTAAAAGCAGTGGGCCTGACTGTTTCCATTCCTAACAGTGTAAAGCCGGTGTCATCTTATTAACGTCAATAGAGTTACTTTCAGTTTATACCAGTGTGACATCTGAAGAGCTGGTCTGTTTTTATTTTAATATCCTCAGCTCATGCATCTCAACTGTTTATGCACAGTCCTCATTCAGCTGCATATAATTTGTGTATTACATTCTCTCTCTCTCTTTCTTTGCAGCTGTCTCCAACTTAGATGAAGAAAGTAGATGGACAGTCCATTATACTGCTCCCTGGCACCAGCAGGAAAATGTGTTTCTGCCCTCCACGAGGCCACCTTGTGTGGAGGATCTGCATCGTCAAGCCAAGCTGAACCTCAAGTCCGTACTAAGAGGTAAGATGCTGCCACTAAGGCTGTGGCTAAGAGCTTAGAGAGAAATTCAGTAAATTACATGGTTACATTCTCTGCCACTAGCGAGCGTGGCTTTGTTACTAGACTTTTATAGTCTTTTAAAGCATATTTGAGTTTCTTAGGTTCCAAAAGAAACAGCTTGTTCTGCTGTCTTAAACAGATGTCAGGTGTGTTGGATGACATTTGCCAGTGGAGGAGGGAAAGTAATTCTTTCTGCCATGGAGAGTTTAGTAAATCCCCAGCTTTGCTGCACTACACTCTTGTATAAAGAGTGGAAAAACTGCTTTTATAAATTCACATCTGCCTTCAGAGCCTTATTATAAATAATAACTATGTTTTAAAGTACTGAATCAGACCATTTATGGTCTTAAAGAAATAGCGAGACAGAATTGGCATCTTTTTCAGGGAGTTCTGTTGATAGTGGTATAGTAACACATGTGTGAGAAGGTAGCTGCTTTGAAGTATCCAGCCACATCAGCTTCCAAGGACCCTGTCTGTAGCATAGCTCCTTGTTCACAAAAAGTTGCATTAAACTTTTAAGGACTATATTCAGCCTTCACGTACATATGCACAACTCTCAGTGAAAGACAGCAGGTGGGCACAGTACAGAAATGTACAGTAAGGCTCTACGTTTCGGTAAGAATGAGAAACTGTCCTGGAGTTTGAATGAGTTTCTGTGTTAGAAACTCTTAAAAAAAGAATTATTTTGTAAAAAATTTAAAATTAAAAAATTGATAAGTCTATAGAGATGGCTTCTGTCTTGCCTGTCCTTGCCTGACCAGGGCTATATCTCTGATGTTAGTGGCACTATGTTCTTTTTGTGCAGTCATTTGAACAAGAGCAGTCAATGAAGAAATGTTTGGAATAGGGATGTAATAATGTACTCGATTAATCAATTAACCAATAATCAAAAAGTTTATCAGTTTATGCTGTAGACTAAATGCATTCCACCCGCCTCTTCCCCTGCCCACCAGTAAATTTTTTAGCAGGCTGGCCAGCAGCCCAGCTAAGTCCGGGATCTACCACTGCTGTGGCTCTTTATTTAAAATGTATTAGGAGCCAGGTGGGCAAGCAGCCCAGCTCAGTTCCGAATTGTGCCAGGTCCGGGAGCTCAGACTCTTCCCTCTCCAACACCCCTACTCCCCCGCCACAGGCTACTGCCACCTCATGCTGCTGCCTCTATCAGCAGAGGGGATCTGTGATAGGAGCTGGTTTTTAAACTGGCCCCCCTAGTGGACCAGCTCCTGCCTGATACAGAGGCAGAAAGGTGGAGTGGCAGGGAGCTCCTCAGGAGTGGGGCCGGATTGCACTGGCTGTCAGCCCCGCCCCCACACAGTCCCACCCCCACCTCTTGCCCATGAAAGCTCATGATACCATCTGCATTTTTTTGTTAGACTTGAAGGTGCTGCAAGACTATTCATTGTTTTTTTTAAGGTTTTTTCCAGTTACAAACTAACACGGCTCCCCCGCTGAAATGATAAGAATTCATGAGGTTAATTGATTATTCAGTTAACCGATATTTAACATCCCTAGTTTGGAACAACATCTACCTGTGGATAGAAATAGTGTTTTTCAGACAGTCTTGGTGTGTGGGAATCATATATATAGTAGCCCAATGTCTCTGACTCTGTAACACTGAAACGCTGGCTGTTCCTTCTGGGTGGCGCTGTTGCCTCCCACTGTGGCACTCGGCTGAATTCTGCCCCTCTCAGCCGAGCCACCGTGCGGGAGCAAGCGGCACAAGTGGCCATTTG
This sequence comes from Pelodiscus sinensis, assembly GCF_049634645.1. NCBI lineage: Eukaryota > Metazoa > Chordata > Testudines > Trionychidae > Pelodiscus > Pelodiscus sinensis. Next base: position 98,703,617 of record NC_134713.1, on the reverse strand, counting down.
GGCCCCTAGCAGGAGCGCAGAGCCCAAACGGCCACTTGTGCTGCTTGCTCCCGCTTGGCGGCTCGGCTGAGTAGCGCAGAAGTCAGCCGAGCGACATAGCGGGAGGCAACAGCGCCACCCAGAGGGAACAGCCAGGGGGCGGGGCCTGGACGAGCATGCATCTCTGACTTCAGGAAAGGGCGCCGTATTCAAAAGGAAGAAAGCGGAGGAGAAAGAGAGGAGAACAGAGGAGGTGGAGCACAGCGAGAGAGAGTAAGAGAGACGGAGCAGGAGGAAGAGAAGAGAAACAGAGTGAGAGGCGGGAGGGGGAGAAGAGAAAGAGAGAGAGATGGCGAGGCAGAAGGAGGAGAAGAGAGAGAGAGGCTGTTTGCGCTGCTTGCTCCTGCGCGGCAGCACAGAAGTCAGCCAAGCGCCATGGTGGGAGGCGAAGAGGGGAGGGACGGTGACTGACACATACCCAGGGGGTGGGGCCTGGATGAGCGTGCATCCTCGACGGAGACAGAGAAGAGTGGAGAGAGAGTGAGAGGTGCAGGAGGGGGAGAAGAGAAAGAGAGAGGCAGAAGGTGGAGGAGAGCTTAGAGGGGGGGGGGAGGTAGGAGAAGGAGGAGAGAGAGGAAGAGATGCAGCGAGAGACCAGAGGCTCAGGAGGGAAGACTGGCATGGAGGAGAGACCTGAAAATCTCATCTTTTGATGGGCCAATTGGCTAGTGTAAGAAATAATGTCTACTCTTTTGACTGCCTAGAAATGTAATTTTAATATAATTGGAGAAACATTTTTTTCCCGCAGTTTTGTTTGTTTTTGGGTTTGTTTGTTTTCTTTCAGTTCTCTTACCTCTTCAGTTAATTGGGTTTCACCATTTCTTACTTTTATGGCTTTGATTATAATTTAATAGGGCACTCTTGACGGCCAACATTAATAGATCATGCCAGGGTTCAGTCAGCAGATAGTTCAAATGCTAATGTTCTGCACAAATATATTAACTCAGTAATAAATATAAAAGCATGCCAACTATCTCTTGTAGAGGTAGTTTATCAGTGCATATACAAGATGTGCCTTAAAAGGAAAAGGCTTTCGCCCACTGTGCCTTAAAGAGAATGCTGTTGGTACTTAAATTTTGCAATATCAAGTCTTAACTACTTGTTCTTCCATTTTCTAACTATCAACTGCCCTGGAAACTTAATCAAAGATTTATGGGCCAAAATGCATGGCTGCTGTGGTTTTCTTTATTTCAGTGCAGTCGTCATATCAGGGATGATTTTCCTTTTCTATCTTTAATAGGTTTATATATACAAAATCATATTGCAGTGTGAAGGTGTTTACGCACCTCTACGCAATATATACATTTTAAGAGATCAAAGTAAGTGGCCACACTTCTGTAAAATAAATCCTTCAGTGCTAGTTGAATCTTACCATATGCAACCTTGAACAAACGAATCAGTGTATGCACACATTTGAGGAAATTTTTGAGGAGGAAACAGGTTTCAGTTTCACGTTTCCAAAAGCTTGTAATAAATATATATAAAAAAAATACTTCACATTTACGAACAAACAAAGCTACCTTGATGCTGTTTTTAAAATTATCTCATCCATGATGTGTCTGGTCCAAAAGATGAGAAAAGCGTGTTAAAGATGATGCTTGAATATTCTGACTTGCATGACAGAAAGTTAAGGTTTCACTAACAATATTTAAACTGTCCCATCACATGTAAGCGATATTACAGGGTCACACCATATATCTGCAATAATACAAAATGCTACATCTGTTCCATGCCCTACTTCCTAGAGCCGTGGTCACCAACAGGCCTTAACCAGTCGATTGCGAGGTGTCCTGTCCGCCCTGCCCCTATTTCCCTCCCACCCCCGAGGAGCCCCACTACCTTCCTCAAGTGAAAATGGAGGTAGTGTCGGCTTCCGGGGATTGACAGAAGTCCCGCAGCTTAGCGCCACTTCCGGTGATTCCGGAAGTGCGCTAGCTGCTCTGCCGAGTGTACTGTGGGAGGGAGCATTGGCTCCCTGCACCGCACAGGAGGGGTGAGTCAGTCCCGGGGGAGGCGCACGCGGGGGGTCGGCCCCGGGCAGGCTCGTGTGGGGTTTACCTGCGCCGGGGAGGCGGCAGGGGGTCGGCCCTGGGGCAGGCGCGCGCTGGTTTCCCTCTGGGGTGAGGGGGTATCCTGGGAGGAGGCAGATGCAGGGGACTCTGTGCCTCCACTGGCACCCCGCTCCCCAGATCCCACTCCCCAGCCACAGAACTCTGTCCCCACTCCCCTGTCCCCAGCCACAGAACTCTGTCCCCACTCCCGTCCCCTGTCCCCAGCCACAGAACTCTGTCCCTACTCCTGTCCCCACTCCCCGAACACTGTCCCCACTCCCCTGTCCCCAGCCATAGAACTCTGTCCCCTGTCCCACTCCCTGAACTTTGTCCCCAGCTACAGAACTGTGTCCCTATTCCTGTCCCCACTCCCCGAACTCTGTCCCCACTGGCACCCTGTCCCCAGCTGCAGAAACCTGTCCCCACTGGCACTCTGTCCCCTGCTGCAGAACCCTGTCCTCTGCCCTCCCAGCACCATGCCCCCAACCACAGAGCTCTGTCCCCACAAAATATATAATTATAAATGATTCATTTTAGATTTAAATAGCATGAATAAAAAACAGACCATTTATTTCATAACTAAAAACAGGTGATTTTAATTTTATATATTGCATAATTTAAAAATAAACTATCAGAGTGTGTAAGTAAGGGCTGGGGATAGCAAGTGATGGACAGGAGGAGAATAGAGAGGGCGGGGCGTCAAGGAAGGGGCGGGGAGGTAGATCTTCGCCTGTTCTGAGATTTAAAAAGTGATCTGGGTGTAAAAAGGTTGGAGACCACTGTCCTAGAGACTGATACAAAAATATGGGGCTGGGCAGTTGTTAAGAAGTGCATGGGTGATACCTTTGTAAGCTCCTCCTACCCCTCTCCTAATTTCAGTGTAAGAAAGGCAACAAGTTCTGGAATTCATACTTTGGTGTTCTCTCTGTACCTGTCTAGGGGTTTTATCTATCATGGAAGACTTTCAAAGGCTGATACTTTTAGTCCCCACTTCTCTTTCTTCCCTGTGCCAAAGTCTCTTATCTCCTCCCTCAGGCTAGATAGTGGTCTTTGTTACTCTGCCCCTCCCAAGAGAGGGGAACGCAAGTGCTTGTTAGTATTCTGCAGTTAGTATTCTGCAGTATTAGGCAGTGCTGGGATGGTTATCCTAGTTCACATCATCTCTGGTTATTGGTAACACATCTGTGTCTTCGGCTTGTAAAATACACGGAAGAGCACCACATCAGATATTTCAGAGTTCAGACAGGGGAACTATATTCCTGGACCATACTAAAAGGTCTTTCATAAAGTCCCTCTCAATTCTCCAGTTAAAGCAAAACTAAAGATTACATTTCAAGTTGCAGCCGTTATAATGGTATACTCTGGTGTACATGTAGACCACAGTATATTTTTTAAAATCAAAGCGAAACATTTCCAGGGCATTAAATGGGCAATAAATGTAAGTTTTCCATGTACTTTTTGTCTCCCTCTTTGGTCAGAAATGGGTTATATGGAAAAATGAATGAGTATGTCCACATCTTATCTCCCCAGTTGCCTTAAGTCTATCACAGAGTTTATCATACGTTAAAGGAAAGCATTTTTATGAGATCTCCTTGGTAAAAGGAGAACGTTTTTATGAGATCTCCTTGGCAGCATGTTTCTACTCCTTCACCTGTGTCTTTGTTGTCAAAATGGATGGAGATCTGCATTACGTTATCTTTTCCTCAGCTTCATTTTAGTTTTTCTCCCTGAGAGTAATTCCAAAGCTTCCCTCTGCTCCACTCCTGGCTGCACAAACTATAGCAGAATGACATAATTCTTGTCAATTTCCCTGATGACTGCAGGGCTTCTTGTCAATGCACTGCAAATGCCAAAGTCCTGTCAATGTTACTCTGCTGTGTCTTGGAAAAGCCATGCAGAATGAGGAAGACACCTTTGCATCAGGTCACATTTGGAAGTTTGTCTTCATTACTGTAAATCTAGAAATAAGCTTTATTCAATTTAAATTTCTGCTGAAAAAAACTTTTTTGGGGGTGAGGGGAGCAGAGGACTCATTACTGCCTAGGGTTAGTTTTCTACTCTCCACTTCTGAGAGGATTTTTCAAATATTGCATATATGCATCTGTGATTTGAGAATAAACTGAAATTCTTTGGATTATTTTATGATGTATTTATTTGTTGAATAACTACCCTGAACTCTGTGATTCAGCAATAAAAGGCCCTGATGAAATGTAGTCAAATAAGAACAGTCAGATTTCTATGGGAACCTGAATTCTAAATTTCTTGTCTCTGTGATTAAACTTCCAGTTTTAAAATTGTATAAATATTTGTTAAATGTTAAACTGAGATCTGGGGCAGTAGGACAACTGCTACCAAAACTAGAGGATGTGATGTCATCGGAAAGCAACTAATTGCTGTTATCTGGTGCATTAAAGTACATTTGCTCCAGGGAGCTGTCCCATCCAAATAGTATTGATTCCCAGCTTTGCTTGGCCTTTGCTTATGAGCTCTGACAGTATGACTGCCTACCCGTGCTAGTCTGATTCCAGATGAGTGATGATGCCCCAATGAATGACAAGTAAATGTTCAACTCAGGTTACAAATAACAAAGCAGAAGCAGAATAGTTTGTACCTGGCAACTTATCAAATGAGTGACATTTTTAAAAATAATAAAAACACACAAGTTTATTGCTGTCAAGCTTTCTGGGAGTTAAAACCTGTTTAGATTTTAAAGTTGTATAAAGTTTTCCTATTTACACTGGTATAATTTTTATGGAGTGACCAGTAGTTTAGTGAAGTGAATGGGAGTCTTTTCATTGACTTTAATAGGCTTTTGAACAGCAGTATGAAAAATATACGCACAATGGTAATAGTTATACTAATAGCTTTTTTAAATTGTATTAACTGTTTGGTAGGTAGTACATTTAAACATTAGGGAGGGATATTGTTTCATGAGATGAATGGCATTCAGCAATAGAGACCTTTACATATGTTTCTTATGCATCTCTTCAGGAAACGCATGCAAATGGCTTTTGTTTGTTTGTGTTTTTACCTTATCTAATTTTATAAACTTAATACAAATGTATATTTTAGGTTTCTGAAAGACATAGAAAAACTCTCCTCACTTGTGATGGATCTAGTTCTGGGTGCGAGCGCGCAACCCCCTCCGCAGGGTCACGGCCCAGCGAGCCCGCCATCTGGTTCTTACGGATTCACTACATTGATGGGCGCGAGCTCCTGATGCCCACCCTGGGGTGGAGGTGGGGGCGAAGTGGAGCCCGGCACTCCCGGTTCACCTCCCGGGCGCCTCAGTCCTTTCCCACGGTTTTTGGGATGGCGGGGTCTCCCTCTTACTCCCTTTTCTCCTGCATTGGGTGCAGCACGGAGGAATCCTGGGGGTTAGGGGGACCCGGCCCCACGCTCTCCGTCAGGTCCTAGCCCGGGGCCCTAAGGGTTTGGGTGCTGACCCTCACCTGGCTGACGAGGTCCCACCCTGTAACGCGTCAGCCCACGGGCGCCAGAGTGGCCCTGCCCCAGGCTGCTTCCTAGCCGCCCTTGTGTCCACAGTTTCCGGGCCCGGGCCGGTGATCCTTACCTCTTCATCGGGGTTACGCAGGATGCTGCTCCGCCACTCTCCCAGTGTCCCGTCTCTCCCGGGGAGGGAGGAATGGCCTCTCTGGCGTCCTCCTCCTTGCCCTGGCTCCGGGGTGGCTTTTGAACTTCCCGCTGGACGTCACGCCGTCTCCCCCGACCCTGCACCTGGCGTTACCAGTGTCCTGACGTCGGGGGCGGAGTTGCGTCACGGCGTCATTCGCCGGGGCCGGGCACATCTCACCCGGCCCGCCGGCTGGCCCTATTCCCCGCAGCCACGAAGTTCTGCTTCTCGCGGTGTTTGGCGGGGGCGCCTTCCTGGCAGCGCGCTGGCAAGGCAGCCCCTCCCGGGCACTCTGCCCCGTTCTAGTGTGGGCCACTGCTGGTCCGTCACATCACTACAATGTGTAACAGAACCAGTTTGAGAAAAAAAGTACAGTTCTATATGCTGATGAATGTTGTTTTAAAGTTCTTGCTCCCATAAACTATAGCTATATATTTCTGAAATTAAGCAGAGTGAAGACCCAATTTTGCCTGATTGTAGAACTATTTTAAAATATGATTGTCTCAATCTGGTATGCAGATTTCTTCAAGTGAGGTAAAGGTGCTAGCCCTCATTTCATGTAGTATGTAAGTTCCATATGAAACTTTAAAAACCAAGGTGTTTATGAAGGATTGGAATTAAAAAACAAAACATGTAAAATGAACTATGCATATTTTTGTGTTTATTCTCAAGAAATGCTGAATGAATTTTAATGTATTCTTAAAAAAAAACTAAGGAGACTTCTGGTCTGAAATCAATACCTGAGAAATTCAATGTATGTGTGTGTTTCTCAGGAAAATTATAAATGGCCTAACATGAGGCTTTGGAAAGGAAGTGCAAGCTCAGTTGAATAATAATAATAATAATAATAATTTCATTTCAGTGTACTGCTTAACTTTTTAAAATAAAAAGTAGAATATGGTACCCCGTTCCACAGGAGGCTTTTGCGCAAAAACAAGCAGTGTGGCCGTGGTCTTTTTGCACAAAAACCCCTTTTTGCACAAGATTCTCTCCGGGAGAGGCATAACGATCTTGTGCAAAAAGTTTCTTTTTGCGCAAAATGACCATGGCCACACTGCTTGTTTTTGCACAAAAACTGCTCGGAATAGATCATGCAAATGAAGCGCAACAAAATCCTAATCAGCACTTCATTTTCATTGCCTCTTCTGGCAAAAACTCGTAGTGTAGACATAGCCTGATATCCAAGGTACTTATTTTCACTGTCCTTCATGTTCAAGGTGGTTTTATAGTTCATTCCCAGATAGTTCTTCTTAGCAAGGATCTCCTTCATATTCTCATAGGTTCCCCAGCATAAAACATGCAGACTGGGACAAAACTATATCAAAATTCTGTGGTTCTTGTTGAAATCTGCAGTTCCTGTGACTATTTCCTCAGTGGGACAAATCGAGGTGAGTGTGGCAGCAGTGCAAGATATGAGCTTCCCAAGTAGATCCCAACCAGCTACATGATATACTCTGTCCCATGGCCAAATGGCTGCTTATCCTTTTTTCCATGTTGCCATGCTTACTGTGTCACTTGCTGAGTTCTGTGACTCTCTAACGGGGGGGGGGGGGGGGGGGGGGGGGAGAATCACAGTACACACAGATTAATGTTGCTCTGAGCAGCATTAACTAATCCTTTTTAGTTTTTTATTCCGATTTTAAGCTGTGATGCAGAGGGAAATGCCACTACTCCTGTCGTTCCCATAATTCTCTCATCTCCAGCCCGTTTGATTTATGTGACCAAGAGACTGTGCAGAGTGAAGGGATTTGTATCCTACATAATCACTTCCCCTCTCTGTATGTCTCTAGAAATTTGCCCCACAGATTTGACTTGTTTGTGTGTAATGAGGTATACCTAAAGGATCATGCACAATGACCTTCATCCAGTACCAGAGATCCTGCAACAGCAGCAGTAATAATTCTATTAATAGAGTAACACAAGCAGTTGTCTTATATAAAAAGTAAATTGAAAATAATCCTCAAATCGCTAGCTGATCAATAATTTAAAAGGTGACCAGCAACAAGGGCAACAGTGTGAGCCGTGTTAGGATGCATGACTGTGGTACAGCCAATTGAACTATGTTTGACTATTCAAGAGTATAATAATAAATACACCTAGCAAAGCTTGCTGTTGGTTTACCCTTTGTTTTCACCGTGCCTCTCCTTGGTCACTGTACAGAGGAGCAATAGTGGAGTTCAGCCCCACTGGTGGATAATCCTGCTGAGATTATTGTTTTAACAGTAATCTTGTGTTTCATTAAAGAGCTACAAAGTAAAGAGGAACCACTTAATATTAACAGCTCTGCTCCAGGTTCCCAGAGATGTCAAGATGTGAAATTCCCCCCAGAACTTTTATTGAAATAAAACCATTAGGGGCTAGGAGCAAACCATATGTCCTAGCAAGACTTGTTCTTACAAAACCAGGCAATAAAAATCAATGTATTTCTTATTATTTTAGTTTCAATAGTCAAGTTAGTGCCAGTAGCGCTACCCACGTACTCTCTCCTTTTTACTCCTTTTGAATTAATTCACAGAGTACATCTGTTGTTGATTTTGGCAGAGTTCCATATTCCAACTGCCCTTTCTGTAAGGAATTAAAAAGAAAAAAAAAAGTATTTAAAGGAAATTAGACAAAACTCCACTAAAAACCTAGAATTTACATATTCAGTATTGCTTTCATGCTGAGAAATGAGAGCTTATTGGAGCATACTCAGAATGCAAAGCTATACAGTTAGTTAAATATCACACCACTGGGTGTGAAAATATATAGATTAATTATATTTAGACTGATTATATGTTCTTATGCACACAGGGCACATGGTGAACACTTTACAGTTGAATGCTTGACACGTAGCTAAGAAACGCTGTCAAAATCCCTAGTGAGAAGATTTTTTAAAAAATAATCTAAAAGACATTTTGTATATCTGATACTGGTTCACTCAAAGCCCATAGCAATATTCCACTAATATTCTTAACTCCATTGAGCCTTACCATTTTCCACATTTAGGTCTGTGTTTGGTGGTATTTATGTGGATCTCATTTTTTAAAACCTGTTCCTTGAAAGCTTTGTTCACACTGAACCTATTATCCAGAATCCTGTAGAGACAGCAGGGGGTGTACTTCACTTAGGGTTTCTCTTGAGTAAAATAAAAAGTGTGTGTTTTGAACTGTATTATCTAATATATTTTAAAGTCTAGTGTAGATAAGGCGGTGTGAACTTTTAAGATGTGCTAGCTATTTAGCGGGAGTGGGAGGCTGGGAACCTTAGCCAACACATTCTAAGAACACACCTTCTAAAATATTGGTTAAGACAGAGAACTGCTAATGAGAGACACAACCTTTCACTTCTAGCTCACAGTTTAAACTCAACCCAAGTTGTTGCTTGATTTGGCGACCTACCTGAAATGAGTATGTTGTCTCAGACATTGTTAAATTGGGTATTTTTCTGAATCCAGCAATTGATGGCCATTTGCTAATGTAGCTACACCAGTGGAAGCCCTTGTGTAGTATAGACAAGGGAAGCTGTGATTTGCACCAGTGTAATTAATTTGTATTTCAAGCAGGGCTAATTATTCACTTGTGACATTACAGCTTTCTTCATCTACACAGGAGGTTTGCATAAGTACAGCATCAGTGTGTGACTATGATTTGATGAAATTGACAGAAATTACTAATGTTGACATGGCTTTGTTGAGTTCTGAGTGGGTGGGTGTCCATATAGCAAGAATCCAATGATCTCAGTTGTCCATCTAGCTGGCATTCTATTGTCATCCTCAGAGGAGGCTAAAGAATAAACAAACACCAGAACTAGTGTGTCATTCTTGCTCCATGTACAGATTAGGAAAACAGAGCATGTTGTCATGTTAACTCATATGTATTACATAACATGAGGTTAAACAGGATTTTTCACCTGGTGGTGACATGTTTTAAAACCTATTAACTGATTGTTGACCATCGTTTTAAAACATAGCCTTCTGGGTTTATACTAGGTACAAAGACCTGTTTCAAATTGTGTGCGTGAACGTGACCACTTTTTTTTGCCTAGACATGACATTGAGGGTATTCCCTCAGCTTCTGCTTAAGGACGATTGTCAGGTGTGGGGTAGGAACATTACTCCTGTGCTGTAGATATTCTATTTACGAATAAGAGGCTCTGTCTCCAGGACTGTCAGTCTGGCCTTTTGTGGGGGGCGTTCTGTGTACTCTGCTTTTGTTTGTAATATTTTAAGAATCCAGTATGTTAAATTAAAAATGACACCAAGTGTGTTAGAAGAAAGCCGTTGGATATTTTTTATTTAAACTGTATTCAGTTGTCTTAGAAACAGCAAATGTCCATAAAAAGGATAGAAAAGGTGGTGTTTTTTTCTTTCTGCACTGAAATGCAAGAATAAATGAATGTAGGAAAGGCACAGTTAAATGAATTACACTTATTACAAGTGTGTGTTCTGGTATTACTTCCCCATAGAAATTTAAATTAGCCCAAGACAAATGGAGATAATCATTTTTAAGTCTCCCTGATGACAGCTTCTTACAAATGATATTTATTTGTGTCTGTTTTAGCTTAGTGCCCTTAAAATGTTGATTTGAGTTTTCAGTACTCGTGAATCATTGAGATCATTCACTCTGCTGAAATTTGCTGGGTGTGAAAGGCCATGTGAAAGAGAGAAAAGACACAACGGGAATATTTAAATATGCTGATGATTTGACATATATAACTGGGAATCACTTACTGCAGAGTTCTTTCTTCTCAGTCATGTCTGGATCCATCCTGAAGAATGAAGCCGCAGCCTTTACTTGTCTGAAATACTGTACAAGAAACCCCTCTTCCCATCGTACACAGTGCAGCACTCTAAAACAAACTGTCCTCTTAATATACATCTATCAAATCATTTAGAACAGTGGTTCTCAATCTTTTTGATACTGGGGACCAGTCAACCCAATCACAAGCTTTTGGAGGACCGATAACATTTATTTGCTTATTTGCATACTCATTAAGCAAATGATGAATATGCAAATAAATTGTCGCTGGCCCTACTTGTCTGGCGGGTTGTTCTGCCCCCTCCCTCCCCTCCTGGCCTCAGTCCTGGCCGCTTTATTGGCCGGCGCTGGCTCCCCCAGCTACGTCCAGCGCCAGGTGTTGTGTGTCAGTGTGCACGGCACTAGGCCATCTCAGCAGTGCAGGGTGCTGCTACCCCATCGCACAAATTAATAGGATTGTGCGTGATAATATTTCTAAGGACTGGTGGGTTTTTTCTAAGGACCGGTACTGGGATGCAGACCACACTTTGGGAAACGCTGATTTAGAACATTCACTTTATAGTTGCAGTTGTGATTAAAAATCCATATAGAGTATGCTTCATTTAAATTGTCACTTTCATTCACAGTTGGCTGGGGTGCATAGTTGGAATGACAGTGATGGACATGAGTCTGAACTGATGATCCCTAATTAGCTTTTAGTGAGCACAATTATCAACCCAGTATATGTCTGAAACTGTGGGGTGGAAGCCACAGGTAAAGTAGAGAGAAGAGAAGCAAGGAAGGGACACAAGAAAAGGAGAAGGTAAAGGAAGGAAAGGGTTAAAAAATTTACAGAAGGATCTGCTAAAGCAGGGCTACTCAACTTTGGAAACCCTGGGGACCACAGTGATACTCTCAGCACATGCCAAGGGCTGCAACTTAAGTGTGGTTGCATATACATGCAAATATATATATGCAAATAGCATCTTTCACACTGATAGGCGTGAATACAAAGATTAAGCCTTCAACCCTGGTGCCGGACCCAAACGTGGCCGGTGTGAGTCAACTCTGCCCACATGGCTTCCCAAAATGCCCCGGCGCTCCTGGCATCTCCTCCCTGGGGGTTAGACATGCCAACACTCTGTACCCATCTGTTCCAGGCAGCCCATCTGCTTGTGTCTTTCAGTGCTCACTCTGCCTGGGAGACGCCTTGCCATTGTGGACTGTGTTCCCAGTGGAGGCCATGTTCAAAGGATCCCACCTGCGGGCCACGTGTTGAGCCCCACATGAACCTAAATCACGCCACGGGCCGCAAACAAATAGGCTGCAGGCCACATGTTGAGTAGCCCTGTGCTAAAGTGAGCAAGGTATGGGGAAACCTAGAGTAGTGGAGGTGTCACAGAGATTAGGCATTTCTGTGAGACTATTTAAACCATGTTTTTTTCAGTGAGATTAAATGTATTTTGCAGCATGCACTCGACCAGTGAAGAAGGTGTTAGCACTGGAATTACTTGTTTGGGGATGAAGAGTCTTCGGGTTCCACAAAATAAAGGCTAACTATTGGAATGATTCAGACGGGGTTGCTGAGTTAGTCTGTAACTGGAAAAAACTTAAACAACCAATAGCCTTGCAGCACCTTAGAGACTAACAAAACATGTAGACCAGTGGTCTCCAAACTTTTTATGCCCAAGATCACTTTTTAAATGTCAGAACAAGCAAAGATCTACCACCCCATCCTTCCCCCAAAACCCCACCCCTTCCTTGAAGCCCCGCCCTCTCTGTTCTCCTCTTCTCCATCACTTGCTGTCCCCAGCCCTTGTACACTCTCAGGGTACAGCTATACTGCTGCTTTTTTTTCCTATTCTGTAGGAAGAGGTTTTCCCAACATTTGGCCTGTTTAGACTGGGCCAAATGTCAGAAAAACCCCTTCTTTCAGAAGCCCCCTTATTCTTTGTGAAACGAGGAATACAAGGGTTGCCAAAAGAGCATATTTGCTCTTCCACTAAAAAAAGCAGAAGAACAAAATGTATCCCTGAATGCGGAAGAGCTTTTCTGGGATACTTCTGGAATCCCGGAAAAACTCCTGTCGTCTAGCTGTACCCTCACTGGGTTGAGACAGGAGGTGCGGTCTTTGGGGTGAGAGTGAGGGATTTAGGGAGAAGCAGTAACAGGAACCTTGGAAATGGTGGAGATGCTCAATGACTTCTTTGTTTCGGTCTTCACCGAGAAGTCTGGAGGTGTGCCTAACGTAGTGAATACAAGCAGAGAAGAGGGTAAGTTTAGAAGATAGGATACACAAAGAACAAGTTAAAAATCACTTAGGAAAGTTAGATGTCAGCAAGTCACCAGGTCCTAATGAAATGCATCCCAGGATACTCAAGGAGCTGATAGAGGAGGTATCTGAGCCTTTAGCTATGATCTTTGAAAAATCATGGAAGACAGGGGAGATACCAGAAGACTGGAAAAGGGCAAATATTGTGCCCATCTATAAAAAGGGGAATAAGAACTACAGACCGGTCAGTTAGTCTGTCCCAGGGAAGATAATGGAGCAGGTAATTAAGGAAATCATATGCAAACACTTGGAAGGTAATAAAGTGATAGGGAATAGCCAGCATGGGTTTGTGAAGAACAAGTCATGCCAAACTAATCTGATAGCTTTCTTTGATAGGATAACGAGCCTTGTGGATAAGGGAGAAGCGGTGGATGTCATATACCTAGACTTTAGTAAGGCATTTGATACGGTCTCGCATGATATTCTTATTGATAAACTAGGCAAATATAACTTAGATAGGGCCACGATAAGGTGGGTGCATAATTGGCTGGATAACCGTAGTCAGAGAGTTGTTGTTAACGGTGCTAAATCCTGCTGGAAAGGGATAACAAGTGGAGTTCCGCAAGGGTCTGTTTTAGGACCCGTACTGTTCAATATCTTCATCAATGATGTAGATATTGGGATAGAGAGTACATTTATTAAGTTTGCAAATGATACCAAACTGGGTGAGGTTGCAACTTCTTTGGAGGATAGGGACATAATTCAAAATGACCATAGCAAGTTAGAGAAATGGCCAGAGGTAAACAGGATGAAGTTTAATAAAGAGAAATGCAAAGTGCTCCACTTAGGAAGAAACAATCAGTTCCATACATACAAGATGGGAAGCGACTGTCTAGGAAGGAGCATGGCGGAAAGGGATCTAGGGGTCATAGTGGACCACAAGTTGAATATGAATCAACAGTGTGATGCTGTTGCAAAAAAAGCAAATATGATTCTAGGTTGTATCAACAGGTGTGTTGTAAGCAAAACTCGTGAAGTCATTCTGCTGCTCTACTCTGCACTAGTTAGGCCTCAGCTGGAGTACTGTGTCCAGTTCTGGGTGCCACATTTCAAGAAAGATGTGGAGAAATTGGAAAGGGTACAGAGAAGAGCGACAAGAATGATTAAAGATCTAGAGAACATGACCTATGAAGCCAGGCTTCATGAACTAGGCATGTTTAGTTTGGAAAAAAGAAGATTAAGGGGGACATGATAGCTGTTTTCAAATATCTAAAAGGGTGTCACAAGGAGGAAGGAGAAAATTTGTTCCTCTTGGTTTCTGAGGACAGGACAAGGAGTAATGGGCTTAAAGTGCAGCAAGAGAGGTTTAGATTGGACATTAGGAATAAATTGCCAAGGGAGGTGATGGAATCTCCCTCTCTGGAGATATTTAAGAACAGGTTAGATAGACATCTGTCAGAGATGGTGTAGACGGAGCTTGGTCCTGCCTTGAGGGTGGAGGGCTGGACTCGATGACCTCTCGAGGTCCCTTCCAGTCCTATGATTCTATGAGGTGTGGGAAAGGATGAGAGGTGCAAGGTCTGGGAGGGAATTTGGGTGCAGGAGGAGGTGGAGAAGGGGATGCTGGCTTTGGGAGGGGACACCAGGCTAGGGAGTGTTGGGGTCAGGTGGAGGGTTGGGGTGCTGAGCAAGCCACAGGCTTATGTTTGTGAGAGTGCAGGAGTTTGGGTTGGAGTGTGTGTGAGGGGCTCAGGACAGGGAGGTTGGGAGTATGATGGGCTCAGGACACAGATTTGCAGTGTGTGGAGGGTGCAGAAGTGTTGTGGCAGGAGTCTGGGGATGTGAGACACTCAGGACAGGAGGTTCCAGTGTATAATAGGCTCAGATTTGGGTTTGGGGGGGAGGGGTACAGGAGTGTTACGTACCAGATGGGGGCTTGGCCCCAATTAGGGGTTTATTGGCCAGGCTTCATTTTTTAAATAAAATATTATGTCAAACACAAAATGTTTCAGTGTTATCTTTATTTATGAGAAAGGCGGGGAACCTGTTTTGAGTCAGGGGTCACTGACACACAGAAAAGTTAGTTGGGCCACGCAAGTGAGATGCAAAGAAATAACTCCTCCAAAACCCCACAAGCCTCACTAATGTGGCCTCAACTGTGCTGGTGGGAGCAGGGGACATAGTACTGGCGAAGGGTGTTAGTGGGTGCTGGGGCGAGGACAGGGTGCCAGTGGGTACTGCGGCAGGGGACATTGGATAGGGTGCCAGTGGGGGCAGGGGACAGGGAGTCCCCTGTACATGTCTCCTCCGGGGACTCCTACCCCCTGCCCCCTCCCTCCCCTGCAGAGGAAGGAAACCACGGCACGTGTCTCCTCTGGGGACTCCTACCCCTCGCACAGGAAATCCACGGCTTGCATCTTCTCCAGGGACCCTTCAGAGGAGGGATGCCCCGGTGTGTGCCTCCTCTGGTGACTCCAACCTCCTTCTCCTTCCCCTCACCCCACAAAGGAGGGAAGCCCCAGAGCAGTGCTTGTTCTGGGGACTCCTACTCCTCCCCTCCCCCCAGGAAGTCCCTGGCACGCCACAGACCTGGCCTTTCAGGTACCGTGTCAGTTGTTTGGGGGAGGGGAGCAGCCAGCCTACTTCCTGAAACTGCGGAAGTAGCGCACAGCTGAGGGACTTCCGTCCACCCTGCAGGAAGCCGATGCTACTCCATTGTCGCCAGAGGTATCTCCATTGTCGCCAGTCGATCGCGATTGACGGGTTGGTGACCACCGATACAGACGGTGATATAAGCTTTCATAGTTGCAACCCACTTCTTCAGATGAATGGAGTTATTAAAAGTCCAGTTTCTAAATGCATGCCAGGGAATGCTTCATTATATGTACTGATGTAACAAAGTTCTCAACTTGCTAATATCTCTACATTTTTGGGAGAGGGGTGGAGGGAGAGTGGTAGGATGAAGAGATATAGTCATTTACAGGGCTTGACGAACCCTGGAGAGAGCCACTCGCCAGCCACGCACTGCGCATGCGCCAGACTAGCGCTGCGCATGCACGAAGCGCCGGTGAATGGGGCACACGGAGCAACCGGCTGAAATCTACGTGCCATGGGCGAGTAGATTCAGCCGTTTGTCGAGCCCTAGTCATTTATATAAGCAATATTAACCAAACCAACTAGACACTGTTGAACAAAAGATTTTTCAGCTAATTTGTTGTGGCAGCACGTCTGTTTGAATTCCTGACTCAGTACAGAGAAAATTTTTGTCCTGAGTCCAAAGTGGGTGTTTTGGATGTATTGTAGATAAAGTTCATGAACTTGCCTTACTGTCAGTATTGGTCATCAGTGGTATGGCTCTGCAGCATATTTTAAAGCTAGTTTTGATGTAGAGATTCACTCTTGATAGCCCAGGTCTGTGTAGCTAGTATGGAGATTTAGACAGGCATAATGGGATTTGTTCCAAGTTTGAATGCATTCTTGTGTGATATGTAGACTTGTATCTGTTTGAGGTATTATATGGTCCCCATTACCAGGGCTTGCCAAGCGGCGGCGACCACCGCTCACCAGCTACGCGGTTCTGCGAAATGCACATGCGCTGTGCCGGCTTGTAATCTTCTCACCACGGGCAAGTAGATTACATGATTTGTCGAGCCCTGCCTGTTACTGTAATACCTGAGCACTTACAATTTTTAACCTGTTTATGCTCATAACACTCTTGTGATGTAGGACAGTGCTCTTATTCCCATTATACAGGAGGAAGTGAGGTCCAGAGAGTGCAATCAGCACAGCATGGCTTAACTCGAAATAAGATATGCAATTTGAGCTACGTGAGTTGCATAGCTTATTTCGAAATAGAGCACTCTTCCTCCGACTTCCTTTACTCCTCGTATCACGAGGGTTACAGGAGTTGGCGTAAGAAACCCTCCAGCTTGACAGTATTTTGAAATAACACTAGTTATTTCAAAATAATGTTGCTGTGTAGGCGTACTCAGAGAGACCGTGACTTGTCCAAGGTCACTAAGGGAGTCAGTAGTGGAGCAGGGACCTAGGTCTCTGACTAATGTCCTAACCACTTGGTCAACCGTCCTCACTAGACTAAGGGACACAGTTTCTATACTGTAACATAAATCAAACCTTTCTTTGAATGCCGTATTATGTATGAGTTATTTGTAGAAATCAGATTTATTGCAGATAATGTTTGAGCACTCTGCATCCCCACAACATAAGGGATAAAATATTATCCTCATTTTATAGATATAGAGACCAAATGATTTGTTCAAGGTCGCACAGTAAGTCAGTGGCGGAGTTGTGAATATAACTTAGGTTGCTTGATGCTCAGCATTTTCACAGTCAGTAAGACCTCAGCTATTTCAGGTATAATTCAGCAATAATTTCAACTATTACCAAAGAGGTTTCTTCTCTGTTTCTAAAATAGAAGTTTATTGCAAAACAAGTAGACAGTAACAAAACAAAACAAAAAAGCATAAAGCAACAAACAATGTAGTCAGTTTGCCTTAGAAAGAAATGTCTTGTACATTTTATTAGGATTGTCATCGTCTTATGTGATTTTTAGACAGTTCTTATGGACACTCATTTAAAAAAGTTAATACAAAATGCATAGATATGACCTGTATAAAGGAGCTGTTTTCTTGGGTTTTTGCATAAAATGAGACTGCCCAAGTTGTTTAAAACCAATGAGAAAAAGTTTTTTTATTTCAGGGAACAGAATAATTTTCCAATCAGGTATGCAATGAATAGATAAATGTGTTTTTGTGAACAATCAGTTGATTTATTTCTATGGTTGAAAGTTCAGCTGACTATTACAATTAATAACCTCTCCATGATCTTTTAAGTTACAAGTTCAGCAAGAAAGGCTGAGCCAAGAAGTCACCCTGCATTTAGCCAAGCTAATTTTTCAGGCATGCAAATCTAGCTGTCAGTTTGTCACTTGTTCGTTTTTCCCTTCAGCAAAAGAGAAGACCTCTAGTACAAAGGCAGCCCCTATGTACTGTTTTCCTCCCTCTTCTCTTCTTGGTTCATAGAGCCTCTTCTACTGAGGCAGCTTTGCATAGAGACATCTGTTCTCCCATGCATTCGCAGTGCTGGTAGAAATTACCATGGGCCAGCTGGCATTTAATTTTGGATTTTATCAGTTGGTCTGAAGTTGTAGTTGAATTAATTTTTCTTGGATGCAAGACAAGGCACCTGATGCAGGCATTTCTGAGCAATACTTATTTATTTTGCTTTAGCTACCCAAAATGCCTTTTAAAATTGTATATGTATCCATTGTTAAATTAATTCAGGGAACATAAGCATTTTTACTGATAACTGCTTAAAATATGGAGAAATAGGATTACTTGAATCAGACCCTTTATCTATAATTTATACATACTAGTGCATATTCTCTCACATACATTTATGCACACATATGTGGGTGTGTATGTGTAGTATATGAAGATATATTGGGCTTGGGACTGATGCTGAAACCCTTCAAAGTTTACTTACATAAGTAATCACATTAGGACAAGTTTTGTAAGTAATAACTCCGTCTCCAAAGGATTAAAGTAAAGTGCATAACTGAAGTCACAAAAACAGCACACAGGTTGTGTGGGTTTGATTAGGTAGTCTCATAACATAAGATCTGTGGGTCACCAAATGAAATTACAGTAAAAGTCCGATGGTCCGGCATCTGATGGTCCGGCACTCCTGATGGTCTGACACCATGAGGAACCCGGAAGTGCTCCGGGCAGCCGGACCATTGGAGCTGCTCTGCCCCCGGCTTCATCAATTCAGCCGCTGCTAAAACTGACCAGCGGCTGAATCCGGGAAGCCGGGGGCAGAGCAGCTGGAGTGCTGCTGGGTAGGTCCCGTAGCGCTGTCCCTCGGGGCTGCGAGACCAACCCGGCAGCACCCCAGCTGGCCCCGATTCAGCTACTGCTGAAACTGACCAGAGGCTGACTCCAGGAAGCCCAAGGTAGAGCTGCTCTGCCCCGGGCTTCCTGGAATCAGCTGTTGATCAGTTTCAGCAGCAGCTAACTTGGGGACACCTGGGGCAGAGCAGCTGGGGTGCTGCCGGGTTGGTCCAGTAGCGCAGCTCCTGAATCAGCCTCTGCTGAAAATTACCAGCGGCTGACTCCAGGAATCCGGGGTCAGAGCAGCTCTGCCTCTGGCTTCCTGGAATCAGCTGCTGGTCAGTTTCAGCAGCGGCTGACGTGGGGATGCCTGGGCAGAGCAGCTGGGGTGCTGCTGGGTTGGTCCAGTAGCACCGCTCCTCGGTGCTGAGGGACCAACCCGGCAGCACCCCAGCTGCTCTGCCCCAGGCGTACCCGATTCAGCCGCTGCTGAAACTGACCAGCAGCGGCTGAATGGGGACACCTGGGGCAGAGCCAGACTATCGGAAGGGGAGGATATGAGGGTTCTGGGGTGGCATCCCCCCACCCCACTCCAGACCCCTCATAGTCCCCCCTTCCGATACTCCGGCATATCTGATAATCCGGCACCCCCTGGGTCCTAAAGGTTCCGGATTATCAGAAGTTTACTGTAATAGGTGGCAGGTTTTAAACAAACAAAAGGAAGTTTTTCTTCATGCAGTGCACAATCAACTTGTGGAACTCCTTGCCAGAGGATGTTATGAAGACCAGGACTTTAACAGGGTTCAGAAAAGAACTAGATAAATTCATGGAGGTTAGGTCCAAGCCAGAATGGGTAGGAATGGTGTCCCTAACCTCTGTTTGACAGGGGCTAGAAATGGATGACAGGAGAGGGATCGCGTGATGATTACCTGGTCTGTTCACTCCCTCTGGGACATCGTTTAGCCACTGTTGGGAAGACATGACTGGGTAGATGGACCTTTGGTCTGACCCAATATGGCCCTTCTTATGTTCTTAGGTACAAGAAAACACATGAAACTTATTATGTATCATCTTGGAATTTTTAGTAAATGTGATTGTACTGTATGGAAAACATTCAGAAAATGTTTGTAGATCCATGTCACTCTGTTCAGTTCTGCTGCATGCTTAGCTGTTGCTCTATACTGCAATAAATTTTGTTTCACATACATTTTCAAGACATGGAGATTAATTTTAACTGTTGGAAGTTCTGCTGGTATGAAATATTAACTAAATGGTAAGTCTGGAACAGAGGAGAAACTGCACAAAAACCCTTCCAGCCTATCCCCCAAGATATGCACTCTCTTTCACCATTGAGAAATTCAATCTGTCTGTCTGACTAGACAGAAAATGCATAAGTTAATCCTGTTTTTTTCACAGTAATACCATGTCAAATGAATTAATGAGGTATACATTCAGTGCCTTCTGTTCACTCAATTGATCAGAGACTCAAATTATGGTGTAAGAATATGGACTCAAGTCATTTGAAATGCAGTAAATTGCTTGTGGATGCAATAGTTGCTACTGTGCATTGACTGTTGAGGGTCAGCTAGAGTTTAACGTGAGATGGGAGTTGTGTCTTGTACAAGAATGATGAGGTATCTTTTCCAGGTTTATGAGTTTTCTTTTGCATTTTCAACAGGCCCAGTTATTCCTGTTGTATGAGGAGTAAGGGAAGTCAGAGGAAGAGTGCTCTATTTCGAAATAGGGAGTGTCTACACAGCACTTATTTCAAAATAAGCTATTTTGAAATAAGATACGCAATTGACATAGCTCAATTTGTGTAGCTTATTTCGAGTTAAGCCCTGCAGGATAGATGTACCCTTAGTTGTACTACAATTCTTAAATCATTGTTTATAGTGCCACATTCTATTACAGGGCTGCACTGACTTCCAATGAACCCTCACCGTGAACGCCACTTTGACACACTACACTAATACTGTCTACAAAATCCCTGTTCTGAATGACAGACTTATGTAATGGGGAGAGTACTGTGACTAGCTTATGTGCTGTCTGTGACAAGTGCTAGCATTACACCAGAATTCAGCAGTGTGGGTGGTAGTAAAAGGCCTCCCAGGCATGAGAAAATGCTTATATAGTACTGTTGACTGCTTAAAAACATTTATATTTGCAATGCATCTTCCAGACCATACACCTAACCTGTTGTTACAACTAAAAATGAAATGGGAGTCTTTCAGAGGTTTTTTACCATATCTCTTCCATTACAATTAAATAAATAAAGGGAAAAAATAAAATAAACCCCATGTGAGTGAACAAGACAAAGAAACAAAACTACCACAACCACAACTGTGGGTAAAAGTGGCTCTCTGACAGAGCTTGTAACTGGGAGGGTTTTTTCGTTCTATCCAACGTAGCATAGACGACAGCCACTGCAGGACCAGGGGCAAGGAGTTGGGGGGTGGGACATTGGGCAATCAGCCCTTAGCACTTGCTCTTCCCCACACCCTTTCCAGCCCTCAAAGCTGCATGGAGCAACACACTCAAGCGAGTCTGGGGCTCCAGTCACTATCAGAGTGGTCAGGCATTGCTGTGGCATGGAGATAAAACCCATCATGGCCTGGAACCAAGACTTGGGCAGAGAGGCAGTTGCCAGGGTAGAGTCAAGAAGGGCCCCAGTGAATTCTGTTCTGTGTGTTGGAGCAAGAGTGAATTTTGGTATGTTTGAGAATCAGGAGAACAGGGTCTTGACCAGTTCCATGTGCTTGAGCACCAGCTCCCATGACCTGCCCTTGATGAGCAAGTCACCCAGGTACAGGAAGACCTGCACCCTGTTCTTACACAGGAATGCAGTTACCACCACCGTGCAGTTCACAGACATCTGGGCACCATGGCCAGGCTGAAGAGCAGCACCGTGATCTGGAAATGCAAGTCTGCCACCCCAAAATGGAGGTGATATGAATGTATGCCTCCTTGAGATGGTAGACAGTGTAACAATCCCCCAGATCCAGTACGGGGATGATAGAGGCATGGGATACATAAGAAACTTGAATATTCTTATGAATGTGTTTAGGTTTTTGAGGTCCAGTGTGGGGTGCAGGCCCTCTTTGGCATAAGGAAGTACCAGGAGTCATGCAGCATCACTATAGCCGTATTCATCGTGCATGCTGCTGAGTCCACAGTGTCCAGGGCCACCTGCAGGGCAGTCTTGGTGACCGGGCGGTCTTCCTGTAGCAACTCCAAGAACTCCTGCCTAGAGTCGGAAGAGAAAAACTACTGGAATTTGGAGAGAGCACTCCAGGAGTTACACGCATGCCCACTGAGGAGTGCCTGCTGGTTCAAGACCAACAGTTGAAGCCCCCCCAGTGGAATAGACCTTGTGACCAAATTGGTCCAGCATTTTAGCATCCTTATTTTTTGGGGAAGGACCAGCAATTAGCCAAGATGGTCAGGGTTAGAACCCTATACTAAGTCTCTCACTGCTAGATGCTGGGAATGGACAACAAGGGATGGGTCACTTGATTACCTGATTGTTCCCTCTGGAGCATCTGACATTGGTCATTGTTAGGAGACCAGGTACTAGGCTAGACGAATCATTACAGGCAGTCCCCTGGTTACGTACAAGATAGGGACTGTAGGTTTGTTCTTAAGTTGAATTTGTATGTAAGTTGGAACTGGCGTCCAGATTCAGCCGCTGCTGAAACTGACCAGCAGCGGCTGAATTGGACACGCCTGGGGCAGAGCAGCTGGGGTGCTGCTGGGTAGGTCCCGCAGCGCTGCTTAGCAGCGCTACTGGACCAACCCGGCAGCACCCCAGCTGCTCTGCCCCAGGTGTTCCCAAGTCAGCCACTGCTGAAACTGACTAGCGGCTGACTACAGGAAGCCTGAGGCAGAGCTGCTCTGCCTCGGGCTTCCTGGAATCAGCCGCTGATCAGTTTCAACAGCGGCTGAATCTGGACGCCTGGGACAGAGCAGCTGGGGCGCTGCCGGGTAGGTCCACTAGCGCCGCACATCGGCGCTGTGGGACCAACCCGGCAGCCCCCCAGCTGATCTACCCCAGGCTGCGCACCCCCCTCCCCCAGCAGACCAGGGAGACAAGGAGCAGCTTTCTTGCCGCGGAGGACGCGGGCGGCGGGACCGCAGCGCGTCTCGGCGGTCCCTCCGCCCGTGTCCTCCGCGGCGAGAAAGCCTCTCTGCGTCTCCCTGGTCTGCTGGGGAGGGGAGGGCGCTAGCTCCACGTCTCCCTGGTCTGCTGGGGGGAAGCGCCGCCGGAGGCAGCGACAGTGGGGGAGGCACCCCGCACTAGTGCCCCCCCCCCCCCCCCCCCCCGGTTTGTTACTAGGGGACGTAACCCGGGGACTGCCTGTAGTCTGAACCAGTATGGCCATTCTTATGACTCCTGTTGGCAATTACTCTTTCGAATGCATCTCTAAGGTTCGAGGACTCCTTTAGACTACAGGTCCCGTCCATTTGCTGGATCAGGGGGAAGGGTCCTAAATCAGTTTTTACACAGACTCCTTTCTTTGTTAGTTCCTATAAAATCCAGTAGAAATGAGCATCTCTCGAAGTGGTGGTAGCGCTCTACTTGTTTTTCAACCCGAATGAATCCTCACTATTCTTTGTTCCTGGAGAGTTATGGTTCCCCAGCCTCATTGGATTACATACAGTCCCTCAGTAGTGCATAAACAGTTGCATTTTTAATATAGTGTA
The DNA here is from genome assembly GCF_049634645.1 of Pelodiscus sinensis. NCBI lineage: Eukaryota > Metazoa > Chordata > Testudines > Trionychidae > Pelodiscus > Pelodiscus sinensis. The sequence goes on along the minus strand of NC_134713.1, from coordinate 98,680,347 downwards.
GGCTTAAAATGTTTAAACATATTCCAATAAAGTTTAACTAGGATATTCCAGGAAATTGCCATTTGTCACTCCCACAACAACTACAACCCACACACGTTTATTATATTTTGCAATTTATCTTTAAATGCTGCACCTTCATTTGGAATCTGTTGACTTTTTACAGGGTCATTATGTGTTGTTCCAGGATTAGTTACAGGGGTGTAAAAAGGAGCTGCTCTTATGGACAGATGGGAACGTACTAAAGGTTGAATCTCTGTGGTCCAGGACTGGCAACATCTGTGGACAGGGATGTAAGCGATTAGTCGATTACCCGATAAGCTAATGCTTATCATGTAGTCGAGTAGGAACACAACTTTGTTGCTCCCCTCCCTCCTCCCCCTCCCTTCTGCCTCTAGCAGAGAGAGGCAGCAATGGAGAGGGGGGGGAAGCGGGAGCCGGCTTAAAAGCCAGTTCCCCACAGCACTATCTCTGCAGGGGGCAGGGAAGGCAAATGGCAGCAGGGAAACAACGTGAGCAGGGATTGAAAGTCCCACTCGCGTGGGTCCTGACTGCTGCTCCTCTCCTTTTGAAATGTACAAAAGCTGCCATTTCAAAGGGAGAGGTGCAGCGGGATAGCGAAGCACCTGCCTTATCAGCTCATCGAGTAGTCGATGGAAATTAATCAAAATTTAACATCCCTAGTACCAGACCACAGATGTTGCCAGACCAGAGATCCCCCACACAAAAGACCCCTGAAAGACTGGCGGCAGGGAGCAGAGCCGGCAGCCCGTCCAGGAGCCCAGCAGCAGTGGAGCTCTGCAACTGCAAGCGGCATAGCCTGGCAGGCTGGGAGCTTGCTGCAGACCTCGGCAGCAGTCCTGGGACAACTGAGTCTGGTAGCAGGGAAACCCTGGGGCCCCGGGGCTGGCTGCAGAACCCAGCAGCGGGGAGCCTGGGATTAGGGCTGGCAGCACAGCTGCGGCCTAGAGGGGAGCCCATCCAGATTTGCTGACAGACCACAGGAGAACCGGAGTCTATCAGCAGAGGGGCCAAAGTTGACCACCTCTGACTCGGCAAGCTCCCTCCTTGTCCTGAGGGTGCTGGACCAGGGAGGTTCACCTGTAGCAGGAAGGCTTATTTACCATCATATCCTGGATTTTGTCTGTAATGATGTGTTTTGGCATCCAAGACAGTTGTGTGACTTCATTGTAAGAACAGAAGACCTTGAACCTGAGAGGTGGCCTTGAAATATGATACATTCGTAATGTTCATAGAGAATAAAAAGGAAAAAAAAGGTTACATGCCATAATCCTGTACCTCTAAGTTAAATGTGAAACATGGTATTGCATTCCATTAAAAACACAGCAGTTCAAAATAGGCTTTGTCTCAGAATCAGATTCCTGTATCCTGAAAAAAGGGCTTTCTGTTTTGGAGGCTCTCTTGAGTTTGATGACCCACAAACTACTTTATGGATGTCTTATTTAGGGATGTAATTGTATAGTCAATTAACTGATAAGCAAAAGCTTACAGGTTAATGCTACAGACTACATGCATTTCCTCCCCACCCCCTTGCCAATAAATTTTTTAGCAAGCTGGCCAGCAGCCCAGCTCAGTCCTGGCTTGTACTGGGTCCTGGACCTACCCTGCTGCGGCTCTGTATTTAAAGTGTATTAGGAGCCAGGTGGGCAGGCAGCCAGGCTCATTTCTGGCTCATGCTAGGTCCGGGAGCTTAGAGTCCCTCCCTCCCCCCTCCCCCCCCCCCCGGGACTACAGAATAGTTGACTAACCAGTAGGAATTCATGAGGTTAATCGACTATTCAATTAACCAATATTTAACATCCCCAGTCTTGTTGAAAATGGTAGAAGAGTTGAGAACCTTTTAATAAACAGTAAAACAAAGCCAAATTATTCTCTGGTTACAAGTTGATGCTCCATTTAATGATTCAACAAGCAAAATTCCTTCTTAAAAGGTGCCATGAATAAAAAAAATAAAATTGAAGTTATATGGGAAAATGATGGGAGTGAAGTAGGCAAGAAACTATTAAAAGACTATTTAAAAAACACATCTTCTCCAGTAAGTAATGACAAAAGCTGTTTGCATCATGACAACGTATAATGTCCAGGAGACGTTTCAGTTACTTTGGTAGAGGTGTAATAAATATTTATTTTTGTTTGTGCTTTCCTAATCTCTCAACAGATTCAGATTTCAGTCTCTGGAAATATAAAACTAACATTTCCACTGGACAAATCAGTTTCGTTGTCACATCTTGAACATTTAATTTTTCCTTATGCTCCAGCATCTGTTAAATTTGAGCACAGTCACACTGAATACCAATTAAGAAAAGTACACCGACAGGAACACAGCTATAGAAATTTTATTCAGGGAAATGAAGTGATACTGGGATTTTGGCCAATTTGGGTTGGGTTTTTTAATCCTTTCCTCAATTTTACTCTATATTCCCTCTACGTGAAAGACTCTTAACTTTACATTTGGCCTGACAAAGGCTGGTCTGAGGTTCTGAGGATCTCTATAATTCACACTCCAGTCTGTCTCCCTGAAAACATTGTGTCTTCCTCAGGCTGGGAGGCTGGATGAATGGCCAGTGCCAGAGCCACTTAACAGATGGTGCTTGAGCAGTGAGCAATATCTGCAGTCCAAGTGAAGGGCATATTATGGAGGTATCCAGTCTGGCGAGTGATACACCCACTGTTGCTAGCACACCTTGGTTTCCTGTACTGTAGTATGCTGCCATCTGCCAAGACAATAAGCCAGACCACAAATTTAAAAAAAAACAACCCTCTTGTTCTCTCTCCCAATTATCTGTAGTATTTCTAGAGCTCATGCCAACTGAAATAAATTAAATCTGTACTGTACATATATGCAGGGCTCAATGATCATGGCGAAAACCACTGCGCATGCGTGAACCGCCAATGAATGGGGCGACCAGCTGAAATCTACTCGCCCCGGGCGAGTAGATAAGTGGATTTGTTAAGCCCTGCATATATGTATAGAACTTCAAAATTGTCTCCCATTATCTATTAGACAACATTAATGTATCATAAAAGTTCCTATCACCACACTCACTGTAAATATTGAGTATTTTTAGATTTGCAGCACTGTAAAAAGTAATAGGTATTGATTGGCCTTTGTAATATGTTATCAATAGATGTGTTTGTATGTGTGTAATTACAATATATTGTGTACATTATATATTGTAAGTATGTATACTTAATGTAAAATTAAGTATGCATACATACATGTTTGCATACTTGATGTAAAATAGAATGTATGTATGATGTCTGTAATCTAATATTATAATTCATATTAGAAACTGGCCAGAGAAAAATTTAACTATAAGTACAGATTAGTATTTGTTGTCATTGTACAGTACATTATAGAGGAATCAAGCCCTTTAGTTACAAGACTCATATGCATCAGAGCGTTATTCTACATACATTTATATCAAGTGAGTTTTATGATTAGAGAAGTAAAAATAAATTGATGTGACACTGATCCCTATGCCTTTCTTAAATTAGACACTGAAATCAAATAAGAGAATGAGAATAATGTTATCTTTCTTCTCTCTTGTTTTGTTTTGTTTCTCTCCCTTCAATGTACAGAATGTGACAAACTGCGGCGGGATGGCTATCGAAGTTCACAATATTACTCTCAGGGTCCAACTTTCTCCTCTTCTTCCAGTGCAGCCTATGGCAGTTACCAAGATGACTATGAAGAAATTGAACGAAAGGTAAAGAGTAGGCTGTCAAACCATTAAAAAAAAAAAGGTCACAATTAATTGTGAGATTAAAAAAAGTTGCTATTAATTACAGTTTTAATTGCACTGAAAAGCAATAATAAAATACCAATTGAACTTCATCATGGAAGCATAACTTCTGGAATGGTGGTTGAAGCAGGAAGGGGCATACAAATGTTTTGCAGTATTGGTTACAACACTGCCATGTAGATAGATGCCTATTCTAACTTCCAGTGACATTGTAAATAAAAGGAAGCATTGTCTCCTGTAAAGGTAAACAAACTAATTTGTCTTAAGAATTGACTGAACAAGAAGTAGGACTGAAATGACTTGAAGGCTCAGAGTTTTACACTGCTCTGTTTTTGGTGTAGTTCCGTAACCAGAAAAAAAATTCCCTATTTGTAAATTGCATTTCATGATAGATTACGCTTCAGTAAATATTTGAGGTGAATTAAAAACACTATTTCTTTTTTAAAAGTGCAAATGTTTGTAATAAAAATAATATAAAGTAAGCACTGTACACTTTGTAGTCTTATAATTGAAATCAATATATCTGAAAATGTACAATACATACAATGCATTTTATTTTAAATTTAAATATATATTTTATTATTTTTAACTATGATTAAAACTGCCATTAATTTCTGCAGTTTAAAAAAAAAAATCTACTTAGTTTGTTTTGTGTTCATTGCTTGCCTTAGCTGCAATTAATTGGCAGCCATACTAAGGAGATGGGAGATTAGGGGAAAATGCATTAAGGAGACTATAAGGGAATGAAAGAGCTCACAGTGATATTGGTTTGTCTCAATGCACGTGAGTTTACTTCGTATTTATGTGCCCTGTCTCAACTCAGTAACACTGGCATTTGTCTCAGTACTTGGAAATTACTGAAACAAATGAAGTGTGATGGAGAAGAACAGTTTAGTTGTAATACAGGCAGTCCCCGGGTTACGTACAAGATAGGAACTGTGGGTTTGTTCTTAAGTTGAATCTGTATGTAAGTTGGAACTGGCGTCCAGATTCAGCCGCTGCTGAAACTGATCAGTTTCAACAGCGGCTGAATCTGAACGCCAGTTCTGACTTACATAGAGATTCAACTTAAGAACCCCAGGCATCCCCAAGTCAGCTGCTGCTGAAACTGATCAGCGGCTGATTCCAGGAAGCCCGGGGCAGGGGCTTCCTGAAGTCAGCCACTGGTCAGTTTCAGCAGCGGCTGACTTGGGGACGCCTGGGGCAGAGCAGCTGGGGTGCTGCTGGGTTGGTCCAGTAGCGCCGCCACTCCTCGGCGCTACTGGACCAACCCAGCAGCACCCAAGCTGCTCTGCCCCAGGCGTCCTGATTCAGCCGCTGCTGAATCTGACCAGCAGTGGCTGAATCAGGACGCCTGGGGCAGAACAGCTGGGGTGCTGCCCGGTTGGTCCAGTAGCGCCCAGAGCGGCGCTACGGGACCAACTGGCAGCACCCCAGCTGCTGTACCACAGGTGTCCGGAGCAAAGCCACGGAGCACAGGGGCAGCGGGACAGCCCAGATGCGCCGTGGCTGTCCTGCTGCCCTCGGGCTCCGTGGCTTTGCTCTGCTTTGCTCCCCGTCCCCCTGGTCTGCAGACCAGGGGGACGGGGAGCAAAGCGGCGGAACACGCGGGCAGCGGACAGCCCAGACGCGTCTGGGCTGTCCGCTGCCCGCGTGCTCCGCGGCTTTGCTCTGCTTTGCCCCCGTCCCCCCCCCCCGTCCCCCTGGTCTGCAGACCAGGGGGATGGGGGGGGGGCAAAGCAGAGCCAAGCCGCGGAGGACACGGGCAGCTGACAGCTGGCCGGGCGCTCCGCGGCTTGGCTCTTCTTTGCCCCCCCCCCTCCCCCTGGTCTGCAGACCGGGGGGGGGGGGGGCGCAAAGCAGACCAGGGGGACGGGGGGGGGGGGGCAAAGCGTCTGGGCTGTCAGCTGGCCGGGCGCTCCGCGGCTTGGCTCTGCTTTGCCCCCCCCCCCCCCCTCTCCATCCCCCTGGTCTGCAGACCCGGTCTGCAGCCCTGTCCGCTGCCCACGTGTTCCGCTGCTTTGCTTCCTCTCCCTGGTCTGCTGGAGACCAGGGAGAGGAACGGCCCCGTTCGTAACTGCGGATCCGACGTAAGTCGGATCCGCGTAACTCGGGGACTGCCTGTATTAAGATGGTGTTACAGTCTTCATTTGATTTCAGTTATTTCAACTCCAGAAACACGATGTATCAATAGTATTAAAGTTCTGAGTTAACTGTATAAAAGCAAGAAAATCTCATGCTGAGATATAGTAACCTGTCCTTAATTCATCCCATTGTGCATAAATGTTAGAGCACATGCACTATTGAAGATATTGTATCCTGTAATATCTTGGAACAAAATATTGCTTTCCTAGTAAAAGTCTGGAATCCTTTTGTCAGTTCATATCACAGCTTTATCTCTACAGTAGCTTATTTTTTTCTTTTTGCTTGTTTAACACTAACAATATATCATTTGTTTGTGTATGTGTGTCTAAATATAATCATATCTACTCTGTGAGGTATGCAGTTCCTTTGAATTCAATATAAAGGGACTGGTACAATCACATAGTTTTTCTGTTCTACTCTCCACATTGCCCCATATCAATGAGAATGCTCTGGCTTTGCAGAAACTTCAGCTATGTTGTGGTTCTACTTTAGCTGTGCTTTTAGTGGTGCTGTAATATCTAATTTACAACCATTGTGTATGTACTATGAAGTAAGAGTAAGCACATAACAAGGATAATCTGAAAAGTCAATTAGTAGGAGATATGTAATATAATATAATATAATATAATATAATATAATATAATATAATATAATATAATATAATATAATATAATATAATATAATATAATATAATCCTTTTATTATAAAAATTGACTACATATTCATAATTGTTGCTATGTGAGTTGTGTGCATGTGTTGAAGCTTTTTTAAGTACCTGATTGCCCTTATAAATACATAATCTACAGAAGAACATGTGTAAAATTAGTGCAGTATGATACAATGTTAAGATTGTTTATAGGTAAACTGACTTACTAAGGACTAATTGCCATGGATAATTCGGTTTAAAGACTAAACGTCATCCTTAATTTTCTGTGGTATGTTGTTTTAAAATTAATAAAAGAATTGGTAATATTTTGTTCAGTTAATCTATGCATTCTGAACTGCTTAACTATAAATGATTATACTTCATTAGCATTTGTATTGCAAATTAAAACATCTTCCTATTAATCTGTGTTACTCAAAGCATGGTTTATGTGAAGGAGAATGGACAGATGCAAGGATGACACAGTTTTTAGTGACACTAATTAACTGAGCACCATTAGCTCTCTCAGTCTAGCTTAAAACTTAGTAGGATTTTACTCATTAGCAAAATTGCACTATGGTGCTCCCTTTACACTGTACAGTTTCAGTGGTTCATTTTCTTCTTTGCATCTGTAGCAAGTTCTAAAAAGTGATATTCTAAAATCCATTCGCTAAAATTGATGTATAACCCCCTTGATTTAAAAAAAAAGTCAAAGGCTTCTAAGACTGTAGCTATAGCCATTGACTAGAGTTTGTAAGTTTTCACGTACTGCGGGGGGAGGGGAGGAAGTATTCAGGCAACAGCCTGGATTTGAGTTCAGAGTTTCTCTTCATGGAAGTTTCTAATGATATCTGCCACTTATCAAAAGCAATCAAAGCAAACATTAAATAGACAGATCAGAGGAAGGCAGTGTTGTAGTTGGAGAATAATAGAATGGTGAATGGATCAAGTAATTCTTATTTACTATTTGGAAGCTTTCTCTTAAATTAGTGTAATTCCATTTTTGCGCCAGGAAAAATTATATTATAGAGCTTAGTACTTTCCGAAAATAGACAACTCAAGTTTCTATGTTCTCTAAACCTTTGTAGTAGGTTAGGTCACATGTAGTTGGATAATTCATTTGCCTTTATTTTCTGGACAGTTGGCATGGAATCATGGTGCTAAGTGTAAGTATAGTTCTCTCAGCTAAATCACCAGAGAATGAAATTCATATCACAAAATACTACACAGTGTGTCTGCTTAGGAAAGATTTGGACTGTTGGAGTGTCTGATATTCCAGATGACTGTTCCAGTGAAGTTTACCTAATAGGCAAGATTACCCTATTTTAAAAAAAAAGAGAGAGACTGAATTAACAAGTATGGATTTCTGAAAGACAGTTTATATAGTACAAAATACTTAAAATGCCCTCATCCCATGAAATGGCTTCTAAATTACAGTTTGAACCAAATAAGGATGAATTTGTCCTGTTGTGTTTCAAATCTCAGTTGTAAAAACTTGATTGATTCTGCTAATTCTCTTTTTGTAAAGGCAGACAATCATGTCTGTACTTTTGCTAGACAGGGTTTATCTGATTTCTTTGCAACAAAAGATACAATCAAAAAGGTGTTACTTCAGTCACTGATTCTCTCTCTGGCTTTCTGAAAGTGTGTATACTGTTATCACTTCAATGTTTGTCTCCTTACATGCTTTTTCTTGTCCATTCTCTTTTTCACTCATTCTTTCTTTTTCTCTCACTCAACAGTCTAGTCTGTTAGACTGCATATCTCAGTCTTGCATTAGCGCCTGCTGTTCCTTGGTTCCATGGAGCCTCAAGGTACCTAGCCACAATAGAAGCATCCAGCTGTCCTAGTTGCAGCTTGATGTTACTGTAGCATTAGCATATTTGGAATCTCGCTGTGCTTTTATTCTTTGTTCCTCACTGGCTGCTGTTTTCTTTGTAAAAGTAAACAAAAACAACCAGCAAACAAAAGTAATGTTAAATCCAGTCATGTCCTTTTTTTCCCATTAGCTCAGTTGTCTGCAGCCCAGGATTCTTTTGTTTACTTGATAAACTAACATTTTCATTGCCTTTGCAATCCTGATAGCACTCACTTTTGTTTACAGTTCTTAAATGAGCAGTGTATTTTATGTAATGGCTATTTGATGACAGTGATCTAGTTCTATTAGTCATCAAAAACATTCAAACAGTGTGATTTGGACTAGGACTAGAAAGATTTGACATTAAGTAATGCCGATTGCCCAAAGTACAGGGACCCAGATATGCATCATAATGTGCCTTTATTTCAACAAACATTGGGTAGCAAAAAGTACTTCACACTTCTTAATGGGGGAAAATATGTCTGTCACTTTGCTCATCAGAACTGCTCTCTTTTCAGCATTCTGCAGCAATGAGGACCTTGGAGATCATAAATAGAAACATTTATTAATAGTATTTACACATAGAAATTGAGATTTAGAGCTGGGATTTTTCCAAGGAGTCTCAAAGAACAGGGTGCCTAGCATCTTTAGGCCCCTTTGAAAACAGTACATTGATGTTAATTGTGGGAGCTCTGGGCTTGCTGAACTGGCTCTTGTAACACTTTTGATCTTGATTAGTAAAAATTTCCTTCAGAGTATAGAGACTGTTATACAGCATTAATAGCCCAAAGATGTGGCAGGCTGGCAGTTGTGATGTTGTGCCTGCATAGCAGAAACAAAATGTGCTAAAGATTGCTGTCTAGGAAACCATAAGGCACTGAGATAATGTAGTGAAGAGATTAACAGAAGAGCACTGTCCAAAAGGAAAGTTCATGCATATGTTGGATGGGAATTTCAAACAGCCAAGGTGATTTAGAGGCATGAGTCCTACTGAAAATTAAGGGACTAATGCCTCTAAACCACTTGGCATTTTTTAAAATAATACATTTTCTTCTCATGGTAGAATTCTAATACCCAAGGAAATAAGTAAAGATGCTGTAGGAGCAGAGGAAAGAGGCGATAAAAATGCTAGTAGAAGACTTGATGGTTTCTTTGTATCTAAGTAATTTCTGCTCCCAGAAAAATGCTTCCTTAACATGACAGTGAATGATAAGAATTTTGAGGCCATGGGGCTGGTAATTAGTCAAGAAAACTAGAGATGAAGCTGTCCAGGTTGTCCATTTTTAGATAAATAATGTGAGAAATACTGACTGTACCTAAAAAGTTCTAGCTGCCTGATCTGGAAATAGAGAAGAAATGAGGTTTCAGATATTATTTTGGAAGTGAATAATTCAGATACCAATAGCAAAGTTGGTAAGTGAGATTGAAAATGGTAAATATTTAATTAATTATAAGGATTCTCCCAAACCCAAAGGGACATGAAGATTGCCACTAAATGGACCTATAGATGAAGAATTTAATGTAATTGAATGCAAATTCATCATGAAAATAGCAGAATTCCAAAGCAGAATACACACACAAAGTGGAGTAGTTACACAAACTGTGGGTAAAGTCTCAGAGGGGTAGCCATCTTAGTCTGCAACTTGAAAAATGACGAGTAGTAGTGTGGCACCTTAGGGTACACCTCGTTCCACGTACAGCTAGTTCGGATAGGAAGCCTAATCCGAACTAGCTAGTCTGTGCCGCATGTAGCCGCGCGGCACGGGGTCCGACCTAAAAATGGCGCCGGCCGGCTTTATGCAAATGAAGCCCGGGAAATTCAAATCCCGGGCTTCATTTGCAACTCCGTATGACTACATTACCCCCCCCCCCAGTTCGAACTAGGGGGGGGTAGTGTAGACATACCCTTAGAGACTAACAAAAATACATAGAAACATGAGCTTCCATGTTAATGAGGCTAATTAAGCGGACTGGATGTGTCCCATTCATAGTTTTTTATGTGAAAATGTGGATGTTAAGGCAGGAGAAATTGTCTTTGTAATACACCAACCAGTTAATGTCTTTATTCAAGCTCATGGTAACTGTCAAATTTGTAGATGAATTCTAGTTCTGCAATCTCTCTCTGAAACTGGTTAGTGAAATTCCTTTGTAGAATGGCTACTTTTAAATCCATGATTGAGTTACCAGGCAGGTTAAAATATCCCCCTACTACAGGTTTATGTGTGTTACCATTTCTAATGTTTGATTTGTGTCCATTTATCCTTTGTCATAGAGACTGTCCAGTTTGGCCTATATACGTGGCAAAGGGGCATTGCTGGCCCTTGATGACATATATTGCATTAGAGGATGTGTAATTGTATGAGCCCTTGATAATGTGGCTTGTGTGGTTAGGTCCTGTGATGGTGTGGTTTGTATAGATATGTGGACAGGGTTGTGAACCACATTTTCCAGGAGGGAGATCTCACATCAACCTCTATTTATGCATTCATCTTTTTTTCCATTGTGCGCATCAATGAAAATGTATATATGGTCCAAGTTCATGATTTGCATGTGCAACAGAAAACTTAGCATTCAAGCAATAGCTCGTGCAAAGTTGTATGCAAACAGATTAGAAGCCATATTTTGAAATGTGGCCCTATTGGTCTAAAAATAAAAAACTAGTACGAAACAGAATTTTTTAAAATGGGAAAGTTGCTTTCTATCATTTCAGAAATACTCTGTTTATGGCTATACTGATTTGCTAGATGTATAGTATAATCTCTTATATATTGACACTTGCATTACCATTCTGATGTAATGTGTCTTATTTGATTAAAAGACATTCACTCATCTAATCTGCCTACAAGGCTATGTGCACTAGTCTAGAAAAGTAGGTGACCTTGAAATATTTAAAAGAGCCTACTTCCATATTTGGCAAGAAATCTGTATCTCCTATAATCACCTAATTTAGAGGTGAACCAGTTCAGTGCAAATGGTCCCAGGCTGCTGTTTTCCAGCACATGTTGCTATAGGTGAGCTGTGCGTAGCTTTGTAAATGTCATGCCTTTTTTCATGCACTGATATGTAAAAGTATACATAACCCCCATCAGTATCACTAGTTAGTACCACTCTTGGAGCAGTCCTTGGAAGTGAGGGACGTTGTGTGCTTCAGGAAGCCTATATAACAGGGGAGAAATCATCTGCAGTGGGAACAAGATTTCTTATCCCACTCCACTCCCCAAGCTCCTAAATTTCCAAAACTCCCCCTTATCAGAAATACAAATGTGTCCTCTAGCTTGAGAGAATAGTATCCAGCTTTCCATTGAAAGGGCATGTTAGCTGCAGTCAGCACAAATTGTATTTTGAATCATTTTTCATAAGGCTCTTCATCACCTGTGAGATTTGTTTGCTCACTTGGCTGGTCAGTTCATCCCCCACTCTCCCTCCTGTTAGTTTTCTGAATCCTGATTTTTCTAAAAATGTAGGCAGCTGCCCCAGAGCATTGGGTAGTCAGCATTCCACCACAGTTAGCGTTTTCTCACTCTAGATGCGGTTGTTTCCCCTCCACCTGATCACTCCACTGTACAACAGCTTCATTTAAATACAAATTATCTGTGCCCTGTTTGTTGGAGTGATTTCCTTGAGAGAGAAGGCGAGCTTGTTAACTGACTATCTGTCACTTGTCATAGTGGAGTAGCCCCTGGTGATTGCCTGATGACAGCTGAGACCTAGAGCACAAAATAGTTTCAGAGTGACAGTTATCAATTCTGACACTATCAACCAACAAGAGGAAAAGTAGGTTACTGGAGCTTATCACCACACACAAAGGGCAAAAAACATTGCTTCAAATATGTCCCTTGGCAAATGAACCAGTGAGAGAGAAAACCCTCTGGATCGAAATAATATTATTCATCATCAAACAGATTCTGACTACCCCTTTGAAACAACCACACATGCCCTTTTTTATTTTTGTTCTGTTGTACTCTAGCAATGCAGGTTAACATCACTTACAGTTCAGAGTCATTTGCCATTTTCATTATAACTCACTTATATTTTTTTGTAATGAAATTGGGCTGAAACATGGCATATAAGCTGCCTTTCCTACTGTGGTAGTGTTAGTTTTTCCTCAGTTGCCCACTTCATGCAGTTTTATTAAAAGCCTCAGCGATCGGGAAAAAAATATTTTGATGGTTGAGATTTGTAAAAATAATTAAGACCTCAACCCTCTGCATGAAGTGACTCCCATTGGTTTCAGTGGAGCATAGCCACAAGGATCTGGCCTTGAAGCTTCATGCAGGATTGTGTCCCTAAACTATATGTAATGAACTTACTAAGATTCTGTTGATTTTGGACCCTCCAAAATATGAATGGAAGTGCCCATAGATCAGAGAGCACACCCATATCATCCGTATAATATTCAGTAGAGAAATAGAAAAATTAAAATGTATAGAATCTTTCGTTTTTTGCTTATTTCTTTTAAACTAGGGGTGAGGAACCTTTTTTGGGCCAGAGGCCGCTGACCCACAGGGAGGTGGCAAGAGCTTGGCGTGCCAGCGCGAACTCCCAATGCTGGGAAAGGCCCTAAGTCTCAGCCAGGCAACCCAGATCCAGGAAAACCAGGGGCCATATCTTCCTCATCCCTGTTTTAAACTAAAGAAAATCCTACACTTCAAAGCATATTCCTGTATCATGGAAGTGCAGTATTATTAGTGTCATTTATCATTTACATCAGGAGGCCCATAGCAGGAGTAGGCATTGTACAAACAAATCATAAAAAGGTGGCCCTTGTCCCCAAGAGCGTACTAAGGCTACATTTACACTATACCAGAAAGTTAACTTAAGGTTATGCAACTCCACCTATATGAAGAAAATAGCTGTAGTCAATGTGCCTTAAGTCAAATTACTGTCATGGGGGATCGATGGACTAAACCCTTTCCTTGACCTCCCTTACTCTTCTCGTCCAGGGTAGAGTAATAGGGTCAACCAGAGAACAGTCTGCGGTTGACCTGGCCGGTCTTCCCTAGCCCCACTACATTGACCACTGGTGGATCGATCTCAGAGTGTCGATCCCTGCAGTGGTGTAGATGTAGCCTAAGTAAGGGGAAGGGAGAATGGATCAAATTAACAGTGGGAGTACAACATGAGATGATTACGGCCCATCTATTAAGCAATGGTTGTAGCATAATAGCTGCTACACCATTTTTATACTGTTGTGCTTTCCAGGAAAATTAAAAACTCTGCCTATATAAGTTGTACAGACATCTCCCAAAATTCTCAGCCCCTGGCATATAAGTGGTGGCTACAAAGCACCTAGAGAGGGTCATGAATTCAGCCTCCCTGTATGGCAATTGAGCTATGAGGAGTGACTGACATCAGCAGGAACAGTGATCAGATCGCTCATTGATGAGCTAGTTTTAGATAGTCCCACCCTAATAAGGGTCTATTCTCCCTGGCAGAATGACAAAGGGACTGGATGGGTAACTTCACCTAGCATAGTATCCCTGGTTGATGGTCTGAAACACAGATGTCAGTAGAGAGGTCAGATGGAGCATCTTGGATCATCGCCGTCAGAAAGAGGCCCATCAACACCACAATGTCTCATAACTCTTAAAAATGTTTTTCCTTATAAATAGAGACCTTTTTCCAGTTCTCTCTCCTTCCTTACCACGGGGGTTGGCTACAATAAATTCCCAGGCTCCAGGGAAAAAAAGCTGAGAATTACTGAATGGTTGCTCAGAGATCTTGACCCTCACCTCCAAGCACCTTCTGCCCTGCATGTACACAGGTCCGTCTGCCCTTGCAATTAGTCTGTCTCATTCCATCAGCATATTCAGATCAGAAAGAAGTTACATTCGTTCCCACTCCACCATCCATGACCCCAGAACTTGGACCATGTAATATCACTAAACAAAAGTCACTCATCCAAAACCCTTTTTTGGCACTGTTACTTAGAGTAGTGAAAATACTGTGCAGGCTTTGTTATACTCCACTTACTCCCCCAAATAGTGACATGGACACAAAGCATGGTCTTTTGATAAGGAATGACTTGATAAGGTATGCAAATCCCTTGATAGTGTGGTGGTAATTAGATTTCCTAGTAAAATTCAATAGTGGTTAGAGTTTCTTGGTCAGCTTTCAAATATAACTTATTTGTTCTTGTTCTTTGGTATATCAATGTAGATCCTTTTCCTTATCACTGATGAGAGTCAGGATTTCTCTCCTTTCCTTATCACTGATAGAGGTTAAGGTTACTCTCCCTGTGCTTTATTTTAGTTCTCTGCTTCATTGAGCTGCATCAAAAACTGCTTTTTCATAACAGGCTTCTTGCTAAAACTGTGTACATTAACTAATCTGACAGTACATATTTGTTCATTTTTTTTTAATTGTATCCTTTGGTATATATGGTTGTGACTACTTTCTTCCACTATTTGATCTGAGGAAGTGGGTCTGGCCCACGAAAGCTCATCATCTAATAAACCATCTTGTTAGTCTTTAAAGTGCTATATTGTCCTTCATTTTGCTTCAACTACCCCAGACTAACACGGCTACATTTCTATCACTATAGTACATAATACAGTTATTCCCAAAGTAACAACTGCAAAAAGGAATACTTTAATAAATAATTTTATAATTAGCCATGCTCAAGATCATTTTCTTGCTACTTTAACATATATTCTTGAATCTGAGCAGATTTTGTTTGATAAATAAGTTTTCATTAACAAAAAAAGAGATCATACTTTTTATGGGCACGCTGTGATACCCTTATTCTTGCTGAATAGTATCTTTCCCCACAAGTAGTCCCCCTGGGTATGTCTACACTACCCTCCTAGTTCGAACTAGGAGGGTAATGTAGGCATACCGCACTTGCAAATGAAGCCCGGGATTTGAATTTCCCGGGCTTCATTTGCATAAGCGGGGAGCCGCCATTTTTAAAACCCCGCTGGTTCGAACCCCGTGCAGCGCGGCTACACGGGGCTCGAACTAGGTAGTTCGGACTAGGCTTCCTATTCCGAACTACCAGTACACCTCCGAACTACCGGTACACCTCCGCGCTGCACGGGGTTCGAACCAGCGGGGTTTTAAAAATGGCGGCTCCCCGCTTATGCAAATGAAGCCCGGGAAATTCAAATCCCGGGCTTCATTTGCAAGTGCGGTATGCCTACATTACCCTCCTAGTTCGAACTAGGAGGGTAGTGTAGACATACCCCCTGAGTCCAAGGACTTGGCAGTGTCAAATACTGTTCATTTTGAATAAGGCTATCATAGTTTGTCTTAACATTTTTTGCTTATGAGAAATTCATACTGTTGTATCTGTTTCCTTCTGTAGTGTTCAGTCCCTTCCCCTGAAGAGGAAAAGCTTATTAGCATCAAGAGAACCAGAACACCAGTTTCAAATGAATGTTTTGATATTAACACCCAAACTAACTGGACCAAGTCACTTCCATTGCCGACACCAGAGGAGAAAATGAGACAGCAAGCACAAGCAGTCCAAACAGATGTGGTTCCTATTAATGTAACTGGTAGGCTTTTAATTTCATAGATTTTTTTGAATGAATTCTTGGAGTGGGGAGGGAAGATGCATCCTAATTAGTGTTGTTTCATATTTTTTTTTTACCTGAAGCTTATGATTTAATTACATCACCTGAAATAAATACTAGTTACAAGTTATAAATACTAGTTATTTCAAGAGTGATTTGTGATCCCTAGTCAGATACTTAATTTAATAAAGGAAACCAACACGGTGGTCTTGAAACAGGAAAAAAATAGATGAGATCAAACAGGAACATTTATATCAATTACATTTTGCAATAGACTACAATGAAAAAGGGTAATGGATACAATGAAAATCATCTACTTTAATACTGGCAGTTATTTTCAGGATTTATTAGCGTAAGTTACCAAAAGGTTTCTGTCCCCCAAAGTGGGAGAGTTTCAAAGTTTGGCCAAAAAAAACCCTCAACCTTTTAATACTGATAGCAAGAGGCTTATCAAGAAAGAGTGAGAGAATAAAAAGAGTTGTTGTGCTGCTTATATTTTTGGCACTTGGGAGAAAATTTACCACTGTTATATATGCATATAATATTTCCTTAGTGTCAGTAATATAATTGATCTTTAGTGTAAAAAATGTTGTGGGCTATTGTAGCCGCATAGTTCCCATATAAGACTATGGAAGTTATGCTTCTGAAAACCAGCAAGACCCAGAAAAGCTTTTGATATATCCCAAATTAGAACTTTCATGAAATATTAAAACCATCACTTAATTTTTCCTTGTGTCTGAATATTATAAAGATTATATATTATAGTTTGTTCAGGAAATGTGTGTTTATAGCCATGTCTATACTTACCCGGAAGTTCAAATCAAGATACGCAACTCCAGCTACGTTAATTGCATAACTGGAATCAACGTACCTTGAGTCTCACTTTAGCGCAATCCCCACAGCAGGTGGTTGACGGGAGAAATGCTCCTGTCTACTTCCCTTAGACCTCACGAGGAGTAGAATTACTGGCGCCAATGTGGGCACCCTCATCGTTTGATTTAGCAGGTTTTTACTAGATCTGCTAAATGGAATGCCAGAAGATTGATCTTAGGAGTGCTGAGATATGGGTAAGTACAGACATGGCCTATGTTTGAATGCCATAAACAGAAGGAATAATTCAGTACCTGACTTATTTCAAACATCATGCAGCTTCCCTTTGACTCCAAGCTTACCATTATATTGTACTCAACAGCGTGTGATACTTGATATTAATAATTTATTAAAAGGGGGTGTTCACATCTCCTGTTTGATTACTAATCACTATGTAATACACATCTTTTTTATTAATATATTTTTATGAAAGAACCACATAAAATTAATGCTGAATGTTTCCATTTGGTGAAATTTTACAGTGCTATGCAACTTCAGGCCAATAAGGAACACTACAAAGAAATCTGCAAATCAAGAGGAAATGTCATAGACATAAAAGAAAATACAGAAAATAACTAAATGTTTTAAATAAACAGCATGAACAAATGCAACACTGAAATACTAAAGACCAATTGGCATTATCTTGAGACTATAGGATGCACAGGTGCAGAAGGCGGTATTATGGGAACAATGGATTATCTGCCATTATCAGTAAAGTCTGAGCATGGCTTAAATATTTTGACAGCAGGAGGACATCATACTTATAAACTGAGTAATCTGCAGTTCACAGTAATGACCTTTGTGTGCTGCAAATGTACAGGGAAGACAAACAGATGGAAAGAAAGAAGGAGAGCGAGTAAGAAGATAAGAGATCAAGTAACAGCCACAGGTTTAATTTAGCTGTATTGGAAATGTTAGTGAATCTGTACTAACTAAACTTGTAATTTTATCAAGTTATGTAACACACTTTGCTTTCTTTGAAGTGCTTGTTTTGCACTCTATTCCTTTTATAGAAGGAGCTATGAAAGTGGTTAGAGCAAAGCAAAATTACTACTAGGTGTGTTAACTACTCTACATGAGCCATGAGATTTCCTTGTCTCTGAAATTGTTACTTTGTTTCATTTAAAGTAAAGAACTGAGCACCATAGTGAAGGGAATCTATCTTTTGTTGCTGTCTATTACAGATTTCAAAATATTCACTCTTTCTCCCAGTAACTTAGTTTTATAAATTTCCTGTTAAACTTAGTTATACAGCGGAGGAAGAAAATGCAGAGTGAAAATTTAGTTCTGTGCCACTCTTTAAACCATGCTGTGCAACATATATAGAAACTTTTGTTCCTTTGGTTGCTCTTTTTTAATAGCTAGTGACTCTTACATTGCACAGAAGTGGGACAGAAATCCCTATTGGTTACTATTTGACTGAAATAACATACTAGAAGTGGCTTTTGGAAATTGAAAACCTTTTTTGAAAATGCATTAATAATGAAGATGCAACAAGGCCTCTTACTTGGGTGTGCACCACATGGCAGTGTTCTGGCAGTTTAGCTCTTTAGTGGAACAGATTGCAATTAACACATTAGTATTACAAATCCGGTGGCTGGTCTGAAGATGGTTACTGTATTAGGCTGACAAGCTGGTGGCTAGACATCCAGGCTTGAGAATGGATTCAGTCTTTTGGGTAAACAGGAGCTGCGCTTGCTTCATAAGGGATTTCAGTTCATTTTTTAGTGATGGAGTGGGGGCCAGCAAGTGCTTTTACAACATTCTACATGTTAATCAAGAGATACATAGAGGGGTCTGCTGCAGTTGGTTTTCTAGGACTAATTTCCAGCTATAAAAGTATCTGGTGGTGACGGACAGGATAAGCAAGGGTGAAAATGAAGAGCATGTGCTTAGGTCAGTTCACCTTGTGTCCCATGATTTAACAAGTAAGACACACAGATTTCAAATGAGGACTCCAAGGATATTTATTATAAACCATTAAAACAAAAAATTATTATTTTAGATATTTTAATTTGATCCTGATAAATATGTATTTTAGCCTCCAGCAGTGGTAAAAATAAGACTGACACATCTTGACTGGATTAGTTTAACTTAGTTTGTAAATTTTTCCACTTGGCGCTTAACATTCTTCTTCAATACAAATCAATATATCTTACTGCCTTTACTCACATGAGTAGTTCTACTTAAACTATGGACTGAGAGTATTAGTAACAATTGCAGGATTGGATCCATAATTAACAGTGACTTGCATATATTACATAATCCATACTGTAAAATACAAAGGCAGAATAAGGCAAACAAGTATGGAGAGAGAGGATTTCCTTGTTTTAATTCTCTTAAATTGCAATTAAAAATATTATTTTATTCTGGAGGATCTGTGATATTTTTTTCTCTTTTCGTTTTATGTTTGGGTTTCCTCAGAACCTACTGTCTTCCATGCAATTATTTGTTTTTAAATGGGAGAATTTTTTTTTTTTTTGAAGAAACAGAAAAAAATCTATTTTTAGTGCCATCCAGTTATTTGGACCTGTTATAATATGTGTAGAAGTGTTAGTTGTTCATCTGAAGGCTGAATTAATAAATTATCCTGAACCTTCAAGCAATAAGGGTCCCAACATTTCATAGCATTTAGGGTACATCTATACTGGATTAAAAGATGCCTGCTAGAGCCATAGTTGGCCTGGTTTAACTGACACAGGCCTGTGGGGCTGGAGCTGTGGGACTGTAAAATTACCATGTAGATGTTTGGGCTCAGGCTTGACAGGGTCCCGGAGCTTGGGCTCCCACCTGACCCCAGGCTCCCACCTGAACCCAAATGTCTATACAGCAATTTTGTAGCCTGAGTCCATTGACTTAGGGCACCCGCAGGTGTGTGTTTGGTGTATAAACATACCCCCGGGTATGCCTATACACCAATCATAATACATGATTGCCATATGTGAGCTAGCTTGCTAAAAATAGCAGTGTAGTCAAATTGGCATGAATTTGCAGGCCACTAACTTGCACAGGATTTGGGTATATCCTTGAGTGGTTAGCCCATGTTGCCATGGCTACCCTGCTATTTTATTGAGGTACTTTGAATAGTCTTATAAGTGCTGCTTTTCACCACCTGACTGCAATGTAGACATTCCATTAGAGTAGTAGTAGTGTGTGCTCTAAAAATAGATATTCTGCCACAATCTTTTGGAGCCTCTATAGCACAGATCCTGGGGGTTGCCCCCTCCCCTCCTAATCTGGCCTTACTTTAATTAGTAGAACGCCAAACATTGAGATGAAATTGATATACTGTTACAGTTGCAAAGATTATGGTTATATTTTAAAATGTAAAGTGTTGTAGAAATTATAGTATTTTCCAGGCTACCTATATGACATGCATCACTATGATGTGAAGGAAAACAAGAGAAAGATGTATGAGAAGGAAATTAGCTACTGCGTTGTTTTTCAGAGGTACATAATTTGGCCGTTAATTTTTTTAATTGAACAAAAGCATAGAGGAAGGCAAAAGAAATACACGTGCTCAAATGTTTGTAGCATGTCAGTTTCTAAAACTCTGCCCCCAAATTAGGGGCAGATTTGAAAGTGTTAAAACTCATCCAGAGTGAATTTGTATTTTCAAAATTATTTGTGGGTTTTTAAATTAAAAAAAAAAGTTTGAGTACTGTGATCTAATTTTAAGGGGGGGCGGAATTAACTCAGCTGACTATTCATAAGCTAAGTTTTATCCTACTGGGAATTAAAATGGCCAAGTTGTGAACTCTTAAAAAGTGAGTTTCTAAAGAAAAGCTTCTCAACCTTAACTAGAGTGGTGCTGCTGCTGGGTCCCATTATGATACAGTACATGGTCACCATAAGGCTTTCTCCAGTAGTGCACTCTGGCAGACACGACATGAGTTCTCCATGCAGTAGAAGTCCATTTATGAATGTACCATTTATAAGGGTTTGATAGTAACGAGTATTATAATTTATTAATACTTGGGGCCTTTCATTGAGATTGAAATATAACAGATCACACACAAAATTTGTTTGGTCTCATCCTGGTCCCCAGTGGACGTTTGCCCATATTATAAAATAACTATGTTATACAAATTCAGTACCATTGCTTTGGCAATGCTTGCTTGAGAATGGTCAGACTGGGGGGGGGGAAAAGTATTGCAGGTCAAGGTTTAGACCATGATGGAGCTGCAGAAGGAAGCTAATTTTATTCCTGCCATTACAACTTCTGTTCCTAAATGAACAATATTAGTCTTTCATTTTGAGAGAGCAATCAAATTTGCTCTTCCCCCCCAAAAAAATACAACCCATAGAAGCTAAATTCAAACCTGTTGACTTTATTGGAATGGCACCTGTTAGTCAGTTTTGAAATGGGTCCAAAAAGTCAAAATCTCATGCACCTTTTTATAATGTGTGTTCTTCAAGCCTTATTATGACGATATGCTGTATTTTTTCTTCGATGTATATACCTTCACTGTAGGACTGAGCTAACATCATTTATTAATGCCTTTTTTTCATTTCTACAATGAGCTAGTGGAAGAAAGTGCATGATGTCAGCGTGCTTCAAAGTAATGTTGCTTTGCTTGTTCTACTACACATTAGGGGAGAATTTCGACCGCCAAGCCAGCATTCGGCGGTCTCTAATTTACACAGACACTGTGGTAAGACGGCCGAAGAAAGTCAAAAGGAGAAAGACTATTACAGGAGTCCCTGACAACATACAAAAGGAGCTAGGTATGGCTCATCAGAACTGTATTCCATCACTATTCATCTTCACTGCTTACCATTACTTGACTAATAATATTTACCAGTGCTCATGAAGCCAATACAGTCTGATAGCCTATTAAAGTTCCAAATAAATGTGTGCCCTGTTGCAAAATACATGTTAATTCAAGCCAAATCATTTGTGAATCTGCAAATTAAAGTTCTTTGCTTGCTGATTTCAATCAATCGAGGGGAACACATTGTTTGAGAAAGTTGTGTACTGGGACAACAGAAATCTGCCGGGGTGTAAAATCCACGCATTTAGAATCTTCCTACAGGTTTTGCCTTGTGCTCCAGAATATATGCAACCATTTAAATAAAAATTAAGCATTTTGCTTGTGAAGAACGTGTTACTGCTATCAACCAATTAATGGTTGTCTTACTGGATGTTCTGCCACTCAACCCAACGCAAAATTACAAAAAGCAATCAGCTTCCTCCAGTGTAGTTCAGACCTAATTGTGAGCTCTTAAATGCCAGCATTGTTAACTATCTCATTGATTCTGCTAGACATACTAGAGCTGGGTTGGGCAATAAGAATTCTGCAGGCCAGCGTCTAACAGCCCACAAGGGGCTATCTCTGGCAAACTGTAGTCAGCCCAGAGACCATTTATTGCCCACTCTTGCACTGAAGTAATACATTAAGTAGATGTTTAATGAGAACACCGCAATGTCCTGACTTCCAACTCTCTTGCATGTTCCAGAGGAATTTTGTAGTGAGTTGCAACCACTCTTCTAGGGTTGTGATCTTTTTCAGATTTAATAAATTGGGGATGTTTTAATATGATGGAGCTCTGGGTTTTGGCAAACCCTTTCAAACGTTTTTTAAAAGGCTTACAAAACTAGTTTGAGTAAATAAACCTTTATTTTCCCAGTAATTGAAATCCATGCATTTTTCCTGTTTTTAAAGATAGTGGAGTTTTCTAAATCATAATTTTTAAGTTACAAGAATTTCCAAAAAACTGAGGTAGTGCAAGTTGGATGCCATACATATGGTAATATCTTGTGTGGATTCTTTCTTTAGATTTTCTCCCTCCTGCATTTTTTCACCCATTTTCCCCCCTCGGTCTTCCATTTTCCCCACTCCATTTTTTCAGTCTCCCAAGTAGTACACAAAAGTTATGATGTTTGAGTCTGAGTAGGTTTGAAATTAAGCAAAGCAAGCTCACCTGTCTCAATTTCTGATGTGAGAAGGGTCAGGCCTATAGAATACTTCAGTGGGAGATCTACAGGGAAATCCAGATGCTATACAAAGTGGTGCTGTAAATAGAGCTGTTCCCTCAAAATTCATAATGAAACAATGTCCCAGTATGGGAACCCCACCTTCATTTTTGCTACCAAAGAAGATTCACAAAGTATAATACTGTATTGAATCTTCCAATGGCAACATTATATTACAACATGTCATGATGAAATGACATTGTTCTACACCTATAACAATTTTGAGATTCTCTTAATGTCCTAAATACTAGATTTGTAGGGTGCAAACCAGACCTAGAAAAACAGGATTTGTGAATTCTGAAATGAGGAGCAACCTGATGAGGAAGCACTGTGTGGAAGATGTTTAATTTACTCGCTAAAATAAATAGGTGCTTAATAAACAGCATTTGGACTATGAAGAAATCTTGTACAAGTGTCTTTAGCTAAAATAAGTAGGTGCTTAATAAACAGGCAGGATCTGGATTATGAAGAAACCTTCCACGAGTGTCTTTTTGCTAGTTCTACTTTTAAAACTGTTCAGAACATAGATTTTATGGGCCTGAATGATTGTTCGTGTGTTTCTGTTATGTGCTGAACACAGAAACAGAAGGAGCAGACATAAAAGGGACCTTAAAGTCACCTTTGCACTCCCTGTATTTTCTCAGGCTGTTTGGAAGTTTATTTGTCCCCTCGCTTAAGCTACAGTAACCTCTGAGCTGCTAATCTATGCTGTGGCTGCAATACTTTCTTAATGACTGACTGTGCTGTGTCAGGATAGGCAGAGCACAACCCTAACCCCTGTGGTGGGAGCTGTTATATTAACTTCACAGAACCATTGTGACAGTTCTGTACCACATAGGGCGCAAACTTACACTAGGAGGATTCCCTAGGAGCCGTTATTGCCTTCTTAATCCTTAGCACTCAAAGTCATCCGGCAGTAGTAGAGAAAAGAACTCAGATCTTCTGAGTGCCATTCCGGTGCTCTGTCCGCTAAGCCACATTACTTCCTTGCAATATACGCATATATAATACATTGTTTTCCTAACCCTATCTCAAAACAAACAATGCGTTTGATTCCAGGACTCATTTTGTAGGAATATGAATCCAGAGCTGATCTAAATCAAGGGATTACTCGTGCCTGTCTACATTTCCCCTATGGTTTCAGCTGAGTAAATCCCTCTTCACGTCTTCCCTAAAGTACTGAAATCTCTGGACACTGGGGTGTTAGAAAATGCTTATTTTCACATTTACATGTGGGGTGGGGATACAGAGGCAGCAGTGGAGGGTGGGGGGCAGGCGACTCTGCAGAGTCAGTATGTGCACGGAACCGGCTTGAAAGCCGGCTTCCCATGTGTACTGCCTGTGCCCCCATCCCCCGTGCTGCTGTCTCTATATCAGCAAAATTTGAGCATCTGTAATCCCAAATAATACTAAGCTTCATAAGTAAATCCATAGGTGTTTTGTCTCCTGGAAGATTCAGCTAACTTCATCAACTGCCTGAGCACAAGTAATTACTGTATACTTACAAAATCCCACCCCCCATCCCCAATCTCCCACCTTCTCAGATAGAACTACAGATGACCAGAGGTAGTACAGATGTCTGTGTAGATTCCATGCCAGTGTCAGGCAACATAAGCCATGAGATTGCAAAACCTCATACTTACTCAGTATCTCTCTACATAGCCCACACAGTCCTCAGAGAGGATATTATTTCCCTTTAGGGATGTTGGGCATTTCTGAAAAGGCTGCAGCTTTTAAATGCCATTGAGATGTTTGATTTTGGGCTTAATGCATTGTACTTTTATTGTACCATTCATCTGAGGATCACAAAGAGCACTCCAAATACTAATGAATTCAGAGTTAATCACAACACTTTTAGGCAACAACTAAGTGTTATCCCCACTTTGCAGATGGGGCAAATGAAGCACAGGTTAAGGATAACTACCTTGCCCACAGTCAGGTGTTGAATCAGTGGAAGAGCAAGGAACAGAACCATAGCTGTATTAACTCCTTGTCCAGTAGACATTCATCTATTAAGAGTCACATTTTCACAAAGCAGTGATGTTTACAATGATCCAATACATTTTTAGCTATAGTTCTATTTGAGCATTTAGGGTTTTGTGGGATTTTCCCCCTATTGAAGATCACAGATGCTTTATGGAGTACCAATGCAAACTCATATTCTTGTGTAGATATTATACACTGTGCACTTGTGCAAATACTAGTGGAAAACACAGAAGCGGGAAGTGAACTTAGACTGTTCACTTGTGGTAACAGGGATAGTGCAGTGCCAGCCCTATCCATGCACTATTCCTTTACATAGCGTATCACCTTTGGAGAAAGCCTAATAAGTAAAGAATCAGCTGGGCATAATTCATGAAGCATAAGTGAGAAGTGAAAGTGTTAGAAATAATCAGAGAGCCAGACACAGAAGGTTTGGAAAAAGAGTTTGCTTATATATTGGTTGATAAACACAATTTTTTGTGATGAGGCTTCTTTTTCTCTTAGCCATCCCTTCTCTTTGCACCCTCTTTTTTATCATAGTCCCATGTTGTGGGACAGATTAATTGTTGTTGCTCTTAGAGGATTCACTGCAGAGTAGTATGTGGCTCTCCCAGCTGCATTTCATCCAACTCTAGGGGTTTGCAAGCAAACTCTTTCTCCAGATCTGCATGATTAACCTTCAATGGCTAGATGTTTGGTGACTATACAGTAACCACTGGAATCAGGGATACTGATCTCTGATGTGTGACAGGGGTATTTTCCTTTGTAAACTTGTCCCCAGTCAACTAAGTCTCTACCCAGCATTTCTGATTGGAACCCTATTAATATATGAGTCCATTGTGATTAAGGTATTCTATTTTCTCTATTTGCTCTTAGAATATGCCCTAATTGAGTTGCCTCTTCAGTAATCCCAGCAATTCCCAGCCTGGCAACAGTGATGATCAGTAAGATGCTACGACCAGGTCTCTGAGATGTTGGCGCACAGCACTAATCACTGAGCCAGTGTGCTAGTTACCACCATTTTAAAACTCCAAACATGATAATGATTATTGTCAGTTGCATTTGTGCAACATCTGTAGCTCAGTTTTCCACTTCTAAAACAAAATTGGTGATATCTGCTTGAATATCACCTCTCTGCAACCACACAGGCTTTTAGCTGATAGGCGGTATCCTTCAAAGCTCAAGTTCTTGTCTAGCATTTGGTGTTGTGTAAGATGTAACTTTAACCTGTTACTAAATTAGAGATTTCTAAATTTGACATTCAACTGATAGTTTGAGCTCTTCCTCAGAAACTGCTGCTGGACAATATACTTTTCAGGGCAACAAAGGCAGTTCAGGTTAAGAATTTTTGAAAAGCCCTCATAAGTGTGTATAAGGAGACAATCTGGCATTCGATGAGAAATTCGAAACAATTTCCCTCTAAAAATCCCACCAAGATGTGGTAAACCCATGGCATTTTAAGAGAGGCACAATGAGTTCCTGCAGATTTCTGGTATCCCTGTATAAGAAATTGAACTGAAAATGGATTCCTAATTGTGCAATTAGACAGGGTTTAAAACTTCCATTGATTTCAAAGGGAGTTGTGCACTCATCTGACAGAAACAGACTAATTCACAATTTGTCACTTCGTTCTTTTTTTTTCTAGCACAGTTTTAAAATATCAAAGTTATGTTTTCTTCTAAACTAAAAAGACACTTTCCAGAATGTTACTTTAAACAATTAGTCTTCAATTCCAGGTCCTTATCCATCAGCTATATAGCTATGTGAGTAGAAACTTGCACCTGCACTGAGTGATGCTGATTTCACTGGAGCTCCACACTAGTTGCCTGTTACAACTGTGGCACCTCAGTGAAGTCATGAGGCTCTGCAAGGGATCTGCCTACATGGATCTGATCGCAATACCAAGGCCTAAAGTTTTACCTTTAGTCAATTTTTGCACTCCGTGAATGTGCATAAGGACTACTAGAATAGGCCGTAAATTGTCCTAACATTTTTTGTTCTGATCACTTTAAAATGTCCATGCATATTTACAATATATATATATATTTGACTTAGTAACTTATACTCTAAAAGTCTCAGCTTCTTGCTTGAGAATTGTAGAGTATAAGTTGTGTCAAAATCTCTGGTTTTGTCCTGCTTTGTGAATAATGGTACTATTATGTATTTAGTTTCCCTACATGGAACATTTAAAATAAATGTGAAGCCTGTTTCCATGTATTTTTTAAAGCTACTTGTGTAGACAAACAAATGTAGGTTATATATATGTATAATATGAATAAATTTTTCAGCCAATCAGAATGCAAAGATACTGTATACCTAGTATGATATATAGCTGCACTAAAGTCTCACAGTTTCCTACATTCTGTCTTATTTGTCAAATCATAACCATTATTTCTCTATGTAATACACAAATTCCTTATCTCTAACTGGCTAATAATAATTGTGACCCGGTCATAGCACAAGAGCCAGGATCTTTGTGAAGTCTATCTTTGTGTTTTCATAGCACTGTGAAAAACAGGGCGCTTACCCTGTAATATAAATTTAAAATAATACAAATATTATTATTGTTATAAGTCTCTTTCAGTAACTGGACTCTGATTATGCAAATCTGTACCTTGATTGGATGCTATCGTCTGTCTGCTGTGATAGCCTCATATACTTGGAATTTCATGCTGCTTGCTAGCAAAGAAATCTCTAATCTCGTTTCTCACTCCCTTGGCTAAAGCAGAAAAACTGCATTTTTGTGAGTGCAGAAGAATCTACAGACAAGTAAACAAAACGGGCTTAAAACTGCTTAAAGTTTACTTTTTTGCCTTGGAAAAGGTAAAGCAAATTCAGTCTTTTATGTGCTTCTTTCCCTCTAGAAACACCACCACTAGTAATACACTTCCTTCGTCCATCACATACCTTTTCAGTTTGATATATGCCAAGAATAAGAACAATTTAATGTGCTATAAACTATATTTAAAACTGAATGGGGAAAACACTTCTACTAAACCAGTTGAATTTGGCAAATAAGAAGGAAGGCAAGCGGTGGGAGAGGATACGAACTCAGACATGTCACTGAATCATTTCTGTGAGAGCAGCTTGCAGGCAGGAGTTTTAAAGCAGCCACTTTTCTCCTCTTCAAGCTGTTGTTTGTGCCATAGCAGGAGTCCAAGTCTGTAGATGCCGGCCCTGAAACTCACTGTGATGGATTTTAAAACACCGTGTAGATACTTTTTTTTTCTCTGCTGTCTCTTCTGTTTGCAATTTATTGTAGTAGCACAACTGAAGTGAGGAATAAGAGCTCTTCCAATCCTGTTTTAAATGTTTTAAATATATATGGTGGTGGTTTTTCTCCTTAGCACAAAGACTTATAAAAATATAAATCTCTAATAACCTGAAGGTCCTTTCTATTGATTTAGTAATAGCTGTATAGGGCTTCTAGGCCCTACAGTAATATAAATAATAAATAACTGATACTATATCTTGAATAAATACATTCTTCATCCTTTGTCCTCCATGTCTGTTTATCCCCAGGCTAACAGTCCACAAGATCTTTGTTTGATTTTTTAAAGGAGGGGTGTGGGTATTTAATGGTGCTGGGCATTAGATGTTCATTAGTTGAATTAGTCTTCTTGGTGTCGTCCGTCCGTCCCCGCCCCCCCCCCTTCAGATTTTCTTCTTTTACTGTAAATACAAAATAGCTCCAAATGGAAATATTTAATCTTTTACAGATTTAGGTGGTCATATTTGTATTGCTTTTTCAGATATTTGCTTTATTTGTGATACAACAACTTCTACTGTCAATTCTTTAGCCTTCCCGCCCCTTTTCCTAAAGATTTGGAGAGATACTGGTGCCTTCTGAAGGACTTTGAAAAGAATAGTGTTCAGAAACAGTTTTGCAGATTTTACTTACTTATCTATCTTTAAGATTTCTTTTTCCTTATTCTTTGTTACCCAAGATGTTACCACAGAATCAAGATTTACATATCTCAGGCTTTTGTCTGATCCTGCTGCTTTCCTTCCGGAAGTTGTTCAGTTTTATTGGGTGTTTAACATAATGGGTTGCTGTGGAAATTATTTTCATGTACTAAATTGAAGATGTCATGTGGAATAAGCTGTAGGAGCACATAAGATTCCACAAGCTAACAAACAGTACCTTGTAATAAGAAAATAGGAATTGGAATGTAGAAAATACACAACGCATAATCAGAGTTTGTTGGTGCTTCGTGGTTTTTCAGAAGGCATGAACATCTCTCCACAGCTAAATAACTCCAAGGGCAAAGGGAACAATGACCTAATAATAAATATGACCTATGATGATTTCTAAATTAATAGGAACATGGAAGTAGTGAAGTAAAGTAAGTACCTGTGGTTTTGAGGGATAATTGTTGTTTTATTTTGACTCCAGCAGTTGGCATTGGCCAAAGTGACTTCCGTGGGCATTCGATGTATGTTCCAGATCACTATTCCACACTAGGGAGACTAGACAGCTACCGCTCTGCTATGCAACGATCTGAAACCAAGGACACCAGTTGCCAGACAGAGGAAGTCAAAGTTGTGCCACCTTCAGTGAGAAGAATACGAGCACAGAAAGGACAAGGGATTGCTGCCCAGATGTCACAGTTCTCCAGTTCATCTGAAAACATGTCTGTGATGAGTGATTCCGCTGGGGTTGTGTTTGCCTCTCACCTCGGTAACAACATGGGTTTTCACAGTCTGCCTCGATCAGGAGCAAGAGTGTCTCTGCAGTCACTAGAACAGAGGCAGAGCATCTCTAACCAGGCAGAAGACGTATCCGGCACTTTGTCACACCAGATAAATAAATTGGAGGTTGATGATAGCGTGATCCATATAAGGAATAATCCCAGGACTGGGACACTGCCAAGGCCAAAGTCCCAAGAGATGAGAAGTTATGAGAGTGAAAAAGCTACAAGCCCAGCATGTGTGGTCTCGCCTCATGCTACCTATTCAACTAGCATCATACCAAATGCCACAATATCGTCCTCTTCAGAAGTTATTGTTATTCATACCACCCAAAGTGCTGGACCCCTGGAGAGTAAAATTACCAGCTCACCTTCCTACACTAAGCCCAGAGATACTCCTGTTGCCAGCAGTGCAGTAAGCATGAAGGAAGATCACCATTCTTCTAGCGGTAACTGGAGTGAGAGCAGCTCAGCACGCCACTCACAGACTTCAGACACTATCTCGTCTAATGCTACCATGATGCTCTCCCTTGGTGACTCAGCAGTATCTCTCAGCGCTCCAGGAAATGTGGAGAATGGGTCCCAAAGTGTGAGCTATGGCTGTAGAAACAATCTCCCTTTCCCAGGCCACTCCCAGGACAGTGATGGCAGGAGTGAATCCAGTTATTCAGGGGACAGATCACAAAGCAACAGTATGAATAGCACGGACCACTGGGTATATAAATCTAAAGAAAATGATGAGTCCCCCTCACACAAGCCAACCTGTGCCACTGCAGGTTATTCCACTCCTGTAAGCAACCTGAGTTGCAGCAGCCTAGAGAGAACTTCAGTCCAGGAAGATTCAAGTTCTTTGTATTCAGTAGACCATGATGGCTACTATACTACCATGCATATGGACTCTGGACTCAAGTCAGGTAAACCATTCAATAGTAATAATGGTTTTGGAAACCCCAGGCACAGTGTGATTAATGTTTTTGATGGAAATGAGAAGAAAAATCAAGACGAGCGGTCAAGCAACAATGACAAATCCCTCATACGAAACATATCTTTGAAAAAAGCAAAGAAACCACCTCTTCCCCCATCCAGAACAGACTCGCTCAGAAGGGTCCCGAAGAAAAAAGCCCAGTCCAGCGGACAGATACTTGATGAAACACTGATTGCTACCCTCCAGCATTCACTGCAGTTAAACCTTAAGTGCAAAAATGGTAGCTCGCCATCCCAAAGTCCATGCAGCGATTACGAGGATCCCTGGGTGCTGCGTTCTCGCAGCCAGAGCTCCATCAGTGCAAGTAGCAGCATGATGTCCACAACAGCTCCAAATATGTACTCTCTCTGTACTGTCACTCCATCACAGAGTGAAACAAGCAGCATCAAGTCAGAGTACACTGACCAGTGGGGTTACTACAGTGACTATGCCGGGGTGCCAGACGATCAGTTAAAATGCTCAGTGGCTCATTCTGCAAGCACTACAGCCGCTCTCAATGATTATAGCATCAGCCACCTCAGTGATGGTTCACGGGCGTCTGCGCCCCAAGTGGCCAGTGAGCTGGCCAAACCAAAGAACGCTTCTCCAGAGAAGTCTCACAGAGTCACATCACCATCTAGTGGGTATTCTAGTCAATCAAACACACCCACAGCACTTACTCCAGTGCCTGGGTTTTTAAAATCCATGTCACCAGCAAATAGCAAACCCAAGCTGAAACCTAAAGTGCCTGAGAGAAAATCCTCTCTGCTATCTTCAGTATCTGTCTCTTCATCCTCCACTTCTCTTTCTTCTAATACCTCTACTGAAGGGAGTGTGAACATGAAGAAACTGGACCCAGCCTTGACCTCCCCCCCTGATGTTGCAGGTGCTCCTCCTCTGACACCTCCACATTCCCTTGATCATCTTCTCCCTCCTCCTCCCCCTTCCCCAGCAGATGGAATGGATCTGCCTCCACTACCAGCCTCTCCCAGCTTCCCCCCACCTCCACCAGAAGCTGTTATAAATTCTTCCTTTCCCCTGGGTGGTCCATGGTTTCCTTCTCCTCCACAGGAAATGTCCTTCGGTCCTTTTTCTGCCTCTTCTGCTACCCTTCCATCTCCTCCTTCCTCCATTTTCCCCATTGTAGTACCTCCACCAGCACCTCCTCTTGACCCGAAACTGACACAAGATGCAACGAAATTCACACAATATTCTTTTAATAAATGTAATCAGAATAAATCTGGCCACGGTGCAGCGAAACAGCCAGCCAATAAGCAAGACTCCAGTAGGCCTGTAATGCCCCTAATAACTACCAAAGCACTGCAGATGGTACAATTGAGGTCTGTCAAAAAATGTACAGGAGCACAGACCGAACAATCATCTGGACCTACTTTTGATGCCAAATCTCAGGAAAAAGCAACTGTAATTTTGCCACCACAGCCTTCTCTAAAACCATCTCTTTCCCTGCGACTCAGCAACAGCCTGGATGAAGACATGAAAACTCATACTCCCTCGTTCAAAAACCTAGTTCAAACCCCTCCTCAGAATTCAGTTCCAGATTTTGGTGACAGTGCACCTGAGATCAGCAGTGGTCAGAAACCTGGGAATGCAGCAGGTGTAATACAAACCTTCAAAGCTGATGTATCAGGAACAAACATTGAAGAAGCACCTCAGTCTCCTGGGCACAATGAAAAATCTCACTTTGGCCTTACTAGTACATTGTTTCAGGGGTCATCAGGGTCGTCTTCAAACAAGATTCAGAGCACATCACCAAACAAGAAGCCACCTCCTATTTCAAAGAAACCCAAACTGTTCCTCATTGTGCCACCTCCGCAGCTAGATTTTACAGCAGAGAAAACAGTTAATGTGTGTGATCCTGTCAGAAGCACATCAAGTCCAACTAGGAGAGAGGCTGCACATTGCGAAGAAGCAAAAAATTGTCTTACAGATGGACTCAGTTCCAATGAGATGGACTCAGGCAACTTGGTTCCTAAGGGAGGAGCTGCTGGTTCCACCTTCTTTGAAACAGTGGAAACCAATGTCTGTATGGTACAGCCTGCTGCATCACCAGTTCAAGAAGCTCCCAAGCAGGAGCATCAGACCACTTTGGATGAAGGAAGCAGTTCAGACAGCAATGGAGACAACAGCAGTAATACTGATAGAAATCTATCTCAAGAGGATGAAAGTGGTAAGTCTCTCTTCTTTTATCCTTCATGGGTAGCAGAACATTGTTTAGTGATGGTAGGGGGTGGAAGGAAGTGCTATAGCATTCAAATTTTCACCTATAGAAAGGGAGGTGTGATCCTAGACTAAAAATCACAAGGAAAATAACAGGGCATGTCTTGAGTCCCTATGTCTGTCTTTTTCTTTTTAAGCTCTAGTCTGGAAAGCAGTGTTTTATTATCTGCATCATCTGTTTTAAAAATCCTGTGAAAACCTGATTTTTTTTTTGGAAGAATTTCAGTGACTTGTTTTAATCGAAGCCCTAAAAAAATAATCCTAGGCATTTCAGAAACTGCAGTTGCCTCAGAAAAACTATTGTGAAATCACAGAGAAAACAGTATGTTCAGTATATCCCTTCAGTGTTTCACTTACTTCAGTGAAGAATACGGAGGGATGCTTTAACAGAGAAGGTGCAGTTTGGGACTCCAATGACAGCCTGTCTGTATTTTTCATTCCTTCTGCTTAGCTGAGGTGTTTGAGACGGATACAACCAGTAACTCATCACTGCCAAGCAATAGTTACAGAACAAGGAGTGAGGCGGTGGCAATGCCAGCGAGACCGAGAACTACTGAGGATCTGTTCGCAGCAATTCACAGGTACTGAAGAAGTTGCCATTGGCACTGCTCCATCCACTAACTCTCTCACCATTTATTTAATAGTCTCCTCCAAAGAAACCTAATTTTGATCTTTTTTGTTTTTACTGCAAAATCCTCTTTTATTTTCCAGTAAATATCTGTAGTCGGAAGCCTGTAATAAACACAAGAACATGCATTTTCTTGCTTTATAATAATAATTAACTAATTCTGCACTAAATAATGCTCACTTAAACCAGTTTTTATAACCCTCCAGTCTCCTGACCCCTGAAAATGTCATGTTACACCTTATATATATTGTACTATTCTTAATCTGCCTGATTAACTTTACTCTTGCTTTCTCTGTGTATCTTTTTGTTTTCATTCCCTTTCCCCTTCATCCCTTTTACTCTCCTTCGCTGATTATATGGTGCAGTTTGGGACAGAGGCTCAACGCTAATGCTTCATGGCAAGCGTGGCTTAAACTGGCAAGTAACATAATATGTCAGTCATATGGCAAAACATATGACAAGTGCTGGATTATAGTTTGCCATAATCCAGTTCGAAGTGGGGTATGTTGTGTCAAACTGGTTTAGCAACAAAGAGTGCAATACAGATTCCATGTATCATTCCCCTGTTTAAAAACACCTTCAGTAGATATCTGAATTTCATTTAGCTTTCTGTAGGTTAAATAAAAACACTTCAGTGAGAAGGAGGTGCACCATTTCACCAGCAAGTATGCAGGAAAAATGATTTATAATTTGAACAGTTGAAGAACTTGCATTTAGAATGTGTGTGGAGATGGCGCCATCTTATGGCCATGTCATTTTCTTCAAACACATATGAACCAAATTTCCAAAGAGTCATTGTAATTGTTTACTTGCACTCACTAGGTATTTAATTAGTCTGTGCCATTTTTGTGGCTTTTCTAGCTCAAATATTATGAAACAGGAAAAGTCTTCTGGCACATGGCTAGGAATCAGAACACCCAGGATGCAAATTTTATATCCCTTAGAAGTTGGCCCTTAGTAACTGTTCATTCTAAGAGTATCAGAGAGGTAGCCATGTTAGTCTGAATCTGCAAAAGCAGCGAGGAGTCCTGTGGCACCTTATAGACTAACCGAAGTGTTGGAGCATAAGCTTTCATGGGCAAAGACCCACTTCGTCAGATGAATCTGACGAAGTGGGTCTTTGCCCACGAAAGCTTAATGCTCCAACACTTCGGTTAGTCTATAAGGTGCCACAGGACTCCTCGCTGCTTTCATTTAAAGAGTGAATTTGTCATATTCTTAATGGCACTCATTATGAAAGTAACAAATCCATTGTTAGAATGTCTGATAATAAGAACTAAATGGTATGGGATATAGAAAATACTTTTAAAAAAGAAAATTGTGATATAATGTCTGAAGCTGAAAGAATTATTCTACAAATGAAATACTGGTTTCTTGAAAGCAGTATTTTACATTATATACATACAAAGGTTCACTCTATGGAATACATACATGGAATTGTTGTGTATATTTGTGTGTGTAGATATATCTATACTCACACATACACATTATACATATAAGAATGTAATAGAGCTGTCAGTGATGCCTATAGTTAATATTGGGGGAGACTTTCCTTTAAAAGACCCCAGTTTTCAGTTGTTTTATAATTTTGCTAAACTTTAACTACATAAGCTGAATTTGTCTATGTTAGATACTGCTTCAGGTTGCATTTTTAGGAAAGTTTCAGGAGGGGAAAAAGATCCAGTTGTTTGAGAACAAGACTAGAGAAAAAATAAGACTGTTTTGGCCATGTTAAAAAACACTTCCTCTCCCTACCCCTTTCACTGAGAAGCTCCCCTATCTCCATACTTTGGAGTAGGGATTTTGAAATCTGGCAAGGAATTCTTCCTTGATTAGAGATGTGCCTTTTGCTCTCCCTGTGAAATCTGTCTGAATAATAAACTTAGGAAAATCTTGGCTTATCGGTACTCTAGAAAGGTTTGTTTCAGGGCTGGCCATAAATGTTCCATCTCTGTTGAGGATACTGCATCCCCTCAGAGCTTCAGGCCAGCCACACTGAGTGTGTGAATCTAGTGTTCACTGAGCAGGCTTCAGCATAGGACAAGATGTCGCTTTGGCGGCTTCATGAGCCTAGACTCAGTGTGTTCAGTGTTTGTGGCAGCCTGCCACAGTTTCTCTGAGGAACCTAAGGGAGAGAAGGGAAATGACCATTTTTAACTATTTATATTTCAGCCAAATCTGAATGAGATTTCATGGGGGGGGGAGGGGGGGAAGACATCTCCTCTGCAAAATAGCAAAGGCAGGCTGCAAACAGTGGAGCTGTCCACAGTAATAAAGGGAGCTCACCAGCCAGGTGTGAGAGGCATGCACAGAATGCAAGTACTTTCTCCTCACACCTTTAGCATCCAGGGAACAGGATGAAAAGCTAGCTGCGTCCTGGAGTGCACAGCTGTTGTCCCCTTTACCCTCCCGAAATTACTCCCTTGTGAAGAATATATGCCAGACAGACTGGAGTGATATATATTTTTCTGATAAAATCCCATTATTAGTTAACAAAGAGAATGCAGCCTATATCTAGATTTACTAAAGTAATGACCTCAGGAAATCTTATTTGGAAAATAAATTCAAATTGGCTTGGATATCGGCACTGTCAAATACAGTATAGGCTCATTATTCCTATTATGAGAAATAAGAATAATGGACTGGTGTTTGATGTCTTCTCAAATATCTGTTCTAATATATACACAGGTTTGGTGGTGAATAGACATCCTCATTTATTGGGGGGAAATGTTTTATTTTTATATTACAATCTCAGATCCAAAAGGAAAGTCCTTGGCCGCAAAGATTCTGAGGATGACCGCACCCGCAACCACTCTCCTTCACCCCCAGTAACGCCCACTGGTGCTTCCCCAAATCTAGCTTCCCTCAAGCAGGCTGGATCAATTCAGAGAAGCATTCGCAAAAGCAGCACCAGCAACGATAACTTCAAAGCCTTGCTGCTGAAGAAAGGGAGCCGTTCAGACACCAGTTCCCGCATGTCAGCAGCAGAGATGCTGAAGAATACAGATCCAAGGTTTCACCGAACGAAGGCAGATTCCTCCCTTGAGCTTCCCGACAGTCCCACGAGCTGTTCCCCCAGCAAAAACAAAAGGGCTCAGGAAGAATGGGCCAAGAGTGAAGGCCTGATGCCAAGGAGCATGTCCTTTTCCAGCACAAGGTATGGCCGGTCACGAACACCACCTTCTGCTGCCAGCAGCAAATACAACGTCCGGAACCGTATCCAGAGCAGCCCCATGACTGTTATTAGTGAGGGAGATGGGGAAGCAGTCGAAACAGCAGAGAACAGGATCCGTAGGACTTTAAAAGAACAGCAAGAGAGTCAGCTTGATGTCTTTAACAGTGATGAAATGGACATTGATTTTCCATATGCTGATGATGCTGGTTCCAGTGAGATCAGGGCTCCAACCCACATAGACTTAATGACTCAACTGGCAAAACCAAATTCTTCAAAGAAGTGTCTGAGCCCTTCAGATGAAAAGAGTTAATAAGTGAGGACAAAGGCACGTGGTGGTAGTCTTTCAGCTAGTATACAGAATGAGTAAGGAACAGATCCCAGGAGAAAACCCAGTCCAGGAGTTCATTTTGCTGAGTGTTTATTACATGAACTTCATATGGGCACTGAAAACTGGAGCACTGATTGCTCTGCATGATTGGGTAGGGTAGGACTTGCTTTGAGTAGACGGTCTGCGGCTTTAATGGAAGTAGCAGTGGAACATTTTCATAAGCCTTAAAAGTCCGGTCTGAGGGAGTTTC
Organism: Pelodiscus sinensis; assembly: GCF_049634645.1. Lineage (NCBI taxonomy): Eukaryota > Metazoa > Chordata > Testudines > Trionychidae > Pelodiscus > Pelodiscus sinensis. The sequence continues at coordinate 98,643,316 of NC_134713.1, read as the reverse complement.
CTCAGATGCCATGGGCTGTGAATTTTTTTTTCACTTTTGAATTGTGGGGGTAAAAAATAGAGTAAGCCTGAAAGGAAGATAGGAAGCTTTCTGTGGTACAAAAGGGAAGTTGCTTTTTTAAAGCATTCTATTTCTGAGGCTTGGGAAGTGGATGAGATGCATGGCCTGCTGGCGGTAGCGGGGCTAGCACTGCACACCTTCTTTTATTGTGTGTGTTCCTGATAATTTAAGCCTTTCATATTCATGTAAAGAAGTCAGTAATTATGAATCGGTGTAGGTACATTTTTTCCAGAGGAAAATGTAAACTTTAAAAACCTAACACAGGAGAGAGGGCACAGTTGTAACACAGTCCTAGCTGCTGTGCAGCCGTAATGACAGTCACACACATACACTCTCTCTCATTTCCAAGTGAATCGCTTACTTGATTGGAAAGTGAGTGATCCCACAGGAGAACTGAAATAACTGGATGCATATTTGTAAAGAGAGTATAAGCAAATAACAGGAAAATGGAAGCGGTATAAGCAATACACTGCCAGAGCTGGAAAGTTTCGGGTATCTGAAATGAAATTAATCATAAAACATGAGTTTGAGAGCAATGGTGGAGCCTTTCCGTTTAAATTAAACATGGGAGTTGCATTTTGCCAGAGGTTTTTCTTCCATTTATCAAAATGGGAAGACGTTATAAGTTTTCATCATTGGAAATGTCTAATACTTGCTAACTTTCAGTTACCAAAGAGTAAGTTAGTTATTTTCCTTTTTGATTTGCCTGCAATATATCTTTTCCTTTCTTTTTTCTTTTAGGAAAAAAATAATTTAGCAAGGTTTGTTTTATTGTATATTTTACTGATGGTAATAAAAAGTATTTAATGGCTTTCATTTGTAAAGAAAATAGTTGATTAAAACAGAAGATTGCCTGGAGTTTTTGGCTCATCGTAGGAGGACGCTTTTAATTTTTAAAAGGAATTTTGCATCATTTGATGGTTTGTGCGTTTTTTATATTGTTTGTAAATAATGGAAGTTGTTAAATACCTTTTGATTTTCCCACTTTAGAATTTATACATTTTTAGACTGCTCTAAGAAGAAACACTCTTTGTAGATTATTTATTTTAGTGAGATATGCTTGTAATCCCTTTCTTCAATCCCTTATTTGTTAGTAATGTAAATTTCAGGGGCCTTCACTTGACTCGTCCCTTCAAAGGAGGGGGATGATGACAATGCTGTGACTCTGCTTAAATAAAACAAGGCTGCCAATTGCTATCTTGTCTTTTGCATTGATAACATCTGTCAAAAGATGCAGCCAACATTTTGTGCTTATAGAAGATCATGTGTCTAACTACTAACATCCAGTTCATCAAGCGAAATTTACCAAAAATGGTTAAATACCAGTGCCACTAAAGTATATCTCTGAATACCATTTCTACATATCTTTTGGGACAATCCCAACTGCAGTGAATAGGGCAGAAAAAAATCCTAACTCATCACCAACCTCCACCTCATGATGTTTACTATATCATTTTCTGAGGTGTTATTGTCCCTCCTTTCTTCTTTAGTACCAATCCTGGGGAACAAAAGTTCTTGAAGCAGAAGATCAGAGGTTAAATCAGTGGCAGCCAGTTTGTCCATAGCATGTGTACTATGGTGCTGCTGCGTGTCTAAATCCCTGTCACAATGGTCAGATGGAACGGTGTCTAGCAAACTTCCTATGTTTCTGATACATTGAGCAGGTAAAAATACCAGATGCCTTTGATTATTGGAACCAAGTGAAAACTAATTCAGGTAACCAAAATTTTAAAATAATTGTTAATACTGATCTGGGCTATTTATAGCTATAAAGACACATAGCAAAAAAAAACCAGTGCACAAGTGCTGCACATAGAATGAAAGTTCTAATGAAATAAAGGGGAAGCACACGTGGTTATTGTCTTCCTATGTCATTCGAATATTAAATGTAGAGCTCCATATTTTCATGTAACAACTAGCACTCACATTCTCAATACGCTGCACAAATGCTAACTCATCTTGTAATGCCACCTTGAGGGAGTTAATTACTCCCATTTTGCAGATGGAAAACTAAAGGGCCTTATGCTTCAAGTGTAGGAGTACATTTAACTGAGTTTGGTGTAGTCTGTTCATATGTCGGTGGTTGCTGGGTCAGGCTCTAAGACGGGTGCTCAAGCCAACTAGCAGCTCACTGGCAGATCTAGTATATAAATAAGAACTTGGGAGTTTCTGGTTTCTCAGCCCTGTGCTCAGTCACTGCTCCATAGCTACTGCTGAGTTAAATTTTGCATTTATATAGAAAATATTCAGTATCGAAAGACTAGAATAAAGCAGTGTGACAATCGAGCTGTAAACAACAGGAAAAAGAATGGAATGGCAGATAGGGATGTAGAATCCCAATAATCAGTTAACTGGTTAAACGGTAGATTAGGTTAAAATTTAACTGGTTAATCGACTAAGCAAGTTCTGGGCTCTGGCTGGAGCCCAACCCATGGGGCTTCTGGTTCTCAGCCCTGAACTGAGGTTGGTTCTGCTGGCTCTTGGCTCCCAGACCCCACTGGAGCAGCCCCTTTCCATGGTGGAAACAGGCTTCCCATGGGCAGAGGTTGCTCTGGGCACCTGTGCTCTTCGCGGACAGTGAGAAACGATTACTGACTCTATGTAGCTATGAGATGTTTTTCTGCTTTCCTCACTTTGCCTTTCAGTTCCATTGAGTATATTCTCAAGCTTGCTCTTTATTAACTAGTTTTATGCTTCCTTATCACTAAGAACAGGATCTCTGTGGTGGATCTTGAATATATGTACTCTACAACATGAGAGTCCAACAGCAAAATGAAGCCTGAATCTATGACATTTATATATACCTTACACAAAACTGACATGACCCCTTTCAAACAGAAGTATAAAGCTCTGCTCCAGTAAGCTTACCATCTTGGCAAGACGACTAATCAAGGGACAATTACTCAGAATCAGGAGGAGATGAACTAAGTGGATTTGAAGGAGGGGAGACCAGGTTTGACCAAAGTCTAGACTGTTCCGAGCATACAGAGCAATGTGAGAGAAAGCACAGAGGCTAAAGGAGCAGGAAAGGTGGAGGAAAGGAAAACAGAGAGACTAAAAGAAGAGAGGGAATTGAGAGCAAGATTCACATGTGCAAGGTTGTATATGACCCTGAAGATGACAAGAAGCTTGAATTTAATACAGCAAGCAACAGAAAACCAATATAGATAAAAGGAAGGTTGGGGAATGATGCAATTAGAGCAATAGCAAAGGGAAATTCTTTTAGCGGTAGGATTTTTATGAATGGCAGGGGGAAGAGCAAGGAGGCTGGGAGAGAAAGGAAGTTAAGGCTAAAATTGGTGAAGTCATGGGAATCAGTTTTAGAAAAGAGTGAGAGGGGGGCAGATTCTGGGGATATTAAAGAAGAAGAAATAACAGGATGTAGAGAGATTGAATATGGTGAGTCAGAGGAGAGAACATGACATGGTTCTGAACCTGAGCCATGGGTAGGATAGTGGAGTTGTCATTAATGGAAAGGAGAGGAGCAAGGATGGAAGTCTACTTTTGGAAAGAGTGCATTTGTGATGAGACAGAGAAATGAAGAAATATTATATAGGCAACTTGAGAATCAGTTATAATGTGTGGAAGGGAAAAGTCAGGTAGAGAAGTTTTGAAACTTGTCTGCATAAAAATGGGGCTTGAAACTCAGAGCAGATAAGGTCATGGGGACAGTAAGTATTAGAGCAAATAGGAGGACAATGCTCGAGTTTTAAAGAGATGAGGGGGAAGAAACAGCACAGAGTTGTGGAAGCCTAGAGGGGACAATGCAGGGAAGAAAGAAACAGTGTGAAAGGTATGAGATAGTTCAGAAAGAATGATCGAGACAGAATCCATGGATTTACCTAGGAGAAGGTCATTAGTGTCCTTGGGCAGGACAGTTTCAATGCAGCAGGAATGAGCAGAAGCTAGAGGGAAGAAGAGGAGGAGAAGGTTGAAGAGTGTAAAAGCAGCCTGACTAGATACTGCACTCAGTACATGGGGGCAAAAAGTCTGCCGGGTAGCAGTGTTAGTCTGTAACTTTAAAAGTGAGTAGGCCTGTGGCACCTTAGAGACTAACAAAAATACACAGGATCATGAGCTTTTGTGGGTAAAACCAACTTCCTCAGATGGAGGCAAGATAGAAGAGTGAAGGTGGAATCAGATTTCCTCCAACTTCCTCCCCCAAGGTGAGACTGGGAGATAAACAAGAGCATGCCTCAAGGCACAGAGGCAGGGGAGGGTGGAAAGAGCGAGCTATCAGAAATAAAGGAGACAGAATCAAAAGAAGTTTTGGATATAGGAACTTGTCAAAAGGACAAATTGAGGGGTTGGAAGCAGATAGAAGGGAGAGCAATCTGCTAGAGGAGAAGGGGAAGGTAAGTGACAGCTTTTAGAAAAATACACTCTGTGGCAGTCTTCTGCACAGAACTGTAAGACAGTGGTGGGCAATAAATGGCCATGGGTTGGATAGGGTTTGCCAGTTAGCTCCTGGCAGGCTGCAAGAGGCTTTATTTACCCAAGTGTCTGCAGGCCTGGCCGCTCACAACTCCTGTGGGCTGCGGTTTGCTTGCAATTCCTGGTGAGTGGAGTTGCAGGAAGCAGCACAGGCTGGGCCACTAGTTCCAGCAGCTCCCAATGGCCAAGAACTGTGACCCACAGCCAACAGGAGCTGTGACCAGTCCCACCTGTGGATGCTTGAGTAAATAGTGCCTGGTGGCCTGCCCGCAGTGAACCACATCCGGCCTCTGGGCAGGTGAATGCCCACTCCTACTGTAAGATGATAAAACTGACACGCTGCTTGAGAGGAAAACAATTTATATTCCTCTCTGAAGAAGAAAAGGGTGAGCAAATATATTTGTTTACATTTTTAATAATAAATGTATAGGAACGTCAAAATCACATAGCTCCTTTCTTGACTGCTTATATGTCTGTTTATTGTAAGGCAGACACATCTTGCTCATTTTTTATAAGAAGCAATTGGAAGTCCTTTCAAGCTACCAGGCATGCTAATGTAGTGAATAGATACCACTAATTAATTCCCTTCCATGAAAGAAGCATGATAGAAATGTAGCCGTGTTAGTCTGGTGTAGCTCAAACAAAAAACAGGACTATGTAGCACTTTAAAGACTAACAAGGCGGTTTATTAGGTGATGAGCTTTCATGGGCCAGACCCACTTCCTCAGGTCAAATATTGTCTCAACCATAAATACCAAAGGATACAATTAAACAAATGAACACACATGAAAAGGACAAATCAAATTTCAGAACTGAAGAGGGATGGGGGGGGAGAAGGTAAATGTCTGTGAGCTAATGATATTAGAGGTGATAATTGGGGAAGCTATCTTTGTAATGGGTAAGATAATTAGTCTTTATTCAAACTGCGGTGTAAAGTGTCAAATTTAAGCATGAATGACAGTTCAGAGGATTCTCTTTCAAGTGTAGTCTTAAAAGGCCTTTGAAGCAGGATGCAGGTAATCAAGTTGTTAAGACAATGTACTTTCTGGTTGAAATGGCAAAAAAACGTTTTTTCTTTGTGATCCTGTCTAATATCTGTTTTGTGGGCATTGATCCTTTGGCGAAGTGTTTGAGACGTTTGTCCAATGTACATAGCAGACGGACACTTTCGGCACATGATAGCATAAGAAGCAAGACTTCCTGTAGGGATGTGAATGACTACTTGACTATGCAATAAGCAAATACTTATCAGCTAGTCAACACACTAGTTGACTAGTTGTGCCCCTCCTCCTCCTCCCCCCGCCGCCTCTCGCTGCCTCTATCAGAAAGAGACGGCAACATGGTGGCGGGGGAGACGAGGGGGTGCTTCAAAGCGGCAGTGCCATGTGGAGCCTGGGGCCAGACCCTGGGCTCCATGCGATGCTGCCTCTTTGAAATGCCGCATGCAGTCCAGGGCAAGCTAGGAGCTCCCAGCTGCGTTTCAAAGTAGTCAGCTGAGGAGTCCCCGTGCTCCCCACAGTGCTTTCGCCTTTGAAGTGCAGCAACAGCCCTGAGACTACACTTCAAAGGCGGAGGTGCCCTTACCGACTAATCAAATAGTCAATGCAAATTGCATCGACTATTCAATTAGTTAATCTAAATTTAACAATTAATTTCCTGTCAAGTCCCAACTTGTCTATGCCAGCTTGACTAAATTAATTAGAATTAAACCAGTGAACTCTCTTAATATAGATTCACATACACCAGTTGGACTGTGCCTTAAATCAAGTTAGCATGACTGATTCAAAATCAATATATTAAACCTATTCAACTTTTCCTGTTTAGACAAGGTTTTAGTTTTGTAAGTTTCCAAATTCTTTGAACCACCAGCCCATGTAGATACAGATATAGAGGACTGCTAAAATATATGGGGCAGCCATCTATAATGTAATCAAGACAACAGCACTGGGCAAAAAGTAATCCCTCCATACTTCATCAGTTTTTCCACCTGAAAAATATGGGCTGAGCAGACATCACTGGTACCACATGCAGAACCAACATGAGGAAATCCTAATGGTGGCAATTGCACTCATCAAACATCCACTGCTAGTAGCCTACAGGATTATAACTTGTCAAGAGGCACTGGCTGTGGAAACAAAGCCTGGATTCTGGGCTTGAATTTGACAGTTGGTTAAATCTTTTAACGCTGTTTTCAGATAGGCTATTCTGTCCATGCATAACTTAATTGTGTAGTGAACATGCAGGTCTTCTCCGGTGTGCTTTGGCTAATGCAACTGCATTAAAATTAAAACACATGACAGTTGACTTGGGGTACAGGACTAATTAATTGCAGTGCAGATGTTTGGCCTTGGCTACACCACAATTAAACAGCCCTTTACTCCAAGTCATCCACAGACAGCCCAAGCCCTATAAGCCTGAGTCGGTTGACATGTGCAAGCTCTAGCTATTTAGTAGCAGTGTAAACATACCTCCTGAGTTAATCTGAAATAATATATGCTGAACAAAGATGGTAAAAGGCTGAAGTGTCAGGTAATTTATTGCTCTGAAGGAAAGTAAACAATTTATAGGACTCCATTATTACATTTCCTTTTCACAAATTCCTTAGATGCTTGGTTCATAATGTGAAACATTCCAATGACTTTTTTCAAATAACCCTTTGGGGTCAATCCCCACTTAAGCTAATGGTAAAATTCTATTAATTTCAGTGGAAGATTGGTAAATAGTTCCTTTCCTCTTTAATATACTACCCTTATTGAGTCAGATTTTACAGCTGTTTATACAACAGCAGAAACCCTAACTAGCATAGAACCAAGATAGGGAAAAATAATCCAGAAAGATACAGGTTTTAAAAGTATAATTTTTAATAAAAGCTTGATATTACTGTGTCTGTGGCAAAAACAAATTTAGCAACGTTAAAAAGGCCAGGAAACACACATTTAAACTGAAAATTTAAAAATACTTATAGCAAACAAGAAATAAAACAAAGTAGGCTTTTCTGCCTGTTCTGCAGAAGAATAATGCACTTGCAGTAATTTCTTGCCATTGTTTTGTCTCCTGCCTTATCCCCTTTTATTTCATGGTCTCTTCATAGTAGGTGTAATACAGATTGTAAATTCCTCCAGGTAGAACTTAGACTTCTACTTTGCTTGGAAAAGACCCTGCACAAGCATGGTGTTAAACAAATGTCTGTTAGTTTACTTTAAGTGACATTAACTTCTTGAACAGTGATTCCTTTTTTAAAACTGTGAGAGCATGAAACTTCTGCGATTAGGAGACTGTTTAAACCTCTCGGTTATTGTTTTTCTGCTGGTTGCAGACAAAGGCACTAAGTTCTTGTCTTCTTCACAACCACTGCAGTTACAAACTTTTTTAAAAAAAATAAAAGCTAATTGTGGAGCATAGTACTGTGGTGAGGGATAGGTTCTCCAAGAGATAGTGTGGAATACCTAAGAAAAATTCCTTGTGTTACGCAGTAGTAGCCTTTCTACATGTGTGCTGAATTGCTGTGATTGATGGATTTCCAGGGAAGAGAAATAGGGAACATGGTGTGAACAATGAGAAACAGGAAAACCTTCATGGTTTTCTACCCTAACTGAAAGTGTGACCACTCTCATAACAGAATGGGGAAAATTGTAGTCTCGTTCTAGAAGAGGCACATTTGAAATCTGATAATTATATGTCTAGATATTTTAAAACTTACTTTCAATTCCTAGGCAAAAAAAAGTGTCTGAATAAACTGAATTTTTGTCTCTAAAGAAAGCATTTTGTTTCCTATTCTTGATTGCTGGGGTTTCCATTTCTCTTGATAAGCCACACCTCATTGTGTCTATTAAGCAATTTAAAAGGGCTGTCATAGCCAGCAGTATAATAGACCTTTTCATCAAATACTTTCCCATCCCGTTTCAAACTTTCAGCTAGTGTCAATAGTTCTTCTTGGTTCTTTGTGGCATTGGAAAATCCTCCAAAGGACCTGTCAATAATAACATAACAGGAGAGCATGAAGAAAGGTTATCATTATAAATCTAAGCTTGTTCTCTATGCTGCTTCTCCAGCATTATGTTCTTAGACCATATAGTCCACCCTTTTCAGGACTGTTTCCTTTAGCCTGTTTTTTAGCACTTGTTTTGTTTGCTTCAAATAATACAAACTTCTGCAATTTCCCTTAAGACACTTTCACAGTAATAGACTTTACCAGTGGGACATCTTGGCAAAAAACTAGTAAAATGTATGACCACATCTCTTGTTTTGCACTTGTAAAGAATGTTGTCTTGATGTCCTGAGAGTGGCTCTGTGAAAAGCAAAATTCCAAGGAACATGGTTTTCAACACCCAGAATTAATGTTCAAAAACAGAGATGGGTAGGTGGGACACTTTCCCCAGTACCCATTGACGTTTTCTTTTTCAGGAGTTTTTAAACTATGTAAAGATACTACCTGAAGCTTACATGGAAAGTTTAGTTACTGTATGCTCAGAAATTAACTTTGTATTAGAACAACTTGGTTTAGTCTAGATTTCAGGGTGGAGAAAATTAATCAATTAAAGTTTTGCTGTGTACTTGAACTAGTAGGAAAAAATACAGCATTTTTTCCAACCCTGTGTTTTTCCTGATGTTTTCATTAATATACACTAAAAAAAATTTTTTTAAATGTTAGACATTCCTGGGTAGAATAAGCTATAATATCGTCAGGACATTCTACTTAATGTCCTCACGTGAAAAAAGTATGAGGATATAGAGATTTGGATTGAATTGTAGACTAATACAGTAGGTTCACAACCTGTGGGATATGTTATGGAGGAATATTGGGGGGGGGGGCCCACAGGGCCTGGGCCAGTCACCCCAAGTGGGGGGTGGGGAGGGAGCTCCACCTACCCTTGCTCTACCACCATCTCTGCTCCAGCCCTTCCCCCAACAAGCTGTAACTCCAATTGCCAGCTGCAGCTTCACACTTAGCCACAGCCCCCAATACAGCCCTGCTGGGGATCTGCTACTGGCCTCAATTCCACTCTGACCCCAGCCTCACCCCCAGCACCTTCCTTGACCCTAGCCTTGGCCCCTGGCCATATCTCCATTCCTGCCCCCAGGCCCACCCCTTTTACCTCTCTCTGCAGGCCCCCTAAGTGCTGTTTGCAGCCCCACTCCTGGGAGCAGCACAAACTTTAAAAGTTTGGGGACTACTGGGCTAGAATAAAGTGAATTGGTCATTAAAAAAGCCAGTCTCTGCACCATATTTATGTACTGACAGCCACAAGATGGCAGCCACAGTTTAGCTGAAGGATATCCTGTTCAGTTGCTATTTTTTAAGTGGGGATAGGGAACCTATGGCCCTCAGGCTCTGCCTGATAGAGGATAGGAAGTGGTTCTGGCAACAGCAGCACACCTTCTCCAAGTTTCTGTCCCCTGGCACTCATCTCCTAGCCAGACCCTGCACCCTCACCCACCAACATTCCCTGCAAGCCATGAGTTTGTGCAGCTGCTCAGGACAGATTCAAATTAGAGATGTTAAAATGAAGCTATTTTACAAATCAAGTAGTTGATAAAATTTTTATCGACTACCCAATTAGTCAATAGGGGAACGCAGCTGGCTCATGCCAGTCCGGGACCAAACCCCGCTGTCCACGGTAGGTCCCAATGAGGAGTTGGGACCCCCTGTGGACAGGGGCTGCTGCCTGAGCAGCCTTCCCTGCCCCCCCATGCTGCTGCCTCTAATAGAGGCAGCAGTGGGGGGACAGGGCAGGCAGCACCATAAAGATGGTGCTGGGAGAAACTGGGTGCTGATAGAGAGGCATTGGGGTGTGTGTGTGAGCAGTCGACTACTTGCTTACATCCCCAATTCAAATGCGGCCTGACTGCTTAGCAGAACAACTATTTCTACTGGTGGTGCACATTCATATATGCCTCAGTGCACATAAAAATGTATTCCACATGTGGATGGAAAAGATTAGAGGGAACATTGACCTACACTCCTTCCTGCCCGATTCCCACACCCCTAACCCTCTCCTGCCCCCTCCATCCCAGCCAGACCCTGCACCCCCACTCCTGCACCCTACCTCCTGCCTAGTCCCCACAGTCTCTCTCTCCTTCATTCTTCCTCTTGCCCAGGACCCCACCCTCACCTTTCCGCCCTTCTCCCCCTGCACTCTTCCCTCCTGCCCAGGAACCACATTCCCACCCCGCTGCCCGGCAACCCACTCCTTTACATTGAACTCATTTTGGCTCCACCTCAGACCCTCGGGGGCCCCCACAAAATCTGCTAGCCCTGGATCCCTAGATTTAATCTAGCCCTGAGTAGGAAGCCCTGAGCTTCAGCATTAATCCCCCTGTGGGGCTGAAGCGTGAGAGGAGTGATGTTGATTGTGGGTTTTTCTGCTTCTCAGTTAGGAGCCACATCTGCAAGGGTTTTCTTCGCCTTACTTGGGGACCAGGTCAGTGGGGTTTTTTTCCCTTTTGCTTCTCAATTGTGTGTAGGTTCCGATCCCCCAAAAAAAGGGTTTCCCACCTCTGCTTTAAAGTGTCAGGCCACCTCTTCTTTTGAGGACTAAAAACATTTTGATCATACATAAGTGGTCTTGTGTGCAGACTTACTACCTGCACTTTGCAGAGCTGCAGTAGTTAGTTAATACGTACCTGACAAATACAGTCATTTCTGGTCTGTTTTCAATGAAAATATCTGACTCTGTTGGTTTAGGTGGATCAGCCTGATGATCAGATGGTAAATAAAAAGAGACTGTAATAGTGGATTCGCAGAATGGGCCTGCACCAGGAGCCACATGGCATGTTACTGGAGCTGTCATCTCAATCTTCATCCCTATCAGGCAAATAAGCCACAATACATTGCTCAGTCTCCAGTTAGATAATGCAGTGTGTCAAGAGTGAGAGCGCACATTGGTGGTCTTATCAAAGGTTGCTTTTCAATTTAATGAAAGGTAATTTTAGTTTACATGTGTGTTTAAATATTGTTGCATTGCATTAGGATTATCTTATCCACCCATAACAAATTTATACATAATACATTTCTGCTCATATACAGCAGATCCCTTTGTTTTGATTAACATCCCATTTGGATTGTGAATTCCACTACCACAGACTCAACAACTTAGGCCTCCTCTACACTCGCAGCAGCATGTAGAGTATGTGTAGTGGGAGACAGCAGTGAAAGGCCCCAGCATCTTTCCCCATCCACTCCCCTGCCGCATGTCTGGAAACTTTCATTGGAGCAGGGAAAGGCTCTGGCAGTGGGAAGGTAGTAGGATACTACACTGCTAAAAAGAGCTGTGTCTACAGTGTAGACAAGTGTCTACAGCACTGCTTGGCTGCACAGAGAGCCATGTAGGGTACATATCCTAAAGGTTTTGGTGTGACTATACTTACCTATGCCATGCCTCACCATCTTCACCACTATTTACACTTGTGCTGGGGGTTGTGCATGCTAGTTGCTTTTCTGTGTTTACACTGAAAGTAGAAGTAAGCCTCCCAGTGCAGGCAGATGCTAGAGCTACCATCCCAAAAAATAATTCTGTCCACCTTGTGGCTTAGGTTCATGCTTGGCTACCCCAAAGCTTGAGCTCAGCTGACTGCCCAAGAAACCACTGGAGCCACAACGTCCACACAGCTATTTTTAGCATGCTAGCATGAACATCTCTATCTGGGCTGGGAGGCTTGCTCCCAGCTAGAGGGTTTTACACCCTCTTAGTCATGGCAAAGAGGGTTACAATTTTAGCTTCAAAGTTTAACTTAAAACAAACTCATTAATTTGGCAGGAAATGACCTCCACACTCTGGCTGTTTTGTAAAAGTCATGCTAAGAAAGTGAGCACCATCAGCTATAGCAAATCTTTGTATCGGTTCTGTGCTGCAGAGCAAAATATTTTGGAACCATCAAAAATAAACTACCCGTTGATCACCAATTAATGCCCCCAAAATAAGACTGGAGAAGAGTAACGTTCAGTACATCAGTGATTGCAAACTACTTTCTAAGTTCTGAAGTCACATGTGCCAGCTCTCAAAGCTTGGATGGACCAATATGCAGTGGGCTGGGGTGCTGCAGCAATTGCTGAAGCCAGCCTCATGAGAAGGAGGAGTTTAGCTATTTCATTTTCAGTAATAAAAGCCTGGTTGTGGGAAGTTTCTCCTTCATTGAGCGTATAAGAGTCTTGAAGAACATCACTGTAATGGGGTGCCTGCCCCACCCAAGGTCTGGAGGGGATTAAGTGGCTAGACAGCCCAATTAATTGCCCAGGCTGCACCTGAAGGAATAGGCCACTTACTAGAAACAGGGTCAGCTGGGCAGGAACAAGAAGGGCCAGTCTAAACTCCAGGAATTATGAGCAGCAAAGGGCTGCAAGGAATAGTTTATAGTTATTTCCTGGGAGGACGAGCACTTGGGCAGGTAAACCCAGGGAAACAGCAGCAAGGAGTAGGGCCATACAGACCGTGGCTGTTTGTGGCAGGGTCCCTGTGCTGCACCCCAGTGTAGAAGGCAGGACTGAGTTCTCTTACCAGCCACAGGCAAGAGGCCACTTGGAGATGAGTTGGTTTGAAGAACTTTGAATTCCTCAGAAAGGGGGCAATCTTTGTGACCAAGCCCAGAACAGAAATCTACAGCTCGGAGTGAGAGAGGCTGTAAGGTAAAAGATACCAAGACACAGCCAGGTAAGGGCAGCAGCTAGCATAAAGCAGTCACCAGGAGGAGATGCCATTAGCAGTAAGGTACAGCTGGTGATAATCACCATGGATCTTAAAGAATGCCACATCTTCTTCTGACTTGGCCCCTCTACTAATGGAACTCTGGAGTGTTATGTGGAACAGAGTCTGGTAGGATCTGCAAGGATTTCTAAGGTGGAACATGGAAAAGAAAGGGGGAGCAGGTAAATTTAGAAGCATGTGTGCTAAATACTCCTAATAGCAGCAGGGAGAAAAAGCATTCAGCTTGTAAACATAACTATACTGACTGCTAAAAGGACACATTGCTATGTTGTATTTTATGCAGTAGAAAATGCAGAGAAATATCTTACTAAACAAAAAAGGACAAATGATACCCTCAAGACAGAATGGGGGCATTAACTAGGATTTACTAGAACTTATTATCTAATGCAAATATTTCATTTGGAAAAAATAATTAATGCATATGATGGGATATCTACTCAAGTCCTGAAGAGAGAAAATTAACTTCTTTAGGTTGCACCTGGAAGAAGTCAAGGCCTGCTGATGAAGCCCAGATGGGGGAGGAGCTGGGGAAGCTGATGGTAAGAGACAACTATAAGAAGGAACTCTGAAGTTATTACCCAGAGAGGAAGGGTGTTGGCAAGAGACACTGAGGCTGCCTGGGTAGCTAGCAAGCCCTAGAATCTTGCCTTGGATCTGACAAAACCCCAAAAAGGGGTTAAGTAGTTGCAGAGAGTAGAGAAAGTCCCACCAGTAACCCTGCAGGGAATGGAAGACTGAAAAGTAATTAGACAAGAGCCCAGGGAAACTGCAACAAGGTAAGAGCTGGCACAGACTGATTAGTGATCACAGGGTACGTTGGGCTGGAACCTAGAGTAGTGTGAAGGTCCCAGTTCTGCTAGCCATAGGGGGAAAAAAGCACTGACTAGGCAATGAATCAGAAGACTGAGACCCTTTGTCTGGTGGGTCTTTTGTTACCTTGGAAGGAGAAGGCTATTGTGATGTAGCCAGGGGGCTAGATTTCCAAGTAGTAACCTGATTCTGGTGAGACACCATAAGCAAGCAAACAAAAGATTGGGGGGGGGGGGAGGGGGAGGGAAATCAGACTGGGCACAGCTAATCCCCAGACACTGCGAAAAGGAGATATCTAGAGGCGAGTAAGCCCCATGGTAGGGTATAATGTGTTAAATGTATTATCACTTATTGATTTTTTTTCCAATGGCTTACAATACAAAATTACTTAGCTACCGAGAGCAATCAGCCAGCAGCCAAGCTTATGGGACATAGGAGCCCCATAGTTAGTATATGATCTATTCCAGATGCCATATTAAAATGTATTTGTTTTTCCTATATCCACTACAAAGAGAATTAATAAAGACCATTTAAATGCTGCAGCTTACTGGAATTTAGATACTAAGGAACACAGTGTTAATGCAGTATTTTCTGAAGTGTACAGAGTGCAACTATGGGGTGGAGTGAGGGACTGTTTAGAAGCTGGACGTGTAGACGGATCAACTCCTGCAGAGTAATTTTTTTAAAAAACTTGTTACGTTTTTCAAAACGAGGCTATGTCTACACTTGCGGCTTCTTGCGCAAGGGTTCTTGTGCAAGAAGTCTTGCGCAAAATGTCCACACTGCCATGTGCGCGCTGTGCTTTTGCGCATGAGCTCCTATGGCAGTGTGGACGCTCTCTTGTGCAAGAAAGCTCCGACGGCCATTTTAGCCATAGGGCTTTCTTGCGCAAGAAATCCCTGCCGAGCATCCACACTGCCATCTTGCGCAAGAGCTCCTGCGCAAGAGGGCTTACACCTGTTAAAGGAGAGTGTAGCTCTTGCGCAAGAAGCCCTCTCTTACTATGCTGTACTGTAAATTTCCTTGCGCAAGAGCGGGCGGGCAGTGTAGATGCTCTGCAGATTCTTGCGCAAGAACGGCTGTACTTGCGCAAGAAGCCGCGAGTGTAGACATAGCCGGAGTGTTTCTTAATTGATACAGAAACCTTTGGCTGAGTCTGCACAGAGCCTGAAACAATGGCTGCAGATTATACTTTGTTTACATTAACTATTTCACTGCTGAAAGCTAAAGGAAAAGAGCTCTGTAACAACTGCTAGCATTCCCAAAGTTGGGTACTGCACGCAGCCTAAAAGACTAGTGAATATGTGGAAGATGTATGGACTGAGAAGTGCAGCTTTTGCCATCATGTAGTAGGGTTCCTGGGTGACAAGACTGGCTTTGTTTTCTCTAAAAGAGGGCTCAGCTTTTAAAAGTTTAGAAATCCTACATCTGCATCTGACGAAGTGGGTCTTTGCCCACAAAAGCTTATGCTCCAATACATTTGTTAGGCCTGTGGCACCTTATAGACTTCTCATTCTTTATGCAGTCAGACCAACACGGCTTCCCCTCTGATACTAGAAACCCTACGTTACAAAAAGTGTAGTCCAGAGCAGCTTACCTTTCTCATTCTTGCCCTGAATATAATTAAAGAGCTTCATGAAACCAGTGCTGATAGCTGAATCATAATCCATGGATTTAATAGGTGTGGCAACCCATTTAGCTGGCTCATACTGCCGGACTTCATAATCTGAAGCCTATAAACAAATAAAAATATCAGGAATAGCACTTGAGATGGTCAGCAGATTGTAACTTGATTAGGAGTTCACAAACAACTCATTCATTTTTATATCACAAGCGTAACATTTGCATAATTTCAGTAAACTTTTTTTAAAAGGGAGAGGAATATAAACTAATGAACCAGCCTGACATTGCTGGAAAACATGTATAGGTACCAGACAGTAGGAAAAGAGCTCAAAGCCGGAAAAGTGTTGCAAATAAAGTGTTTTGATGTGAATTTAAGTCAGGAAATACAACTTATTTTTTTAAAAGCAACAAAGTCACACCGAGTGAGTGTGTGTGATTGATTTTAATATAGTATCCTTCATGGCTCACTTCCCCCTCAAATACCTGGACTACATCTGACTGATCTCTGACAACAAATAATTTCTTACATTGGAAATTAACATCTATTTGGCATAAATCTGTTTTTGTCTATTAATCAGCCAGCCTGTAACAACTCTAAAGCTTTCAGTGGCCTATGCAAAGTTTAAAGTTTGCCCTACCCTACTAACAGGGAAAATATTAATCTAATACATAATATTATTGAAGTAGTCCTCATGTAATGGTTGATGGGCCAGAGCTTAATTTACTTCACATCAGGAACTCTAGGCTGCGTCTAGACTGGCATGATTTTGCGGAAATACTTAATGGAAAAGTTTTTCTGTTAAAAGTATTTTCGCAAAAGCGCGTCTAGATTGGCACGGATGCTTTTGCGAAAGCATCCGTGGCCAGTCTAGACACGATTTTGCGCAAGAAAGCCCTGATCGCCATTTTAGCCATCGGGGCTTTTTTGCGCAAAACAGTTCTTCCCTGACTACACTGGCCCTCTTGAGCAAGTATTCTTGCACAAGAGGGCTTTTTCCCCGAACGGGAGCGTGAAAGTATTTGCTCAAGAAGCACTGATTCAAGCAAATTCAAGCAGCCAGTGTAGACAGCAGACAAGTTTTTGCGCAAAAGCAGCTGTTTTTGCGCAAAATCTTGCCAGTCTAGACACATCCCTAGAGATTTGGGTTCAATTCCTATACTGCCCACTGACTTCCCACATTATGTAGGGCAAATCACTTACCTTTCTTATCTGTAAGGGACAAACAGGTTTAGTACTACTACTGTACCTCACTGGGTTGTTGGAAGAAATTCATTACTATCTGAGGTTCTAGGAGTTTGTTTAGATGAACAATTAGTGTAGGACAAGCTAGGCTGTTAATCTGTCTTGCACTAACGCTACTTGTGTGACCCATGGTGATGCACACCAAAAGCATTCTAGTATGCTTTGCTATACACTGCTTAGAAACAGGATTAGGTTGGTGTGTACTAGGGAACTTCTAATGTGCAGGACATTTAATGTATGGCATGCTAATGGAAGGCAGACTTACATCCCAGTCTGTTGTGTATTAACTTCAAACTTTTAGATATTAAAATGGGTAGCAATGCAAATACTGCATATAGTTTGAGTTGCAGTTTGGTCAACAAAGTAAACTCCCCAATTTCATCTTTAGTTAGCAAAAGACTATAACACAAATTGCAAATACAGAGCAAAAGGAAGTATAAAACTGTTATTTGCCTTTTCAAGAATTCTGGAGAAGTTTTCTAATGTTTAGGTTTAGGAAACCTATGTTTATACAACTTTGATTATGACACTAAATCAACCTGTCCAAGTGACCATGTACTTAATGTGGCTACAGCAATCTTAAGTTTTGCATTTTATGTTAAACTTTGTAAGATACTTGTTATATTTAATTTTCTGTATTTTGTTTGACTTTAGTGGAAGAGCTAGCTACTTCTAATATCATGGGGGGTATTGGTTTGCAAGGCTCTAAGGCAGGTGGAAACAAACACCTCAGAAGATAGTATTGCATAACTGTTTTTATGCAACTCACCATCTCAGAGTTACTGCAAAAACACACCTAACTGTAGTGTGGTATCTTGCTCCAGAGAATAACAACTTAAATTTCTGTCCGTGTGACCACAAAAGATAGGGGTAAATTGACTTCTACACTTCCCCCAGCCTCCCCAAAAATGTCCACAGTGATTATCCCCAACTTGTAATGTCCTGTTTTGCTGACCACTAACCCTGGCATTTTTTGACCTGAAAAGACGACAGACTAAATGAGCGCACGCAAGAGGGTTGCTAAGACCCATTTCACCTGGTTTGGCGCTGCTGCCCACTTGGGCTCCTCCAGGCTGGAGGCGCGGGCTTGCTTGTTGGGGTTCAGCATCCTAGGGAAATCAAAACAGGACCAAATTAGTGGAGCCTTAGCTAACCCCTCTCCCCATGATTCCCTGAGACCCACCCGCAGCCGGGCACTCGGCGCCCCGCTGTGCCCCTTGCCCACTCAGCCGCGGAGGTAGACCTGGGATTAACGCTGCAGCTGTTCTCTTCCCCCGCCAGCGCCGGGCCAGCCCAGCACCGCGTGTCTTCCTCACCGGCCCCAGCGTCGCCCACCCGCGGTGCCCCCTGCCAGTCCCCGGAGAAGCACAAACCTCCGTCCGCCGCAGCCAGCCAGCCGCTTGTGGGCGGGCCAGGCGGCGAGGTTTCATAACGCTGGAGGCTGGGCACAGCCACGGCTCACGCCCCGCGCGCTGGGAGAGGCCCCTTGCATCCTGCCCCCGTGCTCGGCCTGGGGGAGGCGGGGAACCTGCCCTGAGCGCTGCGCTGCACCGGGGCTCGCACGGCGGGAGGCGCTGCCCGGCTCGCTCGCTCCCTGGGCGGGGAGTAAACAGCCGGGGGCGGGGCTGGGAAGGAGGCCGGGCGATTAAGCTGCGGCTTGACCTGCAGGCTGCACGGAAACCGGCCCCCGGCTGGGGTGAACCTGCGCGTTAGTGCCGGGGGGTTTCGGAGCCAGGCAGACGCTTCCCCAGAGATGTGTGTGGGGTCCATTAGCGCACCTGCCTTCATCCAAAACCGCAGCTGCCCACCCTAGGCCTGGCCCCCCTGCAGATGTAACAGCCTTCCAGCTATGACTTGATCTGGCCATACAAGGAGTTAGAAATCCCCTCGTCTTCATCCTAAATGAGATCTGGGCGGTTACTGCATCCCCGAGGGCCACCCGTTTGTATCGGAAGCTGTGTTGTAGCTTTCCTGCTGCATGGGCAGGAATGTAAATTTGACTGCACGTTCATTATATCCATCAAACCAGATCAGTACATGCACAGTACACCATGTACATAGCAATAAACAGCCATACACTCGCCACTTCAACAAAAATCCATACACCTCGGAGCCATCAGAACACATGTACCAACAAATGCTTGGCCACTGTGGAGAGAGCAAGCGGTCAGCTTCCACCACCACAGCACTGGGGAGCGCTGTGTACCTGCTGGTTATTGGCATGGTGGTGCTTGCCCCGCATTGTAGGTGCTCCTCATCTCTCTTGTGGAACAGCTAGCGAATTCCCATCTGGTGGACTGGAAGCAGGGCTGTCCTCAGGCATATACAGCTGCATTGGGCACCTGAAAATATGGGCCCCCCCTGGCAGTGCCGGTTTAACATAAGGGAAGGAACCTCTAGCCCATGGACCAGATCCTTTTCCCTGCTTAGTTTCATCTGGCTCACAGCGAGTCTTCATGCCACCAACCAAAGACCTGAGACTTGGTTTCCCCTGCTGAATTAGCAAGGATTGCCCAGCTTGCAGCAATGAAGGAAGTTGCACATGCAGCCCTGGCCTACAGGCACCACCCCCACAGTTCCCATTGGGTGGGAACCATTGCCAATGGGCAGTGTGGGAGTAGTGTCTGTGGGCAAGGGCAGTGCACAGAGCCACTTGTCCCCACCCCTCAGGTCTATTGGGACATGTCAGTAACTTCCGGGAGCAGGGGAGGGCCAGAGCAGGCAGGGATTCTGTCTCAGCACCGCTGCATCATCAAATGCGAGCTGTCTGAGGTAAGTGCCCCACACACCTGCTTGAGCCCTCCCCCCCCACAACCTAACTCCTGCTCAGACCCCCTCCTCCCAACCTCCTGCTCTGATCCCTCTTGGCCCAACCTGGAGTCCCCAAACCCACCAGCCCCACCACAGTCAAAGCCATCACCTCTGCACACACCCTAACCCTCTGCCACAGGTTGGAGCCCTCTCCTGCACTCTGAACCCCTCATCCCTCTGTTGTACTTAAAAGAAGCACCCGGGATCTTTTTCAGGGGGATAAGGCACCACGCCACATTTATTGAACATACATAGATCAATCAACACTTTATCATATGCATATGATACATTACTCATACACATACACACCATCTTGTTACCAATAGTTGCTCCCCCTAACTGCACTGGCCAGGTGAGTTAGATGGGGGAGGGGTGGAGCTGGGCTTCTGCAAATCTGGATCGATGCTCCCATGTTGACAAGATGAAAAGCTGGGGTCCCTCTGCAAGATGCCTCATATTTATCCCTCTCATGCAGCCAATTAATCATCACCCTGCCTTTCTTAATGCTACTTCAAAGAGAGTTCTTCCAAGGGCAGGCCCTTGCTGCTCAGACTCCCAAGGCATCTGTATGTCCAGTCTTCTTTTCAATGAGCTCCCTTCACAGGTATTGTCTTGGATCTGGCTCCCCTCTCCACCCTTGGCAACTGCTGCTGGAGGTGCTCACCTTTCATTCTCCATTCACACTTCATTCATTTCAACAGGGCAATCAAGGAAAGGGGAGAGATCTATTCTACTCCTAGCAAAAGACATTTTTCTTTACCTTAACTATTCCTAAGGCCTATAACATAAAGGGCTTAATACAAAGTTACATGAGAATGATACATGGTTATATGGAAGTGTTACAGAGATTTACACACACACCCCCAGGGAAAGCCCCAGGCCTTCATCCCTGCCTTCCACATATGATAATTTTTTCCTCTAATTTAAAACAAAAATTAATAGCCCCAGGTCCACAAGACAGTAAATCTGGTCCTGACCACCGGAACAGCCAGCCCACTCTTACCTGCTCCCACACACCCACTAAACGCTGCACTTTCCTTAGGCAGGACCCATGTTCACAGAGCCAAATGCACTGGTGTTGCGCATTCTGCGTGAGGGAGCAGGTCTGGAGGTCTCTGCTAAAAACAAGTCTGTCCTAGGGATACCAGTTTAATAATACAGGAGGTCCCCGCTTTATGATGGCCTGATTTATGACCCCCTCCCGCATTTATGACCTTTTCCGTAAGTGCAGAAAGGGCAGAAATTCCCCGACTTACATCCTCGGCTCTGCATTTACAATGGCGCATGATGCCTGTCGTAAATGCAGGCTCGAGTTATGACGCTCCTGATTTGCGATGCTATTCCCAGAATTGATCGCGTCACAAGTCGGGGGCAGCCTGTACTGCCTAGGGCCCCATAAATCCTAAGGATGGACCTGACTGCCTGAGAAAGAGAGGCTCCTTCCAAAGTTAAAGGTTATGAGAGGAGAAAAAACGTTTTTGAAATTAAATTTAAATAATCCTTACAGTTACAGCACCTGCAGTATTTATGGAAAGGAAACCAAAATTCTTAAATAGGGCTTACCCGATGGGCAAACTTTTTGGCCTGAGGTCTGTATCTGAGTACAAAAATTGTATGGCAGGACATGCATGTACAGCTGGGGCAGGGGATTGAGCTGTGGGAGGAGATGTGGTTTATGGCTTCTGGAAGCTGCTGTCCACTGGCACATCTTTGCACCTCCCATTGGCTGTGGTTCCCTGTTCTCCACCAATGGCAGCTGCAAGGGGTGATTTTTGCATGCAATCGTAGCGTGCAGAGACCCTCTGCCCTTTCCCTCACCCACAGGGACATGCCATCTGCTTACGGGAATAGCACATGGTCACAGCAGGAAAGACTACTGCCTTGGCCCTGCTCTGCCACCAGACTGGTAATCCGCAGGTGGGATTAGAAATCCTGATGGGCCAGATGCAGCCTGCAGGCCATAGTTTGCCCGCTCCTGATCTAGTATAAAACATGGGATTATACCTTTCTACTTCACAGGCATGCTGTGAGGCTAAATTAATTCCAATAAAATACTTTTGAGTTTAATGGAAAATGCTATAGAATTGCAAAATATTATCCCGATGAAAAATTTTAAACACATGGATAGCATTTTAGATTATATATGTGCATGGAACCAATTGATATTGAGCCATTATTTTGAATCTCCTACACTTAAAATACCAGCCAAAATGATGTATTTCACTAAAGCCAAATTAATCCTAGGTATAACCTCACCGAAATAAAGGGTGAACTGGCCTGGAGTGAACTTAATGTTTTTTATTTAGTTCATCGTAGATTTCGTCCTCAGTTTCATTGTTGTCAGTCAAGATTTATGTTCAGGTATTATCACTAATGTTTTTCTGGGAATTAACTAAGAAGTCTTACATAAGGTTTGCCTCACCTGTTCTAGAAGGATTAATTTATACTGCACCCTTTTCCTTGAGGCAATATGAAACAAAATTATTAATATAGCTCTCCCTTCTCTTTGGATTGAATGTAAACAGGGAAAAAATTGATTACTGTTCATATGGTTTTATTCTCCTGGCTTGTATGTTACCTCAGACAAAATTAATATGCTGATAAAAATACCGTAGTAAAATGATTATTGCAGCCTAATAACTGTACATTATTTAAGCACCAAATAGCATATTTGGCATCAGTAGCACTTTCAGGACAATCTCACGTCTATTGATAGGCAGGCAAAGATTTAATATGGCTGGTCAAGTTATTGTGCCATTAATTTCTTTTGTCAAGGTTATTCCTTTAATAGGCAGTGGCATTTACTGAGTAGTAATACTCATTTTATTATTACAATTATTTTGCTGTGTATGAAACATAATATTTTGGCAAGCACTGGTTGGGGTAGATGTTCCTAAAAGAAATGCTTATGTATAGTTGGACAATGTTGTTATGCTTATGAAAACTACTTTGATAGTTTTAAGTGGGGCTATAAACTTTTTAAAAAGCTTTATGGAATCTGTTGAAGGCACAGATATGGAATAAAGAGGTTCTTGGGGAGTTATTAATGTTTATCACTACTGGAAATCTGACATTTTCTCTCAAGATAGGCATTCTAAAAAAGAGGTGTCAACATTAGTGAGCATTTCGGGAAATTTGGGCCTTAATCTCTCTCTGCCTCTCTTTCAATACCTATACAATTGAAATAGTAATGCCTAATATATTGGGGTGGGGTGAGCTTTGATTTGTCAGTGTTTATAAGATGCTTTAAGATTCAGAGATAGAAGGTATTAGAGCAGTGAAAAGTACCAGTTTATTATTATTATAGTATTTCTCCTGTGCTTATCCAATATTAGCTAGTGAAAGAAAGAATAACTTAATATATGCTTATATTGGATAATTGTATTGGCCCCTCTTCTGCCCAGTTTCCAGCAGACATGTGAACAACACTACCACAGTGGGCATTGGCAGCCTTTTTAAATTCTCAGCAGATCAGCCAAAGTCTGAATGGACCTACAGATTCAATTACCAACTTTATCCCTACAAGAGGATTGAGCACTTAATATTGAGAGAGCTTCATTCTCCAAATGTTGTAAGTCAGAACGTTGATAAGTACTATTACACATTCACTGGACCAAAAAAAACCCAACCCCATCTCTACATTAAACAGAGTTAAGATTGGTTGGTGATATGTCCATTCTTTGCACAATGTTGAGCTGAGCTAAACTGAGACAGGAAATGCAGAGCAAAGTTGCACAATCACTATGCTTTGCCTGTTATCTTGGAAAGATTGTATTATGCTGAGAAGCTTTAGGGGACATCCAGTTTTTCAAAGTTCTTTGTACAGACCAGATCTACCAACTGTGGCAAACGTATACAAAAACTACCTGATAACATAAAGCTGGTGGAGAAATCTCTGCTGCCACTTACATTGGCCACGCCCATGCTTCTGGCAAGGGGCATGAGAGAGGGACATGTCCAGGATGGAGAGAGGTGTCCTGATTTTCCCTGGGTAGGAGGTCCCTGGGAGATCTCATTCCAGTGGTGTAAATTAGAGCTGTACAAGAGCAGCTTTAACTTGCACTGGGATTATGTGGGTGAGGACCAGGGAAATGCCTCCCCTCTTTACTGTGCTGAGTTGCACTCAGGCAGGTGGAAAACCTCCTCATCTCTACTGGGAAACATTCAAACAGGGACCTAAAGGGGAAACACACTTTCTTCTATTATGTGTGTTGTAAACCATCAAATCTTAAACTGGGGAAGGTCATATGGATAAGCTATAAAATTGGAACTCCAATGGAAATGCTGGCTGATCTAGAAATACAGTAAAACTATTTGGAAAGGAGTAATAGCTTAAATATTCATCAGGCACCTATGCAGCAGATAAATATTACAGGGAAAGATCAGCCCTCTTAAGAAAGAATGACAGGGAATTAGGATCTAGAGGATAAGAGCCCCCTGAGATATTAAGCAATTATTTTGCATCTGCCTTTATAAATGAAGAAAGCAGGTCAGGACCCAAATGTAGGATCAGATTTAAGGGGGAATTAACCAGTGTAGAGATAATATCAGCAATAGTTTAAAAAAAATGTAGAAACTCTAACTGAAATGGCAAGAGGACCAGACAACTCTCATCCCAAAAGCATCAAACAATAGCAAGCTAAAATGTTTTGAATTCGACCAATGTTTTCACACAGAGCTCAAGATCAGTTGTTGAAGTTTGAAAGCTGTGATCATGATATTACAGAAAGGGGAAACAAAAGTATAAGAAATGGCAACAAGCTCAATATTTTCCATTAACTAAAAGTGAAATGCAGCATCTCTTAGACTCCCTGGTATAGCATGCTAAAGACTCTGCTGCCAATCCAGTTTTAGGGTCATTGCTACTCACCCATGAGTTGGTAGTGAGAGAAACAATCATTAAGATCTAGTCTATCATTGCTTGCTTTTCTATACTGAAATATTTAATTAACTTTTTAAATATAAAAGTTCTTGTCATCTGCTAGGAAAGAGGCCCTGCAGCTGGACCTGGGATTAGCTAGCTAGCTTCAGCTGCAATCCCTAATCAGCAAGAGAGTCTGATTGCCTGAATGGTGCTGCTCTGAAACACAGCAGTAGTACTTGGCCCAGTGGCTGCTCAGCACTTATGCCTGCAAATGCAATGTCTTCTGTTCTTACCTTGTTTGCAACCTTGCTCTCCTGCTCCATTTCTGACTTCAACTCTGACCACTAGGCCTGGTTGACCATGCACTGGTTTTGTGACAGCAATCAACAATTTGAAGTGATCCCTTTCCACCAGAAAAGGTATATTTAATTTTAAAATAACTTTGCTTTAATAATATAAGTTATTGTCTGCATATATGAAGAAAGGAATCTTCAGAAATGGTTCTGAACTCAACAGTTTCCATTTAACATGAGAATGAAAAATTGTTGCAGGCAAAGAAAGCACTTTATAATGGAAAAAAAGGCATTGCAGACTATGGCTAGAAGAAGGTATGCTGCATATGTATACTTTGTTCTGAGTGAAAGCAACAGTCCATATACGGTTGTTGTTCTTGTATTACTTTTTTTGAATCAGACATAAAAATGAATTAAATAAAATAGGAATTGAAGGGCAGGATGTGGGAAGCAGGTTTATAAAAAGGTTACTTCTGTACTGGCTTGTTCTCTCCTTTTTTTTTTTTTTTCATCCTTGTGCATATCCTTTTTCCTGTTAGGTTGTTCTAGTACAGTGGCTCCAAACCTTTTTTATACTGAGGACCAGCAAGCCCATTCACAAACTTTTGGTGAACCAGTAACATTTTATTTGAAAATCTGTATATTCATTATTTGCAAATAAAATGTAACTGGTCTGCCAAAAGCCCTGGCTCCCAGAGTCACCTCAACCCAGAAGCTGGCAGTTCATGGTCCAGCACCAGTCTACGGGCCAGCGGTTGGGAACCACTGCTCTAGTATGTTGGATGGTAATGATAGCTTTGAGGAATGGATTCATCTCTAGTGCATGAAAATGCACAAGTCTGCTAATAGAATGAGGTTTGCAATAGTGTCTTGAAGCAATTGCTTCTCTAGAAGCATGCTAAAGGATTGACAAAGAGATGCTATGTTCTCTATGGGTTTGAACCTGCTCCAAATTCAAGGGAAGGTGGTGAAGGCTTTAGTAAAAACTCCATATTCTTTTTTTTTTTTCTTTCCTGCCTGGAAGAATGGTGACTTTTATTTCAATCCACCATCCTTGAGAGATCTGGGAAAAGCAACAGTGGAAAAAATTGTCTTCAGGTTCTGAGAAGGGCATTAAGGGGGAAAAGATATAGACTTGGCTCTTAAAAAGAGCCAAGCAGAGAGAGAATACCATGGTATTGATTTATGTACTGGGATGTCTTGCTTGATTATCTGAGTATTACAAGTCCGAATTTAACGTTTTGCCCCGGTGTTTTAATTTTTGACAGTGAACTCTGTACTAGATTAGGACTGGAGCTGAGTGAATCACGCAGAAAATATTTTATGAACAAATTCATTTTGACTATTTCACATCCTCTCTTTATTCACTTTCCACAATCATGCATGGAAAAGGTTTGCATTTTGTTTACACGTATGTTAATGGAAAATCTTTGCATGTCTATTTCTCTCTTTCCCTCCCTCAAATGCCCTGCAAGTTTCTCTGAATCTCTTGAGAGAATCAAACCTTAAGATCCTTATTCAACCCCCTCTTCCTGTTTTTACTGAAGCTATGATCATCCAGTCAAGGATGAAAAATGATAATGTGATCAATCACATAGTGTAACTTCTAAATAGCTATAACTCGCTGAAAGCCCTTTACAAGCATTTCATTGGCTGAAACTCATATACATTGAACAATGAGTAAATCTGAGTTGACACATTCATAGGAATTGTAGTATATTCATGAATAGTTTGTGAATAGAAAAGGGATTACATTAAATTAATAAATTGTTCTCAATAAATGGGTCCACCAATTTTTATTATGACAATTGCAATTTTACCTAGAGCTAGGTTTTAAAAAATGTTTCAAAATCTTTTATCAAAATGTTTCATTACCAGTTTTACCAAACCGGTTTCAGTTTTACCACATTAAATATTTTAATATTTCTTTGTTTGGTCAGTTAGTCTTATGATGGAATTGCGGAGGTTGTTTTTTTTTTTAATTGTTTAAAAATATAAAACACTTTTTAAAACCCTCTGTGTGTGAGCATGGGGTGGGGAGTATGGGATGGGAGGGTGCGGAAAGAGTATTTCTCTAAAAAATAAGTTACACTTTTGAACAGTTCTGACTTCAATCAGTATGGTGGTAATGACCCTATGCACATAATCACTTGGAGCAGGCTTTTCTTTAATCTTTGAAATCAAGGCTATAAATATTCATATTGAAATTTGTTATAAATTAGAGAATTTATTTTTAAATGTGTCCATTTAAATGCTGAGTGGCCTCAACGCATAAACAATAATGAAAATGAGAAGCCCTGTACCAATGGCATATCAGAAATTTCATCTGTAAAGGGAATCCCCTGAACTGAGTTTAAATTATATCTGGTAACAGCTAGCGTATTAAGTGGTGAATATTCATGAGATGGCACCCATTCTTTGCTGCAAGCTAAGGGCCATCTCAGTGCACAAACATAAAGAGTTTAGTGTATATATTCCTATGATGCACAGGAGATCTTCAGTCTAGAACATTTTCTTTCTTATATCTGGAATAACCAAATTTGCATTGCTTCTCAACCTATATAACGGGAGAGCAGGACTCTCTGCACATACAAGACTTTGTGAAATGAAGCCTCCACATGTAAAAGGGAAATAATACAATTAATTAACTCCAGTTTGCAAGTGCTGTATGGATCTCTTGATCTTCAAAATAATCATATAGACTCACTGGGCCCCTGAGCAAAGTGATATCGCATGTAAGTAAATAATAATTTTACAGTGATCTAAAGAGGAATTTGCAAAATTAATAAAATCAGACTCTCAACCCCCTCCCCCTTCCAACTTCTGTTCCTACGTCACCTTTGTAGATGGTGAACAGAAATTAATTTGGAATCATCTGACTTACTGGAGTTCTGAAAATCATGCTTTGTCTGTATATATTATTTTGCTGTATTGTCAGACACAAATCAATTGGATGAGCCTGAGTCATCAAATTTGATCTAAAATAAGCTTTGCTTTAATGATCTAACTGGTCAATAACCATTTAGCACTTAGAAATAAGTACCCTTCTTCCAACAGGCTCCAACACATCACATACTGAAATGATCTAAAATAACTTGGTATGATTCTAGAGAGGAGTTAATTCACATTTGAGGTTGGATATTGATTTTGATTTGGAACCATGGTTTGGGAGTGCCTGAATTCAGGCCATTTTGACAAATCAATGTTAATTTACTGAGAATCCACACATGATGTAGAGTACACATAATATTAAAATGAAATTGTAGGAAAATGAGACTTGACTTGAAGGGGACATTGAAGTGTCTTGAGGTATCCCTTCAGCCAGGGGCCAACTAATATGTAAAGTAGATTGCACTGTGACACAGTGGGTTAAGAGATGCGAACTCTGGATAGAATACAAAAAGCAATCTGTGCAGGGAAAATAAAACTGAATTCTAAGTTTGCTCTTGTTACCACTTAAATTTTGAGCAAACATCTGTCTTTCAACTGTACATGGGATTACAAAGAGGAACCCCCAAATTGTTTGTCCATAGATGGATATTTAGTGAGCAAGAGATCGATACTCATCATCTCTTTGGAGAGGACAGCTGGGTAAATACTCTTCTGGGAGATAACTTTCACAACAAGTCACTCTTACTCACATGAAACATCACTGGCAAATATCACTGGGACAAATGGAAGTGAAACCTGAGACCAGAGGCTGACTCTCTGACACTACCAAGGTAAAGTAACAAGACGGAAACAGCTTGGTGCTGAGGCTGAGTTCTTTATAGATGTAAACCTATTGCATCTTCACTTTAACTAAATGGACTAGACTACTCTAGATGAATTCGTTAATTTTTAAGGCTACAGGTGTATGCACATCTTCTCCTCTTGTACTGTGATTTCCCCTCTCATGTTTTTAATAAGATCACTTTTGCTTGGCACTTTGGGGCTAATTCACTGTTCGCTGTGTTCTGTAAGGGAAATAACCTATGTTTCATGTTATGTTTGCTTGCAATAAGAGCATCTACATAATAATTCATTCATAGAAGACTTCCATGAAGCCAGGTTACAATCCCTGAGCCCTGTCTAAACAGGTGGCTTAGTACTGTTGCAACTGCACAATTAATCAAAAATGGATACTACTTTTCCTCTGCAGTGTGTAGTTACATATTGTAGAAAAAAACATGAATTTTGTTTTTTTGTAATGTTGGTTATTATAGTTGCCGAGTAAACTCTAATGCATCCATATTTCCTCCAGTTCCCTTAATTCTACTTCTGTATCTAAACAGTTGCATTTCAATTTGTCCAGTGAGTTAAGGGGGAAATAGGTGTGTGTTTCAAACACAAAGTCATCTTCTCACTCTTGGTTTATTTTTTTTTATTTTTTCTAAATTTTTACAAACTGCACCTCATGTCCAGCACTGAAAGGTTACAGGGTTTGATTTTTTTTTTTTTTACTTTAAATAAGAAAATAAATTAAAACCATCAGACCTAGACAACTTCTAGGACTTCATATCTGCTTGTCAGCTGCATGAATATCCTGATTTGCCATGTTGTCTATTTCTACTTAACCCGAAACGATTGTATGGCCTATGATCCTATTTTCTTGTTACGCTGTCGTAGCTGTATGGAAAAACAAGCATTGAGACTGATGATGGTATTTACTCACTCACATACTTTGTAGGCCTCATTTCTTGTTCACTTTTCCTGAGATCTGCGTCACTGCTATTGCACTTACAATTATGGTGAGTTTTTGTAAATACAGATACTTCAAATTAAGTTACTAAAATTACCAAAATCTCAATTTAAAAAAAATAACAACAAAGGAAGAGATTTGTGATACAAGCCCTTTCAGTAATTGACACACATCTAGCATAGTTTGCCTCCCTTCATAGCTGATAATCTATATTCCAGATTCAGCTCTCTAACCTAATGAGTGCCCTTCAATTTAGTTAAGGTACATCATTAATTTTATCCTTACAGTTCCTCCCACCCCACACCAACCTGGTGTTATTTTCTGTTTGTTGCCATGAATTGGAATTAGAAATGCTGAATCATTTAAATGTGTTAAGTAATCCCACATCAACAGCACCTTCCTCCATTAATTTCGTTGTTGTTTTGTTTGAAAATTTTGTCACTAATGTTAATGATTAGTGGTCTCTTGTTTAAGCCTTGATGGATTGCAAGCTTCAGCCAAAGGTGTTTCCTTAGGAAGTTTGTTTACTGTTGGTTGGTGACCAGCATGTACTCTCTTCGTAAGGAGGCACTGGATCCTGAGAGAACTCTTTCTGAGCCGCTTCCATAGAAGGTTTCATAGTGGCCTCCTCATATGATGGAGGCAAGATTACCATGAGGGAAGTGGCTTCAGGGAGCAGAGTGGAGTAGTGGAAATTCTGCTCACTGTTCCAGGGCAGTACAGAAAGCAAATCGGACACATCACGCTCCGGTAGGTGCTCGGGAAGATCAATACTGAAGATCTGCCCTTGGGGACTGGGTCTCTGGCAGCGGCGGTATAGGAAGAGCAGCAGGAATGCCAGGAAGAGCAGCATGGTGGCAGGCAGGATGATGCATAGAAATGGTTCTATGTCGTCTTTGGTTGAACTGCTCTGTAATTAACAAGGAAATATATTTAATTTTCAATCTCCTTTTTTTAAATTCTCCCTCTCTCTTTATTTTTACTGTTGAATATGCATGCCCCCCCAATCATCAAATGTTTCTGCTTCTATTTGTTCTTGGTCTACATGAGAACCTTATTCCAAAATAACGCAACCCCTCTTCCCCGGCCCCAAAGGCTGAATTTACAAATAGATTGTCCACACTATCAAGCCTGTTCTTTCCAAATAACTGGTCACGGAATTCGAAATCTATACTCATGCTTTTCACAAAGAGTAATGATAATTCCGAAATAGTAATTTAAAAATAATGTTCATGGGGATGCTCTGGTGCCACTAATTCAAATGTATTGGCCTCTAGGAGGCCTCCTGCAGCTTCCCAGAGTACATCCTGGGGCACTAAGTCTGAGGTAGCACATCCACATTAATAAAGCCTGCCTCAGACTAATTTCAATGCTTCCCTGTAGTGAGGACATGCTAGTTTAAACCTGTTAAATCGGGAGTTGTTAAATCAAATTTAGTAATTTTGAAATAGTTTTCTAGTGTAGACATTGCGATGGTGATCTTCTTTCTCCCCTATTAGCTATTCTCACACTATAACTTGTAGACCAGTGAGCTTAAGAGTTCTCCTTGGTGGTCCACATAATGAAATACTTTGCAAACCAAGATCTGGAAGAATTGAAGTATTATAGAGGTGGGAGTTAAAAGTTTCCTGTCTGAAGTGGTCCACCAAAATTAAAAGGTCAAACAGCCACTGCATGAAACTCATAACTTCTCTTTGAGCTATAGCATATCTTTTGGCCAGGAAGGATTATGTTTTCATTGATAAATTTGAGTAAATGCTAGCTTCACTATTCACAAACAAACTGATGAAAAAACACTTCCACTGATGATAATCAAAACTTAGGTAGGCAATATTTTTTCTTAGTTTAAGAACTTATTACAGTTTAAGGATATTTAATTTGTATATTTTTGACATGCAATGTTGACAACTTTGTGTTTTTAATGGTTATAAAGCTTTAACTTTTTTTCATCTCAGTAAGTATGTCATGAAATAATTCTGATTTCCCCCATAATTTTCCATAAACGTATAAAAAGTTTAAATATTTATACTGAGGAAAAGCAGCGAGGAGTCCTGTGGCACCTTATAGACTAACTGAAGTGTTGGAGCATAGTCTATAAGGTGCCACAGGACTCCTCGCCGCTTTTGCAGATTCAGTCTAACACGTCTACCCCTCTTCTCCTGAGGAAAAATGCTTAAAACCAGCTACAAAAACTTAAATAGATACAAATTTGGAAAATTGCCTAAAACACTATCTTTTGAAATTATTTAAAAAAAATCAAATTCTGCCAAGCTAACACTTCTCTTAAAAGGCATTTAGTCATTATTTTAAGGCTTCAAGCGATGAAGATTTTACATAGCCCTAAGTAAATTTATTCCAATTATTACTTACCCTAACTGTTAAAAATCTGTCCTGTTTCTAGTCTGAATTTGTCTAGTGTCAGCTTTTTGTAGTGCATTTTTCTGTTAGATTAACTACAGATCTGCTATTAGAAATCTCTTCCCCAGGTGGGTACATGTAGACTGTGATCAAGTCACCTCTTAACCTTATTTGGAATACTTTAAATAGATTGAATTCCTTAAGACACTCATAAAGCAGGTTTTCCAGAGTTCCTTTATTCTTGTAGCTCTTCTGAATCCTTCCAACAATTCAATATCCTTTTTGAAGTGTGGATACTAGGGCTGCCAACCAATTAATCGCGTGTGCTGTCCACTTGAAACGCAGTGGCAGCTTTTCAAATGTGCAGCACCACAGGAGCCTGAGGTCAGCTGGAGTCCCCAGCTGATCGCCGGCTTTGCTAGCACTGTCCCTTTGAAACACAGTAGTGGAGTACCCAGCTGACCTTGGCTTGGTGCAGCACTGCCCCTTGGAAATGCCGCTGCCACAGGAGCCAGGATTAGCTGGAGTCCCTGCTGATCCTGGGCTGCATTGCGCTGCCCCTGTGAAAAGCCAGGGCAGAGCTTCAAAAGGGCAGTGCTGCACAGCTGACCCCAGGCTGGCCACAGCCCAGCTGTGGACTCCAGCTGATCCCAGGCTCCTACTGCGCTGCCCCTTTGAAATGCCCTGGTGGCATTTCAAAGGGGCAGCACTGTGGAAGTGCCTGCGATTAACGCGTTTTAAAAAATTAACACATTAATTGTGTTCCGTGTTAATCGCAGGCGTTAATGCGCGTTAATTGACAACCCTCGTGGATGTCAAAACTGGTCACAATTTCAGTAATAGTCTCAGTAATGCCATATACCGTGGTAAAATCACCTTCCTATTCCTACTTGATATTCCCCTTCTTATATATTCAATTATTATGTTTGCCCTCTAATTACAGCATTATACTTGGAGCTCATGTTCAGCAGACTGTGTATCAGGGCCCCTCCATCTTTTCTACTAGCTTATAAATACATGATTGTGAAAATGTAAAAAGTCAGAAGAAAGTAAGAGTATGCCTACCCTACCAGATTTTGTTGACAACTGACTTTTAGTGACAAAATAATGTACATACTGCAATGTGACTCTTGTTGGGGAAAAATGCCCAGTTTTGGTGAACCACAATTTGTGTATCTTTTTCCACTTTTCTTCCCCGACATTTGGCCCAGTGTAGATGAGCCAAATGTTGGAGAGAAAAGCCTCTTTTGGAACATCCCTTTTTCCTTGTAGAACGAGGCTTACAGGGATGCTGAAAAACTCATCTGCTTTTCTGAAATTTTTTTGGAAAAGCAGACACGTTTCTTGGACACGGCAGAGCTTTTTCCAGGTTACCTCCTGTATCCCGGAAAAACTCTGCAGTCTAGACATACCCTAAGACTTTTTTTCTTCTCTCCCCTCCCCCATCCCTTTTATTGTCAATAAAGAGCCAGTGTCGATAAAACAAACAGCAGTGTCTACGGACCTGGCTTTTTTCAGTATCCCACAATACCTGCCCTGATTGTTTGTCTCAGCTTTTTGGTCTCTGCTGCCCTGCAGGTGTGTACTCTTCCCCTTTCCGAGCTCCGGGAAGTATCTGACAGCCGAGCGTGCAGCTCTGTTTGAGGAAGCAAGAGCAAATCATTGGAATGCTCCTGTGCTGCCCTGCACTAGGAACATGGTGGCAGGCAGACTGTTGCTGCAGGGGGAGGAGGATGGACACCTGTGCTGCGCTGATATTCCTCAGCATGAAGAGCTCACAGAGCTGCTCATGATGCTGCTGCTCCTTCCCCCCCCCCCCCCCACTCCCTCCCCCGTTGAAAAGGCTGTGGGAGAACTCGGAGGGAATCCCAAGGGGTGCAGGGTTCAGCCCTGCCTTTCCACAACACTGCACTGTGGGATATGTATCCACGGTGCATTCCTCACACTGTCAGTGATGGTGCCCCGAATGCGATCTGCTGACAGAGGAAGCAAATGTGTACACCCTCTGGTGATTTTTGTTGACTTCTGAGTGTTTGCATAAGTTTTGTCAACAAAACTTGGTAGTTTAGACCCACCATACCATTGAATTTTGATTCCTTCCAGTAAAATGGAGCATGAAGAGGATGATTCAATTTTTTGTCTCTGAAGTACTACAGGCCCGATCCAAAACCCATTGAAATACAGTGTGCTGTTTTTAAATAATAATAATAATAATAAGCTCACCATTAATACCACACATTTCCAGTGACTTCAGTGGGCTTTGGATCAGCTCCTATGCTTCTGTAATTTTTTCTGCAGAGGTCCACCACAGAATTAACTCTCATTTAGTAATTTTGTTTGTCAAAAAAAAAAAAAAAAAAAAAATTTTGTAGGCAGTGCAAGTTATTTTCCTTCCAGAGGAGACTGATTTGGGGAATCTGTCTATGTGCATCTTACAAAGTCTAGTTGATATTGGGGACTCTCTGGGTATGTCTACACAGCAATGTTATTTCAGAATAACATTATTTCGAGATAACAAAGTGTGTGTCTACCCAGTAAGCCAGTTTTTTTTGTAATAATATGGAGCTGGGGGACTTCTTACACCAACTCCTCTAACCCTCATATCACAAAGAATGAAGGAAGTGTTCTTCCTTCGACTGCCTGCTGTGTAGACAGAGCCAAAAGCCAAATTAAGCTATTTTGACTTCTGCTTCGTCAATTGCATAGCTGAAGTTTATATATCTTAATTTGACTTGCCCCACGTGTAAATGTGTCCTCTCTGTACATATCAGTATCTGTGGTCTGACGCAATTTTGAATGTAGAGCTTGTCCACTTTCTCTGTCGGCTTTGTTTTGTACCTCCTTGTGGTACTGCAATTTCAAGGGACAGTGACACAGACTTTCTAAGTGATGTTGGGCAAGTCACTTAAACCCACCTGGGAAAAGTTTGTTGCTAATTGTATGTCCTTATTTTCTGGGTGCGTGACATGAGACTCTGGGATGTGGAGTCCCCAAATGAGGGGATGTTTTGATCTATCTCAATCTCAATCCCCCCTCATCTCCTGCGGTGCTGTGAAAATCAATTTTTTCATATTTGCAAAAGCACTGAGATGCCATAGCGATGAACACCGTAGAATAGTCTGAGAGGAATTAATAATTCAGCCCTCAGACCTGGATTTGAATAGCTTGCAGTAAATAGGGCCTGGGGCCACGCTTTGAATAAAGAGGCAAAAACAGTGCATTGAATAGCTGCTGATTAAATGAACGCTGTCTGTCCTGAGTGCTGAATGAGGCAGGGCATCTCTGGAAAAATGTGAGCATGTCATTTGTGTGCACACAAGGAGGGATGGGACTGAATTGAGGTATTTAAGGCAACTTTACTTCTGGCATTTACCGACTTTTGGGAGCTTGACTTTGTAAGCATAATATTTTTTTTTTTTAGCATAGTTTTGTGTGATTAGCTGGGATTAGAGATTTCCTATCTGGTTTTCTCTGAATTTGAACAGGGCAGGACAATGGATTCCTCTTTCAAAACTGATCGAGAGGTTAAAGACCAGATTATTCACTGTCTAGTAAAACTACACAAAGTGCTAGGAAAAAGAGGATATAAATCACTATCATTTCTATTCAGTACTGTTTCAAATCTATTCTGCATTTGCTTTGCATAGGTGCAAGTGAATCTCTAAGGAAAATACGTTGCGGAGAATTAGGCTTAAGTTTAGGTAATGCGTTATCTGGATATTTTTAAATCCAAAGTATTTTTTATAAAGTGAATTAAGGCCAATGCTGCTGCTCTCACTTGAGGTAAAATTCACATTATCTCTTTGTCTGGTATACAGAAGATGAAAAATTATTTTGATATCCTCCTGCCAAACATTATACATTATGTTTGTAATATACTGGAGAAACTGGTCTAACAAACAGCTAGTTAGTTATTAAGTTTTGTATCTCATATATGGATACTAAAAACCTGCCTCACGAAAGAGTATTTGAAGACAATTTGATCGATCTGGTACAGACTTTCCGTCTCTTCCTCACCCTTTTTTAAATTTATTATTTATCATTACAAAAGAAAGCTGCATGATATAAAGACTTTGCTTCTGAAAGGGACAAATAAGTATTTCATGTAGATCTATTTGAAAAGGTTTTTAATGGAAATATTTTCATGAAATTTCAAAAAAATAAACTTTTTAAAGTCTAATTGGCTCATCAGCATTTCAGAGGACAAAACAGCAGAAAACGACATACAAGAGCACAGGAGCCAGACAGTGAAACTTTTAAAAAACAAATGACAATGAGTTTCAGTGTCTTGACTGAGTGAAATGAAAAAGCCAAGAACGTGTATTGAGAAATTCCTTAGGATGTAAAATGATGGCATTCTCTGGAGTCACTTGCTCCTTGTTGCTTGTCTCTTATTTCAGAGTTTAAGCCTGTCTCCCTCCTACAACACATAACACTTCCTGAATATGAACATATTCTCTTTGGTGGCTTTTTATTTTTAGAATTGATAGTGAGGAAGAATCCACCATGACCCTTGGTAAATTGTTCCAATGATGCTGACAGCTTCTGTGTTGTTGTGGTGTAGTTGGTTGGCCTATCTGCAACTGAATTGCCATGCCCTTGGGCCAGGTGTGAGGGGGTGACTCTCTGCTCCTGGAAGGGGCAAGGCCTTGTGTGGAAGGGGCAGAGCTGAAGGCTAGCCTCCCCACACCAGCCCGTCAGCACCACATGGAGCATCCCACCCAGGGTTCAGGTAGTGATTTAAAGGCCTTGGGGCTCTGGCTGATGATGCAGTAGCAGCTAGGTGCCCTGGGCCCTTTTGAATTGCCAGGCCCTGGGACAGTGTTGACCCTCCCTCCCATTGGTGGGCCTGGTTAGTTGTGGATATTAATTGATAGATCTCCTTTCCCATGCCAAAGGGAGGTATGCTGGTTTCCCTAGTTCTTATATTGTAAACAAAGGACTATGATTTGAGGGACAAAAAGCAACAGGAGCAGATAAACTCTCTTCTTTTCATGAGAAATAGACTTCCTAATAAAGGAGAGGGGAAGGGGAAAAAAGAACAAAAATGTGAAACACTCTCTCTCTCTCTCTCTCTCTCTCTCTCCAGGAAAATGTTTCCATTTGGCATCCACTGGTTTATAGAACTTTGAACGTAAATGAGATTACTTGGGCATCTTTAACTTCCTGTGAAATGTATTCTTTCCTGTAATTTATACATCTTATTAGGAAATGCAATTTTCTAATTAGGAAATGCAATTTTCTAATTAGGAAATGCAATTTTCAAACAACTGAGCATTGAGAAGATGTATAAGGAGTGAAACATTTTCATAAGTCAGACTGCACATGTTTTAACTGCTTGGTATGTACAACTGCCAGCTTGCAGGTCACATGTTCCTTGTCAATTGAAAAAGCTGTTCACCTAGGTTAGATGGTAAAGAATGAAACCCAGAAGAGAACAGATGAGCTGTATGACACTTCCATAAGGAGGAACTCTATTTAAATAAATTTTTAAAAAACCCTGTAGTTATTTACCTACCGGCTCGTTGTAAAAGATGACCACGTAATCAGGGAAGTTATGGGAAGATGTCCAAGTGGAAAAGAGATGCCTGGCTACTGAGTTCCTACAGAAATCATTTTAAATAGTGTGGGGATTTTACTATATTGCTAATGATTTGCTGGACACTTAGAGCTTTGGATAGCTAAATTTCAAATCTAAAGAGAAATATAAAACAACTGGGACTGAATGATGAATTGAACTAGGGATGTAATAGTGTAGTCAGTTTACTGATAAGCAAAAGCTTATAGGTTAATGCTGTAGACTACACACATTTCTCCCATCACCCCCTTACCCCGCCAGTAAATTTTTTAGCAGGCTGGCCAGCACCCCAGCTCAATCTTGGCTTGCAACAGGTCCAGGACCTACCCCTCCTATGGCTCTGCATTTAAAGTGTATTGGGAGCTGGGCAGGCAGACAGCCTAGCTCAGTTCCGGGTCCAAGAGCTCAGACCCTCCCTTAGACAAAAGCTGCTGACACCCCACGCTGCTGTCTCTTTATCAGAGGCAACAGCTCAGGGTGACAGGCAGCCGGTCCACGAGGGGAGCTGGTTTTTAAACTGGCTCCCCTCACAGGTCAGCTCCTGCCC
The DNA here is from genome assembly GCF_049634645.1 of Pelodiscus sinensis. Taxonomy (NCBI): domain Eukaryota; kingdom Metazoa; phylum Chordata; order Testudines; family Trionychidae; genus Pelodiscus; species Pelodiscus sinensis. Next base: position 98,605,312 of record NC_134713.1, on the reverse strand, counting down.
GGCACTCTCGCACTGCTGCCTCTGATACAGAGGCAACAGCACTAAGTGGCAGGGGGCTCCTTGGGAGTGAGGCGCACTGGCTGCTGGCCCTGCCCCAGAGACTATAGAATAGTCGACTAATCAATAAGAATTCATGATGTTACTCGACTATTCAGTTAATTGACATTTAACATCCCTAAATTGAACATGTTCATGCTTTTTTTTTTTTTTTAAGGTGGAATAGGAGATAAACATTAATGATAGAATTTCCAAAACTTCCTAAGTGAGTTAGGTGCATTGGAAGTAATTAAGATTTCTGCACCAAACTGTCATAGGCACTTCTGAAAAGGACACCTTCATTTCTTAAATAGGTTATCTCCTCTTGGTATTTTAAAAAGGCTTCACAGCATTATTGAATATAAAACTGATACACAGAAAATATTTGTTTTAGTATGTGTAGCTATATAAATATGTAATTCTGTGTTCATATAAACATTTTGCTTTTTCAATTTTCAGACTTGTTCTTCCATGCTAACAGGCATATGAACAACAGGAGTATTTGTGTGCAAAGAATTTATTTTTTATTATTTCTGTTGAAAAAGAACATTAGTTTAACAGGGCGAAGACTTTGCCATCTATAATCTATTGTTTTGGTAATGCTACCAATGAGCAGATTCTGTTTAACGTAAACTGGAATTAGTTATAATCTAAGAGACACAGAAGCCCCACGTTTCTTGTTTTGTTTTGGTGTGCTTTATGTCTTATTTGCTGCAGCTCTCAATCTTAATTCTTGGTGTAACTCCATGCAGGTTGGATTTACACCAGGGTTAAACTTGCACCCTAAAGCTGAGTTTTCAATACATTTCAGGCAACAATAGAAAAGCAGGCTGTCTTTTTATCTGACAGACAATTATCTTCCTCCCACATCCCTACATATTTTTCTTTTGCTAAGAAGTAATCATTGTACAGCTTAGAGAACAAGAGTTCATTGCTGAGTACTACTCACTCTAACAGCTGTAGAAAGGATCAGAGCCAAAGAGAGAGAGAGAGAGTGTGTGTGTTTGTGTGTGTGTGTGTGTACATTTAAAACAAGAAAAGGGAGTATAGCATGTAGACTGCGGTATACTCATTTTTTAATTCATTTGGAAGAATTAAACTTCTTTTACTGCCTATACCTGCAAGTTTTTCTTATTTGGGTCTTAAAGCTTACATATATTTGTGTGGTAGGAGGAAAAACAAATTAATTTCAATGAGGAAGTACATAAACTTTCAGTAACCAAATCAAATACCATCTCTTTTTTTCCATTTGTATAAATCCTCGTGTCCTAACACCCACACATTTCCTCTGCCCCACACACCAACGTGTGTCACAAAAAAGCCAAAGAGCATTTCCTAAAGTGACTCTATGGTACTGACCTGCAGCTGTGTTTCCAGAAGTGGCACACCTGGTTCACTTGTTAACCAGTCGTAGTTTCCTCTGTCAGCATGTCCAAATTTCCTCCAGCTGCCGCCTAAGAGCCACCTCATGCTTTCATTAACTTAATACACTGTCTTAGTCCTTCCACCTTGCTTCACAGCTTACAGTGCCCTTCTCACCTCTTAGCCCAGACCCAGAGGGGAGGCACCCAGCTAATGATCCTTTATAAAATTCTTCCTTGGTGAAGACGGGGAAAAAAGTGAAAAAACAACCAAATAGATCTCAGATGCTACTCTCTGTTGCAACTCAATCTCTCTGGATTTGCTTCACTGGCCTACATTACCAGAAAAGCTGGCATCAGGTATCAGGGATGGGATAGCATTCTGATTGGAGAGTTCCCTGCACTAGGATTATTAAAGGGGAATTTGCATGTGAATCTGTTACCACATGGTCCTGACTCTTTGTGGATAAATAATTTTCTAAATGTAAATATTTAATAAACAACTTCTTGGTTTTTTTAAAAAGCTCCCATGCCCAGAGAGAAAGTTCCTTGCACTGTATATAGGAAAAGGGGTGGAGGAAAAGAATCAAGACAAAATTCTCTTTATCTTTGCTGGAACATACAGAGTCGTTTCTGGGTAGAGAGGCAAGGACATAAGGCTGACTACGCTGCTGAATTATTTAGGAGCATTAGAATGTAGATGTTAATGATAAATCCAAAGAGTGATCTCTGCCAGCAAAGGCTTTGGTCACTGAGAATATACGATTACTTTCCATAATAATAGCAAATCTGACAACTGCTTAATTCTGCCCTTATTTACTCCTTTTTAGGATAAGCATCACTAGATTGAAATTAGTTTAGTTTTTTTTTTCTTTTAAATCCCAACTATATGTATTCACATCTCATTGAGATCGCATTGAGCTAGAGAGAGGTGGAGGGAGGACTATTATTTCGGAAAAGTGGACAGGGTTGTTTTTTATTTTATTTTTTTAAATTCTGAGTAGGAGGAGGGACTACTTTCCTGCACACACAGACCTTTCAGTAACCTGATGAACATGGCCTAGAGATGGACACAGAGGTCTGTGTGTCAGCATTTCTGGCTTTTATTTCCTGGTTTCATATAAACCTACATTTTTCTTCTCTAATTTAACACTCTAAAAAGACTTAGAGCCTGATTCTGTAGTAGAAGGCAATGGGAGCTTTGGGTACTCAGCCCACCTGAAAACAAAGCTTAGACAATAAGACACAGGTCCTCAATTTGTGGTGATGAGGAGGCATGTGGGACATGTCTGGGCCTTACCCAATGGGGGTAAGGAGGGAGGGCTGCCCAACTCTGCCCCATACCAAAGATGCCAGCAGCTGATCCTGCAGCCCCTTCTATGGCCCCAGCCTTGGCCTCCTTATGCCTTTGTCCCCCCCCCCCCCCCAGCTGTGTCCCCAGCTCCAGAGGCCATGTGGGGGCATGAACAGGAGGAAGAGGGGGAGCATGAAGTAAAAAGTTTGAGACTACGGCAGTAAGGTCAGGCCCACCGGCATGGAAGGGGCAATCTCCTTGGGACCTAGCTGCAATTCAAAAGAGCCTGGGGCTCCCAGCCACCACTGTTGCTACTGTAGCAGTGCCCAGAGCCCTGGGCTCTTTAAATCGTCTCTGGAGCCCTGGGCAGTGTGCGTGCTTCACATGGTGCTGCATGCTTGGGGAGGAGATGCAGTGCTGTATGGGCAGCACTGATGGTAGGATGTCCTGCCTCTTCTGGGAACATGGAGCTACCCCTCACCTTGCTCAGAAGCCCATCAGGGCTGTCTGTTCCCCTGAGTAAGGGTATACATATACACAATATAAGGGGCGCTCTACAGTCTTAATAATGCTCACTTGGGAGAGCATGTTTTGTGACTTGTAACGTCAAACAAGGAAAAGTTTGGAAATGCCGGAAGGATGGTGGCTTGTGCAACCTTCAGTTGCTCTCCTTGGGCCTGTGCATTCCAGCACTCTTTCATTTCAGGCTTACGTACTATATTTTCCCCCCACAGGACTCTCGTTTCATTCATTGCACAGAATGGCCCTGCTCTAGTGATGAAACAGGGTTCTGTAGTAAGGGAAACTATTGTCTGTAGGACCCTTTGTCATTTTCTGGAGAAATTGGAAGGCAGGCAGTGAATGAGGCATGGGATTGGAGGAAGCAGAAAAGTCTCATGGGAAGGCACTTGAATGCCACCCTGTGGAATTAGAATCTATCCCACACTCTGCCACAGAGTTTGTATATGATGCTGGATAAATCACTGCAACCAAACTTTGCACAAGTGGTCATCCACTGTCCTTTATTGTAGGTGTCGTGAGACATTGGGTCTAATTTGCAGAAATGTTCAGCACTCAGAGCTGCAGCTGAAGTCAGTGGGAACACGTGTGCTTTAAACACATGAAGTGCTATATAATACTGATTATTCTGAAAAATCGAGTCCCAGAGATATCAAATTTGGCCCCCCCAAATTATGGATTTTTTTTAAAAAACATCTTTGTGCCTCCATTCCCAATCTGTAAAATGGGGATCAACACCCTCAGAGGGTTTGGTGTTTCTGAAGCACTGAAATACTGTAATAAAGAGCACGGCAGTAAAATCTGCAGAATTAATAATTCAGTCTTCAGAACAGGGTTTGAAAAGTATGGAGTACATAAAGCCTAGGTCCACATGTTGAACAATGAGGAGGAAAAATATTGACTAGCTGTTTATTATGTGAGTAAAGTCTGTTGTATGCACTGAATGAGGCAGGGCTTGTGGAGGTGTGAGGGAAATAGTATGTGATCATATAATGAAGACTGTAATTCAGGCATCCAAAGAACTGAATTGAGTTGCTCGAGCAATCTTAATTTTAATGTTTGCTGACTTTAGAGTGCTTTCCTATCAACCAAAATATCATCATGTGACTTATGAAAACACACTGGTCATCAGCAGGGTTGGAATATTTCCATTCACCACAGATCTCAGTTACCAGAGCTAATGGAATAACTGAATGCAGAAGTAGGGAGTTCTCAATGTGGGATGAGACCTCCATTTTGCCAGTGGATGTTACAGATATTTGGTGAACTGACACCCAGTTTCCATTCCTTGGGACCAGGATGAAAAGCCTGGTCGCCTTGCCCAGAAGTCCTATTCTTACTACTTCAAATTCCCCATCCTAATATCCATCATCACTCCATACATCCAGTGCAAATCTCCTTGCCCAGCCAGTCCCAGTTTCCCCACTACAGCTCCTCATCCAGTCTCTTCCGTTTCCCTTCCCACCAGGCCATATTGCCAATTACCGTTTGCTGCAAGTCCAAGGCTCTTTATGCAGCATCTGTCTCTTCCCCCACAGCCCCTTTCCCATTGCTTGTCCCAGTCTCTCCCCTTCCTGACTCCTTATCACAGTCTCTTTGCTGAGGCATCACTAGTTCTTTCCCTTCACTCTATCCTCCATCAGTTCTCTCTCCTTCCCCACCTAATTTCCTCAGTTCAACTGGTCCTCAATCCCAGTCAGTACAAGGGTGTTCTCTTCTTGCAACTCCTGATCTATTCTCCCTCTTCTACCCTCCAGTGCCCATGTATCTCATTCTTAGGTCTGGTTCTTGTCTTTGTCTCATCTGCATTGAAATCAGGCAACTTCCTCCTTTACCTACATGGGGGACAGAAGTTTGATAATAGCTGTACCTTTTTGTCTGCTAAATTGAAGAGCAAGATACAGTATCTCGAAGTGGAAGGTAGACAAATTTGGACTAGCAATAAGAAGCAGTTTTTTAATAATGAGAGTAGTTATTCATTAGAACAATTTACCAAGTGTTGTGGTGGATCCTCTACTGGAAATGGGCAATTCAGAAACTGATGTTTTCTGAAAGATACGCTGTAGCTCAGACAAGAATTAACTCAGGAAAGTTCTGTGGCCTGTGTTGTACAGGAGGTCAGATTATATTATCAAATGATCACTTTGGGTTTTATAGTCTATTAACCACATTGCTGGAGCCCTGCATGGAGATCATTGTGAGCACAAGAAAGAGTGTCTCTGCTGTCATATCAGGTGACTGCCTCCAACCTGACAGATAGCAGCTAACGTTGAAATTGTAGGGAAAATCCTACTCAGTTCTGCACTAATGTATGCCTGGTGGGGATGGAACTTTTGACGATTTTAGCCTGAAACCGTATGTAGGTGCCGTCAAACACTAGGGGTGGAGGGAAGTGTCATGGCTCATTCCCCACTCGGACTTGATAAATGCAGAAGTGGGGGCCAGCAAGTGTACCCCAAAGCCTTACCTACCAGACTTTGGTATAAAACTTCCCCCAAAATCTTCAAAAACCTAGATTTTGGGAATAAAACTTCCGCTGCCACCACCCAAATATTAATAATGAGATTAGGGGAAAGATCATTTGGGAAATCTCACCCCTATTATAAAAATCAGGACACACAAGTAACCAATGCCAGGTTAATAAAAAGAAAAGAGAAAACTTTTATTATTACAACAATATTCCTGTTGCAAGCAGGAAAGGTAACAAAATATACTCATGGAGGAGTTACACCATGGGCTGGAACTTAGTTAAAAAGAAAAGCCAAACATCTCTTAAGCAGTGCCAGATATCCGATCCCATACCCAACCCTTAAAACAATAAAGCCTAACGGGGAGGGGAGGGGAGGGGAGGGGAGGGGAGGGGAGGGAGAGGGAGAGGGAGAGGGAGAGGGAGAGGGAGAGGGAGAGCAAATTCCTTTGTCCCAGTTTGAAAGTCCTACTTGCATTCCTATTGGCCACTCCACCTGGCTAGGTGTAGTTAACCCCTTAATCCCCAGGCTGCTGGCTAACCCTCATAATCATGACAGGAAGGATGTCCAATTTGCAGTTAGACACCAGTTTCTTGTCTTTGCTCCTATTTTTCCACCTAATATCATTCCTTCTTTCTTATAATGGCTTCTCTCTTGGAAGCATACATAAAACACAACCTCATCGAGCCTCCCACTATGTAAATGTTAACTAGCAATGATGAATCGTGCATTATCACATTACATTGGAGTCTCTCTCTCCAGAAAAGCTACATGTGCTCTTGTGACAGGAAGACCCATTATCTTTTGTGCTATCTGGCAAACGTTCTCTCTTGTACTTTTTAAAAAAAATCAGTCCACTTGTTTCTGTAAAGTTCTTTAACCATCTCAAGATTTGGAGTTGTTTGAAATTGAGAAGTGTGAATACTTGTGTAATTTAAACAACAAAGGCTAATAAATGCTTTTGGGAGCAAAACTCATTGTATCTAAAGAGCCTGCTTCTTCTCTGCTGGAATAACTACGTCGAAGCCAGGGGAGCTATCCTGATTTGTGCTAGCTGAGAGTCTACTCAATAATGTTGCTTGACAAATTAAGCACTCTTGTAATTTTTAGCAACTGAGATGGGCTGAATTTTTTAAATTTGTTTCCCCTATTAGGATATAGTCAGATATCTTGGAGTGGAAGCAACAGTGACAGTAATAGAGGGAGGTATTTCTGTGGTATTCTCTCTGGAGTTACTCCAGGTGAGCAATCAGAAGCAAAGAATTTCAACAACAACAAGAAGAAAGAAAAGGCTATTTAGAGCATCCAGTCTATTCCTCTTGCCAAAGCCACATAGTACCTTCAGGATAGTCCGCAATGTTTTGTCTGCATAGCCTTGTTCTGAAGAACAAATACTGGAATGAATTTCCTAGGGAGGTTATTGAATTGCTATCACTGCAGAGGAGATTCTTAAGAGCAGGTTAGACAAGCATTTGTCAGGGATGGTCTAGATCAGCGGTTCCCAACCTTTTCCAGATGGGGACCCATTTTGACAATTCAGGAAGACTTGGTGACCCAAGGCAATTTAAAAACGGGTGGAAGAAGAGGGGCAGAGCCACCTGGAGAGACACTTAGCAACCCTTTTGAAATGTAATGGTGACCCATATTCGGGTCCCGACCCATTAGGGTTGCCAGATGGTTGAAACAAAAATACCGAACACCTGCTGGCGTGCCCCCCCCCCCCCCCCAACAAAAACCGGGAAAAAATTCTGTTGAAGGGGAAAAAAAAGGGGGGGAGAGACCCAAGTTGTTGGGGGGGGGGGGAAGACTCCAAGACTTAAGTCCCTTCCCCCCCCCAAAAAAAACCAGCATGTCCCCTTTAAGAGTGAGTGTGGGGATAGTGCTCAACCACTCCCCTGTTCCTAAGACCCAGGGGAGTCATTGCTTTCCCTTGGTCTTTTTCCCAGCAGCCATTTTGTGTTGGTAGCCTTGCAGAACCAGGTAAGCATGGGCTCTGGGGTTGGGGCTCTGGGGGAGGGAAAGGCCGGGCGCTGAGTGTTTGTAAGTTTGCCAGGTGCCCAGCATTTTCGCCTCCTGGATGGGGGGAAAAATCAGAAAATACCGGACATCTTGGGTGTCCAGTATTTTCTGAATTTTTTTTACTGGACAGGAGGTGAAAATACCGGGCTGTCCGGGTGAATACCGGACACCTGGCAACCCTGTGACCCATAGGTTGGGAAACCCTGGTCTAGATGGTGCTTGATCCTGCCATGAGTGCAGGGGATGGGATTTGATGAGCTCTCGAGGTCCCTTCCAGTTCTTTGACTCTGATTTCAAACTTCACAACGAGATTCCACTATTTCTCGTCTTTTTTTCCCCCTAGAGTGAGTTTGACTGTGTTGTAGAAATTTTCCTAAACTTAAGCATAACTTGTCCCTTGTTGAGTTCAGCCTGATTATTCCTCTTCATCCTAAACAATTGTTTTCCCTCCTTAATAATTGTCCTTCCAATATTTGCAATATATAGTGTTATCTTGTCCCCCTTTTAGCTGTGCTTAAGACAGAAAACCATTTGCTGTTCTCTAAAGTCAAGCTCTCTAAACTCTTAATCATCTTTGTTGACTTTCTTTGGCATTGCTATAACTTGTAAATTTTTCTTGAAGTTGATGTAACTCTGAAGCTCAGGTTTTCACCAGGGGCCATATTCTCCAGTCATCTATCTATTACATTTCCCAATTAAACTACAATACATACGGGATTCCTACCCTGTGTAAAAGCAGGCTGTTACTAGGGGGAGGCAAATCTTGGAATCCTGTGAGGGGCACCTGTTATGCAAGTGCTTGCCTCTCGTGAATGTGCTTTCTTAGAGCACTTTCCAGATTTTCTCTAGTCATAGTGACACTTCAGGAGCAGCAAAAGGAACAAATTTGTAAGAGGAGTGGGTTGTGGATTCCATCATATTAGGCAGGAGGGGTATCAAATAATAAAGCATAAACTAACAGCAACCAGAAGGTAAGAAATCCTCCCCATCACCCATAGGCAGGTCCCACATCAATCTCTTTCCTCAGAGAGGCAGGAACGAAGACTCAACATTAAGTTAACTTTGGTGCCACAGCCAGGTTCTAATGTAAATTCTGCCCACTTTAAAATCCCCCTCATTTTTAAAAGTACTTGATGGACCCTCCTTCCTTTCCCAAGATGTTGTGTGTGGATTTGGCAACTGTGACACCAGTTTCTGTATTTGGTTTTTTTAAGCATTTCGGGATTCTTTTCGGACTAAAGAGTTCTATGTTATTTACAGGCAGTCCCCAAGTTACGCGGATCCGACTTATGTCGGATCCTCAGTTACAAACCGGGCTTTTCTCGCCCCAGTGGACTGGAGCGGCGGGACGCCCAGATGCGCCGCGGTCCCGCCGCCCGCGTCCTCCAGGGCGAGAAAAGCTGCTCCGCGTCTCCTTGGTCTGCTGGGGGGGCTGCCCCCCTCCCCAGCAGACCAGGGAGATGCAGAGCAAAGCCGCGGGCAGCGGGACAGCCCAGACGTGCCGCGGCTGTCCCACTGCCGGCGTCCTCGAGGCTTTGCTCCCTGTCTCCCTGGTCTGCTGGACGCGGAGCAGCTGGAGGGTAACAAGCAGTTTCACCACCCGCATCTCCCTGGTCTGCTGGGGGGGAGGGGGGGCGCAGTTAGCGCGCCCTTTCTCCCAGCAGAGCAGGCTTTTATTGCCGACGACACCTGGGGTAGAGCAGCTGGGGCGCTGCTGGGTTGGTCCCGCAGCACCGCTCCTCGGCGCTACTGGACCAACCCGGCAGCACCCCAGCTGCTCTGCCCCAGGCGTCCCCAAGTCAGCTGCTGCTGAAACTGACCAGCGGCTGACTACAGGAAGCCGGGGGCAGAGTTGCTCTGCCCCGGACTTCCTGGAATCAGCCGCTGATTAGTTTTAGCAGCAGCTGACTTGGGGACACCTTGGGTAGAGCAGCTGGGGTGCTGCTGGGTTGGTCCCCGCAGCGCTGAGGTGCGGCGCTGCGGGGACCTACCTGGCAGCGTCCTAGCTGCTCTGTCCCAGGCGTCCAAATTCAGCCGCTGTTGAAACTGATCAGTGGCTGATTCCAGGAAGCCCAGGGCAGAGCAACTCTGCCTCGGGCTTCCTGTAGTCAGCCTCTGGTCAGTTTCAGCAGCGGCTGAATCTGGACGCCAGTTCTGACTTGCATATAAATTCAACTTAAGAACAAACCTACAGTCCCTATCTTGTACGTAACCCGGGGACTGCTTGTATTACTATAACATAGCTGTTTTTGAATGGATAGAAAATATTTATGCTCTGAATAGTTTCTAGTTCCTGTGGTAGGACTCTCAATGTTGTAAATGTTGCTATCTTTGCTGCTGTCTTAGGCCCTGATCTCATACCGTGGAAGTGAATGGGAACTTTGATTTCAATTGCTGGAGGATTGGGCCTTTAGCTAATGTGTACAAGTTTGCTTGGCATATCCAAAGCAGGCTATGGGTCTGAGTCTCCATCTGTTACACTGGAGCAATAGCGATGTGATGTAACTCATATGAAATCAGTGGAATTATATCTGTGAAAAACAGATGTAACAGAGTGACTAATCAGGCCCTCTGCCTCATTGTCTCATAGAATGCCATCCAGAATTGAAGAAACTTTAAACAACAACCATGTTCCACCTGTTGCACCTACCTTAGGTATGTTTACACTTGTACCCTCTTTTGAGAGGGATGCAAATGCAGCTGAGCGAAATTGCAAATGAAACGTGGATTTGAATTTCCTGCGCTTCATTTCAATATTCGCATTATGGCGCTATTTCAAAAAAAGAAACGCTGTCTGGACGTGGTTATTTCGAAAGAAAACCCTTCTTCCGAAATAACCCTTATTCCTGCTACACGAGGTTTACCAGTTATTTCGGAAGAAGGGTTTTCTTTCGAAATAACCGCGTCCAGACAGTGTTTCTTTTTTTGAAATAGCACCATAATGCGAATATGCAAATGAAGTGTGGGAAATTCAAATCCGCGCTGCATTTGCATCCCTCTCTCAAAAGAGGATGCAAGTGTAGACATACCCTCAGAGACTAAGAAAAATATATAAATAGTATCATTATCAAGACTCTCATTAGGACAACTGTCAGCAAGGGTCCACATAGAGGCCTTCCTCTTGTGGGGCTGGCAGTGGGCTACTGCAAGTCAGTGCGTTGTTCAGTGATGTGTTGGAAATATTCTTTTAGAATAAACACATTTCTTTCTTGTTCTGTTCTCAGCCTTGTCACCAGGGACCATTATTCTCCAGCCATTTACCTTCTACTCTTCCGAAGTAACCTACAATATGTTTGTTTGCAATTTCATACAAAAGCCATAAGTAAATATCTCAATCAATAATTAAAATTAACTGCTGGATTGTGCACTCTGCTCTTCCCAGCACTCTATCTATAGAGATGCAAAGGCAAGCAATCAATATCTCTTCTCTCAATGCGATACATAATAAAATCTACAGACAGACAAGAGTTCTTGGATCACGGGTGGTGAATTTAAGGCACGGACTGGATGTGGCCCCTGGCTTGCCTGGATCCAGCCATCGAGGCTCAGGGCTCCCCCACCTAGCATTGGGGAGCCCAGGCTGGTGCTCCAGCCCCCACTGACCCACCGCTGGGCTGGAGCGCGCACAGTCTACTAACCTGGGCCCCCTTAGGTTCTGGTGTGTGTGAACAATGTGAGGAGTGTCGTTTCTCTCCCCCCCCCCCCCTTCTCATTCAGCCCCTGACAGATTATGCTGTGGCTCAAAGGCCCTCGACCCAAAAAAAGGTTCCTCGCCCCTGTCTTAGATCATGTAGTTTGCTTCTTGCCAACTCACCATTGTTCCCCATAGTGCATCTTCTAGTTTTTGTTTGTTTATTCATATTACTTTTGAATGACTCAAACCACTACTGTATTGCTTGGGAGACAAAGGTCCTGATTCAGTGAAGGCTTTGCAGCACAACTACTCACATGCTTTAAACTAGGCACATGCTCAAGTTTCTTACAGATTATATCATGTTCGTGATGAGTTGGACGTAAAGAATTTAGAGCTAGGGTGGAGAATCTTAGGCCCAGGGCTTGCCTGGATCCAGCACCTGAGACTCAGGGTTCCCCCCCCAGCATTGGAGAGATGGCACCGGCACTCCAGGCCCCCACTGCAGAGCTGGAGCGCACAAAATCTACTAGGCTAGGTCCCTTGAGGCTAGGGGAATGTGTGCAAGGGAAATGTGGGATGTGCCTTTCTGCTTCTCAATTGGGGGCCACGACAGTGACGGTTGGTTTTGGGTTGTTTTGCTCCTCCGTGCATGTGCCGTGTCAAAGGGGGGCTCTGCGAAATTGTGCTGCCCTGGGCCCGGCAAAATCGTCATCTGCCCCTGCTGTCCCAGTCCCCTTCTGTGACATCTTGCTGCCCCTTGTGGTCATTACACAGCAGGACTGTCCCTGACAGCAGCCCACTCCCTTTCCATTTCATGGAAAATAATCACATTTCAGGTACATCCCATTGTCCTGATACCACCAGACTCTTACCTTGTTTTAAGTCAGCGTGCCTCAAAGTGGTTTGTGGATCCACTCTGAGAAACCTACTAACTGGCCACCCTGGTTTGTTGGTTTACTGGCTCCACAGCCATAGAGCCTTGCAGCTCCCATTGGCTCCAGTTCACGGTTTGCAGCCAACAGGAGCCGCGGGAAGCAGCATGGGCTGGACTGCTACTTCCTGTGGCTCCCCCTTGGCTGTAAACAGTGAACTGGAGACAATGGGAGCCACAAGTCTCCATGGCTGCAGAGCTAATAAAAAAACACACTGGAGTGACCAGTTAGCAGGTTTCTCAGAGTGGACCCATGGACCAGCTTGAGAAACACTGACTTTCGTTATGATAAGAGGAAGCTATATCAAATGTAGTGGTCCTATCTCTTGCCATTTAGGACAAGTTCTTGAACAATTGGATGGATGGGTAAACTCGCTCACTGACCGCCAAACTCTCAGATATATAGTAGATTAATAACATCCGTACATTAATGAGTTGATTTTTGTTGTACTGGAAATCTTGCCTAGTAGATGAGTTATTAAAGCATACAAAATGTCAATACATCCTCTCTGCACTACTCTTTTCAGACTCTGCAGAAAGCAGCTTTAACACAGCCTTTATATTGTTGTAGCAGCCATTCATCTGAATTACAGTTTTGCCTGTTGCCCTCTCCTGAGATGGGGCCTCTCTGTGAGGCTATACAAACATATAAGAAAAGTCCCTGCTCCAAAAGGTGGAGAAGAAACAGAGGTTATGCTCCATGTCAGTGGTACAGCTTTGAATTCAGATCTCGTGAATCCCTGTTTTCTACTATATCACATTGCATCTTATCCTTTTTTTTCTGGAAATGGGTGACAGGAGAGGGATCATGTGGGGATTACCTGTTGTATGCCCCAGAGAGGGGGAATACCTGGTATTGGCTACTGTCAGCAGAGAGGATACTGAATTAGATGGACCTTTGGTCTGACCCAGAATGGCCGTTCTTATGTCTCCTGACTTTCAAGGATGAAGAGTGAATCCCAGCCATTCACTGCTTTCTGTAATAGACAAGCCCTCTGATGGAATGCTGAAATGGTATTCTAAAGTTTGGTTCCTAGGTCTTGCCATGTGTAACATACTGTACCTGAGCTGGTAAGATTTTCCAAATACTGCCTTAAAGTATCTGAGGCAAGTCTACATTGGCAGTCTACAGTGCTGTAAATTTCTGGATCGGGGTGTGGAGAAGACACCCCACTCCCTGGAGTGCAGCAAGCTACAGTGTTGTAAAGTGCCAGTGTGAACCAGGCTACAGAGCTGGAAGCCCCTCTTAGCTATGCTCCTCAAGGAGGTGGTTTACATAGTGTTGGGAGAGAACTCTCCCAACACACTTTGTGCCTTGGCCACACTTTGAAGTGTAGACCAGTGTTTCTCAACTTTTTTTTTTTTTTAAATAAAGTACCCTTTAAAAAAATATTAAGTACCCCAAGTACCTACAGTTTCAGACACACACTTTTTTTTTTAACCATTGCAACACATTTGTTTAAACAACTTAATCGTAGCTGGGTGGGTGATGAAATTTTTGGGTGTAAAAAGTAGAAAAATAAGAAAGTGCTATAAAAAACTTAAAACAAAAATTCAGTTTTATCCAAATTTCAGTTGTATTGACGTACCCCCCCAGATTTCTCTCAAGTACTACTGGTTGAGAAACACTGGTATAGACAAAGCCTGAGAGATCCCCCCCCCCCCACCCCTTCTCTCTCAACCCCTCCCTCCATCATAAGGGAAGCTCTGTAGCCAGTTCATATCTGGTACAGGAAGCTTACCTGCTAGTAGTAGTAGTAGCTCTGTAACCTACTGTGAATGAGAATTACATGACTAGTCCTTTGATGAATGTTCTGATAATGAAATTTCACTGTTATTTCTTGTGTTTCCTAACACCAGAGATTAGGCAGAGTTTGAGTTGTCAGCTTTTGGATGTTGCCTCATTGTTTTTCAAAGGTCCCGCCCCCCCCCCCCCTTCCCAATTAAAGAATCAGGAAAGAAAATCCAGAAATATTCCTCCTGAGAGAGAGTCACTGAGGGCCAGAATTTTAAAGGTGGATAGGTGCCTAAAGATTGAGTGAGGTGGGATTTTTCAAAAGCACCTGGGACCTTGATCCCATAGTCATAAAGACAAAACTGCAGGTTCATAATTTGTAGGTAGAGATCTTATTCTTACAGGGACTTGTGAATTAGACATGCTTAACTAGATAAATTAGAAGCTTCAGGGGGTAGCTGAGTTAGTTTATCCTGTACAGACTTAAAAAACAACAAATGGTCTGGTAGCACTTTATAGACTAACAAAACATGTAGATGGTACCATGAGTTTTCATGGGCACATCCTAAACTCAAAACTCTGGTTATCTGAAGAAGTGGTCTGTGCCCACGAAAGCTCATGCTACTATCTGTATGTTTTGTTCATCTATAAAGTGCTACCAGACCATTTCTTGTGTGTGGGTTTTTTTTTTTTTTTAGATAAATCTAGTTCTTTAAAACCTCATGGAAAGACACAGACTATGTCCAAATAAAATAATCTACGTAACTTCACTCCAGCCACAATCAAATCCATTTGCAGCTTCTTTCTCTAGATATCTTTGGAAGTGATCACTGAAATTTCTTTTGATTTACAAAAGTTGATAGCTAAATGAGCCATACAAATCTCCTCTGTATGTGTAAGAATAGGTAGAGAAGTTCAGACACACATACTATGTTGTTACTAGCAATTTAACCTTTTTAAACCTTGGGTTTACCAATTAACAATAAAGTTGAACTCTGACCTTCTGTCCTAAGTTCCTTTCTGGATCATAGAGAGAAGCTAGTTCAAAAAGCTTTCTAATATAGATGTTCAATCCAGATGACTCTGAATGTGGGGACCATCTAAAACTTCAGTATTCCATTCATCACTTCTAGAAGTTGCAAGAATTGCAGTATCTTTGTGCTTCGAGTCTAAGAAATAGAGGTGGATACCACAGCACAATAGACTAATAGTGAGGCATGACAAATACTGATTTTTTTCAAGTGGTCCCTGCTGAATACAGATTGTTTTTCTTTGCCAGTTTCTTTCCATTACTCTGAATACAATATAAATGTTTCATACAATTCAGATGAGCGTCTGTGCTAAAGTGCTGAGTCTTTTGAGACTTGTCGATTATTAGTGGAAATCTGTTTGGTTTTTTCCCTACCCTAAGGTTCTGATGTTCACCATTTCTGTGTTCTGTGCCACAATGCAGAATTTGGTATGACACCACTCCAAGGCAGGCCTTAGATACAAGTTTTCAAAGGAATGCCTACACTGTGATAAAAGACCTCTGGTTGGCCTGGGTCAGCTGTTTCAGGCTCATAAGACTTGCAGTGTGAGTCTAGAAAATGACAGTACAGAGGTTCAGGCTGGATCCTGAGACACTTAAAGTGGGTGGGGGAAGGTATCAAGAGTCCAAGCTCCAGCCTGAGCTCAGATGCTCTTAATCTGCTTTGCTCAAGCTCCATAACCCATTTGGCTTCCTGCTGATGGAAGGGACTGAGGTACAGTTGCCCACAGGCCCAGGAGATTTAAAGGGGCCTGGGATTTTTAAAAGGGCCACCCCTGCCACCAGTAGTGCAATGGGACCTCTTGCCCTCATTCTGTATCTCTCCCAGAAGTGGCCAGCGCATCCCTGTGGCCCGTGTGTGTGTGTCTGCTTATGCCAAGTACTGACTCTGCAGTTCCCATTGGCTGGGAAAGGTGGCCAGGGGTACTGACGGGTAGTGCCTGGGAGCAGTGGAATTGGAGATCCCATGGCTCCCTCAGCCTAAGAGCCTGAGGTAAGTGCCAACACTCTGATCCTATCCTGCACCCCAACCCTCTGCCCCAACCCAGAGCTCAGCCCCCCTCCACACCCAAACTCCCTCCAAAGCCCAACCCTCCCTCCACCCCTCTTGCACCTCTTACCTCAGCCGAGAGCCCACATCCCACCTCCAACTTCCCACCAAGATCCTGAACCCTGTACCCCCTCCCACACCCAGAGCTCAACTCTCAGCCAGCACAGGTGCAGCGCCACCCAAATGATTTGCATCCACATTGGTGCAGCTTGTGAGTGGACAGGGAGGGGGGCTCTCATTCACTGTTCTGCCCTGGGGCCCAGAATTGCTATTGGTGGGCCTGCCCTGGCTCAGCTAACTCAGGCTGAGATGTGGTGTTTCTGTGTTTTTTTTTTTTTTTTTTTTTTTCTCCTCCTCCTCCTCCTTCTTTTTCTTTCTTTTTTCTTTTTTTTCTTCTTTTTCTTTTTCACCCCAGGTGAGCATACTAACTCATCCACTCAGGGCCTGATCACATCATCTCCTCCAGCAAAAAGATCTGGATGAGTTAAGCTCATCATCTGTCCAGTTTTTATCCTCTCTGGCAGCAGGAATGAAGACTGAAAAACCCCACCTGCCACAGATCTCTGCCAAGAGTGGAATCTGTTCTGTAAATTTAGATAGAACACATGGACTAACTGTTAACGTAACCCAGTCTCTGTGCAGCACTCAACCATGTTAAAGTTTAGGGTTTGTTAATACAGTCTGCCAAGTACCAGGGCAAACACACCATTAAAAGCCCATTAAACTTTCTTTTAAAGATAAAGACAAGAAGGAAAAACTGTTAAAGCATTTGAAATGTAATGAATGTAAGTTTCATTTTAATTCCACCCCATGTTCCCCTTCCCTTCAGCAGGAGAGAGGTTTTTAGAAGGTGCCCCTCACCTCCTCTTGTTTGGCAGTCTCAGATGGTATCAAAGATGGCAAATATTCTCCTTGTGGGGAAAAGAGAAGTTAGACTGGAGCTGCTGCTGTTTAAAATCTAATCCTGTTTCATCCCATCTGGTAGTTGGGAGTCAGCTGGCAGAGAGGGCCTTTCCTCTCCTCTTGTTTGGTCATGCTAGCTCTCAGAAATTACGCTGAAGAAGGTCCAGTGTTCCAGGAGATGGTGGTCCAGTCCTGACGGTGAAGCTTGTTTCAGTAGCCTTCATGTATTCTTCCGTATTTCCATCCTCAAATCTTTTTCTTTAAGGACACAGAAAAGGAAGAATAGGTAGACTAGCGCACATCTTCTTATCTGGTCCACAAATTAGACCTACTTTCAGACACCAATTTTGGTTCGCTGCTTTCTGATCTCACACTTTCTTGTTGACCAAGCATGAGCTTAACACAGATCTTGAATTACACCTTTTAGTTTATATTAATTCTGTCTTTGTCTCCCTTTCCTACTTTATCCCATCAATGTTTGTTATTCTGAGTTACTGTAACTTCATGGGCAATGTGGGTATAATAGGCCAGGGAAGGCTATTATTTTTTTTTGGGGGGGGGGGGGGGGGGAGTCTCCTGCCCCTTTAAGGGTGGCTATTTTTAACTCCGACTCGTGGCACAGTTTATCAGGCCTAGCACTTTAGCTGTCTTCCCTCCCTTCCCCCTCCCACAACGCTGTACATCTCCTGCCTTTTGCCTTGGAGCAGCCCCCTCAGGAGCCTCTGCTTTCTGTGCAGGGCAGGGAAGGTAGAGGAGGGGGCACTAATGTCATGGTCTGTCCCCCCTCCCCTCCTTCTCAGCCTGTATATTATCTCTACAGAGCAGAGAGGGGGCACAGCAGGACTTCAAATGGAGTTTGCTGGCTGCTTTTGGGAGCGGTGCAGGGCCAGGGCAGGGGTGAGCCTGCCTTACCCCCATTGCACCACCCTCCTGAGGTAAGCAGTGCCTAGCTGGAGTCACATCCCAAAATCATACCCCAGTCATCAACCCCCTCCTGCACCCCAAGCCTCTGCCCTAGCCCTGAGCACTCCTGCATCCAAACACCCTCCTAGAGCCTGCACCTATAACCCCCTCCAGCACCCCAACTGCCTGCTCCAGGGTCAGCTCAGAGCCCCTCTCACACTCCAAATCCTTTATCCAAGACCGGATCCTGCACCTCACCCTTTTGCCCCTGCCTGGTGAAAGTGAGGGAGAGTAGGGGAAGGAGGATGGAGTGAGCAGGGGCGGGGCCTCGGAGAAGCGGCACAAAGGAGGCCTGGCAAGGGTATTTGGGTTTGAGGTAGGTCTTAAATGCAAAACGTGATCTCGTGCCTAAAAAGGTTGGAGACCACGGGCTTAGGGTTTCAGGGGTGCGGGTTGGGGGTAAGTCAGGGCTCTGGTGGTGGTGGGGGCATGAGGGGGAAGGGGCATGGGTATAAGGGGTGGAACTCCATCCACCACCTGAAGGGAGCGCTCCATCCATCACCTTCATGAATTTTTACATGCATTTTAGAGTTGAGATCACAATTAAGGTATGTTTTTAGCCCATTTTTTCTAACCAATCAATACTGGGACAGTTCAGATGTTCCTTTCCGACACTGTTGATTTGGACCCACAAATCGTGAGGTTGGTTCTCCATAACTGCAAACTTATAATTCACTTTTTGGCCATTAGATCCAAATGTTTCTCAGTAATACTGCTTTTCAGGAATCTCTTTGCTGTTATGCAGCTGGTTTTGGATTATTTTCTCTTTGATGTATTAGTTTGCATTTTACCAGGTTGAATCTCAATTTAATTCCTGCCATGTCTCTAATCTCTTTAAGTCCATTTATATTTTCTCTCTTGACTCTCATGAGTGTATGCAATTCTCCTTTACTTTGTATTGTGCATGGATGTAATTAACATGCATTTATATCTCCCTTTCCAGAAATCATTACTGACAACATTTTAATAATGTTTAATGTTTTAATAATGGTTAATTGTTTATTACAGTTTAATTGAGCTCAGTTGTTTTAGCGAGGTCATGCAATGGTCATTGTTGGGTCATGCAATGACCATTGCATGACCTCGCTAAAACAATTGAGCTCAATTAAATGAAGTCATAGCCATTTATGATTCTGCTTTGCCCATAATTTGGTGATTGGTTTTTTATTCCATTTAACAGTACCATTGTTCAAGCCCCTTTGATTTAATTGCTCTAACATAATTTTGTGAAGCAGTGTATCTGCTTTAGCAAAATCCAAGTACAATATCTATTTTACTGTGTTAGGTTTCATTGATCCAGTTTACTGAAATCAGCAGTGAAAGTTATCCTGTCTTCCTAGCATGCTTTATTCATTGCTGGTCCATGCTACTTACTGCTCTTTAGGTCTCTATCTTCTAGCTGCTTGAGGAATAAAACTCCTTTAATTAGTCACCTCATGACTTGATTAGGGATTGAAGTTAGGTGTTGAGTGGAGGTGGACAATAAGCAGCCTGCGGGCTAGACATGGTTCACCAAGGTTAGCCCTTGGCTGGCTGCTGGCACTTGATTTACCTGCATGTCCACAGGTAAAGCCACTTGCTCCTCCTGTTGGCTGTGGGTTGCCACTCTCAGTCAATGGGAGCTGCAGGAAGCAGTGTCCTAGGGATCCACAGCCAACAAAAGATGCAAGCGGCTATACCTGCAGACCCACAGTAAATCACTGGTGGCCCTCCAGAGGCTAACCCTGGTGAACTGTGTTCAGTCTGCGGGCTGCTTATTACCCTAGTATAGCGAGCCAAGATAGCTCGCTCTTTCCCCATTTACTGACTGGAAACAAATCTGCACTTTTACTCTTCTGAAACTAGCCCAGTTCTTCAAGAAGCTTAAAAAAATACCTGATAATGGTTTAATAAGTTCTTCTGCTAGTCTTTTATGACTTGGAATGTGATTCCAGACCAGCAGATACGTATGTATTGACATTTTTCTAGTACTATTTCACAGATTTCTGTAGACTGCTATGTTGTCATTAATGTGGTGATATTTTGTCTATGGTCTAATTTATCTTGTTAAAGAGATGAGCAGTGTTTGAGAAGCTGAGAGGCGGCATTTCCAAAATACTCATGTTAAAGGTACCTAGTATCAATTCTTATACACAAGGGCTGTGTCTACACTGCACCCCTTTTCCTGAAAAGGGATGCAGATTAGACACTTCGGAATTGCAAATGCCACGGGGGATTTAAATATCCCCCGCGGCATTTGCATTTACATGGCTGCTGCTTTTTTCTGGCTTGGGGATAAGCCGGACAAAAGTGCCAGTCTAGACGTGATTCTCCGGAAAATAAGCCCTCTTCCGGAGGATCTCTTATTCCTACTTTCAAGGGAAATTACTTTCAAGTAGGAATAAAAGATCCTCCGGAAAAGGGCTTATTTTCCGGAGAATCACATCTAGACTGGTGCTTTTCTCCGGCTTATCCCCAAGCCGGAAAAAAGCGGCAGCCATGTAAATGCAAATGCTGCGGGGGATATTTAAATCCCCCGCGGCATTTGCAATTCCGAAGTGTCTAATCTGCATTCCTTTTCCGGAAAAGGGGTGCAGTGTAGACACAGCCAAGTAGTAACAATAGTGGTTATGATGAATGTAAACAGTAATGATTACTAAAATAAGCACACTTTTTACTAAGATTGGTAATGGGGATGGATAGGAAGTGATGGGATGCTTTCATTCCCTTCTCAATTTTCTCTTCCCTTTTTCAACCAGAGAAGTAGGATATAGCAATCACACACAGCAGAATTAGAATCTGTCAATATGATCAATCTCATCTAAATCATTTATATGAATGAGGGTTTTTTTAGAATGTTTCAGCAATATGATCAAAGGCTTTTGTTTCTGTTTTTGCAATAGTTGTGCTCCATTTCAGCAATCACCACAATATGTATTGTAACACTTTCTTTTCAAAGGGCTTTAGATACAGCCACTGAATCATCACAAAACTCTTATGAGGTAGACAGGTAGAGAGTTATCTATTAATTATTATCTATTAATCTATCAATAATAAGAGAAAACTGAAGCCCTGGGCCACAGAGACAGTGTCAAAGTAGGAAATAGAAATCCGAAAGGCTTTCGCTCCTAGTCTTGTGCTCAGTCCCCTAGAATGCACCTTTCTTTTTAAAAAATAAGAAAGTTATGCTAAGTCCATGGACTACTGAATCCAGATGGAAGTTTTTGAATTGAAAGATGCATTATTTAACAAAGCACTCACCAATAGGCTCCTGGGAATTCTACTGTTGATTTAATTTAGCAGACTCGGGACTGGAACATCACCCTGATTCAAGCACACACTGTGTACTCTTCCTTGATTTCAAAAGGGCAAACTTCTAAAAAATTAAGGGAATTAGTTGAGAAAGTTGTCTGGACTGAAGAAGTCAAGAATCTGAATTTGGAGGCGGCTTAGAATTTATTTTAAGTCTAAGTTGCCAAAATGATCTGAAGCTTGCATCCTAAGCAAGGGTAAAAATTCAGAGAGGGGTTTCAGACCACGCTGGATGAACAAGCATCTCAAACAGGTGATTAAGAGAAAGCAGAATGCCTACAGGGAATGGAAGATGGCATGGATGAGCAAGGAAAGCTCTCTTGGAGATCAAAAAGAGTAGAGTTCTAGTGAGGATTACCAAAAGCCAAGCAGAGTTGGACCTTGCAAGAGGAAATTAAAACCAATAGTAAAAGGTTCTGTAGCCATATAAATAAAAATAAATTGAGGAAAGAAGAAATGGGACTGCTAAGCACTGAGAGGGATGGGGTGGAGATTAAAGATAATCTAGACATGGCTCAACACCAAAACAAATACTTTGCCTCAGTTTTAAACACGGTTAATGAAGAGCTACAGGTAGTGGCAGGGTGGCCATGGAAACAATACTATGATTCTATAGTGATAGAGATGTAGCCGTGTTAGTCTGGGGGAGCTGAAGCAAAATGCAGGACAATGTAGCACTTTAAAGACTAACAAGATGGTTTATTAGATGATGAGCTTTCGTGGGCCAGACTGGGGAAGTGGGTCTGGCCCACGAAAGTTCATCATCTAATAAACCATCTTGTTAGTCTTTAAAGTGCTATATTGTCCTGCATTTTGCTATGATTCTATAGGCCTATGCTTCTATAGAAAAAAATCCTGAATTGGTGAGGTGGGTGATGAGTGATTTTTTTTTTTTTAACAGGTCTTTCATATACAACACAATTCTATGAAGTTTGCTGATCATTATTCCAAAATAGAATGTGCAGTCGTCACAAAAGAGAGGCATTGGGAAATATCTGTTGCAGTTGGATGTTCCCAAAAACGCTCGCTGTGAGAAGGTTGCACTTGTTGTAAGCATGGCCCTACTGGGTCTCACCAGTGGTCCATCACCCCTAGTTATCTGTCTGTTGACAACAGTCAATAAACACAACTGGCTAATTTATCCATCCTTCATAATCCACAGAGATTAAGGACACCCAGAGCATGAGGTTGCATTCCTGACTAGATCCATACATGACTGACAGCCAAGATATTCTGTTTTTGAACCCGGTTATAGTTTTTGCCTTCACAGCAGCCCCTGATAATGAGTTTCACTAGCTAATGATGCGTTGTGTGAAGTATTCCCTTCTGTTTATTTTAAATCTGCTTCCTGTTAATTTCATGAGGTGTCCCCTGTTCTTGTTCTCAGTGAAGGGATAAATAACATATTCACTCTCTCCACACCAGTCATGATTTTATAGTCTTCCATCATATCCCCCCTTAATTGTATCTTTTCCAAGATCAAAGATCATAATCTTTTTAATTGCTCCTCCTATGGAAGTTATTCCATACCCTGAATCATGTTTGTGTCCCTTCTCTGTACCTTTTCCAGTTATAATGTATATTTTTGAGATGGGGCAACCAGAACTGCATGCAGTATAAAAAGTGTGGGCCTATCATGGATTTATACAACTGCATTGTGATGTTTATTAGGTAATCCTTCTGCCGGGTAGGCCCGGCAGCAACCAGGGCTGGTTTCAATATCTAGGGGTCCATCTCACACAGAACCAGCTCTAGCCCCCACCCAGTAACCTGGGAAATCCACACACCCCTGGGTGCCTCTGAGAGGCAATGCTTCCCTGCTCACAAGCACAGAGTCTGAGTGTAGGAAAGAAACATTTAATGAAACAAAAGACAGAACTATGTAGCACTTAAGCCATCTTGTTAAAGTGTTTAATGAGGTGCCGAGCTTTCGTGGGCCAGACCCACTTCCTCAGATCCATTTGTGGAAGAAAATTGGCACAACCATATATACCAAAGTGATACAATCGAAGAACGCATGTGAAATTGACAAATCAAATTTTAGAACAGAGTGAGGGTGAGGGAGGTTAGTGTCTGTGAGGTAATGACATAGGGGTGATAATAGGGGGAAGTTTCTGTGAGGTAATGACATTAGGGTTGACCTAATGTCATTACCTCACAGACACTAACCTTCCCCTCCACCCCCACTCTGTTCTAAAATTTGATTTGTCAATTTCACATGCGTTCTTTGATTGTATCACTTTGGTATATATGGTCATGCCAATTTTCTTCCACAAATGGATCTGAGGAAGTGGGTCTGGCCCACGAAAGCTCATCACCTAATAAACCATCTTGTTAATCTTTAAAGTGCTACATAGTTTTCTTTTTGTTTCAGCTAGACCCAGACTAACATGGCTGCATCTCTATCACTATTTAATGAAACAGAGAGAGAAGTCATATGGCATTAACTCGGGAAAATACCACAAACAGAGTTCATAGCTCAAACCATGAGCTAAGGCCCCACCCCCTAGCCAAGAATCACCCGAAGTCCCACACCCCAAAAGTCTCTGTTCCTGGTCAGTGCCTCCCGGAGTCCAAAAGTTCACCTGCAGGGTTTTACCTCCCAACCTGGGTGGAAAGGGGGCAGGCGGATTGAGGGGGGCACCTTACGTAGTCTGAGGCCAATGGCCCCATTTCTCAGTAGGGTTCTGCTGCAGTCTTTAACGCAAGCCACTCCACTAGCTGTCTCGGTCCACTCCTACCAGCTGCTCACCGGTCGTCCCCACCAGCCACTCTGCTGGCTTCCTGCCGCCGCTCCTACCGGCTGTGCCGCTGGTCACCTGCTGCCACTCCCACCAGCCGCTCCTACCGGCCGCCCACCAGTCATTCCTGCCAGTCACTTCGCTAGCTGCAACAGGTCTGGCTCCCAGCCAAACCAGTGATTTCAGCTTTTAGTGATTTCAACTCTTTAGCCACCACCTAAACTGGCAAAATATTCCAGCTCCTCATGGAGTCTGTTTTAGGTCTTCCCTTAAAACAAAGGGGCAGGTTGGGCCAGTCTTACAGCTCACACCTAGCAGGTGTGAAGCAGGTTGACTCAAGCCCTTTAACCCTTCCCCCCAGCTCAGTTCACTCAACTCTGGAAGTGGGGAGGCTTGTTCCTCTACAATGATGGTGTTTCTCCTGCAAGCACTAGTGGCATGTTTTACAGTTCCCACATTTAGGGGTAGCATGATTTGTGACCCCGCACAACAGCCCCAAATTATTTACAATACATCACATTCCATTCCAACACTGATCCTCCATCAGCCCTTGCTGAATTGGATTTATATAGCCACACCTCAGATACCTTCTCCTTCCTGGCATGAGCTGTATTTACATATCAACAGTTAATAGTTAATTATCTTGCAGAGCAGGCCCAGGGCAGCTCTCTCCTTTTAGCTGGCTGATAGCAAGCAGCAGTTCAGCCCCTGCTTGCATCTATTTTATTAACTATTCCTTTCCTAATGATTCCTAATATTGTTAGCTTTTTTGACTGCCACTG
The DNA here is from genome assembly GCF_049634645.1 of Pelodiscus sinensis. Classification (NCBI taxonomy): domain Eukaryota; kingdom Metazoa; phylum Chordata; order Testudines; family Trionychidae; genus Pelodiscus; species Pelodiscus sinensis. Next base: position 98,580,554 of record NC_134713.1, on the reverse strand, counting down.
CATACTGAGTGTGTGTGTGTTCATATGCACCCCATATATTTAGCACTTTTACCAGATGTGATATTAAGTATAAAATTACTTAAAGGACTGATTCTTTATTGGGACAGTTTTCCTATTTAACTGAGAGATGAAGTGATGAAGTAACTTGCAACAAAATTAGCTGCTCCCTGGCCTTGTTGATAGACATGTACTGAGAGTCTCTCACTGATGTACTATTCTTGGTGCCAATATTAATGCAGGCAGCTGCTGCCATTTTTTTCCACCATATTTGATCCACTGGAGGTGTCAGGAGATCTAGAAGGTATCTCTGGCTCCTAGATACTGGCTGTGGTCTAGGAATGCTTTTCTTCCTTTCCAGGCCACATGGCAAGATGTAGCATGGAGAGAACTGCTTGAGGCTTGATGCACATAAGCCTGTTCAAGCAACTCTGCTATGGGAGCAAGGGGGCAGAACCAAGGCCTTGATGTTCTTCAGTTGTTTCCTGCTGTTTTCAAATCTGTGGAAGCATTTGGTTTCGGATGTCTGCCTCCAAGGTAGACAGGACAATGTCCCTCAGCAAGGATGCTTGTCCTCCTGAAAGCATGTGTTGTTTGAAATTCAGTAAGTTTAATTAGAAGAAATGCAAGAGTCTATTCAAAAGGCAGGGCTACTCAACTTTGGAAGCCCCAGGGGGGCCACAATGATACTCACAGCACATATTGAGGGTCGTAATTTAAGTGTGGTTGTATATGCATCCAAATATATATGCAAATAGCTTCTTTCACACTGACAGGCATGAATACAAAGATTAAAGCAAGACTACACAACACACAGGCCCCATTTAAGTCAGTTCTGCTGCTATTAATAAAATGCAATATTTACCTGATTTCCACCCCTATATGACAGCACTTTTAATGAGCAATGACAGTCCAGGAATTTAACTACTAAAATGCATATCAGCAGAAGACCATTATAATGACTACTTTTTTTGTTTTGGCTCCCATCCATGGGCTGTGTTGAGCCCCGCATAAATCCAAACTATACTGCGAGCTGCATGTGGATAGGGTTGCCAGGTGTCCAGTTTTGAACCGGACAGTCTGGTATTTGAGCTTTCTCTCTGGGAAACACACTGAGAAAATACTGGACATAGAAAATACTGGACATTTATAATTAAGTTTTATTATTATCATGAGTATCCATATGTAGTCGTGTACACGCTCATGCAGTGTGAGTGTGTATACTAGCCAGGCAGTACGCAACTACACAGTAGAGAGGAGGGGGGTGGGATGGAAACCCTGGGGCTAGACTTGCCTGTGTGTTTGCCGCGGCCATGTGTGGGATGGGCAGCAACCTGGGATCTGCATGCACCTGGGCCAGCCCAGCTCCCAGCTGTCTGGTCCTGCCCTGCTCCCCCTGATCTCCTCCCAGCTATCCCCGCTCCCCACAACCCTCTCCCGGCCAGTCCTGCTTCCCATCGGCTAGTTCTCCACACACACCCCTCCCCTGCTCCCAATCTGAGATCGTGTGTCCGGTATTTTTTTAAACCATCTGGTAACCCTGCATGTTGAGTAGCCGTGGTCTATAGCAAACTACACTGTGCAGAATTTCCCTTCCCCCTTCTCTCCTAAAATATGAAGAAAATTTGACAGAGTATCTAGAAAAAATGATTAGGCAAGCTACATTTCAAACAGCACCTTGTTTTCTTTTTTCATGGTCGGCTTTGCAAACTAATAATCTTTGATCTCTAGAGCTTCAAGTTGGCCACAAGAGCCTATATGAAGGTATTTAAATTATTTAGTGTTCTTTTAGAAGAAAAGGTAATGTATGCAAGAGAGATGTAAGATCTGCTCTGATGATCACCAGAGCAGCTGGGACTGTACCTGCATAGCAAGATATATCAGAGGGCTTAAACTTCTTGGCTTTTTCAGTGAAGCCCATCGTAATTCAATTCAGGAATCCAATACGTATATTTTTCCCATGAGGGAATTAATTACATTTCTGCGTGGAACGTTTTGACACAAGCACCTTTTGTCACTTTTCTCTCCCTATACGAGATATGCACAGTAGGTTTAGAATTGATTTCCCTCTTGTCCTTCTTCAGTTGATATTGTCACTGGATTGTCCAGCCTTGAAACCACTTTGAATGTTTACCTTTGGTCAGCTTTTGTCTCCTTGATCCTGTGGGCAATAATTTATTTACTAGGGTTCATTTTGGAAATCTCCACCAAATCTTAAGGTATTTTGAATAAGTGGATCACTGCCCAATCCTTTATGTTCACATCACATTTTGAACAGGTCTCACATGGTTGGCTCCAAAGCCTGCGTCTTCTCTTTTTGCTCATATTTTTCCAAATCAGTAGAGTAACACCAGGTCATTATTTAATAGATTAAGTAGAAGCAACCTAAGGTCATCAGTCTGTGACTCGGGATTTGGGAAGAATTCATTACTTCACAACAAGAATGTTCTGTCAACTTCCTTCTGTTGTTTATAAAATTAAAGCAGAAAGAACAATATTTAGAAATGTCCATTGTCTAGCAAAATAACTAATCAAAACCATACCAATAAAGCTGATAGTATTTCTTGTTTGGGGTAATGTTCATTTTAACATTGCTTTGACACTATTTGCTTTCCATTATATTTTAATTCATGTGGCTGGATATGAAGGTGCCTTTGCCCTGGAAACAACAAGTTTGCAATTATCTTCTTGATAACATGGATCATTCATTTCCATAACAGCCATTACTTTTATGGCAAACTAAAGCGATTTGGGGAGATTCCTTGGTTGTGAGGGCTATTGTTCCTACTAACTTTCTTGTATATATTTGTTACATTTATAGTTAATTTTTAATTCAGCATGTTATGTAGCTGTATTGTGATATATTTTAAAGACTCCCTCCCTCCCTCCCTCCCCCGCCCTTTCTGATGAAAGGAATAGAATAAAACAATGAAATACTGTTTCTGAAGATTAAAAATCACAAAGAATAATGCACAAATAGCAATGTGGACATTCTGGATGAAGCTATGAAGCTTAGGTGTTTGGATGGGTTTGAGAGACCAAGCTTTTGCCTGAGCCAAATGTCATATTACTATTTTGAATGTGCTAGGTAGAACCCTGCTAGTGTAAGTCTACTTATGCTAGGTGTGTGCCTGGCTCCCAGCTGCAGCATAGACATAGATAACTGCCCCATGAAGACCCTGCGATCATGAAATAAAAAGGTACCTAGTGAGTGTTGGTCCTGGGACTACATGAACTAGTTACCTTTCAGTTGGCTTTCCTCTGCAGCATGGGGTCATTTGCAGGCTTAAACTAGTGTGATCAGTAGGTTCTCTAAAATGTCGGAGGGGTAGCTGAGTTAGTCTGTAACTGGAAAAACAAAAAATAGTCTTGCAGCACCTTAGAGACTAACAAAACATGTAGCTGGTATCACGAGCTTTTGTGGGCACAACCCACTTCTTCAGATGAATGGAATTAGTCTTTAAGTAGATTCTCTGTAACTTGAAGTCTCTCTAAACCATGTTTTGAGGTATTCCATAGCCAGAGGCTGGGATCTGGGGGATGGGGGGGGGGGGGGGGGAGGCGGCACCAGTCACATGCCCGTTCAGCCTGGAGAAGGTCCAGAACAACCCCTTCTGCTTGAAGTCCTGCCATTGCCCCACCTCCATCCCTCCTCCTCCTACCTCCAGCCAAAGCTGCCTGAGGGACGAGCAAGGCCAGAGGGCTGCTGCTGGCACGTCCCCTGCACTCACCAGCAGTGAGGTGGGAAGTGCAGCCATGTGGCTCTAGCTTGTGCTGCTCTCTGGCTGCACCATGCTGCTTTGCTTCTGGAGAGTGCTGGGGTGATCCTGCCTCCTCCCTGGGAACAGAACAGATGTAGAGCAGCAAGAGCTGGGCTGCTTTGTTGCGCTTTCCCTGCTGATTGCTGGCTAGTCCCTCCTGCCTTGAGATGCCTCCTATTCTTGCCCCCCCCCCCCCCATATACATGTTGCCCCTGTCAGTAACTCAGCCGCAGGCTAGTGATGTGTTACAGGAATGAACAAGCAAGGATCTATGCCCAGTAAAGTACAGGAGGTCACGCTATGTTCATGATGGTCCTTTTAGGGAAATGCCTTAATTTTCTATCCGTGTAGTTGTATCCTTTATGGCATGCGTGTTGGGCTAAATCAGGAGGGGCAGTCGTATGGAAATTCACAATATTGCAATAAACTGATTTACTTGACCAAGTGGAACTACATTTTCCCAGTTCCTACGCTGGATATAGAACCTCCAAAGGGCACCACTGCATCTTCTTCAGTCTTTAGCCAGGTTCAAACTCAGTGTCGTAAATGTTACCCAGACTGAGTTTTGTTATATTTTGAAACCATATTGAGGGGTATCTTGAGAGTGACTCAGCAAAGGTGGTTGGAATATGGATGGAAGGAAATAGGAATCACTCTGGAAGGAAGGCCTTTAACCCTGCATCTTGATCTTAGAACTAGTCTGTGTTAGTGAGTTGTAAAAAGTGGGCTCCATTTCTGTTCTGCTCACAAACCAGGACACAGTTGTACAGATGGATAGGAATGCTCCAAAACAGAGCACAATGACGCACAGAGCAGAATTTCCTATTCTGGAAACTGAGAGCACAGTCATGTATGCAACCCCTACATTTGCATCTCGCAGAACTAACATTAAAACTAAAATTATAGCATTTACAAGGAAAAATGAGTAGCTGATGATAAATCTGCACAACTGAACAAAACAGGTAATGTATGCTACAGCACTCTAGTGTGTTAGCAACGTGAGAATCAGGCAGCTACAAATAAGAGAATGTATAGTTGGTGAAAGGATTAAGTAAAGTAGTCTCATATAGATGAGCTAATGGGAAGTTTTGTTCACCAGTCAATTAATAAAAGCCAAAGCAATGCATTAAGTTTGTATTTTTCTTGTGCTTGGTTTATGAGCTCACCAACTCTGCTGAAGGACACACAGTGCTTGAGGTTAAAAAACCTTACCTATTAAATATTTATCACAGCCACTTTCCTGACAAAACGGCTGGAATTTAAGCCAATGCATGGAGGAAGTACAAGTGCCTTCTGTGCAATTGAAAGAAATCTGATACTTTCTATTTTGTGTGCAGTGCAATTTAAGGTGGACCTGATCCTGCCCTCACTGGCCTACACCCAAGGTTATACCACTGATGTGAATGGTGGAAAAACCAGAGCAAGTGAGAAAGCAGGTCTTGTAGAGAAGGAAGTCACTCTCCCCTGAAAAAGAGGAATTGCACTTCCTATGTTGGTTATCCAGTAGTCATTTTGCTCCGGCAACACTGTTTAGGAGGAAATGAAGATAATCTAATTGGAGTTCCATGACCATGTTAGGCAGCAGGAAATCTGGTGGACTACATTTGATACCTCTTCCTCCTCTGAGTATCTTCCCCCCCCCCCCCCCAGCAAACTCAATAACCATTACATTTTGCATCCACAACAGGTTATAGAAGGTTTCTTTTACTGTCGTGACATGAAATTATCTGGTACTTTAGCAACCTGTGTTCTCAAGTTGCCATAGATCTAAATTCAAAGAATTAGCAAGAAGTGTGTGTGTGTGTGTGTGTGTTGTTTGAGCATGTATTTGGTTGCTGAGTGTAACAGTCTAGTTAAATACAAATTAGATTTGCTAAATATGTGTTAAATTATAGCTGGGGTTTTCAAAAACTGGCTAGGATATGTAGGGTAAAAGTGCCTAAATAACTTAGCCTCCCATTTTCAAAATGAACAAATAGTTCCAAAGATATTCAGGCACCTAAACATAAAGCGTAGGTGCCTTGTGGGCTTTTCAAAAGCATCTTTGCAGGTTAGGTGCCTAACTCCCATTTAAATCATAAGAATGGCCATACTTGGTCAGACCAAAGGTCTATCTAGCCCAGTATCCTCTCTTCCAACAGTGGCCAATGCCAGATACCTCCGAGGGAATGAACAGAACAGGTAATCAAGTGATCCCTCTCCTGTTATCCATTTCTTGCCCTTGACAGAGGCTAGAGACACCATTCCCACACATTCTGGCTTGGTCGTAACCTCCATGAATGTATTTAGTTTTTTTTTTTTTTTTTTTTTTTTTTTGAACCCTGTTAAATTCCTGGTCTTCACAACATCCTCTAGCAAGGAGTTCTACAGGTTGACACTGTGCTGAATGAAGAAAAACTTCCTTTTGCTTGTTTTAAACTTGCTAACTATTAATTTCATTTGGTGACCCCAAGCTTGTATGTTATGAGAACAAGTAAATAACTTTTTCTTCTTCTCTTTCTCCATATCTGTCATGGTTTTATAGATCTCCTATCATATCCCCCCTTAGTCTCCTCTTTTCTAAGATGAAAAGTCCTGGTCTTTTTAATCTCTCTCTATATGGCTCCTGTTCCAAACCCCTAATAATTTTTGTTGCCCTTTTCTGAATCTTTTCCAGTGCAGATATATCTTTTTTGAGATGAGGCAATCATAGCTATATGCAGTATTCAAGATGTGGGTGTACCATGGATTTATATAAAGACAATAAGATATTCTCTGTCTTATTCACTATCCTTTTATATAATGATTCCTAACATTCTATTTGCTTTTTTGACTGCCGCTGCATATTGAGTGGATGCTTTCAGAAAACTATCCACAATGACACCAAGATCTCTCTAGTTTTGTGAGATCCTTTTGAAGCTCTTCATAGTCTACTTTTTTTTAACTATCTTGAGCAGTTTAGTATCATCTGCAAATTTTGCTACCTCACTCTTACTCCTTTCTCTAGATCGTTTACAAATAGGTTGAATATGATTGGTCCCAGTACAGACTCTTGGGGGACACCACTAGTTACCTCTCTCTCCATTCTGAAAATTGACTATTTATTCTAACCCTGTGTTTCCTGTCTTTTAACCAGTTATCAATCCACAAGAGGACCTTCCCACTTATCCCATAACAACTAACTTTACTTAAGAGCCTTTGATGAGGGATCTTGTCAATGGCTTTCTGGAAATCTAAGTACATTATATCCACTGGATCCCTTTTGCACGTGCTTGTTGACACCCTCAAAGAACTTTAATAAGGCACGATTTCCCTTTACAGAAACTATGTTGACTTTTCCCCAACAAATTATGTTCATCAAAGCCCAAGGGTTCTCATTGAGTTAAATGGGAGTTGGGCACCTGTCCTACTTTTGAACATTCCACAAGGTGTCTGTTTGCATTTCTAGGCATGTAAACATTTTGTCCCTTTTGAAGATGGGTTTCGCGGTAAAATTTTCAAACGTGTCTCAGTCTCAACATCTAAATAACAAGTATTCCATGGTGCCCCTACTCTGCTGCTTCAGTTGACTGACCTGTGAAAGGATCGTATAACTGCCAAAAAGAAAATTTAGATACTTTTTTTTTGCATTTTGCTTCTTTATTCTACAACACAAGCAACATTAAATACAGTTTATAATTTGTTTTAAAATATTTTCCTTTCTGAATTCAGTTTGAATAATATATACACAAAATACATTTTGCAAGCCAGCTTACAGCCCCCTGTTGGGCAATGGACACACAACCAAACAAACATTGCGGCACAAAAGAACACACAGGTATGAGGCAGTGTTGCTTCTCTAAAGGACACAAAGAAAGATAGGAGACAAGATATGTGGGAATCACAGCTAGCTGAGCATTAGGGCTTAGATCCTTGAAGATATTTAGGTACCTAATGTCAATGTCTGTCTACCTTTTGAGGACCTGGGTGTGGATCATTGTGTGAGAACTGTTTAGAATGTAAACCAAATGTACTAACTTCCTTCACAAGGCTAGTTAGTCTGTGGAAAATTATCAGAGGCTCCTTATGAACATATGACCACGAAGGTGTACTCCTGGGATTAGTGTTTCTTGTAGTAAGATGCTTGTTAGGGCAGTCATCACCATGGGAATACTCTAGTCAAATCTCACAATCACTTTCAAACAGGAAAGAGATAGATCTTTGGCATAGTTTTAAGATGGCAAATGGAGGATCAACTCCCTTTGGCTTTATTTTCTATTCATTGTAGAAGGGGGAAAAGAGGTAGGGTGCTCTAGTCTGTTACAACGTCATACGTGGTAAACACACACAATTAGGGGAACTGCAAGCACAGATTCCAAGGCCCATGAAGCAATGTGTTGTGACTAACTCCCAGGCTACATCTACACTGTCCCCTTTTTCGGAAGGGGCATGCTAATTTTCAGCTTCGGAATAGGGAAATCCCCGGGGGATTTAAATATCCCCCGCGGGATTTAAATAAAGATGTCCGCCGCTTTTTTTCCGGCTTGGGGAAAAGCCGGAAAAAAGCGTCTAGACTGGCCCGATCCTCCGGAATAAAGCCCTATTCCGGAGGATCTCTTATTCCTACTTTGAAAGTATTTCCCTATTCCGAAGCTGAAAATTAGCATGCCCCTTCCGAAAAATGGGACAGTGTAGACGTAGCCCCACTGTATCCCCTCATTGTGCAGGACCTGCTCATGTAGTGACAGAGAACTGCAGCAGCCTTCACTCTGTCCTTCTCATCGCCTCTGTGTAGAATCGTGTGTTTGCCACGCAGCTAGGCTCCAAGAAGTGGTCAAAGCCATTTTGATTATGGCACATTGGTTCATTCACCATTCAAAGCTAATCACCTGCACCCTCTTACCAGCGCAGCTATTGTTCATTTCAGTCACTGCTTGTTGAATGATGGTGGTTTCTTAGCTCAGCCCAAATTTGGGACAGAGAAAAAAATGTTGAATAGGAAGTCTGAGTCCAAGAACGTTTTCATGATGCGGGGTTTTTTTTGGCTAAAGAAACTATTACCTGATTCAGTGGTTCTGATGCTCAGTTCTTTATAACAGCAAAAATTAGTGTGCCAAATAAGGGTCTAAAATGAAGGGCAGCTTAGAGGTATGATCCCATGCCCTGGTTCGATAGTGCATTGCTCTAGTTTTATTCCAGTGCAATGCCAGAGACTTGCAAAAAGATGTCGATTTTTCTCCCCTAAAACTTTTAGCCTGAGCCTCTGAATATAAATACATATTTATTTTACACAGTCATTACAAAAGGAGAACTTTGCAGCACTCCTTTATTTGTCTTTTTATGGCCAAAGCAAAACCACTTTGGGCCAAAGCGCTTGCCTGTTCGTCTGGTACATTAGGACACTGTGGTGAGGAATGGGTCTGGTGGAGTGTGTGTGTTCCAAGTTGAGGCATTAATTACACTAAATTGGAGTGAGCCTGTCAGGCGTCGTCGTCAGCGATCTGATCAACACATTTATGCAACTGGGACTGGAGTATTGCCAGTAATGGTTGCTAAAGAAATCCTATGAGTAGTAGCCTCATGAGCTTTTAAGGAATGTGGAAGGTGTGGGGGAAAATGCATCCTTTGCAGCACAGTGATACTGTTTACATAACATGGCATACAAGTGCAATGTTTGATTTTATGTAATCTTGACCTCTTTTGCAATTGCTAGGTTTTTTTTTTTTTTTTAAAGTGAATGTCAGTATTCATTTCTTTAAAATCCAAAGTGTTTCTGAAAACTGGAGTGGGGGAATCCTCAAATTTCATGAGCTGCTCTAGAACGAGGGCCTGTATACCTCCAAAAGGTCTTTGAGATGCCTTGCAACCTCCTGAGAACCTGAAAAGGTAAGCCAGATAAGGGTTTGATCTTGATTCATTCAGACTTCAGTAGTGCAGAACTGTGTCCTAAGTGCTGCAAGGAGATACAAATCTCAAGAAGCGCATAGTACTGGCCTTATCTCTTGCATGCTTAAAGGAGGTGTGCATCAAGGGCCACATCTCGTTAGGGTTCCTCTCCTGTGAACCCACCAGGAGTTGTGCCTCTTTTTTTAATCAAAAGAGAACTCATGATGAATGGTAAAGCATGCAGTGGGGGCATGCTGCATATGAAACGGCTTAACTCTGGTGAATGCACTGCATCAGTACAGGTGGCAGTGGTACAATTCTCTACTGTAGGCTATTTTTCTTCATTTTGGATCTATGTGCACAGCTCATGAGTTTCAAAGCTGAATCTGGAATCTTCAATTTGTTTTGCTGAAGGAGCAGAAAATCTGAGGAGGGGCTCTGAGCTTTTAGCAGTTGTTTCAACAAAAACCACAGCGGGTATATTTTAAACAATATGAAGAGGTTCTACACACAAAATCTCATTAACAAACAATACCCAGGACCACCATGCAACACTTGAAAAATGTTCCCTTAAAGTTCAACTTGACAGGACAGCCTTATAAAAGCACTGCATATTTAAATTTAAAATCACCTTCAAAACAGGAAAAAGAACAAAACAGTTTCATGGCATCTCATTAGAGCACAGGAGCAGTTTCTTTCACTGACAAAATGGAGAAAACTTTTCATAATTTACTGCATATTATTTACAAAGGTGCAGAAGCTGGCAGAACTTGTACATTCATTGTCTTCTTTCCAATTAAAAACAAACACACACAAATGTGTGACACAAAAAAATAGAAATAAACACAGAAGCAAGTCAGGTAAAGTATCCAGTTTTTAACCAGAGCTACAAAGTACTGAATCTGTCTGTAAAGAATTATAAACCAGGCTGATTTTAAAGGCTGTTATGAATGCGCCAATTAAACTAGTAATATCACCGCCTCGTGCTATTATCCTAGCACAGCTTGAAATATAAACTTTGGTGTTTTCTGTAGGACTCACGTGTGAAAGAGGATACTTTCATTTAAGTGGAAATCAAACCGTGTCTGCTCCACAAAAGAATGTGTACCCATACACATCGGTAGGCAACATCAGTTTTACTATTACTACCTGACTAGTATGCAGTTCTTTCTAAAAGCCAAGACCTTGCATTTTCTACAATTGTTTCTTTAAGCTTTTCCCCAAATTATTTTTGTGTGGTGTGTTTTGTTTTGTTTTTTTTAAACTGACTAGAGTTAGAGTAATTTCTGGGAATCTGAGGTGCTCCTCATACATCAGCTGATTGCTTAAGTTTTACAGTCACATTTTACTATTTTAAAAATGTTTTTCGTCCATTCTAGAGCTATATCAATACATGACACAGTGAATCTACTGTGTGTAAATTTCATTGTCTAAAGCAATAGAATTTCTCTAATCTTTACAATAGTATGTATTGTTTATGCTAATTAAAAAAAAATCAGCTGAAGCATGCATGTAAAGCTTCTGATGTCACTTGGCTTTAATTTTGGAACAAAAGCCCTAGTTCAGGACAGACTATTTAATCACTATGGGGTGCAGTTTTGCAGCTGTATTGGGCCCATGATATTAGAGACACAAGGTGGATGAGAGAGGGTTTTTTTGTAAATATAAATTTTTTGTAAATATATTTTTGTCCAGCAAATTGTGTGATTAAGTAAGCAGAGAATACTGTAGCATGACACCTTGGCTTGCAAGCAGATAGGAAAAAACACAGGCAGTATAGCAAGTTGGTGTGGGTTGTAGTGCAGAGGGTGTGAATCTAACTTACCATGTGGACCAGCCCTCTGTTACATGGATGGCGGGAGAGGGAGGACAACAGTAGCTTTAATCCACCTTTGTATGCCCCACATTTTAGGTTTTACAGCTGTGCGCCGGACCCCTGGTGTGTAACTTACACTCTATTCCTTCAATCAGGACATGTGAAGCAGGAACTGGCCATAGCATTGTGCAATCCAGACATGTCCCTGATCCTGCCCCGCACACTAGATGACTGGGAGGAAGATATGGGGAGAGCTCTTGTATTACCTCTACAGTGGTTAGAGAGGGGCTACCATCAGGGGGCCATTTCTTCCCTCTGTAAACCTATCTGAGCCGTAGCATAATGGAGAATTAGCATGCGTTTGCTTTTTTTGCTGGAGTTCATCGTGCCTCATCAAGCTTTCTACACAAATTATTCATGAAATTATTCCAAAGTACTAAGAGTTTATCAGAAACGTAGACCCCGATCCTGTAAAATCAGCACAGGAGAACCTTGTGCTATATTTAAAAGGTGTGCCACTCCAATGGGGTTCCTTGCAGAATCAACATGTTCTTGCTGGCTGAGGTTCATTTTTTTTGAAATGAGGAGCATTTGCATTGTTGTACACCAGTAAAGGCAGAAACTATACACTGGTGAACTCTGCTCAAGCTGAGGGTGCAGGGAACTCAGTCTGAGGCACCTTTTCTGACCAGCTGAGGGTAACACTGCCAGCTCTTTTCCAATTTGACTCCTGTGAACAAGTGGTACAGGTGGGGAAAGAGGGATGTGTGTATATATAGCTGCAAATGACGGGGATCCACAGAGCTACAGCAAACAGGGTGCACACATGAGACTACCTTCTTATGTGACAACATGCAAGCCAATTCTATGTATAAGGCGCTGATGTATATCGTATAGTATTCCCATCATGTGTGATTGAATGCGAGGGTTTGCCTCAATTCTGTTTTGCAGATTGTAATTTAACTCACTAGTGCATATTCTTCACAGAACTACCACTGACCTCAGTGGGAGTAACGGATGTGGAATGAATGGAATAGTGTCTGCACTGTGGATTGGTGGAGAGGATTGTGCTGTATGTGTGGCTGATAGTAGGTTGGAGAGGAGACCTGGCAATTCCACCTTTCTTCAAGCCATACCAAATATGTTAGCAGAAAAAAGTGCCCACTATCCCAAGGCTGTGCTACAGTAGCCTCTCTTACGCAGAGCTGACTTTTTCCTTTGTCTGGTTTACAGCAGGGATCTTCCTAAGGTACAATGAAAAGCAGCCACACAAAGCCCCAGGCTTAAAATTTTAATGACTACTAAGCAGCGAGGGCAGTACTACGTTTGGATATGTAAGAATCCTTAGGGTGTCTGTTTTCCCAGATCTGTGTTTTGGTTTCAAATGGAAAATATAAAGAGTACCACTAGCAACCAACCAACCACTTCCCTCTGGCTTCCCTTTTTGTACCCTTACCTTTTTCCTCACAGTTATTCCGTTATCTAAATGTGTGACTTAGGTGATCCAATTGTCTACAAACTGGGCTTTCAAGCACAACAATCAACTCTTGTACTTAAAGTGCCATCTCTATCCACCAATTATTGAATCCTCTGAACCTTCAATTACTGGGGTCCATAATATTACAGGTTCAAAAAATGGAGGCCATGTAAGACCAGTCTGATCATTTTGGTCCTAAATCTTGGGAATTAAAGAGTCACGTGAGATCCATTTAGTGAATACAGTTGCTTTCACCTCAACTCCATCCACACAGATGTTCTTCTCCATCTATTTTTTCCTCACTTCAGAAGCATTCATACACAGTCCTACCGTTCACAGATGAAAATACCTAATATGACATTTACTGAGCCATTATATATCAGCCTGATTTACTAACAATTTTCAGATTCATCACTTGGTTTCATTTCATGCTACTTAATGTGAACTGTAGAACATCCTTTGTTAGTGTGAGACTGACACACACAATCTTAAGTGGGTAGGGGACATGAAGAGCCTGTTATTTCAGAATTTATCACCACCAATGGGCAATGTATGTGTAGCTCCATCCCTGTTACTTTCAGAAACGGTATTGTTTGTATATCTGTAAAAGCCTTGGATTCCTTCTTCTCTTGTTAATGAAAATTTCCTTTTACACAATGATATCATAGACCCTTCCCACTCTTCCCAGCCATTCTCTCACAGCCTGACGGACACGGATGTCGGTCACGTGACAAGTGAGCTGACTGATACAGGGGAACACGGCTGGCTGGAGGGCTGTGAATATTTGGTCTGGCAGGGTCTGAATCTGGTTGAGAACTGTCAGCACCATGTTAGTCCATGCCTAAAACAAATTTGAAAAACATAATTTGCTGTACAGAATCAGAAAACATCCATATAAATAGTCACCGGACTAGCATATTATGGGCATCAATTTGCTACCTGTGGCACCATTATAAATCAGTAGTAGTAATAGTCAGAGGAGTTACATTGGGGTATTACTGATGTAACTGACATGAGAAGCAGGCTTTTTGTCTCAATCCCACTCTACATCTTAAAACCAGACTTTTTTCCCCAACCTTTCATACCATTAGAATCCTTGTTGTTGTTAAAATCTGGAGCCTCCTTTCTCCCCTTCCCCCCCCCCAAAAAAGAGAAAAAGGGTTCTGTGAAGGACCTTTTTCTCCTTTCAACTCAAACTAAGCTGAACATGTTGCAAAGGGGAACAGTCACAGGAGATTTAATAAGGGGTTAAGATGAATGGACCTTCTCTTCACTGAAAGACTCATAAGGCATGTCTATACTCGCAAGAAGATCGATGTCCCGGAGGTCAATCTTCTAGCATTCCATTAGTGGGTCTAATACAGACCTCTAAATCAAATGCCAAGGGCACTCCTATTGGTGTTCAGTACTCCTTGTTCGGCAAAGCCACCCGCTGTATGGATACCACATGGCTCGGCTTAAGGTAAACCAACTCCACCTATGCATTTTGCTTAGTTGGAGTCGTGTACCTTAAGCTAACCTGCCTGGTCTAGTGTAAACCAGGCCTTAAAGAGCTCTACAAACTACACTGTCATTAGGTAAGGGTCAGGTTGTAATGGAGAGGAAGGAAGCCCTCCATAGCTGTGCAACCAGGTGCCTAAAGCCAGCTTGAGAAACAGCCTGCGTGAAGAAAACTGGCAGCTGTCAGAGTCTGGAACTTGGTTCTAATTGTCCTGGGGTAGGAGAGGAGAGATGATAGTCTTTTCTGACCCAAGAGATCATGAAGGAAGATTGTTGAGGGTGCCTAGTTTTTGCACAGCTGTGTCTTTGGCCCTGGCACTCAGTGCGTGTGCTAAAGGGAGACACAAAGGGCTTCATCTTTTTGGAGATGCAGCAAAGTACATTCCAGGAGGGTAATCTCAACAGATGGTGTATGAGTTAATCCCATTGATTTTAGAAATTGCTTGCACTTTCTGGAGAGAACAGTCTCCTCTTGGGTCACATTATATGGTAAAAGAAAGACTATGACCGCAGGAAAAATCCAGAACGATGCTAGCATGTTTCCCACTCATGCCATTTTATATATAAGGTATTTAGGCTGAACAGTGAGTGTATCACCATTATATTGTTTCTTTGTATATACTGTCCTATCACAAAATGACCACAAGTCCAAAGTTTGGTGCCTGTAGTGTCGGTCCCTACTTAGGGGGTGCAAATGGTAATTAGTCACCAGTTCAATATTGCTATTCTGAAATTGACAAAAGCAGCAATTTGATTACAAGAGCATTGGAAGTACAGCCCTACTTGAATTGCAGGATGACTGTCAAATATTTGGCTGAGTTGTGGACAAGACATGAAAAAATTACAGAAAAGTAATAATGGATCTTTCTTAATTGCTATAATTCAGAAAAGTCAGAGAAGACCCATTCGTTTAGGAAAAAGTTGCTGGAACAATAAAACACTTGAGTATTGTATTATGCCTGCTTTTTTTTTTATCTAAAATTTTTCTGCAATTATATTACAGGTATTAATGCATGGGGGCTGATGATGGTAGCCCCAGCTTCTACCAGTTTGACTGCCCATATTTATTGCAAACCTCAATGTTTGCAAAACTGTGGTCTGTATAAAGTAAGCTAATTAAAATAAAAACTGCTGTGGAAGTTTAATATTGTAGAATTTTCAATTTCTGCAATATCACAAATAAAGGCCTTAAACATCAGATGTCAGACAACTGGCAACATTTCCGAAAGCACCAAAGGCTATGTCTGTACTGCAGCTGGCGTGTGTGAATTCCAAACCAGGTAGACGCTGAGTTCTAGTGCATTAGCCTCAAGATGAGCCACTGCAAATGTGTCTACCTGCGCTGGGAATTGTACCACCCTAAGTGACTTAGAAACCTAAGTTTCATTTTCAACAAAGGCTACTAATTAGCTACATTACTTTTGAAAATGGGACATAAGCTTGCAAGTCACTTAAGCGCTTCACAAAATTTTACCAAATAGCTCCCATTCCAATTTCACTGAAGTCTCTGACTATTGTGCCACCGAATACTCTTTCTCTGATCTGATCATGATGTAGGAACACATCAATCCTAGTTTGTAGGGATACTCCTAGACATTTTGGTTTAGTCGTTTCTACCCCTTTTGGTGGTATTCTGCCATAATCTGCCAATGTAACTTACCTGGATTTGTGCCTCTGCATCTCGCACAGATATGTTCAGGGAGCTGACTGTAGATCCTGAGCGTGGTCGCTTCTCTTGCCTCAAGATCTCTGGGCCAGCACTGAAGGAATGCCTCATTTGGCCCTGGTCCACCAGATGCTGCGGTCGCTGGGGGAGTGGTGAATCCTGCCCCCTCGAGCCCAGGAACTCTCCCTTCTTTTCCACTTTGACATCTTTGGTGAAAGAAGTCAAGCTTTGCTGCTGCTTCCTTTTCTTATACTCTGTCATGAGTTTGGAGATAGTTTTATCAGTGGCTATTGTGTAGATTTTGTTGCCAGCACTCTCCCACCATTCTTTTTTCCTGGCTTGGTCTTTTTTCTCTATTTTAGGGCTCAATGGTGGGAGTACCAGCATTTCTCCAGTCCCTCCCCTGGGAGTCAGATTGTCTAAGTGGTCCCTAATTTGACTTCTGTCATCTTCTGAAGGTGTATCTTTTCCAGACAGCCCTCCGGTTGATGGGGTGGAGGTTTCAGATTGAAAGGATGGTAGGATGAAAAAAGGGTCCCCTTTGAAAACTGGAGGTTCCTCCACAGTATTCTCCAAGTCCAGATGCATTTGGATGTAGTTGTTACAGAGTTCCATGCATAGCTTGTGAAGCCTTTTGATTAACCAAGCCCAGTCTGCATTGCTCACCGGCTGAACACTCAAAGATGGTATTCTAGCTCTCCATTGTCTCTTTTCCTTCCCTCTTGGGGGGCTGACTTGGGCAGTTTCCTCAAAAATGTCTTCATCTTCTGAAGAGCATTGCTGGGAAGAGTCTGTGCTTCTTTCGTCATCCTCAAACAGGATCTTCTTCACCTGCTCTGCAGTCATGTTCTCCTGGTTTGTCAGTATAGCACAGACCAAGGCATGGAAGTAAATGTTAAAGCTCATTGCTGACTGGCGATACAAGTTGGCAGCTCCACTAATGCCAGACACTTTTTTCAGCAAGCACTTCAACCCAGGCCGTGTGTCAAACTCTCTGGCTGTCCGATAGGAATCCAGCAGTAAGTCAAAGATGACAGCCAAATTCTGCATGGAAATGTACCCGAGGAAGCCAGCCAGTTTGTTTTCTGGCACTTGTATTGTCTTGTCATCTATGTGAGAGGGGCCCTTCACAAACTCTTCCAACAAGATATCATACAAATTTTGGAGCAGCACTTGATGAGACAACAGACTCACCACTATTGTCCTGAAAGGGATACTTGATGTCAAGAGAGGGGGAGGGGAAAAAAAAGGGGGGGGAGGGGATTATGAACTGTTAATTTATAATTCACATGTTACTGTTTTACTGAGTTACAGCAATACACTGCATTTTAAAATGAGCCATGAAAGCTACACAATCCTGCAAATCTTTGCTTCAGTAGCCTTGACTCTCATTTGAAGTCTCGTTTATTACGATCTATTGGATAAGGATGCGGAGCAAAAGTTTTCTGGATCGGGTCCTATTCAAAATGTAATGAGTATTTCAATACTGTAGTATGCCTTTGCTACTTTTGTAGCCTTTGGGCACGTTTGACATCAGCTGTGGGATCAAATATTTTCTTTCAGTATCAATAACTAAGCTTACTTAGGAAGACTGTAGACTAATATGTCAGCATCTCCTGATTTTTGCTTTGCTTAGGTCCTTGTACTTTCTTCTCTCCTTATTGCGCTTTGATTAAATTCATATAGAGGAGTGGCAAGCTTCCTGCCACTAGAGAGAGCCAAAGCTCAGCTTTGCCATGGCAGATCTGACTAGACACAAACTGACTAATTCCTGGTTTCCATTTCCCCTGTAGTAGGGCCAAGAACCTCTTTAAAAGCTTCCCAGAGCAGCTGGACACTAACTATAAGGAATGTGGTGGAGACAGCATAGAAGCTCTTGTTCTAAAGCAGATTGGTTGAATATAGGAACAGATTCCTATATATCTCTAATATGGAATGGAAAATATAGTATCCCCCCTAATGGGTATTATTCCCAGACTTGTGTATATACAGGCAGTCCCCGGGTTACGTACAAGATAGGGACTGTAGGTTTGTTCTTAAGTTGAATCTGTATGTAAGTCGGAACTGGCGTCCAGATTCAGCCGCTGCTGAAACTGATCAGTTTCAACAGCGGCTGAATCTGGACGCCAGTTCTGACTTACATACAGATTCAACTTAAGAACCCCAGGCATCCCCAAGTCAGCTGCTGCTGAAACTGATCAGCGGCTGATTCTAGGAAGCCCGGGGCAGGGGCTTCCTGTAGTCAGCCACTGGTCAGTTTCAGCAGCGGCTGACTTGGGGATGCCTGGGGCAGAGCAGCTGGGGTGCTGCTGGGTTGGTCCAGTAGCGCCGCCGCTCCTCGGCGCTACTGGACCAACCCAGCAGCACCCAAGCTGCTCTGCCCCAGGCGTCCTGATTCAGCCGCTGCTGAATCTGACCAGCAGTGGCTGAATCAGACCAGCAGTGGCTGAATCAGGAGCCTGGGGCAGAACAGCTGGGGTGCTGCCCGGTTGGTCCAGTAGCGCCCAGAGCGGCGCTACAGGACCAACTGGCAGCGCCCCAGCTGCTGTACCACAGGTGTCTGGAGCACGGGGGCAGCGGGACAGCCCAGACCCACCGTGGCTGTCTGCTGCCCGCGTGCTCCGCGGCTTTGCTCTGCTTTGCTCCCCCCCTCCTGGTCTGCAGACCGGGGGGGGGGGGGCGCAAAGCAGAGCCAAGCCGCGGAGCGCGCGATCAGCTGACGGCCCAGACGCATCTGCGCTGTCAGCTGGCCGGGCGCTCCGGGGCTTGGCTCTGCTTTGCCCCCCCCCCGGTCTGCAGACCAGGAGGACGGGGGGGGGGGGGGGGGGGGGGGGGCAAAGCAGAGCCAAGCCTCGGAGCTCGTTGGCAGCGGACAGCCCTGTCCGCTGCCCACGTGTTCCGCCGCTTTGCTTCCTCTCCCTGGTCTGCTGGAGACCAGGGAGAGGAACCCCGTTTGTAACTGCGGATCCGACATAAGTCGGATCCGTGTAACTCGGCGACTGCCTGTGTGTGTCTGTGTGTGTGTGTGTGTGTCCCCATTCTTCTCAGTGAGATCAGGAACATCCTGCCATACATCACTCAATGATCTGCACAGGAAATCTAGAATGCTAAAACATCATCTTATTGTCATGATAAAATTTTGCAGCTATTTCATTAGTGAGTAAATGTTTAGAATCCCACAGTATAAATCCAGTTAGGAAGAAAAGCTAGCATAATTAAGGCACTGGTGTTTTGTTTTAATCCTACAAATCACCAACATTTTAGTTCAATAATTTTCTTAATCTCTTCAGTCTTTGCATACAGCCACAGATGCTATGATGTCAGAACTAGAACTGATCCCGTGGTAAATGTATGGATAGCAGAGTCTGTTGTGACTGACAGGAAGAGCTGAGTGCTAGTATTCTAGAGTTGTCTCAGCACATTGCTAGAGGTACAAATAGATGTTACTGTGGTAGAAGAGCTACCTCTGTTTTGATGTAATTTCTGTGGGCACACATGTGCAGCAGTCACAGGTCAGAGAACGTACTGTCAGAGTGCTGTTGTGGCAAATTTACCATGCATGCCTGTTGGCCATGAAGTACAAGTGATTCCGTGAAGTTTGGAATGGCTTCATATTACATGACATCTGTCATGATGACAAAATCCTATGAATATTCAGGAGCTCTTTTCTAGCAGATAATTTACAAACATTAGTGACCAGGATTTATGGGGCAAAACATAGTACTATTAGAGCCCTGCACAGATATTTTTTTTATCCTTATCCTCAAAAATGAGCTGCAACTAACCAAATCTATATCTGCGGATGTGGATATCCCCAGATACCTGGAGTTGGCAAATGCCTGTTAAATGGCTCGTTCAAAGGTTCAGTGTTGTGCTGATTAATAGGCTTTTTCACTTTTAAGTTAACTAGATCCTTTCCAGAGGACATGAATCCAGGAAGAGGTAGGTAGAAGGACATTAAGACCCAGTGGTGCCCCACATTTTGGGGTGTTGCACCCAGGTGCATATTCTGAATATGGGTAAGGACGGCACTGTTCCTGACTGATGCTCCAATTCAACAAGGTACTTGCGCATGAGCATAACTTTAAGCAAAGGACTACTTCCATTGTCTTGAAAGGGACTAATCATGTGCCAGTCAATGGAGTGGTGATTGCAGGTCTAAGTGTTGCCACCCTCAGTAATGCAACATCTAAATATCTTTAAAAATCTGAGCCTAACTGACTTAGGAGCCTAAATCTCATTTTCAAAATGGTTGTAGGCACTTGAGTCTAATTGCCTTTGCATGTCAGTAGGATTTTGGTTTCTAAGTGCTTAAATTCCTTTTGAAAATTAGACTTAGGATCATATCAGTTAGGGTCTGCAACGCTGAGCACTAGGATTCCTGAACACCTTTCAAAATCTGGGCCGTACAGTTAAATAGGATATTTGTTTGCAGTACTGCTTGGCCAGGATGTTGTTTCCTAGGTAAAACACCCAACTAAGGTGCTGGTAAAGACACACAAACAAGGGTACATAACTCTAATCCTGTTAGAGCATAATGTTGTTACTGCAAATTGTGAAACAATATTGTAGGAAAAGAAATGCTCCCTTACCCCAGCTTCCTGTGGAACAATGCAGCATTAATGAAGCAAAAAAATCAAATGGGAAAAGAGAAATCCCATGAGGTTAAAGCAAAGCTTCAGCATGGTAACAATTTTTAGCATGCGAGACTGGCAATAGCTATATTGTTGGAGAAAACAATACAAAGGAAAATAATGGCACAGCCAAGAGTTGAGCCCCATTCTGGTGAAGAGGAGGCTAAAAAAATGGAAACCCCATGGCCACTGGAATGTGGCTATGGGCTGCAGTTGCAGTAGCCAGAACCTTAGGCCCTTTAAATAGCCATTGGAACCCCACATGGTGCAGTCCAGGCAATGCAGAGGGCTAGCTGCTCTAATCCTACCCCCTCCCACCTGAGACCCTGCCCGAGGTGGAGCTGAGCCCCACCCACATCGCCCTTGGCCCAGCAAAAATCTGTCACCAGACCTGGGAAATCCATTTATAAATGAAAATGGACCCCAACACCTGGTGATTTAGTCCCTACACAAGTCTACTGGTGCTGAAATGGCTCTCAGTACTTGTGTTTAGTACAGTGATCCTTTTGAAAGGTCCATGCTCCCTTATAAATGTTCAATTATGGCTTTCCACTTATGCCATTACACTGGAAAGTGCTCCCATCTCCTCTGTGTACACTAAGGCTGCATCTAGACAATAGAAATCTAGACAATAGCATGTACCTGGAAATAAGCAATGCGATTTGAGCTATGCAAATTGTCACTTATTTCAAAATTTGGCACTGTCTCCACAGCACTTATTTCGAAATAAATTGCTATTCCGCTGACTTCCTTAATCCTCGTATGATGAGGTTTACAGGAAGTTGGAGTAAGAAGCCCGTTATTTTGAATTTATTTCAAAGTAACGGGCTTCCTGTGTAGCTAGCACATTATTTTGGAATAACAGACATTATTCCAAAATAACTCTGCTGTGTAGACGTACCCTAAGTAGGCAAAGGAATGTTGCACAATTTGTCCCATTCTTTAGGATGGTGCTGGTTATTCTCTCGAGAGGAGAAGCAGGAAGCATAGGGATTGCAGCTGTGAAATATCTTTGCACACCCTTGCAAGGAAATTAAGTTGCATTGTCCTCCTTTCTCCTTAGCCAAAGAAGGATCATCAGGATCTGTGCCTTACTGTGAGCAAGACTACTACTCTGAATGAGGAACACAAGGACTTGCCACAGACCATTTATCACACAGAATTCATCCCCAAATGTTTCATTGTTGGCAGTACATTTCCACCCATATAAATGCAGGTCCTGGATTCACAATTCTGATACTGCGTTCCATTTATGCTACTGGGGTTGACGTTATCTTTTGACACTGCTGAACACTATCAAACTAAGTGCATGTGATAAAGTTAGAATGCGAAGTGTCAGGTAATAACTCGCAGATCTTTCAGTGTTAGACTGACTGAATACTTGAAAGAGTGGTGTTTACAAAACCACCACCACCCACACATACATTTCCTCAGCTTAGTATATAAAGCACAACACTGGTAGTTTTGGACAATGCTTTTGCTAACCTAGGGTTAGCTTACTTTGATCCACTAGTTCCACTGTCCTACATTTTTTTTTGTTCTTCATCCAAAAAAATATAATGGTCCTTTATTTAACAAGCAAAAATTTTTTTTTTAACCATAACAAAAGTAGAAACATTTGTGGGGTACAAATTAGTTATTCTGGTTCTAATTTCTACATATTATGGCCATGTACAAAACAGTATAACCATTTGTCTCCATGGTGAATGCAAATTTTTGAAAACTTAAACAGGATCTTCTATTTTTGGCTGCTGAAAAATTCAACTCCATTCATATCTCTCTCACACACACACACACACACACACTCTCACACACACACACACACACTTCCCAATAAATGATTTGCCAATTCTTTTTCCAGTCTAGTTTTCACATACCATGTGATGAGGCTATTGAACCTTTCTTTGAGAGACTACTACACAGACTAATAGTTCTCAATGATAGGAAGATCTGCCTGCAATTTGCCTAAATTTTCCTAATTCCAGCCCTGGTTCTTCAAGTTGAAGACTCTTGTATAAAACCCTAGATGATAACTCTTCAGGTACATCTTTCAGAGAGTTGTAAACTATATATTTCCTTCAATCTAGCCATCGATATGTATTTATCTCATTAAAACAAATTGGACCCCTGACAAAAGTTGAGCACATTCATATATAACCTGACTTACTTCGATAGGCCTACTCATAAGTATGTGTGTGCACCAGTAGGAGGGTTGCACTATCCAGCTCTCAGTATTTCCTTACAAAAGGGTCCGTGCTGATGTCTGTTGCTCTTCCCTAAGTGCCATTCTATTCACTGATATTTCATATTTTTAGCAAAACTGAAGAACTGACAGATTTGCTCTACTGCTTTCATGTCACTACTTAGCTAAAAACATTCTATTCCTTCTGCTTATTTCAGAAGACTTTCATGGGGCTGGCTTCTTACCTTTTCTGGGTGTGCCCATTGGGTTTCTTGTCAGGGGGCAGGTCAATGATAAGCACACAGGACTGTGCATGTTCAAATCCCTCCTTGTTGTTTGGGGTCTTCGGTGAGCACTGAGTGTCTAACATGAAAACCTGCAATACACACACATTATGCACAAGTAACTCAACACCTGCATTGTTTGAAAGAGTAACACATATAGGAACAGAACAGCTCCTTCAAATAGCTACTGTGTCCCACTTGAGGGTTGTGCATTCTGAGAGGGATTATTTCTAAAGGCACCCAACCTCCAGTGACTTCCAGTGGTTAGTCAACCAAAGTTCAACCCTTGTGGCTTGTCATGCTTTGTACTGTAATGGGACAGTTATGCTAAAGCACAAGTGAGCAGAATTCATCTCCGGAGAGGTCACTGAAGAGGCACTGTATGTGCACACGTGTAACCAGAGAAGGAGTGAGCTAGTCTGAACTTTGTGTTTAAAAACTTAAACACAGCCAATATCACCCATCAGTCTCTGTCTCCACATGGGTTGCCTTTGTTATTTCCCATCAGTCCCACTTCTGCATATTATCTGTGAAATGTGCACTCCAAGCAGCAGCATGTGCAATCAATTACACAGACAAACCAACAGGTCACTTCTATCAATTTCTAAGCCATCCTTTTTCTCCAGGCAAGATTGTCTCTGCCTTTAAGGGCCTGTCCAATTTTATTTTTAATGTGTCCAAAATTACAGTCATTCCACTACTTTTGGGAGAATGATTATTCCTATGTGGAAAAGGACATTTACCTGCAATTGCACAAAAGAGCTGCTGGGGGAAGTAGTTCATGGGGCACTGTCTTAAGTGACAAGGACAAGGAAAGGCAAACTCCAGCAAGATGGTATTTATTTAGTACTGAGATTCACAAGCTTACTGCCCTCCCTTGCGGGACAATGCCTAGTTAGAAGGAAATGCTTCCCTGGGCCTCCAGTAACACAGATACCGAGTAAAATCTCTTCACACAGTACAATTATTTGCCCTTTCTAAGAACTTTTGGAAAGAAAATTCCCAACTTGCATGTTGGTTTAATTCTTTTAGTAAACAGTTTGTCCTCTAGGAGGGAGGTCACTCTCTGGCTTCCCTCGTACTGAGATCATTACCTGCTGTGCCATGGCTCGGATTCTCCAGTACTCAGCTTCGGCACTGGGAGAGAGAGATGGGGCCGCCACCTTCACTTCACAGGCATCACCACTAAAGCTTTCAGAACCACTGTGGAAATAGCCCAATAGGTTCTAGAGAGAGACACAACATCAGATTTTCAATGTGTGTAAGATCAACCAAGTAGTTGTAGAGCCCTCCATCCTACTGAGCGCACATGCATTGCCAGGTTCTGAGTGATCTGTCCCATAATTGCCCTCTCCATGGACATTTTATTTGAACAACTGCACTGTTGATTCCCTTGTAAGCAGCTTGGACTGTGATGATTTTTTGTTACAACCAAAGAGTCGAAAGACTCAAGCATTTTAGTCTGGACTCAATTTGGAGCAAAACTCAGGCTATTGTTTGTATCCAGGTCTTCAGCTGGATTTACAAAAGCAATAGGAAAATAAAGACACCTCATGGAGACAAAATGTGTTCAACTCTATCAATTTCACATTGGCAGGGCAGCATGTGTTTAAGTCTTGGCTTGACAAAGCCCTGGCTGGGTTGATTTAGTTGGAATTGGTCCTGCCTAGAGCAGGGGGCTGGACTTGATGACTTTCTGAGGTCTCTTCCAGTTCTATGATTCTATGGTCACTTCCCTCCCTGATCTTTGGTGCAATACTAGATCACTGTCTTAGGAATCACAGCACTATGCCATTGCCCATGGTGTACTTGTCCTTTTGGGGTCGGGGGTGTGTGTGAGGGGGGAAACCAAACACTTCTGTTTTCAGGGTTGTTAATTTGGTTTGGTGAAAGTTCTCAATTAACGTAACTAACAAACATATATATGCTAACAGATCTTAAATTACTTTTCTTATGTTTTTGGATTTATGAGCAAACTGTTTGATTTCACCCAACCAAAAATGAAGACACAAAAGTTTCTCAGAAAGGGAATCTATTGATCTAGCAAATGTCAGTGACTTGAGGCTGGTTAATACTCAGTCTAGCACGCATTGGAATGCTGGCTTTACCTTTACTGGCTCAAGAGTCGCAGAAAAGGCGTCCTGTAATGCACAGCATGCAAGCCTCCACATCTCTTCAGTAAAAACAGGCCCTGCTGTCACTAGGACATACCTGCAAGTCATAACATAGAAGTTATTAACCCTCCAAGTCTTACAAAACTTTTTCTGACTAAAAGGAAGACGGTAAAAATTGAGCCAATTGGGTAGAGAAAAATCTAGGCAGCTGCTTTACCAACACCAAGCTAGTAAGATGTGTGCCAATCACTACCCTGACCAATTTGCATACACAGTGTATTGCTTTTGAATGCTTTTTATCTATATAAAAAGGCAAGGTTTTCAGAGCAGGGACTGCATCTTTGTTTGTTCAATGCTGCAAACCACATTTTGAGTTTGATTTGCAGAATGTGAAGGGAATACTAACCTCAGCAGACCTGTGAATTCTAGCCAACAACAGTTTATTTTTTCTAGAGGTTTATTTTTTACATTGACTGATGTAGATACTAGTGTAGAGCAAATATTTTCATTGGAGAAATGTGTTTACATCATTTCCCAAAACTATGGACTTTCTCTCTCTCTCTCTCCTCTGCTCTGACAATGTTTAGTCAATACAGACAGGGTCTGGGCATTTCCACATGTTCCTACCTGCCCGTTGACTACTGGGAATTTAGTTTGGTAACAAGCAAACTGAGTCTGGCTAATTGATGGACGTTTGATTTCAGCTTTTGGAAGCCATTTCTAATTCTAGAATTTGCTTTTAAAGAACAAGAGACAGGTTATTGATTACTATGGAAATGGTGGCTAAAATGATCAATCTACATGTTCCACCAAGACTTCTCTATTCAGGAGTTTTTGCATCACTTTCTCCTCATCAGCATATTAAAAAGAGGAAGAGCTTTTCTGTATTACCTGATACACGAGCAGCCAACTCTGGAGATTGTTTCTGTAGGCTCTGCCACACAGGCTACCAACAACTTGAAGAGATCTTTTAGCATGGTATTAATCATATTCTCATAGCCAATGTCTAAAGGACAAGAAAGTTGGTTTTAGCATTACCACCTTTGCAATATCATTTACACAAATGGCAATCCTCCTTGATATCTGGATGTTTTACATACTTGATTCCCTTTGACACTAATGGCAGTGAGTATTAAAATACAACAAATTAAGAGGAGATAAGTATATGGGAATGTCAAATATTCCCACTGATGTTGAGAAAATGACTGTGTTGGTGTCTGTCTGCCAATTCCAGTTCATTATGATATTGCATATAAAACTAAGTTTATATTTTTGGAAAGTTTAACATAACCCTCTTTAAAGTAAAAATGACTTTCCCACTCTCCCTGATTTTGACTTGTTCTTGAACAATCAAAACTAAACCCTCTTCTAAGCATCTGATATAGTAAAACCTTGCCTGGTTAGTGTATCATTAATGATGTCGAAGGGACACTGCTTACCGGAATGTATGAAACTTTGAATGTGCTCTACTACTAGTTCACAGGAAAGGCCAATGGCATGCTTGAAATTAGCTGATGCCACATCCCAGTAAGAATGGTCACCATGGCTACGATGGAGCCAGAGGGACATTGTGGGGAGTAAAAGATGTACAACCGCATAAATGCCAAATCCTGGGCCTGAAAGGAAAACACAACCATGATAAGACCTTCAGGCTACAACTACCCATCAAATACATGCCCAGACTAAGAAATCCAAATACCCCTTTCCAGACTGAGATCACGGATTGAGTGATGTTAAAGAAAATTACTTCCAAAATATCTGAAACAATTGTGTTATCTTAACTATGAACCAGTAATGTTTTCAGCAGTACATACACCTTGGTCTCGTGAAGGTGTATAGAAAATCACCTATTAATTGAAGAGTAACAGAAGAACTCAACTGTCATCTTGGATTTGATGTAGGTTTATTTTAAGATGTAAGATGACAAAGCAACTATTTTTCTGGAAAAGTGATCAAAAAAGGCAAGATATTCAGCAGTCAATAAAATAAATATTGGGCATGACAGTAGTACTTTATTTCTATGAGTGACACCACTATGGTTTTTTACTCTTCTTCAAGTCAATTATTTGTGTGTTCTTAATATAAAACATGAATAAACATCTATTGTGGTGTAAAGGCATATGTTTCTATATTATGGTGTCTGATGCACAGTTCTGGTTCTGACTAAAGGAATGCAAACTGAGCAGTGCAGTTACACTAGATGAACATTCAAGAAGGATTGCATAAACGGTGTCTAGTAGCATACAGACAACAGTTCGGCACTTCAAGGAATGGAAGATTTTCAAGCAGATACAGCACAGAAAGGTAAAAGCTTTCAGAGACACTTTATCCATGAAGAGATAGGTAGGTAGATAGGCAGAAGTGTGTGCGCACATGCATTTGAAAGATTTGGGTGAGTGGTAACATTAAGGAAATATATCTTCTGGATAAAATAGTGAATGTGTGGGAATGTACCTATATATGCTGTGAATTGATATGACATCAGTTTGGCCTTCAAAGGAATGGGGGGAAAAATGCTTGCTACCCCTGTTGGGTCAAGAACAAGGAGTATCATGTGCACTGGACAACAGTACCAACAAGAAAGTCAATACATGTCAAAAGCTACCTCACAATTACCACAGTTATCCCTTTCCCCTCCCCTATGCAAAGTCTATCATCTTTTTGATGAGGCTCCCCTGGGAGCCAGTCCATGTGATCTTTAACCTAGCTGAGAAGTTACTAATGAACACCGCATGGACAATATCTCCCCTCTAGAGAAGCTAAGCAAACTATCTTCACAGTCCTTTCTAGTTTAACAAGGATTTTCTTGTGTTTCAGTAGCAGATGTTCTATAAAGTCACTGAAATTACCAGGAACTTTGGCAATATCTCTCAGCAGTTCAAAAAGTAAATCCAGGGTGGGTGGCTGGTGCTGGCGGGGACAGTTGGATATAGCAGTAGTTAATTCTTCCAGTAGAATGATCCAGACATTGATAAGACCTAGAAATAGACATACATAATGAGAAGCGAGGAAACAGACTAGATGCTATTTATAAAGCATTTACAGGTTTGCTCACAGGCTGTGGTTGATTATAGAATGCCGGAGAGTGGAAGGAAAAAAAAAAATCTCTTGTGAGCTAGATAATGGATTCCTAGTCTTTATTCTCTACCCATCGCAATACAGTTGGTGTGCGTGATAGTGAGGGAACGTTGCCTGTTTTGAATATCTGCTCCTCTCTCCCTTCTTTCATTTATAGAGCATCCCCCCCCCCCCCCCCCCCGCTGTACTGTCGTCTTTCTCCCTTCATACCCAGTTAGTGGATGGAAGGGTCAGGGTTATCAGGCTGTCATCGGTATTACTTGATCGCCTCACCCCATAAGAGTGTGGGTCTCTTAGGTATGCAGAACATCACAGAGTATAAATGAGGTGAAATCACTTGTGTATGCATGGGAGGAGAGAGCTAGGTGGGGCACAGGTTCTCCCCACTGAGAGAAACCAGCACAACAGAGCTTAACTTGCAACATATGTGGATATGTTAACACTATAAACGCAGGGTGACATTTGCAGCAGCATGGAACTGATTAACTCCTGAGTGTCAGCACAATTACACACCAGCCATTATTTTAAATTCACCTACCAGTGTCATCCTCAAAGTCAGAAAGGACACACTCAATGCCATCCTCGCTGCTGGCTGAGTGCTCCTGGACTCTTCGGGGCAGGTTGGCCAGCCGGCCACTGAGAAAAATTGGCTTCAAGGGCATTTTGTAGATTTTGGCTAGCAACTGAAGGAGGAGAAAACAGAACATAACACTTTCCCATTTTATGTCACAAATGGGGAAAATAAGTATTGGAGTAACAGTATTTGGGCTGGATATTTGGGTCCGTCTGTGGAAGCTTAGCCTAGGGCACTGAACACAGGATTAGGGATCAAGAGCTCCTCCTACTGGTAATTTCCTCTGTCCTTGGACAAGTCATTGAAATAACTTGGGTGTCAATTCCCCAAGCTGTGAAATTAAAATATTACTGATCCGGCATGAGTATTGTGTGAGGGTTAGTTGGACAGGGTACTTTGAAGATTTAAAGCAGTTTATTAATACTAAACATTATCATCATCTACCAGCAATCCACCTATCTGCAGAATATTTTGGAAGATCGGTTTTTTTGGGTTTTTTTTTTCTGATCACTAGCCCAGTAAAGGTTGATTGTAGCTGGCAAACCTGTACACGTTGTTTAAGAGGAATGAAATTTGCAACATCATATCACCAGTGATAATTTTAGTGCTTTCTCTGTTCTGAAAGCTGGGATTCCATATTTTCTAGTGTCAAAGTACTGGTGTGTAAGTAACAGACGTATTTGAGTGGGTGGCTGCTAATAATATGAACTGACAGGATTAAAATTCAAGGTAGTATTCAAAATGGTCCCTTTTGCTCCAGAACTGAATACAGCATAGCAGTGTTGTGCCACTAACATTTCCACTCCATGTTACACCAATCCCTATAAATGATACAGCATTTCTTGAATTAGGAGGCAGCAGCCTCCCAACATTTTCATCAGGGAAGATACTGCTTTGAGCAAGGTAGAACTGGGGCCCAAATTTCAATTTGTGAGCAGAGAGAAGACATGTACTGTGTTTCCGAGGCATTTTTTAATATAATACAAGTATTTGCAATGTATCTATTACATATTTTACTCTTCCTTTTTTGATAAGATCAATAAAACAAATCAGAAGAAAAGAAACAAATAGGCTCCCTTTCTCTGTGGTGAGGAGAAAGATAAAATGTGATGTTGCAGATTTTGCCATAAACCAATGCTTAGGGCTATCACAGAATGTTAACAATAATAGTTACAATTTGTCGTGACTGCTGCTTGCCTTGCTGACCAGCACTGTCTCGTTATTTCCTTGTGCCTATTCCCTTTTCTGTGGCATCTATTTGTTGTCTCTCATCTTATAGTTGAATTTAATTGCTTTGGGGGTAAGGACACTGCTATGCAGCACAATGGGACCCCAGTCCATGACTAAGACCCTCATGTGCTACTGTGGTAAAAATAAAAATATCAAAGTGCAGACAAAAAATGTCCAACAGCCCTGAACAGAAACCTATGCAGGGAGGTTATACAAAATATGTAAAAATCATGGTCTTAATAAAGGCACTGGATGTATGATTCATTACAACAAGCTGTAATTCTCTAGCCCTTCTTTTTGCCCTATGACTATAGGTTATTAATGGGCCTCTTCACCTTGAATGATCCCATAGTTTAGCATAACAAGTTGTCACATATTTAACTGTTGGACCTTGTATTTAGCTGTGACACTACTTGCCTTCTCCAGACCTGAAGAACATCTCTGTGTAGCTTGAAAGTTTGTCTCTATTTCCAGCAGAAATCAGTTCAATAAAAGACATTACCTCATACATCTTGTCACGTAGACCGACGTGGCTACAACAACATTGCATATAAAATATGCTGGTGTTCTGACTTCTTAGAACTCTGCCCTTGCCTTTAGATATGGTGTTATGGGACAGCGAGGCTGCTGACCTATTTCAGCAGGCTGAGTCTATCACATTGCTAGAGATCTGAGGATTCTTTTTTTCCCCCCCCTCTCTGAAATCTTTCCACTCCCCCAAATCCCAGTGTTGTTGGCTTCACCTTTGAACATGCCAGTATCACATCTTGTTCATTCACAGAGTATACAGTCCATTTTTCTCTCTCAGGACTGAGTCTACCATATCCTGAGCTATGCCCACTTCAGCTGGCCAAGAGAGTAAGAAACCCCAATAAAGAACTAACCCTTTGCCTCCATGATGGCAGTGTAGGATATTAACGTTAAACTTGCCACAGAAGTTGTACATATAAAATATTCTACCATGTGCAGACAAAAAACGACAAACATTTCCAAATGACTGCCATGAATTAAAAAACAAAGCCAACTAGAAGTGATTTTCTAGTTCAGGTCTGTAACTCTCTGTGATCAGTAGCATACCTGTGAACACCTCCTGAGGTAATCAAGAGCGGGAAGGCACAAGTCCGTAGATGTAGATCCTGACACACAATCACCCATCTCCTTACAATCCACTTCTCCTAGGAGTTGAAAGACAGGGGGAAGGAGAAGGGACCCCCATCCCCAAAGTAAATGTAAACACAGAAGTGAAAGTTTTATGCAACACACATTTTTTCATTCAATCCGGCTAACATGTGCTATTGACAACACATTCCATAAATGCAGCCCTTAGACCTCAGGCTAAAGAGTTTGGGGACACTTCTGCCATCCAAGAACATAATAAATGGTGGTAACACTTTATGTTGAGTACATATGCAAATACTTTGTAGTATAGTGTTGTTAAAGGATAATGAATATTTTTACAGATGGTTATCGATGGTTACAATAGGTTACTCATGTCATAACCAGAGTTTATATTTGTATGTAACACACACAACACACATCATAGTATCTTTTTCTCATTCAAGAACTATTTGTACATGTAATTTTAATATAAAGTGTGATCACAGTGTTTAAAGGGTCATGACAAATCTTTGATTCATGCAGGTACAAATTCAAACCTGGTATAACTACACTGAAGTAATGCCAGGAACACATTTGGCCCACTGTATCTCACTAACTTAGCAGTTACTCTCTGAAGGTAGATTTGTTAATAGGATAATGGGAGAAATTTGTTTTTTGTTCAAAAAATTTTAGATAATTTTATTTCAACTTTTCAGTGCCTACTGCCAGTCACAGGTGTTTTCCAACCATGAAAACACATTAGCAGACCTATCTTCTTTTATTCTTAAAAATATAGTTCCTCACAAGTCATAAGCACTGTACTGTAGTTGCACAAGATCTAGGGCCTTTATTCTAAGCCTATTGCAGACTGTGGGGAGACAGCTGTTGATTTTGGTAAGCTTTGGAATAAATCCCTGATGCTTAAATATCCTTTCTTTTGTTACTGAGTATATTTTAGAGAGCATCTGTCTGTGTGTTCAAGAACTTTTCTGAAATGGCAAGAGCTAGGGCCACCAAATTTGGTATGCAAATTCCTCTTATAACAAAGCAAAAGTCAGGGTGTGGTTGTGCCAGGAGAACTGGAAGCCCTGGGAAAAGGAGAGTTTTCCATAACATGCAAAGGGAGAGGCTGCTTTTGAAGGGACACGATATAAAAGTGTCCACTGGGGCCAGTGAGACTGCAGGGGGAACAGGGGAGAGGAGGGCAGCCATTCCACCAACCAAGTGACCAGCAAAGCTGGGGCTCCACAATCTTGCTTGCCAGCACACGAGTAAATAGCTCCCGTCCCAAAACCACTTCCCTCATCCCCAATACCCTGCCCTGAAGCACTCGGGCAATGCCGGTTAAGTATGCTAGTAGGTAAATATTATATATATAATTAGATTCAGAGTAGGAATTCCATTTGTTCATTACAATTTTACAGACAAATATCCATTTCTTTCCCTTTTGATAAATCCATCTCAACAAATGGAAAACATTCTTTCTAAACTATCAAAAGAAAAATCTGTAACTGGTTCAGTGTTTACAATTTCTTCTTTTGTTCTTGGCATACAATTTTAATGTTTTCCATAAAGGAGTAAATAATTACCATGTCCCCCTCTTCAAAGGCTAGGTCCTGTGTCCACTGAAATCAGAGGGTAGGACGAGGCACAAAATTGCTGCATCGTTTATGAATTAAAGGATGAATTAAACAAAAGAAAGTAGGGCTCCAGTCAGTTTTCCCTGGCATGTTGCTATTTATATTAGTAGGAGGAGGAGAATAAATTCCATAGTTTCTCAGAATTACTGACAATTGTTTCTTGATCAAAGCCAAGGAGGGAAATGTGAATAAGAGGGCAGAACGACCCACCAGAATTTGCCTTTGTTCTGAAATGTATACAAACATTATGGATTACAGTACAAGGTCACCTTGACTTGTCATACCCTATCTTCTCTCCCACTTACTCTGACCTCACTACCAGAAATAAGTTAATCTTGCTGACAGATTGCTATTACCTGAGATACTCATGTCCTTATAGAATGTTCCAGCAGATTTTTGGCAGCTTCTGTGCCAAATGCTGCTGCTAAGGGACTGGGGGGGAAAAAAAAGTGGCTTTGATCACTGAATGGAAAACTGCCCTTAGGAAAAAAAATGCTACAGCGCTCTTTGTGCTAATCCAATCCCGTCCCCTAATATTACAATACTGTGACTGCAGAGTTCTGGACTATTGCTATAGAATTTTGTAGTATTTACAGTATATGGGTATGGGAAGTCATAGTAAAAATAATTAGATTGCTCAATCTTTGTTGCTGTGACATACCCTAAAATCCAACAGCAACAAAAATGTTTCTGAATAATCCTTTTATACAGTATCCCCATCTTACCATCTGTGAAATCTTTCTCCGAGTATACTCGTTACCTTATAATAAACAACTCACCTCTTCCAGAATAAAAAACCCACCCCCACAAAAGAAAGGTTGTGCTTAATGACATAAAAGGAAAAATCATATTTACCTAATCCTTTGACAAACTTCATAAGGCACATAATGTAACTAGTGGCGGCATTGGCAAAGACCTGGATGTTGTCTGTGTTGAGAAATGCTTCAAAGACGTCAAAAACTGGAGCCTGGCATTTCCCTATGAGAACAATAGGATGTAAAGATGGTTACTTTAAAAAAAAAAAAAATTAGGGTGAGGTTCCCTGTGTTTTCTTATTATGCTAGTTCAGCTGAATGTGCCATCACACTCCTGGGATAGATAGGCAACTTTCTGACAGGCAAATGTTGTGACCGCCTTGGAAGCTGCATCTACTTTCCTTTTCCTCTTGCTCCTAAGGGACTAGCTACCTGAGGGTGTTCTCTCAACCCACTGGAGAGTGATTTACAGGTTCCCCTCTGTACCTAATCAGTAGAGAATAAGAGTCATAGTTTCAAAGATTCCAAGGCCAGAGGGCACCACTGTGAACCTCTAGCCCAACAATTTTTTATGGGGGCCACTCCAAGAATTTGGTAAGTGGTCAAGGGCTGCACTCTTCCATGATGTTAATTGAGGAGATGTGTGGGGGGGGGGGGGGGGGGTGGGCGGCTGGTATAGAGGTTGGGTGCATCAGGGAGCTAGAGGTCCGGGATTGTGGTGCAGAATAGGATGTAGGAAATTTGGGTGAAGTAGGGGTTGTGATCTGGGACAGGGGATTAAGGTGCAGGAGAGGGTGCAAAGTCCAGGAGGGGTCATGGGTGCAGGAGAGGATTCTGACCTGGAGGAGGGGATGCAGGATCTGGGAGGGGATTGTGACCTGTGGCAAGGGTGAAAGAGGGTGCAGGGGTTTGGGTTGTGACCTGGGGTAGGTAGTTGGGGTACAGGATGGGGTATGGGTACCAGAGCAGGGGTACAGAAGGTAGGGCTTTGACTTGGAGCCAGGGTACGGGAGGGAGAACTGATGGTTGGGTGAAGAAGGGGTTGGGGTGACAGGTGCAAGCTCTGGTTGGGAGATGCTTACCTAGGTGGCTCCCAGCCTGCAGCCCAGTGGGAGCCCTCAGGAAGGCTCCTTGCCTTTGACACCCCTGCATGCCACTCAAAACAGCCAGTTGGGGGAAGGGGCAGCGCATGTGCTCTCTGAGGGGAGTGGATACTTTGCACAGTGCCTGTGCTGCAAACACAGTCCAGGCAGCTCCCATTGGCTGGTTTCCAGTCAATGGGAGCTGCAAGATTGTTCTGGGGTGGGGGTAGTGCGTATAGGCTCCCCTCCCCTACTGCTTGTGGTGCGCAGAGATGCATGTGCTGGCCCCAGCAGCTGGCTGCTCTTAGTTGGGTGCAGGGGTGTGTCCAGAGGAGGCTAGTGGACTGGATCTGGTGGTTTGGGGGGCTGGATCCAGCCGTAAACTATATTTTGCCAGCCCCTGCTCTAGTCTGACCTCCTATATGACGCAGGCCAAAGAACTTCCCCAAATTGATCCCAGAACAGATCTGCCCCAGCTACAGAGATTTCTCTTTCTAGCTCAGGCTGTAGCACTTCATGCTTTTAGCTCTGGTTCAGTTCTCACTGTTACTGGCTGCCAAGGTGGCTGTCACATTTACAAGCTTGACTCTTGACAGAAGCAAAATTGGTCTGTTTTCTTGAGTTGATAATAAACCTTTCAACGCCTGCCTAAAGTATACAATGGATCTGAAAGACTAGATTCCAGCAGGCACATACTTACCTAGATCTGACTTTTAAAACATTTTAAAGTACCTGCTAAGTTGATAAAATATAGAATGGACATTTCCCCATACATGTTCCATAAAATTGACCTGCTGTGTTCAGGAGAGACACGGGACTGATGTGGCAAGACTGTTACAGATTTGACTCTACGGATTATGTGTTAGTGCTACGTGAGATGAACCTTGCTCATCAGCTGCCCAGCACCTCTAGTGCTAACAAGCCCTCTCTTACAGAAGCACCTGTTTCACATTGTGGGCAAAATGCAGGCTGCCTGGCTCGGGTGCATAGACAAGAAATGGCCATAAGGCATAGGAAGTCAACAGAATTTCCAGTCTCCTGGGTCAGGTGTGTGTGGGGTGTGGGCAGGCTCTGTGCTATTGGAAGGGGCAGGGCCTCAGGTAGAAGGGGTAGGGCTGAGCTTGCCTCTCATCAGCCCTTTAGCACTACCTGGAGTGCTCTGTGCAGGGTTCTGGCAGTGATTTAAAGGCAGCCGTGGTCGCTAAACCTTGTGAATTACTAGATCCCAGGGTACTTGTCCTCTTTGCACCACCTCCACCTCCTTCTGGCAGGCCTGATAAGGAGCCTCTTTTTTTCCTGCCACAGGACACCCACAGAGCAACCTGATGGATCAATGGTCCAGCAGCACAACGTGGCTCGGCCAGACTGCTGAATGGCCTTAACATTCTCCCTTCCTCGCTCAGAGATAATGGGATGAAGAAACACATCAAACAAGCAATAGAGAAAACTCGTACCCATAGAATACTCTCCAACAAGGTACTCCTTCAGCTCAGACTTGCTACTGCTGTGGACTGTTTCCAGTGCACTGAACAAGGGCCTCCACCCAGACTGGATCTGAATGGAACACACCTCCACCAGCTCTCCTATGGATGTGATCACCTAGTGTAGGCAAAGCAGAGAAAACTTTCAAAAAATAAATCCAGCCAGTCGAACAGGGGGAAGGAACAACTAACAGAAATTATCCGACAAACACCAACAGAAGTAACCAAAAAAAAAAAAAGTAGATTGATCTATTTTTTTTTCTTCCAGAAAATGTTACTTTTCGTTCAAATCTAAAGGGCTGGAAGTTGAATAATCACTTTCCTGCAATAAGGAAAAAACAGCTGAATCACCAACTACATAGTCCCAAAGCCTACTGCTTCCTGGCTGCTATTTCATGTGCCCCCTCTTGGAAGATCTGGCTCTAATGCATGGTGTATACTTACCTAATAAAAGAAGTAATTTGAATCTGAGGTGAGTCCTGATAAAGGAACAGAACAAATTATTGCTCCACAATCTACTGCACTGTAGAAAAGTCACTGTATTGAACTGGGTGACAATGATGAGGCAGCTTTCCATAAGATGCTTATTACAAAAATAATTGTGGTGGGTCTATCACATCTTGTATTGGTGCTCTAGCTAGGGAGAAAGCTGTATACAGGGTTTCAGAAGCATCCTATGAAAGGAAAATGGGCAGATATGGTAGCCACTACATGTACAATTGAGACAGCCCTTGTTGCCTGTATGACATGCAGGATGCAGACACCATCATGAGGGTTGACTTGCCTGATCCTGGACATCCTCATCACACAGCTCCAGCTGCATGATACGCTCAAATGGACGGAACAGCGCCTCATTGAAGTGAAAATGGGGTGGCTCATTCCAGTCTGTCAGCACCTCGGTGAGGATATCATGGATGAAGGAGACAGCCTTCCGAGAAACATGTCTCTCTTTATGACAGGCGGCCTACAGAGAGAAAGGAATGAAGGAAAAAATACCAGAATTTTGGCCGGGACACACAAGTAGCAACTTGGTTGTGCCAACCTCCAAAAATAGCTCCAGAGAGTCCTGCCTGAATGAACACAGTAACCATCCAATGGAAAATAAGTGGTTATGTATTGTAGATGCTCAATAGTTAGAAGATGCGGGAAGATTTATTGAGTTAAAAAAAAAGTCTACAATCATCCATGCTTTTTCAGATTACTGTTGCGTTCAATGGCTAACATTGAGGGGAAATTGCATCTCTCACATTTCATTGTATAAATGTACTGTTCTCTTAAAAGTCTATTTATGGTTAAGTACTATATTTAGAATGTTCTTAAACACTTAGGAAAGGGAACCGTTATCTCTTTGGCACTGGCTACCTATGGCACAATAAAAATAACTAGCAATAAAGTACATTAAACAAGAAATGGAATGCTCTCAACAGGACACTGCTCAGCTGGCAAGAGCTATTCCAAATGTGGGGCTGGAGTGAATCTGGACAAAGTTATTCCTCACTGGGGGACTACCCAAGCATCTCTTTGCTCAGTCACTGTACTCCAACCAGCCTCTTCCTCCTTATGCTTTCCCCTATGCCAAAATTCACCAAAAGAGAACTTTTGGTATGCCCAACATTTTGAAAGTGACAGGTGATTTTGGGAGCCTCCTTTTTTAGATGCCCAAACTGAGACATTTTAAAGGGGACTGATTCCAGAAGGCAAGGGCTTGGGCTCCTTTAACACATCTCATGCTGGGCATCCAAAAATCACTAATTATTTTGAGAATGTAGACCATTTGTACAGTCAAAACATACCACTGTGGACATTTTCAACACGCCTTAACACCCGACCAAGTATTTTATTTATCCTAGATCTTAAACTCCTGAGATACGTACTTCTTGTACACCTTAAAACTCAATGCATGATGACAAATGTAATTAACAACATAAAGAAAGCTCAGGTACAAATACTTGTTCACATGCATGACATAAACCCAAGAAACCTAGCTCTATTAAAATGGTTTTCAATTAGTGTAGGCACAGCTAGTTTCCACAGGAATTGCCATGTTGAAACACACTAAATGTCTTGCCCTGGAATTATGTTTTTGAATTTAGACATTATTAGATGTTTGAGAAGTAGGCGTGAAAGTGCTCACAATGTACCTCTCTAGCTGTGCAATACTGTACCACAAGAAGGGGTGAGTATGTATTCCTGACTCTAGATAAAAGAAGATTAATAGTCTTTAAGATGTTATTATGTCTAGTGTAACTGCAGATATTCTGCATTAGTCAAAGTTTGATTTTTTTTTTAAATCTCTAAGTGAGGTGCGTTTACAATACCTTTTGTTCGACAGGTTCTTCTCTCTCTCTTACCTCTACTAGATGAGGTGCTACCAGACTCCAGCAACGCATGAGATGGAGCAATGGGCGGGATTTACTCCGTACAATCCTGAGCATGGCATCCCCAAGACGAAATAAATGGAGTGCACTTCTCCTGTCCTGGGTAGACTTTACTTCACCTACAAGAAAAATAAGGTGCATTAAGAAAATGAATGTGAAAATTGTTATGAGCAGAAGGACAATGAACAGGAATTAGGGATCTCTAGCATTTCATCTCCACAGGTCTCAGTTGAAATTCAAGTCTGGTCACAAAGTATTTGATTTAAATTCCGTACATATTAAAATGGGTCCAGAAAGAAATTCAGCATAGCAAGCAGTCTGTACTTGCAAAAGCACAGGAATAAACTGAAAAAGGATCTATTCTGTAGGAATGGCTTACACGGCTATGTCGTTTAGGTATGGTCTCACTACTTCACAATGTGTATTTTTTCAAATGCATTTTTAAGGTGTAATCACTTGGGGAAAATATAAAATAATAAATCAATGATAAAGGTTGCATTCTGGTGAGCATTCAGTCTAGATGGGCAAGTGGTTTATGATTCACCCTTAGTATGAGGAGTTGGCTTTAGAATCTTTTGGTAACATTTACAAGGAAAAGAGTTAACTGTAGTTTCTTTATTTTCATGGTAGTGGGAGGTTGTAAATTGTCTTTACAGAGCTAAAGAACACAGGATAAAGAGAACTTTAAAACCTTCTTAATTTCTCAACAGCCAATACAAATTCTTAATTCCCTAACACTTTGAAATCCATCGTAACTCTAATTTAATCTCCCACTGCTCTCAAAATGCTGGGAAATTCACATAATTGATAAATTCATAAGGATGCCTCTGCTTTTATCTCTAATGGAGACCATAATTAGGAAGCTTACCTCTTTTTGACACATAAAACAAATATTTAAGCAGCTGTGTGCACTACTATTAATGGTGTGAATCATAGAATCATAGAATAATAGGACTGGAAGGGACCTCGAGAGGTCATCGAGTCCAGCCCCCCGCCCTCAAGGCAGGACCAAGCTCCACCTACACCATCCCTGACAGATGTCTATCTAACCTGTTCTTAAATATCTCCAGAGAGGGAGATTCCACCACCTCCCTTGGCAATTTATTCCAATATTTGACCACCCTGACAGTTAGGAATTTTTTCCTAATGTCCAATCTAAACCTCCCCTGCTGCACTTTAAGCCCATTACTCCTTGTCCTGTCCTCAGAAACCAAGAGGAACAAATTTTCTCCTTCCTCCTTGTGACACCCTTTTAGATATTTGAAAACCGCTATCATGTCCCCCCTTAATCTTCTTTTTTCCAAACTAAACAAGCCCAGTTCATGAAGCCTGGCTTCATAGGTCATGTTCTCTAGACCTTTAATCATTCTTGTCGCTCTTCTCTGTACCCTTTCCAATTTCTCCACATCTTTCTTGAAATGTGGCGCCCAGAACTGGACACAGTACTCCAGCTGAGGCCTAACTAGTGCAGAGTAGAGCGGCAGAATGACTTCACGAGTTTTGCTTACAACACACCTGTTGATACAACCTAGAATCATATTTGCTTTTTTTGCAACAGCATCACACTGTTGACTCATATTCAACTTGTGGTCCACTATGACCCCTAGATCCCTTTCCGCCATGCTCCTTCCTAGTCAGTCGCTTCCCATCTTGTATGTATGGAACTGATTGTTCCTTCCTAAGTGGAGCACTTTGCATTTCTCTTTATTAAACCTCATCCTGTTTACCTCTGACCATTTCTCTAACTTGCTAAGGTCATTTTGAATTATGTCCCTATCCTCCAAAGAAGTCGCAACCCCACCCAGTTTGGTATCATCTGCAAACTTAATAAGAGTACTCTCTATCCCAATATCTACATCATTGATGAAGATATTGAATAGTACGGGTCCCAAAACAGACCCTTGAGGAACTCCACTTGTTATCCCTTTCCAGCAGGATTTAGAACCGTTAACAACAACTCTCTGACTACGGTTATCCAGCCAATTATGCACCCACCTTATCGTGGCCCTATCTAAGTTATATTTGCCTAGTTTATCAATAAGAATCTAACAGTTGTTGATGGAACACTATGTACAAATCACAGAGAGACCATTCATTAATAATAAAGTAATACATGCTGTTGAGTCAGAGAGAAAAGATATGAGTGGAAAATAACAAATTGAATGTCATTCTGGAATAATGCAAAGTAGTGCAAAAATCAATCTGAATTCACGGAGAGCAAAAAACTCTTCACTTAGCAGCAGCGCTAATCTTGTGTACTCCTCAAGCCTCATTTATATCTTGGTCCAAAGTTCTTTGGGTCAATGGAAAATGTTCTTTTTGATCAGGTCCTTATGCCCAGTCTGAAGAGCTATGGAGAATTACATATTACACTGCCCTTGTGCTACAAGGGGGTGGCTTTCACACGGCAGGAGAAACCTGGAGACTATCCGCTCTGCTTTATCTTGAGAATTTCTGTTGGGTGCACTGTCTGGAATCTAGTAGCAGTGTATTGCTATGTCTACCCACTTATGCTATGTCTATATTACCAGCTTATTTCAAAATAACCCCCAAAATAACCATTTCGAAATAAGCTTATTCTTCTTCCAAATAAGCCCTTTATTTCCAAATAACTCCCCTGTGTAGACTTGCCACTAGTGACATGTAACCTACATGCAAAATCTAGGTCTCCTCTTTAGCCATAGATGTTATTAATTTGGAATTAAAGGATTTAAATGGTATGTATTAATAAATAAAATAATAATTAATAATAAATGCTTATATTATAGAAGCACCCAGCTGTGAGTCAGGATTAGTACCCTATTAGGTGCTGAATTTAAAGCTCTCTTGGCCAGGGACTGTAGATATCTTTTTAAAATACTTTGCAATTCCCCTATGTCTACACTGCAAAGTTAATTTGAAATGACAGCCGTTATTTCGAATTAACATTAATAGCATATATACATGCAAATTTCGAAATAGCGGAGTGCTTAATTTGAATTTGGTAAACCTCATTCTACGAGGAGTAATGCCAAATTCTAAATAGCTATTTTGAATTAAGTAGTAATGCCAAATTCTAAATAGCTATTTTGAATTAAGTGCTGTGTAGACACTTAATTCAAGATAGGAGGCCTTCAGCCTTCCCAGGGAACCCTGGTGGCCACTCTGGGCACAACCAGGAAAACTTACTCTCCTTTCCCCCAGCCCCGGAGCCATTAAAGGGGTAGACCCTGGTCACAGTGCCTGTACCAGATCCAAGCCTGCCAACCCAGAGCCAGCAGTGGCCACCGGGCCCCCGACCCAGTGGCCCCAAAACATGAGCCAGCCAGCCATCTGCCGCTCCCCAGGAGCAGTCTGCCAGCTCCCAGGAGCCTGACGGGCTGGAGAAGGGGGGCACCTTCCTGGTTCAGGGTGGAGATCATGGACCTTATTCAGGTTTTGGGAGGAAGGGATGCCCCCAACGTCCATGATCTCCGCACTAGATGGAGGAATGCGACTGTCTATGGCAGGATAGCTGCCAGCCTGGCCACCAAAGGCCACATGAGAACCCAGGAGCAGGTTTGCATGAAAATCAAGTTGGTCCAGTGAGATCCCCAACCCTAGGCCCTGAGCTTCCCCCTTCCCCTCTCCCACCTCCTTTTCCCAGTCTCCCCAGAGGTTCATTCTCTGCCCCCCAGTTTTGTTCAATAAACCCAGTTTCTATTTTTGAACATACGTGTCTTTTGTTTGACATCAGGAAGGGGGGATAGGGAGGGGTAAGTGGAAGGACGTGAGGGAGGAACGGGCTATGAGCCCCCAGTGGGGAGGACCGGGGTGGATCTGAGTGCTCCTCGGGGTGGACGCTCTCTCCCTCATGGCCTCCTGGATCCTGACAGCCCCCTGATGGATCCCCCTGGATGGCAGCCTGCAGCAACGACCCCACAAGATGCACTGGCATGCCCAGGGGCAGCTCTGGCTCCATGTGGCCACGTGCTGTGGTGTCCCGAGTGCGGGCACTCCAAGACAGGACTGCTTTGTTGTCCCTCATCGAGGTAGACAAGCAAGCGGGGAACCTTGAGAACTGTCTGTCCGGGGTGGGGGTAGGGTCCCTTTAAGCAGGGAGTTCAGTTAGTGCGTGGGGTTGCTGCCTGAGGCTAAGTCCTAACCTGATGCCCTGCTGGTACTGATTCCGGCCAACCTTAACTTCAGTTCAGGGTCCACTCAGTGTGGACATGCTATTTTGAAATAGGTTTTGTGTGTAGATGCGTTAATTTGAATTAAGCTAATTCGAATTAACTATTTCGAATTAAATTAACTCAAATTAATGCTGTAGTGTAGACGTACCCCTACAGAGGGATCTTTCACTGAACTTTGTATTTTACTGTTGCCTTTAAGCTATCTGTCCTGGGCATATAGCAGCAAAGCAAACACTCAGAAAATCATGTAGGAAATGCAGAAAACATACAAGAAACACCTGAACCCATAAGAGGGCTTTAACAGATTTACCTGGCATTGCTAAGGAATAATCCACTGTATCTGTGACTGAATGAAAGAGCTGGGACTGAGAAGCTTTTTTGAGCTGGTATAGGAAGCCACCCAGTGCCATCAGGTTTAGCTTGTCAGCAGCATCTTCAAATAGCCTGTAAGCAACAATGCAGAGAATACAACTGGAGGTTAAAGTATCTATGTGCACTGAAGAACCCCGCCTACATACAGCTGCTGCCTGCCAGCTGCAGGCTGTTAGTAGCAGATTAGGTTACTGAGAGTTTAATAATTTAGATAGTGTTACCAACTTCATTTTGATCCACCAGTTTTATTATTTTTGGAGTAAGGAAAAGCAGGGGCCTCTATAATTAATCAGAACTCTTTCTGGGGCTCTAACTGCAGCATAGACCATTTTTAATTTGAAGTACAGCTAGTGGCTTCATGCAACAATCGATCCAATGGCTAAGCTAAAATATGACATGGGCCAATATTCAGCAGATGTGAACTGACATAGTTTCATTTACTTCAGAGTTGTACCGATTTGTACAAGGGATGTTAAATATTGGTTATCTGAATAGCTGAGTAACCTCAAGAATTCTTAGCAGTCAGTCAACTATTCTATAGTCCCGAGGGAGGGGGCAGGGCTGGCAGCCAGTGCTCACTCCCATGGAGCCCCCTGCCACTTCACGCTGCTGCCTCTATATCACAGGGTGCCAAGCAAATGCTGGTCCACGAGGGGAGCCAGTCCGCCTGTCGCCCTGTGCTGCTGCCTCTGATAAAAGCATATAAAAAAATGAATAAATTTTCAGTGTTTCACCTGGCTGCATCCTCCGCCCAGCCTGAGCCAGGGCTTGGAGGACCTGGCACCGCATGGACACTGCAGGAGGTGGGAGCAGGAGCAGATTGGGGGTAGGGTATCTGGCTAGGAGGGAGGGTGCAAGGAGGGGAAGGGTTGCCAGGTGTCCGGTTTTGTACCGGACATTCCAGTATTTGAGGGTTTTGTCCGGGAAACAAATTGAGAAATTATCAGACATTTAAAATGTCTGGTATTTTCTAGTGATAGAAATGTAGCCATGCTAGTCTGGTGTAGCTGAAACAAAAAAACAGGACTATGTAGCACTTTAAAGACTAACAAGATGGTTTATTAGGTGATGAGCTTTCATGGGCTAGACCCACTTTCTCAGATCCATTTGTGGAAGAAAATTGGCACAACCATATATACCAAAGGATACAATCAAAAAAATGAACACATATGAAGAGGACAAATCACATTTCAGAACAGAAGGGGGATGAGAGGAGGAGGTAAATGTCTGTGAGCTAA
Organism: Pelodiscus sinensis; assembly: GCF_049634645.1. Lineage (NCBI taxonomy): Eukaryota > Metazoa > Chordata > Testudines > Trionychidae > Pelodiscus > Pelodiscus sinensis. The sequence continues at coordinate 98,536,199 of NC_134713.1, read as the reverse complement.
TGGTATTAGAGGTGATAATTGGGGAGGCTATCTTTGTAATGGGTAAGATAATTAATGTCTTTGTTTAGATGGAGGCGTAAAGACTGAGGCGTAAAGCGGGACCAGCCCTGCTGCCCCCAACCCTGCTCCCCGGTGACCAGTTTCCTCCACACACCCCTCCTCCCAGCCCGTCCTGCTCTGCTCCCCTCCCAGCAGCCACACTGAGGCCCGGTATTTTTTTCCCCATGGCCTGGTATCAGGCGGTGGCCCATAGTTTGGGAAACGATGGTCTACAGCTGGTCTATAGCATTAATAAGATTTTGCTTATTAGTTAATCAACTACACAATTACATCCCTAATTTGACCCATCTGAGGAGCAAGTTATACACAAGCAATACAAGTGAATTAATCTTACTATGAATAAGGCTGCGTGTTTCTCATGGAGGTCAGAGAAGTCACGGATTCCATGACTTTCCACGACCTCTGTAATTTCTGGCAGGGCTGCTCTCCACACAGCGGATCTGGAACAGCTCCTCTAGCATGTGCAGCCCCCGCAACTTGGGCCATTCACAGCTCTGCTCCCTGCAGCCAGAGCAAACAGCTCCATGGCTCCAGAGCCAGATGCTCACCCCTGCTGGCTCCAGCACTGAGAAAACTGATAACCCACCTCCCTACCCTCAGTGCCAGCTGTAGCCCTGGGGAAACTGGAGGCAGCTGCTCCTGGGCCAGGACTCAAACTCAAAATCCCAAATTCTGGAGGCTGATGCCTTATCCATTAGACCATTGGAAAACCCAGGCTTTGCAATTCTTCCAAATCTTTTCTGTGATGAACCCCTCTCCTTTTATAATAGTATATCGCTATAGATACTAGGGGGCTGTGCCCCCCACTCACTACGCTCGCCACAGGATACATTATGAAAATCACATGTACATAACTAAGATCTCTATTAAGTATTTGTATTATTCTGTTGTCCTGTGCATGCTGTTGCAATTCTAAATGAAATAAAGATGATGCAGCGTATGAAAACACACTGTTCAGGCATTAACTAATTTTTGCCCATAATTTACAAATATACTTGAACCTCCATACTCTGGGTGACCCTGATCTGGAAACACCTGTGGTATGGACCCTGGCAAGGGAATGACAGTGCAGTGATGCACTTCTCCTGAGGCTTTCCTCCGCTACTCCCATAACAGTGTGGGGGAGAGGTTTGTGGCGCCACAAGTACCCCTGGGAGCAGGGTGCCAGGTCAGCATCACACTCCTCATGCCCAGACCCCACAGCACCCTGCCTGGCCCAGAAAATTCTTTAATCTGTCATATCCTGTTTACCAGGGTTGCCAGATTCAGGGGCAGATATAGGGCAGGGCGAACGTCCGGCCGCCCCGGGCCCTGCGCTTCAAAAAGCCCCGCGCATGCGCCGTGGCAAAGGGGGGGCCCTGCGGAATTATGCTGCCCGGGGCCCCACAAAATGGTCATCTGCCCCTGGCCAGGTTAAAGAGGTTAAGAGGTTCAAATATATGTTCCTCTTGCGGGTGGAGACAAGCATCGAAAAATTCAGCAAAAATGAGATTTTTTTTTTGCATGTTGAATGTGAAAATAGTATGTGCTAATGGAAATGTCACTCTTACCTCAACCCTAGCATTGGCTGCTAAGCAAATGGCATGAATGTCTGTATGGTCCACGTCTGACAGCCTGTTCCCTTTATTTCAGAAGATGGCTCAGGAGAGATTTTAAGAAGACCAAACCAGGTTTCAGACATTGCAATCCTACCTGTCAGCCTGAGTGGAGAGGGTGAGGACAGCCTTGGCGGCATTGCTTCCACTTAACAGGCTACCTCCGCGAAAGTCGAAGCCTCTGCCTTTGGTACTCTCCTTGATGAGGTCTTGAATGGAGACGGGCTGGATGACGGGATTGTTGCTCAGCGTGGTGTCCTTCTCGGGTGTCAGTTCCTTGGAGGAGTGTGCAGACGGATAATCCACTTGCAGCCCAGCTGTGGCCTGCTGCGATTGGGTTATAGTGAGAGGGGGCTGAGATGCGCCATCGCTGAAATGGGTGTGCTCTAGAGTGCTGATGTATTCACACACCCTGAGAACAAATAGGACAACATGGATTGTGAATCCCTAGAGTCAGTCACTACAAAACAATTTGGTTCGGCATTGCACTGGCTCCTTAGAGGTAACCTGGAAGCATCTGTCAAATAACAAAATCCTATGTATTTGTTTTACAAATACCTCTAATAGTGTCCCTCACTGGAGCTAGTTTAATAATTTAGAAAGCACATAGTGAAGTAGGCCAGTCAGGGGGGCATAAAAGCTAAAAGAATCGCACTACCTGAAAATGGTGATGTAGAGACCACTGGGCTGACGGTCATATCCGCTTTGGAGCCATCTTGGCCTATGGAGCCAGCCTATCTTGTGCTGAGTAAGTGGAGATTTGCTATCCTGTCCTGGGGCCTGGAATTTCTCTGAAAGGGACATTGCACTAATCTGAAGTCTGAGGGGAGACATACAGGAGTACCTGCTGCCTTTGTGTTTCTAAAAGCCTTGACTTTAAATGGCTTTAGAAAGGAAGGACAGGCTAGCGATTAGGGCACTTGCTGATTATCTGGGTTCATTTCCTTGCTCTACCACAGGCTTCCTAGGTGTGTATTAGCTGCCTCCATATGCTTTGAGGATTTAGGCCTTAGCTCCCTTGTGCCTCAGGTCTCCATCTGTACTACAGGGTTAATAGCCCTACCCTGGGTGGCAGCAGTGCTGTGGGGATCAATATATTAAGCCCTGGGAGCCCCTCCCAGAATGATGAAGGGAACAAATACCAATTTATTTCTCTCACACACACGCTCTAAGTTGCAGGATTCTGTTAAAATAAAGACAAAGCCACTAGGTTCTTGTACCTGAACACATGAGGCCAACAGTCTTGATTGTGGCTTCCCATTTCCAGTCCGACATTGAGGATGGCATCCATGCACAAAACATGAGCAGGGTGCAAGGAGACTCCCTGCACTTTCCCCATCTGCTCCAGCTTCTGCTCCACCTTCTGTTTCACTGTCCAGTAAAAAACAATAAAAAACATTTCTTAAGAATATCCGTCACTTAAACAAACAAACAAACAATTTGTTCTCACGTATGGTGGGGATGGAGGAGACCACAATATGAAAGATTTACGCTAATATGTTGTTTTAGGCAAAAGATAAAAGATAACACCTTTTTCAGATGTACATGCTACACTTAAGTTCATTCTCTCTCTGTGTGAGTGAGCGAGTTTAATGGTGTTCAACTGAATCAGTAGAAGATTTACACAGGATAAAATGGAGTGTGAAGTAATAAGATCCTGGTACAACGAAGTCTATGTGAGACTAATGGTCTCCTTGGTAGGTGTACTTCCCATGTATTTGCATGGCAATCATAGAACACTAGGGCTATGTCTACGCTTGTGGCTTCTTGCGGGAGTAATATGCAAATGAGGTTAAGCGTGGAATATCGCCGAGCCTCATTTGCATACCTAATGAGCCACCTTTTTCTTCAGAAGAGGCTCTTGCGCAAGAAGGAGCATCTACACTGCCCCTTCTTGGGCAAGAAAAACCTTCTTGCGCAAGAAAAACCTTCTTGCGCAATGCCGTTCTTCCTGAAAAGTAACAGGCGTAGCAGCATTGTGCAAGAGGGTTTTTCTTGCGCAAGAAGGGGCAGTGTAGATGCTCCTTCTTGCGCAAGAGCCTCTTCTGAAGAAAAAGGTGGCTCATTAGGTATGCAAATGAGACTCAGCGATATTCCACACAACCTCATTTGCATATTACTCACACAGGAAGCCGCGAGTGTAGACATAGCCTAGAACTGGAAGGGACCTCCAGAGATCAAGTCCCGTCTCCTGCCCTCACAGAAGGACCAAGCATATGGTCTCTATCAATCATAGAACCTCTGACTTTTGCAGGGCGGCTCTGCATGTGCTGGAGCGGCTCTTCACGCATGCCCGGGCCAGTCGCTGCTCCGGTTCCTACAGCCAGAGCAAGCAGCTCTGTGGCTCCAGAGCCAGCTGCTCGCCCATGCTGGCTCCAGCCCTGGGAAAACTAGTAATCCACCTCCCTACCCTCAGCTGGTGCCAGCAGCCCAGCTACTCCTTGAGCAAGACTTGAACTCATGGCCCCAGGTTCTGGAGGCTGACAGCTTAGCCATTCAGCCACTGGAGGAACCACTGCCAACATACTGTGCCACTGAAATTCCCCCTTTCCTGCTTCTGCCACCTATAACAAAATACCTTACAATGTCAGTTCGGTAACATTAGATAATAAAGACTAACTGGCCAATAGTAGCTACCTTGAGTTATAGTATCACTGGGCTCTTGGGCTTCTCTTTCCTCCTTCTCTTCTTGAACACAGGAGGCAGCAGCCATTTGGGCAAGGGCAGATGCGCAATTAGCAGCAACCCCTACAAAGAGGCAAAACACTTCTTGCGTAATCAGCATTTTTATTGATTTCTTTCACTGGAGTTATGCAATCTTACCATCAGACAGCATCACAAACAGGGTTATTGGGTTATACACCAGCTTTCCTGTGCTTCCCAGTTTGCTTCCCTCTTCCCCAAATTCCCTCTTAAGAACATTTACTATTTACTGCTTCATCCAGTTATATGAATCCATCTAGGCATTGGTCCATACTGATACCTAGAGCACAGCTCAGCCGGGCTGCCTTCCTCAGTCCATCCAGGCTCATACAAATAGAATCTTTCTCCTTCTGGTTCTGCTCCTTGACTCCTTCAGCTCCCAGGATGAATGCTAGCCCTTTGGAGCTTCCTGCCATGCGGCCAGTCAAAGGCGTGGATAAGGTATCAATCAAATTCTTCCAGCAGCCAATCAGAAGGTATCGAGCAAAAGCAACACCTGCAGCAAGAAATGAAACCATCATTTCCTGGAAAGCAAAAGAACTGCTGCTTTGTCATTTAGGGGAAATGGGCCCCATCTCTTCTTTACTTGCGGGACAATCTGATCTTTTTAATGAACCATCTGATCTTTTTACTAGTCCGTTGGATTTATTGACTTAGGTCTTTACGTTCTAAATATTTGTTCTGTTGTTTACTTTTAATAGGTAAACCGTTTAAAGCCTGCCACAGCACCAGCTGTGATTAATTGCATAAGCACATTAGGTTAAATTAATCCAGGGAACAACTTCACTGGGCTCAGTGTCCCATTTGTCTGAAGCCTTTGCACATTTGAATAAATTCCATGGGGTTCTACTATATAAAAGCCTTCTAATGGTGCACGCGCACACACACGCACAGAGCAGAGTTTCTACCTGCCACAATAGAATCATCCATCTTCTGATTCTGGGTGAGAGGAGATTGTGTTGATGCAGATGCCATCAGCTGCCCACCTATAGCACTGCTCCCCAATCCATCAATGTCTGCCAGGACATAAACACACACACATATGGGGTAAGAAGAACATTTCATATTGAACCACAGCACTAAGCATTCCAGAATTTCTCATAGCATGTTCTTGAGGGACTGATTCTCACTTACATGCCTCTGGCACTGTGATGGGACCTCAATGAGGGTACAAAAGGGCCTCCAGGTAATAAGAATTATAATCCCAACTGTTCTCCTCAGTGTAATTTTAAGTGATTCAAAGAAAAAAGCATCCATCACTTTCCTTGGTCCATAGTCTAGCAGACCTCACTGATAGGATGTTTTCTCCTGATATTAATCACAGTTCAGGGTAAGCCACAACTTTGACTCTGCTAGACCCTCTAAGCAGGGCCTTAAGGGTACAGTCCCCCACAAGTCAACTCAGCAGGTCCATTGTACAAGCATTCCCTTCGGGAGCTGTGACCAGTGGTTAACAGTGACCCAAGTCAGCCTTTTCAAAACCCAGTATTGTTTAATCTTAACAGCTGGAACGAAACATAACCAGATAGAAGGATTAAATTTTGGTAGGTCTAGCAGCTTAGCCCAGACACTCAAAACTTAGACTTCTCAACAGTCTCTGCCTTCAGGGGCTGCCTTTTAATTTACCCCAAAGTTTTGTGTGCTAGCCCTTCGCCAGTTATTACAAAGGACTACTTAACTCAGTGTTTTCAGAGGTGAAACATTAGAATGAATGATACCAGTAAATGGGGCTACCCGAAGTTATTGCTTCTAATTACAAGAAACTTACTTGTATGCGCCTCATGTAAACATATTGCATGCAACACTGAAACAGAAAATATTGATAAAGTTTTATAGGAATACCCACCTTCACAATATCCATCCTGCATTTTTTCCCCCCTAGGAATATATTAATGGGAGCACTGAAGTATTTGTCATAGATATTCCGGTCTTTTAGCTTCTTAGCAGAATTTTGTAGTATTTTAGCATATCCCTGACATAGTATCAATCTACATCAATGGGAGTTCAATCAATGGAAAAATTGCAGGCTCAGACTGCCAGTATTCATGCTCGTTCTGAGCCATGGGTACACTGCCATTACACTGCTGTTCTATTGGTGCCCTACTGCTGCTCCAATATCTGCCAGTGAAAATACAAATCTAGGATGTATGCCCAGAACACACCATGCTTTTTTCCAGAGGTTCCTCCTGAGAGGCCTGCAGTGACAAAGGAAGTTGGAGAGTTGAACCACACCACTTCTAAGGCAGTTACACAACTTCCTTTCTCCTGCATCAGTATTTACTTACAAGTTCTGGTCAAGTTTTAAAAGCCCCTTTGGCTTTTCTCCAAACTACAAATTTTTGAACAGTAATGGCCGTTAGCTATTTCAACTGACACCAGCGAAGCTGTGTCCCAGAGTGCTCTACAGAGTCTTCAGAAATCAACAGCCTTTGCCTCTGTAATAGCACACTGAAGTCAATGGAGCTGTTAATAAACACTGGTGAATAGAGAAAGAGGTTTGGGGAGACAGAAGTGCTGAGGAAAAGCAACATTTAGATCTTAGTGTTTTATAAAGGAGGTCAGTGTTCTTGCCTCTGTTTTACCGATGGGGAAACTGAGGCACCAGTAGGGATGTGACTTGTTCAAGGTCACACAGCAGGTTAATGGAAGAGCCAAGAGTAGAACTCAGGTCTCCCAAGGTCCAGTCCAGTACTGCCTCTCTAGTCTAATCCACCACATTCTATCCTTGTCACCCTAGGACTCTGAAGGAGAATCTTTAGAAAGGCACAGATCATGTTCTTTCGGTTCTGGGCACAAATCCTAGATTTAGATTTTGCTGATAGATTTTTGGAGCAGCAGTAGGTCTTCGATTCCAAGATATCAAAGGAAGATCATTTCAGCATCTGCCAGAGACAACCCCTGAAGCTCAGTTATACCAGCTAAGGATCCGTCCCTATAATATCTCTGACAAAGCTACAGAGCTACTTTTCACATGCTTTGACTATCATGTAAGCCCTGATTCTGATTAGAAACATAAAACTTGCCATACTAGCTCAGACCAATGGTCCACATAGCTCAGTACGCTGTCCTCCAACAGTGACCAGTACTAGATGCTTCAGGGTAATGAAATGAACAGGGCATAGTTTTGGCCTTTGCAACATCCACAGATTGATTGACTGTGCATTGTGTGAAGTACTTCCTTTTGTTAAACCTGCTGTCTATTAATTTCATTGGGTGACCCTGTTCTTGTGTTCTCTATAAGGGTAAATAATACTTCCTTATTCACTCTCTATACCATTCATAAGTTTATATACCTCTATCACATCCCCTATTACTTGTGTCCTTTCCAAGATGAACAGTAACAGTCCTTTTAATCTCTATTCTATACACTTAATCATGTTTTGGTTTGCCTTTCTCTGTACCTTTTCCAGTTCTAAGATATCTTTTTTGAGATGGGCAATCAGAACAAAACACTGTATTCAAGGTTTAGGCATGCCATGGATTTATATAGTGGCATTACAGTATTTACTGTCTTGGTATCTATCATTTTCCTAATGGTTCCTAACATTGGTAGCTTTTCTGACTGCCACTGTACTTTGAGCAGATGTTTTCAAAGAACCATCCACAATGACTCCAAATCCCTTTCTTGAGTGGTCACAACTAATTTAACGTTATCATTTTGTATGTATAGCTGGAATTATTTTTTTCAATGTTCATGATTTTGCATAAATCAGTAGGGGCTTGGAAGACTGCCATAAACACAAACAAGCTAACCTTTCTGAGTCTATTCAGTTTTTGGTCATACTGGCCATAGAGAACCAAGGTACTGTCAGGTATTTTTTTGAAATGATCCAGGATTCAAGTACTTTCAACACAGAATGTCTGATTCAGAGTGAATGAGGTACATGCCACACCTGAATCCAAATTTCTTCTCCAGTGGCACATTAGTAAGCACTGTCCTTCAGCCATATAGCATGTTGAACTACAGGTAATTGAGTGAAGCCTAATGTTTAAATATTTAATATTTTAGGTATCTACAGAATACATTTAGAAGTTAATCTGTATATATACAAACAGAATATGGTGTTCATGTGGCAATGGCAATATGATACTGACCGGTCAACATGGTGATGAGTGGAAGACTGTGCTCCTCAGGGCTTCCCCAGTAACCAGCCTCTCCCAGCATGTTCCTTTCCAGTACCTGATGGTAGAGCTCCTCAACCCATGCCTGAGAGAACACCATCAATACTCCGCTGGACTGAACCTGCTTCATAAACTCTTTCTGCAGAGAACAATATAAATCTAAATATAACATGACAGTCATCTATGTGTATGCCTCAGCTACCAGATCCACTTCTCGCCAAGCAGACTGATGCACACAAAGAAATGAGGAGGCAGAGGATGGGGGTACAGAGTTTCTGTAAGAGTAAAAACTGACCCAGAGCTAGACTGTGCCTGGCCCTTACACACCTGGGCAATGATGAGTGAGATGGTGCAAGGAACTTTCCCCTCTCTTTGTGGCCATTCACGTAGGAGACAGGCATAATTACAGTTCCTATGATGAGGTCACTGGTGGGACAGGTCCTTCAATACTTTTCCTGAGCTGTACAAGACCCAAATAGGGCGTGGGAGGCAAGCCATGGCCCAACACCCACGCCTGTTGAGTAAGACCTGAGTGCTGGAAGATGTGAGGACACCTGCTGCTCCCTATGGTGCACATAGGCTCTGCACTGCCCTCTAATACAGGGCTTTGCCTTCATGGGCCAACTAATCAGGAATGTGCCCTGCCTCATTAAGAGAAGTTCTTACTCAGGTGACACACCCAATGACACACAAGGCCAAGTTCAGGCCTGGTGCAAGGATGCGCTCTCCCAAAAGACTGAATTATTCTGAGAAAAACAAATGGGAAATGCTAATAACGTTCAAAGGTTAGTTTTGATAATCACTGGAATTGAAACACTTTTTCATATTACCCACCCCCTTCTGCACCAAATGGTGTGAACTAAAGCTAGGCAAAGTGAGAGAGAGTGAGTGTATATACGTGGGGAAGCATGGAATAGTTTACGGTCTCTGTGTGTGTGCACGCGTGCGGACTAGTTTACGGTCGCTTCATGATTTGAAAATATCAGGTTACTTTCTCTGCCTAGTCTCAAATGATTGGGAGGAAACGAACAGAGTTTAGCAGCTCCAAATAAAATAAATACTGTATCTTCAGTCACCAAAGGGCTTTTTACTTCTCACCATGGTTTGTTCTATCTTCCTCACTCACCAGGGACACAGGTGCTTGGGCAGGTTTCTTCCTGTAGTAGTCTGAGTTGTTCAATTTCAGGTTGAGAAGAAGGGCATAATGCGAGACCATGTAGATACTGTCTGCATTCATCACAGTCTGGAAGCTGAAATTGGGGTTCCCCTCAAATCCTGGTGAGAACATCATATCTAACAAAAAGGCAGAGTGAGCCCTCACACTTCAAATAGATTTTGCTCTGGAACAATCACAACCTAATTCTAGTAAAACATAGGCCTTCAGTAGTACCATATTGCTCGAGTAGGTTAATATGACTATATATTATAGATGTCTATTGTAAACATTTAATATAATCAATATTTTTCTCCATTCCTATCTTGAGTTTGATCCTGTAGAGTGCTGAACACTAACTCTGGTCCAGCCAAGCTCTGAAGCATATGCTCAACTTTAACCATATGACTAGTGCAAGACTTCAAAAGGCCAACTGACATGTTCAACGTTAAGCACATAGCTAAATGCTTTGTGGGATCAGGAGCAAAATGCTCAGCACTTTGCAGGATCAAGCCCCATAACATCATCCACTCTTTGACCTAAAGTTAGAATTAGAGGGAGAAATATTTGGTGGTAATTTGGCTAGAAGTTGGCATACCTTGTATTGTCAGCAGATAGCTGGACAGTTCATGTAAGTAGTACAAAGAGCTGCTTTTCAGATGTGCAAAGCACTCCCAACTCCACTTGACTTCAACAGAAGCTGTGACTGCTAAGTTCCTCTACAAATATTTACTTGTAACTATGTCTCCTGATCATCTTCATAATAGCATGATCCCTTCTTCTCAGGCAGATATTAAACAGAACTATACATCTTCTTTAGGGTTAAGTTAGTTAGTTGACTGGTTGGAAAACAAGTCAAAAACTGAAATATTTATTTGAATCCTTGTTTTTGTTTGTAAACTATGGATGGGCAATATATTTGCGGGCTTCACCTCTGTAAAACTCCATCCTAGAGGAGTATTTGCTATGAAGCTAGAATCAGCTTCTGCGGTTGATAAACTGTTTCAGCAATGCCAAATCACTTGATTACTACCCAATGGTTTATTGCTAGTATACTCCTCCCACCATAAAGATCATACCTCTTCTTAGACACAATTTAAAAAAATACAATAAACCATAACATTAAAAAACCACACACAGAAAAAAATAATGATTTTCTTGCCTCGTGAGGGTTTGACAGTTCTGTGCTGCTGCCTTCTTGGACTTTCCATTGACGTCACTTGGGGGGCGTAGATAAGGTGAATAACTGTTTGAGGGCGGATTTAGAAAGTGAATAATTGTTCACGGGTGGGTCTAAAAATGAATAACTGTCTGAGGAGTGGGGTGTGTGGAAAAGAAGTCATGGGACTGGACATGTATAGTGTCCACAAAAATGTGTGTTTTACTTATGAGGGGGAAAATGTTGGATATTCCTGTGGTTACTCCTGGCAGAAATCTTCATCTTGTCTTGTAATAGGCCCCAGTGCGGCAACACGTTTCACCATGCACTTAACTGTAAGTCTATGAGTAGTTCCAGTGATTGCAATGGAACTTCTCATGTGTTTAAAGTTAAGGGTGTATTTAAGTACTTTGCTGGAGTGAGACCATGATAATGAAACCTGCTGCTTCAATATATTGATTTGCTACTTAAGGTCAGCTTATAAAAGTTACATCAGTTAGAATAGAGTGAAAGAAGAATAAGGCATTAAAGAGACATCTTAAAGAAAATATAGAAAATTCTCTTTGGCACATTTTACATATAAAATTTATACAAAATTGCACACCAAACTGATGTGCATAGCTACTGCAATTAAAAGTGCAAAAATTTGCAAAATTGCAAGTGAAAACTGCTAAGCGTGCATGGAAATGAGCTATGCCTATGTATGCCCAAAATGTCTGAGTTACCAATTCCTCTAAAACATGGAAAAGTTGCAGTTCCCTCATGTATATTGAATGGACTGAGCAACTGCTCAGCCTCAAAAAGGAAACCAGCAGCTAATGGGTAGGCTTGTAATCATGAACAATACCTGTAAGGCATAAACACCATAAAATGCTTCCATTAACAGAATATGATAGATGAGCGACAGACTGTGTAAACTGTCCTGTTTGATTATTCAAACAATGTCTGGTTTGTTAGAATTAACAACTCGGTACTGTTCTGAAAATAACACTCTGCGTTCCGAGAATATTAGTTACTAACTTTAATTATAAAAAGCTGTACCCATAACAAATTAATATACTGCCTGGAGGAGGACAACAATTCATTCAATTGTTTAGAGAGGTCACAGAAGAGTCATGCCACATAGATTTGGGTTTGTTTGTTTTTTAAATCAAGAACATGTGATGTGTGAAATATCAAATTATACTATATAAACAAACATCCAACTTAGTGCTATTAAGTTTTCATGTTCACTCTTTTGATCTAGTAACAAATATGGGCAAATTTTTCAAGGAGAAAAAAAAGATTAAAATTATAATCATAATATTTCCCAAACACATATTTCTGACTACTTTTTTTTTTCAAATTTCATCTGAAAGCATATCAGTATTCCCTTCTTTATAATTCATAAATCTGTGCTCTCTCAGCTGTTGTTCAATTCTATAATTGTGTTATATAAGTATTTTAGGACATAGCTGATGTGAAAGACACTATTATACATAGTACTGCACTGCATTATTCTAGTGCATTAAAAAACATGAATGGAACAAAGTAGATAGGACGGGGATTCTCTGCATAGAAACACAGATTTACTGAAAATTCACAAGTTAGCTCATTAGCACGCACGCTTAATGGATTTAACGGTATCTGACTGTACTTTTAACTATCCAATCTTCAGGGGTTTAATAGGCACCGGCTCTGCCTACTTGTTTTTCCCTTTGATATTTTCATTCCCTCTGCTCCTTGTTTCCCGCCCCCTTCTATTTTCCCTTCACCTCCTTTCCCTATTTATTTTGGGTCTGCACATCCTAAACTCATAACTCCGGTTATCTGAAGAAGTGGGCTGTGCCCACAAAAGCTCATGATACCATCTACATGTTTTGTTAGTCTATAAAGTGCTACCAGAATTTTTGTTGCTTTTTAAGTTTATCCTGCAGACTAACTCGGCTTCCCCCTGAAGATTCTGTACTTATCAGTTAGATCCTTTACTTAGTAAGCAGGTTCTCTACAAAAGCTAAGTTTTCCACCTATGCCCTTCAAAAAGAAAACAGCAATGGATCTTTTCAACACAGCCACCACTGAGACTTGCACACAGATGTTGGTAGGACACAACAACTTTCCTTGCAACCATGCTTCCATGAAATACAAGGATGCTTCTTCCTGGGAACTTTTTATGATCTGCTGAGTGCATTTTTAAAATACTTGGCCAAATTAGACTAAAATTAAGGTAAAGAACGTTAACAATGAAGGTAATTAGCCATTGTGCTAGCCTAGCTATGGACATGGTGGTTTCCATGATGTGCAGTCTAAATCAAGACTAGCTATCTTTCCAAAATAGATGCTCTAAAAGCAAACAGAAAGGTACGAGCTTGATGTAGAGATTAATGGGGGAGGTTCTTTGGCCTGTGTTCTTTGGGCTGAGGATATAGGATGTATCATTTTTGAGTTTGTGTGTGTAGAAGATAGAATGAATGAGTGAGTGAATAAATGACTGAACGAGAGAGAGGACCAAGGGTAAAGGTGGTTGTGGTGAAATCAGATAAGGAACAAATATATATCTTAAACATGTTGGATCATTATCAGGATAAAAAAGTCTCTTTACAAATAGAGAATATTTATACTAGCTATGTATATTTTCAATAGAAAATAAGCCTTCACTTGGTCATCTTTAATTTCCAAAGATCAAACTCTCAAAGGTCCTTATTCTGAAAAATTAAGTGTAACTATTTGCCCTTTAATGCCTGCGCCCTAGACTATTTTGTATTTGCTGTGGGATGAGAGTCTGTTTAGGTAACATAGATTAGTAATAGGAAAAGATGCCCTTTTTACAATTTACTACTGAGAGACTTTTGGTTTCTTCTTTGTGAAGTTTTGAATTGTTAATATTAATGCAGATGTATTGCAAACTATATTTAATCCATTTTAAAATAGAAGATGGGTTCATGCCTCTTATTCCTATGCTCATATGAAATCCAAAGCACTCCTTACTCAGAAAAGGTTGTTTTACCCCACTGTGCTCTTTTGATGTACGGTATAATATATGGGAAACATAGCTACCACATCAAAGTTTATCTTCTCCCTTCATTAAAGGCTATTAAATCAATGGAGAGTCTCTCATGGATGTCAGAGAACTTGGGATAATATTATTTAACTAAAAAAAAAATAGTTTGTTTAAAGGAAGATTTATATGCTTGTTACAGCATCAGTCTGCCTATTCTAGAAGTGGCTTAGGATTACTTAGGAGAAGAGGCGCTCTTCAAATATAATGCATGTTAATTGCATAGTAAATATCGACTTTCAAACCTGAGCAGAAGGTCGAGGCAAAATTCTGGAGCGCTAAATCCACCTCCTCTACACGGTGGAGAGTTATTAGTCGAGGAAGAAGGGCTTCAAGGGACTGTACAAACAGCTGGGCACTGTGCTGGTCTGCTTCTTGGTTCTTCAATAATTTCAAAGAGAGAGCAGCAGTACGCAAGGACCTCTGTCCAGGACAGTCCCTTGGAGTCTGCTCTTCATCAGCCAGTGAACAGTTATCAGAACCTATGTCTGAGACATCTGACCTCCCAGAGTCTTTCTCTGCTGCCATGGAGTATTGATCACACGAGTCAAATTCAGTCCTAGAAAGATCTTGGTCATCAACGCTGAAGTTACTTTCACTGTATCTGGATCCATAGGACCGTGTCCTGCAGTCAACGGACAGGAAATTAGTTATATCTGGATAAACGATGGTGTGACTCCTTTGAACCACATCTGGCTGGTCTATTGTTTCTGACTCCGACTCTTTACACTCAATCTCTTTAAAGTCTTGGCTGGCTGGAGACTGCAGTGAGTTTTTTTGATCCTCAGGGTTATCCTCTGGAGTAGTCTGCCCCATATCTCCCTCCAAAGTGGTTTGCCCAGTATCTGTGGTAACACTAATGCTAATGTCAGGACTCTTCTCGTTTCTTGATTCCCAGGGCGTATGTTCTGATGACAGGACACGCCTTTGCCACCTAAAATCAGCATCATTGATTTCCATAGAGTCTCTGCTTGTCTCAGTCCCATCCCTCAATTCTTCCAGGCGTCGGAGTAGCAGGTGGACCTGTTCCTCATTAAGGCCTTTTCCTTGGCTTAGTTCATCTAATGCCCCAAGCAGGGCACAGACACAAGAAACTGAGGCATAACATGCTTCAATTCCACCTTTTATGCAAGCTTCAGTCATCCCATCCATGATACTACAATTTCAAAATAAACAAATGAATGACATTTATTCTAGCTGATGGATCAAATTCCTAGAATAACCTGATATTGTTATTGTACATCATCAATTTTAATAAGCAGAAAAAATTTACAGTGAAATAGTCCTGCAAGACTGTTCATGGCAAACCACTGTATGATATCTTTTTAAAGGCGAGCTTTAATTTAAAATAAATAAAACACTGAAGCAATTATTAATATCCCCAAGTCATTAACTTAGCTCTAAGAATAGCAAATCAAGAGATTGAAAACTAAAATTATCTAGTGAGTCTGTATTTTTAAAAGCATCCATACACATTGATGCCTTCCAACTCAGATCTTTTCTTCTTGTGTCTTCAGAGCTACAGCACCCTGATCCTGCCTCACTTATGTATGCGTTTAAGTTTCTGAGCAGCCCCATTAACATCTACTGGGACTACTCATGCTTAAAGGTAAGCACATGCATAATTGTTTCCAGAGTCACAACCTAGTGGACAGATTTTCAAAAGGTGTTTGGATGGATTTAGGATTTCAATGGAGTTAGGTACCTAATCTGCTTAGGTACTTCAAAAACTTCCACTAAGTGATTATCTGTATGTTTAGTTACACAAACATCTTTGAAAATATGGGCCTAAGAAATTTAATTTTTACCACATTTTATTCCTTCTCCATTTTCTCAGCTCTATTCACCAGCATCTAATTAGAAAGTTTACATAGTTCTCATTTGTGTACATTCCTGCTAGAGTGGTTTTTCAGTAGCTACTAAACTATCTCAGGTTTGTAAACCTAAAAAGAAGAATCTAAAAAAGGGAATAAAGCATACAGTTTGAGAAGATCCAGATGGGACTTCCTTTTTGAGATTGATCTCTTTCTGGATTCTGGTTCAGACGAGCAAGGTCCTGCCAAATCACATAGCTGTCGTGGACTACCTAATATCTAAAATAAAATAGAATCCAAGTTGCAGAATGGTTATCTAAATAGCTCAAATAAACGAGTCTTTGTTTTATGGATAATCCAGGTCAACAGTCAAAGGACAGGTCACATCAAAGGAAAATATATCTTATTTATTATGGATACTTTTCTTTCGCTCTTTTCTTTTTAAATCAATAGGAAGATGGTAGAAACTGCATACATTGAATTGTGATTCAAATACAGAATGCTTCAAAATACTGACAAATGCATTTCCTTTTATATTTTTGTATAGATAAATAAGTAAATGCAGAGAAACTGCATACAAGACAATTCAAATATTAAGCATACAGCAAACATCCTTAATAGGATAGCAGATCTAGCACTCTGCATAGGGAGGCAAGATGGAGCAGTTAATCCTGGAACCCACAAGTGAAGAGCATGGGGCTAGATGGATCACTGGTCAGACCCAGAATGGCCAGTGTTCTATAGAGTCTCTGGAACTGAGATACAGTAAAACTCCATTGGTCCGGCATCTGATGGTCTGGCACTCCTGATGGTCCGACACCATCAGGAACCTGGAAGTGCTCCGGGCAGCCGGACCATTGGAGCTGCTCTGCCCTAGCTTCCCCTATTCAGCGGCTGCTAAAACTGACCAGCGGCTGAATCGGGGAAGCCGGAGGCAGAGCAGCTGGGGCACTGCTGGGTAGGTCCCCTAGCGCTGCCCCTCGGGGCTGCTGGACCAACCGGGCAGCACCCCAGGTGTCCCCGGTTCAGCCGCTGCTGAAACTGACCAGCGGCTGACTCCAGGAAGCCCGAGGCAGACTTGGGGACACCTGGGACAGAGCAGCTGGGGTGCTGCTGGGTTGGTCCAGTAGCGCCACACCTCGGCGCTGTGGGACCAACCCGGCAGCCCCCCAGCTGCTCTACCCCAGGCGTCCTGATTCAGCCGCTGCTGAAACTGATCAGCGGCTGACTCCAGGAAGCCCGAGGCAGAGCTGCTCTGCCCCAGGCTTCCTGGAATCAGCTGCTGATCAGTTTCAGCAGCGGCTGACGTGGGGACACCTGGGGCAGAGCAGCTGGGGTGCTACCAGGTTGGTCCAGTAGCGCCAAGGAGCGGCGCTGCGGGACCAACCCAGCAGCACCCCAGCTGCTCTGCCCCAGGCTTCTCCGATCAGCCGCTGCTGGTCAGTTTCAGCAGCGGCTGAATCAGGGACGCCTGGGGCAGAGCCGGACTATCGGAAGGGGGGGCTATGAGGGGTCTCAGGTGGCATCCCCCCCACCCTAGACCCTTCATAGCCCCCCCTTCCGATAGTCTGGCATATCTGATAATCCGGCACCCCCTGGGTCCCAAAGGTGCCGGATTATCGGAAGTTTACTGTACTTCCCAGAACAGTTAGTGACACGAATGGAGCAGGCTACTCAAGAAGCAGACAGCTGCTTTGTATCTGTCCTATTGTACCTTCAAAACCTGGCACTGAATGAAAAGATATTTCCATCTTGGCTTTGTGAACATTATAGTGCCAGTGACTGCCTCCTTATAGCAAGAGGAAAGAGTGGGAAAAGATATCAGAGAACTTGGGAACAGAATAATTTATCTTCTATCACCCATCAAAGCGATCATGCCGCAGTCACAAGATCTGCTCCCAACAAAGTAATACAGCACCAATATTTCCACTGTTGCCAAGACAGCTGGTATGACTGAGACAAAAATGGTAAAAAAGGAACTTATCAAGCACTGGTAAGACTAAAATACATTTTGCAGAACAGCCTTCACTGTAACAACTGTTGAGAGAGGATTATTTTGACATGCATAGGAGTATCACATAGACTGGACTTCTACATGCACCTCACTGTAATTTACAATTAGCAATGTTTACTTCCCCTGCATTCGATTTGGATTCAGATCTCAATTTTCCTACCTCTTTCATGATTTTGATGGCTTCCACTCGGTGCTGGGGTGGGGGATATAGCAGCATTCGGTGATAGAGTGACTGGAGCACAGGTTTCATGGACTCTACTGACCCCACCAATCTAACCAGTTCTGCTGCAATGTAATATATGGTCCGAGCAACAGGGCCGCTGAGGGCAGGTGCTGTGGAGGAGCAACCTGAGCCTCGACCATGATCAGCGACCCCCAAGGAGGGCGAATCGGCCTCAAGATAGATGCTACTGTGAGCAGAAGTGATTGTTTTGTCATGGATTGGATTTCCCAGGATTACAACAAGGGCTGGACACAATTGCTTCCTGGGGAAAGGGAAAAAAAGAACAGATGAAAATAAGAAAAAAAAAAAGTGTCCCAGAAACAGCTTTACAATAGCCTAAAACCCCCTTCAACTCAACTCATTCTGGATTGAAACAGCTTGGTAAAGATGTTTAGCCCAGTGCCTGCCAAGAGCGAATTCAAATCAGTGGTGAAAGTGCCTGTGTGTATCTCATTGCCACCTAACTCCCTTCTAATGACTTTAAATACTCACAAAGAATTAATAGCTTCAAGCAACATGCTTATATTCATATTTGTGCTACTTTGTACCATAATAATTAGGGATGTTAAATTTTGATTAATCAGTTAATTGAGTAGTTGATGGAATTTTGACTACTCGATTGGTTGATAAGGGAGGAGGGGGGGCACTCGCTATCCCTGCTGTGGCTCTGCCTTTTAAATGTACTAAGAGCCGCCCGCAGCCCTTGCTACATTTCCAAAGCAGAGATGCAATGGGGAATTCAGTGAGAGTAGGGACTCAAGCAGTCCCCGCTCGCACCAGGCCCTGACTGCTGCATCTCAAGGCAGAGGACCAGCATGGAAACTATGGTGGACTCAGCATGGAAACATTTGCATATTGATTATGGTGATTCATTTATTTGCATATTCAGGGATCAGTGTGACCCCATTCTGCCAAGCAGCCCAGCTGCCCCGGGAGCAGCCCGTTCCACCACGTGACCGGCCAGCCCTGGAGCAGCCCCAGCCCCATCAGAGGAACCCTGCTCTGCCACACGACTCAGCTGCCCTGGGGCAGCCCCACTCTGCTATGTGGGCTGGCCATCCCTAGAGCAGCCAAGCTCTCAAAGCAGACATCCATCACGTGGCCCCGCTGGCTGGGCTGTGTGGCTGCCCCTGTAAGGACAGCCTCACCGTGGCCCGGGTTCCAGCCATGGCACACGTGGCAGCCCACAGCACCACTCACCATACGAGAGTGGGAGGAGAATTTTAGGGAATTGTGCTCCCCAGTGGGCGGGGCTTATTAGCAGCTGGCTGTGTGGCCTGGCAGAGTTCCACAACCCAGCAGGTGGCGGGTTAGTGGCCCGCCACTGGTCTGCGGACTGGCAGTTGGGATCCCCTGGGTTGGAGCAGTCATCAGCCTGCTTTAACCTATACAGGACCGGGGCAGGGAATTGGGAAGCTGTAACTGGTTGATGGTTCTCAGCTCCTTTCCCCTGCTTCTGCACTGTGCTGATTTTGTGTGTGCGTGTGTGTGTGCGTGTGCTTGCTCTCATGTGCACACCAGAGGCTCTCTGAGGCTTGCACAGCACTAGTCAAGCTCCCATCGTGGTCACAGCAGGGCTCCAACAGTCAATGAGCAGGCTGTGGAGTAGCCAGAACTACTCTGTGCTTTCAACCCTGTGATGCAGTAAGTAGATGATCCTCATGGTAGCTGTTGAACATCTGCATTGGGGAAGTGACAGTTGCTCATTAGATCTTTCCTTGGTCTTGCCAGAGCTGCTCTTGCATCTGGGGGGAAGTGGCGGAAAGTGCCTGGAAAAGCCATGCCCCTTCCTACTTTTTCCCCCACAGAGGGCGGGCCAGATTCAAACACTTCGGTTTAAAAATCACAGGGTGCCGTTGCTCCTGGGACACATTTTCTATTCACAGTCTCACACATATTTGTGTCTTAACACTGTCACCCCGCAGGAGAGATTTAGAACCTTGAGGGCCACAGGTTGGACATTGCTGCTCTTTCACAGACTCTGATAGACTTTGTGTTAATGACACTCTGACCTTATTTCTAACTCCATTGATGGGAGCCAAGCATCTGAACACTACAAAGAGGTAGTCAGAAAGCGGGTTGAGGGTTAGTTCAAGTGATAGGGCACCAACTGGTTCACATGTTAAAATAGTTAATGGCTTAAAATTGAAAAATGGGGGACCTTGTAGTAAGGTAAGTTAGAAAGGAGAATAACTTGATAAAATAGACCAGAGGTTTTAATAAACATACTAGATTCAGAGATTTTTAAGCCAGAAGGAATGATAAGAATGATCTGTTCTAACCTCCTGCATAAAACAGGTCATAGACTTTCTTGCCCTACTGCATAACACAGGCCAGTAACTCGGGTAGTGCTTCAATCGATCATTCCCTGTTACATACGTATCAATCCTGCGCCCAGTCACTTCTGGTTGAATTGAACTAAAATGTATATGTTGAGTACAGAATTGAGTCCTATATGGTTGCAGAAAGATACACAAAATGATCAGTGAAGTCCTTTCAAGACCTAAAAACTGGAATGCCATAATAATAATAATGAGATTTACAATAGGGTTTAACGTAGCTGAGACTCAGTGCTCAGCAACCTGTATTAGCCAACAAAATATTAATGAAGAACTTTCCAGTGAAGGCTGCACATGGCTTCTTCATGTTTGCTCAGGTGAAACCCACCTCTCCCTCCCCTCCCCCCCCAAAAAAAATTAATCAGGGGAAATCTAAGTTCTATTTCTCTTCATAGGAAGGTGCAAGTGTACTTACCAAATAAGGTCAGTGAATCCTCTGTGATCGTGCATGCTGGGAGAAGAACTATTTAGCATTGAGAGAATACATTCCAGGTAAAGAAGCTGCAGTTGCTGATTTTCACTGACAAACAGAAACAAAGAATATTCAACAAAAAACAAATATTTGAGACTTTAACATCACTATCATTAATATTCTGTTTGGAGAACAGTATTGATTCATCTGTGTGTTATCCTGTAGTTTATAGCATAGTGTTATTTTGTGTCTGCCTGAAAATGGCATGGATTTCAAATGTGTGATCCTCTTTACACCCCATTAGCTTTGCACTTAGTAACATTCAGTGCAAGCAGGCAGAAAAAGTAACAGGGTGATTAGCGTGTTCCATTTCATGATAAGGAAATGAGGAATAAAAGAAAATTCTTTTAAAAAAAAAGAAAAGAAAAAGTAGACAGAAGATGAATGCCATTATCTAAATTTGATTTAATGCAGAAGATGGGATTTTATCCCACAAATTAATAGAAAACTCCTCAAATTCCAGTAGAGTTGTTAGTTGCATCATGCAAACTGAGAACACCCAGTAGCTGCCTAACATTCTTAATATTACTCATATATTTTATCATTCGCTCTCTCTCTTTTTTGCTGTCATCCTTTTCTGTTTTGATGTCAGAAATCATGGCAAAGAATGCTAAATCAGTATTTCAGGAAAACTAGATTTTGGGTTCATCAGTCGGCTGCAATCAATACCAAGACGAATCCCAAGAGGAAGTGCATGGAAAGATCTGTGAACACCACAAACAGAACATGTTCTTATACATATTTTGAGAATTGACTGCAAGGTTCAGACAATAAAGTTGCTTCTTCATGTAAAGACAATTTTTTTGCACTAGGATTAACATTCTGTTTTTTCACTCAAGTCAAGGAGGAATTTTTCTATTCCTTTTTGGTTATTTTTTTAAAATAAGGTGAGGTCACGAGGCCATACTTTGAGGGCACGACTATACAGCAGGGCAAAAATTGAATTAAGCTATGCAACTTCAGTTACGTCAATTGTGTAGCTGACGTCGAATAGCTGAATTCTGCTTTTGGCGCTGTCAACACAGCAGGAAGTCGAAGGAACAACACTCTTCCTCTGACTTCCCTTATTCCTCACAAAATCAGGGTTGCAGAAGTCAGAGTTAGTCGTCCTCCATCTTGATATTATTTCTAAATAATGGTTTGCTGTGTAGACACGCATTTTGTTATTTCAAAATAATGTCAGTTATTCAGAAATAATGCTGCTGTGTAGACATATCCTGAGATACAATAAAAAGTAGGCAAAGCTATAAAGACCTGACCCATCCTGATCCATCTTCTATGCTTTACCCTTCTTTCATAGAACCATAGAGTTGGAAGAGACCTCAGAAGGTCATCAAGTCCAGCCTCCTGCCCTAGGCAGGACCAAATCAACCCAGCCAGGGCTTTGTCAAACCGAGACTTAAAAATCTCTATGGATGGAGACTCTACTACTTCCCTAGGTAACCCATTCCAGTGCTTCACCACTCTCCTAGTGAAATAGTTTTTCCTAATATCCAACCTGGACCTCTCCCACCACAACTTGAGACCATTGTTCCTTGTTCTGCCATCTGTCAATACTGAGAACAGCCTTTCTCCAGCCTCTTTGGAACCTCTCTTCAGGAAGTTGAAGGCTGCTATCAAATCCCCCCTCACTCTTTGTTTCTGCGGACTAAAGAGACCCAACTCCCTCAGCCTCTCCTCATAGGTCATATGCTCACCCCCTAATCATTTTGGTTGCCCTCTGCTGGACCCTCTCCAATGCGTCCACATCCTTTTTGTAGTGGGGGGCCCAAAACTGGACAACACTCCAGAAGTGGCCTCACAAGAGCCGAATAAAGGGGAATAATGACATCTCTGGATCTACTAGCAATGCTCCTCCTAATGCAACCTAATATGCCATTAGCCTTCTTGGCGACAAGGGCACACTATTGACTCATATCCAGCTTCTCATCCACTGTAATCCCCAGGTCTTTTTCTGCAGAACTACTACTTAGCTGGTTGGTCCTCAGCCTGTAACAATGCTTGGGATTCTTATGTCCCAAGTGCAGTACTCTGTACTTGTCCTTGTTGAACCTCATCAGATTTCTTGTGGCCCAATCCTCCAATTTGTCTAAGTCACTCTGGACCCTATCTACCTCTCCTCCTAGCTTAGTGTCATCTGCAAACTTGCTGAGGGTGCAATCCATCCCCTCATCCAGGTCATTAATAAAGATATTGAACAAAACCAGTCCTAGAACCGAACCTTGGGGAACTCTGCTAGAAACCGACCGCCATCCTGACATCGAGCCGTTGATCACTACCCGCTGGGCCCGACCTTCTAGCCAACTTTCTATCTATCCTACCATCCATTTATCCAATCCACATTCCCTTAACTTGCTGGCAAGAATATTGTGGGAGACCATATCAAAAGCCTTGCTAAAGGCAAGGTATATCACATCCACTGACTTTCCCATGTCACCAGAGCCAGTTACCACATCATAGAAGCTCATCAGATTGGTCAGGCACAACTTGCCCTTTGTGAATCCATGCTGACTATTCTTGATCATTTTCCCCTCTTCCAAGTGCCTCAAAATGGATTCTTAAGGATCCCTGCCATGATTTTTCAAGGGACCGAGGTAAGACTGACTGGTCTATAGTTCCCTGGATTGTCCTGCTTCCTTTTTTTGGAAGATGGGCACTACATTTGTCTTTTTCCAATCATCTGGGATCTCTCCTGATCTCCACAACTTTTCAAAGATAATGGCCAAAGGCTCCTCAATGACATTTGCCAACTCCCTCAGTACCCTCGGATGCATTAAGTCTGGACCCATGGATTTGTGTACGTTTAGCTTTTCTAAATAGTTCCTAACATGTTCTTTACCCACCAATGGCTGTCCATCTTCATCCCATCTTGTGTCACTTAGCGCATTAGTCTGGGAGCTGACCTTGTCCGTGAAGACAGAAGCAAAGAAAGCATTGAATACTTCAGCTTTCCCCACATCATCTGTCACCAAGTTACCCCCTTCATCCAGCAGGGGCCCCACACCCTCTCTGATCACCTTCTTCTTGCTAACATGCCTGTAGAAACCTTTCTTGTTATCCTTCACATCCTTTGCCAGTCGCAATTCCAATTGAGCTTTTGCCTTTCTGATAATCCCCTGGCACTCAAGTTATATATTTATAGCTCTCCCTGGTCATTTGTCCAAGTTTCATCACCCCCACCTCACTACCCTCAGAAGAAAAGGTTAATATGCTTGAATTTAAGTACAGTATGTTAAAGAAATCATCATATGAGGTGATTATAGCAGACAGTTTAATAACCCAAAGCCTTGCCCCAATGACTGCACAGGGTGACTCTCTCCGACAGGTTGTTTCTGAGGAGAACAACTATTGGCTGGAAAGAAGAACAGCTTTCTACTCCCAGCCTCCCACATAATTACTTCAGTACATTTTTAGCAAGTCAGCTACATTTGTTTTCCTCCAGAACTAATTAAAATCCTTCATTATATTTATCTAACTAAAATATGCAACTTGAAAATAGGTGCAGAATTATGTATTAGTGTCTTTGTGATAGCTGGGCATTTTACAGCAGTAAATCACAGTTCACTGACCATATTTTAGGTTCTATTAATTTATTATGTTTATCTATATTATGCCTTAATCTGCTTTAATTCAGTGCAGTCTCCTGGGGAGCTGGAATAAACTTCACAAAGGATTTGTCTTTTCTTTATTTATTTTCAAGGCAACAGTTTTAAAAAGAGATCCTGTTAAGTTGTTTAGCTTTGGTATTTCATTGCTAGTGATTTGAAATGGTTATAATTTTATGGGCCATGCCTATCAGATAACATTTAAAAAAAATTAGCTTATAGACAAAATTCCAGAGAGCGAAGTGCATAGGACAACTGAAAACATCATTTTTGAGCACACGGTTTTGCAGACCTAAATGTTTCTCTCTCTCTTTCTTTTCACTGTTTCAAATGATTTTCCAACCATCCAAGGAAATTTTGTGTGTGCATCCTACTGCTCACACTGACCAAAAAGAGGCATTGATCATTACAAACTTGTCCGCTCCAGTTTGTGCTTTAGTTTTGCACCACGTAAACCAGCTTCTAAGAGCTCCTTTTTTCCTTTTCACTCAAGCCAATCTTTTTGCAATTAAGCAGTAATCAAGTGAGAGCTTAGTTTTCATGATATAGAGGTGGTATTAATTTAAAATAAGAACTCTTTTTTCCTTCAAATCTCTCAAATTTTCACAGAAATTTTAGTGTCGTATTTATACCTCTAAAGTAATTGCACTGTATTGCTTATGCTGCTCTTCATTTCTGATTAATTTATTTTCTCACATTTGAGATTTATGTCCCCCTAGTTTATTAAATGTTTGCGGTGCATGGCTTAAAATACCACAGCTAGGATTTTTTTTTGTCACTAAACTTATTTCAGAGTGTTTGAAATTCTGCTTTCTACAAAATATTCATATAATGGCACTGAAAGATGTGAAACACTGGAATTGTGGATGTTTTGATATATAAATTGATCACTAGAGGAACCAAGTTATCCATGTTGAGGATTCCATTCTTAGCCCCAATCTCGCAAAGAATTCTACATGGATATAACTTCATATATTGTGAGTGAATTCCTAGCTGCACTGAAGTCACTTGCAAGGCTCCCTCTTTCAACGGGATTACTCAGAGTGTATAAAATTCAGTGTATAAAAGTAAGTCTTGGCAGGATAAGTAAAAGTTCTGATTTTGTAAGCAACTACAAGGCTGGCACAGCCTTGCATCTATGTGGATCCCACTGAAATCAAGGGAATTTTGAAGTGACATTTTCTGAATAAATTCAGCATCGACCCTGTTCTTAAGTAACATTAGGAAATGGAGAGCAATGCATTGCAAATGAAAAGCCTGATCCTGCAAAACCTGACCGCTGATTGTAGCTCTTACACATCTATATAGTCCCTCTAATGCAGTGGTTCCCAAAGTATGGTCCACGGACCACTAGTGATCCACAGCCCACCAGCAGCCGAGGTTCAGGCTCGGGGCTCATTCCCTCCACCACAGCGGGGAGTCTGCACTGGCATGCCAACTCCACAGCCCCCCATGAGGTTGAAGCTCGAGGTTCCTGCTGTAAGGGTAGGCCTTGTGGGGCAGATCCAATTTGTGGGGGTAGGAAGCAGCTCCACGCTTTACTGCTCCCCCTTCCCCTGGCTAAGGGAATGGCAACAAAGAAAATCACTCATCAGGACTTTTTCTCTGCTGCTCCATTGGCCGGAATTGACAATGGGGGTGGGGGTGGGATGCAGTGGGCGACACAGCACCAGGTAAGCAACCTCCATCCCCCTCATGCTCACACCTTGCATCCCAATGCCCTCAGTCAGACCCTTTACACTGAGATGCTGCACCCCCACTCTGCTTCTGCAGCCTCTCTCCTGCCCAGACCTCATATCTCCATCTGCAATCCACCTCCTGCCCAGGCCACCACCCTCATTCTGCTCTTGCATCTTCCCTCCCACCTATCCCTCACCCCCAGCCTGCTCCTGCACACCGCTCAGCCAGACACCCCACAGCTTCAGCCTGCTCCTGCACCTAACTTTCTATACAGACCCCCACACTCCCACTCTCAGCCTGCTTCTACAGCCTACTCACAATCAGACTCTGCATCCCTACCTCGTCCTGCACCCATTGTGTCATCATAGGTGGCTGGCTGGTGGTCTATTGAAAGGTCTGCATTGAGTGGAATAGGCCATGGGCCACATAGTTTGAGAACCACTTCACTAGTGTTTGTGGATTTACTTGTACAAGTCAGGACTCCTCATATGAGTAAGAACTGTAGGATCAGATCCAGAGGGCTTTTCAATTAATTCATAATGCATTAAAAGTGAAAACTGCCTAGCAACATTTAGCCCTCAAGATTTGGTGCAGTGTAGTATGTACTTCTCCTGAGTGTGGGGCAGTCCAGAAAGGACTGTGTTTTCAAAGCTGAATGGCTCTGTGCCACTCTCACAGCATGGCCACGTGGAATTCTCAGAATTCCTATGGCCCTATGGCACTTACTCACTATGAGACCTTGGGCAAGTCTCTTCTATGTATACTTCAACTGTCCCCTCTGTACACAGGAATAATAATAATCATCATCTGGTGATCTGATTTGAATTCTTAAACTGAAAGGCTGTCATGTGGGCAAATCAATAATTATTATGTTTCAGAATTTTAGACAGTTTATTCAGTTTCTGTGAAATCTAGGAAAGGCTCAGGAATATAGAAAATAATATGACAAACATTTAAAAATCAGTGGGTCAGATCCTGAGATTGTGCAAATCAACAAAGCTCCACTGACTTCTATATAAAACACGCTAACAAACAAACCACTTAAAGCTAAATAGAATCTTTCATTAGTTTAATGAAGCTGTGCATTTTTACAAACGCCTGAGGATCTGGATCAATATTCAGATGTAGAGCATCATGGTATTTTGATGCTGTATTATCTCACATATGGTGGTTGTAGTTCAGAAGAAGACATACCATTTTAAAATAATTAAGAGTTATCTGGGTGTACTAAATTGTCATTATAGTCCCCATATTTAGACTAGAGAATACCAATAAATACTTTCCAAGAAATCACTGTATTTTAGTTTTGCTGTACTATTTGCTTCTCATTTCTGTGGATGTGTCATTATGCCCAGCAAGCACTGTCCTGAAATGTGTTGTTACTATATGGAATCTATCTACAATAAAGGTTGCTATTACTTACTGGAGTTTCTTTAATGTGGATGATAAATACATTTCTTACCACAACTGTGAACATAAGAATGGCCGTACTGGGTCAGACCAAAGGTCCATCTAGCCCAGTATCCTGTCTACTAACAGTGGCCAGCACCAGGTGCCCCAGAGAGGGTGGACTGAAGACAATGATCAAGCGATTTGTCTCCTGCCATCCCTCTCCAGCCTCTGACAGACAGAGGCCAAGGACACCATTTTATCCCCTGGCTAATAGCCTTTTATGGACCTAACCTCCATGAAATTATCTAGCTTCTCTTTAAACTCTATTATAGTCCTAGCCTTCACAGCCTCCTCTGGCAAGGAGTTCCACAGGCTGACTATACGCTGTGTGAAGAAGAACTTTCTTTTATTAGTTTTAAACCTGCTCCCCATTAATTTCATTTGGTGTCCTCTAGGTTCTTCTATTTAGGGAACTAAATAAATAACTTTTCTTATCGGCCCTCTCCACACCACTCATGATTATATAGACCTCTATCATATCCCTCCTCAGTCTCCTCTTTTCTAAACTGAAAAGTCCCAGTCTCTTTAACCTCTCCTCATATCGGACCCGTTCCAAACCCCTAATCATTTTAGTTGCCCTTTTCTGAACCCTTTCCAAGGCCAAAATATCTTTTTTGAGCTGAGGAGACCACGTCTGTACGCAGTATTCAAGATGTGGGCATACCATAGTTTTATACAGGGGCAGTAAGATATTCTGGGTCCTATTTTCTATCCCTTTCCTAATAATTCCTTGTATTAAGTAACTTTGGACTTACTTAATACAATGCGATCAACCCAACAGAGAGTGAGGTACAGCTGACAAGAAACCTAGCGCAAGAATTGTTTGCCTTGTTATTCTAGAATGAGGACAGTAAGATCATTTATAAGTTTCCTCCCCCACCCTTTTTATTGGGTTTTTTTCTCGCTCCACTCAAGCTCATCTGAAGAAGTAGATTTTGCCAACAAAAGCTCATGATACTATATATAATTTTTGTTAGCATCTAAGGTGCCACAGGAATACTTGTGTGTTTTTTTTTTTTTAAGTTACAGACCAACATGGCTCTCTCTCTGAGAATTTATAAGTGATGTTCCACAAAAGACTGCAGCAACAAATATGAATTGTAGCTAAATAAGCCACTTACTTTATGACAGCCTGAAGCTTCTCACAGAGCACAGTGAGGACAGATACAACATCATCGCAAAGGGACTCTACTGTAGAACCTCCAAAAAAGACAAAGGTCAGTGGCATTATGTGCGTTTCGCTGGATTACCATCCCGCCCCCCACTTTCAGAGCTATCCCAGCTTCTGTGTCTTGGATCTGCAGTTCTCAGCTGTGGATTGCAGGCTGCCAGACTTAAAAAAAAGAATCAGCGGAATGGGAAGTTATTCTGAGGGAGGAAGTCACAAAATGAAAAAAAAAGTAGCATCCTTAACTTGGTGGATAACACTAATTTCTTAAAAGGACTATAAATAATTCATCAGGATTATTAAAATCATGGTGGCTTTTCCTATTGCTTATCACTGGGCTGCTCCTTCCAACCACGAGAAATCTATGTAGCCACTAAGGTGCCAGTCCTGCCTGGGGAACAGTGTGGACAGATCATAATTCCTGGGTGGAGTATCACTGGAATCAATGGGCCGCACATGGACCCAAGGATCCACTCCCACAGATCCAGTTGCAGAAGCCAGGCCTAATACAGATTTTAGCAATTAGACAATATAGTGGAGAAGCTAGGAAAAACATTAGAAAACTGATACTATCGACATGATGAAGGTTCATTTTTAGCAGAGCTGTCTGTCAGGACCTGCAAAAATATTGATGAAAGGAGGGACACCATTATCCACTAGTTAATATACCATGTCTGGCTCAATAGGTAAGAAATTGTATTTGTGATTTCAGACCCTGCTAATCTCTGAAAAACACTGTTCAAATTTTACAAGGGACCCCAATTCACTTTAACCCTGCCCACAGCGCTGAAGCCCTTTGGGTGCAGAGACAGCATATTATAGTCATTAGTTATTACTTTCTTGTATGGAACACCATTCACATGGTGCAGCTGAAGGTATCATTAAAACTGTTGCAAGCCAGGAAGATTTTGTAGACACTTTGCAGTTCTGAAGATAACCAGAACACTTATACAATGAGTGGGGTGAGACCAATGAGGTGTGAGCAATGGAAAATGAAAGGAGCAGTGTGACTCTGCAGAGGATGTAAACACTATGGCAACCAGGTGTCTTGGCAACAGTAGGCAAGAACAAGGAACGAGGAGAGAGAAGAGGAAAGAAAAATCACATTTTAAAGAGTTACCATAAAATTAAGAGTAATAGATACCTTGGCTCTTGAACTGCTGCATGGCTTCATGGTTCTCAGTTGTCTGCTGAGGGGAAAGAAATATGTTACAATGAGAATAGGTGGAAGGAAAGTGCTATATAATAAAGTACTCAGCTTCTAATTGGAAAAAGCCAGTCTGGGACTAGAGTCAGAAAAGAAAGTGTTAACATTACAACTTCCTTGTACGTTAGAAATACCTCTTTCTTTACTAATTTTGAGGGGGATTTTTTTCAAAAGCGTCTAAGTCCTATTTTCTAAAAGTGATTTATATTTAGGCATTTAAGACCAACTGAAAACCACTGGGACAGACTCCCAGGCATTTATGTAATTTTCGGAAATGGGTTTTAAGAACATGTCACCTTGCTGCTCTTGAACATTTTACTTTACTGCTGCTAACACTACAGAGGCCATAAACCCTCTTAGATCATCTAGTTCATTTCCCTGCCAGTGCAGGATAGTTCCCTGTGGCACATAAAGCACATGGAAGCACAATATCAACTCTCTTGTGTCTCATGTATCATCAAAAATTGTCAGACGCTAAGGACAGTTTGCAGAATCTCCATTATAGGTCAGAAAGTATGAGCAGAGGTAACAATTTAGATTTCAGAGCTGCCAGTTTGGGGGGAAAAAAAACAACTTTTGACTTATAAACTGGGCACACTTTATCCAGAGAAAGTATAAATAAAAGGAACCCTACAACTAAAGTTTATGCCTATTTCTCAGATTAAGACTATACTTAAATTCTGTCTATTTTATTTTTTTAAAAAGGATCTCTATTTTATTGAACTGCTATAAGATTAAACCTCTACACAACTGACAGCTGCAAAATCCCCTAACATATCAAACAAACACATAAAGGCAAATAATTTCTTCATTAATATGCAAGAAAGTGCTCATAAGTGCAAGAAGCCAAAGTCATTTCAAATTTGCCCAGAGGTGCTCATAATTCCATCAAACAATATGCTGGAGTTAAGTGCAAACAACTCTTGTGGATTTTAATAGAACAATAAAGGCACTAAACAGAAACCAGTTACTTTTGCCAATAAGCCAGCAGGTGAAGAAGCGCTCTAGCCCAAATAATTTCATTTATTCAGATTCAAAAGGATTTGGCTTAGATTTTGTAAATAAACACACAATATAAAAGAGAAAAGGAAAACAAGGTCAAGATAATCTAACATCAGCATGAAGTCTATCTTGCAATTCAAAATGTAGAGTGTGTCTGCTGGAAGGGAAAAGCGGTGTCTGCTGAAAGATTTGTTAGGCATGAATATTGATGTAGCCCCAAAAGGAGGCAGTTTAAAGAGGACTAATGCTGGAATGCTCAAATAATGCCAGAAGGCACAGCACCCAGTCACTCAATGCTGCAAGCAGAGACACAAAAAGGACACAGCCATGACATACTGAAGCATCTGTTGATGCTGGAAGACTTACCGTATTCTCTTGCTTTTGCCGTAACTGTAAAGTCAAGTCACTCAACATTTGGCTGAGGGTTGCCCGCACAGCGGTGTTAATACTCCGCTGGTGACAGCTAGATACATATGTCTCAATGCAAACCTGGTGAGGAAACAAGGAGCACATAGATATAAACTAAATTTAACTGCAGACCATCTCAGAAGGAAGTGAAGCTCTCTTTGATGTAGAAGGTCAGCCAGATTTACTAGCGCACAGAGTTAGAACATTTTTCAGCAATGCGAGTAGTTAATTAATATGATTTAAAAGCAGCATGCAGTTTGTCAGGTTTCTAAAGTGTTGTGTACATTGAGGTAGCAAAACTAAAATGGCAACCTCATAACCTCTCTCTTGTCAAACTAAGGTGCCCAGGCAGTGGCTTGTGCTGTGGATGTTGCTTTCAAATTTTAGTCCCATTGTTTTAATTCCAGTGATGTATTCATGACATCAAAGGAACCAAACGAATTCACAAGGACCATTTCTCTGGAATTCTTCCACTAGCACATAAGTGGTGGTATCCTCTCATATGAGGATCATAAAGGTTTTTATTTCTTTTCAGGTTATTTGCGTAAATTGTTATTTGTGTGGGGTTTTTGTAGGAGTAATACATTGGGGATTTTCAGACATCTTCTGCTACTATGATGCAAGTAGGTGTCTTGATTGTTCATTGTAAATCATGACTTTAATTTATGTTCATTGCAGTGTCCAATAACCTTTTAGTGCCCATAAATGGAAAAAAAAAATGTATCTGGCTATTTTTATTATAGTAAAAGTGACAGTGACTGCTATAGTTCACATTGCAATAGTTTCCATTCTAACTACATTTTCAGTTGTTTGTGGCTTTGGCAAACTTTCAGCTGTAGGGTTGAATTTTTTCCATGACTTAACTGTGCCCAAAGACAATATTTTGTAGGCAGTTGTGAAAATGCAGTGCAGTTGGAATGCCGGGGCTATGGCATTATGCCCACTGCAATGTCCTTTAAAAGTTTTCTTGTAGGAAGTGTTTATTTCCAGAAGAGTTGGTAAAGTACTGTGTTGTCATTTTTGATATCTCAAGCCAGAGGCTGATGCATGAGCTAATTTAGTGCTTCCTGTAATTTATATCATGAGGTTGGGACCAAACTGTTTAACATACATTTATTAATACATTGTGATCCAGAGGAGCAATTCCACTGATGTTGGCATATGTTGCACTCTGATTCTACAGCTCTGCAGTTACTCATACAAGTTCAGCCAGCATGCATGCCCATGAGTTTGTAACACTACCTGTTGTACTATTCAGGGTGGGGCCTTTCAGATATGTCAGCATTTCTATCATAAAGTCACTCTGAAGGATAGTAACTCCTGTGTCAAGTCAACCTGGAAATGACTACATACACATGCACACGCGCAATGTAAAGACACACAAAATGTGTTAGGTGAGGGCTGGATTAACATTTTGCGGGCCTGGTGCCAAACATACTTCCGCCCCTTCCAAGTCTGGGCCCAGGATGGCAGCTGCAGTGCATACCCTGCACTGAATATCAGACATCTTTCATGATGATCACACACCTCTACCTGACTATATGTAGTGTCATACACAGTTTCCTTAGCTCCGTTTTTCCTCATTCAGTTGTTCATAGTGAGCAGAAAAAAATTCCACAGATTTATCTCCTTCATCCAGACATTCGACAGCAGGGTGGGCAGTAAAAAAGCAGCGACCTAACAGGGTTAGTCCCTGGTGGGGTACCACTGCTATATTGATCAGTGCCCTTTGCAGTTATCAGGCAGTCACAGCTCTCGTTGGCCATGGATCACCGTTCGCGGCCAATAGGAACAATGGGAAGAGGCGCCAACTACGATACCACTTCCTGATGCTCCTATTGGCCATGAATAGCAATCCAAGTTGCCAGGTGCCTGCAGAGGCACAGGTAAACACAGAAGTGAGGGCCTGGGTCAGCATTTGCCCACCCCTGTTTTATAGCCCTGTTTCCAGTACCATCCTATCACTGTAATGTGGTCCTGGTCTCAGCTCACTAAAATTCCACAGCCAGAAGATACCTGATCAAGTCTGACAAATGTAGGGTGAACAGCTGTCCTGTTTTTAAAGGGACATTCCCATTTTTAAGGCCTCCTGCAGGTGTCCTGACTTTCTTAAAAATTGACAATTTCTTCCATATTTCCTGTCTTCTCCCCCATCAGTACTTCTGGGTCCTGATGCTGGTCAAATCCCTGCTCATCAGCAGCCTGCCCACCAGCAGTGATTTACTTGGGGTTGGTCCTGCTTTGAGCAAGAGGTTGGACTAGATGACCTCCTGAGGTGTGTGCCAACCCTAATCTTCTATTATTGTCCTTTTTCACATTACAGAAATAAAAACAATTTATCTCATTTTAGATACTTCTATTTCCCCAACGAGGAAGCAGCCCAGGTTTGAAGATGAAAATTTAAAGGTGGTTAGCACATTATGTGGACTAATCAATACTGATATGTACACCGTAACACAATCTGATCAGATTCCTTTCCTACTGAAACCAAGTAGTGCTTTGTCATTAACTTCTGTGGGAGAAGGTCAGGAGTAAAGGTAAAATGGAACTGCTGTTCATGTGTGTTACTTTTAATACAATAGAGAATAAGACCTGCTACCAGAATCCCTTTGAATTTTTAATCTCTGCTATTTTGTCAGACATATCCAGCAGAAGTGAAAGATGCTAATGCTTTTAGGATTTCTGCCTTGTGTCTAAGTTATGGGCACAATAAAGCATGGTTGAATTTCTTGGTTACAAACATAATAAGCTTGATTAGTGTAAATTGTGAGCCAAAATACCACACACTAGAATAATCTGAACTACATACAGCTCTTACCCCATTCTCAACCCATATCACTTGTTATATCCAGGTGTAGCATGATGAGAACAATATACATAGCACACAAGATATTTTGTGCCTCTTATGTGCTAGAGGCAAGATAAAGACAAAATATTTCATCTCAGGCTTGCATATGTTCTCATTTTAATAATACATTAAAGCTTGATAATGCTGAAAGCATTTAGATCAGATAATGGATGGAACCTACAGTTATCTTGGGCTTTGGGGCATCTGTGGACTTTGGGAGTGTTATATTTCCCAAGGTAAGTGGGGAATTTCACACAGCAGGAGCTTAATTAATAGATGTGTGAAGAAGTTTCCAAAGACACATGATGTCTCTCACTGCACAAACTGTCAGTGCAGATTAAAGTGTTCTATCTTAAAATGTGTAAAAAAAGATGCCACACAGATGTCAGTACTGTTATTTATATAGCATGCAGCACTTCATGACAGGAAAACCATATGAACAAAAACAAAATTTCTTCACTGAACAGTATACAGTACATTCAAATCCTGCCGTCAGACCTATGTGAACAGACCCCTGAACAGTGTGTCTCCTCATTGGCTTCAGTGGTGCTCTACACAGGAGTTAAGGATCTGCCAAAATAGACCCATTGCAGGACTGCGGCCTCAGGAAATACATATAAAATGCCTGAGTTTACTGGTAACATAATGACCCATCTTGCCAAGTCAGTGTGATTTCCTCTTTATGTTTCTCTGACAGTGCAAGAAAACCCTTACTCTTCTGCCATTTTCAAAAAGAGAAGATGGTGTACCTTACAAGAATTTCAGTGGACAAGCAATACGGGATCCTATCGACTACTTACAATTGTGCAATTTAGCACTTGCAAAGGCCAAACCATTGACTCGAAGTTTGTCTTCTGTGAGTGGGTAAATAGTAATTTTATTATCTAATTCAGCTGACTGAAGGAACTGTAGAAAGACTATATTTAAAAGCAGGCTGACTTTCTGGAAAAAGCCAGATCAATTCCCCCTTGTTTCTTCCCCTGCCCCTAGTGTGTTAATATGCACCACTATTGCCCTGCTGAGCTCCAGTCTCACAAGCCAAACATGATACCTTGTGAAATGTCATTGGTGGGGGTGCACCAGTAAAAATGCGAGCGCTCAGGGTACGGAAGAGGTGTGCAATGGTCACTTTGATCATTTCATGCATTTGGGGGCTTCCAGCTTTGTGACATGCAAAACACAGCTAAGAAAGCAAAACACAAAAGGTTAGGCCAAGCAGTGCAATGGACGAAACAAGACAAATCTCCCAAAACATGGTTGAGAATAGATACAAGAAGGCAAGAATAGATACAAGAAGGCAAACCAGTCACAAAGCATGAAATAACTCGTCATGCTGGGGTCTGACCACATTAAAAGTACTGTGTGTAGTTAGATATAGCCAGGCTGACTGTAGATTCAACACTAATAATATTTAAGCCATTTGTACAACCCTTTTCTTGGTCACAGTGCTTCACAAATATCTCCTTACCCTTCACAGAACTCCAGTGAGGTTAATAAGGGAAAAAGAGGCTGAGCTTAAGGTTAAAATGCTAAGATGTATCCACTAATTTGGGGTGCATCCATTATGGATTGATTGGGCGATAAAAAGTGGCCAGGTTCTAGCTTGGCAGAAGACAATTCACATTGTAGGCGTACCCCCATTGGTAAGAAACAAGCCGAGACAGAAGAGCTGGCACTAGCACCAGCTAGCAGGGGCAATATCAGGGAGGGGAGGGGGCTTTCTGGAGAAGAAAGGACACTTAGCAGAATGCAACTATGTCAGTTCTCCACTGGAAGAAGTTTGAGCAGCTGATGCTAGAACCAGACCAGTGATGACTCAGTGATCCATACACATCCTCAAATGGCTACAATGCCAGCACTGGGAAAAGTTCAGACGGAGGGGAGTACTGTGTCCTCAGGTTTCAAATTTTAAGGCCTTTGTAGTATCTATGGGCCAGAATCACAAAGTCCAAAGGTGTAAATAGTGCTCCTCTGTATAGGTATTCTAGCACACATTCCTAATGTAGACAGAGCTGATACTGGCAAGAGAGTGCTTTTGCTGGTATCGCGGATACCGATTTCCTGAACAAAATGTACTAACCCAGCAAAATAATTTTCTTTACCAGTATAGCTTCATCTACACTCAGGACTTTGCTAGTGTGCGTCTGTGTCATATTTTTTATTTAATTTATTTATATATTATATAAATATAAAATGCTGACAAAAGTTATTAGACATGACCTTTTGGATATGGCAGAGCCACTAAACAACGGCAGGGTCCAACACAACACGAAATAAACTGGTGTTGAGCAGGGTGTTTTAAAGAGAAAATACAGCCACGTGTCAGTTGCATATTATTATCTGAAAAGGCATAGTAGAAATAGAAACGGTGAGTTCAATAATGCACACAGCCTTGCAGATGTCCCCAGGGAACAAAACAGTGACAACTGATTTCCTGTGACAACTTCACTACCTGAAGCAGCTCAAAGGTTGAAATACTGGAGCTATTGCTTTCCCCCCCAAAATGTGCACTGTCTCTTACTGTACTTCTCTGTCTACTATTTATAGCTATATTGGGCTAGACTCACCTTCAACTTTCACTCACTTCAACTGTTCTCCACAGTGGAAAGTCTGCAAAAGAGAGGCTGCAGCAGTGGAAAGGAGCCATAAGTTTGCCTCTGTTTGGCAGACTGGAGCAACAGGGATTTAACACAGCCTGGGAAAGGGGGTGGCATGAACTGAGAAAGGGGGTGGCATGAACTGCTGACCCAGTACATCTTTGCTACAACCACGAGTAGAAAAATGAAGTTACTTCTCTTGAGTATGGATTTCCTAATATTACTCAAGAGAGGTGAAACCATGAGTTACACAGGTCACCCCCAAATGAATATTAGCCTGTATTCAGCACATGGCCTGTTTTTAGGACACAAGAGAATTTTAATATTTTGCATAGAAACTATTTTTGTAATCCATCTGCCTGTAAAGTCAGTTAGTGATGTTTTAGCAGCCACATTACCATAGTAAGGCAGTCAATTTTCTTACTTACCATGCTTTTTCCCCTTAAGTAGCAACAGGATGATGCAGGATCAACTTAATTCCCAGATTTATAAAATGTTATCACTATCAGGTAAAGCTAGGCACTTCTATTAGGTTTCCTTTTCCTCTCTTGCACCATGGAAAAACTGACATTTTTAATCACTCTCTCTCAGGCTTACTAATTTCACTTATAACTTCCCAAATTGTCTTTAAATAAGAGCTGAACACAGAATGAAAACTCCTTCTGTAATTATCAATTATGTTTATTATTATTATTATTATTTTATTAATTCCTCAATATTGAAAAGAATAGCTAACAAGTATAAAAACAGAGGGGCGTTGTGTCATGGAGTTTTCAAATATTTTCATACAAACCTTTTCATTGCTGTATTATACATTGATGTTAAGTGTGTATACATCTCCCTTAATCCCCATGCAGTGTAATTCCATATAATTTTATGCTTTATTACACACACCCCCACCCACCCCCCCAGCCCCTGCCGTGCAACAGGCTCATTGTTTCTGGCTACATGGGATACTCACTGCTTGAAACTCACTGTGCAGCTACATAGGCCACTTATCTGAAAACTTTCATTTATAAACAGATCGGTTCTTGGCAGGTGTGTTTTCCAGCTGACAAAGCCATTTACACAATTTAACCCAGACAAATATAATGAGGGCAAGGGATGATCAATTAATTGCAGTGGGACAACATAATAAATCTAGGGATGGAATGATTTTTTTTCTTGGATGCATCAAGAATAAGAGACACACTAATAATGCACATTATAGGTCAATCTCATCTCTGTTGTAACTGTTATTAACTTTGGTGGAGTTTGACCTGGGATGAATTTGGACCTTCACACTGTTGTAAAGTTGAAGGTGAACATTTTTTATTACTGCAGAAGGCAAAGCAAAACAAAAAAAACAGGCAAAGTTTTCAACACAGACAATACTGTACTACACAGTGGACACTAGGAGAAATTGCCAAGAGTAGAAAACGCATCTTCCACTACATGTCTACAGCTGTCAGCACTATGTGATTGCTAATCATGTTGACTGAATAAAACACAATAGTAACAAGGGTAATAGCAATCATAAAGAATGACTGCAATTGTTTTGAATAAGTCAATCCCTGTCTATGCATAGAAAGCACATTCTAGTTAGTGGCAAAAGGTCCAGGAAAACAAGCAATGTTAGTGGGGGCGGGGGGAGGAGAAGGATGGAGAACACTCACCTCAGCAATCTTTAGTACTGAACTTCCATTCAGGTCAAATGTGGGGGTGTACGTGATGCAGAGCAAAACCTTGAACACAGAAGGGGGAAAAGCACAAGAGCTTTAGTTTCATCCATCATTTCTAGATTGTGGTTGAGTTCTGATATTGTCTATTGTGTTAATTACTTTTTCTGCATCATATCCTTCAAGACACAATTCATTACATTTTCCACAGCAGCAACTACTGGGGTTGGGGAGGGCAATGAAGTTGCTGATTAGTTTCTGCTTGGAAAATTGTGATTCTTGACCAAAAAAGGCACCACAATCCCTGATGTTACGTTGCTCTATATGTACAGGTCTATCAGAGAGGAAATATGGTCCAATGGTTTGGATGTATTAAGCAAAAAGACTTGAGAAAGACAGGATCACTTCCCTGCTCTGCCACTGATTTCCTGTATCATCTTGGGAAAGTCACTTAGGTTTTCTGTGACTCAGGCAGGTTTCAGATGGGGCACTAGCAAAAATGTTGTTAGGATAAACACTTTAAAGACTGCAAAGCCTCAGATAATTATGGGAAGTGAGAAGCCATGCAATACATATTTAAAAAAAACTGAGCAATTTTTAAGAAGCCACTCCCTGAATTGGTATGGGTATAATAATTACCAAGCCAATACTTAAAAATGATTTATAATCAGTAACTATAATTAATCCACAAAACACCCTGTGGAGAAGGAAAATAGGAAAGAGAGAGTCTTGAAAGGACTGTCGAGGCTTAAAGGGAACCTTTTGTCTGACAATATTTTCATCTAATAATTATTTGTACTACACTAGTGAATAGAGGATTAAGACACCATTGTCCTAGGCAGTGTACCAACACCTAGAAAGAAACCTTGCTCTAAGCAGCCTAAATTTGCTCAAAATTATTTGTTCTTGCGTCAGCATTGTCCTTTAGCTTAAATAGCTCTCTCTCCTTGGTGTTTATCTCCCCCAGTGTATTTATTGTGGACTACAAATCTGGGAGAAAGATTCCTCCATGCATGGGATCTAAGGAAACTTGGCCACATGCATGATAAGTGGACACCTGGCTAACTAAAATCATGATGGACCATGG
This sequence comes from Pelodiscus sinensis, assembly GCF_049634645.1. Classification (NCBI taxonomy): domain Eukaryota; kingdom Metazoa; phylum Chordata; order Testudines; family Trionychidae; genus Pelodiscus; species Pelodiscus sinensis. The sequence goes on along the minus strand of NC_134713.1, from coordinate 98,496,796 downwards.
AGATTGCAGGACCAGAGTGTGCCGGACTAAAGAGGTTCAACCTGTATTAGTGCACTCTGCCGTCAGAAACATGATGGATCTTTAAAAATGACATGGGATATGACTCTAAACACCACCAGAGCACAGAAATGGACAAGTTTGATTTCATGCATTTATAATTTGCCTTACCGAGATACCCCATTTCAAAAAAAATCAGGAAGAGTACAGGAACTGAACCTTGTTAGCAATACATGTAAGTTACGTGTAGCATATAACACAATAGTTGGTACTGTGTGATAAATACTATACATACATGTGGGAAGTTATGTTAACAGATATGCTCTTCCCACAACTGGGCTCATCCATATCAGATATTCCACAATACTTGTCAAAACAACTAACTTCAGTTTTGCAAAGTTTCCAATTTTCTAAAGCTATGAATGAATACTTTGCACGAAGTACAGTCAGGGAATCCTGTCATTGTTCATCAACACTTGGAATGTAGTATTCAGAATGAGATATGGCAAAGTATATGGAGGTATCTTTAAAGACCAATACCTGTAATACTAGTATCCAAAACAAAGGTAGGGAACGTGCATAACAATACATTAAGAAACTGGTGTGTACAGGTGAGTTGGATTTTAGTGACATGTAGAAAGTTTTGTAACTTGTAAAATCATACTAAAAATACCATACCATACTATTTTACCTGTATGTAAAATCATACTATAAATAGCTCAAATGCATATCTTTAAATTACCACCTTCTGTGTAAGGTGAACAAGATCAGAGAATTTGCATCCTGGAATGAGGGTATACCTTGTCTTTGGACACTACCTTTAGGAAAATGTGTTTATTTAGGCTCTTGTACATCCTTGAGAAGAGGATGCTCAAAACCAGGCAAATAGGAATTACTGAATTTCAAACAATATTATCTGTCTCAAACCCCTCAGCCTTTTAAAATATGAACTGAATGGTGTAGCTAAATGCCAGTGATCGTTGCGGATGAGTGTTTTGCGGGGCCCAGGGCACGGGGCCTATTGAACCACAGGGCTCAGGGCAGCACAATTTTGCGCATTTGCCACGGCCACAGCCGACAGGTAGTAGTGTGTGCACGGGGCCTATTGAAGCGTGGGGCCTGGGGCAGCTGCCCTGCTCACTCTGCCCTATATTCACCGCTGCCAGCGATCCAGGAGAATGGAAAAAGACCGGAACAGAATAGTCTGGATTCTATTCTCAGCTTTTGGCGATTTGCTCTCTGATACAGTCTAAATCAATTAAATGTTCTGTGTCTTAGTTTTCCAATTTGTACAATAATATTTCCTCCCCTCACAGAAGTGTTGTAGTTCTTAATGACTTTAAAGTGCCTTTAGATGATCAAATGCAAGTTGGTCAGTATCATTATTTCCTGAGGTTGTCAAGAAATACAACCCTCTCTGGGTACATTCATTCAGGGTGTTAACAGTATTATGTTTTACTTGATAGAAACATCTGAATTTGGGTGCTGCAACACATATCCACAACACTAAGTTGATAAATGAAGAAAGGATAAATGAAGAAAGGAGAGAAGAAAATGGTATGGTAAACATTCCCACAAAGCATTAAAGAAAATTATTAAAAACAGAACATTCAGAAGAGCTCAGATACTCCACCCAGATATGCCAGTTTCACTGATGGGTGAATTCTCTACCTGATTTGTTATGTCAAACATATTCCATAACTATTCAACACAGGACTCAGTGTACCTTTCACTTGAAGCCCCTTGTTCTGTTCATAGCTGGAGACAGGATGCGCTACAAGATGAATCACTATATTCCTGTCTCATACAGATGCAATTTTCACATGCATCAGCCCCCCAAACGGTGTGCAGGTGCATCAAATACCCACGCCTGAATACTAGGTCCACAATTTGCAAAATGCCATTGAACTTTTTAGAATACAAAGCCTAATGTATTCACTGATGTAAGATAAGGTCTTTTCCTTGGCACTAATGGCACATAACACTCCTTGTGTGCTTTGTGTGACATCTCTGTTCTTATATAGAAGCTCAGCTCAATACTGCTTTGTAAAAGATTTCATAGTTTATGGAATGTTTAATTGTAACAAGGATCTGTGAAACACACGGAAATATCTCCCAGAGTAATGTATTCTTATGAGGCTCTGCTTACGGAAATGATTCCTATTTGTTTGCCCTCATTTAAGTCTCTCTCCATCTTCTGTCCTTAAGTGGCTGCAATTTGAACAGGTAGGAAATGTGCTTACTTTTTCCTGTCAGAAGTGCCAGTGAGCCTAAAGGAGTAGGCAACTCACTCAGTTTCTGGTTTAGGGGTCAGATGCACAGTATAAGAAAAATTTCATCAGGTGCTTGCTGATGAAAAGGTGACAGTGACCGCATGTTTTGAAATAACAGGGAATTCAGGCAAAAGTAGATTTGGTTGCTAATAATTTGTAGGGGTTAGATTTACAACAGACCGAGAAAGCCATTCTCTCACACAGACTCTGGTCCCTACTGTCTTGTAAGGCCTCATCTCCCAACAAAAGCAATATAGTGAAGTTGCACCTCCCTTCTCTCAGTTACTGTGGTTCTAGTGATACCAGTGTAGAAGGGAAACACACTACGCTGGTATAAGGATTTAAAAACTGATGTAACTAGGTTTGTACTAGAGGTTTGACCTCCCTGGTCTGCAACCTTAGGACTTGACCGGTCTCAAATGAGGAATTTTGCTGGACCAGGAAAGGTCATTTCTGGGGACCCCTACCACCATCCCACCCCTTTCCACAAACCAGGGTCACACTGCTCACCTCCCAGCTGGCTTCCCTCTGCTGCCAGACCCTCAGCACAGGGCACCATGGCAGCCCCCGTCACTGCAAGCACAGCCCTAGTGCCAGGCTCCCTGCCCTGTGGGGCAGCCCCCCTGCTCTATGGGGTTCAGTTGTTTCACCTCACTGGGCAGCCTCATTTGGCAGCTTTGCTGGACAGCTCTGCTGCCTCCCGGCCTCACCAGACAGCTTTGATGCTGGGCAGCTCCTCTCCCTGGTTCCTTGCACTGCGGTCAGACAGGCCCGTGTTTGGGCTCCTGGCCCTGTGGGGAGCCTCGCTGCCTCCTAAGTTCCACCGTGCAGCTGCATGACTGGGTGGCAGCGGGGCTGCCAGGTTCCTGGTTGTGCTACCTGTTCTGGGTTTCCAGCTCCACCGCTGGGCAATTCCACTGCCTCCTGGTTTTGCAGGGCAGTTTGGCAAACAGAAATAATTTTAAAAAAGTAGGCTGAAATTCAATAAGGATAAATGCAAAATTCTAAAACTTAAGCATAATCAATTGCACAAAATACAAATGGGCTATGTTTGTTTAGGAAGGAGTATTGCAGAAAAAACCTGAGGGTTATAGTGGATCATAAACTAAATGTGAATCAACAGTATAATACTACTGCAAAAGAGCAACTATCATATTGGACTGTATTAGCAAGAGTGTTGTAATCGAGACAGGAGAAGTAATTTTTCCAGTCTACTCTGCACCAATAAAGTCTCAAATAAATTAATGTGTTCAGTTGCAGGCACCACACTTCAGGAAATTGGGGAAAGTCCAGAGAAGAACAAAAATGAACGGTCTAGAAAAAAAAAAAAAAAACCCCACACGGCCTATGAGGAAAGACTGAGAAAGTTTAGTCTGGAAAAGAGAAAACTGAGGGTAGTCATAGTAACAAATCTTCAAGTTGTTTTTATGGATGATAAATTGTCCTCTTTAACCACTGAGGACAAGACAAGAAATATTGGTCTTAAATTGCAGGAAGGGAGATTTAGATTAAACATCAGGCAAGCAAACCAACTAGCCACACAACCCAAAAAACAAAACCCATCTTCCTAACTGTCAGAGTAGGTAATCTCTAGAACAAATTGCCCATGAGTTGTTGGCTCTTCATCACTGGAGATTTTTAAGAACAATTTAGATAGATTCTAGTTCATCCATAACAAGTGGCTATAATACTTACCCTTGCCTCCATCCAGGCAACTGGACTAGATGATTGAGACCCCTTCCAGTCATATATTTCTACAGTTCTGTATACACCAGACCCAAGGTTGAAAACATGGTCTTTTGACTAATGCCCAGAACTACTCAGGAGTTCTGATTCTTTCCCCATCCCTGTTGCAGGCTTCTTTTGTGACTCTGACCAAGTCATAGATTACCTGCTGCTACTTTGTCCTAGCTGTCAAAAATGAGGATAAAAAGTTTCCTACCTGAGGCTTAGTTCTTGAATGTTTTTTGACAGTCATAGGCTATATCTACACTCGCGGCTTCTTGCGCACGTACGACCGTTCTTGCGCAAGAATCTGCAGAGCGTCCACACTGCCCGCTCTTGCGCAAGTAAATTTACAGTACAGCATGGTAAGAGAGGGCTCCTTGCACAAGAGATATGCTCTTTTTTAACAGGTGTAAGCCCTCTTGCGCAGAAGCTCTTGCGCAAGAGGGCAGTGTAGACAGGCAACATGAATTTCATGCACAAGAAAGCCCCATGGCTAAAAATGGCCATCAGAGCTTTCTTGTGCAAGAGAGCGTCCACACTGCTATGGGTGCCCTTGCGCAAAAGCACAGCTCGCACATGGCAGTGTGGACATTTTCTTGCGCAAGACTTCTTGCACAAGAACACGTGCGCAAGAAGCCGCCAGTGTAGACATAGCCATAAAGGGAAGGTGCAAATTATTAGTGCATTATAAATGATTATGTAGAGCTACTAAACACATGGCAGCTGCTAAGATACTTATCTCCAGCCACAGACTAACTATGTTAAATATAGGCAGATTCCGTTCTGAAAAGAAATAATATGCATTTCACTGGACTATGACATTTTACCTTGTTTTACACTTTCACAGACATTTGTTGCCAGACTACCATGCAATTTCTAGTGGCATCTTTTGTAGCATAAGTCATTCTTCCCTAGTACATCAAGGTGCACATTAGAAAGGAGACTTTACTATATAAAGTGCAATGAGGAGAGAAGCTAGAGTGAAGGGGCTTTAGAATGTTCAGAAAGTCTGAAAAGAAACTATCTTGGAAAGAAGGAATATTGTTACTTTGGTGATACCTGCAAAGTCAAACAGGTTCCCTTATCTTGTAAATGTTCTGATCAAAACGGATTTCTATCAGTAGGGGGCCCATAATGAAAGTTGTTCATTTTAATTACTGGTGGAGTCCTGCCCATCATAGAAGAATTATCTTCTTTCTCCCCAGAGGCCCAGGATACAAGTGGTATTACAAGGCAATGTCAAACTGCACGCACAGATGGGTTTTCACAATGGACAAAAGGAAAAAAAAATAATTGCTTTTTGTGCTACACCGAAAGTCACTTTTCTCAGAATGACTAACTGTATAAAAAGAGGGTCACTTTAATTGGAATGGCAATTTCTATTCTACAGTACATTGCCAACAGAGTGGAAGAACGTAAGCATTACCCCCCCCATTTTACAGATGGGAAAAGTGAGTGAGAGGGGGTAAAAATTCCAAAGTCAGATGAGTCCAATGAGACCTAAGTGCTTTTGCAAATGTTACCCAGAGAGATCAAGTGGCTTGCTCAATGTCCCACAGGAATGTCTGTGGCAGTTAGACCAGATTTTCTGAGTACCAGTCCAATGCCACATCCACAAGATCAATTACATCCTGCGGTATTAAATTTAATTAAATTATTTATTTTGGGGTGAGGGGGTTAGGGAGGCATACAGACTGGTTTTCTGTTATGCTAGGATCTGAATACCTGCCAATGAACGCAAATTTTTCTGCAAAGAAATATAACCAGGAAACATCTTGGTAGCTGATGGGCTGTTAGCCTGATCATACAGGTTTTACTGGCCTTGCAAGGAAAACAAGGGCAAAAGAAATGAAGTGCGTTAAAGTCTTTAAATGGACTTTAATGCACTACAGACTTTACTGTCTGCAGTGGTTTGAAGGGTGCAAACACACCCGCTCATAGTCCCCCAAGTTGCCCCAGCCTCCCTCACCTGTGGGCAGCGCACTGCCCAAGTCTCCCTCCCCCATGCTCCAACTGGCTGAGGGAAGGCTAATTTCCCCCCTCTCCTCCAGAGCAGTGCCTGGGGGTGGGGATGGGCTACCATGGCCCAGCCAGGTAGGGGCTGATTCTGTCCCCACCCCTCCCAGCCAGCCAGGGAAGCAGGCTACCAGTCTGCTTTGTGATCCACTGGTGAACCACTTGCGATAGATTGTCGTCAATGTCTTGGGCACCCCAGATATAGGTTATAATTGGGCCCTGCTGGGCGTCCCACAGGTGTCCGGCGATTAGCGCTGCTTCGTAGAAGATTGTTCTTTTCATTGCCAAGATGGCTACCAGTTAGGATGCCAATATAAAGCAACAGTAGACCAACTCATGAAACGTGTGTTTGCTTTCTGTCGCTGACAGTTTATTTTTAAACAGCTGTATACAGGCAATTTCACGGTAACTGGGCTGATTACTTGTATTATTATTATTCAAGTTTAAATTACTATTTATTTTTGAAACTGGTTTTTAAGCACAACTGGAATATTACTGGAAAATAAGGGACCATTTTAAATTTAAATGAAAATTATTTAAAAATAAAGCCCTTTATAGAAGTTTTATTTCAGTCGTGCCCTTTTTTATTCAAAACAGATTTAAATATTGCTATGGGGAGAAAAGAGCAGCAGGAAATGTATAAGTTGCAGTCCACACTTTCAAAAAAACCCCAAACAAAACACCCCTCTCCCCACAGAAATTCCTGCGTATGGGCCTGAATCCTGTCTCACTGTATGTAGCATGGCATGGGAAGGATGAAGACAGTGGCTTCCCATGAATTAGAAGCACTGTGAAAGGCTCAGCTATCAGTGGGAATTGGTGCATTCATTACCCAGAACACCAAAGACAAAGACTCAGATCTAGTACAGATTAAGCTCACAAATTATAAATGATGACATGTTGAATGTTCCCAGAAGAACATGCTCATTAATTCACTTGACTAAAAGCTACTGCTGAAAACTATTTCAGCATGAAACTTCTACTTATGCAACATAGGGGCAAGGGGGAAGGAAATGATATCAGTCACTCAACAGATATTTTACAAGTTTTTTTAAATGGCTCTGGCAGTGGCTTTTGTTTTCAAAATGATAATACAGTACTCTAATGTAGGAAGGATTATAGAAAGCTGTCTGGCAAAGTCAGGATGAGATCTTCTGCTTCACCAGCCATGTCAATATGTGTGTACATAATGTTCCTTTATAAATTAAATTATATAGTTAAATCGCAAGCAAAGCCATAGCAAATTATAAGAAAAACAGTAAGTCAGATAAATGAATTCCATTACCAAATGGAGAGAAAAAAAAGCCAGACACTGCTACTACTTCACATGTTGAGCAGTACTCCATGGGTGGTTCCACTAAGTAAGGGTATCCAGGAAACTATTCATGGCATTAGGTATGATTCAGCATGATTAGAATTTGGCCATAAGGGCAACAGAAGAGATATGAAGAGACAAAAAGACAAATCACAGCTAGAAATAGGCTTTTTTAAAAAATAAAAAAGATGGGATGATGGGTGATTAAGAGAGTAGTAAAATCAACCAGGAAGAAGAAAAAAGGGGAAAGCAAAAAGTAATAGCTAGTGACAAATTGCACAAAACATAGCAAACAAAGGGTAAATTTTAAACACATAAAAGACCAAAGAAACCAATGAGCTACTTTACATTGAGAGGACATAACAGTCTATATTCCTTAAGGGATCATATTTGAGAGAAACAACAAGCAATTTGTTTCCTCCTGTTTTTAATGCTACTGAATTTTGTAGATTTAAAAAAGCAATTAGTATAATAAAAAGATTTTGCAGGAGACAAAGAAAAGACAGAATAAGGAAAGGCAAGCAGGCAGACTAAAATGGCCAAAACATTAAAAACATATTAAATTTGGATGTTTCTCTGACATTAGATAGCGGTATTCCTGGTGTATCCAGATCATTAACAACACACACAATAAATGTCACTAATACTAATGTCAGTGAACCTTTCCAAAATATCCTAACAGTTCTCTGGGTAAATGTTAGAAAGATATCTACTTTTTCTATTGTGTTCACAAACAACAATAAAGTTGGATCCAGAGAATATACTGAAGTACAGTAATTGGAGGGAAAAAAAAGTCATCTCTCTCTCTATCAAAAGGTAAGTCATTTGCAATCACACACCTGTGAAAATGTGCCAATGTATCTTTATATGGCCCACATGTGCGTGTGACACAATATAGCCTGCTCTGTCCTGTTTCGAGGCCATAATACCTTGTATATGTCAAACAGTAACAATTCTGCTAAAGAGGAGACATCACTGAGGGTATTAGAATGAGCACAGGGATATGGTCAGCTGGCAAAACTTAGGGTACCTGAAAGCTTCTCTATGTCATGCATTTTGACAGAATTGGTGCCAAGTAGCCATACTATACCAAGCCCATAAAACCACAGGTCAGACCAAGAGAACTTTCAGAGTGGAAAAGATTATGGAGGGGTGAAATAGCTTTAGACAGAACCTCTGCTATGATGTTATATTTTGGACTGTTTGGTAATACAAGGCTGAGATAGAGATTTTATTTGCTTAGAAATCAGAAAATTAAAAACAAATCTTCTCAGAGCAACTATGTTGATATTTTAATATGGTATAGGTTTTTTATTTTTAATGTGTTAATTATGGGAGAAGCACACAGGAATACTTATAGTTAAAGAGAGACCTTAGGAAATGCTAAAATCTAAGGGTCATTGTGAGGGATGGAGAAAAGATGGCCCAGCATTTCAGGGCTTAAAGAAAGCCTCTGGATCCAGCTGCTGATAAAACAGGCAAGGCTAGCCAACCCCAGGCCTGAATGGGGAAGAAAAGGAAGGAGCCTGGCTCAGTTTCGGGCAGATTATCAAGGACACAAGAACTTGGTTTGATGATCTGAGGACTCAGCTCAGCAGCCATAGACTCATAGACTTTAAGGTCAGAAGGGACCATTTTGATCATCTAGTCCGACCCCCTGCACAATGCAGACCACAGAATCTCACCCACCCACTGCTAGAATAATCCTCTCACCTATCTCTCAGATATTGAAGTCCTTGAAACAATGGTTCAAAGACCCCAAGATGCAGAGAATCCTCCTGCTAGTGACCGGTGCCCCATGCTACAGAGGAAGGCGAAAAACCTCCAGGGCCTCTGCCAATCTATCCTGGAGGAAAATTCCTTTCTGACCCCAAATATGGCGATCAGCTAAACCCTGAGCATGTGGGCAAGTTTTTATTATTATTATTATTATTATTATTAATGGAGATTGCCCATCTCCTAGAACTGGAAGGGACCTTGAAAGGTCATGGAGTCCAGTCCCCTGCCTTCATAGCAGGACCAAGTACCACCCCTGACAAATTTTTGCCCTAAATGGCCTCCTCAAGGATTGAACTCACAGCCCTGGGTTTAGCAGGCCAATGCTCAAACCACTGAGCTATCTCACTGCCATGGCAGTGAGAAATTCCCCCCCCCCCTTTGGTAAAAAAGGAGGGGAACTCAAGAAACCTCAACTAATGAAAATCTGGACTCCTGTGTCTATGCCCCAAACTTAAAGGACTTGAGCAGTCTGGGGGGAGCCAGGATCAAAGGGAAGAAAGCAGGGAGTAAGTCTTCCCACCTTTTGGCCCCACCTATTCAACAATCTAGCAATAGGCTACCCAGCCTCTGGGAACCCAACCACAGTTATCATCAACAGCTTAGGACTTTCATGTTCTCCATTTTGAGACAAAATATGAAAGTTTGCTCTTGGACCAGGGAGTTATTTTATAACTCAGACTGTTCAAAACAGTCCTACCGCTTTCCATGACTGATGAGAGTGAAAAAAAAATACATTTTTACCATCAAACTTTCTGTAATTTTTTACAGCTCGATGTAGAAACGTGAAATGTTGCTTAGGTTGCGGACGTATTTTTCAGTGGTTTGAGAAAACTTGGGTAGTGATCCGTGAAAATTAAAAGGCTTTAAAATAGGATTTTTGTGCCCACACAGTGACCTAATTCAATCTCTTAATGGTTTACCAATGTTCTCCTGCTTCTATGACAACATGTGTGGGTTATGAAAATCTGTAGCAAGTTCTGCCTCCACCCACACTGTATCTGAGAGTTTTTATGAAGGGATACAGGGCTCAAAGCCCTCCCTTCATCCATGGGCCATAGAAAGATATGTATCAAACAAGGCAAGGGAGGCTGACTCACTGCATGGTATTATTCTAACATGGGATTTTACACCATACATCACCATGCCATCTAGTATATTGCACACAGCATTTTACTGTTAGTTAACCTAATAGACAAGCATGATAGAACATCTTTGTTTCTTCATTTTTCTCTTTAAAGATTGTCAATTTCCATGCACAAAAACCTATGTTCTAAGAACACGAGATCTGAAAAGTAAAGCAGTCAAAAATTAGGAACTGATAAAGTTCAAACTGTCTGTGCAATCTTAACAATATCATCTATTACAGTTGATCACATGCTATTTTACCCAGAAGACTTCCCTCATTTATTTTGTACACTGGACCAAACCACCCCCCCCCCCCCCCAGGCAGTGTTGGGTACTTTCTTATCTCATTCACTCTTAGGAACTGTATGGTATAGACATAAAAAGGGTCTGCTGAAAAAGAAAAATGGTGGTATGTGGGTAATGCTTAGGACTGAGATCAGGTAATTTGACGAAACCACAGAACAATGTAGACACCTCATTCCGAGAGCCATCACTCTGGTGTAGTGAAGGAGCTAGTTCCTGTCTCCCTGCATTGTTCCCTCTGCACTGCTCTGGAGAGTCGTCCTAACAAGTAGAGGACAGAAAATTGGTACCTGCATTTGCAAAAATGAGCCACGGATATCCACATTTGTGGATGCAGATACTGGTGGGTATAAAGTGGATATCTGAAGATTTGCTGGGCTTTACTAACAAAGTAGCTGGAGTCTCCTTCTCTTCTGCTGCCCCCGTTTTTGGACCCAGCACTAGCCCTGCCCAGACCTTCCCACATGAAGGATCCCTCCCCTCGGTGGCAAAAGGGTACTTGAGGAATGGGGGAGAGGGACAGAAAGGGGAGGGGACACAGAATGGATCCTGGGTTTTGGAAAAAGGGGCACAGGGAATGGGGGATTTTCTTCTTCCCATACCCCCTTATTGCTCAGTAGCCAGCCCTGCTGCATCCCTCTTGTGTGCCATGTACTGCTCCCTCAGTTTCCTGCCCCAGGCGTAGCTCAACCCAGACCTTCCCCCTTAAGCACACCTCACCCAGAGCTAATGCTGGGGCTGGAGACCAGGGCAGTAGTGCATGGTGCTGGCAGAAGCTCCTGCGGCTGGGCTGATGGGACACCTAGCCAGGATCAGGAATCCCAGCCTGTGGATTTGGGGGGGGCTCCAGTCCCAATTTGGGTGGGCCTGGATGAAAAGTGGGCAAGATGTAGATATATCCCTGATGGAAGATACAGATCTGTAGCTACCTCATCCATCTGTTACAGGTGATCAATGGCATCATCTCAAGCATCTGCAGTTCTGAACAGAGTAAGCATTTCAGGCTGCAAGCACACATAGATGGGAAGGCTCATTCTTCTCTGCAAATGCCTCATAAAAACACTGATGGGCCTACACTTGCATTGAACCGGACATTTAAAATGCCATGCTGGGTCAGTAGTGAATTCATTTTGGAGTTGTGGCAACCACTCTTTGTACCTAACTTCTAGAGATTCTGAGCCAATAACATGAAATGCTTATTTTGCTCTTTTGTAGCTTTGCTGGTTTGAGGAGGCTCATAAGGGATAGAAAATGTGTCAACTAGAAGTAACCCAGGGGCTGTAATTTAATTGGCTCCATACCCCCAAACTGGGACTGTAAAACTGATTAAGTTGATTTTCTTGCCAGATGCTGCCCATTTCCTCGTAGTAGGTGTTTTGGATATGAGGGGAAAAAAATGCTTCATGTCCTTGGGTTGCCATGTTTTCATCTGTGGAACCATTGGGCTCTGCACAGAAAATGCCAGTGGGAGCCTTTAGTGCCTTTCTGCTCTGCTCAGACTCACTGCTGCATGACCGTACAAGCAACTTCATAGAGCTAGAAAAAAGCCATTCTAATGAGGGTGGTTTAGCCTTGAAAGTTAAATCTTAGCAAAATACTGCTCTGAATTAGCCACTCTGAGGTCAGCCCTGCTGGGATCATCACAATGGATTGCAGGGTGTTGTAGCCTGAATCCCTGTTCAGGAGAGAGAAGGTTGTGGGCCCAACCTAGGCAGAGGTGAATGCTAGCAGCTGGACACCTAAGGAGACGTGCCTTGACCAGAACACAGAAGGCATCAGAATGTGATTTCGTGTTTTGTCAATAATGCATGTCGATTTCAGTCAGTTGGCTAGTAAACAACTTAACTGGGGGGGGGGGGAGAGATGTGACCAGATGTGTCACATGTGCCTTTATACGACTCCCATCACTAGGATATCCACTGAATTTTCACACAATTTCTTTCCACCCACCTCTCTACTTCCACTCCCTCAAAATTAGTTCTGTGAAATGTAACTATTTTTTGCATGAAATACAAATATCACATTTGTCTTTCATATTTCAAATCTCTCAAATTTAGCTGTTCGAGAGAGTAAAAATTATTGAAATAAAACCCAAAAAAGGATAAAAAAGTGACATCATTTAAGAGGAGCCTTAACTACAAATTGGCAGCATAGATCAACAATTGCTTCCTAGTCTGTATGTTCAGAACATTTTTCACCCCTCGTGCATCTCTGTTTACCAATTATCATTTTTATGGTTCCTGCAATGAATTCCTGTTTTTATGGACAGTGAAATGATTCTTAGTCCTACAATAAACCTAGTCATTACATGTATAATGACTCAAAGAGACAACATAAAAAGTAATGCAGCTTATATACGGTTCTAAAACATGTCTGTTTCAGTCCAACCTCTTCCTCAATTTGATTATGCTGTGCAAGGAGAAGCACAGTAGCTACTAAGGTTACTCCATTAAATGTAACAAACCGTACGCATCAGCGACAGAGAAAAGTATTCCATACACACTGACCCTTAAATACCCACAAATAAGCAGGCTAATCATTATCCTTTTGATGTCCTACTATTTTAATGAGCTGCTTCAATTGAGCTAATTAAATGAGTTAATTTTTTTATCTGTAAAATGCAGAATTTAATTCAGAGAAAGAGCTGAAGTTACACTACACTACAATGACTTCATTCATGCTCTCTCCATATTTCCACATCAACCAACAAATTTGATAAGTCAAAATGGCTAGCTACCAGCTCTTAAACCTAGAACTGGTGAAAAGTACCCAGTTTCTCACCCACACAATTTTCCATTGAAAAACCGAAAATCCCCAAACCCACACATTTTTAAAATTTTCTGATGGGGGAAAAAAATCAAAGTTTTAAAGAAAGCAAATACGCCTCAAAGTTTTTTTTAGGCAACTCCCCCAATTCTTCATTAAAAATCTTTTAATAGAAAATCTTTTGCAAAACTCTCCCTGGGTTCTGCTTCCCACTCCACCATCAATTCCGAAGATTTTGTAGCTAGAAATAAACTGCAAATCTTGTTTGATAGCTAAGGCAGAATAGAATACAACTTAGGGTGAATCGGATCTGCATTACTGACAGGAATATTAACCAGATTTTGGCCTTGATTCTACAACAGGATATCTGAGCAAAGCCCCTATGAATTCGGCAGTGGCCATTATTTTGGAATAATAATGCGAGCCTCTACACAGCAATTCCATTATTTCAAAATAACAGGTGGCTTATTCCGAAATCTGTAAAAGTAATTCCACGAGGAATAACGCCTGTCCTGAAATAGCTATTTTGGAATAGCAGTAGTGTGGATGCTCTACTGCTGCCATTTCAAACTAGCTCTTCCCCAGGGCCATTCAAAGTAATTACTCCCCAGTGCCTCCTGGGGCTCTAAATTGAGATACCAAGTCCACATTAGGGAAGCCTGCCTCCGACTAATTTTGAGGCTTCCCTGTGGTGCAGACATGCTATTTCTGAGTATTTCTTCTGGAATAGCTTATTTTGAAATAAATGTGTAGTGTAGACGTACCCTTAGAGACAAAATGGTTTGTTGTGGTCTGTTTCTGCTGGCTGACCACAAGTTTATGAGTATAGAACTATAATTTCTATTTCTGGATTTCCCGGATGCATTTAGACAAAAGTGAATGCTGAAATCTCAGAAAATGCTGCCTATATTAGTGCTGCAGGGTCCCAAATACTGTGCATGGAGTACATGAAAAGGTTCAGAACAAGGTTCCCGTAAAGCGGTTTTTAGCAAAGGTTCGTTGATCATACATCTCATGCATGGATTAAACAGAGTATTGCCTGGTTTTTTTCAGTAAAAGCCTATAGAACTTGAAAGATAATACTAATCAGAGAGCAGAACACCTAATCCACCAACAAAAGTAAATTTGGAGTTGCTGGGAATACTCCAATCTTAAACAGCTGGTCACTATGGACAATACAGAGTTGGGTAATAGCAGAGCCCTTTCTTCCTTTGACCATTCTTTTACAAACCATATCCTTTTTTGCAATGGTGTTTGTGTGCAAACCTTGCCACATGGTATACCAAGCAGTAGCTGCTAAATGCCTGAAGATAAGTTTATTTGGGCTAAGAAGATGGAAGCCCAAATTAGAAGCCTATTAGGCTGCAAGAAATATTCAGAGCCTAGAACCAGAACAGCTTTAGCACGTTAACTAAGAGTGAAATAATTACTCATAAATACTAGAAAAGGTCACCAGTGACAGCCTTAATTAAGTATTTCTATCTCTTCTTCATCTTCCTCTGCAGTTTCTGTCTCATCAGTTTTAAGTTTTCTATCCTGAATTATTTTAATCCTGCATTGCTTGTACACTCAAGCTTCTGAATGATGCATCAGAGCGCATTAATTTAACTGAAATCACAAAGAGAGAAAAACAAAAAGGGTGGTGAGAGGGGCACATCCTAAGTTGCCAACTGTCACTTTCCAAGAGGACTTGCCTGCTGTTTTAACTTTACTGCTGTTCCTCCACAGCAATCGTAAGTGTGGGCACCTATTTAAAATACGATTTTTCTGAGCCTCAAGCAACAAGTGTTAAAAAGTGCATTATGTCTGTTTTTCACTGGGATATTTGAGAGGGGCCTCAGGATTAATTTCTTCTTAGAAAATAAAGAATTAGCTTCCAAATTAAGTCAATAGGAAAATTGACATTTTACAAATAGAAGTCACAATAATATGGTAGGAATTAATATTACATATGATAAAACAGTGTGCCCCCCCCCCAAATAAAAGGTCCTCGCTCTTTAGAGCTCCTTCATCTATCTCACTTTCCTTTTATATTTAGCTCCCTTTGCTTTAGAGCCAGAAGGTCATGTTCTGAGCTAGATTCCTTTTGACTACCAGTAAACCCAGAAAAGAAAGGGTCTTTCACCTGTACTACGATCACAAAAAGAGAAACTAAAACAGCTCAGCAGCAGACCAGTTTCCTCGTCCACTGCTGACCTGACCATATCTGACAGTGTCTTTATCAACACCGCACATGCTTTTGCAAGTAAGGTAAGTCTAATTTCATAAGAAGAAAATGCTAAAACCATTTTAAAAGCTTTTCAAACTCAAGACAAAAAAGTCTGTGTTTGTCTCTAAATTAATCACGAGTCTTCCCAGCAGCTCTTCAGACTCTGTGCTAACTCTTTCAGTGCCTCAAGCTGGATAAGGCAGTCCTGCACAACCCTAACTCATCCTTGCATTTTGGTCATTTAAATTAAGATGTGGTCCCAAGAGCTAACACAATTTCAATTCAACAATATTCATCTGCTCAGTGCACATCAAAGGGCTGAAACCTTAACCAACCTAGTTATTACTTCATTGTACAACACATTACATATGTAAGGAACACTGGTTCCATTTAGTAGTATCATTATCTCCATTTTAATAACAGGGAAACCAAGGCATTTCTGAAATGCTATCAGCAAGCCTATGGCACAGCCAAGCTTTGAACCCCCATCTTCTAAGGTCCAATCCAGTGCTCCATTCTACAGCCCACACTGCTACCTGTGTGTACACCCCCCCACACACCCTCACCCACCTACCCCTGATTATCATAAAGTCATTGAATTGGAATGAGTCATGTTCAAGAGGGTATTAGTATCACACGGACAGTGGACAATAAAGCTCCAAATACCGAAATAGCTCAAATCTGATAACCATCAGGTCACACTGCAAAAGACTGGGGTTTTGAAGAAGACTGAAGATTTACAGTTGCTGAGATTTAACTGTAATTGTTCATGGTGAGCTAGGATCCCTAGTGTCTTGGCGAGGCATATTTTTAGTTATATAAATAGCAATAAATAATTCAATAATGGATGGCTTGCAGCCTCTCTAGTTAAAATTGGGGTCTGCTCTCTGACATAAACCCAATTTTGGTATGGACTCTTGAAACCCTTGAAGAAAGCATTTCTTCTTCAACAATGCACAGTGGAAAAAAAAAAAGCCAGAGAAAAACTGGACAAGATATCTCACAATGTGGTATTTGAGAGAAAAAGATGTAAATCGAGTCTGGTAAGTATAATGCTTTCTTTTCTGCCCAAAATAACTTGTGTCAGGAATTTCACATTTCATATATGCTAATATTTCTGCATATCCCAGTTTTGGATAAGTGGCACTGTATATGTTATTTCACAGCAAACTAAGAATTTAAGAATGGTCTGTCAGGATCCAGTGACCTTTAAAACATCTGACACATTGTGCCAGATTCCCTAATCCAGGGCTACTCCACACGTGGGCCGCATTTGGCCTGTTTGTGCCCGCGGTGCAGTTTGGGTTTACACAGAGCTCAACAAATCTCCCAGGCGGGGTGAGCATTGAAAGACACAAGTGGATGGGCTGGCTGGAATAGACGGGCATGGGGTGTCGGCATTTCTAGACCCCAGGGAAGGTGTGCCAGGAGCGTCAGGGCATTGTGGGAAGTGCTGGCTGCTTAGCCTTGTGGGCAGAACCTGAGAAGCACTGACTGGCTCACACTGGCCACGTTTGGGTACAGTTCTGTGGCTGGGCAGCCCCCATTTGGGGACTTCAGCCCTGATGGGAATCCAGAATGGAGCTCCTGGGCACCTGATGTGTTTTGCCTCTTGTGTCTGGCCTGACTCACCCAGCTCCCCACCCGCCGCAGGCTGGAGCACTCTGGCTTGGAAACCTTTTTCTGAGTAAAATCACTCCAAGAAATGCACAACCTGAAGCTTCAAGCTAGACACCCAAAACATGGGTATACAATTTTCTTTTAAAAGTGCTCATTAACAGTGCTGTCATATGGGTGGAAATCTGGTAAATATTACGTTTTATTAATATCAGCAGAACTGACTTAAATGGGTCCTGCGTGTTGTGTAGTCTTGCCTTAATTGTAGTCATGCCAGTCAGTGTGAAAGAAGTTATTTGCATATATATGCAACCACACTTAAATTACAGCACATGCCGAGGGCTGCGAGTATCATTGCCTGCCCTAATTTGTTTTCAGCCATTTTGCACAATACAGAAACTGGTTGCCACTAGTCAAAGAGATTTCACCTGACGGAAGAGCACCCCCTATCTGTGCAGATGTGTTGATTCTTAACCCTGGACCAGTCCCCTCCCACCACAGAGGCAAGTGAAGAGAAGGAGGGAGATGGTGTGTGAGAGGCAGGCAGGATACATTCTTGGTGGGTGCTCAGGATTCCTCTCACCAGCTTTAAGTTGCCTCAGAACTGGAGCTTCTCTTAGTAATGAGAGAGTTGAACCCATCTTCCTGACAACTTCCACCCATTGCACATCATCTTTGGTAGGCATCACTCTTGAATTTGTATATGTGCATTGGGTAATTGCACGCACAAATGATCTTTGCTATGGGCACAAAGGAAACAAAGGGCTTTGAGTAAAAGACAGAAAAAGAAGCAGTCTGCATGACTGGCAAATATGGATCAGTTTTAGCAAGGGCCACTTTCTCCTTCAGGCAGGGGCACCTTTCAGTGCTGAAGACCACAAAAAAAGAAAAGCAAACAAAAGCTCTAAGGAAAAATTAGCAGGAGTAATTGAGTCTAGGAGCAGAAGGGAGTAAGATCCCTTTGGACAAATGGTTTCATAAATCTTAATTCTATATGAGGCAGAATTATACAGTACAGTACTGAGTGCATTAGAACATGCAGAAAAGGCCCCTCTGATCACATATTCCTCAAATAGTTTCTTCCTGGATGAGTTTCCCCTCCTTACTGTAAGCAGATACTTGGAAGGATATCAAAGAGAAATTATTTACATCAAATATAAAATTTAGATCCAAAGGACTGGAAGCCATCAATCATAGTACTGTTTTCTATCAGGTATGAGATGAACTGAAGTTGAGACTCTACTGTACCTTTAATTAAGGGCTCATGAGCTGGTATCTGAAACAGGGTATACTCAAAGGCCTCTTGACAGGGCAGGTCATTTTTTGACTCCCTCACTACCAACTGACCATTCTAACTCATAACAAACATCCTGAAGCAGTACAAGTATTTCTAGGAATAAAAACTTCCATTAAGGGATACAAAATATGGGTGGCTCCCATACACTAGTTCAGAAATATTTTGGGGGTAACCAGCAGGTGCCCAGATAAGTCAGATTCCTCCCTCCACACCACACACCTTTGCCAACCACTATTTGTGAACAATTTTTTTCTAGAGACAAACAACAGATAGAGAACGTGGTCCAGATTTTCAAAAGTGCATGCGTACAACCAGGGTTTCCAATGTGCAAATCCTCCATCTGAGTATATACAACAAACACTGAGCACGTACAAATGTGAATCCTTGTGCCATCTGTGAACTTCTTCCAAAGAAGTTTTCAAACCACAGTGTCTGCTTTATGCTGTTTAGATTTGCCTTTTAACTTATAGGTAGGGTAATGGCAACATGGGAGATAACTGTGTTACGAGGCAACAAATGAAAGCTACTGTTACATAATTCAGTAGGACTGCAAATGACTGTTCGTCAACAAGGGGGAGGATTGAATGCAAGATGTGCACATGTCCAAGACACTTCCAAATATGCTCACAAACCCCTGAGTGTGAGCCAGACAGTCTGTGTTGTAAGCACGGACATCTGTAAATCACTCACCTTCATCACTTCTACCTGCAGGTCTTCGTTCAGAAGAGGAGTCACTTTGACAGCATTTAGCATCTGATTTAGTAGCTGCTTCTCATCGGCGCCTATTTCCATGGATACAAATCTCTCATCAGATAGCAGCTTCTGCAATAAAACACCAAGCAGTTCAGTCTCAGAGACCGTTGATTTCTCCCCATTATATAAAACTCCACTCTAATCAGAGTACTAGTTGCATACCTGTCCTTTCTTCTCGGAGGACAGGATCTAAGCCTTGCAGAACACTTTTGAATTCATTATTGAATTCAGGCTCTTTTATCTCTTTTTCGTGAGCTCAAATGATCTAGAGAAGACTGTTTCCCAGTGCACTCTCAATATGTAATTTCTGAAGGCTGCTGGTCTTGGCTTAGGTGAAGCACTCAGCTAATGTCATTTTAGAAGTAAAACTTCCAACACACATACAGAGTGGACAATGAGACTGGTTTGATGGCCTAGAGCAGTGTTTCTCAACCAGTGGTAGGAGTACCCTTAGGGGTACTTGAGAGAAGTTTGAGGGGTACATCAACAACTGAAATTTGGAGAAAAACTGAATTTTTGTTTTAAGTTTTATAGTGCTTTATTATTTTTGTATTTTTTTACACCCAAAAATTTCGTTGCCTGCCCAGCTACGATTAAGTTGTTTAAACAAACATGGCGCAATAGTAGAGAAAAAAAACTGTAGGTACTGGGGGTACTTATTTTTGGGGGGGGAATAAGGGGTACTTTATAAAAGAAAGCTGAGAAACACTGGCCTACAACTCCCACTACTTTACATGTTGCTTAGTGGGAGATGAAGATTTAGCTAGCATCCCACTCTCTCACGCTGAGCTGCCACAGGGATGGTGAGGTGACAGCAGCACTGTGGAGGTGGCATTCCTAATCACTGACAGAGGATGGAGAGAGGGATTTATGTATCTCTCAAGAGATGACTCATCAAAAACATTAACTAAGCCCCTGAAGAGAAGGCAGCCTGACCACTGGGTTGTTCTGGAGATATGAAGTTTTTGTGTATTTGTCAGGGATAGGAGCAAGAGGATGTGTATAAAGGACACAGTGCTACTGATTTTTAGGGCCTGAGCAGCTTGGAAAGAACCCAGTACTGTATATGAGTAATGGAGTGTTACGTTGAGGTATTTCTAGACAGCATGATAGAGCTAGAAAAGGTGGCACCAAAAAAGCAAATCCAACTTAAAAATGGACCTAACTGGATCTTTAAGGGAGCCCACTTTCAAATCTAACAGTTGACCTTTTTATTAGTCTCAAAAACACAAACCTACTTTCAGTTACCTTGGGGCAAAACAGAGAAACGTGCACCACTGAAGTCCTACTGCACTTCTGCCCTCAAACAAAGGTCTTGTGCTCGCCTTTTGTGCTGGGATGATTTGAAACTCAGTGAACAGCAACTTGCATTTAGTAGAAGAGCAGCATGAAGCCTTCCCTACAAAACTATATTCCTAGCAATTAACATTAACTGAATACTGGTGCAATGTCTATTTTCCTTCAACAAAGCAAAAACATGCTCAGTTTCCATTTTGTTACCTGCAAATACATTAGCTCTTTGAAGTCTGCATCTGATTTTCTTGGGATATGCATTGCATGGCTGTTTTCAGCTGTAATTTATAAAAACCGCTTCACTTCACCTAGTGCTAGTGAGTGTATGAGGAATATTTTCAGTGGGGGTTCCTATACATTTATAACAGAGCTCTAGGTACTTTAGCCTATGTTACCCTATCCAGCCTCAAAGCACCACTCTCCTCTGAGCTGATCAAAGTGGACTAACTGGGACTCTCAGTACAGCTCCTAAGTCATCTACTGGAATCCAAGTGCAGGGTTAGGCATAAGAGCATACAGCTTCCAAAGAATCTTCTGCCTCTGCTAGCACAGAGAGTAGCTCCCGGATGCCTTCTCAGCAGAGCCCATACTATGGAAAAGAACTTCTCAACAGTGCCCATGGTATCACTAGGTCAGTCCTCATGACTTGATGTTTTATTTACTCCCCCCCCCCCCCCTTTTCATACTTTTTTCATCTATATTTCCTTTTAAATTAAATCATACAGAAGTGACCATTTTCTACATCCACTCTCCAACCAAGGAAGTCAAAATCCACTCAAGTCCCAGGCCATACCTGCATCCCTGCTAGAGCATGTTGGGCCAACTTCACATTCTTTGATTCCAAAGCAAGCTGCAGTGGAAGGAGACACTTCTCCCTACAAAAATGAGAGGAAAATGATGCTGAGAAACAGGCATTCACAAAGAGCAGACCCTTCTGGATATCCCTCATTTTTTAAACAGGGACAATCACAAACCACCACTGAAGAATTTACCAGCAAGTATCTTCTCAAAGAAACTACCACAGTTTCTCCACATTTTTCAAATAAATATTCCCTCAGGACAAAGCTGCTTGTAGATCCACTTCCCAAATAGCTTGGCCCTTACTATTTTTCATGTTGTGTAGCACAAATGTGATTTGCGAACTACACATGATCCTGTAGCATACACTGAGAAGCATGGTGCATCAGTCGCCTGTCTTCTGTTTATTAGTCAAGTTGCAGAAGAGGATACCGAGTTTCACATTATCATCTATGGAAGAAACTGTTCTTTGCCTTTTGTACAGCACAATATGTAAGGTGTGTTAACTGAGCTAAAATAAATTGTGCAAAGAATAAACATTAAAGGATAGGGTTTACAATGGGTTAATTAACACATTATTACAAATTGCAGAATGCTGCAAGCTTTTGCATATTAAAAAAAATAGTGTGTTAGAATAGCCAGAAGCAGATCCAAATACACTGGAGATTTGGATTCAAACTCTGATTTAAGATACAAATGAGAAAAAAAAAAAAAAAAAAAAAAAAAGTGGTTAGTGGACCAGAATACATTGCTTATCTCAGAAATCCTTTCATAACTGGCTGAAAAGAGGCCCTGAATTGGAACAACTATTGCATCTTATGATTGACATGTATCCACAGCGCTAGGTGGAGGAATGTTTACATAGAGATTGACACGGTGTGGGAAAATGCTAACAAATTTAATTTATAAAAAATATTGAGGGCCCGCCCCTGAAAACCAAGTCCCTTAAAGGGTTGTCCAGCTGGGCACTCAAAAAAATCAAGGCACAAAAAAATATTTTTTCAAAACACAATCCCTTGTCATTAGTGCCAATTAAAGACCTCACCACATCCCAAAGGCTACTAATCTAACACAGTTTAGCAAAACACTAAAAAAAGAGTGAATTCATAACTGCAAAACTTGTTTGTGAACTTGCAGGCTTTCCCACACTCTTTCCCCCAACAGATGCAAATTTACAAAATTTCACCTAACATATCTGATAGCAGCACAAAGATGACTGGGTGGAATTCTTGCTTTTAAATTCTAATAGAGTTTACATTTATATTCAATCACCTTGCTTAGGATGCTTTGAAGAACAAACATGCAGAAATTAACTATTTCAGAAGCTCTTCAAAAGTTTCTAGAACATATTTAGCCAAAATGACTCTGCAAATATTAGCTATAGCATCCAAAGCTGTTGCATTTGTAATGCTGACAGGTGGAACTGAACCTGGAACCTCTGGAGTTTAGTCCATGAGCCTGTACAACTTGAGCTAAAAGCCAGCTGTGGCTCTCAGCGAAGGCTTCAGAACAGACTCGTTCTTCTCTCTGAAAGTGGCTTTGGTGCCAGTAGGTGTATTGGTTACACGCTGTTCACACAACATGTGAGAAACATCTCTGTCGACTGCTGTAGACTGGAACATCCAAAAGCAAATTAGTTCATGGGTTCTCTCTATTAACAGGTTTCACTCAATAACCCATTTGTAACCTACACATCCAGTGGGCATGGATTACATGCACATGTTGGGGCAGAAGGACACTTGAGGAAATCATACAGATGCATAGTAATGCCACTTCTAGCCAATACACATTCTTTAAAAAAAAAAAAAAAAAAAAAACCACAATATCTGATATTCCAAGACTTGAACTCACTCAATGTTTCTCTTTTGTTCTTGCTATTTTAAAAAAAATATCAGCTATTAGAACAGCCAATACTTAGTGCTGTCCCATTTCAGCTGCTGAATCGAGGGTTGTTGTTTTTTTTACGTGATCAACAGGTAGCAATCAAGGTCGCTGTGCATGAACTCATGTAAACATAACAGGTATTGAGAAATGAAGCTACACGCATAACACTCTTCCCCTCATTTTAAGCACAACTGCTACCGTTTGTTTAAAAAGGCCTATTATTTAGACCAGTGGTTCTCAAATTTCACTGCACCATGACCCCCTTCTGAGAACAAAATTGCTACACAACCCCAGGAGAGGGGACTGAAGCCTGAGCCTGCCTAAGCTCAACTGCCCTTTGGGGGTGTGAGTGTGGGTAAACCAAAGCCCAAGACCAGGGGCAGGCAATAATTTTTGCCTGGGGACATTTCAAAATTTTTTGAAGTAGCCCCAGGCCATCCCAGTTGCCAGATGGTTTCAACAAAAATACCGAACACACTTGACATTACATCACAATCCACATTACATCTTATTTAGAAAATACTGGACATTTATATTTTCTCAATTTATTTCCTGAACAGAAGCTCAAATACTGCACTGTCCGGTTCAAAACCGGAAACCTGGTAATCCTACCCAAAAGGGACGGAGCTTATACAGGAAGGGGCAGGGCTAACTACCCCTAGACCATGATCGGTCTGGGGGGTGGGGAGCCCCTTTGGCCCCACTTCCCACTAGGCACCCATGCCCTGGAAGAGGCTTGGCATGCTCCCCCACACCCCAGGCCAATCAGAGTCTGGGGGCAGGGGAGCGCAGGAAGCCTCCTCCTGCCTTGCGAGGAGCACATAGCACTTTGAAGTGCCACAGGGCCAGGCCCTGATTAGCCAGGGAGACCGGGTCAGCCCTCCTTGCAAGCCCCAATTGGCCTGGGGGCAAGGGAACGCACGAAGCTTTCTCTGCTCTCCCTCCCGCACCCCGGTTGCCCTTCAAAGCGCCATGTGCTCATCACAGGGCGGAAGGAGGCCTTGCAGGCGGGGGCAGAGCAGAGAAGGCTTTGGGCTCTTCCCTGCCCCAGGCCTTCATTGGCCTGGGGGTGTGGGAGCAGCAGGGCCTCCGAGGGCAGGATCTATCCGGTTGGCAGGCTGGATAAGGCCCGCTGAGGCCCTTTTACCCACCCCTGCCCAAGACCCTCTGCCCCAATCAGGAGTGCTAAAGTCCAAGGGCTTCAGCCCCAGACAAGGGACCTGTATGTTGAGCCTCACTGCCCAGGGCAGAAGCCCTCAGGCTTTGGCCCTGGGTGTTGGGGCTCTGGCTTTGGCCCTGGATTCCAACAAGTCTGAGCCAGCCATGGTGACCCCATTAAAACGCAGTCATAATCCACTTTGGGATTCCCTCCCACAGTTTGAGAGCCACTGATTTAGACTGTAAGCTCTTTAGGAAAGGGAGGGTCTTCCACCCTCTGCACTTTGTACAGCATCTAACACAATGGGGCTGTCCTGGCCATAGGCACTATTGCAGTACAGACAACGAATACGGATAGGTGGGACTTGGCAAACATTAGACGCTTTTATTCTTTTATTAACAGTCTGAGAAGTGAGGGTGAGGAGGCCATAACCCAATGGAACTGAGCCCGCTGATGTTCGTTACCATAAAAATGGCCTGGTGCCCCATGTAGCTACCACTATTGTGCACAGAGCCCAGCCTCGGCAGCTAGAGATTGCAACGGGTACAGAATGTAAGTGATTTCTTGATACATCATCCCAAGCTTCACACACAAATCACAACAGGAGAATGGAAATGAGAACAGATTCAATTAGCTGTACTCCCCAACCTTGCTAAAAATGTTTCACTGAAGATCTAATTAATGCTGCAGCAATCTCCCTTCCCATTACATTCTCTGAGAAAATAAGCTGCCACTGTGTCATTTCCTGCTCTTTTTACAATCTCCGCCAGTAAGATCTTTATCATCTCCTTACCACGGTCATAAAGCACCTACAGATATCCTGCCAATACTGGACCAGGCCCAATGATGGGGGGAGAGGGAAGCAAAGGAGGCAATTGCCCTGGGATTCAGAGATTCAAAGGGGTCCGAAGTAAGGATGTTAAGGACTATTCGACTATCCAATAAGCAAATACTTATCGGATAGTTGAGTCACCTGGTCGATTCCCCCGCCTCTTGCTGCCTACCTTCCCCCGCCGCTGTTGCTGGGGCTCTTGTACATTTCAAAGGAGGAATGTGGAGCTCCGCATACAGCCCAGGGCCAGTGGGAAGTCCCGCTGACTCCGGGCTCCCCGCAGCTGCCCATTTGAATCGCACAGATGCCATGCATGTGCGAGGTTCAAAGGGACAGCCGCCAAACAGCTGATCTGGGGATCAGCTATTTGGCGGCTGTCCCTTTGAACAACGCATCTGAGCGATTCAAATGGGCAGCTGTGGGGAGCCCAGAGTCAACGGGGGACTCCCCAGCTGACCCTGGGCCCCCTGCAAAATGCTGCAGGGAGCCCGGGATCAGCTGGGGGCCAAGCTGACCCCGGGCTCCTAGCGGCATGCAATGTAGCATGGAACTTTGAGTCCCCCACTGATCCTGGGCTCTATGGCTCTGAAACGCACAAGAGCCCCCACTGGGGACTCTCGTGCATTTCAAAGGAGGCACCCGCGTGCAGCCCGGAGTCAGCAGGACTTCCCGCTGGCCCCAGGCTGTACGTGGAATTCCACATTCCTCCGCGTATGCAGAAGTGCCTATCGACTAGTCGACAGAAATTCGGTCGACTAGTCAATTAACTGCATTTTAACATCCTTAGTCTACAATGCTGTGCTCAGGGCAGGGAAGGGTTTACATAAGGCAGTATCTCAAAGCCATGAACGAGACTCCTTACTGTCACACAAGGCATTATCAAAAGAAGTGCGAGTACTTTACTTGCTGGAGGCTCACAGGCAGAGAAGCTGCCAGAAGTTTTGGGAGCCAGAGGTGCTGTGGGAGTTTAGGAGCTAAAAGGCAGGTGGTGAGAAGAAAATAAAATAGAGAGGGAAAGCTTGGAGGGAGGTTGTGGAAGTGGAGAAGGACTTTGAAGCCTAAGAAAGTTGCAAGGGGGCAAGGAAAAGGGAAAAGACAGACAAATTAAGTTCAGCCTGTGCATCTTTAATATCTGTGTCCCTAAGCAAAGCCCCAAACCGTGTGAAGTTTGTGCTATCTGGGCAGCTGGGATTCACCTCTGCACATGTATACAGAATTTCAGTGTCACCCTCAAGTGAGCACTATTAGCCACCTGCTCGTAAGACTGCTAGAGCCAGTCAAATTAAAAAAAGGAAGAAAGGCAAAAGGACAATGCCTTGATTCAGCACAGCCTCCTGTCAGTGTTCTTTTCTGGCTAGAGAAGAGGGGATAATGAAAGCTCTTAGCTCTTAGTATTGCCACCATGGCAGGTGTAAGGTTGGACTCCCCCGTGTGCAGAGTTTGGTGCTACTCACAGCAGAATAATGGTATGGACTGTGACCTTTCAGCAGAGAACAGAGACACACTTATAGAAACAACAGTGAAACCGGACAGCCTTCCTAGCCATGCTGCTCCCATTTCATAGCTGGGGAAATGTATTCTGCTCCCAGACCATTTTTCTTTTATATTCAAACAAACACAAACCAGTGCAGACCATACTTATTGGATCTTTGCAACTCTAGATTAAACACAACAACAACTTGCACATAAGGTACCTTAAGTAGAGGAAGTCAAAACTCTTCAAAAAGTTGAGCCTTACCGTCCCTATTTCACAGATGGGTTAACTAGAGCAGGTGTCACCAACCAGTTGATCAGGATCTACCGGTAGATCTTGGAGCCTCTGACAGGTGATCCTGACTGGTTTGGCCAAGAGGCTATCATGGGCTGGCACTTCAGCTGCCCATTCCCCCACTGCCCCCCTGAGCCTCCTCCTTGCTGTGCAGGGCAGGGGAGGGAGAGGAGGGCAGTGATGACAGGGTGCCTCCCTTCCCACTTCGTATCCTATCTCCACAGAGCAGAGAGGGGGCACAACAGGACTTGAGGGGGAGTTGCTGGCTGCTTTTGGGAGTGCTGCAGGGCCAGGGCAGGGGGTGAGCATGCCTTAACCTCACTGCACCTACTCACAAGCCACCTGAGGTAAGCAGTGCCCAGTTGGAGCCCACATCTCAAACTCCTACCCCACACATGAACCCCCTCCTGCACTCCAAGCTCCTGCCCCAGCTCCGAGCATACCTGCATCCAAACGCCATCGCAGGGCCTGCACCTAGAACCCCCTCTGACATCCCAACTGCCTGCCCCAAGAGCAGCTCAGAGCCCCTTTCATACTCCAGAAAGGGGCCTTGGAGAAGAGTCAGGAGGGAGGAGGGGCAAGGGTATTTATACTTGAGGTAGATCTTGGATTGCACTTAAATTCAAAACGTGATCTTGTGCTTAAAAAGGCTGGAGACCACTGAACTAGAGGAACAAGAAGATGAAAATCCAACCCTGCTCCTATTGACATCAATGGAATTTTTCCCACTGACTTCACAGGCACTAGGACTGAGTCATAATAAGCAACTTGCTCCAGGTCACAAAGCCACTCTGTGACGGAACCTCTAACTTCGGAGCAGTCCCAGTGCCCTAGTTTTAGCCAGCAGCATGTTTCCCCACAAGAGATGTTGCTTCGTGCAGTAGTGAACTATTCCGTTGTTGCTGATCATTTGTCAGCCTGCAGAATGCCTTATTAGAATGTAAATGCCTCTTATGTTCAGCACACTGGGTTACAATGACCTTTAACATGCTGTGTTTTGAAAGACTTGTCTATCTACCTTTCCAGACCAAGCACCTGCCACTAGGGTAGGATGACCAGCCAATCAAGTCAAAGAACACTAGAAACATCCAAAGACGACAGCTGACCTTATAAATAAGAAATCACAAAGATCCAGCTACCTCATTCTAGTGGAACAAGTCTTTGAATTAATGAGCCATTATTTTCTTCTCATTAATTTCATGATGAAAACGGTAACAAGGATAGGAAATGGCACAAACCTAATTCTTTCTTCTTACCGTATCAGTGGAATGGAGTTGCATTGCTGGCTGCAGCACGGGGGGGGGGGGGAAGAATACACTTTGCAATAAATCTTATTCCCCTTCATATGCAATAAATCTTATTCCCCTTCATATAAAAACTAGTGACTGGATTCATTGTCGTAATATTGGTTTAAAGAAAGTCATTCAAAATAGAACATATTTCCATATTATCTCCCACTGCAAATTATGTAGAAATAATATGACATACCTCAGGGCGTATCTACATGCATTTTGCATTCTACAATGTAACAAGAGCTGAGTCAAAGCATGGGATATAAAAATGATTGCCATTGTTTGATAATCTGTACCTGAAGGACATACTCACGAGGTAAGCCTGGCATTTTTAAAAAGTCAGACTCATACTGTTGGTTCAGAGAAAGCTGTCATCCCTAAATTTGTCCCTTTGTGAATCCAAATAATCATTTTCTCTCTTATACACACACACACACACACACACACACACGTGCGCGCGCGCCAGTTCGGTCCAAAAAAATAAGGTAAATTTTACTCCAAAAAGATAAAATATAATGCTTTTTAAAAAAAGTTTAAATATCTAAACTCTCTCTAGCTGCAGTAGTTTACTTAAAGCTAGTGAAATCTTGGTCTACTCTATGGCTGAAAGTAAAGGTAGCTGACAATCATAACAAAATGTTTCAGGTGATGGTTCTTTAAATAGGCTGGGGATCTGGCAAGCATGAAAGCATTTTATCTGCATTTAGGTCATTTTAAATTATTTGGAGTCTTACTTATCAAGGCCATTATGCCACAGCTCACATGGAAATTATGGGCCTAATGCAGAAATTACTGGATGAGGTTCCATCACTGATATTATGCAAAAAGTCAGAGTATCAGAATGGTATCTTCTGACTTAAAAATGTGTATGTCTTTAAAAGCACTATGAATTTCAGACTGCCCTTAAAGATTTTCGAGAGAGAGAAAAAAGGAAAACCTGGGGAAAAATCCACTATGAATTAACAAGCCATTATTCTCTTCTCGTTACTCTGATGATAAAATTGTAATGAGGACAGGAAATGGCACAAACTTAATTATTTCTTCTTACAGTCAGTGGCATGGAATTCTCCATGCTCTTTTCCCCCCCAACATTTCCTCTCCCCTTCGCCCTTTGCTCCATGTATCTTTTTCCTCTCCTTTTGCTTTACAAACTAGATACAGAGAACAATCACATCATGCAACTCTGAAACAAATGCTTCTGGGGTGGAACACAACAGCTGTTTACCATAGTGCAGTTTAGACTAGGAAGGGGAGAACAGTATGTTTCACCGATACTTGGAGTGCATGTTAACTTCACCTTCCACACTTATCCAATCTGGAATTTTAGAAAGGCTCCGCAGCTAACATCCCTTTAAACGTAAAAGCGGACAAACAAAAGAATATAGAAGACAATCCTGGACATTTTTTTTTTTTTTTAACAGACCATCCACCACAATCTGAATTGCCATCACTAAAGTGTAACAGTACCTCTGGAAAGGCAGATGTGAACTAGTAAATCCACTGAACAAGCAAAGCAACAGAGACTACACTATTCATACTGGCTATCATAATTCAATGGCTCTGAAAGTCACCCATCTAGAGATAGTTTCTAAGGTTATTAGCTGCTTTGTTATGTCCCTTAATAAGATATCTATTTAAAAACCATACAGAGTCCACCCAGCTAGCAGTTCAACACTACTGTCAAGAAGAAAGAACATTAGGCACATAATGTACTATTGCTCTGAGTGTAGCAGTACAAAGGAAACAGTGAGGCAAGAACACAAAGAAAACATATATTGCAATGTTAAAATGTGTCAGTCTGTGAACATGACCAAAAGAAATAACCAGGATACCCTTAATCTCTAGAGGAACTTCTTTTTGATACATTTCATTATAAGGCTACGTCTACACTGGCCCCTTTTCCGGAAGGGGCATGCTAATTTTAAACTTCAGAATAGGGAAATCCGCGGGGGATTTAAATATCCCCCGCGGGATTTAAATAAAGATGTCCGCCACTTTTTTCCAGCTTGTAGATAAGACGGAAAAGAGCGTCTAGACTGGCCCGATCCTCCGGAATAAAGCCCTATTTATCCAACAGCTGAGTGAGCTGCTCCATTTAGGGAGCAAAAAGCAAATAACTGGAGTGCTTCTGTTCTGCCTTTCTAGGAACACAGTGGCAGGCAGACTGCTGCTGCAGGTGGAGTACTGGAGAGACTGCTGTGCTGCTTTGACATTCCTTAGCATAGAGAGCTCACCGAGTTACAAGGAAATCCAAAGAAGTGCAGGGATCAGCTCTGCCTTCCCACAACACTGCACTATGGGATGCTTACCCACATTACTAGCACCCTGTTGAAAGACAGAGAAAAGCAATGTGGCCATGAAATGTCAACAATGGGAGGCAGAAAAGTTGGTGTGACCAGTTTTCACTTTTGGTGACCTTTGCATGCCGACAGCACTTTTGTTACCAAACCTACCCAGTGTAGGCATAGCCTGACTCTAGCTAACTCTGTTCTTAAGGAGTCTCATCACACACACAAATCCCACAGGAGCCTTCATTATAAGACAATCAGTATCCTTTCTGTATTTATTGCCTACTTTATTTACAGCTATTAAGTTTCTTCAGTGTTTCTCCCGAACCACAAAAGTAAGATTGAACAGATTATTAGCTGAAGCAGAGTGAACATGTGATAAGGGTCAGCGAATCCATCCTTACTGGTGCACCTTCTAACCTTAGCTGAAAGATTTCCTGCGCATGCCTAGTATGTAATTTTAAAAGGATAACATTGTCAAATCCAAACCAGTTTTCTCTGTGACAATGGGAATCACTCAGAACGATCACATGACAAATCCCTTTTTCTCCATCCCTTGGACTATCCAGATTGCAAGCTCTTTTGAGAAGGAACTCTTTCTTAATATTTGTCTAATACAATGGGGCTGGATGTTGGTTGTGACTATAATTATAATAAATATTTTCTGCCATGCATTCACCTGCAATAATTTCTTCCAACAGATACACAGCAATCTCAAGAGTTCATTCCTGGCCCATATGCGGGGAGTGGCGGGAGTATTTGCAAAGGAAGAAAATGCACACCCTCCTCCCCCATGGTCAGCTCACACTTACTTGGGGGACCATGGGTGGGATGCCTTTGCACCCCTTGCGGTACACATTTACAAAAAAGTAACCCCAACAGAAATTCCTGTGTATGGGCCTGCATTCACTACATTGCACAGCACAAACAACATAATGCCCAGGGTTAGAGCCAGGAGCATATTTAGTGAGACTCTGGACTCTCAGCAATAAATGAATGAAAAATTCTTTCTTGTTAAGTCTCTTGTTTTGATACTTCAAACATTCTTTGCTCCCTGACTCTGCAATAAGCTGAATGAAATCTATGCTAATTTTTCCACTGTGTAAGCAAACCTGGGGCCAGATAATCAAAAAGAGCTCTATAAGAAGACAAGAGAGGATGAGTTGCATTTCCAATTATTACTGGCTGAGCTTTAAAGGTTAGTTCTGTGTCTTGGGACTTCACTCCACTTTAGCAGCAATGCAAACAGTCTTAAATCTTAACAGATCTAAAGAATGGCTATTAAAATAAACAGAGTTGTTTAAACACCACATTTACCATGCACTGTGCACTAACATTCACAGGGCCTTGGTATACTTAATAAAAAAACATTACCTTCCTAAGCAAACAAGAATTAAAAGAAACTAAGCATGTAAGGTACTTTCTGTGCATAAGGAAATGGCCTGTTTTGTCTGCTATTAAGCTTTTTTAAGTCTGTAAGGTGCAGAAGTTTAATATCCCCATTTTACAGATGGAAAATTAAGACTCAGAGAAATTTAGTGAAGTTCAACACCACACAATCTGTGGCAGAGTACAGATTTTACCTAGATCTCTCATGCCCTTCTCTGTGCCTTAATCATTGAAACATCCTTCCTCTCCTAAAACTCTGCAGTCTCATATCAAACCACCATTCTTCCACCAAGGTACAAAAACAAAGAGGCAGAAAAGATAAGATGAAGTGGGTTGCTGCAGACATGGTTGAAATCACTATGAAAGCATTACAACTTAGGGGAAGTAAAGGGCTAGGAACTGAGGAGAGGGGTCCACAACCAAACCTGAGGTGAATCAGAAGCATTTTAAAGGGAACTAAGTAAGGAGCATGTGTTCTTAAACTGCTCAACAAGGGCTGGGGGAAAATGGTTTGAGTGAGCCAGTAGGGTGCAGGGCACTATAAACCGGCATCACAGAAATACACCTGACTGAAACCACAAAACATTTGATGTTTGTCATTGAGAATAAAAGACTAGCAGCAGACAAGCTGTTTGCCAGGGAGAAATATCCCTAATGATCTTATGCAAAATCCTCACAGATTGAAATTGATGGCAGTGACTTTTGTTAAAGTCATATGCGTTCTGTGACATGGATTTGTGTGTCTGTGAGCCTCCCTCCATCTTCATTACTTCTAAATTCTGGAATGGGCCTTTTCTTCAGTAGTGTGATGCTAAACTTTTCAATCAGGATTAGACATTATTCACCTTTGCTCCCAGGGAGGGTGGCTTGTAGGACAAGAGAGGAGCTTTGCTAGCTGTGCTGGGAAAGCAACATTGGGAGCCGTAACGTAGATGGCTTTTTTAGCTCTAGTAGCTTTTTCCACCATTGTCGTCATGACTAGTAGAACCTTACTAAATTCAAGGTCCATTGTGATCAATTTCATGATTATAGGATTTTTTAAAAATCTGCATATTATAGGGTTAAAGTACACAAAAAACCAGATTTCATGATCCATGACACTTTTTTCATATGAGAGAATTGGTAGGCCCCCTAGTGATTTAGATATGCTCTGATATCAGTGGGAGGTTTATAAAAAAAAGCCTCTTATTAGTAACTACCTTCTAAGTCATCATTTGCTATTCATTCAGTATTACTGTCACATTCAACATTATTCAGTAAGAAAATACTTTGGCAGTGATCCTAAATGTAACTTTTGCCATCTCTCTCTTTTACATTGCCCTCCTTGTGGCAATTTCCAATTCCCACTTGCTTATCCCATCTACTAAATCAGTACTGATGTTTAAGTTGTCACCCTTAGGCTTAAGAGTCAATACCCCAGTGACATTAATAGGGAGTCCATATCTCCATATTCAGGCAGACAACACTGCATACGTTTACAAATGGTTCTGAATGGAAGATTATATCTGCAACCATAGATGCCAACATTTTTCTTAAAAAGAAGTTTCAAGCTGAGAATCTGCAGAAATATGCCAAGAAGGATTTATCCCGCCTGCAAATTGGGTGTTTGAAACCTCCAGGCACACTAATCATCAAGTCTGTGGTGCTGCTGGAGTTTTCCCATTGGGCATCTATGACTTCAATTTATAGTCAGATAGCGCCCATGTAATTGCAGAACAGCGTGGGGCAATTTTCCTATCCCCGCACTCAGATGGAGGAGGAAGGCACAAGAGCATTAACAGCAGTGACAGGCAAAACAATTTGCTTCATGCTCTTAACATTACTTTGCTGTAAGCTACTGCTCACTATGAGTGAATGCACACCAAACATATTCATGAGCCTATCATTTTTTGCTACCGCTGCAGAGAATATACCCTTGACCAAAAGCAACAGAGGTTGAACCTCGGTGGTCTGGGACTTTCTGGTTCAGCAGCATCTGTGGTCTGGATGTGTCTGGACCAGAAAGCCCCAGCAGCAGAGGTTGCTGGTGGTTGAGAGTGGAGCTCACCTATGGGGCAACAGAGCTCGCAGGTCGCCAGGGCCACAGAGCCCTCAGGGCAGTAGAAACCTACTGGGCTGCTGGAGCCCATAGGGCCCGGTGGCCAGGGAGAGGAGCTCAGCAGGGAGGCTAGCGCTCCCTTTCCCCGAACCTGCTCTGGTCTAGCAAATTCCCTTGTCCAGACTGGTCAGATATCAAGGGTGCCAGACCAGGGAGGTCTAACCTTTACTACATTCAGCCTAAAACTGCAGGCACTGTTACCCGGACCCTGTAGTGTCCCCATCCTTTTACATGCAAAGGGGCACATAAATATCAAGTGCCTTGCAAACAGAGTACAACAACTTAAATGAAGGCAATTTCAGTCACTGAATGAAATCATGATTGATTTTTACAAAAAAGTGATTTCATTGATTTTTTAAATCAAGTAGGAATGGTGTATAATCAATTTGAAAATTTTGTACTACTGCAGCTTAACAGATCACAGTCTATACGGTACAGAGTTATAGATGCTAGGGGTTATTAACGCCACCACAAAGAGGGTGTCTTATTTTATTTTACAAAAATGTCAACATTTTGTTTATAGCAAATTGAGGTTCTAATCCCGGAGATACAGAAGCAGCTTCATAACTCTACTCTTAATAATCTTGTTAACTGCAATAGGACTACTTGTGTACTTGTACAGAAAAGTGGTAGATCCAGAGTCAAGATTATGCTCTGCCCGATTCAGAGAGACATAAAGTTCGATCTGTCCTGTCCATTTGATTACAGGCTATTCTTGGATCAACCTTGCTCTGATTTTTCATGAAAAGTTTCAAGGGGTTTCTGGTCCCTTCCAGAGCAGAATAGGAAAAATTCTTCAAATGTCCAAAAAAGTTTTGCAGGTAGGAGAAACTGTTCCCCACTAAGCTCTAAAGAGGAGACTCAGAATTGGTCTTTTTTAGCATACGTGAGCATTCTAAATGTGAAACTTCTTAGCAGAAATCAACAATCCAGGACACTATCTGGAATGAGGAAGGAGAAGAATGAAATGATGTTTAAAAAAAAAAAATCAAACATTCAAACACAAAGGAAGAGCCAAACTCCATTCCAGTTTCAGGACTCTCTGGCTATATGGACCATCCTGGAAATTAGCTGGCTGTGCTAGGAATCTGGTGATAATCATGCATCTAATAAAGGCCACCACTAACACTGTTGAGCAGAGACAGTCAGCATAAAGTAAGAAGGCAATGCAGTCCCTGACCTTGAGAACCTAACAAGCTTTTCAGGACATAGACCTTGGTCACATAAGACGCTGGAGAAGGATATCAAAGATGGAAAGAGGAGTTCTTTTTGAACTGTTCTATCATCTGCTTTTGTCCAATGTTCTAAGAACTACAGAAAAATTCAAATACATACCTCAGGGGTCAACTACCTTTGATGCTAACTCATGCTTCTCACTGAGCAGTCTCCCTGAACTTCACACATCAGTCTGAAATAATGAACTCTGGAACAAAATGCACCATAATGGAAAGAACACTGCAAGAAAAGGCTAGACACACAGGAATTGATTATAGTTTGAGCAAGCTATGCTGGGCAGGATAATGTGAGGCCAAGATGCTATGGTCTCTTTCTTAACCAGTAATCAGAGTTTACCCTGAACACAACAAAACATTGCCATATTGACATCATTGGCTTTTGTTTTGCTTTCAATCCTAAAATCCTTTCCTCAAACATTTCTGGAAAAATCAGAGACCCTTTGCAGAATGTAATCACTCCATCACTTCTAGCAATGGAAAAAAATCCTCAAACAATAAATAGGCAAGGCACAATCTTGTAGATACTGGAAGATATGCACTGTCATCAGAGCAATTATATAATTTCTGTTTTCTGCAGGGGAAAATAAAAATACATGTGAAATCCACTGTAAAGGACACTTTCAAATCTATTCTTTTCATACCCCTATGCAATTTCTTTGTCGTACTTAATGAATTGGGTGCAAGAGTCATGATACTTATCAAATAGTAGTCTTCCACTGGATGTGTTTTTTTAAAAGACAATTTCCAGTTTCTACACCAACTTTTACACATTCTTGGAAAATGTTAAGACTAGTGATAGAGAGCAAGCAAGTTTAAAGGATCACTGCTATACTCAAAGAAGATTTGTTTTTTAAAATTGTATTCATCACTAAAATCATATCATGCACCTTTGACTCTTTCTCCATTGCTGTTGCTGGCTATTAAGACCATGCTAGTTGCTGTCAGAGTATTTTTTAAAAATTTGCTTTGTCACTTTTCCCTTAACATGCTTCATCAACTTATAGCTACCACTGGCACTACCCAGTTTAGTTTTATTTGGGGTGCATGTCCTAATAATACTCACTAGAAGGAACAAGGTAGCCACAATCTCAGGATTAGAGGAAGGGCTTGGGAGTCAGGGCTCCAGAGTTCTCACTTTAATTATGTACAGTAATTGCATGAGCCAAATTTTTCAAAAGTATTTATTAAACTTGGATTCGCAGCATGAAATACCTATAGACATGATTTCTACTAGCACTGAGCACACCGAATTGAAATGAATTCACCACCTCGGAAAAAAATCACAGTCTAGGTGTCTCTTTACTGAGCACCAAAATTAGTGGACACTTCTGAAAATGTTGGGATACTCGCTTTATATTCCAGTTTACACATCTCTCAACTGGGCACTATAATACATGACATCAAAATATTGTGGAGTTTAGCAAACAAGTGTTTGTAAAGCACTTGGAGAACCTTCACTGAATAATAAATGCATAATATAATAATATACTGTATTATTCATACGGCCCCACCAAATTCACAGTCCATTTTGGTCAATTTCACAGTCAAAGGATTATAAAAATCATGAATGTCATGATTTCAGCAATTTAAATCTGAAATTTACATGTTCTAACTGTAGGGACCGTGACTCAAAAAGGAGCTGGGAGGGTTGCAAGAGTATTGTAGGGGTGTGTGTTACATACAGCTGCAATTACTGCTGCGCTGCTGCTGGCGGTGGTAATGCTGCCTTCAGAGCTGGGCAGCTGGAGAGTGGTGACTGCTGGATGAGGTCCCAGTTCTGAAGGCAGAGCTGCCATCTGCAGCAATACAGAAGTAAGGAGCGGGTATGGTATTGCCACCCTTTCTTCTGTGCTGCTGCTGCTGGCAGGACCCTGCCTTCAGAGCTGGGCACCCCCACCAACAGCTGCTGCTTTCCAGCCAACCAGCTCTGAAGGCACCAAAATAAGGGTGGCAATACCACAATCCCCCTAAAATAATCCTGTGATCCCATGCAACTCCCTTTTGGGTCAGGACCCCAGTTTGAGAAGCACTGGTCTCCCCTGTGAAATTTGTGTAGTATATGATAAAAGGACACGACAGGTCAGATTTTATGGGGTGGAGGAGACCAAATTTCATTGTTCATGAGGCTCTTTTCATGGCTGTGAATTTGATAGGCCCCTAATTATTCATTATGCTAACATAACACACACTGATCCACGTTCTGTCACTGTCAAAACAGTTATATTTTCACCTGATATGAATTAGCATAGTTCCACTGACAGCACTGGGGCAATGCCAATTTAGAGACACACAAAACCAGCACATACATGTCTTCTCACAGCACCTCACCTCACTCTAGGGGTGGGGCACCACTGAGATAAGGAGTTCCACATAATGGGCAGCAACACTTTTGTGGATTGGCAGGAGGCAATTAGCCGTTAAGTACAATATTCAGCCATTCTTGGGGAGAAAGAAAATTAGCTGAAAAGGATTTAATAGTTGGGTAGTGAAAAACTTGGGATGTCGTCGAAATATACCTGAGAATTCTGAGGCAATCACTTTAGGGGGGAAAAGAATAATATTATCTAACACTAAATGGCTCAGTCAAGATGGAAACATTGTACACATACAATCTCTAAAGTGTACTGAAGGGTAAATTTTCAGTAAGATAGCTTGCCATTTTATGTGCAGAAAAATCCGCCTCAGCATTAGCCACCTTTAGCTATCCTTAATGAATGCGGAAGATGGCATTTCTTCATTTGTAAATTTCATTCTAGTTTCTTTCTTTTCAGGGGTACTGGAGCAATTTTTTTATAGTGAGGGTGCTAAGAATTGCTGAACCAAACTCTAAACACTGAATAGAAACCACTTCAATCCAGGGGGTGCTGTGGAACTCTTAGCACCATAGCTCCAGCACCTTGATTTCTTTTACTCCTTGGTATGGCTCACAGCCCTCACTTCTAGCCCCCTGCTGCTGCCCCCTCTCTGTCCTGTCTCCTCCAACTGGGCTTTCTGGCTCTCCCAATATCCCGCTGAGCCACGTGCAGGCTCCTGGCCTCCATTACCCTCCACTGCCTACCTGAGCTGTGCACTGGCTCCCCCACCTGTGCAGCCCAGCCAGGCCATGCGTCATCCAACCCCTACATAGTGCTGGACTCCCAGTCCCCCTACAGCGCACCGGGACTCTCTGATCCTGGAACATCCGTGGTCCTTCCAGACCATGGATGTTGCCGGACTAGACAGAGTTCTGGTTTATAGAGGTGCAACCTGTATTTGAATTCTTGGAGACTCTGGTCCAATCCTGGGGGGTTGGCAACCTTTTATCTTAGGCCATTTTCTATTGGACACATGTGGTCATTAAAAATGGTGCCTCCATTTGACTTTAGATATTTATAAAGCCATCATCTGACTATGCATTTATCTTCACAGCACCCTGTAAATTAGGGTAGCATTATAACCAAGTCATACAGAGAGTAGGTGATACATCCAAGGTTGCACAGGAAGTCATGACACATGCAGGACCAAACTCAGATTGTCTTTACCCCAAACCCTCCTGCCTTTCCAGCCGATGCCCATATTGGCAGTCCCCTCCGACATTCAAGGACAGAATGAGCCTGTAACCTTCCCCCTCTCCCTCAGTACAGTCTCCTTGGGATAGAACTGAGCTACATTGATACAGCAGTGCAAGAAAAACCATGGACATGGGCACTGGGAAAATGAAAGGCCTCAGTGTCTAGAGCTGACTACTTTTCTTGGGATGCAAGACATTACAATTGAAGTCCCTCAACTGTGATAATCTTCACAGTGTTTTTCAGGGTTTTAACCCCATAAAGCCTAATAACATCAAGAGGAGCTGAATGGCCACATCTCCCTACTTTGTGCCAATGGGACTCAGTTAAAAGCAGTGACATTCAAGGCTGCCTCCCCTTCCTTAACTGTCCAAATACTGCTGAACACAGCTGGCCAGGAGCAAAATCCATCTCAGGTGCTGTCCTCTGTAATAGGTACTTCGTTCAAGAAGTGCTGAGGTTGCCTTGGAAGCAGCAGCCATGATAAAAAAGCTGCATTTGGTGCAAAGGCCCAGGGAAACCGTTTGATCTAACATACCATATGTTCAATAATATATAGGTGCCATCCAACAGGGGAAGCTAAGAATAGAGCAACAGGTGTACATCAGAACTGCCTTCACTTTTGTGGAATCAGATAGATCCTTATGTAGTTAAAGATTACTTTTAAAAAACAATTGGGAGAGCATCCATCATACCAGATCTCTATATGCTTTGAGGCCAACATGAATCATCTTAATTCCAGCTGGATCACTGATTAGAGATAGTGTTAGTGAATGCAATTCTTTGACCAACATTGTAAGAAGACTATATTATTGCCAGAATTTTGCATAGTATTTTAATGAGGCCATGCTACTGTATTCCATTTGCTCCAGAATCACAGAAATTGTATAGGGAAAAGAACAAATTAGGACATTTTCCCTAATTTGTCTTTACAGATTTTCTTCCTGGCTCTTGGTATGTATACAGTATTATAGTACTTCAGCATGAAATATGAGGGCAGATTAAATTCATCAACCCCGGAAAGAGATTAGGGAGACAAATCCTCTTGGGAGTTCCTAGACAGAACAGCCACCACAACATCCCCTGTAAACATCAAGGTGCGCTCCCCCAGTGCATTCCTCCAGCCCTGCATTCTGGTGATCCCCAGCCACTGGAACCATTTCTGCCTGCAGAACGTAGAGAAACCTTAGCTGCTCTAAAGTTTTGCCGGAAACTGCAGGACTAAACTGGCCCCTGGTCAGTTCTAAGGCTGAGGAAGTCAGAATTGGCTGAGAACTACCCCAGGATCTGTGTAGTTCCCTTGGGCAAGGTGGAGGAAGGGGGAGAAGGTGGCTCCATGCTCCTAGAATGGGTGAGGCCTTGGACAGAAGAGGTGGGGCCAGTGACAGCATCACACAGTGCAGCGTTCCAGCAGTAATTTTGAAGGGCCCACGATCCCTGTCGCACCATTGTCACAGTAGCAGCAGCAAGTCCCAGGTCCCTTTGAATCACCGGGGCCCAGGGCAACTGTTCCTTTTGTCTACTGTTGGTGGGCCTCTCTGTGCAAAGTACAGCTCAATTAGACCAGAGTCAGAGAAAACATTAGGAACAGCCCCCACTGAATCTACAGGGACTGGTTTTGAAACTGGACTCACTGACTTTTCATTTAATCACTATGAAACAAAGATGTAGAAGACATGCTGGTGCCGGCCTCCCCACACATCACACCACAGCTCCCTTTCTTTCTCCTCTTCAGAACCCCCGTTCAACCCCCCGGTTCCCTTACCTTATAGGAAGGAAACCAGAGAAAGAAAGACCCTCTACATCCTTAACTTAGTTTTGAACTTGCTACCAAAAACATAATGCAATAAAGCACAGTCATCAGATGTTGGCTTCTTGGATCTGCACACTGTAAGAACACACCCACTCTTCTACGGGATAAATGGGGGGGAGGAGCATGTTTCTCTTGCACACACAAGACTCAAGATTTTGGATAACTAAGACAGGAAATCCACTAAACTGTCCCCTTTGGAGAACATGGTAGAAACACCTATGCCCTAAACTGTTGATATTCCAATATTTGCACTCTCTTCCTACATGTTAGCATCACATAGCTCACTCATCAATGGGGTCTGTGAACTAGGGAGGATGTTATTTGGCTTGCACAAACTCAAGTGAATTTTCTATTATAATCTGACATCATTAAACATTCTGGACCAGATCCTCAGGCCCCACTGAGCTGCATTCCACCACAACCACAGCAGCAGGAGTAAATTTTAATAGGAGCGAGGGTTAAGAGGGATGAGAACTGGATTGAGTCTGGGATTGATCTGTCCCAGCCAAGATTGTCCCTGCTCCAATTCTAGGCTATAATATGCATGTTAGGGTTTTTTTTTTTTTTAAATACCATTTGTTTCCAAAACTTCTATTTGTCATTTCTCAAATCTCTGTTCTCTGCTAAATAAATGTACACCTCATTTCTCTTAACAATAAATCTACGTGCTGCATATTAAGCCAAGTGGTGATTTGGGGTGTACGATTGCTTTGGGAGCAGTGAATCTGAATATTGTGCATGTCCAGGGGCAGGAATGGAGATCTTGAGGGGTAGATTGTACCCATTGCTAATGGGTAGATCCTGCAAAGGCTTTGAGGCCAGTGCTTGGGTCACCTGTGAGGTTGGGAGAGAACCCCCAGCAGCCATAGACAAGGTTTTCTTCCATTAAGGAAGTGGTTCTCAAAGTGGCAGTAAAAGTAC
Organism: Pelodiscus sinensis; assembly: GCF_049634645.1. Taxonomy (NCBI): domain Eukaryota; kingdom Metazoa; phylum Chordata; order Testudines; family Trionychidae; genus Pelodiscus; species Pelodiscus sinensis. The sequence goes on along the minus strand of NC_134713.1, from coordinate 98,455,300 downwards.
TGGTGACTAATAAGGATGTCAGCCTGTAAACAACTACATGATTGTCAGCATGTAGATAACAGTTAATCCTGTTGACTATGTGCACTCCCCCCACCTGGCTCCCTCTGTATCAGAGACAGCAAGGAGAAGTGGGGAGGCAGGAGCCGGTGCCTGTGAGGAGCTGGCTTTTAAGCAGGCTCCCCACAAGCACCAGATCCCATATAGAGCCACCTGCCCCATCCCTCTGCACTGCTGCCTCTGACTGAGAGGCAGCAGAGTGTGTGTGGGAGGAGGGAGGGAGAGACAGGCAGGAGTCAGTGCTTGGGGTAGCTGGCTTTCAAGCCAACACCCCGTATGTATTGGCTCCTGTGGAGATGCCTGTCCCCTCCCACATTGCTGCTTCTCTATCAGAGTCAGCAGCTGGGAGGTGGGGAGAAGAAGAGAGGAGGGGGGCAGGCAGGAGCCAACATGTGTGGGGAGCCAGCTTTTAAGCTGGGTCTCCGTGTGTGCTGACTCAGGCCCCCACCCCTTGCTGCCTCCCACAGACATTCTCTTCTCCATTCCCCCCTACCTCTCGGCATTGCTTTCTCTATCTGAGGCTTCTTCATGGATGCCGGTACAGCCTCTGTGTGTGAGGAGATCAGGCCTCCCATGGACAGGGGCTGCTGCTGTATCAGTCAGCAGAATGGGGTGGCAGGGGGCTCCCCAGGATTGGGACTGGAGTGCTATTGAACAGTTGTGTAACCGCTAAAATTTGATGTGGTTACATGACTATTCAGTTACATGCTATCTAACATCCCTAGCGATTACCAGAACTTTGTTACGACCAGCAGTGAAACTGCTCCTGGGATAATGCTGCAGTGAGATCTGTCAAGAAAAAACAACTAGTGTTCACAAGATAAAAGCTTAGACTTGCTAAGGAAGCATAAAGCAACTTATGAACTAAAACTCAAATGGAAATGACTGACTAAAAAGTGACCATTTGGAAACAAAATCCCTTTTCTTAATTGCAATTTACTATTTGCCTAACAGTGAGAGTTCACTGCTACTTACGATACAAAAGACTGAATAACTAAAATAATACTATGTAGCCCTTACATAGCATTTATCATCAGGAGATCCCAAGGTATTTTACCAAAGGAAGTCAGTATCTTTATTCTCACTTTTACAGATGGAGAAACTGAGGCATGGAACAATGCAGTGACTTGCCCAAAGGTCACTCAGTAGGTCAGTAGCAAAACCAACACTAGGGTTCCTGAGTTCCAACTCATTGTTTTAGCTCAACCACACAGCCTACCAGTTTCCAGTACATACTGAATGACCCAGATTTAACAATACAGTCTCTCAGACTGAAAGAAAGTGACAATAAGCAGGCTTCCATCATGAGTGAGAGCCTGCCATAGTCCAGCCTTCCTTTCCCTGAACATCACTAATATAGCTTCAGGGGATAGCCAAGTTAGTCTGTACAGGTAAACTGAAAAAACAACCAGGAACCCATCCCTGCAATCAGCCATGGTGCCAACTCCACCCACATATTTATTCAAGTGAACTCATTACTGGAGCCAACCACATAAGCCACCAAATCAGAGGCTCATTCAACTACACATCCAGTAATTTAATCTATGCCATCAAATGCCAGCAATGCCCCACAGCAATATATATGGACAAACTGGACAGTCCCTATGTGAAAAAATTAATGGACACAAATCCGATATTGCTTTCCAGCTCAACTTTCAATGATTTTTTTTTTACCCATGCCTTTTCTTTTTCTCTCCCTCCCAATTTTCTTTTCTTCCACCCGCCCCTCCTCCCGTCTCCCCTATTTATTTTGGTCCTAGACATCCAACACTCTGGTCAACTGAAGAAGTGGGCTGTGCCCACGAAAGCTCATGATACCATCTACATGTTTTGTTAGTCTAAGTGCTACCAGACTATTTGTTGTTTTTTCAGTATATCATTAATATAGTTCTGTACATTTCTGACTCTTTGCAGGCTTTGACAATGCCCAGGGAATCACATGATCCAAAACATTTGTGTTTCCTTACCTCAGCTGATATGGAGGGATCTTGGTAACAGCAGTGTCTGAAGATTCCAAAGTTTCTGTATGAGTAAAGGGAAGTATAAAAACATGAGGAGACAAAGTGTTCCACATCTAGAGACAGTACATTTCTACAGTTTTGAATGATAGGAGTCAGTTTGGAAAACAATCACTAGCACTCAGTTAATTTTTTGAAATTGTAAGTTATCTGTGGGCCAGATCACAGAGAACACGAAGCAATGGGCTTAAACTGCAGCAAGGGAGGTTTAGGTTGGACATTAGGAAAAAATCTTCCTAACTGTCAGGGTGGTTAAACACTGGAATAAATTGCCTTAGGGAGGTTGTGGAATTTCCATCACTGGAGATATTTAAAAGCAGGTTAAACAGACATCTATCAGAGATGATAGAGACCATTCTTGGTCCTGCCATGAGAGCAGGGGACTGGTCTTGATGATCTCTCTCAATGCCCTTTCTAGTTTTCTATATTTCTAGGTATTGTGGAGCAGATGTTGAGTGCTTTTCTCATTGCAGGGAACCCTTCCACATGTCAGTATGGGGATGTATACAGGACCTTGGAACAGGCTAATCTACCTACAAACCTGCACTAAAACAACAGCAGCTGTGTATAACAAATGATTTAATTATTTCAGTGCCAGTGTGGATTCTTCCAAAATCAGCATCCACCTGGACTTGCAACAAAATAACTATGCTGGTTTTAGGATATTAATTAAGTTACATTGGTGCAAGTTTATGTATACATCAACCCCAGCACTAATTTATGTTGCTTGAACTCTTTCTCTGAGTCAGCCTCTCCTTGGAAGTTTGGGTGCAGCACATTACTCTTGGTTCATTTTCATTAAAAACAGGCACTCTTTTTATTAGTCAATTAACAACAAAGCATGTGCAGGGAGGTCCTCTCAGAACTCACCTATTAGCATAAACTGGTGGCTTACAAGTCACAGTACAAAAAAATTGCATTGTAACAGAAAGCACATTCATTGAAGAACACCTTATATGTGCGCTCATTATGAACTAAGAAAATAAAACTTCCAATAATTAAAGGTCTACCAGATCTCACTCAAAGAAAGGTGTTAATGACTGCAGCGTAACTACTAAACACATAGTTTCTGTAATATAAATAAAAATATGCATCAAATAGGTAGTTTGAATCTGGGAAGGGGAAAAAAAACCCTACATATCAATTGAATAGCTGTTTATGCACACATTTATACCACACCAATCACAGTAGCAGCTAGGCATGAATATAAAGATATTGATTTGCTCTGAAATCATTGAGCTCTAGCAAAGCATGGTTGGCCACATAGGAAACCTGTACTTTTAAACATGGCATCAGATGACTGAATCACTACGGCTGCATCTAGACTGGCATGATTTTGCGGAAATACTTTTAACTGAAAAGTTTTTCCGTTAAAAGTACTTCCGCAAAAGAGCGTCTAGATTGGCATGGATGCTTTTGTGCAAAAGCATCCATGCCCAGTATAGACGTGCTTTTCCGCAAGAAAGCTCTGATGGCCATTTTAGCTATTGGGCTTTCTTGCACAAAAAATTAAGGTGCCTGTCTACACTGGCCCTCTTGCGCAAGTATTCTTGCACAAGAGGGCTTATCCCTGAGCGGAAGCGTCAAAGTATTTGCGCAAGAAGCACTGATTTCGGACAGTAGAACGTCAGTGCTCTTGTGCAAATTCAAGCAGCCAGTGTAGACAACTGGCAAGTTTTTGCACAAAAGCAGCCACTTTTGCACAAAATCTTGCCCGTCTAGATGCACCCTACATGTACATTTGAAGAGTAGTAAGTTACCTACTGATTGAATACCTTTTTTAAAATTTTCACTAGCTTTAAGATATCATGTGATTCACTGCAGTTAGAATGCACCTAAACACAAGATGATGATGATGCACGGATAATAAAAGCAAAAGGCTTTTGTGTAAAACAAAACAAAACAAAACAAAAACAAAACATGGGGAACATTAGTTTGAGACCTGTGAAAGAAGAGTAATTCCTCTATCCAGGAGCATTGCAACCTCAAGAGCTGCCCTCATTAAGTCATTATACCTCCTTCTCAAATGTTATCAGCGGTTGTAATACCCTTTCCTGTAGCTAACCCTATGCAGTCTATGCCCAGGTGGTGTTGGCCCACAGTTACAGCTCCCCAGAGCTGTGCCAATTAGTCACTGTGGATCATTCCCTGCTGAACAGTTTTACACCACTTGAACCTGACAAAAGAATGTTTTTACCTGGCAACTAAGACAAATGCCATTAACATATTCCACTAAAACCACTGGTGCCACAAGTGCAAGGAAACTACCTGCTATGGGCTCCCATCAGCTTTCCAGCACCTCGAACCAAGGTATATATCTGCCAGCTCATATAGGCAACTCGAAAAACAGATAAGGAAACGCAATCCTATTTAAGTCTGCCTGCGCCCTGGCTGGCAAAGGAAACATTGCAAACAGCTGGCCTAGGGGCGCTCACGCTGAAGGCCAACAAATCGATAGCGATGTGAGCATTAGAGCAACTAAAGGGGGGGGGGGGGCGGTAAAAATACTTCAGCACAGGTGTGGCTTTGGGTGCTTTTAAATAAATGGGAAAAGACCCAGGAGGCGCTAGGTAGAGAATTTCCCAGGCACAGCGCGTGCACAATGGGGGGGGACGCTGCTAATACATTAGCAGCGGGTGCATAATGGGAGCCGGGCCGAGCAGGCTGGCTGCTCTCTGGCGGGGGGAAACGGGGCAAGCCTTGGGAGAAAGCGCCGGGGGGCAGGTACCCGCTTCCTTACCAATGGCCCAGCCGCAGCTCTCCTTGATCGCTCTGTGCTTGTTCCCCGACGCGTCCTTTTGCAGCTTCCTCAGGATTTCTTCCATCTTGGCTGCCCCCCTGGCAAAGAGACGCGGCTGCGGGCAGAGCGCGGCTTTCGCCTCCTCCCCGGCTCTAAGCGGGGACGCCGCGCAGCATCCTGCCCCCGGCGCGCTGCTGCTGCTGCTGCTGCTGATGAATCACGCTCAGCTCCATGGCTGGGACACGTCAGTCCGGGCCGCTGCCTCCTCCCTCCCCCGCGCCGGCTTCCCCGCGGCAGGTCGCTGTGGGGCGGCTGGGCTCGGCAGGCGGCTGCTGGAGGTGTCGCCGCTGCCGCTAGGAGGCCGAATCCTCAGCCTCGCACGTCGCCTTCCTGGAGCCCGGCTCCCAGGCCAGCCGAGGCGCCGGGAAAAGGTGGCGATGGAGCTCCTCGCCTGGGAAGGGGGTGGCTTGGTGAGGGAGGGCGCAAGGGGATGTTTCCTGAGCACAGCGCAGGCCCTGACTCTGTCCTCCCGCGCACTGCACACACCTGCTCGCCTACACACTGATCGCCCCACGTGGCTCAGGACTGGGGGGTGGAGGGGAGCAGGTTCATTGCACAGCTACGGGTCTCACAGCCCAGAGCCGCCACTCCTATGAACACAGCGTGTTAGCAGCTCAAGGCAAGCCTCTCCTCTCGGCAGCCCTGCACAGCGTTGAGTCGCTCTGGGAAGCGATCTGGAGATAAAACCAGAAACTAACCCCCCCAGCCTGTTTTTACTGGGCATTTAGGGCCTAATCCTGCTGCCTTTCGTGTCACTGGCCAAAATCTCACTGTCTTCTGCTGAAACAGGAGCAAGCCCTAAATCCTGATTTAACAATCCATTGTCATGTGCCACGATAGCTTAAGGAATAGCATTATTTTTGAAACGATAAGTTGTAAATAAAGTAGGGCTGTCGATTAATTGCAGTTAATGCATGCAAGTAAAAAATCATAATGAACAAAAGTTAATTGTTTTAATCATTGTTAAATAAGAATACCAACTGATACTGAGTTCATTTAGCACAATTTTAAGTGTGAAGTGCTATTTTATTACAAATAAGCTGAACTAAAAAATGATAGTAATAGAGATGTAGCCATGTTTGTCTGGTTTTGCTGAAACAAAAGACAGAACTATGCAGCACTTCAAAGACTAACAAGATGGTTTATTAGGTGATGAGGTTGCCTGGGCCAGACCCACTTCCTCAGACATGCTAATTTTCTTCCACAATTTGATCTGAGGAAGTGGGTCTGGCCCACGCAAGCTCATCATCTTGTTAGTCTTTGAAGTGCTGCATAGTCCTGTCTTTTGTTTTAAAAAATAAATAGTATTTTAATTCACCTAATACAAGCACTGCAATGTATTCTCTTTATCATGAAAGTGCAATTTACAAATGTACTTTTGTTACACAACTGCATTTAAAACAAAACTGTGTAAAACTTAAGTGCCCACAAGTCCACAGAGTCCTACTTCTTGTTCAATGACTAAGACAAACCAGTTTGTTTACATATGTTTTCTTACACTTCTTATTTACATTGTCCCCTGAAAGTGAGAACAGGCATTCCCATGATGTTTTTGTAGGTGGTGTTGTGTAGTATTTATGTGCCAGATAAACAAAACATTTTTGTTCCTCTTCATACTTCAGCTACCATTACAGATGTTATGCTTCTCTGATGATGATACTCATTACACTCCTTGGGGGAGAATTGTATGTTTCCTGCTCTGTTTTTCCTGCATTCTCCTATACATTTCATGTGATAGCAGTCTTGGATGATGACCCAGCATGTTGTTCACTCTAAAAACACTTTCACTGCAGATCTGGTGAAATACAAAGAGGGTCTGGATGTGAGCTTTTTTCAGTTAGCTACAGCAGTTGACTCAAGGTTTGAGAATCTGAAGTGTTTTCCAAAATCTGAGAGGGACAGAGTGTAGAACATGCTTGCAGAAGCCTTCAAAGAGCACCATTCTTTGGTGGAAACTACAGAACCTGAACCACTAAAAAAGAAAGTCAACCTGCTGGTGGCATCTGCGTCAGAGGATGAAAATGATCATGGGTGAAATGGATCACTATTGAGCAGAACTTGTCATCAACATAGATGCATGTCCTCGAGAATGGTGGTTGAAATATAAAGGGACATATGAATTTTTAGCACCTCTGTGGGGTGACCGTATTTCCCTATATGACAGCTTGTAAAATTACTTGTATTCAAGTGAGTTCAACAGCAATCAACCAACGCTATGTAGTACAAACATTCAAATTAATATCAAGTTGACGGAGCCCCGTATTAAAAAGAAATACAGTGAAATTGGTATTCTTTCTATTTACCTTCTTATCTCTAAGATTTGTATGTGGAGAGGTGAGACATGCACACTCCCAAACACCTCTCTCAGGTAGGGATGAGAGTAACTTACCAACCTGTCCCAACCATCTCTGCTCGGCGCTCTCCACTTTCCATGTATGAGTGGGCCCCTGGAATGGACCCACCTCTCTCTGTACCTTGAACCAACGCATGGGGAAGGCACGCAGGGTCACAGGCTCCTCCTCCTCAGATTTCTGGGAGGGTTCACACCTTTGCACATCCAGCAGCAGCTTTTTAGCACTGTGTGGGAAGAAAGGGATGGAAACTGCTTCCAGCTGCAGGGGGTGGGGGTAGAGTTAACTTGGTCTGTTTCTTTGCAGAGCTTATCTCTTCCTTCCCTCCTTATTCCTCTAATGGTGGCTGCAAGCAGTTTGTCCCTTCTACCCTCGGGTTACAGAGTGGACAGGAGGATATCTTGTGTACCAGGGCCTAGGAAACTTTCCTTCAGGGGCTTCAGAGACCCCAGCCAGAGAGGTGGCTCAGCAGGGGAAGGTTTCTAGGGGACAGATCAGCCCCACATTGCCTGGGATCAGAACCTAGGGTGCTAAGCCCTGCCAGGGAGCTGCTGTAGGGTCAGGGCAAAAGCAGGCTGGAAATACTTTTCTCTCCAACACTTCAGAGCTTAGATGAGTGGTGAAGAAGCTTCCCTATGCCAGTACTGTGCAGGGCTTTGGCACAGGCAGGGCTTAGCTCTCCTGTCCATTGCCCCGGGCCAAAGGGTCTTGAGCTTTCCCTGGGTGCCAGCCCAGCCAGAGGCAGTGTGGGGAGGAAGAAGCCTGCCAGATAGGCTGTTGATGGGATTGGCTGTCTGCACAGTGCTGGGAGTAGAGCACACCCTGCCAGGGAGGCTATGGAGGAGGTGCAGGATGAATGGGCACAGCGGGGAGAGAACATTGAGAGAGGAAGCATGAAAAGGGTGAATGGGTGGGCAGCAGAGATCACACATAACATCACCAGCCCTTACTCATATTCAAGCTAGTTCAGTGGCAATCAATCAGAACTGCGCAGTACAAATGTTCAAATTAACATCAGGTTGGCTGAACCCCTGCTAAAAAGAACTGCTGCATAGTTGAAGTTGTTTTACCTTCTTATCTTGAAGGTTTGCACAGGGAGAGGTGACACACACATTCCTTTACACCTCTCTCGCATGGAGCTGGGGGTGACAAGCTGACCTGACCCAACCTGGCTGGAGACCTGGAGTGGACCCACCTGTCCTGGTACCTTCTTAAGGCAACATGTGGGGGATATGCAGGGTCACATGACCCCTCCCCTGCTTTCTGTTGGGGTTCACACCAGAACATGGCAAGCAGCAGCCCTTCGGCATTGTGCAGGAGGGAGCTGCTTCCAGAGAAATGGTGGTGGAGGTGGGGATGATCTGGCCTGCGTTTTTCCAGACATCATCTCTTCCCTCTCATCCCTTTTCCGCTATGGCTAGAAGCAGCTTGTCCCTTGCTGCCTGCACAGTGTAGAAAGGCAGCTAACATCTCCATTCTGCTGCTAGCCATGGACCTAACCCAGTCCCCTCTAGTCACCTGGCTAACATGAGGGCAGGGAGGACTTAAGCCCCAAGGATGCATTGAGCACCAGGGAATCTGACTGTAGGGACTTCAGTGAACGCAGCCAGAGAGGTGCTCAGCAAGGGAGGGTGCTATGGGGACAGAACAGCCCATACTCCTTGGGGACAGGTCCCAGGGTAGAGGGGGCAGCATGTGAAGAGGGTGCTAAATGCCTCTTCCTGAGGACCTGCAGGGTCAAGCTACAGACAGGATGGAAATGGCTTCTTCACTGCCATTCCAGAGCTTATCTGAGGGGCAGAGAAGCTTCCTCATGCCAGTGCAGTGTAGTGCTTTGGCACATGCAGTCTGAACTCCTTCCTTTCCACTGAACACACCCAGCAATGCCAGGCCTGCCATCCCTAAAGGAACAACGCATCCTTTCTTGTCCAATCAACCTCAGGACCAGCTCCCAGAGAGCATCGCAGCACAGAGCAATGGCCTCTGGTTAGGTGCCCAGCTCAGATGGCGGTGCTACTGCCAGCAGCAGCACAGAAGGAAGGGTGGTGTGGCATGGTATTGCCACCCATATTTCTGTGTCACTGCCGGTGGCATGTCTATCTTCCAAGCTGTGTGGCTAGAGAGAGCAGGAGCCCAGCTTTGAAGTCAGTCCCACCAGCAGCACAGAAGAAAATGGAGCAAGCCTTGGTATTGCCACCCTTCCTTATGAGCTGCTGCTGGCAGTGGCAATGTTTTCCAGGCTGGACTGCTGAGAGCAGCTGCCATTACAGTCACCCGGGTCTGAAGGCAAGGAAGAATCATGGACAAAGTCCATCGGGACAGAGATCAGAGGACTAAAGAAGAGGTCATAGCCAGAAAACCCAAATGTCTCAAAAACATTTGGGCTCAGATTTTAAAAGAGCTCAGGCCAGTTTTTCAAGTGCTCTGCACTGACAGGACTAAGTTTTGAAAATGGCTCAGCCTCCAGCACATCCATTGTGTCACCACTGGCCACATTCTCAAGAGCTCAATACCCAGGCCACTCTGAGTGCATTGGAAAATTTAACCAGTGTTTTGGTGCCTACATTGAAGTGGGGCTCTTTTGAAAATCAAGCCAAGATTGCAGGTGCTGCTGAGCAATGTTCCCTTTAATCTTTTCCACCCACATGCAGATTTTTCCATCCAGGCATGAAGTAATTTTTTTTATGTGCACTGAGGTACATGTGAATGTACACCAAAAGTGGAAACACAAAACTCTATACAGTAGAAACATGGGCACTCTGCTAATCAGCTGGCCAGTATTGGAATCTCTGCTGCACAAGCACACATCTTACAGGGAACACTGGTGCTGAGCTTTTTTTTGAAAATCTGAGCCCATCTTTCTTAATTCACACTGGGGCATTGATTCAATAGAATGGTGAAAATTTACACTAGCTGAGTCTGTACCCCCAAGGGCAATGAGAGCATGTGAATAAAGAGAGCAGGGTAAAGCTTTTGTTTTACCTTTTGCATATCTGAGTTTTGGCAGAGGAAGGGTGCTGAAATTTTTTACCATGTTCAGGTAGGAATCCACCACACACTCTGTCAGTACTTGCCAAAGTTGTTCCTGTTCAGTGCTACTCACCCCACCCCTACCTAGTGTGTGACATTTGTAAACTGAGAAAATGCTTTGTAAAGCTACTAGCAATAGGGTGGAGCTGGCTGCAGAGATTAGCAGTGTTAGAAAAACAACTATTTGAGTTTGGATTTACCTCTGTCTACTCAACGTAACTTTGCCTTGCCTTTATTTGTAGTTATCATTTAAGTCTGAAAGATACACTCAAGAGCTATTCTCTGACCTTGCTGAGCTGTTCTTGCTGCAAGACCAGCTGAGTGGGAGATGAAACAGGTGATTTTTTAGGAACTTGCAAAGATAGTTGGGAGGATGTCTTGGGAGAGGGAACAAATAAAGGAGAAAAGGCATCATAAAAACCTGAGCTACACAAACAAGCTCTACAAATGTAATACTGGCAGATGTCCATGGCATTGAAAACCCTGCCAAATGGGAAGTGAACCAAAGGACAGGACTTGATAGTAAAGTGCTTTCAGCTGGGTGTAAACTTCTGTCTGGTGTCTGAGAAGTCACTGCACCTATTGCAAAAATTCAAGAGGGCAGCCTTGGGCAAAGGGATACTATAGCAGCCCTATTATCTAAAAGACTAAGTAGGGAGGAGACCCAAGGGTTCCAAATAAGCCACTGGGTGACGATAAAGCTCTAAACTACTTCCCCAATAAAAACATTTAATTTGCTCCAAAACTGAGATGTAGTAGGGTGCTAAAGGCATAATGGAAGTGTTTTCCACTAAGAATAACAATGGGCTGCCTTTTTTTCCCTATGATTTTATTACTCATATTTCTCTTATATGGCTTCACCTTATTGATATGGTTTTTTATTGTGTATATATATATATAGAGAGAGAGAGAGAGAGAGAGAGAGAGAGAGAGAGAGAAAGGGATTAAAGACATAGGACTAAGTTCTTCTCTCTGGTGCAATAAGGTAAATCTAGAGTAACCCCATTGACTTCATCTGGATAACAGAGCAAAATTTGCTCCTTCAAGCCCAATAGTATAGCCTTTTATCATGCTAATATTGACATTAATTTCTAGAACTGCTTCTATGAGAAAGGGTTGTAAGATCAGGCACTGATTTCTTACCCATATTTGTATATTAGTAAAATCCTGAATGAACAAGTCCAAATAGCTATAGTATGAGTAGATCTGTGTTCAGACAAGAATACTTTGCATACCTAGTTCTCACAAAATAAAATGCATGTCACTGACATAATTTAAAATGCATTAAACAAAATACATTGAGACAAATTCTGTTTTTATACCTGTTATAGCCTTTGACTGAGAAACAGTTGTCTCTTGTTACCAGAAAACAGGGAAGTTGGAAGGTAATGGCTGCTATTCTGTGGCTAACAGGTACTACTGAGGCACAGTCCAGAAAAGGTCAGGCAGGAAGCGGAGAGGGATTTATTTATTCTTTTTGACGATGGGCAGGTTTATAAATATGGTTAAAGCACCAGAAATATAGTGTCAGATTTCTTCTTAAAATAAAAATGCCTGTGAAACCAGAGATTTACAAGCCAAATTGCTTGTGCATTCCCAGATCTTCATGTTGAGTTCACCAGTGAGGAAAATGGAAATGAAATGCTGGGTTTTTTTAAGAAAATTAATAAAAAGCCTGTTTAAGTGTCTAAAATTTTTACAGAATATGGGCCAAATTCTGATCTGTTGCAGCAATATAAATCTGGAGTAACTTCATAGATTTCAATAGCAGAATGACTATTATGCACTGTCACACAGATGTAATTAAAATAAGAATCTGGAACTTTATGTGTACACTTAACATTTACAAATAAGTGTATTTAACACTTGAATAATTGCAGACTGTTCTTACATAACTCACCTGCTTAGAGTCAAGGTTTGGAGCAATTTCACACACAGCATAACAGGTGCATTTGTATTTACATAAATGATGCTGGACATGCTCATACCACATCTACATTTGTCTCTCCAATATTATTATTATCATCACTAATAACTAAAATTGTATGAGGAATATGGCTTCCTGCTCTGATTTCTGTATTCATGATTTAATCAGTCCATTAAAGAGCTCTACTGTGAAACATCTAAGAACTGCACAGTAACCATCAACACACCTACACCTCAACATTAGAAAATGTAAAATGAATTGTGACAGGTGAAACACAGGGTCTTGTCAGGGAAATTGTCAGGGTCTTGTTAGAGAAATTCATGAATTAAAAAAAAAATTCTCTACTGATTGAAAGTAGGACTCATGGCCAGAAGTTAGAGTGCAGGAAATAGTGATGGCACTGAATTCATACTATAATATCAAATGTTTTGATGAAATGATGATCCATGTAATAGTTGACTTTTTAATTGCCATCATTATGTTCCAGAGTTAACTTATCACTGTGATGAATAAGCTGGTTCATGCCTCCCAGAGCTCTTATTTCTGTAAACCTGCTGAGTCAATGGGCCTAATTCTGCTCTAATTTGAAGAGTTTATCTGGATTTGTTCTATTCTAAGAGAACAAGTTTGATCCAGAAGGACTGCAATGCACTGGTTCATATCTGTTATATGGTCACAACAATGAGAGATAAAAGCTTCTTTTAAAGAAATTAAGCCTTAAATTCTGATGGGGCCACCCAAAAGTACAAGGATGTACCACACTCCATATATTACTATATATGGGGATGTTATCTCACATTATCTCGTGATGTGCAGATATGTGGCTTTCAAATACTACACTATGATAATATCACTTCAGGAGATGGAGAAATGAATGTGTATGTAACCCATATACCACAAGTCAAATCCTGCCCTCAAATACATGCACAGGTCTCCTGAAAACAGAATATGAGCCCATCCCATGCACCTAGAGACAGTGGCAGCCTGTCCATAGGTGTAAACTCACTGGTCACCTAGGGTGCCAAATTAAATGGCCATTGAGGGGTTTGGAGGTGGGGGTGCCGATCGCATGTTTCGCCTAGGGTGCAGGTTGCTGGAAGCTCGTTGAGGGCCGCTCCTGCCTAGAGATTAACATGAAGCATCAGCCTAAGAGCTTTCAGGTTAGCTGTTCAGTTACTTGCTTGGAGGGTTGTCCTGGAACACTCTCTCATAAGATTCTGATTCAAGTTTTCTGTAGACTTTAGTTTTCAGCAGTGCCCTTATATATTCTTCACTACCCTTTATTAGTTAAAGTCACTATAAATCAATGCTCCATTATTATTGACATACACTTTTGGAAATATCATCATAGAGAATACATTATTCAGATTTTACCATTTTAGAAGTCAACAGTAATTGCCTTTAAATCATGACCAGACAATCCAATACTAAGGGTATATTGAACTACACAAGAGCTCCAATTGCATTACCATCTCACTTCAAACCTGAAGTCATCACTTTCAGCCAAGTGCTTTACTTTGCAGGGCAGAGGAATGCCAGTTATTTAATAGTTTCCACATATATTTTTAAAGATTTGCTTTGAAAATGGCTAATATTGACCACAGTTGGTGAGATTGTCACAGGAAGAGTAAAAGGCAAGTCCATCACACATGCCTTTGGCCTCCATGTGCCAAAGTTTAAGGTTAAAATTTGGCAAAGACAGGGAGCTGACAACCTCCAGACATGGTGGGGGTGCCGCTCTGTGCTCTCAGAAAGAGCATAGCCTAAGGCAGAAGGGGTGGGGCTCAGGACAGACAGCCCTCAGCACCTCCAGACGGCGGTGCACCCTCACCCCACCGGCCCACAGAGCATGTCACCCAGTGATCCAGTGGCAAATTAAAGGGCCCGGGGCAGATGCACCCTTTCCGTCCCCGTGTCGACGGGCCTGGGCAAAGATCTCATAGAGAGATCTAGGCCTAGATTCACGAAGATACATAGGTGCAACTGAAAACTGAGTCTTGTAATGGGAAGTGCCAGGCAATGCTAATGACAGATGGGTCTACCATTTGTGTATATAGTGCAGATCAGTCTTAAAACTCAGGGTATGTCTACACTACCACCCTAGTTCGAACTAGGGTGGTTAATGTAGGCAACCGGAGTTGCAAATGAAGCCCGGGATTTGAATTTCCGAGGCTTCATTTGCATGTTGCCGGGTGCCGCCATTTTTAAATGTCCGCTAGTTCAGACTCCGTGCCCGCGCCTACACACGGCACGAACTACGTAGTTCGGATTAGGCTTCCTATTCCAAACTACCGTTACTCCTCGTGGAACTAGGTGTACCGGTAGTTCGGAATAGGAAGCCTAATCCGAACTACCTAGTTCGTGCCGCGTGTAGCCATGGGCACGGAGTCCGAACTAGTGGACATTTAAAAATGGCGGTGCCTGGCAACATGCAAATGAAGCCTGGGAAATTCAAATCCCGGGCTTCATTTGCAACTCCGGTTGCCTACATTAACCACCCTAGTTCGAACTAGGATGGTAGTGTAGACATACCCTCAGTGATTCTCAATCAACGGGCTGCGAGCCAATCAGGGGTCCGCCAAACAGGGCCAGAGTTAGTCTCATTGTGGCAAGCCAAAATTCCACCACATGAGGCAGAAGCCCAGGGCCCTGAACTCTGCCACCTGGGGCTGAAGTTGAAGCCTAAGCAACTCAGCTTTACTGGGGCCCCTGTGACATGGGTCTCCAGGCAATTGCCCTGCTGGCTGTCCTCTTTTAATCTTATCTTATTTAATATAGCAACAAAATATCATGACTCATAGTAACTGATGCACATTTGTCTATTTCAATTACTTTGCCTTCTCTGATTTGTTTGGCGGGATTAGGGGTTATTTTATTCTTATATATAAAATGTTTCATTTTTATGTTATCTTCATTAGGAACCTGGTCCAATACCTACTGAAGTCAAGGGAAAATTTCCAATTGATCTGAGTGGGTGCAGGAATGAAGAGCATTGTTGTATTACAAATGAACAGCAAACTAGCAGGATTTCAGTTTTGTTCCAATGGCTTGCATTTACATGAGCACATGACATTTATAGTGTTTACCATCTCTGTTGTTTTTGAAAATGTTTTGAAAACTCCTACTTTGTGATCACAGTTCTAATTTCAGCCTGGAGCAAAATATTGTAAAAGGATTGACTGCCATTACCTAATGGAAACAAGCAAACTTAGCCCCACAGTCTCTATTATGATATTTATCTTCAGGACTGAGAAAAGGAAACTCTCCAATTGTCACAATCTCTGTACAGTTTTATGAGAGCAGATCCTGCAGTATATCTACATTTAGCCAGGAGGAGAAAAGCAAGAACTCATATAGTCTCTATCATTCCTTTATCATGTGATAAATGTAAGTTAGTCATCATTACATGTGCAGGGATGGCTGTATATAGCCTGTATTGTACAATGCTATTAGCCAGTGCATACGTCTGTCAAAAAACTGGATGGATCTTATAGAACTGTGTTATAGGCAACCAGGTTTTCAGCTGATGTAAAGCAGCATATTTACATTGAAGTCAATAGAATTACACCATTTTACAGCAGCTGGTGAGTTGAGCCAGTAATTTTAATACTGTGCCTAGCAGCTGAGGAACTGGGCCTGTATTTTTAATACAGTACCTCAATCATGATTCAAGAACCCTAATATCATAGGCTGGTCAAAGAGAAAAAGGCAGGTGTCTTATGCAGGCAAGCCTGTTTTATTTCAATTTGCATTAGCATCAAAATAGATAAATATGGAATAGATATGCTGTTAATAAATCCAATGCTTGTCCATTATTGCTTTAATGAATCCAGTTAGATGGGATATGGCAGATCTATACCATTCATCAGAATGTAATTTTATTTTTTAAACGAGACACTCAAATTATTGTGTATTGATTTATATTGTGCACGTGGTATTTGATCTTAGGTTTTGTGTTTAACAATGTAACGAAAATGACTCCTTACAAGCTCAGAAGGATAGCTGTGTTAGTCTGTAACTTTAGAAACAATGAGGAGTTTTGTGGCACCTTAGGGACTAACAAAAATATATAGGATCATGAGTCTTGTGGATGAAACCCACTTCATCAGATGAGTTGGAGTGGAAGTTACAGAATCCGGGAGATATTTAATTTAACAGCAAAAGCAGTTAGCTGTCAATTGTAGGACCAGTGTTAATGATGCTGAGTCAGTTTGGATGTGTTCCATTAATAACTTTTGATGTGTAAATGTGAATATCAAAGGTTGGGGAAATTGCCTTTGTAGTGCGTTAACCAGTTAATATCTTTATTCAAGCCTAAATTGATAGTGTGAAATTTGTAAGTGAATTCCAGTTCAGCAGTTTCCCTCTGTAATTGGATGATAAAATTCATTTGTAGAAGAATGGCTGCTTTTAAATTCATTATTGAATGTCCAGGATGGTTAAAATGTTCCCACACAGGTTTGTGTGTGTTACCATTCCTGATATCTGATTTGTGTCCATTAATCCTTTGACAATTTGGCTAATATACATGGCAGAGGGACATTGCTTGCACTTAATGGTGTATATCACATTAGAGGATTAACAGTTGTATGTTATATTACAAGCTGTGCATCAATAAAAGGAGTCTGAGTCAATGGCAGCATAGAAAAGTAAAATGTGAACCTTGAATAAATAATGAATTTTTATTGATCCCTTGAGTGTATATCCAGCACTCTTTTCCACACAGACCACTCAGAAAAGTATTCAAACCTCTACTACCCCTAAAGGAACATTACTACCAAGTCTGAGAAAGAAGTAGCATAGGTTTTTTAAAGTCTCGCAACATAGGAAAATACATTCTTAATATTGTCATTTGTTGAATCTTTCTTTCTTCTAATCTAATAAGAGAACTTCCTATGCATTGGGGCACATTTGCAATGGATGGCTTGTGTGCTTATCAAACATTTCACAGCTTGCTTTGGCAGCAAGTCACCTGCAAAACCATTTATTGTCTCAGATTTCTCTGCCATGGACATTATCCCTTAAATAATTCACATTCCATTGTGCCTTATTGCTTAAGCTGCAAAGGTCATGCCAGATATTTAGAGATGCTCTTTTAATAAAAGTCACATATTTTAATATAAATACAGTTGAACCCTCTTCTAGAGTCAGATATGCTCAAGAAAACTTGGGTAGGCAGGAAATTTACTCTGTCCAGGTTGAACAGTTTTCTTCCTGATTTGTGTCTGAATAATGAGAGAGAACATGTTTGGTGCAGGCTGAATTGTTGGAGGGACATATACAGGCAGTAAAATAATTTGTATCTTCTAGATGTTCCTGTAATTTGTTCTTTTTGTATTTATAAAGATGGGCAGAGCAGATGGCAAAGGCTCAGCTTGATGTAACATGTCCATAAAATAATGGAAGCTGAAAGTGATCTGTTTCTCTGGCAGGAGTTTATTTCACTTCTGAGAGCATTTTTCCTCTGCTGGAACGTACTGAGAGAAACTGTGACCTCAAAGAGAAAAATGAGGTCTTGTCTCCTAGGGCAGTGCAGTCTCATCCAGTTCACAGAGATAGAGTTTAGCAATCCTAGGAATTGAAAAAAAATCCTAACTATATCCTTGGATTCCACTTAGGAAAGGTGGAAGATTATTATTTATTATCCATATTAGAGTAGCACTTTGAAGTGCCAGCCAAGAGAAGGACGTCATTGTGCTAGACACTGTACAAACACAGAGTAAGAGACAGTTCCTGCCCCAAAATGCTGACTGTCTAAATAGACATGGCAAAGAAAGGGTGAGGGAAAGAAAATATTATGTTAATATTACAAATGGAGAACTGAGGCTCAGAGAGATTAAGGCCTAGATTCACAAAGGTGCATAGGTGCATAAGCCCTCTGATTTAGGTACCTACATTTGGGTTTAGGGATTGAATTACCAGTCCTGGCTCCACAAAACTCTTACATAAAACTGCAGTTACCTAAACTCACTCAGGGCCTAAGTTTTTCAGTAAAAATTTCTCTTGGCTCCTACACTGCTGCCTCTGGGCATAGGCATGACTGCTTCCCTATAAGTGTATCTGGCTGCCTATCTCTTGTCTAAGCTTCCGAGTGATTCACCAATCAGGGAAGATATTCAGTCGTTCACCCAGTTCATATGTACACCCTGATCTAGTAGGCCTTGCATGCGACTTCAAACAAAACAGCTGGCAGGAAGGAGCTCCCTCAGAACTCTGAGCCCAGTGGTTGGGGCCGGGATACTCACTGGGGATATGGGAGATCCCCAGTCCAAGTTGCTCTTCTCCTTGACGAAGAGAGGGGATATCAACAGGAATCTACCACCTCTCAGGTGCATGCCCTGACTGCTGGGTTATGACTGTTCTGATGGGGAGCTCCCTCAGTCCATCCTCTTGAAACTGTTTCACTGTGCTTAAGTTGCTGGAGCAGGGAAACTAGATCCAGGGTGCGTGCTCCAACCACCAGGCTACAGAGTCGTTCTCAGGTTTGCACCCTCTTCCTCTGGCTTTTGTTATAGCCTCATCCACACGAGTTCCTGAAAGGAGTAGCCTCACTCCGAATTACATCAGGTACTGCACAGCACCCCATAAGGGTTTCAAACTGATATTGACTGCTGCTTTATTTATGGTGTTATTTTTCTTGTTGCTGTGGTAGTGCCTGGAGGTCTCAGCCAGGGATCAAGGTCCCAATGTGCTAGGTACTGTGCACACAAGTATGACAGATAGTCCCTGCCCCAGAGTGCTCATATTCTAGGATTGTGATGAGACACAATAGATGGAGAAAAACAGACAAAAAGGTGGGGTGGAGAATATGGTAAGAGTCAATGAGGACATACCTGCATGCCTTAGTGGTCAGAGACATCAGGGCCACCATCCTGAATCCATTATACATTTCTTCATTGTTACAATTTCTGCTTCTAAATGAAATAGGCGCACTTTTTTTTTTAAGTCTCACCCATTGAATTGCACCCATAGTCAGCTGGGAAGATCATAAGATAAGGTTACACGGGGAGTAGCTAATATCAAAAGCCCTATTTCTCTGCACGGAACCCCTAATTACTGATGTCACTTGTGACATCTTCAATATCTCCCTCCCTCTCCACTTCCCTTTTTCTAGCTGAGTCCTCAATTGCTTCCCTATTCCCTCCCCATAGCAGGAAGGTCTTCTGGTGTATGAAGTTAATGTATAACTGTGGAAACGGTTAACCAATAAGCCTGGACTTATCAGTTAACATTCACAGTTACACGCAGGCTCCTGTCCCACTCTTGGGGAGCTGGCTGCCACCCCATGGCTCTGTATCAGAGGCAGCAGAGTGAGGTGCAGGAGCTGGCTCTCCATCTGAACCGGCTCTCAGGGAGCCACCTGCCACCTTGCACTGCTGCCTCTGATTCAGAGGAGCAGCGCAAGGCGGTAGCAACTTCCTGGGAGCAGTGCATACTGGCTCCGAGGGAGCTGGCTGCAGCTGCGTGTAACCCTATAACCACTGAGTTTTCATAGTTACCTGCATTTTAACATCCTTAGTTAAGACATTTTCACTATTTAAGCTAATGAATTAGAGCTAAGCCTGAGCCCTGACATACACATATTGATCCTGACTTGAACTTCCCCAAAAGCTGGTGGTGATGCTGGGGCTTGATGCTCTATTCCAGCCCAGTCAGGGCTTAATGAGGTCAGGATCCAAACAGATCCTAAAAGAGAAATGTGGAGACGTCATCAAATATTTTACCTTGGGCCCATCTAGCTGGACTCTAGTGAATAATTGCAGCTCCCATAATATGCCTTGATTTGCAAGGTTTTCATTTTTCAGTGTATAAAAGGGTGAGTCATAACACAGAAGCAGCTCTGCTGAGAGCATAACAAGGACTGTTTTGCAGTGCCACACAAACGATAAGTATTAGTGCTATTATCTTCCCAATGCCAGCTCAATATTGCCATGAATGACACGTCTCACTGTAGTGCATTCAAATGATGATTCCGGCAGGATTTTTATTTTTTTTAGTTGTCTTTGTGTTTGTTTTGTTCTTGCTATCATAAAAAGGGAAATTATAAAACTAAAAAAAAAGCTTAGTCTAAACAACCATGGAGATAAGGGTGGGGAAGTTACTTTTAAATATACAATTTATATCTTGATGGCATTCCCTTAGATAAGACTTGTAAGCCTGAATCTTGCAAGGAACTATGTATATGCCTAACTTTAGGCACACGTGCAGTCCCATTGGACTTAGTGGACTACACATAGCATGAGTAAGCCAAGGCTGAAGGTTCTGACTTAAATGTATACTGCTAAGGTCACTCTCTTACTCACATTAGGAGTTACCCTATTTGGCTCTCCAATGAACATTGGAATAAATCTGATGAATGTTACACACTGGGTATGCATAGAAATGGTCTCAAACCAAAAACCCTGGATCCAAACCCCACAAATTTTAGAAGGGGGTACAGGAGCCTCTGCACACCTGTGACCTCTGAGTACCTTTCTACCTCCCTAAATAAGCATGCTCCCCAGTGATCCATGTGGTGGGGTGACACTGCACAGCTCAAAGCTGGTCCAAACATAGATTAAAAGTACACAAAGGCAGAAGCAGAGATGTGGTATGATCTGATTTACAAATTTTGCTCTTGTGTGTTTAACATCTACCTACTTGGCCATATGTTCTTTTTGCCAAATTGCTCTTTAGATAGTGCTTTAGCCCTTGTCCCTTTTTCTTTGTTTACAACAGAAAGCATTGCAGAAATGTGATTTTCCATTTGTTTTACAAATATTTGTTATTGCCCCAGTCTATATTGCTCCATCTGTCAGTGCATGATCATTCGAAGTCTCCTGTGGTCTTCCTCTCCCAACAGATCAGATTGTACCTTCAATGTAATTACCATATATAAACAAGAGAGGGAGAAGAGCAGAAAGATGTGACTCTTTGTTTGACTCTAGCACTCTGCTATGTTTTTGTATACAGAGTTAATTGCTAGCTGAACCCCAGTAAATGGCATTTAAGATAATTCCTCTTCCATCCCATTTTACACAAGTCTGATGCTGATAGTTGATTGTTTATTACTGTACAGAACAGAAAGAGAGTTGTAATAAGTCAAGAGAAGGCCCCGTTCTCCCAAATATCTTCCCCGGAAGCAATGATCAGATGCTGTTCCTCAGTCCACCAGCTAGGGTTTACCAACCTATGGGTCGGGACCCAAATATGGGTCGCCATTACATTTCAAAAGGGTCACAAAGTATCTTCCCAGGTGGCTCTGCCCTCCCTCCTCCTCCCGTTTTTGAATTGCCTTGCTGAATTGTCAAAATGAGCCCCATATGGAAAAGGTTGGGAACCACTGAGAGAGACTCTTCCTCACAGTACCTCTGCCCCCAATGACAACTTTCACTAGTGCCAACAGTCTTCTTTTTCTCCCCTCTCCTTTTCCGTTTCCTCCACACACCTGTTTTTTGTTTCCTTTTTTTCCCCCTCCCAGCTCTTGAGCCTTGCAGGGATTACAGGGACGACCCTCTTAGCAAGGCCTGCTGAGCTCTCTCTGTCCTCTCACTGGACCTAGCTACTTCTATTTCTATCACAGCAGGAGATAGGTAAAGAAGAAAGATGCCCATTGAGGTAGAGATAGTGGGAGGGAGGATGGCCCTGTGAGCTCAGAAAGACAGAGAGGGGGCTGCCAAAAAACACGTAGAAAGGAATTTTTAATCTCTATTTTGTGAGATGGGAAAGAGGATTCAATGTTACGTTTGTTTGTTTGTTTGTTTGTTTGTTTGTTTGTGTGGTAAGGAAAATATAAAAGGACTCATGCTGAGGAGGGAAATTCAGGAGTGTCAGAGCTTGGATGTTAGTTTATATAAGATCCCGTTTTGATTTGGCCCTGGAAGCGCTGACTCAAGATACTGAGTTTGTGCACAATTTTACCCAGGTGAAATTAATCCTTCACATTTTCTCCTCTCTAACCTGTCATTCTGACCCCTCCTTTGGTCAGATATTTGAAAAAGCTAGATTGCCTCTTAATCAGGCCTCAGACAGCAGCTATAGCATACATCAGTGACACTCAGACATCAGAGGATCAGGGGCCAAATTAGCAACAATTAACATCAGAGTAGAGTGAATTCATTATATAGCACTATCTATAGAGCCCTGCATATATCCAAAATGTGTATTTGCATCTGCATCTGTATCCACAAAAATGAGCCACAGATACCTGCGCATTGACATATGTGCATGTGGATACCCATGGATATAAAGCAGATATTTGCAAAATTGCAGGGTTCTAGATACAAAATTTGTATCTGCATCCATATCCATAGTTGCAAAAATGAGCCATGGATACCCGCATTCAAATCCACAGATGAGGATATAAAACATATGAAGTCAGTCTTACCAGCTGTCCTTTCTCTCTTTCTGGCTACTTAAGAATTTATCCATAATGGAACAGTCATTGGGTCAGAGAGAGAGAGACTGAGAGAGAGAGAGAGACCGCATCATACAATATCAATAAAGCATATGTTCAGTGGATTAAGACAGAACTGGCTATCTGACCAATCTCCGAAACGATTGGTTACTGGAGAATTATTACTGACTGCAGGAGTTTCTATAGAATTCTACAGGGATCGATACTGGACCTGACACCATTAAACATTTTCATCAATGATCTGAAGTAAATATAAAAATCACAGCTGGCAGAATTTGCAGATGACATTAATGACTGGTAAAGTGGAAAATAATGAGGTTGACAGGGCAGTTGGACAGGGCAGTTGTACCAGATAGCTTGGTAAATTGGGCTATTCAGTCAATATATGTATATTAATGAAGTCAAATACAAGATCAAAAACTTAGGAACAAGGACTCCAGACCCAATCTATAAAATGGGGGCTTTATCCTGGAAAGCAATGCCTTTACAAAGGATTTAGGGGTCAAAGTAGACAAGCAAATTAAGTTGAACTCTCAATGTGATTCTGTGTCAAAAAGGGCGAATGAGATCATTTGGGCTACATTTACACTACAAGTTTTCTCAGCAAAAAACATGCTAATGAGGAACTCATTTGCATGAGTCATGATCTCATTTGCATATTTTCTGCCTAGAAAACTCATAGTGTAGACATAGGCTGGATGCATAAACAGTAGTAAGCAGAACTAGGGCGGAGATTTTACATTGTATATACAATGGTGAGGCCAGAACTGTTGCATTGAATCTGGTTTTGTGAGTCATAGTTTTAAAAGGATGAAAAATTGGAGAAGGGGCAGGTAAGAGCCAGAAAAATTATTCAAGGGCTGGAGAAAATGCCTGCCTTGAGACTGGTGATAGAAATGTAGCCGTGTTAGTCTGGTATAGCTGAAACAAAATACAGGACTATGTAGCACTTTAAAGACTAACAAGATGGTTTATTAGATGATGAGCTTTCGTGGGCCAGATCCACTTCCTCAGATCAAATAGCGGAAGAAAATAGTCACAACCATATATACCAAAGGATACAATTTTAAAAAATGAACACATATGAAAAGGACAAATCAAATTTCAGAACAGAAGGGGAGTGCGGGGGGGAAGGGGGAGAAGGTAAATGTCTGTGAGCTAATGGTATTAGAGGTGATAATTGGGGAAGCTATCTTTGTAATGGGTAAGATAGCTAGAGTCTTTGTTGAGACCCACATGTAGAGTGTCGAATTTTAGCATGAATGACAGTTCAGAGGATTCCCTTTCAAGTGCAGATTTAAAAGGCTTCTGAAGCAGGATGCAGGTAATTAAGTCGTTGAGACAATGACCTTTCTGATTGAAATGGCAAGAAACTGTTTTTTCTTTGTGATCCTGTCTAATATCTGTTTTGTGGGCATTGATCCTTTGGCGAAGTGTCTGAGATGTTTGTCCAATGTACAAAGCAGACGGACACTTTCGGCACATGATAGCATAAATTATATTTCTGGATGCGCAGGAATATGTATTCTTGATCTTGTAACTCACTTGATTAGGTCCAATAATGGTATCAGCAGAGTGAATATGTGGACAAAACTGGCAATGGGGTTTGTTGCAAGGGAAGGTACCAGGGTTGGTATTAGTGTGGTATGTCCTGTGGTTGACTTGATTAGAGTGAAAAAGTATAGAAAGCAAATACAAGATACAAAAAGATTCTTTAATTTAATGGAGACTGACATAAAATGATTCAATAGTTGGAAGCAGAAGCCAGACTAATTCAAATGAGAAAGTAGGCACACTTTTTAAAAAATTATGTGATTAACCACTGGATCAAACTACTAGGAGAAGTAGTGGATCTCTATATCTTGCCTTCCAAACAAGACCGGAAGATCTGCTTTAGCCTAACCCTAACACAATGTATTGGGCTCAATACGGGTAAGTAAAACTGAAAGGACAGCACTTCAATCTACCTAATCACTCTTTAAATGATCTCCAGGTGGCTGTCTTGTCACAAATTCTACCAGTCAAATACAGAGAAGTGTTGGAATTACAATTCATCTGCAAGTTCAATTCTCATGCTAATGGCCTCAATCAGGATGAGGGATGGCTGGGACAATCCCAACCTAATATTCAATGATGGTGTAGATTCTTGCGTTAGTACCCTCCCTATCTATTGACTATGATCCTTATTTGCTTCATTTTAACTATCCAATCTTCAGGTGCTTACTGATTGCATGTTCTGCCTTCCTGTTTTTCCCTTTGATATTTTTATAACCTCTGCTCCTTGTTTCCCGTCCCCCTCCTTTTTTTCCTTTCCCCCTTTCCCTTCTCCCCTATTTATTTTGGGTCTGCACATCCTAAGCTCAAAACTCCAGTCATCTGATGAAGTGAGCTGTGCCCATGAAAGCTCATGATACCATCTACATGTTTTGTTAGTCTATAAAGTGCTACCAGACCAGTTTTTGTTTTTTAAGTTTATGAAAGGCCTGTGTTATGCAGGCGTTCAGATTTACTGATCTAATGGTCCTTTCTGGTCTTAAAAATCTATGAGTGTATGAATGTCATTTTTTGAAAATTAATTTTAAAATCTTTTCTACCATTAATAGTCTTAAAATGTTTTTCTAAAAAATATTGTCTTAAAAAGGAAACAAGTGGTTTATTTGTAACAAATATTTTCTCTCTCCCCTGTGCACTTTCAGGGCTGAGCTGATCTTTTCTCAGGTCTCACCAGCATGTGATTTTTCTCCCCGTGATTATTCTTAGTCTGAACTGAGCATAGAGAAGTTGAATTAGCCCAGACAAACTTAGGCCTCCATACAGCAAACACTTACATACATCACATGAGTGACATTTGGCACACAATGAAGAACCTAGCAGGGTCTTGCTGAATTAAATGAGGCTACTCTTTAATCATGTTTTTAGGATCCAGGTTTTAGAAAGCCATTAGCTCACTACAGTGCAGGAGACCCACACAAAGACCTGCATACAAGAGTGCTGATACAATTTGTACAGTGGGGGTACTGAGGGCCACTGAACTAAACTGTAAATCCCACATATAATGAAAACATCTTCAAGCCAGGGAGTGTGATGGCACCCCCAGGTCCAGCACCTTTGTCTGCACAGGATGAATGTCACCATAGGACACTGACTATAGCAGAGCTTTAAAACAATGAACAATATAGCAGCACCTTAGAGACTAACATGGTATCATGAGCTTTTGTGGGCGCAACCCACTTCTTCAGCTTCAACTGCATGGATCTCAAAATTCCATAACTTTTTTTTTAGTGTCTTCTGCCCTCCAGTGGTAACATATGTCAGCACTTCTTGTTTCTCCTAGGAATGAAAAGCCATTCAACACCAAAGGAGAATGGCTATTAAATATTATTATTACTAATTACATAGCACTTAGGACCAGGACTCTCTTGTGCTAGACAGTTTACAGAGAACAAAAAGACTACATGCATCAGCTGTCACAGTTGTCCTCAAAATAATATAAACATAGGGATACCTTAATCCTGACTAATATGCAGTTCTGATTCTGAATTTAGCCATGGCAATCAACTATGGAGTTGTTTCATGATTAACATTGGTCCCCAGTTGTTATCAGGATTACATCAGGTAATATTAGCAAATTATTCTCTCTGAATCAGCATGGGTTATAAGATTCTGACTCCTAAACTTTGTATCCCCAGTTTCTATTCATCCCTTACATTTTGGGTAGGTCTACCCTGCACACTCATTTCGGAATAAACTATTCAAGAAGAAATACTTTGAAATAAGAAAAGCTTATTTTGAAATAGTGCATCTACTCTACAGGGAAGACTCGAAATTAGTCCTAGGCAGGCTCTCCTAATGTGGATGTGCTATCTCAATTCAGAAGCATTAGGGAGAATTACTTTGAATGGCCCTAGGGAGGAGGTATTGCAAAATAGCAGTGGAGCATCCACACTACAGCTATTTTCAAATAGCAATTTCGGAAGAGGCATTATTCCTCATGGAATGAGGTTTACAGAAGCCGGAATAAGCTGTCTGTTATTTTGAATTTATTTCAAAATAATGGAATTGCTGTGTAGACGCTTGTACTATTATTTCAGAATAATGGCCGTTATTACGAAATAACGCTGTTGTGTAGATGCACCCTTCATGTACTCTTTATACTGCAAAATGAGCACCTTTCCCCGATTTAGGCATGTTAAGGTGAAAATCGCATTTTGAGAAAAAAAAAACCCAAGTTGCTAAACAGAAATTCTTCAACCTCTTTTGTTCATCTGTGAGAAAACACAAGCAAAAATGTAAACACTTCTTCTAAGTAAAAATCTACTACGCTGAACCTTGGGCTTTTCTTTTGGCTTCCTTGCCATTTAAATGCTATTAAAAACTGTAGGAAACAATGTCCCGCTTATTGTGCAGAGGTGCTATTCCTACATACGAGGTTTTCTATATCCGTACAATTCTTAGCTCTTATTACTCTCCATTAGGCTCTTGAATATGTATTAGCTGATAGCAGTCTGCAGAAGAAACATTTTTAGACAAAAAGGACTGTAAGATTCAGGTAAATGTTGCAATTATTTCTTTTGTTTGATTGTTTTTTTCCTTCTTTATGTCTTCATAGGGAAAGAAGATGGCCAAAGAACTTCCTGGAACAGGCTGCACCGACATTTTTCCAACCCAGGTCTTGGGACCCTAGCTTGCTCTGAGGCCTTGGACATTGTGGGTACGTTTATAATGCAGTGTTATTCTGAAATAACATAGTCTGCATCTACATTACAAGCAGTTATTTTGTCATAATAATGTCAAAATAATGTTGAGCTAGAGGATTTCTTACTCCGACTCCCGTAGCCCTCATGTTATGAGGAGTAAGGGAAGTCGGAGGAAGAGTGCTCTTTCTCGGACTTCCTGCTGTGTAGACGGTGCCAAAAACTGAAATAAACTATTTTGACTTAAGCTACGCAATTGACGTAGCTGAAGTTGCGTAGCTTATTTTGGCTTTAGCCCTGCTGTGTAGACATGCCTTGTGTGAGCACCATCAACCTACATGTACTATTTCAGAATCCTCAAAGAAGGCCTGGGATGAAATCCTGGCTCCTGTAAGATCTATGGAAGTTTTGCCCCTGACTTCAGTGAGGTCTGGTTTTCATCTGATGCATCTATGATATAAGAAAGCCCATAAAACTAGAAATTCAGAGCCTCTAATCTCAGAATCCTGTGCCTTGGCATCTAAACAGAAAACAGATGAACAGCATATGCAATCAAAGGGTGTTCTATTTACTTGCTCCTTTGAGTTTTAAGGGCTGGGGCAATCTATGGTTAGCTGGCTCTAGGGGGCTTTGTATCAGATCCCTAACCCCCACCAACAGCAGGCTGCTGACTAATGCTTGTCAGAAAACGGCTTTCTTTATGTCCCACAGAAATGACATCTTTTCTGGAAAACAAACTAACCAACCAACCAACCTTTGATTCAGGAATGCCACAGCAGTGCCTCATGCAAGTTATAGTTTAAGTGCCCCATGCTCCTATTTGCCATTGTTGTCTGGGCTACCTGGTCAGCCTATAGACCCAAGAGGCACAATGATCACCCCTCTTGGTGAGGGGAGGTAGTACATTACTAGATTCCCATGGGTCTGCTTGGTCAACAGGTTGAGGAGCCTGCCAAGAGCATGCCAAGAGAGGAGCTTACGTACAAACTTGCACAAGCCAGGAGGCATCACAGTGGCATAGCTAAGTAAAAGTATTTTGGATTTTAGGCAAAATATTTTGTTTTCTCAGGGGTATTTTTTTTAATCCGATTTTTCCATAGAAGGTAGACACTTGCCATGAATACAAATCTGTTTAGGATAAAAACACAATTTGCCTTTGAAAAAACAGTTTTAATAGAACTGTGCTGACCACCTTCAAGCAGATAATAACATTGACTATGGAGTAAGCTTCCAATAAGTACTGGGGGTGTGGAAATAGATTTCAGGATCTATGCCCCAAAATGACAATGGATTACACAAAGAATACAAATATTATATTTTCTTACTGGAAACCAAGATGTGATACAAATGGCACACAATACACTCACACCTATTCAGCCCCAATGAGTCACTAATGCTGCATGGGAGAAATGGAGGTCAGAGTCTAGTAAGTCCATCACATCTGTTTACACTGGACTTGTTTAACTTTGTGATTCATAAAAGGTGAAATGTGCTAGATAGTCTCTTTGGTCCTTAGGTTAAATCCATGAATCACCCCAAAGGAAGTTCAGTTTCAACAGTGTCAAGTAGGGGGCACTATAAATCCAGTTATATATTCATTGCAGTAGTAATGTGTTGAGGCCACCTCTTTTAAAAATTAGATCAAAACAAATAGGAAAGAAACCTGCACAGACTAAGAAGTTTGTAACATAAATATTTCTGAGTACAGGCAGTCCCCGGGTTAGATACAAGATAGGGACTGTAGGTTTGTTCTTAAGTTAAATCTGTATGTAAGTCGGAACTGGCATCCAGATTCAGCCACTGCTGAAACTGACCAGAGGCTGACTACAGGAAGCCCGAGGCAGAGTTGCTCTGCCCCGGGCTTCCTGGAATCAGCCGCTGATCAGTTTCAACAGGCTAAATCTGTGCACCAGTTCTTACCTACAGATTCAACTTAAGAACCCCAGGTGTCCCCAAGTCAGCTGCTGCTGAAACTGATCAGCGGTTGATTCCAGGAAGCCTGGGGCAGAGCAACTCTGCCTCGGGCTTCCTGTAGTCAGCGCTGGTCAGTTTCAGCAGCAGCTGACTTGGGGACACCTGGGGCAGAGCAGGTTGGGTGCTGCTGGGTTGTTCCAGTAGCGCCGCTCCTCGGCGCTACTGAACCAACCCAGCAGCACCCAACCTGCTCTGCCCCAGGCGTCCTGATTCAGCCGCTGCTGAAACTGACCAGCAGTGGCTGAATCAGGACGCCTGGGGTAGAGCAGCTGGGGTGCTGCCAGGTTGGTCCAGTAGCGCCCAGAGCGGCGCTACGGGACCAACCGGCAGCGCCCCAGCTGCTGTACCACAGGCATCTGGAGCAAAGCCGCAGAGCACGGGGGCAGCGGGACAGCCCAGACGTGCCGCGGCTGTCCTGCTGCCTGCGTGCTCCGCGGCTTTGCTCCCCGTCTCCCTGGTCTGCTGGTCTCCAGCAGACCAACAGAGCAGGGAGACGGGGAGCAAAGCGGAGCAAAGCCGCGGAGCACGCCGGCAGCGGGACAGCCACAGCGCATCTGGGCTGTCCGCTGCCCGCGTGCTCTGCGGCTTTGCTCTGCTTTGCTCCCCGTCTCCCTGGTCTGCTGGTCTGCTGGAGACCAGCAGACCAGGGAGACGGGGAGCAAAGGCACGGAACACGCCAGCAGCAGGACAGCCACGGCGCGTCTGGGCTGTCCGCTGCCCGCGTGCTCCCCGGCTTTGCTCCCCATCTCCCTGGTCTGAGGAGACATGGAGCAAAGCCATGGAGCACGCGGGCAGCGGACAGCCCAGACGCGCTGCGGCTGTCCCGCTGCCGGCGTCCTCAGAGACTTTGCTTCCCGTCTCCGTGGTCTGCTTGTCTTCAGCAGACCAGGGAGACGGGCAGCAAAACCCGTTCGTAACTCGGGGACTGCCTGTACTAGCATTTAACCTTTAGGTATAAACCTTGTAAGGAGTTGCAGTCCAGCTTTTCTAATGGCGTCATAAGGCTGATATTGCTGCTCTCTAAGGGTATGTCTACACTAGCCCCCTAGTTCGAAGTAGGGAGGCTAATGTAGGCATTCGAACTTGCAAATGAAGCCCGGGATTTAAATATCCCAGGCTTTATTTGCATGTTCCCATCCGGTCGCCATTTTTAAATGCCACTAGTCCTGACTAACTGCCCGTGGCTGCACGCGGCAGTTAAACAGTAAGTCGAACTAAATCCTTAGTTTGAATTACCTACTCCTCCTGGATTGAGGTGTAACAGGTAATTCGAACTAAGGGCTTAGTTCGAATTACCGTTTAACTGCCACGTGTATCCGCGGGCAGTTAGTTTGGACTAGTGGCATTTAAAAATGGCGACCGAACGGGAACATGCAAATAAAGCCTGGGATATTTAAATCCCGGGCTTCATTTGCAAGTTCGAATGCCTACATTAGCCTCCCTAGTTCAAACTAGGGGGCTAGTATAGACATACCCTAAGAGGACCTGATACAAAGCCCATTGAAATTAATAGAAGGCTTCACTTTGATGGGCTTTGGATCAGGCCCTTTCAAAAAAGAGGTTAGGAATGATTGCTAAATGGAAATTTTGCTTTGTAGCTTATGTCAGCATATGTTTTTGCTGATACAAATTACACCACATATCAAATAAGCAAATGCAGATAGAGCCCCACCTGTATAGTATAGAATAGGGATGTAAAAAACAAGTTAAAAAAGTAACTATGTAACTGTTAGAAATCCTAGCAGTTACATGCGATGCAAACTTTGCAGAATAAGGCTTCTACTGCAGATCCCACAGCACAGCTGTCTCCTTGGGAGTGGGACTGGCAGCTGGGAACTGTTGCCTGGATCTTTCAGGGCAGGGGACTGGCAGTGTGGGGAATGCAGGAGTCAGGGGAGTCGGGGGGGAGGAGGTGTCCAGGAATCTGGGAACGGGGGGGGGCGAAAATGAGAGTGGGGGAGTGAGGAGAGTCTTGGGGGGGCACATCTGGCACAGGCTTTTTTGCTCCCTCGACTTCCCCTGGCCACCAGGATTGGTTTTGCTCTACCCAGTCCTCTTCCCAATCGCCAGAGGTGTTTTCTATCCCCACAGCCCCCCACCCCCAACAACAGGGATGTTTTCTGTCCCCTCCTCCCCCCGCCCCCGGCTGCCAGAGATGTTTTCTCTCCCCATAGCCCTCCAGGCTGCCTGGGTCTTTTATTCCTCCTCAATCTTCCCCACCCTCGCTGTGCTAGGGCCAATGGCTGGGAGGGGGAAAAGGGTTTGGGGGAGTGGGGCTACTTACCTGTGTGCTCGCAGGCAAGATGATGGAGCCCCAGCCCTGCTGGCCTTTCCCGTGGTGGTGCAGCTGCTCCCAGTGGACACTGCAGGATAGCTCTGCCCTGTGGGCTCACTGACCCCAATGGACACTCTAATTTTGCATCCGTACAAACAGCAGCCACTCGCTTTGCATGTGATGGAAAATTGTCCTTTTCCCAGGGCTTGCAGTCAGGGCTGGATTAAGGTCTTTGTAGGCTCTAGGCACTCTCATAACCACAGGCCTTTAAATGAGAATACAAATAAATATGTAAGGGGAAACACCCTATCACATATATGGCTAATATTGCCACTTTAATTTTCACTCTTGGAAGTGGTATTCCAGGTGAGCAATTCATGGTACTTCATTTTAAAATAAGAAGGTGCAACTAATGACAAAGAAAGGCACGTTTATAAGCCAGGGGAACAAAGCCATCTCAGTGTTTTGAATGAAGTGGAACATTTGTTGCCCTCACTTACGTTAATAGGCCGCAGTGCACTGTCTCTTTAAAGAAGCAGCAAATGTAACTTCTGCAAATGTCCAACACAAGGGCTGGATACTACAAGGCAGACAGTTTTGAAGACATTTTGAGACTGGGAGGATGTTGGGGTCACCCTGCACAAAGTAACTAAGCAGTGGAAGACAGGGTATGACCTGCATTCTTGTCTGCTGGCTGTTGGTGTCAGGGCGGTGAACCACAGCAGCATAGCATTTAAGAAACCAGGAGTACAGACAGTGACACTACCCCCTTTGGGTTAGG
Organism: Pelodiscus sinensis; assembly: GCF_049634645.1. NCBI lineage: Eukaryota > Metazoa > Chordata > Testudines > Trionychidae > Pelodiscus > Pelodiscus sinensis. The sequence goes on along the minus strand of NC_134713.1, from coordinate 98,422,997 downwards.
TTGAACCCCAAAACATCCCTGTGGGTAACTCAAAGCATTGCACATAGAGTAAGGGTGCTTAGAATCATCAGGTGTAACATTGCACCTGGATGTTGTTTGCTGACTAAATATAGCAAATTATTACATTTAATTTAGCAGTTTTCTTTTCTTATTTTTGAGTCAATTATGAAACTTTTAGTAGACCCTACGCACTGTGCCTATTGTGCCTAATGGATAAATCTGGCCCTGCTTGCAGTTGTCCTGGCACAACCCCACCATGACCATGCTTTAAGTTAGGAGAAGAGGAAATTGCATACCAAAACTGTAAGCCCTAGCTCTTACCCATTAGGAGGAATTCTTGAGCAAATGGACTTGCAGACAAACACAGTCAGACACACTCTAAAATACAGAGAGACATTAGCCAGCTCCAGGCATGCACCGGCTTCAGCTGCCATCCCTGCTTCCAGGGAGCCAGCTGCTACCCCATGCTGTGGGCTCTACTCTGCTATTTATTTGGAAACTGTACCCCTTAACTCTATTCATCTGAAGAAGTGGGTTGTGCCCACAAAAGCTCATGATACCATCTATGTATTTTGTTAGTCTCTAAGGTGCAGCAAGACTATTTGTTGTTTACTTTTTTTCAGTTACAGACTAACATGGCTACCCCTTTGAAACTAATGTAGAAAAATATTACTACAAAATAAAAAAAGTGATGGAATTCTTTGATTTGAAACAAAGGGTATACAACACTTTTATACTCAGTAATTAAGGGTGGGACAAAGGCTGCAGGGTAACTTATGAAAAAACTTAAAAAACAATGAATCATTTAGCAGCACCTTAGTGATACCATCTACATATTTTGTTGGTCTTTAAAGTACTACCAGACCATTTGTTGTTTTTTAAGTTTATCCTGTACAGACTAACTCGGCTACCCCTTGAAGCACCTTAATGGTTTCCCTAGTTTATGACTGTCACTGTAGCAGTGACATTTAGGAGGAAGAAACTATCCAGATCAATGTGTCCACTAATCTTTTCCGTCCATATGTGGAATACTTTTTATGTGCACGTAGGCCTGTACAAATGTGCACCACTAGGGAAAAACAAAAAACCTACCTGTGGGCTCTCTGTTAATCAGGAATCTCTCCTGAGTGGCTGCACAGATTACAGGGAACACTGGTCTAAATTAACTCTAATTACAGTGCACATGATTTTGTGTTGTAATTCAGGAGGCTCAGATATGTCTGAGATAGCATCTTGTTACTGAATGTTTTGTACCCAAGTTAGTCACTAGGCCAAGACATTTGAGTAGCTTAGTTAAACAGAGTTTTAGTTCTTTTCATGATAGGTTATGGTATCCTTTTCCCATGCTCACATCACTAAGGTTTGGGTTGTTTCTCAGAGCTGATAGTTACCCTCTGCTCTCTGGGCATGTTCAGTCAATGCCCCCTTTGCAGGAGAGAGGCACTATGCTTACTTCCTGCTCTGCTAAGGCTGCCATATTGGTTTGTTTGATTTTTCAGTGCTAGATAACAGGAACACTAGCACTGAGGGTAGGTAAATGTCAGTGATAAGTTATTGAACACTTGGCCACAGATAGCACATGGTTGGTTTTAGATTTTCTTTGAACTTATTTTGATTTCCCAAGAGGTTTTCCTTCTGCTGGATGGTCCCAGCTATTTCTTCTATACAACTCAGCGAGGTCTCCAGAAGCAGAGCCCAAATAGCAATGCAAAACATAAGGGCAAGTCTTCTTTTTTTGAGCAAATCTGTTTCCTCTGTGCCACCCAACAAAGTATCAGCTCTTGGGTGATTAAGGATATTCCTAGGAATACATCTACACTGCAAGCTTCTTTTGGAATAAGCTTTTCTGGAAGATATCCAGATATTCCGAAAAGCTTTTTCGGAAGAGGAATTATTCCTCATGGAATGAGGTTTACCAATGTCAGAAAAGCCGTGTTATTTCAATTTTATTTTGAAATAATGCAATTGCGGTGTGGATGCTAGTATTGTTTTTCCAGAATAACAGCTGTATTTCTGGAAGAACCGTGCAGTGTAGATGCACCCTAGGGTGCAAAGGATCGTTCTGGTGAGAAGCAAGGAGTGTGGCTTGAGGGCAGCGATGGGAGAAATATAGGCTGGACTTCATTGACATTCATTCATTTACAAATGAAGGGAGGAATAAGATCTGTGGAGTTGTACTGCGCTGGGGATTAGGAGAAGCCCAGTTCAGTGCTGATGGCAGTGTTGTGAAACCAGAAAGGGTGTGGCTGGGTGAGTTAAGGAAGTGGCCAAGTCTTTAGCAAAATATTAAACAGTACTATGATAGATGCACTGCAGGGGACATAGATTATGTAGCAAGGGTTGCCCCACCCTATACTTCTTTTAGACCCCAGTAAAGTAAGGTACTTAAAATGTGTTCCTAATTTTATATATGTGAATTATCCCTTTACCAAATGAATTGACTTAATGGGTCTATGTGAATTCATAAAGTTAGAGTTTCTCATCGTAGACAGCATAAGAATCCAGTTCTCTCTGCCTATGTGGTGCACTCTTATCCCAACACATCTGTGACTCTTACAAAGAATATTTTAATCTTAACATAATTCTGTCTTCTTCCTTTGCCATGAGTGCATTGCTCTCAATAAAATATTTGTTTTTAGATCTGAAGAAACTACAATGTTTCCACTTAGGCTAGTTGTCTGAGTGATAAGGGTGGGTGGTATGGTAAGTCTCACCATTGAACAAACTGAGCACTTCTAAACAGGCATTGGTTACACGTTTTACAGCAAAATACCCAGGTTCTCCTGGAGCCATATTCTCCCCAATAAGGACTTACACATACATTCCTCCCCAATGTCTCCTGGGGCTCTACATCGAGATAGCCCATCCACATTGTGGGAGCCTGCCCCGGACTAATTTTGAGGCTTCCCTGTAGTGCAGATGCTCTATTTCGAAATAAGCTTTTCTGGAAGATATCTTCCAGAAAAGCTTATTCCAAAAGAAGCTCGCAGTGTAGACATATTCCTAGGGATATCCTTAATCACCAAAGAGCTGATACTTTACATATACACTCGATTTAGGCCCTATATTTTATTGTTCATGTGAAAAAACACAGTCTGAACAGTCTGAATAACAAGACCGACCTGAAGGTAAGATGAATTTTGGAGCATCGCTTTGGATGGAATTGCAGGGGCATTGTAGCAATAGTCAAAGCTGAAGAAGAGAAAATTAAAGTATACAAAATAAAATATGAAAACGGCCTGAGTGAGAGCTTTGGCAGTCTGGAGCAGACAGAAAACAGGACATGTTATAAAGGAATAAGTAGGAATATTTGGATCCACAGAGATCATTAAAAATGTGGGTATGCTACATGATGTATGCATGGTATCAAATTTATATTCCTTAAGAAATTTTCAATTACTCACTTACCCATCTTATACTTCTTGCTATAGTTTATATCTCAGTTGACTTAGCTAAGAATTCTTATGTTTATATGTTTTATTAACCAAAACAAAATTCAATATTAGAAATTAAAGAATGAGAAATAAAGTTGGTTAGAAAATAGTGTTCATAATTTTTAAATAAATTATTTTCACATAAAATACTAAAACTTTATATAAAAATCTATATCAAATCAATAGACCAATAAATGTTAACACACAGTGGAAAATAAAATGCATTTATTCTAGGTAGGTATTTTCAATATCGGTGTAGAACAATGTATCTTGAAACATATCCTTCATTAATTTGTCAATTAAACTCGGCATGCCATTTATAAACTTTATATGTTAATTAAATGGTGAGTATCAATTCAACCCATTAAAATTCCAAAGTCAGGAATTTATTAAATAATTAGAAGTATCAATTTAGTTCAAAAGTACCTTCAAGATAAACTATAATTTATAGCCACACTTGTCCATTTTTTGCACTCACAAATATGTCACTAAGCATCAAATAGAGCTATTTTTTAGAACAAATTACTTATATTATGGGAATTAAACTTAATACCATTATTAACTGAGCCACCTCTTTCATCCAAGTTTCACTGAAATTGGTATGAACAACTGTGTTTTCTTTCCAGAGTTTGGCAGTGGTCTCCTTTGAAAAGGACTTTAAAAAAAAAGAGTGATACTTCATAAGCTGTTTTGTGCTACCATGTCACAAGTACTTGCAAGTTCTAAAAATTCTGGGGGCAGAATTAATTTTCCTTGCCGTATATTCCAATAAATCAGTTAATGTCTGTCAACAAACAGGTACCTGGCATAATTCTGACCATAACTGTAGGTAAGCAGATTTCCTTTTTATTAACTTACCGTTTCCATTCAAAAAAGTTTTTGCCCCTAAAATTTGCATTTTTGCTGTCTCAAAATTGGGTGAGAAGTCACACATTTTAATTCAATAACAACCGGGTTTAAGCCTTCAATATGTGAGATTAACATATTAATATTATCATTTTTTGGTAACCGACTTGTTTTCAGTACTCAGACTCTGGCTGTGAGCAACAGAAGGGATAGTAAATTATCAAGAATGTGGGAAGAAAGAAAAGCATGGGAGATAAAATGAGTATCTTAGTTTTAGTCATGTTTAGTTGCAACTGCCAACAAGACAGCCACAAGGAAATGTTAGACACCCTAATCCAGGGGTGCCCAAACTTTTTTCAAAGAGGGCCAGATTTGATGAAGTGAACATGCGTGAGGGCCGACCATTCTGCCTGACATTCTTTGAACCATTAAAATTAAATGCAAATTAACTATTTTATGCAAAGTTTATTGCAAACGGCACACTTTTCATTTCGTCACATGGATGACAAATCTAAACAGGTATTAAATCACTCTGCCTTTCATATCTGAAGGCCAGATGAAAAAAAAAATCCAGGAAGCTGAAATATATGTCAGGAACATTGTAAAGTACATTACATATTATTGGTAATAAAGGTTGTCTGTCAACTTTTAAGTTCAAAAAAATATGAACAGGAACATAACACCAAGTATACATGTTGTGTCCAAATATATTTATAACTGATTTAGACCAACTGACATTAACTGAGATTTTACAATGTATTCATCTCAATACATATGGATTCGTTGGGGGCCATAAAAGATAGATATTGTCAAATTACCTGTGGGGCCGTATTAAACCGGAACACGGGCCGCAATTGGCCCACGGGCCGGACTTTGGACATGCCTGCCCTAATCTGTGGGAACTGAATGAGATCTGTCAGACTTAGGTGACCAGTTACAAACTACAACATAACATGAATAATAAATAGTGAAGAATGAAAATAAATTGTTCATGAACAACTTACAGGTTGGAAACTAATACTTCAAACTAACATGGAAAATATTTAAGAAATTCTGGATCAGTTTGTAGCTGATTTACAGATGGAGAAAAAAGGGACTAGTTTTATAGTTTTGATCAGCACCACTACAGAATGCTTTTTTTGTGTCTTTCAATGAGACTTTATATATCACATGTTATGCAATCTCACTTTCTTGCAGCCTAGGACAGCCCTGAATTTCCTTTTACAGAAAAAAAGACTTGTGAATGCACAAAGTGCATTTTTCATGGGCGGTGCCAGGTAGGAAAGGGTTAAGTATAATTGTAGCCTTGGTTTGTTTAGCAGCCAGCTAGGGGGAAGGAACAGAGCAAGGCAGCTGAGCCCAGCCCTGCAGCTCCTCTCTGGCTCCACAGGTTACTGCTGCTGCTCTTAGTCACTGGAATCTAGGTGGGGTTCCCTCCTCCCTTAGTGCCTTTCCGCTGATTAAAAAGCAGCTCACACACACACACACACACTCCTTCTCTCTCTTCAGAGAAGGCTTCTTAAAACACCCCTCCCTGCGGAATCCAGAAACAACTCTCAGGCTTGGGCACCTATTCTCTGCAGAAGGCCCTGACTACTGTGTGAGATGGTGACGTGTTCCCTTGCCTGCTGGAGATGCAGGTGGCTCCTGCCCCTTCTCCTGGGCTTAGCTATCATCTCGGGCATCATTGCACTGGCCGGCAAGGGCTGGCTGGAATCGGAGTCAAAGCCCTACCAGCACCAGGCGTCGTTATGGGAGAGCTGCACCAAGTTCAACAATGCGCTCAACTGGCAATGCGAGTCTCTCATGGAATACGGTAGGTGTTTGCAATGGGGTGTAGGAGTTTGGGTCACATGCCGGATCTCATCCTACTCCACTGCCCAGATATCCCTGCCAATATTTGACAGCTGTAAATCAGTGCCACTTTTATTAGCAAAATAACTTGCCTTTACCAAAATGCTCCCTTTCCTCATTTACCAAGGGTCTGCTTATGCCCCCTCCTATGGCTGGTTAATGAGTGGTACAGGACAGACTGGTGTTTGCTGGACTAGCTTTAACAGTGTTTCCTGGTTAATAGTTACATAGAAAATCAGGCCTTGTCCGACTTAGATTGCTTTAGAACAGGCTTCCCTCTCAATCCTACATTAACTGGATAAGGGACTCACTATGGAAGTAAATGAAACAGAATAGCAAGGGGGTCTTTTAAAACCAAGCGAACAGGCCTGGCTCTTTGCGTATCTTCTCTCTGTTATTGCTGGCTCTCCATCAGCACTATATGTGGCCGACATGAGGCTTCTTAAATTCCCTGCCTCTTCTCTTTTGTGTTGATAATGCCAGCCATTGCTAGCACAATGCACATGCCCACCTGCAAACATCTTAACTACCCTCCCCATGGTATTCTGGAGGAACAGTAAGGAAAACAGGAGTCTAACCCTTCATGATTAGGGAAATTCTACTACTTCGGTGCCTCTCACCTTGCAATTTCAAATAGAGTGAAATGTGTTTTGAGGGTGGAAAGAAAATGGCATTAGTTGAGAGACATACCTACAGAACAGAAAAGAAAATCACCATAGGAAGCAGCTGAAAAGTCAGACATTAAACTGGGGGATAATGTGTATGTATTTTGAAAGTGTCTAAAAATGTTACTAAATTATGATCGGGTCAGCTATGGCATCTTAATACTCTCACATGTTCTCAGGCAATGGGCTTTGCTAATAGTTGCTGCCAAAGTACTTGATGATTATATTTGCTGTTCTACAAAATGGAATATTTAGAGTGTGATATAGAGACACACTTTCGAAACATCATTGAAATGCAGTGGATTGGGGAAGCTTTGGGAGGATACATATAAGAAAATTGCCTGTTTTTTCTCCCTACAAGGCAGAGGCTTTTATTTGTACATATTGATTCTTTTATAGCTTACTTAGTAGAGATACAGTGATTGTATCAACATGTTAAATATCCAAAATGATCTGGAAGGAACCTTGGATTATACTGGATTTAAAATGGGTAGTAGGGCGTAGCCATGCAGAACTCATTGTGAGATAAACAGCACAATGTTTTACCCTCACAATGTTTGTAGGTTTTACTTTTATGTGGGAGGAATTTGACTGTCCTCAAAAAGTAACTGCATGTCCCTAGACTTTTCCTACAAAGGGAAGAAAGGCTAACACAGCACTTGAGGTTTTTTCACATGGTAACCCAGTAATCCTCTCAATACACAGTATAAATTAAGCATTCTATGACATATTGATAAATTGTTTCATACTTCACCCCAGAAGACCAGGAACATTGGAGAAAGGGCCACATTCTGCTGTTTATCTAAAGAAACTTTGTTCTGGTGGCTGTTCTAAATGAAAAATAGCCTATAGATTATTTTCACAACTCAGTTTTGTCCCCTGAATAATCTAGATGAGATTAATGCTGAGGTTATTCTGTTCAAATAATATCTACATGTAGGCAAAGGACATAAGATGTCAGACCGTGGTTTGATTGGCTTAACATACCAATATGCTACATGTTAATTTGCTAAGAAATGTAACTCAAAATAGTCAGCATAGGATGGCTCCAGTTTAAAAAAATCCATGAATCTAGAAATGAATGAATCTGGATCTATCTAATTACTCCACCCCTTTTCTGCTCTCCACCCAGTGATAAGAAAAGAAAGCTTCAAGGTGGATCTAATATAAAACTACATTGGAATCAGCTTGTCAATCAAGCATCTGCATGTCTTTTGCATGCTGAGAGGAGATGAAACTGAACCATGCCTGGGGGAAGGGGTGGGGAGTGGAGGACATCTTCATGTTGGAATGGTTTCTAAATTGAACTATTTGCTTAATTCAGGTGTGAAATCTGAGAGTCTGGTATCAGATTTACAATGGATAGAGGGTGGAAAGACAAAAAGATGAGTGGGGTTATCTTGCATATGGAAAAAGGGTTTCATTTAATTGAGATCCATTCTGATATGAGACCAGGAAGCTCCTGAGGTCCAGCATGGGCATGTTGCTAATATACAGAATGCAAAAGCTGGACTGCTGCACTGCATTATGAATGGAGGATATATAGTTTAGAATATTCCTGGATTAGCAATTCTCCTTTTGTATCTAATCTGTGTTGTACAGACATATTGTGTTTGATGTATGAACTTGTTTTCAAAGCAGCTGTTCTTCTGCCTTTGTACATTAAAAGGACACTTGTAGGTTGAGATCCAATATTTGTGGGTGGGAATAGCCTCTTGATTCTAGATGATTGTTTTTGTTTTAAATTCATAGCTTTGCTTTACAGTTGTTTTAGATTTGAATTATGATCATATAACAGAAAGTATATATGGCAAAATACCTAACAGAGTAGTTAATGCCTTGCTGGTCATGTTTTAATAATCCAGTGGCATTTATTAAACATACAATAATTGACTCAAAAATACATGCAAAACATGGAAACATTAATTTGGATCTTTACCAGAAAAAAAAAAACCCTAGAAGCTTATGAACATGAGTCAAGTTCCATGACTCATTTACAAAGTAGTTGTGTAAGTAATAACAGTGTAGCTGAGTAGACTTTGATACAGCAGGCTCTCAGCCAAGTGTATTGGTAGATTTATCTGGGAGCTCAGATGAGTTAGGTAGGAATTCTAAAGATACATTACACTCTCTTGACCTGATACCTCTGTGCATATTTCTTCCTGATTTGTGATACAAAGTTAAACTTTGAACTTTTCTGGGCAAAACCCACTTCTTCAGATGAGTTGGAGTGGATATAACAGGAACCCAGAATTTATAACAGAAAAATAAGGGGGGGGGGGGGAAAGGGTGCCTGTCAATTATAGGATAATTATAGCTCTTTCTTCTACAAAGGAATTTCATAATCCAGTTACAGAAAGAGAGTGCAGAATTGACATTTATCTGCCAATATGACATTGTTTCCCTGGGTATGAACAAAGACATTAACTGGATGTCACATTATCAAGCCAGCCTTCCCTGCATTTAACACCTCATTTACATCAATAGCTTAGTATTGGACACTTCTAGCCTACTCAGCCTCATTAATACCAGTACTTCAATTGCAACTCCCCGCCCTTCTTTTTCTGTTGTAAATTCTGGGTTTCTATTATTTCCACTCCAGCTCATCTGAAGAGAGAGAGAATCATGAGCTTTCATGGGGAAAGCCCACTTCATCAGATGAGTGAATCTCTGGCAATAAGACATCAATTTCACCAGAACTGAAGCTTTAACAAATACACAACTCTCACATCTGATTGCAAAAACAGTGTTACAAAGGATGAACCATATGGAAACTAGTTCAGTGCTTTGTCTGTCTCAGGTTTCGTAAGCAGCAACAGCATGAAAGTGATGAGACAAGCTATGACTACCCATAGAGAAAGACAAAGGAACTCACAAACAGAGGCTCAAATTGCTGGGGATCAGATGAGGTCCACTCAACAGTCAGAAAGCTGTGAGGTGGAAAGAGAGCAAAAATCTGTCATCTTAGCCTTTTATGAAACTACGGGGCAGTAGGAGTCTTTCACTTTGTCGGACTGCCATCAGGCAGAAGCAGATTATAAAGAAAGACTTCCAACCAGAGTCCCGGGAGAACACACTAAAGGAATCCTAGCACTCTCACCCAGATCTGAAAGAGTCAGGAGTGTGTGTAAAAGTGGGGTTCACCAGGTGCTTTGCAGTGAATCTTTCTACCCTAATTTTTATATTGATTTTTAACACAGGTATCTGGTACATTTTTCAAGCCTTATTCTCTTTTGGTATTTCTCATTTAGAGATAGGGTAGGAAGATGGCAACAGAATCATAGAATCCTAGAACTGGAAGGGACCTTGAGAGGTCATTGAGTCCAGTGCCCTGCCCTCACAGCAGGACCAAGCACTGTCTAAGACCAGGGCTACTCAAATTTGGAAGCCCCGGGGGCCACAATGATACTGACAGCACATGCCGAGGGCCTCAACTTAAGTGTGGTTGCATATACATGCAAATATATATGCAAACAGCTTCTTTCATACTGACAAGCATGAATACAAAGCACTTCCCACAAAGCCCCAGCACTCCTGGCAGCTCCTCCCTGGGGGTTAGAAACACCGACACTCTGTACCAGTCTGTTCCAGCCAGCCCGTCTTCTTGCATCTTTCAATGCTCACCATGCATTTGAGACGCCTCGCTGTTGTGGAGTGTTCCCAGTGGTGGCCATGGTCAAAGGATCCCACCCGCAGGCCGCATGTTGAGCCCTGCGTAAAACCAAACTGCACCGAGGACCACAAAAAAACAGGCCCTATATGAGTTCCCTGTTTTAACCGCTGTGTAAAAGCAGGCAACCCCAGTCTTTAAAGTAAGTGGAGGCCAATGCATGACAGCTGTTTATCTATAAAATCAAAACTCTTGTATTGGTACCTTTGGGTTCTTCAGAGTTAAAATAGTCAACTACATGGCTTCATGGGCAAGAAGTGGCCTCTTCTTTGCAGGTATTTGCCTATGCTTGTGTCTGCTGTTTGGAAAGAGAATGGACTTTGAATGTTCAGAAGCCAGCATTGATTTAAAAAAAAATTAGGTTGCTTTTCAGGGAGAGATGTTATTCTTCAGGGCTGTGTCTAGACTGCATCCCTTTTCCGTAAAAGGGATGCAAATTAGACATATCGCAATTGCAAATGAAGCGGGGATTTAAATCCCCACCGCTTCTTTAGCATAAAAATGGCTGCCACTTTTTTCTGGCTCGGAGCTTTGCCGGAAAAAAGCACCAGTCTAGACACGGATCTTTCGGAAAATAAAGCCTTTTCCGAAAGATCCCTTATCCCTTTTAGTACTGAGTCTACATCAACTTTAAGAGACACCTATTCCCTTCTGTTTCTACTGGAAAAACCCATGTCCAAATCTTTGTAATTTCTCACTTTAACTATTCCAAATGCACCCCATTCTTTTCTCCTTTATTCTCACTTCACTCCCTCCAGTTCATGCAGAATAAATCTGCCAAAATCCAATTTCTTGAATGTGGCTGAGTCCACACCCTTTATGACATCCAGAAACTTCTGCATAGGTTGCCTTCACATCTCCCACTCTCTCTATGGGTACATCTACACTGTGCGGCTACTTTGGGATACCGGAGGTACTGGAGGTAACCCAAAATAGCTACCTCGTGTCTTAAGAAGCCGCTCATTATTTCAAAATAATGGGCACACTATTTTGGCAGCCCTGTAGCTCTCATTCCACGAGGGTTAAGGGATGTCTTGAAACAGTGCGTTATTTTGAAATTTGGCGCTGAAATTTAGATGCACCAAATTTCAAATTTCAAAATAGAATCAAAATAATATACACAATTTGCGTAATTTAGGGTGCTGTGTAGACCCTGTGTAGATCTGTGAGCATAAGATCCCTTATCTTGCATATCAATCACTCTTTCCTTATTCAGATCTTTCATTAATCCTAACTTCTTCTGCTAAGCCTTCAAATGCTAATTCTCCATTATAGCATTACACATTTAATCATCAATTTAAAAAGTAACTACAAATCCATGATGTCAAACAGCTTCTATCCCTTGCTCACAGCAGAAACCTGCACTGTCCAGGGAGATATCCCTTTATTTGTCTGCATTTGTCTTTACCACATCATTCTTGTCTGTTTGCTCATGAACCATAAATGAAATTTACAAAAGTAGGATAACTCTCTTTCCACTCACTCTTCAGTGAGAACTTTACTGTTCATTTCAATGGATACAGAGCTAGGTCAATGCTGAATGTGGTAGAAAATTCCAAGCTTTGTCTTTTTCTTTTGCTTGTAAAGCGTCGTGCATATTTATAGCACCATATAAATAGTGATAATTACAATTATTCTCTGCTTAGACCTCTTGGTTTCCCTGAAAGCCACACTTACATTTTTTATACTAACTCAAAGCCGTATGGTATGCTTATCAGGGACAGAATCGCTACAGTGATAGAATTAAATGAACAGAAGATGAAAGTGTGACATCCGCTTCCATGCATTGTTTTGTCTAACACGTTTCTTCCATTCCTTTCAAGCCTGGGGAAGAGCAGCAGCTGCCACCTACCTTGTCGGCTTCGTGATCCTGGTCATCTGTTTCATCCTATCAGTCGTTGCATTTTCCATTGATGTACTTAGTTTCAGCTATGTGCGAGGAATCGGTGGCTTGCTATTTATAGTTGGTAAGACTGAGTACAAAGAAAAGATTGCTTCTTAAACTGATGTTTGTTCTAAATGTGATATATGATAGCTGGAGTAAAACCTCCTTTATCTGAAAATACCCAGTCCTATCCTTATTTCTTTTCGGGTTCATGATTCATTGTCATAAATGAGAAAAGCTTGTTTTAATTTTGAAGTGATACTTAGTTTGCGTCCTCGGGGATTAGGGGTGTTTTAATGGTCAGTTACAACTTTTGAAGATGCAAATCAAATATCCCTTCAAAATTAAAAAAGGGCGTGGGTGTTGTGGCACGATGGGAAAGGCAGACATAAAGCAAGCAGGCAAATCAGAATGCTTGGCTTTGAATCCTTTGTGATGGGTCTGTGGCAGTAAATAAACACTGAAACAACAATCCCAGGAGCAACGTTGCTAATTCACAAGTATTTTTTTCCTGTGGAAACCATGAGCGGTGGGTAAAGAGGCAAGGGAAGGCATTGCCTTGATTGGGTCTTAATGCCCAACTCTTTGCCTCTTCCTATCCCTATTCTGACTCTTCCTGCAGGCTCCCACAGCATGCTGTTGCAGTCTCGTCAGTCTTCCTCCTGATCAGATGTAGGAACTTAATAGTGAAAAGACTTCTAGCTTGCCAGACCTACTAGCATAACATTCAGCTTTTAAAGGAGCCACATTGGTAATGAAGACATTTGACAACCCAATGTATCTGGGTCAATTTCTGTCAGGGCTCGTCTACACCGGCCCCTTTTCCGGAAGGGGCATGTTAATTTCACCTATCGTAGTAGGGAAATCCGCGGGGGATTTAAATATCCCCCGCGGCATTTAAATAAAAATGTCCGCCGCTTTTTTCCGGCTTTTAAAAAAGCCGGAAAAGAGCGTCTACACTGGCCCCGATCCGCCGGAAAAAGCGCCCTTTTCCGGAGGCTCTTATTCCTACTTTGAAGGCAACTTTGAAGTAGGAATAAGAGCCTCCGGAAAAGGGTGCTTTTTCCGGAGGATCGGGGCCAGTCTAGACGCTCTTTTCCGGCTTTTTTAAAAGCCGGAAAAAAGCGGCGGACATTTTTATTTAAATGCCGCGGGGGATATTTAAATCCCCCGCGGATTTCCCTACTATGATAGGTGAAATTAACATGCCCCTTCCGGAAAAGGGGCCAGTGTAGACGTAGCCTCAGTGTCTGAACTTACTGTGGAAAAGAGTTGTGCATTACATATTTGCTCATAACCGGTTAACCTACAGGACTTTAGTTTAAAAAAATGCTTTAAATATTTTATTAGTTTGTTGCTGAAGATTATAAAATCACATCTCTGAAAAAATCCTTACAAAGATTTTTAGATATACCTCTTTAGCCTTAAATGTTTGGATCTTTAGATATATAGTTTATGAAAATAAATTCTTCAAAAGACCACCCTTATCTAAAATGCACATTATAATTTTAATTACTGTAATATAAAAATCTGGCTTCCAAAGTCTTTCTATCCATCTCTGCTGTAATTTCTCCCTTCACCCCACTGATGAAGAGAGTCCTTAAAGGGACTTACCCCTTTTCATCCAGATAGCTGGACAAATGAGTTTCCTTTAGGGATGTTAAAAAGCAGGTAATTGGTTAAACATGTACCCACTGAAAAACTCAGTGGTTACACAGTTACCCACAATGCAGGCTGGTGGTCAGTTCCCTGAGAGCAAGTGTGTGCCTACAGCCCCACTCCTGGGGAGCCAGCTGCCACCCTTGCACTGCTACCTCTGATAGAGAGGCAGCAGCATAGTGTAGCAGCCAGCTTTTCGGGAGCCAGTGTATGCTGGGACCTGGCTTTTAAGTCAGCTTCTACCACACACCAGCTGTTGTCCTGCACTGCTGGCTACCCAGGAGTGGGGCAGGAGCCTGTATGTAACTGTGAAGGTTAACTGAGAAGCCCAGGCTTCTCAGTTAACCATTTAAATAGTTAAACTTTCACATCCTTAGTTTCCCTTTCTTTACTTCTGTTGATGAACTAGTTTTAAGAGAAACCTCCACCAAAATAAATACCCAAGTAAGATATAAAATCATTTGTTATATCTAAAATTTTTGGAAACATACTTTTTAAACATAAACATATAGGCTACGTCTACACTGGCCCCTTTTCCGGAAGAGGCATGTAAATTTCACGAGTCGTCGTAGGGAAATCCGCGGGGGATTTAAATATCCCCCGCGGCATTTAAATAAAAATGTCCGCCGCTTTTTTCCGGCTTTTAAAAAAGCCGGAAAAGAGCGTCTAGACTGGCCCCGATCCTCCGGAAAAAGTGCCCTTTTCCGGAGGCTCTTATTCTTAAAACTAGTTCATCAACAGAAGTAAGAATAAGACCCTCCGGAAAAGGGCACTTTTTCCGGAGGATCGGGGCCAGTCTAGACGCTCTTTTCCGGCTTTTTTAAAAGCCGGAAAAAAGCGGCGGACATTTTTATTTAAATGCCGCGGGGGATATTTAAATCCCCCGTGGATTTCCCTACGACGACTCGTGAAATTTACATGCCCCTTCCAGAAAAGGGGCCAGTGTAGACGTAGCCATGGTGAAAATTCATAAACATGTATATTGTTTTGGAGAACACTCAAAATAAATTAGTGTTCCTTTTTTTTGAAAGGAGTGAATGTTGTTTTGAACCCAGTAAACTACTTTAATTTAAAACAATGTCTCTTTTCCAGTGCACTAAATCAGTAATAATCTGGAATGATTACGCTATGAAGGCTAAGAGTACATTTAAAATATAAAATCAGCTTAGAAATATTAAGAAAATGTAAATAGAGAAGAGCTGCATCTTGTATTCCATAATATTTAATTGTGTATTCAGCAGGACAGCTAACTCGCCATTACTACAGTGAAAGCTTTGTTATCTGGCACTTGTGGGGAGTGCTGGTTGTGGGTTAATTGAATGTGCGGGATACTCAAGCAAAGGATTACATATACTCTGAAGGCAAAGGGTTAGAAAGCTTGAGGCAAGCTGAGGGAGAACAAGGCGCTGCTGCTGCTGTCAGCCGGCAGTGCCAGAGGCAGGCCAAGGGGAAAGGAGAGCCTGATGATTGCAGCTGTCACTGACAGTTATCAGAAGCCCCACAATGGCCAGAAGCATTGAGCTATGCAGCTACGAGAGTTGGGCGCATACATGCCTGAAGACACAGCAGTACTGTGACCTGGTTAACAAAGTATTCCAGTTAACACACTGCCAGATAAAAAAGCTTTCATTGTGCAAAGTTTTGGCATGTAAATCTCTGACAAACTTCAGGGTATATACAAAAAATCTGTGACTGACGGGGTTTTTTTATTCCTAAATGTCGTGCTTTTAATTAGGTGCCTTTTGCATGTCTCATCTGGCATGCAGTGAAAAACATGCTTCAATTTCTTTAGAAAAGAATTAGAGTGTTTTTTTTAAATGTCATTTGCTATATTTGGGTTCATGGATTTGGCAGGAAGCAGGTGAGCAGAGAGTGGGAGGGAGGAGAAGAGGGAAACATTAAGGAGGAGGTGGGGATTGGGTGGGGCCAGAGGTAGAGCAGGGGTGGTGTACGAGTAGGGCCACAGGCTGGGAAGCTCGCTTCCTTAAATGGCAGCTTCACCCATTGCAAATGGTGGAAACTTCTATACAAAGGCTAAAGTAAATTATTTTAACTACTCCATTTGAGTCTTCTAGTCCAGATTGTTCCTTTTCTGCATCCGTGCTTGGTTAAAGAAATTAAGCCATTGTGTTAACTTGAATTCTCTTCAAGAGTCAGATTAAGGACCAAATTCTTCAGTCACTTTGGACCCAGAATACCCTTTTGAAGTAAATGAGATCTGTATGTAGAATGGTTCCGGAATGAAAACCTTGATCCTGTAATCAGATCTGTGTAGACAGACCCTCATACCTATGCTGAGTCCCATTAAAGTCACTGTATCTCTGCAAGAATGCAATGGTACCCCCCCAAAGATTTGATTGTAGGATTGGAGCTAAGTCCCTAAATATCTGAGGGTACGTTTACACTAGCCCCCTAGTTCGAACTAGGGAGGCTAATGTAGGCATTCGAAGTTGCAAATGAAGCCCGGGATTTAAATATCCCGGGCTTTATTTGCATCTTCCCATCCGGGCACCATTTTTAAATCCTCCTAGTCTGAACTAACTGCTCGCAGCTACACGCAGCAGTCAAATGTTAACTCGAACTAAGTCCTTAGTTTGAGTTAACTGTTACACCGTATTCCATGAGGGTACACCTCATTCCCAGAGGGTATGTCTACACTGCCCTAGTTCGAACTAGGGTGGCTAATGTAGGCATTTGAACTTGCAAATGAAGCCCGGGATTGAAATATCCCGGGCTTCATTTGCATGTTCCCGGGCGGGCACCATTTTTAAATGCCCGTAGCTCGAGTACCTGCCCGCGGCTACACGCGGCACGGACTAGGTAGTTCGAATTAAAGCTCCTAATTCAAACTACCGTTATTCCTCCTGCAAGGAGTTTTAATGGTAGTTCGAATTAGAAGCTTTAATTCGAACTACCTAGTGCGTGCCGCGTGTAGCCGCGGACAGGTAGTTCGAGCTATGGGCATTTAAAAATGGTGCCCGCCCGGGAACATGCAAATGAAGCCCGGGATATTTAAATCCCAGGCTTCATTTGCAAGTTCAAATGCCTACATTAGGGTGACAGTGTAGACATACCCTGAGAAAAAAGTATGCCCTTCTGCCAATAAAGTCAGAGAAGGAAATGTGATGAGATTAATTGTCACTAATTTCTTTTGTTTTTCCCTTTCTTTAGTGATATTCCAGATCACAAGCCTGATCATCTATCCGGTGATGTTCACAGATACCATCCCATTGAGGGGATCTAATATGTTCAGCTGGGCATATGGCTTTGGTTGGGGCAGCACTATTATTGTAATAGGCTGTGCTTTCTTCTTCTGCTGTCTCCACAACTGGGAGGATGAAATCCTGGGTAATATCAAGCCAGCATATTAATGCTCTTCCCCAGACAGGAGTTGAAAAGCACATTGTAAAACCTGAAAGAATAAATAAAACACACTAATGATTACACCACAGGAGGCTTGACAATTGGATATTACAATCTTATTTTTCCAGACAGTTTTCAACTTGTATTGATGATGAGTTAGCAGAAAGGCTTGGGAATTTGAAGCAAATATTTTAGAAATGTTAGGTAAAAGATCAGATGGTTTGTATTTTCATATTCATATTTGATATGGATTTATTTGGGTCAGTCAGTATGTTGCATATCTCTTCATGCAAAAGTTCCAATTAATCAAGTCACTCCCTTCCACACATTTGTTTAGAAAGCCATATATAAAAATAATTTAGCACTTAAAATACAGGGGGAGAGAAACAGAAAGTATCTCAAGAATTTCTTCTCATCTCCATATTAGTGTACTGATATCCAATACAAAGTATCAGAAATTGGATGTAGGGAAATTAGAAACTAAAAAAAAATATTTCCACTGATTGTTACAGTTGGATGGATAAGCATAAAGTGAATATCTCTGTGTATAATATTAATGGTGTGCACTGGTATAACATTTATTGTCTTTCATTTGTGAAGACTGCAGTACTTATATGTGATGAAGCTATGAATGAATAACACAAATCATTCCAAGAATGCCTATAAAACCTTTAAACTATCCAACAATATAATGTATTTTTATGCAGAATTTTAGAGATGCTAGTTATTTTTCACACCCCTCAACCTTTAAATCAGGTTGCCTTAGTTATCCATGCATGTTTTGGAAGAAAATTTTAGAATTAAAAATTTAAAGGTTTCAAAAGTGATTTAAAATAGGTTTTATGTGTTCCAGCATATAGCAAATTTAAAACCTCATATCTTGTGAACCATGAGGGATTCAAATGTACAGGTCTCTGTGTGAGTGTGCATATATTTACACACACATCTCACTGGATAATCTGAAATCTGATCTGAAAGGCATTAAGCAGGTGATTCTAGTTTTGATAGAAATACTTAAGAGATATGGACATATTTTGAATTAAGGCACTTTGCACCTTAATATCTCAACACCAATAATATCGGGCCTCTAAAAACTGTGCATCCCTCACTGTTGCAGCACATTTAATTTTAGAGCCGTAATTTTTTACTTTACCTTTTATTTGAGAAGGAAACTTTTTTGAGACAGTTTTCTTTTAATGTTGTAATTATTTGAAGCTGCTCGAATGTTTCTAGTCCTGAAAGCAGCTCTTGCCCTGCTATCTTAACCTAGGTCTAAACTTGTCCGGGCAGGTCAGCTTAAGGTACTCAAAATGTATAACTGGATTTGGCTTACCTTAAGCTGAGCCATTGCAGCGTCTACACTGAGGGAGGCCGATGTAGCTCCTGCCAGCTACAAGCTCCCGCCAGATTTTTTGCTCCTTACAGAATGAGGAGTATAGGCTGCTTGCAGGGGCTGCCCTCAGCATTCGATTTGGGGTGGGAGGTCTACACTACACCCACTAAATCGAACACTACGGCTACGTCTAGACTGGCCCCTTCTCCGGAAGAGGCATGCAAAGCAGGCAAGTCAGACTAGGGAAATCCGCGGGGGATTTAAATATCCCCCGCGGGATTTAAATAAACATGGCCGCCACTTTTTTTCCGGCTTGGGGAAAAGCCGGAAAAGAGCGTCTAGACTGGCGCAATCCTCCGGAATAAAGCCTTTTTCTGGAGGATCTCTTATTCCTACTTGCAAGGAAGGAATAAGAGATCCTCCAGAAAAAGGCTTTATTCCGGAGGATCGCACCAGTCTAGACGCTCTTTTCCGGCTTTTCCCCAAGCCGGAAAAAAAGCGTTGGCCATATTTATTTAAATCCCGCGGGGGATATTCAAATCCCCCGCGGATTTCCCTATTCTGACTTGCCTGCTTTGCATGCCTCTTCCGGAGAAGGGGCCAGTCTAGACGTAGCCTACAAGATCGACCTGTGAAGGGTTGATCTTCTTCATAGTATAGACATGCCCTGAGAGTATGGTACAGGTGAAGTTGTGAAAAGTGCAAAACAACTGCATGTGGTCACATAGGCTATGTCTACACTGCGGTAGGTTTTTTTTGCAGAAGAGGATATGCAAATAGTGTGCTCATTTGCATATCTTCTTCCGATTCTTTTTGCAGAAGAGGTTTTGCCGATAAAAAGATGTGTGTAGACGGGGCCGTTTGTTGGAAAAAAACTCTTTTTTGAAAGACCTCTTATTCCTCCAAAATCAAGATTTACAGGATCTTACGAAAAACGGGTTTTTTTTCTGACAAATGGCCCTGTCTACTCAGGGCTTTTTATTCAACAAAAAGAATCAGAAGAAGATATGCAAATGAGTGTTCCATCTGCATATCCTCTTCCGCAAAAAACCTGCAATGTAGACATAGCAATACTTCCACTGTTTGTCAAGTGATCTGGTCTGAATTATATGTCTTCAAAAAAAACCCCAACTTATTCCATTATCTCAATGTGCAGGTGGTATGTAAGGGTACATCTAGACTACATGGCTCCATCGATGGAGCCATGTAGATGTGTTTGTTCGGCGAAGGGAAATGAAGCCGCGATTTAAATAATCGCGGCTTCATTTAAATTTAAATGGCTGCCCTGCTCTGCCGATCAGCTGTTTGTCGGCTGATCGGGGCACTCTGGACGCTCCCCTGTCGACATGAAATCCCTTTATCAACCTCCCCAGTAAACTTCATCCTACGAGGCATAACGGGGAGGTCGATAAAGGGCTTTCAGGTCGACGCGGGAGTGTCCAGACTAGCGCGCTGAGCTGACAAACAGCTGATCAGCTGTTTGTCGGCTCAGCGCGGCAGCCATTTAAATTTAAACGAAGCCGCGATTATTTAAATCGCGGCTTCATTTCCCTCTGCTGATCAGCCTAATCTACATGGCTCCATCGACGGAGCCATGTAGTTTAGACACACCTTAAGTGTGTGTGTTTGTGTGTGCATGCACACACAAACTATTACACATAATGTACAAAACACATACAAAAATATAACCTGACATAACTAGAATCTAGTAGAACTAAAATATATCAAAATTAAGTTCTCTCAGTGTTCAATATATTTTGTATTATATTTTGTATAATATCTTAGTTTTGTAATACACCTTTTGCTATTGATGAAGATGTTGTATAATTTTACATTGTTATAATATCAGCTATGGCTATCCAATCAACTAAATTTATGAGTCTTGCTGGAAAAGAGCAAATTTGCCTCTATTTCTATACAATATTACTGCTGGTGGGGAATGCCTTATACGTTAATCTGTACCATTAATATGATAAGAAATTGTACATCAAAAACAAAACAGACCGAGGAATAGTGGTGTTGTCTGGCAAATACTTTGCATATCTAAAGATATGAAGCAAAATAAGACTTGAAGGTGGATGCACAAACTTGAAAAGAGATTGAATAGAAGTGTTTTGCTCAGAATTATTGAAGCATTTTGTATGTTTTTGTAATCAGTCATATTTGACAAAAAGTCAAAGTTAAATATCAACCAAGTTGAATTTTAGAAACATTTTGTAAGAAAACAAAAGCAAAATTCTGTGTATTATGTTCAATTCAAATGTTCAAGAATAAACAATTGCAAATATTTTAATAATTTACTACTTTCTATAAATGATGGTAATATATTTTGGTACTTTCAAATATAGTGATTTCATTTATTCTGTTTAGGAAATTATTTTAATATGTATAATTAGTAGTGATAATTATTTGGCGTAGTTTGTGGGAAGGGGGCTCACTGAAAGCAGTGGTGCGCAACCTGTGGGTCACGATCTCCTTTGGGGTCGTGGATGTCTTCCTGGGGGGTCACCATAGCAGTGGGCATAAACCCTGGCCACCCAGATCTAAGTGCTGTGCTGCTCAAATTACCTTGGGGGATCGTGACACAAGTACAATAAAATATGCGGGTCGTGGTTGAAAAAATGTTGCGCACCACTGACTTAAAGCATAGATTTTAGGAATTCTTGACTTTAAATGTGATCATCCTGTATGAACTCTAAAGGTAAAAATTTTAGGGAGAGCCATTATTTATATTAAAGGGTAAAAATGCCATGATGCTCACTGACTTGAGAAGCCAATACACCACATATGCCAATGCACCACATATTCCAAATACCTTCCTTAGAAGTACTGTATCTGGAAAATTCTCCATGAGGCCGATAGGCTTATTAAAATAATTTTTTTTTTAAAAATCAAATGAACAGCATTCAGAAAAAATAAAGTATAAGATGTATCTGATGAGGAAAATGGAATGCAAACATTTTTATTTGTGATCTTATTGAGTGATGTTCCAGAGTTCATGGCTGTTGATCTCTGAGTAGGTAAACTACCAAGACAGCTACAACTGTTTCCAGCTAATAAACCAGGAGTTTCTTCTTTTTTTACATTAACCATCCTCCTCTGCCCTCTTAGTTTCTGACTATTGGTTTTGTTTAGGTTTTTTTTTAAAATACTCATGACTTTTAAGTATATAACTAGGTCAGTTCACAATTTGGTTGACTGTAGTTTTTTTCCAAATGGCTTGAAGAGACTGTAAGTTTGTCTTGAGTGTTTTCCACAAACACAATTTATACCTTAAAAGTCCTCTCCTACAACTCTGGCTCACATGAATACTCTATATTCACTGGCTCTCTCTGAAGTCAATAGAAAATTTCCCACTGGCTTCAGGGGTGAGAATCCTGGGAGAGAACAAGCATTTCTAGGGTCTGAACACACAGTATTCCCAGCTAATTCTGGATGAATCGAGAACACTCACTAGCTTGTAGCAGCAGACATTTAAGAAGGCCCATTCACATGACAACTCACGAGCATGCCATGAATAAGAACTACATCATTAGGCTCTTGTTCAGATTCTTTTCTTTTTCTTCATATTTAGTAAAATTAAGGACACATTTTTCAAAGACAGTTCATTAAGAGCAGGGTTCTTTAAAATATCTGGCTGAGTTTTAGTTTAAACACCTGTGGTCAATTTCCATATAGTAAAGCAGTCCAGATAATGGAAGATTTTATGGTAATAAGCACTATAGAAACCCTCATGTATATACATAATTAAATGAACTGTAAAAGTGAACCTGTGAGATCAAATGTTTAAGTAAAATAATGAGTTCTACATATATTGTGTAAGGGTATAGAGCAATTAAAAAATTATTTGTGGAATTTGTGTAGTAAGTTAATTTTTCTTCTGCTCTTGTCTCATTGGAGAAAGCTTGCATGGTGATGTTGGCTGATCTAGTGGTTTCCCATGGGCAATGAAAGCTTCCACAATACAGAGAAGCCTCATAAGGAGCAACTACTAAAGACTAAAAGCTACATTCACAAAAGGAACTCGGAGTCTAACTATCATTTACGTGTTTAAATCCCAGAATCTATTGAGATTCACAGAACTCTTGGCCCAGCTGCCACCAAACCCTCTAAACTCTGCTCAAATGTTTGTAGTTAGTTTCCTGTCCACCTATGTTTTAGCCTCTGGGCATGTGTACATCAGGTGTCCAGATGCCTAAACCCCAGAATAATTCAAAAACCCAGGGAAGATAGATCATCCTCCACTTAGCTGCCTTGTGGGGTCTGCGCTGGTAAGCACGCTCACAGCTTGCCTATCAGATTGGACCTATAACTGCTTACACAAAACCACTGAGCAACAGGATATTGGTGGGGGAGGGGCACCCTCCATTATTTCAGTTAAAATGCTTTTTCTACAATGGACTAATTTTAAAAAAACAAAACATTGGTATAGTCAGAGCCATCCTTACCAATACCTGAACTATGCAACAGCATGGGACCCCAGGGCATTTGGGGGCACCAGGCAGCTGGACAGGAGGGACAGCGTTCCAAGCAGGTAGGTAAGAATGTGGCTGTCTCTACACTTAACAGCTTAAACACAGCTGTGGCAGCATTTTACACTGAAAGTGTGGCCACGGTGATGGCAGGAGCATGGAGAGAGCTCTCTAAGCAGTATGAAACGACCTCTACAAGGGGAGTAGTTAACAGAGCTGGGAGCATGGCCCCCAGTGCTGTAGCCTGGTTCACACTGGCACTTTACAGCACTGTAACTTGCTGTGCTGGGGAGGGGAGGAGTTGGAGAGGTGGAATTTTTCCATAACCTTGAACCAGAAAGATACAGCGCTGAGTGTCTTGTGTATGTAGGGAAGCTGAATGTATTGGCCAGAGATGGGTCTCTGGGAAGGGGCAGGCTGGTGGTCAAGGGTCTCTCCCATTCGGGTCTTTCCTTAATGTAGTGGCCATGAGGAGAGTCACAAGAGTGAGGTCACCTGCAGCAGCCAGGCAGCACACCCAGTAACAGTATCCTTATTTTATCTCTTTGCCTGCCCCTCCTCCGGGCGTTCTTTTCTCCTTCTTCCCCTCCCTCCTGCCTGCAAAGTGGAGGTTAGCCCTGGCACATCAACCTTCCCCCCATCCACCACACCCCTCCCAGAGTGGAGTGGTGGGAGGAAGCGAGAGGGATTCAAGTGCACTAGGTGGCCGGGGTTCCTGCTGAGAAAGCGAATCACTTCCTTGGCAGGCAGCCAGCCCACCTGAACACCCTACGGCTCCAAGTGACTGCACTGATCACACACCAGGCAGGGGCTGTCCAGAGCAAGGCATGAGTAGGGAGTCCCTCTCCATCCCCTGCACAAGTGGAACCCAGCCTCAGGTGCCCTCTTACAGCACTGAGCAGCAGCCCGGGTGGGAGGAGGACTGCTGATCAGCTCTGCTCCAGGTGGCTGCCTGCCAAGCAACACAGTGACTCACATTTCCACCTCCACTGCTAGTCTGAGTAATACAGTCCTGTGTTGACTTGGAAAGCAGATCCACACCCACTGCTGCATTCATCCCCTCAGTGCCTCAATCCTGCCCACTCACCACTGTCACCCTGTTTTGGGGCCTGCATCTTCTACCCCACAAGTGAGGTGCACCAAACACCAGGCTATAGAGCCAATCTCCCTTTTCCCTGCCTCCCCAATGATCTCTTTCACCACTGAGAGGTGGCAGCTCCCTGTATAAATCTTTCTCCCCTTAGCTGAAAAGGAACACAAACCCCAAAGTCTCCCACAAGACAGGTGAATATGTAACCCACAGACTTACAGGGTGTGGTGCACTGTCCCATGTAGTGACACTTGGACCATTTACAGAAAGAGTGAGTGGTGAGTGTGCTCTACCACCTTAGCTGAGAGCCAGCTGGCTTTTAGCTCAAGCAGTAGAGGCTCATGCAGGAACCTCCAGAGGTTCCAGGTTTGGTTCTGCCTGTTGGCATTACAAATGCACTTCACTGTTGGGCTAAAAGTTATGAGGGAGTGCCTCGTTTCCCTCACCCTTGACTATGCTGAAAAAACAGCATGGGCACTTACTACCAAGATTGGGTTTGCAGCTGAGAATTCCATATAATGGAACCTCCCTGCAGCCCTGATTTAGGCACTTATCTCCAAAAGCACTTATTTAGGCACTTATCTCCAAAAGATGCCCTTTGGCTATCTTAGGTGCAAAAACAAGCAGTGTGGACGTTTTCTTTTTGCCCCCAAGTCCCTTTTTCCGCAAGATCAGTATACCTCCTTTTTGGGGGCATAAGGATCTTGCAGAAAAAGGGTTTTTTGCACAAAAAGAAAATGTCTACACTGCTTGTTTTTGTGCAAAACCCCTTAGCACAAAAACGGATCGGCAGAAAATATGCAAATGAGATAATGACTTATGCAAATACATCCCTCATTAGCATATTTTTTGCCGAGAAAACTCATAGTGTAGATGTAGGCTAAGAGTGCAGAAGGTGGGGGCCTGCAAGAAACTTTAAAATACCCTGACATAAAAGGCTTCTGTTTAAAAAAAACACAATTCCCCAAGGATCTCTTATCTTGAGTGGTACACTGCCACCACCCAAATGCAAAAACCCCTTTGAAAATCCAAGAAAACTCACTTGAGACTGTCTTCCTTTGGGGTAACAAGAAAGGATAACGAGAAAGGTTTCCGCAGGCATGTGAACAAGAAGAAGGTGATCAGAGAGGGTGTGCAGCCCCTACTGGATGAAGGAGATAACCTAGTGACAGATGATGTGGGGAAAGCTGAAGTACTCAATGCTTTCTTTGCCTCTGTATTCTTTGCCCCTGAAGCCACTGCTCTCTGCCCTCCACCAACCCCCTCCCGTTAGCTAATCAGGGGTGCTGCTAAATAGATGATTGGGGGTGCCACCAAACAACTGTGGTTGGTTAGTGCTGAGCACCCACTATTTTTTTCCATTGGGCTCTAGACCCAGAGCAGCCACTGAGTCTGCACCTATCGTGGTAGCTATGTCAGCAGAAGAAACTCTTGTACCGACATAGTTGTGACTGAAAATGCCAAGGTCAGGAAAGGGTGCAAAAGGCAGGGCAGATACTCCCAACACAGGTGGGTAACACTGAAGTTAGACTCTGCAACCAGTCACAAACTGCTTCTGGTCGCTCACACTAGTTATCAAGAAGCCCCCCCCCAAAAAAAAACAAAAAAAAGAAATCATACAGCCCCTTTTATTGCATTTTGGCTCCCAGTCAGAAGCTAAGTCCACCACAGTGAGAAATTAAATTAAATATTAAAAAACTCCGCTCACAAACACAAAATGTTTTTCTGACCCCAAGGGTCAGCCACATTACCAGATCACTATAAGTATGGTTCTTACCCGAAATATCACATGGCTTGCCAATCCTGTAGAACAGGGGTGGGTAGCCTTTTTATGGGCTAGGGATCACTGATCTACAGAAAAATCAGTTGGGACCACACATAAATAAGAAGCAGAACCCCCTCCTCCACTGCCCTCAAGCCCCAGCCCCATGGGAGGCTGAGGGGTAGGTGTTGAGGCTCAGGGGTTACCTCCATGGCTAGATTAACTTGTCTGGGGGGGGGGTCTAGGGATAGTAGATTTTGTGGGTCCTCCTGGGATCTGAGATGGGGTGCAAAATGAGAGGTTCAGACTATAGGAGAAGGCTGTCAGGGAGTGGGCTGGGGATGGGCATATGGGGTCTGGGTGGGAGGAAAGATGTGGGGGGTTTAGATGGCGCAACTCCCAAGGGCCATACATGGCTGCGTGGCTCTGCAAGTTGCAGGGAAGCACTCCTTGCAGGTACTGTGTCCCCCCCCCCACTGCTCCCATTGGCCTCGATTCCCAGCCAATGGGAGCAACAGGGGGTAGTGTCTGCAGGGAGTGTTTCCCTGCAGTGCACAGAACTGCATCCTCCCCCTTGCCAACACCATCCCTGCTTTAGCATCTTAAATTAAAAGTTTATGATACAGAGACAAGAAAAACAAGGGGATGTTAAATGGCCAAACAGTCACATACATACAAAGACTTCAAAGTCCATCAGATTCTTAGCAGTGCTGGTGAATTTGCTGGCTTAAAATTCCCATTAGAACCCATCCACAGTTTGGATGGGTCATTCAGTTCTTTGTTCGGACCTTCATTTGTAGAAAGGTTACACCAGAGGTAGGAAGCAGGAATGAAGACTAGATGGAGAAGATGCTTCTTCCTTTTATATTCCTTTTGCCATGTGCCTTCTGTTTCCTTTGTCCCAAATGCAAGCTGCCCAGCACATGGCCTGGAAGCCTTAAAGGTCTTTACATAGACATGCCCCTACATGTCTTGCTGAGTCATAGTGTGTATTACTGGTCTTCTCTCAATGGGCCAGTTGAAAAGCTGATGGTCCTTGAAGAGCCAACAATCAGGCGAGGCAGTGCGTTATCAAACTGTCTGTGAGTGTCACCCAGAAGCATAGCACAAATTTTGTAAGATATAGCCATAACCCAAAATACAAAGGATGACACAAACACAAAATGAGATGCTCATATTTGGCAGATTATAATATTTTTTGCAAATATCTTGCATGGCATAACTCATTGACATTCTACATACTGATATTCAGAAGATCTCAAAGTGTTCCCCAAATTCCATACAGTATCACATACCCCCATAGAAAATTGATGCAGAAAGGGGTGTTCCTAGACACTGGTGCATCAGTTTCTACTCTGTTGATCCTGGCTGTGGTGGAGACATAATCTTAGATTCCTGGGTTTCAAGGGCACTTCAGGTACAGAGTTCACTTCTGTCACTCTTCTTGGGCAGTGTGAATCTGCAGTCTAACTTTCTTAACTGCACATGCCAGAACCAATGCCTTAGCCCTGATGTGCCCCCAGCTATGTAAACACATCCCCTAAATCCTCTTGGGTGTGGGAGCTCTGGTTTTATCTCTTCAGAGACACTCTGGCGGCAAAGCAAGTACACAGACAAAGCCAAATAGTCTCTTAAGATCAGACACTTTTCTCTTAACAATGCACACAAGAGAGTTAAGAATCTTAAACAAATAACTGCACAGTCAAGAATGCAGGCCCCCACCCACATTGTCTGATTTCACCCTTCCAGTTAGTCATGGGTTTGGCCTTAATCAGGCCTGGGCAAAATATGGCCCGCAGGCCATATCCGGCCCACCAAGCCCTGGATGCTGCAGGGAGCCCCAGGCAGGCTCCCTACTTACCTTGGGGCTATGGGGCAGTTTTTCTTTAAAAACTGTGAGTATGGAGGGGAGAGGGGAAAGCTTTAGGAACTGTTCACACCCCCAGCACAATCCCATTGGCCGGTTTCTGGCCAGAAACAAGCCAATGGGAGCTGCCTGTTTCAATAACAGGCAGCCACGAAGCACAAAGGGCTCCAGAGCACATGGCTGCTGCCTGTGCGGGGGCAGGACAGGCAACCATGTTCCCTCTATGCTAGTGGTGCACAACCTTTTTCGCGGAGCGACCCCTGGGGAAATTTTGGTTGAGCAAAAAAAAAAAAAAGCGTGGCTGCTCCCTCTGCCCCCGCCGTGCATACGCTAAACTGGGGGAAAAAGTGGTGGCCAGCCCAGTGCTGCAACCCCCCATGGGTTGCGTACTCCTCCTCTATGCTGCATGGCAGCACTGCTTCACAGGTGATTAATCAGACTTGCCCAGTCAGAGGCTCAGGGCTCTGTGCACTGAGCTGACTGACTGGGCAGGGCTGATTAATCATCCGTGAAGCTGTGCAGCTTAGAGGGAACACTGGTAGGCAGGGAGGCTGATTCAGGAATGGGCTGCTGGCTGGTAAGTCTCTTGACTAGACCCTGCCTCTGGCACCTCCAGCTCCTCCCTTTCCCAACTCTCTGTCCCCTACTCCACATACCCAAATCCTCTGTCCCCCTCCTGTACCCATATCCTCTCCCAGATCTAGCACCCCAATCCCCTGCCCAAAATCACAGTCCCCTAATGCCCTAGCTCCTAGCCCAAATCTCTCAACCCCCTCCTGTACCCCAATTTCCTGCCCTAGGTCACAATCCTACCTCCTGCACCCCAGTCCAGTAGCCCAGGTCACAAGTGCCTCCTTCACCCAAACTCCCTCCCTTACCCCAACCTCTCTTCTTTACCCAACCTCCATCTCAGACCCCGCATCCACTTGATTAATACCATGGAAGAGTGCGGCCCTTAACCACTTTCCAAATTCTTGGAGTGGCCCCCCCATCAAAAATTATTGCCCACCTGGGGCCTTAATGATAGAAAGCCCACAATTTCAACAGGAAAGAAACATTCAACCTTGATTGCCCTGTCACAGCTTCATAGACAAAGGCATTCAATTAGGCATCAAGCCCACACTACAAAAATGGATGCTCTAATCCACAATGGACCTTGCAATACAGTATGCCTATAGCAAGATCTCTGGGACCCACAGAAAACTGGAATTTTTGTGACTCTTCCATTCCATTTAAATGAAAAAAGTTGAAGAGTTTAATGAATACAAAATGAACAATAAAATGCGTACAACTGTTATGTCATATTTATTTTTTACATTACATTCAATGTAGTTTGTGCCATCCCCACATTTCTGCAAAAGGCCTCTGTATCCCTTCCTTTTTTCTTTTCTTTTCAAACATCTGAGGGGGTGATGTTTAAAAGTGGATGCCCTAATTTGTTAGCCTTAACGTGCCACCCAACTCCTTGTTGCTTTTGTTTAATGCAAATTGCTCTTTCCAGTGAAAGCCAGAAAAGGGTTAACCCCCTGGGGCCGGGGAGTATAATGGAGCCTGATTTGTTTTCTAATCAGCAGAGGAAAGAGAAGCCAGATGAGCCCAGCCCTCAAGTTTCTCTGCAGCTCAACAGGTTACTGCTACAGCTTCAGCTGTTAGTCACTGGAATTTAGGTGGAGCTTCCTCTTACAGTGTCTGTTCTGATTAAAAAGCTGCTTTCACTCACACATTCAAACAGATACACACACTCTTCCCAGGAGCCTTCATAAAACTCCTTTGTCCCACACTACTGAGCCAGTAGCAGAAAAGCTCACCAGCCTCTTCACCTGTCCTCTTGAGAAGCCACTGACCAGTCCACAAGATGGTGCAGTATGGTCTCGATTACACAAGGTGCAGATGGATCTTGCCTCTGCTCTTAGGCTTAGCGGTCATCTTTGGCCTCATTGCACTGGCCGGCAAGGGCTGGCTGGAGTCGGAGACGTTGCCCTATCAGCATCAAGCCTCGTTATGGGAAAGTTGTACAAAGTTCGACAATGATCCCAACTGGAAGTGCATCTCCCTTATGGACTATGGTAAGTGACTGCAATGGGGGTGGCAGCCCCTACTGAGTGAGGTCACATGACCGAGTTTACCCCTACTCTGCTCATGCTTCTAGTGTTTGAAAGTTCTCTATGTAGAACAATTTGGTGGGATAAAATAGTGCTCACCATTCAAATACATTAAGCTTTTTGGAAGAAGAGTAGAACAAGGGTGACCTTTTTTAGGGAAAAGAGGCATTATTGCAGTTTTCACAGGGCTAGATGGTACATATTTTTATGGTACAAAGATATATTTGGAAATGTAGAGTGGGGAATATATGAGCCATGTGAGATTAATTTCTTTGTAAATAACTAATAACCTACAAGCTCCGTTTTCCAGAAGTGAATAATTTTTGCAGGCCCAGTCCATAAAATAATAAATAACAAGCTGTATGGGCAAACCTGGATTTAATAAAATGGATTGTCTTTCACTAGCAAGAAAATGTTGAGATTAAAAAAAAAAAGAGTTGTGAAGCAGAGATATCCACAATAAACATCAGGTAGCAGAATGTATCTCTAAAATTGTAAGGGGGCACACCACATCTCTTGTGACATGCTTAGGAAACAAAAGTTAAAAAGAGTACATGTGTTTTTCTTTGAAATGGCTCTGAATTAAGGTTTTCATACTTGGAGCAGTTTTGATAAAAGTTTGGTCTCGCATTATGTCACTTAGATAATGTTAATTCAAGTCATAAAGGCCCTTCTCAACTATATTCTTGCATTCTTGCAGCCTTTATTCTTATTTACTTCTGTGTAAAGAGTGTGTATAAATACTACCAAGTCAGAATAGTAGCATGTTGCACCTACTTTCCTTCCACATATGTAAATGTCTGTGCAAGGTTCACAACAGTAGAGAAAGAGACCCTTAGTGTCCATTTGGTTCAGCCCTCCAAAATTATCATGAAAATGTACCATCCATGCATAAATAGTGCTCACTTTCCTATTATGCGTTGACCGATGGCAATGAAAAAATAATGGTGTTTAATTCACTAGTAAGAAAAATATTATTTTCTCTGGTCTAGTGGAATTTTTCAAGCATGCTTGCTATTTGATCTGTTTTGGGACTGTCTTCTGCATCAGCAGACCAGTGGACTTAATTTAACAGGCCTTTTCCATTTCTAAGGCCACACAATCACTTCCTTAAGTCTATCTTATGTTAATCAGGGACGTGAATAAGCCCCTCCCCCAATTGATATAAGTTACAATGACCTAAGCACCAGAGTGGACAGCACTGTTGGTGAGAGCTTCTCCTGCCTCTCACAGAGATGGATTTATTATGTTGACAGGAAAGCATAGATTATCTTCACCGAACATGCTGCAGCAGGACAACTCTAAGAAATCCGACCCTATAAATGGCTGATCTTTTATAACTGAGTAGATAAATGGTTTTAAATCTGTTCTGACTCAGACATTTTTAAGATAGTAGAAGTTAAAGGATAACATAGCTAAGTTAGTATTAAAAGTGCAGGAAATCAGCCCACAAAAGACTATATTAAAATAAATTCCAGGGTCAGATTCAAACCCAGTGATGAACACATGGAAACACCGAGGGTATGTCTATACAACACAGTTTTTTCAGAAAAATGGTGTTTTTTCTGAAAAATCTTCAATTATGTCCACACTGAAATTGCATTCTTTTGAAAAAAAATTGAAAGAACAGAGGGGTTTTTCCAGCATTGGTAAACCTCTTTCTACGAGGAAGAAGCTTATTTCTGAAAGGGCACTTTCGGAAAAAGGCTCGTGTGGACGGCGAAGAGGAAGTTCTTTCGAAAGAAGAGGAAAGAAGAAAAGCACAGGAGCTCTGGTGGCCATTCTGCCCATATGAATCACAGCTTACCTGCAAGATAGTGTCCATTCAGTGTGGACACGATCTGTCGAAAAAGCAGATCACTTTTTCGATGTTCTTTGGCAGTGTGGATGGTTTCTTTCAAAAGAAGTTTTTTTGGAAGATATCTTCTGGAAAAGCTTCTCCTGGGAGAAGCCTGCAGTCTAGACATAGCCTGAGTGGGGGAAAGGGAGGATTAACAGTCTTGGTTCCTGGACACCCACATGATGCCTGATGGCGTTTGAACCTCAGAAGAGTGTGTGGTGAATGGAGGCGCAATGCCTCCCAGCCCTTCCCAACCCCCAAGTCAAATAGATAGAGGTCAGAAATAGAGAAGATATATAGAGAGTCCAGCACCTAGTAGAAGACTGGAGCATTTTTTGGTTAGCATTTCACAACACTTTCCTGGTCCTTAATAGACCTCTTTATGAAAAACAAATCTTTCCATGTACCACTGGTTAGGCCTAACCATTGCTGGAACTTTCATCTGAATTGCCCGCTCTCAGGAGTTTCATCAGTGCTGATGTTCACGTGATTACTTTCTACCCCTTATTTCCTTTGGGGATCCCTCCCCAACCTCATATTAATGTTCTATTAATCAGTTCCACAATGGTACAGTTTTCTTCGTAGGCCCCAGGGATGCAATCCTCAAAGATACTTAGCATCTGGCCCACAGACTCAAGAGTCTGTCCCATTTTTACATATCACTATGAGCCAAAAAACTCTCACTTGCTTGCTGCCTGATCCTGTAATACCTAAATTCATTGGGGGCTCAAGTTTTTTTCTGAACATGTACGCTACAGCTTTTCTGTAGGCAGGTGGGTGCATATCTCCTGTCTGAGCAAGTGCACTTTGGCCTCACTGCAAGGCTTTCTCTACAATGGGAAGGTTTGGAGACAAAAGTGCTGCTGACCTGCAAAAGTCACCAAAAGTAAAAACTGGTCAAACCATATTTTCTGTGTCTCATTGTCCACATTTCATGCCTACATTGTTAGCATCTTGTTGACAGAGCAAAGCAATGTGGGTAAGCATCCCACAATGCAGTGTTGTGGGAAGGCAGAGCTGATCCCCATGCTTTTTGGGATTTTCTCATAGCTCTGTGAGCAGTCCATGCTAAGGAATGTCGAAGTAGCACAGCAGTCTTTCCAGCCCCTCCCCTACAGCAGCTGTCTGTGTTCCTAGCAGGGCAGAATAAGAGCATTCCAAAGATTTGTTCTTTGTTTGTTCCCAAAATGGAGCAGCTCACTAAGCAGTCAGATACTTCCCAGAGCTTTGAAAGGGAAGGGGGGTACTTGCCTACAGGGCAGCAGAGATCACAAAACACTGAGCACAGTCATCAGGGCAAGCATTGTGCGATACTGGTGGAAGGCAGTTCTCTCTACAAAATAAACAGCAGAGTCCACACTGGCTCTTTGTTGACGATGAAGGGAGGGAAAAATAAAAAATGTCTCTCAGGGCTGGAAGCTTTTTGTCACCAAAATTGGGTGTCTTTCCTGACAAAAATCACATTGCAGTGTAAACACTTTCACTGTTTTGTTGCCAAAAGATAGTAACTTTTAGTGACAAAAAATGCCAACATTATTGACAAGGCTTAAGTGCAGCGTTTCTCAAACTGTGGGTCCCAATCCCCCGGGGGGTCATGAGCAACTGAGAGGGTGGTTGCAGCAATGGAGAGGGGGGTCAGGAGCAAGTGAGAGGAGGGTCACGGTATCACAAGTTTGAGAACCCCTGCCTAAGTGCCTAGTGATTCACAGAAGAATTGACAACAAGAAAGACAGGCAACAGGATGCCTAAGTTGTGTGCCTGACCTGGCAGGTAGCCTCTGATCACATCATCTGATCCCGCTCCTCAAGAGAGTTCATACTATGCAGCTGTGGGGAGAGGAGGCAGACCTCCCTCATATCCTTTACCTCTGTGGTTAGGGAATATACCCAGGATGTTTCTATCCACTCCTAAAGGGGTAGAAGGGATTTGAACAGGGATCTGTCATCTCTGTAAGGTCAGTGGTCTAGTAGACATTTTGCTATGAAATATTCTGATGTGGGCTCCCTCAGTCTCGCCTATTAACATTGTTCCACCTTGATTAATCAAGTGAATAATTAAATATAAATTGGGCCTGTCAAAGATTTAGAATGATTCTATAGCTTATTGGTTTGAACAATGAGATGGCCGAGTCCTATTCAAATTCCTTCTGCTCTTCAAGTGAGAAGGGACTTAAACCAGGGACCTCCAACATCCTGGGTGACTATCCATTAAGCTAAAAGCTGTGAGGCAGGTCCTTGCCTAGGTAATTTTTTTTTGGCCTGGCATGCATGGTGCTGTTTGTTTCTGCAATTTTCTAGGCACCTAAAAGTTCAGTTCTGCAAGGCCCAGTGTTACAAGACAGTGGTGCAAGTAAACAACATTTCTTACCAGTATGGGAAGGGAGGGCACACCAGGAAATGGAGGCCACTTGACCTCCTGTGTGCCCACCCACATGACTCTGCCCCTCCCCCAACCCAGGACCCTCACGCTCTTCACCTCTCCTCCCTATCCCACATTACCTGATGGGAGAGGCTGCTTGCAGTTCTGCTCCTTTCACTGCGCCCCTCCCAGTGGGTGAAGGAGCAGAACTCCCAGCATCTGCCCCTCTGCAGAGCTGTGGTGCCTGTGTAAGGGCTGGAGGAGGCAGGGCTGGGAGTTCTGCATTTGTCTCCCCTGAGAGGGGCAGCGAATGTGGAAAGGAACAGAACACAGCCAGCTTCTCCTGCTGCTGTCGCACTCCCAGTCCTACCCCTCCCCCATGTCCTAACCCCATACACAGACATGCAGCAACTCAGTGGAGGAGTTGGGAAAGACTGTCAGGGAGTCTTTCTGGTACCCTGTACGGGCTAAAAATAACTTACTGGTATGTTGTATCGGACTATACTGTCCCACTTGCAGTACCTGAATTCCTTTGTGGATCTGGGCCCATGAAATGTAGAGTGCTGGCCAGTGTTAACTCTAAGTGCCAGGAGCACAGCTTCACAGGTGATTAATCAGCCTCACCCAGTCAGAGGCTCAGGGCTCCTTTGAGCTGGGCTGATTAATTATCAGTGAAGCTATATGCTGCAGTGCAGTTTAAAAAGAACATTGGTCCTGACTGGTTTTGGGCTTTTCATGATGATCTTTCCTTCTTCTGTATTTTTTGCAACAAATGCACTACTGTTCTATAGTACCTTCCAACTGAAGATCTCAGTCAATTTACAAACACCTGTGAATTAATCCTCACAACACAATAGGCAAATACAATCTCCTATTTATATATGGAGAAGCTGAGACATCAAATGGTGACTGCCCATATTTTAAAAACATGTTTACTAATTTTAGGTGTCCCATTGACTTCATCTGTAGCTTTGCATGCTCAGTGTCTCTGAAAACTAGACCATAGGTGTATCAAATAGGGCACCCCAAATTCATTAATTATCCAATCTTGAAAACTTACTTTAAGATGTTACTTTCCATTGAGGACAATTTTTTTTAATATAAAATTCTTAACTCTAGAGTAAGTAATTTGATATAACTTTAAAGTGAAAAAAATCTCCTCTGTCTGAAGGTCACTGAGACCAGCTGGTGAAAAGTAGGTTGTTTTTATTCTCAAGGAAGTTTAGTTAAGTATGGAGGGTCTAGGGGAAAAAAAAGAAGAACAAGCTACAGTAAAACATCAAGCTATACTTTAGTGCCATAGTGGCAAACTTCAGATAATATAAAGTTAATGAAAAGGATAGTACACTTGAGCTTTGACAAAAGGCGGGGTGAAAAGATGACAACCACAATACTGACTGTGTCTGTGTGGGAACTGGCTCTGCTTGCGGTTTGTGAACACATGCTTGCAGCTGGCACACCTTTTCATTTTCCTGATGAGCTCTGCAGAACAAGGTGTGCCTCTGACAGTCTTAGCCACTTTTTAAATGTTTAATGTATTGTGCCTCAGGCTTTTGATGAGTCTGAACATGCTTGTTACCTGTTGCTGGAACATGATTGCTTCTGTTTTGCTAAGTTGAATGTGATGCACAATAACATGAAAGGATCTTTAATACATGCAACTTGTCTATTTTCTCATATCTTGCTGCTCCTGCATTCAGTCCTTGGATAAGCTAAACTTGCATCAGTTTCAATGAAAAATCCCTTGCATAGGACAAATGCAGGTTTGAGTCCTTCAGATTTAGTATGAAATGGTAGGCTTATTTGCACCGAGTACATAAGAAAGGCCATACCGGGTCAGATCAAAGGTCCATCTACCCCAGTATCTTGTTTTCCAACAGAGGTCAATGTTAGGTGATCCCAAAGGGAATGAACAGAACAGAAAAATATCAAGTGATCCCTCCCCTGTCATCCATTTCCAGCTCCTGATAAACTGAAGCTAGGGACACCATTTCTACCATCCTGGCTAATAAGCTTTGATGGACCTAACTTCTATGAATTTATTTAGTTCTTTTTTGAACCCTGTTAAAGTCCTCATAACACCTCTGGCAAGGAGTTCCACAGGTTGATTGTGCATTGTGAGCAGAAATATTTCCTTTTGTATATAAAAGGAATATAACCGTCATTCTCATCCAGTACTTTGTTCACTAGACCTTGCAGCCTCAATATTGAGTAAAAATACCAGAATTTGGCCTTAACTATACAACTATGACATAGACACTTGCTGTTAATCCCCAATCACATGTTAACCAACTTATCAACAGCCATTAACAGTACAGAAGCAAAAATGGTTAATATCCCCTTCTTGTTGAGTCACAGGGAGAAGAAATGAGAAAACAGCATCATGTCTCTCCCTTCAGACTTTTTTGTTTCTTGGGTGGGAAGGATTTAGTTTCTATCAGAAAATTAGCTCCAGATTCACAGTCACTCCCTACCCAGAGAAATTCCCTCTCTGAAATTAAGGCTAATCACAACAAGGTTTTTGAACACAGTTTGCTCACAGTATGATAAATACTGCAGAGTAAGAGTTATCTGATCAAAACCTCTTGTTTTTCAAAATGAGATGTAAATCTATTGTGCTTCAGCCAAATGTAAGAGTGAGAAGAAGCTTTGGGAAAAAGGACACACTTTGATCTTTTGCTTAATAATCATTGTTTGTAAGGCTGAGTTACAAAAGAAGATCCCTTTTAATCTGTAGTTTAGTTTAATCAGATCATTTTTAATCCTTGACAAGGTCTTCTGTCCAAATACAGATTGAACCTCTCTGACCAGTGCTGAACCAGAGAATTTGCCAGGCCATGGGAGGTCAATATTGTCCCTAATATTACCAACACTTCCACTGCTTCCTGGACTCTTAGAAAACATTTTGGGGTAAATTAGAACTAAATAACAGCAGACATCTGGCTCACTAAAACCATTCTGGCCATGGATGTTGCCAGACCAGGAAGTTCCAGACTAGAGAGGTTCAACCTGAAGTAGTAACAGCTAGAAAACAGCTGTAACATGCTATCTTGTGATTAACTGACATTATTTACCTTGATCAGTTTATTAATACGTTACATTTTAACTAGATATTTTTGGAAAAGGTGTGTATCTCAAAATAGACTCAAGGAGGCAAACCATTTTCTGTTGCATCGAAACCTGTATAATTATGGTCTGATTCTGAGGAAGCCCACAATTCTTGTTGAAATTGGTGTGAACTGTGGGTACTCAATGCCTCTCTCCTGACCAAGTCTTTTTTTGAGTCATTGGCATGCAAATTACTTTTAATACCTAACTCACTCCTCTGCTACTCCCTTTGATGATTCTTCCACACCCTGTGTGGCTCCCTTCATAGTGCTAAGCATCAGGGAAGATCCCTCATTAGCATAAAGCTTTATTGGACTTGGCTTCTAAGTCAAGCTCCTGCATGTCAAGTGTGTGTGCTGAGGAGAGAAACTGAACCGCTCCCTAAAGGGTGGGGAAAACCCGCACAGCCGAACAAAAAACTCTTCAAGTTGAAATTCTTCCTAAACTGAACTGCTCCCCTCAAAGGGAGGAGAGTTTTTAGGCATGCCAAACCTGTGGACTCAAGATTTTCCAATAAATGTATTGATTAGGTGTGTAGCTAATGCTGTCTGGAAATAGAAAGATGACAAGAAAGAGAAGTTTTGTTTGCTTTTAAAGAGAAACAGTCTGTTTTGAGTTTGAAAAGCCCCTGATTACCAGCAGTTAGGCTGCCTACATTACCACTTATATCCACAAAACTTATTTTGCTCAAAAGCATGAAACCCCACCCCCTGCTTAAGAAGCACTGGTGTAGACAGCACTATGTGGACAGGAGACCATCTTCTACAAAAAGAGCTACCTCTGCTCATTGGGCATAGAGGGTGTGTCTAGACTGCATGGCTCTGTCGACGGAGTCATGTAAAGTAGTTTACTCGACATAGTCAATGAAGCGGGGATTTAAATAATCCCCACTTCATTCAAATAAAAATGGCCACTGCGCTGTGCCAACAATCAGCTGATCCAGCACAGCGTGGCAGTCTAGATGTGGTGCGGTCGACAAGGGAAGCCTTTGTTGACCGCTCTAGTATGCCTCGTGAAATGAGGTTTACCAGACCGGTCAACAAAGGCTTCCCTTGT
This sequence comes from Pelodiscus sinensis, assembly GCF_049634645.1. Lineage (NCBI taxonomy): Eukaryota > Metazoa > Chordata > Testudines > Trionychidae > Pelodiscus > Pelodiscus sinensis. Next base: position 98,384,633 of record NC_134713.1, on the reverse strand, counting down.
TGACCGCGCCACGTCTAGACTGCTGCGCTGTGCCAGATCAGCTGATTGTCGTCACAGTGCGGCAGCCATTTTTATTTTAATGAAGCGGGGATTATTTAAATCCCTGCTTCATTGACTATGTCGAGTAAACTACTTTACATGGTTCCATCGACGGAGCCATGTAGTCTAGACGCACCAAGAGTAGCTACATGAGAAATCTTACAGCTTCATATATACAGCTGCAAGCCTGCTTGTGTAGACGTAGTCTTACTATTACAATACATGAAAAAAACTGGTGCACTGCATTGCGCTTTGATTTTGCATGATGTAAGCCCAAAACTTTATTAGATTGGAATCCTTCTTTTGTATTTAGTTGTGTTCTGTAAATATATAGTATGTTTTGCTGCCTTTTGCCATTTATAGATATTGTTATAGGGCAATTCCAATTCCAAATTCTGGACCTTCAGAACTTTAAAGTTACCAGGTGAAGGAAATGTCCTTAGATTATAAAGGCATGAATGTCTGACATATAATACACAGCACCAGAAACTCTATGGGAATCAAAAATAGTATTAGCAGCAAGCTAACATGCTCTTTCTTGTTCAAATGAAGATAATTTGCACAACATAATATTCTACTGTGAAATGAAGCTTTTAAACAAAAACATTTATGTTAATTACCATTCAATTCAAAACATTGCAAATTATTCACATTTCCTTTCCGTTAGCAAATTGTCCATAAGCAGTTTTTAAATTTTCTTGCGTGTAGTCTTCTTTTGAAAGTATTTACGGAATACTTCCAGATAATGTTTTTCATTCTGTATCTATAGGTTACTAACAATAAACAGCTCTGGAGCATTCGTTATTCACATGAGGAGCTGTGTTGTGTTTGTTTTGACTGGACACATAGGCCGATGTTTTAAAATATGAGTGTTTTAGGTATCTAAAGCCATAGCTGAGGTCAGTTGCAACAGATAAGTGATCTTCAGCACCTCTACAAATTAGTTAAGTGCCCATATAGAGATGTAAGGCCAAATTTTACCAAATGTGAGTGGCGCATGTGAGTAGCGCCTGGTCTGTGGGTGCATCCTCCACACCAGCACAGAGACCATCTCAGATGAGAAGGTGGAAAAAGAAGACTTGGGGGGACACGCTCAATGAGCTCATGCATTCCTCCAAGACTGGCAAGCCCCAGCTCAATGCAAGGGGGCTTGTACTGTCAGATAGCATTCACAATAAGCAAGAGGACAGGAGACCATGCAGGGATCAAGAGTGTAACACACAGGAGGAGATGCTGTGTCTTATGCAGGAGCAAATGGACATGTTGAGACATCTGGCTGAGGTTCAGGAAAGGCAGCTGGATCTCATAGTCCTGCTGCATCCAGTGATGAACCTGCTACCCAAGTTCCACATCCTCCTCTCCAGAATGTTTTAGAATGCAGGGGAGAGTGGAAAGAAACTCTAGTATCCCTTGCACTCTACTCTAGTGGAGGGTTCGAGGAGAAGAGGGTGCTCATAGATAGTTTTGAATGCAATTGTAAGCAACCTGTCCCGGGCCCAGTGATTCCGGGGCTCCTGGCTCTTGCTGACACTACTGACTTTTAAAGCGCTCCTAGAGTGCTAGAGGGTGGACATGATGTGGTGTGCTCCAAGTGGCACTCAGGGCTGCCTACTCCAGTCCTGCCCCTTCTGTCTGAGGCCCCACCCCTTCTAGGAGTATGGAGCTTCCCCCCCTCCCCCATCCTCCGCCTTGCCTAGAGGTCCAGAAAATTTGTCTCCCCCTTCCCTGCTCAAGTTAAGGGTTTTTTGTCTTAGGGGCAACACTTGAGTTATAACTCAGTTTAACTTTGCAGTGAGGACAAACCCCTAGCAAGTCTTCTGATGTGGATACTCACATTTTCTTCCTGCGAACATTCTCCCATGTTCATGTAAAATGTGCTATTCCAGCAAACATTCTTGCCAATAACTTCCTGTCTAGGACATCTGCAAAAAGAAAAAAAGGGTGAACACAGCCAAAGCATTCTATGTTTGTATGAAATTGAAACAAATGTTTTGGATTATTTCCTGAGCCTGAATGGGAAGCATCAGCTTTGGAAATCCATGTTAGTTGAGTATAAGATCAGTTCCCAAAAACAAACAAATGACACTCTCTCTTCCTTTCAACTATGGAACAAAAATTCTCTGAACTCATTAATGACTGAATATAGGCAATGCTTGAGAAAAAATGTGAAGTGGTAGAAAAAATATAGTTGTGCACGTGGTCATTCTATTTTTTGGGCTAGCAGGAAGGTACAGCAGAGTAAGGTATCTGTGACACTTAGGATTCAACCCAGACCAGTAAGTGACTGGTCACTCAACGCTGTAACCCTAGGTCATTTTGTTTTGTGCAGCCTTGGCCCAGAGCCCTCACACCGGCAGCCTACTTACAGCACAGTGACCTCACCCTGGCTTCCACCAGTCTGGTTATTTCTTATAGAGTGAGACCAGTCAGTCCCACTGATGGCGGGAAGAGGAGCCAAAAGGGGCAGTTGCCCCAGTGTCCAGCAATTCATAGGGGCCCAGTGTTGTCAGCTGTCGCCACTGCTTCTATAAGAGCCATTCTGAGCCCTTTAAATCACCACTGGAGTGCTGTGCCACATGCTCTGGACTGCTATAAGGGACAGGGAGTGGGACGTGCCACTGTCCGAACGGCATGGAAGGCTGGCGAATCCAGACCCACTCCTTCTGCCCAAGGCCCCGCCTCTTCTGAGACCAAAACAAACTTGAATCTTTTGTCCAAAATAGATTTCTCACCACAGGCTGCTTAGCCAGGATCCAACACAGAGCCCAAAGTGCTTGGTTTCTTTGTCTCCTCAAAAACAGATGCCAGCATAGCTCTTTCTGTCTGCTTGTATCAGGGATGGGGAACCTAAGGCCTGGGGGCCGAATGAGGCCTGCAGCTTGCCTGGATCCGGCCCCCAAGGCTCAGGACTCCCCGCACCCATATTGGGAAACCCGCAGGGCTGGAGCACACAAAATCTACTAGCCTGGGCCCCACTAGGCTCTGGTGTTTGAAGAGATTGTAGGGAGTGTCTCAGCCAGGGGCAAGGTCAGTGAGGATTTAGGGTTTTGTTTTGTTTTTGTTTTGCTTTCTTTTGCCTCCAGCTGATTTTTCTGTGGGTCAGTGGCCCCCGACCCAAAAAGGGTTCCCCACCCCTGGCTTATGTCCTCAAAGTTTATCTTTGTTTTCCAAAGTTAGGAAGCCTACTTGGGGCTTAATTTGTGCCCACCAGGGACCTGATAATATGTTAATTCTTGCAGTCCCCTCTCCTTGCCCCATTGGGATAGGCGGCTGTCTCCTGCATTCTCTAGTTGGATGGTTTTGTTTACCTCTCAGATACATGGGCTTGTATTGTCTCTCCTTGCTCAATTTACACTGAAGACACATTCAAACAGGCAGAACCACATTCCTCTGTCTAGTGTGGGGTGCCTAAAGCCCTACCTGCCGAAGACATTTTAAGAACATTTTTCCAGCACATTTATAGTTTTTCAAGTATAGCCTGTGCATACCCCAGGCAACAATATTAATGACTAGCATGTAACCAGTTTGCAAGTAATACCTTACACCCAATACATACAGATTATGTCAATGATTTGGGACCCACCCAGTTGCTCAGGCCAGCTGAAACTCACTGCTATATACCAGGAAGCCCTCTGGTATTGGTATGGTCTTAGGATCAAAGTATTATTCTATTTTCAATGCAGATTTGGTATTTCATATCAGCTTCCATTTTTTTTAAATCAAAGGGGCTGAGTTGACGAACAACTCATCTTACATTGATGTAATAAGAATGTAAATAATTGCTGAGATGTATGAACAGCTGATAATAGGTTTATTTTTCTTTTAAATGCTGGTTATGCATTCAGCTTTGGGGCAGAAGGAATTAAAAGTTGAGGAATTGTGCTCCTATCAATCAGAGAAGGAGATATATATCTGAGCTCTGTTTGATTTTATTCTGATGAACCAAGCCTAGGATGCTTGTTATTTCATATGAAGTGGAGTGCCCATGCCATGGATGAACATAAATGAAGGGATGGGATGCAGTGGGTGTGAATACTTGTACACAATGTGGGGTAGTACACAAGAACAAAAATCCTCGGTTTGTTTTGTATAAGGCAATTAGGCTATGAGGTGTATTTTCAAAGTCTTGTTATGAGAGAACATGTGGAACAACAAATATTAAAAAAAAACAGTGTGGGTTTTTAGGTTTTTAACAGAAGACATTACTGAGCAGACATTAACCCACCAATTAAGTTTACTTGAGTATTAAGCAGCCTTTCAACTGTATGTAAAACTGGAATACATGAGGAGGTAAGTCAGGAAATCAGAAATTCAGCAACATTCCTAGCTAGCTTTGAATCCCTAATAAAAGTCTATAAACACACATTTGACTGAAATCCTGCCTTATTAAAGAATATTCAGATTCCCAGTTATACTATTACTACAGCTTTTCTTTTGGATAGTCTATCCATTTACAACTCAAACAAAAATAGCTAGAAAGACCATTCCTTCACCCTACATTACATGAAATAAAAGATCTACCCGTCCTAAAAAAAGACCTTGCCTGCTTGCAAAGACAAGAGCTTTTGAAAATTCTCTCAGGACAGGAAAATCATTTCCTGTCCAGCTCTAGTATTTAGGGATTCTCAATTCAAGGTTCCCTCTGAACTGTGCAGCAGCACAGCCCTATAGCTGCTTAACAAGCTCTGCCCATCCAGAGGATCAGAACTCGGGCTCAGAGCTGCCTGGCTAAGGGAGGTGCACTCTTCCCTCAGTGACAGCAGCAGCTCCCTGCTGATGACAGTACCCCATGTTACCTAACACTAGATAGGAATTGCTATCCTAAAGCTGACATGAGGTCCAACTAATCTAGTATCCTGTCTCTGCGAGTGGCCAGTGCTAGGTGCCTCAGAGACAAGTGTAAGAAACCCATAGGAGGCATGTACAGGATAGGTAAAGATTGGCTTAGGGCCCAAAATACAAATTTTAATATCCTTTCTAAAATGTTTATTGTAATTAATTATTGTAACTGGATATTTTTTTTGTATCTTACTAAGTTCTTCACCTTGGGGATTTCCTCTGAAAGTGAATTGATCACACTGTGCTGTGACAAAAGAAAAATGAGAGAGAGAGAGAGAAGATTCTGATCTATCTTTTGTGAACCTTGCATCACTAATATACTTTTACTATGTTCCTTTCTGAGGAAAACAACCTCAATATTTTCAATTTCTCTTCATAAGAGTTGCTCCCAATCCCTCAGTCACTATTACTCATCCTGGAATTCCTTCCAATTCTACAATAGCCTTTTACAGATGAAGTGGTCAGTGTTGCGCACCGCATTCCAAAGGACGTTGTACCACTAATTTATATCAAGGCATTATAGTGCCTAAGTCAATTCTCCTGTTTGTTCCTTATTCATCCTAACATTTTGTTAGCTTTCTGACTGCAGCTGCACATTGACCAGAGATCTTCAAGGAGCTGTTGACAAATGACAGCTAGGTCCCTTTCAAAATCTGGCCCTGGGATAATCTAAATCATCATAAAAGTGGTCTCTCTCCAAACAAAAAATTAGGATATATAAAAAAATTGTTAATAGAATTCAATAACAAAAAGTCTGTTCTTAGACTAAATCTCTACCGTAGCATTCTGCAGCTTAGATTTAGTTTGAGCACAGCATCTTAAAGTCTTTAAATCTTCAAAACTAAGTATTTAAAATTTCGATTTAAATTTTTCCTCTTCTTCAGAAGATGGAATGAGAAACCTACAATGGTTATGTGACTAAGCAATGCATAAGGTGCACGAATCCTGAAATGAACATGTTTGTTCTTGCCATATGGCCAACTCCCTTAAGGCAGAGAGTATGCCAGCCTCTTCCACTATACCTACATATGGAGTCAAAGCATATCCAATACTGTCAGGAGAAAAAACCTGGTCAGTGGCATGCAGTGATGGGGAGAAGGGTGGAAGAGAGAGTCTCACCCCCACCCCTTTCTAGCCAACCACCAAGGGTTCCTCAGGTCACTTGGTTCAGCCGGCACTGAGGGTGGGAAGGGAGAAAAAAGTTTGATAAGGGGGGGAATTTAGTGAACTGTAACTAATAGAAGTGGAACATAAAGCAATGGGAGATGGTCAAATTCTTCAATGAACTTTTCAGAGAAAAGGAGGTAGAACAGAGGATTGGATCAGAATCCTGCTTCCCCTCTTCCCCCCTCCCCCAATTTTGCTGTGCTTGGTCTGGAATGTGAGTGAGGAGGAGAATGGCTCACTGCCACCATCACACCCTCCCCATCACCAGCATTGCCAAAGGTTGTTCTGGCCCGCTGTGAAAGTTAGAGCTAGTTAAAAGGCCAAAGGACCATTAGAACATCCATACTAGATCAGACCAAACATTACACCACCAGCGGCTTGCTGAAGCATAGCAGTGCAGTGGCTACATCCTCTCACCTGACAGGCTTCCCATCCTGGTGAGAAGGCTTCCCATGCTGGAAGGTGACATAGAGCTGGTTTATCCTAAGGTATATAGAGCTTGGTCTGTAGTGCAATCAGGCAGCCGTGGCTGGCCCATGTTAGTTAAGGCTCACAGAGGTTGGGATAAGGGGTGACTGAATTGCAATATAGACATTTGAGCTCAGTCTGGAGCCTAGTCTATGGGACCCTTCCCTTTTACGGGGACCTAGAGCCTGGGAAATGCAGGCTCAAATGTCTACCCCTCAGTTAAACAGCCATTTAGTCTGAATCCCATGAGGCCAAGTCAGCACAGATGGACCAGCCATGGGTGTTTATTTGCAGTATAGATTCTCTCATACTGAGAAGAATTTTTAACTGCCTTTGTAAAAGCAACTTTTCAGCCTTTTTGCTGCAGCATTAATTCTATTCTGGTATAGTTCCCAGTATTTGTTATTATATTACTTCAGAAATAGCTGCAGTGTATATTGATATACTCCAAAAAGCAAACAAAATACTTGCTGTGAGAAGCACAGATAAGGTATCAGTATTATGTGAACTTTATAGTCTACATATCCTTGTATTGTGTAGGTCTTAAACTGCCTCATGCTACACTGTATTAACATGGTTGCACATAATTTGTATGTTTCCTTTCAGGAGAAAAAGAATGCAGCCCTGATGAGTGCAAGTCCACTTCTTATATTCTAGTGCTGCTTTCATGTAGTGTGTACTCCTTTCATTGTGCCACCTTTACACATGCATTTCAAGAAGTATGCAAATAATAAAGCCATTGTTGTCATATTTAATGGAACATCACATGAAAGAAGAAAATGACTCAGTATAACCCAAGCACATTTGGGACATGCTATCCAATGAAACAAACAAGCCAAGAATTGGCCTTGATTTTTCCCTAAGACCATAGGAACAGCAATACTTGGTTAGACCAAAGATCCATGTAGCCCAGTATCCTGTCTTCGCATAGTGGCATGTGCTATGTGCCACAGAGGCAATGAACAGAACAGGTAATCATCAAGTGATCCATCTACAGTCACCCATCCTGAACTTCTAGCAAACAGAGGCTAGGGACACCATCCCAGTCCATCCTGGCTAATAACTATTGATGGGGCTCTCCTTCATGAATTTATCAAGATCTTTTTTGACCCCTGTTATAGTCTTGGACTTCATAACATCTCTGACAAAGAGTTCCACAAGTTCACTGTATGGTGTGTGAAGAAATACATCTTCTTGTTGTAAACCTGCTGCTGTTAGTTTAATTTGGTGATCCTGTGTTCTTGTGTTATGGGAAAGAGTAAATAACACTTCCTTATTTATTTTCTCCATAGCAGTATTGATTTTATAGACCTTAATCATACCTCTCCCCGAGTTGTCTCTTTTCCAAACTGAAAAGTCTCAGTCTTACTAATCTTTCCTCATACGGCAGTCATTCCAGATCTCTAATAATTTTGTTGTCCTTTTCTGAACCTTTTCCAATGCCAATATATCTTTTTCCAGATCAGGTGGCCACATCTTCATGCAGTATTCAAGGGGTGGGTGAACTATAGATTTATATAGAGGAAATATGATGGTTTTGTTTTATTATCTATCCTTTTTGTAATGATTCCCAACATTCTGTTAAGTTTTTTTTTTTTTACTGCTGCTATGCACTGAATGGAAGTTTTCAGAGAACTGTCCACAATGACTCCATGGTCTCTTTCTTGAGCGGTAACAGCCAATTTAGCCCCATCATTTTATATATATATAGTTGGGGTTATATTTTCCATTTTGCACTACTTTGCATTAACCGATGTTGAATTTCATCTGTCATTTTGTTCCACACTCATCCAATTTTGTGAGATTCATGTGTAGCTTTTTGCAGCCTACTTTAGAGTTAACTACCTTGAGTAGTTTTATATCATCTACAACTGTATTCCCTCTCCCAGCCAAGGCTCATTGAGTCCAAAGATCATCTCACCACTCATGTATTTCAAACATCTGAGCTCTGGAAGACTTTGTGCATTCTGGAGTGTAAAGAGTAATGGCCTGAGAGATCTGAATTCACCTTGACATCTAATGATCATTGATTTCAATTGTGTGATACTTGATAGATTCAGGATGGGCTCAAGTGATTGAGGAGCACAAGTCCCAGTGAAAGTCAATAAGTCATTTAGGTTCTTTACTTAGAGCAAGAGTATTTGTACTGGTCTGGGACACATCGCTATAACTAAACATATGACATGACAGAGACTGAATTTAAAATCCACCAGGATCTTATGTGTGACAGAAAAAATTTTTGGGTCCTTACTCATCCAAACACCTGTTAATTTTAGTGAGTACTTACTGAGGAAAGTATCTGACCACAGATTATTTCTGTAATCTCCCGTGATGGTTACTGAAAGTGAAGCAGTCATCACTATGTTAAAAGACCTGGAGGATGAGCAAGAGGAAAAAACATACATGAAAGGTGCCCTCCACATTACATTTCAGGGTCATGATCTATCCTTGGTTGTTTGTGTCTGATGTTTAGATTTGCCAAATCATGCCAAACATGCAAATATAGACAGTTTTTAAAATGGAAGATTTTAAGTTGTTTTTGAGGAAGAGCCTTTTCATCATTTGATGCCTATGCATAATATGGATCGGTGTCATGATAGACATAACCAGTGGAGTCATGCCTGCTAGCTGCTGAACAAATACCCTGTATTCATGAAATAAGATAAGGTTATTATCTGGCTGTTCTTATGTTCTGCTTTTTCTAACTCAGTGCTTAGTATTTAATATTGAAATTCCTACTCAGAATTAATGTTTGTTTAAATAGCATACCTTCTGCATTAACTCTCTGCTGGATCAGAACCACTCTGTATACTCAAAAACCAATGAAAGGAGAGTAGGTGTCTGTGTTCTTTTCTGGAGTGTACCTTCTTCTCACATTTGTTTGAAATGAAAACAGTTAATTTTTAAGGTAGGCATGAATCTATTGCATTGTTGTCTTCCTAATAGAGTTTCTTTCTGATTTCAGCCTGGGGAAGAGCTGCTGCCGCCACCTTCCTTATCGGTTTTATCATTCTGGTCATTTGTTTTGCCCTGGCCATCATAGCCTTTGCCATCGACACACTTCTGTTCAGCTATATACGAGGAATCGGAGGGTTGCTCTTTGTGGCTGGTAAGACTATGTAGGAGGAAAAAGTTGCCTTTTAAAAATAGTAACTGTTGTAAAATCAGTATAAGCCTTATTTGACTCTTCAAACAAACAAGTCTGTTTATGTCCACTTGTATAGCCACGCTGCATGTAGAAATATCAATTAAAATTGATGGAATGTCCATCCAAGTAGTAAAACCTCAAACCTCTAAAAAAAAAAAAAAAAAAAAGGTGAAGTCAGCCAGTGATAAAATCAAGACAGAAATATCGGATACCAATATAGTTACTCATTCTGACTTTATTTTTGGTTGTCTTTTCTCTTTCTTCAGCTGTGTTCTCAATCATGGCCGTGATCATTTATCCAGTGATGTTCACAAAGGAAATAGACATGGAAGGTGTCAATATGTTCAGCTGGGCCTATGGCTTTGCTTGGACCACCACCATTATGGAGATAGGCCTGGGATTCTTCTTCTGCTGCCTTCCCAACTACGAAGATGAGATCCGGGGCAACATCAAGCCTAGATATTTTTATACTTCCCCATAAATACTAGAAACAGCAGGAGAGGTGCCTTACTCTTGTTTTGATATTTGGATTCCAGAGGTACATACTGACTATCTTATTTTTACAGAGCATTATGACCAAGAATTACTAGAAAGGCTTGAAAACTTTTTTATGCAAGTAGTAATATAGTGTTGGAGTTATAGAATAGAAGATCTAAATTGTTGTGAATTTTCCTCTTTGATATGGGCTTGTAAAGGTTAATTATTTGACCTGTTAAAACTTTTTTTATTGTCCCATTACTTCCCACTAGTAGGGGTGTAGAGTGGTTCTGGTATTAGAGTTTTAAGCATTTACTTTTTTATTTATGTTCAAACAAGGTCTTTCATGCCTCAGGGAATTTGTTATGAGGCCACACAACTCAAATCTTGGCTCTTTGAGGCAAAGCATCCAAGGAAAATAGTTTAACCTGGAAATTTAAGATATTTGGGTGTCTGCAAAATCTGTCAACCCACTTTGTGCCATTATTGCCAATAATTCAGTCATCACTTCATAACTATGTGTTCTCTTTTATTCATAAAGTATAACACAGAGTCAGAGATGAAATAGAGAAAACCACTTTCTTATTTAACAAGCCATTTTCATGACATTCAGTGATTTTTGTTGTCTATTTTAGTAGCTAAATTGTCAAAGGTGAACCAGAAGTAAGAAGAAAAATAATCTGTCTTCAAACACCATTAAAACATAAACAAGTATTATCCCAGTGTAGTGTGCACTGCAATCAAAGCAGTCCTAAAAATCATGGATGAGATTCTATGCCCCTACTTAGAGGAGCAGCACAAGATTAGTACACTACAGGAGGGAAACAAAATAGCTTTAAGACACTCTTTCACCCTTCAAATTCTGGGCTGCTCTGAGGACTGGAGAGACCCTTACTGTAATTTACAGAGTCCTGAGGAACTTTTAAAGTTATGTCAATTTCATCAAGTTGCCCTATGGTATGGGCAGCAACACTGTCCAAATCACCATAGACCAATGTGTTGTGGCTCCACCCATGCTATTAATTATTATTAATGAATTCATCCTTGCCAGAAGCTTTAGAAAAAGTTTTGTATAAAAATGCAGAGTGTGGCTGACGCGCATGCAGTTCATCTGTTTAGGAATAAGCTGTTTCAGGTATTTTCATGATGTTAACCATACTCAATAAATGATGGTCATTTGTGTCTTGTTTCAAACATGGTGACTGCACTTAATTCTATCTGGGAATAGAAAGGAAAGGAGAGATAAAGTACCTGAGATTACACTCCATTGCAGTAGAATTTTGAAGCAAGTGGAGGGTGGGAAAGTAACTCGCCAATGCATTATTTAATATTAAAGGGACTTTATTATCCTTCATTTATATTCTGGTAACACAATAATGCACTGCTGACATGCACAGGAGGACACTGAACTTACCCAAGAGAGTCTACAAATTATGAAGACCTACCGCACATAATGATTAGGGTAGAGAGATACAGTTATTAGGCCTGCAATGTTAATCACTTTCTTATTAAATGCTGAGGCGAACAGAAGCCCACCAACGGAGCGGTGTGTCAATGGGGAAACTGGCCCTGGCACTCAGTGATTCAAAAGGGCCCAAGGCTCTTGGCCACTGCTATCGCTACTATGATAGAGGTGGCAGCCTGAGCCCCAGACCCTTTAAATGGTGCAGTGCCCTCAGGGTGGTGGTGAGGCTGTGTTGGGGAAGCTAGCCTCAGCTCCACCTCTTCTCCACCTGCTTTGCCAAAGAGCCTGCTAAGACTGTCAGCCCCCTGAGTGAACACCAGTTTATCGATGAAAAGAAGTATTGACAGAAGTAATTTCAAGGCTAATGTTTACAATGGAGGACACTGAAAAATGGATGTTTACCATACTGTGAAGTTGAAATGGTCCTGATCCTTTATTTTCCACTCCCCAAAATTCAACAGACTTCTGATGAGCCAATCTGTTTAGGGAGCAAAGGAAGAAACTCGCCAATAATTTGTTCACTATTAATAGTTTGTAGTTTTTGGGTTGCCAGAGGAAGTGCCTATAACACAAGAGGCGGGAATATAGTCTCCTCAAAGGAATTCTGTAAGAAATTATGTGGGATTGAGGCCCTTGAAATCTGAGCAGAACCCTAGGCTGTGTCTACATTGGCAATATTTTGCGCAAAAGAGACTGCTTTTGCGCAAAATCTTGCCACCTGTCTACACTGGCCGCGAGTATTTGTGCAAGAACATTGATGTTCTAACATACAAAATCAGTGCTTCTTGCACAAATACTCTGACGGTCTCGCTCAGCGATAAGCCCTCTTGCGCAAGTATTCTTGCGCAAGAGGCCAGTGTAGATAGGCAACGTTAATTTCTTGCACAAGAAAGCCCGATGGTTAAAATGGCCATTGGAGCTTTCTTGCGCAAGAGAGCGTCTACACTGGTTGCTTTTGCACAAAAGCACATCTCTTGCGTAAAATCACATGCCAGTATAGACGCTCTCTTGCGCAAATACTTTTAATGGAAAAACTTTTCCATTAAAAGTATTTGCGCAAAATCATGCCAGTGTAGACACAGCCCTAGATTTTGGGCAAACAAGGTTTCATTGCCCGTAGACTGTGGTTCTGCCCCCCTGCCCTGCCCTCCTTCATCATTCTGGATTGAATAACATGTGGATGTAAAAAAACATGAGATCAAACTAGAGACTTCAAGAGTCAACAGGTCAGTTGTAATTGATTTTGCTTCTCATTGAATAAAGCATTCTAGGTACAGATTAGCTTTACTTAGCTCAACATTTATCATGGGGGCTGTGAGCACCTGGAAGCATATCCTGAATATTTCTCTTCGTTTACTGTAGCTTCTCTGTACATTTTTTAAACTCCTATTTCAGCTAAAACTCCATTGGCTTCTGCACAGAAAAGGGAATTGGAAGCTCCTGACTTCTCTGCAAAGAAGGAAAATATCACTTCATTACTTCAGACTATCGTGAGAATGATTTAGAAACCACTCAAACAGTGTTCTTTAGGGGGTTAGCATTATTGTGTAACTTCCTACAGCAATAGGGCTATGTCTAGACTGCAGGCTTCTTTCGAAAGAGGCTCTTTCGAAAGCATCTTTCGAAAGAGCCTCTTTCAAAAGATCGCGTCTAGACTGCAGGCGGATCTTTCGAAAGAGAAATCCGCTTTTTCGAAAGAGAGCACCCAGCGAGTCTGGATGCTCTCTTTCGAAGATGGCCTCTTTACATTGAAGAACGCCTTCTTTCGAAAGAGGGACTTTTGAAAGAAGGCGTTCTTCCTCATAAATTGAGGTTTACCGCCATCGAAAGAAAAGCCGCATTCTTTCGAAATAATTTGAAACACCATGGATTATTTAAAATACCTCTTCTAGTGAATTGTTCACATTGCATCTCAAGTGATTGGGGCTGTGGTATGGACACCACAAGTAGGATTATAAACACCAGATACAGCATAAGCAACAGGAACAAACTCTTAATTACTGTTTGTGGGCCAAATTCTGTGCACATTACAAGGTACAACTCCAGTTTACTACAATGCGGGTTTCACGAGATAACAGAGGATAAATTTGTCCCCACTTTCTTGCAAAAGCTTTACAAAAATGGAATGTTCTTCAAAGTTTGTCCACAAGTCTTTAATTGTGCAGTGGCCAAGACCAAGAAGATACCAGAAATGTATTCCTGATCTTTAGACTCCCATTGGCAAGACTGGGCCCAGCTTATGCAAACCACGTTTGATCTGACAGGTTATTCCAGTTTCCTCAAGCTGTTCTCCTTCTTGTACAGTACTTGATGTTCTCACTTCTGTTCTTTAAAATTGCTCTTGCCATTTGGAAAAGTGCTTCTTTAATGCTTCTGCTGGAGATTTTGCCACACCCAACCATGACAAGAAAAGTAACAAAAGAAATTGATAGAAGCTCACACCTACTGTTCGTATTGATGCTCATGCTCCTAATGTTTTTCTCTTTATCCTTTCAGGTCTGTACCTAACCTGAGCATTTCACAATAAGGACTTGAAGTACAAGTAGTGAAAAGCTTAGTGACAAAGTGAACTAGAAGAAGAGAAGGGCCCAGGGAAGATTTTCCCAGGCTGGCATGCTTAAAAAGAGCCAATCAAAATGAAAAGAAAACAAAAATGACTAGGAGTCAGGAATAAACTACACTACAAAACTAAGTAGACCAAAGTTATGCCAGCATAAAGTTACAGTAGTAATTACATTGCTTGTGGGGGTCTACACTTTGCTCCTTATGTCCATGCTGTGCATCATCATCAGAAGCACTTGTACGGACTGAACTGTCAGTCTGGGGCACTATGGGATGATTTCTGAAAACCAGCATCAGTCAATATATACAGCGCAGTTTCTACACTGACACTGCAATGATGTAACTCCATGGACATTGACTCTACACTGGCAATGGAGTTATTAAGTCACTGCAATGGGGGAGTTACAGTGGAGGGAGAGAAACTGTAGTGTAGAGCCTGAGGATGCATCTACTCAGCACCCTAAACTTGAAATAAGATACACAATTCGCACTATGCAAATTGTGTATCTTATTTCGATTCTATTTCAAAATAGCTTATTTTGAAATTTGGCACATCCACACAGCGCCAAATTCTGAAATAACACACTCTTATGAGACATCCCTTAACTGTCATGGAACAAGAGTTACAGGGATGCCAAAATAGCGCGTCCATTATTTTGCCACTTATACCTTTCCTGAACTGGAACATCATCAAGGCCGGCCTCTGGAAAAGGTTCAGAAGAGGATACAGGGGTCTCAAAAGTCGGAGCTGATTTGAATGGTGGAGCCTTTGCTCTGGGATCTGAACCTTAGGAAATGTGAGCCAAGATAAAAAAGAAAATCTTTAATTTAAATATGCTTTCAGGGTCTGCTTCACGTATCAAGAAGAGTTTCTTCTCCCACCTAACATTATACAGATCATCTAAGTTCACAATTGGAAGAGGAAATGATGTTTTAACATATTAGACATTGCTAGAGGTGGCATACTGGATTTATTGGACTAATGTTCTGATGTGATATGGCAAATTCTGCACCCCGGCCATATTTCTTTTAAGAACATAACAGTTCTGTGCTGTTAACAGAATGTAGCAATGTAAAAAGAGAAGCTTTAGTATCTGTGGCAAGAATGACTCTAAAGCTACAAAGGAAATCATTTGCACACAAGGGAAGTTTTTTAATGTTATCATAGAAGGCTCAGCAATGTTACATTTGACTGGCCTTATATGTACGCTGACCATACATCCCAATTTTTCTGGGACAGTCCCGAATTTAACTACTCTGTCCCAGTGCCCCATCAAGAAGTGAAATGTCCCAGAAAACTGTGCCGGACATTTAACTACTTGGGGACACTGGCTTGTGGAAAGAAGCAAGAAATGACATGGTGCCATTGCTCCTCACGCCATGCAGTGGCCTCCTCTTCTCCCCCCACAGCAGGGCGTGTAGGGCAGCTGGGCTGGCTTCTGGTGGTATGCAGCCCCTCCCTCTCTCCTTCCCCTGCCTCCCCACATGGGATTGCCTCTGTGCGTGGGTCCTGGTCTGGTGGCACCGCTCCTTCTCCTCCTCCTGATCACTTTTGAGCCCCGGCAGAAGCCATGTGGAGCCCGGCTGGGTTGCTTCAGGGCAGGGTGTGTTTGGGCTCAGCAGGTGCCGGCACTGGAGAGAAGACTGCCCACAATGCTATTTTAGTACCAAGGTCTGGGTCCCTGTGGGTGGACCCAGCTCCATCTGGAGTCAAGTGGCAGCCACACAAGGTACTTTCCAGCCAGGGCAGCCTCATTGGAATGGGCCTCGTGTGTCTGCTGCTTAACTCCAGCTGGACCCAGTCCCACAGGAACCAGGACTGTGGTATTAAAAATACCCCATGGGCGGCCTCTGCTCCAGGTCTAGCACATGATCCCACCCTGGGAGCAGCTGGGGCCAGGGCTGTAGGAGCTTCTGGGGCTGGACCATAGTAACAAAAATAGAGTTGCAGCCCAGCTCCTGCTCCACAAACTGCTTTCCATGTTAAAGACAGAAGGTGAGGGAAGGGGCAGGGGGAGAACTGAGGGGGAAATGGGGATGAGGAGAGGAAGGGCCCTGTGTTGAGGGGAGAGAGGGGGCCAGGGCAGGAGAAGAAAGGGGAAGGCACCAAGGGGCAGGGTGGAGGAGAGACAAATACCAGGAGGCCAAGAGGAGACAATGAGGAAAAGGGCAGGAGGGGGGACAGGAGGGAAGATGTCAGTGGGGATGAGAGAAGGGAGGGGACAAGGTGATGCTGGGAGAGGAAAGGAGAAGGACAATGGGGCCAAGAGGGAGGAAGAGAAGGGTGGAGGGGGTGCCGGGAGAAGAGGCATTGAAAGGAGGGATGGGCATGAGGAAGGCAGAGGATGGAGCAAGTCATGTGTGAGGGAGCAGTAGGGTCTGAGGAGAACTGGGGCAAAGGTTGGTGAGGGACTGGACATGGAGGGACTGGACATGAAGGAGAAAACGGGCAAGGAGGGCAGGAGCAGTTAGGGAAGGGGGAGGCTCCAGGAAAGTGCAGGGTACGGGAAGGTGCAGGTGCCAGGGGATTGTGGGGTTGAAGCAGAAGGGCAGACACTGGAGGGGGGGATGGGCACCAGAAGACAGAGGAGGGAGGCAGGGCAGATGGGTAGAGGGAGGTGTTAGGACAGGGGACGCAGAGGGGTAGCTACAGATGATCAGAGTGGGGCTAGAGGAGGAGTGGACACAGGGGAAAGAGACGGACTGGTGCAAGGGAGTGGGGCAGGTCCCCAAAGGGCTGAGGGGAGTGAGAAGGGCAGGAGCCAGGACAGCAGAGAAGGGTGAGGGGTGGGGGGCAGCAAGAATCAGGGGAGCAGATGGGGTGAGGGGAGGGTGGGAGACATGGAAGCAGAGGGAAAAGGAAGAGGTTTATAAGATATTTATTAATAACTTGGATGCCACAGTGGCACACATCTGAACAAGCGCACATGAACTCAATACTTGTGCACAAGACAAAATTCACCCTGCTCATGGGAGGAAAATCTTAGAGGGGACACTTCCTCTCAACCTGTACCCCAGAGTTAATGGAATGCAAATTGGGTTAATGCAATTGCAGGATAGTTGCATGGAAGGGGTCCTGTGGGGGTCAAAGTCATTCCTATTGGTAGGAGGATGGTGGGAGGAGTTCTTAGAAGGGTAACATGACACCCTTTACTTCTGGTCATGTGTCTATCTTGAGTCCAGGAATACTATCTCCAGGGGTGAGACTTCTTGTGGCAGGGGGTGTGGCTAATGGGAGTAGCAGGTGTGGCTAATGGGGATCAAAAGACGTGGCTAACGTGTCCCTAATTTTGGTTCAGAAAATATGGCCACTATATTATTTGTGAACTTACTCTCCTGGTGTTGCTTATTATTCCTTTAATGTGCATGTCAAATCAAGCACACATATACATACACCAATTGCCAACAGCACCATTGTGATCAATTCATGTTTATAAACCATTGTGCCTATACTGAACATGATAGACATTTTTAGCAGTATTGTTACAGTTCTTAGCAGTATTGTACAGCGATATACATACTTGCACTAAAAGCTTGATTTAAATCTTACTCTCAGCCCTTTGTATGCTTTCATTTTTATATCTATGGGTGATCATTTGGTTTGCATAAGAACATAGAACTTAAGAACATAAGAATGGCCGTACTCGGTCAGACCAAAGGTTCATTTAGCTCAGTATCCTGTCTGCCGACAGTGGCCAGCACCAGGTGCCCCAGAGAGGGTGGACCGAAGACAGTGATCAAGCGATTTGTCTCCTGCTATCCTTCTCTAGCCTCAGACAAACAGAGGCCAAGGACACCATTTCTATCCCCTGATTAATAGCCTTTTATGGGCCTAACCTCCATGAAATTATCTAGCTTCTCTTTAAACTCTGTTATAGTCCTTGCCTTCACAGCCTCCTCTGGCAAGGAGTTCCACAGGTTGACAACACGCTGTGTGAAGAAGAACTTTCTTTTATTAGTTTTCAACCTGCTACCTATTAACTTCATTTGGTGTCCTCTAGTTCTTCTATTATGGGAACTAATAAATAACTTTTCTTTATTCGCCCTCTCCACACCACTCATGATTTTATATACCTCTATCATATCCCCCTTCAGTCTCCTCTTTTCTAAACTGAAAAGTCCCAGTCACTTTAATCTCTCTTCATATGGGACCCGTTCCAAACCCCTAATCATTTTAGTTGACCTTTTCTGAACCCTTTCCAAGGCCAAAATATCTTTTTTGAGGTGAGACCACATCTGTACACAGTATTCAAGATGTGGGCGTACCATAGTTTTATACAGGGGCAGTAAGATATTCTGTGTCTTATTTTCTATCCCTTTCTTAATAATTCCTAGCATCCTATTTGCCTTTTTGATCGCCGCTGCACACTGTGTGGAAGGTTTCAGAGAACTATCCACGATAACTCCAAGATCTCTTTTCTGATTTGTCATATCCAAATTAGCCCCCATCGTTCTGTACGTATAGTTGGGGTTATTTTTTCCAATGTGCATTACTTTACACTTACCTACATTAAATTTCAATTGCCATTTTGTTGCCCAATCATTCAGTTTGGTGAGATATTTTGGAGTCCCTCACAGTCTGCTTCTATCTTGACTATTCTAAACAGTTTTGTATAATCCGCAAACTTTACCACCTCACTGCTTACCCCTTTCTCCAGATCATTTATGAATAAGTTGAACAGGATTGGGCCCAGGACTGACCCTTGGGGGACACCCTCTCCATTCTGAAAATTTACCATTTATTCCTACCCTTTGTTTCCTGTCTTTTAACCAGTTCTCAATCCATGAAAGGACCTTCCCTCTTATCTCATGGCAATGCAATTTACGTAAGAACCTTTGGTGAGGGACCTTGTCAAAGGCTTTCTGAAAATCGAATTATACTATATCTACTGGATCCCTGTTGTCTGCATGTTTGTTAACCCCTTCAAAGAACTCTAAAGGAGTATGTCTACACTACAAAGTTAATTCGAACTAACAGCCGTTAGTTCGAATTAACTTTGATAGGCACTACACAGGCAAACCGCTAGTTCGAACTTAATTCGAACTAGCGGAGCGCTTAATTCGAACAAGGTAAACCTCATTCTACGAGGACTAACGCCTAGTTCGAATTAAGTAGTTCGAATTAAGGGCTCTGTAGCCACTTAATTCGAACTAGTGGGAGGCTAGCCCTCCCCAGCTTTCCCTGGTGGCCACTCTGGGCACCACCAGGGAAAATCTTCTGCCCCCCTCCCGGCCGCGGAGCCCTTAAAGGGGCACGGTCTGGCTACGGTGCCCGTGCCAGGTGCAAGCCTGCGAGCACCCAGACAGCAGACCCTGCACCTGGCACGGCTCGAGCCAGCCACCTGCTGCCACCCAGCCCTCCGCCTCTTCCCAGGACCAGGCTGGCAGCTCCTGGGAGCCTACCCAGGTCCGCAAGAGGCAGGCGCCCACCTGGTCTAGTGCGGACATCGTGGACCTCATCCACGACCTCTGCACTAGGCACAGGAAAGTGGCCATCTAGGGCAGGATAGCTGCCAGCCTGGCCACCCAGGAGCAGGTCTGCATGAAAATCAGGGCGGTCCAGTGAGACCCCCGACCCTGAGCCCTGAGCTTAGAATGGCCGTACTGGGTCAGACCAAAGGTCCATCTAGCCTAATAGCCTGTCTGCCGACAGCGGCCAACACTAGGGACCCTGGAGGGGATGGCCCGAAACAATGACCAAGCCATTTGTCTTGTGCCATCCATATCCAGCCTTCCACAAACAGAGGCCAGGGACACTATTTCTACCCCCTGGCTAATAGCACTCCATGGACCCAGCCTCCATGAATTTATCTAAATTCTCTTTAAACTCTGTTCTAGTTCTAGCCTTCACAGCCTCCTGCAGCAAGGAGTTCCACAGGTTGACTATTTGCTTTGTGAAGAAGAACTTTCTTTTATTAGTTGAAGCCTGCTACCCATTCATTTCATTTGGTGTCCTCTAGTCCTTCTATTATAGGAACTAATGAAGAACTTTTCTTTATTCACCCTCTCCACACCACTCGTGCTTTTATAGACCCCTATCATATCCCCCCTCACTCTCCTCTTTTCTAAGCTGAAAAGTCCCAGTTTCTTTAGCCTCTTTTCATATGGGACCTGTTCCAAACCCCTGATCATTTTAGTTGCCCTCCCTTTTCCCACCCTCTCTCTTCCCCTCTCCCACCTCCTTTTCCCAGTCTCCCCGAGTTTTGTTCAATAAAAAGAGTTTCTATTTTTGAACACACATATCCCTTATTTTGTACATCAGGAAGGTTAGGGAGAGGTAAGTGGAAGGAGGTGAGGGAGGAATGGGGTATGAGCCCCCAATGGGGAGGACTGGGGTGGCTTTGCGGGCTCTTCAGGGTGGAAGCTCTCCTGCAGCCCACCGATTGACCACGCCCCCTCGGATGGCAGCCTGCGGCAAGTGCAGCCGGGCTGATGGCCAAGTGCTGTGATGTGCCGAGTGTGGGCACTCAGGGTAATCCAAACCAGGACTGCTTTGCAAGCGGGAAAACCCTGAGAACTGTCTGTCCGGGGTCGGGGTTGGGTCCCTTTAAGCACAGCCCTTGGCTAGCCTGAGACAGCAGCTCCACGCTCTAAGTTCTAATCTGATGTCCTGCCGGCACTGCTTCCAGCCATCCTTAACCCCGGTACAGGGTCCACTCAATGTGGAAATGCTAGTTCGAATTAGCAAAATGCTAATTTGAACTAGTTTTTAGGTCTAGATGCACTAGTTCAAATTAGCTTAGTTCGAATTAACTAATTCGAATTAAGTTAGTTCGAATTAGTGCTGTAGTGTAGACATACCCAGGGTGTGGCTACACTAGCTCGTTAGTTTGAGCTAGGTAGGCAAATGAGGGCAACTGGAGTTGCAAATGAAACCCAGGATTTAAATATCCCGGGCTTCATTTGCATCTTCCCGGGTGCCGCCATTTTTAAATCCCCCCTTAGTCCGAACTCCATGCCTGCGGCTACACGCGGCATGGAGTAGGTAGTTCGGACTAAGGGGGGGATTTAAAAATGGCTGTGCCCAGGGAGATGTAAATGAAGCCCGGGATATTTAAATCCCGGACTTTATTTGCAACTCCGGTTTCCCTCATTTGCCTACCTAGTTTGAACTAACGAGCTAGTGTAGACATATCCTAATAGATTAGTAAGACATGATTTCCCTTTACAGAAACTATGTTGACTTTTGTCCAACAAATTAAATTCTTCTACTTGCCTCACAATTTTATTCTTTACTTTTGTTTCGACTAATTTGCCCGGTACTGAAGTTAGACTTACTGGTCTGTAATTGCTGGGATCACCTCTAGAGCCCTTTTTAAATATCACGTTAGCTACCTTCCAGTCATTATGTACGGAAGCCGATTTAAAGGATAGGCTACAAACCACAGATAATAGTTCAGCAATTTCCCATTTGAGTTCTTTTAGAACCCTTGGATGAATGCCACCCAGTCCCGGAGATTTGTTAACATTAAGTTTTTCTATTTGTTCCAAAACCTCCTCTAATGACACTTAATTCTGGGACAGTTCCTCAGATTCATCACCCACAAAGGACGGTGCAGATTTGGGAATCTCCCCAATGTCCTCAGCCATGAAGACTGAAGCAAAGAAATCATTTAGTTTCTCCGCAATGGCTTTATCATCCTTGACTGCTCCTTTTATAGCTCGATCTTCTAGGGGACCTACTCGTTTTTTAGCAGGCTTCCTGCTTCTAATGTACTTAAAAAACATTTTGTTATTTCTTTTTGAGTTTTTGGTTAGCTGTTCCTCAAAAATCTTTTTCTGCTTTTCTTATTACATTTTTACACTTGATTTAACAGTGTTTATGTTCTTTTCTATTTATATCACAACATTATCTATCTATTTATTGCAACAGAGTGTTGAAAACATAAGTCCATCTAGGCGTGAAAGAGCAGAAAAGAAGTCCCAGGATAAACTCATATGCAGTATGCATTTCAAACGGAGACCTTCCTATTCTTGTGCAGTGTTTTATCATTTTGCTTTTCGTTGACATTATTGCTGATATTATGAGCTGGAAATACTGCAATACACCCTCAGTAAACGAAATTATAAATTAGACGCAACTCAACCACTGGCTATATCAGATACATAAAGGCATGTCAGGTGTCAGTCCTAGCTCACATAGACAATTATACTCCCACCATACCCAAATAAAATATAATCTGATATGTATTATTTAACTCTGGCATGTCTGTGGAAAAACAACATTTAAAAATAAAAAAGTTCCCCTTATACTGTACTTTGAAGTTGTCACGTTATTCTACTGACAGTTTCAACAAATCTAGAAAAATATGATCAAATAGTTCTGAAAAGCTGAATCAGGAGAAAAATCCTAACTTGAAACCCCAGAGATGACACATTCACCATCCTCTCTTTTGCTGAAACCTTTTTTCCTTTTTTTGCCACAGGCTAGGGCTGGGTACCTGCATATATCACTGGATGAGACTCTCAAGCGCAAAGCTTTAACATTAACTAAGGAGCAGCCTTCCTGAGATTGCTTGAGGGCCAATGAGACACTTAGCAGGGAAGCCAACTAAATGCTGAAATCAAAATTACAGGCAGCTTTCCCATGGTAAAACAGACAGAGAGTTCAAAGCTTTATAATTACATGCAGTAGTTCCACCCTGTATTTTCAATTAATAGTTGTACTCTATCAGATATTTATTACAAATGATCCAAGCAAGCCAAATGTGATCATTTTGTGAAGGCCATAACAATGTGAAATATGATAAAGATTGTTGTGTAATAATTCTGTGGCCTAATTAAACTATTCTATAAGGCTATTTTATAAGGCCTAATTAAACTTCACATTAGCTGTACTGAGGATATAGTCAGAACCAGGTAAGAAAATGGAAAAGTGTCCAAAGGGAAACATGATGGGATGAAAATAAAATAAAAAGGGTTGTGATCCTATTAATCAATTGTTGCTGCAGTAGCACATGGATGGTGCAATAATTCAGGCTGCCAGTTATTTGATTACATGTTCTACAGTCTGTAACTGCAGTGAAATATTTTCTTAGGAGGTAATGGGAACACTATGAACATCAAGACTAGAACAAACACCACAGTTGTTCAAAGTGACTTCATAACATTAAGCTTTGGTAGGTAGTAGCAGGTGTAAGAGATGATCGTTTTAGGTTTCACCATTGATATCAGTGTGGTGGTTTGCTCGAATAAGAATTTCAAGATTGGATCTTTCATTCATTGTATTAACTACAAAGTGCTTTACAAAGACACATTTATCTGAGTAAAAGCGGTGAGGAGTCCTGTGGCACCTTATAGACTAACTGAAGTGTTGGCGCATAAACTTTCGTGGGCAAAGACCCACTTCGTCAGATGCATACTATTTATCTGAGTGTTGCCCTTCCTCCTTTGATTTGTTAATTGAACCAGTAATTTACATAGTGACTTTGGATTCAGTATGCCCCTCCTCCTTGCTTATGATTTCTATTTAAAAAATAGAAGCGCTTTCTCCTGAGAAAAATATTTTTCGTTAAGGCCATCATGAAGGACCATACAGTCTTTTCCCAGGCTGCTAGCAATCTGCAAAAGACAGATAATGGGAAAATTTTTCTGCAGATTTGTGGCTCAAAAGCAAAAAGGGTTGAAAAACACTAGCCTATAGTATGTTTGGCTAGTATGATTTTTCAGAAAAATAAACTTTCCCTTAAAGAAAGTGTGCTAGAAAACAACTAATACCTGTGTCCTTCCATGGTAAAAACTAACAGGGTTTCGCTCTCACTATACACCTGATGAAATAATTAGACATTTTAGTAAGACTAGAATTCATTCCCCTTCAGCTATATTACCTTAGCCAGAATTGAATGCATTTAAGAATTCAATTGTATGTAACCTAAGAGTTGTTAAGAGACACAAAATTCTGAAGGACAAGTTCACCTATTCCATCACAAGACTCCTCTACCATCTCAGTAGATATAGTCCATTATATTATTCTTAGCATTCTTATTACATTCTGGGTTTATATTCCCTCCAGCCATGTTACTGGGAACATCATAAGAACATAAGAAGGGCCATACTGGGTCATACCAAAGGTCCATCTAATACGGTAACCTATCTTCCAAGAATGGCACATGCCCGGGTGTCCCAGAGGGAATGAACAAAACAGGAAACAATCAAGTGTTCCATCCCATCACCCAATCCCAGTTCCATACAATCATTGGCCCACAGTGAGACACAAACTTAATACAATGTGGTACCCCAAACTATTGTATGGGATTGCAATATCTGTCATTGAGAGTTAAGAACATTTTTCAGGAAAGACAGACATGTTCTCCAATGATATACCTCAAATGATTCTTACAGAATCTCAGTACATTGCACTGATAAGATTATGTGGCACATTTCATTGGCTGTTGGGATGGACATGTACAAGCAAGAAGCATGAGATTAATGTAGGCAGATTTTGATGGTGTCACATGCACAAGAAGAGCATCAGCCATCAGAGTCTCCTTTTGAAAAATCAGTCTTTGGACAATGTGTTTAGTGGTGGAGGGCTAAAGGAAAATGAGCTCAGCTTATGATTTTAATGGCTAAATGCCATATTTGTGCCCAGAAGTGTGTACTTGAATGCAAAAGGTAGACAGGAAAGCATGTGCAATCAGGGTATGTCTAGACTGCATCCCTCTGTAGGCAGAGGGATGCAGATTAGGCAGGTCAACATTACAAATGAAGCAGGGATTTAAATATCCTGTGCCTAATTTGCATACAAATGGCCGCCACGTTTTGCCGACTCAGCACTCTGTCAGCAAAAAGCGGCAGTCTAGAGGGGGATCTGTTGAGAAAGAAAGCCTTTTTCGACAGATCCCTTATGCCCCCTGCAAGGAGGATTACAGGATCTGTTGAAAAAGGCTTTCTTTCTCAACAGATTCCCCTTTAGACTGCCGCTTTTTGCCGACAAAGTGTTGAGTCGGCAAAATGCTGTGGCCATTTTTATGCAAATCAGGCACGGGATATTTAAATCCCTGACTCATTTGCAGTGTCGACCTGCCTAATCTGCATCCCTCTGCCGACAGAGGGATGCAGTCTAGACATACCCTCACTGGCTGAGCACAGAACAGGGATCTAGGAACTCTTGACTTAGAACCTTGACCCTGCCAATGACTCACTGGGTGGCCTTGAGCAAACCACTCATCCTCCATGTGCATCATTTTTTTCAATAAAATGGAGAGAAATTCAATAATATAGCCTTGCCTAGGTTACAGGGTTGTTGCTAGGCTTAATGTTTGCAAAACACTTTGAAGAGGTAGCATTAGAAGCTTGTAATCAGTAGTTTGTTATAATCGGTGTCTAAAGCTGGCCAACAATCACTGCTCTTCACGATGGCGCAACAGCCTCTTTCCAAAGAGAACACCCAAGTAGCACTGGGCATTTACCAAAGACACCATCCGTTTCTCCTGAAGGATTCATTAGTAGTTTTTGCTCGCTGGTGCTTCAAAATCCTCGTGGGCACAGCTCACCAGATATCCAGGTGGCTGGAACATATAAATTGTGCCTTTCTTTTTTTTTTTAAATCCTCTTGTATTTTATGGAAACAATGACACTAAAGATACTGAAAACAACAAAGAGTAATAGAACTACCTTATCACTATGCAGGAACCTTGCAATTTATTTTGCTGTGGGTTCAGAAGAGCTGGTGAATTGCTGCGGAGAAACTGTACCTAGTGCCATATAATAGATAAGCTATGCTTTCTTTCCTTTGGACTTTGCATATTTTTTGAAGGCTTAGTTTAAAGTTTTGAAGATCCATACATTAAAGTATTTAAATTAAACGGCAATAGGCTTTGCATCACTCATGCTCCCTTTCCTTCCCTCAGTAAACTATAGAGAGGTCAGTGAACTAAGGGAAGAGATATTAATTATTAGCATCACTGTCATATCAAACTGTATTTCTCCCTACTTACAGTACAGCAATGACTAACTCCCGTTTTATGTTGGGCAGTTTGCTGCGCCATACTGTATATGTACAGATCCATTTGTTTTGGTAACTGAGCAATACAATCTCTCATTGTCACAATAAGAGAGGGTGAGTCATGCGGGTGTTGGTTTGGCATCAGCTCAAAGAGCTATAGCATTTCATTCTCCCATAAAACAACAGGGAACATTCAGAAAGCCTAACCACTAAGCTATGAAAGTACTAATATACCAATATATGTG
Source organism: Pelodiscus sinensis (assembly GCF_049634645.1). Taxonomy (NCBI): domain Eukaryota; kingdom Metazoa; phylum Chordata; order Testudines; family Trionychidae; genus Pelodiscus; species Pelodiscus sinensis. Next base: position 98,358,276 of record NC_134713.1, on the reverse strand, counting down.
CACTTTCAGAAAGGAGGAAATATCGAGACAAGAAACAATGTACACAATGCTGGAGAAATGAGAGTAGAGCTGAGTCATGAAATGATTTTTGTGACTAGCCAGAGGTGCAAGATTTAGTCCTTGAACAATATCCTACTGAATACATGACATGCAAAGTTATAATTACCTGTGACACAACTGTCAACATTAACCTGACCTACATGACACAAAAGCAGTTTTTGGTGGGCATAAGGGGCAAGGCAACAGTTACCTGACACAGTAACTGTTTAAATGCCTTTTAATGCTTTCCACAGAATTAGTAGATACTGGGACCAGTTTTGGAGGCATTGGTAAAAACACCCAAGTAAAAGATTAATTTTCATCTTGATGCAGAATGTTTTGGTTTTTTAAGCCAGATGTAAAGAAAAGTCTGTTTTCCAACCCATCACTAATATGTGTACAGCACTTCCTAAGACTAACATCAGAAAATGAAGAAAGTACTAATATATGAAGAGTGGCCAGTGCTAGATTATTAATTATTTATATTATAGTAGCACCCTGGTCTGGTTTTGTTAGGCTGTGTAAAAAACACATAAATGAGACAGTCCTGGTCCCTTATACTTAATTTCCTTCACTGCGTGTAAACATATAGAAGTCAGTGAGACTCCTTACAGGGCATGAATTGTGGAGTATGCTGCAAATGGGGAAAATCCTCCTCAGAGTCTTTCAGTCTTTACTTTTAAGACTCTAAAGAGACTATTTGACAGCTATGAACACAAACTTCCTTAAAAACATTCTTTGCTCAAGACAGTTATAGGGAAATTCCAAACTGGAATTTTGTTACCTAATAGGACTGAATTTAAAATTGCCTCTGTCCCATTATATCACAAGTTGTAACCTGACTAGTTTAAATAGTAAACCATTAAAAAATATGAAAACAAGATGAAGAGGATAGAATGTTTGCACTGAAATCTAAAAATTCCTATTCTAACTTGTTTAATTTTTTACTACAAAGGTTTTCTTTCTCATTAGATGTGACACACTTTGGGTAATGTGACAAACATTTGTGAGCTTTGTAGGAGTATGGGATTTTCATTTTACTATATACTTTACTCACATACAAAACAAAAATGTTTCCATAGCACTGCAGGTGAGTTAGAGCCAGGGCCCCAGGGACTGGTGAAGAAATGTGCTACTGTAATCAGGAGTCACTCCCACTCCTTTGTGATAAATTAGTGGGGGAGAAATGCTTTTCAAGGCTATTTCCTGAAAAAAAAATTCAAAGAAGGCTTTTCTCACTAAAAGCATAAACTCAGAACAATGCAGGAACATTTTCCTGTATCCGAGGCAAATCACTGAAATAGAAACACAGCTTTGCCAACTAGAGGGAGTCCAATACCTGGCATTTTTCTTCAAGCCCCAGCATTTGAAGTCATATGATTACACGAGACTTTCAACTATCTTTTTAAAAAGGTTATAGTATTTCAGCTTCTGCTTTTTCCACCCACTCTCTTTCTACCCTCACTAACCAATAAGCAGAACCCCAAAATAGCCAAAATATCTATTTATATTAGTTTTACTAGTTTTACATTTAGTATAATATGAGGGGTTTTTTAATTATTTAAATTTTGAGATCTGTATTTCTTTTTTAACAAATATATACTCTTTCCTCAAACTGTTTAACAGAAAGCAAAATTATTTTCAGTTTCTTTTAATAACCATTCCAGCGTTAGTCAAGTGGCCTCCTTGGTGACAGACTAAGCACAAAGGCCAAAGATTGGCTGACCCTTGAAAACAGACATAACCTTTCACCCAGAGGTTGGTCCCTCCACCTCAGGCTGAGATATGTTTGGTAAGTTACTGTGGCGAGGAAGCTTGCTCTCTCACTCCTTATGTTGTGTTTGCTTTGTGAATAAAGAAAGGGTCCACCACTTGGCATGTCTCATGAGAAATGAATTCACATGTAAAGTTAAAATAAAACAAGGATAGGTAACAATGAATCTTAGTAAAAACTTAAAAAACAATGAATAGTCTAGCAGCACCTTAAAGACTAACAAAATAGGTGCTGCTAGACTATTCATTGTTTTTTTAAGTTTTTCCAGTTACAGACTAACTGTGATCTCTCTGAAATGAATGAATCCTAGTGTCTGTTCTCTTCAATCGTTTCAGTTTGTGTTTGTCTGTGTCACAACTTCAACACAGATTCACAGAGTTTAAGGCCAGAATGGATGGTTACAATCATATAGTCTAGTCTCCTACATAATACAAGCCATAAACATAATTTAAATACATTTTGGGTTTTTCCCCCCACTAAATAGTATGTCTGTCCTGCCATTCAACTCCTTCCCCCAGTTCTCAATGGCCATCTCTGGTTACTTCCCAAGCCTCGCCCCCACTGGCTGCTGATCTGGGCTGTGGAAGGAGCCAGGGACAGAGACAGGCAGCAGAGAGACAGACTGACTGCAAGCTTGCTGCAGAGCAGTCCGGTGTCTCCCATTGGCAGTGGGAGGTGCTGTAATTTAACCAAATTGCCAGAAGGCCTGACAGGGCTTGCACATGGGCGTGTCTGGGAGATTTGTTTCACTTGGGAACTTTGTATCTACTTTTATGGGCAAGCCTGCTGCGCCCACTGATGTCATATTTTCAGTGATAAAACTCCTCTTGGCTAAGTTCAATGGGAGCAAGATCAAGCCCCTGATTTCCACCCACTTTCCCAACTGGATTGACAGGCATGAAGAGGTCAATTAAGTTACTCAGAGTCACAGGAGGCCTGATCTTACCTTCACTGAAAACAAAAAAGTGGTATAGGATCAAGCCCACATTGAGTCACTGTTTCAGGTTATATAGGAACCTATGAGCCTCACAGTTTCCTTCCCTTTGTTTTAACCACAAGCAATTCAACCTCCTTTATGATTTGGCATCTGCTCTTTCCTCTATAGATTTGATTATGTATCAGTGGTTTTCCATCCTAAAATTGTCATCTGTAAGTACATCCATGCCAGAAAAGCTCACAGTTATACCACCATCATTTAAGAAGTAGCTAAAATGCGATGTTCACTAATTATATGTCGCTATTAAGGATAACTCATTCTGAATTCATTATTCACTAATTAAATACTAGCTGACATCTGTAATTAGCACATGTTGCATGCATATGCTTGTCATTAAACCAAATGTATAAATGAACCTGCTAGAAAGGGGATCTGAGTGATTATAGAATCAGAACTGGAAGGAACCTCAAGGTGGTTATCAGGTCCAGTCCGCTGCCATTGTGACAGGACCAAATACCATGTAGATCGTCCCTGACAGATATGTATCTAACCAGCTCTTAAAATCTCCAATGATGGAGATTCAACGATGACAACCAGTATTTCTTTCTAAACACTAACACTTCTAAAAGTTCAGTTCCATTTTTGTGGGGTTTTTTTGGCATCAATTTGTCCAAAGAAACTACAAGGAATCTTTAATTCATCATCTCAGAAAATTGGTTCTCTGAAAATACTGTAACGGCTACGTCTAGACTGGCATGATTTTCCGCAAATGCTTTTAACGGAAAAGTTTTCTGTTAAAAGCATTTGCGGAAAAGAGCATCTAGATTGGCATGGATGCTTTTCCACAAAAGCACTTTTTGCAGAAAAGCGTCTGTGCCAATCTAGACGCACTTTTGTGCAAAAAAGCTCCGATCGCCATTTTCGCGATCGGGGCTTTTTTGCGCAAAACAAATCTGACCAGTCTACACTGTCCCTTTTTCACAAAAGCTTTGCACAAGAGGACTTTTGCCCGAATGGGAACAGCATATTATTTCCACAAGAAGCACTGATTTCAGACAGTAGGAAGTCAGTGTTCTTGCAGAAATTCAAGCGGCCAGTGTAGACAGCTGTCAAGTTTTTCCGCAAAAGCAGTTGCTTTTACATAGTTGGAGTAAACCACATGCCTGGTTGCTTAAGAAACCTCTGCCACCATTTTCCCCACAATTAACTTTCCAACCCCAAACTGGGTGGCAACAGACCTGTAGCAGTCTGGGGTAACCAGCTTCCAGATGGTATAAGCAATCTGCTTCTGGACTGGCAAAGGTGAACTCAGATGTGCCTCTTTATGATGGAGGCTGGTGGAAGCTGCTCACAAAGCTCCAGAAATGTGAATTGTTTTGTGCAAAAAGTTTGGGACTCTGTTGGTCATCCCAGGTCTGCATGACACTGTGGTCCCATCACTAGTCTATGCTTGTGGCCCTGTTCCAGAAGCACTGGTCAATGTAGGGAACATCAGCGGCTATAACAATTATACTGAGCAGCATCTGTCCATGAGAATCTGTGATGCCACAGTATCCTCCTTACTGCCTCCTCCTCCTTCTGTAGCTCCATTAGGAAATCTGTCATGTACCTTTGGTGGGACAGAAAATGCTGCCAGAATGACCACCAGTGCCTCACAGATGCTCTGCCAGACAATTCCTGACATGGGAATGAAAGCTCAAGCAAGAAAAAGCTGACAAAAGGCATATTCTCCATGTTGCTGACATTGGTAGTGGGGAGTCCCCAGACCAAACATGATGGCTTGGCAGGCTGTGTTGGTAAGATGTTCACACTTCCCATAATGTGCAGAATGGGTAGTAAAGTTTTACCTTTTTAAACTACACAGCTGATTTGATAGAGACATAAGAAAAATCTAACTATTAGTCTAATTTCTAGAGATGTTAAGATTTATGATGTAATTAAAATGTGATTACTTTCCTAATCGATTAGTCGACAGATTTTCTGTTGACTAGTCGATAAGCATAGGTAGTCCCAGGGTGTGTCTAGACTATAGGGAAAAAGTGGCCTTTTTTTAAAAAATCTTTACCTGCGTCTAGACTGCTACCGTGTTCTGTTGACAGTAAATCGAAAGAATGCGGTGGTTTTGTCGACCTCGGAAAACCTTGTTTTACGAGCAATAACGTCTTTTTTCTAAAGTGCTCTTTCGAAAAAAGGCACTATGTAATGCAAACTGTGCTTTTTCGAAAGAGAGCATCCAGATTACCTGGGTGCTCTCTTTCAAAAAAGCGTCTTGCTTTTTCAAAAGTACTGATTCTAGTCTAGTTGCTCTTTTTCGAAAAAAGGCTTGCAGCCTAGACATAGCCCCAGTGCTCAGTCTCACTAGCACCGTTTCACAGCATAACCTCCCCTGCTACTGCTCTGCATTACACAGCCTAGGGAAGCTGTGTATGAAGGTGCTGAGTCGGTTCCCGCTCCACGCGTTTCTTTTCATTCATCACCACATATGCATAGAGGCACCAGGCTGAATGAAAAGAAACATGTGGAGCAGGGACTGACTCAGCACCTTTGTGCACGGCTTTCCTAGGCTGTGCAATGCAGAGTGGCAGCTGGTTTGTGTGTGTGTGTGGAGGGGGGGTGATGAATGAAAAGAAACACATGGAGGAGGGACCAACTCAGCGCCTTTGTGCACCAGCTTCTCTCAGCTGTACAATGCAGAGCGGTGGCTTGGGGGGGGGGGATGAAACTAATCGATAGCGCTAATCGATAAGCTCCTGCTTATCAGTTAGTTGACTAATCAATTAGTCGCTAATATCCCTACTAATTTCCCTTACTGAGTCCGTGGCTAAGTTCAGTTTAAATGACACAAATGCTCTCAGATTTGAGACTCTAATGTCTACCCTGGTCTGGTGCTACTTCAAACCAAACGTGAAACCCAAATGTTCTATAGTGTAGAGTGTTAGATTGCTTTTCCCCCTTGAAGTATCCTTTGGGAACATGCCCTGGCTCTGTTCAGACAGTTTCTCTCTGCAAACACCAATCTCTGTTCCAACTTATAACTAGTATATTGTTAACAAACCTGTTCAGCCATGTCCTCACTTTCTTGGTAGCTGGCATCTGTTTACAACACCTAAGAACAGCATGAGTGTGTATCAGATAGCATTTTAAGATGTCTATCTTCAATGTAACTATTGCACAGATACTTGTGTCTGCAAATCTAGAGATCGTAAACTCAGGAGACAGAGGTGTTGAATCAGCAAATGGTTAATTTCCCAAATTTGCTGATGTCAAAAAATCTTAGATAGAATGGGTGGAGAGCAGCCATCAGAGAACAAATATGTTCATAATATCTTGAACCAATCAGTCCCAGGGCACGTCTACACTACAGTGCTACAAGGACACAGCAGCACCAAAGCACCTGCACCACTCTAGCACATCTGGTGAAAATGTGTTCTATCAGTGGGAGAGCACTCGCTCATTGGCGTAATTACTCCATCTGGGTGAGAAGTGGAAGCCCTGTCAGTGAGAGAGCATAGCCCAATATAGTGCCAATGTGGGCCATGCAAAACTTGTGTCATTCTCAGGGAGTAAAGCGGTAGTGTAGAATTTACTAATCCATGTTGTGCAGCGCTTTGAAGATGTAATTGGCTATGAAAGTACTACACATTATTAGTTATTATTACTACCTGAGAAGAAGGGCTCATGTAATTCAGTACAGCAAAAGTAAAACATTACGACAGTACAAAACAAAATTTGTCTGAAAGGGAACATAATGACAATGGACTAAGCAAGAAATCGTAAGACAGTGAGAGGCACTTCAAGTCTATTTACATAATGTTTAATGCCATATAAAATGTAGAGGTTATGTAGCATACTGGCTAACTGCATGAGTGCTTTGTCCCCCTCTAGTAGCTGGTATGCTAGGCCTGCTGCCTCATCTTACTTTATCCTCAGTGAAATCCTCCACAGTGCTGTGCGTAGAAACAAACCTCAGCCTCTGACACACCTACTCAGGAGCCTGTGGATGGAGAGTGGGGATATCTGATGAGCTATTGGTGCAAGTACAATGAACATCATGCAAATGGAAAGCTTAGCTCTGTATTTAATGTGTTCTCCGTCTTGTACTCCCAAGGGAGGAAGGAGAACTCAGGAGTGACGGGGCTGGCATGTGAGATTCAGGTGACCCAGGTTCAATTTATTGCTCCTTCACTCAGTTGCTAAGTGACCTGAGCACATCACTTAGTCTGTGCCTCAGTTCTCCACCTGTGAAAAATGGAAAGAATAACTACAGGGTGATGGTCAATACATTAAAAGACTATGGGATGCTTAGATACTATGATATTGGGGGGCCAGAGAAGAACATAAAGGGTATGTCTAGACTACATGGCTCTGTCGACAGAGCCATGTAAACTAGTTTACCCGACATAGTCAATGAATCGGGGATTTAAATAATCCATGCTTCATTAAAATAAAAATGGCTGCCGCGCTGTGCCGACAATCAGCTGATCCGGCACAGCGCGGGAATCTAGATGCGGATCTGTTGACAAGGGAAGCCTTTGTCGACCGCTCCTTTATGCCTCGTGAAACGAGGTTTACAGGAGCGGTCGACAAAGGCTTCCCTTGTCAACCGATCCGCGTCTAGACTCCTGCGCTGTGCTGGATCAGCTGATGGTCGGCACAGCGCGGCGGCCATTTTTATTTGAATGAAGTGGGGATTATTTAAATCCCCGCTTCATTGACAAAATCAGGTAAACTAGTTTACATGGCTGTTGACAGAGCAATGTAGTCTAGACATACCCTCAGAGAGATCATACAGAAGAACTTGGTGGCCATGCAACATTGTTTTCATTGGTACAGGTCAGTGTGCAATACAATTCACTCTTTGTCCTACTGATCACTTTATTTTGTCCCAGACCCAAAAAGATTCTTGGGCTCCTATTTAGATGCCTAAATTCCAGTTTTAGACTAAACTGAGAGCCACAAAGATTATTGCTTCACCCAGTAAGCATCTAAACTCACTCAGTAAGTATATTTTCAGGGTAAAAGTTCTCTAGGTGCCTATGTTTCTGCTTCTGGGTATGCCTATCTCTGACCAAAGCTCTGGAGTGATTGATGAACCATCAGAAGATGGGTGTTCACTTACCTATCTCTAAGGCAGTGTCCAAACCAGTCAGTATGTTCAAAGGGCCCATTCAAAATCTGACCAGAGATTCAGCGCTCACCTTAAAACTTTTAGCTTGGTGGTTAGAGGACTCACCCAGGAGGTGGGAGACCCAGGTTCAATTCTCCCAGAAGAGTGTGCTAACCACAGGATTATGGGATATTCTGATGTGGCACTTCCTCCGTCTCTCCTGTTGAAGCTTTTCCACTTTGATTAAATAATTAAAAAGTCACTGGGCCAGAGAAAGAGAGAAAGATTCTGTAGTCTGATGGTTAGGGTACTCAGCTTCTGCTCCAGTGACTACTGAATAACTTATACATCACAGAACACTTCATATAAGCTTTTTGTTTATATGTACAGCAATACATATGGATGCTGTCCCAAATCAACTCTTTAGATGGGGAACAGTACTTATTAGAATCATGAACAAAAATCCTAACTATATGGAGCCCATTGAGTTCAGAGATAAATAATTATCTGTGTAACTTTTCTCTAGAATCTAGCCACTGTGAGACCAGACTTACACAGGCATTGCTGTATCACAGCTTTCAGAAGCTGCCACTTCGAGGTCATTCCTTTAAATACTGCATCTAAGAGCAGCCACTTACTCATGGCAGTGATTGACACATGTCTAGCTGGCTGGTTCTATTACACTAGCCCCAAGGTGGGGCATTAGCGCATAAAGAATTTTTGTATGTTCTCTTACTTTGATGTATTACTTAAGCCTGTGAATTCTGGCAGACCAGTTGTTGCTCACCTGTTTATAGCAAAATAGTAATCTGTTAAATATGCATCTTTATAGCTAGGTGGCATCTTGTCTGGAAAGCATTGGGACACTTAAAGAGTTAATCATCAGTGAGGTATAGACTAATTTCTTATTGTTACAGTGACGTTCTGTGTCATTTACTTCCATTCTTTCATCAGTTGCAGCTGGATCTGATTTGTGTAAAGCATCACCCCACCCAACTATTTGGAGTGGAACAGAACATGTCAAACTAGGTTTGCTATATCCCAAGATGCAGGTAGAGGCAACATCTTGAAAAACTCTCTAGTTGCTTAAGTCTTTTAAACCACACAGTTAATTCCTTGATCACATGCTTGATGGCAAGCCACTGAAACTTCTGTGTCTTTAAATTGGTTAAACACAATCATGAATTCAAAAAAAGATAAAGTTGCTGAACTATTTGAGAAATTAGGCCTGATCCTTTTAATTCAAACCACTTACATAGCTCTCAAGGGGATGTCTAGACTGGGAGTTTTTCTGGGATACTGGAGATATCCTGGAAAAACTCTGCCACATCCTGGGAATATGTTTGCTCTTCCACTTTTTTTTTGCAGAAGAGCAAACATGCTCTTTTGGGGAGCCCTGTATACCTCGTTCTATGAGGAATAAGGGCTTCTACGAAAGAGGAGGCTTTTCCACCATTTGATCCCGTGTAGATGGTGGAAAAGCCTCCCCTGGAAAAGCAATTGGAAAAAGCTACACAATTTGCAGAGTGCAATTTGCATAGCTTTTTCACAAAAAAAAAAAAAAAAAAAGGCTATTGTGTAGACCTAGCCTGAGTTTCAGCCTATTCAGAGGAAGAAGGAGATCAAAAAGAGCTATTATGAAAAGTTCCAACTCTACATTATCTCGCTCTTTTTTCTGTTAATCACATTCCATTTTGTTAAGCCGGGAGACACTTTAGATCCAGAGGAAGAGCAGAGTTGGCTATGAGTTTGGTGCTGAACAGATTAATTCTGTACTTGCATATCTCTTGTGTAAAAAAATACCTGCAGTCTGTATATCGTAATTATTTTCATTCCAAAGAATTACAAACCACACTAAATAAGAATCACTTCATCCGTGAAATGCAACCACCTGAGATTGGAATATGGCAGCTGTTCAGCTGCACATATCAGCAATGCACAACCATTAAGGAGAATAAAGACTTTGCTATAAGGGGTGTCTCTGAACAAACTGAGGCAGAAAGGTGAAGATTGAATCTGGTTGAAATTGTAGAAGGAACTCAAGTAGACAGAACATTGAGAGCCAAGCTGGAATTTGTGAAAGATAACATGATAGTGTCCTACTTTTGAAGAGAACCATGGAATTGTAAAGGTATTAGGTTTGCATCACTTGATACAGAATGAGCATTTCAAACCAGAATATTTCAAAAGGCTTCACCTGGAAACAAATCACTGAGTGGCAAGAGAGTCATTTAAATCAGGAACAATACTGCAGCAGCCAGCACATGACTTGGAGGTTTCTTATCTAAGCCTGTTTCTGCTTATTGTTTGTGTGCACTGAAGAAACTGCAATTCTAGGTGGTATGGTTTCAGACCAGTAGTCCTCTGAGTCCAAAGGCAAAGCACTAAGGGGCATTATATACTCTGGAGTATGGGTACAGATGAACCATAGGTTCAAGAGGCTAGTCCCAAGTCCAGCCAGCCCCTTCTGACCCTGTCCCATTTCCCTGCTGAAGCCCAGGACCCCACCTCTCCCCTGTGGCCACCAGCCATCTTCCCCTCTCCCTCCAGACTATCCAGGTGCCCCTCAGCCCTGGAGCTCCTGGCAGGTGGAATGGTTCCCTCACAAGCCCCAGGAAGATGGGTGGTGAGGCCTCTGACCTCCAATCCTGGAGAACTGGTTAGTGCGGCCCCCAATCCCAGGGTGCTGGGTGGGTGAGCAGAGCAATCTCTCCCAGCTTCCGAACATCAGCTCCAGCTACCCAGAGTCCCTGGCCACAGGCTGGACCCAGCCCCAGGCTAAGAGGGAAGAGCTGTAGAGCTCTGCCAGTGGAAAGCAGGAGGAGCTTGGGGGGCAGAGTGTGGGTAGGACCTCACGGGGCTGCTTGGGGAGGCACAGCTTCCCTTGGACTTTGATATCCACTGCCCATGCTTTGGAGTCACACAGTTACCAGCCAAGCCCCTGGCCAAGCAAAGAATTTCTACCTCAGCATTCTCAGTTTTTCAGTGTGTGTCAAACTGCATCAAGTGTCATTTTTGTCTGTACAAAGCAAGCAACGACATCCTGAAAAATGTAGTGAAAACATCTGCCACGGAAAATGTTGCTCATTTTTTCAAATTCACTATGGCTGCTCTCCTTTTCCGAATATTTCTGTTTTCAGATGGTTTTTAAAAAGGGGCGGGAACATTTATCTAGGAAAAAGTGATAATCTCTCAACAGACATAAACAATTTCACTCTGAAAACTGGGACTCACTTTCTCCACAAAACTAGGAAAATGCTAAAATAAACTGGGCACTGTGGGTGACACCCTAATTGTACTGAAGGCAATGGCAATACTCTTAGCATACATCTACACTGCATGGTATTTTGGGATACTGGAGATATCTGAAATAGAACATAAGAACATAACATAAGAACGGCCGTACTGGGTCAGACCAAAGGTCCATCTAGCCCAGTATCCTGTCTGCCGACAGTGGCCAGCACCAGGTGCCCCAGAGAGAGTGAACCAAAGACAATGATCAAGCGATTTGTCTCCTACCATCCTTCTCCAGCCTCTGACAAACAGAGGCCAGGGACACCATTTCTATCCCTTGGCTAATAGCCTTTTATGGACCTAGCCTCCATGAAATTATCTAGCTTCTCTTTAAACTCTGTTATAGTCCTAGCCTTCACAGCCTCCTCTGGCAAGGAGTTCCACAGGTTGACTACACGCTGTGTGAAGAAGAACTTCCTTTTATTAGTTTTAAACCTGCTACCCATTAATTTCATTTGATGTTCTCCAGTTCTTCTATTATGGGAACAATAAATAACTTTTCTTTATCCGCCCTCTCCACACCACTCATGATTTTATATACCTCTAGCATATCCCCCCTCGGTCTCCTCTTTTCTAAACTGAAAAGTCCCAGTCGCTTTAACCTCTCTTCATAGAGGTTAAAATAGCTACCCTGCATCTACACAAGCAGCCCATTATTTCAAAATATTTTTTGAAATAATGGATGTGCTATTTTACCATCCCAGTAAACCTAATTGCACGAGGGATAAGGGATGGCATGAAATAGCATGTTAGTTTGAAATGTGGCACTGTGTAGACGTGCCAAATTTCTAAATAAGCTATTTTTTCAAACTAGTTTTGAAATAAGATATGTAATTTGCATTGCACAAATTGTGTCTTATTTTGAGTGCAGGGTGCTGTCTAGATGCACCCTTGTGACTTCAGTGGGGTCAGGATTTCAACTCTTTGGAAACCCCCTTCAGGTAGTTAAAGGCTGCTATCAAATCCCTGCTCACTCTTCTCGTCTTCAGACTAAATAAGCCCAGTTCCATCAGCCTCTGCCCTTAAGTCATGTGCTCTAGCCCCTTAATCATTTTTGTTACCCTCCACTGGACCCTTTCCAGTTTGTCCACATCCTTTCTGTAGCAGGGATGGATTCAATACTTCAGATGTGGCCTCACCAGTGCCGAATAGTGGGGTATAATTACTTCCCTCCATCTGCTGGAAATGCTCCTACTAATGCATCCTAATATGCCATTAGTCTTCTTGGCTTCAAGGGTGCATTGTTGATTCATATCCAGCTTCTCAACCACTCAGCTTCTCAACCACTGTAATCACGTGATCCATTTTTGCAGAACTGCTGCTTAGCTAATCAGTTCCCAACTTTTAGCAGCACTTGGGATTCACTCTTCCATCCTAAGTAGGGGAAAGAGTAACTTTTTAAAATTTCTTACAAGTACTGTTGTGTTCCATCCCCTTGGGCGGGAGAAGCCTCAGAGCAGGAGGTTGCAGTGGGGGAGGAGGGAGCTGCAATACGCCAGTATCTTTAAGAAATGTAAGTGTGAGGTGGAGGGGAGGGGGTTAGGGCAGGGGATGGAGATGAAGGGGGTGGCAGGAGGTTAGAGTGTGGGTTCAAGGAAGGGGGCTGGGTGTGTGTCAGGGTGACTGTTGAGGGGGAGGGGAGGATGCCATTTCAGGAGACCAGGGGGCTGCAGCCACACATACCAGGTCACTGCTGTTCTTCTTCCCCTTCCCCTGACCATCAGGGAGTGAGGGGTAAGTGCACAGCCTGCACTGCAGTCTTCTCTTGCCTGGCTATTGATGGGGGGGCAGAGGAGGAATGTACGCAGGCTGTGCACGTTCTCCTCACTCCCTGATAGTGTGGCAGCCTGCAGAAAACCGGGGGAGCCAGACTGGGAGTGTGCCACTGCATCCGAGTGCTGCAACCAGCCAGCTTCTTGCTGGAGCAGCAAACGGGGGATCACTGGCTTACTTTCACCTCTGATCCGAAGTGCACGTATCTGTACTTGTCCTTGTTGAACCTCATCAGATCTCTTTTGGCCCAATCCTCTAATTTGTCTAGGTCACTCTGGATTCTACCCCTACTTCCAGCATATCTACCTCTCCCTTCATTAATGAAGATGTTGTACAAAACTGACCCCATGACCAATACGTGGGGCACTCTGCTTGATACCAACTGCCAACTAGATATTTATCAATATCTATTGAGACTGATGTTGTAGCCAGCTTTCTATTCACATTATAGTCCATGCATCCAAACCAAGGATACCGTGGAAACACACAGAACAAAGAGATTCAATCAGTCTGAATGCAGTTCTACTCTCAGGAGGAGAAGTTTGCAGCAAGATACAGAGAGAAAAGAACACAGCCAGTGTAAGCTGTGCACTTGGAGGGCCACCCAAGAGAGACTCAAATGCCATCCAGCTGATTAGCAGACAGCCCACAGCCTCCCACAGCCAACAGCATGTGTTTCTATTGGTTGTACATCCATACAAACCTTGGTGCAAATAACAAAATTTATTCCGCACATGGATGGAAAAAATCGGAGGGAGCATTGAACACAACCTTCGAAGCCTGTGAATGTAAGGCCCAATAATAAATTTATGGCACAGCTCCTTAGACTTCTGGGGAATGCATGGCATCTACATGCTGCCTTTCCCACTGCAATAACTACTTCATGGAGAGATGATGAAGTATGCCCAATCCTACCACTCATTTCACATACAGAAGAGAAGTTTGTTGATTTTCAGAGTCCTATACAGGGCCCTCTTTTGGGCCAGACTTACCTTATGTACCTGTAGCAAAGCATCTTCAGTACTCCCTTTTCTCCCCCCCCCCCCCCCCATACCTGCAAATGACCTAAAAAATGTAACTTTTAATCCATGTTTAACTTTTAGGGCCCTTAGAACACTGCCCCCCTCCCCCGCCCCCCAGGCATTTCTTTACATGCCTAATTGGAAATCTGGCCCTGGCCCTCATACTTCCTTTCCACATTGAGGTACCATAGACCCTGTCTTCTGAGTCAAATTCTCTCCTTCAATGCACATGCAGTTCCAAAGAAGTCAACCCAGGCTACACATATATATGAGGGCAGAATTTTGCCTTTTTAATTTCAAGTACATTTCTCTCTGCACTCAGTGTATGCTGTTCTGAGAAGTGCTTTCCCTGTGAACTTTTAAAACAATAAAATGAGCAAAACGGATGCAGTTCAATACAGTGCCAACAGCATCTTGTTATCTAACTCAAAGGATATCATATGTATACACTGCGCATTGTTGTACACATGCGCCCTCTGGAGGAAATCCATTATAGTGCTTGACTGATAATTAAATTAGGCCAGTGAAGGTCCATCTAAATAGAAATTAGAGACAGAAAAGACCTATTAGATCTCTAGATAATCTTTCTACAAATACAGAATTATTCTCTGTGGTATGTGAACAAGTTGTCCTCCAGAGTGCCTCTATTCTATTCTATTCTATTCTATTCTATTCTATTCTATTCTATTCTATTCTATTCTATAGGTTGGATCTCCCTCATCTGGCACCGTTGGAACCTGACTGGTCCTGAATGAGGGAATTTACTGGACTAGCGGTTGTCTCCTGCCTCACCTTTCTCCCAAATTGGCTCTGGCTCACGTATCTGGGGCAGCCCCACTCTCCAAGAGGCTGCTTGGGGACTCCAGCCCCGAGCTGCCGCATGACTCTCTCCCATGCTGTTGTAGGGCTGCAACTCCGGCCCCATGTACCCGGGGGCTGCTGTAGTACCCCAGTCTCATGCTCCAGGAGGCTGCTGGAGGACTCTGACCCCAACCCCCCCACTCCTGAAGATTGTCAGGCGACTATGCCCCATGCTGCCGTGGGACTCCAGCCTGGTGCCGACCTGGGCTACCAGGGGACTCTGGCCTGGCCCTGTTTTGCCACAAGCTCTGGCCGCAGTCTCATGCTCCCCCCAGCCAGGCTGCCAACCCTGTTGCCCCGACTGTGGCTGACCCTCCTGTTCTTAGGCTCCTACTGGATCACAGATGTTGTTAGACCAGAGAGTACTGGTTTTCAGAGGTATAACCTGTATGTAAGGGGACTGTTACCCCTTACTAAAACTATGTGGGAGTTTTTTGGTTTACCAGCTTCAGAAGGGGAAGGGTTCATGAGACTGACAGACCCCAGAGACAATGGAAAGCAGTCAACACTCCAGCTCAGCCTGACTGACAGGTTGTAAGTGGGGATTGTTCTGGCTCTGTCTCTGAACAAACAAGCTGTGTGCAGAAGAGGTCCTGCAAAGACAGAGAGCTGAAAGAGGAGTACAAGAAGAAGTCCTGCAGCGACAGAACCAGACACAGACAGGCCAAGCAGTGCAGACCCTGTGTTGAGCAGCAGACTGGCAGTGCTCAGAAAGCCAAAAGGAACAGAGAAACAACACAAGGAGCTGGAACTGGCCAAGCAGCACAGCCTGCAGCTGGATGTGGTGAGCTACTGGGACCTGCAAAGTGTGGGGAAAGGCTCTGGAGTGGGAGAGGGGTCTGGCCACTTAGAGACTGAGGCTGTATGGTCACTGCCAGTGCAAGCGTGTCCAGCCTGTAGCCCCTTGCAGCACATCCAGGGCTTCTAAGGAAGAGACTGTGAACTGTCCTTACACTCTGCAGACTGCTGTGTTGATGTCCCTGTGCTACAGAGCAGGGCTGTGTGTTCTCATTTAACCATTCTCATTGTTTCTTATTCTATTCTCTTTAATCAGTTGATGTTTAATAAATTGTATTTGCTTTGAACATTATGAAGTGATCACTGGGCCAAGAAGGCCTGCAGTGTAAAGAGAGCACCTCGGAGTGGGGACACCCTAACTCCTGCCCCTAGTGACTACAAGGTCAGGGATTAAGCCCCAGGAAACCTGGGCCCAGCCTTGTTGGGGTTTCAAGGGCTCTGCTACTCAGGAGAGTGGAGGGGGAGCCCTCAGGATCAGGGAGCCGTGGGGTAAAGGAAGTGGGAGCGGGGACTCAGATCCTTTCGCTGCTTCATTTCACCGGGGTGTATAGAAGCCAGGAAAGTTCCCCACAAGAGCGGGACCATTCCCCCGCTTACATGTACATAAGTATTTATGCTATGCTCACTAGAGAATCTGAGCACCTAATAGTAATAACTAATAGTATTGGAGCATCCATCCATTTTTCCACCCCTCTTCTGTTTCTGCATTGATCTGACCAGGCCAAAGTCTATGATAGAAGGTGAAATCTTGGCTTTATTGAAGTCTATGGAAAAAACAGTCAGGCTACATATAGACTGTACCTCTCTGTCGACAGAGACATGTAGATTAGGCACATTGAAATTGCTAATGAAGCAGAGATTTAAATATCCTGCGCTTTATTAGCATAAACATGGCAGCGGCTTTTTTTCGAGACAGAGTTTTTTCGAAGAAAAAAAAAGGCAGTCTAGATGCGGATCTGTTGAAAATAAACCCTTTTTTGACAGATCCTATATTCTTCAAAAAATGAGGTTTACAGGATCTGTCGAAAAAGAGTTTATTTTTGACAGATCCGCGTCTAGACTGCCTTTTTTTTTTCTTCAAAAAAACTCCATTTTGGAAAAAGGCTGCAGCCATGTTTATGCCAATGAAGCGTGGGATATTTAAATCCCTGCTTCATTAGCATTTTCGATGTGCCTAATCTACATCTCTCTGGCGACAGAGAAGTGTAGTCTAGACACATCCTCTTTGACTTAATTAGGGCCAGAATTTCACCCAGAACATGTGTGTCTTATCACACATAATTCAATCTTTGATAGATTGATAGTGAAGCTACCACTTTTATCTTTCATATTATAACCCCAAATATAAGGTACTTTCTCCCACACAGACAACACAAACAATGGTTTTACTAAACACAGTTATCTATCTCTCCCAAGTAATGTATCCATTGCAGAGTTAACAATAATTTCCTGTTTTCTGACTCTCCCATCTACTATATCACTTCTCATTTGGAGAGTTCTAAAATTTTCCAGTTAGGTGCAGTGCTTTGAACTGACATGACTCTCCAAAAATATTCAGCTTTCAAGGCTTAACTGACACCACTTTACCCACTCATCCACTACTTACTCTGCAACAAAACAGGGTTACCTGCTGCTTCCAGAGGCCTACTGAAAAGATGCTACCCATTTTGCTGAACGCAGCATACTGAAAGGTCACTCAGTGAAAAGCACTGTTTGCTATTAATAAACTGCTGGTCATATTGAAAAGGAAAGGGAGGAATTTTGCAGTCTCCTGATAGTGGCCACTTCTCATGGTGTCAGAAATGTCACAGCGGTGTTGGGAAGTCCACAGCTGTGTGAGATCTTTTATGTTCTTTACTGAGGAGAGCTGGAAAGGAAGATCAGAAGATCTTGGGGATGGATTTCAAAATATATGGTCTTCTGCCAGGGTATGAGCTCCATGGTGCCTTCTAAACTTGTAGGGTGGGCATAATCCTAGACCCCACTTCTTTAAAATTATGATACTTAAGTGGTCTGAGACCAGCCCACTAAAAACACTGGGCCCTGGTGTACACTAGGGAGTTATTTTGAAATAACTCCCCTTATTTCAAAATAACAAGCGGAACATCCACCCTACCACTCTGTTATTTCGAAATAAGGGGCTGGTTATTTCAAAATCTGTACTCCTGCTTTCCACGAGGAATAATGCTAATTTCAAAATAGTTATTTTGAAATAGCGGAAGTGTGGATGCTCTGCTGCCGCTATTTCGAAATAACTACTCCCTAGAACTACTCCCTAGTTAATTTGAACTAATTACTCCCTAGTGCTTCCCTGGGCCTCCAAATCAAGGTAGCGCATCCACATTAAGGGAGCCCACCTTGGACTAATTTTGAGGCTTCCCCATAGTGTGGACATGCTATTTTGAAATTATTATTTTAGGAGTTATTATTTTGAAATGTTATTTCAAAATAATTTCCTAGTGTAGACATGCAAATGGAGGCAGAGTAGGGAGAACACAGTTCTGGAGGGGAGAAGCAGAATACGGAGACTTTCCCCAGCAGATTTGCCACGACATGAAAGAAGGAGAGAGAAGATGGAGAGAGAGTATAGGAGTCATGCTGGGGCAACCTCTGGAAGGGAGATGCAGGGAGATATTTCTTAAGCAAGAAAGGGTACAATAATCAAACCTTGTTGAAAGTAGGCAGAGACATAGATTTTCCAGTATGGTCTGGCCACGAGGTACTGCTCAGGCAATGCAGAGAGGGTGGATTCTGTCCTTAACTGGCCAGCAGAGAATTTCCCTGTGTGGAGGGAACTCCCTGCTGGCCCAGACCTGACAGAAGTAGTTTCTGTGCCAGGTGCTCTCCCCAACTCTGTCATCCAGGACTTCCCAGGCAAGAGAGGAGGCACCTCAGGGCAGGCAGTGTGTTGGGGAGCAGAGCTCTGCTCCATTGATTCTCCACTACTAGAAGATCCCTAAGACACAATCCCTTCTGGGGCTCCTTTGCCAGAGCAGGAGCATGCACACTGTACCAGCCCTTTGGATGATGCAGCATGGTCCTCCTGTCTGCTACAGCTAGCCAGCTCTCCAGAATGGAGTGATGGGCAGGGCCACGGTGTCACTTTTTTCTTGTGTGTTAGTGGGATTGCTGTAGTGTCTGGGCCTTTGCATGATGTGTGAGGTGGAGAGTGAGGGTGAATATGTGTCTTTCTACCCCATCACCTGCATTAAAGTCACACAGCCTTGCCCTAACTATTTTGCCGGGATTGGCAGAACAGATTGGCCAACAAAGAAAAAGAAACTCAAAGGCATTTCTGTTGCTTGCCTGGTGCTAATCAGAGGATGAGAAAGGGACAAAGGGCTTCTTTCTCTGCCTTATGGGAAATCTGAAGTAGCTGGTGCCTCTAGCAGCATGTCTCTAGCAGTGATGGGTTATAGAGTGGGCCCACAGGGCCCTAGACAATTGGGGATCCCTGGAAAAATGTACACCCCAGCAAAAATCCACTATGGGCAGCAAAAGCCTGGAGCCCTGGCAAATCCATAGAGCCGGCAAGAGATGCCCTAGAGCTGACTCCAGTGTCTGACATAAGTGCTGGGTGGGCAGGGGAAGTCCCAGTGCTCCAACCACGGTCCCTGGGAGAAAATGGCAGGCAGGTAGGGGAAGCCCCAGCACCTTGCCTCCAGTGTCTGGCAGAAACACTGGGCAGGCACATCAGGGGAAACGTAAATGCCTAGACCCAGAACTGGAGGAGTTTTTGCGCCCTGCCACAGCCTCGAGGCTGGGGGAGCTCTTACTCCCTGCTGTGGCCCTGGAGCCATGGTGGGGCGACGGCGTTCTCTGTTCCTGGGACTCAGTGTGTGTGGGGGGCAGACTGGGGTGGGACTGTTTGTGAAAAGGGGGCAGGGTCACTGGGGAGAGGGATGGACCAGGAATGGGTGGAACAGGGTGAAGCTATGGAAGGAGTAGAATGAAGTGGAGCTGTGGGTGGAGCCACAGGAGAAAGGGGCAGAAGGAGGGCAGAATTGCAGGTGGAAGGGTGGGATGGGGCCATTTTTCCAACATTGGGGCCCCTTCACTTGCTGTGGCTCAGGGCCTCCTTTGGTCTCAATTCACCGTCTTGCTTTCCTGCTTATTTCTTCATTGCACATTAAGGATAGTCTACACTGCAGGGAAAAGTCAAATTAAGATACTCAACTTTAGCTACATCAGTTGCGTAGCTTAAGTCGAAATAGCTTATTATGGCTTTTGGCACTTTCTATACAGCAGGAAATTGAAGGAAGAAACAGACGTCAGAGTAAGAAGTCCTCCAGCTTGACATTATTTCAAAATAAAGGCTTGTAATATAGACATGCTTTTTGTTATTTTGGATAACACAATAACGCTGCTGTGTAGATGTGTCCTTAGAGAGCTCCTAAATATTCCTCTGAAGGGTATAAACTGCATGGAAAGACCAATGGTTACTTATTTTTCAGATTTACTCTTTCTTAGTTCCATTTTTTTTCAGCATTACCAAGATCTCATTTAGGGATGTGTGCACTGGTTCAGATCAAATAAACTCTCATCTGAAACTTTGCCCACACTTTGAATCTAAACTGAACCTTTTCTGAGGTTTGAAAACTTCAGTTTCATTTTGTTCTCATTTCCATGCATTTCTGAAGTTCTGAATCCAGTCAGGACCGGAAATCAAAATTAAAAAACAATGAAACTAACCAAACCAACCCACTTACGAAGTATAGGGATTTATGTCAGGGACTAGGGTTAGCTCTTGGGCTTCTCTTGCCTGCTCTATGTAGTTTTGGGGCCAGGGTATTTTAAATGTATTTCTACAGAAAGGCCAGTGATATGCTAAAGAGTTAGGAAAATTCCAGTCACAAACAGTTAACAATTAAATGGCCTAAGGCTTTTTAAATTCTTAATCCAGTCTTTAATTGTCACCCAGTTTCCTCAGCATTTTCACTGAGGTTACTTGGCCAAGTGGAATTTTCAAATTAGACATGAAGATATCTGAGATTTAGGAAAAATAATGAATGCATTCCTCATATATAGGTGGGTGATATGCAGGAGGACGGAGGGTTCTGAATTAGATTCCCATTGGTTGGTACATAAACTGTCCACTAGATGGCTACACACAATAACAGTTTCAACATCTCAAGAGGCAGACTGGAATGGGGATAAATTATGGATTAAATTGTTCCTAATTATGACTTTTTTTCTAGACTAGATCACCCTTTCCACTGAGGCACTCACAGGAAAGGACCAGAAAGACAGCAAAATGGAAATCTGCAAGGTTATACATATATATACTGTACTATAAAAGGAGACTGGGGGAAAATCAATATGCATATCCAGAAATAGTGGTGTTAGTCAAAAGTAGTATACAATTGTACGTTGTGCAAGAAAGACCCCAACCTACATAAGGAACGTAAGGGTTTTTGAATGGGGAAATTTTGTTTGTGTCCTAATACAAAAGGAAGTCATGACTAGACAGCCTGTACAAATTATAATAAGGAAGGAAGCACAGAACGGACAGCTTGATGGACACAGATTTCAGATGTTCAGAAACTGGAGACAAGATGAAGTCAGCAAAAGCAGAAGATAAAGAACTATTGACAATGCAAGCTTTTATCTAACTCTTTAGCTTTGAGTTTTATACTGCTGTTCATTACTGTATTACTTGAGCACCTTCCACATAAAATCGATAGCAATGTGGAAGTTCCTAGTAGACTTCATAGGACTTCTAACACTTGCCCCTTTATTGGATAAAAACTGGCTTCAGTAGGGTTTGTGTTTATTTTATTTGTAAATTTTATTAATTTGTTTTGTTTGTTTTAACTGGGGTTGAAAATAACTTAAATTCCTTACAGGTTCTGTCAAGCATTGTGGGGTGGCTTAGGGTGGGGGGTTGGGGAGTGTGGGGGGCTTAGGGCAGGAGGTAGGGGAGTGGGAGGCTGCAGGTGTCAGGGCTGGGGGCTTGGGGTGTGGGGAGCTCAGGGCAGGGGGTTGGGAGGTACCTGTGGATGTGCTGTGAGAGAGTGCTGGGGGTTGGGGCAGTTCCACTCAGTTAACCTGCCCCACTCTGCTCCTGTTCCTAGCCCAGTGGGAGCTGTGGCTGTGTGGGTGTGGCCTGCAGGCCAGGCAGGGTGCAAAGGTCCCCTGCTGCTCCCTTTTCTCCAAGGGCCGCATTGTCAGAGAGATGGCAGGTGCCTGCGCTGCTTCCAGCCAGTGTGGGGCCAGCAGGACAGGCTGGGAGCCCCACACAGCCAGTGGGAGCATAGTAGGGATTGTACACACACCTCCATCAGCAGCGCCCCCACCCGCCATTTTTTTACCAATATGGAATGCAGAAGTGCACCGGCCTACTTTCACCTTTGGTTTTAAGTCAGGGGTTGTCAAACTTCATTGCATTGTGACCCCCTTCTGCCAACAAAAATTATTACATGACCCCAGGAGAGGGAACTGAAACCTGAACCAAAGCCTGATCCCTGCCACCGGGGTGGGTGGGCCAAAACCAAAATCCCAATGTCCTGGATGGGGAGGTCAAAGCCAAAGCCCCAGCCCCAGGACTTCAGCCACAGTTGGGAGTGTCTAACCTGACCTCTTCTATCCAGGGCCGAAGGCAGAGAGCTTAAGCCCAGGACGATAGGAATTGGGCTTCAGCTCCAGGCTTGGATGATAGGGCCCGGGCTTCGGTGCTGGCCATGGGACCGAGCAAGATTAAGCCATCTCTGGTAACCCCATTAAAATGGTGTTGTGACCACTTGGGGCCCCAACCCACAGTTTGAGAACCATTGTTATAGAGTACAGTAGACTTCCAACAATCCGGCACCTTTGGGACCTAAGTGGTGCCAGATTATCGGATATGGTGGAGTATCGGGAGGTCCCGGTACAGCCGCACAGCTTAACAACTGGCTGGGACCCGATCTTCCTCCCCCTCCTTTCTCCTTTCCCCTTAGCTGAAGCAAAACGCTCTTCTCCATGCTGTAACCCGATCCCACCCACTGTCCTCCTCCCCCCCATCCTTATGTTCCGTCTGGGTACAGCCAGTATGTGTGCCGAGTGGCTGTTTTTTTAATAATCACCTGGATGGGAGCGCTTGACATTTTGATGCTGGAGTATCGGGAGTCCTGGACAATTGGGTGCCGGACTATTGGAGTTTTACTGTAATTTGTTTTACATTTTTGATTCAATAGGTTGGCTGGATGACTGTCTGGCTGTGGTTTTTTTGGATAGAAAAGGAATGACAGTGCTGAGAGTGTCATTTTTATGGTGGGAAGGTCTTTTCAAAGAGGAAGTTTTTGCCATGTTTCCTAAGCATGGTAACATTATGGACTTTCCTTATCTCCTTGGAAATTTGTTTCATAGCTGGGTCCCTTTCACTTAAGAGGCGATGCTTTTAGCTTATCTAACAAAGGGTATGTCTACACTACAAAGTTAGTTCGAACTAACGGACGTTAGTTCGAACTAACTTTAATAGGCGCTACACTAGCGCTCCGCTAGTTCGAATTTGAATCGAACTAGCGGAGCGCTTAGTTCGAACTAGGAAAACCTCATTTTACGAGGATTAAGCCTAGTTCGAACTAGCTAGTTCGAATTAAGGGGTGTGTAGCCCCTTAATTCGAACTAGTGGGAGGCTAGCCCTCCCCAGGTTTCCCTGGTGGCCACTCTGGCCAACACCAGGGAAACTCTATGCCCTCCTCCCGGCCCCGGACCCCTTAAAGGGGCACGGGCTGGCTACGGTGCCCGTGCCAGGTGCAAGCCTGCCAGCACCCAGCCAGCAGACCCTGCACCTGGCACGGCACAGAGCCACCCACCCGATGTCCCCCAGCCCACCCCCTCTTCCCGGGACCAGGCTGGCGGCTCCCGGGAGCTTGCCCTGGACCGCAAGAGGCGGGCACCTTCCTGGGCTAGTGCGGACATCGTGGACCTCATCCACGATCTCCACACTAGGCACAGGAAAGTGGCCGTCTAGGGCAGGAGAGCTGCCAGCCTGGCCACCCAAGAGCAGGTGTGCATGAAAATCAAGGGGGTCCACTGAGACCCCCGACCCTGAGCCCTGAGCTTACAATGGCCGTCCTGGGTCAGACCAAAGGTCCATCTAGCCCAGTAGCCTGCCTGCCGACAGCAGCCAACCCTAGGGACCCTGGAGGGGATGGACCGAAGACAGTGACCAAGCCATTTGTCTCGTGCCATCCCTCTCCAGCCTTCCACAAACTTTGGGCAGGGACACCACTCCTACCCCCTGGCTAAGACTACTCCATGGACCCAACCTCCATGACTTGATCTCACTTCCCTTTCAACTCTGTTGTAGTTGTAGCCTTCACAGCCTCCTGCAGCAAGGAGTTCCGCAGGTTAACTATTTGCTTTCTGAAGAAGAACAACTTTCTCTTACTAGTTTCAAGCCTGCTACCCATTCCTTTCCTTTGGTATCCTCTAGTCCTTCTTTAGGGGAACTCATGAAGAACTTTTCTGAATGCACCCTCTCCACCCAACCCCTGCTTTTAGAGACCTCTATCCTGTACCCCCTCCGTCTCCTCTTTTCTAAGCTGAACAGTCCCAGTCTCTGTAGCCTTTCTTCATCTGGGACCTGTTCCCAACCCCTGATCATGTTAGTTGCCCTCCCCTCTCCCAGCCTTTCTCTTCCCCTCTCCCACCTCCTTTTCCCAGTCTCCCCCAGTTTTGTTCAATAAAGACAGAGTCAATGTTGGAAGAAACGTTATCTTTATTTTGTACATCAATAAGAAGGGGAGTTAGGGAAGGGTAAGTGGAAGGAGGTGAGGGAGGAATGGGGTACGAGCCCCCGATGGGGAGGACTGGGCTGGCTTTGCGGGCTTCTGGGGGTGGAAGCTCTCCTGCAGCCCCCCGATTACCCCCTCTCTCCAGATGGCAGCCTGCGGCAAGTGCAGCCGGGCTGATGGCCGAGTGCTGTGATGTGCCCAGTGTGGGTAGTCCGGGCACTCTAAGCCAGAACTTCTTTGCAAGCGGGGCACCCCTTAGAACTGTGTGTCCGGGGTGGGGGTCGGGACCCTTTAAGCGCAGCCCGCGGCTAGCCTGAGACAGCATCTCCATGCTCTAAGTCCTCCTTTTATGCCCTGCCGGCACTGCTTCCGGCCATCCTTAAGCCCTGTTCAGAGTCCACTCAATGTGGACTTGCTAGTTCGAATTAGCAAAACGCTAATTCGAACTAGTTTTTTAGTCTGGATCCGTTAGTTCGAATTAGCTTAGTTCGAATTAACTAATTCGAACTAAGTTAGTTTGAACTAACTTTGTAGTGTAGACGTACCCAAGGTTATTATTTTAGACCCCTGGATCCATACTTTTTTATACTGCTTACTTTTGCTTTCCTCTTAGTTTTCTAATGATATTTTAAGATACTTTAAGATATTTTGGATTTAATATGTTACTAGGTATGGGCAAACCGAAGAAAGGAAGTCATGCCCAGATAAATACCTGCTCTTCAGGCTTTCTGCCCTAGTCTCTGTCAAATAAACTCAGTCCTTTCCCAGAAGGGCTTTGTCCTTTTTTTAAAAGAACCAAAACAATTGTATAAAATAAAATAAGGTACAAAAAGCTGAGTTGCTTACTCAACAGTTGGAAAGTCTTAGAGGGTATGTCTACACTACAAAGTTAATTCGAACTAACAGCCGTTAGTTTGAATTAACTTTCATAGGGGCTACAGATGGAAACCGCTATTTCAAATTTGATTCGAAATAGCGGAGTTCTTAATTCAAACTAGGTAAACATCATTCTACGAGGAGTAATGCCTAATTTGAATTAAGTAGTTCAAATTAAGGGCTATGTAGCCACTTAATTTGAACTAGTTGGAGGCTAGCCCTTCCCAGGTTGCCCTGGTGGCCATTCTGGGCCAAACCAGAGAAACTCCTCCCAGCCCCGGAGCCCTTAAGGGGCACGGTCTGGCTACAGTGCTTGTGCCAGTTGCAAGCCTGCCAGCACCCAGCCGGCAGACCCTGCACCTGGCACAGCATGAGCCAGCCACCCACTGTCACCCAGTCCTCTGCCTCTTTCCAGGACCAGGCTCCCAGGAGCCTGCCCGGGGCCGCAAAAGGCGGGCACCCTCCTGGTCTAGTGCGGAGATCTTGGATCGCATGGAGGTTTGGGGGGAGGCCTCCAACGTCCATGAACTCTGCACTAGGCACAGGAACGTGGCTGTCTACAGCCGCATGGCAGCCAGCCTGGCCACCAGTGGCCACATGCGGACCCAGGAGCAAGATTAAGGACCTGCAGCAGGCCTCCTTCAGGGCATCCCAGCCAGGGGCTGAACCAGACGCATGCCCTCATTATGAGGCCCTGGACCGCATCCTGGGGGCTAACGCAGTCCATGCCCCCCGGGTGGTGATCGACCCCCGGACAGAGGGACCCGTCCCTGACACAGAGGAGGAGGAGGAGGAGGAGGATGCCGAGAGCCAGAAGCCTGCAAGGAGCCTGCCCAGGACCCAGGACCCCCGAGGCACCCCACAGAGCACATCGGCTGTGTTGTCCGAGGCCGGGGAGGGCTCCACATGTGAGTGCCATCATGCTTCCCTTATACGTATGGAGGGGGTGGGGGCAGAGGAAGCCCAGGAACCGTGCGCCTGGGCCTTGCTCACAATGGAGCAGCAGCTGGATGTCATGCAGGGGCCCTGGCTCGTTCCCCACACGCCTATCTCGCCCTGCAGAGGGGGGCTGGGTTTCACCCACTGTGTCCCCAGGGAGAACTGACCACTGCTCTTGTTTCACCACAGCCGCAGCACCTCGGATTGCAGGGCGCACCACCCTGCCTGCAACAGCCACCCGCACCTGGGCCAACAGGCGCACCAGGAACCTGGAGGACTACCAGTGGCGGCACCTGCGGCTACTGGAGCACCAGCTCCGCACCCAGGACCACTGGGTCTGGGAGGACCTGTGGCTGTGGCAGTGGAGCTTGGAGGCTCTGGAGGAGCAGGGCCGTGCCCTCAGAGGTCACCTCCAGACCTTGGTGGACAGGTTCCTGCCTTCTCCTGCGCTAGCCACTGTGGCCACCCCAGCTCTCGCTCCTCCTCCCGCCCCTGCTCCCCCTCCCGCTTCCTCCGCACCCCCTGTCCCTCCTGCCCCACCCTCCACATCCACTCCCCCCCGTCGCCCCCGCACGTGCAGTGCATTGAGATGGGAGAGCCAGCAGGACCCCCAACCCTGAGCTTTCCCTTCCTTCTCCTTCCTCCGCCTTCCAGCTCCCTCCTCCCAGGTTTCCCCCTCCCCTCTTCCACCAGCATTCTTCCCTCCCACCACCCCAGTTATGTACAGTAAACAGAGGTGGTTTTTTTTTTTGGCAAAACAGGTGTTTTTATTTTACTTTAGGAAGGGGGGTTAGGGAGGGGAAAGAAGAAGGAGGTGAGGGTGGAAGAAGGCCCCAGTGGAGCATGCAGGGAGAGTTCAGTTCTCCTCCAAATGGAAGCTCTCCGTAGGGCTTCCCAGATCTGGAAGGGCCCCGGCTGGGCCTCCCGGATGGCAGAGGTGCGGGGCTGCACATACTGGCCAGCCATGAGCTCAGCCTCAGCCATCTAGGCCGGCAGGAAAGCCTCCCCCTTCCGCTCACAGAAAATTGTGCAGCACATAACATGCTGCCACCATGGGAAGGATATTGTGCTCAGCGAGGTCGATGTGGGCGAGGAGACATCTAAATCAGGTTTTCAGGTGTCCGAAGGCCCCCTCGACCACACTGTGGGCCCTGGTGAGCCTGGCATTGAAGGCCTGCCAGGATGGGTTGAGGTGCCCCGTGTACGGCTTCATCAGCCAGGGTTGTAGAGGGTAGGCCGCATCCTGCACCAGGCAGACGGGCATGTCCATGTCCCTGAACCTGATGTGGTGGTCGGGGAAGAAGGTCCCGGCGTGCAGCCTCCGACACACAGAGGAGTTCCGGAACACCCTGGTGTCGTGTGCCTTGCCGGACCAGCCCACATCAATGTCCGTGAACTGGCCCCGGTGGTCAGACAGGGCCTTCAGGAGCACGGAGAAGTTCCCCTTGCGGTTGATGTACTGGGAGGCATGTTTGCATGTACAGCCGCTGTTAAAGTTAATTTGAACTAATGGCTGTTAGTTTGAATTAAGTTTGTAGTGTAGACATATCCTGGTTTGGCCAATATACATGGCAGAGGGGCATTCACCTTCTTCCAGTTCACTGACTGCAGTATCGCTCTAGAGAGCTAAACCCATTTCCCAGCAGGCATTTCTGGAACTCTTGGCTTACACGTACCATCTGCAAGGGCACTGTTTCGGGAGAGCAGGGATGGAGGGTGGGCAGCAGCTGTGCATTCCAGGATGTGGCTTGCTTTTCTTCCTGTTCCCCTGACGATAAGGGAGCGAGGGGTAAGTATTTGGGTTCTGTGATTTATTCCTCTGCTCCATTCCTTCACTAACCTTGAGTGAGAGGCAAGCACAGAATCAATGTACTTTCCTCTCACTCCCTACCGTCAGGGGAATCAGAAGAAAAGCAACTAGCAATCCGGGTACTCACGGCTACTGCATCCCCTGCTTTCCTGAAATGGAGCCATTCACCCGCTGCCCTGGCAGCTATAACTCCCCGCCTGCCCCACAGTCTTGGTTCCATAGGAAAGGCTGGCTGGTAGCTAGAAAAGCTCAGCTTGTTCTCTCATCACCTAGGCAAGTTTCAACTTATCTTGCTCTTGAAACTGGCCTTGGGCCCTAAAACAGTGAACCATGTAAACTGCCTCCTTCCCATCACTGATCATTTCTCTATCCTACACCTTCTGGATTTGGGTAATGCTAATCAAGGAGAGTGGGCTTCCTCTAAATCGAAAAGGGCTGATATTCCTGTAACACAGAAAAATGCCTATGGCACATTCTCAGAGACAAATATAACAAACTTGTTCTTGAAGATAGGGAGCATAAATGGTACCTGCTCAAAAGGGGCCATTAAAAAACCAGCTGCAATCATGGGGCATGGTAGAAGTTGGGTGACTTAGAAGAATGGCAGAAATAGGGGACCATAGGTTACAAACTTTTTTTTTAAATCCAGTCACGTCCTTATGAATTCTATTTCCCAGTTCACCCATTAGCTCATGTTGTTTATATTTTGAAAGCATCTGCTGCACGTCTATGAAATGCTCTTGAAACATTATTTACTATTGTTAATCTGTATTGCAGTATGTTGGAGGAAGCCCTAATCAGGCCCATGATGCTAGGTATTATAAAACACACTCGGAAACATGGTCTGAGCCCTGAAAAATTTGCATTCTAATCTGAAATAAATGCAACAATTGAGTTGGGCAAACAAAAGGAGAGGAAAAGTTCAAGAAAAAGAATAATGAAAATTAGATTGTGTGGCTACTATATAGTTAGTGTTCACCATGATGGTTCCAAAATCATGACAGTTTTGTATCAATACATTTATAATTAAAATCAGCTAACCTTAAAGAAAATGAGCACCTCTGAAAATAAAATCATATATTTAGGTACCTAAATTTAGATTTAGGCCTTTAGGTTTAATCAATCAAACTTAAGAATTTTGGTCCTAGTCCATAATGCATACTACCTATGTTGTGTTCACTCCATTTACATTGTATTGTTTTGTTTTTTATATCACTAGGGGATCAAATTGTTATGAGAAATGAAGAAGGTCTTTGAGGGTACGTCTAAACTACATGCCTCCATCGACGGAGGCATGTAGATTAGACAGATCGGCAGAGGGAAATGAAGCCGCGATTAAAATAATCGCGGCTTCATTTACATTTAAATGGATGCCCCGCTCTGCCGATCAGCTGTTTGTCGGCAGATCGGGGCAGTCTGGACACGCCGCGTTGACAAAGAAGCCTTTCTTGATCGGTGCAGGTATGCCTCGTGAAACTGATTAACCGATAAGCAAAACCTTATCAATTAATTCTATAGACTACATGCATTCTCCCCTCCCACTAGTAATGGGTCCAGGACCTACCCCTGCTGCAGCTCTGCATTTAAAGTTTTTTAGGAGCCAGACAGGCAGGCAGCCCGGCTCAATCCTGGCTTGCGCCAAATCTGGGAGCTCAGACACCCCCCGCCCCCAGATAGGGGCTGCTGCCACACTGTACTGATGCCTCTGTATCACAGGCAACAGCATGGAATAACAGGCAGCCAGTCCGTGACGGGAACTGGTTTTTAAACTGGCTCTTCTTGCAGACCAGCTCCTGCATGGCACCCCGTGCTGCTGCCTCTGATACATAGACAGCAACACAGAATGGCAGGGGGGTCCTTGAGAGTGGGGCTGGAGTGCACTAGCTGCCAGCCCCACCCCCAGGGACTATAGAATAGTCGAGTAACCGATAAGAATTCATGAGGGTACTCAACTATTCAATTAACTGATATTTAACATCCCTAATTGAAGTATTTCTACCATCCAAAGCATTATCCTACTTGTTCAAAGACATTAAATCTTAGCTACTGTGTCTGCTTCCGCTAAAATTTTGAGTGACAAGAATCAGCTCCTGTTGCCCTGTACTGTTATATCTAATTCTCTTACCAGATCTTTTTGCTCATGTACTCTGAGTCATTTGTCTCGTAGGACAATATCCAAATGAAACTAACAAATACTTCATGCTATTATAAAGTACCTGGTTATGCTGAAATATATAGTGGCACCCTATAATTGTCTCTACCAACAGTTGTCCAGCTAGCTGTTGGTAGATACAAGTGAAGGCCTATCCTTACTCTGATGGTTACTGTTGCTATGGTCTCTCTAACAAGAAAAAAATGAAAGGAGAATGGGATGGTCCAGCAAAATAATCTACTGCAAGTGATTAATGGAACTTACTAACCATGACAAAGTGTTCAAAACTTTGCACCACCTCCTACAGAAAGTTTATATGCAGGTTTCAAAGCTAACAAGGTGTGTCAAATGAGATTGGAGTATAGGAAATGGATGGTGTATTCAAAATGAAACCATTAGGTCTGCTGACAGTGTGAGCTCATGCCGAAGTACAGTTTGGTCAAACTTCTAGCTTCATTTTAGTCTTTCAGTAAAAGACTTTTCATTCAGTGTATAGATTGTGAAACTGGTGACAGCATATTATATTACAGTACTTCTTAAAAATAAGGTGAAACCATTTTCTATTTCTTAGTTAAATGTCAGAGCAATCGAAATCAATGTAAATTTCAGATGATGCAAATGAGGAGTTACACTAGAGTACCCTAGAGACCTCTTCTGCAGAGTGGTGATTTTGTTATTAATATTTTGTCCCTTTATGCTGGCTGCCCGTAAAGTCTACAAAATTCATTACTAGAAAATGAATAGGAATGACAAGGCATTTCCCTCGGACTGTTGCGTCTAATAACAGGAATGGGACTTATACAAATGCGGGGAAAACATGCAGTTATAGGTTTCTTTGATGGGAAATAAAAGATTTCTTGTAGGTGTGAGAATTCACTTCTGTGTCCGTGCTTAATCAATCCCCAGTCTAATTGATCAGACTACCACAAAACATGCCAATTAGAAAGTCAGTTGAGGATGAAGGTGGTTTTTTTTATTTTAAATGTGGACATGTCTATTGGCAATGGCTTTGACCATTAACTTCTTTCACAAAAGCAACTGAACAGGCATTGGGTGATAACGTCTTTCATTAACAATCCCTGGAATTTAAGACTGTGCTTTTAACTTATTGTATAAGGTATTTATGTTTATATAGTATGTCTTCCATTACTATGGTATTTGAACATCTCAAGGAAGGACAGTATTATTAACTCCATTTTAAAAATTAAAAAAGTGAGGCATAGAAAGAATAAGTGACTTGATCAAGGTCATGTAGGATGTCTGTGACAGAGGCAGTATTTGAACCCAGGTCTCTGAAGTTCCATATAACTATAGGCCTTTCTCTAGAGAGGATGTATATTCTGTTCAAACATATTTATAAAAAATGTGCCTTATAAAATCTCATCGCCTTTTCTCCATGTAAGACTTTTCTTAATATAAAAATAATATATTTAACTTTCAGTATGCTGTATCAATTATGGTATAAGATTGGTCATACGGGGTCAGACCAAAAGTCCATCTGGTCAAGTGATTCTCAACCTGTCCAGACTACTGTAACCCTTTCAGCAGTTTGATTTGTCTTGGGTACTCAAGTTTTACCTCACTTAAAAATCACTTGCTTATAGAATCTGACACAAAAATGCAAAAGTACAACAGCACACTATTATTTTCTCATTTTTAAGTAAAGTTTCTTAAGTAAAGAAATTGCTTACTTTCTCATTTTTACCATATAATTATAAAATAAATGTATTGGAATACAAATATTCGATGTTCATTTCAGTGTATGGTATATAGAAGAGCAGTATAAACAAAGGTGAAAGTAAGCAGGTGCACCCCAGTATGCAGCTCCGGAAAGCAAGCTGAACTCTGACAAGAGCTGTCTGGGGCACGCCGCTCTGCAGGAGGCAGGCAGTCAATTTAAAGAAGCTGGCTGGGGTGCGCTGTAGGGGAGGTGTGCACTCTCCTAGCCAGCCTACCGGGAGGAGCTGGAAGCAGCTCCCATCTGGCCACGGTGCCCTATCCCAGATCTGCCACAGGAGTGGCTGACAGCATCCCCACTCCTGCGTTGACAGGCCGGCCCCAACCTTCCTTCCGTAGGAAGAGCCAAAATCAGCCCCTGTGTGACTGCAGCCATGGCTGCAGCTGTGGCAGCCCAGTCCCAATCCTGGGGCAGGTCCCACAGTCTAGCCCCCACGTGGCCACAGCCCCACTCCTGCTGTGAGGGCCCAGCTTTGGCCTTACTTCTGCTGGTGGCTGGTTCATGGAATCGACACCTGCGGTTTATACAGCCATAGTTGTGGCGGCTCAGCTCCAGCCTGGGGTAGGCCCCATGGTCTGCTCCCCATCTTCTGTAGGAGGGGCTGGTGGTGACCACATCTGGCTGCAGCTGCCTGACTTTGGCCTGGTGGGAGCAGGAAGGGAGGTGGAATTAGCTGCAGTGGCCTGATCTGGGCCAGGTAAATTAATCCAGCCCTCCCACACTTCAACCCCCTGAGCCCTAATACACCCAACCCTGACTCCTATCTCACCCCATGTCCCTAGCACAGTGTTTTCCAAATGGTGTTCCGCAGAACCCCAGGGTTCCGCAAAGTAAAAATAAGGGTTCTGTGAGAAAATTCCATTACAATAACATTTTATGATCTAAAACCATAATAATTAATATTTAAGCATTTATGAATTTTATTGAAAACAATTTTCATTTGTGTTTGCCATGATAAGTGTCCCTGTGTAATGCCAGCTTAGCCAGAGAGCGGGGACGATGAGGTGACTACTCAGTGCTGCGTGCGCAGTCAGTCAGTGGTGTGAATGCCTGTTATATACCACCGTAAATCCCTGTACTCACTCTCAGGGGGAGTGGATCACGTGGGTGACTGAATACGAATATTCTAGCGCCATGTTGGACAAAGTCGAAGCTTCAGCTGTCAAACCAGTTGCTTGTATGGGAGTGCGCAGGCAGTGCTCTCGTGAACACTTTACTTCAGTATAGTCACATGATTTCTCGTATTAAAAAATTTAACCATGACAAATATAAATTGACTATGATAGATTAATCTACATATCATGACCTTGTTTAACATTTGTTTATTATCCTTACTTATTTGTGGCCTACTTTTTCAGCTCCATATATACGACTGTTAGTAGGGGTTCCGCAAAATTCTTTCGAGTTTAAAAGGGTTCCGTGGCCGAATAAAATTGGGAAACACTGCCCTAGCATCTACCCTGCCTCCTGTACCCCCCACCCCAACCCTCTACCCTGAACCCCCTAAACACCACCCCACACTTAAGTTTCTTACAGGTACTGTTGTATCACAACCCCCTCCCACATCCTGCCGGGAGGGGGTTGTGATAGGACAGTACCTGTAAGAAATTTAAATTACTTTCACTCCTGAGTATAAACAAGTCATTTTTATATGAAATTTTAGTTTGAACTGACTTCCCCAGGGCTTTTTATATAGCCTGTTGTAAAACTAGGAAAATATCTAGATGAGTTGACATAACACTGGAATACCTCTGCATCTCCCCCAGGGGTACATGTACCACTGACTGAGAGCCACTGAGTCACAGGGACACTTATAGTGGCAGGAGACAAATGCTTGAGAGAGAACAGGGCAGTCACTGAGGGTATGTCTACACTACAGCGCTAATTCGAACTAACTTAGTTTGAATTAGTTAATTCGAACTAAGCTAATTCGAACTAACGGATCCAGACTAAAAAACTAGTTCGAATTAGCGTTTTGCTAATTCAAACTAGCATGTCCACGTTAAGTGGACTCTGAACCGGGGTTAAGGATGGCTGGAAGCAGTGCCGGCAGGGCATCAGAGGAGGACTTAGAGTGTGGAGATGCTGTCTCAGGCTAGCCGAGGGTTGTGCTTAAAGGGTCCCGACCCCCATCCCGGACAGACAGTTCTCAGGGGTGCCCCGCTTGCAAAGCAGTCCTGGCTTGGATTGCCCGGATTACCCACACTGGGCACATCACAGCACTCGGCCATCAGCCCGGCTGCACTTGCCGCACGCTGCCATCCGGAGGGAGGGTAAATTGGGGGGCTGCTGGAGAGCTTCCACCCCCCGAAGCCTGCAGACCCAGTTCAGTCCTCCCCATCGGGGGCTCGTGCCCCATTCCTCCCTCACCTCCTTCCACTTACCCTTCCCTAGCCCCTCTTCTTGATGTACAAAATAAAGATAACATGTCTTCCAAAATGGAATCTGTCTTTATTGAACAAAACTGGGGGAGACTGGGAAAAGGAGGTGGGAGAGGGGAGGGCAACTAAAATGATCAGGGGTTGGGAACAGGTCCCATATGAAGAGAGGCTAAAGAGACTGGGACTTTTCAGTTTAGAAACGAGGAGACAGAGGGGGGACAGGATAGAGGTCTCTAAAAGCATGAGTGGGGTAGAAAGGGTGCATACAGAAAAGTTCTTCATTAGTTCCCATAAAGAAGGACTAGAGGACACCAAAGGAAAGGAATGGGTAGCAGGCTTCAAACTAGTAACAGAAAGTTGTTCTTCACAAAGCAAATAGTCAACCTGTGGAACTCCTTGCTGCAGGAGGCTGTGAAGGCTAGAAATAGAACAGAGTTTAAAGGGAAGTGAGATCAAGTCATGGAGGCTGGATCCATGGAGTGGTATTAGCCAGGGGGTAGGAGTGGTGTCCCTGCCCAAGGTTTGTGGAAGGCTGGAGAGGGATGGCACGAGACAAATGGCTTGGTCACTGTCTTCAGTCCATCCCCTCCAGGGTCCCTAGGGTTGGCCGCTGTCGGCAGACAGGCTACTGGGCTAGATGGACCTTTGGTCTGACCCAGTACGGCCATTGTAAGCTCAGGGTCGGGGGTCTCAGTGGACCCCCTTGATTCTCTTGCACACCTGCTCCTGGGTGGCCAGGCTGGCAGCTCTCCTGCCCTAGACGGCCACTTTCCTGTGCCTAGTGCGGAGATCGTGGACGAGGTCCACGATGTCTGCACTAGCCCAGGCGGGTGCCCGCCTCTTGCGGTCCCGGGCAAGCTCCCGGGAGCCGCCAGCCTGGTCCCGGGAAAAGGGGGAGGGCTGGGGGGCATCGGGTGGGTGGCTCGATCCGTGCCAGGTGCAGGGTCTGCTGGCTGGGTGCTAGTAGGCTTGCACCTGGCACGGGCACCGTAGCCAGCCCGTGCCCCTTTAAGAGATCCGAGGCCGGGAGGGGGGCAGAAGAGTTTCCCTGGTGTTGGCCAGAGTGGCCACCAGGGAAACCTGGGGAGGGTTAGCCTCCCACTAGTTCGAATTAAGCATCTACACACCCCTTAATTCGAACTAGCTAGTTCGAACTAGGCTTAATCCTCGTAAAATGAGGTTTTCCTAGTTCGAACTAAGCACTCCGTTAGTTCGAATTAAATTCGAACTAACGGAGCGCTAGTGTAGCGCCTATGAAAGTTAGTTCGAACTAACGTCCGTTAGTTCGAACTAACTTTGTAGTGTAGACATACCCTGAGAGATCCAGCTCTTGTCATCCAGTCCTAGTTTCTATCAGTCAAGGTTTAGGGACACGTGGAGAATAGAACTGCATCCCTGACCTCCCTGGATAATAGCCACGCGTGGACGTATCTCACATGAGCTTATCTAATTGTTTTTAGAAGGGGGGGCGTGATGCGCTGGGCCCGGCACCTGGGGTGGAGACATTGCCCCTGATTCCTTAGGGAAGTCCCTGCTTCCAAATGTACATTACCATCTCATAGGGGCTTCATGGCCATTGATTCCCATCAGTGTATGTTGCAATGAAAAGTTTCCATCTATCCATTTTCATTAATTAGATAGATGACATCAATGTCAAAGGGATGAGGACTGAAGAAAATGCAGATAGTCAGTCACTAATTCAGAATTGTTCAGCTGGAGCTCAGGGCATTTTAAAGTAAACTATTTCTCTGCTCACCCACACATGATACCCCTGGTTGTTTCATATTGTTTGCTGTAAACTCTTCCCGTCATTAGTGGTAGGTTTGGTTCCCTCAATAATGCCAGCACAAGTAAGGTTTTCAAATGAACAACAGCCACAAGAGCTGGATGAAAGTTAAACCAAGAAATGTTAAACCAAGCTCCTGCCTATTCTCCTGCTAGGTTTCAATGAACAACTGTGAAAGGAGTCACGTCAAATATATCAAGAGCGTCTTTGCTTATCCAATGGACAGACAAAGTGATATGTGTCAGGGGATGGTATTTTTAATGTATTTTAATATTATATATAATAGATATTTTAACATATCAGAGATAGTGATGGCTCCCTCCTGGAGAAGACAAAACACAAAAATTAAATATTAGTAACTTCACAGTGGTCAAGCAGCACCAATGTGACTACTAGACAATGGCTGAATGCCCTCATTAAAGGACTAGCCTCCAGGTTCTGTCTCCAGCAGAGGACTCTAGAGCCATTTGTATGAGTAACACTTTAAAAAGAAAAAACAACAAAATGTCTGGTAGCACTTTATAGACTAACAAAACCTGTAGATGGTATCATGAGCTTTCATCTGAAGAAGTAGTGAGGAGTAAAGTTAGTTCGAACCAAGGGGTTTGGTTCAAACTAACGCGTCCTGGTGCGCACTTCCTGGTTCGAATCAGCTGTGATTCGAACTAGCGCGCCAGCGAGATCATGCTAATGAAGCACGGGATATTTAAATCCACGCTTCCTTGACTATTTCGAATGCCTGCACTTGCATCCCTAGTTTGAACTAGGGTGCAAGTGTAGACATACCTTAACAGACTAACTCGGCTATCCCCTGAAACTTTAAAAAGAGAGCATCTGGTCAAATTTAGATAGAGATTTAAGCTGTGACAAAATTGATGACAAAAGGAAGTATGTCCAATATGTTTTTACATTAAAAAAGAAAAAGCAAGAGTGTTAAGAAACACACATTTCTTTGCAGTGCTAGTAATCCAAACTCTGTAATGCTGGGTCAGGGCAGTGTTTCTGAATCTTTTTTTGTGCTGGGAACCCCATTTAGACTTTAAAAAAAATCATGATACATCTAGAAAAAAATGTGACGCTCCTCTCTTAAGTTTGGGGCTTTCAGTAGCCCCTTCTCAGAGTCAGGCTCAGAGCACAGGGCTTGGGGCTTCAGTCCTGTTTGTGGTACAGGACTCCTGGTTTCAGTCTTGCTTGGGGTACATAATTCCAGGCTACACCTTGCTCAGGGTTGAAACATGTAAATTAGCTTCACAGGGCCCCCAGTGACGTAGGGCCCCGAGCAACTGCCCTGCTTCCTAACCCCAAATGCTGGCCCTATTTGTGACCTCCTAAATCACTCCCATGAACTGCTTAAGGATTGTGACTGGTAATTTCTGTAAGCTGAGCACTTGTGCAGACGCTCAGGAGAGACTCAAATGTGGCCCAGATGATTAGCAGAGCACCCACAACTAGACTTGTGTGTCTCCTGGTGGTGTACATTCTCACATGACTCAGGGCACATAAAAATATTCCACATATGGATGGGAAAAAAATCCACACATAGATGGAAAGATTAGAGGGAACATTGGTTGTGACCTCCATATTGAGAAACTCTGGATTCTAAGAATATGAAAACAAAATTGTCTGGTGTCAAAAGAGGCACTGTCTGGGCTATTTTCCATTCTCTAAGCAGAAAGCAACCAAGTCCTTAAATGAATCGCTCAAACAATTAGGGAATTGAACAGGACAAGCAGCTTCCTTGATTCATTTTTAGAAAGAAATATGAAACAAGCCCTTTGCAAAGCTTTGATGTGTTGAGTATAATTTAGGCATTTCCACAACATTCATCAGAGCGATATCAAAATACCTTATTAAAATCAGGCAGTCTCTACAGAGCCCACAATTGCCAGTGTATGTAAAGCAGTAGTAGAGGGGTATAGCCCAGTGGTGTACAATAGGTGGCTTGCAGGCCAGATGTGGTTCACCAGGATTAGTCCTTGGTGAGCCACCAGACACTTTATTTGCCTACATGTCCATAGGTACGGCCGTTCGCAGATCCTGTTCGCAGATCCTATGTGGAACTGCGGGAAGCAGTGGTCTGGCCCATGGGCTGCTTATAGCTTACCCCTTGTCTAGCCCCTTCCCTTCTTACTGCTCTCGAAAGCCTGTGTTGCTCAACCATTTTATTTAGCTTTGGAGCGCAATAGTCCCCCAGAGCTCCTAGAATGACTGTGTGGTTTGGATGCTGGAGCAGTGGTGAGCTTCATAGTGGTGCAGCTCTCTCTGCTTGTTCTCAGAGAAAGTAAGGGTATGTCTGCACTACAGCATTATTTCGAAATATCTAATTTCAAAATAGTTAATTCGAAATAGCATCTACACACAAAATGCATTTCAAAATAGCTTTTTGTTTTTCGAAATAGCTCATCCAGACTGACTGGATGCTGAATCACATTTAAAGCCAGCTGGAACTGGTTCCGGCAGGGCATCAGGTCAAAAGTTACCTTGTGGCCAGGGTGGCCAGCAGGGCTCCCTGGGAATGGCTGGAGGCCCCCTATTTAGAAATAAGCATCTAAACATCGCTTAGTTTGAAATAGCAGTTTCAAAATTGGCATTATTCCTCGTGGCATGAGGTTTACCAATTTTGAAATAAGCCCTCCGCTATTTTGAATTAATTTAGAAATAGCGGTTGGCTTGTGTAGACGCTAGTAAAGTTATTTCGAAATAACTTTGCTGTGTAGACATACCCTTTAATATAGCACTTTTACTTTCTTGTGGTTGTTGTCCTCTTGCATACTCAGGTCTCGGTGCAGCTGCAAATCCTCCTTTCATCGGATCCACTGTTGGGCTAGGTTAGCATCTGCAAAATCTAGGGCCCAGTTAGATTTCACAGCTCATGCTGCCATTTGCTGCACTGCAGTGAACTCCCAGCTCTGCCCCTGCCCCCGTGTTTCATTAGCACATAGTGAAGATGAGTACAGGTTTGATCAAACCAGTGGAATTTTATTAAACCCTGTGCACTGCTCTGCCCAGGTGTCTACATTACTTCCAGCCTAATACCCCATTTTTCCTGATGACCTGTCAGTAACAGTCCTTCTGGAGAACACAGACCCCATGATCCCAGTTCCACTGAAGATGAGAAACAATGTGCCTCAGTATCCTATCTGTAAAATGGGGATAATAGTACCTGCTTATCTTACAGGGTATGTCTACACTACCCCGCTAGTTCGAACTAGCGGGGTAATGTATGCATACCGAACTTGCTAATGAAGCCCGGGATTTGAATTTCCCGGGCTTCATTAGCATAAAGCCGGCGCCGCCATTTTTAAAAGCCGGCTAGTGCGAACCCCGTGCCGCGCGGCTACATGCGGCACGGGCTAGATAGTTCGAACTACGTAGCCATTCCGAATGAGCAGTACAAATAGTTCGGAATGGCTACGTAGTTCGAACTATCTAGCCCGTGCCGCGTGTAGCCGCGCGGCACGTGGTTCGCACCAGCCGGCTTTTAAAAATGGCGGCGCCGGCTTTATGCTAATGAAGCCCAGGAAATTCAAATCCCGGGCTTCATTAGCAAGTCGGTATGCATACATTACCCCGCTAGTTCGAACTAGCGGGGTAGTGTAGACATACCCACAGTGGTGTTGTGAGGATCCTGCATTACAGATCATGAGGCATTCAGCATGCTGATAAGTGGATTAGTAGGGATGTGTGGTGACTGCCAGAAAATGACAAATGTAAGGAAGAGGGGCTGTGGCATGACAGACAGTAAAGCTGGGAGAACAAGGGGATGACTCCTAGGGGAAAGGTCATCTGTCCAAGGTGTGGGTGAGCTGGGAACTGCACTTCTGGAATGAGGGGAACTGTTGGGTAAGAGCTTTTTGTGTGGGAAGGAACAAAAAGCGTTTCAGACAAAGAACTGGGGAAGAAGTTCTGATGCCTGTTCTCAGGTCAGCCCAGCTTCTGAACACTGACCCATACAGTATACAGGGGAAGTGATGGGAGGTATTTGGCTAGGCAGCTGACTGTCCTGGGGGTGGACAAATAGTGCTAAGAAAACACAAAACAGGCAAGGAAGAGGGAAAGGAGTTACATGACTGCCACCCATTTGAGGTTTTCAGTGTCTATCATTGAAATCACTTCTGAAGCTTCTGAAACTGCATATGCTATAGCTAGCATAAAAGTGACATTTTGAACAGGGTAACCATATTTCCCCATGCCAGATATGGGACATGGGGGGTATGGGGGCTTGAGCCCTATGAGGGGGAGGGGGCTTCTTGGGGCTTGAGCCTTGCAGCAGGATTGGGGGTGGCACTTAGAGCCTCAGCCCTGCGGGGTGGGGCACTCAGGGCTCTAGCCCTGCAGAGGAGGGGGTAAGGAGCTGCTGGTGCTCCGGGCTCTAGTGGCTGAAGCTCCGAGTACCCCCAGCTCCCTGCCCACCCCATGCCACTGCAGGGATGAAGTTCAGTCCTGCATGGGGAGGGGAGAGGAGCTGCCAGAGCTGGGATGTCAGTGGCTGAAGTCCTGAGTGCTGATGGCTCCTCCCAACCCCCTTGCTGCAGGAAAAATATGGGACAATGTGCCCATTTAAAAAAAAAAAGTTGGGACACTGGGAACAGCCCTTAAATACTGGACTGTTCTGGGAAAAACGGGACAGATGGTCACCCTAATTTTGAAGCAACGTGATAATGTTTTCATGTAGCTTGGAGAAAAAGGGGAAGGACTGAAGGGAGTAGAAGAGAGGAAAAGAGAGACAGGATATGATAATAAGATCTGAAATAGCACATCCTGAAATGGTGAGAAAGGAAAACAGATCTATAAATAAGCATTTGAGGCTCCAGTGCTAAAAGGTGCCTGCAAGCAGGGAAGATAAAATTCTTGAAAGACAGAAAGCAGTTCCTCTCCACGTGAGGAACATAATTACACTAATTAAGAAATCTTTTCCAGCCTTCTCTTCTGGGATTTATTGATATTTTGTAGAAGCTTGATCATTTTAATTCAAAAGATGGCTGCTTAATTTATTGCATACTCATCTCTACTAAGATGGAAATGTTGCAAAATGCATGGAAGATTTTAACTACCAGAAATTTGTTTTCTTTTTGTAGGCTGAAGAAACCACTTTGTTTAAAAAAATAACCTGACCTGCCAGAAACAGCTCTTTGATAACTATCCAGCTGTGATTTGTGCAAAGGCTTTGTATCTGGCAAAAGGTCCCCATGCATTTCTTTGTTGGCAGAATATCTACATAATTAATACAGGAAGGGAAAATTAAAGGTTTATGTTGTCACACAGACACTAATATTTGTCTCTTGTTTGCTTCAGGTGACACCTAGTTCAAAAGTTGACCAAACAGGCATGTGGATACTTTTATGTTGGCTTATAGGATGTGGCTACTATCCCAACCAAAAGCAAAAGTCCAAATCAAATATATGAACAAATTACAGATATGAATTTCTTAAGGGAGTTTTTGAGGCCAGAAGTATACTTGGGTTTACAAACGGATTAGATAAGTTCATGGAAGATAGATCCATCAACGGCTATTAGCCAACATGGTTATGGATGTAACCCCATGCTTTGGGTATCCTTTAGCATCTGACTGCCAGAAACTGGCACTGGATGACAGGGACTGAATTACTTGATAATTGCCCTGTTCTGTTAATTCCCTCTGAGGCACCTGCCACTAGCCACTGTCAGAAGACTGGATACTGGGTTAGACAGACTATTGGTTTGACACAGTATGGACACTCTATTCTTATGTTATCCAGTACAGGGAAATAAAGAGAAGAGCCAATTCTATGGCTCTGACTCAAAATCCAATGGCCTACAGAATTCTTACATCCTTCATATTCCCTTACTCAAAAATGCTGAGAATAAATGGCTTGGAGTGTAGGACCAGGGATGTCGCTGGGCAGAGGCTACAACTATATTGCAGCCTTCTTCTGCAAAAGCTTATGTAAATGAAGCATGGAGAAGAATATCACCACACTTCATTTACATAATTAATTAGCAGCCGTTTTTGCGCAAGAGGCTTTTGCACAAAAAGGAGCTGTGTAGACGGATCCTTTTTGCTCAAAAACCCCCTCTTGCACAAGAGCCATTCTTCCTGAAGAAATGAGGAAGAACGGCTCTTGCGCAAGAGGGGTTTTTTGTGCAAAAAGGAGCTGTCTACACAACTCCTTTTTGTGCAAAAGCCTCTTGTGCAAAAAACTGCTGCTAATTAATTATGCAAATGATGTGCGGCGATATGCTACTCCGTGCTTCATTTGCATAAGCTTTTGTGGAAGAAGGCTGCAGTATAGATGTAGCCAGAGGGACCAGGGGTGCCCAGGAGACAGTTGGCTAGCACAGTGGAGTTCTAAGCCGTGCTAGGGAGCACGGCTGGCACTGGGACAAGGGACATGGACCAGGGGGTGCGGCCAGGGCTGGGCCAGGACAAACAGCTGGCACTGGAGCTGGGTCAATGGCTGGGGAACACAGCTGGTCCTGGAGCCAGGGCCTGGGAAGTGCTACTGGACCCAGGCTGGGGATCATGGCTGTTGCTGGGGCTAGGGCCAGGCCATGGAGTGTGGCTGCTGCTGGAGCCAGGGCTGGGATGGGGAGCATGGCTGATGCTGGGGAGTGTGGCCAGTGTGGCAGCAGTGCTAGGGCAAGGGCTGGGAGCACAGCCGAGAAGGAAGCCTGGTAGCTGGGAGAGTGCCGGCTCTCTGGAAGAGCCTGGGGGTCAGCTGCAGGGGCTCAGGATTAACCTCCCCTGGTCTGGCAAACTCCCTCATTCAGGACTGATTGGGTACCAGACAAGGGATGTCTAACCTGTATTTGATATTATGAAAAATTGTCTTATTCCTCTTTGCGTGCTGTTAGTATAATACATAGTACACACAGTTGAGAATAGCCTAGGATGGAATGGAGAATTGAATCCAACAACATTTTCTAAGTGTACATGTCCTGTTCAGAGCTGGTCTTAGGGGTGGGGGAGCTGGGCGGTCGCCCGGGGCCGCCATTTTCAAGGGGCTGCCGACAGAGCTGATCTTAGGGGTGGGCCGAGACTACATTTTGGTCCATCTTCTGAATCCTTCCCCCAGGTTTTCCTGGTTACTCCCTGCCCCCTTTTTTTTCCATTTGCTTGACACATTTTTATCCATTCATTTTTTTAAACCATCTGGCAACCCTACAGGTGAACACGGTGGTCTCCCGGAGCTGCCAATTAGTTAGGACCACGTTCAGTTACATTAGTGTTCAGTGGAGTTTGATGAATTGTGCTGACACATCTGAGAGGAAGATTTGGCTCAAAGTCACATTCATTCCAAGAGTCTGAGGTTGGACATTGCCCTTAGCAAATTAAATGTCATTCATTCAGTAGCTGCATTGTCATACACACAAAAAGGAGTTGGCTGAAAATTTTCCTCCCACAGATGGTCATTGAAACAGTTCCACGTCTAGCACCATTTCCCATAGGGCGGTATGGTTTGCTCACAGGGTCACTGAGATTAGATCAAATCTGCAGACTGACAGAAAAAACAGTTTTTTAAAGGGCATCATCACTCTTGATTTTTGTTAATTACAATTTAAGAAAAATATTGTCAGATTGTGCATTGCTAGGCCACCATTATTACAAGTGTTGGATTATCCCAGTGCAGAAGCTAATCCAAGTAGTAGTATCATAGTGCTTATTAATCAATAGCAGGGCTCTCATTTTGCTAATGAATGTGGATTCAAGCATAAATCTTTATGTGGCAGGAAGACTAACACTTACAGTAGTCCAGTGTCTCTCAAAGTGGCCCACAAAATCACTTTGAGAAAGCTGAAAACTGGCCGCTCTGGTGTGTTTATTTACTGGCTCCGCTGCCATGGAGCCTCACAGCACCCATTAGCTCTGGTTCACTGTTTGCAGCCAAGGGGAGCCACAGAAAGTGGCAGCCTGGCCCATGTCACTTCCTGTGGCTCCCTTTGCCTAAAAATGGCAAACGGAAGCCTATGGGAGCTGTGAGGCTC
The DNA here is from genome assembly GCF_049634645.1 of Pelodiscus sinensis. NCBI lineage: Eukaryota > Metazoa > Chordata > Testudines > Trionychidae > Pelodiscus > Pelodiscus sinensis. Next base: position 98,314,307 of record NC_134713.1, on the reverse strand, counting down.
TGTGGCTGTGGAGCCAGTAAACAAACACACCAGAGAGGCCAGTTAGCAGGTTTCTAAGAGTGGATGCATGGGCCACTTCAAGAAGCACTGCAGTATGACCAGCTATTCAGGGGACGTAGGCTCCTTGTGGGCTTACACAGCAGCTAAACAGCAGTTCTGAAAGTGTTGAGTGGCTAAATTGTGGATTTAAGTACATAAAAAGGCAAATAGGCTCCTAAATGCCATTGCCTTATACATTTTTGAAAAGTAGTCTTGAGCTTCTAGGTCTTTTAGGTGCATTTGAAAATTTTACTGGTGATCTGCCATCATATGGGACCTGCTTCTTCATGGAGATATTTCATACATTGTTTTATAGAACTCTCCAAAATTTTCAAATTGTAGTATACACTCATCTTCAGAATATTAACGCATTACATTTAGTTTCCCTGTAAATATAATTTTTTTATTGTTGCAGTGTGCATTTATTGGGTCATGAATCACTGGCATGAGAAATCATAATGCAACTTTCCACTAGAATTAAAGTATTTTTGAGGTTTGATAAACGTGCTGTAATAAAAATGGTTACCAAAAAAGCCAGCCTTCTGTGCATTTAACACCTCATTTACATAAAAAGCTAAGTATGGAACATTTTCAGACCACTCAATTAGCCTCATTAGCACCAATACTACTATTGACAGGTAACTTTTTTTCCTGTCCCTTCTTTTTCTGTTATAATTTCTGGGTTCCTGTTATTTCCAGCTTCCAGCTCAGCTGAAGAAGTGGATGTTTGCCCATAAAAGCTCACGATACTATACATATTTTTGTTAGTCTCTAAGGTTCCACAGGACTACTCATTGTTTGAAAGTTCTATTTTCCTAGGCTTGCTGATAGGAGCTTCAGCAACCATATTCTAGTTGTCATCTTGAAAGACTGAATGGCAGCTCCTATTAAGGGACACAGTAACATTTACAGTTATGATGAGTTATTTACATTCGGCTATAAGTGCAGCATACAACAGGCAAAAGCTCTGAGGGTGGTTACACACCGACCAGTTTTTACGGAATTCATTTCCCAAACTCCAAAATTTCCTTCTCCATTAAAAGGACCATTCATTGACTCAATGTCATTCTGTTTCTCCTTGTGAACAAAGTATTTAGCTGTCTTAATTAATGAAAATAAAAGTTTGTTGTCCCTCACTACAAGAGGTGATTAATTAATTTAATCTGTTTATTTAATCAGAAGGTATTATACATGTTTGAACAGCATCACGTGTTTGGGGAACAGCACAGACTTATGATGATCTATTTTGTTCCTAAGTGAAATACATAGTCCAACACTGTTATTTTTGCTAATGAGTCTTTTGGAATGCTAACTTTCCTCTCCCAGAAATGATTGAGCAGCTAACTACAGAGCCATGTCCCTAACCTGGGCCAATGACTAAAATATAGTTCACAATGTTGACCAGAAAAATCCCCTGCATCAGCACCCTCCAGTCTGGAAGCCCTTTCTCCTAATCAAAACAGGAACAAAGACTTTTTTGACCATTGCTTAGTACACACAAAAAAGTTTGAAGTTAAAGAGATCCTGGGAATTCCCAGCTCTCTTACATCAACAAGACGTTTTCCACCACCCTTCTCCAGTTAAAATAAAAGGTCTTTTCAACAATCTAGCAAAATATCCTGCCATTTGTTTTGCCTACCTTTGATTACATTTCAGTTATTAGTATCACTAGGAAAAATGCTGTATGACAACAGATGTTTTTTAAATGGGGGGAAAAGCATCCTTGTTTAGCTCTTAGTGGTTTGTAAGGCCAGGTCCACACTAAAAGGGAAGGTTGACTCCAGATGTGCAATTCCAACTATGTTAATTACATAGCTGGAGTTGACATACCTTGATTCGAGTTTTCCTGCTATCCCCACAGTGGGAGGCTGATGGGAGCAAACTCTCCTGTCAGCTCCCCTTACTCCTTGTAGGAGCAGGAGTACTGGCTGCAGATGGGGGTGACCTCTCAGTTCACTTTAGCGGGTCTTTGCTAGACCTGCTTAATCAACTCTGGAAGATCGATTGTGGCAGCATCGATCTTCCCTGGAGTTAAAACATGGCCTAAGAGTGTGAACTCACTCCTGTTGTATCTCCTGGTGGGGTGGCAGAGTCCTCTACATCTGTTTCAACCAAGCCTGCACCACTTGGATAAATTAGCTTAAATTAACGTAAAAGGGAGAGCTGTCACAGAAAGGGGAAGCAACAAAACAAAAAGTGGAGTTAGCAGACTCTTTCAACAGAGTAGCTAAGAGGAAGACAGTTTGAAAATCTCTGCTTTTAACAAGGACCCATCAGAACAGCTGTAAGTCAATTGCTGCTAGGAGATGTTGGAGATAAGCCCTGATTCAGTCTAGCTGTACCTCATATTACTAAACAAGATTATTTTTAAATACTTGGGTACTGACCACCCCCATAAATGGGAGGCCTTTTGAAGGAGGACAAGTCTCTGATAATACCCAAATGTGACTAAAAAGAGCCCAGCCTATGAGATACCTGAGAAAGACACGATAATTTAATGAAATAAAAGAGAGGAGTTTCAGACAGTCAAGAAATCTACTGTTAGTCCTGTAAAGAAAACATTCCTGGCAACTGGGGCGGGGGGAGGAAATGGGAGAAAATGCTTAGAATAACTCTGTTGAAGCTAATGGAAATATTGGAATGGCCTAATTATTATTCAGTCTCACTTTGAGAGCATGGGACTGGAGGTCCTGTACAATCCTAGGATTCTATGATTACAGATTTACACATTATCAGAATGGGTCTAAAACCGTGGTTACCAACCTGTCTATCGCGATCAACTGGTCAATTGCGAGGCCTCAACCCGTTGATCGTGAGGCGTTCGGTCCCCCCCCCCATTTTCTTCCCACCTCCGAGAAGCCCCAGTACCTACCTCCAGCGTAGTGCTGGCTTCCCGCAGGGTGGATGGAAGTCCTGCCTGCAGCTTCGCACCACTTACGGGGATTCTGGCAGTGCACTGGCTGCTCCCCTCCCATAGCTCTGTGGCATGTTGGGCGTGTTGCGGGACAGGGTGTTGGCCCCAGAGGAGGAGTGCGGAGGCTTCCCTGTGCTGCAGGAGTGGTGAATCGAGTGCAGGGGTTTGGCCCCAAGGCAGGCATGCACGGGGGTTTGGCCCCAGGACATGCACGCCATGGGGTTTGGCTGCACCACGGGAGGCATGCACCGGCCCCGGAGGAGGCACGCGCCAGCTTCCCTCTGGAGGAGGGGGAAGAATCCTGGGAGGAGGTGGGTGCAGAGCACTCTCTGCCCCCCCTGTTCCCTCTCCCCTCTCCTCACTCCCCAGGCTCCTGTTCTCTCTCCCCTCTCCGCACTCCCCTGTTCTCTCTCCCCACTCCCCAGCCTCAGAAATCTATCCCCACTGTCACCCTGTCCCCAGCCTCAGAAACCTGTTCCCACAGACACCCTATCCCCTGCCCTCCCAGCACCCTGTTCCCTCTCCCCTGTCCCCAGCCGCAGAAACTTGTCCCCACTGGCACCCTGTCCTCTGCCCTCATGGCATCCTCTCCCCACTCCCCTCTTCCCACTCCGCACTTTCCTGTTCCCTCTCCCCACTCCCCAGCCTCAGAAACCAGTTCCCACTGGCACCCTGTCCCCAGCTGCAGAACTCTGTCCCCACTGGCACCCTGTCCCCTGCCAAAGCACCCACTGGCACCCTTCCCCAGTAGTATGTCCCCTGCTTCCACCAACACAGTTGGGGCCACATTAGTGAAGCTTGGAGGGGTGTGGTTGGAGGAGGGTTTTTTTGCATCTCACTTGTGTGGCCCCAACTGACTTTTCTGTGGGTCAGTGATCCCCTGACTCAAAACAGGTTCCCTGCCCTTCTCAGAAATAAAGACAATGTAGAAACTTTTTGTGTTTGACATAGGGTATGTCTACACTACCCCGCTAGTTCGAACTAGCGGGGGTAATGTAGTCATCCGTACTTGCAAATGAAGCCCGGGATTTGAATTTCCCGGGCTTCATTTGCATGAAGCCAGCCGGCACCATTTTTAAATGCCAGCTAGTTCGAACCCCGTGCCGCACGGCTACACGCGGCACGGAGTAGCTAGTTCAGATTAGGAACGAGGTGTACAGCTAGTTCGGATTAGGAAACCTAATCCGAACTAGCTACTCCGTGCCGCGTGTAGCCGCGCGGCACGGGGTTCGAACTAGCCGGCATTTAAAAATGGCGCCGGCCGGCTTCATGCAAATGAAGCCCGGGAAATTCAAATCCCAGGCTTCATTTGCAAGTGCGGATGACTACATTACCCCCGCTAGTTCGAACTAGCGGGGTAGTGTAGACATACCCATAGTATTTTATTTAAAAATGAAGCCTGGCCAACAAATCCCCAATTGGGGCCAAGCCCCTATCTGGCCACAGCATCATAACACTCCTGCACTCCCCTTTCCCCCAGGCTCTACATTTGAGCCTATCATACACTGGAACCCCCTGCCCTGAACTCCTCACATACCCCAACCCAAATTTCTGAACCCTCACATCCAGAAGTCGTGGCTTGCTTAGTACCCCAACCCTACATCTGACCGCAACATTGCCCGGCCTGGAGCCCCCTCCCTGAGCCACCGTTCCCTTATCCACCTCCTCCTGCATCCAGATTTCCTCCCAGAGCTTGCACCTCTCACCCCTTCCAACACCCAAATCCCTCATTCCTGCCCCAGAGCCTACACATCCTGTCTCAACCCAGTGAGGGTATGGCTAGACTGCAGGAGTTTTTCAGGATTCCAGAGATATCCCAGAAAAACTCTTCTGCATCCAGGGATGCATTTGTTCTTCCACTTTTTTTAGTGGAAGAGCAAACATGATCTTTCAGTCACCCCTATATTCCTCTTTCCACGAGGAATAAGGGGGCTTCCAAAAGAAGGGGTTTCTCTGACATTTGGTCCAGTCTAGGCAGGCCAAATGTTCGAAAAACTTCTTCCTACAGAAGAATTGGGGAAAAAAAGCAACAGTATAAGGACTGGGGATAGCAAGTGATGGAGAGGAGGAGAATAGAGATGGCGGGGCTTCAAGGAATGGGCGGGGCTTCAAGAAAGGGGCTGGGTGGTAGATCTTGGCTTGTTCTGTCATTTAAAAAGTGATCTTGGGTGTAAAAATGTTGGAGACCACTGGTCTAAAATATCTAGCAGGCTTCTCTGCAACATGCAATTCTCTTCCCAGAGATTTAGGTAAGAGGAAGTGAAATGACTCCTACAGAGATTTATTTTAGTAAGTGGGGATTCTGTCTGGGTGGCATTGTGCTATCAAAAGTTTCACACACTGAGCTAAATTCTGTTTTTTGTTACATTGGGGTATATTCAGAACAGCTGGTGGAAAAAGAACTCAGCCCAACCTTTAAAGCACTGAGTAGAATGAGGTCACACAGACTGACTCGTCACTTCTGTCAGTGAAATTATTCTGGACTTATTTGAGTGTTACTGAAAAATAATTTTTGCTCCACTGTGTTAAATGACACTAAAAACAGAATAAAATATATTTTTAAAATTACAAAACCCTAGAGAGCTGTAACTAGGTCAGATCATTTGGGCAAGATGCACATATTTTAGTAGCTCATGAATCCCTTGAAATAAAACCAGAAGTAGACAGCAGAACTAAAGTTCCCCACTGTGGTAATTCACCAGGGGAAATCTTACTTCCTGCCCAACATGAAGCATTCGTATAATCATTTAACTATAGCCAAAAGCATCATCATGGGGGGAGGGGAAGGAGGCGGGGAGCGGGGAAATGACACTTTTTTACATGTCATGTTATTCAGACAGCACAGGCTGGAGGAGGGGGTAGTCTGGGTAACATGCCGTAGGTTGTCTTTCAAGATGAGACATATGGAGTTTTTTGAAAATTAACATTGGAACATAAAGCAGTCACCATAAAACTCCCAAGTAAAATTACCTGGTCTTATTACATGTTTCTTTTTTAAACCCAAAAGTTATCAAAGAGGATGCAGTAAGATACCTAAAGCTACATCTACACCGTAACCCTAACCCTAAGGATACCAGAGGGTTAAGAAATGTTTTGGAATAGTGCTTTATTTCAAAATTTGGTGCTCAAAATAAGCTATTTTGAAATAAGATTGAAATAAGCTACGCACTTTGCGTAGTGCAAATTGAGTAGCTTATTTTGAGGTAAATGTGTTGTATAGAGGCACCCTAAAGCTGTTGATAAAAACTCTTTTATACCAGCAAACACTGGTATCATGACAGTGTTTATAATAATCAGGGAGAAAATGTATGCAAGGACACAAAATGCTGATTTTTAACCCTTCCCATCTACAGTATATTTGCTGCATGTAACTAGCAAGATGAGAAACTGAACAACTGGTTTTTAAATCTTCTATGTTTAATTCCTTTGAAAAAAAGCCTTGTCAGTATAACACAAACTGAAATGATCACAGTTTGGTATTGTGGTTTTGTATTATGTTACAGTGAATTATGTTGGAGTAAAATGGTATGTTCTCCTTGTGCCCTCCCCAAATCAAGATACGTATCTCAGAACTCAGCACTTGGGCACATGCATAAGTTTTTGCAAAATCAGCACCTAACTTAGGGCGCTGTGGTTCTAGGGAAGGGGTGGGCAAAAGCAGCCTCTCAGCAGGCTAGGTCCGGCCCGCCTAGAGCTTTGATCCAGCCCGCGAGGCAGTTCCAGGCCCCGCCCCCTAGTGCAGGGGTCAGCAACCTACAGCACACAGGCCACTTATGGCATGCAAGCCGATTTTCAGCAGAATGCAGGAGGGAGCTCAACCCTATCCCTCTTCCCCTGCACAGCCACTGGGGAGCGCTCCCTCCTCCCTGCAGCAGGTTAGGCTGCAGTGGGAGGAGGCAGCGCTAGGGCTGAGGCGCCTCAGTGGTGCCTCGGCTGGGCCTGGAGGCACCACTGCTGCGGCCCTATGGTCCGGAGCCAACCCCAGAGGCTGGAGGCATCGCTGCCATGGCCACTCTGTCCAGGCCCGCATGGCTGCAGCAGTGGCACCTCCAGCCTCCGGGGCTGGCCCTGAACCATGTGGGCTGCAGCCTCAGGGCCTCCGGGGCTGGCCCCAGATCACAGTGGAAGTGGGGCCTCTGGGGCAGCCCCAGGCTATGTCAACAGCAGCAGCGGGGCCTCTGAGGCCTGTGTTGGGCCCAGACCATGTGGGCCCTGGCAGTGGGGCCTCCCTCTGGAGTGGCTGGGACAGCGTGGCTGCAGCCATTGCTGCAAGGGGGCACAAAGCCACATAAGGTCCCCCCTCATGTCCAGCCCCCCCCCCCCCCAAACTACTCACTTCCCTCTAGGGTTACTTGTGAGTGCTCTTAGTTTTCCACACACACAGGGTGGGGGGTGGCAGGTGCTGAGGGGCTGTGGTGCGATTGTCACTTCGTCTTCTTGGCCTGGCCATTGCGCTGCAGTCTGTGCACATGGATGCATGTGTAGCACCAGTCTGTACCACACAGCCCCAGAAGGCAGCCCCAGAGCACCCTTGGGATCCTGCTCACAGGTTCTGGGCAGGCCAGATACACTTCTGACCCTCGGGGGGGGGGGGACACCCTCCCACCATGAGCCACTGCTGTAAGGAGGCTGGGGACGAGGGCACGTGCACACCCACACACAGACTGAGGAGTGCTACACATGGCACACGGGCATACCTGCACACTTGAGGCAGCACCTGCGCTGCCAGGTGCAGGTGTGTGTATAGCCCTGATGGAAGCCCAGGCAGCTTGAGACCCCTCTCTCAGCCATTGGATCCCAATGTGGCCGGCCATTTCCCTTGCCTGCTTGTCTGTGGGATGTGACTGGGTACCATGGTCCCCTGGAGACCTCTGGGCCCCTGTGAGGCAGGGCCTGCTGTACAGGCCACACATGGCCTTGCTCCCAGGATATCACCTTCCTCTGATCTGAGAACTGTTGCTCTCAGTTCACTGATGAGGGAAAGGCCTCAGGGACAGTGTCTCCCCATGAGCACCTCTCTTTATTCTCCCCAGCTGGACCAGCCATGATTGTGGGGCGATGGACATGAGCTGAGCCAGCTGCCTGACCCTGAGGGAGCCGCAGGTGTTGGAGGGTCCAGGAGGACCTTATGAGGGAGCATGTGTCCATGCTCTGGGACATGCAGCAGATGCTGGCCCAGAAGGTCTGGGATGATGCACAGTCGTGGGCTCAGATGTGGATTGAGCTGCTGTAACACGGCCACAAAATGTGTGCGGCCATCTGGGAAATGATGACCTACCCAGAATCAGTCCCAGTCCCAGTCCCTGCTCCTGCTCCAGTCCCTGTTCCCCCTCCCATGCTTGACCCCGCTCCAGGCCCCCCCTCCTGCCTATCCCCCAAGGACCTCACCACTCCCAAGGTTGCCAAAGTCCCTGAACACAAGGTGGAAGAAGCACCCAAACCATGCGCCACTCTCGGCCCCAGCTCTGAACCTCTCCTTCCTGCTCCAAGGTTCTCAGCCTCCTCCCCATTTCCAGGTTCTCAGTCCCTCTCCTCCCCAGTTACTTCTGTCCCAAATAAATAACCAAAGAGTTCTATTTTTCAAAACAAAACATGTGTGCTTATCGGGTCTGCATAGAAGAGGAGTGGCTGGGGGAAGGGAGGGATTGTTGGAGGAAAGGCAGACAGCGGCAAGGCAAAGGCCCCTAGTGGGGAGGCCCTGGGGAGAGTTACTGGGATCCTAGAGAGAAACTCTCTCTCAGCGCACTCCCACTTGATGGTCCTGGCAGATGGCAGCTGTGCATGGCTGCTCAAAAGCCTGTCCCTCCTATCCAGCCTCTGACCCCCCACCCTGGAAGGAAGGCCTCCCCCTTCCTGTCCATGATGTTGAGAAGCACACAACATGCTGACACCACCTTGGGGATGTTGTGCTGCCACACATCAAGAAGGATCAGGAGGCATCTGAACCTCGCGTTCAAATGCCCAAAAGTGCATTCGGCCTGCATGTGGGCCCTGCCCAGGTGGCCACTGAAAAAGTCCTTGGTCTGGTCCAGGTGGCCGGTGTAGGGCTTCATCAGCCACAGCATTAGGTGGGTGGACCATGTCCCTCATGATACAGAGTGGCATGGCCACATCCACGACCCTGATGTTGTGCTCAGGGAAGAAAGTGCTAGCCTCCAGCTTGTGGTACAAGCTAGAGTTGCGGAACATCCTGATATTGTGCGCCTTCCCCGATCAGCCGACTAACATGTCCGTGAACTGTCCGTGGTGGTTGACCAGGGCCTGCAGGACCATAGAAAACTATCCCTTTCTGTTAATATACTGTACTGCACAGTGGTCGGGGGCACAGATGGGCATGTGGGTTCCATCAATAGCCCCCAACCCAACAGGATGGTGTTTATGGCCCTCACTACCTACAGGAGACATACAAAGAAATAAAACAGAGAATCAAAGGGGGTGCCTGAGCTCTTGGATTGGCCCTGAGCCCTCCCCTTTCTCCCTCCTACAAACATTCCAGCACCTCCATCCCCCCGCAGGGCTCTGTGAGGGAGAGATTGCAGAACTCCAGGAATGGGGCTTCCCTCCACCCCCACCTCACCCCCACACCTCCAATCCCCCCTTTCCCTAGGGTCCCCTTTTCCAGTACTCCCCTCCCCCCCATCCAGGGACTGCAGCCTGAGAGTGCCATACCTGCATGAGGAAGGCCCCGACAGTCGACTTCCCCACACCAAACTGGTTGCCCATGGACCAATAATTATTGGGCATGGACAGTTTCCAGATGGCGATGGTGACCTGCTCTTCCATGGAGGTGGCAGGTCGCATCTGGGTGTCACGTTGTTGGAGGGCAGACGCAAGCCAGGCACACAGCTCCAAGAATGTCTCCTTCCTCTTACAGAAGTTTTGGAGTCATTGCTGGTTGTCCCACCACTCCATCACCAGCCAGTCCCACCACTCAGAATTGGTGTCCAGCCTCCAGAACCGTTGCTCCACCGTGGGGTGCACTTGCAAGGGCATTTCTTCCACACACAGGCAGAGGTTCTCAAAGATGAGCTCGGGGTTGAACTCATTCAGGGCCATGAAGGCAGCCTGCAGAAACTGCTACAGAAACTGCAGCATGGCCGTGTGTGGCCATCACATGCCCAGAAGCAGCTGCGGCTCCATGGCAAGGCGTGCTGTGGTGTCGAAAGGCAGGGCAACCAGAACATGCAGAGGAAATACTTTGCTGTCCCTATAAGAGGTAGGCAAGCAAACAGAAGAACCTGAGAAATGACTGTGTGTGTGTGTTTGGGGGGGGGTCCCTTTAAGCACGCGTCTCAGCTAGCCTTAGGCAGCAGCTACCGGAAGCAGCTGCTGACGCAATACCCTGCCTGATCTGGTTCCGGGTGGCCTTAAATGCAAGATAGTAGCCAATCAGTGTGGACGCTGTCTTTCGAAATAGCACATTGCTATTTTGTGGCACTTTTTTGTGTGTGGACACTCTATTTCGAAACAAGCTTGCAGTCTAGATGTTCCCTTAGCTACGACAGTGCTGTAGACCTTACATTTACACCAACCACGTACCATTTCCAGCATATTTGCAGTGGAAATCCCTTATGTGGCATGTGGGATCACATTTATTTTTAGAAATCACTGTTTGTACCAGGGCTGGCTGAGAGATTAGCATCAGCACAGGATACAGGAGCCAAGAAATAGGAATGAGGCCGAGTCAAGATATCCGGAGGGTAGGTTACTTTGAAGTAGGAATAAGAGATCCTCCGGAAAAGGGCTTTATTCCGGAGGATCGCGCCAGTCTAGACGCTTTTTTCCGGCTTTTCCCCAAGCCAGAAAAAAAGCGGCGGCCATGTTTATTTAAATCCCGCGGGGGATATTTAAATCCCCCGCGGATTTCCCTATTCCCAAGTTCAAAATTAGCATGCCCCTTCCGAAGAAGGGGCCAGTGTAGACGTAGCCATCTAGTTTAATCTTGAAACCAGATAGATCTTTTGCCCCCACTACTTCCCTTGGAAGGCCGTTCCAGAACCTCATTTCTCTAATGGTTAGGAACCTTCGTCTAATCTCAAGTCTAAACTTCCTACTAGCCATCTTATATCCATTTGTTCTTGAGTCCACATTGGTATTAAACTTAAATAATTCCTCTCCCTCCCTGGTATTTAACCCTCTAATATATTTAAAAAGTGCAATCATGTCCCCCCTCAGCCTTCTTTTGGTTAAAGTAAACAAGCCAAGCTCCTTGAGTCTCCTTTCATAAGACAGGTTTTCCATTCCTCGGATCATCCTAGTGGCCCTTCTTTGTACCTGTTCCAGTTTGAATTCATCCTTCTTAAACGTGGGAGACCAGAACTACACACAATATTCCAAATGGGGTCTCACCAATGCCTTGTATAATGGCACTAGCACCTCCTTATCCCTACTGGAAATACCTCGCCTAATACATCCCAAGATCGTATTAGCCTTTTTCACGGCCATGTCACAATGGCGGCTCATAGTCATTCTATAATCAACCAGGACTCCGAGGTCCTTCTCCTCCTCCGTTACTTCCAACTGATGTGTCCCCAGCTTATAACTAAAATTCTTGTTATTAATCCCTAAATGCATAACCTTACACTTCTCACTATTAAATTTCATCCTATTGCTATCACTCCAATTTACAAGATTATCCAGATCTTCCTGTATGATATCCCGATCCTTTTCTGAATTGGCAATAGCTCCCAACTTTGTGTCATCTGCAAATTTTATTAGGACACTTCCACTTTTGGTGCCAAAATCAGCAATAAAAAGATTAAATAAAATTGGCCCCAAAACTGATCCCTGAGGAATTCCGCTAGTAACCTTCCTCCAACCTGACAGTTCACCTTTCAGTATGACCCGCTGTAGTCTCCCCTTTAACCAGTTGCTTATCCACCTCTCAACTTTCATATTAATCCCTATCTTTTCCAATTTAACCAATAATTCCCCATGTGGTACTGTATCAAATGCCTTACTAAAGTCAAGGTAGATTAGATCCACTGCATTTCCTTTATCTAAAAAATCTGTTACTTTCTCAAAAAAGGAGATCAGGTTGGTTTGGCACGATCTACCTTTTGTAAAACCATGTTGTAATTTGTCCCAATTGCCATTAGCCTCAATGTCTCTAACTACTTTCTCCTTCAAAATTTTTTCCAGGATCTTACATACTACAGATGTCAAACTAACAGGCCTATAGTTACCTGGGTCGCTTTTTTTCCCTTTCTTAAAAATCGGAACTATATTAGCAATTCTCCAGTCAAATGGTACAACCCCTGAGTTTAGAGATTTATTAAAAAATTTTGCTAATGGACTTGCAAGTTCATGTGCCAGTTCCTTTAATATTCTTGGATGAAGATTATCTGGGCCCCCCGATTTACTCCCATTAAATCGGATCAGATGATAGACTGGGAAGGCAGGAACCAGGAGGCAGTTACCTAGCCCAAATGCAGATACCAGAAAGACAAGATCAGGTAAACACCAGACCAGCAATGCATGGCAGGATGCACCCCTGTTGTACAGAGAACTTCCAGTTTCTGTCTCTTGAGGCTGTAGCCCAGTCAGGAGCCCCGGAGCTCTCCTAGGGCATGTCTATATTTAGCAGGCAATCGACCTTCCAGAGGTCAATCATCTAGCATTTAATTTAGCAGGACTAGTATAGACCAGTAAATTGAATGCTGAGGGCAGCCCCCTCTGGTATCCAGTACTACTCCTTCTGTGAGGAGTAAGGGAAGCCAATGGGAGTCTGTGCTCCTGTTGGCCTCCCGCTGCATGGACACCACCAGAGCTTGGTTCAAGGTAAGCTGAGACCAGCTACACAAAATGCGACTTCTTTAAGCCGACTAGCCGGGTGTACTGTAGACCGGGGCCCAGAGTGTAAGTTTTGGGCTTGTACCCCAGTTGAACTTCATGGACCCTGCAAGCTGCCAGACGGAGAACTGGAGTGTGATGACTCCCATCCCTGTCCACCCCAGGCCTAATCTCATGTCATAATGACTTTATGGCCAGGCCACCATTTGAGAAAATGGAAATTTGTCATTTATTCCCAAATTGCGATTAGTACTCTCTGCTACTAGGGAGTTGGTGTGCTGGTGGCTCCATAACCAAGAAGTAGGGATGGTTGATTACACTTGACTTGAATGGGAGTCACTTGTATCCTGCAGCGAGAGGATTAAGTTTTGGACAGAAGTGTTTTTTCTGAAAGAATGTTTCCATTCTGATAATGTAGAAGGATGTTTCTTTTGTTTTGTGATCTATAAAGCACCAATGGCTATTTCAGTATGCAAAAATGTTGTGGTGTAAATTACTATTGCTTTTAGGGATTTGGGAATAGGTCAGACATACAATTAGACTAACTCATTCAAACATGCCTCTCTTATTTCCATTTTATTGTATTCGTGGCTTTCAGAACCCTTAACTCCAGAGACTGCTAATGAGTTAACTGCAGTCTCTGCACTGAATTGTACAGGGATTATACCAAGAGAGCTAACTAAACAAGACATTTTGTTTAAAGAACTGTGTCAGGGCATATCCTGATCCCTGCTTGCTCTAGTGGAAAAATAACCTGGTATGGAGCCTAACACCTTGCAGATAATTTGAAAAGGTGAAGCTATAGCACTGATCCTCTGCCTACTCCCTGACCGCTGGCTGAAGGTGACCAAGGGGTGGATTGACACAAACCTCTGCTTATCCCTACTTACATGGCTGTCTGGCCCAGAAGTCAAACTGTGATGTTTTACACTCTTTTTTGCGGGTGTACAGCGTCAGCCATGATCTGACCCTTATGCTGCAAGGACTTTAAAACAAGGGTTATTGCTCTTGCAGTTATTTGCATGGTACTACCATAACGTGGCAGTGGCCATGACTGGAATAGAAGTGGTAAAAGATTAACTGTAGATAGGTGACATCTAGTTCTTTCATGAGTTATGTGTAGTTTACAGTTTCATGCTGTCTCATTGTACTGTTTCCTCCCTTTGCCTAGATGGTCCATTACTCTAGATGTGCAACACTCTGAAAGCTGCCTTGCCTAGTGAAATGTCAAAACAGGTATTTCTTTTATGTCCTGGGCCATAGTATGGCAAGTGACCTTCCTCTTTTCTGGACCACAGGTTATCTAGAAGTATAATATTGCATCACAATGAATTGCCATGACTACAGTATTTAATCTCCAACGTCCCAGTGACCATGCTTTGACCATTCACTTTCCCAGCTTGACTCATGTTTGAATCACTGTGTAGTTAAGAGGACACACGGGCCTTATCAAAAATAAAAATTGATTTTTGTGTTGCAAAATATTAAAGGGATTTATAAAACTACTATAGGCTACTTGCAAGCCAGTTGTTTCACAAAAATGACTTTTTTGGTAAGAAGAGAAACCTGACAAAACTAAGTTTTTTTATTTAGTCATCTAACACCAGAGATCTCTAGAAATGGTGAAAAAGGGAGAAACCCCACCTATTTTCTTCTCTTGCAATACAGGAAAGAAGACACATAAAAATCCAAAGAGAAATACTAGGTGCTCACACAGAGGTCATCAACCTTCAGAAAATCAAAATCCCCCTAAGAAGATTAGGGAAATACCAAGGTGTGTAAAATATATTTGCTTTGTCATTCCCGCACAACTAAATCACATGGACAGAGTGTGTGCTCATTTACATAAGAGACATCAGAGTGATATAAAACTTCATGTGACTTTAGAGTTATGAGTAATGGCCCCAGAAAGTTGCAGAGAAAATATCAAGGGGATTTAATGCTTTCAGTCAAAAGAACTTCCTTCCTAGGTTTAGAAGTTCCAAGCAACATGGCCAACTGTTCTTAGCTTTGCTTTCATTACTCATCGTTGGTTCAGGTTCTGCTGCGTGTCCTGAGCTCACACTGACTTCAATGAGAGCTGAAGCTACTCAGGATCCACACCCCTAAGGAAGTTGTTTGCTTCATGTGTAGTATCCTGAAAAGTGCTGAGCTCTTTTTCCAAGGCCACTGACTTCAGTAACATCTAAGTATGCTCAGCAGCAATAGTACTTTGCTCCTCAAAGGACTGGGCTACATAGTCCCAGTTCAGGTAAGCACATTCTCAAATCCGTGGGGCATGTTTAACTTTAAGCACATGCTGAAGTGTTGGCCTGAATAGAGATGCTTTCCTGGATCAGTGCCGGGTACCTATATTCTTCTCCCATCAATCATGAATGTAAAATATCAAAGTTAATCCTTCAATAATTTATTTCTTTATATTGGAGAATTTTTTTGCAGTTATACATTGACTTAGTCAAAACCTGTGAAATTCAGTACAAGTAAAATTATTATGCTAAAAAAAATCCCTTAACTGTGCAAATTTCAAGTTATGTCATTTGAATAATATAAATATTGTAAGTTTCACATTTATTTTAAAATTTCAACTACAAATATATATAAATATATATATACACAAATTCAAAACCAAGTAGTTTTGGATAGACACACTAGCAGAAGATTTCATTTGAAAAGCACGTCGGAGCAAGTGTCATACGTGCCTTTTCCTCCAAAATAATAGCAGCAATAAAAGCTGAAAAACTGGGGGACGGTGTGGGATGAAAAGCAAAGGGAAACAAGAGCAGATTTTGACACAGGAAGGCAGCAAGTTTGTTAGAGAAAGAAATGTAGCTTGAGAAGTGGAGGCCTGAGCTCTAGGTGTGAAATCATGGTGCCATTGAAGTCCATAGCAATGCTTTTTTAAAATTTCAATGGAGTCAGGATTTCTCCCTAGAAACTGATCAGGTACCTCAAACAGCAGCAACAAAAGCCAGGCCATCTCATTCCTGCAAATGTAAGTCCCAACCTCATTCTAAAGCCAGGAGGGATGCAAATTTGCAATCATTAGACACGGACAGCAGCTACAGGAGCCACACAGGTGGCCATTGTTGTGTACCAGGGAGTTTACTTTGTAATCGACCCCAAAATGTAATGAAGCCTTTAAAAAGTAACCCTCTAACATAAGAAAGAATAAGTGGCAGAATTGGTGTCTCAGCTGCAGGATATGGGCTGGATCTCACGAATGACTATATTACATCCAGTATACCCTGCCACGGTAGAAAACTATTACAAAAATAAAATAAAGTCCTTCAGCTGAACAAACAGATATCCTGGATGGCAGCAACTGCAGAGATTATCAGGGCCCAATCCTGAGATGTGCTGTGCCCTTATCTTCCAAAACAGGAAGGTTTGGTTCTTACTACTGCACAAGAAGTGCTTGGTATTTTGCAGGATTGGGCTCTTGATGCAGTTTGCACAGCTCTGACTGCTACTGTGCTTCTTCCTACACCAAAGACAACAGAGGGTCAATCTGGCATCAGCATCAAAACCTAGGGCTGTGTTTCTCATACCTTGTGGCAGCATTTCCTTCCTACCTTCACATAAACAATTTTGTAGCTGAAGGTTGTGGGGTTACTCATTACGTCACCATAATTTTTGTTTTTTGGAAAGGAAGGTATAAGGGTTAAACCTATTGAGTGTGATGACAGGGCAGGCAGTGGATTGTCCTTCACTTCTGACTTTTCTCCCAAGGGCTCAGCAAATGCAGAACCAATCAGAACACTCTACATGTGAAACAGAGCTCTTAAATGAAGGCAAATATGCAAGAAAGCAAAAGCAAATTTCTTATATAAATTCTCACCCCCATTTCACCCCAACTTGTGTCAGACTTTCATCCAGGAGTCCTCTCAAGAGGAGCCAGACTCACACTGAGCAAAACACTGATGGAGGTCATTTCAAGAAGCTCTGCATCTCAGACATTGGCTGAGTGTCCTTGTGCTCTGAATGATCAGTTCTGAGAAGGTGCAGGGGAGGTATTAGCGCAGAGGCCACGTTACAAAATTATCTGTTTTCAAATGCTTCACTCTGCCTCAATAGGCACTCTAGGAATTTTGAAATCTGAGAGGAGAGGGAGTTTGGAGTCAGCATTATAGCAGGTCATTTCTGCAAGTCTTCTGTGCAGAAAGCAAACTGACTTCTCATTGGTCCATGTTTGCAGTGTATATATTAAGTGGATATTTATTCATACCCATGGACATAAATATGTACAAAACCAGACAGCTTATTTCTCCCCCCAAAGCCCTATGTATATGTAACACACAGGGTTAATACGGTCCTTGCCATGGCTGGCCTATTAAGTGTTTTGGACGTAGCACCATTTCAGCGAGGTAAAAGCAAATGTTGCTTCCTTGCTCTTTGCCAGGACTTCTCTGCTAGCCATACATCTCCTTGAACTGGTAGCATTCATTGCAGTAGCCATTGCACTTATTATTCCCATAATGATCACAGCCAGTGGCTCGGCAGTGCTGTTTCGGAGGCTCTTCTGCTGCGGATACTCTAGGATTCCCAGACTGTACTCTTGGATTGCTGCACTGGCACTCCTGACACAGCTCATCATTTCTGCAGGCTAAATTGTTTCTACAAGAAGCTGTGGCACACTTTCGCTTTTGGCTCCCAGCTGTAGATAGCTGTACATCTCTGTGTTGCCCAGTTCTCTGTAAAAAGTTAAAGAATTGGTCAGTTGCAATGCTGGTAGCATAAGGGTAGCATAAGCATAAGACACTGCTATGGACACTATTATGCTGTGATATTAACTAATTCAGGATTGTTCTGTAAACAGCAGCAGCAAGAAGTGTGCAGCATGATTCTCATGAGCTTTCCATTAATCTGATTTCCAAAGTACTAGTCTTTTCAGTTTCTAGGAAGAGACTTCCTTATTCTGCGAATACAGTACAGCACTAAGCTTGATATGGGCCAGGATTTGTCAGAGAGCATCTTAAAACGCTTTCATTTGTTACAAAAAGTTTCCTCTCTGAGAACGCTCCATTTCTGTCCCCCTTCTCTCCAAATTAACTAAATATAGAAGGTGCTGCACATTACCAAAGCTGACTAATTCACCTGATGTGGTTTTGCAACTGTAAAGGAGATCTTTAAATGCGCTCAGCATTAGCCCACCTATTCCTAGTGAAGTCAATGGTAAAACTCCTATACACTTAAATCAGAGCAGTCCTTAATACAACGCTTGAACATGGTTGAAAATCCTCCCTTTGGAATCAAGACGGAATTAAGGCTTACTCCTACATACAGTGACCTTGAGGTGCTGTACTATATTTTAGAAATTGTGAAGTGGTTTGGCTGTGTTGCTTTTTTTAATTTTAATTTGTCAATGAAATCTCAAAGAAAATTCTGTAACTACTATGCTATTCTCCTGTAATTACTCCAAGGCTTTTCACATTAATGGGAGAAAGATATTTTGTGTTGTTCATCACCACAGTATCTGCGGTAGATGTGCTATGGGAAGGGCTTCCATACTTCCCTGGTGCTCAATTCTGCAAAGCAAAGTAGTGTCTTACTTAAAATTTTCCTTTTATGAAAGTGGAAGTGCAGTAAACACAGAGATTTTCTATTACGCAGTTGAAATTGTTTACTATGACACATTAGGATGAAGGATATGGGGTTAAACACTGGGGGAAAAGTCCCATGAGTTCTCTTACTTCAGATTGTCTCGCTAGCTGCTGTTCAGTCCTGGCTTCACGGAATCGTTGATTCTGTGCTTCAATAAAACACTTCTGACAGTACCCTTCAAGCATACTGCTGCCCAGGGTGCCACATTCTCGCCCCAGACAAGAAACAGTGTTATGGAATGTGGCAACAGAAGTCCCAGGCTGACTAGAAGCAGGAGAATTTCTTTGAGACTTTCTCTGATGAATCTGTGAGGCACTTCCTACCATACAAGGCAAGAGAGAGATTATTAGAATGGACTCAAACACTTTTGATAACAGAAAAGGCAAAACAGAATTCTTTAGTCTCCAAAACAAGTCATTTAGCTGCAAGTAGGTATGAGGCCACCCCAAGTACTCGGAACACATTTACCTTGTGTTAAAATACATAAATAACAGTGGCTACTAATCTTATTTGTAAATCAAAAATTGTTGAAACATTTCAAAGTTTGCTTGCTAGTGTTTTTTTCAAGGTATATCACAATTGCTAAAAGGACCAAAAGTGAAAACCAGACCCCACTGAAGCTGAGGGAAATTTTGCTTTTGACTTCAATGTGGCCAGTATTTCATCCCAATATTCCCTCTCAATTTCAGTTAAATAGAAATAGTAGTGCAGACGACCAGCAATGGGTGGGTTAGGTTTCACTGGCTTTTTTAAAGAAGTCTATATATAAAGACAGTATATACTACATTCCACGATAAAGACAGGAAAAAATTATGTTGTGAATGACCTCTGAAAATAAACTACTAACACACATTACTGCTACCACGTGATCTATAAGGGAGCTGCTATAACCTGGAGATATATGAAATGTCTCAGACTGTAGTACTTCCATTAGGGTCATCAATGAGCTGTTTTGCAAGACAGATGCGTTATTTCCCCTCTTACATCCAACTTTCAGGTACTAACCCTGAGAGTTTCTTGCTCATTTCAGAGAAGAATAGCAACAGGGGTAAGGACTGTATTCTTTCATTTAGCCAGCAGGCCGGCCTCTGCTCTCCCAAAAGGCTGAGGCCTTAGGCAAAAGGGGCAGGGCTGGGGCTAGGCTGCCCTAAGCACCACCTGGATTGTGGCACCCAAAGGACCTGGGGTTCCAGCTGCTGTCACTGCTGCAGTAGTGGTGGAGGCAGCAGCTGGGTGTGCCATGCCTTGGGACAATTGCTTCCTTTCCCTCCCTTCCACCTCAGGGGGCCTTTACTTAGCTATAGAATATTGCCCGTATGTGGGCCTGACTTCACATACAACATAGCACTAATAAAAGTGGGTTTTTCTAAAGGTATATTTTAATAATTTCAGCTTCCTAAACATGCCCACTACTAAATCAACCGTTAATCTTTGAATTAACTTGACTTGCATAGTGACTTTAATAGTTACCTCAGGGATGAATGTGGCCGTTGCATTACCAATGAAACCTGACTTTAGGCAGAGACAATGAAAAGATATTTGACTGATTCCTACAACTCCTATTGACGTGACATTAGGACACTTTAGTGACAGGACACTCACACCAAAATACAACTGAAAAGTGGTTTCATCGGTGAGATTTTCAAAAACTTAGCTTTCTTTCCACTGTAGTCAGTGGGAATTTTACCATAGACTTCAATGGGAGCAGGATTGGGCCAACTCTGAGTGCTTTTGAAAATCCCACTGTTACCAATTTATATAAGAATAAGGGTGTCAAGGATAAATTCTCATCACATTAATGCTGCTGCCTTACACAATTTGTTTGCTCACCCAGGATATTTTTGTATTAGCATCACCTCTCTCCAACACTGCCCCTCCTCCCAAAATTCAAATAAAAAATGCCCTGGATCTTCAGATACAATGACCTATTGCTAAGGTGTTAGGGAACTAAAACTAGCTTTGCTTACCATTATTTTCCCTGTACTCAAAGAAGCATAGAGTGCAAAAGCCTTCATTCTGAGAAGTCCCAAAATACCTGCAGCCAGGTTTTCTGCACTGGCTACTTCCACTCCTTTCCTCCAGATTGTGAGCAGCCTGAAGCATAACTGCAGAAGGCAGCTCCTCCAGCTCATTACTGGGCACTGTATGACAGGAGTGCTGAAGGACGCTCGGCGACAACTGTGAAGGGTCGGAGGTAGACCTCTGATGGAATGTAGGTAGGAAGCCAGGACTGGCAATTGACGGCTCAGTAGTCCTTTTGAGGCAAGTGCTGCAGATGCCATTAAAGGTCCTGTTTGTGTCCTGAAGGCAGATTTTACATGTCACACTGTTTAAATGTCTCTGTCTGGAATTGTAGCAGCGTTCACAGAGTCCATTGTGTTGCACATTTAATGTAAAAGGGCAGTCTGGAGTCCTGCATTTCATAGCCGTGGTTTCACTATACAGAAAAAGGCTTGGAGCTGTTGGAGGTGCAGAATGAGGCCCTGTCATTGGCTCTTCAGATGGCCCTCCCCCAGGTTCACAAAATTCAACTCTAGATGAGCCTGCTCCAGCTGATCTCGGCTTTTCAGGTGCTGTTTTGTTGCTCGGTCTCCTTGTATTATTTCCCTGATGCCTCTGCTCAAAGCACTCGTGACAGTAGGGCTGGGTGTTCACAGACATGAAGAAGGGACAATTGGGAGTTTCACATTTCATCTCTACAAGAGACAGCTGGGGTAAGGAGAGTTCCCGTTTATTCCTGGTACAGAGCTCCCTTGCAATAGGCTCATTGTTTTCTTGCCATTTCTTGTACTCATGCTGTACCAATTGAAAGTAATCTTCCACCAGATTTATCTCTTTCGGTAAGTTGCCTTCATCTAACCTGAAGGCCAAATCAGAAAACAAAATTAACATGTATATTGGTATCTAAAAGGAGTGGCTATAGTACTGAATATAAGCAAGGCTGGGAGGAAATGTAAATGTAAGGGGGTAAAAAGATAATTATCACATATACATATTGCTGAATTAAAAATACATGATGATAAACTTCCGCTTAAGAATGGCATTTTTAAAGTTAAGTGTCTAGTTAAGTTAAATGGAGCCTTTCACCTCTAGATAAGCAGTTTGATACAATCCTAATTGGTCATATTCCCACAGTGCTGGCCAATTTGTCTTTAAGATTCAGTTTTAAGCAAGTTGCAGATACTTTTGTAATGGAGTAATTTGATGGCTAAAAATCTCCAAACTTTTAGCTGCCACTCAAATCCAGGAGTAAACTGGGGATTTTGTAGGGCCCACCAGCCCGCTTTACAAATAATTTCCATCTCTAAAGATGTTGGTGTATATTTTATAAACACCTAATTCCTATTTCTGCTTCGACATCTAAAACTGGAAACCCTGCTTATGAGAAATGAGCAGATGTGGCTCAGAGAAGTTCCTATTTGTGTAGAGTCCACCTCATCAAGAAAAAAAAAAGCCACATAGCAATTATGTTAGAGACCACGATGAAGCAAATGTGGATAAGTGTTTCATTCAGTACAGGCTTGAGGTACATGAGGCCAGCAAACCTGCGGAAGCTATCTTACCACTGCCTTTGCTGCACCTGCATAGGGGATTTCAATTTTCAGAGCTTTCAATCCATCCCCTTTCAGGAGCAGAAAGAACTTTCCTAAACAAGGGGAATGGAGTTAAAGGGAGGCTGCAGAGAGTTTCTTTCTTATATATCTATTAAGGAACTGGGCAGAATGTTGCTGTTAGTGTACTCTCAGAGCAAGGAAGGATTGGTTAGCACATCCAAAAGCTCTCTATATTCAAAGAGGCATATACCAAGCGTAAAAGGGTAGGCATGGAGTCAACCTCCTGCTCTTCTACACCACATCCCAGCAGTGTTCTGACTGCAGTTGCACTGCACTGCACAGACTGCCACAGGCCACATGCACTGAGTCACAATAGTTGCACACTTTCCCCAATGCAGCAATTGTGCTTCAAGCACAATTTTCTCAAAAGCCATTTAAATAAGACTGCAGTTTAGCTATTATTTCTGGCTTTTCTTATTTTCAGTCCCACCCCTTTAGCTACAAAGGGCAGACAAAGGGACTAATTTATTAACTGCCTTCTGACACTGAAGGCTGAGAATTTCAGAATTTAAATTTGAGCCTGGTTCAAGCTAGACTCATATGCCACCGAAGGTACATTATTATTAACATGTTGCTGAGAAAGAACAGAAAGATTGGATACAATATTCTATTAGATTTTTATCAGCAGCAAGTACAAAGCTATAAGAAGAGAAGAATACCACTCACCTTGCAGCATTAATTAAATGAGTTGTACCATGGTCCCAGCCTTGCACTGGAATCTCTATCACCATCAGGTACTCTTTCAGTAGCTGTTCCTTTCCCCTCTCCTCAGCATCCGTCAGAAAGTGCACTTTCAAGTCTTCAAACCTGCCTCGTTCACTGCTGACCAGTGGGACAGCCCGGATTTCTGTGTGAAACAACACAGGTCAGTTTTACCAAATGGGAAAATATCATCCGCTCCTTCTGCCGACTCTTAAATTCATCAACAGTGCCTGCAAAGAGCAAGCACAATTACCTCCCTGTTCCCAAACACTGCAGATGGAATGAAGATACTCACGAGGGCCTGCTGAGAACCATGTATGGTTTCAACAACCTAGCACATTTCTTTTAAATTTAACATGGATAGGACAGTAGGTTTATTTTCTTGAACCTTATTACAGGAAAATTTCCCAGTATGGGTCTAGAAATGTGTTATCCCATCTACAGTAATATACCAAAAAACCTCACAAAACCCAATAACAATAAAAACTCTCGCATGAACATAGATGTCACTAACTCCAAACACATGCTGTAGATGGGCACTAAAAAGCACTTCCTCTGCTGCAGGTCATGTGATTAAAGTCAGTGCATTGTAATAAAGCTGTAATATGCTTATCCCTCCTCTCCTCCTGGGAGCTGTGGCTGGCGGGAGGGCCGAGGCTGGAAGGTGGGGCAGATTTGGCTAGTAGTGGGGTCTGGGCTAGGAGGTGGTTTTCCATCAGGGCCTGAGGCCATGGCTGGTCTATGGTTGGGGTTTGAAGCTGAAACCAGAGTCTTAGCTGGGGGTAGTGCAGGGCTGGATAGTGCTTCTTTCCTACCCTTCTGTACCCCCCCCCAAATGTTCCTCCATGTTCACCTATGGGACTATGCCCCACAGTTTGAGGACTACCACCCTAGCAGGTTGATAGCATTTGAAGACTCTCTGAAACATTGAAATAGGAATCTCTCATTTACATTTGTTGCACCCATTTTTTTAAATGTAACTCTCCATCAGAATTTTTTTTTTTAATCTTTACCATCAATAAAAGGAAGGGGGAGCAAACACAAAAATACTGAAAATATAGCCCACGTAGATAATTTAAATATAACAAACCTGGCCCGCTGTCCTTCAGAGTGAGCAGTGGTGTGAAATGCATGCTGTCATAGCCCAGGACAATAGGATATCTATAGCATTCTTCGGCTGGCCAATGGAGAGGCAAGTAAATTCCACTGACGTTCAGAGGAGAAAAACTTGAACCGGACTCCAAGCTTCTCAGCATTTTATCTATTTAAGGAAAAAAACCTGAATATTAGTAAGATCAAATTATTTTCATTTGTGACACAAGTGCAATGTGCTTGTTCTGATATTTTAAAACATGGCTACAGAACATTTACAAAGACACATGTATTGTGCACCCACTGATACTGTCCTTAATATTAGGCCATCAAAGACAACTGGCATGGAAGACTCACCTGCAAGAACTATGATCGGCCTTCTGAGGACGTTAACAAGGACAAATATATGGATTTCTTCCAGTGCGTTGTACTGAAGCCCACTTCGGGCCACTGGCGTTTCTGTGGATGTCATTTTGATGATGTTCTCCCATTCCTCTTCCCAGTTCTGAGGAAAGAATTAGTAATTGTTAGCACCAGCTTACAGATATGCAGATCAAGAACTGGTTGCAGCACAGCATGTCAAAACCCATCTCCAAGATATTAATTTTTCTTTTCTTCCAATCATTTATTCACATTATCTAATACTCTTTTTAACTTACTTAAAAATTGCCGTAGTTGTTGCCATAATTGTCTCTCACTCCATAGTCCCACCCTAGCTATCCAAACCAAGTAAACTTCACCAAGCAAATATGATGAAGTCTTTGCACTCAAGTTATCTTACTCCAATCTATGAGTCAAGTTAATTTACCCTGGTGTCATAATGGAGTCCTGTTTCTACAAACTCCTGCGATTTAATGGTCTCCCGTTGCCAACGAAGCTTAAAGTTGCGTGTATCCACTTCCTTCAGTGCGCTGTACAGTGTTTTCCTCAGAACCAGGTCAACATCTTGAACACCCCACATGTACTGGGATGCAGCATGCATGAGGCAATTGCCATCACCTATGGAAAAGGATACTGGTTAATTTAAAAAAAACCCAATTACTTAAACATTATGAAAAGGAGTTATTGGCCCATACAGCACAGTGAACAAATTCCAAATTACATAGTTCAGACCTGATCCTGAATTCCACTCAGACTCCACTAATGGGGCTCCTAAGGTGGAGATTAGAGTCCCTCTCTTTATGAAAACCTTGATAGAGAGAGGGAGGGAGAGAAGGGATGCCAAAATCTACCACCTGTCCTCCTCTTAGTTGTTTTCTCGCTGGATGCAGGGTGGTCAGCCGTGATAGGGAGGTATACATTTTGTTCTAGTTAGGGTAAATTAACCCATTACTAGCTCCAGAATAAAGGATGAAAATTACAATAAATCAACATGAGCTACATTTTGGGTTTATTTACAAATGCCTCGAACATAATTAAAATTGTCTTAAAAGGATAAATCAATAATAAATTTCAAACAAAACTACAAAGCTTAAGAGAGCTTATTAAATAAACCCAGTAAATAGGGGGAATTCCTCTATCCCACAAACATAATCTACTCTTGTTTAAGATGCAACAGAGAACACAGGGATTGAACAAGCACTGATCCAGATTTGGGGACTATGCTAAAAATGTCATGCTGCATAATCGGGGGGGTCCAGGGATAGCTCAACTACAATGGATGATACTGTACTGAAAGGCCTTGTATTTTGCAGAGTCCTGACAAGAGGAAAAGCAAAGAGGAAGTAATAAGTGACCTAAACCAAACAATGTCTGCTGCATTTGTAGTAGGGATATAATAGTGTGGTTGATTAACTGATAAGCAAAAGTTTATAGGTTAATGCTATAGACTACATGCATCCCCCTGCCCCCCACACTTGGCAATAATTTGTTTAACAGGATGGCCAGCAGCATGGCTCAGCCCTGGCTTGGGCTGGATTTGGGGCCTACCACGGTGCAGCTCTGCATTTAAAGTGTATTAGGAGCCAGGCCGACAGGCAGCCTGGGTCACTTCTGGCTCACGCCGGGTCCAGGAGCTCAGTCCCTGTCCCGGACAGGGGCTGCTGCCACCCCACACTGCTACCTGTGTAGCAGAGAGAGCAGTACAGGGGGACAGGCAGCCAGTCCACAAGGGGAGCTGGTTTTTAAACTGGCTCCCCTTGCGGATCAGCTCCCACCTAGCACCCCACGGCTGCTGCCTCTGTATCAGAGGCAGCAGCATGGATTGGCAGAGGGCTCTTTGGGAGTGGGGCTAGATTGCACTGCTGACAGCTCCATCCCCCGGGACTATAGAACAGCTGAGTAACTGATAAGAATTCATGAGGTTAACTAACTATTTAATTTACTGATATTTAACATCCCTAATTTGTAGGACATCTATCACCTTAATTCTGAAAAGTATTTTTCAATGTCCTGTTGGTGAAAAATACCAGAGATGTAGTTCTCTGTGAAAGACAGAATAAAATGATACATAAATGAAATAATAAATAGGTCTTCATTTACATAGCGCCTTTCATTTAAGGATCTCCAGGTACTTTATAAACTTTATTGACTAAAGCAGTGTTTCCCAATTGTATTTGGCCAAGGAACCTTTAAAAAAGGGGGGAGAGGGGGAGAGAAACTGGTCAACCAAAAAAAAAAAAAGAGAGGAAAACTATCAAGGAAAAAAAAGCCCCTTAAAAATGGCGGCCCCGGGCAACCATCCAGCTCACCTGCCCCTAAGACTGGCTTTGGGGGTGGGGGAGAACGATCGGGTTTTCACAGAACCCTTATTTTCACTTCGCAGAACCTGGGGATTCCGCAGAGCACTATTTGGGAAATGCTGGACTAACTTCACCAAGACTCAGGAAAGTGTTATTCCATTTTTGAGAAAGGGGAAGCTGAGGCTCTGGGCAATTAAGTGATTTGCCCAAAATCACCACAGAGAGCACGTGAAGAGGTGGGAACAAAACCACTGGTTAGCCCCTCCCCCGTCCTCCATCCTATACTTTTAATCACATGCCACTTCTTACTCCCCAGTGGTATCCAGAAAGGAAGACACAAAGAAACTAACTATACTTGGACACTTCTGGGATTTAAGCCTGAGATTCACTGTTCATTAGAGGTATTTAAGTAATCTAAGGACATGGAAACACATTAATTTCCTTGCACTTCAACATTGCAAGGAAGGTAACAAATGTATCAAGAGTCTGTACTTGTGGTTGTGGTAATTTATTTTTTTAAACCTGAAGCTACCAACAGGAAATTATTTCAGATTATTTTCAAAGGTATTTGTTTTTACATACTTTAGGAACTTTAACACCTCCCTCCACCCAAAAAAAGCCTGTTTGCTACATTCCGATCACCTAATTTGGGTGAAAAAAAAATCAAAGGCATGCATAATGCCTGCACAAAATCTTGCACATTCCATGAATCCTTTGTATACTTGTAATTGGTTACAGACTTGCTGCATAATTTCAGTCCTTCTGAATAGGATGAAATTCATTTTCTGATTTCCTAACCACCTCTTCCAAAATCTCATTCAAAATGAGACCATACGTTTTGAACTCAGAATCAAGGAAAAATACATAATATTAACTGAAAAATCTTCTGCCTGAACTAGAAGAAATTTGACATAAAAATTAAACAATTCGTACATTCTGTTAAAATTTTCCCTTTGCAAAATTGAGAACAAAGATAAGATTTTTTAAAAATTATTTTAGCACTTACTTTCAGTTCTTTATTGAGAACCACCAGTACAAAATTCCCTATGCAACATTTGGAATTCCCCAGTGTTAAGTTATTTGACTAGCAATTGAGCAACAGCTATTGTACTTCTTGTTCTCATGTATACACATTTGAACTATGAAGTACATACTGGACTTTCCAAGTGGGTGTGGTTAGGCTGAGCTGGAATGACTGCCTAATCATTATACAAGTGAAATCTCTATAGCCAATAGACACTGGAATTTTTTTAAAAAACATGGTTTCAATTTTTATACCTCCTACTCCCTTCCTCATTTACTCCATTCTCATATCCTCAGTGCATACATGGTGAATCACCCAGATATATAATCTTTTGTACATATTAGGTAAAGTTCACATTACCAAAATCCTAGATGCAGCATTTGTTTCCTTAGCTTTCAAAAAAACTGCCGTTCTAAACAGCAAATCCATTTTTGACTAAAATTTAATTCTGTTCATGGTAAGTACATGAATGCCTTTTAAAAAGGATTTTTATGCCATGTGAAAAACGTGTTCCATTCGATGAGATTTAATACTGTTTCCAGTGAGATTAAGGGGTTCCTGAAAGCCCCACTTCTATTTTGAAGAATCCTTCCCTCCAACCCACACTGCTTATCTGCTTCCTCCTGAACAGGCTTTTTATACGGTATTTTGCATAAACCATAGAAGGTAATGCGATGCAGTTCTTCTTCACCAATGCCTTGCAGTACCAACAACTCCTAGGCTTTGTCTACACTGCATGATTTTTGCGTAAGAAGCTTTTTGTGGGAGAGATCTTCTGCAAAAACTTCTTGTGCAAAAGCATGTCCACACCTCAAAAGTGCATCGCAAAAGCAATGTGCTTTTGTGCAAGAGAGCGTCCACACTGCATGGACGCTCTTGCACAAGAAAGCTCTGACTGCCATTAATAGAATGGCCATCAGAGCACCTGTGCTTTTTCTGATAGGCTCTTTTTGCTCAAGAAACCCCTGCGGAGAGTCCATACGTGCCTTTTTGCGCAAGAGCTGTAGCGCAAAAAGGAGTTATTCCTTGTGGGCAGAGGAATAACTCTACCAGCAAATGTCCTCTGTCCTGTCGATTTACTGTAATTTTTGTGCACAAAAATGCGCTTGAGGATGCGCTGCCAATTTTTGCACAAAACCAGCTGTTTTTGTGTAAAAACCTTGTAGTGTAGACATAGCCCTATTGATTTGGGAGCAGTGGACTGAATTAAAAAACAATTAAAAAATCATCAATTTTAACAACAGAGCAATGCATCTAATGTACAAATACACAGATGGAATATGTCACAACCTGAAACCATTACACTATTTCCATTTTAAATAATGTTCCTTAGTGCTGACACAAATAAAATGTATTCAGAGTATGGTGCATCACATTATGATATTAATGGCAATAGGTTGGGGTCTAAAATGTTTTTATTCATTTTAAGGAGCAATCAACTAGATTATACATTTTCTTAATAAATCTGTTTGACTGCAATATACAGGCAGTCCCTGGGTTACATGGATCCGACTTACATCGGATCCCTACTTACAAACGGGGTGAGGCAACCCCGCACTAGCTGCTTCCCCCAGCAGACCAGGGAGACCCGGAGCAGATTTTCTCAGCAGACACCTCAGCTTGAGAATAAAGGACTGAGGGAAGTGAGGTGTGGGAGAATAAAACTGAGCTCTGGAGAAATGTTTGGCTAGAGTTTCCCCTACAATATGTACCAGTTCCGACTTACATACAAATTCAACTTAAGAACAAACCTACAGTCCCTATCTTGTACATAACCCGGGGACTGCCTGTACTGTGGGTGAGGTAATTACTTTTATTGGATCTAATTGTCTCTACTATCCTGGGACCACCATGGCTAAAATTACACTGTATGAAATAGACTGTGTGAAACAACTCTCATGAGAAGGTCACTTATTTAGTGCTTGCAAAGTACTGCAAAAAGAGCTAAATGTGGTGTCAATCCTGCAAGGAGTTCCACATTTGTGGTCCCCAGGCAGAGGCTCT
This sequence comes from Pelodiscus sinensis, assembly GCF_049634645.1. Lineage (NCBI taxonomy): Eukaryota > Metazoa > Chordata > Testudines > Trionychidae > Pelodiscus > Pelodiscus sinensis. Next base: position 98,284,844 of record NC_134713.1, on the reverse strand, counting down.
TGGAAGTTGGTGGAACGAGTAAAGAGGACAATTTATGTTCATTGCAGGATCAGGTCTTCTATTACTGTTACAGACTTATAGACCTATATTATGTTTAATCAATCTTGTTAGTTAGTAGTAAGTGATGCTTCTATTTTCATGATTAAATTAGTCTTTGTAAAATGTAATTATACGTAGTAAGAGTAGTAGTTACAGAACACTGTAGATTGTGAGAAGAAATGTGAACTAGGACTCAGTAATGTGTATGTGTACCCATATGAAAAAAATATGTTATGGGGAACATGCAATATTCTGCAGCTCACACTCTCATATCCATTAGAACTCACTGCTAATTAAATTTAAATATACATCCCTTGCTCACAAAATCTTTGCATTTTAGCCCAGGTTATACTACACTGGCACTGTTTTTTTCAGGATATACAAGACACACATTTATAAAGTCCCTCTCTCAAATCACCTCCAAGGCCCTGAAATAATACAAAATATATTAAAAGCAGCGCCATATGCTACTTTTTTTTTAACTCTCATTTAAAATCAAGGGGAATTATGCACCTTGTGAAACATGTATGTAACTGTCATTAATTAAAATAGGCACTATGCAGATCCAGTGGGGGGTGGGGGGGTCGGGGAAAGAAAGCTGTCTTATCCCATAAAGCAACCTAGCGTTAATTAGCTTAATTAAGGGCTGACACTGCAGCCAGAGAGCTAAAAATTGTAAATCTAAGATGTTCCAATTGGTACAGTACTTACGGTTATAGCAGAAAATCATAAGCAACAGAGTATATCATGCAAACAACAACGAGGGGCCATATCATATATAATGCTACACTAACTAATATTACAGAATATTAGAAAGCTTCATGAAAAATACTAGCATTGTAAGAGTTGAGGTTCTCATAGGTAAGAACATATTCTTCTACCATACCAAAGATTTATGATATTACCAAACCTCCATGAAATTTTTAACCTGTTGATGTACACTGTAAATCCTTAAAGATTAATAATTGGTTTGGCATGTCGTGCTAATAGGATGTTAATTTGTGTTGCTACAATAAATAGACATTATTTTAATAAAACAACTATATTTTCATCTTAGTAATTAAAACAACAAGCCTATTAATACAATATGCTAGATCCTTAGTACCCTGTCTTAATACCAGTGTAGTGACACATACACAACTTACCATTAGTCTTTAATGGTACAAGTTTCCTAACTTCCCTGCACCAGTTCAGCTTCCTCTCATGTTCCAGTGAAATCTGGGTGGGCCGGTCAATTAAAGCTTTCTGAAGGGTCTCCCGAAACTGAGGACAAAACTGGCACATTCTGAACATTTCTACTGTGTATCTGTGCATTGTTTTAAAGTGATGAATTATTCCATTGGTGGGTTTGACAAGATCCTCAGGAGTCCTCTCTCTAATTTTCACTGCTTTCAGCATATTGCTCAGATACAAAGCTTGGGGAAGAACTTGTTGGACAGCCATTTCTGAGAAGATACCTGAAGGAAAAAAGAAAGACAATCTTTTTAGTCTCACAATGTATATTATAGGATTCTTGCTGGTACAGAGGTTTAGACTGCAAATTCTTTAGAGCAGAGACCTTGTCTGAAACTCTGCCTGTAAACCACACAGTCCATGGTGAGCGCTATATAAATAATATGAAATCCAGCCACCTCTTAGCATTACTCTGCTATAGATCCTGAACTACTAATCCCAGTCTCTTTACTCTGTCTTCTCTTTATTATTAAAGAGAAGCAAGTATTCATAATGAACTAATGAAATTACAGCACTTGTAAAAGGAGAAGTTTAAATGGAAGTGGGGTGAAGAGGAGGGGAGGGGAGAACAAGAGGAGGGGAAATTACCATGGGAGCTTTGTCTAATCAACAATTGAGCAGCGTAATCTCCAGTGAACCTGCTGAACTTTAAATGCACTTTAATCTTTCAATTTGACCACGTGCCAGAGAAAATTGATCGATCGCTTCAGATTTACAGATGAGTGACAGAACATGCATAAAGCAATGTGACATGTAGTGCAATATTTAAAACACTGAGCTACAATAGCTACATGCAAAGTTAGCTCCCAGCCCAGGCTTAAGATTTCATATGAGATTTAAAATTAACCTAATGACAAATGAAACATTTGTAGCATGATAGGCACCTGGTATTAAATCAGACACCTACATAATAGGAACATTCCTTAGGTTATGTTAATGGTAGGATTATTGCAGAAGCATATGCATGTGTGCATGGGGGTGGGAAGGTACGGAATCAGACCCATTATTACTCAAGGGTAAATCAAGAGAGCTGAAGAAGCATTTCCACTTTGCTCAAAACTCCCAATATTTTTCCGATGTGCAACACGTAATGTCAAATGCTATTTGCTCCTTTCCTCACCTCCAGTCACACTGGAGAACATAAATTCATAGCTATGAATGGCATTCCAAGCCTCACACTTGTTCTAGGCAAATCAGGTCTTTGCACTGTGTCTGACTAGAACCAAGTGTAAACACAGAGTACATCTGCACACATGTACTTTCACTGGTTCTCAGTGCTCAACCCAACTTAATGTTTTTTAAAAGCATTTTTTTAGAAAAGTAAATGTATATAAACCTTACATTTCTAGCACTTGAGAACTCCGCAAGTCTTTTCCTCATCAAATGTCTTAAAAGAATATGACACCTATATTGTGATTTCTAATTTGGGGCCAAACAGAGAAAGGCTAGAGGCAAATGAAAGCTAAACCTCACATCTTTTAGGAAACTGTCCTCTCTAGTGATAAGAGCCTGGAGAGCCATGGAGCAAGCAGGAGGAAAGGAATTACAATCTCACAGATACACCAGGAAGGGAAAGCCTCATCTGCCACGCAGGAGATATCCTGCATGGTAATCTGTTCCTCCACATAGTTATATGGGCTTCCCTCTACATCTCCCTGGTTCTGGTAACTGCCATTGTGAAAGTTCCCCTGTGGCTGGTCAATAGCTACAGAAAGGAACTGCCTAGTAGTTATTACACCAAACTGCTCTGCCTAGAGCTGCTTTGTACATTCCCTCCCAAGAATCTCTGGCAGAAGATCTCAGTAGGCACACTTAGCTGAATTTCTATGGAGTATTGATCGGAAGCAATGGGGTGTCTCATGATGAAAAAAAAATGTGTACCCCATTTCTGCTCAACTGGGGAGTTAACTGAATGTTTTTATAAGTATATATTCATTACAAAGTTAACTAACTCATTTCCTATCTTGTCTATTTCCCCTTGTCCAAAGGAAATGGCACATATTTTCCACATCATACTAATTTTTAAAATTAAGAATGCGGGACAAAATAACCAGAATATAAAAGTGTCATGTCCTTTATCTTCTTCAGCAACTTCCAATCCCTGATCCATCAAACTCTTATATACACAAGCAGACTCATTGAGTCATGGAATTTTTTCATGAATAAGGACTCCTCATCTGATTATGTATTGCAAGCTTGTGCCCTGGAAATGGATCTTTCCACTATTAAGTAACAATGAAGACAGCAATTTGTTTAGCATTAAAAAAGGTGAATTCAATTTATAAGTTATTCAGCACTAGATTTCTGCCTCTCTTTTATTCCAACTACATTCTTACCCTTATATGTGAAAATCTGAGCCATTTTGATTATTAGTTATCAATTTAACTGTGCTTTTAAAAATCATGCTTAAAAATAGTACATTTTTTAAAAAACAAACCAAAAAGCTGTTTACAACTGGATAAGATAAAATAAAACAAAGCATAAAACATTCAGGAGGTGTTAAAAATAATTGTTTTTAAAAATAGATCCCAGTCATTTGAAAAAGATCAAACAAAATTATTTTAAATTCAGCCTTCATATTCAATAATCCTTTTCATATTTATGTAGTGTTCACAGAGCACTGGATGGGATTCCAAAGATCTACTTCTGTCTCTAGCATGGCCTGCTGAGTGACCTTTGGCCAGTCACTTCATTGCTCTGTGCCTCGTTTTTCTCTTATGTAAAATGGAAATAGGATAATGCTATCAACCAAAGCACTTTGAGATTTACAGATGAAAAGTGCTATTTAAGAGCTGGACATTACTAGGGCAACCTTGCCACAAACTTAGTACCCTCAAGTTCCACTGATGTCAGTGGGGCAGAGATGGTCTTTGCGTGGACTTTGTACAGGTCATGGCACATTGTCAACATTTTACAAATAACTATTTTAAAAGAATGGGAGATGAGGGTCTGTAACATTCATACATCATCATCTAGCCGGATCTGGCTTGTTGGTACTGTGATTGTCTTGAGTGTGAAAGAAACAAATGGGTGGTTATGCAATTCACTTTATATATTGAAGGGACATTGTTTCAAGGAATGTTGTCAAGTATGAGCAGTATTTGTAAACCTAATAGAAATATATAATATCTTGGCTTTTCAGTACACCAGAGAAACCAGAATAAGGCCAGTAGGTGGCAGGATGTAGGACACCAGGTCAAAACAAAATGGGTTGGTCAATAACTTCATTACCTAAAAGGTTTTTAATAAGTGTATAAACCCCAAAAGTAACATCTCTGAATGATAACTACCATAGCACTGATTTTTATTATTTATCCAAATTCCCCAGATGGTCACCATTTAAATACAGTTCAAATATATCACCTTCATAAAGCATCACAATATGCTTTACAGCAAGTGGTGGAATAAGGAAAAAATACTTAACCAAAAGGGTACAAGTAAAGGGTATACCAGTTATGCTCCTCTTTTCATGCAGAATTCCTATTTATATTGTGTTCAGTTATACTGCCTTGCCAGTTTTCTACCTAGTTCTATCAAGTGTGATAGGACGTTTGAGTCATTGGTATTGATAAAGCATTGTATAAATTCATATTTGTTTAGGAACTTTCATCCTAGATGCTCAGATGGAACACGTTACATAAGTGCAAAGTATTATATATTAATGCTCTCTGTAACTAAAGACAGATTCTTACTAGAAAAAGAAATCAGGAACTACTAATAATGAGGCTATTTGTAAAAAAAAAATCACAAATAGAAGGTTTAAGCATAGGATTAAGCATAGTGCTACTGTAAGATTTGACAAGAACACAGACACCATGGCTCTGAGTTTGCAGTCCAGCTCTCTACCCCCTACTGGGCGATTTGAGGTGTACATGCAGGTTGTTTTTCTTCAAAATGTCTCACTGCTGCAACTTAGCAATGGTGGGAATACTAATGTAGACAACCTATTGGTGGTTTAGCTAGTCTACTGTTGAACTGTACTCAGTGTAGGCCCAAAAAACCAGAAGCAACCTGCTTACACTAATACTCCAACAGTGGAGCTGCATTAGTGGGGTTATAATGGTGGGAAATTGGAACTAACCTGTTAGTGTAGCTAAGACAATAATAGCAAATCCACTTCTCATGGAACGTTAGTAGCCCCCAACCCACCAAATAGATTACAGTATACAAGCTACGTTTAACCCCCCCCCCCCAAACAATCAGAACAATAGCTCTTGCATAACTGCCTACACGAGCTGTCATCAATAATTATGTAACTTACACTACCACAGCTGGGTGTCACTGCCTCGCTACATCCTTGCCTGCCCTTTCCTCTGTCTACTCTCCAAACCTTCTTTCCTCCCCGTATGTACGTTCTGGGATCGCCAGCCAAGTTTTTAAAGGGAAGAACACACAAGAGGATCGGGGGGGGGGGGGGGAGGAGGGGTAGTCAAACACAGATCCATTAGCAAACCTCCCGCTGCCACCACCGGAGCCTTCGTTACCAACCGGCCCTTTGCAATAAATACACACGCTCACCCACAGAAGCAAGCCAGAAATGCTCGCCAGGGCATGGTCCAGACCACCCCCAGGACTCCTCGGTGCCCCACCACGGAGCGACTGCCACAAGCAGCACAAAGCGCGGTACCTTTCTGCAGAAGGGCTCCTCCAAGAGCGCAGCGCGGCGGATACAATCCTTCTCAAGATCAGTGCACGCAGGCGAGGGCAGCGCTAAGCTGGGCAGCCATGAATGCCCGACCCGACTGGGTTGCAGGAGAATCTGGCTCCTTCACAGCGCCTAGCTGGGCTTCCCTCGGCCGCCCCCTCCCTCCCTCCCTGTTGCTGCTGCTGCTGCTGCGCTGGCTATAAACTGGAGTCAAGGGCTGTTGTTTTTTTTCCTTTCTATTTTACTAAGCCGAGGGAAAAAAGCCCCAGCCCGCGCCGGGGATTTCCACCCCCAGCGCCAGGGACTTTCCGACATGTGACACCCGAGCGAACAGCTGCTGCTGCTGCGGCGGAGGCTGCTGCTTGCCCCGCGGCCCAGAGGTGGCGCTGCGCGAGCAAGCCCGGCCCCACGGCCTAAGCCCCGCCCCGTGAGGCTGAGCCATCCCTCCCCGTCTGAGTCAGCGCGCTGGCGCGGGAGTGGGGGCGCTCCCTTCGGAGCCTTATTGCGTGTGCCCGCACCGCGCCGCAGCAGGGGGGCCGCCTATTGGCCAGCGCCTTGGCCGGCTGCAGCCCGCTCTCCTCCTGCCCAGCGCAGCCGCCTACGGGCAGAGCCAGGCCTTACCTGCAGCCCCCTAGGGGCAGGCTGTGACCTGTAGCTGGTCCTGCAGCCTAGTGCTCAACCCAGGGCTCATGATACCATCGACATGGTGTGTTAAGTCTTTAAAGTGCTACCAGACTGTTGCTTTTTTAAGTTCAGCTTGCAACTGTTAATTGCGTGTCAGGGGCCCTACAGGGGAAAAGCCTCCTGCCACTGCCAAGGCTTAATTAACCCTTGTCAACCCACAAAAATTGTACCTGGTTATGTCAATAGTTACAGTGGTTCAGCCTTCTTAGTATGGTGTTAGCTTAATCAGACGCACCCCGGAGTTGCTATTCCCACTCAGACTGGTACAACTGCCTCTGCTCTAGGGTTTGTGCTGGTGTAACTACATCAGGACATGGGCATACCCCTAACCAACAGATACATCTGTAGGAAATGTGCCTGAAGCTCAGGCCTTATTTGCACCATTAACTATGCAAGAGAACAGAGGTGAGTAATGGTAATTAGATGCCCTAGGCTCCCATAGCTCTGCCCTCATGGCCCTACCCTTGCATTTGGTGATTCTACCTTTCACTTACAGTGGCACTGATGGGGGTAAGGAGGTAGTTCTCTCCCAGCAAAAGAAGGGTAGCAAACTTTCTTGCTAGGAATGACAGTTCAGGACCCCTCCCTTTCATAATCACTGTGGGCTCTCTGTCACATGGAAGACAGGTACAGGTGGCAAAAGAGGTTTGCAGTACTCAATCCCACCTGCTAGGATGTATATGCTTAGGTGGGTCAGGATCACTGCATTCTTTTCTTGCTACACAAAGTTCTCTTTGGCAGGGTCCTCCAGAGCAGGAGGTTATGGAGTTGACACCCCATTCATTATGTTGTGGTTCCCCCCACTTATAACTATTGTTTCAGGTTGTCTTCACACTCAAAGAGCTGTCTCTGATTTGGTTATACTTGGTTCACATTCTCAGGCTTTTCTTGGTAACCCTGAAATTTAATATTTGTTTAAATGAAGGGTTAGAGTCTGATGTAATACCATGACTCCAGGGGTTTGGCTTATAATGCTTTAATATGCCTTAATCTGCTCCTGCAGGTGAATAATTTCATGGTAATTGACTGTAGGATGGTAGGACTACTTGCATAAGTAAAGTTACTCATGTACGGGGCCTGGAGCCTAACATTGTAAATTCATGAAGACAGAGATCTTCAATTTGTATCTCTTTGTAAAGGGTTATCAGGTTATATACATAATTTCATGTTAATTAATAAGCATCAAGTGTTTTTTAAAACAATATTTTCAAAACTCTGTCTTAGAAAAGCTCGATAGTTGCCTTCTAACATATCATAAACAAAACAGCTACACGTTGTTCGTGTGAGAGTGTGTCTACCCAGCAGGGCTTAACTTGAAACAAGCTACGCAAATTGAGCTATGTTAATTGCATAGCTTATTTTGAAATTGGGAGTGTCTACACAGCACTTATTTCGAAATGAGCACTCTTCTTCTGACTTATCTTACTCCTCGTACAATGAGGGTTATAGGAGTCAAAGTAAGAAATCCTCCAGCTTGATAATATTTTGACATTATTTCAAAATAACTGCCTGCTGTGTAGACACGGACTAAGGTATTTTGAAATAAAACCTGTTATTTTTGTTGCTGTGTAGACTTACCCCAAGTGATTTGTACTGAACAAATAACAGGTTCCTGGCCAAAAAGCTGACAACCTAAAGGTACAGGATCCAGTGCATGTTGTAATAAAGGGCCTGAACCCTGCAAAGTGCTGAACTCCTTCTGTGGTTCTGAATTCCTCCCTCCCCCGCCTTAACTTCTCTGGGAGCTGAAGTTGCTCAGCACCTTGCTGTCTCTGGCCTCAGACCTGGAAAGTTATTACAGAAAAAGTAGATTTTAAAAAAGATTTTCGAGGAAAGCAGGAGTTGGGCATCTGTATGTCTTCCTCTTCTTTCTACCCTGTGTTCACTGAGTCAGGGCTGTGCTTGGGAAAAGGGATGATCCCATATAGATTAAAAAACTGATGTATTTTAACTTTTTCACTGCAGTTCCTCCTTTTAAGTGCCCTGCTGTCTAGTGGGATCCACAGCCTGACATTTGCATAGGCTGTCTATATAATACATAGAGAAAGGCACCTGGAATGTGATTCACAAAGCCAGAAAACTGAGCAGGGCGCTGTGCAAACTAGCCAGTAGGAAATGCCAGCATAAGGGATGGGGCTTAAAGCATACCCTACAAAAGGACTTAGGCACCTGATTCTGGCCTCTCCATTTGGGATTCACAACCATGATCCTTGTCCTGAAGTTAGCTTAGCCCTTTCTCACAAAACTCTGAGGAAGTGGTAGTTCCCCCTCCCTCTATAACTAGGGCCCTACTAAATTCACAGTCTATTTTGGTCAATTTCATGGTCATAGGATTTTTTAAATTGCAAATTTGATTATTTCAGATATTTAAATCTGAAATTTCACAGTGTTGTAATTGTAGGGATCTTGACCCAAAAAGAAGGTGATGAGTGTTTGCAAATTTTTTGTTTATGTGTGTGTGAGTGCAGGAGGGTGATAATTGTGTTTCTGCTGCCCTTATTTCTGTACTGCTGGCAGTGGCCCTGTCATCAGAGCTGTTTAGCTGGAGGGCAGCAGCTGCTGGCCAAGAGCCCAGCTCTAAAGGCAGCGCCACTGCCAGCAGCAGTACAGAAGTATTGATGTCATGGTATAGTATTGTCATCCTTACTTCTGCACCATTGCTGCCTTCAGAATTGGGCCCTTTATTAGCAGCCACCACTCTTCAGCCATCCAGTTCTGAAGGCAGCAGCACAGAAGTAAGGTGGGTGTGGCATGCCATTGACACTCTTACTTCTGCACCGCTGCTGATGGGTTGCAGTATTGCCATCCTCACTTCTGTGCTGCCTTCAGAGCTGGGTACCTGGCCAACAGCTACCACCCTCCAGCTGCCCAGCTGTGAAGGCAGTGCAGAAGTGAGGGTGGCAATACTGCTATCCCCTAAAATAATCTTGAGGCTTCCCCACAATTCCCTTTTGGATCTGGACCCCCAATTTAAGAAATGCTGATTTCCCCCATGAAATCTGTACAGTAGAGAGCAAAACACACAAAAGATCAGCATCTATGGTGCATGACACATTTTTAATGGCTGTGAAATTGGTAGGCCGTATCTATAACCAAGTGCTCTGAGTGCTTACCCATGTGGTGAGAGAGCTAGGTTCAAGTCTACCCTGCAGGGAACAGGGACTTGAATCCAGACCTCCCTGGATGCATGCTGTAACTGCTTGGGATCCAACTATGTTTTGTAGAGGATCAAATCTGGTACACAAGCCCCATAGACAAGAGAAGCAGGGGAATTTGAGAAGTTCACTGGGCGTAGGTATGAACTACCCAAGAGGCATTAGGACTTAAGCATCTTTGCTCATGCTCACAAAGAGAAATTTAGGTGCCTGCTGGTCTTTGATAGTAGAAACTTAGGTACCTAGAGAATGTAGACACCAACTGTGCTAGGTGGCAGTTGAGCAGGGCTTTAGGGGGAGTATATTTTGAATTTCAGCACCTAACTGGTAGATGGCACCTACATTCGCTTGTGGATCTAGTCCTGAGTAATTTGTGGGTCTAGTCTAGATCATTTCTCTTTTTATAAAGATAGACAGATGTAGAAGTATGGATTATCCAGTGCAAGAAACAGCAGCAAAGTGGTAAACAAGTTGTTCTATTTCCTATCAATTTTAGCCCTGGAGAGGAGGAAGAGTGTGAGTGAGAAAATTATTTAGATCACGTCAGGTATTACCTGTCTGTTATGAATAATAGAAGTGATGGGCCCACTGTGAAGTCACTGACTATTGGGAAACATCTGTCAAGGCAAGAAGTCATTATCACTATTACAAACGATGAATATCTCTAAACTTGTATAATAACATTCTTAGCCTTGATTAGCTTAAAGGTGAGCTGCTAATTACTATATTGCGATTATAGTACAGGTCTTTTTCTAGCACAAAATGACTGGTGCAGAAACCAACAGCACAGCAGGGATTCATTTGGGGCCATCATTTTTTTTTCTGTGTCTGTACTGCTGATTGAGATGAAATTACTATAAGGTAGTTGCAAAACTGCTTGAAAGATCATACTTGGTGAATAGCTCAGGCCCGTATGCAGGAATTTCTGTGGGGGTGTCTGTGCTTTTTTTGTAAATGTGGACTGCAAGGTTGCGGACACATTCCCCCCGCCATAGTCCCCCAAGGAAGCATGTTCCATGCGGCTGGGGAAAGGCAGGAGCAGCGTGCTGCCCAAGCCTCCCTCCCGGAGGAAGGCTGAGGCCAATTTTCCCCCCTCTCCCAGGAGCAAGGCTGGGGGCGGGGCTGGGCCTTGCTCCTGGGTGGGGAGTGGTAATCAGCCCCAGCCTTCCCCTGGCCAGCTGGAGCATGGGGGAGGAAGGTTAGGACTGCGCACTGCTTCTGCCTTTACCTGGCTGGCTGGAGCACATTTACATGAGGAACCATGAAGGGATGTGTTCTAATCCTTTTCACCCCCCTGCGTACAGGCCTGTAGTTATCAATGGTTCATTGTTAAATTAGGAGGGAGTGTTTTCGGAGGGGGTATCCTGCATGGGATGAGTCCTGGGCCCAAAACTATTCAATCTTTCATTAATGACTTGAATAATGGACCGGAGAATAGGCTTTTAAAATTTGCAGATGACACCAAATTGGGAGAGGTTGCAAGCACTTTGGAGGACAAGATTAGAATTCAAAACAATCCTGACAAACTGGATAACTGGTCTGAAATCAGTAAGATGAATGTCAATAAAGAGAAGTGCAAAGTACTGCTCATAAAATGGAAAAATCAAGTGCAAACTACAAAATGAGGACTAACTTGCAGGGTAGCAGTATTGTTGAAAAGTATCTGGTGAACCATAACATGGAATATGAGTCAACAATGTGATGCAGTTATGAAAAACCTACTATTATTCTGGGGTGTATTAACAGAAATATCATATGTAGGACACAGGAGGTACTTGTCCTGCTTTGCTTAGCACTGGTGATGTCACAGCTAGAGTATTTTATCCAGTTGTGGCTGCTACATTGTAAGAAAAATGTGGACAAATTTGAAAGGATCCAGAGGAGAGCTACAAAAGTGATAAAAAGTTTAGAAAACCTGACTTAGGAGGAAGGGTTACAAAAAACTGGGAATGTTTAATTTTGAGGAAAAAGACTGAAGGAGGGACCTGATAAAAGACTTCAAATACGGTAACGGCTTTTATAAAGAGGACTGCAGTTGACTGTTTTCCAGGTCCACGGAAGGTACAACAAAAGGTAATAGGCTTAATCTGCAGCAAGGGAGATTTACATTAGATATCAGGAGAAACTTTCTAACTACAAGGGTAGGTAAGCTCTGGAATAGGCTTCCAGGGGAAGTTGTGGAGTCCTCATCACTGGATATTTTTAAGAATAGGGTGAACAAACATCTGTCATATAATGCTCTTAGTAACATGGTCCTGCCTCAGTGTAGGCAGCTGGACTTGCTGACCTTTCAGGGTTCCTTCTAGCTCTATTATCTATGAGTCTATGATTTTATGACCAGGGCTATGATGATAACCATTTGGGTAATAGTAATCTTGTCATCAGTTAGCCCTTGTATTTTCATGCTCTAGACAGCCTTGGAAAAGGCATGATTCATCTCTAAGGGAGGAAGAGGAGGAGAGGGAAAAGAAGGAAATTCCTTCTCTTGCAATAGCATTGCCTGAGGTTATGCTTGAGTTCTGCATCCATGACTTCCAGGGGTCATCTGAGAGCTTCACTGCTTGTCCCGACCAAAGAGCGCAGATGAGATGTGCCTGACTATGAATGGGAGAAGGAGAGAGGAAAATCCCTAAAATATCTGTCAGACAGAGAACTGGTACTTACTATTGAGTCAGTTGCTACTGGTAGAAATTACCCAAACTCACTGCTGCCACTTACCAAGAGCTAAACTGTTTTGCAAATTTTCCATTTTACTCATCTGAATATAATAAAATAAACTCAGGATTCCCAATGAGGCTTTTTTGGAGCAGGGGAGGGAAGCATGAGAGGCTAAATTAGAATATAGGGCATTCCTTGGTCCAGTACTCTTATCAATGGATTATGCTTTGCTCATCTTCTCTCCCCTCTGCAAACTATGGACGTTTGTGAAATAGTGACAATTCTAAATAATGATATCTACCTACCTATGGTTTTGGATGGTAGCCATCACTTGTGGTATCTAAACACCACAAAAGGCCTCTAAGAGTTGCACAAAATATAAAGCTAAGCTTTTACACTTTGGATAGGGCACCATCACTCAATAACCAAATGCAATAGGTGATCCAGCACAAAATGTATACTGTCAGTGTCTGAATTTACTGCTTCAGTCAACAGACCTTTGTTTACAATTTGCTTTAAAAATATTTCATTAGTGTGTTGCGAAGATTATAAAATCACACCTCTAAAAACTGTCATCCTTCCCGACTGCCATTGGGCATGGTGGCACCAGTTTAATACTACTCCATACAGCCCCACAATCCTAAGGATGGCCCTGTTCTTCATCAGAGAATGAAACGGTCATGTGGCTAAGCCACTTGAATGGCACTCAGTTCTGAATTCTGTTCTTAAGTATGCCAAGGCTTTCTCTGTGTCCGTGGGTAAGTCAGTTCATCTCTTAGACCCAGATCCTCAGAAGTATATAACGCCTAACTCCCATTGACTTCAGTGTAACTTAGAGTAGGTCTGCACTAGAGATGCAAAGGTTTAACCAGTTAATTGGTTAATCAGTGGGGCTGGAGCAGTGGAGGAAATTTGGGGAATCACTGGCCACCCACCTCCCTTTTCCTATTCCTGTTCTGTGGCTCTGTTGAGGAGTTAATTAATTTGAAAGTGAAAAAGCCTGCCACAGCTATTAGCACAACACTGAACCTGTGAAAGAGCCATTCAAGTGGTAATGAAGCCATTTAATAGGCATGGGAACCTTCAGGTATATACTGTCAGTTTCTGAATGTACTGTTAGTCTATAGCTGGACTCAAGTTTAAAATTTGTTTTAAAAATATATAATTAGTGTGTTGCTGAAGATTATAAAATCACACATCTAAAAAAATTGGGTCCCCGCCCGAGGCTGACATTGGGTTTAGGGGACCAAGTTTAATAGTACTGCATAGGGCCCCATACATCCTAACGATGGCCCAGAACATGACAGAACTTTAAGGCTTATGCCTATATGGCTCTCTACATGCTCAAGCAGTGCCTCCCACATCTACTCTGCTATTTTTAACAGCACAGTGTCCCACCTACACCATAGTGTCACCAATGAAAGACTGCGGCTGTGGAGAAAACCCTGGTAGAGGGGGAAGCAACCACAGTCTTTCTGCAGCTGCCTTCTTGTTGCCAGAACCTTTCATTACCACATGCAGCTATACACTGCAGCATGGACACAGCTTGCCTTTTCCTGTGGTGTGTAGTTATACATGCTCTACATGCCATCTGCAGTGTAGATAATGCCTTAGGTACCTGTGAGGATTTGGGCCTTAGTGCCTCAGAGTATGTGCATATTATGAGCTGGAGACGTAATTCCCAATTTGAGGAGATGGAATGGGACAAAGGGGGCAGTTGCCCCAGGACTTGGCAATTCAAAAGAGCCCGAGGCTCTGGACTGCTTCTGCTACTGCAAGAGCCCTTTAAATTGCCACTGGAATGCTGTCTGACACACTGTAAGGGTCTGGCTACACTAGCCACCCTAGTTCGAAGTAGGGTGGCTAATGTAGTCATTCGAATTTGCAAATGAAGCCCGAGATTTAAATATCCCGGGCTTCATTTGCATGTTCCCGGGCACTGCCATTTTTAAATGCCCGGTAGCTCGAACTACCTGCTCGCGGCTACACGCGGCACGGGCTAGGTAGTTCGAATTAACACTCTTAATTCGAATTACCGTTAATCCTTATTGCAGGAGGAGTAACGGTAGTTCGAATTAAGAGTGATAATTCGAACTACCTAGCCCGTGCTGCATGTAGCCGCGAGCAGGTAGTTCGAGCTACCGGGCATTTAAAAATGGCAGTGCCCGGGAACATGCAAATGAAGCCCGGGATATTTAAATCCCGGGCTTCATTTGCAAATTCGAATGACTACATTAGCCACCCTAGTTTAAACTAGAGTGGCTAGTGTAGCCATACCCTAGGTGACTTTGAAGGCTGGAGGGGATGGTGCAATGCCTTCCAGGCATTGCTGAGGGCCAGCTGCCCGAGCCCTATCCTTTCTACCCAAGGCCCCTTCCAGGAGCATAGAACTGCCCTCCATCCCCTGCCTTGCCCAGGGGCCTGGCAAGTCTGTTGCTCCCCTGCTCCAACACTAGCTTTGATTAAGCTAGAAAGCTAAACATAGCTGTGTAGAGCAGCACTACTAGTGACAGGAGGTATCTCTCCTTAAGCAGGGAATCACAGCTCAAAGTGTAGACATACCCTTGTTCCTCCTACTTTTATCTGTCATTTATATTTGCCAGACTGTACATTCTTCAGTACAGAGTCTTATTTATTATTTGTGTATTGTAGTATCTACAAGCCCATTTCCCATTGCCCTAAGTCATGTACAAATATTAAAAATATTCCTGCACCTCAAAAGCTTATAATCTAGTAAACTAGCTTTCTGTATGAGTTTTTTGTATATCAGAATGGGAGCCTGATGTAAATTGTGAGCTTTAAGCACTACTGCAGTACAAATAATCAGATGAAGGGAAAATGTTCCATAGTTGTGGGTTCTTAACAGAGATGAGCCTGCTTTCTCAAAATGGGATGATTAGCACTTCACACCCCTCAACTGCACAGCGCCACTGGCTGTCCCTGAGGTAGAGTGGACCAATATTATTTTAGATTTTATATCAGTTTGCATGCTGGGGTAGCTTTCTAATGCCCAAATCACAGTAGAGCGCTTCAAAATAATATCAGGACTTCCAGGGGAGACCTGTCACTTCAGTGATCAGTGGAATTGCCCTTCATTCATAGGAATTATAGACAATATCTCATCTAAAATATGACCAAGTGTTACCATTGTTTTGTTTTCTTCAAGGTTTCCTACTTACCTGTTCACCAGACCTCATGAGACCTCGAAACCTTTTATCCTGTGACTAAGGTCTATGAGACATTGTCATATCAAAGATAGGATTTATCAGCAAATCAAGCTAATTAGGCAGCCCAAAATTGCCTCTGGAGTTGCCAGCTCTGTGAATCTCTTGTTCTGTGCTGCCACAAATGTCAACCCTTCTTCTGAAGGAAGAAGCTTTTTCTTGGCAGTGACCATATTCCATGGACACTCACCAAACTGTGTAGGTAGTTAGGGTTATGGAAATAGGGTCCCAGGACACACATTCATAATAGTTATATGGATGAGGGGTCTGTAATTATTAACTCATACCAGTCAGTCATAGACAAAAATTTAAAGGGATTCCATGCCCGACAAAATATCTCCCTGAAGGAGAAGATGGGCTACCAGCCAAAAACATCCTTCCCGTCAATGGGAGAGTGGATGAGGAGAACACATTTCGCAACCAGCCATGCCAACCCAGCATAGCAAATATGGTGATCAGGGGCAGGAGTTTCCTTGAAAAAGCTAGCAAGATTTCCTGGTCATACATAGCCTTGGCCTTTAGCACTTTGGCTGAATGTCTCTGAGTCCTTTCCAGTCGCCTTTCAGGGTGAAATCTGTTTTCCCCGGCAGCTATTATTCTGTGCCAAAACAAATGCTGTTTATATAACCTGAATGGGAAAATTCAGTATCACTTCTTACTTTTTTCTGATGATTCCCATTGTATTTTCCTATTCATTTTCATTTCTTAAGCCATCATCCAGCTCCCCCTTTTAAATGTTTTATTTTTATTTTTGGTTCAAATAAAGCTATTTTATGTAATGTCCATATGTTCTGTGAATATGTGTGTGAATGACTCTGTATCATTCCTTACTAATGCGGAAGAATCAATGGGGCATATATCAGGGTGGAAACAGCTTCTTATCCTCCTCAAAATGCTCAGAAATTGAATTATTTGGGGCCTTCTTCATGAATCTGAAGTGATCGCATTAGGGTAACCATTAGTCGTGAGTCACTCACAGAACAACGAATATGCTCTCCTTCCTCCTGCATAATTTACAGTTTTCCCCTGATTCATCTTGCTGCTTTCCTCTTGGCAGGGTGTTTGTCTTCTACTAATGCACTCCAGATGAAGATTATGCCTTTAATGGTGATTTTTTTCAGTTGCATACAATATGTATAGTGTTTATGTTTAGAAGGATCCATTCGCATTATCTATTCTGGCTGCTTAGTTACCCTAGCCAAAGAACTTCACCCAAGCTTCAAACCCACACCTAGAGCTGGGTGGAAAATGTTTACCATTCTTAAAAAAAAAAAAAAAAAAAAAATTCAGATAACTTCCCCATTGGGATGAAACTGAGAGACAGAGACAAGACGTGTTCCAAATAGTCAGTAGCCAGGTGGTTAGGACACTCACCTGAGATGTGGAACAGCTGCAACAGGAGAGACCGAAAAGGAGCCACCTTATGAAGTGCTGCTCATCTGGGATGTAGGAGACCCAGATTCTAGTCCTGGGGTGGGCCAATAAGCAGCCAGACAGTTTGCCGGTGTTAGCCACAGGTGGGCTGCCAGATGTTTTGTTTACCTGCATGCTAACAGGCATGGCTGCTCGCAGCTCCTGTTGACTAATTAGCTGTTCCTAGCCAATGAGAGCTGTAGGAAGTAGTGGCCAGGAACTGTGAATGGCAGCCAAAGGGAGCTGCCAGCATCGGTGCATCTCAGAGCCCTGGCAAGCCTTGTCCAGCCTGTTGGCTGCTTATTGCCCACCCATGTTCTAATCTCTCCTCCACAACAGGGAGAGATTTAAACCTGGTTCTCCTACAGGCTTAAATCCAAACCACTAGGCTATTGTCTTTTCTAGGGGCTGTTGTTCTTTTGTAACCAAATAGTCCATCCTGAAACTAAGAAACCTTCCCAATCGAAGTTTCATCAAAGCTAAATCTTCCTGCAAAGTATTTCCATTTTGAAGAATCAACACTTTCCAACAAAAACAAATTTGTCAACAAATTCCCACCCAGCTCCACCTGTAACTTCTGTTTGGGCTACGGCCTGTCTTTTCAAAAGAGATCCAATCATGATTTAATTAGTGTGCAAAGAGTCTCTAACCCAAAATCTTTAAGCCTGTTTCAAAGTAGGTCTAGGACATACAGACAGTCCCTGACAAGACCAACCAAGTAGTTTTTCTAGTGTTTTGCCCTAGAACTCTTATCATTTTGGACCCAAGAGCTTGTATTTTAATAGGTTAAATATACCTGGGTTGTGTTCAAAGTTCAAGTATGTGGATACATTTTATGGCAATAAGGAAACAATTCTTTCCTGTCCTTTGAGAAAGACATTTCCCAAATGTAAGGCATATCCTGTTCGTGGGGAATAAACGGCAATGACAACATGCCCATATGAGTGTCCAGGAAATCTAATCTAAGATG
The DNA here is from genome assembly GCF_049634645.1 of Pelodiscus sinensis. Taxonomy (NCBI): domain Eukaryota; kingdom Metazoa; phylum Chordata; order Testudines; family Trionychidae; genus Pelodiscus; species Pelodiscus sinensis. The sequence goes on along the minus strand of NC_134713.1, from coordinate 98,266,823 downwards.
ACGTATGTGGAGAACTGAATTCATCTTGAATCAGCACAATCAGAATTTCCCCAAGAAAAATCCTCCAAAGAAGGATGTTTAGACGTGGATGGAAATTACAGAACTTTGTTCCCAAGTGAAATAACAAAAGTACCACGGTATTGTTAATTTATAGGAAATAAAACTTTTTTGGGGAAACCAAATATTTGCTTTCCATACATGGATTCAAGATAATCAACTACAATAGGCTTGAGTCTGACCTCACCTAAGTTTATACTGTCTTAAATCTATTGTTGTCAGTGTCCTGGTGGGTTTATCGCTGAGACTAATAATATATATTACAATCTGAAACAGATTTCTGCATAAGGTCCTGCCATCCCCAAATAGGGAATGTTTTGGTAGTCTTAGTACATGCTCTGATTTCTGTAATTGATGCTGCTACAAAACAAACTGCCTGCATGTGGGTGGAAGGAAGCAAAAACAGGTCCAGATGGTGTTGGGAACACAGAAGAGAGGAACATCTTCTTGGTAAGCTAGCACATCATGGTAAGCTACCACATTATTATTATCAGGAGCAGCAACACAACTGGGACCCCATTTTGGACGGTGCTGTACAAACACAGAAAAAACTAGTCCCTGCCTCCTTTATCACTCCTTCACATAGTTGGCAATGCTTGCATTGAAAGAGGGTTTATTGCTTTCCTAACAAGTATTCCTATTAATTGTGTCTACATCACCAAGGTACTTGTGATGGAATGCCCATCCCACATTCTGTCTGAAGAATAAATCGATTAACTTTATAGGCTGCACCTGGCAGGAAGTGGAGACTGGCAGTAAACCTCTGCTGGTGGAGGAGCTTGGCTAGAAATAAAGAGAGGAAGTTGCTGGTAACAGAGGGAACTGGGCAGCTCTGGAATAATTCCCTAGAGGAGGTAAGGGTGTATGTGTGTTATTATCTAGGTAGGAGAAGGAGATCTAGGGGAAGAGTAAGCTTGGGAATCCAACTGTAGACATAGAAATTCTGGCAAGAACCTGAAATGGAATGAAGAAGCCCAGTAGGAGTTGGTAGAATGGGAAGGGAGGGAAAGGAAGAGAGGAAAAAGTCCAGGGCATCATAAAAAAGATCAGAACTTGAGCAGGCAGTGATTGGTGGATATAAGGTCCATGGGCTGGAACCTGGAGTAGTGGACCAGCCTGGGTTCTCCTGCTGGCTACTGGGAAAGTGTCACAGGCTGGGCAGTGGATCAAAAGACTGAGATTTCAGACAGATTGTTTGGCTAGTGGATCTTTGTTACCTTGGAAGGAGAGAACTATAGTAATGTGGCTGGAGGGCAGAGCTCAGGGAGAAAGGGAGCAACTGAAAGTGGGGGCAGCAGCTGGTCAAGAGCCAATCCCAAAATGAGCTGCAGGAAGGTGCCCCAGCCATGAGTAGTAACCTTTTGACAGTCCTATAGTATAAAAATGAGGTTTGCTGATTGTTCTGTAACAATAGTACCTAGCAAAAGCACCTATCTGTTTCCTTTATTTTTATGGAATAGAAGAATTCAATTTCAGAAGATATTCTAAGCTCTGTACTAGAGAGGCTGTGTACTTCTTGAGTGGCTGAGGCTACATCTAGACTCCAGGCTTCTTCCAGAAGAAGCTTTCCCGGAAGAGATCTTCCAAAAAAAACTTCTTCTGAAAGAGAGCATCCACACTACCAAAGCACATTGAAAAAGTGATCTGCTTTTTCGAAAGATAGCGTCCACACTGAAGGGACGCTATCTCGCACTTAAAACTGTGATTACTATGGGCAGAATGGCCACCAGGGCATATTTGCTTTTTCATCTTCTTTCGAAAGAACTCCCTCTTCCCTGTCCACACACGTCTTTTTCTGAAAGAGCTCTTTTGGAAAAAGGCTTCTTCCTTGTAGAAAGAGATTTACCATTGTCAGAAAACCCCCAGTTCTTTCAGTTTTTTTCTGAAATAATGCAATTGCAGTGTGCACGTAATTGAAGTTTTTTCAGAAGAATGGCCGTTTCCCCAAAAAACTCTGCAATGTAGACATACTCTGAAGTTATTTGGCCTTTGTATTGTAGGTTTTGTCTAATTTTGTAACAACTGGGCATGAAGCTAGGGATATTTTCCATTATGGACTGTTTCAAGGCTAGTCAAAAGTTCAATAGTGTAAATATAGATACTGTATTTAAGGCATTATTCCAGTAAGTGCGTATCTTCCTCCTGAAGCAGCAACTGTATAAGTAATTAAAAAGGCTAGCGTACAGCATTTTTAAATTGCATTGCAAATTGTTCTTTGTATATACACTTCCTCTCTTCTGCTAATGTCATTTTCACTTTTATGTTTACATGTACTACAAAAACAACCAACCAAACCCACCAAAAAACCAAAACAAATCAAAAAACCAAAAAAAACCAAACCCAGAAACAATCTGAAAAAAAGTTTTAAAAAGAGATATAAGGGAAAATCTAAGTAGATGATTCATTTTCCAAAACATCGTCGCAAAACTTTATGAAATACGTGAGACATAAACACAAGGTTTTTATTATCATTAAAGACTCCATAGAACTGAAGGGTTATTAACTATGCTGTCTTGACCAAACTCCAACGTACATCTGCATAATTACATCTGTGTACTTAGGTTCCCCTGGTAATTTCAGTTGGATCATACAGCATTTTTTCATTTCCCGTTCTCATGTAATGTCCTTGTGTAATTTTGTGCACTATTTAGCAGCTTCCTCATTCCACCTAAAAAGAGGCTGTATTTTAGTGGTGGATGTAGCTTAGACAGAGAGGGAGACATTCTTGATTTATGTTACCTGAAGACAAACAGATAGAGAGACTTTTTTTGTAATGTAAATAAGAAAGTACTTGGAAGGGCCAGATGGAAGAAAGGTAAAATTACATAGTATAGCGTGCCACCAAAACCAAGACTGTTTGCATCATAGGCTTGTCTGCAAGACACTGTGAGAACTTGGATGTCATAACCTTCAAGAAGATGAGAGTCATCGGGGAGCAGCTCCAACTCTGAGATCGTCATGGATTTCCTGTGTAAACTGATTTTAACTGAATTAGTAACTTAGCCAAGCAGAATGTACAACGTAATTCCTGTGCTTATTAACAGTTTTATCATCACCAAACAAATATGGGGATGTGAGGGTGGGGAAGGAAACAAAGCAGGACAGATGCTAGATTGAAAGAAGCTACAGAATGTGAATGACAGGAACAAGAATCCTGGAGCCCTCCCACGCTCAGGGCACCATGGTTTGCAGAAGTCATCTCCATAAATTTCCCAGTGACACTTTTCCCTTTTGACCTTGCCCCGGGAGCCCTTTGACACCTTGTAATTCACTGCAGTGGGAAGGCACAATGCAATGCAATATCCACATCTCTCATTCAGTGTCTTGCTCCGCTAATCTTGCTCTCCTGAATAGACATAGATAGGTAAGATGTAGTGCTTTACAAAATATGGACTTAGGATTCTCTTAGCAAGATACATTTCTGTGATATTAATTATGGTCCATAGCTTCTTTATAGCAGGAATAGGAAAGAGGAGAATGCTTGGTGGGGGCCTCAGAGGTGAGAGTGCTCTTTGGATGGTATAGTTCCCTCAGGAAGGGCTGGGGAGAGGTTGGGCTCTGATATGTGCTGGGGAGGGGTCAAGGAAAGAGATTGGATGCTGTTCATAGTGTCCCCCCCCCCCCCCCCCCCCACTCCTCACATATCTCTGAGATGCTTGTGTGTAAAATAATACTGACCCTGTCAGGATTTAACAACAGGGAAAGTGGGAGAGATTGGGGTGTTGTGTAGCAAAAATGTGTTGTATAGCTAAGGATTGAAGTTGGAAGTAATGCAAAGGCACAGGGCCTGTAGGTAGTGGCACAATGTATTCCTAAGATCTGTGTTTATCTTGGTGATCTGATGAATGAAGTGTTGAACCCTGCTGCCTCTTCTAGGTTAGGGGGTGGACTAACATTTCTGTCCTAAGGGAAGAATTTGCACAGCTACAAAGTCATTGCTGTTTCTTGCCTCCTACATAGAAAGGGATGATAGGCCTCAACATTATTATTTGTATTGGTTTTATTTATTATTTATTATTATGACCAGTTGATAGTATTAGTGTTCATGAAATGCCTGATGGTTGATTGCACTAATTTACATATTTTAAAAACTCCAGGGTGACGCTGACCAAATTCCTATAAGATGTTGTTTAACCTTTCAAGATGAGCATAGCTATTAGTGCAATAAAATACAAATATGTGGCTTTCCCAAAAGAGCCTCTATCTAATGATTTCAAAGCACTTGGCAGCCATAAATAAATTAAACCTCAGAACATCCCTTGAAAGATTGATAAGTAATATTATCCTTGCATTGCAGGTAAGAAAACTGAGACACAAGAGGCTCTTCTGTGGTAGAGAGAGGAGTAGAACCCATATAATGTAAAGCCCAGGCATACAATGGAGCCACAAGACCATCCTAAGCTGAGCTGCTAAGCTAGACTGTCTTCTCCGGTGGCCAAAGGGAGCCTGGCTGCCATGCCGCAGCCCTAGCCTTCCCCAGCCATGGCCCCAGCCTTAGGGGCTCAGATGTGCAGGCAGTCTGGGAAATCTGTGCCTTCCCTTGTCTATATTACCAACCACCCATGGTTTTCTGTTCCTCAAATAATATCCCCTTCCCTTTGAATTGAGTACCCAAACAGTGCTTTAAGGTGCTTGAGTTTTTCTTCACAGTCTTAGGTCTTGTCTATTCTACACAATTTTGTCAACAAAACAGTGGAGGGGCACACGCAACAATGTCCCTACACCTGATGTAACTCTTGTGCTACACTGACATAATAAAATCACCTCAAGAAGTGAAATGCAGCATTTTGTGCCAAAGTTAGAGTCACATAGTTACTCTGATGCCCTGCAGCCATGTACACAGGCCTGCACCTCTCCCACTTTAAAGCCTTGGGAATTTTTGAAATCTATTTCTTTTTTTCTCAGTGTGGACAGCTCACATTGCATCATCCCAGCTCACCAGGCCAGCTTTCCACAGCACACAGGCTCCCTTGGGAGTGCAATGGCACTGTTGGGATTGTGGAGAGGGAAGACTGTGCAGTTGCACTTCCAATCCAGCTGCTGGAACTTTGACACCTGTGAGCAGATTGTTCGTGGCATGGATGAGAAGGAGCAAGAAAGGAACATGCAGCAGCACCATGCTAAGATCAAGAAGCCCCAGAAGGCAAAGGGAGACCATCCATCACGTTGGTATGGCACCAAAAACATGCTGCTTATACAAGGTGCCACATGCTATCCTCAGCAAAGACCCCACCTCCACCCCCAAGAGCTCTGTGGATACTTCACGGGGACTGGAGGCAGCAGCCAATGAAGTCCACACCAGGGATGAGGAGATTGAGTTGGAGGAGGATGTGGGACAGGTGACAGGCTCGTCCAGTGGTGCAGCTCACCAAGACGTCTTTTGGACTCCAGAGAGGTCTGGGCAGTCTCAGCCATCTGGCTCTGGTGTGCCTGAGGGAGGAAAGGGAAGCTCTGGTAAACATTACTTTTTCTTTGTTAGTGCACGGTTCCAGGCGGTAGCGGTGGGAGAAGGGATTGAAATTAATAATGATAGGTACTCTTTGCATGTCCTTCACATTTCCATGAAGAGCTATGCTGTGGGGGACCCTGTGGAAAAGTATGTTACTGCACACCAGGATCTCTTGTGAATCCTCCATAGAGAAATTTAGGAAACTGTTCTGGAGATACTCTGCAATGCTGTGCCAAAGGTTCCTTGGGAAAGCTACTTTCTTTCTTCTGCCATTGTAGGAAACTTTACTGTGACAATTGGCAACTAGGCAGTTTCAGTATTTTGGATGTCAATAGGGTCTATTACTGGAATTGGTCTGATAATGACTAATTTGGGTGTGAGCAGGCCTGGGTTCATTAGCATCTGGAGCAGAGATTTCCCATCAGTCAGTGCATCTTTGCTTTCGGTATCCCATAGTTCAGTGCTGCTTTGGAAGAGCTGGTCTCCATTCTGTTTGCTAATGGATATGATTCTCTGTTCTATCTTCCATGCAGATGAGGCTGGGGTGCTTCCTTAATTGTATCACCCTTGTCTGAAGCAGTTTAGGTGGGTCTTCCCCGGCCTTTTCATTGCTTTGTCTTTGATTTAACAGAGGCCTGGGAGAGGGGATGGTTTTCAATGAGTGTCTCTCCCTGGCTCCCCAAGAACACAGGGCTGGTAGGTATCACCCCATAGTGGACTTCCCAGCTCCAACCTGACTTGAAATGGACCAGTAGCCATCTGGAGTCGTCAGCTCTGACACAGCAACAATAGCTACATGCTTTTTCACCATCAGGGCTGTTCTTGCTTTGTTGTCCTTTTGCCACGGGGTAGAAATGAGCTCCGCACACAGATTGAGAAAGATAGCTATGGGCAGGGCTTGACAAATAATGCAATCTACTTGCCTGTGGCGAGTAGATTGCAACCCGGAAGAGCCAGGTTTGGGCGATCTGCGCATGCGCAGATTGCCGAACAGCGCAGCAGGCGAGCGGGGCACCGTTCATCATCCCCAATCTACATCATGTTTAGATCCCACCACTTAGAGTTTGTTTCCTGAACTCATTAGCAATGGTCAGCCCTATGCAGTTGTTCCATGAATGCCACAATCAATCTTGAATTGTTTCTTCCCATGACACTCTGCATGACAGCAACCACAGATGCCTGTTCACATTTGTAGCTCGTGAAATTCCACAGCAGGATCAGTAGTGTTGTCTTCATAATGCTTAGTACATGCTTTCAGGCTGAGATGGTGGGCACAGTGTTTACAGAGGCAGTTGAAATGTTGTTGGAAGCTCTGGGAATTATGGGGCAGAGAAAACTATCTTGGGCAGTGATCTTGCCCGCACAAGGCACTGTGATCTGTTCTCAGAACTCCTTGTAGGAGATGTTGGTGATTTGCACCGTGAGATAGTTATCTCTGTGTATTGCTATCTTTGCTGGTGTTAGAGCACCTACTATGGATGCTCTGCACTGACACAAGGAGTGTTGTGTGAACATGCACAAGTGATGTAATTAAAGCAGTTTATGATCATCAACATCAGTTGACTTAGCTCTGTGTAAACGTGGCCCCAGTTAATTCAGCTTATTTTTCCTGGGTGTCCCCATTTAGAGAAGCCTTTACTCGACTTTGGCTATGGAGCAAGGGGTGTGTGTCAAAACTCTCAAGTGACCAGAAAGTAGTTTTAGTCAGTGATTCTCAAACTGTAGGTCAGGACCCCTAAGTAGTCACAACCCCATTTTAATGGGGTCACCAGGGCCGTCTTTAAACTTGCTGGGGCCCAGAGCTGAAGCCAAAGCCTCCATCAAGGGCCAAAGCCCAAGCCCCACAGCTCAGGGCCGAAGCCCAAGACTTTAGACTTCAGCTTTGGCCCTCCCTGCCCTGGATGGTGGGACTTGGGCTCCCCCTCCCCTGGGCAGCAGGCCTTGGACAGGCTTAAACTTTGGTTCCCCCCTCCTGGGATCATGTGGTCTTTTTTGTTGTCAGAAGGGGGTCAAGATGCAAAAATGTTTGCAAACCCCTGATAGGAGGCAGTTTGGGTTTTGTGTCTGAGAATCCTGAATGAGAAGCTGTTATGCGTGACCCAAAAAGGAGTCAGAGAGGCAGACGCTCCTTTCTAGCATTCTCCTCAAGAGGGGCTCAGTTTGGGATATCTGAGGAATGAACATGCTCCTGTGATGTACATTATGTTCCTATCACAATTAGGGAGGCAGGACTTTGTGCATATTTCTGTAAAAAAATTCCCTAATTTCTCATCCCATTAATGCTCCAGATTACTAATTTCTGCTTACCCTAAGGGGCAAAAAAAGGATTAGACTTAGTCAAAAAATGGGGAGGGAGAGGAGAGTGGCATAAAAGGCTTTTCTGCTTTTTGTTTAGATTTTTTAGGAAAAATTATGTTGAAATTTTGAGTGCTAATAATTAATCTTCTGAATATGGATGGATGCACTAGTTTGGATAACATAATAATACCCCACAATGCTTTGTCCAAAATTCAGTTCAGGCATTTCATTTTTTGTTTCTCTCTCCTATCCCAGCCAAGACTGGGAGCTAAAATGCTGAAATGGCATGAAATCTGTTGTTATGGTATTTCTGATCTTATCAGAAGCAGGAAGTCAGAGGAAAGCTTGTTCCTGTGAGATTTTCAAGACAGATTTTCAATAGCAAGAGGTCAAGAATAGACCTTGGGTAAACTTCACAGAAGCAACAAAGATCCAAAGAAAACATTATTTGATTGTCTTCTTTAAATGGCCTCTTTCCACACTCTATCTTGGCTTTTATTTTCCCCTCATTTGCCTTAGGTTGAAAGTTCTCTGCAGCACGACTCATTTGTTGTGTGCATTCTTTCTACTAAAACGATTGCTGCTATTGCTACAATTACAAAAATGATGTAAACTGAACTGAATTCTCCACCACTGCTTTTGCATTCATTACCACCTACCTGAAAAAGAAAATACCATGATTTGAGTAGCATGTGGGTTTAAAAGCATTGTGATCAGTTGTGAATGTGATTCAGAGCTAACACAGAGAGAGCAGCGATCTGATTCATTTCAGAGTGATGGAAAATAAAGCATGATGACAATCTTCAGACTCTTCTTGTGATGCTGCCCGATCATCTGATCAAGGTACTGTTTTTCAACGTCCATGAGGCTCAGAGGGCACTCAGTAACATGGTCACTAAAGGCATAATTGTACAAAATATACACAGCCTCAAGTGGCAGTGTGGAGCCAAGATGCACTGCCTCTGAGACAGAATTCCTCCTTCGTTGTAATTAGGAGTGGTACAAGTTGGATCTTGCTGGTCCGGCACCAGTGTTCCCTCTAAGCTGCACGGCAGCACAACTTCTGATTAATCAGCCCTGCCTAGTCAGTCAGCTCCGTGCACGGAGTCCTGAGCCTCTGACTGGGCAGGGCTTATTAATCACCTGCTGCGCAACTTAGAGGGAACTGTCCAGCACCCTGGGGACCTGACTGGTCCCAAATGGGGGGATTTGCTGGACCAGGGAAGATCCCTCTCCTCATAGCCCCTGCTGCCACCAGGGTAGGACTCCAGCCTGCCCCTGCTGTTGCCACGGCCAGAGCTATGCAAATAGGGCAGAGCTCCACACATTGGGCCAGAGCTCCATGGCCAGACCAGAGCTCCACAGCCAACAGTCTCCGCAGCTGGGGCTGGAGCTCCACGGTTGGGGCCAGGGTGGAGGGATGGGGTCGGAACTCTGCAGCCCAGGACAGCACTCCCTGGCTGTCACTGGAGCTTCCTAGCTGCTGAAGCCAGAATGAGGCCAGAGCTCCGTGGCTGGGGCCAGATCTCCCTGGCTGCCGCTGGAGGTCCCTGGCCGCTGGGGCTAGGGAGCTTTGCTGGGGCCAGAAGTCCCTGCCATGCCATCCGTCCTCCCTCTCCCCACACAGACACACACTGGGTTCCTGGCTGAGTCGCCAATGCCCCCTCCGGCATTCCTGCCCCCACCGCCAGACCTCCCTATTCCTGGGTTCTGTGGTCCAGGAACATCTGTAGCCAATGCTGGACCACAGATGTTGCCGGACCAGGAAGTCCCATGTTAAGCGAGGTACAACCTGTAGTAGCAGCACATAGTGCCCAGAAGCCTCATCATGAACCAGGGCCACTTTGTGCTAACAGTGTACAAGCACTGGACAAAAAGACAGTCCCTGAGCTCCTTTTGCTACACACCTTCATTGATGCAACTGCAGCATACTCTCACCTGATGTGCTGCTCCTCTGTGAGCTAGAAGGCCACAGCCAGGGCTTTACTTGTTGCCTTATGTAGAAGATTGCATCTCTCTGGGTGTAGGGGGGGAGCAGACTGTTCCCAACCTAGTGTAAGAATGGCATTTTTGGCTGCCTCCTACACATCTTGTGCTCTCCTGACTCAGGTACAGCTGTATAAGGACAAGCTACAATCTGGCCTTAACAAAGTACGGATCAGAGCGGCCATCCCGTTTTACAGTGGAAATCTGGTCTCCTTGTAGAACAAGTGACATTGCAGCAGGTGTTGTTTTCTTAGGCTGTGTCTACATTGGCAAGCTGAGAACTGGCTGTCCAGGAGGGGGTCCCTTTAAGCACAGGCCTCAGATAGCCTCAGGCAGCAGCCACACAAAGTAACTCCTGATGTGATTCCCTGCCGGACCTGGTTCTGGCCGGCCTTAAATGCGATTCAGGGTCCACTCAGTGTGGACGCACTATTTCAAAATAGCAAAAAGCTATTTCAAAATGCATTTTGTATGTAGATGCATTATTTCGAAATACAGGCAGTCCCCGAGTTACGCGGATCCGACATAAGTCAGATCCGCACTTACGAACAGGGCTTTCTCGCCCCGGAGCTCGCAGGCAGCGGGACCGCCCAGAGCACAGCGGTCCCGCCACCTCGACCTCCGGGGCGAGAAAAGCTGCTCCGGGTGACCCTGGTCTGCTGGGGACCGTCTCCAGCAGACCAGGGACACCTGGAGCAAAGCCGGGGAGGCGGAGGGGTCCTGCGCCTCTGAGGCTTTGCTCTGGCAAAGCCGGGGAGACGCAGGACTCCGCCGCTGCTGTGGCTTTGCTCCCGGTGTCCCTGGTCTGCTGGAGATGGTCCCCAGCAGACCAGAGGCACCGGGAGCAAAGCCGCAGCGGCGGTGGGGTCCCGCGCCTGTGAGGCTTTGCCAGAGCAAAGCCTCAGAGGCACGGCACCCCGCCACCACTGCGGCTTTGCTCTGGGTGTCCCTGGTCTGCTGGCGGGGGGGGGGGGGGGGCGCAGCTAGTGCGCCCCCCCCAGCAGACCAGGCTTTTGTTGTGGACCCTGGGGTAGAGCAGCTGGGGTGCTGCCGGGTTGGTCCTGCAGGGACCTACCTGACAGCCCAGCTGTTCTGTCCCAGGCTCGAGATTCAGCCGCTGTTGAAACTGATCAGTGGCTGATTCCAGGAAGCTGGGGGCAGAGCAATTTTGCCTCCAGCTTCCTGTAGTCAGCCCCTAGTCAGTTTCAGCAGCAGCGGCTGAATCTGGAGCCAGTTCCGACTTACATACAAATTCAACTAAAGAACAAACCTATAGTCCCTATCTTGTACGTAACCCGGGGACTGCCTGTAACTTATTTTGAATTAACTATTTTGAAATAAGGTATTTCGAAATAATGCTGTAGTGTAGACATACCCTAAGAGTGGGAGAAAGTACATGGTATTTTCCACGTTAAAAAAATCCTGATAACTTTTTTTTTTTTAACTGTTCTCCCTTGCTTTGGAGCAGAGGCTGGAAATTTGGCAGGAAGAGCCTTTGTGTTAGGATGTGCCTTTGGCAGGGCCAGATTTCCAATTAGGCATGCTAGGCATGTGACTGGAGGGGGAGGTGCTGGCATTCTAGGTGCACCTAAAAGTTAAAAGTGGGTTCAAAGTTTCAATTTTATGGAAAACACAAAGGTCAGCTGTAGGCGAAGGGAGGGCAGTGCTGAAGATGCTGTGCCTAGGGATGTGTAGGATATAGATCAGGCCCATACCTTTGGCCACTCCTGTGAAAATCTGTCCAAATTTGCCTAAATTATGAGTCTTTATAAAATCAGAGCTTGCACATGATTAGTAGAGATGTACCTTTTAACAACTAAAATCTCAGAAGATTACATCCTCACCGAGCATGTGCATGAACCTTCTCCCTAAAACCGCTGATTATGATCCTTCCAAGGAGTGACGCTAACCTTTTCCTGAGATGGCGGCTTCCAGCTGCTTCGGACTGGAGTTGGCCTAGGCATCAGGACTGAGGACAGGGACCCTGTCTCTCCTGTGCTCTTAATGACCTATTGTGCTCCATCGCTGCTTAGCTCCAGCACTGTCTATCTCAGTGTTATCGGGGGTTGATCAAGACTGAAGCCACAAAGAGCACAGAGAGTTTGTGGCAAAAGAAAGGCACATCAAATACATGTAAAATTAGGTTACTAGCCTTGTGGCTGGTGAGTATTGGACAGTTCTCCCCGGGGATTGGCATGTTTGGAGAGAGTGCTTCCCAATCTCTTCAGACTCACCAAATGAAACTTAGATCAACCCATAAAAACAACAGTAAATTCTGAGTACCTGCTCTAAACCACTTGGAGGTGACAAGGGGACTATATAAGGGTATGTCTACACTTGCCCCCTAGTTCGGACTAGGGAGGCAAATAAACCATACCAAAGTTGCTAATGAAGCATGGGATTTAAATATCCCACGCTTGATTAGCATATTCGTGGCTGGTTGCCATTTTAAAATGTCATTCGTTCCATTTAACTTGCCGCGTGTAGACGCGGTAGTCCGATCCAAAACCCTTCCCTCGAATTAACTGTTACAGCCCCGTCACGTCCGCCTCACCAGCACGGCGCCGGCTCATGCAGAAGCGATAGTGCGGGATGCGACGTCTTTCAGGGCTGTCCGCTGCACCCCGTCACAACCCCCACTCAAGTTCTCTCCTACTTCTCCCGATGAACTCTTTTCCCCTAGTCTTGAAAAAAAGTCTGCATTCGTATGCTTCTTTCCAGACCAGTGTACCACTTCAAATCAGTACGGCTGCAAGGCTAGGTACCATCTCATCACTCTCAAGTTCGACTCCTTCATGGATTGCAGCCATTTCAGTGGGGCGTGGTCTGTCACCAGACAGAACAAGACTCCAAGCAGGTAGTAGAATAGGGATTCTACCACCCATTTCACTGCTAACGCCTCTTTTTCCACTGTCGCATACGCCTGCTCCCTAGGAAACAGTTTTCTACTTAAGTATAATATGGGGTGCTCTTCCCCTTCGATCTCCTAGGCCAGGATAGCCCCTAGCCCCACAGCTGAAGAGTCTTTTTGCACTATAAAGTCTTTAGAGAAGTCCGGTTGCGTTAGTACTGGGGCCCTCATGAAGCAAGCCTTAAGTTTACAGAATGTGCTTTCGCACTGCGCTGACCACTTTACCCGGTTAGGCTGTGCTCCTTTCGTTAAGTCCATGAGGGGGGCAGCTATTGTTGCAAAGTTTGGAATGAACCTGCGGTAGTACCCAATCAGGCCTAAGAACTGCCTGATCTGTTTTTTTGTTGTCAGAGCTTGGTATTCTGCTAGTGCTTGTACTTTACTGATTAGGGGTTTCATCTTTCCCCTCCCCACTGTATACCCCAAGTACGTAACCTCTCGCTACCCTATGCGGCATTTCACCGGGTTTGCTGTCAAGCCTGCCTTTTCTAATGCTTGCAATACTGTTTCCACATGCTGTAGAAGTTTCTTTCAGCTACTGCTATATATTACTATATCATCAATGTATGCTGCCGCATATGGGCTATGGTCATGTAAAACCTGATCCATTAGCCTCTGGAATGTAGCAGCTGCCCCATGTAGCCCGAAAGGCATGGTTTTAAATTGGAACAGTCCAAAGGGAGTTGAAAATGCATTCTTTTATGTGGACGCCGTGGTCAGAGGTATCTGCCAGTGTCCCTTGGTTAAATCTAATGTGGACAAGTATTGGGCCTGTCCTAATTTTTCCAACAACTCGTCGACCCGGGGCATGGGGTAGGCATCAAAAAGCAAGATCGTGTTGACTTTTCAGAAGTCCACGCAAAACCTAATAGACCCGTCTGGTTTTGGCACCAGCACAATTGAGCTGCGCCAATCACTACGTGACTCTTCTATCACACCCAATTGTAACATTTCTTGTACCTCAGCCCTCACTGTTTCCCACATCCTCTGGGGTGGGGGGAAGACCTCATCACATACCTTATGTCCTGGGCTGGTGGCTATATGGTGACTCACTACCTGGGTTCGCCCTGGTACTGAATATAGGACCCTGCAGTATCACCGGGCAAGTCTCGTCACCTCCTCACACTGCGTCGCTGTCAAGTCTTCTCCCATCTTCACTGCCAAGTCCTGGCCTAGCTTGCCCCCTCAGGGTCCCACCTCCATTTCCTCCATCACCGGTGCTATCATCAGCGTTTCTTGTGGTTTCCACTTTTTCAGCAAGTTGACATGATATACCTGTGACTTCCTTCTCTTTCCCATTAACCACACTTCATAATCTACCTCCCCCATCTTATGGATTATCTCAAAAGGCACCTACCATTTTGCTAATAGTTTTGATTCTTGTTGTGGGTAACAACAAGAGTACTTTATCCCTGGCCTAAATTCCCTTAGCTTAGCCTGTCTATTATAGTAATGGGCCTGATAATTTTGAGCCTGCAGTAAGTTCCCTCTCATGAATTCCCTCGATTTCTGTAACCTCTCCCGTAAATTCAGAACATAAGCCACCGAGCTCAGTACCCAGGTCTCCTGGTCCTCCCAGGTTTCCTTAATTAGGTCCAGGATCCCCTGTGGCTATCAGCCATACAAAAGCTCAAAGGGTGAAAACTCTGTTGATGCTTGGGGCACCTCCCTCACCACGGACAACAAGGTGAGCAACAATTTGTCCTACTCCCGCAGTTCTTCCTCTATAAATTTGCAGAGCATGCTTTTAAGGAAATGATTAAATTGTTCTACCAGGCCATCCATTTGAGGATGGTATACCAAAGTCCGCAAGGTCTTAATTCTCAGCAACCCACACAACTCTTTCATGAGGTGGGAAGAGACGTTAGTCCCCTGGTCCATTAAGATCTCTCTGGGAATTCCCACCTGCGCAAAGATCTTAACCAGCTCATTTGCGATCATAGGGGCTGTTGTGTTTTTCAGGGGGACGGCCTCCGGGTATCGTGTGACGTAATCCACAAGGACTAAAACATACTGGAAGCCTGCCTTGAATCGTTCGAGGGGTTCTACTAGGTCCATGGCTATTCGATCAAAGGGGACTCCCACCACTGGGAGGGGCACCAGAGGGACCTTGTGTTCGCTGGCACTCAGGGCAGGACTCACAGAATTCTTGAACTGCCCTATATATCCGAGGCCAAAAGAATTGTTGGGTTAGACGCTGTAGCATCTTTTCCTTACCTAGGTGGCCCGACCTGGGGTTTTCATGGGTGACGGCCAGAATTTTGTCCCGAAAGCAGGCTGGCACTAGTAGTTGGTGTGCTCCCTCCCGTCCTCTCATCTCGGGGACTACCCTATACAAGTAGTCCCCCTGTACCTCAAAATGCAGTCCTTGGAAGGCTGGTTGTGAGCGCTCCCCTTCCATTCCTTTGCTCTCTGATTGCTCCCACGCTCTCGCCAGTGAGGGGTCCTTGCGTTGCTCCTGAACAAAATCTTGGCCTGTCACCCAGTCTGGTTCAGCTATTTCTTCCCGGGGCACTGTTCCTTCTTCTCCTGTTCCCAGGGACACTAGGTCGTTGCTCACTGTCAGTCTACTAGCCTTGGGCAGACTTCTCTGTAGCCACCTGGCCATGGTTCGGGTAAATCCAGCCCAGTCGCGCCCTAGTAGTACTGGGTAGGCCAGTTGTGTAGCAAGCACCACCTGGCACACCATTTCTTCTACCTCATCCTGGACCACACCCATGCTGTCGAGTATGGCTGGGACTCCCCATGCACACGCTTGATCCAAATTGTAGTACCTGCTGGCTCTGGATCCAGGATTAAATCTGCCCGGACCATGATCTGCCTGCACCCGGAATCTACCAGGGCTGTTACAGGTACCCCCTCTGTCCTTACCCGAGTGGTTACTTTGGCTTCATCCTCCTGGTGAGCCAGAGAGATAACTGTTACCTCTTGCCTGAAGGAACAGTCCATAAAGGGGCAGTCCCTCTGGAAATGTCCTTCCTGGCCGCATTCGAAACAACGCCCCTGGGGGCTGGTTCCCCACCGTGCCACCGCCCCCTTCTCTTCTAGGCAGTCCTCTCTCTCTCCCGGGGTTTCTGCAGGGCCCTCCTTTATATTTCCTGTGGGGGTCTATATCCCCTCCTTCTTCCTCTGGGGATACGGGGTTCTGGGTCCTGAAGGCCCCGGGGCCGACGAGCCCTTCCCTGACCTATCAGCTTCTTGGGGATTTCTCTTCTCTCCTTACTTACCCCAGTTGGTGTTTTGGCAGCCAAGTAGTCCTCCATGAGGGATACTTCATCAGCCACTTTTGACAGGCGATACCTGCGTACCCACTGCTGTGCCTCCGTCGGCAGGATCTGGAGGAACTGTTCGAGGACGATGGTGTCTGCTAGCTGAGTGCCATCGTGCTGCTCAGGCTCCAACCACCTCCAAGCCCACTCACGTAGTTTCTGGGCCACTGTCCGGGGTCGGGCACCGGGCTGGTATTTCTCTTGCCGGAACTTCTGGCAGTAGGTCTCGGGGGTTACCCTCGCCTGGTCCAATATCGCTTCTTTGACCTTATAGTAATTCAGGGCATCCCGGGTGGCCATACCCCTATAGGCTAACTGGGCTGACCCTGTTAAATATGGTGCCAGGAGGGTGGCCCAGTGTTCCTCCGGCCACCATGCCGCAGAGGCCACTCTTTCAAAAGTCACCAGGTAAGCTTCGGGGTCATCAAATGGCCCCATTTTGGTCAGTCTTATCGGGAGCTGAGGAGCCCCTGCTGGTCCTTCCATTGGCCCCACGGGTGGCTCCGGGTTAGCCCGCCCCAGGGCTGCCCTTTGCTGCATCCATCGTTCCTGTAATACCTGTTGTTGTTCCTTCAATTCTCTTACTAGCTGCCTCTGCTATTCCTGATTATTGTATGGCTAACTGCTGTATCAGTTGCTTCTGCTGTTCGCTTAGGCACTCAAATACTTTTGCGGGGTCCATTGTCTCCCACCCCCTGTCAAGGAAGCCTATTCACCTTACTTCTTCTCTTTCTCTCTCTCTTTTTTTTTTAAAGCTACACCCTTCACCAAGGTGTCCGGAGTCATACCCACGTTCTCCACCACCTGTTAATGATCTCCCCTTGCCGGGGAGAGGTATCGTTGGTCAGTCCCCCACCCTTTTCCCCTTAATCACAGTCCAGACTGGGGTAACATTCACCAAGAGCCTTTAATGCTGACCATTGCATGTTCTCTCACATCAGCAGGAGTGGGGGAACCCGACACTTCCGACCCCGCGCCCTCCAGCAGGGCACCCATCCACCCCCTTTATGGGAGCTACCGCCAGGTTTTGAAGCTTGTGTCCTCCTCCTCAGAATGCCGGTGCAGGTGCCACACACCTCCCACCGGCTATGCAGACTCCTGCCCCCACGCAGGCGCTGTCCATTGCCCACCCATCAAGTCGCCTCTCGCCGCCGTGCCAGTACTCGCTGTGGCTGCCGAACAACCCTGGCACGTCCACCTCCCCGGTGCGGCACTGGCTCATGCAGAAGCCGTAGTGCGGGGTGCGGTGTCTTTCAGGGCTGTCCGCTGCACTCCATCACACATGGGATTGGATATCAGAGGAACACTTCAAGGGACTGGCGTGCACCTCTTGCTAATCTGCAAGGTAAAGCCAGGGCTGGAGTGATCCAGAGCAAGGTGTGAGTGGCTGGAAGGCTGGAGGTGTTAAATAGCTGACATCTGTTACCACAAACAGTTCCTCATGCTGGAGGCAGGGCGTAACTGGGTGACTCACAGTCCTGGGTACTCCAGGAACTGCCACACTATGTACAGCAAATTCTATGTTCTTCACATTCTAAATACTTGGAAAGGTTAATGTGATCCTTGGAAGTATAAGCTAGTGAGTAGGAGTGGAGAAATGATTTTACTTCTGTATATGGCATTGGTCTGACCAATACTGGGGTGCTGCATATGATTCTGGAATCCACATTTATAAAAAGGATGTTGAAAAACCAGAGAGAGTCTAGAAAAGAAACACAAATAATTAGAGGGATGGAGAAAATAACTTTCAGTGAGGGACTTAAAAAGTTCAATCTCTTTAGTTTACAAAAAGAGGTGACTTGATGATAGTACCTTCACGGGGAGAAAATACCAGGCACTAAAGGACTCTTTAATTTAGAGGATAAAGGAATAACAAGAGCCAATAGATGAAAACTGGAGCCAAACAAATTAAAATATGAAATAAGGCAAAAGTTCTTAACACTGAGGGCGATTAACCATTGAAATAAAGTACACAAGACCAGATGCTTTTCTGGGAGATATATTCCAGTCAAACACAATTCACTGTGTTCAGTACAGGGGTAATTCTGTGAAACTGAATGGTCAGACTAGATGATCTAATGGGCCTAGGAATCTATTAAATACGCATTAGTCACTTTGCTAATACACATACACTGAAACATCTCTCTGCCATATAAATTGGCCACGAAACCCCCACATGTAAACTTTGCATAATAAAGGCTTGAGTGAAATTTTCAAAGAACCTTATTTTCAAAAGCATCTTAGGCTTTGTCTGTGCTAAGTTCTGTTACTTAAATATGCTGCCATACTTAAAGCTGCAAAAACATTCACCATATGTCACAACCTGGTCAATTTCCACTCCCTGAATAGATATTGCTCTGTTGTGGTTGGATCCAATCTCTGAATGTCATATAAATCTAAGCCCCATAGATCTAGGTAGTAATGGATAATAGCGCTTATGGAAGTATAGCTTATTGTGATTCAAGAAATGAGATCGAATGTACCAGTGTAAAGCACCTTCTGCTAGTACAAGTGCATATTCACTGGGGCTATGTCTACACTACAGCTTTTCCCAGAAAAGGCAATGCAAATAAAGCATGGATTAGCATTTTCTTGTGCTTCATTTGCACAATCTCTTCCGATCTGTTTTTGTGCAAGGGGTTTTTGCGCAAAAACATGCAGTGTGGACATTTCCTTTTTGTGCAAAAAGCGGTTTTTTTTCTTGCACAAAACAGCCATGGCCACACTGTTTGTTTTTGCATAAAAACCCTTGCATAAAAACAGATCAGAAGAGATTATGCAAATGAAGCACGAGAAAATGCTAATCCACACTTCATTTGCATTGCCTCTTCCAGCAAAAGCCGTAGTGTAGACAAAACCTGGGAGTTTTGTTGGCATCATTATGTCAGCAAAAAATTGGACTCCCTAACTGAGGGTATGTCTACACTACAATGTTAGTTCGAACTAACGGACGTTAGTTCGAACTAACATTCATAGCCGCTACACTAGCGCTCCGCTAGTTCGAATTTGAATCGAACTAGCGGAGCGCTTAGTTCGAACTAGGAAAACCTCATTTTACGAGGATTAAGCCTAGTTCGAACTTACTAGTTCGAATTAAGGGGTGTGTAGCCCCTTAATTCGAACTAGTGGGAGGCTAGCCCTCCCCAGGTTTCCCTGGTGGCCACTCTGGCCAACACCAGGGAAACTCTATGCCCCCCTCCCGGCCCCGGACCCCTTAAAGGGGCATGGGCTGGCTACGGTGTCCGTGCCAGGTGCAAGCCTGCCAGCACCCAGCCAGCAGACCCTGCACCTGGCACGGCACAGAGCCACCCACCCGATGTCCCCCAGCCCTCCCCCTCTTCCCGGGACCAGGCTGGCGGCTCCCGGGAGCTTGCCCTGGACCGCAAGAGGCGGGCACCTTCCTGGGCTAGTGCGAACATCGTGGACCTCGTCCACGATCTCCGCACTAGGCACAGGAAAGTGGCCGTCTAGGGCAGGAGAGCTGCCAGCCTGGCCACCCAGGAGCAGGTGTGCATGAAAATCAAGGGGGTCCACTGAGACCCCCGACCCTGAGCCCTGAGCTTACAATGGCCGTCCTGGGTCAGACCAAAGGTCCATCTAGCCCAGTAGCCTGTCTGCCGACAGCGGCCAACCCTAGGGACCCTGGAGGGGATGGACCGAAGACAGTGACCAAGCCATTTGTCTCGTGCCATCCCTCTCCAGCCTTCCACAAACTTTGGGCAGGGACACCACTCCTCCCCCCTGGCTAAGACTACTCCATGGACCCAACCTCCATGACTTGCTCTCACTTCCCTTTCAACTCTGTTCTAGTTGTAGCCTTCACAGCCTCCTGCAGCAAGGAGTTCCACAGGTTAACTCTTTGCTTTCTGAAGAACAACTTTCTCTTACTAGTTTGAAGCCTGCTACCCATTCCTTTCCTTTGGTGTCCTCTAGTCCTTCTTTATGGGAACTCATGAAGAACTTTTCTGTGTGCACCCTCTCCACCCAACCCCTGCTTTTAGAGACCTCTATCCTGTCCCCGCTCCATCTCCTCTTTTCTAAGCTGAACAGTCCCAGTCTCTGTAGCCTCTCTTCATCTGGGACCTGTTCCCAACCCCTGATCATGTTAGTTGCCCTCCCCTCTCCCAGCCTTTCTCTTCCCCTCTCCCACCTCCTTTTCCCAGTCTCCCCCAGTTATGTTCAATAAAGACAGAGTCAATGTTGGAAGAAACGTTATCTTTATTTTGTACATCAATAAGAAGGGGGGCTAGGGAAGGGTAAGTGGGAGGATGTGAGGGAGGAATGGGGTACGAGCCCCCGATGGGGAGGACTGGGCTGGCTCTGCGGGCTTCTGGGGGTGGAAGCTCTCCTGCAGCCCCCCGATTGCCCCCTCTCCCCAGATGGCAGCCTGCGGCAAGTGCAGCCGGGCTGATGGCTGAGTGGTGTGATGTGCCCAGTGTGGGTACTCCGGGCAATCCAAGCCAGGACTGCTTTGCAAGCGGGGCACCCCTTAGAACTGTCTGTCCGGGGTGGGGGTCGGGTCCCTTTAAGCACAGCCCTCGGCTAGCCTGAGACAGCATCTCCACGCTCTAAGTCCTCCTCTGATGCCCTGCCGGCACTGCTTCCGGCCATCCTTAAGCCCTGTTCAGGGTCACTAATTCGAACTAGTTTTTAGTTCTAGACGCGTTAGTTCGAATTAGCTTAGTTCGAATTAACGTTGTAGTGTAGATGTACCCTGATTGAGTTGAGTCTAAGTGCCACCGACTTTCATTGAGACTTAGCTTCTTAAGTGTCTTTTGAAAATAGTACTTAGGCTTCCACGTCACTTAGAAATAACAAGGAGTCCTGTGGCACCTTAAAAACTAACAGATTTATTTTGGCATAAGATTTTGTGGGCAAAAACCCCATTTTGTCAGAGGCATGGAATGGAAATTACAGAGGCAAGCATAAAATTGTTTCTGTGGCTATAGACTAACATGGCTACCCATCTAATTTAGGTCACTTTTAGATGTTTTGAAAATTTTATTCCCTCACCCCTCATTAAGTATAGCTAATGTAGTATAACACCCCACTCCCCAGCCCCCGTGCAGATGCATTTATATTGATCTAATGGTGCTTTACATTGATATATCTATTCCTTTATGGGTAGGGGAATAATCTATATTGGTATGAGGCATCTTTATACTGCTATAACTGTCTCCATACTATGAGCACTGTTGGTACAGTATTTTAGTACAATATTTTTGCAAAGCTAGACTGGTACAAAAATTGTGTAAGCTAGGTCTTAGAGGCTAACTTGTGCCTTTGTTATTATTTTACAAAGAGGTATTGCTCACTTTAGTTAGCTAGTGGGAAACTGACATTTATAGGATGCCTTGAATGAAAACTGCAATTTGGCTGAAGTGAATTCCAAATCCATGGAACTATTTTCCTACTAGCATAGTCATTAAGCTATAAATTATCTTCCCCCACCAAATCATTAACCCCTTTACTTAATGGCTGTGTCTAAATCAGCCGCTTTTCCGGAAAAATTTGCCAGCTGTCTACACTGGCCGCTTGAATTTCCGCAAAAGCACTGACGATCTCATGTAAGATTGTCAGTGTTCTTGCGGAAATACTATGCTGCTCCCGTTCGGGCAAAAGTCCTTTTGTGCAAAACTTTTGCGCAATGACCTCCCACACTACTTTGCAGTATAGCACAAACTACAATATGTTCTCATGTAACTCCACTGAATGGAGTTCTTGCATGGCAAGGCATGGTGTGTAAGCCACAGTGTACCACCTATGGATTTGCAGGTGAGCATATACACATGCCTCCATGGATTTGGGAGGCCAGTGTAGACAGCTCAGATTTGTTTTCCACAAAAAAGCCCCGATCGCGAAAATGGTGCTTTTGTGGAAAAGTGACCGTGCCAATCTAGAAGCTCTATTCCAAAAATGCTTTTAACGGAAAACTTTTCCGTTAAAAGCATTTCCAGAAAATCATGCCAGTCTAGACGTAGCCAATATGTAACAAGATACCATTCTATTATGCATTCGGGAAGACTTTTTTTTAACTCCAACCTGGAGTGGCAGTACCCACACAGCAGATCTGATTTCTAATGAAAAACAGCCACCGTCAAATTAGGTAACAAACACTTTCAAATATAATCTTGTAACTGAATAGTGTGTACAAATTAAAAGGACCGATATCCTGTTTAGAAAATTATATGTAGATGCATTTTAAAACAATACAACCATTGACAGTTACATTAAAAGAACTACTTTTTGAGTAAGGGTTTCAAAAATGACTGGTTAATTTTGGGTGCCTCGATATTTGGTTGCCTAACTTAGGCTACTTTATAGAGACCTGATTTTCAGAAGGTGGACTGCTCGCTCTCCTCAACAGGCCACGTTTATAATCTTGCCCCTCAAATACAGTCCTCCATTTCTGCCTGTGCATTTGCCAGGCAATAGGCACTGCCTATGGGATGTTAAGACAAGCAGCTGAAGGGCATGTGTATATGCTCACCTGCAAATCCATAGGTGGTACACTGTGGCTTACACACCATGCCTTGCCATGCAAGAACTCCATTTAGTGGAGTTACATGGGGACATATTGTAGTTTGTGCTATACTGCAAAATAGTGTGGGAGGTCATTCGCATTACCACTGCAGCTATAGACTGCAGGGACTTTTCTATTGGTATGCACATATCCCCAGAAGGAAAATTGTTTAACGAGGATAGTTAATCTGAGAAATGAGGTCATGCCACCCCCAGCCTTTCCTCTTTCTTCCTTAATATATGAAACTACAAAATGTTTACATTTATGACTGAAGGTCCCCCAGATTTTTAAATCATGAGCAGATTTCACTTCTTTTCATAACTGTCAGTGGCCAGAATGGATCAGTTGCTAAGGAGCAACTGCTGTCATGAAACCATTTTTCTTCACCCAGGTCACATGCTGAGTATCACAGTGCCGGACTGAGCCATATTTGCACCCAGGGCAGTGGGTGTGCGGCGCATGTGCAGCCCTGCCCCCGGGTGCGCGGCGCCCCTTACACTTTAATCAGGCGCCCTCCATAGGTTGGAGCCCCGGGCAGCTGCCCGGCTAGTCCCCCCCTTAATCCGGCCCTGGGGTATCACCCAAAGACTGGCTTGTCTGGATCACTTGCTGGCATAGCTATTTGAGGAGAGGACAGATAAGATTTAAGTTTCTGGGACAGCATGTTTGTTCCTTAGCCAATTCATAGAATGAAAATGCACACTATTATGGGATTAGCTGGGCTGGGGGGAAAGTGCATGTGATAGCCTTCACATCATATTGTGCTGATCTGTGACATATAGCAATCAGAAGCTACTACTTTCTTAGAAATGGGCGACCTCTGGAAGTGGTATTATGGTGACTATTTCAGGCTACTGCACACACCGCTGGATATTCATACTTTGTGGCATGTATGTAGGTCTCTAACTATGGCTTTACTTGCTTGGGTTTTTTTTTTAATACAAGATGTACTCTCTTTTTTTTTTTCAAGAGGGGAATGCCAGACTTGACTAACAAAGCCAAAGCAGACTAAATGTTTCCTTGACAGGAAGCCACTAGCCATAAGCTTAGCAGGTGGGGAGGGAAAACCTTTAAACGTCTTAAAACTTATGCAAATGTTACTTGCACAAAAGTGCAATTTTTGGAAGACAGTCCATGGGGAAGTAAATTTAATTGGAAATTCAGTACTTTGATTCCTTCAAAATGTGGTTTGTGGGTTCCCTGTGATTATAAATGATACATGTATAATGACCTAAAAGTGCAGTAAGCATCTCAGACAATGATTCAAACAGAATCTTGTGAAAGATTTCTTTACACTCTAGGTGAGTTGCACCTACCCACGCCAGGTATGAAATAATCTGAAGACCTCTGCACAATTTCTCTTCTGAGAATGGCTCTAGAGGAGCTTTGAGGCAGAAATATACCATTGAAAGACATAGTAGTCCTACTACACTGATAACAAAACAAAATGGGATCTTTAAATGTAGGTTGGCATTGAAGTATATAAATGTAATGTTAATATTGAGTTCTCCGATAGGTACAGCCAAATTATTATAGTAACTCCTAGCAACCTCAAACAGAAATCAGGGTCCTTTGTGCTTGGTGCCGTACACATGTGTAGTAAAAAGATATTTCCAGACCCAAAGAACTTGCAGCCTTGGGGCCCAATCCTGCAAAATATTTACAAGTGTGCCTACCATTATGCAGTGTGATTTCAGTGGGATTAATTACAGTGTATAAATCTGAGTGCATGCATTAGTCACGGAGGCAAATTAAGGTCTTCTGGAGCCTGGGCCAGAGCAAGGGGGGTGGGGGGGTGGGCGGCACCGAAACATTGGCTCTGCCCACCCTTTCCAGCCACAGCCCTACTCCCATTCCACCATTTTCTCCACAGCCCTGCCCCCTTGTTCCCTTCTTTCTGTCCTCCCCTCACTGCAACCTCAAGACTGGAGAAGCTCGGTACCCTCCCTCCTCCCCCACCCTTCGTGGTCCTGGGGCCACAGCATGGAGTAAGGGGTCCTCTAATCCTGGGACTGCAGCTGGGATCTGGGTGCTACTGCTGCTGGGGACTGGGGTGAGGAAGCTGGGGCTTCTCCCACATTCCATGTCTGACATTGCTGCTGGGCCCTGGGGTTGGAGCACTGGTCTTTCTGACAGGGCTCTGGGCATCTGCCATCTTGTGATGAATTTCTGCTGGGCTCTCCAGCTGGCCAGGGCTCTTAGGCCCGGGTGCGATGGGCCCAGGTCCCATGGGCTCACTGGCTAATCTGTGATTGGTTTTTGTCATCCCGACTACTAAGGCAGCAGAGAGGTGTCCCAGCCATGTTCCCTTTCTGTAGTCACACTCCAAACACTGTCAGCAAGCAGATGGTAGCCCAGGAGCCTCTACCTACATCACCAGAGGAGTTCTGCACTGGAGTGATTCTCCTGGGGCCTGGATGTATCAGCTCTATGGACAGATTCTGTCAGAAGAATAGTACCAGAGGATGCTGCTACCTGAGTTAATTCTTCAGGACTAGCCCATCTTCTCCCCCAACACAAGGATCTGATTTTTCCATCTGGGTTCCTGCACTAACAAAAAGTGACCTTTCTATTTTCTAAAGATGTGGAACAAGTAGCAATATCATGTGACTGGATCTCCCTCATGAAGATAGAGTGCTTGTATGATACCTAGTGCTTATGGTGACTTGTGGTTTTGGAAGGCTACGGGGCTAGGACATGGATGACCTAGGTTGCATTATCAGCTGTGCCACTGTACTGCTGGGTGACCTTGGATCAGCCATTTCATCTCTGTGCCATAGCATCCCCATCTGTGAAATAAAGGTCCTACCCTCCTTAGTAAAATGCTTTGAGATCTACTGAAGGAAAACCCTGTATAAAACCTAGATATCATCATTATTAATTAACTCTGAATTGATGGAAGAAGTTGTTAACAGAATATGCTGCAATGCTCTGGCCTGAAACATCAGAACATTTATTATTAATTATTATTATTATTATTATTATTGTTTAGATAAGTTAAAATGCATGTATTGTTACACCAGCAACTATTCTTCATTTTGGCCCGCCAGACAGAGGGACTGAGTCGCCACAGTTACCTTCAGTTTGCTTATCTTCTTGAGGAAATAGCAACTTTTATAGATGTGGCTGACATTTGAGGCAAATTGCAGTTCTCAAGAGAACTGAAAGTGCTCTTGGCAAGGAGGTGAACTTTGTTGTCTATCTAATAAACACCAAGATCATTAGTGGGGATAACCTTTACCTAGTCTGTTGCCTTTAGCCATGTACCACCTTGGGTTGTCCCATCTTGCCAAACTTCAGAGAACAAACTGGTTTGGACCTGTTTAAGTATTAGGACGGGAGACTTTGAAGGAAATTCCAGGGTGCCGCAGAGAATAATGTAGTAATGGAAGCAATGATTCAGTAGGTAGTATTCCTTTCTGAGTCAGTGCTGAACTAAAGCCCCTGAATGGTGGTAAGAGGAATGACTTAGTTGCAAGTGGTACTTTTCAGATGATACTTAAAGTTGAGGTCTTGACACTAGTGAACATTAGAAGATGCCACAGCACTTTTTTTACACGAGTACATTATTACTAATCATCTCTACTGGCACCCTAAGTTTGAAGCTAGAGGCAGCTACACTGACAAGAAAGCCGTTTTACACTGATTCTATTCCTCCTCCAATTTTTAGGAGGGAAGTCAAGAACAATGTTTTCAATGAAAATTACAAGAACTATTTAGGGGTTTATAGTGAAAATCAGTTTAATTAGGTATTCATATAATAAGCACCTAATTAAAACTGGTTTTCTTTATCTATAGTCAAATTCAAGTATTGATGAGTGTCTGTCAGTACCTGTTCTGTGCCTGGACTTCAGAGGACATTATTAATTATGCTAGTAGCATACAAAGCTTTGCCTCATTAAATCAAACTACAGCTATGCCTGCTTTTTGCTCTGGAGATCCTTGATTCCATGCCCAGTCCATTGGCCAAGATGGAAAATGTCACATAAGTAGAGGATCACCAAGGATTCAAACTATTGTTGACATCTGATGCTCATGGCCAAGCTTTGAGAAGAGTAAATGTGTAACCTCACTGTGTTGTAAGTCACATTTTGTACTATTCTTTGGACATTGCAAGTCTGTTACAGCATCTAACTCAATCCAGCACCATTCTTTTGTTTTTGGCTACTCCGCCAATTCAATCCATGTTTCATCAACCAAAATCACAGTTGTTACAAATTGATATTCTCAGTATACCTTTAATAAGCCTGTTTGAAAGCATATCTTTTCATGCATCCTATGAAAGACTGGGGCATCCTTTTGGCATCCACCACAAAAATAGAGGATGTTAATTTCCACTCTATTCCCAAACAATTGAAGCAATAATCCTTAAGAGAGTCTCCTGAAATTACCTGGTTTCTTCAGTTTAATAATGAAAATTGCAAATGTCCTATGTCTCATTATTATGACAGTCAATTTTCATAAGAGATGTTCTCATGACCTAAATCTCACTGAAGTAAAGGAGTCTTTCCACTTATTAGAAACAGAACCTGTAAATGTTCCTGTCCTAAAGAGTTACATTCTTGGCCATCTTGCTAGGGACACTTCAAACAAAATCAGATCCTCTGCTAGTAAAAATGGGAATAGCTCAGTTATAGGCAACAGAACTCTGCTTATTTGCACCAGTCTCTGGCCCCAAATTTTTAAATGAAATTACGGTAGGCCTCGATATTGAAACCCTGTATTTGACCATAGAACAAATATAAGCTTCTAGTACTGTCCCTTCTCCTCTCACAATGAAACTATCGTTATGGTCCAGATTAGACCATACATATACCTATGGTCTGTACGTATTCCATCCTTTTTCCATGGCTGAGACTGCTGTGAATAGTGTATTAGTTGAACTGGTATCTATGATTACATAATAAGAAACACTGAGTCACTGTATATTTACCTATACTTAAACTTTGTCTCTATCTCCTGCTACTTTTTCATGAGACGTAGTAATTTCAACAAGAATGAAATACAACATACCAATGTAAATTTCAAGGGAAATAACCCTGGGACATTAATACCACTTTTGATTTCCTAGGAACCATATCTATGCATGGAAATTAATATATTTGCAAACATTTATTAATTTGACCTATTGTGAAATGAAGCCATTTTCCACCAGTGCACCTTGAGATCTGCCATAGTGAAGTTAGCACAATTGTGCAAATGTGTCAATTCCATTTTTAAAAGGTTGCCATCACCACTGTACAGATTATGTTTGAGTTCAGTTGGCCAAAAAACTCAGAAATGTTTTAACAGGAAATTGTTTTTTTGGTGAACAATCAAAATTTAGAATTTTTGAAAGTTTTGGACCACTCTAAATTAGGCAAAACCCAGCAATTTCAAAAATGTTTGACTAAGCTTTAGAGACAGCTTCCCATTTGTGAAAGTCTGCTTGTGTTAGAACATAAAAACAATTTTACTGGGTCAGACCAAAGATCCATCTAGTAGTCCTAGATGAATTCTGCAATGTTACTTTGGCTCCAAATGCAACAATTCGAGAATCCTCCCTAGACTAGAATGTAATCTAGTACCCTGTCTTCTTACAGTGGCCACTACCAGGTGCCCCAGAAGAGTGAACAGAACAGGTAATCATCAAGTGATCCATCCCTTGTCACTTGTTCCCTGTTGATGCAAGTAAATTCAAAACAAAAACAAAAGCTGGTTTTAAGTTTTTTTCCTAAGCCGATGTCTAATTTT
This sequence comes from Pelodiscus sinensis, assembly GCF_049634645.1. NCBI lineage: Eukaryota > Metazoa > Chordata > Testudines > Trionychidae > Pelodiscus > Pelodiscus sinensis. The sequence continues at coordinate 98,238,597 of NC_134713.1, read as the reverse complement.
TCCCCCATCTCTCATTTTGCCAACAGCAACCCAGAATTTATTTCACGTATGGCATCTCAGACCTACACCTAATCTTATACACTCAGTTTCCACAACACTTTCCCTCTGTTAATATTGCCTGGCTTCCTGATTTTCATGGTAAGAGAATCTAGAATCATGTTCTTTAGTTTGGTGGTGGGGTAACTTGCAATCTGTTAAACTTCATCCTTTATCACTGATTTTTTTTCATCTGTTCTTTGTGTACGTAGATGACATTTGAAGTCCTTATCATAGTGCAAAGCACCAACTGTGCATTGTGTGTCATCCGCGGGAAGGGAATGTCCCCTCCCAAGGTATTTTGGTTAGGGCAGAATAGAAGAAGTAGGTGTGCGTGAGGGCAAAGGAGGAGGCTTAAGTTTCAGGCACTTTCTGTTAGCAGGAAAGGGTTTGTGGGTGTTATTCCTCCCCCATGTTAAATATGAAGGTATTTAAGTGGGTTGGAACATGTGGTGTCACAGGCACATTACAAAAATAAGCAGCTCTCAGGTGGGTTGATTGTGGCGGAGGGGGCAGTGGCATGAGTGAATCTGGTCATTCCTTTTTTGGCAAACAGAGAAGTGTTGGCCATTCCAAATTAAAGGTTGAATGAGTTTGCTGCCCTTATCAGGAATGTTATTACTAGCTATTGTGTCATATGCACACAGCCAGGCGAGGGACAATGCCACTCTAAATAGGTTTTGGATGTATTTGACGTGAAAATGAAATCTCCGGGGTTGAATTCCAATTGCAGTTACTCTCCCAAAGTAACACCAGCTGTATCAAAGGAATTATTCTCAATTCTAATAGAAGGGTAACTGAAATTGGAATCTGAGATAATTTCAGAGCTGTTAGGTGGGATAGCAGAGTCATTTGCTAGTCAGGGAACACCATGTCAGACTGTTTCATCCCAGCTCTGGGTATCTATCTTTCGTTATATCTTCTACAATGGGCTGATTTACTGCCAATAGTAATAATACCCCACCATTGCATACCACTTTCACTAGTGGGTTCTCAAAGTGCTTTTAAAAGGACTTAAGTATTATTATCCCAATTTTGCTGCTGGGGAAATGGAGGCATGGGTCAGTCATGTGACTTGCTCAAGGTCACTCTTATACAATGCTTCCCCACATAGACGCTACAGATTATTAGAATACCTTAGTAATCACACTGCTTCTTCTGTTTACTACCGAGAAACAGTTTCCTGTGCCCTCAATTTAAGCAATAGCATCAGAAATAGATTTCTCCTTACTTCACTAACCCGGATTACATACTAAAGAAATATAAGCCCTGTTACTCTTCACACAAAATACCGAAAGGCTGCTTAGGGTGGGTTTGAAGTAAATGTCTATCAGGGATGGTCTAGACAGTATTTGGTCCTGCCATGAGGGCAGGGGACTGGACTCGATGACCTCTCGAGGTCCCTTCCAGTTCTAGTATTCTATGATTCTATGATTAAATGTTTTTCAAGTAGACATTTTCCAGTTGCTTTCGCAGCTGACCAAAGACCTGCAATTCACCAGCCCCAGACCAGCAGAAGAAGGAAATATCCCTCCCAGCACAAACTAGACAATGGTCAAGAGGATTTACAAAATGCCCTTCAGAGCCCGAAGTGATCTGGGTGTCCCAAAGAGACTCAACACTGGGGTGAAAGTTGGGGAACATAAGAGGAACATGCCTCATCCCCCTAAAAAAGAAATGTTCAAATCCAGCAGGATTGATGCATTCTTTGAATTCCACAATTAATGAGCAGCTGAGATGGAATGTGGGTGGTCCCCATGGCCAAGGGGAATTGAAACATCCACCCCTCTGAGGCTACATCTAGACTGCAGGCTTCTTTCGGAAGAAGCTTTTCCAGAAGAGATCTTCCGAAAAAACGTCTTTTGAAAGAGAGCATCCACACTGCCAAAGCGCAATGAAAAAGCAATCTGCTTTTTCGAAAGATAGAATCCACACTGAATGGACGCTATCTCACATGTAAGCTATGATTACTATGGATAGATTCTATAGTGCTCTTTTGGAAAAAGGCTCCTTCCTCATAGAAAGAGGTTAACCAATGTTGGAAAAACCCCTCTGTTCTTTCGATTGTTTTCGAAAGAACGCAATTGCAGTGTGGACATAAGTGAAGTTGTTTCGGAAAAACTCTATAGTGTAGAGATAGCCCAAGTGACGTAGTTATATGAACCTCAGCCTCAATGTAGACTGAACGACATTGACGGGAAAGCTTCTTCTGTCAGCATAGGAATATCTTCACTAGAGTACTACAGTGGCATAGATGCATCAGGAAAGCTGTCCCACTGTGGCACTATATGTGAAGACGAGCCCCAAAGTATGATCACTTAGTGTGCTTGTGTTGGTGGCTCAATTAATTAGTGTGTTCAGAGGTTTGCTTTTTAATTGAATAGGACCCCATTATGTCTAGATCTGGTTGACTTAGAAGTTTGGGAGCCAGTAGTGGGATCTGCTCAAAATAGACAAGAAACAGTACAGGGGGAACTGGCTCAGACTGTGATAGCTTTAGGCTGTATATAGAGTAGCTAGGATAAGAAACCAGCACTATAGAATCCAAAGACTGTTTTAGCCAGTTGTATTCAGTATTTGTTGTGTTTGTTTTGGCCCCAGGATATTAGAGAAACATAGTGGGTAAGGTAATATCTTAACTGTACCTATTTCTGTTGGTAAGAGAGACAAGAGTTCAAGCTACACAAGCATGAGAAAGAGGTATGTGTAAACTCAGAAGAGTGTCTCTCAGCAAAAGAAGTTGGTCCAATAAAAGAGATTATCTCATTCACCTTGTTTCTTTAACTCAGTTTAGCCATTTTATTTGTTGCTGGTCCTGCAATTAAACTTCATCTATTTTAATTATTGTCCAAAGTTATCATGTGTAAGGGTATGTCTGCACTGCACGGCTATTTCGAAATAAGTTATTCCGGAATAGTTATTCCAAAATAGCTTATTTCAAAATAGCATGTTTTCACTGCAGGGAAGCCTCAAAATTAGTCTGAGACAGACTTCCTTAATGTAGACGTGCTATCTCGATTTAGAGCCCCAGCAGGCACTGGGGAGGAATAACTTAGAATATCCCTGGTGAGGGGATATTTCAAAATAGTATAAGAGGCGCATCTATACACGCCTTATTTTGAAATAGCTATTTCGTAATAGGTGTTATTCCTCATAGACTGAGGTTTACCGATTTCAGAATAAGCTGTCCATTATTTTGAAATTATTTCAAAATAGTGGAATGGCTGTGTAGATGCTCACAATGTTATATCACAATGCTACTTATATCAAAATAACGGTGCAATGTAGACACGCCCTACATTTCTGTACTTTCATACCTCAGGGAAAATGCCCAGGTTACCTTCATAGGTTCTCTGCATTGTTGAAGTTGCCACAAGTCAGATTCCATCCTATCTTTCTAGCTGGATTTAGAAACTAGTTTTTTATCTGCTTTCTCTTCCTCAAACACAGCACTCTACAGTGTCATCATCAGCCCATAGAGCATGCTATCTTTTGCTTTTAAAAAAGATGTGTCTGGATTACTGCAACTGAATGAATAATTCATTCATGAAAAGTATGCCTTAAAAAGAAAAAGTTTAATCTATTATTCTTGGAAATTGTTAAGTGTGTTTCTTTTGTGATAATGTTGTTGTTATGGGGGATTACAGAGCCTGTCATGAAGATCAAAGCTTCTGCAAGTTGGTGAAAGTTTATGAATGGGGGCTGGGTATGTTTATTAATATAATTTTTCTCAGGATGAGTTCTGACTGGCTGTCATTGATAGTTTTTGCAGATGTTCTGTGAAAGTTCTTCTAATCTGCAGTGAATGACTCAGTGTCAGCTGACTGAACATATACAGGAAGTGAACAGCAAAACTGGAAAGTACAGAGTGAATTGAATGTACTTTAAAAAAAAAAGAAAAGAAAAAAGAACATGCGCTGTCGTTGATGGTCTATATGTCACAAGTCTAAAAAACCCAGTAACATTCAGTATTTCTTTTGCAATTTACTCGGGACTAGGTTCCATCACCACATTCAATCTAAGAGGAGAATAAGATGATTGATTCAGCAACAACTGGCCGAAAACTTTTATCAGTGATGTAAATGATCTTTACCATCTAAGTAGAAAATACAGCTTCTTTTGACAGGAAAGATAACAAAACACTTACTCATTGCACTTGCACAATGGCTTTCATGTGAGGATCTCAAAATGCGGCGTGAACGTTAATGTATTAATGTCCTGTGATACAAGGAACTGAGTAGTAAAAACACAAAGGGGATTAATAAGCTGCATGAGAACATACACTGGCACAACTGTAAATGGAACCCAAAAGTCAGAGCTATGACAACCTAGTGCCCTGCTCTAATTACTAGCGAGTAATCCCGTAGGCATGACACTTTTACCTTCTGTTATGTGTGCTTCCTTTTATTAAAGGTTAAGGACAGCACGTTCAAACTTGAATGCTTAAAGTAGGTGTAACTCACACACCTAGTGTGGTTCGCTGTCCCATTCAGTGGCACTTAGACCACAGCAACAGCTAAGAACAAGAGACCTCTATTGCATGGGCTGAGTGCCAGCTGGCTTTTAGCGCAAAGGCTCCTATAAAAAGCTCCAGAGGTCCCAGGTTCAAACCTGCCTGCTCATCCAGGATGTGAACCTCCAACCTCTTGCACTGGTAACAAATTCTTAGTTAGGCACCTAATAAGTAGCTTGACTTTTAGTGCCACTGAGTCAGTACTCTGAGCTGTAACTAAAGTGTGCACTGCAGCTTTGTGGGTCTGCTATGAAAGGACCAAAATCATCCCTTCAGTTATGTCAGCATTTGCTGTCTACAGAGGCACTGAAAGGGTGCAGAGTGACACAGTGGTGGATGACACCATGCTTTGTCCTTCTCAGAAGTGAGGTTGTCAGTAGGGTGAATATGAATGCCTGTGAAGAGATGAATGGAGGCCTGGGATATTTTGTACATACTGGGTTATTTGAAGTAGAAGTCACAATGCCACCATGGTCTAGCGCAGTGTTTCTCAACCAGTGGTACAAGTACTCTTAGGGGTACTTGAGAGAAGCCTGGGGGGGTATCTCAACACAACTGAAATTTGGAGAAAACTGATTTTTTTTAAAGTTTTACAGCACTTTATTATTTTTGTACTTTTTACACACAAAAATTTCATCTCCCGCCTGGCTACGATTAAGTTGTTTAAACAAATGTGTTGCAATGGTAGAAAAAAATTGTGTGTGTCTGAAAGCTGTCTCACCAACAGAAGTAGGTCTGATAAAATATTTTACCACCACTACCTTGTGTCTCTACATTTCAAAAGAGGCAGGCATTTTTGCATCCTCAAGGGAGGCAGTAAGGCCTTGTGGAGAGGCTCTGGACTGGGATTCTGTAGACTTACATTCAGTTCCTGATTCTGCCATTGGTTTGCTGGGTAAATATAGACAAGTCACATGCCCATGCCATACCTCAGTTTCCCCATTTGTTAATCCCATTTGCTGGTTACTGTCAATGTTAATTCATAAAATATCTGAGTGCCTATTTTCCTTTCATATGTGTTCAGTTGTAGGATGTTTGCATGTAGGATCTGTTAGTATCCTTACGGTATTTTAATTCCCCTCAATTGACCAGAACCATTAGAGATGAGTTATAGGGAAAAGGATGTAGGATGCTCAAAAGGGTTTGCCTACTGGCTACTTCCATAGGATGTGTGCAATCTGCATAGGTAAGGTGCAGTGCCTGATGCATTCCTGTTTTTCTGTGCATTGCAACAGCCAGTTGCCCTGGTCCTGAAAGGAGTGTGCACATGGCTTTGAGAACATGTTTACATAACACTGCTATGCAGCTTAAACAACGTTAAGCCAAACCATTAATTAAATCATTGCTCTAATAGGGAGTTTGGGGAAGGAGCTGGCAGTGGAGTTTAGCGAAGTGAATGGTTAATAGATTATGGTTAACTGGTGGCCTGGCTAGGCTCTAGCAGCCCCTCACCCGATGCAAGCAGGGGGCTGTTCCAGCCCAGTCAGGCCTGTGGCACAGTGCAGCAGGTCTACCCAGCCTGGCTAGAGCAGCCCTGCTGGGGGGTAGGGGTACTTCAACCCTTCTGTAGCGGGCAGAGGGGCTGCCGCAGCCCCCCCTTCCAACCCACCTCCGTTTAACCTGGTAAGCCTAACATTTAACTAATTAAATGGAATTTTACATCCCTAATGGAGTTTAGGGATGAGAACACCCTCGTTTTCCCTTTTTCAGTCGTTCTGAATGAGCTCCACATTTTAACATGGGAATTTTTCAGAACACAGACATGTTCTTTCTGTGGTTTGCAGCACATGACAATCAAATTACGTTACAGGAATTGGCAAATTGCCTATCGTGCTGTCATCTAAAAAAAAGCAACTTTGGGGGACTTTGCTGATGTTTTGTATTCAACCAAACAGAAGTCTGATAACACAGATGAGAGACCAGAATAGTTTGCAAAAGGCACTTATGCCAGTGCTCTTGTCATCAGTCTTGGTATGCCAGGCCTTTCTCTGTGCTAACTACAGACAATTATAGAATCATAGAATCATAGGACTGGAAGGGACCTCGAGAGGTCATCGAGTCCAGCCCCCCGCCCTCAAGGCAGGACCAAGCTCCGTCTACACCATCCCTGACAGATGTCTATCTAACCTGTTCTTAAATATCTCCAGAGAGGGAGATTCCACCTCCCTTGGCAATTTATTCCAATATTTGACCACCCTGACAGTTAGGAATTTTTTCCTAATGTCCAATCTAAACCTCCCTTGCTGTACTTTAAGCCCATTACTCCTTGTCCTGTCCTCAGAAACCAAGAGGAACAAATTTTCTCCTTCCTCCTTGTAACACCCTTTTAGATATTTGAAAACCGCTATCATGTCCCCCCTTAATCTTCTTTTTTCCAAACTAAATCAATAGGAGTTAATTAGAGAATAGAATAATAAAAGATTCAAAGATATTAGGGTTGGAAGAGAACTCGGAAGATCATCAAACCAGGATCAACCCCAACTAAATGGGGCAGACTTATGTATATATGTTTTCTGTCATTATGGCTACGTCTACATTGTGCATTCTTGCACAAGGAGATATGCAAATGAGGGGTGGCGATGAATATTGCTGCACTTCATTTGCATACCTAATGAGCTGCCATTTTGCACAAGGGGCTTTTGTGCAAGAAGGAGCAGTCTAGACTGCTCCTTCTTGTGCAAAAACCCCCTCCTGCGCAAGAGCCATTCTGCCTCTTATTTTCAGGCCCTTGCGCAAAAATGGCAGCTCATTTGCATATCTTCTTGCACAAGAATGCACAATGTAGACGTAGCCTATGTGTTTATATTTTATATAAAATGTATAAAAATAAAAGTACTTTTGCAGAAAGAATAGCAGCACTAATGGCGTGATCTGGAGATGGGCGAAGCCCCTTTGAAAGTCAGACCACAAGGATACGTTCTCTGTGAGTGTGTAGTTGGGTGGCCAACCTGCTCCAGGAGGAGCAAAGGTTAAATTCAGCTCTGGGAGCGGGCTCTGTAGATCCAGCAGATGAGGCAAACAGCAGCTAATTAGGGTCCGGCTGGGGTAGTATAAATAGAAGAGAGAGAGACACTTTTGCTCTAGCTGTGGAGGAAGAAGGCCCTGCCTGCTTGGGTAAGCTAGAGATGGTGCCTGAGACGGCACAGAGCTGGGGAAGGGTGGGGCAGGCAGAACTGAGGAGCTCTGATCAGGTGAAGGCCCAGGCCTTCCTCTCAAGGCCTGAGGCTACTAGGGCTGCAGGGAAGCAGAAGGTAGTAGATCCACCTCCTGGCCAAGAACGAGTGGCCATTTCAGACTACAGTTTGCCCCTGGGGCACAGCCTAGAGATGACAAATGGCTGTGGATCACTGAGGCAAGGTAGGTTTAGGGTATTGGGCTTCCCTGGGAGGGTAGGACCCCAAAGTATAGAGGAACTTCTGTAGGGCAATACTGTAAGGAAAGGGCACAGTGGGCTGGGAGGGACAAGGGGCCTGAACCAGTGCAGAGGCTAGGTAACTGAGGGAGAGGCACTAGCCAGCAGAAGGTGCTCTGAGACTGAAGAGCTAATTCCCAAGGAGATCAGCAGGAGATGCTGCAGCAGTGAGTGTTAACATCGGAGGGTATGTCTACACTATAAAGTTAGTTTGAACTAACGGATGTTAGTTCGAACTAACTTTCATAGGCGCTACACTAGCGCTCCGTTAGTTCGAATTTAATTCGAACTAACGGAGCGCTTAGTTCGAACTAGGTAATCCTCATTCCACGAGGATTAAGCCTAGGGGCTGTGTAGCCCCTTAATTCGAACTAGTGGGAGGCTAGTCCTCCCCAGGTTTCCCTGGTGGCCACTCTGACCAACACCAGGGAAACTCTACTGCCCCCCTCCCGGCCCCGGAGCCCTTAAAGGGCCACGGGCTGGCTACACAGTTTGTGCCAGTTGCAAGGCTGCCAGCACCTGTGCCAGCACACCCAGCAGCTGACACCCCGTGAGCCAGCCACCCGATGACACCCAGCCCTCCCCCTCTTCCCAGGACCAGCCTGGCGGCTCCCAGAACCCTGCCCGGGGCCGCAAGAGGCAGGCGCCCGTGTGGTCTAGTGCGGAGATCGTGGACCTCATCGAGGTTTGGGGGGAAGCCTCCAATGTCCACGATCTCCGCACTAGCCACAGGAACGCAGCAGTCTACGGCCGCATGGCTGCCAGCCTGGCCGCCAGGGGCCACCAGCGCAGCCGGGAGCAGGTGCGCTGGAAAATCAAGGACCTGCGGCAGTCCTACTCCCGGGCCTGCCTGCCAGGGGCTGACCCGGAGGCGTGCCCCCACTTCCAGGCTCTGGACCGCCTCCTGGGGGCTCATGCCGTCCCTACCCCCCGGGACGTGATAGACCCCGGGGCAGAGGGACTGCTCCCAGAGACGGAGGAGGAGGAGGGCTCCGAGAGCCAGGAGCCTGCCGGCAGCCTGCCCAGGACCCGGGACCCCCGAGGCACCCCACAGAGCCGCTCGCCTGTGTCATCCGAGGCCGGGGAGGCGTCCACATGTGAGTACCCTCGTGTTCCCCTTATGTGTACGGGGGGCTGGGGCGAGAGGGAGCCCAGGGACCGTGCGCCTGGGCCTTGCCCACCACGGGGCAGCAGCTGGGGATCCTGCAGGGGCCCTGGCCTTGCAGAGGGGAGCTGGGTTTCACACACCTGGGCCCCTGGGGTAATTGACCGCTGTTCTTGTTTCACCACAGCTGCAGCACCTGGGACTGCAGGGCGCACCACCCCGCCTGCAGCAGCCGTCCGCGCCCGGGCCAGCAGGAGAGCCAGGATCCAGGAGGAGTACCAGAGGCGGCACCTCCGGTTCCTGGAGCAACAGCTCCGTATCCAGGACCACTGGGTCCAGGAGGATCTGAGGCTGCGCCGGAGGAGCTTGGAGGCACTGTAGGAGCAGGGCCGTGCCCTGCGAGGCCACCTCCAGAGCCTGCTCGACTGCTTCCCAATTCCTCCTGCTCCCCCTGCTCCCCCTCCTCCTCCCTCTGCTCCCCCTGCTTCCCCTCCTGATCCCCCTGCTCCCCCTCCTGCTCCCACTCCTGCTCCTGCTTCCTCCACACACCCCATCCCTCCTGCCCCACCCTTCACAACCATTCCCCACCAACGCCCCCGGACCCGCAGTGTTGCGAGACAGGAGAGGCAGCCAGACCCCCACCCCTGAGCTTTCCTTTCCCTTCCTCCCTTCCCTCCCCTTCCAGCTACCTCGTCCCAGGTTTCCCCCTCCCCTCTTCCACCCTCCTTCCTCCCTCCCTCCACCCCAGTTATGTTAAATAAAAAGACGTTTTTGTTTCAAAAACAGGTGTCTTTATTTGACAGTAGGTAGGGAGGGGAAAGCGGAAGGGGGTAGGGTGGAAGAAGGCCCCAGTGGGGCATGCAGGGAGAGGTCAGTCCTCCTCCTCCACCAGGAAGCTCTCCCGCAGGGCTTCCCGGATCCGGATAGCCCCCCGCTGGGCTTCCTGGACGGCGGCGGTGCGGGGCTGACCGTAGTGGCCAGCCATGCAGTCAGCCTCAGCCATCCAGGCTGGCAGGAAAGCCTCCCCCTTTCTCTCACATAAATTATGGAGCACACAACATGCTGCCACCACGGGAGGGATGTTGTGCTCGGCCAGGTCCAGACGGGTGAGGAGGCATCGAAAGCGTGATGCGGGCCCTCCACCATGATGCGGGCCCTGGTCAGCCTGGCATTGAAGGCCTGGCGGGAGGGATTGAGGTACCCCATGTAGGGCTTCATCAGCCACGGCTGCAGTGGGTAGGCATCCCCCACCAGGCAGACAGGCATGTCCACGTCCCCGACCCTGATGTGGCGGTCGGGGAAGAAGGTCCCGTCCTGCAGCCGTTGGCACACGGAGGAGTTGCGGTACACCCGGGCGTCGTGTGCTTTGCTGGACCGGCCCACATTAATGTCCGTGAACTCCTCCCTCCCCCCCTTTGTCCCTGGGGCGGCCCATCCCCTCCTTGCAGCCCCCCTTCCCCTCCCCGGCACAGTGGCCGACGAGTGCCATACCTGCATGAGCACCGCTCCGACGGTGGATCTCCCCACGCCAAACTGGTTCCCGACGGATCGGTAGCTGTCCGGCGTGGAGAGCTTCCAGAGGGCGATGGCCACCCGCTTCTGGAGGGGGATGGCGGGCCTCATGCGAGTGTCCCTTCTGCGCAGAGCAGGGGCGAGCCACTCGCAGAGCTCCAGGAAGGTGTCCCTCCTCCTCCTGAAGTTCCGGGTCCACTGTCGGTCTTCCCAGCGCTCCAGGACGATGCGGTCCCACCAGTCGCTGCTGGTGTCCAGACGCCAGATGCGGCGGGGCACGCCGGTGCCGGGGCACCGCTGCGGCTCCTCCACGGCCCCCAGGGTGGCCAGGTGAAGAGGCAGGGGGCTGACGTGCACCAGGAGGTGCCAGGCAGCCTCAAGCCATTGCTGGAAGGCTTGCAGCAGCAAATCCAGAAAGTGCATCAGAAGGTGCAGGGCGAGCTCTGGCTCCATGTTGCCACCTGCGGCGGTGTCCCTGAAGGGAAGCACCGACACACACGGGTGCAGAGATCAACGCTTTGCTGTCCCTCGGCGAGGTTGGCAAGCAAGCAGGAAAAGCTGAGAACCGGCTGTCCAGGGGGTCCCTTTAAGCACGAGCCTCAGATAGCCTCAGACAGAAGCCACACAAAGCAACTGCTGACCTGATGCCCTGCCAGAACCGGTTTCAGCCGCCCTTAAATGCGCCCCTGCGTCCAATCAGTGTGGACGCGCTAGTTCGAATTAGCAAAACGCTAATTCGAACTAGTTTTTAGTGCTAGATGCGTTAGTTCAAATTAGCTTAGTTCGAATTGACTAATTCGAACTAAGTTAGTTCGAATTAGCGCTGTAGTGTAGACATACCCTTAGAGTCCCCAGACAAAGCTCCTATTGACTTTAATGAGCCCCGGGTAAAGTATAAACAATTTTGCCTTGCCGTGTGCTTTGCGTGTCATAGGGGTGGTTTCAAAGCCTATGCTACTGTGGGCCAGATGCTGCAATTTCTATGAAACTTTTGTCTACTAAAGATTATGAGATGCAGCCCTTTGTCTGCCTTTTAACATATCTTCTAGCAGAGTGGATATGTGCAATTGGTGCTGGTCATAATGTACATGTCTGCACCATTCAGCATCTGGATGGGTTAGCCTAAATATTGGATGTTTATATGGAAAATTCCCATGTAATACTAATGAGTTAAGATTATTGCAAGACAGAAATGGATGCACAGAGAAATACAATTCCATTGTTCCCAAGAACAAGCAAGTAAAAATTTGCAAGATAATTCCTATAATTAAACGTGCACGGAACTATCAAGGACCAGTACAGTCTCTTCCTTAGGCCCTGGAAACAGAGAAGGGTCTGTTTGCATATTGGGTGACAGAACTTTAAAGAGCACCTCATTATATGTACAGTTGATAAAAGGGGAACTGCTAACACAGTGCTGACACAGGATGTGGACTAGAGTTCCTCATCTTAATTGTATTGTCTGGATTGCAGTGGCATGAGGCTCTATTAATCATAGTAAAAATACTTAACCAAAGACCGAGGATAAGAAAAAAGCATGTTTCAGAGGAAACTCCCTTGGGTTAATTCCATTGTTCCTGTTTGATCAGCTGTATGTCTGTCTGAACTGAAGTAGAAGGTCTGCATATATAGCCTGTCCTGTTGCTCTACTACCATCTGTGTTTCTGGTGGCCCTGTGAACAGAGTGTAAATCATCGAGTACTTGGGTGCATTTAGTCCAAGAGATGAGATCAAGAACCAAATGCTTGTTCCTTCTTTCATCTTTGATTTGCTCTACTGCAGTGACACAATCAGCACTCCCAGGTAAAGCCAGGGAATCTGCTAGTATTAAAATAGTTTATTCTTAAGAAACGAAAGATGAAAAATATTGCCTACAGTTTTGCCTTAAAGGAATTTTAAGTAGACCTCAGCATTCTGTTTAAGCTGCCACCTCACATGTAAACTCCTTTTTAGATAGGCAATTGATAAAATATTGACTGCTATACAAGCTGAAGTTGTATAGCACAGAACAAGCTGCAGCACGGGGAAACTTATCCCTGTTGTACTGCCAATGTGGTTCAGCATTGGGCAAAAGGAAATAAGGCCTTGTCTACACAATACAGGCTGATGCTAGGCAGCTTATATTGACCTGTGGAGGCATCTTCTCTTAAACTTGGCTCCCACCAGTGGACGTGCCCAGCTATAGCAAAGTAATACCACCACCTCCCCGAGTAGCGTACAGTCACAGGCAATGCAATTAGGTCAGTGCATAGTCCTTTTCATATTTGTTCATTTTTTTAAATTGTTTCCTTTGGTATATATGGTTGTGACTACTTTCTTCCACTATTTGATCTGAGGAAGTGGGTCTGGCCCACGAAAGCTCATCACCTAATAAACCATCTTGTTAGTCTTTAAAGTGCTACATTGTCCTGCATTTTAGGTCAGTGCAATGATAGTTTAGATTCTGAATTACTTATGACAACTATTACTGGCCTCCAGGAGCTGCCCCACAATGCCCCACATGGACTGCTCTGGTCAACACTGTCCACTTTGCTGCCCAGGGACCAAGTAGACAGGAAGCCATCTCTTCATAGGCATTGACTTCCCCTGTACCCAGGCATTGACTTCCCCTATACCCAGGAAAATGCTACTTCCCATGCAACACTAATGAACTCTGTCTTAATTTCCACCCACACTCCACTCCACCACAACCCTGCCTTTTTCCACCCACACCCTGCCTCTTCCTTGCTTCTTTTCCCACTCCTCTCCCTTGCTTGCTGAGCCTCCTGGTGCCATGAAACATCTGTTTGCTGGGGGCTGGTCCTGAGAGGGTGAGGGAGAAGTTGAGAGGCACTGGGAGAGAAGGGAAAGGAGGGACCTTGGCTGCTTGTGGGTGCTGAACACCCACTTACTTTTCTCCATGAGTGCTCCAGTCCTGGAGCATCCCTGGAGTGGACACCCATGCACCTCTCTCTCTCAAAGCCTCACATTTTTTGAAATTCCTTTTCCTGGTTGCTCCACATGTAGCCAAATGTAACATTTTGGTGTCTGTATAAAAATACAGGTATAATGATGGTAATAAGTCCTATCTAATGATTTGTTTATAAGTTCTATATGCTTCTCTTTTGCCCTCCCAGCCACTTTTCATGATTAGCAGGAAGATCATTTCTTTATCTTAGGAAATGGTTTTATTACAGTGTTGGCTATAAGGTCTTGCTTCTTCTTAGCATCACAGTTTAAGTTGTGCTTCTTGTTTGCATTGGAAACTAGGTAGCATAAAGTTCTTACGTTTATTTCTTTAGTAATTATATAATCCTTTCTAAAATGCAATCCTCTCTGAAATTCTCTGTAAAATTGTTTGGTCTGAGTGGAGGATATGTGCATAATTAAGGATAAGTGAGAACCATCACCAGACAGTCAAGAAGTGAGAAACTTGGAGATGATCAGATCAGAAAACATCCATCGTATCCAAGGCAAAATGAATTGGCAGAACTGACAAACCTTGGAAATAGGCAGAAACCCCCAAAGGTGAGATGACAAACAACAGATAAGGATGGGAAGCCCGACAATAACTATCAAAGGATAACTGCAGGGAAGGATCAATGATTGCAGCATGACATTGCAAAACTCAACTGGAAACTTACAAGTATAAATATGGGGTGCTTTTGCCAGGGTTCTCTGGGTTCAGTCCTGCAAGCCTGGGAGCATCAAATCATGATTGACAGAGCCCAGTTTCTCACTCATGTTCAATCTAATTGGCCACTAGATTAACTCAAGCTATGAGGCACTGGTCACTATAAGATCATCTGCAGGACCTGTGTGTGAGGGAATGCATATGCTACTTTTCATATTGCATTGTCAATAAATGTGACATATTGTCTTTTCCCCTGAAAGAGATCCTGTGTGCTTCTTATAAGCATAATACGCTCAATGAACCCTCCTCACAGCTCTCTACTGTAGAGAATAACTACTTCAGCTGCCCATGCTGGTGTGGAAGAAAACATTGTCCTCACTCTGAGTTTGTAAGCAACAAGTAGCCAGAGGCAGTTTTATTACGAGCTGCAGCAAGGGAAAAACTGGTTCGGACAGGGGGGGAGTCCCCCCCCTCACCGAGGCAGATCTTTGAATACAAGCAATTATGAAGCAGTTTATATACTGTCTATTAAATATAATAACAATAACAATTAGTCTCCTTCCCATTACAAACACCAATGGCTAACAGTTATTTAGTTCCACCCAGATGCTCCTTATCTCAAGGTCCCTGCCAGAGTCAGCATTCTATCCTTATCTCCGTATGGAGGCGAGAGGCGAAGGCAGCGTCTAATTACAGATCTCGCGTTGTCAGGCCACAGACTTAGCCTGACTCTTGCTCTCTTGTTAACAAGACCAAGATGGCTGCACACAAATTCCCTTATTCCCTTTTCCTTCCTCCACACTGGCTACACACTGCAGATGCTTTCCTGCCTGGAGAACATAGGTGGTGTTGAATCTCCTGGATCTGTGGGGAAAAGTGGCTGTGCAGGCATAGCTTCAATCCAACCAAGGAAACATAGGTCTCCACAAGCAGATTGCTGGAGGAATGCAGGGCAAGGGTGACAAAAAGGACCAGCTGCAGTGCCACATGAAAGCCAAGGCAATACAGTGGAGAGTTGCAGACCTGCCGTTTTTACAGTCACATACCATGCCCAGTGTAGAACTCTCAGACACCCTGAATAGCATGGATGCTTCCGAGGAGCCTGAGTCGCAGCCCTTGCTGTGAACAACAAGAAGGAGATGAACAAGAAAAAGAAGGAATATGGAGGACAGGAGATCCGGGGCTGTACAACGATCCAGGATGTGTTTTTTGACTCCACCGTGGTCCAGCCAGCCCTGCTGGGGAAGGAACATCTGGTAAGTGTGCCGTTTGCTTTGAAGTGTCAAGGATGGCACTCCCAAAGTAGCAGGATTCAGCTGTTTGACTTTTTTTATTTGTGCCAGAACTGACATGGAACAACCAAGAGAGGTAGAGTTACTCTCTGCTTTTCATTTTCCTTTGGCATTGGGAGGGGAGTGGGCAGGCAGAGCAGTTTTTGTGCAGAGACATCCCATGAGTCCTCCATAGAGATCTTAGTGAAACTTTCATGAAGGTAGTCTGCAGTCCCCTGCCAGAAGTTTCTAGGGAGGGCCATACTCCCCATAGCGAGTGCTGTGACTAGCCCCATGCTCCGTCAATCCCAAGCAGAAGTGAGACTGTCATGCTTATGACAAGGGGAGTGAGTTCAGTGTCTTAACTCTCACTTTTCATTGTAACCCTAGCCCTGGCCAAATGCCTAAGACAGGTAAGAAGGAGAAAGAGGATTCAGAATGATATTAGTGCAGGGCCTGGAGGATCACCCATGCAGACAGTACGGAGAAGCAGAGTGGAAAGGCGAGAGATGCAGGAAAAGGAGAGCGATGTGCTGCAGGAGATGCCTGCACTTCACAGACTTTAGTAGACCTACAGGTTCAACAGTCCAATACTTGCCTCCCTCTGCAGCCTGCAGAAAATCAATGTTGGGTGCTCCCTTTACTCCCTCCATATGCCATGTGACATTTGGGGTCAGTGCGCTATCCTGTAGCACTCACCCAAAGAGACATTAAGACAATCACAGTGCCACATACACTGCCCTGTGACAGCCCTGGTTGGTGCATGTGTACCCAAAACAGACTGTTCTTTACCCTTCATAAATTCTGTTCCTTTTTTTTGTTAAGCTTTGAATGTTTCATGAGAGCAAAGGATAGGCTGGGTCTCCTAAAATCATTGTTAGCATTTCACTGGTAATCTGCAAGTTAGGAAAAAGTCCCTTTGTGATATGAGGATCCCAGGGGAGCCATCTGAGTCATTCAGTTAGGACGCACTGCAAGAAATGGGATGGTCAGTCCCCAAAGCTGATGGTTATTTGAATATTTATAAACAGCAAGGCTGCGTCTAGACTGGCAAGATTTTGTGCAAATACTTTTAACGGAAAAGTTTTTCCGTTACATATTTGTGCAAGAGAGCGTCTATACTGGCATGTGCCTTTTGTGCAACAGATTTGCTTTTGTGCAAAAGCATCCATGCCAGTGTAGACACTCTCTTGCTCAAGAAAGCTCTGATGGCCATTTTAGCCATCGGGCTTTCTTGTGCAAGAAATTAATGTGGCTGTCTACACTGGCCCTCTTGCGCAAGAGGGCTTATCCCTGAGTGGGCGCGTCAGAGTATTTGCGCAAGAACCACTGTTTTTGTACATTACAAAGTCAGTGTTCTTGCACAAATACTTGCGGCCAGTGTAGACAGGTGGCAAGATTTTGCGCAAAAGTGGCCGCTTTTGCGCAAAATCATGCCAGTCTAGACGCAGCCCAAGCCAGCACAACAATCCAGGTCCCTACCAGTACCCAGCACCAGGCTTTCACCTGGACACCCAGATCAAAGTTCCACCAGTCCCAAAGGATCAGACACATTCCCTTCCAGCTCAATGCATATTTCAGATCTTATTCCAAATTTGTACTTCTAGCCAATTCTGATTAACTCAACTAAAACCGTATTGAGAGAGAGAATAGGTTAAATGATCAATGCACGTGCAGACATAAGTTCAATTCTTGAGGCTCAGCTTCATAATAAAGATGGTAAATGTATAGATGCACCAAGTTCTTCTAGAATTTTGTCCATCCATGGCTATAATCCAACATCATGTTCAGGGTGATTTCAGACAATGACTAGGATCTCAACCCTTGTGATTTAGGCTTCCCCTCCCTGAAAAATTAAGCAGATCTGAGAGAGACAGGATCAGGACCCAAGGGTTTCTTGTATAGACCTGGGTAAACAACAGGCTTTTGGTGTGATCTTCTGTTTCCCTGAAAATCATGGGGATTTATCCATTAAGCTGTTTTTTGTAAACTTTAAAGAGACATCTCAACAATGACATTATTTCCTAAATCTTAATATTCTCTTTTGAGCTCTGAATCAATGGTTATAAGAACATAAGAATGGACATACTGGGTCATATCAAAGGTTCACCTAGCCCAATATTCTGTCTTCTGACAATGGCCAATCCTAAGTACCCCTCAAGGGAATAAACAGAACAGGTAATCATCAAGTGATCCCTCCCCTGTCATCCATTCCCAGCTTCTACAAACAGAAGCTAGAGACACTATTCCTACCCATCCTGGCAAATAGTCATTGATGGATCTATCCTCCATGAATTTATCTTTTTTTTTTTTTTTTTTTTTTTAACCCTGTTAAAGTCCTGGCTGTCCCAACATCCTCTGGCAAGGAGTTCCACAGGTTGACTGTGTGTTGTGTGTTGGGTGAAGTAAGACAGAATAGTAGCAATATATAGGAACTGTCTTTATATGATCAGCATCTGTAAGTGTAAACAGCTAGTGTTACCTCTAATTTCTAACAATGAAGGTTTGTATTTCAAAATTCTAGCTTAACTAGCATTGAATGGCTTTAATTACCATGTGTATACTTTTCTCACATGTCTGCACAGGTTGACTCTGAGTCATTTTCCCTGGGATTGTTAAACTTTAAATCTTTCTGGCCATGTGTCCTAGCTGCCATAGGATGTGTTACGACTATTATGCAGTGGAATCAGCAATGTTTTTTATGGTCATTATTATAACCAGAACACAACATCCTGCTTGCATCTTTCTGAACTGTTCTGTGTTCAAGGTGCATGTCTCATGCACCTTCCCTGACCTGCTCATGAATGAAGGCATCCCGGCTGATCCACTAATGCTTTTACAACCATAGAAAATAGCTCTTTCTGCTGATGTGTTCTGTGGCAAGGTGGCCTGATGCTAAAATTGGGATATGCATGCCCTCTATTGCCCCCACAACCGTTTGGGAACTCCATTGCTACTAGTCAGTCACAAATCAGTTTGGAGTTGGTCCACTGTGAGGGACATTCTCCTAACGTGCAGGTGCAGGGCAGAGTGGATGGTTTTGTAGCAATCTGGCATTGCAAGTTTTCACAGTGCAATTGCTGTTCCCTTCTCATCTGCCAGTGCAGCTCTCATAATGGTGTCCTTGCCCTGGAGCTTTGGGGGCAGTTCAGCGCACAGATCCAGAAGTATGCCTTACCCATCCACAGGTTCTGTAGCCACTGCTCATCATCCCAAACCTGTGTGACAACGCAATCTCACCAGTCAATGCTTGTTTCTTGGGCTTGGAACTGGCACTCTACCATCTCCAGTTGCTCTGTGAATACCATCATCCACCTTAAATTGTTTCCTTCTGTGTTACACGGCCCTCTAGCCTCCAAGGAATTGGCACATTTCCCATGGCATCCCTTGCAGATCTAGAAATATTGCAGGATCAGGTATGTGTACTCTCCATGCTCGTGACAATAATCTGGAACCATGCTTCTGTCAGACATGGTGCATAGCAAGGAACAGAAGTTTACCTTTTATCATTAATCATATAGTTGTGCACGATCCACTATTTGATCTGAGGAAGTGGGTCTGGCCCACGAAAGCTCATCACCTAATAAACCATCTTGTTAGTCTTTAAAGTGCTACATAGTCCTGTACTTTGTTTCAGCTACACCAGACAAACACGGCTACATTTCTATCACTATTATTATTATTATTATTATTATTATTATTATTGTTATTCACTCTGCTGATACCATTATTGGACCTAACCAAGTGAGTTATAATTTCTATCACTATTATTATTAGGCATTACTTATATAGTGCCAAAGGTAAATACGGTCCTTACAGAACACAGAAAAAGCAAGGTGGTTGCTTCAAGGAACATACACTATATCTGAGTGTATATGTGATATACCGAGTAATAGTTTCAGTGTCTGTGGGAACAGACATCACTGTGAAATATTGGAAGGCAGTGAGCAGTGGAAGTTTTGACAAAAGGAATAGAAGAGAATGATGTTGCTTTGTGCACAAGAGGGGAGTGCTGTTCCAAAGATAGGTGACAGAATGAAAGAAGGCATGTTATAAAGAGTGGGAGAAGGACATAAGAACAGCAGTTTAAGAGAGGGAGGTTTGGGAGGAACCACATTGCAGAAGCAGGAGGAAATTAGATCACAGCTGTAGGCTGAGTGGAGGAGTGCAGGGCCATGAAGATGAGAATGAAAAAGCTTGTGGAACAAGAGGGAGTCAGGGTAGCATGCAGGGAGGGTAATGGTGTGGTCAGAGCAGCAGGATGGGACGATGAAGTATTGGTTTGACTGTGAAAGGCAGATGGATACGGAACTGTTTGTAATTGTAATAAAATACACCCCGGTGGATCTGCCATTAAATGTCCGTTTACTCCAAACAAACGGAGCTGATGAACCTTATGGTGGTTGAGAGAGTGGTTTGATCTCTCACAGACCAGGTCTGCACTGGTGGAGAAAATCAATGAAAGATATGCAATTCCGGCTATGACAATGGCATAGCTGGAGTTGATGTACCTTACATCATAGAACACTAGACCTGGAAGGCACCTCGAGAGGTCATCGAGTTCAGTCCCCTGCCCTCACGGCAGGACCAAGCACTGCCTAGATCATTCCTGACAGGTGTCTGTCTAATCTGTTCTTAAATATTTCCAACGATGGAGATTCCACAACCCCCTTAGGCAATTTATTCCATCATTTTCTGGGGTAGCCTCACAACAGCAGGTCGACAAGAAATGCTCCCATCAACTTTCCTTGTGACTGCAAGGAGTACTGCGGTCAATGAGGGTACCATCAGCATTGGATTTAGCGAGCTTTTACTAGGCCCACTAAAACAAATGCCGGAAAATCAACTGCCATAGCGTCAATGTCCGCCTCTGTTAAAACAAGCCCATAGAGCCTGGAAGCATTCTTTCAAGAAACTCCTATTGAGAATCGAGAGTAATTTAATTATAGGTAGGTGTGTTCCTAGAGGGAAAGGACACAAACCTGGTAACAGAGCAGGTCAAAATGCTTCAAGTGAAAAATTTTCCTGATGAAAAATTAGTTTTAATCAAAGATAATATTGTTAAGGAAATATGTTAGCTTAAAAAACTTTTCAGGTTGTGTCAAAGCCCAATAAGATGTTCATGTTGGGTTTGAAAAAGGAGCATAATAGAAGAAGCTGGACAAAATGAGATTAAATGTTGGAGAACTTTTTACAGTACTGTTACTGCCAACTCTATGTGTTCAAACATCTTGAGGCAGAGCCCTTAATAATCAGGATACTGACTTTTACAACATGAAATTAAAGTATCAATAAATCAGACTTCCTTCTCTCCAGTTTATGTGCAGTCGTTTCAGTTTGAAAATGTAACTTTGCATGCACAGATGAAGATGCATGCACATGCAGAAATGAATGCTTTCCCGCTGGCTGCTACATGGGGGAATTCCACTTCTTGTTTCTTAAGGAGGCCACTGAAAATGCATACATAATTTTACATTGGCTTGTTGATTATTGATATACTCTAGAATGATTGTTCCATGGACAAAACAGTCTGTCATCTCTTTCCATCTGTATAAAAACGTTCCTGAAAGACTATAAAGAAAGTAGAAATAAACATGCAAGGATTCTCTCATTGCTGTATTTAATCCACCTCCTCTATTAGGGATGGGAAATCCACCACTGAGAGTTTCCTTGTTACAGTTATGTTAAATTGTCAATGTTTTCCTCTGGAACTATTGCCCAAAACCAGATTTGGGGCAAAATTTTTGCAAAATTTCACAAATTTGTTCAAGCATAGCAATTTTACTAATGAAAACAGTCTCAGCAGTGGAAAGTAGAAAAGTTGCTCTCTCATTCAAATAAAACTTTTTTACATTTGCCCCTGTAATTCCCCTTTATCACTGCTATTATTATAATTATTGTCATTGTCATCCATATATTTGTCTATCATAGCACCTATGCTATGTTCATGGCCTGTTCATGGATTAAAATCCCATCACGCTAGTTCTATTTCTCCACCTTTTCTTATAACCTTTAAAAAAAAAATTTTTCTGTTTTGTTCTCTTTTTCTTTTTACTTCTCCTCCTTTTGTGGGAAATTTTTGGAAAAGGACTTTCTAGCTCCTGTCCTTTGTTCTCTTGTGGAAGGAAATACATCTTTAAGACACAGGAGGTGGGCATACAAAAATAAACTCATCCTTCCTCATAAACCACATTACAGTATTTCCAAATAAAATTCTTAAGAAATTCAAGATTCTTGTAAATAAAGGCTGAGTAAACGGCAAAAATCCCAAAGACAAGACAGAACAAAATGAACTGAAACTGAACTCCTAAATAGCAGACTGAAAATCAAAGTTTACAGAGATTTTTAAGGTGAGATCCTGGTCTTACTGAAGTCAATTAATTTTGGCCATAGATTTCAATTAATTAAATAAAGTTCAATAAATCCAGGATTTCATTCTTAATGTTTTCCCCTCTAATGTAGATGATAATGATCTAGTCATTTAAAAACATTACAATGAAATAAATTTTGCTCTAATACATATCACCTCTAATTTTCTTTCTTATCTGCGTGGAAGTTCCAGACTTGCAAAATTATGTAGTAAATATAGAAAAGAGACAGAATTTGTGATCTGGCTGCCTAACATGTTGGACTATCACGTGACAAGAATGTTAATGTCTTGAAAACTCAATTATTTTATTCCTCCATGGAGAGTTTTCTCACATTGACTTTTCAAGGCAAAGAATGCAATTATGATGATATCACTGTAGCAGCATTCATGTGGATGACTGTTTTCCATTGGTCTCTCTGTTCACCCAGGGATAGACCATGTGCATTGTCAATTCCTTGATAAGGATTTGGGTACAGGAGGATTGCATGGTTTGGAAGTAGGTAGGATTTGTGTCCATTGTGAAGATCATACAATTAATTTTGTTTCAATCAACTGACTCATAGCATCTCCACTGTATCCTGCATTGCCAGCAGTAATGGAACATCTAGTTTGGGGATCTTGTATTGTCTTCCTCATCATTCTAATTTTGTAATGCATCTGACACTGGCAGGGCCAGTCGAGTGTCTGATGTGATGGTCCCCCTCTGAGTTTTTCATAGTTAGGAAAAAACAGAGGAGGACTGGATAAGATTGGGACACTGTCCCACACCAACCTGATTGCCAATCAGAGAAAAACGCATCAGAAACTTGCCTGTGTAGCTCTACTCCCACACCCACTCTTGGAAAATGTGTTTCCCTTAATCAGAATCAAGGTCATCTGCTCTAGCATTCCCTAAGTATGAAACAGCATTACAGCTACTACCCACATCTCCTGATGATGGAGATGCAGTGAAATACATTGTCAAACATTACCTCCAACTGGGGTAAACCAAATGCAAACCACAGCTATGCCACGACAAGCCAGTAAATTAGGTAATTTCACTCAACACTGCCTCCATATTAAATGTTGATACTGCTGCTTCTAAACACCTGTTCTGAAGTAGTCTAGTTTATCATTGACAAAAGTGAGATTTGGCTTACGGTGAAATGGATTCTGTGAAATAATGTTCTTTCAGATGTCCAGATAACAGGGACTGGAATGGAACATGAATGGGGTGAATGCAGTTATCTTTGAATCCCAAAGGATTCAAGTTGGGCTGGAGAAACACTGGAAAGGTGATTTAGGGAAATCTGCTCTGTGACTGCTCATGCTTCACCTGTTCTTTGAATAAACAGAGTATATTGTGTCATTCCTGGCACTTTTCACAAGCAACCCTTTGGATAGCTAGGTCCTCTGCTAGTCCCTGGTGTTGACACTGGTAGGAAAAATTCTTCCGTAGACGTAGCTACTGACTCTTGGAGAGGTGGATTACTTACAACCTTGGGAGAACCCCTTTCATCAGCATAGGTAGTATCTTTGCTGAAGTGCTACAGTGGTGCCGCTATAATGCTTAAAGCATAGACAAGTCTGAATCAGGCCTGCATAACAGGTCCAGAGAAATGAGTTGACATAGTTAATTTACTACAGTGAGTAAAATGTTCTGAGGTGACCATGGGTTGTTTCTGTTCTGAGAGAAATGAATTTCCTATTAGTCATCATGGACAATTCCTTCAGATATTTTTCTGGATCTGTGGTTAGGAACCTCCCCTTTCCCTTCAGTGGGAATTTACTTCAACCTAATGTGGCTTCAAAAGAAAGGCAGGTATGTCTACACTAGCCCCAAGTTCGAACTAGGGAGGCTAATGAGGGTGACCGAAATTGCTAATGAAGTGCGGGATTTAACAGTTAAACCCCTTAGCTTGAATTAACTGTTAAACCTCATTCCACGAGAACTAACAGTTAATTCCAACTAAGGTGTTTATCTCATAATCCTGCTTCTCTGCTGCGTGTAGACGCGGGCAGTTACTTTGGGCTAGTCAGTTTCCAAAATGGTGACTGGCTGGGAGTATGCTAATCAAGCACAGGATATTTAAATCCCACGCTTCATTAGCAATTTCGGTTGCCCTCATTAGCCTCCCTAGTTCAAACTAGGGGGCTAGTGTAGATGTACCCAGAAATCCATCCGTCCCTGACAAATTTAATGCGTTATACCTGATTATAAAAACTGATTTAGTCTGACAAGGTGGGTGAGGGAATATCTTTTATTGGACCAACTTCTGGTGGGGACAGAGACAAGCTTTGGAGATTACACAGAGCTCTTCTGATCTGGAAAACTTACTCAGGCCAGGTCTACATTACAGACTTATACAGGTATAACTATGCTGTTCAGCAGTGAGAAAAATCCACAGCCTTGAGTAATATAGTTATAGTGACCTCACCCCTGGTGTAGACACAGAACTATATTGGTGTGAGAGCTTCTCCTGTCAACATAACTACCACCTCTCATTGATGTGGATTAACTATGCCAGTGGGGTTTCTACCACAACCTCCCGTGGAAGCCTCTTCAAGCACTTAATTTCCCCTATAGTTACAAAGTTTTCCCTAATATCTAACCTAAATCTCCCTTGCTGTAAAGTAAGCCCATTACTTACTGTCCTATCATCAACAGACACTGAGGAAAAATTGATCATTGTCCTCTTAATACCAAACCTAAATATAATAAACTATCAGCTCACTCCTCAATTTTCTTTTCTCAAGATTAAACATACAGTTTTTTTAAAACTTCCCCACAGGTCAGGTTGCCTAAACCTTTTATCATTTTTATTCTTCTCTGGACACTCTCAAATTTGTCCGCATCTTTCCTAAAGTGTAGCACCCAGAACTGGACACAGTACTCCAGCTGAAGACTCACAAGTCTCAAGCAGAATGAAACAATTACCTCTGTTTCATGCATAACACTTCTGTTAACACCCCTCAGAACATTAGCCTTTTTTACAACTGCATGACATTGTTGACTCATATTCCATGTTGTGATCACTGTTACCTCACATCATGTTCAGCAGTACTGCAACATCGCCTGTCATTTCCCATTTTGTAATTGTGCATTTGATAGGTAGTAGTGGTTTATCTAGAAGATCATTGTGGTCCAAAGTGGATGACTTTATTTAATGCTGTAATGAGTGTTACTGTAGAAGGAGGGCAGTGTCCATGGACTAGACTGGAATGATGGAGAAATAGAGAAATCTTTAGTGCAGTCAGGATGCAGTCAGAAAAATATTGTGGTCCATTCTGTAGATTAAAACCAAAAGGACCTATGTAAGAGAAGACCGGTGCCTTGTGATAGTGGTTGGGAAAATAATTTTATCAGTTCACTCTAACATGGGCAGTGGGTAATGTAGGCAAGAGAAAGAATTGCCTTCACAAAACTACATACATTGCCTGGCTTTCTGGGAGGACTGGAATCACTGCACAACAACCCCAGTTTCTTGGTGGCCAGGAAGGATCAGGCTTGAGGGTTTGGGTGGGGCATGGCTTGGGAGGAGAAGGAGGTTGTGGAAGGGGTGTGGTCTGTGGGAAAGGGGTGTGGCTTCAGGTGGAAAGCGTAGGGGTTGGGCTTGCCTTCCCTAGCTGGGCCTTCACCTGTCAACCATGCACTCTAGGAAACAAATATTTGCATAAATGGTGATTACTTATATTCTGCAAGGGAGAGGCAGATGAATGGAAAATATATCTTTGTGTATGCACCTTAGATGTTAGCAAATGCTTCTGGAAATGACTTGTGTCTCTCAAACAGACTAGAGAGCGCAACTTCAAGAAAGAAATATCAGTTATAATCAGGGATGAAAGTAACTTCAAGTTTCTCACAGGTGTACTGTCATATTGCAAACATCCCTTCCCCTTCCACCTCTACTCTTAGACACGTAACTTCATGGAACCCTTTGAATGATTGATACTTAAAGCTACTACTGATACTTTAGAATAAAACTTTAATATTGGAATAAAATCCTGTAATAACCTTCTAGTAACTCCCACATTGGCCCATATAGCTTCTCTCACTGCTCTCCTCAATCTCGTGATGCTATGCCTTAAGATACATGTGCTGCACTTTTTCACACATGCCATAGGATTCCACTGAGCATAAGGAGGTCCCACACATGAAATAAATAGTAAGTCCGCTACATGATGAGTAGTAAGAACAGACCATTTCACTGTAATTATGTTATTCATTGTACTAAATTCCCTTTTGCTTGCAGCAAGGATGTCTACTGCAAGGACAAGGGTTTTTTTAAGTCTTTCAGGAATGTTTTTTCCTTCAGAAACCTTGAGTGTGTTTCCTGTTGATTTATTCTCAGTTGATTAGCCAGTGTTCTTACTTCCTTTCCTCCACAGTAGAGATTCCCTGGATTCTCTTGACAATGTTTCAGGATTCAAAACTGATAAATTGTTGATTAAGTTAATATAATCACAAGCCCTTTCTTCATGTGTCCTTTGATTAACTTTGTTTGAGGCATTGTGAATTTTTGTCCTTGTGTTGTCAGCAACTGCATGAATGAATCCAAAGAAGCTGATTCTGGGGCTTTTTTCCGGTGCTATTTGGTTTGCTGTTTTTGAACATCCTGGATTGGTCAGCCTTCTGGGCTTGTTCAGAGTGAATTCATGGGTCTGGTTTTAGTCTTGATTCTCTCGATGTATATTTTCATTAGGCTTTCTGCTTTGGGAATTTCTCGTTCTTGTAATATCTCAGACAAGTCCTTCAGTTCTGTGAGAGCATCCAGCATTAAAGAAAGGTTTCTGATGAAATGTACAGAACACAGCTTTGAGTGCAGTCCTTGAAACTTAGCATGTTTGCTTCCGACTCTCGATTGATCTCATGAGGCCTCCTCAAAATGTTTTACTAAAGCTGGGTATGTGTGCCAAACTACACTGACTGCTTTGCATGTTGACGCTACGCACATTACATTTGCTGATTTTTATTTTATTTTTTTTAAGTACAATGTCTAATTCATTGACGTGAGCTTTCTCAGTTCACAAGAGCTTTTTGGTGATTGACTGTACATTGAATATAATGCATTGAAGAAAGCCTTAAAATCATTTGTACCTCCCTGCCTGTGTGCAGTTCCAGGCTCCCTCAAGCTCTTTGTCCCAATCTGTTCTGCTCACCTCCCCAACGCGGTCTAGCTCATTTCCCCTCCACGCTTAAGTAAGGCAGCTTCCACCTCCACAATGTGGAGACCCAAAAGAAGGATCATTGAAACTGTCTATCCTACTCTCTGTTCCAGTGCCTGCACCCAGCAATAGCTTGAAGCAGCCCAGAGCTGCAATTGCAGGGGGAATCTTGCTTGGGCCTGGCCTGGAGCATGCCTGGAGCAGGCCAGTGTAACTTGTTTGCTCCAGGTGATGACTTTTTCCACATACCTGAGCAACATAAGTTATATTGACATGAGCAGAATGTAGACCTGCCCTGAAGGTGGGGAACTGACTGAAATTCAAGCCTTTCTTACCTGCCCTTTCTTAGCACTGCCTTTGTTCTCCCCCCAGAACAGGGACTTCTGCTTCCCTCCAGATAGAATATCACATACCTCGTCCCCTCTCTCAACATCTGTGCTCCAGAGTGCCCAAGCTTGTGTATTTGTCACTGCCTGGTACACTAGAAGGGTGAGACTGTTGCTCTCATTGAACCATTGGATATTTTACTATTTGACAGGGGTGGGGAGTGGTGCAGATTTGCTAAATATCTTAGGGTATGTCTACACTACCACCCTAGTTCGAACTAGGGTGGTAATGTAGGCAACCAGAGTTGCAAATGAAGCCTGGGATCTGAATTTCCCGGGCTTCATTTGCATAAAGCCGGCGCCACCATTTTTAAATGTCCGCTAGTGCGGACTCCGTGCCGCGTGTAGCCGTGCGGCATGGACTAGATAGTTCGGACTAGGCTTCCTAGTCTGAACTACCGTTACTCCTCGTGTAATAGTGAAACGAGGAGTAATGGTAGTTCAGACTAGGAAGCCTAGTCCGAACTACCTAGTCCGTGCCGCGTGTAGCCGCGCGGCACGGAGTCCGCACTAGCGGACATTTAAAAATGGTGGCGCCCGGCTTTATGCAAATGAAGCCCGGGAAATTCAAACCCGGGCTTCATTTGCAACTCCGGTTGCCTACATTACCACCCTAGTTCGAACTAGGGTGGTAGTGTAGACATACCGTTACAGAGTGCCATTGCACAGGAGGGGTGTCTGCAAGCAGCATCAGCTCTTAAACTGAGGAAGCCTAATCCCCTAGTATGTCCATTTAGTTCTGTGGGCTAGCACAGCGGCTTGGGATCATTCAGCCTAGCGGGACTGAGTCCACTTGTCCTGAACCCTTGCTGGAAGTAGAGGGATGAAAGCTCCATTCCTCCCATCCTTCCCTCTTCCCCTGCTGTGCACCCACACAAGCACTGGGGATGCTTCATTATGAAGTGACAAGATGGCAGCTTTCTAGTGTACTGGAGGAAGTAGCAAATAAAGACTCAGCAGGTGCTCAGAGGACGGCAGCAGCACTGCATGACTAAGACAGCAGCAAACAAATACAGCTAGAGAGTAGGAGAAAGCAACAAAGCCATATTCTGTTCTCACTGATGTCTATCCAGTGTCAACGGTGCATTTACCTTTGCTCACTTACACTCTATACCAGGGTGGGGAACCCTTTTTGGGTCAGGGACCACTAACTCTCAGAAAAAGTAGTTGGGGACTGCACACAAGTGAGAAGCAAAAAACCCCCAACTCTCACTGACATGGCCCCCAGGCTCCCAGCTGAGGAGAGAGACACTCCCCACATTCCCCTTGCACACCAGAGCCCAGAGGGGCCCAGCCTACTAGATTTTGTGTGCTCCTGCCCTGTGGTGGGGCAGTAGGGAGGCTGGAATGCCACCATAGGCTCCCCAATGCTCTGAACTTTGAGGGCCGGATCCAGGCAAGCCAGAGCCTTTAGATGTCTAGGTGATGCCATTTCAGGGCTGGAGAATGAGCCCCCCAGCTCACACCGGGCAACAGTAGCTCCTGTCTAGAGGGGTTGGACTCACCTTTTCACTCTTGCTATTTCAAGTTGGCGCATGGGGTTGTTTGGCACTGTGACCTCATTGGCCATGTCCAATGCCACTCACTTGAATTTGGCCCAGCTGTCTTTCCATCATGATGGAGGGGCAGCTGAGCCAAACCCACACAGCACTGCCACCTTGTGTGCCATGTCACAACACCTGGAGTGGGGAGCCCCCTAGCTCCTGCCCCACAGGCAGGAGTCACCACTGCCAAGTGAATGAGGGCATGACTCCTCATCCATCTACTTTCCCTCTGAAAACCTGGCTCTGCCATAGCTCAAGAGTGTATAACTCTAGGGTCCAAAAAGCTTTCATGCTGGCAATCTAACAATGGTTTGTTTTACTTCTTCACATTTTCTTGTTGGAAAACATAGGGATCTAGTCTTTTGTTGTCTTGCAGAATATTTCCATAGCTAACATTCATTCAAAAGAATGACCAGTTTGCATTTAAATGTACTTTAAAGGAGAACAGAACCTTTTATTGCATCTTCTGCTCAATATATTTCCCCTATATGGGATATTCATCTCCACATAGATCAGTCCAGGATGAATCACGTGCTGCCATCTATTGGAATTGTCCTCAAACAGCAGCCTATCATGCATATATTTATTTTAATCTCTTATGTAACCAGAACCAATTACATTGAGAGGCTAACTGGCTAATCCATTTGTTTTTCCACACACATTATTCCAGGCTTCAAACTGAGGAAGCTTTACAGTGGAAATCCTGTATATCTCCCCCACCCCTCCCTGCATCTCCCAACAGACACCTTGCAAAATAAATAGAGGGTGGGCAAAAGGAAAGGTGACTTCCCCTTTTCATTCCAGCTGTGCTTGCTGCTTTTTTCTGTTTTGATGGCCTGAGGGAACCATAACTTATTTTTGCCGTCAAGAATATATGCATCTTCCTGTCCCAACTGATGTTGGGTTGTTGCCTGGAAGCACTTGAAATGA
Source organism: Pelodiscus sinensis (assembly GCF_049634645.1). Lineage (NCBI taxonomy): Eukaryota > Metazoa > Chordata > Testudines > Trionychidae > Pelodiscus > Pelodiscus sinensis. The sequence continues at coordinate 98,208,760 of NC_134713.1, read as the reverse complement.
TCAGAAAGAAAAGGTGCTATCAGAAAAGTGAGTGCAGAGAAATGGTTTCTCTCAAGTTCAGTGGACTCCAAACTTTTTAAATGGCACCTCTTCTTAACCAAAGGTATTTTGCCTGTGCCCCTTTGAGAGCTGCAGTTGGGAGCTGGGACAGAGAGCAGAGCCATGGTTGGGGTGAGGACCAAGACCAGGGCTGGGGCTAAAGCTGGAGCCAGGCTCAGGAGTGGGAGCAGGGCTGGGCGCCAAGCCTGGGAATAGAGATACTGTTGGGGTAGGAAACAGGGGGCCATGGCTGGGACTGGGGCTGCAGCCAGGCAGGGCCAGGAGTGGAGGCCACAGCTGAGCCAGAAGCTGGGGGCTGGGGGCTGCAGCTGGGGCCCGGCTGCAGTCAGAGCTTACAGCTAGAGCCAAGGTTGGGGGTGGGGCTGAGGGCAGATTGGGACTGGGTGGTGCTCTCCTCCCCCCCATCTCCCTGTGGGAGCTGACTCAGGCCCTGCTATGCCCTCCCCAGACATTCTTCCATTCCCTCACAGAGGGGCACTCTTCACAGTTTGGCCCCACTCCTCTAGTCTGATTTCCTGTATATCCCAGATCACCAGCAGCAGCCAGCACCCACACACTAAATCCAACAATAGAAATGAGACCAAAGTATTACAGACTACAAAATACTGAAATGCTGTTGTGCTGAAATGTGTAGAGCCCTGAACAGATACAAAATTTGTAGTCACAACCACATCTGCATAAATGAGCCACAGATATCCACATTCATGTCCACAGATGTGGATACCCATGGATATCCACAAATTTGCAGGGTGCTAAATACAAAATTTGTATCCTTATCTGCATTCATATCTGCAAAATTGAGTCGCAGATATCCACAGCGGTATATGTGGACACCTGCAGATATAAAGTAGATATCTGTGGATCTGCCGGGCTCTAGAAATGTGAACTATCAGACTGGAAGGAGAATATTAGTGGAGCACCTCAAAGATCAGTTTCAAGACAAATTTTATCCAGTATTTTTATTAATGATCGTGGCATAAAATGTAGGAGTGTGCTCATGAAATTTGCTAATGATGCAAAGACGGGAAGCATTGTCAATACAGAAAAGGATCAAAACATTTTACAGGAAAATCTGGATGTCCTTGAGGACTGGAGTGACAGAAATGGGATTCAATTCAATAGTACAAAAGTGAAAGATCATGAACTAAGGTTCTAATGGTAAGAATTTCTACTACAAGTGGTGAGCGTATCAGTTGGAAGTGACAGAGGAGGAAAGAGACCAAAGGGTGTCAGATAATCAAAGGATGACTATGATCCACCAAATGTGATGTAGCTATGAAAAAGGTATCTGTGCAGGGCTCTACACATTTCAACACAACCCTTTCCTTTTCCCCTTTAACCAGTTCCTTATCTACCTTGCAATTATTTTTCAATTGTCATCTTCTCTAATATAATTAATTTCCAGTATGATACCATGTCAAATGCTTTACTAAAGTACAGGTCTATTAGACCTACTGCATTTCCCTTATCTATCAAAATCTTTTTTTTTTCCTCAAAGAAGAAAATCAGGTTAGTCGGGCATGATCTACTCTTGCCGAATTTGGATTGCATTTTCTGTTTGCCTCCAGGAATTTAATTATTCTTTCATTCACAATATGTTCTAAAGTCTTTAATACTACTGAGATCAGACTAACAGGTCTGTAATTGCTCGGAACAATTATTTCCCCTTTCTTAAATATAAGTACAACACTGGTTAGTCTCCTGTCATATGGAATTGACCCCAAACAGATATATCTATTAATAATCTTTGTTACCAGACTCGCAATCTCATGTGCCATATCTTTCAGTATACTGTGATGGAAATGATCCAGTACCCATTTTGAGCACATGAACCTCTTTACATTTTATTTTCACCTTGGGGGTAGTCATTTTCATTTCTATACCCTCACTTCCATTGTGTCCTGCCTTCATGCCCATACTCATATTATCATTCTTACTAAAACTCAAGGCAAAATATTCATTTACTTTTTGAGCCATTCCTAGATTATCTTAATCTCTCCAATCTCATCCGTCCTTATTCTTATTAACAGATGATAAAAAGTGTGTGTGTAGAGACAGGTAGATAGGATTATACAATGTCATTTCTATGTATCTCCTAATTGTGTGGATCATGGTTAAGGCTACATTTTAGTCACAAGTATTTTTAGTAAAAGTCATGGACAGGCAGCTCCCTCCCCCCTCCTCCCCCCCCAAGCACTCATGGCCCCCCTAGGTCACCCCATTCCCCCAAATTTAATCAGGGATATATAGTACCAGTCAGACCTATTCATGACTGGTACTATACATCCCTGATTAAATTTGGGGGAATGGGGTGACTAGGGATGCCATGAGTGCTCAGGGGAGCCCCCAAAAGAAAGCAATGCCCAGAGCCCACACTCTTTCACACACCCCATCCCTTAGCCCCTTCCCACACCTAAACCCCTGCTGCTGGGAGAAGGGGGCGGGTCATGGTCACGCAAGACTGTGCAGGCAACAGCTGGTGTGGCTGACACAGAGATGCTTGTTCTGTGCAAGTGGCCCCTGGGCCTGCTGCACCAGCCACTTCAGAAGTCACAGAGTTCCAGGAAATTCACGGAATCCATGACTTCCATGACCTCTGTGACAAACTCACAGCCTTCCTCATGATTACTCATCAGAGGGGGAAATCTTAAAACTAGTGTGTGTTCTTATCAGTTTACTTTAATGAATCATATATCTTCGAAAGTAGAACTGAATCCTATGCTTGCATAGGAATGGACTGTGGTTAAATATTTTTCCCATCCTCTAACTGCTATGGTCATTTAAGTCTAAATTTATGAACACATTCTTCTCATAGAGTATATCTACACAGCAAAGTTATTTTGAAATAATAGCCCTTATTTCAAAATGACTGTACTAGTGTCTACACAGCCAAACCGCTTATTTCGAATTTGGTAAACCTCATTCTACGAGGAATAACTCCAAATTCGAAATAGCTATTTTGAAATAAGTGCTGTGTAGACACTTATTTCAAAATAGGGGTCTTCCAGCCTTCCCAGGGTTCCCTGGTGGCCACTCCAGCCTCAACCAAGAACACTCCATTCCCTACTCCCCTCCCCGGAGCCCTTAAAGGGGTAGACTCTGGCCACAGTGCCTGTGCCAGCTCCAAGCCTGCCAGCCCCGAGCAAGCAGTCACTGTCCCTGACCCAGTGGCCCCAAAACATGAGCCAGCAAGCCACTGGCATCCAGCCCTCCACCGCTCCCCAGGAGCAGTCTGCCAGCTCCCAGGAGCCTGCCAGGACCCAGAGAAGGTGGGTGGCTTCCTGGTCCAGGGTGGAGATCATGGACCTTATTCAGGTTTGGGGGGGGGTGCCCCCAATGTCCATGAACTCCACACTAGACGGAGGAACGCGGCCGTCTATGGCAGGATAGCTGCCAGCCTGGCCACCAAAGGCCACATGTGAACCTAGGAGCAGGTTTGCACTACGATGAAGTTGGTCCGGCGAGACCCCCACCGCTGAGCCCTGAGCTTCCCCTCCCCCTTCTTCCCCTTGCTTCCCCCTTCCAGCTCCCTCCTCCCAGGTTTCACCCTCCCCTCTCTGACCCACTCTTCTCCCCTCTTCTGCCTCCTTTCCCCAGTCTCACCAGTTTCATTCCCTCCTCCCAAGTTTTGTTAAATAAAGAGAGTTTGTGTTCATGAAAATACATGTATTTTATTTGACATCAGGAAGGGGGCTAGGGAGGGGTAAGTGGATGGACGTGAGTGAGGAATGAGGCACAAGCCCTCAGTGGGGCAGACCTGGGAGGCTTTTCGTGCTCCTCAGGGTGGAAGCTCTCCTGCAGGGCCTCCTGGATACTGACAGCCCCCTCCTGCCCCTCTCCCCCCCCCCCCCCCGATGGACCTCCCAGATGGCAGCCTGCAGAAAGTGAAGCCAAGCTCGCAGCAACGCGTCCAAGAGAAGCACCAGAGTGCTCAGGGGCAGCTCTGGCTCCATGTTGCAGAGTGCTGTGGTGTCCTGAGTGAGGGCAACCAGAGTTCACAGAGACAAAATGCTTTTCTGTTTCTCATCGAGGTAGACAAGCAAGCAGGGAAACCTGAGAACTGGCTGTTCAGGAGGTCCCTTTAAGCACAGCCCCACACAGTAAGTCCTGACCTGGTGTCCTGCTGGAACTGGTTCCGGCCAGCCTTAAATGTGATTCAGAGTCCACTTGGTATGAATGCGCTATTTCAAAATAGCAAAATGCTATTTCGAAATGCATTTTGTGTGTAGATAACACTAAATAACACTGTAGTGTAGACAGACCCATATAGACTAGGAAACTTTTGCCATCAAAGTACCCTCAAAATCAGCTGCATCTTATAATAAAAGTGGAATTTTTTGAAGGGGAAGTAGAGATATGCTAAAAGTTAAATTCTGATCTCAGTCACTGAAGTTAATAACATTATTGTGGATTTACATGGATATGGCCAGTAATGGGATCTGGATCTTAATGAGTATAATGAATGGACTATCTTTTAAAAAGAAAAATGAAAATAAACAATGGCTTCAGTGGGGATCCTAAAACTGATTTTTATAAGAATGTGATTTATGGCCGTCAATTGTGTTTGTCAAAAGATGTCTGTAGCACTTGCGCATGAGAAGGTGGAAGGTGGGTGGTGAAATGGAAAGCTCATTCCAATCTCATAAACTAACAAGGCAAATCAATCTCACCAGGTATTTATTTGTGTCTGAAGAATTCAGAGGAATGCAGTCTTTGTCTTAGCAGTGATTTGTGAGTTAGCCAGAATGGCCTCGAAGAAGTAGGCCTTTTTCCATAATAATCTTATGAGCCACTCAGCTGTGAAACTAAGATCCACAAAACAACTTAGCTTTATGGTCTAAAATTCTATTCTTTTTTTCACACCGTGCTCATCACCACAGTCTCTGAGTACCTTCCAGTAGTATCATGTGCTGATTGTTCTCTCATTGTCTCCTCCAGAGAGATAAGCATGTGCAGTTAAGCATTTGTTATGATAGGGTGTGTGGTTTTTATTTTTGTTACATAAATATGCCTGTTCCTATGTGCTGGTATTAAGGAATGCAGGGTCAAATAAATACACCTTGCACTTGGTATGGAAGACAGTGAGGTTTGTATTAGTCATTAGTTCATGACAGGGGGAAACTTGTGCCACAGTCTTAGACCACACCTTTCATGAAGACAAGCTTTATTCTTGTTTTTGAGAGTTTCATTGTGCTAGAAGTGCAAAGTTGTTAGCCACAGTCTTCATCTTTGAGTTTCAGAGGGCCTTTAGGTATCTCGGGCCCATGGAGCACTTTGAATATAAGTCCAGAGGCCTTAAATTTCAGTCACAATTCTAAGGGAAGCCAGTGTAGAAGGCAGCAGTAGCCTGAAGTGCTGAGGAGAGGTACTGCAGAGTTTTATGCTAGTTGAAGTTTCGGATTGCTGACAGTTTCATGCCCCAGGTATATTGCATTGCTGTCACTCAGCCAACAGGTGACAGAAAAATAAATAACTGAGGCCAGAGCTTTGTCTACCAGAAAGGCGCAGACTATCTTCACCAACTGGGGACGGTACAAAGCATTACTCATGCGATTGTGATGTGAGAGCTCCGTGTCAGGGAGGAATCCAAAAGTACTCCTAGGCTATGTTCTGAGTTGACCAATTTGCATGCGAACTTTCTATGAAAGGAGACTGCACCTTGCCAGTTTATAAACTGGTGCCTTCACAATAACATTCTTTGGCAACAGCTGCCTTCTGCAGTCACTCAGCAAGAGGGAAGAGCAGTGGATCTAGTGGTCACTTGAATGCTGTCTGGTGCCTACCCTGCCTAGGCCAGGTATATACCAGTGCTGGTGTTGATTTGGCACAGAAGATTAATTAAACAGACTCCTTTAGTTTTCAGCCATTTTGTTTTACCATTTTCTGCTTTGGAATCAATCCACCTTTTCTATGCATCGGCGACCACATTAATTTAACAACTACATTAATGGGTGTGTCCTGTTTCTTTAAACCAGTAGGAAACCAGGTTGGAGGGAGCTGAGAAACATTCTAGGTAGAAACTCAACAGGTAGAAACTCAACAGTGAAGTACAAAGCCTCAGGACAGCTTTAAGAGAACACTGTTTTCTTTTTTCCTACACAGCTGCTTGTTCAGTGTTAGACAAAGCAATTCTTTGGCTCTTTGTTACTGCCACATGACATGGTGTCCGGGGATGATTCATTCTGAATGAGCATAAATAAATGAAAAAGAAAATTCAGACTTTGGATTCTGTCCTCTACACGCTATGCAGTTTGATAAGCTCACGCAGTGGCCCAAACTAGAAAGAGAACATCACCAGATTTCAAACAGCTATGGAGCTGAGCACAGATAGCAGTTCTGCACAGATCATGTCATGGGGAGTACAACTGAAATCATTTGCCTATCAAGTAATACACAAAATAATTGCAACTGTGCTATACGCCCTCTGTCATGCTCAGGTGTGCCTGAGAACAGCAATACCAAAGTGCCACAAAAACAAAGCCACACTTGCAGGTGCGTTGTCAATCAAAATGTGTAATAACAGTGAACCAGTTAAATCAGCAACAGACTCAACAAAACACAATAGCAGTCTGAAAGGCAGCTATGCAACAGCTGATTGTAAATAGCTGCATACTCCCAATGCTCCACACCCACCCATGGAAACAGAAACTGGAACACTGAGTTCAAGGAGCAGGAACCAGGAAATGGGGGCAGGAATGCAACACACGCCAGTCATCACAATTTCCTACTACCTTCCCCAAAAGTTCAGTAGTACTTTGCCAGGGGCCTTTAGTGACCCTGGGGCTGTAGGTCAAACCTCTTATTCAGTACAGGAGGTATGTGCTGTCGCCGTGGGGTGACTTCTTCTATTGGCCACATGACATCATCATACAGAGAAGGAGCATCTTCTTCCCTGTCTGTTCTCCTCCCAGGAGCAGTGTATCGTGTACAGTGTTCTCTCTGGGGTAAGTGCCCTTTCTGCATGCCATACCCCGCAGCTCACAAGATCAAGTCATAACTATCAGAAATTCTTCCAGTCTCTCACCTAACACTGCTTCTTTAGGATAGAATTTGTAAAACTTCACGTTTATTGAAACTCACATATTTCCTAGTAACATCAGTCGGCTTCAAGTATGGAGAAGAGGTGAATCGAATCTTTTCCATCAGCATACACAACTTGGTCGTCATAGGGATGCTGAAGAGCTGATGGAATAGGATTACTCCAGTGTTTTTCAGGAGGTATGCACTGCATAACATATAAAGCATGATTTAGAGCAATAGGGAAGAGCATATTGATGTTCATCCATATGCAAATTATATACTTCTTCAGACTCCCACACACTCTCTCCACTATCAGATTTCCCTAGAACTGGTCCACATCAGATTTATAATGTACCTGTACAAATATTCATCAGAAAGCCTTCAAAATCCCTTGATATGAAAGATGTCCCATAGCTGAAACAGGCACCCTGGAAGGCCACACATTTCAAATAAAGTGGTTAGGTAAGACATGAGCTCTTTTGAGATGTCCTCACTTTTACAGACCTTGGGAGGCAGGCAGTCCTCACTTACAGACAATCCCCAACCTGAAACACATATTTACCACCAATTATACACCACACCGCGGAAACACTAACCCAGGAACCAATCCCTACAACAAACCCCATTGCCAATTCTGCCCACCCATCTACTCAAGCAACACCATCACTAGATCTAACCACATCAGCCACATAATCAGAGGCTCATTCACCTGAGCTTCTGCTAATGTGATATATGCCATCATGTCCCAGCACTGCCTCTCTGCCATGCACATCAGCCAAACCATACCGTCCCTACTCAAAAGACTAAATGAGACAAATCAGACATCAGGGGTACGTCTAAACTACATGCCTCTGTCGGCAGAGGCATATAGATTTGTTTGTTCAGCAAAGGCAAATGAAGCCGCGATTTAAATGATCGCGGCTTCATTTAAATTTACATGGCTGCCGCGCTGAGCCGACAAACAGCTGATCAGCTGTTTGTTGGCTCACGCGCTAGTCTTGACATTCCCCCTGTCAACATCAAAGCCCTTTGTCGGCAGCCCCGGTAAACCTCATTCCAAGACAAAGGGCTTTGATGTCGACAGGGGAACGTCCAGACTAGCTTGCATCAATTTGAATCACTATGGGTATCCTGGGATTAAAATAAGGCTGGGATTGGATCTAACAGAAGGCTTGAGACAGGTTTTCAAAAACCTGCTATACCTCTTCAGTCCAAATCAACTGTCTCTACCCCTAGGTTAAAACCCACAGCAGCTTGGCAAAAGAACTAAAATGGAGCAAAGCACGGCAACTTATGTATTGATCGAGGCCAAGAAATGAACATAAATTGTTACAATCAATAGATAACAATAGTGAAGCAAAAATTTGTAGCCATTCACATGTCATTTACACTATTGGCCAACAGTGGCTGGCCTAGAAACAGAGCTGGCCTTATCAATATGCAGCTGTGTAGGGCATGAAAATTTGGGATACCACTGGGTCTTAATGTCCATCTATCTGCCTCTTCCTATCCCTTTTCTGTGGCTCTGATTCCTCTGGAGAGGATCTAGTTAATTTAAAACTGAAAAAACCTGCCAGAGCTATTATCAGACCTATGAAAGAGCCATTCAAATGGTAAGAAGCCATTTAATAGGCATTTGCCAACCCCAGGAATATGCTGTCAGTTTCTGCTGTGTTAGTCGACAGGACCTTAGTTTACATTTTACTTTACAATATTTCATTACTATTAGTATGTTGCTAAAGATTATAAAATCACATCTCTAAAAAAGTGGTATCCCGCCCCCCCCCCCCCCCACCCCCAGGCTTCCACTGAGCATGGAGGCACCAGTTTAATAGTGCTGCCTTGAGCCCCATAAATTCTATAGATGTCCCTGCCTAGAAACTCTACAGTATCTTTAGCAAAACAGCACTTGGACACATTCAACTTTATACCAGCTTGCTGGAGTCAAGTTGGCACCTGGTCCAGAATATCATTATGCTCAGGAAGGATCTTTACAAAGATGAGATTGTCGTACCAATAGCAACATTCACCTTAGGAATAATCAAGGAGCTGAGAAATCTCCCTTTGAAATACCTCAAGAGCAGAAACTACACAAAAAGGGAGTCCCTGATAGCAGTACATACCAAATTAATGTGATGGAAGTCAATAACAGCTCTGAAGTTTTAGCCAATAACTGGGTTGGTAATCTAACACAGAGAAAATCTGAGATCCATTTACCCAGCATGTCACCTCTTTGATGGCTGGCCAATGAAACTGCTTTTATTAAATGCCCTAAAATCTGTGCACTTTTGAACATCAGCTTCTTTTTATATACAGTAACCATGGGTGAGCTCCAATCCATTGGCCCTTTTCCACACCCTGAACAGTACCGTTACCTCTCATTCACTCCCATTCTGCTCAGATCTTGTCAGAAAAGCTAGGAGGCACTCTACATGTAGGCGGCATAAAATGCTTAGCATTTGAATCCAACTGCAGAGAATACATGTATGGTGTGGACAAAACATTGTCACCATTAAAAAAACATGATGTCTCTCTGCATCATACAGTAGGTAGCCTCTTCTGTATTAGAGGTATAACCACCCCAGACATGTCTTGTGTGAGCTCATGCTTGATACTAACCTGTAAGCACAGATTGTTGGACAATAATGGAACTGTACTTGCAACAGCACTTTTAACAATGTAAACTTTGCAGTAAAGGCTGTTCCTTAACAGAGCACACAGCTTCATCCTCTGCCTGCAAAGCCTACAAATTCCAAGCTTTTATAACCACCATAGTCAGCACGTGTCCAGATAACATTCTCCTCTCTCTGTGAGGTTGTAAACTTCAGCACCTGAATTTTGTACCATTAATTTTTACAGGATGGGATACCAGCTCTAGTGCCTTGCCACATGAACAGATTGTACTAAAGCCAAATTAGGGTACATGGTAAATATAATCCCATGTGGCCCCACACTTACAGTATGAAGATCAGGCCTCCCGCTCTCTGTGAGCCAATGGACCATGGTGTGCTAACTTAAGCTTCCCACAAACCAGCACTTATCAGTTATAGCCTGGCAGGCAGAGAAATGGGCCATGTGGCAATAGAACCAGTGAGGAGCAAGAGGGTGGAGAGCAGTGCATGGCAGGTGGGGGGCTTTGGGGAGAAAGTCGAGTGAGAGCAGAAGTGGAGTGAGGATGGGGCCTCAGGGGAAGGAGCCCAGGGGTGAGGCCTTGGATGATCAGGGATGGACCTCCACGGGAAAAAAATAAAAGTCAGTGCCTATGGCTATGCCAATTACAAAAACATCCCCAAGCACAAGTATAATATCCCTGCATTCAAAGCCCTGGCCAGTCACCACAAACAAGATGCAAACTTATGTATGGTTTAATTGGGCTGCTGACAAGCTTCAAAAAATGTTTTCTGCTTTAACAAAATAGACTCTCCAGTGCCAACATACTCCTTGAGGTGCTGCACAATTAAAATATGTAATAACCATAAACAGATTAAATCAGCAAGTGTGATCAAAACATACTAGCCTGAAAGGCAGATATGTAGTGGCAGGCCCTGGGTAGCTGCACATACCCAACACTATATGTCCCTTCCCCCTCCCCCAAACACACAAAGAAACAGGAACTAGAAAACTAAATTTCAGGATGCAGGATCAGAAATATATATCACATGCGCGCGCACACATACATATGTCATCATACTCTCCTTATGCAAGTCAAAGTGTACACTGACCTCTAACAAAGAGGCAATATTTTAACCCATGAGAATTATTTCCATGCAAAAGCAACTCTTCAGCTTGAGAAGTTTCCTGCTCATTGTTCCAGTGAGCTTTTTTTCTCTCTAGCATATAACAATTATACCTCAGAGCCAGCAGGTATCCTGACAAGTATCAGAGGGGTAGCCATATTAGTCTGAATCTTCATAAACAATGAGAAGTCCTGTGGCCCTTAGGGTATGTCTACACTGCCACCCTAGTTCCAACTAGGGTGGCTAATGTAGGCATTCGAACTTGCAAATGAAGCCCGGGATTTAAATATCCCGGGCTTCATTTGCATGTTCCCGGGCGGGCGCCATTTTTTTTAAATGCCCGTAGTTCGAACTACCTGCAAGGAGGTTTAACGGTAGTTTGAATTAGGAGCTTTAATCAAGATGGGTGAGTTAGAGGTAAGACCAGCTAGGAAATGACCAGTTTGGGAGAGGAAAGAAAGGAGAAGTGAGAACAGAGAGGAGTTGTTAAAGGAAGGAGCTGAGAGGAAGCCTAAGGAAGACATTTATTGGTTAAAGAGAGAAGGCAAACAAAACACAGAAGAGACGAATAATGTAGCAAAGATTTAAAGACGCTGATTTGAAAGATCATAAGGAGAAAGAAAAGGAACTAAGTAGAATTGCCTGAGAATAAGAAAGATTTCAGTATTGATGCCATTTTCCTACTAACTTTATGATAGCCTCATATGTATGTTGATTTATTGGCATTGTACGTAATACCACCATCTTTTCTAAATAAACATTTCTTAATTACTTTTCATGCATGACACATAATGTTTCATTTAGATAACAAAACCATTTACCAACAATGAGACTATACACATGAGTAAGAAACAAAAGAGAGATCCAAACTGAGTAAGGAAAACTGCTCAGAGCAAATGACTTCAACAAATTTAACCCTTTTGTGCATTATTTACAAACAGATTATTTTACTCATGGGGGAAAGGCCTGCCTCATGGTATGTGAATGTGCAGCATCTAGCATCATGGGGGCTCTGATTTCAGGGAGGGCCCATACACACTACCAATCACAATCATGATTTGTTCTTTGAAATTGATGAATGATAAATTTCAGCTCTAGGGTTGTTCATAAAGTATTAGCTGTGAGTAACGTATCAAGGATTCATGATTCTTCACTCTTTGGGTGTGGGATCGGTCATCTATGTCGCACAAACACTTCTAGCACAAATATTTCATGAGAATTTGTATAGAAAATATCAATGAAATTTTCCCTTTACACAGATCTTTTTGGAAACCAAATTTTACTTATATGTATAATAAGGTCTTCTACAGAGCATTTCATCAGTGAATCTCAAAGAGCTTTAAGGGAGGTCAGTGAAACACAAAGTGACTTGCCCACAGTCATCCATCAATGCAATGTCAGAGTTGGGAATAGGTCTCCTAAGTCCATGTCCAGCACTTTAGCCACTAGCCCACAGCATAAGTGAATAAAAGGTGGAATGAATCCCACTGTGGAAATATTCAAGCCCCTTATGAGCATAAATGTCCATGTATGTGAGTTTGCAGTGTGCCTCTATCTCATGTACCAGAATCTATGTTTAAAGGGCATACTCCAAAGATAGTCAAAGTCAGTGAAAACAAAGTCGGTGAACACTTCAGCAAACCCATGCTTCTGACTAGACCCGTGCTTACCAATTGAGTAGCTACATCGCCAGCAGCTATTGTGTTTAAGCTTACACTCTTCCTTCCAACTAACAATCTATAAAAGCGAACACTGTTTTCTCAAACTAATCCTTTATGCAGAAAGGAAAATGATTACCATTTGCTTTGAATCTCTCCTGTGAATTTGTCCTTTAGTTAACCCAAAGATATGCTGGCATCTGGTTGGCATCTGAAGTTTATTTACATTCCAGTGGGATAGGCTGGGAAAGTCCGGTACTCTCAGCACTTAGAGCATGCCAGACGTGAAAATAAACACAAGTGCTGTAATCTGGGATGGGACTCTCTTCCGAAATGTTGGAAGCTGGTGTCCTGTTTCAAATCAACTCCCTGTGTGTTTGACTGGCTCAAGTAGATGTTCCTTTCCCTCCTCTGTTTGGCCCTAATAATAAGGCATGTAGGTGCTGGCCAAGATGTAAGATATTTGTAAGACAGCAGTAGCCTGTCAGATGAATCCTTAGGTTTCTGGTTTGATCAGTCAAGTACTGAATATTGTTGTTATTTATTTTATTGTCTACAACTTAGATCATCTAAATTGGAAAAAGAAACCCAAAGCGAGACAGGAAATGTTTTATTATTCCTTTCTCCAATACTTTTAGTAGAGTTGTGTAACTGGGGCAATGATGATCATTTATGCAGCAGAACTCCAAAGTCCTTTGCCAACAGGCCAGATTCAGTCCTGGGGAAAGCAAGTGCAGCTTGACTGACTTCATTTCACTTTCCTGTACCAGGATGGGCTGCAGGCATTTGTAAAACACTGTGAGAACTACGGATGAAAACAGCGACACAGAGTCATATATTGTTAATACTATGCTTGCTAGAGCAGACGGGTGCTGTGGAAGCAGGCTCAGGAGTAGCACTTGCTATACATGTGAAAAGGTGCTGCATGTATTCCTTCTGCACTAGCCTCCAGCTGGTGCACAGGCGGGAAGGGGGCCCTGGTCCCATCCTCTTTGGGGCGCTGAACATTGCTGACCCACACATCTGAGTGCAGAGGATCGCAAACGGTAACGCTGTTGTTGCCTCATACTTGAGCAGGCAGAGGAGCTTCTTGCGGCCTCTCCTGCCACGCGTTTAGGGACAGCGCTGGATGCTGCCAGCAATGAGCAGTGACTTTGAACAGTTCCTACTGCAACAATATGGAAGTGCTTGTAGAACCTATCAGGCAGTGTACTGTTTCCTGTGGGGAATAGTTTGGAAGCAACACTGTCTGGGCGCTCTGTCTGAGACATATGAAGCTGAAGACACTGTGTTGCAAGCAGCCACCAGATAGCCAAAGTTGGCTAATCGAGCTTGTGTCAAAGCGCTATGGCCTGATGCAGTCACAACACAGCATAAAGCACCTAAGTTATGCAATCGTGGGCAGCTATCCCATGACTAATGCTGAGTAATGCAGTGACAACTGGCTGCCTCATTATACTGCTTACGTTAGCATGTGGGGCAGGCATAGAATGCCAACTATATGACAGCAAGAGTGCACTTTTCTGCACTGCAGCTGAAAAGTGTGATTCCCAGCCCATGAAGGCAAACTCACAGTAGCTCAGCTCAAGTTATGGAGATGTTGTGGCACTGGCAGTGGGCAGTCACCTGAGGTTTGTCCTGGGGATGGATGGGCTTGGACTTAGGCAGCTAACCCAAGCTACTGTAGCAGCCACTACTATTTTCAATGGTCCAGCTCAAGCTGAACTACTGCAAGTCTGTCTACCTGGGCTAGGAAACAGACCTCCCAGTTGCAGTATAGATCCATAAGGATCTGTTGCTGGGTGCTCAAGCCCAGTCCCCTGCTTGCTCAGGGAACCCGCATCATCCTATTTCCAACTTAAAACTCTTGAGGTGGTTTGCCCTGACTACTTCTGTTGGACAGCTGTAGCAGAATGTCCTACTCGCATAACTGGGCAGGGGCTTGCTGCTATATTCAATCCAAATTGATGGTCACTTGCTGCTCGGATTTACCTGTTATGACTTATGATGCAGGTGGGAATAAGGCCAGTGCTTAATTTGCGAAGAAAGAGGTGCCAGGGCTCAAGCAATTATTTTTTACATTCATTCCGGATGCAGCAGAGGTGCCAGGCTCTGAACTTCCAAGCCTGGGGGTGTGCTGGGGGTCAGCCCTGGCACAAATGAAGCATGGAATTAGCTGATCATGCTGGTTGGAAGAGTTTGAGGAACCTCTTATTTTAAAAAATCATCAGCTAGTTTGCAGGACACGTGAGAAGGAACATGTAACTGGGGGAGGAGAAACGGCAGCTTGGTTTGCTTAGTTATTGTACATATGGAAACTGGACAAAGTAAACAGATAAGAAAGTGCTGTGTTAGCATATTCTAATATCTAAGCAAAGCCTTTAACATGAGAATCTGCACAATGGTCAAATTCAGTATTAAAACACACGTACTCTCAAGGGAAGTTGGGTTTATGTTGAATCTTTGTGTGACAGAAAATAACCTCATAAGCAGTGAAGCAATGGGAAGAGCCTTTTCTTTTCAGTCTACTTGGTCTCATCTTTTGTCATTACTCTTTTATTTTCAAAGTGATGGGTGAAGTAATACTTACTTGTACGTGTTCATGCTATCTCCCTTCTTAGCTAATATTTTGGACATACATATTTAAACTGAGACATTAAACAAAGGCCCTGTTTGTTGTAGTCAAAGATCTTGTGGCATTTTTGGCAGGTGTCAGGGTGTTAACCCCAACATACTATATAAATTTGAAGTAGCTACCTTCTACCTACTTACAGTCCCTCTGTAATTTCAAATGGCTATTGTCATTTTCTCCCTTTCCTAAACTCCAGTGTGTATAGCTATAGCCTGGGAGATTATGAGAGCTGTGTGATGGCATGTTGGGGTTTCCCCTCTCCTGCACCCCCGTAGTGGCTTGAACAGACTCCACCAGCCAGTAGGATTGAGGGAGTTTATTGCTTCTCCAAGATACAGCACAGATGCAATCTGGTTACAGGAACTGGGGCTAGGAGACCTCAGCCCCCCCCCCCTTTGAGATGAGGGTGGCTGGGCCCTGCAATCCCAGCCTCCTCCCTAGCCCCTACTCACTGCATCCCAGACTGAAACTCAACTCTCTTCCACCCTGCTCCCCAGCCAGGGGTTGGACCCCGCATTCCTCCCTTTGTCTCTCTCCCTGGGAGGCAACTTGTCGGACAGGTTGAGAGACCCTTGCCTAGTGACTCATCTGCTGTCCTGCTGGGCCGTGCTACAAATAGCTTCCAGTGGCGGTCACCCACAGCCCACTGCCCAAGCCTAGCCACCAGCACGGCACCCCCACTACGCCACAAGCTGAGATTATGAGTTTTCATAGCAGAGCCAGATCTGGAAGAGTCAGGCCAAATCTACACTAGGGGAGAAGGTCAAACTAAGATGTGCAACTCCAGCTAAGTCAATAGTGTAGCTGGAGCTGACTTATTTAGTTTGAATTTCCATGGTGTCCCCACTGCTAGAGTCAATAGGACAAATGCTCCTGTTGACTTCCCTTACTTCTCGCAACCTGGTGGCATACCAGAGTTGACAGGAGCATGATCAGCAGTTGATTTAGTAGGTCCTTACTAGACCTACTAAATTGATCCCCAGGAAATTGATCTTCACAGTGTCAATCTCTTGGTAAGTGGAAACAAGGCCTCAGAAAAGGGAGCACTTTTTCCCTAAGGGTATGTCTAAACTGCATCCCTCTGTTGGCAGAGGGATGAAGATTAGGTAAGTTGACATTGCAAATGAGGCAGGGATTTAAATATCCTGTGCCTAATTTGCATTAAAATGGCCACAGCGTTTTGACGACTCAGTACTTTGTCAGCAAAAAGCGGCAGTCTAGAGGGGGATCTGTCGAGAAAGAAAGCCTTTTTTGACAGATCCTGTAAACCTCCTTGCAGGAGGCATAAGGGAACTGTTGAAAAAGGCTTTCTTTCTTGACAGATCCCCCTCTAGACTGCCGCTTTTTGCTGACAAAGTGTTGAGTCGGCAAAACACTCTGGCCATTTTTATGCAAATTAGGCATGGGATATTTAAATCCCTGCCTCATTTGCAATGTCAACCTGCCTAATCTGCATCCCTCTGCTAACAGAGGGATGCAGTCTAGACATACCCCCATAGAACTCAGTGTCAGCCTTTGAGAAGTCAAGATGAATACACTGAAAGTCTGTGTGTTTTCCTGGCATGGGTGTCATTCTGCTAAGGGGCAGAATGCCAATGTTGATATTTTGGATGCAGAGCAGCAAACATGGTGGGAATAAAGCATTTTGGATTTCCCCTTTGATCTGTCTACTTGATCCACTTGTAGTGGAAGTTTGGTACTTCTCTTTTGTGATAGATCAGACACAGAAAGTACAAGGGTAAACCCCCATTTCCATTCCAAATAAGCACAGTGAGAGCAACAACAGAAAGTTGAGGATAATTTTTCCAATAGTTGCTCTGAGACAAAACAGCACTGATTTAACCCACGTACCACATGACACACTGTAACGAGTCTCTGGTGTGTGTGTGTCATGTTAATGAAGATGATCATGAGCTAAACTAATCTCTTATGAAAAGTTAAATACCTTTTGCATTATCACATTCCATTCTGAACTGTCATGGGACCAATGAGTAACAAGATGGTGTTGTACCTTGTAATGCCTTTCCTTCTGAAAGTTCCCAAAGTGCTTCATAAACTGTACCCACGGGAAACTATTGAAATCCAGCCACATCTGGGGTGGAGGACACCAACATAGTGGTGGGGGAGGGATAATTTTGGTTGATTACTATGAAATAAATTCAAACCCTTATTAAAAATACTATTAAATCTTTAAAGTCCACACTGCTTTTCAGCTTCTTGGGAAAAGGCCACATAATTAACTTATTGGAATTAAATTTCTTTAGCTTGTAAAGACAAAGAGCCAAGCTGACTCTGTTGGGATTCAACCCCATGGGTCCAACTCCAGACCTGAGTTTAGGCCATTTAAACATTCTCAAATATTCTCTGTTTTCTCTTAAGAAACACACTGACGTGCTTGTAATTTTCATTTTGTTTTTCTTCTAATAGGAACAGTATTTGAAAGAAATCATTTCACATTGATGGAACCTTAGAAAAACAAGTGTCCATAAACTTATGTGACACTTGACATGTAACATTGTGCTTCTTTTGTTTATTACATATTTCTTTTTCCATCCCAGCCTACTACTATTATTTGTTTCCTGAGGGCTGACAGACAGTATTTATTAAACAGCAGTCCCTGTTTTAGTATCCTCTGACAGAGCTGGTCACATTTTTTTTAATTTTGAATTTTCAAAATAAATTTTAAAAAAATTAGGAGAAAACAAGACAAATATCTATCCAGTGTCATGTAATCTCATTCTCCTATATTTTTGTAAAGCAATCAATATAATTTGTTAAACATTAAATTGGAAAGTTAATTACATTGGACAGTTAATTAAATTAAATTGATACTTTAGAATTTAGAATTTTAAGGGTTTTTTTTTTATTTGTGAAACTTCCCCCTTTTCATCATTTAATTTCTATCTTGATTCTGCAATTAAGTTTTATCCTAACAAAGTTTGTTGCTGTGGAACTACAACATCATTATACTATACTATACTATACTATACTATACTATACTATACTATACTATACTATAGGATCAAATAGAAGGGGAAAATGGGTTTTGAGCACAGTGTCAGTTGGTTGGGTTTTTTGTTTTGTTTTTGTTTTTGCAACTAAGTTTTATTTAAAAAATCTTCTTGTTAAAACTCTGCACTGTTTTTCTGAGTATATATTTGATTTGGGGGGTATGCTTTAATAGCATTGCAAAATGTCCTTCAAGCTGACTAAAAAGAATGTCTCAAAACAGAATCTATTAGAAATAAAGTACTCTGCCTATGGTGCAGAAACAGAAGATGGATAACTCCAGTGCACAGGCATCATTTTGTTAAATGAAGTCTGTAAACAAGAAATGGGTCTTCACTCCATCACAAAAATTTTCATCAAAAAAGGAGGCAGCAAAATCAATGAAATTCATGATCCATCTTGTAGAATTATTGCAGCCCATAGCAGTGTTTAAATCATCACCTACTGATTTGTTGTTTGTAACTGTTTTAAACATGCTGTATGCAGCATTAAAAACAGGCAAGGAAAACTGGCTGATGTAGGTTGCAACTAATGTGCATATAGGACAATCAGATGATAACAGTGATTAGAATTATTTAGTATGCATAACCTTAGTATTCTAATGTCCCATAAGAAAATGAGTGTGTGATCAGAAAGGTACAATACAGATTTCAATGGGTTCACTTACAAAATACACATGCTGATATTGCAATGACATTTCTAAGATTTCTATCCACACTGGTAAAACTTTAGTCTAGGACCTCATAACATCCCAGCTTGACAATTCCTCTGACCATGCTGATTCTCCCCCTCCTCCACTCTCCCCTACATCACATCCTTCAAGTTCTTTCCTAAATGAAACTGCTAGGATCATCTCTCAATTTACTTCCACTTCTCCACTGAATCAAATCAAATAGTGAAATCAATATTACGACAATGAATGGTGATGGTATCCCAGGATATGTCTTCACTAGTGGCTGGATCCATGGGCAGTGATTAGTCCAGCAGGAGTTGATTTATCACATCTTTAGACATGATAAGTCAACGCTGAGCACTCTCCCGTCAACTCCAGTAGCCCATCAAAACAAGAAAAGTAAGCAGAATTGATGGGAGAGTGTCAGCTATCAACTTAACCGTGGTGAAAATACTGTGGTAAGCAGACATAAGTATGTTGATCTAGCTACATTATTCACATTCCTGAAGTTGTGTAACTTAGGTGGATAACCCATGGTAGTGTAGCAAAGGCCTAGGATTTAGTGTTTGGTTTCAGACAGAATCAGAACTACTCCACCGTTAGGCCAGTGTCACTGCATCAGGCTCCAGATGTAACTACAGCTATTCTGTGCAGCCTTGGGAGAGCAAGAAACAATGGGCCAAAATCAGCCCTATGGCAAATAGTAACTCAACTGTTAAACCTCACATCAGAGCTGAATTTAACCTGATGCTAGTCAATTAAGTTCTGAACTGAACAAACTCCTAGCTGATTCTTCCATCCAAACCCAATCTCTGTATTTCCTCAATGCTGCCAGGAATATGGTACTTTTTGCAGGGGAAGATACAATGAGACAGAGCTGAAGTTCTAGCTAAAATTCCCAGGCAGCAGCAAGGTAAACCTGCAGGAAGTTTTAATAATAATCAGCACTCTGACTTCATCGCTGGGCAGTTCTGAGAATATTTGGTGAGATATCTCACTTACTTTCCTTTTCAATATAGAACTTTTGATTATAGTCAGGGAACAAAGTCTCTCCTGTCATTAACTAAAGGAAATGCTGTAGAGTCATTGGCAGAATAGAATACTATTTGTTTGCTTAATTTTCAGCCATGTGCCGTTCATGAAAGTATGTTAAAAAGCTGAGTTGGCCTCGAAATCTTCAGTAGAGGAAGCCAGTCTTATTACCATTTCCCTCGGAGAGCTCAGAATTACCCAGCTTTCCCAAAGGTTGTGCTGTGTGGTATCAGTGTGCAGGGGATTTCACTAGACTGTCTGGGATAATGAGAGCGGTCACTGAAACATGCCGTTCAGAAGAAGTGTTCCTTCTTTGAAGGCTGACAAAGATGAACATACGATCATTTTGTATCTTTTCCCTGTATGTTATCAACAGAAAGAAAAATTGTTTTCTTTATTTTGCTTTCTGATAAAAGAGGATGCTGTTTTGTAACATAGGTAAAGTTCTCTCCCAGTTTCACACTAGAGACAGTGGTATTTCCATGGTAAATGCTGTGACTTTCCCACTCTCCCTGTGTATGTGTGTGGCTGCGTGGATGTTGGTTAATAAAAGGCTTGGCAGATACACTATCAAAACAGTATCAGTTACTATAAGAAATATTGTTCCTAGACCATTAAAAATTGTACAGTGTCACCTCTACCTTTCTACACTCATGGAATCTCCTGAAAATCTAATATGAGATAGCATTACATGATGTTTAATAAAAGTAAAATATCTGGTGAGATTCTGGAATGAAAGAGAATGGTTTAGAGCAAAAAATTAAATATTGATCTTGTAGCCATTAAAAACTAAGATGAATTTGTAGGTATTAGAGAGCTGTCTGAAGAACAAATTAAATGGAACTTAAAGGTCTTAGCTGAAGTGATGTGTGTCTAAACGAAAAGACTAATTCAATCAACACTAGTGCTAGCTGTGCATTTTAATTTATATAAAACTTGCCAGAAAGTCTCAGAGTGATCTTCTGTTTCTTCCAAACCATACATCAGATATTATAAATATCAGAAGACTAGCAGCACAGCCTTAAGTGTGAAAGTGGAACAAAAGGCGTTTAATGCAAAGCTAATCATAAAGCTAATAATTAGTGTCCTAAAACTCATCTTAAAGTGAAATGCTGAGTAAGCAGGTGGAACTTAAAGAAGGCCAAGCAACATGGTAAATCCATGGAAATCCACTTAAAGTTAAGTGTGCTTAAGTATCTTGCTGAATTGGGTAAGAACAAACAGGGAAGAACTATAACATGTTTTCAAATGCTTTCTTGAATTGGATCTTAAAACAGGAACCTTTTATCTAACTTCTCGTTCATCTCCAACAGTAGTTTAGCTCAGAGCTTGCAAGCTAGGTGGGGAATGCCTAATTTGAGACACTGTGTTAGTGCCAGCAGGGCTTCAGCTTTACAAACAAGGACTCTGAGCAGCTAGTTAGCTCTTGAGTGGTATCAGCAATCAGACAGTTTTGTGCATGTCCATCAGTGGAAACTTAGGTATCTGTGGAGTTAGGCAGCCACTGAATGGTGATGTTGAAAATGCCAGTGGCATCTCAGTGGTGCACTTTAGGTGCCGACAAGCACAGTTAGCTATCTAAGTATCTGTGTGGGTCTAGCCTGAAGTTATTACCCAGCATAAGTGTCACACTTTCCCACTGCAAAGGCACAATTTGATGTTGTGTACCAGAGCAGTTGGGCATGTGACTGTTCTTAGCAATAAGAGTAGAGTAGTGACTCATATATTGCCCTTTCTTGACCATGTTGGAGACATCCTAAAGAAGAGAGAGCTCTACCATGGTACTTGTTTTAGATGTTAATATGGAACATTTTATTTGTTACACGTGCACTTATTTGTATTGAACTACTGCTTTATTCACAGCAGGTTTTTCAACATCTGGTTTGAGATGTACTGGTACTTGGCATTAGTTTTACTGTACAGCGATTTTGAAGAGATGCTTGTTGTCACATACCCATACATCAACATCCCTCAGCTGCTGGCATTGCTGTCTGCCTCAAGTATTTACGAGGCAATGGACAACACTCTAGTATCCACCCCAAACACACCTCCAAAGTCACTCGTTTTATCGTCACCCATAACAATTTTACATTCAACAACAGACACTTTGTGCATGGTTCCCCAATATGACAACCTCTTCATAGGCCATCTCAAGGAAGAATGCCTGGACAAATGTACCAATGAGAAACCTTAGCTACATCAATTATATTTTCATCTCCTGGACAGTTGACTGTAATGCAGAAGAAAAACACAGCAAAAAAGTTTGCAAGCAGGAGAGAAGTTTCCCCATCTGTAGCAGTAATACGTGTTGCTGAAGCTGGTAGTGATCAGAAGAGGGCAGCATAGGACAGGAAAAACAAACCCCTAGCAAATTCAACCTAATGTTGCAGCTGTTTCAAACCTTTTGCTGAAGCCTCTGGTTATACAGAATGAACCTGCCCCCTTGCTCCCTGTCCTAGCACAGTTGGCATCCACTCTGTTTGATTTTGTATGCAATGTGGTTTTAGCCATGTCTATTCCAAGCCATTACAGAGACAAGGTGGATGAAATATTTTTTATTGGACCAACTGCCGTGATGAGAGAGAGAAGCTTTTTGAGACCCAAAGTAGAGCTCCATATGGCTCAAAAGCATGTCTCTTTCACCAGAAGAAGTTGGTCCAATAAAATATATTACTTCACCCTCCTTGTCTCGCTGCTCCACATTGCTCATTTACTTCTCTCTTCCTTCCTCGCTCTGTTACCTTATTCACTGAAAAGGTACATGCTGATCAAGGGGAGAGGACATCCCCAGATGTGCCCATGGGGCTGGTTCATATATATTTTGATGGCTGAGCTAAGGGCTTCAGGAAAAACACTTTCAGTCAAACACCTGGCTATGAAGCCACATCAGCAACAACAAATTTCAGTGGCTCGGGAAATACTGGGTGGATTTGGGCATCACACATATTTTCTCCTATTCAACAACACTCCTGTCCTCTGCACCCCCACCCTCCACCTCCACCCCACACCTTGATACCTGCCAAAGAGAATTTAAGTGAATGGAAGCATTTTTATTTGATTTAGACAGTAAATGATAAACAGAACACCAGATTGCTTGGAACAGTTATAAAACAAAGCTCTCCCACACGCAGGCCTAATTTTCAAGTGGAGAATGTGCCCATATGTTGAGGCTAATGGATGTGGGAAGGGAGAACTTCTTAGGCCATGTCTCCACCACAGGAAGATCCATGCTGTGGCAGTCAATCCTCTTGCATTTGATTTAGTGGTTCTAGTGAAGACCCACTAAATCAAATGCTGAGAGTGCATCCTTGATTTGCAAGGAGTAAGGGAAGTCGATGGGCATGTTTCTCCCGTCAAGCTCCTGCTGTGAGAATGGTGCTGAAACTCCGCTTACCTACTTCTGTAGTGAGATACTCCACCCTCTTGTAGCAGCCCTTCAAGCACGGGCTGTTGGACCACACCATCCTGTATATAAGGGCTATTATATTATCTCAGACCACTAGGTTGCACTGCTATGAATCAAAGGGCCATCATATTAACTCTGGCTCCTAGGCCATGCTGCCATGAACACAACGGCTGTGGTATTGACTCTAACCGGTAGGTCTCTGCTGTTTTCAGCCTAAGGGCAGTCTGGTAGACTGTAATTGCAGTGGCATCACCCATAGGAGGATGCATACCACACACCAGTGCCTGACTGCAGTAGAGCTTATCCCATGTACCATACTGAAATGACCCTCACTATACCAATATTAGGTACCGTTATGCTAATTTATACAAATATTCTTTTGCTAATAACTCCTTGGTTTACTAGAGCCATCAGGGCCAGTGGGATGGAGTGTGAAAAATGAAATGTGTCATGATAAAATGGCTCAGAACAGCAGAAGTCAGTTATCTTAATTTCCCCAAGTAAATAAAAGTCTGTTTCTCAATCCCTGTCATACGGTAAGCAGATTTTCTGGGCATCAAACTGGAACAGGCAGTCCCTGTGGGAGACTTGATTCCAAAGATGCTGATCTCAGAGTTGCTTTCTGATATGTCATTGCAGGTATTTTCCTTTCTATCTGCAAGTACTTTGATCAACTGCTTCAGGCCTAGTTGCAGACTCATAGCAGGCATTGTCCATAAACCTTGTAGATATAAGCAACTTGGTGAACCATCAATACAAAGGACTCCACTCTAAAACTGGTCCTGGCAGTCTGGTAATCAGTTCATCATTTGCACCTCTCGCAAACCAAATTTAATGTTTTGCTTCTATCACCTTACATTTTCACTATATCTTAAAGAAGGTCCTCCATGTGTCAGTAGAGACAGGGCGACTGTGAATTTCTGAACCCTTAAGGAACAGGGAAATTCCCGCAATGTATTAAGACTAATGATTTTTAACTTGCCTTACTTATACCTATGCTTGTTAATTAGCAGTACTTCATTGAAAGTACCGCTTGGTGCTCTGCTGGGCCTTCCGTACTGTTCAATGACTCCAGCTACTCCTACTTTAGATTCGAGTTTCATACTAGAATTTGTAATACATACACTGAAACATCTGAGAAGCTGCCTAAGCACTGACCATTTGTCCATGGGAGCTGTAGTTAAATAACAGTTCTGACTGGCACATAAAATTGGTAGAAAGGCTTTGCTGGTATTTTCTCCTCCCATTGTCCTGAATAATAACGCTTCCGTGGAAGCAGCTGACAAATTCACTCAGCTCTCATCTTCTACGGACTTGCCTACATTGCAAAGAGCTATCAAGTTTGGATATGATTTGTGACTAATGGAGTCACCATGTGTTAGGAGTCAGCAGTCTATCAGCTAGCTGTGATTCAGCTCTGGAGCAGCTGAGTAGGTCAGTTAAGCATTGCTGATTCAACATTTTATAGTGAAAAAAGCATTCCAGCTCTGGTGCCCTCATATTGTGAAGTCCTTCCCTTCATTTTCTCATGAATAGCACAAATCTCTGATGATAAAATGATCCACTCTCAGGCCTTTCTCCCCCAGAAACCAAACCAACTGAATGTTTCTGTGTTGTCAAAAGGAAATGCTATTTATTTTAAGTGAGTAATGGGGTGTAATAGCATTAACATAATCATGGGACTATTTCTATTAACAAAATCCTGGGATTATTGAGCTGATGAAGTTGGTTTTACCCACGAGAGCTCATGATTCTGTATAGTTTGGTTAGTCTCTAAGGTGCCACAGGTCTACTCATTGTTTTTAAAATTACAGACTAACATGGCTGCCCCTCTGAAGCTTATTTCAATTTCCAGATTGTAAACCCAAACTGATCTGAAACAGTAGCCTCCATCAGGTTAGAAAACTATCATTCATAAGACGTACACAGGTAATTTTTTATACAAGATTTGCTCATAAGACAGCAATGGATGCAAGATATTCAAATTCCTAATAAAATAGTAATGCTGCAAGCTCAGCAGTTCATAAAACATTTACAATCTGCAGCTAGTAAAAGTGAAAACAAGAGTTTTAAATACTACTGCTGCTAGATGGCTAGAAACAAATTAGGTTATTTGAAAGATTATTTCACACAGGTTAGACAGAGGTTCATTACATGCCCATCAGTTGTCTTATTTGCCACAGAGGAATCTGGAATTATACCTATTGACAGGAACCTGTAACACTAATGAAGCTGTTAGGTTCGATGCTGGCAGACCAAGGGCCAGTTCCTGCCAGAGTGCCAGGCCTAGTCACTTGTGCATTAATATAGACCAAAGTGAGTGTTAAATGTCGTGGAGTATATTTGATGAGTAAAATTCAAGAAAACTAATGGGATGTTATTTGCATTGTTTTCATGTATTTCTACAGGTACTCAACACCTTTCCCCCAAGTTATTAACATATGAATTACAGACATCTGTGCATACAAACAGAAGTTCACCTGCAGCTTCAGGGGAGAAAGCTAGAGGCACAGGTGGTGGTGAGACGTGCCAGTGCTGGCCAGAGGAGCAGGAGGCAGTCATGCAGCCAGCGCTGGAAAGAAGCAGAGCTTTGAAGGGGAAACTTCCACTCTTCTCCAACTACCAGCTGTGTGGCCTCCATTTGCTCTTCTGGAGTTCTCCAGCCCATGCTGACAACACTCACCCCCTCCATAAACATGGGCTGGGTACAGCTCACAGGAGGGGGCGGGGGAGGCAGCTGCAGGATGGAGCTAGCCACAGGAGTCAGTGCAGAGCACACCAATAGGGCAGAGGAGGGAAGGCTCTCAGAGATGCCCAGAAGTCCCCTTTAGAATCTCCACCTACCTCCTCATCGTCCTCTAATTAAACCTGCCTTTCCTTAAGCACCAGCATTTAAGGTTAATTAAAAAGCAATTTCTACTGTTTTTCATTGCAAATATACAGTATTTCAGCTACAGTATGGGTTAAATAGGCTTTTGTGAGCTAGCCTGGGAACCTAACTATTATTTATAACATAGTTTCTATGGGAAAATGCATTCCAAGGTCCAAACAACCCGCTTACAAACAAACTTTTGGAACACATCCCATTCTTAAGCTGGGAACTTCCTGCATCTTGTTATAATGTAATAGCAAACATTTACATTGTGTATCCTCCCATAATTAAGTAACCTATGAAATGAGAAAACTATCTTCTTTAATCTAATGAAGAATTTTAACAAAAGAGAGCTAATTTCAAAGTAAGTGGTCATTGTATATGATGATTTGAGGTAGAAGACTCAAAATGCGTTCCTCACTCTCTGCCATCAGAAAAAAAGCCCACATTGGTAGTGACACCGTAAGTTTTTCTGTGAGGAAAAAGCTATGAATATGAATTCAAGGAAAGATCCTGGATCTCTGGGCTGTTTGGACTCTACGGAGAAGTGTACCAGATGCAAAAATGGAAATCCCCAGAGACTATCTGGGGACCCTGACAAAACTTTTAGGAAACTAGCAATTTATTACATCATTGTCACCATTTGGAATTACAAACTGTAAGTTATCTGTGCTATATGTGCCTGTCCTTACCTAATAAACCTTTAGTTTTATAGAAGTTTATAATTGTATAGAGGTTTATTTTAGAATTGGCTCCCGGCCTTGTCTTTTGGTATAAGATCTAGAATATCAATAGGTCTGGGGTAAATGATTGGTCACTTGGGACTGGGAGCAACCTGATGTGGCATGATTTTTGCTGTAAGTAACCTTTTATTACAAAGCCCAATTTGTCTGAGTGGCAAGATAGAGTGGTTTGAGTCTAAGGGAACTGTCTGTGATCCCATGGTAAGACTGCTCCAGTGATTCAGGATTCACATTTGTTACTGGATTGGAGAAATCTAATTGGAGAACACATCACCAGTTTGGGGTGTCTGCCCTGTTTTCTGACAGTCTGCCCTGAGGTAAGCATCCACAGTCTTGACATTAGGCATCTAGTTTCAATTACAATAGATAAAAACCCAACATCTGTGGAAAGGGATTATAGGCTCTGTATATAGAAGAGTGGCACTTTTTCACCATCTATGGAGAAATTCAGAGTAGATTCTCATGAGGGAGATAACATCTAATGTTCACATTTCTGAGGGTTGCATCGGGGAGGAGAGAGTGGGATCATGGCCTATTTGATATAAAATGATGCAAAAACAGCAACATATTTTGATTACTTTTTTTTACCATCCTAACGTATATTTGAGAGTATGTGTGTCTGTCTGACTGTCCATCCACCTGTGAGTCTGTTCAAGAACTCCTTCTAAACGGTAAGAGCTAGGACCACCAAATGTGGTATGCAGCTTCCACTTATCATAACTTAAAAAAGAGTCTGGGTTTGGTTGTGCCAGGACAATGGGATGTGCGTGGAATGGGATTGTCCCTCATCAAATGGAAAGGGAGGGCTGTGCTAGCAGGGACAGTTATGCTCCAGAATGACTACAAGGGGACAACAAGCAAGCACCCCTGCCACTCTGACAGTCCTGAAGAGCCACAGAACAGCTGCTGGCCAGACAGCATGGCCCCTGCTACCCTGACTGGCCCAGGGGAGAGGGCCCCACCATCCCGGCCAGTCCATAGGAGAAGTAACAGCTGGTGTCCAAGCCACTTGTTCTCCAATACCCTGGGCATAAGGGCCAGTCAGTCACTATTGCCATGTTAGCCAGTGTAGTTCACTATTAATGCCACAATTCTCCTAGCAACAAAAATGTGGATGTTCCTTCTGTAATTTTTTTCTTTCAAACACACATCTGGAAGACTCCATCAAGTTCTGCAAACTATGAAGAATTTCAAATGCACATCATAACATGCTTACACTTTAATTAGTAGCAGCAGGGAAAATGGAGGAGCAGGATAATGTGCCCACCGTCCACTTAGAAAGACTGAGAACTGAAATGAAAAAATGTTAGGGCTGAAGAGGCCAGAGCTGGCCTTACCATGAGGCAAACTGAGGCGGCTGCCTCAGGTGTCAGACTGTGGGGGTGGGGGGACGCCACTAGGACCCAGAGTGTAGAAAATTGTGTCTGCTGCTGGTGCATATGTAGGTAGCAGAGCAGTACCATGAGAGGAGTAGAACAGGAAGAAGGCAGAATTGAGACCTTTCAAAGTTTTGGCCCAAGCGCGGGGGCATGGGAGTGTCATTTGAGCTCCCTGTCTCAGGTGCCAAAATGTTGTGGGCCTGCCCTGGAAGAGACACGGAAATCTCCAACCTCCCGTTAGCATCAAGGACAGTCCTGCTTTGAAGATGGCTTAGGCAAAGAGCCTGGGATTAAAAGAGGGAGGAATAGGGGTAAGAACATAAAGAGATTTTTTTAAGTCATGCTTTGCTTCCTAACCATGGTTTGATTTTCAGACTGCTTATCCTTAGAAGCTTATGCCCTAATATCCTAAAAATTAATTAGTCTTTAAAGTACCACCAGTCTCCTTGTTGTTTTTGCTGAAACAGGTTAACACAGCTACCCCTCAGAAGTATTTACATGGTTTCTCTTGCTCCAACTAAACTTTCATGAGAACACCTCCTAGTAGTGAATTGGGTTGAATAATAGATCATGGAGCTCTCAGCTCTGCTGCATGGGACAAAAGGGAAACCTTACATATATACTTACACCAGGAAAAATTTCTGAATAATAAAAAGGCAGTTAATGTGCCTGAGGTACAAAGTTTTTAGTTAGAAAACTATAAAGATTTTGGTGACATAGGTGAGAGAGCATGAAATTTATCCCTGCTCAGCACAAGGCGTATGCACCAGTTAAACCCACAGAAGATTTGGACTGGCCCTCCATGTATAGTAAATTTTACCCATAATGCTTAGCTAACTTATTCAAGTTGGCGCCAATGACTGAGAACCTAGATTCCCTCTAAGCTATGTGGCAGCCTCTGCCAATGAGGCAGCTCTGTGCATGGAGCACCCATGACTGGGCTGGGTTGATTAAGCAGCTACAAGGTTGTGCTGCTGCATAGCTTAGAGGGAGCCTTGATGGGAACTGAGATCTAGGAGGGAATACTGGCCCTATGGAAGCCAATGGGCATCTCCCCATTTATTTTACTTCATTGGGGGCACTTCTGTCACTGACTTCCTGGGTGACCTTGGACTAGTCACTTAGGCACAGATATTTAAAGGTCTTTATACATTGCTCCTCTCAGATTACAAAGCTTAAGTGCCTTACATGTTTAAGTTCTATTTTCAAAAGCAACTGAGGCACAGAACTCATAAAAATCTTATCAAAGAATTATAGAAATATTTGTGTAAAACTCTTTTCTTTAGTTTTTTCTTTCTGTTTTTAAGTTTACTTTGCAGCTTTTGTGATAGCCATATTAGGAAGCTGTGTCTTCTGCCAATTTTTTGCAATACTGTGATTCATTTTATTATTAATAATCATAATAATGGTAGAAGACCTAAAGAAGACATAACATTACCCCAGTTTTATCAGACAAGGACCTTATCCAGATTCCACTGAAGTCAATGTGTGATGTGTCTAAAGGCTGTTTTTTGAGCTTTAGTGTTGCTGACTGTGGCATGGAGAGTTTGTATTCTCCACTTAGGAAGAGAAGGCTACCTGTGTAATTATTTCCTTAGTGAGGCTACATAAAACTTCTATTGCATTTAATCTGACACAAAACAATTTCTATATTTCATGTCATGGATGAGAATGAAAATGAAGATAGTTCATCAACGCTGATCTGTGATATAAAAAAAAGCCGAGAAGCCAGGGATACGAGAGTGCATAAAAATGTTTTGTATCCTGACCAGTACATTGCTTTACAATTTTTTTTACAATCAGCCCCAATTGTTCATTCTTCCCATGCAGCAGATACTCACATATTCATTTTTAAAAGGGCAAATCAACCATAATTCAGTTTATAAACTGTGAAGCTGGTTGCGAATGTCTGGATGAATATTCATTAGAGTCTCTTAATCTGCCATCGACTGTGATTCATTAGGCATATGTAAATATCACTCACTTTAATTGCCCCTAAACTGACTTAACATAATATTGTCATTAGCAAATTATTAGTTATTTGTGTAACTAATGGTACATTATGGTGTAGACGTTAAATCGCCAAATATATGATTACAATTATGATGATGTTTTATGCAGGGTGCTTTCTAAACTTTGATGAAATATAATGGAGTCGAATCAACTCTGGTATGTTAATAGGACAGTTGTGGAACTTTATTTTATTTATTTATTTATTTTACACCTTGGTGGTGGTTGTAATACACAAGCCATTTACCCTACTACTCGGTACTTTGATGGTTATGGATTGCCTTCATTTTCCTTTCCCTTTCAAAGGCTGTTGTGACTTTCACATGCCTACTTACTCTGTGTTTTACCTAGTGAACTAAGTGCCAGTTAATTATTGGTGAAACTAACCTAGGTTTATGGGATACGAACTTTTAATTGAATGGCCTGTGGGAGGGGACAGATGAAACAGACTGTGTGATACAAAAAGTCAATGGCACTTGTTTTAGCACTCCAGTGGTGGAGGCTTATTTTTACCCTCTGGTTCCCCAATGCTCTTCTTAATGGGTTTTTTTTTGTACTTTTATTGTTTTTCTAACTGACAGATTTTTTTCACATGCTGGGAGGGGCCTCGTTTTGACCATTCGATCCACTGACTTCTCAGTGCTTCTAATGGTTACAGATCACGCAGGCAGTTTGGAAGAGTGAATGCAGAGCTGACAAACTGAAGGCAAAGCCTGCAATTAACATTTGTTTAAAGCCATTTAATTGTCAAACTGATAATGATAGGAATATGTTTGTGTGAATGAGTCCTCAAAGGCTTTTAGCAGTTCTCATCCCTGAATGCCAGTACATTTATGGGGCTGTTGATGTTTATAGACCCAAGAAATTAAGAAAGAAGACAAATTCCCATTTCTATCCTTGATGACCCTTTAAATTAAGGTGCCAAATATTCATTTAATATAGATTTAATAAAACAGTTGTACAATAAAAAACAGATGCTTATTAAAACACTTTTACAGAGAATTAATGAAAACGTAATGAATGCAGATCTAGTTACAAATTAATACAAAGCCTCCAAAGGAACATTTTAAGTAGCTCGATGATATTCAAATAACATGTAGCAACTACACTATTCAGACTAACAATCTAGGCCAATCCCTCACCTTATGCAAACAGGCATAGTTCCACTGACATCAGCAGAACTAAGCTGATGTATCCCTACTGAGAATCTGGCCTTCCAGATTTCATCGTAAATGTATTGTATATTAAAAAGATAAAGCTGAATGATTACTGCCAAAAAAGGTCCATGATTTTTTCTGTGAATTCTGGGCCTACTGTGTTTGAATCCCCTTTTGTTTCCACTTTCTGTGACTATTCTTCTATCTTATAAATTTACCGGGACAATGTTTCTTTCTGGGCCTGATCCAAGACCTGTTGAAGTTAACGGGAGTCTTTCCACTGACTTTAATGGGCACATCTTTCAGTAACCATTGAATAAAATTCACAAGAAACAGATGTTGAATTTCTAAATGGTAGTGTTCACACCAGCAGCTTGTGTCTCAGTGCTTATCTACATACAGTGTTGCATCAGTTTGTCTCATAATATGATTTTACACTAACTCAGTTACACCAATGCAAAAGGCTGTGTGGACGTTCTTATTGTGGTTAAATCAGACATATTTTGATTTAAGTGAATTTGATTAAGAACAAGTTTAAACTGAAATAAACACTTCAGAAGTGCAATAAGATTGTCCGATACACACAGGGGTTTGCATGAGTTTAACTAAATTAGAGCACATTTGTGTGTAGACCACCTTTGTTAGTTCCATTTAAAAGAAACCAAAACATACCATGTGACTTACACGTGCTATCAACTAAGACAGTTCAGGTGCTGAGTGGTGAATATTCGCAACAAACTGCAAGGAAATTAGCTACAATTCAATATTTTGGGTGATTAATGTTGAATAATGAATACATTTTGAGGCAGCAAATGTTGAAAAATGTATGAACAAAAGGAAAAGGCAAAAATCATTGATCATTACACATTGCCAATTATAGGGTCATACTTATCTGAAACATATATATTTGATATGTAACAGTAGGAATACATAAGTTATTATGTAGCTATTACTGCTCAGTAAGGGTGCAAATCCATTGCACTTTCAGAGAGTCTGATTATTCAAGCTCACTGGGCCTGATAGAACTCCCAGTGATGAACTTGCAAAGCAGGGGACTACAACTCCCATCAGTTTCCCCTCCCCCCGTCCCTCCCCTCCCACACACATATACACACCGTACCAACTGCTCTTACCTTTTACTTCCACAGGGAAAGGAAAAGGTCCTGAAGCAGGGTGTGGCTGGGTTCTGTTTGTGAGTGTGAACTGCAGGGCTGCAAGGAACTGTAAATAAGCCCAGTATGGCCAGAACTGGGATGGGCTCTACCTGTGGGTCATCCCAGCTGAGTATAGGTCTGTGTGGGTGTCATAACCAGCAGTGCTGACCAGCACCCAGTGACTAAGGGGTTAACTAATGCCTCCTGTAACTAGCCAGGTATTGGGTGGTCAGCCAATAACAATGCAGGTAGGAATTTCAAACTGGAAAAGAGGAGTTTATCTCTCTGTTCTTTGCCTGAGAGGCAGAGCAGTTTCTTCCAAGCCTGAGGGAGATCAGAGACACTTCTCTCTCCAAGAATGGACTTCTTAAAATGTGTAAGTAGGGAAAAGTTTAGATAGTCCATAAGGATTTGTTGTTTTCCTTGTTTGGGAATTTGGAAATAATGTCTGAGCTGTTAATTGTGGGTTTTTTTTCCTTTGTAAATAAGTTTTAGCCCAGGAGGTTTCCCTGAGTATCTATATCAATTGGTGGCTCTTCCCATTTAGCCACTTTAAAATGCTTGCAACTTTAGTTTTGTTTTGATAATAAAGGATTGTATTTTTTTCTCAATTAACTGGTATTAGTTGATCTTTGTGTCCTAGAAGGTCTGCCTGTATGTATCTGCATGCCTGACTGAGGGGTCAGCTACCACAGACTGTAGCTTGTTTTTCTCTTTTCTTTTTCAAGCTCTTTTGGGGGAAAAGAGCTTGGGGTACTCTGGGGTTGGTTTCAAGTGTCCACCCCTGTTTGTGGATTGAAAAGCACTTGATGGTGGCAGCAGATTCCTCAAAATCTGGTTATTAGGATTTTGGAGGGAAGTTTTTATAGCAGACCCTATAGAAGAAGGTTTTAGGGTGCTCTTGCAGGCCCCCACTTCTGCATTCATCAGTCTTGACAGTGGGACTTGTGCAATCAGCAGCTGGGCACAGAGCCAGTGCAAAGGGGTCCAATGAGAGAGACTAACCGAGCCTGGATTGGACATCTGCAAATGCACATTGCTTGAACAGAGACTGGGCAGAAGATGGCAGCCAGGTACCAGGCTTGAAGAGCTCTGACTCCGAAAGAAGTTGTCCCCAGAGAACCAAACAGGAGCTGTTATTGGTTGCTTTGAGCTGTAAAGGTGCTGGAACTTGGGGTGTGGGAGATGCTGCAGCACCCCATGGCTTGAAGTGGTTTCCATTGTATCCAGAGTTTACAGTTTGGCTCAATGACTCTAGCACCCCTGTTATACACATTGTTCCAGTACCCCAGGCTGTAACTGTGTAAGCCTCAATATCTGGGATCTCTGTAACCTCCCCCCTTGCGTGCCAGGCCAAGTAAAAACTTTTCCCTTAGCCTGGTGGCTATTGGGACCCACCAGGACTAATACCTACAAGGCCGACTTACTGAAGCACTGACAGTGCTTGCCACTGAGACATTGCACCTTGGGCATGCCACTGTCAGGCCTGGGCTTTGTCTTTTGCCAGAGTAATTAACAGCCCACTGAAGTCAGCAGACAGATCTCCATACATTTTACGTGGCTAGATTACAGAATGCACAGGGAAGTAAAGCCCATCCCCACAAGCCAGGTTTGGGAATAAGTTATAACACCAACAGTAGCGCTTCTGAGCCCAATGCATAAAGCTTCTGTGTCACTGAAGCTTCATGAAGGCAGTCACGCACGCTCATTCACAGCCTCGTTCCTTGAATGCCCTCGTGCCCTTCTATGCTGGATTATGAGGAACCTGCCTGGAGATCCTTTCTGTAAATATTGATGGGAGGCAAGGAGGTCTAGTCAGTAGCGTCCTGGACAGAAACTCAGGAAATCTGGGTTCCATTCATAGATCTGGCCTGATGGTAAGAGCTATGTGTTATTGCTCCCATACAGCCACTCTGCTAGCAGACCCGTTGCATATCCCCCATATAGGATTAAAGAGGTGTGGAAGGGCTCGTGCAGGCCTTGTCCATCACAGGTGAATTTTCAGAGAGAGCCCAGTTTTCAGAGGTGCCAAATACCCTCAGGCACTATTGATATTATTGTCAATAAAAATGTTTGTAATTGATTCATGTGCCTGAAAGACATTTCCTAATGTCCATGCTATGCATCGATGGCAAGAAGCTAACCCTAAATGAGCATGTGAGAACCTTACTTTAAGGTTCTCATCCACACCTCATTTCCAGCCACTCCTTGAGCATTACTGTGCTGAAGTTGGTTTACTGTGCATGACACAATAAAGTAAGAATTTCCAAAATGTCCCCATGAGTCTGTATTTTAGCTAATTTTTTATATCATTCCAAAGCCTTCAGCAGCTCATGGATAACTGAAAATGAAATAGAAATCATTAAGGGCCCAATTCAAGAGTCATTCCCTTTGACTGGAATCTTTCACATTGTCTGCTGTGAACATCAGAGAGCTCTCCCAGCTGCATAAATTATTCCACTTCTGAGAAAGGCAGAAGCTATGTCGGTGAGAAAGTGTCTCCTGTTGACATAGGACCAGTGAAGACAGTGCTTAGATTGATGTAACTCCTTGGGGAGGAGGGAAGGAATCATTTTCACAAAAGTTGCATCAACTTAAGTGGAAATGTAGACCAGCCCAGAGAAACCAAGTGATTTGATTTCTGTAATGAGTCCTGGCTAGGCCTGCCAGTAAAAAGTTGGAAATTGGAAGTAACTGGAACCATTTTGAACAAAGATTGTGTGTCTTGTTAGAGTAAATTTTAGACTTTTAGATGTGTGTTTTCACTTTTATTTGCATTTCTGTGTTTCTCTCTTTTACTTGGTATCACCTAAGCCAGGCTTTTTTGTTGTTAAACTTGGCTTTGCTTTTTACAATAAGCATTTTACAATTCACTGTGTTTGAGGGGACGAGTGTATTTAGTTAACTTGATAAGCTATGATGTACCGACTCTTTAGCAGCGCAGCAAACTTAATACCTCCTGTGAATGTACCGTGTTAGGGAAGTGCATTGCTGAGAGAGATCTCTGTGGATCTTCAGTTTACTGACTGCTGCCGGTGGTAGGTGAGATTTGGGTCAGTAGAGCTTTGAGGAGTATACTGGTGACGGATGTGGCAATGAGTTGATACAGTCTAATCAGCAGCATCTCTAAGCAGAATTTGCACCTGTGTTTCCACATTATATGACTCTTATTGGCTTAATAATAATAATAATAATAATAATACACTATAACATGTAACTGGGGATGACCAAATCACCAAGCCACCATGTTCCTTCTCTGCCTCAGCAATATCCCATTAATTCCAGTTGGTCCCCCACCCACCCACTCTCTCTCTGTCAATGGCAATTACTGTTCTCCCTCCACATCCCCAACATCTCCTCGATGACATTTACTGTGCTTCCCAAAATTCCAGTGCCCCCCACAGACTTCTCCCCCAGGTTGTGCCCCTACTATCTCAGCACCCCTCAATGCCAACTCCTGCCCCCCTCACTTCTTTGGGAAGTAGGGCAAAGCTACGTTTAGGTGAGTTCTCAGACATGTAGTTTAATACATTTCTAGTCAAACAATATTCTCACATGCTTCTACTGACAATTTTTAAAATGTTTGATTCAAAATACAATACTGTGTTAACCAGCCAACAATCACTTGCCAGCTTTTCAAAGAATGGTTTAGACACCTAAAAAGACTTAATTGCTACAAAACAAGCCTTACTGTATGTAACATGCCAGAAGCCATAATATTTGTACCGAATTTAGAGATTCTAAAACAGAAACAAGAGAAGTAGCACTATAGAAAATGGTGGTGGGGGTAGCTAGCAGTAGCCTGGCCAGTGGATTAGCATTTTATAGCAAAATTACATATGCTGCCAGGTTTGTTTGTAATTATCTTGGGATATTATGTTTTAGCAAGGCATTCTTGTTTATATTGTTGAAACATTCCTTTTCTAAGTTTGTGAAACATCTCATTCACACTCACCCCAAGAAAAATCTCATATTTCTGCACCATTTGATATCTAACACATAGAAAATAGTTGGGTGGGCTTTCAACCAACTTATAGGAAGATTTTTAAACTTTGCTTTTGGATATTAGTGGATATTACTTAATGTAAGTGAATCTAAATCTTTTTAATCCTCACTCAAATCAGTTTAGTTTACATTAGCAATTTACTGGTACCTGTTAAACAAGGATTAAATGGGCGTAAGTGCGTTTACATTAGGGGATATGACATATTTAACTACACAGACTTCAAATTAATTTATCTAACACTGTACAAGTTTTCTAATATAGACAAGCCCGAAGTATTAAGACACATTTGCAAATAGAAGCATACTGGGTAAATGTCAACATGTATTTGTATAACACTGCGCTGCTCATTATTTATGCTTCATTTGATTGTGCAATCAGTTTTCTCTTTTTAAAAAATGAAGTCCTTGATAGAGTGTGTAGGGAAAGCCAACCTACAGAACGAATGAGATATCTAATGAATGCTCCTAGGCCTAGGGGCATTTTCTACATGATTTTTCTGTGAATAATTTTCTTGTGGAAAGGAATCAAGTATGAGAAAAAAGTTTTCCAAAAGGCAAACAAACACTTCTTATTTTAAACCTCTCAGGCTGTTCTAAATCTCTTGCTTCAGCATCATCTTGCTAACTCACACCAGCTTCCTGGGAGTGGGGAGCAAGGACTTGGTGAAAGAGCCAGAGCAGAGGTGAGTCCTTGGGGGAAGAGATGAGTCAAGGGCGTCTAGTTAACAGTCCTACTGTGGAGTGGAGGGGGAACCTGTGCACTTGTGAGGAAAGGGGCTGAATTTGGCCTTCATAAAAGGAATGTAAGCCCCTGAGATCCAAAAGATACATTCCATCAGGTCTCTGGAACATTTCTACAGGAATTGATTCACTTAACAGACTCATTATAGTTGACCCTCTCAAGCAGGGATAACTATTAACATCTCTGTGATATCTCTTGAGGATATTTCAGTCTCACATGCACTACAGATATACGGGATTGTGGAGACAGGACATGGAAGAGAACTAACCCCTGCCCCCAGAAAATCTAAACATACAGGATAGGATCCTGCTCTCAATGCAGCCAAGAGCAAATCTCTTTAAAGTTCTCAGAGGCATGGAGAGGGAAGTGAAGGTTGGGGGCTCAGGTAGATTTAAGCCACTTTTGCGTTTTCCTGATTCTGAGTTACTGCAGAGGCCAAAATGGCCACCTGTGCACTTTAGGTAGCCCTAAATTACAGCAGCTCAAGCCAATCTGTCTGCATATGGCTGCCTGATTCAGAATTCCTGCAATGCTACATACTACAGCCTAACCACTTTCTGCTAGCTACCCCAGGCCAGGATGACAAGTGGGTCCTTGGAGGACAGCTTGTGGCTGCCTTCCTGCACCGGGGAGAGGAATGCTTCCCCAGCTAGATCTAGGCTTTTAAAGTGACTTAATGCAATGTTCTGGACTATTTACCCAGTGAGTGGGTCATAGAGACTTGAGGTGGGTGAGAAATCTCATTCCATTTGATTTCTAAGGTGACCCACTGTCTCTGCTTTTAGAGAAAAATAAAGTTACCTATTACCTGATCTACATAAAAGACAAAATAATCATGATTATTTCTAGCAAAACACACCATGCTCCACCACCACTCTCCTCTTAGCCTCAGTTTCACAAAGTGTGAAAAGAGGATAATGATCCCTTCACCCCTTAATAAAACATGTCTTGAAGATGTATGGATGAAAATGCTCTGTAGGAGCTAAGCAGTGCTATAAAAATCTTTTCTTGAATAAACATACATGATTTTTTATCTTAAATTCAGAAGTTGCCTTAAATTGTGTAGTATGGAGCTGCTCACGGAATGGCTATAGCATGGTGCAATATTGTGAGGTCTGTAATAACAGCAACAAATTAAAATATGAATAGAGAAATGCCTACTACTCCAAACCTACTCTTTAGTTTATGGTCAGATTGTACAGGTGCAAAGTTTGCAGGCCTAACACAAATAGAACTCAAGCTGGTGAGACAGCATTGCTCACACAGTCTGATCATGTAGAAAAAAAGGAGGGGTGCGCCTAGGGATTTTGAATCACATGAAATCAAAACACATTGATTCACAATAGTATTTAAACCCATAATTGCTGCTGATTAGAATTCAGCAGAGAACTTTGCATAATGCCAATAGGTGACCTTTTTTCAGAGGTGCTCTAGCTTGATTGTTAGGGCCTTGTAACAAATGCCTAGTGCCATTTAACGATAGAATGACATATCTCTGATATGCAAATTTTTACAGCACAGCAATTAAGCAGTTTAGAATTTTACGGCAGTGTTTGGGCTCTATACAACAAAAATAGGGCCAATAAAGGCCTGTGATGGATGGGCTAATCCCCACTGGAAATATACCATGTAATCTTGCGGAGACAATGCATTATGTATAGCATTGTGATTATTGGTTGTTAATCTCCCTCCCTCCTCCTCCCTCCACCCTACCCTAGTAACCTTCCCCCTCCCCCGCCTATAGTGCAGGGATGAAAAGTACATGACTGCCACATTGTTGGGGGCACGAGCCTTGGATACAGATGGGAAAGTTGGGGTATTGCAATCTGCTGTATGCAAGGAAGACAGTGGAAAGGGGGCTTGCAGCTAGGCAGCCTGTCAGCAGGGGACAGACCTGGGGGCCATATGCCTCTCTTCTTCTCCCTTCTGTCACCAAGTCTGCTGCCTCATCCTTCTGTCAAGGGACACTTTAATGATGAACATGTTTTAAACAGTTTTGTTTACCTAGCAACAGCTTTTCTATAAGGGGGTCTTAATTAGACACCTTAAACAATTTTTGGTTTGGAGTTGTGTATGTGTGTGATTCATTCATATGCAGGGATCTGTATGTAACACCTCCCCCCCCCCCACATACACAATAAGGGACTGCATGCTGCTGTGATCTCAGAAGCAAAAAACTACTTCTCTTAAGAAGCTCAATTCCTTTTTTTCCCTCTGTCTCCTACCTATTCCAAAAAGCTGCTCTTTTGTTTTTGCTCCACTTGCCAATAACAGTCACTATTCCTAATTCGCCAGGCTTCTCTAGCTGGGTCTGGATTGTGATTGTTTTCACTCTAAGGGGATGTTTTGCAATACTTTTAGAACAATGTATTTGTGTGTATGCGCCTTACATTATATGTGGAAGTGTAGTTTGCATGATTTCCTAACATCACATGAGAGGTGTGAGATGCCTGCCTTAGAAATGTCCTATGCTGAGAACTGAAACTATGTTTTAAAAGGACATAGTACACTCTACATATTATTTTTTTAAAAACCTGTCCCTGTATTACAGGCAGCAGTTTAGATTATAATAATAATTTTATAAACTGAATTTACATCTCATCGTTCATACTGTTTGTTCATAATATTGGAGAGTGTAAAGAAACTCTTCACTTCTTTATCTTTTTTTTTTTAACTTTCATGTTCTGGTTCAACAATGCTAGTTTGTTGGGGGTGCTGTGGTATTTGTTTAAACATTATTTTAATCTGTGAAACTGTATCGCACTGACTCAAGAGTATGAATGCCAATTTCAGGACACCCTGTTAAATTGGCTGAAAGTTGTACCCTTAGATATTGCTGATTTATTATCAAATGTAAACTTGGGTTCTGTAACATCCTAAGCATGGAGTCACAGGAAGTCCCCTTATTTACTAACTTGTCACCTAGGCAAGGCTACCTTTGTGATAGATGGCCCTTTGTACCACAAATCACAGCAATATTCGGGTTATCTCCAGTGCCATAGGATCCTCACTTACCCAGGTAAGTTGCACTTTAAGTCACTTGACAAAAACAACACTTGCAATCCTATAAAAAACTATATACAGATTTATTAATAAGACAA
The DNA here is from genome assembly GCF_049634645.1 of Pelodiscus sinensis. NCBI lineage: Eukaryota > Metazoa > Chordata > Testudines > Trionychidae > Pelodiscus > Pelodiscus sinensis. Next base: position 98,168,370 of record NC_134713.1, on the reverse strand, counting down.
GGAAATAAGAGGGTTATTTACAAGTTTAAAGTGGGAAAACATACATACACAAATTAGTTACAATCTTAAATTTTGAAAGATAATAGGAGCTCTTATAATCAGAAAGCCCTAAAGGACATATAGGGCTAACTTTGGCTAAGCAGCTGGGGATCCCTTGTTTGTGTTTACAATTTTGGCCCTTGGACAGCAGGTAGCAGTCCTAGGTCACAAATTTAACTTGACTGAAGTTCACATAACCCTCCCACCTTATTTCTTCCTTCTAACCAGGTTAGTACTTCAGGCAATCAAATTGATAAGTCAGGAACACTGATAATGACTGCCAACAGGTTATTGTTTCCATGACTTCATAGAAGACTAATATTAAACAACATAAAGATGGAATGACATTGTTGAATGGGTTACATAAACCAGACTTGAGACAGCATGTCAAGCCGAATGATGTACATGGTATTCAAATTGTGTGTGTCATATTTTCAGCATAATAACATAGCAAAGTCATTTTTGACTTTAAAACACCATCTGTTCCTGTTCCTGGGCCTCTACTGCACTGAGAAAAAGTTATGCCAAAGTATGTGAGGCTTTTGTGATGGGCACAAACCTGGGTTAAAATGACACCTCCCTTCCCCCCAAACATCTTTTCTTCCTGGGAAAGATACAGGCTTTGAAACCCATTGGATAGATGAAATTCAAACTCACTGATCCCATTTTCTAGGGGAAAAAGAAACCCACTGCATCAGTTAGCCTCACAATCTTCCACTAAAACTGATGCTACAGGTTGAACCTCTGTGGTCCAGGATTCTCTGATCTGGCAACATCCATTGTCTGGAAGGACCACAGATGTTGCAGGACTAGAGAGCCCTATCAGCAGAGGTTGCTGGCAACTCAGAGCAGAGCCGGCCAGTAGGGCAGTGAAGCATAGGGCACCAGAGCCAGTGGGGCAAGGAAACCAGTGGGGGGGGGCAAAGCTCTGGTGGGGCTGTTGCAAGGCCACCAGGACCTCCGGCAGGGCTGCTGCAGCTCACAGGACTAGATGCTTCAGCAAGGCTACGGCAGCTTGTGGAGCCAGGAGGCTGGGGAAATGAGCCCTGGTATCTAAGGAGAGGAACCCATTGGGGAGGCTGGCACGCCCACTCAGACCGCCCCTGCTCCAGAAAACTCCCTTGTCTGGGACCAGTCAGGTCCAACCTGTATTAATATTTGACAATAGCCAGGTCTAGCACCTCTCCTTCTGTCCATGCTAAACAAGTTCCCCTGCTGAACCATAAGGTAAAGGAATCACAGTTCCATTGTCTTTCGCAGGATGCCAAACCTGTTACATCCAGCCTGCTCAAATTTCATAAGGTCAAACCTCAGCTTCTTTCTATCAGGGAGAGCCTGGCGTGCTTTTTCCCTGTCAGTCTGCATTTCTAATGAAATGTGAGGGAAACGTAATTTAGAATGTGGTAGAAAGTACCTCTCCTGCTAAAGGTGGTGAGAGGTGTCATGCCCCCATGCTTTATGAAAATTGGCTTATGAATATGAATGTGCATAATGCAAAGGTGCTTTACAGTTACAATCTGCAGATTTTGTGTATCCTATTTTCATGTCTTGCTTACGACACTCCAGAGAATGCATTCTAGACTGATGTTTGCTTTTTTTTCCAGCAGCGTAACACTGTTGACTCGTATTTAGCTTGTGCTCCACTATGACGCCTAGATCCCTTTCTCTAGTTCTCCTTCCTACGCAGCCATTTCTCATTTTGTTTGTCCACAACTGAGTGTTCCTTCCTAAGTGGAGCACTTTGCATTTGTCCTTATTGAGCATTGTTGGGGAAATCTCGCTCCCCTGGGGTACAGAGTCCCCAGAAGGGTCCGAGGCTGGAGGTCAAAGCAGTGAGGCAGGAGAGAAATCAAGAAGGAAAACTTTATTATACATGCATGCAGGCTGACAGCTACCAGAGTGAGAGCAGCAGCAGCCCTGAGAGACAGTTTCAGGGATCCTTTATACAGTATGTTCAGACAGTTTAGTTGTTGATTGTTTTCTTTAACATATCGAAGTCTCAGCAGAAGTACTCTGAGATGTTTCTGTTCACACCAGAAGTGCTAGAAGTAAGTTTTACAGTACAAAGGCACATGATAACCTGAGTGAGGAGTCTACAAGGCAAACTGTGACAAAGATAAGAGTTTACATGACAATTTGTGACAGACAGAGTTTCCATGAACTTGAGATAGGAGGCATTGTAAGGGTCTTGATTAGAGTTAAGATGATTTCTCTCTGTTACAGGGAGAAAGGCCTGGAAAACTTTTAACCCTTACAGCAGTTTTCTTTTAGAGAGTTTTGATTTCCTCCACAGTCCACCCTTAGACACAATTGGGGTTATTTGATTTTTCTCCCACAAGCATCATCCTGTTTACCTCAGACCATTTCTCCAGTTTGTCCAGATCAATCTGAATTACAGTCCTATCATTGATGAAGATAGCAAACAGAATTGGACCCAAAACTGATCCCTGTGAAACTCCATTCAATATGTCCTTCCAACTTGACAGTGAACCATTGATAACTACTCTCTGAGAACTGTTAGCTAACTAGTTACACACTCATCTTATAGTAGCTCCATATAAGTGCTATTTCCCTAGTTTGTTAACAAAAAGGTCATGCAAAACATGAGCAAAAGCCTTACTAAAGTCAAGATATACCACAACTACTGCTTCCACCCAGCCACAAGGCTTGTTACCCTGTCAAAGAAAGCTATTAGTTTGGTTTGACACATTTTGTTCTTGACAATTCCAACAGAAACTGCTGAGCTTGAATTCATATGCAAATTTGAGTGTCTGAAACAAGGTTTAAATAGTTACATAGAATGGTTCCCACACTACAATAGGTAATTTCCCATCCAGGTACTCTCACATTCTCCCCACAGTTGGAGTTGCGACACATGCACTATGATGTAATTAGCCCTGACGTCACATTCCCATCTCTGTATCCCTTTCTTTTCTGTTTTCTTTTCTCATCAGCATCTGAGGAAGTGAGTTATATCTCCCGAAAACTTATCCCCTAATGTTATAATAAATTTGTTAGTCTTTAAAGTGACACCAGACTCCTTGTTGTTATCTTTACTGTGCTCCTAACATTCCTTAGAATCATGAACTCTTTTATGGTGATTTCATGGTGATTTTCACGTAAGCTGCTTTCCACTTTCAGTTTCCCAAACAGTTCTTGGACAGCAGGCAGGGCCAGCTCAAGCCATTCCCGTGCCCCGGGCAGTGGGCATGCAACGCATGCGCAGCTCCGCCCCTGGGTGCACAGCGCATACATGGCTCTGCCCCCCGGCGCGCTGCGCCCCTTAGAGCTGCCATCAGGTGCTGCGCATCCGGAACTGGGAGGCACCCCTACAGCTGCCATCAGGTGCCCCCCACGGGTTGGCGCCCCAGGCAGCTGTCCACCTAGTCCCACCCTTAATCCAGCCCTGACAGCAGGTGACAGGCAGGCTTGGGTAGGCTAGTTCCCAGCTGGCTCAACCCTTCTGCCTGGGGCCCCACCTCTTCTGCCCTTCCTGCCCCCTTTCCTTGCCAGAGCTCACAGCCCAGAGCCCCATCCCATCTCCAGAGTGCCCAGCAAGCAGGCTGGCAGGCAGCTGAGTGTGCCCTATTCCAGATCAGTGGATCAGTGAGCAGTGCAAGCAGCTCCAGCTGCTGCCAGCAGGAATTCTCCCTTCACCCCACCCACATATGGTCCTTGCAGTCAATCACTAACTGAGGACTCCCTCCTACCAGACTGGGGGTGGAAAAGAGCTGTCAGTCTCTGCAGCTGCACCAACTCCAGGGAAGCCCCAGAGCCCTAGAGGAAGCCACACCTTGGTGGGGGAACAGGGAAGCCCCAAGCTTCCCCCTCCCCCCAGAAGGAGCTATGTGGGGGAATAGCTGCAAGCCCCAGCAGAAACCATGTGCATGGCAAGTGTCACACAGGGGTGGGGAGGGAAGTTCCAACCTGGGCTGAAACCACACGGGGGTGGGGGCGCAGTTGCATAGAACAGCCCTGGCAACACCTTTTTCCTTTTTGGTCTGCCTGTTCTTCCTGAACAAGCTGCATCCTTATATATCAATATTCCAGTCATCTGTCATGCCAACTATGTCACAGTTGTGTTTATTAGCTGGCATCTCAGCTTCTTCCTGCTTCTTTCCCACTCTTCTCACATTAATATGTAGACAGCTAAGATACTGATTTAGTTTGCCCCATGTTCTCTCTTGTCACTCTCTTATCCCTACTATTGCAGCCCACACTGTCCCCAGATTACAACTCTTCTTCTAGGCCTCCATGGTTTTGACTTACCTGTGGGCTTTTGTCACCTGCCCATAGGCAACATGTGGAGGGTGGCACCAGGGGCCATGTGCCCCAAACAGGAGCGGCCTGACGCTGGCTGCGGCAGCTGGCGCCGTAGGTGGAAGGCGTCAATGGTGGTGACGTAATCATGGGGCGCCCTGGCACCCTGTGACATCATCATCAGGTGCCCGGGCCGGTGGAGCCCTAGGCAACTTCCTAGTTTGCCTAGGCTCATGGGCCGCCCCTGGCCCCAAATGCCAGGGGCAGGAGGGGTAAGAAGACAGTCAGTAGCCAGTGGGAAGATTGGGGAGGGGATGGTGTCTGGTGCCCTCAGCAGGGGTTTGGCCCTTCACAGCACTCACAGGCAGTGGTGAGGCACATGGAGCAATGGTCCCAGCTCACTCTGCTCCCTGGCTGTATTGCTCAGGGGAGGGGTGGGACCACCCCATATTCACCATCAGGAAGCAGAGCGACACAGCCAGAGGAGCAAAGCAAGCTGGGGGCATTGCTTCTCTTGCCCCACCACTGCCAGTGAGTGGGAGGGTGACCTCTGCTGCCAGCCCCAGCCCCTAGTCCCTTGGGGGCAAAGCAAGGATAAGGAACAGTCAGGGAATAGGCGGGGAGAGGGCAGAACAGGTGCAGGGAGGGATGGGGCCTGGGATGGAGGGCAGTTGTCCTGGCCTTTCCTCAAGCTAGGGAGCATCATGTGGCTGGTTGCTCCCCTACTACCCATTCACCAGTTGCCCCTGCCCCTATCAAACTTAGTTTAAAGCCCTCCTCACAAGGTTATCCAGGTTGTGGCTACCCAGCTCTGAAGGCAGCATTCAGAAGTAAGAGTGGCATGGAATGGTATTTCTCCACTTACCTCTGTCCTGCTGCTGGCAAGGTGCCACCAACAGCTGCCACTATATGGCCATCCAGCTCCAAAGGCATAAGTAAGAGTGGCAATACTGCACACACACACACCCTAAATTCACCTTGTGACCCTCCTGAAACTTCCTTTTTGGTCAGGACCCCAGTTTTAGAAATGCTGGTTTCCCCTGTGAAATCTATAGTATAGATTAAAAGCTCACAAAACCTGATTTCATAGTCCCTGCTGTGTTTTTCATGGCCATGAATTTGGTAGGATCCTATTTATAGCTATTCCTTGCCTTTCTTGGCCTTGTAAGAAGTATTTAGGTATTAGAATATTAGGTGCCATGTGAATATCTAAGACAGATATACATATCTGTTTCGAATATGTGTGCATTCATGTTATGTTGTAAACATGATGTAAAAATTAGAGCTCCTTCCTGTTTAATATCAAGATTACCTTGCACTATGTTTGTGGATGTTATGGGATTTAAACCCCACGTCTTATAAAAGTATTCAGATAAAAAATCAATTTCCCCCACAAAGTTAGAAACTGTTACTCACCCTGTGCAGTAACATCTGTTCTTCAAGATGTGTCCACCTGCGGGTGCTCCATTACAGGTGTCGAGCTCGTCCCGGTGCCACAATCCAGAGAGTTTTGCCAGCAGTAGCCCCTGGTGGACTGCGCATGCACAGAAGCTGCCTCGCACCATTCGTGCCCTTTCTGCGTCATATGGTCCATCACACCAGTTCCTCCTAGCCAGAACATCTGAAAGATACAAATGTAAGAGTTCTGAAGCAGGGAGGAGGGCGGTTTGTGGAGCACCCACGGGGACACACATCTCGAAGAACAGATGTTACTGCACAGGGTGAGTAACAGTTTCTTCTTCTTCGAGTAGTGTCCCCGTGGGTGCTCCACTACAGGTGAGTATGAAGCAGTAGCCCAACAGCCAAGTCATGCTTTGGAATCATCTGCGCACAGAAGAAAGGACTGCTTGAGCCACTGCTGTGTCGGCAACCTAGATACTATTGAGGGCATAATGTCTAGCAAAGGTAGACGTGGATGACCAGGTCACAGCGCGACATATGTCATGCAGAGGAACACCCTTTAGGAAAGCTGTTGAAGTGGCCAGACTCCTAGTCGAATGTGCTCTTGGTTTACAGGGCAACGGCTTGTTTCGAAGAGTATAACAGTGGGTGATGCAATTCACGATATGCGATGAGATGCGCTGTGCCGACAGTTGTTGTCCTTTAGATCGGGTCGCAACAAACAGCAACAGGTGCTGTGACTTTCGGAAGGGACGTGTCCTGTCCAAATAAAAAGCCAGCACTCTCCTGATGTCCAGGGTGTGTAAACGTGCCTCCTCTGGAGTGGAATGGGGTTTAGGATAAAAGGTAGGAAAAACGATGGGTTCATTGATGTGAAATGATGAGTTAACCTTTGGCAGGAAGGCTGGATGACATTGTAATATCACACCCTGTTGGGTAAACAGTCTATATGGAAGGTCGGCTGAAAGCGCTGCCAGCTCACTAACTTGACGGGTTGACATGATGGCCAGAAGGAAGGAAACCTTCATGGTGAGTCTGTAGGTCGCAAGTCGCTAGTGGCTCAAACGGTGGGCGGGTAAGAGTGTCAAGTACAAGGGCTAGGTCCCATGGGTCCGGAACAGGCTTATGCGGAGGGTAGAGTTTGGTAATTCCTCTCATGAACCTCTTAGTGAGTGAGTGCACGAACACTGAAGTGCCATCTATGGGAGGATGAAAGGTTGAGATTGTAGCTAAATGCACCTTTAGCGAAGAACCTGCCAAATTCTGTGAGCGTAAGTGAAGAATGTAGTCCAGAATGTGTTGAATGGGTATTAGCAAAGGATCCGTGTCATGTGAGTGGCACCAGGCCCGGAAGCGATGCCATTTATAAAGGTAAGACTTTTGAGTAGTTTGACGTCTGCTGTGTACTAACACCTCTCGGACTGCTTGGGAGCAGGCTAATTCTGGGCCCTGGAGCCAGTCAGGAGCCACGTTGTTAGGTATAGTCGGTTGATGCTCGGATGCAGTAGGGTGCTGTGTTGCTGTGAGAGTAAGTTGTGGAATTGTGGAAGTCACCGAGGTTGAGATAAAGACATCTGCATGAGTTGTGGTAGCCAAGTCTGATGGGGCCAGAAGGGTGCCACCAATATCACCATTGCGCCATCTGCCAGTACCTTCTCTATCACCCGTGGTATAAGAGGGATTGGTGGGAAGGCATATAGCAGGCGGTACGTTCCCCAATTGAGGAGGAAGGCATCTCCCATCGATTCGCTGCCTATGCCCACCCTCGAGCAGTAGAGGTGGCACTTCTTGTTGCCTCAAGTTGCAAACAGATCCATGTCCGGGTAGCCCCATGATTGGAAAAGGCTGCGGACTACTTTGTCGAGCAGTTCCCACTCGTGTTGCAGGTGGAAGGTTCTGCTCAAAGCATTGGCAATGATATTGCTCTTGCCGGAAAGATAAGCTGCTGTGAGCGTAACCCAATGCCGAATTGCCCAATTCCAGAGGAGTATGGAATCTGCACATAAGGATCTGGATCTGGCACCGCCCTGCCAATTGATATAGTGGACAGTGCAGATATTGTTGGTAAGGATCTGAACTGTGGCCCCTCTCAACTCGTGGATGAAGTGCCAGCAGGCATTGAAGACAGCGCGGAGCTCCAGAAAATTTATATGGAGTATGGATTTGTGATGTGACCACAACCCCTAAACGTGGTCATGCTGCATATATGCACCCCTGCCAATGAGGGATGCATCCGTGGTGATCTGAACGGATGAGGCCTGAGTGTGAAAGGGGACGCCCGCCAGTGTATTGTTCGGGTTGAGCCACCATGTGAGCAAGTCCCTCACTTGAGTGAGCATAGAGATAAGTTTGCGGGCATCATCGATGCCTGGCTTGTAGATTACAAGGAGCCATTGTTGAAAGCATCGCATGTGGAGCTGCGCATGTGGAACGACATACGTTGCTGCCACCATGTGCCCTAGCAACTTCAGGCACGTAAGTATAGGAACTGTGGGAGCGGTGAGCAGGACGTTCACCAAGTCTTGAATGGTCTGGGATTTGTTGACCGGTAGGCTTTAAGTATCTCCTTCTTGGAGTCAGGTAGATATTGCATTAGGGGCACCAACTTAGAATAATTGTCAGAGTCATGATTCGCAAGTTGGACAGAGTAATTGGCCATTCTCAAGGTGGCTATAGTTGACAAATAGACCTTTCTCTCGAGCAGGTCAAAATGTTTTGCACCCTTGTTGGAAGGTGCGTTCCTGGGTTGTGCAATCTTAGACTTTTGTTGAGCAGCATTGATGGAATTAGGAGGGGGATACGTGAAAAGAAATTCCGTATCCTTGGCATCAATAAAATACTTTTTGTCTTTGCGCTTGTTTGTCGGTGGCACGGACGCTGGGGTTTGCCAAATGTTGTTGGAAATTTCAAGAATTGCTTCATCGAAGGGGAGAGCCAACTTTGACCTGCTGGAGTTTTGGAGATTTCTCAGAAGGGCATGCTGCTTCTGAGGGGATTCCGCGGTACACAAGTTCTGTAAGTGGGCGACTCATTTGAATAATTCTTGAAATTGCTTATAATCCTCCACAGGTGAAGAATCATCATTGAAGTCCACATCGTCTGGTGAAGAAAAGGAGAGATCAATTGGAGAGTCGAACGGTTGCTGCTCCGTGGTGGGGGATTGACCGTTATCCCCGTGATGGGTGGACATGGATGGCGCATCGCCTGTGGGCATCAGGGGAGGCTGTGCCGGAGGAAGAATGTCCTGAGTCGGCAGGTGTGGTGAGTACGACTGCGGACGTTCTGGTGAAGAAGGAGGTGTACGTCTCATGGAAGAACATGGGTAGTCTTGGTAACGCGAGGTGTATCAGCTGTGGCGATGGTCATGGTGCGAGTAACCAGGCTAATATGAGCTGGCACTCCTGTGCCGATAGTAGTGCAAATTAGAAGGCAATAATGGAGATCGTGAGCGCTGTGAATAGTGCAAGGGGAACCTTGAGTAGTATGAGCGATGATAACGAGGAGGAGTGAGGAATCGCCTCGGAGATCTCCAGTACCGCCATGAAGGTGAGCATCAGTAATAGTCCCTCTCGCGATGAGGTGAGGATGAGGTTCCCAGAGAAAAGACAGTCCTATCCAAACTGGGCGAGGGTGTGCGCACGTGGCGCGTTTTCCTCTGGGCTTCAGTCGGTACTGTAGTAACAGGCGGACGGGCCGTGGGGACTGGGCTGCCTGGCACAGAGATGACAGAGGCGGACTCAAATAGATCCCTTGGCAGGGATGGTGATCTGGGTGCTCAGGTCAGTGATGGTAGTGCTGTGTCCTCCCCTGAAAGGCCAGATTGTTGGGCTTCAGTTACGGGTGGTACCGGGTGCGGTGTCGGTGCCAGTTGTCCATGCAAACTCGGTGCTGGCCCATGATTTATGTACTTCAGTTCCGGCTGTGCACAAACGTGCCACTGAGCTGCCTCACAGGGCGTTGTGTGCACGCGGGGTGGTCTTGGTGCCAGCTCGGCTCTCGGTGCCGGCTTGGCTCTCAGCGCTGGCTCAGTTCTGGTTGAAGCTGGCTGAAAGGTATGACACTCCGGCAGCCTCTGTACTGGCTTGGGTCTCGGTGCCATAGACCGTGCTGCATCAGGTCCGGTGCCGTCTGCACACTCCGTGCTGTTGCCGCTGGTGCGGGTTCGTGGCGCAGTGCTGTGCGAGCTGCTGGTGCTGCTGTTGATGAAAGCGTGGGGACTTGGCACCGACATGTTACGGCACTTGGCTGACTTTATCCCGCCATGTCTTGGTGGCAGCCCCGACAAGCTCGGTGTGTCCCCCGCACTTACACTGCTAGATAGAGTGGAGCTTTTCCCTTCATGGGATTTAGGCAGCATTGGGGCCTCCTGTTGTCATTCTGCCGACGGGGGCTGAAGCGCCTTATTGAAGAGTAACATCTTCAGGCGCATCTCCCTGTCACGTCTGGCCCTGACGGTCAACTTTGAGCAGTGGCCATACTTTTGTGGTAGGTGGCCTTCTCCCAGGCAGCGGATGCAGCGGGAGTGGCAGTCAGAGGCCGGCATCGCTTCGCCACCTGACGCACATTTTTTGAAGCCTGAAGAGCCAGGCATGATTTAGATATTTTAAGTTCTTTAGAAAAAAATCTGACAGGCCGGGCTAAAACGGGCCTGCAGGCCAACAGTAAAGCGAACTAAAAACCTCTTTTTTTTTTGTTTTTTTTTTTTTGTTTTGTTTAAACACTACACTTACTAACTAGAAAAACTAACTATAACTATGAGGAAGGGGGCTAACTGGGATCTAACGAATAACAATCTTCAATTTCTTCAAATTCTCCTCAAGTGAGGAGGAGCATGTTCCAACTCCGTCTGTGGCCGTGGACGGTTAGGAGGAACTGGCACGACAGACCACACGATGCAGAAAGGGTGCGAACGGCGCGAGGAGGCTTCAGCGCATGCGTGGTCCATTAGGGGCTACTGCTGGCAAAACTCTCCAGATTGCGGCGCCGGGATGAGCCCGACACTTGTAGTGGAGCACACACGGGGACACTACTCGAAGAAGAACTATAAGTTTGAAGGGGTTTGTTTTGCACATGCAAAAGAATAATTGCATTACAAAGCAATTGAAGTGTACAATGTAATGTTGATACTCCTCCTTTTCAGCACATCTCTAATACTATGTTCAACTAACATGAATTAGTTATTATCTCAAAAATGCACAGTGGAGAAAAATCAGTGTATGGGATTTCTAATTTAGATTAGGGATGAGAGAGCTAGTGGAACACACAGAGGGCAAATCTTCAGCTGGTGTAAACTGGCAGAGCGCCATTGAAGTTAATGGGAAAAAGAAGTAGACTGAGTATAAGTGACTTAATTTTCTCCCATACGTCATCCATGCTGGACGATTAGATGAAAGCCAAGGGTGCACTGAGAGGCAGAGAAGCCGAGTCGTTGTGTAGTACAGGAAAGAATGGAGGCAGAGGAGAAAAGCCTGGCAGCGTAGAGAGACAGTGGGAATAAAAAACAAGCCTACCCAGGGCTGCCAACTGAATTTCCAAGTCCCTGGGCAAGGTTGCATGGGAGGGCTGTCTCTGAGCCCCTGGAAGGGGCGGATCCTGAGGCAAAAGGGGCAGGGCTGGGGCTAGCCTCCACTACCACGCCTTCAGTGCTACCTGGCCAGTGCCACCTGGAGTTCTGTCAGCAATTTGAAGGGCTTGGGGTTCCAGCTGTTGCCCTGGTAGCAGTGGCAGTGGCCAGGAACTCCAGCCTTTTTAAACTGCGGGGTCCCGGGGCACACACACACACCCTTTGGTGGCCCTGGGTCACATACTATATGCAGGGAGAGACAGATGGCCTGGTAGACCAGAGAGAGACTGTAAGCTATCAGAATGTATCAGAAGGAGAAAAAGTCTGAAGATGCAGAGAGATCCTGGATACTAGAGGTGAATGTGTTAAGTCTGAGTTAGGCAATAATGTTATGCAGTCAGTAGATGGCACTGTTTGTTTTAGTGTTAACTTGGTCAACCCCAGCTGGACCTTTACAACGACTGGCATAGCGGGAAGTGGTAGCGTTACGGACAAATTCCTCTCCATTCCTGCCTGTGTGTTTTAATTATTCTCTTGGCCTGCACAGAGGGCCTGGCAGCCTCAGAGTCTTCTTAAATGTTTAATATAAAGAAAACTAAAAGCTAGCCTGCCACTTTCCCTCTTTGCTTCTGAAAACACAGAGGCTCAGTTATCATTCATACTGGTTGTCAGTCTAGACCTACATTTTCTCAGGCATTGGCATTTGGTCAGTAGGAAATGCCTTGGCCTTTCTGTTTAAATAATAACAAAAATCTTCCTGATTTGAAAAAAAAATCTAGATAATAAATAACCTGACTTATTTCTGTGTGGGTGCAAAGCCTTTTGTGCTGGTGCTTCTGAAAGGGTTCAGAGAGCTGGTCTCTGATGTAGATTTAGAGGGAGAATTGAATGCCTTGGGGATGTTCTGGGTAAGAACAATATTGGGCCTCAGCTGGACTGAGAGAGTGACCAGCATGAAAATCATGAAGAGTGGCTGTGTGTGCATTAACGGGAGCACATGCTACAATGAGACAAAAAGGGGTGGGGCATTGGTATCTCAGATCTCAAAAGAATTGTTTGTAACAAATAAAGAAGCAAACTGATTACCAACGGGAAAAAGCTGGGATACCAAGAGAATAGCAGCAAGGTGTGGATCATAGCATTGCCAAGAGGCATCAGTATCTTTTGATATCCTCAGTTTATGACCTGTCCTTATCTGTATTCCCAGTGCACAAAGATTTCCAGTTCTTGCAATGTTTCCATTTTCTTCCATACCTACTTGAAAAAGGAAGAAAAGAAAATGGTATATTTGAAAGAGAGAGAGAGAGAAAGAAAGAGATGTGAAATCCAGGGAGAAACAATACCCTTTTATATCTAGAAATAAACACTGACCATATGAATTGTGGAAGCACTTTTCAAAAATGGATACATCATATAACTCTCATCTTCCCTAATATTAGTGTTAAAGCTGATTCTGCACACATATCTCTTTTTGGTCACACTGAGTGTATGTTTCATTTCATACTAATGAAGACATTGAATTTCAACTTTCCAAAAAGGCTATTTGGAAATGTCAGTCTGTTTAAACTATGACTAGTGCCTACTTAATTGTATACTTCCATCATTCAGAGTATAATCTCTTTGGAGCAGAGTCCTGTCTTCTGTGTATAATACTAAGCCCCTAGAATAGTCATCAGTGCTATAAAATAACAAACAATTAGCATTGTTCAGCAAAACTTCTACAGCAGAGGATGTCTGATTTCCATTTTGTTTCCAAATGCAATTCATTGTGTTTGATTTGCTCTATACTAATTCTTTGGGGTTTTAGTCTTGGATGTCTCAAGGTGATAGTCAGTGAGAATGAAATATTGCTTGCGTGTCTTCCCAAATTTCAAATGAGCGTGGCTACACAGCAAGACATTATTTTGAAATAATATTGAGATGAAGGACTTCTTACTCTGACTCCTGTAACCTTCATTTCATGAGGAGTAAGGAAAGATGAATGAAGAGTATTCTTTCTTTGACTTTCTGCTATGTAGACAGCTCCAAAGCTGAATTAAGCTATTTCAACTTAAAGCTACACAATGAGGTAGCCGAAGTTGTGTATCTTAATTCGACTTTTGCCCTGCAGTGTAGATGTGCCCCAACATTGCAGCTTCCTTGGTGATAGCAATGATGGAAGATATAGTGCAGAGCAGGAGTAGAGAACACAGTAATAAAAACACCAGAACCCTGTCTGTACTACAGCTTCAATGGTTGAAGCTACATGTAGTTCTGCCCAGTAGTAAGTTATGGGATTCAATTCTCCTCATGTACATAAGACCTCTAATGCTTTGATTTTGTGCAGTTCTATTAATACCTATTTAACAACAATACTCAGTCAACCATAGGGAGAAAGGCCATCTTTGTTAATATTAAATTTTCCTTTTCAGTTAAGATATGAAAGTTCAGTAAACATTGTGAGACCCACCAAAGAATCCTTCAGTGAAACCAGGAAAGAACAGAACTGAATTTTCTAGTATTGTACAGTAAAAACAAGCAAAAAACCCAAGAATGATCAATCACAAACATTTAGGTCTTTGTTACATACCAGATGGAAGAAAAAAAGGGCACATACCCAATTATTAGACAAGCACTGGAAAATTATCTTCACTACTATGAGCCAAATTCATTCCTGGTGTAATTCCATTACTTCCATAGGAAGTAGTGATCTGGACTCTGTCCTCAATCTTCCCCCAGCACTTGAGGCCAACTGTATGACATACAGTCAGTACTATACAGTTCCTGGTTTTGAACTATTATAGCAAGTTCAATCTTAAAAAATACATATATGTAGTTAGAAGGTTTATTAGGATGCAGCCAGCTGTAACTTTTTTTTTTTGAATACTTGATGCATCATTTTCAAAGAAGCAACTTAGCAAAATATGCATAAAATTATATTCAAGGGACAGATATTTGGTTAGTGTAAACTATCTTCCTTTAAAATTATTTCAGTCGTGTCAATTTATACAAGTTGAAAATATGCTCCAAAGCTTTATGTGGTTGCATGTTTGTTGACAGACAATTATCTATCTATCTATCTATCTATCTATCTATCTATCTATCTATCTATCTATCTATCTATCTAAAATAAATATAACATATATTTAGCAAATAGTTACCATATTATACATATCAAAATAACTGAACAAACAATAATTAATATGGATATATTATATGGAATCTAATACATTTGAAAAATCTTAATTTGTGAGGAAAAATCTGATGACCATGTATTGAATTTTTGATCATATAGCTAATATATGTGGATACTCAACATGTGCTATTTGGTATTTTCCAAAGACTAATTAAATGTACAGGGCCAGAGTCTGCTCTCACATTGGTATGAAGCCAAAGAAATTCCCCCAAAGTCAATGGATGTACATAAGTGTGACCAAGATTAAAATCTACAGATTTGTGTTGCAAATATCAGAGAACCATTTCAGCATAAGAAAAGTTAAATTAGAGAATATTTCATGTATTTTAGACTTCCACAGTCTGCTGGACCCTTAACTTAAAAGTTTACATCTTTTAGTGCAAAAATTAATATCTCTTTCACAAGTTCCACTTAGATTTTGTTGCTAATAAAACTAAGGATGTAAATACTATTAAGTACAAAACAGCCTGCTGCATAATTGTTTCAAAGCAATTACAAGAGTACATCGAGCCATTCGTTGAGCAGAAACAGTTTTTGCCAAGACACCAGTTCCCTGTACCTTGAAATTTTATTAGTCTAAGAATTTCATGCACCATATGTTGTAATACGAGACTAGCTGCAATTGAACAAACAACTTTCTGATATATAAGTGAATGATAACCTGATTTTAAATGTGTTTATCTAATGAGATAGTAACTGTAATTTACAGCACATATAAAAACTCCCACTGTTACTCTTGGTGCACCTTTTGGCTAAAAAGGGTGATGCACTGAGATATGCTAATGAATATCATCTTGGTTTTTACTAAGTCAGTAATAAAATTTGCATTTGATATTGTGCACAGTAAACTGGGTTATTAGCCTTGAAAATGAGTCTCATAAAATTTAAATATAGGCTTAAATCATATTAACTGTCCTGTAGATTTTCTGAGAGGCTTTAAAGCATTGTGTTTTGGTTCTATAGTGTTGAGAATGCAGATGTCATTTTGCCTTCAGGGGGTGCCCCAAAACGATGCATATTGGAGCCTGACGGATGAACGCCAGATCAAGCTTTTGTTCTTTCACATTTTGGGATCTGGTCTCAGCTATAGGCCTGGGAAGATTATTTGGGTAGGGAGAAGAAATGAAAAATGAAGTTCTTCTAAGATTCCCCAGCTAAAAGTTAAAGCAGTGATGGACCATATTAGCACTCTAGCACATCTTACTCCACACAGATTGGGAACAACTGAACTGAAAAGGGAAAATGGCATGAAAGACAAAGGGCTAAATTCTACTCTTGTACTGATGTCTGTTTACAGTGGCTCCACAGGCTTCAGTAAAGGTATTCCAGCTGTACATTAGTGTAAAAGGATAATTAGTTCATTAACGTTTTCAGCAGACAGGAGCCGCTTGAACAATAAGTAGAGATAGATAGATCACTGCTCGAAGGGAGCCCTGGCTAAACCACTATCTGGTGGTGAGGAGTGAGATCAGCAAGTAAGGAACTAAAAATCTGAAATGCTATACCCAGGTCTAGCTACAGCTAACAGCTTATCTGGCTGAAAGCAAAAGCTGTATCTCCAACAGCATATAAAAGCAGCAATATAACTCTGCAGTAATTTGAAGCTTCATCCTGCCAGGTGCTGAGTCAGTGGGAAATGACAGCACTCAGCATCTTGCAGGATTAATTCTTCAAAAGTATGAAAAAGGGTTTTTTTTCCAATGTAAACATATGTAATATTCCATATTACATTAGACATTTAGGTCTTATACCCTGACTCCAGCAATGGAGTCATACCTGATGAGTTACAGGAAACTGTGGGCGCGGGGGGGAGGGAGCAGGGGAGATGGAGAATCAGTGAATTATTTTTTGTATATTTTTAAATACTTTTTACAGCAAAGTTTCCACAGGCGGTTCACAAACTCCTGTTACATTCAGACGTTACTAGGGAAATGCAACCATTGCTAAGGTAGAGGGCAGCAGCCAAATACTGCACTGCACAACAGTGGTACAATATTTGGGCTTTGTTTTAATCATGTTAGAGTCACCCTGTTTGTTAGGAATCTCTTATTTCCAACTGCTTATTCCATCTCCCAGGTATGTTTGTCTAACACAAATGCTCTGTCTCTCTCACTTCACTGCAGGGACTGGGAGTGATACAGGAGAATACAATACAAACTGGCTAATAAGAGTAATGCAACTGACAGGAACAGATTCACCTACAAGTGGGGGAAAGAAGAAAATTTTGACCAAGGACACAGGGTCTGGTTGTTCTTTTGAAAAGTGGCACTAGCAGTTGCACAATGCTCTATGCAAAGAGGAAATATCTCCCTGAATTTTGGGACAATCAACATATACGCTAATGCATGAAATTTGATTAGCCATATTAGCTTAATATAAATGTTCTTGTATTATTAATGCATAATTCACAAATATTAAACACCAATTATATTTGTTATGAAATTATCTGCCCTCTCTTTAAATCTGGCTGCAGTACTTGACTTTGTGACCTCTTCTGAAGCAGTGAATTCCAAAGGTTCACTTATGCTTATATGAAATATAAATACGTATTTTTAATACGACATTTTTAAAACCTGAAGATGTGAGGTGAACATGGAGACCAAACAGAATACAGCACTTCACATTTCAAAAGCAGTATGTTTAGAAACACAAGAATTGCCCTACTGGATGAGATCCTAGGTCAATCTAGTCCAATATCTCATCTCTGACAGTGTCCTATATTTAGGGCATAAGAAGAAAGTGTAAGAACCTTTTAATAAACAGATGTAGGATAATTTGCCCTCACCCCACATTATGCCTCATTCTGGTCTTAAATAGCTAAAGCTTACCATAGAGCATAAACATACTGTTTAATATCCCTTCTAATATTTGTATCCTTAATTATAACTCTGAATATTCTTGATATCCATATAAATGTCCAATCCCTTTATATTTTAACAAAATTATATATAAATAGGGACCACAATTATCTCACTTCTGCTATATATTGAACAAAGATGGTGGTGTGACATCAGGAATTTCTTAATATGCTTAGCATGACTGGCAAGACTGAATGGTTTGAAAAGTAAAATAACTCCAAGAGAGATGAAAAAGACATGTTTAGAGTTGTTAGGGAAAAGAATTATAGCAGCTCTTAGCTAATACATGCTGATATTGCAGGAATTTTTCTTGTCTAGTTGCCACACTTTTACGGCAATTTGCATAGCACTTCCCGCAATACACAGTATCTTTCCTCTTCCATTAAGCATATTAGGTTTTGGCAGTAACCTGATCTTAAGTGTATGTTGTTACAAGACAGTGACACTTTACTTGGCTGAGACATATTTCCTGACTGAGACTTCACTGGTGAATTTAAAGTGGAGGAAAACACCAGACTTTATTTTTTGTTATTTCAGGCTTAATCAGCCAACTGTACAGCTCCCTCGCTGACAATAGCATCTCTTAAGATCTGTGGCCAAATAGAACTATCAGCCTGTTATTTTATAGTAATTTGCCTAGCATTACTTAAAGCAGCTGCAATGTCAGTTTCTGGATGTTGATGGAGATTTCCCAACAGAAAAACATTTTCACATTGATTTTTATTTTGCTGTGAGATGTTCATGTTTTGTGAATGTAAGTAGGTTGGATGGTTTTGACTTCCTCTCATTGTGAAAGAGCCCCATGGTTGAGTTACCACAAGCTATGAGCAAAGGGCAGCACTGTCTCAGGAACACACCAGGGATTGAATTGTTAGTTGGAGAGTCATAATTTGGCCCCTGGTTCTCTCCTTTCTTCAAAGAGGAAGTGTTGTGTGGTACCCTTACTGGGTGCAGATTACTGCATCATCCCATCTATGCAGAGGGTGTGCTGGGGAGGCCAGCCTGGCAGGTATGTGTGCGTATTAAGGCTGCACCCTCTCTTTAGCCCCACCCACTCATTCTCTACCCATCTACATAGAGGATGAATGTCATCATTACTAAGTCTATTTCCCACCCTCACAGGGCTGATGAACAGGTCCCATTTTAATACTTTATTTTTAGTGATAACTTCAGCTGTTTGGACTGGAAGTTTCTAGGCTGGGTGTCTGCCTCAGCCAGAATTGGTCTGGAACATTTCAGACCAAAACATTCAGTCATTTTGGAGAACAAGACTAGGGCGGGAACTTGTTTTGCACACATTAAAACATTCTGGCACCCTTTTCCTTGACTAGCTCTTGTGCCCTCAGGTTTAGGAGCAGGGGCTTGATACGTGACGGAAGAGTGGCCTTCGTGGCACTGGTGTTATTTTTGCATTTCTTGGGAGAATCTGCCCAAATTTTGCCATATTATAAATCATTGAAAAAAGCATGGCAGACATATCCTCAGTAGACAGTCCTGAGAGATTTTTAACAGCTAAAGTTCCCAAAATGTCCATATACTCTGGGGATGTGAAATATTTTAAGGAAAAAGGTGTGCACATCTGGCAGCTATATTTGTTACAAATTATATTATTAGCTTCCTTCTCAAGCCTCTCAAAAGATTTCCACAGAATTACATACTATACATAGATCACTTCACACATTGCTGAAATGCAGCAGCCTCTCAGCTAGGACACTTTAGTGGCCATTACGTACGTGTCAGCAACACTACGCAGCAGTTGAGAAACAGCAAGTGAAGACATCAGAAGGAAATTAGATACTGTATAACTCTTAGCACCTGAGTGAAATAAATAACGGCATTTGAGGATAAAAACAGATATACAGCTTTTAATTCCATTGCAAAACATTGGACAAGGATAGCTTTTTGGAGGATGAGAGTGGAAAGGAGGAAAATACTGAGCAAAAATGAAGAGCTGACCTCCTGAATAGTGCATACACATATTCACTCATGTTCCAACCTGGACAGATTAGCATATATGTATACATTTAGACAGTTGGGATGTAGTGATAATGCTGGAAGTCACCCAAGATTTGGAAGCAGACACAGCTCCTTTCTTTTGTCAAAGCATCTTTCATAGGATTTTGTGGTGACCCCAATGAAGGAATGAGACCTCTGTTCTACCTCACAGCCAAAAGATGGCTCCTCCAGGAGCAGAGTGCTCCACCTTATGCCCCAACTTATTACATTTTTCTATACTCACTATCTTTACCATTGATTTGCTTCCTCCCGTTCCTTCCTCTTTAACAATTTTGAAAACACCCTACATTTTTTTTTATGGTAGAAGAAAAAATGAAGGTGCATGCAATGTATAGTGAAGAAACTGTTTGTCTTAAAGGGTTGCTAGTAGCCTTTGCTGGATATAGCCAGAACTGTGCAACTGTGAGTCAGAGGGCATGTCTACACTGCAGCGTTTTTCTGGAAAAACGGCTGTTTTCCTGGAAAACTATACGTACATCCACACAGCTATTGCGTTCTTTCGACAGAAAGTTGAAAGAACGGAGGGGGGTTTCCAATAGCGGTAACCCTCTTTTTACGAGGAAGAAGCCTTTTTCCAAAAAACCTTTTTTGGAAAAAGGTATGTGTGGACGCAGAAGAGGGAGTTCTTTAGAAAGAAGAGACCTCCAGGAAATAACACATGTGCCCTAGCAGCCACTCCGTCCATACTAATCACAACTTAAATGCGAGATCAATGTGGATGCTATTTTTTGGAAAAGCACATCGTTTTTTCATTGCACTTTTGCTGGCTGGACGCTCTCTTTCACAATAAGCTTTTCCGGAATATCTGTTCTGGAAAAGCTTCTTCCGAAAGAAGTTTGCAGTCTGGACATAGCCAAGGGGTGCTTCAGCTAACAGAGATTCTCCTTAACTAAAATGGTATGGGCCAAAGCAGCAGAATGTGAGTTCTGTTCCCTCTGGTGTTACAGTGGAATGCCTCAAAAATGGAGGGTTGTTTGTAATGCTGAACAAAACATTCTGGCTCTTTCAAAAATTTACAGTTGAACATTGACTTAATACAGCTTTGGCTTTATCTGTTCTCCACAGCTTTTAGCAATACGGCTGTGTTGAAAGTCAGGCAGCCACTGTTTATCAGCACTTTTGCCACCCACAAGGAGCAGCGTTCCTGCCAACAACATGCTGCTTACACTGACACTTCCCACGACAAAATTTTGTCTTTGGGGGAAGGGAGCTAGCAACTCTGAAGGACAAAAGTTTTGTTGCTTAATTGCCAGTGTGGACATAGCCTTTGAAATGAATTGCTGAAGAAAAATGCTGCTTTTAACTATCTTAACTTAAATGAAACAAACAGAGAAACAAATTCCTTACCTTACTGCCGTGTTTCTCAAACTGTGGGTCCCGACCTTCCAGGGGATCGCAAGCAACTTAGAGGGGGGTTGCAGTATCACAAAGTTTGAGAACCCCTGACTTTCTGAATCTTTTCTTAAACCTTTTTTCTTTTTAGTTTCCATTTAATCCATTTCCTGGATTTTCCTTAGTTGGGGTAAAGCCTATTTTGTAGTCCCAGCATATCACTGCCACTCTTTCCACTTTCACAATGATTTCGTTCATTGATTCCTGAGTGTGATGGTGATTAAGGGCCAAATTCTGGCCGGCTCCTGCATGGGAAAAGCAAGGAAGGTGAATAAAGAACTGCACTCAAGGAGCCATTTGCAATGCATACCTTTTAGTCTTACCAGTCCCACAGAACCCAGGGACTATGCTACATGTTCTACTGGCACCTTAGCTATTAAATGTTTACATGTGAGCACAACACAAAGAGCCTTTCCCTCACACTTGTGCCTCAGTGCAAAGCTTGGCCTGAACCCTCTGGGAACATGGAGACCCAGCTTGTTCCTGGTGTCCCCACATAAATTAAGTGTCCAATGGAGAGTGGGACCACATGAGGATTAAGTGATTTCTTGCCCCACCACACACAGTGCATTGATCCACTGACTGAGTGCTCCAAGAGAGGGTAGCTATATCCTTCCCAAGGAGGGAAGAGCTAGTGTACTAGAATGCATCACAGAGGCCCCTAGGAAGTAGTCTGACTGAATCAAGAATTTCTCTTAGGTTCTCCAGAAAGAGTGCAGGATCCTTCTGCACAGCCAAAGCCACCTTAGTTACTTGGAAATACAAAAATATTATCAGCAGCATAATTGACTTCTCTGCACACACTGTACCCCTGAACTTTTGGCCTACCTAATTAGGTAGTATGGACCAGACATGCAGCAAGATTTTGCAAAGGGATAGCAATTTATTTATGTTAACTCTTTCATTTGGGGGTACTTTAGGTTATGGAGTCTCAGAACACACTCCCCTGAAAACAGAAGGGATTAAGGAATCTTTGCTACATCCAGCAGCTCAGCAAATGTTTCATGCCCTGATCATTCTCCTCCAATATGTGCTAGAGGGCAGCTCAGCACAGTTTTACTTGCAAAAATGTTAGAAACTCATAGAAGGTCCCAAGACTAAATATGGAGCATGTTTTCAGTGTAAAATCCATCAGAGATTTAGGGGTAATTTTTCAGGGCACGGGAAACCACAAGAAAAGATTCTGGACAGTTCAGAATAAATCCCTATAGTCACATAACCTTCTAAAAGAAAAAAAAAAGGCCCCAATAATTTCAACTGAAGACAATAGTTTCCCATATGTTAAAATAAAATATTCATCAGCTGCAGCTTTTCTGGCACCACCTTGGTAACTATAATGGAGCGTTTAAAAAAGTTTCTGTGGAATCCATTGCAGCCTAGAGTACTCCTGCTTGCCTCAGTAACATTTTCCTTCCTGTCTGTGCCTTTTGCTCACTGGCAAGCTGAAGAAAAGGGACAAAAAAGGTGGACTTTGATATTGGCCCCTGTCAGATGAGCACAGCGCCTCGCTCTACTTGACAATTTTGCTATGGATTCACTAACCATTTAAAAATGCAAAGGAAAGAACCTGGGGAGTGACTGGATTCAGCTGTTAAAGAATGAAGAACTGTATCTGCCTGTGCGGTGGGATGGTCACTTAGGCAAAGCATGTGTGTAAGGGAAAGTACAGTTCTGAATCCAGCTAGTCATACCAAACTTGCTGCAGAAGCAAACAGCCATATACTGCCTGCCCTGATACTTGTGCTGTGCAAGTGGACTTAGCTCAAGCATGACATTTGCTGTATTGCCAAATACTGATAAACCTACCTTTGGGACGTCAGTAGGGAGCTAACGCGAGCCTGGGTTGACACAACACTAGAGGCATTCATGTAAGAGGCCTACAGTTGCTGCATACACGCATTTGGCCCATGTTTCCAAAGAGGCAGTAGCTGCTACTGCAGAGGAGTACACTGCCTGCCTCTGTTGGACCATTAGTATGGAAATGAGGCATGTGTGTGACAGGTGGCCTTACAACCAACACAATTAACTTTCTCCATTAGCTGACGCACTGACAAAACAGATGCAGCATCAATAAGCACAAAAACCCCCACAAACACTGAATAGGAATGACACATTGCACACCCCTATTATTTATAAGGAGTAGCATAATTTCTTCCATGCACAGTACAGAGAGGAAAGGAGTTCTGGGTTTTGTTTGTTTGTTTATTGATATTTTTTTTAAATGTAAATGTTATAGAATATTGTCCTGGTCCCTACAAAGCTCTGAGTGGTATAGAGTGCATTCAGGAATTAGTTAGCCTCAGCAACGAAGGAGAAAAATTTGCAGATTTTTCTTTTTTTAGGACAAAACAATTGTTTGTCAGCTGAGTAAATCAGGAATCCCATGATCTGATGTTCAGAGAGTAGGTTCCAAGACTTTAATGCAGAGTATATTCTAGCTGCATACAGTAACACAGCTCCTGACAGTTACAGTGGAACAGCTGTCTGTATTCCTAAACTCTGATGCAACCCAGCTTAATACATTGGATTAAGGAAAACAACTTGGCATAAAGCTTTTAGCAAAGGAGCAAACTGTGGAGTTTATTTAGCAGGAAAGTCAGTTTAGACTTTTGGTGTGTGTTTATGGGAAAGCTGCTGGGATTTTTAGAGGTTCTTATTTAAAAATATTTTTTTCAGGCAATCCCTGGTGATGCGGGTAACTCACACTGGAGATGTCAAAAAATAATAGTAATAAGCTGAAGTGTCTGAAATGTAGAACTAGAACATAGTAGCAAAGACCTAAGTGACAGCCTCAGGATGACAATAAGTGCCTCATAGAACAATTAGAAACATTGAGCCAGATACTCAATGGATATAAACTGAGATAACTCAATTGCTACACTGATTTCCACCAAATGAGGATTTGATCCATTCTCTTAAAGCAGCAAAAATATATATTGCATTGTTATTTATGTAATGATCCCAAAAGACAATTAATCAGGAAAGGGATATTTTCTAAGTTATACAGAGAACTGACTACATAGCATGCCAATTAGGTGGAAGTTTAAGTAATTAAAATATCCAATCTACAAAGCAGCCCTGGTCCACAGTGACCAAATATAATTGCCCTCTGCTGATTATGCACTGTCCCATATGAAATGTATTAATGGATAGGTGTCTATACCACCCTTGTATCACCATATTTTTCACCCTTTTTGGCCATGTTAGCAGAGAACTAAATGGCTGTAAAAGCATGGAAACTGTATTTTTCATACCCCAGTTGGCAATCTCTTCAGGCCCTCATTGAGGCAGAATTGACTGGGTAGTATGGGAAAGCCTTCACTCAATATGTCCAATGGTTATTTGCCTGTTGTATACATAGCTGATTCAAGTGTGTATAGCTCTGAATGCACATGATCTAAATTAGAAATGAAGTAGTGTGTAGAATAAAACAATATCTACATTTTGTTTTCAGATTCTGTGCCACCCTTTTGAGTTTAAAGGATTTATTTTTATTCTGTTCTTCTTTATCTAGGTTTTTATACAGTATCCATGTCCATTGTATTTGTGGTTTTGAATTTTTCTCTAAAACAAATGCCATATAATATACAGCAGATCTGATTACAGGACAATAAGACCCATTGAGCCAGCGACCAGAATGAAGAATGACTGAGCAATATCTTTGCTTTATTAACTGAAAATATGACACTGGCACTGAGCACAATGTTACCTGGGCTCTCATGAGATGCTCGTCCATCATATGTGCTATAGGACCTGGGATGTTGTTAAGATATGTGATAATATCCTGATAATTTTCTAGATCTAATGATCTCCTGGTATTTTGTACAAGGTTTGAGATTAGCCACTAAATGTTGGCTATATTTTGATGTGGTAAATTATATTTTGCCTACATAAAATGCCTTCCTATTTTCAGTCAGATACAGCATTCCTCACTGAAAGGATTGTCTATTTGTTGTTTAAACAGTTTCTTTGTTTGGCACCAGAAGAGGCTGTATTTGGTGAATTGAGTTGATGTGTTTGTGATTGCCATTCAATACAATATGAAAAAAGATTTCTGATTGATTACAACTGCCATCATGGGTTTACAGAGGAAGACATGGTCTCTCTCCTAGATAGCCAGGTTCCAGGCTGTAGGGTTTGCTGACACCTCCTTAAATTATCTATCTCAAATTTTGATTTTAAAAAATGGTTCTTTGGCCACAGATCACACATGCAAAATTTGAAGCAGAAATAAGCTTTCTTAACACTATTAGAAAAGGTCGGTCTAAATCAGTCTTATGATGGAAAACCCCACAATCTTAACTAGGAAGAAGTAACCATCTCTCCATAATAATTACATGAGCTGTTAATTTTATTATTTTGTACGGTGTCTTGGGATACATGGCATGAAAGGCCTCACTATGAAAGTGTAGTTTAATTGACTGAATTATGGGGAAAATCCAAAGCACAGAAACCTACTAATCTAATTAGATGCCCTTAGTTATGAATCTCTTGCTGATTTCTACCATTTCCCTGCAAAACCACATATCTAGCTCTGGTGTGCAGGTGGCTGGGCAATCTAGCTTCATTCTAATGACCCTAATTAGTAGTCAGTACTCTATGAAGCAGACTCCTTGACACCAACTAGTCTACCTGACCAGCTAATAGCTCTCAACAAGTAGGTGTTAATGAAGTGAGGTGAATTGAGATGCCTCCAGGGAGTACAAAAGTGGGATTGTATGGAGATAGGCTGCTCTTAATGGGAGTTTTCCATTTACTACCTCTCTGTGATTAAGTAATTACAGCCAAATGACTGACAGTGAAATCTGTGTACAGCTCCAAAGCTTATCTCTTTCACCAGCAGAAAGGTTAGTTCAAAACAAGTTATCTCACTCAATCTTGTCTCACTGTAATCAGAAGCCATGCCTGCTAAGTGTGCTTGGTCTTGGCATTTCACTTTTACTGTAGCACCCGCGTGCAGGCGTGGAGACTATGTGGCTGTGACTTGTCACTAGGGCTATGTCTACACAGGCGGCTTCTTGCGCAAGAACATCTTGCGCAAGGGTTCTTGTGCAAGAAGTCTCGTGCAAGAATACGTCCACACTACGGTGTGCGAGCTGTGCTTTTGCGCAAGAGAGCCCATGGCAGTGTGGACGCTCTCTTGTGCAAGAAAGCTCTAATGGCCATTTTAGCCATAGGGCTTTCTTGCGCAAGAAATCCCTGCCAAGCGTTTACACTGCCCTCTTGCGCAAGAGCTCCTGCGCAAGAGAGCTTACACCTGTTAGGAAAGAGCGTAGCTCTTGCTCAAGAAGCCCTCTCTTACCACGCCATACTGTAAATTTCCTTGTGCAGGAGCAGGCGGGCAGTGTGGATGCTCTGCGGGTTCTTGCGCAAGAACGGCTGTACTTGCGCAAGAAGCTGCGAGTGTAGACATAGCCATAACATTTATTGTTGTCACTCCCTCACTAGATCTGTGTGAACAACTCACAATGAAAAACATAGCTAATGAACTTTTCTGCTTGCAATATTTTCATGCATAGGCTTTGGGAAAGATTTTTTAAAATGGCAAGTGGTTATGCACAGCTATGGTTTTGAGTGTTCAATAGGATACTTCATTCGTGCTTCAGTTTGAAAAATCACTCCCAGTAGGGCCAACAGCCACTCAGGCCCAGGGGCAAGGAGTGGGGGAGGGCTTGGCTCTGCACCCTCAGAATGGTCAGAGACAAAGGCACTTATCCCTTAGTGCTGCCCAGAGCATGGCACTGTGCCCTCTCCTCCCCACTCCCTCTCCGCCCCCCAACCCTCAGAGCCCTGAGCTCCAACAGCAATTCAAAGAGGCCCAGGGCTTGGACCACGGCTGCCCCAGTAGCAGTGACGATGGGTAGAAGCTCCAGGCCCATGTGCAATTGCTCACTTTGCCCCCCACGATGGGCGGGAATGATCCCCTCAAAATGGAGGCATCCAAAATCGCTAGTTGATTTTGCACATCTTGACCTTTTTTTAAAAACAGAAAACAAAAAAAATCTTACTGATGCATTTTATATTTGTATTTTGTTTAAAATTTCCTAGAAAAAAATAAAAATAACAGATGAAAATCAACGTAATAAATTCTCTGTAAATACCACAGTTAATATTGGGGACAGTAAGACATTAAAAAAACAACTAAAAGTAAGAATATTGAATGTGAAAGCAGCTTGATGCTGTGGTTTATTTCAAGAATTGTACATTAACAATACATCCACATATTCTCACGCATGAATGTGTGTATATACCGTTCCTTACTTTCCCTTTACTTTAACAGACAGCCTCACATTTACACTTAGACTAATTTATTATCAACACAAACACATTTAGCTTTTGTAATATATTGGATTTTCTAGACTTACGTATTCTTGTATATTTGGGTATGGTTACACTGCAGAGTTTTTCAGGAAAAATTGCTGTTTTGGAGGAAAAACTACACTTAAGTCCCCACTGCAATTGCATCGAAAGAATGCAGGGGCTTTTCCAACAGCGGTAAACCTCTTTCTACGAGGATGAAGCCTTTTTCTGAAAGAGCTCTTTCAGAAAAAGGCATGTGTGGACGGAGAAAAGGGGTTTCTTTTTAAAGAAGAGGCCTCCAGGAAAAAGCATAGGTGCCCTGGTGGCCGCTCCGACCATAGTATTCACAATTTAAATGCGAGATAGCGTCCAATCAATGCGGATGCGATTTTTAAAAAAAGCAGATCACTTTTTTAATGTGCTTTTGCTGTGTGGACTATTCTTTCTGAAGAACTCTCTTTCTGAAGAAGTTTTTTTGGAAGATCTCTTCCGGAAAAGCTTCTTCTGAAAGAAGCCTGCAGTCTAGACATAGCCTGTGAGCAGTCCAAAATTTGGATAATATCAGTAAAAACTGAACAGCTTTTGTAAAACCTGGGAATTTTTTAGTAAGAAATCAATAAAAATTGAAAAACGAAGAGCCTTAGGTATTTGTTTTTGTTTGAGTAATTTGCTATGCAGGTATATTTCAGATTCTGGGTTGTTTCTGGACTATTCATTTTGACTATATTTTTGACTATTTTGTTATTTTAGGTATTTCAGTGATCACCTAAAACATATGGTATTCCCTCTGCTTCATTACTGGAGACTGAAACTCATTAAAAGAGGAAGGTATCTCAGAGATCTCTCGTATAAACAGTGCATGCTTGCCTCTGCTAGCAAATAGCCATTTGTCCATATATGGATGTGGGTACTTGCACAAACATGCATGTAAAAAACCACTCACCTAAACAAATATTCCTGGACAAGCAAACAGGGGACATGAACATAGGAGACTCAAAAAGCAATTCAAGATTAATTAAAATATGAATAATTGTTTCCATTCTTTGTCAAACTGTAATGATAACTTTCTGTAAAAGCCTCCTTTTGTATTAAATTGCTTGCTTACTTTGTTTCGGCCAAGAAATTGCTTTTTTGGTTTGTTTTGTCTTTTGAAAGAACTGGAAAAATTCATACAGCAATTTCTGAACCAACTCAGCAGGAGTTAGATAGATATTTACTTTTCCCATAAAACGGGTGAGGTGTTTTTGTACACAAATAACTCAAAAACTTTAAAAAGTCAGCCTCTCCATCTGGCTTGCCCTCATTTTCTTTTTTTAAACTAATAAAGTTGAGATTTAAGGTCTTGGTGTCACATTTACCACACTGTTTCATAGTTTTAATGAACCTGATCCCTTTGCTTCTGAACAAGAAATGAGCTGGGTAGTCAGGAGTGTAATATTTTACTCAACAGTAGTTCAGTATGGCATGGATTTTAATTCCAGCTACCCATTCCTCAGAGCTCCCACTTAACCAATAAAACTACCTCCGCTCCACACTTAATTCTGAGTTAATCAGCTGGCGTGGCTTTTACTGTTAAAAGCCAGTTCCAGTTCCCCCCTCCATGTGTGGCTTGTTGGCAGTATGGTAGGCAGTAAAAGTATCTGAATACAGTGTCTGTTTTGTTGCTCACTTCCTTTTGTCACACATGTATTTATTGTGGGGATTAGAGGGCACTGAAGTGGCAGATGTGTGGTGTCAAAATTCCTTACAATCCACTACTCTGTTTCCATCAGGCTGAGGTAGAGTGACACTCGGTGTGCTTGCTTGCCTGTTTGCAGAAGCATAGTGAGGGTGTTATGCGCTCGGGGGCAAAGGCAAAATTTGTGCCCCACCCTTCCCGCTGCTGCCGCACAGCAGGACCCCAAACCTGGCGCACAGCTGAACCCCATCCTGAGAGGAAGGGGGCGAGCTTGTACCGCATCTTCCCCTGTCCTCCAGTTTGGGGCTGGGCTCCTGCATGCACTAACCCACCGGTGAAGATGGAGCAGGGGCAGGCTGGGGGCGGAGAGGCGGGGAGAAGGCTCTAGCCACCAGTAGCAGGCTGAGGAAGAGCAGGTGAGCCAAGGGATGACAGGAGAAGCAGAGGGGACTAAATTTGCACCCCCGTAGTGTGGCACCTGGGGGCACCTGCCCTCCCCACTCCCCCTCACTACTTCACTGCTTGTTAGGCACTGAGGAACAGCCAAGAGGTGGACAACGGAGTTGCGTCCTAAACTGTATCTGGAGCTGACACAGCATTTTTAAGTTGTCTTCATGCCAAGGCACCTGGAATGCCATAGAAATATGTTAGACTACATCTAGTACATGATAAAATGTAAGCCACCAAATCCTTAGAATATTAACATCCAGATTTTGATTCCTTTAGTCATGTTGGAACTCAGGATGAGATCATGTAATTAAAGCCTTAAATTAATAATATTAAAAATCAAAACATCCACTGAAAATGAAGTGTAGGGAGAAGATAGTAAATGTCAGTCCAACTTATGCTCATAATATAAAACATCTTTAGGAATAACAGTTTAAAGGTTTTTATTTGTCTTTAAATAGAAACACATGGACTGCAATGATGCCAAGCAAATTCCAAGTGTTAGGGTCCACCAAACCGAAACCATCTTTGTTACCTGCCAACATGAGGCACAAGCAGCAGGCCCAGTTGCCACCCCAGGTCTGGGGGACAAGGTGTCGGGGGGGTGGTTCCACACCCCAAAGCAGGTGGAGCCTCAGGCAGAAGGGGGAGGGCCAAGGGCAGTCAGTCCTTAACTGCCCAGAGTGCGATGTTGGATCATCCCCTCCTGCTGTCAGAGCCCCACAAAGCAGTGCTCCTGTGGCATTTCAAAGGGGCGGGAATTTTGGGGTCTTTTGAAATGCTGGGCCTCTGAGCAATTGCCCCCCTCCCCTCCTTCCCCCCAGTCAGCAGGCCTGGGCACAAAGGAGGGATCCAAAACTTCAGGTGGTGGATGAAGGAAGGAAGGAATCTTATGGTCATTTTTTAATAGTCCAGAAAACTCTCTGCTACTGTGAACTGTTCCTGGAACATAAATTATTAATGCACATGGTTTCTTGAGAAGTTCCATCTAGTTTATCTTCAGAAGAGTAGATCTTTACCATTACCAAACACACTTTAAGTGGCTGGAACAAAAAGCTTTCACTATCCCCACACCCAAAACTATTTATATTGCATCTATGAGGTCTTCTTCAAGAGCAATGTGTAAGGAAGAAACTACAATGTTGCCAGATGCCTCTTTTGCTTCCACCAATGGAGATGATGGGTGTCCCCACTGAGGTTAATGGAGAAACAGTGGTAGAAATCTGGTATAAGCGAGAGGAGAATCAGGGTGAGCATGTTTCCTGTATTGGCACAAAGATGATAGCCTCTATTGCTCTTTCTTCAAGATCCTTTCTAGAAATGCCCCCTGGCTGAAAAAATATTGGTATTGAGAGAGCTCCTGAAAGTTCACAATTGGCTTGATCCAAAGCCTGTTTAAGTCAATGGGAGACTTGCCAAGGACTTCTATGTGCTCTGGATTAAGCCCCCTGTGCGTATCTCCTATTACCATATTACCAACAAGCATTCTATGCCGTGGAAGCTTGTGGAGCTTGTGGAGCATGGATTTGAAAGAAACCTTTTGTTTCATTTGCAGCCTTCATTCTCTTCTTCCCTCATTATTTAGGCCTTGACCGTATCAGACATACAGTACCTGTGACATGACCACAAAACAAATGCCAACACACTTCCAGCCTCCAGCCTTTCTGTCCTGTCACGTAAAATAAAAGCCCTGCTTAGATTTAGAAAGCAAGGGAACTAATGGGGAAGGTGCATGGATGTGACCTAGCTCCGCTGGTATAGCACAACTAAAAATGCATGACTCAATTACACAAGTGTTAGCTAATGAGGACTGGAGAAGATGTTACAGTTTAAAACAAATGGTGACTAAATGAATTGGGTGCGGCCTTTCAAATCGAGCCATTGAACAAAAACCTGGCAAGACATTTTCTTCACAGGATATGAATCATCCAAAATAAAAAAAGAGAGACCACGGCCACCTACATTCAGAGTTTGTACAGTATGACCTTAAGGCCCAACATCTACCAGAAGTTGAGTAGCAAAAGGCCAAGCTCCGAAGAATAAAAGGGCTTACATCAGTATTAAATAATTCTCTCTTGGAGATGCAAATTTCTAATTAGTTACTGTGGAAACTGTAGAGGCCTGGAAGTAAGCCCTGCACAATGAGAGTGAGAGTTTACTTTTTTGATTTACTGCAGGACTGCAGCAGTGGAGGGGGACGAAGAGGGGGAAATAAATTCATTGCTTTTAACATGACAACAGAATAAAGTGCAGCAAGAGAAGTGACTGTTTTGTGTGCTGCTGTTGTTACAGAGCCCAGAGGAACTTTATGTGACATAGTCTCACTTAAAATGTCTCACTGGAATTGTAAACTGCTTCTTTACAAAGCAATGACTTTCACAACACCCTTGGTTGTCACCTCCCTAATAAAGATTTTGGCCTACATTTACTAATGTGACCAATGATTTGAAGTGCCTCTGTTTTGGGGGTGACTGACTGGAAGAACCTGAATTTCAAAGTGCATCACTTTCTGAAAAATCAGGTCTTTTAAAAAAGGTCTCATGTAGAGCACCTAAAAATGAAGGCACCAAAATTATTAGTTGCTTTTGAAAATGTTAGCCTTAGAACAGGCTTTGAAATCTGGGGTTAGCCAATTCCTTCAACTTTTCTTAGCCTCACTTGGCTGTATTGAATTCTTTAGTTTAATACATCCACTTTCATGGATGGATAGTCAATGTGGCCTCATCCTGCAAGAGCCTTCAATTCTTGTTTAGATCAATGAAAGTTAAGGATAGCTAATATTTAACAGGAGATGTTCAGCATCTCACAGATTCAGGCATCATATTTATCTCTAATCAAGAGATGTGTATTAAACAGACCAAATGGAAACCAGAGAGAAAATAAGTAAATCAGGGTGAACTTTATTTGTTTAAAAACAAGTAATCCTGTGGCACATTAGCGATGAACAAAATATCAAGATCCTATACATCTGTGTTCATCTCTAAAGACATGCTTATGCAACAGTGTTATTTCGAAATAACCAGCTGAGCGAGTACACAGTAAGCCCATTATTTCAAAATAATTTTGAAATAATGGGCTTCTTATTCTGGAATAATAAACCCTCATTTCACAAAGAATAATGCCTATTTTGAAATAGCTATTCTGGGAGTTATTATTCCAAAATTTTGAAATAAATGCATAGTGTACCCTAAAGTGTCACGGGACTACTTGTTGTTTTTAAACTTACAGACTAACACGCCTACCACTCTGAGACTTTATTTGTTTAGACAGTAGTGACAGCTGACAAACTGTATTGCAATAGTGAAAATTTGACAAAGTAATTCCATCAAATTCCTTGTCAAGAACGAGCAAAAAAGGGACTGGATATTCAGAGTTTGAAATAAAAGATAACTGGGATAGGGAGCAGTTTAATACACTTTAAGAGGAAAAAGAAGGAAAGAGGATTTCCCCAAGTGATTAAACTTTACTTGGTACTGTGGATCATCCTTCTGCCACTATGAAATAAATTGCGCTGGGAGAGGGTCAGTTCATGCCAGTACTGAGTAGTGGAATGTCTTACTTGATGCTGTATTTTTCATCAGAATCTCAAAGTGTATTAAAGCATGTAAGCCTCTAGCTGGTATGGGGAGAAGAAAAAAATCTAAAAACATGAAACAACTGATGCGGAGATGTTCCTCTGAGTCTGCCACAGCAGCTGTCAGAGGCATGAACATCACCATTCAACTCACATACTTAGTGAGGATGATTTAAATGTCAACATTGCTAGCTATTTTGTTCTTCATATAAGAAATCACAGGAAGGACCAAATTTACTTTAAATTATATCTCATTCTGGTGCCATGAGTACATGATTTTCTCCCCACTCTCAGTTAGGGTGACCAGATGTCACTATTTTATAGGGCAATCCTGATAAATTTGTGTTTTTGTCTTATAGAAGCATCTGTTACCACCCCCACCCCCACCACCACCCCCTCAGCCCCTGACCTGCTTTTCCATATTTGCTACCTGGTCACCCTACCATTAGTCAAGAAATAGCCAATAACCTATGGGCATTGTCAAGGCCAATCGAGGGGGATGTTGGATTAAGTACTGCTCAAGTGACTTGCATAGTCAGACTTTCAACATCGACACAACCTACGATTAGCAGCATCTCATGTTCCTAACTCATGTGGTGGAGATTGGAGTTTATTTTGTGGACAGTGCTCGGAAGAGCAGAACCACTGTTTTTCCGCAGTCAGAGGCCTGCAATTGTCAGTATAATAGCCATTATCAGACAATGACCACACAAGACAATAGGCCACCCTCTGCAAAACTTCAGGGTGCTGTCCCCTTCTGCCCTCTTAGGGTATGTCTACACTGCAATAAAAGACCCACAGCAGAGGCACCCAGCTCAATTGACTCAGTCTTGTGGGGCTCAGGCTCTGGCATTAAAAATAGCAATTTAAGTGTTCAGGGTGTGGGCTGGAGCCTGGGCTCTGAAGCCCTCCCCTCTCATGGTGTTTCAGAGCCTGAGCCCAAATATCTATTGCTCATTTAAGCCTCTAACCCCGTAAGCCCAAGCCAGTTGAATTGGGCTCTGAGACACTGCTCTCCGTTTTCAATTGCAGTACAGACCCCACCCCCCAGAAATCTGACACACCTTTACGCTTATTAGAGTGCACCCATGCCTCTAGAAATTCAGTGGCTTTAACTTAGAAGAAAAATTCTGCACCAAACACTTCCTGTGATCATACATATGGGCTCGGCTTGCCTCCACAGCACTGCAGATTCATCTGAAGGGTAGCGTGAGCTGCAGTCCATACTAGTGTACAGCCCACAGAATGCCCCCCATAGATCCTGCTGGCATGCACAAAAGGTACTTAGTGCACACTGAGGCAATGTTCTTGAAACAGGATTACATCTGTGCCAGCTAGGTATTGTAACCCAGGAACTCAGTAACAATAATAAAATGTAGTTTAAACTAGAATGTGATCTTATGATTTGTGTTCATGACACCAGAAACACAGGTCCCCTGACAACTGTATCTATCACCAGTGAATTTCTATAGCCCCCAATAAAAATACAACTCAAATATAAATTTAACCAGTCTATTAAAGAATTTGAACAGTACGCCGCATATGATAACACAGATTAACCCCAGTATAACCAATAACCAACCCCACACCTCCGAACCAGAAGAGAGAAGAAGATAGAAAAGGATTTCCCAAATACAACAAGGTAAGTAAATACTTTACAGGTAGGCGTATCGCTAGATGGAGGGTGGCAAACGGACGGAGGGAAGAAAGCAAGTTGCCTAGGACCTTCTACTGTTCAGCAGGGAGACCTGCTGTCCAGCAGGAACACTAGGTGATCCCGCAATGTTATTCAGGCTCAGGTCAATCACGGATTCAGGTCTGGCTTACAGGGGGCTTTCACCACAGGGACCAGGCCAGGATTCCAGAGTGGGCAAAGGAACCTAGGAACTCTGCTGGATGTCCCCTAAACACAAATCCCCACGCCCTTCAGTGGAGGCTGTGAAGGGAGGCACCCACAGCAGCTCAGAGATTCCTCTCCCTCAGGCAGCTTCTATCCTGCAGCTGGATGGTAGGCCTCACTCGAGCCTTCACCACAGAGTGACAGCAGGACAGGCAAGAAGCAGCAGCAGACCAAGGGCCCTGCATGGCCAAGTGTGGCCCGCCCCAGGCGGCCCTGGGCTGCGCACCAGCGGCAGTGGCCAGGCCAGGCACTGCAGAACACGTGCGTCCTGCCGCCACCAGCTCCACGCACCACCCCTTACAGCTGCCATCAGGCACCATGCGCCCGATGGCAGCTGTAAGGTGCGCAGCACGCCAGGGTGTGGGGGGGGCGCATGCACCGTGCGCCCAGGGCGGAACCACACATGCGTCACGCACTCGCTGCCCAGAGCACCAGAATTGCTTGAGCCAGCACTGGTGCTGAGTGCACTGTCTCTGTGCTATGTGCAAAATGTCCCGCACCGTGTGCAGCGTAGTGCACATCTGAGGTAAATAATGTCCTTGGCAGGAAAATCCAGTTGGAACCAGTTCTGTTTACTTCTCCAGCAGTCCCAAAGACAAAATGGCATCTATATTTTTAAGATGGAGTCCATCACAATAATAAAGAGTCTTTAGTCCTTACATTTCCCTAAAAAGTCCTTACAGTATCTTTCTCATTTGTGCCAGCAGGGCATATGTGGACCAGTGAGAGTACTACCCATCAGAGAGCTTTCCAATTTGCACCCCATCGATCCCTCTGCAGTGCCATGTAGACAAGCCATGACCTGGGCCAAACATTAAAAAAAAATGCTTTTCCCAGAAATGTACTGGCCTAGGTTATCTTGTGCCCTAGGCAGCTCCATAATTTGCCCATAACTAGCACCTAGCGGGGCCCTTTGATATCAGAACTAATGTCTTCCGTGGACAGTCTGACAGAGTAGATTCCATTGCCAGGCTAAGGTCTTTCTGCGGCTACGTCTAGACTGCAGGCTTCTTTTGAAAGAAGTGTTTCTGGAAGAGAAGTTCCAGAAAAACTTCTTCCAAAAGAGCACATCCACACTGCAGAAGTGCATCGAAAAAGCAATCTGCTTTTTCAAAAGATATCATCCACACTGAATGGAAGCTCTCTCACATTTGAGCTGTGATTACTATGGATGGAGTGGCCACCAGGGCACCTGTGCTTTTTCCTATTTCCTCTTCTTTCGAAAGAACTTTGAGGAGTAACATTAGTTCGGACTAAGGGCTTTAGTCCGAACTAACGCGTCCCGGCACGCACTTCCTGGTTCGAATCAGCTGTGATTCGAACTAGCGCGCCGGCGAGATCATGTTAATGGAGCGCAGGATATTTAAATCCCCGCTTCATTAACTACTTCGATTGTCTCCATTTGCATCCCTAGTTCGAACTAGGGATGCAGTGTAGACATACCCTCAGAGAGGTGTTTCCCATTGAGAATCTGGACAAGATCATGCCTGGGAATGAGCTCCATCAACCAAGCCTCAGCATGAAAATCAGTGTGTTTAAACCACTTCATAGCATATCAAAGTCACCTTTTGATAGCTGAAATATTTGAGGCATCTCTATATCTGTGAAGTCTTGCTTCTTTACTCTTCAGAGAGTTCTGTGCTCTCACTTGCTCCCTCCATGTCCCCAGTCCCCAGTGGAAAGTGTAATTGTTGTAAAGCAGCTGTGTGTCCATCAGGTCCCTCTGTGTCCGTGTATCTATCTCTTTCTCTCGTAGCTCCAGAAATATACCAAGATCTATGGACTAGTAAGAGAACAGATGTTCTTCCTGGTATTTGGTGTTCAATGAGCTGATTTTAACAATTAATAACAGTGTTTGCATGGCTCAAGAGCCTTTAATCAGCGGGTCTTTACATCCACTGGTGTCCAACCATGGATGTCAATGCAGATATCCATGGCTCATTTTTGTGAATACAGATGCAGTTGTGGATACAAATGTATTTGCGCACGGCCCTACATATACAGACTCACAGCACCCCACTGACAAGATATTATAGCCATTTTGCAAGTTGGTAAACTGAGGCTCAGAGAGGTTGAGAACTTGCTGAAGGTCACAATAAAGTGTGTGGCAGACTCAGGAATAGAATCCAGTGATCCTGATTACTCATGCTCAGGGCTGGGCAGGGACTGCAGCTTTTCCTGAGTTTTCCTTCTTTAGCACTTTCCCCATTCCTATCCATGTGGAACCCAGAGCAGACACAAGCAGGCGGAATGATTTGAAGGTCCAGTGCCCAGGACTCAGAAATGTGTGTGCAGTGCAGTGGGGGCTGTTGTTGTAAGAGGTCAGAGTGTTCTGAAAATTTCCCTTACACAGCTGAAAAACTGAACAAATGAAGAAATGTTGCTTAATTCCTGCTGCATTAGCATCTCAGTAGAGCAGGCTGCAGGCCATCCCCAGCTGGAGCAATTGTGCTATCTGGCCTGGAAGTCCTGGTGATCTAGGAATGGGGCTGCCCATTACCATCTCCCTTCCTGTAATCACCTCACCCTCTCTTCCCAAGGCACCCCATCTCTGAGGACATGGCTTCAGGGATTACTACTGGAGGGATGGTGAGGCAACAGCAGTGATCCTCCTCCACCTAAATTCCTACAGCAGCAGCAACCACAGCGAAGCAAATTGAGTATGCCTACCAAGTGCACTCCGCTTCCCCATGGCTCTTGCTACCGCAGTGAGTGCAGGGCAGCCCAACCACTGCTGCCACCCCAAACTAGCTCCTCAGCCCCTTCGGTAATTGTAATGGACAGGTGGAGTGCTGACCAGCACCCAGTGACTAAGGGGTTAAACTCAGGTAGCTAGCAACGGTGTTGGCCAGGGGGCCAGGAGAACCAATTGAGATAGAAGACTGAAATTTGAATTCCTTGCCTGCTTTCTTTATGTGGGAGAGAAAAACCAGGAATCGAGAGAGACAGAATGATTTAAACCCAGGCAGGACTACAATGTCTCCAAGGAATTTGGGGCATGGGAGTGAAATGAACAAAGAGCAGATTAGAAGTAAGTAAAGGGGAAAGTGAATCTAGTCTTGTTCAGGGTAATTCTTCTCTATTTTGTGGCTTAGTTTGAACTGCTCTGTGTGAATCTATGCCTCCCCTCACCATTTACCATCTAGCACTGTGCCCAGAGACTTTTCTTTGTGTTTTAATTTGTTTTCCTTAGTAGCTCTGTAACATCTAGCAACCAAGTATGCTTTATCAAGTTTATCTTTGTTTTATAATAAAAAAAATCAATACAAAAGGTGAGGATTTGATTCTTGTGTCCTGGAAGGTCTATCTGGGTATGTCTACACTACCCCGCTAGTGCGAACTAGTGGGGTAATGTATGCATACCGAACGTGCAAATGAAGCCCGGGATTTGAATTTCCCGGGCTTTAGTTGCATAAGCCGGCCGGCGCCATTTTTAAATGCCGGCTTGTTCGAACCCCGTGCCGCGCGGCTACACGCGGCACGGGCTAGATAGTTCGGACTAGCAAGCCATTCCGAACTATCTGTACACCTCGTTCGCACTAGCGGGGTAGTGTAGACATACCCTCTGTGTGTAACTGCGTGCCTCTGACTGAGAGGGCAGCTACTAGAGATTGCAGCTTATTTTCCTCTTTTCTTTTTTCAAGCTCTTTTAGGGCAGGAGAGCTTGGGGTACTTATGGGGGTGGGTTCAAGTGTTCACCCCTGTTCTTTTAGAGATAAAAATCACTTGATGGTTGCAGCAATTCTCAAAAATCTGTGTATTGTGATTCTGATGGAAAGTTTTTTGTAACCAGTGCCTTTAGAGGCAAGGTTTTTAAGTTCTCTTGTGGGCCCCCACCTTCTGCACTCAGAGTGCCAGAGTGGGGAACAGCTCTGACCGTAATTCCTAAAGCTGCATCCTGGGGGGATGAGGTGCCATGGTGGGGAGAGGATGGGGTGATAGCTTGGGAAACAGCAACAGAGAGACCTCCTCCCCGCCGCCTCCCCGCCTCTCCCCCAGTCCTCTGGGATTCCCAGGCTGGGTTATGTAAGTCTGCTGGCTGGGGATGGCCCATGGACTGGGAGTCTGACACCCCTGCAATAGAGAAAATGTTAGTATTTTCTATGACACCTGAGAACTGCCTGATAAATAGTATCATAGCTTTTTTTATTGGGCTACCATAACGTAAATGGCACAATGAAAGGATCCACTCTTGCTCTGACTGAAGTTAATGGCAGAACTCCCATTGATTTCAAGTAGACCAGGATCATACTCCTAAAGCTTTTGGTACAACAATGTCTCTACGTCATATGTAGCGTTACTTTTATGACTTAGTCTGAGAGAAGAGGATCAGTTGGTTCAGTAATGATGCTGCACATCATCCATACATAGCATGATAAACATTTGAGCAGCATTCAGTTTAATTATCACCATAAACATCAGAGATTTTTGGCCCTGCTTTTTTGGAGGCATTTTTTATGGTGAAAGGTTTAAGATTTGCTCACCGCTATTAAAAGAACTAGTTTGCATGTTTATATTATATTCTGCCCTGGTATTTTATAAGGGCCAATTTGTCATGACCCATGAGAGGTGGAAAAGCTATCTTTCCAATGGCACAAAAGCATTAATCTCCTACTCTTTGCAGGTCACTCACAAGTTGACAATCCTTCAATTTATGTTATTCTGATTACTACCTTGCCCTTTCCCCTCACTTCTGTTGTGATATATGAGCTCAAAAACTTCTAAAGCCAGGAACTAATAATACTTATCTGTACTGCTGAAATTACATAAAGCAGAGGTTCTCATCTTAAATAGTCTATGTAACAGCAGCAGCTAAAACCTGGTAACTGAAATGGACAATCTGTAGCAGAAAGACAATAAAAAGAATGAGAGCCCAACACCTCATGATTTGCTAAAGCTAGAAATAGTCCAACAAATCAGCACAATTACTTTCACATCCAGTGATCATCTCCAAGCTCTGATCCTGGATCAGCAATAAGAACAAGAAAAAAATATGTTATTATTATTATTATTATTATTATTATTAACAACAACAACAACAAGACAAAGAAGAAGATGGTACAGTGCAAGGAGGTGTTTCCCTGCTGAATACCATCCCAGTTCCTTCTGCATATTGAGTATATCTCTAAATGGCTATGGAACAGTTATGTTGGGAGGGGCCCATTAATGACAATAGCATGAAATATGAACTCTATGTCTTTGTAAGCAGTACAGATGTTAATTTACTCAAACAGTTTATCTGTGCCTCTGGAATACTGAGCATTATTCTGAGCTGCTCTCGCTTGGGGCTTGAGCTCACCTTCTTAGATCCCTTTACAAATCATTTGCCTTTGCCTGACTCAATTTTAAATTTCACAACAATATTGAAAACTTTGATGTTCACAATCCATGCCCATTCCTGAGTGCTCTCTTGGGACACAGAGCACAGGAAATAAGGATCACACTTACCAGAGTGTAGCCTTTCTCCTTGATTCATTTGTTTCTGACACCTGCTGCCAACATCTTCTCTTTTTAACATCTCCTGAATGTGCCTCCCGTGGTTGGGCAGACTTCCATCTGCTCTGTGTTCCACTGCCCTACGTCTGCCAGGAAACTCACTAGTCTTGAGGTGCATGTTTAGGGGGCTTCCTTACCTTTGGCATTTCTAACACCATGCTTGCATCCCTTTCTTGCTGAGAGACCATGAGGCATGATCAAAAGCTCCAACTACTATGCAAATTGCAGTGCAAGTTCCAGATTTAGCTCAATCATAAGAGCCAGATTTGTTAAGATTTTAGGAGCCTAAAGATGCAAATAGATGTCTCGTGAAATTTTCTATGGGGCCTACGTACCTTAATTCATTGATTGTAAAGGTTCAAGGGGAGTTAGGTGGCTAGAAACTTTAAATCACACTAGACACTGTCAGCCTCTTAAGATAACTAAATAGCTTGACATTTTTGCCCCACAGATTAATTTTTCTAGGAATTTCATTATTTGAAATCACAACCACTAGATCAGAGGTTTTCCACTTTTTTAATTTGCAGGCCCTTAAAATTTTTCAAATTGAGGTGCAACCCCCCTGGAAATCTTTGGAATAGTCTGTGGACTTCCAAGAGTCCACGCAGCACAAGTTCACAACCACTGTTCTATAGTAACAACAACCTTTCATAGACCTCCTTAGACATAGTCTGCTGGGTCCCCAGGCATGCATGGACCACAGGTTGCAAGCCACTGCACTAGATGCTATCTGAAGTGTTTTCTTTACTTGACATTGAAGTCATAATGCTCTTTTTCACATGGGGACATTAAAGAGATCCCCAAACTTTCTCCAGACTTCTGCCCTCTTTGTTAAAAGCATGTATGTTCATTTATTACATTCCTAGTTGGACTCAATACTATATAATAGCGATGTCATAGTTTTCCTCGTAGTTTTCCTTATCTCCTTCCTTGCTTGAAATCTGTGATTTATAAATATATTCGGCTTTGTTTGCCATTGAATAAATCAAAGGGATGACCTTTCCTTCCTGTTTCTGAGTTAAGTTCTTTGACGTTCACATCTAATGAAACACTCTGTCCATTCAGCCTATTCCATAGGTTTATTTTACCCTCTATCTGCTACTCCTTGCACATAGTTAATGTGTAATTAATGAAACATCTCTTCTTGGAGTGGCACACAATCAACATAGGGCTCCCACCAATTTTGCTCCAGCTCCAATGAAGTAGTCTGCTTTTACATTGAAATTAATCTGGAAGAGAGTTGCAGGAGATTGAATTTTGGTATTTTCTTTTTCTCCTGATTTAAGTTAGTTCAGGAATTAGTCAGCTTCTAAAACCATGTGCCAATGGCAGCAAATCACAGAAAACACTTCTTTCCTTTAATACTGAACAAGGAGTTTTATTGGAATGACTATAACAATGTTTTTACTAAAGTTGCTTTGGTTGCTCTGTTTCACTTTAGCGCCTCGGCCTGGCGGTGGCAGAAGTGCCCTAAAATTGTAAAGGGGCCCACAGGTGCCCTAACCATGGCAATGCCTCCCAGCACAGTACCTCCTGAGATCTAGGAATCTCATTGTCCCATCTCCTCAAATCCCCCATCCCAGGATTGCATCTTCCCTCAAAACCCCACCCCTCCCTTGCTCCTCTCTGCCCTCCCTCCATCAGTGACCCTTATGGTTTCCTAGTCCCCGTTTCAACATCCCTGTCTCTGACTAAAATCTTCCGCTGTACATTCAGCATTGCTTCCTGCTATAGGTTTGAGGAAACTATACACATATCCTCACACAAATAACTCCCCAACATGGACTAATGAATAAATGCCTCTGTCTGAGGGTATGTCTACACTACCCCGCTAGTTCGAACTAGCGGGGTAATGTAGGCATACCGCAATTGCAAATGAAGCCCGGGATTTGAATTTCCCGGGCTTCATTTGCATAAGTGGGGCGTCGCCATTTTAAAATGCCCGCTGGTTCGAACCCCGTGCCGCTCGGCTACACGCGGCACGAACTAGGTAGTTCGAACTAGGTTTCCTAGTTCGAACTACCGTTACTCCTCATTCCACGAGGAGTAACGGTAGTTCGAACTAGGAAGCCTAGTTCGAACTACCTAGTTTGTGCCTCGTGTAGCCGCGCGGCACGGGGTTCGAACCAGCGGGGATTTAAAAATGGCGGCGCCCCGCTTATGCAAATGAAGCCCGGGAAATTCAAATCCCGGGCTTCATTTGCAATTGCGGTATGCCTACATTACCCTCCTATTTCGAAATAGGAGGGTAGTGTAGACATACCCTGACTTATAAACTGGGAAAAAATCAAACTAATTTTATCTCCAAGTGGCCAGTTTTGAAATGGATTCAAACTGGCCTTCAAAATTTCTCCCACAACTTTATTTGTGTCACTCCAATATCTGAGTGTTGTCATCTAACAGTTTCACAATTCAGAACACTTCAGGTACAAAAAATTACAGATGTCATTTGAGAAACCTTTCGGGAAGAAGTTTTAACCTGAAATATATATGAAGGTAAGTGGATACAGCCACCATGTAATAGACTGTAATTCCATTGAGGAAACTTAGTGACAGCAGAATGCATGTGATGAGTACCCACAGAAATTGTCATCAGAACCTTAGAAGGAGTAACTTTTCAGTGTATTGTGGTCTACATGTATTTAGATAGAAATAACTTTTATTTGATTTTATTTAAAACCAACGCCTAGCTTTTTATCAGTAGATCTGAAAGTGCTTTACAAGGAGGTCAGAATCATTCCCATTTTACAGGTGAGGAAACTGAGGCACAGAGCAGGGAAGTGATTTGTTCAAGGTCAGCCATCAGGACAATAGTTGAACCGGTGATATATTACCTAGGGGTACATCTACACTGTGCAGCTATTTCGGGATACCAGAGGTATCCCAAAATAGCTATCCCACGTCTTAACAAACTGCCCGTTATTTCAAAATATTTTTTGAAATACCAGGTGTACTATTTCGGCATCCTGGTAACCTTCGTTCCATGAGGTTTAAGGGATGTCTAGAAATAGTGCATTATTTTGAAATTTGGCGCTGTGTAGATGTGCCAAATTTCAAAATAAACTATTTTGAAATAGAATCAAAATAAGATATGCAATTTTCATAGCGCAAATTACATATCTTATTTCAAGTTTAGGGAGCTGTGTATATGTACCATAGGTCTCCTCTGAGTCATAGTTCCACTGTTCTATATGTTATTCTACACTTATTGCTCTTTGGGACATCTCCTTATGTGGATGTGGTATACCTAGACGTTAGTAAGGTGTTTGATACGGTCTCACATGATATTCTTATCAATAAACTAGGTAAATACAACTTAGATGGGGCTACTATAAGGTGGGTGCATAACTGGCTGGATAACCGTACTCAGAGAGTAGTTATTAATGGTTCACAATCCTGCTGGAAAGGCATAACAAGCGGGATTCTGCAGGGGTCTGTTTTGGGACCGGCTCTGTTCAATATCTTCATCAACGATTTAGATATTGGTATAGAAAGTACGCTTATTAAGTTTGCAGATGATACCAAGCTGGGAGGGGTTGCGATTAATCTGGAGGATAGGGTCATAATTCAAAATCACCTGCACAAATTAGAGAAGTGGTCTGAGGTAAATAGGATGAAGATTAATAAAGACAAATGCAAAGTGCTCCACTTAGGAAGGAACAATCAGTTTCATACATACAGAATGAGAAGCGACTCTCTGGGAAGGACTATGGCAAAAAGGGATCTAGGAGTTATAGTGGA
The DNA here is from genome assembly GCF_049634645.1 of Pelodiscus sinensis. NCBI lineage: Eukaryota > Metazoa > Chordata > Testudines > Trionychidae > Pelodiscus > Pelodiscus sinensis. The sequence continues at coordinate 98,124,530 of NC_134713.1, read as the reverse complement.
CCACAAGTTGAATATGAGTCAGCAGTGTGATGCTGTTGCAAAGATATATTACCTAGGGGTACAAACATGATTCTGGGATGCATTAACGGGTGTGTTGTGAGCAAGACACAAGAAGTCATTCTTCCACTCTGCTCTGCGCTGGTTAGTCCTCAGTTGGAGTATTGTGTCCAGTTCTGGGCACCGCATTTCAAGAAAGATGTGGAGAAATTGGAGAGTGTCCACAGAAGAGCAACGAGAATGATTAAAGGTCTAGAGAACATGACCTATGAGGGAAGACTGAAGGAATTGGGTTTGTTTAGTTTAGAAAAGAGAAGATTGAGGGGGGACATTATAGCAGTTTTCAGATATCTAAAAGGGTGTCATAAGGAGGAGGGAGAAAACTTGTTCATCTTGGCCTCTGAGGACAGAACAAGAAGCAATGGGCTTAAACTGCAGCAAGGGAGGTTTAGGTTGGACATTAGGAAAAAGTTCCTAACTGTCAGGGTAGTCAGAAACTGGAATAAATTGCCCAGGGAGGTTGTGGAATCCCCATCTCTGGAGATATTTAAGAGTAGGTTAGATAAATGTCTATCAGGGATGGGCTAGACAGTATTTGGTCCTGCCATGAGGGCAGGGGACTGGACTCGATGACCTCTCAAGGTCCCTTCCAGTCCTAGTATTCTATGATTCTATGATTATGCTTCAGTCTTCATAAAAGTTATATTAATCTCACCAGTCTGGCAGATCGGTATTAATTATTGATGGATTAGTCTCAGAAATGGAGCTGGTCCTAAAAATCTCAACAAAACTTTTTTTTCATGGAAATTTTCTAGTTCAGTGACATGGAAACATTTCCTGGAAACAGCTTTCATTTCAGTGGTGCTCAAGCAGGCTGATTGAGTCCTGTGCACCAGGCAGCTTTCAAAATCTACTTGCCTGATTTCCTGCCAGATTGCCCCCTGGCTACTTGGCAATCCACCTGGTGGTCAGAAAATGATCCAAGATCCTGGAAGCCCTGGCTCATAGCTCAGCTGCAGCCTGAGCTCCCAAGTTCCAGGGCATTCTGTCTGCAGCCAGGGCTCCATTCCAGTTCAAAGATAATTTCAATATCGGTGAGCGGGGGAGGGGAAGTGCTCTGAATCAGAAAAAAAACAAACTTCAAAATCCTTCACCACATGGAATCATCTTTCTCTGCTCAGTGTTGCTTGAAAAGTTTGAAGGTTTGGTTCTGGCACTTCTCCAGAGCTTATCTGAGCTGATAATCTCTTTGGGCTGAAAATCAGAGAAATCTGCCAAGATTTCCAGTACCTCCCAGTCTGAGATCAGAGATATTTTAATTGCATTATTTCTGATTCAGAAGGGAACCGGGGAGTGTACAGATTCATCCAACTTTTTTACAAATAGTTTGACTGTTGAGCGATCAAATAAAGGGACGGGAGAAGAAAGCAAGGAAAGGAGAATAGCTGAAACTCCAGGGTGGCTGGCAGCCAGCTTGAAATTAGGGTTGCTTTCTCACAGTGGGTTGGAAACATTTCATTTGAAAAACAGTCTTGCAGCATGCCTGCCTCTGCATAGATGGGAGGGAAATGGATCACCCCTTCTCACAATGCTAATGGCTTTACTCCCACTGCAGAAAGTGATTAAAACAACATTTCAATCAGTTTTCCTAAGGAACCGTCACTTAAAGAACAGTAAAAATTAAACCAAGACAGTAAAATCTGACCAAACAAAGGAGGGGAACTGCCAGCCTGTAAAGTACTAATGCTCATTATAGCTGGTGCATGTTCAGCTTGTGTGATGGGCTTTGGGAGGAAAGTAATTTGAGCAAACTAACCTGGGCTGCCTTTTCATTCTTTGTCATTCACTGCTGTTGTTATCTTTACAATTCCAGCAGTTGGGCTGGTTGTGTCCTGCTTTAGTGCCCTTCGTAAACTATTCCCTTTTTACCAGGTCTGATGGCCCCATTGGAGTGGCCATGACAATGGATGTTCATTTTACCACCATAAAAGGGTTTAATGATTAAAAGGCTTCACCATTGCACTCCGCCACAAAACTCATTCTTTCAGTCCCATGAAACCCCTTTGATTCAAAATGTTCTTTTGACAGGATCAAGAGTGGTTTTCATTCTGTTGGGCAGCAGAAACATCTGCATTTTTCATCCTCTACCTCCTACTCAGTGCACATAGTTAATGTGTAATTAATGAAACATCCCTTCTTGGAGTGGCACACAATCAGCATAGGGCTCCCACCAACCTTGCTCCAGCTCCAATAAAGCAGTCTGCTTTTATATCCTTGTACCCCCATTCAGCACTAGTAATAAACTCCGTTCCAGGCTTATCTAGCCAGCTTACATCTTAATCTTTTTTCCTCTTCTGTATCCTCCCAGGGATGAAAAAAAATCCTCTCTCTTTCAGGTTATCCGAGCACATTGGGAGTGGGTGAACCAAACACACAGCAACATTCAAACCAGAATAGAGAGGACAAGGCTGAAAGGAGTCTAAGGAAAGAGAGAGAAAAAAAGACCTTGGTAAGTAATCAGGCAAACTGAAAAGATAGTTACACAAGAAAGATTTAAACCATATAGGGTTAGGCCTTGAAGTGTCATTGGTGTGATTCTCGTAGAATTGAACACACTATGTGTTGAGATGGTGTTACATTTAATTGCCTGTGAGCAGTCCCTTCAGACAACCTCTTAGTTAATAATGCTCTTTGCTTTAGTACTTTCAGGGTGAAGGCTGAAAGTAGTCACACTAGTCACTGAAAAAAGTCACAGCCGTGGAGTATTAAGTCAGTCACTTAAAAAGAAATTGATCACCATTCTTTTTGTTGTTGTTGCTATTGCTTACAATATGCAAACTTGACATGATGCTTCTCCCATTCAAGGTTTCTATTAATATGCATTGCCTCAAAGGTGATGCACTGGTATTGGGTTCCCCCTGCCCCACCATTTCAGCAGTGTAACCCTGTAGATGGGAGGAGATGAGTGGATTCACACTCATTCCCAGCAAGTAATCTATCATCAGTTTTTCATATTTGGAATTTCTCTCTGTGATCCAAATGTTTGATGACTGATGTGCAGTCCTCATGTAAAAGTAATAAGAGGACACACAATTATGCCACAAACTCTAGGGAATGCTGTTCTTGGAAAAAGTTACCTGTGAGAACGTTCTGCAAGAAAAATAACCCGAAGACCTGACGAGTAAAATGGCTAAAGGGATAAAAGACATCATCCTGATTCTGATCCTACCTGCACTGCTGAAATTAGGAATCACTCCATTGCACTAAGACAGAAGACCAAAATGTGGGAAAGGAAAACCACACTTTTTAAGCTTCTCTGGTTGTGTAATGATGCTGCGGTTACTGCAGCCTTGACATCCAATGTCCTCTGACACTGGCAATATCAATACTCCCATAAGGGAACAGTGGCCCTATTTTAAGGATTATGCCAATTTCATACGTATGGGCCAAAAGCAGAGATGATATGTAAGTTACACATTAGTAAGTGGCTTGGTAGTAGTTGGCTCTACCAACTGAGCACAAGGGAGTCTAAATTGGTGATGCATTAAAAAAGTGCACTGTGTATCAGCTTTGACTGTCTTCTAACCTGTGCCAGATTCTCTCTTTGGTTGCCACTGTCTAACTATTGATATCACTAGATTTATACAGATAAGAAAATGTCACATAGTAAAGGAAAACAGACTATTAGGTGTATGGAAAATCACCAATAAAAGTGTGCTATTAGAAGCAATTGCTAAAGCAGAATACTCCAGAAATACTTGTTTTTGGCACTACCAAATATTCCCACATTAAAGCTACTGCCAGCTGACATGTGACTCTACCTATCAAAAAGGAAGGAACTGCTGCAGAGAATGTATTACCAAAACACCCAAACAAAACAATTAAATACAAAGATCAGCTTCTAGTTTCACTTGCACCAGTGTAACTCCAAAATAACTTAATTGACTTTTGTGGAATTACTCCACATTTAAACCATTGTCCTTCATAAACTTGGTGAGGGCAAAATTCTGTCGGTAATACACATAGTCACCCATTGAAATCAATGGCAGTCCCACCAATATCTAAGAGCAAGATCTGGCCCAGGAAGAAAAGAAGGAGGCATCTTGCAACACAATTCTTTGGGCCAAATGCTACATGTCTGGCTCCCACTGATTAGAATGTGGGTAGAATTCTACGGGTAGAACTTCTGCCATGATTTCCAGAGTGAGGATGCCTCATTGTTACTGTGACAGAAAAGGGCACGGGCTTTGAATGTCATTTTAGCTGGTTGGGCTTGCCAGCTACACCTGTCCTCAATGATCATGGACATTGTCACCAAATGCCAGCTGTATGAAGTATAAACCAAAATCTCAAATAACATTTTCCATACATTTTTTAAAGTGTATTAGGACACAAGACTAGACAAAGGTAGTTTGCTCAAGGTGGGTGTAAAATAGAGAGACTTTCTCTGGTTAAGCTTTGTCTTAAGTGAATAGTTTCTTGTCTCAGAAAAAGAAGCATGAGCTACTGATCGGATGCTATTGGAAAACTAGTGTGCTGGTAGGGGTTGGGACAATCTGCTGTAGTCACTAATCTGCATTTCAGTTTATCTGAATTCTGGCCCAAGACTGGGAAGTCCAACTTAGCTTGCCAGACTATTCAGAGAAAGAGCTTCAAAAAGAAATGTTACCCTTGATTCCAAAGCATAAGTGAGTCAGGAAAGGGTATAATGTTTGTCGTGGGAATTAACTCCCTATTGTGTTAGCTACGCACAAACGCACTGAAAACTGCCAGTAGACAAGTAGAAACTGCTTGGCATCTCTGCAGTTGAGCTAAACCCAGGCATGATTTCCAGGCAACAGCAGTCCACAAGTCCCATGGTACAGTCAGAGCAGAAGGTGTGCAAACCTCATTATCTTAGTAAAAGCCTTCTCCTAATATAGAAACAAGACAAGAGAAGTGACACAAACTGACGTGTAACAATGCAAATCGGGGTGAAAAATATTAACATTCTTTAAGGGATGAAAAATAATCCACAGGCAATGCCTGGAGACCACCAGACCACACTGGTGCATATCTGTATACAAATCTAATGAAAGAAATGCATTAGAAATGAACATACAGTGCCAACAATATAAGCCCGTCTTACTTTATTTCATCAGCAACCAATAGCATCAAGTTCCCAGTGGGTGAGATGTTGATTATCCAGCAGGCTAATTCACCAGTCCGGGAAGGAACAATGCTATGTCTGAGCATGTTTCAGGCCCATGCCTTAGGCCACAACTCATTTCTTAAACACAAAATGTAAGCATAACATGAAAATAAAGTAGCTCCTCTGCCCAGCATAGGTTATGAGTGTGGGTTTCCCTGTCTTCTTTCACACCTCTTTCCAGGTCCTTTCTCTGAACCCAGAAGCCTTTCTGATCCCTATAATTCTTTGTCCCCAGGCCACCTGCCTGGGAGTCACAAAGGGCTAGATCCATAAAGGGAGTTGCAGTATCTTTCTTTTACGTGCCCTGCTACCTAGTGGAATCCACTGTCCCACGTGAGGCACCGAACAATGGGATCCACAAGAGCCAGCAAGCTGAGCGGGGAGCTGGCCAATAGGAAATGCCAAGGAGAAGGTCTAAATCCCTCATTCCTATAGGACTTAACTGTGCTTGGGTTTTACAACTGTGAACCCTTTGCTAGTGTGAGTTTCTGAAGCCTTTTAACCTTTAGCCTACTGACCGGAGCATTCATCCAAGATGTGGGAGACCCAGGTGCAAATTCCCTTTCTGCCTGATGCGGAGAAAAGATTTGAACATGGCTCCCATTCTCAGGAGAGTACCCTGCCACTTGGACTATGGATTTTTCTGGGTGGGAGCTCCCTCAGCCCCGCCTGTTGGATTTGTTCTGCTGTGTGTCAACAATTCAATATTCATTGGAGCAGGGGGACTGGACTCTGTGTCTCCCACATTCCAGGGCAGAGCCCTAATGAGTCAGTCTTTTCTCTCTTGGCCCAGTGCGGTTTAACGCCATTGAGGGGCACTTGGGCACCTTGACTAAGGCATCTGTGTATATGATCATGGGTAGATTTTGGGCCCTTTACTGGCAGAAATGCAGGTGCCATGGGAACATAGGTGTCTACTCAGCAGCAGCTGAGTAGGGATCTTGATGATCTCAGTGGCCCTCATTGTTGGGCTTAAGTATCTGAAGTGGCAGTGTGGTGAGGCGGCTGCCCCTCATTGGTCAGAAGGGGTGCTGGAAGGAGCCTGCGTAGAGCTCTGGCCAATTAGGGAGAGGCTTTTAAGTAGCCAGTTAGGACATAGCTTGCTGGGGGAGCCCTGTACAGCGATGATCCACAAACCAGTGTCAGGCACCTATTCTCCCTCTACAACAAATGGGATTCACAAAGGTTGGCCCCGTAGGTGGGAATTGCCCTAGCTAGCCAGCGGGAGATGCCATTGCTAATGACAGCACTGCAAGCTATTCTCAGGTATAGTTGCCTAAATCTGGGCTGCAGACACTACAGCTGAGTCTTTTTCAGGCCCCTCCATCAGACCACAATTAATTGGTTAAACAGAAGCTGCTGCTCCAATCACTCCCAGTATTTCTCCATGGTGAAATAGCCTCAGCAGGAGATGCTGAGGAATGGCTCATCAGAATATCCAATAGCTTATTGGTTAGCAAACTTGCTGAAGACCCCACTATAAATCTTTTCTTCCCCTCTGGAAGGGAGCAGGGGAAATTGAACCCAGGCAAACGCTCTGGCCACTAGGCTAAGAGTTATCAGGTGAGCCTCTCTGATGGTGGTGGATTTGGGCCAAAAACAGAAGGATTTTTCTGATGAGATGACAACAGGGCGGAGTGTACTGGGAGAGGAGTTCTCTGGTTCAAGTAACTATCTTCAAGAGTTAGCTAAACAAAAAGCTAACTCAGGCACAGATGAATTCTGGCTGGGGCCCTGCTGAATTTGGTGCCTGGGCATTCATAGATATTCAAACCCTCTTTCATTTTGATCTTATTGAAACAAACTCCCCAACCTAAAGTGGGGAAAAAAAACCCTAGCCAAAAGAGCTGAGCATCACCTTACTGTCCAGCAGTGTGGATTTACCAAAAAGGTGTGCATTTTAGAATAGGTGGCCTGATCTATGAGTTCTCCAGGTCTCTGGGCTTGTTTGCACTTAAACACTGCAATTGTACTGCTGGAGTTGCGCTGCAGTAATGCTTCAGTGATGATGCTAATGGGAAGGGTTCTCCCATAGGCACAGGCAAGCCATCTCCCCAAAAGGATATAGCTCAGAAGTCTCCCATTAGCCTACTGCTGTCAACACCAGAGGTTATGTTGGGTTAACTGTGCAACTCAGTGGTGTGGATGTTTCATCGTCCTGAGCAATGTAGTTATACTAACTGAATTTCCTGCTGTAGGCCAGATCTCATGGTTCATATATGTATTTAAATATGGTTCTAATTTTGGCTCAGCTAATGTCAAATAAATCCTCTGATCTCTGCAGAGCTGTGGACTCAACTGCAGCTTTCACTGAATTGGCATTTGCTCTCTCAGGAGAAATGCAAAAAACAGAGAAAGTGAAAAATAAATGTCTATACTAGAAAATGTTTCCACACACAAACAGAGAATTTTTCTTATTCACCTTCAATTGGAGGGGAGGGGGGAGAGAAAAACAGTGTATACAATGTAAGCTAAAACCAATGGAAAAGAGACATAATAGGAACAAAAGGGAAAAAATGTTGCTTTAATACATCCAGTCTGACAGTCATCCATTCCTCTGACAATAGAACCAACTCCCAGGAACCTGCAAGAGAAATACTAAAGGTGAGACAGAATGAACTCACGATGTACAACTCAAAATGACAGATACCTGAACTATGCAAAGCTGTCCCTGTATATACTAACCTACCACCTGGAAATCCTGTTCTGAAGATATTCTTGGGCCCAGTGCTTGTAGATCATTTCTTCTTCCCTCACCCTCATTTCTCTACCTGAGGCTGCCAGAACATTAGCGGAAGAACATGCTCTACAAATATAGCCACAAAGAGCTGCCATGCCAGCATGTGGTTTCTCTGTGTAACATGGCTGTCCTAATGAGTGGAGCAGCTGGTGTGGGCTGCTAACCTGGGATAGGTGCTTGTTGGGAACATTTTCTGATGCAGAATTCGTGCACCCCACTGCCCAGTTACCACTTGTTTCCAGGTTTGCTCCTCGGAGAATCCAATTGTGCATGGTTTTTCTTGGTTGGGGCTCTAACAGGCCCTCTCGTGTGGGGCAGCTGCTATTGTTAAGTCAGGAGGGGAGAAGTCTGATTACAGTAATTCCTTGCTTAACACATTTTCGCGATAGCACGATTTTGGGGGGGGGGGAACATTTTTCGATGCCTTGTGTCCGGCCAGAGGGGGTCACCGGGGAACTGCGCGGTGAGTGGCAAACCTACGGCGCTTTTGTAAGGAGGGAGAGGAAGCCCTGCGCAGCTGCCGGTGACCAGCAAGCTGGGGAAACCCAGCCACCAGCTGAAAGTGGGGGGCAAAGAAGAGGGAGCGAGGCATCCGGTTAGAGGGGGTTGCTGGGGAATGGTGCGGTGAACGGTGAACCTTCAGAGGCAGGGTAAGCCCCACGCAACTGCCGGTGATGGGCCAGCTGGGGAAACTCAGCTTCCGGCTGCAAGCCCCCTCCCCTGTCCTTCCATTCCCTTCCCTTCTTCAGAGCCAAACACCTCCCCTCCCTGCTATAACCCAGTCCCCTTTCTCCCCCAACCTATGTCCTGGTCTCAGTTGCTAACAAATGCAGACTGGAGCTGCAAGCATATGTGCACTTGAAACGCAACCCCCACCTTTTCCATTATTTTCAACGGGAAAATTGACCTTGCATAACACGTTTTCACTTAGCACGATCATTTTCTGAAATGTATCTACCGTGTTAAATGAGGATACCATGTTAAAGGAGGTCATCATCCTCCATCTTGAAAGATGAGGCTGAGAATTGCAGGAAAATCAATGCACAGCAGACTGACTACTGAGTTCTGCTGAGTTTTCAGAAAAAAAAGTTAAATATAAGGTCTCCTCTTGGTTTTACTGAGAACAACACATGTTCCACTAAGTGTAAATGTGTGTGGCGACTCTTGTGCCCCAAAGGAACATATGTGACTTACAGACACAGAGACCTGGCCTAGTGGTGACAGTTTTTGCAAATGTCATTAATACGTACGTTTAAAATTCTGGTAGCCTTTCCTTGGATTGAGACACATGTTCTGGAATTTAAATCCAAAATAGGTCCCCACATGCATCCTGCAAATTTTGAAATTATGTATGTACAAATTACATATGATAGCAGAAACCTAAGTGAGATTTCAGTTTCTAGCTGAAGGATTTGTAAACAATAAGTTTAGTTTATTGAAGTCTTCCTTGTGCCCCCTTTCCACATTATTAGCAGAATACACTGTACATGGGGTGCCCTTCTATACCATGTTCAGACGGAAGAGATGCAAAATATATACCATTATAGCCACAAATCAAAATCTTATTTAGCTTCAAGATGCTTTGAAACATGTAATTACTAACTTAACTCTGCCTGTGAACCTGTCCTCATTAACTTAGTAATTAGCAAGATCTTGTTTGATCTTGGAGTTCATTAGACATTGCAGCTGGAAGATTGTTTCAGTTTTAACACATCAAAATAGACAATTAGAGTGACAAAGAATCAATATCACTTTCCTGCTTCTTAGATTTTTCCAGGGTGGCAGTTTGCCTAATTAAACAACATTTGAAACAGCAAGGAATTTAAAAAGTGATGTTGTCATATTTATTTTGTACTAATGCAAGGAAACCTTAGCATTATTGAAAGGAGAGTTGAAATGAAAGGATGGGTTACATTCTGTACCCAACGAATGAATAATGGGATGGGGTGTATGTAGCATTGTTACTCAGATTAGTAACAATAAGCAATATATGGCTCATTCCCTCTTTATGGAGACTAGAAAATTCCCCTCTTCTTTCCAGCTCTAATCGCTCCACAACTCAGACAAAACTGATATTATTCACATACAAAAGATGGTAGACCCAGTTCTCCAGTGTCATAGTTGCTTTGCATTGCCCCCCGAAGCACAAAGCAGCTCTAAAGTAAGCATAATCAGCCACTGAAGGAGTCCCTGACCATAGGGAATCCTTGGTCTAGAACTGGCATCATGACTTGTACATGTCTCCTAGCTTCTGGAATAAGGGTAGATGTTCCAGCACTCCAACAATGCCCTGTCTACTATAGCAACCCCTCAATCAGCGTCAGTCAGACAGCCCGGAATGGGATTTGCTAGTAAATTGCCTTATGCTTTTGGGGCAAGTCACTTAATCTTTGTACAGCACAGCTTCTCCATCTGTGACATAGATATTCCAATACTTCTCTGTATCAGTGGGGTGTTGTGAAACATAATTCTGGAGAAGCATTTTGATAGCTACTATCACAGTAAGGTCATGAAAAGCCCTACTAGTCACAGAGCTAGAGTCCAGGGTCAAAAGACAGGAGTCAATTAGGTCAGCATACCAGGAAGTCAGAAGCAGGAAAGAAACTAGCGGTCAGAGCCATAAATAAGATGCCAGAAGTTAGGATGTCAGGAAATCAAGCCACTGAAGGCAGGAGCAGGTGGCACACTGTCCAGAACAAAGTGGCATTCAGCTGTTCAGACAGCCTCCCGTTCCTGTTGCTGGTTTAAATAGGACCAGCAAGCCAATCAGCTGGTTCTGGAGTCTGCCAATAGACATGCAGGACAGAGCCTCAACCTGAAACTGGGCTTCCAGGCTCCCAGGTAAGCAAATGTCAGCAGGCTGCCAGATGGATCTGCAGCTGCTCCTGCAGAATAGATCCAAGACCCCCTGAAGCATGACAGCCTCTTGGCTATGAAAGGTACTGTACAAGTGAAAAGTTACGGTATTGTAAACAAGCTTAACAACTAAAATGTCCTTGCTTCAGCATATACTTTTGCCTGGTTTCAACCAATGGATTTAAGTAGGAGCACTTGATTGAAGACAAAGCTCACCTCATTGAAGGAGAAATGGACAATGCAGGGTTTACAGAAGCAGAAAGCTGACAAATCTTGCATTTAACTCTAGGAGTACTTATAGCATCTTGAGGACTTTTGGGATGGGAGCCATTGAGTTAGGGGAAAATAGTGGTTTTACAATTGTTTTCCTTTGATGCCATAAAAAGACCATGTTAAATATGTCTAACCAAGGCCAGGACCCTTCTAGGAGCATGGAGCACTCCTCCCTCCAGTCAGTCCCAGAGGGACAGTGAGGCTGTTGTCCCCACTGGGAATAATTGTACAGATTTGAATCACAAATAGAAGTATTTTGAAAGCAAACTCATTCCTTATTTCCTTGCTGATGAAAATCAGATTGTTCTACTCAGTGCAAAGTCAGGGTTCTTCCCTCATCCTCCTGGCACCCAGAGCTCTTGCTCCATTAAGTGGGCTTACATGCCAAAAACTTTTCAGATAAACTCCCAGTTGAATTGGGGATGCTTTATACAATCACTAAACAGCAGATTGAGTTCATCTGACACAGCACCCTAAACTCGAAATAAGATGCACAATTTGAGCTACGCAAATTGCATAGCTTATTTCAAGTCAATTTTGATATAGCTTATTTCATAATTTGGGGCTGTCTACACAGTGCCAAATTTCAAAATAACCCGCTATTCCAAAACATCCCTTATACCCCATAGAATGAGGTTTACAGGGATGTCAGAATAGCGAGCCCATTATATTTTGAAATAACAGGCTTGCTGTGAAGATGCAGGAGAGCTATTTTGGGATACCTCTGGTATGTCTACACAGTAGCTTTATTTCAGAATAACTGACATGATTCTGAATAACAAAATGCGCATCTACACTACAAACCTTTGGATATGTCTAGACAGCAACTCTATTTTGGGATACTGGAAGTATCCCGAAATAGCAATGCCACATCTTTAAACACTCCTGCTATTTCCTGAAAAAGTGGGCGCGCTATTTCAGCATCCCTGTAACCTTTGCTAAGGGATTTGTTGGAATAGTACCTTATTTTGAAATTTGGCACTGTCTCCACACAACTTAGCCCTTTCAACCTAGACTCGAAATAAGCTATTGCACAGCTTATTCCAACAGAAGGGTGCTTTCTAGACACACCCTTTATTCTGAAATAATGTCTAGCTGGAGGACTTCTCAGGGTATGTCTACACTGCAGAGCTATTTCGGGATACTGCAGGTATCCCAAAATAGCTACCCTGTGTCTACACAAGCCACCTGTTATTTCAATATATTTTTTAAAATAATGGGTCCGCTATTTTGCCATCCCAGTAAACCTTGTTGCACAAGGGATAAGGGATGGCTCAAAATAGTGCTTTATTTTGAAATTTGGTGCTGTGTAGACACATCAAATTTCAAAATAAGCTATTTTGAAATAAAATTGAACTAAGATATGCAATTTGCATACCACAAATTGCGTATCCTATTTCGAGTTTTGGGGTAGAGTGTAGATGCCCCCTTACAACTCATGGTAATCCTCATTTCAGGGAAGTCAAAGAAAGAGTGTTCTTCCTTCAACTTCCTGCTGTGTATACAGTGCCAAAAGCTGAATTAAGCTATTTTGACTTAAACTAGGCAATTGACATTGCTGAAGTTGGTAGCTTAGTGACTTTAGCCCTACTGTGTAGACATACCCTTATCTAGGAAAGCCCCAAAAGTCACTTCGGAGGGGATAGACTGTCTTGGGAGTGTTCGCCCAACAGAATTTTATGTTTTCAATTGCTCCAATTTAAACATGAGTTTGAAAGCTCTAAAAATGAAACCTGACTTGTGCTGCAAACTAATACAGCGTGCCCTGGCCTGTGATCCGGATACTTTTTCAGCTGCAGAGGTTTTAACATTGCTATTCACACCGAGCTGTATGAGCGCCTCACATGCCTTGCAATCTGCTTGTTGCTTGGGAAAGGCGAAATGCTTAGGGAGCCTGATTCTCATTTACACTCAATGTCTCGTCCTTTTCCTAGGGCTGGGATCCCCGTTTCCCTCCGTGCATCTGTGTACAGACGAGAAGGCATAGCCCACAATCCCATAAACAAATCGGCCATTCAGACAGGCGAGGGTGGGAAATAATGAAGTCAGCACATTAGCGCCTGGCCTGCTGCGTTCACACTGCTGAAAGCTGCCAGTGGGTGAATTTTCCCAGCGTTTGGAAACTTTGTCTCCGTTCTGTGGGCTTGCTCAAGTGTGCGATGGCCGCTGGCGAGGGAGCTTTCCTGCTGGGTGGGTTTGCTTTCCTCCCAGCAGCCCAGAAAAGGTGAGAGTTCTCCTTCGTGTCTCCCCCCGCCCCCTGACACCCCCCAAAGACAATGAGTTCTCCAGCAGGTCCCCTTTGCCAGGGAGCTTTCCCCTCTCCCGACTCTCACACTGGGACCTTTTTCCACATTTCCAGGATTACGGCCACTTTCACTTAGATCTATGTGTGTTGCCTGCCCATACAAAGAAGCACTTGGGGACGGGATTAGTAGGATTAGAAGAGATTCACATATGTCCAGTTCAAGCAATTGGTATTCAAAGCTTTACACTTTCAAATGCCACCAAGAGAGAGAAAAGGAGCTGAGCGCTGGCTTAGCGTTTCAGCACCTTCACGCGGGGGACAGTTGCTTTTTTATTGGTGCTCAAAGCGGTGGTTACTGGGGATAAACAAATGCTGCTGTTTAATCATCGGCAGCCGTCCTGAGCCATAAACTCCCGCACCTCGGTCCCACTGGTGTGTCCCCAGTGCAAATCGATTTAAACCGGTGTTGCCATGAACACATAACTCAGAACTAGCTCTGCATCCCTGATACAGACTTCTGGCTAACGTGTGTGTGTGTGTGTGTGTGTGTGTGTGTGTGTGTGTGTGTGTGTGTGTGGCGTTAGCTAAACTTGTTTGACAAAGTGTGTGTGTAAAAAAGTGTGAGTGTGTGTGTGCGTGTGTATGTGTGGCGTTAGCTAAAGTTGTATGACAAAGTGTGTGTGTGTGTGGCGTTAGCTAAAGTTGTTTGACAAAGGGTGTGTGTGTGTGTGTGTGTGTGTGTAAGGGATAAACACTGCTTCTCAATATTTTGGGTTCTAGAGCCTTGATCCTGCAATATTCATGTCCATATCCAGTTGTCTTTACTCCTGCAAAGTTAGTGGGTCTCCCCATGTAAGTGCCACATATGTGAGCACGGGCTTGCAGGCTGCAGCCTTAGGGCACACGTGTGCATTAGAGCTGCGTGAGATTTCTGGAAAGGCATTAGAGAAAGCTACCTTTTCTCTCTTCTGCCTTTGATTTATTCACTCCCTCATTACCTCATGGGCAGCGAGGTTAGCCCTGGCCCCAGCAAGAGGCTAACTAGCAATTTTTTGGTTTCTCGCAAATTTTTCATTTTCGGCAATCAACCTCAATTGAAAACACCTTCTATTTGTTGTATTGTGTAAAAATAAAGGGAGTACTTTGTAGCCAGCCAAAATTAACAAGTCTCTATTAAGTGGAGTGAGAGATTTTTGGAGCAGAGCAGGTGGAGGTTTTTTAATACATTCATTCATTAATTCATTCATTCTTTTGTTCGTTCAGTTCCTGCTCACTAGGATAAAAGCTTGTGTGGAATAACATATTGTTCAGGAGCACTTGGAAGGGGGAAGTATAGAGACCGGCATTACAAACAAACCAAAGTGGAGAACTCTTCTACTCTGGGCTGGGTGAACAAGCCTAATTCAATAAGAATTGAACTGAAATGTCATTGAAAAATTAAATGGAACCTTCTTATTCCTTGTGCTGTTAGAAAATGGAGTAAGTCGGGCCAAGTTACTGGCTGAAATCAATGGCTCTGACTCTGAGCACACTACAAATACCTACTTGCAGTCCAAATGTGATCTTTACTCACAGGAGCAAAGTGGATAGGAGTTGAGCCAACAGTTGGTTAATTAGGCATTTCTGCAATTCCATGGCTGGAAATGGTTCTAATGAAACCAGATGGGAAAGGTTCTAAGATTTGCAGACCAAAGTGGTTCTAAGAAGCAGTTGAATTGCTGGAGGGCCCAAAATGCAGTTCTGGAGATGAACTAGGAATAAAGGTAAGCATCAATGTCCCCAAATAAACAGAGAAAAGTAGGGAGTGGCAATTTCTTGGCATGTTCAAGGGAACCCATGTATGCTAACACTGCACAATTTGAGTGCTGTGGATTTGTAGGGAAGTGATACAATAGTCAGAATGTAGACTTTTGGTGTGGAAATTCACTTGGAGTCAGAGTTGATGGTGCTGGATAGAATAATTTAAAGGCTACTTTTTGTAAAACTCTTATTTTAAATAAACTATTAGTTACAGGGACGAAAGATACCACTCATTTTGCACCTACGCTTAACTTGCAATCATACATGCAAAACCTAGTGTTTCCAGGTTAATTTATGGTACAGTTTAGGATAGCATTAACATAGAGATCCGTAATTAAAACCAGCCATCTCAAGAGAAATTAATCTGCCTGTTTCATCGCCCCCCCCACCAACTTTTTTGGTGTGTCCCTTATTCTTGTCTGTCCTTTCCCACCTAATTTGTCAATTTAGAGTCTAAATTCTTCCATGACAAGACAAACTCTTACCATGTGTTTTTACAGTGCCTAGCACACCAAGGCCTTGATCTTGGTTAAGGCCTTTTGGTACTATATTATTGTTCTTATTACTATTTTGTTATTATTTTATAATTCCACTGAGATACTGCAGTACTGATGAGATGGAAGATGTAAGGTGGAAAATACTGAGTAGTAAATCGGTTTACTGCTCCATTGTGCTTTGTCTTTGCCCTTATATGGGTGCAGATTGGTGGTGAACAGGGATGCAAAAACTTCTCTTCTTCTTGTGTCCCACTCCACCTCAAAATACACAAGGGAAGGACACAGGGGAAGTTCATGCCCCTGGCAAAACACAAGGATTAGTCTCCCCAGGGTTTGCAAACCACCTTACAGAGGACGAGTGCAGGGCCTGGCCCTAAAACAATGGTGCAGTAGTTTGGGGATTGTACCTCCTGAGGTGCAATTCTTCCCCAAACTCTCCCCTTGGGGCTTTGAGTTCTATACTACAGCCCAGTGTGGGGCCAGAGTACAATGTACACAATCCAGCCTTCAGTAATAGAATCAATATTCTCTAGATTTTTCTTCAAAGTGACATTTGCTAGCAGCTTTTAAAATCATTTCAGTCCAGGATGAAAGCACTGATATGTCAATGATTCTTGTGCCATTTTACTCACGAGGGAAAAAGGGTTTCAGATCAGACCAATATAATCTTTGACTATAGCAAGGTTCAAAAAAGAACTGGATAAGGAGCTTAAGTCCATCAATGGCTATTGGATAGGATGGGTAGAAATGGTGTCCCTAGCTTCTGCTTGCCAGTGGCTGGGCATGTGTTACAAGGGAGGGATAACTTGATGATTACCTGTTCTATTCATTCCCTCTGGGGCACCTGGCTTTGGCCACTGTCAGAAGACAGGGCACTGAACTAGAGGGACGTGTGATTGTACCCAGTATGGCCGTTCTATGTTCTCCTGGGCACACTACATTGCCACTGATGGGATCTAACCTTTTGTTTCTGACACAGTGGGTTTATAATAACAAAGGCTGACCACAGAAGAGAGCTACTAAGTAGAAGGGGGATGTAGTGTGCCGTATCATTAATGGATGCCTACCAGCAACCAGTTTAAGATAACACCATTGGTTTAGTTGAGACTGTTAGCTTTCTCAGCTGTTATGGAAGTAGAGCTTATGTGCTGATGTACTGGCTTTCACCATAGAATTGAAGAAAGGGCTGGGATAATATCTCTGCCTTTGCTTGGGCTCACTTCCTCTTTAGATACTGCTAAATCCTTCCTGTCAAATATGGCATATTGCTGGGGCTCATGGAAATACTTCCAAAGAGTGCATTTGTTCTTTGTAATGTGCTAGACTAGTGTTTCTTAAGCTGTATTCTGTGGCACAAGGCAGTCAGAGGTGTGCCGCAAGGCAGTCAGAGGTGTGTCACAGAGAACAACAGAATTCAAAATGGCTGCCCTTAAAGGGGCAGGTGAGCTTTTTTTTTTTTTTTTGCTCAACAAAAATCCTTGGTGTTCCTCATACAAAAAAATTATTGTTTGGTGTTCCTCAGTCTTAAAAAGTTTAAGAAACACTGTGCTAGACTGAACCATATGTTTGGAATTTCCAGCTGTCACTGAAGAACATGAAAATGTGGTCTAGTAGAGGGGGTGCTAGATGTGGCATCCAGAGACCTAAGTTCTTGTCCCAGTTCTACCTTAGACCAGCTGTGTGACACTGAGCATGTCACTTTAGTTCTCGGTGTTTCTGTTTTCTCGTCCATCTTTTATTATATTGTTTATTGAGATAGTAAACTAACTCTATTTCATTTTCCATAATCACACCAAACCTTCTGTTCCCCTGTCCCTGCCAGTAAACCTATTCCCTAGCATATTCCAAGGGGGGGGGGGGGCGGTACACAAAAAGGCATTTTCTGAATTGACATCAGTATAGCTGCTCTCATGTGTAAAGTTACACACATGCTAAGTATCTTCCTAAAAGGGGACATGGATTAAAAACAGTCATAGATTCCTAAGATAGATTTTCTCCCTTATACAAGAAACACCTCAGAACATATATACATCTCAGACTATTAATCTTTATTTGTCGGTGTGATCTGGTGTCCATCTGGTTACACGCTATTGGCCCAAACCTTTCCTGTGCCATTGCTTTCTGCACTTTGTTCTTCCGTTTTGTGCTTGTGCTTGACATTACTGTATTTTGCCCCAGCATATTATTGTCCATTTATTTAAATGAATAAATGTAGCTAAAGTATTAGTGCCATTATACATGGCCTGACTGAATTCAGTTACAACTGTAATAAGGATAAAGACCTAGTTAATTCAAATAAGCAAAGGAAAATTATTACAATGATGAAACTAGCTTGTCTGAAATTCCAAAGTCTCCCTGCACATTCATACTTTCAAAAATGTAATCATAAATTGTAATATAGCAAGGTGCCTGAAAACTATTACATACATGAACACTATATATATATATATGGATCCAATTAAAAATTAGCATTATGAAGACCAAATGAAAATCATCTTCCAATTTTTATCCCAATGTGTGTGTGTATATATCTCTATCTCTATCTATCTTTATCTATAAATGATAAAAATTAGAATATGATATTTTTCTCTTTATTGAGGCTTGTGTACTTGGAAGTTGCTAGGGGTTATTGGACTACTCGGGTGTTTTTATTTGGTCTTCTTAATGTCAGTTTGTAATTGAATTTCTTAGTCTTTCTACAAACCATTTGGAACCCTAGCACCCTTTTTACATTTTATGTGGTTATTTCACTAATGTGTTAGCTATAGGTATAATATCGTATTATATTAAATAACCTATTAATTGCCTAAAAACTTACCAAAGAACAACACAGCTGATTTTCCCAATTATTTTCTCATATCTTATCTGCCTGTACCTTTTTTATTCTTAGTTGACATTGTTATTTATGTCTCTGTTCATAGCCACTGGTAAAAGTCAGTTGGAAAGGGTCAGAATTAATGCCAGTGTTTAGAAGGAGGTTAATAGAGATTCAGATGTGCATAACTATTAGCGGTTTGATGGTCCAGATGGGAAGAGGAGGAAAACATATAATTTATTTTAAAATTTCAGCATTACTAATTTAAAACATTTTGACTTTAATATGTGTGTGTTGTCATCAGAGAGAAAAAAGGAAAATAAATGAAATAAAGACCACTGAAAAGTATTATGGTTATCCTTTAAACTTAATACAAACTGGTCCTGATTCCAAAGTAAATGGGAGATTTGCCTAAATAAAGACTGCTTGATTCAGCCCATTCTGCGCATATAATAGACAGATGATAATCACAACTCTTTATGACTGACAAAGCAAATAACTGTAGCGCAGACCTTTTCAGTGTTTGGAAGTAATGCCAGTTTTACCAAGCACCTAAAAAATACATTCTGTGGTGGAAGCATACAAACAACCCTGGGTGGTTTTATTCTCTCTACAATCCAAAGACAGCAAAATATTTCACTGTTGGTTAAATCCCCAGTATATCTGAAGGCCTTCTAGACCTTCAAATGTATTTACAATAATCCATTCACTAAATGTGAAACTTATGATTCAGGTATCTTTAAGGCAAGGTAAAAAAACATGAACAAAATGCATATTGTTGATTATGTAGCGTTACTTGTTTACAGAAACTAATTTCAGGCTGTTC
Organism: Pelodiscus sinensis; assembly: GCF_049634645.1. Taxonomy (NCBI): domain Eukaryota; kingdom Metazoa; phylum Chordata; order Testudines; family Trionychidae; genus Pelodiscus; species Pelodiscus sinensis. Next base: position 98,105,290 of record NC_134713.1, on the reverse strand, counting down.
ATAGCAAATGTCACTGAGGATTAGTAATTCAAACACCTCAAACTAATTAATCCTTGAAAACTGACTTCTAATTCTTTCCCTTTCTCTTTTCAAAGTTTTTTAAATGTCTACTTTTTTCATAAAGTTTTGCAAAGCCGTATTTAAATGTAGGAAGAAAATGGCAACCTCAATAAACCGAACTGCAGGGAGAAGGTAATCACACTTCTGTTACTTTCAACAATGCATGTTATAGTCTGTCTAGAAAACAGAATCTTGTTAAGAATATGTCTACATAGCAAGGCTTAACTTGAAATAAGCAACCCAAATTGAGCTACGTCAATTGCTTAGCTTATTTTGAAATAGGGAGCATCTTTACAGCACTTATTTCGAAACAGAGCACTCTTCCTCCAACTTCTTTTATTCCTTGTACAATAAGGGTTACAGGAGTTGAAGTAAGAAGTCCTCCAGCTTGACAGTATTTTGACCCTATTTCAAAATAACTGACTGCTGTGTAGGCACAGACTAAGTTATTTTGGAATACCACTTTTGAAATAGTGTTGCAGTATAGATGTACCTTAAGTGCCTGATCCTGCATTAATTCAATGTGACTTTGGAATGAGTAAGGGCTTTGGAGTTATACCCTATAAATGGCATCATATTCTGCTCTATCCTTGATGTCAATAAATTTGACAGCAAATGTGAGTCAAGGAGAAAATTGGGTTTATCCCACTGGAATCTGGCGAGTGACAAACTTCTTGTGCCTGATCCTACTCCTTTTCTGCTCAATGGGAGCTGTATTACTAGTTCCTCGAGTACAGGATAGAGTCAATTATTGGAAAAGAAGCTTGTGATGATCACAAGAACTATATATCAGCCTTGCAGACTATACAATTAAGTGATATAAGGATGTCAAATGATAAGATACTATCAATCTGGCTGTAAATCAATAACACACTTTGAGCAAAAACAGAACATAGAAAAGGAAACCTTTCAAATTCTGTTGAATGAAATACATGCTTAAAAGAAATACAAGCAGATTTCAGAATTCTGTACAACATATGATAAAGCATCTACAAAAGCTTTCATTTCTTTCTTTCTTTCTTTCTTTCTTTCTTTCTTTCTTTCTTTCTTTCTTTCTTTCTTTCTTTCTTTCTTTCTTTCTTTCCACTATTAGTTAATCAAATAGTAACAATATAATGTACTATAAGAATCTTAAAACTTTGTCATCTCCTTCTTATATATGAGTTGTTAAAAGCACTGTTTAAAAATGCATTAATTAAATAGGAAACAAAATCTAGATGGCAAAGAATAAAAAAACTAAATAGCCTCTTAAAAACTTCACAGTAGTAATACATTAAAATTATATATTGAATTAACCAGTCAGTCCTTAGGTTAGGGGATCCTTGACAAAACAAAATCACCATGGAAGTGATCCAAGATGAAACATGCCTCCATGCTAAAAATATTTAGGACACATCCATATACCATCAGAAACTGCACGAGACTTCAGAATTAGGAGTTGCTAATTTGAAGTACATCCACCAATTAAAAATCAGGTAAACTATGTCCATAGAAATTAATTACTTCCATTCTAATATACCTTTCAAAACCAGAATTGTATAATAAGTCTGCAAGTTCTAATCAACCATGATGTTTATGCATCATTAAAATTAAACTTCCAGTTCTGCCAATAAACTCCATTTTCATATATAGTAGCATAATTAGTACTTGTGCTATTCTGAGGCTCCCTCACATCCTGTGACTCTCACATGCCTCATAGTGCAAGGCTGTTAGACATTTACCTCTCATCAGAAAATACATATCTTTCTCATCAAATTGACATCCTCCCCTTGTGAAGAGAGGGATCAGAAGGGAAGGAAAGGTTAGTTTTTCCAGCACAGTTTAGCTTTCTTATTATATTCTTCCATCAATTATTATAATATGTATTTGTCTAACTTACTGAATCTTAGGGCCTAATTTTGTTCCTACTGATGTCACTAGGGGCACATCTACATTGCATGGCTATTTCGGGTAACCAGAGATATCCCAAAATAGCTATCCAGTGTCTTAACAAGCAGCTCGTTATTTCAAAATATTTTTCAAAATACCAGGCACACTATTATTTTGGCATCCCAGTAACCCTCATTCCATGAGGGTTAAGGGATGTCTCAAAATAGCACGTTATTTCAAAATTTGACGCTGTGTAGTCATGCCAAATTTCAAAATAGCCTATTTCAAAATTCAATCAAAATAAGATATGCAATTTGCATAGCACAAATTGCATATCTTATTTTGAGTTTTTGATTCTGTGTAGATGCATTCTGGGAGTTTTGCTATTTACTGAAAGGGGAGCAAGAGCACACTTTTAAAATCTTTAATAGTCTTGTCTAAAATTGATTTTGCTTTTGGTCCTACTTCACTTTCTAAAGTAAACAAAACAAAAAGCAAGTGTAGCAGATAATGGAGAGTAATCAGTATCATAGTACAAAGAAGTATGAGCTACTGCTTTATTATTCACACACACATGAGAAACACAGACTAGAGAGAAGTACATATTGTAAGGAACACTCCTGCTCTAACAAGGAATAGAGCTGGTAACCAGGTATTTGTTTGTGCGATATTTCTGTTGCAGTAAATATAGTAATAAATCACTTATGGCCCATTTTAAACTACAAGGAGTTTGGGGGAACAGCCTGTTGCATTACTAAGCCGAACAAGAGTTGCTGGTGACTGTGACAACCATGTTGATAATAATTAATACATACTCCATCTCTCTAAATTGTAGAGTGTCGTGCAAAGCTATTCTCTCAAAGCCTTCCCCCTCCCCTTTTGCTTATTTATATTCCCACATGGCCCAGAGGAAGGACTAGATCAAATGGAGGGTCCTTTCTGGCGTAGGGTTGGGTTTATGTATAAGAATTCCAGGGCAGTGAAATTTTCTATCAAATCCTACACCAACTACTGATACACATCGCTTGTCTGATATTGCTGAAATATGTGGAGTAGATTTTGCGTTCTTTCGGCCCTACCAAAAATGTGCAATGCTAAACAAGGAGAAAGGGGGCAGAGCCTTGCCCCAGCCAAAGTCGCAGCAAATGCAAAATAACACTTGTCCCGCCTCAAGCGGAGTATTTTCATTGTATTGGAGGGAGAGGGGACGACAGAATGCGCTCGGATGCCCCGAAAATCTCTCTGCGGGTTTTTTTTTTTTTTTTTTTTTGCAAACTATGCCTTTGTGTGTGCATGTGTACCTTGGATTGCCAATTAACTGAACAAAAACAACCAGAGGCGCTTTGCTCTCCAGCCAGCAAGGCAAAACTCTGTCGCAGGCGGGCGTGGTGGCTAAAACCTGCCAAGGCGATGGAACGGTACAGGGTGGCTGATGGCTGTAGCGCTGGAAAAGTCGGTCCGAAGGCCCTTTCTGCAGTCAGATCGCTTCATCTCTAGCCCGTGACGCCTGGTCCTTCCCCTTCCCTCGCTGGGGCTCGAATTCTCGTCTTTGCCAGTCAACTTGCCTAGCTCAGGCAAAACCTTCCCTTGGCCGCTGTAGAGAAGAAGCATGTACATGTGTGTTTGTGGATCTTCCGGGTAAACGCTGGAGGTTCGGGCTCACAGTATAATGTCCTGACAGCAAGATTGTCCCCACTGACACCCAGTCATTGATGGTGGCTGGGATTCCCCCATCCCACCCGGGAACACAGCTCCTCACCCCATGGCCTGTTCCCACATTACACCCGGCTGTAACAATTCCCAGCGAAGATCCTGCTGTCCCACCCCTCTGGTTTCTATGTCTGGCAGGGACAGAGAGAGAGAGAGAGACAGAGAGACAGAGAGAGAGAGCGCACATGCCAGTTTCCCCCTGCAATTCATTCTGCGCCTCCCCCCATCTCTGCTCGAATATAACCCCAACTCCAAAAAGCACGTGCGGAGCGCTCCTGCCCTTGGCAATGGGAGACGCTGCGGTTTGCAGCAGAACACCAGGACCGCAAAGGAATGAGCAGGACAGGGTGGGGGCGAGGCAGCCGGGAGTTCACTTCTCTCTAATAACCCCCCTTCCTCCGGAGCTGGCTGACAAGGCCTCCCTCTCGCCCTCCACACTCTTCCCTCGGAAGAGAGAAGGCAGCCACCCGGGGATCGCTTCTCCCGGGCAGTAGATGTTTTGGTAGAAAGCCGGGAACTGGCGCTAATCCCTCTTGCTAAGAGAAAAAAAAATGTAAGTCTGAGGACAGGGATCTCCATGATCCCCAAAGCCTGGGGACCAAGAAGAAGCCTGTGCCATGCAGCCGGCCCCTGATCCGATGGAAGTTGTCTTAAGGGCGGTTCTGAGGACGAAGAACTCTTAACCGAGACAGAACAGAATCCCTTTGGTTGCAGCTATCGCATTTATTACTATGAATCGCTTGACGGGTTTTACTTGATTCTTTTCTCCCGTGCTTACACTTTTGTCTTATTAATGTGAATAGCTAAGCAATTAATGCCCCCCCTTTAAAACTTCTAAAGTGTTTCAAATAGATACAATGGGGAGGGGGGAATCAGTGGGCAAGGCTGGAATTTGCAGGTCCTGCCAGCAGTTTTTCCAAGCACATAAAAAGTAGAAAGGGGCAGAAAGAGACACGTTGGGTGTCTTTTCATGAGTAAAGATAGCTCCAGAAGTGTACCCTGCCTGGTCCTGCTTAGATTTGTGCTCTTGGCTGGGAAGAGGGATGGCGATCACTAGGTGCATTATTCACTTATGTTCCTGCATTTGACGAAGGGATTTTGACCAAAAAAAGCTGATGCCCTATTAAATGTGTTAGTCTGTAAGGTGACCCAGGACTCCTGGCTGCTTTTAGAGATACAGACTAACACGGCAACCCCTACAGACTATCAGTTATGCGGTTCCTGATGTCGTGAAATGGGAGTGAATCTCTGTATAGGCGCCAGATTACACGGAAATGTGGACAAGTTAGTCAAACAGTTTTTCTTTCTCCTTATACCTGGAGTGGTTCAGCTACGAGAAAAGCCGCGTCTCCCATGCTCTCAGCGGAGGCTTGGCAAACCGAAACTGAATGCAATCATTTTTCTGTCTTACGTGCTTCTGAACAAGGGGTTAATGCACCTTATTTCTCAGTCAAGTTATTGGTCCAACTTTCCCCCCAGTGAGAGAAGCGCCTTTTTCTTTTCTTTTCTTTTCTTTTCTTTTCTTTTCTTTTCTTTTCTTTTCTTTTCTTTTCTTTATCACTCTATCTGCTCCAGTTCCCACGGCGGGATTTACAGACAGCAATGACAAACGTCTTAAATGTGTTTCTCAGCAGATTAAGTACAGTTAGAATCAATAGGAGGAAAACATCTATCGCTTTCAGACGCTTCTCCTTGTGGGTCTGAAATATCCTTGGAGTAACAATAACTTGGACCCTGCCTGCTAGCAGTTGCTTTTAGTCTGTCCAGTGCAGTTGGTCTTTTAAAACCCATACTCAGACGGAAAACTCCTGTCAAGGTTTCATTCTCCAATCAGGAAAGCTGTTAAAGGGGGAGTCAGGCTTCAACCCAAGCCAGTCTGCACGTGCTAACGGTTCCACTGCCGTGTCTACACAAGAGTGCTTGAAGAAGTTTGTTGGAAGGTGTCAGCTAACACTTGCTAACCAAACACTGCAATCAAGACAAACCGTCGCTGTCACTCTTCTCAATTCACTCCCTATGTTTGTCCTTTTCACACACTCATGCATTCAGCATGTGCAGGGCACACACCAATCAGTCCCTGGCAATTCCAGGGGCTGAGCCGTCTCTATGTACACCGGATCTCTACAAAACTACTCCAAATTACACTCTTCCTCATAAGCACACCTGGCTTTGGCAGGCTTCTCCGCCCCCCTCACACACACCCTCAAACTCCTCTCTCCCCAGTCCCGCAATGGCGCATCCCAATGCGCAGTATCTCTGCCCGGATCCTACAGAAAGCACTCACATATGCCCACAAACAAATCCTGCACATCGGTACCCAGACTGCCGCATATCTGGAACAGTCTTGCATGGCGCTTTGCAGAAGCTCCGCCACAATACACACAGACACTCAGGGCAACATAACGGAAACACTTCCAGCTATAGACACACAAACTGTCATCCTTCAGTATCCCAACACACAGTCTCTCTCTCTCTCTCTCTCTCTCTCTCTCTCTCACACACACACACACACACACACACACACACACACTCATACTCACACACACACTCACACACACTCTCTCTCACACACACATACACCAGACTCCTATGTCTGTTACCAGGTATATATCAAAATAAAACTACTTCAAGGAGCCAGTTACTTACTCTAACAAATCTTCATCGCGTAACATATTATTGCTTGCAAGAGTCTCTCCCCCTTGTGACTTGATGTTAGTTTCCTTTTGCCTGCATGTGTCCAGTCTTTTATGCAGCTTCTTAGTCCAATTCACAAACGACTTCCTTTCCCCACCTCCTCCCATTCAGTGTATCTATAGGGAATAAATATATCGTGGTCTCTCTTCTAATTTTGAAACAATTTGGATTATCTTTAAAAATAAAACTGTCAACACAGATTCATGGTTTATATTCATTCAAAGTGCAAAAAAAGTCAAATGGTTGCAGCCAGAGAGATGAATTTCCAAATATTTTAATAGAAATGATAAGCGAGAAAACCATAAAGATCGGTGGCAAATGAAAACGAAGGGGAACTAAAATATGTATAGAAAAGGATTAAGAAAGTGAGACAATTATTTTCTTTCGGGATTGGAACCAGCCAAATACATACACACAGGCACACACCCCAAAGCAACCAATCTTCCTCTGCTTCCTCAGACAAATAGAATTTGCTACGATGTTACTAACACTGAGATGCTAGACTGAAAAATGACCCCAAGCAAAAATACACACCCAAATCAGCCCCTTTGCTCTTTACTGTACACTAGAGGCAGTTTTATATTGGAAATTAGAAACAGGGGGAGGAGAGGGCGTGAACATTCAGGGATGAGTGCGTGTTGTCAATCAGAGAGGTTTTGTGTCTCCTTGACTCCTGATGGTCCATGGCTGAGGTGTCCCAGGGTGGCACCACAATGAATATGAATGGGAGTCCTTGCTAAATGGGACAGTCAAAGCGCACCGCCCTGAATAATTGCACGTCATCCTAACAAGACCATTATAGATAGGAGGGCTCCTTTTGTCTCTTTTCTCTGCTGCAGCGCTATAAAAGCCCCTCTTTTCCAGGCTGAGGTTAGTTCAAGCATACACCAACCAGCTATCCCGTATGCAGGCTGGGTATCCAGCGGAAGAGATTAGAGGGAGAAAGAAGAATTTTCCTCCTGTTTGAACTCCCTCCCCCCTCACAGAGCCTGCAGGGTTTTGTTTTATTTTGTTTTGTTTTGCTTTTTTAAAATAACAATCACCCAACGTCACCCTCTTTAGAGCAGGGAAGAAATTTCTTGCTCGGAAGTCCAAATACAATGAATTCTGACTCCAGCTCTGTCTCCAGCAGAGCGTCCTCGCCAGACATGGATGAGATGTACCTGAGAGACCACCATCACCACCATCACCACCACCACCATCAGGACAACCGGCTCAATTCGGTCTCCTCCACGCAGGGCGACCTGGTGCAGAAGATGTCCGGGGAAGGCCTGTCCAGAAACGGCTCCAAGGCCGGAGGGGAAGGCAGCAAGTACAAAATCAAAAAGCAGCTCTCGGAGCAGGACCTGCAGCAGCTGAGGCTGAAGATCAACGGGCGGGAGCGCAAAAGGATGCACGATTTGAACCTGGCCATGGATGGGCTGCGGGAGGTGATGCCCTACGCACATGGACCTTCGGTGAGGAAACTCTCCAAAATTGCCACCCTCCTGCTGGCCAGAAACTACATCCTGATGCTCACTAGCTCCCTGGAGGAGATGAAGAGGCTGGTGGGTGAAATCTATGGGGGGCACCACTCCGCTTTTCACTGCGGCACAGTGGGACACGCAAGCGGGCACCCGGCCCACCCAGCTAGCACGGTCCACCAGGTTCACCCCATCCTTGGCAGTGCCTTGTCTTCGGCCAACACCTCCTCCCCGCTCTCCGCCTCCCTACCAGGGATTGGCACCATCAGGCCCCCTCACTCTTTACTCAAGACTCCCTCTACCCCCCCGGCCCTCCAGCTTGGCAGTGGCTTCCAGCACTGGGCCGGTTTGCCTTGCCCGTGCACGATCTGTCAAATGCCACCCCCGCCACACCTGTCTGCCCTCACCACAGCCAACATGAGCAGGCTCGCTGCAGAATCCAAGGACTTGCTGAAGTGACGCTGAGCGCCCCTCGCTCGCTGTCTCAGAGACACACCTCCACCCAAGTTCTGCTAGGTGCTGCCGCAGGAAGACTCAAGCCAAGAAGTCCAGTGTTCGCATGCATGCTTCTTTTCCTCCCATGGACGCCGGCCGGTGTGTTCTCCCTCACTGACATCCGAGCTTGTCCAAACTGCATTTGTTGTAACAAGGGATTAGTGTAGTAAGGACCTTCCAAAGGTAACGTTTTAGTTGGATGCTCGGGCCATGTTGTCTTCTTATGCTAAAACAAAAATCCCTGTTGTAAAAAAACGAATAAAAATGTAAATAATTCCTTTAAATGGATGCAAAAAAAAGACATGCTGGTCATTGTACTGTTCGCAGCTGCAAAGAGACGATGAGTTATTGGGGGGGAGGGTTGTTTGTTTGTTATTTGTTTGTTTTTAAAGACAAACGCCGCCATTTCTGGGAATTTTCTCTGCTCCACTCCAGGGTATGACAGCTAGGAATGATGATTCTTTTTTTTACCCAATATAGCCCAAAAGAATGCATGCTTGCTTATAATTGAATCTCGTTTAAACATGTTGTTCTGGCAATGGTGCAGTTTTCCTTGTAACAAGGATATTCCCTAAAGCATTTCCTGGGTTCCTCCCTACACCCTCACCCCGTCCGTGGCTGTATAAAACGAGAAATAGCGCAAAACACGCACAATGTTTCGCCAGGTTTTTATCTCCTGCTCTAAGTGCAGTGTAGTAGTTCAGCTGGCTGGGTTCCACATTGCCCTCAATACCCCTTGCTCAGTGATCTGCATGCAGGGTCGACTCTGGCCAGATTGGTCATTGTGTTACTCCATTGGAACTTTACTGTCGTTTTATGTTTGATTTTGTTATGTTTTCCTGGGCATTTGCTTGAAATATTTTGTTACGGCCTCAAAGACAACAACGTGTCTTTATTTTTTATATATTCTTGATAACTATCGATATATTTATTATGGACCAGTGTTTCTGGATGAGATTTCAAATAAAAAATGAAATAAAAGTTGTTTTCGCCTTTGTCTGAGACTGCGAGAAAAAAAACAAAAAGGAAAACCTAGAAAAGTCACTTGCTGTGACTCTTCTCAACAAGCTGAAGAAGGCTAACAAGAACTACTTTTAGGGTAGCAATAAAAACGAAGCCAATTGTCCAGCTCCTCCTCCCCTCCTTGTGTTCTTGCGTGTGTAAATGAATTGCTTGAATTATAGGGCTATTTCTCTTTGTACAGTGTGCAATATCTTTCTGAGTGCATAAACTATTCGCCGTAAAGTGATTGTCAAAGCGATATACAGGAGCAAAATGACAGTGCAAAATGCAGATGCATTTACAAACAGAGAAGCAATAAGTTAACTTTTCTTTATGTCCAAATAACATTTATTTTCCAGGCTAAAAAAGTTTTTAAAAACAAATTCGTTACAGAAAATCAACTATAAAATATTACAAGCTCAAAATGAGTCTTAGAAGCAAAATAATAGAAAATATATTGTTCTGGACTGATTGGGTAACAATAACGAAATTCCCTATTTCTCATATATTTATTAAAATATTGTTATTTTCTATAGTGGGGACAGTTTTTGCATAATTACTGGGAAAGAATCAGTGAATTACTGCACATGAAGAAAGGATTAATAATGCAGGAAATCGTACCTTTATTTTCCTTCCCTCTTATATCAGGTCTCTAACATCTCTTTATATTGCCTCTAAATTGGACATTATAAAAATTCTGTAAGAGAAAATTCTCCATTTAGAATTACTCTCAAACTTCTACTGTGCTAGGTCCACGGAGAACTTTTATCCGTGTAAACTCCGTGTGTTTGAGCTTCGATGACTTTGTGAAGAAGCGGTAGTTATTATTGTTCGTTACTTTATACAAATCTAACACAAAAGGCTCTGCAAACAAAATGAAACAACCACCGCCACTTTATGGTTACTGGGAACTTCCAAAGAAGATTCTTAGAAGGGATTTGAAACGAAGACTGATGGTCAGACTGTCTGACCGCAGAGCCGTGCTGTTTATGTTCAAATAAAAACGATGAGAAGTGAGTTTGATTCCTGATTCCTGGCGTATAGAGGAAAATAAGGAACAGAGAGAGGAAAGTTTATGTTGCCCAGTCTGAAAGAAACTCATTCTAACCGAAAAACTGCCCGTAGAGTGTCCATGAAATGGAGAAAGGGATGAAGCAAAGATCTAATTTGGCAGGGAGGATTATGTCCAGTGGTGTTAGGCAGATAAATAGGGGGATAATGGTCTGTTTCCCTCTGGTGATTCATTCCACTGGGTGATGAAGGAGCTGTCGAGGAGTTACTCGAAACAGAGTAACTCTCGGGAATTTTAATATTTTCAGGCTAAAAGATCTGAATGAATAAATGAAACAGTTTTCCGAATGCACCTTAAGTAACCCCGCTTCTTTTAATACACTGCCTGCGAAGTGCTACAGCAATCGATTCTTTTGTAGACCAACGAAAACCACAAAAGCAAACACACTAATGAAATGTTACACTAACGAAGAGTGCTTTAGTTTTCTCTTGCTTAAATTAATCCAGTCCCCTCTTCTAAAAGGATCTTCCTTCCTTCCTTCCTTCCTTCCTTCCTTCCTTCCACAAAGTCTACTCTCTAAATTGGAGACAGATAGGACAAAGTTAGATCAAGACCTGCATATGGTCTGATTCTTCTTGCTCAAGCGAGTTGTCTCATTGCAAAAAATCGAGCAGGTTTTGGCCTTGTGAACTGGAGGACAGAAGATGAAGGCTTTTTTTTGGCTCATGTAACTAAACCATCTTTGGGGTGCGATGGAAAAGAGAATGCAGCGCTACGGGGGGGGGGGGAAACTAGATGCAAATGGGAGTTCTTCTTTGAAAGAAAACCGCCCTCACTGGTATAAAACAAAAAGTGAGGCTGTGATGGGATCTAGTGGAAATCCGCTTGCATTCGAAATTTGATTCCCCGCCTGCTAAACCTGGCCTGATGCCCTGGAGTTTGTGGCAAGGGGCATTTGACTAGCAGAGAAGTGTAGAAGCGCATGGTATCTTTCTTGCTCCCCTGGGCTTGAAAGGTGAGCACGAGGAGGCTGAAAAAGCCAGTGTTTATTTATGGGACACACAGTGACTAAGGTATTGGGCCAAATCCTGCCCGTTTTACACATGCTCGTAGGCCCACTGGGGCCGCGTTTTATTCTCAAGGACCCTAATGTAAACTCAGAGTTACTCCAATGAAACCCCATACTGCCTGCAGTGGGCGAGCAAAGGGCGCAAAATGTGGGTAGTCCTGGGGTTGGAGACCCAAAAATATTTGAAGATATTTTCGAGAATAAGTTAAAATTAATACTAAAGAAAGTGGCAGTAACATCAGTGGAAGGAAGATTTGTTGATCTAAACTCGACTCCATACTAGTATGTTCCTATATGCAGCTCTAGCATCCTTTTTCTTTGGGGCCAAATGAGGCCTAACAACGATGAGCGATATCTTTTTTCTCCCCGCGTGGGTTCTCCCAAAACAGACTCCAGAGTTTTCACTCCACACTGCCATTGAGATTAAAGATAGAGGCGCTGGGGAGATTGGCAGTGTGCAGAGAGACTTGTCTATTGTACGATGTTTGAAGACTACTCCAAATCGACCTCCCAGTGGCTTCTCATCCGCTGTGCGGGTACACACTTGCTCGTCTTTTCCTTTACAGTGTCTCAATAGGGAGTCCCCAGGCAGGTTTTTTTTGCTTTTGAAAGTTTGTAACTGTTAATAATTGAGAGTGAAAAAAAAGACACGACATCCTGTCTATCCTGCAGGGGACACTACGACGCAGCGCAGGTGATTTTTTTATCCCTTGGGAACTTTTACGCGTTTCAAGATTCCCATCGGCATGATAAACCAGATACAGTTTCCCCCTCTGGTTTTTCACCCCTTGACATTAGTGGCGTCAGTATCTGAGTCAGCTACTGAATTTCTCACTTTGTTTCTTCTCGCCGCCCCTCTCCCAATAACGGGGAATCAGGGCACATGACGGAGAGTAAGAGCACTGCCGGCACCAGTCTTCTTTTTCTTTAAAGCTCTATGGACCAATGGGAGTTTTGCTTGTGTAGATTTTAGGGTTGGGTCTGAGGTCACTTTGTGCAGCTTCTTGCAGCCCGGAACAACATGCCAAACAACCGAGGGATCCTTCCCCTGGCGAAGAGAAGCGGCGAACAGCAGTAGCCGGAGAATGTTTCACTTGAATTTCCTCCATCTCTGAATTTAAACCTTTTCCACCCAAGTGGTTCGTTTGCTGCTCCCGGCAATTGTCACGTCATAAAGATACATGGCCTGGGAATCCACACGCGCCTCTTTCACAAAACTGGGGGTGCGGGGGAACCCTGTTTGTGTCTTTCCTAATCGAGAATCAAACTGCCAGCTACAGAGCCCCAGCCAGCTCGGGGCATTCTGTACAGAAACACGAAATACACAAGGCGAGGCTCTGCACTCAGGGGAGCTAGAGGGGCCGGATCAAACGGGGGATTTAACAGCAGGACGCAAGAGCAAAGCGCTTCGGACCAAATGTCCCATTCCCAACCCCGGCTCCTGCGCAGGCGAGACCTAAAATGTACGGGGCTACTTCGGGGTGCGCTGAGACTAAGAGGAAGGGAGTGGGGAGGAAACAGCCGCAGGAGGAATCTGGATGTCTCTGTCGAGCCTCTCTGATGTTTGGGATGAGAAACTCCCTAGCACTGGGGTGAGGAACCTTTTCTGGGTTGGGAGCCATTGACCCACAGAACAATCGGGGAGGGCTGCACACAAGTGAGGAGCAAAAAACCAAACAACCAACCCCCCCAACAACCCCACAAACCTTCACTGACTGGCCCCCGATTGAGGAGAAAAATAAACCTCACGTTCTCCTCCCGCATAAGAGCCTGGGGGGCATCTTAGCAGAGTTTGTGTGCTTTAGCTCCATGGGAAACGGGGGGCTGGAGCGCTAGCATGGATTTCCCCAATGGGGGGGGGAGAGCATCGTGGGCCGCATCTCTCGGACAGAGAAACAGAAACACTTTGCAATGGGTTATATGCGATCCTAGCAAGAAACTTGATCAAGGAAGTTGGTTAAGGAGTAGCTTAGTAGCTTAGCACTCCCCCCCAAAAAAAGCCCTCTCTGCACAAGGGCGAGCTTTACTTGCAACCCGATGAGTCAGGAAGTGGTAGTGCCCAAGACTTCATTTCACCCCTCCCCAGCCACAATCAGATATCCCCCAGCCCGGGTTCCAGGGCCCTGGGGAAGTTCACACCGCAGCCAGGAGCAGATTCCGGATTGCCTTTTCTTCCATGTTCCAGGAAAGGTTTAGAGTAGACTCAAAGCAGATAAGGACGGGTTTGTGCTTTGTATCTGGGCGTGAGGGCTGCTAATTGCTATCGCTCATTCCTGACTCGTGGATGTTGTGTTTTTACAAGAGGAGGTAGGGAAAAGAGAGTGTGACCATGAAACCAGTTTTCACAAATCCGGGTTGCAGAATGTCAGCAGATTTTTCAAGGTGGGATGAAGAGAGAGTTTTCCCCCCTACTCTAATTGAACGAGGAAAGACATTTGTACAATAAATCTATCTCCCCGTGTTAATGATCACGGTCAGGGTTTCACCAGAAGAGCGGAACTATTTCAAGTCATTTGTTCATTGGTTTAGGAGGCTGGAGAACGCAGAAAGATCCTTTTTTTCCCTGGCCGGCTTCTTTGTTTTTGTTTCAAGGTCTCTCAAAGTTCTCGGGCTTGTTTTTAACTAAATCAAACTCCCCCCCCCCCCATAGGCCAGCATAGAGCGCTGTGTCTCAGACGCCACCGCTCCCAGGGATAGTGATTTGGGTAACTCACAGTATCACATGGTACTCCGACTCCTCGGGCCTGCCTTTCTCCTGGCCAGAGGAAGGGGACGCCCTGCGAGTCTCCCCAAAAGGAGTCTCTCTGCTCTTTTGCCACGCGAAGTGTAAAGGGCTGGATCTTTAAAAAGCACAGCTTAAGTATGTCGGGGGCTGAAAGCGAAAGGGCTCTGTCCCGGACAGTTGATGTTGCGGGTTTCATAAGGCAAGAGCTCTAGGGATCTCCAATTGTGGCCTTCCCGAGCGTGTTTCTTTGTGAAGAGGGAGGGCAGCCGAGCGTTCAGAAAACCGCACAGCTGATGCGAGGAATCTATATTCACACCAAGCCCGCTCCCCCCCCTCGCTCCCGGTCCAGAGACCTGTCTCATTTCCCCTCCGATGGAGCCGCCGGCTTTCGAGCCACATCTTTGCCAATCGCCCCTGCCCAGCAGTGTCACGGATACACTTCTCCTGGGGCTAAGGGCCGGGGCTGGAGTCGCTTCTCAAATCGTGCCTGCAGCAAATCGGCTCTGGGTGAGCCGGTGTATACAGGTCCAGCTCTAACACGGAGCTGGGGTCCAGTCCGCTTCCCCGCTGCAGTCCAAGGGTTTTCGTGTACACAGGAGTATGTTTTAAATCACAAACATGCGATGCGGCTTATCGTTCATTTCGGGGGTAACTGGGAAAGGGGAAACTCTTTTCCTTCCCATTTTCTCCTCCGGGCTGTAATTCGGAATCAATCGCTGGTGGGAGGGGGGGGGGCTTTTTCAGATCAGGAGCCCCGATCCACAGAAAAATCAGTCAGGGCCCCACAAAAGTGAGAAGAAAAAAAGCCAGCACCTCACTGATGTGGCTCCCAACTCAGAAGTAGAAAGACTCAGTGCCTAGGAAGGCCCAGCTATGGGGTGGGGCCAAAATGAGGGGTTCAGTGTGTGGGAGGAGGCTGCCGAGAATCAGGCTTAGCGTGTGAGGTCAGGGCGGGAGCGAGGGTGCAGGGGTGGGGTGGGGGAGTGAGTCTGGAGGGTGCGGATCGGAGTGAGGGTGCAGGGTGTGGGAAGGAAGGCGGGTGTAGGAGCAGGCTGGGGGCAAGGGGTCTGCCCAGGAGGTAATGATGCAGGAGCGAAGTGCGGGTGGGGGAGTCTATGCGGGATGGCGGGCGCAGGGCTGGAGCGCCAACACCGGCTCCCCGATGCTGGGGCGGAGAAAGCCCCGAGCCTTGGGGCCGGATCCAGGCAAGCCAGGGCCGCATCCCCCAGGCCTTAGGTTTCCCACCTAAGGGAGTCTCCGGGCTGGTGCCACCGGTGCGCTGTGGTCGTGGCAAAGTCAACCCCGTGAGCATCGCCCTGCCAGGGGCTCGCTCGGGGCTGTAGCGACTGATGGGAAGGCTGAGAAAGAAACCCACAAGCTCTCAGTAAAGCCTATGGCCCCTTCGCACGTATCCACCTAGGGAAGGAAACTGTATGGCCGGCGACAGCGGGCCCGCTCCCCGCTCGAAGCCAGTTTGGCTACTGATGTCACGGGCTCAAGGATCGCTGCCTCGATTTCCCCGGGACATCACGGCCCTCCCGGGCAGTCTGCTAAGAAGCCTTCCCGGGGCTCCCCTCGGCCTCGATAATAACTATTGCCCTGTTCTGAAACTGCTTCCCGCCCGCCCCAGGGAGCTCGGGCTGCTTTGTGCCTCCTCTGCCGACATGCACAGCCCCTGCTGGGCCCACTTGGAGAACGCGGCGGGCCAGGGGGGTGCGCGCTGGAAGCGCTGCCACCTGCCGAGCAGGGAGAAAATGTGGATTCCTTGGGCGCAGAACTTGGCCCGGAGGGGAGGCTCCGGAGAAGGCCTCTGTGCGCCCAGTGCGGCGCCACCGACTCCTTAACCACCTGCAGCCCATTGGACGCCGCTTGGGTTGGGTTTTTCCCTCTCCGGGTCTGCCACCCCCCGGCAACCACAGGCTTCCCGCGGGCCCGAGTCCGCTCCTTTGCTTTTCTCTCCTCTTCGCCGGCTCTTCGTTCCACTGACAAACCACTGCGGCCCCGCGGCCTTTGCTGCCGCACACAGGGCAGCAGTGCTGCGAGTGAGCTGGCCGGCAAAGCAGGAGCCGCAGCGCCCCCGGGCTGCCTCGCTTCAGCAGGCGCTAACACAAGCCTGCAGCAAGCCGGGTAATTCCCGTTCCCAGCAGCTGTGGCCGGATCGCTTGCTCTTGGCACAGGCAACACTGTCTGAGCAGGCTCGGGCTCTCTTCGGGCCTGAGCTGCTGAGAGCTGCAGGAAGAGACGGGGCTCGGCGCCTCTGACCCATTTCTTCCAAGGTCTGGCCACGAGGGGAATTGCTTCCCACTCCAGGGCCCTGCTGGTAACTACCGATCTTCGGCAGCAGGGCTTGGCGGCTTGACCGTCTGTATGACTGGGAATTGCCCTAGCTCCATTAACTTCAATTGCCCACTGTTGAGGAGCTGGGAAACAACGGGGATCCCTGCTGAGTAACACCCACCCTCTTCCCCTAACCTCCGGGAATCCAACGCGTCCTCAGCCAAACCCCCAGGGGGAAGCTGCGCCTCAAGTCTCAGACAGATGGAGTCTGAGCTGCGGTTACTTTGCTCCTGGAGATGACAGAAGTTTCTGCGTTGCGTTCTCCATTGTGACGCCAGCGATACTAAATTGAAAGGGTTCCTTCTAGCTCCCATTTCTAAAGCTGTTATTCCCTTATCCGCTTCAGAGGAACTAAAGCAAAGTTAGCACTTACCACAGATTCTTGCATTAAGCAGCTCCAGGTGTACACACCCACACATGATACTGTTTGAACCTAAGACCACATTTCTCACGTGCATATGGTACCAGGCAAGATGCACTGTGCTCTATTAACATCACGGGAAGAAGAGAGTTACTGTGACTTTGCTAGTAACCACTAGGCTCCAGGGCTATGTCTAGACTGCAAGCCTCTTTTGAAAGAGCGCGTCTAGACTGCACGCGGAATTTCGAAAAAGCAAGCCGCTTTTTCGAAAGAAAGCACCCAGTGAGTCTGGATGCTCTCTTTCTAAAAAGCCTGTTTGCTGTCAAGAACGCCTTCTTTCGAAAGAGCACTTTCGAAAGAAGGCGTTCTTCCTCGTGGAATTAGGTTTACCACCGTCGAAAGAAAAGCCGCATTCTTTCGATTTAATTTCGAAAGAACGCGGCTGCAGTCTAGACGCAGGTGAAGTTTTTTCGAAAAAAGGCTACTTTTTTCGAAAAAACCCCTGAGTCTGGACACAGCCCAGGTGTGAAGAAGAAAAGAATTGCTAAAATTCTAGCCAAGGAATTTCACCTTGCCCTGCCTACATCAGATTCACTTGAAAGCTGTTTGGGATTGTTGTAAGTGGACATTGGTGACTTCAAGCCAGGCAAGAGCTGGTCACTTCTTTTCCAAGAGTCCTGGGCAAAAACGCAGCTTCCTGGTGAAAACTTCATCAAAACTGACATGACTCCACAGCATGTTTCAGCTCACAGTGTGCTTAGCCTGTGAAAACTAAGTGGTTAATGTTTGTAAGAAAGAGTGCACTAAAATTCAGCAAGATGTCAGTGTAATATTACACTGTCTGGAGGCCTAGTAAGCTGCAGTGTATCCTGCTTATTTGGACAATTGTGACTCGCAAAACTTTAAAAAGTGTAGTTTGGTTCCATAAGACCCCAACACAAGCTGCTGAGCTCCTCAAGTAGACTGAGACCTGCTGAGACATCTACATATCCTGACCTCTCCCATCCTGCACACACACACTTATTCATGGGCAGACGCCACACATGGGAAGAAGGCATGTGGGGATCATGTGCCCCAAGCCATAGATTTGTTAGTTGGCTTGTACTGAGCATGTTCAATAATCAGATGAAAATGGCTACCCTCACTTTGTTCTCCTTCCTCCCTATGCCACCAGCAGGTATGTTGCCTCTGCGTATGTAATCCACATACCTGGTGTGGTTCACTGTCCCATGTAGTGGCACTTAGACCACTTACAGCAAGGGATAAGAACAAGAGAGCTCTACACGTAGCCAACTGGCTTTATAGTTTAAGCTGTAGAGTCTCTTATATTAAGCTCCAGAGATCTCAGGTTCAAATATTCCCAGTGATAAGATTGAATTTGGGTTGTAGTCTAAATGTCATCCCACCCAATACTCCCCTGTCCCAATCCTTTGCCTATTGGTAGTTTTGCAGCCATACACAAGGGCTACGTCTAAATTGGCAAGATTTAGCGCAAATACACTAAACGCAAGAGTTTTTGCATTAGAGTATTTGAGTAAGAGAGCGTCTATACTGGCATGTGCCTTGTGCAAAAGCATCCGTGCCAGTGTAGACGCTCTCTTGCGCAAGAAAGCTCCAATGGCCATTTTAGCCATCAGGCTTTCTTGCGCAAGAAATTAATGTTACCTGTCTACACTTGCCTCTTGTGCAAGAACACTTGCGCAAGAGGACTTATCCCTGAGCGGGAGCATCAGAGTATTTGCGCAAGGAGCACTGATTTCATACAGTAGAATGTCAGTGTTCTTGCACAAATACTCACAGCCAGTGTAGACAGGTGGCAAGATTTTGCGCAAAAGTGGACGCTTTTGAGCTAAATCTTGCCTGTGTAGACACAGCCAAGAATACTAAGATTGGTTCTGCTCACAGATTTTGGGTAGAATAGTGATAAATTGAGTAAATCAGGGGAAAAGGTGAGGAGAAGGGGGATAGTACTGAAAATAAAAAAATAATAATAATAAAAAAGAAGGATCCATTCTTCATTTACCCTAAAGGAAACATCTTACATATGGCACATTCTGTAGGTTGTTCAGCATTCAGGCTAAAAATCAAAACCTAACCTTTCACATTCAGAATAGAGAGCAAGACTGGGATTTATTATGACAAGGTGGATTTTCCCACATCGCAAGAGTCAGCCTTCCAGTGTTGATAAAGGGCTTTCTCTCAGCCTGGCCCAGACACCATTTCAGTTTCAGGCTTGCTTTATGTACGGCAAAGGTGGTGAATGAGAGACAGGGAATTGAACTTCTCACATAACAACACAGCAACTGCCTTAGGATGCAATGTTTGTAAAAGCTTCCCTTCACTGCTGACATGTTGGTATGAGTCACACCCTTTCCCTCTAGGCCTTCCCCTTGTCAAACACCAAGAATGGTATCTCTCTCTGAAGTGACAAAGAGAGTGCTTGCAGCTCTGGTGAATATTTCACTGCTGCTCTAAATTTCTGCAAATCTGCAGAGAAATGATTTTATATCTCACTCAATTCAGGAGAGGCACACAGAGAAATTCCAGGAAATAAAACACTAAATCTAGTTTCTTGCTTTAAAAGTGCTTGCCATATATCACCACCAACCAGCATGTAAATTTTAGTCAGCCACTGGACTAGTCTTTAAAAGAAGTTGAAAAATGTCTCAGTGTCCTCAAAGGACACACCTGTTATCTGAAACAGTTTTTAACCAGCTTGTTAAGCAGCTTTGACAGATCAAAGACCCTGGACAATGGGCACAAACTTTAACAATGGGTTAGCCTTGAGCAAAAGCTTCTGTCAAAGCCAGGCTTGTGCCAGTTGTATTATGGCCTACAATTGAAAATAAATTTTACTTGGATAAGTACCTCAGCCCCATCAGAGGCACTGCCGCCACTGAAACAAAAGCAGTTGGGGATAAGTTATTGACTCCACTGACAGCCTGAATGAACTTCATTATGCCAGCCCACTCTTGGAAAATGTGTCAGGTTTTAAACTGAATTAGGTGGCAGGTGCATAGACCATTTTCCTGCCCCCCTTGAGACAGTAGAGGGCCAATCATCACCTGATTCTACAGACAAATGTTTAGATTTGGTTTTCATACTGCACAGCCATAAGTGAGAGCATATTTAAATCATAAGGCTTCCCCCCACATCCCCCTTTTCTCCCCCTGTAATTATCTTGCTATATTCCCATGCACAGGTCACTCTGGCCCTCTGGTGTAATGTAACAGGCTTCTCCACCAGCACAAATTACTATGAAGTTTCTGATTCATCTCTTTTGCAGGTCACTTGAGCTTGCAGGATGTCCACTGATGTAAAAACAGCCTGAATCACAGGGAAATCATGGCTCCTTGCGTGTTCTCCCTTAAAGAGGCACCAACCACAAGTGTATGCTTTTAGAAAGACATTTCTCATTGGTGATTATGTATCGGACCCAACTCTTACTGAAATTAATGTAAAGACACCCAGTGACTTCAATGGGAGCTGAATTGAGCATTGTCTCGATTAATTTTCTTTGATATGCATTGACCTATATGGTTAGAATTCAGATTCAAATGTTAGTCTCCATACAGAGGTTCTTCCACCATTAAAAACACACACACTCAAACAACAATTTAGACAGATTTCTTGCCAAATACTATAACCCTGTCACTTCTCTGCTGTGGAAGAAGCATGAAATTCTAAGGTCTTTATTTTATTTTATTTTATTTTATTTTATTTTATTTTATTTTATTTTAAAACATTGTGTTTTATGGTCCACGACGGCCTAAAGCAACATCAGCAGAATTTCAATCACTTTGGATGCCTGCTCTCATTACTTAATCAACATAGAACTATTAAATATCCTAAAGATGGAAGTCTACTTTCTGACCAGAGAGGGAAGCATTGGCATATGCCTTTGGCAGCATGCCTTATTTAAGTTAATGAGCAAGTAAGATTCCTTTTTTCTTTTATTAGGTTGCTGGCTCTTTAGCCATCCTGAAACTTTTGAATTGAAATGGTTTGTATGCCACATGATTAAACTGACATTGCTTTTGATTCAGGTGAGTATTTACAACAGCTGTAACATTTTTCACTAAGTTAAATTAATGTACATAAACTCCCCTTTTTGTGTTTTATATGCAGAGTGAGAGCTGATTCAAAAGGCAGATTCTTTCCACGGTGGGAAGAAAAATTATCTACCATCTTTGGTACTGTAGTGTATTTAACAATTTGCAGTAGCGGCTTGTCAGTATCAATGACAATGTTCAGCACCTTCCATCCAAGGATCTCAAAGTGTTTAATGAACATTAATGAACCATCACTAAACCCCTGAGAGGTAAGCAGGAATTGAGATTAACATTTCATAAATGAAGTCACACTGAAGTTATGTGATTTGCCCAACCTCACAAGTAATCAGTGGCAGAGCAAGAATAAAACCCCACACTCCAGCTTTTGTCGACTTGTTTTAATTCCTAGACAATGTTGCTTCTCCTTAGCATGTCTTCCCATAGATATTGGGTTCACTTCATGGATGTACTGTATTTAGTTCATATGTGTAATACTAATGCACCAAAAGTTTCTCTTCTCTAACTCTATTATAAACAGAGCCAGAATGCTTCATGTACAGTGCTGCATCAATATACATTTCTCTCCCTCATACTCACAAATCTTGGAAAACTAAGCTTATTCTTTAGGGCCAGCTAAAGACTGCTGTGTGTCAACATAGAGACTCATTTCTCACAGTGGTATCACTTACTGGATATGTTCCTTCCTCCCAACAACAGCAGATGGTGTTTCATAGTTGGTCACAAATGGCTGTCAGTGAGTGTTTGTCTGCCTGCCAGTAACCTGTAGTTTGGGGACTCCCTCAGAGAGTGTACCAGCCCTGACTCTGCTGATAGCAGCATCTGAGAAAATGATGTGTCCTTTCTTGTCAGGCACAAAATTAGCCATCTCACTTTCAAACTGTTGACAAGGGGGATATGAAAGAAATAAGGACTGTGCCAGCCCAGCTGAGATGTCTTGAGCTCTCCTTCTGTGGATGGAACACAGCTCAAATAGGAAATGCAGCCTTTATGGCAGTAGTGTTTACTCCAGCCTAAAAATGTTTTACCAATCAGGCTTACCACATTTTCCCAGGCTATGTTAGATCTCTTCTGTCCCAAAATAGTACAAGAAGAGGAAACTTTTAATGACATTGTCAGTAGAAGCCAAAATCCACAGAATGGGTAAAGGCCTCATTGCACCAGGCATATTTGCGGTTGACAGCATGCGCACAACTAGAAAGCAGCCAGGCAACAGTGCTGTCCTCTGTGACTGTAGTCCTGCACTAATGACAGTGAGCAGAAACAGAAGGTGATAATGTAAATCAGGTATAGAACACTTCAGTCCCCTCTCACCCAAGGTGAAACCAACTGGGAAACCTTTGTATCAGTTTAACAATAACCATTTCCTTTTGGCACATGTCCAGCATTTCAAATACACACAGTATCTAACCAAAATTATTTATTTCTAGCGCACTCTCAAAGATGTGTTCCTAAACTAGTGCAAAATATCTTTTTCAGCAGTTGTTAGAAGGTGTTCCACTTTTGATATGGCTGAAAACCAATTTCTATTTCAAGCCAGAAATTGTATCTCCTCTGTGTATTTAACTGCTCCCATTTTCTGCCTGGGCTAACTGGACACGTACAGTCCCTTAGCTTGTATATCATATTTCTGGCTATGTGGTTGGGACTCTATTTTGGAGCCTGCCAACTCCACTTTATTCATAGTCAGCTGGTCCAGGCTGCTGCCGCCGCTGCTGAGTAATTCTTTCCATTGGGCATTGAGTGTACTCACATGTCTTTAAAGTTACCGAGTTTAGGAATGCCTAATTAAAGTATATACAAATTAGTGCAAAAATCCTAGAGTGCCTCAGGAGAAAAATAGAGGGGCCTGCTGGCAGTTGTTAGTAACAATAATTTTGCATCTTTGCAGTACATTTCTTCTTTAATGCATGGAGTTTTTGCAGATAAGTTTTCCAAAAGAAGTCTAGAGCTAGTTGAAACAGGCATTTCAAAAACACCTTTTGTCCAGAATTGGGGAAGAGGAGAAAATTAAAATTTCCTGCAAAACAAAAATTCAAAAAAAAAGCCAATTTGGAAAATATCTTATCAAAATTAAACATTATGATAATGGTCAAACAATTGCATTTTGACTTGTATATTATAGTATAGCATTCAGAACTAAAGTTGCTGTATACATGCAAAAACCTTGCAATAAAATCTGATATAAAAGTCAAAACAATAAAGTCAAAATAAAGCTCTTTGTTCAAATCAAAACAATAGGTTTTGATTTTACTGAAAATAAATATTTTAATAATTCATCCTCAACTAAATTGAACTCTTCCCACAAGATGTTTTCATTTACTCACATCAGGCTTTTTCTGATGGAAAACTGTTCCATTGGAAATTTTTTAACCCTCCTTACAGAATTCCTTGTCAATTCCCCCCAGTCCCTCACCCCTTCAACAGCAACAACAAAACAAATACACAAACAAACAAAAAAAGCAAAAAAACCTCAACAACTTTGTTAAGCTGGACTGAAGGTGTGGACATATACCAATCACTTATGCAAAAAAGGAAACTTAAAAGAATATTGCAGTTATACAGAATCCAGACACTGGAAAGCCAAGGAATAAGTTAAAATCAGGACTTATTCTGAACTCTGATACAAGGATACGCATTTGTATATAATTGTATTTATTAAATCAATTTGTGAAAATGATCCAAATTTATGAAGCCTAGCAGAGCATGCATGGTCATATTTTCAACACCTGCAGAATGAGGAAATGTCTCATTTTAGCAACTGGGTTGGGCAGAGCTTGGTTTATGGGTAGAGCTTAAAAGAATACCACTTTCCTTTTTCTAGCTTAACCCATGGATAAAATTCTAATTCAAGGTTAATAAATTCAAGGTAAATAAAATGGACGTTAGAAAGAATGAAAATGGAGAATTCAGAAAGCCAAATAAGTTTAACTCTTTCCTCATATTTCTGTCACCCCATGCACTCAACATGTGAGGTATTTGTGTATAGGACAAGTGTCTCCATTATTTGACATCTTAAATCTTGTACTGCTTTAATGATGTGGCCTTGAACTTCAGAGGTTAGAGACATCACATTCTTGTATCCTTAAGTGGCCAAAATAAGGACTAATTTGTGTCAGAGAACCACAGTACATTGAGAAGAGGACATGGGGGTTCAAGCATCCTTTGGTGTGCGAGGGAAGTGTGAGATGTGGGATGCTGGCATTGCTATGTTGTCAGTGGAGAGTGACCTGTGACAGTTGGTGCTTGGTGGGTATTTCATACATTTAGGATCCAGGGTATGGCAAGGGGTGTCTTGCTCATATTGTCAACAATGAAGCTGTATGATGAGCCAGTGAAAGGATGTCTCATGAATTAGGCTGGTGAGTAGCTGGGAATAGGGAGAAATTGTCAACTGGGGAGTCTTAGTGGTTTGTTTCCATATTTTCCCACAGCCTTTCTTTTAAGCTGCTTTTTAATGTACAGTTTCTTGGCTTTCCAATGTTTGTAAACAGCATCATTTCTTCAAGTTTCTTTTATTTGAGTTACTGTAGTTACACCCTTAAATGAAGCTGAACAAACTTTTGTCTGGGAATTTCATTAGCCTTTTGATAAAGTTGTCAAGGAAAAATACTGGTGCTCTGCCATATAGAAGCATTTATTCACCACCAAGTATGTAAATTAGATTACATCCTAGATGACAGCTGTGTCAATTAGCATATCTTGGTCACCTGCTTGCTTGAACTACACCCAATTTTTTCCAAGCTACACTTGTGGATTTCTTACAGTCATTTAGCTCAACCTGAGACTCTCTGGGGTTAGTCATGCTTTGGAACTTATGAACTCTGCAAAGGAGTCCTTACATGGCTAAAGAGCCCTGTGGGGGTAAGGAGATCAACAGAAAAAATCCCTCTGGGATTTAGGAGAAGTGTTGCAACACATGTCTGATGGACTTTTCATGGAGCTTAGAAGCTCTGAAGGGGTCCTGAAGTTAATTAGACAAACTCGCCAAGCCTGTCAGACACTTGGTAACCTCACTGGATCCTCCAGACTTTTGGTAAAGCTTAGAAGATTGCAACATGCCAATAGAAGGCTCAGCTACGGCTAAGTCACCAGGGGAAAAAGTTCCTCCCGAATTACCACCATTTCTGGGAACAAGATAATAGTGTCATTCAAGAACTTCATGGTAAACCAGAGCCAAGGTTTCAAGGCATCTCTTCTTTTGATGTAGGACAAAAAAATATGACAAGATTTGCCAAATGGCCAAAACACCTAATTTTTCAAACCTCCACTTTCCACTCTAATTCATTTGATGAAGTGGGTTTTGCCCATAAAAGCTCATGGATTTCTATATATTTTGGTTATTTACTGAGGCTATGTCTACACAGAAGTGTTATTTTGGAATAACTGATGTTATTCCAAAATAAGATAGTCCATGCCTACACAGCAGGCAGTTACTTTGATATAATGTCAAAATAATGTCGAGCTGGAGGACTTCTTATTTTGACTCCTGTAACCCTAATTTTACGAGGAGTAAGGGAAGTTGGGGGAAGAGTGCTATAACACGGACTTCCTGCTGTGTAGATAGTGCCAAAAGCCAAAATAAGCTATTACAACTTAACATAGCTTATTAACATAGCTTATTAACAACTTCTGGCGGCACACAGTCCACCAGGCCACCTCCTTCTTCGAAGATACCCACAGGGCCTGTATGGAGGACAAAAGGAGAAGGAAGAAGAACCGTGACCCCTCAGCACCTATCCCAGATCAGACCTATATTTGCAGCCGTTGTGGCAGGACCTGCCTGTCCCGCATAGGCCTTGTCAGCCACCAGCGTGCCTGCAGAAGACGTGGATTTCCTTCCTAGATCTTCGTTCGCGAAGCCAAGCCATGATGATTAACAATTAACATAGCTCAAGTTTTGTAGCTTATTTCGACTTTAGCCCAGCTGTGTAGATGTGCCTTAAGATGCCACAGAACAACTCATTGTCTCATACATCAGTATCAGATGGACCAATTCATGTCAAATTTTTTGGGGAAAAAAATCTTTTTGACCCTGAGCTAATTTGCCAGAAAGGACATTTTCTAAGGATGTTAAAGTGTGTTGGGTATGTTGGAAATCCAGTTTATAATAGAAAGATAATTTCAGTTCAACTACAGTGAAGCTACTGCCTCTCCATACTGTGGAAATCACTTTAATCTATTGGGCAATAAAGCCACTTCTCCGGTAGGAGATGGCAGCTTTTGCCTTCATAATATCTTTTTTTAAAAACATTTATATTGTATTAATATTGTAAAGTGGCATGATAGAAGATGTTTAGGTGGGTCCAATGAACATGAATCAAATATTTGACCCCATGTCTTGGACATGTGTGTTAGGGGCTACTGTGCTGTTAGTGGATGCTAGCTTTTGGATGAGACATAAAACTGAGGTCTTTCTTGACCATTCGTCAGGAGTAAAGAAGTCATAATACCATTCACAAGTGCGGGGGTGTTAGTGTCCCAAATATTCAGTCAAATTTTGTCCTCACAGGCATACATACAGCTGCTATCAATTTCAATAAGAATACTGAATGTATACCTAAGTACAAATTGTGGTCTATTCTGTTTATTGAAATTTCCTCTGCATTCTCAGTGAGATACAGTGTTGTTTAGCTATCTTCTAATATGCTTGATGATGATGCTATGGGCTTTTAATATCATGCTGCTTCCTTTTCCCAGTGGCCCTGCTCAACCTTTTTTTTTTGAGCTGGGGAGGGGGAGGAATCACAAATCCACATACCCTCACAAATCTTAGACCTCTTCTTGAAGACCTACAACAAGACTTAATTGACTTTGCTCCATCAAACAATCCATAATAGATTTGTTGGCTTCTACTGAGTCAATGTAGTGTTTGTTGTAAGCCTCTGAAGAGATCATTGGGATAGGCCTCCTATGGCTCACAGGGGTGATCCCCATGAGCCTTAGTCTTATGAGGTCAGGAAAGATGGTTTCAAGAAACTTCCTAAAATGTCTTTGTTGGGGGGCTCTCTCATCCTTGATCTTCTCCCTTCATATAACAAGTTCTTATCTCCAACTCTAAGGTCTGCAGAACAGTGGCTCCCTTTGTATCGACCTCAGGAGGTCTGCCAGGAGTGGGGACTGACAGAAAGGATCAAAACTTCCATTGATCTCCTGACATCTTCAGTAGAGGACAACCTATAGAAAGTATTAGAAGCTCAGCAACCATCCTTTGTGAGCTTTTTGGTGAATATAAAATATCTTTTCACAATTGACAGTGCCTAGGGAAATGCCTAGATTTTAAGGTTGACTTCCAAAATGAAAAGGGTAGTGGCTTCTTTTTGTTAAGAAACAAAGCTAAACTAAACTAAAGATAAAGCAAGAAAGCAAACAAGAAAGAAATAGGTTTCCACAGTCCTATTATGTGCTATACTGTGCTTGCTGAAGCTGACCATCCATAGTTAATGTAATGACCTCCATTGGAGTTAATGGACACTGTGATGAGACAGGCATATGAGCCATTGTAGCTCTCACTCAGGGTAACCCATACTGCTGTGTTTGTCAGGTGGACACTTATCCACTAGGCATGGGTGACCCGTCCATGTAGGAGAACTAGGTGGTCGCCTAGGGCGCCAAGTTAAATGGGGTGCAATGGGACGCCAAATGGTGGTGCAATATCATTGAGGGGTTTGGAGGTGGGGGTGCCGATTGCATGATTCGCCTAGGGCACCAGTTGCTGGCAGCTAGTCTAGGGCCGCTCCTGCCACTAGGAGATCAACTGAGGTCACCAACTCTCTTTCACATAGATAATTGAATAGCCCTTAGATGTCTACACATTCCAGTTTCTACCAACATGGGCTAGTGGAGCATCCTGTCCTTTGGATTCATTGTAACTATCAACTTGCATTTTTACAGACAAATACATAAGCTTAACCTAGAACTCAAAATAACACATTGGAAAGCCTAGAGTCTGATA
This sequence comes from Pelodiscus sinensis, assembly GCF_049634645.1. Lineage (NCBI taxonomy): Eukaryota > Metazoa > Chordata > Testudines > Trionychidae > Pelodiscus > Pelodiscus sinensis. Next base: position 98,077,468 of record NC_134713.1, on the reverse strand, counting down.
CCCTTTACTCACGCTGACTCACTCCACATCTAGCCCTATGAAAGTCAGAGAAACTACTCAAGGCATAAGATGCGCTCCAGCATGAATATGGACACCAGAATCTGGCCCACTGCAAGGAAGGATGCGCTACGATCATTGTAAGCTCTTTAGGGCAGGGACCGTCTTTTTGTTCTGTGTTTGTACAGTGCCTACTACTATAGGGTCCTGCTCCATGACTAGGGCACCTAGGCAGTAGTAGTACCAGTAGTAATAAGAGCAACAGTACTATATCTAGGCAATTCCTATGCAACCAAGTGTTATTTACTATGGTGCAGGTAAAATAAATTCCTTACTGGTCAGGGGAGAGATACCAGTTTAAGGAGGGACATGTGATCCTTCATGTAACCCTCCATGTGATTCTACCCCACCCCAGCCCAGTGCCCCAGGCTCTTCCCCTCCTCTCCCAATCCCATGTTCCTTGGGGGCAGAAGGGGACTAGGAGGGGTACCGCAGCTGAAGAGACTGCTAACAGTTCTGCTGTTTTCCCACTCTGCCCCTGCCAGTAGGAAAGGAGCAGAAGCTCTAGCCCTGCCTCCTGCCTCTCCATAGAGTTGTCTCTCCTCCGGCTGCATCTATACAGCACCAGACCTGCCAGGGGACAGGGCTGGGAAGGGCAGGACTTGGGTTCTGATCCTTTCCCCATTGAGAGGGGGCAGGCAGTGAGGAAAGGAGCAGAATGATGGTAGCTCTTCCGGCTGCCGTGCCGCTCCCAGCCTATTCTCCTCAATTCAGGGCTTTAAACAGACACAGCTGAAGGAAAGCTCTGTGGAGGGGTTGGGGATGTTACCATGTCTTTCCAGTATGCTGTCTTGCTGGTACAGCATACTGGCTTGGCCCACATGCACTGCTGGCTAGTTATTTGGAAAATTGAAGAGAAGTGTTATATTATATTATCAGAAAATATTGCATGCAAATTAATGAAACAGCTATTTTTGTACCAGTAACTAACACTTCATTATTTTTGGAACCTGACTGGCCCAAACCCATAGAAAATATATCTTACCTCCCATTCCAGCAGCATTGAACTTCTTCTGCGCAGATACATTTGATCACCCCTTGGTTCCCTTTGGTTGGAATACTGCTCTTTCCTAATGAATTGTAACTCTTGAGCTGACTGGTACAACTGGGAATCAAACTACTCTCTCTCAGATTTTATATCACTTTTAATTAACATGCCATAGAATTAGATTGATTTAAAATTGATGTCAATGCCAATGAACGTAAGTATTGATACTTAACTGCTTAATATAACATAAGCTAATGAGCCAGAGGAAATCTTCAAACATGACAGAAATAGTTATTTCCTCAACTTATTGATGTAACTAGGAGGGCTGATTAGCTTTAAATATTATTTACAAGGTCAAGTGTGGCCCTTTGGCCATGTCATTTCTTAAATCTTTCTGCCTTTGGCCCATTCATGGAAGCACTTAAAACAAATGCTTAAATCCATCCATGTTCAGGGCCAGATAAGCATGATCAGAACCTCAAGTATATACTGATGCACTGTCCTGAATAAGGCATTTTCCTGAACTGGAGTGGTGTCTTTGTTTACATTTGCTAGCATTTTTGGCTTGTCACTCACAAAATGTTTTGTTTTTAAAAGTTCTGTTAAAATTGGAGCAATATAGAGTCTCAGTTTCTTTCAAATAAAAAACTCAATGCTTGTTTTATTAGCACCAAAATCCAGATGTTCTTTCTATTTTTAAGTACCCCAAGATGTGTCAATTCACTTAAGTGTAGCGCTGAAAAGAACAATCAAGTAACTTATGATGTCTGATTTTGGCGTTAGTCTCTGTGCTTACCATAAAAGTTTATTCTCCGAGAAATAACAATTGGTGTGGCACTTAAAATACATACAGCTAAAATGATTTTGCAAAGCATTTGTAGGCTAAAAAGGTCTAAAATGTCAGTTGGAGTTTATAAAATAAATTTATTTAAGATATTTTGTTACATAAACTACAGTTTCTTTTTCTGACCCATGCTGTTTTGCAACTCCCTCCACTGTAACATTGTGGAAAATGAAATATAATATTTGCTTATTAAATCATTTAAAATAGGCCCATGTAGTGGAGCTGCAACAAAGCGAATAGTGGAGGTGCTAAGAGCCATTGAACCAAGGGCCATACTGGAACCCACCCCACCACCTTTCCTTCAGGATGTCCCTTATCCCACCAGGGCAGCCTGTGTATTGGGTTGTCGTGTTGTTCCCAGGATGAGGAAGGCTTGAACCCATCACCCTAGGCAAATGCTTTAGCCCCTAGGCTATGCCAGAACCTACCGCACCACCTTATTTTCAGGGTGTCACTTATCCCCGCCCTCAACCTTTGGAAACTACGTCAAGCCAAAGGGTGCTGCAGCATCCTTCACATGCCTATGGGCCCACAGATCATTAAAAACACAGTAATACCTTTACTAGGCATGATGATAATGATGATGATGTTTCTATAACATTATCAGACTGGAGAAAAAATGCAGAAAAATGTACAGTAAATATTAGATCCTTAGAGAGCATTGCAAAGCCATCCACTTGGGAGAAATTTGAGGTTTTTGTCCTTTATCATTTTGGTCCTAGAGAATGAAAATACCACTTTTTGCTTTTAGTACAATGCTCGATCAAAGCAAGTACAGTATTATGGATGATCTTTAAGGAGACAGAAGATAACGTGGCAATCAGTATAGCACTCTGTGGGAAAATATTGACACTGTCGCTTTACTCCAAGTGGTGCAGAATGTTTTTTTCTCTGGCTTAATGTAAAGTTAACTATTTTGGAGTGTTCCATGAAGTCTGTTTTTGAACATGTTCTCCAGAAGGTTTTGGGAAAGATATTGGCATGAAGAAAAACTAATCAGAAGAAGAATTGTCAACAGCCCTGTCTGTGCTGAGAGGATTGAAGGACAGGAGCTATGAGTAGAAATAGAATAGTATGGGAAGAGTCTTCAAACAATAAAAAAAAATGAAAACTCTGAAAAAGGTGAAAGGAGAGATACACTGAGGTTCTATAGAAGGGATGGAAAAATATCTCAGCCATGTAGATCAACCCCTCAGCTTCCATGAGTGAAGAGGACCCACACAAAGAGAATTTGACTAGAGTAGTGTTTCTCAAAGTGGTCTGCGAAACCACTTTGAGAAACCCGCTAACTGGCAATTCCCGTGTGTTTACTTACTGGCTTTGCAGCCACGGAGCCTTGCAGCATGGGCTTCTCATGGCTTCCCTTGGCTGCAAATGGCGAACCGGAGCCAATGGGAGCTACGATGCTCCGTGGCTGCAGAGCCGATAGGTAAACACACCAAAGTGACCAGTTAGCAGGTTTCTCAAAGTTTCACAACCACTTTGAGAAACACTGGACTAGAGAGGTCTCTCCATCCTGGTCAATACTAGTCCGGGCAGGTTGGCTTAAGGTGTTGGCAAAATGTGTAGCTGGAGTCAGCTTACCTTAAGCCAAGCAGTGGACGCATCCACACAGCAAAAAGCCAATGGGAGAACACGCTCCCATCAGCTTTGCCTACTCTTTGCAGAAGGAGGAGATGCTGGCAGGGGCTGCCCTCAGTGTTCGATTTAGGGGTCTACACTAGATTCACTAAATCAAACACTAGAAGATCAACCTCTGGAACATCGATCTTCTCGTAAGTATAGACATGCCCTCTGTGACTTTGTCAGCCATTCGTGGGAAGATCATCAGGGGCACCCTAAGGATTGGCTGGCAACTCTTTTACTGTAGTTTATAGAAATCTAAATGCATAGTTCAATACATTGAATTATTAGCCATCATCTCACCGCTAGATATTTTATGGCACTTGGGATGCACGCACCTAAGTCTCCCTCAATATATAGCCTATCGTGCCTTATAATGACAATGGGTAGAATGTTAGGGTGGTCACTTTTGTGCATCATTAAAGAGTATCACTGTTGCGCTTGATTGCACTGTGAATCTCAACCCTGAAAAAGGTTTGTTGAACTGCCTCATTCCAGGACTAGTAGGTCAGAGTGAGTCTCAGAGACATCCCCCCGGATCAGTTTCTCCCCACTTCTTCTTTGCTCCTGGGAAGTGATAATGCACCACTGGCCTATGTCAGAAACAAATTTCTACCCATCTGCACAACTCAGCTACATTGGTCCCTGAGAAAGGAGGCAGAGTCACGTCTTTGTCCAATCCCTGCCCATTTGCTGCCCATTTGCTGCTCCTCACAGGCTGCTTGCCCCTGGGCAAATAGCCCTGCTTATTCCATTCATCTGGTCCTGAATTTCGGTCCCAGAGAGAGGCATATGTGTGTTTCTTATGCACTTGCACAGGCATGTAGGCCAAGTCACACTCTATTCATTATTTTGCAATGACCCTGGGAATTATTCACATTCTACATAGGAGAACAGGGCCCAGTGAAAAGAGTATGACAGAATTTTGAATGATTATGATATTATGTTTTGTCCTGTGCATAGCATGGGTGGGTGGGTTTGCTACTAATACTGCAGGAATATGTATAAATATACTTTTCATTATTTCCAAAATCAATTTACAATTGCATCCTAGTATCTTTTTAAAAGTCACTTCTTGCACAATTATCACAAATGGACAGTCCCACATTGGAACAACCAAAATTTCAATTATTTTCTTGTGTTGAGTAGATGCAAAAATAGAATTGTGTCCAAATGAAACTCTGAATTTTGAAAATCTCCAGGTTTTATTTTCATCAGGTTTCGGTAGCTATGGGCCCATTTCATTTAAAAAACATTCCTATATTTGAACAAAAATGTACATTTTTTTCGTTAATGCAGACAAGTTTAATGAATTCTCAGTAAAACACAAAAACCTAACAGTTAGAAATTCTTGGAAATTTGGTGTGACTTTTATAATACATATATGTGTGTACACAAATATCCTCATCTACAGTGACATAAGCATTTGTGTTGCATTGAGGCAGTTGACACAGATAAAAATAATCTCTATTTTTCGATGTTTCCAGTTGTTCCATCCTTCCTGCCTTTTATCAAGGATTTAGCACCAGGGCCTCAAGTAAACTGGCTGAAGGTTTGGGCTGTGTCTTCCCTCTAGACTTATCAGGGGATACCTTTTGCCCAGCCCATTTAGAAATGTGATGCTCTCTGGAAGCCACAGTCACTCAAACCTCTCCAACTTCACTGGCAAATTTGTTGAATAACTCCTTTTTCATTTCCCTCACCAGAGAGTCTCATACACTGGATATTTACCATTGCTTTCACCTGAAATCTGCGGTCTGTTCAGTCCTGTGAGGGATTAAGAGATAGGCAGCCATTTAGAGCAGTCGTCAAAAGAAGACAATGCCATGACACAACTGCAATGACACACATTCTGTTTTTGTGCAACTTCTTGGGGAGAAATATTAAAAGGATGAGTGGTCATAGCATTGGGGCTTTGTGTGCTTCCTTATAACTTAGGATAAACATGGCAATGCTCACTTCCAATCAGGCTGTTTCATTTTTGTTCATCATGAAACATCCTCCTCTCCGAAGCTTCTGGCGGTGGCTGTATTTGTGGGTAGAATGTGTTCCGTGAGAGATCATTGCAGCCTGATATAAGAGATGATATCAGAGATTAGTTAACCGTATGGGCTGAGTCCCAAGGGAGGTGTGTGAAATGAATCAGATTAAACAAAATTGATAATGTGAATACTTAATCAAACAGACAAAGGTAGTCTGCACAGCTAATTAGGGGCAAATAGAGCGTCCCTCTTGTACCTCATTTAACTGACAAATTGTGCAGACAGTTTTAATGGGAGTCTGTTTAGCAAAGAGAAGGCTGTACAGTTGACAGCTTGGCAAAATGTGGTTTCTGTAACACCACATGATGCTTATGGAAATTAGCCTGGTGCAGCTGAGCTCTGAGTAGGTGAGGGCTGCCCAAACGACAGTGAAATGGTAAAATGGACCTTTTACAGGCACTTGGTTACTGGCTCCTTAAAGGGACAACGCTGCATGTTTCCAAGGAATGTTACTGAGGAAGTCTAAAGAAATATCATTGGAGCCCAAGAGAATTGTCCTTCCCAGTGCAGGACAGACACAGCACACACAATCAGGGTTAATTAAATGAGCTTATGATATGGACAGTAATGCTGTACAGTTCAGCAAGCTGTATGAACACCAAGCCACCCTGCCAGCCTGGTGGTGAAGTAGGTAAATAAGAATTACTTTTTCTGTTTTACACATGATGAGAACTACACAGCCAGGTGATTTACTAAACCTCATAAGAGTCATCAGTGGTAGAACCAGACTGAGAATGTAGACGTTCTTGGTTCCCTGTTCCATGCCCAGTCCTCTAGTCCACGATGTCTTCCTATGAACGACTAAGCAACACTAGATGGAACATACATGGGGCTAATGACGATTTGCGCTCAGAAAATGTGGCAATACAGTTTGGTTTGGATAGGCCTAGAAAATATGGATCCTTAAAGCATTTTTAAACTTTCTCAGATCAGTCGTCTTCTCTCTTTGCCTGCCATCCTCTCAAGCTCAACCATAGCCTTCTTTCCGCATTTAGTTTCATCCATGGACCCTCTGATCTCCTAACCCTCCTGCAGGGAAGGAGGAGGAATCTCTGGTCTGATATTTTCTCTGCTGAAATTTTGGCATTTCTCATTCTCGCTGGCTTCATTTGTCCTTCCCTACAAAGAACATCACTACGTGACAATAAGAAATAAAGCATGGCCCCTTTAAAAATAGTGTAATTAATAGCCAACCTGATTCAGTTCATAACAGGATTGAACAACCACAATCTAGATTTTACTGTTGTATTGAGACAGGAAGGTGAAAAACCTACATAGGTGAGATTAGGAGCAGCACTTCTGGATGCCTGAAATGTAATCTGAATTCTTCAGTGTTGTGAATGCTTCTGAAATGGACAACAAACAACAACAACAACAACAACCAAACACCCAAGAGTGGTGGAGGGGAAACAGTGAACAACATGTAACAACCACTCTGTTCCAAAGAAAGAGTCCTATGCTACAAGGCTACCATTAGCACATATTGTTATCTAAACAATTACAGTGTCTTAAATGCAGCAACTAGAACTTGGGGTTTGTTTTTCTGTTGTGTGTCAGTCTACATTCAGTCACACTGCTTTAAAAAGACAGACGTGCTAGAAGGGAAGGTTTTGGAACATGATTTTGTGAATCACTCTGCCACTCAGACAGGCTATGCACATAATGGTCCAGTAGTATCAATGGAGAAGGGCTGACATCCTTAAGATCTAGGACTAATCAAGTAGCACTATTCGAATTCTGCTGAAAGTAGGGGCCTGGGACAATTTGTCCCTCCCTCCATAAAAATAAAAAAATATTTGTTTAAATACACACGATAAGTAAAGACATTTATTTTCAATGGAGTAAATTATTGAGAAGCAGAGGTTACCTGCCATTGGAAATAGTGTTTTAAGATTGCAGTTCATGGAACCCATTCACAATTGTCTTTTAATTAGTTACTGAGTTGATGGTAGAACTGTTTTGTATGTGAACATTCAGGCATGTACACATGCATGCGACACCCTTCCCACATAGTCTGCCTACAGCTCCTCAAGTTGGCAATAGTCTAATGGCTAGTGCACACCCTAGGGAGTCAAAAGACTGAGGTTCTAATCCTGACATTGACTCTCAAAGTGATTATGGGCATTTCACTTAAACCCTCTGTGTCTCAATTTCCCCAGCTGTAATATGGGTTGGTAATAATACCTACTACTCCCATTTAAAGAGGTCTTGTAAACTATGCTTTGATGTCCTTGAATGAAAGGCAGTGTACAGAATGGACCAGCTCCTCAGTGGTATAAATTAACATAGCTCCATTGATATGAGTGTGCAGTGTTGATGTTGTTTGATAAAGTGAGAAGTTCAGAGAATTTCCATTTTCCAATCATCTCCACTTCACTCTGCAGCCCCAGATGAGCTCCTTTTCCTGTAATTTGGGCACATACATACCTGCTCACTCCTATGTGGACTGCAGCAGAGACTAAATCAGCCATCTCAGTGCTGTGGTGGTTTCGTGTTACACCAGTGTCACTTAAATATCATCCACTGCTGAAAGGTAAAAGTTTACGATTTAAAATAAAAATGGAAAAGATCCAGAAAACCTAAACATTTAAAAGTGAGCTATATTGTACCTGTAATAAAGCTGTGGAGGAAATGCACAGGGCAGCAGTTAACTCCTCAGCCAAATTCACTTGGGGAGCTCTGCTTGAGCTAAGTGTCAGCGAGCTCATTATGATAACAGGTGTAAGACAGTGCTGATATGTATGTGTTATGCAGAATTGTGGGGAAATTTGCCAATACAGCATTTACAGAAAAATTAACTATGAGATAGAAAATAATCTATAAAATTGTGGTCCTAATATATTTGTGAATCACGTCAACATTCATATCAGACAACTTACCATGGTAGGCTCTTTCTTTCATGTCTTCTCAATGAACTTCTGTATTATAAAAAGTCTGCTGAAACCTTTTAGATAGAGTACTAATTAGCTATCCTGGCTCAGGCCTGAGAGCCAGAAATTCATGTATTTAAATCCGAATTCTGACACTGATTCCCTTTGTGATCTTTGAAGAGTCATTTATCTCAGCCTAACTTCCTCCAGCTGTAAGAAATATGGAGATATTAGTACAGATTGAACCTCTCTAGTCTGGCACTCTTTGGTCTGGCAACATCTGTGGTCTGGCACGATTTTAGTTAGCCAGATGTCCACGTATCATGGCTGTGGCCAAATTTCCCACAGTCCCATAAAGTTTGTTTATAGCAGTGGTCACCAAATTTTTAAAGCACAAGATCCAGGATCTACCTCTGCCCCTTTTCTGAGGCTGTGCTCCACCTCTTTGCTGAGGCTTCACACACCTCACTCTGTGAAGATGGGGTATAGGGGAGGGGGACAGAGTGACATCAACGTTCCCCTGCCTCTGTCTCCCTCACTCTGCACAACAAGCAGGAGGCTCCCAGGGGGTAGCTCCGAGGCTCGGGGCAGGAGCGGCAGGGCAGAGGGGTGGGGGGAAGGGCAGCTGAAGTGCTGGCACTTGATAGCCTCCCAGCCAAACCAGTCAGGATCACCTGTCAGAGGCTCCAAGAACTACCAGTAGATACCGATCTAATGATTGGTGACCACTGGTTTACAGCTACCAGTCCTGGTTTTCAGTGTTCAGTGCTGTTATTTAACTCTAATTTACCCTTAAATGTCTTCTAAGAGCCTACTAAGGAGTGGAAGAGTTGGTAATACTGCTAGACAATATTGATCTCCTGTGGTTTGGCAAATTCTTTGTTTTGGCAAAAGTCAGGCCCTCAGGGTGCTGGACTTGAGAGATTCAACCTGTATTTACCTACTGTATCACACATGGGGGACTGACAATAAGGATTAATTAGTTAATGTTTTTAAAGCAATTTCAAGATACAAATGTACTCAATATGCTGAAAGTTGCAATGATCACATTACCGTCCATTCAACTTTTGCATTAGTTTTATAACTTTATTTTTTTCACATTACACTAAGGAAAAAGAATACACAGGGTAGGGAAGGAATGATGAGCAACTGCCCATTTTAAGGACATAACACCCCTTTATGCATCTCAGATGACTAGCCATTCTGCCAGTTGGATGTGCTCCAGCTATCACACGGACTAGCATGCAACTGAATGAGCCTTTGGGAAATGAGGATTTCTTTAGTAGGACAGAAAAGATTTTTGATCCCCTTTTCCAACTTGTTAAAGCCTCAGTGACCCCTCCTCCCACCCTCTCCCGATATGCTTGCCTGCGCAAAAGTTTTACCAGAGCATTTCATGAGTCATGCATAATTAAAATGGGAGGGGTCCTGCTACTGCTTCCATAGAATTGTTTGAGTTAATTGATAAACCTTCCCTTTTATTACCAGCGCTAGCCTTCTGTTGGAAGCCATACAGTCTATTGCCCCCGAAAGGCAGGGAGATTTCCTTGTGGGATTCTAGCAAATATTGGAAATTGCAGTGGCAAATTAGCAGGGGCCACAAACCAGAAGTGACAGCTCAAGTAGGCTGGTGGGGGGAGCGTAGCAATCCCATACCAATAGCAATTGGCCAGACTTATCATATGGACTAATCACAACAGAGCTGGTGAAATAATGGGCACCAGATGTTATCGCTTTGTAGACGTTCCCTCTCTGGAGATTAGCTACTAAAGGCAAGCTCCCAGAAAACAGGAGGACAGTTCTGTCACATTTCAATAAAGCAGGGTGGCGGGAGGAGAATATCTGCTCCACGTTAGTGTATCTGATTGTTGCTGTCATGGTCCCTTTGACCAGCTTAGGAGAGAATGAGAAAGAAAACATTGTCCTGGCTCTTGTGAAACTAGAGTGAAGCTGTTTGTATGGTTATATCCGAGAGAGAGAGAGAGAGAGAGAAAACCTAGTTCGATGGCTGGTTGAAAACATATCACATCTCCTTCAGAAAATACCAAAAAGCAGTATTCACCCACAACAACACCCATCTTTAACTAGTGCCATAAGGGCTGACTTTACCATGAGGTAAACTGAGGTGGCCGCTTCAGGTGCCAGACTGTGCGGGGCACCACTAGGACCCAGAGAATTGAGACCTTTCAAAGTTTTGGCCCAAGCGAGGGGGCATGGGGGTGTCATTTGAGCTCCCCGCCTCAGGTGCCAAAATGTTGTGGGCTGGCCCTGAGTGCCAAATGGTGACCTCAGCAATGTTAATGCAGAATAATTTGCCAAATGTGTGACAGTTCAGCAAGTTATTAATCTGTCCTAATATGCAGCTTCATTGGCTTATGCAGCGGGTGGAAAGCAGTAGGACGGAATCACGTTCCCCATGGTTGCCTCTTAAAAGCAGGCCTATGCCAAGGCTGAAAACCTGCTTAGGGATTGAAGGAGGCTCCTTATCCCTCCCCCAACACTGAGCACTCATGTAAAGGCCAGCTACTATCTAGCCCTCCTTTAGCTGTCTCTACGATCATTTTTATTAAGCTTGTTAGCGTAGCTTAAGCTCTGTCTACACAAAAAGACCTACTTATTGGTGATAAGGGGAGTCAATACAGTAGACTTCTGATAATCCAGCACCTTTAGGACCCAGGGGGTGCCGGATTATCAGATATGCCGGAGTACCGGAAGGGGAGCTATGAAGAGTCTGGGGTGGGGGAGAGGGAGTTGGCAGGGAACTGTGCAGCATGGGAGAGGGCGGCGCTGCGGGACCAACCCAGCAGCACCCCAGCTGCTCTGCCCCCGGCTTCCTCAAGTCAGCTGCTGGTCAGTTTCAGCTACAGTGGACTTGAAGAAGCTGGGGGCAGAGCAGCTCCAATTGTCCGGCTGGCCGAAGCACTTCTGGGTTCCAGTTGGTGCCGGACTATCAGGAGTGCTGGACCACTAGATGCCGGACAATTGGAGTTTTACTGTAATGCGTGCAGCTGAACCCGTGCCTGGCCATGATTTCACTAAGAGTGTAGACAAGAACAAATGACAGTTTGCATGATTTCTCTAGGCTTAAAATCTGGTATGGGGATCAATTTGTGGAGTGAGGAAAGGTGACTGGTGGAAGCATGTTGCCTCCTTCAGGCAGAGGCAGGCATAGAACCTGTGGAATTCCTTGCTGCAGGAGGTCCGAGGTAAATACAGATGGTGAGTTTAAAAGGGAACAAGTAAGTTTGTGATCAATTATAACATTTGTACTTAGTCAAAGAGGTGTAATCACAGAGTGTAGGGCCAGTAGGGATCACTAGATCATCTAGTCAGACCTCCTGTAAAGTACATTTTCCCATATTCACACTCAATCCAGCAACTGAAATATAACAGGAGACTAGACTATTATGTGTCACTGGCAGATAAAAAGAGAGATCAAGGTGAAACAATACTCTTTAGCCCTTCCCTTCCCTCCCCACACAAACACTAAGGCAGGGAAATGATGAGATGAGATATACTCAGATAATCCACTTGCTGCAGAGGAAGGCAAAAATCCCTAAGGTTCCTGACAATCAGACTTGGGGAAAAATTGATTGTCTTTACCATTGTTAAAAAACAACAAATAGCCTGGTAGCACTTTAAAAACTAACAAAACATGGAAATGGTACCATGAGCTTTCGTGGGCACAGACCACTTCTTCAGATGACCAGAGGGTTGGATGTCCAGATCTAAAATAAATAGGGGAGAAGGGAAGGGGGGGATGAAGAAGGAAAAAAATGGAGGAGGGGACAAGAAAAGGTAGTGGGTATAAATATATCAAGGGGAAAGCAGAGCTAGAATGTAACAGGAAAAACAAATAATCATAAGCACCTAAAGACAGGATAGTCAAAAGAGGCAGATAAGAACTATTAGTAGACAACAGGGAAGATGAGTACTAACACCATATAGTATACAGACAAAGAATCATTGGCACCTTCACTGTTGTTAACTACACTTAAGATCACTAAAACTGACTGAATGAATGTACTCTCTGGTATTTATAAATAGTTTTGTTAACTTTATCCTTTCTCTCATATTCAGCAACAAAAGCAAGGAAGTCATTTCACTGCCAGCTTCCTGTTCATTTAGACTAGAGGGAATGCTTATCTATTAAAAACCTGGAATTGGGGGGGAAGAGGGAAGCATTTTTATTGGTTATAGCTTTCGCAAAAGTTTAGTTTTACAAAAGCTAAATGCAGAGGCCCGTTGGAGACAACACTTCCCCTTTACACATACCAGTGTTCCTGCTTAACTGTATTCTGCATTTGAAAAAAAATAGATTTCTTGCTAGCATTAACATTGTTTCTTTAGTAAACCACCCTCTTTCTTTCTTTCATTTGACATCTAGATCAAATGATCAATCACGGGTACTTCCTCATGTGTCTGGGTTAGAAATCAATTGGCATTCCAAGCCTTAAGTCAGTAATTCTTTCTCCTTCCATTCCAAGCAGGCATTTCAACTTGAAACATGCCACTCACTTTTGCAACCCTAATTACCTGGAAATGTGAAGCCATGCTCTGACAGGCAGTTGTATGAGAGAGAAGCGAGATAGAAAAAGAAGAGAGAAAATGTCAGTGGGCTTCTGTCAGCTTTTGACAGGGACAGGTCTCTCCTTTTTTACGTTTCCTAAAGAGATGCCTTTAACTCCTTGGCAAAGCCATTATCAGTTCTATGGCTTCTTTCCATCTGTCTTTATTCCTTCAATTCTAAAGTCAGAAAAGAAAATTATTTTCACATTAGCAACTCATTATATGGCTTCAAATTTGTAGCACAATCACTGCTGGATCCAAATGCATTGTTTTTACACATCTAAATGCCTACCAGGGGCATTGTTAGAAATAACTAGCCCCAGCCTGCAGGACCTTCTGTCATGCACATGGTTAAGTGGGTGGGGTGGGGCTGTGGCACAGTCATCCATCACTCTCCATCAATGTCATCACCACCTGCAGGGATAGTACCAGCAGTAACTCAGTCACTCACTCATTCCTGTCTATCAGTGTGAGAAGAAGGAGATGAGTGTGTGCTAGTTCAGAAGCACTGCAGTGTTGGAGCAATGAAAAGCTGTAAACCTGTAAGAGATTTATGAGAGCAGAGATTTTTAAGGGAACCCCAACATGATTAAGCCTCGCTGTTGTATATGTTTCTGATACAAGGTATATTGCAGCTCAGACGTCATAACATCAGGTGCTGTCCTGTAAGTGCTTCACTGATGCATAATGTTTTTTAAACATGGGTTAAACACCAGTTTTCAGGTTTGCCTGATATTTACTACAGTGTTGAATGCCCTTTAGAAGCAGTGCTGGCTCCAGGCATGGTCTATATACAGTTTTGGCAGCAGCCAAACTTTATTGCTTTAGAACCAATATAAATAACCTGGTACTACTCCCACGGTTGTGGGCCCAGTTATACCACTATAAATATGCTTATATAGGTCTAGTGTATACCCCTTAAATTAGGAGTATAATTGAATCCACATTAGGGTGCTGTATCTCAGTGCTGTATCTAAGCAACTTTAAACCAATCCTGTCATAGCAGCACGAAAACTGTGCAGACTAGTATCTTGGCCACTTTGTTTTGGGTAGTCACTCTGACTTCCTACTTCAGGCGCCCCTGTAGTTGCAGTTGGATAGAGCATTCTTACTGGCTTCCTGTCCAAAACTGTTGTGTTGCTATGTTCTATTTGATAGCTGCCCTGTTTAACTGGCAAAGCAGCTGCATTTTAGTGTCCGGGGGGAATGATTCCTGCACAGCAAAATCCTTTTGGAATCACAGGGATAACAGGGGTTTTATTAGTGCAAGTAATTATTATTTTTAGAAGTGAAAATTATTTTCACAAAGTTCTTATATTTAATGGTGCCTCAGAACCTGCTGCAAAAGCGTCAAAGCTTTCCCAAGCCCCATGTAACTCTGGGGTTTTCCCCTCTGCATGAACTACATGCAGCAAAGAGGAAAGGTGGGGCATTTCAGTCTGTTTGGTTCTGAACAAAAAAGGGCTTATCTCAGGAAATAAGCTTTGACAATTGGCCTTCCTTCCCAAGGCTGGTTAGCACTTAGAAGCTTGCGGCTGATAGCGCTTGTGGACCATGGAGATCCACAAGGTGCTTGCAGCTGGCATAGATAGCTCATTAGAAATTCATTTTTTCCTGTCATAATAACAAAGTGCAGAGCAGCAGCGGTAACATAGTTTCGTATGGGAAAGCACACAAAAGGGGACAGCTGAAAGAAGCTGTGCTTTTCTCCTGTATTTCTAGCTTGATAGACTTTTCTTCAAAAGAAGCAGCCTTCTCCATCCTCTGTACCCTCTTAGGCTGAATGTACTGAATGGCATTATATACACCTAGTGCACATTGCAAGGAGCCTAGTCTCTTTTAAAGCAATTCATTCTCTCAAGCTTTTTTATGCATTTACTTTTTTAACTCTTCTCTTTGGATCCTTAATAGTGAGACAAAGAGAACCAGAGTCCTTTACTTCCTAGCTTCAGATTCTCCAGGAACATTTTAGAAAGTCTTGTTTCTAAGCTAATTTGCTTTAATAAGAATCAACCTAATTTTTGGACAAAGTAGAAATTCAGCATAACAGGCAATAAGTTGTTGGCCAAATGGTGCTCTCGGTTTTATTGGTATAGTAAAAGCAGTGAAGTGGATTTATAATGATAGAAGTCAGAGCAGAATAATGCCCCTCTAGTCACAGCAACTGCACAGATACTACAAGGATGTGTGCCAAGATAAAACTATACACCATGGGATTCAGTGGGCACTGACTCCTGACATGTGAGTGGGGTGTAATCCTTTTGAAACTGCAATCTCTGTTATTAGAGCTAGAGGGAATGTTTTCTGAAACAAATTCAGAAGTTTTTAATTTCTGAACATTTTTCACACACACACACACACCCTTTTCTTTTCTTCTTTTTCTCTTCATTTCCTACCTCGTCTTTTCATTTCCACATCTTTTCCTCCTCCGTGTCCTCCCCCGCTCCTCCCAGTTTGCTTCTGAACATGTGGGAGGGAGAGCAAAGGAAGGAGGAGAGAAATAGAGTTAGGGAACCAATAAATTATAAATCTCAAAACTAAAAAAATTAGGTTTGCCTTTCTGAAGTCATATTGGTTTTGTTTATTTGGTTGTTTGTGTGTTTGAAAAACAAGTTTTATTTTCAGTTTTCTCATTAAAAAGTCAAAAAATTTCAAAAACCCTTGAAACCCCTCTCTGGAAAAACTGTCATTTTCAAAGATAGTTCATTTTCTGTGACCAAAAAAGTTTTGAATGAAAAATTTCAATCAATTCTACATGTCACATGAGTGAGGTCAGGAAAGATTAGTTTCTCACAATCATTCCTGTCTCACACCTCTATTATATGGTGTCAGAAGAAAACTAAATCTTTGACATAACTGTAGCAAAAAAATTTTTTTTTTTAAAAAAGGCACTGATTCCTTCAGTCTGAGAGTAGGAAGACTTTACATTGAACTAAGAGGAGGTGGCTGTTCTAAATTGTCCTGAAGGAGAAATCAGAGAGTGAATTCTCCAGATTGCTGTTTTGCAATATCCAGAGACACTGGATCTCTACAATGTCCATTAGTGAGAACATGAAGGAGATTACAGACTACTGGACAAAAGTATTCCAACGTTTCAAGAATACTCTTAGCCACACAAGAGCACCACCTGAGTAAGTCAACTTATTTTTCCAAGAAATGAGCTGCTAGGTGAAACTATAGTCCATCTTGTGGCAGACCCAGGTAATAAAGAAAAATTCTGTGAATCTGAACAGTAAGAGAGAGGGGTAAAATTTTTAAAGTATGTAAGGGTCATTTTTAAAGGGGATTTAGGCACCTAAAGATGTAGATGGGCAGTTAGTGGGATTTTCAAAGAAATCTTGCTAGGTGCCTTTCTGCATCCTCAGGTATCTGAGTACCTATAAAAATCTGGCCCTCCATGACTTTGGAGCCTAACTCACATTTTCAGAAGTGACTTAGATACCCAGTGATCTAAGTCTCATTGAAAATTAAAGGGATTCTGGCTATTAAATTGAATTAGTACTTTTTAAATGTTTATCTTGGATTACTTGTGTTCATCTATAATCAGATTAAAGCAAGGTTGTCATAAGAAATTGAATTTACAAAGAAAAGTCGTTTTTTTGAGAGTTATTGAAAACTGTGCTTCCAAAATCAAATCACATGCATCTAATGTAGAATTAAAGGCAGAATACAAGAGTGGTGGAATAAGACAGGTCCTGATCCAAGCACCCTGAAGTCAATGGAAGTTTCCACTGATTTTAATGGGAATGTGACCAGGCTTAAAGACTAGATTTACTTGTAATTAAATGTGGAGGCAATCATAATACAACACAGAGATGTTCAGCACAAGGGGTGAGCTGTTTTGTATGCAATAACAGCACTCTTCTTGCACTAATGTCTTGCTCCCCACACACATTGAAATCAAACATGAAAGCAAAATGCCCTTGTGAACACAGAGCTCAAGAAAAAGCTAAGTGATGCTGACATTGGAACAAAGAACAAGGTACAAAAAAAAGTTCTCCACCATCTCTTTTTGTGGCAAAATGAGCAAAACATCCATTTTGGAATTAACAAGGATCTGGTGGCAATATAACTACACCAAGTGTACACCAAATAGTTAATGACCATCCACTGCTAACACTGAAAACTACAGGCATTTCATAGAGCCAGCACAAAATGAGCCCATGCGACAAAGCTATACTGTACATCTGATTAGGGATAGACACCTTTAGCTCAAATGAGCAGAACCATCAAGGGAATAATTCTAGCTGGATGGCCACCTCTAAGAGTAAAACTTACTGGGATTACAGCAATGGAACTGCTGCATTTGACAGAAATTGATATAAAGGACATTGTATCATAATATTAGACAATATGAGATCAGAAGTGCTATGGCAAATCTACAGTACCTCTCTGTAAAGAAATGTAAAGAAGGGAGCCTGACATATCCTATTCTGGCCAGGCATGAATGCTGCCATGAAAGACAAGTGTGAAATCTGCAACAAATACAGGAAACAGAATGCAAAAGAAGCACTGAAACCAGGAAATCCCTGATTGCTCTTGGTCAAGAATTGATGTCCCATTGTTAGTGGACTGCTGCTTTCTTTCAGTTTTCAATTGAGCTCTTATACATCAGACAATAAAATCATAGAATGTTGTAGATTGACATTTGTCTGTCATGTGATTCCAGGTGAGTTCACAATTCACATGGGTCTCATATTAGCCATTCTTTTTTATTATATCAGTCCAAAAACACCACATCAAGATGTTTCTATGCAACAGCATATGGATTAGCAAAAAAGTCAGGATAAAGAGCAAATTATTGAATGTAAAATGAAAATAAACTTGGCAAGTCCAAGGGATTCATTCTTAACAGGGTTGGCTGAACAAAGCAAGGCCCTAGACACCACACCATGGCATTTCTCTCTTTGTCTGGATATAATGCATATATCACATTTCTACCCCACCATTGACAATGAAAAAAAACAAGAGGAGCAGCAAACAGATTCCAGAGAGAAGAACAACCTCAAAACTTGAACAAGCTGCTGCAGAAAGTATTGTCTTAAGAACAAGAGGTGCCCATGTGTTCAGTGGTTATAGTTAATGACAATCAGTAAATCCAGTAAGAGGCCAAATAATCTCATGTGTAAGGGATTCTACTTATTTACCCTGCCCGTCATCCTGGATGTCACTATTTATGTGTTTTGTTAATAGATTCAATTAATTTCTGGTTGGTATTTCCAACTGCCATTGCTTTATTTTCATTTGATTTTCAGGAGGAAAAATAAGACATAAGGGTAGTTGCTGGAGAGAAGAAATAATAATGGTGGTCACATGACAGAAGTATTAACCCCACTGGAACTGAGAGCCATGTCGGTTACATGAGTGGGGACAATGCAAGAGGGCTGGAAAGAGCTCCCCGAAAACTTACCAATGACACACTGATCATCAGCCAGAGAGTGATACACAAAACCAAGATTCCTCCTCCTCCCCAGAGGTAAACACACATACTGCCTCCACAACTCGTACAGTGATCTTTAAAGAGGGTCTTCAATCAAGCTTGGAAACCTACTGTCTTTCCCCCAGAGTAGGAGCCTATTGGCCTGGATACAGCATCAAGGCAAGAATGAGCCATCTTTTAAAGCAGCCTCAAGGTAAACTGTATGTAATCCAGGTGAGCATTACGTATGTATAAGCAACTGCATGAGACCGTACACTTCTGGGGATCCTGCAAACATTTGATAGGGCAGCTCACCAACCAGCCTGGCCTCTCTCTCTCTCTCTCTCTCTCTCTCTCTCTCTAGCAGGAAGACCAGAGGAGGCAGCAATGCACTGCCTGATCTCCAATCTAGGAGGAGGAATAGTAGGAGCAGGCAATTCCAAACCCATTTTTCCTTCTGTTCCTGGAAGCTTTGATTCCTCCTGGGGTTAGCATGACACTCAGTTAGCATGAATAAAAGAACATCCAAAAGCAAGCTGGATTCTTGCCTAGTGACAGCTTTGAAAGGATTCCATGGCTGAGTTTGTTCAAAAAATGACCACCAATAAAGAGGAAAGGTTTTTAGGAACATAGGAACTGTCAGGCTGGAGGAGATCCAAGGTCTATCGAGTCCAGTGTCCTGTCTTCAACAGTGGGCAACACTGGATGCTTCAGAAGAAGGTGCAAAGACCCCATAATAGGCAGACAATTGGGATAATCAGTCCCCTGCCACATTAGTTCTCCTTTATAGGTAGAGCCCTAAAGCATGACATTTAAGATTTTGGTCAGTAATTAACTAGGGATCAGCTCTCACACCAGTTGAAATCAAAGTTCCTCTTCACTTAAATAGGAACAGGCCCTCAATGAGCCAACAATCTGCTTCTTGTATTAGCCCACGTTCACATTCAGCCATTCTCCTTTACCCAGCTAGTTTCAGGAACGCTTTGGAAGTGGGGCTTGCTGCCTTGTTGCTGTCTATTGTTTTGGGGTTTTATTTTTCCTCCTCCCCCCCCCCAACCTGATTGTAAATGTTTTGAGTTTAGCAGACACCCAAATTCATTAAATGTGTGAAATGATGGGAAAAAAAGTGTGAAATTGTAACAGTCTGTTTGTGGTTGATTAATAGAAATTTCTTCTAACAATTCCCGCAACCTTCTGGGGGTCATTGGAACAGAGCAGCTGTAAAGACAGCAGGAGTAATTTAGAAACTGCCCAATGCAGACCAGGCAGATTTTTGAACAAGTGGAGAGAGTCCCATGCACTTGTTCGGGCCAGTAGGAGATGATTGGCCACTGCAATGTCAAGTTAACATGCAGATTAGTCTATGAGGTGCTTTTAACCAGCCTTGGAGGGCTTATTTTATTGCTAAAGATTTTTATAAAATTCACTGAATTACTGAACAGTTATCATCTATAAAGCTATTCTGCTTTATTGTCCAATATTGTTGGCCTTGGTTATACTAAATAACAAAATAAAAATCTCTGCAGTGGAAAGAAATCTTCTTGTCATATCATTAGGGGTGTGGAGTTTGTTAGTTCCAGAAGACTGAAAACTTGTCAGCTACATATTTCAGATTGGATGTAATCCTTAGGACGCTGCTTGGTTAAGCATCTTTCTGATCAATGCAGCCAGCACCAAGGACAAGGAAAATCTGACTCTTTTTGGGAGCGGGGAAGGGGCCATATTTCTTTGACTTTTTTCAGACAATCCAATCTGAAGTGCTGATTTTCTTTGTAGCAACTTTATGCAGCTAGATGCTTTTGCTTTGCGAAACATACAAAAGGAGACATCAAAGTAAATGTCCCCACATTGACATAAGGATAGAATAATGGTGACCTAGAAGCTAAAGACTGGGACAAATGCTGAAAGTAATTCACTCCAATCACTAACAATGGGGAATGTGTGACAATGATATATACCAAAAGATGAGGAGAACCACTTTTGTTGGGCGGCGGTACCCCACAAACCCAATTGTAGGCCGATCAATACTGTCATAGGACAATTATCAAAGACCATCAGCACATCATATTTTCATGCCATAAACAGCTCACGGCGCCAGGGATGGCTTCCCTACAGAAAGCACATAGCATAAATTTGAAGGGTGTGAAATTGACATGATTAATAATTATAGTTATTAGCACATGTGCCAGCTGCTCATGTATGGCTTATCCCTTGATTTATGGTGCCATAACTGCCCATTTCTGCTTGTGATGCAGAATCAAGAGGGCACACAATCATGGGCAGAGTACATCTTTCTCAGTGCCAGGAGATTTGTCCCTCCAACCTAAATCCTTCCCCCCCCTTAAACAAAAAGTGGACCAAAAAGTCACCCCTGCTTTTCCAAGAGGGAAGCAGCTCCTTTTGTTTTCCTGTCTGCCTTAATGGCTGCTGAAACCTGTCCGCTCAATGTCCCCAAAGCCTTTGAAGTTTGGATTGCAGCTAACAAGGGGCTATAGTTTTCCCTCCCCCCACACTCCTTCATGCTGTTGCCAGGCTGCAAACAATCACTATACATATTACAGATGAAACCACTAGCACCAACAATAGGAGAAGCAAAAACTGATCATGTAGGTGCCAGAAGTTAAAGCTTTTGTTTTCAAGTGTAATTTGATTCCCCCTCCCTTACCCTTTTATTTTATGTACTTCCACAACATGGTTCATTATTGAAAATTATTTTTCTTTGATATTATGTGAAAAAATGTTGGAAAAACAAGAATCGCAGCATGTTAGTGCCTCTAAGACTGTTTTCTTTTGAACACTTATACTATCTGTAGGAATGATTAAACTTTGTTAGCTCTCTAAAGAAGAATCATAGCTTATCCCTGTCCTTTGGAGATTATCTGTGCACACTCAGAAATATATACTTAGAAAATATTGTGTGAGGTTTAGAAAAAGTATCATTCCTCATAGCTGTTAATGTTACTTTCCAGGGAGATATTTATCATTTAAAAGCAAGAACCACTGTTGTTTTATTATATTGCTTTACCTATTTTCCCACCCTTGCCTCCCTCAGGTAATAAAGTAAAGCAAGTAGAAACCAGGTAGAGCAGAGCTGTGAACATATTTTGCTATTTTATGACACTATATGACACTTAGCTGGCTGTTTCTCCCCATGTGGGAACACAATTAAGGGCCCAAACTACAAGATGGTGAGAGCTTTCACTGCACAGAAGTCAGTCATAGCTGTGGAGCACTTTCAGGATCAGGCCCCAAATTTGTAATAGCTAGGTTGGATATGCTGTAAATCTCTGCAACTGAATGAACCCCCACAAAAGTTTATTAAATGATATGAGCCTATATGCATTCCACAAGTCACTCATGGGGGACAAGGAGCAAGGAATTTACCCTTCCCAATGCACAGTTGTGATCTGGGTGGTGTTTGGTTGTTGGGTTTTTTGGTTCTTTTTGTTTGTTTTGTACAGAGGTAGGTTTTGTAAATTTGTTTGTTTTGTGTGATTGGTTGGTTTTGTGTTTTCCTTCCCCTGAAACGTTAGAGATCTGCTGTGTCTAGAGATGGAACACCATTTGGAGTGGACTAGTAGTGCTCAGAAGTGCCAAACCTAAATATTAAAAAAATCACGAATCAGCTCATCAAAAATATCATGAGCCTGGCTTGAAAATTAAGAGATTATGTGAAAATAATAGATTTGGTGATTTTTTTTTATGTGCCTTCTGCTTTTTGAGCCTTTAGGGTGCACATTGCACTCAGATCACATTTTTAAAACTTTATCTGCAGCCAAGAGGGTTAGCAAATTACTTTGACTTTAAGAATGAAGGCTAAAATCATCACATAGCCATTCAGGTCCAGGAGCTAGGGCTTTAAGGAAAACAATAATAATCATGAAACTCATGACAAAATCTTTCCAGCCACTGCTTTGTTTGCCTTTTAATTGGATACACAGTCTTCCTTGCTGTGGAAAGTCTCAGTAGACTGGCTGCTGCCACCATGATTCATATACTGTGTGTTGAGTAATAACATGCAAGGACATCGTGCTTGTGAAAATAAACGGGCTCTTCATTAAGAACATGGTTTACAGAGATGCTACAACTCCAGCTAGCATTCCAGCCAGGTGCACACAGATTAACTTCCTGTGGTGCCTCCTAATTCTTCTCCCCTGCAATCTGTGCTCCTCCCTCCAAGTTCCATACAGGTTGCTACAATGCTTATGAAGGTTATTATGAACTTTGAACTGTGAAGGATATCATAGTTTTACTATAGAACATGAGACAATGATTGTTTGTTTGCCATATTGTTACAGCCATGCTGGTTCCATAATAACAGAAAGACAAGATGGGTGAGGTAATGTCTTTTATTGGACCAGCTTCTCTTAGTAAAAGATACAAGCTTTCATGGTTCACAGGGCTCTTCTTTAGGTCAGGGAAAGGTACTCAAGAGTGTCATGGCTAAATATAAGGCTTACTATAAATAGCTATATGTGTTAATTACGTATGTTAAACCATTTGTTCCACCTTGTATTTAGCTGCAACCCTCCAAGTATCTTTCCCAGACCTGTTGAAGACATGGAGTAGCTTGAAAGTTTGTCTCTCTCACCAACAGAAGCAAAATGCAGGACAATGTAGCACTGTAAAGACTAACAAGATGGTTTATTAGATGATGAGCTTTCGTGGGCCAACCCACTTCCTCAGATCAAATAGTGGAAGAAAGTAGTCACAACCATATATACCAAAGGATACAATTAAAAAAATGAACAAATATGAAAAGGACAAATCACATTGCAGAACAAGAGGGGGATGCGGGGGGGGGGGGAAGGAAGGAAGATAAGTGTCTGTGAATTGATGATATTAGAGGTAGGGAGAGTGGGATGTTTGTGACTTAAAGGACACTCTCTCAATGACTTGACCACCTGCATTCTGCTACAAAGACCTTTTACATCTGCACTTGAAAGGGAATCCTCTGAACTGTCATTCATGTTAAAATTTGACACTTGCCAACAAGGACTTAACAAACATTTGAACTATCTCACCCATTACCAAGACAGTTTCCCCAATTATCACCTCTAATACCATTAACTCACAAACATCCCACTCTCCCTACCTCTAATATCATCAATTCACAGACACTTACCTTCCTTCCTCCCCCCCCCCCCCCCGCATCCCCCTCCTGTTCTGCAATGTGATTTGTCCTTTTCATATTTGTTCATTTTTTTAATTGTATCCTTTGGTATATATGGTTGTGACTACTTTCTTCCACTATTTGATCTGAGGAAGTGGGTCTGGCCCACGAAAGCTCATCACCTATTAAACCATCTTGTTAGTCTTTAAAGTGCTACATTGTCCTGCATTTTGTTTTATGTGGGAAATTTCAGGTTCGGATAGAACTTGTTGACAGAAAATCTAAATTTTTATGGCCAATATTTTTGTTTTCACTTTTTAAACAAAAAATGAAATGTTTGTATGGGAATTTCCCCTGCCATCTTTACTAAATTCACTGGATAAAGCATTTGTGCCAGATGCTACAAAGGGAATGAGCAGAACAGGACAATTTATCTAATGACCCATCTCCAGTTGTCTAGTCCCAGCTTCTGGCAGATGGAGGTTCAGCAAATTCGGAGTGTGAGGTGTGCATCGCTGATCAGCCATTGATGGACCTGTCCTCCATGAACCTCTCAAATTTTTACATGATTACATGGGGACCCTTTCATCATTTGTTATATAACATTGGGCGACAGGGAAGTGCATTGAATAAAGGCTGACTTTTCAAATACATGTTAGATAGGTTGAGGGTCAGAAAGATTATAGTTAAACACCTGATTATATTGGAAATTGAATCTCCCTTCAGCTGTTCCCAGTACAAAAGACTCACCCAGAGGAACAGAACTACTGCTCACATGGTACACAGAATTCTGAATGCACTGATGGTCTTTAAACAGGAATCTAGCTGTAAGTATTGATTGTGTGAAACCTGATTGTAACGGGTGGGCATAACAGCTGTCCTACATTAGGATAAATGTAAAAGACAATCCAGCTCCTTTATGAAGTAGACAGCTGAACTATCAGGAGCCACTGCCCAAAGATGCAGATCACATATAGGGCCAGTCAGGAATTAGTGCTATTTGGGCAGAGGAATTAGTGCGGTGTAGGCTAAATGAATATCCAGGGGGCTGGGTAGTGTTATGGGGAAATGGGGGGGATGGTGTTTATAGAAGCATCAAGGAAGCCCCAGGCAGAGAAGGATTTGTACCAGGACCCTGAGAAAAAACTCAGAGATAGAGCTTTTGAGTATAGTGCTGGCTGAAATGAGACTTGTAACTTAGCAAAGAAACTGCCTCCCATTGATTTCCAGTGTGTCCAGAGAAACATGACTTTGTGTCAACTCTTTGTAAATAAACAGGATTGTATCAAAGAGTTGTCTATCACCCATTTCTTCTTCTAATGGAAACAGCCCTCGAAACCCCAACTATTGGCTAACTGCTTAAGTAAAGAAAGGGTGTGTGTACAACGTATGTGCTCATGTAAATATGTGTGAATGCACTAATTGCAGTAGTCAAAAGAGGTAAACTTTATACACACACAGCACTAAGAGTATACAATGGTATATAACTATAAAACCATATTTAAAAGATTATTTCAGACATACCTTTAAAGACAGAAAAATCAAATGTGTTCTCTTTTGCATACATCTTCAGGTGATTTAGGACATTTTTTCCTTTATTGATTTCTTTGATCCTTTTCTATCTTCTGTGCTATATTGTTCAGATTACCTTTTTGTCTTTTCTACCTCTTCAGGTTCTCTTTATTAACATTCTCAAATATTTTTTATTTTTCTCTTTTGTCTGTAGAAGAATAAAACAGAATTTGAAACATGGTTGATTTTGCATTGATGGGACTGAGGTTATTTATACAGTACTTTGATAACTGGTTCTAGTAAGAAGCTTTTCTATAATAATGAGATAAAACTGTCAATAAAGTTGCCCTCATTAGATAAAAGTAATTTACTAGATAGATGTGATCATGCTTACTTAAGTGAAAGGGGAAATAAAATAAATGAATAGATTCAAAGAAAATGAGTAGATCCACTGTAATTGCCCATTGTTTTCAGGGAATGGTTTGAAGGTTTTGCTGGGAAAGTATAGTTTAAAATGTAACTATTTTGTGGCCAAATATTTTAAAAATCAGTATTGGAGACCAGAACCCTCCAGGAACATTTATAGCAATTCAATAACCATCATAACTATTTAACTAGTAAGATAATATGTTACCCAGCTATTCTGTAATTTTGCTAAGAACAGTTATGCAGAAATGGGCATCTGTTCTGATCAGCCCCTTCAAAACAAACCATTTGCATAATAAATATTTGCACAGCAGCAAGTGGGTGGAGCTTAGGTAAGTGCACAGATGGACATAAAAATCAAATATGGGCAGAAAAATTATTGAAATAAAATCTGTTTATTTAACTAATAAAAAAAACCTATGCAAACACCCCTTATATGTTTGCTGGCTCTTTTCATGGTTACCATTTTCTTCCTGTTCACGGAAACAGTAAAATGGAATCTATGTTCCATTTTCCTATGCTGTTCCAACTGTTAATGAATGAATAAGACATGACAAGTAGCCAAGACCACTGTGTGAGAATCTAAGGCAGATCTCCCAAGTAAAGCCAGCCCAAACTAATGCTTAAGGCAAAAAGTGGGCACAACTCTCTTCATCTCCGAAGCTTATACAAAAAAGTTCCAGCGCTGAGCATGAGTCCATGGTGTGGGACATATACAGACTAACAGATTTTCCAACTACAACTTTCTCTTCATTGTTGTTATACTTAGTTTATAAAACAAGAGACAACAGATGGATGCAGACTGAAAGGGGAGCACAAGGAAATAATGAGACAATATTGGTCAGTGTGATGTTAATTTTTCTTATTCTCATTCAACTGTGTGCTCCTTGGGTCAGGAACCATCCCTTTTTGAATATATGGAAAGTGCCTAACATGTCTGATGCTGTCTGTAGTAGATATGGGAAAGGGGAATAACAGATCAGAATGATCTGATATCAGTTAATGAGATTTACTGCAGGCATCTCAGGAGAATCGGATCTTAAAAAGGGACTTAAATGTGCTGCATGCAAGACCCAGATATTATTGTGTGAGAAATTGGTGAATATGTCCTATTGCCCTGCATCAAGGGAATTAAAGTTTCTGGGCCCTAGTCTACACTAGAGCTTTATTTCAAAATAACACCCCTTAGGTCGAATTTATAAGCAGAGCTCTCACATTACCAAGCCCATTATTTCAAAATAAGGGGCTGCTTATTTTGAAATCTGTACTCTGCTTTTCTTGGGAAATAACACTAATTTAGAAATATTTATTCTGAAATAGCATTAGTGTGGATGCTCTGGTGTTGCTATTTCAAACTTATTACTCCCTAGTGCTTCCTGAGTCTCTAGGTTGAGGTAGCATGTCTACATTAATAGAGCCTGCCTCGGACTAATTTCAAGGCTTTCCCATAGTGGGGACACACTATTTCGACTTCGTAAAATCAGGAGTTATTAAGTCGAATTTAGATATTTCAAAATAGTTTCCTAGTGTAGACATAGCCTGGAAGACTAAAAGGGAGAGGTTTAAATAAGAGTCAGGAAAGTTAAAGTTTCAGGTGTGCATAGTTTTCCACCAGGGAGTGAGAGGGGAAAATTAAACAGAGAGAATAGAAAATTGAGTAAAAGAAATAAAACCTTATTGGAGTTTGGGGATAAAGGGATTAATTGGGAAAGATCTGGGAAAGAAGAGGCAGGAAAGTGACGTGGCAGGATAGCAGAGAAAAATCTGTGCAGCCAGATCCTTGGAAATGTTAACAACTAGAGGAACCTTGAAGAAGACTGTGTCCAATTATGCTATTCAAGAAACATCTTTATCTCTTAACAGCACAATAGTGCCTCCCTTGTGATTTGGCTATGAAACCACTTGGAAGGTCTATCTATTTGATGCCAGCCTACTAATATGTAATACAGAGATATGAAATACAGCTAATACTTTTTTCAGAACTGAATTTTAAAAAAAATACATGATCATCTGTGGTCAGCAAACCAGGCCATAATGTTGTGTCTATCACAACACAAACAGTGTGTTAATGGAGCCATTAATCACCATCAAAACTATATTAGGAGTGAAGATAGCCAAAGAGAGCTTAACTGACAGCAAGTGGCCATAAACCTGTCCAAAAACTAATTTGATTACCATCATACCAGCATCTGTGCCACTTACGAGGGTTCATTTTTTTGATGAAATTAAGTAGACAAGTCGTTCATGCGTATAATAGACATCTAAATCATGGTAAACACATTGCTGGCAAGAGAAGTAGTTAAAGAAAGTGTGAGATTGTTTTGCAAAATTTCAGGCAAATCAAACTGAAGGTATCACAACAGTTGGTTAAAAACAACAGTGTCAAACTCATTTTGGGTTAAGCTAAACACTGAGTGAGAAATGTGTTGATCCCTCGACAGTGGAATAAATATTTCTGAAAATCAGGAAGTGTTGGGAGCCTTTCTCTGTTTATATTTATATGCCTTTGCCAATATAAACTCTTGGTCTTTATTGGTAATAAATATTCCCTACAAACAATCTGTTTCATCTGAAGACAGTTGGATCCTGACATACAGGACTGTAGGATGCTACATTTAAATGACACAGACTGTACAGGAATGTATTTCCACATGATAACTGAGTTTAGAGCCTTCACATAAATCAGAAAAGGGAAATTTTTCATTAAGAAATATGTCCAGATTTCTGCCTTATAAATGCAGAGAGAAACCAAATTTTCAGGGCTTCTTAGTCTTCTGTGGGCCTTTAAAAATGATTATGGGCATCTGCTAGGGAATTCAAATATAATATAGTAATACTGGAACATTATAAACATGGGTATTCTATCTCAGCAAAGACTTAGAACCCAACATGGTTTTTCCAGTAAGTGCCATCCCCATGTATACTTGAGATTGTGGTTTCTGAAAGCTTTGGACTGTCGGATTTTGCTGAGAAAACAATGCAATCTTATAAAATTGTGGGGAAAGAAAAATCCTCAATATGTCCTGCAACACTTTATCATGTAGCTGGAAAACCTACTGCTGAAATTTTTAAACATCGTGTATTTGATACATTCATTCAAAATAATGAGTGCATAGCTCAAAATATAAAGCTATGTTTCAGACACACAGTTCTGTCTCTCAAGGTGTACTGTTTTATTTGCTGCATTTAAAATAGAATCAATATCGTACATGAAATCAAGCCATTTAAAATGCTTATGTAGGATAATTTACAAATATTGACTGACTAATACAAGTGAACACATTTCTATGGAACAGAAAGGCTCCACAGAGAGAGACTGCATTCTAAAAGCCACACGTAAGAGGGTATGTTTTTTCAGACTAGACGTTAATGATAGAGTAAGTGACATTTATCTCCAGATCTTTTACGAACGGCTGTGATGCTAACAGCGAACACCTTGCCTTGGCTGTGAGCAATGCCTCAAGCCACGGGAAGCTGCCTACCATTCACCCGCCGAAGCTGTATAGGCAGCTCCGGCTTACCTGAGTTTGCAGATGGCCATTCCCCAGGTGGGTCTGGCAAAACACTTCTCATTAATCATTGCTTAAACCCCTCTCAGCGGGAAGACCTCAGGTTAGACATCATTTGGAAACAAATTGGGTGAAAAATAGCTCTGACAATAAGAAGCCTACATGGAATTCCCCGGTGAGAGCTTCAGCAATGTGAAAACAGACTCTTCCAAGACACTAAATGATCTGTCAGTTAGCAAATGACATTATAATCCAGTTTTATGCCATGAACAGCCCTAAGCCTTTGCTGTACTTTCTCCTCCCTCCCCCTCCCTCTGTCAGGATTTTCTTTCTTGGATGTTTGATAAAATCCTAACCAAGAGAAACTAGCTGATGAAGAAATGAGAGAACTTATACTCATTTTCTTCAGACACCAGAAGACTGACAGGACCAGAGCTTTGACTGTTGAAAGACTTTGAAGCTTAGGAAGGAGAGATCGCACCTCGTAGAGGAGTCTGGAGAGCTGAGCCATGGGCCAAGAGTAAGATACTGTGACCTAGTGCTCCTTTCCTTCTGACTAGGACAATTCACTTCACCCTTCTTTGTTTCCCCTCCTATATTGGCATAGATCCTGATTCTGATACTCAGGCATATCCCTAACTTTACACATGAGTAGTTCTATTGGTGTTAGCAAAGTTAGTTACATGCTTAAATTTAGGCATGTGCTTACGGCACTTGCTGAACTACGGTCATACTGGAGGTTTAAAAATCCACTTGCCTACTTCATAGTGGTGTGAAGATGGAGCACAGCCTGTAAAACACTTTAGAGATGTGAAACATTATATAAGCAATCAAAGAAAAATTCTACCCCAGGGCCTGATTCAGGAAAGCGCAAGCTAAAGTCCAATGGAAGCACATGCTTAAAGTTAAGCATATGCTTAAGTGCTTTTCTGAATCAGAGCCCTAATGATCATTTCAAAGAAGCATCCCATATCAGCTGAAACAGTGGCCACGGGCAGCTGGTCATTCAAAGAACTCTTCACAAGGTTATGTCCATAACAATGGGGCTACACCGATCAGTCTGAAAGTACTGACACTTTCAGCTAGATGTCCACCATTCTTTTTGGGTTCCCAGAGGTTTTCAAGATTTTGATCACCGACAGTAAACCCAAATCCCAGGTATCTTCTTTGCATCCTGCATTGTTGCATCACGTCTCTTTTTGTCAGGCATTTATTTCTTTGGTGTACACTCAAATATGTGAGATTTGCAGCTTGCACCAAAATGGGGGAGGCAGTGCACCACACACACAGAAGGGCAGAGCCAAATTGAGATATTGAGACATTCCCCAGAAAGATTAGAGCATGTACTAGGAGCACAGAACCATTCAGAAGTTCTTTCCCTGGTCAGAGGGAATACAAAGCACAGGTACAAAAGAGGGGGATATAAAAAAGCAAGCATACTAATCATGTGCCTGGTAAGCTGCACACAAAAAGTACTGATGCCTTGTTTTGCTTCTGGAGGAGGTAGAAAAAAGCCAGGAAAGAGGTTTTTGTCATGTTTACTTATATATACCTGTGCTTGCTTTTCACATCGAGAATTAGTACTAATATTTTAAGCATTATTGGCTCTTATTACTAAACCTCTCATTCAATTACACGGGATGGAAAGCGGGTTGAAGTTCCTCCATTGAGAATCAGAACACAATGGGAAGCTTAGGGGAGTAGGAGATGGTTATGGAAAAATAGAGTATTTCATCTGCAGGTCACCAGGATGGACATCATCTAACCCAAGTCATGAAGAACTAAAAGCTGTTATCATGTGGCAGCTATTCAGGAGCCTATGTCAAATACTTCACAACACATTGACTTTTCAGCAGTGTGCTTCATGTCTGCTCAATCACTAGCTTTTCGTTTGTGCACTGAAATGTGGCGGAAACATTTAGAATTTCCGGCTGCCTATTTTCTTCCTAGTGACCTTCTTGTGAGCTTATTTTCTCTTGATCCCTAGGTGATATGAATGGATGGATTTGGTCCAGTCCATGTCATAAAACCCATCATCCCTTTTAGCATAAATCAATGACTGTGACAATATAGAAGCCAAAGACTGAATGACCTGGGGTCTTAATTATTCTTTCAACTTTTGAGATGGTCCTTACAGAACATTACAGACATACTGGATCAGAGCAAAGGTCCAGCTAACTCTGTAGCTTGTCTTCCAACATTGACTACTGCCAGGTAAACATCAGGTGATCCATTCCCTGTTGCCCATTTCCAGCTCCTAGCAAACAGAGGCTATGGGCACCATTCCTGCCCATCCTGATGGACCTGTCCTCCATGAATTTATCTAGTTCTTTTTAAAAGCCTGTTACAGCCTTGTCCATCATAACATCTGAAGCACATGAACAGGATTTGAAAGATCTTGTACTGGTATGTCCCATGTTACACCTAATCTCTCTATATAATGGAGGATTCAGACTGACAATCAACCCAGCACATTTTCCTCGCACAAACATTTACTAAAGAAAACAGCTAAGTAACTGATTTATATGTAAGAGAGAACTCAGGTGTGCCCCCTTTCCCACTTTGGGTAGTACCACTCCTATTAAATCAGGTCCCAAGTTAACAGGATTGACTTGGCATATTGCTGTCAGATTTCTGGTCATGGCCTGAAGGTGTTGGGAAAGCAATACTGATCCAGCACTCATCCCAACTCAATATGTTTGCCCCTCTCGGATGGCCTCTGGAGACGGTATGGATGCAGCCAACCTCACTCATCACACAGAATTAGAAAGTATGTGAGTGTTTTAGCATGGCAGCTCTGCACAGCAGTCAGCAAGCAAGAAGATTTATTGCTTTACTTGACAATCTGTTGTTCACTAACTGAGCATGACACATCTGGGAATAGGAACCATCAATTTGACTTTTAATACTAAAACTGAAACCTTTTTGCATTGGTTTAATTTATCCAATTCATTTCTAATCCTAGGAGTTAGTCCAGGACTCAGATCTAACTTAAGTGAGGAAAGACAAGGCACACAATACACGTGAGGTGGAACGGGGGGTTTATTCCCACAGATGATAACACAAATTATAGGAAAATGACCTCATTGGCTTGCACAGCAATTTCAGTCATTTCAGTTCCATCCTTCTTGTCATTAGGCATGTTAATGATGAGAAACAGTTTATTTGATCTTGATAGACTGGTTGGGAGGCACAGATCAAAGTCACATCAGTAAAAATGGCAAGTGTGAGCCAAGTGTCAGGTGAAGTTACATTAACTCCCTCAGCAGCCCTTGTCAGACTGGTAGGAACATGCATTTTTCATCCATGTTATATGGCACTGTAGGAACTTTGCCCTCAGCTCAAGAGTATCTCCCTCTGACCGAGCACTGGGGTCCTTTCAACTTAACTCCCTCCCTCCTTCTCCCCCCCTGCGCGCGCGCACACACACACACACACACACATACACACACACCATCCTGCTCTTCTGCAGCAGCAAGACAGTTAGTCACCCCCTGTGGCCCAGCTCTCCCACTAAGTCACAGTGCAGTCTCCATCCTGATTAACAGAATTAAGGAACTCAAAGTCCAGCCATCTCAGAGGATCCCCTCCAGCCACTAACATTCACAGTCACTGACCATTTTCCCTCTCTCATCTTACTCTGGGGAAGAAATAAGGGAACCTAGGCCTGCCTGCTTAGCTGGGTTCTAGGTCAGAGTCCTGGGTCAGAGCAGACAGAGTTAACCCTTGTCAAGTCCTTGGCTACTCCCTGAGTCCCTTCCTACCTCTGTGGGCTTTCCAGCACCCTCCCCCTCTTCTTTCCAGTTTGTTGGCAGGCACTTCTCTCCACCTTTCTGCCTTACAGGCTTTGATCCTCTCCTTAGTTGCCAAACTAGCATGGGACATATAAATCCCCTTGACAAACACTCTGGGGGTATGTCTACACTACCCTCCTAGTTCGAACTAGGTGTACCAGTAGTTCGGAATAGGAAGCCTAGTCCGAACTACCTAGTTCGAGCCCCGTATAGCCGCGCTGCACGGGGTTCGAACCAGCGGGGTTTTAAAAATGGCGGCTCCCCGCTTATGCAAATGAAGCCCGGGAAATTCAAATCCCGGGCTTCATTTGCAAGTGCGGTATGCCTACATTACCCCAGTAGTTCGAACTAGCGGGGTAGTGTAGACATACCCTGGTAGACAAAGGCAATGAGAGCCAGCAACTCTAGCTCGCCATTCCTGCCCTAGACACACAAGACAGAGTTTTGGGAGTCTTGGGTTGGCTAGCTTGAGTGAGTGGGCAGGTGGTGTTTATTTATTTATTTATTTTCCCAAATACTCAAGGCCAAACTGGGCTTTAGAGAAGCCGTCGGCATCTCTCTTTGGAGTCAATGGAAATAGGGCTCTTATGTTTGGGCTGAATTTGGTCTACAGTCCCCAGGATGTAATTCTAACTTTTCAGTTGGTAGCAAGCTCTGTTCAACAGAGATTTGGCCTGGGTCTAGCTAAAAAAAATGTGTGCACCTTTCTGTCCACATTGGTTGTTAATTAGAATGGGAGTTAGAGTTTTGAAAGGTTAATGAAAACCAGGGGAAAAAACCCTGACATTTTAAAAACATGGCCCCAAATTTCAATGAGCAACACTCATAGCTAAGCACTCCTGTCATTCCTGCTTGACCACAGCAATACGTGGTGTCCATATTTCATCTCTTGGCTCATTTCGGAGACCAGGAACAGAAGTGAATGCATATAGATCACTCACATCACATGAATCATCAAGTTCCAAGTGGCATTCATTTAAGTCCCTGGACTTCCAAGAGTGCTGGAATAATGGAGCACCCGCTGGTTAATGAAACCTTGAGAACTACCACAAATCCCTCATTGATTGGGCCCCAAAGCAGAGTTTTCTGTTCATACTTTGAAGATTTCTATGAACCTCAAATCGAGAGTTAATGTTTTCTAAATGATTATATTAAGGTTTACTTTCCATTTTAATTGTTCCTAAATCTTTAATTAAGCTGCCCTGGAGGCCTATAAGCTTGAAGCTCTTTATTATTGTTAATTAATTATTATAATACTAATAAATCATTTTAAAGGGGAATTTGTACAGCAGATACATTTCTTTAACCTGTCACAACTCTACTAATAGTCACCTACTTCCGAGGAAGAATATTTCTCATGCTTTTTTATATTTAGAAGTAGATATGACTTTACAATGCAAAAACAAGATGGGGTGATATAGAAGCAAGAAAGGGGACAATAAGGAAATAAGAATTCAACAGTGAAAAAACAGAAGTCATTATCCAGTGTAACTGTAATACTGGATCTTTTCTTTCTGCATATGTCTACACTACAGCACTATTTCGAATTAACTTATTAGTTAATTCGAAATAAGCTAATTCAAAATAACGCATCTAGACACAAAAATTAATTCAAAATAGCATTTTTTCTCATTTGAAATAGCATGTCCACATTGAGTGGACCCTGAATCGAAGGTAAGGCTGGCTGGAACCAGTGCCGTCAGGGCATCAGGGTCGGACTTAGTGTGTAGGGCTGCTGCCTCAGGCTATCTGAGGTCTGTGCTTAAAGGGACCCGACCCCCCATCCTGGACAGACAGTTCTCAGGTTTCTCTGCTTGCTGGTCCACCTCGCTGAGGGACAGCAAAGCATTTGTGTCTCTGCGTGCTCTGCTTGCCCTCACTCGGGACACCACGGCACTGTGCAACATGGAATCAGACCTAACCCTGGGGACTCTGCTGTGTCTCGTGGACACATTGCCAGCATCCTGGCTGCACTGTCTGCGGGCTGCCATCTGGGAGGACCATCGAAGGGCTGTCAGGATTCAGGGGGCCCTTCAGGAGAGCTTCCACCCTGAGGAGCACTAACAGTCTCCTCATTCTGCCCCACTGGGGGCTTGTGCCCCATTCCTCCCTCTCATCCTTCCACTTATCCTTCCCAAGCTCCCCCTTACTGATGTCAAATAAAATATACGTATTTTCAAAAATAGAAACTGTCTTTAACACAACTGGAGGGGGAGGATGAACCTCTGGGGAGACCGGGGAAAGGAGGCGGGAGAGGGCAGGAGAGAGGGTGGGAGAGGGGAGGGGGGGAAATGGGAGGAGAGAGCTGGAAGGGGGAAGCAAGGGGAAGAAGGGAGAGGGGAAGCTCAACGCTCGGGGTGAGGGTCTCACCGAGCCAACTGCCTCCCAGCACCGCGGGGGAGGAGGCCTCGGAGTCCCTAGGGTGATGGGAGGAGGGTACGGAGATTGAGGAGGAGGGTGTGGAGGTTGAGGAGGAAGAGGTGGGGGGGCAGGAGTGGGAGGAGGAACAGTAGCTGGGGGGGCAGCAGGTGCAGGACCGGCACGGGGCAGCATGCTCTGCACCAAGGCCTGCAGATGGTGACAGATGGCATGACCCTGGGCAAGCAGCTCCCGCTGGAACTCCCAGTCATCCTGCGCCCGCTGCTCCATGATCCGGGTCTGGGCTTGCAAGGCCTGCAGGTGCTGCTCTCTGTACCCCTGCCACTCGGTGGTGGTCCTGCTGAAGCCGCAGGTGTGGGAGCATGTCCCAGGCAGGGTGGTGCGCCCTGCATGAGCAGCTGGTGCGGCTGTAGAGAAAGAAGAGAAGTGGTCAGTTCTCCCTGGGGACACAGTAGATGATGCCCAGCCCCCGCTGTGAGGTGAGGGAGACCGTGCCCTGCACCATCAGAGCCAATGTGCTTGCACAGAGGCCATGGTCATCATGTCCATCTCTACCAAGGAGTGGGAGCTGCCCTGAGACCGCACCCGTGCCCCTGTGCTGTGTATAGTGCGGGCCGGGGCAGAGGGGAGATGTCCCTTGCCCCCGTGTAGAGGGGGCGTGTGAAGGGAGGGCATCCTGCTGTGTCCCGCCCCGAGGTCGGGAGCATGTCTTGTCTCTTCACACACACGTGTGGCTATTGGGCCACGGTCCCTGTGTGGCACGCAGCTGGAGCCACCTGCCCAAGGGTGGCATGGCACATGCCCGCACGTGCACAGGTGGCTGCGTGATCCGTGGGAGGCATGGCCCACGCACGCGGTCCCTGATCTCCCTCTCTGCCTCCCCCCCGGGTAGGGGACAGTGCTGGCACTTACCTGATATGGCCTCTCTGGACGACCCTGCCGAATCTGGTGCTGGGACAGCTGGTGGTGGCCCTTCTGCTGCACCCGGGTCAAGGCCCTCAGCTGCCGGCTCGCTGCCCCCTGGGCTGGCACGGACCACTCCACCCCCCAGGATTTGGTCGAGGGTGGGGAAGTAGGGCAGGTGTCAGCCCCTGCTGTGGCACCACCCCTAGTGGCCCTGATGTACGCCTGCCGCAACTCTTTAATTTTGAGGTGCATCTGCTCCTGGGTTCACCTGTGGCCTTTCCTGGCCATGGTGGCCGCTATGCGTAGACGGCCGCATTCCTCCACCTAGTGCGGAGATCATGGATGTTGGGGGCCTCCCCCCAAACCTCAAGGAGGTCCATGATCTCCGCACTAGTCCACGAGGGCGCGTGCCGTCTATGGCCCCTGGCTGGCTCCCTGGTGCTGGGGGACTGGCCAGGGGACGGCTGCCACTGGATGGCATTGTATGGCCGCTGGGTGAGGGGCTGTAGCTGCTGTCAGGCCTGGCTCTTGCACATGCCCAGTGGCCAGACTCTACCCATTTAAGGGCCCTGGGGCTGGGGGAGAGAAGAGGAGTTTTCCTGGTTGTGCCCAGAGTGGACCAGGGGAAACTGGGAAGGGCTGGAGGCCCCCTAATCTGAAATAAGTGTCTACACAACACTTATTTCAAATTAGCTATTTCGAATTTGGTGTTATGCCTCGTAGAATGAGGTTTACCAAATTCGAAATACGTGCTCCACTATTTCAAATTTATTTCAAAATAGCGGTTTGGCTGTGTAGACGCTATTGAAGTTAATTCGAAATAACTGCTGTTATTTCGAATTAACTTTGTAGTGTAGACGTACCCTCAGAGGGTATGTCTACACTACCCCGCTAGTTCGAACTAGCGGGGTAATGTAGGCATACCGCACTTGCTAATGAAGCCCGGGATTTGAATTTCCCGGGCTTCATTAGCATAAGCGGGGAGCCGCCATTTTTAAATCCCCGCTGCTTCGAACCCCGTGTAGCGTGGCTACACGGGGCTCGAACTAGGTAGTTCGGACTAGGGTCCTATTCCGAACTACCGTTACTCCTCGTGAAACGAGGTTCGAAGCAGCGGGGATTTAAAAATGGCGGCTCCCCGCTTATGCTAATGAAGCCCGGGAAATTCAAATCCCGGGCTTCATTAGCAAGTGCGGTATGCCTACATTACCCTCCTAGTTCGAACTAGGAGGGTAGTGTAGACATACCCTAAGTGAAGTAAGTGCTGGTGAAAGTTGCTAGAGTGACAGCACTGGCAAGCGAAGTTTATTGACAAGACAGATGTAACCTACACCCCTTCTGGGTGTGGTTCACTGTCCCTTGTAGTGGCACTTAGCCCACTTACAGAGAGAAAGAGTGAGTGTGTTCTGCAGCCTTAGCCGAGAGCCGGCTCACTTTTAGCTCAAGTGGTAGAGGCTCAGACACTCAGCTCCAAAGATCCCAGGTTCAGTTCCACTTATTGGCATTACAAGTGGGGGCTCATCCAGGATTTCAATTGTGTCTCTTGTGCTTCCTCAACTAAGGGAAGTATGTAACCCACACACCTACTGGGTTTGGTGCACTGTCTGGGTATGTCTACACTAGCCCCCTAGTTCGAACTAGGGAGGCTAATGTAGGCATTCGAAGTCGCAAATGAAGCCCGGGATTTAAATATCTTGGTTGCCTATCGCTGCTGGAGTTCCATCTAACTCTATGATTCTAATATGTGTTGCAGTGGAGTGATCTATTCTGACATTCCAGTGCACGGCAACTAACCTTCCAACTCCAGCCCCCCCGCAAAACACGCACAAGTCAATACTTGCATATCAGTTATTAAAAGCTAACTTTATGGACACCTCCATGAGTAAGAAAATAAAGCAGCAAGCAAGGGATTAACTCTCGTGTCTCCCAGGAGTGCAAGGATTTACGGGGAGGCGGGCAGGGCCATCTGTGAGGAATCAGTCTTGCCCACCACCCCACTCACACACTATAAAAGGGAACAGGGAGGCAACTAAGTCTGTAAATATGACTCAGGGTAGAATGATTAGGTAAGAATGAGCAGGGACTTCAAGTTCCTTGCTGGAATTTAGCAGATCAGGGTATGTCTACACATCAAAGTTAATTCAGAATAACAGCCGTTATTCCAAATTAACTTCCATAGCGTCTACACAAGCAAACCGCTATTTCGAATTAAATTCGAAATAGCGGGGCGCTTAATTTGAGTTAGTTAAATCTCATTCTATGAGGAATAATGCCTAACTCGAATTAGCTAGTTTGGAATAAGTGCTGTATAGATGCTTATTCTGAAATAGGGGACCTCCAGCCTTCCCAGTTTCCCCTGGTGGCCACTCTGGGGCAAACCAGGAAAACTCTTTTCCCTCCATCCAGCCCCGGAGCCCTTAAAGGGGTAGACTCTGGCCACAGTGCCTGTTCCAGCTCCAAGCCTGCCAGCCCAGAGCTAGCAGTCACTGCCCCAACCCAGAGGCCCCAAAACATGAGTCAGCAAGCCACTGGCAGCCAGCCCTCCACTGCGCCACAGGAGCAGTCTGCCAGCTCCCAGGAGCGGGCGCCTTCTTGGTCCAGGGCGGAGATCAGGGTGGACCATACTCAGGTTTGGGGGGATGCCCCCAACGTCCATGATCTCCGCACTAGACAGAAGAACGCAGCCATCCCTGGGAGAAAAGCTGCCAGCCTGGCCACCAAAGGCCACCCAGGAGCAGGTTTGCATGAAAATCAAGTTGGTCCAGCAAGACCCCCAACCCTGATCTTCTCCTCCCCCTTCCTCCCCTTGCCTCCCCCTTCCAGCTCTCTCCTCCCAGGTTTCCCCCTCTCCTCTCCCACTTTCATTCCCACCCCAGTTTTGGTCAATAAAGAGAGTTTGTTTCTGGCAAGAAATGTGTTTTTATTTGACATCAGGGAGGGAGGCTAGGGAGGGGTAATTGGAAGGAGGTAGGAACGAGGCACAAGCCCCCAGTGGGGCACACCAGGGAGGCTCTTAGTGCTCCTCAGGGTGGAAGCTCTCCTGCAGGGCTTCCTAGATACTGATAGCCCCACAATGGACCTCCAAGATGGCAGCCTGCAGAAAGTGCAGCCAGGCTCACAACAACGCGTCCACGAGAAGCACCAGAGTGCCATGGGGCGGCTCCAGCTCCGTGTTGCAGAGTGCTGTGGTGTCCCGAGTGAGGGCAATCAGATCATGCAGAGACACAAATGCTTTGCTGTCCCTCATCGAGGCAGGCAAGCAAGCAGGGACACATGAGAACCGACTGCCCGGGAGGGTGTCCCTTTAAGCACAGGCGTCAGATACCCTTAGGCAGCAGTCACACACAGACACTCCTGACCTGTTGCCCTTCCTGACCTGGTTCTGGCTGGCCTTAAATCTGATTCTGTGTCCAGTCAGTGTGGATGCAGTATTTCGAATTAGCAAAATGCTAATTCGAACTGCACTTTGTGTGTAGACGTGTTAATTCGAATTAGCTTAATTCAAATTAAATATTTCAAATTAAGCTAACTCGAATTAATGCTGTAGTGTAGACATACCCTAAGAGAGGTACTTCATGCCTTTGCTGTGGAACCTGGCTGAAGAAAATATTCTTACATGTTGTCATGGAGTATACACCCATCCCATGGGGTACAGGTGCCAAGGGGTGTGGATGCCGCCTGTTCAGCAGTCCGGCTGTCAGTGACCTACATCAGTCCATCACCCTGAGGCGCTGAGGCCTATTGGCCTGGGTCAGTAGCATAGCCCTTTTGTTCACAGGGCTGCACAGTCCTATGGTCACAGTGAGTGTTGCAGCCCTGGGGTGCAGGGCAACACAGCCTAAAGGCAAGAGTCAGTAACCCCAGCCTTAGTGTACAGGGCAGCACAGCTCAATGGCTACAGTCAGTAACACAGCCCTCAATTCAGGGCAGCACAGCCTAATGGCTAGAGTCAGAGGTTTGGGGCATCAGCCCCCGTGCGTCTGTGCATCCATTCGTGAGTCCATTTGTTCAAGAATTCATAAATGGTAAGAGCTTGGATTACCAAATTTGGCAGGCAGCTTCCTCTTATCATAATTTAAAGCAAGGCCAGGGTTTGGTTGTGCCAGGACAATGTGATGTGTGTGGAATGTGATCGTTTCACATCCAATGGGAAGAGAGGGGCATGATAGCAAGGACAAATATATTCATGAATGATTGGGGGCGGGACAGCAAGTGCCCCAGCCCCAGTGAACAGTTGCTGGCTGGCAGCATGGCCCTTGCAACCCTGGGCTGCCCATGGGGAGCAGCTGCTCATCATGCCGTGCAGCCTCCTCTTTCTCTCAGCCCTCTGCTGTTCTAGGCCGGCCCCCAGGGAACAGCCACTACCCGTGCCTTATACATGTCAACATCTTATTTGTTTTTTGAGCAAGGCTACAATTGACTAAGTATCAGAACTGTCTTCAGTAGTATCCAGGTGCTTTTCCTGAGTTGATACAACTGGTGTGGAACTCTGGAAGGTCTGTTCAGGTGTGCTTACCCTTACACTTTCCCCACAAAACTTTTGTCGTTCACAGGTAATTAAACTACCTCCCCCCTGTGAATGACAAAATTTTGTCAAGGCAAGTGCATGTGTGGATGCTGCTTTGTCGGCAGGAGCACTCATTGGAGTGGAAGTATTTTGTCAGCAAAAGTGCCCACAAACAGCATTCACACATGCTGATATTTATCAGCAGAGCTGTGTCGACATAGCCTTGTTACTAAAAGCTGCATTGTGTAGACCAGTGGTCCCTAATGCAGTGCCCGCGGGAGCCATGGCACCCTCTGGAGCATTTATGTGCGTCCGCCTAGTGACCAGGGCTGGCCCAAGACATTCTTGCACCCTGGGCCCCAGGCACCCAGCGCATGCGCAGCTCCACCCCCAGGCACCCGGCAGCCCCAGAAGGTTGGGGACCACTGGTGTAGACATACCCATTGTAGACTACATTTTCCCCTCCAAAGTGCATTACTTTTCATTTAATGACATTGAATTTTATTTGCCCTCATGTTGCCCATCATTCACCTACCTTGTTTAGGTCTCTCTGAAATTCCTCATGGCCCTCAGGTAGGTGTCTCTGCAACTTCCTGGGCAGTGAAGACTGGCAAAAGAAAGCCTTTCCATTAGCTTTGGGTGAGCCAGTGAGTGAATCAGTGCCATTCGGTTTTTGAATTAAAGCCACTTTCAGAAGCCCAGGAAATTCTATAAACAAACTGCATACACCGGGACATTTCATTTTATAGACTATATATGTGCCTGGTTTTTTTTACAGTGGTTAAACTCAGAATGGGCCCCTTGGTCCTTGTATATTATAGTATTAGTACTAACTATGGGGTGAAACTTGTAGTAGTTATTACTTACTAGAATATATTTACAAAGAGGAAAAATAAAAGACTAAAATGGACCTTAAAAGTGCAGTTATGAGCACAAGAGTAGTGTTTTAAGAATGGTACATTTGTGTTTACCATATCCAGTCGCTGCGTGTTTTCCATCCATACAATAGCTGTTTGCTTTACTGACCCAGCCCAGTTTTCATTATGGTCTGAGTTGCAATGCAAATGCAGCTTTAGAAGAATGGCTTGCACAAAAGCAACCACAGCGGCAGGTAACGAGTTGCACATCAGCAGCCATTTGCAATCACAACAATAACTGTAATTGGTCCTAGAAAATCAATGCTGTATATTTTTGAGTGTCATCGACTGGGTCTGGCACCTTGTCCATCAATTATCTGCATATAGACAGACATCTTTTTTGCAGAACGCTCTCCTAACAGAGCATGGGAGAGGTTCAGGGCAGGAAGGAACATTCCCCTTCTTGTCCAGCTTTCAGAGAGGGGGCACAAAACTGTCTTCCCGCAACCAGGAGCCTGTGGTGGAGGAGATGCAAGAGAGTAAAGGATAAGCCAGTTCCAGCTCCAAAAGTACAGCAGCAGCTTCTGAGCTCACTCCACTCCTACCCCTCTGGGCTGCCAAAAAAGGGAGAGTTCAGTTTTCCTCTGATGACTGCACTCACAAGAAGTATGAGCAAGAGTCCTCTCTCTATAGACCCGGAGCAGATAGAAAAGTGCAGAGGGGACCTACTGCCTCAACCCCCTGGCTACGTCTAGACTGGCATGATTTTCCATAAATGCTTTTAACAGAAAAGTTTTCCGTTAAAAGCATTTGCAGAAAAGAGTGTCTAGATTGGCACGTCCGTGCCAATCTAGACACGCATTTCCGCAAAAAAGCCCCAATCGCCATTTTCGCGATCGGGGCTTTTTTGCGCAAAACAAATCTGAGCTGTCTACACTGGCCCTTTTGCGCAAAAGCTTTGCGCAAAAGGACTTTTGCCCCAATGGGAGCAGCATAGTATTTCCGCAAGAAGCACTGATTTCTTACTACTGTAAGAAAGTCAGTGTTCTTGCAGAAATTCAAGTGGCCAGTCTAGACAGCTGGCAAGCTTTTCTGCAAAAGCAACTACGGAAAAACTTCCCAGTCTAGACGCAGCCAACTATGTTCCCCACATACTTTCTGAATGGGAGAAGGAATTGTTGCTGGGAAGCAGATATCCCCAGATGGGAGCTTGGCCCCCGAAAAGGGGAGACACTGGGTACGTCTACACTAGCTCGTTAGTTTGAGCTAGGTAGGGTAATTAGGGCAAGCGGAGTTGCAAATGAAGCCCGGGATATTTAAAAATCCCGGGCTTCATTTGCAACTCCACTTGCCCTAATTACCCTACATAGCTCGAACTAATGAGCTAGTGTAGACGTACCCACTGAGGGTATGTCTACACTGCAGCATTAATTCGAACTAACTTAATTCGAATTAGTTAATTCGAACTAAGCTAATTCGAACTAGTGCATCTAGACCTAAAAACTAGTTCGAATTAGCATTTTGCTAATTCGAACTAGCATGTCCACATTGAGTGGACCCTGAACTGAGGTTAAGGATGGCCGGAGGACGTAGAGCGTGGAGATGCTGTCTCAGGCTAGCCGAGGGCTGTGCTTAAAGGGACCCGACCCCCACCCCGGACAGACAGTTCTCAGGGGTGCCCCGCTTGCAAAGAAGTCCTGGCTTGGAGTGCCCTGAGTGCCCACACTCGGCACATCACAGCACTCGGCCATCAGCTCAGTTGCACTTGCCAGAGGCTGCCATCCGGCGGGGGGGGGATCAATCGGGGGGCTGCAGGAGAGCTTCCACCCCAAAGAGCCCGCAGAGCCACCCCAGTCCTCCCCAAAGGGGACTCGTATCCCATTCCTCCCTCACCTCCTTCCACTTACCCCTCCCTAGCCCCCCCCTTCCTGATGTACAAAATAAATGACACGTGTGTTCAAAAATAGAAACTCTCTTTATTGAACAAAACTCGGGGAGACTGGGAAAAGGAGGTGGGAGAGGGGAAGAGAGAGGGTGGGAGAGGGGAGGGCAACTAAAATGATCAGGGGTTTGGAACAGGTCCCATATGAAGAGAGGCTAAAGAGACTGGGACTTTTCAGCTTAGAAAAGAGGAGACTGAGGGGGGATATGATAGAGGTTTATAAAAGCATGAGTGGTGTAGAGAGGGTGCATAAAGTTCTTCATTAGTTCCCATAATAGAAGCACTAGAGGACACCAAATGAAATGAATGGGTATCAGGCTTCAAACTAATAACAGAAAGTTCTTCTTCACAAAGCAAATAGTCAACCTGTGGAACTCCTTGCTGCAGGAGGCTGTGAAGGCTAGAACTAGAACAGAGTTTAAAGAGAAGTTAGATAAAGTCATGGAGGTTGGGTCCATGGAGTGGTATTAGCCAGGGGGTAGAAATGGTGTCCCTGGTCTCTATTTGTGGAAGGCTGGCGATGGATGGCACAAGACAAATGGCTTGGTCATTGTCTTTGGTCCATCCCCCCCAGGGTCCCTAGTGTTGGCTGCTGTCAGCAGACAGGCTACTGGGCTAGATGGACCTTTGGTCTGACCCAGTACGGCCATTTTAAGCTCAGGGCTCAGGGTCGGGGGTCTCACTGGACCACCCTGATTTTCATGCAAACCTGCTCCTGGGTGGCCAGGCTGGCAGCTATCCTGCCCTAGCCGGCCACTTTCCTGTGCCTAGTGTGGAGGTCGTGGATGTTGGAGGCTTCCACCCAAACCTCGATGAGGTCCACGATGTCCGCACTAGACCAGGCAGGTGCCCGCCTCTTGCGGCCCCGGACAGGCTTCCGGGAGCCGCCAGCCTGGTCCCGGGAAGAGGCGGAGGGCTGGGTTGCAGCGGGTGGCTGGTTCGTGCCGTGCCAGGTGCAGGGTCTGCTGGCTGGGTGCTGGCAGGCTTGCACCTGGCACAGGCATAGTAGCCAGACCGTGCCCCTTTAAGGGC
This sequence comes from Pelodiscus sinensis, assembly GCF_049634645.1. Classification (NCBI taxonomy): domain Eukaryota; kingdom Metazoa; phylum Chordata; order Testudines; family Trionychidae; genus Pelodiscus; species Pelodiscus sinensis. Next base: position 98,033,079 of record NC_134713.1, on the reverse strand, counting down.
TCCGGGGCCAGGAGGGGGGCAGACGAGTTTCCCTGGTGGTGCCCAGAGGGTCCACCAGGGAAAGCTGGGAAGGGCTAGCCTCCCACTAGTTCGAATTAAGTGGCTACACTGCCCTTAATTCGAACTACTTAATTCGAACTAGGCATTAGTCCTCGTGGAATGAGGTTTACCTAGTTCGAATTAAGCGCTCCGCTAGTCCGAATTAAGTTCGAACTAGCTTTTTGCCTGTGTAGCACCTATCAAAGTTAATTCGAACTAACGTCTGTTAGTTCAAATTAACTTTGTAGTGTAGACATATCCTGAGAGACAGAGGAGGACCAGGTATTGAAGATACAGAGCATAGGCTCTAAGGGACATCAGAACACTGGAGATAGCACAAGGGTACACAGAGCAGGTGTGGGAAAGAGCCAGGAGAGAGGACATAGCATTGAGTATGTATGGGTACGTCTACACTACAGCGCTAGTTCGAACTAACTTAGTTCGAATTAGTTAATTCGAACTAAGCTAGTTCGAACTAACGCATCTAGAACTAAAAACTAGTTCGAACTAGCGTTTTGCTAGTTCGAACTAGTAAGTCCACATTGAGTGGACTCTGAACAGGGCTTAATGATGGCCGGAAGCAGTGCCGGCAGGGCATAAAAGGAGGACTTAGAGCATGGAGATACTGTCTCAGGCTAGCCGAGGGCTGCGCTTAAAGGGTCCCGACCCCCACCCCGGACACACAGTTCTAAGGGGTGCCCCGCTTGCAAAGAAGTTCTGGCTTGGAGTGCCCTGAGTGCCCACACTGGGCACATCACACCACTCGGCCATCAGCCCGGCTGCACTTGCCGCAGGCTGCCATCTGGGGAGAGGGAGTAATTGGGGGGCTGCAGGAGAGCTTCCACCCCCAGAAGCCCGCAGAGCCAGCCCAGTCCTCCCCATCGGGGGCTCGTACCCCATTCCTCCCTCACCTCCTTCCACTTGCCCTTCCCTAGCCCCCCTTCTTCTTGATGTACAAAATAAAGATAACGTTTCTTCCAACATTGACTCTGTCTTTATTGAAAAAAACTGGGGGAGACTGGGAAAAGGAGGTGGGAGAGGGGAAGAAAAAGGCTGGGAGAGGGGAGGGCAACTAACATGATCAGGGGTTGGGAACAGGTCCCAGATGAAGAGAGGCTACAGAGACTGGGACTGTTCAGCTTAGAAAAGAGGAGACGGAGGGGGGACAGGATAGAGGTCTGTAAAAGCAGGGGTTGGGTGGAGAGGGTGCATTCAGAAAAGTTCTTCCTGAGTTCCCATAAAGAAGGACTAGAGGACACCAAAGGAAAGGAATGGGTAGCAGGCTTGAAACTAGTAAGAGAAAGTTGTTGTTCTTGACAAAGCAAATAGTTAACCTGTGGAACTCCTTGCTGCAGGAGGCTGTGAAGGCTAGAACTAGAACAGAGTTTAAAGGGAAGTGAGATCAAGTCATGGAGGTTGGGTCCATGGAGTCCTATTAGCCAGAGGGTAGGAGTGGTGTCCCTGCCCAAAGTTTGTGGAAGGCTGGAGAGGGATGGCACGAGACAAATGGCTTGGTCATTGTCTTCGGTCCATCCCCTCCAGGGTCCCTAGGGTTGGCCGCTGTGGGCAGACAGGCTACTGGGCTAGATGGACCTTTGGTCTGACCCAGGACGGCCATTGTAAGCTCAGGGCTCAGTGTCGGGGGTCTCAGTGGACCCCCTTGATTTTCATTCACACCTGGTCCTGGGTGGCCAGGCTGGCAGCTCTCCTGCCCTAGACGGCCACTTTCCTGTGCCTAGTGCGGAGATCGTGGACGAGGTCCACGATGTCCGCACTAGCCCAGGAAGGTGCCCGCCTCTTGCGGTCCAGGGCAAGCTCCCGGGAGCCGCCAGCCTGGTCCCGGCAAGAGGGGGTGGGCTGGGGGGCATCGGGTGGGTGGCTCTGTGCCGTGCCAGGTGCAGGGTCTGCTAGCTGGGTGCTGGCAGGCTTGCACCTGGCACGGGCACCGTAGCCAGCCCGTGCCCCTTTAAGGGGTCCGGGGCCGGGAGGGGGGCATAGAGTTTCCCTGGTGTTGGCCAGAGTGGCCACCAGGGAAACCTGGGGAGGGCTAGCCTCCCACTAGTTCGAACTAAAGGGCTACACAGCCCTTAGTTCGAACTAGCTAGTTCGAACTAGGCGTTAGTCCTCGTAAAATGAGGTTTACCTAGTTCGAACTAAGCGCTCCGCTAGTTCGATTCAAATTCGAACTAGCGGAGCGCTAGTGTAGCGCATAGGAAAGTTAGTTCGAACTAACGTCCGTTAGTTCGAACTAACTTTCTAGTGTAGACATACCCTTTATGGGCAGGGGAACAAGGCACTGAATGACAACTAGTGGGGTACAGAGAACTGCACACATCTATGGATGCGTGCACAGACACAGTCATGCACACAGACACCTTTATGAGATAAATCGAGGATGTGATGCTTCTGGGGAGATTCTGGGAAGCGAACCAAGGTCATCTGTGTTACCAGCTCCTGGTACCTCTCCTCATGTCCAGGTCAAAATAATTATTGTTCCCTTCCCAGTATTTTGTGTGTGGTTGCACCTAAAATGATCTGGATCTTTTCTGCCTCCTACACCCACAGCAGTGTCTGCTTCTTTGTAACAGAAGCCAAGTGATGGTGTTAAGAGGCAGATTCCACCTTGAACTTCAGATCCTGGCTTGTGAGTGCTTTATGCTGTGTGCACACTAAGGCATAAGAATTCCTGCAGCACCTATCACCACAGTGTTTCTCAGAACGCTAACACTTAAATGCTTTGCCCGCTATGTTTTTCTGGGAAGCCACTGCCCCACCACAGTTGTTTGATTTTTGCTGAAATACAAAGGAAAACATTTTTCCCCAGTGTAGGGGCAGAAGCCTCACATACTTTTTGTAAAGATGGAGACTTCTTCTTTAGTGGGGTGGGGTGTGTGTTTGTAAAGATGGAGACTTCTTCTCTAGTGGGGTGGGATGTGTGTGCTCAAACTGCCCCACCAGCACAGGCCCTCCACAGTAACACTCCACCTCTTCCCCAAGCCCCTATCCGTTCCCACCTCTCCTCTTCCCCAATTCTTTCTGCCCCCTCCCCCAAGTGCACCTCATCCCAACTCCTCCCACCTGAAGCCTCCTGCACACTGCAAAACAGTATTTGGGAGGCACTGGGAGGGCTGTGGAGCAGTTTATCAGTTGGGAAGCCAGCGGGCAAGAGGCACTAGAAGGGGGAGGGGCAGCTCAGGTATCAGTGAGTGCTGAGCACCCACTAATTTTTGTGGAGTTAGCATCTATGCCTGTATGAGTCCAGTCAGAAGAATGGTGAAAGATCAGAAGCCAGCTGAAGGATCATGTTAAGTTCACCCCAGAAACAAAGACCAAAGAGAAAAGGTGTCTCAAGGGCCTGACAATGGTTTTTTTTATTTCCAGGTCACTAGTTTGAATTAAGGTTTGAGACCCATTCCAAAGCCCACTGAGGCCCATGGAAAGACTCAAGAGGGCTTTGGATCAGATTGGTAGTGACTGAGAGTCATTCAGTTTGGTGGACTTTGTGAATTCATGGTAGATCTTGGTCTAACGCAAAAACTGAAAGTGGAGGTGCCCGGATCTCCCAGACATGCATGGAGCTGGCCCTTTCAATGAACCTGTAATACTGAGAGGAAAGCTGGAGACTTGGGGAATTCATAAGAAGATATGTAATCTGTCTGAGGGCGAGGTAGAAGGGGATCAAGAAGAGGTCTATTGGAGAGGAGATGACAACATGGAATAATCTCATAAGGTCTGAGTTCAGGTAAACCATTACACTTTTGGTGCCTGAACTGAACCACTGAATTCTTTGAAGTTCTCCCCTCACTCAAACATGGTCCATGGTAGCACCATGCTTCGCACACTGTACTCAATTTAATAATCAGTTCTCAGATTCTAATGCCGAGAATGGAGTAAGGGACCACTGTGATCATCTAGTCTGACCTCCATTCTAGGCCATTGGACTTCCCTGAAGTAATTCTTGTTTGAACTAGAACATATCATGTAGAAAATATCCAGTCTTGATTTAAAGGTTTCCTGATTCTCTGTCAGGCTCCAAGGGTGCCGGTTCTGGGAGGTCCAACCTAGCTATAAAACTAATTTAAGAGATAGCTAAGCTGCATAGTCTAGGCATACCCTTAGTTAGGATAGTAATTTCTGCCTAAAGAGAATATGTTAGAGGGATCCTGCAGCTCTTCAGGGTCTCATTTTCCTTTTGGGTATAAGAGCAATTCTTGGAAGCCGTGTAGTGTTACATTAAGTTAAGTCTTTGATAATTCCTGAATTCTATAACTCAGGGGGTGGGGAACCTTTTTTGGGTCAGGGGCCGCTGACCCATGGAAAAATCAGTTGGGGACCACACACAAGGAAGAAGCCAACCCCCCCCCCAAACCCACACTGACGTCGCCCTTGACTGAGGAGAAAGACACCCCTCACATTCCCTTCGCACACCAGAGCCTACTGGGGCCCAGGCTAGTAGATATTGTGTGCTTCAGTCCCTCAGTAAGCACGGGCTCCCCAATGCTAGCAGGGGAGCCCTGAGCTTCGGGGGGGCCACATCTAGGCAAGGCAAGGGCTGCATCTGATCCCCAGGCCTGAGGGGTCCCCCCCCCCCCCCCGGTTTTAACTCTTTCCAGTCAACAGGAGTTGACTGTTACTCAGTACCTGACAGGAGTTCCTTAGAGTTCTCTTGCATTGTTTTCCTCTGACCCAGTTTAAATCACTTAGAACAGCTTCTGAAAATGTATAATTCTCAATTAGCTATTGGTTTTAGTGTGTCAAATTCTGACTGAGTTTATCAACTTGCACTAATTTCAGTGGGAGCCATATGTTATGTGTATCAACAATGAGAAAATGGGACCCAACAGATTTTTTTTCTGGAGGTGACATGCTTAAAGCTTCAAATTTACTTTAACACCAGAAATGTGTTTGTTGCTCCATTGGGCCCTCAGCTGTGGTGCACCAAAATGCACGACATGGTTTGCAAAACTGCCCGTTGAGCAAAATGATATTTGAAGTAACTTCCCTCTCCCTGCCACACACTCTATGGAGAAAAATAGAAAATGGATCAGCAGAAGGGTTAACATGAAATGCTCTTGGGCAGGAAAATAGTGGAAGTATTTGCATAGAATAGCATCTGGACCCTGTGTGTACTCCGATACTTCCAGGGGGAAAGCAGTTTGACACATTCATTGCAGCCTACTAAGGAAGAGGAGAAAAGGAACAAGGGAGGAGAGAAAAGGAACAGGGGACTCCTTTTGTATCTGTGTCCAATATGGTTTCTTTTGATTTTTCATTCTCCATAGTCAAGAGCTCCCCATGGATTCTCATCTGTTACCCAGGCATTGCCATACCTGCCTCCCTGTGTGAAAGTGGCTCAGCTGCCGGCTCTGGATGAGGCTAACAGATCACATCTATCTCCTTGGCATCTACTGAGCACACAGGGCTTCAAGGATCAAGCCCCGGACAAGAACACAAAAGCAGGTCTGTATAGAAGCAGCCAATCTTCTGTATTGTCCATTGCTCATTTTGCGGACACTGGAGGTCAAAATTATCCAGCAGTCCTGCTTTCTCTCTCACTCTCTCTGTATGTGTATGAGAGTGAGGGAGAGATTACAAGAGCAATATTGACTTTTATTTTGTTAATTAATTATTACAATAATGACAGTTCAGAAACAGTGCAAAAATGCAGAATGTATATGCCTCAGTTTAAAATACAGCTACTGTGAACAAAAAAAAAGGCTGAAATAATGTGGATTCACATATAAATAGATGGCACTAGCTGCCTGCTGTTCTGACCTTGCATGCACAAGGGGGCGAGGAAACATAATAATAAATAAGTAAATAGAAGTGTCTGCTTAGAGAGTCTAGGTCTGGTGTGTAGTGGTACAAACAGGAAAAAGTAATGTTGAGCAACAAGAAAAAAGCCCTGTGAAGTAATGGAAACAAGATCATTAATGACAAGGGAAAGGGGCTGCATCTTTGAGAAAATGGTTTTATCCAGGAAGTCAGGCGTGGGAGGGTAATTTACAATATAAAAATGTTTTATAAATTGCATTCAGCAAACATTCTTAACATATAGTTGCAGATTAAAATAATTCAGTTTTTAGATTCCTTGCAGCATATTTTCCTTTTTAGAAATGATGACTTTTCTGTGAATAGTCAAGTTCATCAATAATTAAGAAGTAATTAATTAGAACGTGATTCAAGAATGTCACACATTTTACAGACATGAGCTAATTAACTGATGGGATGAAATTGTCCAGTTAAAAATAGTGAACATCCTGGCCTTCTAGGTTGAATTGATTCCTGTTAGCTATTTGTGAACACCAGGAATTGTTTCAGTTTTGTAGTTTGTTTCTGGGTTCTTTCAGTGTGACTCTTGTCTTTTTGTCTGTCCATGGCAGATTTCAGAGGCTTCCTTTTTTAGCCGCTGAATGATTCTTTAAAAAAATATGTTATATTCACCATCAAAAATGTGTTAGACTAATCATGGGAGAGGTTGATTTCTATGCCTGGTATACTTTAATATTGTGAGAATACCATATTTACATCAGTGTTACTGGACTTTTCTATTTTACTTTCCTACTTTCTTTTTCTCACTCTCCTTCATTTGTTCTCACTTTTCTGTTTCTTTTTTTGCTTACTCTTTCACCCCATCTTTTCTCTCTCTCTGCAACCCCTCCTTTTCTTTCTCTTCCCACTCACTCTATAGATCTTTTCACTCTCTGAAAATGGACCACTGAAGAAAGATTTGCTGTCCCATTCGTTCCGCACTGCCCCCATAAAAAGCAAATATTTTCAGGTTGACTGAAAGTTTAACTTTGTTATTTTTTTATTTTTAAAGAAAATCCAGCGTGACATGGCACGCGTTGGTGCCCTTGCCACTTAACAAATTACTTGTTTTTTTGACCTAAGTTAAATGCTGTGCAAATTTCCCTTGTCCATGTTTTCATTGTGTGCAGACTTCCCTGATAAAGAATAAAGAGCTAACTTGTTGGTATTTAGTAAGCCAAACTTCAGTAGTTTATGAGATTTTTTTTGTCCCCTATCTTTCAAGACAAAGGGACAGATCCTTGGCTAATGAAAACTGGCATAGCTGCATTGACCTTAGAGGAACTATGCCAATTTTCACCAGCTGAGTATTTATGCCAATATGTTCACACATTGCTGAAGGTACAGTAACTCCCTAGGCTGAGATAATAATATTGTGATTTCAGAATCAAAAGTGTCCATTAATTTCTCTGCATTAGGTGAAATGTCATTTAGCAACTAACTCACACATTCTAACACACTACCAAAATCCAGAGGGTGTACACAACTACCATAGCAAATTTCACATCCTGTTACATTTACAAGGATAACATCTGCCCCTTCATTTATCCACTATTTTTACAGATCAAATCCAAAAAAGAAGTTCATTTTCCTGCAATCAGCTCAGGGTTGAATGTAAGGAGGCTGTCTCTATAGATTGGCGTGAGGATCATGTTGTGACTCCGTCTCTTTCCTCATTGTGGATGCAACTTCTAAAGAGAGCCTATTAAAATAGAAGCCACACACCCCTGCATGAGAGATTATTGTTAGTTTTTCTTTTTAAGGACATAAACTCTATTGAAGACCTGGAGAAGCATAGAACTCCCTTCATTTTTGTAACTCATACCTTACAAAACAACAACTTCCTTTAATTTATATACTTATGCTGTTCGTCCACTAGGTCCTAAATATTGAACTGGTCATGCATGGGACTGGCCTTTTCAGTGGACCCCTTTTTATTTTCTCTAACGTGCCATTTAATTTTCAAAAGAGAGAAATATTGTATAGTTATAAATCTCTCCTCTTTCTTTACCCAGCCCATCGTCCATCTCATTTATATGAAGTTCTACCTCTCAGAAGTGATTTAGAGTTGGGGTAGGTCAGCCTGCCACACATTTCCTGGCAGGTGGTCCACCATGGAAAGCTAAAGCCGAGCAGACCCAAGGTGAGTTAAAGTCTCTTTCTATAACATAACTGTTGTGTTTCATTGTTTTCCTTTCCTAGGCATCTATGACAGCCATCCTGCATGACAGATTGCTGTCCCAACAATGAACCCTTTGTGTCCTCAAACCACTCTGTAAATCTCAATTTACACCAAATCCCACCCCTCTTATAACCTTTTTCTGAAAAGAAGGTAAAAAAAAAATACATTACGTACATTCAATGCATTTGCTCCTTGTTGATGAAATGGTCTGAAAATTCAGTGAGTATTCACTGGAATTTAAAAATGATCTTGTTCTGGCCCTCGCTGCTCCACTTTCAATTCGCTTCCCATAAGCCTATGAGTGATCAAGTTTCAATTGCAGAAGGCTTGGGAGAAGCGAACTTTAAACGTGCGTGCTTGAGTAGTCACACCCAAAATGGCATGTTCCGCTTAAAATGGGACACCGCTAATTAACTCAGAAAGTGGACAAGGTTTCCCAACCCTCCTTTCCAGAGCTCTGGCACAGAGGCAAATATTACTATGCCCTCCAGAATTCACGCAGTTGCTGTGTGCGAATGGTGTGGAAGAAAATACATTAAACTCCATACCTGTCACCAGATCTTACAGTGACCCTCACCCCATCCCCAACCCCAGAATTCTGTCTTGCCCAAATTCTATATGGCTGTATTGAGACTTACAATGTTCTAAATTTTCCTAATTCCCCATATGTCTTGCTATCTCCCCTGACATTTCTGCCTCCCTATAAGAGGTTCAAAGCTCCAGTCAACCCCTTATTCTGAGTTTGAGAGACATGTTTATTCATTCAGATAATGGAATCAATACTGTCTGGCTTATGTGACCAATCACAACTAACCAACAAGGATTGATTTTTAGATACGGAGAACTGAATACTTAATGACAAAGGGGCAAAAGGGGCAATTGTCCAGGGGCCTGGAGATTCAATGGGGTCCAGGGCTCCCCACCACCACCTCTACTACAGCAGTGGCTGGATCCCTGGGCCCTTTAAATTGCTGTCAGAGCACTGTGTGGCATGCTCCAGGCAGCTCTGAGGGCTGGCTGCCCCCAGTCCCACTTCTTCTGCCTGAGGACCCACGCCTTTTGGGAACAGGGAGTCACCCCCACACACTGCTTTCCCAGGAGCCCAGTAATTCTATTATCCTCCCCCTCCCCCCGGCTTTTATGTGCTCATTCATCTCTAGAATGGACTGGCTGGAATGGCTGAATTCCGCAGATGTTTTTCTAAGGTATCAAAAGGAAAAGCCTCTTAGAACTACAAATCAGAGCTAATGATGAAGTCTGGAAGCCATGTGGTGGTAACTGCTACTGCAATATGGGCTGTCTCTTGTCCCATCCCATTCATTGCCATCATTAGAAAAAATCAGAACTTTATGGCCTGCTGAATTCATTTGAACTCAACTGAACTACAAAAGAACAATTTTTTCCATGTTGACAAGACATCCACTGAAGCAAGTTTAATTAATGCAGGTAGAAAAATTAATATAAGCACTTTTGCTGGAAGTCCTTTCTGTACCGTTAGAGATGGTGGCATCTCAGAGGAACTGCTTCAAGACAGACCAGAGTGGAAACGAAGGACTGGAAGCGCTAAGCTCATATAGGAGAGACTAAAGCCCAATAGACAGATAGATAGGAGTGTTCCTATGCTATTTATATATTTTAAATCAAAGTAAATCTCCCACTGAAGTTGAAGAGTAAATATTGTCAAACTATCGCTGTTCAAGTGTTGCAGTAATGGGCAGTGTTCCCTGTAAGATGAGCACTCGAGTGATCACCCAGAAAAGATTCAAATGTCACCCAGCTGATTAGCAGAGCACACGTAGCACCCACAACCAGTAACATGTGTTTCTACTGGTTGTGCACATCTACACATGCCTCGGTGCACATCATAAAATTTATTCTAAGCATGGATGGAAAAAATTAGAGGGAACATTGGTTGTGGGGCTTCATTTTACCCTCCTATTTTGGGCACTTTGTGCTGTGCCATGTCTCAGGTTTTCTCTCTTCCTATCCCTATCTCTGTGTTTCTTATAGGGAAACACTCATTAAAACAGCAAAGGTATTGTGAGAATACAATTTACATACCCAGGAGTAGTCAGGTAAGTAGCATATCTCAATCATCACCACTGCCATGGTGCTGGGAGAGAAGAAGATAAAAGTGAGACCAGAACAAAGACTTTGCTTTCCTGGTCTGTTGCACAATTAACAATGAAGAGATAGAGTGGAAGTTGGGCTTCGTGCTCAGGAAAATTGGATAACTCACCTCCTAAAACACAGGCTTATATGCTGCCCCTAAAGCAGCATAGTAATCTTATGAAGAAACCTATCTATGACAAACACACTTCAGTACTAGGGTGAGTCGGAATGGTTGGTTCAAGACATGTGGCCCAATCCCAAATCTACAGCAAGTCATTTTACTGCAAGGATGTAAGCAAAGAGGAGAGTTCACATTTGGCCTTACGTGTCTGTTAAATCTAGTGGACAGTAAAACATACATAAAATTATTTACTGCCTACATAACTCTTGACAATGGTTAGGCAGCTGGTATGCTGTGACTGCTGCTTGTTATGCTAATCATAATAGTCTGAATGCGACTTGTGCTGCTCCCCATTTGTTTATTGTACCCACCTGTTTTCTCTCATGACATACTAAGATTATAAGCTCTTTGGGAGTCCATATATCTGTATACACTGTTAGCCCAATGAGCCCAGGATTGGGGGTTTCTGGTTCAACACATGTACTAATCAGGAATAACATTTGTTGATGGATCTGATCCCCTTTGAGCAGCTCTTTCATACACTGATTTTCAAGGGCTATTGCACCATTTTGCAGAGCTTTGCACACGAGGATGATGTGTGTGACCAAAAGGAAACTGAGTCATGCTAAGCACACATCATTCCAAATGTGTGAGTCGATGGTCAAACAGCCATTTATATGTCAGTTGTCTCATAGCAAATGTTCCAGAGTGTTGGCTCCCTATCTCCCAGATCCTCTAGACAGACCCACTGACAAGGGGGGCAACTGCTCCAGGGACTGGTGATTCAAAGGAGCCTGGGGCTCCCAGCAATTGCTGCTACTGCAAGAATGGTGGTGGCCAGAGCGCTGGACCCTTTAAAACACTGCCAGAGCCCCACGTGGCATGCTGCAGAGCCCCAGGTGATGTGTTCTGGATGGTGCTGAGGGGGAGGAGCAACATGCTCTGGGAGGCACTGCTCCAGCCCCACCCCTACCACTGTTTCGAAATAACTCCCTGCTGTTTAGACATGGACTAAGTTATTTTGGGATAGCACTAGTTATTTTGAAATAGTGTTGCCGTGTAGATGTCCCCTTGGAGTGTGACTTATTCTCCTTCCCACTGGCAAGAGATTAGGGCTATCACTGATTGCCTCAATGAGGGCCTAGAGTCTGCATAAAGGACTATGATGGTTATACACGAGTACAGGGCTTGATTTTCAAAGAATGCATTTTAAGTGGTACAGCTGGTTGGAAAACTTCAGTGAAAAACAGAAACAAAGTGTAATTTTTCACATTTTCCAGCTTCTCTAGCCATGTCACACTTCATAGTACAAATAAACGTCTGGAAATGTTCTCAAAAGTTGGCATTATTCTTTGGTGACATTCATGTCCTCTGTTGCATATGAAACAGGTCATCAAAAAAGAAAAAGAATGAGGATCTACCAAAAGAATGAGAGTTGAGGTAACAAACCACCCAGATGCCAAATCCTACAGTGGTCAGATTGTGGGGGGAAGGAGGAGGAGATAGGAGGGGAGGGAGGGGAATGGAGCCTGATTGTGGGGAATAATCATGAAATCTTGTTCATTTCTCAGGGCACTTGTACACAGCTGAGCTGAAGCCAAAATAAGCTACACAACTTGAGCTACATCAATTGCATAGCTTAAGTCAAAATAGTTTATTTTGGCTTTTGGTTCTGTCTACACAGCAGGAAGTCAGTTAGAGCACTCTTCCTCTGACTTCCCTTACTCTTCATACAATGAGAGTTACAGGAATCAGAGTAAGCACTCCTCCAGTTCGACATTATTTTGACATTATAGCTAAATAACTGCTTGGAGTATAGACATGGACCATGTTATTTCAGAATAATGTCAGATATTCCAAAATAACACTGTTGTGTTGACATAATGTCACTGTCCTTTTTCTGCAAATTAACATGCATTAAGACTTATAGTTTGATCTGTCAACAGGTTAGCAACAGAAGCAGCAGAAGAACATGAACCCAGTTCAGACATTGCTGAATACCTGCAAGTGTGATTTGCAAGTTGAAACATTTTAAGAAGACTTTGAGCAGACTATAGAGCAACCAAAGAAAAGGCTGTCCCCAAAACAATGTGTCCTAGGTTTTCCACCGTTTCCACTGTGTTTATTTCAGTTAGTTATATTCAGTTAGTTGACTAGCCATTTTGGCAGGGTTGTGAGAGAAAGGCTATGTCAAATGAAAAACAAAAAGCCCAATTCAGTATATTTTCATTAATGCTGTGAGAGCTTCAAAAGTTCTGCTCTGAGGTTTCCTGTATCTACATGTGCCGTGACATTTTATTTTATGTTCTAACCTAGTCTGCATTCTGACAAACATAATATAATAGTGCAGAGCTACTCAACACATAGCCCGTTTGTTTGTGGCTGGCGGTGCAGTTTAGGTTTACGCAGGGCTCAACATGTGGCCCACGAGTGGGATCCTTTGAACATGGCCTCCAGTGGGAACATGCTCCACAACAGCGAGGCATCTCCTAGTCGGGGTGAGCATTGAAAGACACAAGTGGACAGGCTGGCTGGAACAGACGGCTACAGGGTGTCGGCATTTCTAGTTGCCAGGGAGGAGGTGCCAAGAGCACTGGGGCATTATGGGAAGTGCTGGCGGCTTATCCTTGTGGGCAGAGCCTGAGAGGTGCTGACTGGCTCACACTGGCCACGTTTGGGTCCGGCGCCACAGCTTAAGTGCCCATCAGTGTGAAAGAAACTATTTGCATATATATTTGCATGTATATGCAACCACACTTAAGTTGCATCCCTCGGTATGTGCTGTGAGTATCATTGTGGCCTTCAGGGCGTCCAAAGTAGCCTCGCAATAGTGGGACATCCTCACCTAGCACCAACTTTTATTGTTCATGGTGGCACTTCTAGACTCCACAAAGAGCATTGTTGCTGGGCAATGTGCTTACTACCCTTTACACTTAAAACTGTTGCTAGGACCACAAGTGCTCATGACTCAGTTTTTGTCTTGTCTGAAAAATGTTACCTATGTCATTACTCAGGCAAGGGCATTAGTTCAGTACTAATTCAGAAAAAAGAGCAACGTTTATCAAATGACTCGCTTCACTTCCTGCTCCACCCTGCTGAAAACGTGCTGTGAAATCTGACATGATCTCAGCATAAGTTGGGGGAAGTGGCTACAGTATACTATTAGAAAAGTCTTGTACTTAGGTAACTGACTAGTATGACTAACCCTAACTACTTGGAGATGCCTCGCCGTTGTGGAGCATATTCCCACTGGAGGCCATGTTCAGAGGATCCCACTCGTGGGCCACATGTTGAGCCCTGCGTAAACCTAACTCCACAAGACTGACTTTTTAGCCAGATTCTTAACAGGATCTGCACCGCCCTCCAAGGGAAAAGTGATCTCCTCTCAAGTAATACGGTCGCTGTTGTGCATTCCGTAACATGAACTCAACATCCAGCCATTGGATGGTGCTTTCTCAGCTAGATTGAAAAGCCCAGTATCAAATATTTGTTCTCCAGGCAGATACTTATCGACTGTAATTAATCAATCAATCACCTGCTCTTCTCTCTGAATTACTACTGATCTAATGTCCTCCCTTAGACAAGGACTATTTAGAAGGGTCTTTGTTTTTCTTTGTGTAATGTGCAATGCATAGCAAATGGTTGGATCTAAACAAATAATGAATTCATACAATATTAAAAGTAATAAAACACCATTCTCCTTCAACACGCTTAAGTGCATTATACCAACACAGACATCCTTCATCTCAGCTCCACAAGATTTGGAACCAAATTGAAAGATGACATGTAAGGAGGTATAATTTGCATCTACATGAGTGATGGTGTATTTGTGAGTCTAAGGCCATGCCCACACGTATAAGTTTATAATAGAACTATGCCACTGTAAGAGAGCTCATTTAGCCACTTTATGCTGTCAACATAGTAAAACCAATTCAACAAATGGCAACAGCTGTGTCAGTGGAGAGCGTCTCTTGCCAACATAACATCATGCACATGAGCCCTTATGTTAGCAAAACGTATTGTCATTCAAAGGGATGTTTTTTCACAGAAACTGATGAAAGTTTTGTTGATGTTAGTGGTAGTGTAGTGTTAAGCCTAAGGCTTAACATGTATACAGAGAGGGTCAGAAGAAAGTACACCAGTTTTGCTAATCTTAAACCCTAAATTTGCCCTATTGTCTGTTAGCAGTATAAACATGAGAGAAGTAAGTCATGATAATGAAACTTACCACTGGAGTCTTTAAAAAAGTGGAACTAAATGTTCTGTTGTTGTTAGGTTTCCAATGCCAGAAGGGGCCACTGTGGTCATCTGGTAACACCTTTTGTATAAAATAAGTCATAAAATGTCCCAAAAATAATATCTTTATGTCTGGTCTGAATGTGCTTCAACATCCAGCCATTGGCTAGTGTTATACCTTTCTTTGCTAGATTGAAAAGCCTCGTATCAAATATTTGTTCTCCATGTAGATACATATACTGTAATCAATAACCCCTTAACCTTCTCTTAGTTAAGATTAACCTTCTGTTAGTTAAGATAAATAGACTGATCTTTTTGAGTATGTCACTATAAGACATACTCAGCCCTTTAATCATTCTTGCAGCTCTTCATTGAACCATCTCCAATTTATCAACATCCTTTTTGAAGTGTGGCCATCAGAACTGGACACAGTATTACAGCAGTGGTCACACTAATGCAGAATATAAAGGTAAAATAATCTTTCGAATCCTACTCAAGGTTTCCCTGTTTATTCCTCCCAGAATCACATTAGCTCTTTTGGTCACAGTGTCACACAGTTTCTTGTGGACTGATTCTCTAGCCATGTATACTGTATGTCCATTTGTGAGTCTCTTCCATAGAGACATTGTCTCAATTTCCAGTTTGAGCAATTTTCGAGATTTAGATTTGAGATTTTTTTTTTTTTGTTTGGGAGAGTGGGGCTAGAGTTAGAGAAGAAGTAGAGAAGAGATAGTGAGCACATAGTTTTTAGTGGCATCTCAAGAGGATGTCTGAGAGTAAGTCCAGTTGGAGCATTACTTAGATTGTAAGTTCTATGGAGCAAGGACCGATTTTTTTGTTCTGTGTTTGTATAACACTTAGCACTGGAGGTCCTGGTCCATAACTGGGGCTCCTACATGTAACTGTAATAGTAAAACTAAAGTGATTAGGCGTGAAAGTAGGTGGAATTTCAAATCCAAAAATATTTTTGGATCGGTTTCTTAGAATATTTGTGCTTTTGAATGTGCCCATTAAGCATGACAGAAAGTTCTCAGACCATCGCCTTTCCAGCACTGTGGGAGAGAGTTTCAATTGATTGCATGTCATCTTGCAGACAAGAGGTCATATACATGTGGTGCAAGATTTTGATTTGTGTTCCTTTCAGTTATCTGGCAACTGCACAATTATCCATGTATAGGAGTTTCTCGTCATTTCCCTCCCTAACTTTCCCAGGACTGATCCCCATTTTTCTAGACAGTTCAAGACCAACACCTTTTCCTGTTTGAGGAAGTATTCCTTTTTTATTACAATCTGTCAGCATCTGTTGTATTGAGTGTCAGCCTCATTTGCAACTTTGCATTCTGATGTACAAGTGATGTGGCTAAGCGGCATGCACTGAAAGATGGGTACTCTCTTGTTGACCCCATCAATTTTCAATACTCAGCCCCACTCTTCTTAATCAAAATCACTTCAAAGACCCAAAACAGATTGATTCACATGTGAACACTACCCAAACTGTCTTCCAAGGGGGAAATACTTGTCTTATGTTCCTTTGAACCCACTGTTGCCCGTTTACTTGTATTTACTTTGCATGGCCTATGGCTGAACCATGGAAATTAGAAAACAAACTCCTATTCAGCAAGTCATGTCAAAGGTGACCGCTATGCCAGAAAGTTGACTGTGGGACAAACATTCCCTCTGATCAGGAGGCCTCTTCTGCAGTGTTGCTGTCTCCACAGTTACATACCTGTCTGCAGAAGCCTTTAGTTTATCTTGTCTATGTGGGAAGTCCTAGACGATGCCATCAATCTGAGAGATGAGAGGGATGCTCCCTTGACACTTAAACAATGGCTGTGGTGCAAAAGAAAGAAAATTAGCTCCACTCTGAACAAACTTCTTTTGAACTGCACTATGTTCCCAAAAAGCATCAGAGCCATCATCATGTTCACATACAGGTTTTGTGCTGAAAAAAACAAGAGATGACATAAGCTGGGAGCCTGGAGGAAGTACTGAGGAAGGATACACAGAAGGGCACTGTGAAAACATATATAAAAATAAAATAAAAATGAAGGATCCAGCAGTGCTGGGTGGGGCTGAAGACAAAAGTGTCCAATGAATACAGCTGATTTGTGTTTAACCATCTACATATCTAAACATTAAGGGCAACATTTTTAAGTACAGGTGCCTTATGTTGGGCTCCTAACTCCATAATCAAGCCTCCACGATCAATTAATAATTAAAGATGACCTGATTTTCAGAGGACCTAGTAACTGCTAGCTACAGTCGTTGATCCTAATCCTGCAAGTTCCCTCTTTCCCTCTTCACTGAAGTGAAGGACTGAGTATAAACAGCATTACTCCCACTCACATCACTCACCCATTCACTCCTTTCATTGGGCTGCTGCTGCTGGAATTTTTAGTATGATAGCTCAGTGTTGACCTCACTTCCTGGAATCTGGCATTGGAAAACATTTAAAAATATATATAGTATCATACAACTCTCAGGCACAGTTTCCCATCTAGATATATCAGGCTTCATCTAGAGATATCAGGTCATGTCTGAGGATTGCTGCTGCGCACTAGTAAAGATAACAGCATCTGTTGATAGCAGAACAGGATTTCCTGAGAGTCTGTGAACTTTAAGCATAGTCTCAGGAGCAGCTTTGAGAGCCCTCTCAAAATCTTGATGAGCTCTCCAATATTAGAGAAAAGGTGGGTGATGTATTTTTTTTATTAGACCAACGTCTGTTGGTGAGAGACAAGGGGTCATGTGCCCCCAACAACATGGGTGAAAAGCAGCCAGCATGGCAAAGTTGGGGGGGGGGGCTGGCACCCGCCACAGGGGTCCAACCCCACACACACTGACAGCGGTGGAGGGAGGCAGAGCAAGGCGGCCCTCATTGCTTTGCTGTCCTGGTATTCTGCTTCAGAGGAAGGAACAGGACCATCCCACATTCCTTGGCAGAAAGGGGAGTGATGTAGCCAGGGGAGCAAAGTGAGCTGGGGCTGCCTTGCTCTGCTTCCCCTTGCTGCTGCAAGTGAGTGTGTGGAGGGGTGGACCCCTGTTGCTGGGGCTGCCCACCACTAGTCCCCTAGGGCCACCTCAGTGGGGAAAGAGGCAAGGGGAAGGCAGAGCATGAGGCACAGGGGGATTGTCCCAGCCATTCCCCAGGATGGGGCAGGTCACATGGCTGATGGACACCTCCCCCCCACCCTCAAGTCTCCCTTCACCAGTTGCCTCTGGTGAGAGAGACAAGTTTTTGAGACACACAAAGCTCTTCTTCAGGTCTGGGAAAGGTACTCCCAACAAGAGAGCTAAATGCAAGGTGGAACAGATTGTTCAGCATAAGTAGTTAGCACACCCTGTAAGGGACCTTTGAAGGTAGAGTGGCCTATTAACAGCTTTGTGGCCATAGGATAGAAAGAGGGAGTTAGTGGGTTACAGATTGTTGAAATAAGCCATAAATGCCATGTCTCCATTCAGTCTGATTTTGAGAGTCTAGCAGAGTTATGAATTTAAGCTTTCACCCTCATCTTTTGAAAGTGTTGTGCAGATTTTCTTTGAGGATAAGGACTGATAGATGAGATCTACAGGGATCACACTAGGAAAATTGCTCACTCATAGGTGACAGGATGTTTTTATCATTTTCCTGAGTGAGTTCATGTGAAATGTTGTGATTGGTTTCACCCACATAATTGTTATGAAGTCATTTAGTGCACTGGATGAGGTAGACCACATCTTGTGAGAGGGAGGTGTAGGATCCATGGATCTTGAAAGATGTGTTACAGGGGTGTTAATCATTGTAGCAGTGGAGACATATCTGCAGGTTTTGTATCTGTTGTTCTGGCAGGATTTGGTGCCACTTTCATCTGGTGTGCCTTGATCTGTGGGGAGTGTGCCTCTCGTGATGAGCTTACAGAAGTTAGGGGATTGCTTGAAGGCCAGAAGTGGGTGGCATTGTGAATGATTTCTTTAAATATAGGGTCCCCACTGGGTTGTAGTTGATGATGCCCTCTGTGGATTCCTAGAGGGCAGTGGTTGGTGACAATTAGGGGCGTGCAGTCATATGAGATTTTATTTTTACTTCGAAGCATGTTCTCTAAGGGTATTTGAATGACCCACTCCATGCGGTGATCTTCTTCTTCGATGGAATATCCTTGTTTGATGAAAGTGGTCTTAAGTGTTTTAAGGTATGTGTCCTCGACTTTCTCCTCAGAATGTATTCCGTGGTATCTTCATGCCTGGCTGTAGATATCAGATTTCTTGATGTGTTTGGAGTGATTTCTGCATCTATGAAAGTAGGTATGGTGATCCATGGGTTTCTCACATATGTCTGTAGGGTTCCGTTGTTGGAGCTGATTGTGGTGTTCAGGAATTTGATGCTAGTGTGAAGTGTGTTCCAGAGAAAGTTTAATTCAATGGTCCCCAAACTTTTTATCTCATAGTTCCATTGTGTCCCATATCCCGTTCCTTACTTGTGTCCCTTATCCTGAGCCAGATCCGGGAGCAGGGACACAGTACCAGGAGCAGAGGACATAGACACAGGTAAGAAGGTGAAGGCTAAGGCAACAGCTGGGGTGGGGCCAATGCTGGCAGCTGGAGCATAGGAAGCAGGACCAGGAGCTGAGCCCTGGGCACAGTCCAGCAACCAGGTTAACAGGAGTTGTGGTTGGTGGTGCTCTTTCCCTGTTCCTTATGGAGGCTGGCCTGGGCCCCAGGCACATACCCCAAATATTCCTCCATGGCCTTGTAGGGTCCACATTTGGGAACTTCTGGTTTAATGGACACCTGGTGGCCATTGAAGCTGTGGTGGAAATCTATGAGGGAGTGTCACAGGGTGAGCCTTCTGGTTCCCCTCAGGAGGAACCTTCCTTTAGAGATCAACCCCATGTGTATCCTAACATTCAAAGTCAATAGTACTCCCTTGCCACAGGGCAGTGTGGCCTAGCAGCCAGAGTCAGTAGTACATCTCCCCTCACACAGGGCAGAGTGGCTTACTAGCCAGAGTCAGTAGTACAGGGAAGGCTAGAGTTCCTTGTAGGGTTAATGCAGATGGGATAGAGGGACTTGGGCCCAATTTCTCCACAAGATCCCTTCCCAGGGCCCTGTCAGCAGTGGAGGGGACCACCACTAGCTCAGCAAAGAATCCTGCCAAAAGATGCTGAGCACCCGGGGTACAACTCCCTTCCCTGGGCTACTTCCTACCAGTATCTCCCTTGTAGTCTGCTCTATCTCTTTCCTCCAGCCCTGAGGCTTCTGCTGCAGTTCCCTGCTGACTGGCAACCTCCTCTAAGTGTACCTGAGCTTCTCCTTCAGGAGCTACTGGGGCATCTCCTGCCTTGTCAGCAGTCAGCCCAGACTTAGCTACTCCACAGGCTTTTATAGCTGGCCTCCAGCTGGAGCATGCCCAGCAGGGCTGTGGTGGTGGGGCCTTCTTAGCCAGGTAGCCAGGCTTAACCCTCGCAGCCCCATTGGGGAGTTGGAACACCCTATCACAGAGAGTTTTAGCCATCTGACCAGAGGATGGAAAAATAACTGCTATATCTTGGGTATATCATTGGTTTCATGGTGCATTTTTAAGTTCAGAAGAAATGTGGAGAAAGCAACTAGAGAAGATGCTGTTCTAGATTTGATTTTTAAAAATAGGAAGGAACTGGTTGAAAATTTGAAAGTGGAAGGCATCATGATGAAAGTGATCATGAAGTGGTAGAGATAATGGAGCAAATAATTGATCACTCAATCTGTAAACACCTAGAAGATAGTAAGGTCATAAGTGAAAGTCAGCATGGGTTTGCCAAGAACGAATCATGTCAAACCAAACTAATAGCTTTCTTTGACAGGGTAACAAGCCTTGTGGCTGGGGGGAAGCAGTTTATGTGGTATATCTTGACTTTAGTCAGGTTTTGGGCAGCGTCTCATATGAACTTCTCATAAACAAACTAGGAAAACACAACCTAGATGGAACTACTATGAGGTGGGTGCACAAAAGAATTGAAAGCAATTCTCCAAGAGTAGTAATCAGTGATTAACAGTCAAGCTGGAAGGGTATATCAAATGGGGTCCCAAAGGCATCAGTTCTGGGTCTGGCTCTGTTCAGTATCTTCATCAATTATTTAGATAATAGCATAGAGACTACACTTACAAAGTTTGTGGGAGGAGTTGCAAATGCTTTGGAGGACAGGATTAAAATTCAGCATAATCTGGACAAACTGGAGAAACAGTCTGAGGTAAATAGGATGATATTCAATAAGGACAAATGCAAAGTACTCCATTTAGGATGGAACAAATACATACAAAATGCAAAATGACTACCTAGGAAGAAGTACCTGCAGAAAGAGATCTGGTGGTCATAGTGGATCACAAGCTAAATGTGAAACAATAGTGTAATGCTGTTAGGAAAAAAAGCAAACATCTTTCAGGGACGCATTAGCACAGTTGTCTCCAACCTTTTTAAGCACGAGATCGCTTTTTGAATTTAAGTGCAATCCAAGATCTACCTCACACCCAAATACCCTTGCCCTGCCTCCTTTGTGCCCCTTCTCTGAGGCCCCACGCCTGCTCACTCCATCCTCCCTCACTTTCACCAATCTGGGTCAGAGGCTTGGGGTGCAGGCTCTGGTCTTGTATTAAGGGATTTGGAGTGTGAGAGGGGCTCTGAGATGAGCTTGGGGAGGCTGTTGGGGTACAGGAGGGGGTTCTAAGTGCAGGCTTTGGGAGGGTGTTTGGATGCAGGGTTGCTCGGGGCTAAGGCAGGGGCTTGGGATGTAGGAGGGGGTTCATGCTTGGGGTAGGGTTTCGGGATGTGGGTTTCAGCTTGGCACTGCTTACCTTGGGTGGCTCCTGGTTGGTGATGCAGTGGGCTAAGGCAGGCTCACCCCTGCTCTGGCCCTGCACCACTCCCAAAAGCAGCCAGCAAACTCCATCCCAAGTCCTGTTGTGCCCTCCACTCCACACCCCTTTGTGAAGATAAGATATTGAGTGGGAGAAGGGACACCTTGACATCAGCACCTTCCTCTCCCTCCCCTGCACAGCAAGTAGGAGGCTCCTGAGGGGACAGCTCCAAGGCAAAGTGCAGGAGATGCACAGCAGTGGAGGGAGGGGCAGCTGAAGTGCCAGCACTTGATAATAGCCTCTTGGCTAAACCAGTCAGGATCACCTGTAAGAGGCTCCAAGATTCCCCAGTAGATTCACATCTACTGGTTGGTGACCACTGCATTAGCAGGAGTGTTGTAAGCAAGATGTGAGAAGAAACTCTTTTGCTGTACTCTGAGCTGGTTAGGCCACACGTATTGTGTCCTGTTCTGAGCACCACATTTCAGGAAAGATGTAGACAAATTGGAGATGGTCCAGAGAAGAGCAACAAAAATGATTAAAGGTCTAGAAAACATGACCTCTGAGAGAAGACTGAAAGAACTGGGTTTGTTTAGTCTGGAAAAGAGAAGACTAAGAGGGGACATGAGCCTTTTAAGTTCCTAAAAGGTTGCCACAAGGAGGCAGGAGAAAAATTGTTCCCCTTGAACTGCTAATGATAGGACAAGGAGCAATGGGGTTAAATTGAAGCAAGGGAGATGTTAATTGGAAATCCTAACTGGTAGGGTTCTTAAACATGGAAATAAATTGTCCAGAGAGTTTGTGGAATCTCCATTGGTAGAGATTTTTAAAAGCAGGTTAGATAAGCACCTGTCCAGGATGGTCTTGATAACACTTAATCCTGGTATGAATGTAGGGGACTGGACTAGTTAACCTTTCTAGGTTCTTTCCATTCCTATTATTCTATAAGACTATCATTTATCCAGAAATTCTTCTTCAAATTGGTTCATGAAGAGATTGGCATATTGGGGAGCTATCCTAGTACCTATGGCTGTTCCCATGTCATGTACAAAATGTTCATTATTGAATTTAAAATTTGTTATGACTGAGCATAAAATGGATAAGCTTGGTGGTGTGTTGGAAGTGGATATCTGACTATTGTCCATTGTTTTGTAAATATTTGAGGCAGGCAGCCAGGCTGTCATTGTAATGGATGTTGGGATACAGATAATTTATATCCATGGTGGTGAAGATGGCATTCTGAGGGTCTTTGTTAATCTTGTGGACTTTATGAAGGAAGTCAGTTGTGTCCTGGAAGAAGCTGGTCCTTTGTGTGGTGAATGGTTTCTATGAATCCCAATTTTCCTCGAGTAAGAGGGCTGTGACTAGATATGAAGGGTCTGCCTGGGAGTATGTAGAAGGTCCCTAGATTGGGTTTGTAGAGAATGAGTTTGTGGAGTTTCTCTAAGGTCATGTCTACACTAGGAAACTATTTCAAAATTACTAAATTTGACTTAAAAACTTCCGATTTAACAAATTCAATCTAGTGTGTCCTCACTACGGGGAAGCATCAAAATTAGTCCAAGGCAGGCTCTGTTAATGTGGACGTGCTACTTAGACTTAGAGCACCAGGAGGCACTCTGGGAACTGCAGGAGGCCTCCCAGTGGCCAATAAGTTCGATATTAGCAGCACTGGAGCGTCCACACTAACGTTGTTTTGAAATTATTATTTCGGAATTAGCGTTACTCCTCATGAAAAGTGTCAGTCCCCGTAATACACGAGGTTCGAAGGGATGCCGGAAAGGATGAGACCACAACTGGGGGTTTTAAAAAGCACAAACTGATTTTATTTTGATGGCGCCAGACAATCATCAGAACAAAAATTAAACAGATTGCCAGACAACACAAAACAATTCCCTGAGGCTTTTCTAAATCACAATAATTCCCAATAACTGCCCAGGGGTTAGGAACAGTTGAATTAACACTGGTATTGTTCATAGGGCTGATTATTTACACAACTTTATACAAGGAAACAGTAAAAAACCTAAACCACAACTATTTATAAACTAACTTAGTAACTTTTTAACCACTATCACTTGGCAAGCAATAAGGACAACTAAAAAATCAATTAGGATAGGGATGATGGCGGGGGGGGGGGGGTTATACCAGTTCTGGAGACAGCAGGAACACAAGTACCGGTCACATGCTCATAAACTGTCTCCACTCGGGTCGACCAACTCGGAGTACGCTCAGTAAGTCTCGAGAGCGGGGGGTTCAAGACGTCTGGGTGATCAGGCCAGGCATTCACTCGATGCGAATCCCCAGTGAGAGAGGGGCTGCCTGCCTGTTTTATTGCCTGTGAACTTATCATCCCATAGGTTGGTTTTTGCTGCAGTGGGTGGAGTAGCAGGCCTGAGCACAAGTCAGCCCATTGGCTGATCTTTCACTGCAATGGATGGAGCGAGCAGGGGAAGATTATTAATTTACATGCCCTTATATGGAAAACACTCCACCTCACAGACAGAGCCCCCTATACCATTTCTGACGTTCTGTCTCGGACAAAAAGCAGGAGTACAGAGTTCAAATTCCATAGCCCATTATTTCAAAATGACGCACCACTTATAAATTCAAACTTGGAGGGGTTATTTCGGAATAAGATCCTAGTGTAGACCAGGGCTTAGTGTTATGTCAGGAAGGATTTGATGACATCTTTTGCCTGGATATACTGTGGTGTGGGGTATTTTTTGAGTTCTTTCTAGCAGGTGGTGTCGGAGAGTTGTTAGTTGGCCTCATTAACATAGTTCTTCTGGTTGAGGACTACCTTTGATTGCTAGTTTGATCAATATCTGGTTGTTAGATTTTAGGGACTGTATGGCTATCCTCTCAGCAGTGTTGAGATTGTGTTGGATGTGATGTCAATTTTTTGTCTGAAGCAATCAATGTAAAGATCAGGAGTGTGGTTTCACCTGCTCTTTGTTATCCAGTCTGATTATTCTTTTTTTTTTCTTATGATTGTCAATGGGAATGTGGTAATTGTAAGTGGTATTGCTGTGGAAATTTTTTTTGAAGCAGAGACAGTGGAAGAATTTTTCTAGTTTTCCACATTTTAATTTAGTATCAGGTTCTGTGGTGAGGTAAAAGTTCATAAAAAGAAAACATAACTCAGCTTCAGTGAGGGGAAGTTTTGAGAAATTGATGACATTCAGGTGTCATGTCGTAGTCATGTGGTGAGTGCTTGAACCATGGTTTCTTCCAGATGTGGAATTCTCTGGGTTGTGGATTAGTTGTAGTTGGTTCTGTGTGTGTGTGTGTGTGGCTATCATCAGGCTATCATCAGGGTTTTATGTTAGAGTTTTGTTTTAGTTTTAGGGTTTGGGGTGTTTTGGGGGAGGTGGGTTGTTTTTTGTTTTGGGATTTTTTCTGTCTTTTTTTTATTATTATTTCCAGGGAACCTTCCTGGTTTTTTTCCCTCCAGTGTGTGGGAGACTATGAGACTAAATGTTTCTTCTTTGAGATGGCCCCATCTTGGAAGATACCAAATTTAGCCATATGAAATGGAAACTCCACAGCATGAGGAAAAAAAGAAGCAAAAATTAACAGTGACATCTACTTCCTGACCAAATGCAACAAGCAAAACTTCATCCCCAGATGTCTCATTATGACCCTTTTTCCCCATGGAGAGAGAAAAGAAGGTAGAAAATCCCAAATGAAATAGTAAAATATATGGGGGGGTACTTTCCAAAATAATAGATCTGCTTAATTCTCTTTCTTTTTATTTTCTCTCTTGAATAGCATGGAGTCAGTGCTACAATGGCACTGCAGGCTTCCCTAAACAAAGCACAGCTAGTGATCGTTCCTGCTTTCCAGGACAAGTGTTCAACCGTCCTTCCCTGTATAGTGTCCATCCCCTAAGGCAAATCATCTGAAGAATGAACCCTTGCCTGTTATACCCCGTTTCTGAAATGCTTTGCATTCAGCAATGTATGTTAGGCAGATGTGGCCTAATCCTGTTCTTACTGAAGTCATTTGGAGTTTTATCTTTGCAGGGCACTATTTGTGACCAGCGATGAACTGAATGTTTGCAATGAAACTAGACACCACACAAAATTCATCTGGTTTCAATGGCATCATACGCGAACTTGCAGCTTATATTATGGTCCTAAGAATTCTCCCCAAGGTTCACAAGCCTTTCATATGAACATGGGCTGAGTTTTCATTTTCCACACAGAGCTGATGGAACTCAGGGCTCTGAAAGCTTTCAATACAAATCAGAGGAAGGCTGTCAGGGATTTCAGTGCAATTTTGCTCTGTATGGTGAGTGTTTGAAACCTAAATGCACAGCAGAACTTGTACTTTTCAGAACCATGAGGAATGAAACCCACAAAAATGCCATGCAACCTGTTATAAAATAAAAACAACGTGTTTCCCACAACTCTGGTCACTGCATTTATTTATTTTGGATGGGACAGTTATGCTGTTTGCTGCAGTCTCTCACCACTGCAGAGTCCAATCCAAATTCTGCAGTGTAACAAAATAACAGGGGGAGCTGAGCAGCAGATAAGAAAGCAAGCACGTAACTATAATCCCTAGAATTTGTAGCCTAACATTTTGTGCTATGTATTTTATAGCTTATATAGCTGAAACTCTATTAGCGCCTTCCTCTACATGGAGCCAATGAATACAACAATGCAGAATATAAATGTTTCATGAAAATTTTGTAACAATTCCTTATGACAGACTCTCAAGTGAAAGAATTATTTAAAACAAGCCAATCAGACGTGGTTTTGCTGAAGACACTTGACCTTTGGCCTCTTTCTTTGACAGTACAGTTGGCAGGAACTGATGCCACACAGCATCTGATTGCTGCGTTGTAATTTCCTTTGGAGCCATGTATTTTAAGAACTAAAATAAGAAAGCTGTTTTACTTCTTCCTTTTTTCCTGTTTACCTGCTTTCTGAGCTCTAAGCTGCTTGCAACTCTGCCACCAAAATATCGAACCTCTAGCCATGATTAAAACTGAGCAGCTCCTTTTAAACTGGCACGGTTGATACTGTCTGTTGGGCATGGTCCCCTTCCTCCCGCAATATAACAACCTGTGTTGCTGTCACTATCCACCTTTTTTGTAAGGCTAATAATGGGATTCCAAGCATGAGTGTTGCACTGCAATGTGCTGCAACTCATCAATACACAATAAAACCCTACGTTTTCTCTCCTTCGTGTGTCCTAAGCAAGGGGACTGCAGTGTTTAAAAAAAAAGTGACCCTCTGTTTCAGTTACTGTGAGTTCTGTACTCTGGTATGTGCTATAACATTTTGGAAATGTAGGGTTTCATCACTGTGCCTGCCTCTAGCTTTGGGAACACAAATAAGTTCCAGGAGACCTATCATATGATTAGTGCCAGCGAATGAGAATGCTCGGAAAGGGCAGTAGTTGCCAAAACAGCAGATGTGTCCAAAGTCTGTACCAGTTAATTTTGTGACCTACAGAAATCACTGAGAGATTTATACTGCTAATTACCGACTTTGTTTCTGGTTTAATCATCCTTTCCTTCACCTTTCTAAAAATCTAAGCAGAGGGGACCAACTAATAATAAAATCTGAGGTAAAATGTGCTGTGGGTATATTTCTTTGCAAAAGACATCTTGTGTTAGCTACGATTTGGAGAGCCACAGTGAAGGACAGCCTATTTGTTCACATTTGTGGATGACAATTCTCCTTGCAGTGAAAGCAAAATGCATCTTTAAAAAAGATCGTTACAGTTTTGCACTTGAGAAAATGAGCTGCCATTGAGTGAATGAAATGTCAGATAAATGCACAAGAAAATAACTGCAACTGATGAATTCCTGTAGTAAAGAGTCAGAAGGTTACAGTCCTTTTGTGGAAAAGGGGGAAATGTCTTTCTTTCCTCAATTTTTGAAAAAAAAAAACCTGTATAAAGTCCCAATTCTGCAAATACTCCCATACATAACTTTCTACATGTGAGTAATTATCTTGAACCCATAAACTTTGGTTACTTATATGTGTAGGTGTTCTAAGATTGTAGCTTTGGTTTGCTGACCTGGGAGCTCAGGATGTAGATTGTCCCCTAATCCTATCATTTTCTAATTAGATAATGCCTTGCAATGATTTAGATATAAGTGTTCCCCTCTGGTTCCTGTGCTTAACCATCATTACACACAAACAATGGTAACTGTGAGGGAACCATGGATGAGTGGTTTGAACCCAAGACAGAAAATCAGGAGTTTTTGTGTTCTAATTCTGGCTTTGACACTGAATCCCCTGAGGCTATGGACAGGTTAGTTAATCTTTCTGTGGCTCAGTTTACCAATCCATAAAAGGAGGATACTGGCACTTTCCAAGCCACAAAATATTATTTTGAGGTAATAAATTAATTAATATTTGTCAAACAAATTGAAGATGAAAAGTAAGTGTATGTAGTATTATTAGATATTATCATTATTATTATCTTGTTATTAAATTGGGATTTCATAGGAATATATGGTAATAGTCATCTTTAAAAAACACAAAAAATTACAGAGTCCCTTCCCACAATAGGATTGAAGCTCTGATTTCAGAGAAGACAAATGAAAAAGTATAAGACATGCAATAAATACCTTGGTATCTTGTATTTTAGGAAACGTGTCAATTGGCAATTTCAGAAATTTTAATTCAGAAAGTGAAGAAACGAAGTTAAAGTCTAATCCTCGGACAAATAATTTACCATTGACTTCAGTAGTTTTTCCTGATTAAGGAGTGGAGGACTGCCTGGAACCTTTATTTCCAGTTTGTTCCTTGCAGAAATTAGAACTGTATCTTATGTTAATATGAATTTTCAATTACGTAGTTTCTTAGGTAGATTTTATCCACTGGCCTGGCTAGGAAAACAAAGTAACAGCAAAGTACTGAATTTAGTATTGATTGGTTTATATCTCCTCTCACATCAGGAAATAAATGTGGCTATTACTCATTGTATGAACTTTCCCCACCGAGTTCTTACTTTTAACAAAGATGCAGGGCAAGCAGGTTTTTAGAACAAACAACAATAAAAATGTCCACACCAATATACCACAGAATCAGATGTTTCCCCGATCTAGGAAAATTTGTTGTCAGGGACCTAATTCTGTATGAAAGGAATGTTGTTTCATTTCAGAACCAGAGATTTCCGACAAGACAGAGCATGAGCTTTCTGAAAGGGGTGAGCTTTTTGTTTTTTTTCTCACAAACATGCTCAGACATAGCTTTCCTTTCAGCTAATTAAGCTGTTTTAAAGCAAACTGGTCAAACAGTGACATCGTAGTGGGGAGCCTCGGAATCAATTGCGTGATATAGGAGGCAGGACATTTAAAGGATGACTTCTGCCATTGTTTCCCTTGGCTGAATCTTTTCTACTTGGTCAGTGCTGCCAGAGTGACCCCATACAATCGGGAGAATTCAAAGCCACTGACCTCGAGAGATGCCATTAAGAAGGCAACTGCAGAATAAGATTTCATGGTCAGGAGCCAAATTTACCCTCTCCTTCCAAGTCTTGATGCTTACAATATTTTATATGTATGTTTTCTTCCTGTCATTAACATATTGTTAAACCCACTGAATGAAAAGAGAATGCGGGGAGAGTCACATTGGGAGAGTCACATTGATTTTATGAAAGATGGGATTGAAAAGAAAATAAGCTTGTGGAATTTTTGGTGTTCCCTTCAACAGAATGACAATGAATAATTGGCAGGGGCAAGTTTCACTTTGCCAGCGCAGATGATGGACTCTCCGTGGCATATATTTTATAAAGCAGAGTATGACACCCATTGTTTTTCCAAGCTGCTGGATTAAAATCGGCAGATTTCAACATCTGCCAAATGACCATACAGATTCCCATGTGCAAAGAAAAGACACATTCCAAAATATTCTGTTAACAACTGGAGACACTGGCAGAAATGCTCCCCTAACCCTGTCTTGCCGAGGACATCAGTAAGTGTGTTCAGCCAGGCAGCAGACACAAATGAAACCTTGGGAAACCCGAGAACTCGGCAGTCACTGTGGTAGCAGCAAAGAAAAGACAATGAACATAGTGTTTGCCACAGGGGCACCATTTCAGATTGGGGGGAGGGCGACCTGTGTATGCCATGAAGCGGGAGAGAGACAGTAAGAGAATGGGAGGCAGACTGAGGACAGTGGCTTCAGCAGTGTTACTGAGCATGCTCAGTACAAGACATGCACCAAAAGGGGAGGGAGACCAAATCCTTCTGCTCTCCCCTGCCCCCCTTCTTCCCCCAGCCTGGGACTACTTAGGCACTGGAAAACTCTGCTTTTTTTTAATCAGACAACTTAGCAGTGAGCTGACAGGAACACTGTATCTAATTCCTATATAAAAGAAAGAAAATTAAATAAATATCAGACCCACTCATCTCTAACACTTAACATATTCTGGCATCTTGTGGCAAGTCACTTAAGGGACACTAGTTAACCTTAAAATTTTAATGTATACTCTTACTTTGTTACTAACTCTGAGGAGAGAGAGACTCCTGGCCTTTCTCTCAGTTCTGGAAGGGGAATGGGGTCTAGTGGGTTACAGCAAAGGGGCAGATACATTTCAGCTCTATATAAGAACATCAGAATGGCTATACTGGGTTAGATCAAAGGTCCTTCTAGCCTTGTATCCTGTCTTCCACAGTGGCCAATACCAGATGCTTCAGCAGGAATAAACAGAGGAGGCAATCATCATGATCCAACCCCTGTTACTCATTCTCAGTTCTGGTAAACAGAAGCTAGGGACACCATACCTGCCCATTCTGGCTAGTAGCCATTGATGGACCTATTCTCCTTGAACTTATTTTGTTTTTATTGGAACCCTTTTATAGTATGGGCCTTTCCAACATCTCCTATCAAAGAGTTCCACAGGTTGACCATGAAAAAATAATTTATTACCTTATAAATTTAATTGGATCAGCTTCTTGTATTATGTTAGTGAAGGAATGAATATCATTTCTTTATTCTATTTTTCCACACCATTCATGATTTTCTAGACCTCTAACATATCCCCCCATCCTTAGTCATTTCTTTTCCATGCTGAAAAGTCTCAGTCTTGTTCATCTCTCCTCATATGGAAGCTGTTCCTTATCCCCTAATCATTTCTGTTGCCCTTTCTGTACCTTTTCCAAATCCAATATTTATTTTTTAGATGGAGTGACCAGATCTGCATACAGTATTCAAGATGTGGGCATACAATGACTTTATACAGAAGCAATAAGGTATTTTTGCCTTATTTTTTTGTCTTATTATCTATTCCTTTCCTAATGATTCACAATATTCTGTTAGCTTATTAGTTTTTAGACTGCTGCTGCACATTGAACAGATGTTTTCAGGGCACTATCCACAAAGATTCTAAGATCTCTTTCTTGAGTGGTACCAGCTATTTTAGACCCCATCATTTTTGTATGTTTAATTAGGATTATGTTTTCCATGTGCATTACTTTGCACTTATCAACATGGAATTCCATCTGCCCTTGTGTTGTCTGGTCACCCAGTTTTGTGAGATCCCTTTGTAACTTTTTGCAGTCCGTTTTGGATTAGTCACTGTTTATCCTTTTTTCAAGAGCATTTATGAGACGTTTAACAGCAATGGTCCAAATGCAGATTCCTGTAGCACAACACCCATTCCTACTCTTTCCCCCTATCTTTTAAGTGGAGTACCTGGCAATGTTTTCATGATGATCTAACTATCTTTTAATTACCTAAATAGCCAGCCTTTCTTATTCTTAATCACCCTGCCCCTCCCTCTTTTTATAACAAACTCCCTGCCCCAAAGGCAAATCTGCAAGCAACTCAAACTGCTGCATTTAAGAACTGCCTCTGGAGTCAGAGCATGAGCTTTAAGCAGACCTCAAGCATGTGATCCAGGAACTCAAACTTGGGAGGGAGCTACTGCCCCCCCATAAATGGTGCCATGGTTTGCCAAGAGTTGCACCATGTAATTTTCAATAAGATAGCATTGAGGTGTCAAGGCCTTTTAAGACTTCACTTGAAAGAGAATCCTCTGAACTGTCATTCATGCTTAAATTTGACACTTTACACTCAAGTTTGAATAAAGACGCTAATTATCTTACCCATTACAAAGATAGCTTCCCCAATTATCACCTCTAGTATCATTAGCTCACAGACATTTACCTCCCCCCCCCCCATCCTCCTTCTGTTCTGAAATTTGATTTGTCCTTTTCATATGTGTTCATTTTTTTAAATTGTATCCTTTGGTATATAAGGTTGTGACAATTTTCTTCCACTTTTTGATCTGAGGAAGTGGGTCTGGCCTACGAAAGCTCATCACCTATTAAACCATCTTGATAGTCTTTAAAGTGCCACATAGTCCTGTTTTTTGTTTCAAGATTAGTCCCTGAGACATCTGGACATAGGGCTAGAATTTCAGGTGCTCAGAGCACATAAGACAAACATTGATAGTTTTCAGCCTCCACCTCCCATGTGGAGGGAGTGTCAAGAATCAACCTGGCCTTAGAAATAGCCCTTTATCCTGTTCCAACCCTGACATTTCCACCACCACTTCAGATTGCTCTGAATGCCCCCTTTGGCAGTGTTATGTGTGAGGCAGGAGGAGGATGGAGGAGAGTGCCCATCTGTCAGCTGAGCGTTTCCCAGAGCAGCTGCCCCGTGCAAAGGAAACTTACCCAGGGTAGAGGATCTGATCTTTGGAATAAAATAAAAGGTTTCAATTTTTGCAGTTTATCATCACCCTGTTTATTCCAGATATTGTTGGGTGACACTCCTGGTGCTTCTAGGGCTGTTTTAAATCACTTTTGTCTTCTTTCATTTTCTCTCCAGTTTTGCTTCAACTCTGGCTAACATTTATTTTCCATTATGTGGTCCACATGACTATAAGGACCTGAAGAAGAGCTCTGTGAAAGCTCCAAAACTTGTGTCTCTCACTAACAAAAGTTTTTGGAAAACACATCATTACCTCACCCACCTTGTCTTGCTAATATCCTGGGACTTACACAGGTACAACTCTGCATATAAAGATGTGTCATAAGAACGGCCATACTGGGTCAGAACAAAGGTCCATCTGGCCCAGTATCCTGTCTGCTGACAGTGGCCAATACCAGATGCCCCAGAAGGAGGGAACACGACGGGTAATCCTCACGTGATCCCTCCCCAGTTGTTCATTTCCAGACAAAATGGATGTCCTGAATGCTGCATTGAGGAGCAGCCATCCAGCTGTGTGGATTGGTTTCAGCTTAGTGTGCTGAATGGTGAGACTCACTGCCTGAATCAGCCCGACTTCACCAGGGCTTCCCAAATGGCTGTGCAAGGGGCTCTGCAGAGACAAGGACAGATAAAGCTGTCATTTCAGAGATACACTGGCCTCATATCTTGCAAAGCACGACTGCCATGACAGATGCTACCCTAGGTGTCAGATATGATTTTTTTCCCCCTCACTTCCCTCAGAAATCCTCAGTATGCCCAATGCATTTGTACACTTTGATTTCAACTATCTGGTGTATCATGAATGGGCAGTATGGATTCCATATAATAAAGCTTTTAAAACACGCACACTAAACAAAACCATTAAATAAATTTTATCATTGAAAACACTCTTGTAAAGATTTAGACTATTAGTAACGTTGACTACAAGTACAATTACGAAGGGATGTCTGAAGGATGTGGAAATTGTGTGTCATATTCTACTTTTTCCGATGGCAAATAATCCAGTCAGCTGTGTCTATTCTTCTACATTAAAATAGCAGCCGATCCTTTGCAGTTTATTTATTAGACTTAAACTATTTATGTCTCAGATTGTATCTGTCTTGAGCCCAGTGGGCCCAATTCCTCCCAGATGTAATTCTGCTATATACACACCTATGTAGACATTCCCCTTTCAAGGAGGCAGCTGTTTTAACTGACTTGCCTCTACTATTAACTCAGACAATCACATAATGCTGGGAGCTGAACGGAAGTTTCAGTAGCAGGTAACTAAAGCTGAAGCACAGTTAGGGCAAACAGACGTTAACAGAGATTATTATAGTATGACATATACTGACTTGAGCTGAGGTTCACAGTGGAAAATTTTAACCTCGTGGGTTTAAAAAGTGACCAACATTACTGCTTACTGCTTTTTCAATTAATGAGTTAATACTGTAGTTTACCGTACAAACTACTCATCTAGAGCCCCACAGTATAACATATAATATTGACTCTCTCTGTCATTATATGTCTATACTATTACACATAAAGCATTTCAAAATGCACACAAGAGAAGCAATGGCAACGTAAGTCGTGATAGCAGTCATAGGTTGAGGCAGTGTGCTCTAGAGCAGTGTTTCTCAACCTTTTTTTTATAAAGTACCCCTTTAAAAAAATTATAAGTACTCCCTTTTAAAAAGATTAAATTAGAAGTACCCCTAATACCTACAGTTTTCAGACACACACAATTTTTTTCTACCATTGCAACACATTTGTTTAAACAAGTTAATCGTAGCCGGGCAGGCGATGAAATTTTGGGGTATAAAAAGTACAAAAATAATAAAGCGCTGTAAAAATTACCAAAAAAATTCAGTTTTCTCCAAATTTCGGTTGTGTTGATGTACCCCCCAGACTTCTCTCGAGTACCCCTAAGGGTACTTGTACCACTAGTTAAGAAACACTGCTCTAGTGGGTGGACACAAGAGACAGAGACAGAGGTGCTGTTCCTGGGTTAGCCACTGGCTTTCTACATGACCTTGGGCAACACTCTTCACCTTTCCGTATCTATGATTTTCCCTCATGTCTATTGTCTATTTAGACTATGTTCTCTAGCATGGGAACTGTCATTTTGCATTAGTGACTGTTTGTACAGTGCTTAGCACATGGAGGCCCTAATTTTGGTTGGTATCTTTAGGCATTACTATAATAATATTATAATGACAATCAATGTAAGTGGATGGTTTGTAAAAGCGTATGGTTTCTGACTGCAATGTCCATTTAGAATTATTGTTAACTCAATAGCTTGATGTACTGGCACATCTACGCAGGGGAGCCACCAGAATGGCCAGGACCCTGGACAGGATGTGGGCTGCAGCTCCGTGCTCCCAGAAGGGGTTTGGCCTCAAACAAAATAGGTAGGTCTGGGGGCTAGTCTCCCGCTGCCAGTGTTTCAGCACCACCCAGAACTCCGGTGGTGATTTAAAGGGCCCAGGGCTTCAGTCGCCACAGCTGGTGGCTGTGGAAAGGAGTTCCAGGCCTTTTTCAATCAACAGCCCCAGTACAATTGCCCCCTTTGCCTGCCTCGTTGGTGGGCCTTCATCTATGGCTGTATCTGGAAATCTCACTCTTCATCCTGTCACAAATCAGACCATAGAGTTGGGGGAAAAGAGCACCCACTTCAGTATTTGGGACTTGATCCAAAGCTTATTGAAGTTAATAGGCATCTTTTCATTTACGTCCATGGGCTTTAGATCAGATACATTTTTGGTACCGGAGTAAAGTTTTTGTGATGGAATAAATAGTCTATTGTTTGTTACCATTGTAATATTCATTGTAATGGCAGGATGTCAGAGGGCCTCTTCTTGAATTGCTGGAAAACTTCTGTAAATCCAAGGAGGTAAGTGCCAGGTAGTTAATTGTATTAATAATTTATTTCAACTATCCAGACAGTGAAGTGCTCCATGACAATAAGTAACATAAACAATAGAAAGAAAATAGACTTTAAGAATAATTTTCATTGTACTCATCTAAATTAGTAGGATTTGGGTTTTTTGAATTGTTGTTTTTCTCAATAGTGCCCCTTTAAACACTATGCCATGCCATCATGGCTGTTCTGGGTTATGTGGAGGTGGTATTACTTCAATATCTCCCAGAAAAGAAACAAAAAAATCCTTGCAGGAAGTGTGCAGAAGCTAGTTTTTTTGAGACAGGTAATTTACTACTTGGCCAATGCTTGCTTACTTCATGGGCATTGATAGTTTTTTATATTGTTCTCCCACTCAGGAATCTGATTCCTCACTAGGTGGTTTAAACCTATGTAAAGTGAGAGTAAAACACTACCAGTGTTGGATACAGCATTTTACGTTTTCATAGCTGTAAATGACCAGTCAGGGTAGAAGAGCGATTGTCCCAAGGAATGACAGTGTCCTATCACAATAAGTCACTAAGGTAACTACTCCCAGAAAGACCCATTTCTGCAGGTAGCATTTCAGAAGTGCCTTAACAGCTTGCAGGGTTTAGGTACCTGTAGTTATGGTAACTATAAGTGGATAGGAAGTGAGTACGTCCCTGCACAGGCAAGTTAATGCCAGACTGACTTTGTTTGTTACTGCATTTTTGTTCCTGGAGTTGAGACCTGAGAAATGCCTCTAACTGGTACTGTTTTCTGGCCACTTGCTACTTTTCCTGTGTAGTTGCATGTTAAACATGATGACTTGCTCTACAGAAGCCATGTGTTGTCATAATGTAACATCATTAAACAAAGTGTTTAGAGCACTTTTAGCCGAGCCAGAACATGAACAACAAAACCCGCCAATTACAGTGTCATTTTGTGTAGTTGTTAAGGTTTCAAATGTCTCCAACTTTTTCTGGTAGGCCATATTGAGCATGTCACAGCGAACATCTGAGATAACGATTTGCTAGGCAATGTGCAATTCTCGACCCTTTTTTTTAATATCAGAGAAGAAAGAGTTCTTTATAATAATTTGGCTCAAATGTCTACACACATTGCTCCAGCGTCTGTAGCAGCATGTGTTTCTAGGATTGTTCTGGAAGAGAAAATGCAGAAACAGCAGGGAGCAGAAGATAAACAGGCAATTCGTGACTCATTAAAACAAGCATTGGTAGCCAACATTGTGGAGTGTGTGAAGGCCCCAGATCCAACTCGCCAATAAACTTTTTTTTACCAGCTGGACTTAGCATCTGTCAGAGTTTGGAAGGAGAGATAATCTGGTACAAATGATTTCAGTGTGTCGCTTTTATTAACCTGCCACCTTACATAACACTGCTGATTGGGAACTCAGGGAACTGTTTGAACAATGACACAGCTTATTGTTGGAATGTTACAACTTCACTATTAAAGATGCCTTTTCTTTTTAATTGTAACAAAGACGACTGAGTAACTGAAAAATTATAATGAAACAAATGTACAAAGCAAGATACGTGCCAGAACAATATTCCAAGCTGATCTTTTTTCTTAGCATTCAGTTCTTCATATAATTAATATACCTGAACAACTTTTTAGACAGCTTGTCACATTAACAGTTACACACAAACTCTGAACAAAACAAATGCCACACTGGGAGCACTTATCTAATCCCCCCTGCTATTGTAAATGGGCATGATATAGCTGAGGGTTTGAATGTCTGATTCAAAAAGTGAAATGCGAGTGGTCTAATGTTGTGACAGAGTCAACCTTTTGCATAAAAATGATTTTTTTCAAAGGTTTTAGAGAATTTTAAATGGCATTCATTTTTAATGACGTTTCCTTTATTAATGCCAAAACTCTCATTAACTACAAAAGGAAAAGGGTTAATCTCTAAAAGACTTTCTGCCTGGACGTGAAGAGAAAAATTATATATATATATATATTACTGTCTTCAGTGAGGGCAGACATTGCTAGAGGTTACACAACAAAGAGAAAAACCACAAAACAGTGTTTTGTTTCTTTTCCAGATCAGATGCCAGTAATTTCAAATTAATGGAGATGTTTACTCTCTAGTACAAAATTTGCACATATTAGATTATAAAATATGAATAAGCTGTTTTCCTCTAGCAAAATATAGAGCTGCCATTTCAAAAATGAAAACTGCATAGACTTTGTGAGGAAGGAAAAAAAGACTAAGGAATACCTCACATTTCATTACGGTTAGCCTATTATTTGTAGTTTTGAAACTTTATTGGTCCCCAGTCTAATCTTTTCTGAGTATAAAAACATTAACATATGGTTTAACACAGCACAGGGCTGGAAAGTCCATATCCCAAATGCACATTGTATGCAGGGTGACATTCACACTAAATATCATCCCATAGGGTCTGTACTCCATTTTACCTGGGATTGGAGAGCCATGAAATCTCTGGAAAAGTTGTTCATGAGTCTGAACCAAATGGTGCACAGTGTACTGAGATACTAACAGTGTATGCTGCTGCCAAAGGTTGTGGCTCAAATGTCTCTCTAAGTAACATTAAAAATCTGCTGCTTCATGCCTATGAATTTCAATATTTATAGTGTTCAATAAAATGGTCCACTGTCAGAGAGAGATGGGCCACTGTGCTCTCGCTGAGCAGATGGGCTGCAATATGGCACATTTACATGGACCAGCTGTGGAGTGCAGAAATGAATGCTGGTCATAGACAGGGTACAGGCACCACATCTGGAATGCTAACAGACTGGCCTGCGTATCCATTGTAAACTTTCCTTCAGCAGGATGAGCTCTGATTTAAAGCTGCTCAGTGTACCTTAAACTGCATCAAGAGTCCTCATTAACACAAGAGACTACAGTGAGGTTTAGGGCCTGGAACTTCTCTGTTGGGCATCTGTTAGAATCCGAGAATGGCACTCTGTAGACTACGGTAGAGACGCCCCCGGGAGAGATTCTCTTACGTATGGAGTTATGTTCTAAATTTAACATTTTTTCATTCTGTTCTGCACAGTGTTATTATATTTTACACGGTATATTTTCTGATAAATGTAGAAAATAAACTCAGCCTTCCTCCCAGGGGAGATCTGCAGATATTTGAAAGCTATTTGATATTTGATCAAATTGTTTATTTTGTAAGCAGAAAATGTCAAATACTATAGCACTGATTAATAGTAATAAAAATTACTCATCTACCACATTTTAATTACCAAAGTCATTTTTAAAACCTACCAAGCCACCAGGCTATATGTGGTTTTGGAATATGGGCTTGATTTCCATTTACACAGAGGCAGCTTTACTTTGCTTTAGAGATAAAATCCTGACTTCAGTTAAGTCTATGGGGAAATTCCCAGTAGATCCAGGATTTCCTCTAGCAATATAAAGAGACTTTTCAAAAAGTGGGTGTGTAAATATAATTTACTCACATCTTAGGGCTACTTCACACTACCAGAACAGCCTACCATGTTTTTAGTGTAAATGAGAATCAGAAGACTATGTAGCTCATATTTTCAATACAGTGTTTTTTTTGTAAATTGTTGACCTAAGAAGAGAATTATTGAAATGAATCCACATCTGGTATTTCAACTTTGGTTGCAGACTTTGCTATTGTAGTTAAGTGAAATAGCCACATAATTTAGGGTTGTATTTCCATTAGAATATTGATATATAAGGCAAACTACCCCTTTTGGAAATCAGTGTCCTCCAATGTGCTGCCTCCCTAATGCAGGCCTTTTAAATACTGTACAAGCGCTGAACAGTACAGAAACTGCTAGTGCTTCTCTTACGAACCCGTTCTCACACGGTTGAAACTGAGGCATAAGAATATAACTTAAACTAAATAATCAGGTCTTGGGGCTGCAATTTTCAGTGGTACCTAGGAAATTTGGTGGATTTTTACATACTTTCCATATTTTGAAGCCAAAATGTGTTAATAAAGTCTAGTGTTAATACTCATGCATGGCATACACAATAAGGATTCCCCTCTTGTAGAATATGAATGCATATTTTAAAAACAAAACCTGAAAAGCAGCTACATGCATTTGGGTCCCTATTCTGCTCTCATTGAAGTTAAAGACAAAACTCCCATTAACTTTCAATGGGCTCTGGATGGAGTCTTTTGTTTTCTATTACTCTAGAATGCGTTTTACAATACACTGCAAAGTCGCATGGTGCCCACTGTTTTGCAGATCAGTAGTAATACACAAAGGCTGTATGTAACTGAATGGGTACACTGGTAAGATGGAAGGTCAAAGGGAACCTGCCACTTGCACAGGAGGTATAGCCATAACATTTTTGTCTTAGTAATTGCTGATGACAGGCACTATATAGACTTGAATGTGCAGGGTGTAGGTACCTCTGCATCTTGCAAGAACAGAAGAATGGACCAGTGATTAGGAGATTTCCATTCAACTTCCAGCTCTCCTAGACTTCCTGTGGGATTGCAGGCATGTTGCTTGGTCTCTCTGGGCCTCAGTTCCATATCTCTAAAATGGGGAGAACAGCTCTGTCCTATTTCCCAAGAGTATTATGAAGGCTGTTAATTACCCCAGGAGTACCTGCAATAGCTAGAGGACTCAGTATGTCATAGGACTGAATGCTGGTTTAGAATAGAAAGAAAGCTTAAGGCAATCGCTGCTTAAAATGAAGAACAAAGATTTTTTTAAATTTTATTTTGGCCCCTCAGATATGCATGGGCAATTTAAATTAACTCCACATTAATTGGAAATACAGGTTGAACCAGCTGAAAATACAGGTTGAACCTCTCTAGTCCTGCATTATTTGGTCTGGTAACATCGGTGGCCTGGCATGATTATAGTTAACTAGATGCCCACTTATAATAGGTGTGGCCAAGTTTCCCGCCGCTCCATAAAGTTTGTCTACAGCCACCAGTCCTGGCTCTCAGTGTTCTATGCTATTATTTAGCACTAATTTACCCCTAAATGTCTTCTAAGAGTCCAGGAAGTAGTAGAAGAGTTGGTAATGCTGCTAGACAATATTGACCTCCTGTGGTCCAGCAAATTCTCTGGTTCAGCAGCAGTCAGGTCCTAAGGATGCTGGACTAGGGAGGTTCAATCTGTACATGATTTACCTGAATGTGAATATACTGCTCCATCCAAAGTCAGAGCATGTGGGAATAGAGGGCATGTAGAGTCATTTCCAGCCAATGTGGAATCCACATGGATTTCCTAACCTGTTCTAGTTACCTCCTCTCCAAAGTGACAGATGCAGCCTTTAGAATCCTGAGCCATTCCTGGATGTTCATCATCAAGCAGCGTTTCAGTTCAGAAATGTCTGGCTCCACATGTGCTTGTCATGGTCTGCTGAACACACAAGTTTGCCTATCTTTTAGAGGGGGCTTTGACCATACCATCAAGACAGGATACAAGTGTATTTACATCTAGATTCACCTCAGAAACCCATAAATAGCATGCCCCTTTAATACAGAGTTCACATACCATATATTGTGCTTCCAGCTGTTACTGCTGGCCATTTTTCTCCTGTTCTGTTGTGAGAGCAGCATAGTGTGCTGTAATGCATCTGGATTAGGGGTACTGTAAACAAATAGAGGGATTAAGATAATGAATTGAATCTAATGCAGCAGTAGGTGAAAGCGGACACTGGACTGCTTTCCTTCTCAGCCTGTGATAACAAAGAAAGAAATCTGGCTGCTGAGTAATAAGGTTGCCATATTTGAACTTTCAAAAAAGAGGACATCCCTGAGAGAGAGTGTATCTGTATCAGTATCTACCAACTCGCGTTGTATGAATGTGTTATATAATATAATATAATATAATATAATATAATATAATATAATATAATATAATATAATATAATATAATATAATATAATGTGAGCTGGTAGATATGATACAGATACACTCCTTCTCAGGGGCGCCCTCTTTTTTGAAAGTTCAAATATGGTAGCCCTAGGAGTAAGCTTGAGATAGAAGCAATTATTTTATGGGATCAGTTGCCTTTCAGCCAAAGGAGAGAAACTCATTTTCTTTAACTGGGTTTCATTTGCAAGAGTCACAGCTGCAGGTGAAAGATGTAATACTGTATCTCAACACCCGGTGCTGGATTCCTGCTACGTCCTCTTTACACAGGACACTGGGGCAGGTTGAGCAGCCTACTATGGTCCTCTGATTCTCTTGCTAGGCCCAACCAGAGGCACAAGTTAGAGCAGCATCTGAGCTGATCTAACCTACACCAGTTGCCAGTGGTCCCCAGGGTACCATTCTCAGGTGATGACAGCCAGAGTCTATCACACACCAGCCATTCACTATCCCCACCTCTAGCAGACTCACCCTTTTCCCTGACACTCCTCCTGCACCATGAGCTGTGGAAAAACTAAACTAGGTCCACTAGCTCTATGCTTGTTGGAGATCCCCCCCCCCCAAACCCCTATTGGAGGAATATATTACAGGGAAGCTAAGACCACCCTCTTCTTCCTTTGATTGGCACAAGAGGAGCAAGCTAGGGTGAGAATTTGCCCTGTGGAATACAGTTCCACTTTACAAGTGACTATAAATGTAGCACCTTCTTACTCACTCATCTATTTCCAGCATACTCCAAGTCATACTGGGGTGCAGGTAGTCTCATTTTAAAATAGCTAACATTTACCTACTGACCTGACTGATTAGAATGAATTTTCACTGCTTTTTATTCCTGTTAACTCTGCAGAGTGAATACAGCTCTCAGAGAGCAAGCTGGGTCCTATTTTGGCTTGTGCATCATTAGGAGACTTGGGAGCTCTGTTTGCAGAGTCTCTTTTATTAATAGTGTGTGTGGTCTGGCAAGAACTCAGTTTGGCTTTCACATTCCAAGGGGAGTTTGCAGGAAAAGAGCTGAATACATCTGAACTGGGAGCCAACGAGAGACAATGTATGTAGAGCACCGGCCATTTATACAAAGCCACTTTTCAAAGTAGTGCCAGACTTATAAGAGCTGATTCATCACAATCAACTGTAGCTGAGTGAATACCGCTAGAAAGTGTTCACACACATCCTTGTGTATAAAACACATGGATGCACTAGACTGGCGTTTGTGACCCCATTTATCAGGCAAATATTTTTATGAGCAAGGCTTTCTTTGCAAGATTGTTTACCAAAAGCAAATGTATCACAAAAATGAAGTTGAAGCATGAATGTGAGGAGGAGTGTTGTCCGGGATGGCAACAGATACCATAAGTGAAGAGGCAGACCACGGGCTTAGGACCAAATCCTCAAAAAACAGAGGCTGTTCAACAAAAACTGCTCTGCTAAGCAACACTTCAGTGCGTTGCACCCTGAGCCTCTCAAATTTGGCCCAGCCACAACTCCATCATGACAGAGTGTGGCCAGATCAAATCCCCCTTGTTGAATACCTGATATGACGTAGGCCTTTGTGCATATGCTTGTCCTGTGCTTGTTGTGGATGAGCCTGTTGCTCCATGTTAAAGATTTCGTAGAGTTGGAGACCAAAAGGGACTATTAGATTATTTAATTGCCAACCCTCGGGTAACCATATGTCCTATTTTGGCCAGGACAGTCCCATTGTTAAGTCCTGTCCCAGGCGCCCCGACTGTTTTGGAGAAAGCAGGCATTTGTCGCATTTGTCAACTTGTTCAGTTGGCAAGAGCAATCAGGACAAATGCCAGGGTGTGATGCAGAGAAATATGGGGGATTCAAGCAACAATGCCAGCCCCATGCAGGGGGAAAGCAAGGCACAGGGAACAGGCCAGGCTTAGGCAAGCAGTGACTCCAACCATGCACAGGAGGACAGGAAGGGCTGAGGCAAGCAACTTAGGCCAGGGCTGGGCAGGGAGGTGCTTGGGACAGCCCCACACTGTGTCCTGTTTTTCCTTTTCGGTGATATGGTCCCCACAACCAGCCTTGCTGCTATATGGGCAAGACAGGTAATGCAGAGGCTTTTAGGGTATGGGCA
Source organism: Pelodiscus sinensis (assembly GCF_049634645.1). Lineage (NCBI taxonomy): Eukaryota > Metazoa > Chordata > Testudines > Trionychidae > Pelodiscus > Pelodiscus sinensis. The sequence goes on along the minus strand of NC_134713.1, from coordinate 97,990,264 downwards.
GTCCAAAGGGAGAAGGTGGCAGATCTCTTTGGTTGTCCAGGAGGAGCTTAGAGGATCTCTCCCTCAAGGAACTAATTATAGTAGCGAAGTTTCAGAGGGGTAGCCGTGTGAAGTTGTTACTTAGATAAAGACCAGTCAAAACCAGGTATTTATTGTTGATCCAAGTGCAATGTACTGCTGAATCATGGGTAATGCATGTTTCTAGATTCTTATTAAAAGCTCTTTCTCTCTAGTGCTCACAAAGAGGACATGCAAGGTGAGAAGCATTGCCAACGCGCTCACATTGCCCCACCAACAGACTCCAAGCTAGAGTCTGAACTGAGTTGTGTATTCCTTGAATTGTAATTCTTGCACTGATGTTGTAATTAGCCTTCACTGTAGCAAATCACTGTCTTCTGGGGCCTCATTTTGGAGGAAGCTTCTATTCTCCTCTGCGTCTGTGTCACAGTAAACAATGACTTTCCCCTATCTGTGTCTTCCGAGATCAAGGTGGCAGTTCCAGCACCAGCCTCAGTTAACAGTCCTGTGCCCATTTCAGTTTGCAGCTGCTGCCTAACCTGAGAAGTAGCAGGGATTGCATTCACCCTGTTTGCTTTGTTATCTTGTATTTGATTCCCACTGTCCCTTGCTGTTCTGTTGTAACCCCATGTATGTGCCTCAGTTTCCCTGGCACTGCTGGGTACCCGGCTGAGGATGTGAATGTTGGGTGTGGCTCTCACTGAGGGGGAGGCTGCCCCAGGCCTCCCTATCTTAGCACATACACAACCATTGCTCAGGCTGTGTTGTAACCTGAGCGTAGGTGGAAGATTCAATAGGTGACACCTTTTGAAGCTAGACAGAGGAGGAGGCAGGGCTGCCTGCAGGATTGGGACTGGCTGATGAGTGTGTGAGTCTGGGCTGGGTGAGAATGCAGGGAGGGGGCCCAGGGCGTTGGGCCTGGGTCCCCCTCTCCCGAAGTTGGATTGTACTGGCTGCCTCTGGTTCCCATGTTAACAATAAGTCTGTGCTACACGGTATCCCTGTCAACCAATAAACCTTCTGTTCTACTTGCTGTCTGAGAGTCACATCTGACTGCAGATGGGGATGCAGGGCCTGGTGACTCCCTCCACCCTCCACGACACTGGCAAAGCAATGAAAAAATGAGCACAGCAACCTCATGACTATGCTTCAATTTAAGCTAGGATTAACATGTTAGCTAATGTGCGCGGTAGCACATGTTTTAAAAGGCTAGTGTCGGCAAGTCACATTCTGCACATGCTAAACCAGTGGAGCTAAAGCCTCAGTAGGGACCTCACAAAGCAAGCTCAGAGCAAAATAATCTGCAGAGCTAACTTCCTGATCGCTGCCCATAACTTTCTGGCTAAAATTACTCTCCTGCCTATAGCAAATCTTTTCAGTGTTTACACTTTCTTCAGATCAGTTCATATCTCAAAAGTAAGGGCGTGCCCATGGCTGTAGTCCTCGAAGGATAGTCACTGGATTTCTCTTATAAACAAAAATGAATAATCGGATGTGGTAAACACAGGGGAAATCCAAACAGACCATCAATCATGTGTTAGTTTTTTCCTGGTATCTATCATGCTACTACTTACTGCCCAGGAAGACTCTGCATAGCAGTAAAACTGTCTCCAACAGCTAAAATGAGAAGAAGGGGTGGGAGGGAGAGAGTACATTTGCATTTAACTTCATCTTATGGTGACAGAACATTAAAGTGCTATTTGGTAACTTAGTAATAGGAAAGAATACTAAAGCCGGAGTCTGATTTTAGATGTGCTTTTAAGTGTCCCCATAAGAACATTCAATAGGGTGTGTCAATATTGCTCCCCATGGAAATCGTATGGTTTGCCTATGCAGACAGTGAATTGTTTTGCGGCTGTGAAATATTGTGTGTTGCCCTGTGAGCAGTGGAGCCAGTGGATCGAGGAACTGTTGTTGAGACTGACAGTTACATTGTGCCACTGAATAGTGAAACGGCAGAATCAAAAACTCAAGTGGACCCAGACAGAATGTCCTGACCTTTAAGAAAAAGGCTGATTGGTTATGGTATAAGCTCCCCTTCATCTTTCACCATAATCCATTACACCTTTCTCAGCAACCTCTCATAATTTATGTAGGCTCATAGATGGGTTTCCCATAGATTTTTTTTTTGCATGCTTATCATTAAATTCATCCCTTATAATTTATTTGCTTTTGTATAATTTGATTACTATTGTAAATGTTAGCTATCTTCCCTTATGTATTTATAGTTAGCCAACTCATTTAAGATGCAATTCACTGTATTACAATGCAAAACCCCAACAACAGTAAATTTGTAGTTATCAAGTCTGAAGGGAAGTTTTTTCAGTGCAAAAATGAATGTACACAAAGATATTTCATAACCTGATGTGAGAAAATAACCAAGTGAAGCCATATAAAACCATGAACATTTTATTATATGCTATATTTCATAATTGTCTAAACTAGACTGTAAAATATTTGGGGCAGACATCTTGTATTTTATGTGTCTGTAACATGTCATGTACACTTACACTGCACTACTACTACTAATAGTATTATTAACAAACACTGAACCCTCTATTTCACAGAGAACTGTTGTATAAATAAGATAAAAATAATTTTAATTCCAATATTATTTTTATTTCCATAGCCTATTGTGGGGTTTTTAACTGCTGCAGATGGATGGATAAATGAGCTGATATAAATGTAGATGATGAAATATATTAAACTAACCTCCCAAAATATAGCATGGAGAAGGGGATAAGATAGATAGATAGATAGATAGATAGATAGATAGATAGATAGATAGATAGATAGATAGATAGATAGATAGATATTACCCTATGTGGGTTTATGTTTTTGGCTAAATCACATGACTTGAATCCACAGCTGATGTAAAGTGGTAGAGCTTCATTGAAGTCAATGGAGCAACACCAATTTATGCCAGCTGAGGATATGGCCCAGTATGTACATATGTTCAAGATCAAAGAGCACATTTAATAGAAGGTACCGCAGAAATATGTATTACATCCAGTCATATCATAGTACAGTGACACTGGCACTAACGGCTCAAACACTAGAATTCTTCCCTTATTTGAAATTCTAATATGTTGTACTGCAATTACTGACATAGTAGAAGTAATATACTCTGGTTGTGCATGTTGGCAAGGGAAAAACAAATTTAAACATTTATATTTACTGTTTGCTACAGCTACAGAATTTGAGACACACATGGAAGCTTTGTCATAACGGTCTATTTCGTTCAGCCAACAAACAGAAGTTTCAATGAAATGCCAAAAGCATAACAGATAAAATCTCTGCTAGCTCTGAGTTGCCTTTCTCTGAGCAGCTTGAACACCACTGTCTTTTATCAGTGATGTATTTTCCCTTTCTCCTGACCTTTAAATAAAAAACAGATCTAATCCCCCATTGATGTTCAAATACATTTTTCTCCTAAGAAATGCTTTGATTTTTGGGAAGACTGTGGCCTTTTTAAAATAAAATAAAATAAAGGCTGCCTGGCTGCCCCTTTTACACAAAATCCTCTTAATAAGTTAATGAACTTTATTTTGGTAATTTTTGATCATGAAAGTTTTCACATAAGCCATCTTATGGGTCTGTAACACTATTTTATTTTGATTTCTACAATATCAAGTTTACATTATAATTTGTGTGTATATGTATACAACATACACACTGTTGTGCATATATATTTATATAAATTCATTCCATGTGTACGATGCACGGAAGTTTCCAATTCGTGTTCAGTGACACTGTATTCCAGCTCCTGACAAGTCTGATTATGGCACTGGCATTTCTTGCAGCCTTGTTCTGAGAGAGGCAAGAATCTTCTAACTCAATTAGCATTCTAAAGAATAGATTCTGTTTTGTGGTCCATTAAAGTCAGCTAAATTGATGCACTGCATGTCTTTATTTCAAAAATAAAGCTGAACAATTAAAGCCCATGTCTCTTTGCTCAGCTTTTGATTCCTCACAAAGCTTTCCACTTGCTGCCTTTGGATGTAATGTTAACAAAGTCAGTTAACATCAAGAGCTGTGATAACAGGCATGGCGGAATTCCTTGTTTTTGCTCAATCAGTCTGTGTTCAAACTATCAGTTTGATTTATTTGTCCACACTGACCCTTATTCACCACTTAATTATCCTCGTATAATGTTTCAAGAGCCTCCTGACACAAGGAGAAAGACAATTGCCGATGTTCTGTGAAACAACTGTTGACCTGATGGCCAAAATGATGACTGTGGGTCGAAGGTTGTTCTCCTTTTGAAGAACCCACTCCATTCTTGAGAGCTTTGCTGGAGCCACTTACCCTGGGTGCTACTGTCAGTCTGGTCAGCCTGCTAATCAAATCCTTAAAGTGTGACCCCGGGTCATTACAACTGGACACACAGGGCGTGTAGATTGCCAGCTGTCCAGAAAACGGAAAGTTATTTATTAAACCAGGCTGTTTTCTCCTGTCTGTTTTAAACATTGGGCCTGAATCCAGTCTCGCTTACACTAGTTTTATAACAGTGTAAATGCACTGACTTAAAATAGAGTTGCTCCTAATTTACAACTGCCATAAATGATAGGTTATTACTAGGTTAAAGCTATATTATGCGCAGCATAACGTCCATCCCCACCACCCAGTAAATGTACACAAAGCCTGTTAGAAATCAAAGTTGTGCTTTCCCCTTATTATACCAGCAAAAGATTTTAAAGTAAAGTTCCCAACATCTATGCTTTGTTCCATGCCAAGGATACCTATCACAATGATCTGCATTCGTCCCAGAGTGTATTCTTCTCAGCTAGAACCAATGATTGGCAGAGCCATTCATCAACATTCAAAAGTGAATAAGCAGCTAGTAGCTTGATTTGACAGGACCCTGGCACCTCGTTTCAAGGTCTAGGAAAGCAGGAAATATGGAGATGAGGTACCTGGTCCCAGACCTGTTGAAGGACCCAACCATGGAAAAGGGGAAGGGCAAGAGGAAAACTACCCCAGAGTCCAGCAATTCTAAACAGCCCAGATGCCATTGCCGCCACTGCAGTAGCGACATCATCCAGAGCCCTGGACCCTTTAAACTGCTGCTGGTCCAAGCAGATCTAAGGGTTGAAAGTGGCCTGCCTGGCATGCTCTAGGCAGTATTGAGGGCTGCCAAGGCCCTGCCCCTTCTGTGAGTGTGGAACCCACCCCGCATCTCCCTGCCCATGGGCCTAACATGGCTGTTGGCTCCCCTGCCTTTTCCTTATACCAGCAAAGACAAGGGGAGTTCTGCCACTAGCGTCAGGATTAAACCAACTGGCACAACCTGATAGCAATGGTTTGCTGTGCTGTTTGATTTTTCATAGAATCATAGAATCATAGAACACTAGAACTGGAAGGGGCCTTGAAAGGTCATCGAGTCCAGTCCCCTGCCCTCGCAGCAGAAGCAAGCACTATCTAGACCATCCCTGATAGATGTGTAACCTGCTCTTAAATATCTCCAGAGATGGAGATTCCACAACCTCCCTAGTCAACTTATTCCAGTGTTTAACCACCCTGACAGTTAAGAAGTTTTTCCTAATGTCCAACATAAACCTTCCTTGCTACAGTTTAAGCCCATGGCGTCTTGTCCTATTCTCAGAGGCCAAGGAGAAAATTTTTTCTCCCTCCTCCTTCTAACACTCTTTTAGGTACTTGAAAACCGCTATCATGGCCCCACTATCATGTCCACACTAAGGGTATGTCTAAACTACATGGCTCCATCAATGGAGCCATGTAGATTAGGCTGATCGGCAAAGGAAAATGAAGCCGTGATTTAAATAATCGCGGCTTCATTAAAATTTAAATGGCTGCCGTGCTGAGCCAACAAACAGCTGATCAGCTGTTTGTCGGCTCAGCACGCTAGTCTGGACGCTCCCGCACTGACCTGAAAGCCCTTTATCGACCTCCCCGTTATGCCTCGTAGGATGAGGTTTACCGGGGAGGTCGATAAAGGGCTTTCATGTTGGCGCGGGAGCGTCCAGACTAGCACGCTGAGCCGACAAACAGCTGATTAGCTGTTTGTCGGCTCAGTGCGTTAGCCATTTAAATTTTAATGAAGCCGCGATTATTTAAATCGCGGCTTCATTTCCCTTTGCCGAACAAACAAATCTACATGGCTCCGTCGACGAAGCCATGTAGTTTAGACGTACCCTATGTGTTCTCTTTTCTAAACTAAACAAGCCCAATTCTTTCAGTCTTCCCTCATAACACATGTTCTCTAGACTTTAATCACTCTTGTTGCTCTTCTCTGGACCTTCTCCAATTTCTCCACATCTTTCTTGAAATGTGGTGCCCAGAACTGGACACAATACTCCAATTGAGGCCTAATCAGCACAGAGTAGAGCAGAAGAATGACTTCTTGTGTCTTGCTCACAACACTCCTGTTAATTCATCCCAGAATCACATTTTCTTTTTTTTGCAACAGCGTCACACTGTTGACTCATATTTAGCTTGTGGTCCACTATGACCCCTACATCTCTTTCTGCAGTACTCCTTCCTAGACAGTCGCTTCCCATTCTGTATGTGTGAAACTGATTGTTCCTTCCTAAGTGGAGGACTTTGCATTTGTCCGTATTAAACTTCATCCTATTTACCTTACACTATTTCTCCAGTTTGTCCAGATCATTTTGAATTATGACCCTATCCTCCAAAACAGTTGCAACCCTTCCCCATGTTGTGTGCACACTTCATTTGGCTTCTGTCAGTGGTGTAAGAATCCAGGCCACTTTTTCAAACATGCTGTCTCAATGAACTGTGGCCTGTGCAAGTGGGTTACTTCAATTTTTCAAACACGTTCCTTTCTTGAATATGTGGCCTTTACATATTCAGTGAACTTAACCCATCTCCTCCATCTGCTGCCAGAAATTCATGCACCAGACTAGAATGCAGTGTGCTAGAGTGTACTCTTCAACCTACAATTTGAGAATATTCAGCAACATCAAGTAGCCCAAAAGCTGGCTTAATAAGCCTTGGGAGCATGGGCAGTGGGTAATGCAGACAGGGGAAAGCATTGCCTTTCCAAAACTGCCTACAATGCCCAGCCTCTGGGGAGAGCTGGGACCATGGTGTGACAGCCCCAGCCTTCCAGATGGCTAGGAAGGATCTGGCTTGAGGGCTGGGGTTGGGTGTGGCTTGGCTGGTGGGAGGGAGGAGAGGTTGCTGAAGAGGCATGGTCTTGGGAAAGTTGCGTGGCTTCAGGTGGAAGGGACAAGGCTTGGGCTTCCCTCCTCCAGTTGGACCTTCACCCGCAGCCCATAGTTGGGAGCATCGCTTTACTGTAGGGGTATTATCTAGTGCAGGGGTGGGGAGCCTAAGGCCTGGGGGATTGGCTTTGGTGTAAGATCTAAAGTGCAGTTGATCTGGGATAAGTGGCTGGTCCTTTGGTTTTGAGAGTTACCTGAATATTATTAGCTTCAGAGGGGTAGCTGAGTTAGTCTGTAACAGGAAAAACTTAAAAAACAACAAATAGTCTGGAAGCACCTTAGAAACTAACAAAACATGTTGATGGTATCATGAGCTTTCGTGGACACAACCCATCTTCAGATGATTAGAGTATTAGAAGTCCAAATCCAAGAATAAATAAGGGAAGGGGGGGGGGGGCAGTGCCAGACCAAGCCATACTTGCGCCCCGGGCAGCAGGCGCACGGTGCATGCATGGCCCTGCCCCAGGCGCGCAGCACATGTGCAGCCCCGCCCCCGGGTGCGTAGCACCTGATTGACATGGTAAGGGGCGTCGCGCCCCCAGGCGAGCAGCACATGCACAGCCAAGCCCCCAGGTACCAACCTATGGGAAGCTCCTGATTGAAGTGGTAAGGGGCGCCACATGCCTGGGTGCGCAGTATATGCACAGCCCTGCCCCGAGGCATGTGGCGCCCCTTACCACTTCAATCAGGCGCCTTGCATAGGTTGGCGCTCCAGACAGCTGCCCGGCTGGCCCCCCCGCCCTTAATCCAGCTCAGGGAGGGAGGGGAGGAGACAGTGAGTAGATTGTTCAAGTAGTTATAAGAGGCTGATAAGAACAATTAGCGCCTCCATTTTCTGGTTGGTTGGTTAAGCCATTAGGATATGGAAGATAGTGTGTGAGCCAGTTGATATCTGTTCATTCTATTCGCATAAGAATTAAACTTGTAAATGAAGTTAAGTTCCAACCCTTCTCTGCGTATTTCGCTTGTGGAATTGGCCTGAAACAACACGGTGACTTGGGGATCAATTAATAAGTGCCCAGGCAAGTTAAAGTGTTCTCCAACAGGTTTCTGTGTATTGCCTTTACGGATCTCTGATTTGTGTCCATTATCGTGATGTTTTGGTGTAAAGGTCTGTCTATCACAAAGGTAAGCTTGCCTAGGTGACAAGATAGACTAGAGTACTTAGAGTCTGACTCCATGTGTAGGCTGGTGCTTGAAGAGTTCACACTTAGGCTATGTCTACACAGCAGCATTATTTCAGAATAACTGATGTTATTCCAAAATAATATAATGCACATCTACACTGCCAGCATTTATTTCGAATTAATGTCAAACTGGAGGACTTCTTACTCCAACTCCTGTAACCCCCTTTTCATGAGGAGTAAGGGAAGTCAAAGAAAGTGTTCTTCCTTCAACTTCCTGCTGTACAGAAAGCGCCAAAAGATGAATTAAGCTATTTAACTTAAGCTACACAATTGATGTAGCACAAGTTGCGTAGCTTATTCTGACTTCAGCCCTGCTGTGTAGATGTACCCTTGGTACTTAGTGAAATCTAAGTATAGAGCTCACAGCCAGTTTGGGGTTTGTATCCTGCTTCTTAATAGTCTACCTTGAGGTTGACACTCATGTTCTTAAGCCACTTCAGGCAGCTTAACAGGGACCATGGGGGGTGGGGGGAATCCAGATTACTGTTTTCAGTGGTATTACCAGCATTGTCATTCTGTGCACAGCTCCAAGCATCATCCTCACTTCCTCAAACAGCATGTACCTCCTTCCTCCTTTTCCCTGAGCTGACCTTTTAAATTGTTCCTCCACTTGGCCCAGGCTGCACAGTTTCTGAGGGACTGGGTTTCCCTAGCTCTGTTTTGCTCCATGCCTTTGCCCTGGTTTAGCGGGGGTTCACCATCACAGTCCACCACTGACTTGCTGTGTGGCCTTAAGCAAATCACTTTATCCCTCCAAGGGAAATAATGGTGAGGTGCGATCTCTTACTGACAATCCATCCCTCACTTTCACCCTGGAGAATTGGGGGAATTGCCTACATGGGCAGTGTTAGTGCAGTGGAGGTCAATGTTTATCCAGTGTTCTGAACGTGTAAAATGCTATATAAGGGCTCCAAACCTAGTAGTTGTTCCCCAGGGACATTTGAGAGAGCAACCAGAATAATGCTACTGGCAGCCTGCCCTGATTCAGGGGGTTGTGTTTGAAATAACTCTATCCCTAGAGCAGGATAGAAATTTCCAACCCTCCCCTGGAACATTTCAGAGAAAGGAAAAATGTTTAAGTTTTGCTAAAATACTCTTTGACAGATTTTCGTTTTCGTCTAAAAAATCCAACATGTGAAGGGTTTTTTTCTTCTTTGCTTCTTTCATTCATTTTTTCATTCTTTTGTTCAGTCTTTCTTTCGTTCTTTCTTGTTGCGAGACACCTACACATTTTTGACAAAAAACTCATAACCATTAGCCAGGAAAGGACAGCTTTCCATGAAAATCCCGTGTTGTCGAGAAGCCATTTCCCAATGGATAAAATATTGATGGAAAATTTTAGACCTGCTTTAAGCACCTAACTTCCTGCACTGCTTCCAAAAGCACAAGCTTAGACCCTGAGGGAGGATATTTTGCTCCTTTGTGAATTTTGACTGTTTTGTTACCTTTAACATAATAGTTGAGATAATTTGCAGTGGGTGAGGAGTGCACAGCAAAGCTAAGAAGGTGGGGGTGGTGCAAAGTTAACCTTCATGCTCCCCCACTCCTGAGCCATCTGTGTATGGGGCTGATCTCCAGACATCTATCCCAAGAGACTGGTATGGCAGGCAAGGCTCACTGGGACAGAAATAAGTCCTGGTTACAACTCCTTTTACCAATATCCCTTCCTTGGCTTGGAACAGGATGGCACAGCAGCCATAACACCACCTCTGTGCCACTAGGGCAGTGGTGGGGAACATTTTGGGAGTCAGGGGCCATTGACCCACAGAAAAATCCATCAGGGGGCTACACACAAGTATGAAGCAAAAACAAACAAGCCTTTATTGACATGGCCACCGACTGAAAAGCATTCTCCTCACACACCACAGCCTAGGAGGGCACATGCTGGTAGATTTTGTGTGCTCCAGCTCCACAAAGGGATAGCAGGGGGCCTGGAACACCAGCGCAGGCTTCCCAATGCTGGGGAGGGGGGGCGGTACTGAGCCTCAGGGGCTGGATCCACATAACCTTTAGTTTCTTTCTTAATTAAGGAAAAGAAATGAGAGTTATTTACAAGGATAAAGCAGATAAACTCACATCCAAATGAGTTACAGTATTAGGTTTTAAAAGGTGATAAAGACTTCTATAATAAGCAAACTCTATATGGGTATGTCTACACTAGCTCGTTAGTTTGAGCTAGGTAGGCAAATGAGGGCAACTGGAGTTGCAAATGAAGCCCGGGATTTAAATATCCTGGGCTTCATTTACATGTTCCCGGGTAGCGCCATTTTTAAATCCCCCTTAGTCCGAACTCTATGCCTGCGGCTACACGCGGCACAGAGTAGGTAGTTCAAATTAGAAATCCTAATTCGAACTACCGTTATTCCTTGTTCCACGATTAGGATCTCTAATTCGAACTATCTACTCCATGCCGCGTGTAGCCGTGGGCACAGAGTTTGGACTAAGGGGGATTTAAAAATGGCGGCGCCTGGAAACATGCAAATGAAGCCCGGGATATTTAAATCCCGGGCTTCATTTGCAACTCCGGTTGCCCTCATTTGCCTACCTCGCTCGAACTAACGAGCTAGTGTAGACATACCCTCAGTCTTTGAGGGCTTACCCCAGCCAAGCACTTGGGATCTTTTGCTTATGCTTAGTAATCCTCATCCCTTAAAATTGAAGTAGCATGAAGACAAAGTTTCTTCCCATTAGGAATTTTTATTCCCTTCTTCCAGCTCCCAAGATATGGGATGAGTTCATGTACATGGTTCCTATGTACGTGTGGTGGTGGAGGAAAGCAATCAACAAAATCTTTTGTCCTCTAATGTTCCACAATGATTCAAATGGTATATATGAGGCTTCTTTTGTTGGCAAGCTAGCGTCTCATACTTGAGCTATGGCTACACTGGATAGGTTTGATGACAAAAGTGCTGTCAACATGCAAATATCGCCAAAAGTAAAAAACAGTCAAACTGGTTTTTCTGCCTCCCATTGTCAACATTTCATGGTCACATTGCTAGTATCCTGTTTACAGATGCAGTGTTGTGAGAATGCAGAGCTGCTCTGTGAGCTCTCCACACTGAGGGATGTCAAAGCCACGCAGAGGCCTCCCCAGTCCTCCCCCTGCAGCAGCAGTCTGCCTGCTATTGTGTTCCCTTCAGGGCAGAACAGGAAGAAGCGTTCCTCACTCAGTTGTCAGATACTTCCCAGAGCTCTGAAGGGGGAGGGGTATAAGCCTGCAGGGCAGTAGAAATCACAAAACACTGAGCACAGCCATCAGAGCAGGTATTGTGAGATACTGGTGGAGGCACTGGAATGGGTTACCTAGGGAGGTGTAGAATCTCCATCCCTAGAGATTTTTAAGTCCCAGCTTGACAAAGCCCTGGCTGGGATTCTTTAGTTAGGGTTGGTCCTTCTTTGGGCAGGTGGTTGGACTCAATGACCTCCTGAGGTCTCTTCCAGCCCTAGGATTCTATGATTCTTGGCAAAACAAAGAGCAAAGTCCACACTGGCTCTTTGTTGACAATAGAGAAAGGGGGAAAGATAAAAGTCTCTCATAGGGACGGAAGCTTTTTGTCACCAAAACTGGGTGTTTTTCCCACCAAAAGTCACATTGTGGTATGAACACTTTCACTGCTTTGTTGTCAAAGGGCAGGCTTTGGCAACAAAACATACCAGTTTAGACAAGGCCTTGTCTAAGGCAGGATGACACAGCAGGGTTCTCTCCCAAACAGAGAGAGACAGAAAAGGGCTGTGGAGCACAGCCTGACCACTAGTTCTGCTAGTTTTCAGATTGCCCTACTACACAGAGTCAGAATCAGAATTCAAGACATTCTTAGCCCTCCCTAAGCAGCTCTTGCCCTGCACAACATCAGAGGCCCATTCTGCCTTCTCCCCTCGGTGCTGCATGGGCAGTTCAATACCAAAAGCTGTTGGGCAGAGAGCAACGGTGAGAACAAAAGAACTTGCAGGTACAGCCCATGAAGTGCTGATTATAATAGTTGGGCTCGTCTGGATTTTATGAAATTCCTCCCCTCACTACAGAAAAGGGAGAGAGTGGTGCCTAGTGGCAGAGAGTGAAAGAGGAGTTAGGGTTGGGGAGGGAGAGTAATGTGCGCAGAGTGAGGGGGAGCTAGGTTCAGGGTGGAGAAGACGTGGAGCTACAGCAGCATTTCTCAAATATGGCCACCATGGCCACATGCAAACTCCAGGGGCTTCTTGTGCAGCCACAGACTCATGGATTGTGAGGGTGGGGAAAGGGGCAAATCAGAGGCCCCTCCCCCAGGGTTGGGCCCTTTCCCCCTCAGGAGCCAGAGGAGCAGGCATCTGATCTGAGTTCCCCACTTTCCTGGGGGCTGTAGGACTTGGACTTCAGACCTGGAATGGTGGCTGGCAGGGTCCAGCTGTGCAGCAGTGGGCTCCATCCTCCAGCACTGGTCCTAGGTCCACCCCATCCCCTGGCACCCAGTGTCTCCTCTAGTCCTCAACTCCAGCTGTGAGGCAGCAGGTTCTGGCCATAGGCTCCAACCATAGGACTTTGGGCTCTGGCTCTGGGTTTCAGTCACAAGGAAGAGAGCTCCAACCCCTGGTCACTGGGCTTTGGGCTCTGGCCCCAGAACACAGTTGTGCAGGGTTGGGTGCCAACCCTGGGCTCAGGTTTCTCTCCCCCCTCCCAATCCTTCCATCATTCCTGGCCATAGCTGTGTTCTTTGACCCCTTTCCCCAGCCATAGGGCTCAAGTCCCCAGGCTCATTCCCTCCCCCCATAATCCCTGGCCCTCACTGCCTCCCTACCCTCTTCCCTATCCAAGGTTCAATTTGCTCCCTGGCTTGGAAAAGTGATATTTCTATGTTTGCTCATATCACTTTTCACTGCCACACACAGCTAGCTAGCAAGTCTACTGCTGTGCAAAGTGGTATTAACAAATATACATAGAATCAGAGGTACCAGCTAGTAAGTGTGAAAAACAAGTGATCACAAAAGCGAAAGAAACAACAACAAAAAAGATAAGAACATGCAAAATCTATTATTTGTTTCTATTCTATTTAGGATCAGTAAAGAATAGAGACAACTGCACATGTTTATTATTGAGTCTACAAAAAAAATCCTCCACATCAATACATTTCAATGATTTGGACATGTATATGTGAGTATTTATTTGTTTTTCTAGACTTGGTAAGTATTTTAGGAAAAATTGTTATAGCAGACACCAGTAAGAGTTGATGACCACATTGTAAGACCACCAAAAAAAAAAAACCTGTGAGAACCCTAAAGTTAGAGTGTGCAAGGAAGTGGGTAAGGAGTGATTGTGGTGGTAAAGCACGAAGACAAGTGCATTGCTGCGGCATTTTCCAGGAAACACAGACCTCTTTGCATTTCCTTAACTGACGGTAAGCACATTATTTGAAAACCACAGCACAAATAAGAAAATAGGTCTTCGTGTTCACAGTTCTCTGTTCAATTCCACTACAACACTGGCTGTTCTGATAGAGTTTTTTTGGCTTTTGTGATAGGGCAGTGCTGTTGAATGCTGATGAGAAAACACTAAGACAGTCACAATTTTCAGGTACTAAGTCCTGTTACTACACACTCACGACTTTCCTAGATACTAAGGAGGTCACATTATGGTAATTTTGATGGTATCTAAGTGAGGGCCAAGTATTTCAATAAATGCCCATCTCTCATTTTGAAAGGAGCATCCAATCATTTATGCAGAGCATAACTAGATGAGGAAAGCTTAAAACCTTGTCTGAAAGATGGACAATTTATGGTTGCAAAGGGCACTGTATATCAAAGACTTTGGCCAAGGCATACCAATAAAGCAATTCACCTACTGGGTGATGTTAGGACAGAGCAAGATGAAAGTAAAGTCAGATCGTTTCTTCCCATCACAACAAAAAGGTTGATAAAGAATATACTTGATATCAAACAGAGCTTCCTGCTGTCTCTAGTTACCTGGGAGTTTGGAGCCTGCAGTTTGAATAATGTTTCCTCTATAATACGGTTGACAGCAGAAGTGTGGAGAGACTGATGGGGCTTCCTGCAGGCACAGCTTTTGTAGTCAAACCCATTCTTTATCCTCAGAGTAGAGCAGATAATAAATGCGTAAATAAATAGTTACCAATCTCCTAGCACAGTAACTAGTTGCTTTCTCATGGGGCAAAGATCTCGATCAAACCACGTGGCTGATAATGCCACACCATTCTTAGTGTTTTATACACTTTGTAAATATCTCTGTAAAGTACTTTGCTTCGTTTGAGGCAGACTGTGAATAATGTCAAATGCAATTGCCAAAGGAATTATAACTAGGCAGCCAGGACAGTTGTTTGGAAAAGTTAGGTGGTTATAAATATTAAGATTTGAATTTATAGATGCATACGATCCATGTGTATGTTAGTGCTAAATTCTGACCAGTTATACATGCATTGAAATGTTTATTTCCTTAATACTCACTTCAAGAAAGTCATGAATTTATATTTTAAAATGTTTCTTTTTTATATAAAAATGAGACTTCCACATTATTTCCCCAACTCTCATATGCTGGTTTTATCACTGTTAACTCTCTTCTTTTACTCATTCTTTGAAAGATATTTCTGTCATTTAGCTCCATAGCAAATCAGAGTAAGATAGCATTTTAGAATAAATTCTAACTAGTGCTTTTCTTTAAAGAATTGTACAGGTTTTAGTTGTCTATATTTCATTGCAGTGAGATTTAAATGGAAGTAGTGCACCTAAAATACAGTGTAATGTTTTGAACAAATAGTAATAAATACTTACCATTAAAGTTTCAACAATTTTTTCCTCTTAGAACATGTACATAAAAAGCTCTATTAATAGCTTTTTTGTGGGGGGGAGGGGTTAAAGCTATCTGTAATAATCCAGACCCATTGGTCCTTCTTTAAACCAGGCTTCCATGTATTTCTCTTGAGAGTTGTCATGGATCAAAATCACATGAAGGAAAACTGTAGTTGACATTGCTCATTTTAATTTTGAAAATGAAGTAGGCAATATAAAATGTCTACTTTTAAGGAGATAAAGGTGGAGATGGTAGGAAGAACAAGTGCATTCAGAATAAAACTCTTCCATTGTAACACAGACAGTGCTGGTCTATAGTGGAGTCATTATGAAATAACTCCCCTTATCATATAGTAGCCCAATGTCTGTGACTCTGTAATGCTGAAATGCTGGCTGTTCCCTCTGGGCGATGCTGTTGCCTCCCTAGCTGTTCCCTCTGGGTGGCGCTGTTGCCTGAGTCACGTTCTTCGCCTCCCGCCGTGGTGCTCGGCTTACTTCTGCACCACTCAGCCAGACCACCGTGGGGGAGCAAGTGGCTCAAGCAGCCGTTTGGGCGCTGTGGTCCCCATGCAGCACCCCCGTGCTGAGTGGCGCAGAAGTCAGCCGAGTGCCACGGCGGGAGGCGAAGGGGGTGGGGCGGTGACAAACACGGTGAGGGAGCGAGGCCAGGACAAGCATGCATCTCCGTCGGAGACAGAGGAGAGCAGAGAGAGAGTGAGAGGCAGGAGGGGGAGAAGAGAAAACGAGAGATGGAGAGAGAGGCAGGAGGCGGAGGAGAGCTGAGAGAGAGGGTGTGGCAGTAGGAGGAGAAGAGAGAGAGAAAGAGACACAGAGTGAGAGACCGGAGGCTCAGGAGAGAAGACCAACGTGGAAGAGAGACCTGAAAATCCCGTTTTATGACGGGCTAATTGGCTAGTTTCAAAATAACAAGCAGAGTGTCCACACTACGAAGCCAGTTATTTCAAAATTATGGGCTGGTTATTTGGAAATAATAACTCCTACTTTCCGCAACAAATAACCCTTATTTCAAAATAGTCATTTCAGGAGTTATTATTTCAAAATAAATTATTTTGAAATAATTTTCCTAGTGTTGATATGCCCACACAGATGAATATATGAAAAATGTCCTCTGACTGCACTGATGCTGAGCCTACCAAATCCATTTCACAGTTTATAATGTCCATTTTAGACAAACTTCCTTGGACTTTTGATGCTTTGTTGGTTCTAGGAATATTAGGTTACTCTTGTGGCAACAGCTCTTTTATGCCTACATTTGTAGAACTCTCACTCAGATTGGTGAGTATCCATTCACATGAGAGGTCTCAGTCACAGTAACTGCTCTTGTGAGTAAGGGCACCACAATGTGGCCTATAAATAATAAGAGAAACTACTGACACAGTGGTCATGATTCCTTATTAATAAAGATCAGGGACACAACAAGCATTCTTGGCTCTAAAACATTTTCTTCCACTGGCTTCCTCTTTCAGTTGAGAACCGGGGGGGGGGGGGAGGGAGGCAGGTGGAGGGCAGCTATTAAAAGATACCTCAGAAGATCATCTCAGAGGCATTCAAGTGCTGAGAAATTCAGTCTCAGTATGATTGACCACATCTTCCTCAGTACTGTGGTTACTAACACCTTTAAATGAAGTGCCTCAAGTGTGCATTGAAGATACAATAAAACAGATACTTCCTGTAAATAATGTGCTATGACCCCAGTTCTGTAAGGTACTTAGACATGTGCCTAACTATAAGCAACTCTGCAATCAATTTAAGTTAGTACTTAAGTACAGGGCTGATGTACTTAAGTACAGGGCCTAAATGACTATTAAAACTCATATTTATTGTGGTGTATCATTACATAATAGAGCTGTGCCTATTATACAAACTAATCATTTGGTAAGCATTTATTTCAATAAAGTAACACATTTAAGTCAAAATTAAACCAGTGAATGGTTTCTTAGCATTCTCTGAGGATTAAGGAATTATTGTCAAATAACTTTTAGTCAAATAACTTTTAGTCAAATAAATTTTAGTCTGAATTAATCCTAAATCCACCTCACCCTAGATTTTTAGACATTGCTTGGGATTCACTCAGTGATTTCTGGAAAACCTCAAAGATTGGTGAGGGTTACTCTATAAATATCTAAAACAGATTAGAACTACATGCAGGTATATGTGTAGTCCAGCCCATAAAGTGCACCCAGAATATTTCTGTACTTTGAAAGGGCTATGTTTCTTCATGCTAGTTCTAATTATTTCAAGCAGTAGACTAGAGGAAGGGCCCTTTCCCTTTCCAGAAATGCCCCAAATCAGAGTTTTGTCAACACATGTCAATATATTTACTTTCACTAAGGAAACAGCCATTAATTGTTCTCAACTGGGCTGGTGCCTGTGCACCAGACTTGCCAATCATATGTTACTGCTACTGCAGTTCTGGCAGGAGGAAGTAGAACTGTAGATCTAGCACTACAAATCATCTGTCTCTCAGTCACCTGACAGCATTTCCAGACAGACACATGTCTGCAGCTCTTTTCCAAAGAAGCAAGGGAGAAATTCAGTAGCTGGTTAGGCTAATTTTAGATGTAATTTCCCGTCACTAGGATAGGAGATTATGGACAGAAAGTATCTGAGGCTTTTGATAGCTAGAATGGCCAGCGATGTGATCACACCACTGGTTGCTGTGCCATTCAGTATTACAGAAGGAAATCAGAGAGCAGGAAAGCATTTGAAACCTACAAAGCTGGTGTTTTGGTGCTGCTGCAAGAGTAGCTGCTATGCTATGAGCATAAATCTTCAAGGAAGCACTTCTCTGGGGTCAGGAAATACCTCAGGGTATGTCTACACTACAAAGTTAATTCGAACTAAGGGACGTTAGTTCGAATTAACTTTAATAGGTGCTACAATAGCGCTCCGCTAGTTCGAATTTAAATCGAACTAGTGGAGCGCTTAGTTCGAACTAGGAAAACCTCATTTTACGAGGATTAAGCCTAGTTCGAACTAGCTAGTTCGAATTAAGGGATGTGTAGCCCCTTAATTCGAACTAGTGGGAGGCTAGCCCTCCCCAGCTTTCCCTGGTGGCCACTCTGGCCAACACCAGGGAAACTCGTCTGCCCCCCTCCCGGACCCGGACCCCTTAAAGGGGCACGGGCTGGCTACAGTGCCCGTGCCAGGTGCAAGCCTGCCAGCACCCAGCCAGCAGACCCTGCACCTGGCACGGATCGAGCCACCCACCCGATGCCCCCCAGCCCTCCCCCTCTTCCCGGGACCAGGCTGGCGGCTCCCGGGAGCTTGCCCGGGACCGCAAGAGGCGGGCACCCGCCTGGTCTAGTGCAGACATCATGGACCTCGTGCACGATCTCCGCACTAGGCACAGGAAAGTGGCCGGCTAGGGCAGGAGAGCTGCCAGCCTGACCACCCAGGAGCAGGTGTGCAAGAGAATCAAGGGGGTCCACTGAGACCCCCGACCCTGAGCCCTGAGCTTACAATGGCCGTCCTGGGTCAGACCAAAGGTCCCTCTAGCCCAGTAGCCTGTGTGCCGACAGCAGCCAACCCTAGGGACCCTGGAGGGGATGGACCGAAGACAGTGACCAAGCCATTTGTCTCGTGCTATCCCTCTCCAGCCTTCCACAAACCTTGGGCAGGGACACCAATCCTACCCACTGGCATCAAGCAGGATACTACTCCATGGACCCAACCTCCATGACTTGATCTCACTTCCCTTTAAACTCTGTTCTAGTTCTAGCCTTCACAGCCTCTGCAGCAAGGAGTTCCACAGGTTGGGTATGTCTACACTACCCCGCTAGTTCGAACTAGCGGGGTAATGTATGCATACCGAACTTGCTAATGAAGCCCGGGATTTGAATTTCCCAGGCTTCATTAGCAAGTTCGGTATGCATACATTACCCCGCTAGTTCGAACTAGCGGGGTAGTGTAGACATACCCGTTGACTCTTTGCTTTGTGAAGAACAACTTTCTGTTACTAGTTTGAAGCCTGCTACCCATTCCTTTCCTTTGGTGTCCTCTAGTCCTTCTTTATGGGAACTAATGAAGAACTTTTCTGTATGCACCCTCTCCATCCAACTCCTGCTTTTAGAGACCTCTATCCTGTCCCCCCTCCGTCTCCTCTTTTCTAAGCTGAAAAGTCCCAGTCTCTTTAGCCTCTCTTCATATGGGACCTGTTCCCAACCCTGATCATTTTAGTTGCCCTCCCCTCTCCCAGCCTCTCTCTTCCCCTCTCCCACCTCCTTTTCCCAGTCTCCCCCAGTTTTGTTCAATAAAGACAGATTCCATTTTGGAAGGCACATTATCTTTATTTTGTACATCAAGAAGAGGGGCTAGGGAAGGGTAAGTGGAAGGAGGTGAGGGAGGAATGGGGCACGAGCCCCCGATGGGGAGGACTGGGCTGGCTCTGCGGGCTTCTGGGGGTGGAAGCTCTCCTGCAGACCCCCAATTACCCCCTCTCCCCAGATGGCAGCCTGCGGCAAGTGCAGCCGGGCTGATGGCCGAGTGGTGTGATGTGCCCAGTGTGGGTAGTCCGGGCACTCCAAGCCAGGACTGCTTTGCAAGTGGGGCACCCCTGAGAACTGTCTGTCTGGGGTGGGGGTCGGGACCCTTTAAGCACAGCCCTCGGCTAGCCTGAGACAGCATCTCCACACTCTAAGTCCTCCTCTGATGCCCTACCAGCAGTGCTTCCAGCCATCCTTAAGCCCGGTTCAGGGTCCATTCAATGTGGACATGCTAGTTCGAATTAGCAAAACACTAATTCAAACTAGTTTTTTAGTCTGGATCCGTTAGTTCGAATTAGCTTAGTTCGAATTAACTAATTCGAACTAAGTTAGTTCGAATTAACGTTGTAGTGTAGACATACCCTCAGAAATAGCACTCTCCCTTTCTCTAGTCAGGTGGGACCCACAGACTCATAGTTTCCTCTGATGTAGCTGTAAATACTCAGGGAGAGAAGAGCTCTCTGATTTCTTGTATATGCTCCCTTCCTCCCTGATCCACCTCCTTTTGCTACTTCCCACTTATGTCTAGAAGCCCATGTTTGCAGAGTGAATGTGGGTGTCAGGGATGAAGGGAGTCCAGGTCAAGGCTGGCAAGGAGAAAGATGTAACCAACTGTGGTGGGAAGAGCATGGGATTACAGGAGAATACACTAGCTCTCTGTGACATGAGTTGGGTGGGGAACCAGGATGCCTGTTGCAAGTGAAGAAAGAAGGATGAGGAAGAGCTGAGGTGAAGAGATTCACCTTCAGTGACTCAATACAGTTTACTAAGGACTGTTGGCCTTGAAGTCATCATTATATGTATTCCTAGCAGTGCCGCTCTGTTCATGGGGATGAAACTTAAAGCAATGGAACTCAGTTTTGGTTTGTTGCATCATGTCCGCTTACCCCAGGACCTGACCATATACCTAGCAGTAAACATACAGAAGCTAAGCATGGTTATGCAATGTTGCACTATGTCTGAATCTGATTCAGAACACTTATCTCTGACCACATAGGAAAGCTGTTGACAACACTGTATTATACACGGAGTCTCAGAAAATAACAACTGTTATTTGTGAGGGACAACTGTAAAAGCTCATTTACGTCTGTTGTCTTTGTGGGGAAATTTCTAATTCTCCCCCAGCATCTTTGCTTGGACAGCTCACATAAATATTGCTTCCTTAATGTTTTTATTTCTTTCTGCCCCAAGGCTCTGGCTCATGACTCCTGTCTTCTTGTAAAGATTCCACAACTCTAGTATTGTCAGCATATTTTCTTCTGAATCTCCCTGTATGTGTCTTCAGGGTTGTCTTTCTGCTCTAAGATTTTCAAGCCACATTCTCTCTTCTGAAGAATCTCCCTTTACTCCTGTCTACATATGCTCCTATACATTGGTCCAATTCAGATGTCAGATGTACATGCTGTAATCAAGAAGCTGAAAGACTATCAAGCACAACAAAGCTGGTTTATAAACAGAAGGTGAACAGCCAAACAATGGGGCATTCAACGTGGACACTGGCATCAAGCAGGACTGCTTACATTCTGTATCTGCTGTTGCTTAGCATTGCCACAGACTGGATAATGAAGAAGTGTAGTAGCAACACAAACACTGGCACAGTTAATATGTATAATAAACCAGCCACAAGGGAGAATGGGCAGATAGTTAAACAAGGCAATATGTGGCTGTTCCAGGGTTGGGTTGCGCATTGTTGGCAAATGAAGAAAGTTAGAATCTATGGAGCTATTGCCAAGTTATATGCATGTTGCCTGAATAAAAAGACTGTTAATGCACTAAGCAGGAACATGTCTGGTTTATATTACTACACGTAACATGGGTAGATGGCAAATGCCTAGAAGACCTAGACTTTGCTAATGGTATTGTGCTGTTGAAAAACACCCCATAAAAGCTACAAACAAAAACAGCAGACGAAGCAGGGCTCATAATTAGATATACCAAAACAAACATTCCTGGAACCCAGAACATCACATTAAAAGACAAAAGCATCAAGGAAGTAAAATAGTTCATAGGCTAGTATGTGCTGCCCAGATAGATGGAGAACTCAAGAATGAAGTGAAAGAAAGGCATCCACTGCATTCACTTAACAACGTATGGAAATAAAAATAATACAGTATCAAAATACAACTGAGGGCTTATCTATACTACCGCTAAAGTCACTGTTACTTACATTGCTCAGGGGTGAGAAAGCCCCTCGCCCCCGAGCAAACGCAGGTTACATTGACCTAAGCGCTGTCCACACCAGCACTAAGTTCGTGGGAAATGCTTTTCTGCTGACATAGCTTCCAGTTTTCATTGAGGTGGAGTAATTATACCAATGGGAGTGCTTTCTCCCATTGACCTAGTGTGTCTTCACCAGACCCCTATTGTGGTGCAGTATAGACTAGCCCTGAGAATTTTCAATCAAACGTAATCTCAGTGCTAACATATGGC
The DNA here is from genome assembly GCF_049634645.1 of Pelodiscus sinensis. Taxonomy (NCBI): domain Eukaryota; kingdom Metazoa; phylum Chordata; order Testudines; family Trionychidae; genus Pelodiscus; species Pelodiscus sinensis. The sequence goes on along the minus strand of NC_134713.1, from coordinate 97,968,142 downwards.
TGCAAGCAGTGGAGGTCTAGCAAAACATTAGTCAGAAAACTAACTGCCTGTTAAAGACTCTAAGCATTGGAAGGAGAGGCTTTATATCACTAATGAAGAGATCCAATAAGTTACCAACCCATAGCTCATCTCCTCTACAGTTAGAAGGACGTATTGGACATATTGGGGTTTGTACTCCAGGTGCATATTCCACATGAAGCTGCCAAGTGATAGGTGGAGACAAGGGCTTCCAAGATAACCCCTAAGAAGAACCTCATCAGGGAGGTCAGAACAGTCAAACCCCATAAAGCAGAAGGAAGCAACAGCTAACAACAGGCAAAGATAGAAGAGACAAATTCTGTACTCCATCATTTGCTTGAGAAGGATGTTAACAAAAACAACCACATGTGCTCAAGGCTAAATCTGGAGTAGGGCTCCAGTCATCTGCTTCCTAGACCCTTTGTCTCATAAGAGTGATTATTGCACCTCATTTCCTAAATAGAACAAATGCAGCCATTGGATATTTGCAGGCATCTTCAACTGAGTCAGTTGTACAATTCATCAGGAGACAGAATTTGGCTCTAAAATTTGTTCTGCGGATCCTTTTCCCAAGTTTCCCATGAATCGGTCCATGAGCCCCTCCTCAAGGATGTTGAACCCACCCATACAGCTGTGGCAGGAGGAAAGACCTTGAAGATGAACAGCCAAAAAGGAGCACTTGGGGCTCTGAAGCAATTTTGAAATATGGGATTGCCATGCAGATGACCTTACCCACCAAAATCTCAGAGAATGTGCAGAGATATCGTCCCATACTTCTTCCACAGGAATAATCTCTGACACCTTCATGGAACAGTTCTCAGGAAAGTCCACACAATTCTTTCCCACAACCACCATTTACAGATTTTTTCCTAGGGAGGGCAAATCTAGGCCTATACTCGCTCTGCCATTGTCTCTCTGACTTGAAACACATTGGCTATGTCTACAATGCAGGCTTCTTGAGCAAGAGCTTTTTGTGCAAGAGTTATTACGCAAAAGGTCTTGTGCAAGTGCGTGTCCACACTGCCATGTGCTTTTGCGCAAGAGCGTCCATAGCATTGTGGACACTCTCTTGTGCAAGAAAGCTCTGATGGCCATTTTAGCCATAGGGGTTTCTTGCGCAAGAACCTCCTGTTCCCGTCCAGAACTTTTTGCACAAGAGTTCTTGCCCAAAAAGGCTTATTTCGTGGGGAGAGGAATAACTCTTGCACAAAAAGCCCTCTCTTTTAATGATCTACTGTAAACTTTCTTGCGCAAGAACGAGCTTGTAGTGTGGATGCTCCGTAAGTTTTTGTGCAAGAACAGCCATAGACATAGCCATTGTGTAAGCCTCTGGTTTATCTAGCAATTTCACACAAGATATATTCTGATGATACAGTTTTGTCCTCACTCAGATACACATGCATGAAACTTTCATTACAGGCAACATGAGCTGTGTGCACACAGAGTTAGGATAGAATTTTAAAAAACAGTCTGTTCCTTCATGTCTGTGACTATACATTCTAAACATACATTTTTATGTAGCTGTAGGCGTCCTGACCGCCCCCACAGCGTTGCTCGTCGTCAGCCTTGGGGAATTGGCTCTGCTGGCGGCGATGCTATTCGATTCAGGCCACTGTCCTCCGACAGTGCCCACGTAGCCTGGGCTTTCCCCCTTCTGGGGGAAGGAATTTCGTTCCTTCTCGGTTATGCCGAGAGGGGGTACCAGGTAGGGAGGAGAGAGGGGGGCCCAGGCCCGCCCTCGCTCCCGGGCCCCAGCCCAGGGCCCTAAAGGACATGGACCAGCTTCGGTCTGGGTCCGGTTGGCAGGGGTGTCCTCCCGAAACCTGCCCAAGTGAGGGGCTTTTGTATGGCCTTCCCCTGGGCTCCTTCCTCTCCGTCCTGTCCCCCCTCGTCCCCTGCTGCTGGCTTACTCCGCCTCCGTGGGTCCGCCACTCGTCTCTTCGGGCGACCTTCCGGACCCCGTTGCTCCACGGCGGTCCGCAAAACCCGGCGTTCCGCAGCCAGGAGGGGTCTTCCCCTCGCCCCATCCGGGGCGGCATTTAAAACTCCCGCCGCGCCCGGCGCCGGAGGGTGACGTGCTCCTGATGTCACCCACTGACTCCACCCCTCCCGCAGCATCTGTGCCACCACCGCCGCCAAGGCGGTCAGCTGGTCCGTGGCGCGAGTACAGCTGGCACAAGGCCGGTGCGCGCTCCCCCGCCGCCCGAATAGGGCTTTCGCCGCGGGTGTTTTAGTGCGGGGCCCCATCACAGTACCTATAATAAAGGTGAAAAATGGGATGGATCAAAAATACCCTACACTATGGGTATTGTTTTCTGTTACATTCTACCGATTATTTTTAAGTAATTTCTACAAAGCTCTGTAAAACTTCTAGCCAACCCTGATGATTTCAATCCTTTTAAATCCTGTAGGATTTTTCCATGAGGGGTCTGCAGGACTCTAGCTTGTTACACCAATGGAAAACAGCATGTGGAATCAGTCAGTACCAGTGTCCAGAAGAAGAATAGGCTCAGCCTTGAATGTTCATGTTGGATATTGTCTGAGAAGTTGCCCCTCATGTTACTGCTTGGAAGCTCTGGCAGTCAGGGATGACACGCTCCGGCTTCCCTATTAGGCCCCCTACATAGCCAGGACAAAGGGAACTGCAGGCTCCCAGCCAAGCACATACATTTGCAAACTGCCGCCAGTCAGTTCCCAAGGCCAGGGGCTGGATGCCATTGACAAAGGAGATGTGAACTGTGAGCTTAGCCCATTTCACTCTCCCTGCCGCATGAGTGGCGCTTCTCATGAAGCTCTATAGGGCCTGTTCTCTCCCTTTAACAGTTAGGGAAAGGCTGGCAAGAAATTGCTTCATATTACAGCATGTAATATTTTAATCAAATGCTGTCCACTCTGTCTCGTGCAACACAGGAGCCACTGAAGCATGATATATCCTTCCCTTTAAGCCATATGTGCTTTTTTTCCCCTTTTTTAAAGCATTCAGTGCTTCATTCTTTACTCCACACTCTGCTCTGTGTGAGAGATCAGAACCTAATGGCAATCCAGCAGACAGGATTTTGCTGTGAAGTCACAAACAACTGAACTGCAGCACCAGGACGAGTGAGTGATCCCATTTTCAAATGCTCACAGGATGGAGAGTGAACTAGGAAGACTCACACAAATCAATGTCTGACACGTTTTTTACTCACATATTCTTCATATTCATAACTCAGCAGGAGCTAGAGCCAGAGGGTCATCTCAGGAGTTGTTTTGTGCCCAGAGTGGAATCTGTTATTTTCATTGTTCTATGAAGCCCCATATTTTCCCTCTTAAACAAACCATCACTCTCGCACAAAGGGCCCATGTGTGGACACGAACCTTCTATTCAATGACGACAGTCCGGAACCCTTCAGCACATCCCTTTAAGCCCAAGATCATAGGGGTTTACTAAACCAGCTCTGACTATTGGTTCAGAAAGTTTGTTATTTGCCTTCCTTTCTGACCAATAGAGTTGGATGAATATGGGGGAGGGGAGAGGAAATGTCCATGAATATTAGTTTGCATTTTAAAAATGAATTCATTCTGGCCAAGCTTAGTATTCTGTCCCTAATCAACACAATTTGAATTTCAAAGCTCAGGTCCGATTCTTGGCCCTTCCTAAGTCCCCTTTGTGTCAATCCAGAGACGCACAGGGGATTTGAAGATGCCTTTTGACAGCTGCTGAGGATTCCCCTGGTGTAGCAAAGGCAGCCCAGCACTGTCCTGTTATAGCGGTAGGGAGCAATTTGGGAAGGGTGGCAGTGGGGAGGCATCCTAGGGGGCAAGGCCAGAGCATACAGTGCTCTAGACATCCTGACTGGCAAAGAACCATTATGTGCCAGTGGAAACTGTGCCATTTCAGCCCATGGCAGCCCTCAGAATCAGGAGCATCAACTCACCCTGTGCATGGAGTGCAATCCAGCCAAGTTCACTCAGCTTTGGTAGTAATAACCAATTGCTGCTGGGATGGCAAATACCTCTATAAAACCTAGCACAGACTGTGCAGAGGGACAGCGAGGACCTTCCTGGCCTCTGCACGATCAGCTCATGCACCCAGGTATGAGATTTAATTACCCCAATACCAGCATGTAAAACTGTTGTATAAATATTATCATGCAACGTGCTACACGCAGAGGAAGATTTTATATCAGGGTAAAAAACAATCACAGCAGAAAACAAACCAAGTTTAAACATATGGAATGTCTGCTTGATTCTCCTTAGAAAGGAAGCGCTGAAGGTGTACACAGTTAAGGAAGAGGTCCTTGAAGGCAGGATCAGTGGGGAACTCAGAAGGCATTGCTGTTGCTTTCTACCTATATAGCACACTCTTCTGTCTTAGCAACCTCCTTTTTCAGTGAGTAGCTCTCTGTGCCTGTGTAATGCCTGCAGACAGAACTGAACCTGGGACCTCTACAGCTTAGTGGATGAGCTTGTATCACATAAGCTTAAAGCCAGATGGCTGTTAGCTGAGCTATAGAGCAAATTCATTATTCTCTCTGTAAGTGATCTTGGTACTACTAGGTGGGACAGGGAACCACACCCAGTAGGCGTGTGGGTTACACCCACATCCTACAACTTCTCTTAGGGTCTTGGAAGGCACAAAAGGGCAAGGGTTACTTTGGATCCAAGCGATGGAATCTCCTGAGTGGATTTCGTTAAGGAATGTGCCATTTAGCTGGGGTAACATATTGCTCAGAATGGCTGTTCCTGCCCCCGAGACATCCCAAAGCAGAGCTCAGGTCCTCTGCATTCTATGAAGGCAGGAAGGAGCATTCCTCCTTGAAGGCATAACATGTGAGCCCTTGTTGCATCATCCATACATTTTGAAATCTGCTCAAGATCTAGTTATCTGAAACATCCCCCCTTTCCAAGTCTTCATTTGATCAATACACGAGGGAGGCTTGTAGGGACAGATTTATCTTTTCTGCTTGCTGTGGCCACAAAGTCTTAGTCAAACTCCCCAGATATCAAAGAATGTGCAAGTGTGGAGACTGTGCAAACTTGGATCAAATCCTCCACTGGTATAACTCCACTCACTTGAACAGAGTTATGAAACCACAGAATTAGACTAGAGGACTCATCCTATAAATAGTTTTCATGTATAAATATCAGAAATTATATTAACGGTAAGAATAAAAATGCTATTATAGTAACATTTAATGCGTGTAAAACTAATTTTCATAAATAGTATTGAGCAATTTCATTGTGGAAGTGATTGTTTCTCTTTTGCATGACACAAATTGACAGAAGCAAAAATTACTATATTTTTTTACTCTTCCCTTTTCTCCTTCCCATAAACTCACTGCTCTTATTGCTCAAACCAAGCCTGCCAGTTCCTGGATGTAGTAAATTGTTTATGAAACACTTTGTTCATCACTCCGCTTTGGTTATGAACATTCCAAAAAAAATGTCCTCTCAATTTAGGGCCTAAACTAAAACTTACTGACGTCAGTGGGAGTCTTTGTACTGGGACTCTGTAGTACACAAAATGCAGCAAGAAGGTTAGTAATTTAGCTCTTAGGTTTCAGAACCCAGAAGCTTTAATACAATCATCACATCTAGGTTACAGAGAGAAAAATCTAGTAAGGCTTGGGAATGTGGGATGCGCGCTCATGAGCACACAGATGCAAGTACACACACAGGTTTTACGAGCAGCAGAATTTAGCAAGGGTTTATAGCTGCCTGTAATTTATAGCTTTTAAATTTAATGGTAGAATGCAAGCCACCATCACCCCTTCTATGCCAGTGATCAGTTCATGAATAAGGTTGAACAGAGCCTAGGCTTGGAAACAGAGAATGAATCAGGATTCCCCAGCTTTCTCCCAACCCCCGTGAAATGTCATCGAGTGACCATGGGATCAGTTCACAGCTCAGCATGAGGACTTAGTGCACCGTTATGTGTGACATGATACTGAACGACTCCCATCCAAGGCAACAAAACAGGAATGCTGCTCAGCCTACCATGAAACAAAAATGTATGAAATTGCATTAGCCAAAAAAACAAGCTTTCTGAGTCTTATCACAGGAAGACTAGGTTTTCGTTGCCTAGATGAATATTCACTTCTAATTGAAGATCTGTTACCCTCTTTTTTCCTCTTGCGCGGAAGTGTCATTTATACATCATAGTCAGGTGCAAGTTATTTATAATCATATCATGAGAGAACACCTCCCCAAACTCAACACCCTGGTCAATGCCTGAATGCAATTTATCAGGGGGATATTGTTGTTGTTGTTGTTAAATAGGAAAATTCATTTGAATGACCTAGACATGCACTTTCTGTTTATATCATTAGAATCCAATTCAGAGACTGTTAGCATATGAAAACAATGGTAGAATTCTGTTCGCATAAAAAATAAAAGGATACAAGGAAGTAGAGTCTAAAACTAGCTAGTTTGGCTGCTAATCTCTCATGATCCCCATCTCTGTGTACGAAAGGGTTATAGAAAGCCAAGCATAATACATAATACAAATCTCATCAGTTAGTTCAACGTCCTCACTTTCACAGGCCTTGGGAGGCAGGCCAGTCCTCGCCCACAGACAACCAGCCAACCTGAAGCAAATTCTCACCAGCAACTATACACTGCACCACAGTAACTAACTCAGGAATCAATCCCTGCAACAAACCTCGGTGCCAACTCTGCCCACATATCTACACCAGTGACACCATCACAGGACCTAACCAGATCAGCCACACCATCACTAGTTCATTCACCTGCACATCTACCAATGTAATATGTGCCAGCAATGCCCCTCAGCTATGTACATCGGCCAAACTGGACAGTCCCTACGTAAAAGAATAAATGGACACAAGTCAGATATTAGGAATGGCAATATACAAAAACCTGTAGGAGAACATTTCAATCTCCCTGGACACACAGTAGCAGATTTAAAGGTAGCCATCCTGCAGCAAAAAAACTTCAAAACCAGACTTCAAAGAGAAACTGCTAAGCTACAGTTCATCTGCAAATTTGACACCATCATTTTAGGATTAAACAAAGACTGTGAATGCCTAGCCAACTACAAAAGCAGTTTCTCCTCTCTTGGTGTTCACACCTCCAGATCAGTTGCTAGAAGTGGACCTCGCCCTCCCTGACTGAATTAACCTCATTATCTCTAGCCTTATTCTGGCCTGCATATTTATACCTGCCTCTGGAAAATTCCACTACATGCATCTGACGACTGACGAAGTGGGTCTTTGCCCACGAAAGCTTATGCTCCAATACATCTGTTAGTCTATAGGGTATGTCTACACTACTCCGCTATTCAAACTAGCGGGGTAATGTAGGCATACCGCAATTGCAAATGAAGCCCGGGATTTGAATTTCCCGGGCTTCATTTGCATAAGCGGGGTGCCGCCATTTTTAAATCCCCGCTCGTTCGAACCCCATGCCGCGCGGCTACACGCGGCACGAACTAGGTAGTTCGAACTAGGCTTCCTAGTTCGAACTACCATTACTCCTCATTCCACGAGGAGTAACGGTAGCTCGAACTAGGAAGCCTAGTTCGAACTACCTAGTTCATGCCGCGTGTAGCCGCGCGGCATGGGGTTCGAACGAGCAGGGATTTTAAAATGGCGGCGCCCCGCTTATGCAAATGAAGCCCGGGAAATTCAAATCCCGGGCTTCATTTGCAATTGCGGTATGCCTACATTACCCCGCTAGTTCGAACTAGCGGGGTAGTGTAGACATACCCATAGGCGCCATGGGACTCCTTGTTGTTCAACCCATAGTATTCCTCCTCTCCCCCACAAAAAAAACATTCCCTTCTCCTTCTTCTGTATTGTCAACTCCCACTGTTCTTCCTCTTCTTTTCATGGTTTGGAGTCTCTACTCATTAGTATCTCCATTTACCTGTTACCCATAAGGCTCTGCTCAGCCTTATTCATGAAGGCCGGGTCTACACAAGGACCATAGTCCAAAATTGCTCCCCCAAGTTTGAATTTGTAAATGATACATCCACACTACCAAGCCCCATTATTCCAGAATAAGGGGCTGTGGAATTTGAATTCTGTACTCCTGCTTTTCTTGAGAAACTTGTAAGTCTGAAATAACTTTAGTGTGAATCTCCAGTGCCGCTAATTCAAACTAATTGGCCTCTGGGAGGCCTCCTGCAGCCCCCCAGAATACTTCATAGGCCTCTGAGTCCAACATAGCGAATCCACATTAACGGAGCCTGCCTCGGACCGCATTTGATTCTTCCCCATAGTGAGGACACAGAACTTCAAATTTGTAAAATTGGGAGTCCAGAAGTCAAATTTAGTGAATTTGAAATAATCTCCTAGAGTAGACATGGCCAAACTGATCACTGACAGAGATGGGGTGATTGTAGTTTGTATTCTAACATAAAATTTAAAAACTGTAAATTACAGGTAAGAGTAAGGTTAGCAGGATCTGCATAGGCAGAGCTCATTGCAGGATTAGCACTTTAGATGGTAAACCTTTCACAAGAAACACCTATAACTGAAAAAATATTATTATACACACATATTGTGCTATTTAATGAAAATAAATTAGAGGGTTTAGGTAGCACTAGATAGAACTTAAAGCTATCAGAATGAACTCAAGCAAAGATAGAACTTAGTCACTTGAGCATTTAAAAAATGTAGAAGAAATCAGGAGAAATGTGGAAGGTTAGTGACAGTCAATGGGGAAAGCAGCATGGTTGAGTATAACTATTCAAAAGTGATTAATCAGGCTGCTCATAAATCATGAAATTGGATTCAAAATCATGAGATTCCTAAGAATAACATTTGGCTTATCTTCATTTGTCTTTTGATATCAAACTTTCAAGTTCACATTTTCAAGCTTTTCTCTTTGACCATGAGAACTGGAAATCTAGTTTATTTTTGTAACTAATTGTTGAGATTCTGCTCCTGGATTTAGTGAGACGGGATTTAAGAAAAGCATTAAATATGACACTCATGCTAAAAAAAAATTGCACAGGTTGGAAGCAGAAGAGAAATCCTGTGGCAACTGGATTTCACAGTTTCGTGTATTAAATTAGACTAGAAGTTTGAGTGTACACCAAGTTTCACTGTAAATACCAGTGCATAGTATATATGATTAAAGATGCATATATGCAATATTTTTTTAAAGTAGCTAGATGATACAATTGGTAGCATTAAGCCAGATCACTTTTAATATCCTTGAACATCATGGCATAAAGGAACAAAACACATATTATTTTCTTAAATATAAAGATGCATTCATTGTCTGAGTTAGAAAAGACAAGAGACGCCATTTGTCAGTGTATTATTAAAATTGGCCTATTAGGTATAGAACTTTATCCACCATTCCTGGAGAACTAATATAGCTATAAACACTTTGCAGCACCAGACAGCAACTACATATGGTAAATTCAGAAACTATTCTGATAGTTTTTAAGTCAAAAGGTTTGATCTTACACCTGTGTAAATCAACAAGCATCTTGCCATGTCTTAATGACTGCAGGATTAGGCCCCATATGTGTCATCAAGATGCTAAAGCACATAGACATCTGATGTCTCTGTGCATATTACTCGTGTACGTTTTATTCTGGGGAAAATCTGATTTCTGGAGCAAGAAAAAATGTTTGAAATTGAACAGTTGTCTTTTGCCAGTTCAGAGACCATGAAATCTTTTTAAAAAGTAAAGGCTTGATCCTTCAAGGTACCAACTATCCTCTATTCCCTCTGAAGAAAATGGACTGTGAAGGTGTTCAGCATCTCTCAGGGTATGTCTACACTACAGAGTTTTGTCCAAAAAATGGCTGTTTTTCCGACAAAAGTTGAGGAACGTCTACAATGTAATTGCATTCTTCCGCAAGAAAATAGAACAGAGGGATTTTTCCCGCATTGTTGTCCTCATTCTACGAGGAAGAAGCCTTTTTGTGAAAGAGATCTTTCGCAAAAAGGCATGTGTGGAAGGGGAAGAGGAAATTCTTTCGGCACAAGAAGAAAGAAGAAAAGGTACAGGGGCTCTGGTGGCCATTCCATCCATAGCGATCACAACTTACATGTAAGAGAGCATCCATTTACTCTGGACACACTCTTTCAAAAAAGAAGATTGCTTTTTCAATGCACTTTGGCAGTGTGGGTGCTCTCTTTAGGAAGAAGTTTTTTCAGAAGAAGTCTTCTAAAAAAAGCTTCTTCCATAAGAAGCTTGTAGTCTAGACATAGCCTCAGGACTGTGCACTATGGACCTGATTCAAGAAAGACCTCATCACTATGGACCTCATCCCTATTTAGGCAGGGCACTTAAACATCTACTGAAAGTTAAGCACACATTTAAATCATATTGAAGTTCCACTGAAATGTGATTAAGTGATTTCCTGAATGGGAGCCTATTGATGTACCTGTTCAGAGTCACAAATAATAATGGTACACATAAGCGTGAAAGAGGAAAATAAATTGGTGCTCTTAATATGGCTATTTAAAAGTTCATGCTTTTATCAGTTCAGTTGCTCCAGTTTAACTCTAGAAAGGAATATTGAGATAGTTTTCCCATTTCTTAACAACCATAACTACATTTGTTTAAATTTTCCACCAAAGAGATTTAATGGAAAATAGCTTTTTTTCTCTGACTTAGTAAATGTATAGCTTCTTTTGTTTAAAGAAGTTGATGGATTTTTGCAATTCCTGCCCCACAAAAAAAATGTTCATCACAAATTTAAAATGTTATTGCTATCAGCTGAAATTTCAGTTTTCAATTTCCAAAGGCTTCCTAATTTTCAGTTTTTGATGATAACCCACAAACTTTTGAAGAAATTCTGATTTTTTGCTCATATTTCCCATGGGGAAAAATTGCAGGTCTGGGGGACATATTTTTCTTTTAAAAAAATGAAGAGTCCCTGAAGAAATCCATGCATGCAAACTTATCAGTTGTTAATATTCGAGATTAGGGCATTCAAGCAAAAGGATCCATGCTTAAAGAAAGCATTCTGGAGACTGCTGTACATATCAAAACATTGACAGAGACTTGATACAACCCTCAATTTAGAGCTTGATATTGCCACATTGGGCTCAATGGGAGCTTTGTCATTGACTTCACTGAAAGCAGGATCAGACCCTGAGGTAGCCTTATTGGCAGGATCAAGTAGTACCAAGGATCAGATATTCAAATCAAGTAGTTAAAGCAGCTGGGCAACATATTCAGATTTCAAGAACCATCAGAGCCTTATTACCAGAGTGAGGTGGATTTGAGATTCTAGTCCAGCATGAGCATAATAATATCTCTCTAGCTCACTATATCTAATCTAATCTAATCTAATCTATCTATCTCTCTCTATATAAAATCATCACCTCATATGCATCCCCACCACTGCAGCCCACCTCTGCCTCCGTCCTCAGCTGCTTGCTGTGGCCAGCCTTGGCACCACCCACTCCAGGCATAGGCTGCTCCAGCTCCGGCTCCTGCTTCATGCCCCGGGAGGCTGTGTTACTGAGTAGGAGCCACTAGGGCTGGGTTCTCTCTGTCATCCAAGCCCAAAACCGACCCTCCGCCCAGGGCCTGTGCCGTGTCCCTTCTGCCATCCAAACTCATCACACGTACCCAGGCCACCTCGTGTCCCCTCTACCATCTGAGCCCGAAACCTCCTCTCAAGGCTGTTCCATATTATCCCCTCTGCCATCTGAGCCTGAACCCTGCCCCAGCCCCCTCACGCCTTCCACTGAGACCCTCCTGCCTCCTCCCCCACCTAGATACCTTCCCCCCCCCCCTCCTGCTCCCTTCCCCCAGCCAGACACCTACCTCCAGAGAGAAGGAGGTAGGCAAGCATAGTGAGCAGACCCTCCCAGTGATATTGTACTAAGAGACAAGAAAGCTTTTCACCATTTCATTAGCAGAGCGGGGATTTATTTTCCATCTATGAGCCCAAAAAGGTTTAATTTTATTGCCTCAATTAAAATACAGTAAAACTTTTTAAGTGGAAAAGTATGATAGGATTTTGCATACTAATGAGCACACAAGCAACAGTTTAGAAACAGAAAAAAGCCCACCATTTTTATTTCAAATATTACACATTATGAAACAATAGCTGATACATCTGTACCAAAATCATCACTATTTAGAATTTATATTGATCTCTTCAGTTCCCATCCTCCAGTGCATGCTCCTCAGGCATGCTCAGCACAGTTTGGGATTTGACGTTGACCCTGAACTCCCTTGATCCATGGGGTGCAGAGATTAGAGCAGACGGCTGTATGCTTTATCCTGTGTCAGCGGTCAAGTGCCAGCCATAACTCCCATGGAAGCATGCACCAGCCATACCTCTTCTCTCTGACCATGACCATTGTGCTGAGAGACAGAAGAATGAGTGGTGTCAGAGCTCTTATAGCCACCAAAAAACCCCTCTTTTGCAATGGGATATATAGCCACACTGCGATAGACAGGACCAAGAGAAACTTCTAGCCCCGGTTGTGGCTCCTCTCCAGTCCACTGAACCTGCAGAACCAGCGCCAGCAGGAGGAGCTTAAAAGAACCACTTGAAGGTGAGCAGGCAGGATTGAGGAGACTTTTCTCAAGAGGACCTGAGTAAGGGTTGTCCTGGAGTCCTAGCTGCAAGGGAGAGGTCTGCCAGTGGCAGTTACCACAGACTCTAAAGGAGTGAGTATCCATTCCTTAGCCCTAGCAAGCCCTTCACCTCATTTTCCTATGGATCATTTGTGAGACTTTTAACGATGCCCTGGGCTGGGAGGAGGGCAGGAAGTGGTAGGGAGGCCCAGGGTGGCAGCCGCAAAGCACTCTCTGGATATTTGATATTGCTGCCTCTTGTGGGGGCCCGGAAAGGAGCCCAGTGAAAGACGAGGGCCTGGACTCCCCTACCACACCCACTCCAATGAAAGGCCACAAACCCCTCACTAGAGCTAAGGGAGGGAGAGAGACATTGTGAGCCTTGAGGCAAAGGTGTGGGCTCCAGCTTCTCTCTTGTGGAGAACATTGGATTCAGCGTTCCTTGTAAGTTGAGCGCTTGGGCAACCACCCAGAAGAGATTCAAATGCCAACCAGCTGATTAGCAGAATGCAAAGAGCTGGCAGCATGTGTTTCTAATGCACACGTGCCTCAGCACACAGCACAAAATTTATTCTACACAAGGACAGAAAAAATTAGAACACTGGACTCAACCATACAGAAGGGGATGGACTCAACCAGTGACTTGGCCAGGGGACTGCGTCACCTAATGTTGACAAGGAGACAGCAACTGTGCTGGGATGAATACCTGCAGGGAACACTAGAGATGGGAGAGAGTTGTGACACCAGTATCTAACAGGTGCAGAGAACTGGGGTGGGGAAACCAGAGGCTTGGGAATTCGGTCTAACTGGGCTGTGAGATTGAGCAGAGGGTAGGGAGCCAGGAAATTGGAACTGGGGCAATTAGAGCCAATGGGGTCAGTGCTGCTTAAGACCTGTGGTGGGCCTAAGCATATTCAGCACAGGGCACTCTAAAATTTGGAGTATTGTTGGTGCCCCAGAATTAGTGGTGCCCTATGCAACTGTGTATGCCTACGGATAGTCCAGTTACGGAGTATTAGTATTTTCATTGTACAAATGATGAAACAGAGGGAGTGATTTTGATCACACTTGCATGATGGTAACCACTGTAGTTCCATTGTTCGCCATAGATTTTTTTCCTGATAAAACAACCTAGATATGTACGTAGAGTGCTCAGATTAAAGTAATCCACTTTGAAAATTTTAGCCATGCATTGTTACCTAAGGAATTCTGTCATTCTTCATAATGTGTAGTGAGTCTGCAGGAGGGGGAACCGAGCAAATGCCCCTTGAGACTTAATAAGCATAAGTTTTCACAGTTACAGCTAATTTAATATTGGGTTAATCTTACAGATAGCCCAGAAATAAGAGCAAAAGCAAAAACAAGTGTAACACCACTGATTGACATTCAGGATGGTTTTAATACCATCTGTTAGAAGTCTTGCCCTGAAAATTGTATTCAATAAGAAATTCTTAATTGACAATAAAATTGACCTATTTTAAAAATAGGTAGCTCTTTATATTTGCAGCAAATACCAATTTATTTATTCATAAACCCTGCTTTTTATTATCCACTAAATACTGCTGCCTATTGAAATCTGTGAAGGCTAATACAAGAATTTTAAGAAGTTATTTGCTGTTTGAGTCATTTATCTGTTAGTTATGTTTAAAAGAGCCAATTTAACATATTTACAGTAGAAACACTCTTCTTACATTACAGTTATTTGTGTAGCCCAATTACATGGGAGATTCTATTTTCCTTTCCCTGGGATATTTTCCCCTTTTTTATAAAGCTGAGATCGATATCTACTGTATTAATTTATTTGTATTACTATTGCTAGAGAATATTTGAGAGCCAATCTTCCAATTACTACAAACTCAGACTTTTTTAAGTCAGAAATTTTAGTAATCAATAAATACTGCATCAGACCTTCCTAATACTATACTGATTTATACACTGCAACACATGATATTTTATTGTAAAGGTAGATTATAAACTATGTGCTATGGAAGACTAAATAAAGATAAAAAACTACCTTTTTAGATAAAAAAGATAAAAAAAACGATCTCTAATGCTTGCAATAGCCATTAGGGTAAGTAATTATAAAGAACAAATTTTACAAAACAGTTAAACTCATCCAACTTAGAAAAGACAAATTAGGCTTTTCATCTATAGCCTTTTTAAATCAATACAGCGATGAAAAAAAATGTTTGGTAGGATTTCAATATTGTCAGTTGCTATCTTAAAGCTTTGATAACACTTTTGATAACAACATTACTTGTTGAAGTAAATGAGAGATTTTTCCAGTTGCTAAAGGGAGTTGGCTTGAGTCCTTATATGGTGACATGCTAAGTCTTTTTAAAAATGATAATTCAAGAAATGAGGTGAAAATCTGCACAATGTCACTCTATATAATACTGTAAGATCCTTTGTATCATGTGTGTTAATAACATGTAATTGTATGTGTTATATCGTTGTGGTAACAAGATACAAGTGTTCAAAATAAAATTCTGGGCTTCTTTTCAGCCTATTTGCACTGTAACAGTAAGGCTTAAAAGATGTCAGCTTTATGAAGAACATTAACTTCGTATTTTTAAATTTAATTTTCAGTACATAAAGGAACTAATGGTGTAATTTTAATCTTCATAGCAAGTGTAATGCTGAAAGGGTTTAACAGCAAATATGTGAATTTAACTTACATCAGAGCCACAGTTGAATTATTTTGACTAAGGAGTGAAGAGGAAATATGTTTTAGCTTCCTATTTATATTAACTAATTTTATACATCAAAAACATTGGTATTTAAAATTAAGCCCAATCGCCTTGCACAGGAATAACAAAACTCTCATTACTATTAATAGGAAAACAAAAGTAGGATTGGGTCCATACTGCATAGTACAGAATATGCATATCCACCATTATTAAGTAAGTGTTGTGCTATTTCTGGAATCACTTTTCAGCTCATGCTGAAACAGACCATAGCCACTTCCTTATCAGCATCGGTTTAACATTGTTTGAAACTCCAAATTTTGATACAAATAGGAATTTCTTTTAATGCTGTTGTTTGAAAACAACTATACTGTTCAAATTAGAATACCTTAGAGAAAAAGATGCTGGTGTCTAGAAATGAAGGAATACGGTACACAGTTGCATGAGACAGACAAACAAAACATAAAATAGGAGTGCAGATGAGGGTGGAGGAGAATGAACAACAGAAGATTACGCTGTGAAGCAGTTCTTGTTGAGGAAAACTCCCACTGGCTCCAAAATCCACATTCAGTCCTTGTACATTGAAAGACTCTTGTCTGTAATAAGACACTGAAATTAAAATCACCAGTATTATCCCCTAAGAAACTGAAAGATGACAGTTTTGGTACTGTTTACTTCATCTAAAATGTATTTTGCCTTTCCCCTCTCTATCCAGTGAATAGAATCTTAAAAAAATTAAAAAAACAATTGTTTAAAAAAAAGACTTGCAAAAATTGCCACCTTACTTAGCATGGATAATATTTTAGTTGTACAAAGGAAATTTCTCACATACCAGAAGAGTCCTAAACTTTATTGGGAGAGGGGGGATACCAAGTTAAAGTATACCATTAGCTATTTTCAGTTTATATTATATTCAATCTGTTCTTTTCATGAATTTGAATTAAGAATGTAAATGTTACTTTTCTTCCTTCTGAAGCCTGCTCCTAATCATGGGCTCCATTCTGCAAAGATATGTGCACATTTAAGAATAAGCATTTGAATAGGCCGATTAGCTTCAGTGGTTAACAGTGCATACATGGGTATTTTTTAAAATTAACATCTAATAATCAACCAAATCTTTTATTTTAACCTGTTTGGCGTATAGTCACCTATTCCTTAAATCCCTGATAACTTTCATCTATGAGATCAATTCATTAGATAGAGGTATCTTCCTTTGAAGCCAGAATATAGTCTCAAATGGAACTCCTTACTTTACTACAAATATGGGGGGTGGCTTTAGCTTGACTTACTTGAAATGTTCACTATTTCGGGATTTCACTGACCTAGTTGTGCAAGTACTTTTTAAAAAAATTAATGGAATGTCTGTCCTAAATAGATAACACTGAAGACTTTAATAATGAGTCCATCCAAATATAATCCAAAAAACCAGTGTAACTGCCCCACCACTGCATACTGTACAACATTCTGTTTATGTTTGTGGTCACACGACACGGAAAGTCTTGGCTGAAGATTTAACAAGATGAAGTTCTAGTCCATTCGAAATGGTTGCACTTCTCTCCCTCTCCCTTCTTCCTCCTTCTTCCTCTTCTCCCCAGCATAAAGTTCTGTGTCCTGCACAGCAAATAATTTGAATGGAATGCCATAGTTGGACTGGTTGCTGTGTTAGAGTGACTCCAAGTGGATTTGTGGTATTATTACAATGTCTAATAAATTCAGTCTATCGTGAGCTTCAGAGATAGTTTCATTAATGTTGAATAAGACCCTATTCCTGAATCGAAGTATGTAGCCAAGGTTTAACTTAAAATTATTAGTGTGCATGATTCCAGATCAAAAGCTAGATCTATACTTAATATGAAGATTTACCATCTCACTCTGAAAACATTTCAGCACGTACATAGCTTTGGTCACAAATAGCCCCACTTGCTTGAGTGGCTACATGAGTAAAGTTACACGCATGCATAAGTGGCTGCAGGATTGCAAGCTAAGGGCCTTAAACTAAGGATGTTAAGGACTAGTCGACTAGTCAACGATACGATAAGCAAATGCTTATCGGATAGTCAGTCAGTTAGTCCACTAATCGATTCTCCTCCCTTGCTGCCTCTATCAGATAGGGGCAGCAAAAGAGGAGGGGGGGGGGAAGACGGGATACTTCAAAGCGACAGCACCACAGAGCTGACCCCAGGATCAGCTGTGCGGCACTGCCCTTTTCAAACACCAAGGCAGCGTTTCAAGGCAGCAGCTCTTCATGGAGCCCAGGGTCAGCTGAGGACTCCCCAGCTGCTTCCAGGCTCCATGCAGCATTTCCACGGAACCCGGGATCAGCTGGGGAGTCCCCAGTTGACCCTGGGTTCTGGGGAAATGCCGAGCAGAACCCACAGTCAGCTGGCAGCTGATCCCGGGTTCTGCTGAAATGAGACGTGGAGCTTGTGCAATAAAAAAGTCGGTACCTGTGCAATAAAGAGTGACCATCTAAAATCCTAAAAGTAATAGAGTTGAAGAGCTCTTTCAGGGTGGACCCAGAAGATAATGCCTAGGAATCTCTGGCTTCGGTTGGTTTCTTTGCCGTTTGAACTCTCACAGGCCCAAAGAAATGAACAATCTTCATGTCAAATATTTTTATTTCTCCTCTTCCAGCATTCAAAGCTATGGGATGAGGCCTTCTGCTTGTATTTCTTTATGAATGGATGTGCTCTAAAATATGGCATCATCTGTACAAGGCCATGCTACATGGAAAAAATGGCATCATTTCCCCTTGTGGGGTATCAGAGCCCAGGCTTCAGCCCACAGGCCAAACATCTATGCTGAACTATTATAGACCCACAATCTGAGCCGTAGAAGCCCAAATCAGCCAGCATGGGCTACTCACAGGCATGATTGCAGAGAAGATATGCCATCAGTGCACAACTTAGTTGTAACTAGCCAGAAGCTGATCAGCCACCTCAAATATTCTTCTTCTACTGTCTCCAAGCTACACAGAATATAAAATAAATGAAGTCTGGCTCTTACCCAGATGATTCAAGATGTTATACCAGATGAAACTTCACTTTTAACTCCATCTACCCAACTGAAGCCAAGATTTGTAGAGGCCTGCTGGACAACAAACATGTTTTCAATGTCTCTTGTACTGTGAGTTTGAAGAGGGCACTGACAAGTTAAAAACATTTTAAATAGCACAAAGAAACTGGCTCTTAACATTATAGATTATTAGAGCTGAAAGCATTTTTTAAACATCTTATTTTCCCCTTTAATACTGATTGCTTACTTGTTGCATTTCACTCAGGCCTTGTCTACAATGATAAGTTACAACATTGGGGGCTGATTTATTTACTGCACTGTAACTTCTGAGGTGTTCACACTGGCATGGAACTTAGGGCATGTCTACACTAGGGATGTTAACTATCAGTTATTTTACTGGTTGAGTAGTTAATGGAATTTCCATCGACTACTCAACTAGTCGATAGGCACTTCCGCATTCCTCCTTTGAAATGTTGGGGCTCTTGTACATTTTGGGACTCTTGTACATTTCAAAGGAGGAATGCGGAACTCTGCATGCAGCCCGGGGCCAGCTATGAGGGCTCTTGTGCATTTGAAAGCGGAAGCACAACATGGAACCTGGAGTCAGCAGGGGACTCAGAGTCCGCATTTCAGCGGAACCCGGGATCAGCTGGGGACTCCTCCGTTGACTGTGGGTTCCACACAGCATTTTCCCAGAACCTGGGGTTAGCCATGGACTTCCCAGCTGATCCCAGGTTCCACGGAAATGCTGCATGGAAACCAGCACTGGCGCCTTGAAACGCCACCTCAGCATTTCAAAAGGGCAATGCCACACAGCTGATCCTGGGCTCAGCTGTGCGGCACTGCCGCTGTGAAGTACCCCGCTTCCCCCCGCTTTGCTGCCTCTATCTGATACAAGCAGCAAGGGAGGGAGTCGACTAGTCAACTGACTAGCCAATAAGCATTTGCTTATTGGATAGTCGACTAGTCCTTAACATCCTTAGTCTACACTAGGAAATTATTTTGAAATAACTTATTTTGAAATAATATCTCCTGAAACAACTATTTCGAAATACTGTGTCCACACTACAGGGAAGCCTCGAAATTAGTCCAACGCAGGCTTCGATAATGTGGATGTGTCTACACTAGCACTATTTTGAAATAAGCATTATTCCTCATGGAAAGCAGGAGTTATTATTTCAAAATAATCTGCCAGTTATTTTGAAATAACAGGTTTGGTTGTGTGGACGCTCTGCTTGTTATTTTGAAATAAAGGGTGTTATTTCATAATACTCCCAAGTGCAGACCAGGGCCTAGTCACACAAACACTGCAAATACTGCACTCTATGCAAACTACCTCAATGAGGTAGCCAGGGGCGGCCCGTGAGCCTAGGAAAGCTAGGCAGCTGCCTAGGGCACCGCTGGCCCGGGCGCCCGATGATGACGTCACGGCCATTGACAGCCATGCAGGCAGGGGTGCTGATTGTACCGCCCTGCCTAGGATGCCAGCTGCTGCAGCCGGCCTCTGGCCACTCCTGGAGGTAGCTTTCTGCACAGTGGCTACAGTGCTACTATGGATACCTGGTGTTCTACAGAACTGTGACTGGCCTCCAGTGCCTGTCCCACAATGCCTGTTCTTGCCTCTCTGGTCACTGGTTTGAACTTTACTGCCCTGCTGCCAGGTGACCAGCCCTCAGACCCAGTCTTTACATTCCTTGATCGTTTGGAAAGTCCCCTTCCTGTCTGCTCGGCAACACATGTTGGATTCTCAGTGCATCTTTCCAGGTGACCACGCCTGCTCCACACACCGAGATACCCTGCTTGGAGCATTTGGAAAAAGGAGCCTGTGCAGTCCCAGATGCACTCCAGTCATAGGGATTATGACAGCTATGAGCAGAAATCAAGATGCATAATTGAAAGGGGCATGACCAGGACACACTGCAGTTCAGGATCAAAGTGAAGAAGCTGTGAAATGCCTACCCCAAAGCACAGGAGGCAAACTACTTCTCCAGTGCTGTGCCCATAGCCTAGTGGTTCTACAAAGACTTGGTCCCAATAAGTGGAGGTGACTCCCACCTCCACTCCGGGATTTCTTCTATAGATACTTGTGGGGCTGTGCCAGCCGAGAGTGGGCGGAGCCAGGAAGAGTATATCATGGATCAGAGTATTGAGGGGGACAGGGATCCAAAGCCAAAAGATGACTTGGCATCCACAGATGTGTGCAGTCAGCTCTTTCCTACCCCAGAGGAAGCTAGCCAGTCATACAATCAAAGCTTGGGGAAACACAAAACTGCACAGGAATACACGTGGACAGTAATGATAACAACACACACACCAGCAGTGTCTGCTCAGAGGTGAAAATAAGTGGATGGGCACAGTGCGCAGCTCTGGTAAGAGCCAGCTCCACTCTGCAGGAGACAGACAGGCATTTTAAAGGGGCTGGCTGAGGCACCGCTGTAGGGGAGGCATGCACAATCCCAGCTGGGCTACTGGAAGAGGCTGGCAGTAACTCCTCTCTGGGCTGAGTTGGGGGGGGGGGGGAGGCAGGAAAAATAATTTTTTAACTCTTAGTGGAGTCTTTTGCTCGCTGGCTTTCAAGTCACAAATCTAGTATTGGCTTGTTTGGAACAAGTTATTTCATCTTCTTAGTTCTGTGGTTCAGCTTATTTACAGAAAATATTTCAACACTTTTTTGGGGAAGTAACAGTCACTGCCTTCCCATCTTACTTAACATTCTTGCACGTAGTATGCAGTCTCAGTCTGTGTGTTCTTCATGATTATTTTTTAAACTCCATTTGTAGATTCCTAGATTTTAAGGCTGGACAGGACCATTGTGGTCATCTAGAGTGCATCTTCCTGTTTAGCACAGGCCATAGAATATTACCCAATAATTCTGCACCAACCTATGGCCAGCCTAAGACAGTGGGGAAAAGGGAGAAGTTGCCCTGCGGCCCAGTGATTCAAAGGGGCATGGTGCGCAGCAGCAATGGCAGGTGGAGTCCTGGGCCATTTCAAATGCTGCCAGAGTGCAGTGTTGCATGCGGCTCTGAGTGCTGGGGGTGGGGAGAGAAGAGTGCTGTGCTCCAGGCAACGTGAAGGGCTTCTACCGCTGACTCTGCCGCTTCTCCTGGAAACCCCACCCCTTCTGGAATGTGGAGCCGGTTCTCCCTTCCCCCTTGCCCACCAGCCCACACAGGCTGTCTACTCCCCTGATCAACCTCATAACTTCTTTTGAGCTATAGCATCTTTTAGAAATATAGCCAGTTTTCATTTTAATAACTTGACAGATTTTCTGTCATGTTCCTAGGTAGTTTGTCCTGATGGTTAATTATTCTAATAAAATGTGTTCCTTATTCCTAATCTGAATTTGCTGGCTTCATTAACTTTTGGATCCTGTTATGTGTTTCCCTGCTAGATCAAAGAACTATTTACTATCATAAATATTTTTCCTGTGCAGATACACCTAATCATAATCCAAACATCTTTGCCTTCTCTTGGTTAACTGAATGAACTGAGCTTTTTATTTCTCTCTAAGGCAGATTTTCCAGATCTCAAATCATTCTTGTTCTCTGGTCTGGCAACATCAGTGGTCTGGCATGATTTTAGTTAGCTGGATGTTCACTTATCATGGGCATGGCCACGTTTCCTGTGGTCCCATAAAGTTTGTTTTTAGCCACCAGTCCTGGCTGTCAGTATTCTGTGCTGTTATTTAGCTCTAACTTACCCCTAAATGTCTTCAAAGAGCCCAGTAAACAGTGGAAGTGTTGTAATGCTGCTAGATAATATTAACCTCCCATGGGTTGGCAAATTCTCTGGTTCAGCACCGGTCAGATCTCAAGGGTACCGAATAAGAAAGGTTCAACCTGTAGTTCTTTTCTGAATCCTTTCCTAATTTTTTCCAATAGCCTGTTTGAACCATGGACACTAGAATTGGATACAGCATTCCTGTAATAGTCTCACTAAGGGTATGTCTACACAGCAGCATTATAACAAAGAGTGCATCTACACTACAAGCCATTATTTCAGAATAATAGCGAGCTGAAGAACTTCTTACTCTGACTTCTATAACCTTCATTTCACAAGGAGTAAAGGAAGCTGAAGGAAAAGTGTTCTTCCTTTGAATTCCTGCTGTGTAGACAGTGCCTCAATCCAAATTAAGCTATTTCAACTTCAGCTACGTCAACATAGCTTAATTCAACTTTAGCTTTGCTGTGTAGACATACCCTAAGGTAGTACCACCATTCTATCCAGGATGGCTGTAAAAGCAGGGGCAAGGATCATATTGTTACACTAGG
Organism: Pelodiscus sinensis; assembly: GCF_049634645.1. NCBI lineage: Eukaryota > Metazoa > Chordata > Testudines > Trionychidae > Pelodiscus > Pelodiscus sinensis. Next base: position 97,945,641 of record NC_134713.1, on the reverse strand, counting down.
GGTACGTCTACACTACATGCCTCTGTCGGCAGAGGCATGTAGATTTGTTTATTCGGCAAAGGTAAATGAAGCCGCGATTTAAATGATCGTGGCTTCATTTACATTTACATGGCTGCCGCGCTGAGCCGACAAACAGCTGATCAGCTGTTTGTCGGCTCGCCGCTAGTCTGGACGTTCCCCCTGTCGACATCAAAGCCCTTTGTCGGCAGCCCCGGTAAACCTCATTCCACGAGGAATAACGGGGCTGCCGACAAAGGGCTTTGATGTCGACAGGGGGAACGTCCAGATTAGCGGCGAGCCGACAAACAGCTGATCAGCTGTTTGTCGGCGCAGCGCGGCAGCCATGTAAATGTAAATGAAGCCGCGATCATTTAAATCGTGGCTTCATTTACCTTTGCCTACAACCCTAATCTACATGCCTCTGCCGACAGAGGCATGTAGTCTAGACACAGCCTAGGAGTGCATGTTCAGCTGGTTATGACACCGTAACATCCATGTCCCTTTCAGTAAGACTGTATTCTTGGTACTGTCCCTCATCTTGGAAGTAGCTGAACATATGTTGTTCAAATGAGCCTAATTTAGCAAATCACCCAGATCAGTCTGAATAATTGACCTGTCCTCATCATTACTGAGCACTTCACCAATTTTTTTGCCCACATTACAACATACATTTTGTAGCACATATTGTTGAGAAGACACCTCCATTGGAAACCTCTAATTTCAGGCACCTACAATTTATGGAAGAAATTACCCCATGGAATAGAATTTCTTGTGCTTATTCTGAGACAAGAAATGATTTTTTTTTGTAGAAATATGACTTCAGAACTGGAACTGGGTTTCCCAAAGTTCAGAAATGTCTGGATCTAGGCTTCCAGACATCTCTGTTTTTCCACTGGAAAGTTTGGATTAAAAATAAATCTATTTTGAGAAGAGATTAATATCTTGAGAAAGAGGTTAATAGATCTCCATAAGATGGACCTGATTCTCCTTTATTAACGTACTCATTTTATCTCTGTGCAAAGTGGGTGTAAAATGCTTCTAAATCAGAATGGTAGTGTTTATCATCTGCTCTGTATACATCTTAGCACACAAAACACAAAGCAATGATGAATAAAAAGCACAGCATTCAACAAAAGATGTCAGAAGCTGGGAATGGATGACAGGGGATGGATCACTTGATGGTTGTTCTGTTCATTCCCTCTGGAGCACCTGGCATTGACCACTGCTGGAGGACACGATACTGGGCTAGATGGACCTTTGGTCTGACCCAGTACGGACGTTCTTATGATAACAAAGGCTATGTGTGTTATACATCTTGGTTGTAGTTTCCTTTTCAGAGTTTTGTTCTTTCCTCTCTCCCGCCTCCTCCTATGGGAATATATTATAAAAGCACTGCATGAAAAAACCTAAAATATCTGCAAAATCTCTTTTTTCCCTTTCTGAGCTCCCATCTGTTTCTTAAATCTGTTTAGTTATGACTAAGGCTGTGATTTTATAACAGATATGTTTGAGAAAAGCCATGGACAGGTCACGGGCAGGAAACAAATCTCACTCTCTGACTTATACCATAAATAGCCTTGATTGTATTCTGGGGGGAAGATGAGAACCCCACAACACCAGCTGAAAGGGAGCTTCTGGGGGAGCCATGGCACCAGCTGCCGGACGGAACCCCAGAGAGCCTGCTGCCAGTGGGGGGAGGCCCAGGGGACCGGCGACTGCTCTGACCACACAAGGACCATTGCCAGGAGCCATTGAACTGCTGCTGCTCCTAGGACCACAGCTCAGGCACTTCTGCAGGTCAGCCATACTGGTCACTGCAGAAGTAATAGCATCCATGACTTCTGCAACCTCTGTGACAGATATGGAAAACTATTTATGAGCACTTCATAAGAATTTTCCCTTCAGCAATTTGTTCTATTAATTTTGATTTAAAATTGATCAAATATTGGGTTTCATGAAACCAACCAAACATTATACTCTTAGGTTGTCATAACTATCTGATCTATTTATAAACCCCAGGCTTATAAGGGATTTCTTTCTTGGGCTTCGCCTACACTGCACCGTTATTTCGAGATAACAAGTGTTATTTTGAAATAACAATGCGAGCATCTATACAGCCATTCCATTATTTCGAAATAATTTTGAAATAACGGCTGGCTTATTTCAAAATCTGTAAACTTCTTTCTAAGAGGAATAACCCCTATTCCAAAATAGCTATTTTGAAGTAAGTCGTGGGTAGAAGCTCCATTGCTGCTATTTCGAAATAGCCCCTCACGAGGGCCATTTGAAGTTATTCTTCCCCAATTGGGGCTCTAAATCAAGATAGCACGTCTACATTAGAGAAGCCTGCCTCGGACTAATTTTGAGGCTTCCCTGCAGCATAGATGTGCTATTTCTAAATAAGCTATTTCAGAATAGCTATTCCAGAATAGCCTATTTTGAAATAAGCATGCAGTGTAGATGTACCCTTGGTAAAATAAATTATCAAGCTGTGTGCTTTATTTTACCAAGTAACTCCTTAGAAGTGACATATATAATGAGTGGTCATTTTTAATGGGTATGTGATTATCTTGCTTAGTGTTAATTATGATACTGGTGAATTGTTTCCAGTTCATTTTTTGAAGCTTTTATATAAAATTAATATATTCTGCTTTAGGGTAGTAGGTGCTTTTGACTTTGAGGAAAGTGGTTTAATGTTGAAGCATTAGCTATATCTTTATAAGTTAAATATTCATTCTATTTACTCTCAAGTACAATGCAATTATGCATTTAAAATATGTGGAGTAATTTTCCTCTTTTGCATTGGCTTCTGTCTTGTAATATGTTGATTTGTAGTTCAACACAGAAGTATTTCATGCATCTTAAAAGCCCAAAGGGACCATTAGATCACGCAGCTCAACCTTTTGTGTATCAGAGCATGCAATTTCACCAGTTAGTCCGATGTTGAACAAGTTAACTTTTGTTTGGCTAATGCCTATCTTCCAGAAAAGCAGCCAATCTTAATATGAAGACATCAAGTGATGGCAAAACCACCACTCTCTGTGTATCAGGTAACCATGTTTATGAAATATTTATCAATGTTTGAATATTTATTCAAAAGCTTGTTTTGAATGTTTATTGTATTTTATTTGGATTTCTCTAACAGCTACATATTTGATTATTCAGATCAACTGCAAATTTACAGCCACCTAGGCATAAGTTATTTTAGTATAATACATTGTGTTTACCCAACAACTTCTGTCTATGAAGTGCTCTGAGGTCAAATTTAACCAGAGAACAAGGAAGCGAGTATTGTTACACTCATTTTGTAAATGGGGAAATGGAGATGCAGAGAACATAAATGACTTGCTTGACATGACAGAGTCATAGATGTCGTGACTCCTGGAACCTAGTCCTGTGTTTTAGCAATTAGTCCATGTTCCAGATATACAGTGGCAAAAATAATAAGTGCTTAAACAAGTATTGAACTACTGCAAAATGCCTTACAATATGTATTAAAAGATCTAATAAAAACATCCAAATCAGTATGTGAGACAACCATTTATCTATAAATAAACCTTATTTTAACCATCATTTTCTCCCTAATTATGAGATCTGCATGCTTCAACTTGTAATTGGAGAATGAAAATTTCAACTGGAATCAGTATCTAGGACTTGCTTATGAGAGACATGCCCGCTCCCACAACTGGGAGTAGGATTTCAATAAGGGGCAGACCAGCATTTGCAGAAGTTTTCACTCATTAAGTGAGCCTCCTGTGACCCAGAGGCCATTTAGTGAAAACTGGCAAAAGTTTCATCACGGTGTTAGCAAATCCCAGCAAGCCTAACAAACTCACTACACAGTCGTCATGGTCTTCATCCATTAATAGCGTTTCATTAGATATCAGATGAAAGCTGGTGGCACGCTAGTCCCTAACATCATTGTGAAAATATGCACTAACAATATTTTAAAAGTTGTGTGTATAGTGACAGTACATCCTGAGAGTTTGTATCAAGGTATAAGTCATCAGCAGACACAGAGGGAGAACAGCAAAATAGCCATTTATTTCATTTTGCTAAAGTGCACACTTGACAGGGGATGGGAGTGATTCACAAACATTTTGGATCCTGGTTTCACTGCCAGCAAGCCTTGCAGAAAAAGCTTCTGTGAGAGACTCTTTGAAACTAAGGGATTGCAGTATGTTCAAGTTAAGTTTTAGATGAATACAAGCATGCTGTATTTTTTACTGTATTTGCAACTTACTGTTCTTATTACCCTTGTTTACCATGTTTTATAATCTCAGCCTTCACTAACAAACTTGTATTCTCACTGTAAACAAATTACCAGCTGTGGGATAAAACAGCACTGGACTCAGCTGACTCAAACAAGCTATTGTGTGTATATTAGACAACTGGGAATATTGAACCTGGTAATTACTGCAAGAGAACAGTATTAGGAGCAGGACACTACAGGGGAATGTTTTCAAAGACACTCCAAGGCTATAGTGCATCTATTGCTAACCTGCAAAGCCAAGTTGGGACTGGCAGAGCACCGAGGAAAGTGGTTGAGTGGCTGAAGAGCTGGTAGCAGCCTGGCTCCAAGAAGGAATCCCTCATGCTGAAGGCAGGGCCATAATGGAGTGACTCACAATCTTGGGCATATTGAGCAAGCAGTACACCTCCATTTTGGGGTTCAGTGGGCATCACAGGTCCTCAGAGCCTAAGAAAAGTTACTCAAAGCATCTCAGGTAAGATAATCCAAAACTGGGGCACACAAAATAGTGAGTACTTTTGAAAATATGGGTTCCTTATAAATACCCCTGCAAAATAGGAGCAATCTACTCTCTGAATATCCTCTAGCTATTCCCCTTAGGAAAAAAGAAGATCAACTTCTCTTGGTTCCAGAAGCGCCTTAGCTGCCACAGATATAAGTAACAGTGATTCTTTACTTGGTACTATATCACTCTTACCTAATTTATCTAAAACCAGATCCAAATTTCTAACGTGTTACTAGTACATTCAATAAAATGGCCCAGGCAATGTAGTACCCTCAGATACTGTATTCCAATTCTCTCTAGACAGTCCCCTGACACACCTCACCTTAAGAACTCTGTAAATATTTGCTATTTTAAAATAATGGGCACGCTGTCAAGACACAGAAAACACTCTTTCAGGATACCAGAAGTATACTGAAATAGCACCGCTGTCTAGACGCCCTCCTACAGAAAGTACACTCCAGGACTTGATGCAACAAAGACAAAACTAAATCTGTAAGAGGGAATCTTCTCCATTTTCTTTCTTCTGGTACCTTGCCATTGCCCATCTCATCTTCTGTGTTCATTGCCTCTGTCATGGCTCCTTCCCCACTCTGGCATGATAAATGCAGAAGTGGGGGCCAGCAAGTGTACCCCAAAGCCTTATCTACCAGGCTTTGGTATAAAACTTTCCCCAAAATCTAAAAAAACCTAGATTTTGGGAATAAAACTTCCGCTGCCACCACCCAAATATTAATAACAAGATTAGGGGAAAGATCATTTGGGAAATCTCACCCCTATTATAAAAATCAGGACACACAAGTAACCAGTGCCAGGTTAATAAAAAGAAAAGAGAAAACTTTTATTAATACAACAATATTCCTGTTGCAAGCATAAGGATCAGATGGAAAGGTAACAAAATATACTCATGGAGGAGTTACACCATGGGCTAGAACTTAGTTAAAAAGAAAAGCCAAACATCTCTTAAGCAGTGCCAGATATCAGATCCTATACCCAACCCTTAACAATAAAGCCTAACGAAACTACCTAAACCTTACCCTACTTACAGAAAGTGAAGCATTGTTTCTTGGAGAGAGAATGACATGCTTGTCCCTCCCTGTAGCTGCAGAGGACTCACCCAGAGACACAAAAGGAGAAAGGAAAAAAACCCAAATTCCTTTGTCCCAGTTTGAAAGTCCCACCTACATTCCTACTGGTCACTCCACCTAGCTAGGTGTAGTTAACTCCTTAATCCCCAGGCTGCTGGCTAACCCTCATAATCATGAAACAAAATACAGGACTATGTACCACTTTAAAGACTAACAAGATGGTTAGTGTAAAGTGCTACATAGTCCTGTATTTTGTATCAGCTACACCAGACTAACACGGCTACATTTCTATCACTATTCCTCATAATCATGACAGCCTCTTTCCCGTTACACCACCATTTCTTCCTCCCCTCTTGCTTTTCCCTGAGCTCCTACCTCACTGTGCACACTCCTAAGATAAAATGACTATCCCCATTTACCAACTTTTTGTCACGCTCTGCTGTGTTGTCTATGTTAACTGTAAGCACTTCAGAGTAGGAATAGTCTTTCATCTTTAGAGTTATGTACAAGCTATATCTATTATTTTCTATAATTGACCTGCTCCAGCCCATCATAAGAGCAAGACTGAGTGATGTGGCCCTGGCAGCTGAAAGTGTGGGAGCCTCTGGGCTGAGTGGAAAAAAAAAGACAAGGATAGGACAGTTGTTCCTTCAGGCTCCCTGGTGTCCAGCCAAACCCATGCATCATTAAATGGTCTCATGTCACTTCCATGATATATTGGAGGGTTGTAAAACATTGGAGAATGGGGGCAGGGCCGGCTTCAGGCCAATTCGCCCAATTCCCCTGAATCGGGCCCCGCTCCTAAGAGGGCCCCGCGCCCTAAAGCCAGAAGAGTGCTGGTGTACCGGGAGCGCTGCAGGAGGGGGCGTCGGCCCTGGAGGAGGAGCACAGCAGCTTCCCTGCGCAGCAGGAGGGATGAGTCGAGCGCAGGGGTTTCCCTGCACTGCGGGAGGGGGAGTCAGCCCCGGGGTTTGGTGGGAAGGCGGGACTCTGCCCTGTAGCTGGCGATTTAAAGGGGCTGTTTGAATTGGGCCCCACACTTCCTAAAGCCGGCCCTGGATGGGAGGCAGAAACATACATCAACCTCCACAATATTTCCACTATGAGGGCACTAATCCTTAATGCTGCCTTGGTTTTCCTGTCCCTGGATAAAGGGCAGGCGTACAGCTCAAGGTGTTACATGAATTTTTGATTGCAGTTCAGCTCAGCACAAACCATAAGGCAGAGCAGTCAGATGGTATTTTGGCCTGTCATGTGGTGCCCTCCAGATTCTGGACTAAATCTACCTGGGCTACATCTGTTGTGTTGTGCTTCCTGTAGATGCAGCACAAACTTCTAACATTAGATCCAGCTCTACACGAGTCCAACTTCTGCCCCCTATTACCACTGATACACTTCCAGCTCCTGTGATGACCTCATGTGTTTTGACCGGCAAAGAGGGATCCGTATGAAAGAAAAAGTTTATTTCTGATCCTTTTTAGGTCATGAGGTTTCTCCTGATATTCAACTCAACTTTTTATTCAGTTTTGCTGTATTAAGGAAGAGGAATAATGAAGCATTTATTCTTCCTTTCTAGCCTCCCTACCAAAGGACTTTGTCCTTTATCAGCATAGAAAAAAAACAAGCATAGAATCATAGAATCATAGAATAATAGGACTGGAAGGGACCTCAAGAGGTCATCGAGTCCAGCCCCCCGCCCTCAAGGCAGGACCAAGCTCCACCTACACCATCCCTGACAGATGTCTATCTAACCTGTTCTTAAATATCTCCAGAGAGGGAGATTCCACCACCTCCCTTGGCAATTTATTCCAATATTTGACCACCCTGACAGTTAGGAATTTTTTCCTAATGCCCAATCTAAACCTCCCCTGCTGCACTTTAAGCCCATTACTCCTTGTCCTGTCCTCAGAAACCAAGAGGAACAAATTTTCTCCTTCCTCCTTGTGACACCCTTTTAGATATTTGAAAACCGCTATCATGTCCCCCCTTAATCTTCTTTTTTCCAAACTAAACAAGCCCAGTTCATGAAGCCTGGCTTCATAGGTCATGTTCTCTAGACCTTTAATCATTCTTGTCGCTCTTCTCTGTACCCTTTCCAATTTCTCCACATCTTTCTTGAAATGTGGCGCCCAGAACTGGACACAGTACTCCAGCTGAGGCCTAACTAGTGCAGAGTAGAGCGGCAGAATGACTTCACGAGTTTTGCTTACAACACGCCTGTTGATACAACCTAGAATCATATTTGCTTTTTTTGCAACAGCGTCACACTGTTGACTCATATTCAACTTGTGGTCCACTATGACCCCTAGATCCCTTTCTGCCATGCTCCTTCCTAGACAGTCGCTTCTCATCTTGTATGTATGGAACTGATTGTTCCTTCCTAAGTGGAGCACTTTGCATTTCTCTTTATTAAACCTCATCCTGTTTACCTCTGACCATTTCTCTAACTTGCTAAGGTCATTTTGAATTATGTCCCTATCCTCCAAAGAAGTTGCAACCCCACCCAGTTTGGTATCATCTGCAAACTTAATAAGCGTACTCTGTATCCCAATATCTACATCATTGATGAAGATATTGAACAGTACGGGTCCCAGAACAGACCCTTGAGGAACTCCACTTGTTATCCCTTTCCAGCAGGATTTAGAACCGTTAACAACAACTCTCTGACTATGGTTATCCAGCCAATTATGCACCCACCTTATCGTGGCCCTATCTAAGTTATATTTGCCTAGTTTATCAATAAGAATATCATGCGAGACCGTATCAAATGCCTTACTAAAGTCTAGGTATATGACATCCACCGCTTCTCCCTTATCCACAAGGCTCGTTATCTTATCAAAGAAAGCTATCAGATTAGTTTGGCATGACTTGTTCTTCACAAACCCATGCTGGCTATTCCCTATCACTTTATTACCTTCCAAGTGTTTGCATATGATTTCCTTAATTACCTGCTCCATTATCTTCCCTGGGACAGACGTTAAACTGACCGGTCTATAGTTTCCTGGGTTGTTCTTATTCCCCTTTTTATAGATGGGCACAATATTTGCCCTTTTCCAGTCTTCTGGAATCTCCCCTGTCTGCCATGATTTTTCAAAGATCATAGCTAAAGGCTCAGATACCTCCTCTATCAGCTCCTTGAGTGTCCTGGGATGCATTTCATCAGGACCTGGTGACTTGCTGACATCTAACTTTCCTAAGTGATTTTTAACTTGTTCTTTGTGTATCCTATCTTCTAAACTTACCCTCTCTCTGCTTGTATTCACTACGTTAGGCACACCTCCAGACTTCTCGGTGAAGACCGAAACAAAGAAGTCATTGAGCATCTCTGCCATTTCCAAGTTTCCTGTTACTGCTTCTCCCTCCTCACTAAGCAGTGGGCCTACCCTGTCCTTGGTCTTCCTCTTGCTTTTAATGTATTTATAAAAGGTCTTCTTGTTTCCCTTTATGCCTGTAGCTAGTTTGATCTCATTTTGTGCCTTTGCCTTTCTAATCTTGCCCCTGCATTCCCGTGATGCTTGCCTATATTCATCCTTTGTTAGTTGTCCTAGTTTCCATTTTTTATATGACTCCTTTTTTATTTTGAGATCGTGCAAGATCTCCTTGTTAAGCCAAGCTGGTCTTTTGCCATATTTTCTATCTTTCCTACACAGCGGAATTGTTTGCTTTTGGGCCCTTAACAACGTCCCTTTGAAATACTTCCAACTCTCCTCAGTTGTTTTTCCCTTCAGTCTTGCTTCCCATGGGACCTTACCTACAAGTTCTCTGAGCTTATCAAAATCTGCCTTCCTGAAATCCATTACCTCAATTGTGCTGGTCTCCCTTCTACCTTTCCTTAAGATCATGAACTCTATTATTTCGTGATCACTGTCCCCTATACCGTCTTCCACTTTCAAGTTCTCAACTAGTTCCTCCCTATTTGTTAAAACCAAATCCAGAACAGCTTCTCCTCTGGTAGCTTTTTCAACCTTCTGAAACAGAAAGTTGTCTCCAATGCAGTCCAGAAACTTATTGGATAGCCTGTGCCTCGCTGTGTTAGTTTCCCAACATATGTCTGGATAGTTGAAGTCCCCCATCACCACCAAATCTTGGGCTTTGGATAGTTTTGTTAATTGTTTAAAATTACACAGCATCATGTGTATTTTATTTCAATAGGCGTCATTATTTTGATAGGGCTACACTCAGTTGGTCTTTTATAATTTCCAATTGTTTATTGTGTAACTAGTAACCAGTACACCCACCACAGAAAAGCCTTCTGATACTGTTTATCATAAGCATTCAACCATATCAGATTGTTAGGTATAAGTAATTGCTCTCCAGCTATAGGGCTGCGTGTGTAGATAAACTGTACAATGCCCAGAATGATAAGCCCGCAATTCCAGTATTTCTAGGGATACTGATTCTGTTCTAAGGTATATGGAAGAGAGAAATAATATCTGTACTTGGCAATAATTTGCCGGTTCATGTCTGTTGAAAGTTTGGCATGCTTGTGCAAGGTGCTTGGTAGATACTTTTCTCTACACTAGCAAAAACAAGACAGCAGTAGTACATGATTCAAAATTCCAGATTCCATATCCTAGAAAAGGAATGAATCTAGAGTTGAGCATCTCAGTTGTTTCCATTCCTACTCTACCTGTGGGCTCTCTGTTGGGAATGCCATTGAGGATACCCATTTAGAAAGACTCAGTGCTCACTAGGAACTTGAAAGAATCATAGAATCATAGAATACTAAGACTGGAAGGGACCTCAAGAGGTCATCGAATCCAGTCCCCTGCACTCATTGCAGGACCCATTACTGTCTAGACCATCCCGGATAGACACTTTTCTAACCTTTTCTTAAATATCTCCGAAGATGGAGATTCCACAACCTCCCTTGGGCAATTTATTCCAGTGTTTAACCACCCTGACAGTTAGGAACTTTTTCCTAAAGTCCAACCTAAACCTCCCTTGCTGCAGTTTAAGCCCATTGCTTCTTGTTCTATCCTCAGAGGCCAGGAAGAACAATTTTTTTCCCTCATCCTTGTGACACCCTTTTAGATACCATTAGCCATTAATGTAGAAAGACATCCAATAGGAACATGTTTTGGTGAGTCTGGATCTGAGATAAATTTTGCTGTAATAGACAGTGTAGTCAAGACACGCTTGCCAAAATTTTTTAATGGTTTCCACGTATTTGAGAGCCTCTGGGTTTTAGGAGATGCAAGGATTCAGCACCTCTGAAATTAAGTCTTAAGGATTCTCAGACTGGGACTCAAATCCTGAGGCAACCAAAATTAGAGAATGTGAAAGTCTTCTGTTGACTAACTAAAGTATTGTGAATCCTGGCTTTCATTGGAATATTCACACTGAAAAAGACTTGTAAAAAAAAAATCCTCAGTCACAAAAGACCCTGAAGCCTTTGTTTGTTTACAGAAGTGTAGCGAACAGGGAATGTGGCACAGTCGATGCATTAAGGCCAACATTGTACACTCCACTGCTATTTTGCAATATAAGACCTGCCACCTCTGCCCCACCCCAATAATGAACATGAGAAGTTTTTTTTCCCCTCAAACTGGACTTGATGCTTTTTAGGCCCTTGAGATTTAGCAGTTCTTCTGTCTGTGAAATTTAGACAAATCATTTTGGCAGTTAAATGCTTAGTTTGCAAACAGGAAATATAATTACTTGCTGCCTACTGGAAAAGTTGACAAAGTGCACTTAACACTTTCACTTTGGCTTAGTCTACACTACAGGGTTTTTGCACAAGAAGCCTTTTGTGGAAGAGTTCTTGTACAAAAACTTCTTACACATAAGCACGTCCAGACCTCAAAGCGCATTGCAAAAGTGATGTGCTTTTGCGCGAGAGAGTGTCCACACTGCTTGGACACTCTTGCACAAAAAGCTTTGATGGCCATTCATAGAATGGCCATTAGAGCACCTGTGCTTTTTCCACTAGGGGTTTCTTGCACAAAACCCCCTCCGGAGTGTTCACACTTGCCTTTTTGTGCAAGAGCTGTAGCACAAAAAGGAGTTATTCCTCGTGAGGAGAGGAATAACTCACAAAAAGCCCTCTGTTCTGCCGATTCCTTGCGCAAAAGCACGCTTGAGGTGTTGACACTCCGTCCTGAAGCCTGGTTTGTGCAAAAACCTTGTAGTGTAGACATAGCCTTTATGAATAATACTGAACAGCAGAAGAACTGAAGCATTTGTGCATGAGGCTTACTGCTCTCCTGAGTTCCTTCTCTGGCTCTGTTCAACCAGTGGAATCTCATACCACATAAGCACATTAGAAACATGCTGTCTTCACAGCAAAATGTAACATGGAAGGAAGCAATAGGACAATGGTAAGAACCACTGACTGTTGGTTTCTTTCATCACTGAAGAAAGAAAAAACTGTTAGTATAAGTTACCATTAACACTGAAGCTGCTGCACATTTTTCTCAGTCTCTGCCCAGCAATACTTTCTATTTCCCAGATTTGTCTTGTCTATTTAGATAAGCTCTTCAGAGAATGGAATGTCAATGTCTGGGCTGTCCGCTGCCCGCGTGCTCCATGGCTTTGCTCTGCTTTGCTCCCCGTCTCCCTGGTCTGCAAACCAGGGGGACGGGGAGCAAAGCCGCGGGACACGCGGGCAGCCCAGACGCGTCTGGGCTGTCCGCTGCCCCCGTGCTCCGCGGCTTTGCTCTGCTTTGCTCCCTGTCTCCCTGGTCTGCAGACCAGGGGGATGGGGAGCAAAGCGGCGGGACACGTGGGCAGCGGACAGTCCAGACACGTCTGGGCTGTCCGCTGCCCGCGTGCTCCACCTCTTTGCTTCCTCTCCCTCGTCTGCTGAAGACCAGGGAGAGGGCCCCGTTCGTAACTGCGGATCCGACATAAGTCGGATCCGCCTAACTCAGGGACTGCCTGTACTTGTATACCACTGCAGCATCTTTTGAGTCTATCATCCACAATACCGGGCCTTGTTTACATTAGAACTATCTCAGTTAAAAAAACAAACAAACCACAACCCCTTATCAAGAAAGCTGATGGTAAAATATCTAAGTTTAGTCCAGGCCTAAAAGAAAAATTTCTCACATGAAACTGCAGAAATGCAGCAAAGGAAGGGTTATAAATGAATGAAACAGTTCCCTCCACTCCCAATTACATTTCTATCAGTTCCTCATTTCTGCAACACAAGAATAACTCTTCTGCTCCAGCTGAAATAAGGGGGTCTAGTGTAACAGAGCGGCGCCTGCCTGCCTCTCTCTCTCTTTCTCTGTAAGGGTCACAAAGTCTTGTGGCCATCTAACAGTTGATTATCAGAAGAGGTCAGAAGTTTCTATAAAGGGTGAGAGAGCTCAGCTGGAGAGCAATTGGCACAGGGTTTTAAAAGGCCTCTGTGGGTGATGTTGGTCAGGGCTGCGTTGCTTTGCAAAATGAGGCCATGGGGAAGAGTTCCAAAAAAAAAGCATGGATGTAGTGCTAGTTTTTCCTAGGGTAGTGATTTTGGACAGGGAGTGTACCAGCTTGCATCTAGCAGAGAATGCAGGCAGATGGTCAGCCCTTCCAACTGAGAAGAAATTGAGGAAGTAGAGGAGTCAACAAAAACAGCTACGGAAGACAAGGTGGAAGTGATAGTGGGCATGGTTTGTCATGTCTCCCCTGGCTGGGGTCAGGTGTTTGTTTTAAGGGAAGAAACGTGGACAGCCTATGCTTGGTGACAGTGGCCAGGCAGCAAGAAGAGGAACAGCAGGAGCAGATTCCAACAGGCTCTCCAGCAGCTACTGGAGAGAAGTAGGAGGCAGTTTGCTTTTCAAAAGCAGTGACAGGAGGCCCATCACCAGGAGGTTTTCTGGGATCTGGGGAGGGTACTTTAGGCAGGCCTGGCTTGGGCAGGTAGAGTTAGAACCTTTCTCCACACTTCTGAGTAAGCCCCCAGTGCTCCCAGCCAGTCCTGGAAGGAGTGAACTTTGGCAGCCAGTGTGGCAGCGTGTCTGATGGAAACAACCCAAAAGCATATCACGCCGTGAGCAATGCCCAGCCTGGCTTAGAGACTGAAGTAAAATCTGCCACTGAATCAACCAAATAGGATTGAGTCCAAAAGGTGTCTAGAAAGTGATTCTGGGTCACCATTTCTACAAGGATCTCTACCAAGCATTTATAAACCTCAACTACCCACCCGGAGAAATAAAAAAGCAAATTGAAAGAGCCAGACGAATACCTAGAAACCATCTACTTCAAGACAGACCCAAGAAAACCAACAACAGAACACCACTTGTCATCACCTACCACCCCCAACTTAAACCTGTCCAACACATTATCAATAAACTACAGCCTATACTGGAACAGGATACCATACTCCAGGAGGCTCTGGGAGACAGACCCATAGTCTCCTATAGACAACCACCTAACCTCAAGATGATTCTTATCAACAACCACAGGACATACCACACTAATACCAACCCTGGTACCTTCCCTTGCAACAAACCCCGTTGCCAGCTTTGTCCACATATTTATTCTGCTGATACCATTATTGGACCTAACCAAGTGAGTTATAAGATCAAGAACACATATTCCTGCGCATCCAGAAATATAATCTATGCTATCATGTGTCGAAAGTGTCCGTCTGCTATGTACATTGGACAAACATCTCAGACACTTCGCCAAAGGATTAATGCCCACAAAACAGATATCAGACAAGATCACAAAGAAAAAACAGTTTCTTGCCATTTTAACCAGAAAGGACACTCTCTCAATGACTTAACCACCTGCATTCTGCTACAAAGACCTTTTACATCTGCACTTGAAAGGGAATCCTCTGAACTGTCATTCATGTTAAAATTCAACACTCTCCAAAGAGGATTGAACAAACACTTGAACTATCTTACACATTATCAAGATAGCTTTCCCAATTATCACCTCTAACACCATTAACTCACAAACATCCCACTCTCCCCACCTCTAATATCGTCAATTCACAGACACTTACCTTCCTTCCTCCCCCCCCCCCCCCGCATCCTCTTCCTGTTCTGAAATGTGATTTGTCCTTTTCATATTTGTTCATTTTTTTAATTGTATCCTTTGGTATATATGGTTGTGACTATTTTCTTCCACTATTTGATCTGAGGAAGTGGGTCTGGCCCACGAAAGCTCATCATCTAATAAACCATCTTGTTAGTCTTTAAAGTGCTACATTGTCCTGCATTTTGCCATTTCTACAAGGAGCATTCCTGTATATATAAGCTGGGCCAGCTGTTACTACTCACTGGTTATAGTTCCAAAGCTGGAGAAGGCATTTTCAGCCATCTTCCATGTACTGAGGTGCAAGAGAAAATGGAGGCCCACTTGGAGGCCAAAGGGGCTGAACAGCATGCCAGAACAAGAGAGTTGTCTTACTGGGAAAGGCAAAAGAAGAGGATGCCCTGAACTAGAGATGGGGGAAGAGGCTCCAAGAGACAGAATGCTGGGTAGCCTTAGAGGGAGTCACAATAAAGCTTTCAGAAGAGCTACCAGTCCCCAAACCTAGGAAAATCCTGGTAGCATGTTACCAATGCAAAAAGCCTTGGCACATCAAGTGAGTGTCCATTAATGGAGTGCAGCTACATGCAGAACTATTGTAGCCGGGGGAAGGCTTGGATCCCCCTGCTAATCCCCTAAACAATGAGAGACATATCAGCTAACTACAGAGGAAGGACCACTCTGAGGTTTGGATGTAGGATAGAGGGACACCTATTAAAAGGATACCCTTTAGATGAGTGGGACTTCAGGGAAGTGAATAATGGCCCTGAGAAATGTGGGACCCAGCAATGGAAAGGCATAGTCCTTGAGACAGAGTCTAAGCAGGAAGAAGAGTATAATCTATTAAGACAGTAGTTTTCAAAGTTGGATAATGGACCTGCCTGGGTAAGCTGCTGGTGGGCCCACGACACTTTGTTTATCTAAGGGTATGTCTACACAGCAGGGCAAAAGTCAAACTAAGATATGCACCTTCAGCTACATCAATTGCATAGCTGAAGTCAAAATAGCTTAATTTGGCTTTTGATGCTGTCTACACAGCAGGAAGTCGAAGGAAGAACACTCTTCCTCTGACTTCCTTTACTCGTTGTGAAATGTGGGTTACAGGAGTTGGAGTAAGAAGTCCTCCAGCTCAACATTATTTCAAAATAATGATTTGCCGTGTAGACATACATAAATTTGTTATTTCAAAATAACTCTGCAACTGGGAGTGAGCATTCCTGTGAGGATGGACAGATACACAGTTGGGCTGCGTCTACACTGGCATGATTTTGCACAAATCTTCTGTTAAAAGTATTTGCACAAGAGAGCGTCTATACTGGCATGTGCCTTTGCGCAAAAGATTTGCTTTTGCACAAAAGCATCCGTACCAGTGTAGACGCTCTCTTGTGCAAGAAAGCTCGGATGGCCATTTTAGCCATCAGGCTTTCTTGTACAAGAAATTAACATTGCTGTCTACACTGGCCCTCTTGCGCAAGAATACTTGTGCAAGAGGGCTTATCCCTGAGCGGGAGCGTCAGAGTATTTGCGCAAGAAGCACTGATTTTGTACATTACAAAGTCAGTGTTCTTGCGCAAATACTCACGGCCAGTGTAGACAGGTGGCAAGATTTTGCGCAAAAGCAGCTGCTTTTGCGCAAAATCTTGCCAATGTAGACACAGCCTTGGTGGACTCAAGCTAGCATTCAAAAAAAGCATTGTGACTAGGGCAGTATGGGCTGCAGTTTAGGCTCTGAACCACATCCGATTCCTTAGGTTTGAGAGAGCCTGAGCTGCAACATCCATACTATTATTTTGAGCACCTAATGCTAAGTTTTTCCTGGGTTGAAGTTGTACAATCATGTCATGTCTGGTCCTTGAGCCAGTTAGTCCACACAGTGTACCTGGGCACTTTAACTTCATGTATTTTTAAGAGCTTCAACCAAAGCCCAATGTTAATAATTTCCTTTGTCACTTTATGGTAGGAAAATTTGTGCCATTAATCCAGGCTGAAAAACCTCTATCCAGGAATCTATACCAGCACGCATTCAAAAAAAATCAAGAGTCAACACCCTGAGAAAGAATGATTTTTTTAAAAAATAAGTGTTACTATTTATTTTCTGGGTTTTAGCTTTCCAAGTTGTCCTTTTAAAAGCTTTTCTTTGCAACAACAAGGATTAGAAAATGTTTGGATCATTTGCAATAATTTCAGATTTTAACTGAAACATTTACTTGACTCCAAGAATCAAGTTGTAGTCGTCAGAAGTCACCACTGTGGTGCCATGACAGGTCTCCTGCTCCGTCAATGACGATAACCATGCAGCTGCATACGTGTGAACTACTTTTGTGTTTTATTGACTTTGTACAAATACTCAACACAGCAGACACCAAAAGAGCCCACAAACACCACAAAAATCAGATAAGGATTTAAGGTACATGGACAGGTTTATTGTCAAACAAAGTATAGTAATAGTTGTCAGTAGACTCTACCGAACCTCTACACATATGTAACCCCCACAAAGGATCACCTCAATTAATAGGAGGTCCCATTGCTCCCTAGGCCAGACAGCCCCTCCAAGACACAACTCTATATACAGTGTGAGGCAGAGTCTTTCACAGGTACAAACAAGTTACACATCACTCCTGACGTATCAGGTTGCCACCCTCTGACATTACTTAGATACCACCCTGGACCTGGTAGTTCCATTAGAACATCGCTATACATCATGCTATCATTTTAGGCCCTTTCTTGAACTTGGGTCAGTATGTCCCTATTATCTGTGGGGAATGTGGGTACCAAGGTCCTTTTAATGAGGTGTTGTTACCATCCTTCTCAAATGTACCCAGTACCAATTACTCTTTTATAGCCAGTACCTAGTACCAATTACTGCTCTACACCTGTGCCTATTACCAATTAGTGTTTTACACTATCAGCCCTGTATATGCCAAGTTCTGTGAGTAGGGGCCTATCTCTTGCTCACAGCTTAGCTTTATATTAGCAAAGTCTTGACCATTGTTAGCTAGACCTCAAACCATGTCTGTGCTACATGGGCTTTTGTGTCAGGGCCTCATCTTACTACACAATACTGGTGACCTGCTTAAACCCAAGACTTGTGAGACTCACTGCAACACTGAATTTCAAGTGAGCTCTCTGTGGAGGACTAGCGTAATGCTGACAGGTGGAACTGAACCTGGGACCTCTGGAGTTTCATGCATGAGCCTCTACTGCTTGAGCTAAAAAGCAGCAGATTCACAGCTGAGGCTGTAGAGCACATTCATTCTTTCTCTCTGTGGGTATGTCTACACTACCCCACTAGTTCGAACTAGCGGGGTAATGTAGGCATACCGCACTTGCAAATGAAGCCCGGGAGCCGCCATTTTTAAAACCCCGCTAGTTCGAACCCCGTGCAGCGCGGCTACACGGGGCACGAACTAGGTAGTTCGAACTAGGCTCCCTAGTTCGAACTACCGTTACTCTTCGTGAAATGAGGAGTAACGGTAGTTTGAACTAGGAAGCCTAGTTCGAACTACCTAGTTCGTGCCCCGTGTAGCCGCGCTGCACGGGGTTCGAACTAGCGGGGTTTTAAAAATGGCGGCTCCCCGCTTATGCAAATGAAGCCCGGGAAATTCAAATCCCGGGCTTCATTTGCAAGTGCAGTATGCCTACATTACCCTCCTAGTTCGAACTAGGAGGGTAGTGTAGACATACCCTGTGAGTGGTCTAAGTGCCACTACATGGGACAATGCACCACATCCAGTAGGTGTGCGGGTTACTGTAGGACTATCTCACGAGACATAACTGACTACTGGATGAGATGTAACTGCTATCAATAACTACAGTCAACTAACATGGTTTTAAACACCACTGTTGCTGTGGTAATATTAGTAGAGGTAGCTCAAGGAATTGAGTCAAGCCACTTTCAGCTACGGAGTTTGCCTTTTAATTGAGCCTTCTTAACAATAGGGATATAAACAAGTAGTTGACCCTATGATTAACCGATAAGCCTAGGCTTATTGGTTAATCTTGTTGACTACTTGCATTCCCCCCACCTTGCTGCCTCTGTATCAGCTGCCTGCAGATAGAGGCTGCTCTAGACAGGGGCTACTACCAGGGACCAGCCTTTGTCCCTGGCTAGCCCCAGACCACTGCAGAAATAGGCTGCTTCACGGCAGCCTTCCCCCCACCCAGTCCCTGCAACAGCCTCTTATTATGATCATGGCTCCAGAGTGGAAGATGCTGGACATACACATTAAAAGAGAGAGTCTGCAACAAAAAGTGTATAATGTACCTAGACAAAAGTGGGGAGAAAAGTTTGATACACTGGCTCTTCTGCAATTACTAGTCAACAACATTTATTTTAGAATTCCCTTCTCTTTTAAAATCTTTTTATGAAGCAAATATATATTTTATGTCATCAATTTTTGTGCACAAGTCAGCAAAATGAATAAAAGTCATAGAGGCTGTACATTTTATTCTCACAGGTATACACATATGTGGCAATACACACACCTCCCTCCACAAAGACACACAGGCCCTTACACACATACAGTACGGCTGTGTCTAGACTGGCCGGTTTTTCCGGAAAATCAGCCGCTTTTCCGGAAAAACTTGTCAGCTGTCTACACTGGCCGCTTGAATTTCCGCAAAAGCACTGACGATCTCATGTAAGATTGTCAGTGCTTTTGCGGAAATACTGTGCTGCTCCCGTTCGGGCAAAAGTCTTTTTCAGAAAAGCATCCTGCCAATCTAGACACGCTTTTCCAAAAATGCTTTTAATGGAAAACATTAAAGGCTACAGGTGCATGAGGATGTTAGGGGCACAGGAGTATACATAGACATAATGGAAATGCACCAGTGTATGGAGGTGAATGGGGTGCATGATTGTTAGGGGTAATGGGAGTGGTGGCTCTGAGAGGTGGATGGGATCAGTGGGAGAGTGATGTAAGGAGTAAAGGGTAGGTGTGGGGGGCAGAAGAGGATAAGATGGGGAAAGGATGCAGTGAAAGAAAAGGGGTGGGGTAGAGAGGGATTCAATGAGAGGAGAATGGGAAGGGGAGGGACGCAGTGAGAGATGCAGCCCAATTCCCAGCACTTGGAGATAGAGATACACATACCTTGAACTCCTTGGTGCTGGTGATGGGGCAACTGACAGGCTGCAGCTCACTATAGGGCATGTGCCACAGCTCAAGCTCAGCCACACAAGGACTGCAAGGAGTAGAGGTCTGAGCAGCAGCAAGAGTGGCGTGCATCCTAAGACCCCTCAACAGCTGCATGCTGAGCGTTCACTAGTCACTCTCATTTCTCCCCTGCCTTGACCCAGCCAATGGGAGCTCTGTCTGCACCTGTAGGCACAGGGTGGGCCAGCACACAGACCTTCCCCACCCCCCGGCCTCCCTTAAGGCTAGTAGCTGGACATGCCGGCTGTTTTCTGAACTTTTAGCTGCCACGTGCAATGGCTAGGACGGAGCCTGCCAGCCTCATTGTGTTGCATGCAGTGGACAGTCAATAGCTCAGTGAACAGTGCTGACCAGAGCCACCAGGATCCTTTTGGATAGGTGTTCTGGTCTAAAACTGGACATCTGTTCACCCTAGTAGTCTACTAGAGTGAACCTGAAAAATAATGAATCAAAATTAATGTCAGATTTATAGATATTAGGCTTGACTGGTGACTAAAATAATGGATCCATCACTGCATTTTAGGGTCCTTAAGAAAGATGCTGGGGAGAAAAATTGGCTACTGAAGTGAGTTGCGGTGTTATGGTTGTCACCCCCACTGTCTCCTGGAACGCCAGGCCTTTATCATCCTGATCCTGAGAGATAATCTGACCATATTGGAGAACAAGAGGAACACAGATAACATCACTTTGACCTGCGGTGGCTGAATCCCCACCACCGCCTGGGATGAGAGACTTTGTCAGACTTCCCTCCCCTCCCCCTTGTGTGTTCTTTTCCTTTCTCGTCTTATTTCTTCTTTCCTTCCTCACATTTTTCCTTCCTAAGTTTGGCTTAATCATCCAACCATATATTTTGCAGTAGTACTGAAAGCCAGTGACCAGAAACAGACAACTAAAAGTAACGTCCTAAACAGGTACAAGTTTAGCAGGTCCCAGAGTGGCTATTAAGACCACATACTGTGCTGCTAGAAAAACACAGGAAAAGTTGCAAGTAAGAGTTAACACCAGAGACAGCAGCTGCATTTGTTAACATCAACAGTTCCCCTCCCCCCACAGGCACTTAACTTCCTTCTTTCCCCCTCCCCCACTGCAGGAGAAGTATTACTATCTTTGGTATAATCTAAAATTCTGTTTAAGGGGGGGAAGAGGCAAAATGTCATTCAGCTGTCTTCAGCTAAAGAAAACAAGAGATGTTGTTGAAATGAAAGTTCTATTTAATACTTTGTGTTGCAAAGGATGTTGGTTTTCCTTTTCTGTATCTTTAATAAAATATTGTAATGATTTATTTGCCAAGGTACTAAGCAGGCTGAGGTCTGGGTAAACCAAATGCTGAATCTTGTTTAATGTTGGACAGTGACTGTTAAATTAACAACTTTTACAATTTGGACCACTGTATTCCATCTACACTAAGGAATGTTGTCTATGCAACAATTTGTTTTCCAGATTAATAGGGTACTATTTGCAGATTGGATATGTGATACTACACCCCATATTCTTCATAGCTGTATGATAAAATTATGATGTACTTTGTACAAGAAGAGACCTGGGGTATCATTAGAAAAGTTATGATTTGCTAAATATGACTATCCTATTTGTATGCATGTATCATTTTTGTATCTGAAGTTTTGAATATTGACTATAGATCGTTCAAATGTGTTTACTCTGGAAAACCTCCACAGGGATGAAGCTAGACAGTGCTAAGGGCTCATCCATAAAGACCATGGGCTGCTAGAGAAAAATAGCCCTCCTGTTTCAGATGGTCTATAAAGTAATGGCTGCTGTAACTCAGCAAGGCCACATGATAATGAACTCCATTTTGGGTACCTACGTTTTCCCACAAACTGGGCTGGGAACTGGTTTTGGAACATAGGGTTCCTGCCACATGTTAAAGCAGGGCTACTCAACTGTGGAAGCTCCGGGGGTCATAATGATACTCACAGCACATGCCAAGGGCTGCAACATAAGTATGGTTGCCTGTACATGCAAATATATATGAAAATAGCTCCTTTCATACTGACAGGCATGAATACAAAGATTAGGGCAAGACTACCCAACATGCAGGCCCCATTTGAGTCAGTTCTCCTGATATTAATAAAATGCAATATTTACCCAATTTTCACCCATATGACAGCACTTTTAATGAGCAATGACGGTCCAGGAATTTAACTACTAAAACGCATATCAACAGAAGACCATTATATTGACTACTTTTTTGTTTAGGCTCCTACCTGTGGGCCATGTGTTGAGCCCAGCGTAAACCGAAACTTCACTTGGGGCTGCAAACCAACAGACTGCCAACACAGCTGGGAGGTTAAAGGGGTGCAGCAATTTTTACTACTGTTCCCAGACTGTAACACCAGGTTAGGGGAATGGTTGTGTGAATAAAGAGCAACAACACCTGCAGCTGATCCATCTTCACCTAAGTCTGGGTTGCACAGAGCTCCTGGACCTCCATACATGGATGTATGATTGATTTGATGAATGCAGGTCTAGGGCAGAAGTAGGGCTGGGAGGGCACAGAATGAACTGTTACTGAGAGAACTTAAAAAACAACGAATCGTCTAGCAGCACCTTAGAAACTAACAAAAATGTAGATGGTATCATGAGCTTTCTTTGGCACAACCTACTTCTTTTGAGGTGCTGCAGGACTATTTGCTGGGTTTTTTTAGTTACAGACTCACAGGGCTCCCTCTGATACTGAGAAGTTGGGAGAAACTGAAAAGCTTTATACTGTCAAGTAGCGTTTCTTACGCATTTGTGCAATATGAATTGAGAACTCAGGTGGGTCTTCTGGCAAGAGCTCTTGCAGCAAGGCCTAAAAATTGCCATGTCTGGCTTTGAATTACTTGTTACCAGTGCTTTTTTTGTAAAAAAAATTACTTGTTACCAGTACCAGCACCTCCAATCAGAGCGCAACAACTTTTTCCCCTGGGCTACATCTAGACTGACAAGTTTTTCCGTTAAAAGCATTTGTGGAAAAGAGCGTCTAGATTGGCACGGATGCTTTTGCGCAAAAGCACTTTTTGCAGAAAAGTGTCCATGCCAATCTAGACGCGGTTTTGCGCAAGAAAGCCCCGATCGCCATTTTCACCATCGGGGCTTTTTTGCGCAAAACAGTTCTCAGTTGTCTACACTGGCCCTCTTCCGCAATTCCGGAATGGGAGAGTCACTGTATTTGCGGAAGAACACTGACAATCTTACATTAGCTTGTCAGTGTTTTTGTGCAAATTCAAAGCGGTCAGTCTAGACGCAGCCCAGTTGGAGTACCAGCACCATTTTTAAAAAAACAAAAAAAGCACTGCGTGTTACCGACTGGGGAGCATGTGCCGCATGGCAGTTACCACCGGTAGTGAGGACGAGGAAGAGACCAATCAGGAAGAGCCCAAAACGGATGACTTAATAACCCCCCCCCTTTTTTTTTTTTTTTTTTTTTTTTTTTGCAGGAACATCGCTTGCTGTTGATGGGCTGGAGGAGGCGCAGGAAGTTTGCACGCGTGGGGCTGGAGCGGCGCTAGTGACAAAGGCTATTCCCTGGTGGCCTGGAGGGAGAGCGGCGGCGAAGTGCGCAGGCCCGCGGCCAGACACGGCAGCGCAGCTGCGCTGCAGACGGCTCCGGGCAGGGGAGCGGCCCGACGCTCTGCCGGGCGGGTCCCTTTGTTGGGCCGCGGGCCGCCCCCGCGCGCTGGAATCTCAGCCTGTCCCGCAAGTGACGTGAGCAGCAGCGGGCGCGCGCCGCTTTCCCCGCCGGCCCGGGACTCGGTGCGGCCGCGCGGCCCCTAGGAAGGCGGACGTGGCGCCGGGGCCGCTGCGCTCCTGCGGGTCCCAGTCGCGCCAGGATGCGGCCCGCGCCGCCCGCCGCCCCGCTTCTCCTCCTGCTGCTGCTGCCCTGCAGCCTGGCCAGCTCCGGGGAGCCCTGGGAAATAGGTACCGGAGGAGGGGACGGTGGTGGGGCAGGCGAGGGGGGGGGGGGCAGTGGGGCAGGCGAGGGGGGGGGCAGTGGGGCGGCGGGGGGCAGCGGTCACTCGCCAGCCCTGTGAGCCCCAGAGTCCCACGGGCTCTTTTCCGCTCTAAGAAAGGTAGAAGAATCTGGTACTTTTTTAAAAGCAGACAGACGGTGGGTCTGTCTCGGCCCCCTGGTTCCTGAGCCCGAAGGGGCCCCTGGGCTCTGATTTCAGCCCCCTTCCCCAGCCAGGAGTAGCCCAGCCACGCAGGCTGCTCTGGAAAGGGACACTGGGGCGGTCTAGTAATCCCTTTGCCTGCAGAATCTGGGGCTGTGAACAACAGCAGTGCCCTGTTGTAAGGGAGGGTAATTGACACGAAAGTGGGGGATGAGATAGTGAGAAGGGACTAGGGGAAGGCGGCGATGCTAGGGGGTGTTTGGACAGGAGAGGGGTATGTTTTGGGTGGGTGGAATGATGGTACGGGGTGTGTGGTTGAGGTGGGCTCTGGGGCAAGAAAGGACTCTGAGGGGTTGAGGTGGGTTTTAGGACTGTTCAAGAGGCTCTGTGTTGCAAAGTAGCGAAGACAAGGTTCTGTCTCATAGTGGGTTTGGTAGGTCACAGTTAGCAAATTGTAAGGTGTGTGTGTGAGCCTAGCTGTGTTTTAGGACGTGGGGGTACTGCTTATTTATTTTCCTGCTTGTATTCCCCACCTCTTTATCCCTATTTCCTGTTCGCTTACGTTATTGCCTTGGCTTTGTTCAGATTTCCTGGCTACAAACAATGCAACTAAAATCGAAGACTTTTTTTTGACTCTTGCTTCCAGATGGTTTCCATTTTAGGAGGAACTTTTGGCTCCTAAAGTACAGCAAATAAGAGCAACAACTCTGGGTATTGCCAGAAGCCAAAAACAATTGCCTGATTGAGACTAGTTGTTGTGGGAACATTGTATAATTGACATTTTGACAGGTTTTAAGAATAATTTATATGTACTAGTAGTGATCGGGTAAAGCTTTTATTTAAAAATGACCGAAATAGGTGTGGCTCAGTTCTGGCAGTAAACCTTGTTGCATGGTTTTGCAATCTGTCCATTCTTAGCCGCTTAAATGATCTTTTAAATTAGGGGTGGGGAAACTTTTATGGGTTGGTGCTGCTGACTCACAGAGAATCTGTCAGGGCCCCCCCACAAGAAGCAAAACAAACTTTCACTGAAGTAGCCTCTTACTTAGAAGGAGAAAGACACTCTCCACATCCTTCTCACACACCAGGCCCTGGGAGAGGTCCAGGCAAGTGTGCTCCAGCCCCATGGTGGAGTTGTGGGGGGGGCTGGAGCATGGGTGCGGGCTTCCCAATGCTGGGGGGGAGGGAGCCCTGAGCCTTGGGGTCTGGATCCAAGCAAGCTGGGGGCTGCAGCAAGCCCCCAGGGCCTGAGGTTCCCCATCTCTGTTTTAAATATTCCAGTTGCACCTAACACAAGTTGTACCTCTATAAACCAGAACTCTCTGGTCCAGCAATGGGCCAGAACGGAATGGGCTGGAGGTAATTGCTAGACCACAGGGCTACGTCTAGACTGGCCCCTTCTTCGGAAGAGGCATGCTAATTTTGAACTTTGGAATAGGGAAATCCGCGGGGGATTTAAATAAACATGGCCGCCGCTTTTTTTCCGGCTTGGGGAAAAGCCGGAAAAGAGCGTCCAGACTGGCGCGATCCTCCGGAATAAAGCCCTTTTCCAGAGGATCTCTTATTCCTACTTTCAATCCCCGCGGATTTCCCTACTCCAAAGTTCGAAATTAGCATACCTCTTCCGAAGAAGGGGCCAGTCTAGACGTAGCCCAGATGTTCTAGGATCAGATAGGGATGTGTACAACTAGTTGACAGGCTGGTTGCTCTTCTTCCCCCCCACCCCCCAGCAAGAGGCATCAAGGAGGAAAAAGTGAAAGGGGGGGTGCTTGAAAGTAGCAGTGCCGTGTGAAGTCTGGGGCCAAACCCTGGAACAGCACATGCAGCCTGGGCCAGTTGGAACTCCAAAGGCAGAGGAGCCCTTATCAACTAATTGAATAGGCAATGCAAATCATTGGGGGTCATCAAGAGTCAGTGGGGGACTCTTGTACATTTCAAAGCTGGCACCTGCATGCGGCCTGGAGTCAGCCGGACTTCCTGCTGGCCCCCGGGGGGTGCACCTGGAGTTCTGCATTCCTCCTTTGAAATATACAAGAGCCCCATTTACTACTTGATTAGTCAGTTAACTGCAATTTAACATCCTTACTCTAAAAAGCAGGAAACCCTCTCCTAATTAGGTAGAACCTAATTCAGGGCAGCCAGAAACAGTTGACTGGGAGTTATCAGGGGCAGGGCAGCTATAAATCAGTTAAGGGCCCCCTGATTTCACTTGAGGCTGCACCAGGACCTTCTAAAAGCCTTTGCTGTGATGGGGAGAGCAGAGAGAGTAGATGCAGAGATGAACTTGTAATAGAGACAATATCAATGTTGCCAGAGACCACAGAGGAAGGTGAGGGGCTCGGACAGGGAGCATTTGGGCTTCCTTCCCCAAATAGCCTGAGACTCCAGCTGGGGAG
Organism: Pelodiscus sinensis; assembly: GCF_049634645.1. Classification (NCBI taxonomy): domain Eukaryota; kingdom Metazoa; phylum Chordata; order Testudines; family Trionychidae; genus Pelodiscus; species Pelodiscus sinensis. Next base: position 97,919,162 of record NC_134713.1, on the reverse strand, counting down.
GGCTAGTTATCCAGCCCAGGTAGACCAAGTGGCACCTGCCCCACCCCCTTGTAGCTGGAAAACCTGAAGCCCAACCCCATCAAGGGCAGGCAGAGCCCAGTCCGCAATATCTAGACCGGAGTCAGCAGCCTATGGCAAGCATCCCATCAGTGGCACGCCCAGCCAGTTTTCATTGGTACGCAGGCAGGAGCTCAGTCCTAGCCTTCCCGTACACAGCAGGGAGTCTGCACTGTGGCTTGCAGCAGGTTGGTGCAGACAGGGAGTTCAGCTGATTAGCGGGGGGTGGGGCATTGTCAAACAGCTGCTAAAGGGAGGTGCTCCAGTGCTTGAAAGGGAGCAACAAGATAAAGAGGTGTTAAAGTCTTAAATTTATACACACCTAAAGAGACAGGTTCCTAATGGGAATTGCATTTATTTTAATTTGACTTTTAATGGGCATTAGAAATTGAAAGGGTGGGGGGTTCTGGCATGCAAATCAGGTTAGGCATGTGTATCTGCCTATTCAGGCACCCAAATATCTCTGTATGTCTGGATCTAGATTTAAAAAACAAAGCTAAAGGCTCTTGTTGGAATTATCAACAAAAGCATAACTCATGATTTTTCCATGTTACCAGAATTGGCTGAAATATGACGACCTGTTTTCATAGTCGGGGGGAGGAATTTGTTTTCAACTCAGTGTGTGCCAAAAGGACCCATTTTTTATTTTTTCAAAACATCCATCTTTTCTATTTCCCCCCACCCCAAAGAAGTTAGTGACATTTTCCCTTTACAAAATGTTCCTCGAAAAACTGGTGCTAACTAGTTATAAAAGACTTTGAAATTTGAGTCAGTGAAAAGGCATTTTTTAGCACAAGAGGAACCATTTTGACAATGTCAACAGTTTGGGATGAGAGTTTTGAAAAGAGTCCTTTTCTGTTCCCTAAAAGGAGAAAAAAAAACCCTTTAAAAATTTTCAACCAGCTCAGTGTTAACATTCAGACACTCAGGTGCATCTTCAGCTCCCCTTAGTGCTACCAGGAGGTGTGTGTGCTTCACACCTTACAGCAGTGAGTTTTTAACTGCAGTGCAGACCTATCTTCAGTGCACTAGCTCAGCTAAAGGTAGTGTGTGTATGTCTTGTTGAGCTGTAACTTACACCTCCAGCTGTAGTGTAGATGTACCTTTGGGGGCTTACCTGAGCTTACTCAAGAAGTCTGTGATGGAGCCAGGAATTAAGCCTGTGTATCCCAAAGTAAGGAGAAAAAAATTTTAAAACAATTTTTTTGGAGTGTTGCAAATATCTAAAACTCTGATCTTAATGACCCTTTTAAAATCCTGTGTTACTAAAATAAGATCTGCATCTTTATTTATTAATGAAGCTGCTCTAAGTAGGACTATTGTTGACTTTAAAATGTATCCACGGCATGTAGATCGATAAATTAGAAGTGAATAAGTTAAATCTTGGCACACTACTTCTGAAAGGTTGCTGATCCTGACCTAGACTCTGGGATAGTGGGCTCACCAGGGGCTGGAACCCAGGAGTGGGACTGACCTTGCCACCATGATATATAGTATCATGAGCTTTTGTGGACAAAACCCACTTTTTCAGATAGATAGTATTCCATATATACATGGCTCAACAAATGTACTCGCCCGCTCACCGGTGGCAAGTAGATTTTATTGGTTGTGACGGGCTGGCCAAAGCCTGAACTACGGGCGGAGCGCCGCCAGGAAGGGGGAAGCACAGTGATTCCCAGCAGTGGGTTGCCTGCATGCAGCTTTGGCACAAGGAGGCGGGGCACGAGCCAGAGGGCGGGATGGCCCCCTGATTTTAAAGGGCCGCGGCAGCTCAGCTCTGGCTGTGCGGCCCCACCCCACCAGATCCAGTCTTGCTGTGGCCCCAACCCCCTCACCAGTGAGAGACGGTTCCCAGCTGACCACCTGGCTCGCTGCACCTGCCGCACATCCCTTTTTCTCCGTGCCGCCCATTCCCCCCTGCTCTCCTGTACCCCAGATCCCCTGCTCTCCCTCTTCCCTGCGACTCTCTAGCTCTGCGCTGCCCTTACACCCTGTTCTCTCTGATCCCTGCCCCCCTCTGGCTCTGCCACCCGTTTCCCACACCGCCCCTGTACACCCTCCCCCACACTGTTCCCTGCACCCCTCTGGCTCTGTGCTGTCCCTGCATCCTGTTTCCCCTGTGGATCGGGAGTGATGGGGTGCTTGTCCTTAGGGAGGGGCTGGACAGGGCAGGGAAAAGGCTGCTGTGATCCAGCAGCGAGTGAAAGGGGGAATTCACTTGAAGCGCCTTTGCCTTTATGGAAAAAAACAAATGAAAATGCTATTTGCTATTTTTAGGGCTAAAATGCCAGGACAAAAATGAAAATGAAAAGAAAAAACCCATTGCAAAAATGCAAAAGTGTAAAAGACAACCAAAAAAGGGGGGGGGGGGAGGGTTGCCAAAAATGTGTTGCTTGGGGCAGCAAAAAACCTAGAGCTGGCCCTGGGGGAGGGGAAGGGGCTGGGCTAGGCTGGACAGGACTGTGAGGAGGGGAGGGGAAAAATATGGGGAAGGGGCTTGTGCGGAGGGGAGGGGAGGAGGTCAGGAGAAGAAGAAGAAGAAGAAAGGAGAAGGCACCAAGGGACAGGGGTGCAGAAGAGACGAATGCCAGGGGGCCAAGTGCAGAGAATGAGGAAAAGGGCAGGCGGGGAGGTGTCAGTGGGAGGGGAGACAGGGTGATGCTGGGAGAGGAGAGAGTAAGGGCACTGGGGGCTAGAGGGAGGAGGGGGAGGTGCTGAGAGAAGGCTAGAAAGAAGGGGTGGGCATGAGGAAGGTGGGGATGGAGCAAGTCATGTGTGAGGGCACAGGGGCATGAGGGGAATGGGAGCAGAGGGTGGTGAGGGAGTGGGCATCAGGGAAAAAGAGAGCAAAGGGGGCAGGGGCAGTGGGGGACAGGGGAGGCACCAGGCGGGTAAAGGTGCCAGGGGATTCTGGGGTTGAAGCATAAGAGTAGACACCTGCAGGGGAGGGACCAGCACCAGAGGAGAGAGTCAGGGCAGGTGTGTAGAGGGAGGTGTTAGGCGAGAGGATGAGGAGAGGTAGCTCATGTGATCAGAGTGGGGCTACTGGAGGAGTGGGCACGGGGGTGGGGAGAGAAGGGCTGGTGGAGGGGGGCAGGTCTCAGGAAGGCTGAGGGCAGTGAGAAGGGCAGGAGTCACGACAGCAGGGGAGGGTGAGGGGTTGGGGGGCAGCAGGCACCAGGGGAGATGATGGAGCAAAGGGAGGAGACATGGCAGCAGAGGGAAAAGGTAGAGGTTTATAAGATATTTATTAATAACATGGGTGATATTTATTAATAACTTATTAGTAATTGCTGTTCTTATTCTTATTAGGAATTTATGCTATTAAAAAAAAACACTTTTTGGGGGGGAGGGTGGCGAGTCCCTTTTTTGTCTGGCGAGTAGGGTTTTCCAGAATTTGTCGAGCCCTGCATATATATATATATATATATATATATACATATATATATGTATATATGCCACATAACCTAGTGCTACCCAAACACATGCTGTAATTAATAGGAATTAGTTTAAATCAATCTTACCAAATGGTGCTGAAAATGCAGTTGGATTTTGAATATAAACTTTCCCTCTTTCAACAAAACATGCAAAAGTACACTTTTTCTACTCACTACCCTTTCTAAATCCAATGTACTATTTAACTAAATGCAGCTGAGAGTATTTAATGCTTCCTAGATAGAGCAAAAAGAACTCAACAAATTAAGTGACATATTGATCCAAAAAGAGAGACTTATTAAAATTAGGACAGGAACTTTAAAAAGGATGAATATTAAATTAAACTGTATTTTAAAAATAAACTAAACACACATCAGAAATAAAAGGAAATCAAGATAATATAGTGCATATGCTCTTATAGGATAAATGTTTATGCTTTAATTTTTTAAATATAATTTAGCCATCCCAATTCAGCATTCTTATGGTATGTATTGCATAAGTCACATTAAGGGAATTTTGAATTTTTTGACAACTGAGAAATATTATTTTGGTGTTGAATGCACACAAAAAACAGTTGCTAGATAGTGACCTCTGGGACTCATTTGTTTTGAAGGCAATTCTAGTGAGGTCACCTACTCAATTATCATGGCAAGTTTAAAAACCAACTCCCCATGGACATCAGCTCCTACCTCCTCTCCCCCCCCCTTTTTCCCCCACCTCTGAGACAGGCTTATTGGTTAATTGTATAAATGACTACAGGCTAACATCCCTACTATCTTCCCCCTTTTCCTCCACACACGTCTCACACACTGGGGCACCAGAGTCCTGCGCTTATCTGCTTCTCCCCCTCCCTGCACTTTCAGAATTCCTTGAAATCCCTTGATTTGGGCTCTGTCTTTGCTGCTCCTCCTCCCTCCCAGAGCTGCCATGAATCACCTGTTTGTGGCATTCCAGCTCTGGGAGGGAGAGGGTGGAACAGGGATAGAGCCTGAATCAGGAGATTTGCAGCTCCTACAAAAGTGCTGGGAGGGAGGAAGGAGGTGTAGAAAGTGGGTTTCAGTGGTGAAAGGCACATGGGTCTATTTGAAAACATGGGATGGTGGGCGGGCGAAGCCCGCCCACCTTCTAAAAGCCCCTCCCCAGCTTTATGGGAGGGACACTGGACCCATGTCCAACTAATTGCTTGGGACAAATAATGAATAAAGGATCAAGGAGTGCGGGTTAGAGGTTCAAAATAAGGGAGCCGGATGGGGACACCGAGCAGAGAACCCCGGACAGCGCCCACTGCTCCTCAAAGCTGTCGATGGAGCCAGTGGACGCCGCCCAGAGGAACTCTGCCCGGATTCGTGACAGAAGGGAGGAGCGGAAATAGGCCCCACATGGGGAAGGGGACATCCAGAGGGTTCACAGGTGGAGCCCCAGTGGGCCACAGATTGACCACCACTACTTTAGCTCAAGAGATAGAGGTTTGTGCTACAGACCTAGAAGTCCTGGTAAGTGTTCAGCAGGTGAATCAGTGTTGTATAGTGAATGCAGCTATCTGTAGGACTGCAGAAAGTGTGTGAAAGCAACTGAATGCCATCCTGGAGAACTGGGTTCCATCCATATATCTGCTGTAAACTTCATATAGGATGTTGGGTCAGTAACTTAAATGAAGTTTTCCACAGGTGGCCAGTCATTATTTTCATTTTCTGGGTGCCCTGAGAACTGGGGTCTTGTTTTGAAAGTTGCTGAGCACTCAACTAAAGAAAAGTCAGTGGGGACTGCAGATGCTCAGTGTTTCTATGAGGAAGGTGTGGAGTTGGGAAATCCTAGGCTCCGATTTTGATTATACTATTGATTCATTCTGTGGCATTTCATAACTCACTATCCATTTAAGACCAGCCCTACACTAGACCCAGCAGCTCAGCTTACGGTACGCAACCCCAGCTACATAGAATACATAGCTGGAGTCAGCTTACCTTAAGCCAAACTTGGCAGTGTCCCAAAAGCAGGAGGCCGATGAGAGCAAATGCTCCTGTCAGCTTCCTTTATTCCTCCCAAGAGCAGGAATATTGGATGCCGGCAGGAGTGCCCACTGAGTTCAGTTCAGCGAGTCTTAACTAGATTTGCTAAATCAAACTCCAGAAGATCAGTTACAGCAGCATCGATTTTTTTCCGTGGAGTGAAGATGTGACCTCAGTCTCCTTGTATTTAAAACTGATATGTTTACCTACTTTACAGAGCTAATGACAGGGGTTAGTGTCTGTACAGCCCTTTGAACATATATCATTATTAAAAATGCAGAATACTTTAAAGATGGGATCCTGAGTTCTCAAGTTAGGTATTCAGTCATGGAAACAGCCCTAATTAGTGGATGTTTCTTCTAAATATAGCATAGATTCTTTATCTGTAAAATGAGGATAACTTATTTCAGTAGAGTTATAAAGACCATTCATACTATTATCATTAATACCATACAAAACTGTTAGGCGTTAGAAACTAATAATTCTATATCCAGCATAATATAGAATGCTGGTAGTCAAAGACAATATGGGGACTAACCCTAAGTTATAAGCCTGAGAGTAACACTGAATAATTTTCCCCAAAAAACCACCACCCATCCTGTGCACTGATAAAGCAATGAACATGTGGTTAAAAAAAAGTTTAATTATGTAGTTTGTGTGTCTGTAGTATTAAGGTTGAATGAGAAATTTTATTCCTGGTATTTCCTAACTTTCAAATGTTTGACTTTATAGTCAAAAACCTATATTCAAATAAGATTGCAGTATCACAGTAGACCATAAACCAACCCAACCTCTGCCAGATTGGTGAGCAAACACAAACCTAGCAGAACGACTTGAGGCTATATGTTAGACAGCCTTCATGTTATACTAATAAGGGAAAGTAAAAAACCATTTTGGTCAACTTAAGAACGAGACCACAAATATTTGAAATGTTCAAGATTTGAAAGTGGTTTAGTAATTCTGTTAAGAGACAGAAGGTGACATTTCAGTTACTGGAAACTGGAGGAAACAGCAGCAGATTCTCAACCACAAGAAAAAAAGGTGTTGGAAGTATTTATTCTGAAATGTCTGACAGTAAATACAGTACTTACTGCAGTAAGCTATGCAGAATACAAATGGCAAATTAATGTACTTACAAAGCTACATTAAAAATAGTAAGATTACAAAATCAAGAACTGAAAAGTTAGGAAATGCCAGAATCATGGCTGCCTGTGAAACCTTAATTCAGCCTCCTTGCACATATATAGTCTTAAATTACATGATCATACACTATTTTTGCCACAACCCTCTTGCCTCATTAGGTGCACAGTAAGGATGTAACGGATTAAAGGGAGATGAGCAGGGAGGACTAGAATACCGCCCACTGCAGCCAGGGGCTGATCCAGCTCACCCAGACTAGCCCCTGCTTGCAGATCCCTGACGCAGGCAGCAGCTGCTTGGGCTGGGGCTGTTCCTGCACCCTAGTTGGAGTAGCTCCTGCCTGCAGGGCACCCAGGCATGCCGCCAGCAGGAGCTGCTCTGGAGGAGCCTCTGTCTGCAGCAGGCAGGGAGCTGCTTCAGCCCCACCAGTTAACCTTAACCAGTAAGACTTACCAGTGAACTGTTTAAACCCTCACATCCCTGGTGTGTACGGGAGGGATGATGCTCACTTAATGAGCAACTATGCAATGTGTTTTCTCCTCATTCTCCAGTGGGTTCCTCCTGGCCTTGTTTACATTTACAGGCAGTCCCCGGGTTACGTACAAGATAGGGACTGTAGGTTTGTTCTTAAGTTGAATCTGTATGTAAGTCGGAACTGGCGTCCAGATTCAGCCGCTGCTGAAACTGATCAGTTTCAACAGCGGCTGAATCTGGACGCCAGTTCTGACTTACATACAGATTCAACTTAAGAACCCCAGGCATCCCCAGGTCAGCTGCTGCTGAAACTGATCAGCGGCTGATTCCAGGAAGCCCGGGGCAGGGGCTTCCTGTAGTCAGCCACTGGTCAGTTTCAGCAGCCGCTGACTTGGGGACGCCTGGGGCAGAGCAGCTGGGGTGCTGCTGGGTTGGTCCAGTAGCGCCGCCGCTCCTCGGCGCTACTGGACCAACCCAGCAGCACCCAAGCTGCTCTGCCCCAGGCGTCCTGATTCAGCCGCTGCTGAATCTGACCAGCAGTGGCTGAATCAGGATGCCTGGGGCAGAACAGCTGGGGTGCTGCCCGGTTGGTCCAGTAGCGCCCAGAGCGGCGCTACGGGACCAACTGGCAGCGCCCCAGCTGCTGTACCACAGGTGTCTGGAGCAAAGCCACGGAGCACGGGGGCAGCGGGACAGCCCAGATGCGCTGTGGCTGTCCGCTGCCCGCATGCTCCGCGGCTTTGCTCTGCTTTGCCCCCCCCCCCCCCCCGCCCGTCCTCCTGGTCTGCAGACCAGGGGGACGGGGGGGGGGGGGGTGCAAAGCAGAGCCAAGCAGAGCCAAGCCGCGGAGCGCGCGATCAGCTGACAGCCCAGACGCTCTGGGCTGTCAGCTGGCCGGGCGCTCCGCGGCTTGGCTCTGCTTTGCCCCCCCCCCCCCCCCCCCCGGTCTGCAGACCAGGTGGAGATGGGGGGGCAAAGCAGAGCCAAGCCTCGGAGCGCGTGGGCAGCGGACAGCCCTGTCCGCTGCCCATGTGTTCCGCCGCTTTGCTTCCTCTCCCTGGTCTGCTGGAGACCAGGGAGAGGAACCCCGTTCGTAACATAAGTCGGATCCGCGTAACTCGGGGACTGCCTGTAGAGCAGTTTGAGCAATAAAGACAGAATTAATTCCATCTTAGGCTTAATATGGTGGTTTCATAAACATTCATGAATGAATTTAGACACCTCTGTGAAATTGAAGGGGTATTATTCCTATTTGACAGGGAATTGAGACACTTTTTATTTTAATGTTGTATCTATTAATTTTAGGTGTCCAAGTTGAGACACCCAAACCAGATTTTCTGAATGCTTGGCATTACATAGCATTTTGTATGTTCAAAGCATCACTCTGATTGGCTCCAATTGCAGCTGCTGAATGTTCTGCACCTCACACCATAGGGCCTCAGGGCAGAAATCCAGAAAACTGAGGTAATGACGTGTGCAAAGTTTGGTTTAAGTAACTCGACCAGCAGGGGCAGGGATAGAATCCAGTTCTTCAGGGTACCATTCATTTAGCTTAAAACCATGAGAGCATCCTTTCTCTACCTGAAATCCCTTAAGTTGTTCACTACAGAACACCTTCAAACTTCTGGAACAAATTCATTAAAGAATATATTAATCTCCAGAGTAGTCCATCTTGTGCATTGAATGAGGCAGGTTGCTGTGGTGAAAAAACTATCTTCGATTACACGATCACATCCTATTATGTGCACAATGGAAGGTGAATTTAAAATTGTGCAGGTCACCTTAATTCTGGCATTTCCTAACATTTGAGTGCTGACTTTACACTGACACTTGCATGGTTAGAACATTCAAGTCCACTTCAGATATTTCAGCTTCTTGAGCTAAGAGAATAGGAGATAGGAGTACGAGGCTATCCAATGGGGGACCAGCACTGGAGAGGAATGAGACACTTTACCATCTGTGAAACCTGCTATTTGTGTCAATAGCATAGGAATAGTGAGACTTGGGAATTGTGGATTCCATTCCAGACTCTTGAAGAGTATATACCATAGTGGGCACAGACTTTTCTTTGCGTTTCCTTGAACTTTGTTCCTTCCTGCCTCATCCCCTCCTACTTGCACTGTCTTGCATCTTCCTTGCCTCTACTTTCTCATCCTAGTCCCATTTTTCCTTACTTCACTGGTCCTAGGCTATTCACTCAGCTTATCAAAACCAGTTCCCCACCTCAACTCATCCATTTTGTCTCATTTTCTTTCATCTGAAGATAACACTTCACAATATTTAGAAGCCCCCTGCCCAACAAAGGCTACAAAACTAAAAGGACTACTAGGAGCCTGTACACTCTGTTCACTACGCTCGCTTACCCCCCTCTCTCTGGCCACTTTCGCCTTGCTAAGACAGCCTGTTGATGCTGATGATACTGATAATGTGATGCCATCATTCTGTTGGTTGGCAGGAACATTTCTGTCATCCAGCAGAAAACACTATATAGAGAGGGAGAGGGGGGACAGACAACACAAGGCCTTCTCAATTAGGAATGTGAACAGGTAACTGGTTAACTGCTGCCTGGGAGCAGCCCCCCTGCCCAGGGCCCACCGTAGGCAGGCTGCTCCAGCCCTGTGGGGCCAGGGACTTCAGTCCAGTGGGTTTGGGGGCTGATCCCCCCACCCCCACCGCTCTCAGGATCCCAGTTAAAATCCTGTTTAAATCAGTTATGTCCCTATTCTCAAGTAGAGCGCACAAAAACTTCACAGTAAGTTTAGCCAGGAATGCTAACCATTGTAATGCTTAAAGCAACCATTTCCATATGATCATTAGTCAGAATTTTCCAGAATATTAGTTTTACCCATTACAGAGAATGTATCATGGTCTTGAACTTGTACATTATTTTTATGCACCTGCCCCCTCCCCCCCAAAAACAAAATACATAATTAAACATTTCTCCCTTCTATAATATCCCATTGTGCTCTGCTTGCTTAGCCACAATTCTGGGACACCAATCAATATTGGTTATAGACATGGTGAGTTACTTAAAGATAAAAGCTTCTGATTAATGCTTTAAATATAAAGAAAATGTGCACAAAGTGCAACAGCATTTGAGATGTGAAATCATTTTTAACAGTGAGAAGTTAAGCATGAAGAAGTCAGGAAATTCAGCAGTAAACTGGGTCATGTTGAATATTAACACAGGATGTGTCGCATGACCCAATTTACTGCTGAATTTCCTGATTTCTCTATTTTCTTACCCTTAATATTAACCATTCCAATGTTTGCAAAGAGGCACTTTCACGGCTCTAAGATCCAATCTCATCCCTGTCCAATTCTATCAGTCTTCCAGACACCCATCTCTAACAATGTTAAGGACAAGAAACTGAAACTTAACTAACTGGACAGATTTCTGTAATAGCATAATAAAGACACACATTAATTAGGATGCTTAAGTCAACAGCATGGCAGACCCATTTGATCAGATTCCATAAAAGTAAGTAAAACAGAGTTTGTCTTCCCACTGAGGGGGGAAACGCATGGAATGAAAATCAGAGAATAAATCTATTAAGTTACCATGAACGGCTGTTTAACTTTGCAGTAAACAACCTGAATTCTGCAGCAAAATCCTTGGTTTACTGGAAATTCTGGTTCAGTTCCAAGTAATTAAAAATGACAGGGAAGATACTTTAATATAAAAATGAATGCAATCAATACATTGCGCTGTATTGACATTAAAACTTTAGTACAGCGTAAAATGAAGTGGAGCTAATATTACATTCTAGAGACTTGTATTGGCAGCATTGCAAAAGTTATCAGGAGGAAACGGGAGATTATGGCTACTAGGTGGGGAGCTTTTGGGATTTTGGGCACTAGGGAAAGCCTGGGAAGTAGTTTGAGGTTGTGGCCTCAGGCCAGCGATTAAGGGGCCATGAACAGGAGGTGATGCATTTCTTCCCACCCTGTATGGGTGATATTAGAGGTATTGAAAGAGACACTGGGATTCTGAATCTGGTTTAAAAGCCTGTCGGTCCCCAAATGGAATCAAAAGAAGTTTTGCTATTGTCCATTCTTCAGATGCCAGTTTCAGCAGTCGTTAACAGCCACTCCTTCTTTAATTCAATAGCCATAACTACATCTAGTAAATGATGGATAAACTGGATATTTCTGCTTAGATTACTGGCACTGAAGTACTAATTTTGCATCCAGGTTCTCATGAAATTTCAGAGGAGGTTGATCCAGTGATATAGGAGAAGCAGTTTTAGATGCTGTTTCACTCGGTTTGCAAACTGATGAAGACAGTACTGCATTGCTTTTCTTTGGTTCTTTCTTTAAAATTTCTTTGAAATTATAAAAGCTAGAAATGTACTTTAAAAAACCTATTAACTTGGAATCTGTTTCTCATGCAAATTGTGTCCAGCTTACATGAGGCTTTGGTCCGATACTCACAAGCTGTATCTACAGAAGTGATGACACCTGCTTAGAAAAACTTCCTACTTGCCAAGGGAAGTGGATTTTCAGGCTCTGTCCATGCTTAGATACTTAAAACGATTACAAGATAGGGGAAGCAAAATGTTTCTCTTAGAACCATTGCTGCTCACTTCAAGTGGATAGCCAGAATATAAGCAAAGAAAGGCACCTGACCTCATAGTGGTATGCAAAAGCATGTTGCTCCAAAGTGATTAAAAAAATTATATGCAATCAACAGAAGGTATAATAAACACTTGAGACAAGCCTATTTTTTTCAAGTAGGCTTCCCTCTTGAAAGGTAAGACAGGACGAGGTTAATTATAGAATCCTAAAACGGAAGGGATCTCGAGGTCATTGAGTCCAGTCCCCTACCCTCCTGTCAGGACCAAACACTGTCACTCTGGATCATCCCTGACAGGTGTCTGTCTAACCTGCTCTTAAATATCTCCAGTGATGGAGTTCCACAACCCCCCTAGGCAATTTATTCCAGTGTTTAACCACCCTGACAGGAAGTTTTTCCTGATGTCCAACCTAAACCTCCCTTGCTGCAATATAAGCCCATTGCTTCTTGTCCTATCCTCAGAGGCCAAGGAGAACAAATTTTCTCCCTCCTCCTTATAACACCCTTTTAGATACTCGAAAACCGCTCTCATGTTCCCTCTCAGTCTTCTCTTTTCTAGACTAAACAAGCTCAGTTCTATCAGTCTTCCCTCATAGGTCATGTTTTCTAGACATTTAATCATTTTTGTTACTCTTCTCTGGACCTTCTCCAATTTCTCCACATCTTTCTTGATTTGTGATGCCCAGAACTGGAGACATTACTCCAACTGAGGCCTAATTAGCGCAGAGTAGAGTGGAAGAATGACTTCTTGTGTCTTGCTCACAATACTCCCATTTATGTTAACCTAAAAATGATTGAGAACCCTCTGGAAAACAATGTAGTTATAATAAAACAATCTCTCTTACAAGAGCCAAGAGGCTGAAAAGAGTGGAAATAATGGGATTCTACAACCATCACAGGAGTTGACATCTGTGATTAGAGAAAGAAACAGTAAATGCTCCTTATCATATCTCATAGGCAGCCTTCGATGGGGGTCCAGGAACAGCATCATACCTTTACCCGGCAGCTGTTGGGAAAATAGGTAGCATATCACATAAGCCATTACCCCAGCCAATGCGGATCTGCCAGGCTCTGTCCTGTTCATGTAGGCCCTGGCAGCAAGTAGCATCTTACCTTCAATGACTTCTGAAACAGCTTTTTGTAAATGCATTGCTTTTTGACTACTTCAGGATTACTGATGATTGTTCTCATATATCACAAAATCTACTCCATCAAGATACTGATTGTGTTATTTCTTTTTTTAGTGCCTTCGCCAACAAACGTTGTAATAGAATCTTTGAACTTCGTAACTAGATTGCGCTGGGATTACATGAGCATGCCTTCAATCCCTCACTTTATCGTGGAAATCAAACCTTATGAGTGAGTGTCTGTGTCGTGCATTATGCCTATACTTTATTTTCTTTAAAATAGGGATTTAATTGGCTAATTGGTTAACCAGTATGACTCACCCTTAACAGGTGCCGCTTACCAGTTCCTGTTAACCAGTAGGTCCCACTCCAGAAAGGGGCCAGCCAGCTGGAGCAGCCCCTGTCCTTAGCAGGCCTGGCCCAGCTCCCCCACCACAGGTTACATACCAGCTCCCTGGGAGAGGGGCCTGTGAGGGCCTCTGCTTCTAGGAAGCTAGCTGCAAAGTCTGTAGTGAAGCCTCCCCAGGAGCAGGACCAGAAGCCCAGGGTGGGTTTGCTTATTTCAACTTTATACTGCAGTGCACACAGTGCATGTAATAGCTAGGGGTATGTCTACACTACCCCGCTATTTCGAACTAGGTGTACCATGAGGTGTACCGGTAGTTCGGAATAGGAAGCCTAGCTCGAACTACCTAGTTTGTGCCCCGTGTAGCCGCGCTGCACGGGGTTCGAACCAGCGGGGTTTTAAAAATGGCGGCTCCCCACTTATGCAAATGAAGCCCGGGAAATTCAAATCCCGGGCTTCGTTTGCAAGTGCGGTATGCCTACATTACCCTCCTAGTTCGAACTAGGAGGGTAGTGTAGACATATCCTAGGATTCTTAGCTGTATCATGGTTACATTTTTTAATTATTTTTACATCTCTACTTTAAAAGCATTCATGTAGTGATTCCTTTCATTTTGCTAAATCACCAGGAAAGTTTTATTTCTACACAGTGAAATCATGCAGTCCCTATGGAATTCAGTATGTGTATAAATGAAGACAGAATTTCTCCATTCTGACATCTGTTTTGTAAAAGACTGTAAAATAACCTTAATTACTCTTCAATCTGTTTTACAGGTTAGGGAAATATAAGACAGTCAGCACCTGCGTGAAAACAATAAAACATTATTGTGACCTCTCTAATGAAATAGAAGAACCCAGTCAGTCTTACTGGGCTAGAGTTAAAGCTTTAATTGAGTCTGAAGAGTCTGAGTTTGTTGAGACTAAAGAATTTGTCCTGCGACGGGATGGTAAGTTTAAATGTAAACATACATTTTATATCCAGAAACGTGATTTGAATGAATTCAAATGAATTCATAGCATTTCTTCTACATTAAAAGATGACTATAAAAACCTTTCTGGTGCAATACTGTATATTTGGTTCAGAATATCATAGTAATAACTTGGGGCTGGGATGAACATACAGGTTGCTTACTAGCATTCTTTACTTGTATGGCCCATTCACGAATATCTAAGCGCCTTTCCAAATATTTAATGAGAAATGGTGCTGGTAATGGACTCACTAGCATACTTTCCTTATTTTGCACCCCTGATGTGCTGTCTTACAATGCTAGACAAAGTTATCCCTGTTCGTTGTGCCTTCGGTTATCCACTTGCTGATCAACCAAAATGATTACCTGGAAGTCCACTGTAGTATGACTGCATAGCATAATGTCCTGTGTTTAAAGTTTTAAGCATTGTAGTACAGTAAAACTCCAATTGTCCGGCACTCCCGATAGTCCGGCACCAACTGGAACTCGGAAGTGCTCCGGCCAGGCGGACAATTGGAGCTGCTGTGAGCCCCATGGGTGCTCCCGGCGAGGAAAGGGAAGGGGAGAAGAGGGAAAGGGGATTATACCCCTATGATGGGTCTTCCGGGACCTGCACTGCAACCGACTGTGGGTTGGGGGGTGGCCGGGGAATGGCGGGGCGAGGAGCGACCCTTTGCCATTTTGCAGGAAGGCGACAGAAGCCTCGCGCCATCGCCGAGAGTTTCCAGGAGGGGAGTGGACTCCGCACCCTCCAGACTGTAGTTCTGTAGTTATCACCGAGCAGGGGAGTGAGGGGCGGCGTTGTGGGCCCAACCCAGCAGCACTCCAGCTGCTCTGCAGCTTCCCCAAGTCCGCCGCTCGTCAGTTTCAGCAGCAGCGGACTTGGAGAAGCAGCGCGGAGCAGAGCAGCTGGGGTGCTGCTGGGCGCCGAACAGGGGGGTGGGGACGGCACTGCGGGACCAACCTGGCAGCGCTCCAGCTGCTCTGCTCTGCTCTGCGCCGCTTCCCCAAGTCTGCTGCTGCTGAAACTGACTAGTGGCGGTCTTGGGGAAGCTGCAGAGCAGCTGGGGTGCTGCCGGGTTGGTCCCGTAGTACTGCCCCTCACTCGCCTGCTTGGTGTTAACTACAGTACTGCAGTCTCGGGAGTGGGGAGCCCGCTCCCCTCCCAGAAACTCGGTGGCAGTGCGGGGCTTCCCCCGCCTTCCTGCAAAACGGCGGAGGGTTTGCCCCTCACCGCACCATTCCCGGACACAGTGCAGGTCCCGGCAGACCCATCACAGCCCCCCGCTGGAGTACGTCCCAATACTCTGGCATATCCGATAATCTGGCACCACCTGAACTCCTCTAGCCCACCAGCCTGGCTCTGCTGCCCCCAGCTCCACACATGACAGCAGCTGCTCCTGGGGCTCTCTAACCTCCACTCTCAGCCCCTGCAGGCTGCTGCTGACCAGACTTGCTCCGCTCCGTGCCCCCCCTCCGCCCGCCCATTCTCAACCTTTGCAGCTGGGGCTCTCAGGTCTAGCAACATCTGTCATCCTGCCAGACCAGGGAGTTCCAAACCAGAGAGGTTCAACCTGTAATAGCATTTCATTTAGCTTTACAGCAAAAAAGAGAGAGTGTCTGCAAGGCCCTTCGTCCGTGTCCAATGCCCAATCTGACATAAATTGGTACTATTTTTTATAAGCAACTTCTTATCCTATTACCATGGTAATTACTGAGATTGCTTATTGTCCTAGCTTGTTTTTCTTTCCAAATTTAATAATCTTGATTTTTATGTGGTGGTTGTAGATCCTGCATAATATTTGAGTGAGATTTCATCAAGCAATAGTCCTATATTTTGTGATTTAGACTCATGTATACATCATTTGCTTTGCTTTGTTTTTCTGTTTTCTGTCAAGGGCAGAATTTTAAGGTGTGCGTGTGTGTGTGTGTGTGTGTGTGTGTATATATATATATATATATATATATATATATATATATATATATATATGAAGTTACACTGGATTTGCTAAAATCAGGGACAAGCAATGGGCAGCCCTGGGCCACAACTGGTGCTCTGATACATTTTATTTGGCCTGCTAACCAGGGGGTGTAACCATAGATTACCTAGGCTTTCCCGTGGTAGTACCCAGTAGGGTTACCAGGTAGACACCCCACAAAATACCAGACACACTTGATCGTGGGCGGGGGGAGGGAAGGAGGAGGGACGGGATGGGCTGTCCGGGAGGAAGGGAGGGGTGGGCATCAGAGCTGGGGGATATCGGGGGCTGGGAGGGCTGGACAGGAGGGGTGGGGCGGGAAGCAGAGCTGACGGGCGGAGAGGGGGTGCAGCCACTGGCTGTAGCCGGAGTCCAACAGGCCGCGCCCCCGGCAGTCATTCCCTCTAGTTGCTAATAGAAGCGGGGTGGGAGGAGTAGCTGGGAGTGCCGGCTGCTGCCCCCACTCCCCCCGCTGGGCTTTTGCACGTGACCACAGGACTCCCAGCGGCAATCGCAGCCCGCCTCCCAGTTGCTCTCCCACCCCTGCCAGGCTTCCGTCTGGCGCCCAGCCAGAATTTCAGAAAATACCGGACATTGCACATGTCCAGTATTTTCTGAATTTTTCTACCGGACTGTCCAGTAGAAAACTGAACACCTGGCAGCCCTAGTGCCCAGGCCTACCTAATTCTGAACCTGAGAAGGCAGCTCTTCCAGTGTCCAGAGGAAAGGGACAAGAGGCTCTGCCATCATGGAGCCAGAAGATGGCTAACAGGATGGAGCTCTTTCCACCATCTAGAGAAGGGTGTTCCCCAGGACCTGGTGGAGTTAGCCAGGAGGTTGCAGCTCTCCAGTTTTGGTGGGGTTGCTCCCTTCCTGGTGGGCACAGAGCCTAATATATTTTGCAGAGCCCAGAACTGTGGTATCAGTGCAGGACTTGTTGCTCTGGCACATGTTCTCACAGCAACAGCCAAGTGAGCTGCCCTCCAGATAACAAGAGCTGCTGGTTTTTGGACCACAACAGCTTTGTTTTCTGCTTCATCTGGAAGCCTCTTAATAAAAATGGCCTGCCAAAAGATTTTTAGTGGCTTTTGTGGCCCTTGATTACATTTAAATTGTTGTCTCCTGTCATTTTTGTATCTGTGCAAACTAACTCTTGTATAAACAGTTTTTTTTGTTCTTGTTTTGGTTTAAAAATGGCTTACTCCAGTTTAATTTCCTAGTTGATATAGCTACATTGAAATAAAAAGCCGTCCTTTAACCAAAATAGGCCTATTTACACATTCTTCACATCTGTTCACTTGCCATGTTCTTTTTCTGTTCAGTACTTTAATTTTTGCCCACTTGACACTTTTTCAAACAACTATATGCTTACATTTTTCTATTAAATTTTATAAGCCACTTGGCAGACCTCACTGATACTACCCATTCTTGCTAGGTTTGTGCCCAGCCTAAAGTATATTCCTTTAACCAAGACTCAGTTCCTCTGCAGCATCCCTCCCATTAGGTGTGTAATCGTTTTCATTATTTTGGTATGTCTTCGGAAGTAATTTTTTCCTCTTGAAAATAAACCATGAATGCTGTTATCTGTTAGCCCCACATTTGTCGTTGAATTCCGGTTCAGAATTCTTCAGCCTAATAATGAAGGTACACGTTTGTTTCAGGAAAAATAGGAGCACCTACTCTGAATGTTTCAATTGAGACAAATGAAATCAAGGTTGAGATTCACCACCCATATCGGAAACTACCTCCCACTGTTAGAAGAAAGAAAGACTTCACCTACACGGTGTTTTTGCGGTCCAGTGAAGATCCGGTATGTTTTAAATTGAAAGTTTCAGATCATACCTCTGAAATTGAAAGTTTTAGATCATACCTCTCGAGGTCCCTTCCAGTTCTAGTATTCCATGATTCTATACCTTTTGGCCTTTTAAAAAAACAAATACATAGCTTTAGAAAGGGGATAGAGTAACAAATAAGTTTTTATTACTTTAAATTACACACACATCCAAGGGATACTGAGAAATATCTTTAATGTAAACATTGCTAATACACAAGTGAATCCTTGAAATGTTGATTTGTGGAACCTCAATCACAGCCCTGTCTTTTGAGTATTCATTGTAGTAATTTTTAATCACATGGTCACATGCCGTTATTTTTATAGGGCCCCTGTTTTACTAAATGTGCCTTTCACACCTAATCCATTTAGGTTTTTCTTGTCCCTCACTGTGGTGTTTGAGCACCTTATATTGAATGGAAGGAGTTGTTCAGTATTTGCTTTTTATCCACCTAATTAAATGTCTTGTCCACTATCTCACTTACTATATTCCACTTATCCTGCCCAAATAATGAGTCACTACATTATGGATTCAAAGTATATCTGTTAATTTATATTAATTTTACTGCATGACAATGATATGTAGAATGTGATTCCATATAAGGCTTGACCCAAATTTTCTTTATTGCATTGAGTTACTTCATTCACTGGATATTATCCAGTCTGCTCTGTATGCTCAGTGAATCAGCCATCCTGGGCAGTGTTCCCTCTACATTTTCCATTCTTGAGCGGGTGAAATTTCTTATGTGCAACACCGATATTAAGGTAGTGTGTGGATGTACACCACCAGTACAAACAAATCAACCTAGATATAAATATATATATTAAACAGTCCATAGGGTGGAAGAAAATATATTAAAACAAGGGATAATTAACAAGGAGCAATGCTTATGATGTTTATTTAACATGAAAACAAATAAAAAGAAAATTAACACTACACGTGGAGTACATGTATTATCATCCTTTCTACCAGCTCAAGTTAGTAAACATATTGCATATTATCCACACATACCTTAGCTTTAAAATGATGAACGAATCTGAGTCAACTATAAATAGTCATGCTCTCCTTGCAAATATTAATACACTATTTACTGACACCCAAAAGGAGAGTAGAAGGCATTCACTCAAGCCTAGGGTCAGCTGGGGACTCCAGCAGAGGCCGGTTCTCACGGCGCTGCCCCTTTGAAATGCCTGGGGTCAGCTGGAGTCTCATTATTGTGCAATTAATTTTTGTTAATACTACTAGAAGTTAAGGTTGTTGGCTTGCAAATAACTGTTAGCAGAGATGCACAGCTGTTTCAGTGCACAGATCTGTAGCAGTAACAGGTCTGATCCCTAGCATTTTAAGTTCTAGCATTAAGGTGACAATGCTGTCTTTACATGTTGAGTCAATATTATAAATTCAAATTAAGGCCCTAATCTAACTTTTTACATTTCTTTCAGATCAAAGAGTTTCAAACAGACCTATGTAAGAAGAATACATGTAGCATATACATTCCACTCATTTCTATGAGGTCCACTTACTGTGTGTCAGCTAAAGGACATTCGTCAATGGTTTCAGATAGAGGATTTTCCCAATCAAATGAAAGTTGCATTCATGTTACTTTTACCCAGCCACGAGGTAATTTATAAAAGTCTAATCCACTTTTCTGAAGACTCTGCCCTTCCTGTCATTATCTACTTGATTGGTTCCATAATTTGTTCGAGTTGCAGCTAGACTTGTGTAATTAGGAAATAATGAATCATTATATTAGTTGTTCGAAGATAAACTTTGGAATTGCACAAATGCTAGTTGAAATTTATAACCAGTAAAATGTGTAGACCTTTCTGAATTTAAGATAACCATAAGCTTATGATAAAGATATAAAGCAAGTCTCTCTTTTATTATTATTATTATTATTTATTATTTACCTCTTGAACTTGTTTGGTTTACTTAAAAATGGGGGAGGCTGGCTAAACTTCTTTACTGTGTGTTCCATAATACCTACATATTGCATGTGAGTTAAGGAGAGTATGCAAATTCTTAGTCTTAATTTAGTTTTTATTAAAAATTCCCATTAATAACAGACCCTGGTGAAATCTGATAGCATGGTATTTTTGTTCATTTCTCTGCTGTGCTCTGCCTTGCATTTGGTAGAATGGATAGGGTAATCAAAACTCCCTGAAACCAATTTGAGAACCTCTGGACTATTGTGAGGACCTCGATTGATTTTCCGGGGCTGTTACCCACAATTTACACTTTTAAAATCAGTCTTAATAATTTTAGCAGCCCAAACAGTGGATTAGTTATATGTGTCTTACACCACTTAAGATCCTATTAAAGCAGAGGTTCTCCAACTGGGGACATCTTGCAGGTGGTCCGTGGCTCGAGCTCAGTCCACACCTCCTACCCTGCCAGCAGGGAGCCCGCACTGATGCTCCAACCTTGCAGTCCTCCCATGAGGTTGTAGTGCCAGCACCAACTTCCTTCCTGGCTGGGTACTGAGCTCGTGCCACAGATCATTTGCATCCTCCCTTGCTCCTGCATCCTCCCTCCTTGCCAGATACCCTACTCCCCCGTCCTCCACCCACTCCTGCAGCCTCCCCACTGGCCAGACTCTGCACCCACCCTTGTTTTTGCATCCTCCCTCCAGACCACACACTGCCCTCTCCCTTGCTCCTGCCCCCTCACCTCGGCCAGACACTACTCTCAGCCTGTTCCTGCAACCTACCTGCCACCCAGATCTTGCATCCTCACCCCTTTCTATACCCTACCCCTGCCCAGATCCTGTACCCTCATTCCTATCCCACTCACTGGCAGTTTTGTCCTGCACGCTGAACCCCTCGTTTTGGCCCCATCCCAAAGCGTAGGGGGTCCACAAAATCCGCTAACCCCAGAAGAGTTACTCTGGACTGTGGGAAGCCCTGAACCTCAGTCCTTTCTGTCCCCCGGCAATTGAAGCACCAGGAGAGTGAGTTTTCTTAGTTGGGGGTCACAACAGTGAGGGTTGGGGATTTTGGAGGGTTTTTTTTTTTTTTTTTTTTTTTTTTGCATCTTACTTGTGTGGTCCCTGACTAATTCCCCCCCCCCCCCCCCCGAGTCAATAGCCCCAGACCCAAAAAAGGTCCCCCGCCCTCTTGTAATAAAGACAATGTTGAAACCTTTTGTGTTAGACACAGTATTTTACTTTATTTTAAAATAGTTTTGTAAACTAACATGGGAAAGTTTAAAACATTTAATCTGTTTAAAAATTTCGATTAATATTTCTTTTCTTACTGGTTGAATTAAACTGTTCTCCCTAGCTACAGCACAAACAAAATGGCTCAGGTGTAATTGTATAGTTAACAACAAGTTTCCATTAGCAGCATGTGGTCCATGGAAAAGTTTACATTGAGCCAGATGGGACGTGGGCCAAAAAATTTGAGAACTACTGCACTAGAGAGCCTTTCCTATTCCATATTTCTCTTTACAATGTAAGCAGTAAGCTTCAACCTCAGAAACATCTTTGTGCACACATTCAGGCTGAAAGTAAAGGAAAATCTTAGACTAAATAAAAGAGCCTTTTTCTCCCAGCTGGTTATTGGATGCATTGTATTGTGCTTTATCTGAGGCTTAGAGCTTGGTAACCGAAATGTGTTATAAATGAATGGAGTGGGAACTGCCCCTTTCAACTTCCTTTTGTGCCTTTGAGAACATCCCCCAGACTTTCTTCCAGCAACCCTTAATATACCGAGGAACTCCCTATTGGAGGACCAATGGGATTTTCTTTATCTCATGAATATTATAAATTGTATCTTCTTGTGATCTAAAATTGATATGTGAATAATGAGATCCTGTCCTAAGGTGACCACCGGCAGGGTACACCCTTATGTCCCTGCAGGTCACCTCATGCCTTAGTAGTTGCCTTTTGGGCACTTGCACTTCCTGTTTTTCCTAGGGGCTAACTGCCTGTATTTGCCATCACATGGTTAGGGCGTCCCCTTCCTAGGATGCCCTCTTGCTGCAGCCTGTGATATGACTAGTGCACCAGCCTTAGTTTTCCCCTTTCTCCTAGTAATGCTACATAAGTTTTCAGGATATAAATAGCCCTTTTCAGGACTAGTTCATGACAAAAAGTCTCAGTTGTAATCCAGAATTCTCCAGCACAGTCAAAACAGCACATTTCAATCTTTCAAGTTCCAACAGTCCATTTATGTACCAAGTATACCTGTGGCATCTCATAATGCTACAGTATTCTCACCTTGCTTAGAATCCCAGGTACAGCTCTGGTGTGTCCCACTATGCCTCACTCCAACCCCTTTACTTGGGGTACTTCATCTTGTTTCCTCCTCAGGTATGGTTTTAGCCCTTTCCTGGACTAGTCTGTGTTTCTCTAGACTTCATCCATCTCTGCCTCAATACTCGAGTTGAGAGAGCCAGCGGGTATCTCCCTTTGCTTCTCTGGGCCTTCATCCCTCTCTGGCCTGGAAAAACTTACGTGACAATCCCCTCCCTCTGGCCTTTCTGTTTTCACCAGACTGTTCTGGTTTCACTGCTGATCTAGGGAACTTTTCAGTGTTCCCTTCTTTACAGGCATCCTCTCTCTGAAGCTTTCCACCCAGCTTTGCTCTTCTTCTGATCCTTCTCTTAACTCTTCAGTTCTAAATTCTCTTGTCTTTGAGATTCTCTCATTCATAATTCCTGGGACAGTCCCATCCTCATTACTCCATATGAGGGCACACCTAAACTGGAATGGGAAAGCTAGACCCAAGTCTGTTTAAGGGGCCAAATATACTATTACATGTGTAATCAATAGTTCTATAATTCTCCTGTTTTGGAGCACTTGGGTGTGTTTTTTTTTTTTAAATCAAGTTATTTATCTACATTGAATTTTTCTAAGGAAGAGCAAAAAAAAGCCACAGTTTAGTCATGTACTTCCTCGTCCTCTTCAAAATTAAAGGAAACATGATCCCAAAAAAACCCTACTGCCATTTCTAAAGAATTCTCATGGACCAAGCCATATGTTTTAATATTAATATACACTCAAATGTGAAAACCCTAATTCATGGACTTAATCACTCTAAAAATTGTGTGCCATTTCTAAGACTTTTGTGAACGTCAAAATAACATCCTGGATTGCAAACCTCTCATTATATTTTGCTCTAATTTTCTAGACTTCAAAATGATTATAATTGGTGTTGCTGTTGTCTTTGCCGTTGGACTTATTTTGGCAATGTATTGCCTTTGCAAACAACTAAAGAAGAGAAAAATTGAACTACCCAAGTCATTGGTAAGTTCGCAAAACTGTTCAGTAGAACCATCTGGTTAGTCAACTATTGTATAGCACCTTTTAATATCGAACGAGCTTCGTCTTACAGCCAGTATTTTTATTGAAATACATAGTGGGCAACATGTAGGAGAAAACAATCAGTAAACAAAATTTCATACCAGATAGCCACAATGTTAACTAATTAAATAGCTTTTGTCGCTATGTATAAATTCTTAAATTAAATGATTTTGCACTTGTCTCATCCTAAATATGCTCTGGATTTACACACCTGTAGCCTTTTTACTGTAGCTCAATGCTTTGAATTTCCTTTATTAGGACTGTTTCCTTTCTAAATGAGTTAATTTCAGTAGGCCAGGTTCAAGTATTTAGTTTCCATTCTTAAAACCTTAATTTATGTCTTAATTGCACTTTTCTTTGTGTTACTGGACAGGCCTATACGATGGGAAGAGTAGTGCTTATGTTTTTGTCATGGGAGCTACAAACTACTTGTTTTAATTGCTAAATTATTTTTTTAAGTCAGAGTCGTGTTTTATAAGGAACCTTTAGACTTAGTCAGGAAATCTATCCGGTGATATTAAACAACCTCTGCTTCTAACCTTTTTTCCTTCAAGTTACTTCCTTGTTTTGTGACTAGAGAAATAGGTAAGTATATGAGTATGTCTGCACTGCAATTAGACCCCTGCGGCTGGTCTGTGCCGGGTGACTCGGTCTAAAGAGCCTGGGCTCTAGCATCATGTGAATGAGGAAGAGTTCTGGAGCTCAGTTTGCAGCCTGAGCCCTCACATCTACACCACAGTTTGACATCCATTCACCCCAAGCCCTGTGAGCCCAAGTCTGCTGGCATAGGCCAACAGCAGGTATCTAGCTGCAATGTAGACATAACTCTGTGTGCACGCCAAGGCTTATTTTGTTCAAAAACTAACTGAAGAAAAGTCTGTTCCACTGTCAATTACAAAAGCCTGAGCTCTAAGAATCTCTGTGTTACTAAACAAAGTCTCTATCGTCATAATATCCACTGCTAATATAACACTAATGTCAAGGCAGCATAACACAACACTGAAAACTCAAAGTAAGTCAAGATTAGATTAGATGGATGATAATGGTCCCTTCTGGCCTGAACATCTGTTAACACCTGTAAAAGGGCAGGCCTCACCACCAAGAGTGCTCCCTGCTGGTCATTCAGGGAATTAGCATTTTTGAGGTGCTGGAGCACCTCCTTCTGGCTGATGTCTCACCCGCTGTTACTGGTTGTTCTCCACTACTTTAGGTCAGGGCTCACATCTCTCCCAGACTGTGGCACCCTCCTACCGGGGTACTGCCCTACCGTAGTGGCCCCCACACTCTGGAGTCCTGCCCCCTGGGGACCCTCAATTCCCCTATGCCCACCTTGCCTCAGTGACCCGCTGCCAGTCTTCATCTAGCTCCTGCCACAGGGGCAAACTGCAGTCTGAAATGGCCACTCATCATTGGCAAAGCGATGGATGCTTTTGCCTATCCTGGCTGCCTCTCCGCAGCCCTACTACTCTGAGGCCTTGCTTCAGGTTCTGCAGCCTAGGAGCTTGCCTGGCCAGTCTTTCCCCAGCCCAGCCCTGCTCTAAATCAAGAAGCCTTTAGCTCCCCAGTCAGAGCAACAATGTCTCTCCCTTCCTCCCTCCTGGAGCCCTTATTTATACAGCCCACAGCTGGGCCCTAATTGGCTGCTGTCTGCTGCAGATGCTTGCTCCATGACTCCATCCCTCACTCAGGGGTGGGTTTTAACCCTTTAAAGGGCCAGTGCGGAGTAGACGCCCCGTCTCACTACCACCATGATTAAGGTTCTCTTCTTCACTCATCGGCACATTCTACTGTTAGAAAAAAATTGCAGAGTTCTTTGCTTGTATGATAAAATGTTGGAAGCTGTAGTATAGCCAAAATACAGATGTTTTACCTATCACAAATGTACCTTTTGTTCTTTGTTGCTAACAGCTTTTATAGAATATCCTTTCAGTTTAATTCCTGTAGTTCATATTCAGGCTTATATATGGAATTTTCTCTTTACCCACCAATTAAAAGAGCTGTTGGAGTTGGATTTGTAGCTACTTCAAGGAACTAAATAAATGTCAAAGCATAAAATTATTTTAGGAGTAAAGAGAGGAGCTTTGTGGTTCTTATTTCTGCGTAGTGTATATCTAGATCTTAACATCCAGTGCCTGAAAGGAGTTAACTGTAATTTGATTCCAGAAGTTGAGTTGAGTCTATGTTCACTCCAGGACCACGATACTTTTGACATGTTGTACCTTTAGTTATTTTGTGTCCTAGAAGTAGCAATCTAAGATTCTTTTCTCTATCCTTCACTCTGGTACAATACATTTGGGATTAACCGCAGCAGTTCATAAATACTTTGATGTACATGAACACTCCTATCTCTTGTGCCTCTCTTCACACATTTTCTGTGACTGTCCTTTAGCAACTTTTTACCCAGTGGCCACTTTCAGAACACTTAGAACGTGCATGTGCAAAACAAACAACAAAAATCCTTGAATACCTATTTCCAAAGAAATGGTAAATGTTTATTGCTGCCAGAAAGGCAGCAGGGTTCATGACAGTTTAACATTACGTTATTTTCTTCAGTTTCTAGTCCCAAGAAATTAATTTGAGAGCCTTAAAGCACCTCTCAATTCATCGTTTTCAGAAAGTTAAAAATCAGACAAAGCACAGGTGCTCTTCTTGTGGATTAATTTTCAAGGAGAAATACCACTTTCTGGCTCAGAACAGGTGCTTAGCAGTATGTGAGAAGGGCCTGAAAGGTTAACATACCTAAACAAAATAAAGGGGATGCTTTTAGGGCTCTGCTGTTGTTGGTAAAACTGAGACTGTTTACCTATGGAACTTAGTGGCACTGCTATGCTGCTTTGAGATTTACTATGTAGCTGCTCTTTGCCTGCAGAAGAGAGCTCTCCTGCAGTCATAATTAAGCCACTTCCAATAATCAGCATTAGCTAAATTGACAGGAGGTCCTCTCCTGCCCACATAGCGCTGTCCATATCAATACTTTGCCAAGGAAATGTATGTTGCTCAAGGATGTGGGGGGGGGGGGGTTTCACACTCCTGACTGACACAAGTTTTGCTGACAAGTGGTAGGGTAGACAAATCCTAAATAATCTAAAGAAACCAGCTCTCTGCAAGCAAAGTAGGTAGGCTAAAAGTGGGTGAAGGTAAATGGCTAATTTCAGGATTTGACTTCCTTTGTAGGTGAAGCTTGTAAGATTGCTTAAATAACAGGAGTAAGAGGAATTCCCTGCTTTTTTTCCCTTCCTCTTCTCCTTACATACCACTACCTCTTTAATCTGAATGAGGAAGCTTTTTAGATCCCTCACGTGTGGTTGTAGACTTTGCACGTTTGTGGCATCTCGCCTAAAATTCAACAAGTTTGTTGGTGTCAGTTATACACTGATGTCAGCTGCTGACTTCCACTTAACTCCTATTGAATTACTGAAAGGAAATGTAGTTAAATAACCATATGTATTCCTTTAAAGTGCTATTTTGTCTTGCTTCTAAACTTTGATTTAGAGACACAATAAACTAGATTATTACCTTAAACATGTGATTTATGTACAACTAAAAGTACCTCCTCTTTACTCTTAAGGTCACTGTGGTACGAAACCTGAACTCGCACAACATTTTAGAAACAAAACCAGAAGCAAAATATATCTCTGTCATAACCGCATCATCATCCAAGCCTGTATTGTCAGAAAGTGACAAGGTAAACTTGATGGAACAAGTAGACCAAGTTCAAGAAATAGAGACCCCTAATTCTGAAGACTGCAGTGAAGAAACAGACGATGTCATCTTCCAGGAGATATCAAACAAAACAGAAGAGATGTCTATCCAAGAAAGCATTGCTGAAATAACGCCTGATGATGAACAAAGCCCAAAAGTGAAAGAGAATTATTTTCATTCTAATAGTAGCCAAACAGAGTTATGTAGTATTCAGTCAAGCCCAGAGCCATCCAATACTGAGGTGCAACAGTCCAATGTCCTAAAGAGCTGCAGCATGTTTTCTGGTTATGACAAACCTCACGTACTGTTGGATCTCATAGATGCTGATGAAGAGGAATCTGTGATTGCATATAGACATACTGATGAAGGGCCTGAGTCAGGAAGAGAATTATTGAAGACTCAGGGAGTCCCTTTTGGTGTCCACAGCACAGTCGTTTCAAAGTATCAGCATCTTAATGGGATTACCAGTGTGACTTCTTAGAGCAGAATCCTGAAATTGAAGAGAATTCAAATGGAAACTATCATAGGTATGGAGAGCATTTCTCTGACTATAAAGGCTCCAAAAAATGCAAATCGGCTATGAGATCTCCTTTTCAAAATCCCTTCTGCCACTGTGAAAATGGAGTTCTTCCCTTTTACTGTGAAGATGTAGCAAGAATATTTAGTCAGATTGCCTCACATTAAATCACATGATGGTTTGCCTTCGACATATTCTTTTAGGCTATTAAAGAAAAATCTTTATATTGAAGGAAGGATTCTCCAGTATCTTCCCAATAGTGTATTGAAGAATCCTCTATACATCATATGTGTTTTGTATGTGACCAAGAACAGATACAATTGGAGCATGTTCTGGAACTAGAAGTGCTTTTGCATGGTGGAGCATAAATGTGTACAACTACACTAATTGCAAAATCATATGCCACTCCTTCAGAATACCCATATTATGTACATTTACATGTTTTTAAACTGTTATCACGTGTGCTTAAGCTTTATCCATATTTTCTATACTGATGCTGTGTTGTGTAATCACATCTTGTTTTCTGAAAAAAATGTTTAACACTTTTTCTTTTAAAGAATAAAGATAAAAATGCTTAGAAGAAATGTGGATTGCCAAACTTTCCATTGCATTTTGATAGAAAATGTAGTTATTTTTACAAATTGAAAATATTAATTTAATAGCATCTTTTTAATCATCTTGAGAGAACAGATTTTTTGTTGTTGTTGTATATAATTTGGTGTAATTAATTAGATCCCCTGCTGGATCTCTGAAGCATAAAGCTATCAAATTGAAGCTAGAATGTTTAGGTTTTATATCTCAAGTCTTTATTACTATAAAAATGCTTCTAAAGGCTTGACGATTGCGATCTAAATGTAATGTCCCCTGTAGATCTTATTGTTTTGCCAGAAGCTTTTTAAAAGGGATCCAAATAAAGCAAAAGTCTGGAAATGTATAATTTTGATGCTAACATTCATCTTTATTTCATGGGTGCATTGTGCAGAGCGGCTTTTCTCAAAGAAGGCAGTTGGAGGTGTGTCACAGAGAGGACAGAATTCAAAATGACTGCCCTTAAAGGAATAAGTGCCTTTTTTGGTGGGGAGTTATCAACAAATTTTCCCTGGGGAATGGCCACCCTTGAAAGGGCAACCCTCTTTGTGCGTGTGTGTGTGCGCGCGTTCAACAGCTTTTCCCTGGGGGCGTTTTAATTTTTCCTCAACAAAAAGTGTTCCCTGTTTAAAAAAAAAAAAAAATTGTTCGGTGTTCCTCGGTCTTAAAAAGTTTAAGGAACAATGTGTAGAGATATTTCGTTTGAAATACTCAATCTTTCTACTTTGGAGCAAACTGAATTTTTAATGGGGAACCATTAATAAACGTCACCAAGAACAATAAGTGTAAAGTTATATCTTTCACTGACATGAACACTCGCAATCAAGGAAAACTAGAGTTAATTTCTATAGAAATCGGTGAATTAAAACACACCACTGATGGGGCCCTTGGAAAAAAGGTTGGTCCTGGAGAAATTCTGTACCAAAAATTAAAGATTTGTGTGCGCAATATTTTAAAACTCTGCAAGATTCTGCATATTTTATTTCTTAACGTAACACTATACATTCATGCTGGTTTCATTTATTTTGGAAATTCTATTTAAACTACAGTACAATGGAGTGAGACTGGCAGTAGGGAACACTGGAGGAAATCCCTTCTAATAACTAGTATCGACCCTTTACTTCCAGCTATTAGTCAACAAATATATGCATCCAAATGTTCAGTGCTACATCAGACAATTGAAGCAGAAATGAGTGCTGGGGATTCAGATTCAAAATGTATGCTGGCTACTGACCATCTCCAGAAAGGACAGTAACAAATAGTTCACTGAGCACATTTTGATAGGAAATATTTTTCAGTCCAAAAATTTAGACCAATTCTAATCACTAAAGTACCATAAGTATTTATAAAGCCTTGTTGTCCTTTATACTAACATTCCTTTACACCACTCTGGCAATCTAAAGGAGCCTTACAATTATTATACCCATTTTATACTTCTGGAGGAACTCACTAGGTGGGCAGGCTGCTTCGTTCAAGGGGAATGGAGTCTCTTCCACATCTATCTCCTCAAACATCCCAAAGCCCAGCCCCTCCATGCTGCGTGTACTGTAAGTACAGAATGTGTGTGTCTCAGGTCCGACTACCCACCCATGCCTCCATTCCAACATTGATTTTTACTTCTCTAACAGCTACTCTGAGTGCCCAGGCCAACATGCCTGCACTGCTGAGAGGGATTCATAACCACTCTTGTACCTTCCCTTTACTCCTCCCCCTTCCCCCACCCATGGCAAGTCATTTTTCTGCAGGGAATCAAAGAAACCTGCAGGGGCCATGAACCCTGCACATGTGCAGTGGCACACAATTCCCTCCGGAGTAAAAGGTATTTCTCTGGTGTCAACTACCATATCTGTATCTTGTGCTTCCCCCCCCCCTTTTCAGCCTACAGGAAAAATAGCTGACTAGTTCACTTATGTGTTTGGGTAAAATCTAAGAAAAAGCCAAGCCCAGAGGTGAATTTGCAATAGGACTGGTCCAGAGACCAGTTAAGTCAATGGAAAGATTTCCATTTGCATGCCTGGGTTCGGATCTCATCCTTAATTCTAAATGAAGTGAAACTTCCGCTCGCTTTCAGTTCTTGCAAGAATGAATTCCACTAGATCCAGCCCCTACAAAGTTCTATTGAGTGCAACCCTCATGTTCCAGTAGAAGATAAGCGATTTGGTTAGAGGGAGAAGTACTCTTGTGTTTCTTGTGCTACTGAGGGCTTCCATAAATCTGGACAAATTTTGAATTGGACTGGCCTTAGTGGGAAGCCAGTGAATAGAGTGAAACACAGTGGAGCACAATTATGTGCTCATGGCAGTCTGTGTTGCTAAGCATTAGGACTGTTGCATTTTGTACCAAATGACGTATTTTGAAGAGTTATGGTTATACCTAACTAGGAATTGTAATCCTGAAGCCTGGATTTCATAATCGTTTAAATGACTTGGGTAGTTCTGAGACTGATAGGGAACAATCTCCTGGCCAGTTTCAGATAGAAGTGGGCAAGAGTTGAAGATAGAGTACTTAGATTGTCTGTTAGTTTACTTAGAAAAAGTTGGAC
Organism: Pelodiscus sinensis; assembly: GCF_049634645.1. Taxonomy (NCBI): domain Eukaryota; kingdom Metazoa; phylum Chordata; order Testudines; family Trionychidae; genus Pelodiscus; species Pelodiscus sinensis. The sequence continues at coordinate 97,888,569 of NC_134713.1, read as the reverse complement.
TCTATGCATTAGTTAGCCATATTATTAGTGTCAAGCAGTGGTTTCTTTGGTATCAAACTATTGCATGTTGCAAGGTGACAAACAGATTTCCCTCTCCCTTTGAATGGTGTCCCAAGAATTTGCTACTCTCTTTACCATATAGGTGGTCCTGATTGGTGCCTGTCTCTAACTCTAGTCTTCTATGTGAATTGACCAAATTCTTGAAAAGGGAGTTTGAGGGTTACAGTTTGTGGCCCATGTGGATGAAATTCTGATTTGTTTCACATAAAATAATCAGTTGGCAACAACACTTGCTACTTTCTAGAGTTGTATGGAAGTAATGTGGGTTTACAAACAGTATCTCTCCACTGCAATTTAAAAAACAAGTCTTAAAGCTCAGGTCAGCAAATTCTAGCTTGAGGGGCTCTGGCTGCAGGGTTAAACATTCTGGTTTGGGCTTGAGCCTGAGTTCTGAGAACTGGTGCCACAAGTTTTTGATCACAGTGTAGACATACCCTTAATAAACCTCAATATTACACTGTAATTGTGTAGGCTAGCAAGCCCGAGTCAACTGCCCCAGAGTAGGTGTGGCTGGGCTTACAGGTCCATGTGGCTACTATAAGGTGGGTGCCTAACTGGCTGGATAATCCATCTCAAACAGTAGTTCTTAACCGTTCAGTCATGCTGGAAGGGCATAACAAGTGAGGTTGTGCAATGGTCTCTTTGGGACTGGTTCTGTTCAGTATCTTCATCAATGATTTAGGTGACAGCATAGAGAGCACGCTTGTTAAGTTTGCAGATGACACTGAGCTGGGAGGAGTTGCAAGTGCTCTGGAGGGATAGGGTCAATATTCAAAATGATCTGTACAAACTATAGAAATGGTCTGAGGTAAACAAGATGAAGTTTAATAAGGACAAGTGCAAAGAACTCCACTTAAGAAGGAGCAATCAGTTTCACACATACAGAATGGAAGTGATTATCTAGGAAGGAGTATTGCTGAAAAGGATTTAGGGGCCATAGTGGACCTCAAATTAAACATGAGTCAGTGTGACACTGTTGCAAAAAAAAGCAAACATGATTCTGGGATGCATTAGCAGCAGTGTTGTGAGCAAGACACAAGAAGTCATTCTTTCTCTGTACTCTGAGTAGACCCCATTTGGAGTACTGTACCCAGTCCTGGGCACCACATTTCAAGAAAGATGGATAGCAGTTTTCAAGTATCTAAAAGGGTGTTACAAAGGAGGAGGGCAAAAAAAGGTCCTTCTTGGCCTCTGATGATAGGAGAAGCAGCAATGGGCTTAAATTAGAGTGAGGGAGGTTTAGGCTAGACTTCAGGAAAAACTTCCTGTCGGTGGGTTAAACACTGGAATAAATTGCCTAGGGGGGTTGTGGAATCTCCATCACTAGAGATATTTAAGAGTGGGTTGGATAGACATCTATCAGGGATGGTCTAGATGATACTGGGTCCTGCTGTGAGGGCTGGGGACTGGAATCAATGACCTCTCGAGGTCCCTTCCAGTGCTAGGGTTCTATGATACCTCAAGTGATTTTTTACATTCCGAAAAGCTTTGTTGATTTGGACTCGGTATTTCATTGCCTCTTTGGCAGACGTGGCAGAGACTTACAGACTATTAGAAACTAGTTAATATCACATTTTCCTCCTCTCCTTTTGGCCTGCACTCAGTCTGAGCAATAATATTTGAGTTGTAACTAAAAAGGAAACCAATAGTTGATATTTTTCTGACTAGCATGGTTGTGACAATTCTTTACTATCACTCCTGCCATATATTTTGAAAGCATTTAGTTGGAATCTCATTGGTGACATTTCTTTTAATTTGTAAATTTAAGCTTTTAATATTTTTGCTTGTAGGGAAGCAGTTGAGTATCTATGGGTCCTTATGTGCCACCCCTCACCATGGTATCAGTAATAGTCTTAAGTTTTATCTAGCCTTAATCTTTTTTTTTTCTTTTACCATCAGCAGAGTAAGAACACTTCTATACTTGAGTGTCTAGTCTACATTTTTGTTTCACCTCTTCTAGGCTAATTTGTAATACTTGGGCTAATTTCAGTTAATTAGCATGTTGGTGCTGGGGTGGGAGGGGGTGGGTAGTGATATGCCCAAAGTCAGACTACTAGATGTAGTGGTCCGTTCTCTCCTTAAATTGGCTTTAATATAAATGCTATCTGCTAGCATGTAAGATATTAGCTTCTTGATGCCATATGCATTGGAGTTTCCACGTTCAGTTTTGCTTCAGGAAATTTTTATTCTCTGTCAGTGGTGGGCAAACTGCAGCCCATGAGCTTCATATTGTGTGGCCTGGGGGCCATTTTGTTTACTACCATTCATGCATAGAGTTGCCAGATTACACTGGTTTCCATCCATGTAGTCTATTTTTCCTATCAGTGTTACTAAAGTGACAGGTTTGTAAAGCAGAGTCATGTGAGATGAGTGCTGGTTGCACTCAATATTGACTATAAGAGCTGTGAGTTCCCTCTGCATCTAATCAAAACTCTGCTACGGTTCAGTCAGCACTCCCTGCAAATTGTAGGTATGCACATGCAGTTAGCAAAACTACCTTCTCTTGGGAGACTGTCTTGGTTATGACAGTCTTGCAGCCAATAGAGATGTAGGAGGGTCTGTTGTGGTTGGAAAACCAGAAGACCATTGTATGGCGAGGAGTTAGTGAATCTTCCCAGTTCTCATGTTTGCAAACTAGAAAACAGGCTTTGGCCTAATATTAGAAGAGAAAATTCCCCATGTCTAGCTTGTGAGAGAGAGAGAGAGAGAGGCTGTGCCTAGTATGCATGTGTTGGCGTATTTGACATAGGCTCCATGGTAACCAGAGCCTGTCCGTGGGAAACTTCTCCCAGGCAGGGGCTGTTTTGGTTTCTGCTTTAGCACAGAGATAGCTTCTGTAATAGCTAATAAACCTTGCATTTATTCGCATTCAGCGATTTGTGTCTTCTTGGTTACCCACCAAACCTGAGAACAGAGTCTGGCTAGCCGAGCATCTGAAGTAGAACATTGTCACTCATGTGGCACACTCACTAGCCTAGGTTGTCCATCACTAATCTATCACATAGTTAATGACTGGTTTACATTCCTCTCACTCTGGGCATGTCTAGACTACCTGCAGCTTCTGAAAGAAGATATGCAAATTTGTCTCGAATTTGCATACCTTCTGGGTATTTTTCCTGGAAGAGGCTTTTCTGATATTTGGCCTGTCTACACGGGGCCAAATATCGGGGGGGAAAAACCCTCTTTCGAAAGCCCCCTTAAACCTCCTTATAGGAGAAATAAGGGGGCTTTCGAAGAGGCGTTTTTTCCGATAATAGGCCCCTGTGTAGACAGGCCAAATATCAGAAAAGCCTCTTTTGGGGGGGGGAGGAAGACGATATGCAAATTTGAGCCAAATTTGCATATCTTTTGGAAGCCGCACGTAGTCTAGATCTGCCCTGAGACATATCCTAGAAGTGAGTCTGAAGACTGTTCATTCTTTGAAAGAAACCACGTAAGTTACATTCCAATTCACTGTTATAAGTGTCTGCATTTGAACTTTCTCCCAAACTACACGTACAAGTGTTAAGCTTGTTACAAAAAAATCTTGTCTCTAAATAAATATAGGTTGCATAGCCACTTCTATTCACAACTCCTCCTAGGGGAATCTGGCACCACCGTGCGCATGCAGAAACACGTACACACACACATTCTCGTTTGCTTCCCCATAAAAACCATTTTTCTGCAGGGAAGCGAGAGAAGTTGCACCAGTGCTCATGCACACCTCCCTGGCAGTGTGGACACGTCTATTCAGGCCCTTGGTGCAGCCAGCAAGAGGTGAGTCACTGTGTGAGGGTGGGATGTCTTGGGGATGGACAGTTGCCCAGGAATGTTAATTTTAGGTGGGGGGCAATAGAGTTCCCTTTTCTCCGCCTGGAGCAGCGAGTTGTGAACAACCCTCAGAAACATCCCCTGGCTGCAAAAAGCTCTGTGGGGGTGAGGTTTGGAGAGAGCCCAAAAGTATGGGGATTGGGTGGATGGGAACAGCTCCCCATATAGTGATCCCTCCCACTTCCTGACCCCATAACTCTTCAGCTACAGAGGGTGGATCACTAAGAGAAGCTGCTTCCTCTGCACCTCTGGGCATACCAGCGGAACCAGAAGCCCACTAAACTGCCAGCCTGCCATGCCTCATGCCATGCATCAGGAGTTTCTACACCATTCCGCCAAGCCTTAGCCCTGCACTGGGACCCTTCTCTCCCCGTGCACACGTGCATGCACACACAGAGCCCCTATCAGCTGCACCCTGACTCAAACCAAGCCCCACTCTGCCAGCACCCAGACTTCTCCTCTAGGCCACCCCATCTCTGCTGAGCCCTAACCACCTTCACCTGGACTCCCCTGCAGAGTCCAGTTCTCCCAGAATCCTTCCCTAATGACCTCCCTCCCCCCCAGACCCGCTAGTGAGCTGCCAACACCCAAACTGCATTGCACCGAACCCTGGTACTCTTGGAATTCTGCACCAAAAATTAAAAGTTCTGGGCCAAAAAAACACTATCACAAAATTACACCAGTATTTCAAAATAGTGCCAGCAAATAAATGAAAATGGTGTGATTGTGTTATTTTGACAAAATATGCAGAACTTAAATGTTTGGCACAGAAGTCCCTCAGGAGTAAGCAGTGGCAGCCCATCCATAGGTGTGAACTAGGCAGCTCGTCTAGGGCCGCTCCTGGAAGTAAGCTACCACTTAATCCTGTGGTAGTATTCTGATCTGGCACAAAAGCATGTTTGGGGTAGGAAGGGTGTTAGTTTCTACATGCGAGCTTTATGTGGCTCTAAGCCCACACATTTTGAAAACACTTAGTGTTGGGAAACCCAAACACAGGTGCTGCCATTTGAAATTACTTCTATATATGCAGCATTTACAGTTTGATTCAATTGCTCCCAGCACTTCCACTACACGTTGTTCCAGCACTCCTGAACACAAGAATCTCACAGCAATCCTAATGCTCTGAGAATCCTAATCATTTGAGAAACTTGCATGATCAGGAACTTGAATGTAAATGTTATTTAGGGTTGATTCTGCTTTGGGTAGAGGGTTGGATTTGATGGCCTCCTTAGGTCTCTTCCAGCCCTAGATTCTATTAAGTGGAGTTGAAAATTCAGTTACTCTGAAGCGCTCTTTATAAATTTTGAAGTGTTTAATAAGCAGAGGGTTTATACCAAAAAGTCTTTTGGAAGAAGTCACTGTGGTCCTATTGTCTAAAGTGAAGATTTTGTCATAATTATTTTCATTAAAAGCCAGGATAGGTCACAAGAAATAAAAAATTCATGTAAGTTCATTACTTGCTGGAGTCACAGAGGTTTGAGGGCACATCTATGCAGCAGGGCAAAAGTCGAATTAAGCTATGCAACTTGAGCTACGTCAATTGCATAGCTGAAGTCGAAATAGTTAAACTCGGCTTTAGGCACTGTCTACCCAGCAGGAAGGTAAAGGAAGAACGTTCTTCCTTCTATTTCCCTTACTCCTCATAAAATGAGGGTTACAGGAATTGGAATAAGTCCTTCAGCTCGACATTATTTCAAAATAATGGCTTGTAGTATAGACACGCTCCTTGTTATTTTGGAATAATGTCAGTTATTCTGAAATAATGCTCTGTGACATTCTTATCCTTCCTTAAAGTTGCATCTATACAGCTTAGCCACTTCTTAAATTGTTGTAAAAGGGAAGGGCTTTCCTCGTTCCCTTCAGCAGTCACTATTGTATCTTTCACACTGTTATGAGACTGGGTAGCGTTCTATTGTGGTCAGGAGACACACAGGGTTACAAAGTGATGGATTAACTGCATGCCTCATTTGGAAAAAGGTGTGTGCAATCAGGCAGCAGCAGAGAGACAAAACAAGTTTTAAATGTAAACTATTGAAGGATTAGTTTTAAAAAATTGATGAGATGAAACATTTTGTGCTTATTTCATTGAAATTAAGATGGTTAAAAGCAGCATTTTCCTCAGGAAAATTTCAAAGCAGCTAACTGTTGACCGGTCCCATTCTCCATTGCTCAGAACTAACCAATGTAGGTTGTATTAAAATGTAAAGCAAATCCAGTAGTACTTATAGAAATGCTGAGTTTTTCCAGGATCTAAGCATACAGTTTGTGCATGTTTATAAGAGGGCTGGGAGAGTGTACATACACAAACTCCAATTGAGGCCAAGTTTCAGTTTACAAGGAGGTTAAGCCCAAGTCATAAATGCCCCACCCTTCCCTTGGACAACACTATGGACCTCAGTCTCGTGCAGGATTTAATCTGCAGGTGTGCAAATGGCTGTTGACTTAATTATTTGTATTAAACACCTAAAGTCTGGTCATAGACCTGGACCCTGTTATGCTAGTCATTGTACAAATGCAGAACAAAAAGACAGTCCTTGTCTTCAGAAGTTTATCTAAGTAGAACTGCCTTTGTTTAGCTTTTCATAAATGCTTCCAGCACGTTTGTTTGCTCTCATTACTGAGTAGAAGTTCTGAGGGATGCCGCTGTGCAAAATATTGTATGTGACAGGTCAGATGCTGGTAAATTCCCAAGACTTCTGAAGTGCAGAATAGTATCAGTTTGTATATGCTGCTTGCTTACATGAATGCCTGGAGAAGGAGCCAGCCCTAGCCCCCAAAGTGCTATGCATAGCAGACTCAGCACTCTCAGAAAGGGCCATTTAATCGTTAATGAGCAGAGACTGTGCACCCTTTCAACAGCAGAAAAACAGAGGCAACGCTAGATGTGGGCCATGCAGTAAGCCATCCAGTCTCCTTCTTGTCAACTGTGTTTGCAGGAAGAAGAATGAGGAAGAGCCCTCTAATCAGGCTTGGACAGAGGGAGGAGACCGAGGACTTCTTGAAGGCCCCTTCACATTGGGAGGGGAGGAAAGTACTGCTGTGAGGTTGACTTAAAAGAAGTGGTAGTTAAGAGGATAAGGCCAGTGGAGGCAGACAAAGCACTATATATGTGCTATTAGGGGCTTTTCAGGAGGAAGGGAATCCAATTCATCGATGAAATCATTTCCTTATTCTTGTTAAGCCCAACAAACTTTGGGCTTAAAATAGGTTACAGAGAAGAAAAAATGTACTGTTCTTATCCCAGGAAGAGTCTGGCCTACAAAAAAGTCTCTGCTTCCATCAGGCAGCGGTATAGTATTCTTCCTTCTACAAAGCCATCCTAGTTTGAACCAAGTGATTAATAGATTTTAGGCAGTTAATTATTTAGTTTGACAACACTGTGGCTACATCTACACTGCAGGCTTTTTGCACAAGAACAGCTGTTCTTGTGCAAAAACTTGCGGAGCCTCTACACTGCATGTTCGTTCTTGCACAAGTAAATTTACAGTAAGGCGTTGGAATAGAGGGCTTCTTGCGCAAGAGTTATTTCTCTCCTCATGAGGAATAAGCCCTCTTGCACAAGAGCTCTTGCACAAGAAGGCAGCGTGGCTGGGCAACGGGTTTCTTACGCAAGAAATCCCTATGGCTAAAATGGCCATCAGAGTTTTCTTGCGCAAGAGAGCGTCCACACTGTCATGGATGCTCTTGCGCAAAAGCACATCTCTTGCACAAAAGCACATGACAGTGTGGACACACTCTTGCGCAAGTACTTTTCTGCAAGAACTCTGTGCCAAACAGTTCTTGCGCAAAAAACCTGCAATGTAGACATTGACTGTGCATTCTGAACATCAGAAGATAATTAACTTACAGGCTAAGGGGACATTTTATTCAAGGGTGGTGTTAGTACATGTCCAACTTGTAGTTGCTAAGGGATATGAAACCCTGGTTGAATATGGCTAAGTTGATCAATCACAACTGCCATCATTCATAGCAGTCTGTGTGAAGGGTAGACTATAGGTAGAACTTCCCTCCCCTCAGGTCTGAGGTATCTTGCTGCAGCATGGCCACTGCTTGTGTTGCACAAATTCTGACTTAAATGGTAGTCTTTCCTCCAGAGCAATCACTCTCTGGGGGTATATCTACACTTCCACCCTAGTTCGAACTAGAATGGCTAATGTAGGCATTTGAACTTGCAAATAAATATCCCGGGCTTCATTTCTATGTCCCCGGGCGGGTGCCATTTTTAAATGCCTGTAGTTCGAACTACCTGCCCACAGCTACACACGGCATGGACTAGGTAGTTTGAATTAAAGCTCCTAATTCGAACTACCGTTATTCCTCCTCCTTCCCTGCCCGGGAACATAGAAATGAAGCCCAGGATATTTATTTGCAAATTTGAATGCCTACATTAGCCACTCTAGTTCGAACTAGGGTGGCAGTGTAGACATATCCTGGCACTTTTTCAATGATGCTAACAGTCACTTTTTTAAAAAGCAGAAAAACATTAACTCTGTCCTAACATAACTTTGGTATCTCACATGAAATTATTCATATGTTTTCAGTTTGACAGTGTTCATGTCTCAACATACTGAGCACTACTTATTAGTCTGTTGACGTGATTCAAGGTTTCACATGGTGTTAAGTTACTTGCATTAATATTTTTTTAAAACATACTAAACCTCTACTATGACATGCTTCACTGCTCCAACCTCCCCATCTTTTTCAAAGATCTACCCTCTATAGCCTTGGACATTTGAAGCTGTGGTTTTACTGTCTCTATAAAAGCAATGCTTCATTTCCTAGAAACTTGACTGCAGTAAATCTTGTGGAAGAGGCAACACACCTCTTCTCCAAACAGCCGGGCTACATTTACACTGGCAGCTTCTTGTGCAAAAACTCTTCCAGAAGAGAGCGTCTACACTGGCATGTGCATTTGCGCAAGAGAGATGCTTTTGCGCAAGAGCATCCATGCCAGTGTAGACGCTTTCTTGTGCAAGAAAGCTCTGATAGCCATTTTAACCATAGGGCTTTCTTGTGCAATAAATTCATATTGCCCGTCTACACTGGCCTCTTGTGCAAGAAAAGTTGCACAAAAGGGCTTATTCCTGAGCGGGAGCATCAGAGTTCTGGTGCAAGAAGCCCTGATTTCATACATTAGAATGACAGTTTACTTGCGCAAGAACATGCGGCCAGTGTAGACAGGCTTCAAGTTTTTGCACAAGAGCAATCACTTTAGCGCAAGATCACGCTAGTATAGACACAACCCCAGTATACTCTCCTCCCTTGGTCCCTGGGGTGTGGTAAGTGAATGGTAAGAAACATAATGTCCCTGTTGCTTTTTAAAAAAAAATTGGATTCATTCAAATACTAAATATTCATCAGTCTCCTTTACACTGAGCTGAACAATTGTCAACACTGCTGCTCTTTCTCAACAGAATTCCATAAATTCTGTACAAAGACATATCACCTATACACTATCAATCTGCTTATCATAGTATTTATTTGTTATGGGACTAGTCTCATACTTATGTGGCCTCTACAAGGAAGTTGTGCTGGTTGCGGGAAATGTTCTAGGTAAACTAGATTATCTAATTTCCAGTTTTGCCCTGCCTCCATCTCCTTCAAATCTGTGCACAAAGAAAAAGCTAAATTAACCCCTGTGCTATGCATCAAGTCAAGATTTGTGCAGCACAGGTTTCAAAAAAGGGGTTAAAGAGGTATTAAACAATATAAAGTGTTTGTACATGGGCTGACTTTCACCCTGAGTGAAAATCCCTCTTACAATTGGAAAATACATTACCAAAGCAGAGATTTGTTCTGGAATATAGTGTCAAAGTTTTAATGCTGAAGGGGAACTCCAGTTAGCGACTTACATGAGTATGACCTTGGTTCTTGCCAAGTCTCAAGAATAGCTTATGCTGTAATGCTAGCATGAACGTCAATATTTATCTTCAAATCAAAGTACATTTAAGGGCCAAAGCTCCATGTATCCACTCATACTAAGTAAATAAAGGTGTCTTTTACTGTACCTTCACATTCATCAACATACTGCTACTCAATTCTTAAGTGTTTTGAAATGAAGTGGGAGTACTAGTATCTTAAGTCCAACTAATGCTTCCTTTTAAGGAATTAATATATTTTAAATAATATCTGGAAAAACCTGTCCAAAACATTTAATATTTCCAATTTTCAATGACCTTTCACAATTCTCATTTTTCTTAAAATTGCCTCTTATTTATAAATTCTTATTTCAAATATACAGTATTTTCACACTCAAATACTGCAATGTTCCTTTGACAAATGTGTATACAGTGGTTCAGTTCAAAGTCTATAATCCTTTGCTGAAGGAAGCACAGCTGTAAAATTCAGTGATGACATAGTCTTGTTACTAGATTATGTAACAGTTCCTTATTCCTGAATTCAAGGTCATAAAACATTATGGAATAAATACCAGCTATTTCTAGGGAAAGGAACTGCTTAAAGGTCATCATTGTTTGGGAAGTGTGTTGGTGGAGGGGCGGGGTGGGGGTGGTAACAGGAGAACAATTTGCCAGTCAGTGACACATGTTATTTGGGATCATGTTCTGTGCTTGCTCTTTTGCTTTCTGCTGGATTTCACTCCTTGTGTTCCTATAATTCCTCGCCCATCATATAATTGACTATTTAGAAAAAGAATCCACAATTTTTAATGAACTTTAGTGCAAAATTGAGTCCTAATGTTCATAGTGACAAAGCTCCTTCTCTGTCTTGGCAGAGTCTGTGCTTTTGATCAGACTGCTTGCCTCAGGCTCACAGCAGCCCTCAGTTTAGACACTTACCAGGTGCACAAACCTGCTGTTTCCTTAGCCATCCTTATCATTAGGGATAGAATAGTACAGTTGATTAACCAATAAGCAAAAGCTTACAGGTTAATGCTATAGATTACATGCATTTCCTCCCTCTCCAGAACATTTTTAGCAGCCTGGCTCAGTCCTTGCTTGTGCCAGGTCTGGGACCTACCACTGCTGTGGCTCTGCATTTGAAGTGTATTAGGAGGCAGGCAAGCAGCCAGGCTCAATTCCAGCTCACACCGGGTCCAGGAGCTCAGACCCCTCCTTAGACAGGGGCAGCTGTCACCCTGCACAGCTGTCTCCTTATCAGAGGAAGCAACACAGGGCAACAGGCAGCCGGTCTGTGAGGCAGCTAGTTTTTAAACTGGGTCCCCTTGAGTACCAGCTCCTTCCTGGCACCCCATGCTGTTGCCTCTGATAGCGAGGCAGCAGCCTGAAGTGGCAAGAGGCTCCTTGGGAGTGGAGCCAGAGCGCACTGGCTGTCGGCCTTGCCCCAGGAGACTATAGAATAGTCAAGTAACTAGTAAGAATTTATTAGGTTAATTACTATTCAATTAGCTGATATTTAAATCCCTACTTAGCATTGGCCAGCATGGAGGGAAGGGATGAGAACATACCCTGCAGCCTCTGCTGAACAGGTGTGGGACAGGCCACACCCCTTTCCAAAGTAGTCCCTCCCCTCTGGTGTGTCTCACTGTCCAGGTCAATTCTCACATGGCAAATAGCAAGTCAGGAGATGGGGGTAAGTCCCTTTACTCCAGGGGGCCCACCCTTTACTCCAGGTTCCAGCCCATGGACCCTGTGGATAAGATGTGTCTGCAACCTCTTTGTGCAACAGCTACAATTCACTGGGCTACTTCCTTGCAGTCCCTTCCTCAGTACCTTCTTTATCCTTACCACAGGACTTTCCTTCTGGTACTAGACAGTATTTCTAGCTCCCAGACCTTCAACAATGCAACTTCTTACTCTGGCTCCTTGCGTGCTTGGAACAAAAGGTAAGGTTTTTTTAATAAATTTTTAATTGGCTGTAGATATCCTGATTAGCCTGTCTCAACCGATTCTAGCAAGTTCCTAATTGACTCCAGGTGATTTAATTGCTTTGGAATAGCCCCTGTTAGCTTACCCAGGGAAACAGGACCTGTTTTATCTGGAGCTAACGTACCTGTCTTCTAACACTCTCCTGTAGCCATTTCGCCTGACCCTGTCACAGTAGGTACAACTTCACTAACAAGAATGAAGTTGTCCCCACTTACACTGGTGCTGAATTGGGTTTCATTTGCAGTAGCAACTAACTGTAGCTTTTCTCCAGATTACTAGTGTATTAAAGTGTGGCCACCACTTCACATAGACAACTCTTTAATTCATTTATTTGTCATTAAAACTAGTATTTGCAGCCAGAATCTGCATCCATTGAAGTTAATGGGCATTTTGCTGTTGATTTCAGTTGGACCAGGACTTTGTCCTTGGACAGACTGCATCTGGGCTAATGTTTCTGCCCATATGTACCGTGTGTGCATTAGTTATACCTTTGTGAAAAGCAGCACAAGGTGGCACTGGTAAACAGTCTACTAAGTTGAGCAAGGAGGGAGAGGTTGGAGTGAACAAATATGGCCTCATGGGAAGATATGGCATATTATTTTTAATGTTGTAAGGTTTTGTGTACAGGCAGTTTCAGGAGAGAGGGGGGACTTGTGCAAAGCAACTAAAGAGCCTGCTCTCTGCCTTGGTCTCTGGCCTGTTCCTGAGGCAGACTGGGCCTTCAGAACAGGACCTGGGCTTAGGGATGTGAAAGTGTAACTGTGTAGACTTCACAGGCTCCCTGCATGTACCAGTGCCCCCTTCTTCTGTGTATCACTGTGTAACTGCTGACATTTTAATATTCCAAGTTGGGCTAATATTCTTGGAAGAAAGAATTGGCTGCATGCTGTTTGACATCTCATTTCAGGACTTACACTTCAGTGTTACACTTAGAATATATCCCGACTATGTCACTGACTCTGACTTCACTGGGAAGTCCACCGCAAAGCCCAAATATCTGCTACCTCTCCACTGATGCTGGTGCTAGAAGATGGGGTAGCAACCCAGTAAGTGTATTTAAACAAGGTCATAAACAGAGCAGTTGGTAGAGCACGGTGGATAGCACAGTACATTAGATACTGAACTCTGAGGCATCTGTAAAAGAACATGAGACTTAAAGTCAAGCCAAAAACAAAACAACTTTGTTTTGCCTTAAAAAAATTATTTCACCTGTAGCTCTTATAGAAGTTAGTGGGAGTTCTGGATGCTGAGCCCCTTTCTGCTATTTAAAAGCAGAGGACTGGGGGACTGGACTCAATGACCTCTCGAGGTCCCTTCCAGTCCTAGTATTCTATGATTCTATGATTCACTCTCATTGCTCTGAAAGTACATTCCACAATGAACATGTTAAACAGAACTGGAAATCAAAAGCATTATGCACCCAAATACCTAGACATCAACCTTGATTACTGTGAATAGCCTTCAGTCTTATGGTCTGAAGTGTAGTTTTGTCATGTTCTTTGACTTTGTGTGGAGGAGCAGCAAAGCAGAATAAGAAATAAAAGCCTCTTCACAGCACAGCAAGTGATAGTCAAAATAGATGACTCTGGTATAGAGTGGTGACTCTGGTGGCCTCAGCATAGACCAAAAGCATTATGTTCATTTTAGGAGAAGCTAGGTACTCAGCACTTCTGACAATCAGCTCATTTATTTAGGTGCCTGGATATGGGTTTAGGATGCTAACTTTAAAAATCAAGGACTCTTTGTTTTTAATTTAATGCTAGGCACAACGGAGAAGAAGCCAGGCCAAATCTGAGCAGCACTGTACCCCTGAGTATTGGGCCCCTATGCCACTCACTGAAGTTGGGCTTGGCTGCCCCTCCATTAAGACCAAAGGGCAGCAGGGCCAAATCTGAGTCGTGTGGAATGAGCGAAGCTGGGCAGTAGGAAGCAGGAGGGATTTGATCTAGTCTGGGATAGGACCACTGGCTTAGGAGGCACTTCTAAGTGGCCAGGAAGTTCCTGAGGACAGTGTGTATGACAGGCTGGGGACGAGTAATTGGTGGGCTACGGAATGAGTGGAGGGTGTTGTGGCTCTGGCTTGTGATGCTGAGGTGTTGGGCTGCACAGGGCTGTGTGTATGCCAGAGCTGCTGGGGCTTGTGGGAGCATGAGGCTAAGTGGGAGGTGGTGGGGAGGTGCATTGGAGGAGTTGTGGAGTAAGAGGGGAATGCTGTAGTTAGCATGGGTCAGGGACACTTTGTTGTCTAGTTGATTGAATGTTGGGGGGAAGGGATTGAAGGTTGGGAGGAATGGAATTTCCATAGTGCATCATGCCAGAAAATCCAGGCCTGCTTTATTAAAAGCTTCATTCCAAGCCTAGAAATGACATAGCTGCCAATTTGAGACCAAGGGGCTGGGTGTTTAATGCAGAACAATGAAGATATTAATTTGGCTATGTCAAAAGTTACTTTTATGTAAGACCTGACCTATCCTGGCTAATGAGTTCCTAATTCAAAAGAGGGAACTAAAATGTACAAGTGAATAAACACTTCCTTTTCAGTGTAGTGACACATTAGGGTATGAATGGCCAAGAGGTACAGAGATGCTCTCCGTTCATGCAGCTGTTCTTTTAACCTTGCTGATCAAACACTACCCCCTCTACTTACTGATAAATTTACTTTGGACTGGTGCAACTGGTAAGTCAATGCTTCTAATTCTTTTGATGTAAAAGCAAAGTTAGGTTTCATAATGAATCCAGACAAATAACTTAGACAGGATCGCTGGGTGTTTTCACAAGTGTGTAAAGTTTTCAGTTCAAGGTGTTTGTTGTTTTTCAAGGTACTGAATTAGAAGCAAAGACAAATGTTTCCCATTTAAAAAACATTTACAGCTGTATCATCAGTCACAGTAACTAACATGGTTTAGTTTATTCTGTTACAATGCCAGTGTCAGAGCCAGAGTAGGTAGCCAGGCTCTGTATCGTTGAAAGGTGGGGAATTGGATGCTTCTGAGGTTTAACTGGTTCAGGTTAGCATGAAAATTGTTACCATATGATAACTTTTCAGTTTCTTAGGTAGCATAAACTGGTAAATTTCAGATCACATTTTACTGGACAGATGCCAACATCACAAACTACCCCAATGACTAGATCTCTGATTGACCATGAAGTTGATAATATTTTGAACAGGCATGCAGAGCCTCTCACTCTTTAGCTTGTTTATAGGCACTGCATTAAAAAAAAAAGTAACAACAATAATCCCTACTTCTTGAAACTTGTGGATTGGATGGCACTGGGGAACAAGAGACTTCTGAGGTAGCTGTACCTGTGAATTGAATTAAAATGCTTCAGTTTCCTAAAGTGGCAATATGGGCTCTGTTACTGGCACTACATTCACTATTCTGTAAAAAACAATGCCACAAATTACAATGTAAATACGTTAGTACTGTACGTGTGTGACACACACTTTCTATCCTTTGTTACTTACTTATTCATTCCTTTAGTTTCAGGGCATAGAGAATTGCAGAGATTAATTAAACCACTAAAGGTCGAATTTCACGCACTAAACCTCAACAGCACTTTGCATTGGCAGCCTGGGAGTGATGCCGCAGGTGACATTACCTACTTTGTGCAGTACAAAGTGTAAGTACAGTGAAGAACTTCCAGCATCTACTTGTCTTTGTCTGGGGTTGCTGGGTCAAGAAGTAGAACTGAGCAAGAACTCATTTTTTTCCTTACTCACTGTCTGTTCCAAAAAGTTAATAACAAAAATTGTTTGGTGCTTACTTCCAGCAACTGCTTTTCATATTTGGCAAGTTGAAAAGTCAAAGAAATTCATTTTTGGAGTCAAAGTGTTGGATGTTTCATTTCAATTTCAAGCTTTTCAAATGTCTTTTATTAGTATTTATCATGAAAGTTGACTGAAATTTTGAAAAAGATGTGTTGTGTTTTTCCCCCTCCATGAATAATTAAATTGAATTGACAAAAATTCACAAAATGTTTCACTGTTGCTGAATCTTCATTTTTCACTGAAAAACATCACACTGCTCTAATGACAACCTCTTCCTACTTATGTACAGGGAATAGTCATACTTGGCTACTTCAAAAGAGGCAACTTAGTCAATTACTACAAATTACACACAAGATGACTTTTTAGAATCTGACAAAGGATGATGTCAAGTAACTCCCTACAATGTGACCCTTTAAGGGGGAATTGGATATTATATATGCTGGGCTCCTGCCCTCTCACACATCAAGTAGGGCATCCCACATAGATGCACCTTAAATTTCCAGTCACTTTTGAATACTTAAACCACAGTGCCCAGCAATAGAAAATGAGAAGCAAGACTTCATTTTCTAATTGGAACTGCAGGAAGACTTAGATACACAAAATATCTAGTTGGCAGCAACTAACACCCCTTATGGGAGGGGAAACATGCCATAGGTTTGTAATGACAAGAAGCATTCAGCATTTCAATTTTATGTCTTCTTTTGGGGGGGGGGGGAGCAGATATACAGACTTTGGAAAATACCTATGAAATCAATCTTTCCTGCAGCCAGCTGGGATGAAAAAAATCTATTTGCCACAGCAGCTCTGAGGATCTGGTATCTGAGTGCAGCTCAGCAACTGGATATGGAACTAAAATGTCACCACCTTAAACCAATGGTCAGAAATTATCAAAGTCTATGTTTTCTCTCCTCCTGCGCCCCCTCCCCTCACAGGTATGGGCAAAACCTATGGAAAAACAAAGAAGAATGTTGGGGTATTCGTGAAGTTTTTTGTGACCTAACACATGAGACATCTGATATCAGAGAACCTTATTATGGCAGAGTGAAATCTGTTTCAGCTGGAGTCCATTCCGATTGGAACACCAGCAGCAGATTTACTCCCTGGAGGGAAAGTAAGTCTGAAAATCTTTGTCCATTCTGTATACAGAACTATGACCTTCCTCTTCAAGGGGTGTCTGTTTTTCCTCACACAACTTTTAATTTGGAACATAAGAAAAGTTTTTACTACACTGTTGAACAAGTTAACATTGTGGTTCTTAAATCTTAGTGTGTATCTTTTGTTTCATGGTATGATTTCTTTTGTTCTGAGTAAACATTTGTTCCCTCAAAATGAGTTGCTAGAAGTCTAAGCTCTATTGCTCATGGCCATAATTGTTTTTGGCCTTGGTACTATACTCAGAGTTGACAGATGAACAAACACAAAAGGGCTGGTGCAAAATTAGAGAAGGATAGGGAAGTTCCTTTCTCTGCCTAAAGAATGAATTTAGTAAAACTGTCTGAGTTAGCTGGCAACGAGTACACTTTGTTCTTGTAGAAGATGCACTTCCTTAAAGACTGGACTAATTATAACTGCCACCAGCCCAAGCCTGCTCACACTCAATGCTTCTGGCTAGTGTATGCTTCTGAGGAAACAGTGATAATGTTTAACTGCTGGGGGAACCCAAGGGTGCTCGGAACTATGAAAGTCAGTAAAAGTCAGTTGCTTTAGCAAACCAGAAACTCCATGCAGGATATAAGAGCTCTGCAGTATGGCTGTATAGTCCAAGCATTCAGTCTTCATCAGGTGGTAGGCAGAAGATATATTAGCTACATCAGAGCATGGCAGATGCACAACCAAAAGTTGTGCAAATCCAAGAGTGAAACATGTGTTATGCAGGATTATTAGTCAGCCATCACGTGTCAAAACTTTAAATAGCATTAACAGTTAGACATTTAGGGCTTAGGAATCAACCGTGCTTGAGAAAATTGCTGTTACAAAACAAATTCTTCATATGAAATTCCAGTTAGCTTGATTGTATCTGAATCCTAATTAGATGCCTGTCTATAACTGAGAAAGCAGAGGAGGCTAATCCTCTTAAGAAATGGGTATTCCCAAGATCACTGAATGGCGTGGAGCTAGGAAGAGCATTCAACATCACTGCAAGGTCTGGACAAAGGATGGGGAAACTTGACAGTAAGGGGGGAAATGTGCTCTCCTTTAGCTATGGGGAAAAGGAGCCAAAAAAGTCAACTGTTGTAGGCTGCATGGGAACATCCTGCCAGTGGTCTACACCAGCAGTTGTTATGTAGAAGTTAAATGCTTCCGTGAGGACAGTATATCTTTCAGTGGTGTATAGCTGTGGTCAAAGACACAAATTTGAAGGGAAGTTCATAGCAGATGCACTTTTGTTTTGGCACAGCTTGTATTTAGAAGTAGGTAAAATTTGTGTGTCACGTGTAATTTTCTTTTGATGGTATCTACCCTAGCGATGATATGCAAAGGAGCAGCAACATAAGAGAGGATGGCAGGCTTTTCTAGCTCACTTTTGATTGGTACAGTTGAGCTCATGGATCTGTGTGGGTCAGACTTAACAGTGCTTGTTACAGTTTAAGGGAATGTCTCCCTTAACTATTTGCTTGAGACTAAGCCTAAGGTTTGTAACAGAGACAAGTATTTTATTGAAGTAGCTTGGGTGAAGGAACATGTTCACTTGTCTCACTTTCAGGGGTGCTGGAATAATGTTTTATGGTGGGGGTGCTGAGAGCCATTGAATCAAAACTGTAAAGCTTGCATATTATGAAAACTACTTCAAGCCAGGAGATGCTACAGCACACTCTGCACCCTATTGCAAGCATGTCTGCTCATGTTCCCCCTCCTACTCCACCCATCAATCAACTTTGGGTTGATTCTGCCTTCCCATGTCATTGGGAATTCATTGCCTGTTTATGCAGAAGAGTTAAGCCTTAGCTATTCAAAAACCCAAATGTTTTTCAAACTTGTCAAAAGCTCCTGTCCTTAGTGAGACTATGTTCATGGCAATACCAATGTTTTTAAGGTAGCCATTAAGAGTAATCCAAATACACAATTCTGAGAGCCTTAGCTAATAAAAATTCCATTTTACTTATAAGAAATATCCTTTGTGAACAGCAAAATGGAATTTTAACAAACTTTCACAAGTTTTAACTTTTGAGCTGATGTTTCTCATGTTTTCAAATTAAAACTTTGGACTGGTTTAAAAAAAACCACCCCACCTTACAATTAAGAGCTTTAAAAACAACCCAGCAGCTGTAAGTACTGCTTTACTAGTGTGATGCTACTATACAAAGATAGTAACATTATGACTTAAATTTGGTCTTTTCCCCCCAATTGCTAACAATTCAGGACTGTGAGGCCATCATTAATCAGTTATAATTATTTTCATATTTTTGTTTATTACTCTAGCAAAGATAGGACCTCCGTCATTAAAAGTGACTCCTAGAAACAAGTCCATACAATTAAAGCTCCGGGCTCCAAATTCACCTTATAAAAGACGAAGAGGCAGCAAGATACCAATGACAAACTATTATGATCTATTATATCGTGTGTTTCTAATCAGCAACATGCTAGATGAAGTAAGTGCACATTGATGTACACACTGTACTTCTAAAAATTGAATTACATAAGCCTGTGCAAACCCATCCTGCTTTAACAGAGCTGTCATGAAACATAACCAGACTGAGCAATTGCATATGGCCCCGACTCTCTACAAGGGGCCCACTATTTGCTTTCTTATTTAAAAATGTATTAAACAAGTTTATTAGTAGATGGGGATGAGCAATATTTCCTGTGTAGGACCCCCAATAGGCTAACACCACCTCTATTTACAATTGAATTAACCTGCCAGATTTGTTTGTGAATGTTATTCAATGAATTCAGAGATTTAAAAAAATAATTTATGACTTTATCATTGTGTCCCTTTATTCTATCCCTTTGTTAGTGTGTTTCAGCTCTCCGTCATTCCTAAATAAGATCTTTGGGGCAGAGGCTCTGTCTTTCAATGTCTTTTTAGGCATTATAAGCTAATAAGTGACTATTGTTGGCGCTCACACATCCCAAAACATGGCTGTACAATTCTGCTGTCCTTACAAAGCTGGGCCATAGAAACACTTATTACAGGAACATACTGATTGTGATCCCCCCCTTCCTCCACATGTAGAAACAAAAAATACTGATGTATGAAGGAACAGACAAAGTTGTTAAAATTGAAGATTTGAAATCCGAAGTCAGTTACTGCATAGTGGTTGAAACCTACTTGCCAATGCTGGATCGCAGCAGCGCGTGTAGCAGTAAGATATGCACAGTGCCCTTGTGACATGGTAAGTAAACAAAAGTGAGGCCTCTGAGATTCCAGGCAGCTAGAGATCGTAAAGGTCTACCAGACTACCTAGTCCATGTGCCCAGGCCAACAGAAGACTGAACAATGTCATATGAAACTGCTACTGTGTTTGAAACGCAATGTACCCAAAGCTTCCATACACTTCTCTCAAAACTGGGTTGATGTCACAGGTGTATAGGAAGCCAAAACAGAATAGATATGGTAGGTACAGTATGTTGGATTGCTTGTTGACATTAGTGCTTAGATCACTACTGTAACTGCTTTAGGAAAACCCCTAATATAAATAGATCAGGAATGCCTCTTATTTCTCTGTGTTTAAATATAAATACACAGTATCATTTACATCAGGTGTGATGGCCTGGAAACAACAAATAACTCAGACCTGTAATGCAGTGACTGTAAAACTCTGGCAAGATGAGGGGCTGTAAAAGTTGTTGTTGAGCAGAGATTTACAAAGCTCCACCCAAACTTCTAATAGTAGTTAGTGCCTGAATCCTCCTACCAAACTCTTCATACTTGGTTTTCATGTGTTACATTTCCAAGCCTTGTGCTTTATAGGCATCAACTATCAAACTTCCCTTTGTCCAATCTAAAGTGGGGAACAAACTTAGTATATCTGAAAAACCACAGCAATAAATCTGTTTTTATCTATTTATGGCCTCTCACCACATTATAACATATGCTTCACAAATGTTAGCAATAGGGAATTGGTATTAACCTCATTTGACAGGAGCCATGGCAGAGAGAGATTAAAGGCCTGATCTAGAGTGCACACAAGTCACTTTTAACTTGTGGCTGTGAATCCTGCCTAGTACAGCTTGCTCAAGGTCACAAAAGAAACATGGAAGTGCCAGGAATTGAATTCCAAGATTCTGGGTGCCACTGCACTACCTTTACCCAAGACTAGCCCGCCTGTCAGTTTTGTGTTATAATGCAGAGTGGTGATGTCCTCCCAAAACATTCAGTCAGTGGCACTCTCAACAGAAGCAGATGTGATGTTGAAAAATTTGTTTTCAGTGATGAGCAGCCGCTTCTATCGGAAGCACTCTAGCTGCTCCAGGCTGGAGTTTTACCCTGTCCCTTGCAGACTTAGCACTCCTTTCAGGGAAGTTATGCATAAAAAAGGAATGCAGGATTTTGATGTGTATGGCCATTGTCTTTTCAGCAACTTAACTCTCACTCTTGAATGGTTTTATTATTACATGGATAAGAACAGCCATACTGGGTCAGACCAAAGGTCCATTTAGCCCAGTGTCCTGTCTTATGTCACTGGCCAATGCCAGGTGCCCCAGAGGGAGTGAACAGAACAAGCAATCCCTCTCCTGTCTTGCCTTTGACAGAAGCTGGGAATGGATGAAATAACTGGAGGCATTGCAAATACGGTTAATTCAGTATTCTAAAGGGGAAGGGGATTGTGTATTTATCTAACAGTGCTCTGCTGAATTTTCCTTTTTTTTTTTTTAATTCCCTGTATTACAGAGAACAGTGGAAGAGGTTACTCTCAATTCTTCCTTCTCTACTGGTCATAGAGTGGATTCCTCTATTTTTGAACATTTGCACGCCCATGGGCAAATGTCTTTAAAATAACCGATGGACTCCAATGCTTCACCAAATCCAATTAATGTAACATTGAGCACAAGAAATAAAATCTTTACATATCACAACTTAAAATGTATACAACCGAAGCAGCTTCAAATGTATATTTTTGCCCTGTACAGCATAAACCATTTCATGGGAGGCCCCCCCCCCTCTTTTTTTTTAAATCCATTTAAGATCTTCTGGTGGTTAAACATATACAGGTAGATTATTTCTAGAATTCATTTTTAATTCTAAGGCTCAAAAAGGAAAAAAGTTTCCTTTTTTATTATTATTTCTGCATCCACACTACGCATTACAGGCAGTAGTGTGTAGTGTACAGATAGCTACCAACTTCAGTGCCAGGATCTGGGAGTGGACAAAGGCTTCTGCAGTTCCATTCACTGGCTGATGGGAGACAGCATGGAAACCTTTTCTGTCCCCTTCTCCTCTCCCCTCCCCTCCCCCCGCCAACATCAGAGCCTTTCACCACTCCCATAGCCTTACCCACTGGAGTCTTTCCCTACATCAGGGAAGAGCTCAGTGGTGGGAGGCTGCAGGACACTACATGGCTGAACAGCAATGTAGACAAGGAGGAAAGACGTGGGTGGCTAGAGTGCTATATAGAGTACCTACGCGGCCACATCCTCACACACTTCAAGTGTGTCTGTGCTCCCCTAAGCCTCAGTTTCTACACTGCTGTTTATTACCCAGGGTGGGGGACTACATGGGTGTGTGCGCTAAACATCACCAAAAGAAAGTGCAAAGTGGTTGCTAGTCCTGCCATGCCAAAAAAATTCTGCCCACAATAGTTTGAAATTCTGCAAAACTCTACGTACAGTATTTTATTTGCCAAAATAATACTATGTTATCACTCCACCCTCAATTATTTTGGCAATTTATTTCCATGTACCTGTCTACAAGTATGTCAATGATACAAGCAAAAACAAACAAAATCATTGTCCCAGGAGTAGAGAGCTAAAGAAACCCTTCAACAACCCAGTTGCAGTTGGGAAAGTGCTGGGGGGAGGGCGCATGGAGCTTCCCAGAGCCCAGTCACTGGGCACCCCACACACTTGTTTCATACTTCCAAGAGCCTTGACTCCACCAAGCTTCTTTAGGCACAGTTTAGGCAAGTAAAGGCATGCCTGAAGGGTGTGGGTACGTACCCTGGCAGGTACCCTTCATGGCTTTTTACTCACCCAAGCAATGTCTCCCTGTGCTATGTATAGCAGCATAGTGTCCTGCTGGCTAAGCCTTCTCCTCCTCCAGGGAAATACTCTGGCAGAGAGGAAAGGCTAGGACAGCTGAGGGCTGCTGATGCCTTTCCCTACTGCCGGTCATCTCCCTGCGGCCTCCCCACTTCAAGCTTTTTTTCTCCACTAATGCAACATGCTGCCAGCACCAGTGTATGTGTGTAGGGAAAGCCACACAGTCTCCCTTCCCTCTCTCATCCTCAGCTAATGCCCACCAATGTTGTGTTCTGCCTTCAAAGTGCAGGTGTAGCTTTGCGTGGCTTGGTGGGAGCTGAGTGATCAAGCCCCCCCAAACCTGAGCTAATCTAGAAAACATAAAGGAACCCCCCCTCCCATGCACACTCTCTCCCACTCATCAGACACCTAACCAGGACGAAGAGAGTGTTTGTAAGTATGGGTGAGACTCATGATAAGCAGCATCTGAGTCACCGTCCACAAGGCTTGCTTCCCCTCAAAGTAAGAAACCAATTTCTAGTGATTTTCACACTCCACAGGGAAAGATTTCCAGCCTTCAATGTCACTCAGTGCCCTTTGAGTGTAGTGTGGTGAAGGAAGGAAGTGACTTTCAGTTCTGTAAAAACAGCAACAAAAGAGCATCACCCGTTACCATAAATTAGATTAAAGGAATTGGGAGCAAGATGTCCTGTAAATCTGACATGCAAGTTGTTCGTTATTCACGTCTCCTGCTACACCCCCACATTTACTGCCATTTACACGAGAGTTGTCATTTACAGTGAAGTCTGAGCAACATAGTCCAAATTTATAAAAATGTGTTTTTTTCATGCTATATTTAGCATTTATATTGCATTGTTCCATGTATCTACAAAGCATCAACCAACTCTTGCTTGAGTCATCCTTGGAGATGCGGTACTTAGATTTTTAAAAGAGACCCGTGTCAAACATAATCCGTCTAGAGCAGGCATGTGGCAAGATCGCTCTTGCCAAAGCCAGTGAAGAGGATGCTGCCATAACTGAGATGAGAGTCTAGGTGAGAGTTTTAGCTTTGTGGAGGAATAGCAAATGCCATATCTTAGAGATGTTATGAAGAAAGAGTCTGCAAGATTTAGACACAACTTTGTATTAATTTTGTTCAAATTCCTGAAATAACCACACATTATAAAGTCTACTTGATCCTGGAATAAGGCTGTCTGTCATTTTTTCCACTGAAATGTTTTCCATGCTGTACTTTTCCACACCACTAACACTGGGAGCTCTCTCCGTTTCTAGAAACCAGCTATTGCATATCTGGCTGCTGGTAGCAATTCACTTATGAGACATCAGTAACCAATTTGTACATAGGAGAGAATTCTGACTCTAGGGTTGCCAGGGATCCAGTTTTCAATCAGAACACTGGTCAAAAATGGGACCCTGATGGCTCTAGTCAGCACTTTTAAGAGTCCAGCTGGTGAGGGTTCATGGTTCCTAGGCACAGGGGTGACCACAAAAGCTCTGCCCATTGCTCCTGCCTGAAGCACTGGCTCCGCAGCTCCCATTGACCAGGAACTCCGGCCAATAGGAGCTGTGGGGGAGGTGCCTGCAGACAGGCGCAGCACATTGTCACCTGGCTACGCCTCTGCCTAGGAGCTGGAGGGACATGGCAGCTGCTTCCCAGGAGCCACTTGAGGTAAGCACCACTCTGAACCCACACTCTGAACCCTCTCCCTTATCCCAGCCTGCTGAAAATGAGCAAGTGAATGAGGGTGGTGGACAGCAAACTATGGTGGGGGGGGGGGGTAGAGTGAGTGGGGATGGGGGTCTCAGAGAAGGGGCAAGGTGTTTGGTTTTGTGTGATTAGAAAATGTGTAACCCCATCTGACCCTAATTTTAGTTATATGCATACCTAGTTTTTTATTAAATGATTTGAAGCTGCCTATCTCTGTAACACATGGCTTAGTCTACATATCAACTCTTTTCAGTCACTCATGGCCCCATTTCTTCCAATTGTCTTTCACCTACAGGTTGCACTGGTTCTAACTAAACAGTGAGAATTTTGGGACAGCAAGGTGTGTCTACAATGAAGTGTTTCTACAGTACCTTGCACAATGGAAACTTCAGTTCTGTTTGGGAGCCTCTGGATGCTAATATACTGCTTGTGTAAATAATATTGTTTGCCTCAGGAGAAAGTTTGTGTTTTATCAGCAACTGGTGTAGTCCATCATATCTACTAGTATAGCCTATAGGCCATTCTACAACTCTCCTGTAAGGGCACTTTGCAAGGTGTGGATTGTTGCTATAAAAAGTCAAACACACAATTATGAAGTACACTTTGAGACAGCATTGTTCCTTTCCGTTGAGGTTCCTTGCCAGAGTACAAGACCCTGTACAGCTGTAGTGCTTGATGATACTTTCTCAGATGAATAATAATTCTAAAATGTAATCTGGAGAACAGACTTGTTGATTTTAAGTCATACTCGCTGGTAGAAGCCTCTCTGCATGACTGCAATATAACTGATTGCTTATAAAACATAGCTAGATAGAGTGGTCACTCGAGAGAGAGGTCCCCAACCTGCATGAGTCTCCATACACTGATTCTGAGGTATGTAGGTGCGGAGTCTGTGATAGGATCATGCAATCAGGCTATCGGGAAAGCAGCCTATCTAATAGCAAATACCTATTTGAACCCTGCAGCAAGCAAAGATTATTTCATCCATCTCTCTCCCCCAGCTCCACCCCCCCAATACACCCCAGGCTGTTAAAAATAAGACAAGGCATTCTCCACATTCCCCTCACACACCAGAGCCTTGGGGGGGACCCAGGCTAGTAGATTTTGTGTGCTCCAGCCCTGCAGGAGGATGGAGCATCAGCACGAGCTCCCCAATGCTGGGGGGTTCACTGAGCCTCGGGGGGCTGCATCTAGCCCCAAGGCCTTAGAGCAGGAGTGGGGAACCAATCTCAAAGGAGGCCCACATCCTTTGGGATTGGACTTGAGGTTAAACATTCATTGACATTGAAATAGCACCAAAGACAGTGGGAACAGATCCCCATAGAACTCTAGGCCCCCATGCAAATATATGTTTGATATACAGGCAGTCCCCGGGTTACGTACAAAATAGGGACTGTAGGTTTGTTCTTAAGTTGAATCTGTATGTAAGTCGGAACTGGCATCCAGATTCAGCCGCTGCTGAAACTGATCAGTTTCAACAGTGGCTGAATCTGGACGCCAGTTCTGACTTACATACAGATTCAACTTAAGAACCCCAGGCATCCCCAAGTCAGCTGCTGCTGAAACTGATCAGCGGCTGATTCCAGGAAGCCCGGGGCAGGGGCTTCCTGTAGTCAGCCACTGGTCATTTTCAGCAGCTGCTGACTTGGGGACACCTGGGGCAGAGCAGCTGGGGTGCTGCTGGGTTGGTCCAGTGGCGCCCAGAGCGGTGCTACGGGACCAACCGGCAGCGCCCCAGCTGCTGTACCACAGGCGTCCGGAGCAAAGCCGCGGAGCACGGGGGCAGCGGGACAGCCCAGACGCGCTGTGGCTATCCTGCTGCCCTCGGGCTCCGCGGCTTTGCTCTGCTCTGCTCCCCGTCCCCCAGGTCTGCAGACCAGGGGGAGGGGGAGCGGAGCAGAGCAGAGCAGAGCGGCGGAATGTGCGGCCAGCTGACAGCCCAGACGCGTCTGGGCTGTCAGCTGGCCGCGTGCTCTGCTCTGCTCCCCCCCCCTCCCCCCCGGTCTGCAGATCAGGGGGAGGGGGAGGGGGAGCAGAGCGGAGCACAGCAGAGCGGCGGAACGCGCGGCCAGCTGACAGCCCAGACGCCGCTCTGCTCTGCTCCACTCTGCTTCTGGGCTGTCAGCTGGCTGCGCGTTCTGCCGCTTTGCTTCCTCTCCCTGGTCTGCTGGAGACCAGGGAGAGGAAGTGCCCCGTTCGTAACTGCGGATCCGACATAAGTCGGATCCGCGTAACTCGGGGACTGCCTGTATATGAAATGTCTGTCTGTTCAAGAACTCATAAACAGTAAATGCTAGAGCCACCACATTTGGTATGCAGCCTCCTCTTATCCTAACTTAAATCAAAGTCAGGGTTTGGTTGTGCCAGGAAAACCAGAAATGCCTAGCATGGGACTGTTTTCCCTAACATGGAAAGGGAGGGGGCAGAGAGAGGACGCACACTATACTGAGCGGCCACTGAGAGCAGCAAGTGCAAGAGACAGATATAGTGTAGAGTGACCACTGGAGCAGTTGCACCAGGCAGGCTGTGGCCAGATGGGGAGAGGGCTTATAGCAAGGTCAGGGATTGGTTGTTCAGGACAATGGGATGTGCCTGGAATGTGATTGTTTCTCATAAAGGAGAAAGGTAGGTCTCTGGTAGCAGGGGGCCATAGAAGGGAACCAGGACAGCTATAACCACTCGTCTCCAGCACCACCCCAGGGCAATGATTTAAATCAGTGTTTCCCAATTTAATCTGGCCACGGAACCCTTTTCATCTTAAAAGAATTTCAAGGAACGCCTAGGATTGCCAGGGTAATTTGGTCAAGCAAAGAAAAAAAACCTAAAGTTGCAAAATAGACTTTGTCTCTTTAAGAAGGGCACCAATTGGGAAACACTGATTTAAATGAAGAAAAACAAAAAATAATTAAGGAGCTGAGCTGTAACAATATAGTTTTTCTGTAGTTATATTGGAAGGCAGGTAGCCATATTGGAAGGCCTAAAACCTTCCTCTGCAGCCAGATTGAAGAGCAGCAGCTATTAGCTGTAAAGCTTGGAGGCACATACTCACATTCCATCTAAACTATATTACAATAGTATCATACCAGGGTTTTAAGGAAATTCCATCCTGATGGCACCAACTATCACCAAACAAAGAAACAGATCTCAAGATGGGCAAAGAAAACTTAGTTTAATAGCAGTTCATCTGGTAAGGGAGCCACTCACCATCTCTCTATTGTTTCTTTTATTATCTCTTCCTCTTATATAATTAATGTTGATGGGTGTAAACCAATGTTAGGACTGGTTAGTTTAAATTTTAGTAGAATGATTGGGTAAGATATACCTGAAAAGATTACTATATACATTGGGGGCAAACAGGAAGGGGGGAGTAACCAAATGAATAAAGGAAAGGGAAAAGGAAAAAAGAAAGGACAGACCTGAAAAGGAACCAACTTCATGACACAGCTCTGAGATCAGAACTGCCAGACCTCAACCCTGTGCCAATGACACTGTGCTGAAACAGGAGTCCCCTAGATGGACCTGAGCCTGACAAATTCATCTGTTTCATTGGGAGTGGTGAGTACTGTATGCCTGGCTGTGTACATTCTGTTTTTGATAATTAATAAATAGAGATTAAGTAGGATATTACTGTGTAAGGCTCTTTCAGTGGTAAAAAAAATCCTGCAAATGTGCAAGAAGTTACACCTTGAGGCCTAGGAATTGGGTAAAGGTTTGTGTCCCTAAAGTGTGGGAGTGACAAGAAATCCATGGGGGGAACAGAGCAATGCCAGGTAAGAACATAAGAATGGCCATACTGGGTCAGACCAAAGGGCTATCCAGCCCAGTGTGCTGTCTGCCAACAATGGCCAATGCCAGATGCTCCAAGAGGTAGTGAACACAACAAGCAATGATCATGTGATCCCTCTTCTGTCATCCATTTCCAGAGAGACTAAGGACATCATTCCTACCCATCCTGGCTAGTAGCGAGTGATGGACCAGACCGCCATGAATTTATCTAGCTCTTTTTTTGAACCCAGTTAAACATCTTCTTTCACAAAATCCTCTGGCAAGGAGTTCCACAGGTTGACTGCACACTTCATGAAGAAAAACTTCCTTTTGTTTGTTTTAAACCTGCTACCTATTAATTTCATTTGGTGACCCCTAGCTTTTATGAGAATAACTTTTCCTTATTCACTTTTTCCATACCAGTCACGATTGTATAGGCCTCTATCATATATCCCCTCCCCCTGAGTATCCTCTTTTCTAAGATGAAAAGTCCAGTATAGCGATACACATACACCCATACATACACTCTTTGGAGAAAGGATGTGTATGTATGTGCGTATGCATGTGTAGTAGGCTATCTAGGGGGAAAAAATCAATTCCTAAAGTGTTCAGACCTGAGTAGAAAGGGAGTAAGGATTTTTGGATATGGTCCAAATAAGTTGGAAGTATCAGTTTGAAGGGAAAATTGTAGATTTTTTTTTAACATTAAAAATCACATTAGCAGACTAGAAATGAAGAAGTTTGGCCAGCAATAGCTACACTGTAGTATTTCCTAACCAAGATGCACTTCCTTAACTATAAATCAGGGTGGTTTACGGAAGTATGTAACTGGTCTGA
The DNA here is from genome assembly GCF_049634645.1 of Pelodiscus sinensis. Taxonomy (NCBI): domain Eukaryota; kingdom Metazoa; phylum Chordata; order Testudines; family Trionychidae; genus Pelodiscus; species Pelodiscus sinensis. The sequence goes on along the minus strand of NC_134713.1, from coordinate 97,859,633 downwards.
GAGAGATGTTTTTATCGTTACCAATCTCGTAATGCCCGGCAAAAAAGGCCAAAACTTCTTCCATTTGTAATCCAAACTTCCTTCCAGTTCCACTCTAAAAAAAACACCCCCACTTTTACTGGAAAAATGTTTGGCAAGATTGCTGGTGGCATATCCCTCCCCCTCACCTCCTGGCCAAACAACGATAATGATACAGTCCCACATGACACACCCTGTGGTATATGAGGTGGTAAGGCATGCTCAAGCAGGGATATGCACTGACTATGTAGTTCCTGGAACTAACTGAAAGAATTTTGCACACTGTTTTCAGAAGTCCCCCCCAGACATATTGGTAAAATGCTCATTTACTTAGTTCTTGATGTCCCTGCATCGTCTTTCTGCTTTTGCTCTTCAGGATGTTTCCCTCAGACTACGGTCTGGAAGTATAACTGCTGCTTCTTCTCAGCTAGTACTGTAAGTGCAACCCAAGGTTAACTGGCCTGTGTGCTACAGCTCCTTTCTCCTACACCTGGCCTGGGTGTAAAGAGAATGCCCACAACGTCTATGTTTGTGCGGATCCATCCACCCCTACTACTGGCATGCTTGCTGCTCCCCTCTCCACCTCACCCAGATTTTTTAACCTTTGGTATTTCTACAGCATGAATTTAGTTTCTCTCACTTGTTTAAATCTCTACCTCAGAGTGATTCTGAGGAGGGATTTATAAACATCGATAAAATGGCTCCTCATCGCCAAATATCTAAATGAGGTATGTGGGTGGAAGGATGAGATAGCATTACAAAAAAATGTTTGGTGTTGCGCCATCCTTTCCTCCTACTGAGAAACCTTTTGGCACAGTTATTTGTATTTTATGGAATATTCATTTCAGACATCTGGGTTGACAAATTGTCCAAACCCCTCTAACTCAGCAATACAACTGAGCATTCTGGTTCTGTGAAATAAATATATTGGCTCTTATGAAGATCAATTTGTATATAATCCTAAGTACTCCTCTAATGTTAAGGACAAAGTCAAGATAGGAATTATAAAGGACACTCTCTATGATTATTATAGTAACACAGAAAGGGAGTTCAGTCACAGTGCAATTCCTCATTGTTTTCACTGCCAGCCAATGTTACGTTACTCAAACAGGGGACTTAAGAATAAGGCTCGGAAAAAAAAAAATCGGATAGTGATACAGCAACAGACCAGATGCTCCAGCTTAATAAATTAGGAGTTTATGCATAGCCAGCTGTACCAAATAAATGCTCTGTTTTTATACTCTGCCATGATCCTTAGTGTTTATCATATGATCTAGCATCTGGTCAGCTCTGTCCACACCTTCCATACATCTATTCTTATGAGACACAGACTTGGGGTTTATTTATGTTCAGAACTTTATCTCTGCTGGGTATTGTTCCTATGGCCTTATGTTATTTTGCATTACAGCTATCATTTCCTTAAAGGTGCATGTAATTATTCCACAGAACAGGAATTCCATAGCAGCGCTATTCATTGCAAATAGATACTTTTCGGGGGGAAGGGGGGAGCTCACGGTGGAACCACTATGCTTTGAACAAAGAAATGCAGCTGTCAACACTGCTTTTTAAAAGTAAGCGTCAGTTTTCCACAAAGAAAGCAGGATACAAGCCAATAATGTTTGTGAACAGTACCAAGAGCAGTACTGTTGTTAATCTCAGAAAAATTACACTGTGGGATGGATCTCAGAGATATTTTGCCTTTTGATTCCTCACAGAAGCAGTTTAATAACTTAATTCCATGAAGAACTGCAATGTCTGACAATTTTGTGAGATCATATTTGGTGGATCTCTTAAAGCCCACCTCCTGGAGACATCTGATTGTCAGAATCAATTATTTCATTAAAAAAAATTCTAGCCCTCATGATAGCAGAGAAAAGCTGAAACTGATGACCCCCTGTAAATGCTCCAAAACAGGAGGAGAAAGATAGAGAATTAATATTAATTGTCTAAAAAAGGACAATTAAAATGTCTCATGACGTTTTTGGGACTTTTTTTTTTTTGAGCACCTGTGGTTGGCAGCACCACTGCAGAAAATGTGGAAAAGAGGATTTCATGGAATTCATTGCTTGACAACAAAGGGCTTCACCCATGCATATTTATTTTTAAAAATGTAGGAACAGTTCTGACTATAAAGGACAACTGTGTTTACTTCTGTTACCAGGAGGCCTTTTGCATCATGCCAACAATTTCCATGAGTCTACAGTTTACAAGCATTAAATGATTCATACTGCCACTAGATGGTACTGTTGCTTCGACAGTACAAAAGGGGATGTGAATGGGACAACTCTTGGATGTTTCTCCTTCCACTCAGTCTGGTAGTATTAATAAATATTTAACCCTCCGCACCTCACATGAGAGAGAGAGAGAGAGAGAGAGAGAGAGGTTGTAAGAGCTAAGCAGGGTCTTCCACAAATCTCCTTGTTAATTCTGCATTGTAGAACGGTGCTTCATCTAGAAATTCTTATAATAAAAGATGCCTCAGATTTAACAGGGACACATAATAACTGGTCAAAATAGGACTCAGCTAGCACACTTCAAGTTAGGGCCCTGTATCACACAAGTGATGAAACTATACCACCCTGGGATCACTTTGAAAGACTCCTAAAACCTTAACATAAAATGCACTTACATTGAGTCTAGCCCTGAAAGCTTAACATTCTCACATATCAAATTTAGTTTAGTAATGACATTATCAGGAGGTGCTATCACACAGTCCTCCAAGTTCATTTTCTTAATGTAAGAACAAGTTTTTATTTCTTGGAAGATATGACTGTATAACTGAACACTAAGACCAATACATTAATCTGGGTAGAAAGAGACCCGTGTGCAGCAGGACAATCTGCTCTCTTGCTTGGTCTCTCAGAGTCTATTCTTGAGACACAGATGGTCCCTGAGAACTAGGCACTGGTGTTGGGCTGAGATTCCTGCAAGAAGGAATTGCTGGTATCTGCACCAGGACTTCATGTACATATGTGTAAATAAAGCAAAGTACACTTAGAATGTACCATACTGTGTCACTGATTTCTTCACGGGGAAGCTAGCATGTAAGACCTCCACATAGGCTACTACTCAGTGATAGTGATTTTGGGAGCAGAAGCAACAATATACTTAAAAAATACAGTTTAAAACAAATGTGTTTATACACAATTTTATAGTCTACCAGTTTAATAATATGGGGAATTGGAAAATTAACCAAAGAGAATCTCTCCTATATTACACCAGGATAAATATGAAGTTTGCAGTAGTACCTGATCTAAATGGAAGTGTTGAAATAAATTCAATGCTAATCACCTAAACATTAACAAAATGAAAAATAGAAGACAATTTAAACCTGATGTGGACACTTACAGACTATCAGGCAATTTAATTATGAAACAATTATACAAATAAATCAGCCAAAAAGAAGGGTCTTTTTTAAACCGGTCACAATTTGGAACCCGAGAGGTAAGCAAATGTGGTACCTCTCACTCTAATATTTTTGTAATTTCTAAAAACATTTTTATTTTCTTTAAGATGACATTATAAAAACTAGAAGTTAATACATATTAACCAAATCAAAAGGACATAACATGTGGGGCCTTATTTAGAGTACTTCTAGATTTCATCCCTTTTGTCAAAAAAGGAATGTAAATTAGACACTTCGAAATTGCAATGAAGCCGGGATTTAAATTTCCCATGCTTCATTTTCATAATGGCGGTCACGTTTTTTTTTTTTTCAAAAAGGGGGCTTTTCAAAAGAAAAACAGCTGTTTAGACGGGGATCGTTCGAAAATAAAACCTTTTTTTGAAAGATCCCATACTCCTGAAAAAATGAGGAATACAGGATCTTTCAAAAAAGGGTTTTATTTTTGAACAATCCCCGTCTAAACAGCTGTTTTTCTTTCAAAAAGCCCCTTTTCGGAAAAAAAACCCACAGCCGCCATTATGCAAATGAAGCACGTGAAATTTAAATCCTGGGTTCATTTGCAATTTTGAAGTGTCTAATTTACATCCCTTTTTCAAGAAAGGGATGTAGTCTAGACACAGCCTTTTTCTCATAGGCTACGTCTAGACTGGCATGATTTTCCACAAATGCTTTTAACAGAAAAGTTTTTCCGTTAAAAGCATTTGCGGAAAAGAGCGTCTAGATTGGCACTGACGCTTTTCCGCAAAAGAACTTTTTGCGGAAAAGCGTCCGTGCCAATCTAGATGCGGTTTTGCGCAAGAAAGCCCTGATCACCATTTTCACCATCGGGGCTTTTTTGTGCAAAACAGTTTTTAGCTGTCTACACTGGCCCTCTGTCAGCCGACGGTCAGGGCAGTGAGTCCCTTATGACCGGCTGAAGTTCTTTTAAATTGTGCTTGGTTCTGTTACAGCAACTGAAGGAGTCAGGTTAAAGCTTAAACAGTTACTATTTATTGTTACAGGGTAAACTTAGTTGTTAAATGCTACTTCTGTGTTACAGATAACACAGACACTACAAAGGACAGGACAGAAATTACACTAATAAGTTACTTACAGGTACCATGAAACCCTTTGGTTCTCTGAGCTCTTATTAAATGCATGCAAAATAGACACATAGCAGGTATATATTCTCACCCCTGCGTTCCAGACTTGGCGTGGCCAGCGTCTTTCTCTCAATCCCTCGGGAAGAAGTAGGGCGAGGTTGGGCGTCCCACAGACCTCGGGAGACAATCAATACCTGCCAGCAGGTATAGATGATTGGAGCTCAAATTGGGTGGGCAACTCAACCCTCTTTATACCCCTTGGGTCACATGGGCTTCTTCCTGGTCTCAAGTGGCCAATTAGGAAAAATGGCTTTGAACGCCAAGTTTCCCACGAAGGGTGCAAAGCATAATTTACACCTGGGAAAATGCAGACAATGGGCACCTCTGGTATGTGATGGGCGAAGATTCCTCTCCTGGGACAGTGCAGGCGTGTCAATTACTGGTACTAGCCATCAGGGCGATGGGAGGCCCCGGGTCGTCAGCTAGCCCATTTACTGTCCGGTTTCTGTTTATGGTAGAGTCAGGGACAGGCAGCAAACCTGTGTTCCCAGGGCATCAAAGGCTGACTGCCTTTCTCTTGCTCTCTGGGGGGGGGGGGGAAACAAGATGGGGTTCGTGGAAAAACAAGATGGGGTTTTTGTGTCTGGCTACATTCCACCCCCTTGACACGCCTCACTATGTCCCAGAACGCAAGATGGCGGTGATGCCAGCACCCTTTGCCCTCCTTGGAGGAAGCTAAAATCGCCCTATCAGCAGGGTCTGATCAGATAATTTGGATCAAGGGATTGATTAGGATCGCTTCCCAACGCCATATACCAGATTTGTGCAGAGGAGGTAGCAGTGTACACAAAATGCCTAACAATACATAGAAGCATGCAGCAAGCAATTACAACAAGTAAAATGGTTAATATAGTATTTACAATAGAGTGAAGGAAGGGAGTTAACGAAAGTCCTAGGTGTTGGGCTAGACAATCTAGCCATGAGGCTTTACATTTTTAGTTACAGCATGTCTTATCCCATACCGTTTGTTGCCACTTCCCTTGCCTCCCCCCTTAACCTCCCCCCAGAGTTATTTAGAGGATTGTGGTAGTCGCTGTCATCGAACCATACCGGTCCCCATCGGAAGATGTCACTTTGTTTCACCAGTCATTTGGGCTGAGAGGGACAAACTCGATTCCCAGTCCAGTATAGGAGTCAAGTAAGGTGTTCTGGTACAGCAGTAGCAGTTGGGATGAGGAAGAAGACCATGGCGAGTTGGAGTACCATGTCTTATTTCAATAGTCTGTAACTAACAACAGTGGTTGCAAGCACAACAGCAAGCGGTATATATATACAAAAAGTTCATGGTGGTTTCCCGGATTCGCACCAGCACTGGGAGGGATCCATCCCACTGGAGCACTGTTCAGGGATATTGCCTCAGTTTCCTGTAATAAAACATAAGGTTTGCTGGTCTTGGATACAATCCAAGCCTCAGTAATGGTTATTGGTGTTAGCCCAGCATCTGCAGTTGTCCAGACTCCTTTTCCCTTATAGGAGTGCAGTACATGGGTTTGTGTTCCCAAACTGGGGTGTTGGGACCAGGGCTATTAAGTGGTTTAGTCCCATGATCGTAGACAACCCTGTTGTCCATCGGGTTGGGTAAGCAAAACCAATTCTTGAAACAATTTTTACTTCAGTTAAAACATACTCCCACCCTTGCTTACTGGTGGGCGGTGGACCAATATACTCTACTTGCCAGGTTGCCCATAGTATTTTTCTATCTTTTAGCCTGGCAAATCATTGCCTTTCTGTTACATGTTTTCTGAGTTCAGCACATAGGGTGCAAGCTTGTACCAGATTTCTGGCTTGTTTGTGGGTGATAGGCCACCCCCTGGCATGTGCCTGCCACACCAGCTTATCGCTCTCTGTGTGTCCCAAGGTTTCATGTAGCCAAATGTACAGGCGTTCCCAATCCACCTGGGCAGCAAAAATTTGTACTGCTGCATCTGCTAGGTTATTTAGCTATGCAGTCAGGGTGTTATTCTTTTGGACACATGACTTATGCTTAAGGCATTTTGGGTTGCATACTGGTATATCCATTTCCAATATTCCAATCTCCAAACAGGCTTTCCTATTTCCCAGTTATTATTCTTCCAATTAGTTATCCACTGGATGGCTCCAGCCCATACAGCATAGGAGTTAGTGTAGATGGTACTGGCCCCTGCCTCACAAGCTAATTGATTGCTGCCAGCTCTGCGAGCTGAGCTGTTCCTTCTATGTTTGTGGTCAGGGGTGCAGTGGATGTGTCTGCTGAAACAGCAACAGCCTTCCCTGTCCACTTTCCTTTGAAATAACCAGGCAGCCTGTATTCACATATAATGTTGAATTTAAAAGCAAGCCAAAAGTGTTATCAACTCAGCCTTGAAAGAGACAGTTAAGTTTCAAAGCTTGAATTTCTAAACTAATAATTTGGTTTCTAGAAAGTTAAATGTCCTTAAGAGTTGAATGCCCAACAGAAGCACTAACCAATTTGTGCCTTGTTTGTTTGCAATTTTAAGCAAGAGGACATTATCCAAAACAAAATAAAACTAGTTAATTTGAAATCCACAACATAGAGTTACAATATATAGAGCTCATTCCTTTATGCAGTTAACCAATTAAGTTTTAGTAGAATCCTTAATTTTCCTTTGCAGATTTAACAAAGGTGTCCATAGACAAAATGTTTACATTTGATTGTTTCTTTGCATAGATCGTTTGCACATTGTTAAGAGGCTGCAAAGAAACAAGGTGTCATTTTTAAAACAAGATTTCCCTTCACATATTACAACCATCACTTAATTCCTTCCACACTCCCACAGAGTCCACCTTTATCTTCACATTCCCTCAAATCACTTGCTTTGTCCTTTCAAAGAAAATGTCTCATTCCTAGTAACTTTCCAATGTCTGCTTTACTTTCCTTATTCCTTCAACCATGCCCATATAGGGCTCCAAACTTTTTGCCTTCCCTTTTTCACATGCTAAATGACTTTTCCGAATGAGACAGGTTTGTCTACTATTAATTTGGTAAGGAGGGTGAGCTTGTTTACTAAGCCTCATACCTCCTGGTCCTTTTCTTAAACATATTCCTGAGGGAAGAAAAATAAATACATCTGAGAGTTGCTTTAACTCTCAGCACCCATCCTTAAGGGAATCTAGCTCGTCTGGGTACTGAGGGACATGCACTTCTACCTCTCCACTTCTGCAGCAGAGGCTTTTACATTTTTGCAGAACACCTCTTTACAGGTTTTCCACAGAAGACAAAAGCTGCAGCTGTTTCCCTCTCCATTGCAGCCAAGGGTTTACATATTTACAGGTAGTTAGCCAATTTGTAGGTCTGAAATTGTATGGACAAGCAGTTAACACTTGATCAGACCAAGGGCTATGCCCGAACCTTTGCAAGATTTTGTTCAAAAGGGGTAACATCTTTTACAAATGCCAATTTTTCAGTCTTCTCTCTGCCTTCTTAAAAGACTGCTTACATTTAAACTTTTCCTAGTATACCCAACCTCCTATTTCTTTCTTTCTTTCTTTCTGGAGGGCTACAATTTGAACTTTCTGATATTAGGTAGTTTGCTAATCAAACTTAGCTATTACCTGCAAAGCTTCTTTGTGCTGCCAGCTAGGGCATTTGCACCACAAAGGAAATCACAACCTGTTGTGCCTCTTGGAGCTTTCACAGCATTTTAGTTTGTTTGCAGGTTTTTTGCTCATTTTATAGTTTACAGGAAAATGTGCAATCTTTGTTTACAACACTACTTAGCCACATTAAACTTTGCATAGAGTGTAACTCTTTCTTTATGCTTACAGTTTTCCTGTACCTTCATTAAACAACTTGGACTAAAATGGTCTTACTGAAAGTAAACCAAACCAATCTGTTTTAAACCTACAAACAAACAAGATTACTGGACCTTAAAACTTCATTTATTACTTACACTATATATATATATATCTACACACAGATACACATACATTCTCTCTGAACCTTTCTTACACTATTTCTACATAGCTGTACAACAATTACATTCCCTTTTTATTCATTGGGGTAGTTCAGTTCCAATAGAACCCCCTCTCTTTAGAGTTCTTTTAGCAGTCTCTCTAATCAAATGTACAGATTTGAATCAAATTTGCCTGGATTATTTACAGACATTCCTTTGGAAAAAGGGCCCATTTTTCCTTCAGAATGACTGTAAAGAAACCACAGTTTTCTATCTACACCATTTTAGCATTTGCACAACATCTTAAAGCATCTTGTAAGTATGCTTTAAGGGCTTAGATTTCCAGTACTTACTGCCTTTTTCTCAGTTCTACCACAAGGCTTTCAATCTTATCTGTTACCTGCCTGCTTGTCTGGGCCTGATCCTGTTTTCCATTTCTGAATGGAAAGTGGCTCCTTTCCACAGACTCAGGCTTTGTCCCATTTTTTAGCTTGCAGGTAGTTCTATACTTACAGAACTGCACCCACAAATCCTCAGGATTTCCCCAATCCTTTCCTAACATTTCTCTATCCCATTTTGGGTTGCCCCAACCTTCCTGGGCAAACCCTTTCTCTATACCACTAAAATCCATGTTTATCATGACAGGCTTCATGTTGCTGTATGTGAACCAGTAGCACAATCCTGCCGACTACGCCAATTCTGTCAGCCGACGGTCAGGGCAGTGAGTCCCTTATGACCGGCTGAAGTTCTTTTAAATTGTGCTTGGTTCTGTTACAGCAACTGAAGGAGTCAGGTTAAAGCTTAAACAGTTACTATTTATTGTTACAGGGTAAACTTAGTTGTTAAATGCTACTTCTGTGTTACAGATAACACAGACACTACAAAGGACAGGACAGAAATTACACTAATAAGTTACTTACAGGTACCATGAAACCCTTTGGTTCTCTGAGCTCTTATTAAATGCATGCAAAATAGACACATAGCAGGTATATATTCTCACCCCTGCGTTCCAGACTTGGCGTGGCCAGCGTCTTTCTCTCAATCCCTCGGGAAGAAGTAGGGCGAGGTTGGGCGTCCCACAGACCTCGGGAGACAATCAATACCTGCCAGCAGGTATAGATGATTGGAGCTCAAATTGGGTGGGCAACTCAACCCTCTTTATACCCCTTGGGTCACATGGGCTTCTTCCTGGTCTCAAGTGGCCAATTAGGAAAAATGGCTTTGAACGCCAAGTTTCCCACGAAGGGTGCAAAGCATAATTTACACCTGGGAAAATGCAGACAATGGGCACCTCTGGTATGTGATGGGCGAAGATTCCTCTCCTGGGACAGTGCAGGCGTGTCAATTACTGGTACTAGCCATCAGGGCGATGGGAGGCCCCGGGTCGTCAGCTAGCCCATTTACTGTCCGGTTTCTGTTTATGGTAGAGTCAGGGACAGGCAGCAAACCTGTGTTCCCAGGGCATCAAAGGCTGACTGCCTTTCTCTTGCTCTCTGGGGGGGGGGGGGGAAACAAGATGGGGTTCGTGGAAAAACAAGATGGGGTTTTTGTGTCTGGCTACACCCTCTTGCGCAAAAAAATTTTCGGAAAAGGGCTTTTGCCCGAACGGGAACGTCAAAGCGTTTGCGCAAGAAGCACGGATTTTGGACAGTAGAACGTCAGTGCTTTTGCGCAAAATCAAGCAGCCAGTGTAGACAGCTGGCAAGTTTTTGTGCAAAAGCAGCTGCTTTTGCGGAAAAACTTGCCAGTCTAGACGCAGCCATATGGTTTTACTGATTTCAGTAGTCTATACCCGAGATAAACCGCGGCCCTATTAAACCAAATCTGATTTTGTTGGTGTTATTTCAAATTTACAATGCATGAGACCAGAATAAGGTCCTATGTGTTGTCCCAATAATTTGTCACTCTAACTTGTTTATGATCAGTTTTAATGGTTAAATATTCAAAGTTATTTACAAATTTTCTCTATAGGCTGCTCTATTCATTGCGTTCTTGGAATCACTTTACAACTTCTTTTGTCTCTGAAATTGCTGCTCAGGTTGAATAGCTGTGGCTGGCTGGACAGGTGGGAGTCAGGCATGTGCACCTGAAAGCACAGCGGTATTGTGGCTGGGGGAAATGCTGGTTAACAAAGATTTCTGGTTAACAGAGTGCCAGATAACAACGCTTTCACTGTACTATCATCCCGTTTTGGGACCTGACCCAAAACTCACTGAATTCAGTGCAAAGACTCCCTTAAACTTCAGCAGATTTTGATCTAATCTTTTAATGCCTAAGGAAAAAAAACAGTTTGCTTAGATTCTGGTATAATTCTTCCTAGGTCTCTATACATTGATTATATCAGAATTTTTTTTTTCAGTCCTGTCCCTAGGTATCTATCCTTAAGTCACTATATATGCAGGATAAAGAGCTTTAGTACAAAATAGTCTGTATTTGATTTACTTTAAGAAAATATACTATATACAGACAATGGTTCATATCCTGACCATTGACTATAGTGGTCCTAATCCAAATTTACAGCTGCAGGAAAAAAATATCAGCATCTGGCAGCTTGCTGGACAAGCCACATAACCTCTTTGTACCTCAGCTTAAATGTAATATGGGAATACTAAATTTACCTTTTTCATCCACAGAGGTTTCTGAGGTTTAATTCATTTATGTTTATAAGCAGCAGCAATCTTATAGAAAAGCCCAGTATTTATCATATTACTGTATATAGTGGTAATTGTACATAGTGTTCTATCCCTTTGTTGAAGCATTATTTCATAGAATGCCATCCTGAGATTTTTAAGCGTCCTTTTCTAGATGTCAACACCATCTCACTGCCTATCTAAATAATGTATTCATTTAGTTCCAGATCCATTTCCCCCATTGAAATCTATCCGAATTTTCCCATTAACTATAAGAGGGAAAGGATCAGACCCTTAGTCGTAGGAGATGGCCATTTTTATTATATGCAGCCAAAGGTTCAACACTTTTGAAATTATATAAAATATCAGAGAATAATTGTAAAAAAGAATACTTGAAACTCCGCAAGAATCCTGGGTTTCTTGGACAAAGGGGGAAGAGATGTTTCAGCCTACTTTTACCTTTACAGGTAGTCAGAAGTGGTGACTTCTTTGTCTAGAAATATTCCAAATGGGAAATTCTATTCCAGGAATCTGCAGATTATCCCACGACTATCCCTTAAATAGGACCTCAGTGGTTTATTTTGTTCAATACAAGATGTATGTTTGCTGAGCAAGTTTGTCAATGTAGCTCTAAATGCCATTGATGAAAGTAACAAATTGTCTTCCTCTGTGGAGCTTGTTTCCAAAATAAAGTAAAGGGAGAGAGACTGGGTCTGAATATTCCACATTTGACTTTCCATCTCTTCCTGCATGCATTGCCCTTGAGAGCAGTGAAAAATCAGTTTGTGCAATTAAACTAGTTGCTAAAATATAGTTAAAATGACAGCAAACAAGTTACCGCTCAGCTGTACAAAGTGGGAAGTGGGCAATGTAGGGTAGCAGGCAGGTATCTGCAGCTTTTGTGAATGTTTGTGCAAGTTGCAGACTGCACCCACAGTGTCTCCTTGAACACAACTTACACTGCACAGAGCCCTGCCCACCCCTCCATTTTCCACTCAGTGAAGGATTGGCCCTCTGAGCTTTCTATGGGATGGAGCCCAAGGTGGTGTAGATTTCAGTTTGCTTCACTGGGGAGTTCAATTCCATCCCGTGGCAGGGCTGAACCCAAGTTCCTCGTTGCTTTTTCAGGGAATGCATATAGCGCCTAGATTCTTAATGGAAAGCAAGAACCTTTACCAAGAATAATGTTTCTTTCCAGTGTGCAGATATGGAAATCATAATGGCTAAAGAAAACTGACTGCAAGGGTATGATTGAGACTTCATGTGATCGGATACTGGAAACATCAGATCGCCTAGAACTGTGCTGTGTGAGGATGTGTGTGGAATCAACAAATCACTCAGCAGGAGGGGTGGAAAGCCATTGCTTCCATCAGCATCTTGATAGCAAGTGTTGGAGGTTTATTATGGAAAATAGGTCATGTCAGTCACATCTGATCTCATTCTTTCAGGCAGGGGCAACATGGGGAGAGGGCAGGAAGGGTCATGTGCCTTCTCCCCAATGACGGCCGGGGGGGGGGGGGGGGAGAGACCAAAGTCTCTTCTCTTCCGGCCACTCTCCCAAGCAACCTCTGGCCATGATGCCTGGGAGAGGAGATGCTTGTCAGGTTGCAGCAACAGAGGGACTGAGTAACAGAGGGATGGGGATATTAAGAAACAAGTAATCAACTAATCGTGTAGTCCACAGAATTTCTACATTTGTGCGGCCCCTGCCTGCCCAGATGAGGGTTCCGCAAAGTGCCACCAGCAGCATTGGCCCTGCCTGGTCAGTGAGATGAGCCCTGCCTGGTCAGTGAGATGAGCCCGCATCTCCCCGAACCCAGACTGGGAATACCAAGCTTACCTAGATGCTGCGCTCTACCCACCCAGACTTTAGTCCTCGGATCCTGGTCCAGCTCCAGGCAGTCCCAGTCTCTTCCCTGCCTGGCACGCATGAGCAGGGCTCCTGGCAGAGTGGGGCCAGCCTGGCACATGGGATGGGAAGAGAGCGGAGCTGCGGCTGAGCCGCCCCCAGAACGGCTGGTTCATCCCAGGTCCTTGGGGGTGGGTGGGGTTGAGAATGCAAGTAGAGTAGTTGAGTACTCAGCTGACTACCTGATAAACCTACACTTATCAGGTAGTCGAGTATTCGACTACTCTTACATCCCTAGGCAAGCACAGCAGAACTATCCAGAGTCCCAGACAGCCTCCAACCAATGTGATGTGGAATGGGTTAGTTAAAGTTTTGTGGGATCTGGGCTATGGGTGGCATGGGAAGGAGTCACATGGGGGTGGGAAGGTCACATGGATGTTGCCCAGGTCCACTGATGGATGGGGGGGCAAAAGGAGCAACTGACCCTGGGCCTGGAGAAGGGCCAGGGGTTCCCAGTTGCTCCTGCAACAGTGACTAGAACCCTGAGCCCTTTAAGGTGCTGCTAGAGCACTGTGCCACACACTCTGGGGAGTACTGAGGGCTGGGTCAGAGGTGAGAACGACGCAGTCTGGGCAGACTTGAGGGCTGGCTGACCTGTTTGGTGTCCATGTTTTAAAATGTATGTTGAAAAATTGGCAATGGAGCAGAAAAGAGTGCACAAAAAAGTGATTTGTGGGCTGGAGAAAATGGCTTACAGTGAGATCCTTGAAGAATTTAATCTGTTTAGCTTATTAATAAGATGATTTAGAGCTAGTTTGATTACAGTGCATAAATACCTTCAGAAGGAGAAAATATGGGTGACTAAAGGGCTCTTTAATTGAGCAAAGAAAGGAAAAAACTACAATCAATGGGTAAATGATGAAGCTAGGCACATTCAAATTAGAAATTAAGCACAATTTTTAACAGGGTTGTTAACCACCGGAACAAATTATCAAAACAAAGAGTAGGCCCTCCGTCTTAGACCAGGACACCTGTCTGGGAGATATGTATTAGCCAAAACACAAGTTATTGGGTTCACTACAAGCATAATTGGATGAAATTTAAGGACCTGTGCTATATAAGAGGCCACACTTGATCTGGGTTTAACCTATTATGCAGCTGTGAATTATTCCCAAAAGCCAAATTCTGCCCTCAGTTAAGAAGTGTGTAGAATTTGCCTTTAAATTCTCTGCTCCCTGCAGAGCAGGCTGTGAAAGTCAAAATGTGTTTCAAATACCACAGGATACTTAAAAGCAATAGTAAATTGATTAATTTTTGGAAGGAAATCTCAAGCCTGCCAGTCTTTGTAAGATACAAATAAGAGCCCTCCCTTTAACTCCACTGAAATAAATTGGATTAGGACATTGGGGGAGGGCAGAAGCAGAAAGTGATTAATATTTTGTTAAAAGTAGGGGTCCTTCTCAGTGAGGACATGCAGCAAAGACGTTCATATGAAATGCTGCTGATTCATCTAGTGGAACAGTGTGAACTAGCTGCCAGAGTTTTATACGTCCACTCAAAGTTGGGAAACATGCACGATTGCTAGATAACCACACTCCATAAACAATACTTGCAAATCAAGGACAAAGTTCAAATGACTGTGCAAAGTGCATCTTACATCCGGGTACATCAAGTCATGTGTCCTTCTGGAGACTCGAAAGCCCCATTGTCTCACTGTGCAGAGGGACACAGGCTGTGCCCAGGGAGCCCACATGGACGAGTCTGGTGCTGTGCTGGGGCAGTGCCTAAGATTGGCTGGGATCTAAGATCTCAGGTCAATAGTGCACACAGAGTCCCCAGCCTAAGCACCATCTCTTCAACTCCCATTGGCTGGGAACCGTACCCCATGGGAGCAGCGAGAACGGTGCCTGTGGATGAGACCACATGCAGAGCCACCTGATTATGCCTCCACATTAAGCACTGCCCAGAGCCTGCACCTCTGAGCCCCTTCTGGGCCCCAACCCCCTTCTACAGCCCTGATCTCCTTCCCACAATCCAAACCCCTCCATCCTAGCCCAGAGCACTCTCCTGCTCCCAACCAGTCATCCTAGCCCCACCCCAGAGTATGCCCCCCAGCCACAGCCCTCACCTTCTTCTGCATCCCAACCTCTTCCACCTAGACACCCCCCCCCCGCACCCTGAACTCATTTCTGACCCCAGCCCAGAGCCCGCACCCTCTCCTGTACCCCAGCCCCCAATTCTGTGAGCATTCATGACACTCCACACAATTTCCATACTGAGATGTAACCATCAGGCCAAACAATCTGCCCACTCTGATCTATGTTGAAGAGCTACAGTGGTGCAGCTGTGCTCTATAACATTTGAAGCTTAGACTTCAAAGAGGTTCAGTGCTAAGAAAGGTGTGACTTGCCTCATTCATCTCATTGAAGTGACTCAACTCTGGAGCCTGATGATAGCCATTCAAACCAAATGATATTTTCTTGATCATTTTAGCTGAAACAGACAGATGTTAAAAAAATATAAAGTATCAATACTCTTCACCACTAGCTAATCCCTGGTGAACTGGTGACTTAAAAAGGTGATGTAAATAGGTTTTGAATGGAGAGAGAGACACACACAGACAGACAGATCTGTAAGGGATAAAACTAGAATTAAAATAGAACGTAATTCAATTGAGGATTAAGAGACATTGATAGACTACGTGAAGAGCATTTAATGTTAGTGACAAAGCTGCTTTTTTAAAATTACAGCAATGATTGATCTACAGCGGTCCCCAACCCTTTGGGGCTGCCGGGCACCCGGGGGTGGAGCCACCCATGCGCCCAGGTCTAGCACCATACATGCACCGCGCGCCAGGGCAGGGGCCGCCCATGCACCGCATGCCCGGAGGCAAGGCCGTCCATGTGCAAGGCGTCCGGAGCCAGCACCGCGCATGTGCAGTGCACTCGGGGCAGGGCCGGCCCTGATCACATGGCGGGCACACATAAATGCCCCAGCGGGCACCATGTCGCTTCTGGGCACCGTGTTGGGGACCACTGATCTGTCAGAATTTGTGCTGCCTTCTAAGCTATACTCAAGATTCATAAACATTAACACTTACATGATGCACTCAGAGAAAACAATAGGATGAAGGAATCACTCAAAATTATGCATACGGGGAAAAATAGAATAATTTCTGCTGCATCTATGGTAGGAGTTGCCATGGTTTTTTTTAGATTCAAGAATACATAAAAAAGGCAAAATCCAATTTGGTGACATGTTCAGCCCCTAGCAGGAAGGATTTCCTACCCCATCCAATGACAGTCCTTCAGCCATGTAAGGAATGGCACTGATAGCACAGCATCTTAAAGAATATTAGTTAAATAATTCTAGATAAAGGGAAATAATAGCTGGGGGGTGACAGCAGTACTCATAGGTCTGAGAATGGCTCTACAAGTACTTCTAGCTTGTTAACCACTTTAATGCTGTATGATCCCGGTTCTGCTGAAATGCTGCACAGAGCCCAGAATCAGCTGGGGAGTTGCCAGCTGACCCCGGGCTCCAAGGCGCTGCCCCTTTGAAATGGGGCATTTCAAAGGGGCAGTGGCGCACAGCTGAGCCGGGGATCAGTGTGCAGCGGCTGCCCCTTTGAAACGACGTCTTGGGGTTTCAAAGCGGCAGTGCCACACAGCTAATCCCCGGCTCAGCTGTGCGAAACTGATGCTTTGAAGTAACTTTTCTCCCCCTCTTCTCTTCCCCCCTCTCCTTTGCTGCCTCTATATAATAGGGGCAGCAAGGAGTGGGGGGGAAATCGACTAGTCAACTCACTATCTGATAAGCATTTGCTTAATATCCTGAGTCAACAAAGCAGTGGGAATGTGTCACCAACTAGGTAAACAGACTCAAACTAGTGCTCTAAAAATAGCATGGACACAGCAACATGGGCAGTCATGCAGGCTAGCTACGCAGGTATACCTGTGGCTTGGGACAGTCAGTACTTAGACATGTAGCCCAAACCATTGCTCATGCTGCTGTGCCATGCTATTTTTAGCATGCTAGCTCAAGCAAAACAGACTCATTTATATATCTGTATAGGGAAGTACATTCTCAGCTTCTGTGTCGACATATTCTCAGTCATGCTGCCTCTCATCAAAAAGCAAGAAATAAAAAAAACAAAAACAAAGCAGTAAATTTAATTTTAGTCATTTTCAAAGCCTTGGAAGCTCATAAAATAGCTCGATGGAGCCAGAAAACCAATACAAACCTCCCTTTCCATTCTCTTATACTTGTGAGAAACATGGGGGCAGATGCAGAACAAACTTTCAGTGGTTTATCTCTATTATGATGTGTACCACTTTCAGTCAGGAAAGCCCTTCTAGTGGGAAGTGGTACTCAAAACAAAAAACAAATGCCTTTGTTATTGCTCGTAATACGCTTCCTCTTCTTCCCTCTCAGCTCTGTAGAAATAACTTCCTCTTGTATTTAACGTGGATCATGCAGATTATAGAAAACTTACATCTTTCATATATAAAATACACACACAGTCACTCTGCTAAGCATCATTTGGTTTTTGTTTTTTTGTTTTTCTGATGGTGAGCTCATCTTCAGGTCTCTGTAACTTAAAAAGCACCTCTCTTTCAACCACAGAAGTTGGCCCAATGTAAAATATTACTTTTCTGTGAAATACCAGGGTGCTCCCAAGGAACCGTAATGGGGCTGTCACCCCTGCCCTCCAATCTTTGGTGCCTTACTGCTTGTAATCTCCAACCTGGACTGCACACAGCTTCCGGTGTGCTTGGTGTGACTGGAGTCAGAACATGCATTTAGGCATCATCTGGGGGAAGTTTATAACTTTATGCATAAAACTGCTACATACATTTTACATTATATTGCTCATCTGCAAGTTATGAGTATTCAAATGATGACTTACAAGGCATACACTGGTACAATGATTACTACAACAGGGTATAGGGCAGGGGTGAGCAAGAGTGTCTCTGCAGGCCAGATCCAACCCACCACACTAGTGGATTTGGCCTGTGGCTGCCCTGCTACTCCCCAGCAAATCAAGACCTGGGGATGGAGGAACGCGCAAAGTCTCCTTCCCCCACTCAGGGGTACACTACACCAGGCAGGGCAGAGGGCAAAGACTTCACATGCTCTCCCCGCCTCCAGACCCTGACTGGCCTGGGGGCAGGAGGAGTGTGCAAAGTCTCCTCCGCAAAGGTGCCTCTAGAAGGAACTGCCAGCTGTTTTTAAAACAGCTGGCAATTCTCTCTAGGTACTGGAGGCGGGAGCAAAGACTTCACACGTTCCCCCACCCCTAAGCCAATCAGGGTTTGTGGTTGGGGGAGCACAAGTAGGGTTGCCAGATGGTTTCAACAAAAATACCGGACACACTTGACATTACATCACAATCCACGTTACAGCTTATTTTGAAAATACCGGACATTTGTATTTTCTCATTTATATTTTCTCAATTTGTTTCCCGAACAGAAAGCTCAAATACTGGACTGTCCGGTTCAGAACCGGACACCTGGCAACCCTAAGCACCTGGCAACTCCTGGCCCTGCTCCTTCTGCTCCAAGGCTCCCACCCCTTCCAATTTGTGAAGTGGCCCCCTTTTAGAAATGATTGCCCAGCACTGGCATAGGGTGTGATACAGGGTATGACCATCTGGGTGCATCTCGCCATACTCATCTACCCTGTACCTCTAATATTCTGAGACAAAAAAAAACACATCTACAACTCTACTGCATTCCCAACTGTCCAGAGAGCATTGCAGCTGCAAGTACAGGCAGACTCTTCATTTCCTCTAATCCATGCTAGGGTCTGAACAAGCTACTACTAGCCCCTGGATAGATGCAGCACATTTCTTTTCCTTCACTCCATCTCTATACCAGTGCCAAGCCTAACACATTCCAGTCTTCACCCCATCCCATAGCTACTGACCTGTTTTGCTGTGCTCAACTTAGATTGTGATTTCTTACTGACATTTTTTGGGGGAGGAGGCGGGGGAAGAATCTTGTTGTCCTCAGTTTTCATGAACTAAAATTGAAAATGGATAGAAATTAGCAAGAGTGTGAAAACTGCAGGAAGATCAGATTGAGTACATGGTTTCTCCACTTACTATTTCACACATTCAAACCAGAATCTGAACCCAAACATAATGACATGCATAAGGTCTGATTCCACACATGCACACACTAATAATTTTTCCCCAATCTTTGTGAGTTCACATGTTGAGAATTCCTCATTGCAGTTGAATGACTAGTTTATAATTTTTGGTTCTGGACATCTAACACTCCAGTCATCTGAGGAAGTGAACTGTGACCACAAAAGCTCATGATACCCTCTACATGTTATTAGTCTTTAAAGTGCTACCAGACTATTTCTTGGTGTTTTAAGTTTATTTAGTTTATCACAATAATTTAGGGATATATTTCTGGACTCTGAATCTGTCATAGGATGTGATATATCCATGCACATACCAAGACTCTTAATGAATTTATATTCCCACTCTTTATGTCTTTGAAGGGGGGGAGGGAATCACAAGAATTTGTTTCAGTGAAAAATTGTTAGACCTTTTTTTCCTGATCAGAAATTATTACACTATGTTTCTCTAGAGAGGTATGTTTTCACACAGTAGAACAGTATATTCTTCCACACATGGGAAAACAAGGCTGGAGACACTAGTCTGATCCAAACCAATAAATTAGAGGTCTGAACAAGCTATTTACTGTAACTAGCAAGAGAATAGCCCAGATGAGCAATATGTAGAATAAGAGTGACACACTGTGGTGAAACAGTAGTACTCCAAATTCTTACTAGTGTCTGTTGTGGAGCAAAAGTGTAGCATTTTATTGCTACTTTAATTATTTACTATCATTCATGTGTTACAAAATCTCAACCATGAATTTGTTTATCTGAAGGTTAGACTCACCAAGTTGGCCCAGATGAGATATTTTGGGGAGGAGGTGGGGATGTTTTGACTTTAGAATCTCTCTGGGATAAGGACAGAGAAGAGACCACAAACAGAAAGAGCTTGTCTTTGTTCCTTCCAGTTTTGAAGGCATTGAAATTGTTCATAATCCCCCTGAAGCAAAACAGCAAAACTGATTACATCATTTGGAGCAGATACATGCCAACATCTCAAAACAACAAAAAGTCTGTATCAGTTTTAACCATTGAAAGGCAGAAGAAACTATTCTTCTGACTCTGAACCAGAAGCTGAAAAACTCCACATGCTTTGCTGCCAGTAAGCATGCCTGAGCGTTGCCAAACTCTGGTGTCTTGGTCTGCATCAGACACGAGCCAGAGCTGGGTGTTCTGCTTTTGGAAGAAATAGCTGAATACACTGCAAGGCCTGCCAGTGTGATGATGTATCTTTCCTGGATCTCCTACAGTTCTAGTGTGAAAGTCACATACATCACCCCCCCCACATCCCCCTTCTGTTCTGTAATGTGATTTGTCCTTTTCATGTGTGTTCATTTTTTAAAATTGTATCCTTTGGTATATATGGTTGTGACTGTTTTCTTCCATTATTTGATCTGAGGAAGTGGGTCTGGCCCACGAAAGCTCATCGTCTAATAAACCATCTTGTTAGTCTTTAAAGTGCTACATTGTCCTGCATTTTGCTTCATACATCACCCAGGCCAGAACAGAAAGTCCTTTTCAGAAAGATTCAGGAAAACACATCGGGTGCGTCTAGACTGGCAAGATTTTGCTTTTGCGCAAAAACTTGCCATCTGTCTACACTGGCCACTTGAATTTGCGCAAGAACACTGACTTTGTAATGTACAAAATCAGTGCTTCTTGAGCAAATACTTTCATGCTCCCGCTCGGGAAAAAGCCCTCTTGCGCAAGAATATTTGCACAAGAGGGCCAGTGTAGACAGGGAAGAACTGTTTTGCGCAAAAAAGCCCTGATGGCTAAAATGGCGATTGGAGCTTTCTTGTGCAAAATCGTGTCTAGACTGACCACGGCTGCTTTTTGCGCAAAAGCACTTTTTGCGCAAAAGCATCCATGCCAATCAAGACGCTCTTTTGTGGAAATACTTTTAACGGAAAAACTTTTCCGTTAAAAGTATTTCCGCAAAATCATGCCAGTCTAGACATAGCCATCCGGTTTGATTTTTGACAATTCCAGATCAGATACCAGTTAAGTTTTTTTTTTTTAAATTTTCTGAATTTTCAGCCTCAGCAGTAAGATCGCTAGAAAAAGTTATCAAGCTGATTATATTTCTCCAGTATCTGCAGCTATTGATTAGATTTCTAAGATTGGTTCAAAGCCCCTCTACCTTCAAAGCAAATTATCTTTAAGGCAAATGATAAAATATTCACATACATCCATAGATTTATACTGCTAATTTTCCCTCTAGTACAAGTTGAGAGAGCCTTTTAATTTCTTTCTCCTGACACATCTAAACTTACTGGAAATGGCAAGCAATTCATCCCACCCAGAAGAAACAGTTGGGGAACAAAAGATGACCTAATAATTATGTCTTTCTTTTCCAGCCCGATTTTATCACTAGAGTCATCACACAAACTTAAAGAGGACATTATTGCACAATGACTTGTGGCATTGCAAATATAATGACTTTTCCCATGTGGGTCAACAGGAGAGTTTGAACCCAGGACCTTCAGCATTTGACCAAAAACCTACATTGCTTAGGCCAAAGGAATAACATAAGTATTATCTGGCAGCAAAAGTAGTCTGTTATCTTCCATGTGAATCGATAACTAGAGGGGATGTCACATATCCTATCACTGTGTCAAACATGATCTCCCAAACCACCACCTTGTAAAGTAACATTCCAGAAACTAGTCTATATTTTATACTGTTTAAAGCCAAAGAGAAAGTAATCCCTATAATACAACACTCCCATTAATTTCAGTGGGAATTTTACACACAGAGTAACTGCAAAACTAGGGAAATTCAATCAATCTATATTTACAACGCAGATGAAATAATCAGACAATGAGACATAACAGAAAAGGGAAATGCACAGACTTGGCATACTGATATTATCTTGTTCCTCTAATGCCCTTTGTCTGTTACTAGAACCAGACAAACTGAGTTATTTTTCCCTTTCTGAATACACAAGTCCTGAAGAGCAAATACACAGGGTCTGTTCACTTACAGTAACTACTGATGGTCAAATTCCTCCTTCATTTTCATCCATGAACCTACACTGTCCAAATTTAGCTCTGGGCGTAACTGCAAGAGCCAGTGGACCCGATAACTGAGTTTGTCCTACTGATTTCACAGTTTTGCATGTTCTCAGGTACTTCACTATGTTCTTATCCCTGGAAATGTCTCTTCCAGCTCAGATTTAAGCCCCCATTGGGGAGGAAGGTTGTGCTGATGCTATTTATGCTATACTGCTTCTGTGGTGAAATGATGAATGACACTATCCTGGCTGCCAGATCAATACCTTTCACAAGAAATTCTCTCAGTCATGAAAAAGCCTGCAACAGCAGCAGCAAAATGTCAGCAAAAGTTATCCTTTCCCATTAAGAAAATACTAACATTTATATCATAGTTGATAGGCTTAATAGGGAAGGGTTGATGATTTCAAACTGAAAAGGAAGGTACTAAGAGCCCATATCTGCTAAACCAGCTGAGATAAAACCAGTCCAAGGCTAGGGGATGGGGCAAAATACCCAGCTTTTTGCAACTCCCTAATCCTGGTGACAGCAGGCAATAGCCCCAAGGCAAACTAGAGCAGCCTTTAGACCATTCTACCTAACAATTACTTTCAACAACACCAAATCGCCATTTCATTTGAGTTCCAGGCACTTAGTCAGTCCTCCAAGGCAAAGAAATGGTAGTAGCAAAGAAACCACTATGCCAGCCCTTCTCCATCATACTAGGGAAATCCTTACCTAGCAGGTTATGCTGGATTTTAGTCTGTTTAGCATCTCCTGCCAGGAGATTTGGATTATGTGCTAGTGACTCAGCCATTGACTTACTGCATGACTCTGGACAAGGCCCCTAATCTTGGTTTTCCCATCTGTAAAATGGGGGTAATGATTCTTGCCCTATCTGTATAGAGCATGGACAAAAAGTACTACATAAGAGCTAAGTATGGCTGTGAGTTCGCTTGAAACACAGAAGTCCCTGGATGCAGGCACACCAATGGGAAGGGGGAAGAAGAAGGAAAATGGGACAGTTGCCCCAGGCCCCAGCAAGTCAAAAGGGCCTGCAGCTCCTGGCTGCAGGCGCTCCCTCAAGAACAGTGGAGGCCGGAGCCCTGGGCCCTTTACATTGCAGCCGGAGTGCTGCACCACGCACTGGGTAGCTCTGAGGGCTGTCAGGTGAAAGCACGCTCTGGGTAGCACTGAGGTCTTGCTACTCCAGCTCTGCCCCTTCTGGGACCAAAAAGCCAGCACTCCCCCCACAAACACATACCCCTTGTCCAGGAGCCCAGCATGTCTGTCAGTCTTCTGCCTCAATGGACTGGCCAAGGCATACAGCAGTGTATTAAAACGGTTGTGCACTGCATACAAAGGAAAAAGGTTACATATTATATTATAAAAGACAAAGCAAGCTTGTGAAAATCTCAGTGTCCTTCCAAACATCAGTCTAGAGGCTGAGCTACCTTTATGAATAGGTAATAAAACCAATCAACAAGCCACTCCTCTACACAAGGAGATGGCAGATGCTACGGTAGAGTGTGTTCATGCAACACCTATTTCTCTAATTACAAGTGCACCCACACAAACAGCAAGTACCTGACTGTCAGATTTAGTCATTCAGGAAAGTTGAACAAGGGTAGTTCAAAAGGAAGTATCTGTGCCTCTGGCATGTTGTGTTTTGAAGACTTGCCCAAATCTGCATCTCAGCAAAACCTATACCACACTGATCGCTCTTTATGCTCTGCACATGAATTTTAATGATACCCCACAGCTAGTTTCTCTGCTGCGTGGGGAAGATATTTAATTGGGGGGGGGGCTGAAATAATTTGCATAGTGCAGGTGCTTAGAGCCATTGAACCCAACTGTTGTAAGTGATGAAAACCCCTTAAGACGTGGGTGTGGCTGCAGGAACATTTAGTAGGAACATACATTTTAGTTGAAAAAATACCCTGGCTTTTTGCTGACATAAGAATACTAATTTGTTTGTACTTCACCAGGCCAGCAAAAATAGGATTTTAACCAGCAGCATCAGTTTTGCACAAAAACTGCAGTTTTAAGCAGTTAAAGATGGGGATTTACATCAGGCTTCCCATACTAACTTCTGAGGGGGAAATGGTAGAGCTAAAATAGGCTCCACAAGGAATCCCGTATTATTTTAAATTTTCTCCAGCGGATGCTGACATTTCTTGTGCCTGGACTGTGGTTTGGGCCAAGAGCTGAAATCACTGGGGTTTTGTCCAAAGCCAAATACACCCCAAGCAGAAGGGAGCAGCAAGCAGGTAGCTTATGGAGAGAGGTGATGAGAGGCCAGGAGAGCAGTGGCAGCATGACAAGCGGCCAGCAGGAGAAATCAGTGAGCAGGCAGACGGTGAATGACCAGCAGAGTGAGTAAGATGCCTCTTCACTCCCCCAACTCGGGGTGGGAAGTAGACTCTGGGGATGCACTTCTGAAATCTGGGTCTGCCCTGACCAAGGGCAACAACTGTGAGTGGGGTACAGAGAAGGCTTGGGCATGTGACGGAGACATTTACACTGCTGGACTTAAGAACCTGAGAGGAAAAGGACATTGCTCAACCTTCTTGGGGTGGGACTTTTACTCATGATTTTGGTTATGAACTCCGTGGTATTTTCCCAAATTAATGCCAAATTACTTCCCTGCCTTTTATTAAAAGTTTCTTTTCTACACTCAGACTCTGTGCTTGAGAGTGAGGAAGCATTGCATCCCAGAGGCACCCAGAGGTGTTGTGAATTTCCCAGGTTACTGGGTGGGGACTCAAGCCAATTCCATATTGGTTGGATGGAGAGGAACCCCTATATATCGAACCTGACCCTGTCTGCTGCTGGCTCCACCTGACAGAAGGGTTACACCTAAAATATCTTTAAAAACCTGGCCCCTTATCACTTTAGCCTGGATAAACTCTGAATATTATTTGAGCTTATTTTGTTGTGTTCTCTTCTGTGAGTTCCTTGAAACAACTGATAGTTTATTTAGTTTTATTATGATTTATGATTCAATAAAATTCAGATGTCAAAATAATGAAATGACGTACTCAGAGAAATGATAACTTAGTCCAGTGACTACATCTAACAGACAGCGCTATAATACTGTTACTTACTGGAAAACAAGCAATTTGCTACATTTTTCCGGAACATGATAGGACACTTTCACTCGGCCAGTACAACTCACCGCCAAACTCTCTTTCCTGCAGAAGGATTTAAGAGCATTCCTTTAACTTTGTAGTTCCCCCTTAAGGAAAGCCCACATATAAAATAATCCCATAAAGTTAACAAAAAAAGTTCAGGATTTTTAAAATCTTCATTAACGTGTGTATTTCCTTTAATCACATAAGTGCCATAAGAGCTGAGGTGATTTTTTTCAAAGGCATCTAAGTGACATAGGCACTATAGCCATAAGGGTAGGTCTATCCTACAATTGGATACCTGTGAGTGGCCTGTGCCAGCTGATTTGGACTTCCAGGTCCCTGGCTGAGAGGCAGTTTAACTGTGGTGAAAACTTCAGGGCTC
This sequence comes from Pelodiscus sinensis, assembly GCF_049634645.1. Taxonomy (NCBI): domain Eukaryota; kingdom Metazoa; phylum Chordata; order Testudines; family Trionychidae; genus Pelodiscus; species Pelodiscus sinensis. Next base: position 97,834,054 of record NC_134713.1, on the reverse strand, counting down.
AGGTGCAGACCAAGGTCTGGGACTCTCCTACTTCACAGGGTCCGGGAGCCCAGGCTCCAGGAGCCCAGGCTCCAGCCCAAGGCCAGAGGTCTACACTACAATTAAAAAACCGTTTCCCACTGAGCCCCACAAGCCTGTGTGAGTCAGTGCAGGTGAGCCAGGGGTTTTTAATTTCAGGATAAACATATGCTAAGTTCCATTTTTTAAAGGATTAAGGACCCAGATCCTTAGAAATCAATGGGAGTTAGGTGTCTAACTACCTTTAACAATCTAAGTCTTAGAAGCCTTAGTCTCACTGAATGTCAATAGGCTACTGAGTCACTCCAGACTTTTAAAGACGATTACCTCTGATCTACAAATTTCTGATCTTAAATATTCATAATTGTACCAAGCAGTATAAACTGAGGAGGCTTAGATGGCTTGGCTTCATAATTTTATGATTCAATAACATCCAAATATCTCATTTTGCCATCAAAGCGTAATATATTTAAAAAACAAACTAGTTCACAAATACAAATGAATCCTTAGATGCAAGATGCATGTATTGATAAATGGGGAGGCAGAGGCAGATTTCACCTGTGCATGAAGCTCTAAAACATGAACCTAGTCTGATCTGTTCACAACATGGAAAATACAGTATAAAGAAGAAGTTGAGACTTGTAGCTTGAATGAGAGAGAAATACTAGGCAGTAAAAAAATCCAGTTTGGTATGGTATCCTAATCATTTTAAAAACAGAACTGTATCCTATAGTTTGTCTTGAACTCCTATAGGTATCTAAAAAGTGATTACAGCAGCTCTGCAAGCTTCCTTGTAACTGAATCCAGACCTACAGTAACCTTCAGCTTGTCTACATGGGAAAGTTGTACCAATATCACTATCACATGAACTTAAACTAATACAGTTATACTAGTGCAATTCTTATGGTGTGCACACTTATTTAGTGTAAAAGGACCTTTTTTTGATTTAGCTTAAATCACTTTGGAAGCAGTTTTAACTAAACGAACACAAACCATCCTTATTCTGGATTATCTTTACACGGGGAATTATGCCAGTATAATTAGTATACTGCAGGGCTCTCAAACTTCACTGCACTATGACCTCCTTCTGATAACAAAAATTACTACATAACCTCAGGAGTGAAGACCAAAGCCTGAGTCCCACCACTGTGGGCAGGGGAGCCAAAGTCAATGGCCAAAGACTTCAGCCCCAGGCAGGTGGGTTGTAACTAGGGATGTAATTGTGTAGTCAATTAACCAATTAGCAAAGTTTATAGGTTAATGCTAAAGACTACATGCATTTCCCCCACCCCACCCCACCCGTCATTTTTTTAGCAGGCTGGCCAGCAGCCCGGATTAGTCCTGGCCTGTGATGGGTCTGGGACCTACCCCTGCTGAGTCTCTGCATTTAAAGTCTATTAGGAGCCAAGCAGGCAAGCCACCGGGCTCAGTTCCTGCTTGCATTGGATCCGGGAGCTCAGACTGCCCCCCACTGGACAGGCGCAGGGGCTGATGCCACCCCAGTGTGAGGAAACAGGCAGCCAAAACTGGCTCCCCTCACAGACCATCTCCCACTTGGATACAGAGGCAGCAGCATGGGTGACAGGGGGCTCCTCAGCAATGGGGCTGGAATGCACTGGCTGCCAGCCCCGCCCCCATGTACTACAGAATTGCTGAGTAACTGATAACAATTCATGAGGCTAATTGACTATTCAATTAACCAATATTTAACATCCCTAGTTGTAATGTAAGCCCTGCCATCCAGGGCTGAAGCCCTTGGGTCAGAGTTCATAGACACAGGTGGAGAGGGGGGGGTCAAGCTTTGGCTTCAGCTCTAGGCCCCAACCCAGAGTTTGAGAGCCAATAATATCTTGGTGTAACTGGCAAAACTCTCTCACGCAGCCAAGCTCTGAGCAAAAATCTTTTGTTTGCTTACACAGACATTCCCTGGACGCAGCAGCTATCGGGAAACCTTTTGAGGATGAGACCCATGAGACTATGGATACACTTTGCCTAGTAGGGAAGTGGTGGAAGCACTATTGTTTGGTGGTGACAAAGCCCTGAAGACTATTAAGTAGGGAACCAATAATGAAGTGGCAGGACTATAAGTTGGAAGGGAATGGGCCAATTTTTCTAAGTCAAAATTCAGGCCCATAAAATATTTCAAACATTTTTGTGCACATTCAAGTCAGGTGATTATATATCCAAATGATTGACTAGACACTTAACTAGTTCCTGTCACATGCAGACACCTGATTTGCACACACAATCATGATGGTAACACATGCAAATACATACAGTATGGTTCTGAAACACATTTTTTGCACATGAATCTCAAGTGTGAGTCCTTGAAAACCAGGCCCAATAACTCTTAAAAAAAATTAATGGAGATTGCCTATCTCCTAGAACTGGAAAGGACCTTGAAGGTCATCAAGTCCAGTCCCCTGCCTTCACAGCAGGACCAAGTACCATCCCTGACAATTTCTGCCCCAAATCCCTAAATGGCCTTTGCAAAGATTGAACTCACAACCCCAGTTTAGCAAGCCAATGCTCAAACCACTGAGCTATCCTTCCCCCTTTTTTTCAATCTCTAATTTCCATGGTTCCATAAAATCTGCATGGTGCCATGTTCTTGATAGGAAGTAGGATGAGTGAATATCATATTGGGGCCTGTTCCTTCTTCTGTGGAACTCAACAACAGAACTCCCCTCACTGCTATCTGTTGGGCAACTGCTATTTATTGGTAGTGCATGACAAGAGGGGAAATACTCAATGCAATGAAACTGTGCAGAGGCCTGAACTAAGGCAGCTCAGACTGATAAATTATTTGGGCTGTTTGAAAAACCCTGTCAGCATCAACCAACCAGGTATTCTCATATTTCTTAGCCTGACTTGGGATTCTGACAATAGATTATAATGTGATTGTAATTTCTGTAGGTAGGCAGATGGTAAGACAACACACAAAGAATTACAATCATCAGTGTATGATGTCGCTAAGACATGAATTAATGTTTCCAAAGGCATAAAGTCTAGGATTTTATGGAGATGAATTACTTTATGGACCCACACTGCAAACATGTGCTCATCAGAGTTACCAGAACTGCATCAAGCACCTGGCTGATTTGTACCACCTGACCTTCTGGGCCTGACCTGATCAATTCACCAACCCAGCTCCCTCAACATTTATTTCAGCAAGAAATCCCTCAAAACTAATGCTTGCTAGTCCATGTTTTAAAGGGTTAAAAAAATCGTCTAAAAAAATCATATGGCTTGGGAGTTCTATTTATTGTGCTGTCTCTAAGACTAGATGCAGTGAGGAAGAAAAGCGAATAGGGAGTAATAATTCAGTTCCTTCCAACCAGTCCTTCCATGCAGTTTAGGAGATAGAACAATGTCACCCTGGTGCAGGAAAAGTGGAGATAGGAAGTCAGGGGCAAGTCACAGAAAACTTATTATTATGCTCCAGCAACAAGCTTTTCTATGCACAAGATCAAAAGAATAGCTTTGTTAGAGACAGACAAGCTTTTGATCTTACACAGAAGTTGATCCAATAAAAAAAATTCCTCATCCACCTTCTCTCTGCAAGATGCAGACATTTCTTGCCTAAACAGCTTTACAATCCACACAAAGCAAACATTGGGGAGTGTTGAGGAGGAACTAAGTAAGGGAATGAGCACGATACAGGCAGTCCCCGGGTTACGTACAAGATAGGGACTACAGGTTTGTTCTTAAGTTGAATTTGTACGTAAGTCGGAACTGGCTCCAGATTCAGCCGCTGCTGCTGAAACTGACCAGGGGCTGACTACAGGAAGCCGGAGGCAGAGTTGCTCTGCCCCCAGCTTCCTGGAATCAGCCACTGATCAGTTTCAACAGCGGCTGAATCTGGAGCCTGGGACAGAACAGCTGGGGCGCTGCCGGGTAGGTCCCCCCAGGACCAACCCGGCAGCACCCCAGCTGCTCTACCCCAGGCGTCCACAACAAAAGCCTGGTCTGCTGGGGGGGGGGGCGCACTAGCTGCGCCCCCCCCCCCCAGCAGACCAGGGAGACCCAGAGCAAAGCTGCGGGGGCGGCGGGGTCCCGCGCCTCTGTGGCTTTGCTCCGGGTGTCCCTGGTCCACTGGGGGGGGGGGGGAGTCCCCAGCAGACCAGGGACACCCCAAGCAAAGCTGCAGAGGCGCGGGACTCCGCCACCTCCAAGGCTTTGCTCCGGGTGTCCCTGGTCTGCTCGGGGTGTCCCTGGTCTTCTGGGAGGGGTCCCCAGCAGACCAGAGACACCCTGAGCAAAGCCGCAGAGGCGGGGGTCCCGCACCTCCAAGGCTTTGCTCCGGGTGTTCCTGGTCTGCTGGGGACCCCCCCAGCAGACCAGGGACACCCGGAGCAGCTTTTCTCGCCCCGGAGGACGCGGTGGCGGGACCACTGCACGTCTGGGTGGTCCCGTCGCCCGCGAGTTCCGGGGCGAGAAAAGCCCCGTTCGTAATTGCGGAAAGTCGGATCCGCATAACTTGGGGACTGCCTGTAATTGTATTAGTATTATTATGAGAATTCACATTATTAACAACATATTAGAAGAGCAATGTTACTCCCATAGTTGAGCAGCCTGGCCATGGGAGCATCGCCTGAAAAGCTGAGACACAGAGCAGACAATTGCTATAGCTGCGAGCTGCAAAAACAGAGTGAGGAAAAAAAAAAATAGGAGAGATAGATGGATAAGGAGACTGGAAATGGGACATGGGACTTAATTTGAGATGCTGGCTCAAATTCAGGTCCATAATAAATAAAAATGGTCATTGAAATCTGGTGACAGTTTGGCCTATGCAAAGAAACAGGATCTCAGTCCAGCTCCAAATGAAGAGAGGTCCACAGCACAAAGCCACCTCACAGCCAGCACCCTTGGTAACCTTGTCAGCAATTTCAGCCCATGAGCTCCTGGGCTTAACTCACTTCTAACCAGAAGAAAACATCTGTCATGGCTCACTTCCCTATCCTGGCACTTTGAGTATAGATATGGGGCCAGCTAGCAGAATAAACTCTGTAAGAACCTGTCTCTGTAACTCCCAGAGACAAACTTGTCCTGTCTCAGTTTCCCTGAGGCACAAAAAGAAAGATGATTTGTCGCTGCCACCACCAAATGTAAATATAAAATAAACCCTTTTCCAAGGAAGGGATCACTTGGAACCTCCTCTGTGAGGCAAAGCTCTCCCCCCTGCCTCAATCTCTATTTTGCTTGGAGTTGGAAAACAAACAGAGATAATCCACAGAGAACAATGGGGCTCTACTCTCCCCGAGTAACTTAGGCACATAGGTTTAAGGACACAAAAACCAACCAATACCAGTGAACCAAAACAAAAAGAAAAACACTTTTATTATTAAAACAAGACTAGGGTTGCAAGCCTTGTAAGTGGCTGGGTGTTAAAAGCCATGGAGTAAAATAGACTCAGGGAGCATCCATGGGCTCTAATTCCTTAGTTACAAAAGAGAAAAACAACTAACTAGCTCAGACATGATTTCAAACCCTCAAACAAGGAAAACCATAAAACCTGACAGACTATCTAAACTTTTCTCCCCTTACACATTTTAATGAATTCAAGGAGTCTGTTCCTGGGAGAATCCGTCTCTCCTTTTACCTGGGGAAAAACTGCTCTGACCCAAAACAAAGGAAAAGGAAAAAAAACCTCTCAGTTTTAAATTCCTTATCAGCATTTCATTGGCTGAATGCCCAAAGCCCCCTCCCTCAGGTGCATCTCCAGAGTTGCTTAACCCTTTCCTCACTCTCCAGTCAAGTCAAACTCTCCTTTGCAGCTCCTTCAAGACACTATCTCTAGGTGATGAGGGCAGAGACACAGTGTAAGGATGGTGGGTCTCTTGTACATTTCAAAGGCTGAGGCACTGCAGGGAGGGAAGGGCCAGCAGGAGTTCCCTGCTGGTCCCACTCTCCCTGCAGAGCTTCCTTTTGAAATGTACAAGAGCCCGCCATTTTCGCGATCAGGGCTTTTTTGCGGAAAACAACTCTCTGCTGTCTACACTGGCCCTTTTGCACAAAAGTTTTTCGGAAAAAGACTTTTGCCTGAACAGGAGCAGCATAGTATTTCCGCAAAAGCACTGAATCTTACATGAGATCGTCAGTGCTTTTGCGGAAATTCAAGTGGCCAGTGTAGACAGCTAGCAAGTTTTTCTGCAAAAGCAGATGATTTTGCGGAAAAACTTGCCAGTCTAGACACAGCCTTACAGTACTAACTACACAATACAGCACACATGTTCTGAAGAGAAAATGCAAACTGAAAAGCCCTTGAGCTTTTCCCCCTCCATCCTATGCTGATTTCATGATGCAGGGTGTCTCCTCAGAGGCTAGTATACTTCACCTTATCTCCAGGCTACATAGCTATTTGTAGGCAGTCTTGGAAAATATGGCAAGGCATGATTCCCAAGGCAGTGAGATTGTTCAGCATCTCCTTTCATTTCTATGTCAGGGCTTAACACTACTTCCCACAGTCATTTGTGGTAACTTGTTAAGCTCTTCAGCATTGTGTGCACAAAACACAAGGGCTATGTCTACACTGGCGGGTTCTTGCGCCAGAAATATGCAAATGAGGCTAAGCATGGAATACTGCCAAGCCTCATTTGCATGCCTAATGAGCTGCCATTTTTGCAGAAGAGGCTCTTCGCCAGAAGGAGCTGTCTACACTACCCCTTCAGGACTTACCTTCATTTGAAAATCTGGCACCTTTAACCAAGGTTTGAACAAGGATATGAACTGGATGGGTCATTATACGCAACACCTTAATGACATCAAAAACTAAGTATCAGGCACTTACAGCCCACTATTATCCTCATTTAGCAAGAAGACTAATGGATAAGATTTTTTCCTTCTCTTTCCCTCCTGGTTCCCTCTTTTTCTGCTATTTATTTGTACCTCTAGACCCTTTGCTCCATTTATCTGAAGTGGGTTGTGCCCATGAAAGCTCATGACACTATCTACATGTTTTCTTAGTCACTAAAGTGCTGCAAGACCATTCATCTTTTTTTTTCAGTTACAGACTAACACGGCTACCCCTCTGAGACTATTCTTTGGTTAGTCTGTTTTTAACAGTCTCCATAAAAATAGTATTAAGCAATATTGAACACCTTGTATTTCAATGCTTAAGAACAGAACATGGATTTTACTAACTGCCAACTGCCACATCACATATTCATCCTGAATTGAAGATTTAATGCTTTCTATCTTGCTGCCTCACCGTGAAACAGATACATCTTGTCATGTGTTAGATTGTACAGAGCTGAGTGTATAATGTGAGCCTGTAATTTGAATGTAGCTAAGAATTCTGTTAAGTGAATCAGAATACAATCTTATTTACCCCGGCAGTGCAAATAGAAGTAAAATGTAGTGAACACTTTTATCCCTTACATAAGCAGGCTCCCAGTGTACATAAGATATAGAACTGCTGAGCAGGAAAGTGACATTTTTACAGTAACTTTTCATCACATAACTGCTTTTTCAGGTCTAGGTGATTTTAGTAACTCACACACATCCACATAAGTATTTTTTACAAGCTATGAAACAGACATACAAAAGACTCCAAACCACCACATCTGATTTTCTCTCTGCAGGAGTCACCTTTGACAGCAAGATAAATGGACTGGCAGCTGTGTACCTGCTCCAGAGCACCTGCTTGTTTCATTGCCTGATTAATGTTGAACACTATACTTAGTCTAATTTATCACTTGCATGCATTTATAGGTTGCTCAGAACCTAAAGGAAAGTTTATGTGCAGATGCACCCAGACAATAAAACAAATACCATATTGAAAATGACTATAGTTTAATTTCAAAGTGAGTCCCTATGAGACTCATTGCTTAGGGATGCAATGTCTCAGTTTACCATGGTTTTACATTCCCATTACACGTTCACTGGCAGCTGACAAGCAAGATATAACACTGCAGCAAAACAGCCACTGTGGTCCCCTGAGAGAATGACATCCAATTATTAGGTGAATTTCCTAGTTTGTTTGACTATTTTCAAGAGACATAATAAAGAACAGATCTAGGATGCTGATAGAGAGGTGGGAGTTTTGGCACTAAAGTGTTCCTACCCCTATGAAGATAAAATAAGAGACAGTGGCCATGTAGTCACCCCAAATCTTCATAGTGAACAGTTCACTATTGCTTTCCCCAAACACACATTTCCCCAGGAAAGCAAATCTAACCCAGCTGGAAGTGGGCCCACAGGAGAAAATCAGGGCATCATAAGGCAGGGCTTCTTCCAGCATGCTAAGGACTTCTGCCACTCTCTCAAATTCTGTTAGGCAAGTATATTGTCCTAACTTAAAACAAACAAATGAACAAACCAGTTCCTCCAGTCACCCACCACCACAGACTCTCACTGCCTCGCCTCGCCTCCCCCCCAAGGAATTCTCTGGCAGCTCAGCTCTGTCTTAATTTGCCTTACTAAGTTTACAAACCCCACACACTACCAACTCTCCCTCTCGCTAACCCATTATAGCATCAGGTGCACTGTTTAAAAAACAAATTTAGGCCAGCTGACCAGCCACAGTGTACATTGGCCTCACATCCTCTTAAAGGGCCCAAGGGACACAACACTTAGGTTAACTTGTTTAAGAATGACAAAGAGGTGGAACATCTGGTGCTCAGGGCTGATGGGACATTTAAGGAGGTGGGAATTTAGGGATTCTCTTGGAAGCTGAGGCTCCACCCACCTGCAGGGATTGGTCTAACATAAACCCCTGCATGGAGATGCTGTGGAACCCAATCTGTGCACAGCTCGCATAAACTAACTACTCAAAGGTTTCCTATCACTATCCAAATCAGAACTGGGATACACTAAAGATTCTCTTCTGATGTCAAAATGCATGACAGCCATCCCATATTTAATTACTGAACAAATAGAAGATTGGGGTAGGAAGAGTGCCCACCACCATGTAATGATTGCAAGTTTGGCCAGAATTAGAGAAAGGTCCCAAAATCAGTTCATCTCCCCCTGCAGAGCAAGTGGTTTATTAGTCACAAATTAAAATGAAAAAGGATTCCCAAAAATATAACTATCAGAATAAAAATATGTTATTCTTCAGTTAGTCAACCAGTAAATGCTGGATATGTTAATTGCCTGCCTATGGCTCCTCCTAAGAATAATAATAGAAACCAATTTGAATAACAAGCCAGCGGTCTACATTCAGGCAATTCCTGGTTAATCATAATGCAAATATTGTCCCTAACTGGCACATCAGAACTAAGGCCTGCTATGGGATTCTAGAGAGCATACCACCAACTCACTGGCCAGCCATTAGTTTTGAGACTGACCTCCCTTAATGCCAGAATTTCTTCTTCAGTTATGGATTGGTTTGGATTTTATTTCAAAATATTATTTCAACTCAGTTCTTTGAGTGTGGATTTTCACTAATGCTACTTTTGAGTAAGGAAAATTTTACATATTCTTCTAATTGTGTGTGACAATTAAAATATTGAATTATAGGCATACACAAAGCATCACATTCACCCTGGGACTAAGACTTTGTAGAGCAAATATAAATTAGCAATTTTTTTTTTTTACAACTAAGACTTAAAACCTTATAAATAATGCAAAGGCTGATAAATATAAGCTCTTAACCACAACACAAGTTATAGTTACAAAGCATAGCAAAAACATTGCATATAGTAGAATTTGCACTGATTGCCTGAACTGCTCACATGATAAAGTGCTCACATGTTATGAAGTGATATCAAGGGAGTCATACAGCCATGTAATTTCCGTTAATGTTGTATAGAATGGTAGTATTTTTAACAATTGTCTTCCTCAGAAAAGTTAAAAAATAGGAGTCTGGGTAATAACAGATACTTGTACAATACCAACAAAATGTGCTGAGAGATAATATCTGGCTTTATATGCTATTATTTTTCAAGAATTACAATCAGTTCTCCATTAGCACAAAGTGGTTTGTAAAAGCTTGAGTTGAAGAAAAAAACTATCATACTGGAGTTAACCAAACAAGATATAATGTTGGGGTGTTTTGTTTAGCCAAATGCTGTGAGGATTTTTTTCACTCATGGACAACCAGAATAGATTAGAAATTTCTCTTTAGTTATTTTTAATTATACATTCAACTAATCCTTTACTGCTGTGGGAATGCTGTACCACTATGCACACACACAATTCATGTCCCCATGGATTTCTTTGCTCTCCTGTAGAAAAATTACTTTCTGACAGAGAAGTAAAGGGAACCTGAAAAAGCAGTCATGCACTGCTCCCCCAGCCTCTCAGGTGCATTGCTTCAGGCACTTAGAGCAGCTGGTAGAGAGGTAAATCATTAGGGGTAGGCTGGGGACGATCATGGCCAGTAGCTCCTATCCTGCATTGGACTCAGTTTCTAATGGAGACCACACAAACAAATCCCAAAAGTAGCTAACTTCATATGCTAAAAAGGGCAATCTGAGTTTTCAACTTTTTGGTTAGATATTAAATGCACTTATCATGACTCAGGGATGAAGGCTGATGAGAGGGGGGTTAAAAAGTGTATTAATGGTATTTTAATTGCATATTAATATGGTGTATGTGATCTGTGCAATTTATTCCTAATCTGTAGGTTAAGGGAAAGTGGAGAGAAAAACTTTCTTTGGCTGATCAGAAGATGGGCATATATAACACTTTTTTGCAACAAGGATTTGCTCTAGCCTAGAGCCGGAGTAATTATACTTCCCTACTTAATGAGGCACTTAAGGTATGTTTGTTTTTTCAATTGTAATCAAATCTTAGGAAATTGCCATTTTATTTAAATAACTGCTAGTCCACTATATATTTAAAATATGCTTTAGTGGATGAGTTTAATAATATGTGTGTTCCCCTCTAGCACCAGTATTTCTAACAACACTACAGTTGTGTAAACTGTAATTCCATTATTCCATAAAGCAGCCAGAAGAGGGCACTCCAACAGAGAGAAAGGCAGCTGCTTTTGCTGAGACACAAAGCCTACTAACATTGCAGTGCTTTCCTCCCACAGGGGTGAGGGAAATTTACGCTAACACATGAAAGCGGTGCTGCTAATTACCATGTTTGACAGCATCTCTACACTTAAAACAATATTCAGTGCCGACACTACCTATTCCAGGAATGGGCAAAAGATGGCCCATGGGCCACATCTGACCCACCAAATCACTGGATCTGGCCTGCCACCACCCTGAAGCCCATCAGGAGCCTCAGGTAGGCTCCCTGCCTGCCGTGCCCATGAACGCTGCAGGGACCATGTGTGCCTGCCCCCATGATCTCAAAGGTCACATTGGCCCGTGGTGCAGGCAGCACGTGGAGGGCCTCCCCACCAAGGGGCATGGAGAGATGCACATAGCCCCACCGTTGGGCACTTTCAGCAGCATGTGACGCTGTGGCAAGTAGGGAACATGCTCCAGGGTCCGCCTAAGTAAGTGCCTCCCAGCCTGCACTTGACATCCCACCTTCTCCTGCACTCCACCTCCCTGCCCCAGTCACAACTCAAACCCTCTGCACCCAAACCCCCTCCCAGACCCTACACCCCTCGTGCACCCCAATCTCCTGCTTCAGATCACAACCCCTCCTGGACCCTGCACCATCTCTTACACCCCTCCTCCAGGTCAGAATCCTCTCCTTCGCCCTCTGCACCTGCACCCATTCCCCCTCCCAGACCCTGTATCCCCATGCCCTGCCCCAGGTCACAGTCTCCTTCTTTACCCAAATTCCCCCTCTAATAATATCATAGAAGAGTGTAGCCCTTGACCGTTTGAGACGTTATTGGATTCTGGTATGAACATGCAAAATCTTGTTGTGACCATTGTTATACGTTTGCACCAAATCTTGTGCAAAGTTGGCCAAGTAAGATGTCTATAGAAAGCTTATGATTCGCTGATTCTGTTTATACTGCTCATGAGCATGTGTCATTTTGTATTTGAAGTTATGAGTGTTGGTGCTCTGCTTTTATTTCAAACGTTTGCTTCTGGGAGACTATCAAAAGGCTTCACCCACCTACTGTAAGAGAGTGGCTAGTTAAGTGACTCACAGTACTTCACTGACAATGGACCTTAAGTGATGCCAATCCACATCTGAGGAACCTGCAGAAGGTAAGCAACGGCTGCTAAGGACTGAGTTATGCATGGACAGTTGACTTACTCATGTGACAAACCTAATTTTGGGAGGTTCTTTCGCACAGTGAGAATAATAGGATTCCTTCCACGTGGGCAAGGTTATGAATAGGGCCTTTGAGGTTCCTCCATTTGTCTTCACTCCAGCTCATCACTGCAGAAGCATCTTTGCTCTAAACTGAGCCTGGAAAGGCTGATGACCCATCCTAATGAAGGATGTATTCCAGAGACTTATAAAACAGCAGATTATTTCATCTTTGTTACAAATCTGCACCCAGAACCTTGTAACTGGCATGTGTAATTAGTTTCCTTGAACAATTTTACTTTCAACCTTTTATTTCTTTATTAATAAACCTTTAGATTTTAGACTCTACAGGATTGGTCCAGCGTGCTCTTTTGGGTAAAATGTGAGATCTAAATTGACCTGGGAATTTGGCTGGTCCTTTGGGATCAGAAGAACCTGTTCAGATTTGGTTAACCTCTCATCTGTGTAAGTTACGGTACTGGTAATGGCACAGGAGAAGCTGGAGTGTCAAGGGGATTGCTTGTGTGACTTCTTGCTGGCTGATGTAGCAAACAGAAGTGCTCTTTGTGAGTGATTTGGTGTGCCTTATAGAGGAGGACTCCCGGTCTGTAAGTAGCCCTGCTTCTAAGACATTTGCCCTGATTTGACCTCTCAGCAGTGCCCCAGAACCTGTTATATTACACAACTTACCAAATTCTATGCTAACAGAAGGGGTTCTCCTATCCCGCATAGATACTTCACCTCTTCAAGAGGCAATAACTAAGACTGTGTAGACTGTAGCTAAGGCTGTGTAGACAAAGTCTGAGCCACATAAACATGTAACTTCTAGGTTAGTCTGTTGAGTTTGTAAAGCATCTCTTAGACTGAGCCCATGCTGGTCAGACCTGTTTACGTTATTTATTATATTTAAATTTATTTCAGAAAGTGTCTATCCCACAGCTCTAGGGCATGTACAGTAACTAAGTAAACCACAAGGACAAAAACATCCACAAAGTAATGGGCTGATCAGCTGGCATAGCCCCTTTTCATAAAATTGCCCAACCAGAAATAATTGCTTCACCCAATCACTCTCTCCCTCCAACCACACACAACTCAGCCCCCAGTCACAGCCAGCAAAAAGAAATGCAACTTTCAATGCATCCTGGAAATGAATAAATTCAGGGCCTCCCAGACCAAGAATGGCGATGGGATTGTTGATTGCACAGATGTGCTGCTGCTTGTAGTGGTGTTTGGTTTTTGTCGGGGGATTGTTTTGCATTATTGTTTGGAGGGTTTGTTGTTGGTCTGGTTTCTGAGGACTGGGCAAATCGAATCCCATCAGGGATTGGTAGGTTTGCTCTCCTGAAAGAGGCACTGAGACCATTAGCAGTGCATCTTTATGTGCTTTAACAGTGAGAACCACATCACAGATGGGGACTTGAACATTTCCTGGGGCTTTTTGTGCCTCACTGAGTATGATGGGCCCAAGCTCAGTCATGGTTGGTGGCATGATCTATCTTTTCTCTGTCTGGTTGAAGGTTTTCTGTCTCAGTGAGTTCAGCTTGTATTTGGTGTGGTCAGTGGTTGGTTCAGATATATGTTCATGTAGCCTCGGTCGATAGTCACTACCATTTTCAATATAGCTCTGCAGCTGTGATTTTGCAGCTGGGGAGGATGAAGGTGTCATTTTCATTTCCTGTACTGTAGTGGTGTAGTCCTATGAGTGAGGGTGGCAGACAGATTCAAATGAAGTTTTACTACATCTGCCCACGCACAGTCAATTAGTGAATGATGATAGTCTGCTTCAGGGACACCAGAACGGGGGGGTGGAGAGGAGTGAGTGCAGGGCAGGGTCTTCTGGGAAGGAGTTCCACAGCATCAGTGCCTCAGGGAAAGGGCCAGTGAGAGGGCAGGGTCAGAGTTCAGGCACCAGTGCCCCTTCTCCCCCCCCCCCCCCCCCCGCGCGCACACATTTAACAGGTGCTTCTGCCGATTCTGATTGGCTCAGTCAATGTACAGGGAACGGGCAACTTTGGGCAAAGGCGTTAAGAGCACTAATGACCAGGAACTGAGAGTGTTCCTCTAGCTCAACAGTACAATCCTTACATCAGGCCACTTATTTTTCTAGGGATTACAGGAAACTTGGTGGAGTCACTAGCTGTGCTGGTAGAAGAAAGGCCCAGACCTTCACCTAGATGAAGTGATAATCAAATGAGGAGAATGTGCTGACCACAATTTTCATGTGAGGTGGGTCACAACTAAGAATACTAGCTTCAAGATAAAATGCTGAGAAACAGGGCAGACACACTCCAAAACTGGTGGTTATTCCTCCTTAAGATGTACCAATTCTTACGCAGGAAGTAGTTTGGACCAGGGCAAAAGAAGGTCATTGCACTTGTCCTCTTACTGACTGGATGCCTGAGGGGGTATTTATACCTCATGCAGCCTGGAGGGGCCCTCTTTTTTCAGAATTGAGCTGGCATCAGCCATCTACTCATCCATGAACTTGGCAGCAGGGACAGGTTCCCTTCAGACCCTCTGTGAGCATTATGCAACTTACCGTTCCTTTTGGGGGGAAGGGCTAAAAAGGAAATTTTCTCTACCAATTAGATTGGTTGAGGCACAGTGGAATTTTCACCTTTCCTCAGGAGGTCTAGGATATGGTGCAGCAGAGTAGTTCCCTCTAATTTTTTCCATGTATGTGTGGAATAAATTTTGCTATGTGCACCAAGGCATGTGTGAATGTGCACCATTAATAGAAACACATGTTGCCAGTGCTCTGCTAATTACCTGGGTTGAATCTGTATTGGATGGCCACACAAGTGCTAAACTTATAGGGAACACTGTTAGCTCATATAATGTTGCAGATGCACAGAGCAGGTACGCGGTATGGAAGGGATATGGGTAAGGTAAAATGAATTGGGAAAGGATTTAAAGGAAAGCATCCCTTATGGAAGTGGAGAAAGTGGAACACCTACATCGTGTGCAGCAGGGAGCTAACTGCCTCTGCTTTACCTAGCCCCCCTCTAAGAGCATGTCTACACAGCAGCATTATTTCAGAATAACTGACATTATTTTGAAATAACATAGTGTGCATCTACACTATAAGCCTTTTATTTAGAAATAATAACAACATGGAGGACTTCTTTCTCCAACTCATGGTAACCTTCATTTCATGAGGAATAAGGGAGGTTGAAAGAAGAGTGTTCCTCCTTTGACTTCCTGCTGTGTTGACAGCACCAAAAGCTGAATTAAGCTATTTCAACTTAAGCTACAGAACTGATGCAGGTGAAGTTGCGTAGCTTAATTGGACTTTAGCCCTGCTGTTTAGATGTGCCCTAAAAGAGCTCAGGAAGGGGACTAGGGAGCTCTTAAATCTGGAAAAGCAAGACGTCTATTTATCCCTCCCCTTTATTCATTTCCTGCAAAGGAAAGGCAGTGAGGTCCCAACACATGTAGAAATGATTAAGGAAAGGATGATGTACAATTTGTTGCCATGTACTCCAACGTATTTTAAATGAATAAAGTTGCAGCCTAATTAAACCACAACCATTGCCTCCTATCTTTCTTCCAATGTGCTATGCTGGTATGGCTCTAATGTTCGCTCATTGACTGCACGTCAGTGCTGTTGCTGTACCCAGTTACATCTGTGTTGGCCTGAAGAGATTCCATATGGGTTGCTACACCAGCAAAGTGGCTGTACAAAGTCAGATTGTGAATTATACTTGGTTGGGGGCCAACCATGCAGTTACTAGAAAAAGCTTGAAGCTGCTGGGAGGAGAGGGGTTAGGGACCCTTCCCCCTTGGCAAACACAGAAGTGTTGACTTTCAGAGCATGGTACAAGGCCCAGCTGCTTACTCAGGCAGTGGTGTATTGATGAAAGTTTATTTCTCTTTATAGCTGAGTGTGAGGAAGAGGTTTTAGTTTCCATAGATACTAGTCTAATATATTAATTATTGTTGGAATTATTTATGTATTGTATTTATACATGTAGGTACACAGGCTAAGAGAAAATGCAGTGGAGAAATTTTAAAATATCTTAGAATAATTCAGCCATAGATGCTAGAAGTAAGATAGTGGGGGGCTGTTACATCCCTGGCTTTAAGTGGTTTCCATCATATACAGGGTTAATGGTTTTATTCAATGACTCTCAGCCCCCACACTATACAGATTGTCCCAGCTCCCCTGAATTCAGATATACTTTTCTTTAGACTACAATAAAAAAATAACCCTCCGTTCAGTCCATGGTAAACAACAGCAGGCTCTTTAAAGCTAGAGCAGGAAAATAAACCTGGTATATTCTATGAAATTCAGTGAAATTCTCTTTTAAGAGATCTGTTCCTGTGTTTTCTCTATTCTAGTCTGAGTTCATATACTCAGAAAAAAATTAACATCTAATCCACTTAGTCTGCTGTAACCGTAAGTAAACTCAGAATATATCTATATCCACATATCTGGAATTTTATGATTTCTAAGGTAGGTTTCCAACAGATGACAAAAGTTTCTTGGGTAAACAAGAGGACAAAGGAGCTGTTGTTAAACTGAATCTAACAGAATTTGAAGCACAAACTTTAACTCATATCTAGCACTACCTGAATCATCAATCACATTTCTTGGCCAAGATTGAGAACAATTTTGGTTTTGCCCTATTCAGCTTTCTTTCTGAAATTGCTGAAGGATCTATATTTCAAGAGCAGGTGGAGAAGCTTATTTAAAATCACTGGCATTTAAAATCACATTTTTCCAGGGTGAAGCCCATTGCTGGCTAGAGTCATGCTAGAATGTATTGTCTAAAAGGATGAATCAAACTTATATTCTTCCTCTGAATTTTCCTTAATGTATTTCCTTCTTTCCTCAATATGGTGCTATTGAACTAACTTAATTTTAGCATAAACACTGATGACAACAAAACTAACATATTCAAGCCATCTCTTTCAGAAGGGGACAGTAATAAATGAGCTTACTCTGATGGTGAAAAACGCCAGCATGTGGCAATAAATTCATATTCAAAGGAATATTCTGCTATAGTGAGGGTTAAGATGATCCATCCCATGTCCACTCCATCAAGATCCCTGTGCTTGCAGGGCTGGCTGGGAGGAAGGGCGGCGGGAAGCAGAGCTGGCAGGGGGGACGTGCAGCCACTGGCCGCAGCCAGAGTCCAACAGGCCGTGCCCCCAGCAGGCATTCCCTCTAGTTGCTAGTAGAAGCCAGGTGGGAGCGGGGGGAGTGGCTGGGAGCCGCTCCTCCCGCCTGGCTTCTGCACGCAACCAGAGGCTCCCAGCTGGGAGGCAGGGCCGCGACTGGCGCTGAGAGCCTCTGGTTGTGGGCAAAAGACAGGCGGGGGCAGTGGCTGGGAGTCCTGGCCACTGCCCCTGCCTCACTTGGTTTTTAAATGCGACCACAGGGCTCCCAACGCCAATCGTGGCCCCGCCTCCCAGTCGCTCCCCTGTACCTGCCAGGCTTTTGTCCGGCGCCCAGCTGGAAATTAGAAAATACTGCACCTTGTACATGTCTGGTATTTTCTGAATGTTTCTACCGGACAGAGGGCGCAAAAACTGGACTGTCCAGTAGAAAACCGGACACCTGGCAACCCTAGATATAAGCTACACAATTGACATAGCTTAATTGGCATATCTTATTTCGAGATAAGCCCTGCTATGTAGACGCACCCTTAGAAATTAAAGGAAAAGAGTAGCCCAATGGATATTGGAGTAGTATAGCATCTAGTTCCAAGACCAAAAGAGGCTGGATATCAGAGATGCCGAAGGGGGGCAATCTGTATTGCCCTTGAGGTCCCAACAGGGGCGGATATATGGCAGGGCGAACGGGGCGGCCGCCCCAGACCCCGCCCTTCAGAAAGCCCCGCGCATGCGCCGTGGCAAAGGGGGGCCCTGCGGAATTATGCTGCCCAGGGCCCCGCAAAACGGTCATCTGCCCCTGGGTCCCAATATGATTGGTTAGCAAGGTAATGCCAGACAGTCTTATAGGAGACTATGCTGATATTGAATCTGGGATATGTACGATATGCAGGATTTTTTCTGCTAAGCACAAAAACAAAAATTCTCCACGGTTCTAGTTCAAAAACATAAATCTGACATTCTCAAACGGATCTTTTTAAGCACAAATGAATAAAATGTTGCTGTCCTATCTGATTACTTTTAAAAAGCATAGATTTTGCTGCAGATTTTTTTCTGATTTACAGTATAGTACTGTATTGCCATTCCTGTGTATATTTTTTAAATTAGGCACTAAGATTGCTTTCATGTACTGTTAGGTAAATGTTTAAAAATATAATTAAGAGAGGAGTTTTGCAAAGTTGGCTTACATTTCTGGCATCAAGTTTTCCAGTTGCTTCCAGATTCCTGCATTGTTCTGATTTAAAACATCTGGCTATGTTTAATGCGATTTGAATTAATCTGACCATTTCATTTACATTTCTAATTTAAAGTGTTTCCAGCAGCATGCATAGGTTTTCATCTTCTGAATACATCTTTCCATTTAATGAATTTTATTTGGAAGAAAGTGTGTTATCAACTGTCTTGTAAATTTTTATCTTAATTGCCGGGCATACAAATATACAAAAACCATGGGGGAAGAGTATAGAAGAGGTCATGAAACAAATTCTATTGTGCTTTATTCACTTGGTTAGTTTGTCAACATAAACTTTATCTATAATAATCTCTATTGAGTCTTTATAGTTTATGCTTTTGTTCTTTTTTTTTTTTAAGCGCATTCCCATAAAAAGTGACAAAAATATTTTTTCACAATTCTGGTACAAACATAAGACCAGATGCTGCATACCTTACTGAGACAAAATTCCCCATAGTAATTTTGCCCAAGTCAAAAGTGCAGAATTACATCATATACACGCTCTAGATATACATAATGTACATACGCTGTTCAATTCGAAACAAAGGGTATAATTCACTTGCAAAAACCAACTTAAACACAGAATTAAGGTTGTTTGGTGGTATGTTGTTGACACGGGGAACTCCATGCTCTATGAAAATTCGCTTATGAATATGAACATGCATAACTCAAAGAAGTTTAGATGAAATTCCTCATGTAACATATCAGTTTTAATGTTACTAGATGCAGAAAGTGCATGCTGTATTTTGGTGCTTGTATCATTCCTCTATGTGAAGTTTAGAAGTATGAAATGTGGATCTTTTTACAGTTCTAAATGTGCTAATGAGGGCCATTGCTGATGCTTCTGAAATGTAATGGCTCAGTAATCAAATCAATTATCTGTGAATAGTCTTGTATGTCCTGTAAGCCCAAACTGTGGTTGAGTCTACAAGGACATGTGGCCAGGCCACCTGATGCTGAAACACATTTTGGACCTGATACTTTTCCACTCAAGGTGATAAAAATTTGAACTGAGCACAAAGAATTCCCACTTTGGGCAAAAGAAATATAAGAGGAAGGAAAACAAACAAACAAACAAACAAAAAGGCAGTTGCCAGATGCCAGGATTTCCCCCTCCTCCCCGCTTACCACCTAAAAAACATCTAAGACTGAACAGGGGGAAAGATCAGGTCTAAACTAAGAGACTGCTTAGCTTGTGAAAGAGGTGTTTAGATTAACTGTTTAGGGTAAGAATTCACATGTAACAAATCTCTTAGTATATTAGAATTATCTGGTGTTCTTTTGTTTATTTTAACTTAGTAACTTACTTTGATCCGACTGTTTTCACTTGCAACCATTTAAATCCTACTTTTTATACTTAATAAAAACACTTTTGTTTTTTATCAAGCCCAGAGTGCATAATTGTTACTGGGGGGGGGAGGGGGGCAACCACTGTGCATCTCTCTCTTTCATTGATAAAGAGTGTGAGCTTACCTGTTCTCTTTAGATTTAGTCAGATTTATTTGGGGTTTTGGTCCCATTTGGTTTCCTGGGTGCTGAGCTCTTATAGGCTGAGCCCTCCCAGAGCTGAACTGGTTCAGAGTCTGTGTTGCTCTGCAAGGGGGGGGGGGAGCAGTAACTGTGCTTTGGCTGGGGGACCAGAGGATCTAGCCCAGTAGGATAGGGCCGTGGGAAGCCCCAGAGAACAGAAAGGCACGTGTCTGTGGCATGATCAGCACACCAGTGACCAACCCCAAGGGGATTTCTATGATCCAACCCGTCACAGTTGTCTCCTTGCAGAATTTTTAGCTGAATAAAACTCAAACTTCTAAAAACCAGGAAATGCAAATTTAACTCTGCCTCATTCAGCAATACCCCAATAACACACATACCTTTACTCTGACAACACACATACCTTTACTCTGACAACACAGTTCCTAGAATGAATAACATCTTCACCTCCTTGTACATTCCTCTCTCTCTCAGCCACAAGATTCCAGCTAACACTGTTCAAGGACCGAAAGAAAAAACCCACCATTTAGCACACTGACCCAACAGACCCCCACCCAACAACCCTCAGGTGCCTTTCCCTCCCCACACACATACATATCTGCATCCCACCAGACCTGCTTTGACATACCTCACCAGTCATACCCTGACTGCACTGTCTCCTCCAGTCTATGCCCCAATACCATAATTGTATCTAAGCCTCCTCACTGCAAGCAGGAAACACGACGTCTCCTTACAGTCTTCCAATGTGTCTATTGCTGTTACCCCACCACATCCTCATAACCTGGCTCACGTACAGAGCCAGTGCCTGAAGTGAAAAACAATAAGGACTTCAGTGGAATAGCACTGGGGTGCAAAGTGGGGGTGCATTTGGTTGGATGCATTAGCAGAGATGTGGCATGCAGGCAAGTTGGGTTACATGGCAACTGGCATGCACCGGTGGAGCTGAAGGTACGGGAAAGTTGGGAAGGTTGGGGTGCAGGGTGGTTGGGATGCACTGGTAAAGCTGGGGTGTACTGGCAGAGTTGTCAGTGCAGGATGCTGGTGTGCACTGAGCCCCACCTACTCCTATTCCTTCACTCCTTCCCTTCCATGCCTGATTTTTTCTCAAAAACAGACTGATTACATTCCCCCCAAAATAAAACTGTGACCCCAGTCACAAATTATAACAACTTCCAGCCAGGCAGTACAAAACTCTTTTTGTCTTAGGTGGGGGCTTGTTATTAATTTATCCTTAATTAGATCAATTGAAGAGTGAGTTCATCACTGTCAAGCTCAACAAGGTGTGTGATTCATACAGTCATCAATTCCACTCAGTTTAAGAGTTCAAGAAAGCAAAAGACACCTAGATTGTGGGTGAGTAGGTGTGGTAATTTAGGAATGACTACAAAGTTGGGTCACTACCACTACTTTGTGTCCTCATGAGGTATACCCAATTTCAAAGCAATCTGACTAAGCATGTTGATTTTCCCTTAGGGCACTTAACATACTGCTTGGGTGCTGCCACTGTAGCACTTTAGTGAAGATGCTCCTATACTAATGGGAGAGAGCTCTCATGTAACAGTTAATCCACCTCTCTGAGAGGTAGTAACTATGACAATGGGAAAAACAGGTGAGATCATTGTGACTGACATCACACCTGAGTGCATTTTCACATCCTTGAGCGATCTAGTTATGCCAACACAAATCTGCAGTGTAGACCTGACCTTAGAAAGGTTGATCTTGAAACAGACATTGTGATGCAACCTTAATCAGAGTGGCACTGCTGCATCACTATAGTTCTTGTACAAGCTGAGCAAGGGTACGGGAAGCTTGCTGCTCTCCCACATTCCTGTGCTCATTCATTAGCATAATCCCCTGATCAGAGTGGTACAGCCCCGGAAGTCATATATAGTAAACTTCCGATAATCCAGCACCTTTAGGACCCAGGGGGTGCCGGATTATCAGAAATTCCGGACTATCAGAAGGGGGGGCTATGACGGATCTGGGGTGGGGTGGGGTGGGGGGATGCCACCCCAGACCCCTCATAGCCCCCCCTTCCGATAGTCCGGCTTTGCCCCAGGCATCCCCGATTCAGCCGCTGCTGGTCAGTTTCATCAGCAGCTGAATCTGGACGCCTGGGGCAGAGCAGCTGGGTTGCTGCCAGATTGGTCCCGTAGCACCGCCCCTCAGCGCTGCAGAACCAACCCGGCAGCACCCCAGCTGCTCTGCCCCAGGCGTCCCCAAGTCAGCCGCTGCTGAAACTGATCAGCGTCTGACTCCAGGAAGCCTGGCTCTGCCCCGGGCTTCCTGGAATCAGCCACTGGTCAGTTTCAGCAGCAGCTGAATCAGGAAAGCCGGGCGCAGAGCAGCTCCAATTGTCTGGCTGCCCAGAGCACTTCTGGGTTCCCGATGGTGCCGGACCATCAGGAGTTTTACTGTACTCTTTAACACCTGCAGACCGAACTCACTGGGGAGCAGGCTCCATGGTCTGTGGCAGTCTGGCTCTGCACACCCCTTTAGTTAAAGATCTCTGGCTAGCCCTTTACAAAGAGGTAGAAAATTAATGTTTTGTTTCTTCAGCCACCCATACTGACTGCATATCATGAAAGAGTATAACTGCTTTCCCACAGCTGTTTAATGAAAGCAAAGGGGTACTTGATAGGCCAGAGGTGGGTAATAAGAAACCTGTGGACTGGACGTGGTTCACCAGGATTAGTCCCTGGCAGGCTACCAGACAGCTTATTTACCTAGGGTTGCCAGATGGTTTCCCAAAAAATACCAAACACACGTGCTAAAAATTTGTAGAGCAAAAAAATAAAATTAAAAAAAACCCTCCTCCCCCTGCACGAGTATGCTTAACACTGAATGCGGACTTTACTATAAACAATCAACAGTCTACATCATATATTGTACATGCATCTGACGAAGTGGGTCTTTGCCCACGAAAGCTTATGCTCCTACACTTCAGTTAGTCTATAAGGTGCCACAGGACTCCTCGTCGCTTTTACATCATATATTGACACTACATAAACCTCCCAGCATGCAACTAGCTGAGGGCTCCCACCTGGCAACCCTATTGCCAGGCTGAGCTAGCCTCTCAGAGTCTTTATTCAGTTGTGGAGGGGGATTCAAGCCTGGCCCATATTCTGGCCATGACAAGAAGTGGATTATGTGCCTGAAAATCTATGACCAGAAAGTGGAAGGAGCCATACTCTGCCCCCACTCCCAGGCCAGAATGTCTGGCTGGGCTCTGAGCAGAGGGCAGACTGTGATGAAAAGGGTGTTAACAGATTTGCCGAATACTCTGGGGTATGTTCATGTATTATTACTCTTATGGGACTGGAGTGTGGTTAACAATTCTATCAGGCTACATCTAGACTGGCAAGATTAGCGCAAATTCTCTAAACGCAAGAGTATTTGAGTAAGAGTGTGTGTATACTGGCGTGTGCCTTGTACAAAAGCATCCGTGCCAGTGTAGATGCTCTTGCGCAAGAAAGCTCCAATGGCCATTTTAGCCATCGGGCTTTCTTGCGCAAGAAATTGATGTTACCTTGAGCAAGAGGACTTATCCCTGAGCGGGAGCGTCAGAGTATTTGCGCAAGAAGCACTGATTTCATACAGTAGAATGTCAGTGTTCTTGCTCAAATACTCGTGGCCAGTGTAGACAGGTGGCAAGATTTTGTGCAAAAGCAGCCGCTTTTGCACTAAATCTTGCCAATGTAGACACAGCCTGGCTACGTCTACACTGGCATGATTTTCCGAAAATACTTTTAACGGAAAAGTTTTCCGTTAAAAGCATTTTCAGAAAAGCGCGTCTAGATTGGCAGGATGCTTTTCCGCAAAAGCACTTTTTGCAGAAAAGCGTCCGTGGCCAATCTAGACACAGTTTTCCACAAAAAAGCCCCGATCGCCATTTTCGCAATCGGGGCTTTTTTGCAGAAAACAGCACTGTGCTGTCTACACTGGCCCTTTTGCACAAAAGTCTTTCGGAAAAAGACTTTTGCCCGAACGGGAGCAGCATAGTATTTCCGGAAAAGCACTGACGATCTTACATGAGATCGTCAGTGCTTTTCCAGAAATTCAAGTGGCCAGTGTAGACAGCTGGCAAGTTTTTCCGCAAAAGCAGATGATTTTGCGGAAAAACTTGCCAATCTAGACACAGCCCCTCAGTGTGCTGTTTGTGCTTACTTTTGCTCTCATATGGAGCTGAATTCTCCCTGCTGCCAGTTCCCCCTCCCATGGGAGCTCTCCTTCAGACACTAGGTTCCTCAGGATGGGGTTCTTTCCACCTTAGTAACACACACAGACACTCACATCCACTAACAGAGCATGCCTGAAAGGACTGGGTAATCAGCACTCACTAGCTGACCCCTCATATGTCTCTGGATTCAGCAGGCTGGGTTTAACAGCAATGCCACACTGCATCCTCATAACCTTTGGACTCAGTGGGCTGGATTAAACAGCACTTTAAGCGGCCATCCTCATAAGCCCCCAGGTTCAGCACCCCCTATCCGCACTTTCACACCACAATCATTCACTGGTAAACCACACAATGAGCAAACCCCACAGGATTTTGGGCACTACAGGGATCTTTAGCTTGGGTACAAGAAGCGGTGTTGCAGAGCGAATGGGGAAGCCAACACAACACCCCTTGAGGAAGAGTGAGTGAAAGAGAAAGAAAGAGAGAGAAGCAACCAGCTTAACAATAAAAGTTATTTATTTTTGGGTAGTGACAGGAAGCAAAACACACAAAACAGTTACAATATTAAATCTAAATTGAAACTGATTACAAATGTTAGGGCTAGCTAACCATATAACAGATTACATAAGGCAGAGTCAGGAGGCTATGCTTGGGGAGAGAGAGAGAGAGAGCGAGCGAGAGACCTCACCACTCCATGGAGCTTGCACTGATTGGAATTCCCAGATGATGATGGTAGCCAGAGGTCTAGAGGGCAGGAGACAAGCAGAGCAGAGTCCCCAGCATGATCAGACAGGAGATGAAGACTCAATGGAACTGATGCAGTTTAAATCCAGGAATCAGAACAGTTTTTCTTGGGCAAGGGTAGGAGTTTTTATAGGGATAGAATAGTTCCAAGAGAATACTGGATTTGTTTATGGGTAAACAGAGGCGAGACAAAATTATTATTGTACTGCAAAACAATCTGGTATCCCAAACTGTGATTTAATTTCTTTCAGTGTATGAATAACTCCTTCATATTTGTAACCACTCTCCTGAGAGCACAAGAGAGTAATTCAGCCAATTCAGTGTCAGCCAATTCAATTCATCTTTGCACAGCAGCAACCACAGTTATTGGGCTGGTTATGACCTCAGCTCTCTGTTGCTCAATTAGGAGAAAGGCTGCAGAAGTCAGTGGAATTATTTCAGATTTATATTGATGTAAATGAGAAAGGAATCATGACCACAATACTTCAATACAGTGGTGGGCAACCAGCAGTCCAAGGGTTGCATGCAGCCCATCAAGGTTCTATGTGTGGCCCAGGAGACATTTTGTTTACCACTGCCCACGCACAGGGTTGTCGGAGTCTCCTATTTTTCATCTGCATTTTTTTCCCTATCAGTATTACAAAGTGACATGTACTTAAAGCAAGGACACATGAAGCGAGGTGCATGCTGATTGCACACAACACTGACTGTAAGAGCCGTGTGTTCCCTCTCCCTTCAATCAAAGTGCTGTTCAATCAGCACATCCTGCAAATTCTACATACACAAGTGCAGTTAGCTAAACTTCCCTATCCCAGGAGACCATCTTGGTTACACAATCTTGAAGCCCACTGACATGAAGGCGGACCACTCATTTAGCAAGTGTGTGTATATGTGTATGTGCGTAAAGAAGACCGAGGAGGGAACAGACAACAGCCTTCAAATATGTTAACAGCTGTTATAAAGAGGATGGTAATCAATTGCTCTCCATGTCCACAAAAGGCAGGACAAAAACAAAAGACTAAATCTGCAGCAAGAGAGATTTAGGTTAGATATGAGTAAAACTTCTTTGGAATAGGGTTCCAAGGGAGATTGTGGAATCCCCATCATTTGAGGATTTAAGAATAGGTTAGATGGTCTAAATTTACTTGGTCCAACCTCAGTTCATGTGACTGGACTAGATGACTTCTTGATATTCCTTCTAGCTCTACATTTTTTATTAATCTGTGATGGTGAGTAGGTCAAAGTGTCAATTTTTAGTTCAGGGAGGGATTTAAATAAATAGGTAAGCGGAACTAAAACACCCCATGTAAAATCTTGACTCAACTGAAGTAAACGGGATCAGAATTTTACTCCTCATTCCTACAGAATTGCCAGCAACTCCTTCTCCAGCACACAAAGCTTACACACATTCCACTGATATCCCTGCCAGGATGGGCATAACTGTGAAAATATTCTTCAGCATTTCTTTGTCCATCACAAATCTTATCATTATATTCAATTAACTGAAAATACAAATAAATACATAATGGCTAAAATGTGTGTCCGACAGGGCTTGTAATATGCTACAAAGTCCCCCATTTAGTCATCCTGCAATTCTATGCTCCCTATAATTTCCATTCAAATCTCTGGAGAAGATAGTGTTTCTTACAGCCAGAGTCAATGTCTTTTTTGTTACTAAATAAAAAATGTCAAAGGAAAGTACCATGATTTAAAGAAGTCTATTTTATAGAGCTCATGTTGTCCCCGCAGTTATTAAAACAATTCTATTTTATGGTTGCTGCTAGTCTTGATGGTGTAATTCTGCCCAAAATTAATGTATTCATAAATAACTGCCCAAGAGCAATATGCCCCTATGCAACTGTCCTTAACGTCACATGAAAAACCTGGTGAGGGTGGTAGCTTGTCATAGATGTATTTGTAAGTATTTAATATTTTAAGCCATCTTCCAAGAAAAACCTTCCTAACACCTAAGCAAAATGTGAATAAAGGCAAATTAACAATTCTAAAAAAATAAGACAAGCGCCTATCAACTGAAACAAAATAGCTGTAATAATGAAAAAAACAACTTAAGAAAACAAGCACTCACCAAACAGCAATTAATTACAGCATAATAATGTAAAACTTACTAATCCCCATAAAGAAAAACTGCTAGAAAAAGGTGCTGCTTTGCTTCAATTTCTGGGTTCCATCTTGCCAAGATTCTGAAGGCTGGTCTCCAATAGAGCCACACTCTTCCCTAACAGTAATCAATCTGGTTGGCCACCAGAAAGATCCAAACCATCCACTGGTAAATATAATATTGATTGGTGGGGAAGGGGGAGACAGGGGGAGAGAGAGAGAGAGAGTCTATGTAAGCATATGGTAGCTGCTTTATTATTGCATTCTTAATAAACACAGCATATTGCCTTTTCCCCTTAAAAAAAAACCCCCGTGTGCTTCTTACAAGCATAACATCTGCAGTGGCAGGAAGCCATTTCCATCCTGTTTGTAACCTGACCCTGCAGGCTCCAAAGCAGTCCCCCCAGGCAAGGGCATAGCACCCTCTTCACACACTGACTTCATCCTAGGTCCTGCCTACAGGCCCTATGGGGCTGCTCTGTCTTCTAGGCACCCTTCCCTGCTGAGCCACCCCTCTGGCCAAGCTGGCTGAAGCCCCTGGAAACAGATTCTCTGAGCCCTGGAGAAAAAATCATCCTTAGAGCTTAACCCCTTCCTACCTAGAGGAGGTAGTTGGGTTATGGGTGGCCAGCAGCTGCCTTTCTACACTGTGCAGGCATGAAGAGACAAGCTGCTTCCAATCACAGGGGAGCGGGACGTGGGTGAGGGGAAGAGATCGACCTCTCAAATACATAGACATCCCTATCCCCACCCCAGTCTCCTTGCATCTGGAAGCAGCTCCCATCCCTTCCCTCCTGAAAAGTGCTGAAAGGCTGGTCATGATGTTGGTCATGCTCTGGAGTGAAATGCAACAGAAATCTGTGATATGTTGCCTTGACAAGACATGGTATCAGGTACCAGGAGAGGCAGGTCCATCCAAGGGACTCAGCCAGGCATGGAGGGTGGAGAGCACTGGGCAGGGAAGGTTGGGTCAGATTGGTCAGTCACCACCATCCCCATAGGACAGAAGTGTATGGGAGTGTGTGTCACCTTTCTCCACACAAACCTTCAAGGTAAGAAACTAAACAAAATGACTCAAGCTATGCAGTAGATCTTTTTAACAGGGGCTCAATCAACCTGATGTTAATTTGAACATTTGTACTGCATAGTTCTGATTGGTTGCCACTGAACTTGCTTGAGTACAAGTAATTATATCAGCTGTCCCATTTTTAGCATAGGGAAATATGATCACCCTAGCTGAGTTACTACAGAGAATTCTTTCCCAGGTGCTTGGCTGGTGGGTTTTGCCAAAACAGTCATGGTCTGACCTACCCCATATTTGGGTTTGGGAAGGAATTTTCAATGATCAGATTTGCAGAGACCTTGAGGGTTGGGAAAGTAAAGTTGCCTTCTTCTGCAGCAAGGGGAGGCCTGGGTCAAGTGTTAGTTCCAACTAGTGTAAATGGTGGATTCTCAGTAACTTGACACCTTTAAATCATGATTTGAGAACTTCAATTACTCAGTCAGAGACTGTAGGGTCTACTACAGGAGAGGATGGATGAGGCTCTGTGGCTGGCAACGTGCAGGAGGTCAGACCACATAATCATGATGATCCCTTCTGCCTATAAAGTCTGAGTCGACGAGACCTGCCTTTGGGCTTGCTCTTGGATTCCTCACCCCAGCTCTGACTCAGGTCTTCAACACCATTTCTTTGAGTATGCTGGGAGACTCCAACCCAAGCATTGGCCAGGCAGGGCCCTCTCTAGTCCTTCCCACCCCTGCTCTACCCTTCCCTGCCCCCCACTGCATCACTTCCCCAAAGTCGCCTCCCCCAAAGCGACACAACCCAGGGAATCACTGAGAGGCCTGGCATGGGATGGTAGCAAGGATTGGACCCCACACTTACTTTGGTGGCACAAGCCGGAACAATTTAGCAATCTACTGCACTCCACTCCCCTAATCCCACATCACTCCGGCGAGTGGAGGCAGTCGGGGCCAGGTCACTCTACTTCCCACTGCTGCAGTAAAGTGGAGCGACCCTGCTGGGAGATGGCAGTGGAGTGAAGCAGACTGCTGCATGTGTCTCTTTGCCTCCTGTGTCTTCCGCCACTGCAGTGAGTGCACAGGCGCCCAATCCCAGCTACCGCCTCAGGCCCCACTTCCAGGTAATTCCCAGGATCACGCTAGTCCCTGTTGGCTTACCTCTGTAAGGGGGACCATCATGTCCATAGGACAATTGGGGCAGCCATTGTGGGGCCTCCCAAAGCACAGGGCCCGGAGCAGGTGCCCTGAACTGTCCTACAGATGAGACAGCTCTGCTACTGGGACTTGCATGCTTGAACATATTCACTACAGGTTGAACCTCTCTAGTCCGGCACTCTCAGGTCCTGACCACTGTCAAACCAGAGAACTTGCTGAATCACAGGAGGTCAATATATCTAGCAGCATTACCAACACTTCCAAAGTCTCTTAGAAGACATTTAGGGATAAATTAGAGCCAAACAACAGCACAGGACACTGAGAGCCAGAACTTGTAGCTGTAAATAAACTTTATGATACAGAGGGAAACTTGGTACACATGACAAGAGGACATCCAAATAACTGAAATCATGCAGGACCACAGATGTTGCAAAACCTGAGACTGCCGGACTAGAGAGGTTCAACCTGTAACAATCAAGAAATGGAGAACAAGGAAATGGCACAGTTTGCACTAGAGAAGTTAAATTTCATTTAATCAGCTAATTGAGTAATCAATGGAATTTCTATTAAGTACTCAATTAGTCAATAAGGGAGGAGGCGCAACCCAGCCAGTTCCCCTCAGCACCATCTCCACTGTGTGTGGGGAAGAAGGGGCAGGAGAGTCAGAGGCGCAGTGGTCCAGGACTCAGCACAAGCTAGGGCTTAGCAGTCCTGGCTCGCACCAGGTCCCGGACTGCTGTGCCTCTGCATTTTAAATGTAATAAGAACTGGGCAGCTCTTATTACATTTAAAAAGCCACCCGGTTCTTGCTACATTTAAAATGCAGTTCCACAGCGGTAGTAGGTCCCAGACAGAATGCACACACATGCCACTTGTCCATAGGACAGGTAATCATACATGCTACACTGGTGCAAAATAGTGGATAGCCCCCACTCTGCTGCTGGGCTTCTGCCAGCATTCTCTTTTTATTCCTAGAGCTAATTAGTTTTTTATAGGTTTTTTCTTTTAATCAAGTGGGTTTGGTTTTTAGTTTAAACAAGTTCAAAAAATGCCAATAGTCCCCTTCCAACTCCCGCTTTAAATTCCCTTGTGAAACTCCCCTATTAGCTGCTCCTGTTTGCTAGCTCCTCAAGAGGGACGAGGGGAGAAGTCCAAGGGAGAAGGGGTTTGGGTGCAAGAGGCGGTCTGAGACTTTGGGGGGGAATATAGGGGCAGGTAAGGATCTGGGGTGCAGATTCTGGGAGGGAATGTGAGTGCAGGACTGCCATTACACATTAAATGGATATTTTCTGCGAACTATCCACAATGACTCCAAGATCTCTCTCTTGAGTGGTAACAGCTGATTTAGAGCCCCTCATTGAACCCTGACTATCTTGGCTAGCAGCCACTGATGGACCTATCCTCTATATGAATCAGCAGCCAACACAACTGAAGAAAAATTAAAGGAATGTCAAGTGAAATGGGGAAACCTGCTTTAATGTCCTGAAAAGATACCTTAATATCTTCTGCATCCTGGAAGTAATTGCAAAAAGTGTCTCATGTGGCACTTCTTATGGGAAGTATTGGGTTCTTCCCTTTCTGGAAGGACATTTTTCCATTCTGGTAGGGCAGTTTGTATATTCTTACACTAAACTGGTAGTCAATGAGTGCACATAGTTTAACACGTCTCCATTTGATTGTGTGTATACATGCCACACTATATAAAAAGGAGAGAATCAATGAAAGTTCACAAATGAAATTACTTTTTGACTGTGTTTTTATCACAATTGTCTTTACATTGAGGGTGATACAATCAGAGAAGTAATTTGTCAGCAGTGGAACTGGCAGCATTTGAGAAGACACACATAGTAAGAACACTTAGAGCTAGAAAGAGGAGAGACTATTATGCTTTCACTCACGTGGCCAGCTGTATGATTTATAGGTGCACCAAGATGGAGACAGCTGGATGGGGGATTCTCAAATGACATTGATTTTCCTCACACTCCAAATATTCTGCTTGAGGAAGGATTAGAGATTGAGCCTTAAAGAGTACAAGTCCCCAGTGTGAGCTTGTGCCACTTGTAGCTAAACCCAGGTTCCACATTAATCCTATTATAGGTAGCACAGCCTATTAACAACGCCCCATTAAAAGTTCCTGTTTTCATGTCTTTGTAACTTAGCCAACATTAACTGTTTGAGCTGAATTTTTCCTTGCTGGGTGACTGCTTTAAGCTGAACTTCTGTTGGATTCTAGCCAGAATGGCTCAGGCAGTTCCAAGAATGAAACAGGGAAAAATAAAGCATTTTAGCCTTTAAAAAAAATTCTAGCAGCCTTTTCTGTGAATTGCTGTAGTGCTCTCATGCTTTGATGAATGGACTTAAATTGTGGCAGGTGGGTATCTTTTTGCCGTCCATGTGAAAATCTGGCCAAGTTTTCAGCCCTGAGAAACTTTAGTTTGCACATGCTTAGTAGACTTCTTAGATTTTAACAAATAAATTCCATGAAGAGTCCATCTACTCTGGCCACGTTCCAGCCTGGGGCTCAGCAAAATTCCCCATACAGTTGCAGTTCTGGGTTGCATGAGCCATACCAACTCTTGGTCCAGGCACCTGAATTGAGCACAGAGACACCCCTACACCACTCACACACCCTGGGCCCAGAAAGCGTGGAGGAGGAAGTTGCCTGAGTGACATGCAAAGATGATAAGAACCAGATCTTTGAAGGGGAGAAAAACAGATTGAGACATGAAAAAGCCTGGAGGTGAAAAAGACAAGGGACTGGAGGTGGGGGAAGAGGGAAACAGACTAGGCATTGGGGTGGGAGTCTGGAACTGGCAAGTAGATAAGAAGAAAGAGCCAGCAGTTGGAAAATCCAATTAAACAGAAAATGGAGGAGAAAGATTGAGATTGAGAGCCCCCGGGGAATGTGGATATGGGAGCAACTGGATGTTCAGTTTGGGGAAAGAGGTAGATTGGAGGAGACAGGGGCAGTCGGAAACTTCAGTATGACTGGGCCTGAAAGTGGGGGTGGAAAATCCAAAGGATTAAACTAGGATTTGCCAAACAAGGAGACTGGGACTGTGATGCAAAATCTCAGCAATGGAGTTTAGCAACTGGCTAGGTGAGGAAAACGTGTTTGGAATGAATAGCGAGGGATGGGGAAGAGAAAGGTTATGGATTTGGAGGGAATTGGCAGAAGAGTCTGTGCCCACACAAGTACACTTCCCTCCAGAGTAAGGATGTTCAGAGTTTAATCATTTAACCAGTAAACTAATAATTACCAGTTAGTGATTAAACTCACCCTTTGGGAGCCCACCAGTGACCAAAAGCAAGACCCCGCCAGCACCCAGGAGTCTACAGCAGCAGAGACAGCTGCAGCAGTGGGGCTGGTGGCCAGGACCCCACAGCAGGAGGGCCAGCAGCCGAGACTCCACCAGCATCTGGGAGATGGGGGCAGCAGGGTTGACTGTGATGGCAAGACTGGCAGCCAAGATTCTGGGAGGGAAGGCAGAACCCACAGAGGGGGTGGTGACTTTTCCCTCCCTACCACTACACCCCCTAAAATGTTGATCAGTTACACAGTTAATGTTTTTCTATATTTTTACATCCCTACTCCAGAGCCTAGATTAGAACCAACATTCTTTGCTCTCACTTCACCTCACTCTCAGCAAGTATGTACAAAACCATGTGCTGCCCTTGCCCACAGGCATCTGCAACTCCCAGGGTATGTCTAGACTACATTGGGTTTTTTTTTTAAATGCCCTTTTTTCAAAAAACTTCACCTGCGTCCACACTGCAATCAAGTTCTTTTGAAATTAAATCGACACTGGTAAACCTCAAATTAGAAGGAAGAACGCCTTTTTTGAAAGAGCTCTTTTGAAAAAAGGCATGTGCGGATGCAAAACAGGAACGTTTTTCGAAAGAGGCAATCAGAACAAGCACAGGTGCTCTGGTGGCCATTCTGTGAATACCAATCAGGGCTTTCTTTTGAGAGAGCCTCCATGCGGTCTGGACGCTCTCTTTCGAAAAAGCGGATCCCTTTTTCGATCGGTTTTGAGGTGTGGATGCTCCCTTTCGAAAGAAGCCTGCAGTCAACGCATATCCTGAGCTGCAGAGCTAGCAACTGTGGTGGGGTGAGCATGCAGCGATGCTCTGCCTCCCACCTCCCCCCACATGCTGCAGGGCCCACAACGCCAGCCGTTTCCAGGATCACACCAAACAGGGAGCCTCTCTCAGCTCCACTGCGCACCCAGACGTTGGCTCCAGGAGCCTCCAGCTCAACCCTAGTCCTAATTGCGATTACACATACACAGGCAACCTTCCTTCCTCGACCGCCGAACTTTCCAGGGCTTGATTTTGCAACCCTCCCATTGTTCCTTCCAAGCAGGGCTGGGCGGGTAGTTCCACAGGTCACCTTTTCTTGGGCTTATTCAAGAGCAACCCCGCTCACCGCGCGCTACCCTCTGACAGGCAGCCCGCCAGGGAGCTGACGCCATGTCCTCAACAGCGCGTTGGGGTCCCGACTTGCACGGTCTTTAGGAGACAGCCGCAGCGTGGCAACTTCCTCACTCGCTGCAGCCCCACCTCGTGCAGGTCCAAATTCCAGCGCCCTTCGCCGCCTCTCCCGCCTGTAGCGCCCCGCCCCCAGCGGCCGCAGGTTTCCTTCTGCTGGCCTCTGCCGCGGCCGGAGGGGGGTGTCAGGCTCTGGGCCGTGGCTGGGGCAAGACTGAAGCGCGCAGGAGGCTGCCTCGCCGGAGCACTAGCTGCCGCGGCCCCGCCCCCGCGGCCGGGTGTTTACTCCGGCTTCTCTCTCGCAGCAGCGGGGCGGGACGGACCCAGCTCTTGCCGGGGAGCCGCGGAGGGACCGCCCGGGAGTCCTGGCTGCGGACAGAGCCCCCCTGCGGAGATGTGAGACCTTCCCTCCCGCCCCATGTGCGTCCCCCGGTCCTGGAGGCGGGCGGGAGCACCCTGGCTTCTCATGCTGCAGCTGCTCCTGCCTTCCCCAGGGGCGCCAGGTAGGCTGCGGCCGCTCTGGCCGGATCCCGGGGCGCGCAGGCTGGGGCAACTCGCTGTGCCCGGCTCCCTCTCTCCAGGGGTGGGGACCAGCTGCCCTAGAACCGGCTTTTTATGTTTTGTCGCGTGGGGTCCAGTGGCTGCCAGGCGCGCTGCGGCTGGAGTGGCTCTCCAAAGTCCACGTAATTAGTGAGCCCGCGAGACAGTCCCGATTATTATATTAATTAGAAGTGCGGCCAGCGCAACTCTCCAGTTCCCAGCGCTTGATCCTGGAAATGCTTTCGGGTTGAGCAACTTCGCTCGCAGGAAGGACTTGAGCCAAACGGGACAGCTCCCAAAAGTTAACTTACTCGCAGAGGTGTTCTGAGGAGTAGTCCTGGTGGTCCCAATTCTGCAGCTGGATCTGTGCAGCAGCAGACAAGGTCTGTCCATTTGGATTCAGCCTCAGCCTCTGGGCCTGCATTTGCAAGATGTAGCTTATTTGCTGTAATGTGCATCATTGGATCACTAAATCTCAACATCCCGAACTCTGGGTAATGCTGGGGATTCAACCCGGGAGCCTGAGAGTATGGAATGGTGGTTTGGTGCTGCCAATTATACCTATGTGACCTTCCTTTGTGAAGTTCATATCCAGGCTTTTATTTCAGACCTTGTCTGACAATAACGAAGGGGGGGGGTGTGCAGGTAATAAAAGTGCAGATAGATAACTCATTTAAGCCTTTATTACCTAAAAATAGTATTTGGCATAAAGCATAATTTACTTTTTTAGTTTTACAAAAAATTGAAAGTGCCACTAAATCAACAGATAAAGTGACACTGACAATTTTAAAATCTTATGTAAACCAATTTCCTTATTAGTGATACTCATAACACCATAGACTAAAAATTAAACAAGAAGTCCTGTGGCACCTTAGAGACAAACAGATTTATTAAGGCATAAACTTTACTAGGTAAAACCCATTTTATCAGATGAATTGGAGTGGAAATTACAGAGGTAGGGGTATTGTGTTAGTGAGGCTAATCAAATCGGGATGAAAGTAGTCAGAGCATTTGGTGTGGAGATGTGAATATCAAAAGAGGGGACATTGCCTTTGTAATGTAACCAGTTAAGATCTTTATTAAATCCTAAATTGGTTGTATTGAATTTGCAAATGAATTCCTATTTGGCTGTCTCTCTTTGTCATTAGGTTTTGAAATTCTTTTGTAGAAGGATGACTACTTTCAAATCCATTACTGAACATCCAGGGAGGTTAATGTGTTCTCCTACAGGTTTATGTGTTATACCATTCATGATGTCTGATTTGCGTCCATGTTTCCTTTGGCATAGAGGCTAAGTGTAAATATTTATATAAGATAACATCCCCAGATCATTTCTTTGAGCTCTTTGTTTACCTTTATCATACCTTTTGTATAAGACAATAAGATACTTGTCTCTTTTCTCACTGTCAGGTTCTCCAACCTAATTTCATATGCTACAGGGGATAGTAGCATTTTAAAACAACTGTTTTCATTGGACTTTTACAGTTTACTTGTTTCAGGTTTGATAAAATGTATGTTTAGTAAACATACACTTTTTGAGTCAAAATTAAGTTCATAGAACTCTTTTGAAATATAATTTAGATTGGATGGTGCCCAAAGTAGTCAGGTACTTACCAATGACAGAGGAAGACAGCCCCAGAGAGCATTCAGACTGAATGTGCAAGAGAGATATGGAGGGAAGGGAGAGAACATAAACACAAAGGCTACGTCTACACTGGCCCCTTTTCCGGAAGGGGCATGTAAATTTCACTAGTCGTCGTAGGGAAATCCGCGGGGGATTTAAATATCCCCCGCGGCATTTAAATAAAAATGTCCGCCGCTTTTTTTCCGGCTTTTAAAAAAGCCGGAAAAGAGCGTCTACACTGGCCCCGATCCTCCGGAAAAAGTGCCCTTTTCCGGAGGGTCTTATTCCTACTTTGGCACTTTTTGCGGAGGATCGGGGCCAGTGTAGACGCTCTTTTCCGGCTTTTTTAAAAGCCGGAAAAAAAGCGGCGGACATTTTTATTTAAATGCCGCGGGGGATATTTAAATCCCCCGTGGATTTCCCTACGACGACTAGTGAAATTTACATGCCCCTTCCGGAAAAGGGGCCAGTGTAGACGTAGCCAAACTGGTCAGGTCAGTGGTAGCTACGTATTGAATTAGTTGCCTGGTTTGTTTAAATAAAAACTATTCCCAATCTCTTCTTCCTGAAACCTTTCCTGGTTCTTGACTCACCTCTCAACTACAAATCACTATTGAGTTGTTATAGAAAACAAACAGTAAACCCCTGGCTAATCTATGCCAGTCTCGCTCAGATACTCCCTCAACATAGCAAACCCAGAAGGGTCAGGTGGATTTGGACTTGGGCAACCAGTCTGAGCTGCCATCAGCGTAGCAATGTCCATACTATTTTTAGTGTCCTAGCTCAAGCAGGACTAATGTGAGTGTCTGGCCACAATGGGAATCCCAGCTGTGAAGTACTGTGCAGACGTTCCCTTATGCCATAGCCTGTAGTGTATGCCCAGTCCTTATTCAGCCTGAGGTCAGAGGGGCCTGTGTAAGGGAAGCAGGATCGGGCCCTAACACTGCATCGTGCTCAGGGTCTAAGAGAGCCTGATTCTTGTCTCACCCTGGTATACATCAGAAGTAATTCCAGTGAAATCAGTGAGGTAAATGCAGTGAGAGGAAAATTGGGCTAATGTTACATCAGTCTTTTTGCACTTCCAAGATAAAGTATTTTTGTGAATTCTAGATGCTAGAATAGGAAGTGACCAGTGATCCCTGTAAACTGAGCACTTGGGCGGTTACCCAGGAGAGATTTAGGTGCTGGCCAGATGTTTAGTACAGCATCCAGAGCCAGCAGCATGTGTTTCTAATGGTGGTGCACATCTGCACTTGCCTTGGTGCACACAACATATTTTATTCCGCACATAGGTGGACAAAATTAGAGGGAACATTGGAAACCTAGTTCTTCTTGCTTCAGTTAATTCTTATCAGTCTCCTCAATGCTCCTACAGATGCTCCAAGGTATTTAGACAACTAATTCTCACTGATTTCCTTGGAAGTTATGCCTAAGGAAGTTATCCTTTGAGGATATGCCTAAACCCATAAAGGCTTGCGTCTACTCCCATGCCAATCCATTGCCAAACTTCTGTTAGTAGTGTGTTTATCTTGGATGCTTTTGAATACCTGTAGTGATAGTTTTAGAGGGGTAGCTGAATTAGTCTGTAACTTTAAGGTGCTACTAGACTTCGTTGTTTTTTAAATTGGCTT
This sequence comes from Pelodiscus sinensis, assembly GCF_049634645.1. NCBI lineage: Eukaryota > Metazoa > Chordata > Testudines > Trionychidae > Pelodiscus > Pelodiscus sinensis. Next base: position 97,796,573 of record NC_134713.1, on the reverse strand, counting down.
TTTTTAGCGAGTGTTTATCTGTTTTCACAATCTATTCTGTCCTGCCATCTATAGTTTTGAAATTCTCTGTTAATAGGAATTCACAGTGTGTTCACTGTCTTCGACATAGTTCATTTTCTTTTAGACAATTAATTGTCTGTACTTCATCAACTTTAATCCATTAATCCTGACATTTCAGTAAATGAAATGCAGGGTCCTCACCAATTTAAATGCATAGGCTCTATTTATCTTCTAGAGATAAACAGAGAGCCCTGGTTTGATTTGTCTCTTCTTAATTGTGGCCTTAATTACCAGGGGTTGTTTTGAGGGGGTTATGGCAGCAGGGCTAATTTCCAGTTATTCATGAGATTAGGGGAGTGATGCTGTCAATCTGAATCAATCAAAAATCCCTAGTTTTCTGGCGGGTTGTGAATTCACACCAGAAATATTGCTCCTGGTCAAAACTAGGCCAAATATCCTGGAACAGTTCTTTTATAAAGAGGGCATAGAATTGCTTTTTGGTTGATAGATTTTTTTTCTTTTTATTGTTTGTTTTTATTGAGTAAGGTTTTTTTTAAAAAGTGGAAAGAGTTTTGTGAGTTGTGAAGAATGTCTCCTGTTTCCCTCATCAGCAGTACAGGACATGAGAACAGCCACTGGCTGAGAACTTGTTGTCCCAAAGTCTTACTCTTATTTACTTTCTGCATTCCCTCAAATATCCCATGTTTAGTCAATCACATGAAGGCATAACAGAGGAGTTGTGTATTTTGTTGTGGGGCGTAGCTCCATACTCTGTCTTCTGTGCTCTTGCAGCACAAGACAACTGAAAAGCTATTTTAATTGGCTTCTCTCAACATTATACTTCTGTAACGGAATCCCCATATGGTGCAGAGCTAGATGAACCCTCCTTCTAACTCTCAGGGGTTGTCTCCACTATGCCTAGGATCCGCCATTAATTTATTGTGTCTCCTTAGATGCGATAATCCAATCTCCAAGTGCTCTTCTGTTGACGCCGGTACTCCACCAGGACGAAAAAGGCGTCAACATGAGAGTAACCCCCTCTGACCTTACTGTGCACAAGATACCACAGTAAGTACGTCAACTCCAGCTATGCAATTTGGGTAGCTGAAGTGACGTTGATTAGTTCGACAGCAGAAGTTAGTGTAGACTAGCCCACTGCATAGGCGTTGTGGCCAGAGCATGTTTCTTGCTATAGAGAGCCTCAGCTGCCAGATCTGGACTAATAGGCATAATACATACCTAAAGCTACTTGAATTGTCCTGAAGGCCTACTCTGGAACTGGAACAGGCCAGGATTGTTGTAAAAGGCATAAAGGTACTTGAAAAAACAACTAAGTTACACGCACTCAATTCTGGCATTGTTCAAGAGCTGTCCTATAATCCCCTATTTTGGATTTTCTGTTGTTTGGCAATCTTTTGTACAACAGTGGGGCAGGCACATTCAATCTTAATCTGGATTTTAACATTCACATTCACTGATAACTCCCCTCCCCCAAATATTAGGTTTTGTTGGTTGGTTGGTTGGTTGGTTGGTTTGTTTTAGTGCATGGTTCATATAGTAGTGGATTGTGCTGTAGTATTTAAATGTCTCTGAAATGTTAGGCGTTCTAAAGTCTCATTATGTAATATTCTGGCCACGATCTGACCATTTGTGTGTTAAGGAGAGAAATCCCATGTACAGTACATCTTAAAGGTGTATTAATGAGGGCTTTTTAGCAGAAGGTGGGAAGAGATATTGTAAATCAATCTTCAGTCTTGTGTTAAAAATCTGTCCTCTGGAAAGAGCGATGAATTTAGAACATTTCCTCCCACTCACTGATTTCACTGTTGAATCAGAAAAAAAGTCAAAAGACTTTAGTAAATTTTTCTTGACTGTGTCAGAACACTCAGCTCTTCCTGAACAGCTCTGTAAGTCCTCGCTACTAACTTCTTTTCCCTCCTGTTCTAGAAAACCCCCCACCCATAATCTCTTTGTTAGAGGAAGCAAAAATTAGAACAGTTGTATTTTCAAAGAGCAAGTGCTGTGTTATATTTATTAGTGTGTAAATAGCACTATAATTTTGGCTTGAGGATGAGACCTTGAAAAGTGCCTTCTCAAAATTCCTTCTGGTGTTTTGTTTGTAATTAAAGCTCAGAAAGATATGTGAGCTGCCAAACCCAATTTTATTTTCTTTGTGGTTAATCTGCTGCTTTGCTTACTTTTCAAATCATGGAAAGTGTATCTGGATAGCAACAAAGTCCTTGAGTGCCAAGATGCAACCCTAGCCATCCTATTAAATAAACGTGAGGATATGATTTCTTTTTACACTCACTAGAGCATTGAAATAAACAAAGTAGCCCTTTGTAATAACAAGCTGTTGTTTGGGAAATAGAAAAGAGCAAGAAGATAAAGGATCAGAATATTAGGGATGTTAAAATGCATTTAATTTTGTAAACATTTACCTGCTGCAAATTTCAGCGGTTACATGTATACATATGGAGGAACAGGTGGAAGCTGGTGCTCCTGCCTGGCCATCCCCCGCACTGCTGTGTGTAACTGTTAGGATTAACCAATGAGTCCAGTCTCATTGGTTAATCGCGTAAATGGCTACACATTCACATCCCTCATATTTATTAGCTAACCTAATATAATGTCAGGGTTCATCTAGACTGCTTTCCTCTCCCAAAAGAGGAAATGAAATGAAGCGATGATTAGCATATTCTCACACTTCATTTGCATATTTTCTTCCAACCGTTTTTACGGAAGAGGTTTTTTCGCCAGAAATGCAGTCTAGACGCAGCTGTTTTGCAAAAAAAAAACCTTTTTCAAAAAAACCTGTGCTTGTACATTTCAAAGGAGGAATATGGAGGTACCTATCAACTAATGGAATAGTCAATGGAAAGTCAGTTAACCACAATTTAACATCCCTAATCTCCACAGCAGGAGATTGATGAGAGCAAACACTCCTGTCAACTTCCCTTACTCCTTGCAAATTGAGTGCCGTGATCTGAGGAAGTGGGTCTGGCCCACGAAAGCTCATCATCTAATAAACCATCTTGTTAGTCTTTAAAGTGCTACATAGACCTGTATTTTGTTTCAGCTACACCAGACTAACACGGCTACATTTCTACCACGCATCAACCAGTGTGCGCCCTCAGTCTTTGATTTAGCAGGTTCTTCCTGTACCTGCTAAATCCAATGCCAGAAGATTGATTTTCAGTGTGGTAAGTATTAGACATGGCTCTGCCTTCCACTCTATATATTTATTGTAGGAAACTGTTTCAGATCATGGTGTGATTGATGCTTTGGACTCTGATTTCCAGAACCGAACACACAAACTACTCTGTTAATTTTAAAGAGAAGTAGCTGAGCATAGAAGGCATAGAAATAGCTGAGCATAGAAGGCATAGAAACATAAAATAGCATTGAGGGTTGGAATAAAACAGACAGCTGGATTTTCATTAGCGATGTAGGTGACTAATCGCATAGTCAACTACTTGATAAACCTAGGTGCATCGGGTATTTGAGTCACTACTCGCTTCCCCTTCCCTTGTTGCCTCTGATACAGAGGCAGGAAGGGGGGAGCAGGAGCCGGTGCTGGGGGGAGCCATCTTAAAAGCTGGTTTCCCCCCAGCACCGTCTCCGTGGGGTGGGGGTGGGGGGGGGCAGAGGAAGTAGAGGCACAATGGGGAATCGGCCAAGCAGCTATTACTACATTTAAAAAGCAGAGGTAAAGAGGTCCCCCGCTGCACCTGTGCCTGCCTCCCTCTCCCCTGCCTTGGAGACAGTGCTGTGGAGAACCAGCTTTTAAACCGGCTCCCTTCCCCTTGCTGCCTCTGATAGAGAGACAACAAGTGGGGGGAAGTGAGTAGTCAAGTAGTGATAAGCCTAGGCTTATCGGGTAGTCAACTACTCGGGTAGTCACTTACATCCCTAATACAAATCCAGCTGTCTGTTTTATTCCAACCCCTAATGGTATTTTATGTTTCTATTCCTTCTGTGCTCAGCTACTTTTGCTGCTCAGTCCCAGATTTGCGCAACTCCCTGGAGCTACCCCCGCTGCGGCTCTGCAGTTTAAATATAGTAGGAGCTGGGCTGCCTGCACCCCAAACTCTTACTATATTTATACTGAAGAGCCTCAGTGGGGGTAGTGAGCATCCCTCCCCCCTATTGTAGTCAGTGAAAATTCCATCAACTGTTTGATTAGCTAATTAAATGTTACAAATTAGGGATGTTAAGTATTAAGTATTGCAATTTCATGTGTCAACATTCAATCCCAATTGCTATCTTTACTCTGCCTGGTATATTGTTCTCCTGTGTGATTGCTTTTCTTAATTCCAAGACAAGCAAGATCATGTGGTACTCCTCAAATAGTATTTCTTTTGTGAATGTTTTTCAGTTATGTTCAGTTTTATGGCTATGACGTGTGTGGAACTTCATTTTTATTGTTCTTCTGCAAGAGCCTATTGAAGACTTACAAACTATGTTGTTGGGGATTTTGATACTTTTGGGGAACTTCTTCCAGTAATACATGGCCAATGATTGAGAGAGAGAGAAAAATGCCTGTCCTAAGTAAATATGGGAATCTGAAACAAAACTCCAGACCATATTGAAGACACTCAGATTTGTATCTGGGTTTTACTCATTAGTGTACACATCTCTAGATTTAAATAGGTCTTTGTTTAAAGACTCTTGTTTAGAATAGGTTAGATTCTGTGTTGAACTGGCTGCTCCAGCAATGGAGAGGGCAGTGGTGGGCAACCTGCAGCCCGAGGGCTACATGTAGCCCCTTGGGGTTCTGTGTGTGGTCCCCAAGACATTTGTTTGCCATAGCCCACGCCAGATTCTGCTGGTTTTTCTCCATGTAGGTTTTCTCCTATGGATATTAAAAAAGTGATACACACTTAAAGCAAGGGCAGCTGAGGTGAGGTGCGTGCTGATTTGACATTAGGGATGTTAGTTATTGTGAAATTGAATAGTCGTGTAACTGCATGAAATCTTAGTGGTTACATGACTATTCTATAGTCTCCAGAGACAGGGCTGGCAGCCAGTGCACTCCAGTTCCACTCCTGGGGAGCCCCCTGTCATCCCATGCTGTATCAGAGGCAGCAGCATGGGGTGGCAGGCGGAAGCTGGTCCAAACCTATGCAGACCGGATGCCTGCTGCCCCACACTGCTGCCTCTGACACAGAGGAAGCAGCATGGGGTGGCAGTAGACCCTGTCCACAGAGGGTCTGAACTCCCCATGGACAGAGGTTGGTCTGTGGCAGCAGCCCTTTCTGCGGGGGTCCGAGCTATAGGAGGCAGCAGGGGGCAGGGAGGCAGGTCTGCAGAGCCAGTACACACAGGGAGCCTGCTTGAAAGCCGGCACCAGCCTGCCCCCCTCACCTTCCATGCTGCTGTCTCTCTATCCAAGCCAGCTCCTCATGGGCACCAGCTCCCGATTCCCTGCCCCCTAGCTGCCTCTCATACAGAGGCAGCAAGCGGAGAGGGAGTGCGTGTAGTTGGCAAGATTAACCAACAAGATTAAGCCCAGGCTTATTGCTTAATTGTGTAGTCATCCACATGTTGACCTCCCTATTGCACACAACACTGTGAAAGCCAGGAACTCCTTCTCCATCTAATCAAAACACCACTATGGTTCAGTCGGCGCACCCTGCAAATTCTAGGTATGCAAGAGCAATTAGCAGAACTACCTTATCCCGGGAGACCCTTTCGCTTATGACAATCTTGCGGCCCACTGAGATGAAGGAGGGACACTCGTGCAGCCCACTAATTAGCCTAAGTTGCCCCACACTTAGTAAAGAGGCTCACCCAGTCTGCCTGGCCTGCACAAAGGAGTTCTCAGCTGGTAGAATAGTTCTATCCTAACCATCCTCCCAGTCCTTAGCATTGAGGTCATGGCCAGAGCACACTGGACTCCTATTATTCTCTGCCATCCATAGCTCCTGAGGTTATTGTGACCAGTAGCTACAGGCAAGCCCTGAGACAAGTCTGCACAGAGATGGCATAAAGCCCTCTTTGCCCTCTCTGGCTTCCACCTCTGTTCCCAAACTAGACATAGGAGTGGCTTAAGAGAGATCACACTGGGAGAATGTTTCTTTACTGGGTGTATAGAACCTTGAATCTGTTCATAGCAATTTCTGCATTTGAACTGGAGCATACCGTAAAAACACAGACATCAGGGAATGGATATTGGGGTGTTTAAATGAAAAGAGATAATTTTTTCTGTTAGATTCTCAGGGGATTGCCAGAACTTTTAGATGCTGTGGCGGTAGTAAGTGTTCTTACCTGTGGTTTGCACAAGACTTAACTCTTCTTAACTTGTCTTTCGCTAGCTTTTTTTTCTCAAAGTGCTGCAATATCCTGTTTTTGTAGTGTGTAATGTTTGAACTGATAGAGTACAGGATGTAGCTCAGAAACATTTAAAAGTAGCTACACACTAGGAAGTCGGAGGCTCATGTCACGGAGGTTTAAATTTAAAAAGGTGGCAGGAGGGATGAAGCTCTCCAACAGGTCAAATTTCATTCAACCTTGGATAGCTTTGTAGATGGGACTTGTCGGTATTTCAGGTTTCATCATCGAAGAATCTTATCCTTTATACTTGCTATGATCAGTAAGTAGTTAGAGTTCTGTCTGGAAGGCCATTGAATATGTGTACGCTGCCCTCAGACCGTCCCGGCTCAGTCCAAAACATTGTCTCTGTGGTTCTGCTGTATATATTAATTTTATTAAAGGTGTGTTGGCATTCATTACTCTATATCTATATGTGACAGAGGCAGATGGTTAGGCTAGCTCCTTCCTTATTTATGATTCCATGTTCAACATCAGTCTCTCAAGTTTATCTTAGTGGGATAAAACAGCAGCAGGTGTATGAAATCATGATGGGTAGCTTTTCCAGAAGTAAAGCACTTTTAATAAAAATGCTTCCACTGTAAATAAGCGGGTGGTTAGTGGTCTGCATCTAAAATTGCACACAGTGTCTGAGATTATGCTGGACTTTTCCCTGCAGCAGAATGAAATGAATGTTTTCCTGTGTGTTATCAGAGAGCAGTTGCTCAACCTAAGACTCCAGTACTTCTTTCCTTGAGGCTTATGTGGCAGCCCCAGATTGTTCTCACACAACTCCCTTTCTCCTCTTTGCAGAACAGGGCTAGTTCAGACACATCGGAAAAACTTGAAGCATCTGAGGGGCCATGGATTTGGGAGTGATGGGGCCAGGTTTGCCAGAGGTGATTGTGTCACATGCTCCATGAGTTTGGGAGCTGAAATGTTAGGCACTAGGAAGAGAAAGAAGTTGTCTGTACACACCAAACAGTGAAAAGCACCTGAAGGATTATATTAAATGAAGGATGATGCTTTCAGGTCTATGGGGATACTCTCTGCTGGCCCCCAAATCCATAGAAGAGATCACATCATAGCAGAGTTGTTGCACTCACCCTGTGAGAATACACTATAATGCTTTTCTGGGGTAAGCAGGAAGGTAGTCCCAACATCTTAATTATTTGGATTTGAAATTATGTAGGGCAAGGGTTCCTCTTGCTCTGCCTGCTATTTGGCTGCTGGATTTGGGGGAATTGATGGATGTTTAGCTCAGATATGTTCCCTAAAGACACTGAATTGGGAGTGCTCTCCTCTGCTGGATCAGAGGGACAGAGTTGCTGTCTCCAGTGTAGTCTCCTGTCATTTGCAAGTCTGGATATAGGCAGGAGATAGATGTTCAAAGAGATTGCTTTGCTGTCTTTGAAGCTGCCATATCAGACTGACCTGAAGTGTTAATAAGGCTTTGGGGCCACTTTTGTCTCATTTTGGGACTCTAAGATAGTGAGAAGTATTGAGCTAACACCTTGAAGGAGCAATGAGCCCTGGAAAATGGGAGGCCTGGACTTAACCACCATCTGGAAGCTTCATCCTAGGTCTAGGAAATAGTAGAGATTCAGGCATAGGAGTTTAACTTGATCAATTAACTCTTAAATTCACAGGAGCAAAAACTCTAGTCTGGACTAAGGATGTTAAGGAGCGGGTAATTGGCTAATCGTGTAGTCGACACAATTTGTATCAACTACACAATTAGTTGATAAGAGGAGGTGCTCTGCAGGGCTGCAGTGGGGGTAGCTCTCTGAGCCGCATGAGCCGGGACTGAGCAGTCCCAGTTCATGCTGGGTCCAGGCTGCTGCAAACAGGGGTTGCTGCTGGAGCAGCCTCTGCCCACAGCCAGCCTGTGCCACTGTGAACAGGTGCTGCTTCGTGGCAGCCTTACCTCCTCCCTCTCCCGCCTCTGATAGAGGCAGCAATGGCACTGCGGAGATGGTGCTGGGGGAAACCGACTTTTAAGCTGGCTCCCCCCCAGCACTGGCTCCTGTCCCCCCCCCCCCCCGCTACCTCTGATACAGAGGCAGTGAGGGGGGGAGGGAGGGAGTAGTTGATTACTCAACTCAACTACTTGCTTACATTCCTAGTCCAGACAAAGGTTTGTTAATAAGTCAGACAGTAAAATCAGAAACACCCTTCAGGCAATAAATACAAAATTATCAATTTTAATTGAACTATTGTTACTTAATGGATGATAGCACTCCGTAGCATGAGCATCATAACTAGAGATATTAGTGAGTAGTCAACTACCCAATAAGCAAAAGCAGCAGGGCACGGGGGGAAACAGAAGCTGGTGTTGGGGGACCCGGCTTAAAAATTGTATTGACTATATGATTAGTTAGGTAACTGCAATTTAACTTCCCTATCCATAAACAACCTCAGCAAAGGATATGTGAAAAGAGAGGCTCATTCTGATGCCCCACCTGTATAATTTAGGAACTGTTCCAGAACATTCCACACACCTTGGTTCCAGCCTTAAGTATTTTGAAAAATATTATTGGGAGTTCAGACAACCTCATACAAAAATTTTATTTTTCATGGCTGAATCTGGCTTTTTGGTAACAGATAGTGATGTTCTGTCCTGGGGCACTGCATATGCCCCCTCACACCTTTCCCTTCTCTCTCTCTCTCTCTCTCTCTCTCTCTCTCTCTCTCTCTCTCTTTCTCATGCCCAACATCTCCTGTCTCCTTTTACACCAACTCTATTGCCTTTTCCTGCTATTGCTTCAGTGCCTCCTCCCGCTGCTATCTGTCTCTCAACTATCCCTATCTTCACTTCAGTCCTCTTTCCTCCTCCCCTCTGGCGATTGTCAGTGTCAGCCCAAGCCAATCCTTCATTCCTGCACTATACTCCTCTCTCACATGGTCACACCCATCTCCCAGGCAGGATTTCTGCCAGTCTTTTTTCCCCATCCCCACGCACCTCCTTCCTTTCATCTGCTGTCCCTGGAATTCATGTTGCTTTTCTAAAGAATTCCTCAAGCTCCAGGCCCTTTTAATCGCTCATTCCCCCACCCTGACTGTGGCTCTCCCTGATGACTACTGCTGTTGCTGCCTCTTTCACCTCCTTTCTCTCTCAGTGCTTGTCTTCACGTACAGCGCTATCGCAATGGTGCTGCAGCAGCACTTTAGTTAAGAAGAATGATATCCAGGTCAAATTTTCTTTGCTCACATGGAAACAAATGTCTTCTAAATGCCAGCTCTTCAACCTCAGCCAAGCTAGTTTTCTCCTGGCTCTCACATTAGCAATAATAAATAATCTGTCACTGGAATTTAGCTATCAATCCTCTTGATGAGGCATGTGCTCAGATAGAATTCCATATGCTCTTGTAGCAAGCTGTCTTTGTTTTGCAGCACTCACAGAAATAAAAGGCATTGAACCATTGCTATTTTTCGCTAATATAAAATGGCATGACTTTAACTCAGCACAAGGATCTGATCAGTTGAACAAGTGACATTTTACCTGATCCCTGTTCTAAACATAACCACATAATTTTTCTTTCCAATTGTAAAAAGATTCTAGCACTGTGCAGAAATGGTGGTGACCTGTAATTAAAGCTAACCGGCTTTCTAGACCATCCAAACTGTGATGTAAAAAAAGATGACTTCAAATTATATTCCTGCTTTGCAAATCGTTGCTCGTGGAAGTAGTCTCATTGACGTCAGTGGGTTTGTTTGAGTAAGGACTGCTCACCTAAGAGAGTTTCAGGTTTAGTCTCTCAATTTTAAATAATTCTTCGTTAGTTTACTCAGAGGCTTGACTGTCTTTAAGTATAGTTAAATTATTATTCTGTATTTGTTCTTTCTTTCTAAGACAGTTCTGCCTTAGAGTCATAAAAAGTAACATGTTGTTAAGACATATTTATTAGGGATGTTAAAAAGCATTTAATTAAGTAACCATGTAACTCCCGAAATTTTCAGTCGTTATGCACGGGGAGAGGGGAGCCTGCATGTAATCGTGAAGGCTAGCCAAAGAGCCTAGACTCATCAGGTAACCATGTACATGGTTACACTTTCACATCCGTAATATTTATATTAGTATATTATCGTGTGCTCACAGTCAGGATCAGGGACTGTTGCATTAGATCAGAGGTGGGCAAAATATGGCCTGTAGGCAGATCCGGCCCACCAAACCTTCAGATCTGGCCCACCACAATCCTCTAGTCCAGCAACATCCTGTGGCCCCAACAGCACCCTCGGTAGACTCCCTGCCTGGCAAGCTTCTCATAGCAGCCAGCAGCGAGAGCCAATGTGTGTGTGTGCACCATGTACCCCAAGTGGGAGAGGTCTCCACACACTGTCCCTGCCCCCAGCGCAATCTCTCAGTTCCCATTGGCCAGAAGCCAGCCAGTGAGAGCTACCTAGGCCATGCTTACAGGCGCATGCATCACACAAAGCCTCCCTCCCCAAGAGGCTCTGGCAGCCAGCTGTTTTGAGTGGCATGTGGGGGCATGACGGGTAGGGAGCCTGACCCAGAGTCCTGCTGAGCTGCTAGCTGGGAGTCATCTACGACGAGCGCCTCCTGGCTAAAGCCTGCACCTGGCACCACACTCCTCCCTCAAGTCAGGATCCACTCCAGCACCTAGACCACCTCCCAGATCCTGCACCCCCTCCTATATCCCAATCTCCTGCCCCAGGCCACAACCCCCTCCTCCACCCAAACTCCCTCCCAGATCCAAAAACCCCTCCTGCACCTCAATCCCCTACCTTGAGTTTCTGCAACCAACCTCTATTGCAGACCCCGCACCTCCTTCATTAACAGAAGTGTGGCCTTTGACCATTTACCAAATGTAGTAGACCTCCCACCCAAAATTATTGCCCACCACTGTGCTAGATGCTGTGCAAATACAGAGGTACACCCAGTCTCCTCTGCATAGTAGTAGAGGCTCCACATTTCTTAAATTATAGGAGAAATATAGAAAGAGGCTTCATTATAATGGAAGTGATAATGGTCATTTCAAGCATTTCCTATGAAATAGAACGTTTTTATGCATCTATTGAATCTGGCAAAATGGAGAACACAACCAATTTCTGATCTCAGTTATTCAGGCAACCCCATTGAAAGCCAAGGATTTAGTCCTGATTCTCTGCAGTGTAATTGAGCTTAAAATGTGTCTATAAGCCGTTACATATTATCATAAACTTCATCAGAAATCTTGGCATATAATTTTAAATTACCTTACTATAGGCTTTTTTGTGGTACTGTTGTATTAATTTAGATGACAGATATGAACAGGACCAAGAACAAGAGTGGAAACAGGATTTCCTGAGTCCCAATCCAGAGCATTACCTGAGCATGTACATTAATCTTTCCATCTTCTAAATCAGTTGACTTCAAGGGGAGCAGGAGTGTGACTTTCTTTAAAGAAAATCCCTTCTCTTGCAAGTTCTGTGGGTTTTGCTCACTAGATTGCCTAACCCATTGCAGGCAAGATCTCTGTCTTGAGTACTCCTTGCTTCACAGAAACAACACTGCACAGAGGAGGGAAGCAAAGCATGAAATGAAAACCCCACTTTGACACTTAGGCTTCGTCTACACTACATGTTTCTTGAGCAAGAAGCCTTTTGCACAAGATTTTTTGCGCAAAAACTTCTTGCACAAGAGCATGTCCACACCTCAATGCACATCACAAAAGCAATGTGCTTTTTGTGCAAGAGAGTGTCCACACTTCATGGCAAAATGGCCATTAGAGCACTCATGCTTTTTCCCATAGGGGTTTCTTGCGCAAGAAAGCATCCACACTTGCCTTTTTGCACAAGAACTCTTGCGCAAAAGGGAGTTATGCCTCATAAAAGGAGGTTTACCTATGGCAGAAAAAGCCCTCTGTTCCGCCGTTTTACTCTTGATTTCCTTGAGGAAAAAGTGCATTTGAGGTGTGGACGCTTCAGCTGTTTTCTGCGCAAAAACGTGTGTTTTTGTGCAAAAACCTTGCAGTGTAGATGTAGCTTTAGTGTATTTTTAAAGATATTTTAGTGTAATAAACATATACATGACTTAGGTCTGCTGTATAAATATGCTGGGAAAATGTAAATACTTTCATGTAATGATGGATGAACTTCAAAAGGTTCAGGGAGTGAACAAGTAAAATTCAGACTCTTGACTTCCATAAGTGTTGGTATCCACTGTGTCTGCAACAAGAGCTGATTCCTTCCATTTAGTGCAATTCAGTGAGACTATTAGCATGACAAGTATGCAGGTGTTTCCAAACTATGCTTTTTGAAAGCTAGCTGACCCGCTAGGATGTGTCAAACTTGTTTACAACCCTCCTAGGGTAGGTCTTAACACCATGTTTGAAGTTTGGTTGCTGGTGTCTGTCTGTCAGCAGCATCCATTCATGATCTGCATGATTTACAGTCTGATGCCATGTCTACCGTCTTCCTCCTAGAGTCGTGCACAGTTTTGCAGTATAGCTTTTCATGAGAAATCTCTTTATGACTCTTTGTACTTTGAGAAATTCCCTTGTTTGTGCTTCCCCATATTTTGAGCATTGAAATGAAAAGTACTTCTGTCTTTCAATTTGTCCTTTGTTACATAGGTTGCACCATTGTTCTCTTGTAAGATTGCTTCCCAATTTTCACCTCTAGTTTGTAGTCACTGGTTCTGCTTTTGCTGAGAGTTTACCTTAGCTTTATACATTTCACTGCAGTGAAGTAATCTGCTTGTGTCATGGTTGTGGACACATCTTTTGTAGCAAGGTTCCTCTAAGTCAGGAGTGGGGAACCTAAGGCCCAGGGACTGGATGCAGCCCCTGACTTGCCTGGACCCAGCTCCCGAGGCTTGGGGCTACCCCCTTCCAACATTGGGTAGCCCGCACTGGCGTACCAATCCCCCCACCCCCAGCAGGGCTGGTGCATACAAAATCCACTTGCCTGGGCACCCCCTTGGCTCTGGTGTGTATACGAAATGTGGGGAGTTGTAATATATCAGGCTGGTCTAGGGGCACCGCTGAGAGGGTCAAATCAGTGCAAATTGCTTAAAACCAGGGCTACTTACAGCCCAAGACTGGGGTCCTCCATATAATGCACCAAACACATCTCACAGAGAACTTCAGCTGCCACTCTGGCCAGCAAGAAGCCTCACAAGCAAATCCCCTTAGACACCCCAGCGTTTATTGTGTCACAACCAGCACCCACCTTATACAGGCCAGCGGTTATGAAACCAGTCTCACCAATTCCAAACAGGTTCTCTCAGTCCCAAAGGACCAGCCACAGTTCCCGGTCAATTTATACCTCAGATCTTACCGAAAAGAGCACGCTGGGCCAATCTTTTAGAATCTAAAATCTAAAGGTTTATTAATAACAAGAAAGAAAAGGTTGATAGTAGAATTGTTAAAGAAAATCCATTGTATACATCAATCACCATGTTCTTGATGCAGGCTCTTAGCAGAAATGTAATAAACTACTAGCTTAAAGGTCTCTGCAGTACATCCTATGTTAGGACAGGTCATCAGATCCTTCGCAGCCCTCTGCCCTTAGCAGGGCTGTTTCTGAAGTCAAGAGCAGATTGAAGTCAAAGATGGAGGCATCTCCAGGATATGTTTATAATCTTGCCCATGCAGAGGGAAATCCATTGTTCTTCTGGGTGATGGTATCTTCCAAACTGGAGCTGATCACATGATCAAATGACCTCTCTGTATCCCCTTGGGCAAGCTGCCATGGTGTACCTGCTGGTCTGCAGGTTCCCAGCCGCATTCCTTCGGTGTTTATTGGCAAACTTGAGAGCTGAATAATCACTGGATAATCATTCCATATTAATAACTTTACATATAAAATCATACAAGTATATGAGTAGCGTATATAGAATCAGCATAGCATAAGCTTTCATTACACACCTCACTTTGGCCCCTTTTTGCGCATAATTTTGGGGCATACACACAACAGGGGTGCAACAATGATATTTTTCTCATTCGGGGCCACATCAGGAAATGTCTTTCTCTTCATTCGGAGGCCATCTTAGTGAAGGTTTTGGGGGTTTTTTTTGCTTCTCGCTTGTGTGGCCCCCAACTGATTTTTCTGCGTATCAGTGGCCGATGACCCCAAAAAGGTTCCCAATCCCTGCTCTAAGCTGTAGAGTAGCACAGCCATGCAGCTGCTTAATGAGCCCTGCCCAGCTAGGGGCTCCACGCATGGAGCTCCCTGGCTGGGGAAGGGGCACTTCTCCCTCAGCTACAGCAAGCAGCTCCCTCCTGAGGACAGAGCAGCGAGTCTCTCCCAGCTGGTGTTGCACGGGGGGAGGGGGAGGGCAGAATTTTTCACCTTGAGTGACATAATTTTGCCCATGTAAGTTTATAGTGCAGACATGGCCTGCAACATTACCATGCCTGATGAGATCCACTGTGATCTTAAAAGGCAAAAAGACTCTCGGCATTTTGGGGTTGAGCCCCACACAGTGGGGAGAAACTTTAAATGAGCATAAGGCACCTCAGGATCTTCAGAAATCTACCAGGGTATGTCTACACTACAGCACTAATTCGAACTAACTTAATTCGAATTAGTTAATTCGAACTAAGATAATTTGAACTAGTGCATCTAGACCTAAAAACTAGTTCAAATTAGCATTTTGCTAATTCGAACTAGCATGTCCACATTGAGTGGACCCTGAACCGAGGTTAAGGCTGGCCGGAAGCAGTGCCGGCAGGGCATCAGGTTAGGACTTAGAGCGTGGAGCTGCTGTCTCAGGCTAGCCGAGGGCTGTGCTTAAAGGGACCCGACCCCCACCCTGGACAGACAGTTCTCGGAGGTTCCCTGCTTGCAAAGCAGTCCTGGCTTGGAGTGCCCTGAATGCCCACACTCGGCACATCACAGCACTCGCCCATCAGCCCGGCTGCACTTGCCGCAGGCTGCCATCCAGGGAGGGGGGTCAATCGGGGGGCTCCAAGAGAGCTTCCACCCCGAGGAGCCCGCAGAGCCACCCCAGTCCTCCCCATCGGGGGCTCGTACCCCATTCCTCCCTCAACTCCTTCCACTTACCCCTTCCTAGCCCCTCTTCCTGATGTACAAAATAAAGGACACGTGTGTTCAAAAATAGAAACTCTCTTTATTGAACAAAACTGGGGGGGGGGGAATAAAACTGGGGAGACGGGGGAAGGGCAGGAGAGAGTGTGGGAGAGGGGAGGGGGAAAACTGGGAGGAGGGAGCTGGAAGGGGGAAGCAAGGGGAAGAAGGGGGAGGGGAAACTCAGGAATTGGGGTGGGGGTCTCGCCGGGCCAACCGCCTCCGAGCACGGCGACGGAGGGGGCCTCGGCGTCCCTGGGGGGATGGGGTGGAGGGTGCGGAGGTTGAGGTGGGGGGTGTGGACATTGAGGAAGAGGGTGTGGGGGTTGAGGAGGAAAAGGTGGGGGGGGCAGGAGTGGGAGGAGGGACAGTAGTTGGGGGGGCAGCAGGCGCAGGACCGGCACAGGGCACCATGCTCTGCAGCAGGGCCTGCAGGTTTGAGTTCAGCGCTCGGTCCTCAACCAGCTCCTCCTGGCGGAGCTGCAGGTCTGCCCGCATCCAGGCCTTCACTGTGCGGTGCAGGGCTCGCAAAGACCCCAGGTGCTGGTCCCAGTACTCCTGCTCCATGGTGGTGGTCCGGAGCAGGCCGCGGGTGCGGTAGCATGTCCTGGGCGAGATGCTGCGCCCGGCACGAGCAGCTGGTGCAGCTGTAGAGAAAGAAGAGAAGTGGTCAGTTCTCCCTGAGGACACAGTAGATGATGCCCAGCCCCCTCTTCCCCCCCCCGCCCCCACCCCCACGACGTGAGGGTGACCATGCCCTGCACTGTCAGAGCCGTTGTGCTTGTACAGAGGCCATGGTCAGGATGTCTGGCTCACCCCGGGACTGGGAGCTGCCCCAAGACCGCACCCATGTCCCTGTGCTGTGTATAGTGTGGCCGGGGTGGCGGGGGGGGGGGAGGGAGATGTCCCCTGCCTCCGTGTAGAGGGGACATGTGAAGGGACAGCATCCTGCTGGGTCCCGCCCCGGGGTTGGGAGCATGTCAGGTCTCTTCACACATGCATGTGCCTATTCGGCCACGGCCCCTGGGTGTCACGCAGCTGGAGCCACCTGCCCAAGGGTGGTATGGCATGTGCTCGCACATGCACAGGTGTCTGCGTGATCCGTGGAAGGCATGGCCCAGGTGCGCGGTCTCTGGTCTCACCCCCGCCTTCCCCCCTTCCCCCCCCGAACTACTTAATTCGAACTACTTACCCGGTACGGTCTCCCTGGATGACCCTGCCAACTCCAGTGCTGGAACATCTTGTGGTGGCTCCTCCGATGTGCCTGGGTCAGGGCCCTCCGGTCCCGGCTCGCTGCCTCCCGGGCTGGCATGGACCGACCTGCCCCCCAAGAGTCGGTCGAGGGCGGGGAAGTAGGGGCAGGTGGCAGCCCCTGCTGCGGCGCTGCCCCTGGTGGCCCTGGAGTACGCCTGCCGCAGCTGTTTTACTTTCAGGCGCACCTGCTCCTGGGCGTGCCTGTGTCCCTTTCGGGCCATGGCAGCCGCTATGCGGCCATAGACAGCCGCCTTCCTCCACCTAGTGCGGAGATCATGGAGGTTGGGGACCTGCCCCCAAACCTCAGTGAGGTCCATGACCTCCGCACTAGACCAGGAGGGTGCGCGCCATCTACGGCCCCTGGATGGCCCTTGGCTGCTGGGGGACTGGGCAGGGGACGGCTCGCTGGCACTGGCTCCCTGGCTCATCGTGGGGCCACTGGCTCGGGGCAGAGACTGCTGGCAGGGCTGGCTCCGGCAAGTGCCGTCTGGCCAGAGCTACCCCTTTAAGGGCCCGGGGCTGGGGGAGAGGAGTTTTCCTGGTTGTGCCCAGAGTGGCCACCAGGGGGAACCTGGGAAGGACTAGCCTCCCACTAGTTCAAATTAAGTGGCTACACAGCCCTTAATTCGAACTAGTTAATTCGAACAAGGCGTTAGTCCTCGTGGAATGAGGTTTACCTAGTTCAAATTAAGCGCTCCGCTAGTTCAAATTATGTTCGAACTAGCGGTTTGCTAGTGTAGCGCCTATCAAAGTTAATTCGAACTAACGTCCGTTAGTTCGAATTAACTTTGTAGTGTAGACATACCCCCAGTGATTAATTATTTTGTCCAAGTCACTGCATCCCTAATTGGCCTTATTACACTGGGAGGTGTTAATGGCAGCCACCAAACAGCTCACAGAGCTGCTTCATGCAAGTGCGTGTCCTAAGCAGGCTAAATGGAAGGAGCAATTAAATCATTGGAAACACTAGAAGCCACCACACAAAATAGTGCACTGCTGGGCAAGGCCTAAGCAAAACCCTAGAAAATAAAAGGGGGTTTCTATGGAAGTGGTGGCCTAATAATCCTGAAGCTAAAATCTATCTCAGGACCATATGCAGGAATTTCTGTAGAGGATGCTTTTTTTGGTAAATGTGGCCTGTAAGGGTATGCATGCACCCCCATATCGTCCCCCAAGTAAGCGGGGAAATCAGCCCCAGCCCTCCCCTAGCCTGCCAGAGCATGAGGGAGGGAGGTTCGGGCAGTGTGCCGCTCCTATCTTCCCCTGGTAGGAGCTTACTTGGGGGATTAAGGGTGTGCTTTTGCACCCCACCTGTGTACAGGCCTGTATAAACTGTGTGAGAGGCAGAAAAGCAAAGAAAAAGCCAGCAGAAAGCCAGCTAAGCAGTCATGAATGTAGCTTAGGGCTGCCA
The DNA here is from genome assembly GCF_049634645.1 of Pelodiscus sinensis. NCBI lineage: Eukaryota > Metazoa > Chordata > Testudines > Trionychidae > Pelodiscus > Pelodiscus sinensis. The sequence continues at coordinate 97,778,563 of NC_134713.1, read as the reverse complement.
ACTTTCTAATTGATGGCAATGGCTCCCTGCTGTGCTTCTTCCCCTTGAAGCCCCAGTCCTGCCCCACTTCTTTCCCTGAAGTCCTTACCCCTGCTCACTTGCCTCCCTTCCCCCACACTCCTTCCTGCTCTTCCTTCCTCATAGTTGGATCCTCTCCATCGCCCTCTTCCCCACCCTGTTAGGCAACCTCTGCTCCAGAGCTGCAGCCCGATTCAGAACCCACCTGCCTGCCCACGAGATGCAGGAAGGAGGCCTGGGCTGTTGCAGGTTGATGACTCAGCACCTGCCGTCCGCAATAACTGGACTTTAGGTAAAATGTAGGATAATGTAGCACTTTAAAGACTAACAAGATGGTTTATTAGATGATGAGCTTTCGTGGGCCAGACCCACTTCCTCAGATCAAATAGTGGAAGAAAATAGTCACAACCATATATACCAAAGGATACAATTACAAAAAATGAACACATATGAAAAGGACAAATCACATTTTAGAACAGGAGGGGGATGCAGAGGGGGGGAGGAAAGGAAGGAAGGTAAGTGTCTGTGAATTGATGATATTAGAGGTGGGGAGAGTGGGATGTTTGTGAGCTAATGGTATTAGAGGTGATAATTGGGGAAGCTATCTTGGTAATGGGTAAGATAGTTTGAGTGTTTGTTTATTCCTTCTCGGAGAGTGTCGAATTTTAACATGAATGACAGTTCAGAGGATTCCCTTTCAAGTGCAGATGTAAAAGGTCTTTGTAGCAGAATGCAGGTGGTTAAGTCATTGAGAGAGTGTCCTTTCTGGTTAAAATGGCAAGAAACTGTTTTCTCTTTGTGATCTTGTCTGATATCTGTTTTGTGGGCATTAATCCTTTGGCGAAGTGTCTGAGATGTGTGTCCAATGTACATAGCAGACAGACACTTTTGGCACATGATAGCATAAATTATATTTCTGGATGCGCAGGAATATGTGTTCTTGATCTTATAACTCACTTGGTTAGGTCCAATAATGGTATCAGCAGAATGAATATGTGGACAAAGCTGGCAACGGGGTTTGTTGCAAGGGAAGGTACCAGGGTTGGTATTAGTGTGGTATGTCCTGTGGTTGTTGGTAAGAATCATCTTGAGGTTAGGTGGTTGTCTATAGGAGACTATGGGTCTGTCTCCCAGAGCCTCTTGGAGTATGGTATCCTGTTCCAGTATAGGCTGTAGTTTATTGATAATGTGTTGGACAGGTTTAAGTTGGGGGTTGTAGGTGATGACAAGTGGTGTTCTATTGTTGGTTTTCTTGGGTCTGTCTTGAAGTAGATGGTTTCTAGGTATTCGTCTGGCTCTTTCTATTTGCTTTTTTATTTCTCCGGGTGGGTAGTTGAGGTTTATAAATGCTTGGTAGAGATCCTGAAGCTTCTGGTCTCTGTCAGTGGGATTAGAGCAGATGCGGTTGTATCGAAGGGCTTGGCTATAGTCGATGGATCGTGTGGTGTGTTCTGGATGGGAGCTGGAAGCATGTAGGTAACTGTATGAGTTACCTACTGTATGGACTTTAGGTGTCGTCAGAACATCCAACCAGACCACTGCCACATCCGCTTTTTTATCAGACTTTCTGGGGGGAGACTAGGCACCTGGTGTCCCTAGTGTGGCCTTGAGAGGGAGCAGAGAGGCAGACTTTTGTGGGCACAAATCATTAGAGAGGCAGACTTGGAAATAGAGAGCAAGAAAGCTGCCTGCTATTGGTTTGTTTCTACTGCGTTAAGGGTATTTGGCTTCTGCAGCCATTCTTTGTAAATACAAAGGATTGCACCAAAGAAATAGCTAACTCATATCATTCATGTCTCTTCTTGTTTCTAACTAGGGCCCATATTAGACCAAAATGAAATTCCTTTTTTAACTGCAACAGTCTTGCAAGATCCTGAATATTATCTTACCCTTCAGGCCTAAAGGAGCAGCATTAATCAAGAGATTTGTGGAGGAAATTTAGAAGGTGAAGTTAAAAATTCGGAGTTAAGATTCTATTTCTATCCTAAACCTACTGGAAGTGGCAACCTTAACTCTGCCCCAGTAGAACTGCAACAGTGTAATATTCTCAGATTGATTTTGAGAAAGTATTTCCTATTTTTTGTCTTTGGAGTTTGGCCTAAGGACATCCTAAGGTGATAGAAGTCAGTTAAGAGAGCAGCGATGACGTTCATTCGATTTATAGATCAGTATTACAAGTGTAATCAAATGTTAACATCTGGAGAACAAATATTTAAATGATACTGAAATAAACTTCAGAAAATTCTTTCAGTTCATTTTAGGCAGTAACAAGGTCATGTTTCACCACAAGGACTCACCAGTCTGTTAGGTTCCTATTGTTCATTACATTGTAATGTTTACTTCCTCATTTCTCTAGTTCTTTATTCAGCTAAAGAAGAACTACAACTACATCCCTAAAGGATGGGTTTATGGGTCCTTGAAAAGTCCAGCGTGACCACAGATTCCGTTTTTAATTCCCACTTCTGGTCTCATAGCCTTGTACTCTTGACAAGAGATAATGCAAAGAAGGCTGTTGTGCTGTTGTTGTACAACTTCAGAGATTTCAGGTTTGATCCTAAGTGTTGCTTAGTGAATGCCTTCAGCTTCCAGAGATGTTAAACAGTACTCCTGGTAGGAGGCACATGGGATTGAATTGTAAGTAAAGTTTGCAGGGTTTGGCCACTGCTTGTGATATCCTCATTAAGGCCCCAATTCCGCTAGGACTGTAAGCACACGAGCTTTCCCATTGACTTGGAAATGTGCTGTAAGTTAAGCACCTAAGTGCTTTGCTAAACTGGGGCACGTATTGGACCAAAACTAAATTCCTTATTTGAGCCAGTTTGTGAAATAAAGGATTAATGAGTAGTAATTTAGTTGGCTAACACAGGGTCAGGGTCCTGTAGCTAACACAGGGTCAGATTGTGATCTCATGTATGTCTGGGTGAATACAGACTGTGATATCAAATACAGTAATACAGATTTACTCCTGTGCAAATAAGATCAGAATCTGGACTGTCACCTCAGCAAGTAACGTTAATGTAATCACGTCCCATTTTAAACAGTAATGTAACAAAATTACTGTTGCAGCAACTGTACACAAGAAGCCTACTACAGGTTGACCGTCTCTAATCCAGCACCCTCGGGGCCTTATGGGTGCCGAACCAGAGAATTTGCTAAGCCACAGAAGGTCAATAGTGTAGGGAGTGGGCCTCTTTATTTTTATTTCGCTAAGACCAATAAATGGAACAGTGCTTGCAGTGGTGCTTAATAATGTTCTACCGTACACCCAGTAGAAGCCTGTGCCTAGCCAAGGCCTATCAGCTTTCTTCATAACAAAGTGTTAGTGTCGTTACACAAATTTCCTGTATTGGTACAAGGAAATAAGTAGATAAAGCATAAAAATCGTGCTTATGCCTAGTGACATTACCACTGCTTGCTGGGCTCTTAGAAAATATTTAGGGATAAATTAGAACTCAATAACAACACTGAACACTGAGAGCCAGGACTAGTGGATGTTAACAAACTTTATGGGACCACGAGAAATGTGGCTACATCCAGCTAACTAAAATCATGCTGGACCATGGGTGTTGCCAAACCAGAGAGCGCCAGACTAAAGAGATTCAACCAGTATTCAGGAAGATTCTTATCTCAATAATAATAATAATAAATCATAGTCTATCACAGTATTATAATAAGAGTATGCAGCATCACTCAAAATAATGTTCTTTTAACTAAGAAAGTCTGCTGTTACATAGGAACCATCCACAAAGGCTTAATGTAGAATAGTTTTGTTTCACAAAAGCAAACAATTAGAGACAGAAGGTAGATGAGATATTATTTTTTATTGGACCAGCCTCTGTTGATGAGTCAAACTTCTGAGTTACATAGAGCTCTTAAAAATACATACAGTATTGTTCTGGGAAAAGGTAAATGTAAATAAAACCTCTAACCTGAATTTTTATGTTTAAAAAGGCTCCAGGGGGTTTAAAATGGTCCCAGAGGATTAAAGAACAGTCAGCTGTCCTGACCAGTAGGTTGAAATAGTTGCTTTGGGGTTTAAGCCACTTCTAACTATCAGAGTTCAGAATGATACCTAATATGTGGGGTGGGTTATCCTACATCTGCATATTGTGTGGTTCTTTCACTTTCCTTTGAATATTTGATGCTGTCCATTATCAGACCAGATACTGAATTAGATAGGTCTCTTGTGTGTTCCAGTAGGGCAACATTAGAAAATAATCCAGGTTTCGTGACCAAAACAGCTCTGCTTTCCTGGGAGGAAGGAAAAAAGTGTTGCATGGTTTAGGGTTTCTTTAAAACATTGTTTCTCAGATCGGTCCATGGAGCCACTCAGAGAGCTCTACCGGGCAGCTCTGGTTTGTTTACTTACTGGCTCTGCAGCCACAGAGACTCACTGCTCCCATTGGCTACAGTTTGCTGCCAAGGGGAGCTGCGGGAAGCAGTGGCCTGGATCACACTGCTTCCCGCAGCTCCCCATGGCTGAAAACAGCAAACGGCAGCCAATGGGAACAGCATGGCTCTGTGGCTACAGAGCCGGTAAGTAAACAAATGGAGTGGCTCAGTAGCAGCTTCCTCACAGTGGGTCCATAGACCACTTGGAGAAAAGTAATATAGATGTAGCCATGTTAGTCTAGTCTAGCTGAAACAAAAGACAGGACTATGCAGCACTTTAAAGAGTAACAAGATGGTTTATTAGGTGATGAGCTTTTGTGGGCCAGACCCACTTCCTCAGATCAAATTGTGGAAGAAAATTGGCATGACCATATATACCAAAAGGATACAAACAAAAAAAGTGAACACACATAAAATAGACAAATCAGATTTTAGAACAGAGGGGGGATGAGGTGGGAGGTTAACGTCTATGAGGTAAACACTGCTTTAAAAAATAAGGCAGTCACACAATTACAAAATTAATCACACAGCTTTAAATCACAATCAGTTTTTATCAAATAAATAGAAAACCATTTATTTAAATATTGTTTTCTACATTTTCAAATATTTTTATTTCAGTTACCTTATAGAATACTTTGCAAACTTTATATTTATTTTGGCTACAAATATTTGCATTGTACAAAACAAGAGAAATAATATTTTTTTCAATTCCCCTCTAACAAGTACTGTAGTGCAATCTCTTTGTGATAAATTGAATTAATATGCTTTTAGTGAGCGTTGTCAGCATGGAAGTTTGTCCCTTGGAATGGACAGGAAGCAGGAAGCGACATAGGAATTAGCCTAACTGGCACGTAAAGTACCTGGGAATGCCAGCTTCAAAAGTGTTATGTGAATGTCTGTTTGCAATTTCAGGTGACGTAAATAAGAAGCAGGCAGCATTATCTCCTGCAAATGGAAACAAACTTATTTGTCTGAGCATGTCACTGAACAAGAAGTAGGACTGAGTGGACTTATACGCTCTAAATCTTTACATTGTTTCATTTTTAATGCAGTTATATAACCAAAAAAAAAACCCTCAACACTTGTAAGTTGCACTTTCCTAAGGAAGCGATTGCACTGCAGTACTTGTATAAGATAAAGGAAAAATACTGTGTCCTTTATAATTTCTACAGTGAAGTATTTGTAATAAAAATAACATATTGTATGGTTTGCATTCTGTTATAATTGGCATCAGCATATTTGAAAATGTAGAAAAACATTCAAAATATGTAATACATTATAATTGGTATTGTTTAAAAGTGTAATTAAAACTGTGATTAATTGTGATTTATTTTTTAATCACGATTCATTTTAAGTTAATCACATAAGTTAACTGTGATTAATAGACAGCCCTAAAGTATAAATAAATAAATTTGATTTAAGAATCACAAAACATATTTGCTTCAATGTGTATTGTTCCTTTTAAATTTTCTGTTCCAGCAGAGCTGTACTGTTCTTTGCCCAGTCCTAGGAATGTCCATTTTGAATCAAAAAACCTGAAGAATCTTCTGCACTGGTCACCACCAGAAGGACTGGGAGAGGGAGTACTCTATAATGTAAAGTATTTGATGTAAGTTTGCCTATTGTCTCTGTTTCCATTCTAGTAGAATAACTAAAGGCATTTTTATGCAAAGGCACAGATAGAAAACTTAATTTTGTGAATGAATCTGGCTTCAAGATTTAAAGGATAATAAACCATTTAAACTGTTTATTTTGATTGTTACATCAATGAAAGGCGTGGACTGGGACACTACTTCCTGCAGCTCCTGTTTGGTTGGGAATGGGGATCCATGGCCAATGGGAGCTGCATCCAGCCGTACCTGCGGACATGCAGGTAAATAAAGTGCCAGGGACTAATCCCGGCAGACGATCTCTGACTTATTGCTCACCCCTGACCTAGAGTCTCTAAGGGTGTGTCTACACTACCACCCTAGTTCGAACTAGGGTGGTTAATGTAGGCAACCGGAGTTGCAAATGAAGCCCGGGATTTGAATTTCCCAGGCTTCATTTGCATATTGCTGGGCGCCGTCATTTTTAAATGTCCACTAGTTCGGACTCCGTGCCCGCGGCTACACGCGGCACAAACTAGGTAGTTCGGATTAGGCTTCCTATTCCGAACTACCAGTACACCTCGTTCCACGAGGAGTAACAGTAGTTCAGAATAGGAAGCCTAATCCGAACTACCTAGTTCGTGCCGCGTGTAGCCGCGGGCACGGAGTCCGAACTAGCGGACATTTAAAAATGGCGGCGCCCAGCAATATGCAAATGAAGCCCGGGAAATTCAAATCCCGGGCTTCATTTGCAACTCCGGTTGCCTACATTAACTACCCTAGTTCGAACTAGGGTGGTAGTGTAGACATACCCTAAGGTATTTAGGTGTGGCAATGCTCATCAGGCTACAGTCATTTTTTCACCCAATGGCTCTTTAAGATTGACTCCAAAGTGGAAGAGTTACAACAGGAGAGACTGACAGAGCACCCTACCAGAATATGCCAGAGCTCAGTGGATAGAGAGATGGGGAGATCAAATTCAAATCCTTTCTCCCTGCTTCCCTTTTGCCTTAGGGCAGAGAATTGAACCTGAGTCTCCCGTATCCCAGCTGGGTGTACTAACCCCTCACCTAAAAGTTACAAGCCATGTGCCAATGATCTCTTCCATTAGCCAGATATATGAATGGGATCCAATCTGATAAGCAGCCTCTCAAATGCACATCTGGATGTCTAGAGAGCAATGTGGCTGTGTGTGCTCAGAGGCAGAAACAGTCACACAGGGAACTTTTACCATGAAAATTGAGGTGTTGAGTCAGTTTAGGCACCTGCAAAGTCTCGTGGGGATTTAGGCAGCTAAACACCTTTTTGAGTCTGGGCCTTTCTAGCTTCAGGATTCCCTCAGTGTAGTGAGATCCTCAAGTAGTTGACAATGTGGGTTTTAGGAACAAAATGGCCCAACCAGACTGGCAAAAAGGACCCAAGGAATAGAACTTGGTAGTCATAGGAACAGATCTTTCAGTTGTTTTGCATCCAGATAATAGTCCCTCAAAATAGAGTTTTTGTCAGGGAGCACTGGGGACAGACCACTATATTACATTACGAGTATAGTAGATGAGTAATTCTATTGTACTGATTTATAAAGAAGATGTATATCCGGAGATATTACAACCAGCTAATGGGAAATCTCCACCAGTACAAATGGTGGGTGCTTGAGGTTTGGAATTCTGTTCTTCCTGTGTGCCGTTTCCCAGATGACTACTATGTTTGTGCCCAGGCTTCTTGTTCAGCTGTCTCCTCTCTCTCTCATGCAGATATGGCATAGGTAAATGGATTAAAAAGTCAGAATGCAAGAACATCAGCAGAACATGGTGTGACCTCTCCAGTGAAACACATAATCATGAAGACCAATACTATGCAAAAGTAAAAGTCTTCTCCGGTGGCAACTGTTCCAACTGGACAGAAACTGCACGGTTCAATCCTCTCACAGATAGTAAGGAAAGACAATAACAAAGTCGGGTTCATACCTCTGATTAATTAATGAAATGTTTATTAACATTGTGTGCTTGCTCTTGCGGGAAATGGAAGGAACTTTTATTTCATTGCATGTCAAAATTAGGGATGCTAGATATCAGGCAATTGAATAGTCAGTCGTGTAACCACATTAATTCTTATCAGTTGCATGACTATTCAATAGTCCCTGGAGGCAGGGCCGGGGCCAACAGCATCCCCTGTCCCTGGGGGTTCAGCTCCCCATGGACAGAGGTTGGTCCATGAACATGAGCTGCTGCCAGACCTGCCTCCGTCTGCAGCAGGCCCAGGCTCACCGCAGAGAGAGGCTGCTGTGTGGGAGGTGATGCAGCCTCTGTCCACAGTGAGCTTTGGCCTACCATGGCCAGAGGCTGCTTCACGGCAGCCTCCTCTTCTCCCCCACCCCTGCGCTGCTATAGGGCAGCAGCACAGGGGGCGGGGTAGGTAGCACCATGGAACCAGTGTTGGGGGGAACCGGTTTTTAAGCCGGCTCCCCTCAGCACCAGCTCCTGCTTCCCCTCCCCCACCTTGCTGCCTCTGATACAGGGGGGGGGGAAATGCCTGTAGTCGACAAGATTAACCCATAGGCCTATAGTTGACTACACGATGACATCCCTAGTCAAAGCTGTTTTTGCTGTTGACAGAGCTAGTTGGAGTGCATCAGATAAGATTTTGAGTTTCTATGACAATTACATATTAAGTGTGTTTTGAAATATATGCATTGCACGTTGAATAATAGGCAGATATTATTTGAAAGTATAGTAATGCTTCATTCTACTTGAAAAGCTGGCTACCATGCATGCATAGCTTGGAGAACACATATTAAGGAAAAAAATGTTCTGCCGTCCATAATCAGTAACCTCTGATTGCCATGTCTCTCATCTCTGCCAGATAGTCTGCTCTCTAGAAATTCCCAATAACTTAGCTCATTTTAGTAAACTGAAATCTCATGCACGTTGCTATAAATCAAGTCAGGTACATTTCAAGGGTTTTTTGTCTGCTAGGCACAAGAATTCCTAACCCAAACTCCCAATGCAATAGCATCCACACTGTTGATTGTAAGACTTAGTTGCTTATCCTGAGAATACATTTGAAACAATACAAATTATTCTAAGTTACAGTTAAGTTCCAAAAACCTATAATGAAACTTAATATAATCAACTGTGTAGGAAATTTTTAATATCATTAATGTTACACTAAAAAATTCCCACTGGAGACCTCCCAGGGTTACACTAGTATGGATTTATTATTCGAAGAATTAACACTCCATCATATGCACTACAAGGCTAAACTAAAGAGGACAGAGCTGCTACTAAAGATTTAACTAAATGGGAACCAGCCATATTTCACTCACACAGAGAGATTGCAGAAGGAGCCAAGGCATGTAGATTCTGGAGGGTCTGTCTGCTGATCATGGCTGGGAAGCTGGTCAGGAAAGAAACTGGTTGTTTCTTCTTAGAAAGAGAAAGAGAGAGAGAGAGAAAGAGAGTTTCTGCCACTGCTCTCTCCTTTTATTGCCTTTGTGCAACCCCTGTGACTCATCCACACTAGTCACCAGGGAGCATGCCCAGACTTCCCTTGATCCAACAGAGCAGCAATCTCCTTAAGTGGTCTGATGACTCATCACCCAGCTCCAGGTGCTCAGCCTTGCATTTTCTAGTCCCAAACACTCAATAGTCCCCTCCACGCCCTCCAAGGGAAACCCCGCTTGTGCCTGCCCCGGGGCTGAAACACCCCCCGCAGCGCAGGAAAACCCCGTGTGTGCCTGCCACGGGGCCGACTCACCCCTCCTGCACCGGGGCAGAGAAGTCGCCGTGCTCCTCCTCCGGGCCCCAAGCCCCCTCCCACAGCATGCCCGGCAGAGCAGCCAGCACACTTCTGGAATTCCCGGAAGTGGCGCTAAGCTGTGGGACTTCCGTCCACCCACAGGAAGCCGACACTACCTCCAGCAAAAATGGAGGTAGGTAGTGGGGCTTCTCGGAGGCGGGGGGGGAAATGGGAGTGGGGCCAGATGCCTCGCGATCAGCTGGTTGAGGCCTCGCGATCTATCAGTCAATCGCGCGATTGACCTGGTGGTGACCACGGCTCTAGTCTGTCTCTCTCTCTCTCTCTCTCTCTCTATTACACACACACACACACACACACACACACACACACACACACACACACACACACACACACACACACACACACACACGTTCCTATCTCGGGAAAATGCAGTTTAGAGCAAGTTACAAGCAGAGTGGCTGAGAGTTACAAAGATTACAAAGTTACAAGGCTCAATCACCAAGCTTACAGTAAGTTTCTGAACGTATAAAGCAAAGTTGCTGAGAGGTACAAAGTTTTACAAAGATTACAGAGTTGTAAGGTTTAAGATTACAGAGTTGTAAGGTTTAAGATCACAAAGAGTTGCAGAGTTTAAAAAGCAATGCAGTTGAAACAATTACAAAGCTTCAGAGAATCATTTACAAATCATCAGTAATGAAGAGACTTAGAAGACAGCTGTCCCCTTTCCCCCCACCAATGCAGTCAGCAGGAGATTTTTGTCAGTCTAAGTTATGTGTTGGCAGAACCTTACAGTTTAGAGTATTTCTAGAAAATCCATATGTAATAGCTCGGGCAGAGGCTTTTATGCAACAATACTTGTCATATCAAATGTATCTTTGCTGTGTGAAATTGCTTTATTTAAGTGTATGCACTTCTCTTTCCAGCTAAAATTGATCCACCAATGGTTACTGTGTCTTCCACTGAAAGGTCTATATCAATAGTTCTCACTGCTCCTGAGAAATGGAAAAGAACCCTTGAAGAGAGATCTGTATCTTTGCACCAAGTCTACTCTGGCCTGCAATATAATGTGTCTGTATTCAACAAAAAAACTAAGAAAAGGGTAAGCTTAAAAAGTCTATAGAACAGTACATATTAAATCTTTTGACATGTTTATGGCACTTGCCCTGTAAGTAGTAGCATGACTAGTGTACTTCATTTATTTAAATATAATTCTGCACCTGCCAGAAACAACCTGGCACCCACCTCTTGCTAGTGCTTATGGGGACCCACCTCTTGCTAGTGCTTATGGGGAGAGAAGGACCCAGGCCTATCTCCTCTACTCCATTCCCCAGCCTAGGGACCCTAGAATAACAGCTGTGCATAGGGTTGCCAGATGGTTGAAACAAAAATACCAAACACCCCTCTCCCCCCCCCAAAAAAAAACACTGGGAAAAAATTCTGTTGAAGGGGAAAAAATGGGGGGGCAAAGTTGTTGAGCAAAAAAAGGGGGGGCTCCAAGGACTTAAGCCAAAAAAAATTAAGATAAAACAGCATGTACCCTTTAAGAGTGAGTGCAGGGATAGGAACAGGGGAGCAGTTGAGCACTAAGACCCAGGCAGCCTTGGGGAACCATATAAGCATGGGAGCTGAGATTGGCGGCCTGTGGGAGTTGGGGGCCGGGGAGGGGTGGGAGGAGGTCAGGTGCTGAGTGTTTGTATGGTTGCCAGGTGCCCAGCATTTTCACCTCCTAGCTGGGGAAAAATTCAGAGAATACCAGACATCTCAGGTGTCTGGTATTCTCTGAATTTTTTACCGGACAGGAAGCAAAAATACCAGACTGTCTGGGTGAATACTGGGCATCTGGCAACCCTAGCTGTGCACTGCCATGTCCCCTTAGCAAAACTACCTTCAGTTCGTGGGTCCACTTTCCTGCTGCTCCACCTTTCAGTAATGCCTTACCCTTAGCTCAGGCTCTTCCAATCTTAAGCCCAATAGACAGCCAGGAACATTTCCTCACTCCTCCAGTCTATATTGAGTTGTCTGTTGTTCTGCAGTTCCCTTGGACCTGGCAGGAGCACTATCTACACTCCTCTAGCTCGAGCAAGTAACTGTCTATGCTGCTGCAGCAACTTTTTATAGGGCCTTCCTAGGCCTTGATTAGTTTCTGCTGCTGCAGCCACTCTAGCCTGCTTTGGAACCTCTTCTCTGTTCTTCTCCTGGGATGAGTGCATGGCAGGACCCTGAGGCCTTCTTCTGGGCTTCATCCACCCCATCACAATGCCACATATCTAGTTACAATACTTGTGTGATAAGTTTTTTGACCACAACATCTAAATATTGCCCACCAGTCCATCTCACCTGATTGAATATAACATTCCAAATCTTGGAGCAGATTTCTATCACCTTGTCTCTCTTTCCCCCTCCTCCTCTTCCAAATTACAACGCTGTGAAGTGCAAGATGAGCACATTTAGTTACTAGGCAGGTCCAATTTCTCACAGATCTGCAGAAATAGAATGGGTGCATTATACCATTGGAAAGGGGAGATTTCCAACTTTCAAAAGGGACATTTCTAGGTGCAAGCAGTGCAAAGTGCCAAGATATTAGCTAGTGCTGCTACAACAATTTTAAATATAGGAAGGTTATTTTTAGATCTCTTTCTGAGATCTAAAATGTTTATTAAATGTAGGTATTAAATATTAAATGTAATCTCTATTTTTAATTTGCCTTCAAGAGAAGACACCTAACTAACAAGAAGAGTTTAACAAACTATTGTTCTAATTTTTTTTAAATTGCAAAACTGGAACCTGTTTCTTAAGCAGTCTTGAGAGAATAAATTGTATAGTGTGAAGGTTCTATTAATGCTCATTTGAGCTGTCCTGCATAATTCACTTGTGGATTCTCCATTCATGACTACTATTACCAAACAACACCCAGGACATTTATGCTACCCTATCAACTGCTCCATATTAATATTATGCTGTTTCTTTCAAATGCTTAAAGGATGTGAGTATTCCACAGACAATTTATGGAGAGACATTCTTAGCAACCTTTTTTCATCTGACATTACAGCTTTATTTTTTCACTTATTAGGACTCCATCTCAATAATGGTTCAGCTTCACAAGCCGCTAAGAAATGAAAGGGCTTAATTCTGTTCCTATTTAAGTCAAAGTTAAAACCCTCATAAGCTCTGGGGGTATGTCTACACTACCCCGCTAGTTCGAACTAGCAGGGTAATGTAGGCATACCACACTTGCAAATGAAGCCCGGGATTTGAATTTCCCGGGCTTCATTTGCATAAACTGGGCGCCGCCATTTTTAAATCCCTGCTCGTTCGAACCCCGTGCCGCGCGGCTACACGCGGCACGAACTAGGTAGTTCGGACTAGGCGTCCTAGTCCAAACTACCGTTACTCCGTTACTCATGGAATGAGGAGTAACGGTAGTTTGGACTAGGACGCCTAGTCCGAACTACCTAGTTCGTGCCGCGTGTAGCCGCGCGGCACGGGGTTCGAACGAGCAGGGATTTAAAAATGGCGGCGCCCAGTTTATGCAAATGAAGCCCGGGAAATTCAAATCCCGGGCTTCATTTGCAAGTGCGGTATGCCTACATTACCCTCCTAGTTTGAACTAGCGGGGTAGTGTAGACATACCCTGGGAGAAGGAGGATCAGCCTCAATGAGTTTACCTAAAATGGAAACTAAATGTAACTTTGTTGGACCTTTTTTGGATGTCCTACAGAAAGACCAGAGAGATGTTTCTTGAATAGCATAATATCTGTCAGAGTGCACACTAACAGTGTTCCATTTTCTCTCCTTTCTGTAAAGAGGGAATTGGTCATCTGGGTTACAGAACAACATACAGTCAACCTGTGAAACTCCTTGCCAGAGGATTTTGTGAAGGCCAAGATTATAACAGGGTTTAAAAAAAAAAGAAGCTAGATAGGTTCATCAATGGCTATTAGCCAGAATGGACAGGAATGGTGTCCCTAACCTCTGTTTGTCAAAACCGGGATACGGGTTACAGGCGATGGATCACTTGATGATTAACTTTAAAAACAACAAACAGTCCCGTGGCACCTTAGAGACTCACAAATACATTAGATCATGAGGCTTTGTGGTTAAAGCCCACTTCTTTATACAAATTGGAGTGGAAATTACAGAATCCAGGAAAGATATAAAAGCAATTGACAGGTAACTGCTTTAGCTGTTACATATACCCTAGATTCTGTAATTATCACTCCAGCTCATCTAATGAAGTAGGTTTTACCCATGAAAGGTCGTGATCTAATGTATTTGTTAGTCTCTAAGGTGCCACAGGACTGCTAGTTGTTTTTAAAGTTACATACTAACACAGCGACTCCTCTGGGACTTGATGATTACTGTTCTGTTCATTCCCTTTGAGGCATCTGGCACTGGCTACTGTTGGGCAACAAGGCGTTGCCACGCTATTCGTTGGTTCTGCACTAACGTCGTTGACACTTGTAGGAACTGTTGTGTTATAAGTCCTCCTATTCCCCGCTTTTACATCATGCAAATAAAAAGACCAATTCATGAAAACAGAAGTCAGCTGCAGGAAAAAAATTCCCCTCTTTGTCATTTTTCATTATATGTCCAATTTTTGGAATGTATTTTGGATGTATAGCAGGAATGCCCTTTACTGGGCTAAATGGACCTTTGGTCTGATGTAGTATGGCCATTCTTACGTTCTTATGTAGACTATTACATTAAACAGAAGGTAAAATTCTCAGATGAGACAATGTAATAACTGATTCTGTTTTATTAGTGTTCAGAAAAAATGAAATAATTTAGAATTACGGATCTAGCTCAGGTTAATGGTCAGAATGTTGCTCTTTCCAGGTTTTGTTGGTTTGTTTTTAATAAAATCCATCTTCTTTGTTTTAGGGTAGGATTTAAAATAAAAGTTGCCATCTTCTTTTTTCTAGTGGGTGTTCTCCATTAAAAACAATACACTGGTTGTGCCCCGGTTGGAATCCAATATAGTTTACTGTGTCAGCGTACAGACATACGTTACAACACCACTTTTGCTTAGTGAATTTTCTGAAGAACACTGCATTGCTACTCTGAAAGGTATGTACAAATCCTGCAGCTTGCCAAGAGAATGAAACTTAGATCAGAGTTGGAAAGAATTATGTGTTGTATAACAATTCTAGGAAAAGGCATAGATTAGAACTGCTTAGATAGCCAAGTGAAAGGGCCAGTTCTGATTTTGGAAAGTTTCCCCTTATCTTTTCCTCCACCAAATTGTACTGTTGAGGAATCTCCCAAATGTTTTCCATGGCTGCGACAGACATGCCATCCTCTTAACTGGAGCTCACATATAATGACTTCCTCTGTGAACAGGGTGTTCCTCAGGAATAAATCTCATCACCTTCCATTCTCTTTCCCCCAGTAGCTCGATGGTCTTTGTTGGAATTTTCTTAATGGATTCTGGAATCTGTGGGTGTCTGCACACTTTTTTTTTTCTCTCCCTCTCCCTCTTCACCCATCCATCCAGTCTTCAAATCCAGTCTGAATACACCAATAGCAGCAGTCGATGGCTATTCAACTCTGTTGCATGAAGCTGGGGCCTTTGGGTGAACTAATATTTTTTCAGAAGAGAAGAGATTCTGTATCCAAGAGAAATCAGGATGAAACTGTTCTTTTATTAAGCATTTTTTCTGACAGCGAAGGTGCATCAGGTTAGCTAGTTCCACCTGCAAAGGCAAGTAGAATTATCAAAATTGGTCTCTGGATCAAATGTCACCATTTTCAGCCCCTACAGATGCTAGAAATCCCCAAATGCAGCAAAATTGGTTCCTCCATCCAGGCAGCAGCGTGATAAGTGCTTGTGACAGTATTGGGAAGTAAACTACATAATGCAATAACTTCTGTTTTATTAACAGACCCAACTGTAGAACAGACTGTAACAATTGTATTTGGATACATTCTGCCCATCATTTTAACAGCCTTCATTGTCTCAATGGCAGGCTATTGTGTGCATAGATATATTCATGTCAGCAAACAAAAGCATCCACCTAACCTGGTAAGTGCTCCTCATTATTTACTCAAGCCTCAGTCCAGCCATTTACCCTGCACCTGTGAAGAGCCCCCTTGGGTTCCCTAAGCTTCCATGTGGGTGTTACAGCACCTGCCTGCATGCCACATATTGCAGGATCAGTACCTTAAGTTGCACTCAAATCAAGAAAAGAACATAATGCACTGGTTGTTAATTTTACTCCTCCGCCTACACATTCTATATTAACAGCTGTGCCTGTGAGGTATGACTGCCTGGCAGGCTTTCCTAAAAAGAAACCCAAAGTTACTGAGCATCAAAATGGAACTGTTCTTGGAAAGGGGCATTGCTATAAGCAAGGATTAAGGCGCGCTGAGGCAAATGCAATTAGTAAGCTCCTGGCACAATTTCTATATTTACCCACAGAGTTCTCTGGAGAGGCTTCAATGAGCAAAAATTATTAATTGGATTAATTCATCACTAAATAAGAGAGACCAAATGAAATATTGATGTTCTCTTGGACTATTACTAGTGATTACTCTAGTTCACTCTTTGTTTATGTTTCTGGAGGATTTAGTATATCTGAACTAGGCAGATGACTTAATTTTCAATTTAGTATATTTTCTAATACAGTACGGTTAAGTCTGCTTTTCTGTAGTAATCTACTAACATGTCAGTGTACTACAGGTTTGCCTGTCTGGTCCGACACCTTCAAGACCTGACTTGTCTTGAACCAGGGAATTTGCCGGAACAGCGAAGATTCCTCCCCTACTAGCTTGTGCTGCTCTGCTACCCCAAATGGGCTGCTCCAACCTGGCCCTGCTGCTGCTGGCTCAGCTGCTGTCAGAGGCAGAATTCCACAGCTGGAGTGGGAGCTGGAGCTCCCTGGCTGAGGAGCTCTGGCCCCAGCAACCAGGGTGCTCCAGCTCCGACCACAGCCACAGAGCTTGGTTGGCTGCACCTGGGCTGGAGCTGGCCACTGGGGCCAGAACTCCCCACAACACCCACCCCCTATGACACAGGACTCCTGTCTGAGTCAACAACTCCCCGACCATGCTCCTGCCCTACCACCAGACCTACCCATTCCTCGGCTCTGTGGTCCAGGAACATTAGGACCACAGATATTGCTGAACCAGAAAGTCCCAGTTTAGGGAGGTTCAACCTGTACTAATTAGATCACCCACAGATATTTCTGTGTACAAATATTTATAAGTTTGTCCCTTTCATTGTATTATAACAATTTTTAAAGAAAAGATCTTTAAAAGAACGGGGGAGGGGGAAGTGTTTCATTTTTAATCCCTAAAAGCAGGGCTTTATCTCCTAGATATTGCACAGCAAGCTGTCAAACATTGAGGCACCATTATAAAACAATGCACTATTAAGGGTATGTCTTAACTAGAAATGCCATGGCAGCCCAACTGCTGTAGCACTGGAGTGCAGACCTGTATTATAGTGACAGGGGTTCTTCCATCGCTATAGTAAATCCACCTCTTCGAAAGAATTCTGCTGTTGATTAGCAGTGTCTTCACCAGGCCTTAAGTTGCCTTAACTATGTCTCACAGGACAGGACATTTTTCAAAGGCCTGAGCAAGGTAGATAAGTCAGCTTACCTTTGTAGTGTACGCCAGCCCTCAACTGTGATGTTAACTCACTGTCCATGACAGAGGATAGTATGGAGGGTTTGAAGGAGGTAAAGAGACTGATGGGATTAAATCAGAAGGAAGCCAGCCCGTGGTGGGGTTGGTGCAGGAGGTGCAGCATCTCTCCCTTTTATATGGAGCCAGATTTTCTGGGGAGACTAGAACTGGTAATGTCACTACTGTAGAGCAGCCTTTGCTGCTGTGACTGAACCCCAGGAAGGTTCATCTTCTACAACCCCCACCTCTTGACTTCTGGGTTAAAATCCTTAATTCAGTAAGAAGTGGAAATTAGTCTATATACCAGCCATCATTTCACTACTTCTACAAACTATTTCCCCTGATTGGCCATCTGCACCCAGTGGTAGATGGAGTAGCCAAGCAGTTTCAGGTCAGGGATGAAGAGCTTTAGGAGAACTTTCTGGAACAACTTTTGTGCTTTGCTACATGTATTAATCTCTCATTTTATTGAGTATAAAACATCACACATTTACAGTAAAAAAGGCAGCTTTGGGTTTCCTGGTTCTGGGGTTCTTTTTTCCCCTTGGCATATTTTATTTACAGTGGTTGCACTTACTGTGTTTGAAAGGACCTGTTGATTGGAGAGACGTTTTTTTGTACTTGAAACAAGGATTGCTGGTAGACACCAGTAATAGGTTTCTTCCAGTTTGAGAGAGAAGTACAACTATTATATAACAAGTATTTTGAAATCCTGTAACACTTTCTACCTGAAGCTCTTGGATCACCATACAAACACTAACGAGCAAGTTAAGACATGCATAGCTTCTGTGAGAAGTAGGTAACTTAGTGACATCCCAGTTCTCTAGATGGAGAGATGGAGGTGCATAGAGGGTGATGTAACTAGCCCCCAGGGCCACAAATGCACTCTGTGACATAGCCAGAAGTAGAACACAAATCTCTGGACTCTTGGTCCTTTGTCTCAATCCACCACTTCCAATGTAAAGTTAAGCCTGATTATTGAATCCGCTTTGCCTTAAGGTGGAAGCTTTCCAATGAGCTTATCAATGGACTTACGGCTTCTCTTGTCACTGCTTATAGAGAATGGGCCAGATTTTGCACTTCATTTCCTCCTTACCCCTGACCAGATGGGACCTAATTGTACATTTTAAAAGTAGATTCCAAATAAACTGCTGAGAGAGAGTCTTATATTTCTTTTTTTTTTTTCACATTGCCTTTCCGTTCCAGGTATTGCAGTACACCAATAAATTTGATGAAACGGTTTTTATGCCTTCTGAAAAAATAGTGGTTAACTTCATCACTCTTAATATAGTGGATGAGTACAAGACTTCCCAAGAAACCACAAATTTAATACATAGGACCAGCCACAACTGCAGTTCCATTCATGACGAAAGCAGTGTTGATGAGCCTCTGACAAGAGCCTTAGAAGTGAACTGTTTGGCTGATACTTCCGAAGATGTTAAAATTTTACCTGACTCTGTGAGATATCGGAACTGCTCACCACGATGCCAGCATGGATTCCGCTATGCTTTGGGTCAGAAGAATGAAGGGGCTGTAGAGTATGCACTTGATGTGAGGCCTGCAGAACTTTTTCCTGTGCAAAAGGTACAAGAATGTGGTTCAACAGAGAAGTCTTCTGAACCAAGAGAACTGCTAGATGAGCCACAAATAACTCTGAGGGACTTGGCTGACAGTAAAATAGGACAGTCGTACTGTCCCCAGCTTGATGTGCAAGTTACAGATGTGTGTTTGGTGCAGGAACTAAAAGAACTAAATTGGATGGAGAAGGCTGCTACACCAGAGGTACTGCTGGGTGAGCCACAGAGTGATTTGGTGAATGTGGATACTGAAAAGATAGAGCAGTCTTACCATCCCCAGTTAAGAACAATAACACAGAGCCCCCAGGAGCAAACTGGGACAATGGGGGTGGAAGAAGAGGATGAACAGACAATATTAGTAGACTGGGATCCTCATACTGGAAAACTTTTTATACCTACATTGTCCAGTTTTGAGCATGATACACATGAAGAAGTACTTGAGCATGAAGCATGTGATCAGCCTGCTGACGAGGGACTTTTGTCCAAACTCTATGAGAGGCAGGTGTCTGTTGAGCCATCAGAAGACCAAGAACCATATCTCCTGCAGTTCAAGGAACAGTGGGGTTTGCATGTAAAAATGGAAGACTGAACGGTCTTCCCTCAATATCTTAAAATGTTAAATGTAAATTATTGTTTATACCATCAAGTAATGGCTAGATTTGACCAGGGCTGGATTTGCACTGAAATAATCTAATCTCTATATTGGGTTTTTTTTAAATTTTTTTAAGACTTATATTGTAAAAAAAGATTCTCTGTAAGGATTGTTCTGGAGTTTTCCTCATGCTATCTTCATTAAATCAAATTATTTGTACTTGAAAACAATCATTTTTAGAGAATATTAGGAAGCTTTTCTCACAATGCGCTTAATAAGTGATTAAAAAAAATAGGAAGGAAGCAGAGGAAAAACCCTAAGTTTCTTCAGCCCTAAGGATTCTCAGAGCTATCACAGATTTCCATGGGGAAGTTCTTTCATATATTTTGGTTAAAATGAAGTAGATTTATTTAAAGGCCCAGTCCAGCCCCCACTTAAGCTGCTGGAGAGACTGCTGTAGGCTTCCTTGGGAATTGGATTGAGCTTTAATAAATGTATTACAGTCTCTACCGTTAATCTTTGATGAGAGGTTGGGAGAAAAGGCTAAATTTTGTAGGAATTAACAGCTTCTACTATACATTGTTTTGTGTTTTAGTTATTGATATTATAGAAGCTCTAAGACGATTTGGACTCCATTATATTGGATATTTTACAGATACTTAAGAAAAATAGTTTACAAGCTAAACAAAGGTGAAAAAACAGAAATATTGCTATTGCCTGACCACCCACACCCCAGTTGCTACACCAATCTCTGTCAGTGAATAGCAGTAAATTATTGGTGACACTTAGATGCACTTTTTCTTGAGGATATTCAGTTATTCTTAAACATTCTAATTACCCTACGTCAATCTTATTAACTAGTCAGGGTAGGTACTTTTATCAAAGCAAATAGTCAGCAGCAAAAGAAACACTTTCACATGAAAGCACAATTACAGCTACTGGGGATCACTGGAGTTAACTGACTGAATAAGAGCTCCTTCTGCAATGCTGTAGATTTAAAAAAAAATCAATTAATTCCTTAGACAAAGAAACAAGGAGTGTTAAGTAAGAGCAAGCAGGTGCTGTTGCTGCTTTATTCAGTATTGTTGAGACCATTTATGGGAATAGTGTCGAATTCTGGCATTCATATTTTAAAATGGATATGGAAAAATCAGGGTTAAAAAACAGGTACAAGAATGATTTCAAGGTCTGAAAATACATCTTACAATAAAAGATCAAGTCCCCTATCTGGGAATATATATGCTTAAGTTCCTTCCTATTCAGGATAGCACTGAAGTACATGCTGAAGTCCCACTGAATTCAAGGTAAGCCTCACAGTTAAGCCTCTGCTTATGTACTGTACTGAAAGAGATGTCCTGAATAAGGCCTTGTCTTTATTAAAGAGGTTAAGATCTGGCTTGATCCTGGTCCATAAGTACCGACACCCAGAAAATATATGATTATAATTGAGGAACAGATGAAAGCTTAACAGAGACTCAGGGCATGTCTCCGCCACAGGTACTTTGGTGGCACAGATATGGTACTGCTGTTATGACACTATAGTTCCATAGCGTAGACACTTCCTGCATTGACTGAAGAGGTTTTCCCATCACTGTTGTAGGTAATCAACATCATCAAGCATCTGTAGCTAGGTTGACAGAAGAATTCTTCTGTTGGACTAGCTTTGTCTACACCGGGGACTGACTCAGCTGAACTACTGCTCTCGGGGATGTGAATTTCTCATGATTCTGAGTGACCTAGCTAAGTTGATATACATTTTAAGTATAATCCAGGGTCAAGTGACTGGAAGTTGAAGCTAGAAATATTGCAACTAGAATTAGAATGTATTTTTTAACAGCAAGTGTAATTAACAATTGGAACTTCTTGCCAATGGCTATGTAAGATCCTCCCTCACTCAAAGACTTGAAGTTCTGGTGGCATAAATGTGATCTGGGCAGGCTGTCAATTATTCCATTGTGAAAGTTACAGCCACTCATTCATCAAGGTCAAAGATACTACTGATCCTGCAGTCCAATGGCAGCTTGAGAAAGAAATAGTTCACTAGCATGACTTTCACAGTGCCAGAATCAATTCTCATTTACAAGAGTGATTTGTGCAGGAGTTATCCTTATCAGTGGCAGCACCTGACACGAACAGGCATTAGTAGCATTGATTTACAATAAATGCCTCAAATGGCATTAAGAAATGTTGTTTGCCAGTTGATCAAAAGCAGGCCCTCACGGTGGCGTTAGCCTGGCATAAGAACAATGGTGAAAATTAGGTGGGGTTTCTTTATTTCCCATGGCAAATTGTAAGCCATATCATGTCCTTTTTTTAAAGCACATTTCCTTAGGGCAGCGGTTCTCAAACTTTTTGGGTTCCAGAGCCCTTTACATGTGTAAAAATTTATGTGGAGCCCCAGTGGTCCACTGATTGTATGTGTTGTACCTATTGATGTTTCCAGTTTGTCAACCTCACGGAGCCCCTGGAGATGTCTCGCAGAACCCAGGGGCTCCGCGGAGCACAGTTTGAGAAACACTTCTGTATAAATATAAACACATGCTAGGAAACTTAGTCTTTATTCCCTCTCTCAGTTTAATAAACTTTGGTTATTCTGAGTTTTGATCTTTAAATGCAGTATTTGTATATTATGGATTTTAATGCTTTCTCCTTCTATAGTATCTTCTATTGGAGGAGCACCAAACTCTTTACAAACACTAAATAAAGTATCATCATAATCTCACTGTAAGGAAGGTGTTATTACCCTGATATTACAGACAGGAAAGCAGAAGGCAGGAGAAGGTTAGTGACTTTTAAGCTATAGAGTCAGAAATCAACCACAGATAGCCTCAAAACTGTGTTTGAACTACTGTTATCTTTCTCCTTGCTATTCTGTTTAATAAGAATTAAAGATTACTTTTAACATGTAGATGGTAATGCTTCTGTTTTGGGATGTTAAATAGTGGTTAGGAAACTAATTGAGTAGTTGATGGAATTTCCATTGACTATTCAATTAGTAGATAAGGGGTTCACTGCACCTCTGCTTTTTAAATGTAGTAAGAGCCACCAGGCTTTTACTACATTTAAAAAGCAGAGGCACAACAGGCTTTTATTACATGTAAAAACCAGAGGTGCAGCATGAGGGACCCAGCGTGAGCCAGGACAGCTGAGCCACTACATTTAAAAAGCAGAGCCACAGCATCTGGGACCTGGTGTGAGCTGGGACTCCTCAGTCCTGGCTTGGGCCATTTCCCCTGTTGCACCTCTGCTTCTCCTGCCCCTTCCCCCCCACAGAAATGGGACTGGGGGGGAATTGGCTGTTAAGCCGGCTCCCCACAGCACTGTCTCCACTCCCCCTGGGGAGTGACTAGTCGAGTAGTGACTTGACTACCTGATAAGCCTAGGCATATCAGGTAGTAGACTAGTTGCTTACATCCCTGTTTCTATTTAGTGTATGATAAATTGGGGAATCACTTCTCTTGCCAAGAGCTCTTTATTCACCTTTAAATTCCAAATACAGACATCTGAATTTACATTGTAATCTTATGTATAAATATATATAAAATTGTGCCTCTAAACATGTTGTAATTAAAAGTGATGCTCTTCACTGGCAAGCTGTCCCAGCCCAAAAAGCAGAGGGAAATCCCAGCTATTTTGCATAGTGAAACTGAGTGGTGCTTTAGCTGAGTGGCACTTTAGTTGTTACAGCCTGGCTTTTCATTTACATTGCTTTACAGATATGAATCCAGACTTTTGACTGAAGTCCATGTCTGTTGGGGGAAAAAATCCTCACTTTTTAAAATGCAGGACATACCGCAAAAGTAAAAGACAAATCTTGGTCTCCAAGGCCCTGATCCTGCAAAGGGAGCCATAGGATGCATCCTTCTGACCAGTTCTTCTGGCTGATAACTTTCTTATTGCAAGAGGTGTTTTGCTCTGTTGCTTAAGGCAACACTCTCAAGTCCAGCTGTGTGGCTTAAGCACTGAATAGCAAAGTTAGCTTCCTTTTGTTAAATTTTAAGGGAGACTTTAGCATGATCTTTCGCTTCTTGCCTTAGCCCCAATGCATCCTATCGATGGCCCATCAGGGAACAGAGGAGTAGATGGTAATAGAATACATGTCTCACCCTGAATTTCCACCAAAAAAGGCTTCAGCTGTAGCCTCCCTTAACTGTAGAAAGTGTAAAAATTGATCAGAAGCAAAGACAACATCTGACGCCCTCTGGTTGGTGGAGAGGATTATTAGGGCACTCCCTGTGGTGTTTTGTGAAGTGTTAGGCAGATTGGTGGAGTATTTCTATGTAAAACAAAGGTCTACCTCTGAAAAAAGTAATGAAGGAATTGGGGACTCAGAAAATTTAAAGAATATGAGCAGAATGGTTTCCACGGGTTTCTAAGGGGGCCTCATAATGATCCGGTATGTTTCTTAGTGGTGTCCTCCAGAACCTGCTGCCCCTTCAAATTACATGTTTGAAGAAAAAGTTACCTATGTACCAGCTGCCAATTGAAAGGCGATGGGACAATGTTACTACTTGTTATTTTAGAAGATTGGCATCTTAAGTGTCAGAGATTTTTGGCTGTGTCTACACTACAAAGAAAAGTCAGAAAAAGATAAATTGCGAACCACAATTTGCGTATCTTTTTCCATTTTTCTTTCAGAAGAGGTTTTTCTGAAATTTGGCACATCTACACTGCACCAAATTTCGGAAAAGCCTCCTCTTTCAACACGTCACTTCTTCCTTGTAGAACGAGATTTATAGGAATGGCGAAAGAATGCATCCGCTTTTCTGAAATGTATCCTTGGACACAGCATAGCTTTTCCGGGATACCTCTGGTATTCCGGAAAAGAGCTGCAGTGTAGATGTAGCCTAAGTTAATACATTCATCTCCCAGGGCAATGGACCATGAAGGCTTGTTTCTGATGTGACAGCTACATTTCTGATCAAAAGCCAAATATTCCGGTAAATGGAAAACCATGGTAATCAAAATCAATTAACTGGATGGTATCATGTTTTTACTTGCTTTTTACTGTTTATGGTTTTCATCAATAAAATGACAGACCTGTTTCTCATAATTTGATTAACATCTATCTCCAGGCTTTTTGCTGCAGCACTGACATCAGAGTTCCCAAGAAATTTATTTAAAAAACCAAACATGCAACCTCTGTGAGACTTGTTTTGTAAATGTACTGTATTCTCTAACTTCTGATCCCTAAGACACACAGCAGATGGTTCTGTTTCATCGATTGCTGCTTATTTCTGCATGCTTTTCTATCTGAGCTGTAGAACTGCTGATTTGCCAAAAAGTACCAAGAATCTCTTTCAGCTACCAGAGCTATGGTACAATCAAAAGCCACTGTGACTGGGCTAAGTCGCTTTGCTGTGAAAAATGACATCAGTTCAACTTGGATTTTTCATATTTTATTTTACACAGTGTTGTACTAGAGTGGGCTTGCTCCTCAAGTGATCAAATAATTAATCTACTGGCTTGATGGCTGTCAGGCTGCAGAAGTGTGACCGCCTTAATCTCTGAAAGCTAACTCAGATTTACTTCGGCTAACTCAGATTTACTTGGGCAAATTAATCTTTTTGATAAGCATGAGAATTCCTATTGTGATTTCCATCCCCACTCCTTTCCATCGGCGTCCTACCTGTATCCAGGATGAAGGAAATCCTTTCCCATCTGATAGCTGTTCAGTGACTTATGAATTGGTGGCATTAGACAGTTACTTGCATGGACAGGACTCCACATCCCCAAAATGGTTGTATTCCTTCCTCATACATGGAAAACATGGTTGAGACATTAATTTCTTAGAGACCAAAGTAATGAGTGTGGTATAAATGTCAAGACAAATGGGCAGATTAGGTTAAGGATGGATGGCTTTGAAATTACCCACTGGGACTGGGACTCGGACTCCAGAGATCTAAGTTCAGTTCCTAACTCTGCCACTGATTTCCTAATTCTTGAGCAAGTTGCCTAACCTCTCTTCTGCCTCAGTTTCTGTTTAGTATTTGGTCTGAATTGGTGTGCAAAAACAGAGTATTCAGAAGCTTACCTTACTATTTATGATACGGTAGTGTCTAAAAGCCTGAAGATTATGACTCCACTGTACTTAACCTCACACAAACATAGTGAGAGATGTTCCTTATCGAAACATCCCCTGCACTGGCAAGACAAATGAAGGGTGGAAAAGGTTTAACTGGCAGAGAGAAGAAATATAATTTGTCTAGTGTCACAAAGCAAATCAGTGGCTGAGTCAGGATTAGAATTCAGGTCTCCTAGCTCCCAAATGAGGGCCCTATGTAATAGACAGAACAGTTTCAATTATTTTATAAGGAAGGTGGAGGAATAACAGCTTGAAGACTGAAAATACCATTATAGAGGTCCTTGACAGCATTACAAATGTTGACACCTGGAGAAATAGATACCTAAAGAAAATGTCTCATTTGAAGATAGTCTTTTATATGTGGTTGTATCTATTGCCCAATATGGTTGCATTCTAGGCTTTTCATGTTTTTAATGGATTGGAGAAAGAGTAAGTTGAAAACGGGAATCGCATGAAGCAAGGTATTGATGAGAAGAGAGAAACAAAATCTCTTGCTCATACTCTTCCTATTTTCTCTGTGATTTTCTGGAGCTTGGCATTGCAGCTAGTGTCTTTATTTGGGTCACTAATGAAAATCTGATGGGCTCTTCAATGCTCTTGCTGAATCAAATGGTCCTTATTTCTGTAGGCTTCCACAGCATAGTCACTGCCACTAGTGAGTAGCACAACAGGTAGTTATGGCCTGCCAACATTAATTATCAGATTAAACAAGAACTGTTTCAAATCTTTTTAGAACCTGTTGTTTTAGTTTTTTTAATCAGGGAATGTTTTATTTTAGACACAATTTATGGCTCAACCCTTTTCCCCCACTACTGTCATCTTAATAAACATTTATGTTCAATGATCTCTGGATTGTTGGCAGACTCAAGAATGATTGATGACTGTAACTATTACATTTCAGCTATGAATACACAAATGAGATGGGCCAGGTAAGAGGCCCTTTTTCACTGTGCCAGGCAGATATCTGCCTGCCCAGGGGTTCAACTCCTTACACGGTTAGATGCTGACTGTAAAGCTGAGCCATTAACATCAGGCAAGGGCTGTCCTTGACATTACATCCATATTGGAATGCTTTAACTCCTTACTTGCCTCTTAGAAATGCAGCGTGCAAGCTAGTAAAAAACAACCATTAGACTGCAGAGTATGTCGGGTACACCCTAATATTGGCTTCCTTTCACTACAATGTCAGAGCAGCAGCCCAGCAGGGACTGTAGTGCACTAGCAGCAAAGCCAATATGTAAATCAAGGAGACAATGGAGGTTTCTGCTGCTAAGATGCAAGATGTTGTTCTTCTAAATAACAGAAGCAGCCATGGGGATGGCCCTTAATTAATTCTCTAAGCCAAGCCACAGTTGTTTGGCTGCAGTGTGGGCTGAGTTAAACAAGGGCTGGGCAAAGTATAAGAGGACTAGCAGACTTACCCAGCATTCCCTGGTGATGAGTCAGGAGCTTGGTGATATGGGGAGGAGGGAGGTATGTGACAGTGAGGGTTAGGGGGTGAGGAGGGACTCGGGGTGGGGGATCCCATCGGACAGGGGCCTTTTTTCTTCCCTGAAATCCTTCCCCCAGTTTACCAGGGGTGTTTCCTCTCCCCTAGCCTCCCTGCCTCCAGGGGTATTTTCTCTCCCCCCACCGCTTCCTCCTGGCCACCAGAGGCATTTGTAAAAGGCAAATGTATTTTTCAGACAATGCAAGTGTATGTCTGAGACCTATAAGCAAATGATTTCTTCTTGAATAGTATTAGCCACCCCTTTGCAAGAAAGAAGGCTACAAAAAGGGGAAGAGCAAATATGTGTGGTAATTGTTCTTTCAATGCACTGTTATGTGTATATTATTTATTACAGGGCCAGGTCTGACCACTAAGCTCTTTGGGTCCTAAAACTGTGTGTTCAGAGCTCACAGCTGCTGCGCTCTTCCTGCATTGTAACCCTTCTCTTTTGCAGTGTGGCCCGAGGTATAAGGAAAATGTACCTGGAGTTCCAAGCGTTGGTTTTAAAGACAAGATTCTAAACCCACGGTTTTGATATAATTAGCAACAGACTTTCGGCTTGAGAAACATTTGAAAAATGTTATCAGTGGTGATCTTGGGTGAGTCAATGTTTAGGAGTCCAGGGGGGTGTGAGTTTCAAAAAGGGTTGAACACCTGCCTTTAGATGATCAGACTCCTTAAAACTATCTCTAGTTGGGCAACCTAAAAGCAAGGCAACCAGAAGGGTCAGGCACCATCTCTGGCACTCAGCAAGGGAGTGGAGGGCTCTCCAGCAGCAGCCTGAGAAACCCCACAGAGTTTAAAGAATGCTATTTGCTGGGAGCTGACATAGGTGTGTATAACTTCCCCATGCACCTAACCAGCATGGAGAGCAGCTTAAAACCATCATCTCACCCTGTCGGACCTCACATTCTAACTTTTATCACATGTCTTTTTTCTACTTAAGGAGATACTTCACTTGATATCTAATTTCTTTTACTCAAGCACAACTGTTGATGGTGTGTGGGACAGCACAGGGGAGTAATCATGTGAAACTGAGCCTTTCCTCTCTAGACCAACAGACATCAGCAGTGACTGAAAACTCTTTCCAGTAATGACTTAATTTTTTGAAAAAGAGGAACTTGTGATTCTTCTCCGTTCCCTTTTAAGTTTTCTGGTCAATACTTTTTGCTCTGTAAAACCTGTAGACACAAGCAGAGGTGTCTTCAGGAGCTACTGTGAGGGGGCAGGAGTGAGTTCAGAGACCCATGAGTGAGCCCAAATCTCCCGTCAATTCCAGAGTTCCAGTCTTCCAAAATCCAGAGGGGAGTCTATTGATACCAAGGCCTAAATTTCCCAGAAAGAACCATCATGACCATCTAGTCCTGATGGCAAACACCAGAGATACTCACCCAGTCATTCTTGCAACAAACTCCAAATCTTGTGATTGAACTATAGGTTGAACCTCTCTGGTCTGGCAACATCCGTGGTTCAGCGTGATTTTAGGTGGCTGGATTTCCACCTAGCATGGGTGTGGCCAAATTTCCCTTTGTCTCATAAAATATGTCTACAGATGCCAGTCCTGGCTCTCAGTGTTCTGTGCTGTTATTTAGCTCTAATTTACCTCTAAATGTCTTCTAAGAGCCCAGGAAGCAGTAGAAGTGTTGGTAATACCACTAGACAATATTGACCTCCTATGGTGCAGCAAATTCTCTGTTTCGGCACCTGTCAGGTCTTGAGGGTGCCCAGCTAGAGAGGTTCAACTTGTACTAGAGCTTTTCTTTTTGAGAAATGTGGATGCTGGCCCAAG
This sequence comes from Pelodiscus sinensis, assembly GCF_049634645.1. NCBI lineage: Eukaryota > Metazoa > Chordata > Testudines > Trionychidae > Pelodiscus > Pelodiscus sinensis. The sequence continues at coordinate 97,749,647 of NC_134713.1, read as the reverse complement.
TGTTTGTTCTACAAGGAAGCAAATCCAGCTTCCACAATGGAACATACAATAAGACATTTGGGCTGTGGTGGGTCGCTACCCTGTTTTTCTCCCTAACATGTTGACATTCCTGTGGAAGTGGGGGACTGGTCTGAACCAGAGACCGAAGAAACCCTTCCCGCTCCAGTATCTGACTTAATCCTGTGGAGAACTCTCCCACTTCTCCTGCTCCCTAAGCAGATGACTACCAAGCTTTCTTCCTTTTCTATGTCATTAAAGAAAAAATATTTTTTTCATGTAAATCATAGATTACTAGAACTGGAAGGGTCCTCAAGAGATCATCATGTCCAGTCCCCTGAAGCACGGTCTATATCATCCCTGATAAATGTCTATCTAACCTGCTTTTAAATATCTCCAGTGATGGAGATTCCACAACCTCCCTAGGCAATTTATTCAGGAAGTTTTTCCTAATGTCCAACCTAAACCTCCCTTGCTGCGATTTAAGCCCGTTGCTTTTTGTCCTGTCCTCAGAGGCCAAGGAGAACAATTTTTCTCCCTCCTCCTTGTAACACTCTTTTAGGTGCTTGAAAACTGCTATCATGTCCCCTTTTAGTCCTCTCTTTTCTAAACTAAATGAGCCCTATTCTTTCAGTCTTCCCTCATAGCTCATGTTCTCTAGAACTTTAATAATTCTTGTTGCTCTTCTCTGGACCTTCTCCAATTTCTCCACATCTTTCTTGAAATGTGGTGTCCAGAACTGGACACAGTACTCCTATTGAGGCCTAATCAGCACAGAGTAGAGCAGAAGAATCACTTCTCCTGTCTTGCTCACAATATTCCCGTTAATGTATCCCAGAATCATATTTGCTTTTTTTTGCAAGTGTCACACTGTTGACTCATATTTAGCTTGTGGTCCACTATGACCCCTAGATCCCTTTCTGCAGTACTCCATCCTAGATAATCACTTCACATTCTGTATGTGTGAAACTGGTTGTTCCTTCCTAAGTGGAGTACTTTGCATTTGTCCTTATTAAACTTTTCCCTATTTACCTCAGACCATTTCTCCAGTTTGTCCAGATCATTTTGAATTAGAACCCTATCCTCCAAAGCAGTTACAACCACTCCCAGCTTGGCATCATCTGCAAGATATTGAACAGAACTGACTCCAAAACATACCCGAGCAACCCCACTTGTTATGCCCTTCCAGTATGACTATGAACTGTTAATAACTATTCTCTGAGAACAGTTATCCAGCCAGTTATGCACCCACCTTATAGTAGTCCCATCTAAGTTGTATTTGCCTAGTTTATTGATAAGAAGGTCATGAGAGACAGTATCAAATGCCTTACTAAAGTCTAGGTATACCAGGTCCACCTCTTCTCCCTTATCAACAAGACTTATTATCCTATCAAAGAAAGCTAACGGATTGGTGTGAAATCAGAGACGAGGGAAGAAATGTGACACCCACCACTATTATGAATACAAGAAAACTGATTCTCCACCTGAGTAACATTTAAGATTCACTTTATAGGCAGAGGAGCCAGACTGTAAGGGTACAAAATCTATGCTGGGAGGTTTCTGAAGTCAAGAAGACGATGCTGCCACCTTGTGGATGTAGATAACTGCGTTGAAGGAAGAATCTAAAATGAACACAGGTGAAAACAGAAGCAAGGAAAGCTTCAGAACAGATATCACATTAGAGCCCTGTGCAGATACAAAATTGGTATCTGCATCCACATCTGCAGAAATGATTCACAGAGATCCACATTCATATCCATGATGTAAATACTCGCAAATGCAAAACAACTGTCTGTGGATTTGCAGGATTCTCTGTCTCATGACTTTTGTCCATTGGGAATATTATGCTTATGCAAACAAATCATTTTGTAACAGTAGCACTTTTATCCCAGAGCCAATTTATTGAAGTCAGCTGAGGGAGCTCTACATACATTATGACAGCCTAAAATAAGAGATGTTCACTGGCCTTTAGCTAGTCTAACTTTTGATAACCTATAGCCAAAAAGCAGGAAGAAGCAGGAAGATAACTGCCAATTGGACTACCCTAGCTACTCTTAGAGCATGTCTATGCCATGTGGAAGATCAATGCTGCCATGGTCAGTCTTCTTGTAGTTCGATCTAGCAGCTGTAGTATAGACCTGCTAGATCAAATTCAAAGGCTACCCCCGTCGACACCGGTACTCCTGCTCTTCACGAAGAGTAAGGGAAGCCAACGGGAGCATTTGCTCCCGTTGATCTCCCACTGTGCAGATGGTGCAGAAATGTGATGTAAAATACATCAACTCCAGCTACGTAATTTACATAGCTGGAGTTGAGCATCTTCAACCTTGCCATGTAGTGTAGACCAGGCCTTTATTGCCTAAGCCCAAATTTTTACTAGATTACAAACAAATCTGGAAAGTTCTTGAGAGGGACCATAAAGGACACCTTCTGAGGCTCACCAACTTCCCACTGCTCCCAGACTTTTATAGACTCATTAACAGCCCAACCCACCACAACCACAACCCTTATCACACCTTACCTCAGCATCCACACCCTTCCTCCCCGACACTCACCTCAATCTCTTTCTTCTCTGTTCTTTATAGTCTTGTTGGAGTGTATTAAAACTTTTTCCTATGCCCTTGGGAACCTTACTGAGCTTGGCAGAGGCTGAGGGGCCTCAATGAGAAAGGCAGAAGTAGCTACCTTGGCCACCTTGCCTGGGAATGTCCATAGCTTTGCAATGGTGGTTTCCTGTACCTTTATTCTTCATTACGAATTTTCTGGATTTCTTATGTTAATTTACTGTGTGGATTTTTTTTTTTTAATGGTAACATTCCTGAAAGGTAAATCACTCCCAGATCACTCACTGAGATGTACCTGCAGCTTTAATGGTATGTGTGTGTGTGGCTGAGTCTGAGGGAGAGGATAACAATACATTTATATGATACTTGCCCTCCAACAATCCCAAATTGCTTTACAGTCATTAAAGGCTTCAACGGGCTCATTTCAGATGCCACTGAAATGCAGCCACCTCAGGGGTAAAATCCAGCAGTTACTCACGCACTAATATTTTGTGAGCAAAGGTATCTAATTGAAACTACAAAGGAATTTAAGCAGGCAGGTTCTAAGAAACAGCTCACGTGTAACTGGGCAAGGATGCCAAAATTAACACGCCATCCCTTGTCCAGGAAGGTCTATAAAGTCCATGCGAGGTTAGTACTTCATTTTTATTTTATTCCAAAAAAACTCACTCAGCCAGGCCCATCCACTCCTCCTTCTCACTTGCTTCAGAATTAATTTTGGGGGGGGGGGGGGGAGGAGAGGAGAAACAAGTAACTGAGTATGCAGAAAGGTCTGAGGTATCTCTGATGAGTGTCACCTAAATGAAATATAAGTTGTACTTTAGTTGGCAGCTATTCAGCTATAGCAAACACGCTTGTGTAAAAAAATTTGTCCATTTTTCCTATAGGAAAGTTTTCAGGCTGTCACAGCGCCTGCTATGAAAAAAAATCTGTGAAATGAAAGCTGATTAAACGTTGACCATTTAATGATCGCTGTCCCCACCCTAATTTGTCTCCATAGACTTGTGAGTGCTTTTGCCTATAGATTCCTGCTCCTAGCCCACTACCTTCTCCAAATTCTTCCCTCAGGAAAGAACAATCCTTTGGCCTCCTCCCTTCAGTTTCTCTGTGGTTTGGTGTCCTTGATATCTTCTTGACATAGGTTAGGAAGGCAGCATGCTAGTCCCTCGTATCAAAACAATTGAGAAACACTCCTCTAGACTAGCAAAGCATATGTCTAATTTAAAAATAAATCTGTTGGGTTTCTGAAGCATAAAAGGTCCCAATTTCCCCCCTCCGTTGTCTCATCTCATCAGCTGAAGATGTGACTTTTTATGTGCAAAGGAGAAAACAGAGAGAAGCAGAAGGCATTTGTTCTGTGGTGAGGGGAATAACAAAGGTGCAGTTGCTGCCTAAAAAAATATATCATTGGAGAGGTTCTAGGACAGCAGAATCCTTGTGATTTATATGGCTACATCTAGACCGCAGGCTTTTTGCACAAAAAGCTTTTGTCAGAAAATATCTTCCACAAAAACTACTTGTGCAAGAATGTATCCACACTGCAAAAGCGCATCGAGAAAGCAATGCGGTTTTACGAAAGAGAGCATCCAGAGTGCATGGATGCTCTTTCGAAAGTAAGCATTGGTATGCACAGAATGGCCACCAGGGCACCTGTGCATTTTCCTCTTTCTGTGCTAAACCCCCTTTCTTCCCCATCCACACATGCCTTTTTGCGAAAGAACTCTTTCAAAAAAAGGCTTCTTCCTCATAGAAAGAGGATTACCAATTGCACAAAAACCCCTCTGTTCTTTCGATTCTCTTGCACCAAAACGCACTTGAGGTGCGGACACTCCATGAGCTTTTTGCGGAAAAACGGCTGTAGATATAGTGTAGATATAGCCTATGAAACTGGCCCCTTAAAGAGCCATAAACCTTAGACATAGGCCACAGTTTTATGGGCTGACATGGCACAATTAACTACTGTTTTTTATACAATATATATACACAATAAACACATTATATCATTACTGAACATTAAGGACAAGAAAGGGAAATAATATGTTTGCTAAGTGCATCATGATTTTTGAACTTTTGCCACAGTCATTTTATTCCTTTTCCCCAAGGACCACCAGCCCTTTTCAAAATAACTGTTTTTTACTGTAACCCTGACTCCTTGTGTTGTTGAGATAATTCCTTGTCCAATGTTTTTCCAGGTTTTCCTATTAAATTCATTTGCATTTAATCAACAGAGATAATTTTTGGACACGCTTGTTGGCCGGTCCTGCCCAGGAAGCACTTGGGAGAAAGATTATTTTTGTCTTCTCGTAGGACCTGGCATGGGTACTAGGATGCCATGGCTTTATTTCACAGTTAGATTCGTGATGGCACGAGAACTAAACACTGCGGGCCAAATTCTTCCTCCAGTTATAGATGTGTATGCCCATTGACATGTAGCTATGGCGATGGAATGTCATTTTCCCAGCACTGGCTACTCAGCTAATAGCTTTGATACAAGCCAATGTCAACTCATTACTTTCTTTGTGATCAGGTATTAGTTCCTTAAGGTCCCCATGAGTTGGCCTATCTAATTGCCATTGCATGGGAAAATGTACCCTTGCTACAGGTCCCCAGTGCCTGTCCTTATGTCTCTCTAGCAGGACACAGGGTCCAGTAACAAATCTGGCAAGCGGATGGCATAGGGGCTGGCCAATAAAGTGGCATGACGATAAATGCAGCTTCTATTATTGGGCGAGTGCCAAAGGTTCCTTTTCTAAGTGGAATATCTTTGTCATTTCTGCTCCTGCTGTGCCACCAAAAAGCAAACCAGAGCATGCAAAGGAAAGAAGTATCTGCCTTCACAATGCACTAGCACTTGACCACTTAGCTGCGAACCAGTCCTTATGGCAAGTTTGCCAATGGACCAGGTAAAGTGGTAAACCAATCTATGGTGTCTGTACCTGTCTGCATTCAATGAGAATAGTAGGAAAGGAAAGTTCTGGGACAGAAGGACCGGTTACAAACAAAGTCATTCAAGATCATGCACATTTTTCAGTTTCACTGGGAAAATTTCATGAAGCTATAAGGAGCCTGCTCTTGCCTACTTCTAGTCTAGTCAGCAGCTCTAAGATCATGATCTTTCATAAGATGTAAATGCCACAATTAGGGCCAGACTATGAATGTATCTAGATGGCAGCCTTGGGAAGCGAAGAATACAAGCTCTAATTGTTTTACTTTGTTGTACTATGGTAATGTGACTAGATAGAATTTACATGGTTAGTCCTGTAGAATCTCTATTTTAAATGCCTGTGTGAGCCACCATTTCCTTAACCATCACCCAGTATGCAGCACACAGCCCAGTCTCATCCACTGACTGCTGGCCTGATCGTTAGACAGGCTGACCAGCCATAATCCTACTGAAACCAATGGGAGAAACAAGTGCTCAGTACCTTTCAAATCGGGCCATGGGATTCCAGGGGAACACCACAATACCAGTGCCACAGCCTTGCAGCAATGTAGGGTTGGAAGCATGGGTGGTGGGTATAACAGGCCAGAGGGGGTGGCTGCTGGACCCCCCGATAGCAAAGTTTTTGCTTTTTTATGTCCCATAGAGGTTCTGAGGCAGCCACAGAGCCAGTATCTGCTCTGGGTTTCCTGGGTTCATCAGTAATCTCCCTAAATTCCAGAGAGATTACCGATGAACCCCCTGAACTGAATAGCAAATACCAACCTCTCAGCTGCCCCAGAACCTGCACGGGGTACAGCAAAAGCATTGGGAAGGGATGCTTTTCCCTAGAGTGACTTGGGCCTGTGGAGGGGAGGAAAGAGGAAGCATGGCTGTGGCTGGCCCAGGCTTCTTCCAGGCAGAGGAGCGGGGTGGGGCTCCAGCCAGCTCAGGGCTCCTCTAGCAGAGCAAGGGGATGCTTGGGGCTTCTCCAGCTGAGGAGGGCTTGTGGCTCTGTCCACGAGGGGGAAGGCCACAGATGGAAGGGGTAGAACTGGAGACTAGCCTCCTCGAAGGAGGGCTCCACCTGCTGTCCATGGTTGGAAGAGACCTCAAAGGGTCATCTAGTCCAGCCTCCCCATGCTGAGACAGGATTAAACCCATATATAATCCAGCAGCAGTGTTAAGGAATACACAGGACATAGAGATGGGGTGTCTTTACCTACCTGAATGCCACCCCCTTGTCTCAGTCGCAGAGGAACCTAATTTTCAGGACACATCCCAGACAGTCTCTATCCATTATTTTATTGTATTAAAAGTTCTTGTGTGCTTTTATGTCCATGCAAATACCTTCAAGGAGCAGGAAATCAACTCCAATCATTTGTTGCTAATGCAATGTGAAGAGTCTAGTCTTGAGAGAACAATTGTACATAGAAGGGACCATAAATCAAAAGCGCGTCACCACTTGCAATTACCTTTTTTCAAAGGGAAGAAATGCTTTGGTAAAATAAATACTAAATAATAATGCTGCTCTAGATATGCCATATTGCCTCACCGTATGCAGCATTCAGCTAGGGACTACGCTGTCAGCTTTATAATTTGCATTAGTGTTCAGAAAGAAGCTGGAGTTTTAGACAATTTTCCTACTGATCACACTTTCAAGTATAACATCAAAATGCAATCAGTGCATCAGTCCTTTCCATCCTCTTTTTAATTGAAAGTACTTTTATTTTATTTTTATTTTTAGAGCACGGCGCCTCTTGATTCACCGGGAGCTATTATGTTCATAGGCTCATTGTTCCAGAAGGCAGACGAGCTCTATGGGTTCCAATAAACGCCAAGTGCATTTCAGCAAGAAGCAGAATGTGAAAGAATGAAGGCTTATAGAAAAGCAAAAACTTGGAGCAGAGTGCTGTGTGCTTGCCACAATGAAATACATTACAGCAAGTGTCGGGTACATTGAAAAAATGACTTGCTGTATTACATTTTTCTGGGGCTTTGCCATGTTCATTGCTTTGGGGTGGGCGGGATGGAGGAGTACAGTTTCCCTATAACAAGGAGGTGGTGAAATGAGGATGTAGGTGGTTAGAAAGGAATTTGCTTTCTCACCGTATTCATTAATACATATGACTGAAACAAAATCAATGAGCCATTTCCAAAGGTGTGGGGGGGGGGGGGGAGGGAGGGAGGAACCCTTCCCTCCCTTAAACAAGGGTCCTACCCCAAAACCATGGTTCCAAACACCCTGGGAGAGAGTTCAGATTCAAATTCAAGCCTAGTTCTGGTTCTCTTATCATAGATACATAGGTGCTGGAGCAATTTGTATAATGCTGGTGCTGATGATGGAAACCAGGTATCTGGTGTTTGTTATTACAGACAGTCAGGGGAGCCACCACACCCTCAGCATTCCTACTTCCAGCACCATTGTGTGGGCAGCCTCAAACAGAAGGCATTGGAGATGAACATGGAGGAGATAGGCATTTTTCCATTCTACAACCACCACAGTTTGAAAAATCTCTCCCCAACCTCTACTTCAGGAGAGAAAAAGAAGAGCAGGTGGGGCAATGGTCCACATAAGGCCGTGGCCTACAAGAGCCAGGCTTGCAACAAATGTGAATGCCTTGATGAAACAAGGAACCACTGCAAAGCTGTCATTTTTCCCCCCACTGACTGCAAAGTCACTTTAAGGGCATGTGATTTTTTTTTTTTTATTGAGGAAAGAGTATTGTTGAAGTTAATAAGATGGTTTTCCCTCAGATACAAATCAATGTGGTTTGTGCTCCTGGACATTAAGATCCCAAGCAATTGCTAGTGTGAGCATTTCACTGTAAACAATGGAAAACAGGCTTGAAGAGACTTTGCTTAAAGATTTAAAGAGCTTCTGAGTTGTTATATTATGGGACAGATAGCTGCTTTATCTCATTTCTACAGCTGTTTAGTGTTGCCATTAGCTCACCTCTCTATCAGATATGAAATTATTAATTTAATGAATATTGCACAGTGTATTTAATGGGAGAGACATTAGCAATACCCCAAACCATTTCAGATTTGGGAGTGATTTTTACGTTCAGGTCAAAGGCACTGAGATGGGTACCTGCATTGCCCCACAGTACACTAGGGCTACGTCTAGACCGGCATGATTTTCCAGAAATGCTTTTAATGGAAAAGTTTTCCGTTAAAAGCATTTTCGGAACAGAGCGTCTAGATTGGCATGGACGCTTTTCCGCAAAAGCACTTTTTGCGGAAAAGCGTCTGTGCCAATCTAGACGCGCTTTTGCGCAAAAAGGCCCCGATCGCCATTTTCGCGATCGGGGCTTTTTTGCGCAAAATAAATCTCAGCTGTCTACACTGGTCCTTTTGTGCAAAAGAGACTTTTGCCCGAACGGGAGCAGCATAGTATTTCCACAAAAAGCACTGATTTCTTACAGTAGGAAGTCGTGCTTTTGCAGAAATTCAAGCGGCCAGTGTAGACAGCTGGCAAGTTTTTTCCGGAAAAGTGGCTGATTTTCCGGAAAAACTGGCCAGTCTAGACACAGCCCAACATTTTTGTGTCTGACTTAGAACAACGCTTCCTCAGCTCCCATTCCCAAGTGCCCCTCCTCTACTTACAATACATCAATGACATCTTCATCATCTGGACCCAAAAGAAGGAGGCCATTGAAGAATTCCATGGGGATTTCAACAATTTCCACCCCACCAGTCCACACAGGTGATCCACTTCCTGGACATTACAATACAAATAACTGATGGTCACATAAATACCACTCTATACTGGAAACCTACTGACCACTATACTTACCTACATGCCTCCAATTTTCATCCAAAACACATGACACAGACCCTAAGATACAACAGCATTTGCTCCAGTCCCTCAGACAGGGACAAACACCTACAGGATCTCTATCAAGCATTCTTAAAACTATAGTACCCACCTAGAGAAGTGAAGAAACAGATTGACAAAGCCAGTCTGATACCCAGAAGGCATGTACTGCAGGACAGACCCGACAAAGAAAGCAACAGAACACCACTAGCCATTACCTACAGGCCCCAGCTAAAACCTCTCCTACACATCATCGAAGAACTACAGCCTATCGCAGATGATGATCCTTTGCTCTCACAGAACTTGGGAGGCAGGCCAGTCCTCATTACAGAGCCCACCAACATGAGACAAATACCACCAACTACGTACCCCACAACAGTAACACTAACCCAGGAATCTATCCCTGCAACAAACCCTGGTGCCAACTCCATCCACACATCTACACTAGTGATAACATCACAGGAGCTAACCATATCAGCTATACCATCAAAGGCTCATTCAGGTGTACATCTACTTATGTAATATAAGTCATCATGTGCCAACAATGTCCCTCTGACATGTACATCAGACTGTCTCTACACAAAAGAATAAATGCACACAAATCAGACATTAAGAATGGTAACATCCAAAAGCCAGTAAGAGAGCACTTGAACCTGCCTGGGCAAACAATTTCAGACTTGCAAGTTGCCATTCTCAAAGGGTACGTCTACATTACAGCATTAATTCTAGTTAACTTAATTCGAAATAGTTAATTCAAACTAAGCTAATTCGAATTAACACATCTATACACAAAACCTATTTCAAAATAGTGTTTTGCTAGTTCGAAATAGTATGTCTACACTGAGTGGACCTGAACTGAAGTTAAGGCTGGCCAGAACCAGTGCCGGCAGGGCATCAGGTTGGGACTTAGTGTATGGGGCTGCTGCCTGAGGCTAACTGAGCTCCGTGCTTAAAGGGACCCAGACAGACAGGGTTCCTTGCTTGCTTGTCTATCTCGATGAGGGACAGCAAAACAGTCCTGTCTTGGAGTGCCCGCACTTGGGAAAACACAGCACTTGGCCACATGGAGCCAGAGCTGCCCCTGGGCATGCTGGTGCATCTCATGGGGTCGTTGCCATCAGCCCAGCTGCACTTGCTGCAGGCTGCCATCTGGGAGGCCTATCGGGGGGCTGTCAGGATCCAGGAGGCCCTGTGGGAAAGCGTCCACCCTGAGGAGCCTCAGAGCCACCCGGGTCCTCCCCACCCGGGTCCTCGTGCCCCATTCATGTCCTTCCACTTACCCCTCACTAGCCCTCCTTCCTGATGTCAAACAAAAGACATATATGTTCAAAAATAGAAACTGGGTTTATTGAACAAAACTGGGGGGCGGGAGGATGAACCTCGGGGGAGACTGGGAAAAGGAGGTGGGAGAGGGGAGGGGGAAACCTGGGAGGAGGGCTTCTGGGGAGCAGTAGAGGGCTGGCTGCCAGTGGCTTGCTGGCTCATGTTTTGGGGCCACTGGGTCAGGGGCCCCGGTGGCCACTGCTGGCTCTGAGCTGGCAGGCTTGGAGCTGGCACAGGCACTGTGGCCAGCGTCTATCCCTTTAATGGCTCCGGGGCTGGGGGAGAGGAGAGTAAGTTTTCCTGGTTGTGCCCAGAGTGGCCACCAGGGTTTCCTGGGAAGGGCTGGAGGCCCCCTATTTCGAATTAAGTGTCTACACAGCACTTAATTTGAAATAGCTATTTTGAATTTGGCGTTACTCCTCATAGAATGAGGTTTACCAAATTCGAATTAAGCACTCTGCTATTTCGAATTAATTTTGAAATAGCGGTTTCCATATATAGACACTATTAAAGTTAATTTGAAATAACGGCTGTTATTTCCAATTAACTTTGCAGTGTAGACATACCCAGACAGAAAAACTTCAAAAATAGACTGCAGAGAGAAACTGCTGAGCTGGATTCATATGCAGATTTGACACCCTGAACCAAGGTCTAAATAAACACATGGGCTGTGTCTACATTGGCATGATTTTGCACAAATACTCTTTAATGCAAGAGTTTTTGTGTTAGAGTATTTGAGTAAGAGAGCATCTACACTGGCATGTGCCTATGCGCAAAAGATGTGCTTTTGCGCAAAAGCATTCGTGCCAGTGTAGGTGCTCTCTTGCCCAAGAAAGCTCCGATGGCCATTTTAGCCATCGGACTTTCTTGCGCAAGAAATTCATGTTGCCTGTCTACACTGGCCTCTTGCGCAAGAACAGTTGCGCAAGAGGGCTTTTTCCTGAGCGGGAGCATCATAGTTCTTGTGCAAGAAGCACTGATTTCCCACATTAGAACGTCAGTGTTCTTGCACAAGAACTCCCTGCCAGTGTAGACAGGCAGCATGTTTTTGCACAAAAGTAGCTGCTTTTGCACAAAATCATGCCAATGTAGACACAGCCACGGAGTCATTCTCAAATTACAATAGGTAATCTCCCATTCAGGTTCTCTGACCTTCTCACCACTGTTGGAGATGATCCACATCCATTCTGATTTAATTAGCACTGTTGTCACACTCTCATCTCTGTATCGTTCTTTCTTTCTTTCAGTCTTCAGCATCTGAGGAAGTGAATTGTAGCTTACAAACGCTTCGGCTCTAATACCCTAATAAATTTGTTAGTGAAGTACACCAGAGTCCTTGTTGTTTTTGCTGAAACAGAGCAACATGTCTCTCTCTCAGAAACACAAATTAGATGAAGCAATACAATTTGCTCTTACAGGTTTCTGTGCTTCAATTATTTTGATTATGCAATTGGCTTCAGTTTAATTTTTCTAGTCTCAATTACAATCTTTCTCATCTCCGTGCCAGAATTAAAGTAATATCAGCAACAATAATCGAACTCCAGTACACAGATGATTGTGCCATAGTTGCACAGTCAAAGGAGGATTAGCATCCTTAATTGTTTCTCTAAAGGTTACAAAAGCCTAGGGCTGACTCTGAACACTAGCAAAATAAAAGTCCTCCCCTGGCCAATCACTGATTAATCATCAGATCCAGAAAGAAAGAGATGCTGACAGAGAAGAACTGGACAATGTAGAACACTTTGTCTACTTTGGCAGCCATCTCTCACCAAGGGCAGACACAGATGTTGAGATTTAGCACAGAATCTGTCAGGCCAGCCTTGCCTTTGGCAGATTTTCTCACCAGCTGTTAAACAATCACAACATTAGATCATACACTAGACTTTTAGTTTATAAAGTGACGGTAATCCCAACTCTCCTGTATGGCTATGAGAGGTGGGTGGCCTATAAAAACACCTACAAAGCCTGGAATGCCAGTACCAGCATTTTCTTCAGAAGCTCCTCAACATAAAGTGGGAGGATCAGTACCTTCACGAGGCCCAACATCTTCATTGTTGAGTGCCAGCTAAGATGGAGCAGGCACTGTGTGCATATGCCTGATACATGCATGGCCAACTTACCAAAGGACAGAGGAAATAGGGAGGCCAAAAGAAATGCCTTAAAGACACCCTCAAAGTAAACATCAAGAGTTGTGGCATAGACACCACACCCTGGGAGACAGCAGCCCAGCATAGGATAAACGGTGACAGCTTGTCAGAGAGGGAACATCCACTTCTAAGGAAATCACCTTGCCCTATCCACAGAAAAACACCAGAAAAGAAAGACAACTGTCACGTAGCAATCATGCTCCAACCCTGTGTTCCAACACCCCCTGTGATATTTGCCAACAAGCCCAAGGCTCAAGGATTGGACTTCTCAGTCATCGAAGGACCCATAAAAAATAAAACCTGTGAAGGAGATCATTCTTGACCTCACAGGTTTGCTGATGACAATTGCAGGGATTACTCAATCTATAATTTAGATTATAAATTCTTTGGGCTAGAGACTATCTCCTGTGCTGTGTGTGTACAGTGCCTAGCACAGTGCAGGGGACTATGTTTGGTTGTGATCACTGGATACTACTGGAATACAAATAATAAATATTAACAATGCACCTCAACTCTGTTTTTTCCTACAATCTTTACAGAATGAATCCTTTGTTGCCAGCATTTATTGCAAAGAGTCAAGGAAAGAAATGTGGTCCTACTGACAAAGCTAAATGCATCAGCAAAGAACCAATACTAACAAGCTTTAAAGTGTTTCGAAAGCACCTAAGTGAATTAGGAGCCTAAGTATGATTGAAAAATTGATTAAATTTAGGGGCCTAACATCCAGATCCTCAAAGGCACATCAACAGGAGTTACATACCTTTGAGGATCTGGACCTAAGTGCCTAAGTCACTTCTAAAAATTGGACAAAAGAGCCTTAGTCACTTAGGGGCTTTTGAAAATTGTATCCTAATAGTCTTGTAATTGGAAGAGAAGTAGCATACAAACTAAGATGACTCACTGTTTGTCTATAGACATGGATCCTTTACCTGTATAACAACATATTGCAAAACGTTATTGAATCAGGTATTTAATTTCAGCTTGTGTTTCATTTTTCACATAGAAATATTAAACATTTAGACAATTTAAAAAACACACAACTACACTTCAATACTGTGCTCTGCTAGGGATCAGTTCAAAAAAATCTGCTTGTGCTTGACTGCTGTCACACAGCTGTCTGAAGCATGGACTCTAATCAGAGCCCAAAGTGGAGAACAAACACTCCTGCTGTTCATACAGCAGCCTTTAACCAGTACTTCCTGTACACCGAACCACCAGCCATTACAAAACCACAGCATGTTTCCCCCAGTTTGAACATTTGCTTGCAAGCTAAAGAAGGAAGAAATAAAGTTGAGAAGACCCATGTAGCAAGGCCACTAGGTGAAACCTGCTATAACAATACAATGACTTATTCAACTGAACTAACCCCCAGCTCCCAAAATATAAGCCAACAAGAATCCATCATCTAAATACACTAATACCCTCAATATGCTCAGTCAGAAAAGACCAGGAAAATAGATTAGCCTCTAAACCAGGGCTGGGGAACCAACCCACAAAACAAAACCTCACTGACTGAGGAGAAAGACACTCCCCTTGTCCTCACACACCAGAGCCTAGAGGAGCCCAAGTTACTACATTTCATGTGTTCCAACCCCGTGATGGGGATGGTAGGGAAGCGGGCCTGGAGCACCAATGGTGGGAGTCCTGAGCCCAGTGGACTGGATCCAGGCAAGCTGGGGGCTACATCCTGAGGTTCCCCAGCCCTGCCCTAAACTGTTGTCCTAACTGTCAACAACTCCAAGCCTGTCACAGCAAGGGGATATCTGAGCTCCAGAACCAAAGAAGCCTCCTAGAAGACTGCCTGCTACCAGCTTCATAGCTTCAAGTCAGAAGGCTATCAGCTTTCATGTTACCATTGGCCATAACTGCTGTGGTGTCACTCAGGGAAAGAGGCATTTCTTAGGTATGCAAATCTCAAGCCATCCGGGACTTTACAAGTCAAACCAACACCTTTCTATCCAGCCAGAAACTTAGCAGTAGCTACTATGTAGATCATCAATCATTCGAATTATCTGCTTTAAGGTACTTTATACAACTTACTCTGCTCTGGCAAGATGGAAATGTTGCTTCTCTACATGCAAGGATGCCATTTAGTGGAGCTTCTCTCCTCTCCCCAGAGTTTCAGCACACATTCTAGCCCCCGATGGAGCTCTTAGCTGCAGCTCATCCTGAATATGGAATATGAGTTCTGCAGAGGAGAGGTACTGTTTCCAGTTTGTGCCCCAGGGGCAAGGAGTTTACAAAGATTAAGATTTTAAAAAAGAGCTGATAATTAAATTAAAGGTCTGAAAATCAATAAATGAACCTGTAAAACAGGACTATCAGGAGCAGGGAGTGTTAGAACATGAAATCATTCAGGAAGGTCAACTTTGGTCTTTGAGGGCTAGCTCTCTATCCATCTGAAAGATGAGAGCAAAACTAAAAGGGTCAGTTCTCTGAGATTCCAGTAAATGGGCCCAGGCAGTTGGGAAACATGTCATAGCTGAAAGCCTACAAAGAGCACAGAGGTCTGGAAGGATGAAGAAAGAGAGAAAATGAGTGATCACTTAACCCCCAAAGAGTGACAGGTTCTGCTTCATGCTGGAGTGTAGCCCAATGGCTGCTGTGTTATTATCTCTCACAGCAGACTGCACCAATATAGCATACACATCACTGTCTTCCAGGTACTGGGTCGGAGCTGGTTATTCCTTATCTAGCTGGAGATTAAACTTTTGACATTTTATAATATTCCAGGGCTGCACTGTAAGAATGTCAGATTCATTTGTCAAGTCAGCTTAAAAGTGAGGCTAAATCTCTGGCATTCCAAAGGAGGTTTAAGGTTAGCTGTAGTAAAGCAACTTCATGGAGCTCATTCTCTATGTTCTTTAGCTTTGTACGTCAACCTTCACAACCACTTCAGAAACACTGGAAATAAAGAGGCAGCCAACCTAATCCATACCATACATCAGATTCTTTTGCAAGCACTATAACGTTTGTGGGAAGTGGATTTTAATTTTACTTTTAATTTTACTTCTTAATGAAATCATTCTAAAAAATATTAATGGAATAATTCCCTCCCCCCTCCCCCCCCCACACACACACACTAGAGAGAAGAGCTGTGATTTTTTTAAATGCCTATTCTCAGCACATGTCTTTTATTGAGTCAGAACAATGGTCCATTTAGTCCAATATCCTGTCTCCAGCAGTGGCCAATACTAGCACTTCAGGGGAAGTGTACAGAACAGAGCAATTGGAATGATCTATCCCAGTCTTCTTCTCCCAGCTTCTTGCACAGCAGTGAAAGGAGCAGAACATGGAACCACCATTCCCAGGAGCTAGCACCCCACACCAGCAGTTCCTCCAACATGGCTGCACCGCCATCAGCCCCACCTATGGGGGTGGACTCATAAGCATGCCTCTGGGTAGGAAATGCAGACAGCTGTGTGAAAGGGGCAGAGGGCAAGTCTGAGAGGAAGACTGAAAGTGGTTCAGCTCTGCAGTTTCATGGATACCAATTTACACCCGTGGATATCCACATTCATGGATATAAATGTGTAGCCATCTTGGGCTCTACTGGGGGGAACCCGCTGTATATCTCCCTCCATTGTGAAAACTGACAATTTTTTTCTACCCTTTGTTTCCTACCTTTAAACAAGGGATATCAATGTGTAGCTGACTACACGATTAACCACTAAGCCTAAGCTTATCAGTTAATCTTGTCAACTACACACACTCTCCCCTCCCTTGCTACCTCTGTATCAGAGGCAGCAATGGCGGGAGCGGGGTGGAGAGGGGAGCAGGAGCCAGTGCTCTTGAGGAGCTGGCTTTAAGCAGGCTCCGAAGGGTGCCATTTATGAGGGGCTAGGAGCAGTAGTCTCCCTCCCAAATTTGAACACCTGGATTTCATAGTTGAGGTCTGCTTAAAGCTATGCCGACCATATGGCCCAGATTTTCCAGGAGAGTCCCAATTTGAAGTAATCTGTCCTACTGTCCCCATAAACATCGAAATGTCCCAGAAATTCCAATATTTTGGCAAATATTTGGGTGGGGAAAAAGAGGCTTGCAGGGGAAGAAGTGCAGCTAGAAGTGGCTGCACATGCTGCCATTTCCCCTTCTTTCCCCCGGCGGGAGGGAACAGCAGTGCAGGGACACCCTTCCTGGACGCTTTTCTCACTGCTCTGGAATCCAACCAATAGGAGTAGCAGGAAGCAATGCCTGTGGCACAGTGTTGAAAGCCACACAAAAGCAAGTAAGTGGCCCCCTTTCCTCTCATGTCCAGACCCTGCACCCCCAGCCTACTCAGTCACTACCCTGCCAAGACCCCACATTCCCAGCCTGCTCACTCACCATCCTGTGATTTAATATTTATATTTTGTAAGACTTTTCATATAAATAAATTCACAAATAAGAAAAAAAACCTTTGTCAGATCACATGTCCTGATTTTTGCTTTGGAAAGCATGGTCACTATACTTAAGCCCATGTCCTGACTCCATAGGCAGTTTTTAAATGCAACAGAGTTTGAGCCATTTGCAGCTTTTCCTTTGGGGCAGGGAGTTTGTTATAAAAAGAGGGAGGCGAGGTGATTAAGAATCAAAAGGCTGGGCATTCCAGCAATTGAAGAATTGCTAGATCATCGTGAAAATATTGCCAGGTACGCCACTTAAAAGATTGGATGAGTGGCGGGGGGGGGGGGGGGGGGAGTAGGAATGAGTGTTGTGCTGCAGGGATCTGCATTTGGACCACTGCTGTTAAACGTCTCATAAATGTTCTTGAAAAAGGGACAGACTGTGACTAATCCAAAGCTGACTGCAAAGAGTTACAAAGGGATCTCATAAAACTGGGAGACTGAGCAACACAAAGGCAGATGGAATTCAGTGTTGATAAGTGTAAAGTAATACACATGGAAAAATATAATCATAACTATAGATACAAAAATGATGGGGTTTAACATAACTGTTATCACTCAAGAAAGAGCTCATCAAGTCCTTTTGGATAGTTTCCTGAAAACATCTGCTCAATGTGCAGTGGCAATCTAAAAACTAAAAAGCTAACTGACGAGGGAAGGACGGCTGAATCACACCTTGACATTGACATGGGAATCTGATTAATTTTTCTTTGTCTCTGCCACTCCCTTAGCTAAGAGCAATGGGAGCTTGTGCCATAGCTTGAAGTTGCTGGGAATCCTGAAATGTTAATCTAAAGCTGAATTTCTGTTTTTCTGCTCTAATGTGTTCATCTGATTATGCTCTCATGCTCCCAAATCCTGCCCACCCTGTTTTGTCTACTTGTTGCATGCCTGAGAGTGCAAACTCCCTGCAGCAGAGTGAGAGGTCTTTGTTACTTGTCTGTATAACCTAGCACAATGAGTCTTACCTTCAACTTGGGTTCCAAGGTGCTACCACAATATCAAGCATAATGTCTTACCTAGCCAGTTCTTGAATAACTATAGTGCTGGTTTTCAAACACCTTCCTTTTCATTTTTACTGGTACATTGCTCTTACTACAAAGAATTTTCCCCCACATTGACAACTATGATACATATCTATACAATACAAAATAGATTGTAAACAGATTGCCCAAAAGTGAAGAGGGGGGCAACTACGGCAGTGTAAACAAGAAGGTTCTTGCTGCTGAGAGGCTCGCAGAACTGAATCTTTCTTATATGACTTTATTTTCCCAATAGCCGAGCTCCATGGGGAATCCATGCACAAGGGTGGGGACAGAGGATCTGCTGTTAAAAGGTTCCTTTAGTCCTTCCCTTCCCACCCTCCACCAGAGTACCAGTGAAGTCCCTTTCATACCTGTGTCCTTTGTAGTGCCACAAAGGTATCAATGGGGTAGGTCCTCTCTGCCATTCCCCTAACTTGAGGTGATGTTGATTTCTCCTGTGGGGTCTCCCCAGCTCTCAACAGAGATACTTAGTCTGGGCACTGGCAGCTACATTTGCCCCAGAGTGAATTAGAAGAGAGGGGAAGTGAGAAGAGAAAATGACAACAACATGCCCATCAATGACAGAAACAAGCATGCTGTAGGTGAACAGCTTCCCAGTGACCTCCAGCAAACTACTGAAGCATGAATATTGCAGCTAATTGATGGGCACAGTTGATTGCCTGCTCTGCAGTTGTAGAGGCTTCAGATAAAAACCAGACAACATGGGGAAACATCAACGCAGTATGGGAGAAATATATTTGATAGGGGAAAGGGGAGTGTGACTGACTGAATGACAGAAATTCCCCCTTGGAGTTGTCTCTGGGTGTGCTGATTATGATAGTGCTGATCATGCTTATCATGCCTTCTTCCTGCTCTCTGAGGCTCCCAGCCACCCTGTCCTGGTAGGCCAGATTCTCTAGTCTTTCCCAAACAAGTCAGAGTTAGAGTTACTGCACTCTAGCAGTAACTAGGATTTAAGAGGTTGCAAGTGAAAACAGACAGATCTAAGCTGAAGTGAACAAAACGTGCTAGCTAATTCTAATCCAATAAGAAGCTTGATGCATGAAAATTCTTACCCTTAACAGCTGTTCTTATCTCAGGTAAAAAACTTCAACTCAGAGCTGATCTTTACTCTGGCCTGGTCTACAGTTTCTTCAAAGTTCTTTGCATCCTCTTAGGGTGGCTAGGCAGTTCCAAAGGTCAGCTGAAGGCAAAGGAGTGATGGCTTCCCCTTGCTTAGACTTTCCCCCATAGCAGAAACCCTTTGTTCAGCATCTCCCATCCCCATAGAAAAATACCAGGTTCAAGATGGATTCCAGTACAGGATGCATGGTCACATGTCTCTCTAGGACCAATCACAATTTGGGCTTACAGGACAAACACAGCCATTTACAAGTTGTTGGTTTGAATCCTGAATCCTTATGTTTCAGGAACATCAGTAATAGTCTTCATTAACACACTTAGAATTATAAAGAGAGACACACTCCAGGCTTCTAAACTTCACATATAAGAATGATAAATGCACAAATATATGATATGCAGATTTGGCAAATTATAACTGTAAAATGGATATGTTACATTATCTGTTTTGCATACAGCATCTTTGAGTTATGCACATACATAGCCATAAGCCAATTTTCATAAAGCATGGGGGGGGGGGGGGAGGGAGCATGAGAAGGAGGATAGAATCTTTGGTTTTAGATTTTCATTACCAAAACTTGAAGTTGCTAACAGTTAATTTAAAGGTCAGAG
The DNA here is from genome assembly GCF_049634645.1 of Pelodiscus sinensis. Classification (NCBI taxonomy): domain Eukaryota; kingdom Metazoa; phylum Chordata; order Testudines; family Trionychidae; genus Pelodiscus; species Pelodiscus sinensis. The sequence goes on along the minus strand of NC_134713.1, from coordinate 97,729,714 downwards.
CTGAAAAAAAATTGTAGGTACTTAAACCTTTGCCTGCAGCAGTTAACTAAATGTTTGGTTAATGGAGGCTATTAAACAATATCAATAGACAGATCATGAACATCTATAGTAATTTATGAATAAGTGAGTACGTGTTTAAAGTAGATCTTCTTTCAACCTCACCTGTTTATTTACAGGCACTAGCACATTACTTTTGGCAATAAAGGCAAGCCAAGATCAAGTTTACTAAAGCCAATAAATTAATAAAACAATTTGTCATTTCCACATTTAACTGGCATTGTTTTTATTTCTTTTAGAAGCAAATAAAATAAAGATGCCAGTCTGGCTTTCCTTGCCTAGTTTCCATTAATTCCCTTCTTTGTAATGCTACAGCAGGTGTTGTTCAGTGGCGTATTGACATAAAAATTAATGTTTATTTTTAAATAAGTCATTATGCACCATAATCATAACTGTGGCACAAGAAGAGTATCTATCTTTCCAGCTTTCCAAATGCACATTTCTGCAACACAGAAAGTAAACAATCAACACCTTAATATAATCAATCCATTAGTTATACTGCAAGAGTCTGATATTCATGTATTTACTATGCTAAGCCATTCATATCCTTGGACTAATGTTAAAGAGTGGAAATAATACTTGATTCATCTCACAGGGATGTTATGAGAAAGAAATAATATATTTTAAATGCTTTAAAATGAAAACAATATTCTGGGCTATTATGTAACTAACTACTATATTAATAATAAACAGGATCTTGTTTCAGCAATTTTTAATTCTAACTGGATAGCAGATTGACAGTTGTGCTACCAAATCAGCCAGAGATTTGGTCAAAGAAATTACTGCCTCTAGAGCAATAGATTCTTAAAGCTCCACAGCTTAGCAGCATCTTGGGAATCCTTGTATTCCGCTGCATACCCCTAATTCTTGTACTAGTGATGACTGACAATGCTTATACTGGTGGTGTAACATGTTGAAGGAAGTTATGAGCGATTCAGGTGCAGGAATTATGAAAGTGAAATAAAAATGAGCATGCTGGAACATCTGAAATAAGAAAACCGGAAGGCTTCCGTAAAGCAATGCATTTTATTTCCATGTGTCATTCTCCAGATTAATTGAAGTCTTCCATTAATGCAATTAACATGCCTCAGCATGAGGCAATATTTTTATTTTGCAACAGTCTTCTTCATTGGAAAACTTAGTTTTATTTACCAAATCCCCATTTTTAATTTAGGGAATTCTTAAATATTTAAGATTAGTTATATACAAGCTACAGTGTAACCATTTTTGCCATATATGCAAAGGTGCAAAATTGTAACAGCAGCTTTTAACAGTTAAATACTGTTAGAATTTCCATGTTTCTACTACCATATTTTAACAATAAGCAGCAAACCATTACATTTCCATCTGGCATGAGGAAAAGGTGTTACTATATGATTGCAGGCATATAGCTTTCTACAGTTTTCAAATGTAACAAACAGGTAACAATGTTATATGCCAGGAAATCTAAAGCTGTAATGCAGTCAGTATTTGACCTCCTTTATAGAGATAAAATACTGAACACAGGGAGAAACAGATTGGCAATAAATGTGGTGGTCAGTGCTCTGCATGGATTACAAAGAAATTGACTATTCTAGTGATTTTAATATTAGACCAACTACCAGTAAGAAAAAACAAATTTATTATTCTAGAATGCATTTTTAAAATGATTTTATAAACAATAAATAGAGTATTTTTTAAAAAAATACATTAAGAAGATTGAACAGAAGGTAAACATGATATTTCAGATCACAGTAAATTACCCTCATTACTTCAGTGCAGTTGTACAGTAAGTACAGCGTACAGCTCTTTGTGCCTCTTCCTCAACAGATCAGCAATGTTAGGCTCTGTTATATCACATCTTTTCTTTATCTGTGAACACCATCTTTTCCAAAAATATATTTAAAATGTTGTATTTCCAGATTCTACTTTAAAAACATTATTGCATACAGATATGTATTTATATATATATACACACACACACACACACGGACATAATCTAAAACAAATGAACTGCTCTAGAAACTGATTCTGAAAATATTTACTACTGATCTTAAGTATTTCCAATGACTTCATGGAAGGATGCTCCATTGGTCTAATCCAAACCCCATTTCATTCCCAACGGCTGTGTCTACATTGGCATCCCCTTCCGGAAAAGGGATGCTAATGAGACACTTCGGAATTGCAAATCCGCGGGGGATTTAAATATCCTGCGCGGCATTTGCATTTACATGGCTGCCGCTTTTTTCTGGCTCGGGGTTTTTGCCGGAGAAAAGCGCCAGTGTAGACGCGATTTTCCAGAAAATAAGCCCTTTTCCAGAAGATCCCTCATTCCTACTTTCAAGGGCTTATTTTCCGGAAAATCGTGTCTACACTGGCGCTTTTCTCCGGCAAAAACCCCGAGCCGGAAAAAAGCGGCAGCCATGTAAATGCAAATGCTGCGCAGGATATTTAAATCCCCTGCGGATTTGCAATTCCGAAGTGTCTCATTAGCATCCCTTTTCCGGAAAGGGATGCCAATGGAGACACAGCCAATGACTTCAGTGAGAGGTTGGGTTACTCACAAAATAGTGAATATTTGTAGGATGAGATCCTTATTTTTCTGATCGGAGGTTCTCAACAATTCAGGCCTGATTCTGATCTCACACATTGTAGATCAGGAGCAATTCCATTGAAGACAATGGAATTACATGTAGTGTAAAACAACTTTAAGGCCTGCTGTACACACAGGTTGAGTACCAAATTAACTGTTTCAGCTAGGGTTGTGATTTTATACTAGTATAGTTAGTGTGGTACAGCTCTTAGCATGTATGCTGTTACAACAGCATAAAGGATAATAGCAAAAAGGTGCTTAAAATATACATCCTGGCTGCATCTAGATTGGCATGATTTTCTGGAAATGCTTTTAATGGAAAAGTTTTCCGTTAAAAGCATTTTCGGAACAGAGCATCTAGATTGGCAGGGACGCTTTTCCGCAAAACACTTTTTGCAGAAAAGTGTCTGTGCCAATCTAGACGCGCTTTTCCGCAAAAAAAGCCTTGATCACCATTTTCACAATCAGGCCATTTTTGTGGAAAAAATATCTCAGCTGTCTACACTGGCCCTTTTGCACAAAAGCTTTGCGCAAAAGGGACTTTTGCCTGAATGGGAGCAGCATAGTATTTCCACAAGAAGCACTGATTTCTTACAGTAGGAAGTCAGTGCTTTTGCAGAAATTCAAGCGGCCAGTGTAGACAGCTGGCAAGTTTTTCCGGAAAAGCAGCTGATTTTCCGGAAAAACTGGCCAGTCTAGACACAGCCATTATGTTCCCTCCCTACACAAGAAATCAAAATTCTGCTTTTCAGGGACTTGCTAACTCCTCCTTTTCTATTAAATAATCTTTTTTTATATAATTAGTCCCCCTAACCAGCCTCCATACTCCAAGATAGGCCTCCTTTAATGAGCTCTTAACTTCTTCCGTACTAGCTTCTTTGTGCACAATGGGCACCTTTGCAGTCTCCTCAGAGCTGCCCTTCTGTTCCTCTAGACACTGACCATCCTCAGTTGCTGACTCTTTTACAGCTATCTTCTCAGTCCCTTTCTCTTTGAACATCTCCTCCATTACAAATGGTGGTTGACCTCCAGAATGTCCCTTCTCCTCTTCCTCTTCAGCTTCTTTCTCCAGGTCTTCATAGTTGCTTTGCCTTCTGGTCTCAATGTATTTGGCCACACAGTAAATGACTGAGCCCAAGGTGTTGACCACTACACCGGCTATAAACAGTTTTGTGGGTGCCACATCACTGAATGCCACCATCCCCACTGTGATGGTTGCTATGCTTTTCACCACCCCAACAAAGCTCGTGGTCACAGCTGAGTTAATGTAGGTGCAGTGAAGGGTGGTAAAGTTCATGGCACAGCCAAAGAAGATGCAAGCAATAAAGGTGCATGTCATGACAGGGTCCTTCCAGCCTGGAAAAGACCAAACATTGATGGAATCCATGGTGGCAAAGGAGCAGATAATGAGAAAAGGAGTAGCAGAGACAGCAATGGCATATTGGGCTGTCAGAGGTCCATAGTCACTATCCGCACTTGTCTTCTGAATGAGCACCAAATAGGCAGCATGTACCAACACAGCCAGAACTCCTGTCACATACCCTATGGGGTCACCAGCCAGATCACCAGCCCCTGCCAGAAAAGACAGAAAGAAAAATGCATTTACGAGAGAGAGAGAGAGAGAGAGAAAAGAAGGGCTATGTTCTTTATTTGTGACATCATTTAAGACCAGAGAGACAAATATCCATTTAAATAAATGTAACTGAGTCTATGATTTCAGATTACTTTAAATTATATTATCTTCTGACAAATAGGTAGATAAAGAGTTGCAATTGTATTCAAAATCTGTTTCACTCCCTCCTACTTCAAAGACACCCCTTTAACATATTACTCTCCAGATTAGACCCAGCCAGGGAGTTTTTTTCTCAGACCCCAAATTAGTTTCCATCCACTCTCTTAGAAGGAAGGAAGGAAAGAAGGGAGAAAGGAAACAGTTGATATATAATCATAAGAGGAAAAATATTTGTGTACTACTGTCTCTGCCTCAAACTATCCCCGGAGACGAGTGCCAGTAGCTTTCAGTGTTCCCTCTCCTGATCCTGCCTTCCCACCTCCCTCCAATAAAGCGCCCAAGGCTTGATTTCTGTGCAAATTGAACCGTCTGTTTTTCATTACGGTTCCAGGGATCGCTCACAAACCCGTGCGCCGCCATGTCCCTAGCAGAGCCAGATTCTGCCTCCTTCAGAATCCAGCTCACACGTGGATGTCACCCTTGCAGTCAATGACAGTAAAACGTGAGGATCCCAGGGCAGAGTTTGGCTTTCCCTCTTCATGCCCGGTTGGAGCTTCCAGCTGCCGCCTCCTTTCCAAAATCCCCGGTTTCCCCGCTGGAGCCTCTGAGCTACCCCAGCCCACAGCCTCTCAGGAGGAGCCAGGCAGCTCCCCAGGGCGCAGAACTCGTGGGTGGGAGAAGGGGACAAGGGCGATCGCTCCTATTTCTAGCCCGCTAGTGTAATCCGCACACCTCGCTGATCCCTGTGCCCCAGGTAAAGGGAAGACCTCGAAGCCGCCCCGTTGCCCAGCGCTGCCCTGCACTAAGGGATCGCTGCTCCAAGCCACGGAGAATTGGCGCGCACGGAGCCATCCCACCCGCGGGAAGGGAACTCGGAAGGAGCAGGGGGAAAGGAGCTCGGGGTGCTGCGCGGGGGACGCAGGGATGAGGGAGCGGAGTGGGGCCAGGGCGCAGGGAGGGGTGGGACTAGGGGGTGACAAGGCTGAGGGGGGCTAAGGCGGGAAGGGGATGAGAACAGTGTAGGGACGGGAGGGGGTACAGCTGTGTGGTGGGAGGAAAAGGAGGGAGGGGGGACCAGAGGGGTGGAGCAGGGACGGGACAGAAGCTGATGGCGGTGCTGGGGAGGGGGAGAAGGGCTGACCGAAGGGGCAGATAACGGGAATGGGGCGATGGGGGTGGCGGTGCAGGCGGCGGGACGCGGGGCTGAGGGCCCGGGGTAGCTGTGCGGGGGGAAGTGAGGGGGTGGCCGTGCAGGCGACGGGTGGGAAGGGACGGGGGTAGCAGTGGGTGGGTAGGGGCGACGGGGAGCGAGGCGGGGCCGGGCTCACCTGCCAGCGCGGCCCCGCAGGTGGTGAGGAGCACGGCGCCCAGCACGCCGGCCGAGGGGGCGCCGTTTTTGAGCAGCAGGGCGCCCAGCAGCAGCGTGGCCAGGGGCAGGCAGCGCTTGAAGACCACGTACATGGGCAGGCTGAGCCCGCGCAGCGCCCACAGCGTGAGGCTGGACTGCAGCGTGGAGAGCACGGTCACGGCCGCGAAGGGGCGCGCCAGGCCCAGGCCGAAGGGGGGCACCGCCACCAGCCCCAGGCGCCGCAGCAGCGCCAGGCTGAGGGCGGCGGCCGCGCTGCTCAGACACTGCAGCAGCGTGAGGAAGGCGAAGTGGTAGCGGCTGAGGAGGAACTTGAGCAGGATGTTGAGGGAGCCCGAGAAGAGCCCGTGCGCCACCGCCACCCCGATGCCCAGCGCCCGGCCCTTGCCCAGCCGCATGGCGAGGGGGGAGAGGGGACAAGGCTGCGAGCCCCGCTGCCGCCGCTGGGTTTCCCGCCAGTGCCGCGTGGGGAGCAGCAGCAGCCGCAGCTCCGCTCTGTGGCCGCCCGCCCGGGCAAGTGACACCGCTGCCAGCGCCGCTCGCTCCTAGCAAAGGGACGGCAGGGAGGGAGGAGGGGAGAGGCTGAGCTATAGGGCGGGCGCGGGGGGGGGGGGGAGGAGGGGGGGGGTGTCCCAACTCCCATGGAAATCTCTCTGCAGCCTTTGGAAAGCCCTGGCCCTGGAGAGCCCGCGTTCCTGCTGACGCGTGCGGGGCTGGGTGCCCGCGCCGCACTTCCCATCACTTTAATTAGAGCCGGATCGCTTGCTTGCCTTTGCCGGGTCCCCTTCCTGGCCGCTCACAGCCCGATGAGGCACTGCCGGGTTTTAGCAACCAACCAACTCCTGAGCTGGAAGGGGAGGGGGTAGCACTGGGCCGAGAGAGTGGGCACATCAGCGCAGCCCCCCCCCCATCTAGAGCGGGCAAGCTATTGAGGCGCTAACACCCCCCTTTCAGCTGGGGGGCGGGATCTGCGGATCGCCCTGTTCGCTCACCCGCACTCTCTTTGCCCCCCAAATCCCGACTCGCGGAATTAATTTACACCAACAGGGACCCCTCCCTCCTTAGCGCCCGGCCCGAGGGGGATGTGGGAGGCTTATGGCGAGGGGCTCCGAAGGAGATGCCAGTCTCGCTTCTGCCTCGCCTAAAGCGCCTGGGGTTTCTAGCGCCAGGTACTCGGCGCGCAACCGGCGCACAAACGCCGGGCAAGCCAAGCGCTCTCCGAAGTCCTGGCTGCGGTTGACACAAAGTTTTAAGCAGCCACCGCCGGCTTGTCTTCGCCCGGCCTTGAACTGCGGCGAGTCCAAACGAAGTCACAGCGCGATCCAGCTTCTGCACTAGCCTGGCGAGAAAAGTCCAACCCGGAGACCGGAAAGCAAAGTGGGAACCGCTACACCCAAGGCCGCCGGCAGAGGGGCAAAAGGAGCAAGTGTCCCGCTCTCCCCTTTAAAAAGCACCTGCGCGGGCCACAGGCATGGGCGGAACCCCCCTTAGGGGAGAGCTGCCCCCGGCTCCAATCCTTCCACCCGCAGCCTCCCTCCTGGCTAGAGCCTGCCCAGCCCCCCTAGTTCCGAGCCTGGGCCGGCTGCAGCCGCGCCTCCCTTCTCTTCCTTAGACCCAACCTGCTCCCGTAAAAAACCTCTCTCCAAAGAGGCATTTGATCTGCCCTGTCTATGGAAGGTGGGGGAGAGGGAGACGCTGAGCAGCAAATGGTGATGGGCGTTTGTGAAATGCGGACAAGTTTTTAAAGAGAGACACCAGACCTGTTCCTAAATCAACTGTGCGAACTCCCCATGAGCCATGTGTCGGGCTTCTCTGGGGTCCACTGGAGCTGGAGGCCAGGCGCCGCCCTAGGCATTCCGAGCCCCAGGACAGCACAATCAATGGGCCCGGGCTCCTCTCTCGGATGGAGCCTCTCCGCCCACTCCGAGCATCACCTTTCCACTAGAGGCAGGACCGTCCTGAGCGCCTCCCCCCAGTGCTCCGGGCCCAGGGCAAACCGCCCAGGCTCCACCCCTTCCCCTAGCTCTGCACCTGCTCCGCCCCCACCTTTTGGAGCGTCCACTCCCTCCAGAGGGCTACTGGTGCTGGTCTGCCTAGGGCACCAGCACCAGTACGGACGACTCCTGGACTGACCTGCTAGGATCCTGCATGAAAACATTACAGCGGGGGCTATTAAACTCCTGCCCTTGAACAGTGCAATAGAGTCCAAGGAAAAAGTTTGTGCATACTGGCTCTGATCCAGACTCCACTGAAATCCACAGACCTCCATTAACTTCAGTGGATATTGAATTAAACACATTATGTTCACCGTTGATAATCTTTCTCTTGACTCAGTTTTATGTTCTTCAGGAAGTCAAATAGTCAACTCATCAAGCTACAATTCCTCTCCTGCTTTGTGTTCTCTGTAATTACATTGCTATTGGTAAGATTTATGGTTCAAAAAATGGTCAATAAAGGCTTCTCCGATGGAGTCCCCACTCGTATAGCTAACTGACATCCTGCTCAACTCTCCTTGAAATCATAAAGAAAATCTGGTTAGAGGCATCCATTGTACAGACAGTTAATCGTTTGAGTGCCATCAGTTCTCTGGGATGGATACAGAAGTGCATAAACCATTTTCACCAGACAAGTGGTAAATAGCTGTGCTTCAAGAAGAGGGCACTCTCACAGATATGTATTGGGAACAGTGATGGCTACACATTTTCCAAAGTGAAGTTTTCACAACTTGAAAATTCTGGCAGGATTCTGGCATCTTTGTTCCTGAATGATCCAAAGCAGTCAAGAAGTTTTTCCATTAAATGTTAATTGAAGTAGAAATAGATTACCTTGAATCTATGGAAAGGTCTAACCTTTTGCCATCACCCAACACCAACTTTTTCATTAATCAGTGGGGTCATGAAAAGTGCTGGAACATTATAATTTCCAGTTTTCAGCCTTTGAAAACTATGCATGCTCTGATTTCATTCACTAACTATAAGAATATATTCTTAACTCTCAGTACATGGTAAATACATTATTTGTATTTTAAATAGGCACTGAGTATGTACTATTGGTTTACAAGAGCTTGTATGAGAAAGGACAAAATTTGGACAAAAAGGGAATGGTGAACTCAAATGGCATTGTAATGTAGCATGGGTTTGATCCTGTATTCTTATAGCTTTCAACAGTGTGTGTGCATAAGGAACACCTTCTAAAGATCTAGCATAATAATTAAAGAAGCTGGAAAATATTTTAGCCAACCTTAAGAGTCTTGTAATTTAAACAACACTTTAAACTTCCTGGAAGAGCTTGATGGATGATTAATTTGTCAACCTCTGCAATGCTTGATAGCTATGGGCTTTGCAATGTCCATGGGCAGTAATGCTGTCCTGTTTGGGGGGAAAAACAAAACAGACTCTCACTTCAAAAGGTAACTTTTACATAACTGCTGGCATGGATGCAATAGTTCTCCCGATTGAGATTTAAAACTTATTTTCAATCAAACTTGCCTGAAAGGAAATCAGTGATAACAGAAGTGTGTTCCTTTTCCTTAAAGAGCTAGAACTCTTCACAATTTAATATTTTCTAAACAAGAACATATACTCCATCCAGGCATTTTAAATATAAGTGTCATCATAAATTGTGAGGGCACTTATGCAAAACAAACCAGTCAACCACCAAACCAAGGTCTACTTCTTCCCTCCCCCCCCCCAATTCTTGCGGACCACCTGTGGTATTGTTTATTGACTTCAGGTATTTATTGTTTATTGACTTCAGGTAGTCAAGTATGAAAACTAGTACAATTCTTAACATTTTGTTCAGAAGGGAGTAAGATACATGGTCATTCAAGTGTTTTGAGGAAGATGTTTTCATTGCAGTAGACCAACAGCATAGAAGGACCAATTCCCTGCAGTTGCAGGTTTCATCAACTCAAACGGGGACTTAAAAAATCGGTATGAAAGGCTCACTACTAGTCATATCTTTTTAGGGGTAACCCTTAGGCTTGCACACTAACACACTGAAGCTCACAATGTGTTAAAACAATAAGATATATTTCACTAGCATTAAAACACACATGACATTTCCAAAAGAAAGTTCAGTGTCTCTTATTTCCAACTCAGAGACTCAAGAATTTTCAGCAACCAGAAATTTCCAAAACCAACTTTTTTACAGTCATTTCAATATTAGCTTATATGTGTATACCAACATACAAAATAAATACTAATTAAAAATCCAGTTAAGTATTTAGAGATTGCCATCAGAGGTGAGAACAAAACCAGTGATACCAAAGGTTTTAAATGGAAGATCCGGAATTACAATAGTAACCTCCAGATGACAAGAACCAGGACAGAAACATAAAACCACTACCACCAAAGCCCATGGTAGCTTTGGTAACAGACTCTTTATTCTCTGTTAGACCAGCCTCTGAAGAGCAATTCACCTGTGTTACATATGAATCAAAGATGTACAAAATGGACCAGGTGCAGGATGAGATTTCATACAATCAGAATATGAAGCAGGGAAGCTCGTAAGGTCTGGGTGTGGTTCTCAGATAAATATTTGAGAATTAAAATAGGTAATAGGTTAAAATAAAGAAGCGAGGAGACAAGCAGAATCACCCAAACTGGAGAATGGAGAAAAATTTCAGGAGGGCAACACATGTTCACCTTGAAACAAAAGGTGTTTTTTTTCCAGCAGGTATGTATGAACATAAGCACAAAACAAATAGCAGCTTACATGTTTTTAGTTTTTACAACATACATTTCTGGAAGCTCAATGCTGAATGCAAGTCAAATGGTTTTCATTCCTGGCAGCTTTGTTTGCACCAGCTCCATCAACCAAGCAAATATTCTGGGTATTGTCTCAGTTCCTCATGTATGTTAATGTTTCATATTCTTTGGCTGCTCCCAGCTATATTGATTTGTCTCTTGTAACTTGCCTACCCTTCTGTCCTATTTTTAATCTTTGTCCTTACCTCTTACTTGACTCTGCCAGTTCAGTGGGTGAAATCTTAGCCCCGTGCAGGGCAAAACTCCCATTGATTTCAATGGTACCAGGTTTTGCCCAATTGAACTCAAACTGCATCTTTTGTAGATTATTTTTCTCCATCTCCTCATACTTCTCATTTCCTGTCTTGCCCATCTTGTCCACCGCAACACCATTCCTGTCAACCATTTTTCAAATTCTCTCTTTCCCTCCCAATTTTATCTCCTCTCCTTTCCCCCACTGCTCTCTCCCATATTTTATCTTCCATCTTGACCTCTTTCTTCCTTTCTCTGTTTGCTGTTGCTTTGTACATTTTCAGCTTTGTTTTGTTCTGTATCCCAAATGGTTGTCTGCTGTTTTTCCCCTTTAATATCAGTATGTGTATTTATAGGAGGCCCTATGGGCATCCATGCTGTTTAATAGCTGCACATTCTGAATATTAATATACACACCATATAAAGGACAGCTCATCCATCTTTAGAGAGACAGTCAGACATCCACTTGGCAAAGTGGGAAAACGCAACTGTACTTAGAAGATTTAGGCTCTGATGGACCAAAGCTAGGGAAGAGCATCAAAACCTTAACAGCTTTCTGACAAAACATTCTGTCAGTGGCAGCTCCTACCCTTTTATAGTAAAGGGCTCCAGCTCAGATGCCTTCACTGCTCAATATCAGCAGCTCAGTACAAGGAGAGGCGAGGCAAAAACTCACACTTAAACTGCCCAAGCTATGTAGGGATCATAGGTTAACATACTGGGTTTCATTCAGAAACTTATTAGAAGCCACTGTAGATCCCAGCACCCTGCTTTATGTGCTCTCAAAATGAAAACACCACTAAATAAGTAGGCCACAGCATACTGCATCAGCTTTAGTTTCCAATGGTCTCATGATGCAGAACCATATAAAGCAGGTTACAGCAATCTTGAGGTGGCAAAGGTATGGATATTTGGGCTAAAGTCTGCATGGATTCCACTCTTTTCACCAGGGGCAGATGAAAAAAAAACCCCTACTTTTGACATAGCCATTTCTAGGGCTTATGGGAGTAACCCAAGATTTAATGTATCTAAATTGCTGATCTGTGTAACAAATGGCTAAGGCAGGGGTGTCAATATCAGATGAGGATGCTTGATGACTCACACAAACAGCAAGTTAGAGGGGCGGAGTGGCTTGCTCAAGGTCTTAGAAGAAGTGGGAGATAAAAGCTAAGATCAGAACACAGGAACTCTCAATCTCTTGCTTAGTCCATAATGGGATGTGCTGCCGCTCAGGGCTTGTGTTCACTGAAAAGTGAACTTCAAGTCATTGCCCCTAACTATGCAAGGTAGTCTCTTACATTGGACCCATTTCTGTTGGGAGAGAAATAGTCTTTCAAGCTTACACAGAGCTCTTCTTCAGGTCTGGGAAAGGTTTGTAGAGTGTCCCAGCTAAATACATGATGGAATAGATAGAATATTTGCTAACTATTTATGCTAAACTATCTGTTTGATCATATATTTAGCTGTGACATTCTATTTCTCTTTCCCAGGCCAGAAGAAGAGCTCTGTGTAGGTCAAAAACTTGTCTCTGTCACCAGCGGAGGTTGGTCCAATACAAAGTACTACCTCACCTACCTTGTCTAATATCACAACAGCTACAACACTTGTGTCTCACTAGAGCTGGACTAATTCAGGGGTAATAATTCGAGTGTAAACAATTTGAGTTAACACTTACAGTGAAGACATTTCCTTACCCTAGTGAGGTATTCCCCCTCAGTGCCAAAGACCACAGAAAATCAGCAAAAGTGCTGATTCAGATGCAAGCAGCCAGGAGGGAGATTTTGACCCTAGCCCTGCTTCACCCCACAGCAATGATTTGGTCTGGGGTTCCCCCAGCCATGGGTTTCATAGGATTCTGAGCCCAATGGCTGGTGTGAGATGAGAAAGAAAACAAATAGAGCACAATCTAAAATTTGTAGGTGAAAAAAATCATTGTGTCAGATATTTATTTATTGTGGCAGTCACTTTATATCTTAAAGGTAATTTCTGCAATGAAAATGGTAGAAACCTTTCCTTAAAAAAACAAAAACAAACCCCCCCCCCAGCTAAAGATGAAAATTAGCCTTCAAAATAGTAGAATTCAAGAACCTCCTTACTACCACCACAGGAAACATCATTTTATCATATTCCCTCGCTGTGAAGGGAACGTGTAGGGGAACACCAGAACTGAAGGCCAGCTGATAGTACAGGTTGAAACTCTCTAATCCGGCACTCTCTGGTCTGACAACATCTGTGGTCCAGCATGATTTTAGTTGGCCAGATGTCCCTTTATCCTGGGTGTGGCCAAGTTTCCCATGGTCCCACAAAGTTTGTTTATAGGCTCCAGTCAGCAAATTCTCTGGTTCGGCACTGGTCAGGTCTTGAAGATGCTAGATTAGAGAGGTTCAACCTGTAGTGAACAATAAGGACACTTGTACTCTTGGCACATGATTGCACAAGCAGAATAGATTAAAATAGCACTGAGTTACCAAAACAAAGTCAGTGGTGCCTACAATTATAAAAAGTTATATAAAAGGTAAGAGAGTCTCCAACGATGTTGAGGAAACTATGATCTTTACCATTCACCTACAAGACACTACAGGTTGAATCTCTCTAGTCTGGCACTCTCTCATCTGGCACAATCCATAGTCTGGCATAATTTTAGTTAACCAGATGTCCATTTATCAGGTGGCTAAATTTCCCCATAAAGTTTGAGTCCTCAAGTGTTCTGTGCTGTTATTTAGCTCTAATTTACTCCTAAATGTCTTCTAAGGGTCCAGTAAGCAGTGGAAGTGTTGGTAAGCAATATTGACCTCCCGTGGTTTAGCAAATTCTCTGGTTCGGCACTGGTCAGGTCTGGATGGTATGGGACTAGAGGTTCAACCTGTTGTCATTATTAGTATTAGAAGGTCACTCTAAGCCAGGAGTGGGCAATAATTTTTTTTTGGGGGGGGGCACTTTACACATTTCTGAAGTGGTCACAGGCCACCCCAGAAGTGGCAGGGCCTTGGGCAGAAGAGGCAAGGCCAGGAGGCTTGCCATACTCCCCTGCCCACAGACCCTGATTGGCCCAGGGGAGGGGTGATCATGTTAAGTCTTTGCCTCCCACCTCCCAGTGCCTAGAGAGAACCACCAGCTGTTTGGAACACATAACAGATTCAAAACAGTTGGCAATTCCCTCTGGTACCGTGTGCCCGTGGTGGGGGAGGAGACTTTGCATGCTTCCGTTTCCAGGTCTTGATTGGCCCGGGGGCAGTGGAGCAGCAGGGGAGCCATGGGGCCAGATCAACTGGCTTGGCAGGCTGGATCTGGCCTGCAGAGGCTGTCTTGCCCACCCTTGCCCTAAGCATACTTACTGTATTTGCCTTTCTGACCACTACTGCTAGAACGTTATTGGTAAAACAAGTACTACAGTCTTTCCAGGAATGTTAAATGTACTATTTGCCACAGTGTCCCACTAATTTATGCACACTAGAATAAATGCATTTTCTTTTAAATTTACAATATTGCTCTTGATATGAGAAACACGTATGAGAAAAACATTTTTACTAACAGTAGAAGCCCCTAAAAGAAGGAATAAAAAAATCCTTAAAAATGAAGTGAGTGGATTAAATGTTCAAGATATTTGTATTTAGTCTATTTTAAAAATAACTAGTGAAGAATTAGAAAACAGTGCTGTCATTCTTAAATCAGTTTATTTTTTTAAAGTGAACATGTGTAGCAAGCATACCCTGAGAACTACAAATCAGTTACAACTACTGACAAAGAAACATTTTCACTGCATTGCAGAAATATTTATAACAGCACATTCTTCCCATTTAGAGATAATATGGTAAGGTTAAAAACCACACTTAGCTTGTAGGTTCACTCATTTTTCAAGAGTGTAAAATCTGGACTCAGCAGCTCTCAAATGAAAGTGAATGTGTGAGGGGGAAGGGAAGCAGCGAAGGAGAAAATTTAATCCAGGGGCTGGCAAAATACCACTCAGGGCAACATTTGGATCTGGCTAGCCACAGCCCAGTGGGATCCTCAGGCTGGCTCCCTGCCTACCACAGCCCCACACACTTCTCAAAGCAGCTGGCTGATGGGAGTGCGTATTTCTATGCCCTTTGGGGGAGGGAGAGTCTCTGTGCTCTGCTCTCCACCTCCAGGACCATAATTATAGCCTGCCATGGACCAGGAATCGGTAAATGGGAGCTGCAAGTGTGATGCTTGTGGCCGCATGCAGTTTGCAGAGACCTGCTGCTCCTTTCCCCCATGAGGCACGACACACAGACACAGACACACTGTTCCCAGCAGCTTTGAGCGGTGTGAGCCTCAGGGTGTGTGCCTCATGTCTACAGTAAGCTCCTCCCAGCCAAAGCTTGTACCTGGTATCCTATCCTCTTATGCACCCCATCTCTCTTCCCCAGGTCTCAACTCCCTTGTGCACCCAAACCCTCTGCACCTCTGTCCCAGTCCCATTCTCCTCCTGCACCCAAACTCCCTCCCTGCCCCTGCAACTGCTCCTGCACCCGTGCCCCAGGTTACAACCCTTCCTGGACCCAAACTCCCTCCCATATCCTGCATCCCAACATCCTACCCAAAACTCACTCCTGTACTCAAACTCTGTCTTACACCCAGCATCCCCCCATTAATATCACAGAAAAGTTTGGCCCTTGACCACTTACCAAATTCTTTGAGTGGCTCCCCTGCAAACATTTTACTCACTCTTGGTTTAATCCATTTGTTGGATATACAGGTTACACACTGAAGCATCTTTTCATCCTACTTTCATGATTCAAATGAAAGGCTGAGATCGTTTATAGCCTCATACCAGTGTTTCCATGTTTAGCTTTCAAATAGATGTACAGGCAGTCCCCGGGTTACGTACAAGATAGGGACTGTAGGTTTGTTCTTAAGTTGAATCTGTATGTAAGTCGGAACTGGCGTCCAGATTCAGCCGCTGCTGAAACTGATCAGTTTCAACAGTGGCTGAATCTGGACGCCAGTTCTGACTTACATACAGATTCAACTTAAGAACCCCAGGCATCCCCAAGTCAGCTGCTGCTGAAACTGATCAGCGGCTGATTCCAGGAAGCCCCGGGCAGGGGCTTCCTGTAGTCAGCCACTGGTCAGTTTCAGCAGCGGCTGACTTGGGGACGCCTGGGGCAGAGCAGCTGGGGTGCTGCTGGGTTGGTCCAGTAGTGCCGCCGCTGGACCAACCCAGCAGCACCCAAGCTGCTCTGCCCCAGGCATCCTGATTCAGCCGCTGCTGAAACTGACCAGCAGTGGCTGAATCAGGACACCTGGGGCAGAGCAGCTGGGGTGCTGCCGGGTTGGTCCTGTAGTGCCCAGAGCGGCGCTACGGGACCAACCGGCAGCACCCCAGCTGCTGTACCACAGCCGCCCGGAGCAAAACCGCGGAGCACGGGCAGCAGGACAGCCCAGACGCGCCGTGGCTGTCCTGCTGCCCTCGGGCTCCGCGGTTTTGCTCTGCTTTGCTCCCCGTCCCCCTGGTCTGCTGGAGAGAGGGCCCCGTTCGTAAGTGCGGATCCGACATAAGTCGGATCTGCGTAACTCGGGGACTGCCTGTACTGTAACAGTATATCTTATTAAAAACACCCTCCACACTTACACACTATATTTGCAGCTATTCCATGACCTCCACCCACTCAGACATATTGCTTGCATATTAAGCAGAAAAGGGAGATGAAAGGAAAGAACTGTTAAGGTTAGAAATAATCAATATTAATATACAGAAGTGAGTTTTATGGCCCATGGTATTAGTAAAAGCTATAAGCAGCATAGTTTTATGGCTGTGTATTTCTTAGCATACAAAATGAAAACACTTCAGAATGATCTCACCAATTCTGGGATAGGGATGCTAAATATTGGTTAATTGAACAGTTGATTAAACTCATGAATTATCTTTGGTTACTCGACTATTCTATAGTCTCCTGGGGTAGGACCGGCAGCCAGTGTGCTCTGGCCCCACTCCCAAAGAGCCCCCTGCAATCCCATGCTGCTGTCTCTGTAGCAGAGGCAGCAGCATGGGGTTCCAGGTGGGAACTGGTCCATGAGGGGAGTCAGTTTAAAAACCAGCTCCCTCATGGATCAGCTGCCTATCGCACTGTGCTGTTCCTTCTGTATCAGCAGCTGCTGTCCAGGGGTGGGGGTCTGAGCTCCCAGACCTGGCATGAGCCCAAACTGAGCCAGGCTCCCTGCTTGCTTGCCTGGCTCCTAACATACTTTAAATGCAGAGTCGCAGCTGGGGCGCAAGCCGGGACTGAGCCGGGCTGCTGACCAACCTGCTAACAAATTTACTGGCGAGGGAGTGGGGGGGAGGTGTTTGAGAATGCACGTCGTCTGTAACATTAACCAAGAAGCTTTTGCTTATCAGTTAATCGGTTAATTCAGCAGTTCTCAAACTTTTTGGGCTCCGGAGCCCTTTACATGTGTAAAAATTTATGTGGAGCCCCAGTAGTCTACTGATTGTATGTGTTGTACCTATCGATGTTTCCAGTTTGTCAACCTCGCGGAGCCCCTGGAGATGTCTCGCGGAGCCCTGGGGCTCCACGGAGCACAGTTTGAGAAACACTGGGTTAATTGACTACACTAATACATCCCCACTCTGGGATACACTAACTATGCAGGATCATACAACATTTGAGCTCAGCAGTAATTAGGGCCCTACAAAGAGGCTGTTGAAAGTGCTGAGCCTTGTGAAGGAGACTCTGAAGATAAAGGGGAGAGATGTAGGTGAGCACAGGAAGGTAATAGAATCCCAGAGGACTGTTACAAAGTCTGTAAGTTTGGATAAGCATTGGGGGGGAAAAAAGAAGAATACCTAATTCTTTTTAAGAGTTCCCAACACAAGCTGTCTCTGTTGTAATTTCTGAGCACTATCTAAACCAGAATTTCTTTTGGTCTGACTCTCCATCAAGCATTTTATCTGAAAACATGTAAAAAAAAAGACTCGATGGAAATAATCTTTTCTGCCATCATGAAATAGTGAACAAAAAGGTCAAAGGAAGTAGCTCGTTATAATGTGTGATATTAATGATCTATCAACAGCATTCATCATATTACACAAGACAATAATGTGACCCGAAGTTAGAGCAAAACTTATCAACATCAAATTAACAGAATGACAAAAGTCTCAAGTTGATGCTGGATTATTTTACAATAAATACTCCTCTTCCTCCCCTTTTTAAGAATAGCAATGGTATCTCAAAATAAATTGCCATTTGTCTTTTTCTCTCTCTCAGGGTAAGAGAATTTGATTCACATCTCCCACTGTTAAGACATTTACTCATGTAATTCCCATAAGACAAACCTAAGAGTGATTCTGCCCCCCAATAATTAGCAAAACATTTGCTCTTGCCAGCCTTTGATCACCCAGGAATCATTTTGTTGCCCTAAGCACTGTGTGTATAGTTGAAACATCTTAAGATAGGTCCCCATGTGCTGCGCAGAAAATAATTCCTCAAGTTCATAATATCTTCAGTTAAAACTACAAATCATATTTAAAAAGAGACGTGAGGATTAAAGTCACATTATCAATGTATCTAGTATGAGGTTAGTTTCCTGGGAGCAGAGAAAGCTTCTTGCCAAGTCAACTCTCTTCACTGAGAAAAGTGGTGTTCTCTATACAGGAACTGCCAAGCAGGATGGGTTATAGATTTTCACTAATTCATCCCAAGCGCAGTCTGCCACCTACAAAGCAAACACAGTCCATGTTACAATTATTGGGAAGGTAGTTTTGGATGCAAAAATTAGAAGGATCTGTTAATTAAAAGAAAAATATGCATGGTGTTGGATTTAGATTGTTGCCTATTTTTTATAATTTCTTAATTTCTGACATGAATTGTAAAATGCAATGTTGTTGTGGCCGGATCCATCCCATGATATCAGAAGAGATAAGGTGGGTGACAGAACATATTTTATTTTCTGTGGGTGACAGAGACAAGCTTTCAAGCTTACACAGAACTCTTCTTCAGGCCTGGGGAAAGTACTGTCACAACTAAATACAAAATACATTCACCTTGAATGGTCCTAGAAAAGTTGGCCTTGGGACGGGGGAGCATGCAAAGTTTCTTCCGCCCTGCCCCCGCCCTGCAAGCAGCGCATGGTGCTTAAAAGTGTCACATGCTCCTGGAAGGGTGAGAGGAGGCTTTGTGTGCTCCTCCACCCCCAGACCCTGCCAGGAGCGTATGGCGCTTTTAAGAACCATGCAGGATAGGGACAGAGAGGAGGAAACTTCGCATGCTCCCCTGCCCCCAGACCCTGATAGGCCTGAGGGCAAGGGAGCGCATGGGAAGTCTCCTCCCAGCCAGGGGCATGGGCCCCAGCCTTCACCAGCCCTGTCAGGAGCACCTGGCGCTTCCAAGCCCCCAGGCCCTGATTAGCCTTGGGGCGGGGAGCATGGGAAGTCTCCTCCCAGCCAGGGGCATGGGCATCTAGGGGAAAGGGGGGGGCAGGCGGGCAAAGGTGCTCCCCCACCCCCAGACCAATCCTGGTCTGGGGGTGGGGAACGCAGAAGTATCCCAGCCCTGCCACTTCTGCTCAAGGCCCTGCCCCTTCTGGGGTGGCCTGGGGCCACTTCAGAAATGTTTGAAGTGGCCCCCGGCAAAAAATTATTGTCTACCCTGATCTATGTTAACTCCACTTTAACAATACTACAGCAGGATCTAAGAGAGTCTTTTTCTAAACAAACCCCTACAATCTCTTTTTAATGCAAATTTGATGAAGGTTAGTATGATTCTACAGCACTGAATAAAAATCAATATTAACAGACAGGAAAAATAACTTTCATAAAACCAGATTACAAAATGCTTTAGGTTTGATAAAGCAGTTAGAGATTCTCTACTGAAGTAACAATACCAAATAAACAATTATGCAACAGAATTATGTAACAGTCTCATAAGTAGATTGTTACAAAACAGTGGTGGATAAAGAATTTTTGATGCTTTGTTAATTGGGTGCAAAAGCTTAGTTATTTGAGGTACTTTACATCCTAAACAGAATGGAATAAAAACTCACATTATGTGTGTTCACATGACATAACAAAACCTTGTGTGATATAACATTTTGCTATATTGCAGTATTTCCTCCAAATGTATAATGCACAAATAAGCATTTTTATCCTCCCCACATGTATGGGTTAGTACTACACTGGCAATTTTTCAAGAGGAAACAAGACATGGAATAGCACTGAAAAATCCCTGGGGAATCCCCACCTATGATCAACTTAATTAGCACCACACAGCAAGCTCTGAATAAATATAGAACCATGTAATCTAATAAGAATAAATGGAGTATATACAAAAGGCAGTTTGACTAGGACCATTAGGGTTAATTCAGCCCAACTTGCTAATTTTCTCTGCTAGTACATAAATGTGGCTAATTAGAAGGAAGAAAATAAACTAACAGCAAATAACTCTGGGTAATATCTTCCTGTGCTGTGTGAGGTCTGTATGTAAAGCTCATGTTGGAAATGATGCTAAACAAATTCTATGCAACCAAAAAGGATGGATGACTGATTTAAATCAAAGCGACTTAAAATCTTTGATTTAAATCAGCAGAAATCCTTAATTAAAACCCTCAATCTGAGTTTCGGCTTGCATTTATACTTTACAGGTTTTTTCTTGATGCAAGATCGATTCTCTCTCATTGGTAATTTTTAAAATGCTTATTATCAATTAAATACAGCTTTTTACTACGTTGGGGCTTCTTTTTGCTAACTAGGAGGACAAACTAAATGTATACATTTAAGCAATTTTAGTTTCACACATTTATTCAGAATTAATTTTTACATTTTAATTATGTTAGAAAATGCTGAGTAATGGATTTCTTATTCACTGGATGATCATTACAATTTTTGCTCACAATTTGTGCCACACTATGATGAGTGCATTATGAACATGTGCATAGAAACACAAAAAGAACAAATCATTTTCAATAAAGGAAAGGTTTATTAAAATTCCATGTCTTAGAGGCCAGCAAGAGGTCTAAGGACAATTCAAGACAGGGCACTGTATTGCAGAATTCAAAAATGCTAACACCTAAAATATAACTATTTTAAGAAAAAAGTCTCAATCCAAGTCCCAGAGTCTTTTTCTGCCATCAGTAACATATGGACAAACCTTTAGAGCAAGATTCAAAATAGATCATGGGCTTGACATAATGCCATCCTGTTCTCTCAAATTAAATATGATAAAGTGCTACAATCCAAAATAGATTATGGAAAGGAAGACCTAGGCATATAAATAAATTATTTCCACAGTGTGGAGATGCACATGGCTATGGAGATCAATTTAAAGAGTGGACTGGTCTTACTAGATTTATTTATTCAATACAAAAATGCCAATTAAATAGGTTTCTGTGTTTGTAACAATGTGCATTTTATGTAAGAAAATAAAATTATTCATGAAGGTTTCCCAAGGCGCTACCATTTAATGAATCAAGAGAGGAAGAACGTTATGAAATCAAAATTGTGACTGTCTTTTGCTTTGGTACATTCCAGTCAGAAAGATCAAGAGACAGTAAAACAAAGACATTCTTATTTAATATCTCAGTGGGTTGGGAGATGGCCTTGCAACAAAGGAGGGCCAGATGGGTGTGGATGGTCCATCAAAAAAAAAAAATCAACTATGCCATAGGTTCTTTAGAAAAGGCACATAAGCAATGGAGATCACCTGACCAATGGGGACTGTCAAACAAACAGACAGGCAGACCCCAAGGATCTTTCTAGCAGCTGGAAGAGAAAGACAAAGACATCATCACCAGGGGGTGCCATTTCAGATAGGGGAGGGGGAGGGCAACAACTTGTGCATGACATGATGGGAGGGGGGAAGAGAATGAGGGCATGAAGAGGATGGGCTGAGGACAAAGGCTTCAACAGTGTTACTGAGCATGCTCAGTCCAAGCCAAGCATCAAATTGGGGGGGAACCAACCCCATCCGCGCTCTCCTCCACACACATCATTTCTATCCAGGGGTTACCAAGGCACTGGAAAACTACTTTTTTTGGCAGACAATGTAGCAGTGAGCTGACAGGAGCACTGCATCTAATTCCTATATAAAAGAAAGAAAATTAAATAAACATTAGACCTACTCAGCTCTAACACTAGCATATTCTGACATCTTGTAGCAAGTCACTTAAGGGACACAAGTTAGCCTTACTATTATAATATATATTCTTACGTTGTTACTAACTCTGTGGAGGGAGAGAGACCCTGTCAGGACTCCTGGGCTCTATCTCAGCTCTGGAAGGGGAATGGGGTCTAGTGGGTTACAGCAGGGGGCAGATACGTTTCAGATCTATATAAGAACATCAGGATGGCCATCCTGAGTCAGACCAATGGTCCTTCTAGCCCTGTATCCTGTCTTCCAACAGTGGCCAATGTCAGGTGCTTCAGAAGGAATAAAAAGAAGAGGCAATCATCATGATCCCTCTCCTATCACCTATTTTGTTTGTTTTAAATCTGCTGCCTATACATTTAATTGGGTCAGCTTCTTATGAAAGCTGTTCCTTACCCCCTAATCACTTCTGTTGCCCTTTCTGTAATTTTTTCAAATCCAACGTCTTTTTTTATATGGGGTGACCAGATCTGCATACAGCAGGACTACTCAACATGCGGCCCGTGGGCTGCCTGTTTGTTTGAGGCCCACAGGGCGGTTTGGGTTTACACGGGGCTCAACATGCGACCTGTGGGTGGGAACCAAAGCAAAAAAGTAGTCAATATAATGGTCTTCTGTTGATATGAGTTTTAGTAGTTGAATTCCTGGACTGTCATTGCTCATTAAAAGAGCTGTCATATGGATGGAAACTGGGAAAATATTGCATTTTATTAATAGCAGCAGAACTGATTTAAATGGGGCCTGTGTGTTGTGTAGTCTTGCCTTAATTTTTGCATTTATGCCTGTGAGAGTGAAATAAGCTATTATTTGTATATATACCGTATTTACATGTATATGCAACCAAACTTAAGATGCAGCCCTTGGCATGTGTATCATTGTGGTTCACGGGGCTTCCAAAGTTGAGTAGTCCTGGCATACAATGCCCTTATTCAAGATAAGGGCATACAATGACTTCACACAGAGGCAATATGGTATTTTGTCTTATAATCTATTCCTTTCCTAATGATTCCCAGTATTCTGTTAACTTTTTAGTTTTTAGACTGCCACTGCACTTTGAAGAGATGTTTTCAAGGACTTATCCAAAAGGATTCCAAGAGTCCTTTCTTGAGTAGTAACAGACCCCATCAAGCTCTGTATGTTTGGGGTTAGAACACATCACTTTTGTATTATAGTTAGGATTATATTTTCCCATGTGCATTACTTTTCATTTATCAACACTGAATTCTTTCTGCCCTTGTGCTGCCCAATCACCCAGTTTTGAGATCCCTTTGTAACTCTTTGTAGTCAGCTTTGGATTAGTCACTGTTTCCCCCTTTTTCAAGAACATTTATGAGAATTTTAACAGCAGTGGTCCAAATGCAGATCCTTGCAGTACAACACTCATCCCTACTCTTTCCCCCACCCCCTGCATCTTTTAAGTGGCACATCCGGCAATGTTTTCATGATGATCTAATAATCCTTCAATTGCTTGAATGCCCAGCCTTTTGTTATTTTTAATCACCCCGCCTCCCTCTTTTTATAACAAACTCCCTGCCCCAAAGGCAAAGCTGCAAGCAGCTCAAACTCTGTTGCATTTAAGAACAGCCTCCAGAGGCAGGACATAGGATATAAGCAGACCTCAAGCCTGAAATCTAAGTATTCAAACTCATGAGAGGGAGCTACTGTCCCCCTAGCCTCCTATAAATGACACCCTAGATCATCTCTTTTCTTCTCCCTACCCCCAACTCAACACCTCGAACATCATCTGGAAAACTTGGAACTAGGGAGATTGGTCCCTGGCTGGAAGGATGTCTACGCTGAGTACTGAGGAACTGTAAGTTGCTTGTAACATGTTAGGATGAGAAACTGCTTGATTAAAAGCTTGTTTAGTCTGTTAAAGGTAGAATTTATACTGCATTTCTATTTTTATTTCTTAGGTAACCAACCCTGATCTCTATGCCTACTACTTACAATCACTTAAGTTTGTCTTTCTGTAGTTAATAAATCTGTTCTATATTTTACCTAAAACAACATGTTTTTGATTGATATTCTTGAGGAATCTCAGGTCAGATTAAGAAGGCTTGTGCATGTCCACTTCCTTATGAAAAAGTGGTGAGCTGGTCAGGCTTCTGAGCAGTGGAAGATAGTTCAGTTCTGGGGTGTAGCGTTGCAGCTGGGAGGAACTGGCTGAAGCTCATGAGTGGCTGGAGATTACTCATGTAACTCAGTTGGGTGTGTCCCTGCCTGTGGACGGCTGTATAAATGAGGTACCTGTCAGAGGTCTGTGGCTGGATGTTGGCATAACTGTGAGGGACAGACTGGTGGTTTTGGAGGTTCAGCAGTCTCACAATCCAGGCTGCACCCTGCAACAGTGGTCTCTAGCTCTCTCATTTCAGCAGTGAGGTTGAGGCAGCATTTCCTAAGTTGGTGTACCGTACTTTTATTATTGCTGCAGTATAAATATCATGCCAGGAAATTTTTGGAATAGTTAGGCAAATATATTTGCAGGATATAAATCAAACTGGACATTGCTTTATGTTAAGCAGAAAATATGAATTGAGCATATGCAGTCTCAGACAACTGATTCTCCACTGGGAATACATAGTTTGACTAATAAAACATGGGATGACTGTTTCACGTTAAAGTATTTATCCTAGTGTCTGTCAATGCTGTTTTATCAATGCTGTTTTATCAATGCTGTTTTCCACCAACTGACTTAATCCCAATATTTTTTATTTATCACAGACATTTCAGTTGTTCCACTGGCTGACGTATTTCAGATCCTGTTTCCTTTTCATCACTATAGCCTTGCTTTTCAATAGACAGAGACCTTTTCCAGAATCCCAGGGCAATCCATTCAGCCTACTGTAATTACCTAAATGACATACTGACTCTTTACTTGTTTGGGATCAAGAAAAGAAAAAAAATCCTTCAAGAGAGGACATGCTGTATTCTATGGTGGCACTAAAACCCCACCAAGACCAATAACCAAAGAAAATTTTTGAAAAATAACTAAAAACTGCAAACACACAAAACTCTTACAGAAATTCAGCAAGATATGTATGAATCTAGATAATGATACTGTGTTTCCAATTGGCTCCAGATGCAACTACTTTCTTTACCCTGGCAAAGAAATGTCAATGCCACAGCTGAATAAGTTTTTGAACAACAGTCAGGCGAGCAGAAGTGGTTATCACTAGATATCCTTCTAGAGTTTCCACAGTCAAATCTTAAGCTGACAGGCAATTCTCTCATGTAGAAAGCACTCAAGTGTGGAAATAGCTTTGAGCATTTGTCTCTGTCCTGCTGAGTCAATAAAACTTATAACACTTCTTTTACAACAGGCTTTAAAAAGTTATTGTAGACACATTTTCACTCCTATTTGGAATACTTTTCCTTCTTTCCTTTTCTCTAGGAAGCATTTCTTCTATGTCTTTTTACGCTTAATTCTATGGGCTATTTATATCACAATGAAACATCTTTAAAAGGGTCCTGAGCACTCTTGCATACGCAGCAGATGGGAATTTGAGGAAGATAATAAAAATGGTTATTAGGTCTGCTACTTATTTTGATAAGTGCTCATTTCTTCTAGCTCATAGTCCAAAGGCAAGGAACCTTTTTTGGGTTGGGGCCGGAGACACAAAGAAAAATCAGTTGGGGACTACACATAAGTGAGAAGCAAAAACCAAATCAAAACAAAAATCAAAAAAACAAAAAACACAACCCAAACCCTCAGGGTATGTCTACACTACAAAGTTAATTCGAACTAACAGACGTTAGTTCGAATTAGCTTTGATAGGCGCTACACTAGCAAACCGCTAGTTCGAACTTAATTCGAACTAGCGGAGCGCTTAATTCAAACTAGGTAAACCTCATTCCACAAGGACTAACGCCTAGTTCGAATTAACTAGTTCGAATTAAGGGCTGTGTAGCCACTTAATTCGAACTAGTGGGAGGCTAGCCCTCCCCAGCTTTCCCTAGTGGCCACTCTGGGCACAACCAGGGAAACTCTTCTGGCCCCCTCCTGGCCCCAGAGCCCTTAAAGGGGCACAGGCTGGCTACGGTGCCCATGCCAGGTGCAAGCCTGTCAACACCCAGCCAGCTGACCCTACACCTGGCACGGCTCGAGCCAGCCACCCGCTGCCACCCAGCCCTCCGCCTCTTCCCGGGACCAGGCTGGCGGCTCCCGGGAGCCTGCCCAGGTCCGCAAGAGGCGGGCGCCTGCCTGGACTAGTGCAGACATCGTGTACCTCATCCACGCCCTCCACACTAGGCACAGGAAAGTGGCCGTCTAGGGCAGGATAGCTGCCAGCCTAGCTACCCAGCAGCAAGTGTGCATGAAAATCAAGGTGGTCCAGTGAGACCCCCGACCCTGAGACCTGAGCTTAGAATGGCCGTACTGGGTCAGACCAAAGGTCCATCTAGTCCAGTAGCCTGTCTGCCGACAGCGGCCAACACTAGGGACCCTGGAGGGGATGGACCGAAGACAATGACCAAGCCATTTGTCTCGTGCCATCTATCTCCAGCCTTCCACAAACAGAGGCCAGAGACACCATTTCTACCCCCTGGCTAATAGCACTCCATGGACCCAACCTCCATGACTTTATCTCACTTCTCTTTAAACTCTGTTCTAGTTCTAGCCTTCACAGCCTCCTGCAGCAAGGAGTTCCACAGGTTGACTATTTGCTTTGTGAAGAACAACTTTCTGTTATTAGTTTGAAGCCTGCTACCCATTCATTTCATTTGGTGTCCTCTAGTCCTTCTATTATGGGAACTAATGAAGAACTTTTCTTTATGCACCCTTTCCACACCACTCATGCTTTTATAGACCTCTATCATATCCCCCCTCAGTCTTCTCTTTTCTAAGCTGAGAAGTCCCACTCTCTTTAGCCTCTCTTCATATGGGACCTGTTCCAAACCCCTGATCATTTTAGTTGCCCTCCCCTCTCCCACCCTCTCTCTTCCCCTCTCCCACCTCCTTTTCCCAGTCTCCCCCAGTTTTGTTCAATAAAGAGAGTTTCTATTTTTGAACATATGTATCCTTTATTTTGTACATCAGGAAGGGGGGCTAGGAAGGGGAAAGTGGAAGGAGTTGAGGGAGGAATGGGGTACGAGCCCCCGATGGGGAGGACTGGGGTGGCTCTGCGGGCTCCTCGGGGTGGAAGCTCTCTTGGAGCCCCCCGATTGACCCCCCTCCCTGGATGGCAGCCTGCGGCAAGTGCAGCCGGGCTGATGGCCGAGTGCTGTGATATGCCGAGTGTGGGCACTCAGGGCACTCCAAGCCAGGACTGCTTTGCTGTCCCTCATCTAGTTAGACAAGCGAGCAGGGAACCCCTGAGAACTGTCTTTCCGGGGGTCGGGTCCCTTTAAGCACAGCCCTCGGCTAGCCTGAGACAGCAGCTCCACGCTCTAAGTCCTAATCTGATGCCCTGCCGGCACTGCTTCCAGCCATCCTTAACCCCGGTTCAGGGTCCACTCAATGTGGACATGCTAGTTCGAATTAGCAAAACGCTAATTCGAACTAGTTTTTAGGTCTAGATGCACTAGTTCGAATTAGCTTAGTTCGAATTAACTAATTTGAATTAAGTTAGTTCGAATTAGTGCTGTAGTGTAGACATACCCTCAGAGATGGTGGCTCCAGACTGAGGAGAAAGACACTCCCCACATTCACCTCACACACTAGAGCCTAAGGGGCCCTAGGCATCCAGCCTCTGGGTCTTAGGTTCCTCATCCCTGCCAGAGTCGAACACGCAAAAACTCCACCTGCACCCTTGTGGAATGTGCCATCAGCGGGGAGGGGGGAGCGTGGCGGAGGGGGAGTTTCTTACCCACCCTCTGGTAGCATTCTCTAATACAGGAGGTAATCCATGATGATAGGCACTGGGCTGAAATAGGGGATCCTTTCATTCTTTCCGCAATGGAAATAAAAAGCTGCACAGATTTACACACGTCTTTTGTCCTTTTTATGTAAAAACCTATGGCCCTTCTCACATCTAGACTGTGAAAAGTCTGCTCCCTAGGTGACGAATGAGGCTTAGGGAAAAACACAGGCTGGAAAATGTCTTGGGATGTATGGAAGTAGGATAGCACTTTGGGAGGGAGGGTTGGGTGAGGTTGTAGTTGGACTTTATCTTTGAAAACAACTGTATACGGTGGCTCTGAGGTAAGCGCTCGGAGCTCTGATACCCTTCTAGCTGAGGTTATCGCTACCAAGAACGCTACCTTCCATGATAGGTGTTTTAGCAAACAAGGGGCAAGAGGCTCAAATGGAGGTTGCATGAGATCGTAAAGGACCACATTAAGGTCCCATGGTGGAACCGGGGGTGGGGGGGGCGGGGGGGGGGGAGGGAGTGGCATGTACATGGCAACAGTCTGTCAGTCCCTTTCATGAATCTCTTTACCATGGCTACGTCTACACTGGCCCCTTTTCCGGAAGGGGCATGTAAATTTCACCAGTCGTCGTAGGGAAATCCGCGGGGGATTTAAATATCCCCCGCGGCATTTAAATAAAAATGTCCGCCGCTTTTTTCCGGCTTTTAAAAAAGCCGGAAAAGAGCGTCTACACTGGCCCCGATCCTCCGGAAAAAGTGCCCTTTTCCGGAGGCTCTTATTCCTACTTCAAATAAGACCCTCCGGAAAAGGGCACTTTTTCCGGAGGATCGGGGCCAGTGTAGACGCTCTTTTCCGGCTTTTTTAAAAGCCGGAAAAAAGCGGCGGACATTTTTATTTAAATGCCGCGGGGGATATTTAAATCCCCCGCGGATTTCCCTACGACGACTGGTGAAATTTACATGCCCCTTCCGGAAAAGGGGCCAGTGTAGACGTAGCCCATGTGATTGGAATACTTACCTCCAGTCTTCTCCTAGGTGAAAGGCCATGATTGCTGCGAGGTATACCCTCAAAGAGGAAGTAGCAAGGCCCTGGTTTCTCAGATATAACAGATAGTCCAATATCAGCAGAACAACAGCCGTGGTTGGTTCAATTCCCCTTCTCAGTGTCCACGCTGTGAATTTCTTCCATTTAGCTTCATATATGGCCCTTGTGGATGGTTTCCTGCTTTCCAGTAGCACTCCCTGGACCTTCGCTGAGCAATCCCATTCTAGTGCGGAGAGCCACTCAGGAACCAAGCTGTGAGATGGAGGGCTGTCAGGTTGGGATGGCATAAGGTTCGTTGCCCTAGGTCTTGCGTAATTAGATTTGGGACTAGAGGCAGGTGTACCGGTTCCTCTATTGACAACTCCCACAGGGTGGAGAACCAGTGTTGTCTCAGCCACATCGGCGTTATCATGATCACTGTTGCTCTGAACCGTCTGACTCTGAGAAGGGTGTCCTGTATCAGCGGAAAGGGAGGGAATGCATACAGGAGCTAGGAGGCCAGTTTATGTGGAGAGCATCCCCTAGAGACCCTGCGCCTTGACCCATGAACGAGCAGAAGTTCTGGCCCTGGGTATTGGTCCTGGAGACAAAAAGGTCCAGAAGGGGATAGCCCCAGCTCTGGAAGAGTTCCTCTAAAAATCCCGTCTGATCATCCACTCGTGGACTTGAAAGGATTGACTGAGTCTGTCTGTTAGTGTTGCTGGATCCAAGAAGGTAAGTCACCTGCAGTTGGATGCCCCTGGAGATACAGGTTTCCCAGAGCCGCAGGGCCTCTCTGCACAGTGGGGAGCATCGAGCACCCCCCTGCCTGTTGATGTAGAACATGGTGGTGGTGGTGTCGGTCAGCACTTCTACCACTCTGTTCTCCAGGTAAGGCAGGAAGGCATGGCATGCTAATTTGACAACCCTGAGCTCTTTTATGTTTATGTGCAATCTCAACTCTGTCGGTGACCATTACTCTTGCATCGGAGAGTCCCTAGGTGGGCTCCCCACTCGGCATCCAATGCATCTATCACCAGTTGCACTGACGGGAGTTGATTGGTGAAGGGTACCCCCGCACATACTATGTCTTCCTGCATCAACCAGTTTAAGGATAGAAATACCCCTTCCGGGATCGTGACTTCCATGTCCAAAGGGTGCTGCACCGGACTGTGGACTGACCGTAGCCAACTCTGCAGTGGAGGAAACCTGAGCCTGGCGTGGGTCACGACATATGTGCAGGCTGCCATATGGCCCAAAAGTCGCATGCAGTTGCAGGCCGTAGTTATAGGTGATTTGTGAAGGTCCATGATCATCAATCTCAGGGTGTGGAATCTGTGATTAGGTAGAGAAGCTGTCTCCAATGTGGAGTCTAAATGAGCTCCCACAAACTCTATTATTTGCGTGGGTATTGTGGTGGATTTTTCTCTGTTTATTATGAGGCCCAGCTTGAGGAAAAGACTCCTGGCATTTGCAATGTGTCCCATCACTTGCTCTCAGGAAGATGCCCATATCAGCCAGTCGTCCAGGTAAGGAAAGATGTGTATACCCTGGCGCCTCATAAAAGCCGCAACCGGTGCCATGCATTTTGTGAATACCCTCGGAGCTGTGGCTAGAACGAAGGGCAGGGCTGTGAACTGGAAATGGTCCATGCCCACTATGAATCCCAGGAAACTTCTGCGCGCCGGGGCAATGGTGACAGGTAAGTAGGCACCTTTTAAGATGAGGACAGCATACCAATACCCCTTCTGGAAGGAAGGGATAATAGAGGATAGGGTAAGCATTCTGAATTTCGTTTTCTTTTTTGAATGCGTTTAGAACTCTGAGGTCTAGGATGGAACGGAGACCTCCCTTTGCTTTTGTGATTAGGAAATATCTGGAATAGAAGCTCTGCCTCTGCACTCTGGAGGGACCAATTCCACTGCTCCGAGGTGAAGGAGTTTTGTTACCTCTTGCCTGAGCAGGGATTCATGAGATGGGTCCCTGAAGAGGGAAGGGTAGGATGGTTGGGCGGAGGTGGGAGTAGATGTAAAGGGGATAGAATATCCCTTCGCGGCCAGGCTCAGGACCCATTGATCCGAAGTTATGCTTGACCAGGTCTGGTAGAAATGGGAGAGGCGGAAAACAAAAAGGGCTTGTGGAGTGGTGCACTGTCCCCGGCCGTGCCTTCAAAACGATGGTTTGGACTGGTGTCCCTGGGACATAGTTGGTCCCCTGTCATGCTTGGACCTGGTGGCGCTCTGTCTACCGTGGGGTTGATCATGCTGACCATTCCCACGGCCCCTTCTCCTCCCCCGATCTGTATTGAAACCTTGCAGGAATGGCCTCAAAGCCGGTCGGGGGTTCAGCGGTCTTCTTAAGGGCCCGGGAGTATGAATCCGCAGGGACTTTAGGGTTGCTCGAGTCCTTCAGACTGTTCAGCTTTGACTTCTCCCCTCAAGGGAGAGTGAGTAGGGCCCGACTCCTTACATGGCTCCTTACGCGTCTTCGCTGCTGAGTGCCCCTCCTTTGGGCGCACTTTTTGGGCCCTCCTGTCCGGGGATCTTCCTCTAGAGTCCTTCAGTCTCCTCTGCACTGGGGAGTGGGAGCGGTGCTGCGAAGCCTTAGTTTTATGCCTCACCAGAGCCATTGAACCCTCTGGAACTGAGGAGGAGGTGCCCCGTACCAACTGAGGCCCCTCTGGTGCTGGCGGCTGCAGAGTAGACTCCATGAGGAGCCTCTTCAGTCTTGTCTCTCTTTCTCTCCTAGTTCTGGGCTTGAATCCCCTACAGATTTTTACAAATCTGCATGGAGTGTGTCTCCCCCAAGCACCTGAAGCAGGAGTCGTGGGGATCGCCACAGGGCATAGGTTTAAGGCAGGACGCACACTGCTTAAAACCGTGGGGTCCTGGCATCCCCTCCCTGGCCGGGGAGAGCTGCTGGGGATAAACAGCCCTTCTTATAACAACTTATAACAAACTATTTACAACTATATACTAGAGAATTCCCAGGAACACTAACTAATTACAAAGATGCTAGGGGTAGACTGATTGTCTAGAACGCTCCAGCTACCGTCACGGGTAGTAAGAAGGAACTGAAGGGGTGAGGGGCCAGCAGGGGTATATATGCACAGATATACTGACCCCCACTCTAAGGGGCTTCCTGTGCTGGCTCTGTTCTAGGGGAAAAGGCTCTGGAACTCCGTGCACACGGCGCATACACACCTGACTGGAATGGACATGAGCAAGCACTCGAAGAAGAACAGAAACTGACTAGGTTGATGATCAAGTCTCTGAAACATTATACAAACTGACTAGGAGCTATTTCAAAAGATCATAGAATCATAGGACTGGAAGGGACCTCGAGAGGTCATCGAGTCCAGCCCCCCACCCTCAAGGCAGGACCAAGCTCCGTCTACACCATTCCCTGACAGATGTCTATCTAACCTGTTCTTAAATATCTCCAGAGAGGGAGATTCCATCACCTCCCTTGGCAATTTATTCCAATATTTGACCACCCTGACAGTTAGGAATTTTTTCCTAATGTCCAATCTAAACCTCCCTTGCTGCACTTTAAGCCCATTACTCCTTGTCCTGTCCTCAGAAACCAAGAGGAACAAATTTTTTCCTTCCTCCTTGTGACACCCTTTTAGATATTTGAAAACCGCTATCATGTCCCCCCTTAATCTTCTTTTTTCCAAACTAAACAAGCCCAGTTCATGAAGCCTGGCTTCATAGGTCATGTTTTCTAAACCTTTAATCATTCTTGTCGCTCTTCTCTGTACCCTTTCCAATTTCTCCACATCTTTCTTGAAATGTGGTGCCCAGAACTGGACACAGTACTCCAGCTGAGGCCTAACTAGTGCAGAGTAGAGCAGCAGAATGACTTCACGAGTTTTGCTTACAACACACCTGTTGATACAACCTAGAATCATATTTGCTTTTTTTGGAACAGCATCACACTGCTGACTCATATTCAACTTGTGGTCCACTATGACCCCCTAGATCCCTTTCCGCCATGCTCCTTCCTAGACAGTCGCTTCCCATCTTGTATGTATGGAACTGATTGTTCCTTCCTAAGGGGAGCACTTTGCATTTCTCTTTATTAAACTTCATCCTGTTTACCTCTGACCATTTCTCTAACTTGCTAAGGTCATTTTGAAGTATGTCACTATAGATAGAAAACAGCTGTTTTGCTGATCTGATAGGGAATATGTGACAAAAAGCTGATTTTGTAAATTTGCTACAATCTTCGCAGACAGCATTTCTCAAATGGGGCCAAGCAGCCACCAGCAGCTTTTCACGTGGCCACAGCCTCTTGGGTGGTGATGGGAGAGGGGCAGGGAGACAAAGCAGTGGCCCTTGCATCAGGGCTGTCCGTAGAGTTTGGGCCCTGCCTCCCTCTGGAGCCAGGTGGTAGGGTTCAGGCTTCAAACCTGAAGTGGTGGACAACAGGATCCATCCCCCTAGTCATGGGCTTTAAGCCCTGACTCTAGCCCTGGTCCCAAGCTCACCCCCTCCCCATGCCACCTACTGCATCCTCTGGCCCTGGGCTCCAGCTATATGGCAGTGGACTCTGACTCCCAGTCGCAGGGTTTCAGACTCCAGTTATGGGCCCGCAGAATCCAGCTCTGGCTTCCAGAAGGATGGCAGTGAATACCATCTCCAAGCTCACCTCTATCCCCCACATCACCCCTGGTTCCCACTATGCCTTCAGCTGGGTCAGTTCTTGGACTCCCCTCATCATCCATGGTCTTCAGCTGCCTCTCCACCCAGCTCTCATAAAAGTGATGTTTGTATTTAACAAAATACATGTATCACTTTCCACATAAACTAACACTTATTAGCTAGTAAATCTTTAAAAAAAAGGAGCCAAAAAAGCAAAATAAACAATAAAAGGAACAAGAACATGCAAAAAAGCACATTATATATTTCTATTCTGTGTAGGTCTAGTAAAGAACACAGAAAAAAATGTACATTATTTTCAGTACCGAGTCTGTGAAAAAAAAAAAACCTATATAAATTACAATGATTTTGACACGTAAATATGCACATTTATCTGTTTTTCCATAAAGTTAATTGAGTATTTTAAGAACAATTGCCAGAGCAGCCACTAGCAAAGGTCTCACAAAAGATTTCTTGTGAAAACCCCTAAACACAACAGTTATTCCAACTTAATGGTGAAGGATGTACTGTTTAAATCTCCCTGAGCTAAAGGTCTGAAAACAAGTGCAGAAGACTAAAACTATCTGCAGCAATGGATGCTCTCTCACAAAGTTACATAGCTTAAAAAATTTGTTTCCATTAGCTATGTTAAAGAACACCACGTTCATCCTTTACATAATGATAAAGCCAATGTTGTGTTTTTGAAAGATTAAATCCAAACTGTAACGTGTCAATCTACGCTGACATATGATATTCTAAAAGTGTCAGGGTTCATGTTTATTGTTTCCCAATGACTACATATCCAACATACTCAGTTTACAATGAAAACACCGCACTTTCTAATCACCAACCCTGCAATCTCCACCTGACTCCTCATCTAGTACTGTAATTTGATCTACGCCATCAAATGCCAACAGTGCCCCTCTACTACATATATTGGTCAAACTGGACGTTCTCTACGTGAAAGAATCAATGGACACAAATCGGATATACGTAAAGAAAATACTCAGAAGCCAGTGGCAGAACATTTCTGTTTACCTAACCATAATCTCACAGATCTGAAGGTGGCGGTCTTGTCACAGGCTAGTTCCTCAAGCCAAATCCACAGGGAAATCTTGGAATCACAATACGTATGCAAATTCAATTCAATTAATTATGGACTTAATCAAGATATGGGGTGGTGGAACCTTTATCAATAAAGGTGCTAACTACTTTCTGAATGGTATCCTTCCTGCCTTATCCATCCACTGACTTTGATCTTTATCTACTCAGGCTTAGCACCCTTTCTCCTGATACTTTATGCATAGAGGTAGGGGGGTGGGCGACAGAACATCTTTCTTGCCCCTCCCCTTCCCTTCTCCTATTTATTTCGAGTTTCCTTATCCTCTAATCATAACTCCGGTTATCTGAAGAAGTGGGCTGTGTCCACGAAAGCTCATGATACCATCTACATGTTTTGTTAGTCTATAAAGTGCTACCAGACCATTTGCTTGCTGTTTTTTTTCCCCTGTACACAAGAGTCAAGAAAGGCTCCCTTCTTCCTTTCTTTTTTTAAAATCACCAATAATTAACAGTTTTACAGGCCAAGAGTTCTCTTCACGAATCCTTGTTTGTCCTCCATTGAGCTGCACTTGTATAATTCACTGGAACTAAGCAGTTTTGTTAAAGATTCAGAATCCAGCTCACTTCCTGCTGTGTTGGCTCAGCATGGCTAACAAAAATAAAAAGCAGCCCGTGCTTTTAAGTCACTTAATCAGATGACTCTGAACACACAAGATGAAAAACTTGTTGAATAAGAAGGGCTCTGGCTCTGGGACCGCCTCTCACCAACTTGGATTGTACTGGCTGCTTCTGGTTCCTGTGTTAACAACAAGTCTGTGCTACACGGTATCCCCGTCAACCAATAAACCTTCCGTTCTACTTGCTGTCTGAGAGTCACATCTGACGGCTGATGGGAATGCAGGGCCCAGTGGCTCCCTCCACACTCCATGACAAGTGCTTAAGAAAAGGGTATTCTGTATCGCCAGTTTTCAGATCTACCCGCTTCCTATTTTACATACTATGCTCTCGCCCATTCCTCTTATCTTACTGCTTCTTTTGCATCCTTCTGTCACATGCATCTTCATGCCTTTTGCCCTTCATTACGTGGACCTACTTTGTTCTCTTCAATTTTTTAAAATTAAATATTGCACCGCAAGTCCCAACATTTAGAAGATATTTACAGAATATTATTTGTATTGCACCCTTTATACATAAGGAGCCCAGAATACTTCACAAATTATAAACAAACAATACCACAGAAAGGCACTCCCGTCTCTGGAGGAAGAAGCCAGCTGGTGTATACTATAGTATGCAACAGGCAGACAGATGAACGAAAGAAAATTAAAACTAGAAAAAACTTTTACTTTGTGTCACGTGGTCAACAATGTCCCCATTCAGATGAAAGGGTTTCAGACTCAAGCTCAGATTCTTCACTAGACCTCTGGACATAATCTATAGGGCTAGCTATAGCTTTTAAGCAGACTCACACCAGCTGGAGCACCTCAACACTCTGACCACGTATCTCTCAATCTTGATATACTCTCTGCCAGGTACTGAAGGGGTGGAAGAGGAACCAGATCTATACCATCTGGCGTTTGGCAGTATAGTGGAAAAGCAGAAGACTGTGATATCGAGAAGACTAGGTGGTGTACAGCAATCGTTCCTTTTATGCCTACATTTCCTTTCAGGCCTAGATGAACGAGGCAGCCATTTGTGCTTTTTGTTTCTCATTCATCTCTCATCATTCTCAAAGAGTTAGCTGCTTGCTCAAGATGGTACAGTTTAGGAATGCACTCTTTACTCTGCACAAGTTCTGGGACGGGTCCCAAGGCCATCCAGTTGGTACGGGAGTACGGGAGTGTTTGGAATGATCACATAGTTATCTATATTGAATGTTTGCCACCTGCTAAAGCTAATTATTTGATCTGGGAAAATATCCAATGTATCAACAATCTTGCCATGTTCTCAAAACAACAGGTGTGAGTAACGTAGATCCAATAGTATATAAATGCCGGGGATATTCCTAACACAGGAACCTCAGCGTAGACCGAAGCCGCAGAAGGTGCTACATACCGGCAATTGGGGTCCATCTGCTGTCCTTTTTCAGGGGGCTCCCAGCAGCAGAAGGGATGTAAGCATTGTATTTTATTCTGAGATTTGCTTAATAAAGTCTTTAAGCCTTCACCCAATTTGTGTGCTTAGTGCCTCTGAATCCTTAAAGGAAAGGACCATTGCCTCTTGGCTACACAGGCAGGGAAATCAAAAACTGCGGAAATGCAGCAGTAGTACAAAAGGCCTGGAGAAAACAAGATAATCTGGCTCCACATCTCTTAGAATTGCACAAATGTATTATTGTCAGTACAAGCAGCCACTTGACACATATCTGTATATATAATTATGATTACACATACTACCAAAGCAAACAAGTATGCAAATCAAGCTTGCACACTGGGTGCCCTGTTGCATGAAAACTAATTTAATATTCCAAGCCTGATCGTGCATTTAAATGACAAATCAAACTGGAATATCGTGTTTTTATTCCTCTTCATATTTAATGCTTAATATATTTAATCCCCAGATTGTACTCTTTAGCACTGAACACTGTAAAAGTTATGTTCTGATTTGATATGCTGCTGTCACTTATGTTTAATTCAGTCTTCATATAATCGGTGCTCGAAAATGGCTACCACCACTGTCCTTTTTAAAAAAATCACATAGGACTGCAATTTTGGAAACTCAATTGCAGTTCATAGTTCACAGATCTGGTAAAGTGAAGCTGAAGAGATTTGCTCCCCCCCCCTGCAATTTTAAAATCCTTATTCTGTTCGGACAGAGCCAAAGAAAGAACCTGCTCAATAGAAAGCATTCATTAACACATTGCCATCGATGCTCCCTATGGTCTATGGAGCAGACCTGATAAGTAAGTATAGAAATGAAAAAAGGTTTTCAAACGAAATCCAGGGCTTTCATTTTTCTCATGTTTGCCTTAAGCATTAGGCAGTGTTAGAACAACACAAATCTACACTTTCATGCAATTTATGATATGCAAAGTAATATTCCTCTTATTTCTTCATACTCTTTTAAAATAATTTCAGTGTCATGACAAGATGAACTGGATGTTCAGTGTAGCTGTACTTTTTAACTTTGCCATGTGCAGCTATTGTCACACAAACAAGCTGATTAAATACTAATTCATGATCACAGCTTCCCATTCAAAGTGCAACACAAAAATGTATTGATTGTCAAACCAGCTGCCTCCTAACAAGTTTTAAGATTACTTACTTGATTTAAGATTAGCTACACTGTTTGAAAGACTTACATAGTGTGAATCTCTCCAGTTGATGTAACCTGCCCCAAGCTCAACTGTTCAACTGCCTTGGCACAATCTGCCCCAACAAAATAACATTTGGTACATCCCTTAGCTAGTTAAGATGGGCTCATCACTCTCTTTGTTCTGCTTTTGTGTAGCACAATGGGATCATGGTTCATCACAAGAGCACCTAGGAGTTAACACAATACAAAAGCCAGCCAAAGAAGAAGAGTGGGAGCTTAGGATATGATTTGGAACATGATATGGTTGCAGGATGTACATTATTTCCTCTATGTATTGTACTACTATTCATTACAGGTGACATTCATCCCAAGAACATATACTCATGAATGAAGTCCCACCCTAGAAGAGAACATGCCAGCAGGCCTCCTATGAAGCCAGACCCATTGAACGCTGTACAAATTACACAACTGCTCAATTTGCAGCTATGTTTTTGTTGAGCTTCACAACAGCCACGGGTGATCCTGTGATGTGGTCTTAATTCAAGTCTAAAGGACACTTTCCTTTAAGTGATGTCTAAATATATACTGAGGTGAGCCTCAAACGAGCATTGGGACTATGAGCACAAAAACTAGGAAGGATAGTATTGTATGGGAAAGAAGCCCTATGACAGAAGTCCCTACTTAACCTTTTCATGGTTTTTTTTAACATTTAAAATCATTTGGCCTCACTGAGGCCAGGTCTATGCTACAAACTTACATAGGTATAACTATATGACTGCTGATGGATGGACTTCTCCCATCAAAATAGTTACCGCCTCTTGCAAATGTGAATAAATTATGCCTCTGGAAGAACCTTTACTGCTGCAGCATTATAAGCGCAGACCTACCCTGACATTAGCTCCCCACACCATGTCAGAAGCTGTTTTAGTTGGACATATGTTTAAACACAGTTTGTAAACACTAAGACTAAGGGTGAATTCTATTTGTTCATCTTGTATATTTCTCCCTATTACCAATGAGCTTCCCCTACTATGATAAAAAAAGTTATCTGAAGTCAAATAACCCATGCATCTTTACAGGGTAATAACAGACCACTGTTTGGTCTACAATATTTTGGATATTGGGAGAAATAATGTTTATTATACAGGAAGTCCCCGGGTAACGTACAAAATTGGGACTGTAGGTTTGTTCTTAAGTTGAATTTGTATGTAAGTCGGAACTGGTATGCTAAGTTGAATTTGGATGTAAGCTGGCCTCGGCGCGGGGAGATTTTTAAAGCGGCCCCGGCAGCGCTTCGCATCCCCTTCCCCCGTCCCTCCCGCGGCCGGTCTCTGGGGCTGAGGACAAGCGTGCCCCATGCGCCCCAACCGGCCGCTGCAGCGCCCGGAGGCCCAGCCCGGTGCAGGGCCGGGTGTTTAACAGCGGAGGCGGATTCCCCTTTAAATCTCCCCGCCTGTCCCCCCCCCAGGTCTCCCTTTTACCGGCTCGCTCCTCGCCCTCCCTCCTCCGCCTCCTCCCGCGAACGGGACTCCCAGCCCAGTCCCACAATGCACCTGGCGCGCCGGGCTCCCTCAGCGCAGCCTGAATGGAAATGCCGCTGCCGGGGCGTAGCTAGTGCGGGGTGCCTCCCCCACTGTCGCTGCCTCCGGCGGCACGGGGGGCGCTTCCCCCCAGCAGACCAGGGAGACGCGGAGCTAGTGCCCCCCCCCCCCCCCAGCAGACCAGGGAGATGCGGAGCGGCTTTTCTCACCACGGAAGAGCTGCTCTGCCCCGGGCTTCCTAGAATCAGCCGCTGGTCAGTTTCAGCAGTGGCTGTATCAGGACACCTGGGGCAGAGCAGGTGGGGTGCTGCCGGGTTGGTCCAGTAACGCCGAGGAGCGGCGCTGCGGGACCAACCCGGAAGCACTCCAGCTGCTCTGCCCCAGGCGTCTCCGATTCGCCGGGTGCATTGTGGTAAGAGGGAGACCTAGGGATGGGGAGCAGGCGGGGAGATTTAAAGGGGAATCCGCCTCCGCCATTAAACACCCGGCCCTGCGCCGGACTGCAGCCTCCGGGCACCCCCCCCCCCGTTCGTAACTAGGGATCCAACGTAAGTCGGATTAATGTAACCCGGGGACTTCCTGTATATCAGAATACCCATATTGATTTGATTTGTGCATGGTAGGCAACTTGCTGTACCTGCCTTAGCTGTACAGTAATCAGAATCAGGTTTCCATTATTTCAGTATTGAGAGATATCTAAATATAACCGTGGGGAAAAAAGTCCAATCATGTCTGGTTAAATAAACCCTGTATCCTTAGTGTTTCTGACAAAAGCAAACTGATTCATACAATTTGCACTACAGCTCACCCACTCTATTGGCTTAGATTACAACTGTACTAATAGTATTGATCTTAGACACACATTCTAAATCCTTATCAAAAAAAGATTCAAAGCGAACGGAAAGGCACCAGACATTCAAACTGAAAGCCTCTGAGATTAGTATATGTGATCATTTCAAATATTTATTTCTATTACTACTTAGTCATATTTTAATGTCATTATACATATTTCTTTCAGTATTTTTACAGCACTCATGGATATGATATCTGAATGTCACACAATAGATTAAAACCAAACATATACAAAGCATATGAGTAACCTGTACAGAGAAATTTGTAAGCCATTACTTCTCTTTTTCTGTTGCACAAACTCAGGAGCAGTTAAGTGAAAAATAGCTATATGCATATATTATCCACTGCCAAAGGGTGAGTTTACTTAGCTCTAGGTGCTATACTATTATATATCTTGTTGTCAAAGTTGAAAGTTTATATTTATTTTAGAAAAGTTCCAGAATTTGACAAGATTGACCCAACAGGGGTGGCAGGTGGAGGAACCAAAGTCTAACATTACTAGATATAGTTGCATATGCTATATACTGACTGATGATTTGCAGGGCCATCCTTATGGTTTATGAAGCAAAATGCAGGACAATGTAGCACTTTAAAGACTAACAAGATGGTTTATTAGATGATGAGCTTTCGTGGGCCAGACCCACTTCCTCAGATCAAATAGTGGAAGAAAATAGTCACAACCATATATACCAAAGGATACAATTAAAAAAATGAACACATATGAAAAGGACAAATCACATTTCAGAACAGGAGGGGAATGCAGGGGGGGGGAAGGAAGGAAGGTAAGTGTCTGTGAATTGATGATATTAGAGGTGGGGAGAGTGGGATGTCTGTGAGCTAATGGTATTAGAGGTGATAATTGGGGAAGCTATCTTGGTAATGGGTAAGATAGTTTGAGCATTTGTTCATTCCTTCCCGGAGAGTGTCGAATTTTAACATGAATGACAGTTCAGAGGATCCCTTTCAAGTGCAGATGTAAAAGGTCTTTGTAGCAGAATGCAGGTGGTTAAGTCATTGAGAGAGTGTCCTTTCTGGTTAAAATGGCAAGAAACTGTTTTTTCTTTGTGATCTTGTTTGATATCTGTTTTGTGGGCATTAATCCTTTGGCGAAGTGTCTGAGATGTTTGTCCAATGTACATAGCAGACGGACACTTTCGGCACATGACAGCATAAATTATATTTCTGGATGCGCAGGAATATGTGTTCTTGATCTTATAACTCACTTGGTTAGGTCCAATAATGGTATCAGCGGAATGAATATGTGGACAAAGCTGGCAATGGGGTTTGTTGCAAGGGAAGGTACCAGGGTTGGTATTAGTGTGGTATGTCCTGTGGTTGTTGGTAAGAATCATCTTGAGGTTAGGTGGTTGTCTATAGGAGACTATGGGTCTGTCTCCGGGAAGGAATAAACAAATGCTCAAACTATCTTACCCATTACCAAGATAGCTTCCCCAATTATCACCTCTAATACCATTAGCTCACAGACATCCCACTCTCCCCACCTCTAATATCATCAATTCACAGACACTTACCTTCCTTCCTTCCCCCCCCCCCCGCATCCCGCTCCTGTTCTGAAATGTGATTTGTCCTTTTCATATGTGTTCATTTTTTTAATTGTATCCTTTGGTATATATGGTTGTGACTATTTTCTTCCACTATTTGATCTGAGGAAGTGGGTCTGGCCCACGAAAGCTCATCATCTAATAAACCATCTTGTTAGTCTTTAAAGTGCTACATTGTCCTGCATTTTGCTTCAGCTACCCCAGACTAACACGGCTACATTTCTATCACTATTCTTATGGTTTATGGTTCTCTATATGAAGTCGGGAAGAAACGGAGGAGTGGCTACTCTACAGTGTGGGGGCCTGAACACAAGGCTGCAGTGGCAGGAACAGGACAAAGCATCATAGGAACAGGAACTAGGGGTGCTGTAGCACCCTCACATTTTACAGCTGCTATCTGGGGCTTTGCCATCAGCTCCAGGCCTGGAGTCCTAACTGCACCCCAGGGCTCCGGCACCACCCCAACTCCCAGGGTCCTAGCTGCTAGCTCCATGCCTGGAGTCCTGGCTGCCACCTGGTGCGCCATTGCCAGACCCACACCTATCCCATGCCCCCTGTCCTGTCGAGGTTCCCGCCTTCCAGAAACTGTGAGCCAGAGGGACTGGGGCTGGCTGCCGGACCCAGAACTGCCTGCACTTTGCTGTCCTATTCCCCCAGTGATGGCCCTAAGCAGCTGCATATTTTGTGTATGCCTAAGGACGGCCCTGATGATTTGGGTCCAGTTCTGCCACCCATACTTATGGCTTCAATGTAATTATTAAATTACAATTATAAAATAAATAAATAAATCTGAAGGCCTGCTCCTGCCCACATTCTTAAAAAATCAGTGGCAAAAATCTCATTGATTTCAATGGGAAGCTGGGTTGGAATCATGAACATTGTGATATAGCACTCTCATTTTTACCATTATTTTAGTTCATTACAAGCCTGATTCAGAAAAGGTATTTAAGCATACCACTTTATAAATCCATAGTGCACCCACATCTTGAAAACTGTGTCCAGTTCTGGCCACCCCATCTCAGAAAGGATATAGTGGAATTGGAAAAGGTCCAGGGCGGGCAAGAAAGATGATCAAAAATACGAAATGGCTTCTATATGAAGAGGGACTAAAATGATTAGGATTTTTTAGATTAGAAAGGAGACAAAAAGGGGGGATATGATACAGATCTATAAAATTATGAATGGTGTGGAAAAAGTAACTATCAAATAACAATTCTCTCTCACACACAATATAAAAACATGGTCACCCAATGAAATTAATAGACACCAAAGACAAACAAGTTGAAGTATTTTTTCACACAATGCAGTCAACCTGTGAAATTCATTGTCACAGGACACTGTGATGGCCAAAATCATAACTGGGTTTTAAAAAATGGCTATTAGCTAAGAAAAACAGGTATATAACCTCGTGGCTGAGGTGGCACTAAAGCTCTGACTACCGGGTACAAAGAGGGAAACACAAGGGTGTAGTTCTCCAAATTGCCCTGCTCTGTTTACATCT
The DNA here is from genome assembly GCF_049634645.1 of Pelodiscus sinensis. Taxonomy (NCBI): domain Eukaryota; kingdom Metazoa; phylum Chordata; order Testudines; family Trionychidae; genus Pelodiscus; species Pelodiscus sinensis. Next base: position 97,686,638 of record NC_134713.1, on the reverse strand, counting down.
CTGTATAGCTCTGGTACTGGCCACAACTGGAGACAGGGCACTGAGCAGATGGTCCATTGGTCTGAGCCAGTATGCCCATTTTTCTGTGCTCAATTGGGGCCACTCATGAGCTCAAAGTTCAGCACCTTCCTGAATTGAGATCTTACTCATTAATGTCTGTAAGTTCAACATTACATCTTCCAACCAGTAGTGCAAATTTAGTGAGGTTTTTACTTGTACTGCCTAATTAGGATTTCATTTTTTCATAAATCAGTGATACTTAACACCTAAAGTATTTACTTTAGTCTGCATTAAAATGGAATACAGATTGGAATGTTGCATGGCATGTGCACAGATTAATATCACATGATGTAATATGCATAGTAATATCACATTATGTAGTAAGTGCTAGAAGCTCCAAAATTTTGTTTAAAAAACCCACATTCTTAAATTATAGAAATGCAGCAACAAACACAGATATAGATGTGTCAAGAAATTCGAGGACAATCAATAGTCAAATTATTAGCCTCGATTTACCAAATCTCATCCAGATTTTATTTTATTGCAGAAATCCTAAATATGAATGTATTTGGTGTCCTATAGAGGTAGGCATAGAGCCAAAGGCAACATCCAAGCATTCCTGAACTTCAGAGAAGTTCAGTTCTAGTACTGGATCCATACTTAATGGTTGGCCCATCTCTAACCAGAACTGAATTCTACATCTGAACTTGGCACCTTGGGACCTTCTCTACTATTCTTGTTCCCAAATCAAAGTAATTTTCGTTTCTACCTGCAATCAAAATAGGTTTCAACTCCGTTTGCTTTTGCAACTTCTTCCCAGACCCCCATCTACAGAAAATTAATTGTTTCTCAAATAAAAAGGAACAACATGTGTTTTATTTTAACCTGCATTCAGCCAGACCTTTCGCCTGAGGCATTCTACAAACTGATGGCTGCTGCTCATGATGGCGTCTGCAATTTAACTGTGATTGTACTGGCTGTAGCAGACAAGTGAAACATAAAATCTTATCTGTTACCTGACCAGGGTTGTGAAGGCTTAAATCTAGTCCACATGTAAATTCTGTATGATGCTCCACAGTCTCTAGCAAGGGATTAGGCTTGGAAAAATCCCAGAATCTACAGAAAGAAACAAAAAAACAAATAATGATGGTATCTGAAAGGACATTTTAAAAAATATAATGCAGGGCACTGATATGCCTGATGATACCAGAACCTTTTAAAAAGCACGCTCACCCACTTTAGGAATATAATTAATCCCATTTCTGAAAAACTCTGTACTGATCTACATAAATAAGAATTTAATTAAGGAAAACCATATCCTTTATCTCATTACAGAAACTGAGATAACAGAGCTGGCACCAATGATCTGCCCTATAGATAATCTGTAAAAAAAATGGTAGGCTGGCCTTCTTTATTAATATCCAATTCTTCTTAATATCTGCCAAGTTAAATCTATGACACATACTTCATGGCAACTCAATACTTTGTTTTCTTTTTTGCATAGTCTGATGTGGCTGTCTGTTTACTGAAAATTACAAATGGGTTATAAATATTGATAGTTTCTGACCCCAGATTTATTTGGGAGCAGATTTCTATATAATACAATATGCCATTACATTTTTCTAATTGATTTATATGCTAAAGGGAATGATTTGACTCAATTTTAATTTTGCGATAATTCATTCTTCTAAGACTTGAAAAAATGTAATTCTAAACTCTTCTATTTCTACAATTTTAATCCCAGTCACTCCCTAATACAGAGTATAAATCATACTGGGTATAAGCAGTAAAAAGTAATAATAATAATAGGAAAAATATAGGAAAGGAAGAGGGGGAAAATAGCATCTAATGTGTTACCACAAATATTACCACCTGCGATCTGGAAAAATGCATTCAGCATGTTAATGACTTTTTCAGATGACTAAATGGAGCAGGACTCTAAATTATAATGAGGACACAGTAATAAGAAAGTGTCTTAAATTTCTTTGATTCTGTGGTATTGTCTGTTGGGAAAAAATGTATAGCAAAACTCAGGAACTGCAGGTTTTCTTGGGCTATCATGGTTTGGCAGCAAGAACCAGTCTCTATACATATTGCAGTGTCTCATAGCAGTCAGAGATAATTCTTTTGTTTTTTGTATAATATGGATACCCACACCTCTGTTCTTTTCCCCCAGTCGATCTGATAATAATGAAAGAGAAAAATAATCATTAGGGCTAGTTACACAGAAAGGACTGTAGGTTCAGCAGATCAGTTCAGGTAAACGGCAAACATTGGAGCCAACAGAATTAGTTTGTTTAACCTGTCTGTGTTATTTCCTTAATAAATGAGTAAAGTGAGATCGACACAATGGCTAAGCCATAGCAACAACCCTCTTTACATCTTCCTAGTACCATAGAGGCAATATAAACAGCTCATTTTACAGGAAAATAGAAACAAAAGAACATCTAAGCACAAAATGAACAAATTTCACTCTTAAATTTGTCTGTTCAAACAGATATGGAAACAAGTCTTGTAGTTTTTAAAAACTGGTGGTGGTTTCCTTATTGTATTGACTTTGCAGTCTCCTTAAATTTAGTTCAAATTTAAGATTGACAGAGAACTGTAGATTTTATGTGGAAAGAAATAAAAACAAAAACTGAGCTGTGTACTCTTTAAAGTATAACAAGACTGCCTAGTTAGTATTATATATTACAAAATGTCTCAGAGGAGCAGCTGTTTTAGTCTGTAACTTTAAAAACAATGAGTAGTCCTGTGGCACCTTAGAGACTAACACATATATAGGTTCATCACCTTTTCTGGGTAAAACCCACTTCATCAGATGAGTAGGAATAGAAATTACAGACTCCAAGGTATATGTAACAGCAAAAAACATTACCTGACTATTGTAGAACCCTTGTTAATTAAGCAGGCTGGATGTGTACCATGTGTTTGATGTGAAAATGATGTCAAAAGTCAGGTAAATGCCTTTGCTCCAAGCTCATCTGAAGAAGTAGGTTTTGTCTACGAAAACTCACGATACAATGTGTATGTATATATATATTTATTAGTTTCTAAGGGCACGTCTACAAAGCAGGGCAAATGTCGAATTAAGCTACACAACTTCAGCTATGTCAATTGCATACTGAAGTCGAAATAGCTTAATTTGACTTTTGCCACTGTTTACACAGCAGGAAGTCGAAGGAAGAACACTCTTCTTTCACTCTTGTGAAATGAGGGTTACAGGAATCGGAGTAAGAAGTCCTCCAGCTCAACATTATTTTGAAATAATGGCTTGCTGTGTAGACACGCTCTTTGTTATTTTGGAATAACATCATTTATTCCAAAATAATGCTGCTGTGTAGACATTGCCTAAGGTGCCACAGGACTAGTTGATGTTTTCAAATTAGGTTTAGACAAAACTAGCTACAAAAATCAGATTTACATCTGAGCCTCATTAATGTTTTGAGTATTTGGCTGGAGGAGTTTGATTCTTGCTCATCTCTAATCCACGCTACATCAAAATTCAACTTTCATCTGGTCCCACAGCTTCCTTCTGAGAGGTGTTAGAAAAAGTCAGCATTAATTAAAATTTCATCACATTTTGAGGTTTTAAAATACCAGAAACCATACACTGTCCTGTAGGAAATTTTCCAGGATTCACTGAAATGAACCCATTTATAAACTGTTGTTTCATCAAAATTCATCTTTAAAATGTCAGCTGCAGCTTTAACCAGAATACGTATTTTATGGGTTTTTTGGCATCATTTCACAACAGCCTCCACCCCAAGACTTTGGGCACAGACACTGCACATCAGCACCTAACTAGAGGCTTGATAAATTATAAAAGGTATTAAGCTGGTAAAGGGCCAGCTTTAAGAGAGTATTTATGGATATATGCCTCTGCTGCAAAGGATTAAATATATCCTACTGAAAGCTCTTTTACTGTGTACATCATCTCTGCAAACTGTTTCAAGGTAAGCCAATACTACTACAAATAAAGTGGCCTGGAGCACATTAGAAATTTTAACTTGAGAAGTATTGAGAACTTCTGCACTGATTGACTTTAAGAGGAGATCATTAGCAGATTTCATTTCATTTATATAAATGTATTGCACGACTATCTTAAAGTGCTTTATATTCTGGAACACTCTTTCAAGGGGAGTGGCGAGGGGGAAAAAACCTAACTGGCTTCAAGATTGAGATTGGTAACATTTATGGAAAGTATCTTATGATAAGACAGTCTTTAATGGTATACAGCTGATATGCAATTGTTAGTAGCAAATATTCCCCAATGTCTAGTAATGATATACTAGACAGAGAAGGCTCTGAGCTACTCACATGTAATTCTTTACTGGTGTCTGGCTATTGAGTCTTGATAAAATGCTTAAAGTCCAACAGATCATCATATTTAGGGTTCAGAATGAATTTTTCCCCAGGTCAGATTGGCAGATACGCTGCTTTTATTCTTTGCCATCTTCTGCTGCATGGGTCACTTGTGGGTTTAAACTAGTGTAAATGTTGGATTCTCTGTAACCTGAAGTCTTTAAATCATGATTTGAGGACTCAGTATCTCAGCCAGAGGTTATGGCTCTATTACAGGAGTGGGTAGGCAAGGTTCTGTGGCCTGCAATGTGCTGGAGGTCAGACTAGATGCTCATGATGATCCCTTCTGGATTTAAAGTCTAAGGCCTTGTCTACACTACAAGCTTTGTCAACAAAACTTGTGTCAACACCCAAAAGTTGACAAAACAAAAATCACCAGAGGATGGTCATACTTGCTCCCTATGTCGAAAGATCATGTCCACATTGGGAGCTCCATCATCGACAGAGTGTCAACACAGCTGTCCGTCACCCTCCCCGGAAGCAACTCAAAGATTAATAAGCTTTACAAAGGCCACCATGTTCCATTGTTCTAACAGGTTGGTGTATCCATATACAGTATTAAGTTTTTACTTAATATATTGATTTTTTACTTTGAATATTTTAAGATGACTGCCCTACATTTTTTTAATTCTCTCTCCTCTCCCTACCTTGAGACTGTTTTGATATAGGTGTATACAGTAGCTAAGAGGCTTACTGTATTACACTGCCCCATTGTTATAGCCATGTAGTTAAAATGTAGCTCTATCTAATGTAATGTACCTCAGTGTACTCTGCCAGCCAGCCTTTCTGAAAACAAAAAGGACCTCTACTTTATCATTGGTAAAGGTGCACCAGCCAGAATTTTGAGTTGCATCACGTGGCTTAAGTGTTCCAGGTACCATGGAAGTCCAGTATATATGTATAAACCTTGCAGCAAAACCATTCTCCTGTACTTGAAATGATGTAGTTTCATGTAGAATGCTTTGAAGTGCTGCACTCTGCTCGGAGGGCAGAGGCAGAGTGGAGAAGGCTTCAGGCGCTCCCCTGAAGTCAATTCCAAGGCAGAAATAGATTCTTATGGTTTCTGTTTTAAGTTTTAAAACTAGTATTGTGAAATAAGTAAAAGGGTATGATGATTGTTTTCTTTCAAATGTAATGTAATGGTCCTGCTTAAATATTCATATTGTGTCTGTGTACCAAAGAAATCATTTCTGCTTTGTGTGTGAGAATAAAGAATGTGTGTTAAAAAATAAGTGTGAACACCAGCATTGGATCAGATATTCTATGGCAAGGGTGGGCAAAAGGGCTTCCGCAGGCCAGATCCAGCCCTCCAAGCGGGTGGATCCAACCCGCGGAGGCCCTGCTTCTCCCTCGCCCCCAAGCCAATTAGAGCCTGGGGGCGGGGGAGCACCTAAAGCCTTCTCCGCTCTGCCCCTGCCTCCTGCCCTCCAAGCAGAGTGCGGCACTTCAAAGCATTCTACAAGAAACTACCTAATTTCAAGTACAGGAGAATAAATTATATATTCATATGTTTATATTATATTGCAAAGGCTGGCTTCTGTTCATAAAATTAGTGCTCTTTTTCCTTTACTTCCTAGAAGTGCCTAGTGCTTATTTCTAGGTATTTAATTTGCTAAAGATAAACACAAATACAGCCACAAAGTATTTTGAATGTTTGTATGTCGAGGGGGTGGGGTCGTTGGGAGCTGGGGGGGAGGGGGGGGAAGGAGTCTCAGGAGAGGGGAGGGGGGCCGGGCACTGGGTGTCTGTAGGGTTGCCAGGTGCCTGGCATTTTCGCATCCTGGCTGGGGGAAAAAATCAGAAAATACTGGACATTTTAGGTGTCCGGTATTCTCTGAATTTTTTACCAGACAGGAGGCGAAGATACCAGACTGTCCTGATGAATACCTGACTTCTGGCACTAGATTACAATTAAAATAAATAACACAAAGAACCTGCAATCTGAATTAAAGAATCACTTAAATGTTGAATGATTTTGGAAAATCTGGGATTTGGAAAATTAGAAGAGTTTTCTAACACATCATGGCTGTGTCTACATTGCACCCCTTTTCCGGAAAAGGGATGCAGATTAGACACATCGGCATAGCAAAATCCGCGGGGGATTTAAATATCCCCCGTGGCATTTGCATTTACATGGCTGCCGCTTTTTTCCGGCTTGGGGATAAGCCGGAGAAAAGCGCCAGTCTAGATGTGATTCTCCGGAAAATAAGCCCTTTTCTGGAGGATCTCTTATTTCCTACTTTCAAATAAGAGATCCTCCAGAAAAGGGCTTATTTTCCGGAGAATCACATCTAGACTGGCGCTTTTCTCCGGCTTATCCCCAAGCCGGAAAAAAGCGGCAGCCATGTAAATGCAAATGCCGCGGGGGATATTTAAATCCCCCGCGGATTCTGCTATTCCGATGTGTCTAATCTGCATCCCTTTTCCGGAAAAGGGGTGCAGTGTACACAGCGCCCATTTGTGGGAGGAGGGTGTATGAAGGAGGGGTAAAGAGGTTTAGGCCTATTGATCAAATGTAACGTCTTTGATGTACTTTATAGCATAAAAATTAATTATGCCACAAAATGCACTCTTGAATGGTAAACATAAGCATGTAGTGAGGTATGTGATAGTATAGAAAAATAAATTAATATACCTTATAAAGAGTGAAGTCTTAACAATAAGACACCTCTCTACAGTCCTTGTGTAAACTCTTACTACCATCATCAGTTTTACGGATTTAGCCAAGTTATAGTCACTGAAGTTCTACTGTACTGTACAACTCGATAGGTTAAAAACTAAAAATATCAAGCTATCCAATGGCCTGGGATGTATTAATATTTTTCAAACATGTACTGAAAAAGGGCGTGCAAGAGGGAGCATCCAGACAAACAAACACAGACATTTCCTTCACAACAGTTTTAAATACAAATAGATCTCAAAAAGGTATGATAAGTTACCCAAATACATTCAATGACATGGATACTACTACCTTCTTAGTAAAAAAAAATCCACATCACAACTAGACAAAATCCCATTCAGAAATATAGTAGCCCAGTGTCTGAGAGTCTGTAACACCGAAATTCTGGCTGTTCCCTCTGGGCGGCGCTGTTGCTGAAATGCTGACTGTTCCGTCTGGTCGGCCCGTGCTGCATGGGGAGTGCGGGGCCCAAACGGCCGCTTGCTCCCACGCGGCGGCCTGGCTGAGCGGCACAGAAGTCAGCTGAGAGCCACGGCGGGAGGTGAAGGGGGCGATGCAATGATGTTCACGGCCAGGGGGCAGGGCCTGGAGCCGCTGTCACGCCGCACATCACCGCCCCCTGGCCGTGAACATCATTGCCCCGCCCTCCATCATGGGGAGTGCGGAGTCCAAATGGTCATTTGGGCTCCATGGTCTCCTGAGTGGAAGGGGGAGGAGAAGTGAAAGAGAGAGACAGAGAGAGAGGCAGGAGGCGGAGGAGAGCTGGGGGGAGGGAGGAAGTAGGAGGAGGAGAGAAGAGAGAGACGGAACGAGAGACAGGAGGCTCAGGAGAGAAGACCAACGTGGAGGAGAGACCTGAAAATCCTGTCTTATGACAGGCTAATTGGCTAGTTCAGAATAAAAACGTAGGAAAATGTTCACTAGCAGCCTCTGTTAGGGCATGGCCACTGAGATACCCTTTATATAGAGAAGAATCCAAGCGTTTGTAGCCAGCTAATGTAAAGTATGAATAATAATCACAAGAGCAAACACTTAAGTGTGAAATTTTAGAGCATTTTTCTATTAGCATAACAAATATACCCTCTCTCTCACAGATGAGACACAATCCAAAACAAATTCTTCCTACTCGCATGTAATAAAATACACTGTACCTCACAGTGAAATCATAGGAGCAGGAGGCCAATAAAGTTGCATGAAATGGTGAAAACTGCAACAAAGAAAAAAAAAGTACTAACCTTAGGTACATATTTACCAACTTCCTAGAAACAAATAACAAAGATAACTGATAAGACTGATTAAGAAAGTACCACAACACACTGCAACAAAAGAGGCTACTTACTTTAACAACTGAGCTTTAGCAATTATGCTTTAAGCAATATGAAATCAGCTATACTATACTGGTAGGACTCCATTTCACTGCAGTGATTTCCAGCAGCACTACTATAAATTAAGGAGGTGACAGGATTTCCAATAGGTATTTCCTTTGAAATAACATAAAGCAGGCTATTAAACTTTACTTTCGGCTGACATCTTAAATGCTTTCTCAGTCTATAAAGAATGTTTCAGTAATGCTGTGACACCATTTTGGTTTTTCCAGCTCTGTTACAGTGAGACATCCCCAAATTTGTATCACACTTCAGAGCACATACAAAATAGATTTCATTGGCACCAAGGCTATACTTTGTCCTGAAATTCCTTTATTAATTAAGAAGATTGGAGTGAAATTTGAAAGCTGGCAATTACATAAAATAGCCTAATACATTTTCCCACAATGCAGGGCCTACTACAGGTTAAATTCTGGCACAGACTGTGGAGATGCACATGTCCAGAAAACTGCAACGAAGAGGGAAGAGCATCAGGATAAAAATTGCCCATCTCATCTTTGGCACCTTAACAGGGAATTTCCTAGGTTTCTAACAAAGACCTAAAAACCTTGAAAGGGAGTACACATACTAATCACTGATGTGCCTGCTAATTTACTTTACCTTTCAAGCTTTGGGGGGAAAGGGGAATTTCCTTATCTATATGGCCCCAAGATCTGCCCAAGAGGAGACCTGTTCCTGTAGATCTTGGATGTACTATTGACCAGCGTGGGAATGAAGGAAAATGTGTGGAGATATTTGTCATGTGTGGGAGAGGAGACAAAATGCATACCCTTGTCACCCAACATGGGGTGGGGAGGGGAAATCCCAATGCAGATCTCCCTTGATTCTCAAAGGAAGACCTATAGAGAGACTTCAAGCTCCTGGCTGCCTTCCTGCAGTGGCTATTAAGTAAATGAGGGGTGGGATGCTTCATCAACTTCTTCATCTCCACAGGACTGGAGCTCTTCTCTGACCATCCACAAGGAAGGCAGGAAAGTGCAGCTGGCAAGAGATGTAAAATCAGCAAAGAGGATGGGCTCTCTCTGGTTTCTGCTGTACCCCAGAGTGAGGAGTCCATCTAATAAAGATTCCCACTTTGTGTGCTTCACTCCCCACATATCCTTCACTGAAAGACATAAGAATCACATTGGGCGAAGGGCGGGGGAAGCAGGATACTTCAACTCCCACTTCCTACAAGCCAAAATAAGCTAGACAGTTTCTTGACAAGCTCAAACAGAGTTAATCAGGGACAAACACATACTAAAGTTCAAAGAGACACAGAGATAGCACTAAATGAACCTCCTATGACCTGTGAGGTGGGCCAACAAACTCTTAAGGCTCTTTGGGAAGATTTCCCTCCTGTAGATCTCAGTAGGGTCACAGAAAAGGTAAGGACAACTGCTGAATCCCACCCCTTTCCTAGATTTCCTAGAGCCTGAAGGACAGCTTCTTTCCCATGAGCCTTGAAAGCATGAACAGTAAGAAGAGGAGGTTTGAAGGAAAAAATAGAGGGAATTCATTGTCCCCAGGATCTCACATATTATTCCATGAACCTCTTGAGCTTATCAGAGCTGATAAGCCACAGTGCAGCTACTATTTCATATTTTAATAACCTATCAAAATCTTGAGAGCTTTGTCCTAGGGTATGTCTAGACTACATGGCTCCGTCGATGAAGCCATGTAGATTAGGTTTCTAGACATAGGAAAATGAAGTGGCGATTTTAATAATCGCTGCTTCATTTACATCCAAATGGCTGCCGCGCTGTGCTGATCAGTTGTTTGGTGGCACAGCGCGGTAGTCTGGATGGTCCGCGGTCGACAAGGGAAGCCCTTGTCGATTGCCCCAGTAAACCTCATTCCACGAGGCATAACAAGGCGGTTGACAAGGGCTTCCCTTGTCAACCGTGGAGTGTCCAGACTACTGCGCTGTGCCGCCAAACAGCTGATTGGCACAGCGCGGTAGCCATTTTGATGTAAATGAAGCAGCGATTATTAAAATCGCCACTTCATTTTCCTATGTCTAGAAACCTAATCTACATGGCTTCATCGACGGAGCCATGTAGTCTAGACATACCCTAGGACAAAGCTCTCAAGATTTTGATAGGTTATTAAAATATGAAATAGTAGCTGCACTGTGGCTTATCAGCTCTGATAAGCTCAAGAGGTCCATGGAATAATATGTGAGATCCTGGGGACAATGAATTCCCTCTATTGTTGCCTTCAAACCTTCTCTTCTTACTGTTCATGCTTTCAAGGCTCATGGGAAAGAAGCTGTCCTTCAGGCTCTAGGAAATCTGAGAAGGGGGTGGGATTCAGCAGCTGTCCTTACCTTTTCTGTGACCCTACTGAGATCTACAGGAGGGAAATCTTCCCAAAGAGCCTTAAGAGTTTGTTGATTATTATTTAAATCGCCACTTCATTTTCCTATGTCTAGTAAACTAATCTACATGGCTCCGTCGACAGAGTCATGTAGTCTAGACATACCCCTGGAGACCAACTAAGAGAGTCTGGTAAACTTAGGTACTTTTTTCCAAGCACAAAGTGAGAAGGAAATTAGGCTTGAAAATTCTGAACCCTTTCTACTTCTACCCCCTTAAGTTTATCCTATACAGACTAACTCGGCAACCTCTTGAAGCTACTTTTAGAGTGTCATTCATTAAGAGCAAATTCACTTCAAACTGGGAGAGTGGGAAAGATTCTCTCTCTGCCACATTACTAACCCACCAATTTGATGCCAATGGTAAGAAAGGGTGGGAGGGATTTAGCTTACAATGGAAACTTGTTTGCAAGCTTAATTTTGGGTTGGCTATACTGCTCCTTATTATTGCCTTTCACTCCTAAGGCTCTTAAGCTAGAGTCCTGTGCAGATTTGTATCTACATCCATATCTACATTCACAAAAATAATCCATGAATATCTGCAGATACCCACGGATATAAAGCAGATACCTGCAAATATGCAGAGTTCTTGATATAAAATTTGTATTTGCCTCCATATCTGCAAAAATGAGCCATGGATATCTGCATTCACATTCATGGATCTGGCTACCCATGGATATAAAGTTGGTATCTGTGGATCTGCCCTTTTGAAATGTAGAATTAGTAAATTCTAAGCCTTATTCTACATACATTCTGCCACCTCTAGAATAAAATGAAACCACTTTAAACTGCATGCAGCAATCATACAACACCATTTAAGAAAGGAATGAAGGAATATATTGTTTTCAGCTGAAACTACATGAAGAATTTAAGTTGACTGGCCTTTCTTTAAGTTTTTCATTCTGTGAAGCCCTAATGAAAAGATCATCTCTTGAAGCTACTGTATCTCGCAACACCCCAACACTTTGTTTTGAATGTCAAAATGTTGTATGTGCGCACCAGGAGAAAGGGCTCTGAGAATAACTAGTCTGTGAGCCATTAAATTCTTAAGATGCATGTATACTGTTTGCATTACTGACACCTTAATATAAATTAGTCTATCAAGAGTGTAAGACAAAGAACTAAACTTACTTTTACTCTCCTTACAGCATAGGTATGGCCAAAGAGGTTGAAAACTGGCTGCCGGACGTTCCTCAAATCCCAACCTTTCAAACTACAGTCAACCGCGCCGGTTACCAGCAAATTCTAATTATTAAAAACACACACACACATTAGAACAGGATTACTATTAAACTGCAATGATAAAAATGAGATTCATAGTCAATGTTTCCACTAATCTTTTCCACCCATGTGCCAGTCTTTTTCATCCCTTGGTGGAATATTGTTTTATGCGCACTGAGGCATGTATGAATGTGCACCACCAATGGAAATGAAAATGGGCACTCTGCTAATCAACTGGCTGGCATTTGAAATCTTTTCTGAATGGCCGCACAAGCACTGATTAGAGGGAACACAGTTCACAGTGTACAGTCTAAAAGGAAAGTGGAAGTGGAAATTACAAATCTTTACACACTAGAAACAATTTTGTGAACTATGCAAGTGTTTGTCTAACACTATAATCAAAGACTAAGTTCTACCTATGTCACTTATTCCTGGGAATGATGAGGCATGAGCCTTTGGTAGTGACTGAGAATGGCCTACCATGATTATTACTCTCACATCAGTAGAGCTGAAAAGAAACTGATGTGGTACAGGTTGAACTTTTCTAGTCTGGTACTTTTTGGTCTGGCAACATCAGTGGTCTGGCATCATTTTAATTATCTGGATGTCCACTTATCATGGGTTTGGCCAAGTTTTCTGCAGTCTCAAAAGCTACTAGTTTTGGCTCTTAATGTTCTTTAGATTTAATTTACCCCTAAATGTCTTTTAAGAGTCCAGTAAGCAATGGAAGCGTTGGTAATGATGCTAGACAATACTGACCTCCCACAGTTCAGCAAATTCTCTGGTTCAACACCACTCAGGCTCTGAGGGTGGCAGACTAGAGAGGTTCAAACTAGTAAAAGACCTTTACTCTTTAAGAAAAGTGGTTCCCTTAGGAATATTTACTGTAGTTTGGCACAACACATTATACCTCGTCATACTTGCACCAGTCACAGCTCAAGATCTCAGCCTGGTGGCCTGGAATCACCACTTTGACTCCTGGTGTCTTCACATCCCAAATTCTTAAAGTCTGATCACCTGAAACAACAGAATCATTGATAAGCCAAGTGTGCTTGCAGGGAGTTTTCCCATTTTAACTCTGAAATGCTTCAAATCTACTACTAGTACAAAGAGTGACAATTTGCTCAGCCATCTACAAATCACTTACAGTCCAAACAAGAACGGCTAATTATAGATAGAATTAATTGAAACACTGAGAGGAAATGATTATGATTTTATCATTTAATTAACAAGATAATCAACCCTAAGAATTAGCTTTGTTTTATCACTAGCACCCTCTGTTGTCTTCTCAACTTGAATAGATTTTGTTAAAAGGCTATGGGGTATAATTTTCAAAAGGGTCTAAGAGTATGTTTACAGAGAACATGTGACACACAGGATTCTCACTACATTTGGCAAGATTCACTCAAGATTATGTAATCAAGTAGCTCCAGTCCTGCTTATTTTATTTGTTGTGGGACACATTTCATGTTAGGTTTTACATTTTTCATATATATAACTGGACAACTTACCTGGCGTTGCTCAGGTCCTAAATTCAAATAAGTTTTTTTTTTTTAGTTAAATCTTTGTTCTGGAATGGGGCTGGAGATGAGGGGTTCAATATGCAGGCTACCCCGGGGACAGAGGACAACCCCAGCCCTCTCTCACCATAGCAGCTGGGGCCAGGTGAGAAGTGCCTCTTCATGGCTGCTGCAACAGACACAGCCAGGGTGGGGTGCATATCTCCCTGCTGGAGGGCAGACAGATACACGGACAAACAAACCAACAAACTCTGAAATATATAGTAGAAAGCTGTCCCTTTCACCACCCCTCCCCCCTCTGGCCCAATGGGGTTATAGTTGTCCTGGTCGCTTGCTGCTCCATTATAGTCATTCCATAGTATAACTGTCCCTCCTACCAGACCCCTCCTTTTCCATTTTATGAGAAACAACTGAATTCCAGGCACATCCCATTGTTCTGGCACAACCAAACCTTTACCTTGCTTTAAGTTATGATAAGAAGCTGTATACCAAATTTGGTGGTTTTAGTGCTTACCATTAACAAGGAGTTCTTGAACAAACAGACTCACAGATGGACAGACAGACAGACATTTATAAAATATATAGTAAGATGATAATGGGCTTTCTTTTTTTAAAAAACAAACTGCTATTTCATCTTTGAAAGATGTCACTCCATGCCAGATAATACAGATTTTTAAGAGACTTTCTTTCTGACTAGTAATTGCCATTTGTAAAAACATACAAACATTCAAAATACTGTGTGGCTGTATTTGTGTTTATCTTTAGCAAATTAAATACCTAGAAATAAGCAGTAGGCACTTCTAGGAAGTAAAGAAAAAGAGCACTAATTTTATGAACAGAAGCCAGCCTTTGCAATATAATATAAACATATGAATATATAATGTATTCAGGAACTTATGTTTGCCTCACCTGTCATCACCACAAGTATTTGAATCACACTTTGGTTTTGTTGGAAACTGAGTAAACCCAAATGCCCTGGAATTTAAATTTGATTTTCCAAGGGTGATTTTGCCTGGAGGAGCCACTTCTGGGGTGGAAATAAAGCAAAATCTGATTGTTATTATTACATCTCCTTTCTTGATTGAAAGACCTGAAGGCTAGAGAGTGTGATGGATTGTGTCCAGAACTATTCATAGTGTAAAGTAAGGATGCAAACAGGTAACCAGTTAACCTACTGAATGATGCTTATTGGGTACTGGTCAATCGGTGCCTGGGAGCAGACCACCACCCATAGCTTCCTGGGAACAAGGCTTGGAGTGTTGTGTCACTGCCAGCAGCAGCAGCCCTGACACGTAGGCCAGGAGTCTGCTGCTACCAGCAGCAGCAGCAGCCTTGGGACCAGGGCTGAGGGCCTGCTGCCTCTGCTAGTGGGAGTGGGGCTGGGACCTTGAGCCTCCTACATCAACTTAACAGTTAACTGATTAATTGGGATTTTATATCCCTAGTGTAAACCACATTACCAGAGAAATTGACTCACTTGGGACTGTATCCTCTCCTTTTACAATCATAACATACTACACCGATTAGGTGCATGAAGCATATTTAATTATTTTAACTTGTAGTGTTAGCTTAGATTCTGAATAGTAGGAGAGGAGTCAACACTATGTAACTAGTCAGTTCTCTGAAACCAGAGTTTGGGAACCACTAAGGTATACGATCTGTTAGGGGAAAAAATGTTTTCAAAGACTCTTGTAAGAGATATTCACATTTACAGACTGGTAAATCACAAAAGACAGACAGATGCCCACCCCCACACTCCACTCTTCTGTTACAAGGACATTGCAATAAGATGGAATATAAGGGTAACAATGCTGTCACCACTCATACATGAAGTGTTCTAAATACAGGAGTTCACCAAGTATGTAGACTGAATTTGTTGATTCACTCAATAAACCAAAAAAGCTGCAGTTCTGAACCTTTTCCCTCAATGAAAGCAAATTGCAGAGTAAAGCACTTTCCACACTGCATTTGCAAAGTGACTCCTTGAGCAAAGACTATAATTAATGGCACTAACATTAAGATGAATAAGGGAGAATCTTGCAGAACACATACTACTTGAGACAATATTTTCTTTCCCTTGCACTCAGGTCTTGCTAAAGCTGTAATGAAAATAGTCTGTAGTTACTCTAATCATTAAACATAATGACTGCATTCATTATATATAAATGAATACACTGTTAAAAAAAAGGCTAGCTATTATGCTAAGTCTCTCTGGGCTTTGCCCAGTGCAGAACAGATTCCTCACTTCCAAGTTACCAATGCTGTCAGGTATTGGACAGCGTCACAGTTATGTTATTAGGAAAAAAGATACTTTTTAGTTCATCTTGCTGGCAAATTTAAAGGACAATAAGAATTTGTTGCCGCTGTAAAGGATACTTCTATAGTGAACCAAAAGAACCAGGCACAGATATACTGCTCTGCAATGGCTAAGGGTCACTGAGCTGAATGGATTTACATTTGGCTATAAGCTAATGATGTGTGCATTTGGCACTTCTTTATGTGCTAGTCACCACTTTGTTCTCCAGGTAGAAAGAGAGACCTTCTGGACACAGGAC
Organism: Pelodiscus sinensis; assembly: GCF_049634645.1. NCBI lineage: Eukaryota > Metazoa > Chordata > Testudines > Trionychidae > Pelodiscus > Pelodiscus sinensis. The sequence goes on along the minus strand of NC_134713.1, from coordinate 97,670,556 downwards.
ACAATGAGTCATTAAGCCCTTTAAGCCATTAGGCCATCATTATTTATGTCTTGTCTTTAATCACATTTTCCACATGACTGGTCTTTCGATGTCAGCCACATTTATTGGGCCCCTGAGCAGATGCAGCACATCCACCTGATCTCCCAGCTTATTTTATCAGCTCAGAAACTGTTACATTAGAACCAAATTTATTTACATACACTGAATTAACAGTTCCTGGCTGTTAATATTTTCAAACAGGTGAGAGGCAATCCAGTAACCAATTTGAATACAAATCACTACACAAGATAACAGCAGTATTGTGAAGTACCTTACACATCTTTCAATATGTGAAATGCAAGTGTATTAGCTAGTAAATAAATGATAATATAATTGAAATATAAGTCAGACATATGCCATTCTCCTGCCCATTCCACACTAGTTAAATCTTGCTGCACAATGACATAACTGACTTAATTTTAGGACCTTTAATGAAATAAAATATTTCTCAGGTAGCATTCATTCCTTTTTTCTTTTGGCAAGGGATCCCCCTTCTTTACGTCTACTCCCCCATTTTCTTAAAAGAAAAATAATACATTGAAAATGATTTTACCATCCCTAGAACCAAGGAACTAACAATACCAGCTTAAGCCAAATACATAATTGTTCAAACATTCTCAAGTAGCTGGCAGTGCCCCTCAACGTAGATGTGAAAAAAACAACAACAACCCACTGATCCAGCACAGGGACTTTTTTGTGAACCTTCCTTTCCATGCTTTCAGCATTCACAAAAGGAGACTAGATAAGAACAAACATGTATTTTCACTTTCCCTGAGCTGACTGAAACCCAGAAATTCCAAAGACGAATAAATGTACCTCAGCTCTCAGGACTAACTTTTTGTTATAATTGTGGAATAAGTACATTATAACCATACAGATTAGCATTTTCCTAACAGGTAAAAAGAAACAGATATTGGGACATGAAACAGCTCCTTTCTGGCTTAAATTCCTGAGACTTAATGGTGTGTGATAATTCCTTTAAAGCAGCATTTCTCAAACTGAGGTCCACAGATCTCGGGGAGTGGGGTACTCCAGGAGAACTGTGGTCCCCATTGGGAAACCCATCCCCATCTCTCCCTTAGTGCCTCCCACTTCCTCTGAGTGTCTCCTTCACATCAGAGAACTCCAAGCGTGAATCCAGTGCTTGGAGGGAGGGAAGAGCGGTGACTTTGGGTCTGTGCCATTTCTGGAAGTGACTGGCAACATCTCTGCATCCCCTGGGGGTGGCCAAGGGGATCTCTGCATGCTTCCCCATCCCAAGTGCTGATACCACTCACTGCTCCCATTGGAACTGTGGCCAATGGGAGCTTTACAGGCAGTGCCTGAAGGCAGGCCCGCATGTGGAGCTCTCCTGAGCTTCCTACCTAAGAGCCACTGCCAGAAGGATATGCTGGTTGGGAGCTACCTGAGGTAAACCCTGACCCGAGATTTTCTCCTGCATTTCAATCCTTTACCCCAGCCTAGATTCTGCAGACAAATTCCCTCCCAGAGCTCGCTCCCCATCCCATACCCTAATCCCCTGCCCCAACCTAGAGCCTGCACCCTGCAGCCAAACTCCCTCCCAGAGCCCACACTCTTTTCTGCCCCCACTCACTTGCCCCAGCCTGGTGAAAGTGAGTGATGTGGGGGAGAAGGGGGAAGCAAGTAAGGGATGGTGGATACAGGGTGTGGGGGGTGGGGCTTTAGAGAAGGGGTAGGGCAGGGATTTGACCTTAGGGAAGGTGGTGGGACAAGGGCTGAGCAGAAGGCCATGGGGGGAGGGGTCCCAGAAAATGTTTAAATCAAAGTGCGGATCCTCAGGTTGCTAAAAAGTTTGAGAACCACTAAACTAAGGTATCTGAGCACTCTCTTGGATGAAGCTGAAGAGAGGGAGCAAAGGGGAGAGGTCGAGAAACTGGGCAGAAGAGGAAGTTCAAATATTCTCTTCCACCCAAATTCTGGTCAAAATTTCTGACACACAAATTTTCAGGCAAACACTATTTCCTAGTGAAACAAAGTTTATCAACTTTTATTTTCTGCTATCAATCTTGAGGATCCTGAAAATATAAAATGAGAATCCTCATCTCCTATTTTCCTCCATCATCTAGTGCCATAGTAGATGTCAGTTGGTTCCAATGCCATCTGCTATCCTGACCATAAAGGTGAAATGCCTTTAACCACCCAAGAAGTGAAGTGACGGCTTTGAAAATGCACTAAGATGCATTACTGTATTTAGGAAATGCCATTTAGATCTAAGAGCAAGAAACCAGCAGAGTTGTTCTGTTTACTGGACAGAATAGTGATGGATATGTCATTACAGAACTGAACGAAAAGCTCCATTATATGTCTACCATTGTAAAGATTTAAAATAATTCAAAAAACCTAAAAATATGTCTCACTATAAATCTCTCTGCTTCTTATTCAAGTTCTTTGACTTGAGGTTAACTTATTTAGTAGAACAATCATATATTTTATTTGGATATCAGAAGGCAGATTTAACAACACTCTGAGGGTATCAGTTTCTTTTATATGATGACTTTGGGTATGTCTACACTGCCCCCGGCTGGACTGTGCCAACGGGCTTGGGCTAAAGGGCTATTTAATTGTGGTGTAAATGTTCTGGCTTGGGTCAGAGCACTGGAACCCTCCAACCTGGCCTGAGCCAGCTGCAGTGTAGACATACTCTTTACTAATTTATATAGCATATAAAAGATATAAAGGCTACAACTGAAAATTTAGTGCCTAATCCAGTATTCACTGATTCAATTGAAAGATTAGCATCGAGTTCAACAAATGGGGCCCTTACATATAATTCCTCTTGCTTCCCATAAATACTAAAAACATTTAGTGAAATCTTAATTATGCAAAGTGTCCAGAAGGAACCAACAGGAGGTTTGGGTTTTGTAACCTGATTTAAGTTACAACTGGACTCTAAAAACACACACAGGGCCGGCTTTAGGCCAATTCCCCAGAATGGGGCCCTGTGCCTAAGGGGGCCCCACTGCTCCCCCCAGGTGCACGATGCATGTACAGTTCCGTCCTGGGCGCACGGCGCATGCGCAGCTTCCCGGGCGCACGGCGCATGCGGGGCCCCGCCCCCGGAATCAGGCCTCGCGCTTCTTAAAGCTGGCCCTGCTTACACTCATTAATCTTTATGATCAAGAAATCCTACTGACTTCAGTGTAATTCTCATGTGCTTCCAGTTAAATAGGTGTATTATTCTTGTGTCTGTAAGCTACTAAAGCGTAAGTACCAGAGACTCAATTTTCTCATAAAAACAAACAATAATCTTAAAATCCCGTTCTCTCACACTTTTCCATAGTAAGCCAAAGAACAATAATAATGCAATGTTCCTGTCTATTAATTTTTTGAGTAACATATTTACAGGATTTTTATTTCACCTCTGAACTATATACACACTCAATACAAAACAATTTTAAACACAAAAGTCAAACTTGTGAAATCTTACCATGGTTAGTTTAAACCTCCTCTAGCAATACAACATGTGTAATTGCTGTAAAGATCAGACTCAGATTTAAAGTCACTAAGACAAATTTTCCATATGAGGCATCCCAAAGAGACATTGATCGTAAACTACCATACACAGTCTCAATATCCCAGGATGGTATTTCATAATCATTGTCTCCTTCGAATTGTTCATACAGCAGCACTGACTGCAAAATTAGTGGACTATTTCAAGTATGAAATAACTAGCTAGGTCAATGCAACTTGTTGTCTATTTGACATTACAGATCAGAGATATTACCATGAAGGTTGAGTCGTTTGAAAGAGACCTTTAAAAATGAGATATTGGAGTGAAATTTTTCAGTTTGGCAAACTCTAAACTAATATAAAGTAGGTTTGTGAATGGCCAAAACTGACAGAAATAGCTCTTGCATGTTAAAACTATTGGTCCAGTGATTAGAGCACTTGCCTGCCATGTGTGAGAACAAGGTTCAAATTCCTGTTCTGAAGCAGACAAAAATGTACTTTTTTTTGATTGACTGAAAAATTCTGAAAATGTTCAGATTCAGTTTAACCTAAACCAGATTATTATTTGCTCCAATTTTCAAAACTGACAACACAAAACATCAGTTATTCCTCCCATCCCTAGTCACAATGGCTTTTATGGAAACAAAAAGCACTAAGCACCAGTGTTCCCTGTAAGCTGTGCAATGTGCAGTCACTCAGGAGAGATTCAAATGCTGCCCAGCTGGTTATAGCGAGGTTTTTTTTGTTTCTACTGGTAATGCACTGGATGGAAAAAACTCTGCATGTGGATGGAAAAGATTAGAGGGAACATTGGCCAGCATGGTTTAAGATTATGAGTTTTACCAATTGGCATTGTCCAAAATTTCTACAACCCCACAACACTGTTGAGAGTATTTTGTGTCAGAGGATTTAATTTTAATGGTGTTGTGCCCAGAGTACAGAGAGCCCAATCCTGTAAACAGATGCACACACAGTCACTGCTGGAAGAGACACAGACTTCCAAGCTATGACAGAAGTGACTATGCAAGCCAGCTGGAAGCACTCTGCAGATCACTACTTGATTATAAGAACTCATTATCAACAGACAACTCTACTTCTACTGTCCAAGCTCAGTCAAATGGAAATAGCCAGCATGAATCATAAGAAGTAAATCGGGTTTTTAGAAAACATTTAGTTTTTATAGTCTTAATTGTTAGTCTGTCTATAAGAAAAATTGTGCATGCATGTTTGTTTTGACTGCATCTCTTTAACTGAAATAATAGGAAAATATTTTTCATGTTTATTTGAACATAAGAACGGATGTACTGGGTCAGACCAAAGGTCCATCTAGCCCAGTAGCCTGTCTGCCGACAGAGGCCAGCACTAGGGGCCCCAGAGAGGGTGGACCGAAGACAATGATCAAGCGATTTGTCTCCTGCCATCCCTTTCCAGCCTCTGACAAAGAGGCTAGGAACACTAATTCTATCCCCTGGCTAATAGCCTTTTATGGACCTAACCTCCAGGAAATTATCTAGCTTCTCTTTAAACTCTGTTATAGTCCTAGCCTTCACAGACTCCTCTGGCAAGGAGTTGCACAGGTTGACTACACGCTGTATGAAGAAGAACTTTATTTTATTAGTTTTAAACCTGCTACCCATTAATTTCATTTGGTGTCCTCTAGTTCTTCTATTATGGAAACTAATAAATAACTTTTCTTTATCTGCCCTCTCCACACCACTCATGATTTTATATACCTCTATCATATCCCCCCTCAGTCTCCTCTTTTCTAAACTGAAAAGTCCCAGTCGCTTTAACCTCTCCTCATATGGGACCTGTTCAAAACCCCTAATCATTTTAGTTGCCCTTTTCTGAACCCTTTTCAAGGCCAAAATATCTTTTTTGAGGTGAGGAGACCACATCTGTACACAGTATTCAAGATGTGGGTGTACCATAGTTTTATACAGGGGCAGTAAGATAGTCTGTGTCTTATTTTCTATCCCTTTCTTAATAATTTCTAGTATCCTATTTGCCTTTTTGACCACCGCTGCACACTGTGTGGAAGTTTTCAGAGGACTGTCCACGATAACTCCAAGATCTCTTTCCTGATTTGTCATAGCTAGATTAGCCCCCATCATACTGTATGTATAGTTGGGGTTATTTTTCTCAATGTGCATTACTTTACACTTATCCACATTAAATTTCATTTGCCATTTTGTTGCCCAATCACTCAGTTTGGTGAGATCTTTTTGGAGTCCCTCACAGTCTGCTTCTGTCTTGACTATCCTAAACAGTTTGGTATCATCCGCAAAATTTACCACCTCACTGCTTACCCCTTTCTCCAGATCATTTATAAATAAGTTGAAAAGGATTGGTCCCAGGACTGACCCTTGGGGGACACCACTAGTTACCCCTCTCCATTCTGAAAATTTACCATTTATTCCTACCCTTTGTTTTCTGTCTTTTAACCAGTTCTCAGTCCAAGAAAGGACTTTCCCTCTTATCCCATGGCCATGTAATTTACACAAGAGCCTGTGGTGAGGAACCTTGTCAAAGGCTTTCTGAAAATCTAAGTATACTATATCTACTGGATCCCCCTTGTCTGCATGTTTGTTAACCCCTTCAAAGAACTCTAATAGATTAGTAAGACATGATTTCCCTTTACAGAAACCACGTTGACTTTTGTCCAACAAATTATGTTCTTCTACCTGCCTCACAATTTTATTCTTTACTATTGTTTCGACTAATTTGCCTGGTACTGAAGTTGGACTTACCGGTCTTAAGTTGGACTTAAGAACTGAAGTGTCTTCTGTTTAGGTCAAAATCAAAACACTTCCAGCTTTGTCAATACCACACAGCTTTTAGCAACATGGCTATATAATGAAAAGTTGAGCAGTGTAAACACTGTCAGCACTTTTGCCAACAATATACTTCCACCCCCTACAAACAGAGATCATATTGTTGACAGGAAAGCACTCCTGCTGACAACGAGCACTTTACACTGGCACTTACAGTGGGAAAGCTTTTCTCTTTGGGATTGGGGTGTATGGAGAGTTTATCCACCTATGAACAATAAAGTTTTGTCACTCAATTGGCAGCTTAGACAAAGCCTCAGACTTTAATAAGGGCAAGAACCATTCAAAAGGAATGGTCTATCAATGCTTCCAAGTATTCAGTTGAACTGAAGACATACACTGTGTCCTAATTCCCTATTCAAATCACTCTACAGGCTGCATTTGGACCCAAAGAGATTCAACCTGGCTCTGTCCATGGGGAGGCCAGGTTGGCTGTCCCGGGGTGGGATGGGGGTGTGGGATGGGGCTTGTGCCCTTGACCACTGGCTCCAGAGGCAGTTATGTTATCTGCTGTGCTACTGGGGGAGCCCCCCAACGTGTGTGTGTGTGTGTGTGTGTGTGTGTGTGTGTGTGTGTGTGTGTGTGAGAGAGAGAGAGAGAGAGAGAACGAGCGCACGCTCGTGTGCAGGATCTACAAAACTAGAAGGAGCAAAAAAAGTAAGATTGCTGATTTTCTTTGTTGAGGACAGGGCACAGCAATATATACACTTTTATACTGATATCTTAAAGAGACGTCTCATACTTCAAGTTCTTCAGCGGGCAAATGGTCTACTGCTACCATGGTTTTGGGGGACAATCTTTTAAATGTGTCTGAATATTTAAAAAAGCAGATAGTACATCTTAGCAGCCCACAACAAGAAAATTATGTGAGGGAAGGAGAGTAGCATATATGCAGTAGTATGAAAAACTGCCTCAGGATCACTGAAGTGAAGGAAATGCTAGATAACTGCTGATCCCAGTTGAGAAACCAAGAGAAGTGATTTAAGGATCACAACAAAAAGTGCAGATCCATTCCATGGCTATACATTTATCTTTTTTTCCTCCATTTTAAAAATATGATACACACCACCATCTGCTGGACAAAGTGAAAAATAATTCAATAATGCAGGCTTTTCTGACTTGAATGCCATTTTACTGTAATATTTACCTGAGGCAGATGCAAAACAGCCTGGGATGTGTGGAGACCATATAGTGCTGTAAATGATGCCTTCATGGCCTTTAAAAGTGCATATTGATCGCCCCACAGCTGGGTCCCACTAAATAAAATGAAAAACAAAAGTCTGCAGGTAGACTGTAGCAATATTTAAATCCAGTTATTTATTTGGGCCTAAGCATACTTTCCAAGAAAGCTATTAAAATGTACACTTTTATTCTACAGGGGCTTATGCAAAATTAAAAGGTTTTCACATATACATTCACATAGAAATTTAAAAATGGTTTATTTAAGACCAGACTCTCTTTATATATATATATATATTTTACGTGTGTCCATCAAATGGTACACTGGCACCCAACAAAACTGAAAATATTTCATTTACCCTTTGAAATGTGTCTGGTCCTCCTGCTATTTAGATATTTTGGCACTAATGGGCATGTGTGTGCATGAACACACATACATGCTTCTACATTAATCAGAATGGAAAGTTTAAAAGTATCTTCTAAAGGCCTCATCTTGCAATTAGTTTAGCCCAAAATCTTCCAGGGATTTCTCTGGGAATTCTATGCCTTGGTGGAATACAGGTTCTTCCCTTTAACACATATCATTGAAAGAACTCGTATGTTTTGAAAGTATACAGATATGAAGGGTAATGCAAGTGGCCAAATTAAAAGAAAATAAACCAAATGAAATTACAGCATCAATATAAAGAGGAAAAGGAGAAGGTACTGCATAAGAGAGGACAGTATTTCTCAACACAAATTATGAACTGCATGTTGGAAAACATACCCCAGTGCTGATCTTCTGCACAAAGTAAACATACCAGTTTGGCTGTTTGGTCCCATGAACCAGACACCACTAGCTGTTCTCCTCTAGTTTGGCTCCAATCAACACTGTAAACCTAAAAATATTACAACAGCTTAGTTTAGAACTGCACACAAGTCCAGTTTTGATATTGTGCCTATCCAAAGTTTCATAAAGCATACCTGGCTTTTCTAGTTCGAATCACAATCAGCTGAAAATGTGCACATTTGGCACTAAAAAGCAGTCATAAAGCCACTTAACAGTGTATACAATTAAATTTAACATCTCCGTTTTGGTTTATGAGATCTGCTTTTTGTCATCATATAGATACCAAATAACTCCTCCTCTTAAAACTAGGACTAAATGAGGAAAAAAGTTGGAGTTATCTATTTGTTGTGGAAAGATTCATTAGTCACTCTTAGCCTATAATTAAAAGCTCCAGGGGCTTGGGAAAAGGAGTTATTTAATTGTGAGACAGACATTCATGATTGGACTCCAGCTCGGTCTCTGGGACTCTCTGAGCTCACAGGATTCCAGTGCCGAGGCTGGAGCCCAAACCAGAATGTGTACCCCACAATTAAAAAGTTCCTTAATCCGAAACCAAGCCAGCTGGCACAGGTCAGCAATGGGTTTTTAATTGAAGTGTACACAAATCCTTACAGGACTCAAAATCTCCCATTTTTTATATACACAAAATGAAATTGAACTTTATAGCATGTTTAATAGGGAAATTTAAAAGCTGAACTCATTACCTAGAGTTCTATACCTTTGAAGCCTTTCTCTCTCATATTATATAAAAAAATACATTAAAAGAAAGCTGAAGTTGCAAACTCAAGCACTCAAAAATCTAGAAAATGCTGCAATTAGGGTTGAACACGGAATGTTAATTTCCCTGCCTTGTGTGCATGTCTTATAATGGTCTCCTTGCCCAGGAAGTCCCAGTCTTTCCCACCCCTCTGTCCAGGAAAGTCCTGCTTAACCCCAGGCATCCCACATGGCTTTTCCGTATCAAGTACTATGCACCGGAAATCAGTGGATTTGTACTCAGCACAGCTAAGCCACGCCATTGCTGCTCTTGGTACTACAGCCACACTACTGTTTATACTCACACTAACTCAATGAGAGCTAGCACCTGTATGTGTGTGCAATCTGGGAATCATACCCTTAGGCTGTAATGTAACTGTCACCCAACAGAGACAATCAATATAAATACCACCTTACAGTGATTCTAAAAATAGTCTCATCTCTTCTGGTAGCTTATTCCACACTTGAGATGCTCTAGATTGAAAATACTTTACCGCAACCTTTCATAATAGGTTTTATTAGCTCCATTGTCCCAGGAAAGCATAACTGTCCTGCTGGGTAATGGATACAGAAGTAAACACATATATTGATAGCTGGACCCCAACCATTAATGGTTCTGAAGACCAGGAGCACAACCTCAATAGATACTAAAAGTGAACCATGACCCCATGCAGAGGACTGCCAATTTTAAAAAAAGGAAATGTTATGGAATTTTCCAACCTGATTCCAAAAAGCTGGACTATACTGTGTGGTAATGTGCAGAAGTGTGATTTCCAAAGAACAGTGAGATACACCTTAACTCATTCATGTGGATCCAATAAAAAGTTCTCTCGTCCATATTAACATAATTCAGAAACACTACATTAACACACACTAGGAAATTTTTGTTCACACCACCAAGCTCTACATGGGTCAACACATTACAGGTCTTTAGTGCACATCACATTATGTAGACAAGCCATACATTTCTGCAAAAGACAGATGTACTATCTCCAGCCACTGTAGCTTCCTGGCTCTGTCTAACTTCTGAAATTTGTGACTGAACTGGATTGACTGAGGAGCTCTATTTTGTGTGTCGCTCCCAAAAAGGGCCACTATGACCATGTGTGGGGGGAAGGGCCTAAATAGTGCAGTGGTTCTCAAAGTGTGGTCTGCAGACCACTGGTCATCCATGGCGGTCTTGCTGGCCGGCCACGGTCTTGGGGCTTGACCCATCCCCACACTGCAGCACAGTGCCTGCACTGATGCTCCAACCCTGTGCCAACCTTTCCCCCCTGCAAGACTGGAGTGCTGGTGCCAACTTCTTGCTGTGGGAGGAAGGGAGCCCTGTAGGCTGGATCCAGCTTGTGAGGGAAGGAAGCTGCTTCATGTGCTTCTGCTGCCCTTCCCCCTTGCTGGTGGAATGGCAGCACAGGAAACCACTTATCTGGAGGCTTTCCCCACTACTCGCATTAGCTGGAGCAGGCCAATGGGAGCAGTGCCTGGAAGCGGCAAGAGGCACAGAGACAGGTAAATGCCCCCACCCTCCTCCTGCCTAGACCCTGCACCCCCATTACCCTCACACACACCCCTCCCGCCAAGACCCTCTCTATCAGCCTACTCCTGTACCTTCCCTCCCACCCTGACTCCCACCCCGCTCTTGCACCCTCCATTCCACTCACACCAATCACCCTGCTCCTGCACCCTTTCTCTTGGCCAGACCCCACAACCCTACACCCATTTTGTCATCATTGGTGGTTGGTTGGTGGTCCGCAGAAAGATCTGCACTGAGCAGGGTGAGCCATGGACCAAAAAGCTTCAGAACCACTGACTACGATGAAGAGAAAAGTAAAACCTTAACCAAATAGACAAAATAAATTTTTAAACTGATTTTACAGAATGAAGATAGTGAAAGTATTCCTTGCCTTACATTCTAATGGGGTTTCATCTCAGTTGCATTGAAATAAATCAGTAAATTAATTTAGTTCTGGTTAGGGATGTAAATAAGTAGTTGAATACACAATTAACCAATAAGACTAGACTTATTGGTTAATTTTCTCAACTACTCACATCCCTCTCCCCACTTTTGCTGCCTGTCATCAGCCAGTTCCCTCCAGCACCAGCTCTGAGGTGGCGCCTGCTCCAGCTGCCTGTGATAGAAGCAGCCACTGCCTGCAGTGAGCCCAAGCTCGCTGTGGACAGAGGCTGCTTTGCGGTAGTAGCCCGTCTACAGGGGGTCCGAGCTCCCTGAGGACAGAGGCTGCTCCAGATTCTGGTGCAGCCTCTGTCCACAGGGAGCTGTGACCCCCGCGGACAGGGGCTGCTGCCAGATCAGCCTCTGTCCACGGCCCACCCAGGCCACTGCAGACAGAGGTTGCTTCAAGGCAGCCTCTCCCGCTTCCCCACCCTGCAGCAGCCTCTGTCCATGGAGAGCTTGGCCACCCCACACTGCTGCCTCTCTATTAGGGATGTTAAATTTTGAATAATCAGCAAGTCAAGTAATCGATGGAATTTCCATCAACTACTTGATTAGTTGATAAGGGGGAAAGAGGTGCTCACTATCCCCGCTGCACCTCTGCCTTTGAAATGTAGTAAGAGCCACCCACAATAATCTCTACCACACACTGAAGTCCTCATTTTTGGGCCTCACCCAGAGCCGAAGCGGGGCCAACAAAATCTATTAGCCTGGGTTTGCGAGGGGAATGTGGGGAGTATCTTTCTGCTTCTCAGTCAGAAGCCATGTCAATTAGTCGATAGGCCTAGGCTTATCGAGTAGTCAACTATTCAACTACTCTTTTACATCCCTACTCTGTATCAGAGGCAGCAGCACGGGGCAGCAGGAAGCCTGGTCTGTGCGGAGAGCTGGTTTTTAAACTGGCTCCCCTTGAGGACCAGCTCCCACCTAGCACCCTGATATAGAGGCAGCAGTGCGGTGTGGCAGAGGGCTCCCTGGGAGTGGGGCTAGTGCACACTGACTGCTGGTCCTGCCTCCAGGGACTATAGAATAGTTGAGTAACCAATAGGAATTCATGTGGTTACTTGACTATTCAATTAACTGGTATCTAACATCCCTAGTTCTGGTTATTCATTAGGTGCAGCAACTCGCTGAACTGGGAATAAAACTCCATGTTCTCTGATAATAAATATGGGGATTTACATTAAAATTGTTTATACTTCTTGAAGTGGGAGGACTGAATCTTATTTAGAAGAAAAAGTTGATCCCTGCCAAACTTTCCATTAAGACACTATAAAATTCAATGGCAGCAATCATCGGAAGTATCAAAATGGATTAAGATGGCAGTAAATCATTTTAAAAAGCATTGTCTGACAGTGTTTACTAGAAAATATTAATTATACTCCTATTACAATCTGGCTTCTCTTAGTGCACCACTTATAAAAACTGATCCAATTCTTCCATATCTCATAGTAAGCAGTCTGCCCATGGGTCCTACATGGTCTTTCTAACCCATGGCTGACTAACCATGACTCCCTACGTTCCCTGTCAAAACCAAGAAGTTGGTTAAGAAACTCTTGTTTCACTGACAGATGGTGCCACAGAATTAATAATAATCATCCTGGGGCTAAAACTGCAATTGTAAAATGACATGAAGAAGAAGATAATGAGATGCAAGTGCATGTGCCTTCCCATTTACATGCACTTTGATTCCTAGCTTGACAATGAGTGCCCTTTCCCTTAGAGCAGGGGTGAGCAAATTCCCAGATCCCATAGCAGGGAGGTGGTTGTAATGCCCAGGCCCTATAGCTGTGGTGGGGGAAAGGGGGGGAGATGCGGAGAGGAAGCCTTACGAATTGAAGGTGGCCTGGCCAGCAACATGCAGTGCCCCATCCCCAGCTGATCAATCTCGTGCTGGGGTGTGGCTGTTCCCCGTGCTCACTCAGCAATATCCTGTTCCCATTCACTGCCCACAGTGGTGAGTGTATGGATTGCGTCTCTCCTCTGCCCCTCCTTATCCATGTTGAGGGAAAAAGCCCCATTCCCACCACATCCTGTGTTCCTGGCACAATCAAACTCTTAAGAGGATGTTGCATACCAAATTCGGTGGCCCTAGCTGTTACCGTTTAGGAGGAGTTCTCACAGGGTACGTCTAGATTACAGGGTTTTGTCGACAGAAGTTTTGTCGACAGACACTGTCGACAAAACTTCTGTCGACAAAGAGCGTCTAGACTACATCCAGTTCTGTCGACAAAGCAAGCCGCTTTGTCGACATAACGGTGTGGACGCAAAGGACAGTGTAGATGCAATAATGCCTTCTATCGACAGAACTCTGTCAACAAAAGGCGTTATTCCTCGTAGAACGAGGTTTACATACCTCGACAAAACTGCTGAGTTTTGTCAACGTTATGTCGATATAACTCAAAGGCAGTGTGGACACAGGTATAATTTTGTCGACAAAAGTCTACTTTTGTCGACAAAACCCTGTAGTCTAGACACACTCACAGAGACGAACTGACAGACAGGAGGACATTTCATTTCTTATATGACTCTATAACTCACATTTATGACCCACTGACCACAGAAATATCAGTCAGGGGCCACATTTTACTTTCACAAACCACAGCCTAGGTGGAACCAGGCTAATAGATTTTGTTGGCACCCTTTATGCTCTGGGGTGGGACCTAAAAATGAGAGGTTCAGTGTGTGGTAGAGAGCTGCTGGGAAGAGGGCTTGGGATGAAGGATCTGGGAGGGAGGAAAAGTGCAGAACTGGATTGGGGTTTGCTGGGTCTGGGTGGGGGGTAGGGTGCAGAAGTAGGCTGGGGAGGCTGGGCAGGAGTTTTGGTGCAGGAGAGGGTGGGAGTTGGGAGATCTGGGTGATGGGGGGTGGGGTGCTTACCTGGAGGAGCTCCCCAGGATTACATATGGTTCTGTGTCCCCCACTGCTCCCAGGCATTGCCCTGTACTGCTCCTATTGGCCATGAATATGACCAATCGGAGAGGCGGAGGAAAAAGTTCTAGGCAGTGCTTTGATGTGATGCCATTTCCCCAGCGAGGGGAGATGGTGCGGTAGAGTGCAGAGCCGCTCCTCCCCTCCCCCGCACCAGTCAGAGCATGTGGGTTGGATCTATCCCTGGGCATGCCTGACTCCAGCCCATGAGGCTTGGGGCTTCCCGCTGTGGGGTTGGGGGGGAATCCCTGAGGGCCAGATCTAGGCAAGCCGGGGGCCACATCCAGTTCCCAAGCCTGAGGGTTCCCACCCTGGTTTTTATATATAAAGCCTTTTGTCTTACAAAAAAAGTTTCCTTGGAACCCAACCACTCCATTTACATAAATTCTTATGGGGAAACTGAATTAATTTAACACTGTTACAACGTTAAAGTGAAGAGTTACTTTATTGCAGTATTTTATCATCAAGAAAAATCAGTTCAGTCTTAATTTTGTCAATAGATATAATGTAAGGGTATTCAAACCAATATAAAGACCCATGCTTGCCATAATTTTTCCATTTAAACAGTAGGCCTGAAATCTTTGCATTTGAGGCTGCTGTATTAATGTAAAGGGAATGGAGGGGCCCAAAGAGTTAATCACTGTGCAACATTAAACTGTTTTAAACAGTGTTTGGAGTTTCACATGCAGAGACCTCAGCCTTAATCCCACGGCAAACACATAATTAAAATCCTTTTAACCTTTTATCAGAGATACAGAAAAGAAGAAAAACGTGAAAGCATCTGAAGTAAAAAGAATGAAATAAGTCTATCATTTTAATAACATCCTTGTTCACTTTCCTGTAGCTGGAGAGAGTTTTTCAAAGGAATATACTCTTGGATTGACAGTTTTTAGATAGTATCAAAGACTGTAATAACTATTTTGGGGGGAAAGAAAAGTTACTTGAGATGGATGGAACTGTTAAAATATGATACCGTTTCATAAGACTACAAAACATACATACACAAAGGAGACAGAAAAGAAAATTCACCTTCTCTTTCTGGTGTTTTCACTTGCAATCTCACTACTGAAAAAACACAGGCACAGCACATGGTCTTATCAACCACTTCAAGACCTGACAAACTTGAACAAGTGTTGGGATGTTTGGGGGATTTCTTTAAACTGCCTCTTTCTGGTCACTGGCTTACAGAAACATTGCAAAATATGCTACCTTGGCTGGCTAAACAAGATTGTTTCACGTTAGGCCTCCCTGGTTTGGCACACTTGGGACATAAGTGGTCCCAAACCAGGACATTTCCTGGACTAGGGGAGGTCAGTGATCCCCTGCTGGCCACTGGCCCTCGATCCCAGGCTCTCCCCCAGGCTGTCCATCCACTCCCAGCTGCCCGCACTAGGCTCTGTCCCCAGTTTGCAGGGCTCCCAGCCACTGGCCCTCTCTACTGCTGAGACTGTGGCTTCCTGGCCCCAGCTGGGACTCCCTGGTCACTGCTGGTCTTCCTGCTGCCAGCCCAAATGGAGTTCCCCATGCCCAGCTGGTGCTTCCCTGCCACCGCCAGCCCCTTCACCACCAGATTACTAGCCAGCCCCCATGGCTCTCTGGTCAGCAATATCCATGGTTCTGCTAGACCATGGTCTTGCAGGACTCACTGTGGAACACCCTTTTGGGGAAAGTCCCTTAGAAAGATTTTCAGTAATCTACCTCTTCCACCCAAAGTGATTATATCACTTTGAACGGGTTCCCTTTAGCAGTCTAACACTCCTTTCTGCAGACTGAGTTCACAATCTTCCTTCCCATGTGCCTGTTTCAAGATTGTAACATGCCAAAACACACACATTGCAGTTACTCCACCTATTCCCCATTGTGAGAACACAATAATTCAACGAGTAAGAGGCAGCCTAAAAATGCAATGAGATAAAATATGGCTGAAGGAGATATTTCAGTTTTCATGGTTTGTAAAATCAAGAATAATGTACATTTATTCTCAGTGTTAAGTAGAAAAGGAAAAAGTGTCCAACTCTATTCTTTTTAAACTGATGCAACTTCCTCCTTCTTTATAACCTTGAGATATGTGCACAACATACAAGTTCAGGTTAGGCATATTATATTTCATAACTTTAGGATTTCTTTTTTATGCTTAAAGAGCACAAATAATTATTCTGATACTATATTTGAAGTATTTGAAGGTTCTTGCCTTTTTCCACTTTGAATTAGGGATATAAAATCCCATTTAAATAGTTAAACATAATAAGTAACCAGTAACCATTTCACTGATTAAATGGGGGCAGGTAGATGGGCTAGAGCGGCCTGACTGCCCCCTGCAGCCGGGCTGGAGTGGTCCCACCACTGCAGGGGAGGGAGCGAACTGCTCCAGCCCAGCCAGAGCAGCCCCCATCCATGGCAGGCCTGGCTTAGGCACACTGCAGACAGGGGTTGCTCTGGCTGGGCTGCAGTGCCCCTGACTGCAGCACAGCAGTAAGGGTGATACTTACTGGTTAACCATTCACACTCCTGCCCTAAATATGAAGAGAGTCCTGCATAATTTCTCGCTTTTCACCTTTCATGGCACCACTGCTGCAGACACCAACCTTCTGGTTGAGATTTGGCCTGTTCAATGCCACTCCTCCAGTAGTTGGAGGGATTCTACTGAATGACTACTCCAGCCTACTCTCTGAAGTGGGGGTGACTGGGACTTGAGGGAAATAAGGAGTGCAGGGAAGGCTACCCAGAGAGACAGGGAGGGGCATAAGGATGCACCCTATTAAGCATTAAAATGTTGGCACGGGTATGGGTGGATGCATCTCCCCAGTGCTACCATGAGTCTCCTATGCTCTGAGGAATCAAGAATAAAATTTTCAAAGTATTTATAAAAATATTTGAATTTTATGAGATCAAATGTCATTTACTATGAATTCAGTATGTAGTTTACCTCATGTTGAACAGACTTGAAGCTGTAAGTTCAGGCTATAGTCCCAAGCAAAGAAAAAACACTTTCCAATAGTGATTCTGAAAGTGAGCCCCTTAATAAACTTATCAGTAAAAATGTAGCCTAGTAACATTTTTAAGTTTGCCTCTTTTACCTCCTGAGTGTGCTCTTTATAGACTTGCAGTGGACCTGTGGGTTTAGCAGTGTCCCAGATCTGCAGAGATCCATCCCCACTAGCAGTGACCAGCACGTGTTCATTGTTCTCACTCCATGTCACATCAAAGAGGCCATCATTCCAGTCAAAACTAAACCAGGGCAATCAAGATATTATTCTGTGAGAAATTACTGTATAGCTGGTTGGATTAGTTATAGTTAAAGATTTATCAACACAGTCTTTAAGTTATCACATTCTGAACGTATTATCTTTCTGTAAGCTTGACTGTCTAAAGATTTAGAAGAAATTTGATGATACTTTGAAAGTTTTTAAAGATTTATGTTAGAACAAATCAGAACAAGAGAGCCAAAGACCATCACCTTTTATATAGAGAATGAGGTCTGATTTCCATAGTAGGCTTCCTGGTCAAATGGAAGTAGGAGTGCTACAGAAGTAGTGCCAACAAAAATATATCAGAGAGCCATTGTTTATCATTAACAGAGATATCAATATCCAAGTCAATCTCTATTTCTCTAGCACTGAAGGAAGGGTATGCTACTCATTGTTCTATAGTGACCATGCTGCTTGACACAGAAACATCATTAAGTGAAATAATCATAATGCAGTGCCCCCCAGGTGGGAGTGATAAACAGGAAGTATGATAGAAATACTTTCATTACTGAATCAGTAATACTCATTCATTACTAAATTATTCCCAGCTATTGCAGTATAACATTTAACTGCTATAAGTAACCTGCTACCTAATTACCAACTGCCAAATATCTGTCCGTATCCAAAAGTAAGGTTATTTATTACATTTATATTTAAACTCTTATCTCAGAGAAGTCTGAATGATCAGGTTTATATTTCAAGTTAGGTATACAATACTCTTAAAATCAGGGCAGCACAAATTCTCAGATGCGGTACTGCTGAGCTGTGACAGGCAACAGCCCCTCCCCTCACCCCACCAAAAAAAAAGAAATATCAGAGGTACCACCATTCCCCAGAAAAGATCAATAAGGAAATACATACAAAGTTTAGTTTCCACAAGATGCCATTTCATTCCAACCCATTGTGAAAAGTGTTAAGTAATGCAAGGGCAGCAAGACTCAATATACAGTAACAAGATAGGGCAGAGAGACAGCTTTTAACTTGCATTATTCTGCTGCCCCTAAATGCCTTATGTTAAGGATGGTGTTGGTTTTTAACTTTAAAAATTTCACTTTATATTATAAGCCAAATAGTGTAACCAGCTCTTTGTACCCAAGTATGGACATGTAACTAGAGATGTAAAATCCTGTTTAACTGGTTAAATGGTCAACCACAGCACTAACATGATGTCTATCCATTTAACCAATTACAGGGCAGTGGGCCACTCCGTCAGAATTGGAGAAACCCCTCTGCCCATAGGCAAGGGCTGCTCCCTCTAAGTTGTTCCCGGCCCCCGCTCAGGGGTTGCCGCAGCTAGTTCCTTGCTCCCGCCCCCCCACACAGGGGCTGCCACTGCAGCTCCCTGCCCCCTCAAGGGGGCAGCTGCAGTTACCCCTGCCAGCCTTCAGAGGACTGCTCTTGGGTACTGGTTAACCTTAATGGGTGATGCCTATTGGGTAACCGTTTAACCAGTTACTGTTTAACATCCCTAATGTGTCCATTTAATATATCATAGTAATTATTTATCACTAACAGAAATACCAAAATATCCAATACCATCTCTTTCATTATAATGTTCTATAAAAAATACTTCTCATAAGAAAATTATAAAATTGTTACCTCCTGAAAAGACAAATCCCAGCTTCATTTTGTTCCAGCACTGCAAGAGTTCCACAACCTGCAAAACAAAAACAGGGCCATTTTTTTTAATTCACTGGAAACTATGTTGCACTGTAATGGTTTATACTACAGTGCGAATGTGGAAGGCACCTGAATCTGATAGGGGGATCCAGGTAATTTGCCGTGCCTTTAAATAGCTTCTGTTGCTTCTCTTGTGTCAGTTTTTGATACTTCTGACAACAGAATGGGAAAGAGGTACAAATCCCTGCAAATAAAGCACTTTTTATGTTTCCTTTTATGTTGAAAACACATAAGTATAGGATTATATAAATCCTTTTATAATATGCTAGGGATAATACTACAGAAAAATTTGGTAAGAATGAAGCTTATTATGGATGAAATGAGAAATGTAAGGAATTTGATACTAAGAAAATGAAATGTAGGTAAAACACTCTTGAGTGACAGGGATACTGTTGTAAAAAGTATCATATTACTATTTAAGTATTATTAAACATGCTATTCTTACAAGAAAGATGTAAGGCCACAATTTTGCAAAAAGCGTAGCTAAGGAATCCAATAGAGTGCCCCACATGTTCTGGATGTGCCTGTGAAGGCAGTTGCTATAACATTTTCTTCCAGTTTATTTTTTATATTAGATTACTATTTAAATCTAGTCAGACTCACTCTTGCCTCTGTATAATCAGTTTTCCTCTGTTTGTGAGGGTCTTTCCCATAGTAAAAGCAAGAAAATATTTTTTAAAATATAGAGCAATCTGGTCAGGAAGTAGACTCTGGGGAAAACAAGCAGGGAGCCTGGGGCAGATGCTGAATCTGCAATGCCTTATCTCATTAAAAGTAGCAAACAGTAATATAAAAATTCTGTGTATGAAACAGAAGCAAAATATGGAGAACGTTAGTAAATGTTCGGGGATACACTGACATTTAAGCAACTTGAGTATCCAACAATATATATGGATCTAACAAAAATGTCTTGCCAGGGCAGCCATTGAAGACATGAAAATATGTGAGCTATTTTGGCTTAATAATATTTGGAATAAGACCACCTGAAACTCATTCTGTGTATCATTTTCCCTTTATGATGTATTATAAACACTAAAACAAAAGATACATTAAACTACAATACAACTGTGCTAGATCCATGAATCCAAAAAATCAATGGCTTATACTAACAAGGAAAATTTAAACAAAAAATGTGATGCACAGAACTCACACTGAGCCCTGCAGACTCCTAAACTCAGTTGGCACCTATGTTTTCATATAAAAATGTTCCCGTGTCCTAAGTTTCTGCTTGTGAGCACGTGCATTGCTGCCTCACTCTAGATGCCCACACACTTGTCACCTGCCTAAGCTCCACAGTGATTGACAAACTGGGAGAAGACACCATTTAGTCACCTATAATATCACATGTGGAGCCTGATCCAGCAGTAGGTCACTGAGTATGATCACAAGATTAGAGCCCATTAAAAATCTGACTGGAGGAGACGGTGATGTTGCTGGTACTCACCTTCTAACTTTGAACTCAGTGGTTAAAGCACTCATGTGGGAAGTGATACACCCAAGTTAAATACCACCCTTTCTGACAGAGAGGAAGAAAAGATTTAAACCACCATCTCCCAGCATAGAAATGTGTTTTGACTATAGAGCTATGGAACATTCTGATATGACATGAGTAATTGTACACCTACTGAACTCAGCTGAGTTGCTTGTATGAGTCAGATCACTCATGCAAAAGTATCTGCTGGCATTATGTTTGGGCTTTCGAAGCTTTACTTTGTCTACTGATTAAATTACATTCCTAATGTTCATCTGCCTTAAGAATGTTATTGTTACAATTTACAGACAGGAAGTCCTACAAATAACATATAGTGGCTAATATATACAAATATGGATATGTTGTAGATCATGTTTCTATGCAACACACGTTATTTTTCTATACAGCAAATAAAGAAAAACAACTGTCAGTAAAATAATTACAAATAAAAAGCTGCTTTTTTCTCCATTAACCTGGCTCATAATTTTAGTATCGCCCATTGAAGCTGTTCCACTGTGATAAATAATGGAAGAATTACTGGGAGCTATGGGATTGGACCTAGATTTCCCACTTACCAGGCAGGTACCCTAATTGTCAGGCTAAGGAGCTGTTCACAATCTCTTCCCCTGTAGCCCAAAGACTATTTAATGATTTATCCACAGTGGAACAACTTCAACCCAAGACAATGAGGGAGCCCCACATGTGAATTTCCCACAGGTCAGAGATAAAAGCACTGTTCTGAATGGAGCAAGACAGACACCTAATTCATTTTACAAGGTAAGCTGCCTGACTCCATGAAGCAGACTCCTGTGCATCCCTACATTCTGGCTTTAGGACTCTATCACCATGAGAGGAGTGCGAAGTAGTTCACACACCTGTCCTTGGCATCTTCCTTTAGCTATCATAGGCCTTATCTACACTATGAAGTGGATCCATCAATTTATTGCATGTGCTTAGATGCAATAAATTGATCTGAGAGTGCATTCCTGTTGATGCCAGTACTTCACCAAGACGAGAAGAGTAGGTGGCGCTGACTATAGCATATGCAACATGCCATGGTGAGTATGACTTCAACTATGCTACTTGATTGGCGGTGCAAATAAGTGTAGACAAGGCCTTAGGCACTTCCCTACCTTGCATACTGGCTTTGCGGCTCACATTCTTAGGTGTGTCTCTCTCCCCAATCATTCTAAAGGGAACCTAAGTGTCTCATTTTGCTTTACAGATTACAGTGTTGTTCCTATGATTTCTAGGAATCTAGAAGTTGGGCACCCTGACATAGAGGCTATGTCTACACTGGCAGGATTTTCCGGAAATGCTTTTAACGGAAAAATTTTCCGTTAAAAGCATTTTCGGAAAAGAGCCTCTAGATTGGCACGGACGCTTTTACGCAAAAGCACTTTTAAGGAAAAGCGCCCGTGCCAATCTAGACCCGCTTTTGCGCAAAAAAGCCCCAATTGCCATTTTCACGATTGGGGCTTTTTTGCACAAAACAAATCTCAGCTGTCTACACTGGCCCTTTTGCGCAAAAGGGACTTTTTTCCCGAATGGGAGCAGCATAGTATTTCCGCAAAAAGCACTGATTTCTTACAGTAGGAAGTCAGTGCTTTTGCAGAAATTCAAGCGGCCAGTGTAGACAGCTGGCAAGTTTTTCTGGAAAATCTGGCCAGTCTAGAGATAGCCCAAGCTTCTTGCGCAAGAACTGTTTTGCGCAAGAACACACCCACACTACCATGTGCTTTTGTGTAACTGTGTTCGTGGAGGTGTGGATGCTCTCTTTTGCAAGAAAGCTCTGATGGTCATTTTAGCCATTGGGGTTTCTTGCGCAAGAAACCCCTGTTGCCCGTCCACACTGCCTTCTTGTGAAAGAGCTCTTGCGCAAGAGGGCTTATTCCTCGTGGGGAGAGGAATAACTCTTGCACAAGAAGCCCTCTTTTCTGATACTTTACTGTAAATTTACTTGTGCAAGAACACACATACAGTATAGACACTCCACAAGTTTTTGTGCAAGAACAATTGTTCTTGCGGAAAAACCTGCAGTGTAGACGTAGCCTTTATCTAAACTGCACTTTTATCAGTAAAACTTGTTTTGTTCAGGGTGTGAAACTCTCCTATCCCTAAGCAAGAAAAGTTTTACCAATGAAAAGTGATGGTGTGAATGTTTTGTCAGCAAGAGAACTCTTTCCTGCTGACAGAGAAGCGACACTGCACACATTTTTGTGGCAGGGCTGTAGTAGCATAGCAATCTCACTAATGTGCATAGTGAAGGCATACTTGTATTACAATACCTAAGGCCCACTGTGGATTCTGCCCTATATACACACAAAACGAATGCCTAAGAACCAATGTTTTCTCTAAGCTTTTCCATCCATGTGCAGAATAATTTTAATTATGTGCATCAGAGTATGTACATGTGTGCACCACCAGTAGAAACACATGCTGCTGTCTCTGGGTGCTCCGCTAATCAGTTGGGCAGCATTTGGATCTCTCCTAGGCTCCCGTACAAGCATTCAGCTTACAGGGAACACTGCTAAGAACTGTTATTCAATCAGCCTAGTGGGGCCAAGTTTTCCAAATGCAAGTTGCACCTACCAAAACTGACACTCTCTGGTCCAGCAATATCCAGGATGTTCTTGCACCAGAGAACTTGGGGAGACTTGTGGCAGGAGGGCCAGCAATGTGGGGCCAGAGCCCCCAGCAGTCCATTGCAGCACAGGGCCAAAGCACCCAGCAGTCCACAGCAGTGCAGGGGTGAAACTAGAGCCCATGGCCCAGCAGCAGGGCTGACAACCTGGTCAACATGGGAGTCAAAGACAGCAGGGCTGATAGTCTGTCTGGGACCAGCAGTAGGGGGATCCAGAGGCAGAGGGACCAACTGGAGTAATAGAGGAGCCAGGAGCACTGAGAGGCAGCAGGCAGGGAGCCAGTGGCAGGGGATCTCCCGAGGTCCAGAAAATTCCATAATTCAGGACAAGTCAGGAAAATTCCATAATTCAGGACAAATCTGTACATACAAATAAGTACTTAAATATCTAAATGTCTAGTTAGCAACATAATGCCCTATTTGCACATACAAACGCATTAACTGTAACCATGTGAATATGCAAGGCTTCTGTCACTTTTTTTGACATCAAATCAACTAAAAAAAATCATATACAAGGCTGAAATGAGTGCCTTTACTACTGGATTTTCTTTCCAAAAGCAGTTCCCCTGATTTGCTAAACAGTATTTGGCAACATACTTTCAATATGTATTTTTATGAGTTTTGTACATATTTTTGGAAGTATTAATGGGTCACCCATCTCCACCCACCCATCATCCATATTGTTATGGTTGGTTAAATAGAAAAGATCTGGGTTTTTTTCCTCTTAAACACATTATCTCCCTCCCAGAAATGAAACAATACCAGAAAGTTTAGAATGAAAGAATCAGTACAATATTTAACTGCTATAAAGTAACCTGCTACCTAATTACCAACTGTGTTTAAGACTAGATCACCAGTTTGACCGATTGACCTCCATATGCTAAATACAGCAACTGAAATCAGACCAAACTCTTACAGCCAATGGGAGACTAAAGTACTATAAAATAGACATCCTTTCACTGCTATGAAGCAGCTACATCTCAGTAGTCTCAGCCAATAGTCTTTTTTTTCTGAAAGCAAAACACTCCTGGTTCTATTACTTCCATTTTAGTGAAACGGCAAAACATCAAATGGTTTCTGGTTAACTGGTACCCGGGAGCAGCTGGGGGTATGGGTTGCAGGGGCAAGGAGTGGGTGGCAGCAGAAGCTGGGAGCTTCTTGCACAGGAGTTGCTGGGAGCAGAAGGGGCAGGTAGAAGGGATGGGATGGGAGGCCACTTAAACCTTAGGTTTAACCAGTTAATGATTAACCAGCATTTTGCATCCCTAGTATCCTTAAGTGTCTGAAGGATTGGAATTCTATGCTGGCTTACTGTAGCTACATTCCTTCTGTAGCTAATGAAAGGCTATGGCTAGGTTAATGAAAAAGAGCAATGTTTTATTTTTGTTATTTTTAACAGAGTTTTTTTCTGCATCTGCTGTACAGGAACATAAGCACTATTTATAAAGTACCCATTTTTATTAGACATTGCAAATTATCATTTGTAGGACCTTCTGCCTGCAAACAGTAACAATACAATTCTTAAGGTAGATGAACAGTTCAGAATGTAATTTAACCACTAAATAAAGTTTGAAAAGCCTCAAACGTAATGCAAACAGACACTTCTGCATGTGAGTGCCAGGATTTATACAAGTAGCCCAACTGATTTTAACAGGTGTACTCTCATTGCAAATATTAGCATGACTGGGACTATGTGAACATATAATTTTTCTTAACATTCTCTCAAAAACTGCAAGTAATAAATTGGGTTTTAAATACTTATTCACTTTCAATAACCTAAACTTCTTCTTAGCAGAATACAAATTTGTTTGCAATACAGAAGCTTAAAGTTGACAGTACCCTTTATCTAAAATTAGAAAACTGCCACATCAGTAGTAGTAGCCTCCATTTTATATATATTTAGAAAATATTTGTAGTCTATGTGACCATGGGACTTTGTCTCTAAACACAGAGAAACTGAAAACTCTGATAGAACAGCAGAGTGAGAATGTGCCCTAACTCTTCAGCTCAGTAACTGACAGGTCAAAAGATCCCCGTGCATATTTCACATGCTAGTTAGCATGAGCAATCTCCCCACCCCGCGCACACACACTTCTGTCCACACAGGGGCAAGAGAAAAAACCCCACAAAACACGGTATTTTACTGATCTAGAGGACCAAAGTCTCAGAGGGGTAGTAACCCTGTTAGTATGTGCAAAAACAATGAGGAGCCCTGTGACACTTGAGAGGCGAACAGGTTGATTAGGGCACAAGCGTTCAAAAAGCAAGAAAGCTTCTGCCCTAATAAATCTCTTAAGTCTCTAAGTTGCCACAGGGACGCCTGGTAGGTTTTTCCTAGAGGACCAAGTCAGTAGCCGCACCCCACGTCCAGAACCGCTGTCTCTGGAAGCGGCACCCGAGGGGGAAAGAAGCCGCCCGAGGCCTGACAGCTGCCAGCGGGCTCCCAGCAGGGGGCGGACCAAACGCCGCTGCCCAGCGACACAGGCAGACCCCGCGAGCCGCACAGGCTGATGCGCGGGGAAGGCGGAAGAGACACGCGGAGGCCTCGGACCGGGGCACTTCCCGGGCTCCCCAGACCCGGCTCGGGCACCGGGCAGGGCCCCGCGGCGGCCCAAGGGAGGGCACGAGGGCTCCTCCTGCGGCTTCCGGGGGGTGGGCGCCCCCAGCAGCCCCGTCCCAGGATGGGGGGGCCGGGGGGGGGGGAAACGCGGCCCCTCCCTCACCGGCGATCCCGTAGTGCTGCGCGGCGGCGCAGGCCAGGCGGCCGGGCAGGTAGGGCGAGAACTCCGCCGCGTAGCCGTGTCGCCCCGGCAACCGGAAGGCCCAGGCGCTCATGGCCGCAGGGCCGGTGCGAGAAGCGAGGCCCCCTGACCCCGGCCCAGTCCCCGCCGCGCGCGCGCGCGCACGTGGGATCGGCTCCGGAAGCGCCCGGCAAGGGGGCGGGGCTGAGGAAGCGGTGCCGCCGCCCTGTGGGGCCTGCGCGAGACGCGGCCGCGCAGCTTCTCTTCCGGGGCCCGCCCACTGGCTGTTGTCAGGGGCAACAGGCCGGGTTGGGCCCCGCCCCCGGCCCGCTCTGGACAGGGCCTCGGGGTGGGACGCACGATTACAGCGGGAGCTCGAGCCTGGCGTCCCCCGACCAGCCCCGGAAACTGCGGTGAAACGTGGGGCCTGATGGGGTGCCCGTGCACCAGCATCCTCCTGCCCGCTGCCCGCCAGCTCCCTCCTCACCCGCCTTCGCAGCAGCTCTGAGGGGCGGGATGCGCACAGCTGGCAGGGCGCTCCGCCCTCCGCCGCCTTCTCTGCTGAGACAAGGCCGGGCTGAACTTGAGCCCACTGACTCCCGTGAGCTCCTCAGCCTACCTAGTATCAGAGGGGTAGCGTGTTAGTCTGAATCTGCAAAAGCGACGAGGAGTCCTGTGGCACCTTATAGACTAACTGAAGTGTTGGAGCATTAAGCTTTCGTGGGCAAAGACCCACTTCGTCAGATGCATGTGACGAAGTGGGTCTTTGCCCACGAAAGCTTATGCTCCAACACTTCAGTTAGTCTATAAGGTGCCACAGGACTCCTCGTCCCTTCAGCCTCCCTAGGGGATGTTGTGCGCTATGCAGGGGGTCAGACTAGCTGCCTTGGAACTTATGACTCTTCTCATCCTCAGTCTTCTATCAGCTGGTGTCAAATGAGCCTTGCTTCATTTACTTCCCTAGAGCTGTGCGGGCAGGCACCATCAAGGATCTGTCTTGCTGTATACAGGTTCTGCGCCTGATAGACATTCCTGAGAGTGTGCAGGGCAGCAATAAGGCTACATCTACACTGCAGGCTTCTTGTGCAAGAACCATTTTGCGTAAGAGTTCTTGTGCGAAAGGTCTTCCACAAGAGTGCGTCCACATTGCCATGTGCTTTTGTGGAAGAGATGTGCTTTTGCGCAAGAGCATCCATGGCAGTGTGGACACTGTCTTGCACAAGAAAGCTTTGATGGCCATTTTAGCCATAGGGCTTTCTTGCACAAGAAACCCCTGTTGCTTGTCTACACTGCCTTCTTGTGGAAGAGCCCTTGCGCAAGAGGGCTTATTCCTCACGGGGAGAGGAATAACGTGCACAAGAAGCCCTGTTTTCGATGCTTTACTGTAAATTTACTTGTGCAAGAATGCGCGTGCAGTGTAGATTCTCAGCAAGTTTTTGCACAAGAACAAGTGTTCTTGCACAAAAAGCTTGCAGTGTAGACATAGGCTAAATGTTTTCAGAATCAGTCTTTATATCCCCTCTTACTTGCAACAGCAATGGCTTTATTTCAAGCTGCTGCTAGTGCCACAACATTCATGTTGCTATATACGTAATGCACTATCTTGACTGAAACTAGTGTGAACTTGTCTACCCATTCTGGGAATCACACCTCTCTCAGTTGTGGTGCAACTATATCCTCAAAGACTCCGTTCTGTGAACTCTAAAGTGTGAGAAGTCTGAATGAGGCTTCTGAGGTGAGGATCTTATGAACTGTATACAGGCAGTCCCTGACTTACGCGGATCCAACTTATGTCGGATCTGCACTTACGAACGCGGCTTTCTCGCCCCGGAGCTCGAAGGCAGCGGTCAGCCACCTCGACCACCGGGGCAAGAAAAGCTGCTCCCGGTGCCCCTGGTCTGCTGGGGACCGTCTCCAGCAGACCAGGGGCACCACGAGCAAAGCCGCAGCCTCGGCGGGGTCCCGCGCTTCTGAGGCTTTGCTCTGGCAAAGCCTCAGAAGCGCGGGACCCCGCCGCTGCTGCGGATTTGCTCCCGGTGCCCCTGGTCTGCTGGGGACCGTCTCCAGCAGACCAGGGGCACCGGGAGCAAAGCCGCAGCGGGTCCCGTGCCAGAGCAAAACCTCAGAGGCGAGGCACCCCGCCGCTGCGGCTTTGCTCCCCGTGTCCCTGGTCTGCTGGGGGGGGGGGGGGCGCAGGTAGTGTGCCCCCCCCCAGCAGACCAGGCTTTTGTTGTGGACCCTCGGGCAGAGCAGCTGGGGTGCTGCCCGTTGGTCCCGCAGCGCCGCTCTGGGCACTACTGGACCAACCCTGCAGCACCCCAGCTGCTCTGCCCCAGGCGTCCCCAAGTCAGCCGTTGCTGAAACTGACCAGCGCTGACTACAGGAAGCCCGAGGCACAGTTGCTCTGCCCCGGGCTTCCTGGAATCAGTGGCTGATCAGTTTCAGCAGCAGCTGACTTGGGGTTCTTAAGTTGAATCTGTATGTAAGTCAGAACTGGCGGTCAGTTTCAGCAGCGGCTGAATCTGGACGCCAGTTCCGACTTACATACAGATTCAACTTAAGAACAAACCTACAGTCCCTATCTTGTACGTAACCTGGGGACTGCCTGTATTGTAATTGCTTCTGCCCTGAAACTATTAAAAAGGGACTTGGTACTTTTCTAGTGTGTGTTTACTTTTCTTGCTCCAGGCTGTTAAACCTATTCCAGTTAGGGACTTTTAAGGTGGGGCTCACCTGCAGTGCTGCCCTGAGCTGCAAGAAGGAGCGTGGGGAATGCCAGTACTTTGGTGGGGATGTGTAATATGTAAATCAAATAAGAAATTGGTCGATGTTTTGTCAGGTAGAACCGTCAATGACTGCAAAATCCTTGCTAAAATTAAAAAGCATATGCTACTTGTGACATTGAGCTTCAAAGCAGAGCGATACCATACAAAAGGCTAAATCAACATTTATTTATTATACTATAGCAATTCCCATATTATACCATGGACAATTTGCCACTGGCACATCAAAAAGTTGGAGAAAGTTCATCAACTGATTTTGCATACTATCTAGAAAGGTAAATATGAATAATAAAGTTCTGCAAAAAGGTTACACAAACAGAAGGCAATCATAAAAGGTGTATATTTTCTAGACTAGACATGCCCCCTCTACCTGATGTGAGAATCAGGATCCCAGCCAGCACCTCAGAGGGAGAACAGGGATTGAACCCCAAAGAATAATCATTTGAATCAACTGATTATATACAGAGTTACCATCATATAAAAGTATACTAAGTAAGGCCTTTCACGAAAACTTGTAATGTTCTTAAGTTGATGGTCATTATGAGAAATAATGACTCCGGTTATGAATTTATGTATTTCTGAATATATAAAACTATGGCCATAATTTGTGCTGTAGTCGTTTCTCAATATGGAGGAAAAGAAATAATAGAAAAAACAGCAATGGCTAAGTCTACACTCACCCACCCGCACACGCGCGCAGTTATTGCATGACTAACATAACAAATAGTTACCCTGCAAAGTGTAACAAGACTGCTGGAAGCCAGAGTGAGATTATTTTGCTTGTGGACAGGCTAGCAATGGCAGGACTTTGAGCTATAGCAGCTCAGCTTTAAGGCAGCCTAGGTTAGAGGCAGACAGTGACAGAAACCTCAGTGGGTCAGGGCAATCCCCAAAATACCACCCCTGTAGAATGGCCAACATTTCAAGGAAAATCTTACAAAGTGAATATTTAATAGGGATGAGATCAAGAGGTAGATAGAGCAGTACATGAAAATCCTGAAAAAGAACTTCATTCATTATAACAAAGGCCCAAATGATTCTCTTCCCTCAGAAAAACCAGTGAGAAGAGATTCTGAAGGCCCTTGCTGAGACCAACCGCATCAGCCCATGAGTTCCACCCAGGCACCCACAAAAGCTCAAGAGGTCTCAGGGATATGTAGGAAGCCAAAGCCAGCTATTGCAGAGCCCCAATGCCTCCATATTGACTCCCAATGACCCTGGTTTCCTGGCTGTGTGGCTAGCAGTGTGTACCTATGGTCACAGTAGCCGCTGATCAAAAGTCTCTGTGGAAAAGATAATGAAGTGTGGAACTATATTATCATTTGTTCTTAATTTGTTGAGGTATGGAGGGAAAACAGTAGACCCGACCTAACGCTAAGTGAAGTCTATGAAAAGACTCATAGACTTCAATAGGTTTTGGACCAGGCCACTGTTTAGATGCCCCTAGCCTGTCCATTTCTCTGCCTGTCTTCATCCTGACCATAGTCTTAAACCCCAGATCATACAAAATGGTTTCCACAAGTCCAGATGATTTCACTGTGCCCCATTTTCCTGTGAAATAAAAAGATCTGTTTGTACATCTCAGAAGCATGATCAACCTCTAGATCTGGGGTGGGCAATGATTTTTGATAGGGAGCCATTCAAAAGATTTTGGTAAGTGGTCAAGGGCCACATTTTTCTATAGCAGGGATGCAGAGTCTGGGACAGAGGTTGGGTGCAGAAGGGAGGTTGGGGTAGGGGACTGGGTTACAGGAGAGGGGTCTGGAAGGGAGTTTGAGTGGAGTAGGGGGTTGTGACTTGGGACAAGAGATTGGGGTGCAGAGCCTAGGAGGTGGTAAGGGTGCAGGAGAGGATTCTGACCTGGGGAGGGATGTTTGAGGGGATGTAGGGTCTGGGAGGGAGTTGTGGTCTGGTGGAGGGAAGTGCAGAGGGTTTGGATGGTGACCTGGGGCAGGAGGGCATGGTGACCTGGGGCAGCATGGAGGGGTGGGGTACCAGATGCCGCCTCCAGAGGGAGGCACTTACCTAGGTGGCTCCCAGCCAGTAGCCCAGAGGGACCCTCAGGGTCTATGTCTAGAGTGTAGGCTTCTTTTAGACGAAGCTTTTCCGGAAGAGATCTTCCAGAAAAACTTCTTTCGAAAGAGAGCATCCACACAGCAAAAGCGCATTGAAAAAACGATCTGCTTTTTCAAAAGATAGCGTCCACATTCATTGGACGCTATCTCGCATTTAAGTTGTGATTACTATGGACGGAATGGTCATCTGGGCACCTATGCTTTTTCCTGGATGCCTCTTCTTTCTAAAAAACGAACAAACCCCTCTTCCCCATCCACACATGCTTTTTTCTGAAAGCTCTTTCACAAAAAGGCTGCTTCCTCATAGAAAGAGGTTTACCACTGTCAGAAAAACTCCTGCGTTCTTTTGACTTTCTCTTGAAAGAACACAATTGCAGTGTGGACATAAGTGTAGTCAAAACGGCTGGCTGTTCCATGTGCCTCTCTGTGCCATGCATTGGGGAGGGAAGAGACTTTGCACACTGTCCCCACTCCCAGCACAATCATCTCAGCTTCCATTGCCCCCTCTCCTTGCACTTTGAAACGAAACATATTACTCAATATCAAACCAAGTAAAGCAAAAAGTACTTTTCAACAGAAAGAGGAGATATAAAACTAGTAAAAAACACTCCCGCTTTCCTCTTCCCAATCTGTGAAAAGATGTGTATATCAAGAACTGGTTCCTTAGCTATCTAAAAGTCAACAAAAGCTTTTGCTTAACTTCAGGAAGCACAGCCACTAACAAGCATGTTTTATATAGAAATACCTAAAACAGATTCAGCAGTATTTCAACAATGAAAACAAGTAAACCAACCAACCAAAAACAAAACAACCAAAAAAGCCCAAAACAAAAAACACCCTAATGAGAAATTACCAGAAGGTGGCAGGCATGTTCCATCTAGAAATTAAGGTTCCAATTTCCCGGGACAAACTCCCAAGCAACATTGAAAGATTTGCTCAGGATCACAAAGTAGCTTGATGATGCCCCATGCTATTTACCACAACCCCACAGGTTCATTGCCCAACTATGTAGCATTTAGCCCTTAGAAAAATGGCTAGCTGCCAGGTTTATTGCAAGAAAAGCAGGTAGGAATCTCTAATCCAAAGAGATAACTTCCAGCAGCAAGGGAAGTGAAATACTTTGAACTACAGTCTCTGCTGTGATCTGATAGTGTTTTTTTGATCAGAACTGATGTGAGTTGGCTGGCAGCATATGTCAAGTGGGATTAGAGAGGAAGGTGAGGTTAGACTCCTGGATTCAATTCCTGGCTCTATATTTCATCACAGACTTCCCCTGTGATTTTTGAACAAATCAGTTAATCTCCCTGGGCCTAGATTCTCCATCTGTAAAATGGGGAGAATAGTAAAGCTGGGTTCAGTAACTTTCCATGTGATCAGCAGATCTCTTTCAGGGATTTTCCTTTAGCTCAGTGTCACATTATTGGGTTTTAATGTGAGTAGGCAGACAGTTACTGTACACACTGGTGTGTGTTTGCCCCAAATTGGGTACAAAGTGGGCCATGTGAGATGTCAAAGGAAAGCTTATGCTATGCAGGTTCTGTTTAAGCTACTCATGTACTTGTACAACCTGTGTGTGTGTGTGAAGGTATGAATATTAGCTTTAACCAGCCAGCCAAACCGGGTCTTCAGCTATTTTGTGCTGACAGAGATTGCTGCTAAATCTGTCCCCAAACATTTATAATGCATTCACTGTCTTTCTAACACACCAGATAGTTTTCAAAACTGTTAATGTTTAAAAACTCTGTTTCATACTTGTGTTGTCTGCTCTTTGTATGTATCCCTTCCTGGAGGGTGAGTGTGGATTAGTCAGTTTCAGACTCTGTTTCTGGTCAGTTTCATGTCTTGTTGTCCATGGACTAGAAATTCAGCAGTGTTGAAGGCTGCAGGCAAGGCTCAGGGTATATCTACACTACAGAGTTTTTTCGTAAAAACGGTAGTTTTTCTGAAAAAAAAACCCCTTCACTTATGTCCACACTGCAATCAAATTCTTTTGAAAAAAAATTGAAAAAACAGAGGGATTTTTTGACATCGGTACACCTCTTTCTACTCCCCAGCTGACCCCAGTCTCCACTGCCCATTTGAAAGGCACAGAGGTGGTGTTTCAAAGGGGCAGCTGCGTCTCAGCTGAGCTGGGAATCAGCTGTGCGGTGGCTGCCCCTTAGAAATGCCACCTCCATGTGTTTCAAAGGTGCAGTGGAGCCGGGGGTCAGCTGGGAACTCCCCAGCTGATCTCGGCTCCGCAGGGCATTTCCCCTGAGCCCAGGATCAGCTGACCAGGTTCTTCCCAGATGACCCCGGAGCCTGGGGAAATGCTGTGTGGAGCCCGGGATTCGTCTCTGTGCACATTTCAAAGGGGCAGCCTTGGGGTCTGGGGTCAGCTGGGGATTCTTCAGCTGATCTTGGGCTCTGTGCAGAATTTCCCCAGACCCCGGGTTCTGCTGCCGCGGGGAGCCCAGGATAAGCTGGGAGCCCCCAGCTGACCCCAGATTCTGCTGCCACACAGAGCCCAGAATCAGCTGGGCAGTCCCCAGCTGGCCCCGGGCTCCATGACTGCCCCTTTGAAATGCCACATTGGGGTTTCAAAGCGGCAGCGCCGCACAGCTACGTGGTGCTGCCACTTTGAAGAACCCCCTCCCCTCTATCTTATGGAGGCATCAAAGGGGGGAAATTGACTTGCTTATCGGATAGTCGACTAGTCTTTAACGTCCCTACCGGAGATCAGCTGCGCACTCCAGCTGATCCTGGGCTCCGCCTTGAGCTGCCCCTTGGAAACGCTGCCCCGACGCTTCAAAGGGGAAGTGCTGCATAGAGCCCAGGGTCAGCTGGGGACTCTAGCTGATCCTCCATGCAGTGCTGCCCTGTTGAAATGCCGCAGCGGCGTTTCAAAGAGGAGGCACATACGATTAATCGTGATTTTTACATATATACACTTGTATGGACAGTGAAAAACTGCTACAAGTGAAAAGTATTATTGGCACTTGCATGTTAGTTGTTGACTTTTTGCTGTGCATTCAGTGTGAACAAGGAAAGAAGATTAATTAGTTTAACTTTCTGATATAGTCAGGTTCTCTTACACTGGATTCTCTCTATGCTTCAAAGTTTACAGACTAGAAAGATGGAGGGAAATGCATACCTTCAGATAAAAATGCACTTCTCTAAGGTGTCTTCTTTGATTTAAACTGTATTTCTATTAGCTTATTGTAGAACTTTTTTAACCACTAAACTTGTGAGACCTAGCTGTCTGCCTCTTTAAGCAAGTCTCAAAAAAATTACTATATTTTTAAGCTTGTTTTCATGATTCAGTTAGAGAGAATTTACAAGAAAAGGATTAAGGTGAATACAAAGGTATATATGGAGGGGAGGGAAATGTCTGTCTTGGGAGACAGCGTGAGTCAACAGAGTTTCTGAGGTGTCAGCTAGTTCCTTAGCTTTTTCAAAGCTGAAAGGAATAGTAGTTCCAGATGATACACACAGCACGGGATATTTGGAAACCTCTTTGCTTGTAAGGGTCAATATTCAAGCAGTAAATGTTGATTTTACTGTTCACAAACACACCCTGAAAAAAATTGTCATCCATTCTGACAAAATTTACAGCTAGATAACATAAGAAAAATATTGCTTGAGAATGTTACTTTGTATATTGTGATATGTGAGTTTGACAATATGGGTTTTCATGATTATAAGTTTTCACTTTTTGAATGTCATCATATACTATACTATATATATTTTTGTTAGACTCTAAGGCTATGTGTACACTGCCGGGTACTTGTGCAAGAACGGCCATTCTTGTGCAGAGAGTCCACACTGCCTGCCCGCTCTTGCGCAAGAAGATTTACAGTGAAGCTTGGGAGGAGAGGGCTTCTTGCACAAGAGCTATGCTCTTTTCTAACAAATGTAAGCCCTCTTGTGCAAGAGCTTTTGCGCCAGAGGGCAGTATGGATGCACGGCCGGGGTTTCTTGCGCAAAAAAACCCTATGGCTAAAATGGCCATCAGAGCTTTCTTGCGGAAGAGAGCATCCACACTGCCATGGACACTCTTGCGCAAAAAGCATATGGCAGTGTGGACGTGTTCTTGCACAAGAGTTCTTGCCAAGAACCTGCCAGTGTAGGTATAAGGTGCTGCAGGATCATTCGTTGTTTTTTAATCATTTTCTAGTATTAAATAATTATTGGCTGACCTCCCTCCCATACATTTCCTAAAATTTACATTGATAAATATAAAACTAACCATTGATAGCGTCCACTGCATTTGATTTTTTGTTAATACTCGCATTGAGACGCTAAGATCTCTTGAGGAGCCACCCCCACGCAGCTAACCTAACGGAGCCGCCTACAAGAGAGCAGCAGAGGGCGCCGTGCAGGGAAAAAGCGAATCAACAGCTGGTAGGAGCCATAGAGGGAGCCAGCGTCGCGCACCAAGCCTGAGCGAAAGTTTGGCGCGGCCAGAGCCGCCGCGAGCGCAGGAATGCAGCCAGGCCCAGGGGCGGGACTAAGGGAGGAGCCGGGCGGCTACTGGCAGGGCTGCTGCTCTGTGGGTGCAGCCATCCAAGCTGGATGAAGCGGCGAGGCTGAGGAGCGGCGATCCCACAAGTGGTTTGGCGGCTGGTCGGAGCGGCGGGAGGCAGGCGAAGGAAGAGCGAGTGCGAGGGGCTGCGGGAAGAGGCTGTGCCCTGCAGCGCGCTCGCCAGGTGGCCGCTGCCCCGCAGGTGAAGCCAGCCCCGCGCGATGGTGCCCTTGGCGGGCGCCCCAGGAGACTGCGCTGCCCTCCCGGCTCGGCTCGAGCTCGGCAGCCGCTGAGTGGGGGTCGCTTGCTGCCTGTAGGAGCCGGCGGCGGGCAGGGACGGGGCAGGGCGAGCGCGGCGGGCGGCGCGGCATGGCAGCGCCGTAGCCCCGGCGGCACCAGCAGAGCCCAGGGCACGGCGCCCCGCAGGGATGAGCGACAGCAGCGAGGGCATCAGCTTCTCGGTGCCCAGCCCGCCGGGCAGCGCCTGCCCCCACGAAGACGGGCTCAGCCGGAGAGCGGCGCCGGGGGCAGACGGGGGCGCCCGGAGCCTCCTGTCCGCGCCGCCAGCCGGCACCTACTGGAACGAGGACAGCGGCGCTGCTTGCCCTGCGGGGACAGGGACAGGAGGCCGGGTTAAGGGCGGCAGCACCCGGAGGACCACGGTGTCCTACGTGATCAACGAGGAGAGCCAGGGGCTGCTGCTGGTGGCGGCGGCGGAGAGCGGGGCCCTGCAGAGCCTGCGGGAGGCGTGCGAGGCTGTCGGGGCCTCCCTGGAGACCGTGCACTTCGCTGAGCTGGACTTCGGAGAGACCACGGTGCTGGACCGCTTCTACAACGCAGGTGAGCGACCCCACAGCCTCTCGCTCGGCTTCCTTCCCCTGCCTGGCTCCTTGCCTCCCACCCAGGGGCGCTCTTCACAACAGCTGGGCAGTGGCGGTGGGGGTTGTCACCCTAGGATCTGTTTTGCTGGGTGTGACATTCTGGGGTGCAATCTGTCATCCCTGCCCAAGGGTAGACGGAAGCTAATCTATATAGTCCATAGAGACACAGGTTTGTTCCTGCTGCTGTAGTGTGTCAGTTACTTCCTCTTTTGTTCATATGTCAGTGGCACTTTGTTGGGATGACATGCTGTGCAAAGGTTACTACTCATGTAAGCAAAAGACAAGCAGCTTCCCCTGGACTCCCTTTCCCTTGATAGAGGTAGGCATATCTCTCTCAGATTAGGGTTACACACTGTGCTTGAGGTTCCATTTTTCTGGACCATCCATCATTACCAGAAAATGGAACCTCAAACACAGGGTCAGGCCCACTTTTTCCTCTCAGATGTTTTCTGTGATTCTTGACACTTTGAAGAAATAGGTTTCTTGCACTTCTTGGTAGTTGGGACATTGGGGTAGAAGGTGTGTATCTGTCTCAGTCTCTGCCATACAGTGTTAGTTGCGCCTCTCATTTTAGCGCTTGTCTCCCAATTTTCTCAGTCCTCATTGATTCTGTATTAGGTGAGTCTCTCTCTTAATTTTGCAGATTCCACTGAGGTGGAGTCAACAGGGCTCTGGATGTGACTAAGGATGGGAGTACATCTGCCTGATATAACTACATGATGAGGGCCTAACATAAAATTTAGAATGCTACAAGTCTTTTCTAGTTGTTGTTGTTCTTTTATTGAGCTGTAAAATGGCAGTATAGTTTAAAACAGATTCTTAGACACTCTTGTGGTTTGTCCCATGTCTTGACAAAGAGGCTATTTCTTGGACTACAGCCCCTTCCATTGGTATTTAGGTAATATCCCTCAGACAACTACATTGTTTACATGGAAAAAAGGAGCAGCTAAAATACATTAGTTTCCTTTAATGTTATTTGGGGGGAAAGAAGGAACTAATTCTAAAAGGAACTAATTCTAGCTCTGCCCGCACCACCAGGTAGCACTTTTTGGAGCTCTGGTTGTCTTGCTACAGAGCTCAGTTTGGGAACCACCATTTTCAAATATACATATACAGGCAGTCCCCAGGTTACATGGATCCGACTTACATCGTATCCCTACTTACAAACGGGGTGAGGCAACCCCGCACTAGCTGCTTCCCCCCAGCAGACCACGGAGACGCGGAGCGGCTTTTCTCAGCAGACACCTCAGCTTGAGAATAAAGGACTGAGGGAAGTGAGGTATGGGAGAATAAAACTGAGCTCTGGAGAAATGTTTGGCTAGAGTTTCCCCTACAATATGTACCAGTTCCGACTTACATACAAATTCAACTTAAGAACAAACCTCCAGTCCCTATCTTGTACGTAACCCGGGGACTGCCTGTAGTGTTTTTTTTCCCCTCTCTCACTGTACTGAGCTCTTGCAGTTCCCATTTACTTCCGCTTGATTTCAGCACTTTTGAAAATAAAGTCCAATGTGAATATTTCAACATCTTCTTTATGTGGACCCAAAACTTGGGATAGTCTTCATATGTTTGGAAGAGACTGTGTCATATATCAATTGGATAAACTATTTAAGACAGCTGGGATTAAACAGAACTATGTATACGGAGTGTAACAGTTGCCAAGAAAGTCTCTGAATTCTGTCCTCTATCCTGATTTACATAGTTTCAAGTTTGCTACTGGGACCATGTTTGACTTGCTGGCAGTGTATTCACTAAGTTACTTGGCTGCAGTCAGTCTGGCAAGGCCACAGAGCCTGAGAGCTTCATGTTATCAAATAGGTAAGGTAAATGGGAGGGGCGTTGGGGAAGGGAAATAGCAATGGCCTATCAGATTTGTAAAGACTTTATAGAACCAGAATGATCATATTAAATGCTCTTTACAAAAGGAGAGAGAGAATTTGGAGCTAAGTTTTGACCAGATCTGTATGTGTTTGGAACACATTAGTTAAAATGTTTAAAATAACTTTTTCTTATTATTTGTAAAAATGCAGTATTAGAGAGCCTAATCCGAACTACCTACTCCGTGCCGCGTGTAGCCACGGGCACGGAGTCCGCACTAACGGGGATTTAAAAATGGCGGCGCCCGGCAAGATGCAAATGAAGCCCGGGATATTTAAATCCCGGGCTTCATTTGCAACTTCAGATGCCTACATTAACCATCCTAGTTCAAACTAGGGTGGTAGTGTAGACATACCCGTACATCCCTAGTAGGGCTATCAATAGACTCCTGTGTTTATGGCTCTACTGTGGTATATTCATTTTCCCTTCAGCTACATGTGCCTGCATCAAGGTTTTAAATTCAGATTATATTAGGTTTGGCATCAGAAGCTCAAGGAACGAACTCTTTTGATGGGAGACCAGACTTTACCATGAGCTCCTTTTGTTCTGGCAGTTAGAACTCTGACATAATAGCATAATTGCACGCTTAGGTAATGCTTTTTTTGCTTGCTTAAGTGGCTTTTGAGCAAAGCTGTGTAAATATAAAGACATTGCTTTTCTTTCTTTGCCATAATTTACACAAATTTAATAAAAGTATTGTGAATTTTACCATGGCATTCTGCCTCTATATAGCTGCAAAGCCAAATACTGTCCATGGGGACATGCATCTCTAACCTGCTTTATTTTTAAGATCTAGCTTTAAAAAAACTCCTTAGGTTTACTAACTCAGTTAATAGGTGCTTGTTGTCTATAAGTACGTATGAAAAATAGGAATGGGAGAGCACAAGTGAGCTCCTAGGTAATTCTCTGCTCAAATCCCATCCCCTGCATCCTCGTAGAATGGTATCTCTGAACCATTCTGTAGTTCACCGTCTTCTGTATCAGCTTCTTAATCAGCACCGTAACTAGGTATTTTTGCACCCAGGGCAAAATATTAATTATGCACCCCCTCTCCTTATGTTAGCATGCATCACACTCTTCACCTTTGCAGCTGCTTATTTTTACTTTTAGTGCTCCTGATTATGATGCTCCTGGGGCGAGTTCCCCACTTGCTCCGCCTTTGTTACCGCCCTGCTCTGGATGCAAGATGTCTTATAATTTGAAATTCCACCCACTTCTGGCTTGTGGGAAAGGCTCTTTGTTTTTTTTACTTTACTCACCAAAAACTTAGTGGCTGCCAAGGGAAAGGAATGTTTTTTTGCCATTGTATGCCTCCTTCAGAGCCTCTGGGTTACTGCCAAGAGAGGTGTCTTTTTGTCCTATCTAGTCCTGTTATTATGAGACCTCCTTTCTAGGAAGGATTCTAGCTTCAGCTTGTTGCTCATCACTTTTCCAATTAGCATGAAATTGACATGATATTTTGACTTCTACATAGGTTACAATAGCTGACATGAAACTGACTAGATTTGGTAATGTTACTGTGCTGCTCACTGGCAAGAACAGCAGTGGCACAGGAGTATTCAGTCTGGGGACAGGAAGACAAGATGACAACACTTTGCACTCCAAAGATTCTGTGCAACAGAAAGGGTAGCAACACTATTGCCTTGCACGCTGTTGGCATTTTCTGACAAGTTAACAATTAATAAAGCTTCATTCATTGCAGTTGCTGAATGGGCCAAAAATCTGTCAGAATGAAAAAGAAGAAGATATGAAAGGTGCTGCTGAATAGTTTAGGCAGGACATTTATGTTTAGTGTATAATATTTTTTTATTAAATCTGTTTGGACAAATCTTGATTTCACTGAAGTCAACAGGAGTTTTGCTATTGACTTCAGTGAGGCTACGATTTGGCCTTATGCTTCTTTATTCTTCTGTTTCCAATTTAAATGATGTATTTTGGAGAATTTAACAGATTAGTGGCAAACGCAGTGCCAGCAGTATTGAGCCAGTGTGCATGAGAACATGACCAGACTATCTTCATTGTCAAAGAAAAAGAAATTAGGGAGAATGAAAGTTCAGGGGACTCAAGAAAAAATAAGTTCCTTTGCTAGATTTATAAGATTTTCATGTGGGACCATGTTCTTTGTATTTAAAGAGATGCTATCAACTTAAATTTGGCTTAAAATATAGTAGTGCTTGAAATCCATACTTTGCAAAATTAAGAATTTGAAAATGAAACTTTTAATTGATTTTTTTCATTTCTCAAGTTGAGAAATGGCAAAGAGCATACATACATAGTAACAAGTAAGATGTTTTCAATACCTACGTCCCCCATAATTTTTCATAACCTGTAATCATAGAATTGTAGGGCTAGAAGGCTATGTATATACTGCACAGTTATTTTGGAATAAGCAAAAAAAAAAAAACCTCCTCCAAAACCCCCAACCCTGACTGATGTGGCCCCCAGCTGAGACACCTCACTCCTCTGGTGCTCCAGCCTCACAGGGTGAGGGGAAGGGGCAGGAAGGATTGAGGTTTAGGGTTTCCCATAAGCCAGATTTACTTTTAGTGGGTGCTGAGGTTATTGGATTTTATGGACCCCCTTAGGCTCTGGGGTAGGGACAAAAATGAGAGATTCAGTGTTCGAGATAGGGCTGCCAGCAAGTGGGATAGGAATGGGGGTGCAGAAGGGTGAGAGGGTGGGAGGTAGGGTATAGAAGCAGGCGGGGAGTAGGGTGTCTGGCCTGGTGGAGGGAGCAGGAGAAAAGAAGGATGCAGTGTGTGGTCAGGAGGGAAGGTGCTCCTTGTCTTATGATCAGGCGTTAAGGAGAACAATTTTTTCTCTCACCTCCTTGTAACAATCTTTTATTTACCTAAAATCAGTTATTTCCCCACTGTCTTCTTCACACAAAACAAAACCATTATTTAAAATCTTCCTTCATAGGTCATAGTTTTTAGGCCTTAAATTGTTTCTGTTGCTTTTCTCTGAACTTCCTCCAATTTGTCCACATCTTTCATGAAATGTGGTGCCTAGAACTGGACACAGTACTCCAACTGATGCCTAATCAGTGCAGGATAGAGAGAAAAATGATTTCTTATGTCTTGCTTACAACATTCCTGCTAATATATCCCAGGATGATGTTTGCTTTTTTTGCAACAGTGTCACACTATTCAGTCATATTTAGCTTGGGATCCACTATGGCTTTCAGACCCCTTTCTGTAGTACTCCTTTGGTGGTTATTTCCCATTTTGTACATGTGCAACTGAGTATTTCCTCTGAAGTGAAGTACTTTGCATTTGTGCTTATTGAATTTTACGCTATTTGCTTCAGATCACTTCTCCACTTTGTGCACTTGGTTTTCAATTTTAATTCTATCTTCCAAAGCTTCTGCATCCCTTCCCACCTTGATATTATCCACAAACTTTTAAGTGTATTCTCTATGCGATTATCCAAATTGTTGAAGAAGGTATTGATCGGAGCAGGATCCACAACTGTTCCTGAAAAGAACACCATTTGATGTGCCCTACCAGTTTGATTGTGAACCACTGATAAATGCTTTCTGGGAAATGTTTTCCAACCAGTGTGCATCCACCTTGTAGTACAGGTTCTCTCTCTCTCTAGTCAGGTACTGTCTGGTCCAGCAATATTCATGGTCTGGCCTAATTTTAGTTGGCTAGATGTCCACTTACATGGGTGTGGCCAAGTTTCCCTTAGTCCCATAACATTTGTTTACAGCTATCAGTCCTGGCTATCAGTTTGTTTACAGCTAGAGATAAGTAACAGCTGTCAGTGTTCAGTGCTGTTATTTATCTCTAATTTACCCCTCAATGTCTTCTAAGAGCCCAGTAAGCAGTGGAAGTGCTGGTAATACCGCTAGACGATATTGACCTCCAGTGGTTCAGCAAATTCCCTGGTTCGTCACCAGTCAGCTCTGAAGGGTGCCAGACTAGAGAGGTTCAACCTGTAGCTCCATCTAAGTTGTACTTATATACTTTAGTTATGTAATTTATGTAAAGAAACTTGTATGTAATTTAGGTAAAGAAATTTACTTGCATCACAATTTTAAATTTTGAGAAATTCCCTTCAAAATATATGGTGTATGAAAACAGTGCTATCTGACAGAGGGACCGCATAGAAAACAATCTATTGCTGTCAATGGGCCAGCTATGTGAATAAGAAGTCACCTGTGTCAGATGGGACCAAGATCTGGATCCTCAAAGATATTTAGGTTCCCAAAGTTT
Organism: Pelodiscus sinensis; assembly: GCF_049634645.1. Lineage (NCBI taxonomy): Eukaryota > Metazoa > Chordata > Testudines > Trionychidae > Pelodiscus > Pelodiscus sinensis. The sequence continues at coordinate 97,628,438 of NC_134713.1, read as the reverse complement.
AATGAGAGTTAATATCTAAGTTCCCTGTAAGCTGCGCAGCCATGCAGCAGACTCTTAAGCACCTCACAGGTGCTCAGAGAACCTAACCCCTGCTGAGGTCTGGGAAGGGGCACCTGTATGGTGGCCCCAGCCTTGGTGATGCAGCAGCATAAAGAGGCGCTTCTCCTCCTGCAGCCCAGGTGTTGCTGCTGGGAGGGAGAACTGTGGGGAGTTCTCTCTTCCCCTCTGTAGCCTCTGGGCAGTCTGCACTTCAAAGCTTGCACCCCCCCATTCCAACCTTCTTCCCCAGCCCTGAGCCCCTCTTCCAGCTGGAGCCCTCACTTCCCATACCCCAACCCTCAGCCTTTGCCCTGAGCCTTCTCCCACACTCTGGACCCCTTGGCTCTACCCTCACTGCATAACAAAATTAATTCTGCACATCTTTGAGGATTTTTACCTGATTATATGAGCAGAGATTTGGCAGATCAAGCCTGTAGTTATTTTGGGAAGTAAGTCCTCACAAATAATGTGCTACATGCAAATCAACTGTAATTTCACGTAGGAGATTTTCTTCAGGGTAACACTTCCTTTCTCTTAATACTTTTGTCTCTTTTAGAATAGTTTGCATTTTAGGCGATCACCGACGTAGTTTCACTTCTGCACTTTAGGGTATCACTCTTTACTGAGAACCTGAAGAAATGTTAAGTAACATCCAATGTCAGGAATAAAAACACCAATCATCAGTGCTACATGTACGTTAGCCCTTTTACCCACTGCCCATGTTAGTGCTGCTGTGGCAGTGCAGTAACATGCATGGGAGGGATAGTTACTCTTTATTGCTGGGGGAGAACTCTACCAGGGCATGTCTACACTAGAAAATTATTTCAAAATAAGAACTCCCAAAATAACTATTTTGAAATAAGCTTATTCCCTCAGGAAAGCAGGAGTACAGATATCGAAATAACCAGCCTTTTATTTTGAAATAACAGGCTTGGTAGTGTGGACACGCTGCTTATTTCGAAAAAAGGAGGTGTGATGGATAGGAAGGGTGCTGGCCAGCACTTGGTGACTAAAGGGTGACTCGGTGACTCAGGGTCACTTGGTAACTCAGGTAGCTAAGGAGGTTGGCAGGGAGCCAGGAGAACCTATGGGATACAGTGCTGAAATATGAAATGAGGTAATATACCTGCCTGCTCTCTTTGTGTGAGTTCTAAGTGAGGAGCTGGAGGAAGGAAGATTTAGGCACAATCATTCTGTCTGATTACCTCAAGGAATATTGGGCATGGGAATGAACTCGGCCTTGAAGTATGCATCAGTACGGATCACGAGTAGATAAAGAAATATGTTGGGTCACAATCAGGGTATTTTTCTGTGTTTTGTTGATTGGTTAAACTTTTCTGTGTGAATTCCACGTGCCTTCCCTCCCAAAGAGACTTATGTTTCTTTGTGGTTTAATCTGTTATTTTCTCAGTTGGTCTGTAACACCTAACAACCAAGTATGCTTTGTCAAGTATATCTTTTTGTCGTCTTGTTAAAATCACTTTTTTTTAAAGGAAATGATTTGATTCTTATGCATCTTTTTTCAAGATGTCTTGTGGTAAAAGAGCTTGGGGTACCCCTTGGGAAGAAGTTCAAGTGTTTCTTCCTGGTTTTCAGAATTTTAATTCACTTGATGGTGGCAGCCTGTTTCCCAGGGTCAGTGAATCTGTGACCTTGGGGAGTTTTTGTAAGCAGAGCCTATAGAACAGGGTTTCCCAGCCTATGGGTCGGGACCCAAATATGGGTCGCCATTACATTTCACAAGGGTTGCCAAGTGTCTCCCCAGGTGGCTCTGTCCTCTCTCCTCGCACAGTTTTTGAATTGCCTTGGGTCAGACCATTTGGAAAAGGTTGGGAACCGCTGCTATAGAGGCAAGATATTTTATGGTCTCCTGTGGGCCCTCACCTTCTGCACTCAGAGTGACAGAGTGAGGAATAACCCTGACAGGAATTATTTTAAATAACTCCCTAGTGTAGACCAGATCCCAGTGATTCAAAAAACAACAACCCACCACTCTGAGTGAGGGGTGATAGCTTTATCAGTGGGAGCGTGGCTCCTTGTGATAAAGTACTGTCTACATTAGGGATGTAAAATGTTGGTTAATCGGTTAACCAGTAAACATTAGGGGTGCCTAGTGTTTAACTGGTTAACCAAATAAAGCAGGATCCCAGGTTTGGGAATGCTCTAGCTCTGTGCTGGGGCTGCCACTGACTCTCAGCTCCTAACCCCTGCACTGGGGCTGGGGCTGCCGCTGGCTCCCAGCTTGCAGCCCCGTCCGCTACTCGCTGGGCTCTCTGCAGACAGAGGTTGCTCCACATATGGGAGCAGCCCCTGTCTGCAGTGGACCCGTGTGGGGCAGAAGCAGCCCCCGCTCTCCGGCTATCGATTAACCGGAACCAATAGACACTTCCCATTTAGAGTGATGCTTACCAGTTAACTAGGTAATCAGTTAGCCTGTCACATCCTTAGTCTATACTGACACTTTTCAGTTGCTGAAACTTTTGTTGCTCAGTGGTGTGTTTTCACGCCCCTAAAGAGCTCAAGTTATGACATTGAAGGTCGCAGTGAAGACACAGCTTAAGTTCCTTCAGTCTTAATATTTGTAAAATGACTACAGTAATTCCTCATTTAACATGTGCCCGCTTAGCACATTTTTGCGAAAGCATGATTTTTTTTTTTTTTTTTTTAGGGAATGTTTTTTGAATTACACAACCACCCCCAGAATAACATGATTTCTCCAGCCGGCTATTGCCGGCGGCTGCGCGGGGCTTCCCCCGCCTCCCTGGAAAGCGGTGGAGGGTTTGCCGCTTGCCGCACCGTTCCCCACTGACTCCCCCTCGCTGGACGCCTTGCCCCCTCTCCTTCGCCCCCACTTGTGGGCTGGTGGCTGGGTTTCCCCAGCTGGCCCGTCACTGGCGGCTGCATGGGGCTTCCCCTGCCTCCTTGCAAAGTGGCGGAGGGTTTGCCGCTCGCCGTGCTGTTCCCTGGGGACTCCCCCCACTCTGCCGGACACAGTGTGGGTCCCGGCAGACCTGTCAAAGGGGCATACTCCCAACCCAATGCCCCTCCACTTTCCTCCCCTCCCATTCACCAGAGCCAAACACCTCTCCTCCCTGCTGTAACCCAGTCCCCTTTTTCCCCCAACTTTATGTCCCGGTCCCAACAGACACCACCACTTGAAACACAACCCCCCACCTTTTCCATTATTTTCAATGGGAAAATTAACCCTGCATAACACATTTTCACTTAATATGATCATTTTCTGAAAGATATCTATAGTGTTAAATGAGGAATTACTGTATTTGGGAACAGTAAGAAGTAAGCAGTATTGAGGAACAGTAAGAAGTACATTTTCCTCGTCCCCAATACTCCCCAAAATCAGATTTTGAAATCAGAAGGAGCATTGTTATAATATAGTCTGACCTCCTGCAAAACACAGACCTATTATTTGAACTAACATGTGAGAGTGGGTAGCTGACTTATGGATTCAGGTTGTGTAGGAAGACCACATTCAAACTAGATTAAAGAATCGTTGTATTACTGTAGTTGCATTACCTCAAGTTCTCTTCATTCAGCTTCCTTACCAAGCAGTGCAGAAGTACTTCATGAATTAAAAAATGAAAGCATATAAAATAGAGATAAAAGCAACAACAGAAGTAAGATGGAAAAATATCTCTATATAAACCAAAAATGAAACTTGCAAGCGTATGGTGTCCCAAATGTTCCTTTTTAAATTAAAAATAATTTGTAGAAAATATGATTATGCTCCTGGACATCCTGTTGACTATAATGGGATATGTGAATGCTCAGCATTTCTGAAAATCGGGCCATAAGTGAGTAGATTCACTCTGTTTTATAACTACCTTATGTAAATGACTTGCATAGTCTTGTTTACCTATTTATTTTAGAAGACTGTAAATTAGGGTCAGTTGTTTGTTGTGGAGCTCTGTATGCTGTGACTTATTACACCTGATGCATAAGAACAAATGCCTCATAGTCTAGCTGAATAAAGAGCAAAATGCAAACAAAGAGCATACAAAGAAAAACAGATCTAGTTCTCTCTAATCTAAGATATCAGGCTCGCTTCTGCATGCAATGAAAGTTCCTCTAAAGTCAAGGTGAGTTCTAAGTGCATAGTGAAGGCCCATTATTAGTAACCCAAGTGAGGAAATGTGATTTGCTTGATATAGTTTCCTTTATGTAGATTTCCTATATTTGTATTTGAAAATCACTGCAGAGTAAAGAATAGCAAAATAATTGGGGTAGATGTGCTGAAAATGGCTCGTTATTGTTTTTAATGTGGAGGGGAAAGATCTTTCAGAAATGCTTTCTAGTATTTTAGTACAGTACTTACTTTATACTCTAAAGATATTATATACTATCATTGGATTGAAATGGTGAGGAATCTGAGAGATGTAAGGGGCTTAGGAAGAAACTTCCCTGAGGGAAAGGTTTTTCCATTATGGTCTATGAAGGGATTCCTTCAAATGAGGTTTCTCTAACCACCTGCAATGTAGATGTGGTCAACTTCAGACTATGTTACATATCCTTGACAAGTGCTTGTGGACTTTCTTTGACAACAGGCTACCAGTTCTTGACCTGGCTGATGATGATGCTATCAGATGGCTGGGCATGCTGTGCATACATTGAGAAATGGGGTTTCTTGTAACTTCCTCTGAAATAATTGATACTGTCTGCTTTCAGAGTCAGGCTAGCTAGACCTCTGGCTTAATGCAATATAGCAAATGCCCATGTTCCTATTTCTTGTTTGTGTTGTAAGTTTTTTGTCTATGTTAACTTACATTAATTTTTTTGGTGAATGGTAATGTTATTTACATAAAAAGTGAAATATCTAGATTTTTGCTTTATATCTAGTCTTGCAGAAAAAGCAATGGAAAATGTCAATAAATTATATAGTGACTAACTCAGGGGGATTCTGGGTTTCAATCTAGCTAGACACTTTTTTTTAAAAGTAAATAACTAACTTGATGGATGTGCATTTTGCACCAATCAAATATCTCATTATGACTTCATGAATATATTGTTCTGGTATTTTTCCCTGGCTTCAGCTGCTTATTTTTTAAATGTTTATTCCAGCTAATGTAATTGTAAAAGCTATTTTTATTTTGAGTTTCTAGTCCTCCTTTTAATTTTAATAAATTGTACATCTCAATAATATTCTGCAGTAGTGAGTTCCACATGTGAATTAAATATTGATACTTCCATTGCAAGCTAATCTAATCAGAAATACCGGCACTGAATGAGAGTGAGGGAGGGAATTTCCCATTCTGGCAATTGATGAATAAAGCAAGCTGAGTCCACCAACAGCTAGAAAAGTAAAACTGAGTTAGTCTAGTAGCAGTGGCCTTGTAGCGCTTACAGATTTTGTTTGGGAACTTGGTGTCATCTCAATGGCTTAAAAGCAGTACTGGTTTGTACTTTCTTGGGGAAATTTGGCATAAAGGAGCAAATCTTCAAAGAGCCAGTACAATCATGTGTCAAAGCTGAATTTACTTGGAAGATGGATAACAACATCTGTGCAAGATTTTCTCTATACCTCGCAAAGCTTGCTGTGATTGGAGAGAGGCAGCCTTTATAAGGACCCCAGAGTGAAGTAAATTAGTCCTGACCTAAATTCCTGGGCTACTTTCCTGATAGGGGTTTATTTACTTTAAAAGACACTAAATTCCAGTGATTCCTCTTTTGGCATATGACCCACACTAGCGCTTAACCAGAAAGTTGGCCAATAAAGTGATTTATATCAAAGTTTATGCTTTTCTGGAATTCTGACAATTAATGACACACCAGCTCTCACTTTCTCTCCCTGAAATCCTAGTTCTTAAGAGCTAAATGTAATGTTCTTAATTCTTAGCATGTTTTTCTCAGCATAAAAATACATGCTTCCCACAATATTAGCTATTTATGGAGGTAGTAAAACAGCACCAGGGTTGTAAATACTACCAGCTCTCAAAGTGAGGCAGCATGGAGTGGAAGTGAACAGTTAGTCCTTGCACCATTTAATTTTATTTCCTGATGTTATTTTACTGATGCAAAATTTCAGACATTTGAAATGCTGCCCTCTCCACCTGTGACTATGCAGCATTTGTTTATATTGCTATATTTTAGTATTTGCACATGGTCCTTTCTGTAGCAGATGGCAAGATAGGGAGGGGGCTGAATCACTACCAGTGTTCTGTGGAGTCAAGCCTAGACAGGCCAGGCTAAAATAACAGCTCTGGTTACTGGGTCTGTGGCAGAAAGAGCTGTCCTGATGCATCCTTTGTTTGTGTTCATTTTCCGGACTGAGAAGGGCTGCCATAAACCAGCCTCCGTCTCTTTCCCACTATTGAGATGGGTCATGTTAAAACGCACTGTGCTGCTGCAGGGGGGGTGAATCAAGAGATGCTGAGTGACTGTAACACCTAATAACACCGTTGCTGCCCACTGTGAGAGCTGGTTGGGTAACTTGTAAAGAATATTACAGAACTTGGGATTTTATGAACTAGTTATTCATGAACAAAACTGCCATTGTCTGAACAGCTCTAATTGTTATAATCAGATAAAGAATATCGGTTTCAAGTATCCTCTTGTAATAGATGCATAACTTCCAGTGAGGCTACTGGGGCATGTGTTGTGAAGAGACTCTATCCCAAGTTCTTCTGCCACTAGGGTTGCCAGATTGTTTCAACAAAAATACCAAACACATTTGACATTACATCACAGTCTACATTACGTCTTATTTAGAAAATACTGGACATTTCTATTTTCTCATTTCTAGTTTCTCAATTTGTTTCCCAAATGAAAGCTCAAATACTGGACTGTCTGGTTTTAAACCGGGCACCTAGCAACCCTATTTGCCACTGCTCTCTGCGTGAGCTGGGAAGATGATGGATGCATAGGGACAGTATAATGTAGAGTGGAGACCTGACTTCTGTTCCCAGTTGCCCTCTTTATGCTTCTGTTCCCATCCCTTTATTTATATTGTAAACTTTTTCGTGCAGGGACTATTTCTTACTACGTATGTGCACTGTATAACCTAGCATAATGGGGGCCTTGATCTTGGTTGTGGTCTCTAAGCAATACTCTAAATGAGTCAGTAAAAGCCTGTTCATCCAGTTTTTAGTCAATCAAATCTTCTGTGGATACAATTAAGATCTTTGAGTAAAGTGTATAGATTCAGACTCTAATTGTATCATAGATGTTGGAGATAGAAAAGGCCAAATCTCAGCAAGCGTGCAAAGTGCAATAGCATTGGCATTTGAGCATGAGGAGTGAAATATTTCCCTTCCTTTAATTAAAAACACTTTTACATACAACACTTTTTTCCGTGGAACCATTGCTGCTTCTTCCAGTACAGTATAACCATAAAATTATCAGCTTGAGTCCCTAAAATGTACTTCTCAGAAACCTGGGCACAGCCATTTACCACAGTAATTTTTATTTTCAGGAGTAACATCAAATGAACACGCTCCCTTCTCCCCAGTACCCTCCCACACTTTTGACATTATGCTGTTGCCATTTCTCTAGCTGTGACTGACCAGTGTGTGTGCTAGATGGAAATTAATCCTAAACTTACTACAGTCAAAAAGAGAAGTTTACTTCATTTTTAAAATTTTGAGTTTTAATATGCTTATAAAATATAAAAGCACAATATAAAGGAAGCCAGAATAATAACAAAAGGAAATAAGACAACAAAAGTTCTGTTTTAAGAGTAGGATAGTATGTGCCTATGTAGACATAAAAGGAGCAAATCAGAGAGTGAAAAGACTTACTAGATCTTTTAGAATCTTTATTCCAGCCAGTCCATGACTGTTCACTACAGTGAGTTCTCTGCTGCACGGTTCTATTTAAAAGAGTCAAGCTATGGCATGCTTTCATGGAATACTATCGTACTATGTCCGCTTACTGTTAAGAGAAAATGTCTTGGCATTGTTAACATTTAGTTTGCTTAGTTTCATTTAATTTTCTGGGACTTAGAGGTTACCAACCAGTAGGTCAGGATCTACTGGCAGATCTTGGAGCCTCTGACAGGTGATACTGACTGGTTTGGCCAAGAAGCTATCAAGTGCTGGTACTTCAGTTGACTCTCCATCCAGTGTCATGCTGCTCTTGCCCTTTGCCTTGGAGCTGCCCCCTTGGAGCCTCTGCTTGCTATGCAGGGTGTCGGAGTGAGAAGGAGGGGCACTGATATCAGGGCGTCCCTCTATTCCCCACTCCTGTACCCTATCTCTACAGAGAGGAGGAGATGGAGGGAGCTTGACAATGCAAATCTTTGTCACTCTCTCACCCTGTGTGTCTAGGCTTGGCAGGTGTCCAGTTTTCGGGCCCTCTGTCCAGTAAAAAAATCCAGAAAATGCCAGACGTGCAATGTCCAGTATTTCCTGGTTTTCCGGCTGGCAGGGGCAGAGGGAGTGACTGGGAGGTGGGGCGCGATCAGCACTGGGAGCCCTGTTGCATGTGAGGCGCGATCAGCACTGGGAGCCCTGTTGCATGTGAGGAGGAGATGGGGCAGCCCGGTCCATGCTCCTGTGCGCTGGTCAAGGGCGTGGTGGAGCCGCAGCCGGACTGACTCGCGAGGGACGGGAGCGCCCTGAGATCTGCACAGCCCGGGTCAGTCCTGCTTCCCACCAGCTGATTCGCTCCTCCGCCCCCTCCTAGCCCGTCGGTTGGTGGATTCTCCCCTGACTTCTCCTAGTCTTCCCTGGCCAGTCCCCTTCCCCCCTCCCCCACCGCCAGCTCTGCCTCCCGTTGGCCGGTTCCTGCTCCGGCTCTTCCCTGGCCAGCCCCGCTGCACCCCCTGCCAGCCCTGCTTCTGGTGGCCAGTTCTCCCCTCCTCTCCTCCTCCTCCTCCTGAGCTCCCTGGCCAGCTCCGCCCCCGCTGACCGCGCCTCCCCCCAATATCCTGCAGCCAGCCCCTCCCCCCCCACTGACCAGCCCTGCTTCCTGTCGGCCCCCACGGCCCCTCCACCTCCCCCGGCCAGCCCCGCTCCCCCCCCCCCGTTTCCCGCCCCCCCTCCTCCTCCATGGCCAGCACCACTCCCCTCCCGGACGGTCCCTCCCTCCCTCCCTCCCCTCGCCCCCCATGAAGCGTGTCTGGTACTTTTTTTATGACTACCTGGTAACCCTATGTATGTCTCTGTCATTCTCACAAACACACACTGTCCTTCACTCTCATCTCCTGAGTGGGCGGGGGGGAAAAGAGGCTGTTGTTACTACTTGTACTGCTTGTAAAATGGGTTATTTTTGTTTTTTGACTGGTCTGTGCATTTCATAATTTTCATTTCTCTCTTGCGCTTAAATTTCATTCTTTGAGCAGTGAGTTCTAAAGTGCCTAAACTGTCATAGCTGGAGTCATTATCCCTGTGGTAATTGCTGCTCCTGGAAGTGGCTGGCATGTCTCTGCAGCCCCTGAAAGAGGCAGAGCTCGGGGTCTCCACACGCTGTCGTTGCCTGCAGACTTCACTCTTGCAGTTCCCATTGATCAGTAACAGGGAACCGTGGCCAGTAGAAGCTGTGGGCTCAGTGTCTGTGTCTGCAGCATATGGTGCCATGGAGCCATTGCTGTACATACCAGCTGCTTTCAGGGTGTGTGCATGCATGCGTGTGCGCGCGTGTGCGTGCTCAAGGCCAGGGCTGGAGTAAGCCTTGCCTTAACCCCGCTGCTCCACCACCTGCAGCCATTTGTTAGCTGGTGCCCAGCCAGAGCCTGCTTCCTGAACCCTTGTCCCAGCTGTGAACCCCCTACTGCACCCAACCTCCTGCCCCAGATGTGAGTCCCCCTGCACCCAAACTCCTCAGAGCTTGCACCCCGAACCTCCTACTGAAACCCAAACCTCCACCTGGGGTTAAGCCCGGAACCCCTCCCACACTCCAAACTCCTGGCCCAAGACCAGAGCTTGCACCCCTACTCTGGCCAGTAGAAAGTGAGTAAGGATGGGGGAGGAAAGGGGATGGAGTGAGCAGGGTGAGGCCTTGGAGAAGGGATGGAGCAGGGGCGGAGCCTCAAAGAAGAGGGGGAAGGAAGTGGAGGAAGGGTATTTGGGTTTGAGGTAGATCTTACATTGCACTTAAATTGAAAAAATGATCTTGTGGTTAAAAAGATTGGAGGCCTCTGTTCTAGGTGGTACCTCCTTTAATCACTCTGAACAGTTCCTTTTGATTTTAGAAGTACAGTACTTGTTCTTTCTGTCTACACCATTCAAACAGTGTGAAGTGTCCTCTTACTTTAAAGAATCCGAGGACCATCCAAATGTTTTTTTCTGATGTCACTAAAAGGAGCTCAGTTCCATAGCTAGGAATGCTTCAGTGAGCTAACAGATCAGTTAAGTGCCAGTCCTAACTCCATAACAACTTGTGTTGAACTGCAGACCAAGCTCAACCAGAGATTAACGTTGGTCATTTACATCACAGTATCTTCAGTTGTTCTTCTGTGGACGTTAAGGGCATGAAGAACAAGTAGGCCTAAAAACAAGTTTCTCTCTCTATACAAGAAGATATACTCTTGTTTAAGTCATTAAGAGCCACTTATTATTAGCAGATGGAGAGCTGTATGCCAGACCCCCCCCCCCCACCTCCTCTTCAATGCTGGATTAGTGTTAACCTAGACATGTGTAGACTAGGGTGTTAAATATCGGTTAGCTGAATAGTTGATTAACCTCATGAATTCTTATTGATTACTTGACTATTCTATGGTCCCCACGGGTGAGACCAGAAGCTAGTGCACTCCGGCCCTGCTCCCGAGGAGTCCCCTGCCACTCCATGCTTCTGCCTCTGCTATCAGTGGGATACCAGGCAGGAGCTGGTCCACGAGAGGAGCCAATGTAAAAACCAGCTCCCCTCCTGGACTGGCAGCCTGTTGCTCTGTGCTGCTCCCTCTGATACAGAGGCAGCAGTGTGGGTTGGCAGCAGCCACTGTCCAGGGTGGGAGGCTGAGCTCCCAGACAGGAGCTGAGCTGGGCTGCCTGTCTGGCTCCTAATACACATTAAATGCAGAGCCGTAGTGGGATAGGTCTTGGATCTGGTGCGAGCCAGGACTGAGATGGGCTGTTGGCCAGCTTGCTCAAAAATGTACTGGCGAGGAGAATGTGTGTTGTCTATAGCATTAACCTATAGGCTTTTGCTTATCGGTTAATTGACTACACTGTTACATCCATAGTGTAGACAGTTACTTATCCGTATGCAGGAGTGGGCCCAATGACTTGGAGATCAAGATTGCAACACATGAAATGCCAACAGCAGCCTTTTGACTCTTGCTCTTTGGAACTCAAGCAGTTTGTGGAGGTGGCATGGTTGGCATCCAGGGAGAAGGCCAAAAACTGCTTGCCAGGGATGTGACTAGGTAACCGGTACCCAGGAGCAGACAGAGGGATCAGTTGTGTGGCGGCTGCCCCTTTGAACGCTGCCTCAGAGTTTCAAAGCAGCAGCACTGCACAAGTACCCAACTGCCGCTTTCAAGTACCCTCACTTCCCCCCCCATTCTTTGCTGGCTCTGATAGAAGCATCAAGGGAGGGGGGGGAATCGACTAGTCGAGTGTTTCTCAACCAGTGGAACGAGTACCCATGGGGTACTCGAGAGAAGTCTGGGGGGGGGGGTACATCAACACAACTGAAATTTGGAGAAAACTGAATTTTTAAGTTTTACCGCACATTATTATTTTTGTACTTTTTACACCCCAAAATTTCATCGCCCGGCTATGATTAAGTTGTTTAAACAAATGTGTTGCAATGGTAGAAAAAAATTGTGTGTATCTGAAAACTGTAGGTACTGGGGGTACTTTATATGTATGCAAGGTTGAGAAACACTGGATTAGTCGACTGACTCTCTGATAAACATTTGCTTATCAGATAGTCGACTAGTCTTTAACATCCCTAATGTATACCATATTTGCTGACTCCTGTGCTAGATGGGTGTATAAACGGGAAAACTCTTTGGTTTAATTACTCTTGTCCTGCTCTGTATCCTACTGTATTTCTGTATGAATGAGCAGTATGCTGATGAATGAGTGTTTTGTCTATTCTCAAAGAAAAAGTTTAGAAGAATAGCTGTCTACTAGTTGTCCTAAATTAAATCTATCATGTGGTATCACTGGTTGCAAAATTCTCTGTCTGTCATCAGGATTCAATGGAGTGGATTACAAGAAAGAGCGAATGGATTGAAATATTTACAGCTTCTGTTATTTCTGGCTCAGTCTGTCAGAGTCCAGTTTCAACAGATCTGAAAAGCAAATTGCATTTACTCGCATTACATTTATAAAAGTAGGGAAAGCGTTTATATTAATAACTGAATTTTTAAAAACCTGAAATACTCGTAAAACAAATAAAGAGGACTTAGCAGCTGAGAGTGCCTTTTGTTGAAGGTGACATTGGAGCTTTTATCTGTAATTTCAGTGATGAGCAGGAGAAGTATATTATAAAATCAAACTGCATGAAATGCAGAACTCAATGTGATGCTTTCACAACATTGTTGGAGTAGTGGAAGAATAAATTGTATTCTCTTAGTAATGGGATGGGAGAATTGGCTGAATAATGATGTACTTTCAAATTGACTCTGATTTGCAACTTGAAGGATTCAGTGGCAAAGCTCAGATTAATTTTGAAATAGTTCTGTTAATATGAACCTTAAATAAAACAAAATTGATATCTCTCTACAAACTCCTAGATACTCTAATTTGTGATGGAGTTTAATATACTAATATGTAAACAAATGCTAAAATAGTGTATGGAAGAAATATATATTTATATGGTGTGTACATTTAGTTATAGATATAAATACACTATTTTCTGTGTGTTTTAGTAATGGGCTGTTTTAGTATTTTTTGTTTTTAGTATTTTTTGTATGGGCTCTTTTAGTATTTTTTTTGCACCATATGAGGATTTATCTAGGTATATGCACAATATATACAGATATACTGTACATAAATATATATTATATTTGTATTTCCTGTTCATCTTCTAGTGTATTTTCAATTCTGGCTAAAATAAACCTCTTCTTCAGTCTCCTGCTTAAGTGAGACAGTTTGTTTTTGTGGAATCCTGCAAGTCTTCCGCTTATGATCTATTCTATGGGATATGTGAAAAATGTAAGACTGGTGGTTTTTGTGCCGGTGGCCATGTAACTATATTCATATGTTGAAATCTTTCAGTGTGAAACTGTGACCTTGAAGTGCTGCCTTTTACAGTGCTATGGCACTATTTAATTTCTCCCCACTAAACTCTAAAAACTGTAGTGATTTGGATGAATATATGACTTGGGAACTTTCAGAGAAACTTTCAACAGGAAAACCAGTTTAAACTTGTAGAGACAACAAACAGTTTAAACTTGTAGAGACAACAAAACAGGCAATAAATTACCTGTATAAGGAAGGAATGGCATAGGATGATGGGTAAATATTACCTTTCGGTGTATTATAAAGAGAAGGTTGGAGCTATGAGCCACATGGAATATTTTCATTGTTCTCTCTAAAAATATTTTGAACAAAATGTCTAGTTTGAGTGTTTGAGGATCAAGCTGATGTTATTTAGATCTGTTTAGAAAATAGGTATTTTTTCCTCCATAGAAAATTAAAACTTTTACATGAAAACACAAAATATTTAAATTCAATAGGATTCCATGATACTTCATAGAAGCTTTGGGTGCCTTATGCTTCCATTCCCCTCTCGGGGCTGAGTTTTCAGTCTGGACTATATCTCCTACAGTGCTTCACATTCTGTCCCCGTGGAGTGAGGTGGGGATGCATCCTACAAGGTTCTGCCCATGGTGCCTCAAGGGAGGTGTAGTCCAGACTAACAGCCTGACCCATAGAGGAAAATGACTGCCTTATGCTTCCAAACTGCAACTCCCATGAGGCACTGTCTTGCCAGTTTGATTTTCAGGTGTTCATTTTGACAAGAAGATATGAAAGCTTTATGTGGAAAGCATTAACTTTTTTTCACTAAATGAAATTTTGTTTGAACTTTTCCATCAGAATAGTTTGGATATACATTTTTGGGTCAAACCTAATCCCAGTAGGTATACTCATCGGCTGCGTCTAGACTGGCAAGTTTTTCCACAAAAGCAGGCGCTTTTGCGGAAAAACTTGCCAGCTGTCTACACTGGCCGCTTTGAATTTGCGCAAGACTACACTTCAGTTAGTCTATAAGGTGCCACAGGACTCCTCGCCGCTTTCGCAAGAACACTGACGATCTAATGTAAGATTGTCAGTGTTCTTCTGCAAATACAATGACTCTCCTGTTGGGGAAAAAGCCCTCTTGCGCAAATGCTTTTGCGCAAGAGGGCCAGTGTAGACAACTGAGAACCGTTTTGCGCAAAAAAGCCCCGATGGCAAAAATGGTAATCGGGGCTTTCTTGCGCAAAGCCGCATCTAGATTGGCACGGACGCTTTTCTGCAAAAAGTGCTTTTGCGCAAAAGCGTCCTGCCAATCTAGACGTTCTTTTCCACAAATGCTTTTAACAGAAAAACTTTTCCGTTAAAAGTATTTGTGGAAAATTATGCCAGTCTAGACGCAGCCTTAATGTTACTACTACTTTGTAGTGTTCACTGAATCTTTAGAGGCAAACTTTGTTTTTCTTTCCCCTTCCAGGAATTGGAACCTTACATAGTTGGGTTATTGGTACAGACACTGTTCCCTCTGGTCCATCTGGGAACCACCACAAATGAAAGATAATTATAATGTATTGAAACTAGTATGTTGCACTGTGGTGGAGGTAGAATTCAGGGAGCTTTTGTGGAGGGATGAAGGAGGGCACAGCTTCCTGTGTGCCCTACAGTAGACAGTTCAATAGGGATTTCTTGCTGGCTACCATGGTGGTGGACTTGGGGTAAAGATGTTGAATCGGTGAATACATGACTCAGATGGTGTGCATGTCTGTATGGGTCTTATTTTGGCATCCACCACTGTAATGTGTGAGCATAAAAACACAGTAATGTAAAAGCAACTACAGATCTAAGCCCTTGATAGTTACCATGAAGCAATTACTTCTCATTTGCAAGATGAATCTTAACCCCATAATATGACCACTGCAGAGTTCAGCCAATTGGGCTACATGGCAATATATATGATTTGCTCAATAATTTGTAATGTCTGGTATAGACTGCATTCTCCTTAAGTCTGCTCTTTGCATGGAGAAATGCTGGCTCCCTAATAGTAAAATTAGTTGTTATTTAGTTATATATTCAGTATCTTGCAAAAATTATCTTAAAAATAAATAGTTTTTGACCTGCACTCCACTGGCACAACTAAGAAAAATATTTTTTAGCAGCTATTCAAATGCATTCTTGCAGGGTTCATCTGTGGTAAGAATGCTGTACCACAAAGTCTTATAATTAGGTCCTAATGTGGAAGATGAAGGAAGTGGGTGTGTTGTAAAAGGACTGAACAACATTTTAGAGGATTAATTTGAGCTCAAGTTATTGTCAATAAAATGTTAAGTAGCAGAAAAAGAACCTGGCTTCTGTGGCTTTAAGTGTGGGCTTATATATTTTTATTTTGTTCTGGACAAATCTCGGTGCTCATAAAAATGAAAAGCTGTCCAGAATAAGACAAGCTGTGGGCAGGTGGTGGTGAAGTGTGTCTCATTTCTATTACTATTCTGTGTAGTCTGTGTGTGTGTGTCCTCCCCTCCCTTTCCTACACTTTCACATTTAGAGTTCTGAATGGAGACTGAGGGGCATAAACTTGATGCACAATGATTCATGCATGAATTGTTTTGCACATCAAAATGAATATATTACCCTTAGCAATTGTGCTCAATGATCTGACATGTGCCAAGTAGGGATATAAAATACCATTTAATTAATCCTCTACATATTGTTTAACTGGTTAACCCTAGAGCAGTCTCCTCCCCCCCGCTGCCTGTTGCTGGGCTGGAACAGCCTCCTGCCCACGGCAGGTGGAGAGCTGCTCTGGCCTCCGCCAGCTAACCTTAACATAAGAACACAAGAAGGGCTATAGTGGGTCAGATCGATGGCCCATTTAGCCCAGTATCCTGTCTGCTGACAGTGGCCAACACCAGATGCCCCAGAGGGAGGGAACACAACAGGTAATCCTCATGTAATCCCTCCCCGTCACCATTTCCAGACAAACAGAGGTTAGGGACAACATTCCTATGCATCCTGGCTAATAGCCATCAATGGACCTAAGTTCCATGAATCTATCTAGCTCTTTTTTGAACCTTCTTAAAGTCCTAGCCTTCACCACATCCTCTGGCAAGGAGTTCCACATGCTGACTGTGCGCTGAGTGAAGAAAAAACAGGTTTTAAACCTGCTGCCTATTAATTTCATTTGGTGACCCCTAGTTCTTATATTGTGGGAATAAGTAAATAACTTTTCCTTATTCACTTTTTCATACCAGTCATGATTTTATAGACCTCTGTCATAGCCCCCCTTAGTCTCTTCTTTTCTAAGCTGAAAAGTCTAAGTCTTTTTAATCTCTCATATGGATCCTGTTCCAAACCCATAATCATTTTTGTTGCCCACTTCTGAACCTTTTCCAATGCATTAAGGGTGAGGCTTCCTGTGGTTAATTGGTTAAAAATCCACATCCCTAGTGCAAAGCCAAAACTATATTTCATAACATAATTGTTGAAAAAAGATAGAGATTTGTGTCTGGAAAATAACAATATACTGAACGTAACAGAAAATTTGAGCATTGCTCGGGTCCATAACTCAATTAATTTGTGTTTTTTGGAAAATAAAACGAAAAATGTACATGCTTCACTGAAATCATTGCTCTGGGGTAGGGCTGGGGATGATGGATTCAGTATGCAGGCTGTCCCAGGGAGAGAGGACTACCCAAGCCGTCTCTCACCTGACTAGATGAAAAGCATCTCTCCATGGCCTCTGCAGGGCAGTGGGCACATCTGGGGGAAGGGTGCATGTCCCCTGGCTGGGGCAGGTTCAGGTTTGGGATGTGAAAAGTTAACTGGCATGCATCACCCTAAACAGGTGATGCTTACTGGTTTTGGTTAATCAGTGGGGGCTGGAACAATTTGCTGCCTGCCCCAGTCAGGAGGCTACCGTGCCCCACAGGGGGCCTGCCGCAGACAGGGGCTGCACTTGTCTGGAGAAGCCTTTGTCCATGGTGGGCCCCGGCACCCCGCAGGCCGGGGCTGCTTCGGCGAGCGCTGGGGACTGGTGACAGTCCCATCCCCAGTGTGGGGTGGGGGTGCAAGCCCTGCAAGCTGGGGGCTGCTCCAGCCAGGCTGTAGCGGACCCTCGCTTGGGATCCTGTGTGTGTGTGTGTGTGTGTGTGTGTGTGTGTGTGTGTGTGTGTGTGTGTGTGTGTGTGTGTTGGTTAACCGGTTAAATATTAGATAAACCTACTGTTTAACTGGTTAAATGATTAACTGGGATTTAACAGTTCTAGTCCAAGTTCATCTGCCTGCTCCATTCCCCAGCCAGGGTGAGGAATGCAGAAGGGGATGAAGGGGAACAGTAAGCAACGTTCCAATACGAATTGGAGGCTGGCACTTCAAACCCTCCCCCTCAACAGGTGGGAGGCTCAGGGCTGAGGTAGTCCCAGATGGGGCTGGAGTACCTCCCAGCCAGCCCCTTTCACCTGCCTGGAGATTGTCTCTCTTCTCTATGGTTTTATGAGTGGCAAGCCCATTCCAGGCACATCTCATTTTTCCTGGCAAAACCAAACCCTTTCCTTGCTTTAAGTTAGGATAAGAGGAAGCTGTATACCGAATTTGGTGGTTCTAACTCTTACAGTTTAGGAGTTCTTGAACAAACAAGCAGACAGACAGACAAACTCTCTGAAATATATAGTAGATGTATCATTCTTTTTTTTAGCACAAATATCTATTATATTCTTCAGCTCTCTTGCTATGATTAACTCTGAAGACTAGAAGGTTGAGTCTTACAGCCATATCCGTTACACGCACAAATTCTAATTAATAAATTGAAGCCAGTGTACCGTGTGAACCAGTTCACTGAAACTGTTTTGGATGTGTTTTAAAAACAAACATTAATGTGCGTACCTAATAGGGAGGAATGAAAATATGAACATGTTAAATGACTGCACAATATCTAAAGCAGTGTTTCTCAAATTGTGCTCTGAGGAGCCCTAGGGCTCTGCGAGACATCTCCAGGGGCTCCGCGAGTCTGACAGACTGGAAACATCGATAGGTACAACACATACTATCAGTGGACTGCTGGGGCTCCGCATAAATTTTTACACATGTAAAGGGCTCCGGAGCCCAAAAAGTTTGAGAACTGCTGATCTAAAGGATCAGCTTGCAAACTAGACTCTGCCAGACCACAATAATGTAAGGGCTTGTCTACACTGACAAGTTACACCCCTGAGTGTGACAGTTGTAGCACAGTGACACCCTTCCTGAGTGCAGCAAATTACAGCTCTGTAAAGCACCAGTGTGGACCTTGCAACAGAACTAGCACTGTTAGCTGCTCCCCTCCATGGAGTTTGTTTACCTAGAATGCTGGAAGAGATCTCTTGCCATACCCACACTGCGGTGTTAAAGTGCTGCTGCTTTCAATATGAGTGTGTAGTCAAAGCGTAAGTTGACCATTTTTCTATCTCTAAGGAAGTGCTTAGCTACACTACTCTTTTAGGCTTCAGTCTTACTGAACAAATATGAATTCATACAAGAGGGATAAAACAGCACAGCCTAAATCATAGACAGTGTTACTCTGACTGTTATCCCCCATAGAAAAGATTTGTTCCTGGACAGTTAAATTATTCTTAAAGCTGAGTTTGCCATATTGCTAGATTGGGGAATAATTTGTCTGTGGATTAAAGCTACAGAGCAATATTCAGCATTAATGCAGTTGATTGCAACTCTCTTTAAAGCCAAAAGAATTGCACGTGCTTTTCATAGAATCATAGGGTTGGAAGACACCTCGGGAAATCATCAAATCCAACCCCCTGCCCAAAGCAGGACCAATCCTAACTAAATCAAGATGGAACTTAAAAACCTCCTGATGCTGGATTTGACTCTAAGTACTCTTACTGTTAAAAAATGTACACTTTATTTTCAGTCTCAATCTGTCTAGCTTCAGTTTCCAGCCCTTGGATCATGTTGTTTCTTTTCCTGCTAGATTGAAAAGCCCATCCTTAAATATTTGTTCCCTGTGTCGATACTTGAAGACTAATCAAGTCACCACTATTAACCTTCTCTTCCTTAAACCAAACAAATCGTGCTCTTTGAGTCTATCCCTATAAGGCATGTTTTCTAATCCATTAATCATATTCTCGATAAACCTAATCAATTTTTTTATCAACATTCTTCTTAAACTGTGAGCCTCAGAATCAGATACAGCATGCCTAGGGTTGCCAGATGGTTTCAACAAAAATACTGGACACACTTGACATCACAATTTACATTACATCTTATTTAGAAAATCTCGGACATTTATATTTTCTCAATTTGTTTCCTGAACAGAAAGCTCAAATACTGGACTGTTCGGTTCAAAACTGGACACCTGGCAACCCTAAGCATTCCAGTAACGGCTGAATCCAAGCCAAATGTAGAGGAGATTAACCTAATGTTATCCAGGTTTTTCAGAAAACAAAACAAAACAGTGCTAATTTACCTGTTTCTTTCCAGGTGGTGTAAGGAAAAAATTAATGGGGACACTGCTAAATGATTGGTACAACACTAATCCTTACCTAAAACTACTCTTTTCTTAGGTCTCAATAAATGCGCACACTCACACTCATGCTGTAGCAGGAGAGTTGATGCACCCCAAACATTATAGTTACCCAAACTTTGAGATGGTTTTGGTGAATCAACAGCCAAGCTTCCAGGGACTCTCCTTTTGTCCAGCTGTTGGGAATTTAGGTTTTAGCTCCTTGCCCAAAAGATGGCTCTTTTCAGCTCCTTCCTTGGATTTCTCCAAAGTGTATACTTTTGCTTAATCTTTTATAACTAACTTAAAGTTACATGTTTTGTTAGTCTTTAAAGTGCTACTAGACTTTTTGTTGTTTTTAAAGTTTTTCCTATTACAGACTAACTTGGCTATCCCTCTGAAGCCTTTAAAGCACACAGTTAATAGGGACTCCTTGTGGATCATGATATTAATCTGTGTCATCAAGTCTCCTAATTTCAACAAATTATTTATTTTTTTAATTATCAAAGCATTTCTAGTATTTCTGGTCATAACAGCCATTTGTGTCTGGGCACTGAGTGGAGGTCAGCCGTCCAAACATTCCTTCCATTGTCACAATACATTAACTGTGTGTCTCAGCCTCCCATTCTGATTAGCAAAGATGCAGTCATGCAACAGTTTGGCCTTGCCTCTCAGAGCCTAAGATTATTCCTAGCTATGTGGTATTTGGTTTTTGTTTAGCAGTGGTGGGACACACAAAATGGCTGAGTGCAGTACTGTCAGTTTCTGGGGTTATGTACAGTAGTGTTAAATTCCAGGGTTAAACTAGTTCTGGCACTTTTCATCCATAGATTTCAGAGCATTTTATAAATGTGGCAAGTATCCCTACATTGGGAAATCGAGGCACAGAAAGGCCTGTTCACTGGGTCACAATTGATCATGGGAAGTGTGTAAGACATGTTTTATCTTCTGCAGTGTTAAGCTAAATATGAATGGACCTGTTCCTTAACATGAAACAGATATAGAAATAATGCACAAAAGCATTACAATCCTCTACAAAGGTAGTTTTATGGTAGATTTTGGTTGTCTTTACTGCATGCCATATTACCATATGTCTTTGAAGACTTCATATGAATGTTTGTGTTGATTGCTATGTGCTTTTTATTCTGTAAATGATGAGGAAATACATTTTTATTTTTTTTCCACCTATGGTTTTTGGCCATAAATTTGACATTAATGAGAACTAAATCTTTGCTGTCAGTGACTAATTGGGAATAGCATGGGAAAAGCACATGCAACCCTGTTTATCAGGCATGCTTCATCTAGTCTTGCAGAGATTAACAGCCTTTACCCCAGTGTTAACAATTTACTTCAAATGAGTCATATCCGTTTTCTCTTGTGGGATGCATTACTGCAGTTACCTCTAAGGCAGTCAGTGTTATCTGAGTGACACATTGCAGGATACTGATAGTGGTAGCAATTTCAAGCAGTGTTGATCTGGTGTGAGATTAACTGTTGCTTCACTAATTGACAAACATTTTTCAGAAAGCTAATGGGGGGGGGAAATATAATAAAAAACATTCATAAAGTTGATAGCAACTGAATGTCCAGCTCTGTTTGGTAGCAAACCCTGTGTAAAACTTCATGTACTTTGCTGTCCACAGTGATCATTTACCTCTCTTTTTTTGTTTGTTTGTTTAGTGATAAACTCCTTTTAAAAGGAGATTGAATTTTGCCTTTTGAATTCAAAATGGCTTTGGTCTTTTAACTTGTTTGTCATTAGGCAAGGTTATTTCTGTCTTATAGAGTTGTGGTCCTGAAGCTGACTGAATCCTTGGGGGATTATCACAACAAATACATATTGAAACAAGACCAGACCCAAGGATTCTTCTCCCACTCTCCCCTGTATCATGTGTTCAGATGTTGGAGTCTTAATAGTGGTGCTAAGTGATAGGAACAACTTATTATCTTCTTCTGTCTTCTCTTTATCATTGCTGTTTTATAAATAAGGAAATGAACAGGAGAGAGGAGATTACTGTGGTGGATTGTTTTCTGTTTCAGGGTTTGCAGGCAGTTAATCATAGTTTACCTTTTTCTTTTCTAATGGAACAAAGTACATCTGGGAATAAAAATGGGAAATGATATTTGGACTATAAAGTGAGACCTTTTCATGTAATGAAATAAACTGTGAAATCACCTTGATCATAATTGTTAATTTTCAATATGGTAAAATATTTCTGCATTCTAGTATATGTTAGTACAGGCAGTCCCCGAGTTACGCGGATCCGACTTATGTCAGATCCGCAGTTACGAACGGGGCCCTTCCTCTCCCTGGTCTCCAGCAGACCAGGGAGAGGAAGCAAAGCGGCGGAACACGCGGGCAGCGGACAGGGCTGTCCGCTGCCCACGCGCTCCGCGGCTTGGCTCTGCTTTGCCCCTCCCCCGTCCCCCTGGTCTGCAGACCAGGGACGGGGGGGGGGGGGGCGCAAAGCAGAGCCAAGCCGCGGAGCGCGCGGTCAGCTGACAGCCCAGACGTGTCTGGGCTGTCGGCTGGCCGCGTGCTCCGCGGCTTGGCTCTGCTTTGCCCCCCGTCCCCCTGGTCTGCAGACCAGGGGGACGGGGGGCAAAGCAGAGCCAAGCCGCGGAGCACGCGGTCAGCGGACAGCCCAGACGCGTCTGGGCTGTCCGCTGCCCGCGTGTTCTGCCGCTTTGCTCCCCGTCCCCCTGGTCTGCAGACCAGGGGGACGGGGAGCAAAGCCACGGAGCCTGAGGGCAGCAGGACAGCCACGATGCGTCTGGGCTGTCCCGCTGCCCCCGTGCTCTGCGGCTTTGCTCTGGACACCTGTGGTACAGCAGCTGGGGTGCTGCTAGTTGGTCCCGTAGCGCCGCTCTGGGCGCTACGGGACCAACCGGGCAGCACCCCAGCTGCTCTGCCCCAGGCGTCCTGATTCAGCCACTGCTGGTCAGTTTCAGCAGCGGCTGAATCAGGACGCCTGGGGCAGAGCAGCTTGGGTGCTGCTGGGTTGGTCCAGTAGCGCCGAGGAGCGGTGGCGCTACTGGACCAACCCAGCAGCACCCCAGCTGCTCTGCCCCATGCGTCCCCAAGTCAGCCACTGCTGAAACTGACCAGTGGCTGACTACAGGAAGCCCCTTCCCCGGGCTTCCTGGAATCAGCCGCTGATCAGTTTCAGCAGCAGCTGACTTGGGGATGCCTGGGGTTCTTAAGTTAAATCTGTATGTAAGTCATAACTGGCGTCCAGATTCAGCAGCGGCTGAATCTGGACGCCAGTTCCGACTTACATACAGATTCAACTTAAGAACAAACCTACAGTCCCTATCTTGTACGTAACCCGGGGACTGCCTGTACATATGTACCCTTATTATTTATCAGTACTGTGCATCTCTGGTACTCTAGTAATATTTCATGCAATGTAGATTGAGTAAAAAGGTAAAGTGGGTAAAGAGCAATGTACACTTCTGGCATTACATATAGATATTCATTGATAATAAGGAATCCATATTCTAGGGATGGTGGATTTCTTGCTGTAGCTGTAGGGAACAGTCATGCATTATTATTTGGAAACCTGAGGAAATCAAAACACAGTCCCGTACTCCCCTTACATTCTGATTTAGTAAATATCTGTCTAGTAGTCTATCTGACCAAAATTAAAACCGAATGGGGACAGAGCGGGAGTCCAGAAGGAAACAGAGAGATCAGTGAAAGAAGATGTTAAAATTCTTTTAATCAATTTGCCAGAGAAGCAAGATGAACACAATATGAAAAGTCTGATAGTACAGAATTATGTTCAGACTTGCTTGGAACTCTGACCAGACTTTAAACAAAGGATTTCTGTCTAGTGCCACTTTGTTGTAGATGCAGGCGCAGATCCTCAGCAGGTAGAAATGTATTACAGGAGACCTACTCTGATTATCACGGGCTGAAGATCTGGCTCACAGCCTAACAGACACAAAAGACAGGACTATGTGGCACTTTAAAGACTAACAAGATGGTTTATTAGGTGATGAGCTTTCGTGGGCCAGACCCACTTCCTCAGATCAAATTGTGGAAGAAAATTGGCATGACCATATATACCAAAGGGATACAATCAAAAAAAGTGAACACACCTAAAATAGACAAATCCGATTTTAGAACAAAGGGCAGATGAGAGGGGAAGTTAATGTCTATGAGATAATGATATTAGAGGTGATAATTGGGGAAGCTATCTTTGTAATGGGTAAGATAATTAGCATCTTTGTTAAGGCCCATTTGTAAAGTGTCAAATTTAAGCATGAATGACAGTTAAGAGGCTTCTCTTTGAAGTCTTGTGTTAAAGTCTCTTTGAAGCAGGATGCAGGTAGTCAGGTTGTTGAGACAATGCCCAGTCTGGCTGAAATAGCAAGAAACTTTTTTCTTTGTGAAACTGTCTGATGTCTGTTTTGTGTGCATTGATTCTTTGGTGAAGTGTCTGAGAAGTTTGTCCAATATACATAGCAGACGGACACTGTTGGCACATGATGGCATAAATTATATTTCTGGATGATCAGGAATATGTGTTCTTGATCTTATAACTGAAATGGTTAGGTCCAATGATGGTGTCAGCAAAGTAAATATGTGGACAAAGCTGGCAACGGGGTTTGTTGCAAGGCAAAGTTCCAGGGTTGGTGGTAGTGTGGTATGTCCTGTGGTTGTTGGTAAGAATCATCCTGAGATTAGGTGGTTGTCAATAGGAGACTGAGAGGCTCTGGGAGACAGACCCATAGAGTATAGTATCCTGTTCCAGTATAGGTTGTAGTTTATTGATAATGTGTTGGACGGGTTTAAATTGGGGGTATAGGTGATGACAAATGGTGTTCTATTGTTGCTTTTCTTGGGTCTGTCTTGAAGTAGATGGTTTCTGGGTATTCGTCTGGCTCTTTCAGTTTGTTTTTTTATTTCTCTGGGTGGGTAATTGAGGTTTATAAATGCTTGGGGAGAGATCCTGAAGTTTCTGGTCTCTGTCAGTGGGATTAGAGTAGATGCAGTTGTATCAAAGGGCTTGGCTATAGACGATGGATTGTATGGTGTGTTCTGGTTGGGAGCTGGAGGCATGTAGGTAATTGTATGAATCAGAGGGTTTTCTGCAAAGAGTAGTATCTAATTTACCATTGGTGATTTGTACTGTCGTGTCCAGGAAATGGATCTCTCCTGTAGAATGGTCCAGGCTGAGATTGATGGTGGAGTGTAGGTTGTTAAAGTCTCTGTGGAATGCATCCAGTGTTTCTTGGCCATCAGGGGCAGCCCGTGAGCATAGGCAGACTCAGCGGTCGCTTAGGGTGCTGCCTTCAACAGAGCACCCGATGATGATGACACGGGGCGCCCAGGGTGCCCGATGATGATGACACGGGGCGCCCAGGGTGCCCGATGATGATGACACGGGGCGCCCAGGGTGCCCGATGATGACATCACACCACTGACAGCCGTTCAGGTGGGTGCTCCGATTGCGCGTTCCGCCTGGGGCACCAGCTGCCGCAGCCAGCCTCGGCCAGCTCCTGTTGGCCATGGGTCCAGATCATAAAGATGTCATTGATGGAATGCAGGCTGTTTAAATAGCTGCTTCATTAGCAATTTTGATGTGCTTGATTTGTATCCCTCTGTCGACCAAGGGATGTAGTCTAGACGTAGTGCATGAGTCTGAGAAAACCAGCCCAGAATCAAGAGCTCTAGGATAGAACCTGCTGAGAGGACATGACACCCTGAAGTCCACTGAAATCAAGCTCATTCTGACCTGCAGGGGTTATTTAGTTTCATAATCCTGAGTACCCTACTAGGAATGTTTTTCCCCAAGCTTCTGGAAGTTTCACTTAGGTTTCTATTAAGTGCAATCAGAGCCATCCCTAGGTTGGTGTGGGGCTTGGAAAAAATCCAGCCTCCCTGCTAGTCTCCTCACTGTCGATCCGGCACGCTTGCCTGCCTGCCGCTTGTCTCCTTGCTCACCACCTCACCTGTCTGCCCGCCCATCATTCTCCTCCTCATCATATGCCCACCCCTCTGCCTACTGCTCACCTCCTCACCTGCCTGCCAACCTCTCGCTTCCCCTCTAGTTTCCTCATCATCTGTCCAGCACTCTCCTCTCCCTCAGCCTGATTGTCCCACTCCTCCTTACTCTCCTCACCTGCCCCATCTCCCTCCCCACCTCATCTCTCTCCCCACTCACCCCTTTACCTGAATATCAGAACACATGGCATCCCAATCACACAGTGGTCAGGATGCCAGACAAAGGGCTAATTATTGAGATCGTCAAGATTTAATTGAAGAGTGGGGCCCAGGGTGGCTGCTATGATTCATTGAACCCAAGGTAGAGCTCTGACTGCAGCATACTTGTTGTGTAGACCTGTCTGTGTGTGCACAAAATCTGTGGCTACAGCTATTGCCATCAGAGATCATGAGCTAAGTGGTTATAAATCCTTAAGACACTTTTAATCTAGCAATGTAGCTACCATAATAATTTATTACTTCTACTCATAGCCTTCTAGCTCCTCTTAATTTTTCAAGAAACAAAAAATACATTCTGCCTATTTATAGAAGGCAGTGGCCTGAATTCATTTCTTATATGACAGCTAATGTAACTCAGTTCCCTTTGGCACTCTTCTAAATATTATGGCATTTCTCAATAGAAAACTATAATTTGGCAGCTTAAGGCTAGGAAAAATGTGCATGATTCTCTGTGAGAGCACTTCAGATAAGTGAACTGATTAGAGCCTAGATTTTTTTTTCAACACAGAACAAAATAAATCTCTTATTATGAGACAATTTGTTTTACTAGGAGTGATTTACCTCATGCCTGGGAGAAAATCATGTTTCACTGAAACGTGCTCCAAACAGGCTTTGTATATTGATTCATGTTTCTGAATAATAATAATAATTAATAATAATCAGAGGGGTAGCCGAGTTAGTCTGTAACAGGAAAAACTTAGACAACAACAAATAGTCTAGTAGCATCTTAAAGACTAACAAAACATGTATAATAATAAAATTCGTGTACATGTTTTCAGGTTAGCTTTCCAATTAAAAACTGTTTTCTTGGCATAAATAAAAAGGGTCCTGAGTCTGAAAAGCTTGTTTGCCTTACGTAAAACCAGTACCATGTGAAATTAATTACTCTGATTCTTCTGATGTATACACCTTCCCAAATCTTTGGCACAGATAAGAGCTTTTGTTCTAGTGAAATCTGTTTCATTATAATAGACACAATCTTATATAAAGGGCAGAAGGAGAAAGGAAACTAATTCTTGACAAATGGCAAAGTTGAAGGACTGCTTTCAAGTCATTTTTACTTTCAAAATTTTGTTGCAACTACTTACGTATACTTTTATCTCTAGTCATACATACATTTGGAGTGGAACCTTCAAAGGTGCTCTGCTTTGGCCTTACTTTCTAAGTTTGGATGTGATAGGAGTTTTATCAGTGACTTCAGAATTAGGCCAATTCTTTTGAAAATCACACCCTTGAAATGTGCAAGTCCTACTGTTGTATATAGGTCTGCTTTTGTACCTTGTTCTGTACATTAGAGATGTTCTGTAGGCAGCCGTCTCACACCTGGACAAGAATACCTCTAGCATTTTCTTGTGCATCTTTCCTTACCATTCTTTTTCTGGAAAACCTCCATGAACATCAGTGAGTTTTTATATGATGCAGGTTCAGGCTTTGACACTCTTTTTAAAATCATTTAAAATATTTTGGTTCTTATAACATTCAAAACAATTATTTGTCTCTCTGCCTAGATGATCCTTTCTGATTTTTGCTTTGGAGAAGGTGAACGTAGCAAAAATCTCTCAAACAGTTTTAAATCTCTCAAGCAAGGAAACTTCAGTGGATTTATTCCAACTTTCTGGAAACCCTCTTGCTTGAATAACAATGGCTTGGAACTCTGACTGAAGGAAGTGTGAGTAGGTAGAGATGTACAATGCTAGAGGACATCTACTCCATGCAGAATCATCCCTTGGCAAACTTACTTCATTTTGTGGATCAGCATTACTTGAGAGTCCTTTTATAAATTATCTAATGATGTCCTCCAAGATGGGGCATAGATCAGGTGCAAGCAGGGCAATTGTGGTCCATACTTTGCAAACATGTG
The DNA here is from genome assembly GCF_049634645.1 of Pelodiscus sinensis. Lineage (NCBI taxonomy): Eukaryota > Metazoa > Chordata > Testudines > Trionychidae > Pelodiscus > Pelodiscus sinensis. The sequence continues at coordinate 97,600,737 of NC_134713.1, read as the reverse complement.
AATTACACTTGGAGGTTCTGATGACCATCCAGTGTGTGTGTGGCAGGAGGTGCTAGGGTGGGACAGGGTCTTCCTTCTCGGGAGTAACTAGAGATTCTCCAGCCCTGCAGATGTCTCAGAAGCCACAGGGCGCTTCTGTGGATCTCTGGCAGTGCATTCAATGAACCAGGAACCATGGACATCCAGGGATCCTGATTCTCATGGCAGCGTTATTGTCTCTTCTTTTGTATTTATGTTCCTATCTGTTTTTAATTATTAATTTCATTGGGCTCATTTGTTTTTCTTTCTAATATGTTCTGTGTGATAGTAATAGTAACTCTACTCTTCTGTCTCTTTGCATTTAAAATGGCAGGCATGTGTCTTTTATGGAAGTTGAAAAAATTTGAAGAGGAATTTTATATGTCCCTGATCAACCTTAATTTGCAGTACTGTCATTCAAATAATGCTGGTCACAGTTATTTTTGGCTCTACGTAGGTAAAGATCATTATTTCCATTTTACAAGTGGCAAAATTGAAGCATGGAGAATTTGAAACTTGTCCCGATCACAGAGCAAGTTAATGTATGGCTAGGAAGAGACCTAGGTCTTAACACAGTGTTTCTCAACCACAATGGGGCTACATGATCAGAACCACAGTGTGCCTCCCCCAACAGACCCCTGTGCCCAGCATTTCCTGTCCAGAGAGCCCTCCACTGAGTGGGGCCAGGAGTGAAGTCCTGGGTAGGGTGCCTGGCAACAGAGATCCCAGGTTTTGCTGTGCAGGGCAGACAGGAGTCAGGACCCTGGACCTGACTGCGGCTATGTCTGTTCCTATTTTTTTTCCAGTTGAAGTGTGTGTGCACGTGTGGGGGGAGGGGGGGAAAGGGGGGAGGTGTTGTTAAATCAGACACGCTAAATAAATGTAGACCAAGTCTTTAGTAGGACTGCTCACGTGGGTTAAGACTACTCAGCTCATATTGCCTCACCTCACATGAGTGCTGTTATCCCAGTCTCGCAGAGGGGGAACAGAAGCAGTATTGCCATCCCCCAAAGTTGAAAAATCACTGAGTCAGATCTAGGGATGTAAGCAACTAGTTATCAGGTAGTCAATAAGCCTAGACTTATCGGGTAGTCAAGTCATTACTCGACTGCTCGCTGTATCAGAGGCAGCAAGATGGGTGGGCAGGGGGGAGCGAAAGCAGGAGCCCGTGCTGGGAGCAGCTGGCTAAAAGCCGGTTCCCCCCCCCAACTCTGGTGGTGGGTGGGAGGGCAGGGGAGGCAGAGCCACAGCAGGGGTAGGTCCCAGTCCCTCTGGCATTGGCTGCTGGTAGAAGACACGAAACTGCACTAGATGGACCTTTGGATTTACGCAGTATGTCCATTTTTATGTTCTCCTTATTTATATGGTTTTAAATATCATGGGAGGGGGAGAATACATTATGTTGTTTCTGTTTTGTAGTGCACATTGTCTCTGTCAGATCAAGGCTAGTGAATAGAGTTGATCTATAGATCTGCGTGTTTCCGGAAATCACTGTTATCTTATTATTTATATTGCGGTAGGACCCCTGCACCCCAATCATTGACTAGGGCCTCACTGTGCTAGGTGCTGTGCAAACATAGCATAAAAAGACAGTCCCCAAAGAGCATACTATCCAAGTAGACCTCTATTGGCTCTCATTTCTGGGTTTGCCATAAACTTCATGCCAAAAAAGACAGCAAGCAAGAAGCTAAGCCATCTCAATGAAAGAGCAGGTCCTCTGGCCCCTGTTGGGCTTTAGTCTAGTTAAATGCTCGTGCTTGTTATTTCCATTTCACAATTTTAGCAGCAGTGTACCTTTGAAATTCAGAGCCCAGATCTCAAGGGTCAATGGTTGTCTGCCCTAGGAATATATCAGGAACGTTGCAGTTAGTGCATTGCTGACTTTCAAATTTGGGGGAAGTCTAGTACTAGATTATACATCTCTAAGGGTATGTCTACACTGCTGCTGTCGATCTTGGAAGGTTTGAATTAGTGGGGCTAGTGAAGACAAGCTAATTTGAACTGAGAGGGGCTCTCCAGTTGATGCCAGTAGTCCTGCTTCCACGAGGAGTAAGTGAAGTCCAAGGGAGAGTGATCTCCCTTTGACTTCCTGCAGTGTGGACAGCACCAAAAGCGGAGTTAACGTACTTCAATTTCAGCTACTCAATTAATGTAGCTGAAGTGGTGAATCTTAATTCGACATTGTCCTGTAGTGCAGACATACATACCCTTTGAAAAAATTCATCCAGCATAGCGGATTCATATTGTTCTTTCACACAGTTCTTTCTAATTTTGAGGTTTGCGAAGAGTGTATCATTTATAGTGGATTTGTTTTCCTCAGAGTAGAAGCTTTTTAAATGACATTTAGTAAGTTTAAAACATTTAATAAATAAAAATCTATATACAGTGCATTCACAATGCTGCTCCATCAGTAGTTTTGATAGTCTGGGAAGAGCCCATTTTCAGTGTTTCAGTTGTCTCTTTGCTCACTACAAAGATTATAATGCTCTTATATGTCCTCCCCACTACATGAATACCTCACATTTAAAACCATTTTTGGTAGCACTGGATTAGGAGATACTTGTCCCCAGGAATTCAGGGAATTGAAAAGGATTCTTTTGCAAGCTCCCTCTGCATGTTTGGATCAGAACTGCCTCCTTTAATCTTAATCCTTTTTTCAAAAGTCCCTGGGGAGAATGGGTTTGAGTCCCAAGATCCTTTTTTGGAACCTGAAAGTTTTAAGGCTGAACTCCCTACCCCGGTCCAAGAGACTTGATTCCTCTTCCCCCTACCATCCCTCAAAACTCACCAAATTCAATATGGTGTGTGTGTGGGTGGGTGTGTGTGTGTGCGTGCGCATGCGCAGTTCCTTATTCATGTGGCATTTTCCGTAGGTGTAGGAAGTATTTTAGTCTACATTTAGGCGGATATGCAGAGTAGCTATACTGGAGCAACAACCTACTGCAATATTGCAACGTACTCCTTAAATCAGTAGAGCTGTTCACATGCTAACCCTCCTCCCCCGTAAAAAACAACAAATAGTCTAGCAGCACCTTAAAGACTAACAAAACATGTAGATGGTACATGTTTTGTTAGTCTTTAAGGAGCTACTAGACTATTTGTTGTTTTTTTAAGTTTTTCTTCTTACAGACTAATTTGACTACTCTTCTGAAGCTTTTGTACATGGTAAAAGTTAAGCATGTGATTAAATGCTTTGCTGGATTGGGGCCGGAATGGTAGGTATCTTGCATGATAGAGACATAAATGGGCAGTAGCAGTGGTGCGCATATATATATATATATATATATATATATATATATATATATATATATATATATATATATATAAAATAAAAACTTTTATACTCCCAGTAGAAACAAGGCAGAAAATTGTAGTTTGTGTAGAAGGTTCTATTCCATAGGTTTTCAAGGAGGAACTTCTAATCTTCCATGCAGATAACAGCAGCCCCTCAATCCCTGACCGAACTGACAGGAAAGCACAATAGTTCTCCCAGCTTAACTAAACCACACTCAGTGATACTAGGTCAGATTTTTGATATCCCTGTGTGCTGCTTTCCAGTTCACTCCTTATGTTCTGTGTTCTCTGTTGTTAATGAGAGAGCATGAGGATTTTTCTTCCTCTTTATCTAGTTGTATGCTCTTGCAAGTTATTACAATGACTACCTTTTCATCCTATCAGTCTGCCAGGTTGTCTATATTAGAGCTGTGTCTCACACCTATTGTAAGTGAGTTGTTCTGTAAGAATCAGGTCCCTTGTTGTTGCCCCTTAAAAGAAAAAGACTGCTAATAAGAGTAGGCTGGAGGCAACTCCCCGCACCCAGACACACATCCACTGCTCTCTGAACAGAAACAAACTCTTCCATGCTTTGAAACCATGGAGCTGTGCACATAGCTGACTTATGCTATCACATGAACTTCCTGTTGGTCTCTAGTTTTCCCCCTCTTTCTCCCGTATTGTAACAAGTGAATTTCAGCCATGATGGTGCTGATAATTAAATATGTCTTCCTGAACATAAAGGGATTTAATAACCGTATTAAAAGAAAAAAACAACCTCAGCGCTGTAAAAAGGGAATGTTGATGTTACTGTGACAGAACTTGGAAGTTTTTAAACTGAATAGAGATTGCATAGACTGAACTGTTTCCATTTGCTTTTATTCTAAAATGAGGAGCATTCCTCTACTAATACAAAAGCTGAATGTCAATATTCAGAGCACAAGATTGGAAAGGGCAGATTTACTTTCCTCCGGGCTGAAATTGGCAACTCTATAATAGTCTTTGCCTATCTCTATGGGCCAAGTCAGGATGATCCCAAAGGTTTTAATAATTTCTTGCATTTAAATGACCTGGGACACTCTCCTATTATAAGCAGGGCTTTAATGGACCTCTAAATCCAGTTCTTGATAAATCTTCCCCAGCTTCATATTAAGACACTAATACTCACTGGTAAAGCTACAGTTTTGTCCTGAAAGCATGGATTCCATGACTTTCTGTGGCTTGGCTGGAAGAGCTGTCAGCCCTGGAACTGAAGGCGCGATGGTCTCTGGAACAGCTGACAGGCAGCCAGCCCTTGTGGCCACCAGAACAATGGCTGAGGTTGGGTCAGTGCCATGGAATAGCTGCAAGCCCCAGCAGCACTCTGTGTCTCCTTCATACTTCCATGGTATTTTTAGTAAAAGCTTGCAGCAGGTTGTGGGTTTCTGTGAAGTTTTGTTTATTGTCAACAATAGGGATGTTAAGGACTAGTTGACTATCCGATTTCCACCCCCCTCCTTGCTGCCTCTAGCTGATAGAGGCAGCATGGGAGGTGGGGGGGAAGGGATACTTCAAAGTGGTAGAACCGCACAGCTGAGCCTGGGCTTAGCTATGCAGCGCTGCTTCTTTGAAATGCTAAGGCGGCGTTCAAAGGGCAGCGCTGCACAGCTGAACCCGGGATCAGCTGTTTGACGCTGCTGCTCATGGACCTGGGGTCAGCTGGGGACTCCAGCTGACCTTGGGTGCTGGGGAAATGCCGAGCAGAACCCGCAGTCAGCTGGGGAGTCCCCAGCTCTGGTGTGGCATTTCAAAGCGGCAGCGCAGCATGGAGCCCGGCGTCAGCAGGGGACTCTGATTCCCCTGCTGATTCAGGGCTCCATGCTGTGCTGCTGCTTTGAAATGCACAAGAGCCCCTGCTGGAGACTTTTGTACATTTCAAAGCTGGCATGCTGCCCTGCAGCCCAGTGGGGGGCTCTTGTACATTTCAAAGGAGGAATGTGGAAGTGCCTATCAATTAGTCGATTAATAGATGGAAATTCCATCAATTCTATCCATTGACTAGTCAATTAACCGTTACTTAACATCCTTAGTCTGCAACTGGCCTAGGACTTTCATTAAAAACAGCCATGACAGAATTGTAGCCTTACTCATTGGGTACTTCATACATGCATGTGTTTAGGATTGAATAATCCCATGGCCAGAGACTTTGTTTTTTCTGCAGCTCATTCATCATATTCGAGATTGAACTATTTCTTAATGTCACAAGGTTTGATCCAACACTGATTATGGCATTGGTGGTGGTATTCTATCTAACTGTACTCCTATGCATATATCCTTTAGATTTCCAGGGTATGTGTCCCCTACTAAAACATGGAGATTAAATGCTTTTTTGTTGTTTGACCTCTCATTTGATAACTCTGTCCAGTAGGAGTCAGAAGTTGATTTACCAACAATTGCCTACGCCACTTCTTCAGGAGGCCTTATATTTTCGCATATCGCACTTGCATTATCTTTAAAAAGAAACGGAAAACACGGAATTCATAGTGTGGTGAAGGAAATTAAGGCTTTTGGTGTAGATTAGGTTTCTGCTCTCTCCCTGGAGAAACTCAGAACCCTCATTGATCTACGACCGCGTTGTTCAACATGCTAGCCACTAGCTATATGTGGCTATTTGGCTGGATGAGTGTGGTTAGTTTGCTATAGCAGTAGCCACTATAGTGACTACTGCTTCAGAACTGGTTGGAACCTCAGATCTAAGATATGAAATCAACATACTTCTGACCCAAAAGGTCGAGTTTACTTTATTCTCTTCCATGCAGATTAGAGACTAATATAACAAAGACATGGCTAGGTCATTAAATGGCTGAACTGTATGTGAGAGAAGCAGGAGAAAACACTAGGAAGAAGGGGTGGAAAAAGACAAGGGCGCATTTCAAATAAGACTTGAGACAAACAGAAATTTTGGGCTAAGTGCTGCTTGGAGAAAGTGCTTGGAACCGTTAGAAAAGATACTGTCTATTTGATTTACAGAAAAAGCTTTGCACACTCTTTGTAAACAAATTGTCTCAAACAAATACTTGATTCCATCATCAATTTCTCCTTCATCCTGAAACAAGACCCTGACTTTTGGCTAACTACCTACGTCAAAAGGAGTAACATTAGCGTACATCTCTCTGTGCTTTGTGGTTCAGTTTTTAGTTTCTGCAGTATACTTTAGTGAATACTTGATTCAGGACTGTGAAGTCTGGTCTCTCCTATGAAATCTGCCTACTGTTGAATAGTGATAGAGATGCAGCCATGTTAGTCTGGTCTAGCTGAAACAAAAGACAGGACTATGCAGCACTTTAAAGACACGAAAGCACATCACCTAATAAACCATCTTGTTAGTCTTTAAAGTGCTGCATAGTCCTGTCTTTTGTTTCTGCCTATTGTTGGGCATTACCGCCCTTACATCTGCACTGTCTGAGCCCAACTAGCAGCTGCTGCTCTTTGGCTGCCCAGCTCTGAAGGAACTGCTGTTGACAGCGGCAACCCAGAAGTAATGGTGACAATACTTTGACACTCCCCCACCCCTCCAAAAGTCTTGCGACCTTTTTCCTCCCCGAGATACCATTTTAGGTTGGGAACCCCGCTGTTACAACACTGTGAAGTTTCAGATTGAAGTATCTGAAATTGTGACATTTAAGATTTTTAAAAACATATTCCTGAAATTCACCAAAATGTACTATGAATTTGATAGGCTCATGCTTATAGTACAATGAGGCCCTTTCTCTTGTTCACCATATACTTTAAAAAGACAGAAGGTGAGATCTTAATCTCATTGAAATCAAGGGGACTTCTGCCATGGACCTCACCGAGCCAAAATTTCACCTGAAGAGTCTTGTCTTTGATGCTGTGTAATCCATCTAAGAACTTGCTCTGTCTTTTCTCCTCAGTCTCTTCTGGAGGTCTGTCTTTTGAGCGCCTACGTTGCTCTTTCTTGGGTTATTCCAATTTGGAGAAATTGTTGCTGGAACCAGGTATTTTGTTAGTGCATTTCTGTTTGTTTACAAAGAATGTAGGAAGTCCTGTTTTCCTGAACATGGATAGAATCTGATTGCTCCATGCTGTTTAACTGGGTAAGCTGCAAGGAAGTGATTTACACCAGTGTTTCTAAGGATAGTTAGTGGGAAAGCCTGGCATGCAAGTCTGTTAATAATTGTTTGCATATGTCCTTGTGCTGAGACAGCACCGTAGGCGCCATACAGAATATCCTGAGTGTTTAATCACTATTATTTATTTCTACTTCAGGTGTGGCTGTTTAAACTATAATCAGCACAGGGACTGATAAAACCACTGGCAGGTTTGTTTGTTTTTAACACATTTTTAAAAGGGGAGTGTAAAACGTATGACATGAGGCAGCAGATTCACCTGACTAGGATATAGCCGTGGTAGTGTGTAGAATGCATCTTGAATGGCCCCTTGCTAGTCACCTTCCTTGGGCAAGAGTCAGCATGGGAGGATTTAGATTTCTTAAATTCTTCAGAATTGCATCTTCCTACCTCATTTGTGATCAGCCTTGCACTCAACTTCCTTTAACCTCTGTCTATAAACCTGTAAAAGCATACCCACCCCAGTTGCGTTTTCTGGTTCTCAGATTGTACAAGACCACAACTTTTGGGGATCGTCTCTGTATCTCCTGGTATGTGATAAAATCAAACCCACAGATATTAAGAGTATGCTGTAACTTTTGACACTGAAAACAGTTTAGCTTCCTTTCCTTAGCTGTTTGAACAGGCAGGTTTTTGCTCTATATAAGAAGGTCATTATCACTTTGAACACTGACATTTTAGTTGTCACAGATATCTGACTGCCTAAACAGAGGCCTTTGAAGATACTGAAATGCCATCGAAAGGCAGAGGGGCTGACAGATTTCTCAGGCCCATGTGCAAGTTTTACGATCCTGAAAGGAGTAGGTTCTCAGGCAGAAGGGACAAAAGCTGGGTATAGCCATCCCTCAGAGCTGCCTGGAGTCTACCATGGTGACCTTCCTCCCGTCAGCCCTCAGAGCCGCCTAGAGTGCACAGTATAGCACTCCAGCAGCGATTTAAAGGGCCCAGGACTCTGGCCACTGCCGCTCCTGTGGTAGCGGCAGCAGCTGGGCCTGTTGGCCTCTTCCCCCTGTCAGTGGGTCTGGGCTGATGTCTTGAGTAATTCTGCAGATATAGAACCTCCTGTTGTCAACCGGCTATTCAGATAAAATTGTTCAACTGTTCAGTTACTGGACTAGATAAATATAGTAGATTCTTGCCCTTCTTCTTGTTCCCACCTGTTTTTGGTCACACTGAATTTTCTTAAACTGACTGTAAACTCTTCACATGAAGGTCTGTGTTTTACTGTACAGTGCTTAGGTTAATGAAACTCTGATCCCAGTTGGGGACCCTATGTAATATCGGAATGTAAGTAACAATAGGTTTTGAAATGTTTGTGCCAACTCTTGCTATGATCATCAGCCTACTGGCAGCTAACACAGATAAGTTAAGCATAGTATGTTAGTAGGTATTGTGCACATGGTGCTAATATAAAATGCTAGGAAACTGCTTTCCCCACAGTTCTATTTAGTCATACTAAGTATACTGAAAAACGGAAATCAGCTTTGGCACTAGCTAGCGGAGAACTTGTCAAAGGTAAGATACATTCGTTCTGTGTCCTAGTACAGGTACCTTCATGGGCAACTGGCTTAGAATGTACTATCCAAAAGAGAGATAAGCAAAGTACAGAACAAAACAGCAACTAAGGAACTGTTGTGAGCCTGTGGGTTGGATTTTGGTGATCTATTTTTCATGTTTTGTAACATGAAAAACCATACTACAAATATAGCTAGTTTAAATACATATTTTCAAAGCATACATTCTGTGTCAGAGAGATGCTGCGAGATAAGAATTTCTTCCCACAAAGAGGGTATGTGTTTCTCCTTTTGGTATTTTACTACTTTATCTTTGAAGAATACATTTGGTTGTAGTCAATTATTTGGTCTCATGAACATTTTAAAGAACAAACTGCAGGTGCAATTTAACAGCTGGTTACACCTTTTTGTCAGTACTACTAATATATCTCAATATACTTGGAAACAAACATGGATTTTTCAGGTTATTGTGCATATCAAGGAAGGTAGGGTGTCTTTATTTTTTTAGAAAGTTTTAATAGTGTAATGTCCACTATAGTGGCTACAATCACCAGAAACATTGGAAGTTTAATATTACTTTTTATAGCATCATATATGTGTATTTTTCTCACACACAGAAGACTATGGCCACATTTTTTAAAATTCAAAATTTAAGTCAATTTTCAGTAATTAAGTGGCCTAATTTTCAGTGTGCTGAGCACTGAGTAGTTGCTTTTGGAGTCAAACCCAGGTAACTTGTTTAGGTGCCTAAATATGGGTTTAAGCACTTGTTTTTTGGAGTTTGTTTGTTTTTAAAACTTGGCCAATGTCCTTGCCCTGAAGAGCTCATCCACTAAACTAAGATATGACATCTGCAGAATATAAATAACACCGGAGGACTAGGAGGAGAGTGTACGCCCTGGAGATGTTTGCATTTCTGTGCTGAGTGACATGTTTTTTTTTAATTTATTGGGTCAACATGTGGTCTTTGCCACTGCTAGAATTAGAAGCAATCAGAGTCACCCTGGAGTTGGAGTTCCTGGAGTTGTTATTCTGTTCAGATGCAGGCTCTCACGGAGTGCAAGGACAGCCATTATGATTACACTCTGCTTAGGAATGCCTTTGTGTAGAAGATTCTTTGCCACTTCTCTCCCACTGCTGCCCATCCACAAGAGTCTGCAGGAAATGTAGCTCATGAAGCACCTGACAAGCCTAGATGCTACATCTACACTGGCAGCTTCTTGCGCAAGAACTCTTTTGCGGAAGAGTTCTTGTGCAAAAACTCTTCCACAAGAGAGCGTCTACACTGGCATGTGATTTTGCGCAAGAGCATTCATGGCAGTGTAGACACTCTCTTGCACAAGAAAGCTCTGATAGCCATTTTAACCATAGAGGCTTCTTGCCGCAAGAAATTCATGTTGCCTGTCTACACTGGCCTCTTCTGGAAGAGCTCTTGCGCAAGAGGGCTTCTTCCTGAGAGGGAGCGTCAGAGTTCTCGCGCAAGAAGCTCTGATTTTCTACAGTACAACATCAGTATACTTGTGCAAGAATGCATGGCCATTGTAGACAGGTGGCATGTTTTTGCTTGAGAGCGGCCATTTTCACACAAAAACGCGCCAGTGTAGACACAGACTAGTGGTAAAAAGCAAGATGCAAGATGTAAGCTGCTTTTCAAGTTTCCACTTTTTTTCCTGGATATTAGAGACCCTAATTTACTGATCTCTCCACAAAGTTCTTTTAAGTTTTCATGATATTTGTAGATCATTCCCTTTTTTTAGCAGTAATCTTCAGGGCATTTTTATATAGGTTGATTATATTGCACATAGAAAAATTGTCTGTCTGTCTGATCTCCTGGGTTAGGTTACTTTGTTCCTTGTTCTGTCCAGAAGTGACAACTTTTGATGCTCATCTTTGTAACAACTGCTTGTCAATCTCAACTTCCCATCCAGATGCCGAATGGATTTATAGAAAACTTCAGAAATGCACTTGTCCACTGTTGCTTTTAATTAGGATGAATGAAAGCAGGTTATTTTTATTCTAGCAGTGTTTGTTTGTTTGTTTTTTAATTCCAGCAGCACTAAAGGGAATGAGCCAGCAACAAAAACATATTTTCCTTTTTAGAGGGAATTGTTTTTCTGGCTAATGTAAATGATTTTCTTATAAGTATAATGATAAGTTCACTGCTAGACAGATATGGACATGTTGAAATACACTTAGGACACTTTAATTTCTTCCCCCAAAAGATTTCTCAATAATAAATTTCATTGCATGTTGAAACATCTAAAGTTATAAAACTAAAATGAGGGACCTAGTCCTGCATACTGAAATAAGGATAAAATTTCAAATGTAAGTGCCTAAGAAGATAGTGTCATGAGTGCTGGCAGCTGTTGAACTTGATGTCATCCTTTTAAAATCTGTGAAGTAAAAAGAGTCATATAAGCAAAAAAAGAAAAACAACACTCTTATTCTGTATACTGGTGTTCTGACATTCCACCGATTTCCACTACTGACTTTTTTCTCATGTCCAAGTTGAATAATTACAGCATAGTGAATGAAAGGCAACAATCATTTGTTTAGCACAAAATAAATTCAGAAAATAATCTGGGCACCTAGGTGTATTCACTGTAGATTTATTTTTAATTGTATTGCTGCAGTACACTGGTTATAGCCAAAAGAGGTTTGTGTATATATAATAGAATATAACATGTTGTTACCGTGTAGCATTTGTTTAGTAACTTGGACAGGTTCTTTCTTGTACTATTGTATTTAAAAGAATGAGTGGGAGATGAACTTTGGTCACTTTGCATCTCATTAATCACTTTCTCAGCAGTTAGAGGCACTGATTATAGCCAAATGCAAACAACTCTATACTCAGTAGTGAGACTTCACCCTTCCTAGGGAACTATTTTATCATACATAAAAAAATTGTAGTCTTGTAATGCTTTAGATATGAAGTTCAGTTGTACACCTCATTAGGATCCCAACTTTTGTACACTTTTTTAGACAGAATTTCACCGATTTTTTTTTTTTTGTATACAAATTATACAAATTGAACCGTAATAGGTTATGCAGCATTAGTATCTACACCTAATATTTTGGGATCAGATATCTTCACCTGTGGCAGAAATTGCTGACATGCATTTGCAGGGAATACAGCTAAAGGCTCCCCTTGAACTGTGCCAGCAAAATTTAAGGGTATATTAAATGGAGCAGGAATAAACATAATTGCCTTTCTCTTGTCCTCAGTGAAAGAAGATACTCCATTTACTGGAGTGAGCAATGGAAATGTTATGTGGCAAAGTTTAAGTGTATCTTCCTCTGGGCACAACAGACACATACATTTCCAGAGTCAACAGATATCCCTCCTCATTTTGAACCGCTCTCTCCCTCCCTCCCTCCGTCCGCAATCAGGTGGTCATTCAGTTTTCACTCTCCTGGTGACGTATACATTCTTGAGAGACCTAATCAGAAACTTTCTTCCAGTAAGGAAACCAACCGCTCACTGAGAGTCGACAAGTCATTCAAGTATCCAATAAACAAATGCTTATCTGATAGTCAACACACTAGTTGACTAGTCACTTCCTTGTCCCTTGTTGCCTCTCTCAGAAAGAGGCAGCCATGGTAGGGGGTGGGGAAAGAGGTAAGGGTGTTTCAAAGTGGCAGCATTGTGTGGAGCCGGAGCCAGAGCCAGACCCTGGGCTCCATGCAGTGCTGCTGCTTTGAAATGCCGTGGGGAGTGCGGGCCGAGCAGGTGACTGCTTGAGTCCCCCATTGGCCCTGTGTCTCCGCAGCACTTTTGCCTTTGAAGTGTAGCAAAAGCCTGGGAATGTTGCTACACTTCAAAGGCAGAGGCACCCTTATAGATTAATCAAATAGTCAATGCAAATTACATCAACTACAGCCGGTCCCCAACTTACGAACAACTTACGGACCAAACACTTGGTTGTAACTACAAGTGTTTATAAGTCGGACCCCATTCATTTACATGTGACCACGCTGTTTGTAAGCGCGGATCGTGTCCATAACTTGGGGACCACCTTTACGACCACTTAATGGGAGGTTTGGTCGTAAGTAAGAACGGTTGTAAATTGACCAATTTGGGGACTGGATGTATTCAATTAGCAAATTAATCTAAATTTAACATCCCTAACTTGAATCTTATACTTTTGGTACTCACTAAGCCCCCTTCAGACCACTAGCTACATGTGTCTTGTCTCTCCTGTCAATGACAAGTTGAATTCCTTGTGGTCAGCAGCTGGGCCAGAAGGATGGGTGAACTTGGAGCTCTAATGGCAGATATGCCATACACAGTACTCCATAAGAATGAAGTCTCCTTATGACTACACCTAAAAATCACCCCTTACATAGTTTCAGAATTTGACATATTTCAGTCATATTACTTCTCAGTATTTTTTTCTGAAACCCTATGCATCTGATGAGCAGAGGAGATTTCATTATTTTGACCAATGAGAAAATTACCTAGTGTTTTTGCCAGAGCAGAATGAGCCTGAGATTGAGCTGTGTCCTCCTAGATCTTTAATGGATCTCAGGCTTTATCCTGCACAGCTACAAATTGTCACAGCTTCCTTCCCCTCATGGGGTAATGGCTCACTCTTCATTGGCACAAGTGGCCTCAGTAGCATTGCTTCAAGAAGTACCTCTGATTGACATTTTGCAGGGCAGTTATGTGGAGTCTGATCCACACATTTTCAAGACATTTTATTCTGGTCAGAGACTCCTCTTTTGATGAATCCTTTGGGACAGCGGTTCTTCAAATAGCTGTATCCTTCTTCCCTCCTCCTCCTTGAGCACAGCTTGTTAGTTACAATACAATTCACATGGGGAGCAGCACTTCATGATGAAGAGAAAGTTACTTACCATTATAGAAACTGGAGGCTCTTTGAGATATGTGGTCCCTGTTCAGGATGTTAAGGACTAGTCAGCCATTCGATAAGCAAATGCTTATCAGATAATTCATTTGACTAGTCGACTTCCCCTGCCCCTCCCCCTCTTGCTGCTTCTATAAAATAGAGGCAGCAAAGGGGGGGGGAAGACTGGGTACTTCAACGTGGCAGAGCCGCACAGCTGATCCCGTGCTCTGTGTGGCGCTGTCCCTTTGAAACACCGACTTGGCATTTCAAAGGGGCAGTGCTGCATGGAGCCTTGGATCAGCTGGGGGCTCCCTGTGGCATTTCCGCAGAACCTCGGAACAGCTGGGGACCCCCCCCCCAGCCTATTCCAGGCTCCAGTGTGGCATTTCTAAGTGCACAGAGCCTGGGGTCAGCTGAGGAGTCACCAGCTGATCCCGGGTTCCAGGGAAATGCCACATGGAGCCCAGGATCAGCTGGGGATTCCCAAGCTGATCCCAGGCTCCGTGTGGCATTTTAAAGCGGCAGCGCAGCATGGAGCACAGGATCAGTGGGGAACTCTGATGGGTGCTTCCGCTTTGAAATGCACAAGAGCCCCCAGGAGCTTTTGTGCATTTCAAAATGTAAGCGCCCTCATGGAGCCCGGAGTCAGCAGGACTTCCCGCTCGCCCCGTGTTGCATATGGCATACCAGCTTTGAAATGTACAAGAGTCCTTGTGGCGGGTTCGTCCTGAGCGTGAGCGTGCGGCCCCGAGTCCCAGGGCACCGCCCTGCGAGCCCACAGCCTTAGTCTTCCCGTGTGTCCTCACTGGGGTGCGAGCTCCTGGAGCCCCTACCTAGGGTATCCCCGCACGGGCGGGGGGGGTTAGGGGGACCCGGGCCCGCCCTCTCCCCCGGCTCCCAGCCTGGGGCCATAGTGGTTTGGGGTCACAACTCTTACCTGGCCGATGGGGTCCCACCCTGTAACACATCGGCCCACGGGCACCAAAAAGGCTCTACCCCGGGCTGCTTCCTAACCTCCCTGCTCCCGCATCCCCCAGCTCCTGATCTCACCTCCTGGTCGGGGTTGCTCCCGTGGATTGCTCCCGGAGTCCGACGAGGAGCCTCTGCCACCTGTGTCCGGGGGGGAAGGGGGGGAGAATCACCTCCCCGGCGTCCCTCTCCCTGCTCTGGCGGGGAGCTGATTTTTAAACCCGCCCCCCCCCGCTGGAGGGCACGCCGTCTTCGGATGCCCTGCCTTCAGCATGGCTGCCGACCCACTGCCAGGGCATCAGGGGCGAAGTCCCATCCTGACCCCCCTGGCTTGGGGCGCCTATTGTCACTGTGGTGCGCCCGGCGGCCCCACTTGCCGCGGCTTCCCTGCCTCCGCCGAGCTTGGTGGCGGAGGCCATGTCCTGCCCGGGGCCGGTCCGGGTAGCTCGGCCTGGCCTCCACCCTGGGGTCGGCGCGGCGGCCTCCCCAGTCCTAGTGCAACGGGGTCTGTTGTACATTTCAAAGGAGGAATGTGGAAGTGCCTATCGACTAGTCGATGGAAATTCCACCGACTACTTGACTAGTAAATTACTCGTTATTTAACATCCTTGGTCCCTATCTGTATTCCACTATCTGCTTTCCTTTCTCTCTGCTTCAGAGCATACCTGGTTGCATAGTAGAAGAGGAACTGGAGTGGTGTCAGTCTGCGTCACCCTTTATATCTCTCTTTGAAGCACAAGGAGAGCAAGGGCACATACACAGACCAAGAGGCACTGCTTGCAAGAATTCTCTGATTCTAGGTTCTTGTGGTGCAAGTGCACCCACAGTGGAATACAGATAAAGATTCCGCATCTTGAAGAACCACCAGTTCTGTTAAGTAATAATTTTCTCTTCTGAAGGTACATCTGTTCAGTTACTATTTGTACAGTAGGTATTTTTTCCCACTAACCCTGATAGTCTTGTCCTTCCACTTCATCTCTTTTGACTGGTGCTTGTGTTTACCTTGCTAACTAGCAAACAATACTATTTCGTTTTTGCATAGTACTTTTACTTGTCCATCTGAAAATGCTTTACAGAAGAAGGCAGTATCATTCCCACTTTTTAAAGACAAAACTACCCTTTGTCAATGACCAGATTTTTTTTTATCCAGAGATGGTGACATTCGTGATCTAGCTTTGTGTGAGAGAGAGTATGACTGTCAGTTGGCAGACAATGGAGTTGCAGTGCACATTCACCGCTGTACTTTCTCCATACTCACATCTTACCAAAGCCTGCTTCCAAACTCAGCCTGTCCACTAGCCTGTTTGTGGCCAGAGCAAATTGTCTCTCTTTGCGTTACACTAGATGTGCAGAAACCTCCTGAGTGGTTTGCTAGACATGGCACCGACAAGAGTCCTGCCATGGGACTTACACATTGAGAAGACTTTGTCTTCTGTTCATACCATGGGTGAAATTCACCCTGACTATTAGGATTATGGTTGTATCTGTCATGGAGATCATGGAAATTACAGATTCTGTGACATCCATGACTTCTGTAACGGGTGATGCATCTGGCCCTGGGGCTGCCCGAGCAGATAAGGCAGCCCTGAGGCCAGCTGTACCAGCTGCTTGCTGGAATAGTTTGGGTGCATGAGAGGGGGGGAGGGGGAGCTCAAGACTTGGGCAGAGGGCTGGGATGTGGGATGGTACCTATCTTGGGGGCTCCTCAGAAGTGGCTGCCATATCCCTGCAGCTACTAGGCAGAGAGGCTGGGGGCTCTCAAACCACTCCTTTCTGGAGGCACTCCCCCTGCAACTCCTATTGGCTACAGTTCATGGCCAATGAGAGCTACGGAGCCAGAGGACCCCCACCCAGACCTTCCCTCCACCTAGGCCTTTTCTTCCCCTAGAAACGTGTTGGCTGCTTCTGGGGAACAATCCGAAGCTGGCTATAGAGCCTGCTAGCCCAGCCAACCTCTCCCAGCTCCAGTAGGGGTTCCAGGTCCCTCCTCCCCCTCCCTCCCAGCAACTACAGCCCCGTCTAAAGTTTTAGTTGGGAGTATATAGCACAAGTCATGGACATGCTATGCACCATGAATTTTTATTTATTGCTCATGACCTGTCCATGTCTTTTACTAAAAGTATCCATGACTAAAATTGAACCTTCTTTATAGTTTCACTCCCTTTAAAGCGGAAGTGTGAATATTTTGATAAATAGATGAAAGATTATTGTAGCTTTTATCTAGGAACAAAGCCTGACAAACCTATTACAAAATACGGCAGCATGCTGGCTTACCAACACAAACTTCTGTGAATGCATTCCCTTGTTCCCACTCCACGCACTGATTCCTTAATGAATTCAAAGTAAAGATCAAGGTTTTTATCCTGATATTTAGGAGCCACAACGACTAGTCTGACTCCATCTACTAGCGAGAACTCATTCCTCACTTAATCAAGAATTCCTATGACAGCTACATTGCAGGACCCTGTAAACTTGGAGATAGAACTTTCTGAAAACTGGATTTAGAATGCAAACATTTTCCTGCAAGACACAGGACTGGCCTTAGGGCACGCTATTGCTAATTAACTCCATAGGTCATTTCTTTAGCCTGTCTTTCTTTCACTAATTTCTCCATGAACACAACACACCCATGCTATCTGTCTGTGTCTCTCTTTTACACACAGACATAATTCAAGCCTATACATCTATAACCTAATCCGAACCTACACTTATAAACTTAATCAGGCTATTTCTTCTGCAGGCTAGTCAGGAAAAAAGAGAGTGAAGTGGTTGTTTCTGTGTTTAAATACTTAGGCGTCACAGTTATGCTGTGGTGATGAGAGCTATGTAAGTACATAGATATAGGTAAGCGAGGATGTGACCATAAATTTAGTGAAATGTACACTCCCACCCACTCCTTCCAATGGTCCAGTTTTCGCTGTGTTTGTGTTATCACAGTTACAGATTGTCAGAAAGAAGATACCAAACAGGTATGATAGCCAGGTGTCCGGTTTTGAACTGCACAGTCCAGTATTTGAGCTTTCTGTTCGGGAAACAACTTGAGAAAATATAAATGTCCAGTATTTTCTAAATAAAATGTAATGTAGATTGTGATGTAATGTCAAGTATGTCTGGTATTTTTGCTGAAACCATCTGGCAACCCTACAAACAGGAGTGCACGTGGCCGTGTGACAGCAAGAGTAAGGTTACAGCATCGGGGGAGGGTCGTGTAAGAAAAAAGTTTTAGATCCCCTACAGCAAAACAATGCCAAAAGTTGGGGCTTTTCTCTGCCGCCTTGTTTAAGTGGCAGCAGGGAACGGAGTCTTCTGAGGGAAGTTTGTTGCTGCTAGAAGATAATATTGATAGTTGCAGATGGCAGAGACAGCTCACTCATAAAATGCTTTCTAGTTAGCTGATATTCTGCTGTACAAAATAATAAGCAAGATGAGATCTCTAGTGGGCTGAGATCTTACACACCATGTTTTCTTGTGAGGATGACAACATGAGATTTCAGCAGTGCTTGCAAAAGATGATCTCAAATACCTTCCATGTCTTTTGTCTGATTTTGGGCTGTTTGCTTTTAATTTATGTTTTGTTTATTTTATATAATTTCTTTTGCTTTATTTTCCTTTCATAAGTGTTTCAAAATCATCCTTGTAAAATTAAATGTATTAGGAAGTTGCTCAAATTCCCTTCCTAGTAGCATGACAAAAAATATACTATTCCTAAACATGATTTATCCTGGGCAATTTTATCACAGTTCAGGGTAACTTCACCTGTACTTCCTCTCCATGGGCCATTGAGGACACCCACTTTTAGTTAAAGTGCTGCCAGCCATTATCTCTCTTGGGTGGAAATGCATGTCCTGCTCCCATGCTCCTGACTGGGTTTATTTCCAGGCTGCACAGTTGTACTGGGATATTCCCAGCAAGCGTCTGTGCTGGGCTTTCTCTCCAGAGGCTCTAAACAGCTATAATTGCCCAGTTACAATGTATTACACAGACCTTTTAAAGCAACTTCTAGTAATCTTTACATGAAAGTGTCACAGAGAAAACATATTAAAAACAAAAAAAAACTCCAGGCATGCTGAACATAAGAATGTCATGTTGATAAATGTAAAGTAATGCAATAATCCCAACTATATATACAATATGATGGGGACTAATTTGGTTACAACTACTCGAGAGAGATCTTGGAGTCATTGTGGATAGTTCTCTGAAAACATCCATTCGATGTGCAGCGGCAATGAAAAAAGCAAATAGAATGTTAGGAGCCATTACAAAAGGGATAGAGAATAAGGCAGAAAATATCTTATTTCCTCTCTATAAAACCATGATATGCCCACATCTTGAATACTGCGTACAAATGTGGTCGTCTCATCTTAAAAAAGATATATTGGTATTGGAAAAGGTTCAGAAAAGGGCAACAAAAATGATTAGGGGTTTGGAATGAGTCCCATATAAAGATAAATTAAAAAGACTTTGGACTTTTCAGCTTAGAAAAGAGGAGACTAAGGGGGGCTATGACAGAGGTCTATAAAATCATGACTGGTATGGAAAAAGTGAATAAGAAAAAAATATTTACTTATTCCCACAATATAAGAATTAGGGGTCACCAAATGAAATTAATAGGCAGCAGGTTTAAAACAAACAAAAGGAAGTTTTTCTTCACTCAGCGCACAGGCAACCTGTAGAACTCCTTGCCAGAGGATGTGGTGAAGGCTAGGACTTTAAGGGGGATTCAAAAAAGAGCTAGACAGATTCATGGAGGTTAGGTCCATCAGCGGCCATTAGCCAGGTTGGGTAGGAATGGTATCCCTAGCCTCTGTTTCTCTGGAAGTGGGTGATAGGGGAGGGATCACATGAGGATTACCTGTTGTGAGCCCTCCTTCTGGGGCATCTGGTATTGGCCACTGTCAGCGGACAGGATATTGGGCTAGATGGACCTTTGGTCTGACCCAATACAGCCGTTCTTATGTCCTGTCCCATTTTTCATTATAGTCCTTTGATTGTCCTGGCCTGAAATAATCCATAACCTTTGCTTGTAATACAATAGATTCCAAAGATTCTTAATCTTTGTGCAGTGTTTTCAAGAGTAATGCAAGAAATTGTACCACTTGTCATACGCTTGCAGACATGAGTAGCAGTAATTAAAAAATACTTTAAATCTAGATCTTGCTGCAGTGTATCTTGATCTTAAACAAAAAATGCAAAATCACTCTAAAGTAAAGTGGGATTATCATAACACTGTACTTTTTTGTCTTGTTACAATTTTCCCTCTCTTTCTACTATCTTCTTCCCATTTAATGTTGTGCATGCAAGAAAGAGGTAATTTTTGGATATTGCATTTCAGTTCTTTCTTGCTGTAATATACTATAATAAAAAGAAAAAGTAAATGGATAGAGAATTGCTTTCAATCCCATTCACTCAAAGAAAACAAAACATTTGAAGCTTTTAAAAGAAAACCTCTCCCAGGTAATCATAGAGGAAAGCCGATTCTCTGTACATGCTAATAGTTTACATAATATATGTCATGAATAGCATCTGTAAAGAAGAGTCTGACTTACCTGGAGAGTGAGGAACAGGTTAGACAACTCTGGAGATGCACCTAAGGGAGGGGGCTTCAGACATTCATCCAATGAAATGCAGATAGGAATTTGAAACAGAGAGGTTCCCCTCTCCCCCTTCCTTTGTTTTTAGATCAGAGCACTTTTTGCCTAGGTAGCAGGAGAGAGTGCTCTCCCAGAATGGACTCCTTGAAATGTGTAAGTAGGGAAAAGTTTAGATAGTCCGTCAGGTTTTATTGTTTTCCTTGTTTGGGGATTTGGAAATCATGTCTGAGCTGGTTACTTGTTTTTCCTCTTTTGTAACTAAGGAATTACAGCCCATGGATTCTCCCGGAGTCTATTTCACTCCATGGCTTTTAACACCCAGTTGTTTACTATGCTTGCAACAGTAGTTTTGTTTTGATAATAAAAGTATTTTCTTTTTATTTTATTTTTGTGTCCTTAAACCTACGTGCTTGCGTTACCTGGGAAGAGCAGAGCCCCATTATTCTCGGTGGATTCCCTCTGTTTTTCCAACTCTAAGCAAAATATAGGTTGGGGGTAAGGAGAGAGCTTTGCCTCAGGAAGGGGATTCCAAGTGATCTCTTCCTTGCAAAAAGGTCTTTATATTTTTTTAAATTTACACTTGGTGGTGGCAGCAAACCGATCATCTCTCTTTTGGATCGCAGGGAAACTGAGACTGGACAAGTTTGTCTCTGGGAATTAGAGATAGGTTCTTACAGTTTATTTTGCTAGCTGGTCCCCATATCTACACTCAGAGTGCCAGGTAGGGTAATTGAGCCATGACAGACCATTTGACCCTTTCTTTTTTCTTTAAAATCAGTATATTTTGGCTGACTTGAGGAAGAAGTGAGGTGGGTGCAAGAAACAGATGGTGTATGTATAAGAGGTAGGGATGAATCAGTTATCTTAATGTACTGCATTTTTTACTCCACAAGGAGCACAAGAGAACCATTTGATTTCATAAGCAACCTCATAAATGTGAGCTGCAGTTAATGACTTTTGTGGTTGATTTTTGTTTTGTCTTGACTTTGCTTTAAGTTTGGAAAAGTGAAGGTGGGGATGCATCAGCTTAGGCACTTAATTTATTTTTGTGTGTGCTTTTATTTGGGTGCATAGGTGCCTGGAAGGACTGAGGCCCCATTCCAAAAGCATGTACACACGTACTTTACTATATTCATGTGAGCAGAGTTCTGCATTTACAGAACTGTTGGCTGGGTCAAGATCTATGTTTACATTGTAATTTATGTGGGAATACTTAGGGATTTGATAAATCAAAAACGTGCAAGTTACAATATTATTAGTTTTTTCTACAATCTTAAATCATCACAGGCAAATAGATCGTGTGCTTGTACAAGGCTTAAAATGAGGTTTTTGCATTATCTCCTGTGAGACATTCTCTCCTTTTTTGGTTAGTGAAATAAAGTTCTCCTTTTAAAAAAAACTGCTGTAAAGAGAAACCACTTCCTGCTGATTATGTACAGAAAATTCAGCTGTGATAACTAAAAAGGGACAATCCCCCCTGTTCTTTATTTCCGTCTTAGAATGCATAGTCTGTCAAACAACAACTGGTGGAAAAGAAGAACATAGGTAGTCCACTTTTGTAACTATATGGCTTACGTTTCTCTTTTTATTGCTTTTTGCAGATATTGCAGTGGTAGAGATGAGTGATGCTTTCCGTCAGCCTTCCTTGTTCTACCATCTGGGAGTCAGAGAGAGCTTCAGTATGGCTAACAACATTATCCTCTATTGTGATACAAATGCAGACTCTCTGCAGTCGTTGAAGGTAATTCAAGAAAATGTTATACGTTTGCATATCTCTAGATGCAGCCCTGCACAGCTACAAAATTTATATCTGCATCCACATCCATATCTGCAAAAATGAGCCACAGATATCCAAAGCCGCAAATGTGGATACCCACAGATATAAAGTGGATATCTACAAATTTGCAGTGTTCTGTATACAAATTTTGTATCTGAATCTGCAAAAATGAGTCACGGATATTTGCATCCATGGATGTAGATACGTGTGGGTATAAGGCCTATATCTGTGGATTTTTAGGGCTCTACATATCTCTATACATAGATTACTGATGGTAATGCAGAGACCACGCAAGAGTTCTGAAAAGAGCTACAAGAATGATTAGAAATTTGGAAAACATGCACACAGTGACATAAGAACGGCCATACTGGGTCAGACCAACAGGCCATCTTGCATAGTGTCCTCTCTGCTGACAGTGGCCAATACCAGATACCACAGAGGGAGGGAACACAACAGGTAATCCTCATGTGATCCCTCCCCAGTCTCCAGCTCCTTGCGTTGCTTCTCTGTTCCTTTTGGCTCTCTGAGCACTGCCAGTCTGCTGCTCAACACAGGGTCTGCACTCCTTGGGCTGTGTGTGCCTGGCTCTGTTGCTCTAAAACTGCCCCTCAGCACAGCTTGCACTCCTTGGGCTGTGTGCCTGGCTCTATTGCTGCAGGACTGCCCCTCCACACAACTTGCTCCTCTTAGCTGTCTCTCAGCTCTCTCCTTGCTCAGAGAGACCCAGAAAAATCCCAGCTCACAGGGAGGACGGGGCCAGGCCTCTTATTTTCCTCACTGGCTTGTCCAACCTGTCAATCAGGCCGAGCTGGAGTGTTGACTGCTTTCCATTGTCTCTGGGATCTGTCAGTCTGAGGGTCCTGATTTCTCATGGACCCTAACCCTTTTGATACTGGGAGCTGGCGAACCAAAATCTCCCACAGAGTTTTAGTAAGGGGCTAACTGTCCCCTTACAATCACTTGTAGTCCTTAAATCTTCTTGAGATGCCCTTTTTAAAAAAGCTGTTCCACATTAGCCATAAATTCTCGGTTTGATTCAGGGATTACTGGGTGAGGTTGAATGGCCTCCATTTTGCATGATGGATTCCTGGATGATCACCGTGGTCTCTTTTGGTCTTAAAGTCGATGAAACTATGGAGCACATCCTGATTTCCATGTTATATCTTGCCAAGCAACCATCTGTACTTGCCTTGGAGATTAAGGAAAACCGCCAATTAGAATTTAGAAAAGTAAAATCTCTTTGAGAGAGCAACGAGTGGCCAGTCTGTATTAGGAACTCTGGAAAAAACATGGCAGCTGCCTCCACACCAGTTCTTGCAATTTTAAAGATGCATTGTACAGAAAATAAAAGCATCACTGATGTTATATCACATGATACATCACTGATAAGCCTGAAGCAGAGTTGTTTGGGCAGAGTGTGAAACTGGAAAATTTTTCCAAAGGCTATTTTTAAAAATCTAAATCTAGATTTATGGCAGTCTTTGCAGGCTTGTGAGAAAGCATAGAGGCCAAATCAGAGATCATAAGGAATGGGGTGTAAATTAAACATTGGTAAATAGGCCTACGAGACTCTAAGTTGGGGCAATTTGCACATTGCTGAGACAGATGAAAAAGTAAATCACAGCCATACAGATTTACCTCTTGATCTCTATGACCAAAAGAAGATTCCTTGCAGTGGACCGTGTTGAAGGAAAGTTCCAGGCCATGTACATAGTTATTGGAGAATTCTTACTGTATGCCTTTTTAACTAGAATTGAGACTTGTATTGGAAGACTATCATGTGATGGACTGTCATAGTGAAGTCTGATTAGATATAAAGTGAGGGTTGTAACCATGGGTGTTGGGGGAAAGCCCAGCTGGGGAAGGCAAGCCTCAGACCCTAGGGAAGCTTACCCGAGGCAAGCTACTTCCAGCCCAGGCCTCCCCTGTGGCTACATGTAGAACTACGGCTGTTGTGCCATGCTGTGGCCTCGTCCCTCTCCAGCGGCCAAGGGGAGAGCTGGGGTTGCCGCATCGTGGCCCTGGTCCTCTTTGGTGGTAGGGGGAGGGGAAGAGCCAGGGCTGCTGCAGCCCTGTTCCTTTTCAGTGGCAGGATGGAGGAGAGCTGAGGCTGCTGTGGCTCTCCTTGGTGGCAGGGGAGGAGAGCCGGGGCTGTCGCACCACAACCTTAGCCTTAGACCATTCTTAGCAGCCCATCACAGAGCTGGCTTACAGGTGGGCATCCTGTACAAAATCCTAGGGTTGCCAGATGGTTTCAACAAAAGACCAGACACGCTTGACATTACATCACAGTCTACATTACATCTTATTTAGAAAATACCAGGCATTTATATTTTCTCATTTATATCGTCTCAATTTGTTACCTGAACAGAAAGCTCAAATACTGGACTGTCTGGTTCAAAACCGGACACCTGGCAACCCTATACACTGTATGTACATTCCCTATGGCTCTCCTATGCTCCAGCTTTGTATCCTGATGCATTAACAAGGGAGCAGGAATGTAGTATAGCTTAGAGTGAGGTTGACTCTAGAAAAGCCTCCTTTTGCTCAGTTCTGATTTGTAGGGGAAGGGCCAATAGTTTTCCTGTCTAGCTGTAGCTGTAACTGCCACTGGGGACCTCTGGAGCTTAGTGTAGTCCCTGCTGCTTGAGCTAAAAGCCAGCTGGCTCTCAGCCTAGGCTGTAAATGGTCTAAGTACCACTATATGGGGCAGTGAACCACACTAGGTGTGTAGGTTACATAGACATTACTAAAGAGAAGCATGTGAGCCAGCTGTGGAGAGTGGGGCTGCCTTCTGCTTGGGTGTATACTTTGGATTACATGCAAGCACAGTTCTCCTTGTTTCTGGCTAGAGTAGGGTTTGGCTCTAGTTTTGTCAGTTTATTTGCAGTTTGGCCCTGCTTCATGAGTTAAGTCTCATGTGACTCGGTCTCTTTCCTCTTCCACTATTATCTCAGCCAGTTGGACTGTTGAGCAGGCTCTGGATTTCATTAGTTTGTACACTTGTGTCTGCTCCTGCCATTTTCATCCAGTGGCATGCTCTTTGACAGTACTAAAAAGAAGAGGAAGGGAGATCTTGACATGGTTTTCTTTTAAAAGTTTCAGCCTGTGCTCAAAAGGTTGGATGGAATAAAGCAGTGGTTTTAAAACTTTTTTTTTTCTTGTGACCCAGTTTGGAAAAATTCTTTATGCCCATTTGGGGTCAGGAAGGAATTTTCCTCCAGGGTAGATTGGCAGAGGCCCTGGAGGTTTTTCGCCTTACTCTGTAGCATTGGGTACAGATTGCATCTGGAGGATTCTCTGCACCTTGGGGTCTTCAAACTATTTGAAGGCTTCAATATCTGAGATATAGGTGAGATGATTATTCTAGGAGTGGGTGAGTGAGATTCTGTGGCCTGCATTGTGCAGGGGGTCAGACTAGATGATCGTGATGGTCCCTTCTGACCTTGGAGTCTATGAGTCTGGGTAATTATATCTTTTTAGAGCCCACCCCCTTTTCCTGCGGAGCTCCTCCTGCCACTGCAGAGCTTCCTGAGTGACTGATGAGGAACTTCCCAGCAGTACTGGGGTGTTCTCTCATCCGCCCCCCCCACACACAGAGCTCCTCGTGGGGCTGCCAGGGAGCTCCCCAGCAGCTCCCCCTTCCTCCTGTCCTGGAGGTCTGTGTTCCAACCCAGTGTCCCATCGCCTGTGACCCAGTACTGAGTTGTAACCCTAAGTTTGGGAATCATTGGAATAAAGGAAGGGTAAGAAATGCAGTAGGGGACCTTGGAGGATTTTCCTTGTTATATTTTCTTTCTAGGGAGTGGTCCCATCAAGCTGATTTCTAGATGTTCTTGCCATGTATTCTATATAGCATGCACACAAAAAGAAAATATAATTGGTTCCAATATTTGCTACAGCTTTTTGGAGAAGAGCAGTCACTTTTTCTTCTCTGTGGAATCCATATTGGTTGATTTACACATGGCTACAGAGCAGGTGTATTTGGTAGTAATTTTAGCACCTCTGTTAGTAAGTTCATAAGCACCACCTTCTCAAAAAAAATAGTCTGCTTCAAAAATTTGCATAATATGCAATATTGGAGCCACTTCATATGAATGCCAAAGGAACTGACTTTTTTTACATTAATAAAGTACGGAAAATAATAACCCAAATGATTTTTACATGAATGTGATTTGTGCGTGCAGGGAAAGGAGAACAAAGTTTTAGTTGAGAATACACCCTTCCAGTTAACACACAAGAGCACAAAAAATTAGCATAATAAAAAATTGCCACTCCATCCCTTAAAACATGTTTCAGCTGTTTGAATAATCACTGTAATACTTGTGAATATGTGTGTTGCACCTTATTGAATAATCACTGTAATACTTGTGAATACGTGTGTTGCACCTTATTACCCTTAAGTTTCAATTAGTCTCATTTCACATATTGTACATTATGAAATGGTGGGTAGTACTACTGATTTTCTCTAGAAATAGAACCATATTATGACTTGCAATGACTCCTTTCATGGAGAAAGTAATGATGCTAAACTATGTGTCTCTTCAACACACTGAGTTGCTTTTGTACTATGAAATAGTGATGTAAAATCCCATTTAAGTAGTTAACCAGTCAGCCCAGCCAGAGCAGCCCCTCTCTGCAGTGGAGTCTGCAGGGCTGGAGCAGTCCTCCGCCCACGGCGGACGGGGAACTGCTCCAGCTCTCACCGGTGGACTAGGTAACCTTTCACATTCCTACTACGAATACCGATGGAAAGTTCATGTCATTAAATCTTCTGCAGAAATGGTCCTACATTGGCATTTTGTTTAATATATTTTTATGTTCCTTACCAACTGTTGACTTCTGCAGATATATTCATAGAAGATATATTTGGAATAATACTGCCTCTGTTGCATTTTCATGCTGCTGGAGTTCTGGAACTCCACTAACATTTCATAGCCAGTGAGTACAAAACCCCACTGTAAACTTGGATGAAGCTACCCCGCCCACTCACAAAGGCCATGTCTAACTGCCTCATAGTTTGGACTATGGGCGTGTGAATAGCAGTGCACACCAAAGTGCCCCAGTGTTACTTCTCTGTGTGGACACAGGATTCATGAACAAAAAGGTTCCTAGTTCTCATTAAAGAGGTCTATGTTACACACAAACTAGGAGCCTTTTAGTCTGTACCCATAGTGACCTTAGGAGGGGAGTTACAGTGTAAGTCCTTGGATGTACACAGCTGTTCACACCACCACTGTCCAACCTGCAGCCTTAGATCTGTGAATAAAACTAACATTTTGAACTTTCTTCTTGTGTTAACTACTGGATGACACAGCCCTCTATAAGCTAATATCTAGCCTGCTTTATTATTAAATGTAAGCGCTACCTTACTATATTATTTGTTTTAATTACTTGAACATAGTGTTCAGATT
Organism: Pelodiscus sinensis; assembly: GCF_049634645.1. Lineage (NCBI taxonomy): Eukaryota > Metazoa > Chordata > Testudines > Trionychidae > Pelodiscus > Pelodiscus sinensis. The sequence continues at coordinate 97,573,201 of NC_134713.1, read as the reverse complement.
CTCAACATTGCTGTTAAAACTACCAGAGAATGACTTACTCCCTGAGCTCAGAAGTCAGTATTCATAACCTGTCACACAAGTTAGTGGTTGTCAGAAAGTTTCATAAAAGCTCATTTTGATTACAAGTTTTATTTAAAATATCATTTCTAGTTTATAGTGAGAAATATTTGTCTACTATGCAAGTTTAACTACTCTGCTGAGGAAGACTCTGCCTAAGAGCAGCCTCTTTCATGGAAAGTTTCTGTGGCTTACCCTTCTTTCTTTCACTCCCCCCCCCCCCCCTCCCCCGGCCGCTTTTTCAGCACAAGAATGTAGTGGTAGTTGCCATCAAAATAAAAATGTAAAATGACAAAATACCTGTTTGGGGTTTGAGCTCAATTTTATTTCTCCTTTTTCTGTCACCTCATTGTCCAATGTACCGTATAAGTAATCCGTAACAGTGGGAACTTCAAGAGCAAGGATGCTTAGTTATTGACTCAGTGAGAATTAGACACCTTACTCCTCTAAGCACTTCTGAAAACCTCATTCATAATAATGTCAAGGGTCTGATCTTACAAGTCCTCCTTAAAAGTCTCAGATGGGTATCTGAGTTAGTCTGTAAAACCCATTTCTTCAGATGAGCTTGTGTGGAGGAAAAAAAGGCAGGGCTCCCATTAAAATTCACAGGAGTCAACATGCATAAGGCTTATAGGACTAGACCATGCGTGTCCATTCCCCCCCAATGGACCTGATCCAAATCCATTGTAATCAATGAAAAGATTCTCCTTGACTTCAATGGTTTTTTAATCCCGCTCAGTAGCCTTGCCTAATAAATATAAATGCTAAGAGGCATTATCAAGTGTCCATCAAATCTCTTAGGGTATGTCTACACTACAAAGTTAGTTCGAACTAACAGATGTTAGTTCGAACTAACTTTCATAGGTGCTACACTAGCGCTCCGTTAGTTCGAATTTAATTTGAACTAGCGGAGCGCTTAGTTCGAACTAGGAAAACCTCATTTTACGAGGATTAAGCCTAGTTCGAACTAGCTAGTTCGAATTAAGGGGTGTGTAGCCCTTTAGTTCGAACTAGTGGGAGGCTAGCCCTTCCCAGGTTCCCCCTGGTGGCCTCTCTGGGCACAACCAGGGAAACTCTTCTGCCCCCCTCCCGGCCCCAGAGCCCTTAAAGGGGCACGGGCTGGCTACAGTGCCCATGCCAGGTGCAATCCTGCCAGCACCCAGCCAGCAGACCCTGCACCTGGCACGGATCAAGCCACCCACCCGATGCCCCCCAGCCCTCCCCCTTTTCCCGGAACCAGGCTGGCGGCTCCCGGGAGCTTGCCCGGGACCGCAAGAGGCGGGCACCCACCTGGGCTAGTGCAGACATCGTGGACCTCGTCCACGATCTCCGCACTAGGCACAGGAAAGTGGCCATCTAGGGCAGGATAGCTGCCAGCCTGGCCACCCAGAAGCAGGTGTGCAAGAGAAACAAGGGGGTCCACTGAGACTCCCGACCCTGAGCCCTGAGCTTACAATGGCCGTCCTGGGTCAGACCAAAGGTCCATCTAGCCCAGTAGCCTGTCTGCCGACAGCGGCCAACACTAGGGACCCTGGAGGGGATGGACCGAAGACAGTGACCAAGCCATTTGTCTCGTGCCATCCCTCTCCAGCCTTCCACAAACCTTGGGCAGGGACACCAATCCTACCCCCTGGCTAATACCACTCCATGGACCCAGCCTCCATGACTTGATCTCACTTCCCTTTAAACTCTGTTCTAGTTGTAGCCTTCACAGCCTCCTGCAGCAAGGAGTTCCAGAGGTTGACTCTTTGCTTTGTGAAGAACAACTTTCTCTTACTAGTTTGAAGCCTGCTACCCATTCCTTTCCTTTGGTGTCCTCTAGTCCTTCTTCATGGGAACTCATGAAGAACTTTTCTGTATGCACCCTCTCCACCGCACTCATGCTTTTAGAGACCTCTATCCTGTCCCCCCTCCGTCTCCTCTTTTCTAAGCTGAGAAGTCCCAGTCTCTTTAGCCTCTCTTCATATGGGACCTGTTCCCAACCCCTGATCATTTTAGTTGACCCTCCCCTCTCCCAGCCTCTCTCTTCCCCTCTCCCACCTCCTTTTCCCAGTCTCCCCGAGTTTTGTTCAATAAAGACGGATTCCATTTTGGAAGACATGTTATCTTTATTTTGTACATCAAGAAGAGGGGCTAGGGAAGGGTAAGTGGAAGGAGGTGAGGGAGGAATGGGGCACGAGCCCCCGATGGGGAGGACTGGGCTGGCTCTGTGGGCTTCTGGGGGTGGAAGCTCTCCTGCAGCCCCCCAATTGCCCCCTCTCCCCAGATGGCAGCCTGCGGCAAGTGCAGCTGGGCTGATGGCCGAGTGCTGTGATGTGCCCAGTGTGGGTACTCCTGGCACTCCAAGCCAGGACTGCTTTGCAAGCGGGGCACCCCTGAGAACTGTCTGTCCGGGGTGGGGGTCGGGACACTTTAAGCACAGCCCTCGGCTAGCCTGAGACAGCATCTCCACGCTCTAAGTCCTCCTCTGATGCCCTGCCGGCACTGCTTCCGGCCATCCTTAACCCCGCTTCAGGGTCCACTTAATGTGGACATGATAGTTCGAATTAGCAAAACGCTAATTCGAACTAGTTTTTTAGTCTGGATCCGTTAGTTCGAATTAACTAATTCGAACTATGTTAGTTCGAATTAACGTTGTAGTGTAGACATACTCTTAGCTATTTCTGATCAAGTTCTGTTATGATTGCCCTCTCAGAATCTTTGCATTGATTTCAGTAGGGCCTGGTTTAGGCCCTCGTGAAGTTACAGAATCTCCTGATAATTGATATGTCCGTGGTGGAACAAATGGTGGCAAGAGTCTTTAGGTGTATGTTTGGTGCATTTTAAGCCAGTAGGAATAAATGAAAGTGCCACTACCAAAGACCCACATCTCGCCTGCCCATCTCCACCACAGCAGTACTTAATGATTTAATCCAGGAGTAATTGTACTCTTAGGGCTTGTCTATATGATGCATTAGTCCACACCAGTGGGGTGTAAATGTTAGTGCATACTAGTGTTGAATGCTAAATGGCGCATGTTGTCCCTGCACACCTACAGTAAAGCTTCCTCGGGTGTGTTAGTACTGTTTGAAATGACAATATATTATGTTAACACACACTAGTGAGTGTTTAGTTAACACCAGCAGGGTCCACATGGGTCTGGTGTACAATACTCTAATATGCTCTCTGGTGTGGACTAATGCATTCTGTACACAAGCCCTTTTGTTTCTTAAGTTGGTTAGATAGGACTTTGTTACTGCTTTTTATTTGTTTTTAAATTCAAAAGCAGGGCTTCCTGTGGACTTCAGGAGAAATCCTGAGTACAGTGGTGAGCCCCATTCCCTAGCTTCTTTGGTTCCTGGATTGGAAAACAGCTATGAAAGTGTGTATGTGATTCCGGAGGGATTCCTGTGCAGTTCCCCTCCCTTTTGCATTTTCATCCCTCAGCTGGTGAAAGAGGGGAGATGCATGAGCACAGATTTAGTATAATTATGGGGGTATTTTGCGTCATTTTCCCCATATTTTTAAATTTAGGGTTTTTTTTAATTTAAAAATGTTGTGGGGGAGTAGGCATTCAATATCATCTCTAAAATAATTACTCAAATTTTGGGAAAGCAGCCTGCAACTTGCAGCTCAAACTAGGGATGTGAAAGTGTAACTATGTATGTGGTTAACTGATAAACCTGGGCTCATTGGTTAATGTGCACAGTTACATGCAGGCTCCTGGTATGCGAAGAGAGCTGACTTCAAAGCTGAATACCGGCATGCACTGGCTCCCTGGGAGCCTTTTCCCCCTCTCCCGGCACTGCCAGGGGGGAGCCATTACGCACAGGGAGATGGCTTAAAATCTGGCTTCCTGCATTCACCAGCTCACATGTAACCGTGTAACTGCTGAAAATTCCAGCAGTTACATAATAAAGTAATTAAATGTTTTTAACATCCCTATCTCAAACAAGCATCCACAAAAAAACAGCAAATAAAATCCAGCAGCAGGTCAGGCTGGATAAACTGGCTAGGTGGCAGTGATATAGTAGCAGGAGATATGTACAGATACAGTCTATTCCTGACTTCCGATCCCCACTGGAAGTAACTGCCTAAAGCAAAACCTTACAAGAATAAAAATGGCTGCTATGTCTTTGTTGTTTTATAGGTGCAGCGTGAGAGGTAAAGGCCATTGTTTGGATACTTCCTCTGTTTTTAATGTGGAGATGAATAAGTGCACTGCTACTCCAGGAAGCATGTGTAGACTGCGGTGCTGGATAGGCGCTGCTAATTCTGCTTCGTTTGAAGTCAGTAACAGGAAGACTTCCTATAGAAGCAGGATCAGGCTTCAAAAGTAGTTTGGCAAGCAAGACTACTCAATGAGGCATGCAGGAAGAAGCTTTGAATATATAATCCATAGTGGGTTGCCGTGTCAAAACCATATCTGCTCTTGGATCACTATGTTAAAAATACTATAAAACCTCAAATTTACCCTGCGAATTTTTCACATACCCCTTTTTGCCTGAGACATATTAGTACAAATGAAATTTCAGGCCACTCGAGCAGTACGTGGTCAGACTAGCTCTCAGCTATTCATGCTACCGAAACAGTTTGGGAATACTGTCAAAAATATTTGAAATACCATTTACATTTTTTTTCAGTCTCTCTCACAGATAGTATTGAAATGATATCTGTTGAGTATTAATGTCTCACAAATCACCATAGCATTCATCCTTGGGGGAAGGGAAAAAGATGACTAGTGTACTTTGCACTTTGATGAAGAAAATGTAAGCTAATTCTACAGTTTCAGTCATGGGCAGTCGGTGAAGGCAGGGCTGGGCCAGCCCCACCTCCAGGCCCCACCCCTTCTGCCAGGCCCTGCCCATTCCCCACCCCCGGAGGTGAGGTGGTGGGCCACATGTGCTCCCCACTTCCAGCCATGGGGCGGGGAGCAGAGCAGGTGTGTGCTCGCTGCAGCATCCCCAGTCACGCAGCCTGGCCAAGCCCAGCCCAACCTTGGGGGAGGGAGGAGGCAGGGCATGCTGTGCCACACAGTGTGGCCCCACTCTCCCTAACCACGGACCATGGGGGGAAGGAGGAGGGTGTGCTGCACCGAGCTGCCCAGCCTCTCCAGCAGTGGGAGGGCGGGGGCTGGGGGTAGCAACACTCTGCCCCCAGAACACTTACAGCAGGCATTCTGGGGACAGAGTGTGGGTAGGGCTATCCCTAGCGGTTTGGGAAGGCAGAGCCTTCCCCCGCCTTACATACCTGAGGCCCATGGTTCCAGTGATTTGTTAATATATAAATACTCAATGGCTCTGCAGAGCTGATGCTTATTCTCTACAGCAAATTCACAGAATGAAAATATAGGAGCTACTCTTTACCCTCCAGGTCTTCTGTAAATGTTTATCGGTATGCAACAGCATTAAACGTAAATATTCTAAAAGTTGTTCAAGCTCTGTTTTTAATATATATATTTTTTTATTTTTACAGGAAATTATTTGCCAGAAGAATAATGTAAGTAGGAGTTTTTTTAATTTAATTAAAATTTTGATTTCTGCCCCACTTAACATTATTTAGACTGTCCTGTTTTCTTCCTGGATCATTTAATATTGTCCTTTGTGTTTCCTATTATAATTATTTACATCTTTGTTAAACTGCAATTCCAAATGCATGCACTCCCTGCAGCAAACCATATACATCATTTCATAAACCTGTTGCTAGGTAGCATGCTCACCTCTCTCTCTTTTCTTTACCCTTTCTCTCAGTCTCTCTCTCATTTTATTTCACACACGCCCTTTTTCTGTGATGCAATGTTTTTGTTTGCTTTTCTTTGTCTCTTCCCCCTAATTTCTTCTTTCTGTCTTTGGGTTTTCTTCTCCAGACCTGGTTTAAGCACCTGCAGTATTGTTCTTCTTTGTGTAAAAACTGTATGCAGTATGTGCACAATTCCACACGCATTGTGTGTGTCCCTGTCTCACATATATAACCCACACATCTAGTGGGGGTGGTTCACTGTCCCTTGTAGTAGCACTTATTCTTATCTCTCGCTATAAGTGGGCTGAGTGAGCTCTACAACCTAAGCTGAGAGCCAGCTGGCTTTATAGCTCAAGCGGTAGAGGCCCCTTCACGGAGGTCCCAGGTTTGAATCTGCCTGGTGGCGCTTACACATGTTTCAATTCACTCAACTACCAGCCACTTGCTATGTGCATTCCTACGCAAAGACTGGGACTTTCACTTTATCTTTTCACAGGACATATATGTTACAATTACAGAGCACCTTGTAGTGACTCTTGCTTCCTACAACAGCAGTTGACATTATCTGGAACTGTTGTTGCAGAGTAAAAGATTGTTCTCTGCTGCCATGGATACATCAGCACAGACCTGCCATGGGTGGGCCAGGTCTGATTTATCTGATGTTGCTCAGTACAGGTTGAACCTTATAATCTAGTCTTCCCTCATTCGGCAATATGCATAGACCGGCATCTGTGGGTGCTGCGGGACTGGAGCACTCATGGGGAAAAGCTGGGGTCCCCGCACTCAGAAATTCCTCCTTTGCTCTCCCAGAGCTTCTGGAGTGCCACAAATAGCTAGTCTGAGGCATTCAAGCTTGGTGAGGGAGGGGGAGAAGTGGGGACCGAGGGATTCTTGGGGTAAGAGGTGGGGCGGCTCTAGAGGCCCATGGCGGGGGACTAGGAGCACAGCCCTGCAGCTGGGAGTGAGGACCAGGAGTGCAGCCATGGGTTTCTGCTGTGGGGCTTTGCTCCTGGCCCCTCACTGTGAGGCTCCACAGTCGCTCTGTCCGCTCTCTATCAGTGCTGCTGACCCCTCTGCTGCTGTTGGATCAGAGCCCTGCAGCTGGCAGGAGCAGAAGATCTGGCATTGAACTCCCGTGGTCTGGCAGATTTCCTGGTTCAGGACTCAAGGATGCTAGACTAGGGAGATACACCCTATACAAAGCTGTGAACAGACTTGCTTGCCCTGTGGCATTGCCAGATGAATAATGTGTGTAGTAGGTGGACAATAGTTAGTATGGGCAACAAGCTAAACTGATCATATGCTAATTTTACAATACTAAATTCATTATATAGACTCATAGACTCATAGACTCATATACTTTAAGGTCAGAAGGGACCATTATGATCATCTAGTCTGACCCCCTGCACAGTGCAGGCCACAGAATCTCGCCCACCCCTCTTAGAATAATCTTCTCACCTATGTCTCAGATATTGAAGCCTTCCAATACTTTGAAGGCCCCAACATGCAGAGAGTCCTTCAGCTGTGATCTATGCCCAATGCTACAGAGGAAGGCGAAAAACCTCCAGGGCCTCTGCCAATCTACCCTGGAGGAAAATTCCTTCCTGACCCCAAATATGGCGATCAGCTAAACCCTGAGCATGTGGGCAAGACTCACCAGCCAGACACCCAGAAAGTTCCCTATAGCAACTCCTATCATCCCTCCATTGACCTATTTCCAACTGGAAATGAATGGTCAATTAGTTACCAAGATCATGTTATTTCATCCAACCATCCCCTTATAGAATCGGAACTGGAAGAGACCTCAGAAGGTCGTCAAGACCAGCCCTCCGCTCTAGGCAGGACCAATCCCATCTAAATCAACCCGGCCAGGGCTTTGTCAAGCCGAGACTTAAACACCTCTAGGGATGGAGACTCCACTACTTCCCTAGGTAACCCATTCCAATGCTTCACTACCCTCCTAGTAAAATAGTTTTTCCTAATATCCAATCTGGACCTCTCCCACCACAACTTGAGACCATTGCTCCTTGTTCTGCCATCTGTCACTACTGAGAACAGCCTCTCTCCATCCTCTTTGGAACCTCCCTTCAGGAAGTTGAAGGCTGCTATCAAGTCCCCCCTCACTCTTCGCTTCTGCAGACTAAACAGACCCAAGTCCCTCAGCCTCTCCTCGTAGGTCATATGCTCCAGACCCCTAATCATTTTGGTTGCCCTCCGCTGGACCCTCTCCAATGCGTCCGCATCCTTTTTGTAGTGGGGGGCCCAGAACTGGACACAGTACTCCAGATGTGGCCTCACCAAAGCCGAATAAAGGGGGATAATGACATCTCTGGATCTGCTGGCAATGCTCCTCTTAATGCATCCTAATATGCCATTAGCCTTCTTGGCTACAAGGGCACACTGTTGACTCATATCTAGCTTCTCATCCACTGTAACCCCCAGGTCCTTTTCTGCAGAACTACTACTTAACTGGTTGGTCCCCAGCCTGTAACTATGCTTGGGATTCTTCCGTCCCAAGTGCAGGACTCTACACTTGTCTTTGTTGAATCTCATGAGATTTCTAGTGGCCCAATCCTCCAATTTGTCTAAGTCACTCTGGACCCTATCTCTGCCCTTAAGCGTATCTACCTCTCCCCCTAGCTTAGTGTCATCTGCAAACTTGCTGAGGGTGCAATCTATCCCCTCATCCAGGTCATTAATAAAGATATTGAACAAAACCGGTCCTAGAACAGAACCTTGGGGCACTCCACTAGAAACCGACCGCCATCCTGACATCGAACCGTTGATCACTACCCGCTGGGCCCGGCCTTCTAGCCATCTTTCTATCCATCTTACCGTCCATTTATCCAATCCGCATTCCCTTAACTTGCTGGCAAGAATATCGTGGGAGACCGTATCAAAAGCCTTGCTAAAGTCAAGGTACACAACATCCACTGACTTTCCCATGTCCACTGAGCCAGTTACCTCATCATAGAAGCCAATCAGATTGGTCAAGCACGACTTGCCCTTTGTGAATCCATGCTGACAATTCCTGATCACTTTCCTCTCATTCAAGTGTCTCAAAATGGATTCCTTTAGGATCCCTTCCATGATTTTTCCAGGAACCGAGGTAAGACTGACCGGCCTATAGTTCCCTGGATCGTCCTTCTTCCCTTTTTTAAAGATGGGCACTACATTTGCCCTTTTCCAATCATCCGGGATTTCGCCCGATCTCCACGACTTTTCAAAGATAATGGCCAAAGGCTCCTCAATGACATTTGCCAACTCCTTCAGTACCCTTGGGTGCATTAAGTCTGGACCCATGGATTTGTGTACGTTTAGTTTTTCTAAATAGTTCCTAACCTGTTCTTTACCCACCAAGGGCTGTCCATCTTCTTCCCATCTTGCGTCGCTTAGCACAGAAGTCCAGGAGCCGACCTTGTCCGTGAATACAGAGGCAAAGAAAGCATTGAGTACTTCAGCTTTCCCTACATCCTCTGTCACTAGGTTACCTCCTTCATCCATTAGGGACTGCACACCCTCTCTGATCACCTTCTTTTTGTTGACATGCCTGTAGAAACCTTTCTTGTTATCCTTCACATCCTTAGCCAGTCGCAACTCCATTTGCGCTTTCGCCTTCCTGATAACCCCCCGGCATTCTCGAACTATACATTTAAGCTCCTCCCTAGTCATTTGTCCAAGTTTCCACTTTCTGTAAGCTTCCTTTTTGTGCTTAAGTACACCAAGGATTTCCCCTGTAAGCCAATCCGGTCTCCTACCATCCAATCCGGTCTCCTACCATCCAATCCGGTCTCCTACCATATGTTTCAGTTTAACAGCTTGATTTGCTGCTGAATGTTTCCAGTGCTTCCTTGCGTTCCATTTACATTCCAGCGATGGCAATGGAATGCACCAGTAGAGAACTGTCAATGAAAGGGTTAAATTGGGTTAATTCAAGAACGTTTGGTTCATGAATAGTGTTTTTCTTCTGGGTCTTTGGGGGCTGTATTAGTTCGCTGAATGGGGAAGGGAAATCTGGTGAGATTGTCCTAGAGTCAAGGTGAGGAGGCTGCAGAATGTTTTCTTAAAAGGCCTGTGGTACTGTTATCCCTTGAATTCCATTGAAGTGACTAGGAATTGAGTGCTGGAAACGGGCAGTTCCTCTGATATTCTGGCATTGTGGGTGCCAGCCATTGAAGCTCTATACATTTCTGCAACTCAGTGAGTATCCATTCATTTCCTGGAATTGCCCTGTAAATCCTCTTTTCCTTAGGTTGTAGTCAAACTGTCCCTGGGAGCCTGAGAGGATAGCCAGGTTTTAGGCCATTAATTTTTGTAACATTATTGACACCAAAATAAGGTTCAAAACTCTGTCTTCATTTACACCCATTTCATCATGTGTACTTGAGCAGGCTTTCCTGATTAAATTACATGGTGTGTAATCTTAAGAATTTTCCAATTTTGCATCAGAGGATAGATAAACCTTTCTCAGTAGCTACAATTTTCCTTTGTATTTTTCTATATTTATCACAAATATTTTGAGAGAGATCCGTTTTCAACTACTGCAAACACTGTAATAACTTTTCAGGTACCTAAATTAATTTGTCAGACAATTGATATAGTTTCTAAGAGGACTTATAGAAAGCAATGTAGAATTTGGCCCTACCTCTGAACTTAAGGTAGTGATAATTTTCTATTAACAAACTGAAAAGAATGACAGGTAAACATTTTCTTTTAATTTCTTGTAATTATGCTCGTGTAGGCATTCTGAGAATTGATGACATAACTGTGACAAACCGGTCTTCCCACATCTTCCAGAGGAAAAATGGACTAAATTAATCTTTTAGGCCTTTAAAAATAAGGATAGGCTTGACAGCAATGACACTTCTGCTGTGAATTAAATTGCAGCACTTAGCTTTTACAAGAATATTTAAAAAGACAAACATTTTAGTAAAGAGCTGATTGTCCTTGATATGAAAAGGCAAATGGAGGAAGCCTAACTACCAGGAAATGAACAAGCAGTATCACAGAGAGTATTCTAATGTGGAAACAGTGCCTTTTAATTTGTTTGTATAAGAGTTGCTGAGTCTTAGTAAGAGGCTTAGTAACTTGACATTACCACTATGATTAAGAAATGCTCTGTTTTATATCTAAATTGGAAGGGGGAATGGTGGAATTGTCATCAACCCCACGCCCCCACAAGTTTCTGTAAATTCTATATAAAATGCATCATTTGTGGGTTATTGATGTTACCTGGGTGTGCTTAGAAACCACTTTCTTGTGAGGAAACAAATCCTAATACAGTAAACTTCCAATAATCCGGCACCTTTAGGACCCAGGGGGTACTGGATTATCAGATATGCCGGACTATTGGAAGGGGGGGGGCTATGAGGGGTCTGGGGTGGTGGTGGGGGATGCTACCCCAGACCCCTCATATCCCCCCTTTCCGATAGTCCGGCTCTGCCCAGGCGTCCCCGATTCAGCCGCTGCTGGTCCGTTTCAGTAGCAGCTGAATTGGGGATGCCTGGGGCAGAGCAGCTGGGGTGCTGCTGGGTTGGTCCCGCAGCGTTGAGGGGCGGGCGCTAAGGGGCCAACCCTGCAGCACCCCAGCTGCTCTGCCCCGGGCTTCCTGGAATCAGCCGCTGGTCAGTTTCAGCAGCGGCTGCCTTGGGGATGCCTGGGACAGAGAAACTGGGGTGCTGCTGGGTTGCCCGATTCAGCTGCTGAAACTGACCAGCGGCTAGCTGGGGGCAGAGCAGTGGCTGAAACTTACCATTGGCTGACTTTGGGAAGCTCGGGGTAGAGCACCCCAGCTGGCTACCGGCCCTGCTTCTGGGGACTATTGAATAGTTGTGTAACTGATAACATTTTATGTAGTTACCTAACTATTTAATTACATGTTATCTAACATCCCTAATACTTATTCTGTATATTGTAATAACATTAGTAACAAAGATGTTTTGGCAGGCAAGAACTATTTTGATGTTTGTGAATTTAAGCATGATTTTTGCTGTTACCTGTTCTTTGAGATCAAATTGGCAGCCACCAGAGTCATTCTGAAATTCTTATGAAGAGGAATGCTGTTTGTTTTGGGGTTTTTTAAAATGTTTGCATAAAGGCTATGTTGTATGGATGCACTTTGCTTATGTCAGCTAGTCAGTTTCTATTTAATTCAGTCCCCTATTACTTACTGTGATGGATAGGAGCAATACAGTGCTGAAATTTAAATTGTAAAGTTATACCTGCTGCCTGCTCTCTTTGTGTGAATTCTAAGTTAGGAGCGGGAGGAAGCAAAATGAAGTAATAAGATAGAATTACCATGCCTACAAGAAATGTTGGGCATGGGAAAGGATTGGGCCTTGAAGTATGGATCAGTATGGATTGTGAGTAGATAGAGAAATGTATGTTTAGTCGCAATCAGGGAATTTTTCTTTGTTTTGTTGTTTGATTAAGCTTATTTGTGTGAGATCAAGGTGTTCTCCCTTCCCCCATTCACTATACCTAAGCTGTGCCAGAGATGATATTTTTTTCTCTGTGTTTTAATCTGCTCTTTTCTCAGTTACTTTGTCACAGCCAGCAACTAAGTATGCTTTATCACAGGGCTACTCAACTTTGGAAACCCCGGGGACCACAATGATAGTTGCAGCACATGATGAAGGCCACAACTTAAGTTATATGCAAATAGCTTCTTTCACACTGACAGGCATGAATACAAAGATTAAGGCAAGACTACACAACACACAGGCACCATTTAAGTCAGTTCTGCTGATATTAATAAAATGCAACATTTACCCGATTTCCACCCATATGACAGCACTTTTAATGAGCAAGGACAGTCCAGGAATTTAACTACTAAAACACATCAACAGAAGACCATTATATTGACTACTTTTTTGCAGGCTGCATGTTGAGCCCATGTAAATCCAAATCCTGGCAAATGGGTTGCAGGCCGCGTGTTGAGTAGCCCTGCTTTATCAAGTATATCTTTTTTGTTTTGTTTTGTTAATAAAAATCACATTTTTAAGGCAATGATTTGATTCTTGTGTCCTGGAAGGTAACAGATCTGTGTATGTGTGCCTGCCTAGGCTAAGAGGTCAGCGACTATAGTGCAGTGTGTGTGTGTGTGTGTGTGTGTGTGTTTTAAATTTCAAGATCTCTTGTGGGAGAAGAGCTTGGGGTACTCCTCTGGAAGAAGTTCACATGATTTTTCCTGGGTTGTAAAAGGAGGAGTTGGTATTTGATGGTGGCATCCTATCTCCCAGGGCCAGGGACTCTGTGACCTTGGGGAGCTTTTGTAAACAGAAGCCTATAGAGGCAAGCTTTTTAAGGTCTTTTGTGGGCTCCCACTTTCTGCACTTGGAGTGCCAAAGTGGGGAACAACCCTGACACTTGCTTTTTACTTATTGGGACAAATAGGTGTAGTTCTAGTTAATGGCAATATGAGTGACTTTTATTTCAGTTCTAATTGGAATATGTGAAAAGTTAATGTGAATGTGACGTGGGTATTTTGAGCCAAACAAAGCTTTAGTTATGTAAATGTTTACTTAATTGTCCAGTATTTTTAATCCAACAGTGTTTTCTTACCCAAATTCTTGAAATAGCTCCAGGATAAAGACAGGACTCATTGAGCATCCCATATGTTTTAAGCTCTCTTCTTACACTATATCGGAGCAATACATAATTCCATCAGTTTTCATTAGAGAAGTAAACATGTTAAAACATTATTTGATTGTGTAACTGATAGAATTTCTGTTGGTTACATGGTTAATCACAGCTTCTGGGGCTCCTGGTCCTGTGGGGCTTCTGGGGCTGTGGGAGGCTCCCAGTCTCACGGGGCTGCAAGGGCTGGTGCTCCTGGATTTCAGAGCTGCCAGCGTTCCTATGAAGAGTGTAAGTGGTGCTGGTAACCAATGAGTGTAAGCTTATCTGTTAACTGGCTACCTGGTTACACTCATACGGCCCGTGTGTGTGTGTGTGTGTGTGTGTGTGTGCGCGTGCGCGTGCGCACACACACACACACACACAAAAATAATTATTGGACTGATCACATCTAAGATCAGTACAGCATGCCGAGGAGAACAATCTCTGACACAAATGAGGGTTCGTCATCTCCCAGCTAGTCACTGTGCTTCAGCATGGCAGTGTGGAAAGGAGGGGAACAGAGCACCCTGACTGCAGCCCACTCCGCACTCCTGAGTGCCACGGCTGGGAGTTGGGCTCGGGGGAGTGCAGCGGGCTGGAGCCGGGGTGCCCTGCTTCCTACTGCAGCAATGAATGCTGGGGGAAGAGGGAGTCTTTCTCTAATCCCAAGGGGGTTGTGGTGTTCGGGGGAGGATGCTTGGAGGAAGGGGTGAAATGGGGGCAAGAGGGGTCAGATCAGGGTGGGAAGCAGTAGAATGGAGCCAGGGGCAGGGCTTAGGGAAGAGGGTGGAGTGAGGGTGGGGTGGGGACAGAGCAGCAGTAGGAAGAGGTGAGGCGGGGCAGAGTCTGGGTCAGAGGGGTGATTTCCCGGCTCCACACTCTCCTGGGGATGGTGCTGTTCAGGGTGCAGAAGGGGGCTCTGGGCTGGGGCAGGCGATTGGGGTGTGGGAGGGTGAGGGCTTTGGCTGTGGGTAAGGGCATGGGAGTGGGACCAGAGATGAAGGTTTCAAGGTGTGGGAGAGGGCCTTGGGTTGGAGCAGGGGATGAGGTGAGGGTTCTGGATGGGGGTGCAGGTTCTAGGAAGCGGCTGGGGATGAGAGGTTTGAGGTGCAGGAGGTGGCTAAGGGCAGGTATTTGGGGGTGTGTGTGAGGAGGTGCAGGCTCTTGGAGGGAATTTGTGTGGGAGGAGATTCCTGGCTGGGGTCAGGGTTGAGATGCAAGAGGAGGTTCAGAGTGTGGGGTCCCAGTGGTGCTTACCATGCTCCCAGGAAGCAGCCACCAAGTCCCTGTGGCCCCTAACCAGAGGGAACCTCCATGCTGGACTTTTAACGGCCCAGTTGGCTATGTTGACCAGAGCCCCCAGGGTTCTGGGGGAAGAGCTTTAATCCCCCATACCTTCATTAAAGGGTGCCTGGGACAGGGTGTGAGAGGCTTGGGGCTGTGGCAGTGCCGGTGGGGAGGGGCGGGATGCCCCCAGCCAGCCCCTTTCACCTGCCTGGTGATTCTGTCTCTTTTCTGTATGGTTTTATGAGAAGCCATCCCATTCCAGGGACACCTCAATCTCCTGGCACAACCAAACACTTACCTTGTTTTAAGTTATGATAAGAGGAATCTGTATAACGAATTTGGTGGTCCTAGCTCTTACCATTTAGGAGGAGTTATTGGACAGAGTCAGACAGATTAACTCAAATATGTAGTAGATTTCAGACAGTTTAAGTTGAATAGTTTACTTTGCTTTTGTGAATGTTTGTTTTTAGCAGGAATGTGTGTGAATATGTTTGCTTGCTTTATTATTCAATTCACAATTATATTTGTGCAAAACAGTTAATTCAGGATTGGGTTCTTAAGAACCGTTGATAAAAATTTCATGAAAAGCCCTCACATACACTAAAGAAAGAGCAGCTTTCCTGTTTGCAGAGTTATAAAAGGGTTAAGTACTCTCTTTCTGGAGAGGGTCAAAGAATCATAGCAGAATGAGCTTTTGAGCATTGTGAGTTTCAAAAGCTCAAAAACATCCTTTTCCAGCGTTGTTTATGTAAGAACTCTGCTTGACAATGTCCCAAAGGACTCAGAATCTTCTCCACAAGCTAGTCACAATTTTTTTTGAACAGAAAAACCTCTGATTAAACATCAGGAAGTATAATACTCTTAGAATAAATCACCAACTACATATGCCTTAGAAAAAACATTAACTAGGAGTAGGATGTACCTTCAGTTCCCGTGTTGGCTGTAGGCCAATTGCTGTCTTTCCTTCTCCCGTAACTGGAGCAAAGGGAGGGGAGGTTAACTGTTATGCCTGGCTTACCTCTTTTTCCTCTCCATTTGTGAATATAGCTGTTGGGCTAATGCATCCCATCTCTCTAGCAGGGTGCACCAATAGCGTTAGGGATGTGACTGCACTGCAGTCTCTGGGTATGACTGTAGCTACACAGTGGTTGCAGTAAGGGTGCAGCGGCGAAGGCTTCAGCCACCTAAGTAATTATCCAGGATACCAGGAGGTCCTGGATAGCCTGCACTGAGTCATGTTGCTATGGCTTTGAAGCTCTTGTGTACCTGAGCTATCTAGATCAATACTAGGTTGGGTATGTCGACACAAGGTGTAGTCACACCCCACGACTGCAGTGCAGTGTCTTACGCTAGTTGGCTAAGTCTGTACTGCAAGCCTCTTGTAGAAGAGCAAATGCAAATGGAGCACTCATTTGCATTTCCTTTCTTTTGCGCAAGAGGTTTTTGTGCAAAAAAGCGTTGTGTAGACAGTGCTTTTTTGCACAAAAACCCCCTTTTGCGCAAGAGCTGTTCTTCCTCTTTCCCTCTGTGGGGTGAGGAGGAGGCAGGAGCACCAGAGGATCACTGAATAGAGATGATAATTTTAGAAAGCAGTGTGGTCTGGCTGTTTGCTTATTAATCCAGGTGCACTTCTGGTTCAGCCATTGATCTGTCAGTGACATAGGGAAGGTCACCTCACCTGTTTGTCTATTTCCCATTCCCTCTTTTGTCTCTCTGATCTGTTTAGATTATAAACTGCTTGAGGAGTAAGGCCTGTCTCAGAACATGTTTGTACAGTGCCTCCCACCATGAGACCCCACCTGGAAAATATTCAGTACTAATAATAATGTCTTGGATGCTTTTTCAGAAACTCAGGCTAGACAGTCAGTCTCTCTCTTAGGGTTTTCTTGAGTCCACCACCATCGTACCACGTGCCTTTATGCCATTTCTGAAAATAATGAGCTAAATTTTCAAAAATAATTTCCAAAAAGATGTTTACAAACCAGAGTTTAGATACACAACATACAGATTTATAGACAAGACCAGCAATGTAATGTTCAGTCTTTCATGTACAAATACATGTTTTGTGTTTAATTCATATTGTGTGTATGCTAGGGATGTGAAAGTGTAACCGGCTACATGGTTAATCGATGAGCCTGGGCTCTTCGGTTAACCTTTACGGTTACATGCAGGCTCCTGCTACGCGCAGAGAGACGGCTTAAAAGCCAGCTCCCAGCACGCACCTGCTCCCAAGGAGCTCCTTTTTCTCTCTCCTCCCCCCTCCACCCCTGCCACTGAGCAGCAGGAAACTGACTGCTCCCCACTTTGCTCTTTTCCGCATGTAACTGTGTAAGCTCTGACATTTTCAGTGGTTATACATTTACATAATTAATCATATTTTAACATTCCTAGTCTATGTACATTTGGTTGGTGGATATAACTATAGCTCCAGAGTTTGAAAGTTTTGGGAAAGCTGGGCACAAGCCAACGATATTCATTTTAGTAGAGCTAAATATAAATGTATACGTCTAGAAACACAGTATATAGGCCAGGATATAGGCCAGGAACATGATCCCTCATACTCCCAAATCTTTATCAGAGTCGCTACTTCCCAGGATAATCTGCTGAACATGTACTTCCAGTGTGACATTGCGGCCAAAAGGATTAACTCAATACAGATAAACAGGGACATATTGAGTAGGAATAGAGAGACTCTTTTTCTTTTATGTTGGTCAATCATGTGACCATTGCTGGAATATTGTGTCCAGTTCAAGGAAGATATGGATAAATTGGAGAGGGTTTAGAGAAGAGCCACTACAGAAACATGTAAGTATTAGGAAACATGCATTATAGACAGATGCTGATATTTAAGGAGCTCAATCTTTTTAGCTCACCAAAGAGAAGGTTAAGGGGTGATTGATTACAGTCTATAAGTATCTACATGGGGAACAAATATTTGTTAATAGGGTCTTCAGTCTAGCAAAGAGAAGTGTAACATGATCTAGTGGCTGGAAGTTGAAGCTAGACATATTGAGGCTGGAAAAAGATATAAATGCTTAACAGTGAGAGTTACTTTAGAAGAACTTACCATTACCAAGGGTCATGGTGGATTCTCTGCCCCTGGCAATTTCAAAATCCAGATTAGATGATTTTCTAACAGATTTGCTCTAGGAATTCTTTTGGAGAAGTCTGTGGCCTGTGTTGTTTAGGAAGTGAGACTGGATGATCCCTTCTGACTTTGGAATCTATGATCCATGAAAACTGAGCAGGTGTGTGTGAGCTGACATCTTCCCTTCCATTGCTGAAGGAGAGTGGGTTGGCCTGTGGACCACTAAACCCTGAAAATAATTTGAGGCTCAAAATTGCAGGAACTCGTGCAGTTTACTTCTCAAAGTGGCCCTGGTACTTTGAAATCCAATTCACTAGTTAAAGGAATACAAATTTGAAGTGACGTCTTGATCCCATTGGAGTCCTTTAGTGTGCTTCATAAATGCAGATATTCACTGGGCTTAGGATGCTCACATGTTCCTTTGGTGCATGTAGCATGCAGCAGTAGTTCTCAGTCAGTGGTCTGAAGCTCCCTGGGGGGGCCATGAGCTCTTTCGGGGGATGCCACAAGGCTCCATGACTAGAACTTAGTACCTCCAGCCCTTGGCTGAAGCTGGGATTGATGTGGGGGCTGAAGCAAGGAGCTCTAGCACCCTCTTTTCCTACTTTGAAGCTGAGTGCTGTGGGGCAGGAGCCCTGAGTCCACGGGCGGAATTGGGTGTGCACAAGGGTCTTGGCCCCTGAAGCTACAAACTGGGGCAGTCCTTAGGGGGCAGCTCGTCCCTCCTCTCCTCCCACCTCTCTTCAGAACCTGTCCTCTGACCAGGTTCTAAGTGGGAAGCCAGAGCCAGCCAGTGCAGGGGAGCTGCTCCTCTGGTGCCATGGATCAGGTAGCAGTAGCATTTCCCCATCTGCTACTGGTGTCTGGGGCTGGTGACCAGGGTTGCAGCAGCTCCTCAGCTCCCAGGCCCCTTTGACTGCTCATGCAGCTAATAAAAGCTGCCGGGGAAGGGGGGACACCTGGCTCCAGGAGCAGCCACTGCAGAGAGAGCCCTCTCAACAGACATCCCCTGCCTATTCCTCTACCTGCACCTTGAGCAACCCCTGCCTGCACACACCCTCTAGGTACCCCCCCTCCTTGCATCTTGAGGGGCTCTCAGACTTTTTAAGAGGAGTTCTTCCTTTGAATGATATTTTTTTTGGTTGTGGCCCCCCACGACCCAAACATGTGGGTGGCCTGCTCTGAGGTGAATTGGGGGTGAGGTGGGGCTCCCTCTCTGGACCCCACTTTTCGGAGCTGGCCCAAGCCCTGCAGGCCCTTGCCCCCCTCAAATAGAAGTCAAATTATTCCTATGGTGAAAGGTCTTCCTAATTCCCTCTTTCCTCCTTCCTTCCCCTGCTGCGTCCTGGAGGTTTTATAGCCTGTAGAGGGACATCTCAGAAAGAAAAAAAAAAAAATGGGAACCCCTGACATACAGTACACATTCTGCACACTGGTATTACTATAAGGAGCCTCCTCTTCAACTTGGAGGGCAAATTTAGGTGCATCGTCTGAAAAGTTGCTTTCATCCATTGATAAGGGTAGATACGCGAATGCCCATGTAGAGCAGCTGTTTCTAGAATGTGGTAACTCTTAAACATTACAGTATATAGATACTTTTTCTGACAAGAAAAATCAATGCTTGTAGGCACTGCTGGCAAATGGGTTTTGCAACACAGAAGGAAATTTGAATTCTTGATGTCAAAAGCTTAGTGGGCTTAACTATTTTTAGTAATTTTCCAGTCCATAGGAGGATTATTAGCATCACATAATTATCTCAAAAGAATGCAAATGGCTTGCAGTGTTCATGGCTTGCAACATCTGTGGGGCTGACTTAAACTGTGCACCAAGTCTGCCAAGGGTTGTAATGCTACCCTTTTAATAGAAGTAATTTTGAAAACAATCCATCTTACTTACCACTTTAGAATTAAGGTGACAGTCTGGGATGCATGGGGCATCCTGTCAGGCTACCAAAGTAGTTAGATTTTTTTTAAGATAATGAGTTGAGTGGTTTCCAGTCTTTTTTAGCACAAGATCATCTTTTTAAATTTAAGCCAATCTAGGATCCACCTGAAACCCATCTGCCCTTGCCCCCACCTCATTCCCCACCCCTTCTTCAAAGCTCCACCCTGCTTAGTCTGTGAAGATGAAGTACAGGATATCTGCATCTCCCTGTTATGTCTTTCACACCCTGCACAGGAAGTAGGAGGCTCCCAGGAGGCAGCTCCAAGGGTAAGGGCAGGAGCAACATAGCGATGGGAGGAGGGGCAGCTGAAGTGCTGGAATTTGATAGCCTCCAGGCGAAACCAGTCAGGATCACCTGTCAGAGGCTCCAGGATCTACCGGTAGATCTTGATCTACTGATTGGTGACCGTTGCCTTAAAAAGACCCATTTTATGAAAACAATTGAGAAATCAAAAACAATATATTTGAGAGAGTCCTCATATTCCATCTGAAAATTAAACTGCATAATCCTAAATGATGTAGGCAAAATCCTCACCCAGCTGAAGTCAGTGGCAGAATTTCCATTGACTTCAATAGGGCCGGGATTTCACTCAGAATTATTTCTAACTTGCGGGTTAAGAATGAAATAACTCTTAACTGTTGCATCTTTTTTTCCCCACAGATGTGCACTGGTAACTACATATTTGTTCCATATATGATAACTCCACACAACAAGGTGTACTGCTGTGACAGCAGTTTTATGAAGGGACTAACAGAGCTAATGCAGCCCAGTTTTGAATTATTCCTTGGGCCAATATGTTTACCTTTGGTGGATCGCTTCATTCAACTTTTGAAGGTGGCACAGGCCACTTCAAGGTAAGAGCTCTCATATCCTGCCATGAAATACACACATACATTTTTATTGATGATAGGTTTCCTTGGGGAGGTGCAACGACTTATACTATCTTTTAACAATTCTATAGCATTTTCCATGGAATAATTTGAATTGAATGAAACTATTTTAAAAACTGTTGTTTTAACTATTTTAAAAAATACATTGATTTATTTCATTTATTCGTATTGTGTTATAAGCTTGTGGCCCCACTGTCCTAAGGTATTGCACAAATGGTTAATATAAGACAGTCCTTGCTCAAATGTCTAAAACAATTTGTTTAATTACAGCCAGTATTTCCGGGAGTCCATTCTTAATGATATCAGGAAAGCCCGCAACCGGTACGTGGGCAAAGAGCTAGCTGTAGAGCTGGCAAGGATACGACAGCGAGTGGATAATATTGAACTCTTGTCTGCAGACATTGTAATAAACTTGCTACTGTCCTACAGAGACATTCAGGTATGACCTAGCTGTTCAGAGATGATGTATTATTTCAGTTATTTTTCTTTTGCATTGTAAAAGGCATGCTGTTTTTACAGGGTGTGGTAAGCAAATTGGTTCATTAACAAAACAGTGCATTTGTTGCACGTATTATAGACCCTACAGGTTGGACCTCCCTGGTCTGTCACCTTTGGGACCTGACTAGTCCTGGGTGAGGGATTTTGCCGGACCAGGGGAATATATTTCTGCCCCCCTGCAACCAGTCCGTCCCCTCCAGCTTTGGCCCAGAAATCAGCCTCCCGGTTGGTTCCCCATCCCACCGCTGGCCCAGCTGCCTTGCTGATCCCCCCCCTCCCCCCACCCCTCAACTTTCTCTGCTATGCTGGATAGCTCACCTCCAGTCCTGCTGCCCCGCTGGCCTCCCGCCCCCACTGCCACATACCTGGCAGCCCAGCTGTGCGGAACCGGGCACCTGGCCCTCCACCTTGACTCTCTCTGGTCTTGGAACACCTGTGGTCCTACTGGACCATGGATGTTGCCATACCAGAGAGTCCCGCTTTACAGAGGTTCAAGCTGTATTAAAATTAATGAAAAACCCAGGTTGACTGATGCTTTCTTGCTTTATTTTTCAGTTATAGTGTGTACATCTCCTCACTTGTCAGCGGTTAATACAACCAGCAGTTTGTTGTTGTTGTATTATTATGGTTGTATTGCCTCTTTACACTTAATTATTTTTTTGATCATAGGTTAATGATGGTTTTTAAATTTACATCTGTAGATTAAGCGAGACTACCTTTTAAATTCATGAGCTTCTGCAAAAGCTGATGTAATAATCCTTTTTTTAGGGATTGAGGGACAAATATTAATAAAATTCAATTAGACAGTAACTTTCACTAAGAGCCTCAGGATATTTTATAATTCAAACACATCCACATAATCTGCCTGTCTTAATATAAAAGATAATACCGAGTTACCCTCTAAAGCTAATTTTACAGAAATGGGACAAGAAAAGCAAAAAGCTCTTGTTCCATGAAAGAATATATTAATCTATATTTATGTATTTCAGCACATGTGACTTTATTGATTTTCACATTAAGCACTATGTTTCCTTTTAATAAAAGTGTGAGATCATCAGTCATAATATGAGATTGAATAAATGGAAATCCATAAAGTTTATTGTGAATTCATGCCAGCTCTTTCTGTATGAAATTGCAAATTGATAATTTACAAGCAGAGTTTATATAGATTTTTCTGGTATCAATCACTCAGCTTCTTTACTTTCCCCTTCTCTTTGAAGGATTATGATTCCATTGTGAAACTGGTAGAAACTTTAGAAAAGCTGCCTACCTTTGACTTGGCCTCCCATGACCATGTGAAGTTTCATTATGCATTTGCACTAAACAGGTAAGAATATTTTTTTCTCTTCTGTGAAATAATCATCTGATTATTATTTTACTTCAAACTCTCCACAGGTCATGTTGATCCTATTGAAAGACCCCCTTTTAGGATTTTTTTTCTCACAGGCCTTAGTCTCATATTTTGCCGTAAGCATTTTCAGGGCTCTCTGAATTTTATCACCCAACTAAATTTCCCTCTCATTCAAATTCCATTTTGCCCTTCTTTGTTCTTCTTCCTGCAGCATGGGAGTTCACTTTATCTTTCCATATGTATAAATCAGCATTTATCTTGGCTTTCTAAACCTGATTCTGAGCAAACAGAAAATGAGGTGGGACAAAAGCCAAATAAATGTTCCATAAAATGCATTCAAATTAATTAGCCAAATTTTGTCAGGGTGCAAAAGATGCAATGTGGCAGCAGTCAAATTGGTTTAGATATCATTTAAACACGAGATTTCCTATTGCCATGTCAGGAGACCGACTGATAAATGATGCTAATTGGATGCAAAAAGTAAAGCTCCTTAAGCAAAACAAAACATCAGACAGAAAATTGTCTTTTTTTAAAAATGTCTTTTAATTTCCCTTCCACTGTTTGCTAGCACATACATAATGTGCCATATATTGTGCTCAAATGTGACTCTTATGGGTTGAACAAGAACCAAAGAATCAGCCAGACACAAACCAAGTTTTTAAGAGTGTGTAGGTTGTAAAGGAAAGAACCAAAAGAAAAACATGAAGACCTTTACCTGTGGAGAGCAATGAAAGTATAAAATGGTTCCTTTCTCATCCCAAAATAATTCTGCTTTGTTTGTTTTGCTCATTGTCCTAAAAAGCACAAGTTATAGACAGCCAAACCGGTAAGACTGATAGCCTGCACTTGAGGAATCTAGAGGGGTATCTCGGCCAGTTCCCCCACTGAGAATGAACCATTATAAAATGGACCTCAGCCGGAAGTGATGAAGAGGCTTCACACACCCCTTTTTCACTTCACCCTAGTGGTGATCATAGGATGAGATGGGGAAGACTCTCAACGATTGGACAAATCCTGCTGCTGATTGGTCAAAACAGTGATGCAGCCATAGAGTGCCCAAAACCATCAATCAGAGACAAGAGCCTACAGCTCTTCACCACCTGTAAGCTGAGGAGAGGATGCACAAAACAAAAAAGGATACCAGCTGCTGTTCCATCCTGGATCTGCTTATGGAGTTTACAACAGCTGTAGAGCTATGGCTGTGCACTCAGTCTTGCTGACCGAAACAAAGGGGGAGACGGGCTGAAATTTGGAATAGGGCTGCATGGGAAATGGAGAATCTGTGTACCGTATATTCCGGCGTACAAGACAACCTCTGAAGTTAAAAAACATCCCCCAAAAATCGGGGGTCGTCTTGTACGCCGGATGCCCCGCCGCCGGAGCCCCTCCGCGGCTTTGAAAGCCTCGGGGGAAGCCGGTGGCGGGACATCCCAGGCGCGCATGGGCTGCCCGCCCGCCGGAGCCCCTCCGCAGCTTTGAAAGCCTCGGGGGAAGCCGGCGGGGGGGGGGGCATCCCAGGCACGCATGGGCTGCCCCCCCGCCGGAGCCCCTCCGCGGCTTTGAAAACCTCGGAGGGGCTCCGGCGGGGGGGCAGCCCATGCGCGCCTTGGATGCCCCCCCGCCGGCTTCCCCCGAGGCTTTCAAAGCCGCGGAGGGGCTCCGGCGGGGGGGGAGGGGGAAGCCCAGGCGCTCCTGGCGGCTTTGCTCCCGGTGCCTCTGGTCTGCTGGGGACCATCTCCAGCAGACCAGGGACACCAGGAGCAAAGGAGGCGGAGGGGCACTGGGGTATAAGATGAAACCCTATCTTTTAATTAAAAAGATAGGGGGTCGTCTTAAACGCCCAATCGCCCTATACGCCGGAAAATACGGTAGATCCTGAGTTTGTTTGTTTGTTTATTGGTTTTCTTACCAGTTCAACATAATAGTATAGCAGGGGTGGGGAATCTTTTTTGGGTCAGAAGACACTGACCCACAGAAAAATCAGTTGGGGGCAACACACAAGTGAAAAGCAAAGCAAAAAAATAAACAACAGCAGCCCTCACTGCTGTGGCCCCTGACTGAGAAAGACACTCACCAAATTCCTATTCCTCTCACACACCAGAGCTTAGGGAGGCCCACCCTAATAGACTTTTTGCGGGGGGGAGGGGGAGCGGAGGGTGCTGGAGTGCCAGCACAGTCTCCCCACCCCTGTTGTATAGGTTGGCTGACTGCGGAGTGGGTATAGCCTAATGTTCTTATGTGCTTCAGAAAGCTGTAATGTATTGTTTGCTGAAATGTGGTTCATTATTTTGCAGGTATTTTTTCTTCTTTGATCACTTAGTTCTGTTAAACATATCCTGTTGTGTAGCTTTTTTTTTTTTTTTTTTTTTTTTTTTTTTTTTTTTTTTTTTTTTGGAGTCACATTTCATGTGCTCTTCTGAGTACCATGGAAGAAATAGCTTTGGTGTCCTCTGTGAAATCCTATACTAAGCAGCTAGACTCTTGCTTCAAGAGTGGTTTGCGTTGCAGTGACAGTGTGCTTTCTGGCTAGCTCACCTTATCAGACGTTTGCACAGCTGCCATAGAAATGGACCCTGTGTGAAAAATATTTGTCGATGTATTTTTATATTTGTTTTGGTTTTGTAGATTTGGCTCATGCAATTTGGAGAAGCCACTCAACACCTGCTTTGGCTTTTTTTTAAGTCCTAAAAATACAAGTCTAAATAATGAACATAAGAGAAGAGAAACTTGATAGGTTAGAATTAACCTTAATCCAATTTAAGTTTCATCCACAAGTCCAAAATCCTTAATATCTAAATGTCTAACATTGAGAAACAGTTCTGTGATGTGTGTGACTTTTGAGAATTATCTCTCTGATGTGAGAACAACATTTTGAAGGTCACTTGCAATAAGTCCTTATCTAGAAATCCAGGCAAAACTTGGAAATAATGTGACTTGCATGAATATTTCATAGCCCATTGCACCTGAAAGTCCAGAATGCTTTTTTTTCTTTCTCAGTTTTCTTCAGAGGCCTGGTTTCTTTCCTGAGCAAAAATCCCATCTTAGAGGTGAAGACCTTAAAAGAGATTGCATACTTTTGTAGTTAACAGACTGTTGAAGCAGTCTGTTTTGATCTGCATATGCTTTGCTTCAGACTCAGTAGCATTTGTAGTTAAAAACTAAACTGTGGTACAGCTGAAAGCATGATCTGCTTCCCTCTGTTGACCTCTGTGTTTGATACAAATCCCAACAAAACAGATTCAAAATGAGGATGCAGTTCACAAAGGAAAGAGTGTTCCTCTATTACATCTCCATTCAAGTAGAGTCTGTTTTATGATGGCTCAAATCCTACTTGCATTGAAGTCTATGGGATTTTTGCCATTTGACTTTAATGGAAGCATCCTAGAATCATAGAAATGTAGGGCTGGAAGGAATCTCAAGAGGTCATCATATCCAGCTCCCTGCACTGAGACTGCATCATGTAAACCTAGACCTCTACATAGGACTCCAAAAATCAAATATGTGGGCAAAACCAAAGAAGATAGAGAATATTCTGTGCAGAGAAAAAAGCCATTTTGCTATTTCATTACTGGATTAAGTCATATTTGAACAAATTACAAAATTTGATAATGAAGATTAGTATGCTAACTGTGATACGTTAGGAAGTATCTAATGCTCACAGTATGGGCACGTTTAGACTACGTTTTTTTTTAAAGGAGATATGCAAATTTGGCACTAATTTGCATATCTTCTTCCAATCGCATTTTTGAAAGCGGGTCTTTCAAAAGTGAAAGTAGTCTAGACACGGTTTTTTTGGGGGAAAAACCCTTTTTTGAAAAAACCGTGTAAAACGCTTTTTTTTTAAAGGAATAGCAGGGTTTTTTTCGAAAAAGGGTTCCCCCCCCCCCAAAAAAAACCTGCGTCCAGACTACTTTCATGTTCAAAAGACATGCTTTTGAAAATGTGATCGGAAGAAGTTATGCAAATTAACACCAAATTTGCATATCTCCTTTCAAAAAAAAAAATGTAGTCTAGACATGTCCTATGTTGTGTACTCATAGGAAATATTTTTCTTAGAGTTATATTACTCCCATGGTCCTCTCCTTTTTATTTTCCTAGGAATTTGTTGTTTTGGGATTTCATTTTGTGCTCAAAATATAAGGAGGGGATAAGAGATTTTACACTGCAAATTAAAAATCATTGTTTCCCTCCTGGTACATTAAAGAGCATGCACTTGCTTTGTGTTTCCTATCGTGCAATCTGAGAACTGCTGCTGGGTTGAATTTTTTTTTTTCCATAAAATAATAGTTGGATCAAAGTGGTGTGTTGTAGGAGAGAGTTATCAAATGGTACAAAAAAGTGGCCTTCTGTAAAGGGGAAAATGTCCGTGGCCTGGTTCTGAAAGATGTTTCACCAGCCAAAAATGTACAATGTTCATTAATGCAGGGCAAGCAAATCTTGGCATGTTCTTTCCTATAGTAGTTTCAGGTAGATATATTCATCTATGTGATTTTTTTTTTTAATAGGCGAAATCTACCTGGAGATAGACAAAAAGCTTTAGAAATTATGATGCCATTGGTACAACATGAAAGTCAGGTAGCTTCAGATATGTACTGCCTAGTGGGACGAATTTACAAAGATCTGTTTTTGGATTCTGGCTTTACAAACATAGAAAGCCGAGACAATGGGATAATCTGGTAAGTGTTCTTGCTCTTTGTGTCTGCTTGGATTAAAAAAAATCCAATGTACTTAACGTTTCATTTTTTACCAAACAAAGAAGCTATTAAAGCACTAGCCTCAGTTGTTTACATCTAGCCGGTGAGGCCCATCGTTGACCAGGCAACATCATTTTGTGCAGATTACACCTATAGGAAAATTCAAGAAATTAAATATGTGTAATAGAATTTTCTATTAATGTGCTTGCAAAAGGGAAGTAAAAGAGCAGATTTAAATTTGTAGGATTTCAACTTCAAACATTATTCATTTTATTGAACAGTTACCATACATAGTAAACTTGAATCAGAAACTCATAAAACTTCCATTACTCTTGCCACAACTAATTCGAATTATTTTGTGATATGTAACAGTGAACATTTTCTTTGCACACAATGACAATTGAATGGGGCGACTCGATTTAAATTTTGTTAGCAATATTTTTATGAACTCTAATCATAATAGTCATAACTTTTTTCCAATGAAAAACAAAAATAATTATTTAAACCTTTGGATTCCAGTATATTCCAGTGTAAAAAGTAGTACATTCACTAATTTAAGTGGCAGGATTGTTTATGCAAAATTTGGTATCGTAGGTAATCGCGAAGTCTTACTTTATTTTGCACAAACAAATCCACCAACAAACGAACTCTTCAAAGTATATAATAGATTCTAAAATGACAACGTTAAAACTCTTATTTTTATCACATGAGCTTAGGGGTGAGCAATCCCTCGGCCAAAAATTCCATTTCCAGGAACTTCTTATAACATTCTTTGACTCTGAGTAGCTTCAAATAGCCCTTATTTTAGGAATTGTCCCTCCCTCTTCCCTCAACATGCATCGTAGTGTTGTTTTTGCTGCCCGTGGTATATCTATCTTATCTATAAATAGAAGACTTCAGTTTTCAGGACTTTTATGCCAACTCCTACCACAAGTACTAATTGCAATTTTAAAAAAAGTAGCTGCTGTGCTCCTGTGATCTGAATGAGGTCTTCCGTTGTGTTGTCTCTTTCTGTTCTTTAGGTAGTAGATCAGGCCTGGGCAAAATATGGCCTGTCAAATCACCGGATGTGGCCCGCGGAGCCAGTGGGGAGCCCCAGGCAGCCCCCCCTGCTTGCCCTGCAGCCCCATGTGCTGCTCAGAAACACTGCTGCGGGGCGCTTTCTCTTTGAGTCCAGAGGGGTGGGGTGAAGATTCAGATGCTGCTCCCGCCCCCAGCATAATCCCATTGGCTGGTTTCTGGATAGACACTGGCCAATAGGAGCTGCCTGTTTGAATAATGGGCAGCCACAAAGCACAACCCTCCTGTTCACTTGCTCAAGCACATGGCCTAGCAGGCAGAAACTTTTTATACTCTGCAAGTCTTTAACTTAGGGTTGCCAGATACCTTCACAAAAAATCCCGAACATGGCAGGGAAAAAATTGGTTGGGGGTGCGGGGGGGGGGGGGGGGGAGTTTGATGAACCTTTAAATTCACGCGCTCACTGTCCCACCGGCTTTTTGTTCAAGGAAAAAAAGAAAATACCAGACATTTTACACCTGCCAACCCTACTTTAGCTCTGCAGGCAGGCAGGTAAGTCTCCTGGTGAGAACCTGCCTCTGGCACCTCAGCCCCTCCCTTCCTTAACCGTCTGCCCCACGCTCCTGCCCCGCTACTCCACATACACTTATATAACCCCAGTCTCCTGCTTGAGATCACAATCTCCTCCTACCCTAGGTCACATCCCAAAACCCTTCACCCCAGTTCCCTGTCCTTTGTCACCACTTCCTCCTTCACTCAAACTCCCTCCCAGACCCCATTGTCTGTCCTGCACCCATTCCTTTACCCCAAACTCCCTTCTGCACCCAACCTCCATCCCAGATCCCACACCTCCTCCATTAATACCATGGAAGAGTGCAGCCCTTGACCACTTTCCAAAATCTTGGGAGTGGCACCCCATCAAAAATTATTTCCCACCCCCGTATTAGATGGTAGGTAGGTGCACTGGTCTAGACAGACACTTTGCACAGATTAATTTATATTTCCTTTGTCTGTGTGCTTATATTCTGTTTATTTGTATGGGTGTCTCTGCGTTTTAAACAGATACACAGCAACTCTCAAATTTAGGCATATGTAGACAGTGCTGTGTAGAAGAGATTAAATACCATTTAGAAGTCCAGAATTGAAGTTTCCAACAGGCTTCTGTAAATTTGGAACAACAACAAAAGTTTTGTTCCCTTTTTGATAATTATTTCATCAGTGTTTTATTTCTCTTTTCCTGACTGTTGCATGATGAAGGTAGCGCAAAAGATCAGTAGAGAAATAAGGATTCCAAATGTCAAAGCAGCTGTACCACTAAGTAAAATGGAAGAGAAAGGCCTGAGTGTGAAAAGCTTTATGCAAACCCAGCTATTCATTCTATATTATATGACATTGGGACTAGTGGGAGGATTTCTTGTTTGCATTTTGCTCAGACTGAACGTTTTGCGAGCATATATTTCCTTCCTCATTTTATTCAGCCTCACAGTGCAAGAAAAAAAAAGAAGAGGTCAGATCAAAGTACAAGACAAATTAAGTCTTCATCAGTCGTCTTGACTTTCAGGGGCTATTTGCTGTTCTCATTAGCGCTCTAGGCTGCTCTCTGTAGATTAAGCGGCAAGTTCAGCAAGCAGAATTCAACAGCTTGTGCATTTTTAAATACAAGCCTTAAAATTGGAGGAGGGTTTCAGGAGGAGAGGGGGAGGAGAGTATGTGTGAGAGAGAGAAATGGAAGGAGGATATGCAAATTTTGGACTTCTAAAAGTAACCAGGAAGCATGAGAGGAGAACAGTGTAATATTTTTACTTGCATGAATGGTTCTAATTGTGTAAACAGAAGCAAAGTACTACAGTGCCTAAAAGTATAATCATCTCCTTCTTAGATTGCATTATTTAGAAAATAAACTTTTGTATTTGTTTTTTCTAGGTTCAAGAAGGCATTTGAGTCAGAGCCAACCCTGCAATCAGGAATTAATTATGCAGTACTCCTGCTGGCAGCTGGACACCAGTTTGATACTTCTTTTGAGCTACGGAAAGTTGGTAATTACAGCTTGCTGATTCACAAGCAAATCAAATCCATGATCTCTCTTTCTCCCTTCCCCACTATTATAGGGAATCATAGAATACTAGAAATAGAAGGGACTCAATTTAGCTTGTGGTCCATTATGACCCCTAGATCCCAGTACGCCTTCCTAGACAATCACTTCCCATTCTGTATATGTGAAACTGATTGTTCCTTCTTAAGTGGAGTACTTTGCATTTGTTCTTATTAAACTTCATCCTATATACCTCAGACCATTTCTCCAGTTTGTCATTTTGAATTATGACTTTATCCTCCAAAGCAGTTACCAATCTGGGAGGGATTGCATCATCTGCAAACTTAATAATCGTACTCTCTACATCAATTTCTAAATCATTGATGAAGATATTGAACAAAACCGGTCCCAAAATAGACTGCTGTGGAACCCCACTTGTTATGCCCTTCAAGCAGGATTGTGAATCGTTAATAACTACTCTCTGAGGCTACGTCTACACTGTACGTTTTTTGCGGGAGATGAAATGCAAATGAAATGCTGATTTGCCTATCTTGTGCTCTTATTTGCAAATCTTCTTCCGATCCTTTTTGTAGAAGAGGTTTTTGTGATAAAAAGACCTGTGTTGGTGGGTCCATTTGTCGGGAAAAAAAACCCTTCTGCGCAAGAGCCTGTAAACCTCATTTTTTGAGGAATAAGGACGCTTGTGCAAAAGGGTTTTTTTTCCAACAAATGGCCTCATCTATACAGGGCTTTTCATCGCAAAAACCTCTTCTGCAAAAAGGATCGGAAGAAGATATACAAATGGAAGCACAAGATATGCAAATGATTTTGCATTTCCTCTTCTGCAAAAAACACACGGTGTAGATGTAGCCTGAGAACATTTATCCAGCCAGTTATGCACCCACCTTATAGAAGCTCCATGTAGGTTGTATTTCCCTAGTGTATTAATAAGAGGGTCACGTGAGACCTTATCAAATGCTTTACTAAAGTCTAGGTATACCACATCTACCGCTTCTCCCTTATCCACAAGACTTGTTATTCTGTCAAAGAAAGCTATCAGTTTGGTTTGACATGATTTGTTCTTTACAGATCCATGCTGGCTTACCTGTCACCTTATTTTTTTCCAGTTGTTTGCAGATTAATTCCTTGATTACTTGCTCCATTATCTTCCCTGGCACGGAAGTTAAGCTGACTAGTCTGTAGTTTCCTGGGTGGTTCTTATTTTCCTTTTTATAGATGGGCACTATACTTGCCCTTTTCCAGTCTTCTGGAATCTCTCCTGACTTCCCTGACTTTTCAAAGATGATTGCTTAGGGCTCAGATTCCTCCTCTATCCGCTCCTTAAGTATTCTAGGATGCATTTCATCAGGCTCTGCTGACTTGAAGAGGTTTAACTCTTCTACATAATTGTTAACTTGTTCTTTTTTTATTTTAACTTCTAAACCTACCCCATTTCCACTAGCATTCATTGTGTTAGGCATTCCTTCATCATCAGACTTCTTGATGAAGACCAAAACAAAGAAGTCATTAAGAACCTCTGCCATTTCCAAGTTTCCTGTTGTTGTTTCTCCCTCTTCACTGAGCAATGGGCCTACCCTATCCTAGGTCTTCCTCTTGCTTCTAATATATGTGTAGAATGTTTTCTTGTTTCCCTTTATGTCCCTATCTAGATTGAGCCCACTGTGTGTCTTTGCCTTTCTAATCTTGCCCCTGCATACTTGCATTGTTTGCTTATTATTTATCATTTGTAATTTGACCTAGTTTCCACTTTTTATACTTCTCCTTTTTTATTTTTAGATCACGGAAGATCTCCTGATTAAGCCAAAGGGTCTCTTACCATATTTTCTATCTTTACTACGCAGTAGAATAGTTTGCTTTTGGACCCTTAATAAAGTCCCTTTGAAAAACTGCCAACTCTCTTCAGTTGTTTTTCCTCTTAGTCTTGCTTCCCATGGGACCTTACCTGTGATCTCTCTGAATTGACTAAAATCTGCCTTCCTGAAATCCATTGTCTCTGTTTTGCTGTTCTCGCTTCTACCATTTCTTAGAATCATGAACACTATGATTTCATGATTACTTTCACCCAAGCTGTCTTCCACTTCAACATTTTCAACAGTTCCTCATTATTTGTTAAAATCAAATCTAGAACAGCTTCCCCCCCCAGTAGCTTTCTCAGCCTTCTGCACTTATTGGATAATCTATGCCCTGCTGTGTTAGTTTCTCAACATACTTCAAGAAACTATGGATAGTCTGGATAGTTGAAGTCCCCCATCACCACCAAAACCTGTGCCTTGGATGATTTTGTGAGTTTGAAAAAAGCCTCATCCACCTCTTCTGCCTGGGTAGGTGGTCTGTAGTAGACCCCTAGCATGACATCGCCCTTATTTTTTTACCCCTTTTAAACTCTAACTCAGACTCTCAACAAGTCCGTCTCCTACGTCCATCTCCATCTCAGTCCAAGTGTATACATTTTTCATATATAAGGCAACACCTCCTCCCTTTTTCCCCTACCTAGCCTTCCTGAGCAACTGTATCCTTCTATACCAGTATTCCAAACATGTATATTATTCCACCAAGTCTCTGTGATACCAACGATGTCCTAGTTGTTTGTTTATTAGCACGTCAAGTTCTTCCTGCTTATTTCCCATACTCCTTGCATTTGTATACAGGTATCTAAGATATTGATTTGATTTTGCCCTCCGATTCTGCCTTGTCCCTCCTTTATCTCTGCTGTTCTAGCCCATGCTCCCTCCTGTTTCTGACCCATCTCCCAGGTCTCCACGTTTTTCACTTACCTGTGAACTTTGGTCACCTGTCCCCGTCGAACCTAGTTTAAAGCCCTCCTCGCTAGGTTAGCCAGTCTGTATCCAAATACGAGCTTCCACTTCCTTGAAAGGTGGATGACATCCCTGCTTAGCCGCCCTTTTTGGAACAGCATCCCGTGGTCAAGGAAACCAAATCCCTCCTGGCAACACCATCTTCGCAGCCAGGCATTCACCTCCAGTATGCACCTGTCTCTGCCTGGGCTCCTACCTTTGACAGGAAGGACTGAAAAGAATACCACCTGCACTTAAAACTCCTTCACCCATACACCCAGAGCCCTGTAGTCACTCTTGATCTGCCAGACCAGAGAATCCCGTTCAGAGAGTTCCAACCTGAATAATGTACTGCCTCAGAGAAACATCACATTTCACTTCTGAAATATCCAAGTTATCACAGTTTAATTATGTAGTAATAAGTGTAGGCAGAGAACAGTAAATCATAACAGTAGGAGGCCACTTGTGATCCGCTTTCAGCTTTTTACTATAATAACTTCTACGCCCCCTGCCATTAGAGTGAAATCCAGCATCAGTGGGAGTTATTCTATTGATTTCAGTGGGCTTTGGAGCAGATCAATAGAAATAATGTAAATTCAAGTGATGAACATCATTCTGGAAGAGAGTCCAGCATCTCAGGAAGCCACTGAATCTATTTAGTTTGGAACCTTGAAGGAGATCCTTTTTTTCCCCTTTTCTGTGCTGCGGAAACAGTCCATTCTTTGATGCCTGGAACCCATGTGGAGCTAATATAGGGCCTTTTTAGATACTCCATACAAGAAAAGTCCCATTTTAATCTGCTTTCTTGCACAATGAATACTGAACTAGGTCCACAGGATGAAATAAAAAATGTTATGTTGTAAGCTCTTCGGGATGGGGGGCCCACTAGGAGCTTTCGTCCCCTCCCACCTCCTGGTCCCCAGCTCACCCCAGGCTCCCTGCAGTGCTTCTGCCTTTGAAATGTAGCAAGAGCCAGCAGGGCTCTTGCTACAATTCAACGGTATAGGTGCTATTATCGACTAATTGAATAGTTGATACAAACTACATCGACTATTCAATTAGTTGATTAATCTAAATTTAACATCCTTACTCTCAGACAGGAGAGCCCCACTTACCCCGTCTGGTGGCAGGCAGGGTAGCGAGCCCCTGCCCAGTTTGCCACTCCTTTGATGGCATGGCTGTCCCCAGTGGACACTCTGCAGTATAGATCTCCCCTGCATTCCAAATTTAGTTGTCGTAGCTCATACCATTTAGGAGGCAATCTTGAACAGACTCACAGACAGACAGTTGCACATTTCTAAAATATATAGATAGACTAACAGGAGGTAAAATCCAATGATAACAATGCAATTTGTAGGTTTGATGTGAGTTAACAGGTCCAGGTAAACTGAAGGCTCTCCCACAATCTCTAGTCTTTGGAGAAGGGACCACATCAGTATTAATGGATGTCTTTTCTTGGGGTGGGCCTCACTGCCAAACAAAAGATGCTTACTGCAGGAAGAACCCCCACGTCACCCTGCATAGGACCTTGTCTATAAAGGTAATTTGGGGCTTCAAACTTGAGGCTTGTAACTAAAAAAAACCCCATGATAGGTGCAGTTTTAAAAGTTACATTATATGTTTTAAGGCCCCAAATTTACCTTTACAGATTAGGTCCATGCAGGGATGTAGACAATCCAGCTATGGCCTTATCCCTACAGTGACATCCTGATGTTCCTATTCTGAGGGATCTATGGAAAGGTGGGGTGGGGGAGAGGTACCTTTAATACTTATGATGCTTTGAAGGGTTTAAAAACAATATGGTAAGTATAATTTCCATCTGAGTAATCACCATGGAAAGTCTAAATTGCTTTAAATAAAGCTCCACTGTAATGATTCCTTTGTTTTACAGATAGTCTCTTATCAGGGTGCTGCATTATTTTTTAGTAATTGTCCATCAGTGTTCAAAGGAGCTTGGCTTCTGTGAGAGTGTTTGGGGATAGGAGAGGTATGTGTGTGAGGGGGGGAGTAGTTTGTTGTACTGCTTTTCTGTTAATGCCTTTCATGCCTGTCCCAAAGTAGAAATCCATATGATGTTTAGCACTCTATTTTCTTCATGTATATGTTTTCCTTGACATACATACAGTAGTGAAAAAGTTACAGATCAGTTAATTGTTAACCCCTGTGCAGGCCAGCAAAAACACCCTAACCGTTAAATTGTATTCTTGTCACTCCAGGGGTAAAGATCAGCAGCCTGCTTGGTAAAAAAGGGAATTTGGAGAAGCTGCAGAGTTATTGGGAAGTTGGATTTTTCTTGGGAGCCAGTGTTCTGGCCAACGACCATCTAAGAGTGATACAGGCTTCGGAAAAGCTATTTAAGCTAAAGGCTCCGGGATGGTAAGGGAATGTGTGAGAGATGATATTTTGAACACCTCCATTTGTCAATAAAGCTGTTAATTTAATGAAATTGTCACACACCGGCTTCCATTTCAGTGGTTTTGACTTTTAAGCACATTTCATACTTACTGCTCTTAATAATTTTTTTAAAAAAACCTCAGAAATACCCGAGTTATCTTTTCCTCTAGTGAAAGCTGCTTGCGCACATCAACAAGGGTATGTAGCCTTTAAAAAATTGATGAATGTGCTGCTCAAGAATAAATGTTCAGAGAATTGAAGTCTTATTGCTAGATGAGAGAAATATATATGCAATGCAAATTAAATCAAGGAATTTCAAGAGTTGAGACAGCTGCAAGATCTAACAATGCTTCCAACTCCCTGAAGAGACTTCTTCCTTCAGCTGACTTCCTCTCCTCAACTTCCTTAATGGCTAATTTCTAGAATTGTTCAGGGTGTCAGAACAATAAGCTTGTATTGAAATTTATCTCAGAGAAATCCTTTCTGTGATTACTAACACATTTAGTTAGGCTGTGTCTTTCCCCTATGCAAGTGGACAGAGTGAGTTAAGGTTCATCTTTTCATCTTCCTCCCCTTTATGGCCTTGTTCAGAGGCTAGACATATTATGACCTGTCAGCTCAGAGAGCACAATGACTGCGTAGGGCTAGCACACTGCTAATTCAAGAGTGATGAATGAGTGGAGTTACACAACATACTCTAATCCCCATCATACCAGCCAGCATAGCTGCCCAGGTGCAGGGAGAAGCAGGTACTTCCTGCTTCTCAAGGGTATTAGTGTAGCAATTTTGGTACACCGTCACATCATCTCAGCATGGGACTGTCCCTCAAAGGGCCCCTCGTATTTCCCTTATGTTTCATTATCAGAAGAATAAAAACTGCCTTACAGAAAACCAAATAATACCTAAACTGTGGTGACATTTTCTTTAAGGCCATCCAGCAGGTGGCCCGTCTTCCTTGGCTATGCATATTCTGTTGCTGTAGTGCTTGTAACACAGCTTTGGGTGGGAGTTTTGGGAGAAGGGTAAAAATGGTAGATACAGATCATTTGTGGATATGCAACCAGCAATGGTATAATCATAAAATTACATGTATATGTTTTCCGTTTATTGGTGGAAGAAATCAATATATGTCAGGCTCAATAAGTATGTGTTACGAAGCAAAATACAAAAAGAGAGAGACATAGACTACAGTTAGAAGAGACAGTCTGTATTCCAGCACAGCTGTTGTCTATTCCATAATGTTGTTGAAAGGCTGCTTGGAAATGTCAATGTTAATGTGAAGGCCCTGAATCCAGAAGCATCACATTTTAAACACCTGCACTAAATAATCAGTCAGTGCAGATGCCATGTAGAGGGCACAATGACATAGAAGGTTAATGCAATGAAAATTTACCACTGTTTCAGTTGGAAGTGAGTCGCAGCTGAAATGAGTTTGATGTGGGTTCAGCTTAGTCAGTGGACGGGAGATTTAGCTCTATCACAGTTCAGGATAACTGACATGCTTAGGATAGGATGGCCCTGAATTGAGGAATGCTTCAGGTTAATTATGTCATTGACATAGATATCTGGTTCTAAAACAAGGAATCTATTAATTAAAAGCAATCCTAGAGAATCAGACTCTGACTGACTGTCTTGGTATTGTGCTGTTGAATTTTTAAAGTCTGATTAGAGATACAAAAATGATTATTTGCAAACGCTATTAAATTTACTGTCTGTATGTGCTTTGCTGATTGTAGGTACCTCAAGTCTATCGTAGAAACTATTCTGATATATCAACATTTTAAGAAATTGAACCCAGAACACCATGTTGCTAAACAGGAACTTGTGAA
This sequence comes from Pelodiscus sinensis, assembly GCF_049634645.1. Classification (NCBI taxonomy): domain Eukaryota; kingdom Metazoa; phylum Chordata; order Testudines; family Trionychidae; genus Pelodiscus; species Pelodiscus sinensis. The sequence continues at coordinate 97,535,962 of NC_134713.1, read as the reverse complement.
TTTCTGGATGGACTTCCTAGTTGAAACCACAAAGACAGATGTGTCTGTAGTTAGATTTCCCGTAAGTGTGTGTTTTATTAACTATCTCTCTTAACTTTTAATTGTATTCATTTCCTTTTCTTCACATGGCATGGCTAATAAAAATATCTCTTGTTCAGAGTTTGGCAGGCAATAAACCATGCTCCCAGAAGAAATATATTTAATCAGCATAGTGCAGTGGTTTTACTTTATTATATTTTGTGACAATGGGTTGCATGGCCCCAGGGAAACAGCCAGGGAAAAGCCAAGCTAGAATTTTATAATTTAGGCTATGTATAATATTCCAATCTGTGTCAAATGACAAATTAATTGGATTACTCCTTGAGGAAAATAGATTTTTCTTCCTCTGTCATATCAGTTGTTAGCAACACATTATTAAACTTTGCATATCTGTCTAACAATCTCTTTTATTTAATTATGTCCATTTGTACACTGTTTTAGGGACCATAAATTAGCCTAGACAGCCAATATCATACTGTTTATAATATTAGACAGGACTCCACACTACATTACATGCATTCAGATCGCTCCTAGAAAAATAATAATGAACCCTGCTAGTAAAATGTTGCCCACTTGCTTTATGCTGAAAGGCTACTTTATGCCGAGCTAGAGGATATATGCAATACAAAGATCCAAGATCTTTCACTACCACTGTTTTCTGCATGCTACAGATGAAGGAAAATTGTATGTTAGACACTTTGATGTGCAAACTACCTGGTTGCTTTCGGAAAACGCTGCTTTTTTATTATTTCTAAATGGCAACCGTTGTTGTCACCCAAATGTCCAAGAAGTGCAAATTGGCTGTTTTATACAACTCTGCAGACTGCTAGAGATTGAACATGATGTGTAGGTGGTACAGTCAATCCAGGGAAAACTACACTTGGCAGTGCTCAAGAACACTGCTCTAGACAGTAGGTAGCAACAATGCGAGGCTCTGCAGGGAATCTTGTTCTGTCTTTTTTTCTGCAAAAAAGGGTTGTGACATGACTGGGTTTGGAGGAATTTAAAGCAAGAAAATAAATATGCAGATTACTCTGGGCTTCATAAGGGATACCCATGGGAAACCACATCCTTTTCTTCTTCTTACTTATCACATGACATAATGGAACTCTGAAAATAGGATCTGCTTTCCAGAACTGTCTCAGCAAAACACTAATTTTCTTTAAAAACTTAAAATTGAGATGATCCGGTCAGTAACACAATGCAGCCAAAGGTGATGTGCTGTGCCCATACTGGTTCATGGGACTATCCTACAGTTACCCATCACATGCTTCTTCTTGCTTACAGTCTGAAAAATGTACATGAACAAGTAAAACAGATTATGCATTGCATACTCTGGAGAAAGGGCAACAAAAGAGGAGAAAGGAAAAGGCACTATGGAAATGTTTGTCAAAGCTTTACAAATAATTCATAGTGTTAAAAAAATGAAACTCATTTGTAACTACTTCTCGGTAACAATCTTCAGTACAGATTGCCAATAGAGACTGGATCTAGGATCTTCAGGACCAAGGCATTGGCCTTTACTAATTGACACACAAACTGGCAGCTTCAGCAAGCTGTTATCCACTGACAGGACACTGGAGGAAGACATGACACACTTTATAAGAATGTTACCCATATGTAGAAAAATACAGATACTAACATTCTGCTACATGTATTTATTTACAATTGTAAGGGACAATTCCAAGATGCTGAAGGCCAGATTTTTATAGGTATTCAAGTGCCTAAAGGCAAATAGGTGCCTAGTGGGATTTTCAAAGCACCTGAGCGATTCTTCTCACTATAGCCAACTGATTTGTGGGGTTCAGGCCTAGTGGTTGAAATGACAGTTCAGCCTGGTGTTTAGAGTTGGGTACAGGGTGGGCAATCCAAGGTGAGTTGAAGGTCAGCTCCAGAGTACCAGAAGTCGAATGCCAAAACTGGAGGGTAAACCAGGGGCAGAGGCCAGAGGTGAAATTAGGATCAGAACTTGAGAGAGAGAAGCCAAATGTGAGAGCTGGAGGGTCAATCAGATTCATAACCCAAATCCAGGGAATCAAAGGCAGAATGTCAGAAGCTGTACGGAACAGGGGCTGCAGCAGGCTGTGGGGTAGAGCAGCCACTGATGTGCTGTGGGAGCCAGGCTTATAAATAGGGCTGCTAAAGCATCAGCCAGTCAGCAGTTGTGCTGCTCTGTCCACTCCACCTGGGCTCATTCATTGTCTAGTAGCCCTTAGTCTGGGAGCAGGCCAAGAGGTGGTCCGGCCCCTCCAGGCAGCTGACAGTTGTAGAAAGTCACCAACTACTATTGAAACCTAGTGTGGATCTTGAATCATTGGGAATTTCCAATAATTTCTAGTTGGGTGGGTTTACATTTTTTTACACAACTAAGAGAATTCTCGATGGTCTCCAAGTCTTGGACAGGAGAGGGTAATCCGACCCTGACTTCGTGTAGCCCTGCCCCAGAGCTCGATGCTGAACTGAAGGACGTTGCCTTTATTCCTGCTTCTCCAGTCTAGTCATACAGAGCCCTGTGATATCACTTTGCTTCAGATACAGTTTACAAATGCTGGAAATCAATATGTTCTTTGTTTATTTACAAAAGTAGCATAAAAATTCTTCCTAAAAAGTGAAGTATAGAAATCACTTGCAAAAAATACAACACACTAAAAATGCGGATTTTACAGTGTGCGGGGAGGAGGTATGGAGGCAAGTGTTTTAGGTACAAGAGTTAATTTGTGCTGTTCTCTAACTTGACTTTTTTCTATCTTGACATGTTTTACTTGTTTTGGGGGAAACATTTTACAGTAGAAATTTAAAATGAATAGAAATGTAGTTACCTTTTCTCCAATTAAATGCAAACATTTGCAGACTGAACTAGAAAGCTTTACATGCAGTAAATATAGACTTAAAGGCTTTGAGGCTTTGATAAATCAGATTTAAGTGTAGAAAGACAATAATATCAGTCTTTACCACAGGTCTGAAAATGCATATCTGTGCCTTTTCCTTTAAAGGCATAAAGTAAGATGGATTGGGTCCTACCAAATCCATTGTCCATTTTGGTCAATTTCATGGTTATGGGATTTAACCATGGTTTCATATATTTGAATCTGAAATTTCATGGTGTTGCAGCTGTACGGGTCCTGACCCGATTCTGAAAACTTCAGAGCAGAAGTAAGGGTGGCATGATATGGTGTTGCCACCCTTAATTCTTTGCTGCTGTTGGCAGGGTACTGCCTTCAGAGCTGGGTATTAGGCCTACAGCCGCTGTTCTCTGGTGACAGGTCAGAAGTATGGGAGCAATACCATGACTCCCTCTACAATACCCTTGTGACCTGACCCCACAGCCCTCTTTTGGGTTGTAACTCCCATTTTGAGATGCATTGGTCTCCTACATGAAATCTGTATCGTAAAAGGTAAATGTACACACAATGCCTGATTTCATGGGGGGGGAGACCAGATTTCTTGACAGGTGATGAATTTTTCATGGCCATAAATTTGGTAGGGCCCTAAAGACATACACCATCAGCTACTTTTGGCTAAGTATTTTTGATGTAGTACAGAACAATAGCATATGAGGTGGTTAGGTTAGATCACATCTTGCTGCATTGAATTCTGTCTATTGGGGTATGTCTACACTACCACCCTAGTTCGAACTAGGGTGGTTAATGTAGGCAACCGAAGTTGCAAATGAAGCCCGGGATTTAAATATCCCGGGCTTCATTTGCATCTTGCCGGGCGCCGCCATTTTTAAAGCCCCGGTAGTTCGGACTCCGTGCCCACGGCTACAGGCGGCATGGAGTACGTAGTTCGAATTAGGCTTTCTAATTCGAACTACCATTACTCCTCATGGAACCATATTACAGAGGTTGCTCAACACTTGGCAGGAGGAAATTGAAGGTACTCAGAACCCTGTTGAAAAAAGAGTATTGTGTAATCACATATATAATGAGAAAGGTGTGTTATAGAAAATATAAATTTCAACTTGAATTTCAGACCTTAGGCTAGTAAGATCATTTTACTTTTTATCTTTTTCCCCTTGTGATTTCTAATGTGCTAGGACTTTAGGTATGTTTTCAATTGATCACAATGCTTTTAAAATGTCATAAACATTGAATGGCTTTTAATTTTCTTCCCAAGGTTTTAATATTAGAACCAACAAAAATTTACCAGCCTTCATATCTGTCCATCAATAGTGAGGCAGAGGAGAAGACCATATCTATCTGGCATGTCCTACCCGATGACAAGGTAAACCATTGCATTTGCTTTAGAATGAGAAATGTAAAATAATGATTATACCTTATGGTCTCTGACTCATGTAAGTGACATAAATCCTGAAACTAAAGACTTCTTACAATTGACTACACAAAATAATATATGACTAATCTATGAAATATATACAACATTATGAAAATATTTTCATAAAGAAAGCATATGGAATGAGTGTGTTCAGGGAGATGTGGAATGAGAAAAGTATTACAGATGGTGTCTCAGCACCCAAGAACCAGAACAGTAATTATTTCTTTTTCTGATTAATGTTTTCTTCAGTTGCAGTGGGATAGAGTAGCAGAGAATCAGTCTGTCAATTGCTTTTTATGCTTAACAGTAGAAATGCTCCTTTTTCACTATTTTCCATTCTGCTCCATCTACTTTGAACAGTGTATGTGGAAAACAATGAGCAATACCATTTGGATATTTTCTTGAGGAAAACGGACTTTGGGGAAAAACATAAGTAATGGTTTTAATGGGACACTCAGAAGACAAATTGAAATACAAGCTAAACTGTGTCCAGATCAATGAATTCCTGTTTATATGTGGTCAGCTTTGATCAGCATCATTCATGATTGCCTCACCCTATCAAACAAATGTGCATACATTGCCTTAGCTACTGGAAACCAAAATATATTTGCCACACTTTGTAAATAATGCCATATGTTGGTATTGCAGAGTAAACTTTGATATAAAATATCTGCTGTGGGAGAATGCTCTGGGCTGTTTCATATATGGAATTATCTCTCAACCCATAAATGCATAATTCTTAATAATTCACTCCCAGACACACTGTGATTTATCTCTCATATCATAAATATAAAGCATGATTAGTACACTAATCTCCTCAAATCTCCTCTAATGTATTACTAACTGAACATGCGTCATTCATTATTGGACCACATTTCTTCATAGACATTTGGTCAACATTCCTTAATTTTCTAGATATCTTTTTAACTTTTATGAATCTCAGATTCTTTCTCCTCCTGTACTCTGTTTGAATATTAATTCATGTCATTGTAGGTCAAAATATGGACTCCTTACTCCCATCAATGAGCACTTAGATTCACTGCAGTCAGTGGAACTTCCTGTAAATATTTCTAGACAAAAATTTAGGATAAGTGAAGGCTGAGAGTATGCATCAGTAACTTAAAGATAAATAACATTGCAAGGATGTTATAATTGTCTCATGACTAAGCATTGCAAACTCGGGAAATTCAGAATGAGGGCTGTACTTAAAATAAATTCAGTCATGTTAGGAATGGAAATGTAGTTAGGGTGCACAAACACCCTTAACTCTAATCTGTAGTGACATCATGCAGTAAGATTATGATTAAGGCGCAGTGCTTAGTGTTTGATCACAATGAAATTAAACTGATTTTAAAAGGTTTTTCCCCTTTATGTTATTGAGGTCATTTGAGATAAGAAAACTAACACGTGCTCTATTTCTTAAAGGACCCAGGCTTTAATTAATTTTTAACTCATGAGTTAATAGATTTACTGGTAAGTTCTCAGAAAATTCATTCTGTACTGAAAGAATAAGCATGTAAGTTTAAGAAGTGCATGGTTTATTTTTATGCACAAGCAGTTTAATATTTACTTTAAATGTGAAATGCAACTCAGCATCTCAATTTATGACTGGTTACTCCATAACCAGAAAGGACAATCTCACCCAGTATAAATAAATCGCCTTCTTCCTTTTCCAAAGCCATTTTCCAGTGAGTGTTTTCAACTTAATTTGATTTTAATTAAATGATGAATCTTGTGAAATGTAAACAAATTAATGGGAAAGTTTTTATGTCAGGTGGTAAATCTGCTTTGTTTCCACTATAAGCACACTATATATATATATATATATATATAGGGCCCTGCCAAATTCACAACCATGCAAAAGGCATCACAGAAGATGAAATCTGCTGTCCTCTCATGAAATATGCCCTTTGAGTTCTTTGAGTTCTTTTACCTTATACCATACAGATTTCACAGGAGAGACCCTTATTTCTCTACTGCCTTCAGAGCTGCGCAACTGAAGAGTGGTTGTAATGTTGGCTGGGTGCCCCACTCTGAAGGTAGTGCCCTGCCAACAGCAGCACAGAAGTAAGAGTGGCAGTACCATATTCATGTCACCCTTACCTCTGTATTTCTGCTTTCAGAGCTGGGTGGCCAGAGAATGGTGTCTGCTGAGTAAGGCCTAGATGTGCAGGCAGCAGCACAGAAGTAATGGTGGCAATCCATACCATGCCACCCTTCTGTGCATCCTGTAGGCAGTAGCTCTGTCTTCAGAGCTGGATTCCTGGCCTGCACACTCCAGCAGCCCAGCTCTGATGGCAATGCTGCTGCCAGCAGCTGCGTAGAAGTAAGGGTATCAGTACCACAAGCCCCATACAATCTTGCGACCCCGCCCAACAACTTCTGTTTGTCAGGACCCTACACTCACACCACCATCAAATTCCAGATTTAAATAGCTTAAATTTACTATTTTAAAAATCGTATGACTGAAATTTACCAAAATGTACCGTGAATTTGATAGGGCCTGACACATATATCTTTTCCTGTTGTTCTCTGAATGGAGCAGTTTGGTTTTTCCACGAGGAGTAACGGTAGTTCGGAATAGGAAGCCTAGTCCGAACTACCTAGTCTGTGCCACGTGTAGCCGCGCGGCACGGAGTCCGCACTAGAGGACATTTAAAAATGGTGGTGCCCGGCAAGATGCAAATGAAGCCCGGGAAATTCAAATCCCGGGCTTCATTTGCAACTCCGGTTGCCTACATTACCACCGTAGTTCGAACTAGGGTGGTAGTGTAGACATACCCTTAGTGCTTGAGTCCTGTTTGTCAGTATGAAATGCAGTAGCCAAGCTGCCTCGGTTTCATGTTGGGTTCTGAATCTATTTTGTGGTTTTTTGATAATTGAAGAACAGATGCTGGACTTGGATGGCATCCTGATCTATTTAGTCAGGTTGTTTACAAATTGGCAGAATCATTCACAGCATAGCTTTTCTATAATTTTTCAGCCTGAGAAAATGATGTGGTAAGTGAAGGCGGTTGTTTGCATCTGTGAGAGATTACTCTTCTGTAAATTTAAAGTTATAAAACGTGACTTGGGATTCTCTTGCATTTTTAACCTTTTCACCCTTCCTGAATATTTATTTTGGAGTGTTCATGGGTAAAAATGGGGTGAGGACCCATAGCTGGAAGGCATTCCAGGAGAACTGAGAGGTGGATGTGGGGAAGGGAGGGGTGACTGAGGTTTCTCTCCACTATTGCTGGGAGATAGAGAAAGTAGAGGGTAAGTACCCTCTTTCCTCATATAGGAGATATGTGGCAAGAATCCCCATCCTTTTGCTTTGTTCCCTCCTGTAGGCAAAGGAAATGTCATATTGGTTCTTTAGCAACTAGCAGGGGAGGGATGCAATATTAAACTACAAACACTTGCTTAAAAAACTAGAACAATGTAAGATTAGCATGGCCCACATTCACTGGATTAAATCAGGTCAACTAATAAGTCTCAAAATGTGAAAGGGGGATCATCACTGAATGGATGTGTTTCTGGTGGAGTTCTCTTGGTCCTATACTGTTGAACACTTTTATTAATGACTTGGAAACGATATGTAAAATCACCAATGATAACATTTTTATATGACACAGACCGAGGGAGTGGCAAATAATGAAAAGGAGAGGTCACAAGTACAGAGTTATCTGGATCTCACAGTAAGATGAGCTCCAACAAAAATATGTGTTTTAATAAGGCCAAATGTAAATGTATACTTCTAGGAGCAAAGAATGTAGGCTACCTACCTTACATGCATCTACATGGGGAACTAATATTTTATAATGGGTTCTTCAGTCTAGTATATAACACAATCCAATGGCTGGAAGTTGAAGGCAGACAAATTCAGATGGGAAATTAGGTGGATATTTTTAATAGGGAGAGTAACTAACCATTGGAAGGATTTATCAAGAGTTATGATGGACTCTCCATCACTGAGCATTTCTAAATCCACTTCAGATCTTTATCTAAAAGATCGGTTCCAGGAATTTTTGGGGGAAAGTTCTATGGTTTTTGTTACACAGGAGGTCAGACAGGTGGTCCTTTCTGGCCTAAAATCTATGAGCTATGTCAATTGTGTAGCTTAAGTCAAAATACAGTACAGGCAGTCCCCGACTTACGCGGATCCGACTTATGTCGGATCCGCACTTACGAACGGGGCTTTTCTCGCCCCGGAGCTCACAGGCGGCGGGTCGCCACCCGTGTCCTCCGGGGCGAGAAAAGCTTCACCCGGTCTCCCTGGTCTGCTGGGGGGGTCCAGCAAAGCCGCTGGACCCCCCCAGCAGACCAGGGACACCCGAGCAAAGCCGCCACCTGGGCGGCTTTGCTTGTTTGCCCGGGAGCAAAGCCGGCCAGGCGGCGGCTTTGCTCCCGGGCAAACGAGCAAAGTCGCCCTGGTGGCGGCTTTGCTCGGGTGTCCCTGGTCTGCTGGGGGGGGTCCAGCGGCTTTGCTGGACCCCCCCCCAGCAGACCAGGGGAACAGGAGCAAAGCCGCAGAACAGGCCCGTAGCGGGACAGCCCAAGCGCGCCCGGGCTGTCCCGCTGCGGGCGTGCTCCAAGGCTTTGCTCCCCATCTCCCTGCAGACAAGGGAAACGGAGAGCAAAGCCGCGGAGCACCCCCATCTCCCTAGTCTGCTGGGGGATGGGTGCAGCTAGTGCCCCCCCCAGCAGACCAGGATTTTCTTGCCTACCTCTGGGATAGAGCAGCTGGGGGCTGCCAGGTTGGTCCCGCAGTGCTGCTCCAGACCAACCGGGCAGCACCCCAGCTGCTCTGCCCCAGGCGTCCTGATTCAGCCGCTGCTGGTCAGTTTCAGCAGTGGCTGAATCAGGACGCCTGGGGCAGAGCAGCTGGGGTGCTGCTGGGTTGCTCCAGTAGCGCGGAGGAGCCACGCTACTGGAGCAACCCAGCAGCACCCCAGCTGCTCTGCCCCAGGCGTCCCCAAGTCAGCCGCTGCTGAAACTGATCAGCGGCTGACTACAGGAAGCCCGAGGCAGAGTTGCTCTGCCCCGGGCTTCCTGGAATCAGCCGCTGATCAGTTTCAGCAGCAGCTGACTTGGGGATGCCTGGGTTTCTTAAGTTGAATCTGTATGTAAGTCAGAACTGGCGTCCAGATTCAGCCGCGGTTGAAACTGATCAGTTTCAGGAGCGGCTGACGCCAGTTCCGACTTACATACAGATTCAACTTAAGAACAAACCTACAGTCCCTATCTTGTACATAACCCGGGGACTGCCTGTAAAACTCTATTGATCCGGCATCTGATGGTCCAGCACTCCTGATCGTCTGGCACCATCAGGAACCCGGAAGTGCTCCGAGCAGCTGGGCCATTGGAGCTGCTGTGCCCCGGCTTCCCCGATTCAGCCGCTGCTGAATCTGACCAGCGGCTGAATCGGGGAAGCCGGGGGCAGAGCAGCTAGGGTGCTGCCGGGTAGGTCCTGTAGCGCTGCCCCTCGGCACTGCGGGACCAACCCTGCAGCACCCCAGCTGTCCCTGATTTAGCTGCTGCTGGGAAACTGACCAGTGGCTGACTCCGGGAAGCCCGAGGCAGAGCTGCTCTGCTCCGGGCTTCCCGGAGTTAGCCGCTGGTCAGTTTCAGTTTCACTGGTCAGTGCTGCCAGGTTGGTCCAGTAGCGCTGAGGAGCGATGCTGCTGGACCAACCTGGCAGCACCCCAGCTGCTCTGCCTCCGGCGTCCCCAACAGCAGCTGAGGTGCTGCCGGGTTGATCTCGCAGCGCCAAGGGGCGGCACTACTGGACCAACCCGGCAGCACCCCAGCAGCTCTGCCGCAGGCTTCCCAATTCAGCTGCTGCTGAAACTGACCAGCAGCGGCTGAATAGGGGACACCTGGGGCAGAGCCGGACTATCGGAAGGGGGGGCTATGAGGGGTCTGGGGTGGCATCCCCCCACATCACCCTAGACCCCTCATAGCCCCCCCTTCCAATAGTCTGGCATATCTGATAATCTGGCACCCCCTGGGTCCTAAAGGTGCCGGATTATCGGAAGTTTACTGTAGCTTATTTCAGCTTTTGGTGCTGTCTATACAGCAGGAAGTCCAGGGTAGAGCACTCTTCCTCTGACTTTCCTTACAGAAAGTCAGAGTAATAAATCCTCCAGCTCAACATTATTTTGATATTATCGAAATAACTGCTTGGAGTGTAGACATGCACTATGTTATTTTGGAATAACATGAGTTATTCCAAAATAACGCTGCTGTGTAGACATGCCCTATGAATGGGTAGTCAGCCAGAGGGCAGGGGATCTTGAGCAGAAGGTTAATCTCAACAAAGTTTTCAGATAGCTCTTAAGAGTTCAAAGCCTTAGAATTCAACTAAGAATCTCTAAGTTACTTTAGCTCTATTCTGCAGTGTGAGCTGAGCCTGTGTTTAGGAGCAATTTTGTAGCACAACTGGCATATCAACCAAGGCTGACCATATTTGAACATCCCCCTTCCTCATTATTCATATAAAACATTGCCTTGTCAAATCATTCACTACCTTTCTGTGGTACTGAGAGACTTCCACTCCTTCTAATTTAAGTATTCCTTTTTAGCCATTAAACTAGATCTGAGCAGAAAAGCTTTGGAGATTTATATTCATGTCATAAACTGGCAAAATAATCTATTATGGGAAATTTTTACAAACATTTATATAGAACTATGGCAATGTGATAGGCAATCAATGTGTTTCCATTCAATATGAGGACATTGCCACATTATTCATGGCTAGTTCGTATTTGCTACTTTACAACTGCAGGTTACTTTTAAATGTTTTTTTTTTAATTATTTGAGGTTTGACGTAGATCTAAAGAAAGAATTATTTGTATTTGGTACATTATATTATGGTATTTTATACACTTAAATCTCTTTAATATGGCAACCCTGGGAAACAGGGTATGCCAGATTAAAGATTTTGCTGGGCCAGAGAGGGTGCTGTGGGCTCTGGTCATGAGAGTGTTGGGGTGGGCTGCTTACCTGGCACCTTAAGCTCCCCTCTGCTCCCAGGCACTGCCTCCCTCTGCTACGGAAGCAGTGGGGAAAAGTCTCAGAGGAAACACCCTGCCATTCTGCCTGCAGTGAGGGAGGGGGGCAGCAGTGCATATTGCTGCTTCCTCTTCTGCATGGTGTATGTTCCTGGATTAGGGACACCGGAGTACAGAGGCTCAAGTGTGTTAACATAACCACCCATAATAACATGTGAACAGAAAAGCAAGAAAAATTAAGAAGACAGAGAGGAGGGGAAAACTGATGTGGCAATCCTTGAAGAAAGATGTCATAGATTATCAAGAATCTGTGGACTCATTTACTATGTACTGTACAAAATGCAGCAACTCTGGCAATGTGTCTTTCTGCTTTATTTCTTGCTATTCTTGACAGATATCATAAGCTATTCAATTTCATGTCTTGTCTTTGAGAATTCACTTGGTTGTGACTCTGGCACCAAGGCTTCATTTAAATCTTGTGTCTCAGCAAGAAAAGTTTCTTGGCTTCATTGTGCTAGTTACTGAATTCCTCTCAGAGCAGTATTTCTATTTGGCAAAGATTGTTCAAAGATGTTGCTGGCATTACGTTTAAGATGCCACGAAGAATAATTGCTGCAGTGTAAAATGCTAACATTTTGAGTAACATGCCTTAATCTTTCAGGCTCTTCAGTTACAGGGTAAAAGATAATGGCATGTTGGATCTTTTTATGTTAAGGGGAACTTTTATTATTAAATGTTTCTGTATACTTTTTGTGTGTGTTACAGAAAGGTATTCATGAGTGGAACTTCAGTGCTGCTTCTATCAGGGGAGTAAGGTAAGCTTCCTTTATTTCATGATCACATTGTGCTAGGTTCTCTATCTCTCTCTCTATTTAAAAAAAAATTCCTTGGGACAAAAGAGTGACATCATCATATTGCTCTGTGTCCCCCCTGCCTCCTCCTCTCTCCCTCTCCTTTCCCCAGAGCTTGGGAGCTGGGGCTGCTGCACTGTGGCCTCATCCCCCCCCCTTCCCAGCGGTGGGTGGGAAAGAGCTGGGGCTGGTGTGTGGGGGGAAATGGGGTAGAGCTGAGGCTGGTGTGGCTTCAGATCTACCTGCTGGCCGGGGTTACTTAGACCATTAAGATGTATCATTTCTTTGTTGTGATTTTTAAAATTAATTGTTCCATGCATTATTTAAAAAAGATTGAGTTACTGATATTTACAACTAAAACATGAAATACATACGGTCAGAACAAAAAACAAGGTAAACTCTATTGCCCTAGAAAAGTAAAGGCCTGGTTCTCATTTGCCCTACAAACTCTTTGGCTAACTTTATATCTTAGCTTCCCCATGATCCTGGCTTGCCCTCCTTTTTCTTCAGCATTCTTCCTTAAATGGGGATAGGGAAATGACAGGCACAGAAACTAGCTCTGCCACTTCCACTACCTTTACTTCAGCAAGGCATTCCCGTTTACATGTGGGATTCTCCATTGGCCATTCTTGTCCAGATTCTGTCCCCTCTGTATCTCTGAGGTACTGCAGAATCAGGCCAAAGTGTACTCACCTACATAAAGTTAAATATATGCAGAATTATTTGCAGGATCCAGGTTTTATTGTATACGTGTTAATATCTAAGAAAGTATCACTGAACTGCTTTAGATCACTTCCTTATTTTTGTCTTATTTTCTTCCTGTGCTTATACATACCATGGCAATATCTGACATTCCATTTTAGTATTTAAGTGTATTTCTTAAATCAAATTATCCAACCAGTTCGCTATACTAAAAAGATACAAAATTGCCTTATGTCTTGAATACGTTCCTACACAGATGGGCCGTTTTGACCTTCCAGCATCCAAAAAATCTTTTGGCTATAAACAGACACGATGAATCAGTTTAATTTAGACCGAAAATGACAAGAATATATGTGGTTCAGTCTGGTTTCAGTTTTTGTTACAATATGTTTTTGAGCGTTTTTGCCAAATGGTGATGGCTGGTTATTTTTAGCCTTACTAAAACATGTTTTAGAGTGTGTCTAGACTACAGAGTTTTGTTGACAAAAGTGGGCTTTTGTCGACAAAACTATACCTGCGTCTACACTACCACCAACAGTAAGTCAACAGAACGCGGCAGTTTTGTCGACGGAGGTAAACCTCATTCTACAAGGAATAACGTCTTTTTTCGACAGAGGTATGTCGAAAAAAAGCACTATTGCATCCACACTGTGCTTTTTCAAAAGAGAGCGTCTAGACTCTGTCAAAAAAATGTCTTGTTTTGTCGACAGAACTGGCTGTAGTCTAGATGCTCTTTTTCGACAGAGGCTTTGTCAATAGTATCTGTCGACAAAGCCTTAGTGTTTACTAATTTTGTCTATATGGCTCCAGTATTATTGCTATCATTTAAACCGAATCTGTTTATTTGGTCAGATATTCAAGAAAATCTGGAGAATTTTAAGTTGCCTCATTAGAGGCAAGGTCCATTTCTTCCATGGCCCTGACAAAGCTCAGACAGTCTTGGATTGCTTGGCTGAGAGGCAGTTGGGGAAAATTGATATTTATGTAATTATAGAACTAAATAAATGTATAGGTACTCCTATATAAACACATATTTTACATCAGTATAGCTGTATATAATCTGCATAGGTGTTGGAAGTAGGAGTGCAGTGAGTGTAGAAGCATCCCATGGCTTGAAGTGGTTTCCATCACATACCAGGTACATAGTTTGGTTCAATGGCTTTTAGCCTTCCCCACTATACAAATTGCTCCAGTACCTATGATCATTGGATTATCTCCCTGGCTTGTTAGATTAGAAGCTCTTTGAGTCAGGGGCTATGTTTGGGATGCAGCTAGTGCTCCTGGACTTTGCTCCTCATCCCAACTTCTTTTGTCTCTTTTGGCTATTTCACTCTAGAACTAAAATACCTCACAGCTCTCTAGGAAAAGGAGATTACCAGCACTACTAGAGAAGGGTCTCGAAGGGCCAGAGCTTGCCAATTTAAAAGGTCACATCATTTTTCTGTATAGATCTCAGTAACTATTTATTGGTGTTACATAATCAGCACTTCAGCAGGAGTTCTGAGGAACTGCCCAGTACTGAAGCATGACTAATGTTTCTGGTAAGCATGTAGGGAAATGACTGAGATTCTTGCTTTGTGTGTTCCACAGCAGTCACCATAATTACCTCTTGTTCTTATGAGTAATAGAGTTCATCCCTTAACAGTTCAGACAGGATAAAAAAAGATTTACACAACTTTATAAATATAGTGCTGAATCACACACTGTACCTTTAGTAATTGGTTTTGTCTGAGCATAAACTCAGTTAGTAGGTTGTGCACTAATAAATTGTTTAGCCAATATCATGCATCCTAGTGTGCGTGCATGCATGCATGCATGCGCGCACACACACGCACACACACACACGCACACACACACACACATTGCTGAACTGGGTCAGAAAGTACATTAGGTCCCTTAGAAAAGAGATTAACCTCTCCATGCACTTGGATTGGTTCAATAAAAGACATTACCTCACCCCTCTTGTCTCTCTAGGTATGCTATGCCAGTTATCCAAATAAGCGCTATCCTATCTGTTGTTCCAGACTGAGGTCAATGTAAGCTGTAAGAACAAGTACAATCCAATAAAATAAATGCTAAACATTTCCTACGTAAAAAGGAATAGCAGCCTCTATTTTACGCTGTAAAGATGAGTGCCACTCACTGAGTGCTCAGTTGTGTTTTGGGTGCAATCTTCAGATGTGGAAATGGGCCCAGGAGTCAGTGTGCCTTTGAGAGACCATGCTGAGGCACAGTTCCTTCCCTATTTTCCCCTCATTCAGCTACAAGAGGGAGATAATTTGCTGCTGCCCTAACCTGGCTCGAAATTTGGACATAGATCTGAACCTGAACACTACCTGAACAAAATTACAAGGTTTTTTTATATTTCTATTCTGGTTCTGCTGAATATGGATGCAGGCCCATAGGACAGATGCTATGTATCTGTTGAGCATGGTATGACAACCTGAATTGATAAAGTAATGATGCTCATAGATCCTGGTGTGGTACAGTTTCCATGATATTCAGCGTTTATAGTTTGGTTTGGTGTTTATCTATACAAAATGTTCCGGCACTCACACGAAGCTTCGATTTGGATCCATAACCACATACAACTTCCTATTGTGAAGTCCCTTCATTGCCAATTTTTATTACGTTTAAAAATTCTTCAGGAATTGACCAGTGTTTATTATTTTAAAAAATTTAAAAGGGTGCAGATCATCAGAGAAATTAACTTCATAGTTTTCAGTGTGAATATCGTTCTCCTATTTCATTTTTTTTTTTAAATTTTCAAAAAAAACCAACCCACCCTTATATTCTCACAGTCAGAATCTGTTGTTTTTGACCAATGGACATAATCTTTTCTTGCTGCCTCATCCACCTCCTCTGTTTCTGAGCATACATACTCCAGCAGGAGAGCTTGGTAACCTGAATGGACCAGATTAGTGTTAGGATTTCCTCAACATTCTCATCAAACTGATCCTGATGGCACGGAGTGGAATATCCCGTTGATTCAGCGTATGCCTTGTGAATAATGGTCTTGAACTCATTCCAATGTGTTTAGACATCATTGGTATTGTCAGATAGATCAGAGAGCCTCTCAGTTAGGCATTGCACAAAAATGACAGTAGCCACCAGATTTTTTTCAAGTGTCTTGATAATAAATCTCTTCTGCATTCCTTTTAGTTGTTTATGGTGTTGTGCTGCAAGCCGCACATTCATGATAGAATTGACTAAGTGATGATCTGTCAAGCAGTCATCTGTATCTCTTATGGCTTGTGTAATATGGACAGCAGTATGGTCTCTGAGAATGACATAGTTAAGACGGTGTCAGTGTTTGGAATGTGAGAGTTTCCAATTGGTCATATATTTGTGTTTTTGTCTGGAGATGGTGTTTGTGATAAGCACAAAAACTTCATGTTAGAATTTGGATTAATGAGAAAATTCCATCCATCCTAATGAATGCCAGTATTCTGAATACTTTTAAGAAAGGAGACTAGTCAGTGTGCAGGATTTACAAAAGTATTATCATCCTCTCTACGGCTGGGAAGATTCTTGCTGGTATCCTCTTGAACCACCTCCTCAGTCTTGCTGAAGACATCCTTCCACAATCCCAATGTGGTTTTACACCATCTCATGGAACCACCGACATGATTTTTGTTGCACGGCAAGTCCAAGAGAAGTATTGAGAGCAACACTAGCTTCTCCTGAGGGAATCATGCACTACTGCATATGGGCATATTTCATATGCTGCACATATTTGTATTTTTTTTCCTAGACAAGCACTTCTACTGAAAATCTGCAGCAGCTCTGTCTTCTGCCCATCATAGGGCACTGTGGTACTAGAACACAATAGCTGCTGTTGGCCAGCCCCAGCCAATGCCAGCAATTTCTGCAGCTAATGTCACCAGTCTTGAGAAAAAGATTACAAACTATCAACATTGTTAGGATGGTCACTTCGTTTGGATGGCTTATACTTGTCTTCTGAAGCAACTCCTCTTGTCTCAACTTAATCACGGTGGTAGTATCTGCAGGGGACAGAGGACACCCTGAAAGTATATCTTAAGGACCATATTAACCCCATGGCTTGGGACAAGTTGGCTGGTGACAGATGGTGTCCATCATATGTCAAGCCTCAACCCGTTTTTGAAGATAATTGCCTTGCTCGAGAGTCTGAGAAATTGCATCAGAGGAAGGAAAGTGCAGCAGTTGTGCCCTCTCCAAATCATCAGTCATATGTGGAAAAACCTGTAGAGCACGAACTGGATTTCTCGGTTATCTTAAGTCTTGTCATTGACTTTTCCTTGTATCTAGATTTAAAAATGTGTTACTATCATCACTTCATTCTTAGTACAAAGGAACTATGGATGTTTCATTTTTGATCTCTAAGGAGAAAAGATTCCCAAATAATTTCTATATTATTTTAGATACTGTGCTCTAAGGAAATGTAGCTTGTGGTATGAAGTTGTTATTATCCATATCCAAGTGAAGTTCAGGAAGAAATCTTGAAAGAGAATCTTCAGAAATATCAATATATCTTTAAGCAGATCATTTTTAGCCCTTCAGCAGGGCTGTTATAAAAGCCTTAATATCATAAAAAAGAAATATGCACACTAATTAGGGCCCCAGTTCAACAAAATATTTAAACATGGGGAACTTTAAGTACATGAGTCATTCCATTAATGTGAATGGGACTTCTCAGATGCTGAAATTTACCCATGTGCTTAAGTGCCCTGCTGAATTGGAGTCAAGATTATAAATTAGTTGGGGCAGGGTATGTATCATCCTCGATGTATAAATTACCAAGCACATTTTGGGTGCTACTTCAGTACTGATAAAGAACAATACCCAAAGACAAACATTCTGATTTATAAAATCATCTCTCCTACTGCTGAGTAGCTTTTGTAAAATGCATATTAATCAAAGAATATTTAAGATTCTGAGTTACCCTTACAGCTAAAAGTGACAATGAGGGCTCCTACAAATTTAGGAAGAGTTATATGAATCAGACATTTAAAGGTAGTGTTAAGTAACTTCAGAACATTCAGTGATGTTTCAAACTTCTGTATTTTTTTCCTAAAACTAAAGAAAAACTATAATATGAGTCACGTTTGTATGCACCCAGCTACTTTCATAATCCCCACTATCACAGTATTTAAGTCTTTCCCTCATATTTTCTTATCTCCCTAAATTCTCCCATTGCAAGAATAAATACTGATCTTTTATTTCTGTTTGCAATGCAATTAAGACTTCAGGTTGGAGCTCCCTCGTCCGGCACCCTCAGGACCTGACTGGTCCTGAACAAGTGGATTTGCCAGACAAGGGGAGATCCTTCCCAACATGATCCATGCTGCCACTGGCTAGGGCTCCAGCCTGGCTCTGCTGCTGCCTGCACAGCTGTGACCCCGCACAGGGTGAAGCTCCATGGCTGTCGGCAGTGCCAGAGCTCCTCAGCTGTCTCCCCCGAGCTCCATAGCTGCCGGCACCCCCTCACCTTGGACACGATGCTCCCAGCTGAATTGTCAGACCCCCTGCTGCTCCTGCCCCACAGCCAGACCTCTCTATACCTGGGCTCTCTGGTCTAGGAACATCCGTGGTCCCGATGGACCATGATATTGCTGGACTGGAGAGTCCCAGTTAAGGAAGGTACAACCTGTATAAGTGAAATCTGGGTTCCATTGAAGTCACTGGCAGAAGTCACATATAAGTAGAAGCAGGATTTCACCTAGGATTTTAAGAACGAGTCAGTAAGGGGCTTTTAACATGTGCCTTGGTCTTGTAAATGGTGCATCTGTTTTATCTTATAAAATCATCGTCCATCCTTCTTTTCTAATACATTAGTTATACAAAATTCCACTGAATTGAATTTACACTTAAATGAGAGTGCGACTCAAAAGCACGAATTGCAGAACAACCTGCATCAGGTGGGGTGTTCTTCAAGTAGAAAATATTTTTCTCTATCAATTTTATTTAAATGGGATTGAGAGGGGATGACTGGACCAGAGGCCCCTACTCCTAGTACTTTCGAAATTTCTGTAATCTGAATTTTTCCCATTCTTTTCTATTCAGGTACATCTACATCTATTTGGTACAACTGACGTTATTCCAAAATAACAAAGAGCACGTCTACACTACAAGCCTTTCTTTTGACATAATGCAGAGTTGGAGGACTTCTTACTCTGACTCCTGAAATTCTCATTTTACAAGGAGTTAGGGAAGTTGGAGGAAGTGTTTCTTCCTTTGACTTCCTGCTGTGTAGACAGTGCCAAAAGCATAATTAAGCTATTTTGACTTAAGCTACGCAGTTGACACAGCTGAAATTGCATAACTTTATTCCGACTTTAGCCCTCCTGTGTAGATGTACCCTTCCTGTCCTCTCTTTGTTCTGCTGACATAGAAAATAAAAATAAAACTAAGTAAGGGATAAATAATGGGGTGGGTGGGTGGTTGGGAAAGGGATTCTCATTATTACACACAAAGACACTATTAAAGGAATACTTTGTTATACACCAGAGAGATGTCTTTTACAGTAACCATAATAGCATCTTGCTCATGGAGGGTTGAACTGTGCCTGATTTATAAAAGGAAAGCCACTTCTGTGTTCCAAAAAATGAAGGTTCCAGGGGGGGGAGTTTTAAAAATCTGTTGCCACTGATGTAGCATGAGGAAAGTGTAGCTGCTACATAGATGATAATGAGTGGCAGTAACAGCTCCAAGGGAAGGTGAGTTTAAATCCTTTTGACTCTAATACTGGAAGTGTGGTCCACCCTGACAGCAGCAGTGGTAGCTTCACAGTGAGTGAGTTAAAGGGCATCATCAAAAGACCATTAAATTCAGGGGGACTCTTTCTAGTGATATAAATAGATTTTGGATTAGGTCCTTATTCCCATCACTTTTCTAATGCCCTCCAGAAGTGAGGGGCAGTGGCGGGATCCAAGCAGCAGAGAGAGCATTTCAGATGGTTAACAAGCATGTTAGAATTTAACTTTATTATAAAGTTATCCATAACTATGGTGTCCAACACACTAGCCACATGTGGCTGTGTTTGGCTGGTTGAATGTAGCTAGTTGGCTTGAACAGTGTGGTTATTTGGCCTGTTGAGTGTGGCTAGTAGCCATTATAGTGGCTACTGCTTCAGAACTGGTTGGACACCATGGATCTGTAATGATATATAGATCTAGTATTTTCTTACAGTGCCCTGAAGCTTAGGGCCACCCATTCAGTAACTGGCATTTATTTTGGCTGTTCTTTTAGCATTTCGAAGTTTGAAGAGCGATGCTGTTTTCTTTATGTACTGCACAACTCCGATGACTTTCAAATCTATTTCTGCACAGAACTGCACTGCAAGAGGTATGTATTGGTTACTGTATTTGCAAAACAGTCTTAACTTAGAAGATGATTTCTGAGTGCAGTCCTGTACCAGACTGGTATTCTCTGAGCGTCCTCAACTCTCATCACCTAAATGCAATTTATGAGCAATTAAACATCTCCCAAGAGGCACTTGGTACTTTGGGCCCACACTTACGTTAATGCTTTAAAAAATTTTGTGTTTGTATATATAATCCAGTCCTGTGGGATCTGTTATTCCTGAGGTAAACATTAAAGCCTAATTTGTGAGTAGGCCAAGCCCCTGTCTAATGAGGTACATAAACATATAAGTAGGTCTGTTGAAGTGAATGGGACCACTTGTGCTGAAATTTACACACATGCTTATGCAAGACCAGGGTTTACTATAGCTTTCTCTGTAATGTAGCAGTAGTTTCATTTCTGGCCATGGAGCAGTACTTGCTGAGTTCTTTTCTTTTATAGCTAACCCCACTTGAGCTCAGCATACTTGGAGCTGGTATGTGTGCACACTTCTGAGTCGGGCAGCACTGGGCTCATTGTTCAGGAGGAAGGATGCTAAGGTGGTGTTTAAGCCAACTTCCCACCATCTTGATTCCAGGCTGCTCTAGGGGCTGGAGAGGACCACGAATTATTTAGATAACTCTGGAGGGCTGCTTGAGTTATAGCAGCACTGGCCAAAATCTCTGCAGCGCTTTATTATGGCTCCAGACCCCTCACAGTCTTGCCCTGACACACCCCATACACTAGCTTTTCATGCAAATGGACCTCAAAAGATAGCCTGTGGTGACCTGCCCTCACAGGAGAATTTTCCTCCTCCTGGGTCCAGGGCTTTTAGAACCTTTTCATGATGCTTCATTCCTGTTCCTGGCATAAAGAAGCTATAGGAGGAGACTAAGACTCTGGCCTCTGACTTTTAGATATAATTTTATCTTCTGGTCACTTTACATATATAACATACACATGCCATGGTCACACACACTGCAAAATCCTGTGAGCTTTAGATGTTAACTTTCCACTTCAAGAAGAGCAGTGATTTTTTCTCTTCCTCCATCTGATCTCCCTGAGCTGTTCAGATTTAATATTTATTACACTTAAAGCTTTGGTTTGATCTCTCCCCCCCCATTTTAGGATTCATTTTGATGTCACTATCTAATCTTTACTTGGATGTGTTTTACAGGTTTTTTGATATGGTGAATGGTATCACCGAAGAGATAGGAAAAAACACAGAGGAAGGGGAATGTGATGGAGACTCTTTAGAGGTAAGAACAATGTCACACTTCATATTTTTCAATTTATTGAGCACTTTAGATCTTTTTGGTAGGATTTTTAATTTAGGGGGAGTTTTCTTGTGGGATCACATTGATTGCAGTAAGATTAATTAAGCTGACACGGAGTGCTTTTTCAAATTTTCCTCTCGTGTTTAGAAACAAAATAAGCTTCATATTTATTCTGATATATGATGTGATATGAGTTGAGATAGCACAACAGGAACCAATGGCTGGAAGTTAAAACCAGACACATTCAAATTAGAAATAAGGCACGATTTAATAACATGGAGAGTGATAAATCATTGCAACAAACTGCCAAAGGAAGAGGTTGATTCTTCATTTCTTGATATCTTCAGATCAAGGCTGGATGCCATTCTGGAAAATATACTGTAGCCAAAAGTTAAGTTATAGGGCTCAACATAGGGATAATTGGGTTAAGTACATGGCCTCTCTTATGTGGGCAGTTAGACTAGATGATCTAATAATCCTTTCTGGCCTTAAAAATCTATGAATCTAGTAATCTAAATTCAGCAAGGGTGGAGCTTTGGTCAGTACAACCTCAACGGGTTTCTGTTAATGCACAGTTCTGGCTAATTTGGAGTTTCTAAAATAGAGGTTTCACTGCACTTGGAAAATGTGGTTAGGTCAGGAGACCAAAAAGTACAACATAAGTTCATGTGGGAGCTGTGTCTGTGTTCCATGCAGAAGCCGAAGTTGTTCTTTGTGTGCTGGTCCCCATGTGTATTCCACAAGGGGTACGTTTGTAGCAAGGGATGTCTGTTGGTCCATGCCTGCAAAGCTGATTCCCTTATGCTCTGAACTGAGCGTGTATTAACAGGTTGTGCAGAGTGATGTCCCTCTAGTTCCTTTTGGCCACTGCATTGTCTGTCAGTATCCTCTGTATCCAGAGGGATGTTCTTCTTTTTCCAGAACCTGTCCAAATAAGTAACAAAAAACAGGACTATGTAGCACTGTAAAGACTAACAAGATGGTTTATTAGGTGATGAGCTTTCGTGGGCCAGACCCACTTCCTCAGATCAAATTGTGGAAGAAAATTGCCACGACCATATATACGAAAGGATACAATAAAAAAAAATGAACATATATGAAATGGACAAATCAAATTTCAGAACGGGCGGGCGGGGGAGGCAAATGTCTGTGAGCTAATGATATTAGGGGTGATAATTGGGGAAGCTATCTCTGTAATGGGTAAGGTAATTAGCATCCTTGTTAAGACCTAGGTGTAAAGTGTCAAATTTAAGCATGAATGACAGTTCAGAGGATTCTCTTTCAAGTCTGGTGTTAAAAGGTCTTTGAAGCAGGATGCAGGTTCAAATATGTGTGAGTGAGCATGTGGGTGTACATAGTTTTTAACATTTTCTGTTATAAGTTGGCAAACACACCTCCTGTGGATGAAGTGAAGGCACATTCCAGCAGAGCACAAGAAACCTCAGCAAGATCTGACTTAGAGAAATATGTATACTGGATATTTGTTAGGCTACTACCTGGAGTTCTGAGCATACCTTACTGAAGCATTAAGCCTAATTAGGCTTCTTCTGTAGATGTAGCTGTTGGGACAGCATTATGAAGGCACCTATACAAACTGCATCCTCCTCCTATTTAAATACTGCTTGTTTATCACCCACATGTGGAATGTGCCCCAGGACCAGCACTTGAAGAAATGGAGGTTATTTACCTTTAACAAGAGGTTCTTCAAGATGCGTGGTCCCTCTCTGTATTACACTGATTCCTGGTAAAAAGAGACAGAGGCATTTGTTCTTGCTATCTCCTATGCCTCAGAGTAGAGCACAAAGGAAGCAACTTCACAGTTGTGGACACTCACAGACACTACTTGAAACAAGTTTCCAGTCTCGGATGCATGATGCGCATGTGCACCCACATGTGGAATACAGATAGGGATCACACATCTTTGAAGAACCTCAAGTTATGGATAAGAAAGCTCCATTTTTCATTTTGCTGCGTAGTGCTGTCTGTCTATAGTTTTTTGGTTTTTTTTTAATGATACCCAGCAATAGAAATACATTTATTGTAAGAATCAATATTTACATAGTTATGCAGGTAAAAAGCATGGTTCATATCCTTTCACTTCACATTGTTTGTTTTGCAGTATGACTACGAATATGATGAAAATGGGGAGAGAATCATTTTGGGGAAAGGAACTTATGGCATAGTCTACGCAGGCCGAGATCTGAGCAATCAAGTTAGAATTGCCCTTAAAGAAATCCCAGAGAGGGACAGCAGGTACACTAATTTTGTCTTGCCAAACATTACTGTGTTGATTATACTTCAGTCTTGAAGTATGCTTGGCCACTTTGCTGGTTAATGAAAGCTACTGATAAATTAGCCATATCTCTGGTCTCCAAAGCTGGGAAGACCAATGAGTGGTGGTAACAGCTGGGAATGTGACTGTCTTGGAATAAGAGTTGTGGGAAGGAAAGTCACTTCTTGCAGCTCCAATCAGAACTATTACTGGCCTAATTTAATATGAGAACAATGGCCCAGGTTGTCTCTTGCTCTACAAAAAGATAAGAAGGTTTCCTCCAGATCGCAGAGCTTTGGGATCTTTGGGAGGGTAGGGTCTAGCACATGGAGAACTTGTATGCTGCTGCACCAACTCTGCCTTTAGTCCACCACTCACTAATGGCGGTGCTGTTTTGGAACTGTACTATCAGGAATCTGTCACCTGCCCATTGAAGCTCCTGAGAACTTATGAAAAGAAAGTTAATAAGGGCTGTGGCCATATTAACTCTCCTGTGTAAGATGTGGAAAGGTTGAAGGGAGACCATATGTATTCCCATTTTCTCCTCACTCCAGTATCTATACACCTCATGAGGAGGGGAGGTTTAAGATTAAAAACTAAACCCCTCAACATTTTGAAATTGAAGTGTCATTCAAACAAATATTATTATTGAAATTCTGAAGTGTTACTTCTTTATTTTCCAAGTAAAAATAGCCATTGGGCAGAAATGTAAAGAAAAATGAATTTTCCAGATCACAAATAACCTCATATGGAATGTGTGCAGAAATTTTCCTACTGAAATGCCATTGTTGATGTAGCTGTTAATGCATTATTTAAGCATTAGGAAAGTTATACCATGGAGATATATTCAACAGAATAGAGCAAAAATTCTGCCATATAGCTACCTTATAGTCCCACAACTCTAAAATTTCTTTTCTGCATTAAGCTTGTATTTACAAACTTAATAACATTTGGTAAATGTGAGTTTTGAATTTAGCACACACATAATAAAAATTTGTCTTAGCTGGGGATTTTTTTATGGGTCTGCTTTATTTACTAAATTATTCCTGTTGATCAAGACACAATTAACCCTGGGTTCCCTCTGGAGCTTTCGTGTCCAGCACACTAGCAACATGTGGCTATTTGGCCGGTTTTGTGTTGCAATTTGGCCAGTTGATTGTGGCTAGTTTGTTATAGCAGTAGCCACTGGTTGGACACCACAGCTTTGGAGTATAGTGGTGCAGGAGGGAAACAGTGACAGGCATTATAAAGATCTTGTTGCTGCACTGAGTCACTGCTCTGAGTCACAGGCGTTAGTGTGTAGAGAAATGCACTGGCCACACTAACGCCTATTACCGCATACCACATTAGTGGAATGCAGTAATAGGCATTAGTGTGGCCAGTGCATTTCTGAATGACCACAAATAAGAATTCATTGAAGAGTAAATACAATTATATATGTATTTTCCTAAACTCAGTTAGTTTTACAGTGGCTAGATTAGCATCACAATTCCTTTAAAATAAATACCTGCTTAGATTCAGTACAGTATTCACAATGTCCACAACTTTCATGGTAAGTATTGGTAAGTGAGCTGTATTGCTGCTTGAAGCATGACAATTCTCTTTCACAACGACTTTCATGGCTTTGACACTTGTTTTTATTCTTTATCGGAATGAAAACAAAACCTGTGGAACGTTTTTTGTAAAGTGGAATTGTCACAAGTTGCTTTTAGATGGAAAAGCTCAAATTTTCAGTTTAGATTTCTGTTGCCCTAGGGGTAAGAAGTAACCAGAGGAAGGCCTGGACCTCAGAAATCTTCCCAATGAAAATATCCTCAAAACTGATGCAACTCTGAAAAATTGGGGCGTCAACAAAATTGCATTTTGGGGAATATTCTCCATGAAGAGAATATGGTGTCCTTTGGCTGTGATAAATATCCAGAGCTGACATTTCTAATAAACCTCTTACTTGGCAAGGTTCTTGTCTAAAGTAGACTATCAGTCTAAGAACATAAGCTTGAATTTTTATTGCAGATGGACTGGTTGATATATTTGGGCATCGGGCTTTTTGCCCAACTGCTCATTCTTGCTGACTTGGCTTGAAATGTACTTTCTTTCTCCACAAACTCTGGGTGACTGTCTTTACTGTGCTAGTTTATTTTTCAGTATATACAATCATAACTGCGGTCTGTAACTCGAAGCACTGTGTACAACATTCCAATGTACATATTTCATGAGACCCCAGGTATTTGTTGGACACTATTACACAATATCCAGCTTTTTATTAAACGGAAATTTCCTTTACTTCAAGGTATTCCCAGCCTTTACATGAAGAAATTGCCCTGCATAAGCACCTCAAGCACAAGAACATTGTGCAGTATTTAGGGTCCTTTAGTGAGAATGGTTTTATTAAGATATTCATGGAACAGGTGCCAGGAGGTAAGTCCTTTTTTTTTAAAACATCTTTAAAATTTAAAATTTTAGAATACTGTAACATTAGAGTAAATGTGTGTGAATAATACTTCTAAACATGTCCACGGCTGTCAGCCATTCTTGTATATAAATTGCAGTAAGGCTGCATCTGGTAAAGTTGATTGTTTGAACAGGGAGCATAGCTTTGATTTGTCTAGCTAATAAGAGGCTAGAATAAACTTGTGAAGGTCCCCCCACCCCCATCCATGCTTTATGAAATTGAGTTATGGATACAAATATGCATAACTCAGAGATGCTATGGACAAAATACTTCAAGTAACCTATCAATCTTAATGTCACAATGTGCTGGATCTGTATATCATATTTAGCTGTATGTATCATTCTTGTATATAGAGTTAGACATATGGCATATGGAATGATTTATGGTTTTAAATGTGCAAATGAAAGCCATCAAGGGTGTTTCCCTCAATATTTGGGTGGTCATCAATAAACAGCCACTTTTGTCCCTTAGGGTATGTCTACACTACAAAGTTAATTCGAACTAACAAACTCTTCTGCCCCCCTCCCGGTCCCAGAGCCCTTAAAGGGGCACGGGCTGGCTACGGTGTCCGTGCCAGGAGCAAGCCTTCCAGCACCCAGCCAGCAGACCCTGCACCTGGCACGGATCGAGCCAGCCACCTGCTGTCACCCAGCCCTCCGCCTCTTCCCGGGACCAGGCTGGAGGCTCCCGGGAGCCTGGCCAGGTCCGCAAGAGGCGGGCGCCCACCTGGTCTAGTGCGGAGATCGTGGACCTCATCCACGACCTCTGCACTAGGCACAGGAAAGTGGCCGTCTAGGGCAGGATAGCTGCCAGCCTGGCCACCCAGGAGCAGGTCTGCATGAAAATCAGGGTGGTCCAGTGAGGCCCCCGACTCTGAGCTTAGAATGGCTGTAAGACCATTGGCTGTCAGACCAAAGGTCCATCTAGACCAGTAGCCTGTCTGCCGACAGCGGCCAACACTAGGGACCCTGGAGGGGATAGACCGAAGACAATGACCAAGCCATTTGTCTCGTGCCATCTCTCTCCAGCCTTCCACAAACAGAGGCCAGGGACACCATTTCTACCCCCTGGCTAATACCACTCCATGGACCCACCCTCCATGACTTTATCTCACTTCTCTTTAAACCCTGTTCTAGTTCTAGCCTTCACAGCCTCCTGCAGCAAGGAGTTTCACAGGTTGACTATTTGCTTTGTGAAGAAGAACTGTCTGTTATTTTGAAGCCTGCTACCCATTCATTTCATTTGGTGTCCTCTAGTCCTTCTATTATGGGAACTAATGAAGACCTTTTCTTTATGCACCCTCTCCACACCACTCATGCTTTTATAGACCTCTATCATATTCCCGCTCAGTCTCCTCTTTTCTAAGCTGAGAAGTCCCAGTCTCTTTAGCCTCTCTTCATATGGGACCTGTTCCAAACCTCTGATCATTGTAGTTGCCATCCCCTGTCCCACCCTCTCTCTTTCCCTCTCCCACCTCCTTTTCCCAGTCTCCCCGAGTTTTGTTCAAGAAAGAGAGGTTCTATTTTTAAACAAACGCGTCCTTTATTTTTTACTTCAGGAAGGGGGGCTAGGGAGGGGTAAGTGGAAGGAGGTGAGGGAGGAATGGGGTACGAGCCCCCGATGGGGAGGACTGGGGTGGCTCTGCGGGCTCCTCGGGGTGGAAGCTCTCCTGCAGCCCTCCGATTGACCCTCCCTCCACATGGCAGCCTGCGGCAAGTGCAGCCGGGCTGATGGCCGAGTGCTGTGATGTGCCGAGTGTGGGCACTCAGGGCACTCCAAGCCAGGACTGCTTTGCAAGCGGGGAACCCCTGAGAACTGTCTGTCCGGGGTGGGGGTCGGGTCCCTTTAAGCACAGCCCTCGGCTAGCCTGAGGCAGCAGCTCCACGCTCTAAATCCCAATCTGATGCCCTGCCGGCACTGCTTCCGGCCAGCCTTAACCTCAGTTCAGGGTCCACTCAGTGTGGACATGCTAGTTCGAATTAGCAAAACGCTAATTCGAACTAGTTTTTAAGTCTAGATGCGCTAATTCGAATTAGCTTAGTTCGAATTAGCTAATTCGAACTAAGTTAGTTCGAATTAGTGCTGTAGTGTAGACATACCCTTAAGTCTTAGCAGTGGTTGGTCTTAGTAAGGCACGTGACCAGCTTCACTGTTAGGGGCTGACCAGGTAATTTTCTATGGAAGGGGAGAATGTATACCAGAGAATTCCCACCTGAAAGGAAGGCTATTTAAGATGCAGAGTTTTCAGGCCCTTTGTCTTTGTCTGGCATGTCCCAAGAGAATGAACCAGAGGCCCCAAGGAAAAAAGGTCTTCCCTGTCTTGGCGGTTTAGCCGAAATACGAACAGTTTTAGGGTGAGTTTGTAATAAGCTTGAGTGTGTGTTAGAAATAGCTATGCGTTGCTTGTTGTTTTAAATTTGTAAATCACTTTGCTCTGTCTATTTTCACGTGCAATCACTTAAATCCTACTGCTTGTACTTATTAAAATCACTTTTATTTACTATCAAGCCAAGTGTAAAAAACTGTTACCTAGGGAGCAGTCAGTGTGTATACGCTCCATTCATTGTCAGATAATTCATTTGGGGTTCTGATCATAGATTGAGCGCTGGTTAAAAGAGAGGAAACAAAGGGTAGGAATAAATGGTAAATTTTCAGAATGGAGAGGGGTAACTAGTGGTGTCCCCCAAGGATCAGTCCTGGGACCAGTCTTGTTCAACTTATTCATAAATGATCTGGAGAAAGAGGTAAACAGTGAGGTAGTAAAGTTTGCAGATGATACTCAACTGTTTAAGATAGTCAAGACAGAAGCAGACTGTGAAGAACTTTCAAAAAGATCTCACCAAACTGAGTGATTGGGCAACAAAATGGCAAATGAAATGTAATGTGGATAAGTATAACGTAATGCACGTTGGAAAAAATAACCTCAACTATACATACAGTATGATGGGGGCTAATTTGGCTACGACAAATCAGGAAAGAGATCTTGGAGTTATCGTGGATAGTTCTCTGAAAACTTCCACACAGTGTACAGCGGTGGTCAAAAAGGCAAATAGGATGTTAGGAATTATTAAGAAAGGGATAGAAAATAAGACACAGAATATCTTACTGCCCTGTATAAAACTATGGTACGCCCACATCTTGAATACTGTGTACAGATGTGCTCTCCTCACCTCAAAAAAGATATTTTGGCCTTAGAAAGGGTTCAGAAAAGGACAACTAAAACGATTAGGGGTTTGGAACGGGTCCCATATGAAGAGAGGTTAAAGTGACTGGGACTTTTCAGGTTAGAAAAGAGGAGACTAAGGGGGGATATGATAGAGGTCTATAAAATCATGTGTGTTGTAGAGAGGGTGAATAAAGAAAAGTTATTTATTAGTTCCCATAATAGAAGAACTAGAGGACAACAAATGAAGTTAATGGATAACAGGTTTAAAACTAATAAAAGAAAGTTCTTCTTCACACAGCGTGTAGTCAACCTGTGGAACTCCTTGCCAGAGGAGGCTGTGAAGGCTAGGACTATAACAGAGTTTAAAGAGAAGCTAGATAATTTCATGGAGGTTAGGTCCATAAAAGGCTATTAGCCAGGGGATAGAAATTGTGTCCCTGGCCTCTGTTTGTCAGAGGCTGGAGAAGGATGGCAGGAGACAAATCGCTTGATCATTGTCTTTGGTCCACCCTCTCTGGGGCACCTGGTGCTGGCCAGTGTCGGCAGACAGGCTACTGGGCTAGATGGACCTTTGGTCTGACCCAGTACGGCCATTCTTATGTTGTTATCCCATTTGAAGGTTGGGTTCTCAGAAGTTGTGCCCGAAACCACATTTTCTTCAGACCTGAATAGACTCAGTGTCTATATTGAATAGACTCAGTGTTTGTATTGCTCACTGGGGGCAGAGGGCACATAATCTCAGCTCTGTGCCTTGGCTGGAGGAGACCATGAGATCTGGCCCAGCAGGACATAGTGGTGAGAAGCCCCAGGGAGATGGGATTGGTCCTGCCTTGGTCAGGGGGCTGGACTTGATGACCTCCTGAGGTCTCTTCCAGCTCTATGATTCTATGAAAGGAGGTGAGTGTCAGTGGCTTTGTCACAAGCCTGTTCCCACATTAAGCAATGGAGGCACACCTGATTATCATGGGGACACTGACTCCATCCCCTTCAGATGACTGGCAGGGGTGAGGACTACATAGGCCCATGCAGGTGCAGGAAAAACCAGGAAGAATGGGTTCCACCTGTCAGATTTGGGAGCTGATATATTTTGGCCCATTTTAAAGGGTGCGTTCTGAGATATGTAGGAACCTTGCTAGGTCTGATGGGGAGACAGTCATGCTAATTATGGAAGATGTCTGTGCGTTCGGATGGGATATAGTCATCAGATAAAATGGCTCGGTAAAGGATTTAAAGGTGGTAGATATTATTTAAAGGAAAGGAAATGGGCATTTGGGGCTTAATTGATATGGCAGGCAGCCAACTTCTGCCTCCTTTATAGTGATACCCCCCACCAACTCTCATTCAAGGAGAGGGGTGGTGAAGTCTCAGCAGTAGATTGACTGGGGTCCAGGATGGGTATGAGGGAGGCCCCTAGGTATATAATGAAATGATTATGGAATTACATGAAAGGTATACTTTCATCTGCTGGGCACTCCCAGACATTTAAGAGTAAAGTTTCAGCCTATTCAAACTACATCTAGTGTTTCCTGTTCTCCTAGCATAGTTGGGGGGAACTGTTGCCAAAATGCCTGGATCCAACTTGGGTTCAGGGTCGGACATGGTATGGAGACAGCACTTGTTGCTCTGGCAGATGAGTTCCTCCTGAATGTAGGCTGGGGAAACCATTCACCATCATCCTGATAGAACTCTGATACATTTAATATAGTTGATTGTCAAAGAAGTTGCAGAGATGCACTGAAATTACCTAGTGTATTGTAAGTCCTCTATCCCAGCAGGTTATGATGGGCAATTATTCTTTCTTTGAATCATCACTTGAGAAGTCCCACAGATCAATCCTGTACCATCTCATTCATCATCTGTATAAAACCTCTAGAAGGTTACCAAGCATTGCTCCGGTCCTTCACTCAAATACATTTTGTTTTTCTGGATTTAAATAGTTGTTTTGGGGTGGGGCTGGAATGAGGGGTTCCGTATGCAGGCTGCCCAGGGAGAGAGGACAACCCTAGCACTTTCTTCATCCCTGCCCCCTGCTGGCCCAGTGGGTGTTATAGCTGTCCTGGTCCTCTTCTCTAGCCACTTGCTGCTCCCCTATAGTCATTCTAGTGAGGTCATAACCCCTTCTACCAGACCCCTTCCTTTCCATTTTATGAGAAACAGTCAAATTCCACATACATTCCATTACCCTGGCACAACCAAACCCTGACCTTTCTTTAAGTTATGATAAGAGGACGCTGCATGCCAAATTTGGTGGTCTTAGCTCTTTCCATTTAGGAGTTATTGAACAAACAGACTCACAGACAGGTGGACAGGTGGACAAATGCCCATTTCTAAAATACATAGTAAGAAGATGTGAGGAGCTGATTCATTATCTGACATGTCTGCCACCAACTCAGCGCTTTCCAACTGTCTAGGAGAGAAGACGAATCTAGATGAAAAGCAGCTGCCTAAGACTGAATGTAAGACAAAAGGGATGTCAGTAGGAAAAAGGAAGTGTTTTGAATAAGTTTCCCTCTGCATAATAGCATCTTTGATTGTAGACATTGCTAGTTTGTTGTTGGGTAGTGGTGGTTGTTTTTGTTTTGTTTTTTGTTTTTAAGTCAAGGATCTTTTAATTCTCAGTACTTGTGGTGATTCTAATAGCCACAGCTGCAGAAAACACCCATTTCTCTCTGTGACTAGCTGTCAGACTGCACATTAGGCACAGACCTGGCTAATCCACATATTCATAACCCGTAGGCTCAATTAATTGCAACTCACATGTAGGAATGATACTTACATCTTGCAAAAGCATCGCCTGGCACAGATTGCAGAAGCTTGTCTGCTGAGCAGTACAGAGCACTGTGAGTAAACCACCCAACTCTCTAGGGCTCTGCTCTCTACACAGGCTCCCGAGTGACTACAATGTCCAGATCAAGGTCTCTATTTTAATATTAAGCTCTACATTGTATTGGCCCTAGCTATCTGAGAGAGCGCTTCTCCTTCTGTGGCCATGACCTATATTAACAGTTATGTTCCAGTTGGAAATATGAACATGGGAAAAGGTGGAAAAATGATAAAAATCTTCATGGAAGCTCAGCCTGGACTATGGAACTCACTGCTACATTAAATGAGTGAAAACTAAATACAAAATCTATCCTTTGGATTTAGCTTTTCTATGAAATTGCTCCAGAAATATTTAGACACACTTCCTTAATGCTCCCTTCCTGGCTACCTGAGAATAGGAGTAGAGTTCAATTAGCGGTATAGTATATGGCTTGGGGCATGCTTCCTTGAAAGACTATGCTAACTCCGTAGGCTGTACTGCTGCAGCCATGGTTGGTGGAGCGGTTCAAATTGGATTCCTCCTGATTTAATAAGGAAGGAGATTGGTAATAAAGCATTCTGTACGAAGGGTTTGTAGTTATGGAACAAGTTTCCACACTCTTGGTCTGGGAATATAGATCTGCCAGTACATTCAACAAGGCTCATCCTTCTGTCCAGGCACTTGAAGGGGATAGAGTTTGATCAGATGTTTGTTTACTGAGGAGTAGAGTTTTGGTGGTGTTGTTTGCTGATGATCTGAAAGACATGACAGTGGGGAAAGTTCATCTGTTGTTCTCTGTCAGGAGTTGGGACTTGCTGGCTTTTCCCCCGAGAGTTCACTGCTGGGTTTGTTTTTGTTTGGGTTATTTAAAAGCAACAACAGAGTACTGTTTAGCCAGCTGTCATCATGAATAAAAAGAAATAGTAGTACTAGGTAAGGATTTTTTTTAAAAAGCTTGATTACAGATAAATGTAAGAATGTTCAATATTATGGAGGATGTCTACATTTTACTAAAGATTTATTCTGTTCTTATTACTGTGCTTATATTTACTACGTTTATTTGTCAGAACAATCTCCGACATAAGTTTACTCTGTTTTTTTTCCCCAAATAATCAATAGGTAGCCTTTCTGCTCTCCTGCGCTCAAAATGGGGACCGCTAAAAGATAATGAGCAGACAATTGGTTTTTATACCAAACAGATCCTTGAAGGATTAAAATACCTCCATGATAATCAGATAGTACATCGAGACATAAAGGTGAGAATCTGCTGTGAATCGCAGGCATGGATTCATATAACAGGGAAAAGTTGTGTTTGTAAAAAGGACAAGTATGCCATTTTGCAAAATGCTCACGAGAAATTGGAAAGAATATTACAGTTTTACATGGAGACACTGTTCCCATCTGAAGAGATATGCAGGGTTTTAGCTGTGCAGCTCACATAGGCTGATGTGTAACTATGCCACCACTCAATATATTTGAAAATCTGTTTCTAGGAGTAATCCAGTTTCCGCTTTTTCCCCCTTTGCCCTCCTTTTGCCCCAGATGTGTTTTCTAGTGGTTTAGGCTAGTGAACCTGTATTAATTTGGATTTTCCCATGGACATAAATCCCTTTTATATTTCCTTGTGGGAACCATAAAGGTACTTATGATCATAGTCCATAAAAACATGTTTTAAAAATAAAGATGGGAATAATGTAATCTGACCCAACTTTGTGGACAATACATTTGGAGTGTCGGGGTGCTATCGTTATAAAAAAATGTGTTGTGGAAAATGGGGTGAGACTTACAGAAGTCTGCGAGAAAAGAAGGTGCTTATACAATGAGATTCTTAATATAGACCTGACAAGGGAAAGCACTTTTCTGGAAAAAAAACAAAACAAAAAAAAAACGGGAAGAGTCTGATTAATATTTTGGTGTTCCTTTCCTCTTTCTATATTCATTGTGGTGCTCCTGTAGATGGAGAAGCATATATAGCTCCTGATGTTCCACTTTAGAGTGGGAACACCTTAAAATGGAACCATAGAAGGCAGCAACAGTGATTTCCCCCTCCCTTCGCCCCCTTAACAATTACTCATAAGGGATACAGTATTTATGTATAAAATGATGCACTTTGAAAATGTGAACTTGCAAGTTTTCTTACAGTAACAGTCTCTAATGAAAAATAATTGGTCCAAACGTTGTGTCCTTCAGGGTGATAATGTCCTTATCAACACGTACAGTGGAGTTCTAAAGATCTCCGACTTTGGAACCTCAAAGAGACTTGCAGGGATCAATCCATGTACTGAAACTTTCACTGGTATGTTCCTAGTTTACGGTGTCTTCCAACTGAAAGCAAAAGAATAGTAGTTTTGAATGCAGGGCCAGATCATGCAGCAGCTTCACACGCAGAACTTCAATGTACTTCTAATCAGTGCATCTAGTAGCTGGAGGAATGGTCATATTTAATTTGCCTAACCTTAAACTATAAACTTTAATTATATGCACTAGTAGCGAGGAATGCCATTGCTGACATTACTTTAGAGATTAAAATCCTAAACAATATAGGCCTCTCTTCCCTAAGTACCTATCATTCTTCTGTATAGTTTTTAATCTTGCTTTTTTTATTGACCCAAAACTAACTTTTACTTAGGCTTAGTCTGCCTAACTCCATCTCAGGAATTTGTTTTTAATTTGATCTTTCTTCTGCTTTAGAACCTAAATCAAACTTATTACATTGTGTGTGCATATGTGTGTGTGTGTGTGTGTGTGTGTGTGTGTGTGTATATATATCTAATTCGTAATCCATTTTCAACTTGTAGATTTCAATTCCCTCTTTCAGAGTTTGCTAAATTTGTACTGTCTGAATATAAGAGCATACACAATGCTATGACTAAATAGCTCTGTCACTCCAGAAAATAGAATCCAATCACCTCACTAGTCTGTTTTTGCATCTCTGAATCAAACTCAAAATTGCCCTTTTAATTTTTCTCTAAGCATATAATGTGATTATGTGAAATTGGAACCAAATCCGAAGCCTCCTGATGTCCATAGAGTTTTCCTATTAACTTCAGTGGACATCTCATCAGCTGCAAACATTATTCGCTTGTGGCCTTCACTGAAAGTATTCTTTTAAAATCTGAGGATAATTTTTTTAAACTACTAATATTGTTCCCGGCCCTTCCATTTGGTTCCCTTGTCTTCCTTAGCTGTCTACCTCATCATCTGAGTTTTAAAAGAAAATAAAACTGTCTGTGTTTTAATCAGGGACCCTTCAGTATATGGCACCAGAAATAATAGACAAAGGGCCACGAGGCTATGGGAAAGCTGCCGACATCTGGTCTTTGGGGTGCACCATCATTGAAATGGCCACAGGGAAGCCCCCATTTTACGAACTGGGGGAGCCACAGGCAGCTATGTTTAAGGTAAGGCTTCTTTTTTAGACCGTTCTATTTCTAAACAAATGAAATCTTATGACTGTATTAAAAGACTGATAGTAGGAGAACAGCAAGGATAAGATAAAGGAAATGCCTCTTTAATGAGCATATTAGAACAAATGTGTTATCTGATGTGATTCAGTTGAGTGGGAGTGCTGTATTGTGTCAGATGACAGAAATGGAGCAACAAAAGACTGTTCACAAATCTGTTAATTTTTTTATATCTTTTCCTTTTTAACATGCTGAGCCAGTAAGCAGTACATCCTCCTTCTGTGAAACCCTCTTTCGGGAGCAATAGAATTTTTCTAGTAAAGATTTTGTTTCATTGATTTCAGTACATTTTAGTAAATCTGTATCAAAAGCAGATAGCAAAGTGTAGAAGGAAAGACAGCTGGTTTCTCTTTAACTCTTTCATGTCTTCCAGGTGGGAATGTTTAAAATACACCCAGAGATTCCAGAATCCATGTCAGTGGAGGCCAAAGCCTTCATACTGCGTTGCTTTGAACCAGACCCTGACAAGAGAGCTTTTTCTAATGAACTACTCGTAGATGAGTTCTTAAAGATTTCAAGCAAAAAGAGAAAGTCCCAGACAAAGCTCTCAGGTAATTTGTTGAAAGCTTTGATTTCTATGACAGGTATTAAAACAAACAGATTCATTTTTCTAAGGGTTATCAATGCTTGAGATATTAAGATGTTTGAAATGTACTTGAAACTTAAACAGAATAGAAGAATCTTCCTGCTTGAGCTACTGTATACAAAGTTATTACATAGATTATATCACTTTTTTAAAAAATTGCAGAGCACAGGTGGTTTCTTTGATAGCATAAATGATATATTTATTTAAATGTGGAAAAATGCCTGCTGAATTTAAGGAAACATTTTTATCAAGATACCTAAAATAGAGAAAAAATATTAGATCGCCATGTTAACTTTTTCAGAGAAAAAAAATTGATATTTAATTGAAAAGAGAAATTAGAATTTAGAGACTAATTGGATAAACAGTGTAGATGTCTTGAGCATGCACAGTACAATTGAGAGGAAATAATTTATTATTTACACTTTATTTGCTCAGTTAAATTTACCATATGATGAATATTTTTGTTTGCTTTTCCTCCTACAGCACTTACAGCCAACTCAAATGGTGAGTTTTAACATTCTAAATTGCCCCCCTCTCCCTTCAAAACATTGTGGTAATAGAATGAGAAAAATTTACTCTGCTGTAAATTACCACATCTCAAAACTGCAAAGATAAGATGATTGGACACAATTATTAAACCAAACAGTCTTAGGAAGCTGTCACTTTATCACATAGCTTTAAAGTACAGTATGTAACCTGGTGTGGTTACAGTTTGATAGAGCACATGCTTAATATCTTGCATATCATGTGCCTTGAGCAGTTACATTGTTTACAATGACAGTTTCAATGGAAACTCTGCATGACACCTGAAACTGCAAGATGTCAGAGGTGTAATATCAGTCTTGGTCTCCATTTTTATTCAATTTTTTTCAATTACCTAACCTCTTAACTGCAGTATAAGAGTTTGAATAAGATTTCAGGATCTACTTGCTGCAAGTGCCTGGCTCTGGGGGGCGGATTGGGTTAGGGGTCCCAGCACAGTTGGGACCACAGTAGTGAGGCTTGGGGGGTTTGGGAGGGGTTGTTTTTTTGCATCTCACTTGTGTAGCCCCAACTGACTTTTCTGAGGGTCAGTGACCCCTGACTCAAAACAGATTCCCCGCCCCTCTCATAAATAAAGACAATGCTGAAACATTTTGTGTTTGACATAGTATCTTATTTAAAAAGGAAGCCTGGCCAACAAGCCCCCAATTGGGGCCAAGCCCCCATCTGGCCGCAGCATCATAACACTCCAGCACACACACACACAGACCCTAAACCTGAGCCTATCATACACTGAAACCCCCTGTCCTGAGCCTCTCACTTCCCCAAACTCCTGCACCCTCACATCCCCAGTCTTCTGCCACAACACCCCTGACCATCCACATGCTGCAAATCTATGTTCTGAGCCCATCATACTCCCAACCTCCCTGCCCTCAGCCCAAACTCCTGCACCCTCACAGCCACAAGCCTGCGGCTTGCTCAACACCCCAACCCTCCACCTGACCCCAACACTCTCCAGCCTGGAGCCCCCTACCTGAGCCAGCATCCTCTTCTCTACTTCCTCCTGCACCCAAATTCCTTCCCATAGCTTACACCTCTCACCCCTTCCCAGTGCTTTTTTGGTGAGCCACCATAGCAGTGGAGACAATGTGAAGAGCCTGGGCAAAGTTGTTGAGCCCGAAAAAAAAAGGGGGGGCAGGTCCGCAAAGACCTAGGGAAAAGTTGTTGTTTTTCTCAACAACTTTGCCCCAGCTCTTCACACTGTCTCCACTGCTATTGTGGCTCTTCATCTGGAATGGGTTGGCCACCCCTGTTATAGAGGAAGCTAACTCAGTTTTCTTGCATGTGTCACAAATTTCTCCAGAAATTTAAAAAAACAAACAAAAAAACTCAA
Source organism: Pelodiscus sinensis (assembly GCF_049634645.1). Taxonomy (NCBI): domain Eukaryota; kingdom Metazoa; phylum Chordata; order Testudines; family Trionychidae; genus Pelodiscus; species Pelodiscus sinensis. The sequence goes on along the minus strand of NC_134713.1, from coordinate 97,497,878 downwards.
ACTCAACCCAGGTTATCTTCCAAATGCACTTAGGGTGAAATTTAGGTCACTACAGAGGGTTTGTGGGAATGGTTTATACCATCATGTAAGCTTGAAATTGTTTCTGTTGAAGTCACCTTAACTTTTTACTGTAAAGCTTAAATTGTTGCAAGGGTCTTGAACAGATCCTCTGTGTTGAGATATGATTCTCTCAGAGAATGTTCAGAGGTGCTCTGGAATGAATGTATACATAAGCACTGTAGTTCTCTAGGATTTTATTATATTTAACTTTGTAAAGACCATAAAGCCAAGTAAGTTGAGATGGTCTCAGATCTCTAAACACTTTTCATCTAAAATGTGTTGTGGCTTCTTCCAGTAGCTGAGAACTCTTTTCCAGAAACATCTTAAAAGGCTCTTTTTTCATATATGTGCAACTGAGATGGGAAGTTGAAGTTTAGCTTTTCTGCCTCATCTTAAAAGTATAATTTTCTTTTCAGAATTAAGGTATTACCATTGTAGCTAACACCATTTGGGGTGGTTTTGAAACACTAATTTTCTGATTGTTCCTTCATGAGTAGAATACCTTCGGAGCATATCTTTGCCTGTTCCTGTTGTGGTTGAAGATACGAGCAGTAGCAGTGAATATGGCTCTGTTTCACCAGACACAGACTTAAAAATTGATCCATTCTCTTTCAAATCAAGAGCCAAATCATGTGGAGAAAAAGATGGAAAGGGAATCCAGTCCCTTTTTCTGAGGTAAAGGGCTATGTCAGTGGTCCCCAACCTTTCGGGGCTGCTGGGTGCCCGGGGGCGCCATGGTGTCTGCGGACACTGTGTTGGGGACCACTGGGCTATGTTGTCTAAATGCTGCTTCATGGATTAGCAATGTAAGGTTTTTTAAATGTTAATTATTGTCAATTAAACTTTCAGCATCCCAGATGAGAATTTTGAGGATCATAGTGCTCCTCCCTCACCTGAAGAGAAAGATTCTGGGTTCTTTATGCTAAAAAAGGATAGTGAACGGAGAGCCACTTTGCACAGAATATTAACAGAGGACCAAGAAAAGGTGGTGAGGAACTTAATGGAAGCCTTAGCTCAGGTAAAATAACTTGCTGGCAGACAGAAATCGTTTGTAATTTTGCAGGTTTTCAATAAGCATTTAAATGCATGTACATATATGTGTAGATACATCTCTTCAACCAGGTGTTGGCATGAAACTAAGTGGCTGATATAATGTAGGACAGAGCTGGGCAAAATACAGCCCAGCCAAGCCACTAGATCCGGCCAGCGGATGCAGCAGGGAGCCTCAGGCAGAGTCCTTGCTTGCCCTGCGCGTTGCTCGGAAAAGCAGCTGCTGGGCCGTTTGTGTTTCACAGCTGTGAGCTGGAGGAGGTGATAGAGGCTTCCTGTGCTGCCCTCACCCCCAGCACAATCCCATTGGCCAGTTTCTTCAAACAGGCAGCACGCGAAGCACCCCCCTCCCCTCTGGCTCTTATTCACAGATGCACATGTCCCCTGCAGCCTATGCAGGAGGTGGGCGAGGCAGGCAGGGAGGTTGCCTGGGAAACGTGCTGGGCTGCTGGCTGGGAATCACCCAGGTAAGTCTCCCAGCCAGAGTCTTCCTCTGGCACCCCAGCATCTCCGGCCCCCTCCCCTCATAAGACAAACCTTTTGCCCCCTCCTGAAGCCATACCCCCTCTCAGACCCTGCACCCCAATCCCCTGCCCAGGTCACTACCCAAACCCCTGCTCCCCAGTCCCATGCCCCAGGTCACAACTGCTTCCTTCACCTAAACTCCCTCCCAGACCCCATGTGCCCTCGTGCACCCCAATCCTTTACCCCAAGCTCCCTTGTGCACCTAACTTCCATCCCAGACCCCACATTTCCTTCATTAATATCTAGGAAGTGTGCAGTCCTTGACCACTTTCCAAAATCTTGGAGTAGCCTCCCATCAAAAATTATTGCCCACCCCGATGTAGGACTTGAGTGCAGTTGTACTGAAAACAATAAAAATATGCCACAAAATTATATTTTTGTTGCTGAACATCTGTATTTTGCATTATTCATAACTACTGCCTCAATGTGTGCACAGATATCAACCGGTGAACTACTGAAGAAAATAAATGAACATTTTAATTAAATTTCATTTTTGCCAACATTTTTTTCCTAACAGGATTAATAAAGGCTGATGGCTTAATACATGTAACCATCAGTATAATCAACTCCAAAAGCATAAGCCAAGAATATTCAACCTGTGGCTCTAGTTACATGTGTCTTTTGTGGAGTTTTTAACCTCCATCTGGTTCCTTTGTCCAAACTGATCTCATCTCAGGCTACAGCAGTTGTGCCAAGTTAAATACACTAGAGTAGACACACCAGGCCATCATCCCTGTCCTTTCAAATTATTGTAAAAGGAGTGAAAAGGGGTTATTGAAAGACAATCAATCCCGTCTCTCACAGCAATTTGGCGTGGAGGTGGAAGGTGGGAGAAGAGAGCATCAGGTAGAGATGCAGAAAGCCACAAAATAATCACATATTATGTCTTGACTCTACTCTGGGTGACTCATTGTGATATCAGTATAGGCGGATGTTAAATAATCAACAATTGTTCATAACACTTCAAATGTTGCAACACTGAAGTCAGATGATGTTGTTGTTTTGCAGACTGTAACTGCATTTCTTTTGGATGAGTATCTTTGTTCTGTACTGGCTTTGTATGTTAAATGTATCCCATAGTATTTAGATGTTTAAAAATAGTATGTTCAAGGAATTACAATGCAAATTTAAATGTCTGATTTGCTTGATACATCTTTCCAAAGGTACCTAGTACTATTGGTGTGGCTAGAAACTTTTGCCAGAACAACAGAATGAGGTTTCTAGTTCTTGGCTGAATCAGTCATTGAAAATAGTGGTAGAGAAGGGTTAAAAACTGGAGGAAGTAAAATAGATGTGCCCAAGACCCTCTCTTTGTTGAAGTGCTACTAAACAGCTAAAACTATCAGTGTGTGTGTCAGGGGACCAATGTAAACCAATGGAAGAGGATGAAATTGAATTATTTATATACAGGAGAAATTCATGAGGTATGACATAGTCATGATAGAAGACTAGGAAAAGTAGCAGGAAGGAAAAAACAACGTGCTCTTCTGCATGGAAACCAATGTTAGGTATCTCTACAAATATTTATCTGACTTTAATCAAAATAAGTCTCTATAATATTGTTTTGTAACTATGTATTATTTTCATATTTCCCCACAATTGTAATTCTCCTGACAAAACAAAAAGCAAATCCCTCCCCCCTCCCCTCGGATTCCATATCTAATTGCTTTCTGTAGTATTTTCCAAAAATTGCCCCTTTAAGCATTTTGAGATATTCTTAGCCAACAGAAGCATAAACATAAAATAGAGAATTCAGAAATATGAGCATGTTTGTGAATGAGACAGATAATTGATTGCAATCACAGTATATTGATAGTAGTGTGTGAAAAATTCAAAGCAGATGTAAATGTAGCTACAGTGAGAAAATTCCATAACAGCGTGAATCTTCTGCTTGGAGTTAAGCACTGAGGATGAAATTCTCCCCTTACAAAGCCTCCTGCGCTGAGGAATTTTGCTTTTTGGAGCTAAAAATTTTTAATAATAATGAGAGTTGCATTTTCCCCCATACATTTTGCTGAAATATATTACTTGCACATTAATAATTAACAACGAGTAGTCCTGTGGCACGTTAGATACTAACAAAAAGATATAGAATCGTGAGTTTCTGTATTTGAAACCCACTTCATCAGATGAGTTGGAGGTTTTACCCATGAAAGCTCATGATTCTATATATTTTTGTTAGTTGCTAAGGTGCCACAGGACTACTTGTTTTCAAAGTTACAGATTAACACAGATACCCCCTGAAGCTTTTCAAAAGCAATTGAGACACTATGTACTTTTTGTTAATTAAAAAGTAGTCATATTGTCTGTTTTAAAGGTAGATTTTCTGGAATGTAGAAGGAGCAAAAATTATTTATTGTGCATTCTCTTATATTGGTTAAAATGATTGGATGTAGAAAGATATGTGCTTTAGATTGAATTTGTTCCTTTTTGTTCCTCTAATAGGGAGCTGAAGAACCCAAGCTAAAATGGGAGCACATCACAACTCTTGTTGCCAGCCTCCGAGAGTTTGTAAGGTCAGCTGATCGCAAAATCATTGCAACCACTCTGTCGAAACTCAAACTGGAGTTAGACTTTGACAGTCATGGAATTAGTCAAGTCCAGTTGGTGCTATTTGGTTTTCAAGATGCTGTAAGTTGACACTTTCAGAAGTTTTGTTGTATAAGTCTGTTAAAAATTAAGCTGATGAAAATTCATATACTAGAGTTACCCTGATGAGAACATTTGAGGGCTCCAGTTCTAATAACAGCAATTGGAACCTTCAGCTCACAGTCAGGTGCTTATTTTAGGACAAGCCTTCATTTCCTAGGAACAGGAAATAGTTAAAACAGCAATTTTTTGAATCCAGGTTCCAGTGTTGAAGGGGAACCTAGATAAAGCTTTGAAGTCAGTGAGAGATGATAGTAAAATTTGGTTTTGTACTTTTATATCTACTTACCTAGATCTGCGGGCATAGAGACTCTAATTAGGATAACCTACCAGAAAATCAAGACCATTTTTATAATATATCTATATAGATCTATACATATTGATATATCTATCTGCATTTATGTAGATACGTATAAATATCTCAGTAGACTCACATCTCTGTGAAATAAAAACTTAAATTGAAGTATGTGTCAAGGTATCCGACTCTGGTATGGGGATATTGCTAAAAATAGGGGGAATTAACTTCTTTATTCTCAGGACTCATGGATAATAAGGGCTGATTGTCAGGATATCCTGAACAAATCACTTGGGGGAAAAGTTTTGTTTTGTATTCTAAAGTGCTTAGTCATACTACTGTGGATGTTTGTGTTCCTTGACAAAGTTACGTCATCATGCTTCTTCAGTACTAACATAGAGTACATTGATAAACACCTTGAACTTTGTGCTCATTAAAGGCTCAATCCTGCAAGGTGCTGAATACTTTCAGACAGGTGCTGATCAGCTTCAACTTGCATCACACCAATACACCACTCAGGAGGTACTCAGCACCTTGCCTGACATGTTTCTGAACCCTTTTGATGAGCTTATTCCCAATGTGACACAATGCCATCTAGTGGCCATTGTAATAAGAATAGATTTCACAGGCTGTCTTTGGGCAATAATAGAAAACACATAGAATCACAGAACTGGAAGGGACCTTGAGAGGTCATTGAATCCAGTCCCCTGCCCTCAAGGCAGGACCAAGCACCGTCTAGATCTCCCCAATAGATGTCTTTCTAGACTGTTCTTAAATGTTTCCAGAGATGGAGATTCCACAACCTCCCTAGGCAATTTATTCCAGTGTTTAAAACCACCCTGACAGGAAGTTTTTCCTAATGTCCAACCTAAACCTCCCTTGCTGCAGTTTAAGCCCATTGCTTCTTGTCCTATCATCAGAGGCCAAGGAGAACAATTTTCCTCCCTCCTCCTTGCAACACCCTTTTAGATACTTGAAAACCACTATTATGTCCCCTCTCAGTCTTCTCCTTTCCAAGCTAAACAAGCCCAGTTTTTTCAGTCTTCTCTCATAGCTCATGTTCTCTAGACCTTTAATCATTCTTGTTGCTCTTCTCTGGACCCTCTCCAATTTCTCCACATCTTTCTTGAAATGCAGTGCCCAGAAGTGGACACAATACTCCTACTCCAACTTACAACGCATAGTAGAGCAGAAGAATGACTTCTTGTGTCTTGCTTACAACACTCCCGTTAATGCATCCCAGAATCATGTTTGCTTTTTTTGCAACAATGTCACACTGTTGACTCTCATTTAGCTTGTGGTCTGGTATGACCCCTAGATCCCTTTCAGCAGTACTCCTTCTTAGACAACCACTTCCCATTTTGTATGTGGGGAAACTGATTGTTCCTTCCTAAGTGGAGTACTTTGCATTTGTCCTTTTTAGACTTCCCCATTTACCTTAGACCATTTCCCCAGTTTGTCCAGATCATTTTGAATTATGACCTTATCTTCCAAAGCAGTTGCAACCCCTCCCAGCTTGGTATAATCTGCAAACTTAATAATCGTACTCTCTATGCCAGTATCTAAATCGTTGATGAAAATATTGAACAGAACTGGTCCCCTAACAGACCCTTGCGGAACCCCTTCATTTTTACTTCTGTCCCTCCAAAAGACTTCTTAATCTTTGTGACAGCACTGTTATTTCCTACAAGATTCATAAGAGAGAAATAAGCTTCATGTTTTCATGAAGTGCCCTCAAAAGAAAGCTCTCTAGGGAAAAGACATAGAAAGTATCCTATTGGTTTCAACAGAGGATTTTTTTCCATGAGGCATTTATGGATCTTTATGAGAATGAACTTCTACGTGTAACTTAAATTGTCTGAAAAGTTTTGATCCCTCCTACTCCCTTGTGTGTCTTGCTGATATTGGTTTTGTCTCTCAACTTTTCCTATATGAGTCTAGTGGCCTAATTAGAGACACAGCTTGTGAAACCTAGTAGCTGCTGTTGCTGCCAAATTTGGCTGTGTTCTTGTAAAGTTTTGAATAATCCATCACCCTGTTATATCTGTGCTGTCGTCTTTCTTGGCTTACTTCCAGCCCTTTGACAGTTTGAAAGGAACAGCCTCAGGAAAAAAATATTTTGATAAGTTACAGAGAACTTAGAGTCTACTTGAGAGTGTAGTTTTGAAGGCAGTACTGCAGAAATACACAGATAGGACAAGACCAGGCCAATAGCTATGGCAGAATATATAATTTCATAGATATCACCTCTAAAACAGCAGGGTTTTGCTCGGCCAAAAAATAGGAGGAAAGGGACAATGGAAAAGAATCTTAAAATAATCTTTAATTTGTAACAGATATTTTTATGTTCAGAGAAAACCCACCACCTGAAACCAGACTCAAAGCCATAAAGGAATTAGAAAAATTCTGTTCAAGTAAACTACAGGTTTAAACCTCTGTAATCCAGACTTCTCTAGTCCGGCACTATCTCTGGTCCAGCATTGTCAGCGACGCCAGGCATGAAAAGAATGGGCTGGGACTAGGAGTGTTGCCCGATGAGGGGACAACAGAGCTCCGGGGGGGCTGAAGCAGGATAACTGGAGCAGGAGAGCCCCAGGGGCCAGCAATGTGGATCAGAGTTGGGGTGGCCACTGGGAGTAGAGGGGCCAGCATTGATTTACCCTGGTCTGGCAAATTCTCTGGTTCAGGATCAGTCAGGTCGCAGGATGTTGAACCAGGGAGGTTCAACTTATAGTATTAATTTGTTCCTTTCTGATTCAAGTGGGAAGATCCTTACATTAGTTTTTTAAGACAGTGCATTCATCTTTAATTTTAAAATATATGATCATATTACAGTCTTGTTGACCCAAACAGTCAGAAATCATGAGTCAGCTCCCTTCCCCAAATCTTGAGATTGGCTTAAAAGGCATACATTTGGGGGTTTTTTAAACAGAGATTATTTATACTTGCCCTATAGTGCTGAAGCATTTCAGGGTTTTCTCTATAACCTTGAGGGCTAAAATCTTATCTTTTTAAAAATGAAGGTTAAGATTCTTATGTGACCACTTAACTCTAGGAGCTAAGACTTTATTAAAGGTACAAAATATCACAAGACTTGCAGCAAAACTGCAAAAGTTGGAAACACTGCTGATATTTTTTTCTTTTCTAATGATATCATGAAGTTACTTCAAGAAAACCCTGGTTTTAATGCGGTGTAGCTGACCTTAGTATCATTATTAGCTGTGTGCAACTTTGGGGATAAAATGACTCCTGAACTGTGTTCTTTGTCATCAGGTCAATAAAGTTTTACGAAATCACAACATCAAGCCTCATTGGATGTTTGCCCTAGATAGCATCACTCGAAAAGCTGTGCAGACTGCTATTACTATTCTGATCCCAGGTAAGTCACTCTGTTACACAGCAAACATTTAATGTCTGATTGCTTAACATGTTTTTAATTGTGCAATGATTATGTTACACGCAAGCTTTTAAAACTTGCAGTAGCCTCCTTTTGTCTTTGTTGACATTCATTAGCTGAATCACAAACCAAGTATTCATAAGTGAGTTGTCATGGCTATTTTGGAGTGCACTTCCTTTCCAAGAGGTAGTGATATAATAAGTGTCATATAGGTATGCAGTAGTAGACTTACTGGTGCCTTGGAGGATTAGATTTTTCAGGTACTTAGCATCCACACATAGAACATAAAAGAGAGCTCAAAAGCGCTTAGCATCTAGTACACTCAGCTCTTTTAAAAATGTGTGACAAGGAACATACTGTTGGCCACCCAAGAAGTGCACCAATAACTTGTGTAGCTCCACTGGACAAAAACTCTCTCTTGGAGCCATAGCCAGACATACTTCCATGCTATAGCCAGATACTTATTCACACAGAAAAGAAGCCAAGGAGAAGGATTCCTTGTTAAAACAACACTAACACGTTTGTTTCCAGTTTGCCACAACCACTGTGCTGCTTTCCTCCATTGAAACCAATAGAATTTTAGAATGAACTTGCTTCATTCAGCAATATGGCAGGTGCATTCTTCTTGGGCGTACTAAATCTGCAGCAGTCAAGTGGTTAATGCAGACTGGCAATTTTCCTTGCAGTTGCTTTAGGGTATAAATTGACCTTCTCTAAAGCTATTCCAAAAGACCTGTGGACCACTTAAATTCTACTTGAGCCCACTGTGTGGGCTCTTTGTACAGGGATAAATTTCACACACCACAAATATGGCTTGTGGTTGGGAGAGAAACATAGGTCTGTAGTATAGACAGAGTTATTAGATCTTTGAAACATTTTTGCAAGCTGAACTGCCAAGTATGATGCATTTTTCTTGGTATTTCATGGTGAGTTTTTCAAAAAGCATTCTGAGTTGACTAAAACACTGCTCCCACTGAAGTTAATTGGAGTTCACTTCAATGGGAGAAAAATCAGACCACCACTGCATGATTTTGAAAACTGCCATCCTAAAATCCTAAGCATTTAAGAGCCTTCCTGTTTTGCATCTGCAGTATAAATGAACACTAGACTTCGAAGAATTTGATTTTAAAAAAATGACAGAAATATCAGTGTTTATTTTCAGCTTTTTTGCATTTTCAGGTTTTTGGGAAGTTATGGGGGACTGACAGTCAGAGGTCAGACAATACTTAATGACAATAGACACTAAGGTTTTAAAAAGTTAAAGCTTTATAGCTATCAAAACAGAAATAATCAATATCACATTTCAAAACCTACATAGTAAATGTTTTGAACGCATTCTCTAAATTCTCAAGCAGCATATTTCTTACTTTGCCTATCTGAGCATTTCAGATGTTATCTATGGAAATATTTTTTCATCATTTTGTGTGGTGGTGAAATTGACTTGTACTGACATTTGCCAATTAAAATCTGATTTCTAATACCTCATCAATAAATTATTTATATGCTATCTACAAGTTACATTGTATGTGGGTACATCTACACTTGCTCCCTAGTTCGAACTAGGGATGGAAATGTAACCGACCAAATGTATTCATCAGGGAGTGAGGGGAAAATACAGTTTGCTGCATTCCTCACTTTGGCTGGGGAGCACAGGGGGCAGACAAACTGTACACTTTGGTCTTGTTCCTTGGCAGGGTCTGGAAGGGGAAGAGCAAACAGCCCTGGTATGAATCTTTGTGGGGAGGTGTCTTTGGCCCCCTTGCCGCCCCCCACATTCATAGTCCCCTGCTCAAAGCTTCTCCTCACCATCTCAACCCTGACTCCTGCCCCCCCACCGCTTCCCTAACCTTCTGCCTTGAGCCCCTCCTTAAGGAACCAAGCAACAATGTGCTAGTTTATTAATGATCAACTGAAGCCAGATAATGTTCAAAATCTATTAAACCATCACAGCATTTTTAAACAGTTGTAACCCTTTGGAAAGACAATTACGTTTTGCTGCAAAAATGTCAAGTCTAGTTTAATCAAAACTCTACGATGAGCTAATAATTATTAATATAAGTGTGATTTGTATTGTGGTTATTAATATTAAACATTATTTCTTATAGAACTGAGGCCACACTTTAGTCTTGCATCTGAAAGTGATACAGCAGATCAGGATGACATAGAAGTTGAAGATCATGATGAACAACCTCAGAATCAAAATGTTCAACGGCCTTGTATTATCATAGAAGATGCTATAGCTACCTCAGGTGTGAGCACACTCAGTTCTACAGTGTCCCATGATTCCCAGGCTGCTCATAGATTACTAAATGTGCAACTAGAGAGGCTAAAATTAGAGACAAATAGGTAAGTCTAGACTTCTAGGGAACCAAGTGTATGTTATGATTAATACATTTTCTTTCACTCTTAAAAATTCTCCAAATATGACTGCTGTGATAATCCATAATACAAGTGCTTTTCTCATTTAATTGATGATAAACAGTAATTTGTAACTTGGAGCTTGGAAAAATCCATATAATTATTTCAGTCTTATTCACTTCAATGCACAGCTGACAAAAATTAGTGTAAATCTTGCTCTCAGGTGTGCTCTTTTTTTAACTAACTATTAAGCCTGTTGCCAAGATTCTGCTATTCCTGCCTTTCATGCTTTGTGGATAAATGACATATTTTGTTTCCATAAAAGCAGAACTCATTATTCCTTTCTATAGTTATTCCCTGGGAACAAATCCAAGCAGCTGAACAGTGGCACTGCACAATTAAACTGGACCCAGTCTTGTCATTGTTCTTGTTTTGCATACAGAATTCACCACAGCAGGATCTTTCTCAGATAGCTGAGGGTGGTAAATAGCAAGACCTTATCGGATTGGGATTGGGGATGGGGAGCCAGAAAATACAGATTTCTGAACTAACTAAAAATACGCCTGTACATTTATAAATCTGTATCTACACCGTATCTTGATAGGATATATCTTGTGGTGCTGGTAATATCCTTTGTAATCCTTTGTACTGATTATTAAAGTACAAATATTTGGCAATGACACTGCATTTTCAAGTACTTTAGAAAACTCAGTGTAATTTGGCTTGATTTGAGGTCTTTAGACAAGAGAACCTTTTTAGTAACTCAGTTTTAGTTACATTACCTGTTAGCATTCAAATGCTTTGCATTTTCTTGTTAGGGTAAACATAGTTTGTAAGTTCTCATATTACAATTTGTGTTCTGCTTGGCATACATAAATAATTAAGACACATTCTGAATGCCATATATAATATATATGACATTATACTTTAGAGTCCTCGTATTAAAAACCCCCTACAATCTTCACTGAGTGAAGAAATTAAAAAAAAAAAAAACAGTTAAGCCAGTCACACTTTATTGCCCAATTTTCTGGTGGGGAGTGGCATCCAAAAAACCCATGTTACTATTAAGAATGAAACTTCATTCCTATCACTCGAACACTAGAACAAAGATGCACTGTTTTCATTTAGTTTTTCTGGCTTTTTTTTTCTTTAAAAAGTTATGGTGTGAGTAACATGTTGCTCTTACATACAAAATTCATAACTTCCTGTTTTTATAATTAGATCAAAAAATATCATCTTCCATAAGTTACATGGAAATCTTCCCTTAAATAACTGGGGATATTTGCACTTCTTTAAGTTTTGTTAGCAGAAGCAGCATATGATTATCATTCACAAGGTAGTAAACTGTTTCGATGACATGGATCCATTTTTCATCGCGGATGAATGGATGAGGAATAAACTGCCTGTACTGTTAGGAACAAAGCAATGGTCCATCTAATCCACCATAATGTATCTGATGAGCCTGTACCAAATTCTTTGGAGGAAGATGTAAAACTCCACATAACAGAAAATTATACTCTTAACATTTACAAGAGGAAAGTCTTTTTTTCTAACCTGATAGAGTTAGTGGAGTTGATTTATGCTCTAAACATAAGAACGGCCATAGTGAGTCAGACAAAAGGTCCATCTAGCCCAGTCTCCTGTCTTCTGACAGTGGCCAGATGCCTCAGAGAGAGTGAACAGAACAGAGAATCTCGAAGCAATCAGTCTCCTGTCACCCATTCCCAGCCTCTGACAGAGGCTAGGGACACCATTCCTACTCATCCTGGCCAAGAGCCATTGATGGACCTAACCTCCATGAATTTATCTAGTTCTTTCTTGAACTCTGTTAAAGTCCTGGTCTTCACAACCTACTCTGGCAATGAGTTCCATAGACAAAATGTGTGCTGTGTGAAGAAAAAGTTCCTTTTGTTTGTTTTAAACCTGCTACCTATTAATTTAATTTGGTCACCCCTAGATCTTATGTTATGGGAACAAGTAAATAACTTTTCTTTATTCACTTTTTCCACACCAGTCATGATTTCATGGACCTCTATCATATCCCCCCTTAGTCTCCTCTTTTCTAAGATGAAAAGTCCCAATCTTTTTAATCTCTCTTCATATGGCACCTGTTCCAAATCCCTAATCATTTTTGTTGCCCTTTTCTGAATTTTTTCCAATGCCAAATATATCTCTCTTTTAAGATGGAGGGACCACAACTGTACGTATTATTCAAGATGTGAGCGTACCATGGTTTTATATAGAGGCAATAAGATGTTCTCTGTCATATTCTCTATCCCTTTTTTAATGATTCCTAACATTCTGTTTGCTTTTTTTGACTGTCGCTGCACCTTGAGTGGATGTTTTCACAGAACTATCCACAGTACTCCAAGATCTCTCTCTTGGGTAGTTGTAGCTAAATTAGTCCCCATTATATTGTAAGTATCGTTGGGATTATTTTTTCCAACGTGCATTACTTTACATTTATCAACATTAAATTTCTTTTGCCATTTTGTTGCCCAATCCCTTAGTTTGGTGAGATCTTTTTGAAGCGCTTCACACTCTGCTTTGGTCTTAAGCAGTTTGGTATCATCTGCAAATTTTGCCACCCCACTGTATACTCTTTTCTCTAGATCATTTATAAATTAGTTAAATAAGATTGGTCCCAGGACAAACCCTTGGGAGACCCCTGCTAGTTACCTCTCTCCACTATGAAAACTTACCATTTATTCCTACCCTTTCTTTCCTGTCTTTTAACAAGTTATCAGTCTATGAGAGGCCCTTCCCATGACAACTTACTTTACTTAGGAGCCTTTAGTGAGAGACCTTGTCAAAGGCTTTCTAGATCCCCCTTGTTCACATGTTGTTTGACCCCCCTCCCTCAAAGAACTCTAGTAGATTAGTAAGGCATGATTTCCCTTTACAGAAACAATGTTGACTTCCCCCAATAAATTATGTTCCCCTATGTGTCTTTACTATAGTTTTAACTAATTTGCCCGGTACTGACTTACCAGTCTGTAATTGCCAGGATCACTTCTAGAGCCCTTTTTAAATATTGGCGTCACATTAGCTATCTTCCAGTCACTAGTATAAACATTTATAAATTGTGTAGTGTTCAGATGTCTTATTTTTAAAATTTTACTAAACTATTTGCCGTAACAATATATTGCATCAAAGAATTCCTCAGATTAATTTGACCTTGTGTTAGTTATTACTTTTTATCAATTTCAACATTATTGACTCTGATTTTCTCTGGGGCTGTGTCCAGACTCAGGGGTTTTTTCAAAAAAAAAAGTAGCCTTTTTTTGAAAAAACTTCACCTGAGTCTAGACTGCAGCCGCGTTCTTTCAAAATTAAATCAAAAGAACGCGGCTTTTCTTTCGACGGCAGTAAACCTCATTTCACGAGGAAGAACGCCTTTTTTCGAAAGTGCTCTTTCGAAAAAAGGCGTTCTTGAATGCCAACAGGGCTTTTTAGAAAGAGAGCATCCAGACTCACTCGCTGCTTTCTTTCAAAAAAGCGGTTTGCTTTTTCGAAAGTACTGCTTGCAGTCTAAACGCTCTGACATAGCCTGGGTGTCCTTTTGTGGTTGTATTATGAAAGAAGTTAAGATTCATTAACTGCCTGTAATTTTACATAACACATGACACCACTTAGTTCTCTCTAAAATAAATGGACCTTACCCTGAAGACATGTCTGTACTACAGATAAGATTGAAGCAGCTGCAGTCAATCTTTCAGTGTTCAAATTAGCGGTTCTAGTGAAGACATGCTAATTTGAACTGAGAAGGGCGCTCCTTTTCAATGCTGGTAGTCCTGCTTATACAAGGAGTAGGGGAAGTCGAAAGGAGAGTGTGCTCCCATCAACTTCCCTCGATGTGGACAGCACCAAAATTCGAGTTAAGATACTTGGTTGTAAGCTACACAATTAACGGAGCTGAAGTTGCATATCTTAATTTGAACTTTTGCTCTAGTGTAGACCAAGGATAAAGGAATAAGATATAGGAGAGAATGCAGGCAGGTGCTAACCCCTTATACTTATTGATGGCTGGGCACTAAGCCAGTCTCTAGACTTAAGCGTGTAAGGACTGATCCATGCAAAAATCTACAGCAATGCTTTTCTTTCCAAAGAGGGCAGAGAAGGATTGCTCCCATTAGAAAGGAATTGTGCTACGCCCTTTCAAGAAACATAGCTGTGGTCACGTTCCCACTGCATCTACCTCTAATGTGGTGCTTTCAGGAGTTCCTGCTGGGGTAGATACAGCTGCACTTATGAAGGGTAATGCCTTATGAAAGGTAATGTCTTAAAGACACAACTTAGTCCTCTGTCCATTCGTGGTTTTGATCTTTGATCCACAATGACACTCCTTCCTCTGTAGCTGAACACGCTACATGGTTGCTTTAATGTTTTTATTTAAGAACCATACTCAGTGAAGTAGGAATGCTGACTTGCTAAAGCTTGATTGAAAGTTTCTGTGTAGCTCCCATTTGCTATGAATGCTGAAAACTAGCTTTGTTGAAAGGCTCCAGCTCTAGGAACTAGAACATTACATGTGCAGTCTTTATTAGACGCACTGGTGAAAGCTGGAACAATTTACCTTTTCATTTAAGATTCCCAAATTAGTTATGAATGTTACAAGCATCAACATGGTAGATCCTGGTTTTCACTGATATTAGTAAAGTCTTCAGATTCTTTCCAGAAAACATAAAATTAAATTTAAAAAAACCTGCTTTTCCCCTCTTGCAGACTACTAGAAGAGTTAGTGCAGAAGGAGAGAGAATTTCATGCCGTTTTGCATCAAGCTATAGAAGAAAAGGATCAAGAGATCAAAAACCTGAAGCTTAGGTCACAGCCAGTAGGTAAGTGAGTAGAGATTTCAAAAGAAAATGTTTGACACAAATTACAAAACAAGGCTGTTCCAGCTAAACTTCTTTACTGTTACTAGGCCAATGAAATAAAGGTCTTTAATCACATTTCTTGTAGCCAGCACTGTATTGAAACAAGCATTGGAACATTGCTGTGGAAATAAAGTTACTTCATTTGTCTCTATAGCCGCAGTAAAAGCAAGAGTTGTATAACTCCACTCATTCATGTTGATCTGTGGTTATACATTACTGGAATAGACAGGGCTATTTTATCACATCTGGTTTCTTAAATTTTAAGTATTCTTTTCTAAACAACACCATCTTATTTGTACTTTGTATGCATGTTTATTGAATTTTAAAGACTATTCTAGGTGTTTCCTTCAAACTAAAATGTCAAGAAAATCTAATCCACAACATTTTTATAAATATGCTTTAAAGCCGTGGTCACCAACCGGTCGCTCGCGAGCTACTGGTCGATCTCGAGGCCTCGACCAGTCGATCGCGAGGCGTCCTGTAAGCCCCGCCCCCATTTCCCTCCCACCCCCCAGAAGCCCCACTACTTACCTCCAGAGAAGACAGAGGTAGTGTTGGCTTCCGGCGCGCGGGGATTTGGCCCCGGGGCTTCCCAGCGCGGGGAGGGGGTTGGCGCCGGGACAAGCGCCTGTGGGGCTTCCCTGCGCGGTTGGGGGGGTCGGCCCCCTGGGCAGGCGCACGCAAGGCTTTCTTGCACGGGAGGCGGGGGTTGGCCCCGGGGCAGCTGAGCGGGCACGGGGCTTCCCTGCGGGGGGGGGGGGTCGGCCCGAGGCAGGCACGCACTGGTTTCCGGGGGGGGGGGGATGCTGGGAGGAGGGAGATGCAGGGGACTCTCTGCCTCCACTGGCATCCCACTCCCCTGTCCCCACCTACAGAATACTGTCCCCACTTCCCTGTCCCCAACTACAGAATGCTGTCCCCACTTCCCTGTCCCCACTCCTCGAACTCTGTCCCCACTGGCACTCTGTCCCCTTCTGCAGAATCCTGTCCTCTGCTGTCCCAGCACCCTGTTCCCTCTCCCCTGTCCCCAGCCACAGTACTCTGTCCCCACAAAATGTATAATTATAAATGCTTCATTTTAGATTTAAATAGCATGAATAAAAACAGACTATTTATTTCATAACTATAAACACGTGATTTTAATTGTATGTATCGCATAATTTAAAAATAAACTGTTTATCAGGGTGTGTAA
This sequence comes from Pelodiscus sinensis, assembly GCF_049634645.1. Classification (NCBI taxonomy): domain Eukaryota; kingdom Metazoa; phylum Chordata; order Testudines; family Trionychidae; genus Pelodiscus; species Pelodiscus sinensis. Next base: position 97,481,475 of record NC_134713.1, on the reverse strand, counting down.
GTAGGGGCTGGGGATAGCAAGTGATGGACAGGAGGAGAATAGAGAGGGCGGGGCTTCAAGGAAGGGGCGGGGCTTCAAGGAAGGGGCAGGGCTGTAGATCTTCGCCTGTTCTGAGATTTAAAAAGTGATCTTGGGTGTAAAAAGTTGGAGACCACTGCTTTAAAGAAATGTGGGCTGAAATGTGCGTGTGTGTGTGTGGGAGAGTGCGATGGAAATTATGTTAACTGATTTGGCTTTAGACACACAAGGAATCTATGATCAACACCTGCTATTAGAGAAGTCTTTTACCTGAAGGAGCTGGTGCTTTTGGAGCTGAAGGGCCAGAGTTCTAGAACTAGGACTGTGTGATTTCTCCTGTAATTATGTGTGAAATCCTGGTCACGTTGAAATCAGTAGAAATGTTGACATTGGGTTCCATTTCAGCTTGTGTTTCTGGGATATGCTCACTCCCTAGAAGAGGTGCCGCAGCCTTACTAGTTGATTCAAAAGTAGTATAAGTTGACACAAAAGTGAAGAGTCTAGAACTCTGTTGTCAAAAATAGGGTCCTCACATGGACGTGGGATGTAAGTGACTAGTCGACTACCCAATAAGCAAATGATTAAAAGCCAGTTCTCCCACCCAGCACTGTCTTCGCGGAGGGCTTGGGAGGCAGGGGGCAGCGGGGAAATGGCGTGAGTGGGGATTGAAACAGTACTGCTCACGCCAGTCCCACTGCTGCTCCTTTCCCTTTAGAATGTACAAGAGCCGCCCGTGGCTTTTGTTCATTTCAAAAGAAGAGGCATAGAGGGGAACCTGTGCCAGCGGGGACTGTTCTACTCCCTGCTGGTGTGGGTTCCCGCTGCCTCTCTTCCTCTGAAATGTACAGAAACTGCGAGTGGCTCCTGTACATTTCAAAGGGAGAGAGACAGAGGGAACCCGCTGCCTCTCTCCCTTGGAAATATACAAAAACTGAAATTCCATCGACTATTTGATTAGCTGATTAATTGAAATTTAACATCCCCAACATGGAACTAAGGAAGAGAACAATAAATAGAAAAAGTAGAGGAAGGATCAGTAGAGCCCTGTGGAGGCATTAGATGGTCTATCCCACTTTTAAATGAGATTTGGGGCAGAGGGAGGGGTGAGAGAGAGACACTACTGCAGAAGCTTTAAAAAACAATCAGACAGTAGAAATCTTATTTATAACAGGGCCTGGCATATTTTATCATGGAATACAGAGTGAAAACTCTTTCAAAATAGGGATTATTAAATAGCACAGGTCCTGTTCCTGAAGTGTTACTCAAGTAAAATCACACTGAGAGCAGTACGTGTCTTGTCAAAGGCCTTATCTACACACACAGATTGTACCACTTTAAATATCCTGGTATTTAAATTGGTATTGCCACCCAAATGTAGAGGCAGGTGTACTGGAATAAAAATGTATTGTACCTTGGGCTTCTTATTGTTAATATTAATACTAACAACACACTTCCAATTTTTAAAAAAGAAAATCCACGTTTATCCAATAGACATCAGAAAAACACCAGACATGGTTGCATGTATCTAAGGGCTTGTCTATATGGACCAATAATATAGACTATTGAGAAGTGATTTTGAAAGTGCACTAATGCATTGTTAACTAATTGGTCTGTGTAAGCCCTGATAGTGTGCATTAGAGGTTCCCTAGCGTGCTTTAATATAGTGCTGTTTTCAAAGAAGAAATGCACCTGAGTAAATGCTGCTGGATTTGATTTCTGTATTCTTTGTTATAGAAGCCCTTGCATGTCGCATTTTTATGGAAAGAGTAGAAGAAGCCACTGAAGACAAAGCTTCTCTATTTAAAATTGTGATGAGAACCCTTTGAACTAACTTTTTTCAAAATATTTGATCTAGATATCCCTGGACTGTCTGTCTGTCACCTTAATTCTTCTGGCACAGGAGTTGAAGACCCTGAGCTCATAAGCTGGCTGAGAGTTCATGGAGCTGATGAAGAAACTATAAATAGGGTAGGAAAGATATTTTCCTTAGGTATGTTCAGTTTGTGATATAGTAGCAGTGCATTCTTCTAGGGCTTAATGGGGGGAAAAAAGCCAGCAAAAACCTTGAAATTATTTGTATAGCTTGTACCTCCCTTAACTAGGACTCCCCTGTCCAGCAACATCCATGGTCCAGCATCGACCACAGATGTTCCTGGACCACAGAGCTCAGGAAGAGGAAGGTCTGGCAGCAGGACAGGAACACCGTAAGGAGCACTGGCAACTCACCTGGGAGCCCACAGTGTGTGGGAGGGGGCTGAAGGAGGAACAATGGCATGGCCGAGAGTTCTGGCCCAGTGGAGCTACTTGGCCCGAGCATTCAGGGAGCTCTAGCCTGACCACAGCCGTGGATCTCTGGCCCTAGCCAGGGAACTCCCAGTGGATGCCAGGGAACTCTGGCCCCATCCCTCCGTTCCAGCCACAGAGCCAGATGGCTGTGGAGCTCTGCCCTGGTTGCACAGCTCTGGCCATGGTGCGCCGGCCCTGGCAGCAGTGGGCCTGGGGAGAGCCCTGTGGGGCTGAGGCAGCAGTGAGGGCAGGCTTAGAGTCCTAGCCCAGTGGCAGCACAGCCACTGGGGATGGACCTTCCCTGGTTCAGCAAATCCCCTCGTTTGGAACCAGTCAGGTCCTGAGGGCACCAGACCGGCAAGGTCCAACCTGTATACATTTTGGAGGAGTTGCGATTGGATGTGGAGAGGAAGGGAAAGGTGAAGAATAGAAAGATTATCATCATAAGTCTACTCTTGCTTTTAATTCACTTAGCTAACTAAATAAAATAAAACATATTTTCCAGTTAACTAAAAACATTTTGATTGGCTTCTTAACTCCAAAGCATCTTCATACTGCTCCCAGTAACTCCTGTTGATTGCAGTAAAGTTTTCTGGTAAACTTTTAAGAGAATAGGGGTAGACTTTGACAAGATACATCAAGGTAAAAATGATCTGTGCCTTGTCTTCACTAGAATTTTCATTGATCTAGCTAGCCTGACATGAAAACATATACACCTATTTTGTAGTGAACACAGAGCCTTACAGATGTCGAGCATTCTAGAACTCCAGATGATTTTGATTAAGACCTATGGCTGCTTAGCACCTTCGAGGATCAGTCCCATGCTGTTCTAAAGCTAATCACCCGCCACACAAACTGAAGCACCTAAAGTGTAGAGGTCACTTTAGAAAACAAAGGCCTTAATTTATCTGTGTGTTTTCCCCATGGGTAAAATGGGATTTCTATACCACTCATCCCTCCTATATCCATGAATGCTGAAGATGAATTAAGCCTGAGGTATTCAACCCTATACAATTCAATATTAACAAAATAATACAAAAAATATCCGAACTTCAGAATTAGGACCAACTCAAACATCTATATGCTATGCCGGGGTGGCCAACCTGTGGCTCTCAAACCTCATGCGGCTCTTGTAGGGTTACCATACATCCATTTTTTTCCTGGACATGTCATCGTTTTCCCATGTTAAATTGCTGTCCACACAGCTTTTTTAAAACACAAAAAATGTCTGGGTTTCGGGGAGGGGGCGTCAGCTCCTGCCTTCAAGGGAACGTTTGACTGTCTTTTGGCGCCTTGCACCTGGACAAATCACAGCCGCTCTTTGCATGCATCTCAGCACTTGGTGGGAAAAGTGCATGGCTGTGGCGGCGGCTCTGCTGAGACCAGGGTGTTGTGAAAAGAATTTGGGGCTGCCTGGTTCTGGGGGAGGGAGGGGCATTGGGTTAGAGCTGGGGGAGGGGGCTGGGGCTGCCTGGCTGTGGGGGCAGGGAGGGGAACTGGGTTAGACTTACAAAAGGTTCCCCACCCCGATATAGAAAAAAAAGAAGTGGGAGGGCCTGGCTCCGGGGGAGGGGGTGGGTGCGTTGGATTAGAGCAGGGAGGCTGGGGGTGCCTTAAGATTATAAATATATAAAAATAAATATATAAGATGTGGCTCTTTGCACTACTATCCACAGCTTTTTTGGCTCTTAGTCCCTAACTGGTTGGCCACCTCTGTGCTATGCCATTCAAATATGCACTATCCTACAAAATGTAAGCTAAACAAAATATATATATATATATAAACAAAACAAATAGTATCAAACTATTGCAGTATAGTTTGGACCTATTCTGTATTGCTTTTGCACTCAAAACTTTATTTAAAGAAGTTTGGGAACACAAGGAATGCAGGATCATGGCCTTATATTGTATATTAATCTTAAAAAGAAATAGATATATCTGACAAAAATAGCCCATCTTTCAATTAGGACTTTTTTTTTCCTCCAAGTTTTTAGCAGAAGACTACACGTTAATGGATGTTCTCTGCTATGTTACACGAGATGATCTAAAATGCCTGAGACTAAGGTAATACTTCACTTTCTGTTTAATCACACATAGCTGAAATATACAGATATACTGTGTAATGAAACTATAGAATTACAAAATTGTGAATAATGTTCTTTAAGGTGTAAATGTTACTTATGGGAAGTGAACAGCTAGTTTTCAGGGTTTCTACACGCACACAGGCACTCTGACTATGTACCAATTAAGCATTTAAAAATATTTGAGTTGATTTTTTTTTTGTTATCTGAATGAACTTATTCTTCGTTAGCTAAAGCAAAACATTTGAGTGTTTCTTTATTATATGAACAATTTTGTACACATAATTTAACATTTTGAGAACAATAAAAGACAGAATCTGTCTAAAAATGACCGTATGCAGCTGCCACTAAACTGTTACATGATCATGTCAAGTTTACCCGTAGCTAATCAATTGGACTAGAGTAGAAGTGATGCATACCATTTATAGTAGCCCTCCCTTGCCTTCAAGTATCTTAGCTGGAAATTAAATTATCGACAGATGGTAAGATTTCATGCTCTAATGTTTCATTATATTAATAAGGACAGTATATAACATTTACTATTTATATTCAAATTAGCTTAGCCTACTTTGAACAATGAAGTCCTGATTCTCCACCTTCAGTGGAAAATCTTACATAAATATAACAGTTTTCAATGAGAGGAAAGTCATGACTTCCCACTAATATTAAGGCATATTTCCAATGAATCTACAGAGATTCAGCAGTTGTGCTGGTGTATAATTACACTTAAACCTTGTGTGAGCTGGATCATATAGAACAGGGTGGTGAACCTCAGGTGCTGGGGCCCGGTGCAGCCCCCGGCTTGCCTGGATCTGGCCCCTGAGGCTCAGAGCTCTGCCCCAAACCCCAGCATTGAGGAGCCTGCACTAGTCCTCCAGCCCCCCCTGCTGCCTGACCACATGGCTGAAGCACACAACATCTACTAAGATGGGGCCCCCCCCCCCCCCAGGCTCTAGTGTGCAAGGAGAATATGGGGAATGTCATTCTCCTCCTCAGTTTGGGGCCACATCAGTGAGGGCTTTTTGGTCTTTGTTTTTGTTTTGTTTCTCACTTGTGTGCAGCCTCTGACTGAGTTTTCTGTGAGCCAGTGGCCCCCAACCCACAAAAGATTCCCCACCCTGATTTAGAAAAAAAAAAAGTAGATTTCAATTAAAGCTGCCACTTATGGGTAATTTGACTTGTAAGAATGTTGAATCCAGTTACTAATTCAGCTAAAACTCCCATTCAGTTGAGTTGAAATATATGTTTGAAGGCAGTGCTAATGGTCTTATTTAAAATCCACCAAAGTCAATGGGAATCTTTTTAATGGCTTCAGTGAGCGTTAGATAAGTTTTTACTTTGTATTATAACCAGAAATGCTAATCTAATCACATTTATTTTAATTTTGCGTTTTATTATTTCACATTTGATTTCTCAGTATTTGTACCATGTCTGATGAGTGCAATGAATGTACTCTTATCACTACAGATGCTGTGAATCGAAACACACCTGAATCAGGATACTGTGGAAGTTGAGGCCAGTTTTGTTTTTTGTTTTTTGTTTTTTTTTAAGCTAAGCATCTTTGTTTCTTCTCTTACAGAGGAGGGATGCTATGTATGCTTTGGAAGGCCATCAGTGACTTTCGAGAGAAACGTGCTTGAGGCTGCCTAAGTCAGTTTCCACTTCTCCACAGAGATTTAGAAATTTTCTACAACGCACAGCAGGTTTGCTGTCAGAGATAGTGTTGCACTTTAATCCAGTATTTGTTTACGAATGTTAAAAACACTGCAGCTCTTAACTGCGTTTACCTGAGAAATCCATAAGGAGTCTGTAAACACCTTCATACATTAGTTTTAAATGATTTTTCATCAACACTTTTTTATCTTAAAATCTGTTATAAAATAACCAGAGGGTAATTTTACACACAACCTATGTAAGATTTCATATGATTATGCATCACTGGAACAGAACCAAAATGTGACAGATTTTCAAGTTTTATTCTTTTGTTATATACCATAATAATCTGTAGTAGAACTTAATAATTTTAATGATCATGTAAAGCTTACATTGTTTTTCTTTTAGTGTGCAGAACTTTAAAAAAATTGTTTTACTTACTGCCCTATACAAATTTTAATATTGTTTATTTTTGGTAACTTAAGTTCCTGGTCTACAGTACATTTGTTTTAGAGTTGTTTACGTACTACTGAACTGTACCAGTTGCATATGCCTGAACCATAGTAATGTTAGCTTGTTCTAAAGCTATCCATTGTGACATACAAAATTACATTCTTAAAAATAAAGAATCTAAGAACACAATTTTGATACTTTTCTTATTTAAGAGCTTCTTCTTAAGATACTTTATTAAATAATAGTTCAAAATGTGATACATGCAGTATAGCTAGGAGTAATGGGACAAAACTACAGGGAAAAATTAGGCTGAATATTAAGAAAACCTTCTTGTATTAAAGGGACTTGAATTTTAGAGTTACTGTCCTTCTGTCTCGGTGAACTATGTGTTACAAACTCATTCAGTTTTCCCACATAGTAAGTCTAATGTCAACATCCACATTTTTCTGGGACAGAAAGAACTCTTCACCTAGTGCCCCAGCTTGTTTAATAATCAGCTTCACTAGCTATAATCAGTAAAAAGTGGACTTTCAACCTTCCTAGCCACAGACTGTTAGTTGTAAAATCATTTGGAGGCATTAATCCATTCTAAACGCCTTTTGGTTATGCAAGGCATCTTTCTCATAAATCATGAACATGGACAATATTCCTCTACTGACATTTTGGAACACAGGAATTGCCATATTTGACCAGTGGTCCATCTACTCCTAATACCCTGATGTTAGAAACCCTTCAGTGCACAGTTGTAGAATAAGCTGAATAGAAAGGAACTTCAAAACGCCAGCAGTTAATGAACAGCTTTGAAAGCTCAGAGGTGGATCATATATTTTTTCCAAAGGAAATTGAATAATTTCTCACTTATTCTAAATGGAAAGTAATAAACTGCCTTAAAATATATCTGTGTATATCTGCTTGGATAGCAGCAAAACTCACTGCTAGATTCTCTATGCTGACTTTGAAAAAAATCAAAGAAATCCCTCAGTACCACAAGAAATAGATGAAATACTGCCTGTATCTTTCAGTGCAGTACTCCACTACATCTGTCCATGCCTTTGGGACTGCCAGATTAAATTGTTGTAGGGTTGCCAATTCTCCTGGACAGGATGGACTGGACAACATTGCTACAAATAGTGTCTGCTTGAGAGAGTTGGCAATCCTAATATATTGTAATGTACTCCTTTAAAAAGGTGGAAGAACTAAGACCTTGTATAGAGTCTTCTGCTGAGTTAAGAAGTTAAAATTCTGCGTTAAGATTCCTGGTAATTATGGTGGGCTTCATGAAGGAACTTAGGCATTGTAATGCTGAGTGTCATGCTTCCTAACTTTCAGTTGCCTAAAAAATCACAGGAAGAATTCTGATCCAGAAAGCCAAGGTAGGCACCTAGGCTCCATATTACAAAACATGAGGAAAGATACATTCCTAAGAATGTGAGCTAAAGAAGTGAACGCAGGAGGCAGTTCTCTACCTAAATTAGCCAGTGGGAGATGCTAAGGAGGGGGATGTATACTAAGCACTGCTCTTCTCTTGGGCTATGTCTAGACTATATCCCTCTGTCTGCAGAGGGATGTAAATGAAGCACTTTAAAAGTGCAAATGAAGCCGGGATTTAAATATCCTGTGCTTCATTTGCATAATCACGTAATGGCGCTCTTTTGAAAAAGCGCTATTTCGAAATTGAAACTGTGTCTGGGTAGTCTAGACACACCCTTGGAGATGGGTGTCTAATTGTGCTAAGGGATCTCACTCAAGTGTGAACCCACTATCTAGAGTTGAGCAGCTTAGTTTTTTTTCATGCAGAACTGAGTTAGGTGCCTACTCACTCCATGCAAAATATCCAGAGGAGGAGCTGTTGCCCCATCACTAGGCTCAAAGTTACAGCACTTGCCTGGGATGTGGGAGATTCAGGTTTGATTTCTTCCTTTCTTCCAGAGAAGGAGGAAAGATCTGAATAAGTGTCACCCATCACCAGTGGTGAAAATAAGTGAATGGACTTACTGGTACACTGAGGGTATATCTACACTGCCACCTTAGTTCGAACTAGAGTGGCTAATGTAGGCATTAGAACTTGCAAATGAAGCCCGGGATTTAAATATCCCAGGTTTTATTTGCATGTTCCCGGGTGCCGCCATTTTTAAATGCCTGGTAGTTCGAACTACCTGCCTGCGGCTGCACGCGACACAAACTAGGTAGTTCGAATTAAAGCTCCTAATTCGAATTACAGTTACTACTCCTGCAATGAGGAGTGTAGCCGCAGGCAGGTAGTTCGAACTACCAGGCATTTAAAAATGGCGGCGCCCAGGAACACGCAAATAAAGCCTGGGGTATTTAAATCCCGGGCTTCATTTGCAAGTTCAAATGCCTACATTAGCCACCCTAGTTCGAACTAGGGTGGCAGTGTAGGCATAAGCTGAGGTATCCTGGGCAAGGTGTGTATGGGGGAGGGAGGGTAGCTCTGGCCCCCAGAATGAGTGGGGCTGTGGGTGGAAGGGGCAGAAGTGGGAGCAGACTCCCCCAGTCAGCCCTTCATGGTTGCCACTGCCACTAGGAGCCCCAGGACTCTGATGGCAATTTGAATGGACCAGGGCTTTCAGCTGCTGCTCCTACAGTAGTGGCAGCCCCAGACCCTTTTAAATTGCCAGGCCCCAGAGCAGAAATGCCTTTTGCTCCGCCCTGCAGGTAGGCTCCAGCACTGCTGCCACAACAGCGATTTAACATCACTGCCTCTTTTGGCTCAGCAGACTGGACCCTGCCTGCAGGGTCACTGACAGCAGGGAGCAAAAGGGGCAGCAATATTAAAATTGTGGCATAGCAGCACTTTATCAGCTTTGTACACATTAGGGTTTAACTGGCTAACCAACAAGCCCAGGGGTGCCATTTCAGATTTCGGTAAAGGGAGCAACCTGTGCATGCTCTGATTGGGAGGGGGAAAGAGAATGAGAGCATGTGGGGACAGATGAGGATAGCAGCTTCAGCAGTGTTACTGAGCATGCTCAGTACAAGCCAAGCAGCAAATGGGGGGTGGGGGAAGGAAGGGACCGATTCCATTTGCCCTCCCCACACATACACATCTCTTTCTAAAGTTTACTAAGGCAGATTAGCTGACACGAGCACTGTATCTAATTCTATATAAAAGTTTTGTGGATCACAGCTCTATTATTAACATGTTCTGACATCTTGTGGCAAGTCACCTAAGGGACACTGGGTTAGCCTTAAAATTTTAATATATCATTTTACTTTCCTACTAACTGCAGAGAGAGTGAGAGAGACTGTCAGGACTCCTGGATTATATCTCTGCTCTGAAACTGGAGTGGGGTCTAGGGGGTTACAGCAGGGGGCAGATACATTTGGGTTCTATATAAGATCATAATGGCCTTACTGGGTCAGACTAATGATCCATTTAGCTCAGTATCCTGTCTTCTAATAGTGCCCAATGCCAGGTGCTTCAGAAGATTTCAACAGAAGAGGCATTCCTCAAATGATCCATCCCCTGCTGCCCATTCCCAAAGCTAGGACATCATTCCTGCCCATTCTGACTAGTAGACATTGATGGCCAGAACGTATTTTGTTCTTATTGGAATCCTGTTATAGTTTGGGCCTTTCTACCATCAAGTTCCACGGGTTGACTGTGAAGAAATAATTTGTCTTAAATCTGCTGCCTATAAATTGAATTTAATTCTTATTTACTCCTATACTAACATAACACATTTCTTGATTCTATTTTTCCACACCACTCATGATTTTCTAGACCTCTGACATATCCCTCCATCCTTTAGTCATTTCTTTTCCAAGAAAAGTCCCAGTCTTGTTAATCTCTCCTCATATGGAAGCTGTTCCTTACCCCCCTAATAATTTTTGTTGCCCTTTCTGTACCTTTTGCAAATCCTATATATATATATATATATACATATATATATATATATATATATATATATATATATATATATATATATATAATTTATTTATTTATTTATTTTAGATGGGGTGGCCAAATCAGCATACAGTATTCAAGGATGTAGGCATACTATGACTTTAGAAGCATTCTGATATTTTTCTCTTTTTTTTCTACTTCTTTCCTAATTATTTCCAATATTCTGTTAGGTTTTTTAGTTTTTAGACTGCCACTGCACATTGAGCAGATGTTTTCAGGGAACTATCCACAATGACTCCAACATCTCTTTTTTGAGTGGTAACAGCTATGTTAGATGCCATCATTTTTGTGTGGATAGTTGGGATTATATTTTTCCATGTGCATTACTCAACACTGAATTCCATCTGCCCTTATGTTGCCCAATCACCGAGTTTTGGGAGATCCCTTCTTTGCAGTCAGCTTTGGATTAACCTATTTTGAGTAATTCTGTAGTATTTGCAAATTTTGTCACCTCACTATTTACCCCTTTTCAAGAATATTTACAAGTTTATCAGTACTGGTCCAAATTCAAATCCCAGAAGCGCAACTCTCATTGCTACTCTTCTCCTGCCCCCTATATTTTAAGTACCTGGCAATGTTTTCATGATGATTTAACAATTCTTTAAGTACTTGCATGACCAGTCCTTTGTTATTCTTAATTACCTGACTCCCTCTTTTCAGAACAAACTCCCTGCCCCAAAAGCAGAGCCACAGCTTGCGGCTGAGAGATGAGCCCTGTGCAATGGGCTGGGCCGGACCTGGCCAAGCAAGGCAGGGAAGTGACTCTGTCTCCTCCCCCCCCCCATCCCTTATTGCCCCAGCGCTGTTCCCAGGGGCTTCTAGTCCCAGCACTGCTGCCCTGCCAGTGTGTGCGCTGGGGGCACAGGAATGTGGGGGCAGGAGGAGGGTGAAGGAGGATGTGGGGGAAGACTTGGGGGGCCAGAAGTTGCAATGAAGGGGATGGGGTGATGGGGGGGGGGGATCAGAATGAGGGGAGTGAGGCTGGAACAGAGGGAAGATAGTAGGGATACAATTTTCCTTTATAGAAGCTGCAATTTCCTTTGCTCCACACTTGTTTCCTCCCCCACTCCCAACAGCATGCTTCTCTTTGCACCTTTTCATTGTGTGAATAAGAATTTCAGCCCATTTGCAGGCACTGCAGAAAAGGTGGCAGGTCTGTATATTCAATAATTTGTAGCTCCTTTGGCATTAGATCTGGGACATTTGCTCCCCTTCAGGTCTCCAGCAGAGTAACTGATTTTAATGCCAGTGCATATTTCTTCTGGCAGCTCAGACCCTCATTCATTATTTCCCCCAGAGCTCTGAGCTGTGTCTGTCTGCTGCAGCTTGCTTTTAAATGGATCGGTTTCTTTCAGCCAGTTCTGGCCTCTCAGTTACTGACAACACTTCATTGGAATTGCCAGAAAACAAGCTGGGCCACAGGAGACCTCTCCCTTCCATGATATTGAATGCCCGTTGGCTTAGTATTTTTAAAATAAATAGCTGCATCTACATATAAAATCAAATCAATGTTCTTCTTTTACTCTTAGTTTCAGAGCCATATAGTTGCCATAGGAACCATAAACCTCCATCATAACCCAGAAAGATACCAGTGTTCATTCCCCTTCCACAGATGGGAGCACAATAATCAACTAGGCACAAGGGTTTTGATTTGCAGCTCTTTGGCTGCATTCTCACCCTCTCACCTTTTCTGTGTTACTCCCCCAATCCCTCCTGCCTGCCAACTCTCTCTCATACCCCCATCTCACACCTTCTTCTGCAGCCGAAATTCCTTCTAGATCCTGTCCTCCTCACCCTATCCTGCACCCCAGCTCCTGCCCAGATCCTGCATCCCTAGCACACTAACTGGCAGCACTGTCCTGAACACTGAACCCCCTCATTTTTGTCCCCATCTCAGAGCCTAAGAGTCCACAAAATCCACGAACTCCAGAAAAGTAGATCTGGCCAATGGGAAGCCCCGAACCTCAGTGCTTGCTATCGCATCCCATTGGGGCTGGAGCACCGTAAGAATGAGTTGTCTCAGTTCGGAGGCCACATTAGTGAGGGTTGGGGGGGGCGGGATGTTGGAGGTTGGTGGGTAGCTTTTTTTGTTGGGTTTTTTTGCTTCTCACTTGTGTGGTGGTCCCCAACTGATTTTCTGAGAGTCAATAGCCCCCAACCCAAAAAAGCTTCTTCACCCTGCCATAAATAAAGAAAACATGGGAACCTTTTGTGTTGGACATAAAATAATGTTTTACTTCATTTAAAATTAAGTTTGATAAATTAAAATGAGCGTTAAAATGCTTAATCTGTTTAATAAATTAAACCATTCTCCCTAGCTGTGACATTAGCAAAATGGCTGAGGCATAATTATGTAATGAACTATGAGTTTCCATTAGAAACTGGTGGTCCATGGAAAGATTTGCATTGAGCCAGGTAATCTGTAGGCCAGAAATTTTGACAACCACTGCTCGGGGGGGGGGGGGGGGGGGGAGAGTATTGAATCAGGGTGTCTCCAAATCCCATGTGAGTGCTCTGACCACTAAACCGAAAGCTAACAAGTGAATAGTGGCATCATCACCATCCCTCTCCTGTAGCTGGATTTTGAGCAGGATCCATTCCAGTTGATGTGCCCAGAGTGCTTAGCAGGCCCTGCTTTGGGACAGGTGGCCCAATGCTTGTCTTCCTCAGATTTGAGATTCACTGTGGGGTTTGGGCAGGAGATCAAACATCTCTACACCTGGAACCAGGCTGCAGTGCTCATACCCAGAAACAAAAGCAGATGCTGAGGAAACCCATACCTGAAAACTTAAGTGACAATGTCTAGAGCATTTGGTGGCAGTTTTGTGGATCCAAACCTGGGATTTAGGCACCTCGATGTTTACAGCTCCCACTCTTACTGCCTGGGGTGGACATGATGCCTTCGAGCTCTGAGAGGGAAGTCCTTAAAACAGCCAAACCGGGAGGGCAAGCTTAAAGTGTGTATGTGTGTCCATATACTATGTATAGACCAAAGCCCCAAGAAGGGGCTGAGACTGTAGAGTGGCAGGTCTACCTGGTCTGTTGGGGACTTTCAAGCCCATTGGAATGTTACATCCAATGTGAAGGCCCAGATGCCCAATGCTGCAAGCAACAGCCCGCACCACACAACAGTTTTTAGTCAGTTGCAACTTGCATGAAACTTCCTGGTCTCTTCAGGGTGCAAGTCAACGCTCTGTCTGTGATTAAGGAATCCCCCCCCCCGCTGTACGGCTGGGTCCTCAGCGAGCGCCTCTCCTCCCAGGCCCTGCCAGGGGCGATCGGCCCAGGACGCGGCCTTCCTAACGCAAATCACCAAGCCCGAGCCGCACAAAGGTGGAGGCAAATTTCCCAAGCGGGTCCCGGAAGCCTCATTTCCAGCCCCTTCCGCGCTAAGCCCGGGGGAAAGATGCGCTGGCTCCCCCGGCCAGCTGAGCCGTGCGCTGCAGGCTGGGAACCGCCGTGGGGACAAGCCGGGGGGTTGGGTGGCGCGAAGCCGACATGCAGCCCCCCCCTCCCCCCGGAGCTGGGCAGGGCGAGCCCCGCCCCGGCCTGAGCACCTGCCCGCGCGGTGGCGCTGCCGCGGGCTGCCCCTCCCGGTTGGTGCGTGGCGCGCTCACCTGCCGGCCGGGGCCGCGGGGCGGAGCGCACCGAGGAGACATGGCGGAGGCGCAGGCGGCCGAAGCCGGCGGCGCTGCCCGGGGCCCTGCAGGTGAGACCCCCCCCCCCCGGCGGGAGCGCAGCCTTGCGCGGGTTCCGCGCGGAATGTTAAAGGCGCCGGCGTTCTAAACCCCCCCCCCCCCCCCCCGTTCCACCCAGCGCCGCCTTCCCCGGGAATAGAACGTGGCCGCAGCGCCGCGGGCAGCGAAGGGTCCCCGAGCGAGACTGTGCTGAGGGGCTGCTGGTGCCAGCTGCTCCCACAGCGCCTGGGGGAGGGCTCGGGTCTCCTCCTGCTGTAACAGGTGCTCGGCCCCCTCCGCTGCCCGTTGACTTCAGGGGAAGCTTTGTAACGAGGGCAGGATCCGCCCCGGGGTGAAGGATCCCCGAGTTGCTGGGGTGCAAATAATCAAAATTGCTTAAGGCTCAGACGCGGTAACCTGTTAATCTGAATCTGCAAAAACAAGCCGGTCTCCCGTGGCACCATAGAGGCTAACAGATTTGTTAGGGCATAAGCTTTGGTGCGTAAAACCCGCTTCATCAGGGGAGTGGGACCACTTAGAAATCTCCCGCCAACTGCCCTTTCTGGTAGGGGAATGGAGCAGATCACTCATTGTCCATGCAGCCTTGCTCTCCACCAGGCCAGGGCTCTCCGTCCGCTGGGATGGTGAGATTGACCCACCAGGCTTTAGTCAACCCCTTGCAGTATTTAGGCAGGGTGAATGGATTAAGATGATCATTTCCTGCTTCTCCTGGTCTACGTGTCTCCTTTTAATTAAAGTGGCATCAACTCGCATCACTGCAGTTGGTTGCTAGTGTTTTTATTCTGAAGTCATACATTTGAATTCATTGCTCAAATTGAAATATTTATTGCATCTTACCCTGCTGCCTATATGCTAGGAGTTATGTGTTTAATTTAAATGGAAAACTGTTCAAAATTACTGTGTCAATGTAATGGGTGCAATTATAATTGGAAATCACAATAGGCAGTAGTGGTATTTACTGCGTTTCTAACCCTGATACCACACTAACGATATTTCAGTCTAGTAAAGTGCCTAGGTGTAGTCTGTTTTTAGTGGTGATTACTGTACATATACAGGTATGTATTAATGTTTAAAGATTCTATATCTATTGCTAAAATCCAAAACCACTGTGTCTGAAATTTGCAAGCCAGTGTTCCAGAATGTGGGCTAATGACTTTAGGTGATGTAACATTAAAATACACTAGTTTGCTTTAAAGTTTAGTCACAGATGCAATAACTGCTATGTGATTTTGTGGCTTAGAGAGCTGACAGGATCCTTGAACTACACAGAACTACTGAGTGGAAATGTGAACAATATTAGTCAGACCATTAGTGGAATACTGCATCCATTTTCAGTGCCAACACTTAAGGATGGCCACAAATTACAAAGGGTTCAGCCAAGAGCTGCAATCTAATTTGAAATGTGAAAAACCTGTTTTACAGTGAGATAATAAAGGAGCTCAGTATAATTAATTTATACTGGATTAGGAGGGGTTTGGTCACACACTTTAAGAATCTACATGTGGAGAAGACTTTTGATAGAAAAGAGCCCTTTAATCTATCACAGGTAGGCATAACAATGGCTGGAAACTGAAACTAGACAAACTCGGTCTAAAGGTAAGGCTCCTTTTCTTAAAAAAAAAATTGTTAGGGCAATTAACCATTGGAACAACTTAAGGAAGTGGTGGATTCTTTATCACTTGAATAAAATCTTTAAATCAAGATTGGATGTCTCTTGTAAGGAGGTATATCCACTCTAAGAGCATTTGGAAAAACTTCTATTTTAATTTAGAGGTGAGGAGGCTAGGAGAGTTTGGTTGACATAATCAGATCAACAGCTGTTGTTGCTTAGGCACAAAAGTGGCTTATAATCAGATGCAAGAAAGGGATTGCCTCTTTGGCATGTTCAGGATTCTATATGTTGAACTGAACAGAATAAATCCTTTCTTAATTCCACTTTTTATTTAAAAAGTTTGTATTCGCCTTACTCCTTAGAATATGGCTGAGTTTCATAATTACTGAAGTGAAATTTTTGCTTAAAACAGTGTACAAATAGGACATAATGCTACTTGTTGACTGACCGTGTTTGCGCAACAAACTAAATATTTCAAACAAATATTATATGTAATGACACGGTGACGTGATTGTAAACAAGCAAAGAGGACGTACCCATGCAAATATCACTGAGACCTATCATTCTTCCTTTTGTGAAGGTAGTAGGGTGGAGTCTCTGTTTAGATTGATGACTGTAAGTCTGTGATGAGCTTAAATTCTAAAGTTTAGCTTCTGAAAGGGCAAGCATTAGTTAAGGCTTCTGTGCATAAAAACAAAAAGTAAATCGAAGAAGCAAACAAAAAAACTAAACCCAACTATCCATGCTCTATGCATGCATGAACACATACAACCTCTTTCAACATTTTTTTTCTTTTTTAAAGAATGGGATAAAAGAAAATACTTAATTTTCAAAATGGATGTTTACACATGATTTTCACTACATCATAATTGCAGTTAAATCTAATTTTCCTCTAATATTTATGAAAACAAAATGAGGAGAAAGTGTTTTAGAAGTAAACACACATTCTGAGTCCAAATTACTTATAGCTTTTAAATATCATGTGAGTTTGCACACAAGTGATATTTTTGATAAATCATGTTTATTGCATTTAATTTGCATTTTTTAATCAATTAAAACATTGTTTATAGATAAATCCACTTGCCTTTTGCTAGAAGGACTGATCTTTAAACTTGCTTCGAGTGTCAAAGTTCATCCGTAACTTGTTCATGTATGAAGTGTCAGTTAAACTTTAGCATTTAAGCTGTTTATAGTCCATGTGTCTATGTACCTGTAAGACCCACTGTCATCACCTTCTGAGAATTAAAAAAAAAAACTCCTTTCCTTCTATCCCAAATGATAGGAAAAAATAGCTCTGTTAGTATAGAGGGGTGTGTGTGTGTGTGTGTGTGTGTGTGTGTGTGTGTGAGAGAGAGAAATTTATTCAGAGAAATCTAAGTCATTAGTTTTCATTTAGTTTTGAAACCCAAATTCCACAATCTAGGTCTAACACCTGTGGTCTCTTGTGCTCATGTTACTTCCACTATTGCTCTACAGTTTCTGTTGTTTTGGTAAAAAGTAGCCATTGTGAAGGAAGATGCAATCCTCAGGGAGCTAGGACCAGTTCTAGGGAGGACTTGGACTATCAGGACAGACACTTGAAGGGATTGATGAGGTCATAGTGTCATTTACTATGAGGCAGATGGTCTGCTGAACTTTGGGAGCTGTTTTTGGGTGAATGGCTTCATTCCAGGATAAGAGTTGTCATTACCAAGCATGAAGTTGAAGAAGACATGGAGGGCTAGGTGTGGGGCTGGTAAAATGGGGTCTACTCTTCTGTCCATTATTAGAATGAGGTGTTGATTTGGGGAAAAATAGTTGCCATAGGTATTTGGGCATCTAATTACAATAAGAACTCCAAAGGGAAGCCAAGGCTGTAGACTAGCATAGCAACCCTCAATAGGGAAGGTTGTCAGAGGTGACATTTTCTCCCTCTTCTTGTCAGCATCCATCTCAGTTTTCTGGATTCTGCTTAGCTATCTGCTTTTTAATCGGGTGCTAATTTTGGCTGCAGGTTGATAGACCCAGGAGAATGGTACTCCTTAAGTCTGTGAGGCAAATAAGAGGCTATTGGAATTATGTTTAAATCTTTGATCTTGCAGTGAAAATGTTTTAAGGTATAAAAGCTTTATTCTCATGGGTCCTCTCTTGTCAAAAACTGTAAACTTGTGTTGTTAATTTTGACGTGTTCCTTGCTAGCTTGATAAAGCAAACCATTTAAACTTTCCCTCTGTAAGCTTGGTGAGAAATGTAGTCTGTTATGTCTCTTCTTACGGTGTGAAAAAAATACTGTAATTTAACTTTGTATGATAGTTCAGTTTGACTCTTTTTAAACTTATGTCCTATTATTAAAGTATTTTGAAAAAAAATGCAGTAGATGCATTTTTAAAATGTACCTAATTTTATATGGTTCCTTCCTAGTCTTCATTTATTTTCTAGTTAAAATATTTTGATAGGTTAGGTTATAATACTATTGGATTTACATTCTCTTTTGGGAATCTGATTTTCTCTATCTGTTCAAGAATATTTTATTTACTGTAATAAGAGACACTCTGCATTGAGAGGGAAATTGTATCTCTTAATGCATCATATAGTATTGTGACACTTAACTCAGAATAACCAGAATTGTAAGACAGTATGTTAGAGTGAGCTTCGCTGGAGATCAGACTGCGTGTCAGCTCCAAGCCACGTAAGTCCATCCATATCACTGGGAAAATTCTTGAGACTCTGTAAGTCTTAACTTTGCCTTGCAGGTGACAACCAGTGAACCCCAATTCCTGAATATCTAGAGTCAGCTCTTGGCAACGTACAGACCCTCTTACTGTCCTCTCATAAAAATTATGATGTTTGGTACTTCCAAAGATGCACCAGCCTGTTGGTTTAGCTATGAACTTGTACTCACTTCAGCATAATAGCCTGGACTTTGTTTACCTTCTATGTAAATGTACTTTGTTTTCAAGTATGCCCTCAAAACATCTTTAGGATGTTTAGGAACTATCTTTAGGAAGATAGTTCCAGAAGACACAACTCTTTATGCACCATCCATGCATTACCATACAGTCATATTCATGAGCAACATGGTTTTATTAAATACCTTACTCAGTAAACTTTGACTATAATATATTATACTAGTCTATAAATCAGTTGATTTTGATTGATTATTTCTTTGAGGTTAGTTTTCGGTGCTAGCTATTCTTCTCAGTAAAGTATCACTTGCTCTATATCCAAGCTTCTCCTTATTTCACCACTAGGAGGATCTCATGCACTTCCTCTGTTTAGGGTCTGTAGGAGTCCAAAATGTTGGTATGCAATTATTCACTGAAATAACTCAGATGAGTCTTTTCATGTGTCTTCTTTAATCTTGCAACACAAGTGTAAAAACTAAACCTGATACAACAGAGCGAAAGGTTGCTGAAGTGATTGACAATTCTGATCACCAAAAGCAATGCAGTATGAATATGGTGCCTTAGTACTAACATAGGACAGAGTTGCTATAGCAAACATATTTTTAGAATTGAAACCAAACATTCATTTGCTATAAAGAGTGATTATGCAGAAGAGATGACTAATTTTTTCCTCTCTGCATCTCTCTTCAGTTTTGCAAGTGTTTTTATTTTTAAATGTCAAATATATCCCCATTATGAGGGCTTCCTACCATTTCACGTGAGAACAAAATCAAGTTATTGTCGTTCTGGCATCTTGTGAGGCATGGTTTTATTTATTCTGCAGTGCTTTTTGGTGAAGAGTTTTGACTTAAGCTCATTTCTATTCAAAACAGTGGATCACACTACACTGAAGTGTGAAATTCTGGATTTCATATCTGACTCCAAACTACTCAATTACCTCATGTTTACAATGGGCTAAATCAAAACACTAGCTCTGAATAGGGTTGCCAGATGGTTTCAACAAAAATACCAAACCCCCCCCCACACACACACCGGGGGGGGGGGAAGTAGGGCGGAGACCAAAGTTGTTGACGGGGGGGAGGGAGAAGGACCCCAAGAGTTATTAAGCAAAAATAAATAAATAAAGTAAAACAGCATTAAAACAGATGGCCCCTTTAATTGCATGCAGAGTCAGAATAGGGATAGGAAGAGAAGAGGTTGAGCACTCAGATCCAGGGAAGGCATTGCTTCCCCTTGCTCAGGTCTTTAGGTTTTTTTGCCGGCAGCTATCTTGTTTTCTTGGTTGAGCCAGACGGGAGCTTCCCTGCAGAACTGGGTAAGCAGAGGGGCTGGGAGTGTCAGAGGCCTGGGGAGGAGCGGGGGCAAGGCCGGGGGCTAGGCCCAGTTGCCAAGTGTGTCATAGGGTTGCCAGGTGTCCAGTATTTTCACCTCCTGGCAGGGGAAAAACCAGAAAATACCAGACATTTTAGGTGTCCGGTATTTTCTGATTTTTTTTTTAAACTGGACAGGAAGTGAAAATACCGGACTGTCTGGGTCAATACTGGATACCTGGCAACTCTAGCTCTGAAGAGTTTCAGGTCCATCTGCAATTCATGTGTATTTTCTGTAGCTGTTTATGCTACATGGCTTTTCAGTATAACAAATTCTGGATTAAATATAATAGATTTTTAACTGGATTTAAAGAACTTCTTCCTCCCTCCCTTCCCCCATTTTGGAAGGTGGACAGTTCAGTTCATTAGTGTCTTCTCTTCGTCAGTAATTGTATACACAAGGTCCACCCAGTGGGGCAAAGTATGAGGCCATTTTAGATATGCATTGTATAATGCTGGCCATGCTGCTGTTCCAGTTCTTCCTCTAACCAAATTTTTCTTCTCACCAGTGAGGACAATAGCATAGCTGGGCCCCTTCCACAGGATGGGGGAGAGGGTCACTGCTCTGGTCACTGCTCCATGACCCTGGAAGGGGTGGGGCCTGGTGGAAGGGGCGGGGCTAGGACTAGGCCGCCCTCAGCTCTGCCTAGAGAGCATAGAGCAGGGCTCTGGATGTGATTTGAAGAGCCTGTGGCTTCTGTTGTCGCCACTGCTGCAGTAACAGCTGTGGCCGCCAGGAGCTCTGGGCCCCAGGGAAGTTGTCCCCTTTGCCTTCACCTCCTCAGTCGGCAGCCTGCTTCTCACCTAGGATTAAAAAGCTCTGCAGTTCATTAAAAAATATCATCTGTGTCAGGTGAAGCATGGCTAATTGGCTTATATACTACTTTCTTCAATGCTAGCATAAAAAGAGAACCTTGTTAACATAATTGTATCTCTATGCATGCAGTCTGTTCCTTCCATTTTCAGTGTGAAATTATAAATTATTTCTTCAAATAAAATCATAGTTTGCAGTAATTTGAGAGTATACCAGGCTGACATTTTAAATTTATATATTTCTGAGCACAGATTGGATTATACGAGGAAACAAGAAATACGTATGAAGGAGTTTAGTTGCTTTTCAGCTGAAAATGATTTATGGCTGAAAACATAATTAAATCTGGTCATGGTAATAACTGCCTCAATTAGGCAGGCATTATGTAATCTTTAAACAATACATTTTCCTTCCCATTTGAAAAATATGAATGAATGCTAATCCAAAATGCAAGCCAAAACATGTAGTTAGAGCTGAAGTGACCATACTCCTTGCACACCCTCATCTTCTCAAGGGAAGAGAAATTCTCAGAATCATTGACATTTCTAAAGCCAGTGTCTTAGAAGAATTTTGAAAAAGAGGTTGCGTGCATTGCATACCCACTGTCTGTTATGGGGTAGAAAATGATAGGACCCAAAGATGCATTTGTGAAATCCACAAAGAGCTCAGTTCCACAAACACATGTGTGTAAATATCAGTGTAGCCAACTCTAGCAACTTTGTTGCAAATCTTGTGATTTTGGTGGTGGTCTTAAAATCCTAGCTCCTGGAGTCATGTATGACATGAGAATCTCAGCTCTCTTAAAAAAATAAAGTAAGTTTCTAGACCACCTGATTGTGAGGAAAAGCTTGAAAACATGATTCCTAAAGCCTCCAGTACAAGGAGGCAAACACCACAACCCCAAATGTATTATTTTTAAAGTCAATTTCATGATTTTGGGGGGGGCCCTGGTTTGTGATTTGTGAGTGTTCTGGGTTGGCAGTGCTGGTGATGTTACTCACAGGAGCAGTCCTGTGGTTGGTATGTGACTACTCACCAGAGTAAAGTTTCTTATGTGCACAGGTATTCTCAGGGTTGGTGCTTAAGGTTGCTCACCAATGTGAGAATAAGCTACGCATAAAGGAAGATGTAAACATCCGCATTTTAGCTCCCAATGTTTCTTTTTTAAAACCATGTGTCGTATCCTTCTGAGAAACGTTGCCACCTACCAAACAGTTCTAATTGACTTAGTGTTGCTCCTTAATTATTAATGCTATAGGAAGTCAACTGCTGAGTGGTGATAACAATTAATAGAAGGCTAAGTTATTTATAGGATTTAATTTATATGATATTATAGATGACAGATTCCTGTTTCTTAAAGTTATATATATTTTCTGGTGTATGCATAAGCAGAGTCAGAACTAAGCACAGGGCTTGCCGACTTTCTGTTTTCATCTTTGTCTGCTTGAATTGCCAGTAAATGTTTTAGCAGGCTGGCCAGCAGTCTGGCTTGAGTCCTGGCTTCAAATGGGTCCTGGACCTACCCCTGCTGCGACTCTGGATTTAAAATGTATTAGGAGCTGGGCTTGGAGCTGGGCTCAGGTCTGGGAGCTCAGACCCCCTCCCCCCACACACACACAGACAGGGGCTGCTGCCACCTTGTACTACTGCCTCTTTATCAGAGGTAGCAGTACAGGTTGACAGGCAGCTCCCCTTGTCAGGCAGTTTTCAAACTGGCTCCCCTTGTGGACCAGCTCCCGCCTGGCACCTTGCACTGCTGCCTCTGATACAGTGTCAGCAGCGCGGAGTGGCAGGGAGCTCCTCAGGAGGGAGGCTGGAGCACACTGCTGCTAGCCTCGCCCCCAAGGACTATAGAATAGTCACCTAACCAATAAGAATTCTTGAGGTTACTCGACTATTCAATTAACTGATATTTAACATCCCTACTTCATGGTCCTTGCTTCTAATTACTTAGCCATAAACAGATGGGTAAAGGGAAATAATCAAAGTGATGAAGATGGTGTGTGTTCTTTATTGTCTGGTATGTAAATATTTACTTTAACTGCAATATTTTGGCAATATTTTGTGTACTGTGGCTCAGGTCTATAGGTTGATGTTGACAATTTACAGCATAAATTGTACCCAGTCTTTTTTATTATAAAAGAGATTATAGGACAAGAAATTCGAATTTAAAAAATATTATTTCAGTCCCAGCAAAGAAGGGGGAAAGAAGAGCTGAGATTCATTCTCTTTCTGGGTCAGCTTTCTAGAGGAAACACTATTTTTCTTTAACCTCTATTATCCCAATTATTTGTCACCTCCCTCAAATACATACTTTAGTGAATGTTAGATTGTTTCAATTGAAATGAAAGACACTTTTCTCTGATTCTCCAAATAAAATATTCTAATTCTAAGAATAGAGATTTAGTACATTAAATTGTGGTGTTTTCAGGAGTTTGACTATCAGAAGTTAGTTTTAAATGAACAATGAGTTAACTATTCAGAGCACATCTGAACTCTTGTCCATAGTAGTCCCATTAGTCAAAAAGATGGAAGTTGTTGTTCTCATTCTATAGTATTTTATATTATCACTACTGATTACTGCAAGATAGAATTTCTGGAGGAGAGGCTTGTGGGTTCAATAAATATATACCATTGATTTCTTTGAGGTTTATACTTCATTTGTACAACTTTGGTATTAATATTATAACATATATTAGGACATAATCGTAATTGTTCTATCTTAAAACAGTGCCTACAGACCCTGATCAGGATGCGGCTAGGCACTTGAAAAACCTATTTTAGGACACAGTATTTTCTTTTCTTTTTACTAGGGGTGTATGCCCACTGCTCATTACGCTCACCAACCACACTCTCTGTGGGGAGTCAACCCCGGCTTTCTCCCCAGCTTCCAGGGAGGGCCAGGTGGAGGCGTGGTAGCCCTAGCCTGCCCTGGCTCTCTCACCCTGGGAACTGGGCTCCCCTGAGGCCAGGCCAGCCCCAGCTTTTTCCCCTTCCCCTCTGGCTGCTGGGAGGTTGGGCCGGGCTGAGGCCATGGCTGGCCCAGCTCTCTCCTTCCAGCCACCGGGGGCTTGGGCCTGGCCGAGTCTAGCCTGGCTCTCTCTTTAGCCACCAGGGGTTGGGCTGGGCAAAGGCTTTTGCCCCCTCTTTCTTTCCTCCCGTCACCCCCGGCCTCCAGGCAGAGGGGCTGTGGTGTGGTCATGCCTGGCTCGTCTCCCAGCCACTCGGGGGGAGGAGGGCGCCGAGGCTCGCCAGGCTCCATGTTCTTCCCCCAGCCAGCAGGGAAGGACGGGGCCTGCTTCCAGGCCTCGCCAGGCCCTGCGCTATCCCCCAGGTGCTGGGGAAGGGGGAAGAGGGCAATCGAGCATTGGGGAAAGGGAGAGGAGGAAGGAGTCAGGCGGGACGCAGAGTGATGTGCTGACGTCACTCTATCGTCCCACAGGAACATTTTTTTATATAGAGAGAGATAACGATGTATAACAAGTAGGTTTGACAAGCAATAGGAAGGAGAGTGGGAGGGAAAACAAAGGGTACCAATAATAACATGTGGTTGCATAAACAACCTAGTGAATAACTTGGTTAAATCAGACTTATGCAAAATGCTTTATTGAAATCATGCTCTGCTAGAGATGTTAAATTTTGATTAATCGGCTAATTGAGTAGTCAATGAAATTTCCATTGACTGCTTGATTAGTTGATAAGGGGGGACACTCACTATCCTACTGTGCCTTTCCCTTTGAAATGTACAAGAGCGCCTGCGGCTCCTGTACACTTCCAAGGGGGAGAGAGGCCATGGGAACCCATGCCAGCGGGGATCGAAGCAGTCCCCGCTGGCGCAGGTTCCCCTCTGATCCTCTTCCTTTGAAATGCACAAGAGCCGCAGGCGGCTGCTGTACATTTCAAAGGGAGAGGACCAGCAGTCAGACTGGCATGAGCGAGCCTGTTTCAATCCCTACTTGTGATGTTTCCTTGCTGCCCTCTGCTTCCTCTAGCTCCCAGGGAGATAGTGCTGAGGGGAGCTGGCTTTTAAGCCAGCTCCCCTCAGCACTGGCTTGTGCTGCACCCTCTCTCCCCTTTTACTGCATCTCTCTGATAGAGGCAGCAACGGGGGGAAACGACTAGACAAGTTCCTACTTGGCTACCTGATAAGCATTTGCTTATCAGGTAATCGACTAGTCGCTTACATAAGAACAGCCATACTGGGTCAGACCAAAGGTCCATCTAGCCCAGTGTTTCTCAGTCAGTGGTACGCATACCCTTAGGGGTACATAAGAGAAGAGAAGCCTCAATACAAGTGAAATTTGGCAAAAAAAAGTCTGGGATTTTGCCCTGCAAAGGGGATCGGGGCAGGGGCGGCAGCAGGTGCCTGTCAAATTGAATGTTGGGAGCTGCACACCTGGACGGTAACAGCCGCTCTGTGCACACACTCCTGCGCCAGGCAGGAAAAAGCATGTGGCTGTGACAGCGGCTCTGGTGAGACCCAAGGCAGTTGCAAGTTGGTGGTGGGTTTGGGCGGGGAAGAAAAAAAAAAAACTTCCACAGCTGCCTCTCCTAGTTCATTTCCTCTCTGTCAGCCTCCCCAGGGTGCTCCAGTGGTGAGGGCAGCTGAACATCCCCATCGCCCATTCCCCATGGTGCTGTGGAAAGGAGCTAAGAGGTGGTGAAGTGGCACAATAAGCTTTGCTCCAGAGGATGCCCCGTCTCCTGCATCAGTGGCTTAGCGAGGGAGACGGGAGGCAGTTGCCCTGGGCGCCACACTAGGGGGGGCGCCAGGCTGGAATGTGAGTGCACAGCCCCATGCAGTGAGCCCAGCACTGGTGGGCCACTTGCTTTCTGCAGATAAGCCGCAGAGTCGGGGCCAGGCGGCGGGAGTGGGCACTTCAAAGGTAGGATTACCCTACATCCGGTGCCTGGCTCTGAGGGAAGGGAGGGGCATTGGGTTACGACAGGGAGACTGGGGCCATCTGGGGAAGGGTGGATGCATTGGGTTAGAGTAGGGAGGTTGGGGGTGCCTGGCTCCGGGGGGTACTTACAATTTTTTTAAAGAGGTACTTTATAAAAAAAAAAAAAGGTTGAGGAACACTCATCTAGCCCAGTATCCCATCTGCTGACAGTGAACACAACAGGTAATCATCACATGATTCCTCTCCTGTCATCCGTTTCCAGACAGAGGATAGGGACACCATTCCTACCCATCCTAGCTAATAGCCATTGATGTATCTAACCACCATTAATCTATCTAGCTCTTTTTTGAACCCTGTTGAAGTCCTAGTCTTCACAACATCCTCTGGCAAGAAGTTCCACAGGCTGAGTTTGTGCTGAGTGAAGAAAAACTTCCTTTTGTTTGTTTTTAAACCAGCTGCCTATTAATTTCATTTGGTGACCTATAGTTCTTTTATTGTGGGAATAAGTAAATAACTTTTCCTTATTCACTTTTTCCACACCAGTCATGATTTTATAGACCTCTATCATATCCCCCCTTAGTCACCTCTTTTCTGTGCTGAAAAGTCCAAGTATTTTTAATCTCTCTTCATATGGGACTCGCTCCAAACACCTAATCATTTTTGTTGCCCTTTTCTGAACCTTTTCCAATGCCGATATAACTTTTTTGAGATAAGGAAACCACCTCTGTACATGCTATTCAAGGCGTGGGTGTACCATAGTTTTATTTAGAGGCAGTAAGATATTCTCTATTCCTTTTTAAATGATTTTAACATTCTATTTGCTTTTTTGAGTGCCACTGCACATTGAGTGGATATTTTCAGAGAACTATCCACAGTGACTCCAACATCTCTCTTGAGTAGCTGTAGCTAAATTAGGGTATGTCTTCACTACAAAGTTAATTCGAAATAACAGCAGTTATTTAAAATTAACTTTAATAGCATCTACACAGGCAAACCGCTATTTCAAAATAAATTCAAAATAGTGGAGCCCTTATTTCGAATTTGGTAAACCTCATTCCACGAGGAGTAATACCAAAATTGAAATAGCTATTTCGAATTAAGTGCTGTGTAGACACTTAATTCGAAATAGGGGGCCTCCAGCCCTTCCCAGGGAGCCCTGGTGGCCACTCTGGGCACAACCGGGAAAACTTACTCTCCTCTCCCCCAGCCCGGAGACATTAAAGGGGTAGATCTTGGCCACAGTGCCTGTGCCAGCTCCAAGCCTGCCAGCCCAGAGCCAGCAGTGGCCAGCGGGGCCCCTAACCCAGTGGCCCCAAAACATGAGCCAGCAAGCCACTGCCAGCCAGCCCTCCACCACTCCCCAGAAGCAGTCTGCCAGCTCCCAGGAACTTGACAGGGGCTGGAGAAGGTGGGCACCTTCCTGGTCCAGGGTGGAGATCATGGACCTTATCCAGGTTTGGGGGGATGCCTCCAATGTCCATGATCTCTGCACTAGACTGAGGAATGCGGCCGTCTATGGCAGGATAGCTGCCAGCCTGGCCACCAAAGGCCACATGTGAACCCAGGAGCAGGTTAGCATGAAAGGTTGGTCCGGCGAGACCCCCAACCCTGAGCTTCCCCTCCTCCTCCTTCTTCCCCTTGCTTCCCCCTTCCAGCTCCCTCCTCCCAGGTTTTCCCCTCCCCTCTTCCACCCTCTCTCTTCCCCTCTCCCACCTCCTTTTCCCAGTCTCCCCAGAGGTTCATCTCCCCCCCCCCCCAGTTTTGTTCAATAAACCCAGTTTCTATTTTTGAACATACGTATCTCTTATTTGACATCAGGAAGGGGGCTAGGGAGGGGTAAGTGGGAGGACGTGAGGGAGGAATGGGTCACGAGCCCCCGGTGGGGAGGACCCTGAGGCTCTGAGGGCTTCTCAGGGTGGACGCTCTCCTTCAGGGCCTCCTGGATCCTGACAGCCCCCTGATGGACCCCCACCGGATGGAAGGTTACAGCAATGACCCCATGAGAGACACCGGTGTGCCCAGAGGCAGCTCTGGCTCCATGTGGCCGACTGCTGTGGTGTCCCGAGTGCGGGCTCTCAGGGTACTCCAAGAAAGGAATGTTTTGCTGTCCCTCATCGAGGTAGACAAGCAAGCGGAGAACCCTGAGAACTGTCTGTCCGGGGTGAGGGAGCCCTTTACGCGCGTAAAAATGTATGCAGAGCCCCAGCGGTCCACTGATTGTATGTGTTGGACCTATTGACAGGGCTCGCCAAGCGGCGGCGAGCCCCGCTCGCCTGTTGCGCAGTTCTGCGCTCTGTGCATGAACAGATCGCCCTGCGCCAGCTCTTTTAGGGTGTAATCTATTCACCTGGGGCGAGTAGATTACACTATTTGTTGAGCCCTGCCTATCGATGTTTCCAGTTTGTCAACCTCGCAGAGCCCCTGGAGCACAGTTTGAGACACAATGTGATAAGCAAATGCTTATTGGATAGTCAACGCTACAAATTTTCCTTTGTAGGGTGTCTTTATTGGGTAGGTGTGGGAGTAAAGAGAAGCCCAAAACCTGGGAATTTCCAGTGATACACTAGATGATAGGATATAGATTCCAGTATTATCTGTGTAGGTAGACAATATAATCTTGTTTTCTGTGTGTTCTGCACTGACTGACAGTCCTGCCTTGAGTTTGATGATGATTTAAAATTAGTCCCTGCAGGGAAAGGGAAGGTTTGTAATCTTTGACTGACTACTGTATTTTTTTTAAAAGCAGTACTTTAATTGATTTCATCCTTTGCAATTGATACAAGAAAAGATGCTCACCAGAGATGACAGATGTGAAATAGATCTTTTAAAAAAAAAAAAAAAAGGCAGCTGTGCCTGGGATGATCTTCTAACAGGGTTGTTGCTGAACGGGTGAGCAGGGGTGTCTATGTGAATTTGCCCATGTTTATGACTCAGCTCTCTTCCAGTAGTCTTCAGACTTCTTCCATTGATTGTACCAGAAAGTCATTACAAGTAATGTGCCCCCTTTTACCTCTTGCCTAGTACTTTTATTCTGTTATACTTAAATTCTAATGTTTCGTGATCTTGTGTTCTTTTGTTTTGATTACTTGAAGACCAAGCTGACATTCATGGGAGGAACTTTCAATGTTAAACACACACATGCTTCAGTTAGTCTTCAAAGTGCTATTGGATCAATATTTTCTCTTTACACGAATATAATTCCTTTAAGAAACAACGTTTATTCCCACAGGAGCATTAGACTGATATGCAGTGGCACTTGTCAAATGCGCTATAATGATGGTGTATGGCAGCTTTCTTTAGAGAAGGCACAATCCTGCAGGCACTTTGTGTACAGCTAGAGTAATTCCAGTTGTGGGATTCTCTTGAAGTGGAAGGGTGCACCTTCACTAGGGGGAGAAAAGTTCTTACCATGTAATAGGTAACACATGGGAGAAGGCAGAGGTCCTCCTGTAGATACATCAACTCATCTAGATAGTCTCCTAGTTTTACAACAGGCTACATAAAAAGCACCATCGAAAGCACAGTTTCAATACAAATTAAAATTTCATACAGTGGCTTGTTTATTCTACTTTCTGTTATACACTGAAATGTAAGTACAATATTTATGTTCCAGTTTATTTTATATTTCTGTAGTAAAACTGAACAATTCAGCTGTTTTTCAATATTAATATTAGGGATCAACTTGTAGTCAACTCTTGTCGTCTATACGCACTCCCCTCTCGCACCCGCTCCAGTAGCGTGGAAGGTGAGAGTTGCAGGGTGCATGCTAGAGCTGATACTTGCAGGAAACAGCTTTCAAGCAGTCTCCTCGCACGTGCTGGCTCCATGGACCCACCTGCCCCCCACACTTGTCGCCTCCTACAGAGACAGCGATGTGGGGCAGGCAGGTGCCGGGGGTAGCTGGCTTAAAAGCTGGTTCCCCCCCAGCACCAGGTCTGTGGTGCCGCCTGCCCCCCCTCCCCAAGCAGTGCAGGCGGGGGGAGGGGAGGAGGAGGGCGGCGGCGGTACAGGAGGCTGCTTCAAAGTATCTTCTGTCCCTGGGAGAGGGTCCGAGCTCCCCGCGGACAGAGGCTGCACCAGTATCCCACAGAGCAGTCTCTGTCTGCGGTGAGCCTGGGCCCACCATGGACAGAGGCTGATCTATGGAAGCAGCCCCTATCTGGGGGGGATGGGGGAGAGTCTGAGCCCCTCCAATCTGCACAGGGGTGTTGGGAGGCTCCCTGGAAGTGGGGCTGGGAGCGCACTGGTTGCTGGACCCTCCCTGGGGACTATCAAATAGTCACATTACTAAGTTACACAACTATTCGATTACACGGTATCTAACATCCCTAATAAATAAGCTGAGAGACTTTTTTTTTGTTTTTTTTAGGTCTGATTTTGTAAGCTGATTTTAAGTGAGGTGAAACTTGAGGGTATGCAAGAGAAATCAAACTCTGAAAGGGATATGTTAGTCTGGAAATGTTGAGAACCACTGAGTTACACTCTGGAGGAGCCAAGGGATTACTTAACTAATTCATGTGCATGCTACAAACTGCTGCCTTTTCACGAGGGTTTCCCACAAGTTCCGGCATTTTGACTCTCAAATGGTAGTAACACACCTCTTGTCCTAGAGAAGAACAGCTATAGGTTCCAGGTGAGCAGATCCTCATGCTGGAGTAGAGCCATAGTTTGTGAAGATTTTTAGTGATTCATGGTTAGCATGACTTCTTTTGTAAGCTCATGGTTTAATCGCTATCTCGTGTGTATTAAAATCTAGTTCTGTGTAGGAAAGGAGACAGGGATGTGGATTTTTTTATTCCATCAAGCATTTTATCTCAATACAAGTCTTTCATATTTCTGCAAACTACTTGTGTAGTATTTCATTGCTTTTGAATATTACTAATAAAAATATGAATCAATTTTTCAAATATATGCAGTATGATTACAACATTTGTTGTACCATTACTATCCATCTCTCTTATTTTATAATATATTACCTAAACATGGCTTAAGCAATTATTTGGAGAAAATATTTATATTGTCTGCTGTTGATTTAGATCCCTATCTTGCAATTAAGTCACACTCAAGCTTAACTTGAAGCATGGGACTAGTGCCATTGAAATCAATCAGATCACTCATGTGTAAAGGTAAGCACATGAATAGTTGACTGCAGGATTGGGTGTTAGATGTCCAGTTCCAAACCAGTACAAATTTATAAACCAAGGTTTTGAGCCCAGATTTACAGAGTTTTATTACACAGCAATTAACATTCTGAGTATCTAAGAATTTACATCTCCTAGCATAACTTTGTCCTGTATTCTTTATTTTACTCGCTAGTCACAATCAGGCAAGATTGGTAGGGAATTGCCAGATCCCACGGGCATAGTATTTTTTAAACAACTGAAAGTAAGTTTGCTAAATTATCCATACTTTTTCATGAGTAGGCATTGCTTTCAGCCCAGAATCCATGAAGAAGCCTCCATATACTCAGGCATGTTAGGGCTAAAATCTTCTGGACTTACTTGTTAGGGAGTCTCAGTAAATATTACCATTTTAAAGGAGCCAAATCCATTTTATTAAATGGTCTGTTTTTAAGCAATTGCAGTACTTTATTTTATTTGATGAGAATATTTTACAGTGTTATC
This sequence comes from Pelodiscus sinensis, assembly GCF_049634645.1. Taxonomy (NCBI): domain Eukaryota; kingdom Metazoa; phylum Chordata; order Testudines; family Trionychidae; genus Pelodiscus; species Pelodiscus sinensis. Next base: position 97,450,152 of record NC_134713.1, on the reverse strand, counting down.
AGGAGGATCCAGTCCTGACTGGAGGGGGGTGGGATTAGAGAGTGGGACCACATGTAAGAATGAAATTGTACTGATGTCTATGAGAGTCATTCAGCCACTGGTGTATTTGTTGACACTCCCAACAAAGTTTTTTGCAGTTTTAAATTAACGATTTAAATAAATAGATCAGGTATTGTAGGTGGCTATTGGACATTTGCCTTAAAAATATCTACAAAATGGAATGGTTAAAAAGAACAGGAGCTTATTTTTCTTGAAATACATATACATAAACATGAAAGGAAGTGAATTATCATCAGCCAGTCATATAAGAGAAGCATTTTTCATACACACTTTAAATTCTTCTATTCTTTTGGAAGCAGAGCCTTGCTATCTTTGAAAACTGTGAATGGTACACAAGAGGTTAAACCCATTCTAATATATGTGGGTGTGTACCTGCAATTACACACATCTTTGGTGTGGCATGCATGTACATGGACAGGATTTCAACAACTGAAGCTTAGTTCCAGTTTATTTTTTTTCCAATACAAAGTAGCAGCCTGAATAAATATTAGGAGACAAATTGCTGAGGAAGGAATAACTTGTATCAAAGTGGATTTTTTTTTTAAATCTTTGTTTTGGCCAACGTCTTTCAATACAAAGCACCTTCTGCCATATAGACTGATGACAACTGTTTAGTAATAACTTCCATGGTATGCTCAGATAAGCTAGGATATTGCCAAGAACAAGAGCCTGGTGAAGAGGAAATAAAGGGATCGGGCAAGAGAGCTAGTAGACCTGGCTCAGAACCTGTGCTTAGAATATCTTACGGTTTTCTTGGGTTCCTTTTTCTCTTGCTCAGATACAGAGCATGAAGGCTTTGTGGCTATGCTGTGCTTCCTCATTGCACAGTTTTTCCCAATTAAATGACATGGCTAATGTGTTGCGAGAACAGGGCTGTCACCTCTTCCTGACCTCCTAATGTCCTATCCTCAGAGAATGGCAGGCAATATGACAGTGCTATTTCCAGGTAACCAGTTTGGATATGCTGTTTGAAGGTAATGTGGCTAATCTTAACTCTGCCCCATTTCCTCAACCTCCCTCCCCCCCAATACTATAGATGACACCCTTTCATCTGCATAACTCCATATCATCTGCACTGGCAGTATGAGCCCCATATTGCTACTATATTGTCTGATGGCATATATACTATAGTGAATTTGCCATCTACATGTAGATGACACAGGAAGAAAGGTGAGAGAGAACATTGTAGGCTAGGTGTATGAAATCTCCGATTCTGAAATGTGGACATAGAAGAACACTTAGCAACTTCTGAGAGTACAAACCATTTTTAGGGTTTTGTAGAAATTTAAAAAATTAATAGTATTTGATGTGCCAACTGTGCTCTTAGCTTGAGGTTGAGAAATGGTGCAAGTGTTGAAGAAGGCTAAGCTTACTTGCAAAACCAGCCATTCAGGGCTTTGCAAAAATAGTTTTAAAAAAATGAGAAGATTGCGAAAGTGTGGGCAGGTCCTCTGTTGGAGAAGGTGAATGAGAATCCAGAACCACTATGTTAAACTTGGCCATCATGATGGGGGAAACATTGCTGGTTATAATGGATTGCAATTTAGCCTTTCTGCACAAGTGATTGTTGTTCATTAATGGCCTCTTTACTTAAAACTGACATTGCAATACTGAATGTTCACTGCACATTCAACTTGGCTTTGTTCAGATGATCAGTATAAAAAATGTACGGTTGTTTACGTTTTCCAGGCATAAATCACTCAACACTTGGCAGTAATCCTGGGTGTATGTTCTCTTATTGCAACTGCAAAAGGTATGTAATGCTTGTGAAAGTGTTACATGAAAAACTCATGTTTCGGTTTTGGTTAAGCTGAAGACTGTAAACTTTAATAAACAGAAGCAAGCTGGCAAAATGCAGGCTCATGCCTGCAGCCTTTTAGGTTTCTTGTCGCTCAATACTCATCTGCTTGTGCAAGCAGAACTCCATCCTCCTACCGCCCTGCGCAGAGAGAAGGAGCAGCCCAGTGGACTAGGTGGTTAGAGCTCTTTACGTTGTAACCCTTTGCTCTAAGTATGCAGGAGCAAGCATTCGGCAGGCTGCTTTCTGCAGCCGAGGAGACAACATTCATAGACTTCCTTTGATTAGGATATGTCACTGTTGTCAGGGCAACTGTTAACGGTGGCGTATCGTATTTTTTCCTCCTGTGTTGCGTGCTGAATATTTTAGTGTGCTGTAGCTGGAAGAAGCTTGGGGAAGAGGTGCTGCTGCAGAACCGGGAAGCTGTGGGCTGGGATCTGATTGAACAGGTTAAAACAGCGAAGAGAGGCATCCAAACCAATGTGCCTTTAATTAGGGCTTTTCTTGAAGGTGGATGAAACTGTAGCCTCTCAGCTGCCAAGTGGATGTTGGTATTTGTCAGCTCTTTGCCTACTGCTTACCCATAGGGGATCTATTACAAGTGCTCAAATGAGAAGGCAGGTCTGCAGCTAGCTGCTACACAGGCACTGCAGTTTCTTAAATATATATATATAGTAATCAGTAGCAGCAATATGCCTGGTGCAGCTACTGTTATCCGACAAGAGAGATTGAAGAAGACAAATACAAGGACAAATCCTCCTGGTTTATTCACCATTAATGAAGAAGATGAGCAGCAGAAGAATGGGAATTTCAAAAGACTGAAAGGTATATCTTAGTGTTCTCTGTAGTACATACTGCGTAGCATACAGTACATTCTACTCCTGACGGCATGCAGTACAGCTAGTAATTGTGCCCTATTGGTGCAGTTTTTCAATGGATGTTTTCATACTATATTCATTTTTGCACACTCTAAATGGTAGATATATTTTCAGTGAACTGGATTACTGACCTATTAATTTAATTGCTACTTCTGTTTTAAAATCTTATTTACCAAAAACGTGACTTTTTAACAAAGTTATTACTAATCCCATTATCAGCTAGAGATTAGAGTTTCATTATAAAGGTGTACCATGAATTGCATTGTACCTTCCCTATAAAGACTCCTAGATTCTCTCCACCCTTCTCCCCCCCCCCCCCCCCCCGGTGTTCATATTCTGATGAGGTGAATGTCTTTTAAAAATAGTTTGTTGTAGGTTTGCAGAATGAGTGAAGCTACAGCAGCCGATGTGGAAGGCAGCCTAGTTTTTGTACAGGATATGGAATGCCTGATGACAGAGGGCAGAAAAATTTTTTTGAATACTGTAACTTTGATTAGTCTATGAGCAAAAATGTGACGCTTCCCATCAAGCTAAATTGGTGAGAACAAAGTCCTTGGTGGGTTTTTTTTTTAATAGTACAGTAGTTGATTGTAATAGAGATCTATCAAACGTATCCCGCATAATGTAATATCGTCAGCCAGGACTCCTAAGGTTTAAATTCTCTTGGTATGACTACAATCCTGCGTCTTTGAATCAAACTGGAATTTTAAATTTGTGCTGTCACTATTCTAATTCTCTCTGCCTGCTCAAGGGATTCCCTCAATACATGAAACTTCCTTTTCTCTTATTCAGGAAACAAAACAATTAGGAGCCGGAGTTTGTTTTGTTTTGGGTTTGCTTTCTTTGTTACCAAACAAATCTTGCTTGATAAATATCAGTCACCTGTAACTTGAGGGTATCAGGTTTTGAAAAGGAGAGCCTCACAGGCAAATATTTAAATATCAGAATAGGTTACCTTGTTTGGGGCTGACAATTATTTTCTTGTTTTTGAATGAATAGCTATCTGGCTTTTTTAAAAGTCCCATGTTTTTAACTCCTTTGTATTCTAGTTTACCTTCTTCAAGAAAAAATATAAAGACCTCACACAGATCTGAGCTTCAACTACAGTAATCAATGCTAGCACAGCTGTCAAGGCCTTATGTATATAGCTACTTGCTCTACTGTTTGTACAAACCCATATATATTCCAGAGAGGAAAACTTTTTAGTACTTTAAGAAGCCAGTTATGTCTTATACCCATTGGGAGAGTTTCAGAAGCAATAGGACACAAGGCTCTGTATAACTGCTTCCCTGTTGGTTTGGTGTGTTTGAATAGCACTTTCCAGTTTTTCAAGCTACAGGTTCTTGTCATCTTGTTTGTGTTGGGGGAGAAGTGTGTTGGGAGATAAAGCATTTATATACAATTTAATTCTATACCCTTTTTTGGATGGGTTCAGGATTGGTACTTTTTTTTCATTTTCCCCTTCTTTTGCTTTCTCATTCTCCTCTTATCCTCCCTCTCCTTTGTTATTTCTCTGAGTGGGGTGGAAAAGTGCTCCTTTCATACCTGTGTCGTTTTGTATCAGCCAGTCGAGTGGGGCAGAAGGATATTGCAATAGGAAAGTTCCCACTTCCCAACTTGCTGGAGTAAAAACCCTATTGGAGTCTCCATCTAAAGTGGGGTCTATTATATCCCAGTTCTGAGTTAAGTAAAATGTAAACAATTGTGGGGGGAGAGGAGAGAAACAGACAAGAACATGTGATCCTGCTGCAGTTTTGGCAAGTTACCTGTGAATTTGTTCAGATGCATTGGTAAATGGTGCATGATATATCAGAGATTGTTAAAAATATTTTGAAAGAGTAGCTCTTTCTAATTGTTTCTCTGAAGACATGAAATGGCTTTTCCCGTTTCTACAGGAGTTTATAACTCTTGTGTTTGGGAGAGGGAGGAGTTGGTGTCTGAACATTCTCTTCACCTGCCTGGTACCACACAAGGCTGTGTCAAAGTGGTTCTGTGCTCACTGAAGCAGAGGCAAAAGGCACTTGATCAGTCCAGGTGTGACTTCTTTCAATTTTCTGTTGCCCGTTAATTCTCTGGCACCATTCTCTGAGTGCAGCTTAATCCCAGTTCTCTCTCTGTTTCATCAACTATATGCTCAGCTTGCTGTGCAGCTGCTGAGATGCTTTTCCAAAACATAGTAGGTTAGTATCATCATCTTAATGCAGGAGTGGGAAACCTAAGGCTCGGGGACTAGATACAGCCCCTGGCTTGTATGGATCTGGCCCCTGAGGCTTGGGGCTTCCCCCTCCCACTATTGGGGAGCTCACACTGGTGAGGGATGGGTTTTTTTGTTTCTTACTTGTGTGCAGCCCCCAACTGATTTTTTTTTTTCAGTGGGTCAGTGACCCCAACCCAAAAAAGGTTCCCCACACTTGTCTTAATGTGAGATGTGCAAAATAATCTAATAGGTTCTTTCTATCTCTAATTTCTGTGATCTGGGATGGAGATCTCCTGTACTGTACTTCCCAGCCCAGGAGGTCACTCCCATGGACCTGGTTTTTTTTAGAAAGTAATATGTTTAAAAACTCAGCAGGGTAAACAATGGGTTTTGTAGTATATTTTTAAAATACTTTTGTGTACTGGGCAGGACTCCAATAATATTTGGATTTATTTAGAATATGAGGCTTTCAATGGGTTGACTTCAAAGGTAACTACTGTATTTCCTTTCACTCGTGTCCTTGAGTGTCTGTCCTTATTGTAATTTGAGAAGAGGTCTGAGAGATCTTGAGTTTGCTCTTTCAGAGCAAACAGTCACATTGAAAATGGTTTGCATGCATTTTTTAAAATCAAAGGTATGCTGGAAACATGCAACGGTCCATCCAGTTCAATGTTTCTGCTCTTATATTGCATTTAATCTGAATCTCTCTTTTTTTTTTAATTTTACCCTTTAATGCCCTCCTCTAGAAATAAATGTAGGAATCTCTTTTTTAGGAAAAAGAGAAGGTGGCAGTGATTGACTGCTGGGTGACTGGTGTTGGCTACTATTTTTCTCTGCCCTTCTCATCCTGTCAGATAGCTAACTGCTGGTTAGAAGGGCGAGCAAAGGTATGTCCCCTGGTCCCTCATTGATGATTTCCTGTGTGTGGTATGTTCTGTGTTTCTGAAGACTGTAATAACCTTGGCTGGATAATCTTCTGCAATTTTTTGCCAGTCACCTCCCCTTTCTTTAATCTACTTGTTGTTGATGTTCTTAATGACTAGTTAATGATCCAGCTCTTTATAATATGCTCCTTGGAAGCCCTGAATGTTGTGTTTTTCACAGGAGAGTCTCATGTCAGGAAGTATGAGTATCACCCCAGAACCATTCAGACACAGCTTTCCCTTCTTTCTTTTTCCTTTTTTTCTGATGGACTTTGACTGTTTCTTTTGTCTGAAGTTTTCTGTATTTGTATCCAGGCTATTAGTTAAAACACACCTAGTTGTAGTAAGATATAAAAACCAAAACACAAGTGAACTCAAATGCATGTCTAATGGGGAAGTAATTTTTATTTTAAACTCTGAATTTTCACTTTGAAATAAAATGTACACAAAAGCAATATAAAGCAAATTCTAGATCATCTCATCTGAAGAAATGGGTTTTGCCCACGAAAGCTCATGGTAGTATAGACATATATATTTGTTCGTTTCTAAGCCACAGGACTAGTTACAGACTAACACATCTACCCCCTGAGACTTTTGAATGTATTCATTTTTAAAGAGAAGTCTGTACTTAAATACTATATCTGAAAGAAAAGTTTTTAACAATCGTTTTGTTGTAGTGGCCCTGGTATCCAGGTTTTGTGAAGCTAGCTAATTAGCTAGGAGTTTCCCAGGTGATAAATCTGAGGCACTATTTATTTCAAAGTTATAGTCTGAACTTGAATTGATGTCCGCTTCCCATTGGGATCACCACACATCTTAAATTGGAACCATTGTTTCTTCTTTCTGCTAAGTAGCCTTAGAAAATGGTGAACATTAGGCAAGATGAGTCCTATATGCCTCCTGAAGTATCTCTTTTGACCTGGTTTTTAATTTATTACTTAACTTCACAAATTGCATAGCCATTTCTTGGGATAGAACAAAAGGGTTTTATGCTACAACAGTCATGTTAATTTTATTTCAAAAACAGTATTTTTGTTGGAAGAGCTGATTGTCAATGTCTGGATTCACTTTAGAATGAAGTCCTGGGATCATCAGAATTGTGCAACTTTATTTTGTATTTCTGAAACATTGAAGTGAGCTCATATGTAGTGAGCTCAGCATCCATACAGCTAGAGTTTTTGGAAGTTTGCTTAATCCGGGAATCCATACTTCTAAACCAGACTTGTGGAAATGTGTGTTGTGTGGCATTTGTATCAGACATATAATTAGGGTTGCCAGGTGTCCGGTATTGAACCGGACAGCCCAGTATTTCTGTCTTCCATCCGGTTAAAAAAAATTCCGAAAATACCAGGCATTTTAAATGTTTGTTTTCTGTTTTTCCTGAGGCCCAGCTTAGGCGCCCAATGGAAGGCCGCGTGGGACACGTGGCGCAGCTCGTGCTGGCTGGGGCAGAGGGAGGGGAAGAGTGGGAATTAAAGGGGCTGTGACTGCATTTTGGCTCTGACCCTCCCCCCCTTTTTTATTTTGCTCAACATAAATTTTTTCTGGCTTTGGGGGGGCGGGGACTGTTGTTTTTTGTGAAACCATCTTGGAACCCTAGGCATATTGTGTATACTTGCAGCAATGTGTGAAGTACTGACACTGTGTATCCAGCTACCACAGGTATAAAGAGCATTGTAGATGGTGAGGCTATGTGTAGGGGTGTTGAGTAGAGGTGCACCTGAATCCTATGTACATTACACAGCTCTCTGTGCCTCAAGCAATGCTTCCCACATCTACACTGCTGTTTTTAGCAGTGTAATATCTTGCTGGCAGAGGCTTGCACAAGTGTATGCAAGGCCTGAGATCATAGGCTTTTAGGGGCAGGGACTGTCTTTGTGCTTTTACAGTAGTTTGCACAATGGAGTCCTGCTCCCTGACTTGAACTCCTAGGCACTGCCCAAATACAAATAATAGTGCACCTCTCTGAAGTTGGGTGAATTCCTTGCTTTGTTTACTTATTAATGGCTAAGAAAAGGAAAGCTGCTCAGCATATTGAAACCCCCCGGACAGAAACTCTCTTTCAAAAGTATGTACAGATTTGAAGGGCTTATAGAAGTTTTTGTAATCAAGTTGTTTTGTGCTGATTATCAATTGGCTCTCCAGGATTGCAGTTTAGGCTGTATCTGCAAAGAAGCCAGATAAAGTAAGCACAGAACAATTCATTTATAGTTTTATAATCTCCCTAACCCATCAAGTTTCTGCGTGTCTTGTATATAGGGTTACCAACTTTCCAACTGCAAGAAACTGAACACCCTTGCCAGGCACAGCCCACCCCTCAGGCCCTGCCCCTCTCTTTCTCCTAAGGACCCACCCTCTCTCCATCCTCCCTGCCTCCCCCACATTTGCTGATTTTTCACTGGACTGTGGCACAGGATTGAGGTATTAGAGGGGGTGCAGGCTTTGGTGTGGGGCTTGGGGTGAAGGAGGGGGCTCTGAGCTCAGCAGTGATGCTAGGGACTCAGTGTGGGAGGGGGTTGGGGTGTGGGAGAGGGTGAAGAGTACAGGCTCTGGGTGTAACTTGCCTCAGGTGGCTCCTGGAAGTGGCTGGTATGATCCTCTGCCTCCTAGGTGCAGGGGTGGCCGCAGTACTCTGTGAGCTGCTGACTGTAGGTGCCACTCCCAGAGTTCTCATTGGATGTGGTTCCCACCCAATGACAGCTGCTGAACTGTATTTGGAAACCCTCCCCTCCCCCCTAGTGATCCTTGCCCCTAAGTGCCACTTGCTGGAGCTACACAAAGTTGGCAGCCAACCAGACTTTTAATAGCCGGGTCTGCTATGCTGACCAGAACCACCACAGTCCCTTTTTGACCAGGCATTGTGGTCAAAAAACAGATGCTTGACAACTCCACTTGTACGGGTATGACTAGAAAGCCACACACTTATCCCCATTTACCTGTTCATGTTCTCTCTTCCTCCACTTTACACAGTACAGGCAGTCCCTGACTTACAAACGGGTTACATTCCGAACACCTGATTATAACTCGATTTGGTCGTAAGTCGGAAATACCCTTAAACGCTCTGCCAGCGCTGTTCGAAAAATTTGACGTACATGGTTCTCAACTTGAAAATATTATAATTGGGTTAATGAGAGGTTGGTCGTAAGTATGGATGGTCGTAAGTCGGTGTGTTCATAAGTCGGGGAGTGGCTGTATACATTCCTGACCTTTTCACGAATTGTTTCTAATTAAATAAATTATTTGAACAAAACAAAGTGTCAGAACTAACAACAGTTTGAGTGCCGTAGCTAGTGTGAGATTGCCTTTTGAAACTGGTACTGTTGAAAATACCTACAAAGTTACATCTATATGTCTGGCACATGTGTTCATGCTAGAAGTGCGTCAATGGGCTTGTGCCATAAATCGGAATAAGTAATTTTGAAATGCTATGGTAAATAAAGGAAAATACATCTCCATTAAACTATCAATAAAAACCTTCTTCACCTCTGGGTGATATAAAACTATTAAGGGATGGTACCTATTAATCTGCTGAGTGAGTAGAGCTGCTCATTCCAAGGCCAGTCAAAAGTGTGTTAGGTCTCTAAATAACAACACTGAGTGTCTCAGTTGTCTTGAAAACAAAACAAGAAAAGGGTCATTTTTTCCCCTTTGACGCGTGGCAGCGATGTCTCTGATGATCACAGAAAGATTCTGCATCTGGTGCCTAGATGGTAACATTGCTATGTAATGTTTGTGTTTCAGCTGCAGGCTTTATTCATCTGGAGAGGTCAGAGAGATTTCCGTTGATACAGCTGCTTCTGCTTTTAGTATAACTTCTCGGCAGGCGTTAGGGAAAGGGAGGAATTTCTGTAAGTTGTTACATTTTGACAATGGTCTAACGCTTAATTTCAGTGTGTTTTTTGGTCCTCTGTGTATGTGTATGCTAGGGTGCCTGGGGTCTGGGTTTTGAGTGGAACACTTGGTCAAAAAGGGACTCGGGCAGCTCTGGTCAGCATTGCTGACCGGTCCATTAAAAGTGCAGTCAGTAGAGCTAAAGCACGCTCCCTGTCTTCCCTGGCTTTGCACAGCTCCCGGAAGCAGCCAGCATGTCCAGTTCCTGGGCACAGGTGCCAGGGAAGCTCCAGGAGCTGCCTTCCCCTGCAAGCACCAGCTCTATATGTCCCATTGGCTGGGAACTGCGGGGGGGCACCAGCAGACAGGGGCCCACTGACCTCTGCCTAAGAGCTTGACATGCTGGTCGCCTCCTCCCCAGTCCAGTGCCTTTGGTGCACCCCAAACTGCACATCTACTGCCACACGAGAGCCTGCACTCCCTTACCCTAATCCTCAGCCCCACCCTGACCCCTCTCTGCACCTAGGGTTGCCAGATGGCTTCAACAAAAATACCAGACACACTTATAGACTCATAGACTTTAAGGTCAGAAGGGACCATTATGATCATCTAGTCTGACCCCCTGCACAGTGCAGGGCACAAAATCTCACCCACCCCTCCTAGAATAATCCTCTCACCTATATCTCAGATATTGAAGCCTTCAAATACTTTGAAGACCCCAAGATGCAGAGAATCCTCTAGCTGTGATCTGTACCCCATGCTACAGAGGAAGGCGAAAAACCGCCAGGGCCTCTGCCAATCTACCCTGGAGGAAAATTCCTTCCCGACCCCAAATATGGCAATCAGCTAAACCCTGAGCATGTGGGCAAGACTCATCAGCCAGACACCCAGAAAGTTCTCTATAGTAACTCCTATCATCCCTCCATTGACCTATTTCCCACTGATAATGAATGGTCAATTAGCTACCAAGATTGTTATCTCATCAAACCATCCCCTTCATGAACCCATCTAGTTTAATCTTGAAACCAGATAGATCTTTTGCCCCCACTACTTCCCTTGGAAGGCCGTTCCAGAACTTCACTCCTCTAATGGTTAGAAACCTTCGTCTAATTTCAAGTCTAAACTTCCTACTAGCCAGCTTATATCCATTTGTTCTTGTGTCCACAGTGGTATTAAATTTAAATAATTCCTCTCCCTCCCTGGTATTTATCCCTCTAATATATTTAAAAAGTGCAATCATGTCCGCCCTCAGCCTTCTTTTGGTTAAAGTAAACAAGCCAAGCTCCTTGAGTCCCCTTTCATAAGACAGGTTTTCCATTCCTCGGATCATCCTAGTGGCCCTTCTTTGTACCTGTTCCAGTTTGAATTCATCCTTCTTATACATGTGAGACCAGAACTGCACACAGTATTCCAAATGGGGTCTCACCAATGCCTTGTATAATGGCACTAACACCTCCTTATCCCTACTGGAAATACCTCGCCTAATACATCCCAAGATCGTATTAGCCTTTTTCACGGCCATATCACAATGGCGGCTCATAGTCATTCTATAATCAGCCAGGACTCCGAGGTCCTTCTCCTCCTCCGTTACTTCCAACTGATGTGTCCCCAGCTTATAACTAAAATTCTTGTTATTAATCCCTAAATGCATAACCTTACACTTCTCACTATTAAATTTCATCCTATTGCTATCACTCCAATTTACAAGATCTTCCTGTATGATATCCCGATCCTTTTCTGAATTGGCAATAGCTCCCAACTTTGTGTCATCTGCAAATTTTATTAGAACACTTCCACTTTTGGTGCCAAGATCAGCAATAAAAAGATTAAATAAAATTGGCCCCAAAACTGATCCCTGAGGAACTTCGCTAGTAACCTTCCTCCAACCTGACAGTTCATCTTTCAATATGACCCGCTGTAGTCTCCCCTTTAACCAGTTGCTTATCCACCTCTCAACTTTCATATTAATCCCTATCTTTTCCAATTTAACCAATAATTCCCCATGTGGTACTGTATCAAATGCCTTACTAAAGTCTAGGTAGATTAGATCCACTGCATTTCCTTTATCTAAAAAATCTGTTACTTTCTCAAAAAAGGAGATCAGGTTGGTTTGGCACGATCTACCTTTTGTAAAACCATGTTGTAGTTTGTCCCAATTGCCATTAGCCTCAATGTCTCTAACTACTTTCTCCTTCAAAATTTTTTCCAGGATCTTACATACTACAGATGTCAAACTAACAGGCCTATAGTTACCCGGGTCGCTTTTTTTCCCCTTTCTTAAAAATCGGAACTATTAGCAATTCTCCAATCAAATGGTACAACCCCGAGTTTAGAGATTTATTAAAAATTTTGCTTAATGGACTTGCAAGTTCATGTGCCAGTTCCTTTAATATTCTTGGATGAAGATTATCTGGGCCCCCTGCTTTACTCCCATTAAGCTGTTCAAGTTTGGCTTTTACCTCGGATATGGTAATATCTACCTCCTTATCTTTAGTCCCATTTGTTAACTTACCATTATCCCTAAGCTCTTCATTAGCCTCATTAAAGACTGAAGCAAAGTATTTGTTCAAATATTGGGCCATTCCTAGATTATCCTTAACCTCCACTCCATCCTTAGTAATTAGTGGTCCTACTTCTTCTTTTTTTGTTTTTTTTTTCCTATTTATATGGCTATAAAACCTTTTACTATAGGTTTTAATTCCCTTTGCAAGGTCCAACTCTACCTGACTTTTAGCCTCTCTCACTTTATCCCTACATGCTCTAACCTCAATAAGGTAGCTTTCTTTACTAATCCCTCCCATTTTCCACTCCTTATATGCTTTCTGCTTTTTCTTAATCACCTCTCTGAGATGCTTGCTCATCCAGCTTGGTCTAACACACCTGCCTATAGATTACATAACAATCTAGATTACATCTTATTTAGAAAGTACCAGACATTTATATTAGTCTGATGAAATAAAGATTAGCGTTAAACGTAATTAATATTTAAAAAACATACCGCCAACTGAAAGTCCCCATGGCCTGTTGAGGGAAGGAGCAGCTCAACCGAAGTTTGGGGTAGTGCATACAATTTTTGAGTGCAGATTAATATCTCAGCCTGTTCACTAGCAGTGTGCTAGCCAGTGAAGTACTGATTGTTCAAATTGTGGCATCTAATCAGCTAACGTCTAATGTCTCTATCTTCTCCCCCTTTAGAACACTCAGAGCATCTTTAGAAATATTAAGCATGCTTGTAGGCTGCATTTTTGCATTGCCAAGTTTCGGAAGAATATTTTTCAATTTAAATGTAACCTGGCTGAAAAAGCAGGGTTTATTGTGGAACTGCTAGCAGAACTGTATACACACTGATGTAACTCAGCAGAGCAAGCTACAGGTACTGTCTTTTTCTTCTGAATTTTGCTACGGTAAGCTTGCCAGAAAGTTTTTTGGAAATGTGAGTTTATCCAGTTATCTAATAGAGAGGCAGCAGTGTGGGGGAGGGAAGAGGAGAGGAGGCGGCTTTTAAGCCAGCTTTCCATGTGTACCAGCTCCATGGACCCAACTACTCCCCTCCCGCTGCCTCCTACAGAGGCCGCGGGGGTGGGCAGGCAAGAGCTGGTACAAGGGGCGGGGGCAGACGGCCATGCTATCATGTCCTTTTAGAAGAAGGGTGAGCAGGGAAGGCTGCCATGAAGCTGCCTCTGTCCACTGTGGACCCAGGCTCACCCAGGACAGAGGCTGCTCCACGGCAGCAGCTCCTGTCTGTAGGAGTCCAAGTTCACCATGGACAGGGGATGCTTCCATGGAACAGCATCTGTCCGTGAAGAGCTCGGGACCCCCCAACCAACAGCGGCTGGTGCTGCCCCACTCTGCTGCCTCTGTATTAGAGGCAGCAGAACAGAGTGGCAGGTGGAACCAGTCTGCATGGGAAGCCAGTTTTTAAACTGACTCCCTTAGTGAACCAATTCCCGCCTGCTGCCTCTGATACAGAGGCAGCAGTGCGAGGTGGCAGGGGGCTCTCCGGGAATGGGACTGGGAGCACACTGGTTGCCAGCCCCGCCTCCCAGGGATCATTGAATAGTCATGTAACTGCTAAAATTTGATGCGCTATTCAATTATACGCTATCTAACATCCCTGCTAACTACATGATTGCTGTATGTTTAGCTGCAGGCAGAATTGCATAGTAAAAAAGGGGAGGATTCACATGGTAGCAGCCAACTTTAGGTTAAAAAAAGGATAGCAATAACAGTAACCATCTAGAGAATGGTATGTCAGACTGTGGGTTTGCAGCACAGATTCAAACACAGTGGTTCCCAAATTTTTTGGCATCATGTCCCCTTTTTGATTTTTGAGAAACCCTCACCCCCACCCCCAAAAAACCAGCAAACTTGTTGACCCCCCCAAAAAAAGGAACTGTCCAGGCCCGTAGAACAGTTGCAGCCCCTTTAATCCCTGGGACCAGTGTTAATAAAAAAAGGTGCTGGTACTCTTGGGGGGGGGGGGGGAAAGGTTGCCCTTTTAAGAGCAGAGCAGGCATTGCCCTTTTAAGTTGGTCATTTTGAAGTCTGCCCCAGCCAGCCCACACTGATGGGCTCTTTCTTAGTGGGGGGTATTGACGAGGGGGGAGAGATGGGTTGCCTCATGTCCCCCTGGAATTTCTTCACGCACCCCCATGGGGGCATGCCCCTCAGTTTGGGAACCTATGGTCTAACACTATGCCATCATGTCCTTTTAGAAGAAGAAACTTATAGTGCCTACTGTGTCTTTTCTGAAATTATTTCTCAATGTATTATTTACTTTTTGTAGCAGGGCCATTTTTCACCCACTTATTCTATCGTTTAAATAGCAAGTAAATCTGTAGTATGAAATTTTCCCTGTTGATCTTTTGAGTAAAAGTGAAACTGAGGACCAAGACTTCTATGCAAACTCAACAGACAGGTTAAAAATATCCAAGGTTTCTTGGACAAATGTAGTCTGACGTGTTCCTGGTCCCTTGGGTTCTCAGTGAAGACAAGAATTTCACTATATATCTGCTTTTTTACTAACCCTGTCCCTGGGGATTTTCATAGTAGGGATGCAAAATTCTGTTTGTTTAGTTAAGCGGTTAACTAACTGTTCTAAGTTTAACTGGTTAACTGATTAAAAGGGGACAGGCAGGGGGACTCTCCCTGCTTGCCACAATCACGCTGGAGTAGCCTCCCATGCTACAGGCAGAATGGGCTGGGAGCCAGCAGCCCCGTGGGACTGCTCCCAGATTGAGGGTGAGGCTTACCAGGTAACTGGTTAGCCAGTTACCCATTCACATTCCTGTTTCTTAGTGCAGCTGTGCAATGATAGCCCTTCTGTGGTTCATTAAGAAGTATTAAGATCCTTGAACAAGCTGGCCATTTTCCTCCTCTTTCCTGACAATAGAGGCCAACATCTTCCTGATCTGTATTCAGTATCTTCATATATAGTCTGTGATGATACCAAGCTGGGAAGGGTCACAAGCACATTTCAAGACAGGATTGAATTCAAAATGATCTTCACAAACATGAGAAATGGTCTGAAGTAAATAGGCTGCAGTTCAGAGAGGACAAATGCAAAGTACTCCATTTGGGAAGCAACGATCAGTTTCTCACACACGAAATGGGAAATTGTTGCCTAGGAAAGAGTACTACACAAAGGGACCTGAGGGCTACAAATGAGTCACCATTATATTACTCTTGCAAGAAAAGTGAACATCATTCTGGTTGTATTAGCAGGAATGTTGTGAGTGAGACACAAGAAGTAATTCTTCTGCTCTACTCAGCATTGACAGTCTCAAATGGAATATTTTGTCCAGTTCTGGGAAAGATGTGGACAAATTGGAGAAAGTCCAGAGAAGAGCAAAAAAAAATGATTAAAGGTCTAAAAACATGATCTATGAGGGAAGATTTGAAAAACTGGATTGGATTACTTTGGAGAAGAGAAAGCTGAGAGGGGACATGATAGCAGTCTTCAAATACATAAAGGCTGTTATTAAAAGAGAGGTCATTTATTATTCTCCTTATGCACTGAATGGGACAAGAAGTAATGGACTTAAATTGCAACAAGGGGTATGTTAGATAAAATTCCTATCAGGGTAGTTGAATAGGGTTGCCAGGTGTCCGGTATTTTTACCTTCTGTCTGGTTAAAAAAAATTCAGAAAACACCGGACACCTGGCAACCCTACGATACACTTAGCAACTGGGCCCAGCCCCCGGCCTCGCTCCCCCCTCCCCCAGGCCTCCGACACCCCTAGCCCCCTGCTCCCGGACCCTCTGCTTACCTGTTTCCGCAGGAAAGCTGTGTTCTGGCTTGATCAAGAAAACAAAATGGCCACCGGCAAAAAGCCTAAAGACCAAGGGAAACCAATGCCTTCCCTGGGTATTAATGCTCAATCCCTCCCCTGTTCCTATCCATATTCTGGCTCTGTACACACTCTGAAAGGGGACATGCTGTTGTATTATTTCTTTATTTTAATTTTTTGCTTAACTCTGAGTCCTTTTTTTTTTGTTTGTTTGTTTTTTCGCCGTCAACAACTTTGGTCTCCCCCCTTTTTTCCCATCAACAGAATTTTTTCCCTGGTGTTTTTTTTGGGGGGTGGGAGGAGAGGTGTTTGGTATTTTTGGTTAAACTATCTGGTAACCCTTAATGCTGAACAAATTGCTTCGGAATGTTGTGAAATCTGCATCATCTCTCTCTAGATTTAAAAAAAAAATCCTGTGGGATGAAAGTGTGATGACATCACATCACTGTGCGACCCGCCTTTGCCCTCAGCTGCAGGCTGTTCCCCCTCTGTAGCACTGGCCTGTAAGTACCAGCCCAAATAAAAACTGCAGCTGTCTTTCAGGCCTATGTGTGTGCGTGAGGCTGTGCCTGGTCCTGATGTGTGTCCCCTAAGAGTGTGTCTGACTGCCAGGGAGGGCTTGGCGGAGGCGGCTGCTGCTGCCACTGCCACCAGCTCATGAAATCTCCAGAAGAGGTTTTGTTTTTGTTGTTTTTCTTTCCCTGTCTCTCCATTCCTGTTAGGAAAGAGGAGCAGGTTTGGAAAGGAGGAGCTGCCGACCAGCTTCTTTTTTTGTCTGTCATTTTTTTTCTTCTTTTTCCCCTTTTTCCCAAAAGATGAGGCAAAGGGAGCCTGCACAATGCATGGGTGGGGAGCAAGCTAGAGAGAGAACTCTTCTTTTCAGACAGGTCCCTATTAGGGATGTTATATATCAATTAATTGAATAGTTGAGTAACCTCATGGATTCTTATCAGTTAATTGACTATTCTATAGCCCTGGGGGTGGGACCGGCAGCACGGTGTGGTGCTAAGAGGGAGCTAGCCTGTGAGGGGAGCCAATTTAAAAACCAGGTCCTCTTGCAGACTGGCTGTTTTTTGCCCTGTGCTACTGCCTCTGATAAAGAGGCAGCAGTGTGGGGTGGCAGCAGCCCCTGGCGCAGGGAGGGGGGGGGGGAGGCTGAGCCCCTGGATCCTGCATGAGCTGGAACTGAGCTGGGCTACCTGCCCACTCAGCTCCTAATACACTTTAAATACAGAGCCGCAGCGGGGGCAGGTCCCAGACATGGTGCTGGCCAGCCTGTTAAAAAAAAATGTATTGGTTTGGGGACGGGGGAGGGAAATGTGTAGTCTATAGCATTAACCTATATGTTTTTGCATATCTGTTTATCGACTACACAATTACATCCCTAGTCCCTATGCCTTGCCATGCGTCCGAAGAGACAGGGAGGCTCAAAGAGACAAACACTGTTCCCACGGAAAGGCAAATGAATACATACGTACATTCACACATGAATAAATAAATGCTTGGACAAGTGCAGGAATAAGCAAATGCACACATGAATAAATGCACATGTGAATAAATGCATAAATAAATACACAAATAAACAAACAAAAATAAATCTCTCTATATTTAAAAAAAAAAAATTTCCTGCTGGATGTCATCAGTGTCATCAGGCTCTGCCAGAGGGTGAGCCTGGGACCAGAGAGTGTAGTGCTAAGAAGGCACAGAGGGAGGACAGTTGGTTGCAGACCCCTGCTCTGGGAGGGTCTTATCCTGGATTCCCCATGGAGCAGCTTGTGTTTCATGTGGCTGAAGCGAGCAGAGGGTGAACCCCATAGGGTGCGGCACAGGGAGGAGGGTTCTCACCTGGCTGGAGTTTGAATGTGGTTTGATTTCGCTGGGCGGTAATGCTGCCGGGGCAGCCTTGCCACAGGCTTGGTCGCGGATCAGCCCTGCTGCTGTGTCCTGAATGGGGAATGCAGCCCCACCCAGGGCTATTGGAATGGCTCCACAGGCTGCAGGCCCTGCACTGCTCCCAGCTCAAGCATGGCTCCTGCAAGTGCCAAGCACTGATATGGGGAGGAGGGTCACCTTGGAAACACCCACATGCTCCTGAGACCCAAGTGCCCATGCCCTGGCCACCTCCCAGCGTGCACTGCTCACTCAGCCCCTCCTCCTGTGGCTTCTGCCCCTCCTCCAGCCATGCCCACTCTCCCTTTGCCCAAATAGCCGCAGAGCAGCAGGAGCCCCTGCGTGTTCTGTGCTCTCACATGCCTCTGGCCACCTACCTGCCTGCATCAACCTCCCTTTGTTCTCGTGCCCCCAACCTGCTCTTGGAGTGAACCACTCAGGTGGCAGCTGCCGTGCCTCACGCCATGCGCAGGTGTCAGTGGTGCTGGCCGAGGATGGGTTGGGGGGTGCTGCTCTTGCTGCTGGAGCTGGCTGGGCACTGCGCCGCCACCATGGACAAGTGCACAGATGAGGCGAGTGGGCAGCTGCCATGCTGCCTGCCTGAGTTTGTGAACGCCGCCTTCAGCGTGACCGTGGTGGCCACGAACATGCACGGCTCACTGGCTGAGGAATGCTGCTTGCGGACCAGCATGACCAGGCTGACCAAGTCTAGCCACAAAGGGGAGTTGGTGAGCGTAGCAAGCAGGGGGCTCAGCTGCCTATTTGGAGCTTAAAAAACAAGACAAACACCTGTCAGGGAAAGGTGCAAGAAGTAAGGTGTGAGCGGTGCTGCAGCACAATGAGGTTTTGGGCGTTCTGGCCCCCTACACAGGGTCTTGGATGCCAGCCTCACTAGTGGGGAGTGAAGAATGCAGATACAACTGAGTTTGAGATCCCTGCTTTATAAAATAGCTCCTTTGTATCTTTTACCAGTCTGTTTTTATGTGATCACTTGGTCCTTTTCCTACCCAGAGTACCTGCTGCAAACGTTTACATAATGAGTTGTGATACCATAGCCTCACTCCCGTTTCTTGTTCTTCACAGCAAAGCTATCCCCCACCCATCCACTGTGGGGAAGGAGAACCTTCCCTGACTCCTTAAGAAAAATTCCTTCCCCCATCCCAGAGAGAGGAGCAGCTAGCGGAGTGCCCATATTAGAACCTGACAAAACCCAGTGTTTCTCCACTTCTGAAGGTGGGAGGGTGCTGCCCTGCTTGATAAAACAGGGCTTTTCCTGCACCACCATTGACCTATCTAGTTCTGCCCTCGCTTTAGGTCATGGGAGAGAGGGAGAAAGAGAGAGGGGTTCAGCATCCATACACTGACCTATTCTGCCACTACAATCAAAAGTCTCTCCTAAGCTCTTTAGCCCTTGAAGGGAGCACGCACTTTTTCGAACAAGCCAGATCATGGGTCCCCACTGCTTTTTGTAGGGTTAGGTTGTTATCCAAATAGAGGAAAGTACAGTCAAGTAAGATGGAGGTGACCTGCTGTGGTGACTAGTAGGACTGTAAAGGGTTAACTAGTTACCCGGTAAGCATTTGCATTACTGGTATGCTTACTGGAGTAACCCGTTAACTGGTGGCCCAACCCAGATGAAGCAGGCCCCCACCCATAGGGCAGTGCGGTGGGTCCTGCCCGGCCCAGAGGGAGCAGCCCCTCACCATAGGATCCCGTTTGACTGGTTAACTTCTTAAATGGGATTTTATATCCTTAGTGGCTAGGTATTGACTCTTGACAGCATGACAGCTAGCTTGTTTTAGTCTTTCCTGAAAGAAGTAGTAAAAGAAAGATTAATGCAGTATTAAGTGATAAGAAAAAAGGGAGCGACCAGAATGCAAAATCAGGAAAAGGCACGTTAAAGATTACCTACCAGTATGTAACTTGAACATACTCTAGTCAACACAGCTTGATGTAAATAACAATTTTTAGTTTACCCTGTGTATCTTTTTCTTTCTTTCTTTCCCTTTTCCCTTTCCTCCCTTTCCCCTATTCTTTTTCTTTGAAACAGAGGCAGAATTAAAAAACCCATTGCTCTTGTTTTTTGAGAACCAGAAGGGAAGGTGAAATCTCAGTCTTAGAAAAGGAGAAACATATGAACTACTTTTAAGAAAGGCAGAGTTAAAAACAAAGTACTACAGACCTATATGTTCAGCTTTTGATAATTAACAAGATACTGAACAATAGTTGCAAGTACCCAGAGAAAATTTAAAAAAAAAAATTGTGCTAGAGAGTTGATAATGTGGGCTTGTCAGAAATTCTGACATAACAAGTGTAGTAAGTAAATGTAGCATATTGTGGAGAGAATCCTAAACTCCTAGCTCAAGGAACTTATGCGGCAAAGGCTACCTACAGTCCAGCCTGCTGGCTACCTACCAATTGTACCTATTACTATGAGAACACACATCTATACACTCGTCTCTCTCAAAGTTACTTAAACTTGTTTACATTCTTTAGGTTCCAAAATGTTCCTGCTGTAGAAAGGACTTTGCTGTAGTCTGTTAGTGGGTTTCAGAGCAGTGTCACACAGAATCTTTGAAATTGTTTGTATTTCTTTTAAAACCTATCTGAATACTATAGCATACTACTGTATGCTGTAAATGCCACTTTAGTCTGCCCCAGTTAGCTCAAAGTTGCAAATATTGATTTCAGTTCAATGAGAATCTTTAGGTATTCTGTGCCATCCAAACCAGATGTCATTACATACTGCAATGTGGTACACACGGATAGAAAATACTGGGGTTTTTTTAAAGCAATGGATGCTGAATCTGATCAGACATGTTTCTGTTGTGCAAATTCTGTGGATTGTTGTTTCTCTTCAGAGCCCAGGGATGCCTCTCATGCATAGCTTTGGTTTTTTGTTATTCACGTGTCAACAGAGAGCACTGTGGGGCTGCTGAAGTCTGTCATACATGGGCTGGATCCTAGCCAGCCTGCCTGGATCCCTTGTGCTTCTGGCAAGGTGCAACCCCCTCTGCCTGCACCCAGGCCAGTCACTCACTCTCTGTAGCCAGAGCAAGCAGCTCCACAGCCAGCTGCTTGTCCCCACCCCTGGAAAAAAACTGGTAACTCACCTTCCTACCCTCAGGGGGTGCCAGCTCTAACTCTGAGGAAGCTGGAGGCAACCACCCAGATACTTCTGGGGCAGGACTTGAACCCATAACCCCAGCTTCTAGAGACTGATACCCTTATCCATTAGGGTATTGGACGACTCTCCACAGACTTTTCTCATCTTCCAGTGTATTCTCAAATGTACTTTCTGACAGACGGTGAGACAGACACTTTCCTTTTATAATAGTATAAATGTTGAAATATTGCAAGATATCTGCTACTGTTTGTGAACTGGGTATTTGAGGGAGAAAATGCATAGACATGTACAATTTTTCTTTTCAAATAGAACAGACTAGGAAGGTCAGAAATGAATTAAAAAAATGGTTCCTGAAAAGGGACAGTTAGCATGTATGCTAGTTGTTGTTTTGGTTAATTGGAGAATGCAATTGTTTGCTTTGTGTTTGTACTTTGTAGTTCTCAAGTCCATACGTTTCAGCTTCTGTAGATGACTACTATAGGTCCTTCTCATTTTCCATCAGAAAGTCAAATATTTTCTGTATGAAAAACATAGCAAGAGCAAGATTGCTAACATCTAGCATAATATTCAACTGTAGATTTTTGTCACTTTCTTAGCCAAATAAACACAGTAGAAGAGGCATCCATTGGTATCAACAGACTCCTAGTTGATTTCACTCCTTCATAGTTACAGCTAATGTAGACTATGCACTGTAAGTTTTGGGTCATAAAAAGGGCTGCTGCATTAGAGCAGTACAAATTCCAAAAAAAAAAAAAAAAAAGATTGCTGTATGAAGATGCATGGTAGATCTTGCTCAAATCCAGCAAAAAAAAGCCAAAATCATCCCTGTGGTAACGCTTGAGAAGCAAATGGAGTTAAATGAAGGGTGGGTCTGGATTTCTGCATTTAAACCTTGAGCAATATCCCATTTTTTTGTAATGGTTTGAAAGCATCCATTACCCTTCTGCTTCTGTTCTTTTTAACTATCCATTGAATTGTGTTTCAACGTGAACAATATTTGTTGTTACTAGGGTAACTTGCTTAAGGGGAAGTAGCTATATAGAATCATTCTGAAAGAATGAACAAGATGCTCTGGTTTGAAACTTCAAAATGCCCTTGGAAGAGGCTGGTTTAAGTTCTAATTGGTTTTTGGATCAGATACCTAAATTTAACTTGAGAACACACACACGAGTGTGTATTCCATGTCATCCTATCCAGCCCCTTCTCAAAAGTAATTAGACTATTAAAACCAAACAATTATTATTTCACTCTGGAGATGTGTTCAGGACATTCAGTAGGTTAAAATAAATTCTTCCTGAAAAGTTTACACTAGAACCTCAGCATGCAAATTACAGAAAGGAATACTTAAGTAGGATATGATCAATACCCCCTAAATAAATCCTCTTCCTCTGGGTAAGAGTTGGGGCACACTGGCAAGATAGCTTGTACTACTTCTGCTGCCCATGCTATGTCTGTTTTACAGATGAACAGAGGGTTTCAGTTTTGAGGGCACATTCCTGGTTAACTTTTCAGGAGAACTAAATTTGCTTTTTTAATGGAAGAATAAAATAAGTACTCTAAGGAAAACACCTCAAATGTATTGTCTCTTCCATTAGTTAGATTTAAAAAAAATCTAAAATCTGTTTTTATTCACATTTTTAGTTGTTATGCGTCATTTAATTAAACTCACTGTTTGAAAGTAAGATGGACAGTATCTTAAGGAAAAAGTGTGAGTTTGTTTGCTATTTAATACTTCTAGTTCTCTTTGTGTGCTCGTATTGAAAATCAGAAATTGTGAGAAATGCAGTGGCATTTCTATGATGGACTGTATCCAGATTCCCTGTGGTCTTGTCTATACTACTGAGAGCCAGCATCCTAAATTATGTACATAAGAACATAAGAATGGCCGTACTGGGTCAGACCAAAGGTCCATCTAGCCCAGTATCCTGTCTACCGACAGTGGCCAGCACCAGGTGCCCCAGAGAGGGTGGACCAAAGACAATGATCAAGTGATTTGTCTCCTGCCATCCCTCTCCAGCCTCTGACAGACAGAGGCCAAGGACACCATTTTATCCCCTGGCTAACAGCGTTTTATGAACCTAACCTCCATGAAATTATCTAGCTTCTCTTTAAACTCTATTATAGCCCTAGCCTTCACAGCCTCCTCTGGCAAGGAGTTCCATAGGTTGACTACACGCTGTGTGAAAAAGAACTTTCTTTTATTAGTTTTAAACCTGCTCCCCATTAATTTAATTTGGTATCCTCTAGTTCTTCTATTTAGGGAACTAATAAATAACTTTTCTTTATCGGCCCTCTCCACACCACTCATGATTTTATAGACCTCTATCATATCCCCCCCTCAGTCTCCTCTTTTCTAAACTGAAAAGTCCCAGTCTCTTCAACCTCTCCTCATATGGGATCCGTTCAAAACCCCTAATCGTTTTAGTTGCCCTTTTCTGAACCCTTTCCAAGGCCAAAATATCTTTTTTGAGGTGAGGAGACCACATCTGTACACAGTATTCAAGATGTGGGCGTACCATAGTTTTATACAGGGGCAGTAAGATATTCTGGGTCCTATTTTCTATCCCTTTCCTAATAATTCCTAGCATCCTATTTGCCTTTTTGACCGCCGCTGCACACTGTGTGGAAGTTTTCAGAGTACTGTCCATGATAACTCCAAGATGTCTTTCCTGATTTGTCGTAGCCAAATTAGCCCCCATCATACTGTACGTATAGTTGGGGTTATTTCTCCCGATGTGCATTACTTTACACTTATCCAGATTAAATTTCATTTGCCATTTTGTTGCCCAATCACTCAGTTTGGTGAGATCTTCTTGGAGTCCCTCACAGTCTGCTTCTGTCTTGACTATCCTAAACAGTTTTGTATCATCTGCAAACTTTACTACCTCACTGCTTACCCCTTTCTCCAGATCACATGTAACTTCAGTTATGTGAATAACTTGGCTATAATATCATAATTATCAGCCTAAAAGAAAATAGATACAAGTTCATAGATTCCAACTACATGAATATCATAGCTGTAGTCAGTATATTTATGTCTGCTGTTGTATCTTTACTGCTTACGCTCTCCCGTTGACTCGGCTTACTCTTCTCGTTTTCGTGGAGAGTGAAATGTTTGGAGTTGACAGGAGAGTGTTCAGCTGTCGATTGTATTGTGTCAGTCGACTCCCACTGGATTGATTGCTGCCTGTTGACCCAGTAGGTAGTGAAGACATGACCTCTATGTGTTCCATGTCACTGATGGGTATATGACTAAACTAACAGTTTGGCTGTGCATCCTGTGACAATGTTTAAACAGAGCAGCTTGGGTCTCGAATTAAATTTATTTGAGATAAATACTTTGAAATCAATGATTCATGATGACACAGAGTGGGAGAGAAATATTCAAATACTGGATTATGAACTTTTAGTGTGGCTAAAGTTACCTCTTCTAAGTAAAAAGTTATAAATGCCATCTATGCATAATCATAAAGAAACATCTCCTTGCATTTGTTCATAGCAAAGGGGAGCTAGGACTGTTTCGGCTCATGTTAGTGATTTATTCTGAAGTCTGGTGAACCATCAAATAATAAACCAATTTCAGATGTAATTTGGTTAGTTTTGAACACTCAGCTTTCTTTAATATGTGTTAACTCCTGTCATGAAGCTGTTTCAAAATGTGTGTTTTGCTTGTGCCTTAAAATAGATTTGCTGTTTTAGAAAGTGTTTTTAAGTGTTGCACCTATTTTGACTGTTGAGCCAATATATATTCTACAACTCCTACTCTGTTGTTATTGGTGGCTATCTCAGTTTTAATATAATTGAAGTACAGGCAGTCCCCGGGTTACGTACAAGATAGGGACTGTAGGTTTGTTCTTAAGTTGAATCTGTATGTAAGTTGGAACTGGCGTCCAGATTCAGCCGCTGCTGAAACTGACCAGCGGCTGACTACAGGAAGCCCGAGGCAGAGTTACTCTGCCCCGGGCTTCCTGGAATCAGCCTCTGATCAGTTTCAACAGGCAGAATCTGGACGCCAGTTCTGATTTACATACAGATTCAACTTAAGAACCCCAGGCGTCCCCAAGTCAGCTGCTGCTGAAACTGATCAGCGGCTGATTCCAGGAAGCCCGGGCAGAGCAATTGTGCCTAGGGCTTCCTGTAGTCAGCGCTGGTCAGTTTCAGCAGCGGCTGATTTGGGGACGCCTGGGGCAGAGCAGCTGGGGTGCTGCAGGGTTGGTCCAGTAGTGCCCAGAGCGGTGCTGCGGGACCAACTGGCAGCGCCCCAGCTGCTCTACCACAGGCGTCCAGAGAAAAGCCTGGACTGCTGGGGGGGGTGCGTACTAGCTGCACCCCCCCCCCCCCAGCAGACCAGGGAGACGCGGGCAGGGGACCGAGACGCACCGCGGTCCCACCGCACGGGTCCTCTGCGGCTTTGCTCCGCGTCTCCCTAGTCTGCTGGAGACCAGGGAGACGGGGAGCAAAGCCGCGGAGCGTCTGAGCTGTCCCGCTGCCGGCATCCTCAGAGGCTTTGCTTCCCGTCTCCCTGCTCTGCTGGTCTCCCAACAGACCAGGGAGACGGGCAGCAAACCCCGTTCGTAACTGCGGATCCGACATAAGTCGGATCCGCGTAACTCGGGGACTGCCTGTATTTGCCTGATTCTGTATGCGTGGGATTGTAACCGCCATCAGGCGGATTTAAGGCCGGGACTTCTGGAGCTTACTTTAGGAGCCTCTACCCTCTGAGCTAAAAGCCAGCCTGCTCCCAGCCCATGCTGTAGAGGTCTCCTGGTCTTATCTGTTGCTGTGGTCTAAGTGCCACTGCATGGGTCAGTGAACCATACCAGGTGTCTGAGTTAGATGATTTTTTTTCTTGAAAAAGGATTTACTATGTTGGATATCAATCTGTTTGTCAAAATGCTGCTTCTTTAATGAGCTAGTAAACATGTGCTCAAGCCCCTGCCTTTCACTTGATTATCTATCAGTCTAAAACAGGGGTGGCAAACGCCTCTCAATGGGCTGGATCCGGCCCGCAAGGCAAGTCCTGGACACTCCCCCTAACTGGTGTGTGCCCCAGGGAAAGAACTCAACCCTGCCCCTCCTCCTCCCGGACAGCCTCTGGAGAGGAGGCAGCACTGGGGCTGAGGCTCTTCTACAGGGCTGGCCCTGGAGGCGCCTCTACTGTGGCCAGGCAACCTGGGCTGGTCCAGGAGGCTGGAGGTGCTGCTGCCTTGGCACCTCTGGGGCCAGCTCTGGGCCACATGGGCGCTGTAGCGGCACCACCAGGGCCGGCCCCAGGCCACATGGGGGCAGTAGTGGCGCCTCCGGGGCCGGCCGCAGGCCATAGTACTGCATCTCTGGGTTGGTCCCAGGCTGCGTGGGCGCGGTAATGGCACTTTTGAAGCTGGCCCCAGGCGCCTATGGCGCCTCTGGGGCTGGCCCCAGGCCGCATGACTGCAGCAGCAGTGCCTACAGCCTCCGGGGTGGCCTGTGGCCGCGGTGCCTCGGGGCCAGCCCCTGGACTGCGTGGCCGTGGCAGCCATGTCATCGGCTTCCAGGACTGCGTGGCCGTGGCAGCAGGGCCCCCCTCCAGGGCAGTTGGGACAGCGTGGCTGCAGCTATTGCTGCAAGGAGGCATGAAGCAAGGTAAGATTCCCCCTCGTGCCCAGACCTCTCCCACCCCAATCCTGTCACTTCCCTCCCCCCACCAAGACCCAGCAACCTCAGCTTGCTCTGACACCCTCCCTTGTTCTTGCACCCTCTCTCCTGACCACACACTGCACCCTCCCTGTTCCTGCTCCCTCCATCTGCCCAACATCCTACTCCCAGCCTGCTTCTGCACCCCACTGCCCTCCCAGATCCTGTATCCCATCTCTATCCTGCTTTCTGGCAGACCTGTCTTGTGCACTTTACCTCTCATTTTTGTCCCTACCCCAGAGCCTAAGAAGGTCCATAAAAATCCACTAACTCCAGAACCCCAAAAAAGTAAATTTGGTCTCTGGGAAGCCCTGAACCTCAACTTCCCCCTTCCTTTCCCTTCACCCCATGAGGCTGGGGCTCTAGAGGAGTGAGGTGTCTCAGCTGAGGCACATCAGTGAATGTTGGGGGTTTTGGAGAAGTTTTTTGCTTCTCACTTGGGTGGCACCCAACTGATTCTTTTGTGGGTTAATGACCCCGACCCAAAAAGGGTTCCCCACCCCGACATAAATAAAGAAAACATTGAAACTTTTTGTGTTGGACATAATATTTTACTTTATTTAAAATGAAGTTTGATAAAACACTTAATCTTTCTCATGTTAGTTTAACTATTTCATAATTTAAATTAAACCATTCTTACTAGCAGCAGCTGGTTCAGAAAATAAGGTCACCAAATCCAGCAGGGTAATTCTCAGCCCCACCCCTTCTGCCTGAGCCCCACCCCTTCCGCCTGAGGCCATGCCCCTTCCAGGTCAGCCTGCAACCACTTCCAAAATTTGTGAAGTGGCCCCCCCTTGCCAAAATTATTGCCCACCCCAGTCTAAAAGGAGATCCAAGTTCAGGGGAAGAGGGGACCATTGTCTGATCACATGGGCCATAGAACATCTCCAAGTTTACTCCTAAAGCATAACTTTCAGAAGAAAGATCCAATCTTGATTTAAAACTGGTGACTGATGGAGAATCGCCTGGCAAATTCTTCCAATGGATAATTATCTGCCATGTTAAAAATGTCCACGTTATTTCCAGTCTAAATGTATCCAGCCTCAACTTCCAGCCACCAGTGTTATAGGTACTCGTAGATCGGGGCAGACAGTAAGCGGCTCACAGGCCAGACACGGTTCACCAGGGCTAGCCCCTGGCAGGCCACCCACATTTTATTTACCTGGGTGTCTGCAGGTACGTTCACTTGCAGCTCCCATTGGCTGTGGATCACCATTTTAACCCTGACAAATTACATCCAGCCTGCAGGCTATTTATTTTCCACCTCTGTCACAGATTATAGTCAAGTCACCCCTTAACCTTCTTCTCATTCAACTAAATACATTAAGTTCGAGTCTCGGTACAAGGTATGTTTTCTAATCCTTCAATTATTCTTGTGTCTCTTCCCTGAACCTTCTCCAATTTATTGATCTTCCTCCTTGAATGTGGACACCAGAACTGAATACGGTATTCCAGCAGTGGTTGCCCCAATGACAAATTCAGAGGTAAAATTACCTCATTAGCCCTTTTGGCAACTGTGTTGCTCTGGGAGCTTATGTTCAGCTGATAATACGCTTTGGTCCCCACATTATTCGGAGTCACTGTTTTCCAGGATAGATAACACATCCCATAAGCATGGTCTTGCTTTCTTTGTTCCTAGATGCATAAATTTACATTAACTTGATTTAGAATGTGTATTGTTTACTTGCATCCAGCATACAAGCAAAAATTTTAAATAGCATAGGTCCAAAGACCCAATTCCTATGGGCCCTCACTAGAGAAACACCCATTTAATGACAATTCTCAGCCAGCCTTTAATTCATTTAATGTGTGCATAGTTAATTTTATATTCTACTTTTTTAATCAGAATGTCATGTTGTACCAAGTCAAATGCCTTTCAGAAGTCTTGCTATGTTGCATTAACACTATTATCTTTATCAAACAAACTTATAATCTCATCAAAAAAGATATCAAATTAGTTTGACAGAATCTATTTTTCATAAACCCATGTTGATTGGCATTAATTATATCACCCTTCTTTAATTCTTTATTAATTGAATCCAGTATCAGGTGCTTCATTATCTTACCTGAGTAGGATGTCAGTGTGACAAGATTGTAATTACAATGTCATCCCATCTACCCTTTTGAAATATTGGCATGACACTAGCTTTCTTTCAGTCTTCTGGAACTTCCCTGGTGTTCCATCCAAGACTCTTAATGTTAACTTCTGAGATTTATTAAAAATTATGTAGAGCTGCTGAATTAAAAATGTTTAGCATCCTCCTGAGTTAGTGATGGAATGGCATGTAAAGAGTGTTACTTCTGATTTTTCCCCAAGTATAGGACAGAAATATTTATTCAACACTTTTGCCTTTTCTGCATTATTGGTAATTCTACCATGTCCAGATGATTTTTGTTCCTAATGCACATGGACGCCTTATTTTCTTTAACTGTGCTGCCCAGAGATTTCTCCTTGTGTCTTTTCAAGGTCTGCCTGAACCATCAGAGGTTCCCACATCATTTTAACAAAAGAGATTTGCTGAAGAACTGTAGTTTTACCATTATAATCTGAGTTTTAGAAGCTCAAAAGGAAAACCATAGGAGGAAGGGGGAATGAAAAAAACATGCAAATATCAATGTTAATGGGCTGTTCCGTCCATTCCATTTAAATAACAAGCAAACACAGCAGCCAGTTCCTTAGGCCTCAGTTTCTTTGACAAGTCATTATTTGATTGCTAAGGACCCTACAAACTTCACGGCCATGAAAGGGAGATCATGATATTGCCACACTGCTGTGCTGCCTGCAATGCTGGGTCGCCAGAGAGTGTCTGTTGACCGTGCATCCAGCTCTGAAGGCAGTCCCCCAGAAGCAGCACAGAAGTCAGGGTGGCAATACCATTCCATGCCACCTGTATTTTGGCATGGCTACCTTCAGAGCTGGGCACCCAGAGAGTGGTGGCTGCTGACTGACCTCCCAGCTCTGTGGGCAGCAGCACAGAAGCAAAGATGGCAGTACCACTGTAACTTTTTGTGTGTCAATGTCACAGCACCTCCTGCTGGTCACTCCAAGCTCAGTCCAGCTTCAGAGTGCTCTGTCCGAGTGGCATCTCAACCACTGTTACCTGTCTGTCCATTTTCCGCACTCATCAGGCCCTGCATCTCTCCCAGACTGTGGCACCCTTCCCACAGGGTACTGCTCCATAGCAGTGCCCACACGCTGAGGACCTCCCCTGCTGGGAAACCCCATTACCCTAAGCCAACACTTGCCTTGGTAATCTGCAGTCACTTGTCATCTAGCTACTTCCTTCAGGGGCAAACTGCAGTCTGAACTGGCCATTTCATCATTGGTAGGGTAGAGGGATTGGACTTGCTGTCTATTCCTGCCCTGGCTGTCCCTCTAACTCTAGTCCCTTCCTGGGCCTCTATTGCTGGACCGTAGCCTGAGGTTTATTCAGGCCCAGCTTTCTTGGCTCACCCTGTCTTCCCCCAGCACTGCTCTGTCCCAGGTACCCCTGCTAACAGGCAGCTAGATCCTTCTTCCTCCAGAGCTGGACCGAGTGAGCTGTTCTGATTGACTGGATCAAGCCTGCTTATGATTGGCTCCAGCCCTCTTCCAGGGCTGTTTTAACTTTAACTCTTATGTGCCACTGCAGGGAAACCACCCTGTCACAACTATACCGTGGCATCCTTTCTTCTGAGCTGTTGCTGGCAACAGTTGTCTTCAGAGCTGGGCTCCTTCAGATGAGCCAATGCTCTCCAGCTGCTCAGCTCTGAAAGCAGCACCACCACCAGCTCAGTGCAGAAATAAGGGCGGCAGTACTACAATTCCCCTGCACATACAGTAACCTACAATAACCTTGTGACACCTCCCACCCACATATAATTCCTTTTTGGGTCAGGGGCCTACAATTACAACACAATGAAATTTCAGATTTAAATATCTGAAATCATGGAATTCATTATTTCTAAACTCTTATGACGTGAAATTGACCAAGATGGACCCTGAATTTGGTAGGGCCCTGATTATATTGCATTGCTGCTAATGCATGTCTTTAATCAACGAGAAGCTAATGCATGTCTCTAATCAACGTCCAGTATTGCTTAACGTAGAAGTAATGTCTTTTCTGACAACCACTTAGGTCAGGTCTATACTAGACCCTGGAGGTCCATTTAAGTTATGCAACTCCAGCTACGTAAATAACGTAGCTGGACTTCACGTACCTTAAGCCAAGTTTCATGCTGTCTTTATAGTGGGAGGTGGATGGGAGCAAATGCTCCCATTGGCTTCACTTACTCCTCATGAATTGAGGCGTATCAGTGTCCACGAGGGGTGCCCTCAGTGTTCAATTTAGCAGGTCTTTACTACGTATGCTAACTCAAATGCCAGAAAATTGATCTCTGGTGTGGCAAGTGGAGACATGGCCTTAGCAACTGGAACATTTGGTACTTCCCTGTTATATACTTGAACCATCAATCAGGGGAGTGAGTCCATATACCAATCTCTCCTCTTCTAGTGCCTTATGCCTTTCTCTGTTGCCGAGGCTCGTCTGTCAGGAGGTAGTTGTGAGTAGTCATGCCCAGTGGTAGGAGCAGAAGTCGAAGCCTGACGTAGGCTTGAGACTGAACAGAGGATAGTGCTGGATATTGGGATCCAGGCACAGGCTGGGGTTGAAGCCAAGATCAGACTCTGTAGGCAAACCAAAATGGTATAGTAGCCAGGGTCCAGGTATAGACCACGAGTTCAAACCAGGAGGCCAGAGTCTGAGGGTTGCGGGGAGGGGGGTCAGGGTCAGGCAGTGGATGCAGGGCTGAAACAATGTCAGAATAGGGCAGGGACAAGGCTGGAAGAGGGCTTGGGCAAAGCTGGGGTTGGAACAGGAACAGGAACCAGATCAAGATCAGGGTGAGCATCCAAAGAGGCTGTTACTGTGTAAAGCAGCAGGAGGGCTCCTGGCGAAGTTGTGCTGTTTCACAGACTAAGCTGCAGTTGTGATGGGATTGGGGACATGCCAGCATCGAGGGGGGGTGGGCATCACCTGACCTAGGCTCCGCTAAGGGATAGGCTGCTGCTGCCTTCCTGAGGGCTGAGTCACTGTAGGCTCCTTTTAAGTCAATGCAGCTGAATTGCTTCTCCTTGCCCGAGTGATGACTGACTGCGACTCTGTTAAAGGGGTGAGTGGTGATGAGAGCTCAATGAGCAGCCCTGATCTGGCTGCTGGCTTGCCTCACAAAATCACATTGCAATGAGAATAGTTTTCTTGATCCATATTTAAATCAAATGACTTGCAGAGTTGATGAGTGTGGGAATCAATGGGTATAACTGAAATTCAAACTCCTGTTAATAATTAACGGTTTTGTTGCAATAGGCCTAGAGGCCTACATGGTAAGTAGGGTTGCCAGGTGTCCAGTTTTGAACTGGACAGTCTGATCTTTGAGCTTTCTGTCTGGGAAACCAATTGAAAAAATACCGGACATATAAATGTCCGGTATTTTCTAATTAAGTTGAATTAAGTTTTATTATCATTATCATGAGTATCAAGACTGTGTGAGCATGTCTACCAGCCAGGCAGTACACAACTACACAGTAGAAAGGAGTGGGGCAGGGCAGGGCTGGGGCGGGATTGAATCCCGGGGCTGGACTTGCCTGTGTGCCCTGCTGGGATGGTGCATGGGATGCCAGCCCTGCTCCCCGCCGGCTGGTTCCCACCCCCGCTCCTCTCCCTGGCCAGCCCCACTCCCCCCCACCAGTCCCACTCCCCCCAACCCTCTCCCGTCAACCCTGCTTCCCGCTGGCCAGTTTCCCCCACCCCAATCTCCCTCGGCCAGCCCCCCCCCCCCACCCCCTCTCAGCCAACCCTGCTTCCCGGTGGCTGGTTTCCACCCTGCCCCCCAAATCTCCCCTGACCAGCCCCACTTCCCCCAACCTCCTTCCAGCAAGCCCTGCTCCCCTCCTAGCCAGCCAGCCATCCCCCCCTATCTGAGATCAAGTGTGTCTGTTATTTTTTTTGAAACCATCTTGTAACCCTAATGGTGAGGACCCCATTGTGTCAAGCACTGCTCAAATCGTTAATGCAGGTCCCTCTCTTAAAACCCACTGACTTCATAATGGTGAGCATGTACTTTTACCAACTGATCCTTTGATAAATGTTCAGCACAGAGGTGTTCACTCAGAGTTTAATGAGCCTTCTTGAAGGGCTAGTGTCATTTATAGACTTCATCACTCCCAGCAGACTGCTCATGAGCTGAAAGTTGTATTTCCCCTTCCATTGCACCTGCCTCTACACCCTTCTGACAAAGTCCAGTTACCCTGGTAATACTTTTTTCTAATGATGGTCTTCCTAATAAAGGATCTCCAGTTCAACCTTTGAAGTGCTTTAATTCTGAAAAGGGCATGTGGGGCTTGATACTATTCTAGTTCTCAGACATCAAGCTTAGCTGCAAGAAGTGTCAGCATTTGTTATAATTTGCTCTAATAGTTGCAAAGCTGTCATCTAGATTTTTGAGTCTTTTACAGTTTTGAACATCATCCTACCCTCTTGCTCTTCAGTAGCAAGGGCTGCAAATTTATCTCTGCTTCTCAGGAAGCAAGGGCAGCTGAAGACCCACTGTTATCAGCCAAGGGCTAACCTGACAACATGAAAGAAAATTTACATTTCTGAACAAAATGTTTCTATTAATTAAAATTTGCAACCCCATCACTGTGAAGAAGGCAGTTATTGTTCTCCTTTAACATATGAACTAAAGAAAGCCCAGAGAGTTCACATGGTGATCCAAGAGCAAAGCTGGAATAGAATCCCGGAGTCTTGGCTTCCACTTACCTGCTCTAACCATTAGCCAGCACTGACTCCCTGGGGAAAAATATTGTAATTAACTGTATTGATTTATCTTTAGTGCAGGTTCTTTTGCTGCTGCTCTTGTTTTGCCCATCCATTGCCATGTTATAAAGGGCTTTTGCAAAGGGATCTCTGGGAGTGCTAAACAACATTTTTCAAATGAACAGTTTATTTGCCAGAAAATGCAGTTATTCATATTTCAGACAAATTTGCAGCAAGAGTTTTGGTCAAAAATAAATATTTTTAAATATGCCTGAAGAGACTTTTGGCCCTTTTCACAGAATGGCTGGAGGAAGCAGTGGCAGAAGTCTCCCATGTAACTTGTTGTCTCATGGTTAGGGCACTCATCTGAGATGTGGAGCTTAGCTTTGAATTTGGGATTCCCCAATTGCAGTAGAGTGCCCTGGCCGCAAGACTATGGGATATTTTAGGGCAGGTCTCTGTCAATATCTCATGTTGAAATTGTTTCACTTAGGATAAAAAATTAGTCATTGGAGCAGGGACTTGAATATGGGTGTCGCAATGGTCAGAGCATTTGACGCTATGGGGATTCTGATTTGGGTGTGCATCCATCTTTTCTGCACAAGCCGTTCCACTTTGTATTAAGTGCTTGAACAGTCATTGGGCTAGAGCCTTGAGGGAAGTGAGACTAGCTCTACATAGTCTGGGGATCAGGGCACTCCTGTGGGGTGTGTCAAACCCAAGTTGAAATCGCGGTTCCAGTGACTATGTAATTACTTATGCACAGTGGAACAGCTTCAAGAGGAAAGACAGAGATCTGCCATGTAGTAACCAGAGCCCCGTGGCTTGGGCACATTCCTGCCATGTTGGACACCCAAGTTCAAATAGCTGCTCCACATCAGGTAGAGAAGAAAACTAACCCTGGGCCTCCCACATCCCAGATAGTGCTCTCACCTTCAGAGCTAGAAGTTATAGTGGAGGTAGAACCTCCATCACCACCTCGTTAGTCATTCTTTTCTTGGCTTTTTATTTTAAAAGATGCCCAGGAACAAACCAAAACATTTCACTTCTGATAAAACATGTTTTTGTTTGATCTGGAACAAAATATATATATTTGCTGACCTTTTCAATCTGCCAAAGTTTTTCAGAATTTTCAGTTTGGGTCAAAGTTGAATTTTTTTACAAAAATTCAGAAGGGCCATCAAACTGAGAAATAGGGTATTACCCCAGCTTTAAACTACTACAACAATGATGCCATTGAAGTTTCTGAATTAGGCCACATATTTACTACAACAGAGAAAAGTTAAATATTTTCATTCTTTCTGTGGTTGTATATTCAGGCTGTTTACTACAGGTTGAACCTCACTAGTCCAGCACTATCTAGTCTGGCAACATTCGTGGTCATGTCCACTTGTCATGGGTGTAGCCAAGTTTCCTGTGGTCCCATAAAGTTTGTTTATAGCCACCAGTCCTGGTTCTCAATGTTCTGTGTTGTTGTTTAGCTCTAATTTACCTCTAAATGTTTTCTAAGAGCCCAGTAAGCAGTGGAAGTGTTGGTAATGCTGCTAAACAATATTGACCTCCTGTAGTCCAGCAAATTCTCTGGTTCAGCACCGGTTAGGCCTTGAGGGTACTGGACTAGAGTTTCAACCTATTTTCCATTTTCATGCCTGGAATTGATTAAGGATGGAAGTAAAATTTATCTGCTTGAGACAGGTTTTAGTCTGGCAGGTCTGATCACTTCTATTTTTCATTAACAGATGGCATTTAAAAAAAAATATTAATGTTTTATCTCAGAAAGATCTGTACATAATTTATGCTAACTTTGTATATGCAATACAGACTGAAGTGAGTTTAAATGGTATGTATCCATTTATAGACTCAAAAAGGGAAAAGAATAACACCACAATCAGTAAAGACGTATGCATGTGTATAAAGTTATTGACATACTTGTTTGTAGGATAGCAGTTGACGTTCTCAAAGACAATTCTAAAAGGATGTTATATTTGATACTTCTTAATTTATTATGGTGAACTATAATGTGATCAAAACTCCATATCTGGCATATGTATATTTAAAGTACAGGCAGTCCCCGGGTTACGTACAAGATAGGGACTGCAGGTTTGTTCTTAAGTTGCATCTGTATGTAAGTCGGAACTGGCATCCAGATTCAGCCGCTGAATCTGGACACCAGTTCTGACTTACATACAGATTCAACTTAAGAACCCCAGGCGTCCCCAAGTCAGCTGCTGCTAAAACTCTCTGCAGACCAGAGAGACGCTGAGCAAAGCGGCGCAGGACCCGGGGCCGGACCCGTGGCTCCCGCAGCAGACCAGGGAGACGGGGAGCAGCTTTTCTCGCCCCGGAGGAGGCGGGTGGCGGGACCAGGCGTCCCGCCGCTCCAGTCTTCCGGGGCGAGAAAATCCCCGTTCGTATCTGCGGATCCGACATAAGTCGGATCCGCGTAACTCGGGGACTGCCTGTACTTGTTCATGCAATTTTAAGATAGTCTTCATAGAGTGTTTTAAATGTGTTCTGAAAAGAGGTACAGAAATAATTTTTACTAAAACTTTTTAAATCTCCCAAAACCAAAATTGTCTTAAATATAAGGTGCATATTAGGAATGTTAAAATATATGTTTATTGAGATAAACATGTGACTGTTGAAAATGCCAATGGTTACACGTTTACATGCGGCGTAGGGGATGTGGCTTTTAGGCTAGCTCCCCATGCAGACTGGCTACCATGCAGCCACCCGGTCCCCCTCACTCCCATGCTGTTGCCTCTGTTATAGAGACAGCGGTGGGGGCGGGGTGTGTGTGATGCTGTGTGTAACCGTGAAGGTTAACCAATGAGTTGAGTCTCATCTGTTCACCATTTACATGTTTACACTTTCACATCCCTAGGGCATATCAATGAATTCTTCCTCAGAGAGTTGTAATCCTCAGGGCTCGACAAACTATAGCATCTACTCGCCCATGGCGAGTAGATTTCAGCCGTGCACCCCATTTATCAGCGACGTGCGCATGCGCAATGCGGCTCTTGCGCATGTGCAGTGTGGGGCTGGTGAGCGGTTTTTACCACGGTTTGTCAAGCCCTGGTAATCCTTAATTATGAAAATGAAGACAAGTCAGAGCTATCGCGCATGGGCAGTTCGGAGGATAGTATTTGGTGTGTGAACGTCTCCCGAGAAGTCCTACCTCTGGCATTAGAGAATTTGTAGGCAGATTTTTGCACCCTTAGATGTCAGCATGAAATATCCCAGTTGCTCCTCCTCTTCAACTGCTGAGACAATTTATAGCAAAACATCTTTGGCACTTGCCCTGTGTAACTTTCCATC
This sequence comes from Pelodiscus sinensis, assembly GCF_049634645.1. Taxonomy (NCBI): domain Eukaryota; kingdom Metazoa; phylum Chordata; order Testudines; family Trionychidae; genus Pelodiscus; species Pelodiscus sinensis. The sequence continues at coordinate 97,413,372 of NC_134713.1, read as the reverse complement.
TCCATTTCTTCTACTTACCACCTGTATCTCCTTGAAGACAGCTGGCAGCAGTATCAGCTTGTCCCTTTTCAATGTGTAATTCCCTAAATATGTGATGGGCTTATCAAAAATAAAAACAAATATGCCAATTTTGTGATGCCACTGGAATGACTTCTCTTTCCCTAGCAGTCTCTTCTTGTATATTTTGCTCTGTGGCTAAAGACTCATAAGGACAGAGCTACGAAGGTCAGCTGATGCTTTGGGCGACAGTGGTTATGATTACCAACCAAATATTTGCCACTATAAACCACAGTTGTGTTATAAACAGAGAGTAAGAATGAGACACTGCAATGTCTGGGCAAATGCTGACATTTTAAAGGTAGCCAGCATGCTTTGTGTATTGAAAATGAAGATTGCCCTATGTAACAGACGGTCATACGTAACAGAAGAAACTCCGGTCATCTGAAGAAGTGGGTTGTGCCCATGAAAGCTCATGATACCATCTACATGTTTTGTTAGTCTATAAAGTGCTACCAGACCATTTGTTGTTTTTTAAGTGTAACAGAAGGAAGTGCAGGATCTATTTTCCCCCCTGCCTTCATCACAGAACACAGAAGTCCCTCAAAGAGAGGAGAGAACTCAAATGATAAAGAAAGAAGATGGTTTGTTCTCTATCACCAATTCTGTGCTCTTTATTTATACTCACGTGACTGTGTATTAAGTACATTTCCCAGATCTGAAGAAGAGCTCTATGTAAGCTCAAAAGCTTGTCTGTCTTAACATTCTGAGAGCATTAGAAGATGGCCCAATAAAAGATATTACCTCACCTATCTTGCCTCTCTCTAATATCTGGAACCGTACTTTGTATGAATCTCTCATTTGGCAGCCGTATAAGCCTGGAACTAAAGGGTTTTTCTTTCTTTCTGTTGTTCCAGTTGGAGTGATTGAAGGCATCCTTTCAGTCCAGGCCAATCCTCTGCTCATCTAAGGAAATCCATTTTATATCAACCAGCTGATACAGGCTGGAATCTCTTTGCCCAGTCTGGGACACCTTCCAGCTGTGAAACCAGTGATGACTTGGAAGATAATATCCATTGAGATAGCAATAGTTCACTATTGGGGAAACAATAATATTCTTTACTCCAGTGTGTTTCTCTCTCTTTCACTCTTACACACATACACGTTATTGAGAAAAATGCATTTTTCATAGTCTCTTTCATAAGGTTCTGGAGCCTCAAGGGATGACCAAAAAATTAATACAGAAGAGCTTTGGATGTCAAACTTGTCAGTTAATTATAACCTTACAACTATCAGGTGTCTCCCACTTCATCAAGTGGTCAATATGTGAATTCACATCACTTGTCACAGTACTGTAACAATGATCTTCTTTGGACGCAGTCTTCTAGCTTGTCTTTATCTAAAACCTTTGCATAGATGCCTTATATAAGATTACAGTGCTATTCTTTTTTTTTTTTAAGTATTTTAATTTAATATACTTCTCTCATTATTGGCTGCTCCCTCCCACACACATGCAGCTTTCGGTTCAACAAAGTCATAACTTTCAAACTTAGCAAAATTTCTCAGTTCTAGCCTATGCCCAGGGTAAATATTGAGCCCTTTCTAGGAGCCAGGCTGCTCATCTGCATGGCCTAAATCTATGTAGGACAATCTGCAGCAGCTACAGCATAACTGTGTGGCTATTTTTGGCAACATACCTTCTGTCTAGTGGTATTAGAGCAGCGGGAGGCTGCATGTTTACCCTATGGATGTTGTGCATGTTGCAGGGTGATTGAAATAATATTTTGCCAAACAAACAAACAAAACATATATACATGTACAGAAATTATATGATATGACTTCTTACATACAAATACAAGCCGATTAATTTTGTCGTTTCCTTTTTACTGTCTGTACTTGCATGCTGAGTGGCATGTTAGACAGTGAAACAGCAAGTTAATTTTCCCTATATGTCAGTGAAAATAAATTCCCACGTTTCTGACTCTTGCTGATCTTATATTGCAATATTAATGAGTAAAAATGTGCAACCACTAGTTTTTCTTTCTCCTAGGACACAGATTGGACTGACACTTTTATAGTGGGCAGGCTTAAATGTTGAAATGATGCTTTTTGTTAACATTTAAATTGCATTATAGTGATCACCAAGCTCTTCATTCTGCCATCCATATGCATATTGAGTTCATACTTTCAGAGTAAAGTAGTTCTATTGAGCTCAGTGGGGCTAATGGAAAAGCAAATACTGTTCAGTGGTTGTAATGTACTGCAAGGGTCCTCGTGCCATTTGGAATGGTTGTCTATAAAATAGTTGTTCTGCTCAAGAGGACATTTACTGCTGAAGTGCAACACTTTTAAAGCTCAGTTATTGAAAAGTTGAGGCCTAAATGTTATGGCGCACACATGTCAACATTTATAAATTACATTTATAAATTACAAATTCCTTATACAGTACATTGATAATGGAAAATAATTGAGGCCATTTTTTTTCTTGAGTACCATGAAACATCTTCACATTTTTTTAAAGAATATTATTATTTAGACAAAATGTAAATTTCTGGGATGGCTTTTTGATGTTACTCTAAACTAGCATATTGGTAGGCATAATATTGAGTATAATAGTGACTTCAGCGATAGTACCACAGTCACTAAAAACATTGTTGATTTATCAGTATTCAATCAAAGAACTGACGAAATATCCATCCAAAATTTTACAGCTCCTAGTACTAACATATCAGGTATTCAAGAAAATGTTGCTTTGCTCTTTAAAAAGCAAGTGTCGAGGTCAATTGTTGAAGCTAAGGTGCTGTGCTAAATTAAGTAATGTTCTTTGCTTTAAAGCTCTTACATTTTTCAGTATTTCAGCAAACTAAGCTCGTCATTATGTAGTTAAAAGTAAAACACCTCTTTTGTTTTAGAGGAGGATCTGTTTAGGGCAAAATTGGAGGCTACGCTGTGCTCCTTTTCTTTTTGCTGTTTTGAGATGGGTTAGCACTCTTAGACTGAAGCATCTATTATAAAGGGAGTGTTTTGAAGTGGGAAGTGGGGCAGTGTGGTAGGCAGCTGTCAGCACCAGTAACCGGTTGCTTTGGGCTTAGCTTCTATTAAGCAGCTCAACCTATTGACGCAGTGCACAGGGAAGTATTCAGCAGAATTCTCCCCCTCCCTATCCTCATTAATAATCTCCTATGCTGTGGATGTGACAAACCCCATTTTGCGTGGAAGTTGGGCCTGAAATTGTAAGACCTAGACAGATTGGACTTCAGAACTGGATTGTGCTAGCTTATATTTTTGCCATTTCCGAAGTTGCACATTCAGCTTTGCGTTTGACAAAGCTGCTTTGTTCCTTTTTTGGGTTGCTTAATTGCCATTTTCTGGTTTATTTTTTTTTTTAGTGTAAGGTGAAAACTGAGTAATGTTAGTCATGCAGATGTTGTGATATGGATTATGCTATGGATTTGTGATAGACTCTCTGAAATGCACATGAATACAATAATTGTAATGGAGAAAATGGGTAAGCACCTCATTTTTCATGTTCCTTGAGATTTCCTTTTAATGTTTTTTTTATTTATTTTAATGTGTGCAAATGGAAATATTATCCACTGTAAGGAAATGAACAGCTAGTCTCTTTCTCTTGAATTTTTGTTTCCTAATTAAGTTTGGAGTCTAATGTTTGTAGGAGAATGATTTCAAATTATGGTGATTATCCATTGATTTGATTTTTCTAAAATACATAGCACACAACCTGTGATTTGGTTATCAGTGATGAGACAGTGAGAAATGAAGTCTTATTTTATTTTTTTTCTTGTAATTTGAATGGAAAACATTTTTTTAAAAAATTGATACATTAAACAACTTCTGTAGTTTCATACTGCATAATTAATGTGCATAACTTTATCAATAACTTATTTCATGTTTAAGTTATATTTTTACACTAATTTTTATTGGACTAGTCTACCTTTTGCAGTTAAGGGGTCATATTTAGGAACATAGTGTATGTATCTTCTTGTTCTGAACAACACAGTAATTTGCTTTGAAAAGATCAGATTTAAATTAAACCAAATTTGGAAAGACTGGCAGAGGCAAAGAATAGCTATATGCAAAACATGAGGGGATCTGCTATTTTATTGTAAACAGTTTTTATTACAATACAGATTGGGCTTGGAGTTGCTAACATATAGGATAGATTTGGAATTAGGACGGAGAATTGTGACATCTCCATCAGAATGCTTTCTCCTCCTCTATTGACCTCTAACAATAATACTGGTGGGTGAACATATAAAACAGACTTGAGCAATAAGCAGCCCAAGGGCTGGATGCAGTTCACCAGCGCTAGCACGGGTTATTGCCAATGCCTGGTATAAAACATAATTCTGAAGCTGTATCCCGGGCTAATTAATGGGGTTCACTGGTACAAGTTGGACTTCCCTGGTCTGGCACCCTTGGCACCTGACTGGTCCCAGATGAGGGATTTTTCCAGACCAGGGGAGGTTATTTCAGGCCCCCTGCTACTGCCTCCCCCCCCGCCACCCCTCCAAAGGGTTGTTGGCTCCCCCCAAAGCCCAGATGAGCTGCGTGCCGGCTCCCTGCCCTACCCTTGCAGCTCAGGTGAGTCATGTGCCGGCTCCTTGCTCCCACTTTCACAGCCCAGCTGAGCTGTGTGCTGGCTCCCATCCACCCTCCTCACAGCCCATATGAGCCATGCCTCCCAGATTGCCCCATTGCAGCCCAGATGAGCTATGCACCAACTCCTGGGCCCCCACCCCCTTGCAGCGGGCCGGGACTCTCTGATCCTGGAACATATGTGGTCTTGCCAGACCAAAGAATCCTGGATTTTAGAGATGCAACCTGTAATTCTTTTGTACTATATACCTTTTAAAATATATTGACACCTATGTGTGTATTACATATAGAAGCTTTACTTCTCTTTCCATTTAGCTTATCCCCTCCTAACTAACCTTCCCCACCCCACACACACTCCAAAAATATTGTCTGAGGGATAGCCATGTTAGTCTGTAACTTTAAGAACGAGTGTCCTGTTGCACCTTTTATATAGTATCATGTGCTTTTGTGGATAAAACACACTTCATCAGATGTGTTGGTGTGGAAATAACAGAAACTTTTATTTATATATATATATATATATAAATAAGACAAACAGCGGAAGTAGTACCTGTCAATTGTAGGACCTATGTTAATAAAGCTAATTAAATGGGCTGGATGTGTTCCCGTAATAGCTTTTTATGCAAAAATGCAGATGTTAATGACAGGGGAAATTGGCTTTGTAATGTGGTAACCAGTTAAAATCTTTATTCAAGCACAGGGTAACAGTGTCAAATTTGTAGGTGAATTTTAGTTCAGCAGTCTCTCTCCGTAATTTGGGTAGGAAAATTCCTTTGTAGAATAATGGTTACTTTTAAATCCACGATTGAGTGATCAGGCAGGTTAAAATGCTCTCCTACGGCTTTGTGTGTTATTATTTCTGATGTCTGATTTGTGTCCATTTATCTTTTGTCATAGAAACTGTCTGGTTTGGCCAATATACATGGCAGAGGGGCATTGCTGGCACTTGATGACATATATCACATTAGAGCCGTGGTCCCCAACACTGTGCCCGCGGGGGCGCTTCAATGCGCCCGCCAGGTGCTCGGGGCTGGCCTGGCCCCGGGCACATGGTGCACGGGCGCTTGGCGGGGGGAGCGCGCTTGGCGGGGGGAGCGCCGGGCGCGCGGCACTCTGCGGGGGCGGGCGCCGGGCGCGTGGCACTCGGCGGGAGGGGGGGAGCGCCGGGCGTTCGGCGGGAGGGGGGGAGCGCCGGCCCTGGGCGCGCGGCCCTTGGAGGGGGCCCTGCCCCCGGGCGCGCAGCTGGGGGGGGCCCGCCCCCGGGCGCGCTAGTGTCCCGCCCCCCTGGCTCCCGGCGGGCAAACGGCCACGCCCCCTGGCGCCCGACAACCTCAAAAGGTTGGGGACCACTGCATTAGAGGATGTGCAGTTGTATAAGTTCCTGAGGATGTGGCTTATATGGTTAGGTCCTGTGATGATGTTGCTTGTATAGATGTGTGGACAGAGTTGGCAATGAGGTTTGCTGCAGGGCAAGATTCCTGGGTAAGTGTATCTGAGGTGTGATGTATGGCTACTGGTGAGGAATTGCTTCAGGTTGGGGTGGTTGTCTGTCTGTAGGTGAGGATTGGCCTGTGAGAGTGAGGGATCATTTTCCAAAATAGACTGTAGATTTTCAGTGATGCGCTGAAGAAGTTTAAGCTGGGGCCTGTAGGTGATGAACAGTAGTGTTCTGTTTAGGGAAGTTAAGTAGCATTTCATAACTAACCGAGTACTACTCAATTAGTCAATGGGGGGGGGGGGATGTCGCTCGCTTATTGTGGGTATGCAGGCTCCTACTACATTTAAACTGCAGAGCCACAGTGGAGTTAGCTCCCAGGGGCGGCACAAGATGGGACTGAGAAGTCCCGGCTAGTGCCAGCTTCGGGACTGCTGAGGCTCTGCATTTTAAATGTAGTAGGAACCTACTGTATCAGAGGCAGTGAGCAGGAGCTGGTGCTGGGTGGGAGCTTGCTTAAAAGCCTACTTAACCCCAGGTAACCCAGCCGGGTTCTTACTATATTTAAAATGCAGACACACAGCAGGGTTATGTCAGGGTTATGTTTAGTGAGCTTTTAAGCTGGCTCCCTCCAGCACTGTCTCCTGCTCCCCACCCTTACTGCCTCTGTATCAGAGGCAGCAAGGTGGGGGAAGCGAGTAGTTGAGTAGTGACTTGACTACCCGACAAACTTAAGCTTATCAGGTAGTCGACTACTTGAGTAGTCGCTTACATCCCTAGTTCTGTTGTTTTCCCTTTTTGGGCCTGTCTTAACGTGATTGACTTCTGGGTACTAGACTGGCTCTTGTGGCACTAGCATGATATTTGTTGCCATCACATTGTTCATTCGGCTTGTGTGTTCTTTCCCTTGCAGATCTAGGAAGCGTTTTGTCTGTTTACATTGTAAGTTCTGTGGGGCATGAACTGTCTACTGCTTTGTGCAATGCCTAGTGTTTTGTCATTAAGCACTATCATGGAAACATGATTATTAAGAATGTCTTTTATGAATAATAGTGAATTTCAAAACTCAAGTGGCAGCGCGGGCTCCCCACTGCGCAGGGGAGGAGAGGTGGGTCTGAGTTCCAGCCCCGTGTGCCACTGATAATTGGCTTGTGTGCCACTTATGGCATGTGTACTGTAGGTTGCTGACCCCTGCTATAGACAGTTGGCTTGTTTCCTCATAGCTATAAAATCCTGCTAATCTGGTTGTGATCATTGACTGCAAATCATACCAGATTTTATGGGTGCAGAGGGAAAGAGGGAAGAAGGAGAATCATGCCTAAAAGAGGTGGTTTTAGGCATCCTATTGGAAGTAGCCTAAAACCACCAGCCTCATCTTCATTTTTGAATTAATCTAGATTTTCAGATTTAAGACACCAATCTCTTCCTCAGATGAATTCCCTTGTAATACTGAGATCACAGCTTTTTATGCTGTATTATCTGTAAATTAGAAAATTCCAAAGTGGAAATGAAAGTATAGATTAATATACTACCATGGAAGGACATGAAATAAGAGGCATTGCTTTTGGGCATAAGGACTTCATTGAATTGCAGGTAATCAATTAGGTGATCAGAGGAAAGTGCTTGTGTGTTTAAGCAGTTGATAATTTGCCAGTGAGGATTTTTTTTAAAGTGATTTTAACTTATTGAAACACATCAGTGTGTTTTGGGAGCCAATGTGCAAAAGAAACTGTGTAAACATGAGAGGATTTTGGTGATGGTTGTGATGTGCTATGTAATGAGTATATGAAAATCAGAAGGATTTTGTTATAGTGAGTAACGGCAAAAGAGGTCTGAGTACAAAAGAAATCATGTATCACTTACTCTTAGGCAACGATAGAAACGAGAAAGCCAATATGATTGAATGGGGGAAAGGATGTGCTTACCTGGCTTTGCACCCCTCCCCCATGCGGTCCCTAGGCATGATGTCCCAGCCATGGCCTCCCTCTGTTCCCATTGGCTGCAATTGCAGTGGGGAAACCTCCAGGCAGGTGTCCATGTGCTGCAATTCCCCCAGCTGGGGAGAGGGAGAGCAGCAGTGCATGGAGCCGCTTACTCTCCCTCTGAACCAGATCCAGCAGTAAGGTTCAGGGCTTTCTTCCTCCCTCCACCTTTCCAGCAGGAAGCTGGTGCTCCAGCCTTGCGGGGAGGGGGTTGGAAAATGAGGCTGGAGCGTCAGCACGGGCTCCCAGCTGCAGGGGTTGGAGGAGGGCTGAGCTTGAGCCCTGGCCCGCTTGCAAGGCAGCAGGGCCGCGAACCACAGTTTCAGAACCACTGGGCTAATGACTAGGGTTTGTTTATTTTGTTTTGTTTTTGTTTTTGTAGCAGTGGTGGAAATAATTAGCAAATAACTGCTACTCAGGCATGTGATCTACTTTCAGTAAGTTAGACAATTTTTCAGCTTTTTAAAGACTGCAAAAGACACCAGTGAACACAAAGGGTTAAGAGAGTATATCACTTTGACTTTCTATTTTAAGTAATATTTTTAATCAGAAGAAGCTGAAAAAAACACTTGAGACCATCCACAGTTATTTTTCACACGTCTGAATATGTAAGGGAAAAAAAGAAGGGACATCCAAGTCTTGTATAAATTCTTTGAGCCAGATGGCCATCATGGGTTAAAATCCCACATAACAATTTGTGCCTTTACCCAATATTGACATCACAGTGGAAAGTCTCGGAAAGGCACCGCTGACACTGATAGATATTAAAAATACAAGGTAAGTGTGAGGTCTTGGCTATAATTATTCTTTTTTTTGATAAAATGTAATGTGCAGTGTTTACATGGACAGCTACTGCATTGAAGTGAATGTTTCATTTCTCTGCAAAATCAGTGAACTATGTTTATGTCTAACATTTATAGCTAAGAAAACTGTAGATAGTATACCGAGCTTTTGAAGTCACAACCCCCTTCTTCAGATCTGAAGAAGTGACTTGTGCCCATGAAAACTCATGATACCATCTACATGTTTTTGTTAGTCTCCTAGGTGCTGTAGGACCATTCGTTGTGTGTTCAGTTTTTTCAGTTATAGATGAACATGACTACCCCTCTGAGACGTTTATATTTGATGTGTTAACCTGTAAACTATTTTGAGAGAATTTGAGTGTGAAAGTCAGTAGCAAGCAAGTTCTCGGACCTTTTAACATATGAAATGAGGAGAAATAGAGATGAAGGCCAAATACTTTAATCACCAATCCTGTGAACACTTCAGCAAGTACCTAGCTGAGGGCAGAATTTTAAATGTGATTTTAAAAAAAGTCTGTAAAGAGAGATAGGTAGGTAAATAATGTTAGGGGTGGGTTTTAGGCTATAATTTGCCTTTAGAAATCGAAGTCTGCTAGCTTCTTGTGTGTATGCTCACTTGGTATCTCTAAAGATGGTGACAATGCATTGATGTTCTCCTATAACTGGAAGTAATTTAATATTTTTTGCGTTTAGTGGAGAGAGAACAAATTCATGAGCTTGTTTCCTGTGGTTTTTGGGTGTTTTGTTTTAAGGTAGAGAATAAAGCAATGTACATTTAAGAAACAAAAGCAAATTATGACTGGGAGATTGAAGACAAGTCATAAAAACCTGCACACAAATTGCAGGGTTTTATCACAAAGCAGGTACATTTTGTCCCTCATGAAATGCAGTGGATATAACTGCAGTTTAATTTGGTCCAATAAGACTAAATGCAAGAATAACCCTCTCTTTTTTATGAAAATATAACAGTTATGAAAGGCTGTTAGAATTGTCCTACAATCTGTGTTGTCATTAGTGTGTCTAGTTTTGAAAAAAAAATATTTATAATTGAACAATCACAAGAAGATGGCAGTTCAGTTATAGTTTTAGGCTGTGTCTACATTGGCACCCTTTTCCGGAAAAGGGATGATAATGAGACAAGTCAGAATTGCAAATGCCGCGGGGGATTTAAATATCCCCCGCGGCATTTGCATGAACATGGCTGACGCTTTTTTCCGGCTCGGGGCTTTGCTGGAGAAAAGCGCCAGTCTAGATGGGATCTTTCAGAAAATAAAGCCTTTTCCGGAAGATCCCTTATTCCTGATTTTAAGAGGAATAAGGGATCTTCCGGAAAAGGCTTTATTTTCCGAAAGATCCCGTCTAGACTGGTGCTTTTCTCCGGCAAAGCCCCGAGCTGGAAAAAAGCAGCAGCCATGTTCATGCAAATGCCCTGGGGGATATTTAAATCCCCGGGGCATTTGCAATTCCGACTGGTCTCATTAGCATCCCTTTTCCGGAAAAAGGTGCCAATGTAGACACAGCCTTACTGGACATTGCGCTTTTCTCTAATGCTGGGTCTCTGTCAGAAGACTGGAGCATGTGAAAATATTCACATCTGTTCCTCACTTTATTTTCTCTTGGTGCAGTGTCAGTCCTTTGTCACCTACAGCTGGCATTAGGCTGATGTTAACTGAGTGCTGAGAAATGAAGACATCTTAGTATTTTGGTCTGCTGTTTTCCTGTCACCAGACATGGGGGGAGAGGGAAAATCTCTTAATACATATTTGTTTTTGTGGCCTCTTACAAAGTGAATTTGGCTCTTTTCTATGAGGAGTAGGAAGTAGTGGTGGTGATGATGATGATGATGTGTATATACCTTTGATGTGACAAGATGGGAAAAAATTCCGTGTTATTGCTAAGTTCATTACATGTGGGAAGCAGAGGAAGAAATGTAAAATAGTGATAGAAATGTAGCCGTGTTAGTCTGGGGTAGCTGAAGCAAAATGCAGGACAATGTAGCACTTTAAAGACTAACAAGATGATTTATTAGATGATGAGCTTTCCTGGGCCAGACCCACTTCCTCAGATCAAAAAAAGCATACTAAACTAGACTTTTCATTGAGTCCCTGAAGTCCTTGGAGAGTTGCTAGCTCTCACATTCTTCTGTCTCTCAGGATTCTTATTATAAAGCCTGTTTCAATGTTCTTTAAGTTTCTTGCTCTGGTGCCTACAAATAATAATTAGAAAATATAAATGACATATCAGATAAATAGCTTATCACCAACAGCTTGCATTTGGTTCATTGCCTCCTTAGAGAAACACTATATAAATTAAATTGTTTGTTATTCTGGAACTATTCCTGCTTCAAAGTCAGATCCAACTATCACGTCATTGGACATATTTTAGAGGAGAACATTCGAAGAAGAGCTCATTTTGAAGATGCTGGTTTTGCTTCAGAGACTTGGTTTCCATGGTCCTTTTAAGTGGCAGATTGGCGGATTGTTCTTTATGGATTTTTAAATCCAGCATATGCTGACATGCTTCATCTTCAAAAAGGCGGTGATGTGACAGAGAATCTGCTTTTTGTGGGGTGAGGTTTGTTTTGTTTTTTCTTTTTACTACTGTACCTACCTCATCAAGGAGAGAGTGTCCCTTCTTGGCTGTATGCCCATATTTAGAGCCCAGATGACAATTCCTTATGTTCAGTTCCAGACAGTAATTGCACTGAGCTGCTGTGTAAGCGGGAAAAGGAAGTTTTCATTGTGTAATGCCCACAGAAGTATGGAGCAAACAAAGCTTCATGCTGCTGGGACTGCAAAATAAACTAAATCAGTCTGTAAACTCCTTTATTATCTAATGCAAAGCAAATCAAGGCACTGTCACGGGGACAGATTATTTATTAGCCTGGGGTGTTGAGAAATACAATCAATTATATTTGCCAAATAATTATAAAAAAGGCATCATTGAATACTGGCTCTGCAGCGCAGATTGGAAGGAGACATTAACATAACTATTTTTTTAATTAATCACAGACCGTCTTTACAGGACTGTACAAAACAGGTCTGGCCCTACAGGCCTGACACTCTAATGGTTTGATTACAGGAAGCCCTTGCCATTTGTGTGGGCTACATTCTTGAAATCACCGCAAATGGTGAAATCCACAAATTTTAGGGGCAAGAGGTGTGTGTTCCCAAAACAAAACAGCCACCTTTTTCCATCCACTTCTAGTTTCTGGCAGTGGCCAAATACAATAGTGATGAATCATGATTCTCATGATATTTATTATATCTATGTTTAAGTGTCACCGTATCATATGCCCAGTGAAATGTCCTGGTACTGTACGGCTCCGTTACTAGATTAGACTGGAAAAGCATCATCCTGCGGGGTCATGTGCTTGGGCTAATGTGGTGCAATGCAAAGCCGCAGATACCGAAACAGTGAATGGTGAGGGCTCCTGTAAATCTGTGATGGCCAGGAAGGAACCTCACTAGACCACAAAAGATTTTTTTTTAAAGCACATTTTTAAACTTGGTCATTTAATACATAGCCAGAGTCTCCTGGTGTTAACCCCACTTAACCCAGAGTGGTACAGAAGAACTTAGTTCCTTGTGGGGGAGGAGTCTTACATTTTTAAGGTTGTGCACACATGGTTTCTCTACATTTACAGTGCTGTAGCTGCGTGACTGTGCTGCTGTGGGACTTGCTGAAGGAAGTGCCCACATTGACAGGAGAGCTACTTTCGTTGACGTAGATACTCTATAACCCTAAGAGGCAGTTGTGGTGTCAGTGGGAGAAGCCCTCCTATTGACAATGCTGTCTACTCCAGGATTTCAGTCAGTCTAACTGCATCATTCATGGGTGGATTTTCCATGTGTCTGTGGGACACAGCTATATTGACGTAGGGGCATAGGTTAAAATTTCCAAAAGTGCTCAAAGTTGGCTTACTGCTGTTCTCGTTGAAATAAATGGATACTTTTGGCTTTAGGGGAACCAAAGTTAGACATTTGCTGAGTGCTTTTGAAAATCCCACCCATATTCAGTTGTCGAATTAGGTTTGTTTGCAGTTTAATATTTTAAAAAACAACTGAAAGCTTTAGTTTGGTTGGAATGTTGTTTTGCTGCAGAACATTTAGAAATCTCAGATTGAAAATGTAATCTCATAGGAAACTACTTTGGTGGCAGATGGGTTTTATGAATAGGATTGCTGCTGCACTTCATTTTATCATGGGCCTCAGACCCTGCAACGTGCTTAGAGCACACATGCCAATAGCTAACAAAAAGATGTGGCCAGTCATCGTCTCCTTGACAAGCCAAACTATAAAACCAGTGAATTGTTGCAGAGGCTTTTAACGAGCACAAAGATAGAGCAGATCACACAGTCACCAACTGCTGTGTGTATAGACAGAACTCCTTAAAAACCTGCACTAAAATGTGTACTTTTTTTTTTTATTACACTATCAAGCTTGTTGTTAGGGGCCCCACATGAGGTTTCTTTCACTGCTCCTTATGTCGAGTTGATGGTTTAGCAACTGTGTCTCAACCAGGCTTCCCCCCACCTTCAATTTGAGCCTGAGTGCATATTTTGAAAAGAGCTTTTTCTTGGTTTGAGCTTGGTTCAGTGAACAAGGTGGCTATTTGAAAACAGTGGGGTGTAGAGTTGTATGTCTTGTCACCCTTTGCTTTTACCCTGGCTGACCTTCAAGCTGTGTAGGAGACAATACTTAGGATGATTAATCAGTCTTCACTTGTTATTCCCGGTAGCTTGCCTGGCTTAGAGAGAAGGGTGAGAAAGGAGAAGAGGAATATAAACACAAACATCATTTTCTAACATTTTGTTTAGAGGAGACAGTGGGATGGAAGACGCCAACCTGGATCAGCTGCTAGAAGACAGTAAGTTTGAGACCTGGTGCAGCATTACAAAGCACAGTGTAGTTAAAAAAACAGCTAACTGATGGACTCTTCTTAAGCAGATTTAGAACCTCTAGTACTTGTTTTATGTAGAGGGGGAAATTACTGCAATAGAAGCAGCTGAGAGAGAGCAAAAGTTTGGGGATTTTTCTCTTCATTCAAAATGTGTTAAATTATAGTGTGCAATATTCTTTAGCTATTTTGAGCATTTATTAAATATATCTAATACCTTTCCTCTGTAAAATGCTTTTACATACAAATATTAACACTGTATTATACATTAAAGCCATTATTTATTTTACCAACATTTTATTTATATAAAAATAATAGGTATTTAAAATCATACATTATTGAATGTTTATGGTGTTTTTGTTTTTGTTTTTTAAACTTCAGTAGCCTTTTTCATATCAATCTGTCCTTTCGCCTCAAATAGTTTTAGTCTGCTTTTTTGACAGGAAGAATTCCACTCATTTTGACAATTTAGTAGATACTTACAAAAGCTGTTCTTCAATGTCTAAGGGCCTGCTCAAAACCCTATGTTCCTTGCTTGAACCTTTACTTATTCTTCTGGATTAAAAAGTTACATGAAATAGGATGTTGATATAGGGGCACAAAATATTTGCAAACATTGTAAAGTCTACCATATGACTGCTGAAAAATTGTAATGATTTTTACCTATGTTCTTCAGTTACTTATTACAATACTGCTGTTTGGTAGTTCCACAACAAAGCAAAACTAATACATTTTGCTTGTGGAGTTCTGAGCGCTTACTTAGATCAGTATCTTGGCATGACTTGTGAATATGTGTCCTGTTACACTGCAACTAAACTATGTTACAGTAAATCATGTTTTCAGCGAATAACCTTTTTACAACAAAAATAACCAGTTTAGTAGTATCATACAGCAGTGTATTTGTGAAGTGAGGACTTGGGTATGGATTAATGCACTCTATAGAGGTGTGATTTCCAAAGAACATTCACATATGAATTGATTGGTCCATGTAAGCCAGGCATGGGCAATCTTTTTTTTTTTTAAATGTCTGGGGCAGGGCCTCAACAGGAAGGGGCGGGGCCAGGATGCCTCAGGCTTCCCCACCCACAGACCATGATTGCTCTGGGGGTGGGAATCCCCCAACCTCCTCCTCCCCTCCACTAAGCACCCGTGCCCCTGATGGTGGGAAGAGACTTCCTGTGCTCTCCCACCCCAAGCCAATCAGGGCCTGGGGGGGACGACATGCAAAGTCTCTTCCTGCCCGGCCCGAGCACGCAGCACTCCAGGTAGGGCGGAGGAAACTGTGCTCACGCCCCCTGCCCTCAGATCCTGATTGGCCTGGGGATGGGGGAGTATGCAAAGCCTCCTCCTGCCCTGCTAGGAGCACACAGCACTTCTAAGCGCTGCACGCTCCTGGCAAGGCTGGGGTAGGGTAGGGTTGCCAGGTGTCCGGTTTTCTACTGGACAGTCGGGTATTTGTGCCCTCTGTCCAGTAGAAAAATTCAGAAAATACCGGACATGTGCAATATCCGGTATTTTCTGAATTTCCGGCTGGGTGCTGGATGGACTCCTGGCGGGGGCGTGGGAGTGACTGGTAGGCGGGGCGTGATTGGCACTGGGAGCTCTGTGGTCACATGCAAAAGCTGGCTGGGGTGGGAGCAGTGGATAGGACTCCCAGCCACTCCCCCAGCCTGGATTCTGCCCACAACCAGAAGCTCCAGCGCCGATTGCGGCCCCACCTCGCAGCTGGGAGCCTCTGGCTGTGTGCAGAAGCAGGGGGGGCCACTCCCACTGCCCCCGCCTGGCTTCTACTAGCAACTAGAGAGAGTGCCTGCCGGGGGTGCGGTCTGTTGGACTCCGGCTGCGGACAGTGGCTGCACCTCCCCCGTCCCCCCCACCGCCTGCTCTGCTTCCCGCCCCCCTTCCTCGGCCCCCCCATCCCATCAAGCCCTCCCGGCCCTAGATCCCGCCCCAGCTCTGCTTCCCACCTCCCCTTTCTCCCAGCCAGCCCTGTGGCCCCTGACCCACCCCAGCCCCGCCCCCTTCCTCTCGGCCAGCCCCGCCCCCTCCCGGCTGGTTCCTTCCCCCCCCCCCCCCCCGCGCGCCCCCGGCAAGTGTGTCTGGTATTTTGGGGGATCTACCTGGTAATCCTAGGGGTAGGGTGGAGAGAACTTTGTGCACTCCTCCCACCCCCAGGCCAATCAGGGCTGGGGGTGGGGGCAGCATGCAAAGCCTCCTTCTGCCCTGCTAGGAGCGCATGGCACTACAAAGCCTAATAGTTCTGGGGATAGGGGAGCAGCAGGGTCTCTGCAGGCCAGATGAACCTGGTTGGTGGGCCAAATCCAGCCTGTGGAGGCCCTTTTGCCCACCCCGAAGTAGACCCTGCTGGTGCACTGTAACATAGTTCTATTTGAAACAGTGCTTTGTTAAAGTGAAATAGGGCACCTTTAGGGACTGCTGGTATGCACTAAAGGTTCCTTGGTACACTTTAACAAGTTTCAAACAGTACTATAAGAAACACATCAGCACAGACCAATTAATATGCAGTATGTGACTGTACTTTGGAAATCACATCTACTGTGTAGATAGGGTTGTCAGATGGTTGAAACAAAAATGCCGAACACGCCCCCTCCCGCCCCCCCCAAAAAAAGCCGGGAAAAAATTTAGTTGAAGGGGGGGGGGGGAAGGAGGTGGGGGGTGTCTTTTGGCTGGCAGCCATTTTGTGCCAGCAGCCTTGGGGAACCAGGTAAGCATGGGGGCTGGGGTCGGGGGGCTGGGGTGTTGGGGGTGGGGGGGAGGCCAGGTGCTGAGTGTTTATAGGGTTGCCAGGTGCCTGGCATTTTCACCTCCTAGCTGGGGAAAAATTCAGAAAATACCAGACATCTTGGGTGTCTGGTATTCGCTAAATTTTTTTTACCTGACAGGAGCCAAAAATACCGGTCTATCCGGGTGAATACCGGACACCTGGCAACCCTATGTATAGACAAGCTCTCAGTTCTACCTGGGTTTTGTTTATTGGGATTTAAGGGCTTTTTTCAGTGTGACTAAGCTACCAAGAGATTCCTACTCATCACAGTGTTATCTTTTATCAGGGACCTCCTGTATAACACTGGACATAGGACTACTCAGCAAGCACCGGCACGTGCTTATCTTTACATTTGCGAATAGCACTGTTGCAGCAAATGGAACATATGCATGAAGTTAAGCATATTCAGAAGTGCTTGGAGAATCAGGGCCTAAACTAGCACCTGAATATACCACATACAATGTAACGCTTATAGAACTATCACACAACTGGTTCATTTTCTGCATCTCATCTGTGAGACAGCAATTAATTCAGGGAAGTCTGGCATCCTGTGTTATGCAGAAGACCAGACTAGATGATCACAATAGTATCGTCTAGCTTCAAGTTAAATAGCTCTCCTCTTTTATCGAAGCTTCCACTGTAAACAGTGCTTTCCTGTAACAATTTAGGTCCTACAAGGACTTTTGAATTTGTTTTATTTTACATGTATATTTCATTGGCTTCAACAGAGCTACTCCCATGTAAAGTTAAGCATCTGCATCAGTGGTTCTGGGTAGAGGCCTGAAATATTACTCTAAAGAAGGATAGGTATTTAATTGGAAACTAAATAGTTTCATTGCATTTGGTTGTAGTATAGCAGCACCTAAAAATGCTGCATGTTGTACAGGCCTATTGGAGGACACACTCCTTGTCTGAAGTTGCTTACAGTTTTTTGTCTCTTCCTCACTACAACTTTGTTTACACATCTCCCAGGGAGAGGGGGACAGTTTACAGCACTAGTCCTAGTGTTCCATCTTGGACCATTCCAAAATGAGCTTGTGTGAATAGCTGACCAATATCTACAGTATAACTAAGTTCAAAAAAGAATTAGATAAATTCATGGATGAATTCATGGGTGGCCATTAGCTAAGAGGGTCAGGGATGTAATTCCATGCTTGGAATGACCCGATTGGCAGTGTTCCCTATACACTGAGCTCTTGGGTGCTCAAATGCTTCCCAACTGATTAGCAGAGTACCCAAACCACCTACAACTGGCAACATGTGTTTCTTTGGCGGTGTACATCTGCACATGCCTTGGTGCACATAACAAAATGTATTCTGTTTATGGGTGGAAAAAAGTTAGTGAACATTGCCCATGAGTAGAGAGTATCATAGGCAGGGGATGGCTTTGCCTTTCCAAACTGCTTCACATGACCCCATCTCTACTTCTCCAGAGTCTAGGCTTGCTGTTCCCATGCCAAAGACTGGAGCAGGAAGTCCAGGGGCCATGCCATGCTGCCTGTCCCACTCTGGCCTCTGGGGCTGTCAGCTTGGCTATGTGTGTGTTGTGGTGGGGGGAGGAGGGGCTCATGACCAGGATTTGGGGTGCTAGGTATGGCCTGGAGAGACTGGGGCTGTACCACCTGGCTCTCTTCTCTGAAGTTGGGGAGGCTGAACTCACTCTGCCCAGCACGCCTCTCTGGCATGCTGAGACCAGAGGAGACTGGAGCCATGCTGCCTGTCATTCCTCTGGCTCGCTGGAGGAGGTTGGGGCCGTGTCTCCCAGCACTCCTCTCTGGAACTCCAGAGCTGGGCAAAGCTGGGGCTGTGCCGCCTGGCAGTCCTCTCTGGGGCAGTGCTATCTGGCGAAGGGGCCAGCAGCCACAGTGGGGTGGATGGCTGGGCAGGGGATAACAGTGGCCACAGTGGCAGGGAGGGGATAGGCTCCAATAGACACAGAAGGGGAGGGGCCTCACTCAAGCAGAAGGCATAGGATTGGGTTCACTCATGGCCCATCGACAACCCTAATCCTCTGAGAGCTAGAAACTGAGAAGGGAATCCTAAAATACTAGAACTGGAAGGGACCTTGAGACCAGGCAGCATCTAGATCATCCCTGATAGATATCTATCTAACCTGCTCTTAAATATCTCCAAAGAGGTGATTCCACAACACCCATAGGCAATTTATTCCAGTGTTTAACCACCCTGACAGTTAGGAAGTTCTTCCTAATGTCCAACCTGAACCTCCCTTGCTGCAGTTTAAGCCCATTGCTTCTTGTTCTATCCTCAGAGACCAAAGAGAACAATTTTTCTCCCTCCTCCTTGTGACACCCTTTTACATATTTGAAAACCACTGTCACATCCCCTTTCAGTCTTCTCCTTTCCAAACTAAACAAGCCCAATTCTTTCAGTTTGCCATCATAGCTCATGTTCTCTAAACCTTTAATCATTCTTGTTGCTCTTCTCTGGATCTTCTCCAGTTTTTCCACGTCTTTCTTGAAATGAGGTGCCCAGAACTGGACACGATACTTCAGTTGAGGCCTAATCAGCACAGAGTAGAGCGGAAGAATGACTTCTCGTATCTTGCTCACAACACTCATGTTAATTCATCCCAGAATGACATTTGCTTTTTTTGTAACAGAGTCACACTGTTGACTCATATTTAGCTTGTGGTCCACTATAACTCCTAGATCCCTTTCTGCCGTACTCCTTCCTAAACAATCACTTCCCATTCTGTATGTGAGAAACCGATTGTTCTTTTCTAAGTGGAGTACTTTGAATTTTTCCTTATTAAACTTCATCCTATTTACCTGAGACAATTTCTCCAGTTTGTCTAGATCATTTGGAATTATGACCCTATCCTCCAAAGCAGTTGCGATCTCTCCCAGCTTGGTATCATCTGCAAATTTAATAATTCTACTCTCTATGCCATCATGTAAATTGTTGTTGATGAATATTGAACAGAACCGGTCCCCAAACAGATCCCTGTGGAGTCCCACTTGTTATGCCTTTCCAGCAGGATTGAGAACCGTTAATAACTACTCTCTGAGAACAGTTATCCAGTCAGTTTTGCACCCACCTTACAGTAGCTTCATCTAAGTTGTATTTGCCTAGTTTATCGATAAGATCATATGAGACCGTATCAAGTGCTTTACTAAAGTCTAAGTATTCCACGTGGATAAGTATTCTCCCTTATCCACAAGACTTGTTATCCTATCAAAAAAGCTGTCAGCTTGGATTGACATAATTTGTTCTTTACAAATCCATGCTGGCTGTTACCTGTCACCTATTTTCTTCCAGATGTTTGCAGATTAATTCCTTAATTACTTGCTCCATTATCTTTCCTGGCATAAAAATTAAATTGACTGGTCTGTAGTTTCCTGGGTTGTTCTTACTTCCCTTTTTATAGATGGACACTATATTTGCCCTTTTCCAGTCTTCTGGAATCTCTCCCAACTTCCATGATTTTTCAAAGACAACTTGGGGTTCAGATATCTCCTCTATCGGCTTTTTTTTTTTTTTAAATAAAAGCCTCATCCACCTCTTCTGCCTGGGTAGGTGGTCTGTAGTAAACTCCTAGCATGACACCACCCTTGTTTTTTTACCCCTTTTAACCTAACCCAGAGACTCTCAACAAATCTGTCTCCTATGTCCATCTCTACCTCAGTCCAAGTGTATACATTCTATATATATATAAGGCAACACCTCCTTCCTGTTTTCCCTTCTATCCTTCCTGAGTAAGATGTACCCTTCTATACCAATATTCCAATTGTGTGTATTATCTCACCAAAGCTCTGTGATACCAACAATGTACTAGTTGTGTTTTATTTGCACTTCAAGTTCTTCCTGCTTATTACCCATACTCCTTGTATTTGTATACAGGTGCCTTAACCTGGGTGGCTCTCTCCAAATTTCTCTTTTTGGCATCCACCCCCCTGAAGCTGTGGTACTCACCACTGTGGGAGACATGATAGAGGGCTAGTTGGACTGCTGATCTAACCTAGGGATGTAAAATCCTGTTTAATCAGCTAACAGGTTAAACATTATAGTGAACCTCTTAAATGGGGGTGAGTGGGGCCCTACCCCGCTATGGATGGAGAGCTGCTCTGTCTGGAGGTAGGTGGGGAGCTGCTCGGGCTGGTCCCACCATGCTGTGGGTGGGCGGGAAGCTGCTTGGACCATGGGTGGGGAGCTGGCGAGGCTAGCCAGGTCACTGGTTTACAGGTAACCAGTAATCATCACCTGGTAAGATACACAAGCCCTGGTTAATCACTGGCATCCCTAATCTGACCCAGTGTGGCCATTCATTGCTCCTGAGTTATTGTTCTAGTATGGAACTATTGAGAAACAGCCTCTGAATCATTCACTGAAACATAATGTAACGAATATTCTTACTGAAAAGTCACCTGGTTCCCCACAAAGAAAATTGGAACGCTATCAAAATCGCTTTCTCAATTGGGCTGACTCTTGTGCTTCTAATCCAAAGTGTGCTAGGTTTCTTTCCATATACAGTTATCCTCCTCCTGTTATCCTCCACTATGCTTATCCTATTCTTGTGAGCTGGTGTAATAGCACATTATCGGAGTCCTGCTCTCTGCAAGTAAAATCTTTAAATTCCAATGCCTGGAGAGCTTATGAGAGGGAAGGGCTGTGAATCTAAACAAAGTAGATTGGTAAAGTTATAATTAGACCTGCTTTAAGATCTTTTAATTTTTTCCATATAACTGTGAATTTGTGGTAGATTTAGGGAAAAATGGACTGCACTGTCAAGATCAGATCATATAGTTTCACGTTGAAGAAATTCATTGCCCCTAACTTGGGAAGAGAACAAAATAACAGGGCAATGGATAGTGAAAAAGTAGAGTGCACCATTTTAGGATCTATAATCTTACCAACAAAGGAAGCCAGGTTGCCTGTAACTCTCCCCCTCCCCCTCCCCCTCCCCCTCCCCCTCCCAAAAAAAGATAATTTTAAAATTTATACTAACTAGTGACTTGCTTATATAAACTTATTCTGATTTATTGTATTTTATTTTGTTAATTACTTTCTGTTCTCACATTTTTAAGAAGGTGCTACAGATAGCCACATGATTCTGATCAGTTGCACTGCACGCAGAGCCATACCCTATAAACATGTTAGACTAGCCCAGGGGCTCCTCTAATTATACAAACTACTCTTTCTCCAACCAAGCTACTAGCAAGAAGAGGGATGGTGTTTGCTCTGTGTGATGAGAAGAGCCTCCTTCCACTGATACGATGCTCCTAGGGCTGGAAATTTCAGTTTTTTGGTGAGTGCTGGTGGATTACCATGTGTCTGCTTTACCCACATTGAATAGAAAAATTTAGTCAGTTGATACTTGGCATGCTAAATTCTTATGGTCACAGATTGTGAACTTTCTTGAAAAGAGACAGGACTGAGAACCACATTTTTTCATCCTAATAGATTAAATTATGCATACTTAAAAGCAATCATGGATCTGATTAAATTTCAGGGCTCCATGTCTGTATATTAAACATCATTATAGTGCATTTGCTCATACATCTGTGTGGGGTCATGCCAGCTGATTCATGCCAGCTGAATAATATTTAATAATTTTAGTTCATGTCTAGGTGTACCAGAATGTATGCTACTATATTATCAAGATTACAAGCTCTCGGATGATTTAGGTTGATGATGTTGATTAAAAGTATTTTTGTGCGCTGTCTATGCTGCCACCTGACTGTGCTGCAACCTTCTGGCTCAGGGTGCGAACTCCCCCCATTCTCCAGAGTGCAACAAGTTATGATGCCGAAAAGCACCAGGGTAAACAGACTCCCAGGACTGTTAGTTACTACCCTAGAGGAGGTGGTTTGCCTAGAGTGCTGGGAGAGCTCTCAGCACTATTGCCATGGCCACACTTTCAATTTAAAGCACTGCTGCTGCAGCACTCTGTTTGCACTTCTAAAATTAAAGCCTTAGAGTGTTGGTAATGTATAGGATTTTTTTTAAAAATTACTTTTTATGTTAACCAATTAAATTCTATTCCTATGATATTCTTGTTTGCTTTGAGTCCTTTTCCTCAGTTAGACATAGTGTTAATGTTTTTCTTATCAACAATTCTTCATCATTATCTTCATTGTCATCACCATGTAGTTGCATCTAGAGGCCATAAACAGGGATCAGGACCTATTGTGCTAAATGTTCTACATACAAAGCTGGTCAATACCCCAAGAATTGCTCATTTTACATAATGTTTCTATCCATTGTGTACAACACATTTAATTGTCAGCAGATATTTATAAAATGTATTTTATGCTCTTAAAAGCTACCATTTTTCTTCACTGGTCTGTCTTGATCTTCCCCAGATAAAAATATTAACCTGCAGTATGAGGGGGTACAAAAATTCTTGTCATTTAGGATCTTGATGTCTTATGTTTGCAGTCCACTATTTATCACAAGTGGGGAAGGTCTCCAATTTTCTATTTTACTGTGACAGCTGTAATCAATCCCTTCAACTATATCAACCACATCTTATCTAGTTCTCAGCAAGAACCAGGAATATTGTAGTTTCCCTTTGAATTCTTCCTACCATGGTAATTTTTCAGTGAAGTTATATTGCAAGGTCCCAGCTGTGTTAGTTGCATCACAAGATAATATATAACTGTGCAAAAAAGCTATCTGCAAACATTTATCCTCTTTTTTTTTTTTTAAATCAGCAAAATCATGTGGTGATAGTCAGAGTATTGCATGTGACCTTGACTGAAAGGCAGTTCTTTCTGATGTTTGCCCTCTCTCTCAAGCCAAATCATAAGCAAGACAGATCACTGAGGAAGACTGGATCTTGTATAAGCAGCTGTATCAAAATAAGAACTTGTTTAGAGTCTCCACCACTTAATTCACCAGGACCAGATACCAGTGTCCATAGGTACCAACTTCCCCTCTATCCAGGGGATGCTTGACCCTCTTTACCTCAGGCCCTGCCGCTGCTTTGCCCTCCAAGCTCCTGCTCACTTCTTCCCCTGAGTGTGCCCTGTCCCCCTCTCCGTCCTGGAGCATCCAGAATGCTTAGAATCAGCTGTTTGCAGTGCTCCGGAAGCACCTAGAGGGCATGGGAGGAGTTGATCTGCAAGGCTATCAAGGAACAAGAAGCATGGGGAGGAGCTTGGCTGTCAGTGGGTGCTAAGCATCCATTAATTTTTACCAGTGGGTGCCCCCGCCCCAGAGCACCCACGAAGTTGGTGCCTACGCCAATGTCGTTTCATCTAGGACCTGATCCAAAGCCTATTGCAGTCAATGACAAAACAGTGATAGAAATGTAGCCGTGTTAGTCTGGGGTAGTTGAAGCAAAATGCAGGACAATGTAGCACTTTAAAGACTAACAAGATGGTTTATTAGATGATGAGCTTTCGTGGGCCAGACCCACTTCCTCAGATCAAATAGTGGAAGAAAGTAGTCACAACCATATATACCAAAGGATACAATTTAAAAAATGAACAAATATGAAAAGGACAAATCACATTGCAGAACAGGAGGGGGATGCGGGGGGGGGGGAGGGGGAGAAAGGAAGGTAAGTGTCTGTGAATTGATGATATTAGAGGTAGGGAGAGTGGGATGTTTGTGAGTTAATGGTATTACAGGTGATAATTGGGGAAACTGTCTTGGTAATGGGTGAGAGAGTTCAAATTCTTGTTAAGTCCTTGTTGGCAAGTGTCGAATTTTAACATGAATGACAGTTCAGAGGATTCCCTTTCAAGTGCAGATGTAAAAGGTCTTTGTAGCAGAATGCAGGTGGCTAAGTCATTTAGAGAGTGTCCTTTCTGGTTAAAGTGGCAAGAAACTGTTTTCTCTTTGTGATCTTGTCTGATATCTGTTTTGTGGGCATTAATCCTTTGGCGAAGTGTCTGAGATGTTTGTCCAATGTACATAGCAGACGGACACTTTCGGCACATGATAGCATAGATTATATTTCTGGATGCGCAGGAAAATGTGTTCTTGATCTTATAACTCACTTGGTTAGGTCCAATAATGGTATCAGCAGAATGAATATGTGGACAAAGCTGGCAACGGGGTTTGTTGCAAGGGAAGGTACCAGGGTTGGTATTAGTGTGGTATGTCCTGTGGTGGTTGGTAAGAATCATCTTGAGGTTAGGTGGTTGTCTATAGGAGACTATGGGTCTGTCTCCCAGAGCCTCTTTGAGTATGGTATCCTGTTCCAATATAGGCTGTAGTTTATTGATAATGTGTTGGACAGGTTTAAGTTGGGGGTTGTAGGTGATGACAAGTGGTGTTCTATTGTTGGTTTTCTTGGGTCTGTCTTGAAGTAGATGGTTTCTAGGTATTCGTCTGGCTCTTTCAATTTGCTTTTTTATTTCTCTGGGTGGGTAGTTGAGATTTATAAATGCTTGGTAGAGATCCTGAAGCTTCTGGTCTCTGTCAGTGGGATTAGAGCAGATGCGGTTGTATCGAAGGGCTTGGCTATCGACGATGGATCGTGTGGTGTGTTCTGGATGGGAGCTGGATGCATGTAGGTAACTGTATGAGTCGGTGGGTTTTCTGTAGAGAGTGGTGTCTAATTTTCCATTGTTGATTTGTACGGTGGTGTCCAGGAAGTGTATCTCTCGTGTAGAATGGTCCAGGCTGAGGTTGATGGTGGGGTGTAGGTTGTTGAAATCTCTGTGGAATATCTCCAGTGTTTCTTGGCCATGCGTCCAGATCATAAAGATGTCATCGATGTACCGTAGGTAGAGGAGGAGTGAAAGGGGACGGGAGTTGAGGAAACGTTGTTCTAGGTCAGCCATAAAGATGTTAGCATACTGTAGGGCCATGCGTGTACCCATGGCTGTGCCGCTGATCTGGAGGTATAAGTTGTTCTCAAACTGGAAATAATTGTGGGTGAGAACAAAGTTACTGACAAAACAGGCTTTGAGTTGGGCCCTAGTCCAGAGTGATGAGAGAGAATCATGGAAAACTTCAGGCTATTTTTAGTAGTATCTTGCTCACCATTCGCGGCAGTTGCAGTACATATGCCTGGTTTAAGTTTCACTTGAGGGATAAAGTATCTGTTCTCTAGGCCCATTTCTCTAAACTTACTGAAGTATGTCTCTGTCTTTCTATTGATCGTAGAGGTCATGGGATTATTTTTTGATCTACCTTTTTCAGCCACATGTCACTTACTGAACCAATCATTGCTGTTTTATTGGTCCCCTGCCAGGCAAATGACCGACCGATGACTTAGGTGTTTGTCCCCTAAGAGAACATCACATGTTGGGTGATATCATTGGATTTCATCTCTCCTTGGCAGTGTCATTGTGGTCTCGCTGTCCAGCTACACTCAGACATTTGTGTTGCAAGTGGAGAGGGGAAATTGTATTCAACCATTTTGGGACAGCTGATTGATTGCTTCTCCTTTGTGAATTGTATATCTTGAGTAAGATGCCTTACCAAAAGAGGTGCCCCCATCCTGATAGACTCACATCTATATTCAGTCATCCACTAGAAAGAATTCAGGAAAACAGTGAATATTTCCCCAAATGGGGATTGGAGGGGAAACAGAAAATGTTCCAGATTACATGCTGCTCAATGAACCTCTCACCAAGTCAAGTGCTACCAAAATGCCTCTGTGTTTAGTATTTTGGGCTCCTATTATCCACGTGATTGATGTTTCAGTTTCAGTCATTAGCATACATGTAAAGCATGCACCTAACAGTGAAATCACCTATATCAACCAAGCATGACCAACATGTAGTCACAATACTGTTACAATTCACTGAACAGCAAGTATTCATGCCAAAACTGTAAAATGGGGAACAAAATGGTAAATTGTATTGTGTACATCCGCATCATTTTAAACAGCAGTTTTGAAAATTCACATGCCAGTTAGCTGCAACTTTAATTAGTACTCACCTGCTGCTGTGCTGGCTTTGCAATTAAGAAAGCAAAGTTGTCAGCATTTTCGTTTTTTCTTTCTCTTTCTCTTAAGAGAAACAAAAGCCAGAATCTAATACAGCTGGGGACAAGCACCATCCAAAGCACAGTTTTCAAAATAATATATTAAAGATGCAAAGAGTAAAAGGAGTTAGCCAGTGTTTAGATAGACAAGTGTAAAATAAACAAATGTAAGATTTATACTTCTAGAACATCAATAGGTTCACCTGTCGAAAGCAGCCCATAAACAATTGCTGAACACAATTGCCTGCCAAATTTACACAAATCATTGTACTTCCGGTACCTGACTTTTTTAAAGTAAAAACATTTTGGGATACACGGATTATTGCTATATAATTAAACTAGGTATTGGCTTTGTACTCCATGTGCCATAGAACTGCAGTTCTATATGAAGAATTCCAACAGGAGATGCACATACTGAAGAGCATACTATACTTTATAAAATAAAGTACAGTAGAACCTCAGACTTACGAACCCCACAGTTATGGAACTGACTAGTCTGTGTTTATTTTATTTAAATTAAGAAGGTTAAAAGCACTTGTCTTCTCTATAGTAAAGTTTCAAAGCTGTATTAAGTCAGTGTTCAGTTGGAACAAAACATGGCTCTTTTAAAAGTTTACAAGGTACAAACATTTCAGAGTTACAAACCACTTCCAATCCTGAGGTTCTCATAACTCTGAAGTTCTACTCTACATCTTACTGAGGTATGGGTGAGCAAAAAAAACAAAAACAAAACACCTCTCTTGGTTACATTCAAGAGTGCCAGACATTCTGGAGTACAGCATTTTATTTTTCTAAAAATAATCCATGGTAATATTTTTGTTACAGTTCGTCTGAATTTCTTTTGCTCCACATTTTTCTCTATACCTTTTGACTATGCTCTTTTAATGAAACCATGCATGTTCATGGGCTAGTCAGATAACATATATAGTAATTGGAAAGGCAGTGTTGTACACGGCTCTGATCTCGGATTCAGGAGATTAGGTCCTTCATCTCCTTCTGCCACAGACTTGCAATATGACCTTGGGCAAATCATTTCACACTTCGAAGTAGGAATAAGATCCTCCGGAAAAGGGCTTTTTTTCCGGAGGATCGGGGCCAGTGTAGACGCTCTTTTCCGGCTTTTCTAAAAGCCGGAAAAAAGCGGCGGACATTTTTATTTAAATGCCGCGGGGGATATTTAAATCCCCCGCGCATTTCCCTATTGCGATTTCAAAAATTACCATGCCCCTTCCGGAAAAGGGGCCAATGTAGACGAGCCCTTTGTGTCTCCTGTGGTTTTAGATTGTGAACTCTTTTTGAAACTGAATTTTTCTTATTTTGTGTTTGCACAGTAAAAAACATTCTTATAAAATTCATGTGTTTGGAGGGGCTGACTCATGATTTGTCAACATTTGGGACCAAAAACGGTTTCAGCATATTTTGCACATTTAAGAGGTTTTTTTCATTGGTTATTTATTTATTAATATAACTCTTAATAGAAATTAAGACTTTGTTTTTGAAGATGATTTGTTCTTACAGATTTTACCTTGAAATTTTGCATGTGCACACTGAGTTTTTAAATTAGACCTATTTTACATATTTAAAACAGAATTATCTGTTGCATCCTAGTAGACCTATGTTGGCAAATTAAATAGCTCATGTATTAGAATTGACTCGGATAGAGATTTGGTACTCTACTTTATTATCTATGAGTTCAGATTAAACTATTTTGGATTTAAAAAAAAATTAAATTTGTGCAGCTAAATTGGGGTGGGCAGTAATTTTTTGCCTGGGACCACTTCAGAAATTTCTGAAGTGGCCCTGGGCCACACTGGAAGGAGTGGGGGCCTTGAGCAGAAGGGGTAGAGCCAGGATACTTCTGGGTTCCCCAGACCATGACTGGTCTGGGGGTGGGGGAGCGCCTTTGCCCGCCTGCCCTCCCCTTCCCTCTAGGTGCCCATGCCCCTGGCTGGGAGGAGACTTCCCACGCTTCCCCGCACTCAGGCCAATCAGGACCTGGGGGTGGGAGAGCGTGCGAAGTTTTCTCCCCTCTGTCAGGAGTGCGTGGTGCTTCAAAGTGCCACGTGTTCCTAGCAGGGCCGAGGAAACTTTGCGCGCTCCATCCGTCCCCTGGGCACTAATTAGCCTGGGGGTGGGAGAGTGGCAGGGTCTCTTCAGGCTGGATATACCCGCTTGGCAGGCCAAATCCGGCCTGCAGAGGCCCTTTTGCCCAACCCGGGTTAAAACATTGTTAAAAGAACATTTTTTCTCAGTTTAAAAGTTAAAACTTTTTTGAATTTTTAAAATTTAATATGAAAAGTCATTTGTAGCTAAGTTTGTACATAATTTTCAACTGCATTACCACTTAAGTTGCTCCATCAATTGTTAGAAGTAGACGTTTGTTATAAATATTACATATAACCTTTATTGCTAATAATGGAAATGCAGTAATCACAAAAATGCTTTAAAGACTACAGAGTGAAACCACGCAGATAAGGACTTACAGTTTTGTTCTTTGCCTTGTTCAAGATACAACCTGATCATTACACAGGGTAGATCTCGAGCAGATGGGCAAGTTAGACAATCAAGTGCTTTGATAATTTACTATTTTAATTGCGTTATTTTTGGCACATGCTTTATCACCACCCCACCACTGATAAGTTGGAGAATCACATCAACACTGTTCATATGGATATCGATATATTTCTCTCTTGCTAACTAAATGTTGAGGGTTTGTTTTTCTGTAGAAGTCCAATCTTGCATTTATTACTTCTCCAGAAGAAGTACTTTTGAGTATTATCAAATACTGTGTACTGCTGGATCTAAAACTGGTTGTGCAGCAATGGAATGGAACCTATTAAAGTACCAGCTTGTAAATCAGAGGCAAGAGGTTTCCGTGGAGACAGGAGGGGATGGAGCAAAATCAATGCCTCCTAAGGGCCAGCGCTGCAAATTATGGCAGTCAGACAACTTAATTACCAAAATGGCTAACCAATAAATGCTTAGAAAAATAAAGACGCATATATGCCAAGGAACTAAACTGAAACGTGCATGGACTTAAAATGATTATGTACACATGATGCATAAAGGAACTCTACTGATGTTAGGATTCTCATGGCAAACCTTTGTGTGCTACAAACAGAGTTAAATTACATTCATAATACTAGAATAAAGTGCTCAGACTATACATGGGGATTACAAGAAGAAGCAAAGTCCTTTTAAAAGCCCTGCACAAATATTTGTCTTTGGTCTCTCTTTTCTGGACGATATAAAAAAGAGGCTAACTTCGTTATCAAGTATGGTATAAAACATGACTTTGTTTTCCGGATACTGAAATTGGGAAAAGAATATACCATGTCATTAAGATACCTGAAGTGAGGAATCATTCTTATAATAAATGTACCAAAGAGCTTTGAGAAAATCTGGTTGTCATACATTCCATATTTGTAGAATATTCCTATAAATGAATAGAGATATGCAAATAAATATTCTGTATAGACTGTGTGTGTGTGTGTGTGTGTGTGTGTGTGTGTGTGTGTGTCTAATTACAAAAAATAAAAGGCATTATGCTTGCAAAGTCAAACACTCAAGGTTAGGAAATACTAGAAGTAAGATTGTCTGTGCAACCTCACTTCATTTCCTTTGTGCATATGCACTATGACAAAATCACTATCTGATGACATATTTTCTCCATAGGACTTTTCAGTCCTGTACTGTACTGTTGACTTTAATAGAATTCTGTGAAAGGACCTTAGGACTTGCCTCGTTATCTTTTTGTCTCTCTTTAGGCTTTTGTCCTGCAAATGCTAAAGCATATGTTTGACTTCAGTCATGTGTTGCTTTAAAAATATCAACCATTGAGTGTGAAGGGCTGGGACAAACCCGCATAGTATATTGTATATTGTAGCTGTCTTGGTTTGAAGATATTAGAGACTCTATGTGGGTGAAGTAATATCTTTTATTGGACCAGATTCTGTTGATGTGAGGGACAAATTTTTGAAGAGTGCAGAGCTCTTCTTCAGGTCTGAGGAAGGTATTAAAGAGTGCTACAGCAAAGTACAATATAACTCACCTAGGATCGTCCCTTAAATTAATATATGCTAACTATTTATGCTGATTGGTCTGTTTAATCTTGTATTTCCATCTTTCTCAACAACAGATGTTCGTCCAGTAAGAGATATTACTTCACCCGCCTTGTGTCTCTAGATTTAATCATGGTAATTAAGGGAGAATGAATATATTTTATTTTGATCTAGTGATCTAATCTGTGTATTACTTTTCAACAGAAATCATGGGAGTGACATTTAAGTAGGGCAGAATATTATCTGAGTTTGCATTTTCCAAGAATGCTGAGCTTAGTATTCCTATTCTGTTGAAAAGGAGATGAAATCCATAATACCTGTAGAGACACTTATGTTAATGTTCTTTGCCATAACAGTTTGTGCAATATTCATTTTTTAAAGTACGGTAGAGGAAAAATAGTAGATCTGACAAATGTAGTTTTTCTTTCCTTGCAAATGTGCTAAGTAACTGTTAGAGTTGAATGTCCAAGAAAGAGGAAAGCAACTGCATTTGTCTGGTACAAAAATGCAGTTAATTCCTACCCCTACAGCATTGCATTATAGGTGATGGATTAAAAAAGATTTATTTTTCTTTGCTTCCCATCATCCATTTTACATCTCGTTGTTCAAGGTTGGACTAAGTCCTTTCTGGATCTTTATCTCCCTGACTCGGTGATTCACCTTCCTGTTTGATGTTGTGGAGACCAGATTAGTGCTTTATTCGAAGTAAAAAGTCATTTTTTGATGTGCTCTAATGTCAGTGCATGTGAGATGCTTGTCTAGTAGAATAAAAAATTGCTTAGAGCAATACTGATGTCTCCGCATTTCATCAAGCTAACTTGAGGTGGTGGGATGATGTGACCAACTGTTGGATGCACACTGAGCTGTGAGGCTCTATGCTACCTCACTGTGCTTCGGCTGCGTGTGACAATTCCTTAACACACCAATTTTTCTGCCTTGCCAGCATTCTTCTCAGGCGTCTGTCAGGTCAAAACTTGCCTAGCAAGTAACAATCAGTAAACTCCAGCTCCCTGGTGCTTCAGAGACACCTCCATGTAATGCAGAGCCTCGATGACTGTACATACACAGAAAATATGAATTTTGCTGATCCTTTAACGAGACAGAAACAATATCTTGTTATCTTGACTGGCATTAACAATCACTACAGTCAAAGCACTGGGTTGGCTTTAGGGCTGTTAGATATTGTGTGATTGAATAGTCATGTAACCTCATGAAATCTTAGCAGTTACATGACTATTCGATAGTCCCCAGAGGCAGGGCTGGCAGTCAGTGGCAGGAGGGAGACAGTCTGCGAGGGGAGTTTAAAAAACAGCTTCTGATGCAGACCGGCTGCCTGCCACCTCATGCTGCTGCCTCTGATAGAGGCAATAGCGCAGGGTAGTAGCAGCCCCCGAGTGTGTGTGGGGGGGGGGGGCGGGGTCTGGTGTGTGTCGTTGACAACATTAACCGATAAGCCCAGGTTTATCCGTTAATTGTGTAGTTGTCTACATGATGACATCTCTAGTCGGTTTAGGTAAAAAGTAAAACAAATGTATTTGAGAGATGTTTTAAGTGAGTTCAGGTATAAGGGATCAAGACAAATGATTACAAACAACAGTAAAAATACACCTTCTATGGTTAAGACCCAATTTAACAAGCTACTTTCTTTTCTAGCAATGGGGCTAACTCTTAGTCCAGATCCCACAGAGTCCAAAGTGCTGGTTCTCCCTGTCTCTTCAGGTGAAGAATAACATAGACTAGAGCGTCTTTGTCTCTCTACATTCAAAGCAGACTTTTGAAAAGTAGCTCTCTCAAAGTTCATTAAACCTACTTTTAGAGGCAAGAAGGCTTCTGGGGGAGGAACAGTTTCTATCTACCACTGAGACTGAGTGAATTATTTTCCCCCAATTGTTCTGCTGATGTTTGTGCACTGGGCATACTTTTCTTTGTTAGGTGCACCGTGCTTAATTTACATGGGAGACACATTTAAGCAGGCAGAAGTGTATTCCTTTGTCTGAAAAAAAAAACCTGTTTATCCACTCCCCATGATGTGCCTTGTTTAAACACATTTTAGTCACAGTTTTTGCATAGGATAGCTCTTATGGCCCCAGATATCTTAGACATTTTGAATTACATCAGGGTAAAACTTGACATAACTTGTCAATGATGTAAATGTATTTTGACCTATATTTTTCTGCAGTCTGTGATAATTTAGTTAACTTGAAAATTAGTTAGCTTTTTAGTTTTTCAAGGTTATCTGTAAAAACTTCACATAAAATTAAGTGCTCAGAAGTAGGCCATTAAGGTCATCTTTGGGACAGAAAATATAAAATTTCTGGTTAGTACAATATGTGTTGTCCATGTTTAATTTCTTTGAGTCCATTTTAGTAGTGATTGGATTTCAGTTCCGTTGTTTCATTGGGATGACAGCTGATGAGCTCTTTCTAGTGTTTTGAATAATTTCCAGGTCCATAGTTATTAAATGGGTTGTTCTGTGGTGGCCTAAATGAAATTAGTTTGCACCAGTTCCTCGTGGATGGTTGTCCACCTTCATTAAAACCAATATTGTAATCGGCACCTCATTTGTAGTCACAGACAGACCAGAAATGAATTAACCTCTAGTCTTACAAGTGTTATTTCCACACCTGGGTTGGGGCATGATAGTGGAATGGAGTAGGAATGTGGGATAACCATTTGTAGTTCACTACTGTAGGTCAGCAACTCCTGTCAGGCCTGACATCCTCACTGCACCTCTCACACTGGTCATTAATGTCACTGTGAAATGTGTATAACAGCTCTTTAGGTGGAATTATGGGCACTCGCTGATACTATGTTTTAGAACTGTATCCCTGCCACCTACGTAGCTTCCCACAGCTCCCATTGGCTGGGAACAGTGAACCACAGCCACTGGGACTTGCAAGGGGGCTGTGCCTACAGATGGTCAGTGTAAACAAAATGTCTCTCAGCCCGCCAGCGGATTACCCAGGCTAAAGGTTGCCAACCCTTGTTCGAAACAGACAAGGGTGATAAAATAGGTTTCTTCTGTATAAAAGGGTAAAAAATATCGTGGCAGATGTCCTGTCCGCTAAAGACAACTTTGGCCTACGGACTAGCCAGGGGCTAACCCTCATGCAACTTTGTAAAGAGAAGGATGCAATGCTAGAAGCATCCCACTGCCAGAGGGTATGGGGCTGGTTGGTATCAGGTAATGAGTTTCAATTTGCTTGCCCAATTCAGTGTGTATCAACTTCTGTGATTATAATCCGTATCTAAAAGGTGACATGTAATATGTTACTGGAAAGCTGCTAATGTCCTAATCCTTAATATTCTTGCCTGATGGAGGGATGTAGGTGATCTGTATTCAGAGCTATGGATATATGCAGGAATGATGTGTTTAAACTAGACACGTCCGAGGAAGTGGCTTACCTAACAAGCAGGGAAGGAGACCGCTTCCACCATCGTGGAAGAAAAACTTTATCTGGTCTATGAAGATAGGAGTTCTGAACTCCAAAGGATAAGTAATTGAATCAACTGATTGTATACAATTATACTGTTTACAAAAGTGCATCTGGACTTTTATAAAAACATGTGATCACACTGATGATGAATATCATGGTGAAATATAAATTTAATATTCTTGAAGGAATTCTGGATACTCATTAGATTTTACAGTCTGTGACTTAAGAAAGGGGGAACAAGGTCTCCCCCAGACATGAGGGAACATCAGAGCTATGTACCAGTCTCCAAGAAATTAAGCAAGACTTGACCAAAACCTGTAGAGACCATATTTACACAGAAATCAGGAGGACAGCGGAAAAGCCACAGGACAGGAAGAACAGCATGAGGTGAAAAAGATTGGTCCTTCACCAGAGCGAGGGGAAGGACAGGCTGACATATCTGAGAACTGAATATAGGTGAAAAATGTGCTTAGGGGAAGATCTTTTACCTGTAAAGACCAGGGAAGCCAATCGTGTACTTTGGTGGAGGTTTTGACTGAAGGAAAGTCAGCCATGACTAGGGAAAAGGAAGGTGGGAAAACCATCTTGGACAAGCCTGTATCTTACTACAGTACATTAGGTTGTAGACTTTGATACATTTTCAATTATTTGCTTGCTCTACTTTTATTTCTTTTATTTGGCATCACTTATCCTATGTCCTGTTTTTAATAAAATTCTTTGATTGTTTTTCTATAAACCCATTCAGTGCTGTATTTATTTAAAGGAAGGGTGTCTTTCTCCCAGTTTAAGTTAGTAAATTGTAATGTGCTTTTGTTTCTTTAAAGAAGCAACAAACTTCATTATTTCCCTTAATATTCCAAAGGAGGGCTGGACATTGCAGAACACAGTTTTGGGGGAAATGCAGGACTAGGAGTGTGCTGGGGTCAACTTGCTGGTTGTAACCAAGGTTGGTAGAAGCCAGAGTGAGGCTGTAGACAGGCTGTCAGTCAGAGTTGTTGGAACCAGGGCTTTCTAGCACATTCAGGGTGTGACTTGCATGCTGGCGGTGAGTATCTCAAAGCATTGTAAAGCACCCACTGCCAACAAGGGTTGCAACCTTTAGCCTGGGTAATCCGCTGGCGGGCTGAGCGACATTTTGCTTACACTGACCATCTGTAGGCATGTGATACTACTCCTCCCTAATC
Source organism: Pelodiscus sinensis (assembly GCF_049634645.1). Lineage (NCBI taxonomy): Eukaryota > Metazoa > Chordata > Testudines > Trionychidae > Pelodiscus > Pelodiscus sinensis. The sequence goes on along the minus strand of NC_134713.1, from coordinate 97,378,266 downwards.
TATATGGCACGCACAACCCTGTGAGAGGATACATGCAGTAATTTTGCCCCTTTGAAGACTTTTGATAGTATGTTAATTTATACACCTGTTTTGTGGACCACTTCAGTTGTCCAGTTCTGTCAGTCTTCACCAGCACTGTAGTTATGGTTTTGTTTATTTGTTTTAGTGCAGTATTATAACTAATCATCAAGACCTAGATTTTGTCACACTTGTTCATGCCTGGTAGTACCTTACTATTTGCAGAGTAAGGTTCTACTCAATGTAAGTAAGGGTGTAAAATCTGACCTTAAATAAATAAAAGGCAGGGATTTTTCCAGTTCCCTGCAGGATCAGTACAACTAGGGGAGACTTTATCTAGCAAATGAAGTATCAAGTGCTCACTGGTATCTATGGAGTTCAATTAAATATGACTGTATTATTTTACTTTTAAATTACAGTTAGTTGGTAACAGCTGTATTTGCCTTATGCCTTTTTAAATGTGCCCGTTTTCTCCTGGTAAGAATTCAGTTTTTAATAGTGAAGGGAATTATTTAGGATGGGTTATGGAACAACATACATTTTCATTCTCTAAATCAGTGGTGCAACATGGTTTGCTGTCATATGATTGTAGGAAACATTCCTTCTGCTCCTATGTTTCTGAATCTATGCATTTCATGCCACATTAAATGCTCATCTAAGATAGCTTAAGGTGATAGGGCCATATCCTTTATGTATAGGACAAGAGGAGAATCAGAAAATGGAACTTTGTACTGGCTCAAAGAGGCTACCACATCCATTCCATTGAACTTTCATTACAAAGAAGAGTGCAGATCTAGCAGAAAATCTTGCCTGAGGAAAAGAAGAGTATATACTGACAGGACTAAATAAAGTACATCAAAGAATATAATTCCTAAATAGCTGCTTACCATTTTACAATTAACTGTTTCAGAGTAAGAGCTTCCGTTGACAAAAATGGGGTACCTGAACTAGCCTCAATTTTTCTTGGCCCTTTCCTACTGTATGTACTTGAAAGAGCTTGTTGCTATAGAGAGCAACTATCACATTATTCATGGCTGCATACATTTAAAGGCCTGCAGGGACCATTGTGATCACATTTAGTTTGGCCTCTTGCCTAACATCGGCCAGAGAATTTCACCAAGTAATTCCTTCAGTGGAGGGAATTATTCTTCCTCTCTACATCAGTGATCATTGAGTCCAGGAACTTGTGGCTAAATCAGATCATATGCTTTAGAAAGCTATCTCCGTCTCAATTCAAAGCCTCCGAGTGACAATGAATTTACTACTTGCCTTAGTACAATGGTTCGAGTTATTTCACTGTTAAAAAGTTGCATCTTATTTCAAAAAATCTTGGCAGCATGTAAAATGTATGACCCAGTTCATTTTAAATGCTGGAAGACATCTGTTTTTATATTTACAGCTGTGTCTAGGAGTGGGCAAATCCTGCCACCCTGACCACTGTTTTTTATGACCAATCCTCTTATGAGTCACATAACACTGGGCTTAAAAAGGTTTTTGCTTCCACATGGCCACAACCATTAAGCATTATGCCTTTTTTTCTTTTCAGAAAAAGAGGTGGGAGAAGGAGGAGGAGAGGCAGCATAGCATAAATATGAGGCACTGGACTGGGAGCATAGGTTTTATTCCAGGCTTTGCTACTGACTTTTCTCCTATGTTTGGTCTTATTTATTTTGAAGGAAGATTTTCAAAGCAGTAACTTCCTTTCTCTCGTGTTGAGGGGTAGCGTCATGGGGGAGGAAAAGGGGAACTTGATCTTGGTTGGGGCCTCCTGTGGTACAAATCTTTAATGGTAGTAAACAGGGCTGTCAATTAATGCACGTTAACACCTGCGATTAACGCAAAGCACAATTAACACATTAATTTTTAATGCATTAATTGCAGGCGTTTCCGCGGCACTGCCCCTTTGAAACGCTGCCAGGGTGTTTCAAAGGGTTAGTACGGTCAGAGCCTGGGATCAGCTGTGCAGTACTGCCCCTTTGAAACGCTGGGACCACGTCTTAAAGAGGCTGCCCAATGCGGAGCCCGGAATCAGTTGGGGACTCCATATTGCACTGCCCCTTTGAAACAGCGCAGTGGTGTTTCAAAGTGTCAGCACCATACAGCTTATCTCAGGTTCCCACATGCTGCCCCTCTGAAACGCCGCAGTGGCAACGCTGCATGGAGCCCGGGTCAGTTTGGGGCTCCAGCTGATCATGGGCTCCGTGTTGTGCTGTCCCTGTGAAACGCTGCAGCAGCAGGAGCAGAGCAAAGCAATGCGGAGCCTGGGTCAGCTGGAGTTTTATTGTTTAACAGCGTGATGAATTGCTATTAATTTTTTTAAATTGTGCGATTAATTTTGATTCACTTTTTTAATCGCTTGACAGCCCTCGGAGTAAAATAATTTAATTTGGGTTAGATTTTGCATTTAATATGGGGATTTTGTTTTTGAGAGAGGTGATATCTGGTGCTGTTACTTTAACAGACCATTTCATCAAACAGTGCTCACAGATGCTCCCTTGCCACGAAGGTTAATTATAAATGTAAAAGAATGGCAGCCACAGTATGAGTTCATCTTCAATGTAATCTCTTTCCTACGAGCCATTTCCAGCTTTAGCCCAATGTAGTCAAATCTTAATATAGCCCGGTAAAACTGTGCCAGCTGCAAGCTAGCACTCACGAGTAGCCCTCCACTTACCAACTATTGTGCACACAGTGCGAAGGTTAAATGCCAACAATGTGCTGCATTTGATCCATGTGAAACTATTAGAAAGGAATTATAAATGGGGAGTTGAATGTTAAAAATTGTGTCCTTGGAATTGAAAATAGTATAATATTGACACATCCATGTTCAGTAAACTTCCGATAATCCGGCACCTTTAGGACCCAGGGGGTGCCGGATTATCAGATAGCCCCCCTTCCGATAGTCCAGCATATGAGGGGCCTGGGGTGGGGTGGGGGGGATGCGCCACCCCAGACCCCTCATAGCCCCCCCTTCTGATAGTCCGGCTCTGCCCCAGGCATCCCTGATTCAGCCGCTGCTGGTCAGTTTCAGCAGCGGCTAAATCGGGGACGCCTGCACCAGAGCATGGCGAGACCAACCCGGCAGCATCCCAGCTTCTCTTGGGAACGCCTGGGGCAGAGCAGCTGGGGTGTTGCCGGGTTGGTCCCGCAGCGCCACTCCTCAGCGCTACTGGACCAACCCGGCAGCACGCCAGCTGCTCTGTCTGTCAGCCGACGGTCAGAGCAGTGTGTGCGTGTGTGTTACACCCAAGTCTTCAACTGCTGAGACACCAAAGTCTCGTTGCAGCGGGCAGCCTAGGAGGCTAGAGGGCGCCCCGAAAAATAGTTTAACGTCCGTGACTTTACTGGTAGGACCGAGGTCCCGTCGCAGAGGGTAGCCAAACAGGCTAACAGACGCCCCAGTGTGTACAGGAAGAGCTTATTACACTTCAGATTTTAGCTGCTAGAATTCATAATTCCTTCGCAGTGGGCAGCCCAGGAAAGGCTGAGAAGTGCCCCAGTTCACCCTGTCACCTGGGAGTGACACAGATCCAAATGCCCAAGCTCTCCCTATGTCTGTCCCTTTATGACCTGCTGAAGTTCTTTTAAATTGTGCTTGGTTCTATTACAGCAACTGAAGGAGTCAGGTTAAAACTTAAACTGTTACAGGTTTATTTGAGGAAGCTTATAAATCATATGGTTGCAATGGCTATTGTTCTGTTTCTTAACTACTAGCAAAATATAGATCTTAAAAAATGGTTACAAAGAAGATAGATAGAAAAATAGAAATAATGGTACCAAGTAACAGCTTACTCTTTCTATGTGTACACTTAAGACAGAGGACCACATCCAGGTACAATTTTTACCCCCTTCTGTGCCTCTCAACTCCAGCATGTCAGGCCAGGGCCGGTCCTTCAATTCCTAGGAAAGACGAAAATACGAGGTGGGCATCCCCATAGAACCTCGGGAGGTCAAACACCTAACCCGACCAGCAGGTAGAGGGGAGAATGTGCTGCTGTACCACCTTTATACTCATGGGGTCACGTATTTCTCTTTCTTGTCTGTCATGCCAAATGGGGCTGGTCTGTCTTTTGTGAGACCAGTTCTTACAAGGGAGTTGTGAACTTAATTTACACTTGTAAGAGAGATAACTAAATTGGAATTACTGGGGATTCTTTTCTCAGTGGGAAATTCCTCTCCCAGGGACTGTGTGTGTGTTCGAATCAACATGGGTGCCAGCCGGGGCAGTTCTCGCAGCCTCGAGGCCAGTTTATTTCCTTAATCGTTACTCAGTCAGAGAAACTCGCATATCCTGGTCTCGCATCAAAGCAGATCAAAGCTTAATGGCTATGCTGATTGTTCCTTCTCTGCTCTGTATACAGACATCTCAGAGGGCAAGCAAGATTGTTTGAGATGGGGGGAGGGCTGTCTGGCTACACTGTTCCAGGTGTACCCAAGTCAGCTGCTGCTGAAATTGATCAGGGGCTGATTCCAGGAAGCCGGGGCAGAGCTGCTCTGCCTTGGGCTTCCTGGAGTCAGCCGCTGGTCAGTTTCAGCAGCGGCTGAATTGGGGACAGCTGGGGTGCTGCTGGGTTGGTCCTGCAGCCCTGAGGGGCAGCGCTATGGGCAGGGGCAGATGACTGTTTTGTGGGGCCCCGGGCAGCATAACTCCGCGGGGCCCCCCCTTTGCCTCGGTGAACAATTTTTGCCCCTGAAGTGTTATCCATGCCAGAATAATCTCCATATCTCAAAGCTCCACACAAGCAAAATTTGCTCTCTGTTCTGAGAAGTAATTTCTAACTTTCTGCTCTACTTCTACATCCTTCCATTTCTCCTCCCCATCTCTGCAGACAAACACATACACGCACAAGTTTACAGATGCTATAGAAGGTTTCTGTAAGCAACAAGTACTGCCCTTTTCCTAAAGGAAGTCCACCGTATTTGGCTGTCCAATACCCGATTGCTATATGTATGATTGCGATTGGGAACATTTCAAAATAACAATGTATATGATCACAGCAACCAAAAAGGTATTGTGGTTGCTCTGGATTGCGCAGAGATTAATTTTTGCAACTGGAAAACTGTTTTGTGTCCCACTTTTAAAAGACTGGTGTGTTGTCATTGTGAACATTTTCTTATGAGGAGCCAGATTCATAGCGCCACTGAAGCCACTGGCAAATGCTCGTTTTGACATCAGTAGGTTTTGGATAAAAGATAGTAAGATAGTATGGAAATGAACAATTTTAGGGGCTATCGAAATAACATCTTTTGGTTCGTCTACACTGCATTTCAAGTGTACTACCGTTATTTCAAGTGAATTAACATTATTTTGAAATAACAATGTGAGCCATTCTGTTATTTCAAAATAATTTCGAAATAACACACAGCTTATTCCGAAATCTGTAAACCTCATTCTGCAAGAAATAACCCCTATTCTGAAATAGCTATTTGGAAATAAGTCATGTGTAGATGCTCCTCTGCTGCTATTTCGAAATAGCCCCTCACCAGGGCCATTCTGTGTTATTCCTCCCCAGTGCCTCCTAGGGTTCTAAATCAAGATAGCATGTCTACATTAGGGAAGCCTGCCTTGGACTAATTTTGAGGCTTCCCTGCAGTGTAGATGAGCTCTTTTGAAATAAGCTATTCTGGAATAGCTTATTTCGGTATAGCCATGCACTGTACACGAACCCTAAAGGAATGCTAAATTTGCCAGTGAGCAACATGCCATTGTCACAGTTCAGGGCACCTGAACCTATATTCCCTTTCCCTGCTCCAGGAAGGGCACTCACTGTAGGCTCCCAGTTCTTCAGCTGTCCCCTCTCATGGGTGGAGACCAACCTCTTTCTCCTTCCTGACCAGAGTGTTTGATGCTGCACAGCTCCCAGCCTACGCCCAGCAAGCTGGACTGTCTTAGCAGATCAGCATCTGCACTTTGCTTTCTCTGTAAAGACTGAACAGCTGCACTTGCCTACAGTTAAAGCTCCACAGTCCTTCCTAAACAAGCATACTTATTCTTAAGATGAATGCATTACAGAGAAAATACATTAAAAATAATAAAAGAACCTAACATAGTTTTAAAAGCCTACCAGATCACTCCTCTGCTCCATCAGAGTCTTTGATATGTCAGTCTCAAACACAACAAAGGATTTTTTTCCTGTAGCTACCAATTCCTAACAGCCGTAGTGCAGAATGTGTCAGTCATTCCTTTATGCAACTTGGACCTTTGATTCCTCTGACATGCTGGAAAAAGGTACTCAGTCAACAGTGGTCCTCTCTTTAAGACATAACTTCAAAAGAATGGGTAGCTGGAGGAACAGATTTTTCATTCGCCTCCTAAAGATTCCCACTTAACATGGTTTGTCCCAAAAGTTCATGGCTCTTCTCAGGGTTCATATAACTTCTCCCAAGAGAAAGCCACAGTAATACATAATCTTTCTATTTAATACAATAGAATTAATTGTATTGTATTAAAATACTTCGAAAATACTTAAAACTTAATTTAGTAAGGCTTTTCATGGACATTATAGGAAATTGCTGTCTGTGTCAGATCACTGGGGATGTGGTGTAGGGAGAAGGGGGAGGATATTAGTGCAGGACTCTGGTTTTTGTACATTGTGTAGCTCCTCTAAATTTTCATGTCTATAGGTTGTTCTTATGGATTTTTAAAAAAAACCCACAATGCATTTATAAACCAGATAGACCTTGGAATCAAATTACTATACAAAGCAAACTTTTATATGTAAAAATATTTACTGTTTTCCTTCTTTTCCTCCCTCCCCCCTTCATTCTTATAATACTAGTGTCTACCTCTTGTAGAGCATTTTTCATTTGTAGATCTGAAAGCACTTTGCAAGGAGATCAGTATCATTCTCATTTTACAGGTGGGGAAACTGAGGGACAGAACCCAGTAATGACTTATAGGCTAGTGACAGCCACAAATAAAATGCAGGTCTACAGAATCCCAGTCCGGTGTTCTATCCACTAGGCAGTACTACCTCTCTTCAAATCATCATTTGTTGCAGTAACTGAAAGCCTGGGCTGTCGTGTAGCACAGACATACCCTAGTCATTGGGGTTTCAGGTGCTGAAGGCATGAGTCTCTACTGCATGAGCTAAAAACCACGTAGCCCTTAGCTTAAGATTCATTAATCTTTAAGTGGCCTAAGTGACACTAAAGGAGAGAGAACGCCACACCCTGGAGCTGTGTGGATTACAGGTGTAATTCATAAAGTCATGTTTGTAAAAATGCCAAAACTAGCTGTTAAAAATGGGATGGGATAGCAGACTGTAAATATCAATGGTGATTGAATCTGGTGATACTCAAAACAAAGAGTTTTTAGCGGTGCTTGTAGCTGTTTCTAACATTTCATGCTGACTCAACTGACATTTGAGACTTCAGAGTGATGTTTGGGATTGTTGTGTATGTGGGTTGTGGTGCTTTGTGCATGGACTGTGTTGTGCTCAGATTTTTGTTGATTTGTGTGTGTAGCAGTCTGAGTATGGCATTTGGGGCAAATGATACACAATCCCTTCATGCTTCTAATGAAACAGCTGCATGCAAATTAAGTGTAAAGTAAAGATGGTGATTGGTTGTTACTTCTCAGTAGAGACGTATAATCCTGCTTAATCCGGTAACTGGTTAAACATTAGGTTAACCTAACGTTTAACCAGTTAACCAACTAGTAGCGATAGTGGGCGGGGACTGCTCCAGCCCAGCTAGTATAGCTCCCAGCCCAACGCAGGACTGGAGAAGCCCTTGACCACAGCGGGCCACGGCCGGGGGGCCTCCTCCCAGGCACCAGTTAACCCTTACCCATTAAGCATCACTCGGTAAGGTAACCTGTTACCTGTTCACATCCCGATTTCTCACATTACAATGGTCTAGGACTCTGAGCATGTCATAGATGTACGTCTTATTGTAGCTGCAAGCCACGTGGATACAATTTATAAAGTCACTGTAGAGAAGAATTTAAGAATTGAAGGGTAACAGACATTAATTGTAGTGATGTTTGAACCTGGCAATGTTCTGAACAAAAAGAGCACTCAGCCATGCTTCTTGTTGCTTCCATTGCTTTACACTGGCTTTTTTAGGTTTCTGAGTGAAATTTCTGAAATCTAATTGAATATCCGTAGTTCCCAACCTTTTTTATACTGGGGACCAGCAAACCCATTCACAAACTTTTGGTGAACTGGTAATAGTTTATTTGCATAGCCATTATGCAAACAATGAATATGCAAATATACAAATAAAATGTTAGTGGTCCAACAAAAGCCCTGGCCCTCAGAGCCCCCCAGTACCAGCCCCTCACCTCCTCAGTGACAGCCACTGACCCCAGAATCCCCTGCACCCAATCCCCCAATACCAGCCTCCCATCCTCAGACCCCCCCATTCCAGTCCCCAATATTAGCCCTGTCCTTACAGACCCCCAGTGTCAACCCTGCCCCCAGAGACCCAGTTCTAGCCCCCCACCTCTTACAGCCATTTAACCCCAGAGCCTCCCAATACTAGCCCCAAAACCGCAGCAGCCTGGCAGCAAGTGGTCTGTGGCGTGGTGTTTGGGAACCACTGATAATAAATTATAGTAGACGCTAAAGGCTCCAATAAATATTGGTTGCCCATTGTGTCCACCTTACCCTTCAAATATTGGTCATGAAAGTGCTTCAAGGGGTGAGGTGAAGGCAGGTGGATCGATGAACTTGCTTCAGAGCTCACCTATGAGGCAGAAAGCAAGTTCTGCCATGACTAGATTAACTGTTGAGGAGAGAAATTAAACAGATTGTGCCCATAATCTGAAGCAAACTCTTCTCTGAAAGTTGCTGCCAGCCAGTGAGATGAACAACAGACCAGACTATGCAGCACTTTAAAGACTAACAAGATGGTTTGTTAGGTGATGAGCTTTCATGGGCCAGACCCACTTCCTCAGATCAAATTGTGGAAGAAAATTGGCATGACCATATATACCAAAGAGATACAATTTTTTAAAAAAGTGAACACTTATAAAATAGACAAATTGGATGTCTGGTGTGCACTTAAGCACAGCATATTCCATGTGGGGGAACCATTTTGCCCTTCCAGTAGCAAAACCCACTACCAACAGCTCAGTTTAGAAAAGGGGCAGAAAGTTTCCCCCTAAGTAAATGCAGAGAGCTGGTACTCTTGGATTAATGTAGAATATTTACTCCAACAGTAAGGCTGCAGGTCGCACAATGTGGATTGTTTACACCCCAGTATGGGTGTTTGGAGAGGGCTTGGTCCAACACAAAAGGATTGTACGACACAGGAGGTGGAGAATTTATTTTAATGAGCTCTTTCTCCCACATAATCTTCAAAGAGCATTTCAGCCTTGAATTGTGAAGTTTTACATATTTGACTTTTTTTTGAGTCATCTGTGTCTGGTTAGACTGGCTTTTTCCATAGATAAATTAGCCGCAGAGCCAGTATTGACAGTACAGATTGCATTGTCCATAAAACAAGTGGTATTCTCCACTAAATCAGTTGTTTGTTGTGCTGTGAGCATAGTTTTTTTTCTTTATATTACTGAAACATTATTTCAAATACAGTATGTATTTAATAAAGTTTCTACATCAGTTGTGGCTTTTCATGCTTTTAGGAGCAGTTCATTTGGGTTGCTTCACTCATTATGTGGCACATATTTCTGTAAAAAGTAAAGTATTTTCCAAGAAGGTACTCTGCCATATTAATCATTTCCTTCAATTTCATGAAAATTGTTGTCTACTGTGCTTTGAAAAATATTGAGACGGTCAGCAAAGGAACTATGAGGGGTAGATTTTATGATGCAGACACTTCAACTGTGGGAAATGGAATGACCCCACCAACTCATTTCATATAAGTCTCTATCATTTTTCCTAAAACAAATACTTACAAGCTAGTTCCTGTGAGCTATCCTAGAATAACAAACACTGTGTGTTTATGGTGTGCATAAGCAGGAAAGAAAAATAAGACAAGGAAACACATTTCTATTTCAGGCGTCTAAGAAAAAATATTTAAAATGTACATAGATGTATACATGGATTAATTTTAAATGGTGTATTCATGATCTATTCTTGGGTTTACTCTACTGCTTTCTTGAATAAAAATGTATTGTTTCAATCGAGTAATGGTATGCACTATACAGATACTCTGTATTCCTCTCTCTTTAGAGAATGAACTATAATTTGTATTAATAGCATGCAAAATGTTCTGGGCCCGTTCAATTTTTATATCTTAAAAGAATGAGCGTCTTTCTCTGCAATGATGTAAATCCATTTATGGTGTTAGTGCTTTTTATAAAAGCCTTTCTAATACAAAAGCTAAAGTGACAATAACACAGTAGGTAAAAATGACAAGCCCCTCTTATCTGCAACCATCTTGGACTCATCATTTTGAGACTGACTGCTTACTCTACAGATGACATCACTATAGTGGCCAACTTCTTTCACTTAATTGAGATAGAATTGAAAAATATTTCAGTCTTCCAAAAGCACTAAATGCAACCATGTCTGAGTAGATATGGCTCGAGTTTCCTAATACATAGTGTAATAGCACAGAAAGATGTTTCTAAAGTTTTAAATCATCTTATACTGGAATGGTTCGAGCAATAACAGTTTTTTCACAATTGCACTAGTGCCACAAACTCATGTTCCTCCCAAATGTCTGTAATTGGAATGAAATGGAAGACGGTGGGACCCGAGTGAACATGATGTACTGGGACCCCAAATTTCTCTCTAAAAGTTTTACTCAGGTCTCTTGTCTCAGAGGGGTAGCTGTGTTAGTCTGTAACTGAAAAAATGTAAACAAATGGTCCTGCAGCACTTTAGAGCAGTGGTCCCCAAGCTTTGGAGGTTGCCAGGCACCAGGGGGCGTGGCCATTCGCCCGCCAGGGGTGGGGGCCCCCCATATCGGCGCACCCGGAGGCGGGGCCCTCCCATATCAGCGCCCGGGGGCGGGGCCACCTCCAAGAGCCGCGCGCCCGGGGTGTGCCACGTGCCCTGGGCCAGGCCAGCCCCGAGCACTTGGTGGGCGCACATGAATGCCCCCGCGGGCGCCATAGCGCGGACCACTGCTTTAGAGACTAAAATAAATGTAGATGGTGGTATGAGGTTTTCTGGGCACAACCCACCTTTTCAGATGAAAAAGTGGGTTGTGCCCCCAAAAGCTCATGATACCATCTAACTTTTTTTTAAAGTCTCTGAGGTGCTGCAGGACTATTTGTTGCTTTTCATGTCTATTGTATTAGTGCTTCCACACCAAGTAGAGTAAGGAAGGCTGTGAATGTTGACTTTGAAACAGGTGGCTCTCCAAGGGTGCGTCTGCACAGTGTCCTAAATTCAAAATAATATATGCAATTTGTGCTGTACAAATTGTGTAGCTTATTTCAAATCTCTTTCAAATTAGCTTGAGGAGGGCGCAAGAAGGTGGAGCAGTGCGGGGCTTGAGGTGGAGCAGTGGTGGAGGAGGGCCTGCAGCGCGAGTGAGGAGTTGCCCAGAGCCTTGCACCTGGGACACTGGGGGATGGTTACTCCAAGCTCCTGACACGTCCTCCTCAGAATGGTCCTGATGAACCAATAAGGCAGACTTACAGTTCATGAAATTAGTGAATAAGATAGACAATTGTTTGCTTATCAGCGAATTCAGCAGCTGAGCTAACTGTGTTTAAAGCACGAGGAAAGGAAGAAATGCTATTTCCGCGATGAGAACTTAGCGGAAATGTCAGGATGGATTCTATCCGTGAATTGAGTTGTATATCTAGAACAGCGGTTCCCAACCTTTTCCAGTTGGGGACCCATTTTGACAATTCAGGAAGACTTGGTGACTCAAGGCAATTCAAAAACGGGGGGAAGATGGTGGGCAGAGCCACCTGGGGAGACACTTGGTGACCCTTTTGAAATGTAATAGCGACCCATATTTGGGAAACCCTGATCTAGAATAAAGGGGAACCTCAGAAAGATAGACACACCACGCTGGAATTTTCCATCTTGCAGATCATTCTCAGAATAATGGTCCATTTTCTTTGGGCTGCTGACCGAACAGCTCTTTTTCAGTAATTCTTAGAGCACAAACCCAACCTCTCTCCTGAAAAATCTTGTGTGACAAGTGAGTCTCTTAGGATTCTCCCAATTAATTATTGGCACTCTATTCCATTTTTAGCATCTGCTATCAAAACTGTTTAGTGCCAGCCCGTGTCCTTCTTTATTATATTTCAAAAGAGGAGATTGTATTAAGTGAACTTACATTTGCAAATGTCATTTTTGTTATAGACCATCCTTGCTACAAGTCCAATATATGTCCCAAAAAACTTGGATTTAGAGCGCAACAACTCAAAGTGGGATATTTTTTTTCCAGCAGCTGACTTCTATTTGTGCAAATTGGTGGGGGGGGGGTGTTTGCATGATTTAAGAGTAGGGAATGGGAGGACTTATAACACATCAGTTCCTACAGGTGTCAGTGACTTCAGTGCAGAACAGATGTATACCCGGGCATCTTATAGAGTGGACACCCTGTATTTGAGAGCTTGCTATACTAAATTGGATCATTAGTCTGTGAAAGAACCCAGGCTGGTCCTGGGTAATTTTGCTGTGCTGCATAATTTGGCTTCTCTGCTGACTAGTTGGGGTTACTAATACTGCATCATGGCCTGTAGTAAACATGGGGACATTGCATGTAAAGTAGACCTGTTTCTGAATAAGCTTGAAATATCTGATATAGTGGCTTCAACAAGTAGAGAATCTCAAGCGGTATAAGAAATTGGAAGTTAGTATAAAAAATAGTATGTATTACAACTGCCAGCTGTTTTGAATTTTCCAGTACAACAGTGCTACTCTTGCTCTGATATCATCTAACTGTAGTTGCCACTTCAGACACCTAGTTCCTTGTTCTTTTCTGATAATGGGATCTTTGATAGGAGGGGACTACTGGGCAGTGTGAGGATCTAGCTGACAAATGGTGGTGACTATTGCTGGAAGAGATTTTTTTTTTCTTTTATAACCTCTTCCTCTATCCCTGTAAATTCTCCATCAAGCAGGGAAGCTGTGGTAATCCAAGAGAGAAAATGTTGGCAGAAAGTGTCTGCAGTGTAGAATACTGATTATGTGACCTTAGGCAAGTCATCTCATCTCCCTGGGTCTCAGTTCCCCTCCTGTGCAGCGGTTACAATAATTTGCCCTCAGTGGGTGTTTTGAAGATAAACATATTAAAAATTGGGAGGTGCTCAGGTACTACAGTGAGGGAAGGAAAATAAGTACCTGCTGGACGTGGATGGTTTCCTGATTTAAAAAAAAAATGTGTTTAGTCTGTACATAACCTTCTTGGTTTCCAGAGTGCTGTAAATTGTGAATCACGTCAGATCCACGTCAGAGCAAGTGTTAAAGCTATCGCACGGCAGCAGGCCCTAGTAAATGAAGTATGTCCAGCATCACTATGCCAGAGAAGGTACCCTCATTTGACCAGTTAAGAGTGTGGGGCAACAATTAGACAGAGACAGGGAGTTGGAAGGACTTGGTGAATCAGAGCTGATGGGGTGGGATTCAAGGGCAGGCAGAAAGAAAAGCATGTTTGGGACATGAATGAAAACTGAAGGCAGGAGATAGTAACAGGGGCATGCTGGCTGGTGGCCCGGGCCTGAGTAACAGGGACTGAGCAGCTGAGGTATGGTAGAGAGAGAGAGATGCACTGGGGACAGTTCAGTCCTTATCTACAGACAACCACCTAACCTCAAACAAATTCTTTCCAATAACTACGCAGCACACCATCATACTCATCCAGGGACGCACCCCTGCAATCAACCCCGATGCCAACTTTGTCCACACGTCTGTACGGGCGATATCATCATAGCACCTAATCAAGTAAACTACCTCATCAGAGGCTTGTACAACTGCACATCCACTAATGTGATCTATGCCATCAAACGCGAGCAATGCCCCTCTGCCATGTATATTGGCCAAACTGGACAGTCTCTATGAGAGAGAATTAATGGACACACATCAGATATCCTAAAAGGCAACACACAGAAAACCTGTTGGGGAATCTTTTAACTTGCCTGGGCACTCATTAATGGATCTCAAAGTCACTGTATTATTTCAAACCAATTTCAAAAGCCAGTTCCACAGTGAAGCTACAGAACTTAATTTCATTTACAAGTTGGATTCCTACAACAGAAGTCTAAACAAAGACAATGGGTGGATGGCCTGCTACATTCCACATCCTAGTGACACAAAAAAACAAACAAAGGGTATTTAAAGTAGGCACTAAGTATTCTTATCAGCTTCATTTAGCATGGACATTCTAATTGACCATTTCTTCCCCCTTTTTTTCTTCTTTTACCTCTGCGCCCCCCCCCCCCCCCCCCCAGCCATCTCCTGGTTGTGCTATTTATTTGAAAACTGGACTGACCCCTTAAACTCCATTCATCAGAAGTAGGCTGTGCCCATGAAAGCTCATGATACCACCTACATTTTTTGTTAGTCTCTAATGTGCTGCAGAAGAGCCGGGACAGGGGAGGGCATGGGTGAATAAAGAATGCTCCCATGGTACAGATGATCTCCCTGCAGGGACATTGGTTTCCTGCTAGAAGAGCAGAGTTACACTCCAGAAGGGAGGGCTGGTGTGGGTGCCTTGGAACAAGGATAGGGGACGACTGCCAGAGAGTCTGGGTGCAGACAAGCACGTATGTGGGGGCAGGGGCGGGCCCGTCCGTATAAGCGAACTAGGCAGTTGCCTAGGGCGCTAAGTTAAATGGGGAGCCAAATGGTGGCGCAATATCATTGAGGGGTTTGGAGGTGGGGGCGCCGATTACATGGTTCGCCTAGGGGGTCAGTTGCTGGCAGCTAGACTAGGGCCACCCCTGTGTGGGGGTGAGATTTCAGGTGAACTTACTGGCTGTGTGGACTGGTGTGAAAATTTAGCTATATATTTTTTAGATTTAGCTTTTGGACCATTTGCACAATGTTATATAATAAACCAGCCCCAAAGAAGGTAGTATAGGATCAAATGAATCTCATGTGGAGCTACTGGGGACTTTGAAAGGGGAAATGGAGGCAGGCGTTTCAATTATGCTGCAGTTTGCCACAAGAAATTATTCTCTAGGTGTTTGCCTTATGAGGAGAACTCAGAATTTTCTGGCTCCTGGGCATGCTGCAAGCAATATAATATGTTTAGATTTGGAAACAGCTGTCTGATTGTCTAGATATTCCATTTATAATTAAAAGTAATCTATCTCACATGACATACCGCCAACAGTGGCTACTTTACATACTGTTACTGCCTAGTCTTACTTCATGTACTGTACCATTCAAATTCATGGTTGTGATGTCCTATTAATTTCAGCATCACTTTATCCAGTAAAATGAATATGTATTGAAACTGCTTCCCACAAGCACTGTCACATAGTATAAGAAATATAACAGCAATGTTGTTGTTTGTACACAATATCTTATTACAAGTGAAGCTGGATGAATAACTGATTTCATTTGTGTGTGGCTACACTGAATAATCAATCCATTTGTTATTTATTTGTTGTTAAATAAATTGTACTTTGTATTTGAAACAAAATAAAGAAAATTTTAATTTTAATTTTCTTCACAAAATAACAAGCCAGAATTGTTTGCAATGGAGTGACACAATTCGTTTGGCCCAAAACAATTTTGACACTTTTTAAAATTAATGTTTTTCTTTTATTAGGAAATTTCCGAAATGAAAATGGTTCATACACGTAAGAAAATTTGCCTGGCTCCGATTATAATTCTACTACCTATACTATGCAGTCACAATTAAATTACTGATTGGGCATTAACAATATGTTTCATAGGTATACAGTGCAGAGTGAAGGGAAAAGAAGTCCAAATAAAGTGCAGTTAAAGATGTGCAAACAAATAACAGCTGAGGCTAGTGAAAGATCAGTTAAGTTAATCGGCTTAAAAACACCTACTCAGCTGGATAAAACCAATTTGGAAAAAACCTCACTCCGCAAAAATAAAGAACTTAAAAATCATCTGGGTTAAAGAATATGAACGTCCAGTTTCATATTGATGCAGTTCACAGGCTCAGTCCTGGGAACACATGCAAGTGTTTAACACAATTCACATGAATGGGAAAATGGCACTGGGAGGGATCTCTTGGGTGACTGAATTCATTTCCCTACTATTGCAACCCT
The DNA here is from genome assembly GCF_049634645.1 of Pelodiscus sinensis. Lineage (NCBI taxonomy): Eukaryota > Metazoa > Chordata > Testudines > Trionychidae > Pelodiscus > Pelodiscus sinensis. The sequence continues at coordinate 97,362,122 of NC_134713.1, read as the reverse complement.
ATTGTATAATCCCATTCACAAATGTATCAAGCTACATTTTGCACCTAGTTTCTTGCTCCAATAGTTCCTATTGAGAGGCTGTTCCTCACACCTCTGATGGTCTGAAACCTTCTTCTAATTTCTAACCTGAATGTATTCCTGGTCAGTTTATTACCAATTTCTTATGTCATTATTGTCTGTAAGCTGAAATAGCTCAAACACCAGGAGTGAGAAATCTCCCTATGTTTACAAAGAGCAATGATATCACCTTTCATCTTTAGTTTTGCTAGATTTAAACAAGACAAGCTCTTTTTGTCTTGTAGTAAATTACTCTATGTTCCCTGGATCAGCCTAGTACCCTTCTCTGCACCTGTTCCTGTCTGAATTTTTTTTATTTTTTTGTACATGGTTGACCAGAACAGTACACAGTATTTCATGTGAGGTCTTCCCAGTGCCTTGTACAATGTGGTTAGTACACATGTCTCAATATGTATGCCTGTCCCACTGAAGTCAGTGGAACTACTCACATGAGTAAAGTTAAACATGTACATAGCTGTTTGCAGAATCAGGGCGTAAATCATTCAACATGTCAAAAAGGAGTAATAAACCACTTATCAAAGATTACTTTTCATGACAGTTTCAGTACAGTGATGCAAGTTTAAAAAGGAGATTAGTAGTCAGCTTCCTTCAGTTTTGAGAGACCATGGGTACGGCTCCTGAGAAGTAAAGAATTTACTCAGTTGGTTTTATGAAGAGACCCACGAGAGAGAGAGAGTCTCTGCCACGTCCATTCCATTTCAAGGTGATGTTTCAACCCTTTGGGCTCTGCCTTCTGCGTGCTCTTTTCTCCTCTGATATCTTGGATGGCTTCCTTTCACAACGTCGTCTTTGTTACAATCTTGTTTCCACCAAGGCTGTGATCTTGACTTTGATCTTCCCATTTGTCCACATCCATGTCCATTGCTCGTACACATCCTTGAAATGCAATTTTGGGCATACTTTGGGTCTTTTTCCAGATGCCAATTCACCTAAGAGGATGTCTCTGGGGTGTGCTGCTCGCTCATTCAAAACACATGCCCAAGCCAGCAGAGATGTCATTGTTTGAGGAGGGCTTGCATGCTGAGTATGTTGGCCCGTTTGTGCACCTTTGTGCTGGTGACTCTCACTCCAAGAGATTCCAAAGTTTCAATGAAGGCAACGCATATGAAATAAGAATGTTAAGAGGTGATTAACTGACAAATTGTATAGTAAATACAATTTGTATCGACTACACAATTAAGTCGATAAGGGAAGGTGCTCTGTCTCGGCTTGCGCAGTTTCAGGAACTACCCCCATTGCAGCTCTACAGTTTAAACTGCAGAGTCACAGTAGGGGTAGGTCCCGGTCCCACATGAGCCAGGACAAAGCCGGGGCCGCTGTGGCTCTGCATGTTAAATGTAGTAAGAGCTGGGCAGCTGCCTGGCTTTACTACATTTAAAATACAGAGCCGCAGTGGTCCCGGACCAGCGCAAGCCGGGACTGCTCGGTCCCAGCTCAAGCCGGGTCCAGCAGCCTTTGCCCACGGCCAGATCCTGCCAGCATGGACAGGGGCTGCTACTGGAGCAGCCTCTGCCTGTGGTGAGTCTTAGCCCACCGCGGGCAAATGCTGCTTCATGGCAGCCTCTCTTATCCTCCCCCCCCTTCCCACCTCTGATAGAGGCAGCAAGAGGGGAAGGGAAAGCAAGTGGTCAAGTACTCAACTTGAGTGTATGGTAACACCACAAACTGACAGAACACACAAATATCTGAGTGTTTTGCGCATGTGTTAATCAGCACATTTTTGTAGGGGAGCGAGGCAGGCACCTTATACCCACATCAGGAAAAGAGGCTTGTGGGGGTTTCAGGGTGCGATCACCCCCTCTTGGTCCGAGAGGGGGGGTCAGCGAACCCTCATGCCCCCTCCTAGGGCTTGTTCAGTCCCTGGGGCCCCAATGGGGGAACCCCCGATGATGGGTGCGATCACCTCCTCCCAGTAGGAAGGGGGGATCAGCGAACCCGGCAATGGTTATCCGCCTCTGCGGGACGGGGCGGCAGGCCCCAGGTTTAGAGTTTTCACTCGCTGGAGTTCCGCCTGATGGCGTCCTTCCACTAAGGTCGTGGGTAGGGGGATGTTCCCTTCGTGGAGGGAGGGGGACCCGGCCCCACCCTCTCTCCGGGTCCCAGTCCGGGGCCCTAGGCGACGGGGCTCACTTGCGCCCCGACGCGGTGAACGAGGGGGGTTAATCCCTCCTCAACTCGTCCACCCAAGGTCGCCAAAAGCGCCCTGCCCCGGACTCCCTCCCTCCCTCCGGGCGGTGCCCGCCAATCACGCCCGCCTGTTTCGCACCTACCCTGGTTCGGGGTCCTGCGGCGGCTCACCTCCGGAAGCCGTCTCTGGGGAGCGTTCTGGGGTGCCGTTCCGCCTCCGGCCGTCCCGCTCCCGCTGTGTGCGACGTGGTGGGGTGCGCCCCCCGTCTGCCGTGGGGCTGAGGGACCGCCAGGGGCAGTGGCTGTCCCGAAGGCCTCGGGACCAGCGCCGGGCCGGCAGCCGCGGGGTATGCCGCCCGGGCTCCGTCCTGCCTCTGGATCCGAGCCGGTGCTCCTGCCAGGAGCCTGCCTCCTTCTCCGCCGGCGGCCGGCCCTTTTGAGCCGGCCCGCCGCGGCAGCCGCTCCCTGGGGCCCCGCCCCTTCCGGGCACGCCGCTGCGCAGTGCCCCGCTGCCCAGCTGATCTGCTCCCCCCCGCCCCCGCCGTCCGGGGACGCGGGGAAGGAGCTAAAGCGGCGCAGCCGGCGCAGGCGCGGGGGGAGTACCCCCGCCCGCCGCCGCCTCCCGCCCGCGCTGGGGGAACGCCGGAGAACCGGTTCCCCGGCGTCAGTCTCCGGGGGATCGGGGCTCCGGTCGCCCCGCCCCCCGACCAGTGACAGGCTGTCACAAGGCTCAACAACCTCCATAGTAGGGATGTAAGCAAGCAGTCCAGTACTTGACTACCCAGTAAGCCTAAGCTTGACTAAGTACTCGACTGCTTGCTTACATCCCTACTGTGGAGGTTGTTGAGCCTCTTTTCCTGATGTGGGTATAAGGTGCCCGCCTCGCTCCCCTACAAAAATGTGCTGATTAACACATGCACAATACACCCAGATCTTTGTGCATTCTGTCAGTTTGTGGTGTTACCATACACTCAGTCTAGATGGTGTTTTGGTGGCTTCTCCAATTTGTGGATATTGAGTTCTACAATAGTGGGCCCCAAGTATGTGAACTCGTTCACCACTTCAAGTTAATAGCTGTTGATCTTTCTGGAGGGTGCTTCCTTAACACCTTGGCACAGTATGTTAGTCTTTTTTAGGCTTATAGTAAGTCCAAAGTCTTGGCAGGCTTTGGAAAAAACTGTCCATTAGGCTTTGAAGATGAGCTTCTGTGTGGGCTGTCAGTGACTCAGGAGTGGAAAAAGGTAACTAAAGTAACAAGTAGAGGGCTGTGCCCCCTGCTCGCTGCGCATGCCAACCTCCTGTCCTTCATGGGGAGGAGGGATAGGCAACCCTGGCTCTCCCTCTGGCCACAAGGGAGGGCTGGGCTGTGGCTGCACCAGCCTGGGCCCCTTTTCCCTCCCCCTGCCACCAGACCAGACTGCCCCTTCTCCCTCCTCCGCCCTGCTAGCTGGAATCCCTTCCCCCCCCTCCATGTGAGCCAGGGTCCGTTCTCCCTCCCTCCCCCCTTCCCGCACAAGCCAGGGTGCCCTCTCTTCCCCCCCAACCCGTGAGCCAGGGTCTATTCTCTCTCCTTTCCCTCTCGCCAGCCTGGGCTTTTTCTCCCACTCCCACTCCCAGACACGGCACGTGGCAGGCCCGGCTCTAACCCTGGCAACTGGGGAGGCACAGGGGTGCCTGCCCACCCCTCATAGGGTGCAGCGAGGTGCAGGTACCACTCCTGGGCACTGCAGCCTGCTGAGATGAGGAAAGAAGCAGCTCAGGGGGCTGCTGTCCTGACTCCTCCCCGGTGTAGTCCTGCCCGTGCTGCTCACCACCCCAGCCTTGCCCGCAGAGCCCAGGGCTGCCCGCCCACTGGGAGTGGCAAGGAAGGAGCAGACAGGTCAGTGTGGCAGCTCCCCTGGGCAGGTCAGGGGTGCTCGGGCAGCTGCGGTTCGTGCAGCCTCTGGGGAGGGGGTGAGTCTCCACAGGGGCAGCTGGACTCTGGGCAGTCGGGCACTGCACTCTAGCTTCCCAAGAGCCTGGTGGTGGGGGGAGCCCCCAAGAGACCACTGCTGGCACATAAGCCTAGGTGGGAGCCCAGCTCCTAGTGCCTGTCCTTGGGCTGCTGTCCTGAGCACCAGACCCTCCCTGCTACCCTCCACCAGCCCTGGGCTGTCGTGGCTGTGATGTGGGGTCTGCTGGCTACTGTACTATGTTCCTTGGCATTGAAAGCCCTGTGGGTGGGGCCTATGCAGGGGGTCATGGAAGGGAAGTAGAGGCTTGGTTTAAAATAGCAATTCCAAATGGCGAGTTTTCAAAGGTTGTTGTGCATATAAAGGCTAGGCAAAAAGCATCTGAAATGCTGTAATATTTGTATTGCTTACTACAGTGGACAAACTCTTTTGCTAATTCTAGGGCTGTCAATGAATGCGTGTTAAAAAAATTACCGCGCGTTAATCGCAGGTGTTTCCACACAGTGCTGCCCCTTTGAAATGCCACGGCAGCATTTCCAAGGGACAGCGCAAAGCCGAGCTGCAGCATTTCAAAGAGGCAGCGCTAGTAGAACCCAGGATCAGCTCTCCGGCGCTGCCCCTTTGAAACACTGTGGCGGCATTTCAAAGGGACAGCACTGCACAGAGGCCGGGGGCAGCTGGGATCTCCAGCTGATCCCAGGCCATGGCGGTGTTTCAAAGAGACAGCACTGCATGGCTGATCCCAGGCTGCCCCAGTGCTGCCCCTTTGAAACATGGAGTTTCAAAGGGGCAGTGCAACACGGAGTCCGGGGTCAGCTGGAGTTGTCTTATTGTTTAACAGCGCAATTAATTGCAATTCAGTTTTTAATCACTTGACAGCCCTAATAAATTCCCATCCAATGGGACATTTAAATAACAAGATATTGAATTCTCAGAACAGCTTTTACAATGGAAATGTTCACAGGTCCTGACCTCCACTGTACTGCTTTTTACAAGAGTATCTTGTTGTGAACATGGCCAGCCCTAGCTGGGTGCTACCAGGATGACTTCCCTTCACTTTTGGGAATTTCTGCACTACAGTTTGGGTGCATGCTTCTCTGGACAGATAGACAGAAGTGCACTAGCTCACTAAAAATACTATGGATGTTGCGAGGTGGGTTGTATCCACCTGAGTATGGACTCAGGAAGTTAGGCAGATCTGTACTTGTGGCCGTACATGCCACAGCATCCTTACTACTGCATTTTGCGGGCTAGTGCATGTCTGTCTACTGGGAGACATACCCCCAAGTGTAGACAATATGTTTAGTGGCTCCACAGTCCATCATCATTTCAGCTGGTCCAAAATGCCAATTATTTGTGGTAAGACTTTTTTTTAAATTCCAAACTGTCTGTCTCAATTTCTTTCCAGAAAGCAAAATAATGTTTGTTTGTCAGAAAATCAGGAAATCTTCAGGCTTTTGAAACTTACATTTTTTTTGTTGGAAAATTTTCAGTTTCTACACATTGGACTTCTGACAGAAAAAAAATAGATGCTGTATAGAACTGTAGTCATGCTCCTTTCTATTTTACCCACCCTAAACTATGACTGAGGAAATAAAGTGCTTCTTTCAGGCTGCAGAATCAGTAAAAAGCTTAATAGCAAAGCTTTATTGTTAATCATTCCAGATAGTGCTTCAATGATTATATTTCTTCCTGAGGAGAGTACATAAAGTCTTCAAGCAAACAATACTAAGAAATCCCTTGGGGCCTCCTGAAAGTTTTTTAATTATGTTTTCAATACCATTTCTCAGATTAGGTGGGACTTAAAAGCTTCACTTAGCAAAGTGAACCTAATGGAGCAATACCTGTCAGTGTTGGAAGCTTAAAGCAATCAAATTTCTCCAGCTCTCATTTCTAATGAGATTTTTGGTTAAACAATTTAGATTTTTAAAAGTTGTATCAAAACCAATATTAATCTCCCTTTTCCTTTGAGTCAGAATTTCCAGTGGTTCAAACAAATAATTCTAAAAACCCTTCCACAGAGTCTGACCATTGTTCTAATTTTCCCAGTTTGTTTGGCTTTAGGAAACTACATTCATTCAGGCAGTAGAAGAGTATTTCACAGAGGCAGAGCATCAGCTTAGAAAGAGACATGAAATGTGACAGACCACCTTTGCTTTTGTAATCCACATACCTTGGTTAGGTCTGCCCTACAAAGAAAAGTCGGAAAAAGATACACAAATCGTGAACCACAATTTGCATATTTTTTTCTGCTTTTTTTTTTTTGAAAGAGGCTTTTCCGAAATTTGGCCCGTCTACACGGGGCCAAATTTCAGAAAAATCTCTGCTTTCGACACATCCCTTCTTCCGCATACAATGAGAATTACAGGGATGGTGAAAGAATGTGTTTGCTTTTTTGGAAATTGTTCTGTAAAAGGGGATGTGTTCCTTGGACACAGAATAGCTTTTATGGGATACCTCCGGAAAAGCTCTGTAGTCTAGACATAGCCCTAGTGTGGTCCACTGTCCCATGTAGTGGCACTTAGACCACTTACAATGAGAGCTAAGAACAAGGGAGCTCTACAGTCTAAGCTGAGAGCCAGCTGGTTTTATAGCTCAAGCTGTAGAGCAGGGGTGGCCAACCCGTTCCACACAAAGAGCCACAATAGCAGTGGAGACAATGTGAAGAGCTGGGGCAAAGTTGTTGAGCCAAAAAAGGGGGGGCATGAAGACTGGGAGAAAAGTTAATCCTCTCCCCCCAACTAAAAAGCTGCACTGGGGGAAAATAGGTGCTGGTACATCGGTCCCACAGCTGCTTTTTTTTTTTCCAAAAACTTAGGCCCTGCTCTTCATGCTGTTTCCACTGCTGTTGTGGCTCACAAAAAAAGCACTGGGAAGGGGTGAGAGGTGTAAGCTCTAGGAGGGAATTTGGGTGCAGGAGGAAGTAGAGAAGAGGATGCTGGCTCAGGGAGGGGGCTCCAGGCTGGAGAGTGTTGGGGTCAGGTGGAGGGTTGGGGTGCTGAGCAAACTGCAGGCTTGTGGCTGTGAGAGTACAGGAATTTGAGCGGAGGTTCATGAGGGGCTCAGGGCAGGGAGGCTGGGAGTATGATGGGCTCAGGACACAGATTTGCAGTGTGTGGATGGTGCAGGAGTGTTGTGGCAAAAGTCTAGGGATGTGGGTTTGCAGGAGTTTGGGGATGTGAGAGGCTCAGGATAGGGGGTTCCAGTGTATGATAGGCTCAGGTTTGGTGTCTGGGGTGTGCAGGATGCTGCAGCCATTTGGGGGCTTGTTGGCCAGGCTTCATTTTTAAATAAAATATTATGTCCAACACAAAATGTTTCGGCGTTGTCTTTATTTATGAGAGGGGCGGGGAACCTGTTTTGAGTCAGGGATTACTGACCCTCAGAAAAGTCAGTTGGGGCCTCACAAGTGAGATGCAAAAAAAACCCAACCCTTTCAAATCCCCCAAACCTCACTAATGTGGCCCCAACTGTGTTGGTGGGGGCAGTGGACAGGGTGCTGGGGCAGGGTATTCGTGGGGGAGGGGAATCTGGCCAGAAGGAGGAGACAGACAGCTGGGGCCAAAACCTGGGGATCCTGGGTCTCAGGAAGCACGTGGGCTGCTCTTCCCCTCCCCTAAACAGCTGGTGCGCTTCCTTAAATGCCCGGTCTGTCGCTCCTCCAGGGACTTCCTTCCCCCCTGCTGCCTGCCTGCGCAGGGTGGGTGTGGGGATAGGAGTCCCAGTACTACATGCCAGCTCCAACTTCTCAGGAAGTGCACACTTTTCCTTTGCTCCCCACGACAGCCACGTGCTTCCTGAGAAGTTGGAGCTGGCATGCAGTCCCAGGATTCCTACTTCCTCCCCCCTCCTCCCCTGTGTAGGCAGGCAGCAAGGGGAAACGTCCATGGTGGTGCGACAGACCTGGCATTTCAGGAAGAATGCCAGCTGTTTAGGGGAATGGAAGAGCAGCCTGCTCTAACCCAGTCTCCCTCCCTTTCCCCAGAGCCAGGCATCCGCCACCCGTTCTACCCCAATTTCCCTCTCCTCCCCATCCCCAGAGCCAGGCACCCTCCCCCCAACCCAATCCCACTCCCCCCTGCTCTAACTTAATTCTGGGGTCCTGGAGCCACCGCTGCTGTTACAGCCACGTTTCTCCCTCCAGACGCTGGGGCACTTGTGCTGAGTGGCTGGCTTTGAGCATGAGCTGGCCGGGACGCAGTGTGCAACCCAATTCCCCTCCCCTCCCTGCTGTAACCCAATCCCCCTCCCCTCCAACCTTATGCTTGGGTCCCGTAGCCAGAGCTGCTGCACCGTGCCCCCTCCCCACTCAATCCTCCTCCCCTCCAGAGCCAGGCATCTCCGCTCTCCTCTCCCCCCCCAACCTTCTGCCCAGGTCCTGGAGCCTCTGGCAAAGCCTCTGCCTACACTCAGCTGCTAGCATGTACAGGCTGGGATGCTGTGTGCGACCCGACCTGCATGTGCAGGATATGACGCAGTGCGCTGGGGGCCGTGAGTGGAACGGCGCAGGCCATGAGCACACTTGCGGCTCACAGCGGCATGGCCGTGAGAGCTGCTGACCTGAGCGGTTCCGGGTTCTGTCCTGGTTCTGTCAGGAGCTGCAATTTTTTGAGTCTCGGGTTGGCACCTCTGCTGTAGACGTTCCTACACTAAGCTCTAGAGTGTCTAGGTTCAAATCTGCCTGGTGGCGGTTACACTTTCACCAAATATAACCAGAACAAGATTACAATTTTGGTTTATGCCTAAGGTTAAATACATTTGAAAGTGAAGCTTTCCATTTTTTCTTAGTAGGCAAAGGTAGTTTGTAGAGCCGTGAAGTATCTCTTTCTGGAACCACAAAGGACAGAGTCAGTTGAAATCAATGAGAAACTTTCCATTGACTTCAGCTCTAAATTGTCATCTGAACCTTCAGCAGAGGTTTATGGTCTGATTGCATAATACACAGTCTTCGAAGTCTCTACTCTTGGGAACCAAAGTGCCCCATGCCGGCAGCTCCTCCCAGCCATGCCACTGTACTGCCCATAACCCTACACCCCAGCAGGGCTGCACAACCTGAGACAGCAGATGTGACTGGGGACAGTACAGCTGCATGGCCAGGAGCAGCTGCCAGCATGGGGTGCTGGCTCCTGGGAGTTGCAGCACTATGGTCTTCTCCTTTAGCTGCTGTAGTTCTTCTCAGTAGAGGCCTGTGGTTACTGATTTCTGTCTGCACAGGGCTCTATGTGTTTGACTCTTAGCAATATAAATTCCCCTTTACTTCCGTGTCCACAGTGTACAATAGGTGATACAGAAACTGGAGTTAGAGCTGGGCAAAATTTTTCAGGCAAAATTTTTGTCAATAATAAATGCCGGTTCAATTGACCCAAAACTGTATGCAAAGTTGATCCAATAATTTCAGCTGGAGAAATGGTTTTCAGGGCCAGCTTCAGAAAACTGTGTTTTTAGAACAGATATATATGTTTGTGTCCCCTCCCCCACCATAACATTTAGCCCAATAATTAGGGTACTTACCTGGGTGTAGGAGACCCAGGTTTGAATCCTTACACTATAGCAGAGACTTGAACTCAAATCTGTCCCCTTGTACCTGAGCATCCTAATGGTCAGTATGTAGGCTGTTCTGAGATGGGGGTTCTCTGAATTCTTGTGCTGAATCGCTTCCACTTATACAAATATAGAACAAGTCATTGGGTCAAAGGGAGAGTGAGAGTGACTCTATAGCCTGGCGATTAAGGAACTCAGCTGGGAGGTAGGATTTAAATTCCTCCTCGGAAACAAGCAGGGAGGAGATACTCCCTCTTGTCCGATGCTGATTAGACTTTTTCCAATTCACTGGCATATTTTGAACATTTTTTGGAACTGAACCAAATGTTTGCTCTGATTTTCCTGTGGGATTTTGCTGTGGGAACTGAAAAATCAGTTATTTGCCCACTTCTGTTTGGAGTGTTTGTGCTACTCCTAAATTACTGGGCAGCCTTATTCAGTTGTTGCTTCTGGGTTTTTTCCTCTTATTAGCCTGGATTAAGAGCCCATTCCAACTTCACCTGAAAGAAATGGACCAGAAGCAGGCATTTGAAGGCTGAGTTTTGGGATATGCAGCTGGTTTTGGAAGCAGTGGTCTCATTTGGTGGTCGGGGTAGTGACTCACTGTGGATTTTTAGCATCATTGAGAGGAAAGAAGAAAAGGGAGAAAATGAGTCTTTAGTAATAAAACACAGAATAGACAGTTTAGAGACAGTATTAAAGAGAGCACTGGAGAGGGGGAATTTTATTATACATCTTTCCTCAACCTGAATGGGGAATTGTATAGCTTGGTTAATCATGCATAGGTTTGATGTTTTCTGGGGAAATTTGGAAAGACCATTTGTCTGCACCAAATGTTATGGATATTTTTTTAAATAATAGGGATGCCCAGAGTTGCTTATTAAATGCTACGTAACAGGAATAACTTACAGCGTAATAAACAGAGAATGTAGCCCAACTCTTTTCTCATAGCACGATTAATTCATCTCTTTTCCTCTTCTTTTTAGCACCAGAAGACTCTAAAGTACAAGACAAGAAAGCTACTTCATCCAGCCACCCCACTTCAGCTTCTTCGGGGCACAGCCCCATCAACTCCACTGCTAAAGCAGGTACACCATTGCACATCTCTCTCCACCATTGCTTGTTTGTCTAGATGACAGAAAAGCTGTTACTTCTGTAGGATCTTTTAAAAAGTTTTGGGCTCTTATATTTCTGCTGCTGCTACTTCAGTTGAAAATCATTATGAATGATTATTCCTGTTCAACTGTGTTGATGGTGCACAAAGAAGCAAAAAAAACAAAAAAAAAGCCTGGTTCATCTTAGTTTATGAAAAGTGAAGAAAGTCATCTCTCTAGCTGTGCTTACATCAGAAGAAGCATATGATCTTAGCAGGCTAGTATATGACAATGTCCCCTCTAATCTTTTCTATCCATGTGCAGATTTTTTCAATCCATGTGTGGAGTAAATGTTATATGTGCACCACAAAGGGAAACACAAAACCTAGCTGCCCATGCTCTGCTAATATGCTGGGCAGCATTTGAATCTCTTCTGAGCAGTCGCACAAGTGCACAGCTTACAGAGAACACTGGCGTGGGGTAATTTCACACCCTCACTTGCTATACATTTAATAGTTGTGTAGGCAAGCCTTTCGTTTAAATATGGAAGGAGTCATGTTTCAGTACATGAGGCACACCTTAAAGCCAGCAAGGGACTATCTACACTAGTAAAATTAGTACCCATGTTTCAGAATGGTGCCCCTTTCCCTCCTGCTAAGACAAGTGTAGACAGGGCTCATAACAGTGCCAGAGTCTAGTCATAAGCAATCGCTCACACTGTTTGTAAATGAGTGAAGTTCCTGCTGTACTCCAAACAAAACTCAACACTCCTAACACTTGGTTCCAGGGGGCAGTTGGGCAATGGGAAGATGAGAGTCAGGTTCTGAGCTTCTAGGCTTCATGCATGTTGGTGCTTAAAAGGAATAGCTGAAATCTACACCACTACAATAAAGTCCCTGGAGGATTGTACATAGCAGCACTTCACTGCCCCGCAGATGCTCCCTCCCTGTTCTTATACCAAGCCATAAAGACTTGACTGCTATACAAAGAACAACCAGACGTGCAGAATGAGTCACAGCTTTGTGTTACCAGGCCCACTGATGGGGGCGGAGGGGCGGGGTTGGGGGAAGGAGAGGCAAGGGGACAACTGCCCCAGGACCTGACAGTTCTAAAGATCCTGAGACTCCCAACCGGTGCCATTGCTACTGCAGCAGCGGTGGCGCCTGGAGCTCAAGATTCTTTACATCTCTACTGGAGCACCACATGGCGTGTTCCAGGAGGCTCTAAGCATGGGAGGGTGGGGAAGGAAGGGGAAGAGATGAGTGACATAGTACAGGCACTGAGGGCTGGCATTTACATTTTTTATTTTAAGGCTGAATTTACTGTATATTTTGGCTGTTTTGCAGAACTGTTGAGCATCATAAAACAGCTTCAGTGTCGTGGCCAGTTAACTAGAGTTATAGTAGTTTTGCATTAGTGAAAGAGTGCAAACCAGTTAGTTTACTAGTGAAATCTGGCCCTTCACTTGCAATTGCTTTATTGATTTTAGCTAATTCGGCTTGACAAAGCCCTAGGTTGATTTAAGTGGGATTGGTCCTGAGTTGGGGAGGGGGCTGAACTTGATGACCTCCTGAGGTCTCTTCCAGATCTATGATTCTTTGAGTTATTTTCACCACTGTTATGAAAACATACTCAAATCATTTTCATTACATGGTTGTAAATAATGCCCAAGTCCCATCCTCAACAAAGTGTTTACTCTGTGAATGGTTGGGGTGGCAACGGTAAAGGTGTTTTTAAGTTATTATTTTTGTAAAAAATATGCAGGCACACTTACTAAATAATCTTCGAGGATGTGAAACTTGGCTGTCACAGCTGAAAGGAACTAGGTCTATTTTAATAAAACAATGTTCTCTATAAAAGGCTTAAAGCTGATGCGAGAATGACTGTGCAAGGAATAGGGAGAGAGAATAAATGTAGATGAGAGGGAAGGCTTTCCCTTTGAATAGCACTGGTGACCAATACACAGTCCTCCTTTCCCGTGGGCCCTCACACATATACCAGCTTTCCCCATCCTGTCCATTTCCTCATTCTTTCACCCTTACCTCCCTCACTATGTGCCTCAGATCTCCCAGTGCCAGAAAACAGTACCACACAAGTCAAGGGGGGAAGAGAAGTGGTTGTGAGTGAGGAGAGGTTGTGGATTTTGAGGGAGATGGGCATGAAAAAAGATGTATTATCTATGATGTAATAATGGCCCCAGTTAAGAGTGGCCTGAGATTTTGAAACTGGCCCATAGTCTATGAAGTAATCTTAATAATTAGATGTAATAATCAGTAACGCAGCATAATTATAGACAACGTTCCTTCTGATCTTTTTGGATTGTTTCCATCCATTTGTGAAATATTTTTTTATGTACACCAAGGCATTTGAGAATGTGCACCATGAGCAGAAACACAAACCTAGTGGTGGATGCGCTGCTACTCAGGTGGCAGCATTTGAATCTCTGAGTGGCCGCTCAAGTGCACAGTCTACAGGGCACACTGATTATAATGAAATTTCTTCAAATGTAACCTATACAGAAAATTTCAATTAATATTAATTGTATATGGAAAGTTAGAAGAGTATTATTTACAGCTAAAATAATTGGAGACAAAAAAGGTTGGCACTGAGAACTAAGTTTCTTAAGGGATCCATTTTAATTATAACTCCTGAAATAATTTTGTAGATCTACCTGTATACTCTCAGAAAATTATTTCATTTTGTACTCAGAGTTGAAGCAGTTTTACTTTTGTGGTGAGTTCACTGTATTTTCATGCACTGCATATGAGTTGCATCCATGCTGTAAGTTTTAAATGAAACTTTGGCTAGGGAGTCCTGACTAGCACCTTTCTTATAATCTCAGAGCACCCTGGTCAGGCAGGTAAAATACTGTGCATTTGCATATTCTGCCCTGAAACTCTTTTCATCTCCCTAATGTAACGAAACAAGCAGCTGAGCATAATGAACACAAAGACATCTCCGCAAGACCATTCAGCAGTTCCACATCAATGCCTGATCCTGCAATCTGTTTGAGTACTTGCAAGAAGCAGCACACCCTCAATTTCCATTTAGGTCAGTGAGAGCTGAGGCAACTTTGTAGCAGAGGCCTTTAGCAACACAACTTCCATTTTTCTGTGCGAGAATCCAGAGTTTGTGACCATGATGAATAAGATTAAGGCAGAATTAATCTCACTCTGACCATACAGACTAGCATTTTTACAGTCCTCTGGGACCCAGACATGAGTGACAGTGTCTAAATGTGTAAAGAGACGAGAGAGAGCAGTGCCCTGTGGAACCTTTCTACCTAACCATTATTTTAAAATTATGTACTCGGAGTGTCAATTGGTCAGTGGGAACCAGAATGCTGTTGTTGGAAATTAGGCATGAGGCCAAACAATCATAGAATCATAGAATATTAGGACTGGAAGGAACCTTGAGAGGTCATCGAGTTCAGCCCCCTGCCCTCACGGCAGGACCAAATACTGTCTAGACCATCTCTGATAGACATTTATCTAACCTACTCTTAAATATCTCCAGAGATGGGGATTCCACAACCTCCCTGGGCAATTTATTCCACTGTTTGACTACCCTGACGGTTTTTCCTAATGTCCAACTTAAACCGCCCTTGCTGCAGTTTAAGCCCATTGCTTCTTGTTCTATCCTCAGAGGCCAAGATGAACAAGTTTTCTCCCTTCTCCTTATGACACCCTTTTAGATACCTGAAGACGGCTATCATGTCCCCCCTCAGTCTTCTCTTTTCTAAACTAAACAAACACAATTCTTTCAGCCTTCCTTCATAGGACATGTTCTCTAGACCTTTAATCATTCTTGTTGCTCTTCTCTGGACCCTCTCCAATTTCTCCACATCTTTCTTGAAATGCGGTGCCCAGAACTGGACACAATATTTCAACTGAGGCCTAACCAGTGCAGAGTAGAGCAGAAGAATGACTTCTCGTGTCTTGCTCACAATACACCTGTTAATGCATCCCAGAATCATGTTTGCTTTTTTTGCAACAGCATCACACTGCTGACTCATATTCAGCTTGTGGTCCACTATAACCCCTAGATCCCTTTCTGCCGTACTCCTTCCTAGACAGTTGCTTCCCATTCTGTATGTGTGAAACTGATTGTTCCTTCCTAAGTGGAGCACTTTGCATTTGTCTTTATTAAACTTCATCCTATTTACCTCAGACCATTTCTCCAATTTGTCCAGATCATTTTGAATTATGATCCTATCCTCCAGAGCAGTCGCAACCCCTCCCAGCTTGGTATCATCTGCAAACTTAATAAGCATACTTTCTATGCCAATATCTAAATCGTTGATGAAGATATTGAACAGAGCTGGTCCCAAAACAGAACCCTGTGGAACCCCACTAGTTATACCTTTCCAGCAGGATTGTGAACCATTAATAACTACTCTCTGAGTACGGTTATCCAGCCAGTTATGCACCCACCTTATAGTAGCCCCATCTAAGTTGTATTTGCCTAGTTTATTGATAAGAATATCATGCGAGACCGTATCAAATGCCTTACTAAAGTCTAGGTATACCACATCCACCACAATGAAGGATTGATTTCCTAGAAAAGGCATATAATTAACATAGTAGAATTTTCTCCATTACCCCTATTTATTCCATCCATTAGCAGAGCAAAGGCAGATGTGATATTTAGTGTGTCACTCATCTCTGAGCTCTTGTATCCAGTGTTGTACCAAAATTTACTTCCTCTTACACATACCCAAAAGTACAATGAAGGACAACCTGTAATCGAGCGCAGGCACACTTCTGTGAAGTTGGGACGTACTGCTGAATTCCACAAGGCTTTTCTAGCATATCTGCAAGATAGCAAGAGCAACTGAATGTCTTTAAACTGAATGGCAGAGAACACTTTTTTAAAACAAATTCCACCCTCTGCCCATTATTAGGCAATTTCTGGAAGAAACTTTCTCAGTTCAACTTTTCTTATCAACTTTGTTCCTTTCGGAGGACTCTCTCTCCTACGTAAACATCTGATAGAAGGTAGAATAGAAAGATGGAGGGAAAAGTGCATTCTGAAAGAAGCAGCATGTACTCTAGATGATCCTGATGTCCCTGATAGCTTACCATCAAGTTGACAGAATGCTCCTTGGGGAAATTTCATATTTATTACACAGTGACCCAAATGCCTACTGCCTACTCGAGTTAGAGATCCATAAACAGATCCTCTGTGGGCCAGTCACAAGAATTGTGGGGCTTGTTTGCATTTTGGAAGGGAGTGCTGTGTCAACCCCTAGCTGCCTGTTTATGCTTAAAAAGATTGGACAAGAGCCACCATTTTTCTTAAATCAATCCAAATTCTGATCTCTACAATGTATGGGACCCAGAATCAAGGCTGGCATAAAACAGCACAACTACATAGCCGTTAGCAGTTTAGGCCAATATACAGTAATTAAGAATCTGGCATGGTGGGTTTGGTTAAAAAAATGACTTGTATCCTTGTTCATGACTTTTCACTGAATTTTAGTAACATTAGCTTAATTTTAAGCATATAGTCTAGTTAATAAATTTCTTTCATTCTACCAACATTGAATGTGGTTTTCCACTGTTGTTCTAATCTTACATTGGTGTAACTCACTGAATTAGGACTCTAATCTCTGACTACTAATAATATTGGTAATACATCTTCAGATCATTGTTCACTGATAACATTTTTAAAATAATTAAATTTAAGCTAGTCAGCAGCTACTTTATTCATCCAAGATGGCTAGGAGCTGTCATTCTAGTGCACCACCATCAATTCAGATGATTATATTTAAATTATTTATTTGCTGTAACTCAAATAGCCATCATAAATCATTTATAAAATATCTCCGCCTCACCTCAGTATTTGTTTTTCCACAAATATGTTAGTTTTTCCTCAAATTGATTCTGTGAAAATGTTATTTTCTATTGGAGCATGGCTTTGGATATTTTAAAACAAGATTTTCAAAGTTAGGTGCAGCCACATGAAGACCTTAGCATGCGCCTGATATTGTTAGGTCAATTAGGCACATGTGTACTCACATTTCATAACTGCATGTAAAAATTGAGTGCCATTTTTGCTTTGCTTGAAAATTGATGCAGCTGTGATTCTGAAAGCACAGTAGAGTCTAATAGTTACCTTGCTTACATTATTATTTAGGTTCCAACTGCATTGAAAGGATGCTAGTCTCTTTTCATTCTGAAGACACAGCCCTAGCTCCATTCTTTATTTTAATATGAAAATTATAAAAACTGGAGTCTAATTCTTCCCAGTATCAAAAGAACAGTGACTTTTGATTATACCCCAAAATTGTTTTTCTGTTGTTTTTAGTGTACTTTTCAATACTTTGAGGAGTGTCAAATTAACAACTCTGAAGATTGAACACATTTATTTAAAGAACACATAAATAGCTAGTGGCAAAGCAAGTTTTTTCACATCTCTCCTGACAAAGTAACTCAACCTAGCTTCAGAGAGAAATTTCTAGGATGAATTAATAGTTCAGTTTTCATGCCTGTTCAATCCCTGGTTAAACTGCTGAGTATGACACTAAGACTGCCAGTTACTGTCCATTCTGATAATTTTGGTGGCATGAATACTTGCCCTCCAGGAATTGGACAGGAGTTAACAACTCTTTTCATATGTGCCACCAAATAGGGAACTGCTGTTAATTATTTTTGACACTACATCCCATTTGATGCAGTCCCCAAGAGATGCACAGATATTGTAAGTGTGTTCCACAGTCCTGTTACAATAACTTTCAAGGTCTACCTGAAATTAATAAAATTGTCTTATTTTTGTTGAGATATTGCACCATATTGTTTACATATGGTACACAAGATCCTACACTGTTCTAAAATGCCTGTGTACTTAAAGTAAAAAAAAACCTGTTACCACATGTAGGAGACTCAATGTCATGTTAACATAACTGTTACAGATCTCATTACAGCCCAGTGAAAGCCATTACTATGTCAGATCTAACTTGTTGTTTCATGTACATGTCAGCAGTCCTAAAAAAATAGCTATTACCATTTCATGGTCAATGTACTATGTAGTAAGATACTCTGTGGCTATACATCAAGTAGGGGCTTCAGAATAACATGCAGTATCTTATTGGAAATTATAATGCAACGTCATTGAGAGACTACCAGATTTAGCAAAAAAAAAAAAAATCAAAATATATGATGGTTTTTCTAACACAGAACAGATAGGCCTCTATGGGAGGTGTTGATTCTGGAAAGCACTTTCAGGGAGCATTTATGTTGGTTCTTTTCACCTTGGCATAATTAGAATGTGTTCACAATTATTTAACCAAGGCTATCGATTTCAGGAGACTCTGAATTTCATATGTTTGAGACTACCATTATAGCTAGTGGTTGCTATTCTAGTAAACTTGCATTTTCTAAAAACATTCTTTTTTTCTGATTGTTTTTGTTTGTTTGTTTCTTGTTGCAGATCATCCACCTGTACTAAAAGTTGATGACAGACAACGGCTTGCTAGGGTACGGAGAGAAGAACTGGAAAAGCAGATAGGTGAGACATAATGTTATTTAGCAGTTATAATTTTCAGGATTATAATTTTTGGGTAGAAGTACATTATGCTATCCTTAGCAGCATAAGGAAAAACCATTAATTAAATATACAATATTATCCATTTAGACATCTCATTACCTCCCGAGCGTAGGTCTTATGTTAATGCATACTCTGGTATTTGCCATTGTTGATCCTATTACATGTGTCTTAATACTCTATATAGTATTGAACTAAATCAGCCAAATTCTGCTCTTATTTACATCAGTATAAATGAAAATAGTTCCACTGATTGCTTCTGTTGAGGTTCTTCAGATTTAGAGCAGAAGTTTTCTAATATTTTTAACAGAATCCTGTGATGTACATAAAATACAATGGTAAAATACGATGTCAGTGTACAGATTGAATTTTAGTTACAAGTATTTTTTGTTTCTTTTTACTTGATCAGATTCAGTTTTCTACTTAGTATATTGATTGCATCTGTTTGTGATATTAAAGTAATAATTTGTGCATCTGTGGTACCTCCTAACCACACTAACCTTGGCATAAATAGTCATCTGGATAATTGACAAGCAGCTATTTTTAAACCTGTTGTAGGATAGCAAAACGAATTGCAGGTTATTATCTTGGTAATTATTACTTTCTAATAAATTTTGCTGTTGTTTTTTTTTTAAATCATCATTTCCGTTAGGACAAAATCAAAATGGAGCTTAAGTGATGCACACAGACTTTGAACTGGATAGGGATGTTAAAATGTGTTTAGTTAAATTATTGTGTAAACTGCTGAAAATGTTAGCAGCTACATGGTTACATGCATGGGGCCGAAGGCTCATGCCTGCCTCCCTGCTCTACTGACTGTATCAGCAGCAGCAGCACAAAGGAGCAGGGGGTAGGCAGCTCTGTGGGAGCCAGCTTCAAAAACTGACTCCCTGCATGCACCAGCTCCTGGCTTCCTTCCTCCTCCTGCACTGCTGTCTCTGATACAGAAGCAGCACCATAGAGCGGGGATGGGAGGAGGGGCCTGTGTGTACCCATGCATGTTAACCGAAGAGCCAAGGCTCGTTGGTTAACCATGTACATTGTTACACTTTTACATTCCTAGTGCTGGGGTGAATTGCACATATTGCATATTAGCCCAAATTTGGCTCACATTTAGAACACTAATCTAGATGGTGTTACTCCATGTTTACACTGATGTAAATAAGAGCTGAATTTAGCCCATTCATGTATCATAAAGGTGAAGATGTTAACAAAGATCTGTATGACTAATAACAGGTGCATGTATTGATCCATTTTTCAAGCAGTCTGTTGTCAATAGATAATTGTTTGTTTCTTCATTTCATGTATTTTTATGTTCAACGAATCTGAGTGATATCTGAGAAATCTAAAAGTTTAGGAAAAAATCAGAATAACTATTTTAGATCTAGGCAAAAACAGCAAAATGTTTTTCCATTTCATTCTAGAGAATTTTACACTCCAGAAAATTTCAAGAAATTGCTTATCTTTCTCATATACACATAGAAAAAAAAGTGAGAAGCCAGTTCACCTGAAAGATTGTCATGAGTTCTTGAATGACAGCATGTTCATTTGCTGGGGAATTTTGGTGTAATGTCTGAAATTTTAGGACTATGGTAGTTGCAAATCAGGGTATATAAATAAACTGTCACACACTATTGTCTGAGGTCTCAACTGAAAGTACAAGAACCAGAAGGCTATCAACTATTCTTCCATTGCATTGCTTCCTGCAGCCTGTGCAGTAGATGACCTGCAGTATGTGTGCTTTTTTTGGAAATTGCATGTGTGTAGTCTGGTGCACTGCTAACCTCTGACATGCTTCCTCTCTTGTAAAACAAACAAACAAAAAAATCCTGAGCAGCACCCATAGTTCCCATTACCTTCAGAGATGCTCACAACTGGGCCTAACAAATGAAATTCCAAATAAAATCAAGAGGCAATAAAATCTCAGCTTGGCGCTAAACAAGAGGACTGCTGGGAACTATGCTGGAATGTAGGCCAGGCAGGAAACACAAAAAAGCCCTTCATAGCAAATGCTGGTTTACAGCAATGTCATTAAACTGGCCGAGTTTAGTCAAGAAAGTGTACACATGAGTGCGCACAGACTGCCTCTTCCGCATTAGCACGAATAGTATAAGAGGGGTAGCCGTGTTAGTCTGAATCTGCAAGAACAGTGAGAAGTCCTGTGGCACCTTATAGACTAACAGATTTATTGGAGCATAAGCTTTCGTGGGCAAAAACCCACTTTGTCAGATGAATGTAGTGGAAATTCCAGAGGCAGATATAAATATACAGGCGTAAGAAAAGAGTTCCAATCAAGAGTAAAGCTACAGTAGCAGGAATAGTAGCCACATTGTAAGGTTATATCTCCACTTAGAGCTGGCTTTGTGATTCCCAGTTCAAGGAGATGTACCCTCCCTAGCTCTCACTGAACTAGTGCTCTAAAAACAGAATGTAGCTGTGGTAGCTAATTCAGCAGAGGAGAGGGGCTAGCTACCCTGGCCATGTACCCCGTGTCTCAGACAAACACACAGTTCTGGCAGCTAGCCTCTTCCCTGACTGCCGCTGCACCCTGTTTTTAGCCTGCTGGCTCCATCAGTGCTAGTGTATTCTCTTCAGCTGGAATCAACTTAGCAAAAAATGTAAACATGCCCTGTGACGCAAGGTTTCGTCTCCAAGCAGTACCCTACCGTTAATGTAAGCATTGCTGAATGTGACCTGTGTGCTCTACCCAGACAGTCCCACAACTGGAGTAAATACATCCACTACCTCCAGGCTGCTGCCATAGGATGTCATGACATTGGTGATGACAATGAAACCATAAAAGACAAAAGGAACCATAGCTACCATAGCAGCATCTGAAGCAGCAGTTTGATAGTTCTTCTCTGCCTTTTGATCACAGAAGGTGTTTTTCCTGATAGCGTTAGGACCCAGTGGATCACCTTAACCTGCTGCCTTCTGTACACTAGCTTTGGATTTCTTTCTCTTGATCCTCTCTTTGATGGAAAGACTTCCTAGAATCATCCGTATTCAGGAGAACTTACACATCAAGAGTTTGGCAATAGTCCCGCCTTCTCTGGGACAAATGTCACCCCATTATTAGAAATCTCTAATTACTGTGTCTTCATTGTTGATTACATTTGATAAATTAAACTGAAATTACTCTGCACCCACTCTTGAAAGTCTGCGGGCAGAACCATAAGGTTGGTAGGTGGCCAGAATACAGGATTTGGGGGTGTGCCCATGGGGCCTGGCTCCCTAGCTCCTGCTGACAATAAGTGTTTCTATTGGAAAACTATGTTTTTCTTTTGTGAATCTAGAACCACCATTTCTGCTCTTGTTGGCTTTCTCTGTTTTGTGAGCTCTGCCCTTGGTGCCACAGACAGAGCATGAGAATGCTGATCATCTTCTGTGTACAATTGAATATTTCCTTCCTAAAATGGCGCACACAATCAGAATAAGCCATATTTTAAGTTTAAAGAGTTGTGTGGAAATGTGTCCATTTAGCTGCTCAAAGTCAGCTAAATGGACACATTTCCACACAACTCTTTAAACTTAAAATATGGCTTATTTCTGATTGTGTGCGCCATTTTAGGAAGGAAATATTCAATAGTACACAGAGGAAGATCAGCATTCTCATGCTCTGTTTGTGGCACCAACGGCAGAGCTCACAAAACAGAGAAAGCCAACAAGAGCAGAAATAGTGGTTCTAGATTCACAAAAGAAAAACATAGTTTTCCAATAGAAACACTGCTCATTTGGATGCAATGACCTTGACTTTTTGCTTAGTAAGAGGAATGGAAAACATAATTCTATAATCCTTTCACAATTTAATTAGAGTAACTCTCCTTCATTTAAACTAGTAAGCTTAATTACAATGGTTCATTTTGCCCAGTAAGCCGAACTTCAGTACCAGGCAGACTGGTTGAAATTCTCTCTCAACAACTGCTTCTGTATTATAATGATCAACTAATATTAACGTGAGGCTTAATTAGAATCTCAAATGCTGGGAAAGAAAACACTTTTATCAGTACAAAAGAGAATCTGTACTGAGAATCATGAAACCTAGGGGAAGGTGGAACGCATACTGGTCCAGATCATCAGGTGACAGTCTCTTTTTTTTCTCCCCTTACTCCCCTGATAATCTTCGGAATGGTCATTCCAGCAAATCAAAGTGGACAGGCCCAAAAGAAGCACCACCAAATATGCTCAGTCCATTCCTCCCACTCCTAACCTTTTCTTCTCTTGTGTGTTTTTCTCTCTTGTCTCTTGTAATAATCTTGGCATGTTGCTTGTAACAGTAGTAAGTACAGATTTTTCAGAAAAGTATGTCATTTTTCAAGTTTCAAGCCTTCTAAGAGACATCAAAATACTGTATATTTGCTGGATTATGTAAGATTTGACTTTGAGATGGAAGTGTCTTCTACAGTAGCAAAAGCGGCGAGGAGTCCTGTGGCACCTTATAGACGAAGTGGGTCTTTGCCACGAAAGCTTATGCTCCAACACTTCAGTTAGTCTATAAGGTGCCACAGGACTCCTCGCCGCTTTTGCAGATTCAGACTAACACAGCTACCCCTCTGATACTCTTCTACACTAGTTATATGCTGGAGATTTTAATTCCACCTGAATTTTCAAAGCCCAATATTATCTTTCATGTAAGGCAGACAGAATGGGACTTTTAGCAGCAGTGCCATTTAGTAAGCAGCCATCAAGGCTCACAGCGAAAGTGACATACAGCGCGCTCTACCTCTTTTTATAGCCAGCAATTTTTCAGCACAGTGAGAGAATAAGCTTGAGAGTGTGTGTGTGTCTATGTGTAAATATACAAAATTACTACATGTTGGACCTCTCTAGTCTGGCATTCTCTGGTCTAGCGACATCTGAGGTCCGACATGATTTTAGTTAGCCACATGTCCCCTTATCGTGGAGTTAGCCAGTTTTCCCAAGGTCCCATAAAGTTTGTTCACAGCCACTAGTTGTGGCTCTCAATGTTCTGTGCTGCTGTTTAGCTCTAATTTACCTTTGAATGTCTTCTAACAGCCCAGTAAGCAGTGGAAGTGTTGGTAATTCTCTGGTTCAACACCAGTCAGGACCCAAGGGCACCAGA
Organism: Pelodiscus sinensis; assembly: GCF_049634645.1. Taxonomy (NCBI): domain Eukaryota; kingdom Metazoa; phylum Chordata; order Testudines; family Trionychidae; genus Pelodiscus; species Pelodiscus sinensis. The sequence goes on along the minus strand of NC_134713.1, from coordinate 97,338,702 downwards.
CTAGAGAGGTTCAACCTGTATAGCTTACTCTGGTTAACTAGTATATTTCAGTTCTGTGGGAGAGTCAACTGGGTTCTGCCTGCCTTGTGTCATGGACAGGATTGCTAAATTACAGGTGCATGGCCAAATTCTGCCCTCATTCACACTTTGGTGACTGTATTTACTGCTGCATGGAAAACAATGGGATTTGCCAAAATGTAACAGAGGGTAAAATTATTAATTTGTAGAGGCTGCACACACCAGACAGAAAACAGACTAATTCTCAGATCCCAGATCTAGTTTGCAGTTGTAACAGTTGAACATCCCATCTTTTAAACTTGCAAGATGAGCAAAATTCATTTGAAAATCATCAAATCACAACGATTACAAAAGCCCAACCATGATGTCATTTTTTTATATACATGCAATTTTCAGAACAGGACTGCGCTTTCATCACCTACATTATGTGATACTGGGCTGAACGTGATTTTTGAAACTGAACAAAGCATGCATTTTCATCAGTTTAATTCTAGATATCTATCAGAAAGATTTGTAACATCTCCTACTCTTACTCATAGACTGGTCATCAGATTGTGTGTGCGCCTGGGTGAGTGGGTGGGGACAAAAGACACTCAGAGATTGATGTGTGTTTTCCATAGCAGTGTTTGTCATCCAGGAGATGTCCATCTCTGCAATTTATTTGCTTGGGGTCAGGGATATTAACCCTTCCTCCTTTTATCCAGAATTTTTTCCAGAACAGAGCACAAGCAGGTGTTTTCCTATGCTGTTTCTGTACTCTGGCTTCCCAGCTGCTGAAAAATGAACATCTGTTCCTGAAATGACATTTTAAATTGCTGTGTGCTGAGGAATGTTTCTTTTTGAGTGTGACATACTACAATGCTTTTTTGATGTGGCATTTTATGAACTGTTGTGGCATTGCTTCATTCCCAAATGGAGAGCTCAGCAAACTCCAATAATGCAGGAGTGTATTGTGCATTCTTTCATGAAACATTGTTTTGAGTTTACAACTGGAAGAGGCATTATGTTTTCAGTGGTGTATTTATCCATCGATATTATGATTTAGGAGCTGCCTGTTGAACCACAGTCTATGAATGTTAATACTAGTGTGTAATATTACAACAAAGCAGTAACTTCTGTGCTGACACACAGACTGCATTTCTCAATGCAAACCTAGAAGAGCCGTCACTTGTATCCTATGAACCTGAGGAAAGAGATGTCTAACTTCTCTCCTATTGGAAAATCAAATCACATAATCTTTTATAGAACATGTTTAACTTTTACTGCAAACTGGAATTGGGATTTTATTAATGCTGTGGTATTATGCTCCACTGCATTACTGAGGCTGAAGAAAGACAAACTTTTTTTCCTAGGGCTAAAAGTTCACATTCATTTTTGAAAGTGTAAATTCACGTCAATGGTCTAGCTTTCAATGCTTTTTAGAGTGGAATTCAGAACTTTCTACCACAAGGTACATTGTTTCTTAGTTTTAGTAAGCCAAGGAACATTATTAGAAGTTTGTGTGTGATTTTATCAATTGCCTTTATATTTTAGCAATTTGAACTTTAATCCATCTCCTAATGAGAACTAATCTAATTTGTTCACTCTTCTCTATTAAGATCAAGTTGAAGTATCAGTTTAGTATCTTAAATATTTTTTATAATAGGATAATAGTCTGCCCTCCGGTGGATTTGATTCTCTAATCTAATAAGTTTTTTCTATATCTGAGTCTCGAGCATTTTGGGTAGTTCTGTACTATACCCTATTGTGACAGCCTATAGTCTTCTTTGAGGCATAGTGTCTAGCTCTCTCTGTGCTACTGAATTCAGTGTGAAAGTTTAACTGTTCTTTAGGTATCAAACATTGCCACTTTCTGGTTAATAATGGTGTTATTTTATGTACGTAATACTATGAAGTGTTGCCAGACCTGTGTTTTATCTTACTAAACCACCTTATAAGAAGAAAATCCTATTTGACCTTTGGAGCAGGGTTTTTGTCATCTTACTCTTTGTAAAACATCCAACATATGTATCTGTCTTCCTGCTGCTCCTTGATGGTCAAAGCCTGGTATCTCTTTGGAATGGATCCATCTGCTCGCACAGTACTGAGTTCCGTGAGAGTTCTGCATGTGACACACATGTATGAGAGCGCCTTTCATAGTTTAGATTGCGGGGTTCTAGCAGGGAAAAATATGAAACAAAATATCCAACATTCCAGGCTAATTGAAAGAAAGAAAATTACAAGTGAAATGGCAGCCACCATTTTTGAAAAATGATTAAAAGCATGAATGCTTTAGGATGTTTTGCATGTGACTTGGTACATTGGGTCACTTTGCATTTTGGCCATACTGTCAATTTTAGATTGGTATTCTCTCTTCCGTTAGAGAGGTATAAAATGTCGATGATACAGTTCCTTTATCCTCTCTCCCTTGTTCCTACAATCATTTTGGCAGGCTTTATCGCCTGTCACTTGTAGACTGTGTATAGCCTTTAAAGCTTTCATTTGGTCTGATCTGTGACAGAGACACATTGGTCTGGGTCTGCATCAGCAATGTCTGACAAACTCACTACATCTAATACCATTGTCATGGTATTTATCCATAAATAGTGTCTTGCAAGGTATCAAATGAAAGCAGTGGTCACAATGGTCATTGATATCATTGTAAAATGTATGTTCTCGTGATATTGTGTGTCTATAGTGAAAACACACTCTGAAGGTCTCTGTTAAGGTATCAATCACCACCAGCAGAGGCAGGCTTTCTCTCAGACCAAGAGTGTTCATCCATGGAGCTAACTGACGTACATCAAAGTATTGTATTGTTTCACAATAGGCTCCTATTGCCAGTCCCTGAGCTAAATACAGGTTTAACAGGAAGAGGAGAACAGTAGAGGTAAAAGAGCTTTGTTTGGGAGTGCTGTTCAAAGGGTTATTGGACTATAAGCCTGTCATCCTGCACTAGAGGAAGTAATCAGGTTATTTTCATGAAAACAGGATTCCAAGTTGGCTTACCTGCAAATACTGAAGGCAGTGGTTCTGAACCTTTTCAAGCATATGGAGTCCTTTTCAATTGATTAAAATTTCATGGACCTCATGCCTCAAGGAGAAAATTAAAAAAAGATGATAAAAGTAAGGAAAGAAAAAGAAAAGTAAGGATCATGCCCACCGTGTTGGGCCTGATCCTTATTTTTAAACTTTCCACAGCCCCCCTTGCAGTAGGACCACAGGTTGGGAACCACTGCTGACAGGTGAGAAACTGCTGTGGACAAGGAATTTAGCCTGCTTTGGCCTCGAAGAAACAGGTCACGCTTTTGTTTTATATGTAATCATTTTTGTTTCCATTCTGCTGACTCCGTATCTCTTAGATCCTCATCTTTGAGAACGAATCTATTTCATTATAACTCTATTTTCATGCTGTGATGTTTTAAAAGACTTGACCCTGAGATGTACGCATGTGGGGGGGGGGGGGTGTGGGTGTGGGTGTGTGTGTGAGTGAGTCGGGGCTGGGCACTACAGGGGGATTCGTCAGAGGAGCTTGGAAACTGGGGTACATTATTCATTAATCTGCAAGGCAAACTGAAGGCAGGTATAAACCAGAGGAGGTAGCCAACAGGCTAGTGTCAGGGAGCTGACACCCATTTTATCACGGGGAAGAGTGAGTGTCTCTCTTTCTCTCTCTCTCTCTCTCACTGAGCCAGGGGGGTAACATGATGAGTTACAGATTTGGGCACCCCAACAAAGTGTTACATGATATAAAATTTGCCCTCAAATTTGACAGTTGGTTTTACATAAAATAATTTTCTTCAACCCAAACTTTGCTATATTGAGCATATAGAAATGAAATGGACTATAAACAAATGTGACAAGGTGAGGGAGATATATTTTATTGGACCAACTTTTGTTGGTGAGAGACAAGCTTTTGAGTTTATGAAGAGCTTTTTAAAGTCTCCCACCAACACAAGATGATCCATTAAAAGATCTTTCCTCCCCCACCTTGTCTCTCTAATACCTTGAGCCCAACATGGTTATAACAGTGCATATAAACAAAAATGAAATCGAATATCGTCATCCAAACTCAAAGTGAATAATAATCTCAGGTGTACTATAGAACAAGTAAAGAGCGTTCTATAAAATGATTGCAATTTTTCAGTTTTCCTTTAATATTTCTTTTTAGTCAAGGACAAATAGAGCACTACCTCCCTCTATATTTTGATTGCACTAATCTTTGGTTAATACTAATCCTGGTTTATCACCGCTACTTCCCTTCTAACCACGTGGACTCTCTTCTGGCCCCATCAGCAAAAAAATAGCATAATTTTTATTTTATTTGACTTAATTGTGCAATTAAATGATATACGAGTGAAACATTTATATGTATGTTTCTAGAGTGTGTCTAAGTTTCAAATCAGTTGGTGCCATTAAACCTGGACGCTGTACTGCTAACAGTTCATAAATGTATTGCAGTATTTATTGCATTTCCCGTTCTTAATGTGGGGAATACCAGAAATGCTGTCGGCAAGGTAAATATTGTGTTGCCATAACAATAATATGTTAATAATGTCCATTGTCATATAGCTATATGGATAAGGTTTTTTGATCTGAAGAGCAATGGTGATTACTCTTTTGGTACAATAAAAAGGGAGATTTAATAATTGAACAGACCTGATATTTGGAGCCCTGCACAGATATAAATTTTATATTCACGTTCAGATATGTATCTGCAAAAATGAAATGCGTATATCTGCATTCACATCCACAGATGCGAATTCCCATGGATATATAAAGTGAATATCTGTGGATCTGCAGGGCTTTGCTGGTATTCTTTCAATAAACCTGTAAAAAGTTAAACCCTCCTCCAACCTTCATCCCCCTCGCATTACTTATGACTTATACCCTTTACTGGTGCAACTGAGCGAGAGCACAGTGCCATCTTAGCATTTCCCCTAACCATGGGATTGCCCCAGCACTAGACCAGCCTCTGTTGTAATTAAAAGCCCCCTGAAGACTAGTCTTATCCATGCCAGCTATCAGCAGCCTCCATGCTCTGGCCATGACCTCTGTGCCAGAGACTGGAATGAGAATTTGGTGTAGGATCCCCACCAGCTGATGCACCAAAGGATCCTGCTACCTAGGGGGCAGAATATTGTTAAGAAAGAGTGTCTTTTTATTTTGTATTCGTACAGCACCTTGCACAATAGGAAGGTGGGTGCAAGATGTTGCAAGAACTGGACCATAATTCTTTCTAAGGCAAATTGCAACAAGGCTTATGCCTTGAAAAACATGCCGTATGCACCCACTAACCAGCCTCTTGTTAATAACATACTACTTAAAAATTGGTTCCATTTGGGAATTCCCCTCTACATGCCCTGCTTCACTGAAACAGCTAAATGTTCTCCAACATTGCCAAAATCAGGAGAAATCAGGAGCTTCACTGAAACTAGGGATCAATGATACTGGAGAATGATTCATTCTGGGAGATGGTCAGAAGAGTAGAAAGTGCCAGGAGGATTTCCGAGGGGAGAAAATAATTAGTAAATGAATTTTAGTGGGGATCATTCAGTAGATGAATTGACATTAATTCGGCTATAACTACAACTTTGAAGTTTTTCTTTCAATCAGCCAGCCAGCCATTTTCCAGTGATGCATTTTATTGCTGATATAATAAGAAAGTGATTAGTGTCTAGGCAACAAAGAATGCGGATTTTGACAGCAGAGCTAAGGTGCAATTCTGTGAAGAAAAGGCTTTTGCTGATGTCAACCAGGTAGTGTCAGAAATGACAGATGACAAGAAAAATGCTAGAGAATCTCCACTCAAATAATCTGCTCATCCAAAATTGCCACCATACCAGAAAATATTAGAGAAGTTGGCTTGCCTCTGCATTGGTGGCAAAACAAGAGTCAAACACGTCTGGTGGGAAGCAGAAGGCTCCCATCTTTTTATGCCAAAGCCAAGGAAAAGAAGCAAAGAGTAAGAGGGTGATGAGGACCTGAGAACCTCAGAGAACAGTGGAGGCTGTTGGGATTTTTGTTTGTTTGTTTGTTTTGGGTTTTTTCCCTCAGCTGCTTCCTTCCTACAGATTATAGTTAACAGGGAGCACTGAGCCCTCTCACACAACCCTAGCCTGTATATCCTTATGGAGTATATGCACACTCTGTTCTCTGTGGGAATCTTTCCAAACAGCAGGTGAGCAAAACATTAAGAGAAATCAACAATGTACAATTAAAAAAACAGGCAGGTGGCTCAGGAGTAAGTTAACCTCACCAACATGAAAATAGTTCACTTTGGCAGAACTGACTTGTTTCAGACTGACAGTAGTCCTGAAAGACCAACATGTTGACTAACATAGTTTTTTTCATATCATTATGCTGTAACTTCAGAACAAATGTCAGTTTCTGGGATTTGTCATTTTACATCACAGCTTTAATGCTATGTCCACATAATTGTTGTATTTGATGAGTCATTTTAGCCGGGCTGTGAGGGGTGAGATACTCTAACAAATTTAAATATACTAAAAAGTCAACTAGTTAAGCTACAAAACATCCTTATGAATCCTGTAAAAGGCAGATGAAAACATTAATGGCATTGTTCTCCTGAGACTATGATAACCAAGGTGATTGTATATGCCAAGTTAATGTTTGTCGTTATTGTAAAAGGGAAGGGCATGGTGGAAGAATAATGGTTCAATTGTGTTCCCTTGTGTAGTATAGTCTAGTTATACTGGTTTGCATATAGGTAATATCTATTAATAACTTGCTCAACCTTTGAGACATGCTCTAATGCTCTTTCCTTGCAGCCTTATATTATATGACTTGATCACTCTAATGTATCCCTGAGTTTGGCATAGTCTTTAATGCAGGTTTGTTTGTTCCTCTCCCCTCATCTTCTGCCCACTTTCCTCCAATTAAACATAAAGTATCCCTTGGCTATTTTTCAACATTGAGCATTGTTTGATGAATCAGGATCATAAAATTTTCTTTGAAGGTGTCCTGCAGATTTGTGATGTGATCCCAAATCACAAGTCTTTTAATGTAAATTATAATCGATGTGTAAATCGCTCTAATTCTTACATTGGCGTGCAAACTCTGCACTTTTATATGGGATACTATGGAAAGAGGTCTATAAGAATCCTTGTATGACATTTGAATTGAGTTTTGTCATGTTCATAATTTTTTCATCTCTTGAAATTTGAATGTGTATCTCTAGAATGGTATTTTTCATATATTTAATTTTAGCTGAGCTACAGAAAATTTAGCTTAGTGTTCTTGTAAAAAAATTCCTTACACATCCAGGAAGGAGTGAAAGCAGTTGAGATAGTTATCCTGGTGCTAATGAGAGTTAATTTAGGAACAATTACTGCTAAAGAATTGATGAGTTTATTTAGAAGTAGGAATAGATTGAGCCCGTTATGGAAAAAAGTGTGGGTATATGCAAATATGGGGATAATTGTTTTCTAAGAATAATTTAACATAAATTACAAAAACCTAGCACTTACACCCACCATTGAGAAGGTAACTAGGCTCTCAAGGCTAATATACTGTCAGCCAACTTCCTTATAAAATGAAGAAGCTATTTGTTTTCTGGGGATTTGGGGTTTCTGTGGTTAGTGGAAAGAGGTGGCTTTTTAGTTATTGGTTTAAAAGGTTGTTTTTGTCCACTTCAGTTGTAATCTTCCTTATTTTATTCTGAACTCTCGTTTTTATGTGCCCTCAAAACCTACCCACACGACCTGTGACCCAGAGGAGACCAAACTCACTGACTCTTTGAGCTGGATATGATAATCTTCAGAAGTTCAAGAGCAGGGATGTGCCTGCCAGGGCTTGGGACTTCAGCCCTGTTATGAGGGGGGTCTTGGAGCTTCAGCCTCGTGGGGCATACCTGCAGGGATAGTGGCCTTAGTCCTGTGGAGAGGAAGGTCTCAGGTCTTCAGCCCAAGGTGATGTGTGCGCCGGGGCTTGAGGCTTCAGCCATGTGAGGAAAGGTGTCTGGGGCTTTATCCTCACTCCTGCTGAAGCTCTAAGCACTGACATGTGACACTATGAGGCCAGCATAGGGTGCCACTGGGCCCCTTCCCTGCACTGCAGATGCTGAAGCCAGGAAGCTGTGAGCTGCTGCTGTGAGAAGAGGTAGCAGTAAATAGCGAAGGGCTGCAGGGAGAGCCACTACTTTTGCTGTAGCCTCTCCCCTCCATGAGCCACACTTGAAGTGTAAAACAGCCACATGCTATTCACAAGCCACAGTTTGGACTTCCCTGCTGTAATCTATTGCTACTATGTATGTTACTGTTGTCTGGCAGTTTTTCAACCTTGAGAATCCTTATAAGAATGACCATGGGGTGAGGGTTCTGCCATGAGTTTTGTTCTATCTTCTAAGCATTTGCACATTGTGTTGTTTAAATACCCTATCCCTAGGGGTAGAGGCAAGTGCTAGGGGTGTTGCTAGAAGGGAAAATGGGAATCCTCTATATTTACCCAGCAGTGGCCTGAAAGCATATACGGTAGTGGAGGCTTTACAGTTTACACCAAAACTTGAGCAGATTTTTTTTTCAGATTCTAGTTCCCAGAAAACAAATCTTAAAAGCTCAAATCTCTCATTCTCCCTACAAATCATAGCTGGCCAGAGCCAGCATCTGTTTTCTTACTACAAGGTCCATAAACAAAGTTTCTTCAGACAGTCTAGTTATCTACCTAAAATCACACAGGGACAAGGGGACATACTACTCCTGTTTCACTTTGAAAGGACAAATATCAATTACTTTCTGCATCCCTGAGGATTCTTTCTCCTCTTCACCAAAGCTACATTTATATAGTTTAATATGTACTTTAATGGGAACATCTAGATAAGCATGTCCAAGGACAAACTTCTTTTTCTTATGATCCACAGTTTCTCTGTGAAAATGAGCATGAAAGGAGAGAGACATTCATATACACACAGGATAACAGATTAATGCCACTATGACTAATTGACAGAAAGGCACCAAGTAATATACTGGAGACATTGGCAGGTTTTTTCCCCCATTAGCTTTCTTGACGTTCCAGAAGTACTTACTTTCAAGAATACCAACGTCAAGTCCTCTCTCAGTCAATGCACATTTTGGCACAAAGGATGAGCTATTTGATCTGGGAACCCATGAAAGTCTTTTGTTAGTGCACTGCTGTTTGATAAGGTCAAGGCTCAGCTTCTTAGGAGCTTGTCTTTAAATGGTGATTGAATGAAAGCCAACATATATACTGTATAAAGAGAGGGAACCTTCAAATGGGACTTGTACTTCTAAGTCCTTTCGATGCTTTTAAAAATCTTTGCCATGTGCCAAAGAGAATGGGGGCTTAAATCAGGTAGGTTTCCACTTGGTATGTGCCAAAGCTTTGAAACAATGATGAAAATGATCCAGCAGGATGCAGATTTTGAATCATGGTATTACTGAAGTTCTTTAGTTTATTCAATCATTACAGAACAAGTGAATGGATTTTCTTTCTTTCTGTCTTTATTTCTTCAATCAGTGAATGAAAGAAAGAAATTAATACCAAAAGCAAAGGGGTGCTGTACTGAGGGAGAAATCAAAATCCTTATTTTGTAAAGATTGTGATCTAAATTAGTCACAATACAGTCACATAGCAATGCATGAAAAGGAAAGATTCCAGCTTCTCTCTTTATTGGAAAGCAAGAGAAATTCAAGGTTTGTAATAAATAAAGATGAAATCATTTATTTTGGTTTTGTATATAGTTCCATAAACTCCAGTTCTCTTTTGGAATAAGGATTGGGAACTCCTTCCGTCTTCCTTCAGACCATTTCTCAAGACCCGTTTCTTCTATGACATTAGCAAGTAATTAGCCAACTAATTAAGGATCAGTTGAGAGGGGCAATAAGGACTAGTTGATGTTTATTTGTTTATGTATATAAAATATAAATATGTATAATGCTTTGATCATATATAATACCTTTACCAGCTTAGATTGTAAATGCTGTGTAGCCTGGAACTGTCGTCATAAGCATTTGTACAGCACAACTTAAATTCATAGATTTTGAGGCCAGGCAGGGCCATTATGATCTTCTCGTCTGATTTCCTGCATAACCATGGCACAAAAATAAGAGAGACAGTGGAAGTCTGTGACTCTGAAATGAAGGGTAGCAGCTTCACTAGACATAAGGGGTTACAAGAAGTGATTTAAAAACCGAGGACATACAGGCAGTGCCCGACTTACGCGGATCCGACTTATGTCGGATCCGCAGTTACGAACGGGGCTGTCCCGGAGTACACGGACTGCGGGACCTCGCGGTCCTGCCGCCCGTGTACTTTGGGGCTTTCTCTGCGTCTCCCTGGTCTGCAGACCAGGAAGACACAGAGCAAAGCCGCGGAGGGGCTCGGGCAGCGGGGCAAGTGCCCCGCTGCCCGAGGCGCGCCCCCTCCCCCCCCGCACGGCTTTGCAAAGCCGCGGGGAAGCCGGCAGCGGGGCAATCCAGCCGCGGGGAAGCCGGCAGCGGAGCAGCCCAGGCGTGCCTGGGGTGCCCCGCTGGCCGAGCCCCCCTGTGGCTTTGCAAAGCCGCGGGGAAAGCTGGCAGCGGGACAGCCCAGACGCCCCGCGGCTGTCCCGCTGCCGGCGTCCTCAGAGGCTTTGCTCCCCGTCTCCCTGGTCTGCTGGTCTCCAGCAGACCAGGGAGACTGGGAACAAAGCTGCGGAGGACCCAGGCGGCGGGACCGCGGTGCGTCTCAGTCCGCCGCCCGTGTCTTCCTGGTCTGCTGGGGTGGGGGGGGCGCAGCTAGTACGGCCCCCCCCCCCCAGCAGACTAGGCTTTTCTCCGGACGCCTGTGGCAGAGCAGCTGGGGTTCTGCCGGTTGGTCCCGCAGCGCCGCTCTGGGCGCTACTGGTCCAACCCAGCAGCACCCCAGCTGCTCTGGTCCTGATTCAGCCGCTGCTGGTCAGTTTCAGCAGCGGCTGAATCAGGACGCCTGGGGCAGAGCAGATGGGGTGCTGCTGGGTTGGTCCAGTAGTGCCGAGGAACGGCGCTACTGGAGCAACCCAGCAGCACCCCAGCTGCTCTGCCCCAGGCGTCCTGATTTAGCTGCTGCTGAAACTGACCAGCGCTGACTACAGGAAGCCCGAGGCAGAGTTGCTCTGCCCCGGGCTTCCTGGAATCAGCTGCTGATCAGTTTCAGCAGCAGCTGACTTGGGGACGCTTGGGGTTCTTAAGTTGATTCTGTATGTAAGTCAGAACTGGTGGTCAGTTTCAGCAGCAGCTGAATCTGGACGCCAGTTCCGACTTACATACAGATTCAACTTAAGAACAAAGCTACAGTCCCTATGTTGTACGTAACCCGGGGACTGCCTGTATATGCAATGTTGCGTTTCTGTTCTTAAAGGACAACATTAAAAACAAAGAATTGGGTCAGAGGAAGACAAAAAGAGCATTAAAATAGAAAAAGTGACTTAAAATTGCATCATGGTGGTGGTCTCTCTTGTCATCTGCCAGCCCTGTAAACACAATCTGACTTCTGAGGGCCTAGGCAACTTACTTCTTCCTTGTGTGTCCTCCCCAGTAATCACAGTTATGCAGGCCCACATTTGCCTTTAGTGACACTGGTAAAACCTCACAACCTCCAAATTATGCACAGACACCAATGTATCCGTATTGCCTTCAGCAGGTTTGGGGAAGTGTGAAGTGTACATAATTTAGTCATTCTGTTGAGTAGAGAAGTAATAGTACATATTGTTTTTCAATAATCAAGTTTCAGAGTAAAATCACACTAATCTAAGAGTAGCTAGCAAAATATGGCTTAGAAAAGAAGCAATAGGCATAGACAGCAAAGTGGTCTGAGATGTGCTCCAAAGCAGAATTGTCCCTTTTATGGTTTCACGTTTGCAACTTAATGCAGCTGAGCATTTTTTCCTGCCACAAGACCCAGTGTGGAGCCATTGCCTCCAAGTGAGGGGGACAAGATAAATATTAATTCAGGAATTTTAAAAGGGCATGAAATAATTTGCATAGGTCAGTTTTTCTGAGACTATATTTTCATTATTTCTACTTCTAATGTTGATATTATACAGTAATTAAAGCAAGCGCACACCAGGTTATTGGTGTGTATATGTATATTTGATTTTTAAAAAGATCGTAAATTCACCCAATCTGAGGTAACCTAGGCTGAGACTGTCTACACTACAGAGTTTTTTCCAGGATATCAGAGGTGTGTTGCAATTGTAAATGGTATAATATGTTTACATTTTATGTCTACTTTTCTTTTAGCTGCAAGAGAGTCAGTCTGGTTAGAAAGAGAAGAGAAAGCACGGCAGCATTACGAAAAACACCTAGAAGAGCGCAAAAAGAAGTTAGAAGAACAGAGACTAAAAGAAGAGAGAAGGCGAGCTGCAGTAGAGGAAAAACGAAAGCAGAGACTAGAAGAGGACAAGGTAAGAGGACATTCCATAAAGTCTTTAAGGTAACTTGCTCTCCACTAGATGATGTAGCAACGAATTGGCTACTATGCCATTTAAAAATTAGCAACAGGGTTTGAATGTGAGTCAAGGTCAACGTAGGGTACTTTGCAAAAGGACAGTGTGATGTGTTGGATTACAAAGACTGTCACCCTGTGTGCTGCTCTTACCACTGAGCCTGCCTGCCTACCTACCTACCCTTTGGGTACCCTACAACCCTGTTCTGCTGGGCAAGATGCTCTGGTTTCTCCCAACCAAGACACAGAGCTGAAGTAACAGCCACCCAGCAGAGTAACACAGATCCTGATAAGAGCTTTGGAAGGCCTCAGCTATAAGGACTTGATAGCATTTAGGAGCCCAGCCCTCAAAAGAGACCAAACCCCCAAATAAATTTCTCTTGCTCTGTATAAAAATTTTAAACAGAGAAAGCTCATAAGTTCTCCCTCTTTATCAATGAAAGAGATATGCAGCTGTGGCTCGCTGCCCCCCCCCTCCCTGTAACAATTATTTATGCTGGACTTGATATAAACAAAAGTGTTTTCATTAAGTATAAAAATAGGATTCAAGTGAAAACAGACAGATCAAAGTAAGTTCTAATCTAAAATAAACAAAACACACCCATCTAAGCCTAATATGTTAAGAAAAATAGTTACAAATCGTATTTTTCACCCTAGTTTTTATTTCGGGTAAAATCCACTAAGTCAGAACTGATCTTCTGTCTGTCCTGGGTCTAACAGCTCTTTGTGTATCCTCGTAGAGTGGTGGGAGGCTGTTTCAAAAGCCAGCTGAAGACCATCATTGATTGCTTCCCATCTCTTGAATAGAACTTCCCCAAACCGGGAAGTCTTTGTTCAATTCTCCTATTCCCAATGGAAAAATACCAAATTCAAGATGGATTCCAGCACCAGGTGGCATGGTCACATGTCTTTGTATGACCAACAGCAGTTTAGGCTTACAGGAAAAACTAAACCATTTAGAGATCATTGTCTTGCGGACTGGGCCACTAAGTTCCTTAAGTACCATTAATGGCTTTCACTAGAAGACCTAGAATTAATAAAACCAGTTTCCACTTAATATTTCTGACTTCATGTACAAGAGTGATACACTCACATAAATAGCATATACACATTAAAGGGATCATAGGTTCTTGAATGATGGGTTATGTGCCCTGTTTTGCATAGTGCATATCTGAGTTATGTATATTAAGAACATAAGAACAGCCATACTGGGTCCATCTAGGCCAGTATCCTGTTTGCCAATAGTGGCTAATACCAGATGCCCCAGAGCGAGAGGAACACCACAAATAATCATCACGTGATCCCTCTCCTGTCATCCATTTCCAGACAAACGGAGGCTAGGAACACCATTCCTACTCATCCTGGCTAATAGCCATTGATGGACCTATTCTCCATGAATCTATCTAGCTCTTTTGAAGTCCTAGTCTTCACAACATCCTCTGGCAAGGAGTTCCAGATGTTGACTGTGCACTGAGTGAAGAAAAACTTCCTTTTCTCTGTTTTAAACCTGCTGCCTATTAATTTTATTTGGTGACCCCTCCTTCTTATATTGTGGGAACAAGTAAATAACTTTTCCTTATTCACTTTTTCCATACCAGTCATAATTTTATAGATCTCTGTCATCTCCCCCTTGGTTTCATCTTTTCTGAGATGAAAAGTACAAGTCTTTTTAATCTCTCTTCATATGGGACCCGTTCCAAATCATTTTGTCTCCCTTTTCTGAACCTTTTCCAATGCCAATATATCTTTTTTGAGATGAGACAACTACATCTGTACACACTATTCAAGATGTGGATGTACAACAGTTTTATATGGAGGCAATAAAATATTCTCTGTCTTATTCTCTGTCCTTTTTTTAATGATTTTAACATTCTATTTGCTTTTTTGACTGCCACTGCACATTGAGTGGATGTTTTCAGAGAACTATCCACAGTGACTCCAAGTTCTGTTTCTTGAGTAGTCGCAGCTAAATTAGTCTCCATCATATTTTATGTATAGTTGGGATTATTTTTGCCAATGTGCATTACTTTACATTTATCAACATTAAATTTCATTTGGCATTTTGTTGCCTATTAACTTAGTTTTGTGAGATCTTTTTGAAGCTCTTCACAGTCTGCTTTGGTCTTCTCTATCTTGAGCAGTTTGGTATCATCTGCAAATTTTGACACCTGTTTACCGCTTTCATCAGATCATTTATAAATAGGTTGAATAGGATTGGTCCCAGGACAGACTCTTGAGGAACCCCACTAGTTACATCTCTCCACTGTAAAAACTTACCATTTATTCTTACCCTTTGTTTCCTGTCTTTTAACAAGTTATCGATCCATGAGAAGCCCTTTCCTCTTATCCCATGACAACTTACTTTACTTAAGAGCCTTTGGAGGCTTCTCAAAAGCTTTCTGGAAATCTAAGTGTATTATATCCACTGGATTCCCCTTGTCCACATTTTCGTTGACCCCATCAAAGAACTCTAGTAGATTAGTAAGGCATGATTTCCCTTTACAGAAACCATGTTGATTTTCCGCCCGGCAAGTTATGTTCATCTATGTGTCTGACAATTTTTTTCTTTACAAACTAAAGTGTTTCACCTAATTTGCCTGGTACTGATGTTAGACTTTCCAGTCTGTAATTGCCGGGATCACCTCTAAAGTTCCCTTTAAATATTGGTGCCACATTAGCTATCTTCCAGTCATTAGGTACAGAAGTTGATTTAAAAGATAGGTTACAAACCACAGCTAATAGTTCCGCAATTTCACATTTGAGATTTCTCAGAACTCTTGGGTGAATGCTATATGGTCCCATTGATTTGTTACTGTTAAGTTTATCAATTAGTTCCAAAACCTCTTCTAATGACACCTGTCTGGGACAATTCCTCAGATTCATATTTAAAAACCTATTTCCATAAAAAGATGGGGATGAAGCATCACAGAATATTTTTTTTTTTAGCTTTTGAAACATTTTTTAGAGGTATCTGTATTGATAAAGCTTTTCATGAGTCCCTCTATAAAACTCATCTCCCTGATCCAATAAAACATGTTTTAAAATAGCAGGGCACAGTAGAGCTCAAACTGAGATGATAATGAAAATTTTAAAACCTGTAGAAAAATTGTTTGGTACCTGTATTATTGATTGTAATTGCTAACTATTCAGTGTTAAATACTAAGTGACTAATTCAGACACTGTCAGGAATGTGCAAGTGCACGGTAAGTGTAGATTTAATAATAAATTTGCTTCGCTTAACTGCATGATAGTAGCTACTTGCAGTGTGATCTTGGGCAAATCAGCTCTCCTGTCTGCTTCCCCTCCCACCTTTTGCTTCTCCATGTAGACAAGTGTGTTTACTGCAATCAGAGGTGTGATTGCAGCTCCAATAGGTGTTCCTGAGCTCTCTTTTTATCTAGCTAGAATGAGTAAAGGTAGCAGAGAAGATGCAGCAGCACAGGCTGTACAAACCAGTCTAGAGGCTTGCGTTGCCTGACAACCCTCGGGGTTCGTGCCACCACCTCTTTGCTGCTATTTTTAGCTGCGTGATCTAGACTAAAGCTAGTGGAAATGTGCCTACCCAAGCTGCAGTGAAACCTTCAGCTGCAGCGTAGACATTAGCTTCTATTGTAAGAAATTCAGGACAGGGACTCTGTCTCATGTACAGTGCACAAGAAGGTCCCCATTTCAGTTATGAGCTACTGTACTACAAATAATAGGTGCCTTGTTATTGGTCTCAAGTAGACCTATTTTCAGTTACATTTTTTTAATTACCAAAAAGCCTTGTTTGAAATTAGCTCAGTTCTTTGAGTGGAATTCTTACTAAGTGCTGCTTATCAATGTGCATTTGACTCCAGGATGGCCAGTACATTTTGTCCAGTCGAAAGTCAGTGTGCAGTACAGTGGGAATGTTGGTTAAAAACCCAACAGCATCCCCACATAGTCATACATTCTCCTGTTGTGATTAAGGAACGACATGAAGCTGTTGTACGCCGTACAATCGAAAGGAGCCAGAAGCCCAAACAAAAGCAAAACAGGTGGTCCTGGGGAGGAGTACTTCATAGCAGCAGCAGCATTAATAATACAGGTAAAGGGGGAAGCCCCATTTTTCATGCAAGTTCCCTGTCTGTATCGTGTACTTTGTGCCCACAAAAAGAAGGGTGATGCAGTGTTCATTAGTCTAAGTTCTTTATTCCTGGATTCTGTTCGTTTGTTTGTTTGAAGATGGGCATGTTTATTAAGTTTCTGCTTGACTAAGAAGGAGCAAGGGGAAATTCAACTAAAGCTTAAACATAATTAAGTAATTGACTAATCCTGTAACTCCATCTATATTTACAAGTGCTCACTTCTGCTTCGCTAGTGTTTGTGTGCATTTATGTGTGTGTGTGTATGCATGTGCTGTGACACTAATCCAGTGTAAATTGCTCTATGGACATGTTAGGTATCAGGACAGCAACAAAAATTATTTTAAGAATTTCTGGTGGACATAATAAAAAACAAATTTTAAGCTAAAAATACAAATAGGAAGGGAAACAGCTCTTTGAAACCTGCTTTATTATTTTTAGTATTCTAGTTGGCAAAACACGTACAGTAAACTTCCGATTATCTGGCACCTTTAGGACCCAGGGGGTACCGGATTATCAAATATGCCGGACTATCAGAAGAGGGTGCTATGAGGGGTCTGGAGTGGAGTGGGGGGATACGCCCTTCTGCTCTGCGGGACCAACCCGGCAGCACCCCAGCTACTCTGCCCTGGGCTTCTGGGAGTCAGCTGCTGGTCAGTTTCAGCAGCGGCTGACTTGGGGGAGTCTAGGGCAGAGCAGCTGGGGTGCTGCCGGGTTGGTCCCGTAGGGGCGGCGCTACGGGACCAACCTGGCAGCACCCCAGCTGCTCTGCCACTGGCTTCCCCGAATCAGCCACTGGTCAGTTTCAGCAGTGGCTGAATCGGGGAAGCTGGGGGCAGAGCAGCTCCAATTGTCCGGCTGCCCAAAGCACTTCTGGGTTCCAGATAGTGCCGGACCATTGGATGCCGGACCACTGGAGTTTTACTGTACATAGGAATAAACAGAAATTCTGTGGTTTGTGTTAACCAACATTCTCGAACAAATTAATATGGGTTTATTGGTTTGAGTGGATATTTTCTCCACTTCCTTCAGGAGAAATTGGAAGCAGGCAAATGTAAAGTGTAACAAGATATAGGTTGAAGATCTAGCCCATAATTATCACTCTAACAGAAATTGCATTATTGATTAATAACATATATGTGGCCTGTTAAGGTACACCTCAGACTGAAGAAGAGAATTCAGATGTGTCCTTGATAAATTCTTAACCAGAAATAGACCAGAAATCAGTGTCTATATATTAGAAATCTATGTTCCCTTAATACATACATTTCAATAAGTATTACAATCTTTTATCAAGAAGAAAATAATGTGTTTACCATGCTGATCACTGAATAAGGGCAAGAAACATTTGTAATACATGTATTTTATTGTACTGTAAAATTCAGTAAACTGTTATTTTTCCATAAAATGTTCCACTTCTTGCTTTGCTTATCTTTGTGTGACTCATTTGCTTTTTATTTTTCTTTATTTTGAAAAATCATTTGTCTTGCATTCTGTCTCTAGGTTATTTTGTTGAATCATCATTCACCTTTCTCGATTTAGCATGCCTGGAGCACCACTTCAGATCTCTGGGTGGTGCTAGAAAACGTGGTACATAAATCACTGTGGTTTGTTGATTCCTTCATGTGTAGCTAGCTTTTCAAGAAATAGGACTAGTAACTACTTGATGACCTTTAAACCAACATCACTTAGACACAGTGCATGCTTAATAGAATACAACATAGTTGTTAGCCCCTAGTGTTTTTTTTTAAGTACAGAGAAGTATTACTGGCTGACTTAAAGGATTTGGCACAGTTCACTAAACTACTGTATGCAGAATACTGTATACAGTATATTGCATTGTGTTGTTTTGGATTACATTTAATAAAGAATATTAACCAATTAAAAACTGTCTTCTCGAATTCAATGGAGAACATATTTTGAGCTTTGTTTTACTTTTGCATAGGGTATGTGACACACAATTATTTGTCTGTTTTGGTCAAATAATGTTTTAAAATGTATTAACACAGACATAGCCAACATATGGTGCTTGGCCTATTCTGTGTTGGCAAGTTTTGTATGCAACTGACATTCACACAAAATTCTTCCGAGGCAATGGCATCCATTGAAAAATAATCTTCATGGACTGCACGGTTGAATGAGGCTGGATGGCAGGACTGATTTAAGAGTGACTTTCTCGAGAAGATGCTCTTTTTGCTGCTGTTTCTCATCTCCACAATGCTGCTCACACTTCCTTTACCCATTCTGTGACAACTGCATGTGTACCCGGTTGGTGCAATGGCATACACATGTGTTCTCACATGACCAGAACAAGCTCTGATGCTTAGTTCTCCACGCGCTTACTCACACAGATCGCTGCTGGAGAGCAGCTAAGGAACATAAGGATTGCCTTACCGGATCAGACCCAGCTCCCATTAAATCCAGTACCCGCTGTCTCCAACATTGACTAGTAACAATTGTTTTGGAGGAAAGTGCAAGAAATGTGAGATAATCTACCCCGCCCTTCCCCCCCCCCCCCCATGAAGTTTTCATCCTATTCCTAATGGTTAGAGAGTGTCTTAAACTCTAAACAGTAAAGTTTTTATCATTTCCAGCACCCTGTTGGTTAGCTTTAACCATTCCAATTCTGGATGTTCTTGTTATCCATGTGAACATCTAGTCCCTCTTTGAAGCCTGCTGAGATTAGGCGAAGCAAAAGATAAAACCAATTGCTCTGTGGCAGTGGATGAAAAATCAAATAAAAACCACCAACCTTTTTTCTTTCATTCCTATCCTGTATACTCTACCACTGGAATGAGAAACTCTTCTATTCTATTAATGATCAGAAGAGTTTTTAACCCAAAGCCAATTTGTATATGTGGGTGGTAACATGCGTAACAAATGTTGATGTGCTCAGTATAATGAAAGCCTTAAGCAATCATTGTCTGAGAGAATGTCCTCTTTAATATTTTCAAGGTTATTTAGACATATAGATTGTGATTCAACAGAGCAATTAAGAACATGTCAAACACTCCTGGACTTCAACTGGAAATCATTATGTGCTAAGGCCTATATTTTTAAAGGTACTTAGGCATTATCACACTCAGCATTGTAACGCCTAACTGATTTTGGAGGCTGTCTCATTTTCAGAAGGGGTTTAGGAACTTAAGAGCCTAAATGCCATTCTCTGTCAATAGAGAGACAAGGTCAGTGAAGTAACATATTTTATTGGAGAAATTTCTGTTGGTGTGAGAAACAAACTGTTGAGCTATAAGGAGCTCTTTCTCAGGTTAGTGTAGTTGAAAAGCTTCTCTCACACCAACAGAAGTTAGTCCAATAAATGTCAGTTTCCCAAACAAAAATCTAAAGAGATTTAGTTTATGCACTCATTTCCCAAAAAAATATTTTGGAGGAGAGAATATTTTTACATTGCTTTTTCCCCCCCTCGTAGTTCCTCATTTTCTTCTGCTGTTGCCAGCCTCTTCAGACTGTGCACAATCTCTTTTTCAGTGCTCTTGAAATATCTATCATATTCTTAGTTGGATGGAAATGCTGATTTTGCATCATTTGAACAGGAAAGTGATGAAGTATGATACTACAGTTTGAAAACCACAACTCATAGAAAGGCAAAATAAAGCCCTTTGGAGTCACATACAAAGTATATGCATCGCAATTATTTTTTAGTCTTCTACACATTTATTTTCTTTGTCTGTTAAATCTCATGCGGTTTTGGACTGACAAGCTTTGTCGTCTTATAGTGCAGACAGAAAAATCATTCTCTGATATGGAGTATACTACCTATTCAGAATCCTTTGGCTTTTAGCCTTATCTTTGAATTCCTCTTCTGCCCACCCTCATTTGTCTTCTGTGCCTTGCTTTCTTTCTCTTCTACTTGATCTTCCATTGTTATGATTCCAATATTGATCTCCTGGTTCACAAACAGTATCCTTCTAAATATCATGTGTAATTCAAGTGATGCTAAGGACTTCTTTCTTCATAACATGCTCTTGAAAAGAGGGACTAGAGCGTTAACCATGATACTGATGCTATGTAATTTTCCATTTCATCTGAGCCTACAGCAAAACCTATTCACAAGCGCAGTGAAGTGAACATTAAAATTTCATCTTATTAGCTGTCCGTTCAGCTCTTCCATTTGAAACCTTGGAGCACAGCTTAATTGAATGAAAAACGTCCAGGGTATCAGTTTATTTACCTGCAATTTAAATTAAATAGTAATGTGCCAAATCTTTAAGTCACCTATAAAATGTCCACTAAGAAGTCCTTTCTGTTTTTAAAGTTCTAGTGATAGAGCAGAAATTATTAGTCCCCTTTTTCTCCTTCTGTTGGTGTTCTAGGAAGTTGCATTATTGCATGCGGGCTGTCAAATAGCATTATCTCCATTTGTTTTAGATCCAGACAGGCGGTCTGTTTCAACAATGAACCTTTCGAAACATGTTGATCCAGTCATTAACAAGCGGCTCTCCTCCTCATCTGCAACATTACTAAATTCTTCAGACAGAGGTACAGTTTAAAGAAAGAGAGAGAAGTGTTCTTTGAGTCATTGTTTTTAACAATCCTCTGCAGATACAGTAAGCATTTTTAGTCGTTTTCTGCACATTATTTAAATAGGAATGAAAAGACTTCAAATGATTGAAAGAAGTTAAATGATTGAACATTCTCTTTTCAAGAAGAGCTCTATTTTTCAAAGATCAGAACTTGCCTGAATTATTTCATTTAACAAGTGATAAAAGCAGTGCTTCTGTCAGGTTTTTAGTAAATGATTGACAACTACAGAAACAACACATCTCTTCAAAGCGCATGTAACCATTTTATTTTTATACATTTATTTACATTGAGTCATGCTGCCTTTTTGCTTTTCATTTTTAATTTGGTTCCAATTCTCGAACTTCTGGAAACATGTTTCACAAAGCTTTTAAGTAGTTAATAAGCTCATATTGTGGATTTATTTAAAATTTAACTACGCAGTTAGATATTGCTCATACAGTGCCTGTTTGTTGATTTTCTATGTGCCTTTAGATTTAGAAGTTTGCTCTAGTGGAAGAAATGCTTTTTTCTGATATTTTCAGATCTGCACATCAGCTTGACAGTCAGGCTTTTAATCAACAGCATAATCTGCAGTACTAAACTGTCAGACTTTGTAAGGCAAACTTCGTCTTAAATTAGTTTTACAAAGTAAGTTATTTTGATAACCTCGTGTGATAAGAAATGGATCGAGATTTTTGACAAGATGGACTATTAGGGACCATTTCCCCTTTCTCAGCAAAAGACAAAAGGGCTGTTCAGCGTTTCATCCCAAATCTGAATGTCCATATGTAAATGCAGAATATATATATAATGTTATATATATTTTTGCATATATAACCTGTTATCGCCTCAAACTGTTTGGAAAACTTCACTATCTGTATCTCTCTAACAAAATGTCCTGCACTAAGTGCATGCTTGTATGCATGTTTCCGTATATAATGTCTATTTATTTCTATATATATAATATTATACAGCATAGTGACAAGATTTGAGGGCAGTGGCAGCACACTCTTGCCTATGGGATAAAATACTGAGGTTGCTGATTTTGGAGGGGTGGGTGGGGGAGAATACAACACAGTTTTCAGAAATTATGTAACTCCTGAACAGTTGTTTCTTCTGACAGCTATTGAAACCCAGTCAATATTAATTGTGTTGCCTTTTCAGATTTTTAGGATTTGCTGTTGCCATTCTTTATGAGTGATGGCTCCGTAATGAAGGGTGGTGTCAGGGACAAAAAAGCATGATAATGATGTGGAATATTACCACTGCGCCTGGGCTCACCCACTGGTTATATCAGTTTGTGGCTAATAGAGCATGTTAGTTTCAGTTTATCTACTTTTCAAGTCAGTCGTGCTAATATAGTCTTTTTAGTGGTGATTTTATAGTTAGTGCCACTAGTAGCCTGGGTAACAAGTCATCTGAAGAAGTGGGTTGTGCCTATGAAAGCTAATCATACCATCTACATGCTTTGTTAGTCTTTAAGGTGCTACTAGACCAGTGGTCACCAACCAGTAGATCTTGGGGCCTCTGACAGGGGATCCTGACTGGTCTGGCCAGGAATCTATCAAGTGCTGGCTCTTCAGTTGCCCCTCCACCCGCTGTCATGCTGCTCCTGCCCTCTGCCTTGGAGCTGCCCCCTGGGAGCCTCCTGCTTGCTCTGCAAAGTGTGGGAGGAAGAAGAGGGGAGGATGCTAATGTCAGGGTATCCCTCCTCCCCCACTTCTGTACCCTATCTCCACACAGAGAAGGGGATGGATGAAGCTTGGCAATGCAAATCTCACTCACACACTGTATATGTGTCTGTCATTCTCACAAACACACACTGCCCTTCCCTCTCATCTCCCGACCCAACATACACATACATGGGGGGTTGTTACTACTTTTACTGCTTGCAAAGTGTGTTGGTTTTGGTTTTTGACTGTCACCACCCTAACCTCCTCCTACACCCAACCTGCTGCCCCTGACATGAGCCCCCTTGCACCCAAACTCCTTCCCAGAGCTTGCACCTTGAAACCCCTCCTGGACCCCAATCTCCCACCCTGGGCTGAGTCCAGAGTCCCTCCCACACTCCAAACTCTTTGGCTCAAGACCAGAGCCTATACCCCAACCCCTACCCCAGCTTGGTGAAAGTGAGTGAGAATGGGGAAGGAAGGGGTATGGAGTGAGCAGGGTGAGGCCTTGGAGAAGGGGTGGAGTAGGGGCAGGGCCTCAAAGAAGGGGCCAGGAAGGAAGCGGGGCAAGGGTATTTGGGTTTGAGGTAGGTCTTACATTGCACTTAAATCGAAAAAGTGATCTTGTGGTTAAAAAAGTTGGAGACCACTGTACTAAACTATTTGTTGTTTTTTAAGGATTTAATTGTGCATATATTTAGTACTTTTGCAAAAATTAGGACTAAGTGATGTTATCCTCATGAATAAATTATTAAAATACTAGAAGATTTATCCAGCAATGCTTGGTCCTTAACTCACATAAGTTTTGTTTTTCTCCATTTAAATCATTGCTCTGGGGTGGGGCTGGCATGAGGGGTTCAGTATGCAGGCTGCCCTGTTCTCAGCCCTCTCTCACCGCAGCAGCTTGGGGCCAGGTGAGAAGCACTTCTCCATGGCTGCTTCAGAGGACACAGCAGGGGGAAGAATGCATGTCCCCCAGCTGAGTGATAGACAGACAAACTCTCTGAAATATATAGTAGATAGCTGTTCCTTTCTTCACCCTATCTTTGCTGACCCAGTGGGGTTCTAGCTGTCCCGGTCGCCATCCATGGCCTCTTGCTTGCCCCCCGTGATCATTTTGTAGTATAACATCCTCCTACCAGATCCCCTCCCTTTCCATTTTATGAGAAACAGTTAAATCCCAGGCACAGCCCATTATCCTGGCACAACCAAACCCTGACCCTGCTCTAAGTTATGATAAGAGGAAGCTGCATGCCAAATTTGTTGGTCCTAGCTTTCACCATTTAGGGAGAATTATTGAACAAACGGACTCACAGATGGACAGACAGACTGACTCACATTTCTAAAATGTATAGTAAAAAATGCAACAACAAACTGCAAAAAGTGAGTTTTCACAGGCGTTTCCAGACTTCTGACCGAGGTTTGTCAGCCCTTTAAAATACAGAGAACTGCACACAATCGTTACCATAATCCCTCACCCCCAGCATTTAACAACAGCTTCTGCCTAATGTTATCTTGGATAGGACTATTTCCTATGCTAAGTATAAGGTAATTCTGCAGTATCTCTGGTTCCACTGCATGTTGTTAGCAAGCTGCTGGTAAATGGTGACTTTCCATTTGGAACCAGCACAAGTACCAATTATTACTGTTTCTTCAGGATTTTCTTAAGACACCTAGGTTTTAGGCCTCTTGTCTTTTTCTCAATGAACCTGATCAACAGGTGCCTGTACATATCTGTTTGTATGCTGTTGCTTCCCTATAGGCTTAGCATACAATACACTGCCTCCAGACAAGAAAGTGCTTCAAGGCTCATGTTTGACTACCTAGACTCCTGAGAACCACAGATTTGAAATCTCTTCAGGGTTAACAAAGCCTTTCATCCTATCAGGCTAGACTGAGTAACTTCCCATGCATGCAGTTTACTGCATAGGGTCCTCTGGATAAACCCCTAAATAGTGAGACACTGTGTGAACACTTAACAACCATAGCCATTTTCATTCGAATAGGACTTAGCCCTTGTGTCCTTAGCCAATACTAATGGATGTATTCAGAGGACAAGACAACATTGGCATGCTGTGTAAGACTCTTTAAAGCCATTTTTTAAAAGAGTTAGTGAATGCTCCACTAATGCCTGCTACCCAGAACATTGGCTACCCCCACACCTAGCTAAGCTCATAACTTTAGAGCCAAGGTATCCAAGGGTATGTCTACACCACCCTCCTAATTCGAACTAGGAGGGTAATGTAGGCATACCGCACTTGCAAATGAAGCCCGGGATTTGAATTTCCAGGCTTCATTTGCATGAAGCCAGCCGGCGCTATTTTTAAATGCCGGCAGTTCGAACCCCGTGCTGCGCAGCTACACGCGGCACGGAGTAGCTAGTTCAGATTAGGCTTCCTAATCCGAACTAGCTGTACTCCTCGTGGAATGAGGAGTACAGCTAGTTCAGATTAGGAAGCCTAATCCGAACTAGCTACTCCGTGCCGCGTGTAGCCGCGTGGCACGGGGTTCGAACTGCCGGCATTTAAAAATGGCGCCGGCCGGCTTCATGCAAATGAAGCCCGGGAAATTCAAATCCCGGGCTTCATTTGCAAGTGCGGTATGCCTACATTACCCTCCTAGTTCGAATTAGGAGGGTAGTGTAGACATACCCCAACATGCTAGCCACTAGCCACATGTAGCTATTTGGCTGGTTGAGTGTGGCTAGTTCGCTATAGCTGCTTGAGAACTGGTTGGACACCACAGCTTTAGAGTTATAGAGTGGTCTCTCCAGTTAGCTCAAAAGAACTGTTCTGTGCTTGACTGTGCATTGGGAAGAAGAGGCTCCTTCTCATTTTCCTCAGTAAACCCATGCAAATTTTGCCCTTAGTATATGAGCATGCACTCCTATGCACAACACATAGAAATGAAGTCTAGTGCGGTTATCACAGATAACTTATATCTGCCATCAGAGACATGACTTCTGTTGAGTCGTATCTTTTAAATGGTTAAAGAACAGGGGACTTTTCAGTTCATACAAAGAAAAAGGTTTTCATTAATGGACATTTCACTTTGTCCATAAAACATTTTTTAAATATTTTATTGATTCCCTTTCAAGTTCAGTATTATTGTGCGGCTTATTACAATTTTAAAACTAGTCTGGCAACTAAAATGTAATTTTCTTTGTTGTAGTAAAGGTTCAGCCATTTAAATTAGGGATGTGAAAGTGCAACCGTGTACACACAGTTAATCTATGAGCCTGGGCTCATCAGTTAACCTTCACAGTAACATGCAGGCTCCCAGTATGTGTGGGGAGTTGGCTTAAAAGCTGGCTCCCACACATACTGGCTCCCAGGGATCAGAGGCAGCAGTACAGGGGGAGAGGCTCTCCCCGCATGTGTAACCACTGAAATTTTCAGCGGTTACATGTTTACTTAAATGTATTTTAACATCCCTACTTTACATCCCTGCAAGTTACCATGAATAATTAGCAGAATTCAAACAATGGACTTGATACCAGAGGCACTTAAGAAAACGTGGTGATAGTGTTCTGCAAAGAAAATGTGGTTAACTAGCTGTTATTTTAGGTTCTATAGGAGTTACAAATTCTTTGCTTTGCAAGGCCAACATGGCACACACTGGCATATTTTTTCTCACTATCCTCTCTGAAATTGTTTTACTTCAAAATAAAAAGAACCCAACATGTCATTAAATCAAGGTGATTTAAACTACCAAGTAGAAAACCTTGATTTAAATAATTAATCAACTCTTTCTATGTATGCTTCAGTTATTTTCTAAATAAAGGTGCATTTTCATTGGCTGTTACAACCATTAAAACATGTTGATTAACAACAAAATAGGGTCTTTACACTAGATTAGGAGGCTCTTAAGAAAATTACGTCTTTTTGCTACCTAGGAAGATACATTGTAACTATAGATTTTTGTTTAAACAATTATGTAATTTAATAGTTTGATTCTTATTGTGCATTTTGGTATGTTAGAAATGGTGGATGATATATTGGTTATTTACTATGTAATTAATGTTTGTACGTGACTTGTGTATTAGAATAGTAACTGGAATTACATTAAACACACAAAATAGCATATCAAATGGATGTTTATTAAAACAACTTTAAATGTTTTGGATACATAAACCCCTAATTAAAATATGTTCCACATTTACATCTAAATGATTTATTAAACAGGAGAATTAATTGTAGTCAGTGAATTAAACTGATTGTTTCAGGTTAGCCTGGGAATATTTTCAAATGAGCCTAAGTGAAAATGGCTCCAGCTTAAATTCCAACTTGCCACCGTCTCTTGAAAAATGAGAACACAGTCTCCCAGCTTACTCAGGCTGGCCTAATGTGCTGTATTTATAAAGACTGATCTCGATAATTAGATATTTTCCCCCATTCAGTCTTTATACAGAAAAGTAGACTTTAACTCAAAGTCTTTGATAAAGGCTCACAGATTCAGCATATTTATATTTTATTTAAATGATTTAAGAGATTATAAATTTAGGCCTTAAAATATTTTATAAAAAAATCAGATTTCATTTGAAGCCGGTTTAATTTGTAAATGAATAAATAATACAATTTAAAAAATCAATTTAGATCTAAACAGCTCATTTAAATAAAAATCTTTAATTTTAAAATGGATTTAGATCCATCCTGAACTTATATTTGTCTTAAAATTCAAGAAAAATGTCTCATGCTGCTCTGGGGCCTGCTTTCTGCCTTTTTGAAGGTTTGGAGGTGGCAGTACAGGTTATCAGGTTTTCAATGACAGAAGTGGATAAATTTGAAAGATCTCTGCTTTAGAATTTCCCCTTGTTCCACCCATGAATAGGCATTCCTTCTTGTTTTCTTTGTTCCAAAACAGAGATGTTTTGAAACCTGCGAACTAAAAAGTTGCTTTGTGTTTTGCCTAAGAGGTGGCTAACCTTTGACTCCCCTCCCCAAAGGATGCATTGGCAACTTGCCAGAAGACCGGAACCCACACCCAGTTTTGCATAAAATTGAGTTGATTACATCCTCCTCCTCTTGTAATTTGGAGATGCAACCTTCGTAGATTTCAGGTCTGAACAGATAAAATATTTGATGTTATGCTGCTTCTTAGTGTCTGCATGATGTGCCTCAGGATTCATCACCAAATTTGGACTGCTGGTTGAATCATTAGCTTTACTAGCTTTGGGCCAGATACTGATGGGGAGTGTGAGTGAATCCTGATCCATGTCCCCTGTATTGTACTGTGTGCTGGAACCCATAGTATCCAAGAACTACATCTCTGCATGAAAGGAGGAGGTGGCTGCAGGCCTCTTGGCAACTCCATGAGCCACATTAGACCCAGAAACCATAGTTTAGTTAGCCATTCCAGTTAACATTTTTACCCTAATGGCCATTAAAGCATGTATTAAAAGTGAACTATAAGCTATTAATATTAATAATTTCAATGTAGTCTAAGATGCAAAGTGTAAGAAAGTTTTAATGTAGGTTTCTCGAGGAATTTTTAATGTAGGTTTCAGGGCCCACATTCCTATTTTTAAATAGCCACAGTATTTAAATAGAAAAAATGTCAGTCTGGTTTGCTCAGCCTTCTTTAATGCTGTCAGAAGCTGAGTAATACATTAAATGGGATTTTAAGACTTAATTTATCTTGAGAAACTCTATACAGCACTGCTTGCTTAAAATGAGAGGTTCATTTCTTCCTAGTGCCTACTTGTGACCAGATTAAAATAACTCCTCTTTTAAAACTTCATCACAAAGATTTTAAATAAAGGGAAACATGGTAGATTACAAATATCCTTCTGCTTGTTATGGTGTCGAGAGTTCAAACTTGTTGCTTGCCTTCCAAGCAGGTTCATTTAGGTAATTTCCCAGTAAGGGAAAGGAACTACCATTTTTTCCTGTGATGGCACAGTGTTAATTTGACTTGTACTTTTGATGGCGAACACAGGCAATGCTTGGTTGCTTTTGGCAAAAACATGTTCTGAAATGTTTGGGGTTGTGTATTTGCTGATAGATTAAATGGTGAGAGAGTTTTACACACAGTTCCAGAGTGCACTGAGAATAACTGTAAAAGGTTTTCATTACAACATGGCCTTATGAGTGAATGGGTGTGTTATGTCTTTTTATGTCTCAATATGTATGTAGCAGGACTGCCTTACCTGGTCTGGGCTCAGGCTAGCCACTGCCTCAGTTCCATGGGCCCATCCCCTCCTTAGCATCTCCACAGTGTGCAAGCATGATGACTTGTCTCCCCAGCCTAGGGAGGACTGATCCACTGCTCAGAGTCTTTTGAATCTTTCCTGCAGGGCTCAGTTTTATTAATTCAGTCACAAGTCTACAATGTACCAGAAAACTCCCTACCAAAGCAGGCTGTCAGGATCCAGAGGCCTTTCACTCTGCTCCAGGGCCACCTTGCTGAAGCAATCTACCTTCCCATAGCCCCATCAACTGAATCTTTCTAGCCCTTATATTGAGAACAACTGACCCTTTCCCAGAAGAATCTGCTAATGAAACAGGGCTGGCGGCTCCCGGAACCTTAGCCTATAAAGGGGCGGACCACTCTGTTAGAGCATTTGTGCACACGTTCACCATGGATTCTTAGATCCCAGTCCGACAAATGCTTACTACCGACTGTAATGTTTATTTGTGTGTAGCTCTGTTGAGCTCAACAGGGCTGCATGCGGTAATAGTAATTACTATACCTGAAAGTAAGTCCTCATCAAGAGGAAGTCCTAATTTTGTGTCTAGTACTTGTTTGTCTGACCATGAGAGTATTCTTTGCATTGCTATAACAGTCTGTGGGATTTTGCTCAGATTTAATTATGGTGACAGTATTTGTTTAGCCTCAACCATTTCCTTCCTCAGACTTGTACTTTGCTAGCATGCAGTTAATCAAACTCAGTTTCTAAAGATTAAAAGACAGTGAACAAAATCCATGAGCTTGCTTAGTAGCTAAAATAATGGACACACTGAACGTAGGGGCGCAGAGGGGAAACAAAATGATTTTCTGCCCTTCGGTTTAATAATTATGTTCTATGGGTTTTTCTTCCTCATTGTCAAGATGCAAGCTTAATGACAACTAGTGCACATTAATGGAGGCCTCTGGAGTATTTTGTGTAATCTGTGCAAGCCTGGAAAGAGCTTTTGCTGTCGTTCATTATGTAAGGGCACTTATGCAGACTGCCTGCTGTGTTTGAGACCTATATTTCTATAGCAGTGCCACTTTTGTGTTAGCAGAAATTAGGAGAGCAGCTTTGGATACAGGAAAAAAAAAGTCAGTGCTGGGGGCAGCTAAGGGAATTAAACTCTCATGGGATAATATTTATTCTTAAGATCAGCCAAGCTTTGCATGTCACCTGGAGCGAAGTAGATTAAGAGGCGTTCAGGGTTTTAATTAATAATGTTAAACCTCTACATTTAAAAATATAACTTGGCCTCCAGTTTGTCTAGCAGTTGGTTACCATTTTAGAGACTAGGCCTAAAATGAATTCAAGTTGCAATCTTGTTCACTAATCCCAAATCCAAATTACAGTGAATGGATGTTTAAAGGCAATAAAACCTGACATTGCTTGCATTGTTAAGATTAATATGATTAATGTATGTCATCTCCAGTATATATGTAATAAATTCTGATGTGGCCATCACTGCAGCATCTGGGCTCTGCATACATATTAAAGGAAACATGATTTCCATTTGAGAGTGAAATGCTAGGAGCTAACCAAAAATCCCTTTGTGGGGGTTATGATAGTGCTTGCTAACAAACAACGCGCTTTTTCTAATGTGGTTGACAAGCTTCCAATTTTTGTTTAACTTGCATGTAATTAATCTGGCAATAGGAACAAAATATTAGAATTTAGTAGCAGTTCAGTATATTATGTCATCATAATAATTAAAAAAGTGCAAAGAGAGTAAATATTTAAAATTTACAGATGAAGGCAATAAAGTGGATTCAGACTAAAATATATAACATGTGACCTATGTGCTCGTAATCTCTGAATCCTAATTTGAAGATGCCCGTATACGTGTGGTGCAGTATGTTGAGGCATCTCCTGCAGTGTATGGTGGTTTATAGAAAGTGTCTGATTTAAAATCTTGCTTCTCTGGTGCATATTCAGCTCGCCGTCTGCAGCTCAGCCCATGGGAGAGCAGCATTGTTAGTAGACTGCTGATGCCCACACATTCGTACCTGGCCAGAAGTAAAAGCACAGCTGCCTTGTCTGGAGATGCAGGTAAACTTAAAAGGATGGACACCTAATGTTTTATCACAGCTGTTCCTTTCCCAAATTCTTTTATATGTTTATGTTTTATATGTTTATGTTTATATGTTTGTTTATATATTCAGTAGCACTCCAGGTTTGTATAAAGTGAGCCAGAATGGCTCCTACAACAGCATAGGTGTTCTTGGTATGCCTTTCTTTTTCTCTCCTTCTCTCTTTTTCTTAGTCCATCTCCAGTATCTTTACCAGTTCAAGAAAGAAAATGCCATAGGACAGCAATGCAGCAAACATGATAGCCCACTGTATGTTGCTAATGCTGCTGTGTACTGAGCCTGTTGCAAAAAAAGTTATTCTGACTATATAATACAAGTGACTTCATTTTTCAAACTATCTGCTTTATTTTGTGTTTTGAAGAAGAAAAAAGACTTTTATTGTGCAGTTAATATTCATGAAGAAATTCTTTTGGTTATAATCAACTTCTTTTCCTATGTGAAACTGTTGTTCTACTTCTCAAGTTAGGTCTCCAGTTTCAGTGATCTTCTAGCATCACTGAAGTACATGTGTAAGTATTTGCAGTAGTGGGGACTTAGTTATTAAAAAGTTCTCCACAATCACAAAACAACTCTTTGCTAATCCACTGAGGGGCAGAAAATAACACAGAGAATATGGCAAAATCTCTCTGAGGTATCTTGAAAACTTCAAAACTAAGGAGAATGTCACACGCATGTTTAAAATAGGGTTGTGATGTATTATGGGGGACAAGAAGCAGGTCATTCTCTGAGGCTGTCTACACTACCAGGTTATTTCAAAATACATTATTTATATCTATAAACTGTTTTGAAATAAGCTTATTCCTCTTCACAAGCAGGAGTTATAATTTCGAAATAACAAGTCTCTTATTTTGAAAGATCAGGCTTGATGGTGTGGACACTTGCCCTTTTTATTGTGAAATAACTCCCTACTGTAGACATGGCCTGATGTATGTTAGGAAAGAAGTCGTTGCTCTGTTTACAGATTGTAGAGTTATTTTATGACCATACTATTTCATGGCATTTTAATACATTGGTAACATATTGTTACACTTCTTAAGTGTTTAAGTCCAGACAGGTTTTCTTTGCCTGCTCCTATAAATATGCCTTTATTTGAAATAAAGGATATTGAAGGTAAAGGGAAATACAGGACATGCAAGACTATTTTTCAAAGATATTTTAAATAATTCTCCTTGTTAATTAGGCTGCAATGCAGTTCCATGGGGATAGCTTTGTGGAGAAAGGAGACAGAAATGGGTTATATTCTACAAACAACAATTAGCCAGTGAGGGTCCTTTCCAAAGGTATCATGTTTTCAAAAACAAAGGCTGGTAAAATTAGTACTGAATATCATGAAACTATATGTTGCAGGTCAGAAATGGGAAATGAAGCCAGTGATAATAGTTGAGAAAGCAAAGCTCTTCACATTGAAAGCAAGTATTCTACTACAGCAGATGTGAAAATTTTTCAGTCTTCTGCTAAATAACAAATCCTAAACTGTATGGAATATTGTCAGGTATTTTAGGCAGCATGAGTGGTTAATACACCAGGATATTCAGGATAATTCTCTGTTAATGCCATCTCTGTGCTAAATAGAACTGTACCACCCATTTAATAAAAAATTTGTATGCCCATCATTTCACCATTTTGCCGTGTTATCACAATAACTGCATTACCCGAGTGCAGGGCATTTCCTGGAGATTAATGATCATCTGGTATTAACAGCCCCTGGCTGTGCCTTGAGCCATCAAATCATCTTAGCCTGTCATTAATCTCCAGGAAATTACCCTTCACCATTATTACTTAAAGATGAACTTCAGAGCAAAAATTACAATCAAGTTAAATACAGATTTCTCCTTTTAAAATTTTTACTAAGTTAGTTATTCAGAGCACAGAGCACAGAAGTAGGTTTTAACTAACCTTCTAAACAAAACAGTCTATAAAATCATCTTAGTACATCTTGATTCACTGAAGATACCCCGTAAAGCATCATCCAGTGCCATCATAGATATAATGAAGTACTCGACTTGCAATATTTACTTGTCAACTTGTTGCTATTGGGGATGGCGTTAGAGAATCAGGAAATAACAAGAAGTTTGATTCAAAGAGAGGAAAAATATGACTATTTGTAAAAGTTAGTTAAGACTTTTCTATGCTGATGTCTACTGTAGCTCATGAGGGGACATTCAACAAAGAAATATAATCTTAAGTGATAAAGGAAAGGTAGCTATATATTTACACAGTTTGGCCCTGTTTTCACTCTGAATTAAACCATATTGTTAAGAGAATAAGAGCAATGTACCATTTCCTTGAGATCCCTTGTAGTAGACATTGTCCTCTACATACAGCTAAGGAGACTTGCCATCCCAGATAATGATTTAATCAACATGGCAGAAACAGCTACTTATGATAGCTATAATATGTTTATTATTATAATGGGCAAAATAATTGACTGTGGATTATTAGAATTTCTTTAGACTGATTGTTTACCCTAAAGTATACTGATTATATTAGCAGTTTTTGAATGAGAAGTCCAGGCGCACATGTCTTACAGAAGGAACTTTTTAAAGTCCAATGGCTACTACAAATTGCACACAGCACGTATGTTTTATACTGTTGTTCATAAATATTTTTCATTGTCGATATTGATGTATTATGGCAAGGGTGGCCAAACCATGACATGCAAGCCTTATGCAGCTCTTGTGTAGCTAAAGTGAGGCTCCTCCTCTCCCACATCCCCATTGTCCACCTACGAGATTAGGTGAGGTGATTTCAGAGCTACTGCCCAGCTGCAGAGTGGTAGGGCTAGGGGCTTCTGCCAGAGATGACTGGTGCTTGCTCAGAGTGTGTGGAGGGGCGTGTTAAAGATTTCCTATCCTCGAAACAGGTTGAGTCATCCTTCCAGGTATGCCCCCCTTCCTCTCAGAGGCCCCTCCCTTCAGCTTCCAAATGTTAGTACCTTGTGAAGAGACAGCAGCAAAAAGTTGGAAGCTTCAGGGGGCATCAGCTTTGCAGAAAGGGGGCCTGGTGACACCATGAGACTAAGCAGGCCCTGCAAACTCTGGCAAAAATCAACGGGAGGGTGTGATTCCGCCTTGTGTGTTGCTTCTGTCCAGCAGGGAAGTGGATGTCACACGTGTCAGGGCTTGGGGCTTCAGCAGGAGTAAAACTGAAGACCTGGCAGGTGCCGACTCCTGGTGCTGAAGCTGCCAGCCCTGGCAGGCATTCCTTGGCCCTTGCATTTTTGAGAATTATTGTATGTGATTTGGAGGGTCAGGGTAAGTTAGGCCACCCCTGCACTATGGTATATCCATGTTAATGATAGCATAAAAAGATACCTGTGTGTTATGCTACAAATCTGTTCTGCACTCTAGATAGGGTAGATGCATGCATTTATTTGGTGTCGGTTTCTGAAATCTTTGTAAGTGTCATCAGGAGATCACAAGTTCACAAGTTAAAATTAACACGTGATGTGACTTTGTCAATTTGCTGAGAAGGAATGTAATAATTTTGCTAGACTGCTGAACTATATGCTCTGTGTAGATGATAAAATGTTTTCGTCTTGGTATGTGTCTCTTTTCTTTCCAACTCCCTCTCCTGTCCCAACTAGTTACTGAAAACCTAATTTTAGTCTGATTTGGGGGGGGGGGCCTGATTAAAAGGCATGTCAATGAATGTACTAAGCTAATCAATCTCAGATCAGTAATTTTGTGTTTGTTACTTTACCAGAGCCATCACTTTAAAATAAAAGGCAATCTCACTATCTGATGTCCATTTGTTTTTGGACACATCCTCATCTTTGATAAAGATGAAGATTTCTATAATCTGGAATAATATTTTTACTTTAAAATTTAAAGTTATATGAATTCCAAATGGAAATGTTCCAGTAGATATTTGGGTGAAGTGAATGAATATCAAGTGATGCTTCTGGTTTAATTTCTAAAAATGTTCTTTGTGTATTAATACCTTCTTCCTTTTTTCTCTTTGTCTTATTCTCTCTCATTCCGGTTTCCTGCTTTCTTTTATCATTCCTCCAATTTTATTCTGTTTTAAAAAAAAAATGAAAACAACCCATACGTAGTTATCCCCATTTGTCCTCGTTCAGCATCTTGCAGCCCTATCAGCCCTCTGTCCTACAAGGCCATGAACTATAGAAATCCAGCAGACCGAGCAAAATTATTTCTCACAGCAGCTGGACGTAGGAGGACCACGCCCTCAACAGGGGTAAGCATGCTAGTTGTATGAAGTGTAGTATCTGTAGCAGAGCCATATGGCATAAATTCACATTAGAACATAAGAAAAAAAATTGATAGTTTAGGAGAGTGGTAATGGAGTCTTTCACTTCTAGGTCACCAGTTAACATCATGCTAACTTGGTAATTATTTAACAGTAGTTTTTTGGGTTTTGTGATTTCAATTATTTTTAGTTCAGTTTCCTTAAAGGGCAAACATCAATCTCCCAATCAGCACCACTTCTGTTGATATTCTTCTTGTGTTGCGTGCAGTGTTATTGTAGCCGTGGGGGTCCTACAGTATTAGAGAGACAAGTTGGGTGAGGTAATCTTTTACTGCACTATCTTCTATTGGTGAGAGAGACCAGCTTTCGAATTACACAGAGCTCTCACTTACAGAGCTTGGCCCGATAAAAGATATTATTTTACCCACATGCTGATGATGGATGTCTCCAGGCCCTTGGCAATGAGAGGGGGGCTTGGCTCTGGGGCCCTCTGGAAGGCAGCCAGCTCTCAGCATCACCTGGACTGTGCTGTCTCTCCCCCAACCAGCCCTCAGAGCTGCCTGGACTGCACTCCATAGGGCTCCATTGGCAATTTTAAGGGCCCAAGAATCCAGATGCTGCTATGGTAGCAGCAGCCTGGCGCCCTGGGCCCTTTTAAATCACCAGGCATTGGGGTAACTGCCCCTTTTGCTCTCCCTCCATCGGCAGCCCTGCTCACCCACCTTCTCTCTCTAATTCTTGTAGGTAGTCTTAGCTAAGAGTAGTACAAAGTATAGAAACTGTGAGCTACTCTTTCAGCCTTCAAGATGGTTCCTTCAGATGGTTGCAGCATACACCAATACTGTGAAGAAGCTTTGATTGCTACTGCCCTGTGCTAAATTTGTCGTGCAAATCGAGTATTTCAGTCTCCAAGGTTATGAGTCTGGCACTTTTTATCAGTTTTTTTCATTATATTTTTTTAATTAAAAAAGAAGAAGAAAGGTTGGTTGTTTGGTGAAGAAGGCCATTTATGAATACTATTATTGGCAAAAAGAAGCTGTGAGCGAGCAGTTATTCCCCTTATGCTGTCTGTACAAATGGAGAAGCTGATAATTGTGATCAATTTATTTTTAAAATGTGTTTAGAAAGTACATGGTATTTTTTTAAAATTAATTGAGAATAACAGATCTACTGACTCTTTCCATCTTCAGTGCTGCTGGTGTCATTCTGCGGTTAAGGACATTTCACTAACAACCCAAAGCCTACATTTTTGTGCAACTTACAATTAATGGGCTCAAATGTTGTAAATCAGCATAACTTCATGAAAGTCAAGGGGGCTATGCCAATTTATACCACCTGAACATCAGTCCATTGATTTTTTTTTTTTAATTTTATTTTTTATTTTAAAGGCAAGATGTCATGGTGCAAAGTATTTTTACTTGAGGCCATCATGTGCTAACGTTTTTTAAAAATAATTTTTCCATTAAAACCTTGTTAACACTAAGCTTTATTGCCCAAAGAATTTCAGAATTCATGGAGGTCAATAGGGAAAATATAAAGGGATTGCAGAAGGGGTTCTTGTTTCTTCAGCTTTCTTTTCCTGTATTTTATAAAAATCAGTTTAAGTTCATGGCTGAGATGAAACACTATTGACATCTTTTAACTAATCAAATTCCAGACCAGCAATATGCAGTGCCTTCCTGTCTCCAGTGCTTTGGTTGATATCTGGCCATGGTTCCATATTATTGGTCTCTGACAAGATTATGCTGCTCCCTGAATGACAGGATACTACCTGATTAAAACATTTGATACGTACACGTGCACCAGTGTTGTTTTCTCTACAAATTATCCAATCTATTTTCAATGTAATAGCTCTAAAAGCTGAGGGTTTCTTATATTTAAAGGTACTCTGACATGTGGCCCCGAATTTTGGTCTCCTTTGAAACAGTTATAATATGGTAGGAGATATGTTCTGATATTGATTTCAGATTGCCACTGAATGGCAAAAAACAAAACAAACAAAAAACCCAGAACCTTGCCATTCCGAGAAAAGAGATTAAAAAGAAAATTACTATTCTGCATAAGGTTGAGCATTGTGTGCTTTTTGGCTGCTGAGCCAGCCAGAAGAGTAGGAGAAGAGCCATTATTTCAGAACTGTATTTCAGGCGTGTGTTGGCATCTGTGATGCTGGCACATAAACAAGGAAACAAAATAAATAGAGCTACGTGCACTTAAGCTTCATAAGTAGCTTGCCAGGGATGGAGGATGGGAAATCGCTTTTTGCTAACTGAAGAAGCACAATGTTCATAGTGAATGAAATGTGAATTTCAAGACTCCGTGGCTATTACCAACAGTGGAGAACAACATTTTGAAAAGGAATAATTATCTGCCTGTGTCAATTTAATATTTGAAAAGTTTCCCATAGCACCTTAGGACAGCACAGAGTGACTATTATGCATGCATACTATCAAATGCTCATTTCCTGGTATAGAACATCATTACATTTGTTGCAGGAGTCATGTTAGTATGCTTCCCAGTATTAGAACATAAGGGGAAAAAAAGACTTGGATAGTTTAGTAGCATGGTAATGGAGTCTTTCCCTTCTGGGTCACTAGTTACCATCAAGTTGGTAATTATTTAACAGTAGCTCTGTGGTAGCCAGGCTGTAGAAAGTGCTGAGGCAGCACTGATTTCTTATTTTCCTGTGCTGAATTTGTAGCTTATGGTAGGCTTCATGTGCCCATGTGAACTACTTCTGCAATATAATGTTTTTGTTTATTTGCTGATCAATAGACTGACAAAAAAGAAAAGGACCCCTCCACCAGTGCAAAGAAACTTCCTTCTCCTTCCAATCCCAAAACTAGATTGCTAGCTCTCTCTCCAGTTTGGTAAGTGAAGTATAGATGTTGGGTTTCACATATTAAGCTTTAATTGTTATGTCTGTTGAGTATTTCATTCGGCAACAGAAGACATGAATCAAAACAGCAATTAAAAGAAGCTCTATTCAGCAGTGACTGCACTGCACCTAAATCAGGGAGCCATTGTCTGGCTTGCTGGGGGGGGCGGTACACTGCTGTAAGGGGAAAGGAAGTAGCAAGGAATGGACATTCCTGCAGAAGTAGGGCAGGATAGCATGGCGACATTGACTCTTCCTCCAGGGACTGGGAGGGCTGAGGAATTGATAAAGGTTCAATCCTTGCAAGAGACATTTCCCAGACCAGGCAGAACAGCACACACTCTCCTATACTTGGAAGTGGCAAAATACCGGGTTTGGCCAGGATGCACTGAGGGCATTGCATTCATCACTCCTTTCTGGGGTGGAAGGGAGGGGGGAGGAGGCAGCTGGGAAGGATCATGCTTCCCACCCTTTTATAGCTTACTTTAACCTTCTTTTAAGGAGGGGTATGGTAAGGTCCCAGCAATGGATTGATTGTGGGCCAGGTTGGAAAAGAAGGGATGGGCTAGCAAAAGCTCCCCAGACATATATTTTAATATTCATGCACTGTACACTTTTATCTGCTGGGAACTCCCACATACCCATAATAAAGATGCATCCTGGTTAAACCATAACCAGTGTCTCCTGTTTTCCTTCCGGTATAACCAGACAAAGACTAAATCTGTAAAAAGGAAAGCATTCAGTGGCCTGGGATAGGGAAGAAAGGAAGATTATATCCTGTCAGTGCCCTTCTCACAGGAGTGTATTGAGGATTAGTTAGTTAATCTTCAAACCGCTTTGTAAACATTAAGTTGTGTAAAACTGTTGTTCTGTCTCCACGTGTTCCAGATTTCCTGTTCGTTTGGAGGGAGCTTAGGAAGCGATGATGGTTTTATCCAGTGCTTTTTTTGTTTCAAAAAAAAAAAATGGTGCCCGTACTCCAGGGGAAAAGTTGTTGAGTTTTGACTGGAGGTGCTGTTACTGTGTCTGGAGGTGCCAGTACTGCGTACTGGGCAGTACCGTCACAAAAAAAGCACTCGTTTTATCTATAGAGAAACTGTAAAGGTGCCCAACATATTGCCATCATTCTGTTTTCTTGTTTAAACAGGCATGCATCCAAGTCCTTGCCTCTTTTGCCTGGCGCACCCAAACAGATAACCTCCCCACCTGGCTCTTCTAAAATGCCCTCCTCTCGGACACGTCCTCCCTCCCCTGGCAATATCCGACCCACCAAGAAAGAGCTGAAACCAGAGAGTGAGAAAAAAGGGCTAGAGAAGGCGCCTGAGAAGGCAGCTGAGGAACAGACAGAAGAAAGAAAAGCAATTTCAGCAGCTGCTGGAGAATCTGTCATAGAGGAGAGTCTCCATGTCATATTAGAGCCTGCTCAAGGTGAGGATCATGATATTAATATCAGGGATGTTTTTTGAGTCCTCCTCTTTTTCTCTTCCCTTCCCACCCAGCTTATTACAGCTATACCAGTCTCAGTGCTTCTTCAATAATGGGTTTGTTGTTGTCCTTCAGAAATTCCTTAAAACGCATGATGCGTTATTGATCTGATTCTTTTGTGATTGATTTATTATTGTGGATTCTTTACATGGCTTTGCACAATTTACACCTAAAAAAATGTGATTCATTGTCGACTGAGTTGAAGTGGAACAACCATTGCATGCCACTCAGAGAGAATGTCTCATGAAACTATCATGTGAAATTACTCAGGTTACGAGAATGTCCAGGTCTGCTGTTGGCTTCTTATTATTTCCCTGCTGGAAATTCAGTGTCATGCAAAGATGCATTGCCCAAGGCTGGAAAATGAAATGAGAAGGTTACCCAGTCTTTTTCATTTTGAATTGTAAGGAATTTGTTAATATATTAATCTCTGAAGTGTTTTAGTGCTGCAGATACAGTTCTATCTAGGTGCAGCAAGACAGAATCAAAAATATGTAGGTAACCATTCAAGTGATACAACAGCATAAGAAAAACAGGATAAACGTTTTCCCCATTGACTGGTGGGGAAAGCTGGTGTTCTGTTTGTTTGTTTTAAGGGACCTTAGTACTGAATGCTGAAATGTTTTTTCAGAAAGCCAGCAAAAAACAGAAGGTAAGCTATATTACATCTCAGTAATATAGGGCCAAACTGATGAATGAACAGAAGCACATATTCCTATGTTAGTTAAACTAGATTTGTACTAATTTAGCCATGGTAGTAACACAGGCCCGTGGGAGATAAAAGCATGATCAAGTAGAATAATGAAATATAGAGGGAAACCATGGTGGAGAGCAAGAAGGAACAGGCAGTATACAATGGAGTACAGCAAGAAATTGGACAAGCATCAGTGAGGCAGAAAGGAAAGAGACGAGAGATTGATGCTGCTTTTGGGGAAAGGGGGAGGCAAAGAAAAGGAGAGGTGAAAGAAAGATAAAAAAGAAAATAGAGAAGAAAAAAATATGGAGATGGAATGTGTGAATCAGTGATAATGAAATGGTGGAAGGACAACAGGAAGAAAATACACAGAGCCCTTTTATGACAGTAAATCGGATTCAGGGAACAAATAATTTTTGTATTCCCCTGACATATTAGATATCCTTGTTCATTCTAGGAACATGGATAGAATAGTTGTTATGATCACTGATATTCCTGTTCTTTGTTATTGTGGATTCTGTATTTAAATAATCAAAGAAATAGATAGACAAGAGCAGAGGGGAGGGAATGAGCTGGGCTCCACTACTCCTAAGAAAAGAGCTGGTCCTTATCTTTTTTTGTTATAATTAATAGGTAGCCCCTAGAGTCCCCGTCTTGCCTAGAATTCCATTATGCAGGCATTCTACAGACACGTAACAGAAAGACAGTCCCTGTCCCCACAGAGCTTATGATCTAAACATAAGACAAAAGACAGCAAATGGATACAGCGGACTGTTGGAACACAAGGAAATGAGATCGTGCTGGTTAGTATAATAAGCAATTGATGTGCTTTTTTGAAGAAGGATCATGACTGAATTTTGCAAATGTTTACAGGGAGCATGGGATAAAGCTTGAAAGTGCTTGTTTGGAAACTCAGTGAGTAGGCGATAGAGACTGTTGTCCTTGACTGAGTGGAGGCAGGAGTCCATTTTTTAAGAGCATCTGAGATAATATGTAGGGTAGGAGTAGAGTATCAAGGACCTTGACATTGAAGACAACTAGTTTGTGTTTCATGCAGTGACAGAAGGGGGATAGTGGAGAGAAGAGAGCAGTAGATGTGAGGTAAGATTGATGTTGTCAGGGCCAGAGAATACAACAGTCGTTGAGAAACAAGAGGATGAAATCCTGGATAAAGATTTTAGCTATGAATAAATAAGAATAAGCTGGAGAATAAGGATCATATATTAGAGATATGCAGAAAGAATCTCTCTTTGAATGAGCTTCTTGCTGGCCTTTTACCTTAGGCATATCTGATCCTGAACTCAAATCTATCACTTGTGAGGTAGCAAATTGCACTTGATCCTAAATCCAACTCCCTTAAAGAGTTGTCTGCTCTGGCCATGTTGAATTTTAATGGGACACCCACAAAGAGATGTCAGAAACAGTGTAATATCAGGTTGGTCTGGTGGCACCGCTGAGAGGGTCAAATCCGTGCGAATTGCTTATAACCAGGGCTACTTACAGCCCAAGTCTGGGGACCTTCTCTATAAGGCACCAAACCAATCACACAGAGAACTTCAGTTGCCACCCTGGGCAGCAAGAAGCCTCACATGCAAATCCCCTTAGACACCTCTGTGTTCCCTGTACCACAACTAGCACCCACCTTCCACAGATGAGAGGTTATAAAACCCAATCTCACCAACTCCAAACAAGTTCTCCATATCCCAAAGGACCAGCCACAGTCCCAGGTCAATTTATACTTCAGACCTCACTCAAAAAAGCACGCTGAGTCAATCCTTTAGAATCTAAAATCTAAAGGTTTATTAATAAAAGAAAGAAAAGGTTGAGAGTGAGATTGTTAAAGAGAATACATTACATCAATCAATCACCATGTTCTTGATGCAGGCTCTTAGCAGAGATGTTACAAACTGCTAGCTTACAAGTCTCTGGAGTACATCCTATGTTAGGATAAGTCAACAAATGTTTCTGGGCCTTCTGTCCTTGCCAGTGGTGCTTCTGGAGCCAAGGGCAGGCGTGAAGACGAGATGAAGGTGTGTCCTTCTCTGGTAAGGGGCCATTGTGTGCTCCTCAAGTATCAATTGGCAACACTTAAGAGCCACTGTCCATGCAGTATCGAGCAACTGCCCCCCCCCAGCAGAAAACATTTAAAATATAAATACAAAGCCCATATTCATAACTGTATGCACACAGATTGTACAAGTGCATGAGTAGCCTAGACAGAGCCGGGATAGCATAAGCTTTTGTTTGACACCTCACATGGCCCGCTTTGCACTAAATTTGGACCAAATGCACACTAGTGGGTGAAACAGTGATCTGCCTGCTCACACTAAAATCCAGTAACGTGACACACAGGCAAAGATTTTAATCTGGACAGGAAGAAAAGGGTCCAGAATGAAGAGGTAGATCTGAGTGTTGTCGGCATAAAGATAGTAGTTGAATTTCTGTTTTCTAATGCGAACCTGAAAAAATGGTTAGAGAGGTTGGAGGAAATCTGAATGCCTGTCCAAGGCTCACCTCCACCAGTAGAGCATCTTGTAAAGCGAGCTCACCTAGTCTTATATTAGTCAAAGTAATATTCCACTTAGAGCGGTCCATTCCACAAAGTAAAGAAAAGGTTTTCATTGACTTAAGCAAAAAGGTTTGATCAGAATTAGGTTTTGACCAGGCCTGGCTCCTTGGGTAAGAGACAGGGGGAAAGCCCTTCACTGGCTGCCTCAGAACTGGCCACGGCTTTGACAGAAACAAGCAGCCTTTTTTATCTGCTTTGCTAGCACTGATAGGCCTCTGCCCTCCCTGGCCCTTCAAGCCGCTTCATGACCAAGTCTCACTAGTTCCACTAAAAGCTGATTCTGAGAGTCTGT
Organism: Pelodiscus sinensis; assembly: GCF_049634645.1. Lineage (NCBI taxonomy): Eukaryota > Metazoa > Chordata > Testudines > Trionychidae > Pelodiscus > Pelodiscus sinensis. Next base: position 97,295,578 of record NC_134713.1, on the reverse strand, counting down.
TTCTAGGCAACCTGTGGAGGCCTGGATCACTGCCCTTCTCTGGCAGGTTCCTGACGCAGGATGCTCTAAGGCAGTGGAGTCCCTGGATGCAGCCTGGGATTGCCTAGTACAACCCATCACTGAGCCTTTCCTTTTTCCATTTACAATGTGTTAATTACATTTAGGAGGAATTGGGCAACGATTCGTCACCCCTCGCCCCCCAGTCCTTCAGTTGTCGATTTTTCCACATCGTTGTCAATCTAACCACCTCGCGGTACATGTCATTGACACCGCCAGAGCCATTGCTGCTTATGTGGGTGTGCTTTCTTTAGTTTAGTGAATATATTGATAGCAGTCCCTGAGTAATGTGTGCCTGGCCTCTAGCAGAAAAAAATTCAGTTAATCTTCTGTGATGTTTGTGGAGGAAACGACAGGTGTTCAGAAGCCAGGCAACCGAACAGAAATGTGAACGAATATTTTATTTAAGAAAAAGCACACTCCAGTAATAAATGTTAGATGGCACAAACCAGAGCTGTCAGTTCTGCCACTGGTTATGTTTTAGGTCTGCACTGTCAGAGTTGCTCCTGCAAATTGTCCCGTGAAATCTATATTCAAGATCCGACTCAAATGCAGCTTTCAGACTGAGAGTGGGGCTGCTCCTAACAAGTGTAACATTGCATTACAAAAAAGGAGATGGCTTGTGTCTGCAACTGGCTGGAGGTGGACAGTGGACATGAAGGCATCTGCTTGCTCAACATTTTTGGAATGAGCAAAGGAGCCATTAGAATGGGGAACACGGAGGCCAGATTCCTGGATGGTTCTACTCCCAGCTCTGTCACTTGCTCACTGTGTGAACTTGAGCAAGATACTTGGTGTCCCTATCTGTAAAGTGAGTGCAATATCTGTGTCATACAGTGTGGTGAGGTTTATTTAGCTAATGACTATGAAGCTATTTAAGATTCTAGGGTGAAACGTGCTAAGCCTGTGCAGAATAACGTTTATGTGGGTAATCTAATATATAAAGGAGAATGTTTGTGCGCTAATAACTTGGACACTATAAGAGCTACCGCAACCAAATTTTGCATGGGATAACCTTTTATCCAGGAGAAGGTTTTAAAGTACTGTGGGAGGGAAGAGATGAGAGACCGATGCCTCCCCCTGGGGCTGCACGGAGCTTGACACTGCAGGGAGAAGCAGCTTCCTGGGGGAAGCAGCGGGGCCAGTCACTCACTAAGGCCAGCGGAGGGACAAGGAAGCAGAAGGCGGGCTCGGATGCCAGCGGCAGGCACGTGGCTCCCTTCCCCCTCCCTCTCCTCAGGCTCCTCACCTCAGTTATATCAACTGCCATCTTATATTTCAACACTGTATACTGACAAAATGCAAGGACAGTCACTTAAAGTAGTTGGAATTGATTTAGAGCCATCTTGCTTTTCACATGGACAACTCTATGTTGAGTGTTCAAGAGTAGGAAGTGGAAAAAATTGTACATATTTGTTAAGAATAATGAAACGAAACATATAGTTTACAATTAAGTTTTTGATGATAACATGTAAAATTGGTTGTTTTATACTTTTTTATAGATATTTTAATCCCTATAGAACTCAGTGCAACTTTTGTACCATTCAAAAACGATAATGGACTACTGTTTTTCTAAATTTTGTTCCTCCACTTTCCTGAGCAATGCCGGGTAACTCCCGCTAGTAACTGAATAACTGCAAAACCAGTGCAGGTTGGTGTGCAGAGGGCTGTCCAAGACCTCCTTAATTGGAGGTCACTTTCAAAACTGAAGGGCCTGATGGCATTAGCAGAACCCCAGCTCAGGCCCCCAAAGGCAGATAAGTGGCCAGAAGGGACTGTATGGCAAACTTCCCACTACCTCTGCACTGCATCCAGTACTCATACAAAAATGGGATAGACCAGCCCAAGTGGCGTCAGTCTGCCATGGACTGCTTCAGCAACTCTTTAAGGCTTTTTTCTACCATCGGGGCTCCTATTATGCCCTGTCTGAGTTTAGAGATGTTCTCCTCCCTGGGAGAATTCCACCTCAACAGCAACTGCTCCTGTGGGTACACAAAAGAATCCGGATTTCAGAAGCTAGTGAGTTCCACTTCTTCTAATGCAACCCTTATAGACCTAAAAATATTTTGTAATATAAGTTCTAGCTATTCAAATTATATTTGCCATCCTCCTAGGGAGGTTTATTCATCTGTACGCTTTTGGATGTTGTTGTTTTTTAACACAGCATCTTATGGATGAATTTCCCTTTTTTGCCTGTTTCAGTAGCTGCTCCAGCTTCGCCCCCTGCTCCACCAGCTGCTCCACCAGCTGCTTCACCAACCCCTGTTCCTAGCAAGGTTTCGGCAGGTACTACTGACCCAGAAGAAGCAACAAGACTGCTTACTGAAAAGAGACGGCTGGCTCGTGAACAGCGAGAACGGGAGGAGCAAGAAAGGAAGGAGAGGGAAGAGACCGAAAGGTGACACACACATCTGCTCAGTGAAGAGGATTCATTTTGGCATCTTTATGTCATTTTGGTAGCTACCTTAGGCTACGTCTACACTGCACTGTTGTTTCGGAATAAGCTATTCCGGAATAGTTATTCCGAAACAGAACATCTATATTGCAGGGAAGCTTCAAAATAAGTTCAAGGCAGGTTTCCCTAATGTAGATGTGCTATCTCGATTTAGAACTCCAGGAGGAATAACTTAGAATGGCTCTGGAGAGGGGCTATTTTGAAACAGCGGAAGTAGAGCAGCTCCACACACTTGATTTTGCAATAGCTATTTTGGAATAGGCGTTATTCTTCATAGAATAAAGAAATTGGAATAAGCCATCCGTTATTTCAAAATTATTTCACGATAACGGAATTGCTGTGTAGACTCTCGCAGTTATTTCAGAATAATGGCCATTATTCCGAAATAACTGCTGTGTAGACACACCCACAGTGTTTAATATGGAGGGTTCAGAACCAGTCTGTAAAGAAAGGAAACATTAAAAATCCAAACTGAAGGAATAATTCTGTCTTGTCAGTATCTGTTTCCATGAGTCAGGCAAGCAAGAAAATTATGAAGCTAAACATCTGAAAAATTTCTGAACACATGCGCCTCATCTGTTCATATGTGCATTTAGTTTTTAAAAGTAGATAATGGAGGACAGATCTTCTGTTGGTATAAATCACTGTATCTACAGTTGAAATGAGTAAAGTTGTGGTAGTTTACACCACAGCTGAGGAATTTGCCCGTGGCCATCTTCATCCTCATGGTTTTGATAATCCTGGGTGGTGCACCTAAGAGGCTTGGGGAGGCTTAGCCTCCCCCAAAAAGGCTGGCCAGGCAGTGGGCAAGAAATGCCAGATGCATCAAGGGTCACGTCTCCTTGCAGGCATGCTGGAGCACCGCTGCTGGAAGTTCCCTAGAAGCTGGAGGGGCCACTGGCACCCAGAATGTGATTCCACCCATGCTCCACCCCCTGGACCTGTCCCCACTCAGCCTCCTCCCTGAGATCCTCCCTCTGCTCCACTTTTTCTCCTGGGGGCTCACTCTCGTTTTTGCTGCTCACTTCTCTTTACCCCCTCCTCCAAGGACCTCTTACCCTGCTCCATTGTGTACTCCTTTCCGCTCCCTCCCCCAAGGCCTCCTGCACACCACTCACTCCTCTGCACCCTTAACCTCCCTTCCCCCCCTCTCCGATCATCCTTAAGGCAGAAAAAAGGGATGGGGCTCTGTTCCCCACCTTTCTGGCACCCTTAGCTGAGTTGCTCTGGCATCAGCACACACTACTACGTGGCCCAGCTGTGGGATTCCTCCTCTTTCTGTGCCTACTGATGCCAAAGCAACTGAGCTAAGGGACGCTGGAAAAGGAGTCAAGGAGGCCATGGTCCCATCGCTTTCCATTGAGGGGGAAGAGGCTGAGTGTGGGTGGGGGCAGGACCCCCAGTTGTAGGGAGTTTCCAGCACTCCTGTAAATTTCCCCAAATGAGTCGTCTGATGATAATGTCTGTAGGGTCTTCAGGGAATGTGTGTTTAGATTTCCAATAGCTGTGGTTTATAGTCCTCTCCCTTCTCTCGTTTATGCCAAGACTTTCTCGTAGTTCTGGCTGTCAGTGCATGTCTCACTCTGTTTCTTTAGCCATCTCTCACCAACTGACTCACCACTGGGTCACTGCAGCTCACCTCTGTCACAGTTGCACTCAGTCAGGAGCTGAGTAAAATAACAATGACATGTCATTGTTCTGTTGCTGTAGCCCAGGGTCTACCACGCTTAACACTTGGGTTTCATGGTCGTAGGCTAAAAAAGGAGGAGCTGTCACAGAAGATAGCTGAAGAGAGGGCTCGCCGGGAGGAGGAGGAGGCTCGCAGGCAAGAAGCGGAGCGAAAGCAAAGGAAGGAAGAACAGGAGCGAGAAAAGGAAGAACTACTACGCCAGCAGGCAGAAGAAAGAGACCAGAAAGAGAAGGAGGAGATGGAACGCATTCAGAAACAAGTATGCTTCTCCATGGAGTTTTCATCCTAGCTTGTGTGCTGGGGATTTGTTACTAATCTCATGGGCTGCTCTAGATTTTCTTTTGGATGTGCTGGTTATATTACACATTTTAAGTGGTTTATGGACTGACTCTTGCATTCATAAATGAGTACAGATCAGGGTGGGATGTATTTCTGTGGAAAAAAACTACTAGTTGATGGATCTTTTTCTGCAGAACTTTAGTTTTACATTTCAAATTAGCCCCTTGATACTATATGCCAAATTCTCTAGTAATGTGATCCTATTGAATACAATGGTGTTATACCAGAGGAGATTCTGCTTGGAATCCGGCACGTCCTCTTCCCTCGCCACAGGAAGCAATGCTGGTGCTGTGATCTTGCGGGGGGGGGAGGGCGGCGGGAGGATGGCTTCAAGACTGCAGGCAGGCAGAGGCCTGAAAAACTACTGCTGCCATCCTCCTTTAGGGGAGCCTGAGACCTGCGGGGAGGACAGGGTGCCCCCGGAGGAGGGGCTGGGGAAACACCGAGCCATGGCCGCCTTTCCTGCTGGAGACTGCACTCAGGATAGGGGGGCTGGGCGATGCAGAGTGACGTGATTACCCTGCAGGAAAAGGTTTTTTTTATAGAGAGCTAAAACAAGATGAAACCTCTTCAAGTGCAAATCTCAATGCATCCTTAACTGGGGAACTATTATAGTGCCTCCAATAATACAAGACGGTCTTGTCTTATAGAGGAATCCCTTCATATAATACCTACCAAGGGAGCCTTACATTTAATTAGAAAACAGGAAGTGAAGGCTTGTTCTGTATGTGCATATGACTGTTTGTCCTTGCTTTTGTTAAGCAATGACAGCGTCGGGAGCACAGAAGGAAATTCTGCTGTTTTCTTTTGACCCTATCAAAAGCATCCATCAGTCAAGTGCATTAGTCTCATGAACACTTAGCTAGCTGCTAGGTTAGGAAATGCATTTACATTAGTCATCTTCTGTGTATTCATGCATGCATCATATGACAGACACAGAAACAAACAAGATTACCAGCTTTTTTAATTTACATAAAATTAAGAGAAAAGAGAGGTGCACAGACATTAATTAAGAAGCCTGCATTTCAATCTGGAAATGCTGTTCATGACACAACGCCAAAAATTCTTTCTTAGATTGTTATAAATGAAAATGTCATCTAAAGATAGGCAGAATCCAGTGTGGATCAGCTGTTTCACTGTGAATTAATCCTTATTTCTGTTCTTTTCCCATTACTCAGAAAGAAGAAGCTCGCCAGAGAGAAGAGGCTGAGCGAATTCGGTTAGAGCGTGAAAAGCATTTCCAAAGAGAAGAACAAGAGCGGTTAGAAAGAAAGAAGGTAACCGAATGCATGCAGGGAATCTTGGCACTGAGTATCTCAGCAGTTTGTTTTTATTTGCATGTGCACTGTAGAAAGATGTGCAAAGTTATTGCAAATATTGCTTCAGAAATTCACTGATAGGCTGATCCATAGCCAGTGAAGTGAATGGAAAGACTCCCATTGTTTTAATCAGATTTAGATCAAGCTACAAGTGGTTACAGAAATTGAAGTGATTTTGCTTCTTTTCAGTAAATACCAATTTGAACATATTAACAGGTCCTAGAGTGACTTTTAAATCAATGTCAATAAACATCTTCCTTTCCTTTCTGTGACTTTCTTTGTAGCGGCTTGAGGAGATCATGAAAAGAACTAGGCGCACAGAAGCTGTAGACAAGGTATATGCTACATCTCATCATCCATTTAAAAAGCTGGGCATATGTGTCACTTTTCTCCAGTGCTGCTTTTAATTTACAAAATTGTGTTTCCTTTATAGAAATCTAATGAACAGCAAAATGGAGAAATATCTAAAGCAAATGTTACTGGCGAAGCAGGTACGGCATTTGACTCTGCGGTTAGCACAGAACAAGAACAAATACATAGCCAATGAATTGAGGTTCACAGGATTTTGGAACTGTGTGATCTAATCTAAGTAAAATAAATGTCAAGAGCACAAGGGACTCACTCAGTTTTTGAGTCAATTTTAATTATTTAAAATTTCTAAACCAGAAATTTCTCAGATTTTTGGGGGGAACATTATTATCGTAAATCTTTCCTGAGAGCTATGTAGCTCTCTGGTTGGCAAGAAAATGTGGTTTATCATTGCTGTGGGAATGCTCTTTAGAGGGAAAATGAACAAGTGAATAATGATAGCGATACCAAGTTTGACAGTGCTGATTCTACCATTTTACTAGAGAGGTGCTACAGCAATAAGAGCCTGCTCTCTCGGGGATTTGCCATATTAACCCCTGTATTTAGGATTTTTTTTTATCTCATTTGTTAAAACAAATTGCTCCAGTCTGAAATTTGATATGCCATAATGCTGAATAGTACTTGTCCCTTTTATATAACTTCATAGTCCTGAATGAATAGTAGTTAATACAAAGTATTATTAGACATAAAATATCCAAAAGTCATTACCTGAGCCTATTTGATTTACTGATTTTAAAGCCCATTTGTGACCACTCTCCCCACCCTCTCTTCCACTGCACAGGGCTTATTCATATCATGAGTCTGAATACAAGAAGAAAGGGGGCTGCTCATGCAGTATTCAAGGGCTCTGTTTTGTCCTTCTTTCCACACACATGCCTCAGCTAATAGAGCTGGCTGGCTGGGGAGTATTCTGAAGTTGCTGCAGCATATTGCCCCTCCCATCCCACCACGCAAAGCTGGAGATCCTGCAGAATACTGACTCTGGAGCGTGTCCTTGAGTAGCAATTCCTTCTGGATGCAATTTAGTTTAGTCAACAATAAATCGTAGGTTAATATTTGTAAAGCATATTGCAAAGAACCATAGATGGAAAGTGCTATCTTAGAGCCAAGCATAATTATTATTAATAAAGATAATAGGGACGTGGGTGCAAACATGCTCCGCAACACAATGCCTGACTGGTTGAAAATGAGACGGAGGCTCCTCAAATGGGATTTAGGCAATTAGGAGTCTAAAATCCTATTGACTGACCTCTAGTGATGAGCCCCCTGGATCAAGAGTGGAGGCACCCTGGCAGAACAGTGCAAAGGAGCTTACAGTTCCGTTTTTTTTTTTATTATTAGTTTAGGGCAGTCAGACAAGTACCTTTCAGTAGCAGCAGCCTATTAGGTTTTGATACAGTTGTGCAGGGGGAGGCACTATTTCTGAGGGGTTTTTAGCATGTTTTACGAAGCAAAATGTCACATGTTCATACAATGTTACGTCTGAAATCAACAGCTAGAGTTAAGACTGAAAATGTATCCGTATCAGAAACCTGCTCTTACCGTCCTTGGTAAGATTTTTTTCAGCTGCAGGGTCATGACAACACTAGGACACATCAACTGTTTCCCTAATTGTCCCAATGTTTAAACATAAACCACAGAGTTGTAGTTTCTGTTTTTGTAGATTGCAAGTGGGGCAGTTGCATTTGTTATCCTGTTTGTGCGTGTTGGTGGAGCGAAGTATGAAAACATCACGCTTTCTCTAGATGGAAATAAGTTTATGTACAGTGTTTTTGTAGATACCAAGTCTAGAAGGGACCATATCAGTCTGAGTTCCTGTATGACACAGGTCAAAAGCTGAAATTTACTGCTGTTAAAAAGAAATATACTGCACACCAGACTTTTGTTTATTCATTCGTGATTGGGTTATATTAAATTGTTACGGAGGAACTCTGACTTGATATGTATTATTACTGATTGAAGTGTTCTTGACTGAACAAAATTTGAGGGATTATCCTATTTTCTGGGCAGACTGTCTTTAAATTTTTGTGGACTCCTTTTATTGTCTCCTTTCTTCTAGCAACCAGTCCCATATCTCCCTTAGAATCTGTAGTGGCATCTCAACTTCCACATCTGACAGAATCACCACACAATGGGGAACCAGTAACCCTCTCACAGATGGTCACTTCACATCAACCTACAGTAAATATGGACAGGTGAGAACAGTCACAAGGATTGTAGAAAGTTTAGAAGATGAGAGATGTTAAAATAACTTACATTCTCATAATTTCTATTTTTTTTTTGGGGGGGGGGGTTCTTCCCAGTGCTCTGAAAAGGAAGTTTGTATATATTTCACTTAACAGTGATCCATTTTTCTCTGGTTGTAATGATGAAATTTGTAAAACCATGGCACTCTTACTTTTTGCAATATTATTTGAAAATAAATTGCTGTTTGCCAGAAAATACTGTAGTTGTTAAATCTCAATGGGGAAGGATTATTTGTTCCTTTCTAGAAGTTGAAATATTATTGGCTGTGCACCCCTGTGACAGAAAACTGCTTTCTAAAGCAATTTTGCATTCACAGAATTAGTTTTCCTGCATACAGGGCCACCCCATCCATAAGATGGTTTGGGACAACTGTGATTTGAGGGACCTGTGCTTTTTGAGGGGGCCCTGAAGGGTCTAAAGTGGACTCAGGAATTAGCAGGGGACCTGGTGTTGACTGCAGGAGTCGGTCCTACTCCCAGACTTACCAGCGGTGATGAGGGGGAAGCGGAGCAACCCAGCACCATCCGGCTCCGCTCCCCCAACTCCCAACTGCTTTGTGTGGGGGAGAGGTCTTGGAGGAAGGGATAGAACTGCCCCTTTCACTCACTGGTGGTGGTAAGTGGGGCTACATGGCTGGAAGCTAGTAGAGCAGGCTAAGGCTGACAGGTTCCATTTCCTTCTGCCACTGGTAAGTGCGGGTATGGGTTCCTGACCCCTGCTGCTGGTGCCAGGCCCCTTGCCCATTCCCCGGGCTGTGTCACCCAGAGGAAGAGGCTTGGGAAGAAGTGGAATAGGGGTGAAGAAGGAGCAAAGATAAGGCAGGAAAAAGTGGCGGGGAATGGAGCAGGGGCAGAGGCTTACGGGAAGGGGTGGAGTGGAGACAGAGCAGAGGCAAGTTAGAGAATTATCCTGGGTTAATTAAAAACATTAATTCCCATACAGGTAGTTTTGGAAGCCAGGCATTTGACATTGCAGGTCCCTATAACTATCGAGCAAGTTGTGTACATTTTGAGAGAGTCTGTTGAAACGCTTGAAAACATTTCTATTTAGCCAACTAAAGGCTGGTGTCCTGTGGGGTTGAGCTGTCAGTTTTTCTCAGTTTCAGTAGTTGCTCTTCTCGTATTGCACTGCAGAATACCAAGTTACCCTAATGTGAGTTCATGTTTTATGCAGCTAGAGCCAAAATATCAATGAAAAATCTGGCAAACACACTTTAATGGGCAGTATGCTCTGCAGCATGAGTGATCCTAATTAAAGGAGGAAATCTCAATATCTCTACATGCCTGAGAGATTCTTAGCTTCCTGTCACACTGACAAGGAGGCCTTTCCTAAGAGAAGCCATGACAGTGACACTGAACATTGAACTGTGTTAGATGAACTGCACAAAGCTGTTTCCTAATTGTATAAGGCAGCTATTAAATTCTAATTATTTCTCAATCTGAAATGCATCTTGATGTTTGTAATATAGTAGATGCCTCTCTAATGGTTGCTGTCATGTAGCATCATATTTAGAGTAGAAAGAACCTCAGAGCAGCTGAGATAGAGAATGAATAAATATCACGCAGCTGCCGCCACAGAACCAGAAAGAATCTAGTACTCTATCTATGGAAAGGCAGAAGCATAGCAGGTTGGGCTGAGTGGCTCTAGAGATTTTGGGTACTTCTAGACTACATGCCTCTGTTGCCAGAGGCATGTAGATTAGGCTACCAGACATCGGAAAATGAAGCGGCGATTTAAATAATCGCAGCTTCATTTAAATTTACATGGCTGCCGCGCTGAGCCGACAAACAGCTAATCAGCTGTTTGTCTGGACGCGCGGGTGTCGACATCAAAGGTATTTGTCAACCACCCAGGTATGCCTCCTGGGATGAGGTATACCTGGGTGGTCGACAAATACCTTTGATGTCGACTATCGCGCTGATCAGCTGTTTGTCGGCTCAGCACAGCAGCCATGTAAATTTAAATGAAGCGGCGATTATTTAAATCGCCGCTTCATTTTCCTATGTCTGGTAGCCTAATCTACATGCCTCTGGCGACAGAGGCATGTAGTCTAGACGTACCCTTACAAAATGTCTGCGTTGCACAAACAAGGTTTGTCTTTTGCAAAACAGTTTTGTGCTTGGTTTGAAAGGAATTGATGTCATGGCCCAAATTTTCTTCTCTCTGCAAAATCTAAGTGGATTTGTGCTGCGGAGTTTCCTGAGCGGCTCCTGAGGGATGGAGTCATTCTCTCAGCTCATGGTACGACAGTGAGGATGCCTCACAGCTGCTAATATAGTCCTTGGCCTCCGCAACTACCTCCTGCAAGAGGTTCAGATTTTAACTGGTGACTGATCTGAATATTGTGTATCCACTGACCACAGCTTCCCTGGTTCATTCCTAATATTCCCTTTGGTGCTCTGCTTAGTGGTACTTAAACCTCAATTGCAGCACAGTCTGCCTCTCCCCGTTCGATGCCTCCTGTATTAGTTATTCTGCCTTTTGGGTCAATACCCGAAGGAGGGGCTTGAGGATGGGTTTTGGCCATTATAAATGGGTGCTTTTACATATTAATAGAGGTATCGGTTCCAGGGTACTGAGCTGTGGAAGTTCTGTAGTTTACCAACATCAGGAATCATGCAGCCTTTGTAGGGCAGCGTAGGTAGGAGTGAAAAGTTAGTTGATCTTCCCCCATCCACTTGCTGGAGCACCTGACTTACTAAGGCTGTTGGTGGGACCAAGACTCAAGTGAAATCCCCGCTTCCATGTTAATACAAGTTGGACCTAGGGATGTAAAATCCCATTTAATTGGCTAACTGGTTAAACATACTGTTTAACCAGTTAACTGATTAAAGGAGGACAAGCAGGGGGAGGACACTCCAGCCCAACTGGAGTGCATCTCCTCCCCTCTCTCCCCCACACCTGCCACTGGGCTAGAAGGTCCCCCATCCCTGCAGCAGGTATCCTGACCAGAGCACCCTTGCCTGCGCAGTGCTTGGGTCCGCCACAGGCAGGGGCTGCGCTGAAGCAGCTCCTCTCTGCGGTAGACCTCCCACAGGGCTGGAACAGTGCCCCATTATGGGTGAGGCTTACCAGTTAAACCTTCACATCCCTAGTTGGACCTCCCTCGTCTATCACCTTTGAGACCTGAGCAGTCCTGCATGAGGAATTTTGCTGGCCAGGGTAATTAATTTCTAGCTCCCTTGTCACAGGCCCTCCGAGCCTTGGCTCAGTGGCCTCCCAGCCAGCTCCCCTCTCCTCCGCTGCCCTGATGGCCCCACCGAGTTTCCTGGCTCCACCAGGCAGCCTTGCTGCCACATGCCAGACTCCCAGCCTCGATGCTGTCCTGCAAGGCTCCCAGCTGCCAGCCTTCCATTGGGATTCTCTGGTCCTGGAACATCATTGTCAGTTTAGAGAAGTTCAGGCTATAGATACAGAGTAATTGAAAAATGAAAGGGATACTAGGAGAAGAAGGCAGTTGACTTGAATGAAAAATTTTTTGCCTTTTAACTAGCTGCTCTGAGCTTGTTATCCTGCTAGGACTTTGTTATCGCTGGAAGATCAATAGTCTTTTATTAGGGATGGTAGCAAATAGCAGAGTAAACAATTAACCCAGGCTTATGGGTTAATCCTATCAACTACACACACTCCCACTCCTTGCTACCTCTGCATCAAGGGCAGCAAGGTGGGAGGGAGCAGGAGCCGGAGTCCGTGAGGAACTGACTTTAAACACGCTCCCCATGAGCACCAGATCTGCCTGTCCCCCCCACACGTGTGCTGCTGCCTCTGATAAAGAAGCAGCAGCATGGAGGGTGACGGGGGCAGGCTGAAGCTGATACACACGGGGAGCTGGCTTTCAAGCCGGTCCCCACGTGTGTCGGCTCCATGGACCCGCCTGCCCCTCCCCTTTCTGCCTCTTACAGAGTCAGCAAGGGGGGACAAGCAGGAGCCAGTGCTGGGGGGAGCATCCCATGGAGCAGCCTCTGTCCATGGCAACCCTGGACACCCCATGGACAGGGGCTTCTGCTACCCCATACTGCTGCCACTGTATTAGAGGCAGTTGCATGGGGTGGAAGGCAGCCAGCCTGCATGGGGAGCTATTTTTTAAACTGGATCTCCTTGTGGACCAGTTCTCACCAGCCATCCGGGGTGGCAGAGAGCTCCACGGGTGTGGGACTGGGAGTGCACTGGCTGCCAGGTACTATCAAATAATCATGTCACTGCTAAAATTTCTTGCAGTTTTACAACTACTCAGTTACACGATATCTAACATCCCTAGTCTTTATAAGCCCTAATGAAAATGCTATGGTGTGCTGCAGCTTGATTATGCTGTACATTAATCAGTAATTATTACTTAAGAATAGATGTTAACTTTAATTTATACATTAATAAACACTTTAATTTGCATGCCAAAATTATATCAATTATGATAACTTGAAATAGTCTAATATTTTTTAAATGTTGGTCAGTGTCAATTTCCTATAGTCTTAAAAATGTACAGTTTTGTGGAAGGAGAGAAGCAAGCGGGACTCATGTTAATTTGAAATGTTTTATCACATTTTAGGGTTGACATTTTTAGGGTTCAGCTTTTCAAAGTGGTCTCAGGCTGATGTCTCAATTCATATGGATTAGCCCTAATGCTGTCTGACCTGAGTTTTGTTACATGCAGCTTTTGAAAGTACTTTTAAGGCCTTGATTATTCCAACGTTACTCATGCATAGTATCCCTCAGGGCTACTGACTGAGTTATAAGTGATATACAACATAAAGGAGCCTGGCCTCATATTTGATCTGTCATTTGTATTGCTTGTGTCAAAAGCTTCACAGTTAAAACTAATTCACTCAAATAAGAGTGATGTTGCTCTTTCTCACCTACAAGTGGTGTGTTGGGCTGACTGCAGATTTTACAATAGCATATGCAAGTGGAAATCTTCCACTTGTATCAGAAAACATCCCAGAAGAAAAACAGTTCATGTAGATGTTGAAACACTATTAATGACAGATTACTTATGTCTTGGGTTTTTCATCTACTCTTCATTTTTTTAATGAATCAGACTGTTAATTTTCCATGTTCAATAATAGATTTAACATTGTGGTTTGAAAATATAAGGCAAAAAGAATAGTTCAGTCTCCTCATTCAGAATGCAAGAAGGTTCTAAAAATACCTTTTCCCCCCCTCTCCTTCCCCCACCCAGGTTTCCAAATTGTTGCACAAAAGCTTGCTTCTTTTTTCCCCTTAATTTGCTGAAGAGTATCCGTAAGCAATTTCATAAAATCATAGAAATTGAACTTAGATAACTCCTATAAGGTTACCTAATCCATCTCTCTGCCTGGGAAAGATTGTTACCTACAATACATTTTCTACTTTTTTAACCAAATTGTGTTCTGTCTAGAGGGACTAGATAGCAAGTGTGAAACATGGAGATGAGAAGGAGAGGGTATTTGTAGGTACCTATATAAAACAATAATAGAAACGTAGCTGTGTTAGTCTGGTGTAGCTGAAGCAAAATGCAGGACTATGTAGCACTTTAAAGACTAACAAGATGGTTTATTAGATGATGAGCTTTTGTGGGCCAGACCCACTTCCTCAGATCAAATAGTGGAAGAAAATAGTCACAACCATATATACCAAAGGATACAATTTAAAAAAATGAACACACATGAAAAGGACAAATCACATTTCAGAACAGAAGGGAATATGTGTTCTTGATCTTATAACTCACTTGGTTAGGTCCAATAATGGTATCAGCAGAATGAATATCTTGAGGTTAGGTGGTTGTCTATAGGAGACTATGGGTCTGTCTCCCAGAGCCTCATGGAGTATGGTATCCTGTTCCAGTATAAGCTGTAGTTTATTGATAATGTGTTGGACAGGTTTAAGTTGGGGGTTGTAGGTGATGACAAGTGGTGTTCTATTGTTGGTTTTCTTGGGTCTTTCTTGAAGTAGATGGTTTCTAGGTATTCGTCTGGCTCTTTCAATTTGCTTTTTTATTTCTCCGGGTGGGTAGTTGAGATTTATAAATGCTTGGTAGAGATCCTGAAGCTTCTGGTCTCTGTCAGTGGGATTAGAACAGATGCGGTTGCATCGAAGGGCTTGGCTATAGATGATGGATCGTATGGTGTGTTCTGGATGGGAGCTGGAAGCATGTAGGTAACTGTATGAGTCAGCCTTGTCATCACCTACAACCCCCAACCTGTCCAACACATTATCAATAAACTACAGCCTGTACTGGAACAGGATACCATACTCCAAGAGGCTCTGGGAGACAGACCCATAGTCTCCTATAGACAACCACCTAACCTCAAGATGATTCTTACCAGCAACCACAGGACATACCACACTCATACCAACCCTGGTACCTTCCTTTGCAACAAACCCCGTTGCCAGCTTTGTCCACATATTCACTCTGCTGATACCATTATTGGACTTAACCAAGTGAGTTATAGGATCAAGAACACATATTCCTGCGCATCCAGAAATATAATTTATGCTATCATGTGCAGATGATACACAAATGGGCCATGCTTGGTTCTTACCATGATAAGTCCAGGACAATCTCAAAAAAGGACTATTAGGGACCAGAGACAGTGGAAAGAGTAGAATCTTGTGAACCACCTGGGCTGAAAAAACATGCTAGTTATTTGAAAAGTACAAGACAGAAAAAGGTACAGATCAATATAGAGTTATACTATATTTTTTCTCTTCAATTTCTTTTTTCTGGGGTCTTTTCTGGACTTGCCACAGTCATATGTACATTAATACTATGGTGCAGGAGATTATGGCATACTTCTGAGTAATACTATGGGCTATAATACCACCAGGTTTAATGGACACTACTCCTATTCTGAAATGGGACACTCAGTGAATGAAATCAGCACTCAGATTATTGTGGGATATGGCTCATATAATGTTATGGCTAGCTGTGCAATTAATATTTAGTATCATATATAATAAAATCACTTTAGATGAATGCAGACTTCTACTTATAATGTTGTCGTTAATGCATTTCTTTTTAAATGATTATTTTGGTTCTGACAGATTAAAAGGAACACATGCACGTACGCGTCATCCATCTTCAAGTGGCAGATATGCTAGAAAGCAGAGAGTCATTTTCTAAATTTGGATATGACCCTAAGAATTTTTCTAAAGAGAGTTCTTATTTCTCAGAGACAAAAGAGAGGTGGATTTCTAATAAGGGTGAAAGCAAATGCTGAGCTAATTGGTTTGCTGCTGCATATGGAATTGTAGTACAGTATATGTAAACAAATCAACATTAATATGTGAGAATTATTTAGTTTCAGCTCTTGACCAACTGTGTCCTGGTATGCTTATCATGGATATCAGTAAGATATTTATTATTATTTTTTCTTCCAGTAATCTTAATCCCAGAAAACAACCAAATGAAAATGGAGTGTCTATGCAGCACGACAACTTTGAAGAGATCATAAACTTACCCATTGGATCTAAACCATCCAAATTGGATGCCATGAACAATGATGGGAGCGGTAGCCCTGAAATTCCTTTAAATCCAATTTTAGCCTTTGAGGATAAGGGGGTTTTAGGGCCGTTGCCTCAGGTAGATAGTGTCCAAACACATCAAACAGCAGGTAAGTGTCCTTTGGGCCTTCAGAATTTGAAACATTTTGTAAACAAGAGAGACCATGGAGTCCCTCATTGGTACATAACTGCTTAAGTTAACCACCTAGTTTTGACTGTAAAAACTTAGGGGCAGGGTTAATGCCTTACGGTGTGTTTTGCAAAGCCATGTATACTTGCACAGTACTATGCGAATCATGATTGTTAACCTAATGTCAGGGGGAGGTAAAGGGGTTCTTAGAAAATCTTTGTCTCATGAGTATAGGAGAGTGAATAACAGATGTTTTAGGTCACTGGCAATTCTGGAAAAAAAATCAATTCAGGTTGTCACAGATCCTCAGGTCCATTGCTCTAGAACAGCTCTGGAACTGTTCCTGGAAGGACCTCTTCAGCTCCCTTTGGGTCACATTCTCACTAGGATAAGCCACTTGACTTCACCACCACATGGACTAAGCCTCAGAGCTCTCAGTACAGCTGCTTCAAATCCACCTGAGTTGAACAACTGATAGAGACTTGCACACCCAAAGGGAGCAGTGCACCCCCAAATCTCTCAAACGGGATTGATTCTTAGCCAAAGTTGTAAAAGCAGAAGGGTTTATTAGAGGTCTGGAACACTATGTAAAAAATCCCTAGTTAATGTAGAGAATAGACAGTTACAGCATAGTCCTTCTGGGTCACTCCAGAGCCCTCTGACCCCTGATTGGTCTCAATCCAGAAGCTTCTTTTGTTTCCAGCTATGTGCCTGGCCACTCCTCAGCCCTTTGTCCATGTTCCTGGGACATTGTCACCTAGCCCCTCCCATCCTTAACCCTTTGTTCTCCAGCTGATCATATCCAACTGGTTACTTGCAGAGGATAAGCCATCCATGGTGGTTAGTTGCTAGGTGTCAAATATCCAAGCAATTGGATTGGCCATTGTCGTCTTGGACTCTCAGTGGACATGGGAGCTCAGACCCCAGGCAGCTAGATCTCAGTCACATCAGATCTCAGCAAAGAATAAATAGCCTTTCCCCCACCACTACCTACTGAAGCAGGCACCACACAAGGGAAACTGAGACACAAACCATATTCATGCAAAGTATTACGATACAGTCTCACTCACCACACGGGTTGAACAAAACACTTCATTACAACAAAATTGAAATGTTTTGTTTCAGCAAATCAAAATGTTAAATTTTAATATTGACTATTTGAAAATCTTTTTAATTGTATCTTAATAAAAGTATAGAAAATTTGGAAACAAAAAGTTGTTCAGACCAAAAAAGTCAAAATATTTCAATTTGCTCATATTTTTGGTTTTTTTTTAACTGAAACAATTCAGCAAAACATACCACAAATTTGCAAAACATTTGTGTTGCCAAATCTGCATGCGGTTTTTTTGCCAGAAAAGGCTTCAAATGAAAAATTTCAGTCAGTTCCACTGATGAGGATATTTTATAATGTTTCCACAATGCATTTCAGCAGCAATAAGAACAGGACAGCAGTTTCTGATCCAGCAGTATATTCCAACTATCCAAATGTAAAGGTGTGCCCCTCTTGTGGTTTTCCCTCTGTGAAATAGGGAAATGGTTACAGCTTTCTACATAAAAACCCTAAATACCCTTCCCTGGAAGAGCCTGCTGGCCATCATGTTAGCTCAGACATTGATACTGAAGGTTTTATTGCAGTCACTATAGATCTCTGTAAAGAAGCAGACCAGAATTTTTTATATATTAGGGTACATCTAAACTACATGGCTCCGTCGACGGAGCCATGTAGATTTGTTGTTTTTGCAAAGTCAAATGAATCCACGATTTAAATGATCGCGGCTTCATTTAAATTTACATGGCTGCCGCGCTGAACCGACAAACAGCTGATCAGCTGTTTGTCCGCTCAGCGCGCTAGTCTGGACACTCCCCTGCCGACATCAAAGCCCTTTGTCGGCAGCCCCGGTAAACCTCATCCCATGAGGAATAACAAGGCTGCCAACAAAGGGCTTTGATGTCGGCAGGGGAGCGTCCAGACTAGCACGCTGAGCGGACAAACAGCTGATCAGCTGTTTGTCGGTTCAGCGCGGCAGCCATGTAAATGTAAATGAAGCCGCAATCATTTAAATCGCGGCTTCATTTGACTTTGCCTATGTGTCTAATCTACATGCCTCTGACAACAGAGGCATGTAGTCTAGACACAGCCTTGGATATGAACTGAATGATAAATATCACTAGTTAAATCAGCTGCCTGCACGATTTTCTTCTTCCGTGTGTAGAAAATTTGAGCAAAAAGATCAGCCAGTGAAAGTGCTGCTTAAATTGGCTTTTTAGATAAAAATTATTCCCAACTGCTAACCTGTCCTTTTTACTGCCTTTCATTATAGAAGTTATCTGAACGTTTCTTCTGAAGAGCCAAAGATGAAGTAAGCATCTCTGCTGCCTGTGGAGTTTGTTCCATACTATGAAGGGGTGTTTTATTTTCTCTCGCCTGTTTTCTAAAAAAAAAAAATGTGGCTATCTTTTTGAAAGGACCTTAGTAAAACCAGCAGAAGAAGTGATGGAGACTAGACATGGATTATCTTTCTATCTAATAGATTTCACCACTAGAAAATCATGCTTCACGTGCTTTACTTAAAATGGCTTCTTTTCCAACAAGATCCTTTTCACCAATCAATATTTTCTGCATTCTTCAAGACAAAAGGCACTGGAATCTGACAGTAATGAGCTGACTGGGGTAAAGGGCCTGATTTTTTTTTTTTTTTTTTTTGAGGGTGGGTGATTGGTTTAAAAAAGTATAATGTAAAATTGGCAACTAATCTTTTTACATATTACGGATCTAATACTTGAAAAATAAACATCTCATTGCTCTACAAGTAGGGCCAATGGGAGGTTTAATTTAAACCTGTTGGTTTAAATATTTTTGCAGAGAACTCTAATTATGGGGGCAAGATATAGGCTTCTGTATCAGGTTCTTATAAATGTAACTTCTACGTGGACGTTCTGTAAATGTCACTACGACCTTCTTGCATTTTCTTTAAAAACGCAAAATGGAACAGGTTTTAAAATGTGAAAATTTGAAAGCGTTATTTTTTCATGGACAAGACGAAAACCTGGTGTTCTCCTAGATAATGTATTTATGAATTTTGCTCAGTACAAATAAATCATTTAATTGAATAAATTAGAAAAAAAAGTGTTAAAACAATATTGCAAACTTGATTTTGTTAGTCACATTCATGTCTACATGATAAAAGGTACATATGCAGACACACAGAAAAATCCTTTTTTGAATCCTGTAAATTGTTGCTGTTCGCCATATTGGCGGGATCTTTCTTTGCCTAATGATATTTGGGGCACTTTGTGTGTGATTTTTGGGGTAAGAGGAGAAAGGGTTTGCGGGAAAGGGGTTAATTTCAGAGCAAAGGGGAAATGACGCATGTTTGTTCTTTTTGTTTAATGTTAATTTTTAAAGTGCAGTACGCCTTATTTCTGGCAAGTGACTTGTATCTTAAAATTCCTCTTTAGTCCATTGACATTAATTATTCACTTTCATTATTTGACTCATCACTTTTGCCGCTACCAAGCTGGACTTAAAAATCTTGCTCTTTTTGCTTGTGTAAGTGGTGCTCTTAATGGCAGAAATTACTACTTAAGTGTTGTGTGCAAGGAATGTTACTGCGGGACTGATCTTCAGGTGGGGTGAAATGTGGTCCAGGAAGCTATGACTATGAAATTTATCATCCACTGGGAATCTGTCCCAGTGAGGTTCCTTTGATTAACTCCTTTGGATCAAGCCCATAATGAGCAGCACTGCAGCAGGTTGTCATCAAAGAGAAGCTCAGGTTAAGGTAAGACTTGAAAAGAGTTCTATGAAGAATGTTAAAGAGCTAACTTTGCACAGCTACAGGGCGGGTGCCTTCTCAGAAGAAAGATTGGTTAAATCCAGGGGGGCTGACAGAATTGTCAGGTTCCTGGGCAAGTTGGGGAGGAACGGGGGTGGCTCCACACTCCCAGAAAGGGCAAGGCTTTGGACAGAAGTGGCACGGAGCTGGGGATCAACCTGTCCTGTCAGCCCTTCAGCATGGCCTTGAGCATGTGACCCAGTAGAAGCCACAGCAGCTGGGATTCTTAGGCCCTTTTGAATTGCCAGGCCCCGGGACACTTGCCCACTTCTCCACTCCTTCCCCACTCATCAATGGACCTGGATAAATCTACTGGAAATTCAGTAAATTGATACTTCTACCAGATTATATCTGGAGTGCGGAGAGGGGAAAACCATTGTTAGAATGTTTTAGAAATGGTTTGTGATCTAGAGAAATTAAGTGAATTAATTTTCTACTCTCTTTACAGGTCTCCATGAATGTAACCATTATATATAAAAATATCTCCAAAATATATAGGTTTTATTACTTTTAACCGGTATAGTATGTAAGAATACAATTTGTCTGGAATATTTATACCTTCTTATATGTTGGTTGGTTTTTTCCAAGGAGCTCTTTATGCTTGAAAATTGTGCTAGCTATTCTTCACTTATTTGTGACTATCTTCTCTAAACTGTTTAAGACAAGTAGCACAGGATCATTTACTAGGAGGGCTGGATCAAGAAATTGGTATTTGGCTCTAGATTCAAATTATATTTAAAACAAGGATTGGATTTGGAGTCAAATGTGATGGCTTTCATCACATGAACGGTTTACTCATGACATTTCAGACCAAACTCTGAATCAGTATTGAAATTTCGAGGACTTAAGAATATGCTTAAAGTTAAGCACTTTCTTAGATACTTGCCACACTGTTGCTATACATGAAATGTATTCTATGTCTAAACCAGAACTGGAAAAGTCCCTTGTTATGGTTTTGTTACCCAAAGCATACCATTGAAAATTGACTTCTTGTCCTCTTATTGTAAGGTGAGAGTTTCCTAGACCAGCTGAACCATCCTTAACAAAATAGCATGATGCCTGGCTATTCCATTGAGTTTAACATATGTACTAATTCTCCAGTATGAGGCCATAAAAATTAGCAGTGATTTGGTTGAACACTCATTACTAAATGTAATACCGATTATAAACCCCCTGATACCAACTAACTGTATATTTCAGTTTGCCTAGTAAGTGCGAGGCTGGTTGACAGTGATTCATTTTATGACATGCTTAAGTTTGGATATATTTGTAAAACTCCAGACTTTACTTAACCTGTCACGTCCAAACTCAGGCTGCAAGTACAGGCAGTCCCCGGGTTACGTACAAGATAGGGACTGTAGGTTTGTTCTTAAGTTGAATCTGTATGTAAGTCGGAACTGGCGTCCAGATTCAGCCGCTGCTGAAACTGATCAGTTTCAACAGCGGCTGAATCTGGATGCCAGTTCTGACTTACATACAGATTCAACTTAAGAACCCCAGACGTCCCCAAGTCAGCTGCTGCTGAAACCGATCAGTGGCTGATTCCAGGAAGCCGGGGGCAGAGCAACTCTGCCTCGGGCTTCCTGTAGTCAGCCGCTGGTCAGTTTCAGCAGCGGCTGACTTGGGGACGCCTGGGACAGAGCAGCACCCCAGCTGCTCTGCCCCAGGCGTCCTGATTCAGCCGCTGCTGAAACTGATCAGCAGCGGCTGAATCAGGACGCCTGGGGCAGAGCAGCTGGGATGCTGCTGGGTTGGTCCAGTAGCGCCGAGGAGCGGTGCTGCGGGACCAACCCAGCAGCGCCCCAACTACTGTACCCCAGGAGTCATGGGAAGAAAAGCCTGGTCTGCTGGGGGGGAGGGGACACTAACTGCGCCCCCTCCCAGCAGACCAGAGAGACGCGGAGCAAAGCCGCGGAGGACGCCCGCAGTGGGACAGCCCAGATGCACCGCGGCTGTCCCGCTGCAGGCGTCCTCCGAGGCTTTGCTCCCCGTCTCCCTGGTCTGCTGGTCAGATCCGCGTAACTCGGGGACTGCCTGTATTCAGATGTAAATCTCAAGGGCTTATGTGTGATTTATATACAGTTATTTGAAGACTTGCTATGAGGTGTTTGTTTTGTTTTTTTAGGAAGTGGGGACAATATATTTGTGTTAACTGCTATATCTCAAACACAACCCATACAATGGGCACGATTGCTTTTTACCCTAAGGTCCTTTATTCTGTCATTCTAGTATGAAAATGTGGTAGTTTGTATGACACCCAACCTCAGTGAGTTCACTACTATTATTTTCTTCGTCAGAGTTCACTGTTCTTCACTAGTGACTGTGTTGTTGTTTACATTTTTCATTTTTGATTTCCAGTTCCTTTTCTTTTAATTTGGTAGCTCTAGGAACTTTAGTGACATGGTTACTATGCAATAATGAACACAGACACTGAAGAACAATAGAGTACTCTTAATGTCAAAGAGCATATATTAGTTTGCATATATAAATATTTATTAGGAGGAATGTCTCTTTAGTAAAAGCAGGCTTTTACATAACTAGAACCTTGCACACACAGTGCTTACTGAGTGTGTTTAAAAAGATATAAACAAAGTGTAGCCAGTTTTGGGTATTTTATCAGTCATGTACACGTAGGTGTAGCCATTAAATATTTTGATAGAAACTTATTTTTTCAAACCTTTTTCTACACCAATCTAATTTCCATTATCCAAACATTTAGGCCATATAGAGTATTTGGTCATCATGTATTGGTTGGAACTGCAAGTGGTAGGAAAATATTGACTATAAAAAGTAGTAATAAAAAAGCTATCCTTCTGAGGGACCAGGTTGCAGTATGGGACAGCATTTCCTAAGGTGAACAAATAAAAAGTTTTAACTGCCTTTGTGGCTAGTAGCCATCTTAAGGAGCTCCTGAGTTTCTTCTGTCTGATGACGGATTTGCTCAAGATGGTTCATCAATTGACTCTGGCTGAACGCAGATGAAAATTCTGGATCTGAGAACAGAGGAAAATTGGGACGTGATTGTCCAACTCACATAATTGACACACTGTCCACACACACATTCTTCCCTTTAAATTTCTTTAGAAATGTAATGTTTTTTATTTATACACTAGATAGGAATGTACACAATGAATTCATTATTAATGATATAAATGCACTATAATTTCCAGCAGGTTCTATATTATGTATCTATACTATGTAAACAATATTACCACAGAAGAGAGAATGAAAGTAGTGCACCTCTATGGCAAGGTTTGTGCACTACTTTCCCCTCATCCAGAAGGGTCAGTGCCCAGATGGCTGAGTCCAGTGTTGAATACAGTCTCCCACATAACAGCAAAGAAAGAGACAACTAAGCCACCAGGCTGGCTGACGGTTCCTGTTTTGTGTTTACCATTTAGGAAGCAATGCTTTCACCTTCTTTCTATTTCGTGATCCCCAAAATAATATTCTGAAAAATGTTAATGGACCCAATCAAAGCTAGTAGTTCTAAAATATGAGACCTACCGGTTTGGTTTGGTAGGCCTTCCTGATCATGCAGACGTTTGAGAGCAGAACAATGTTACTTTCCAGCAGCCTGCATGTCAAGTAGTTTGAATTTTCTGCTTAGTGTAGTCCTCATTTTGCATAATTGAGTGGATATTGTGGAGAAAGACTTGTTGCTAAGACAAGTTATGTTTTAGGTCTATCACCCTGCAAGAATGTTCTTAAGTAAAAAAGAATTAAGGGTCTGTCGTTAACCACCATTTTGCATTCTCTCATCTCTTGTGCAAAGGTGGTAATTTATTATTGAGTGAAAATGTAATGAACAAACAAGGGCACTGCTGGGGTGTGTTTTTTGTACATTTTGACGGTCTAAGATAAAAAGCAAGTCCAACTCCATTTGGACAAATCTCCATGCACAGCATTTCTATTTCCTATTGACAGGCTACACTTTCCTGATAAAGCCTGTTCCATTTTCAGAAAGTAAAACTTCACCAGTTTGCCTTTAAAAATCATTTTGGTTTTAAAAAAGCCAAAGTAATTGCTACCCTTGAGGCTACTTTCGCTCTTTGATTAGGTGAGTAGAGGTAATCCCCAGTAATCAGAAGCCCTGTCAGTTACATTTACTCTGTGTGAAGCTTTTTTACCAAACTCTGAATGTATTACATGGATGAGAGTGGACTTGGAAAAAATATTTTTTTTATTATTGATTTATAGTTTTGTGCAAAAATTATGGGGTTTAAACATTTTATGTGTATTGATTTACATTTTAAAAACTGTAGAAAATTTGGGGGAGGATTAGTCAGTAATTATTTAATGTCAGTAGCCATTGAGATTCAAAAATTTAAAAGTTGATATCCTTAAAACACAAATTGTCAATAGTACATGTCCAAATATACAGAGTACATATCTTTAAATCAAACTCCCAATAATTTTTCAGATAGCATTTTTTTCTTTGCCTGTTTCTAAATTATTATTATTATCACCAGTAATTGTTTTCTGTCAGCAAAACTGACAGTTACTGTTAAAAATCTAATCTTTCTAAACCTGGATACGAGCAACTAAGTTTGAGCTGTGCCTTGCCTAGGTGTTGGTAGTGAAAACTGCTGAATCAAGGGACATACCTTCCTGTAATTTGCCCAGTGTAGAAATACCCAGCTGCTGAAAGCGAATCTCTTGGCGGTTGAGAAAATTCATGAGGTAGTGCTGAACTTCACCCAGGTGGCATTTCAGCAGAGACATCACTTTATCTATATCAGTGGGTGTAGGATGGGAAAGGCATAAACAAATTAAACACTTACTTGTTATGGTTTTTATAAGACAACATATTTAATCAAATGAAGAATTTGATACTGTTTCAAAATGTGTGTTGACTTAGCATGTAGTTGGGGAGAGGAAACAGCAGTTTTCCAATTTTAATGGAAAATAAAAGCATATGCTATAAACTCATTGTGTCATTGACATTTCAGTTAATTTCTATGAAAGGTTTCTACTGACCAAGCTGCTGTACTTGGAGCCTGGTACTCAGTATTTGTAGAGTATATATGCTATTTATGGACTTCTCAAACTACTGATCAGCATTCATACTGTCCCACTTAGTCTGTAAATTCTTCAAAAAACTCTGTGCTGTTAGTGTTTGCAGGCAGTATTTGTTTCTCTGGATAAGATTCTTCTTCAGTGTAAGATGTTTGATGTGGGAATTAAAGTAGATTTTATTTGTTCCATTGTTGGAATCTTTTATTCCAGACTCTGAGATCTGTCAGGTCAGAATGGGAGAGAATGTGGAATTTAACTACCCCTTTCATTGGAGAGAGGTGTCATATAAGATTGAATATTCTTGCTCCATTTCTGCTAAATTTATATATATATCCTATTTTGCAGGTTCAAAGGATCTAAATTTTAAGGTGCAAATATACTTGGCACAGAGAGGTCTATTCTCCATAGATAATGCAATACTCTTTTCATTATTCCTCATTGTAATTCAGAGATTATTGGCTAAATTCTCAGAGGTCTGCTTTCCTGTATGTTCCAATTAACTTATTCCAGAACTGAGGTAATTCTATTAGCTCAAGAAGGCTGAATTGGTCAGTGGATGGAGTTAAGCTACACTTCTTGAACCAAATAATTTCTGATGTAATGTCTTTGTTTTAAAGTATCCAGCCTCCGCTACCTACTCCCAGTCATATTATATGGACTAAAGTACTTGGTAAGTGAGCAGGTGAGTTGAAAGCCACACTGGGTCCCTGGGCCAGGTGGGGGGGAGTGGTTCCATGCTCCCAGAAGCGGCAGAGCCTGGGGTAAAAGGGGTGGGGTGAAGGGCCTTTGAATCACCAGGCCCTGAGGCAGTTAGTACCTTTCCCCATCTCCCACCTCCTTTGGCAGGCCTGTAGGTGATCAGGGAGAAAAAAGATCGATGACATTTCCTGAGCGTCATCTCCCCTTACTGACTAATGGTGTAGTTGATACAAATTGCATCAAATACGTGCTTAGCCAATTACCCGCTTCTTAACATCCTTTGGTAGTTCTCCATAGAGCAGAGTCTAGAGAACTCTGGATTTACTATTTGACCATAGCTGAGTCAATCGCTGAGTCCAATCTTCTCCTCCTATAAAATGAGGACAGTTATACTATCCTTACCTTATCTCAGCAAGGTATTTTGAGGTTAATCAGTATTCGTGAAACATTTTAACATCAGATGACGTGAGCTATGAAAATGTTAATGATTATTTTGTGACAGGAGGCCAAGCCCTTTTGGGAAAGCTACAAGTGACATTTCACTTTAGACAGATGTATATGTGTCAGAAATGTAATTAATCTGTATGCACAACATTTACCATAACATAGCATGTGTCGGACAATGGAGGCAGCTTGAAATGATAGCTCTGTATGCTCCTGTTGGCCAGCCAATCTTACTAAGCGCTTTATCAGGGGTTCATTCGTCCATGCTAGCAAGTGTAATGTGGCACCTTCTGGGAGACAGGAAATTAAAAAAAATGGTAAAATGAAGACATGCCAGTAAGCTGTAAAAAACAAAACTTTGGGCTTTAGACATACCTCATCTAGTAGACCAAAAGCCAGACTGTCTAAGCAGGACAACCCAAAGCCCTTTGCGTAGCTGGAGGACCTGACTGAATACAGTACTTTAGAAAAGCAGCTTCTGGAACCTAGGAGCCTCAGCTTCAGTCTGTGAATTCAGGGAAGATTTGGCCTATAGAAAGGTTGATAATTTTTATAATGTGATTCATCTGTTCAGAACACATGCTGTTTTTGGCATGGTGGTCTCAGTCTGCCCAGTCACCACCAGACAAGTCTCCACCTCCCAAAAGTAATCGCCACAAATCAGTTGCCACAGCAGAGGGGCAAAAAGACCGAATGACCACGAGACTGAAATACCCTCCCAGAAAGTGCTCATTCCAGGTCATGGTTGTGGCCTTTTGTAAGGTAGTGTGAGAGGATTCACTGCTCCTCTCACACCCACTATGAGGCTAAAAGGAGGTTTTTCATCTCGAGGCCTGTCTGTCTGGAACTTCTAACCAACACACTATCCACATACAAAAATTAAAAAAGCAAAGTCACTTTGCTTTTTAGCTTTTTCTTCTTTCTAATTTGGTCCTTGCTGCTATAAAATTAATTATCTGAAATTTATGGAAAAATACATCAGGGTCACAACCAATGGAATCAGTGGAATCATTACAATTAAACACAGATAAGCTAGCTACATTAGATGAAGTGAATTTTGATCAGAGCGGTTTTTAAAAAGTTGAAACAGTTCAGTAGATAAGAATTCAAAGAGTAGGGCCTATTTCAGCCTATGCTCACTAAAGTTAACATCACGACTCCCATTGACTTTATTGGTAACAAAAATGGGCCCTCTGTATGCATGCCAACATCTTACTATATCCATAAAAATGTTTTTCCTGCAGGACAACAGAATGACATCATGTCACTCTGCATCCTGCAGCCCTTCCCTCCTCAGCCACCTGGCCTCCTCCATGCTGCTAACCCCATAATGGGGTCAGCAGCCTCTGGCTCGCAAGAGATCTAAATATGGAGCTTTGACTCCTCAGCAACAGCACTCACTGTCCTTGCACCATGAAGCTAAGCTGCTGCTGGGCTTGTGGGGAGAAGGACGGGGGGGCCAGGACCGTGTGGTGAGTGGGTGGGCGGCAGAGAGGTCCAGGGAGGAGTGTTGCCACGTGGAGGGCAGCTGCCATTTTAAAAACAGCTGCTCAGGATGCCTGCAGCAAGACCTGAAGGGTGGGAGCTGGGACTGGGGTACACCCGGGGCCCCTGAGTCGCCACACAGTGGCAGGCTGAAGCTCTGGAAGCCACCATGTGGAGGGTGACTCAGATTTTATAAACAGCTGATCAGGGCACTGGTTGCAGGATCCACACAGCGGTGGTGGGGGCTGTGGCAGGATCTGAGCTGGGGGCGGGAGGTCGGGACTGCAGTACACCCCACAGTGACTGGCTGAAGCTCCAGCAGTCTCCATGTGGCAGAGAGCTGCTGGTGTTTTATAAACAGCTGCTCCCTTGTGCCAGCACTAGGACTCCCACGGTGGGGTGTGGAGAGAGAGAAAGAGAAAGTTCTGGGCTGGTGAGGGGGAGGGAAATGGGGGCTCTGGCTGGCAGGGGGCGGGCCCTGGCTGGTGGAGGGGGGAGGGACAAGAGCCTGGGCTGGTGGTGGGGGGAAGACGGGAGGGATAAGTGGCCCAGGTTGACATGGCTGCAGCCTAGCCCTCCCTAGTGGCTTGGAGGGAGAGCCAAGGATGCCTACCCCCCGCAACAGGGGGGTTGGCAAGCGCTGGGAGCACAGCCCCCTAGTCTTTCTTTAACAATAATGAGAGATGAATGCATGTTATGAGCAGTGTTCCCTCTAAGCTGTGTTGCTCAGACTGGGTGGGGCTGATTACTCACTTGGGAAGCTGTGCTGCCATGCAGTTTAGAAGGAACACTGGTCATGAGATTAGACTGCTTGCTATGCGGTTGCTGCCTTACCATGCTTTGCCAGCTCGGCAAGAGAACATGTCAGGTAATGAAGAGATTCCTCTTGAGTTTCAGTAGACAGGATAGCCTGGAGAAGTCCTCCTACACATGGACTTTCAATGATTCTCTGATGAAAGAGAAATATTTAGCTCTTTTACAGTGCTTTGTAAATCCCAAAGCCTTCACATACATGAACTAATTAATCCGCATACTAAGGATAAAGTGGGCGACTGCTAACAATTGCCACATGCTTATCCATGATAGACAAGATGCATTACTTTGGTGGGAGAGAAGGCAAGCTTGAAGTTACAGGATCTCAGATCATTTGTAGAGCCAAAAAAATGTCATGTGGTGAGTCATTGTGTTGGGATGTATTTTATTGCAAGGTCATCGTGTGCTGATGTTTTGATGCAGACCAAAAAGTCAGTATAGTGAATTACTGTATGCCACACAACACAGAAGCTTATTGTTTTTTCTCAGAATTACCTCCACATTTTTGGCGACTTTCTGGCATTCAAATGCCCAGATCTCTAGAAGGTGTTTTAGGTGTGGCCTTACTGAATGAAACAGCAAGGGAGCACTGCTTCCCTGGCGGGAGGAAGGCAGGTGACATGATAGCTCTGTATATGCAGCTAAGCCTTGCAATGTCATATTGCATTACATAAGAACATAAGAACGGCCGTACTGGGTCAGACCAAAGGTCCTTCTAGCCCAGTATCCTGTCTACTGACAGTGGCCAGCACCAGGTGCCCCAGAGAGGGTGGACTGAAGACAATGATCAAGCGATTTGTCTCCTGCCATCTCTCTCCAGCCTCTGAAAAACAGAGGCCAGGGACACCATTCCTACCCCCTGGCTAATAGCCTTTTATGGACCTAACCTCCATAAAATTATCTAGCTTCTCTTTAAACTCTATTATAGTCCTAGCCTTCACAGCCTCCTCTGGCAAGGAGTTCCACAGGTTGACTACATGCTGTGTGAAGAAGAACTTTCTTTTATTTGTTTTAAACCTGCTACCCATTAATTTCATTTGGTGTCCTCTAGTTCTTCTATTTAGGGAACTAATAAATAACTTTTCTTTATCGGCCTTCTCCACACCACTCATGATTTTATATACCTCTATCATATCAATTCAAATTGTGAATTGCTCAAACATATTTTTGGGCATCAGTTTCCCTTAAGGTGCAGTGTTGGAAAAATATATTTTAAATCACATAACACATTTATCCATAACTACCTTTAGAGTCTCACGGCCCTTGAGGCTTGGAAGGACATTCTTTTGCAGAGAACTGTATCTATCAAACGGAAAAAATAGTAAAAAGTATCATAGGATTCTAGTGCTATTGTGGTGTTTTGTGCCAGCAGGGTATGCACAGTAAAATTAGCATCCAGTGAAACTTTTTTTAACAGTTCTTCCTTGAATACAAGTTCTTCTAAATCCAAGGGCTGTGAAATCCACCCTCTGCCATAGTTTTTTCACTAAAAGAAAAAAATCCATTAGCATGGCTAGGCCACAAGCATAGTTCCAGGTTACTGGAAGAGGCTTGAGGAATCATCATTCCAACCTTCAGACCCTGGTCAGATCTGGTAGTTCCTAAAGGTGGATTTCCTAACATGTGAATGGGCGGGAGTTCCTTTTCTCAGCTGTGAGAAGGTAACAAGTGATTAGCACTAGCTGGATTCCTTGCTGAAAGAACAATGGTAGCAAGGATGAGTTGTAATGGGTTGGTGTTGTCTCATAAAACATGACCTTAACTTGACAGCATAATCACCATTCTGAAATGTGACCTACATTTTGAGCATGTCAGTGTAGTTACCTAGAGATGTCAAGGATAGATCAAGAGCATCTTATGGTAATGCTTCACACCTCTGTGAAGAGCTAACACAAAAGTCATTAACTGTGATTGTCTTGAAATCTGAGGTGTATCAGTAAAACAATGGTTTTGCTACAGAGAAGGGCTGGCCTGAAGGGAAAAGGGTTTCCCATCTTGGACTTGGAGGGTCAGAGTCTGGCTGAGGCAGAAGGGTGGGAGAGGGACCGAGTTACTGAGATTTCCCAGCTAAGTGCCTGAGGGGAGCTCTACAGTTCATGAATTAGTCAGGTGATAGAGAACGCAGAAGTCTTATCTAAGGGCAGGATCTGCTCCAGCTTCCTTCTCATGGCTGACCCCTGCCAGACAACAGAAGGAGCAGCCTACTTATTTGAAACACTTACTGGTCTAAGACTCATAAGTAGTTGTTCATCCTTTCCGCCAGAGGCTGTGTCTGCACAGCAAAGTTATTTCAGAATAGCGGCCGTTATTCCAAAATAACTCTGCGAGCGTCTATACAGCAATTCCGTTAGTTTGAAAAAATTTCAGAATAACAGACGGCTTATTCCAACTTTTGAAAACCTCATTCTACGAAGAATAACGCCTATTCCGAAATAGTTATTTTGAAATAAGGCATGTTAGACACTCTACTTCTGCTATTTTGAAATAGCCCCTCACCAGGGCCCTGAATTGACATAGCATGTCTACATTAGGGAGCCCTGCCTCAGACAAATTTTGAGGCTTCCCTGCAGTGTAGAAATGCTATTTTGAAATAAGCTATTTCGGAATAACTATTCCGGAAAATCTTATTCTGAAATAATTGTGCAGTGTAGACATAGCCAGAAAGACAAATTTTCTGCAGAGTGCAGAAAAAGGCTATATGGGGGAAATGCTCTATAACTCAGTCAGGGAGCTGGCTTACTTCCAGGCAAAACAAATGTATATTTAGCCTTTGAACATGATTTTTTTATACATATATTTTTTTTCCTGGTTGCTCACAGACTGAGGGGGGCCAGGTTAGTTCAAGACTTTGCTTTTCAAGCTCAGCCACAACACTTGAGTATCCTGTTGGGACAAAGGTTTTGTTTGGTTTTGTTTTTCATGTGACAAACACCTTTAAATGGTTTCCAGGCAATTCCTCAGGATGGACAATGAGACACTACTAGTAAGGTCAGCTGGGTCACACGTGCATTGGGGCAGAGTAACAACACTTTTAGTCTGTGTGGTAAAAATGTTAAACATTTTTAAAATGACCCACAAAGCATTTAAAAAATGAAATGATCCTCTTTTCATCAGAGAACAATTGTTAGCCAAAATTATCAACATATCTCTTTCTAAAATGCAAACTTTGAAAATGAGGTCCTTCCTTTACTCTTCCTCCAGGGCTTCAGTTCAGAAGAATGTGTTTGTCTGTTATAGGGAATAGCCATAGCTGTTCTTGGTAGCTCTGCTTTGGTGATCTGTAACATCAATGCTTGTTGAACACATGAACTACTAGACTCTGATCAGGCTGGGTTCATGACAAGAAAACTGATTGTCATAAAATATGGTCTGGGGAAATTCTCTTGTTGTCCCTAACTTGTGATCAGTTTTCTGCCTTGAACCATGAGAACTGTGAAACCTTATTTATATTATACGTTGTATCTGAGCAGGTTATTAGACACTCAGATTTCTAATCTGTTTGAATCTTGCTAAGATATTTGCCCCAATGTTCAGCAATAGCAAATTCCTTATGTTTACATCAATGTCTTTCTTTCACATGCATCTTCCAGATTCAGTGAATGATGTCTTGTGTTATGAAGACAGGAAAGAGGAATGCAAGACTAATTTTCTCTATTTATAATAAAAACAGCTTTGTTTTATATTGCAGTGTTTGTCTCATAATAAACTGTACCACATGCTCTACTCTATAAGGTTAAATGAAGAACGAAAATAGTAGGAAGGAGAAATTAAGATGCAGAAAAGGAAGGAAAAGTTGGTTTCCAGGTTTAAAATGAGGAAAGTCAGTGAGGCAGAAAAATGTGACTTGAGCTGCAGAGAAGAAGACTCTTGCACCAGAAGTAATCAGGTTATATGCAGAGACAGAAAGGAAGCAACACAACTGCTGGAGGAAGGACAGAGAGTAAAGCAGGTACAGAGAAGTCTTTCAAAAACAAGGAGAAAAAAAATAAAACTGGATTAAATGGGAAGCCAGTGGAGTTGTTTCTGGATAATGTGATTGTATTTCCACCTAAAAGTAGGAAGATGGCCCAAGAGTACTGATTCTCAATAGGAAAGGGGTGAGAAATTGAATTCATGGATGGAAATTTCACCAGAGCTGGAGTTGTATCAGGCAATGCAGATGGTTATAGGCATCTTGACAGTTATAAGTAATACATTACTTGATATAACTTCTTTTCATCTGAACCATTGATGTGAGCCCCCTTTTAATCTCAGACTTTTAAATCTCCCTTTATAGGGATGCCAATACCCCAAATCCGTGCTTCTAATCTTCAATGGTTCACCTCTTGGGCTATCAAGAAACAGCTTGGCTTAGATGCATGAAACTAGAATTTGAAGGAGTTTGTGGAATTTGCTCAGTGTTAATGTCTACTGTATAATTAGAAGAATTATTGAAATGTGCTATAGGCTTTTCCAATCAGAAGAGTACAAACTACACTTGCCCACTTGAAAGGGCAGAGTAACTCTAAAAATTTATGTATTGAAGCATCCTTCATCTTGCGGGAAGTTAATAGAAGAGTTGTAAAAAAGCTTTACAAAGCACTGAAGGCCCCAAGAAGAAAGCATGGCATCCTATGCTAGCTTTGTTTCTGAACCTGTTCAATCATTGACCTATGAGATCTACAAAGTCTTGGCTTTTTGTAGGCTTTTTGGCCAGGAAGGAGGACTTAAGGAATTTTCTAGAAGGAAAAAATGGTGGGACTTAGGAAAGGTTTGAGAGATCTAAGGCTCCCTATGTGTTAGAACTGTATACAGGGTTTACAGTAAGGCTACTCAACATGTGGCCCGTGGGCTGCATGCAGCCTGCAGCCTGTTTGTGGCCTGCAGTGTAATTTGGGTTTATGCAGGGCTCAGCACACGGCCTGTAGGTGGGATCCTTTGAATATGGCTTCCACTAGGAATACACACCACAATGGCGAGTCAATATAATGGTCTTCTGTTGATATGTGTTTTAGTAGTTAAATTCCTGGACTGTCATTGCTCATTAAAAATGCTGTCATGTGGGTAGAAAATTGGGTAAATATTGCATTTTATTAATATCAACAGAACTGACTTAAATGGGACCTGTGTACTGTTGCAATCTTGCCTTAATCTTTGTATTCATGCCCATCAGTGTGATAGAAGCTATTTACATATATTTGCATATGTATTTGCAAGTATATGCAATTATGCTTAAATTGTGGCCCTCGGCATGTGCTCTGAGTATCGTTGTGGCCCCTCGGGCTTCCGAAGTTGAATAACCTTCATTTACAGTTTGGTTCAATGGCTCTTAGCACCTGCACTATGCAAATTGTTTCCAGCTCCCTTGCAAGAATCTTGGTTTTTTTTGACTGGGGCTTGTGTACTTTTTTGGACAAGCAGAAAGGCAGTGGATGAATGGAGGGCTATCCAAACACAGGAATAAATATTTAGCCACAGACATCCCGTGTGAAAAGGAAGGATTCTCTTGTGCTTAATACACTGGACTAGGATTTTGAAGATGAGGATTCAGTTCTCACTCTGCCTCATACCTTCTGGTTGAATTTGGCAAATCACATAAAGCTCATCTATACTGCCACTTCACTCTGCGGTAATATTCTCACTTGGGTGTCTAAAAAACAGCCCTCTCTCCAAGCACAGCATGTTACAGTGCTGTAAAGCACCAGTGTAAACAGGCTCCCAGTGCTGTTAGCTTCTCCCCTTGTGGAAGTGGTTTACCTCCCTGTTGCAATAAAATGCTGCCTCAGCAGTGCTTTACATTTGGCTGTGTAGACAAAACCTTAATTCCTCTTTGCCTGAAACCTCCCTGCTAATATATATATATATATATCTAGACCAGTAATACCCAGATTGAGGCTGGTGAGCCACAAAAGTGGCTCTTTAATGTGTCAGCTGTGGCTCTTTGCAGCATGTGATATTAAAAAACTGTGGAATTTAATTATTAACCAATCAAGATGCTTTCACTATGTTGTTAGCCAATTAAAGTTGATAAACTAATACTTGCTCGGTCATTTTGCTGTGAGAATAAAATTGGAGATATGGCTTTAAACATCTAAATCAGCAATGAACAGCTAGAGAGGTTAGATGGATTCAAATGTGTTGGAAGCACAACAAGCCAAGATGGTGGTACGTGCTCTGAGGAAATAAGAATAAGGATTGGCAAAGCAAAACCAGCCTTCGGTAAACTTAAGAGCATTTGGAAATCTATTACCATATCCTTACATACAAAACTAAGCATCTAGTCAGCCATCGTTGTGGCCATAGCAACCTACAGCAGTAAAACCTGGCAATTTAAGAAAATAGATGCTCAGAAGTTACATGAAGCACTTTCATCATAAGTGCTCGAGGAGAATATTATGAGGAAGCTAAGAGAAAAACAAAGGTTGAGGACAGGAAATTGGCTAAAGTGAAGTCTCTAATACAAATAATTTGTAAGAAAAGACATCAATGACTAGGGCATGTGTTATGAATGGATCATAACCAACTACGATTATGGCTCTCAGTTGGAGCCAGAAAATCCAACAAGAAAGAGGAGTAGACCTAGGATGAGTTGGAACCATACAATGATCTATGACATAGAAAAAATTTACTTTGAAATGGGAGGATTTGGGTCACATGGCAGCTGATTAAGCAAGCATGGAGAATGTGGGTAGCCCAATGTGCGTGTGTATATCTGATTAGGGATGTTAGTGTATAGCCATTTACACAATTAACCAATAAGCCTCGGCTCATTGGTTGAGCTGCAGAGCCACCTGCCGCCCTGTGCTGCTGCCTCTGTATCAAAGGCAGCAGTGGGGACAGGCAGGAGCTGGTGCTTGCAGGGAGCCAGCTTAAAAGCCAACTCCCCCCAAGCACTGGCTCCAGTGAATTCCCTCTACTATGGCTTTTCTGGATAATGCTGATCACTAATTTGGCTCCTGAACTAAGTCTGAGTATCACTGCACTAAATGAAAAATGTAGCTACTTGAACTGTGAGGCTCTGTCACTGGAGGCTCTGTCACTGGTCTGTATGACAAGTTAAACATTGCTGTTCTTTCACAGCATTTAATACTTTGTAACAAAGAGAACAGAAATAAGAGACAACTTTTAGTATGGCGCATTGGATCCGGCCCACTTGTACACTCTGGGGCTTGGTCTACACTTCACAGAAGGTGAAGTAAGATATGCAACTCCAGCCATGTTAATTATGTAGCTGGAGTTGCCATATCTTGCATTGCATTTCCATGCCATCGACATAGTAGGAGGTTGACAGGTATATCTTTTTTTGTTGTTGTTGCTCCTTTCTCTCAGAGCTGGAAGGGACCATAAAAGGTCATCAAATCCAGTTCCCTGCCTTCACAGGAGGACCAAGTACCATCCCTGACAGATTTGCCCCAGATCCCTCAATGGCTCCCCCCACCATTGAACTCACAGCCCAGTCTTTAGCAGGCCAGTGCTCAAACCACTAAGCTGTCCCTCCCCCATTGGCTTCCCTTACTCCTCATGAGGAGCAGGAGTACCGCACTGACATGAGTGTCCAGTGAGTTTGATCTAGAGCTCTAGGCTACACCCGCTACATTGAACCTTGGAAGATTGACTGGGGCAGTATTGATCTTCCGCGTAGTTTAGACATGGTCTGGGAGTTTTGCCATTGACTTCAGTGGGAACAGGAGCAGGCCTAGAGTGGTGTCCGTTTATTTTCATATAATTTTAAAAACCTTTTTTTGGTGTGAGAAACTCTTACTTGATATAGCTAGAAGTGCAGCCTTCCAGGGTATAATTCTGAGAAGAAAAACTGGTACTCACCTGTACATTTTTGAAAAGGCTCAGATTTTTGATTATACAGGCTGTGAGACCAACAATCGCTGGGTCTTTCTGGCAAGTTAACAGCAGCACCCCCAGGTTCTGCAACACCTCTTCCTGCATTAGAGTGTCCTGCAAAGAGCAACAAGCCATTCAGTCGCTTTTGATAATGACTGTGATAAAGCATGTGATGTGATGTCATTGATAGGACTACCCAGTTCTGAAAGCAGAGCATGACTAAACTGTTTTAAGCTAATTGCAGCACAGCTGCAGTTTCATACCCTAGTTCTCAAATTGCAACCCACTCCTGTTACACCAAACATGCTGGAGGGATGAGGTGATTGGTCCAATGATGCTGGCTGAGAATCCCCATTTTCAGCTGACAAATCCTATCAAATACTTCTTAAATATTACTGTGGCAGCTAATCAATGGCTGTAGTAACCAAAGGGAAAATTTGACTGTGGATGAGAAGGGCATTGCTCTAGGTAATGGTAAATAGAAGAGGTAGTTCATTAAGCAACCTTTGCTTACAGATATGGTCAATTTGATTTGTTTTAAAACAGACTATTTGTGATCATGTGCTCTTGAATATCATATTCCTGAAATTCCTTTTTAAAAGACCTTTTCAAAAATGTACATTAGTTTCCTCTCCTCTCCTTTTGATATTTTAAGGCCTTTCAGCAAGCTTACCTCTTGCTGAACTTCCAGGTTTCTCTAATACCAATGGGATTGAACCCTGACACCACATTTGGAATTTCTGGCCACCACGTCCCCCTGGTATTAATGTGAACTATTTTTCAGTAAGGTGAACTGTGACTTGGTGGAGAAACTCTCACAATGACATCTGTGACCTCTGGATCAGACCCAGAGTTGCAAGCAATACCTAAAATCATATTGTAGCTAAGAGGTTAGCAAAGAAGACGTGTCTCTGTTCTTTCAGCCTGTTTGTTTTGGGCTTTTGACAGTGCTTTGTGTAAAATCAACAATGTGTGTCTTTTATGAGGCAACTTAACAAGTATGTACTAAATCTTTAACCCTGTATGCATTCCAAGGTGAAAGATGTTACGCTGGAGTTTTGGAAATGTCAGGCTCATTGAAGCAGTGTTAAAGTTAGAGGTCTTTAAGTTTAAATTATATCTTTCTTGATGTGCAGTTTGTTACATAAGGGCTATTTTCACTTGACAGTGGCTGACGTTTTCCGATTCTTCCATTCCAAACATAGTCACGAGTTGAAATGCTGAAGCAAACCATGGAAGAAAATAAAACCAAAGGTACAGTACAGTGGTTAAACTCAAGGAACAAAATATATCTTAATAAGCTCAGATGTTTACATGTTAGATTTCAATCAGGGTGTGGTATATACACATATATGCTTGTGAATTTATCTGATGATGTGTTTCCCTTCCTTCATAGATATAACTCTCCTAAAGTTAGCTACCCAGAATGTGTTCAGTTACCTGTAAAGACCATTTTGGAATTGGATACTATATCTCTGACCCCTTTTTTTTAACCTGTGTAACTCAAATTGACTTCAGCAGAGCAACTCCCAACTTGAATCAGCAGTAGCGGTAGTAGTAGAGTGCAGACTAAAAGGGTGTGTCTAGACTACAGGGTTTTTTTGAAAAAAGTAACCTTTTTTCGAAAAAACTTCCCCTGCATCAAGACTGCCGCCGCGTTCTTTCAAAATTAACTCGAAAGAACGTGGCAGTTTTTTGAACTCGGTAAGCCTCATTTTATGAGGAATAACTCCTTTTTTCAAAAGTGCTCTTTTGAAAAAAGGCATTCTTGAATGCAAACAGTGCTTTTTTAAAAGAGAGCATTCAGACTGCCTGGGTGCTCTCTTTTGAAAAAGCGGTTTGCTTTTTTGAAAGAAGTGGTTGCAGTCTAGATGCTCTCTTTCAAAAGAGGCTTGTAGTTTAGACATAGCCAAAATGAATTCTTCCCATACACATGATGGCTTCACTACCAATCTCCCTCATCTATGTAGAACATATATTTGATCACTATCCCATCTGATGGGAAATAAATTTCAAAATGCAAATGCTTCTCACCAGAGTGCTACATTTTCATGGGGCCTGGCAGTATTTTGCAATTATATGAGTGAGACCCACATTCCAAGTTCATTATTGCAATCCCCCGTTCAGTGAAGGAGAGCCTCAGAGGCAACATTCTCAGTGGAAGATGAGTGAACAGATTCAGATGAGTATTGGCCAAGCTTCTTCCCCAGATGTAGTAGTTTGAACTGAAAAAAGATCCT
Source organism: Pelodiscus sinensis (assembly GCF_049634645.1). Lineage (NCBI taxonomy): Eukaryota > Metazoa > Chordata > Testudines > Trionychidae > Pelodiscus > Pelodiscus sinensis. The sequence continues at coordinate 97,257,142 of NC_134713.1, read as the reverse complement.
AATCTACAATGGCCAGAGAAAGCCTTCTAGCAGCAAATGTTGTTTATCATTTTAATGCCTTGCCTTTGTAAAGCACTCTGAGAGCCTCAATGAAGAGTGCTAGCAAGGATAAATATTTTTCCCATTTTACAAATGGTGAAACTGAGATGAAGAGAAGCAAAGTTATTTTGTATCCTACAGCAGGTCAGTTGCAGAACTGGGACTAGAAACCACATGTTCTAAGTCCTTATCCCTTGCTTTAACAACCAGGGCTTCACCTTGGACTGAAAAGGCTGTTTATTATTATTAAACCTATTAGAGCTTTGGGGTTGGATAGCCCTTGACAGAACTGAACAAAATTCTCTTTGCAGTACGGAAACTAATACAGTATTCTGTTAGAAGCCGGTGAATCACAGCGTGGCTTTCTGTTAAGGAATGACGCTCCACTGAACATTCCATCTGATCAAATCCACGGTAACCAAAGGGCAGATGAATTTTACCCTATTGTATATTGGGTAGTATTTGTAATGACTCAAGCATTACTTCATTTACTTGTAAATGTTAGCTTTGTTCCGCAGTTTGTTTTCCTACAGCAGTTCCCAGGGAACAGTCCTTCTCTAATTCATTCAGAATTCAGGTCAGGCTACAGAAGGAAACCTTGAAAAGAGCTGAAAAATAGGCTGGATGGGTGGGAGTGCGAGAAAAGGAACAATGGATCAGACCCTGGTCTAGATACTATAAGTTTAATCTCACAATGAAGCAACATTCAACAGTCAGTGACAATGATGTTTGCTTACTAAAATAAATTTCAAAATGCAAATGCTTCTCACCAGATGACATTTCATTTCCAAGTGTCCCATCACAGACCCATGTATTACCCTTCCCCTCTTGGGTGTGGTTTGATAGTTTTGTTGTTGATGTAACCACTGTGAACCTTTGGTTATGTTGGCTGTTCCAGCTGTGCATAGCCAGCATGTGTCTTTCATGTGACTGGGGGTTTGGCTGAAATCCTTGATATACACGTACTTCAGAAGCCATGAAGGAGTTGGTTGTATATATATATAGGGAGTGGGAGTGGGGGAAGTGCAGGTTGAACTGCAAGAAGCTCTTTCTTGTAAAATTAACAGCTTTATTACTGAGGTAAAATTCTGACATGATTCCTCATATTGAGTAACACTTCAGTAACCCCAGTGATTTCACTTATTTAAAGTGTAAACCGGGGTGGGGAAACTTTTTTGGGTCGGGGGCCACTGACCCACAGAAAAATCAGTCGGGGGGGGGCCACGCACAACTGAGAAACAAACAAAAAAATTAAACCCTCACTGACGTGGCCCCCAACTGAGAAGAAAGACACTCCCCACATTCCCCTTGCACACCAGAGCCTAGTGGGGCCCCAAGCCAGTAGATTTTCTGTGCTCCAGATCTGCCAAGACTGGGGAGGAGCCCTGAGCTAGAGGCCGGATCCGGTTCCCCACCCCGGTGTAAACTTTGGGGAGGGGGCTGACTTTTAATTCTGTATTTACAGCACCTCACTCAATGGGGCCCAGATCCATGACTGGAACCCCCTAGTGTTAAGGCAATTCAAATAAATAATATGCACAATTCTTTTGAAAGGCATTATATCTCCAGGCACTTCTGCTTGGGCACTGCACCCTTTCTCCTTTCCCAGAACACCACTGAATTGTAGGAGGCATAATTTTGCCCATACTATGCTGTATGTGCAAGATTAATTGATGTACAAACCACCAGGTCTGCAGTTCCCTGTGGGAGTTTTGAGCCAGCATGAATTTATTTCAGTAATTAGTCACTAAAAGCCCCTAAAAGAAGCCGTGGGTGGTCAGATTATCTTGTCACTACTATATAAAGCTACATCATATGATAGGCTTCCACTTTTGTCGACGTCCTTAAATGCAAACTGTTTTAATAGGTTGTTAGTTTAAAAATCCTATTTTAAATTTTCCTTACTCAAATTACTAGTGAATCCTTAGCTATTGTAATGGAAATTATTGTAGAGATGGTCGGTTTTCATTGTCTTATACTTTGTTTATTTTTGTATTTCTTACTGCATTTTGTTTGTTTTTATAGTCTCTGTCTAATCGATTTTGTTTTCAGGTTCTCAGGCATTAGCAATAACGTTTCACTGCGGTGCTGTTTGCCTTGAACAAAAATAGCCAAATCCTAACTAATGGTTTGCCCACAAAAGGACAATTAAAGCATCTTCACCCTGGTGTGGATGCTCTCAAACAGAAGTAAAGTGGCTTTAGTTTACTTTAGTTTAGTGCTTCTTCAAAGGAGATTAATTCATTTGAACTTCCACTGGCCAGATGCTGACAGGCCCTGACAATATTACTATGCCAAGCCCTGTAGCTAAAAGTAGCTTCCTTCCCCGGACTGTCTCAGCGCACTGTTTCTGTGTCCTGCTATTCATCCTAGCCCTGCCGTGCTTCCAGAGTAGTAGTCAGCAGAGTATGGCGGCGGAGATGGGAAAGCCCCATCAAATGGGACCCCCTGCCCTGAGCCCCTTCTCACCCCCCCAGTCTTCACTCTCGCACCCCCACTTCCCCAAGCCTTCTGCCCCTGCCCTCCCATACCCCCTGAGGCTGTGCCCTGACTCCTGCACCACCCACACTGCCAGCCTCCTGTCCTGAGGGACCTGGGCAAGTCTTTTAGTTCACTATATGCAACATTAACATTTGTGCCGTAACATTACTTAGTTACAGGGAATTAAAAGTTTTATCCCAGGCAGTGACGAAAACTATTCTCCCGGCCCTGCTATTCAGCAACTATCGCCCCTACCTGGTTAGCTGGGTGCTGAGATAATATCCAGAGGAGTGCAACAGAAGCTTGTTGAACATCTGAATTGTTAGATGCAAGAAGAGTGAGCAGCTTGGGCAGGATGTCCATAGCAATGATCTCCGCCTGAATGTTTACTGTTTGGAAGAATGACAGTGGCTCAGAGTGAGGTAAAATGTTGTTAAAAGGTGTGTGGCACAGTTCTGGTGCTATCTTCATGTATGTTAAACCATTCTGTCGTAAGTTAGTCTATCTACCTATGTCTCTCCCTCCTTGGCCAGACAAGGCCAAATTGCATTTTACCAAGTTATAGAAATCAAGCTTCATCTGTTCTGTCACCCTCAAGCAACACTGTGCCCAAAGGAGCAGTGTGGATCCAGGTTTGAATATAGCTTTGAAAGCACTTAGGTCTTGTCTGCCTTGTTGAAATGAATTTTCCGGACTGAGTTAAAATTCATGAGCTAAGGTGTGTATGTGTGTGTGCAGATCGAGATCGAGCCTGTCTCAACCATTTTTCCATTGTCTTAGTACCCCCTGCCACTGCTGGCCTGGTACAAAAGGATGGAGTGAGATGATTCTGGCCTTTGATTCATTGGAAGAACACTACATATCTTCTGATTCCCATTTTGTAATTTTAAAGCAATTTTGAAGACATTGGAAAAGGACAGGCCTGGTTCCTGTCCCAAAGTAAAAGTACCCAAAATTGTATTTCTTTTCCTCCCAAGCCAAGAAACTGCTCCAATTTGCTCTTCAGTCTTATATAGTGGAAGAACATCTCTTCCCAAGAGAGAGAATTTAGGTTGGAGATGTGGTCACGTGGCTTTTAGACAAATTGACACAGAAGGGAAAGGGCTTGTTTGTCATACCACAGACAAACACACAGTTTGGCAGCTCTGGAGGAACAAACTTGAAGGCAGGCAGGGAGCTGCGAGGGCAATATGGGTGGATCAACTGAGTTCTTCAAATTAGTTTCCTATCAACTGAACTAAATTGCATATCACTAAATAGTAAGTACTAGTGAAGTACTCATTTTAGATGTAGAATACACGGGCGATGCATAAGAAATGGCTCATGAGAATTGCCCTAAAAAATTTGTAAACCCAAATTAAAATGACACCTGTTTCATGATTTAGAACACTAATGTATCAAAATCAAGATTATCAAAGAGAACACCTTGAGCCCACGTCAGAGATGTAGAGCATGATGAATCATGCAGGAACAATAATCACACTAGGGATGTTTAAGTGATGGATGGGTATAGGTGGCATCTCAAAAAGGAGGTGGCAGGATGGAACCAGTTGTGATCTACTAGACACATGTACAATTGGTCTTATATCTCTGCACTATCACAGACCAGTGCTTATTTTTAGACAGCTAGTTACAATGATTGTTGCAGAGAAAGTTGTAATTATAATGTATGCTTATACAGGCCTTCATCCTGAATTCTCCAAATCACTTTATAAACTATGTACAGTGTAAATGTCATCATAGAAATACATCTGCTTTCCTGATTTAGATCCCCAGTTATTTCTTTAGTGTGAAAGACTAATGGAAATTATTGCTGTGCATCCTTCACTGGCCAACACTCTTGTGGCCTTCTGCCACACAGAAAGCAACATGCAAATGTTACAGGGTTTGGAAATAAAACTCCCATTAATCCTGGTAGGGAAAATTCTGTTCTGTTTAGGTTCTTATACGTCTGCCACTGTACCTGTTTTGTGCTCATACTTTTTGGGCAGTGTGTGTGTCCTTCAAACAGCCAGCAGATGGAGTCTGAGCCTCTACTGAAGTCATAGAAGACAGTGACACTTTTGGACTAGTACAAGCAGAGCAAAAAATTCCCATCATGAGATCTTAGTAGATTCACTCTGTATGTGAGACGCCCACCTAGACATTCTAGACACAGGTTTGCTCTAGAGCACTTTGCTGCACAGCAGGGTGTCAGGATCCTTTTCACATTCTTTCAGACTATGTGTGTCTTTTAAAAACGTCATACGTGTATAAAAGGTTTAAATGGCAAATGTGTAAGGTTACATTATGCTTCATGAAAGGCAAAGCCGTGCTCAGGAAGAGGAAGCAGTGGCAATCTACCCAAGTAGCAATCTCAAGAGACATTCTAAGAACATAGGAATGGCCATGCTGGGTCAGGCCAAAGGTCCATCTAGCCCAGTGTCCTGTCATTTGACAATGACCACTGCCAGGTGCCCCAGAGGGAATGAACAGAGCAAGCAATCATCAAGTGATCTATCCTGTCACCCATTTCCAGCTTCTGACAGAGGCTAGGGATGCCATACCTGCCTAGCTTGGCTACTGATAGACCTATCCTCCATTAATTCATCTAGTTCTTTTTTGAACCCTGTTATAACCTTAGCCTTTTAAACTTGCTGCCTATTAATTTCATTTGGTGACTCCTACTTCTATTATGGAAAGGAGTAAATAATGCTTCCTTATTTACTTTCTCCATACCAGTCATGATTTTAAGAGATTCTGTCATTACCCCTATAAGTAATCTTTTTTTTCCAGGCTGAAAAGTCCCAGTCTTATTAATCATTCCTCATAAGGAATCTTTTCTGTACCTTTTCTGAGCACTTTCCATTCCAGTATAAATTTTTGAGATTGAGTGATCACATCTGCATGCAGTAATTCAGATGGGGGCATACCATGGAATTATATAGCATGGGGGAATATGATATTTTTGTCTTATTATATATAACAACTGATGTCTTCTTATCTGTTCCTGTCCTAACAATTCGTAACCTTCTGTTGGCTTTTTTGGCTGTTGGTGTACATTGTAGTGGATATTTTCAGAGAACTATCCACAATGACTCCAGCATCTCCTTCTTGAGTAATAACAACTAATTTAGCTCCCATCACTTTGTATGTATAGTTGGGATTATATCTTTCAATGTGCATTACTTTGAATTTATCAAATGGCACTGAATTTCATGAGCCATTTTGTTGCCCAATCACCTTGCTTTGTAACATCCCTTTGTAACTCTTCAGAGTCTGCTTTAGACTTAACTATCTTGAATATAGGCAGTCCCCGGGTTACGTACAAGATAGGGACTGTAGGTTTGTTCTTAAGTTGAATCTGTATGTAAGTCGGAACTGGCGTCCAGATTCAGCCGCTGTTGAAACTGACCAGCGGCTGACTACAGGAAGCCCAAGGTAGAGCTGCTCTGCCCCAGGCTTCCTGGAATCAGCCGCTGATCAGTTTCAACCGCGGCTGAATCTGGATGCCTGGGACAGAACAGCTGGGGCGCTGCCGGGTAGGTCCCCGTAGGTCCCCGCAGCGCCACACCTCAGCGCTACGAGAACCAACCCGGCAGCACCCCAGCTGCTCTACCCCAGGTGTTCCCAAGCAGGGGTAGATGACCGTTTTGTGGTGCCCCGGGCAGCATAATTCCGCGGGGCCCCCCTTTGCCACGGTGCATGTGCAGTGACATCATGCGCATGCACAGCGGCGCCACGGCGCATGCGTGGGGCTTTCTGAAGCGCGGGGCCCGGGGCGGCCACCCCGTTCTCCCTGCCGTATATCCGCCCCTGTTCCCAAGTCAGCCGCTGCTGAAACTGACCAGCGGCTGACTACAGGAAGCCCGAGGCAGAGCTTCTCTGCCTCGGGCTTCCTGTAGTCAGCCGCTGGTCAGTTTCAGCAGCGGCTGACTTGGGGACGCCTTGGGAAGAGCAGCCGGGGTGCTGCCGGGTTGGTCCAGTAGCACCGAAGAGCGGCGCTGAGGGACCAACCCGGCAGCGCCCCAGCTGCTCTACCCCAGGCGTCAGCAAGAAAAGCCTGGTCTGCTGGGGGGAGGGGGGGTGCACTAGCTGTGGTTCCCCTCCCCCCCAGCAGATCAGGGAGACACGGAGCGGCTTTTCTCGCCGTGGAGGACGCGGGCGGCAGGACCGGCGGCGTGTCTCGGCGGTCCCGCCGCCCGCATACTCCGTGGCTTTGCTCCGCGTCTCTCTGGTCTGCTGGGGGGGTCCCCCAGTAGACCAGGGAGACACGGAGCAGCTTTTCTCACTGCGGGCGGCGGGACCGCGCTGTGTCTGGGTGGTCCCGCCGCCCGCGTTCTCCGCGGCGAGAAAAGCCCCGTTCGTATGTAGGGATCTGACACAAGTTGGATCCACGTAACTCGGGGACTGCCTGTAGTTTTGTATCAACTGCAAATTTGCCAGCTCACTATTTATCTCTTTTTTCAGATCATTTATGAATGTGTTGAACGGTACAGGTTCTAGTACAGATGCCTGGGAGATACCACTATTTGCTTCTCTGTATTCTGAAAACTGACTATTTATTCCTCCCCTTTCTTTCCTATCTTTTACTTGGTTACTGATCCATTAGAGGACTTTCCCTCTTATCCCATGACAACTTACTGTGCTTAAGAGCCTTTGGTGCGGGACCTTGTCAAAGGTCTTTTGAAAATCTAAGTTTGCTATATCCACTGGAAGCCCCTTGTCCATAAGCTTCTTGACCACCTCGGAGAATTCAAGAAGATTGGTGAGATATGATTTCCCTTTACAGAAACCATGTTGGCTCTTCCCCCAACACCCTTTGTCAGAGGGTGGAGATGGATGGCAGGAGAGAGATGGCTTGATCATTACCTGTTCGATTCACTCCCTCTGGGGCACCTGGCATTGGCCACTGTCGGCAGACAGGATACTGGGCTGGATGGACCTTTGATCTGAACCCGTATGGCTGTTCTTATGTTCTAAGTGTCTAACAGTTCTGCTCTTTACTATAGTTTCAACCAGTTCACCCAGTCACAGGGGACTGAAGTCACAGGGTGTGATTGCAGCTCAGACAACTTTAAGCTAGTACAGGTATCAGAGAAGTGGTGCCACTGCCATAGCAAGATGCTCTTCTGCAATGGCTAGCAATGGTAATTACTCGGGATTCCAGGTAGACTTGGTACAGCCTGGGCCAAAGCATGCACTGCCATGCCTCCACTGCTCTCAGACCCACGTATGTCTACTTCAATCTACGCTTGCCCTTATTCGGGCTCTATGCTTTGTGGATGCTAGGGGAGCATAACTAGCAGTAGGTCTTGCTACACTTTAAAAAGCTGAAGGTGTTAATCAGTTGCTAGTATTCGGTGATCTCACACTCTATCCACACCCTTCCCAGACAATTCCTCTCTGGCCCTGTGACCACTGAAGACAGGGATAGCTAGCGCAACCCCCAACCACAGAAAATATAGGTTTCTCCTAGACAGGTGTGTTGGAGGTGAAAGGGCTCCCCTTGCCCTGTACTGAACCCTGGTGGGAGCAGCCATAATTGGGTTCCTAAAAGCAAGAAATTCCCCAACCAACTTTCCTCTCCATGAGGAAGGGGAGGGGAGAAGGGGAAAAAGAAATAAGTATTTCCCAAACACATTACTCACCATTTGTGGCCAAGTTCCTCAGACAAACACATGCCTGGCATGAAACCTGGTTGTGCCCAATAAAAAAAAAAAGTGAACTCTCCAGTAACTGATTCTGTTGGCTAAAATGAACCAATAAACACTATCTACAAAATGTTTATTCTGGGGTTTCATTTCCAGAAATGGTTGCAGAAGGCCAGTACATACTGATGTGAATTAACACCAGCTTAATTCTTAGCCACACAAACCTGTTAATCAATTCTCATTATTGTCAAACACATTAGCGATATCCATTGGATTTTAGCACTGTGCCCAGAATCTAACAGTGCATTCTCAGTGCTGATTTACCTCAGGAATGTCAAATGAACTGACCAGACAGGGAAGCTGGAACAATTTGCATAGCGCGAGTACTGAGAAACATTGACCCAAACAGTAAACCCTTTTTATGATGGAAACTACATAAAGTCAGGGGTGCAGCAGCATCCCATACCCTTAATCCCAACACATATATGTACAGATATGAATGCACCACATTTATTTGCTTTGCTTCCCCCCCCCCCCCCCCCCCCCATTTAGTCCTTTAAAAGAAATAAATATTCTTCTGGTCTAAGAAAGTAAGAGATGTTTCCAAGTAATAATCAGCAACATCTAACACTAGTATCTGGATTGGGATAAATGTCAAAGATGAGACTGGATAAAAAGCAAGGCTGACTCAGAGCTGTTATCTTTTGTCCCTTTTAGGCCTTCTGCTAACCTTCAGTACCCTACGGATGTATTTTATACATCCTGAGAATTGCCAATCAAGAACCTCTGGGCACCCAGCATAGCCGGGGCTTAGATTCATCTGAGCAGTCTAGCTCACAGCCAGGAAGGTGTGCTTGCTACAGTCTGTGACAGCCTATAACTCTTACAATGAGCAAAACCAAATCTCTGCAGGTGATCACCCCTGAAGTTTGGGAACACTTGACTCCAGATCTGAACTCTGCAGCTCAGGTCATCTTTGTTTCTATGGCAATTTCGATGTTCAAAGCAAAAGTGCAATCAATAGTTATAACTTTGCCAGAAATGTATGAAAATTCTCACATCTAGGAAGGTGCCTCAGTTGCGTGCTATGGGATCTAAAGTACCATTTGAGACTCCTCTGTATTTGCCTGGGGCACCTTTATTACAGTGTAAAGCAATGCATCCTAACTTCTTCATACTGAGTATAGCATACATAATTATAGAAATATCAGGAAAATGATCAGCAAATCTTTGGCACACTTCCCTCCCCCACCTTTTTCACTTTACCTTGTCCACAGATGAAGAGAGGAGAGAAATGAGTGTCCGCAGAAGTAATCTGTCACCAACTCGCAACATGGCTTCATGATGCTGAGAGTTGGCTGCCACATTACTTAGAGCCGTACAACTGTAATACTGAGGAGAGCAGAGAAGGGGGTGGAGAGAAGATGTCACTGACAGTGTTTGTTCAATACAGTGAAAATCAACAGGAGAAAGGCTTAGATTTTTATTTGACAAAAGTGTGTACTTTTCAACTGTAAGATGCTTTGCAAACATTGACTAGATCCCAAAACAAGGTAGGTAGGTGTTAACCCTAACATTTTGCTGACTGAGGGGGGTGGAATGGAGAGAAACGGAGACAGAGATTATTATGACAGGTCCAAAGCCATAGGGAAATTGGTGGCAGTGCTGAGATGATAATGCAAAAACTTCTAATTTCACATGTAGGACATACATCTCTTTGTTTTTAAGAAACAAAGTGTATAGAAAATCAGAAAGTGAGTGTGTTGTTTTGGGGGGCATATGTGGTGGAGTGCATTCATGAGACAAAAATTCCTCTGTCCAGTTTAGTACAGCTCACTCTAAGTGGGGCACTTCTTTTCTGGCTACACCTCAGGACTGGTGTCTGAGTCCAGTTAATAGCCCTACATAAGACCATAAAAATAAAAAAAAACCAATCCCACCCCTTACTGCAATTAGGGAAGAAATATTTTGTCAGAACCCACAAATATGGTCTCATATAATGGCCCCTTATCTACTAGCAAATTCACACATTCTGGGTGTCATTTCTGCAAAAAGGGTAGTTCAAGCAAGATAAGGATGACTTCTTCGTGCTCTTGCTGTGAAAAGATGCACACAGGCACGAGGGTGACCAAAAGAGAGTGGTATGTGCACACTGACAGCCTGGCATAGACACAGAGCTATGAAATATATTTACATTGCTCCCCTGAGACAGTGTTTTATGACCAGAGCTGCTCAAGCTTTAGGCAGAATTCAAAGGAGAGCCAAGAGTACAAGGAAGCAAAGGTTCCGTAGCCATTGGACAAATAAAACTCTCTGACCTGTTATATCAGTACATGTCTAAGGAAATATCTACACGGCAGCTGAGAGGGTGCTTCCCAAGCCAGATTGACATGCACACAAAAGTTCTGCTTGAGCGAAATGTGCTAAAATTAGGCCATGTCTCCGGTAACATGGACCCAAGTTACATAAAACATACCTAAAGTCGACATATTTAGGTTTGCTTACTATTGTGAAGACACCGTGATAAATTGACAGCTGATGCTCTCCCGTCAACTCTGCTTACTCTTCTAGTTCTGGTGGCATACTAGAGTCAATGGGAGAGCATTTAGCACTCAATTTATCTCTGCCCATCAATCCAGCCTGTAGTAAAGATGCACCCTTAGCAAAGTGATCACAGCAGCTAGTTTGTTTCCTGCTAGACATCATGGCACATATTTATATAGCATCCACCATACAAGGACCTCAACAGTCCTTGAAAACAGAGCTAGGAAAAGAGACAAAACCTCCTAAATCCCAGTTCTGTGCTTTAAAATTTGACATGATGCTTCCCTGCAGAAATATTCATGCGACTAAAGAAATTAGCAATTACTTACGAGGAATTTGAGTTTGAGTTACTAGCAGTAGCTATGCTAAGTAGACGGAAGAGAGAAGAAGCATGTCTCGGAGCTTTGTTGCAACATATAAAAACTTGCCTCACTCCCATATGAGACTGTATTTGTCAGGCAGCTGGAAAATTCCAGGACTCATGCATGCTATATTGAACAGAACTGTTCATGGGGTGAGGGTATACCAGCCTGCACTCCTTCCTGCAGATACTAACTTGCTTTATTAGCTTTGAATGATTGTGCTGACATGTCAAGAGAGATCAATAGGATCACACCTATGGGAAAAGCATTTGCCCACTGTCAAAGGCATTAATGCTATGACTGAGAGCACTCCTCATGCACTAACTGACTAGACAGCTAAAGTCACATTCAGCAAAGCAAAAAAAAAAAAAACATTCAACCAGAATGATGTGATAAACGCATTTTGGGACAGTAGAACATATCACAAACTGTCCCTGAAGGAATGGCAAAAATATTTTGACTGTCACTAATGTCAATAGACCTGATTAAATTCTGGTGCGATTTGTAAAGCCACTATAGAATTACAAATGGGATATATGTGGTCCAAACTGTATAATATAAAAAGGGAGGGCGTGGAGAGATTTTCCCCCAGCAAATATTAATCCATGTTGGCGGGCTTTGTGGAATGGAGCAACTTGTACGGTGGTGTTTTTTTCCCTCTTTTGCCTACTTTGTTAGTTGTTTCTGCTTGATTAGGAAAAAGATATCGTACCATAATTTTTAGGTCTTAAAAGGCTTTCAGACCATTGCTACTTCTCCTATCATCAGGAGTTAAGGAAAATATTTTTTTCTCTGTTCTCCTTGTAACACTCATTTAATTACTTGAAAACTATTAGTTACTTAAAAGCTGTTACATACAACAAACTAAAAGATTTTTTTTTTTAAATGACATTCCAAAATATTGGAAAACTTTTAAAGGGAAAATAAAAATGTGGAGGTAAAATAAAAAGAGCCAGGCTTAACTGGTCTGATGTATGTTTGCCCTCAAAGGAATAGTTGAAATCTTATATATAAAAGAACAACTGACAGGAAGCTGGTGTTCTGATATCATTGGTTATCTTGCTGACCTGTACTATTCAGCATTTTATTATGACACCATTACTTATTGGTTCACTGAAGTAAAAACAAAACAAAGTCAACAGCCCCTTGTGTTCCTGCTGTCTTCCATACCAGCCTATTGTCTCTTGTGTTATACTTAGACCTCATCTCCACTTACTAGAAGATAAGGGAAGTCGATGGGATAGTTTCTCCTGCCAACGTCTCTCAATGGAGGCACTGTGGAAATTTGAACTAAGGTATGTAGACTCCAGCTACACTATTCACGTAGCTGGAGTTGCATAGTTCTACTTTGTCTCCTAGTGTAGACTTGGCCTGAGATAATAAACTCTTGATTTTTTCCACAGTGCCTAGCATAATGAGGACCTGGTCCAGGACTGGAGTTCTTAAGTGCTGTTGTAATATAACAACTATATCAACAACAAAATAATATAATGAATAGTCCCCATTAACTTTTTCTGACACAAAAGGATAATAGGGAAGCATAAAATCTATTATTCTGCTTAGAGAAAAGAAAGGTACCTTTACACCAGCTTTGTATGTGTGTGTGTGTATTTTCATAACAGCTTTCTCCTATTGCAGCTGAAGCTATTTTGCATGCCCAAAGCAGCGTTTCTACAACTATTCAGCATTTTGCTATGACACCATTACTTATTGGTTCACTGAAGTAAAAACAAAACACAGTCAGCAGCCCCTTGTGTTCCTTATTTCTCCTTCCTTTCCTCTATTCCCAAAAACCTGGAGAAGCCCCCAGTTCTTACACTGTATTTTTTAATTCCAACAGCTATTCTTGCTCCAGGATTAGGTAATATGCTTTATTATATACAAATTCTGGCTTGTTTTAACTCTACCTGTACTTCTGAGTCAGGACACTCTAGCAGCAGGATGAGAATTGGGAGGGCTCCTTCCTTGCACAGGATTTTCTGGATCCTCTCTGCAAGGTGAGAAAGAGGGCACATTTTAGTACGTGAAAGGGTGCACAAGGATCCAGTGGGTAGATCACCCCTTCCTCAGCATTCAACCAAATGGCTGCAACATCGTGAAGGCTTTCTGAGTAAAAAGGACTGTTGGGCAGTGTTGAGTGATCTAGGATCATCCAGATGTATCCCAAAATGCAGTTAACACTCCAGATAAGACAAAGTCTACATGGGAGCTAAAGGATCGCTTGTTTACAACAGCAAGACAAAATCATTTTATCCATAATGACCAGAAAGCCGCTCGTACAGGTTTTCCTTGTTATTTTTTAAGTTGGAGATTAAATTACTAGAAGTGCTGAGAAGAGATCAGACACACTGGTATAAGCCATTTCTCACTATTTCATATAAAACATCTTTTTAAACAATACATTGCAAATGTGTATGTGTAAGAGTTCTCACTCTTTACCCACAACTTAGCTAATGGGGGCAGGCATGTCAGCCGTGGCCATAGCATCTTTGATGCTTGGGATTGACCTGTATGACATTATTTTTCCATTGATTTTGTTTCAGAATTAATGAACAATAACATTGTCTTCTATCACAGAAGGACACATCATGTTCCTGCTGAAGTTCTTGCAAACAATCCAATGAAACAGGAGCAGGCCCATAATGCTGATCCTAATGTATAATGTGCAACACCAGATTTTGGATATAGGATATACATTAAAACCTTTATACCGTAGTTCACAGTTATCTTCCATTTTAAGAGATTACCTTAGAGTGCCCCTCAAGGTTATGAGTACAGTTCTCTTTCCTAGAATAATCACTGCTTTTAAGCAAGTGATTTTTGTCAATTTCCTGAGTAATCTCTTAACAGACTGCACTCTAATTCAACTGGGTTGATAATCAAGCCCTTGCTGTTGCAAATTATTAACAGGTGGGTCTGTATATTAGCTATCAAAGTCCAAGCTTTTTGCATTTAAAGAATAAGCCAAAGTTGTCATTATCATGAATGCCATCTACCAAGAAAATAACATGTTTTCAGGATTCCAAAGTTATCCCAGCCTATCCTGCATAAAATGTGGCTGTTTCTAGTTGCAAGGTACTTGCTTTTGGCAATATGTAGATAAATCATTAACCTGAAAGTACCTGATCGTGTGAGGTTAAGAATAGCTCCAACTGCATTTTGCTGGATTCTAGGATCATAGGAGTTGGCAAGTGCCAGCAAGGGTACAACTCCCGCTGAGCTGATGGCTTCCTGGTTGGACTCTGGGGAAAACATGCCACAAGAAAGAATAAAAAGAATGTCCTTTCAATACATCTTCCCATTAATCTAATAAACCCTGAAAATGAAGTCTAATATTCCAGTTTGGGGGATTTTTATCTGAATTTTTACTATTTGTTAAAGTCCCTTGGTAGCCTCTGAGTGAATCCAAAGAGCTCAAAATGAGAGATACTAACTGCAGACATTTTAAATAGTTAATCATAGATGAAATTTAGTGATTCAGAATAGCTGGAACACAAACCTCTCCTAGGCTATTGAAGGTGAAAGGTAACACTATATGGGTATGTCTACACTACCACCCTAGTTCGAAGGAGGGTGGTTAATGTAATCATACTAACTTGGAAATGAAGCCCGGGATTTGAATTTCCCCGGGCTTCATTTGCATGTTTCCGGGTACCGCCATTTTAAATCTCCGCTAGTGCGGACTCCGTGCCCGTGGCTACACGCGGCACGAACTAGATAGTTCGGATTAGGCTACCTATTCGAACTAGGGTGGTAGTGTAGACATACCCTATGTCACTTAAAATTGAGACATTTCTACCTTCCATCTTATAAACCTGATGTGTTAAAAGCCGATTCCCCATGAACACCGGCTCTGCGAAGCTGCCTCTCTCCCCCCATCCACAGGGGGTGGGGCAGCAGAGTCTACCACGGAACGGCCTCTGTCCACAGCAGTCCCAGGCTCGCTGCAGACAGAAGCTGCTCTGTGGGGTGCTGGCGCAGCCTCTGTTTGTTGGGAGCTCAGGCCCCTGTGGACAAAGGCTGCTGCTACTCTGCACTGCTGCTTCTGATACAGAGGCAACCATGCAGGATGTCGGGATTCCCCAGAAGTGGGGCTGGGAGTGCACTGGCTACCAGCCCTGCCCTCAGAGACCATCAAAAAATCATGTAACTAAGTTTTGATGTAGTTCCATGATTATTCAATTAATTGATGTCTAACATCCCTAGTAAGCATCATCCTTAATGGGTGATGCTTACCGGTTCTGGTTAACCAGTGGAGACTAGGGCAGCTTTCCACCCACTGTGGGCAGGGGGCTGCTTGAGCCCCATGGGGCCTGCTGCTGACAGGGGCTGCTCTGGTGGCTGAATGAATAGATGGCTGAATGGTCAATGTTCCTGGCCAGTGCTGGGACTTTCGATCACTCAGGCAGTCTTAGTAGTCATTTAGACAGAAGAATAGCATGAGGAGATTAATCTAGAAGTCTCCTACTGGGCTGAGAATGGTTAGTTCAGTCGTTCCCAAACTTTTTGGCATCACGCCTCCCTTTTTGATTTTTGGAAAACCCTCATCCCCCCCCCCCCCAAATAACAGCAAAACTTGAGCAAAAAAAGGAACGGACCAGGGCAGCAAAACTTGATGGGGGGGGGGGGGGAGAGTCTGGGTTGCCTCATGCCTCCCCTGGAATTTTTTCATGCCCCCCAGTTTGGGAACCCATGGGTTAGTTTGTTATCTCTTATAATGGAAAGACAGAGAGAGACCATAGCAAATATCTGTGACATAATTAGCCCCATTACCAAGAATACCCTGTGTTTTTTCCATAGGGTCATTCACTGACTCACAAATGCCTCCACTGAGCTGATGCTCTGTAGTCTTGGATGAATACTGTAACTGTGAGCTTACAAGATGCTTTTTTATATAACTCGTTCTCTTCACTCTTCTCCTCTCCCTGCTCCAGTGCTGGTATCACCCATGCATTGTGGCTGATCTGTAGCAATGTGGCTAATCAGTGGGATAAATGGAGAAATGCACCCCACTGAGGATTAATTTTTTATTCTAATTTCCATAAATGCTGCAGCTGAATAGACTGCTATTATTCTGGACCACCTGCTTACCCGAGTAATTTCAGTCACTGTATTGCTCTCATTGCTCAGGCCCTACTTACTGTGCTTTTAGAAAGGGACTATCCGTGTAGCCAAATGTTCCCTCACTTCAGTGCTGATGAATTAATAGCTTCCTCCAATTAGCTCTATGGATTTAAAGAACTCCTCTTGAAACCTACATTTCAGTTTGTCAATGTAAACCATTTCTGTTCACTTGCAAATTTTCTTGGTGCTACAATTCCCAGAGAGGTGTGTGCACAACTATTGATAATAAAGAGAGACACCCCATGAAATTGAATTTATCATCAAAACTGTTTTCATACTTGACTTTCCTTTATAATTAAAACACATGAGATGTTCTCCTTACTCAGCCAACATGAGGCCTCCCTCAATTTGTGCTGCAAACATGCAGTTCAGATTCTCTCTGCTCTGTATTACTATGCCTATGCTTTATGCTAGAATTACTGTTGGTTGTTTTACCTTCACTTAATATCATGAATTTTGGTCTATCAGTTTTGCTTGCTTTGGCAATATTCCTTTATTTTCATACATTGCAGATGCTATTACTACTATCAGGCTTCTTTCTTACTAAGAGTTCTAGGTTCATGATGCTCCTTGACTAGCTGAGTGCCCCAAATAAATGAATTCAAGAGAGGGAGGCTGACTTGTTTGAACCAGAACTAGCTGGAACATTTTCAACAGGGCAATCTTCTGTCCCAAAATGTTGTTTTGTTGAAATCTAAAAATGTCACTGAAACATGTCCGTTTTGAAAAGCAGCTGAGACTTTTAACCACAGTGCCAGTTATTGCCAACCATTCTGGTATGTTTTGTGGTGGCCACCATCTTGTATCCCATAGGCCATGAACAATGAACAGATGTTAGCAACTTTCAAATACTACATCTAGAATTGAATACAAATCTGAATCCTTGAAGTAAAGGCTGTATATCCCATTGCCAATGTTTTTTTTAGCAATCTAGTCCTCTGTTTGCCATTTTTTACTCCTGGTTAGTAATCTTGGGCCTTTTTAAAAATTCCATATTGGATTCAATGTAGAATTCCAGCTCAAAGATGTAGTAATGTCCAGGACTGATTACTCCTAGGCACTGACCAAGGTGGGAAAACAACAATGCGGAGCATCTGCAGAGGATTTCAAATGTGACTTTAGAAGGTAGTTATGTACTCTTACTCAGAAATCCCATGTTGACATTGGAAAGAACTGACCTATCAATCTTTCATCTTAATGGATTTTTTCTTCTGTTCTTGGCCACTCTTTAAAATTGGCAATTATTGGATATCTCCGCTTCCTTAGGGGAAGTTATTTGCTGAATATTATAAGCAGCTTCACTTTGCTTCATTGGTTGGGAGCTTATTGCCACACGAGAGAGGGTGCACTGTAATTCTTAAACTCAGAATTCTCAGATTTAGAATTTAGCAAATTTTAAAATTTGTAATAAATTTTCTGAAGGGTTCTTTTGTTCTTATGTACTTATACCACCCACATCACCATAGTCTCAGAGCAACTTCAAGAAGTGCACTAACTTTGGTTGTCAAATGGATTAACTCTGTCATGGTTGAACAGTGAAACTTCCAGATGTAGCTTGTGACAACTCTACTCACAAGTGGTTATTTCACATGCAGGGGGTGTAACATACAAATTGCATTTGTTCATTACAGTGAATAAAGGAAAAGTACATTGTACTGACCTGAGACCGCTAAAGTCATTATGCAGGCACAGGAGTTACACTGGACAGTGGAATCACAGGATTCCAGAAGCTCCAGAATTGGCTCAAGTAAACCCATTTGAACAACTAGTTCTTTGTTCACTATTCAGAGACAGATAAAACCGTAACTAGTTAACACATCCTTTATCGATGCAAGAATCATACCTTCTTTTGTATTCCTTTGGCGTCTGTATATTAAAATATGCAAAAGAAATTTAGCATTTAATTAGATTTGAATCAATTATCCCAAAATGCTTATGGCTATAACGTTTACTTTTTTTAGACTTTACTATTATATAAACATATATAAATCTACCATTGTATTATTCTGTTGTTCTCTTGAGATATATGAAAAACTGTAAGGGTGCATCTCCAGGAGAGGGTCTAAAACCCCAAGCCCTGGCAGGTGACTCCTAAAGATCTGAATCCCTGACACCTGGCAGGTGTGTCTTGAGATTCAAACTTCTGAAGACTGACATACCCAACTCGCCACTGCAATTCAGTAAGTTTGGTCTCCCGATTATAGATTCTAGCTGAGCCCCATAATTTGTATTATTCATATGCAAATAGTCCATCACTACAGTAAGTCACTAAAGATAATGGGCTAGATTCATACTATATTGATGCTGGCTTCTGCTAGTGCAGGGTAGTGTAATGGAATGTCTACACTGGCATGGTTCCTGGGAAGAGCAGAAGAGGGTACCAGTGCCTATCTCACCTTGTAAATTTCAGTTCCTGCCCTGCTAACCCATAAAGTGTAGTGAGCTTTACTGGTCTAGGGCAATGTCATCTATAACTCCTTGGTCCAGCCAGAGTGAAGCTAGCCCTTTTTTATGAAGAAATAAGTGAACCTTTCAAAAAAACAGATCTCATTTTTTTCCTCAAGGCACACTGAAAATAAGATCCAGTTGCAAAAAAACTAAGTATTATTTAAAAGTCAGTGTTTGATTCTACAAGCTGTATTTGTTGCTGAAAAGACAAGTGCCATGTTCTCAATCGGGCGGGATGAAAATGCAGTGCTAGTACAGGTACTCTTGAGGTAAATTAGATCTTGATGAACAGAGAAATTTGTTTCTACCAGGAGCAGAAATACCTCTTGATATTTACTCACTGTTTCCTTCCAGCAAGAAATTTACGAGGGACAAGGAAGACATCTGCTGAACCTCCATGTCACTGGACTGTAGTAAAGCGTAAAAGGGTTCCAGATGCTCAGCAGGCAGCTGGATGTTCACTGTAGAAATGAGAGGAAATACAGAACAAGTCTTTCCACTTATTCTAGTAGTTTGTCATTTCTTCATGTACCTCCTGGCCCAAGTGCTATGCTAGTTAAGTATTGTGCACTTATATTCCAGTGGAAGGAGATCAGGCCAAGCTGTTCCCTAACAGTTTTAATAATCAGATAGTTTAGAAATGTTATTGGCCAACCATGGGGAAGAAGGAGGAGAGAAACAGAAATTATTGTTAATGCCAGACAAGTCTTTCTGCCCCATATAAGATCCTTGTTTGGATCGCTATGTGTGCTTTTTGGCAGTGAGAACAATACACTGTAAATACATCAGGCCAAATTCTCTGCCGATGTAATTCTATTGGAATCAAGGGAGTTGCACAAGTATAGTCAAGGGGAGAATTTGTCATATTTTCTGATATACAAAACATTGAATACTCCTCTATTAGAAAAAAATTCACTTACTGTTCCCCTCCACTATCCCTACTTTGTGTGTTACTTCTAAGATAGCTTCCTTCCCCATATTTTTAAAACACTACTAAAAATCCAGAGTTATTTCACATCAAGTCTGACCATGCTGAAAAACCTCAATATCCAACTTTCAACTGCATAGTCTCCACTGGAAAACTGTATGCTGTCACCTGCTTCCTGTTCACAGACCATTTAAGAAACTGCCACGGACTAGCCATTGTAAATACCTTGTTCCTGAATTTTCACTACCAGCTGGCTTCTAAGTAGTTGTCATCTCCTAGGGTTCCACAATATAGCTCTAATAGGACACTCCTCTTCTCTCCCAGAATATCCTACACCAGTGGTCACCAACCAGTAGATTGGGATCTACCGGTAGATCTTAGAGCATCTGACAGGTGATCCTGACTGGTTTGGCTGGGAGACTATCAAGTGCCAGCACTTCAGCTGCCACTTCTACTGCTGCCCTGCTGCTCCTGCCCAGAGCCTCAGAGCTACCCCTGGGAGCATCCTGCTTGTTGTGCAGGGTTGGGGAGACAGGCAGGGGAGCACTACTATCTCTCTGCCCCCCTCTCCTGTACCCCATATTCACAGAGTGAGGAGGGCGAGGCCTCAGCAAAGGGGCAGGGCAGAGGCATTTGGGTTTGAGGTAAATCCTGCACTGACTTAAATTCAAAAAGTGTTCTTGTGCTTAAAGTTGGAGACCACTGTGTAACTTATGGGGGTTCAAGGTACGCCCAATACCAATGTAATATGCATATCCTATAAAGGCTGTGTTGAAATTCTACAGAATTGCCATAGTTATGTAGGTGACATGTTTCTTGTAGTCATCAGGATCATCTGACTATAATAAAGCCAGTTGACACTCATTCCACAAGTGACTCTGCACTTATGGAACTGTAACCACACTTCCTTTTTCTCTAATATACATGATGCAACAAGAGATTAAAAAAAAATCTTAAATTTGTTAAGGAACTTAATAGTTTGGGAAAAAATGCTTTTTGTTTAACTGCATTTATGAAAATATTCAAATGCACCAGAAGGCGCTTACTTACGGTGCTGACTCATATGCAAGTAATACAGAGCAGCAGACTGCTGTAAAGCAGGGTTCTCTGAAAATGCTAAGGTCCTCAGAGCTTCCAAGGAGTCTTTTCCAAATGGTGACATCTGAAAGCCTGCAGGACATACAACGAAAGCTCAGACTTAGTTAATCCTCAAAAGGTTTATTGTACGAGGAGTTCAGAATTCCCAGGGATTTAAACCAGCAAGCAACCCAAACCACAAACGTATGAACTAGCATATTGGAATGGACTATAGCAAGTCTGCTCTGGTACCACATCTTCAAAAGTGGCCAGTATCAAATGCTTCTGAAGAGGGTTTGATAAACCTCATAGTGAATAACCTGGAATAATCTGCCCTAGAAGCTTCTTCCAAACCACTGCGCTTAGTGGTTGGAAGGAAGATCATTTATATCCCTTATATTCTTTTGTACCCTCTCTAATGTAATTGTGGATGTTCTTGTTATTAATCCTTTCTTAAAATCATAGGCCCGTGGTTAAATGATATCTTGTGATTGCAGATTGCAGAGCTCATGTATAAATTATATGAAAGCATTTTCGTTTTTGGCTTTCAATGTATTTTCATTGTGCTCTGTTAGCATTATGATAAAGGAGCAAATAGAATGAAGAAATGAGCTGTAATGGCCCTTGAGTTACACTCAATTTGCACCAGCCACCAAATCAGATGGTTTCTCTTAAGTATAAAATTAGTGTTCTACAACTACCACCTCAAATACTGCAATATCATAATTAATGCAAACTGTAATATTTTGCACCACTCTTACATTCTTACAAGTCTGGAGTGGAATGGAGAAATGCCCCGCAATAACTGCTGAAAAGGAAATACATTTCTAAAAAGTACAGCCTGAGTCTGTGGAAACCACGACCTCAAGATCTAGTTTTAGCCAAGAGGTGAGCACAGAGCAATAAAGAATTAAGTATTTATATGGATAAAAGAACCCTTTATTTTAGGCAGGATACAGCAGGGATATATATGCTAATGTTTCAGTGCATATAAACCAACCTCTTATTCAAATCATTAGAAGCTATTAACACATCAAGTGTAACAAACTCCTATCTTCTGTATTAAGAATTGATTATTATTAATTTTGGTTATTGAATAGCAACTATTGTAAAAGGAAAGATTAACCAATATTTGTAGATTATTTTTTTAAGATTAAACCCTGCTGCTGGAAAGTGGAGTGGCTGAATCTCCTAGTCATCTGTGTGTCTCTGGGTAGGAGAAGGCAGAAGTGAAAACCAGTCCAAATTTTTTTTTGCCCTTAATAAAGATCTCATTATGCTGCATGGGCTTATGAAAGAATTTCATTTCTTCATTATCAAACATGAAGTCTGTACTCAGCCCCTTCCATTACTTGACTCATGGCTCTCTATGAAGATAATGGGATTTGTAATAGGGCATGTGATGAACAGAGGGATCCAGGAACAGAGATGAGTTAGACTATGAAACACTGAAAAGCCATAAAGAATTTTATAATGTTGGTCGTTTTGAACTGGTGAATAGGAAATTAGTGAAGTTGTATAAGAATGATGTGGTCACACATTTCTGTACACATGAGGCACTACACATGAGATTGGCTGGAATTCTACACATACTGGCATCTGGAGGGATGAGCCTTCACTTAGACAGCATAAAGAATGGAATTGCAATATTTATGGTAGAAAGACAATGTGAATAAAGCTGAAAATTATTAGCATGGGTGATATTTTAGGTTAAAGAAAGACATATGATGACCAATGGGGAGAAGAAAGAAAGAACAGCTAATCAATAATTTAATGCTGTGAGATTCTACAGGGGCAGGGAATTGGGCCAGGGAAGAGCCACCACAGGACAGAGATATCAATTTTGTAGAAGTGAACCTAAAATGAGAGGGAACTAGAGATGTCTGTGTGGTTTTGCAAATAAAATGGACCACAGAGTTGAGCCCAAATGAAAAAGAAAGGTCTTCATTTGTGGATCATTAACTACACGAAGAAAGTGTTTTCTATACTATTACAAGAGTGAAAGTATAAAAGCCATCAGTTGCAGCAAATATGAAACAGCATCAGCTCTTTCCTCCCTCCACATGCCATTTCATAACACAATAGTAGTGAAATGAAACCTTTCCTATCCATGCACAGACTAGCTTCTACAAAGACTGACTACAGAATGAGGAGCGGAAGTAGGACTAGAGACAATAGCTTCACCGGTAGGCTGCCCCTGGGTATCTTGGGCAAGTCACTTTTCTCCCCGTATGTCAGTTTCCCTATTTGTATAATGCAGAGAATGGTACTTTGTAAAGCATGTTAAGATCTGCAGACAGAAAAGCATCATATAGTATATTATCTCTCATAATATACTATCTACTTTTCGATGAACATTCCCTTTTTCTACTCTGAACCAAAAAACATCCCATATAAACTATTTTAAAACGTAACGCCTTGAGGAACCAGAAAATGCAAAATGTGCATGCCAGTATTCAAAACATTGTTAATATTTTACCAGCTAAACTCCCATGCTAATTACTGGGTACAATACGGCTAAACTATCCGACACATTTTCAATGGAGGGGAAGTGGAAGAAAAGGGAGAAGTGGCAGAAGGATGAAGCATACTGGTTATTATTCTGCACTGCTGGGTGGCTTTATAGAGAGCCATTGATGCTTAGCATGCTGCTGTAGTTTACATTAAAGACTGCTCCAGTATTCCGCTCCTGCCAAAAAATCAGTAAATACTGGCAACCCTGAGCCACCTTTGCCCCTTATCAGCTCAGCTGAAGTCTCCAATCAAAGCCATAACCTTTCTGGACCATCACCCCTATTTGTGACTCTCCGAATAAAAAACAAACAGGAAGCAACAATGCTCATCTGATGCAAATCACATTTATTTGCATTCTCTTTGTAGAATGCAGTTGTCACAGGTATGTGCAATCATATTACAGATATAGTATTTGAATAATAGACCACATTTGTGACTCCCCCCCCCCCCCCCCTCAAATAGCTGTTTAAGGACAGACATTAGGAATCACGAGTCTTTCCAGTTGCTGGCTCAAACAAAGCTAATGCAGTAATCTCAGTTTGTTCTGTTAGTCCATTGCTAAAGCAAAGATAGCATCTTTCAAACAAGGGATTAATATAATGCACCAAAAAGAACAAAGGAGTGTTGTTATAGTGGGAGCGGTTAATATAAATTTCAAAGTAAATCATCCTTTTGTCTTTTACTCCTTGAGCTGAAAGAGGTTGAACCTCTCTAGTCTGGCACCCTCAGGATCTGACCAGTGCTGAACCAGAGAATTTGCAGAACCATGGGAGGTCAATATTGTCTAGCAGCATTACCAACATTTTCACTGCTTATGGGGCTCTTAGAAGACATTTAGGTGTAAATTAGAGCTAAATAAGAGCATAGAACACTGAGAGCCAGGACTGGTGGTTGTAAACCAACTTTATGGGCCTGCAGAAACCGGCCACATCCAAGATAAATGGACATCTGGCTAAATAAAATCATGCCGGACCAGAGGGTGCTGGACTAGAGAGGTTCAAGCTGTATTCCATGCTTAGGCTCTTCCTAGAGATGCTTTGGGAGAAGACTCCAATGGAAAATAACCTAGACAATAATAGCAACCTCTAACTTTATTTTTGAGAAAATACATAAATTATAATGTGGAGATATTTCCCCTCATAGAGCTGGAAGGGTCTTTGAGAGGGAGGGTGCAAGGAGGAGTAGGGTTGCCAGGTGTCCAGTTTTGTACTGGACAGTCTGGTATTTGAGGGTTTTGTCCGGGAAACAAATTGAGAAATTACCAGACATATAAAATATCTGGTATTTTCTAATTAAGTAAGTTTTATTGTAATTAGGTGTATCAGTCCTTAGCTGCAAACTGCCTGGCTGGTAGATGCGCTCATGCTGTGTGTGTGTGTCTACCAGCCAGGCAGTTTGCAACTACTCGAGGGAGGGTATGTGAGGGGGGGGGGGGGGGACAAAATGGAATCCCCGGGGCTGGACTCACTCATGTGCCTGGGTCTGCACGTGCCTAGGTCAGTCCCGCTCCCCCCCCCCCTCCTCCCAATCTCCCCAGTCCAGCCCCACTGGCGGCAGCTGGTTGCCTCCCGCCACCTACCACTCTCCCCCAGTCAGCCCCGCTGCCCTGACGACCCCCCTGACCAGCCCCGCTTCTGGCAGCTGGTTCTCCCATCCTCCTCAACTCCTTCGGTCAGCCTTCCCGCCCCCTGTCCAGCCCTGGTTCTGCCGCCTGCCCTTCCCGATCTCTGCCGGAAAGCCCCGCTGCCCCCAACCCTGCTTCCGTTGGCTGCCAACCCCGATCTCTGTGGGACAGCCCCGCAGCCCCCAACCCTGCTTCACCCTGGGTATTTGGCTGTGTAAATTTTTAGTGCAATAACTAGTGGGAAACTGTGTGAATTTTTAGAGCATTCAGTCACCTTTATCATACAATTATTTTCTATCACTTTCTCTAATAAAGACTTCAAAGTTTCAACTATACCCCTTATGGTTTTATAACTCTCTGGGCCACTGCCTTAAATGTTGAGTAGTCCTTTATACTTGGGTAAAATGCTACCGTTCTGTCATTAGAGATCTATTTTGCTGAGGTGTAAATTACAGTGGAAAATCAGGCCTTTAACATTTATTGGCTAGGCAGGCCTGCCAACACGGTGTGGGGGGCAAATGGGACAATTGCACAGGGGCCTGATGGTTCAAAGGGGCCCAGAATTCTTGGCCATTGCTGCTGATGCAGTAGCAGTGGCTGGGCACTCTGGGCCCCTTTGAAACACACAGGAATGCTGTTCCACAGGGCTCTGAGGCCTGAGTGGGGAGGGCTCAGTGCTGCGCTCAGGGCAGCACTAAGGGCTGAGTGCCTTCCGCACCATCCCTTCTGCCCGAGTCTCCGCCTCTTCTGGGGTGCAGATCTGGCCCCCCCCACACTTTGCCCCCAGACTCATGGTGGGTGTCAATATGCCCTAGACTATTTTAAAATTCCTGAACCCCTTTTATGAATAGGCTAGGTTTCTACACTATGCCTTGGTCAGTTCTGGACTTTGCTACAGCTGTAGCCAAATGAGGCTGATCTGTTATAACATGGTTTTCTGCTGTCCAGCACATTAATTTGTAGTGTGTAATATAGGAAAGTCACCAGGAATTTCACCATCTTACCTACCCGGGCTAAAGCCTTTGCTATGTCTTAAAGAGTTTTTCAGAGTTTTCTATCAGTCATTATTAAAGCTTTAGTATGCAAGGTGAAATCCTGTGGCCTGCACGAAGACTGTAAGATGTTACTTGTAGAAGCCTAGTACAATAGGCCAATGGATCCTGATTTGGGCCTTTATATGCTCTATAATGCCAATATTTAATTAATAAAGCATACAGAGGCATAATAATGTGCTGTACTGAGGAATTTCTCACTCCATGTCCCATGCTGTGGGTACACGTACAAGACTTTGTCAGTAAGCAGGGGGTATGGTCATTGGGTCCACAAAGGGTTAAGATCCCACTAGCTAAATTCCAAGTGCAAATGAGGCACACTAGATTGTGATCATTCATTATTGCAACTAATAGATTCCAGTAGCTGCTACAGGCTGGCTGCACAGATAGCCTGCACGTTGCCTCTCCGGAGACCGCTTTCCATTGAACACTATAGTATAGTTAAAGTTTAAGACAAGAAACTGGAATCACTCATACAGGTACTTTGACAGTTTTCATATCTTTTCTGTAAACGTCACACTAAATGGAGCCAAATATGGCTCAGTATGGAACCAAATATGGCTCTTTTGTCATTCCCAAAATACAATGTAACTTTTTAAATTAAAATGAAAAATTAATTCAAAAATTTAAAAACGTGTTATGTAACTTGAATGCATGTACGAACTTGAATTTGGCCAGTTATGATGTAAACTTTAAAGAAATGTGTGAAAAGTCGCAGCAGCAGAAGTCCCGTTAAATAAAGTCTGTGAGTACAATGTTTCATTTATGCTACCATTAATCATCGTCAATTATCAACAATATTAAGTTATATATTTTCAGTCATGCAAATGGGGATTTTTATATGGCTCTTTGTTGACCACTTGTCCTGAATATTGATGTAGTTTGGCTCTTTGATTTGCAAAGGTTGACAACTTCTGGCTGAAGAAAACCAGTAATATACATTTGTTTATTAATGATAAGAAGCTGTACTTTCATCTTTCTGTTCTCTCTTTGTGTTTTTACAGTGGCCAGGAGATTTTTAAAAGTGCAGTGAAAATTTTGAAAATGTGGACAGACAGGCAATGCATTTCAGAAGGAACTATCCCCAGCGTATAGGTAGCTGCTACAATCTCTGAGGGTATGTCTACACTACAGCATTATTTCGAAATATCTAATTTCAAAATAGTTATTTCGAAATAATGCGTCTACACACAAAATGCATTTTGAAATAGCTTTTCGCTTTTTCGAAATAGCACGTCCACACTGCTTGGACACTGAATCACATTTAAGGCCAGTCGGAACTGGTTCCAGCAGGGCATCAGGTCAGAAGTAACCTTGTGGCCAGGGCAGCCAGCAGGGCTCCCTGGGAAGGGCTGGAAGCACCCTATTTCGAAATAAGCATCTACACAGTGCTTATTTCAAAATTGCAATTTCAAAATTGGCACTATTCCTCATGGAATGAGGTTTACCAATTTTGAAATAAGCCCTCCGCTATTTCAAATTAATTTCGAAATAGCAGTTGGCTTGTGTAGATACTAGGAAAATTATTTCAAAATAATGGCTATTTCAAAATAACTTTGCTGTGTAGACATACAGAAATAAGATAGGGTTACTCAGGGTATTAGATACGTTAACGTAAAGGTTCGCTCCTTTAGAATCCTGCCTTTTTCCTCAACAATTATCTGATGCAAAACAGATCATCCAACTTTTACTGTATTCAGTACGGCTTGTCTTCATATTGATCATATATGCCTATTTTGTTTCAACAAAACATCCTCCTCCTTACATCCCCCTCTGTCAAGATAAATGGAAACTATACTTTGTGGACTTGGTCCATGAGCAGCAGAGGGCCCGCGAATCCCACTGAAAATTGAACCAGTCCAACATCACACACACAGTGTCCTGTCAGAATCAGGCTGCATTTTTGTTGTTTTGTAGGACCACAACAGCCTCAAAAACAGACTTGGCAGAGGGGTAGGAATGCGTGTATTCTGATACAGGATAATTCTTATAATAATATTTTAGTGCACAAACCCAACTCTGATACATGAAAACACAAAGACCCTTACTGATGTGACAAACCAGTAAATGAATAAATTACATAACATATGTGACTACAAAGATAGTGTGCTAACATATGAGAAAATTAATGTGAATCTAACTGACTAGAGTGGATCTGTTAAATGAATACATTCTGTGAGTACCACAGCAGAACAAAGTTTTATAAAACACTAACATCCTCTAAAAGCCTGTCACATACCTAAACTTAATTTGTAGCTGTGCGGTGATTAAAGAGCGGGATCACATTCTGTTTCCAGCACTGTAACTCCAATAAAAAGGAAGGTGAGACAAGGCAAAGATTCAGGTCCCTCCCACTAACCTTATAAACTTCAGCCATAATTTCTAGAAGACTCTGTATTATGAAAGATGATTTTTGTGTGCAAATCAGGGATTGCATTTGCTGCTTCGGCACAAAGGAAAGCT
This sequence comes from Pelodiscus sinensis, assembly GCF_049634645.1. Taxonomy (NCBI): domain Eukaryota; kingdom Metazoa; phylum Chordata; order Testudines; family Trionychidae; genus Pelodiscus; species Pelodiscus sinensis. Next base: position 97,228,853 of record NC_134713.1, on the reverse strand, counting down.
ATTGATCATTTTGATGCAGCACTTTATTATACCACATGAACCCTCAGTTTCCCAAACACAGCAGGAAAAGCACTATAGCTGTATGGCTGCATCATGGCACTGAACCGCACAAAACCAAGTTGGAACAAACAGCACAGTTGTCATGTAGAAAAAAATCTCTCCCAAATAACCTCACCTCACCTGTTTCAATGTGTTGCAGAAACTCTCTTGCCGTCTCCTTTTCATGTGGCTGAAGGACAGGATTGTATAGCTGTCTGGATTCAGAGCCCTTTTGTTTTAGGCAGGAACATTTACTTATTAGAATTAAATACTCCTTAATGTTCTGTATCAGACTTGAGGCTATCCTCTTCACAAGAGAGACAAAATCCTGAAGCAACTTCACACACTTTTTACACAGCTGGTCCATTTTTATTTTACTTGTTCTGCTACCAATGAAAAACACGAGAGTAAAAAGGAGAGAGATGAAAAGTGTAGCTGCTTCCCACCTTCACCCCTTTTTGCATTAAGTTGTTGCTCCCATGTTCGTGTATGTTACAGATCTTCATTTATCCAACACTGTCATAGTACTGTAGAGCCAATGCAAAACTGCTAAGTTATTTTCTACGTGCAGACAAACTGCATGGCACAACAAAACTTAACGGCCAACAGTAGCTCCTTTGTGAGAGCTATAAAATGTAAGCATAAAGACTGGAACAGAGCCACGTAAAATCACTGTTTCTCTGCTTTGGTTGAAGAAAAATAAAGCAATCACACAAAACTGTTCCATAAATTACAAATGAACTGTATTGAACCAATCACCAAAGTCTTCACAACACAGAGGCCAGTGAAAGCTTCTGGAATAATGGACAAAGAAGGCTGTGATTATGTAAAGTGACATCACAGCTGAAGGCAAAGGACCACCTACTCCACACCTTTTTAGCCAATAGGGAAGGTTAAAAAAATCAGCAAACAGGTTTTTCCAGTTTCACAGAAGTTTAGACAGAAACAAAGGCCGAGTCTGGCTATGCAGACAGTTCATAACAGTTTCAAATACAGTAAAGCTAAAAATGGAAAAATATGTAAATACAGATACAAAAGGATATGGAGAAGATTAGACGGTATGTAAAAAAGTGATCAAGGTCCAATGAGGAGAGATAAAGGGAATCCAATTCCCCTTGCTAAAATTAACTTCTTTACTTATTTTTCTGAGGATGAAGAGAGAACAGATGAGTAGGAGAGTGCTTCCCTCTCTTCTCTACTGCTTCATGAAGTTTCACTGCTGTAGATGCCCTCTCTACAAACACTTATTTATGAAAGTATCAGAGGAGTAGCCGTATTAGTCTGGATCTGCAAAAATGACAAGGAGTCCTGTGGCACCTTATAGACTAACAGATGTATTGGAGCATAAGCTTTCGTGGGCAAAGACCCACTTCGTCAGATGCATGTAGTGGAAATTTCCAGAGGCAGGTATAAATATGCAGCCCAGAATAATTCTGGCCTGCATATTTATACCTGCCTCTGGAAATTTCCACAACATGCATCTAACGAAGTGGGTCTTTGCCCACGAAAGCTTATGCTCCAATACATCTGATAGTCTATAAGGTGCCTTAGGACTCCTTGTCGCTTTTATTTATGAAAGACACCATTCAAAATATGGAATGCTATTTTAAATGTTCCTGAGGCTTCCTGTAAAGTCAGGGTTGACCTGTCCCTAGATCTCTTCATTAGGCAATGAATTTGTGCTGGTGTGTTGTACAATCACTCATGCCAGACTACTTTTATCAATGTATTTATTACACTGTCATGGATACATATATACCTCTGCATTTGACATGTTTGCTTGTCATTTTAAAATACTTTTATACTTAAGGTAGGAGTTTCAATCATTCTTAAGTCACGGAGAAGCTCAAATCCCATTGACTTTCAATAAGACTTGTGTTCCTAAATCTCTTACTTTTGGAAATTTCTCCCTTTGTCTATTACGCTTAAATCTATCAAACGTATCTTGGAGTTTTCATTGGGATATTTAGGGATATAGCTTTTGGGTGATATTAAATCCCCTAAATATGTATACTATTCAGTCTGAACCAAGAGCTATCTGGTTCCCTTGATAACCACTAGATATGAGCCTCTCTCTCCCCTTTAATCATCTTTTATGAAGAAGAAGTTTGGAGGCATTCTATCTCCTTGCTATTCAATCTAGTGATGTATTATGACTACATCCCTGCATTATGTTCAAGAGTGGCCAGCTGGCTCATTCTCTTCATTACTGTTTCTTAGGGACAGGGGAAGCAGGCAGGGTTAAGATTATCTGTTCCCTCCTCCCTTCTGCCAAATTCACCTTGTAAGGATCTAGAAGATAGGCTAGCTTTCCAGTCACATATTCTGTATCAACAGAACTCAGAGACTCACCACTTATGTTCTGCTGCCACCACCACTAGCCCTTCAAACTTTGCTATTAGGATGAATGTCCAAGAGAGCAACGTGGTATCATAAAAATTTCAGAATCTATCATGTTCCACTTTCATAATTCAACCCTGGTGAGCAGATCTGCCACATTTCACTCATTTAGGATTAGTTTTAAAGTCATTTAAAGTGTCTATGTGAGAAAAGATGCAGAATTTCACAGAGACACAATTATACATTCATCTACTATATATTTTAGGGAGTTGTCTGTCTGTTTGATCAAGAACTCTTCCTAAACGGCAAGAGCTAAGATCACTGAATTTGGTATTCAGCTTTCTCTTATAAGTTAAAGCAATATAAGGGTTTAGTTGTGCTAGGAAAACAGGATGTGTCCAGAATGGGATTGCTTCTCATAAAACCAAACAGAAAAGAGACAGAATAATCATAAGAACATAACATAAGAACATAAGAATGGCTGTACTGGGTCAGACCAAAGGTCCATCTAGCCCAGTAGCCTGTCTGCTGACAGTGACCAGCACCAGGTTCCCAGAGGGGGTGGACCGAAGACAAAGATCAAGCGATTTGTCTCGTGCCATCTGTCTCCAGCCTCTGACAAACAGAGGCCAGGGACACCATTCCTACCCCCTGGCTAATAGCCTTTTATGGCCCTAGCCTCCATAATTTATCTAGCTTCTCTTTAAACTCTGTTATAGTTCTAGCCTTCACAGCCTCCTCTGGCAAGGAGTTCCACAGGTTGACTACACGCTGTGTGAAGAAGAATTATCACTTATTAGTTTTAAACCTGCTACCCATTAATTTCATTTGGTGTCCTCTAGTCCTTATATTATGGGAACTAATGAATAACTTTTCTTTATTCACACTCTCCACACCACTCATGATTTTATATACCTCCATCATATCCCCCCAGAATCAAATCAAGTATAGGCCTCGTAATTGACAAAATTGAGTGAATGTTGAAAGAGACCGAATCAAGATGAAACCGAGATTATAGGGATGAAGAAACAAAATACACTTGATGGAATTCCTGAATTACAGACCTGAGCAATGCCCCGTAAATCTATTAGTTAATATATTTGTGTTTCTGTAACACCTTTCATCTGAAGATTTCAAAGTGGCTTACAGAGACACAAGTGAGATAATATCTTTTATTGGACCAACTTCTGCAGGTGGAAGGTAAAAGCTTTTGAGCTACAGAGAGTTCTTTTTCCAGTCTGGGGAAGGTAATCAGGATATCTGAATTAAATACAACCTGGTACAGATTGTTAAGCATAAAGTGTAACATATGTTGCAGGAGGCCAGTTGAAAACAAGTGGACAATTACAGATTAGATTGTTAGACATACCAGGTTTGAAGTGGGCAATTAAGGGTAGCTGGCAGTCAAATGCATTACAAATTATTGTAATGAACCATAAAACAAGACTCCCTGCTGAGTCAATTGTTTCTGGCGTACATCAAAGTTATGAATTTAAGGTCCCAGGCTCACCTTTTGAAGGTGTTGTGCAGATTTCTTTGAGGATGACTGTTGAAAGAGCAAACATGGAGTAATCACTTTGTGAGAAATGTTCAGCTGTTAGTGATATGGCATTTTTTGTCTTTTATTGTTTTCTAAAAGAGTTAATTCAAAAGCGTAGTGACTGATTTCATCCACATAGTTATTATTGGTACATTTAGTGCAATGCACAAAGTGAATGACATTGTGATAAGCATATGTAAGACCCATGAATCTTAAAAGCTGTGTTGTGGCTAGTATTGATTGTCACATCAGTGGAGATATATCTGCAGGATTTGTATCCATTTTTCTGGCAGAGTCTGATGCTCCTTTAAATTGGTGGGTCCTGGTCTATGGGGAGTTTGCTTGTAATGATGAGCTTGGCAAGATTGTGGTGGCAGAGTTGAGATGAGGAGGGTTGTTCGAAGGCCAGAAGAGGGTGTTTAGGAAAGATTTCTTTCAGGGTGGACTCCCTATGAAATATGGGCTTTAACTGTTTCAGGGTGCCTTCTGTGGATTCTTGTGTTGCATAGAGGTGTATTTTCTTTCTTTCCCTGTATTGAAGCAAGTTCTCCAGGGTATTTGGGTGGCCCACTCCATAGTGAAATCTATTTTTTGATGAAGTGTTCTTGTTTAGTGAAGGTAGTTTTAGGTGTGCACACAGACCCTGCACATCCAACCTTTTTCCTGCATCCTCTGTTCCACCCAGCCTCTGTATCCTCACTGTCAGCCCACTCTTGCATCCTACCTTCTGCCCAGACCCCATAACCCCACCCCAGCCTGCACCCTGGCAGCCCCCTCCTGTGCACTGAACCCCTGATCTTTGGCCCCACCCCAGAGCCTTAGTTCCTCTAGGCTCTGGGGTGGAGCTTGAGTATAGTGAGGTGAATGTCTTTTTTCTGCTAATCTATTGGGACGCCACATCTGTGAGCATTTTTTTCCTCATTTGGGAGGCCTGACCAGTAAGAGTTTGGGTTTTTTGGGTGGTTGTTGTTTCTCACTTTAGTGTGGCTCCTGATTGATTTTTTTTGTGGGTCAGTGGTCCCAGACCCCCCCAAAATTCCCCACTCCTGGTGTGTAGAGAGGTGACATACATGTTGCTGACAAGCCTGGTGTTCTGAAGGGAGGTTGTTAATGTTGTGGAGTTTCTGGAGGAAGTTATTAGTGTTTCGGTGAAAGCTGACCTTTTGTGTGGTTAGTCGATTGAGGATGGTTTCCTTACATTCCTTTACAAATGAAGAGACTGCCTGAGTTGCCTTGTTTATGTATCTTAGGAAGTATGCAGAAACTCCCATCCTGGCATAGGTTTATGGGAAGTGAGGTTGATAGTGTATAAGTGTGCATGGTTACACGCAGGGTGTCCCCCTCCCAATGCATCTGTATCAGAGGCAGCAGTGTGGAAGGGGGCAGGTGAGCACCAGCTCCCAGGAAGCCACCTAGATACAGGGGCAACAGGAGGGGGAGCCTGTACGTGTGGAGAAACAGCTTTTAAGCCAATTCCGTGTATGTACTGGCTCTTGTAGAGCTGCCTCCGCCTCCTCCCCCTTCCCCCACTGCTGCCTAGGAGGCAGCATTGTCATGGAGGGAGAGAAGCAGCTCTGCAGGAGCCAGTGCTAGCATTGCCAGATCCTTTAAAAAAAATACTGAACTTGGCGGGGAAAAAATTGGTTAAACAAAAAAATCCAAGGGACTAAATTTGTTGAGGGGAAAAAAAAAGGGGGGGACCAAAAAAAAAAAAAAAGGTCTTTACATGTCCCCGTGCTCCCTGCTCCACCCTGGCCAGACACAGCAGGGGAAGAATGTTCCCACCGGCCTTCCGTCCGAGAAAAACAGAAAATACCAGACATTTTACATGTCCAGTATTTTCTGTTTTTTTTAAACTGGACAGAGGCGGCAAAAACCGTACACTTGGCCACCCCAGCCAGTGCTCATGAGAGGCATAAGGATTTTGTGCAAAATGGAAGCAGCTATACTGATTCTTTTTACACAAAAACCTCTTGCGCCAAAAGAAACAGCAGAAAATATGCTAATGATGTTGCAACTTATGCTAATCAGTCCCTCATTGGCATATTTTCTGCCACAAAAACATGTAGTGTAGACATAGCCCAGGGCTGTGTCTAGACTGGCAAGTTTTTCCGCAAAAGCAATTGCTTTTGCAGAAAAACTTGCCAGCTTTCTACAGTGGCCGCTTGAATTTCTGCAAGAACACTGACTTCTTACTGTCTGAAATCAGTGCTTCTTGCGGAAATACTATGCTGCTCCCGTTTGGGCAAAAGTCCTTTTGCGCAAAGCTTTTGCGCAAAAGGGCCAGTGCAGACAGCTCAGATTTGTTTTGCGCAAAAGTGCGTCTAGATTGGCACGGACGCTTTCCTGCAAAAAGTGCTTTTGTGGAAAAGCGTCCGTGCCAATCTAGACACTCTTTTCCGCAAGTGCTTTTAACGGAAAACTTTTCCGTTAAAAGCATTTGTGGAAAATCACGCCAGTCTAGACGTAGGCCTAGTGTGCAGTGTTTTTCAACCAGTGGTACGAGTATCCTTAGAGGTACTCGAGAGAAGTTAGGGGGGTATGTCAACACAACTGAAATTTGAAGAAAATTGGATTTTTATTTTAAGTCTTACAGCGCTTTATTATTTTTGTACTTTTTACACCCAAAAATGTCATCGCCCGCCCAGCTACGATTTACTTGTTTAAACAAATGTGTTGCAATGGTAGAAAAAAATGGTAGAAAAAAATGTTGCCTGAAAACTGTAGGTACTGAATATACTTATAATTTTTTTTTAAAAGGGGTACTTTATAAAAAAGGTTGAGAAACACTGCTCTGGAAGCAAGAAGAGTTATTCATTGAGTGCTTAGATGAAGGAGCGCCCTCTACTGAATTATCTTTACTTCTTTCCCTAAGCATCCAGTCCAAGGACTGACACAGCTTAATACCACTTGGTTTGTGAAACTAAATAAAATCCGTGTGAAATGATGTAATTTGAAGGATTAGTGTCAGGCTTTGGTACAAGAACTAAACGTTACACAGCTCAAATTCAAATGTTGCTGTCTCTTATGATGGAGTAAACTTGGAGTAACTCCACTCATTTCAATAGAGATGGTCCAGCTTTACACTGGTTTCAATAAAAGGAGTGAAATCCAATCTTTGTGCTCTTAAATATCTGTGGGAGTGGGACTCTATCATATTGTAATTTTGCAATTCAGCCTGTCATGATATGTTATAAAAGCTTCAGAAAGGTAGCCAAGTTAGTCTATAACTAGAAAAACTTAAAAAACAAATAATCCAGCAGCACCTTAAAGACTAACAAAACATGTAGATGGTATCATGAGCTTTCATGGGTACAACCCACTTCTTCAGATCAATGGAGTATTAAAAGTCCAGGTCCAAAATAAATAGCTGATTGGGAGGAGGGGAAAAATAGTGAATAATGAAAAATAGTGTTCATATCCCAAGAAGCTGATAGAGAAGGTACGATATGATAGGTCGACACTGCTCTTAGTCCTCATAAGGGTTTTGACCATAGACTCTGAGAGTGATACTTCCCTTTTAGCTTTGGAAATGTGAATATATGAAGGAGCCCATCCAACACACAGAATATTCCTTCAATCTGAACAATTCTACTTTTAAGTTTTTCCTGTTTCCTGCTAGTCTAGTGGCTACCCTTCTGAAACTCTACTTCTATGCATCATGAACTTGGATGAGCCCTTGTAAATCCATATAAAACATAACCTGCCTATAAGACCTTTGAGAGAAGACGGAAGATACTTTTTAATATCCCGAGTTAGTGCAGAAAGAAGGCTAGGTGAAGAGAGAAAGCGAGAGAACTTTTTACTGTAGAGAGGAATTAAATATTAAAAGTAAAAAAAAACCCTTCAAGTTAGTGTTATTTTATTATGTACTCCCTACTGTAACCTGTGCCTGCATTACCTACATTGCAGGATTATAGTGAACACCCCCACTTTTTGTTGGGGTGGCAGTGCTGGAAGCATTAAGATAAATTCTCTGCTGCTGTCTCTTATCAGATAAGACAGTGAGGTATTGCACCAAAGCCCTATGCGCACGTCTGCTGCAAAAGCTATTGCAGTAAAGCGCTGTTGTTAAGAGACCGTTTTCCTTCCTGCAGAAAAGGATCAGTCGGAGCGAGGGCTGATCCGGGGCTGTGCTCCGCTTTACAGCGAACACCTTTGCATAGCTTCCTGTGCACGGGCGCAACCTTCCGCCTACAGGTAACCGACTCTGCTAGGGGCTGCAGGGGCCCTTCCCCCTGCGGGTCACGGCGCGGGGGAGGGGATGCTGCAGAAGGAGCCTTCCCCAGCTGTCACTCTCAGCGAGGGCACGAGCTGGCGCTATGGAATGCCCGGGCCTGCGGGGCGCCACGCGGGGGTGTGGCCCCTCCCTTTCTGGTCACTCGCTTTCTTAGATCCCGAAGAACAGGGTCGCGGGTGTCATGTGACTGAGTCTACCGTCACCTGACTAACCCGGAAGCACTGGTCGCCATTTTAGCTGTGGCAAAGACGCACGCTTCGCCCAAGACCAACATGGGGGGGGGGGAGGGGTGGCTACTGGGTTTGCGACTTTTCCGTTCTTGGAGCGGAAGTGACGTAGGTCTATAGTCTCGCGCAGCAGCAGCCGTCCCTTTCTCTTCTCTATGGTTTCCCCTTCCAGTCCTTTCTCTCACGGCGACGGGAAATGGCCGCCGAGCTGCGGTAAGGGAGCGGCGCAGCGGCAGTGGCCGGGATCGGCTACTCGGGCCACGGAGGGGGGGGAGTGGGGTGGCGCAGGGGGGGCCTTTCGGTCCCGCCAACGCGCCGGCGGCCTCGCGCAGTTTGTTGCGGGCGGGGTTTGTGGTTAGCGCTTGGTGCGGCCGGGCCGCCGGCGCGAGGCAGGAGAAACCACGGAAGGCGGAGACCCCCCCCCCCGCCGCCGCCGGGCGCGAGACCCCCCGTGTGTGGCTCTTGCCTCGCGCGCGCTTTGGGCCGCGGGGCTCGGAGAGCGGCGCTGTTCCAGGCGAGCGGGCGGGGCCTGGCGCGCTACGAGCTCTGCCCCCGCCCCCGCAGCGGCGGGAAGCGCAGGGGACGGGCCCCACTGGGGGGGGGGGGTCTCGGCGGCGTTATCGCCTGTCGGGAGCCGCCTCAGTTCAGCGGCGGCCGCGCCGCGGGCGGGCCAGGTAGCCTGCGGTGCGGGCGCCACTTTCTGTTTCCGCCGTTTTTCTCAGGCTTGGGAAACTGATCCCTTAACCCCGGGTGCCAGCGAGTGCCGGGAGCGCCCGCAGGGTCGCTTGCCTTGTGCTTTGCCTTTGTTCGCTGGGTACCTCTCCCCTGCCTTCCCTCGCTTCCAATGGCGAGGAATTAGGCTCGTGTTTATTAAATGCGCCAGCTGTATTTGTCAAGTCACTACAACTCTGACAGCCGATTGGAGATTTAGAAGCAAACCTTTTAGCCTAACATTTCTTTGAAGGAGTAGTTACTTTCTGCTGCAGAAGGAGCAGGAGGAGAGGAAAACAGGCTTCCTTGGCACTTCATATAGTAGCTATTTTCATGTTCTAAAGCAGTGGTTTTCAACTTGGGATCTGCAGATCACCTAAGATTTCCAAAAGGGGCTGGACTACCATTTGAAAATTTTTAGGGCTCCAGCACATGACAAAAAATGTAAAACAACTGTTTTAAGAGGATAGTAATTTCTCTTAAAAAACAAAAAAACAAAAAAAACATACAGTCCAGAGAGCCACTAGATCAAAATTATTGTATGTAAAATTTGCTGTTTAAAAAATACCCCTATTGCCATCAAATCTAAATTGTATAGTGGCAAAATTCTTCAAGACATTATGCTTTTGACTCTTTATTGCACATTAAATAAACACAGGCTTTTATCTTTATTTGTACTTGTGTGTACTAATATGTAGTATAGTATATCAGAATAAAGAAATTTTGCTATTATCAACATCTCATCTATTGCAGAAATATTTGTACATTTAATATCCTTTTTTTTCTCCAGAGAAATAATTTTTCAAATAAAATAGTTCAGGAGAGTATCAGTTTTATTACTTAATTGTCTCAGTTTAATGTCTGTATCCTAGTATTTCTTAGATTGTCTCTATGCTAGGCAGACAAAATATGACAATCATTTTCATTTTCTTCTGGGGGAACTCTGCACCAAAAATTGAAAATTCTGCATACAATAGTTTTGTTCTACATATTTTACTTGTCAGAATAATACAGTATAAACACTCTAGTTCTAATTATTTTGGTAATTTATTTCAACATACCTGTCAAAAAATACATTTTTAACCATGCAGAAAAAAATTCAGAACATATTTTTGATAGAGTCCTTACTAGGCATATTAATACATTTAAAATACAATATAGAAATGTATTGCTCTCACCCTGCAGAAGCAATGCCAAAGCTTGGGAGAGTTAAGGGTAATGGAGGAGCTGAGAGAGAGTAGTTATTGTTGGGAAGGAGCCTGGGTGTGAGTGGGGGAAGTATGAAACAGGTTTTTTTGGGGGAAAGGGGATTGTTGGGGAGCCTGTCCCATGCAGATACTGCCTGGTCTGTAGCCTCTCCCATTCAGCCAGGAACATCTGTCCATTTCCCACGTCCTGCAACTCTTTTCTCCTATCCGCTTGTGCCTCTGCATCCCCATGCGTTCCTGTACCCCCTACTCATCCTAAAGTGGCCCTTCCTCCGTCCTCCTATTCTCATGTGGCTCTGCACCCCCACTCCCGGTCAGTCCCTGCTCCAGTCTGGTCCTCCACTAGCCGTTCTGAATCTGTCTGTATGATTCCCCCTCTCTATTAGCCCCGTGTGTCCCACTCTGTCTATCATTCCCCATGTACCAGTGTTTCTCAAAATAGCTGCAGGCCTGCTTTGGAAAAGCTGCTAGTGGATCCGTGCCACTTTGTTTACCTAACAGCTCTGTAGCCACAGAGCCTCACCGTTCTCATGGTTCCGGTTTGCCATTTCCAGTAGGGATGATTATACAATTAACTGAGCTCATCAACTTCACTCATTTCCCCAACCCCTTGCTGTCTCTGTATCAGAGACTGCAAGGGGTGGGGAGTGGGAGCCGATGCCTGTGAGAGGCAGGCTTAAAAGCTGGCTCTCTACAAGCACTAGATCTGCCTGCCCCTCCACCCCGCACTGCTACCTCTGATAGGGTATGTCTACACTACCACCCTAGTTCGAACTAGGGTGGTTAATGTAGGCAACCGGAGTTGCAAATGAAGCCCGGGATTTGAATTTCCCGGGCTTCATTTGCATATTGCCGGGCGCCGCCATTTTTAAATGTCTGCTAGTTCGGACTCCATGCCCGCGGCTACACGCGGCACGAACTAGGTAGTTCGGATTAGGCTTCCTATTCCGAACTACCGGTACACCTCAGAAGCCTAATCCGAACTACCTACTTCGTGCCGTGTGTAGCCGCGGGCACGGAGTCCGAACTAGCGGACATTTAAAAATGGCGGCGCCCGGCAATATGCAAATGAAGCCCGGGAAATTCAAATCCCAGGCTTCATTTGCAACTCCGGTTGCCTACCTTAACCACCCTAGTTCGAACTAGGGTGGTAGTGTAGACATACACATAGAGAGGCAGCAGTGTTGAGGATGGGGGGGGGAGGGCAGCCTAGAGCAAATACATGCAGGGAGCTGGCTTTCAAGCCTGCTCCCTGTGCGTATTGGTTCTCCTGGACTTGCCCCCCCCCCCCCAGCTACCTCCTTAAAAGCTGGCTCTCCCCAGTGCCGCTTGACCCCCTTCTCCTTACCCCCACATTGCTGCCTCTATCAGAGGCAGCAGTGCGGGGGGGACACAGGAAGGGCTGCTGCTAAGCAGCCTCTTTCCGTGGCGGGCCTGAGCGCGCTGTGGACAGAGCAGCCTCCGTCCATGGGGAGCTTGGACACCCTGCGGACACAGGCTGTTGTTACCCCACACTGCTGCCTCTGTATCAGAGGCAGTGGGGTGGCAGGCAGTCCTTCTGCTTGGAGGGCTGATTTTTTTAAATTGGTTCCCCTCATGAACCAGCTCCCACCTGCTACCCCATGCTGCTGCCTCTGATATAGAGGCAGCAGTGTGGGGCTGCAGGGGGCTCCCTGGGAGTGGGATTGGCAGTGCTCGGCTTGCCAGCTCTGTCCCCTGGGGACTATTGAATAGTTATGTAACTGATAAGATTTCATGCGGTTACAAAACTGTTCTGTTACACGGTATGTAGTATCCCAGTTTCCAGCCACGGGGATCCATGGGAAGGGGTGGCCTGGGCCACACCATATCCTATTCTCTGTAACCAGGTTCTGCAGGAATATTGCTGTGGAAAAAAGCAGCCTCGGCTTTCTTCTGATCTCCTACTGATTGGTACAGTGAGCCACTTCCACTGTTCTGATGCCACAATGGTCCTTAGTTGGCAAAAGAGGTAATTTCAGCTCTATTCTGGCATAATGTATTGTCTGTGAAGGGATTGTCTGAACTAGGGATGTTAACTATCGTGTTTACATAAAAACATGTTACTGCTTGAATCACATGTTTACATGTGGGTAGGGAGAAGGTGGGAGCCAGTACTCTTGGGGAACAAGCTTTTAAACTGGCTCTCTGCAAGTATTGGCTCCCTCCCGCCCCTTATAGAAACAGCAGCGTGGGGACAGGTGGCTCCGCAGGAACACACACATGCAGGGAGCTGGCTTGAAAGACAGCTTCCTGCATGTACTGGCTCCATGGGATCCAGTGCTTGTCGGGAACCTGCTTTTAAGTTGGCTCCCCCCAGAACTGATTCTTGCCTCTCCCCTCCCCTTGCTGCCCCTGATAGAGGGGGTACGTGTAGTCGTTAGGATTAATTGAGAAGCCCAGGCTTATTGGGTAATCAATTAAACCTCCATACACTAACATCCCTCATCTGAATGTAATATGTGCATTAAGGTTGTTAAAATGTGATTATCTGGCTAATTGTGTAGTTGATACAATTTGTATCGACTATACGATTAGTCAGTAAGCCCTGCTGTGTGGAACCTCAGTGGAGGTAGCTCCAGGAGTTGGCTCTAGAGCCACCCACACTACTGCTCTGCATTTTAAATGTAGTAAGAGCCGCTGGGCTTTACTTCACTTAAAATGAAGAGGCTCAATGATCAGTGCAAGCCAGGATTGCTTGGTCCTGGTTTGCACTCAGTCCAGCAGCCCCTGTTCGCGGCGGCCAGGGCTGGCCATGGACAGGGGCTGCTGCCCTGGCTGCTTTGTGGCAACAGCTCCTGTCTGCGGGGAACCCAGCTTACTGCGGGGATCCCTGTGGACAGGGCTGCTTCCCAGCAGCATCGCTTATCCCCACCCGCTGCTGCCTCTGATAGAGGCCAAGGGTGGGAGGCGGCACCCTGGAGACAGTGCTGGGGGGAACCGGCTTCTAAGCTGCCTCCCCGCAGTGCTGGTTCCTGTCTCCTCTCTGAGAGGCAGTACTATGGACCCCTTGCTCACCCCATGATCCCTGCCACATGTTTGCTTTTGAAATGTGCAAGAGCCCTAAAGGGCTCTTGTACATTTCAAAATTAGAAGTTCCAGGAATGGGAACCTGTGCCAGCGGGGACTGAAGCAGTCCTCTCTCATGCTGTTTTCCCACTGTGCCTCTGCCTCTCCTGTCCCCTGCGGAGAAGGTGCTGGGGGGGAACCGCTTAAAGCTGGTTACCCCCAGCACAAGCACCTGATCCTCCCCCCACCTTGATGCCTCTCTTTGATAGAGGCAGCAAGAGCTGGGGAGCAACTAGCCAAGTGGATACTCGACTGTCCTATAAGCATTTGCTTATCGGATAATCGACCAGTCGCTATCATCCCTAATGTGCATACAAGAAATCTCAATGTTGAAAAATTTGAAAACATATGCAAAATTGCAAATTGAGGTTCAATATTTGTCCATTGAGAAAGTAGTACACGTGTTATCCTCAAATGTTTTCAATTTATTTTGTATCCAAAAGAACAAATAGATGTGCCCCAGTAAATCAAACAACTTAACTTCCCTGTTTTTTAAACACACATTCCCAAGTTAACCTGGGCAAACTTTGTATCCTATATTAATAGAAATTTGTGCTACTGTTGCGTACATTAATTTGTTCATTGTAAAGAGTATTTCAAAATTATATAGATTATTCCAGTTGGTTCCTAAATGCTTCATATAAGTATGTGATGTAGAAGAGAAGGGAAATGCAGGAGTTTTCTTGCATTTATAGGGTAAAAATAATGAATAGAGACTGTAAAACAGTAGTGTCCATAAAACTATATGTACTGCCAATGAAAAATCATGTTGAGGAAAAGTTGACTGGGAGAGGGGGGTGGAGGGGGCATTTTTTATAGTAAATTTTGCTTCCTTGTACAGAAATGCTAGCTAATTTAATACAACTTTGAAAAGGAAAATATTCTTTTTTTTTTTTTTTTTTTTTGTAGTCTTACATTAATGAAAATAGAATTGGTGATTCAAGGCAAGGATGTTAAGAGGCAGGTAACTGGATAATTATGCAGTCGATACAAATTGTATCAACTACATGGTTATTCGATAAGGGAAGGCACTCAGAAGGAGCTACTTCTGCTGTGGCTCTGCAATTTAAATGTAGTAAGAGCCAGGCGCACAGCAGCCTGGCTCCTACCACATTTAAACTGCAGAGCCGCAGAGGGGGTAGCTCCTGGACCCAGCGTGTTCCAGGACTGGGCTTGCTCGATCCCTGTTCGTACGGGGTCCAGCAGCTTCTGTCCGTGGGTGATCCCATTGGGGAGCTGGGAGCCCCATGGACAGCGGCTGCTTTGCCGCAGCAGCCCCTGTCTGCAGGGGGTCCCAGCGGAGAGTTGGGACCCCCCACTGACCAGGGGCTGCTGCTGGAGCAGCCTCCCTGCTCACTTCCTCCTCCCGATCCCTTCCCCTGCTGCTACCTCTGATAAGAGGCACAACGGAGATGGTTTTGGGGGAAACCAGCTTTTAAGCTGGCTCCCCCCACTGCCGGATCTGCTCCCCCCTTTTCCCTTGTTGCCTCTGACAGAGGTGGGGGGAGGGGAAATGCGAGTAGTTGACTCAACTATCCAATAAACCTAGGCTTATTGGGTAGTCAACTAATCGACTATTCTTATATTCCTAATCCAAGATATGTAAGGTCATATCTTTTATTCGACTCACTTCTGTTAATGAGCCTCTCTGTCAGAACAGAAGATTATCTCACCTGGCCTCTCTGAGGGTATGTCTATATTGCATTCTTCTTTCAAGAGAGGAATGTAAATACAGACAAACGAAATTGCAAATGGAGAGCAGATTTGAATACCCTATTTCGAAAAAAGAAATGCTGTCTAAACGTGGTTATTTCGAAAGAAAACCCTTCTTTCGAAATAACCCTTACTCCTTTAAAATGAGGTTTAAGAGTTATTTCTTTCTAAATAATCTCGTCTAGATAGCGTTTTTTTTTAAATAGAGTATTTCGAAATAGCGGCTGGATGTGATTATGCAAGTGAAGCACAAGAAATTCAAATCTGCGCTTCATTTGCAATTTCGTTTGTCTGCATTTGCATTCCTCTCTCCGAAGAGGAATGCAGTGTAGATATAGCCTGATATCCTAGGACCAACATGGCTACTACAACACTGCAATCAACAGTACATGAATTACCATAACTCTTGCTATCAAATTAGTTTAAATATGATTTTAACTTGCAAAATCTCCTTGGGACTTTAAAATAACAATTAGCGAAGGGCCAGAGTCCTCCTACAATGCTGAAATTTCTCTTTCTGTAAATTGGGGTGTGTGGGGAAGGAAGTATAAAGATTCAGGTAACAGTTTTTTTGTTAGTAGACAGGAATAATTTTCCTAAATATTTTTTTCAAAAATTTCTGTACATTATCTTTAAAACGGTGACAAAGATATGTTTTGTTAACATTGATGACACAACTATGAACAGGCAGGCAGAGTTGGGCATGTGGGATCATAACCATTTCAGCTTATCCTTTTCCTTTTTCATGGATCTTTTAAACATAGGTGTTAATGATAGTGGGAATGACTAAGCTCCTGAGATCCCTTGTTGTTTGCACTTTCTGAAAACATCATGATGGGCGTATCTGCTTGATTCTGGTGGATGATTAGCACTCAATGAGTATGCAGTTGGAGGTCTCAAGGTTCCTCCTGTTATATGCTGTGAGGAAATTTGTCTTCCTAACTCATCTTGTCCTCTGTTTTGCAGCCGCTATTTTTTTTTTTTAAACTATCTCAGTGGTGGTCTTTCTTTGGTGAGCAATGGACTAACCATTTTTTTAGAGTATTAAACATGAAGATGTTTTTTCTTACAAAATAGTTTCTTGCATGTACAATTCTGAGGCTCACATTGCCTGTGCTACCTAGAGTAGCAGTATCATGAAACTATACCAAGCAGGCAACACTATCATGCAACTAAAACTGTTCTATTTGCTGCTACAATTCAGAATCTTGTGAGCAGGTGTTTGAAACTGACAAATTTCTGTACCATTCTGCTGCTGTTAGAGTTGCAGGCAAACATGGAGGTGCAGTGGTTGACAAAGAAGGAGGGGTCCTGAATTGTAGGCTGAGAGGATTTAGTATAGAACCGTGGTCACCAACCAGTAGATCACGATCTACCGGTAGATCTCTGAGGCTCTAAGAGTAGCTCTTGAGCCCTTTCTGAACTGTGCGCCTGCGCAATACATTTACATTAGATTTCCTCATTTGAGGAGCAGCTACTCACTGAGCAACAGCACAGGTGAGAAGCTGTGAGGAATGGTGGGAATTTTTTTTTTTAAGTAGCAGTATAAGGATTGGGGATAGCAAGTGATGGAAAAGAGGAGAATAGAGAGGGCGGGGCTTCAAGGAAGGGGCGGGGCGGTAGATCTTGGCTTGGTCTGTCATTTAAAAAGTGATCTTGGGTGTAAAAAGGTTGGAGATCACTGGTATAGAAATCCAAGGTATTTTATGCTTACAGTTTTCCAAAGAAGCTAGATACCTGTGAAGGTTAGAAATGTTACTCTTCTAAAGGCTTTGGCTGTACATGGTTTTAGTAGTAATTTGACTCTTTTGCAAGAAGCATCTAGTTAATTTTGGGAAACAGCTGTACCTGAACAGGCCCATGTGTAGACACTATTAAAATGCTTTTACCCCAAATTATTAAATAATGTTGGGATGCAGAAGTATTTATGCACTGATCCTACTTATCACTAAAGTTCTGTGGAAAGGTGTCTATTAATTCAGTGGGGGTAGGAGTGAGCCCTTAATTTACATATGGCTGTGAGGTGCTCAGATACTTTGATTCTTTGGGCTGTAAAAATATCTAGTTCATTAACTTTGATACACCAGATATTAAGTGTGGTATACTAAAATATGATTCTGTTTAAGGATGTAAGCCAGGGGTCTCCAAACTACGGCCCGGGGGCCGGATGCGGCCCGCGAGGCCCTCTCATCCGGCCCGTGGAGACCTTTTTGGATTCAAAGGCAGAAGAAGTGAGATTGTTTCAAAACCCATTTGAAGCAGATGTGGCCAGTTGCCCAGATGAACTGCAGCTGGAAGTCATTGAGTTGCAAACAAATGACCTCCTTAGGGACAAGTTCAAAATAGGACTGGTGGGTTTTTACCAGTTTTTGCCCAAGGAAGACTTTCCTAATGTCAAAACTTTTGCATCAAGGTACCTTTCAATCTTTGGAACAACATACCTGTGTGAACAAACATTTTCAAGAATGAAATACGTGAAGAACAATTTGAGAACAAACTTGTCCGATGATAATCTCAGGTCACTGTTGATGTTAGGGACAACAAATCTAAAGCCAGAAATGTCTGCTATTTTGGCATCCAGGAAACAATTTCACCATTCACACTAATACAGGTGTTCATGTGTAGTGTATGAATGTGTTATTAAATAATAACTGAATAAAATAATATTAAATAAATAATTAAAAACAACATCCATGTTTTGATTGTTTTTTATTTGGACCTCAAGTGTGTAGTCGGCCCCCGAACTGCTGTTTGATAGTTAATGCGGCCCTCGGGCTGAAAAGTTTGGAGACCCCTGATGTAAGCAATAAGTCAACTATCCAATAAACATATGCTGATTCTAGGGGGAGCCGGCTTAAAAGCTGGTTCTCCCCAGCACCGTCTTGATGGGGGGAGAGGTGTGGGGGCAGGACACAGCAGGGAACTGGTGGCACTTCTGCCTTCAAAAGGTAGCAAGAGCTGGGGGTGGAGGGTGGGGGGGGGGTCTTGCTCCATTTCAAAGGCGGAGGTGCCCTATCAACTAATTGTATAGTCAATGCAAATTCCATCAACTAGTCCATTAGTTGATTAATCTAAATGTAACATTCCTAATTGTTTCTCCAAACCCAAATCTTTTGTGTAGAACTTCTCTGCAGTTGACTTTTTGTCAGTGCTGAGTTCTGGTGCAGTGGTATCCTGATGTGCTGTTCGACATTCTGATTCCTTGTATATTTAAAAAAGAGAAAATTTCTTATACAATGAAACATGGTGACTAGCAAAAGTTGATTAATTACTGTCCATATTTTATGCTGCCATAAGACTGCAAAAGAAACGCTTCTGAGGAAAATTTTAGAGATTTAAGTTACAGATGTAAAATCCCATTTTATTGGCTAACAGGTTAAACACATTGTTTAACTGATTAAAAGGAGGGCTGAGCGGAGCACCTGAATATGCATAACATTCACAATAATTTTTATGTTTTACAGAGATTAATATTTCTGAGAACACATTTAGAGAATTTTAAAATCACTTCATTGATTAACATCTAGAAGCCTAAGGTAAGATTAACGCTTGATTTATTTCTGATACTTTTGTATTTCTAGTCCAGCAAACTTCTCAGAAGGGGCTTTCACTGCAATGAACAACAATTACTATCTGAGCTGGGAATGGGGGATAGGTGGTGTGGGGGAGGGGGGAAGAAGCTCCAAACCTTGAGTTTCAGTACCTCAGGTGGATGTGTCAAGCTGAAGCACAAAGGTTTCAGCCCCAGGCAAGGAACCTGTAACCTGAGCATTGCTATCCAGGATTAAAGCCATGGGGTTTTGGCTTTGACCTCAGGTGGTGGAGCTTGGGCTTTGTCCCCTGGGCCCCAGCAAGTCTAACACCAGCCTGGTCATGATCCACTTTGGCGTCTCGATCCACATTTTGAGAACTTCTATTCTAGTCTGATCTGAACTTTGTTATTTAAAACATGTACATTGAATCGATTATTTTCATTTTTAAGGATGCAGTCATGAATTCCAGTTTTGAATATCTCTTATTAGTCTGTCTGAAAAAAATTAATTTGGCTTGAAATTGCCAGGTTTATTGAGAAAGGTAGATCTTTTTGTAAACTGAAGAAAATTAGTAAAGTTGGTCATTAAATTTGCTACTTTCCACATAGCCTATATAAGAATTTTCAGTGAGATTTAACTATAGTTGAAGAAAACTGGTTGCAGTTAAACAATGTGTTTTTAAAAAAACTGTTAGCATTTGACTGTCTATTCTACAAGAGCTACAGTGGCATAACTGCTATGCTGTAACAATGGTGTTGCAGTGCAGACACTTCCTATTGGACCTACCATGGTATGAATAGTTTGATTGTAGATTGCTGGCGGTAGCATAGAGAGACCATACGGAAGTTACATTTCATCTGTGTAAACAAGTTTTCCTTAAACTCAAGTAATAGAGGATTCCCTTTTTTGGAGTTAAAAGACTAAGGGTCTGGCTTTTGTAAGTCTTGTTTTATCTTGTTCCATACACAAGCTTTTTTTTTTTTTTTTTTTTTGTAGCCTAGGATTTATTTCAGAATGGCAAGTGCATGTTTTTCTGCAAATTACAAAGACAACTCTCAACTTGTGTTTAAATTACTAAGTTATCCTGAATGTAGAGCCACTTATTAGCAGTTCTGTATTTTAATAGATCCATTATAGCCTTATGTTCACTCACCATGTAATTAAAAAAAAAAAATCATGTATGTCTTGAACATTGTTATGGATGCTTTTTGAAAGTATAGGACGAACCCCTCTGGTCTAGCAACATCCATAATCTGGCATGATTTTAGTTAGCTGGATGTCCCCCTTAACTTTCCTGCAGTGTCATAAAGTTTGTTTACAGCCAGAGGTCCTGACTCTGTTTTCGTTGCTGTTACTTAGCTCTACTATACCCCTAAATGTTTTGTAAGAGCCTAGTGAGCAGTAGAAGTGTTGGTAGTGCTGCTAGACAATGTTTAACTTCCATGGTTTGGCAAATTTTCTGTTTTGGCATTAGGGGTGTTAACGGTTACCTGGGAAACAGATTAACTAATATGTGACAGCTTATCGGTTAATGCTCTCAGTTAACTGCACCGGTTCCTCTCCCCCCCTCCCCCCCCATGCCCTACATTTAAAACTCTGAGCAGCTGGCTCAGTCCCAGCCCGCCAGTGAGTTTTAAATTAAGAGCATGCAGGGGAGCTGCCCGCAGACTAGGGATGTTAAGGACTAGTCAACTATCTGACGAGAAGCATTTGCTTATCGGATAGTTAGTCAACTAATGGATTCTCTCTCTTCCCGCCCTCCCAGTGCCTCTGAGATAGAGGCACCAAAGCGGAGGGGGGGGCGGACCTGTGCGGCAGCTGCCCCTTTGAAACACTACTTCCACATTTCAAAGGGGCAGCTGTGGAGCCTGGGGTCATCTGGGGACTCCTCAGCTGATCCTGGACTCCGCATGGCATTTCCCCAGAACCTGGAGTCAGCCAGGGACTCCCCAGCTGACCCCAGGTTCTGGGGAAGTGTTGCACGGAACCTGGGCTCCATGGCTTTGAAATGCACAAGATTGCCCCCGCTGGGGATTCTTGTACATTTCAAAGCAGGCACCTACGGGCAGCCCGTAGTCGGCGGGACTTCCCGCTGGCCTTGGGCTGTACATGGAGTTCCGCATTCCTCCTTTGAAATGTACAATAGCTCTAGCCGGGGCTCTTGTGCATTTCAAAGGAGGAATGCAGAAATGCCTATCCAGTAGTTGATGGAAATTCCATTGACTACTCGACTTGTCAGTTAACCACATTTTAACATCCCTACCGCAGGCAGAAGCTGCTCCATGGGATACCAGAGTAGACTCTGTCCAGGGGGAGCGCAGGCCCCCTACACACAGGGGCTGCTGCTGCCCCACAGTGCTGCCTCTGTATCAGCTGGGATGATAGCCAGGAGCTGATCTGTGTGGGGCACTGATTTTTAAACTGATCTGGAGAGACCTGTATGTCTTGCATGCATCGCCTATTTTTGGGCTTCCAGCAGTCAGTAATATTTTTAAAGTCAGTCCCTGCCTGTGGAATATCCAAATCCACTGGGGGCAAGGGCTGCTCCCAGCCCCCACTGGTTAACCACCCTAGTCTGAGCAGTCTTATGTAAAGGAAAATCTTTGGGTTTTCCTCTGCTGCTCTCTTAGTTGATGAATAGATCAGAATAGTCTGGGAAAGTTTGAATTGCCATGGTCTAGCTGTATTGGCAGGGCTTCATGCTATAATTATAAAATGGGTAAGTCTGTGGTGTCCAGCATGCCAGACCCTAGGCCAGGCATGTCCAAAGTCCGGCCCGCGGGCCAATTGCGGCCCGTGTTCCGGTTTAATACGGCCCCACAGGTAATTTGGCAATATCTATCTTTTGTGGCCCCCAACAAATCCATATGTATTGAGATGAATACATTGTAAAATCTCAGTTAATGTCAGTTGGTCTAAATCAGTTATAAATATATTTGGACACAACATGTATACTTGGTGTTATGTTCCTGTTCATATTTTTTTAACTTAAAAGTTGACAGACAACCTTTATTACCAATAATATGTAATGTACTTTACAATGTTCCTGACATATATTTCAGCTTCCTGGATTTTTTTTCATCTGGCCTTCAGATATGAAAGGCAGAGTGATTTAACACCTGTTTAGATTTGTCATCCATGTGACGAAATGAAAAGTATGCCGTTTGCAATAAACTTTGCATAAAATAGTTAATTTGCATTTAATTTTAATGGTTCAAAGAATGTCAGGCAAAATGGTCGGCCCTCATGCATGTTCACTTAATCAAATCTGGCCCTCGTTGAAAAAAGTTTGGACACCCCTGCCCTAGGCATATGTGGCTATTTGGCCAGTTGAGTGTGGCTAGTTTGCTACAGCAGTAGCCACTGTAGTGACTACTGCTTCAGAACTGGTTGAACGCCTCAGAGGTAAGCCATATTTTTTTCACCATCAGTAACGTAAACAATTGGGATAGTCTAGTCAGTCTTGGATGCAATCTTTTTCCCTCCACAAAGTGTTGAACTGTGATATTTTACTTTTATACCATTAAAATTAGGGCTGCCAATTAATCAGTTACCTTAATGTTATCCCTTTGACTTTTTTCACTATTCTTTCATTCCATTAGAAATAATCCTCTGAAGAAAATGGGTCGATCGAATTCTAGATCTCATTCTTCAAGATCCAAGTCCAGATCTCAGTCCAGTTCTCGGTCAAGGTCCAGATCACATTCTCGAAAAAAGAGATACAGGTAAATTGATGGTTCTTTGGGCTAATTTGATTTAATATTGTGGTGTTTTTAGATGCTCTTTTATTTAATACTTCCTCCACTTACATTGTGGTCTTCAGCAGAAGTGAATTTGGGACCTTAGTTTATCTATTTTGAATTCAGCTTAAACTTAGTTCCATTTTAGAAGAACTAGATATTAGTACTGTTGCTGTAATCATTTAGTGCCTCACATATTTTACCCTTATACTTCTTCATGGTGAAGGACAAGAATACTGATTAATGCTTCCTAATTTTTTTTTCTTGAAATGGTATTTCATTTAATCCCTTACTGGAGGCTTATTGTTAGATCTCCGATATAGCTTTTCAAATCACAAGTTTACTTGCATTACTGACTTAACTTGCAGATTGATGCTGCAAATTAACATAGCCAATAAAGATGAATTGTAGAATTAATTTATTTTTAGTGTATTGCCAACAAATAGTATTATATCAGGGTATTAGTATATTTATTTATTTTAAAGGATTTTTGAATGGTCACGTACTAAATTTTTCTTTTAACTTTAGTTCTAGGTCTCGGTCCAGGACATATTCACGATCTCGTAGTAGAGATCGTGTTTATTCAAGAGATTATCGCAGAGATTACAGAAATAATAGAGGAATGAGACGTCCCTATGGTTATAGAGGAAGAGGTAGAGGGTATTATCAAGGAGGAGGTGGTAGATACCATCGTGGAGGTTACAGACCAGTCTGGAATAGAAGACACTCCCGAAGCCCTAGGCGGGGTCGTTCACGTTCCAGAAGTCCAAAGCGAAGGTCTGTGTCTTCTCAGAGATCCAGGAGCAGGTCTCGTCGATCTTACAGATCTTCCCGGTCTCCAAGGTCCTCTTCATCTCGTTCTTCGTCCCCATACAGCAAATCGCCTGTCTCTTCCAAAAGACGCGGGTCTCTGGAAAAGCAGGCTAAGAAAACTGAGGGGGCTCCTCTGCAAGATAGCCCTTTAAAAAGTAAATCCCAAGATGAACAGAAAGATACATTTGAACATGACCCATCTGAGTCCCTTGATGACTTCAATAAATCATCAGCAGCTTCTGGTGACATTTGGCCCGGCCTTTCAGCATATGATAACAGTCCAAGGTCACCCCATAGTCCTTCTATTGCTTCCCCACCTAGTCAGAGTTCGTCTTGCTCTGATGCGCCCTTACTCAGCACAGTCCACTCAGCTAAAAATACACCTCAGCATTCACATTCCATTCAACATAGCCCTGAGAGGTCTGGCTCTGGTTCTGTTGGAAATGGTTCCAGTCGCTACAGTCCTTCTCAGAATAGCCCATTGCACATCCCTTCAAGGAGAAGCCCTGGAAAGACAATCCCTTCACAGAGTGCTCCACGTGAGGAGGCTCGAATGCGCACATTCTATCCTGAAGCTGGGGAACAGGAAACTGCAAAGGGTGGAAAGTTTCTAAAAAGGTAAGAATTATTATCTGTTCAAGTAGTGTAGAATCTTAAAATGTCCCTGCTCCATTTGTTGAACTTCATTTAATTTACCTAGAAGCCTCTGAACTGCAGCATGAAACAGCCTTGATTGCTTACTAATTTCAGCCCAGCTGTGATTAAGCTTAATACATGAAGAGCTTTACTTTAAATCAAGGGTGGGGAACCCAAGGTCTGGAGGCTGGATGCAGCCCCTGACTTGCCTGGATCCTTCCCCCACAGAGCTGGAGCACTCAAAATCTACTAGGCTGAGCTCCTTCTAGGCCAGGCCTGTGCAAAATATGGCCTGTGGCCAGATCCAACCCACCAAGCCACTGGATCTGGCCTGTGGAGGCAGTGGGGAGCCCCAGGCAGACTCCCCTGCATGTCTCTCAGAAACATGTCTGCGGGGCACTTTCTCTTTGAGTCTGGAGGGGCAGGGGGGGAAGAGTCGATGTGGCTCTTGCCCTCAGCAAAATCCCATTGGCCAGTTTCTGGACAGACACTGACCAATGGGAGCTGCCTGTTTGAAAAATAGGTAGCCACAAAGCACAACCCTCTTGCTCACTCACTCAAGCACATGGCCAAGCAGGCAGAAACATTTTAAGGTCTGCAAGCCTTTAGCTCTGGATGCAGGCAGGTTGGTAAGTCTCCTGGCAAGAACCTACCTGTGGCATCTCAGCTCCTCCCTTCCCCAACTTTCTGCCCCACACACCTGCCCCGCTACTCCACATGCCCCCTTTCAGATCTAGTACCCCAATCTCCTGCCTGAGATCACAATCCCCTCCTACTATAGGTCACATCTCAAAACCCTGTACCCCAGTCCCCTGCCATAAGTCACAACTACCTCCTTCGCTGAAACTCCCTCCCAGACTCCATTCTCCCTCCTGCGCCCCAGTCCTTTACCCCAAGCTCCCTTCTGTACCCAACCTCCATCCCAGACCCTGCACCTCCTCCAGTAATACCATGGAAGAGCCTTTGGCCTTGACCATTTTTCAAAATCTTGGAAGTGTAGCCCCCTGTCAAATATTATAACCCACCCCTGCCCTAGGCTCTGGTGTCAAGGGGAATGTGGGGAGTGTCTTGTCAGTGAGGGTTTTTTCCCCTTCATTTGTGTGGGGCCCCCAATTGATTTTTTTCTTTTTTCCCCCATGGATCAGTGGCTCCGACCTCAAAATGGTTCCCAACCCCTGGTTTAAATTCTTGGCCTAACTGTATCCTTAACAGTTGGTTGGTCCTTCCTTTTCAGGATAGTTTATGCTTTATGCACTATCTATAATGGATTTATAAGAAAAAAATTAAATGTGAAGGGTGTAGTGTCTTCTGATTTGATTTTTTTATTTGCTAAAAAAAAAAAAATCTGTTCCAACGGACCTTCCATAATTCATACAGTAAACTATCCTCTCAATCTCCCTTCCAGAAAATGGTCTGTGTATGAGTTATGAGGTGCCCAAATCTTGGACTTATTTGTTGAATTTAACTATGTACATGGAGAAAGGACTATGTTAAAACATAATATATTTACCAGCTGATTTCAGCTTCTTATGCATATTTTTATAAAGTTAACATCTGAGGTTCTTTTGATTATCAAATTTTCAGTTTCAGAATTAGAACTCTGAATACAGCTGCAGAAATCTTACTGAAAATGGACTCAAGTATCAGAGGGGTAGCCGTGTTAGTCTGAATCTGCAAAAGCGACGAGGAGTCCTGTGGCACCTTATAGACTAACTGAAGTGTAGGAGCATAAGCTTTCGTGGGCAAAGACGAAGTGGGTCTTTGCCCACGAAAGCTTATGCTCCTACACTTCAGTTAGTCTATAAGGTGCCACAGGACTCCTCGTCGCTTTTGAAAATGGACTGTTAACTTTGCTTAATTTTTCAATCCATTTTTATAAGAAATCAGACAATTTGGATTCTAGCCATGCTGTTTATGAAACGGAAATGAAATTGTTCAGTCACTGAATTGCTGTTTATAAACTTACTTACAAAGGCACCAGGATTCAGACTTTTCCCTAAGCAAATACATTGCTATCAGTGAATATATTGGAAGCTACTGGTAGGAATACTGTGTTGAGGGTTGATGCGGAATGAAATAAGTAGAGCCCATGAAATTGTAGATACCCATAATTTTTGCAGTTATGAATGCAGATAGAAATTTTGTGTCTAGAAACCTGAAAATATCTGCTTTATATCTGGGGGCATCTGCAGATGTCATTGCGGATATCTGTGGCTCATTTTGCAAATGCTGATGTGCAGGGCTTGACAAATTAGTCAATCTACTCGCCCGGGGTGAGTAGATTTTAAACTGGCATGGCGCTGCAGCACGATCAGCGCATGCGCAGCGTGCCAAACTGCGTGGCTGGCAAGTGGGGATCGCCGCCGCTTGTCAAGCTCTGCTCGTGTGGATACAAATTTTGTATCTGCGCAGGGCTCTAGAAATAAGCATTAACTTTTAAAATGCATTCAGCCATGCTCAAGATTTTAGGGTAAATCTATATTTACGTTGTTACAATGGTATGGCTTTAATGCATCGTTGTAGACACTGCCTATGCCAAAAGAAGGAGTTCTCTTGTTGGCAAAGATAATCCATTTCCTTGAGGCTATGTCTACACTGAAAACATTACAGTGGCAGTCCTACAGTTGCACCATTGTAGCATTTTAAGTGTGGACACTACTTACGTTGCCAGAAGGAGGTTCTCCTGTTGTTGTAGGTCATTGTTTTTCAAACTGCTCCACGGAGCCCTAGGGCTCCGCAGGACATCTCCAGGGGGCTCCGTAAGGTTGACAGACTGGAAACATCGATAGGTACAACACATACAATCAGTGGACCACTGGGGCTCCGCATAAACTTTTACGCATGCAAAGGGCTCCGGAGCCCAAAAAGTTTGAGAACCGCTGTTGTAGGTAATCCACCTCTTCATGAGGTGGTAGATAGATTGATGGAAGAAGAATTGTATTGACCTTGCACTGTCGTCATCACGGGTTAAGTGAGCCTAGCTATGTGTCTCAGGTTGTAGATTTTTCACAATCATGAGAGATGTAGCTATGTCAGTGTAAGATCTCCGTTTACACCAGCCTTTAGGCAGAGTAGTTAAAAGCCAGTTTACATAATTGTTCACAATATTCCTGAAGTCTTACAGTGACTAATGACCTTCTGCCAGTTTAGAATTATGGATCTCTCTGTTAAAACCCATTTTTAAAATTGTGCTGTGCTTGTAATTTTTTTTAAATGGTACCCTTACTTTTATTGAAAGAATTGTCCCTGAAATCAGGGTTCAACAGTAAACTGGAAACTGAAATGCCAAACTTCCTTTGGTTCCCCTACAGATAAAACGATAGGCATCAAATTATAGGCATTAAGCGGGGCATCAAATTATACTGCCCCAAGCTACTATTTTTTAAAATTCCTACAGCAGTTAGTGTGTTGGAGTTTATGTAGAAAGGGATTCTTTTCTTACATCCACAGCCACTTATGTGCTAATGGTTGAAAAATATGTAACAATAATGCTGTGCAAAAATGTATATTCAGTTGAACTATTCAGTGGAATTTGTTTTCGTGTTGGTGAATCTGTGATATTAAAGTAACTCAGAAGTGAAATGCAAATGAACTGGAATGAATGCAGTCCAGAGTTACCATCCTCTTCTTTGCTATCCACAGGTACACAGATGAAGAGTCTAGAGTATACCTGCTTGATAGGGGTAATACCAGGGAGAAAGAGGCCCAGAAGGAGAGAGGATCAGAAAAAGGGAGGACAGAGGGAGAAAGGGAATGGGAGGATCAGGAAGCTTTAGATTATTTCATTGATAAAGAGGCTGGGAAACAAAAGTTTAGTGACTCTGAAGGGGAGGAGACAGAGGAGACAGAGGATTATGGACAGTTCAGAAAATCTGTCCTGGCAGATCAGGGTAAAAATTTTGCTACTGCATCTCATCGGAATGCTGAGGAGGAAGGAACCAAATACAAATCTAAAATTTCAATGAAGGGCAATAGAGAGAGTGATGGATTTAGAGAAGACAAGAGTTATAAACTTAAAGAGACTGGCTATGTAGTGGAAAGGCCTAGTACAACAAAAGATAAGCACAAGGAAGACGACAAAAGTTCTGAGAGAATAATGGTGAAGAAAGAAACTCAGTCACCTGAGCAGGTAAAGTCTGAAAAGCTCAAAGAACTCTTTGATTACAGTCCCCCTCTACACAAGAATCTGGATGCGAGAGAAAAATCCACCTTTCGAGAGGAGAGCCCACTTAGGATCAAAATGATAGCCAGTGACTCCCATCGTCCGGAAGTTAAGCTCAAAATGGCACCGGTGCCTCTTGATGATTCCAATAGGTAAATTATCCCAGTTTGTAGTACACTTCCTCACCCACATAGTTTGCCTAGACATTATTTAAACCACTGGTTTCTATTTGTTTTTTTGTTGTTGTTGATGCATTTTAGACCTGCTTCCTTGACTAAAGACAGGCTGCTTGCTAGTACGCTTGTCCATTCTGTCAAGAAGGAGCAAGAGTTCCGATCCATCTTTGACCACATTAAGTTGACACAGGCCAGCAAAAGCACGTCAGAGTCATTTATTCAGCACATTGTGTCTTTGGTTCATCATGTCAAAGGTATGTGCTCGGTTTATTACATCAAATACCAGGGTCAGTATTTAGAAAAATGGCCAATTACAGTTAAACCTGCGTAATATCCCTAGGTAAAGAAATAACCGAATTCTCTGCTTCTTCATACTGATTTATTCATACTTTCTTTGGAGAAGAGCTCATTGTAAAATAACCCCAAAATGACTACACTGCTCATCCCAGAAAACTATAGCAGTAATACCTATTTGGAATAGTGATAGAGATGTAGCCGTGTTAGTCTGGGGTAGCTGAAGCAAAATGCAGGACAATGTAGCACTTCAAAGACTAACAAGATGGTTTATTAGATGATGAGCTTTCGTGCTATAGTTTTGATCTGAGGAAGTGGGTCTGGCCCACGAAAGCTCATCATCTAATAAACCATCTTGTTAGTCTTTAAAGTGCTACATTGTCCTGCATTTTGCTTTACCTAATTGGTATATTTTGAATAAATTGTGTTATGCAATTAAATAAATCATTGACAATTTGTGAATTTTTGCAGTCAAGTTTAAACATTCTATGTTTAAAAGCTGTATATTGGCCAATGTTTAGATTTCTTTGAGTTTACTAATTCTCATGTTTAGTGACTGTAATTTTTGTTGCTGGCAAATTATTCTATATAATGTGACAATATTGTAGAATCCTGTGATTGTGACACTTGGTGTCCCTCATATGGAAATAGTTTTTATTCTATTCATACTTTAAAAAATATGCAAAATAAATATACAAAAATAAAGCTAATGAAATTTCATCATGTTTTCTTTCTTTTTGGCAACTTGTATGCGACACTGGAGCATAGAATTTCATACTTAGTTATTTGGTGCTGTCTTAAGTTCATCCATTTTAAGTGGATTATATACTAATTCTTCTCTAGCAACAGTTATTACCATTCATTATCATTAGGCTAAATCAGTTCCTTGGGAAACATTCCAGTAAAGTGGGATGATTACCTGTTTTTCAATTAAGTATAAAATACTCCATAGTCTCATTAGTCAGACATATTATTGTCTGAATACAGTACTTTTGTCTAACGTGTGAGGACATTTACAACGTTTCTGAAATATACCAACTTTTTTTATTAGCAAAGCATTTCTTATTTGTTGCCAAGCATACATCATCTTCATCTCTCTTAGTTCATTAAGACAAAAGAGCTTGGTGATGAAAATTATTGCTGTTTCACAACAGAAGAGGGAATCATGTTTTTTAATTTTCCTAGAATAAGAACAGTCTGATCAGACGGCCAATTTTCATTTAACCATAATTATGCATTCATTATTAAGATACTTTAGATGTGCTAATTTGGTGTGCTGAACATCCAAAGAGTTCTACATATACTAAATAGCCAGAAGGATCAAGGCTTAGTAATTTTCTGAAATTTGAGTGGGGTTGCAAAATGAGTATTTTTGCAAAGAGGATTTGTAGAGCAGATATAAAGGTTGTTTAATAAAATAGCAACTTTACTAAATAACTATTTCACCACATATTGATGTGTAAGGGATTTAGAGCTTGATCCTACGCTTATTGAAGTCAATGGTAAAGCTCCCGTTGACTTAACATGGCCCAGGGTTGGAGCCTAAATGGGGGCAGTGTTTCTAAATCACTCACATTTTGATGACTGAATAAACCACTTTCTCTCTAAGGCTATGTCTATACTGCAGCTTTCTTCCGTAAAAGCTTATGCAAATGAAGCGCTGAGTACAATATCACTGGGCTTTATTTGCATAATTAATTAGCAGACTTTTTTTGTGCAAGAGGCTTTTGTGCAAAAAGAAGCTCTGTAGATGGCTCCTTTTTGCACCAAAAAACCCTCTTGTGCAAAGAGCCATTCTTCCTCATTTTTTCAGGAAGAACGGCTCTTGTGCAAGAGGGGGTTTTTGCACAAAAAGGAGCCATCTACCCAGTTCCTTTTTACCCAAAAGCCTCTTGTGTAAAGTAAAAATGGCTGCTAATTAATTATGCAAATGAAGTGCGGTGATCTTCTGCTCTGCGATTTATTTGCATAAGCTTTTGCGGAAGAAGGCTGCTGTGTAGATGTAGTCTAAATGTGGTATGTGAAATCTAGCATTTGGCTGGGAAATGTAACTGATAATCAACCAGTCTGTGGCCCAGTTATTTGTATACATATCATATTTTTGTTTCTAAACCAAACTTTTAACTTCAAAATCACTTTTTTGTGATCAGATTTTAGTAACTTTTTTTAAAGAACTGAAGATATGTTTCATTGGTATGCTGCAACTGGTCTGAACAGCTCTCTATTAATATTGAGCTGAAAATGCCCAGTGATGTTTTCTTTTTCATTGTAACTAGGTCCTGGAATGTGTTTTGAAATGGCAAAATCCATGTTACAAAAGTAAAATAGCTGTTGAAAGATACAGATGCAAAAACAGGCAAAGTTGAACCTTCTGTCTTCCTGGCAAAAATGGCATAAAAACTGAGTTGCTAGCTCAAATTCCTGGGTTTGATGGAATTATGATTGAGGCACTACCCTTGTAGTGGCCATTTCAAGTTTTAATGATTGGTTATGAGACATGTGCTGGATGTTGGGCGGTAAGTTGATACAGATGTATGTTGACCTGTTAAGCAGATAGCTTGCTTCATATGTAACATTTCATAGTTCATGACTTTTTACGTCTTTCTATTATACATTTAAGAACATTTGTTGATCTGGTCTTTAAAAATTCAGTGTTGCTATTATTTACTTTAAAAGTCTCCAAAAGCGCGCCCCCCCCTCCCCCAGAAAAAAAGAGAAGCTGTCAGGTTTGCCAAGATGCCAGATGTTTAAATGATTATATTCAGCAGTAGGTCTGTTAATTGACTTAGATAATTTTATCTCTGTTTCTAAAGGAAAAGTTGCACTCTTAAGAAAAACTTTGTTTAATAAGTTTACATGTAATTCTTGATGCATAAATTGTTTAACTGTTCTGTCAAAACTAAGTTAAAATTAGATTATTTAGAAATGTTGTTGCTTGCAGTTACTGACTCAAAATAACTGCATCTACTTCTCTGTAAAGTGTAAAGAAAGAATCCTAAACAGCTGCTCCTTTTCCTCCATCAGAGGGAAGTGTGTCAGGGAAGAATGTGACTTTGGTCAGTTTATGGTGCTTGAATTGTTTGTGGTAGTAGAAGGGCATACCTGTGAGAGAGATAGTAGTAGTGCTGTGCACTGCTGTTATCTGCTTGTTGAGGTTACAAGAAGGGTAAGAGTGGGGGAAAAGTCTCTAACAGATTTGTCTCTTCTGGTAAATATTTCTTTTTGCTTGCTATGTACCTTTGTCAGGAATGAAAATATCTATGTAAATGGAACTTAACTAATTAGACAGAATTTTTCCTCTATAACCAACAGAACAATACTTCAAGTCAGCTGGAATGACCCTAAATGAGAGGTTCACAGCCTATCAAAAACCTGCCGAAGAGCATTGCACCCGACAAAAGAGCCCAGAAATACACAGGTATTTCACAGTTGCATTACTAGACACTGCTAATTTCAGTGAAGCAATAAATCATATTTCTTATAAGACCTCCTGGTTAGGTGTCTCTTATTTCTGAATGCTTCCCTTGAGAGAGGCATGAACTGATCTGAGCACTGGACTAAGTGCCTGGAACTTCTGGATTCTAATCCTAACTCCTCCATCTGTGGCTTTGTGGCAAGTCTGGCTCAGTATATTAGTTGAGTTATACTTTCCTGCCTCGTGTAGTATTGAGGCTTAAATACTTTGAAGGTGGAAAAACCCTCTCGTGTGAGCTAGTTCATGCTGTGATGTGACTTGATCATTAACTTTTTCCTAATTTACAGCAGTTTGAAAATAAAAACCTGAGATGTGTTAGCACCTGAAAGGTAAGAAAAGGTAGGGCATATGTATATCCTTGCTCATCATTAGAATTAGTTACAAAAGGCTGTATGCCTTATCTTGAGTATGTTACATGTGAGGTTAAATATATTCTCTCTCGTCAATATTCTGCATCAAAGAAATGTTTTTCTGAGCTTTATTTATTTTTTCTTCCAAAATGTTGTCCTTGAGTGCTGTTTAGCATGAGGTATTGATGAGTCAATCACTTTTATAGAGATCTTGAAATACATAACCCATTAAAGTTTTTACATCTTTGAAAATGTCCTAATTGCACATGTGTATGATTAATGTATTTCATTGGGCAAAACTCAGATTTCTCATTATCTGATTAAAGTGCTCTAGGGATCTATCTATTACTGTAAATAGGTTATACTGCTGAACAATAAGAGGCGCTCTTGATTTCTTCGTTTATCCGAAAGGCACACCGGAAGCCATGAATAATCCCCGGCATCTATGGCTAGAAACTTTTTTTTTGTTTTATATTTAGGAGGATTGACATCTCTCCAACTGCCCTGAGGAAGCATACCCGTTTAGCAGGTGAAGAGAGAGTCTTTAAAGAAGAAAGTCAAAAAGTAGGTTCCGATTTAATATTGGTATTCTAGATTTATAAAATGTGTTTCCTTTTGAGTTTTAAACATCAAAGTGGAATATTTTTCTTCAAGTTTTGATTTGTATTTGTAGTCCAAAGAGAACTTGGACCTACATTATTTCTCCTCTCTGGCCTTGGACAAAATAGGTTAGCAACTTCTTAATTGGATTCCAGGATGTTTTCTTCCAATTTTCCTGATTTTTTGGGGGGGAGGGGGGGCATCATTTAGCTGATCCCACCACTAGAAATCAAGAAAACAGCTCACTTTGCAGATCTTGTAGCTGAAATAATTAGGTGTTCGTACTGTCCTAATACACTTCAGAATAAATTGCACTAAATAATAGTCCCACCCACACAAACCTGGCAGTTTGCTTGTAAAAATAGATCTCTGTGGTGATTTACCGAAACACCTTCATAGAAGCTAAATTCCTAGATGATATAAAAATCATCATGCGAAGACATATTAAAGTTAAACAAATTTGAGAGAAACCTCTGTCACTAACAATAAACTAAATGTTCAGAAAAGTATTGAAACTAGCCAAATATTATTACTCCTTTAGAAATTTGGAAATAATATAAATGAGGGGCCACCTTCTATCTTTTGGATTTTTCTGTTTTAAAATCCTGTCCCTGAAATCTGTTCCTTTTACAGGGAGATAAAAAATTAAGATGCGATTCTGCGGATCTTCGTCACGACATTGACCGTCGTCGAAAAGAACGAAGTAAAGAACGAGGGGACTCTAAAGGTTCCAGGGAAAGCAGTGGATCAAGAAAGCAGGAGAAAACTCCAAAAGATTACAAGGATTACAAATCTTACAAAGATGACAGGTAAATATTTAAATTTTCTAAATAGGTTTTTAGCTTCTAATTAGCCTTTTGTAATTGTAAGCTTAATTGCTTTCAATTTTCACTGTGTAATTGAACATTTAAATTTAAACAATTAAAATTATTTGTTTTACAGCAAAAATGTATTTGTCTTTTACACGGCTTATGGTGGATGAGGACAAAAACTTTGGAATAGCAAGCTAACACTGAAAAAAAAAATGACAAATTAATCTGTCCTATTATCCAGGCTACATCAGGAGGTTGGACTTCAATGCAGTACATTTCTGTAAACAGTTTGTGTAAGAACTTTGGTTCGTTATGCTTGATTCCGCACTTTTTCAACTCATAACACCCAGAGTATGAGAATTTTTACTGATGTCTAGGTTTAACATGGGTGAGAAGGGAATTTATTTTTCTAAAGCCAGTGGGCTATTTTTAATGAAAAATGTTAGTTTTTAAATTGTAATGTTTCAGTGAATAATTTATATTTGTGGTAAGAGAGACTTCAGGTATGACCTTTTGGGTATTGTATTAAAATATTGTAAATTGGGCCAAAATAATGCCAATACGGGATTACTGAATATAGAGTCTTGCATTTAGTTTTTTTTCTCTTGCTTTACACTGGGTATATGGATTTTACTTGTGCTTCATTTTTTTCCCATTTCCTTTCTGCCTCTGGTGTCCCTATTGTCATCCACTGGCTAGTTTAGTATCCACAAAGGAATGCCCAGCATATATCTACTATTCTCAACAATATGTGGAAACTCAATTAAGTTGATTTGAAACTTTTGCTCTAAGGGTTTTCCTCCCTTCTTCTTTCCCTTTTGCTACTCCCAAAATGGCAGTTAAATAGGCCACTCTTCATTGAATCAAAAACCAGAGAAGTAATTTTGCAGTCTGCTGGTTTCCAACTAAGTAGCAATAGTATTTGCACAATAGATTTTAAAGATATGGAAGGAGGATGAAAAATGAAATTATATTCCACCTTTAAAATCTGAAATACATGATTTATAACCGGAGGGGAAGATAGCTTTTGCATAATCGGAGACCTCCTTTAGTGTAGCATACTACAGGGTATCTGTTTAAAACAGCACAATGTATTTTTATTTTTATTTTTCAGTAAGCAAAAAAGAGAGCAAGACCGTTCTCGATCTTCCTCATCTTCTTCCCCATCTTCTGCCTCATCCAGTTCACGAGAAGAAAAGGATTGCAAGAAGGAGAGAGAAGAAGAGTTCAAAACCCACCATGAGCAGAAAGAATATTCAAGTTTTGCAGGAGTCAGCAGACCAAGAGGCACTTTTGTAAGTCATTCTCTGCTCCTTCCCAAATGTTCATTACTGTGCTGTTCTTACCTGAAAGCAGCTTTGGGTAATTGGTATGACTTTAGGATCCATTTTCCCATGATTGATATGCAGTGTTTTATTTTAGAAATATTATGTTGACGTATGCAGACACTATTGTGTGCTGTTCAGAATTGTTTGGATCTGAATGTTTTGTTTACTCAGACCAGCTAAAAACGAAAGTAAACTTACAACATTTTATCAAGTTGTAGTGCATTCTTTGTTAATTATTCAGAATATCAAGTTTTCAAACCTGTTTATATTATGGACCACAGTAGAAGTGAAAAATCTTTTTAAGACAACTCTCCTTCCAAGAGTTTCCTCACAGCAACAATAGCAGTGGGTTACATAGAAGTGTCTTAGGAGGACAGTATGGGTGTGTCTAGACTACAGGGTTTTTTAAAAAAATTGCCTGTGTCTAGATTGCTGCCACATTCTTTCAAAAGTAAATCGAAAGAATGCTGTAGTTTTTTTCGACTGTGGAAAACCTTGTTTTACGAGGAATAACACCTTTTTTCAAAAGAGCTCTTTCAAAAAAAGGTGCTATGTAATGTAAACGGTGCTTTTTTTCGAAAGAGAGCATCCAGACTGCCTAGATGCTCTTTCAAAAAGTGTCTTGCTTTTTTGAAAGTACTGGTTGTAGTCTAGACGCTTTTTTTCCCAAGTATCTTTCGAAAAAGCCTCTCGAAAAAGGCTTTCAGTCTAGAATTAGCCTTAGAGACAAGTAAAGAAACCAAACAAACTTGTTAATGCTGTGGGTACAGCTTCTTGGTTACTTTTACTACTTTGGATGTGTGCAACTGGTTTCTTTTATTTGGGACGGGATTTTAATATCAATTTAATAATAGTAAATTTTGCTTTTTGTTGCCAATGTTTCCAATTTTTGCAGGTCACTTTGCAGTTTGGGTCTACCCTATAGTAATTGCTATCCCTTTGATTTTGTTATCTAGAAAATCATACATGGCTTAATTTATACACTCAACAGAGCCATGACGCGGTTGTGCTGGGGAAATCAGGGCTACTTGCTTTTGTTTTAGTGTTTCTCTGAGTATCTTGGATTGGCTGCAGTAAGCAGCAAAGCTAACTAGTTGAAAGCTGAAAGGTGGTTAGCATTGTGATTTGGAAGGGTGTGGGGACCACAGTCCAGACAATGTTTTAAAAATCACTAATTAATAAAAAGGATGCAAACAACATATTGATATAGTTAGCTGATTCTAAACTGGTAAATGTGAAAACCAAGAAAAAAGGTAAAAGAGGCCTCTGGTGATTAGGATCATAGGCAGGAAGTAAACAGTTTAGGAGCTGTAAGTTTGAACATTACAAGCTATATCTTGGTGAAAAATTCTAAACATACAGATGGAAGGAATATCCTGGGGGAAGGGATAGCTCAGTGGTTTGAGCATTGGCCTGCTAAACCTAGGGTTGTGAGTTCAATCCCCGTGGAGGCCATTTAGGGATTTGGGGCAAAAATTTGTCAGGGATGGTACTTGGTCCTGCATCCTGCTGTGAAGGCAGGGGACTGGACTCAATGACCTTTCAAGGTCCCTTCCAGTTCTAGGAGATAGGCAATCTCCTATAATTTAATTTATCCTTTGAAGGGAATAACTAAACTATATTGATGACTCCTTCATGTGACACTGAATCATTTATGCTGAAAGAGACAATAGATTAGACATAAGTAAACCAAGTTATATGGCTACAAAAAAGGCCAGTGCAAATTTCAGTTGAATATAAAGTGGCATCAGTCTGTTGCCATTATGCCTTTTCTATACAATTTTGGTGTGCTGCACATGCAACCCGGTTCAGTTCTGGGAACCTCTTTGTTAAAAAAGTGAAGTTCAGAGAACAACAAAAGTATTCACAGGACTGATAAGGTTGATTTATATGGAAAGAATAACAAAGGTAAATATGTATATTGCGCTGTACAATTACTAAAAAAGGACATACTTCCTCAAGTACTTGGTGAAGAGGAATTTAGCATGATACAAAGGTATATAGCTACAAATAATGGTACAAAACTGAAAGGGAAGATTAGGGCTGAAAATAATTAAAGTCTTGCTTAGAAAGATTAGATTGTGGAAGAGTTTCTTAATAAAATGTGTAGGTTCTTCAAAGATTGATAATCTGAAAACTAAATTGGACAAATGTACTGGAAGAAACATTGCAATTTATGTTATTTAGGCAAATGATGTGCTGCTAATTGAATGTCTCACTACACAATCATCAGAAGTCAGATGTGTCAAAGAACTTTCATGATACTTTGGGCTTAGATGATAGTATCATTCTGTTTCTCTAATGTCAAATGCTATTTCCTTCCTCACAGTGACAGTGTCCCCTGTCACAGTCTTAATTTTGCAATGAAGAGAATTCATAGGATATTGGAGGCCGAAGTATTGCATAAACTTATGCATTCACGCTAATATTTATTCCAGATTATCTTTCTAAAAACCTCCACTACTTGTACAATCTTCTTTAATACTATATCCAACACTTTTTTCAAATTATCCTTCTCAAATGTCTCCATTTTAGTTTTTCTTTTTAGTGTGTGGGTTTGTCTTGTGAATCCTCCTCTGGTCTGTTTAGTCTATTTCAATTCAGAGATAATTAGGTAAGAAACTGTCTGTGTTTTATGTTCTTTTCTGCATTCTTTCCTTCTTTTTGGTCAATAAGTTCCCTTAATTTTACATTTATTGGTAAATGTATACTAAAAATCCCATGAACATATTAGAATGCATTTCAGCTGAAGAGAGGATCGTTAGCTCAAAGTGAACATGTGAATTACATGTGAATTTTTAAACTGCAGTTTTATGTTTATGTATCTTTTAATTGAGGAAAGATACAGAAATAACATTTTGGTTAATACAGTTGAACTTGAATATTTGCTTTGTGACTATTTATATATTGATTAAATATAAAATACTTTTGGTTAATCAGTTTCGAATTAGGGGCAGAGGAAGAGCCAGAGGAGTTTTTGCTGGAACAAATGCTGGTCCCAGCAACTCAAATACTACTTTTCAAAAGAGACCGAAGGAAGAAGAGTGGGATCCTGAATATACCCCAAAAAGCAAGAAATACTTCTTGGTGGGTGTTGGAAAACTTACCTACATATAATGCATGCATCTTTTATAAAAGCATATTTTATAACTGATGTCTGTGTGCATGCTGTTTCCATGTTGGTAGCAGTCAATTATTTTAGCTTATTACCATGACAGCATCAGAGTCCTAGTTGGTCCAGTGCCTGCTTCTCTTACATCCTTCTACAGTGGAGTGGTGGGCAACAGTAGCAGGTCAATTCAGAGAGGACACCTCCCCACCCCCCACTCCTACTTTTTTCATATCTTTGGGGTGGAGGAGGAAGAAGAGTGACAACCTACCACACGCAACTTAAAACGTTCACACATAGACACGCACAAACTTGAGCGTTTTCCTCCAGTGGATGT
This sequence comes from Pelodiscus sinensis, assembly GCF_049634645.1. Lineage (NCBI taxonomy): Eukaryota > Metazoa > Chordata > Testudines > Trionychidae > Pelodiscus > Pelodiscus sinensis. The sequence goes on along the minus strand of NC_134713.1, from coordinate 97,190,383 downwards.
AAAGCCGTGCTCAACTGTGCCTGGGAGTCCTGCAAAAGTGGTATGTCATGAGCAGAGCAATATGGGAAGGGTGTGGTGCACATGAATTGCCTTTGATAGCAGTAGCCTTGCTGCTCTCAATTAGTGAGAAGCATGAAATTACTTCGACATCTGTTAAATATTACTTTTGCATACTGGTATCAAAAGAAGGGTATAAAAGGTCATTGAACAAGGTATTTCTTACTTAGCTTGTTGACTATGCAGCCTCTCTTCTTGTCATGCTCCTTAATCTCTCTTTTTATTGAGTGGCTTATCAAATGATCGTAGAATACTAATACTATAGTATTAAATGGTAAAAATTAAAGGTTAATTCGGTTAAGTGATATTAGTTAGCGAATTACTGTAGAGTAATCAAAAGCTTTATACAGGGATATCTCCACCAATAGTTCTGTAAGGAACTGTAATGGGCTTAAGAAAGAGGAACTTTAATGTTGTTTCTTCACCACAGAAAGCTAATTGGGAGTATCTCTTTTGGGATCCTTAGCATATTTTAACTGTTTCTTCCTCGTAGAAGAGATTAACTGTTTTTATATATAAAACCTAGGGCTTTTGCTCTGCTTTCAGCTCATACAAGTAAACGTATATTTCCCTAGTTCCCCCCACTTCCAATCCAAATGTTTTTGAAATTTGTACATGTTCCCCCTTCCAAAAATTTGTTTACAAAACATTAATTTTTAGTAAGGTTCAGAGGGTTACAAAGTGAAGGTTTACCTGTAAACATTTTCTAGTCAGACAGATAACAGATGTTCTGTCATCCTCAATAGTTGCACTAAATTCCTAAGACTTTTTCAAATGTCACAAATGCAGAATAGGGAAAACTGCATTTAAATCACATTTGAAGTGTGATTTTTATTTTTAAACTGCACAATAAAATAGGTTATCGGAGTGCTACATATGTCATCAGTTTTGCTTAAAGAAATCACTTTGGCCTTTCTAGAATTATGAAATAGGATTTTTGTGATTAAAATCAACAAAAATACAAGTTTGCAGTAACAGAGAGGCTACAGGAATGTGCCTATTAATTAGTCAGTTTCTGCTTTTCAATTGTATGGAAGTTATTGAGGTGTGTCCCCCCCCCCTTTCCTCTCACATTCTGCATCAGATAGCATGTGAAAGGCATTACTTCCAACAATGGCAGAAGATTGTGAAAATAGATTGGCAAGGTTTAAAGCTTGTAAATTTCATTAAATAAAAGGTGGGCAATAAATTTCCAAATAATTGGAAATTTGCATAGTTCTATCTAGGAAAAGATGTCTCAGATATGACTCTTCACAAATAAAGCCTTCAACATTTCTAAAACCATATTGCAAATGTTTGCTTACAGTAACATTAGAAATTTGAGGACATACCTTATCAATTATAAAATAGTAGTTTACACTCACAGCTTAAACTATAATATATTCCCTGGAAAACTTATGTACAGATTATATACAAAAGCACACTTGATGGTGCATTGAACTTAAGGTGCCTACATGTTACAGTAATTGCTGCATTACAAATGATCAAGAATGTTGTTCATTTAACTCATCCCTGTTCTCTTTGACCTATGTTACTATAGCATGATGACAGAGATGATGGTGTGGATTATTGGGCCAAAAGAGGAAGAGGCCGTGGCACTTTCCAGCGTGGCAGAGGGCGGTTTAACTTCAAAAAATCAGGTAGCAGTCCAAAGTGGACACATGACAAATACCAAGGGGATGGGCTTGTGGAAGAAGAAGAAGAAACAATGGAAAATAATGAAGAAAAGGACAGACGCAAAGAAGAAAAGGTAGAACACTCTGGCTTGTTGCTGAATTGAAGAACAGATTTCCTTCCTCACCATACCCTAAGTGATAAAATTGACAAAAGCTTCATTTAAAAAATTCATATTGATGCAATAATGAACAAATGGGGGCAACTCATCCATATTTCCTTTATTTTTACAGGAGTAATATGAAGAAAAATTCCATCTGAAAAAGCAGCCCTTGCACCACCCACACATCATTTTTAATATTTTTGTCGTCAAATGAATGTAAGCATTTTACTTAAATTTTACTGTTTAAAAGTAGTTTAGAGATTGTTTTTTGTTTTAAGCCTTTAGAAATCTTGATATAGTAAACAATATGTTGACGATCGTACAGATAGAAAGTAAAAAGATATTTGTAATTATCAACTTTTAAGAACTTTTACTGTCTGTTATATACAGTGTAATTCTGCTCTGTCTAAAAGATATGGTCAAGTACAACTCAAAAGTTTTGATTCTTCCCCATGACGCTGTGTTTTATTCTGAAGTAAACTTATAGCTCTGCATACCTGAAATCTTGGAAGAGCATTTTTTTTTATAAATTAGTACTACTTGGTTTCAATTACAATGGGGTTAGTGTTTTCCTTAAATGTACTGAATTAGGGCAAAATCTGTTTTGTTTTGCCATTCATCCAAAAGTAGTGTTAAAGATTGGTGCCTTAAGCCAGTCTGTTTTATAAAAGAACTTTTCACGGTGAACAGACTGAAATGAAATGTACATGAGAATAGCTTGCTTAAAGCAATCTTAACCATAGTTTGATGGGAACAGTACTACAAGACTAAGGGAGTTCACTTCCTAATTTAATAATTGCAGAAAACTTGCTATGGATCATATTTGAGAGCTAAAGTATTTCAGTAACCCTTAAAGTGAATGTGGATGGAGATGTATACAAACCTGTATTAACATTGTCATACATTCACATTTCTAGACCACCCCCACGATGGGAGCTTTCTTCTGAACAGATCTAAATCTGACAAGTATAGTTGTAGCATAAAAGGTGCTACGTTTCTCCGTCCTTATACCGCTACTGGGGAAATGCCTCAACTGTTTGTTCAACAGCCCAAAAGTAGTTTGACTTCTATACACTGTAACCGGAAGATTTGTCCTACATTCCAAATGCATGTTCCATTTTTGCATATGACAGAACAAGGTAAACCACTAGCGGGTAAATAGTTATCTTTAAGAAAATTTGTTTAGTATATTTCAGACTTTGCATGCAGAATGTATGAAGTCTTAAAACTTTTCAAGCACAGTGAGTTACATGAAATGACAATCTCAAGACTTTGTTCCAATTCATAAAATTGCCATTTCAATTTCTTTGTGGGCTTTCTCTTCAGGTGCATATTCTGGGAAGTGTGAATTCTCTATCACGTTTACAGTCTCAGATGGAATAAAAACCTAAACGTTTTAAAATTTGTGACTTACTACTCTGATAAATCTTACAGAAACTTGAACGTTTTAGCATATAATGAGCTGATACAGGTTAAAGTTCCAAAATACATTCCCTATCAATATTTGAAAAACATCCTGCAGAACTAAATTTCAAAATGAAACTTGCAATTAGATTTAAGATCACGAACACCTGAAAACAGTAATCAGTTGTCTTGCACTTTTGTTGCAGCAATAACAGAAGCTAAGGACTAAAAGTCATGCACCTTTAAAAATCTTATTACTACTAGGTTAAGGATGCAAGTTAAAATACTGTGGTGTATATTAAAAGCATTTTATTAAAGTAAAGCAAGTTGTTAACACTGAAATGTAGAAGTGGAACTAGCAATAAAGTATTAAACAGAAGCTTTCAAACCATTTCCAGCTATGTTGTTTATAACATAGCCTAATTCCATAAATAACAGGGCTTGAAAAGTCTCCTGCAAATCTACAAACCAGAAGCTAGCAGTAAAATCATGGTCAAAAGAAGGCCAGTAAAAGCTTGATTTGTGTCAAGGGTCACCTGTGTCTTTTTCCTAAGATACTACAATAGTACACACTTAGTAATATAAAAGTCTGTTTATACAAGTGTTTTAACTGTGTAAACCAGTAGTTTCTGGAGAGCTTGGTAGTAGGATATACAACCCCTACAGCAACTTAAAGATGATCTAGAGCTAGTGTGGAAAGATCTCAATTCTGTGACATGGGTGGAAATATGCCTCAGCATAGAATCTAGCTCTCTAATTTATTAAGAGAACTTTCCATCTGGAAAGGACAATCCTCTCCCTCCTTATACACCCAGTTGTGTGGATGTTTATAGTGAAACTTTTTAGCTTTATTCCCTTCTTAGTGGGACTTATTTATATTGGCTAAGAATACCCTGTTAAGACTCTTAAGAACATCAAGTGTAATGGAGATGGGGAGGTAAGTTTGAAAACATCAGATCATGCTGTCATTTATTTATGCGTCACGTTAATTGTTTCAGAAGCAGTATAGTTTCAGATGGCTTAAATTTCATAACTAGAAACGACAAACATCAAATGCTACCAAACACTGGCTTATCATCAAGTATGCACATCCATGCTCTAGAGTAATGAGCATCTTCAATTTTCCTTCTGTTCAGAAATCTAGGAGTAAAAATTAACTGCCATCTTTCCCACCCGCACATTCACAATCTCTGACTTAATTGTTTGAATTCAAAGGTGGTTGATAAGATAAATACAGATGCATTTCCATAGGACATTTTACCTTGAAAATAGTGTGCACGGAGAAGCTATGTAGTAAACTGAATTAACATGAAGACACTTCTTTTGCAATTGGAGCCAGGAAAAAACTTTTCCAGAAACAGATACATGTAAGTGATCAGATAAGACACTTAAGCTGTCTAATACACCAGGACTTCTCAAACTGAAACTGAGTATACATAGTAGCATGAATTCTAAAGATTGTCAAGTTAATGCTCTCATACTGTACATCACTGTGCCCTGCAATATTATACCCTATTGGAACACTACATAGTGCTTATTATACATGTTCTTACAATAGTCCCTCTCCACAAGATGATCTCTGCTCCATTTGTCATCTTATGGTCAGTAATGGTAATAAAAGCATAGATATGTAGTATTTAAGTCTGCTAATGTAAATAGGGAGAGTTGAGGGAGGGGGGAAAAGGGTGGCTCTGCTTCACGCATAATTGTACAAATGCTAAACTTTCAATTTGTTGACACTTTTTTGGAAGGAAGTAGTGCAAGGAGTGTTAGTTCAGTAAATATTTGAACCAGTAGAGTAACTAAAAGATTGGACATTCTACTCCATTTCTGCTTTAATTTTTCATGCAACCCTTACCTCTATTTAGAAGATCTGATTTTGTTCTTATTACTTAAGAGATGACTGAGATGTAAAACTGATTACTCTGACTTCCAACTAAGCTTCTTCACACAGACTTTGGTATGCTTAAGTAGAGGGAATGAGGAGGAATGGAAAAATAACAATCAAACTCAAATATTCAGAGACTAGTATCCCAGAGTTCACCCTGACTGCAATTAATGTGCATCAAAAGTACATCTAGACTGTGCTACTATTTTGGGATGCTGGAATATACTGAAATAGCAACGCTATATCTTTAAACAAGCCTGCTATTTGTCAGAATAGTGCCTTATTTTGAAATTTGGCATGGTCTACACGGCGCCAAATTTCAAAATAAGCTCTTTTGACCTAGACTTGGAATAAGCTACGCAATTTGTGTAGTGCAAATTGCGTAGCTTATGCCAACAGAAGGATGCTGTCTAGATGCACCCTAAAACTCGAAGGAAGCTAGAAATAAGTCAGTGGGGTAGACTTGGACTTATATGGAAAAAATTATGAATACTTGTATTAAGGGTCATCTCTAGCTGCACACCCAGCTGCCCCCTTCACCACTTCTCCCTCCCTCATTGAACCCTTTCCCCCAACCCTTCCCAGCCCCCCTCCTTTCTCAAGCAATGCAGACCAGAGGTGTAGCCAGGGGCAATGGTCCCTCCTCCATATTTACTGGCAGCGGTGGAATCTGCTTGTACTACAACAAATCCAAGTAATTTGGTCCAGCAACCTAGGTAGGCACTTGATAGTATTTGTATTGCAGTAGTACCTAGATGACTCAGCTGAAAGTGGGCTTGCTTGATGCTTTATATCCATAACATGAGAATGTCTGCCTAAAAGGATTTATTAACTCTAATAGACAAGATTAGAGAGGGTCTTATTCCCATTTACAGAGAGGAAACAGAGGCACAATTAGTGACTTGCCTGAGGTTGCAAAGGAAGTCTGGAAAAGGTAGGAATTGAATTCAGGCTGTCTTGGTATCTCAATTTGAAATTCAGCTTGTTTCAGGAGTCAGACTGCAGAAATAAAGTTATGATTGACTAAGGCTATGTTCACGCAGCAGATTTAGTTTTGGAATAACTGATGTTGCCTACACTGTCAGCATTTATTTTGAAATAATGTCAAGCTGGAGGACTTCTTACTTTGACTCATGTAACCCTCATTTTACGAGGACTAAGGGAAGTTAAAACGAAGAGTGATCTTTCTTCGACTTCCTACTGTGTAGACAATTCCAGAAGCTGAAACAAGGTATTTTGACTTGTTACGCAAGTGTCGTAGCTCATATTGCATAGCTCATTCTGACTTCAGCCCTGCTATGCAGACATGCCCTAACTGACCAGTAACAGGCTGCAAGCTGAGGTATTTAATAGTTATTTAATCTACTTATATTGAGAGTTCATGCAAGAAAGAGGTTAAGTGAGAAATTTCTGGACCTCAATGGGTGTCCTCTTCATTCATGCTAGCATAGTATGTAGGCATCTGGGGACATGCAGAAGAAAGAGACCTGCCTTATCCTGAGCCAAGTTTGAATGACAGGCTGGCAGAATTATTGATCTGCTGTATAAACTTCTCATATGCCAGGAATTGGGGGATCAACAGTAGATGTGAAAAAATGACTTCAAAATAAGCCCAAGAAAATGATTGATTTCTTACCCTACCTCAATTCTTCCACACATCAAGAAAGACAAAAGATTATAAAATACGAAACAAGATCATGAAAATGAAGCACCTAAGCACAATGTGAGACTGCCTCCAGTAACTGTCCTGCAGAAGTATACATTCCTTAGGCTGTGTCTACACTGGCATGATTTTGCGCAAAAGCATGTTGCCGGTCTACACTGGCGGGGAGTTCTTGCGCAAGAACACTTACGTTCTAATGTGTGAAATCAGTGCTTCTTGCACAAGAACTATGATGCTCCCGCTAAGCAATAAGCCCTCTTTGCGCAACTGTTCTTGCGCAAGAGGCCAGTGTAGACAGGCAACATGAATTTCTTGTACAAGAAAGCCCGATGGCTAAAATGGCCATCGGAGCTTACTTGCACAAGAGTGTCTACTCTGGCACGGATGCTCTTGTGCAAAAGCACATCTCTTGCGCAAAGGCACATGCTAGTGTAGATGCTCTTGTGCAAATACTTGAATGCAAGAAGAGTATTTGTGCAAGATCATGCCAATGTAGACATAGCCCTATTGTTTAAGACATTAGCTCAAAATAAGCCTCACACAACTGAGGCCTCCTTGCTGAGCTCCTAAGTACACTTATGCCTATCAGATTTTTAAAAAGCACTTTGAGCTAGTGACAAGAATTACTTCATCTTTAATCCAAGATCATCAGTATGAACAAGCATCATGTTAAAGGGGATTAATCCCCTCTAAGAAAACAAACTCTTACATGGCCTCATCAATCATTAAGAAAGCTGAAAAGTTCATAGGAGAGCTTATACACTCTTCCACAGCTCAGAGCCATAAATGGGGAAATATTTCTAGGCTCTACTCTGCAAGTGATGGTGATGGCAGCAGTTGCTATGCATTGCTTTTATCAGGATACGAAGTAGGAAGCAGAAAGACATTAAGGTAAGGAAATAAATGGGCAATGAAAAGGACTGCACTAGGAATGAATATGTTCACAAAGTGGTACACACCAGCAATACTGGATCAGACCAAGGCTATGGCTACACTGGTGGCTTCTTGTGCAAGAACACGTCCACACTACCATGTGCTTTTGCGCAAGAGCATCCATGGCAGTATACACCCTCTCTTGCGCAAGAAGGCTCTGATGGCCATTTTAGCCATAGGGCTTTCTTGCACAAAAAACCCCTGCTGCACAGCCACATTGCCTTCTTGTGCAAGAGGGCTTACATCTGTTAGAAAACAGCATAGCTCTTGTGCAAGAAGCCCTCTCTTCTCATGCTGTACTGTAGACCTTATTGTGCTAGAGCAGGCGGGTAGTGTGGATGCTCTGCAGGTTCATTTTACTACACATTTTGCTCTGAGCAGATACCCCTGAAAAACCAGTTAAGGGTTATGCTTTTTAGATGGGTAAGACATAGTACCAGTTATTTATTTAAAGAATCCAGTTAGAACTGGAGCCCATCATGGAATAGCTAGTAGTGGACTAGTCCTTGATTTTACAATGGCTCTGCTCACAAACCCTGCATCCAGGCAACAGATCTATTGCATATATTGTGAAATTGGCAGGTTTTCAGAAAAAATAAAAGTGGGGTGTCCTATTTTTAAGGGGACAGGAAGAAGAGAGCCTACTCTTCCCTTACCCTCACTAGTATGAAGTCAGTTTATAGAAACAAGATAAGTTTCAGGTACTGCTCAACTTCAACCTCCTTCCTCGCCCGTCCTTTCTCCCAGGACTGGTCAAACCAATGACGTGACTGTGTTTCTCTTGCCTGGGTCGCCAGGAATCGGGGGCTCTCACTGACTAAGCGGAAGACAGGCTGCACTTTGCGGGGCGCGGAAATGCACAAAGCCAGCTGCAGAAGTGACGCATTTAAATGCCAGTTGCAGTCACGGGACGTGTAAGTAACTGGCGGCAGAGAGGTGCCAGAAGTACAGCGGCTTCGGCGCCCCGCTCCCCCTTGCATAAGAGCTGGGCCGGGACGGCGCACAGGCTGGGCGCTCTGTAATTACGCCGCTCAACGCAGCGGGCCGGGCGTGGAACGCGCCCCAGTCCCTAGGTGGCCTCGCCCCGCCTCGCGTGTTGCTATTGGTTCAGCCTTCGAACCCTCGCGGTCCGATCGGTGCGTCACGCACCCGACCGCTCTACCCAGTTGGCCTTGCGGCGCGCTAGTTTTGATTTGATTTTTGCCCGTTGCGCTGGCAGAGGGGGGAGGGGGCAGAGGATGGAGCTCCCGAGGCCTGGAGGCGCGCGACCCTGGGTAAGCGGGGAGGGAGATGCCCCGGCACGTCACGCACGGGGGGGGCGAGCGCGGTCGGTCTCGGGCTCGTTTAAGCTCCGTCACCGGCCGGCTCCCTGGACTGGCGCCCCGGGCGACTCGCTGCACCGGCCCCAGGAGCCCAGCCCTAGCGTGGCGGTTGCTCTAGCGAACTGGCCGCGCTCCACCGGCCAGATAGCCGCGCGCGGCCAGCGTGTTGAACACCGGGGGGGACTCTCACCGGCGTGTCCCTGCGCCCCGCGCGCCCGGCTTTCCGCATGGAAAAGCGGGGAGGGGGCGGCGGTTTGTACCGAGCTGCGTAGGGAGCACTTAGGGTAACTGCTGCTTCCGGTAGCAGTATCGGACCGGAGCGGCTCCTTACTAGGGCACCACCAGGCAGCGCTCCCGGGAGCGTACTGGGCACGGCACAAAGGGGTAGCGCGCAGGGCAATTGCCTAGCGCCCCGTGCCAGAGCAGCCTCCCACCCAAGAAGCTGAGTCATTCAGGCCTTTGCTTCAGCCCCATACGATGGGGAGCGGAGGGGGTTTGGTTTTCTGCCCTGAGCCCCAGCAAGTCCTGTGCATGGCCAAGCTTCTGAAACCTTGCAGCCCCCAGGGGGCTGCAGATCCGTGGCTGAGAACCACAGATGTAGGAGGCACTAGCCTTGCCCTAAGCCCTGTGGCCTCCCATCCGCCTTCTTCCTTCCTAGCCCTCTGGTGGCTACAAGCCTTCCAGCCCATTGTCACAGCTGGGCCTTTTCACCCAGCCTGGCTCCAGGAACTGAACTCTCAGGGTAAATGGGTGCTTAAAGCAATCTTTGGAAACTCAGTGGCTGTGTCTAGACTGGCCAGTTTTTCCGCAAAATCAGCTGCTTTTGCGGAAAAACTTGCCAGCTGTCTACACTGGCCACTTGAATTTCCGCAAGAACGCTGACGATCTCGTGTAAGATTGTCAGTGTTCTTGCAGAAATACTATGCTGCTCCCGTTCGGGCAAAAGCCCTCTTGCGCAAATCATTTGCACAAGAGGGCCAGTGTAGACAGCACAGTACTGTTTTGCGCAAAAAAGCCCCAATGGCTAAAATGGCGATTGGGGCTTTTTTGCGCAAAAGCTCATCTAGATTGGCACGGACACTTTTCTGCAAAAAATGCTTTTGTGGAAAAGCGTCCGTGCCAATCAAAAGCATTTGCAGAAAAGAGCATCTAAACGGAAAACTTTTCCGTGAAGCATTTGCGGAAAATCATGCCAGTCTAGACGTAGCCAGTGTCTGTGTGGTAGAGTTTTCCTGTTGCTGGTTGGGGATTTATGGGTACCTCATTCACCAGACTTCAAAACCCACGTTGTAGAGTAAAGGCTAGTCTTCAGGCAAGACTCCATGAGATGTTCCTTTTTATCACTAGCAAATAAAGGGGATAAGATAGGGCTTCTGTTACTTCAGTAAAAGTAAGCATGTTTTTTTTGTAAACCTGCAACCACTGAAATTTTCAGTGGTTACATGTTTACATGCAGGTGGTAGGTGACTCCACAGGAGCAGGTGCTCTAGCCAGTTATCAACTCCTGTAGATCTACCTCTTCCACTCGCCTGACCTCCCTGCTGCCTCTGATACAGAGGTGGCTGCAGGTGGGAGGCAGGCAGGAGAGGGTGCTTGCGGGGAGCTGGGGAGGAGGAAGAGAGGATCCCTGTGTAACTGTGAAGATTTACTGATGAGCCCAGGTTCATTGGTTAACTGTTTAAATGACTACACTGTCACATCCCTAAATAAAAGTAGCAACATTTCACAATGCTGGTGAGTAGTTTTCCCAAGTAGGGATGTTAAGAAGCAGGTAATTTGTTAATCGTATAGTAGATAAATTTTTTTTTTATTGACTACACAATTAGTTAAGGGAAATTACAGTGCTCAGTACTGACTTGTGCTGGGACCGGGATCTACCCTGCTGTGGCTCTGCAGTTTAATGGAGTAAGAGCCAGATGTGCAGCAGCCTGGTTCTTAATAACTTTAAAATTCAGGGCTACAGTGTGGGTGGGGGGGATAGGTCTCTGAGCAGGGACTGAATCATGCTGCCTGACTCTTGCTATGTTTTAAATGCAGAGCCACAATGGGGGTAGGTCCCTTCCTGCAGCTCTGCATTTAAATGCACATAGTGGCTATCATTAACTGATAAGCTTTTGCATATTGGTTAATCTACTACTCCATTACATCTCTATTCCCAATATTTCTTATTTCCTTAAAAAAACCAACAACATTGACAACTCATTAGAAGAGAGAGGTCCTGTAACTGCATCTAAAATAAATGAATTTTCTTTATTTTTCAAATATTGTTGAGACCCAAGGTCAGTGGGTCTCAAGGAATGATATTATATTTAGGGGTCTAACAGTTGATGTTCTGGCTTCTCAGCTGCCTTGGGGCTTGTTCTTACTGTGATCAATGGCTATAGAAGTAAGCCATTAGTGTGTGAAAAAGCCCAAGAGGAGTTTGTCTTTTGTACTGAACTGATGATCTCTATTTACAGTTGTAGAAAGGAAGTCCTGAACTCTGCTGGGATATATATGAAACTAATGTTTATAATTAGCTTTTGACTCCTCCAACTGCTCTATAAATGGCTCTGTTGCTGAATCTCATAAGACAACTGCTGGAATACTTTGGCATACCAACTGATCAGGTAAACTTATATTACTAGTGATTAGCAATTGACTTGATACTCCTGGTTCCTGGTTATATGGTAAGCATGAGTGAAGGCGTGTATGTGTTGTGATAGGAGATTTATGTCAGTATGTGTGAGTGGTAATGAGGGATGTGTGCTGAAGTAAGGGGTTAAATATGTTTGGGGCTATTGCATAATTTATGCACATGCCAATAAGTCTGAGTGGACATTTAACTATAATAGTTTAATTATTCTGGTAAACTTCCTTTCTTCTATGGACAAGCTGTAAGGCACATCCTGTGGTTTCACTTATCTGTTTACATTTTACCTTTATACATTAATTAGTATGTAAAGACTTCTAAGTAGCAATTCCAAACTTTTTTAGACCTTGATCATGGGAGATGTTGTGCACTTACAGTTCCTGTGGATTTCAGAAGGACTTCCAGCGATTCATCACCTGTGGATCAGGAACATAATGTCAAGAAAAACTAATGTGTCAGTCTGTTATGCAAAAACTCTTTTGGGTGTGTACTACACTGAAAATGTCCAGTACTAATTGTAGAGCCACAAGTTATAACCTTGAAGATTATTTGCTCTAGGACTGTGAAGGGTTAACAGGTAAGCATCACCCATACTGTGTGATGCTTACTAGTTATGGTTAACTGGTGGCCTATCTGTGCTGGAGCAGCCCTACCAAGGGAGGTGGTGGAATCTCCCTCTCTGGAGATATTTAAGAACAGGTTAGATAGACATCTGTCAGGGATGGTGTAGACGGAGCTTGATCCTGCCTTGAGGGCGGGGGGCTGGACTCGATGACCTCTCGAGGTCCCTTCCAGTCCTATTATTCTATGATTCTATGATTCTACCTTCCCATGTGGTAGGCCTAACCTTGCCAGAGCAACCTACCATGCCATGGATGGGGAGCACTCCAGCCACAGTGGGGGGAGAGGAGGGGAACACATATCATTAACTGATTAAATGGGATTTTATGTTCCTAATTTGCTAAGCATTTTTCAGATCTATGTGCATACTTAGACAATGTAGTAGTAAAAGCGCTATCATCTCTTGTAGGCCTCTGCTGCTACTAGTGAAACTGCACTAGTGCTAGACTAACTGTAGGAGAAGTGCTAGTAGAGAGTAATATAGAGTAGGTTGCACGGATGTGTGTGTGGGGGGAGTTTTTTGGGTTTTTTTGTTTTGTTTTTTTGCTTAAAAGTTATCTGATTTAACAATATCTTTGCAGTTCATACCAATGCTGGAAGCTCATAGAGTCAATAGCAGCATTGGCCGTATGATTGAAACATGTCTTCATTCAACACCCTTCTCAAGAAGGCACTTTCAGCGGGTATATGCTGTCATAAGGAAATGTCAGGTGCAGGTATCTTAAACTTTTGTTATTTCTGCAGCCGTTTTTGCCAGCAGTGTTATGTATTTCCAGAGACAGGCTACTGTATTGATTTGTTCCTTCTGGGTCATTCAGCAGGTTTTCTAAATACCCTCCTTTCTAGGAGGTATAGTTTGTTTCATTATCTATTGGTTTTTATGTAGAATATACTGGCACATCTTCATGTATATTCCAGAAACCTGAAATACAGTCCAGGAAGAGAGAGCCTCCTAAGGCCATTTCTGAACCGTAGCTCCATATGATGGCAAACGTTTTTTGGTAGACCAATCTAAGTACATAACTGTCAGATCCCATATGGTACAATCTCTTAATGATTTTGAAGAACTGAGTTAAAAACACAGATTTCTTTTGTTTATCTTTTAGCGTATATCAGCATGGCAACGTAAGGAATATGGATCTACACGAAGCATTGTTCGTAGACTTGGGACAATTATTTCTTTAGAATCTTGTCCAAGACCTCACTTTCAGGTAAGTGTGTTATTGCTACTCTTTAACTTTTAATATATTTAAACAAGAGATCACATTTTAAATTTAACAGTGGCTTTCCTAATGTTTTTCTTTCATGACTATGGTATACATACATCTTTTCTATTCAATGTCTTTTACTTGTGTTATACTGAGTCCCTCTTATTTGAGGCAGTTTTATTGTTGAACTTAAATTCTTTACTTTGTAGAAGCCTGACTCTTTTTTTTTTTTTTTTTTTTTTTTTTTAATTAGATGGTCCAAGATCTGAATTCTTTGGATTATGATGAACGAAGTACAACTCCAAGCACTGTAGTTCCATCTCTTGGTGATATCCTGAGAGTGGTAAATGATGAGAGAAAAGCTAATGCTAGATTTAGGCAAGTAAAGACTGTGTTTATTTTGGTAGGAATGATTCAGGTCCTCTAGGCTTTGATACTGGCAATTGTCTAAACCTTTCTGAGTCCTAGTAAAGTTGACACTTTAGAAGTTAGCTCTTCTTCTTGAAGGGGGGGAGAGGCGGGAGCCACTGCCCATGGGGGCTTCCCATGAGCACCGGATTCCGTGGAGCTGCTTGCCTGCTACCCCACCTCCGTGTGGAATGTGAGAAGGGTAAGCAGGAGTTGGTATACACGAGAAGCCAGCTTTCAAGCCAGCTCCCCAAGTGTATTTGGCTTATGCAGAGTGCCTACCCCCGCCCCCGCATACTGCCTCCCAAAGAAGCAGGGTGTGGGAGGGAAAGTGAGAACCAATGCTTGGGGAGAAGCCAGCTTAATACAAAAGCAGCAGAGTGGAGGTGGGGTGTGTGCATGTATCAGGCAGCAGTGGGGTGGGGGAGGGTGGGCAGGCGGGGTGCTACCACAGCCCCTGTCCGCAGGGAGCTCAGGCCTCCCGTGGACAGGGGCTGCTACCCTGGAGCAGCCTCCACCTGTGGGGAGCTCGGGCCCCTCGGGAGCAGGGGCAGCAGGTGGGAGCCTGTCTGTGCAGGAACCAGTTTTTAAATCAGCTACCCTCACGGACTCGCTCCTGCTTGCCACCCTATGCTGCTGCCTTTGATACAGAGGCAGCAGCACAGGATGGCAGGAGGCTCCTAGGGAATGCGGCCAGGAATGCACTCGCTGCCAGCCCCAGCTCTGGGGACTCTTGAATAACCCTGTAACTCAAGAGTTCTCAAACTTTGTGATACCGCGACCCCCCTCTAAGTTGCTCAGTCGGGACCCACAGTTTGAGAAACGTGGCTGTAACTGATGAGACTTGGTGCAGTTGTACAATTATTTAAACGATATCTAACATCTCTGGTGCTTAGGAAGCGACATGCTATAAGTTTATACATGTTTAATATTTTCTAGTTATCTATCATAAGGGCTACAATGAGTGTCGAATACTCCTTGCAGTGCAACTGTCTTGTCCCTGAACCCATATATGTCTTCTGGGGCTATTTACATTCTTGGGAGTCTTACTGTGTCTCATCACCTTCCACACTCATTTCATTTCCTTGTTCACGCATCTAAATGTATACCTTCCCTCTTCCTGATTATACCCCAGAAAGCAATGTTTGTTAATTCTTTTCATGATATAATCATTCAGCATAACTATGGTGAAATGGTCAATTTCTGCTCCTGAGCAAATTGTCAAGTGTGTAAAAAAAAAAAAAAAAAAAAAGTGCATTTAAAAAGTGCATTTCAAGGTTTTTTTCTTACTTTTAATTTTCTTCTTACGCTTGATATTCTTTTAAAATGTTTTTATACTTAAAATACAAAATTTAGTGCTTACAAAACAATGTAGTGCAAAATGACTTTTGGAAGAGTTTAAGTTCTGAAACATTAAAGCCTAATGCTATTGTCAGTGGTGTTTTATAACTTGTTCCAGTAACATAAAAATGTATTTTTAACCTAATTC
The DNA here is from genome assembly GCF_049634645.1 of Pelodiscus sinensis. NCBI lineage: Eukaryota > Metazoa > Chordata > Testudines > Trionychidae > Pelodiscus > Pelodiscus sinensis. The sequence goes on along the minus strand of NC_134713.1, from coordinate 97,174,981 downwards.
TGTTTTCTTTTTGGGAGGCATAAAACTGTTCCTATTTAGTTGAAGTTTTTAAAAGTTATATTTTTATTCTCTTAGGGCTGAATCATGGGGAAAGGAAAAAATTACTGTTGACTATGATGCATCTCCAACTATAGTTTCTTTGCCAACTGTTCTAAAGAATAGAGCAGAAAAAGAAAATCTTGTGAATGAAGAAGCAATGAAAAAAATTTCTACACTTGAAAATGAGTTATCTCTTCTTCGTGCCCAGATTGCTGCAATTGTTGCAGTGCAAGGATCAAGAAATAGCAATCAATCAGGTGAGCTTATTTTTGTTTAAACTACAGTTTTTAAATGTCGAGTTTTTTCATTTTGTTTTTATGCCTATATTACATTATTTACTTATCTAAATGTCTATGAATTAAGTGAAAAAGCATATTAAATGTTGTCAATCTGTTTCTTATATTCATAAATATTTTTTTCACTCTCTTCACTTTGCAGACAGCTCATTACCTTAAAGTTGGAGTTGATTTAAATAATCTGTTCTTCTGGTGAAACTATAAGTGTATGTGTATTATTCTGCACTGTCACATGAGAGTGCCTGGGCCATTGATTCAATAGTCACATCCTTTATTTTTTAAGAACAAGCAAGGAGCAACCCTATATACAGTCTGCTTAGCACCCTGCTATATAAAAGATGCTTTTGACCTTTGTTTGCTTTAATATCAAAATTTGTTTGCAGTAGGTTTTTATAATGTGGCAGGGGGGAAAAAAAAGCCCTTGAGCTAGAGGGTTTTCTTGATGCTGGGGAATTTGGTATGGGTTTATCTGAGTTTTAAATGGTTAATTATCATTTCCCTTGTACACAGTTGGTTATTGTGGTAGCATACCTAAAATTTAACTAAACATTCTAAAGAGCTGGACCCATGGCACAAAAGCAATTTGCTCTTCATTGGGTATGCCAGGGGCTACTGGATCAATGAGAATTGTGCATGTGGAGGGAGAGACTTCTTGGGGGGATGCGCGCGTGCGCGTGTGTGTGTGTTAAATTATATGGTCACATACAGTTTTTCCTCAACAGAAACCCTGCCTCATTCAGTGCATAGACTGGATCTACAAATGGATAGAATTAAGGTTGCAAAGACAGTCTTAAATCTGGCATTTCTTAAGTTTTGACTGCTTGATTTTGAAAACTAACCTTTTAATTAACAGTTCTTTTTCTTTTAATATCATCATTTCTAGTAGCACCATGTTGTGCTTGGCATTTTAAGAAAAAACAGTCCTCAGATCAGTATCTTACAATATAACCCAGATGCCTTGGACTTGGTTTGATCTTCTCAGACTTTAAGTAAATCATTATCTTAATTTAAAAAAAAAATAATGCTTATTTTCTTTCATAGGGTCAGAAGCCTTAAATTCATTTGGCACTCCAGATGGTTCTTTCCCTGTGCCTGCAATGACTTCTACACCATTGTTCACTGCACCGGATTGCTTTGTAATTCCTCCACCTCCTCCACTTCCCTCCATAGTACCATCTGCCTTTGATGCCAGTAATTCAGCAATTAAACTTATTAAACAACGTCGGGCTGCAAATAAGGCCAGCTCAACAGCTGTTGGCAATACTGAACACCAGAATACTGAGGGTGTTCTTAGTATGATGGATGTTCTGAAAGATATAAACAAGATCCGACTGCGAGTTGTTGAAAAGTAAGTTGACTTAAATGTGTATATAAGGTGAACCAAAAATATGCTGGCCCCACAATATTTAGGTAGATGCAGATAATGCTGGGATGGAAATCTCTTTAATGGATAGATGCTCATGACAACTGTCTGAGATAATAGAATAATAGAACTGAAAAGGACTTCTGCGAGGTCTTCTAGTCTAGTTTCTGCCACACAAGGTGGGGCTGAGTATTAGACCAGGGCTGGGCAAAATACAGACCATGGGCCACATCCAGCCCACCAAGCCACCAGTTCTGGCCTGCAGACACAGCAGGGAGCCTCAGCTCCTTGCCTGCCCTACCTCCTGCACACCACTCAGAAAAGTGGCTGTGGGGCCCTGTTTTTCAATTAACAACTGTGAGCCTGGGAAAGTGGGGAGAGGCTTCATGTCCTGCCTATGCCTCCAGCACAATCGCGTTGGCCAGAAACAGACCAACGGGAGCTGCCTGTTTGAAGAACAGGCAGCACGCAAAACACTCCTCCTGTCAGGCTTCCTGCTGTTTATAGACCCACATGGCCCCTTGCAGCCAGTGTAGGGCTGGGACAGTAAGGGAGTCTGCCTCAGAAACCTGCTAGGCTGCTGGCCGGGAGTCACCCAAATAAGTCTCCCAGCCAGAGCCCACTTCTGGCACCCCACTACCTCCCTCCCTCCAACCCTCTGCCTCTCTACCCCACATAACCCTAAGCCTCTGCTCCTCCTCCTTCACTCATCCCCCCACTCAGACCTTGCACCCTAATCCCCAAATCTCCAGACTAGGTCACAACACAAATCCCTGCATTCCCTCCTGCACCTCTGTCCCAAGTCACAACTGCCTCCACCCAAACACCTTCAAGACTCCACACCCCTCCTACACTCCAGTCCCTTAGTGCAGCCTCCCATCTTCACTCAACCTCCATCCCAAACCCCACACCATCTCCATTAATATCATGGAAGAATGCAGTCATTGACCACTTTCCAAATTCGTGACACCCAGGCTCCCCCATCAAAAATTGTCTTGATCTATACTCTTCCTGACAGATATGTCTTAAACTACCTATCTTAAACTGATCTGAACAAACTTTTGAGTGCACTGTGAAAAAACAATTCCTTGGGGAAATATTGGAAAACTAACAGTACAGGCAAAATACAACTAATTCTAACTTTGAAGATTTCAAAAATATTATGCTTGTGTATTAATTTATCTGAAGATTTTACTGACTCTAGAACCAAGTTCTTCAGTTTAAAAACTAAGAATTATTTGTAGCACATGGTTTTGGTCAAAATGCTAAATATATGTGATCATATAACCTAGGATTATTAAATATTTGTGCAACTGATATCTTGTGTTCAGAACCAAACTGCTCTTTTAGATGCGATACATAGGGTACTGAATTGGAATAAAAATATATTCTATGGAAGTAGGCTAACAGCTGTTTAGAGATCACCTAAAGAGTAAAACAATTTAATGTATATAAGAAAAGAGAGTGAAATCTTGACCCCAGTTGTCAGTGAGAATTTTCAGTGGGGCCAGGATTTCACTGAGGCCAGGATAGGGATGTAAATGGTTAAATGTTTAATATAACTGGTTAACTGATTGAATGGGGCCAGAGTGGGCAGGCCACTCCAGCCTAGTCCCTTTGCCCACCATGGTGGGGCTGGACTCAAATTGCTTAAGCCCTGACACTGCCTTGCATCTGCTGAGTTTCTGGGAGCCCTCTTGCACACCTAACCCCAATGGGATACTCACATTAGGTGTTCCCTCTACCTATCTCATTTGCAGGGACTAAAATGGTATGTGTGCTGTGAGCACACTTAGTCCACACAAAAGGCAGCCAGGGGCAAGCAGGTTAGGAATTTTTGTGGCTGGCTTGCTGATTCAGAATACCAGTGGATTGGGCACTAACCTGGGATGTGACCGACCTGATTTCAAGTGCCTGTTTTGTATCGGGCAGAGGAGGAATTTGAACTTGGGTCTCTTGTAGGGATGTGAATGGCTAGCCAGTTATCTGGTAAGCATCATCCTTATTAGGTGATAGTTACCAAGTAATGGTTAACTAGTTACCCGGGAGCAGTCCCTACCCGTGGCAAGGTCCGCGTAGAGAGCTGCTCCTTACTCCAGGACCAGCATTCTATTTTTGTGCACTGTATGCAGTTTGTCTTTGCTCTTTGTAGGTCACCTGGTGGTACACCTCTTCCTAAGACAAGAAAAAGGCGGAGTTCTCAGTGGGACCCAGCAGCCCTAATAGCTCATGCTCTAAAGCAGAAATTTGCACATCAAAGTGGCAATGATTCGTTGGACAAAGAAAACAGATCTTGTGATACCTCTCCCTTTTCCAGTCCAGAAGCCCCAATGGTAAGCTCTTATTTACTCTCTCACTCCCCCCCCAAAAACAATCAATAATCCCTTCCCCTGCTTAGAAGGAAAAATTATGGCTGTGTTGTGAGGAGTGTTTAATAGATTGTGAACAATATTTTTGCCCATAAAGCAGTATGCAGAGGCTGACATAACTTAGCCCCTGACTGGCTGTGCTATGTGTTATGTCAGGACCTGCCCAGCTGCTGGAGTAGCTCATGATTAGGAGGGCACAAAGGTGGTTTAAAGCCAGTATAGTTCATCCCTACCCACTGCCCTCTTACTCTTAACCTGAATATTCTGTGTGGTGCCTCTTAGAAGTGCAATACAGAATCTCATATTTCATGTATTGGTGTTCAGCAACGTTATTTTAAATCTGTTTTGAAAAATACCTTACACAATTCCAAAGCATGTTGTGGAACATCAGAAATTCTCTTGCAGCTGCCATCACATTCATGGATGGTTGATTGGTTGACTAAAGATAGGATTGATGATCCAATTTTCCAGTGAAGCTAAACATTCTCAGGAAGACTGTCTGTATTTACATCCTTTACCATAAACGTGTATTTTTGTAATTGTGCACTGAACTTGAGTAAAATTTGATATAAGAACAGTCTTCATTTTACAGATCATAATGTGAACTGGGGATGTAAAAGTGTAACTGTGTAAATAGTTAACCAATAAGCATGAACTTATTGGTTTCTTTTATGGTTAGATGCTGGCTCCCCCATGGCATCTGCAGTTTAAAAGTTAATACAAGTTACTACAGAGCTCAAAGCAGGGAGCCAGGTGTACTGCGGGCTTTGCAGAGCACAAAGTACATGTAACCGCTAGGATTTTTTACAGTTACATTTTAAAACAAATTTTTACATCCCTAAATTGCAACCAGTTGTATGTTTAATTTTGTTCAATTTCAATAAAAACTTAGCTTAATAAAATAAACTAGAAATTCACAGACAAAATCTGAATTGTATTTCAGAGATATAGAGACTTTCTATTAGGTAAACATCACGACTGATCTCAAATACAAACATCACAGAACTGATTGATCCCAGAACAAATTGAGTCAAATTGTTGGAAAACTGCGTAACTAAGTTCATGCAAGACAATTGAACTTAATTTGTCAGCTTTTAAGGCCTGTTGTCCAGCTAGGTTCCCATCAACTGAGTATGGGAGGGGGCACACATCTGCATTAGTCTATTCAAAATTTCTATGCTGCTAAAAAAGCAAATAAGTTGTTGAGTTTATCTAAGGTCTGATACAGAAGTAATAGTAAGCCTTTTTATTTAATCTGGAGTATTCATGCTTTTTATTTTTAATAATGTTGAATGTTTATTTTTGTGTTAAGTAAACACTTATACACATGAAAAGGATTGCTTAACTTCAGAAAACCTTTATGGGTTTCATTTTTTCCCAGGCTGGGGAAAACTGCAGCAGTCCTTCCAGTCTCCACTATTGTTATGTTGAAAATTTTATTCTTCTCCTGTTGTATAGTCTTAGATATTTTATAGAATTAAAATTATTTTGATTGTTTTAGGTTGGATGTAAAATTTTGAAGCCAAGCTCAAAGGACAACCCCATAAAAACTAAGGAAATAACACAGGTATCAACAGGGAAAGGAAGGGTAAATATTTAACTGGTGGTGCCACGTGGAAAAACCCAGCAACTTGCATGCTTGAGAGGCAGGACCACTTCAGGAGCAATTTCATAAAATGTACTCTGGGATATACATCGCTTCCATGTTCCAGGAGCTGTGCTTTCTAAAACTACCTCTTTTGATTGAGTATCCAACAGCCAAGCTTGTCAGTGTGTTGTCTGCTTATAAAAAATACTTTATTGGCATTCATTGCTTTATAGTTGCAGACCAGAATGTATGAAGCTAAGTTTTTGGATGCTCTGAATGGAAAGCCCAGGGATGCAGATCATATAAAAAAGATTGGATGTTTCTCAGGGTGGAGAGTGAAGTACATGTGGGAGTGTAGAAATAAAATATTAATAGCTCTGCAAATTAAGTTTTAAGCAAGTGTATACCATGTAATCAATATTAATGTGAGAATAGTGGGTCCCCCTGAGCTTTATTATATTTTCCTAAAGCAATTCAGTATTCCATGCACAAACAGTCTCTTAACTTACTATGGATCTACAGAGAAGACCTTCTTAATATGTATGTAGTGATATGACATACCAGTCTTGTCACATATGAGCTGTGTGTTAACTGCCTAGTGTGAGAGAAATTTGTGCTGTGTGGCGGCTCTGGAGAGACTTTGGCTTTAAGAAGCATAGTCTAAATTCATTATATAAATATACATTGACTATGGCTTGTTTCCCTTTTGCTTCCCTATTTTAGGTAGGGGTTTTTTTTGTACATAGTTTATAAAATAAATTTTCCTTTATGTAATTGGTGGTGGTGTCTGGTATATCATTTGCAAATTCATTATTTTAGGGTTTGGTTTTTTTATTTCTTGTGCTGCCACAGTTTTTTAAAAGATTTGGTCAACTTTTTTATTAAATTAAGCATGCCCTCTAACAGACAGTGAAAAGAGGAAAGGTAGAGCTAGAGCCGTGGTCACCAACTGGTCGATTGCGATCAACTGGTTGATCGCGAGGCCTCGACAAGTCGATCGTGAGGCGTTCAAGCCCTCCTATGGCCCCCCCCACCCCCGAGAAGCCCCACTACCTACCTCCAGTGAAAATGGAGGTAGTGCCAGCTTCCCGTGGGGTGGGCGGAAGTCCTGCAGTTTCGCGCCACTTCTGGGTGTTCCGGAAGTGCGCTGGATGCTCCCCTCCCCAAGTTCTTTGGCATGCCAGGAACTTGCCTGGGGGAGTCCCCAGAGGAGGCACGCGGGGGCTTCCCTGCGCTGCAGGAGGGGTGAGTTGCCCCTAGAGGAGGCGCGTGCGGGGGCTTTCCTGCACCGCGGGAGGGGGACTTGGCCTCGGAGGAGGCAGGCATGGGGGCTTCCCTCCTCTGCGGGACGGGGGGGGGGAGGGGGAGTCCTGGGAGGAGGCTGGGGGAGGGGATTTCCTGCCCCCACCCCAGCACCCTGTCCCCTCCCCCCGGCACCCTCTCTCCTGTCTCCTGCTGCAGAACCCTGCTCCTTCCCCAGTACCATGTCCCCCTGCTCCCACCAGCATAGTTGGGGCCACAGTAGTGAGGCTTGGAATTTTTTTGGGAGGGTGTCTGTGTGTGTGTGGGGGGGGGTGTTTGCATCTCTATTGTGTGGCCCCAACAGACTTTTCTGTGGGTCAGTGACCCCTTGACTCAAAACAGGTTCTCTGCCCTTCTCATAAATAAAGAAAATGCAGAAACTTTTTGTGTTTAACATAGTATTTTATTTAAAAATGAAGCCTGGCCCAAAAAAACCCCAGTTGGGGCCAAGCCCCCATCTGGCCACAGCATAATAACACTCCTGCACGCCCCAGGCCCTAGATCTGAGCCTATCATACACTGAAACCCCCTGCCCTGAGCCCCTCATATACCCCAACTCAAATTCCTGCATCCTCACAGCCACGAGCCTGTGGCTTGCTTAGTACTGCAACCCTCCATCTGAACCCAACACACCCCAGCCTGGAGCCTTCTCCCTGAGCCAGCATCCCCTTCTCTACCACCTCCTGCATTCAGATTTCCTCCCAGAGCTTGCACCTCTCACTCCTTTCCACACCCAAATACCTCATTTCCACCTCAGAGCCCGCACCTCCTGTCTCAACCCAGTGAGGGTATGGCTAGATGGCAGGAGTTTTTCAAGGATTCCAGAGATATCCTGGAAAAACACTTCCACATCCAGGGATGCATTTGTTCTGCTTTTTTTTAGTGGAAGAGCAAACATGCTCTTTCGGTAACCCCTATATTCCTCGTTTCACGAGGAATAAGGGGGATTCCAAAAGAAGGGTTTTTTCTAACATTTGGTCCAGTCTAGACAGGCCAAATGTTGGAAAAACCTCTTCCTACAGAAGAACTGCGGGGGGAAAGTGGCAGTGTAGCGTGTATAAGGGCTGGGGATAGCAAGAGATGGAGAGGAGGAGAATAGAGAGGGTGGGGCTTCAAGGAAAGGGTGAGGTCTTGGGGGAAGGATGGAACAGTAGATCTTGGCTTGTTCTGAGATTTAAAAAGTGATCTTGGGTGAAAGGGTTGGAGACCACTGAGCTAGAATATAATCTCTCTCTCCTACCAGAATATTTGGGGAGGAAGCCTTTTAGTTATAAATTCAATAAAGGTATCATCATTGTCCTTCATGCCCAGTGGTGTATGGGGCAGCAACAAAGGTCCTCCACTTCTCTCTGTCTCTGACCATCCTCTCAATAGTGCCCCAAGTGTAATTCATGCTCTTCATTTCTACTTCAGTGGTCCGGCGCCATGTTGTCTTGGGTCGTCCTCATTTCCGCTTCCCTTCAGGGGTCCAGTGCACAGCAATTTTTGTGAAGGAGTGTCCATCTTTCCTGAGCACGTGCCCAATGCATCTCCAGCATCTTTTTATAATGATGGTAGCCATTCTTGTTTACACCGAGCAAACAAGTCCTGATTTGAAATTATTCTTGGCCAAAATATACAGAGGATCCTCCAAAGACTTCTGGTGTGAAAAGTCAACAATGTATCGAGATCGTACTCTGTCATCCACCAGCATTCTGATACCTGTAATAGTGTTGATAAAACATAGCTCTGATAAAACTTCAGTTTGGTATAGATGCTGTACTGTGATGACTTCCATACAGCATTCAGACTCATGAAGACATTTCTGGTTTTACTGAGTCTGCTCTTGATATCACTTCTGACGCCTCCGTCTTGCCTGATAATACTACCCAAGTATGTGAAGCTCTCTGTGATAGGTAGGTTGTGGCCATCGATCTTAACTGATGCTGGTGCCTCAATATTTAGGGTCATGAATTCTGTCGTCTTCTGGCTAACTTTTAGTCCAATCTGTTTTCTGAAGGTGCAGAGTCGATAAAGTATGCTTGATATTTATAAAGTGGAAGTGATTCTTCAAGTTTTTTGTCTGCTAATATGCTAGTACCAGTGTTCAGTGCCCAAGTGGATTTTGTTTCACCCAGCTTCAGGTGGAACTCTGAAACTAGCCTGACTAGCTTGCATAGGGTGAGCAGGCCTCTGGGCTCAAGGTTAGAAGAGACAGGGGGCCCATAACTGTTAAGTTTATTTGAGCTTTCTGTTTCCGAGGAAGAGGGTCAATGTTGTGAGTTGCTTTAGGAGCAGATCTCAAATCTGGCCTGCCTTGATGTGGAAGTAGTATTGGTCTTCAGCACATGCAAATTGTTATGGGTAGTACTGATTTCCTCATGCTTGATGTCAGAGTTAAATGATTTGTCCTTACTTTGAATCTCATGGTTTATCATTTGATTTTACATCACAATTTCTTTGCTTTGTTTTATCTGTTTGTGGTTCAACACAGATTTTTTTTGTTTACACTATGAAAATGTTCAGATGTAAGTTGTATTAGTCAGTGATGGCATGTCACTCTTTTTTTTTTTTTTTTTTTTTTTTTTTTTTTTGGATGTATAGGATTTCCTTCAATAATTCTGTTAGCTGAGCTAAGTTTTCCCTTTTTTGAGGCCAGGTTTACATTACATCCAGAAGGTTGGCTTAAGGTATGCAACCCCAGCTACATAAATAACTTAGCTGGAGTTGAGGTACCTTAAGCTGAGCTTGGCATAATCTCCACAGTGAGAGGTTGAGGGGAGAAACACTTTTGTTGACTTCCCTTACTCTTCATGAAAGCAATGGGGGCATCCTCAGCATTTGATTCAGCAGAGCTTTACTAGACCTGCAAAATTGAATCCTGGAAGATTGATCGCCAGATCATTGATCCTTCTAAGTGGAGATGTGACCTGAGAGAATGGATATCCCTCCTCCCCACTTTGGGAAATGCAGAGAGTAGCTTTATGACAACAATGCTTACATTTCTAGTCAGGCTAATGTCCCCTTCACGAAAGCTCAGAACTTCAAAAAATCGTGTGTGTGTGTGGAGGGGGGAGGTCAGCAAATTCTGCAGTGCTGAAAAAAACATGCACAAATATATTCAACACAGTTTTGTATGTGAATTGCAGACATAACCACAAGAGGGCAGTGTGATACCAGTATAATATCAAAGGTAGTTTTGTTTTTTATGGCAGTAGGTCTCTCCTAATAGCAAAACCGTTACCTTCTGTCTTGTCTTTTAGCTGTATTCTAGATATCACATAGGCATGCTAAAGTTCTCTAGAGATGCATGCTAATGGCTTTAAACAAACAGTATTTATGATGAACCATATTTATGTGTGCTGAGATTAGTAAGAAGTATATTTAAAGCTAAATTATTCTCTCTGAACTAAACATCAGATCTACTGTTTCGCTCTCTATGTATTTAGAAGCTTCAGTGGGGTTGCAGAGTTAGTCTGTAACAGGAAAAGCTTAAAAAACAAAGAGTCTAGTAGTACCTTAAAGACTAACACAACATTTAGAGCCCTCACTGCCACCAATATATTCTGTGTATGTAGACATCAGAGTAGATACTGAGATTCCCATGCAGAGTCAAAGGAGAGAACTGAGCAGCCTAAAGTGATTTGTCTTACTATAGAGAGAAAAGGGGGAACCCTTACAATTTATAACCGAGAAAGAAGGGAGCGGGAGGAGAAAGTACTTGTCAATTGTGGTACCGGTGCTAATGAGGCTGAGTCTCCTGGAAGTGTCCCATATTTCAAAGTTTTTATCACTGCCTAAAACTGCTGCAACCTTAAAAAAAACCCCATAACTAGTAACTTTATTCCAGTGCTAAACCTCCCTTGCTGCAATTTAAGCCCATTGCTTCTTGTTGTATCATCAGAGGTTAAGAAGAATACATTTTCTCCCTCAATTTTGTAACACCCTTTTAGGTACTTGAAGACTGTTATGTTCCCTCTCAATCAACTCTTTTCCAGACTCTCCCACTCGTTCAATCTTCCATCATAAGTTATGTTTTCTAGACACTTAATCATTTTTGTTGCTCTTTTCTGGACCTTCTCCTATTTGTCCACATCTTTCTTAAAATGTGGCGCCCCCAACTGGACACTATTCCATTTGAGGCCTAATCAGTGCAGAGTAGAGCAGAAGAATTTTCTCATATTTCGCTTACAACATTCCTGTTGGTATATCCCAGAATGATGTTTGCCTTTTTAGCACTTGTCACATTGCTGACTCATGTATAGCTTGTTATCCACTACAACCCCCTAGATCTCTTTCTGGAGTACTTCTTCCTAGACAATCATTTCCCATTTTGTATGTGTGAAACTGATTGTTCCTTCCTAAGTTGGTACTTTGCATTTGTTCTTATTGAATTTCATACTATTTACCTCAGAACATTTCTCCAGCTTATCTAGATCATTTTACATTTATAATCCTATTTTCCAAAACACTTGCAATCTCCTCCTGGTTTAGTATCATCCACAAATGTTACAAGTGTACTCTCTGTGCCATTATCTAAATCAGGGCTACTCAACATTGGAAGCTCTGAGGGCCACAGTGATACTCTCAGCACATGCCGAGGACCACAACTTAAGAGTGAGAGTGTGTATATACACACGCACACAAATAGCTCTTCACGCTGACAGGCATGAATACAAAGATTAAGTCAAGACTCCACAACACACAGACCCCATTTAAGTCAGTTCTGCAGATATTAATCAAATGCAATATTTACCTGATTTCCACCCATATGACAGCACTTTTAATGAGCAATGACAGTCTAGAGATTTAACTATTAAAACACATATCAACCCACTACCATAAACCCAAATTGCACTGGGGGCCGCAAACAAACGGGCCGCGTGTTAAGTAGCCTTAATTTAAATAATTGACAAACATATAGAACAGAACTGACCCCAAAACTGATCTTTGAAGAATTTCACTTATGTCCTTCCAGCATAACTGTGAACCATTGATGATAATTCTCTGGAAATGGTTATCCAACCAGTTATTCACCTACCTTATAGTAGCCCAATCTAGGTTGCATTTTACTAGTTTTTTAACAAGAAGGTCATGCAAGACTGTATAAATGCTTTACTAAAGTCTACATATACCACATCTACTGCTTCTCCCTTATCCACAAGGCTTGTTATCTTATCAAAAAATGCTATCAGGTTGGTTTGACATGATTTGTTCTTTATTAATCCGTGTTGACTGTTACTTACCACCTTATTATCTTCTAGATGTTTGCAAATGGATTCCTTAACAGTTTGCTCCATTATCTTCCCAGGCACAGAAGTTAAGCTGACTGGCTTATAGTGTCCTTGGTTGTCCTTATTGCCCTTATTATAGATGGATACGATATTTACGTTTATGGAATCTCTCCCATCTTCCGTGACTTTTCAAAGGTAATAGTTAATGGCTCAGATATCTCCACAAATTAGCTCCTTGAGTATTCTAGAATGCATTTCATCAGGCCCTTGTGAATTGAAGATATCTAACTTATCAAAGTAATTTTTAATTTGTTCTTTTCCTATTTTAACTTCTGAACCAACCTCATTTTCACCGGGATTCACTATATGGGGTATCTATTCACTACCAACTTTCTTGGTGAAAACTAAAAGAAAAGACATTAAGCACCTCTGCCAAGTCCACATTTTCTGTCATTGTTTTTCCCTCTTCATTTGGTAATGGCTCTACCCTAGGGCTACTCAATATGCGGCCCGCAGGTGGGAGCCAAAATAACAAAATAGTCTATATCAGGGGTTCTCAAACTTTGTGATACCGTGACCCCCTAAAATGCTAAATGAATTTGTGCCCCCCCTCCCCAGCCTCACTGGTCCACGAGTAAAGAGGGAGTTGGGGGTCAGCGGGGCTGGCCGGGAGAGATCGGGCGCGGGAACCGGCTGGCAGGAAGCAGGGATGGTGTGGGGAGGGGAGGGTTGGGTGCAGCGGGGATGTGGCTGGGGGAGATCAGGAGGAGGAGGGGAGAACTGGCCGCCGGAAGCGGGTCTGGCCGGGGGAGTTGGGGGGTTGTCGGGGGCAGCGGGCTGGCCGGGGAAGATTGGGAGGAGAAGTGGGAGAGAACCGGCTGGCTGGGAGGGGACCAGGGGGAGCGCAGATTGGCTGGGGGGAGTGGGACTGACCCGGGCACGTGCAGATCCCAGGGTGCTGCCTGTCCTGCGCACAGTCCCAGCGAAGCGCAAGTGAGTTCGGTTGCGGCTCCACCATGCGCTTGACCGGTGCTCAGGAGCGCATATAGGGCTTCCCCTCCTCCCCAAGGTGTCACACAACCAGAGGCTCTCAGTGCTCATTGCGCCCTGCCTTCCAGCCACTCCGCCCACCCCCACCAGGCTTCTGTCGGGCGCCCAGCTGGAAAACCAGAAAATACCAGACATTGTACATGTCCAGTATTTTCTGAATTTTTTTTTACTAGACAGAGGGCCCAAAAACTGAGGGCCCCTCCCCAAGTTGCTTGTGACCCCCCTGGGAGTCGCAACCCACAGTTTAATAAACACTTGTCTATATAATGGTCTCCTGTTGATATGCATTTTAGTAGTTAAATTCCTGGACTGTCATTGCTCATTAAAAGTGCTGTCTTATGGGTGGAAATTGGGTAAGTATTGCATTTTATTAATATCAGCAGAACTGACTTAAATGGGGCCTGTGTGTTTTGGAGTCTTGCTTTAATCTTTGTATTCATGCCCATCGGTGTTAGAGAAGCTATTTGCATATATATTTGAATGTATATGCAACCACAATTATGTTGCGGCTTGCGGCATGTGCTGTGAGTATCATTGTGGCTGGGGCTTCCAAAGTTGAGTAGCTCTGTTCTACTCTCTTTGGACTTCCTTTTACTTCTAATATATTTGTGGAATGTTTTCTTGTTTCTCTTTATGTCTTTAGCTAGTTTGAGCTTGTTTGTGCCTTGGCCTTTCTAATTTTACTGCTACATATTTTTGTTAGTTTGTATTCATCCTTTGTAACTTTACCTAGTTTCCACTTTTAGTATGACTCCTTTTTGATTTTTAGATCATTGAAGATCTTCTGCTTAAATTAATGTAGTTTCTTGCCGTACTTCCTATCTTTCCTACTCTGTCAAATAGTTTGTTCTTGCACCCTTTATGTCTCTCTGAAAAATTGCCACCTGTCTTCAACTGTTTTTCCTTTTAGACTTACTCCCTATGGGACCTTACCTACCAACTCCCTGAGTTTTCTAAAGTGTGTCGTCTTGAAATCCATTGTCTTTATTTTGCTGTTTTCCTTCCTACCATTCTTTAGAATCATGAACTCTATCATTTCACAATCACTTTTAACCCAACCTTCCATCCACTTTCAAATTCTCAACCAGTTCCTCCCTATTTGTTAAAATTAAATCTAGAACAGACTTCTTCCAGTAGCTTTCTCCATCTTCTGAAATAACACCCCAAGAACTTATTGGATAATCTGTGCCTTGCTATCTTGTTTTTCCAACAGATGTTTGGATTGAAGTCCCCCATCACCACCAAGTCCTGTGCTTTGGGTGATTTTATTTAAAAAAAGGGGGGGGGGGCTCATCCACATTTGCTTCTTGGTTAGCTGGTCTGTAGTAGACCCTTACCATGATATCACCCTTGGTTTTTTACCTCTTTTGTTCTAAATTTTTATCCTTAGACTCTCCAAGTCTGTCTGAGTTCCATCTCAGCTTCAGTCCAAATGTATACATTTTTAATATATAAGGCAACACCTCTTCCTTTTTTTCCCTGACTGTCCTTCCTGAGCAAGCTGTACCCTTCTATACTAATATTCTAGTCATATGTATTATCCCAGTCATATGTATTATATATTAGTGAGAGGCAAATCCAGGGAGCAAGTTCTGTTGCATGTCCAATTCACACTTCAATCATCTGGATCTCATCTTTAACAAAAGGAAGTTGACATTAATACCCACTCAAAAAATTGCGTTCATTGGAGCCCTATTAGATTCTACAAGTTCAAGAGCTTTTCTGCCAGATGAATGATTTCAAGCAGTTTGTCTCCTATATCTGACACTACAAGTTGAACCTTCAACTATGGGCCGTGCATGCTTAAAATAACTCTGTCATTTGGCTGCATGCACTTGTATAGTCCAGCATGCAAGATCACACTTCATTCTCCTCAAAGTATGATTGAAATTGGCCTATCGGCCTCAGTTGTCAATCACTGGACTCCCAATAGTGTTGTTCAGAGATATATGCCAGGTTGTTTCCTTTGCTCATCCTCCACTGACTAGGACTGTAATCACCAGTTTTGAGACATTTACAGTGTTGCTTGTCATCCTTTGGGATCACGTAAGGGGGATAGTGGTTCATATATTCACTACAAATATTGCTGTGTCGTTTTATGTGAACAAGTAAGGAGGAGCCCACTCCAACTAGCTTTTTCAGGATGCAATAAAATTCTGGCTGTTCTATATCCAGGACAGTATCTTTCTTCCAGAAGTTAACTTAACTAAGGTTCAGAATAACTTGGCAGATCACTTCAGTGAGAATATTTCCCTGTATCACAAATGGTATAAGTCCGAAGTGCTAAGATCCATCTTTGAAACATAGGACATTCCAACTATCAATCTGTTTACAACAAACACAAGACATGCCATCGGTTTTGCTCTTGAGTAAGTCTCAATCCATGCTCCTTAATTGACGACACCTAGCTCAACTGGGAATCAGCTCTCCTGTATACTATCTCCCTGAAAACCGATCATCCCAGAGGTCATTCTGAAGTTGAAATTGGATCATGGCAGACTAATTTTCATCACACTAGTTTGGCTGAGATGACGTTGGTTCTCCGACCTATTTAGGCTGTCGGTTTGACCTCCCATAGCTATTCCTCCTTATCCCAATCTACTCATTCAACATCAGAGTCGAGTTTTGCATTCAGCACTCTCCATCTTTTGCATGGATGCTGTCTGGCTAGATGAAGAACCCTGTTTGAAAAGTGTTCCTCAAATGTTGCTTAACAATAGGAAGCCCTCTACTTAGGCAACATTTTTTTGCTACATTGAAGTGATTTTTTTTAGTGTGGTCGCTAGATTGGTATTCATAAGAGCATAAGAATGTCCATACGGGGTCAGACAAAAGGTCCATCTAGCCCAGTATGCTGTCTTCTGACAGTGACCAGTGTCAGGTGCCTCATCTTCCTCTTGGTCTTCATGCTGAATGAATTGAGGGATGGTGGGGTGATGCTACCCTTAAATAGTAAGGGGAGCAGGTAAGGCCACAAGGCATAAATATCACTCCTACAGGTACTTTTCACAAAGCTCTCCAGCTTCTGTGCACTGGGTTCATGGACACATGAGTGGTATACATGTCTGCACACACATATCAAAGAACAACTGTTACAGGTAAGCAACCATTTTTTACAGTGTATTCGCATGATATAATTTGTAAGGATGTTAAAAAGCATTTAATATGGCAACTGTGTAGCCACTAAAATTCTTAGCAGTTACATAGTTACATGCACTGTGGGCTCTGTAGTATAAAGCTTACATAAGCTGGCAGCTCTTGCCTGCCAGGATCCCAGGGGGGAGGAAGGTTCGCTGGCCTGGTGCAGTGAAGCTGCACTTCCCCTGGAGCAGGCTGAATGAGACCATTAATGGATAAGTATCAGCTTATTGGTTAAACAGTTAGTCAATTAAGCTCTAACATCCCTAATAATTTGTCTTTTTTTTTTTAATGTTTATAGCTATACAGCTGCCAGTGGTTTACTTACATTTGGGTTACTAGAATGTTGGTGAGAATTATATTAACACATTTGCACACTTTCAATTAATTGAATTCTAAGATACTCAGTTATTGCTGTTCAGCATATCTGATATTACAGTGACCAGTGTGGCTTTAGTGACTCGGTTGTCCTTGGCAATCTAAAATGTGTCTGTATTGATGACATGGGGTGGATATACCCTGCACTATAAGAGGGGGACTGAAAGGCCTATGAGCAGAGGAAGCACCACCCATTTCTACCAATTGGACATGCTCCTGGTGTGGGGACTGTATAAAAGGCCTGGGGACATCCCATTCAAGGGAAACTGCAAGCAGCAAGGGAGCTCAGGCAGGAGCCTCTGATCCCTCCGGGTCATCACAGCTGCCCTCTGAGCAGCAACCCCAGCAGCAGCCACTGCCGACAGAGGAGCACGCCCCACAGCCACCGCTCCAGCCACCGCCGCACCTGGAGCAGCCAAACCCCGCTGCAACCCCAGAGACTACCCTGACCAAGGGGAGAGTCAGCCATAAGCAGGTACCCCGCACTGCACTCCGAGGACTGAACTATCTACCAGAGAGGGTAGGGAGTGGCCCAGGGCAGAGAGTTACCCCTCCGGGAGCTCAGCATGTTTCAGTGGCTTTCCCACTGAATACAGTGCTTTCTCCAAAGCCAAAAGGGCCCTAGGTTGGGGAGCCCACCAGCATCTCAGACCTCTAGGCCACTGAACTTTTGGCCTAGGCCCAGAGTGGCCATATTTCCCCAGAGAGAGGGGCACCGAACTTTCAGACTAGGCCACGAGGGTCGTACTTTCGCTAGGAGAAAGACACTGACCTGTGAGATTGGTCTCGCAGGGGTGACACTCCCCGTGACGGGGAAGGGGGGCGGGGGAAAAGGGGCATATACCCCATGACAATTGAGGAAAGACTGCTATGTAGTTTGCTCAACATTAGTTGTGCCATACACAGTCTATTAGCAATATTGCCACCTTATTAATGCTGGAGGAGAGTTTGGAGTAAAAAAGATGGACCCTCACCCACTACGGCGGGGTGGGTAATAAACAGCCTGTGGGCCAGATGTGGTTCCCCAGGATTAGCCCCTGGCAGCACTTTATTTACCTGCTCATCTGTTATGGCCACTTGTAAGTCCCATTGGCCCCCGATTGCTGTTTCCAGCCAGTGGGAGCTGCAGGAAGCAGTGTCCTGGTTCACACCACTTCACACAGCTCCCTTTTGCTGGGAACGGCAATCCATGCCGAACAGGAGCTGTGAGTAGCTGTGCCTGTGGATGAACAGGTAAATAAAATGCCGGTAGCCTGCCAAGGGCTAACCCTAGTGAACTGCCTCCAGGTTATTTTCTACCTCTGTGCTAGAGCAATCTTAATGATGTAGTGTCACAACAGGATTTTGTAATGAGGGATATGCTCCTCAAGAGGACTGCTTTTTCCAAAGTCATAGTGAGATAAATACAACAGCTATGCAATTTTACATTATGTATCTGGTTTATAGGGATGGGCCTTCTGGAAAGGACATATGGACTCATGGCTATAATACATGATGGGAGTTGAAGTCTGTCTCTTCAGCTTTTGAGAGTGGTTCTTAAGGTGTTTCTCTCTCCTCTCTGAGGTATGTTGTTTAAGCCATGACTGAATGTTACAAGAGCGTATTCTATATTACTGTGTTTGCCTCTATTACAAGAGTTATACATGTTTCTATTATTAGAAGGGTATGTTAGTTTAGGTATTAAGTACAAAATAATATGTTTAATACATCAGTGAAATGGAAAAAGGAAGTTTATTGCTACTTTATGGAGTGGGGATAAAACACTGCATTCCTGAGCTATGTTCTGTTTAAACTTACAGATCATTGTATAAATACTAAGAACTGAAGCAGCAGCTGATTATACAGAGCTGTATTTTTGCTTTAACTCCTTAGATTTACGGCTGCCATAATTCTTGCTCCCTTCATTCCAGTCCCTTCCCAGGCTTTCGAGTTGAAGTACTGCTGATATTTTAACATAGATGAATAATTTTGTTTTGTTAAAAGGTCTTTGTTAAGTTACATGGTAGCACAGGTAACATCTGAGGGCAATGGAGGTTGTCTTAGTGTTTTGTCAATGGCTTTGCACTGTTAAAACAAACGCTCCTACCCACCAGTGTTCCCTCTGCTTTTTTATGTCCATGTGTGGAATGAATTTGTTATGTGCACCAATATGGGCATATGTGGCACATCACCTCCAGCTTGGTGCAAGTAACAAAATTAATTCTGTATATGCATGATCGGTGGCGAGGGTGGGGTTGGGAGATTTGGGGTGTGGCAGGGGGCTCAGGATAGGGAGGGATGAAGGATCTGCCTGGGGATGTAGGCTCTGGGGTGGAGCTGGAGATGAGGTGTTTGGTGTGCAGAAGGGGGCTCAGGGCAGGAGGTTGTAGTGCAGATGTGGGGTCTGGGCAGGAGTTAGGGTGCAGGAGGGGGCTCAGGGTTGAGGTGTGGGGTTCAGAAGGGAACTAGGGTGGTGGAGCATGCTCAGGGCTGGGGTGCAAGGTCTGGGAGGCATTAGGGTACAGGAAGAGGCTCAGAGCTGGGGCTCTGGATTGGGCTGTTGGGTGCTTACCAGGAGTAGCTCCCATTTGGTGGGGTGGGGAACAGATGGCTGTGCGTGGCCCATCCTGGGCCATGCTGACTTGCAGACCCCACCCTCGTCTGCCCCTGCAACTGTCCCCCGCAACTCCTGTTGGCTGTGATTCCTGTCCAGTAGGTGTGTGTGGGGTGGGGGATAGAGCCTCCAGGAGACAACAGTGCGGGGACAGAGCTTGCAGTGACATAGCTTCAGCCGGGGGGGCAGTGCAGGAAGAGTGAAGGAACATGGGGCTTTATAGGCTGCAGTCCCTAAAGCCCCTTTTTTAATTTGGCCCTGCTGTTCAAGCTGTAGGAGCGCATGTGTCCTCCAGTCCCAGCAGGGAGCTGCTGTGGTTATAAAAGTACAACCTGAATGCTCCAGTTAACATTTATTGGTGTATTTTAAGAATCTGTGAAATCAAACACTTGTGCTACAGGAATAATCCATACATGTTAGTGACACATTTCCTTACCCTAGGAACGTAAAACTTTCCTGTTGGATCAAACCTGTGGTCCATCTAGTCCAGGAGCCTCTGACTGTGGGTAGCCTCAATTGCTTCAGAGAAAGGTATAAAAACTGCCACAGTAGGTAGAAGTGGCATAATCTGCCTCCTCAGTTTTGTCTTATTTTAGACTGTAATGTTCAGCTATCGGTTTAAGCCCTGAAGCACAAGGTATTTTTTTCTCCCTTCTGTAGCTCTCATTTTATTAATTGCTTTTATAACTCTGGACAGCATGAAACTTCTCATTTTACATCTTTAGGACAAAGAAACAATTGACTACATTTTTCCCTGGAGCACCTCCGGTTACATAAATGGAGTCACTTTAGGGATGAATTTGTGTAATCGTGTTTCCCAGAAACACATAGGTATAAATAATTGGTAGCTTGGCTGGAGATATGGGGAGGAGAATTCTGACTGCCCTGTCAAATTAGAAAATTTAAGAAAGTGCTAAGCAAATGTTTCACAATGAATTTCAGCTGCATATCACTCTGAGTGTCTTTTTATTGTCATCCTTTGACATGATGAATACTTACAGCAGTATGTTTAAAAAAAAAAAGATACAGTTAAGTCTCTTGTTTAATTCTTGGCATCACTGCATAGCAGTCACAGCATTTTCACACAATCCGTTACTTCCTTTCAGCTTGTTACCCATGAAGCATGCACACACTTCATAACTGAGCAGAATCCTAGTCCAACTGAAGTCAATGGAAGGTGATTTCACTTGCACCAGGATTTGGCTCATATAGTTGTATTAGGTATGTGTATGGCTATGTACAACATTTTACAATAAACATGACATTTCTATACAATTTTGTGTTTAAATTTAACGGAATATACTGTACATCTAAGTCAAACTTTTTATGCTCTGCATGTAAAAGTTTGTGTACCTAAAATATAGGATGGATTATAGCAATAAATGATTGTTTGCACCAATGGGAAGGTTAAATGTACAGTCTTGCAGTACAGCTTGCGCCCCCCCCCCCTCTCTCTCTCTCTCTCTCTCTCTCTCTCTCTCTCTCTCTCTCTCTCTCTTTTTTTGTGTTTGAATGGTTGGTTATTTCAGATGTAGTCTTCTACTGGAAAAACAAAATTAACAAAAAGCTAGCCTTTCTGCATAATTACGAATGAATTACAAATAGTGATCTTCTGTGACATAGGTCAGGAAAAAAGGGCCATCTTGTATCCAACTCAGTTCAGTGACACAGACTGGCTAGAAGTGGGAAATAAATTGTGATTTGTATGCTGACTGACAGCTTGTGTTGTGTTGTGTTCAGCAGTGACTGGTATCAGTGTTCCCACTGTAGCTGTTGGGCTTTTTCCTTGGTTTTATCTGTCTTAGACTGTGGATTCTACTAACTTTAAGGACTAGTGGAGTCTCTGAGATGCAATGTGAAAGATGATCCATTTTATTTAATGTGCTGGCTAATGGTGTACGTAGAATTTCTGTCATACACTCTAACAGTATAGATTTAATAAATTGCACAAATTGAAACAATCATATAAATTAAAGAGCTAGTCAGTCATCTATTCCACTTGCTGTCTGAAATCAAATAGGCTCCATTTTGGTTGGTTTGAACCTTGCTTGGTAATTATTTAGTGTAGATGTTGTTTGAAGAATGCTGTGCAGTACAGTCCTAGCTTGTTTAACTCACATTCTGTCCTTTTGTTCTGATACATGAGAATGCTGACCAATCTTGCTGTGTTTCGGAGCTTGAGAATCTTATGTTATTACCTTTTTAGTGCTCATTTGTAGGCTGTCTCCTTCGTCTAAATCATGTTTTATCTGAAGCCTGGAGGTGCTCCACAATTCATAGTAAATCAGCTGGAAAGCCAGCTCCTGTCATTTTTGTCCAGTCACCAACTCTGCTGTGCTGATAACATGGATTCTAAGTCTAGCCATGTTGTGCACTGTGGCCTACTTTCTTGTGTTTTGCTAATGAGTCCTTTGGCTGCTACTGTAACTTATTTGCTTTTATTACATTTGTTTTGTCTAAAATATGAAGAATGTCTTAGGCTAAAACAGTGACCCGTCACAGTCTCTCTCTCTCATGTTTGCTTCTGTATTGCTTTCCTTTTGCTTTCATTAGTGGTATAATGGTGATCCTCTGCTGCTAGTTATGTCTCTGATAGAGCAAAAACACAGGCTTATACATTTTATTAAATCAAGGCTAATAGTCCAATAACACTATTTTCCCTGATTTAATTAATTTCTAATTACAGCATTCACAGCCACAACAGTACATAATGTTTAAGAAAACAAATTTGGCTTTTAACCAAGATAAGTGATGTCTATTTTTTGTGTAACAGTATGCTTTGAGAGCTCATCAACCTTTTGTATTTTTTGTGTGTGCATTCTTCAGCATATGCTTCTAAAAAGCAAACTCAGCTGGAAAACTTTTGAACTTGAGCTGTGTAGAGAGAGAGCTCTTAGAAGTAAGAGTTCATTTACATAGGTCTTCTATAAAGTGTCAAATGCAGCTAATTGGACAAAAATCCATAGTCTCCTCCTCTGTGCAAGTGTTTAAAGTTTTCCCTACCTTTCCATTCTATTGCTCTATTCCCAGCCTGGGTTTTTACTAGTATTTTTGTGCTCTAAACAAGACAATATTTATCACATGAATCAACAGTGTGTATTTAATTGCTCATGGTGTTGAACAGAGTGCTTTAAATGCAGTCAAACATCTTCCATGGGGAAGATAAATCGTGGCACTCACCCAGAATTTCTGCTTTTCAACACAGAGCTCCAAACTGTCTGATTGGCAGGCACTTTTCCCCAGGACTCATTTCACAGCCCTCTTTTGATGTGAACTGGTCTGGAGCACCTGAGGCAAACTGGCTTGTGTAGACCATGCCTAGTGTAATTCTTTTGATTTACCTATCATTTAAGTAGATGCTGAAGCCAGCCTGAATTTCTTTCAAATATTGTTTCACTTGTAAAGGTTATTGT
The DNA here is from genome assembly GCF_049634645.1 of Pelodiscus sinensis. Lineage (NCBI taxonomy): Eukaryota > Metazoa > Chordata > Testudines > Trionychidae > Pelodiscus > Pelodiscus sinensis. The sequence continues at coordinate 97,152,239 of NC_134713.1, read as the reverse complement.
TTGCAACTTTTCAGGTGTTTGCTTTTCAGATTCATGAAAAGAAAATCCTCATTTTTTCTTAGCAGCTTTTTGAGTATAAAATAGGAACTTTATAAAGGTTGACATGAGTAACAGATCTTAGTTACAAAAGTCCAGATTGTACTGTAGACATCACAGAAGATGTCTAACTGTGGAAAGATCTGCCCTGAACCTATTTTCTGCCAACTCCTCAGAACAGCAATTAAGGTATAAAATGCCACAATGATCTGACTATCTCTGCTAGCACCGAGCAATAGAACAGCTGGGAACATACAATATTGAATAGACTTGTTTCATTTAAAACTATAGAATAGCTTTAAAAATATTCTTCTATGCTAACTCGAGAGAGGTTTACATTTATAATTAAAAGGGAAAAGGCATGTTCCCCCCACTTCTGGAGAAATTTTAAAAACCTGCCTATATACTAAAGTGCTGTTTATCCATCAATGGCTCTGTGTCCTGACTTATTCCAAACCTATGGAATGTCAGGAGGAAAAATAGGCCCCTAAAAGAAAGTAGTAGTACTGTTTATTGTATAGACAAACAATAGAAGGGGCATTGGTTTTGATCAGACGATGCAGTGGTTGAAAAGGTGACATGTTTTGGAAGGGAACATACCCTTATTCCACTACTAGGCAATTCTCTGAATTGCAGGCACTATAAGAAGGTCATATAGCAAAATGTGATGTGTGTCCTGCTTGGAAGGTTCCAGGAAGAAAAATGTTCTCATTGTCCATTATCTACTGCCACGCCCAGGAGAGGGCCATGCTATCTGATCCAACATGCTTCATGTGTTATCTAAATTTCACCTTTACTATGTGCTTCAGTTCCCTTCTTCAACAATTGATTCTACACATATATTACTCTTTATATGCATAGCCTTCTTCTTTAGCAATACTAAGATCATACTCTTAATTTATTGGATCTGTTATGAGTATGAAAAATTTACTTCTAACATTATTAATCCTTTTTATAATTAAAATATCCCTTATTACTTTTCACTGAGTAAACATATCTTGTTCAAATAGTAAATACTAAATTTATAGAGACCATGTTGTCTAATGTTGCTCTCTCGCCCAGGCAATCACACCATCTAATAGGATTGTACCATATGGAAAAGGAAGACAATTTTCTAACAGAAAACTTAAGATTGACACAATTTTGAGTAGAAAAATAGTTATGTAAAAGCATTCCCCTAGCTCTCAGAATAACACATTAAAACCAAACAATAACATGAGAGATTTCCCTAGGTAGAAGTCCCGTCTGCCTGGAGGAACTGAAGGAATGGGTTCCAATGAATGCCCAACAGACGATGTTTATGGTGTAGGTTTCAATGCATGTCTTTCAAAAAATATTGGAAGCTAGGAAGGCAAAGTGCCACATAACTATTGCCTGTAATAATTAATCAGGAACTTACTAAATTGGCTATGCAGTATTTTTCTTCATTCAGTGAGATTTTAAAATGATTAAAGCCGGGTAAAGTATTTTTATTAAGATAGGAGAAAATATCTAAAAATGTATGTAAAAACTAAAAAATAAATAAATAAAAAGTGAAATTTCAGGTCTGCATCATTTGAGAAAGCAAATAGACTCTAGAACTGCCAGAATGCCTAGATTAAAACCAGCATCCAAACCTCACATGGATGAGTTTGGCATTGTAGACCTCCCTGTTACTTAATAAAAATTAAAACTCATGAATATATGTTTACCAGTTAGAACTGCAAAACGTGTACTATTGCTGTGGTTTATTTTAAAAACTATATATCTTCAGGCTTTGTGAAGCATCTGATTAGACCATGTACTATGCCATGGAATAAACGATATGAGTTCGTTTGGAATGAATGTGAAGTTTTCAGAAAATGCCCTGACAGGTTTCATTCTTTTAGAACCTCTGCTGGAAGGCTGAAAATGGAAAGGTAGTTCAGGTATGATATGATTTGGACAGCTAGCAGTGAAGGATGCTAAAAGTTAAGGCCTTTACCTGCAAACAATAGTGTATTAATAAATTCTATACCATATTTACAAATGCTTTCTCTTGTATTAAAACTAACAGTATTCTGTTCACAGTGCCATTGTTTATACAGGTAGCAATCCCACAATACTTCAGTATTTTGGCATGGAAATCAGTAGCGCTTTGTATTTACAGAAAATGTACACATGGATATAAACATGTAATTGAAACAGAGTCATCAGAAAGATCTGGTAATGTCACAAAGGTTTAGGCTGTACAACATCTTCCCTTTCGTTTGCTAGGAACCACTGTTCCCTGCAGTGAGAAGATGTTCCTTTCTTATCTAAAGTGGCATAAAAATGATTAACCAAATGAGGCTTGAGCTGTGTGTACATGAGTAACTTCAGTCCAAGTTCTCTAGATCTGTTGTCTAGTGCACAGCATACAAAAGTTAAAAAGGTTTTTTAATTATTAAAATAATGAGATTCTCTCCTCTGTGCACTCTCACTCAGCCGATGTCCTCTGAGTTCCAAAGATGCTGGTAATTTAATGCGCAGTCCAGCTGCCAGACTGAAAACTATGTATGGTGCTCTGGGCCTATATACAGCTACCTGTCACAATATGAGCCAAGGTGAATGAATTATGTTGGCAAGAGCACTTCTTTCTCTCCCATGCTTTCTCTCTAATCCTTTCCAGTCAGTTGGTAGCCACTTACTGGCCCAGCTTCATCACTCGTGAACAGAGTTCCTTATTCAAGCAGTCAGTGATCAGAAGTGATGAATGGCTTCAGATATATGTAGAAGTGTAAGGAAGAAGAGGAAGTGAATTCAAAGGAGCTCAAATTTGAAACCCAGAAGTAGATGGGTTTATTCATCAGGGCCCTTATAGCTTCTGCTTCCTTTTTTCTTCCCTTTCTGCATTGTTGATGATGGCTTTGCAGCTCCTGACGATGTGGCTTACTTTTGTGACTAGCAAAGAGGAGACAGCAGTACTATAAGAAAGAGTCAAAACTGGCACTATGGGATGTCACCTTCATTTAAAGTCTGCTCTTCATTTTCAGTCACTTGACCTGAGTGGTCATTGCTCCTGCTACTGCTGTGTTGCTTGTGGAGAAAACTCCTCCACTTGGCCTTGTTCCTCCTGAGATGGCTTAGCATATTTTCAGAAAGGGGAGTGTCTCCTGTAAACCTGGCCCATTCCTCAAAGAGTGGCTCTACAATGTAGGTCATGAAACCTGGGGAAACACATGAGAGAAGACATGTAAGAATCAGTATCATCCACCAAATGCCTTTCCCTGAATTTTGGGTATATAATGTGCACTGAAAAAAGTCACAGAACCCTAGAAACAAGTAACAAATAATCCCCTTGTTCAGACTCTTAAACTGAGAGTTATGGAATATTTTTTTCCTCTAGGACTATTGCAAAGTCAGGTTGGCTGGCTATGTGTTTATAATAATTTAAATCTGTATAACATAGCAATCTTTTAAAGCAATCTTCATACAATGCACAGTCAACCCGTGGAACTCCTTGCCAGAGGATGTTGTGAAGATCAGGACTTTAACATGGTTCAAAAAAGAAATTAATGGAGGATAGATTCATCAATAGCTATTGGCCAGGAATGGTGTCCCTAGCCTCTTTTTGTCAGAAGCTGGGGACGAGTGACAGGGGAGGATCAATTGCTGATTATATCTGTTCTGTTCATTCCCTCTGGGACACCTGACATTGGCCACTGTTGTAAGACATCATACTGGGCTCGATGGATCTTCGATCCCAGTATGGATGGTCTAATGTTCTTAATCTCCTGTTCTGAAATCTCTCAAAAAGACTCTCGCACTTACTGTGTACAAGTCTATTCTACCGAAATTAGACTTCTTTTAAACAGCTGACTTTTATTCTGCTCTTGAATGGTTGCTCAAAAGAGGTTTCACTTTACTTGAATTTGTATATACTATGTGAATCATGACTTCTATGGTCTAGTTCTGAGCTGTACATTAATGGAGTTATTTACAAAGCTTTAATCCACGTGCAAATCCCCAACTCAGAAATTAATTTAGGCTATTATTGGGAAAGAGCTGCAGCAGCACAATTAATGTTTGGTCCTCTGTTTAGTTAGAGGCTGTGGCTCTAGTAACACACATTAGTTTAAAAGCTTACAGAATGGTCTTTTTGGGTATAGCAGTGTGCATACCAGGATAGGAGGCTATGACTCTGAATGTTGGGAGAATATCACTCTTCTAAGCCATTGATAGAGGGAGGGGTTCCATCATTCACATCATTTTTCACCCTGCAGCAGCTATAGTAGCACAGTGTGCACAAGCATAGTGAATATTTTAATTATATCTCCAGCTGAGGAGTATTTAATATTTTTACATGATCAAAATCACTTTTGATGGAACCAAAAACAAATTAAGGCTATGATTGCAGTTTGCTCTCAAAAGTGTGTTAACTAAAAGCAGAACCTTAGTTTACGCCTGAAACACTGTTTGTGTAATAATGCAGTATGCAAAATGTTTATATATGTGCACTGTTGACTGGGAGATTCACTACAGATTAAAAGACTTTTGTAAATAAATGAGACAACACAATGCAAGCAGAATGCATCATAAAATATACTCTGTTCTCCAGAGATGAGTAATTTACTTTTACAAAACACCGTTTTTACTACAATTCAGAAGTATTACACATCACTAATCAAGTCTTAATGTTCTAACGAGGCCCTGCTATCACTGTATAGCTTGCTATATTGCTGTTCAGTCTTAGCTGAGAAAAAAGGTAAAACAACCATATTGTGTGAAGTAATGCTGATGGAGTAAAGATTACAAATATATCCCTTTTTGCTCTTCTGTTATATTGACTAATTTTCACAGTAGGTAATATATTTACTAATTTTCACAGTAGGTAATATTCTGGAATGTAAATTTATATATAATTTAATAAACTATATATGTGTATATATTTGAGCTTTTTGCTTATGTATTTTTTTCACAAATCGGAGAAGAAATCACAGTCTCTAAAAAAGGCTCTAAGTTTCACTGAAATAAGAAAAATAAAGGTAGTTAGAACCTGGCATCTGACTCCAAACAGCTTCAGATATCTATTACTTCTCATAGCACACACGTGAATAGTTATGGTTATCCTTGCCTTACAAATAGGGAAACTGAAGCCCAAGAAGGTCAAAGGTCAGAAAACGTGTCTCAAATCTACAGTTAGAATCTGGATTTTCTGACTCCTTGTCCCTTGTTTTCTAGCATCTGGTGGCTTGACTGCCACTCACACATATGGTAAGAGAAAACCACTCTAAGGGAAACACTATTTTGGACAAGCAAACCTATATGCCTGAATGTTGCCATTAATATATAATCCCAACCTCATGAAGGTAATAACTTCCGATATGTACATCGGGAAATAGCCAGGACCACTAAAAATCATTTCTGTGCGTCAGTGCCTGCTGAAAACCAGTGGGTGCTATGACGCATATTGACTGAACCCAATATGAAGAATTGAATATCCCTTGGTTTTTCTAGTATTGCCTTATTTAGCCAGTGCTGACATACTTATTTGTTTTCCTCATGAGAATCTCATAATTTAGAAAGGTCTGTTTCAACTTCACTCTTTGTGAAATCTGTTACTAATGCTGCTGCTCTTTAGGAAAAGATTATTCCAAGTTTCATACCAGCTAAGATGAACTTGATCTCAGTAGTAGAATGAATCAGAGTTGCCCAACTCCAAGCAATTACAAAGGGAGACTCAAAACCATCAATTATTTACAATTATATTTTAAATTTGGTTTAGTGGTTTGGAGTGAGGGAGAAGGTGCGAACAAGTTTTAAATAATTTTTCAATGGTGAATGTTTGGTACAGTATTTGAAAGGTTATACAACTGCCTAGTCATGCATATGGTCTGATATTAGGTGTATTTTGAAAACACTGAGTAAAAATAAACCATTGGGCTGCTGGGTGGCCTACAAACAGTGCCTGATCTTAATCTTCATCCCACTTTCTGGGATGGGAGGACTATGGAGGCAGCAACCAGTTCTTGTTAGGGAAGGAAAGCCTGTGTTACTTTTGAATGGATTCTCCTGTGGTCCCCCTGTTACTCCCCTTGGAGGAGCATGATTGCCATGTGAGAACTTGGAGTATAGGGTTGCCAACTTGACTGGACCCAGATGGACCAGACACCATTTGCAACAATGGTATTGGTCTGTCTGGTCCGATCGAGCTGATGGCTATATTGGAGGAAGAAGAAAAGGGGGGAAATCAGGACTCAGGAAAATTCATGGAAAACAATGAAAGATTGATTCAGAATTCGTAAGAACCATCTCTCTCTGGCTTGCTGACTCGATTACATGCCCATTGCAGCAGGAGTACTGGATTGAATGTTCAGAGGGGATTTTTTTGGGAGGTCAGAATGGGAAGCAGGATTGAGTTATTTTAACTGCAAGGCACTAAAAAGGTTTCATGGAACTCTTTACCTCACTTAGTACTTATATAGCCAACCTTATCACAGCAAACAAGTGGCATATTCCGCTAGGGGACCATGCTAACTGTCTGAACTTGTCTTTGAGAATCATTCATTCTCAGGTGCTGCCATTGTGTCACTCCTCTCGTTTACATTACTGCTTCACTCAGCTTTGCTCTTGGTAAATCTGGCCTGCTTGGCAAATTGGTTTTATTTTCATTTTATGTTACTCCTAGAATTATAGCGTGTTTTTGGAGGTGGGGGAAGGATAAAACTATAGATGTGTCTTTTGCTTAACTTGTGTTGCACCTTCGGGAGTGGAGGCAGGAGGAGAAAGAGACAAAAGCATGAAAAGTTAAGCTTACCAATTTGTATACTAGGTATGGAGTCCTTCTGCTGATTACACAGAGGGCTTATTTCCAATTCAAATTTTTGTTCCAGATCACCTATCGAAAAAGAAAGGAGAACAATATTTTTGCCACTTGGCAATATTGAATATGATCTTTTATTCCTTATAGTATGGATGGAAGAGCAAATCCTAGGAAAATTGAAATCTGTATTAATTCTTACATTTCACCTTCATTGGCTGCCCAGGTGGACATGACAGTTTTAAGGAGAGTCTGAAAATCTGAATATGATCATACAGATCACTTTCATATAGAATCTACAGTTAGATACTAGGTCCTGTTATAAATGCTTAAACAATTAAAACCAACAATTTAAGATGTCATGGGAAATTAAGTAATCTGATCCTCTGGTTCGCAGAAGTCAGAGAAGGAGGTATCTCCATCCATGACCTGCCATGACAGCTGTAACGCTCTGGGACAACACAAGTAAGAAAATCCAGGATGAAGTTTGAGATGTGGAGAAAGATTGCTGTCAATAGAGGGGACTTGGCTATTGACTAAACTATGAGAGGATATTAGAGGAACCTAAAATCTGAACACTTTTGGAACATACTACAAGACTCTCTTCTTTATAATATAGCTTTTCTTACACAAATAGGAAAGCTTTGAAAATCTGCTCTTAGATGCTTGCCTCTTTAACTCAGTTGAAAGGTGCAGCTACACTAGAAAGTTGTATATTTATTTTCAGGTAATGGTATAGCTGGAGCAATGCTAGCAGTAGTATAATCATGAATATGGATGGGGCTTGGCTATTTCTACCACCATGTGACTACCCTGGAGTGAAACTGCCTATAAAGGCCAGCTATTGCTGACAATTTGGCTCAGTCCTGGTTTAAATTTGTTGTGTAGAGATGAAATTTCAATAAATTCAGTACTCTAGAGCACTCTGTTTGCTCTTCTACCATCTTTACCCTTTTCTTTAGGCTCTGTTGTTATTGTTACAAATAGGATTTAACAGTGATTAAACTCTACTACATCCTCTCTGTGTTGTAGCACAATCTGGCTTGGCCTGTGCAAATTGAGCCAAGTGGTAAGTCGTTACCATGTTAAAAGCCATGTTTAGCTTTGCTCTCAGCAAGCGTTAGCAAATGTTTACAATTAGGTCTAAAAGCTTTGGCTCACCTACTCTGCCCCTCTAAATTGCATTAGAACTTGGCTTCATGGCAAGTATGTTCAGACTATGTCTAGTTTTCCTGCAACTGTAAGTAAAAGAGAAGGAAAAAGCAATTGTAACACTCTGGAACTGTAGTTACATTTTGGAAAGCAAGAGAAAACAAAAGTGATAGATGTGTAATTTATGAGCAGTACATAACCATGGGGGTTTCAGGTCAGAAAGGATAACTATGACCAGATAAAAACAATTATGAGTCTTGTGGCACCTTAGAGACTAACAGATTTATTGGGGCATACCCTTTCATGCACTGGAGTGGAAGTAAATCCTAAGTCAACTGATGAAGTGAGTTTTACCCACGAAAGCTTATGCCCTAATAAATATGTTAGTCCTTAAGGGTATGTCTACTGACATTATTCCAAAATAACAAAGAACGTGTGTCTAGCAATGTAAGTGACAAGGCGACTACTTGATAAGCATATGCTTATTGGTAGTTGAGCCGTGACTCGACTAGTCACTCCCCCCTGCTTGCTGCCTCTATCAGAGAGAGGCAGCAAGGGGGAGGGAGCAGGAGCCAGTACTGTGGGGAGCTAGCTTAAGTCAGTTCCATCCAGCACTGTCTTGGGAGGAGAGGGGGACAGGAGAGGTAACGGCATAGCTGGGGATTGACATGAGGGGGGATTCAGATGATTCTCAGCTTGCTCCTGGTCCCACCAGCTGTGCCTTTGCTTTTAAGAGCCCTAGTGGTTCTTAATACATTTAAAAGGCAGAGCATAGCAGGATTAGCTTCCAGGCCAGGAACTAACCCCCCTGCAGCTCTGTAGTTTCCCCCCCTTATTGACTAATTGAGCAGTCGATGGAATTTCCATCAACTACTCCATTAGCTGATTACCTGCAATTTAACATCCCTAGCGTCTACACAGCAAGCCATTATTACAAAATAATGTTGAGCTGGAAGACTTTTTACTCTAACTCCTGTAACCCTCATTTCACGAGGAGTAAGGGAAGTTGAAGGAAGTGTGTTCCTTCAACTTCCTGCTGTGTAGACAGCGCCAAAAGTCAAATTAAGCTATTTCTACTTCATAGTTGCATAGCTCAATTCGACTTTTGCCTTGCTGTGTAGATGTGCCCTAAGGTGCCACAGGACTCCTTGTTGTTTTTTCAGATAGAGAGTAATACAGCTACCCCTCTGAGACTTTTCACCAGTGACCAGATAGTATTTAAAGGGGATTCAGATTTTATACAGCTAATGAAAGGTCCAGTGCACAGCAGAACCATCTTCACTGACAGTCTTACAGGGGGGCATCAGGTCAAAGAAACACCTGCTTCTCGTCTATTTCAATTCTTCCTCTTGCCCCTCATTACCAACCTTATGCAAAAGAGGACCATATTTTCTGATCAACATCCAATTTTTGTGGGAGATTTCAGAGGCCGGGGAATTGCGTAGCCGTTTGCAGAGCAAACACCACTTGAGATTAGCCAGTTTCATGCTTGTTACAGTAAGTGTCTAAAAGAACAAAGTGAAAGGAGAATTCAGTATGTCAGAGGGCTGACCTTGCCGGTAGAATTCCTCACAGACCCTTTCACTCCACTGTTTGCTCATCTCCCAGAGCCGGCAAGGATTGCAAATGTCAGCACACTTCAGTGCGATCTGAAAATAAAGGAGAGTAGTGATGGGGAGAAGAAATTATTAGCTAGTGACCGCTCAGCAGTGAATTTATTGCACTCGGTGGTGCTGTGAAACTGCTGGGCCCTGCAAGCTTGCTGCCAAGGTAGATTCAAGAACACATTATAGAAACTGAGCCTTGCCCAGATGTGCTGCTTCAGGAAACAGCATTTATTCAAACCTGAAACAAAACCTTCATTCAGAGACCCGTTATATAGCAGTGAGAACGAGAGAAGCAACACATTCCAAGAGTGCAGAGCCTCTTGGATATGACGGGTGGTGGGCAAGCCAACAAAAGCTTCATGCTGACTTCTGTAGCCTGCCTGCCTTGGCATCCATCAACGAGGACACGAAGAGCCAAGACAGTGTGAAACTATTTGGGCATCACTTCTTTATGGTCTCAGTGAGTGACCTTACATAGCACTTTGATTATGCTTGGGTTTTGTGTGTGTGTGTGTGTGTGTGTGTGTGTGTGTGTGTGTGTGTGTGTGTATATATATATATATATATATATATATATATATATATATATATATATATATATATATATATATATATATATATATATATATATGTCAGCTCAGATGGGTCAGCTGTGTTTTTGTTTACTGAGTTAAGCACAGGAACTTCTGGTTTGCCTCTGACTTGGTTTCACCTTGCTACCACTTGAAAGTGCTTCACTTCAGTATAGCCGGGTAGGACTGGCAAGGGAAGAAATTGTAATCAAACTGCTGCTGCTGCTTCTTTGGAAGAGTAAGATATGCAATAATTGGCCTGTCTTGCCTCCATGAAGCAAAATGTCTTCAAGGTCCTTTCTTCCTGCACAAAGTGTATCTACTTGATGAGTTTATTATTAGACTTCATGAAAGATTGGGCAAAATGCTGCTGTAGATGCCAAAGGCATAGGGGATAGCAGATTTCACCTGCAGTAAAAGTCATTAACTCCTTCATAGAAAATAAACAGAGAAAGGGTGCAACTTATTTGGTAGGCCCTGTGGGCTCTAATCAATTAGAAATGGGACTAAAAATCAAGAGACCGGCATTCTAAATCTGGATGGACACCAACTTACTTTGTGACCATGAGAAAAATCACTTAGGTTATCTGAGCCTCAGTTTCCCCATCTGTAAAATGGATATGAAAAGTTAGCTACTAAGGTATGTTTTATAAATAATGTTGAGACTGGTCAGATTAAGCCAACAGACCTTAAAAGGGAGCCTCCTCCCTCGTTCACAAGTATGAGTTTTCCCAGGAAAGAGCACTAGTTTTTCATGTCTTCTCCACTGTGGCACAGGCTGCATTTTGCACCCTCATTTTTTCCTGATCTGCTGTGAAGCACAGTTATAAATCACTGCCTAAACATATCTGGTACACGCAGAAACCAGGCATAAGCCATTTTTGTTCAAGAGGCAAGACAGGCAAGCTATGACATATATTACTCTACTGAAGGAGTGGTGACTTGAATATCATTCCTTCCCTGCTCCCTATCCCTATCATAGCAGTACTTCATCAAAACACTTTTTAAGTTGGCAACAATTAGTTTGTTTTTAACTGATGAGAATAACTTGAGGTGTTTGGCATGGTAGAAGTTATTTAGGAGCAGACAGCTTTGTAGGGTTACTTCTACAAATAAACACGCAGCATACAGCTATCTTTAGTTTGATAGTGAAGGTGATGTAATGAATGTAATGTTCTGAAGATGCCATTAACTACTGCGTTGTGGCTGGAAGAAGCAATTTGAGTCCATTGATTTTTAAAAATTAGATTTGGCTCTTACATTATCCAGAGGAGAACCAAACAGAGAAGCATCTACTGCCCCCTCAATGGTTGGCTCCATGCAGTTGGAGATTAGGAGCATCAACAAAGTGACCAATGCTTGGACATCTATTGGCAACTCCTCTATAAAATGGCAGTCAGTGACTGGTGTGAGACTGAACCTCCTACTCTCTGCTGAAGTAGCAGTTGCCATGACAGTTGAAAATAGTCCAGGGGACAGAGAAGTGGCAAGAGACAAAGTGGCCTGCAAATCAAATGGTGAATAACACTTGATCCTTTGCTGTATTTGTTATAGTCAACATAACACCAGGTACATGGGGAAGTATTGGAGGTACATTTTTGCTTGCTTTGCTGCTGTCATTATTCAAAGCAATTAAGATGGTGCATCATGGATACCCCGAAACTGAACTAACATACTTCAATTAAAAAAAAAAAGTACCTGAAGCATAAAATGTCTATCTTGTGCATCCTCCAATCTCAGATCCTTATTTTCGAGGTGAGCTTTCAACTGGGTCAAAAACTCATTCTGTCTATTGATGTCTGTTGCCAAGATGAGGGAGCCCAGCTGCTGTTCAATATCCTGGCTGTAAGCAAGAAAAATGAGTCCTTTTGAACATGGGATTGTTGAACATCAATGCTTTTAAATCACTTCATAGCCTGTTTCTTTCTTAGTATTACATGACTTGAGCTAGCAGAGGGATTCCACTTAATTGCTCTTCATTGGTCTAGTTTGTAGGAGACCAGCAGTTTAGCTGGCTCTGGGATATCTGTGGAATAGGCAGTGTGGCAGAATAATCATACTGCTGTAAATGGCCTAGGGAGCTTCCACGAGGTATTGTGAAGAATGAAAACTAAACAGCATCAGGTGTCATTAGGTGGGCACAAAACGCATCTAGAAAAATAAATGTCAGAGCCATCCTGTCCATAGGCTGGTTTGGGGTAACTGCCTGAGACCCCATGCTTTTGAGGGCCCATAGCAGCTGCCTCAACTATTTTATGGAGGGGAGGCCTGGTGCAGGAGTTGCTCTCCTCCCCCTCGCACTTACTGCGGTGGCAGGAGGCTCTCTCGGCCTGCTGCATTTGGCTTCTCTGTGGCAGTGGGAAGCAGAGCACCTCAGCCCTACAGTGTTCTGCTTCTCATCACCATGGAGAGGCATGGTTCAGCATGTTGAGAAGGTGGTATAGCAGGGCAGAGCAGGCTGCGTGTTTCTCTGGCTCCTGCCACTGCAGTGAGTGTGGTGGTGGGGGTGACCCCTTCTTCTGACACACTAGGCTCCTGTAATCCCCTGGCTCGCATTGCTGCAGGAGGGACAAAGGATGGAGCAGGGGTGGAGCCTGGTGGAAGGAGTGAGTGGTGGGGTGGAATAGAGGCAGGGTGTAGGTAAGGCCTATGGTGGGGGGGTTGCTCTGGGCCCCAGGCCTGGGACACCACAGGGGGGATTGTCCCAGGCCCTGTGTTCCCCTAGAGATGGCCCTGATAACTGTCATAGTATTTTAGACTGGCAGCCACACAAATGTCAAGGCATTGCACATTATTTCTTTAGAGAGAGACTGAGAAGAAGGAGATTGAATGATTTAGGAGATTACTAATGAAATAGAAAGCCTGTCCTCACTAGATAATCTGTTTGCTTTCTGCCCAAGTAATCAGTGATTAAAACTTAGTATTAGAGAGCTGCTTGAGGGGTTGTCTAAAGAAATTTGTCTCCATCCATTTCCAAAGGATTGTACACACAACTGCAGCAAAAAGCCCAACACACTTCTGTCATCTCCTCCTACATTCAGTTTCTGTTCTTTCTGCTGAGTTCTCACTCTGCTGAGTCTGTCAGATCTGAAGCACACATCTGAGTTTGAATCTGTCTGATCTGAGTGATAGACATCTGAGCATATTTATACTAGGGATGAAACTAGCTACCATTATTAATACTAACTCAGAGCAGGTTTAATTGATATGGTGTAAATAAAGCTTGATGATCGGTTCCTTCTCAGCACTGGGATTCCTAGTGAAGTCCCAGGTCAGGTGCATCCCCAACACTGCCAAGCCAATGTGCTTTGCATCAGCTTCAGGAACAGGTGAGACACTAGCTCAGCCTACAAGCAGCCTTTGGCCTCTCTGCTTGTTTTTAAATCAAGCAATAAAATTGGCTATTGGTTTGTTTTCCATAGAATTTATCAGCATATTTCATGTGGGTGGTACTTACGTCATTTCCTTTGGTAGATGGGCAAGGAGCCTTGATTCTCGCAGCATGCCTATTGTGGATCTCCAGTGATGATTTTCTAACACAGAGACATTCTGAGGAGGAAGGAGGTAAGTAAATAAAAAGACATAGCAGGCAGATTTCTTACACTTAAAAGAGATGTGTAAGGTTTACCAATTCTTATAATTGATCCATCTAGAATCTCAGAATACTAGAACTGGAAGGGACCTTGAGAGGTCATTGACAGGACCAAACACCACCTAAATCATTCCTGACCGATGTCTGTCTTTTACCTGCTCTTAAGTGATGGAGATTCTATAACCTCCCTAGGCAATTTATTCCAGTGCTTAACGCCCCCGTCAGGAAGTTTTTCCTAATGTCCAACCTAAACCTCCCTTGCTGCAATTTAAGCCCATTGCTTCTTCTATCATCAGAAATTAAGGAGAATAAATCTTCTCTCTCCTCCTTTTAACACCCTCTCAGTCTTTGCTTTTCCAAACTAAACCAACCCAATTCTTTCAGTCTTTCCTCACAGTTCATGTTTTCTATATCTTTAATTATTGTAATCCGGTTTCCTGGCATTACCAATGGACCACACCTGACACTGCAGCCAAACCCCCCAAAATCCCAATAAGTACCTACCTAACTTAAATGCTATGTCTATGTCAGGTCATGCCTAAAGTCAGAAGTCTTCCTACTGGTGAGTACTTCAAACACTCTATATTATTTTTGCAACCTTGGTGTACTAAGGGGACTCCTAAAAAATCACAATAACTTTTGTTTATGAAGCAGCTGCAAAGAAACAAACAATACAGATGAGCTGTTAATTTTTTTTCACAGTGATGTATTTGTTCTGTCTTCTTCTATTTGTTCTTTTGTTCTGTTTTGTTCTTTTCCCCTGCTCTTTTCCTTCTTTTTCATTCCACAAGTTGCCTCCCTTTCCAGTTTCCTTGTTTAATATACATCTTTGTCCATCTTCCCAAGGTCATACATATGGGAAATACTGCAGGGTTCCACCCATGGAATTTTCAGATCATGATCCATCATGTTACATTGCATTTACCAGCTTGTTCTGCTTAGATCTTGCTTTTCTACACTAGTATCTTGTTCTGCTCAGATAGTCCTCACATCTTTTCTTCCCCACATATGAAATGAAATTAAAAAGCAACAATATTTGGAACTGGAATAAGGAAATGCTTTCTTCTGCAATACATTGTCTGTGGAACCCATTGTCACAATATCACTCAAGCCAAGAGCTCAGCAGCTGTTTTTAAAATGGGAAATACATATTGATAAGATACAGCTCCAGAAATGATAAAGGAAGGATTAAAACAAGCCAAGAAAAATTATGGAAGAGATATAAGCCCTCATGATTTAGGACTGCTTGGAAGGTAAGGACTAAGACCTCAAGGTAGCTGGTGTGGCTGAACAAATGCACTGCAGTATTTTAATTATTGACAGTCAGGAAAATAGCTTTCCTTGTAGACAAGTTATTGCCTAGTATAGCTTATTGCACCCTCTGAAGTATTTGGTACTAGCCACTGCGGGAGACCTCACCTGAGGCTAGGCAGCCCATATGTCTGGTAGGGTGTGTCTACATAATACCCTAAACTTGAAATAAGATATGCAATTTGTACTATGCAAATTGCGTATCTTATTTTGAATCTATTTTGAAATTTGTCATACTTACACAGCGCCAAATTTAGAAATAACACACTATTTCAAGCCATCCCTTATCCCTGGTGCAACGAGGTTTCCTGGGATGGTGAAATAGCGTGCCCGTTATTTCGAAAAATATTTCAAAATAACAGGCGGCTTGTGTAGACGCGGGGCAGCTATTTTGGGATACTTCTGGTAATAGCTGTGCAGTGTAGACGTACCCATGCAGAAGAGACGTTCCTTTGCAAACAGAATCTCTAAGTGAAATTGGCAAGATACCTTGTCAGCATCATTTTTCTCTGCTCCCAGACAGGTTGTCACTCAAAATGAAACTGACAAAACAATGGACTTTAACAAAAAAGTTTTAGAAGACCTTGACTTTATAGATGACCTCAACTTTCTATTCAATACAAAGCATGCAAAAAAATCTCCAGGCCTATGTACAATTAGCAGGGTTGAAAATCAACATGGAGAAAACTAAAACCCTGAGTCCCAAGGCAATAAAAAAGACTAACAACACTTTCCAGGACTGGCATAGAAAAGGCTTAATATTTCACATATTTTAGCAGGACTGTAAGTACAACAGGTGGAACAGATGATGACATTAAAGTCAAAATACTGAAGGCTAGACATGCCTTCTTCATGTTAAAGCTGATCTAGAGAAACAAATCTTGCTTTCCAAACTAAACTTTAATATTTAACACCATTGTGAACTCAGTCTTACAGCATGGCGTTGAATCTTGGAGACTCTTTAGGACTTTATTATCTTAACTCCAGGTTTTCATAAACCTCTCTTTGACAAACTGTCAGTGTCAGATGGCCACAAAAAATCACAAAGAGCTTTGGAGGAGGATGAAATAGAAACTGATAGCACAGGAAATAATGGAACAAAATTCAAAATTACTAGTACAAATATGGAGGAAAGACAATTACTTGATGTGTTTAATGTGTTCTGATTGAATTCTATGTCTTTTTAATGCAACAATATCTGATTTTTAAAATAATCACTTCACACTCAGAAGATATCTTAATTGAGACATCTGTAATGGCTTTCAAGTCTTATTCCTCTGAGGCTATCTCTGATTTGGGGAGTATGACTTGTACTGCAAAGTTCAGATTACTTTTGATATGCCTTACTGTTAATTTAGCTAAATTAAATTTAATCCACTTCTGCAACCCAATTGCCTAATGTTTTTAAATACATCAGGACTGTCTCATATAGTCCTATAATTTTGACTAATCAAAATAATTGTGTCTAAGCAGGCATTTTCACATGCTGCCCATGTGAAAGCCAAGCCCCAGTGTTGCCCCTTCGGCCTGAGGCAGTCCCCCTCCACTCCAGAGCCAGCCCGCTCCTTCATGGCTGTGGCCCTGGACTGGCCCTCTGTGGCGACTGGGGAAGCCAGGCTGCTGAGCCATGCTGCCATGCCACAGCCCCAGCCTTCCCCAGCGGCGGTCCCAGCCTTTGCAGTCAGATGTAAAGGCAGTTTTGGGAAGGCTGTGTCATGAATTTTCACCTGTTTTGTCTGCTTTCACTGCCTAATTCCCAGTGATGGATTGACCGCAGTTCTTGAGAGAGTTCATTCCACAGTCTCAGGCCACCCCTGGAGAAGAGTTTTGACCCCCCCCACAGACAAGCTTTACTCTCATTGTTGAGTGTTCCATTGTGTCAGAGGAGCAACGTTATCAATCACAGTCTTCGTCTTGGAGCTCTGGATGGTGTTTTGGGTAACCTGTGCCCAGGCCATGGACTGCTTTCAAGGTAAGGACTAAAACCTTGAACTTGTTCATGGTGGCTGGTATGGCTGAACAGATGCGCTGCAGTATTTTGTACTAGTTGGAATTTCCCAAGTGCTGAAGGTTTCATGCCAAGGTGCATTGCATTGCTGTAATCCGGTGACAAAGAAGTTCTTCTGAGGCCAGATCTTCATTGGCCAGGATGAGATTTATAGTCTCTTAAAGTCCATTTTGCAGACCTGTTGTGGATGCCACTGCACAGGCCTTCTACGTGGCTCTCTGTTAGGCCCTTTCCCTGATAAGATTTTCCCCTTGCTCCATGCCTAGTTGTTTTCTTTCAGAGTCCGCAAAAAGGTACCTTATTACAAGGTTTTAGAAAATCAATCTAAATGATGTTCACTGGGTCACCATCGTTTATTACCTTTTACTTCTTAGACACACTCATTTTCTTTACAGAAGCCTGGTTGATTTTGACACAGTCTAACAACATTGTCTATTACTAGTATTATTTATTTGTATTAACATAATGCTGAGGATCCCTAGTCATGGGTCAGAACCTCACTGAGCTAAGTGTTTTATAAACACAGAAAACAAAAAGACAGTCCCTGCCTCAAACAATTTACAGCCTAAGTCTAAGACCAGAGACCAACAGATGGGGTACAGACAGACCAGCTGGGGAATACAGAGAAACAATGAGGCAATGTTGTCTAAATAGACAAATCAAGATGGAGGAATGGTGAAAACAAACAAGCAATGTGGATAGTGTAACAAAGGCCACAACAATTTTGTTTGTTTTTGGTTAGCTAGGAGGGGATCAGGTAACTAGAGGAAAAAAAGGAAAAGCATGGGAAGGATGGGGCTGAGGAGGACTGTAGGAAGGAAAGATGTGGAATGAAGCTGAAGTGATGAGACACTGAGGAGGGACTGGAAGAGTTGGATGGAGCAAACTATCAGTCAGCACAAGGCAGGGAGAGAGAACATTCTGCAGTTTTGAATGGAATGTCCAAAGGTCCCTGCTTTATCTGCTTCTGGTCCTATTGGCTGGGGTCTCTGGCTGGCTACACTATATTAAATATTACTTTATCCTTAGACTTTCCATCAGCTTCCCTGGACAGCACCAGATTGATAATTTCTGTAGTCTCTAGCTAGTGATTTAGTCAGTCGCGAAGGTTATGATGGAATTAACACAGTGCCCTTGGGGTCATTTAGGTAAGAGAGAATTCAGACATCTTTTGGGTAGGGATTTTATGGAGACAGTGAGAAATAGAGTCAAATGGAGATAAAGCGTAACTGCAAGAAGCTGTTTGTTTATAGCTTCAGAGAGGCTGTTCTGGGAATGTGCTTGGAGTGCACACATCCTGGCAGGAAGCATGGCATTCTACCCACATGACTCCTACAGAAAGCATTGGGAGGGAACACATCCTGAAGCATAAAACAAAGATGCGTGAAAAGGATCGCACCTGGATGGACAAGACACATGCAATCATGGAGGAAATGAGGTAATTTCAGGGCAATTGGTTTTTTTCATGTTGCTGGAATTTAAATGACTGTTCTTAATTTGTTGTACAGTGCTCCTGAGCAGTGTTCCCTCTAACTTTTTCCCACATGTGTGGAGTGAATTTTGTTATGTGCACCAGTATGGAAGTGGTGTGTGACACATTATGGAAGTGATGTCCTTCGTACTGGCACACCTAATAAAGTGGGGTCAAGGACTTGGAATGCAGAAAGGGGCTCAGGGCTGGCAGAGGGTTAGAGTGCAGGGGCTTGAAGGGTTCTGGCTGGGGATGCAGACTGTGGCGTGGAGCCAGGAATGAGGAGCTTGGGGCAAGGCAGAGGTCTGGAGTGTGGGTGGGTGAGGACGGCTGAGGGTGTGGGATCTGGGGTGGAACCAGAGCTGAGGGGTTTGGAGTGCAGCCTGCCCTGGGGCTATCTAGGTAGGATTCCTGGCAACTCTCCCCACAGCACTAGCACCTGGGCTGCGGACAGGGGACAGGCCTCTCTTCCTTGGCAGCGGCACATCTGGGCCAGGGCTGGGTTTGAGTTGGGGGAGGTGCCCCTCTCCCAGCCATGGCAGTTCTGGGTCAGGCAGGTTCTTTGCGACCTGCATAGCACTAAATATGTTGCTGTGTAGCCACACAGCTTACAGGGAATTAGGCTCCTTGGGATGCTTATTTACACCTCTTTTATCTTACTTCTTTGACACTATATAAATACATTAAATACGTAATGGATAGTGTTCATTTAATGAACAGCTATTCAGTGTTTTGTTTTCTCTTCATTGTTCCGTGCATGACCCTAGACCTTAATTACTGTACAGTGTTCAAATCCAGCTCTGAAGATAGAATCATTAATCTGGTCATAGACTTTTCTCTTGTGCACTTCACCAAAGTTTTGGAGTGCTGTCTATCTAGACAACACTCCTGTCACATGAAGAGGTGGCTTTATCCATGTTTTTCAGGTGGGGAACTGAAGTACAGAGAGATTGAAGTTCAAAGTAGTCATTCATTGTAGGTGCCCGGTTTGAGAAGTCTAGGATCTGATTTGACCCTGTACTTCATATTGTATAGCTCAGGGGTGGGGAACCTAAGGCCCAGGGGCCAAATGCAGCCCTCAGCTTGCCTGGATCTGACCTTCAAGGCTCAAGACTTTTTTTTTCTTGCCCAGCTACTCCCAGTCTCGTCACCTGCCCTATTTCCAGTTCTACTCTCTCTGTAATATCCAGTTCAGCTCCCAGCCAGGCAGACTCCCTATCTCAGTCTACTCCTGCCACCTCTATCATGGTTACTTATGCAACAATCTAGTTTACTGAGTGTTTGGCTTTTAGTATGTGAAATTCATTTCAAGCACACAAAGGCAGAGGAGGAGGTGAAGAGCAAAACCACCCCCCCAGCTGAGAGACAGGGTGAAGACCTGTAGAACTCTGCAAATTCATGGATATCTGCTTCATATCTGTATTTGCAGCTATGGATATTCCTGGCTCATTTTTGTGGATACAGACGAGGAAACAAATGCAGGGCTCTACAAATCTGCAGTGTTGCTCCCAGCAGCTACTGCATACTGTGAGCTGGAATAGCATCCTCTACACCTCCCAAGTGCTTGGGTGGGGGCATAGGGCTACAGGTGTGCATCATTTTGAGTCCCCTAACCCAGGAGCTATGCTGCCCTCTGTAGCACACAGGCTGTGTCTACATTGGCATGATTTTGCACAAAAGTGTCTGCTTTTGCACAAAAACATGCTGCCTGTCTACACTGGCGGGGAGTTCTTGCGCAAGAACACTGACGTTCTAATATATGAAATCAGTGCTTCTTGCATAAGAACTATGATGCTCCCGCTGAGGGATAAGCCCTCTTGCGCAACTGTTCTTGCGCAAGAGGCCAGTGTAGACAGGCAACGTTAATTTTGTGCGCAAGAAAGCCCGATGGCTAACATGGCCATCGGAGCTTTCTTGTGCAAGAGAGCGTCTACACTGACATGGATGCTTTTGCGCAAAAGCACATCTCTTGCGCAAAGGCACATGCCAGTGTAGATGCTCTCTTGCGCAAATACTTTAACGCAAAAACTCTTGCGTTAAAAGTATTTGCGCAAAATCTTGCCAATGTAGACGTAGCCACAGGGTATAAAGCTCTGGGCAGCTTGCATTCCACGTATCTCTGTGGAACACAAGGAGAGGAGGCCCAGTCTTTGCACAAGCCCTTCAGGGTGAATTGCTGCCAAGATGCCCAATGGGTCCTGGATTTATAATATGAAGGAACAAAAACCCCAGTCCCATAATATTCCTAACAAAACACATGAGACTCCTATAAGCACTGCATACTATGTAGCAAGGCACGTTATAACTGTGGCATCTGGTGCCCAAACAAAGAGGTGGGGTTGGGCTTATAGCTAAATAATAACTACCAAACATTGTGCCTCTGGCAGGGAGAGATGTGTTTGCCCCTCAGTTGGGAGAGAAGAGAGAGAGGAAAGCATCTCTACGTTACATGGCACTACCCAGCTCCTGCATTCAGTGCAGGCTTTGGGTGGTGAGCAGTAAGTAAGCTGTAGTGCCACCCTTTGTGGTTGCTTTGGTTTCTGTCTGTGGTAGCCAAATGATGATGACAGAAAGAAATATTGCCCACTTACTGAGTTCCGTCAATCCTTTGCATTGAGTGAAGTGGGGGGCAGTGGAAATATAATCTATGTTCAAGACCAGCTGGGACCCACCTAGTGCCTGGGACCCACCTTCCCATTCAGAAAGGTTTTAAGCCAGACAGGCCTGTTTTAAATAGTTTGACATTTTAAAGAATGTGCCGCTCCATCCTTACTGGTGTGACCTTGCTCACAGAGTTCATAGTACGATTCCGTGTCTGGCATGGGGGTTACAGATGTCACAGATTCTGTGACTTTCCACCACCTCCTTGTCTTCTGCAGAGGCAAGTGTGGCCGACACCCAGGGCCGCCCAAGCTGCTGACTTTGGGGCCAGTGGTTCAGTTGGCCCTGGGGACAGCCACACTGGCCACTACTCAGGGAAACCAAGCAGCTAGCACCATAAGAACGGCCATACAGGGTCAGACCAAAGGTCAGTCTAACCCAGTTCCCTGTTTCCCGACAGTTGCCAATACCAGGTGCCTCAGAAGAAATGAATAGAACCGTTAATCATCAAGTGATCCCTCTCCCATCTCCCATTCCCAGCTTCTGACAAACAGAGGCTAAGGACACCATCCTTGTCCATCCTGGCTAACAGCCATTGATGGACCTATCCTCCATGAATTTAACTAGCTATTTTTTGAGTCCTGTTATAGTCTTGGCCTTCACAGCATCCTCTGGCAAGGAGTTCCATGGGTTGACTGCGTGTTGCATGAAGAATACTTTCTTTGTTTGTTTGTTTTAAACCTGCTGCCTATTAATTTCATTTGGTAACCCCTAGTTCTTGTGTTATGAAGAGTATGTAGCACTACCTTATGTTGTACGTTTTCCCATGTGCGTTACTTTGCATTTATTTTCTCAAGCAGCAGCTGGTGTTTTGCTGGCTCTGGTTCTCCCATGAGGAGTCCCAGGGTGGCCAAAGGGGCTGCTGCTTGACTGCCCCCGGCAGTGGCCCTGGGGTGGCTCTTGGCATCTGGTGCTACGCTGGCCTTTTCCCTGGTCTCCCTGAATAATGGCTCCCTGGATAATGGCTCCCTCAGCAGTGATTCCTAGTCTCCTGCCCAGCAGCAGGTCTGAGATGGCAGGAGCAGCTGCTGCTTGGTACCCCCCAGCAGCTGGTGGTGTCTTGACCGCATCCCTTTGCCCCACAGCCATCCCCAAAAGTCCTGGGGTGGCTGGAGTAGCCGTTGCTCAGTAGCGCCTGGCAGTGCTCCTGGGGTGGTCCCCCAACAGTGGTGCCACACTGCCTGCCCCTCCTCCCCCCCGGGTAGTGGTCCCAGGAGCAGTTGGAGACCTGCCATTTGGTGACATTCCTCCCCCCCCCAGCAGCTGCGGCCTCTGGCCCTGATCCCCCAAGCAACAGTCCTCCAGAGTGCCCCCACCCTCCCTGAGCACCAGCCTCTGCCCCCCAGTGATAGTCCTAGGGGGCAACCATAGCAGCTGTTGCTTAGTGAGCCTCCCAGCAGCAGTCTCAGGGTGGCAGCTGGTGCTGTGCTGGCCCCCCTTCTAAACAGTGGCCCACTTGACCCTCCCCAAGCAGCGGTTCTTCCCTCCCCCCCACCCCCGACAGTAGCAGTCCTGGGAGTAGAGAGAACAGCCGCTGCTTGGTGGTCCTGCCAAGTGGTGCCACTCCCCAGTCCCCTCCCCTCTCCCCCCCAGCAATGGCTTCTACAAGCAGCGGCCCCTGGGCCCCTCCCCAGTAGCAATCTCAGGTGATGACCAGATCAGTTACTGCTTTGTGGCCCTGGGCAACGGCCCCAGAGCAGCAACTGGTACTGTGCTGGCTCCAGCCTCTTCCCGAGCAGCAGCCCACCTGGCTCTCCCCTAAGCAGCAGCCCCTTGCTCCTGGCAGCTGTCCCGAATGTGGTCAGTGCAGCTGCTGCTTGGTGGCCACTGGCAGCTGATGCTGTGCTGGCCCCGGCCCCCACCCAAAAGCAGTGGTCTCTTGCCCATCTCCCCAGCCGCAGTCCCAAGGTGGCCCCCAGCAGCTGATGCTGTGCTGGCCTCAGCCCCTCCTCCAAACAACACCCCCTCCTCAATTAGCAGTCCGTGGCCCTTCCCTAGCAACTGTCGCGGGGCGGCTAGAATAGTACTACTCACTAAAGTATTGCAGTGCTTCGTAAACATTAATGACTTTATCTTCACAATACTCCTGTGAAATGAGGAGATGAGATCTTCAATGTAAAGGTGAGGAGCGGAAACCCTGGCAACAGCCTGCCAAATTTCAAGTAATTGCTGCAAAGCATAAAAGCGCTAGAATGTCTCTATTAACTGGTTGTAAGTTTTTTAATAAGGGTCAGAGCAATGTATTTTTCCTTCAATCTCATTCTCAGAAATCCTGAACTGTTTCAACTGAAAGCAGACACCTGTCATGAAAAATTTCAGTCCAACCAAAGTTATAAGCTATTGAAATCAGCGTCTTCGAATGGGAAGTGCCAGGCAACCTTTAATTATCAGTTTTTCTGCCAGGTCCTCCTATAATTGATATTTTCTTTCAGTGTGTCCTGGTGACCAATGAGTTTTAGGTTAGAAGGAAATATACAAACTGGAATAAGTGCTCAAAGTGTAATGTACCTGCAGAATCATACAACAAATAGTGTGTTAGCTCTTTGAAGCAGGAACTGTCTCATGGTATGTGTTTGAAGAGGACCTAGCATGTGGAATCCTGACTAGACACTGCCACAATATAAACGATAAAATAATGAAAGATCAAGATGCCTCCGATCTGCCCTCAACAGACACAGACCATAAGATGGTGGATGGTGACAGTATAAAATATAACAGCAATTCTTCTCAGAGCTATCTTATTATCAAGCAGTCTTGCTGCTGAGGAGACATCCATGATAAATGCTTATTGCATCCTACAAGGTCTGTTATACTGTTTCTTTGACACACCATTTATTAATAACTAGTATCCTACGTTCCCTTAAGCTGTGTGGCCGTGCAGCAACCTGTCAAGGGCTGCACATTCACTCAGGGCTGTGGTGGGGAAAAATGCCTTCTCCCCCTCCCCCCCCCCCCCCCCAGCCCCAGAGCTGTCTCAGTGTGGAGAAGTGCTCTCACCTATCCCATAGCTGCTGTGACTGGGAAGAGACACCTCTCCTGCATCCGCAGCCCCGGACCTGTCATGGCAGGAAGAGTTGCCTCTCTGCTGGCTCCAGTACCCAGACCTGTACCTTCCACACATTGAGTCCCTCAGCCCCATCCCAGAGCCAACACCCCCCAGCCAGAGCTGCCACCCCTTTTACTCCAGTCCTCTGCCCCAGCCCTGAGGCCCTTCCCACACTCTGAACCCCTCAGCCCATTCCACATCACCTCCATATTGGTACACACAACAACGTTTATTCTGCAGATTCATGGGAAAAAAAGCAGAAACATTGCTAGTAACCAACAAGGAAAGGAAAAAATGGGGTAGACCATGTTACTGAAGATCTGAGAGGGGAGGATAATATATGGAAAAACAGGTCCAACTAGATCCTTACATTATCTATTTTTCTCTTACTTCTTTCACATTCTCTGAATTTACTCTTCTAACTCATTCTTTGCATCATTGCTCTATTTTTTTTTTTTGGTCTTACTAAAACTGAGATATGTTTCTTTATATTCAGGGAAAGAGATAGGGTTTGATTAATTAATGTCAAAAAGTACCCTGAGATACTTTCAAGAAAGCTGCTATAAAAGTTCAATAAATAATAATTACTTAGTTCCTACTAGAAAACGATGATTGTATATTTTCAGTTCTGTACATTTCTGCTTGTGCATGTGCAGCGGGTACAATAGATCAGGGAGGCCGTTGGATGCCTGGGCTATGGTGGCTTTGGCTGCATTCCGCCTCTTCCTCTCCCTGCCTTCTCTCCTTTACCCTCCTCCCCACAAGACCTCCCCCTGACTGTTATTTGTTGCCACCCTCTGGCCCCCATGGGGGAGAGGAATGGAAGAGAGGAGAGACGAGAAGAGTGGTGGAGGAGAGATGCTGTGGGCGGGGGGGGGGGGGGGGGCTTGTGGGGAGGGAGAGAAGAGGAGGAATGTGGCAAAAGTGGTAGCAAAGGTCTGAGTGAGGAGGGGCTACAGATAAAAGAAGCAGGACAGGGAGTTGAGTGAAGCAATACAGAAAGATTACATAAAAGCTCTTAGTCTCTTGCTTCACCCCTTCTCCTTCTGTCCCCCCATCTTTTAAGTTCACTCGACAAATAAAGAAAGATCAGGTTATCAAGTGACAGCTGAGCATGAAGCCATACATCTCTAGCATTAAGTGCAAGCATCTAGAAACCAGACAGCTGCTGCTACCACTTAGAATTGTAGCTTTCCACCAAGGCCCCTTCCGCTGACTTATTAAGGCTTATTGCCAACAGGTATTAGGTTGCTTTAGCTAGTGAGGATATAAACCAAACAGGGAGAGGGCTAGGACGTGGTGGGCCAGTGTGAATTGCAAACCAGTTTGTTTCTTAACAATTAGCTTCTGGTCTAGAGGAAGCTTATCCCTTTATTTGAACTGCTAGTAGACAGAGACATATTTATGGCTGGCTATAGGAAGCTTTCATTATGTTTAGTGCCTAATACCCATGGTATGGATTGGCACAGTTGCCATACAGAGTACTCTATCGTAATGAGATTACTAATGGCCAAAAATATGTTGTTCCTTAGTCCCAAAAGAAGTAGAAAAGGATGTTCTTTCGGGGCAGGAGGAGGGGGGGACAGTGGCGGCGGCGAAGCTGTCAAGAGCATGCCACTGATGTTTCTAATGGCCAAACCTCAGAAGATTCAGTGATGTAAAAAATCGTGAGCTACCCACATCCTTCAAAACCATAAATCTGGGCTATGAATGACATGAGAATGAGCTTCTCTGTGAGAAGGGATTCGCTGTAAAAAGACTCCTATTTCTGGCTGCAACTTGGTAGTGCACAGGTAAACTAAAATCTACCAGGAAGTGAGGAAGAATGGATATTAAGTAGACAGTTGAAAAAAAAAAATTCATCATTTTTCTGTTGTCAGGGTTTGTATGAGATGGATCTTCCCCACTTCTCTTTTCATGGATCCTAACTCTGCCTTCCACTACTACTTGGTTTCCCTCCTCTCCACTCCAATCTAATTGCACTGACATTTAGAGGAGACCAGAGCAAAATAATGTAGGCAGAACCTAGCTGTGGTTGCTGTTTGGATATAATTTGTCGTAAACTGACTCAGCAAGTTAAGCCAGTCACAAAGTCATAGCTTTGCGAACACCACACTGTTCTGACCTTGGCTCACATGGCCCCGTCTGTTCCTTTATCTCAGAGTAGAAGGACAGTTGAACTGTTACACAATCACCATCTTATCTGTCAAACCAAAGTGTCTATGTAGGGGAAGGGCAGATGAGGGGGATGCTGGCGAGGAGGAAGAGAGAATCTTCCTCTCTAAGTAGTCAACAAAGTATTAAAACAGGACCGTGCTGTAATCATGCTCAGTGTATTCAGAAAGGAACATTGCCTTTAGCATCCCTTCTCCTCAAAGTGCATATGGTTTAAAGAATTTTATTCATCACCAATAGACCAGATTTTTTTTGACAGGTCCATGTTCACTATCTGAATTTTGAAGGCCATGGATCACGATCAGTGCATAACATACATTTTTATGTTTCTTGGATTGAAAAGCCCCAAAGTAAGCACATCAGTTCCCTGATCCTAACTCCACTTATTCCTGCTTAGTGTCAAGATTTTCTAATGCCACGTGCTGCTTCTCAAAGTTAAGTTCAGTAGTCAAAGCTGACTTCCAAACACGCATATAAACATACATGGATTTATGTCGGGTGCATGATACAGATACAGTACATATAGATATAGATATATATGCACATAAATAATATGGATTTATAACTTAATTAGTGTTAAGCAAGAGTTGGACACATTTATGAGTAGGACTGTATGACAAAGTTGCCTGTGATATTGGGAGCAGTGCTCAGCAGTCCTGAGGATCCCTTTGGTATATATGCTATGTTCCTAAAATAACATGCTTCAGGCCTTCAGCTGGTCTCCTGCAAGGGCCAGGAAGGGATTTTCTTTTCCCCTACCTCCAATGTATTCTCTGTGTGTTTGTTTTTGGTCTCCTTCCTCTGAAGCATCAGAGCTGATCACAGCTGGAGATGAGACACTGGAAGGAGAGGGCCAATGCTCTGGGCTGCACCAAGCATTCTCTCTCTCAGTTGCCTAGCTGATTGGTTCTTGCTCTCACTAATCACCATATGTAGGACTGGGAAGGAATTTTTAGAAAACTGTTGATTGCAATCCACAAATCCACATATTAGCCCAGCCCAGGGTAGCCAACAGAATGGCTGGGCCCCCCAGGTAAGGTGGTTGGTGGCTCCACGCTCCTGGAAGGGGCAGGGCCTAAAGCAGAAGGTGAGGCAGTCAGCCCTCAGCATTGTTGGGACTATGCTGCACTCTTCTCCCTGCCCTTAGTGCTGCCCAGAACGCACTGCCTGGCGCTCCGGCAGCAATTTAAAAAGTCTATGGCTCTGGCCATCACTGCTGCCACAGTAATGGCAGCCTGGAGCCACAGGCCCTTTTGAATTGCCTCTCTTGCCACCATCTCCTTCCCCTCCCCCCCCCCCCCCCATCAGCAGGCCTGCCCAGCCTATCCCCTTCAGAAATCTTCCCATCCTTGCTGCCTTTTCAATGCTAATATTGTCCTGACCAGACATTGGTATATGCACCCTGTTGCTCAGGGGCAGTGGTAGTTTTGCATTGCAAACAAATGTGTACCGAGGTTCTATGCTGAAATTGTCAAACTTGTAACTACTGTAACTCAACTAGACTTGAAACCATAGCTTCAACCTAAAAAGGCATTGCAGCAATGCCTCAGATTTGTCTTAATCCTTTCCACTCTACCAAACTCCGCAAGCACAATCTCACCTGGTATAAGCTGGCAAGGTGGTGGTTGGTTTTGATCAAAAATGGTTGGTTGACCCCAGGATGGTCTACATCATGAGCTGCAGCAGCTAGCAGTCCAAGCATAATGTCCAGAGGGGTGAGGAAGCTGGCAAGCTAGACCACACAAAATTGACCACAATATTATCACAAACAATTCTTCTAGTGAGAAGATCAAAGCAACTGCTACACCGTGTAATTGTTTGGTTCTATAGTTCAGTTTGCAGTGCTATCATCTGAGATAACTATTTATACACTACCATCTACAGGTCTGACACTTTTGAGTTAATTGCATGTGTGTAGCTCTCAAAACGATCAATCAGGCTATATGCTGACTCATTATAATAGTTTTTATGTTGCCGTGAGCAATGAACAGGTTACAAAAACCTTGGGGTAGTTTCTACAAAAATGTTTGTGGTACTTTACAGTACTAGTACAGCACTGTACTCTCAGTGTGCAAAGGCCAAAATGTTCAAAGTTGGTTGCTTAATGGTAGGCATCTCAATCCAGATTCAGACACCTAAATAACAGACCTGATTTAGCTACTGTCAGACACCCACATTTGAAAATGTTGGCCTCAATCCTTTGTGAAATATTTTCACATTATTCAGAAGCAGAGTGGAAGATCACTTTCATTCAGATTTGGAAGAAGCCCCCAAGCCTTTCTGTTGCCGAGCGCTAGTTATTTATTACTGTTATAATGATAAATGTGTTCTGATTTGAATAAAGTACTCTGCAATGAGAAACAAATGATGTGCCCTGCAGACTCCAGATGTCAGCTATTCCGTGCAGTTAGAGGCAGCAGGGTCTTGTGGTTAGTGTAGAGGACTGCGACTGATAAAACATAGGGCTTGATTCCACTCTCACGTATTCCTAGCTAACATTGGTAACACTCCATTGACTTTCACAAAATTGCCCTTTGGTTACACCAATTCAAATGAGATCAGAATCAGGCCATTGGACTGTTTCTGATTTTGCTACAGTGAGTAGCCCATAAGCTTGAGTCAGGGTGAGTTTAAGTGGCTCAACCCCACCTACACAATAGCTATTTTATCAATCCAGTACTGTGATTTGAAACTCTTCTATGAAAAGCTCAGTCAGTGCAAAGTCCTGTTGTTTTTATTTGTTATTACCTTGGGCTCCTTTAGATAGCAGTGCATAGCTTGAGTGACGTCAGCAGCGTGGACAGCGTTGTGGTATGGGTTTTGGTTATGATAATCTTCTTGAACCATAACTAGACAACAAAACAGAGAAAAGATTACATGTCCCAACACCATGATTGTTCTTGGAAACTAGGGTTAAAACAAGAATTGGTGTTATGCTCAGTGGCCTGGGGATTTTCTTTACTTAGACCGCTTGCATAGCTTGGCATTCTTACTAAGATACCTTTGGAAGAAAAAAAATTGCCTGAAAGGATTTGTGAGGCCCTAGAGGATCCTGCTCCTAGTTCATAAATCAAGCTTTTCTTGCCCTAGTGAAAGCTCTCATTTAGAAGTAAAATAAGGGTGGGAGCAAGTGAAGTAAAATCAAACACACTATAGTGTAATTATTTTAGGCCGCTGTCAATACGTGAGTAATATGTCATTAAGGCAGTACCTATTTCACATTTGGGGTGGGAGGTGTGTGGGAGCTTATTACTTGACTGATTATCCATGATCAAAGAAGTGTTCACATCGTTCAGGCAGGGTCTCAGAAATATCCAAGTGAACATTCCTGGAATGTTTTCATTTTAAAATCCCAGTCCCTTTTGTTTTAGTTTTCAGTGCTGGAAAAGCTAACTTTCCACCTGGAAGATTGAGGTCTGACTTTATTTACAGCCTTCTCTCAATTCCTGTTGACACAAGAAATTACTGAGGTTTTCTCTTGGAATTTAGTTGTGCTATGTGGCAGCACATTCTACCGCCAGGCAATCCACTGTACCATCCTAGGACAAAATGACGTTGGCATTCTATATGCAAAGGTTGTATGGTAACATTGCCCACGCATCACCCTCCTTTCTGAAGACAATGTCCTGTTAATTAGGAAGAGGGGATAGAAGCAAAATTGCAGTGGTATTCACTCATTACTATTGAATGGCTTTCCTGTCAATCAAATCTCCAAAATGTATTAAGGGAGATAAGAAATCTCAAGCATGAGACTTCCCTATTAAATGCTAGAAGGTCTGAATATAATATTGTTCTGATTGGGATAGACACACCACACATGAGGCTAATAACTGAGGATGTGCATGTGGCACAAAAGAGAAAATCACTCACTCGTAATTCCTTCTGGCATAAGGCTTTAGTTGTAATTATTGTTGTTGGTCTTTTATACTAGTTCCAAGAGACAATTACTGGTGTGTGTATATACTATTTCAATAGAGTTTTTTTCCAGCTAGCACAGCATGTCTATATATCAAATATATAAATCAACGGAAGGTGTGGACAGTAATTCTTTAAGACCTGTATAAGTTCAGATTGAGTGACCTGAGAGGCTGCTTCTTGCCCTGTACTATCAGTCATGACAGTTAAAATAGGATGAGTTACTCTGGTGTTTGGGGTACACTTCTGTTTGTTGCAAAGTTTGCACTTTCCAGGAATGGTGCTTTCTCACTGGCAGGATACTGCCTTTAACATCTCTCTTTCGCAGAATGCAATGCATGGAGTTATTTGTCTTTGGCTTTCTCTTTTCTTTGATAGCCTGACAACATGGGGGCTAATATTTCTGTTGGCAGAGGTGGCAGCAGCAGTGGCTTTTATCAGTGCTATCCAGTTATATAATTAGTTAAAGTTTGTAAATAGGCTCTTAGCTTCTCTATAAATCATTAAAATAACGCTGTACTACAGTTCCTTTTCCACTGAGATGTTTGGATTTACTCAACTGTGTGTCTGTCTGTCTGTCTGTTGGGCCTCCCCAGTCTGTGTGTGGCTCAGTATAAGTGATTGATTATTTTTTTTAAATCAGCAGTTTAGCTTTTTCTGGTCTGTTGAAAGACCGGTTTAGAGCCAGTACAAAGTCCACTGAAATCTCACCATTGACTTCAATTGGTCTGAATCTTTACTTCTTGTAAAGTAGGCTAGTGTATTTTACAGAAATGTTCAATTGCTAATATATGCAAGAATATAATTGTATGCAAATGTCAGCAATATAATAAAATATCATTGGAGCAAGACCACACCATGCTTTGTGTCCTGCCTAAGCTGTAAAATGCCTCTGACGATAGCATTAAAGAAAGGACTTACCTAAAAACCTATGTAATGTAACCATGTCTAACTGGAAATGGTGAACAAGCCCATGCACATTGAAGAGGTGGCACAGCAATGTTACCAGGCTGTTTCCTGAAATTGTAGAAGAACACTTGTTAACTTCTTTTAAGAGCTGATAAATAACTCAGTGACAATGGTATACAAGCAAGATCTTGCTTATTTTCTAATGATCTGAACTGATTCAATCTCTTGAGAACTTATCCTGCCAACATTTACGCTAGGGTTGTTAATTTTGGTTGGACATATTCCTGGAGGTTTCATCACATGAAATAATCTTTAATTAAAGGTTAATTTAAAGTTCTTGGAGACTCCAGGACAGTCCTGCTGCGTTGGCAATGCAAATTTATGCCCATGAGTAACTTTGTGTATCCGAGTCAAGTTACTCATCACAATGTATGTCCTGTATGGAAAATGGTACTGGAATTCAGCTTTAGATATATTCTTTCTTGTATGTAGTTTATAGTGTACAGGAAATCAGTTTCCTATTTTCATATTATAAACATACTGAATTCACAAAGCAGTGTCCAGAAAAGACCTACTAGGAAGGAACAAGGGCCACTCCAGGAATTTATGCAGAAGATTAAATTAATGTTTTTAACGCTTGAATTTAGCAGTGCCTCCAATGAACTATATTTAGTTCATTGCTTCTTGTTTCTCAGGGTTTATTAATTTCACTTTTCAGCATTTATTTTAGCAACTTTTGAATTCTATATAAATGTCTAAAATCAGGATTTGGAGGCTCTCTATTTGTACAAACAGGTAGTATTGTTTCAAACAGCACTACATAAAGCACACTGGGGGACCTATAGTGTACACCAGCGCAATCCACGTGGACCAATTTAATATGCAGCATGTTAATGTGCTGTTCTGTTAGACCAGCCCATAGATATAAATAAACAGGGTGCCTATATAAACAAACTTCACTGGAAAAGGAATGAAATCAATATGAACCATTTCTGATGTTTCTCCAGTGCTCATTGGATAACCGTCAATTTCATTTTTTTTTTAAATTATGAGTGTTTTATTGGTATAGATCAGTCAGAACCTAATATTAAAAGCCCTAATTATAGTGTCAGCCCATTTCAATTATTTAAGTACATGGCCAAAGCTAATCAGTCTTGAAAGCCAAACAAAGTACTGAGAAGTCAGCAGTTTGCAAGTAGTTGAACTTTTTAATTTAATCAATGATTGTGCAAACATGAAAAATCCATGCATCCAATTCAGCACACGGCTGTAATTGGATCTGACTACAATGATGCAGTCTTATGCAATAGAAAATGCATTTCAACCTAGCAAGGACTTAGTTTTCCCTTAAATTCACACTAACTTCATTAAAAGTTCAGCACAGGTAATAGTGGCAAATTGAACCCTAAATTGGTATTCGTATTGACAAGCTATTTAGGAAGAGTATGTGTAACTTTATAATAACCCATGTTCACGGAACTGAAAGAAAATTTAAATTATATAAAAGTACAATAATGTAAGGAAAGGTTTAAAGGGAGTCCTTTCTCTCTGTATGTGATTCAAGGTTGAAGGATAATGAACATATGAAGAGGAAACAGATTATAGGTAAAAGTACAGAAAGACATTTCCTTGATTCTTCAGCTATTGTGCTATACAATGGAAGCACAGGAATATAATTAACCAGTGGAATTACATTTTTGCTTTCTTTGTCATTTGCAGACTGTTCCTCATAATTTCTACAGTACTGCCAATCAGAGAGCTAATAAGTAATCCTCTAAATCAGTGGACCCCAACCTTTTCCACACTTTGTCTTTGCCTTTAATGCCAGTCTACCTGGGATCTAATAGGGAAATTCCTCTCATTTAGCCATGTGGAAGGGATAGGGTGGTCCTCACCCATGGGGTCTGAATGCCTCTTCTACTCTTAACTGATCCATGTTAGTTCATTGCCTAGATTCATGTGTGTAGAATCAAATATAGACCTTAGCGCGCACACATTTTATGGACAATTCATAATTATGGCATTATTGAACGAGAGAAGAATTAATATCCTATCCTGACAGATAATATATGTAAAGCATAATTCAGACAAAAACATGTCATAGTAATAAAAATTTGTTTCTGATGGAGTCTGGACTTAAAAAAATCAGTGCAGGATGATCCCAGTGTAGGTGGGGGGTGGTACAGGGTCAGTGCACATTGTAATGAGATGAAATAAGCCACAGATTTTTAAGAACTTGTGGATTTTACATGGTGGCGGGTACCATTTAAATGTTAGTAATTATCATTTTACAATACATAAATAAAAGGTGGCCATGACAAATATAAAGAAATTAAATGTATAGATACAGGATACATGTAAACATAACACAATTGTGTGAATGTCCTGAAAATATTCAATGATGTGAACTTGTAAGGAGCTGAACTCCCTACAAGTCCCATTTAAATGTTTGAACAGGGAAAGTCTAGCAAAATAATTATGAATTCCTGGAGTAACTGAGAGGGGTCATATGACAAAAAAAAAAAAAGTTTTGTTTTTGTTGTTGTTTGTTTTTACTTTTTATGACTTACCATTTGTCAAACGGTCAAACAAGAAAATGTCAAAATCCCACATTCCCACTTTGGATAGCATGTGCTGAAAATGAAAAGTAAAATAACTGTTATGTCAGGCTGTGAAGCAGATTTAAATAATTATTACTGTACATTAAGTAATCATAGGAATAGTTGTTACAGCTTCAAAATTATCCTCATGAGAGCGATACAGATGCTTTTGAAATTGGATTAAAATAACAATGTCTCTGCCTTCAAGAGCCAAGTTTTATTCCACTGGGTGAGAAACCCTCTTGCTCTTTTATTTGACAAGACAGTAAATGAGACCCTGTAAAATATATTCAAAATGAAGTAAAAAGAACATGTGAAAAATAAAAGAAAATATTTTGCCAAATGCTTGGTCACTGTACAGCTTTTTGCATCTTTCCCTTATTGCCCCAAACTAGCTCTGTATTTTTCAAAATAGGTTGTACAATGTGAGTTCTCTTGGAGGCTAGATTCTTGCATTTTATCTTAGTGCCTGTGAAGAAATGTGACCTCTTAAAAATGTAGCTGTACTATTTGGACCAGGAATAACCTTTCCTTTCATGCTGCAGCTAGTATGAAGTGTATGCAGTCAGAGAGGAGTCTCAGTGACACCCCAGCATTGACAGCAGTACACAAAAGGTAGGTGAGGGGGTCTCAAACTTCATTGCACTGACTCCCCGCTTCTGACAACAACTTACTACAATACCCCAAAAGAGGAGACTGAAGACTGAGCCTGTCCAAGCCTAGGCAACCAGGCAGGGAGGAGGGGAGGAAACGAAGCTAAGCTGAAGTGCAAAGGCTTCAGCCCCAGGTGGGGGGACTGTAACCTGAGTCCCACCAGCTGAAACCATGGGTTTTTGGCCCCAGGTAGTAGGGCTTAGGCTGCAGCCCTGGAGAATGTCTTGGACTTCAGCTTTGGTCTGGGGTCCTAGCAAATCTAACATCATTCCTGATGACGCCATTAAAATGGGATCACAACCCACTTTGGGGTCTTGACCCACAGTTTGAGAACCATTGGACTAGGTGTATTCAGGATTCAGAATCTGGATTAATTTATATGGCGAATTCTATGTTGTCATGTTATTCCTTCAGCACTTAACACAGTCCAAGTTCCCAAATGGAGGCTTCAATTTGATACCCTTTCTTGCACTGAGTAATGCTTACACATATGACTAATGAACTGGCATCAACAGAACTAATCATAGGATAAAACGCTACTCAGTGTGAGTAAGAGTTGAAGAATCAGGTAATTATATTGCCTACTATGAGTTCCTTTGTAGTTCCAATTAGCATTCTTCACTTTCTAGCCTAAACTGTGTTAACTATGGATTGTTAAATAGTTTCTGCACAGATGGCTGCATTTCCTTGGATGAAATAAATCCTACGTAAAGTTTTATATCAGCTTACATTTATAACTAACTTAGGGATACTTCAGGCATACAATGTATGTTCATCACTTAATAATTCCAGATTGTAGTTTGTTTTGGTTAAGTTTGAAACTTTGGCATCAGGTCTAGAAATTTTTTGGCACTCTAATATTCATTCCTTAATGCTATGAGCATAAGACCCATGGCAGAAAGTACAGTACATGTGTTTGGGGGGGCAATATTAGAGTGCGTAATTATAGCCATTTCATCTACCCATTTGTTTTTCAGAAGAACAAGTTATAAAATGATGTTCTTCAGCAAGATATTTCCAAGTATTGAGGATGTTTCTTACCCTTGCTTGTCCAAGGTAGTCTTCATCCAGTAAGTACAGAGAAGCTTGTGGTACAATTCCACGCAGTAGCCTGGATGCATGGAAATATCTCTGAAAGCTTAACAGTCTTTTCACTTTTTTCTTGGTGCCAATTTCCCCTGAATGTGTTGTATCTGTGAAAAGTTGTAAGTACAAAAATCATCATGCTGGAGCTCAAGGACAATTTTCTCCATTGTTTAAAAAGAAAATGTTGAAAATTTCATAATGTTGTAAGTCTTCTCTTGGACTCACAAGAAAACAGTACTCTTACAGTGACATTCTTTGTTGATCAGATGCAGCAATAAAATATCTCTCTTAAGAGTGTGCATGCACAAGCTATACTTTAGAAATAACGGGGTGTAGGTGTATTACCTTCCCAACTTTTTTAACGCTGTGAGGTAAACCTCAGGAAATCAGTGATGATGACATTCCTAGCTTTAGTTGATGATTCATGCTTCTAAATCCCTTTGGATTACAATGAAATTATACTTTGCAATTTGGAAATGTGACAGTCTGAAACTCTGGTCTACTTGATCTCTTTCTTAACAGAACTGAAACCAGAATGTGTTGTATTCAGAAATCAAAAGATCTCCATGTTAAGTTTCAGCTGGAGCACCTGTTTGTTGTTCTTCCCTCCCTGCTATTCCCACATTTGCTGGGAAACCTTTTGCACCCAGTTTGGGGTCTAATGTTAGATCAGCCTAATAATGACCTCTTCAATGAGAGAGGCCAGGTGGTGAGATAATATCTTTTATTGGCTCAACTTCTGTTGGTGAAAGAGACAAGCTTTTAAGCAGAGACAGAGCTCTGTGGAGCTCAAGAGTTTGTCTTTTTCATAAACAGAAATTGGCTCAATAAAAAAATATTAACTCATCCACCTTGCATCTTTCATATCCTAGGATGAACATGGCTACAAGACTATCCTCTTTAATGACATCTTCCTCGGATTTTATGTGATATTGTGTGTGGTTTTCCAAAAATTAAATTCTTCTCTTTCCCTCGTGGGTAGCGTATGAGCATGAACAGTACTCTTCAATGGTAAATAGTAAGTGAACCAGAGCCATTAGCCTCCATGCCATCCCCATAGTAAGATGTGTGACCCTAACATGTCCATTGTGAATCATAAGTAGAGTTCAGTTGTTATGATCTGTAACAAGATCGCATGCTCTTCACTATATGCACCCAGAAGCTGGTGCTTATGAAAATTCAGCATTACTTCTTAATGAGTTCCCAGGCTATGATGGTGATATTTTTGTGTATAACCTTTGTAATACAATATGTTGGAGATCACTACAATGATACATTACCAGAAGAAGCACAGTTTCATTAGCAACCTAAAGCCCATGTATGGGACTTTTCAGAGCACAAAATCTAGTGCATGACCCATTTTTGCTGAAAAAGTTAAAATTGGCTGCCTACTCTGTCAAATTGTTTGGTGTTTCCCAATAACCAATCCCTGGGCAATGATGCTAAATTAAAGTTAAATTAAGAATAGAAAAAATTGAACTGATGTCAGGGAACATATAAAAGGAGGTATACCTTGTTCAGGTTGTGCAGCAGCTCTCTATTGACTACCAGAATGATTTTGTGTCTCTAGAATTTCATGTATGGATACATTTAAAAAGAAAAGTGAAATTGTTTTCATAAGGGAGAGACCGTTGTTTGGCATTTATTTGACCCTATTGTTAGGAGTAACAGCCAAGTTTTCTATTAGAGAAATTAAAGTTCTTTAATTTGTGCATTTAATAGCACTTTGTATTTGTTTAATCAGTTTCAGTGTTTCCCTCTGTAGTCACTATAAGTTGAAAGGCCCCCCCCCCCCCAAAAAATAAGTATAGTAGTTAGAGGTGAGGTTTATTTGTTTTTTTTAAAGATGGGGTTTACAAGGCATTTGCTGAAAACTGAGTGTGCTGTTTAGGGCAAGCCCATCATTATCTGAGTTAAACAGATGCACTGTACATCACTGAATTTTTTATGTAGAGAAGATTTTAGAAGACATGTATGTTCAGGGCATATCTTGCCATATTTTGCTATTTGTGCTGAGCATTAGTTCTACTGTCAAATTCAAATTCGATCTTTTCCATGTTTATGAACATTAAAAACATATAAATTAAACACTTTCTGGCACTTTCTGGAGCGGTCTTTAGATACTAATCTTATAAAGTCTGCATTGGCGCTGCAAAGGAAAGACAAATTTTATAGGTTTGTGTTGGCTTAAATGCCAGGAATGTTGTTAAATTTACATTTTGAGTGTTTCCTGGGTAGAATTTCCTTCTCATGTGATTCAATAGCCACCAAACCTCAGGACTACTGAAGGGCAGAAAATGAGCAAAGAAAAAATATATTTTGCTGAGGGCATTGAGTATGAGTTGCTGAATCCCTAAGTCATACCATTCTGCTGTACAGGGAGTTGTTCCAAAATATGGAATTGCAAAGTCACTGTAGTTTAAGTGCAACTGGAAACCCCAACTTGTCAAAAGAGCAAAAAGTAACAGCATTATTGTAGCAGCAATGATAGTTAACGCTTTTCACTTCGATTCACCAGTATCTGTCCAAATTCTATTGCTCATTTAAAAATTAGTCATTTCACGTTTTTTCTCTTTACTTTTTTAAACACTGCCTGTTGGGGGTATGGTTATTGAAAGCCACAGCAGTTCTTGGGAAAGAGAATAGCATGTGGGAGGAGCTGAAGACTGGTTGTGGATTTCTTTTATATTGTGGTTTTTGATAAGTTGTTGGAGTCCAGAGCTCAGTTTCTAAATACACACACACAAAAAAGGGGGAGAGGAGCTTAATTCCAGGATTTAATTTAGGCTTAAATCCTTCCTCAGTCTCTTCTTCTTTCCATCTCCAATTTCTCTATTCCCATTTTTGCCTAGATTGAGTTACTATCTCAATCTCAGCTCACGTTTACAGGCACAGAAACATCAGTTTGTCCATTAAAGCTAGCAGTTCCAAAACTCCTTTCAACCAGATCTCCGTTTGACCTTTACTTTAAATGCAAGTGATTGTGAAATTGTCACCTTCCTTCCTTTTAATTTTGCTTCAGAAGTCAACTCTATGCCTTGTCAGTCCTGGAATGCCAGAGCAGAGAAACTGATATGGAGAGTGTGAGGGAAGTGGTATCACAGCAGCAATGAGGTTTGATTTGAGAGAGTCCATTATCCTTTGGATTAGCAGTGGCAGCCACAGAAAATAAGGGTAGGTACGTCTGCAATATAGATAAGTATACTAAAGAAAACACATCGGACTGAAGCACTGTGAATCATGAATGCTTTCTTAATATTCAGGACAATTTTATTCACATTCATTGCCACTTGGCAATGTGAGCCACATTATGGCATGTGTAGAACATTTATGGCTTTCAGTAGGAGTTTTAAGGGAACATGGGTGGCAGTTTGCATCCCTGAGAGAATGCCTTTCTGCTCCAGAAGCATATTCTATTACAACGAATTATGAGAAAATGTATCTACAATAATCCATAAATCCTACCTGAATATATTTCCATTTTAATAAGAAGGAATCTATAATTTTTAATCCATGCCATGAGCTGAATTTTCAAACGTGTATTCTTTAACATGGAGTCCAAGGCCTACATTTGCATGCTCATGGATAGGCATGATCTGAGAGAGCCAAGATTTGAACATTTTGGCCTCTTTGGTT
Source organism: Pelodiscus sinensis (assembly GCF_049634645.1). Lineage (NCBI taxonomy): Eukaryota > Metazoa > Chordata > Testudines > Trionychidae > Pelodiscus > Pelodiscus sinensis. The sequence continues at coordinate 97,113,048 of NC_134713.1, read as the reverse complement.
TAATCTATGTCAGTTTCATTTACTTTCTTTGGTTCACTTCTAAGCCAAAAAGAAATCTAATGAAACTGAGGGACAAAATGATGCTTAAAACAACATGAAGAGCTACATAGCAAAAGTGAAGGCATTCAGATTTAAGGCTAAAAATCTTGGTTACAGTTCACCAGTTGTGCAAATGACTATGACCTGTCTATGTGCCCCTATAACCAGTCTGAGTTAAGGATGATGGTCTTACATAAGTTAATGAAGGTTATACTGATTATACGATTTTTTTGTTTTCACTTATGGAATTTAACAGGTGCAAAGACTGTGAAATAGATCACATGAGGATTTTAAAACATAAGGGGCTCTTGCTCTCTGTTTGTACTTAGATTAAAATTAGTTATAATTCACAAAGGACTCAGTTCCTAATGTATTTATGCAGGTTTCTTTGCACTGCAACCATATGGTTATGAGCATTAGTTTGTTCTGTGAACAGCTGGCTTGGAAAAAAGGAAAATATTGACATTATGTGGCTGTGAAGGGACATGTAGGTGGGGATTTGGCAAGTATGTGCAGTTTTTGAAATAAAACTGAAATAAAGGTAGGAATGGCTTTTTATACTCATAAAACATATGGGATTTTGTCATGATCTTTATTTAATAATTCTAGCACCTTATGGATATTTTTGTGCTTATCCACAAAAGTGGCACATGTATGACTAGAAAGGGTATGCATCCACATTATATTGAAGTTTTGCCCAGCACTTTAGGTGGGGCATCCTTTTGATGTAGCTGGAACACAATGATCGTGTAAACACACATATTCACTCTGTTTTTTCAGCTCCAAAAAATACAGGCTACGTATGCTAAAGGAGATCGCTTTTAAAGGACAGTGCTAGTAGGTCCTTTATCCATTGTGTTTGGCAACATCCAGGATCGGATTAACTCTTCTGGGGGGCTGGAGCTATTACATTTTATGGGGCCTCCTAACCTCTGGGTCTGGGCAAACTATGTGGGATTCAGAGTGTGGGAGAGGGCTGTGGGTTGAGGCAAGGAATTGGGGTGCAATAAGGGACAAGGGCTCTGCCTGGGGATGTGGGCTCTGGGGTGGGGCTAGGGATGAAGGGTTTGGGGCATAGGAGAGGGCCCAGGGCTGGAGATTTGGGGTGGGGGGTGTACTGGAAGGAGGGCTGACAGACTTGCTGGTCCCCTGGGCCAGGTGTAGAGGAGTGGTTCCACACTCCTGGAAGGGGAGGGAGTTGAGTAGAAGGGGTAGTGCTGGGGTGTGCTTCTCCACACCAGCCCTTCAGCACTGCCCAGGGCTCCCACAGCAATTTAAAGGGCCCAGGGCTCTGACTGTCACTGCTGCTGCAGTAGTGCATCATCTAGGAGCCCCAGGCCTTTTGAATCAGGATTCCTGGCCAATTAGAGCTGTGGCAGTGGAGCCTGCAAGCAAAGGCACCACCAGGATGGATCTCCCTCCCCCAGAGCTCATGGCAATGTATCTTCAGATCAGCCGGAAAGGCAGCAATGCCTTCTCCCTCCAGGTCAGGATCAATAACGGGTAGGGGCTTCAGTGGTTGCAACGCAGGGCCCAGGGAGCCTTGCAAAAAGATCTGCGCTTTTGGTGGCTGAAATCTTTTGTGTCCCTACCTTCTGCCCCTGCTGTAGCTTGGGCCTAAAAAGCCCCTTTCTTAATCTGGCCCTGGCAATATCCTCCATAAATACAAAGCCTGTACATGACTGTACGATACTGGTTGACAGTTGAGTATTGCCTGTACCCCTCTTGTGTTTAATAAGCCATGAGGAATTGATAGTATCCTTCTTCCTCAAAACAAAGTGCCACTAGCAGCACTGAAGAAGAGTGAATAACATAATTCAGCTCTCTCTGTACATACTTTACCATCCACCTCCTATAAACACTTTTATTTCAATGAGATTTTCAGAACTAGGAACTCTATCATCTTTGTGTTTTGTATCGCTGTGGTAGCACATGGGCATGTGTACCCAGCAAGCATATAAAAGGCAATAGGGAAGTGGTATTAACAAAGGGAGAAGGTGGCAGGGCAAGTTAACAACAAAAATGGTTATGTAAATCAACAGTACACAGAGACAAGATTAACTTCCACACCAGACACTGACTTTTCTACATTATTAGTATCACTTTAAAAAAAAAATAGATTTTTTTCTGCATTTAAACAAGTTCCATGAGTTTCCTTTGGTGATATCTTCTTTCTAGCTTGCACAGCATCTGAGTGTATAAGGAGGAGAGATTATTTGCCCCATTTCCTAGGGGAAAATAGTTATTTGAAAATTAATGAACCTAATTGCCTCAGAAAAAAGGTTCCACTCCTTTACCCAAGGATACTGCAGAAAGGTGCCTGTCATCATAAATCACATCTTTGACCTTTGACTCATATACAGCTTTTAAACCTGTCTTCTTGCAGCACTCCCATGGCCATCTGGATGTGTTATGCTTACCCTCTCCTATGCAAAGCAGGGCGAGAGGAGTAGTTGGTAGAGTGGAGAAAATGACTGCGCCTGCAGGAAGCATTTTTGGAGGTATGGTAGGAGAGAGAGAGGTAATATCTGGTGAACTGACACACAACTGGACTTTACAAATTTTGGAGGTAACATCTTGCAATGCTGGACAACATGAAAACTGACAAATACTTTTATGGGTGGACACAGTTAATTTCTCTAGTGTAGATAAGGCCTCCATTAATGCATACCAAAGTTTTAGCTTAGATTTACATGTCCCTACTCCAGTCTTATCTTTTAGTGTAGTGTGCAAAAATGTTCCCCTTTCAAAGTTCTTCTATGAAATAAACAAGAGCATATCTGAAAGTGCTAACAATAGATAAATTGGTGTATATTCTTATTACCTGTGTCCAAGGGCATATCATTGATTTCCCCCCCACACACACTATTTAGGAGACAGCTGTAATTTTTTAAGGATGAGTGAACAGGCTCCATTTAAGTAAGAACTAATCCAAAATTTGATACTAAACTTATTGCAAAGTTTTGGAAAAATGTTCATTTTCTCTCTGCATTGTGGTTTTTTTTTCTTTCTATCTCTGCACTTCTTGGTTCAAGATCAGAGTAGAATTATTTAAGTTCTGAAAAAAAGTTACTTTCCCTGAGTTTCTGGCGTGACAGGAAGCATCAGAAAACATTTTAAGACAATTTGTTATTGCAAAGTTTCCACGCCAGCTTGGCAGACCTCAGACCATTTAGATAAAACATCCCAGTATGACCTTTGATCCTTTTAAGGTCTGCCTGTTGCTATTTTGGGAAACACTCGATTTAGGTTTGGTTTAAAAATACACTGGATTTTTATTCTTACTGTGGTTATCAAACCCAGGGCAAGGTTTCAATTTTACCACTTTGATTAGAGTAATATTTTATAAATCCCAATTAAAGAGATGAATAGTAATTTAACGAAATTGCTCATGCCACCTGCCATAAATATACTATGGTCATAAAATATTAAAGAGGATAACATTACACACTAAATAGGTGCTGTACTGGTATCTTGTAGATTTCAGTATCTTTGGAAATTCACATGAGACTTTTGTGTCTTTTGCATTTAAGTCAGAATCTGGAGCTATCAGTAATGAACTCTGTTTTCATCTATAGACCATACTAACAATTGCAAATAAATTTCAACAACAAAAGTCTTCCAGAGGAGCACATCTCCCAATCCACTTTTAAATGCTTGACATTTTAACTACATACAGTCTTTCTGAAGATACTTTAAAACTTTAGTATAGTGTAACAGTTGTCTTTAGGGCAGAGATTCTCATTTGTGATATGTTTTGTAGTCTGTCTAGCAAAATAAAGCCTACCTTGTTGCGACTATGCCAGTATCAAATAGCGTTCAAATTACTGTATTACAACAGCCAAGTTACAATTGATGAATTAATTACCAGCAAATAATTTATTCAGTACATTTGGCCTCCTCTTTGGCTTGCTGAATGTCCATGCAGAGGTCACAATATCCTGACACTTCTTGAGTAAATTTGACACATGCTTTTGTTTTTTCTATGCAGCTTGATTGTGAACAGATCACTGTCTATGCTCAAAGCTTAAGAGGTGCATATTAGTTGTGATTAGCTGTGTAAGTCAGTCATATATTTGATTGGATGAACACAACTCTTATAATTAAGGGAGAATATGAAGAAATCATCAAGGCTCTGAACTTTGTCCACAAGAGGTAGATAGTGAGCAAATTGGCTGAATTTTAGAAATTTTGTAATGTTTTCTTTTTAGGGGGCCATACATAGGAGCCCTGCATATCCACATATGGTGGAATGGATACCTGTGCAGGACTCTTCTCCCACTCTTACTCCCACTCCCGGTGGGCACGAGGGCAGGCCAGGCACTACACTGCCAACAGGGAAAGGGTGCAACAAACTCTGCTTTAAATCTCATAGTCCCTGGTTTCGTGGTGCCTGCCTCTTTGCTGCACAACCTTGTACCCTCCTCACTCACCTGTGCTCCCACGCCCTCCCCTCCAGAATGTTTGCTGCATGGATGCAGATGCAAGTAAAATCCAGATTGCAGATTTTGGACCAGAAGACAAGTTGAGCCGTGAAGATGCAGATCCACATTTTTGTATCTGTGCAAGGCTCTAGCCATACAGAACAAGATGCCCAAGCTCTCTGTTTTTCAAAAATTAGGGTACTGTACCTTTATTGGCCAGATTCAGAGTTTAACTCATATTGTTTTAATCACAGTCACACAAAGCAACTGTTTGAAAATGAAGGTGCCTACTTGCAAAAAAGATGTTCATCTCCTTGTCTGGCTAATTTAATTGATACTGTGCTAATGTTTTGAGGACAAGTTTTGGAATGCTGTCCTCTTATTGTGCCTAGTGAGGTCTTCTTCCAGATAAAACATTTGTTAAGGGATAATCACTTGAAGCAGCTCAATTTCCAACTGATCAAGTTCCCATGAAATCTTTGATGCTATTGAAAAAACACCAGTACTGGAGCTCGTCAACCCAAAATATATTTTCTCTGGGACATCTGAAATAGGACCACAGAATAGCTATAGCGATTTGATAAAATCCCAAATCCTACACAAGAGTAAGTTGCAAAGGATTTAATGAAGTCACACATCCAAGGAGTCGTCAAAGATTAAATGCAAAATTAAGATACAACTAGGTTGTTTCTCGGGAATTCTGACTTGGCTAACTATCAAAGCCATTGTCAGGCAAAGAGTAGTTGTGAGGTCTTTGATTCAGATGTCTGTATATTATTAGAAGAGGTTATGATGTGTGCTGTTACGCACATTTCCACCAAGTGTTGTATTTTTTCCTATGAAATCTTCACCGCTTCAATCTTGTTTGTAGGGCAAGATATTCAAGATCTGTATTTTAAAAACTGCAATGTGGGCTACAGCTGATTACAGCTTGTGTGACAGGAAATTATTTTCCCCTTCCCCCTTTGAGGAAAAATCCACATACCATATTGCCATAATAATAGCAAACGCAGTTTTCATTTATCACCTTAATGAATCCTCCTCCCTGTTCATTAAGTAATTCAAAAAGTGTTTTCAATATTATCAAAACATCCTTTCCCTTCTTTATCAAGTAACAGGTGGTCAGGAAGGAAACAAACAATTCATTTGGAAACTCCTGTGTTAAAAGGGCATTATCCAGTGATGTAAGCTAGCATTTATGATAAAAAAATTACAACCCTAGATTATGGAATAAACATCTGGATGTTTTTTAATTGCAGCAAAACCTGTCTGGGTTCAGTTTTAAAGGGTCCTCTGCAGTGTTCACAAAACAAAATGGCAGCATTTTGCTAGTGTGCATGTACACACTCACACTTACTTTCTGGGTTTCATTTTCTAAGTTTAAGGAAGTGCTAAAACTAAACAAACAGTATAAATGACTGAAAAATAAACTCTGCTTATTATCTACCTTGCCATTAATAATGTAGGGAAGATAATTTTTTAAATAGGATTCTTTTTAAATGTGTCCATTCCTTTAAAGAAAGTGGAGAAACACAGATATTTATTCAGTGACAGAGCCTATGTCTACACTTCAGAGTGTCCACACTACAAGCATGTTCTGGCACAAGAAAAAGTACAGTAAATCGTAAGAATATGGGGCTTTTTGCTCAAGAGTTATTCCTCTTTCTGTGAGGAATAAGCCTTTTTGCGCAAGAGCTCTTGTGCAAAAAGGTACATGTGGATGGGCAACAGGGATATTTCTTCCACAAGAAACCCCTATGGCTAAAATGGCCATCAGAGCTTTCTTGCGAAAGACAGCGTTTACACTGCCATGGATGCTCTTGCACAAAAACACATGGCAGTGTGGACATGCTCAAGCACAAGAACTTTTGGTCCAAGAACTCTTGCACCAAAAATTTTTGTGCAGTCTGCAGCGTAGACGTAGACTGAGAGAGGAAGAATAGTTGAGCTTTAATAGAAAACAGAACTATCCATGCTAAGACAATATTACAGAATCCTAAATTCTCTTTCATGAATATCAGTCTCTCAGCAAATCCATAGGTGAATTTTAGGTTTCAGAGTTATTCTTGCCACCCACAGCAGAAAGGAACCAAACTGCTTTAGGAAGCTAAGTGTTCTTTCCAGTTGGAGGTGTCTTTGTGCTGATGCGTAAGGCAAGGATTTTTTTTAGTGATGGCGAAAAACCTCAAAAGTTTGGCCCTTTTTTCTCAAAAAGCATTTAGAGAGTGGGATGCTTATCTGAACCTCTTTAAGCTAGACAGTCCAGTAAGGCCATGAAACTTCCTCAAGACTTTTAGCATTTCCTAGTTTCATCTGGGACAGAATTACCACTAGACAGGCCTCTCATGGTATTTCAGCACTTCCATTTCTTGTCACTGCCAAAGGCAACAAAATAAAAAGTTAACCAAGTTTTTTTTTTTAAACTTCAAAATTTTGGAGTTCAGATCACAGAGATCTGGGTGAAGGTTCTCATTGGATTTTATTTTATCTGGACCCTAACCAAAAGCTGTGGAATTTTTCAAAATCCAAACCTGGGGCTGAATCTGAATTTTACAAGTGGACCTTTATATTGCAGGACAAACTAAAACCACAGATCTAAACATCCCCAATCTTTGAGATGGAGATCCAGATCTTGCCAATCCGAGTCCATAATTTATTGTACCAAACCTGACACTTTGCAGTTCTAGATCAACTTTCTTCTGAGGGTCTAAAAGTCCTTTGGAAATATTCAGTAAGCCTTAAAGATTGCCTGTAAGGCAGGTAAGGGAAACCTCCCCAAATGCCTTATCAAAAGCCAGCACTTTACACACAGGCAGACTGAGCTACAGAAAGGTTATTGGATGCCTAATGTCACTCAGTACATCAGTGGCCATGCCAGAGAGAGAAACCAATAGCACTGAATGTCTCTTAAAGGCGGGATGTGGCTTAAATTCACAGATTAAGGTAAGTAAAGCCCTTCTTGTTAGACTAAACATCGTTAACACAATAATGTTAAAATCTCAGGTTGGGGAATGCACAGCACAAAGCAGCTGCTCTCATTTCTGGTGTGCCACCACATAAGTGCTCTTTAGACCTTGCAGATGCTTTCTGACTACTTATCAGTGATGCAAGGAATTTCCTCTTAATTTTTAATTAATACCATCAAGAAATGGACCATATCAGTCACCGACACAGCACATCATGGGATAATGAAATCAATTTAAATCACCACACAAGAGTCACTGGAAGGATCTGGTTCACTGACTGAGCAATTCAGTCAATCAGAAAAGTAAATAATTGCTGCCTTACTACTAAAGTCCTTTATTTCTGAAACCCAAACTATGCTTCTCTAAGGAAAATCAGATTAAGTTAATTTTCACTGCAAATGTGTGTGAATGTCTGAATGCTGACACAATATAAGATTCAGATGATCTACTTTTCTGCAACTGCTTGTTTAGCTTGTGAAAAACAATATGGCTCCTCAATGCCATCATGAAATTATCCAGAGTCAGTTTCAGATACAGGTCTGACCTGCAAAGTTCAGAGAGAAACTTCCTTATAATTTTTTGAGTTTTGGTTTAGCTCTAACGGTAGCCCATTTGTCTTTTCTGCTCTATGGTACGTCAACGCTCCTCCCGTTTATTCTTTTACTTCCATGAAGTTTTGGGGAAAGTTACATTTTTACAGTCAACTCCCACTTTTTTTAGGTCACTTATCTAGCATGAAAAAAGAAAACAACTCTGATATTCTCTCTTGCACTCACTATTCCCATTTTAGGGTATGGTTGAATTATCATTTATGTCAAGGGGAAACTCCTTCCCCAATTCTCTTATTAACCTCCCTGAATAGAGCTGTCCAGACCTCACTGCCTTCAGTTTACATGACTTTTGCAAACAAACTATGGGTTTTGTTCATAGGCCCCCCCACAATAATGTAGCCCATGTTGCCTAGGCTACTCTGTTCTGGAGCCTCCCTCAGTTCAGCTAGCCAGGAGAAGTAGACAGCCTTCTGGTTTCGCTTCTGCAGGATGGGAAAGTAGATGGCCTACTTCACCTCATAAGAACCCTGAAATGAATGTGGGGACTGCAACCCCACCAGCCTCTCCTCACCACCTACACTGAGGGAGAGTGGTCTCATGAAAACCGTGGGTCAGAAATTTTTGCTGCTTACATTAATGCATATAGATTTAGCTGGTGTTATAGGCCCTTGCAAATTGTAGGAGCCCAGTCTAAGACAAGGACCCATACACAGCTATGCTAGAGCACAGGAATAAATTAGATGATGGCATGGGATCACCTGATCAACCACATCATTTAGATAAAAATGTTGTCCTCCACAAATCACCTTTTAAAGCCAAAGGTCACCAGCCCAGCTACAATTCAAGAAAAAGCATAAGGCTAGTATATACATTTGTAAGGGCAGAAACAAGAGGAACACTAAAGCCTTCACTCTACTACATTTGGGTGACAGAAAGAAGATGTATACAGAATCCTGATGGTAGTTGGCCCCCTGGCACCAAACTTCTATCTAATATAGATGGACATGGGAGGAATGTTTAGCCATCATCAAAGCTATTAGCTTAGTTTTGAGTCTTACCCCATAAGATCTATTTTCAGAATCAATGCAGTTTCCTTCTTCAAAAGGATTTTACAACATCTTTACTCATATATTTATTAAGCTAAAGAAGCCAAAAAACACACGGACAACCTTGATGCTAACCCATGCTGACCATGTTGGAAAAGAAATACATCTGAGTAACTGAAACTATAAATATAAAGACAGAATTTAATAATATTGTCTTATGTTAAATAGCAGTGACCTGAAATATTAATTGAAAAAATGTTCAAATCTTTCTTATTTTGAGTTGTCTAGCTAGAAGTTAAGTTCTATTTATTTGATTTTGTAGGAGTTAAATTTTGTAGAAATTATTGTGATGTGCGTCTTTACTGATATGGACAATGTTTACATTAAAGTCTGTTCTGCCTTACTCTCTCATTTAGTGTAAGCACTATTTTAGTTGTAGATATGCTGCCTATTGGTTATACCCAAACAGGCAAGCATTTCATGGTGCCAAAACATTTCAATAGTATTAGTCCTGGCACTTTGTTTATTAGTATCACAAGATTATTCTGTTGACACTGCTTGTTCCCTTTTAAGAAGTTCAATAACCAGTGATCCTGCTGTACTTATAGTGCATCTTAAACATACAGGCCCCATTTAATGAGCATGAGTGAAGCTGAAATAAAGGTTTATGTACATCCCAGTCATAGATGTGCACAGTGAGTGATTTGCACATCAGTGCACTTTCTATGTAACACTAGTGATTAGTGTTTAATGCCGAGATTCAACCTTTGGATAGAAACATTAACAAATTCTCATCAGTCCCTGAGAAGACAACAGTGAATACACAAACATCTGATTATGGTTCCCTCTGTATTTTCAAGAGTGCTTCTCTTTTCCATTCACGGAGGTCAAAGCTTTTTTCAGACTAAAATACATTTACATTTGGGGACTAAAGGGTGTATGCTTGACTCAGGTTAGCTAACCTACATTAACAAACACAGATGCAAATGACAGTAAAGACATGGGAGCTCAAGGAAGCAGCTCAAGTTAAGGCCTATATAGGAACATGCTTATAAACTCAAACTGGAAACTCGAGTTGGAAGCTGAGTTGCCATGTCTTCACTGCTGTTTTAACCCAAGACAGCTCATGGGGGTAGCTAATCAGAGTTAAGAACTCACCTTTGCAGTGTAGACATATCCTAAATAGATTAAAGAGGAACAAGAAAGAAAGAATAATCTTGAAATTTCCATGAGAGAGGACATATGGATTTGTTTTGTTACATTCAGCATCTGAAATGATGCAAAAATGCTGCTCTGTAAACTGGCAGGGATTCTCCTTTGAATTTGAAGATACAACATACAGAAAGACACCTCTTTGAAATTAGCTACGTGCGCTAGTAGGGTCGAGCTGAGCCATCACAACAGTACTTCTGTCTATGGTGACCCCCCTCCTTTGGATCAAGCTGGCTCTTCCTGGATTGGAAGAACTAATCAGCAGGATTCAGTAGGAGAAATCCCTACCCCCTGAAAACTAGAACAGACAAGTTAAAAAATATAGCTTGAAAACATTTTTGTTGGGGGTAGGATGTCAAGAGAGCTTCATGGGAATAACAAATCAACTGAAAACAAAAATTAAATACTCCAGCAAAGTTAAATGTGAACATTTATTTGCTTCTATCGCTACATGAAAGAAAGCTGGGACAAAGGCATTTGCTCAGCAGCTGGTGTTCTTGTAAATTGATTTATAACCAGGGACAGATGAATTGGGTCTGATTAAACAAGTTGCAGCTTAGAATTCTGAGACGTTAGTTTTGGGCTCTTGAACATGCTTTTTTAAAATTGTAAGTACTTCTCCCTCCCTTCCAAGTGCCCTTTTGTACACCCTGATTCTTTGCTCTCTCTCACCTTCTGAGTACTGCAGTTAAGTTTCTAACTCATTCCTACTGCTGGATTCTAATCCCATCTGTTTTCCCCCCCAATACTTCACTTTTCTCCATACCTGATTGAACTGCGTATCTGCTAGACAGCCCATATCTTGGTATTTCAATGGCCTCAGCAGGTCTGATATCCTCTGGGCAAGTTTCTGGATTTCTCATGAACGACGTCTCCCTTGCTTCAGTCAGACACAGCATTCTGAGGCTATGTCTTCACTGCCAGCTTTTGCCAGCAGAGAGTATGCAAATGAAGCGCTATTAGCATTGTCATGCTTCATTTGCATAATCTATTTGAGCCATTTTTGCATGAAAACAAGCAGTGTGGATGTTTCCTTTTTGTGCAAAAAGGAAATGTCCACACTGCTTGTTTTTGTGCCAAAACCCCTTGCGCAAAAATGGCTCGAATAGATAATGCAAATGAAGTGCAGCAAAATGCTAATCCGCACTTCATTTGCCTACTCTCTGCTGGCAAAAGCTGGCTGTATAGACAAAGCTTGATGGACCTCTGACCTCAGCACTACCAGTGGTATACAAGGGTTGGTAGCAGTTAGTCTGGGCCAACACAGATGGCAGCAGAAAACTGATAACGATGATTCCAAAATTAACATCTTTACCAGATTGTAGCAACATTGTTAGCTTCCCTAAGGATCAGAGCTCTGAGTTTCCCCCTCTTCCAGTCCCACTTTTTTTCAGTTCTCCCATTCCCCAGATCCTAGGAGTTCTGGAAAGCAGTTAAGCAAGCAGGGTTTACAAGTTTAGTTTTGATAAATGTTTTTTAATGAAAAATGCAATCAATAGAGGATTAAAACTTTAAGCGGCTATTGGAGATCCAGTCTATTCTGATGAAGGCTGGAAAGAACTATTGTTTCAAAGATAAAATTCCAAAGTCCTACGCTATACAAGAGGTGGCTAAAGAATTGTGAGGGAATGTTTTATCTTAATCATCTTTATACATAGCCTGGATGCAATAACTGGGTCTCTCTCTAAAGGAGAGAAGACAGAAAAAGCCTTTTCATAGTTTGGATAAATGGAGAGAGGTCAAGTAAAAAAGAAAAGGGACTTTTTTTTTAAGCTATGTCCTTCATTGTTTGCAATAGTGCTAGATTAATCACTTTAATAAAAATGAGGGTACAGCCATTTTTTCCACCCATGTTTGTTATAGGCCTGATCTAAAATCCAAGTCAATGGGAAGACTCATTTGGTTTGGGTAGAGGGTTCTAACTATTGGCAAAATGAATGTCACTGTAACATGCTGCTCCATGTGAGTTATGTTTTCCTCTTTGTGCCCAAAGAAAGGCTGAGAGGCTGCTAAAACGTTCAGATAACTGCTGTAATACCCCTATAGGTTGGACTTCCCTGGTCCAGCACCCTCGGGACCTGACTTGTTCTAGATGAGGGATTTTGCCAGACTAGGGGAGGTCATTTTTGGACCTCATAGACTTTAAGGTCAGAAAGGACCATTTTGATCATCTAGTCTGACCCACTGCACCATGCAAGCCACAGAATATATCCCACCAACTGCTAGAATAATCCTTTCACCTATATCTCAGATAATGAAGTCCTTGAAATGATGGTTCAAAGACCCCAAGATGCAGAGAATCCTCCCGCTAGTGACCCGTGCCCCATGCTACAGAGGAAGGCAAAACACCTCCAGGGCCTCTGCCAATCTACTCTGGAGGAAAATTCCTTCCCGACCCCAAATATGGCGATCAGCTGAACCCTGAGCATGTGGGCAAGACTCACGAGCCAGACACCCAGAAAAAAGTTCTCTATAGCAACTCCTATCTTTCCACTATTGGCCTATTTACCACTGATAGTGAAAGGTCAGTTAATTGCCAAGATCATGTTCCTTCATAAACCCATCTAGCTTTATCTTGAAGCCAGATAGGTCTTTTGCCCCCATTACTTCCCTTGGAAGGCTGTTCCAGAACTTCACTCTTCTGATGGTTAGAAACCTTTGCCTAATTTCGAGTCTAAACTTCCTAATAGCCAGTTTATATCCATTTGTTCTTGTGTCCACATTGGTATTGAGCTTAAATAATTCCTCTCCCTCCTTGGCATTTATCCCTCTAATATATTTAAAGAGAGTAATCATATCTCCCCTCAGCCTTCTTTTCGTTAAGGTAAACAAGCCAAGTTCCTTGAGTCTCCTTCCATAAGACAGGTTTTCCATTCCTCGGATCATCCTAGTGGCCCTTCTTTGTACCTGTTCCAGTTTGAATTCATCCTTCTTAAACATGGGAGACCAGAACTGCACACAGTATTCCAAATGAGGTCTCACCAATGCCTTGTATAACGGCACTAACACCTCCTTATCCCTACTGGAAATACCTCGCCTAATGCATCCCAAGACCGTATTAGCCTTTTTCACGGCCATGTCATAATGACGGCTCATAGTCATCCTGTGATCAACCAGGACTCCGAGATCTTTCTCTTCCGTTACTTCCAACTGATGTGTCCCCAGCTTATAACTAAAATTCTTGTTATTAATCCCTAAATGCATAACCTTACACTTCTCACTATTAAATTTCATCCTATTACTATTACTCCAATTTACAAGATCATCCAGATCTTCCTGTATGATATCCCGATCTTTTTCTGAATTGGCAATACCTCCCAACTTTGTGTCATCCGCAAACTTTATTAGCACACTTCCACTTTTAGTGCCGAGGTCAGTAATAAAAAGATTAAATAATAATGGTCCCAGAACTGATCCCTGAGGAACTCCGCTAGTAACCTCTCTCCAGCCTGACAGTTCACCTTTCAGTGTGATTTGCTGTAGTCTCCCCTTTAACCAGTTCCTTATCCACCTCTCAATTTTCATATTGATCCCCATCTTTTCCAATTTGACCAATAATTCCCCATGTGGTACTGTATCAAATGCCTTACTGAAATCGAGGTAGATTAGATCCACTGCATTTCCTTTATCTAAAAAATCTGTTACTTTCTCAAAAAAGGAGATCAGATTGGTTTGGCACGATCTACCTTTTGTAAATCCAGGTTGTAATTTGTCCCAATTGCCATTAACCTCAATGTCCCTAACTACTTTCTCCTTCAAAATTTTTTCCAAGACCTTGCATACTACAGATGTCAAGCTAACAGGCCTGTAGTTACCCGGGTCACTTTTTTTCCCTTTCTTAAAAATAGGAACTATATTAGCAATTCTCCAGTCAAATGGTACAACCCCTGAGTTTAGAGATTCATTAAAAATTTTTGCTAATGGACTTGCAATTTCATGTGCCAGTTCCTTTACCATTCTTGGCTGAAGATTATCTGGGCCCCCCGATTTACTCCCATTAAGATGTTTGAGTTTGGCTTCTACCTCTGATTTGGTAATATCTACCTCCATATCCTTATTCCCATTTGTTATGTTGCCATTATCCCTAAGCTCTTCATTAGCCTCATTAAATACTGAAGCAAAGTATTTGTTTAGATATTGGGCCATGCCTAGATTATCCTTAACCTCCACTCCATCCTCAGTGATTAGCGGTCCCACTTCCTCTTTTTTTGTTTTCTTCCTATTTATATGGCTATAAAGCCTTTTACTATTGGTTTTAATTCCCTTTGCAAGGTCCAACTCAACATAACTTTTAGCCTCTCCCACTTTGTCCCTACATGCTCGAACCTCAATAAGGTAGCTTTCTTTGCTGATCCCTCCCATCTTCCACTTGTTATATGCCTTCTGCTTTTTCTTAATCACCTCCCTGAGATTCTTGCTCCTCCAACTTGGTCTAAAACACCTACCTATACATTTTTTCCTCTTTCTTGGGATACAGGCTTCTGATAGCTTCTGCAACTTTAACTTAAAATAATCACAGGCCTCCTCCACTTTTAGATCCATAAATTCTTTAGTCCAATCCGCTTCCCTAACTAATTTCCTTAATTTATTAAAATTAGCCCTTTTGAAATAAAAAACCCTAGTCTCAGATTTATTTTTGTTTATCCTTCCATTTAGTTTGAACTGAATTATCTCATGATCACTCGAGCCAAGGCTGTCCCCTGCAACCATTTCTTCTACGACGTCCTTGCTACTCACCAAAACCAAATCTAAAATGGCTTCCCCTCTTGTTGGTTCAACAACTACTTGATGAAGGAATTCATCAGCTATCACATCTAGGAAAATCTGAGCCCTATTATTATTACCAGTATTTGTTCTCCAGTCTATATCTGGAAAACCACCCCCCGGCCTGGCTGCTAGCCTTCCCACCGGCTCCCCACCTCCTGCCGGCCCCACTGCCCTGCAGACCCCCCAGGCAGCCATCGCTGCTGGGACTCCCAACCCCATTGGGCAGTCCCGCTGCCATGTATTGGGCAGCCCTGCCATGAGCTCCCTTCAGGTAGCCCATTGCCCTGAATCCCTGCAGAGATCCTTACTGCTGGCCCTCCACCGGCATTCTCTGGTCTGTCAACATCCAAGCCAGACCATGGTGGTTGATGGACCAGAGAATCCCAGTTAAGAGTATTTCAACCTGTACTAATGTATGTATTTATCTGACCAAATATGGACAATGGTCATTTAGCCAAAACATTTCATGCTCAAACATTGGGTGGGAATAATAGTATTATGGCAAGTATTAAGTTAAGAGTATGAGGAAAGCAGGGCATTGAATATGGTGCAATGATCCTTGGGCCATAGGCTTTTCATCTAAATTTAAAAACCAAAAAGTTTAAGTCCATTCCCAGTGGGAATTTAGTTGAGGGAGAGTTGCACTTACTGTTGAGAAGACGGAAGTCTATGTATGGATAGGAACCACGGCGCTCAGAGAGAACCACTGTCTGACCTCTCACCCGTGCATCTCCTGCAAAATAAACCCCCCACAGATATTAGAAGCGGTGTCCACTCTTTCTTATGTAATATTAACTATCCACATTCACAGAATCACAATCCTCTTCCAGGAAAACCATGCTTCAAATACCATTTCATATGGGCTTCCCTGGAGAGCCAGTTAATACAGTACATCTCAACATACAGATATGATGGGGTATAGCAGAAAAGATTTAGCCCTCCAATTGAACAGCTGCTCATCCAGTGAATAGACTCACATTTCTTCAGGAACATAATCGATGCCGAGAGGGTGATCAGCATTGCATGTAATGTAAGCAAGAGCATTCTGCCTTAAAGACCTCGTAGTCTAAACCACAGACACACAAATGCCGTCACCTTTACAAAAATTATTCATCAGCCTCCCAAATACAATGAAACTTGTTTTAAAATCATGATATTAGAACAGTTATTCATTTCATTTCCCTTTGTGTTTTTAAGATGTAGTCAGGTGATGTTTTCAAGATTTTCTTAGCAACAATGAAAGTTAGACGGGTTCATTAAAAAAACAAAAAACAAAAAAAACAACAAGCTGTGATTCTCAAAAAAGCTAGCATGACACCAGGAGAAGAGGAGTTTAGGAAAGAAACTAAATATTAGCAGGTTTGGAATAAGATTGTGAGACTGGGCAACACTGCTCACATTGACAAGTGCCATATTATCTCCTCAAGCTGTACCACTGAAACTAATGAGACATGTTGGAGAGCAAAGTCCCATTAAGGTTGGGGAGAAGTGGCCAAATCAGCCCTAGAATACACAGTAGTGTGGAGAATATAGCTACATTCAGAGCAGTCTCCTTCTGAGTTTTTAATTTTTCTGTGAAGACTCCTGAGATCTCTAAAGAGAATTAGTCTACCTGCTCCTAATGTAACTGTACCAACATCTAACAGCAAATAACCTGTAACAGAGCACTGTGAAACAACAGAAATCCAAAGGACAAAAGTATGAAAACATGGCTTAGGGTTAACGAGCAAAGACGACAACTTCCTAGACCAACAGTGGCAGTAAACTGGTGTTGAATGCCGTTGATTGGCATGAGTCTTTTGGGTGTTGATTGAGCCCAAGAAGTTGATGTCTTTTCCCCTCTCCGTAGCATAACAAGAATTCCAAGTCATGCTGCAACCACTCTTGGTTAGAAAAAGGCACTGGGAAATATCTGAAATCATTATTTTTCAAGGATTATTGATGCTACCTTTAGAGAGGGCAAGTGTTTGATGGCTCATCTAGCTCTAGCTTGAGAATCTGTTACTTAATAAGCATGCCAGATGCCACCGAGCTCCTCTCCATCTCATTTTAGGGAAGGTTTCTGAGAATATGGTAGAAGGCTAACTCCAGCATCAGCTCATTTCCCATTTTTTTTTTTTTTTTTTTTTTTTAATCTTGGATTGAGAAAACACTTATGGGCTTCTCTACCCCAGTTAATTAAGTGTCAGTGCATTCAGAGGAAGGGCTAAAGAATGGTGAGAAGTCTACCGATAAAGCCAGGTATAGTCAGCAGACATGCATCAATATAAAGCATCGTTCCCTGGAGGTAAGCATTGTTTATTGCACATTGCCAGATTGTAGGTGTTTCTTTTTAAATCTTTGTCAGGCCCATCATCAATTCACTGAACCTTTCTACCTGCTGTATTAGTGATCAAATTGTGTGTACTAATGTGTCTGCCTGCTGGAGATTTGGAGCATGCTCCAGCTGGAGGGGACTGGTTTGGTCTCTATGTACAAATTTCATATGCCTGTGCCCTACAGCTCTCTAATCAGGACCGTGATCAAACTTGATTTCTACAAGGAGGAAGATCAGTGATGCTGCAAACGATTTGCTAGCTCTCTGGTGCAAACTTCCAGCAATTTGCCTTCAAGCTTAAAATAAAGCCAAATGGTTGTTCTTCACTTAATACAATTAGTTGTGTTTCATTTCAAACAGCTTTTTGTAGCAAAAAGGAAAACATTTGTGGAAACAGGACAGGACATTTTGACAGCTGCCATTCCAATCACTGCTCTATTTTCAGCGTGTTTCAAGGAGAACCAAATAAGGTGAGGGGAAATACAAAAAGTTGTTTTGCTTTTATTTTTTTCAGGCAGAAGTCATAGCATAGCACACTACCATGTCCAACGTTACACACACATGCCAGCTGCATGTTTGTCAGATCTAAAGGCTGGAGGCAGCTACTGGGCCCTCCAAAGGAGACATTTTCTCAATGAATCTTTTGCCCACTTGGCAGCTTACTTTGTCTCCTTGTAATAGCAATACATTTTAAAAAAAGCTTGTGCTAGGTAATAGGAGTGAATGTGACTTACTATATAATGGTCAGTAAGCGTGAAGACGTTGGCGGTGCTGACGCTTTACAGTTGCTAGAACATCAGCCGCATGACAACCAGAATCTGGCTGCAATTATCGGGTCACAATCCTTTCAAAGTGGGGAAAAGGGGCAAGACAGGAATGCAGTCACTATTACTGAGTGGCTGCTGCAAATGCAGTAAACAAGCAGAAGGAACCTTCCTTTTCCAAAAGCTGCTGTTTGAAATGCTGCAGGACTGAATTTCACCATGTAGGCAATTCACATTAGCAAGGAGAACAGATTGTAGCTATGACACAGTGACAAGGCTGCAGCATGCAACAGCAGCTGGGATCTGCCACAATGCAATTTAGTCTGTTTAATACATGGCTCCATGTAAGATTTTATGGATGACGACAATTCCCAGACTGCTAACAGTGTGGACCTGACTCAGCATTTCTCCAACTGCCATCTAAAGCCATCCAGGCTTTCAAATACCGTTTTATGAAAACTTCAGGTTTCAGATGGCAGCCCATCACTGTAGTATCTTGGCACCTTCTGCAAAGCATAGAAGTCCCTACTGGACTGAGAGGAAGCTCTGGGTCTTCTACCTTTTGAGTTATACAAAGGATTTGGATTGCTGGAAAGGGAGAACAGGGTTTGTTGAAGATTTGAATGTTATCATCATGTTCACAAACATTTCAGTGCATGTTAGTTTCTGCACTGTACCGTGTCTGCTGTCAAGTGGCACTATTCATGAAAGGATCTCGGAGTGCTGTATAAAGGAGGGCAAATATTGTGGTAACCCTACAAGGAGTTCCTGGAACTCTGGACTGGAACCCTGCAACCCAGTCTGAACCCAAAGGGAGCCAGTTACCAGCACTGGCTTTGGGTTGGCTCAGAAAACGAGACCATCTCAAGTGTGGGTTGGATGGGCTCTCATGGCCACCTTTTACCCCTGGGATCAGCCCAGCATTAGCTGCAGGACATGGCACTCCTGCCAGCCCCTGCACTGTGTATGCTGCAGAGAAAGTTCTCTAAAGAGGCACAGTGCAGGAGGCAGTGGGATGGCACTGGCTAAGGTTCCGCAGAAAGGGCTAGGGAGGTCAGGTCAGAAAATAACTCAACCCCCTTGGGCTCAGGTCTGGTTTTGGTCTGGGTCAGGCTTAACACGTAAGGCCAAGCAGAGCTGTGTGATGGAGGGCCTCTATGGGGTCCTACTGCAACATACAGAAACATTTATGTGCATAGAGTTCAGTGCATAACAAATGGGTCAAGCTAGATGGCTGCCTCAGTCTCGCCAACACATCACTACCATCTTTCCTGCACACAGACCATCCGTGTCTTGTTTCACTATAGTTGTTCTTATGCACTGACGTCCTGATGCACACAAGAACTTCCACCGCCAGCATACAACAATAAAGGCTACAAGAGCCCTTGGTTACCATTTCCCAGCATGCGTGGAGTCGGGGCTCTAGTCAGAAGGGACAAGAAATGAACCAGGGAGGCTTCTGCATAGGGTGATCTGGCCAAACAGCTTGCCGGGCCAGGACCGAGTCAGGATGCTCAGCTCCTCAGAGGAAGGGGAGAGCCTGACTCAAAAGCACAGACTCGTTTCCATGTCAGGTCTGGGGTTTGACTTTGGGGAGCTGAGGAGAGAGAAGCCAAACAGCTCAAGCAAGGAGTGTCTGAGTAACACCCCACCTGACAAAGGGAGTCTTTGAATGCTGTGGGATCTAGTGCATTGGTCAGGTAGTTCCAGCCCTGTAGAGATCAGTGTCCAGAGCGGCAGAGATCTAATCCAGAATGGGCTATCTGGAGCCAGCCAAGGCCTCCACAGAACTCCAGACCAAGAAGCCTAAGAGGATCCTGCCTCAGCCAGGCAGCCAGTGTTCACAGCATTGTAATGCGTGTTTCCAGACTCTTCCCTAGTGGGTCAGCCTGTGGGCAGGGTTGTGAGTGGTGGGAGGTGAGAAACGGGTTGAATTAAATATGTATTAGTTAATACTATTTTCTTCCCAGGTCCTATTTTACTGTTGCCCACAAAGTTCATCTGTGTTACACTGTTATTTTCAGGTGTGTCACTTCTTTGCCAGGGTTTGCATCACAGGCGCTGACTTCCTTTTCCCTCTGGGCTCTCCACCCCAAATCCACTTTTTCCTTCAAGGCCCTATCCTCTCTGTCTCTTTCCAGCCCTGCTCTGTCCACTCTCTGAGGGCTCTCTCCTGTGACTCACTGCTCTCTCTCAAGTGCCTCCCACCAGCTCCCAAATAGCGGAGGCTGGTAAGTGCTGAGCACCCCCTATTTTTTTCTGTGGGTCATTGAGACCCAGAGCACCCACAGAGCTGGCACCTATCGTTTGTATTGATGTCTGTATTGTTTCCTGCACATTGGGTTTTATACGCCTTGCCAGCAGTGGTAGCATTATTCATTTTTTCCAAAGGACAGCACTTCTTGTAACTCATCATAGGGAGGTGTCACCTTGGAATCAGAAAAAGGAACCCATGATTCAACCCCCAAAAGAAGGAGGGAGAAGCCACTCCAAGTGCCAGGGGAAGGGCAACACTTGCCATCCCTCCTTGATAGCAGGGAAATATGAAGGCAACAGAACTAGTGATTTGTAGAATCCTTCACAGCAAAGTATAGTCACAGCTAAGAAACCAGATCCCATTTCAGTGGGCCATCTGTGGACTATGTTGTCTCCAAGCAGATAGTAAAACAACAACTGTCTGTTTCCAGGGACATTAACAATTATCAAACAACCTTTGTCTTTTTAACAAAAATAGTCCATTTTTGGCTTTTTAGATTTTAAAAGAAAAACCTGAACATTTCCTGTGGAAAATCCAATGTTGATGGAAAGCGTCTTTTCATAAAAAAATAAAGCGTGAATAAAAATTTTCAGCTAGTTCTACTTTTCAGTACGTTAGCTGAATCTCAATTACCCAAAACATAGCCATGTCTCTATATGCCTGTGCTTTATTTACCCTGAAAATTCCCACAGTTGTTGTAAATCTTAATAAGGGGCTAGCAATTGCCCGCCAGGTTATTCTGCTATTTGAGGTACAGAGTATCACAGTATTGGCAGCTATTTTCTTTTGTGAGTAACATTTCACTGCTCTCGTTCCTGATGATGGCCACCATACGTGCTCAGAGAACATGTGGGTCTATACGCATTACATGTGTCAAGTATTTTCACACAACTCATAGTTAAAAAGTCAACATTTACCACACAGTATAGAAGAAAACAGGTGTTTAAATAGCACTGACAGCTGGAAACCTAAGGTATTCTATGGTACCATCCTGTTGCATGCCAAATGGTGAGGGCTTTCTCTGAGAGAATACATGTTCATATAAGCACAGCTATAAAATACAGCAGCATAGAGAGAGGAAAGGAGTGAATGACAACAGGGCTGGTGAGCTGGAAGCCTTGTCCAGGCCTCCATTTCATGTGGGGGCAATGGAGGCTTCAGACTTAGATGAACCTTGGCAAGAACCATCAGCATTTTTCAGCCAATAGTTTTTGTGGGCAAACTGAAAGTGCTATAAACCTCAATAATTGGCATCACAGGAGCCTAACAGGAAAGTATTGAACAAAAAGAAGCAAGAGAGCCTTGGGAAAACAGGTCCAAGGACACCACAGGGGCTTGTATAGAAATACTATTACCAATATTAGTAAACAGCAGACAAGCAATCATCCTGAGAATTTTTGTCTCTAAAGGAAGAAGCTGGTGCAATTCTACCAAATAATTTGCTTCAGTTACGGTACAACCAAGGGCTTGAATAATTTACCAGAGACTTACTAGCTGCAGAGCTAAGTAGGACCACTAATTAGAGAAGAATATGAAAAATTGGGAGGAGTAAGTGAAAAGGAAGAGGAGTGACAAGGTCCAGAAGCAAAGCACTGGTGAGAAGTTCTGCAGTCTCCCTTCCTCAGTTTCCTTAATTACCAAAAGGGACAGTGTTGGGATTTGTACTAGTCAACTTCCCCTACACCCAGCTTAGAATCTCCCTATTGTATATCATCCTTTGTCTGGGAAATCTGAAGCTTCACCTTTCTCCAGAGTTTTCTCCCCCTGCAGAGATTTTCATTTATTTTACTCTGAGCATGGGGTGTGTTTGCCTGTTACTCTGGCTTTACCCTACCTTTCTTTTGGGTGGTCCTTGGCATTTAATAATTCCAGTTCCCACCTCTGCTGCAGCTCAGAGCCTACCCAAGCAGCAGCCTTGTGAAGCGGACATGAACTTGCATGTATCACTGCTGCTTATACAATCCTGAAGAGCAGCAATGTGACTGGCCTAAGCCTTATGCTTGTCTCAAAGCACCCAGCCGGACTACTGTGGGAAACAGGATGCTAAACTAGGCGGTTTGGCCCAGGCTGGTAATTCTTGTGTTCCTAAAAATATAGAAGCTACCTTAGAAGATGGGCTTTCTGTCACCAGAGCAATATGGTATCACTCATGTCATTGCTATTGAAATTCAGCAGTGCCTGATGGGAAGAGACACAACTTATAAACTCTCTCACACATGAATTTAAATCTAGCAGAAATATTCATGCCTATAAAAATGTCTAAATGTTAAAAGCTATAACAATAGTAATAATAATAGTTACACTGTGCTCTTAGCAACAAGCAGTGGATTGTGTTACCATAGTAACTTTGCAGATAATGTCTTCCTGCCATCAAAAAAAAAAAAAAAAATCTAAATTGCACCATTAAGAAAAGCCCATTATTAATTACTTAAATGTTGCTTCTTGACATCTACTCACTTACCTTTATAAAGCCCACTGATTAAACAAATAATGGGTATAGTTAATAAAAATGCAAAGCACTTACATAGCACTGTACATTTTTCTAAGTGATGCAAAAAACATTGACAAAACTTTCAGGTCAGGTGGCTAAATAGAATTGTTCTTTTGATGATTTAGCAGACCTGTCTGTACACTTTTTGAATTCTGTTTGATATTATGAACTATGTATATGTTTGTATAGAGTGGGCTTTACTGTATTAGTTCATCATACTTGTGTTAAGGAGTGGGGAGCAGGGAGGAGAATTGGTGCCTAAGTGTCTGCTTTTGAATGGGGTCATCAAGGACCATCAGCAACTGAATAAGCCTTACCCCACAGCTGATCTCAAACAATGGGTCCCCATTTCAATGATGTCACCATGGCCAGTGAAACACTGTCTGGGCTTGAGCCTGGGGCACTAGGACTCTGCCTTCCCTCACTCCAAGAAGGGTAGTGGGGCTAGGGCTACAGCCTCCTCCTACTTGATTGGGATCATGTAGTAATTTGTGCTGTCCGAAGGGGGGTTATGTTGCAATGAAGTTTGAGAGCCTCAGAACCATGGAGTGGCTGCAACATAGCCTGGTAAAGTTGATCTTCTGCAGAGCCACAGACAGTGACGGAAAGGAAGGCACAAAGAGGAGATACAAACCAGATTGTCAGTGGTGGCTTTTTAAAAACCCAGAGATAAGGAGGGTCAGAACCAACAGGAAGGTTGGGGCAGGAGTGAGAGGCGACTCCATCAGCTGCTGGAGTGAGGTCCTAGGGAGGGACCTGATTACATGCAGACACTTCATATTTTGCTACAGAGCTGTATATCTCTTGCACTGTCTAAAGAGTGACGAATATAGCAATCCCTCTGCATGATCTATGCAGGGTAGCCAACAGCTACATCAGGCCCCTGGGCAAGGTGGGAGGGAGGGAGCTCTGTGCTCCCTGAAGGGGGCAGGCCTGAGGCAGAAGGAGCAGGGTGAAGGGCAGCTGGCCCTCAGTGTTGGCTAGACTGCAGCACTCCCTTCCCCAGTGCTGCACACTTTGCAGCATCCCTGCCTCCCCTGGCAACCCTAAGAGCTGTCCAGAGTGTTACAGTGTTGATTTGAAGGGCTCAGGGCACCATAACTGCTGCTACAGCAGCATCATATACAGTCTTGGGCCTCTTTGAAACACCAGGGCAGTTTCCTCCCCCACCCCAGCAGGCCTTTGCTGTTCACAGGTGCTTAACCCTTCCTCCCCAGGCCCCAAGAATGACAAAGTTTTGCTGCAGCAAGTGCATGTGTGAATGTTGCTTTGTGGGCCAAAGCTCTCTCCTGCCAACAATGCAAAACCCACTCATCGGGGGTGAAAGTATTTTGGTGGCAAAAGTGCTGACAAAGAACATTCACACACACTGACTTTTAGCAACAGGGCTGTGCCAACTCAGCCTTGTTTCTATCAACTGCACGGTACTATAGGCATGTCCTCGCAGTATAGGATTCCTTTGGAGTAGAGAGGAAAGAATAGTTCCTAAGATAACTTTTCAACCAAATTTGCACTTCCCAGTTTGCCACCCATTTGCAATATTCAGTTATCTGAACTTAACAGATTTCTTCACTGACTCATTCTTGGCCTGCAGATCCTTCTTAAAAGAGTTTACTTTAAGTACATGTGATTTTTTGTGTGGATTATGTTACAGTGGATATTGTTTCTGTTTTCTTATTAGACAATTTATTTTAACCAACTGTTACAACTCAGAGATGAGAATTTTACAGTTAATGTACCAGTTGACATTTGCTTTTAGAACGGTTTGATCATTCAGGATTTTCTTCATTTTCAACAGAAATGATGGCCTGAGTATTAAAGCACTGGACAGGACTCAGGAAATCTGAGTTCAGTTCTTGGCTTCCTTGTTCTTCTTTCACGTAACAATCTCAGCCCCTTAATTCTTCCTCTGTAAAACAGGGATAGCCACACCACCAGTCTTTGTCTTGTCTATTGAGACTGTAAACTCAGGTACAGGGACTACATGTTTGTACAGCACCTAGCACTATAGAGCCATAATTATGGTTGGGGCTTCTAGCAATAACCTAATGCACATACTAATAATAATTTGTTTTTTTGTGCCAGAAAAATTCAAGTGATCTTGTATTTGCCGACCTTAAATTTAACCACCAACCCAAAATGTGCTTTTGGAGATGTAGGCACATTCATGGATGATTTCTCACCTTTCCCTGGAGTTCTGTGCAAGAGAGTTCCAGTTCCCCACCCCCTACAGCTGGAACTACAAGGTACAGAGATGCATCAAGCTACAAGTAATAAACATAATCATTAAACATTGGTGAACGCTCCTCACTGCATCCATAGCATTTAGTTTGCACCAACCCTCAGGTCTTTTTAACACCTTTTATGGAATGGGAGTTTTGCCTGAGGAAGGACTGAGTAAAAGATTAATAAAGACAGTCTGGATTGGGCCTCTGGAGTTTTGAACCAGGGTTGCAGGGCTGCCAAGTTCTAAATAGCTCCTTGAGTGACATTTCTATGGATGTGAATGTGAGAAGCTTTTTCCCAACTCAGCTCTTCTCCCCTTTCTATAATAGTGCTTTACAGTGCTTTCACAAGTCAGGTCAGCATTCACCCCAATTTATAGATTGGGAATGATGGCACACACACAGGTAAATGATGAGACTTTCCCAATACAGGCAGTCCCCGAGTTATGCGGATCCGACTTATGTCGGTTCAGCAGTTACGAACGGGGCTTTTCTCGCCCCGGAGGACGCGAGCGGCGAGACGCCCAGATGCGCCGCAGTTCCGCCACCCGTGTCCTCCAGGGCGAGAAAAGCTGCTCCGCGTCTCCTTGGTTTGCTGGGGGAAGCCCCCCCCAGCAGACCAGGGAGACGCGGAGCAAAGCCGCGGAGGATGCGGGCGGGACCGCGGCGCGTCTCGGCGGTCCCGCCACCCGCATCTCCCTGGTCTGCTGGGGGGGAGGCACAGATAGTGCGCCCCCCCCCAGCAGACCAGGCTTTTCTCGCCGACGACGCCTGGGGTAGAGCAGCTGGGGCGCTGCCGGGTTGGTCCCGCAGCGCCGCTCCTCGGCACCACTGGACCAACCCGGCAGCACCCCAGCTGCTCTGCCCCAGGCGTCCCCAAGTCAGCTGCTGCTGAAACTGACCAGCGGCTGACTACAGGAAGCCCAAGGCAGAGTTGCTCTGCCCCGGGCTTCCTGGAATCAGCCGCTGATCAGTTTCAGCAGCGGCTGACTTGGGGACACTTGGGGTAGAACAGCTGGGGTGCTGCCGGGTTGGTCCCCGCAGCGCTGAGGTGCGGCGCTGCGGGGACCTACCCGGCAGCGCCCCAGCTGCTCTGTCCCAGGCATCCAAATTCAGCCGCTGTTGAAACTGATCAACAGGGCAGAGCAAATCTGCCTCGGGCTTCCTGTAGTCAGCCGCTGGTCAGTTTCAGCAGCGGCTGAATCTGGACGCCAGTTCCGACTTACATACAAATTCAACTTAAGAACAAACCTACAGTCCTATCTTGTACGTAACCCGGGGACTGCCTGTATTGCACAACAGTGGATCTCAGGAGACCTGACTCCCAGTCTTGAACATTAGCCACAAGAGCATAATTTGTTTCCTCTTCCCTACTGTCTCCCTCTTTGCTTACTAGTGGTCTTTCCTCTTCCTTCCCTTTTTTGGTTCCGGCTTAGTCTCTTCCTCCCCACTTCTATTCTCTTTAGTCCTTTCCCTGAATTTCTTTGTAACCCAGAGGATCCTCTCTCATACATACCATGGCTGCCTACCAGGGAGGATGTTTCCAAGAGTGGAATACAGTGTTGTTCAGAAACAGAAAGCAGTAATGCTGGTCACATATTCCTCCCCACTAGGTTTTGCTAGGAGTCACAGTGAGTGAAAGGCACCAGCATGGAGAACATGGGACTGGAAAGAACTTCTGGGTCAACAAGTCCAATCTCCTGGTGGCAGAGACAACCCTATCATATATTCTCATTCTCAAATTTAGCAAGCTCTATCTTAAAACTAATTATGTTGTCTGATCTACTACCCCTGTTGGAAGGCTGTTCCAGAGCCTCATTCCTCTGATGGGAAAGAGGAAAGAAATATTGGCTGCTTGCTCAGAAGTTCATGAGCTTGGAGGAGCTGAACTGGAAAGCTTATTGCCTGTAGCTCCACTTATGACACTAATATAAATGAGAACCAAAGCAAATATGTGACTCATTCCAGATGAGTGACATTTGAGACTGAGGGATTTCTTTTTTATTCATAAATTGTTTATCTGCTATAATAAATTCCCCTTTCCATTTGGAAGTTGTGTCTTAGGGACGTAGCTGGGGAACTTTCTTCTTTTTGACTGAATCTGTTTCAGTTTCTTTATGGAATATAGAAAAAAAACCACACCCCACACACACCCTGTCACAACTTAGTAACTGATGACCAACGAACTTAGCAATATTTTCCAAAATCACCTGTTATTTAGTGGGTAATTTTAAACCTAATCATTTTCCAAGGATGCATAATTCTAGAGCTGCTGGAAAATGTCACTAGAAAATGCCATTTTATCCACATTGAAACATGTCAATTTTGATGAAATTTCATTTAAAAAAAAACATTTTGATGTTAAAATTGAAAAAAGAAGCTGATGTAAAATAATTCCCCCTCCCCTCCAGAAAATTACAAAATTCTTTATTTTTGTTCTGATTTGGAAAGAAAACAAATATTTTCATCACACATTTTTCAGAAAACAGAAATTCCAGTTCTTGCACAACTCTAATTATTTCCTATTTACTGCTGGGATTTAGCAGGAATAGGACTTTTAAGATAAAAATTTAATCATTTAAAATATCATAGAAACATTTCAAACAGAATACTTTCAAAGAGCAAAAATATGCACACCCCAGAAAACTACAAAAATCAATAAATAAAACAAAAACAAAACACACCACAAAATTGATCACTAAAGGAGGACCAATTTTCAAAGGATCTTTTTACTAAAACTCTGATGTTTCAAGGGCACGTGTTTACATATGCAAAAATCATGCCAAAACAGGGAACTGCAGACAAAATTAATTTATTTAAAAGTAAAAATGGGACATTAAGAGCAAAACTATTTAAATTTGTGCCTAGATAGATTAATATTTATAATTGTATCTATTTTTTTAAGCATACGAGTACTTCACGTGCATTTAAGGAAAACCTTCTTAAAATGTGACTTTAAAGGTACATAGCTCCCTCCGATATTAGCATTTAGTGTTTGTTATTGCATAAAGCTATATGCATTTAGCTATCTTTATGTCCACTTAAAAGAAAACTCAGTTCATTATGGACATAAAAATGTTCGTCTATGGTATCTGAGATTTTGTTCTAATTAAAACTTATTAAATTGCCATAAAAATATAATCATGTTTCTTCAACTTCTACTGCTCCTTTTCTTGGTGCTGCTTAGAACACACACACACAAAATTGGTGCCCAGAATAGATATTCCTGGCAGTAGGGACCTGAAGCATATTCTATTTTGGTGCTTCACGAATGAAAAAGCACTGGAGGTGGAAGCAGTGTTTGAATGATTGGCAGCTTGAAAACTTAAAGGGCTTTTCCCTCTTTTCCCCTTTTCTCAAGTAACATGCAAAGCATTGGCAAGCAGGAGCGCTAACTGAGGAGAACCTGGCAAAAGTTCCACCTCCAGTTGTGACAATTTCAGTCCCTAATGTGGGTGCACTTCCTTAGCAAGGGTAAGGTTGTATAGGTTTCCCACAGTTATGTGTAGTTTTACTTGATAGTAAAATGAAGTTTTCATGACACTTCCATATGTCCTGGTTTTCACTGAGCACTCGCTACCTCTCTCACAGAGTTTTGGTTCTACTGCTTATCAAATACAAAATCAAAGTACATAGATTTACCTCTTTTACATACAAGATAAGTCTCCACACTTTGATAGATAGCTAGAGCTGGTCAAAAATATTAAAAATACACTGAAAGTTACAGAATTCTTTTGTTTACTGAAAATTAGATTTTTGGTAAACGAAAAACGTTCAGAACCATTTCAATAACCATTTCAGTGACATTTTGATGAGAAGTTTCTCAAAATAATTGGTGAATAATATTTAGAACAAGTCAGCAATTTTTCATATTTTTATTAAGACTTTCCAAAACCAATTACATTCTAAATATTTTGACCAGGTCCAACATTAACCACTCTTTCACTTATGAAGATAAGGAAGAAACTTTTTTTGTGGCGAGGCTATTCCCTAGTGGCCTTGTATAGTGTTTCTGAAGCAGCTGTACTGGCCAGTGTTGTGCATAGAAGACACTAGCGTAGATAGATTGCTTGTCTTAAGCCACGCTGGGCAACGCCTATATCCAAATGTATTTAAAGAACCAGAAAAAGGTTTCTTTTAGAAGCACAGTGAAAGTTCTTATTGGGTTTATCCAAACAATTAGTCCACCCCTACTGCCTGTGCTCCAGTAGCCATTGCTAGAGATATTAATAGATACACTCATGACTCTGATACTTTGAGACAACAAATATTTCCAAAGTACAGCAAAATTGTAGCTTCTCTTTATTACTTGCTCATACTTGAGAGATAAATATGAGTTGACTCAAAGGGAAATAATTAGCTATTCACTTCACTAATTAGAATAATGTTGATAACAGATATGAGGTATTGCAGTTGGCAAAGAGGCCCATTTTCCTAGAACTTCGTCCTGCATTGCCTTTCAGCTGAGATGGCATTCAGAAAACTCAGATGCCAAGTAGCAGCGGGAACAGCTGCCTTTGGGACAGACTTCCCAAGCAGATGTGCTGGCAACAATGGTGTAGCCAAGCCCATCAGGTGCTTAAGTGTCTGCCAAGTGGTCTCTGATTGGCTTGTTTTCCTGAATGTCAATTTATTTCTCAGTCTTATTCCAGAAACTGCTCAAAATGGATATTTAAAAAACAAAGGAACAATCAAGATGTGTCCGAAGTGTTAAGCATAGCTCATGATCTCTCCCAGCTGCAACCGTTGTCCTTTAGTACAACCCTTTTCATGGTACATCTAATTTAGATCTTGATTGCACAATTTCAGACACATTTATGAATAGGGAGAAAAATTGAAGAGCAATACAAGGGGAGCGAGCAAGGTGCTCTTCTGTCTCCTCCTTTGTGGATTAACATTCAGACCTTAGTGTACATGAATGGAATAGCCTCTGTGATCCCATAGACACGAGAACGGCCATACTGGATCAGGCCAAATGTCCATCTAGCACAGCATCCTGTCTTCCAACAGTGGCTAATGCCAGATACTCCAGGGGGAGTGAACAGAATAGGTGATCATCAAGTGGTCCCTCTCCTACCATCCATTTCTTGCCTCTGACAAACAGAGGCCAGGGACACTACCCCTACCCATCCTGGCTAATAGCCATTGATGGACAAAACCTCCATAAATGTATCTAGTTATTTTTTAAACCCTGTAAAAGTCTTGGTCTTCATAATATCCTTTGGCAAGGAGTTCCACAATTTGTGTGCTGCATGAAGAAAAAACTTCCTTTTGTTTGTTTTAATCCTGCTACCTATTAATTTCATTTGGTGACTCCTAGTTCTTGTATTATGGAAATAAATAACTTTTCCTTATTTGCTTTCTCCATATCTGTCATGATTTTATAGACCTCTATCATACACCCCCCCTTAGTCTCCTCTTTTCTAAACTGAAAAGTCCTGGTCTTTTTCATCTCTCTTCATATGGCACCTGTTCCAAACCCCTAATAATTTTTGTTGCACTTATCTGAACCTTTTCTAATGCCAATTTATCTTTTTTGAGATGAGGCAATCACATCTGTATGCAGCATTCAAGATGTGGGCATACTATGGACTTATGTAGGGACAATAAGATATTCCTTGTCTTATTTTCTCTATCCCTTTCTTAATGATTCCTAATGTTGTTTGCTTTTTTCACTGCAGTTGCACACTGAATGGATGTTTTCAGAGAATTATCCACAATGACTCCAAGATCTCTCTTGAGTGCTTATAGCTAAATTAGTCCCCATCATTTTGTATGTATAGTTGGGATTATTTTTCCCAGTGTGCATTAGGGATGTAATAGTGTAGCTGATTAACCGATAAGCAAAAGCTTATAGGTTAATGCTATTCAACACACATTTCCCTCCCCACCCTTGCCAGTACATTTTTTTTGGTAGGCTGGCCAGCAGTCCAGCTCAGTCCTGGCTTGCAATGGGACCGGAACTTACCCCTGCTTCATCTCTGCATTTAAAGTGTATTAGAAGCCAGATGGGCGGGCAGGACCTACTCCCGCTGCACCGCTGCATTTAAAATGTATTAGGAGCTGGGCAAGCAGGCAGCCCAGCTCAGCTCCAGCTCGCTCCAGGTCCTGTGAGGGGAGCCAGTTTTTATACTGGCTCCCCTTGCAGATCAACTCCCGCCTGGCACCCCATGCTGCTGCCTCTGATACAGCGTGTCAGTGGGGCTGTAGCGCACTGGCTGCCGGCCCTGCCCACCGGGACAATAGAATAGTCGACTGATATGAATTCATGAGGTTACTCAACTATTCAATTAACTAATATTTAACATCTCTAGTGTGCATTATTTTGCATTTGTTAACATTAAAATTCATTTGCCATTTTGTTGCCCAATCACCTAGTTTTGGTGAGATCCTTATGAAGCTCTTCAGTGTCTGCTTTGGTCTTAAATATCTTGAGCAGTTTAGTATCATCTGCAAATTTTGCCACTTCACTGTTTACCCCTTTCTCCAGATCATTTATAAATAGGCTGAATAGGATTGCTCCCAGTATGGACCCTTTCAGGACACCACTAGTTATCTCTCTCCATTCTGAAAACTGACCATTTATTCCTACTCTGTTTTTGGTCTTTCCGGAGAATGAAGATGGATTTTCCTTAGCCCTGGCATAGGGTATAGGATAAGTTTAGGGAGAACAAAGTCTCCTTGTTCCTGGCTTACTAATCCCGTGACCTTGCAGGAGAACCAGGGATAGCCTGGCCTTCAGACTGCAAACTCCTTTGGGCAGGACAATTTCATGTTCACATGCCTGTTAAATGCCATGCATGCCTAGGGTACTATATAAATAACAGCCAAAAATTAAACCTACGGGCCACGAGTTTCACTGATTTCATATGCTCAGCTGACCTGCTGTAAATCATTTTGGTAGGATCCAATTAGAGCTGGGTAAAATTTTGCAGCAGAAACTTTTTTCCAGAGAAAAATATAGGTTTGGTGACATTTTGTGTATCTGTGTTTGTTTTGCAGAATTATTTTGGCTGGAGGGGGAAAAACCATAAAGAAAAAAATAACATTTGTTTTCTGATATTTTAAAAATTTAACATTTTGATTTTTTGGTTAGAAATGACTTTTTGCTTTGGATCTTCTGTCAAATATATTTTTAAACAATGAAAAAAAACTACTCAAAATGTTTCATTCTGAGTTGAACAAAAGGATTTTTTTTGGTTTGACACAAAATGAAATGTTCTTCAACCTTTGTTATTTCCTGTAAATTTTGAAAAAAAAAATCATTTCCTGTTCCAAGAAAAGAGTTTTACCACCACGCTATCACCAGGAAACCAAAAAACCCTACCAACCAACAAAACCCACAATCAGCCAAACAAACAAAACCACACCATTATTCACCCAGTTATAATTACAATAAACTTGCTAGAAAGGGTCCCTTCTCTCCAGTGCCATACATATGCTGAGTGCTGCCTCTTGAGAACACAACGTGGGCATCGGTATCCAAAAGTACCCTGTGCACTATGATAAACAAAAGAAGGTTGAGTTGGCATGGACAGAAGAAGGGGGAAGCGCTTAAAGGAGAGAAAGGCAGGAGTAGGGTGATAGAAGCTAGAGAAGGACAGCGTCAGAGTTTCCTTAGAGTAGAGGAAGAAGAGTTGGTGCTTTTGGAGCAATGAGACATGAGAACAAGAAAGCATGTAGCATAATGAGTGTCCACTGGTTAGAAAACTGTAAAGGGATGGCAACTATCTAATTATACACCCCCAAACATTCTTGCCCTGACCCTTCCTTGAGGCCTTGCCTCTTTCCTAATGCTACACCTTCACTCACTTCACTCCATCCTGTCTCTCTCTGTCACTGGCTTTCCACCCACTTACTTTCAGTGGGCTGGGATGGGGGTTGGAGCGCAGAAGGGGGGACAAGGTGCAGATTCTGGGAGGGAGTTTAGTTGCAGAGATGCTGGCAATGGGTGCAGGAGGGGTGCAGGTTCTAGCTGGGCAGTGCTTACCTTGGGTGGCTCCTGAAAGTCACTGGTGCATCCCTCTGGCAACAGCACCTAAGTGTATGGGTGCAGGGGAGAGGGACAAGGTGTCTGTGTGCACGGTCTCTGGCCACAGGCAACACTCCTGTTCCCGTTGAACATAGCTCTTAGTCAATAGGAACTGTGGAGTTGGTGCTTGGACAGTGCACAGAGACCCCTTGTTTCCTCCAGGGTTTGCATGAATTTGCTGCTCACTTGTAGGAGCGGCAAGGGGCCAGGAAGGCTACCTTAGCCCCACTTCACCATCAGACTTTTAGTAGCCAGAAATCTCCCATATTGGCTACAGGAGCCTCCAGGAGATAGAGCCCCATTCTGGGAGACTCCCAGCAAAAACTGGGAGTGTTGGCAACCCTACTATATAACCTAATAATTGCAGATAGCTGTGAATTAGAGCTCTAAAACCAATCACCAGTGACTGGGAGTTCAAACTCAGAACAGAATTCTGCAACTTAGGTCCATTCTGTTATTAACTTTGTCAATAGTCACATACTGTGTCAGTGTCAAGAAGGCTATTGAAAATTCTATATGAGCAAGAGAGAGATACAAACACACCCCTGAAAGGCAGAGCAAGAAAGCTTTAAAGAGAAAGCACAATTTTAACTGGCAGTTTAATTCTGAGTGTTACCTCCCTCAGCAAGTAGGGGCTGATTTTTGTAAGACTTGAGCAATTTGCTATAGTCTTCCAGGAAAAAGAGGCAAGTTAGCACCTGATATTTTTAATGCAATGAACAAGCCAAAAAAAAAAAAAAAAGGGGGGGGGGGAACAGGGGGAAAATATAAAGCAAACAAAAAACCTCCACCCTAAAACTTGCATTTTTATACCTCTAGAGGAACAACAGAGGACATAAACAATTCTTAAGTTTTGTTTTTCCTCAACAATTTGCCTTTATTACAGCTCCCTACAGCAGTCAAGGAGTTCTCATTTAGATATTCATTAAATAGACCCTTATCGGTGTAAGCCAACTCCCCAGCTTCCTCCTCAAATAATATTTTAAAGCAGAAAGAGCAAGACTGAATTTCAATCTTTGTTTTTCACAAACCTCTAAGTTCCCAAAGAGAATACTCCAGGAGAGGCCTTTTTCATGTATGTGTGAAGACAGCACATAAAAAAAGCATTTCCTGACTCATTGGACCCTTGTGCAATCCATACCAAGTACAGAACTTTTTATCTCTGAGAATTGCAAGGCATAATAAGAAAAAGCTGTGGGTTTATTGTTTTCAAGAAAAGGGTGAGTTATCTGGAATAAATCTTCAGCTAAGTTTAAAGAAATAATCAACAAGCACTTGCTATTTTTCTAGAGAATTGTTTATGCCTCCTGTTGTATCTCACAATCACCTGTGTGATTTCTATGAAAATGCTAAAAAAAATGAGCTGTAATGGTGGGACTCCAAATAGTTTTAAATGGTAGTTTGGGGTGAACTTCAGTTAGGCCAACCTGTTTGCATTTACAAGTCTTTCACACATCTCTGCTTACCTCACGAGGGTCTGAATAGAGTTAAGGGGAGAACAGTTTTCCTGGTCTGAAAATCTTCAAGATTTAGAAACATTTTCCTAGCCTGAATCAGGACAAAAGCTCAAAAAAAAATCTCAAAAATAATCATGAACTAAAAATTAAAAAAAAAAAAGTTTCATAGAAATATTTTGTTTCAGTTTTGATCATTTTAAAAAAATGAAACCCACAATTAGCTTACATTTTGAAATGAAAAGTGGCTTTGCACTAGATAACCAGAAATTTGACAATTTTGAAACATTTTTCAAAAATGTTTCAAGTTAAGAAATTTGTCATAAAGCACAAAGTTTCAGTTTCAACTATTCGGCCTTTTATGATGAGAAGACGTTTTGTCAGAAAATTCCTGACTAGCTTTAGCATTAATTAGAATCCTCAGCTTAAAGAAGGTTTAGATATCTAGAAGTTAGGATGCTTTTCTAAAACCTTTTCAACACATCCTGATTCTGAAAAGTTGTCCTGGAAATCTTGTGTCATTGCCTCACTTATATGCTATTTAGCCAGTTTTAATTGAGACTAGGAAATACTTATTCAAACACTTCAGAATATCAAAATGTTTGAGTTTAAGTTCTGGGTGAAAATCCAGGAGATTTCTGAGAACCAACTCATCTTTCTTTTTATTCAATCAGTATCTTAACATCTTGGATGACTGCAGAACTAGATGGAAAATCATCCTCAGTTTTGAAAGGGACTGACATTTTGGACCAGACTCTAATAGAAGATTCATATACCTCTCTTGTGCATAGTCCTGATCTGATTCACATTGAAGACTTTGAGGACAAGTGCAGCAAAGCACTAAAATATAGCACTCTGTACAGGCAGTCCCCGACTTACACGGATCCGACTTATGTTGGATCCGCACTTACGCACGGGGC
Source organism: Pelodiscus sinensis (assembly GCF_049634645.1). Lineage (NCBI taxonomy): Eukaryota > Metazoa > Chordata > Testudines > Trionychidae > Pelodiscus > Pelodiscus sinensis. Next base: position 97,077,583 of record NC_134713.1, on the reverse strand, counting down.
TTTCTCGCCCCGGAAGTTGAGGTGGCGGATTGCTACCTGCGAGCTCCGGGGCGAGAAAGCCCCGTTCGTAAGCTGCTCCGGTGCCCCTGGTCTGCTGGAGACCGTCTCCAGCAGACCAGGGGCACCGGGCGGGTTCCCGCGCTTCTGAGGCTTTGCCAGAGCAAAGCCTCAGAAGCGCGGGAACCCGCCGCTGCTGCCGCTTCAGTCCGGGTGCCTGTGGTTTGCTGGGGACCGTCCCCAGCAGACCACAGGCACCGGGACTGAAGCTGCAGCCATGGCGGGGTCCCGCGCCTCTGAGACTTTGCCAGAGCAAAGCCTCAGAGGCGCGGCACCCCGCTGCCGCTGCGGCTCTGCTCCCCGTGTCCCTGGTCTGCTGGGGGGGGGGGGGAGCGCAGCTAGTGTGCCCCCCCCCCGCAGACCAGGCTTTTGTTGTGGACCCTGGGGCAGAGCAGCTGGGGCGCTGCCGATTGGTCCTGCAGCGCCGCTCTGGGCACTACTGGACCAACCCGGCAGCACCCCAGCTGCTCTGCCCCAGGTCCTGATTCAGCCGCTGCTGGTCAGTTTCAGCAGCGGCTGAATCAGGACGCCTGGGGCAGAGCAGATGGGGTGCTGCTGGGTTGGTCCAGTAGCACCCAGTAGCGCCGCTCCTCGGTGCTACTGGACCAACCCAGCAGCACCCCAGCTGCTCTGCCCCAGGCGTCCCCAAGTCAGCTTCTGCTGAAACTGACCAGCGCTGACTACAGGAAGCCCGAGGCAGAGTTGCTCTGCCCCGGGCTTCCTGGAATCAGCTGCTGATCAGTTTCAGCAGCAGCTGACTTGGGGATGCCTGGGGTTCTTAAGTTGATTCTGTATGTAAGTCAGAACTGGCGGTCAGTTTCAGCAGCGGCTGAATCTGGACGCCAGTTCTGACTTACATACAGATTCAACTTAAGAACAAACCTACAGTCCCTATCTTGTACGTAACCCGGGGACTGCCTGTATATGAAATTCAAATGTTGACATTATCTCAGACACACAGGCAAAATGTCAATGAAAGTTCTACTCGAATGCATAACATCCTCAATGGAGAAATTCTATCCTCTCATCGAAAAGCGTCCTACCTTACTCCTCCCAAGGCTTATCAGCAATCTCCCTTGGTTCAGGAGGTCTGGATGGTTCTCTCTTTGGTCTGGTAGGGCTACTCCTCTCTTAAACAAAGGAGTTGTTGGAGTTTGAGACAAGGAATTCCTCCCAGCACAGGTACTAAAGCCAAGTCATTTGCGTAACATTGCCACTGTACTTAATTTATACTTGGAATCTGTTGCTTTAGTGTACAATTTTATATTCTCTCCCCCTGCAAAATAAGGTTAGGGAAATCCTGAGGTCTATATAAAAGGAAATAATCTGGCACACAGGAGAGAGCTGCCACAGAAGTCACAGATACATTCTTTGTCTTAATCCTTTCCCATCTGGGATTAAATTGTGGATCTTCTAATTTAGGAGAAAAAAAAAAAAAGATAGTGGGTCACATGCACCATTGGCATAAATTGATGGCTTCACTGAAGTAACGTATTGCATTTTGGCAAGGCACGCTTCACAATAATTTATAGGACATCATGTATTAGCAAGGTGTTCATGCCAGCTAGAGATTTAGGGATGCTCTTTTATTTCCAAAATTATTCACAATTTACGCAAAGAGCAGAAATGCTTCTTGCCAGCTGGACTTCTTGAACATTGCAGTGAACAAAGATGTAGCTGACTTAAAAAAAAAAAATCCAACAAATCGAAGTATCTATATCTGGCTTCCTTAATCTGATACCTTCCACACTCATTAGTACTGTTTGTTTGCACTGTATGACCCAAGTTATTTAAAATAGGATTCTAGTTGTAAAGAATAATCTTATGTGGATAGTATGAACCTCCATATTGCTGTTAAACCCCTTGTCATCTATTGGCTTGGTTAATATGGAAAAGTGAAAAGATACAGGCTTCTAAATTCAGTGAAACCACCATTTCCAGCCTCCGTTATGGTCTGTGTTACAAGATGAAAGACACATTCAGAGCAAATGTATGTCCCTTCAACCAAAAAATAAGAAGTGATAATCCTCTCCATTCAAAGTAGATGGAGCTGTTCATGCAAGACTCTCCAAACCCTTTTGGTAAAAGGGCCTCCAATTCCTTCAAAGACATTTATCATGTTTATTTTTGTACTAGACTCTTTAAGGGCATGTCTACGCTAAGAAACTATTTTGAAATTACAGGCAGTCCCCGGGTTACGTACAAGATAGGGACTGTAGGTTTGTTCTTAAGTTGAATCTGTATGTAAGTCGGAACTGGCGTCCAGATTCAGCCACTGCTGAAACTGACCACCAGTTCTGACTTACATACAGATTCAACTTAAGAACCCCAAGCCAGCTGCTGCTGAAACTGATGAGCGGCTGATTCCAGGAAGCCCGGGGCAGAGCAACTCTGCCTCGGGCTTCCTGTAGTCAGTGCTGGTCAGTTTCAGCAGCGGCTGACTTGGGGACGCCTGGGGCAGAGTAGCTGGGGTGCTGCTGGGTTGCTCCAGTAGCACCGCTCCTCGGTGCTACTGGACCAACCCAGCAGCACCCCAGCTGCTCTGCCCCACGCGTCCTGATTCAGCCACTGCTGAAACTGACCAGCAGCGGCTGAATCAGGACCTGGGGCAGAGCAGCTGGGGTGCTGCTGGGTTAGTCCAGTAGTGCCCAGAGCGGCGCTGCAGGACCAATCGGCAGCGCCCCAGCTGCTCTGCCCCAGGGTCCACAACAAAAGCCTGGTCTGCTGGGGGAGAGGGCACACTAGCTGCGCTCCCTCCCCCAGCAGACCAGGGACACGGGGAGCAGAGCCGCAGCGGCAGCGGGGTGCCGCGCCTCTGAGGCTTTGCTCTGGCAAAGTCTCAGAGGCGAGGGACCCCGCCGCAGCTGTGGCTTCAGTCCCGGTGCCCCTGGTCTGCTGGGGACGGTCTCCAGCAGACCAGGGGCACCGGGAGCAGCTTACAAACGGGGCTTTCTCGCCACCTCGACCTCCGGGGCAAGAAAGCCCCGTTCGTAAGTGCGGATCCGACATAAGTCGGATCCGCGTAAGTCGGGGACTGCCTGTACTAAATTTGACTTAAGAACTCCTGATTTAACAAATTCAGAATAGTGTGTGCTCACTACAGGGAAACATCAAAATTAGTCCAAAGCAGGCTCTGTTAAGGTGGATATGCTACCTTGGATTTAGAGCCCCAGGAAACTCTCTGGGGAGCTGCAGGAGGCCTCCCAGAAGCCAATAAATTCAAATTAGCGGCACTGGAGCATCCACACTAACATTATTTTGAAATTACTATTTCAGAATTAGCATTACTTCTCGTGAAAAGCAGGAGTACAGAGTTCGAATTCCATGGCCTGTTACTTCAAAATAAAGTTTGGTAGTGTGGACTCACCACTTACAAATTCAAACTGGGGGAGGGTATTATTTCAGAATAAGGTCCTAGTGTAGACCAGGGCTCAGAATTGTGAATAATTCTTGTTGGTGAAAGCCATGAAACACACCTTAAACCAGATGATAGAGAAGGCCTGGGCAGGAAGCATAGATTTAAGATCCAGTTGGCAAATGAAATGGAGGACTCGTCCCCATGGTGAGACCTTGATTTAGCATCCAAATACTCTCAAAGGATGAAAGTGGCTTCGAGGAGCCTAAAGCAGAGTCCATTCTGCATTTGTTGTCTGTGCAACCCCCTCAGTCTGACTCTGGCACCCAGTAACAAATAACTTTTCTATGGATGTTTGGCTGATTTATTTTGCAAAAATACAACATATACAAGCCGCTTACCCCAGAGATCCTTAAAAATATTTTAGCAAAGAACCCAAAGATCCACCCACCCATTCCTTTTTTATTTCAGTAAGAACAAAAACTACTTCTCAGTAGTCATATCCAGTCAAATTACTGTTATTTTAGAACTCAATCTGAATCCTTCTCATACCAGAAAAAATCATTTTGAACATACAAAAAAAAATTCTTAAATTCAATTTGAAATTGCTGCAGCAACATCTTACCTATTAGTCTTTTTCTGTTAGTCAACTTTCTAGATTATTTCTGTAGTTTTGTTTTTCTTGAGTTTGATCTTCAGACACAAATGATAGTCATTTCAGATTTCAGCTCCTCTGTATGTTCTAATGTCCTGAAATTTAGGGTCAGATGCTCTACTACTGTAAACTGGAGCCACTTCAGTAGAGCCAAACCAGTTTACACCAAAAGAGAATTTGGTTCCATGTTACTAATTCATTCTACACTTTAGAAGTAATTTTAAACAGGGAGTAGAATAATACATTCATCAGACCACTGAACACTTTTACATGACTTTTAAGGATTTAAACAATCTGCCACAAATCAGCCAATTCAATGCATAGAGAATATATTGCTGTATTAATGGTGAAATCCATATCCACCCACAATTAAGGATGGGTTTCTTTTTATGTGGGAGATTGCACTTTATGAGGTGCAATATATTGATTTAAATCAAGGTATCTGTGAAAACTTCCCATAAATCAAATAATTCACCGTAGAAGAAAATTTAATGGACCCAAGTACAACAGCACAAGCTCATTAACACCCATTTTTCTTTTTTATATTGCTTTTCCTTTCTGCTATTCATCATTCCCCTTCACTTCCTTTTGAGGTTAACTGTTGTCGTTACAAGGTTAAAGGACAGTATGGAATTGATAGCAGATATTGATACACTTGATGTGAATTTTTGACAAATAAATAAGCACAGAGCAATAGTTAGTTCCTGATTAAGATGAAGTCCTGCTTAAATCATAAATCATGGCAACAGAAAATGCCAGTGAATTTGTTGTGTGATGTTCTTTTTATTGAAGATTGACACCTACCACCCCACATGGGAACCCATACGGGGTACGATCAAATATTTACAACCCATATTTGAAGGAGACCATGTCCTGAAAGAAAACTTTCCTGAACCTCCTCATTTGGCTTTCAAACAACTCCCAGCTTATCATCAGAAGTAAGTGCTTCCCAGACCAGGACACACCAACTCAATGAACACTAGACCAAACCAGTACCAAAGATGCAAAACCTACAGATGTATCTCCATTGTTGTGATGATCAGTATCTGCTCAAAACCATACTTCTCAGGATCCATGTGTGTGGTATACCTCATCTAGTGTGCTAAATGCCCCAGTAAACAATGATGTGGTTGAAACAAAGACAATCACTATGCTCTTAAATGAGCTCTCAGAAAAAATGATAAAAAACAAAACTCCATAACCTGCTGGTGAACATTTTTTATAAAGATTCACCTTGTCTCTCTAGTATCCTGGGAATAACTTAGCTAGGGTTAAACTCAGCAGCCTAAACTCAAAATAAGAAACACAATTAACCCACACAAATTGCGTATCTTAATCTCAAATCTATTTTGAAATAGCTTGTTTTGAAATTTGTCATGTCTACACAGCGCCAAGTTTCAAAACAACATGCTATTTCAAGCCATCCCTTATCCCTTGTGCAATGAGGTTTACCAACATGGTGAAATAGCGCACCGTTATTTTAAAAAATATTTCAAAATAAAGGGCAGCTTGAGTAGACACAGGGTAGCTATTTCGGGATACCTCTGGTATACGTATCCCAACAGTACCGCAAACTTACATACCCCCTACAATACTGCAAACATACAAGAGCCATGCCAGGCAGCAAGGACGCTTTGGCAGAACACAACAGTTATCAGGGAATCAATTCAACCTACATTACACATTGCTAAAATTTGCCTTTTTTGAGGTCTGAGAAAACCCAAATACCTTTTCATTCTCTGTTGCTCATTTTTTAACATCTCTTTTTAGCATCTCCTCATGTTGTGAGGGGCCAGAAATGAAAGTCTTTGAGAAAAGTCACTCTTTTTACATCCAGTTATAAAACAGGATGGGCCAGAAATCTCACGAGAGAACCTGCTTTCATATGGTTTCCAGGTTGCTGAACCATGAACTTCAGAAAGTTTCTCTCAAGAGTCAGGATACTTCTCTAAATCGTATGTGCCTATCTATCCAGACTGCTTTGCAGGCTGTGTCATTACTAGTTACCGGCACATGTTTCACACTGAAATTTGGCTATATGTTCACTGAGTCAATAAACAATTTTTTTCCTGGCTGCATGATGTGCTAGGCCTTAAACAAACCACAGGTGGGTGGCTGGTTGTGTTCCAGCTCCCAGCCCCTGTTGCTCTCAAATTGTCCTCTTTTTTATTTTTTATATATTTTGTAGTGGTGTTCCTACAGTCCTGCTATATGCACCTCATTATGCTTCTAGACACAAAGTCCTGACCTACGAGACACATCTTGTCTCCTACACGCTTTCCATATAAAAAAGTAACTGAAAAGTTACCAACGAGAAAGTCCAGAGAAATATTTTCTCTGATCAGCATAACAGCAGAAATCCACTAGACACTGTTGCAGAAACCCCTCCTCCCAAATCTTATAGTAATGGCTCCCTCTTCAACTCTCCCATTCAGATTACATGATCTTGATTCATACTTTGTTACTGGAATAGTAATAGAGATGAAGCCGTGTTAGTCTGGTGTAGCTGAAACAAAAGACAGAACTATGTAGCACTTTAAAGACTAACAAGATGGTTTATTAGGTGATGAGCTTTCGTGGGCCAGACATTATCACCCCTAATGTCATTACCTCACAGAAACGTCCCCTATTATCACCCCTATGTCACTACCTCACAAACTTACCTTCCCCCCTCACCCCCACTCTGTTCTAAAATTTGATTTGTCAATTTCACATGCGTTCACTTTTTTTTTAAATTGTATCACTTTGGTATATATGGTTGTGCAGACTTTCTTCCACATATTGATCTGAGGAAGTGGGTCTGGCCCACGAAAGCTCATCACCTAATAAACCATCTTGTTAGTCTTTAAAGTGCTACATAGTTCTGTTTTTTGTTACTGAGATACTTTGCTTGGCAGATTTGTCATAGTAATCAGCTTGAAAAGTAAACCCCATGTCCTTTCAGTGCCTTTTGCATCTATGGCATCTTTCAGTAAGAGGACCACTTCATGGCCCTATGCCATATTTTGGCCCTCCTAATCCTCCTCTATCAGTTTTGGAATTATTAGCATGCATTCTATGAAGAATTTAAAGTGCTCAGATAGAATGACAATAAAAATATAAAAACTTCCTTGCTTCATATTTTTTAAAATTCAAATAAAGTGTATGGGCCAGATCTCCCATTGATGTAAATCCATGTAGCTTCAATTCAATGGAAGTAAACAATTCTAGTAAATGGAAGTAAATAAGTAGCATCAACCAGCTTTTTTAAATAGTGTAACTCGCCTTCAAAGTTCTTTTCAAATACTATGGGCTCAATTGTGTTTGGAACCTTTACAGTTGCATATATGGTAGGAACTGGAAAGAAATATCACTCCCCCCAGTTTCATGCAAGGCCTGAGCATAATCTTTCTTTTTATATTAATCAAATGGGGTCCACCTATGGCCATATCTACACAAACAGTTTTACAATGCCACAGCTGTACTGAATATAGCTGTGCTACTGCTCATGTAATTGCTCTAGTCCAATGGGAGAGAGCTTGCCTGTTGACATAATGAAGCCACCTAAAGGAGTGGTGATAGCTGTAACAGCAGGAGAATCATGGGGTTTGAAGAGACCCCAGGAGGTCATTGAATCCAAACCCCTTCTGAAAGCAGGACAAATCCCAACTAAATCATCCCAGCCAGGGCTTTGTCAAGCCTGACCTTAAAAACCTCTAAAGATGAAATTCCACCACCTCTCTAGGCAATTCATTCCAGTGCTTCACCACCCTCTTAGTGAAAGTTTTTCCTAACATCCAACCTAGACCCCTCCCATTGCAACTTGAGACCATTGCTCCTCATTCTGTCATCTGTCACTACTGAGAACAGCTTCTCTCCACCCTCTTTGAAACCCTCCCTTCAAGTAGTTAAAGGCTGCAATCAAATCCATCCTCACTCCTCTCTTCGCAGTTTACACCAAAAGAGAATCCCTCAAACTCTCCTCGTAAGTCATGTGCTCCATCCCCCTAATGATTTTTGTTGCCCTCCGCTGGACTCTCCAATGTGTCCACAACCTTTTTGAAATGGGGCCCCCCAGAATTGGACACAATACTCCATATGTGGTTTCACTAGTGTTGAATAAAGGGGAATAACTTCTCTAGATCTGATGGCAATGCTCCTCCTAATTCACCCCAGTATGCCATTAGCCTTCTTGGCTACAAGGGCACATGGTTGACTCATATCCAACTTCTCATCCACTGTAATCCCTAGGTACTTTTCTGCAGAACTGTTGCTTACTCTGTCAGTCTCCAGCCTGTAGCAGTGCTTGGGATTCTTCTGTCCCAAGTACAGGACACTGCACTTGTCCTTGTTGAATTTCATCAGATTTCTTTTGGCCCAATCCTCCAATTTGTCTGGACCCTACCCCTGCCCTCCAAGGTATCTAACTCTTCCCTAATTTAGGGTAATCTGTGAGCTTGTGGAGGATGCAACCCATCCCCTCATCCAGGTCATTAATAAAGATGTTGAACAAAACCAGCCCCAGAACTGATCCTTGGGGCACTCCACTTGATACTGACTGGCAACCAGACATCAAGCTATTGATCACTACCCGAACATTTATGTCAGTGAAACGTATATTGCTTAGAATGTGTGTTTTTTCCTCACACCCTCAACCAACATAAGTTTTGCCAACATAAGAGATAGTGTAGATATAGCCTATGGGTCCTCTCCCTGGAAAGTGCTCAACTCCATGTCATATCCTCTATCATACCAAATGTTAACACACCTTTAGGATTTCCTACCATTTCTTCTTAGCTAAACCTCGGTGTCTTTTTTCCTTCAGTCTTCATCTTGTTGGATTCTCTAACCCATTAAATGGCCAGGATTGCTCTTTAAATGATCAACACAGCTGAGTTTGCATTTCCCCATGTATGGGTATTACATTGAGCATGTCTCTTCTATACACTTTCCTCAGGAGATCTTTCGTGGTCACACCACTCATCTATCTCAACATTCTCGTGTCTGTGGAGAGAGACCATTTGCTCACGTTTCTCTCTTCCTTGCCCAACACGCAGAGCCATACATTAAAACTAGATGGACCACCAGTTTACATGCTTTCCCTTTTAATCGTAATGGTTATCTTCCTGTCACATACTACACCACCCCTTATCTCTATACATTTTGGCCAGGTGCTTATGATCCTAACTCTAATTTCACCCTCCATTTATCTGGATTCTAGAACTCAGAAACTTGAAACTTTGAGCTTTCGGTATTGTATGCCCATCAAGTTGCAAGGATAATTCTTCAGTGCTCACATTATTGTATCCTTCTTTTCCTCTTCATATTTTGAGCCCCTCTCTCTCCAACACCTCTCTCAGATCCTCTATCTTTTTGCTCACTGCACAAAATGAAGAGAACAGTCTGGCCTTTACCATTTCTCACAATACCCATGTAAAATAAATATTATTTATACCTATTTTGCAGATGGGGAAACTGATGCAAAAGGACTTGTTTTAGGGGAATGAATGTTAAGAGTGGAATTAGACCAGAGGATTTATTGAATCCTAGATGTATACTCAGACCACTAGCTTATACCACAACATAGCTCAGCAGGTATCCATTGTATTTCACTAGGGTCTAAAGGAAAAGTTAGCTAGTGGTTAATGCACAGAACGGAGACCCAGTGAGGGTTCTCTTCCTGGCCAGGAAATCTGAAAGCAGCAGAATAGATAAGTGACTTGTCCATTTCCATGTCAACCGACAATGGGCACGGATACCTTGCAACAATGCAAACACTTAAAGCTCTTTGTATGAATGTGGCTTCAGATCACGAAACAATTATGCATTAAGGTCTCTTCTTTACAGCGGGTGTTACTCCAGTAACTGATATGTCACAGTGTGCAACATGAGGAGATAATTACCACCATGCTAAAAGCCATTTGAATTTGGGATATTCTTACAGGACTAAGACGACAAGCAGAAACCAACATGTACAGTTTGGGCAGTACATGGCCATTTAAAATTGCAATAGACCCAAGTAGAAGATTTCCAGTTTAAAAGGCTGTATGACTGAAAATCCTCTCTCTCTCCCACACACACACACAAAATATAGCTGGTTAGAAAAGCTTCAATGCTGATCATAAAAGATAAAAAAATAAAACCAAAAAGCACACCTTTTCCTGGAACATGATGTTCTTGACTGTCACAGTTGATGTGACATCTTTAAAACATCGTTTGTTATGTACAAAAGATGTAATCACTGTCGCATAGCTTTATAGTAGGTTCAACGTCTTCCCTCCTTTGTGTAAAATTCTTTCACGGGTGCCTTTGGCGAATACTTCATAAATGTTCTCCATTAGTAATAATTTACATGATATTACATCTGTCACTGAATGTCAGGATAATTTCTCTATTCCTCCCCCCTTTTCTTCTTTTAATACAGTGAACAATTAGAGTTTAAAGCAGCACCTACTGTAAGTGTGTTCTTGCTAGAGAGATTGCTGAGGAGAGAAAAATATAAAGGACAGGGGACAGTAATTTGAAAGCATCTCATCGCTGCTTTTGCATTTTGTCTTTGCCTCTGTGCTAAGAAAAAAAAAGGATTGTGAGGAGCAAAGAAGAAGTCCATTATCCATTTTGGTAATGGTGGAGGGAGGGTGGGGCAGTTCAGTTAGAAAAATGAGTAATGTAATGCTTTCTTCATGAGTTTCTGTGCTGCTTTTTTAAGCACTGACTTTTATTTTCATACAATGCATCTCTCTTGAGCGCCAGCCTTAAAGTTTGCAGGGCCTCCAGCTGCCAAAAGCAGAAGGGGCCTTTAGCTGCCTCCAGTCCCAAGCCCAAGCCCAGAGAGGGAAACAGGCTGTAAGAACAAATGGCCCCTTCACCAGGCCTTCTGTCAGAGGTGTGAATTGATCTGCTCCCTGAAACAGGGAGTTGGCATAGCAGCATGAGACTGGTTTTGTATATGCGATACTGCCCTTCAGCAGCTGGCCCAAAGGGACGATAGTTCAAGACACTCTCTTAGCTCATGTTTTGGAAACTGCAATAGTTTGGATTCTAGTTCCAGCTTCTCAGAGCCATGTGCAATTTATTTAATAATGGTGTTGGCTACCTGTAGCATGTAAATTTGTTATAACCCCCATGACAAGCCCCAAGAGCAAGAATGCCTAGTTACTTAAACATCAAGACAAGTGAAGCAGTGCATCACTAGCTGATCTGTGTTCAGTCAGAGGTGGATTTGGAGTCTTTGGGGTACTCAACAAGAACAAATGAGGCCCCTGCCCCATCACTTGCATCACTGGTGCTCCTGCCGAGGGGTGGGGTTGGAGTGCAGGAGCTTCCCTTGCACACCTGATACTCCTGCTGGGATGCAGATTCAGAGCATGGGGGCATGTTCTGCCCTACCCGGTGCTCCTGCCAGAGAGCAAGGTGCAAGGGCTTTCCCTCACTGGAGAAGTGGGTTAGAGACTGGGGGCACTCATTTTTCTGGGGGTTATCAACCTGCCAGGACCCCTGGCCCTGTGGCTAATCTGCCAGTGGGTAGCCATTTGTAATATGCACTGATTTCTCTAGAAATGCATTTTCTGAAATCTTTATATCCTATCATGAAACAGAATCTATTCAGGGTATAAAACAGCTGTGCATTTATTGAACATTATTGACATGCCCAGGAGAAATCGTTATTGACTTTCAGTCAGAAAGTTTCACTGCTCTCTAAAATTCTAAAATCATCACAGCATAAGAGCACTTCTAGTTCCTGCTTCCACTGGGAAACTGGCCAAGCTTGAAAACAGTTTCAGGTTAAAAGACCATACTAGCCACTGCAGTGCAATCAGGTCACTATTTAAGGCTGCTTCATAAAAACAGCCTTAGATCATGGCCAGGTTTTTTCCCCCCAGTATAGACAGGTTCTTAATTTATACTTGCTAAAGGTTATTCAGGGTCTAATTATTGAAAGGACAAATGAACTAGCAAAGCACTGAGATCTCTAGCATTTGTCCAAGGTAATTGTATTTGCAAGACAGAGGGATTATTCACTGTCAAACTACAAGTCCCAGTGATTATCACTCTAATGCTAATCTGTTTTGCCTAACAAAGTAGAAAATAAATTTGTTGGTTGGGAATTTCTAATTCCCAGTGACCAACAGGTGACAACACAACAAATGATCCCCACTCCTACTGAAGTGTCTTGGTCACCTTGTTGGCAGGTTTAGCAGGTAGTTTGAGATCTGAATGAGCCTGGAGAATGAACAACTCTTTCTTCTCTATGTACTGCACCTGTAGGTTAGGTGAAGGAATGTTGATGGGACAAGCATGCGGACAACTGCAATGCTACTGGCCTCACTGTACCTATTCTATGGCCAAAAGTGGCCTTTCCTCCATTCTGTCACATAGTAGGCTGTGACTCTCTAGTACCTTTTGCAAACACTAAAATCATCGAGCTCTTAATTTTTTTTTTAAATAGTAAAGATAGCACAAGTGACAGTTGGTACGGAGGCTTCAAAGTGCGTCAATTACACGCAATTCTCTGTGTCTCCTAACAACCAACTGCATGAGAAAGTGTTACAGTGCTGTTCAGCGCAAGGGAGGCAGCGAGAAAAGTGGAGATATGAAAGTTTTTGTGTTGCAGTTTTTCTTAAGCTATCTTTTTAAAATCTGTAACAGATGTAATATTCCTCAATGTGTTAGTATGAAAGGAGGACATGCTTTATTCAGTCTCAGGGAGAAGTCCCAGACTGGAAAATCATCATTGGTGACATCAGAATGCCAGTAGTTATCCTTGGAGACACAGCCTACCCCTTGCTCCTATGGCTCATGAAGCTGTACACAGGTAGTCTGGATAGCAGTATAGAGCAGTTCATCCAATGCCCGAGCAAGTACAGAATAGTGGTAGAATGTGTCTTTGGTTGTTTGATGGTCCATTGGTGCAGTTTGCTCAGTAGGCTTGACCTCAGCGAAAACTGTTTGCTACAATAATACCTGTGAAACTGTGGAGGGTGGGGCAGGGAGTTTCCAGTGTGGTGGCTGGTGGAGGCAGATTCACTTGGCAACCAGACACCAGAGCAATAAGAACACATTGAAGTGCACTGCTTTGAAAACCAGTTTCCATGAAGGCTGGAAGGCTTTGAAAACCAGTTTCATGAACGACCCAACACTGATAAAACAGCACCTTAGAGATTAACAAAACATGTAGATAGTATCATGAGCTTTAGTGGCCACAATCCACTTCTTCAGATGAATAAGAACATAAGAACGGCTGTACTGGGTCAGATCAAAGGTCCATCTAGCCCAGTATCCTGTCTGTCGACAGTGGCCAGCACCAGGTGCCCCAGAGAGGGTGGACCGAAGACAATGATCAAGCGATTTGTTTCCTACCATCCCTCTCCAGCCTCTGACAAACAGAGGCCAAGGACACCATTTTATCCCCTGGCTAATAGCCTTTTATGGACCTAACCTCCATGAAATTATTATGGAGTTAAAGTTCTAGTTTCTAAATAAATAGTGGATGGGTTGGGAGTGTGGGGAGAGAAGGAAAAAGGAGGGAAAAAAGAATAGTTAATTAGAGTGTCCATGCTACATGAAGCTAGTAGAAAAAGTACTAAATGTTCTTAAGTACCCATTGTTTGGTTTTTTTATGTCATTAGGATGTGGAATGTAGTAAGCCATCCAGCCAATGTCTTTGTTCATACCTCCGTTCAAGGACTCAAACTTGTAAATGAAGTTGAGCTCAGAGGCCTCTCTGTGGAGTTGGTTTATGAAATTACTTAAGAACACTTAGGCTATGTCTACACTGGCCCCTTTTCCGGAAGGGGCATGTAAATTTCACTAGTCGTCGTAGGGAAATCCGCGGGGGATTTAAATATCCCCCGCGGCATTTAAATAAAAATGTCCGCCGCTTTTTTCCGGCTTTTAAAAAAGCCGGAAAAGAGCATCTACACTGGCCCCGATCCTCCGGAAAAAGTGCCCTTTTCCGGAGGGTCTTATTCCTACTTATTCCTACTTATTCAAAGTAGGAATAAGACCCTCCGGAAAAGGGCACTTTTTCCGGAGGATCGGGGCCAGTGTAGACGCTCTTTTCCGGCTTTTTTAAAAGCCGGAAAAAAGCGGCGGACATTTTTATTTAAATGCCGCGGGGGATATTTAAATCCCCCCCCGGATTTCCCTACGACGACTAGTGAAATTTACATGCCCCTTCCGGAAAAGGGGCCAGTGTAGACGTAGCCTTAGTATCTTCTCTATCAGCTCTATGTAGCATGGACTCTAATTGACTATTCTTTTCCCTATTTTCCCCTTTTTTCCTTCTCTCCCTGCCCCCTCATCCACTATTTATTTAGAAACTGGACCTATAATAATGCCATTCGTCTGAAAAAGTGGGTTGTGCCCAGGAAAGCTCATGATACCATCTACGTTTTGTTAGTCTCTAAAGTGCTGCTAGACTCTTTGTTGTTTAAGTTTTTCCAGTTACAGACTAACATGGCTACCCCTCTGAAGCAACTGATAGAACAGTTCTGTGTATTGTGGTGGTGTTCTTTACCAACCTGTGCTTTTCTTATGCTAACAGACACTGAACAGCATGCATAGTAAGGATAAGTTGGGTCTAACGGCCTGATAACATGGAGGGATACAAGGACACATAGTGCAATTATAAACTTTCTAGCAATCAAATCTGTGGGGGGAGAGGGGGGGTGAGAGCCTTCTAATCTTTGAGCCATCCCTTGGAGTTGAGTACAAGGGATACTGGAGCTTCCCTATTCTTCTTCTACCCTTTGCATTCTTGGATGCCTGGGAGAGGATGACATGGAATCTGGCATGGAATCTGGATTGTCACTGGGTGCAGCAGGACTTGGTTTAGCTGCCTTTCCTGAACCTCAACATGTCAGTTTGCTCTTTAATATGCCATAACATCTCCTCCTGCATGTTACACTTGTGTTTCCTGCATGCTCGCCTGTCCTCTTGCTCGGCGTGCATGCTCTCCAACAACATAAACCTCTATATATTGAGCTGGGCCCGTCAGCCTTGGAGGAACATAGACCAAGTCTTCCCTATTCCTCTTCCCCCCCCACCTTTCCTTCTGGGACAGCCTCTTTGCAAATATGGAGGATGTGCCCACAGACAAGGTTCCAGCTGCAAGAATTCAAAGCACAAGGGTAGTCTTACAGAATGTGGTAAACATAAGTTGAACTCTTGCACTGAATTAAACACTTCACAGCAGCATATATATAGTGTCTGAGGTACAAGGTCAAATTTTTGTCCTTTAAAGGAGGCACCTACCAGCGAGATTCAACTCTAGGCAGAGTGCTGGGCAACACAGAATTCAGTTTGCAGGCAGGCATAGCAAGCCCACAAGAAATGGCAGGGAGGGGTCTTTTGCTGCCACTTTTCAAACACCTGTGATTAATGGCTTCAAACTCTACCTCCCCTTTGCCACAGCAACCCGGATTGTGTTTGAGGACAGGCACCAGTGTCCGTCCTGACAGAAGCAAAGTGTTTGCTAATCTGTTTGCTTTTGTAAAATAGCAACATCAGATCTGGGGTAGAGAGAGACAGGATTTACACAAGCAGCGTGGTACCCCCTCCTTCTTGAACATGCTGGCTGTGGTCTGTGAGGATTCCTTCCAAGGGCACCCTCTGCATAGCTGGACTGGCCACCACTGTATCCCAATTATATACCTTAGATTCAATATTAAAGCACCATTGCATTTAACCCCTGCAGCACAATTACAAACAAGCATGCACTAGTGGTGCCTTCCTTGCCATCAGGGTCCAGCAACAATAGGTCCTGGGAGGGGAGGGATTGATGCCAGACTTAGGGAAAGGTCCAGGCTGTTATAGAGAATGGATCTTCCACCTATGGTGTATTCTCCTCCTCAACAAGGCCCTCTTTGTTGTTACTTGAGGCCACCTGAGGCTCCTGGGAAGCATCCATGGAGAGTTTGGGGATACTAGTGGGATTGCCGGTTAGAATCTCATGCAGCTTCTCATAAAGTGACATGTCTGTGGCTTAGAACCAGAGTGACTGTTCACCTCCTTTGGCTGCTGATATGCTCGTCTAAGTTCCTTTATTTTGATGTGGCACTGCTGTTTGTCCTTGGTGTAGCCCTAGTTACCATGTCCTGTGTGATTTTGGCACAGACATCAGCAGGGCTTGCCGAACCACAGTGAGCCCTGCTCGCCAGCTGCGCTGTCCGGCAATCTGCGCATGCGCAGATTGCCCAAACCTGGCTCTTCCGGGTTGCAGTCTACTCACCATGGGCAAGTAGATTGCATTATTTGTGGAGCCCTGGACATTAGCATTTCTTCTGCTGGTTCAGAACTCAGCCTGCATAAACTTCTTCCCACACACCAATCCAATCCAGGGTCTCCTGTATGCTCCAGGCTGTGATGCATTTGTGGCCCTGTGGTCAGCTGTGCTGGTGAGCTCTCCATTCTGCTCAAACAGGGAATGAAAATTCAACAGTTCCCGAGGCTTTTCCTGTGTGCCTGGCTGAACTGCAGCGAAGTTGAAAGTGCTTTGCAGACAGAGTGGTCAAAGCAGATTACTCTGGGATACCTCCTGGAGGCCAATTCCTTCAAATTACACAGCACTGCCCCTATGTTGATCCAGGAAGGCCAAATCTAGTGCTATGGCTCTCACAAAGTTAAAGTACAGAAGTCAATTTTAAATGCACTTTAGGTCCATGGAAAAGGCATGGCAATGTGGACACATTCATTATAAAATTGACTTAGCATGGCTTATTTTGAGCTGACACTGTATTGTAGACCAGGCCTAAGACTTCTGCCTTTCTGCATAGGCAGCAGCCATTTTGTTCTTAGCATTGCTGCAGCCTGTAAAAATGAATTTGCTGTGTTCTCACCATCCCAGAGACTTCATATTTGTTCTTTTTTGTTATTTACCTTCAGCTAAACTAGGTCATTTGCTCTTTGTGAGTGGAAGCATAACAAAAGGTGGGAATTAATATGTAGCTATAAGCTCTTATGATAGCCTTCTAAATTTTTGAGGCTAAATGGGAAGAAGTCTAAATTACAGTTGAAAGAAAAGTGCCTTAGTAGTGGATATGCTCTAATGTGTGCCTGAAAGGAAAGCTCTTTTATCTGTTGCCAAATGAAAATTCCTTAAGCACTTGACTTTGTGACCCAAGAACTTCCCAATGCCAACTGACAAGGGCTTACAGAGAGGTACAGGAATAGTCTGATTCTGCAACGTAATTCTGGTTCACTACAGGATGTTGTGATGTCCAAAAATGAAAGCTGGTATCATATTAGTTTTTGAAATCGCTATCAGATATGCCCATTTTTATGGTCGGAGTTATGCATTGATACTGAAAACATGTTCTTAATAGTCTATATCAAGATAAGTCACTAGAAGAGGGGGGAAAAAAAACCAGGTTTTCTGTCAGACAATTATTTATTCATCCTTCTTAGTGGCAGGCTGTAAATTAAGCATTGTAAAATAATGAAAAAAAAACAACAACAACAAATGGTCTGACGGCACTTTATAGACTAACTCAGCTACCCCCTGAGGCTTCTGAACATGTAAGATAATGAAGTAAGTGGACGTCCATTTACATTCAAGTCAAAGCTTATAGAGATGTGAAGACAATAGGGAAGCAGCACCTCAGAAAAGCAAGCAATAGGTGGCTGCCCTGACAGAGCAAATTCAGTGAACTTTGAGGAACTATCTGCAAGGCAAAGATGAAATCTCTCATCCTGAACTTAGCAAGTAAACAGACATCACATTGGCACTCATGGACACAGGATCACAAAAGCAGCCTGGGTTGCAAATGTTGACTCTGGGAGACAAAATGTCTTTAAGCAGATTAGCCTGTTAGTTTAGTCTCTAGAAAAGCTTATTATGATTTAGTTTTATATGTAACTGTTTGTTTTCAACATCCCTCCTTACTATCACTTGAACCTTGAATCTTTAACTATAAACTTATTCTTGTTTTCAATAAGTGCTCATCGTGAGCTGAACCTTGCAAGCTGTATCCTGTTCCTCTGGGGACCGGGGACTTGATAATTTTTCGAGTTATCAATGATAGGCTGGGTATCACAAGGGAACACTTCAAAGTAAGGCAAAGTAAGAGCACGTATATCCTAGAGCAGGGGTAGGGAAACATTTTGGGTCAGGAGCCACTGACCCACAGAAAAATCAGTTGGGGGCCCCCCACACAAATGAGAAGCAAAACGAGAAGCCCCTGAATGGAGAAGGAAAAAGACACCCCTCACATTCACCTCCCACACCAGAGCCTAGGGGTGGAGGGTCAGGCTAGAAGATTGTGTGTTCCAGCCCTGTGAGTGGGTGGCAGGGGGGAGGATGGGAGCAGCACAGGCTCCCCAATTCATGGTGGTGGGGGGGAGGTGGTTCCAGGCAAGCTGGGGGTCACATCCACCTCCTGGGCCTGAGGATCCTCCACCTGGAGTGTGCTTGCACAGCTGGAAGACTGGTGGCATTAGGGAACTGATACTTAGCTATGCACAAGTAAGACAGCCTCATGCTGGAAGCAGAGGTACAAGGCAACTCAAGGTTTTAAGTAAGCCCAGGCCTCTCACAGACTCTAGTCTCTGCTGGACATCTTTCTGCTATTTTGAGGTGTTTATTTTTTCTTTAAAAAAATGCCTTTCTATTCTGGCATACAAATGGTGAATCACAGTGGAACGACTGCAACAGAAGTTATGATATGGTGTGAGAGGGAAGATAATCAGAAGGATTGCTCCCAGCTAATAGCTCAGGATCTTTAATCTGATTAGTCATTCCTGTCTCCTCCCTCTGCCTTTCAGACCAGATCAAAATGCAGGTTTGCTGTGTGGATGGCAAAGTTATTCAAAAGAGCAATTCATAGATGATTAAAAGCTCTCAGAGTCTACACTTTGCCTCTATCAAAGCATAAGGGAGATGCTGGATAAGTACAAATTTGGGACTACAAATAGCATCAGCTTTCCCCATTCCCTTAAAGCATTTTTTATAATCTTCTTGTCAAAAGTTGTTTATTTCAGATACATGCCTTGCTGAACATAACCTTGCTAATCTGCCCCTGCCACCTCTTCTTATCTGACACAAAGAAGCACAAAAGGCAGTTTTCTTTCCCCATTTCTGTGCAAATGTGATTGATGTGACTTTTCACTTATGGGATTCCTTATTTGCATCCAGATTTGCTGGTTAATAGCTGTAAAAAAATATACTGTAAACCATGGCACACACAATACATCACCCTCCCCCCCCCCCCACCACCAACGGATTCTCCCAACCAAATCAGCATTTATCACACTGAGATTCTGCTTGAGAGAGAGGCCACTCTTGAAGGTGAATGAATTTCAGACCTCTAAGCAAATAGGTTGGTACTCTTCATATCTGTTCTCCAAAGAGCTGTGTGTGTGTGAAGCATTTCACTGTATAGAGAATCATGTGAGGGCAAACAGACCATGTCTCCCAAAACAGCCCACTTGCAGGCTATATACATTATCTAGGATATGAGGAGACTTTATAATTTACACTCTTCCTTTCTGAAATTTAGAGTTAATTGAATCCCACATAATCAACAAGAGACATTATTGATCTGGAGTTTGAATAAGCATCTTGTTCAGCAATGAACTAGATTAGAGGTACTGGGGACTGTGGAAGAAGAACTGAATAAATGGTTGGAAAAGTTGTTTTTAACATTTTAGGCACCTGGAAATAGCCTGAATCAGAGCTCCAGCAGAGAGAAGAGGTAGTTTCTTTGGACAATGCAATGGCAGGCATAGTTCAAATTTAGCTCTGTCCTAGTGCTAGGCTATAGCAGCACCCACTGCTATTTTAGTGCTAGGCTATAGACACACCCACAGCAGGAATCGTCATCTATGCCAAATCATGCTGACTTGTGTGTTGTTTGAGACAATTGACAAGTATCCACTGAGGAAGAGACTGAGATTATTAAAACCATCAAAAAAAAAATTCAAGGGTCACGGGGGAGGGAAACGGTACGAAAGGAGCACAGCTTCCTTCACACTGCACCAGCGCAATGCTCTTGCCCATTGTTAGCAGTGATCCTAGATGTGTACAATCTTTGCTCACCATGCTAGGGTTGTGGCTGCCACAGCAGAAGGATATAGGGTAGGGGAGGTGTCTTTCAACTTCTGCAAACCCATGCAGGCCCAGACATATTTCTGTTAACCTAGCAACAGACTGACAGACTTGAGACATAAATTAACTTACTGTGGTATATTTTTGCTGAGCTTGGATTTTTACCAAGCACGTCCTTTGCCCTCTCACCAGTCATTCAGGCCAATTTCTGTTCTCCGTTACACTGGTGTAAAATTTGATCTAATGCCACTGAGTAAAGAATGGTTCAAACTGACACCAGGGCAAGAGAATTTGATCCTCAGACTTTCCATTTCATAACTTTTTCAGCCAGCCCTGATTCTCTGACTGCACACTTGCATTGGAATAGATCTCTCAGATCCCACACACTATTTTTGTGCACAGTGACAAAATATATAACCTTACAAAGTCTGCATTTCCAAGGCATTTCATAACTGTTTACTACTTGGAGTATTGTATGTGCAAGATCTACTAGAATGGTTCTTCTTCTCAAAGTTCTTAGGAAGTTCCCCCAACAGATTTCCATTTCCCCGGGGAAAAAGTACTTCTTTAAAAAAAAAAAAAAAAAAAAAAAAGTGTTTAATTAAAAGTTGATTGTTACCAGATTTGTTTTAAAAAAGTTTTCCCTTTCTTTTACTTCTGAAAGGTCGTTTGCATTTCTGCTTATTTCAAAGGAATGTTTGCAATTTTGTGGTATTATGCAAACTCCAATTAACGATCCACAAGGTGTTTTGGAAAACAGTGCCTAATTTGTTACAGACATTTTGATGGCTGACTTCCAGCAGCCTGAAAAAATGCCTGTCTTGAAAGAAAGCTTGGGAATTAAGTCCCTTCAATGTTACTGGAAAATGCCAATAGGAATTATTCCTACAACAGTTAATAAAGCTTTTTATTTTCATTAGATATGAGGTTATGTTCTCTTATATATACATATGGTAGCTCAGTAGATCTCATCGCCTTTAGTCTTCTCTCAAGGCTAAGTCTTATAGATACTTACTGGTGAGTTGAAGTGATTACTACCAGAAATAATCCGACTGACTAGAAAACCATTTCAAAACATGGCACTAACTTCATGTATTTATTTGGATTTGTACAGAAAACTTACTGGGACAGGGACCATATTTCTGTTGTATGTACAGTGCCTAGCTTAGTCATGATCCTAGTCCATGCATAAACTTCCAAGGTGCCACTAAAATACAAATAAGTAATAAATAATTTTAAATGACACCCCTAACATTAAGCCATACTATTTTAATGTATTCCCTTGCCATTTGAACTAACCACCATTGTCATTTGTGCACATAAACATGAAGTTATTGGTAAAACTAGTTGGAATTTGTGTTAAAACCTTTCCTTTTTTCAACAAAAATGTTTTGTGTAAAATTGAAATTAATAAAACATGTTGATTTCAACACACATTCTTGTATATGTTGGAGAGAAATATTTCAATGTGAAAACATTTTCATTTAGCAAAACCTTAATTTTGGGGAATTCTGAAATTTTACTTTGAATTGTATTGCATTAGTTGTTAAAAACTGTTATATTTTATTATTGTTATACTCTTTTATAACATCAGTATTAGTAGAGCCAGACTGTTCCTTTACAATGCAAACTGGACACGCTTTAATCTAAAAGGAAGATACTTAAAATCTGTTCAAAATAGCAGCTACTCTTAGTGATTTTAAAAATAAAACAGAATATTTCAACTATTATGTTTTATGGCATGGCAATAATAGTACTACATGTATTTCATAGTTCTTAAAGTCCTCCCTTCAAAGAAAAAAGTCCGCCATCCATTATTGTTACTTTCTTGCTAATTACAGTACAGCCAATTCTAGTGTTGCCAGCCAGTACAGTACATTGCAGAATAAGTTCTCAACTCAATCAAGTGTGACAGAAAAATTCTTGCTGGATTTTCAGTGAGAGTCTTTCCCCTATTAAGGCACTTGTGTTTCCAGTAAAAATTAAAATAAAATGAAATAAAATAAAATAAAAAAAGGGTGAACCTCAGAAGGCTTGCTAGGGTTGACTGAAACAAGTATCTTTGCAAAGCTAATTACTGGGGTCCTCTTGCAAGGAGGGCAATATAATCTGAGCTGGAGACCCAAACTTTCTGAGAGTCCCATTCTCTCTCTGATATTTTAAAACTTGTGAGGTCTTTCCTCCTTTATCCATTAATCTTTAATAGTCCCTCAGCTCCTTACAACACTCCACTAGGCCTCGGCTGACTCATTTCACCTGTCTGACCCACTTCTCTCCCTCTCAGTCTTGTGATTAGGAAATGGAACAGAATTGGATTTATTGAAGGAGGATGAAAAGGGAAGACGACACCACCTTGCTGGCATAAGAGACTCCAATTTGTGTCAGAGCAAGGATGAAGGGACCAGGGCCTACCGGGTTTCTTATTCTTTCTGAACCCAGTTCTTCAGTGTTAGCATAGCTTCCACCTCTTACTCTGCACTGCACAAAGATCAATAATACAGATTTACTCTTAATTAGTACCTGATTAGCTGAATCAGAAGTGTGTGGGCATATGTACTAGAGTTTTGAGGGCAGGAGCCAGTAAGAGCGCACAGATTTATGCTTACCAAGAACTATTTAGGAACGAGGGGAAGGAGGATACATTTCTGTACAACAGCAGCAACTTGCCAGTGGTTCTTTTCAGTTTAGTAATACAATACTCATATTCTGGGGCAAGAATCTCAGATGCCATAGAAACACATTAGCCTCAGATCTTATGTAGATTAAGATATTGAAACTACCTAAAAACAGGAATCATGTATTGTTTTTTCCAGCAACATGAGTTGGTGTGTGTGTGTTTGGTAGGTAACTAATCTTAATAATTTCTGTTAACATTGTCATTTCATTCTTGCTGCAATAGTTGCAGAAGGGAATTAAAAGTAACAAAAAATAAAACCACCTCTGTTTTGCTGCTATAAAACAGTAATGAAAAAATTCTGGAGGAGAAGTCATTGCTATAGCCGATTGCTTCTGAACCATAAGGTTGGCCTTCTGATTTAAAGGGCCCAATACTGCCAAATTGGGGTCAGATGGTGAGTTGTTTCCCTTCTGGTTCAATTAGAGTGGGGAATTGGGCAGGTCTGTGGATTGCTGACACAGTAAATGACTCTGGGGCCCACACAGTTACTGCAGTATTAACTCACCGTCATTTTCAATATCTTATAGATCTTTTCAAGATGCTACTTATCCTCCCTAATTCTCCCCCCCACCCCAGAAAAAAAAAGTTGTGTAATGGAAGTTACCATTTGTGCTGCCAGGAGAGGCTGGCATTCTACAGTGTCATTGGGTCAGCTGAGTAGGATGGGTCATAAAAGACTACTGGGAAGATTCTGATCTCGATTACACCAACATTCCCTGGGAGTTTCTCTATCAAGTTCATCGGCTCTGGATTTACACCATCATAACTGACAGCAGAACCTGGCTGGCTGCCTTCAGAGTACACTCCAACCAATCAGAATGCTCTCTAAGTACACAGTGTTACATTAGAAATTGACAGATAAGATTTTACCCTCTTTCTTGTTGAATTTATAGCACGGTGGGAGAAACTGTCACTGGGAGCCTACATATAGTGTATTTAGGCATGGGCTCCATTTCAAATTCCTGTTGGCTCTTGGAAAGGTGCCACTGGAGCACAAATCTCTGCTGCCTAAAGTTGGCTGCGTTCTGCTGCACAGAGAGAAGGTCTACATCTGCACAGAAAGTAAGAATGAGCCTTTTGATTCCACGTTCGCCCATCTGACTAATTCTGCACATTACAGATCTGTTCAGGAGCTTGAGCATAGGTCTGCTTTCAATCTGTCCATCTTCCCCCCAGCCTAGGAAACCAAACACTGTACCACACAGCGAGAAGGCAGTAGCAGACCACCGCTGATCCAATACACAGATCACCTGTGACATGTCAACACTATGAGCTTCAAACATCTTCACAGAGTGGCTCATGCATAATTCATGTGTCCTTAAAGTGGTTTCTTATATGTCGATGGCAAAGCTACAAGCTCATTTCTGATCTGCTGCACATCGGAGCCTAATAGCTTATAAACCCTAGCCAACTACCTCCTTGTGTCAATCCCTAAATTGCATTGAAAATCTTTGTATTTCTTTCCCCCTTGCTTTTGGAAACCCAATCCATGCTGGCACTAGCTAAAAAGCAACTGGATAAAGGTTACTTCCCCTTCCTCCCCCATCTTCTTTAACAAATCAGCAAAGAAAGCACACTGCACAGGTTTCCTCTTCTTCTCCCCCACCCCCCTTTTCCTGCATATGTTTTCCAGCAATAGAGGCTGCCCATTGAAAGTAAGGTCTTTTGGCAACAGCAAGTAGGTTACACTTTTAGAATCTGCCATTGATAATTTAAGATAATCGCAGAGTATGGCACAGCCAACATGACTTTTTGCCTCCCTCAGCTGGCCACGTTTCTAGGTGTGGCATTCTACACCCAATTAGCATGTGGGCAGGAAGATGTCACTGGTCTGATTTCTAAATGGAACTCTGTGGGAACCTGTACTCATAATTTCTCAGTTTATAGAAACATCTGTAGCCAAAGAATGTAATATTCCTCCCCTGGTTTTAGTGTAACTTCTGCCCAAGAGGGCCAACAGATTTTGCCAGGCCCTATGTAAGGTGGAGGGGTCTGGCTCCAAGACTGTGGAAGGGGCGGGGCCTCAGGCAGAAGGGGCAGGGCTCCCCATCCAGCTTTTAGTGACACCAGGTACCGGGACTCTGGTGGTGATTTAGAAGGTCCGGGGCTGCGGTGGTGGCTGGGAACCCCAGGCACTTTTCAATCACTGGGCCCAGGGCAGTTGCTTCTTTCCCCCAACCTCCTGTCAGCAGGCCTGCTTTTGCCTTGTCTGCTTCCTACCCTTCACTGTTAAACACAAAAATCTGCACAGAAAACAGCTTTTACCTCCTATAAACAAACAAACAAACAAACAAAAAACCCCACACCCTAAAAAGCCACAAGCTGCCCTCCAAAGGCCAGAAACCCACTGATGTATTCTGCATACCAATCACCCTCCAAAGTCTCTCGATCGTATTTTTATATTCCTGAGGGCAGGGACCTTGGCCCCGATTCTCCTCACTCATTCGTTTTACACTGAGTTAACTCAATCTTTTCCATATAATACTAGGGTGGAGGTTGGGGAGGAGGGAGGGAAGAGAGCTTTGAGATTTCTTTATGGCTAGATAGAAGGAAGCAAAGAAGGCCACTACAACCTTGAGATTGAGAATCTATAGGGGGGCTAGAACAATTTGTACAGTGAGGGTGCCGAGAGCCACTGAACCATAGCGTAAACCCTGCATCAGATGGAAACCATTTCAAGCCAGAGTGTGCTGCTGCACCCCCAGCAACACTAGTTCCAGCATAGATGAAAACCTAGAGTATAATTTGATTGGCTTCAGTAGAATTCCTCTGGATTTTTTTTGGACTCCAGCCCAGCATGTTAATGAGATCTGCATGCAAAGTCCTGTATGCACCTATGGCACTACATGAATAATAGTGATTAAAAATCTCTCTCTGTCATTTCAGTCTTGTTTACTTTCTCTGGCTCCTCTTCTCTCATCTGTCTGGTTACCTTGTTGTTGACCATCTTTTACTAATTCTAAAGCGGTCTTTTCATTGATGTTGTAATTTCCTTTGGATTTGTTTTGATTGGTCTTCTACAGAGGGTTGTTTTTTTCCCCCTGCAAATCCATCTGTCTGGCATTCATATTTTCTTGTACTTTTCTTTTAACTTTTATGCTGCTTGCTATAATCTTATCCCTCTTCCTTCCACTTCTGCCTCTGTGTGTGGCTCAAAAACCCGTGTTGGTTTCCCATCCTTATTGGACCCATACTAAGTAAAAGGGCTTGGGCCCATGCAAAGGGGTTTTCCTTTCTGCTTACTCAGGAGAGGCAGAGATGCTTGTTCTGAAATATTTTGTTTCCATGGGCACTTTAACATGGCTTTTCAGCAATTGTATTCGTTTGTAACACATTCAAAGAGTTGGAAAACTGCTTCCACTAGGTCTGCAAGAGGGAGGCTCTCCTTTGGGTCACCAGGGGAGAGGGCTATTGCCTATAGGCCATGAGGATACAGGTTTAAGCATTGGCTCCTGTAATGTGCAAAATGCATACTCATTGTGTCCAGCTAGTTATATCCACTAGTGTCATAGCATCATTTGGCAGATCCAACAGGGCTCATACCAGAACTCTCAGGGAAGCCAAGGAAGCTAGTCTGCTAGGGGAGCCAGTTTAAAAACCATAATAAAGAGGCAGCAACGTGGGGTGGCAGCAGCCCCTGTCTAGGAGAGGTATGAGTTCCCGAACTTGGCACAAGCTGAAACTAAGCCAGGCTGCCTGCCTATTTGGCTCCTAATACACTTTCAGTGCAGAGCTGCAGGTGGGGAGGTCCTGGATCTGTCACAAGCCAGGACTGTGCTAGGCTCCTGGCCAGCCTGTTAAAAAATTTACTGGTGGGGGAGGGGAGGGAAATGCACATAGTATATAACATTAACTGATAATATAGTCGATTAACCGATAAGCAAAAGATTATTACATCCCTAGTACCTACAAGTAATGGACTTTGGTCAAAACACAAGTGTCTCATTCTACTTCTATTCTGAGAGAAAATTTAGGGGAGTGTACAAAGTCTAATTACAGTGGATTCCGGATTAACCGACACTCCGCTTTATCCGACTCTGCAGCTCCTGGGGACTTTGTCCCCGGGAGCTGCAGGGTCAGATACAGCGCGGGCCGAGAGAACTGCCCCGTTGCTCTCTAGGAGAAGCTGCAGCTGCTGCTGTTCCTGCCTAGAAGCAGCAGCGGCGGCAGCAGCAGCAGCAGCAGCAGCAGCTTCTAGAGAGCAACGGAACAGCTGGTGCTGCTCTGCAGAGACTTCGTCCCCGGCATCACCTGTTCCATTGCTCTCTACAGTAGAGTCTGTATCATCCGACATATTCGGTAATCCGACCATGTGTCGGTCCTGTTTAGGTCAGATGATAGGGACTCTACTGTGCTAGTCATAACTTTGCTGTCCACTCATTTGATCTCAAACAGTTATTCATAACAGTGCACATTATTAGATTTCAAAGCAATGCACAAAGATGGGTAAGTGTTTTAATTCCTGTTTTAAGATCAGAAAGCTGACACTAAAAAAGATTAAGACTCACCTATTTCAGCTAGGTACTTAAGCACATGTCTGACTATAAGCACATGAGTAGCCAAACTGAAATCAGAGACTCATTTGCTGAAAGTTAGGCCTGGACCATGCTAAAACAGGGTCTAAACGAATTGCTCTGGATCAGGGCACTCTTCTGTGGCACAGCTTGGTAGAGAACCTTGATCTCAGACTTCCCAATCCCATGCTTTAACCAGAGACTAACCTCTTTATTAAGATTTAGGAGGGAAAGGAAAAGAAAAATTAAATGTCAAAATCCCTAGCCCAGGTGGTTTTTAGATAATCTACAGAATTACATCTTCCATAAGCAACTTCAGACTTTCTTCTGCACCACCTCACTCACGGAATGCCAATTCACAACTGCTTGTCTGTGTCACTGTGCCCTTGACTCAAGGCTGTAATTTTGGCTCCCAATAAATGGCCAAAGTCATTAGACATAAGAGGAGTGGAAAAGGCTGCAAGAGGATAAATATACAAGCACATTTATTGCTACCTCATTCTGATATTGGCAAGCAAAAATGAGAGCAAATCCGTTCGTCTTTGAAGTGCCACCAGGCTTCTTGTTTTTATGAACAATGCAGCCTGTAAGCAGAATGTGCAATGCCAAAAAAACCAAAAAAAACCCCCCAAAAACAAAACACCAGTTCTCCTCCTCCTTCTTCTCTTTGCTGGTCTCCTTATCCACTACTCTCTCTTTGCTTCACTGCTTCTTTCCCCTCTCTCACCTCCTCTTCAAGGCTCCAGCCTTGATATACCGGTCCTGGGACAACAAACAGAATAAAAATTTTCCCACTCTTCATGCTGATGGGATTAAAGGCAGGTCAGCGAGCGCTCATCATCACAAAGTAGAACCACCCTCATTTCTCCTCACAAACAGCAATGTGTCAAAAGTGCAGTATGGAATTTTTCATCTCTTTTTCCATCCCAAGTCTCCTTTTCCTCACCTTCCCAGGATCCTCATGTCACCTAAGTGTCTTGCACTCAGAGGAGTTTGGGTCCTGGGTGGAGCTGGCTGGCCACTTCTCAAAGAAGTTGGGTTTCTTTTAGACCAGACACAGTCTCCTCTGTGGCTGCCCTGTGCTTCAGTGTCTAATTTACCTATCTCCTACTACTGGCCTGCACTCTCTGTGTATGGTTCTCTGTGCAATACCTTGTTTTGGGTGCTCCTGAAGCAGGAGCTAGAGCTTGATATGATCTCAGCACATAGTCCAAAGCCTCTACTCATATTGGGCCTGCGACTACCTTCATGATAGTCCCCACCTCTTCCCCATCCCCGTGTTTTTTATCTTCCATAGTTTACCACCACAAATTACAAATGCAATGTGGTGAAACTCAACTGGCACCTTTGGGATGCCCCCTAGCTACTGACATTATTTCCTCTGACAATCCTAACTGCTTTATTCAAGGGCAGCTTTAGTCCCCAAGTAAGAACAGTTATAAGCAGGGCTTGACAAGCGGCGGTGAGCCCCGCTCACCAGCCGTGCAGTTTGGTGCGCTGCGGCGCCATGCCTGGCTAAAATCTTGTCGAGCCCTAATTATAAGTAACATAAGTTTCCCCAACTGCCTGTAGAAACAAGAGAAATAATGGAGCAAAATATTCGAGTAGTACAGTACATAAAACCAAGGAATTGCTCTCGCAGTTTCCTCCTCCTTTGGCTCACTACACAGGAGTCAGTAACACTGCTATAGGTTCTTGCATGGCCCCACAGTATCCCAACATTTTTATGGCTGACTTAGAACGATGCTCCTTCAGCTCTCAGCCACTTGACTTGTGCTGCATTGATGACACCTTCATCTGGACCCATAGGAAGGAGTCCCTTGCCGAATTCCACTGGGATTTCAACAATTTCCACCCTACTATCAATCTCAGCCTGGATCATTCCACCCAAGAGATCTACTTCCTGGATACTACAGTGCAAATGAGTGACGGTCACATAAGCACTACCATATAATGGAAACCTACTAACTGCTATACTTATCAAGATGCTTCCAACTTTCCTCCAAAACGCATCACATGATCCATTGTCTACAGCCAAGCCCTGAGTTACAACTGCATTTGGTTCAGTCCCTCAGACAGAGAAACACCTATAGGATCTCTATCGAGCATTCTTAAAGCTTCCTGGACACACAGTTACAGACTTGAAAGTTGTCATTCTGCAACAAAATAACTTCAGAAGCAACTACAGTGTGAAACTGCTGAGCTGGAATTCAAATGCAAATTTGACTCCATCAAAATGGATCTGAATTGAGACTGGGAATGCTCTCATTACAATAATGCGGAGTCCTGTAGCACCTTAGAGACTAAATAGATTTATTAGGGCATAAGCTTTCATGGGTGAAACCCACTTCATCAGATGAATTGGAGTTTTACCCACAAAAGCTTATGCCCTAATAAATCTGTTAGTCTCTAACATGCACAGGTTTCCTTGTTTTTGTAGATACAGATTAACATAGCTACCCCTCTGAGACTTTTCATTACAATAAGTGATTTTCCCCTTTAGGTATTCTCACCTTCTTGTCACTGTTGGGAGCAGGCCACATCCATCCTGTTTGAATTAGCAGTGGTGCAACACTGCCATCTCTGTATCCCTACCATATGTTTCTTTCACTTCAAGCATCTGATGCCAGAATTACATTATTAGGTCTTTAAAGACCCCTTGCTGTTTTTGTCAATGAGTGTTAGTTTCATCCCCCACAGTTTTGTAAGGAGAGCTCAGGGAAGTAGTTTGAGGGGAAAATATCCCTGACCCAAACCTCCATTCAAGACTCCAAGTGAATCAGATTAGAGCCTTTTCTGAAGTTATTAAATGTTCTCTTAACTATCTTAGCCCTTTTGTACTTCTTAGTCCCATCTGGGACCAGAAACGGAATTACTAAAATAATGTGAAAGTGGCTGTTCCTGAAGTATTTCTAGCCTGACTGGAAGCAGGAAATAAAAAAAAATTTGCACAAAAATCTATAATTATGAGATTTCCAACTTTAATTTTGAACACCGGTCATTTGGGAAAGATTCAGATAGGCATCTGTGGGCTTTTTACACTGAATCTCCAAAATATAAAAAGGTCCAAACCACCCCGAAAGGGACAAATTCTGTTTTCCTTAACTGAACAAACCCACCATTGAAGATGAACTAACTTATAGGCCTCAAGTATCATTCCCTCCCCTCCCCGTTAAAAATTCAAAGGACTCCAAGTAATGCCTTCTGCTTGAGGTTTTCATCCGAGCTACTACAGAACATTCCTATCTGTGTCTGTAACATATGCCTTCGGGGTTGTGGGGAGGAGGGAACTAACCAAAACTTTTAGCCGTGAATCATATACACTAGGTTCCTGTAGACTAAGACGTGAGGACAAAAGCAAGGTTCAAACAACACTGAAGTATCTTCTCAATTGTAGTTATTAAGAATATTTTGTTTCTCTGCTGCCTGAGCTAGCCAGACTCACAAAAGGCATCTAAAAATCTCTGAAGAACACTTAATCAGCTCAGAATGAAAGTATACATTCCATGTTCACAGGGTACGTGGCAATACGTTCTCAGTGCTCTCCAAAACACGTCTCTATTTTAAATTGTACCCGTTTCCAGCTCACACAGATACAAGCAAAGGGAAGTTGGGGATGTAAGTCTTCTCCCTGCCCACATGCATCACCTTCCATACTCAAAATGGGCACAGCTGGAGAGCAGAGATTGCAACATCCAGAGACTGCACCTTCATTTGTAGAAGGGGAGAGAATTCCCCCTTCCGCCAACCCCTCCCCGCCCCGCAACATTTCTTCCTGTGCTGGCCAGGCAGAGACGGAAACATTTTGCACCCTCCTGAGGGAAAGTGAAAAGGGCACACTATCTGCATGCCTGAGGTGTCTGGAAGGGGTCACACCAGCTCTTCAGAAGCTCTCTGAGGTTGTGTCTACACAACAGTGTTATTTCAGAATAACGGACGTTAATCCAAAATAACAGTCCACATCTACACAGCAAGGAGTTATTTCAACACTGTCAAAATAATGTCGATCTGGAGGACTTATTACTCCAACTCCTGTAACTCTCAGTTTATGAGGGGTAAAGGAAGTTGGAGGAAGAGTGCTCTAGCTTGGACTTCCTGCTGTGTAGACAGCGCCAACATCAGAAATAAGTTATTTTGACTTCATCTACACAATGGACGTAGCTCAGGTTGCGTAGCTTATTTCGGCTTTAACCCTGCAGTGTAGATGTATCCCAAGACAGGAGAAATGGCTTTATACCACCAACTGTGCAGTGCTATGCCTAGCAGCATAAACAAGCACTTTGGGCCTCTTCTAAAGCCCCTTGAAGTTAATGGCAATACCTCCTCAGATTTCAGGCTCATATTGTCCCCGTATGTGAACTGTTTCTGTACAATAGAACTGGAAGGGATCCTGCAAACTTCTATTAACTAAGTTTTTTTTAAATCCCATTTTCTGATAGTACACAGTTCAAATAGCAGGTCTTAAAAATTATATTAAAATTATCTTTATAAGTTACTAGGGTTACTTCTGCTCCCTTGCTGATAGAAGAATCTTTCAGCCTGGCCTGGCAACAACACTATTGAACATGCCCTTGTCTTCCTTTCCTTTTCCCTTGGTGCACACACATTGTTGCTGTTGTTACCAGAATGTGTCTTCTAGTAGGTCATGAATTTCTCTCCAGGACAGGGAAGCCATGGCACCTTGTGGAAACATGAGACAAAGTGCAATTGGCCATCTATAAAACAGTGAAAGGGTCTGTGACATTCTCTGACTAAAATATAACCACACCGGTCATTGTTGCAACCACTGTTATATATTTGCAACAGGTCTTGTACAAACTGTGGCATGTAGGATATGTATGGGAAGGTTATGATTTGCTGAATATGATTATATATCTATCATTTTTGTATTTCAAATAATTGGCCCCTGTTGTAGGATCCATGAAGTATTTAAACAACAGTCCCATTTTGAAGGGACTATTCAAGTTGAATGGCCCAACAACACACATTTAGGTCACAGTTGACCATAGGAGACACCCATCTGCACCGACTGGACTTTCCTATGATCATTGAAACTGGAGGGTAGGTAATGGCTTCTGCTATAACTATGCAAATCCTGCATAGACATGTGACTTGCCTGGGTGAGGACATTCTCCACTTTACTTGTAATTTTCCACAGTAAGAACAATGGGTGCCCTGTCACATGGAGCTATAAAAGGTCCTGGAAAGATTTCCAATTTGCCTCTTCCCTACCCAGACGTCTGGACTTACGCTAGTGGGAACATTCTAATACAGGGATTCAGGTCCTTCTGAGGATTTGCAAGCAAACAGAGACTTGACTTAAGCCAGCAGTTTATTCCATCACTGCTACAACTCTGAACCAAGAACTTTGCAATTAACGTATTTGATTCTTTTAACCCTCACTTTTCTCTCTCTCTTTTTATAAACCAACCTTTAGATTTTAGATACTAAAGCACAGATGGGCAACCATGGATAGTGGATGCGACAGGTCCTCAGCAGCCCGCAGCCCAGTAGGGCTCCACCTACAGCCTCAGGTGCAGGTGGTTCGTATCTGCCCCTCACCTCCACAAACCTCTCATGCACTGGGGCATCAGAGCCCTGCACTTCCTAGTCTTCTGCCCCCACCCCCCAGCATTTTGGAGTGCTACAAATTGCCTGATTTGCTCTCCATCCCTGCTTCTCCTCCTCCCTTCCAGAGCTTGAACAGCTGCAAACAGCTGATTTGTGGCATTCCAACTCTGGGGATGGAACATGAATCAGCACATTCATGGTGCTTTGAAAGTGTTGGGAGGAAGGGAGAGGAGCAGGAAATGTGGGGCTCCAGTGCAAGAGAGGGTTGTGGGGGAAGAAGGCCGACATGGGGTCTGCTCTCAAAGCCCCAGTGGGCAGCATGTGGCCCGTGGGCTGCAAGTTGCCCACCATGGTATTAAAGGATTGGCAACAATGTGATTACTTGAGTAAGAGCTAAGTTATATATTTACCTGTGTTTGTGGCTGGTCCTTTGGGATCTGAAGTAACTTTCATTTGACGATACTGGTTGCAGAGAACCACTCATCTCCAGTGTTTTGTGAGGCGGGGTGTGATATAAAGACTAGAATGACTCACAAAACTGCTTTTATGACTTCTTGCTAGCCAGTGTGCCACGACGTAAGTTTACTTTTGTGGCTGGTTGGGTATATTTTAGTGGGAGAAAAGCCACCAATTGTGGGGTGTGTTTGCCCTATTTCTCGGCAGTGTGAGCTGAATTTGGTGTTCTCAATGCCACAAAGGTGGCATGGTCAAACACAAGGTATTGTGACAACCAGTAGGTTAACAAACAAACAAAAAACAGAGAGAGAGAGATTCTCCCCCTTTTCCTATTTCAAATGCAGTAATCTTAGGGATTACTTGTAATAATAGCCAAGGCAGATGGAAATGTGTTTTACAAGCTGGTATGTGATGGGGACAGTGATGAGGATATCTTAAAAGCTGAAATGCATTATCCAAATATATTGCGTCTGAAAATGGAGGCCTGGATTCAGCAAAGTATTTAAACATGTGCTTAACCTCAATTTAACCTAAGCAGGCTTAAATTCTTTGCTGAAAAGGATCACCACATGCAGGAACACTTCCCTGAATTGGGGCCTTCAGACTTTTTTGTTGGGTTTTAGAGATCTGTCTCTTTCTGGCCAGACTGTAGGAACAGTGTTTGCTCCCATATTACGATGCTTTCACTTTTGGTGCTGACCAGAAGCAGAAAGTGCCTAAGTGCATAATGAAACAAATGAACTTGACTGCAGTTTTTCAAAAATCCCAAAAGAGGTTTTAATGAAGAGTGAAAGCATAAGAAGTTTTTATTTGAGCCAGTTTACCAATGAATAAAAGTTACTCCATAACTCTATTCCCTGAACTGTTGCATCATCTTGTACAAAGTAAATAGTTTGTGTGTGTGGTGTGATTATGTTCGGTGACTTAGTTTGAAAGACTTCCGGAGATGGAAAGAGTAAGGGGAATGGTACCATAAAGAGGAAAAGTTAATACTCGGGAATATAATTTCTTTGTGGCCTCTTGAAAGTAAAGTACCCTTTTCCAAAATGTCAGCAACAGAAGATTGAGGGTGATAGCCCCTTCCGCAAGAAGATTCAAGAAGATTCAAAGTATATTTTGCTGGCTCTTAAACCAGAATCTTATATTTGATAATTTTCCCATACATGTTTTTAATTACATGTTCCAATGCACTCTCATGCGGTGTTTACAAATAATAATAAAAAAAAAATCAAGAAGCTAAACAACACATCACCAAGTCCTTGAGCAATGCATTTTGCTTTTGTAGTTCTCCTGCACTCTCCAAAGAAATGATGGTTCAGAGAGAATGGACACTTCTAGCTGGATGCACTTATAACACAGCAATCATTCATCCTACAGGTAACAGTTTAATTTTTCATGGCATTCACATTGGTAAATGCATTAAAATTGCAAGGAAAGATGAAGAGTAAATTTTGGGTATAAAGCCCAACTTTATCAGCAGTTTGGAATCAAAACTAGAAAGGACAGCTGGCTTATAATGAAATGAAGGAGCTTTACCATTTGAAAAAAAGAGTAATAAACAATGGATCAGATCTACCACTAGTACAGATCAGCATAGCTACATTAAGGGCAATGACCTTACTACACATTTAGTGTGGGCCATTGTCCAGCTTGGGGGAAAAGGTGACTTCTCCCTTAAAAGCCCAAGTCAGGGAAGAACTTTCTGCTGGGCTGTGTCTACATTGGCATCCCTTTTCCGGAAAGGGATGCTAATGAGACACTTCGGAATTGCAAATCCGCGGGAGATTTAAATATCCTCCGCGGCATTTGCATTTACATGTCTGCTGCTTTTTTCCGGCTCGGGGTTTTTGCCGGAGAAAAGCGCCAGTGTAGATGCGATTTTCCGGAAAATAAGCCCTTTTCTGGGAGATCCCTTATTCCTACTTTCAAGGAATCTCCCGGAAAAGGGCTTATTTTCCGGAAAATCGCGTCTACACTGGCGCTTTTCTCCGGCAAAAACCCCGAGCCGGAAAAAAGTGGCAGCCATGTAAATGCAAATGCCGCGGGGGATATTTAAATCCCCCGCAGATTTGCAATTCCGAAGTGTCTCATTAGCATCCCTTTTCTGGAAAGGGATGCCAATGTAGACACAGCCCTGCAGTTGGGGACCAGGTCAGTGGCACACCCATCCAGGTGACCAGAAGAGAGGTGGAGACTATATAGGTCCAAGTGAATGCATTAAAAAGCCTTCTTTTACCTGGACCAAGCAGAGCAGCACACATCCTACCATCAACGTTTTCTCTAGTCTTTTTCATCCACATGAGGATTTTTTCCATCCACGTGTGGAATAAATGTGTGTGCACCAAGGCACTTGAGAAGGTTTCTTCTTCCTCAGTAGAAACAAAAAACTAGCTGAAAGGTACTCTGCTAATCAGCTGGGAAGCATCTGAATCTCTCCTAAATGGCCGCACACACACACATACAGCTTACAGGGAACACTGCTTACCACTCATGGAGGTGCTGAAAGACTGGGTTTTGTCAGCATCTGCTCTGGGCACTGCCCTTGTTGCTCCTTTGTTAGAGGACTGGGAAGCAATTTTTCCCTCACCACCAGATTGGCCAAGGTGAAGTGGAATTTTTATTCCAGCTTCACCACAGCAGTTCAGTGAGGTTTTCCTGGGAAGAACGTGAAACAGTAATTAGCCACGAGTCACAATTTATGTAAACGAGGGGCAGATGTCCATTGCAATACTCCACAGGGCAGGTATATAGACACCAGATAAAATGGATTGGTTAACGTTTAAAGGAGGTATTCTCTAAAGGAGCCGAAACAAGGGGATTCAGAGCTCCTACAACTGGTATGACAGGGAATCAACCCCATTCACTTTGTAGCCTTCCTTAACCCTCATTAAGCAGTGGGTTGTGGGGGACCAGGATGGATAAGAAGGAGTGCAGTCAGATCCAGGTACATATTGAAGTAATTATGGAATTATCTAAAGTATACTATTTTAAATGGCTGGGAGATAAAATTAAGTTGTAGCCTAATTAAATAGTGTCTTCTGTACTTCCAAAATAGGCAAACAACGGAGCTCCACAAAGTTAAGCCTCCATACAAGGATCTGGCCTATTAATGTTTAGATAATTCTTTAAACAGGTGTTCTGAGCTGACATATTAAGTGAGCTTTGTTTATTTTATATTTTTGGGTAAACCAGGAGCATTAACTCCCAAGCCTTGTCCAAAATTCTACTTGGATAATTACATTCTGTCTACTTAAACATATCCTGAAGTTTCAACGGTATACTATATTCATCTTCACTTCTTCTCTGCTATTGTGTGTGTGGGCACTATTAAACAGCTGCCCAAATACTCCTGCAAATAAAATTCAGTTTGCACAAATGTTCATGGGAAAGCAAACAAAAATTGAGTGCCAGCATGACTACACTGAAAAGCCATTCAGAATGTATGAAAATATTTGCATATAATTTCCCCCCACTATTTGCTCAGTCCTAGCTCTTACTTTTCTAATCTCCCTTCAAAATCAATGGAAGTTTTGCCTGAATAAGGATTAGTTCTTGGAGTAAAAAGTGAATAGAGGCTTTTGGATTTGGTCTTTAAATCAACAATACAGTGTAAAAAATAATATTGTATGTGAATATCCCTCATTGTTTAATAATCTTTTATACCCTGCTGTAACTTTACATGTATGCAGAAAGACATATTCCTTTCCTCCAAAGAGTTTGTAATTCCATCACAGCTAATGTTCATATTAACTAAATGCACTTTCATGGTCAGAACACAAGTTAAATGCCCTTAACTAGCCTTCAAGCAAACTCATTTTCTTTATCCCCAGTAAATGTAACATATTTGGCAAGTTTCAATGTTCAAAAAGAGAGGTAGTAAGGAGCCTTCTTGCCTGCCGTGTATCTCTCAGTCGTGCACAAATGAAACTGTTTTTAGTCCAAGGAAAAGTGTAAGCAACTAGACAAATGCTGAGACAAAACACTGGAACTAGCTACCACAGAGTGGGCTATAAGCGGGAGGTGGTTCACCAGAGTTAGGCCTTGGTGGGATGCAGGTACTTTATTTACCTGTGTGTCCACAGGTATGGCTGCTTACAGCTCCTGTTGGCTGTGGATCGCTGTTCCTGACCACTGGGAGCAGTGCAGACTGGGATACTGCTTGGTGCTGCTGCCATTGACCAACAACTGTGATCCCATGGCCAACAGGTGCTGCAAGTGGCTGTACCTGCAGCCCCCCCCCCCCCCGGTAAATAAAGAGTCCGGTGACCCACCAGGAACTAACCTGGGTGAAGCACCTGCGGGTGGCTTATTATCTACAGTGTTGTAGGTCATTGTAAGGAGTGATTAAAGGGTCTGATCTAGTAAGGTGTGGTGTACTCTCAGTTCCTGATGACTTCAGTGGGGGGTACTCAGCATTTGCCTGGTTCAATTTTAATAGCACAGTCAGGCCCCCAAAGTGGAGGGAGGGTCCCTTCTCAATGATTAATGATTGTAATGGCACTCAAAAGGTGTATCAAGATCCCTGACTTAGTGAGATTACAAACTCATTTTGGACATGATTGAACAAGTAACAACATGGTGAGTTTGGGAGGACGATTAATAATATTGCACAGCATGGTGCATGTTTGGTTCTGATTAACTAAATGTGTGAAAGTAATAAGCAGAATGCTAGTTGAACATGTTCCTTGACTTCTTCCTTGAGGCTAAGTCATCAAGCGGGATTTAAAAGAGAAGGGGTTAGTGATTTTGGGGACTAGCTCAGGAAGGACTTCAATGCAGAGAAGAACTGACATATTTGTGGGAAAAGTGGACAAGTGATTTGCTGAGTCTGGTATCATAAGCAGAGTGGACAGTTGTGGTGGAGTGAGGATTGGATAAGAGACAAGATTGGATGAGCAGAGAAGAGTTATTTGGGGATCTATAGGCACAGACGTGAAATTTGAAGAGGGAGTCAGTGGAGAAGGAGGAGACGGGATTCAAAGAGGGAGAAGTAATGGGCAAACCAATGAGGAGTGGACATTATCTTAGTTGCAGGATTCGGCATGGACCAGGAGGTGGCATTGCAGGTGTCTCCATTTACTCTTCTCCTCCTCTAAATGAGAAGGACTCCTCTGTTAAAGATGAGCATGATGAATGTGTGAATTATGGACTATATTTCTCAGAGGACAGTTGCAGTGAGAAGGAAAAAGAGTAAGGGAGGTGGGAAAGCTTTCTAAAGTCATTTCAGAAACACACAAACACTGGTGTCTGGTATGCCCTAAAGAATCTAAGGCCAGGTCTATGCTACAGGGGAAGGTTGGCTTAAGACATGCAATTCCAGCTATGTAAATAACATAGCTGGAGTGAACATACCTTAAGCTCAACTTTGCACCATTCCCACAGTGGCAGTTTGCCAGGAGAAATGCTCCTATCGACTTCACTTACTTCTTGCGACAGCGAGGATTCCCAGTGCTGATAGGGGTGCCCTCAGCATTCAGTTTAGTGGGTCTTTACTAGACCCACTAAATTAAATGCTGGAATATCAACTGCTGCAGTGTCCATCTTCCTGCAAGGCTAGGTGTGACTTAAGTGTCATTGCACAATCGTCTTTCAGGAGATTCTGCATCTGTGTAAGTGACTGGGCTTGTGTACACATAAGGCTTGTGTACACAGTGCTTTTCAGGGGTGTAATTTATAAATAAGGCTATGTCTAGACAGCAGGGCTACTTTGGGATACTCAAAGTATCCCAAAATAGCAATTTTGTGTCTTTAAACTGGCCCATTATTTCAAAACAACAGGCGCATGCTATTCTGGCATCTCTGTGACTCTCGTTCCACGAGGGTTAAGGGACTTGTGGGAATAGCACTTTCTTTTGAAATTTGACACCGTCTACACAGCACCAAATTTCAAAATAAGCTATTTTGAGGAAAGGATGCTGTGTAGACACACCCTTTGGGTACATATAGACTGCAGACTTCTTTCAAAAGAGAGCATCCACACCTCAAAACCGGATCAAAAAAGCGATCCAGACTGCATGGATGCTCTCTCAAAAGAAAGCCCTGATTGTTATTGACAAAATGGCCACCAGGGAACCTGTGTTTTTTTTCGATTGACTCTTCTTTCAAAAGAAAAAGTCCCTGTTCTGTGTCCATACGTGCCTTTTTTCGAAAGAGCCCTTTCGAAAAGGTGTTCTCTCATAATTTGAGGTTTACCTCAAAAAACCCTGCGCTATTTCGATTTAATTTAGAAAGAACGCAATTGTAGTGTGGACACAGGTGAAGTTTTTTTGAAAAAAGGGCAGGTTTTTTTTTTAAAAAAAAAGTATACTGTGGACATATCCTTAGTGTACTTCATGTGAATAAAGTTTGTGTAGACAAGCTGGTGTCTCTGATTATTTCCTAATATGCTTTAACACAGTGCTGTTTGAAACTGTGTGAAAGTGCACTAGGGAACATTTAGTGCACACAAACTGGATCTACATAGTCCAATTAATGTGCAGCACATTAGCGCACTTTTGAAACCAAATCCCCAAAGTGCTCATTACTCAACCATATATATAAGTCCAGAGAGAGACACCCAAGGGAAGAAACAACAGTGACGCAAAACATTAGTGACAGTGACAGAAAATTAGAACAGTTCAAAACTGGGCAATGTAGCTTCTTTCTATCAACCAAAATTCTTAAACGGTGTTCAGACTGTACTAGGTAGGGAAGAGTCTGTTTCAATCACAGTGCCAGTTAGAGCTGGTTGAGTTACTCAAATAATGAATCCATCGTATTCTGGCACTTTTCTGCCAATAAATTATTTCCAAATAAATATTATTATTTAATCAGCTGCAAACATTTTGAATAATGATTATTTGTACCATTCCTCCCATCCCCAAATTAATTGCATTTCATTATACCGTCATCTCTAGTACTTAACTGCATTTAGCATATTGGTAGAGAGGTAATGTCACGGTGCTAACTTGCTTTGGCTGCAGGGAGACACTCATCCCAAAGATCACATGGTGATTTAGGTTTGTGCTAATGTGGACAGGGATTTGGATGAAAAAAATTACAAAGCAACAACTGGAAGGGGGCAAAGAAGGAAAGCTAGGTCTTCAGACACAGCAGATATCATTGCAATGACTCAAAGCTGGCAAAAGGAGGCTAATGATCTGATTTTCAATTTATTTAATCTCTAATGAGATTTTCCTTCAATCTCATACAATTATGTAATGTGTAGCAACCACTGTAATGGGAGGAAGGGGATCCAGATCCTGCATATTCCTTGATTGCTATGGAGGGCCCTCAAGAGCTGCAAGACTCAGAGGAGGATCTCTTATTGGGGGTCCAGGATTTAAGGTCTAGGAGTCTAGTCTGATCACTCAGGCTTAGCGTGGGAGATTGTATTCATCTCCCGTTAAGTGAAGAACCTCTATACGATTTCTAAAATGCAATAGAAATCTTGAGATCTTTCCTTTTCCTCCAAAACAACCCAACCTTGGATCACCTCATAAGCTGTGGTAAGAAAAAATATAACCTCAGAAGTCAAGATACGATGTTGGATAAGTTGCCATGAGAACACACCAGAATTTATATGAAAACACACTTCATTTGGCAAGTGCTATGAAGCTGAGTATCCAACAGCTGACACATTTTGCTGTGTCTAACAAGTTGTTGACCCACACACACAAAAAAATAAAAAAATATCTATCATGGCCCTCTATGTGAAGCAAAAAAGCAAGCAAGCATTATGGTGCCCAAGAGAGGCAGATGCTTTTTGAGTTAGTGTTTAGATCCCCCCCGAGTTGAAAGACTTAAGGGCTTCACCATACACAGTCCCCAGTGGAGGAACCCACTGCTGAACAAAATGGGAGATCTCCATGACAACTGCTGGGGAGGAAGAGGAGGTAAAAGCAATATGGAATCATTGTTCTCTTAGTGGTATACATCAACTGAGCTTGGGAATTAGTCTGAATTTAAACTGGTGTGACACTGTAGAATTGGTACCATAAGTCCAGATTTGCCTTTCACAGGATATTAGTAAATACCTATTTGAGTTAAAGGGAATTACTCACATCCTGCTGGTGGAAGAATCAGAGTTTATGAGGATGATATTCTGTTTTTTATATTTTTAATTTGTTACATTTCTCACTATCCTCCCCTCTATTTTCCACTACCTCTGACATTCTCTCAAACACCCACAGGTGCCTTCAGAAATCTGAAGGTTGAACTTCAGTCATTAAACAAATGGTAGCTCCATTGAACGTGCTGTGATTATACTTTTTGCCTAGGTGGCTTTTTTGAATATTTCCAGTACCACCTGCATGCAAAATGTAGTGGATGAATCATCAGTTCATTTCTCTGTGACTACAATTCATCCCTCTGAGCATTCAGTTCTCTCTGTCCACACAAACCCCACAATCTCATCAGTTTGTTCCACTGCTTCCCCATCTCATTTATTACACACTTTATAAAGTGGCCGATCCCCTTCCTTTGCACAGAACCATCTCTGTAGAAAGATTTCTGCTAATTTGTCCTTTTCATATTTGTTCATTTTTTTTAATTGTATCCTTTGGTATATATGGTTGTGACTACTTTCTTCCACTATTTGATCTGAGGAAGTGGGTCTGGCCCACGAAAGCTCATCATCTAATAAACCATCTTGTTAGTCTTTAAAGTGCTACATTGTCCTGCATTTTGCTTCTACTAAATTCATGGCTGTGAAAAATGTACCAGGGACCATGAAATCTGTTGTCGCCCACCCTGCCTCTCCAAAATTTGGTCTTTTTTGCACTTTTACCTCACATTATACAGATTTCATGCAGGAAACGAATGTTTCACAAATAGGTCCCCTGACCCAAAAGGACATTGCAAGGGGGTCACAAGGTTATTTTAGGGGGCTATTGCCACCCTCGCTTCTGTGCTTTCATACCTTGGGTGGCCGTGGCTCTAGAGTGGCAACTGTTGGCCAGGTACCCAGCTCTGACGGCAGCACCCCACCAGCAGCAGTGCACCAGTAAGTGTGATGCTTACTGATTAACCACTGACACCTGTAGCAGGCAGCAGCACAGAAATACAAGTGGCAATACCCTACCACACCATCCTTACTTCTGTGCTGCTGCTGGCAGTAGCTTTACCTTCACATCTGGGGCCCTGGTCAGCAGCCACTGCTCTCCAGTTGCCCAGCTCTGAGGGCAACACTTGCCAGCAGCAGTGTGGAAGGAAGGAAGGATGGCAGTACACTGCCCCCTATCCTAAAATAACCTTGTGACCCCCCCGCCCACTCAGAACTCCTTTTTTTGGGTCAGAACCCCTACAATTACAACACCACGAGATTCTACATTTAATTAGCTGAAATCATGAAATGTTTATGATTTTTAAAATCTGACCACTATAAAAATTGACTAAATGGACTGTGAATTTATTAAGGCCCTAGTTATGCACCTGCTTAAGATCTTGTTGAACTGATTTCAATGCAGGTTCGTGCTTTAGAAAATTCCATTAGGCACCTACCATAATCTACAGGTGCCTAAATAATTTTTACAAAATCTAGCCCCAACTGACATCCCCAAGATCATCCAGGCAGCCTGTGGCAGAGCTGGCCATGGGACCCAGCTCTCCTCGGGCACAGGTCAAAGCCATCACAGGCCATTCTTCTTTTCTGGATTTTAATTTTTGTGACCATACAGAGAACCGACTTTGCTCCTAGAACTAGCACAAACACATGAATAAACTGGGGATTTAGGATTATTGCTGGCAGAGTTACTTTGTTCAGTAATGCTGCTGTGCTCAAGAACTGCGTTAAACATTTTATATATTAGAGCAGCCTTTTGCAAAGCTGTTCTGTAGTTTGATCAGCCGGGCAGAAAACCTCTTTGCCTGCTGTTTGGCATCAGGATGAAAATAATCCTGGGATTGCACTTGCCTATCACGAAACAGGTACTCCCCCAAGTGAGTGGGCAGGCTGACTTTGGCCAGAGTGCTGAGAACGATTTTGATACATGAGTCTGTCAGTCACACACAGTCCCAGCGTTCCACACCTCTCTCTCTCTCTCTCTCTCTCTCTCTCACACACACACACAGAGCCACTTTATGCAAGCAGCAGCTTGCACAATTCGATGAGACTGCACCTTTTACAGAACACATTAAAATGTACCTGATAAACCGTCCAGAGTGTCTTCACTTTCCAAAATCCCTCTGTGCTTTGTCCCTCGCAGCTCACTACTGGACATCCGAATGAGCTTTACCATCCTGATCATCTCAGGCAACTCGCAGGCTAAGGTGCCCGCCTGATAGCTGGGCAGGCTGCCCATGGGAAAGGGCATCGGCTCTCCCCCTGTCCTCCACTGCCTGCTCAGCTCTGTTGAATTAAAAAACCGATCTAACACAGGCATCCTGTTCTGTGCTCTCCAGAAAGGGCTGCTCCCGCTACTGGACTAGGGACACACTTCACGGCTAGACACACATAAAAACAACAAAAATGGGTTCTCAAAGAGGCTTCTCCAGCCTTAC
Source organism: Pelodiscus sinensis (assembly GCF_049634645.1). Taxonomy (NCBI): domain Eukaryota; kingdom Metazoa; phylum Chordata; order Testudines; family Trionychidae; genus Pelodiscus; species Pelodiscus sinensis. Next base: position 97,033,795 of record NC_134713.1, on the reverse strand, counting down.
TGCTTCCTGACAAACGCTGTACAGAGACTGACTTTCCGAAGTTTCCCCACTAGTGAGTGAGCTGAAGCAGTTGCTGGACCTCTTCCTCCTCAGAGATAGATGCATATTTTTCACTCTCCCTCGGTCTCAGGCTGCAAGTTACAACACTTAATTAATCCCAGGCTACAGCTGGAACATCAGCCAAAAAAAAAAAAAAAAAAAAGTGTGTGGGGGGAAGAGAAGCCAGCGAGGTATTTTATTTTCCTTCCTCTCTATCTCTTCTTAGTCTTTTGTTTGTTGGCTTGTTTGCTTGCTTGCTTGCTTTCAGGAGTTGTCACCCAACTGCAAGCTCCTGGAATTTGCAGAGAAGGAACATTTTCAGCTCCTGGTTTGGCTATCAGGCGCTATCAGGTAAACAGCTGCTGGTTTATTAAAGAGACTAGCTTCACCAAATCATGCCGAGCAAGCCGAAAGCAGTCCTCAGGAAAAGCAGCCCAGCAGAACCAGTTCACAGCTGCCTTTCGCGGGCTACACTGGCAGGAGGCCATCCCTCCTTTCAATTAATGGCCACATAATGATGAATATATTAAGAGGGCTGTTTGAATTTATCTACACGGTAATGCAATCAAAAAGGTTTCCTGCCCACCCACCTCCGTCGTCTTCCTCCTTTCTCTCGTTTGGTTCTCAGCAAACCCAAAGGGAGTTTTGGCCTATTAGTCAAATCCCTTTGTAACCTTAGCTGCCCTTCAGCTGCAAGGGAAATAACACTGATTCACATTCCAAAGCTAACTGGGAAAGAAGCGAATCGGGAAAGCAGGAAGATCTGCATTCACAAGTCGGGCGCTGTTGTGTAATCCTAACAAACAGCTCTGGTTTTCAATTCCATTTTTGAAGACAAATAATCATAAAACCAGAAGGAAAGAAGGAACTGCTAAGGCTTGACTGGCCAGGGAAATTAAGTTGTTGGAATTCCACTTTTTCACGGGAGGTCCCAGGGTGGACTTATTATTTTGGCTGCTAGGTGTAAAGCTCCACCTAAGTGAAGGAATAAGTTCATGTGAGGACATTAAGTAGTGACTAGTGATTATTCACTCGTAAACAGAAGATGATTATCACCAGCCTTTAAAGACAAGACAAAAGATACCTGAGAGCTATGTGGAACGACTCTGTGTATCCGTAACACTTTCACTAACAAATGAGGTTACTGGGACATTTTAAAACATGCATGAACATAATTTGTTAGACAGATGTTACAGCAATTCCTTTCCCTCTCTTTCGCTTCACCTCCTTCAGTAGCAGGACCCTTTTATTTTTCTGGCATTTTCACTGATTTTATATAGTCTGCACTCTTAATCTATATCCCTTTTCGTCCTGGGTTGTCATTCAGCCTTAGTGTTTATGTAGGGTGCAGGAAGGAACTAATGGAATGGAGGCAACTTACTGTATCATCTACTTTATTCAAAACAAAACAAAAAATCGCTAGTTAGGAATTTAACATGCATTTTAATTTTTCCTAGTATCTATAAATAACAAACTTACTTTGGTTAAATTCCATGTCATTTCTTTTACAGATGGAAAAATAAACAGGCAAACAAACAGGATCTTCCTTCATGGGGGGAAGAAGATCCAAGTGAATGGATTAAAAGTTAACATCCTTAAATATAAAAAATAGAACAACAAGGACAAGGGGTTTTCCTTGTTATGCCAACAACAGCAGGAGCAGCATGATATTTCCACTGTTCTAGCATCTTTTGCCATGTTTACCTTACTTTGTTTCTACTTCAGACTGGACATAACAATGATCTTCAAAAATATGGTTATTTTTAATGTAGGCGCTGGTGCTATATTATTAGCATACTTGTTGAATATGATCTAATTAGTCCATGCTTTCAGGTGGCCCTGGTTTGAAAAGAGTGACATGCTCCCTAAGTGTTATACCATTGTTGTTGTAATGTTATTTTGCAGGAGCACTTACCATCAGGATATCCTGACCCTTGGAACAAAGGGGTTAAGAACAAAGAAAACAAATAAATGATATAAAGTAATAATACACCAGAAACACTGACACATTCATACAACGCAATGCTGCACTTCCATGACAAAGATGAGTGTTATTGTTTTATCCCACGTTGGTATAATTTCAATAGCTTTATTTTGATTGTTTCATGTTGTTGTTTTCCTATTATTGGAGCAAGTCATGCAATTGAGCCTCCTTAAAGGAACAATGTTTCTGTTGAGGAGTGAACTGGTTCAAAGAAAGAAATGACCCAGACCTTTGCCTGATGTGCAAATTAAACCCAGGCTGATTTTTTTTAAATTGAGACACAAAAATGTTAACTCTCTCCCCCAATTATTATACTGGGATTTTGTTCACCTCTGCACTTCCTACTCCCAGGGGGACAAGAAGCAGAAGTGCCAAAATACTGTGAAAGAGGCTTTCCATTTGGAATTTCCAGCTTGGTGAGAAACAAAAAGTACCAGAAATCTCCCAAGAAAGCTCATTCTTAGATGTCCAGCCCAATATCTGCAGAGTCCAAAGAAGTCTGGATAGCTTTAGATAATCATCTAAACATTCAGGCTACATCTACATTGGCAAGATTTAGCACAAAAGCAGCTGCTTTTGCGCAAAATCTTGCTGCCTGTCTACACTGGCCGCGAGTATTTGCGCAAGAACACTGACGTTCTACTGTATGAAATCAGTGCTTCTTGTGCAAATACTCTGACACTCCCGCTCAGGGATAAGTCCTCTTGCACAACTGTTCTTGTGCAAGAGGCCAGCATAGACAGGTAACATCAATTTTCTTGTGCAAGAAAACCCGATGGCTAAAATGGCCATCGGAGCTTTCTTGCGCAAGAGAGCATCTACACTGGCATGGATGCTTTTGCACAAAAGCAAATCTTTTGCGCAAAGGCACATGCCAGTATAGACGCTCTCTTACTCAAATACTCTAATGCAAAAACTCTTGCATTTAGAGTATTTGCACTAAATCTTGCCAATCTAGACGTAGCCTTAGATGCTTAACCAAACTGCACATCCAAACTGAGCCACCAAACTTTCTGAGGACTGACTACCACTATCATTTCTTTACTAATATCCTCTTGTAGTGTTTCAAAAAGTGGTCTTACTTTTTGCATCCTCAAAATTGGGATTACAATATTGTGCCCACAGGTAGGTAATTTGGGCAGCTGTATATATAATTTGTAAATGGAATCAAGTAGATATAATTCAAATGGCCTTCACTATACTTGTAGTTATTTGCACCTGCAATTTTTCAGATCGGGGGTGGGGGAGTGGAAGGGGGAAGGTAAGCCTAGAGAAAAACCGATTGAAAAGCTAACCTGTTGTCATGACAACTACCTTATTGTAAAAGTATATACATCATAATTCTAACACACACAAGACTTATTTCTCCTAGGGAAACTAGGAGCATGCAAAACCTGCTGCTCTTGACAGAATGTAATTCTTTCTGTGCCAGGGGTTAGTTTGGGGGTCACTATTTGAAACCAAAGGTCTTTGCTTTACCTGAATGAAGATAACTGAGAAGTAATACTAGCAGGTCGGCAATGCTCCTTCTAATTTTTATGTTCAAGTACAAAATTAACTTTTTACCTGCACTTAACAAAATTAATTCTATGCATAGATGGGGTGGGGTGGGGTGGGGTGGGGTGGGGGCAAAGGTTAGGCTTAGGGCTGGGGCAGGCATTTGGGGTGAGGGCTTAAGCTGGGGGCTCTGGTGTGAGGCCAAGGCTGAGGGATTTGGAGTTTAGGCTGCCCTGGGATTGCAGTGGGGCGAGAGGTCTCCCCCCAGCCCTCTCTTGCCACAGCAACTTGGGGCCAGATGAGAGGTATTTCTCTGCAGCTGAGGCCGCTCAGGTGGGGCCGGGCCAGGCCAGGGAAGGCCTGATATCTTTCTGTATGACCAGGTAACTTACAGGGAAAATACCTGCCAAAATCAGTGATTCAATAGCTAGCATTGACAAAGCTTTTGGACAAGCTGTAACTCTAATCGTCCTGATTATAGCTGGTACATTTTTTTTACCAAGACTCTTTTTGGCAAAAAATGCAGGTTCGGTGATGCTGAAACACTTTGTGAATTTCTTTTAATTGTGCTGATTTGTTTTGGTTGAAAAAAAATGGTAATTTTTAAAAATACTTCATTTTGTCAGTTTTGAAAGGAAATGGAACATTGAAATGACTTTTTTAATTCTGAAATTTCCTTCAGCGTTATTTTTAATAAATGTTTACAAATGCCCCAAATTGAAACAAAATGTTTTGCCTGACCTGATTTTGCTGGCAATTTTGAAACCTTTTGTTTTCAGTTTGACCAAAAAATACTCAACTTTAGTCTGCCAGTGGATATTAACATAAAAGACTGAAACAGGGACACAGTCCTGGAACCCATGTGGGTTTGATGCAAAAGTTTGCAAACACCATCTTAAGAATATACATTATACAGGATTAAAGGTGTAGGTTTTCACTGAACACTTTCCTCAAAACAAACTGGAATTCAGAATGTATTCATTCTTCTTGACAAAAGTTTTTAGTTGTGTGTGACTGTTGATTCTTTTGGCTTCTTCATCATAAGAAAGAGACTAGCTTGATCAGAGACACTGAAGAGGAATGTTTATAATGAGTTAATGTTCCTCCAAATCCATGAACCAACAAAAAGAATCTCCTTCAGCAGTAGCTTCAGAGGCCTTATATCGATCGGTCACATTCTGAGCTGGTGTCAATTGTCGTAGGTCTATTGATTTCAATTGAGATAGGATGAGTTTCACAAGTTGGGGTATGGGGCTGATCCCAAGACACATTTTTCACCCTACTTAGGAAAAATGAGCATCATAGATGGACAAAACACACAGCAAAATGTGCCCAATAATTTGTTACTGACATTTTTTAAAAAAATCACTGAAGACATTCAGCTCACCTAAACAATTTTCCTGTTTCTATAGAACTATGGGCCAGATTTTAAACAAACAACGAAATAAAGATGGGCCATTTGCTGTTGCTACTTAATGTGCTGCTTTATGGTTCTGAGTAAAAGATGGCAATTATAACATAAATATAAATGTAATAGCTTTGGCTCCAACTCCTCCTAAGCAGCAATGCCAGCGGATAGGTGAAATGAGTCAGTTCTGAAAACCTGACAAGGCAGTGTTTATTTTCACAGACAAGTATGAGAATTGAAAAAGTCTTGAGCAAAAGAAGAGCGGGGTGGGAGAAAAGAGACAGGAATAAGCTGGCAGACTCATGGCTTGGAGTTCACAAATGGTATCTCTTTAAAAGTTTTACTTGGTTGCTTATTTCTTTTAAGCTGTGTAGGACGGGCAGCAGCAGAACTGCATGCCACATGGTAGAGGAAGTGCCTTGTGTGTCTTTCTAGTCTATTGCAGCCCACATAGCCTTCATTAACCTAGTGCTCTGGTTTTCATTGCAAGTGTCTCTCTCCCCATCCCTTGTCTTCTGTCCTTCAAAGCAGGGGGAGGGGTGGAATTTGGGGTGGAGGAGAAAGAATGAAGCAAGAGTTTAAGCTGGCATAGAACTTCTCTCTTGGCTCTCAGCTGCCATTGTCAGTGCCAAATCTACTGTCTCCAGCAACTCTCCCACAACAAATCAGTCCAGGCGCACAAAAGCCATAAAATAATGTTGAAGAACAAGCCTCAATTCCCACCCCTCATTCTTTCCAATTTCCCTCCCCAACTTTCTTTCACCAGAGATGACCTCCTCCTGCTCCTCAGCAGCATTAAGTGATAGTGGGACTTCCAATCTGCAGATTTGCTGAAGACTTTCCCAGCAGGTCAGCCAACTGGCCATTTGCATCAACAGAACAAAAGGAAAAGTCCAGTAGCCTCACTCTTTTCTTTCCAGAAGCTGCTGCTTGGAAAGGAGGACTCCTTCTTTGGTGTAGTGGGGTTCAGAACTGAACTCAGTATTCCAAATGCGGCCTACCTGGAAGCTGCGACTCTTCCCAACAGTACTGAGATTTTGTGCTACGTGCCACTGACATGAATGAAACCATTGTTGTTTGCAGTGTTTTTGTAGCTGTCTTGGTGTAAGGATATCAGATATAAGGCGGGTGAGGGAAAATCTATTATTGGACCAACTTCTGTTGGTGAGAGAGACAAGTTTTCAGGCATGGGCAGAGCTGAAGAAATGAAGAAGAACTCTATATAAATGTGAAAGCTTTGCTCCTCCAACAAAAGTTAGTCCAATAAAAGGTATTACCTCACCCATCTTGTCTCTCCATTTAAATCAGGTTAACTTGAAAACTCCAGAGGAACTTATAGAAAAGAAACTCTCAGATATTAAAATGAAACCTCGACTATAAGAGACGTTTAAAGAAATCCCCCTTTCCTAATTATAAACGTAAATAAGAATAAAACCAGACAGAAAAGATTGTTGATGTTGAATCTCTCTAGTCTGGCACCTTCGGGACCTACTGGTGCTGAACCAGAGAATTTGCTGAACCCTGTGAGGTTAATATTGTCTAGCAGCATTGCCAATACTTTCACAGCTTACTGGGCTCTTAGAAGACATTTAGGGGTAAGTGCTCTTAGAAGACATTTAGGGCTAAATAACACACTGAGAGCCAGGACTGGTGGCTGTAAACAAACTTTATGGGAATGGGAAAAACTTGGTTACACCCATGATAAGTGGCCATCTGGCTAACTGAAATTATGCCAGACCACAAATGGTGCCAGACCAGAGAGTGCCTGACAAGAGACGTTCAACATGTATTTATGAGCTCTTAAGATACTTACTGAATTAAATTAAGATTTAACTTAAATAAATATTAGAGCTGTCAAGCAATTTAAAAATGTTGATGAATAGCAGTTTTAATTGACACAGATAAAAAAAGATAAAAGAAAACATTTCAGTCCACCTCACACAAATACTATCATGCAATCCCTTGATTGTGAAAATGCAGACTTTATAAATGTAGACTTTTTTAAAAACAAAACTGCCCTCAGAAATAAAACAATGTAAAATTTTAGAGCAGTGTTTCTCAGGGTATGTCTACACTACCCTCCTAATTCGAAGTAGGAGGGTAATGTAGGCATACTGCACTTGCAAATGAAGCCCGGGATTTGAATTTCCTGGGCTTCATTTGTATGAAGCCAGCCGGCGCCATTTTTAAATGCCGGCAGTTAGAACCCTGTGCCGCGCGGCTACACACGGCACGGAGTAGCTAGTTCGGATTAGGCTTCCTAATCTGAACTATAGCTGTACTCCTCATTCCACGAGGAGTACAGCTAGTTCAGATTAGGCAGCCTAATCCAAACTAGCTAATCCATGCTGCGTGTAGCCGCGCGGCACGGGGTTCGAATTGCCGGCATTTAAAAATGGCGCCGGCTGGCTTCATGCAAATGAAGCCCGGGAAATTCAAATCCTGGGCTTCATTTGCAAGTGCGGTATGCCTACATTACCCTCCTACTTCGAATTAGGAGGGTAGTGTAGACATACCCTCAGACTTTTTATGCTGGTGACGCTGTTTGGATTTAAAAAAAAAATTGCGACCTTTCCTCCTACTAGAAAAAACTGTAATCTCCTTCAGCCTTCGGGGCTTGGGGCATGAACCCTCTTTGTCTTTCAGCTTCATGACTGCCTCCAGAGCTCCAGGCTTCAGCCCCTTTTGAGGTGTGAAACTCTGGGCTTTGAGGTGTGAAACTGACTATGAGTTGTCCTTTAGGTCTCTAGTCCTTAGCCTCATATTAGTCCATATCTGCAAAAACAATGAGGAGTCCTATGTTAGGGTGTGTCTAGACTACATTCCTCTCTTGGCAGAGGGATGTAAATGAAGCACTTCAAAAGTGCAAATGAAACCGGGATTTAAATATCCCATGCTTCATTTGCATAATCACGTAATGGTGCTCTTTTGAAAAAGCACTATTTCAAAATTGAAACCGCAGTTTAGATGCTGTTCTTTCGAAAACAGGGAGCTTTTTCAAAAGATCCTATACAGGATCTTTCAATTTCAAAATAGCGCTTTTTCGAAAGAGCGCCATTATGTGATTATGCAAATGAAGTGCGGGATATTTAAATCCTGGATTCATTTGCACTTTCAAAGTGCTTCATTTACATCCCTCTGCTGACAGAGGGATATAGTCTAGATGTAGCCTTAGAGACTAACAGATTTATTAGGGCATAAGCTTTCATGGGCATTCATCTGATGAAGTGAGTTTTAGCCATGAAAGCTTATGCCCTAATAAATCTGTTAGTAATAAATAAATCTGTTAGTATTACATAAATTATGCCCTAATAAATCTGTTAGCAACTAATAAATCTGTTTTTTCTTTACAAGAGGAGACTTCAGGATATTGGCTTGTTTAGCCTAACAAAACAAAGGCTGAGAGAAAGTATGATTGCTCTCTATAAATACATCAGAGGGATAAACATCAGGAAGAGAGGTATTATTCAAGTTAAGGGCCAGTGGTAGTACAAGAACAAATGGATGTAAACTGGCCCATGATAGGCTTGAAGTTAGATGAAAGTTTCTAACCAGCAGAGGAGTGAAGTTCTGGAATAGCCTTCTAGGGGAGTAGTGAGGGCAAAAAACCTAACTTGTTTCAAGACTGAGCTTGGTAAGTAGGACTGGAGAGCAATTCAAAACATTAATCACAATTAATCACAATTTGGATGGCACTGGATAAAAAGACAGTGATATGTAGCCATTGCAAGGTTAAGTTCCAATACCATCAAAGTACTTTAAGTCTGCAGTATCACCTAAATGCTAGTCATGCTTTCATCTCTAGTTCTTGTGGTACAGATAACCTGCCAACAGCAAAGGAATCCCATCAGCCATGACAGAATATGCATATAGAATTGCAGGATCACTATAAGCTCATGGATCAAAGTGCAACTGTTAACCAATGCTATTGCAAAGTGGATAACTATGGACTACAGAGCACTCAGGGTACGTCTAGACTACAGGCTTTTGCCTACAGAAGTTTTGTTGACAGATACTGTCAACAAATCTTCTGTCGACAAAGAGTGTCTAGACTACATTCAGTTCTGTCGACAAAGCAAGCTGCTTTGTCGACATAACAGTGTGGACGCAAAGGACAGTTTAGATGCGATAATGCCTTCTGTCGACAGAACTCTGTCGACAAAAGGCGTTATTCCTCGTAAAATGAGGTTTACCAGCGTCGACAAAACTGCTAAATTCTATCGACGTTATGTCGACAGAACTCAGTGGTAGTGTAGACACAGGTTTAGTTTTGTCGACAAAAGTCCACTTTTGTTGACAAAACCCTGTAGTCTAGACACACCCTCAGTGTTGTCAATGACAGAGGGTTAAGATATGTTATTCAAATTGCAACTTCCAAACAGTCATAGAATCATAGAATCATAGAATAATAGGACTGGAAGGGACCTCGAGAGGTCATCGAGTCCAGCCCCCCGCCCTCAAGGCAGGATCAAGCTCCGTCTACACCATCCCTGACAGATGTCTATCTAACCTGTTCTTAAATATCTCCAGAGAGGGAGATTCCACCACCTCCCTTGGCAATTTATTCCAATATTTGACCACCCTGACAGTTAGGAATTTTTTCCTAATGTCCAATCTAAACCTCCCCTGCTGCACTTTAAGCCCATTACTCCGTGTCCTGTCCTCAGAAACCAAGAGGAACAAATTTTCGCCTTCCTCCTTGTGACACCCTTTTAGATATTTGAAAACCGCTATCATGTCCCCCCTTAATCTTCTTTTTTCCAAACTAAACAAGCCCAGTTCATGAAGCCTGGCTTCATAGGTCATGTTCTCTAAACCTTTAATCATTCTTGTCGCTCTTCTCTGTACCCTTTCCAATTTCTCCACATCTTTCTTGAAATGTGGCGCCCAGAACTGGACACAGTACTCCAGCTGAGGCCTAACTAGTGCAGAGTAGAGCGGCAGAATGACTTCACGAGTTTTGCTTACAACACACCTGTTGATACAACCTAGAATCATATTTGCTTTTTTTGCAACAGCATCACACTGTTGGCTCATATTCAACTTGTGGTCCACTATGACCCCTAGATCCCTTTCCGCCATGCTCCTTCCTAGACAGTCGCTTCCCATCTTGTATGTATGGAACTGATTGTTCCTTCTTAAGTGGAGCACTTTGGTCATACACCTTGACCTCATAAGGAACCATTGCAGCATGAATAGCTCACAACGATCACACGACAAAGCTGGAGCTTCAGAAAAAATGCATTGGGGCCATAGCTATTGGGGCCATGCCACGCTTGACTGATGCTGCATGGACACTGCAATTATTTACTTTAAAGGTAACACATACTGAAGAGAGGCAGCATTTCTTGGATGTTGCAAAAGAATAGCATACGCCAGAAAAGGTAACAACAATTAGTCATAACAAGAACTCCTCCTAAACTATAAGAGCTAAGACCACCAAATTCAGTATGCAGCTTCCTGTTAGCATACCTTAAACTAGGGTAAGGGTTTCATTGTGCCAGGAAAATGGGATGTGCCTGGAATGGGATTGCTTCTCATAAAATCACATAGAAAAGACACACAATCATCAGGAAGGGGAAAGGGACTGGCTGGAGGTGCACCCCCCATCCGGGACTGCCTGAGCCCCAAGCCTCCCACTCCCAGGCCAACCCCACTTTGGGGAGCAGTGGGGAGCTGAAGCTGCCCCTGATTCATATGGAAACATTGCAGGATGTTCTCTTTCATCAGGGAGCAAGGGGAAAGTGCACAGTTTGCTGCATTCTTCACTCTGGCTGGGGAGTGCAGGGGGCAGATAAACCTGGACCTGCCCCAGCTGGGGGGGACACACCTTTCCCCTGGCTGTGCCTACTGGAGCTGCAGCCACCAAGGAGGTGTTTCTCAACTGGCCCCAAGCTGCTACGGTGAGAGAGGGCTGAAGTAATTCTCTTTCCCTAGGGCAGCCTGTGTACTGAACCCCCATCCCCAACCTCACCGCAGCACAATGATTTAAATTAAACATGTACATTTTCATTTTATTTACTAAAAAAACACAAATTAGAATAATAGAATCATAGAGCTGGAAAAAACCTCCAAAGGTCATCAAGTCCAGCTCCCTGCTCTAGGCAGACCAATCTCAACTAAATCAACCCTGCCAGAGCTTTGTCAAGCCGAGACTTAAACACCTCTAGGGATGGAGACTCCAATACCCTAGGTAACCCATTCCAGTGCTTTACCACTCTTCTAGTGAAATAGTTTTTCCTAATATCCAACCTGGACCTCTCCCACCACAGCTTGAGACCATTGCTCCTTGTTCTGCCATCTGTCACCACTGAGAACAGCCTTTCTCCAGCCTCTTTGGAAGCTCCCTGCAAGAAGATGAAGGCTGCTATCAAATTCCCCTTCACTCTTTGCTTCTGCAGACTAAACAGACCCAAATCCCTCAGCCACTCCTCATAGGTCACATGCTCCAGCCCCCTAATCATTTTGGTTGCCCTCCGCTGGACCCTCTCCAGTGCGTCCACATCCTTTTTGTAGTGGGGGGCCCAGAATTGGACACAATACTTCAGATGTGGCCTCACCAGAGCCGAATAAAGGGGAATAATGACATCTCTGGATCTGCTGGCAATACTCCTCTTAATGAAACCTAATATGCCTTTAGCCTTCTTGGCTCCAAGGGCATACTGTTGACTCATATCCAGCTTCTCATCCATTGTAACCCCCAGGTCCTTTTCTGCAGAACTACTACTTAGTTGGTTGGTCCCCAGCTTGTAACAATTCTTGGGATTCTTCCCTCCCAAGTGCAGGACTCTGCACTTGTCCTTGTTGAACCTCATCAGATTTCTTGTGGCCCAATCCTCCAATTTGTCTAAGTCACTCTGGACCATATCTCTGTCCTCAACGATATCTACCTCTCCCCCTAGCCTAGTGTCATCTGCAAACTTGCTGAGGGTGTAATCCAACCCCTCTTCCAGGTCATTAATAAAGATATTGAACAAAACCGGTCCTAGAACCGAACCTTGGGGCACTCCGCTAGAAACTGACAGCCATCCTGACATCGAGACGTTGATCACTACCTGCTGGGCCCGGTGTTCTAGCCAGCTTTCTGTTCATCTTGCCGGTCATTTATACAATCCATATTCCCTTAACTTGCAGGCAAGAATATTGTGGGAGACTGTATTAAAAGAATTGCTAAAGTCAAGGTATATCACATTCACTGACTTTCCCATGTCCACAGAGTCAGTTACTTAAGTCAGTCAATGAATTAAGTTAAGGGCTCGAGCAATGCCGATTGAATCTTTTGTACTTACAGGGGCGGCCTGTGAGCCTAGGCAAACTAGGCAGTTGCCTAGGGAGCCACTGGCCCGGGCACCGGATGATGACATCATGTGGCGCCAGGGCGCCCCATGATGATGTCACAGCCATTGACAGCTATGCAGGTGGGGGCGTTGATAGCGCCTCTGCCTAGGGCACCAGTTGCCGCAGCCGGCCTCGGACCACTCCTCAGTACTTATATATATATATATATACACACACACACACACACACACACACACACACATATACCAGGGAAATTGAGGCAAAACAAATCAATTTCTAAATAATTTCCCCCCATGATATATTTACTCAAGTTCAGCCATCCCACCTTGTGCTACAACAAGCCAGATATCACAATCTAAATAGAATGAGGACTCCTATGGCATCTTAGATTATGTACACACAGTGAAGCTATTTCGGGATACCTCCGGTATCCTGAAATAGCTATTCCATGTTTTAAAAGCAAGCCCATCTTAAGATCAAGCATGAGGGATAAGGGACGTTTTGGAATAGCACCTTATTTTGAAATTTGGTGCTGTGCAGACAGTGCCAAATTTTGAAATAAGCTGTTTCGAAATTACCTCAAAATAAGCTACGCAATTTGCATAGTTTCTGTGTAGTAAGGATGTTAAATTGCAGTTAATATACTAGTCGATAGGCACTCAACTAGTCGATAGGCACTTCTGCATTCCTCCTTTAAAATGTACAAGAGCTCCCGTTGGGGCTCTTGTACATTTCAAAGGAGGAATGCGGAACACCACGTGCATCCTGGGGCCAGTGGGAAGTCCTGCTGATTCTGGGTGGCACACGGGCATGCCAGCTTTGAAATGTACAAGAGTCCCTAGCAGAGGCTCTTGTGCATTTCAAAGTGGAAGTGCACTCATGGAGCCCGGGATCAACAGGGGACTAAGCGGGGGATCAGCTGATCCTAGGCTCTGTGCGGCATTTCAGTGGAATCTGGGATCATCTGGGCATTACCCAGCTGACTGTGGATTCTGCACAGAATTTCCTCAGAACCTGGGGTCAGCTGGGGACTCCCCAGCTGATCCTGGGTTCCACAGAAATGCCGCACGTAGCTCAGGATCAGCTCAGGAGTCTCAAGCTGACCCTGGTGCTGCCGCTTTGAAACACCACTTCGGGATCAGCTGGGATCAGCTGTGCGGTGCTACCGCTTTGAAATGCCAAGGCAGCGTTCAAAGGGGCAGCGCCACACAGCTGAGCTGGGATCAGCTTTAGGGTGCTGCCTTTTGAAGTACTTCATCTTCCCGCCTCTTTGCTGCCTCTATCTAATAGAGGCAGCAAGGGGGGTGGGTGGGAATTGATTAGTTGACTGAGTATCCGATAAGCATTTGCTCATTGGGTAGTTGACTAGTCTTTAACATCCTTATTGTGTAGACCAGTGTTTCTTAAACTGTGTTCCAGTGTGCTGCAAGGCCATTGGAGGTGTGCCACGGAGAACAACAGAATTCAAAATGGCCACCCTTAAAGGGTGATTTTTTTTTTGCTCAATGATTTCCCCCAACACTTTTTTCCCTCAATAACTTTCTCCCCGAGCCTTCCCCTCCCCCCCAACTTTTTTTTTTTGGCTCAACAAAAAAAAAAAATCCTTGGCATTCCTCATAAAAAAATATTGTTTGGTGTTTCTCGGTCTTAAAAAGTTTAGGAAACACTGGTGTAGATGAATCCTTAGGGACTAAGAGATTTATTAGGGCAGGGGTGGCCAACCTGTGGCTCCAGAGCCACTTGTGGCTCTTCAGAAGTTAATATGCAGCTACTTATATAGGTACCCAATCCAATGCTGGAGCTACAGGTGCCAACTTTCCATTGGGCCAGAAGGTACTCACTGTTCAACCTGCAGCTCTGCTCTAGATGCTGTGCCCCTCCACCCTGTCCTCCTAGGATCCTGCCACTTCCCACCCTCTACACTGAGCCTGTCACACCCATACTTCCCCCCTTCAGTGTCTCCCACTGAGAAAGAGCTGATCTCAGTGGGCAGGAGGAAAAGGAGAAGGAGGCACTGACTGGTGGGGCTGCTAGTAGGTGGGATGCACTGAAAGTGGTGGTGGGGAGATGATCAGGGCTGGTGACATACAATTGTGGCTCTTTGGCAATGTGCATTGGTAAATTCTGGCTCCTTCTCAGGTTTAAGTTGGCCACTCCTATATTAGGGCATAAGCTTTCATGGGTAAAATCCACTTCATCAGATGGATTGGAGTGGAAGTTACAGAAGCAGGGGTGTATTTAAGGGAAAAGTTGCTTGTGTTAATGAAACTAATCAAGTCAGAATCATTCACATGTTTTGTTGTGGAGATATGAATATCCAGAGGGGATAAATTGCCTTTATAACGCGTTAACCAGTTGTGATCCTTATTCAATCGTAAATTGATAGTGTTGAATTAGCAAATGAATTCCAGTCCAAATGTCTCCCTTTGTAACTGGTTTTTGAATTTTTTTTGTAGAATTATGGCTAAATAGAATTTGTCTTGATCAGTTACAACCATATTTGGGGCACAGGGTTGTGCTTTAGTTGGTCTTTGAATGCACTTCAGCTGGTGGAACATCTTGTAACTGCTTCAGTCTAGATTAATCAGATGAAATTCTACTAAGAATAATGTGATCCAGTGTCATTACCTTTTTCTAGGCACAGCATCGCTTAATAGAGGGACCCACTATACTGAGGGAAGTTCAAAATCTAGCCAGAGGAAACAAACCTTATTGTTCTATGGGCGCAGGGTACAACGCCACATGAATAAGGACCTTTCCATTTAGTGGGCACTAAAGTAGGCTCTTGGGGAGAAGGTTTTTGGGATGGAGGAGAGAGGATTATTTGAGTTCAAGAGGGTGAGGAGTTGATTCTCTTGCTTCACTACCCACGGAAATTGCACATTTTATGATTAACAATTTGTACTACTAACAAAACAAAAATGTCTGTGGTAAAGAAATAAACAGAACTTTCGAACAAACTGGAAACAGTGAGGTTATGTCATTTTTCCATTGCCTGCTCTGGAAAAATTAAGAAAAGTTCAGCATGGTGACTTTGATACTTAGATTCTCCCATAACAGTGGTGAATTTTTATACACATGGAAAGGAAATGTGTGTAAAAAGAAAGTCTTAGGTTAAAAAAAAAAAGGCCCACACAGAAACAATTTGCTACTACACACCTTAATATATGCTGATTTTTGCTGAAGAACAGATGAGAAGAGAACTGCCTTCAGTATATTTAACTCAATCATACAGTTTACGTTCATTACCCTGTGGGAACTTTGCTAGATTAGCCCCTTACTTCCTTTGGAGTCCTTGATTCCCTACCTATAATTCTAACAACTATGAACTTAATACAGAGTAAAAGTAATGTAAGAGATGTATCTACTGTCATTTATCTTGAAAGATTCCAGAGAAACACTTCCTTATCCCAATGAAGTTCTGTGATCAAAGTCATCACTGGAACAGATCTGCAGCAAATATTTAATAAAACGCTGTGGTTTAGGATAGTAAGTGAAGTACAGTGTATCTAATTGAAAACACAGGGAGAATTAGGCAGGCAGAATACTTAATTAAGGTGGGCAGATTCTCCCAACTGTTCACACCACTTAAGTATGGTGTGAAAATGGAGAGAATCACCCCCATACCTATAGCATCTTAGAAGGTAAATTTCCTTTTAGTGAGAGAGCAAGCGAGTGAGAGCTGAAAGACAAAACTTTCTCAACTCACAATTCATCAAGGCATATAAACACATGCTTAATTTTAAGTGTTAAATCACAAGCGTACATGGTATTTACTTATTTCTCCAGTGGAGGAGGTGAGAAGCAATGGGGACAAGACATAGATCTTAGCTGGTGTGATGTACTGTACAGTACCCCCGTATTTGTGCCATGCACACTATTGAAATAGTCTTTTACAATCTTTTACACTCCTCCTCCTTACTCTCATTTTGTACATTCATTCATGTCACCAAAAAATAAAGGAACCAGCCATCACACAGAAAAAAGGGTCCTGGCCTAAGAAGTTTAGCCAGTAAAACTATTGAGAACATGTGATAAGAAAAACTTTGTTTTGAATTTAGCACACATTGTTAAATTAGGCACTAATTTTGTTTTATTTCTATTTCTATTTTTCTTTTTTCCATTTCTGATTTTTTGCCTCACTACTTGTATTCATTTAAACTGTCTCTGTAGTGATTAAACTTGTTTTATTGTTTTATCTAAACTAGTGCATATGAATTGAAGTATTTGGGAAACTGTATTTCATTTCTAGTAGTAAAATGACAGGTGTTATATGTTTAAAAGTCTTGAAGTTACTGTTAGTCTGTAACTTTAAAAACAGCGAGTAGTCCTGTGGCATCTTATGGAGCATCCAAACTACCAGGTCTGTTATTTTGAAATAACAACTCCTGCTTTCCTCAAGGAATAATGCTTATTTTAAAATAGTTATTTCAAAATAGCAGTAGTGTGGACTCTCCACTGCTGCTATTTTGAAATAACTACTCCCCAGAGTCATTCAAAGTAATTATACTCCAGTGATTTCTGGAGCTGTAATTTGAGGTAACGTGTCCATATTAAAGGAGCCTCTCTCGGACTAATTTTTTAGGCTTCCCTGTAGTGTGGACATGCTATTTTGAAATAGTTATTTCGGAAGTTATTATTTCGAAATAAGTTATTTAGAAGTAATTTCCTGCTGTAGACATGCCCTGCAGAGACTGACAAATATAGCAAAACCCACTTCTTGAGATGAGATGTGCCATCCATCTTTTATCGCAGTATAGATGAATCCAATGAGATCCAGAAAATTGAAATTTTATTTGCTGATCCCAGTCACTTTACCACTTTGGATTCCAGCTGCAGGGTTTCTGTTTCATCAGCAACTGAGAGAACCAGCCAGCTATTAATCCAAGGGCTGGAATACTCTTTGCTGTGGGACCCTAGATAGTTTGCTGAGAGGGCTCTGAATCATTTGGAAAAAAATGGAGATGCTGCCATTCTTTTTGAGCTCTCAGGAGTCCAGGTAACAAACTCTATGGCCACATTATAAAGACTAAGAAATCATCTCTGAGAGAAGGCCACAGGGGAGTGTGTTCTGATGAGTTCATTAAAGTATAGAAAATATTATGCTGACACCTTACATTTGAATGTTTTTATAGAAAGTCTGCATAAAGAACACCAGAAGTTCTACTGTCTAATAGCTTTTGTTTAAAAGTTATGCACAGTATTCCAAATACTATTTAAATAGTTTATATTATTCTCAATATGTTGTGTGTGAATTAACTTTTTATTTTACCAAGAAAATGGATGACCGCCTCTCTTTGAAATTGACTGGGGACTATTAACATCTATTTTTCAGGGTTTTACATACAATAAACCTGAGGCTTAACTTTGTGAAATGCTTTCGGAAAAGACAGAACCGTACCTGCACTTTAGTGAAAAGTTAAGCTGAGACGCAGGAAGAGGGGGAGTGACCATATTGCATGGGTGTAGGGGTGGAAGCTCTGTCTGACTTTCTCGGGGGAGGGATATATTTCTGTAAGGGTAGGGTTGAGAGAGAGAGAGAGAGACAGACAGTGTGTCATGATGCTGACTCATTCCTTGGGGTCTAGAAAGGCAGGGGAATTAATACAAGGCAAGCCCAATGGGAG
Organism: Pelodiscus sinensis; assembly: GCF_049634645.1. Lineage (NCBI taxonomy): Eukaryota > Metazoa > Chordata > Testudines > Trionychidae > Pelodiscus > Pelodiscus sinensis. The sequence goes on along the minus strand of NC_134713.1, from coordinate 97,015,941 downwards.
AAGCCCTTTTCTCCCTGGGCCAGATGGAGCAGTGCCCATCCTCCAACCCATCAGAAGTGGCAAAATGCCAACTTTGGTTGTGACCATCTATGGGCACTGCAGTAACTGCTCCTTTCTAGGGAAGGAATTTTCCCTTCAGCATCAGATTAGTCAAGGTGGGATGAGATTCAGGAGGGCTGTGTTATGGTGAGTGGGAAAGGGAGCAAGGCTATAGGTCACAACTCATTACATCTGAGTGGGGCAGCTATCCAGTGCAAGTACACTGTAGTAAAGGGATACAGTTATCAGATAAATTGCTTGGTAAAATAATTAAAGGAGGTGTTTGTTAAAAGAGTAAAATGGGGGGAGGGAATCCAAGGCTCCTATGATTGGCTCAGAAGGGTGCTAACCCTCCTTCCTTTATAGCTCACCATAATCCTCATTTGAGGAGGGGGATGGTAAGGTTCCAGCAATGGGTTATTTGGAAACTAAAACTGGAAAAGGAAGTATGAGGCTGGCAGAAGCCCATGCCTAGATATTGAAATGTTCATGGAATTACCTGCACTGTACATCTTATGCGCTAGGGACTCCCACACAATTAATAATAAAGTTACATCCTGGTTAAACCATATCCAGTGCTTTCTATCCTTCCTTCAGTATAGCAGGAGAATGTACTATATAGTTATGCAGCATTTTGCCTCAGCATCCCCCACCCCTGTTATATAAACATATGAATAATCTCATTGACGTTGATATGATTACTAATATGCTTAAATTAGGTACGTGGTATTCAACGCTGATACTGCTGAATGAGGATCGAAATGTCTAACAATTACGGATGCAAAACTGACAGGCATGTGATCTGCTGCATGCCAAATGTGTTTCCTATTGCAGCTGCTATGTTCCTATCAGTAGGTTGTAGTGGGTGCTTTGCTTAGAGCAAGCGTCTTAGCTAGCTTCATCCCTGGCACACGGAAAGGAGTTTGCAAATGTTCATTTATCTTTCCCACATTTTTAAAAATAGAAAAATAATGGGAAGAATCTAAAATTGTTTTATATTATCTTATAGAACTTTGGGTGACCAGAACATTGGGGGTTGCTCCTGCTTTGGGCAGTAGTGAGTCTGAGTAATGCCAGTGAGGAAAAAAATGGACTGAAGATGCCCTTGGGATTCTGTATCTTTTGTAGTAGACATTTTGGGTTTGGAGACTGGCAGTAAAATCAGAAAGATCTTTTACTTATTTCCTTCAGGACAATAAACTGTGTGCCTCTAGAATGCTGGCAAATGAGGTGATCACACTGGTTTTATGTTCTTTCCTAGAAAGCAAAGTACAGCAAGAGTAAATGAAGCGTGAATACTGTAGGAAAGCTCATTCACTTGGAAATGAGATAACATCAGATGTTACAAAGAGCTGGTTACTTAATTTTTTTTCACCTTTGAAAACAAGACAAAATAACTCTGTTCCTTGAATAGTAACACTGTTTAAAGGGTAATATTTTCCTTTGACATTACATTTGTACATTTTCCCTAAGTTTGAAAATATTTAGAATGCAGCACCTCCTAAACAGGCTGAGTGTGTGCTCATTGTCTTGAATGTGCTGATTTTATCAATCAAGGGTGAACCTCTCCCCCCCTATAGAGTCCATTTATGTGAAATTTGAGAGTTTAGATTGGTCTTTAGTGACAGACAGGCCTCATTCTGGCCCTCTGCACAAGAGCAGTTTTCTCCCAAAGAGAAAAAATGCATTTCTGTTTGCAATGCAGGAGTCAATATAGCTATAACAGACTGAATTGGATTCTATCTGCCTCTTGCATCATCAGCAAACCTCTCAAATTCTGTTTTCTGAATCTCTATTATTGGTGTTGTAGTAAAAACCCCGGGTGAACCCAGCTTGACTTTCAGTTCCCAAACTGAGTTTCCAGAGTTGGCAATTAGATTTGCACACTGAATACAATGAAGATGAACCATATAATTATCTATATGGTGCTTTGTTGCATCAATATTCATCATTGTCAGTCTATAACCAAGTTGATGTGTCTCCATTCCATCTGCACATATGCTCACTGATGATGCAACGTCACCATGTCAGCAAGAGGTCCCCTGACAGAGGTTGTTTGCCTTCTCACACAAGGCACATATGGTTGCTTACCAGAGTTTCCTTCCTGCATGACAATAATACGTGCAATTTGCTGCAGGATGGACCAGAGCTGTATCTTGGAAACCGTGGGAAAGTGCTAACAACGATGCACGAGCATACTTGTGGTTATACTAAACTACCCCCTGACCTACATTCTTAGGACAGAACTGGGCTGTGTCTACAATGTCTCAACATTTCTCAACATTGCTTTCCTCCCAGTAACACTCTGGTATTTGCAAAACGGGCATCATGAATGTAGGCAAGTTACCCCGCTAAAAGACATCGTGAACAATGCGGTAACAACGCAAACAGATGCTGGTGCCTTGTCTGCAGTAGAGCTCCCACCATTGCTACTACTGGGGTGGAGTAGTACAGATGGTAATGCTACCCACAGAAATAAGAAAAAGGCTCAGAGAGGTCCTTGATGAACACTGATCTACAACTGGTTAATGGCATCCACTGCATTTGTAGATGGAAAGGAGGCTTTTGGAAAAATGTTTCTTTCAGTGTTTTTTGGAGTGACTATTATCAGTAATAAAGTTCCCGCTGCAATGTGCTTCCAATGATTTTGAATTCTCAGTTCTCAGTGGTTTATACCACACATCAAACATCATTGTTTGGAACACTGCAAAGTACACAACAAAAACACAGAGTATAAAACACAGAGTATAATAAATATATAATATCTTAAATCTCCCCCAACTCAACAAATAGCAACTTCAAAAGCTTTACTAAAAAGATATCACAACAGCTATGTCTTCACTACGACTTATGCGTGTGATGCCAGCTTGTGTAGATATACTTGTTCTCGCTCTCATTCTCCCCACACAGCAATCAGATCCAAGATCTCCTGCATGCTTCATGCTGGAGTTAGTTTACGACCATACTAGCATGAAAGTCAGGTATGTTGCTGAGGTGTGTTGCCTGCTCTGTTCATTATGGTCGCCAAACAGGAAATTCAATTCAAATTTTCTTGGGGCTTTTCCTGTGCACCTAGAGAGCAACAGAGTTGAAAGTGCTGGCCAGAGTAGTCATATTGGGGCACTGTGGGACACTCCCAAAGTCCAAGAACATCGACTTTCAGAGTGCTGCATGTGCACTATCCTAAAGTTGACCATGCAAGGTTGAATTTACCATTACCTCTCTCAACATGTAGGAGTACTAAAATCGATTTTAACAGCCCTTAAAGTCAGCAAGAAGGTCATGGTGGTTTGGACTCATTGTTTAAAATATCGACCTAATACTGCTAACTTCAATCTAAACAAGTAGTGTAGGCCAGGCCCTAGTAATCACCCTGAAGGCTAAGTGGGCACAGGCAAATCTCTCTTAGCCTCTGCCAACTGTAGCTAAGTATTGAAGGACTCGATTAGGAACCCAGTTCAGATTCCCAGGATGACAGTAGCTAGGGATAGGCCAATATGTCACTAGTTCTGATGCCTAAAAAATACTGATCATGCTCAGGGCAAGGGACATAATTCTTGTTCACCATGAGCCTAGGCAAGGAAACATCAATGCTCAAAAGATGGAACTGCTGGGGACAAAAGCTCACAAAAATGTTGACATGGTGAGATCTAATGTACTGTATATTTGAGAAAGTTTGTCTGACTGTTTGTTCAAGAACTCCTCCTAAATGATAAGAAATAGGACCACCAAATTTGGAATACAACTTCCTCATATCATAGCTTACAGCAAGTTAAGGGCTTGGTTGTGCCAGGAAAATGGGATATGCCTAGAATGGTATTGCTTCTCAGAAAACCCTACAGAAAATAGATTCATCAGGCAGGTGAAAGGGGCTGGCTGGGAGAGCTCCACCCTCCCATCTGGGACTGCCCCAGCCCTGAGCCTGCCACTCCTCAGGGGCCCTTAAAGGAGGGCAGAGGGACTGAAACTTCCCCTCCCCCTGATTTATATGGGAACATTGCTGGCTGTTCCTCTTTGTCAGGGAGCGAGGGGAAACTGAACAGTTTGCTGCATTCTGGCTGTGGAATGCAAGGGGCAGGTGAACCTGGACCTGCACCAGCTGTGGGACATGCACCCCTCCCTTGGCTATGCCTGCTGGAGCTGCAGTGGCCATGTAGAGGCGCTTTTCATCTGGCCTTATGCTGCTGTGGTGACATAGGTCTGGAGTTGTCCTCTCTCCCCAGGGCAGCCTGCATGCTGAACCCTCATCCCCATCCCCATCCCAGTGCAATTATTTAAATGACGCATGTACATTTTCATTTTATTTTCAAAACCCCACAAATTATTTGAGTTAAGGATCTGAGCAACACCAGGCAAACCTAGTTCATTAATATTTGTTTAGTGCATTGATATCTGCGAATGGCAGGTGCTATGGATGTGCACATTACTGTTTTCTAGAATCTCAGAAATCAGACAGAAGAAAGTTCTCTAGCACATGCTCCTGCCAACGTTAGTTTGTTTCTTATGGAATATTCCTGTGTGTGTTCTCCAGTGAAAATTCAAATGACTCAAGTGAGGGAGTTTCCACAACTTGTGTTGGGAGCTGATTCTGCATTCTGACAGATCTCCCCATAAAGACCATTAAACCCACTGCCATGATCTTATTTTAACACCATTTTTTGTCATTATAAAAAAGCATAATATCATCTTTCACGTAACACTAGATGAGCTTGGTTTCAACCACAGTTAGTTAACTTTGTTTTTTCAGAATGAAAAATAATTCTCCCAAATATTGCCAAGTTCAATTGGAACATTGGCACAGGAAATAATTTAGTATGGGTTAGCATTCAAGGAGTGATATAACTTTTACCAGATTGTGTAACTAATAAGAAAATATCAGATATTAGAAGGGGTTCACCCTTTTATACTATTAGCTCCCTATGTTAATAGATTGGAAAATTAATTGCAACTCCTTTGCTGATGTTTGCCATTTACATCAGTTGATTAAAAAAAAAACCTACCTCCTTGGTTTCTAACTGTACTTGCAGCTGTGCATGTGTAACTCTATTGGGAACTGCATACATGTCTCTGAGGACAGAATGTGACATTGGGTGTGTACTTACTGGTGAGTCTCATTTTGGCATGAATATACATTTCCCTTTTTTAGTTATAGCTTAAACAGCAAGACATGCCAATCTATGACTGCCTGCTAGTTCCACTCCTCTATTGTGAATTGACTATTCTCTTTTAATAAACATCATTCCTAAGTTAAGTTGCTGACATAAATACAATTGCTGACATAAGAAAAAAATTAACTAGAGCATGTAATTCCCCTCACCCCCGAATTTCTATTCCACTGGAAATGCCAAAAATTCAAAATTTGTTTGTGTTCAGAATGAGAACAAAAAGCTAAAATTTCCATGGAATGAACATTTTGAATATTTCATATTCAGAACTATTGAATTGCTTTGTCTCAACAGTGCTGAATCATTTCATTGTGATAGTGTCACTGTGTTTTGTCTGGCTAAAGTAAATACGTCCAATATCAAAACAGTATGTGATGTAAATATTAAATATAGTTTATTTATTATTAAATATAATACATACATTTTGATTAATATCTTAATAGAAATACAAGTAGAAGCAAACTGAAATGATAAAGTCAAAATGAAATGTTTGCCTCCCATTCAAACAAAATGTTTTAACATTAATGAAACAAAATGAAAAAAGTCAAAATGACTTATTTACACTTTTCTCTGTCTAAAACTTAATTAAAAAGTTTCGATTTTGACAAATTGACATTTTCTCATGGAAAGCTATTCCAGCTAAATGTTTTAACCAAGTCTAGCATTAATATTTTGCAAACATTTTGTTTCTGACATTATGAATCAGCAGAAATCATCACTGGACCACTGGGATGTGTGCATCTGTTCATTTATTTGTGTGCATGGATGGTAAGTTTGTGCGCTTGCATGTGTGTTGTACATGGCATAGATTGTATAGCAGTAAGGCAATCCCCCTAATGGTCTCAGCTTTTCAGCAAACCCTAGTGATAGACAGCCTTAGTAGCTCTGCAATTCATTCCCCTTTACTGAGGTAGAAGACCAGAGGAATGTGATGGAATGTGGTAAAAGAAACTGACAGAGAGTTCCTTCTTCAGCCAATAGTAAATTATAGAGAGACCAAAGAGAGGCAATGAAAGGTGAAAGAACACTAAATACAGCATGTGATCACTAGCATTTACCACAGTTACTTTTTTTAAATGAAAGAGATAATGAAAAAGTCAACCACTTACTAAGTGTGTACTAACTGAACATCAGGATCTGTGTTTACTGTAGCATAGCTTAGCTCTGGTGGCTATCAAAAATTGCAATTTGACATGGTACTAGAGACGACTCTATTACATCTATATCTTGTTTCAGTGAACACAGTAACTAATTTTGTACTCGAGATTTTGAAGTCTGATAGACAAATATGTTATTCAGCGTACATATTGCATTGAGGTCACCTTTTTGTATGCAGTACAAAACAAAATGCAGTTTTCTTACTTGCCTATTTAAAAAAAAGTCTACGAAATGCAAATGTATTTCATTTGAGGAGGGGCAAATCAATTTGAAGAAAAATTATAATATTAATGTCTGACTATTTCAACTAGGTTAGATAAGCTATTGTACAGACAGTTTTAGGTGCAAAGAGTTTTCATTTTTAAAAACAAGACTCATTAGGTGGGCATAAAATAAAAAAGGAGGCATGGGAGGGAAAACTAGCTGGTAACAATATAAGCTTGTTTTTCACAAACTGCACTAAGCAGCAGTAATCTGTCCAGCCACTGTTTAGGAAGGATTGATCATATTGTTGGCTCAAATTCATACTTAACCAAATTATTAATTTATTTCAATGTTTAAAAATGTTCCACTACTTTTTACAATAAATAAACTGTAGTCTCCTGTGCTCCTCTGTAGAAAGACAAAAATACTGAGGAAAAAGCTGTCCTTGTGCTATTTCCAGTTAGGTAGGAGCCAGGAAATCTCATGAGAAAGATTCTGGCCTGAGGTTTCCAGACAGATTTCCAAGCCAAAGGTGCTGGGATAAAGTGAAATAAGCATTCAGAATTCTGGATGCTTATGTGAATGGAACTAAATCACCAAATCTTCTGAGATTTGCTCTCACCAAATTTAATGCATCAACAATATTAAAAGTATGTACATGATAAAGAAAAGAGAGCCTATAAACCTGTGCAACATAATACGCTGTAGTAGCTGTTGTACTCTAATGCATATAAATGTGGTAAATTTCAAAGTTGTGTGTGTTTTACCACTTCCATAATATCCACGCTTTCCAGGATGGGTGGTCACTTTATTCATTTCCTTCTCTTTTTTATGATTCTCAGAGATAGTACAAAGGACGGGGCTTTAGATTAGGCTCTTACAGCTGTGGCATCTTTAGCACTGGATGACCCAGAATGTGCTGAAAAGTAGTACAGTACTGTGTTTTTACATATAATTCCTATTATTTTTTATGTGGTGTTGATTCTGGCAGGACTTGATTCGTTTGATTTGGAAAAGCCTATGAAGTTTGATGAAAGCAAGTTTAATATAATGCAAGTTATTATTATGGATTATTAGTAATAAAGTAGTCCAAGCCACAATGACAGTTACCAAAGGTCAGTACCATATAAGTGAGGGCTACTAGATGGCTTATGTGAATGGAGTGGTGGTTTCAGTGCTCTTCCATGTGGAAAGGAGTCCAAAACAGGAACATCATCGGAACAATTGCAATGCTCGCTGGCAGACTAAGCAGGGAGGCCAATGACTGAAGAGTAGTGAACTTGATAATCAAGATTAATAACTGCTTCAGAGAGGAAGCATGGTCTCATAGTTCTGGCATTAGCCAGAGACTGGGATGCAGTTCCCTGCTCCATCTCACACTTTGTGTGTGACCTTAGGCAAGATACTTTAGCTTCTTTTTGCCTAATGCTACGGCTACACTGCCGGTTTTTTGCAGAAGAGGATATGCAAATCATGCTCGCATTTGCATATCTTCTTCTGATTCTTTTTGCAGAAGAGGTTTTTTCAATAAAAAGCCCCATGTAGATGGGGCCATTTGTCGGAAAAACCCTCTTTCACAAGACCCTTTATTCCTCGTAAATCAAGGTTCACAGGGTCTTGCGAAAGAGGGTTTTTTCCCCCCGACAAATGGCCCTTATCTACATGGGGCTTTTTATTGGAAAAACCTCATCTACAAAAAGAATCAGAAGAAGATATGAAAATATGAGTGCAATTTGTATATCCCCTTCCACAAAAAACTAGCAGTGTAGCCGTAGCCTCAGTTACCCAAGGTAAAATGGGGATAAGAGCACTTCCTTCTCTCACAAAGGTGTTAGGAGAATAAATGCACTCTGTTGCCCCAAACAGTTTGGGTGTTGTTGACAGGACTGTACAAATAAAACACAAAAGTTCAAAATATATGAAGTTTTTCAGGAGGGCAATAGGGAAAATACATTAATCACTTCACAAGTTAACTATCATTGCAGCCCAGTTGGCATTATCTCCATAAAAGTTTCTGTGACCTCAGGCCACTGGACTCAAACAGTCCTCTCTTTGAGCCCAATCCTGACAGGTGCTGAGTCCCTATAAATGCCACAGAAGTCAATGGGAGTTGCAGGTTTTCAACAGGTACTAAGCATGCCCCTGGATTTGGCTACTTTTATTTAACAGTAATAAATAATGTCTTGCATGTACATATGTCATTCCTTCTATTCTGACACAGTTCTTCACAGATTTTTACATCTCTTTTATAGAGACCATGCCTTTTGCTGCTACTGAAAAGTAACTAGCACTGAGGCTACGTCTAGACTGCAGGCTTCTTTTGGAAAAAGCTTTTCTGGAAGAGATCTTCCAAAAAAAACTTCTTCTGAAAGAGCGTATCCACACTGCCAAAGTGTATAGAAAAAGTGATCTGCTTTTTCAAAAGATAACATCCACACTGAATGGATGCTATCTCGCATGTAAGTTGTGATTACTATGGACAGAGTGGCCACCAGGGCACCTGTGCTTTTTCCTCTTTCCTCTTCTTTCAAAAGAACTCCCTTTTTCCTGTCCACACACACCTTTTTCCAAAAGAACGCTTTTGGAAAAAGGCTTCTTCCTCGTAGAAAGAGGTTTACCAATGTTGGAAAAAAAAACCATGTTCTTCCGATTATTTTCAAAAGAACGTGATTGCAGTATGGACATAAGTGAAGTTTTTTTCAGAAAAATGGCCATTTTTCTGAAAAAAAAAAAAAAAACTTCTGTAGTGTAAACATAGCCTGAGATAGAGCGTAGCCATTTAAAAGCATGCAACGTGACTACACTATGTTTTGAACAGGTTGTGTGTATAGCAGCAGCATACACAATTAAATACCAAATGAAAATTTACAGTAGACTGAACCCAAACTAAAATTTCATCGGAGCACTGGAGCTAAGAGCCCAATCCTTAACAAAAACATTGTGGTCTCTTTCACGATCACAAGTGATCAGGGCCTCAGTTTTTCCTCTATTTCATTTAGGAAATCATTTCCCTTCATTCAACCCCAGGAAAGTTGTCTTCATCTTTAAGGTTAACCCTGCTGTTAGTGGTGGACCTGCTATTGCAGAAGGCAAAAGTTGTGCCTTTCCAAGCAGCTCAATTCCTAATTCACAGATTTCATGGCTCTGAGACTGCTTGGAGACTGGGGAGTGATCTCAAGCTAACGTGCCACTTCGTGGGAAAGGAAATGGATATAATAGGCCCTCCCAAAAAACCACTGCTTTATCCTTCCTCTCACAATTTGCACTGGGTACTAGAGCACTGAAATGAGCCGCTCGCAGATTTTTATCCTATTGGCTACCGAACAGATGCTGTTCACATTGATGCTGCCCTAGTAACATGGTTTGCTATGTAGTAAGAGGTATAGTACTTCTGGGAACAACTATGACTCAAACATTTTTTCACATGAACTATGCTGAGAAACTGAAAAAAATCGCAAATAAGACTCAAATGCAGTCATTTTATTAATTAATTCCAGATATGTGTGTGTCCAATACAGGGCAAAGAAAAGACAACAGAGAGGGCTTTCTTCCCATTTCAGAACCAGAGCAGCTGGTTTGCTTGGACAGTCAGAGTTAACAAAGTTCCAAGAAGTTGTCTTCAGCCTGTAACTATAAAATCTATAAACATTTCTCATAGAGTACTTCTCCATGTGTCTTTTCCACCTTACAGCAGACATTTATTTCCATTTTAAAAAACTGTTTGTTTATATAAGAACAAATCCAAATATTCCATTTTGAAAATATGGATATTAAGTCCTTCTCTTTTTGTGACTCAACAGATGTTAGTACATAGGCCTACATATTCAAAAATTATTGCAGATTTTGGCTGCCTTGGCATTTGAGAACCCAATGTGCAAGAATTTAGAAGGGTGTGATTTTCAGGATGTGAAGAACAGCTGAAAATGAAGACTATTCTGAAAGAGGAGGATGTTCCCTTTAGGATGCCTCCTGCTGCTCATCCAGAATCACCGCTTTGACATTTTTAACTTTTGTTGGAAAAGCTTTGAGAGCTAAGTAAAAGAAAGTCATGTTTCTTAGGTAGGATCGTTCATGCCATTTAATTATTTTTTTTCCCTCACATTTGGTTGGGCACATCCATTTTAGCAAGATTTATATGTTTTGTTCTATGTTCTGCTATACTGTACATAACTTCTGTTATATAATATAGTCATGTTCCACCCACTTACGGCTTCCTAATATGCATTACATTATCTTTTAGAAATCAAAAACCTTCATTTATATATACATATATATACACACACACACATGCACACTAACCATCTAATATATTTGAGAGAATTTGCCTGGGTATGTCTACACTACCACCCTAGTTCGAACTAGGGTGGTTAATGTAGGCAACCGGAGTTGCAAATGAAGCCTGGGATTTGAATTTCCCGGGCTTCATTTGCATCTCGCCGGGCGCCGCCATTTTTAAATGTCCGCTAGTGCGGACTCCGTGCTGCGCGGCTACACGCGGCACGGACGAGGTAGTTCGGAAACGAGGAGTAACGGTAGTTCGGAATAGGAAGCCTAGTCTGAACTACCTAGTCCGTGCCGCGTGTAGCCGTGTGGCACGGAGTCCGCACCAGCGGACGTTTAAAAATGGCGGTGCCTGGCGAGATGCAAATGAAGCCTGGGAAATTCAAATCCCGGGCTTCATTTGCAACTCCGGTTGCCTACATTAACCACCCTAGTTCGAACTAGGGTGATAGTGTAGACATACCCTCTGTGAGCAAGCAAGTCTGTTTGTCTCTTTGTTCAAGAACTCCTCCTAAATGATAAGAACTAGGATTTCCAAATTTGGAATGCAGCTACCTCTTATCATAACTTAAATTTAAAGCAAGGTAAGAGTTTTGTTGTGCAGGGGAAGGGGAGGCTGAAGCTCCCTCCCCCCATGTGTACTGGATGCATAAAACCATACAGAAAAGTGAGAGAATCATCAGGTAGGTGAAAGGGGCTGGCTGGGAGCACCCCCCCACCCAGTCCAGGCCTGCCCCAGCCCCAAAACTCCCCCCAATGTGTCCTTCAGGTAGGGCAGAAAGCGCTGCAGCTCCCCTCCGTCCCCCCATTAATATAGGAACATTGCTGGCTGTTCCCCTTTGTCAGGGAGTGAGGGGAAAAACACACAGTTTGCTCCATTCCTCAGTCTGGCTGGGGAACGCAGAGGGAAGATGAATCTGGACTTGCCCCAGCTGGGGAACATGTACCCTCCCAAGGTTCTGCCCGTTGGAGCTGTAGCAACCATGGAGAGGTGCTTCTCATCTAGTCCCAAGCTGCTTCAGTGAGAGAAGGATGGATAGTCGCCACTCCCCAGGGCAGCCTGCATACTTAACCCCTCATCCCCAGCCCCACACCAGAGCAATCATTTAAATGAAAAAAAAAAAACCCACAAAAATTAATTGAGTTAAGGTCCTGAGCAATGCCAGGTAAATCTTCTAGTACATATTAAAAAGCCAGGGACATTCAGAATTCAGGCTGAGATTGTCAGACAGTGCTCTGGGTAAACCTTCCTTTTCTCCAAACCTGAATCTTTTTTGTTTTTCTAACTTGAATGTTGCCAGGGAGTAGCTATAATGTGGTGCTTTAGAAATTCCCTAATCATTCAATGCACTTCAGCTGCTGCTTTCATCACTGTTATTATGGCCCAGACAATGTCCTAGACATTTTGAGATGATGAATGAAAAATGCCATGAGGTACCAGATTCCCCAAGTACACATGATCCTATCAGGTCCCCGATGGCGGTGGCTATATCTACACAGCAACCAGGAGCCTGCGGCAGTCAGTCTTTGAGCCCAGATCAATAGACTTGGGCTTGCATGATGGTGCTATATAGAGCTGAGTAGACATTTGGGCCGAGGCTGGGACTGTCAAGTGTAGGATGCTCTTTTTGTCTAACCCCTTTCATTCTTCTTTCTATCCCATTGTGGGTCTCCTGCCTGCAACCCCTTCTTCAATGAACCCTAACAGGAGGATACAGTCAAGGCCTCAGAACACAAGGGCTACGTCTAGACTGGCATGATTTTCCGCAAATGCTTTTAACGGAAAAGTTTTCCATTAAAAGCATTTTCGGAAAAGAGCGTCTAGATTGGCACAGACGCTTTTCCGCAAAAGCACTTTTTGCGGAAAAGCGTTCATGGCCAATCTAGACGCGCTTTTGCGCAAAAAAGCCCCGATCACCATTTTCGTGATCGGGGCTTTTTTGTGGAAAACAAATCTCAGCTGTCCACACTGGCCCTTTTGCGCAAAAGTTTTGCGCAAAAGGGACTTTTGCCCGAACGGGAGCTGCATAGTATTTCCGCAAAAAGCACTGATTTCTTACAGTAGGAAGTCAGTGCTTTTGCGGAAATTCAAGCGGCCAGTGTAGTCAGCTGTCAAGTTTTTCCAGAAAAGCAGCTGATTTTCCAGAAAAACTGGCCAGTCTAGACACAGCCAGAGAGTCTTTAGCTCTTCCATAAGATCATATGAGTTCCTGTCTCGAGTCACTGGAGATGTAATATCATGTATGCCATGAATTCGACGTGCAAAAAATCATAATAAATTACTAATGAAGTAGCCTAGTCCCTGTGCACCAGAATGATGTTTAGCTTAAAGAAACTGGTTCCATTTTCAAGTCACCAGCAACCTTCCTTGAGGGAAAAAAAGGCCTATTTAAGTCCTAATTTTGAAGCATCTTTCAGTGAAAGAGGAAAGCGATGAGTAACCAAAAAATGATAAGACAAAACCATGGTGACAAGTAGAATGTATTACACTCATATGATGTGAAAAGACCTCAGCTGATTCTGCTGGAAAAACTGAACCGAGAGGACTGAACTTCAAAGACTGAACTCATAGGATGTAACAGCTGAGTTGCCAGAAAGCAATACTTCAAATTATATAACACCCAAATGACACCCTCATTCCGTGAAAATGTTTTCACACTCATTGATGAGTAGACAGTCCTCTGACCCATTATTTTCAAATCTCCATCTGCTGATGTAGGGCTGAGATTGTCAGATGAGTTTGAATCTCAAACAAATAGTTTTCATTGTGAATTAAGACCCCCAGCTTTGAAGGATTCTATAACTGAGAAAGCAAAATGCAACACCACAAAACAAAACAAAAAAGACATTTTTGGGGAAATAGTAATGATATTGCATGCAATGAAAGGGAAATATTGCACTTTAAAAATCACTTGGAAAGCAGAAGGTAAATTTCTGTTATTACATACAGCAACTTCTAGTATCTCTTCTCAAAACAATACAGTGAAACAGAGAAGCAAAGTTTTTTTTAACTTAAATGAGGCCACTGCTTTGTACCAGGATTATTTCTCTCCTTTTTAAAAGAGAAAGGTTAAAAATCAAAACATTTCCATAAACATGGGGATATTCTTTATCTGGAAGATGAGCATGTATTGTTCTCTGAACTCATATGTATCCACAGGTACAAGTGAAGTTTCTGTTACATCATTCTGGTAACCAACAGATATCTAACCGGCAAACAAGGAGAGAAAGCTCTAGTTTATGATACCTCCACTTTCCACTCACACATAGCTCCTCCTCAATTCTAGAATTTCTTCTATAAATACTTCATTTACCAAAAGGCTTATCTGTTTCAGTACCTAATGGGTGCCTTACCTCTGCTACTGTGAATTAGACATATCCACCCTGTATATCCACCTTCTTAATTAACTTCACTAACACTAGTTCTACAATTGACAGATAACTTGTTTTTGTTTTTTCAGTTCATTTAGCTTGTGCTCTACTTTTATTTTCTTTTTGTAACGAATCATGACTTCTATGTATCATGACTTGTAATCAGTTAAAATCCATCTTTCTCCGTTAATAAAATGCATCTTATTATTTTATCTTTATGAGTATGCCTGAAGTATGTGGAAAATTTTATTTGGGATAACAGGGCTTGTGGATTATCATTTTCCTTTGATGAAATTTCTGTGAGCTTATACTGTTCAGAACAGTACTGAGCAGTATAAGATGCGCATTAATGGGAGACAAGACTGGGACCAGAAATTTGCAGGTGTTGCTCTGGATGTAATTCATGAGTGACTGGTCAGAACACTCCCAGATAAATACATGCACAAATTTGCATGCTGAAGACTGTGTGAACAAGTCAGGAGTGGCTGTTCTGAAAACAAAGCAGTGTAAGAGGTACCCTAGGCTAAAGAATTAAGAGAACACAGCTGTTCAACAATCCAGATTGTACCCTGGGGAATGTCACAGTCACATTGTGCTTAACTCTTTCAGCAAACTCTTCCATTACACAAATACATCTTTGGTCTGTGATTATTTCCTCTTCCTAAAATACCTTTTGTGACTGAGACTCGCCAAGAAAATTATCCTGGTAATCCCAGTTTAACAGAGGGCAAGAAAAAAGATTCGGGCTCAGGCAGTTGTAGTTGAATGACAGATGATTTTTGTCCTTCAGTTTTCTCATTCAAAGCTAAACCACACAGGTTGGTGTACCTACAGATCTGACACCTATGAGAGGAAGCATCCTGTGACATAAGGCTGTAAGCTACTAAACAGAAAGTTGAATAAGATGTTTCTGTGCATATTTTATCCACAGTAAATCATGACTATGTGCTGCCAGTCCTTATTGATCAAGCTCCACGATATCCATCTATTCTTAACTTCTAACCATACAATAGAGCTGTGCCTTGCTTTTTAACCCTTTGGTCAGCTTTTAAAAATACGATGGATTCTTAGTGATCTGGTGTCCACATCACAGAATGACCATACTGAATGGTAGTAGCCTGGCATGCCCTGTATGGCACTCTGCTAAGGCAGTATGAGGAAGACTGTATTGTATTACTCCTGCCTTTACAGTGGGCAGAAAACTCCATTTTCTGGAGCTGTCAATCTAGCACTAGATTCAAATGACCATTTATTTATTTATTTAATAACATGGATGGATAGTTTTATGGCCATAAATGGCATTTGTTGTTACTCATGCTGAAAGAAAGGTAAACACACCCCCTGCTTTAGGGTTTAAACTGGTCTCCTGCAGAGATTACAGAGAATTTTGTTTCTTTCTCTGGAGTATTCCATAACTGGCTGTGTGTACTGCAGGGGCAGGGAGCTGGAGGATAAATTACCGTCATCAGGAACATTTAGCGTTGGCTACTGCCAAAGACCGGATACAGGATCTGATAAACCAATGATCTGATCCAGTAAGGCAAACACTTTCTTTTAAATTCTTTTACATGCACGTTGTGTTACAATTTATGCTTTTATCCCCCTATTTTCTCCTGTCAGACAACTTTGCTGAGAACTCCAATCTGCTTTGTCCTTGTAAATACAGAGGATGGCTTTTTCATCGAGGTTCCCATTGCAGGGTTGTGGGGACTCTAAATTTCCTGACACCTCAAAGAATTACCAAGAATTTACTGCAGCAATTACACAGGAGTTTGCGATATCTTTTGACCACAGCATAAAAATATAAGAACGGCCATACTGGGTCATACCAAAAGTCCATCTAGTCCAGTATCCTGTCTTCTGACAGTGGCCAATGCCAGATGTCCCTGAGGAATTGAACAGAACAGGGAATCATCATATGATATAGCCACTCTGCATTGATATTCCTGATGAGATATATAATCCTTTTATGGATTTCTTTATTGAGTCTGAGTTCATGGCACTGAATGTCTTGATGCCAGTAAGATCTTACTGCTGCTATACTCCTGTGAACAGCAAAACACAATACCAAGAGACTTCCCCTCCAGGATACAGAAAAGAGTTTGATGAGGTCATGTAATGTGTTGTTTTGATCTTTACTTTAAAAAAATGTAAATGACACATTTAAAATCCATCTGTTGAAGGCTCCCCACATCCATGCCTTGCTATCTCCCACACATGGGCTGCCTTGTGTGTACAGGCAGTCCCCGGGTTACGTACAAGATAGGGACTGTAGGTTTGTTCTTAAGCTGAATTTGTATGTAAGTCGGAACTGGTACATATTGTAGGGGAAACTCTAGCCAAGCATTTCTCCAGAGCTCAGTTTTATTCTCCCACACCTCACTTCCCTCAGTCCTTTATTCTCAAGCTGAGGTGTCTGCTGAGAAAAGCCGCTTCACGTCTCCCTGGTCTGCTGGGGGGAAGCAGCTAGTGCGGGGTTGCCTCACCCCGTTTGTAAGTAGGGATCCGATGTAAGTCGCATCCATGTAACCCGGGGACTGCCTGTATTTAGCCCTTACACAATTCCTTATACTCTTCAAAACATGGGGTGCAAACATTAATCAATCGTTTGAACACTCTGGGTTACCTCTGTTTCACAGATGTGGAAGCAAAAGCATGAACTAAGGTCATGAAATACACTGATAAGAATTAAACAAACAAACCAACCAACCAACCAACTAAAAAGGCAGGATTAGAATTCAGGTCCATGCTGAGACCAGATCTCCACTCTGCCTACCTAACAGTTAGGTAATGAGATGTTCAAAGATAGTGTACACCCCTTCACAAATCCCTGTATTCCCCTGTTCTTCTTAATCCTACCTCGTCTTCTACCGGGCCTCAATTCATTACAATAGTACTCCATTCTAAATAGCTGGTTGGAGCTCCCTTCTGGACTCCAGATTACTCCTCCTCAGAGATCTCTACAAAAGTTGAGAACTGACTGTCCCGATCTTGCCCCCTCTCCCTTTCTGGTAGAGAATGCAGGAAAGTCAGTGTGGAAATGATCTTTGAGTAATATGGAATTTCAAGTGAAAATATATGGCACTGTAATTTTTTGTTTACTTTAATTTTACACTTTTTGGTTTTTAAAAAAAAACTATCTTCAAAGCCAGCTATTTTTCAATTTTAAACAGACTTTGGGTGAAACAGTGATATAATTGACTTCTTTGCCTTTTTCTGGCAGTTGCTCAACTGTCTGTGAACTGAATGAAATGCAGGAATTAGAGGGATCTCCACTGAACAAGGATTGTTTGTTATTAGTTTGTACATACTTTTTTTTTTTAATAGGCTGGAATATAACCCAAATGTCTTCAAAACCTCAGTCGAATTACACTGACTGCATCAGTACATAGTGACTAAAGAAAACACAGACAGATAATTACATATTCCAGTGCTGGTTGTTTCTTCAGGAGACGCACCTATTAGTTATTCCATAATATTGACTGTTACACTTCTCAGGCAGCCAGAGATTATTTCAACTGACTTGACCATGCCATTTCCTTTCTGGGCAATTGTAAATCTCTTTTCATAGAGGCTTCCATTACACACACATTGTCATACACCACAGGGCAGCATTATGAAGGCAGAGGGAAATGCAAACTAGAGGCTGTTATATCAAAACAAAGGAACCTTCTTTGATGATCTAGACTAAGAAAAGGTGAACTGGAAGCTAAATAAGAACCTGACTCTCGGTGTGACCGACAGGTGGATGTTCTAGCATTTGGCAACACAATGCATCATCATGACAGGTGGATCAAAGTTCAGTGTTTTCCCCTCCAGAACTGACTAACAAATGCTTTTGTTGGAGTAAGATACTAACTGTTCTTCCAGCTGTTTCACAAACTCATCAATAAACACAAGGAGTTTGATGTCTTTTCTGAAAGATGGCTGCTCTGACAGTATATTGCCCCTAATACCATGCCACAGCACCAGTTTAGTATTGAGTCAGAGAAAAAAGAGCCATTTATTGAATTATCTACACCACTCCTTCTACATCCATCAGTCATCTACCACCTACATAGAGGTCTTATATCCACTTCACTCTGTCCCACTTCACCTGTGAGATATGATAGGAACACAGCCTAAGGGATATCATAGCACTCTGGGTAAACTTCTTGCCCACCAGACCCATTGAAAATTTTCCATCTAAATTGTTTTATGACAGAAAATAGGGTTTTCCACTAAACAGCTATTTTCTACCAAAAAAGGGCTGCTTTCTACAGAAAATTTTGATTTTTTCCCAAAGACCCCAAACACTCAAAATCACCTGAAAATTGAAACATTTGATTCAGAAATGCTGCAAGGGTATTCCATGGGATGTTTTGCTACCTCCAGCTGAGTTATGTCTCCCAGAATGCACTTTAACTGGGAATTCCCATGATACATTCCAGTGACTCAGCAAGAAGGAATAGCATGATACATCATGGGATAAATAATCAAGCCAGGGAGTTCAGCCCACAAACAGAATGGGGATAGGCAGTACCAGAACCACAACTCTCGTGGGGCATGGCAGCATTCCACATTTGGTTTTCAGACAAAAAATTTTCAGGTAGAAATGACTGGGTTTCAACCAAAAGTTTTCATGTTTTCATTTCTTTCCCTGCAAAAATTATCTGAATGCAAAATTTCGATGAAAACAAATTTATGGTCAACAATTTCTGAAGGAAATTCTGCCCGACCCCTAAATAAGATCTAATACTCACCAGTTACAATAAAACCAGGCAGTCATATATTAAAATTTCCCTCCAAATGAATCATAATTGACCCTGTTTATCTGTAGCCATCTAGGTGGTATTAACAAAAATACTCATATACCTACATGTAATGGACAGGAGGAGAGCTGACCAGCACCAGGTGACTAAGGGGTTAAACTCAGGTAGAAAGCAAAGGTGTTAGCCAGGGGGCCAGGAGAACCAGTTAAGATAGAGGGATAAAATATGAATTGGATATAGATTCCTTGCCTGCTTTCTTTGTGTGGAAAAGTTAAACCAGGAATTGAGAGACACAGAATGATTTAAACCCAGGCAGGACTACCATGCCTCCAAGGAATTCAGGGCATGGAAGTGGACTGAATAAAGAGAAGACTGGAAGTAAGTAAAGGTAAAGAGTGAATCTAGTCACATTCAGGGTATTTTTTCTTTATTTTGTGGTTTAGTTTGAACTGTTCTGTGTGAATCTGTGCCTCCCCTCCCCATTTACCACCTAGCATTGTGCACAGACACTTTTCACTATGTTTTAATTTGTTTTCCTTAGTTGCTCTATAACATCTAGCAACCAAGTATACGTTATTAAGTTTATCTTTTGTTTTGTAATAAAAATCATTGTAAGGGAATGATTTGATTCTTGCATCCTGGAAGGTACAGGAGGTTGGTCTGTCTGCCTCAGACTGAGAGGTCATCTACTAGAGACTGCAGCTTGTTTTTCTCTTTTCTTTTTTCCAAACTCTTCTAGGGAAAAAGAGTGGCGGGGTACTCCTGTGGGGTGGGTTCAAGTGTTCACCCCTGATTTTTAGAAATAAAAATCACTTGCTGGTGGCAGTGAACCCCCAAAATCTGTATATTGTGATTCTAGGGGGGGAGGTGTTTGATGTGTGTTTTTTTTTAATAACCAGTGCCTATAGAAGCAAAGGGTTTTTTTTCTTTTGAGCTCTTTGTGGGCCCCCATCTTCTGCACTCAGAGTGCCAGAGTAGGTAACAGCTCTGACACCATAAGCATTCACTTGTATATCAGTAGAAAATTGCAGCTTAATAGGGGTTAAAAGGAACACTGTCGGATCAAATTTGGCACAATATTTAAGTTTTATAAAAGCAAACTTCTGCAAACCCTAAAGTCAATAGAAATGCTTCCCTTAAAAAAAATCCAATAGAAACTTGTTATTTTAACAAATAAACTTTTTCTCTACAGTGATTTAAGCCCAGACTTCTAGCACAGCAATATTTTGCTAAATGCATGAGAGTCTAAAGACAAAGCAGAAACTGGCTATAAACAAATGGGACTATAAACAAATACTAGCTTGTATACATTGCTCAGACTGAGAGAAATGCAGATGGTAACCTAGCAGGAAAAGGAATATCAAGTAAATTAATTTTTTTAAAATTTTTTCATTTTGATAATCTAAGAAACAATAAAAAACATAGGTATGCATTAATATGGTCTGAAATAGGGATTATCCCAAGAGTACCTCTATAAAAAGAATTAAAGTAATTATATAATGGTTATTTATTTCCATGTGGAGCTCTTATGTTTAGATGACTTGTGCCTTCTCTCTCTGCGCCTGGCATTTGGTTTTCTGTCCAGGCTCAGCTACTGGGGCCAGGAGCAGGCAAACTGTGGGGAGTAGAGGAACTTCAGCTCACTTAGATCCTGTCCCTAGCTAAAGGGCCTGAGTGCAGGGTGGCCTGCTGCTGCTGTCCCAGCTGCTAGGGATAGTGGCCAAGTAAGCTGGGGCGAGTGAGCTGCTGCTGCCTCCCAGCCAGGTGCTCTCAGGCTAAAGTGGCTCCATCCCACTTCCTGCCTGGCTGCCAAAGAGAATAAGGAACATACCAGGGAGAGAAGGACAGGGCCCCTCTCCCACCCTGCACTCGGCAGACCAATCGGGGGAGGGAAGGGGATTTGACCCTCTGTGTCCCCCATCTTGTCCCTAGCTTCTTTTGTTTCTGAGAGAGACAAGCTTTGGAACTTGCTCAAAGCTCTTCCTCAATCCTGGGAAACTCTCAGAGTTTTCCAAGCTCATGTAGGAGGGTGAGGGAAAGAGAGTAGCTATCCCCCCTACTCCCTCCAGAGCTCCTTTCCAGGAAGAGGTGTGTTTGCAGAGGTGCTCCCCAGCAGCTCTAGAGGCACTGTGTCGTCTTTGTGCCTCCTGCTGGAGTAATGCAGCTCTGAGCTCTTTCCCCAGCTTTGGTTGGGGCTTACAGGGACTCTAATTTATTACCTAGTGCACAGTTATAGCACAAAACTAAAACCTATTCTGCTTGGATCATTATTTCAAATATTCAAATGGATTGAGCAGCATTTTCTTTGACTTAGCCACAGCTAAAAAGCCACTTACATACTGGATTGTTTTCTACCACTGCACTATGAGTGCCTCAGTACTTTGCATCATCCCTCAGGGACTCTTTTCTCCAACTGAATCCTTTCAAAATAACCTTCTGAAAATCTCCCCCTCCCCCCCAGAGTGAGTGAACCCTGTGTGGTCTCATCTGCCATTCCATAGCAATAATATGGATTGGGGGGCAGAAGAGCCTAATCCTTCTGTTCCTTTCCATGCCACAGTGTTTCATTGGGGGGCTTTGAGGTCTCAATGGGATGCAGAGACTTTCTCCCTTAGAAGTTTGCTGCTGTTCATATCTGGCCCAAGATGGCAGTGAATGAAATTAAAAGGCCAATGTGAGACGAGCGCAAAAACTAAGTGGTGTTCCTAGTGGAGTAGTCAAGTATCTACATCATGTCGACCCTGGCACAACGTGTCACTCTTGCAGACAGCTCCAGAAGTAAGACCAAAAAAAGTAGATGAGCAAAAGACTGAGCTGCTTAATTATTCCTAAAAGTCCATCTCTTTATGTCCAGGACAGAAAGAAACACCAGTGCCACAGCATAGACATTCATGCTGCTACTGCCTGTCCTGTGACTGTTCTGTGGGTTTCCAGAACTGTCTGTCCAACACCTCTCTAAATGTAATATTGGAAATTCACTTATATTAAAACAAACAAACAAACAAACAAACAATAAAGCATAAAACCACAACAAGGAAATATTAAGGGGGAAAAGATTTACACTTTTTCTGCTTCAAAAACACCCTCCTCTCCTCTTTTCCATCCTTCTGCAGTGTGCCAAGAACCTTTCTAAATCACATCTGCCTTTGGTTTCCTCTCTGTTTATTCAGTCACCAATTATCAGGAGACCTCTTGTTTTGTTTCAATGAGCTGCACAATTTGAAGCAACGGTGGTAGCTAAGAGGGCTCTTAGACCAATCACAGATCCCTTTATGGCACAGAGAAATTGGACTGAACTAAAATAAAAATTCCCAACAGCAGCAACATTTTTCTCCAATCTGTTCTGAGAATTATTATAATATAATTTCCCCCCACCTAATAAACAATACAGAGACTTCAAAGTTCTTGGCGTTTGTTTTCATACAGTCAACAGTAAATGAGATTAGACATGTTGATTTATGCTGTTGAAATTCTCTCTCTCTTTTTTTTTTTTTTAAGAAAATGGAAATATGTTAACAATTAAAATCACATGAGCTTAGATTCTTCTGGCTCCTAAAATAATAAGATGGGTGATTAGCGTGCTGTCTAAAAAATCCTCTGGGGAAAATCTCCCATGACGATAAGTACTTTGCATCTCACAAGTAGTCATAGGTGCTCTTTTTCTTCATTGCCCTGACTAAACCAACAGAGCCACACCCACCACACCGCTACCTGATAGTGGCAAGGCAAGACTCGACATCTGAGCAGTTCTGATTAGATTTTCTCTTTCTCTTTCTACCAGAGCTGAGACAGTGCCTGCTATTGATACGGCAGCATGTGTTGACTGAACACAAGGCTAATTATTTCCTCATTTCAGGCTCCCTCCAAGTCTCCACATCTCCTTCTAGAGGAAGAGAAAAAAGAAGTAGAACAGCCATATGGTCTTTTTAACTGTAAGTCCAGAATGGTTGCAAGTGTTAAGAGTTGGCAACTTTACTGGAGCTTTCCAAAGCAATATGAAATAATGCCACCATAATAATGGTTTTATTGTAAGGCAGGTACTGACTGGAGCCTCTGTACTTGAAGTTCTGGAAATCAAAGGGGGGAAAAAAGTCACTAGAGAATCTTGGCAGGAGAGTCAGCACAGATGGGGGTAACATTTCAGGCTTTGCTTTTAAACACAATGACCTATCTCTTGATCCATAGGACTCTTTGGATGATTAATGAGCCAGAATAGATTCTGAAACCTGATTAGATGCCAATGAACTTTGATCAGCTCTTTATTACAAAGAAGCTGCTTTTGAAAGAAACATGAGTGATGGGGGGGACAGTTTAAAATAAAAGGATGTTTTGTTGTTGTTGCTGTATTTTGTATTGGTGGGTAGGGTGAGGGATTACACTCAGAAAGTTTCTTCATCATGAATTTAAACTTAAAGTTTGCTGTGTGGCCGACACAAGGAATTACATCAAGAGCAACAATATTCTTGCCAAATATTCAAAAGTTAATACTTTCTTATGAGTCACAGAACACACAGATTCTCACTTCCCAGCTACCTATGTCTGAAATTGACATGCAGCGTGAGTATTTAAATCTAGAAAAGAAGTGTTGAGGTTCATTTTTAATCCTCTCTTGTCATATTTAGAATATCCATTTTCTTCTGCCAAGTTCTTAAGAATTTTAATACATCAATAAACCTTTCTTTCATGAAAATATGGATTTAGCTGGAAATGCAGAAGATTAGATAAATGCCAGATTGATGATAGTTGTGTGTGTGACTGTATTTTGTGTATAAGCGAATACACTATTAACTAGGATTCACCATACAGGGATAATGATACTTACTAATTTTGTGAAACCCTTTGAGAGCAAAGCATGCAAAATGCTATAGACTTAGGCTGTGTCTACATTGGCACCCCTTTCTGGAAAAGGGATGCTAATGTAGACTTCGGAATAGCAAAATCCACGGGGGATTTAAATATCCCCCGCGGCATTTGCATTTACATGGCTGCCGCTTTTTTCCAGCTTGGGGATAAGCCGGAGAAATGCGCCAGTCTAGACGTGATTCTCCGGAAAATAAGCCCTTTTCTGGAGGATCTCTTATTCCTACTTGAAAGTAGGCATAAGGGACTTGAAAGTAGGAATAAGAGATCCTCCGGAAAAGGGCATATTTTCCGGAGAATAACGTCTAGACTGGCGCATTTCTCCGGCTTATCCCCAAGCTGGAAAAAAGCGGCAGCCATGTAAATGCAAATGCCGCGGGGGATATTTAAATCCCCCGCGGATTTTGCTATTCCGATGTGTCTAATCTGCATCCCTTTTCCAGAAAAGGGGTGCAGTGTAGACACAGCCTTAGTGTATTAGGATTCATAGGGATTAATGCAGGATGAAGCACCACCAGGGAGAAAAATTGTTCTCAGTGGCCTCTGAGGATAGGACAAGAAGCAATGGGCTTAAACTTCAGCAAGGGAGGTTTAGGTTGGACATCAGGAAAAACTTCCTAGCTGTCAGGGTGGTTAAACACTGGAATAAGTTGCCTAGGGAGGTTGTGGAATATCCATCTCTGGAGACATTTAAGAGCAGGTTAGGTAGACATCTATCAGGGATGGTCTAGATGGTACTGGGTCCTGCCATGAGGACAGGGGACTGGACTCAAGGACCTCTCGAGGTCCCTTCCAGTTCTAATGTTCTATGATTAGGACAGACTGTGGCTTAACTACAAGGTCATTTTTCCTCCTTTGCAAAAATTAGGGATATAGTTGAGGTGTGAAGATTTATATGCTACTTTTTAAAATGTGTCAGTACTCATTTCATATGGAATTTTACACACAAAAATAGCCACAGTCAGATGTGGGTTTGGTTCTTATGGAGGATAAGAGTGAATAGCACACAAGATTTTTTTAACCTAGTGCCACTGCTAAAACTCACTGCAAAAGCTATTTACTATTACTGTTTCCTTTTTAGTTGTCATAGAAAAATGTTTGTTACAATAATGTTGTACAATTTTGATGACAGAAACAAAACAAAATGCCCTCAGTTCTCAAAACCACAAATCAATCCCAGGCCATTAGACATATCTTCTTTTTAAAATAGCTCTTAATGAAGTGAATTTGATGCCAGTATTTCTAAGTACTTTTTGTAAAATCACTCTAAGCTCAAGGGAAACTACAATATTAGATTAACCATGCGCTGTATATGCAAAAATACAGAGTGAACATTTTTTAAACCTCCAGCATACCTATTGAATATTATTAGTTCATTTGGTTTAAATGTTAAACTACATTTATTATCGTATTGAAAATGTGAAATCCTGGCCCTATAGTCAGTGGAAATTTGGCCATTTACTGCATAAGCTAATGTGATCCTTCCGTTAGGGGAGTAGAGAGGCACTGAGAAGATACTGGAATACTGTGCATACGTGCTGATTCTGTGGGTACTCCAGGGCTGGAGCACCCACAGAACAAAATTAGCAGCTGCTTAGCACCCACTAGCAGCCAGCTTCTTCCTTCCTCTTCGCACTTCCCACCCACCAGCCACTCCACTGATCATTTCTTCCCATTCCCTCCCAATGTTTCCTACCTGCTGCAATCAGCTATTTTGCAGAGAGCAGGAGGCTCTGGGAGGGAGGAGATGGAGCAGGAGTGAAGTGTACTCAGGTATAGGGACTTGGAGGAAGGGTTGGGGGCAAGGCCAGGGACAGAGCAGAAGTGGGCTGGAGATGGGTGCTTGGAGTCAAGAAGTCGGGTGGAGCTGAGAGTTGAGCACCCCCTGGGCTCAGAGGGAGTTGATGCCTATGATAGTGTGTGCAGTTCAAGAATCCATTTGTTGAAAAACAAAAGGATGCAGAAAAGCACTACAAAATTATTCAAGGGCTGGAGAATGTGCCTCACAATAAGAGACTGAAGAAGTTCAATTTGTTTAGTTTATCAGAAAGATTGAGAGGTGACCTGATAACATACCTAAGTACCTTCACGAAGGAAAAGTACCAGGTACTAAAGGGCTCTTTGATTTCACAGAGAAAAACATAAAAACTTCTGTGTGTGTGTGTGTGTGTGTGTAGAGAGAGAGGCGGCGGGGGGGAGGGAGGAGGTGCGAAGGACTTAGATCAAGCCAAACAAATTCAAAAGAGAATTAGGGACAATTTTAACTGTGAGGGTGATTAACCATTGGAACATATTGCCAAGGAAAGAGGTGGATTCTCCATCTCTTGATGCATATAAATCAGGAGCAGATGTCTTTCTCAAAGACAAGCTTCAGCCAAACTCATGTTATTGGACTGAATGCAGGGATAACTGTGGAAAATGTAATGGCCTATGATATGTAGGAGATCAGAGAAGATGGCCCCTTTTTGCCTTAAACTCTGTGAATCTATGTAACACTTGCTGCACTCATCTTCTGAGTGGGTGGATGAGTGGGTTGAGGGGGTCAAAGAATGTAGATAGTACTTTATTAGATACATGTTGCTCTTCTGATGGATCAAATAGAGTTTTATTTTATTTTGTGCCATTTACCACGAGGGTGTTGCTGATCTTCTGCTCAAAATAACTTCAAAAGTTGTCTATTCCACTAAATAACTCATATTTGGGCCCAATCCTACCTCACCTGATGATGATTTATTTATCATCTTCTACAATTAGATGTGGATCAGTATGAGATTTTTTATTCTGCACTTCTTGTACAGAAAATTGCTGTGGTTAATGGCACATTGTGTAGAGATGCTTTCTTACACACATACATACACACATCCACACATACCCACACACACACACACACACCCGGCGATGGCAGGTGTTATTTATTATTTGAAAATAGAATATGGCCATGTATTGAAGTGCTGCGTGGGAATTCAAATTATCTTCAAATTTCCAAGGACAGCTCTTGCTTTTTTGCTTCTTTCTCTGATAAGAACTTGTTCCACTTTCCTGGGCAGTAGCAACTGGAGGACAGTCACATTCCTTTGTACTCTTTTGATACATCAGAATCCCTCAGCAGTTTGCATAAAAATGCCTGTTTTGCAAGGCCATCTGGCAATGTGATTAAAAACTTTTGATACAGCACAAGAGTCTTGAAGTTAATAGCAATGGGAAAGAAGCCTCTCTCTTAGGCTGTATCCAGACTCAGGGGTTTTTTCGAAAAAAGTAGCCTTTTTTCGAAAAAACCTCACCTGCGTCCAGACTCAAGCCGCGTTCTTTCGAAATTAAATCGAAAGAACGCAGCTTTTCTTTCGATGGCGGTAAACTTCATTTCACGAGGAAGAACGCCTTCTTTCGAAAGTTCCTCTTTCGAAAGAAGGCGTTCTTCAATGTAAATAGGGCTTCTTCAAAAGAGAGCATCCAGACTCACTGGATGCTTTCTTTCGAAAAAGCAAGCCGCTTTTTCGAAAGTTCAACGTGCAGTCTAGATGCTCTCTTTCAAAAGAGGCTCTTTCGAAAGTATCTTTCGAAAGAGCCTCTTTCGAAAGAGGCTTGCAGTCTAGACATAGCCTTAGGCTGT
Organism: Pelodiscus sinensis; assembly: GCF_049634645.1. Lineage (NCBI taxonomy): Eukaryota > Metazoa > Chordata > Testudines > Trionychidae > Pelodiscus > Pelodiscus sinensis. Next base: position 96,988,501 of record NC_134713.1, on the reverse strand, counting down.
GTCCAGACTCAGGGGTTTTTTCGAAAAAAGTAGCCTTTTTTGGAAAAAACTTCACCTGCGTCTAGACTGCAGCCGCGTTCTTTCGAAATTAAATCGAAAGAATGCGGCTTTTCTTTCGACGGTGGTAAACCTAATTCCACGAGGAAGAACGCCTTCTTTTGAAAGTGCTCTTTCGAAAGAAGGCGTTCTTGAAAGCAAACAGGCTTTTTAGAAAGAGAGCATCCAGACTCACTGGGGCTATGTCTAGACTGCAAGCCTCTTTCGAAAGAGGCTCTTTCGAAAGATACTTTCGAAAGAGCCTCTTTCGAAAGAGCGCGTCTAGACTGCACGCGGAATTTCGAAAAAGCAAGCTGCTTTTTCGAAAGAAAGCACCCAGTGAGTCTGGATGCTCTCTTTCTAAAAAGCCTGTTTGCTGTCAAGAACGCCTTCTTTCGAAAGAGCACTTTCGAAAGAAGGCGTTCTTCCTCGTGGAATTAAGTTTACCACCGTCGAAAGAAAAGCCGCATTCTTTCGATTTAATTTCGAAAGAACGCGGCTGCAGTCTAGACGCAGGTGAAGTTTTTTCGAAAAAAGGCTACTTTTTTCGAAAAAACCCCTGAGTCTGGACACAGACTGGGTGCTTTCTTTCGAAAAAGCGGCTTGCTTTTTCGAAATTCCGCGTGCAGTCTAGACGCTCTCTTTCGAAAGAGGCTCTTTCGAAAGTATCTTTCGAAAGAGCCTCTTTCGAAAGAGGCTTGCAGTCTAGACATAGCCTTTGATTTCTATATCGCCTCCTTCACTGTAGTGTCTGAGCACCTTACAACTTTGCAATGTGTTTATCCCCACTATGAGAGAGGGAAGGGCTATTAGCCCTCCTTGACAGCTGGGGAGCTGAGATGCAGATAAACAAAATTATTTGCCCAAGATCACCTGTAAACCTCATTTTTGAGGAATAAGGGATCTTGCACAAAAGGTTTTTTTTTTTCTGACAAATGGCCCTGTCTACATGGGGCTTTTTAGCGGCAAAACCTCTTCTGCAAAAAGGATCGGCAGAAGATATGAGAGTGCAATTTGCATACCTTCTGTCACAAAAACCCGGAAGTGTAGACTTAGCTTGAGGAAGCTCTTGGGGGAGTAAGGGGTCAAATCCAAGTCTTTCAATTTGTAGGGTAGTGACAAAGCCACAGGACCCTTCTTCCATCTACCCAAACCTCACAGCCAAAGACCCAGAATCTGAATGAAAACTGATCTATGTGTTTGGAACTAGTCCTTCTCTTTATGGTGCAATGGGCTAAACAAAACCCCAGACTCAAATACTTCCAAACTTTCTTTTGGAGGATAGGTTCAAAATTCATAGTTTGTGATGTCAGCTCACAACTAACAATTAGTCTTTGTTTCTTAGGTAATTACTTTGTTATACCTAATAATTGTATAGTCTGTGTAATTTCCTGAAGATTGCTGGGTAGCTACTATTAGTAGCCGTGATTTATTGGTAGGCAGAAGCCCTGGAATTTCTCTTCCTCTGAACTATCTGATCCTTGGCTCTAAGCATTCATAAGATTCCCAGCCAATGAATGCATTTTTCCTTTCTTACATATTTTTGTGTGTGCAGCACTGCATTGTCAACTACAAATTATAGTATGACATGCTGCTGATCTGCAGCTTCTACACACTGTTGTGTACTTCCCCATTTCACCGTTCCCATCTAGAAATTTCATAATTAAACTACTGCAAATAATAAATGATAATTACAGATTCAATCCTGATTCTAAAAACAAAGCTCCAATAATAGGGGCAATGCTTGAGGAAATTAAGAGAGAATATGTGGGTGGGTTCTGCATTCCTAGCCTCAAAACATGGTTCAAACAAAGTTTACCTATTGCTGACATGGGAGAGAAGCAGAAGTGTCCTCTTGCTTACTTTTTATATATGATGATGGTAATGTGGATCTGCACAGTTCTTGGACTTACCTGCTATGCTACCAGAATGTTTCCTGTCAAATAAGTCAGTTGCAAAGAATCACAAGAGAGATCTCTGCATTGCTTTGAACGTGCAGTCTTTGTGCGTACAGTATTCACCATTACTTGTGCTCTTGCCTCCCTGATATGCCCAGTTCTCTCCTGCACTGAGTTCTGATGCAGGAAACAATCTTGCTCTTTATAAACTATATGGTGGTCTAACACTAACTAGGAAGACCCTGAGGTTCCAAGCTAAAAATGGAAACTAAAAATGACAAACTGGTGGGTATGAGAACTCACAGAACATTTTTTGTCAAGGGGCTCAACAAAGTACACATTCCATCATTGTGCCACTTAGCCCTTGTGTTTTCATTTTATGCCAATCAAAACAAGACTTCTTTTGTCTGTATTAACATGCGGCTTGTGCCCAAACCAATTGCAAGAAGATAAACATCAAACGGCTTCTCTAACAGGATGTGTTCAATTGTCTCTAGACAAAGGAAAAAACTTAAAAAAAAAAGACGACAAAATGAACTGGAAACTCTGATACGTATATTTGCATATAAAAACCCTCCCTCTGCCCTAAGATATTCTATTTACTATACTGATCTATGCTAATTATTAATTTAAATAAGCATTCATCAGAATTTATATTAGATATTATAGTCTGGTGGAATGTGTCAAAAGACAACTTCTTTATTCTGCTCTTTGGATCTATTTATCAGATAAAGCAAAAATCTCCTGCTTATGCTACTCTTTTAGAAGACTTTGATAGGTGAAACTTCTAAAATACAAGTGTGCTACAAATATGCATAGATCTATTTATATAGAGAGAGATACATGCCAACCTCACCATTTTGGGGAAGATCTATGAAAAAGGGGTTTTGCCCTTTTTCCCAAATGTAACAGATATGATAAAGATTCATATCCAGTCTAAATTCACATTTGTCTGGATATGTTCTGTACTAGCAGCTAATTGCACCATAATAAAATAAGGCTGAAAGGGACCTCAAAATGTCAAGTCCAGTCCCAAGTGCTGAGGCTGGATCAAGAAAACCCAGAGTGTTTGTCCAACCTATTCTTAAAACATCCATTGATGGGCAGTCTTTCTTGAATGTCCATTCCTCAATTTAAATACTCTAGTAGTTAGAAAGCATTTCCTACTATCTAACCTAAATCTCTTTTGCTGCAAATTAAGTGTGGTTTGTTGTTTAGATACACAAATTCCATTGTCACAATTAACCTAAGATTTAGAGGAAATCTGTCATGTTTATATTGCATAGATCTTAAGTATGATTTGATACTATACATTTTCATAGAATCATATAACACTAGAACCGGAAGGGACCTCGAGAGGTCATCAAAACCGGTCCCCTGCTCTCTCAGCAGGACCCAGTATTGTCTAGACCATCTCTGATAGATGTCTATCTAACCTACTCTTAAATATCTCTAGAGAGGGAGATTCCACAACCTCCCTAGACTGTTATTCCAGTGTTTAACCATCCTGATAGTTAGAAAGTTTTTCCTAATGTCTAGCCTAAACCTCCCTTGCTGCAGTCCATTGCTTCTTGTCCTATCCTTAGTGGCCAAGGAGAACAATTTTTCTCCCCCCTCCTTGTGACACCCTTTTAGATACCTGAAAATGGCTATTATGTCCCCTCTCAGTCTTCTCCTTTCCAAACTAAACAAGCTCAATTCTTTCAGTCTTCCTTCATAGGTCATGCTTTCTAGATCTTTAATCATTCTTGATGCTCTTCTCTGGATCTTCTCCAATTTCTCCACATCTTTCTTGAAATGTGGTGCCCAGAACTGGACACAATACTCCAATTGAGGCCTGAACAGTGCAGAGTAGAGCGGAAGAATGACTTCTTCTGTCTGCTCACAACACACCTGTTAATGTATCCCAGAATCATATTTGCTTTTTTTGCAACAGTGTCACACTGTTGACTCAAATTTAGCCTCGGGTCCACTATGACCCCTAGATACCTTTCTGCAGTACTCCTTCCTAGACAGTTGCTTCCCATTCTGTATGTATGAAACTGATTGTTCCTTCCTAAGTGGAGTACTTTGCATTTGTCCTTATTAAACTTCATCCTATTTATCTCAGACCATTTCTCCAGTTTGTCCAGATCATTTTGAATTATCATAGAATCATAGAACTGGAAGAGACCTCAGAAGGTCATCAAGTCCAGCCTCTGCTCTAGGCAGGACCAATTCCAACTAAATCAACCCGGCCAGGGCTTTGTCAAGCCAAGACTTAAACACCTCTAGGGATGGAGACTCCACTACTTCCCTAGGTAACCCATTCCAGTGCTTCACCACCCTCCTAGTGAAATAGTTTTCCCTAATATCCAACCTGGACCTCTCCCACCACAACTTGAGACCATTGCTCCTTGTTCTGCCATCTGTCACTACTGAGAACAGCCTCTCTCCATCCTCTTTGGAACCACCCTTCAAGGAAGTTGAAGGCTGCTATCAAATCCCCCCTCACTCTTCGCTTCTGCAGACTAAACAGACCCAAGTCCCTCAGCCTCTCCTCATAAGTCATATGCTCCAGCTCCCTAATCATTTTGGTTGCCCTCCGCTGGACCCTCTCCAATGCGTCCACATCCTTTTTGTAGTAGGGGGCCCAGAACTGGACACAATACTCCAGATGCGGCCTCACCAAAGCCGAATAAAGGGGAATGATGACATCTCTGGATCTGCTGGCAATGCTCCTCTTAATGCAACCTAATATGCCATTAGCCTTCTTGGCTACAAGGGCATACTGTTGACTCATATCTAGCTTCTCATTCACTGTAACCCCCAGGTCCTTTTCTGCAGAACTACTACTTAACTGGTTGGTCCCCAGCTTGTAACTATGCTTGGGATTCTTCCGTCCCAAGTGCAGGACTCTACACTTGTCCTTGTTGAACCTCATCAGATTTCTTGTGGCCCAATCTTCCAATTTGTCTAAGTCATTCTGTACCCTATCTCTACCCTTAAGCGTATCTACCTCTCTCCCCAGCTTAGTGTCATCCGCAAACTTGCTGAGGGTGCAATCTATCCCCTCAGCCAGATCATTAATAAAGATATTGAACAAAACCGGTCCTAGAACCGAACCTTGGGGCACTCCGCTAGAAACCGACTGCCATCCTGACATCGAGCCATTGATCACTACCCGCTGGGCCCGGCCTTCTAGCCATCTTTCTATCCATCTTACCGTCCTTTTATCCAATCCACAATCCCTTAACTTGCTGGCAAGAATATTGTGGGAGACCGTATCAAAAGCCTTGCTAAAGTCAAGATATATAACATCCACTGACTTCCCCATGTCCACCGAGCCAGTTACCTCATCATAGAAGCTAATGAGATTGGTCAGGCACGACTTGCTCTTTGTGAATCCATGCTGACTATTCCTAATCACTTTCCTCTCATCCAAGTGCCTCAATATGGATTCCTTAAGGATCCCTTCCATGATTTTTCCAGGAACCGAGGTAAGACTGACCGGCCTATAGTTCCCTGGATCATCCTTCTTTCCTTTTTTGAAGATGGGCACTACATTTGCCTTTTTCCAGTCATCCGGGATTTCTCCCGATCTCCATGACTTTTCAAAGATAATAGCCAAAGGCTCTACAATGACATTTGCCAACTCCCTCAGTATCCTCGAATGCACTAAGTCCGGACCCATGGATTTATGTACGTTTAGCTTTTCTAAATAGTTCCTAACCTGTTCTTTACCCACCACGGGCTGTCCATCTTCATCCCATCTTGCGTCACTTGGCGCAGAAGTCCAGGAGCCGACCTTGTCCGTGAATACAGAGGCAAAGAAAGCATTGAGTACTTCAGCTTTCCCCACATCATCTGTCACTAGGTTACCTCCTTCATCCATTAGGGGCCGCACACCCTCTCTGATCACCTTCTTCTTGTTAACATGCCTGTAGAAACCTTTCTTGTTATCCTTCACATCCTTAGCCAGTCGCAATTCCATTTGCGCTTTCACCTTCCTGATAACCCCCCGGCATTCTCGAGCTATACCTTTAAACTCCTCCCTGGTCATTTGTCCAAGTTTCCACTCTTTGTAAGCTTCCTTTTTGTGCTTAAGTTCACCAAGGATTTCCCCTGTAAGCCAGTCCGGTCTCCTACCATGTTTGCCTCTCTTGCTACGCATCGGGATGGTTTCTTTCTGTGCTTTCAATAAGGCTTCTTTAAAATACTGCCAGCTGTCCTGGACTCCTTTCCCCTTCATGTTAACATCCCAGGGGATTCTGCCCATCAGATCTCGGAGGGAGTCAAAATCTGCTTTTTTGAAGTCCAAGGTGTGTATTTTACTACTCTCTTTTCTTCCTTTGGTCAGGATCCTGAAATCTACCATCTCATGATCACTGCTTCCCAGGTTGTCACCCACTTCCACTTCCCCTATTAGTTCCTCCCTGTTTGTGAGCAGAAGGTCAAGCTGCGCACGGCCTCTGGTCGGATCCTTCAGCACCTGTGTCAAGAAGTTATCCCCAACATTCTCCAAAAACTTCCTGGATTGCCTGTGTACTGCCGTATAGGTTTCTCAGCAGATGTCAGGGTGATTAAAGTCCCCCACGAGAACCAGGGCCTGCAATCTGGAAGCTTCGCTCAGTTGTCCGAAGAAAGCCTCATCTACCTCATCCACCTGATTCGGTGGCCTGTAGCAAACACCAACCACAACATCAATGCTGTTGTTTGCTACTCTAAACTGAACCCATAGACTCTCAACAGGTTTTTCTCCCTCTTTATACTGGAGTTCAGAGCAATCGTAATGCTCTCTTACATATAGTGCAACTCCTCCTCCTTTTCTCCCCTGCCTGTTGTTCCTGAATAGTCTATATCCTTCCATGACAGCGCTCCAGTCATGTGAGTCATCCCACCAAGTCTCTGTTATCCCAATTAAATCATATTTCTTGGTCTGGGCCAAGGCCTCCAGTTCTTCCTGTTTGTTCCTGTTTGGAGGATTATGACTCTATCCTCCAAAGCAATTTCAACTCCTCCCAGCTTGGTATCATTTGCAAACTTAATAAGCGTACTCTCTATGCCAATACCTAAATTGTTGATGAGATATTGAACAGAACCGGTCCCAAAACAGATGCCCGTGGAACCCCACTTGTTATGCCCTTCCAGCAGGATTGTGAACCGTTAATAACTACTCTCTGAGAACAGTTATCCAGCTAGTTATGCACCCACCTTAGAGTAACGCCATCTAAGTTGTATTTGCCTAATTTATTTATAAGAAGATCGTGCAAGACTATATCAAATGCCTTACTAAAGTCTAGGTATACCATGTCCACCATTTCTCCCTTATCTACAAGACTCATTATCCTATCAAAGACGACTATCAAATTGGTTTGACATGATCTGTTCTTTACAAATCCATGCTGGCTGTTACCTATCACCCTATTATCTTCCAGGTGATATCTTCTTCTTATCTTCATGTTCTATCACATTATTAATCCATGGATTAAAGGTCCCAAACAGAATAAGATGACAGAAAAGATAGAGATGTAATGTTTTGTCATGCCAATACAGTCAAAACACTCAATTTAGGATTTATCATCATCTTTAACTCAGTGTGATTGTATGTAAGTACTGAATGAGTTAGTCAACAAAGTGAGGTCTTCTTTCTATGAAATATATTCTTATATCTATTTACTAAGATTTAAATTTGTAAAAAATGAGGACATGCTGTCCTCATATATGGCACAATTAATCAGGATTAACATGCACATTACATATTAATGTTTTATAGAGCATCCTCATCCTAAAGGGACACACTGGGCCAAGTTCACTGCAAGTGTAAGTGGATAGAGTTCCACTGTCCAGCACTGCTTCACCCAGCCATGAATACCATTTGCAGAAAGGATTGGTACTAGATTCTCTACTGATACCCTGCATGCAAATACTCCAGATAAATTCCAGTATCATGAAACTAAAAAGCAGTATTGCAAAACACTCAGGGCCTAATGTGTCAGATGAGGGTGGATATAGAAAACGAGCCTCCCATTGCTCCGTTGGTTTCCCTGAAAGCAGAGGAAGACATCCACAGTTCCAAATATGTTATGGAACTGAGAAAGAATTTCTAGTGTCTCTCTTCCTCCTTTCATATCACGTTTGTTGGGAAGAGCACAGTCTATAAAGTGCATAATTTACAGTGAAGTACAACCTCTCAGTATAAGACTTTGAGACCCTTCTTGTCGAGTGATACTCTATTTGTGGATTTAGCCCCACAGAAAAATGTGAGAATGAAAAAGAGGAAGGTGTGTTGATGGATCAGCCTAAAGCTGGCTTTCTAACATTTGTGTGTACAGCTCATGCACACAGTGCAGTATGCCCTAAAGCCAACAATACTGCTTTAACAAAGAGATCAAGGACTTTATGGGTTATGCATTCATTGAAAGTTACTAAAACACTCATTGTATCATGTACTGTACCTGTGATTCTGTGCTGAAAAAAGTCTTGTGGGAACTCCTCACTGTGTCAAGAGGATAATTATTATTTACTGATGTAAGCAGGGGCTGAACTGCTGCTTGCTATCAGCCAGCTAAAAGGAGGTGTGGGTGAGCCCACTACAATTGTTTAGCTCTGCAACGTAATTAACTGTTAACTGTTGATATGTAAATACAGCTCAGGAGAGAATACGAGGTGTGGCTATGTAAATCCCATTCAGCCAGGGCTGGTGGAGGGTCAGTGTTGGAATGGAATGTGGAGAATTATAAATAATTTGGGACTATTGTGGGGGGTCACTAATCATGCTACCCATAAATGTGGGAACTGTAAAACATGCCACCAGTGCTTGCAGGAGAGACACCACCATCATGGTAAGAGGTCTCAGAAGAACAAGCCTCCCCCTTTCCAGAGTTGAGTGAACTGAGCTGGGGGGAAGGGTTAAAGGGCTTGAGTCAACCTGCTTCACATACCCGCCAGGTGTGAGCTATAAGACTGGCCCAGCCTGCCCCTTTCCCCCTGAGGAGTCTTTTCTTTTGGTAGTCCAGTAGAAGCTGGATTCCTTTGCCAGTCCAGCTGGTGGCTAGCGAGTTGAAATCATGGAGATCTGAAATCACTGGTTTGGCTGAGAGCCAGACCCATTGCAGCCAGTGGAGTGGCGGTGACCAGCAGAGTGGTTGGTGGGAATCACTGGCTGGTGGCGTAACATGGTGTGGAGCAGCGGCAGGCGAGGAGCAACGACCAGTGGCATGGAGCAGCAACCTTGGTGTGGCACGGTGACCAGCGTGGCGTGGAGGGGTGGCAGCAGGCGAGGAGTGGCGGCAGGTGAGGAGCGGCGGCAGGCGACCAGCGGAGCGTCCGGTGGCGTGGGATGAGACAGCTGGTGGAGCATGGTGGAGTGTCGTAAGGTGCCCCCTATCTATCCTGCCACCTCCATTTCTACCCAAGTTGGGAGGTGAAACTCTGCAGGTGAACTTTGGGACTCTGGGTGGCACAGACCAGGGACAGAGACTCTTGGGGTGTTGGACTCTTTGGACTTCAGGTGATTCTTGGCTGGGGGGCGGGCTTAGCTCATGTTTGGGCTATGAACTCTGTTTGTGGTGTTTCTCCCAAGTTAATGCCGTATGACTTCTCTCTCTGTTTCATTAAATGTTTCTTTCCTACACTCAGACTCAGTGCTTGCGGGTGGGGAAGCATTGCCTCTCAGAGGCACCCAGGGGTGTGTGAATTTCCCAGATCACTGGGTGGGGGCTCAAGCCAGTTCTGTGAGAGATAGACCCCAATATATTGAACCCAGCCCTGGTTACTGCCAGGCCTACCCAGCAGAAGGGTTACACTATGAAAATAAACAAGAGTGTTTTGAGTGTTAATTATGTATTCCTAGGGATCCTCATTAACTCCAAAATTGCTCACACATTGAATTACAGAATATCAGATAATATTTTAGAATAACAACAATTATTTCTTATCTTTAAATGTTTTATATCTGAATTGCATTCTTGGGCTTGATGTTGTTTCAAAGTTTCAGGTCTTCTGGGTAATGTAAGACTTAGGCTATGTTTAGACTGCAGATACCTCTGGCATCCTGGAAAAGCTATGCCGTGTCCAAGGAATGCAACTGCTTTTTTTAAACAATTTTGGAAAAAGCGGACACATTCTTTCGCCATCCCTGTAATCCCCATTGTATGAGGAAGAAGGGATGTGTCAAAAGAGGAGGTTTTTCTGAAATTTGGCCCCATGGAGAGTAATAGGTCCCTGAAAGGGGCAACAATAGAAACTATGAATCACTCAGTTACTACAATAACATACAAATACTCAAAATAGGTAGATACACAATAGAATAGAAGAACAATATCTATTTTGCTACTTTAATTCCACTGAATTTTATTTCTAGTTAATTGAAAATAAATACATCTGTACAAAAAGAAATATGCTTGGGCCTGCTGGATTATGCAGATAAGTCATTCAGAGGTTGCTGGAATGTAACGTATCTGCAGATGGATTGAAATTCTACTGTAGTCGATTATCAGTTTGTCAAGTGCTGACAAACATTTTTGCTAAAACATGATAATATGCCAGCAAGACATGATTTGTTTTTAGTGTACTTTCCTTTTTTTAAAAGTGAATCCTTCCTGCACAAATAAATTTCAACCTGCTTGGTTCATGCTGAAATGTGTCTTCAATTTTAGTAGGAGGGAGCATCTGCCCCTATTTCAGTTCTCCAGGAAATATCCAGGGACTCCCACCATAATATCTATAAAGTTAAATTATTCTGTCCATTATATCCATTGAACCCTGTTCATATTCATGGGGTAATGGAAGTGAGGGTAGATTTTTCTAATGTAAGTTGCTAGTGTTGACAGTTACTGCTGCCAGGAGCTGTGTCTTATTACTGAAGCACTGGGCAGACTTTATTAGGAGATTGTGCCTTCTGCTTGCTTAGAATCTGTCACTTGAAGATTTGGGAAGGTCAGCTAGAGACTTTTCCAGAAGGGATGTGACTTGCTCTTGCTAAAATAGTCTGGTACTGCAGTTAAAGTTAATAAGAGACAAACACAAACCTAATGGCTAGCTATGAAAAGTGCTTATGTGCTATTCCCCAGTGTTATAAATGCATCCCATGCAGGAATAATGAGCTTTCCCTCATTTTCTGTAGACTAGGTCCTTGCAGACATAGTCTGCGGAATACTTACTTGTAATAACAGCATTTTCCTCACAAATACCCACTTACGATTCATCCAAGAAAAGAGCAACCCAAAAAGTAAGAAAACTTTCCCTAGCAAACTATTAAACATAGAAATGTTGCTTTAGGGCCACACACTCCCTCCCTCCATTCCACAACAGAGGAGTACCTGGCTCCACAAAAGAAGGGTGTTATTTCAGTGGCATGCTTCTCTTATTTATTACCTGTGGATACCAGTATTTGGTCCTCTATTAAATGAGTTTTATAGATTCAGCTATGTCCTCAGTGGCTGTTTGCTCACAGCAGAAAAGCCTCCGCATGTTTGAACACAGTTGGCAGTTTCAGCCCATTATTGAAATAGCAAGTGTTTTGCAAGCCAACACCAGGGTATTGACAGAGCTGCATATGATAGTCCTCTGACTTACATAAGCATCACACACAGAGATTTTTCTCCTTTAAAATTTATGAATTATTGAGCTGTTTCAATGCTTGAAGCCCATGTAGATAATTTCCCCCACTCCTAAATGAAAAATAAAAATTAAAAATAGTTAAGTACATATATCCACTTTGCTTTGAAGTGGAATAGAAAGTGGAAAGACTCAGCTAATCAAATACTTCTACACTGGTCAAAATTTGCAGCTTTGCAGAGCATCCTGCAGGCCTTATTGGTATTATTCTTTAAAGCCTTAGGGACCTGATCCTGTATTCTTTGTGTATCCAAAATTCACACAGAATTTAATGAGAGGGATTAAGGAATGTGAGATAAGGCCTTAAATAACTAGTCAATTTAGATTCTGATCTTGCAAACACTTACACTTGAGCTCAGCTTGAAACCCCGTGAGCAGACCGACTATAACCAGTGTACATAGGTCTTGGCAAGTTTGGGCCTTATTATGTTTTAAAACAAAACAAATTAAAATCCTCCATTGCTACCTACAACTTCATGGTTGTCACAGTGCTACACACCATGATTACTCAGGACTTTACTAAGTTAGATAATCAGTTGTTAGGACCCATATCCATCTACTCTGAAAGCACAGCACTTTATCTTGTTAGTAATATGGGGTGTATGGCACAGGTAAGCAGTTTTGATTGCAGCTACTGAAATAGCATGAAATTGTTCTTTCTTTCTCTCTTGTACACATGTACACACAGGTTTTCTCTTTATCCAGTCCTTAGCAGCATATTTAGAACTAATTTAAAAATGTATGCCATGCTCTCTGCTCCCCCCCCCCCGCCTTATATATATAAATATATATATTGTCTGAAAGTCTGTTTGTTCAAGAACTCCTCCTAAACGGTAAGAGCTACGTCCACAAAATTTGCCACCTTCTTTTTCTCCTACCTTAAAATAAGGTCAGGATTTGGTTATGCAAGGACAATCAGAAGCCCCAAATAAGGGGCAGTTCTTCTTTGAGTGCTTGCTCATGTCTATTCCACTTAGGTGTGTGCATACTGCGTGCACGGATTGCTGGAGAGTTTTCCCTTAGACTAGAGGTACCCATCGGGTTAGCTGGGAAGCCCTCTGGAGTGGCGCTGCTGTATCGGTGCATATGTATCCCTATTGGCCCTCCACTCTTTCAGTTCCTTCTTACCGACCATGAAGGTCATTGGAGCTCCCTTCTCACTTGCCTTCAAGCGTGATCTCAGCAGCGGTATTCATAGCGTTCTAAGTAGTTAGCACCTTGTTAAACCGTTTTGTTTCTTATTCAAGTTACTTTCCATGTTAGATAGAGTTAGAAAAGTTGTTGGGGTTGGGGCTCGCCTGTTGCGTCCCCTTCTTGCCCGAGCCATGGGACATTATATACTACAGGTACCTGGCTTAGAGCTGCCAACTTTCCCAACCAGACAAATACCATCATTTCAGTAGTGACGATGGGCAGTAGTAGAATTATACTCTTTTTAGTAAGTAAAAAGCTCATAATTAAGACTATACAGGCTACACATAAAGGACATTTCCTTCTGTCTATACCATGGAACATTTGCAGTCATACTGGAATGGTTACAGTGAAAGTTCTGGGAAGGTTTAAAACCAACTCACCTCTTTTAGATTTTTTCAGTGGAAAAACTAAAGGAAACACTTGAAGTAACATTTTCCTCCCTCTAACAAACTCTTCACATTTTCTTGGAATATGAACACACAATAATTATGGGACAGATTTTGAAACTCTTATGATGTCACTGGGATTACTACAAGAGAATGATTTTCTCCTCATCCTAGGAATAACAGAATCTGACCCTGTAATAGTAACCACATTTGAATGCCAATGTTATGAATCAAAATTATAATGTGAACTATGTACTCTATATATTATTGGGAGATTTGGAAATCCTGAGCATTCTTTGGTGAGCATGCTTTGGTAAGCAAGGGTTTTTCAATCAATATGAAGATGAGCATAATTCTCTCTCCTCTGATATGTGATTTATTTAGGTCAGTTTTTTGCTGTCAGTTAAACAAGTATATATCCAGAATAATTCCACTGACTTCGAAAGAGTTACTCTGGATTTAAGGCAGTATAACGGAGCACAATTTAGCCTATAGTGTGTTACATTTTTCACACAGGTAATCTATCCTGCTTAGATACAAGCCAGTCAAAAATGTCCCTCCAGTAAAACAGGAATTTGGAAAAGATCTGCAAATAATTCTCATAATTAGTTGTCAGAAATCACTTAGCCTGGGTCTACTCTACAAAGAAAAGTTGAAAAAAGTTATGCAGACTGAGAACCGCAATTTGCATATCTTTTCCCGCTTTTCTTTTGAAAGAGGCTTTTCTGAAATTTGGCCTGTCTACACTGTACCAAATTTTAGAAAAACCTCCTCTTTCAACACATCCCTTCTTCCTCGTACAATGAGGATTACATGGATGGCAAAAGAATGCATCCACTTGTTTGGAATTGTTCCGAAAAAGTGGACATGTTCCTTGGATACTGCAAAGCTTTTTTGGGATACCCCTGGTATCCCAGAAAAGCTCTGCAGTCTAGACATAGCGTAGTCAACAATACAATATAAATGAAAGAGAAGAATCACTATAATCAGCTGGTTTACACATGCATCTGGTGTATAAGAGCATCCAATTGTAATTCAAACCAGTTTTTACTTAGTTAATTATACTTCATAGGCTGAATTCAGTCTAATTTAGAAGAGAAGCATCAAATGAACAGTATATACTTCCACACACGAAAGATGAAGGTTTCTTACCTAGCATGCAAACACATTTGGCATTCTGTTCAGGACTATCAAATGAGATTTCTCCACACCTCTGAAAGAAAAAGAGGAACATATTTAATGTGGCAGTGTTTCTTAAACTTATTTTCTACTTTCTTTATTCCCATCAGCGCTGATAAAACACAGATCCATAACTCAAGGGCAGATGGCATGGTCAGAAGGTTTTCGGATAGCCCACATTTTAGGATGAGAAAAGAATCTGCTTCTATTAAGTAAAGTAATTCATACACCTCATTTTCCTGCTGTAAACATAGTACTAATTGGATATTTGCAGGGAGAACAGAAAGCAGAACTGGGTAGAAAACTAATTTGTGAATTGGTTAGTTCAATGTATTTCAATTTCAAGTTGTGGTATGAAATATAGATTAGAGGCTAGGTGAATTGGCATTCATGGAACTCCTGTCTGGAGTCTCAGCCTAAAATGCACTAATCATAAGACTTTGCAGATCCATTCCTACTGACAAGCATTGTCACAAAGCCAGAAGGATATGGCTACGGGATGGTGCAAAACCAAACAAAGTAAAAAAGCAATGCCTTCCCTGCTGTGCACAAAGAGGTAACAGAGAAAGTGATCTTAACATCTCATTTCTTGGGAAGGCATGAGTCAGAGAAGGAAACTTCAACTGCCTTGGATAAATATTGATATTTTGCTACTGCTCTGATTTTAACCCATTGTATAGTTTATTTAAAATTGGTTAATGGATAGGGGAACTCTTAACCATACAAGAATTTCAGAGGGGATAGCCGTGTTAGTCTGTAACTGGAAAAATTTAAAAAACAACAAATAGTCTTGCAGCACTGTAAAGATGAACAAAAAATGTGGATGATGTCATGAGCTTTCATGAACACAACCCACTTGAAAAGGTGGGTTGTGCCCACAAAAGCTGATGATACCATCTACATTTTTTGTTAGTTTTTAAGGTGCTGAAAGACTATTTGTTGTTTTTTAAGTTTTTCCATACAAGAATTTGACAGGCCTTGTCAAAGTCTTTTTTAAAATAATACATTGGTAGACAGAATATAAGAGGAGTAAATTTAAACAAGAGGTAGAAACAGTTTTAAAAGAGACCAAAGATTCTGTATCTGCTAGCAAAACCTACAGGAATTCTTTAGTTGTGTTGAACATAAGTGCTAAACAAAGGAACAGCTCTAGTAAACAGCTTGTTACTATACATTCATTTATATTCTGAGAAACCAAGAACACATGTATAGCTCAGACTGCAACATATATGGGTAAAGAATGTGTTTGTATACCACAATTAAATTACAGCACTATATATGTAAGTTTCATTATTAATGAATAATCCACTCAGATGCATAGTTTTCATGAAACATATTGCGTGCAATAAAGTTTATATTTTTAAGGTTCTATTTATACTTTCATATTTCATTCATTCTTTTATTTAGGAGGAAACTGTTTTTCATATTCCTGAGAGCACAATTTATAGCAGTTTAATGTGAAAAAGACAACTTTTTGTCCTATGACTACAAGATGGTTAATGGGCCACTTTATCTTGAATGGTGTCTTAGGATATGTGTTAACTACTGACTCTGAACTGTTCAATCTTGTATTTAGCTGTGACACTCTGATGCCCTGCCTACACTAAACTTACATCAACATAACTACATTGTGATGATGTGTGAAAAATCCACACTCCTGAGCAACACCGTTACACTGACTTAATACCCATTTCAGTCAATACTATATTAATGGGAGGGCTTCTCCCCTCAACATAACTAATGCTTCTCATGGAGGTGGCTTAACTACGCTGGTGGAAGATCTCTTGTCAGCATAGTAGGATCTGCACTGAAGTGCTACAGCAGTGTAGCTGCAATACGCATAGATCTATCATGACCACCTTTCCCAGACCTGCCAAGGAGCTCTGTGTAGCTCGAAAGCTTGTCTCTCTCACCAGTGGAAGTTGGTCCAATTAAAGACATTACTTCTCCTATCTAGTCTTTCTAAATTTTCAAATATAATACTTTGAGATAGTTTGTCTGTCTATTTGTTCAACAACTCTTCCAAAATGGTAAGAGCTAGGACCACCAAATTCAGTATACAGCCTCCTCTTCTCATTAATTAAAGCAAGGTAAGGTTTTGGTTGTGCTAGGAAAATGGGATGTACCTGGAATGGGATTGCATCTCATAATACCATACAGAGAACAGAATAATTAGGCAGGTAAAAGGGCCTGTGGGGTGGGGGGGGCACCCCCTCATCTGGGACCACTCCAGTCCCAAGCCCCCCACAACCCAAACATCCTTTAGGGAGGGCACAGGAGGCTGATGTTCCCCCCAAATTCATATGGGGTCATTGCTGGCTGTTCCCTTTTGTCAGGGAGTGAGGGAACAGTGCCCAGTTTGCTGCATTCCTCATTCTGGCTGGGGAGCAAAGGGGGCAGATGAGCTGTGCACTTTACTTTTGCTCTTGACAAGGATAAGAAGGGGAAGAAAACGAACAACTCCAGTACGAATTTTCCTTTTTATCTTCAAAAAAAAATAAAAAAATAATAGAATTAAGGACCTGAGTAACACCAGGTAAATGTGCTCATAATGATATAAAGCAAAGTACATCTTTTACATATTTTTGAGTAGATAAGGGGAATTTATATCTTTCCTTACCCTAATCATTATAAGGCATATTATAGATAATATATCATATTTAAAACAATTTACCAATAATAAAGAGAGTTATGAAAAATAATTAATCCTCATAACAACTCTGTTTAAAATGTGTGTTATTATCAGAATCAGGAATGCCTGGTCTTGTTCGGAGACAAATTTCAATATGCTCTCTCATCCTTTGCATGGATAACCATATTATTTTAACTTGAGACTGGTAAAAGTTTATAGTGCTGTGAATACACTAGTGCATTTTACGTGTCTGATTCAAACCAATGGAAAAACTCCCATCACTGTCATTAGTGGTTGGACTGGGCCCTAATAAATAAATAGGTCCCATTCCATGCCACTGAATTCTGAGTCTGGTCCATAGTCTTAACTATGGGCAAAATTAAGAATTAAACCAAAAGCCAGTCGCGAATATTATAGAAGCAACAGTGCACAATGTAACCCCATTCACCAGATTTTGTTCTAAATATTTTACACTCTGTTGTATCAATGCTCCTGGGAGAATAGCACAGAGCATATAATAAAGCAAAAGTCCCCATCACTGAGAAGTTTTGGCAAGCCTCTTAAAGTATTTCTTCTCCTCCTGCTTTGTTTCCAATTTAATTTCCTTTAACCTTTTCAGTACTTGTATCATTTTTTCTTCTGTAAAGTGAAGTGATTAGTACTTTCTCTTAAAATACATTTTATTACTTCATAGTGACAGTTATAGTAAGAATCTAAAACTAGAAAACTTCAGGTAAAAAGTAAACAAGGCTTAAGATGATACAATAGAACATCATCATAATTAGACTAAACATTTAGGACCTGCCATTTTTACACTCTCCTTCACCTCCCTCACACCAAAATAAATACAAACAAACAAACAAAAGCTCCACTCCCACACACAACCACTTCATATATAAAAGCATCTAAAAAGAGCAACCTGATGCCCTATATTAACTCTCTCTAGCATCTAGTCCTATCCGCCTCAAAGACTGCAAAAGATAGCACCAGTATTTCAAGTAAATTATAGGAAATTCCCACACTAGTTCACCCACACCAGACCTCAACATTTTCTTCCTGTTCTTTATGGGAATATCATAGTAGCTTGGCCCAACCTAGCTGAGACTCTTCTGGGTTTCTTCAAATTATCCCTATTCTTTATGCAGTCCCAGGTCTGGTATGGGGCCATATCCCCCAGGACTCCCTCTGTGGAAATTTCCACTGGGCCATTAAAAGAGTTCAGTTCCTCTTTTAGGATGCAAAGTCCAGGGCACTTTCCCAGTGACTGGGCCTACCCTCTACTCTGTGTCCCAGCTCAGGGAAAACTTTCAAAAGTCATTAATTATTTTCTCATCTATTTTTGCCATAGGTTTTCCCAAAAGTTGTTTACTAATCTAATGAATATGCTTATTTTTGTCTACTGCTAGTAGAAGAGTAGCAAGTTGTGATATTGGAAAATTGTGATATGGAAAATTGAAAAAATATTCAGCAAAGTTGAAAAATTTTATTTTGGGGGAAACTGCTACTTTCCATCCAAACCCATTCTGATACAATTTGCTGAATGCACTGACCCCCTTGGGACATTGTTATTTAAGTTATGTTTCTGGAAACAAAGGGTGAAATCTTGACACCCCCCCATTTAACACAGTGGGTATGTCTACACTACAGAGGAAGATTGAAGCTGCCACTGTCGATCTTCCAGGCTTTGAATTAGCGGTCTAGTTAAGACAGCTAATTCGAACTTAGAGAGGCGCTCAGGTTGATACCAATAACCTTGCTTTCATGAGGAGTAAGGGAAGTCAGAGGGAGAATGTTTTCCCTTCCACTTCCTGCTGTGCAGATAACGCCAAAAGCTGAGTTAAAGTACTTCTACTTCAGCTATGCAATTAACATATCTGAAGTTGTGTATCTCAATTCAACTTTGTCCCGTAGTGTAGACATACCCAGTAAGGGCATGTCTACACTTAAAGGGCAGCAGCATCTGGTGTAGATACTCTATGCTCGTGGAAGAGAGCTTTCCCTTCTGCATAGTAAATCCATTTCTGCAATCAGCAGAAGCTCTGCCAGCCACATATGCTCTTCCATTGACATAGTGTTGTGTACCTGAAAGCTTATGTATATGTAACTTTTTTTGCTCGCAGGGTGGTTTAATCCCACCCCAAGAGGCATAAATTATGCTGATGTAGGCTGTAGTATAGACACAGCCTGAGAGTTTTCCCATTAATTACTGCTAAAGCCAGAATTTCACAAGACTATATGCAAATCACAGGAAAGAGATGAGTTTTGGACACCACATTTTTCAGGCAACAGCATGGAGACTCTACCTATTCACAAGGATACATGTAAAGAACTGGACAATGTCCAATATGGCTGCTGTAAACTTTCATAGTTCCATTAAAGCTAATGGAATTACATCAATTTACACAAAAGTTGAAGGCCATAACTGAGTACTAAAGGTATTTGGTTTTGAGAATTTTTGCTTCTTTTTTCTTCAGCCTCCCAGACTTACAGGTTTGACTTCTTTATATGGTCTGGACTTCTTTAGTCCGGCACTATCTGTGGTCTGGTGTCCCCAAGGGTGCTTCCAGGCTGGAGCACTCATGGGGAAAAGCTCCCTCGCCCCTCAGCAACTCCTCTCCTGTCCTCCCTGAACTTCTGATGTGCCACAAGAACAGGAAGGGAAGAAGGAGGAAGGACCAGAAGCGGGGACAGGAGATGCTCGGGGGAAGAGATGGGATGGCTGCAGAGCCCAGGGGCCAGATACTAGGAATGCAGCCCTGTAGCCGATGGTGGTGGTTGGGAGCATAGCCTGGCTGCTATGGGAGCTCCAAGTGCTCCAACGGGACTATGCTCCTGGGACTCTGCATCTACCCTGCCTCTTTCCCTGAGTGCCCGCTCCAGGCTCTGCTTGGTGAATGCCAGCCCCTCTGCTACCACCAAAGCAGAGCCCGACAACCAATGGCCACAGAACTGCTGCTATTGACATTTCCCGGTCCCTGGTTCAGAACCAGTCAGGTGCCAGGCCAGGGAGGTACAACCTGTACTATTATGATATTCCATGCATATTGACAAACACAGTAAGCGGTTTGTCCTCAATAAGCTAAGTTTACTCAGTCATTTCCAAGAACTCATTTTTCTTGCCCTTTCCTTAGATAATATTTTCTGCTTCTAGCAAAAGCACAGGGAAATGGATAATGTAGAACAACATTATTTGGTTATAAATAATTTTCCTCACTTCACCATACTGCATATGCTTTCTCATTCTGACAGATTTATGGATAAAAATGCAGCATTTCCTGCAATTTTTACTAATGCATTTTGGTGCCAAAATAGAAAACTTCTATGGTCTACTGGAACATGGAACACTATGGGGGAATGAGACAGTCTCCGAAGCAATACGTGCTTCTTTTATTTTGTTTTCTCTTTTACAGAGGTTGTTTCTCATTTAAGCTTTCCTGGCAGTTTGCAGGAAATAAATAAAAGGGGGGAACCAAAGATTTCCATCTTTTAAAATATACAACCCTAGTCCTTTCCATTATAGAAATGCTATACTTTATCTACATGGTAGCATATGTACCTGCTGTTGCTTAAGTCTTTAACTGAAGTCATTTCTTTGGAAAAATAAATGAAAAATATAATGCTTTATTTCAATAATCATATATTTAAAATAAAGAAGAAAAATGAAGGCTGGAGTGAGAGTTTGGGGATGAGAAGGGGTAGGAGATGGATTACTTAGGGCATGGGGAGGGAGGTGCTGGCCATTGTCTTGGTGATGCAGCTGTCCTCAGTGGCCACTCTTAGGCTGTGTCCAGACTCAGGGTTTTTTTCGGGAAAAGTAGCCTTTTCCCGAAAAAACTTCCCCTGCGTCCAGACTCAAGCCGCGTTCTTTCGAAAATATTTCGAAAGAACGCGGCTTTTCTTTCGATGGCGGTAAACCTCGTTTCACGAGGAAGAACGCCTTCTTTCGAAAGTTCCTCTTTCGAAAGAAGGCGTTCTTCAATGTAAATAGGGCTTCCTCGAAAGAGAGCATCCAGACTCACTGGGTGCTCTCTTTCGAAAAAGCGGCTTGCTCTTTCGAAAGATCTGCCTGCAGTCTAGACGCGATCTTTCGAAAGAGGCTCTTTCGAAAGATGCTTTCGAAAGAGCCTCTTTCGAAAGAAGCCTGCAGTCTAGACATAGCCTTAGTATCACATCCCTCCTCTCTGTGCTCCTCCCATTCCATATTATGGAAAACAGTCTCATTTTCAGCGCTTCCCATTTTCCAGGCACAACCACACGCTGACCTTGGTTTAAGTTACAGTTAGGGGAAGCTGCATACCAAATTTGGTGGTCCTCGCTTTTGCAGTTTAGGAGGAGTTCTTGAACAAACGGACTCACAAATGCAGAGACGGACTTACAGACAGACACACTCAATAGCTAGATAAACACTTATATTGGTACCAGCAGTTCAGACATCTGTGAGGCTGTTAGTATATTAAAACAGCTATCTGAATAAAGGAAGTTGAAACTCCTAATTTGCTTTAAAAACAACTGCATTTTGTATAAATATATGAAAATAAAGGTTATAGCAATTTCATTAAGGGTCAGAGTTAGTGGTCTTCTATTACAGGTTCTCTTCAGTTATGTTCTTAAAATTGCCTGAAAATAGGAGTCTGAATGATATAAATATCTCATGATATTTAAAAATGATAAGCAAAAAAGTGAACAAGACATGAGTCAACATCAATGCTAAGAAAATACAGGAAGATAGGTATTGACAACCCTTTTGGTCCATATAATCCTGCATTCTGTTTCTGACAATGGCCAGGTACTTCTAAGGATGATGCAAGAAACCCTGAAGATATGGGGTGATCTTCCTCCTGTGAAAGTCTAGTCTTAATCCCTAGGACTATAATCCCTTTCAATACAATAAGATGTGATTATTTTAACTTTTCTTATTCTTATCTATGTAAATGTCAATGACACCCTTTCTGAATTCTTCATCTCAATGACATCCAGTGGCAGTGAGTCTCACAGTTTAATTATAGTGATAGAAATGTAGCCGTGTTAGTCTGGTGTATCTGAAGCAAAATACAGGACTATGTAGCGCTTTAAAGACTAACAAGATGGTTTATTAGATGATGAGCTTTCTTGTATCCTTTGGTATATATGGCTGTGACTATTTTCTTCCACTATTTGATAAGAGGAAGTGGGTCTGGCCCACGAAAGCTCATCACCTATTAAACCATCTTGTTAGTCTTTAAAGTGCTACATAGTCCTGTATTTTGCTTCAGTTTAATTATACACTGTGTGACAGAGAGTCTCCTTTGATCAGTTTTGAATTTGACACTGTTCAGCTTTACATTGCAATGCTCAGAGTGGGGAACAAGACCCAGCCCCCTCAAGCACTAGAATACAATATTGTGAGGGGTGCTCACTTGCCAACATTTCTACATGCCTTGCCTTCCAGCCTCCAGAAGAGGCTGGTGGAGCAAGCAACCATTAGCCTTCCTATACAGAAGTCACAGTAAAGTTACAGACAAACATGGTATCCACAATATTTTTGGCACAAAGACAAACCTGCAGCCCTACACATTGCCTAAATGGGAATCGATATCTCATGGTAAAGGTCATAGGTCAAATCTTAAACATTACTGGGAATTAGAGGTCAGGTAGAGGGAACCATCCCTATCAGCAAAGCCCTCAAACATTCTATTTGATATTGCTAAGGCTAATATTACAGAATGAAGAAAATTACAGGCATGCCAGATTTAGTGTATGGGTTTTTTATTTTCCCTATGTGAGCATGATGCATAGTTATTTAATCAAACATGCAGATGACACATTAGCATCCAATTTTTTAATGACATAGCATCTTCTGGAGCACACTTGCTACAGAGCAGCAGGGCTGTATCTGGGCAATTTATTTTTTTGAGATGATGTTTTCTTTTTCAAGCTTTCCTTGTGAAAGAGCAGGCTTCACTCTGGCCAGGCAGTTAAATGTATTTATCTAACAACAGCTCATCATTCTATCAATCTCCAGCAAAAACCTGGCTATGCAATTGGTTCTGGTATTTACCATGCTGCAGACCCTCAGCCAGTCAAAATAGGAGACACAACCAAATGAGTAATTACATTAAATTGACCAAAAATTCCCAGAAAACCCATTGTTGCCAGAAGTCAGTTACTAGTCTGTGGGTTAACTATCCTGACGTGGCCCTTAAGGCAGTTCATTCCCTCAGAAATCTGTGATTTACTATGATTCAGGGTGGTTTGAAATGGATTGATGTTGTTGAAAAATGGACATCGCAGTTTTACGGCCTTGTTTTCTTTTTCAGTCAAGGAAAATGTGTTAGCACTTAATAGTGTGTGTGTGACTTCATTATCCAGATGCCAGCAGGATTGACACCATTGAGAATCTGTTAGCATTTCAATACTAATCTCCTATTTTTAGGTATTTATAGATTAGGCTCTATGAGGTGAAACTTGGACTATAAAAGTCTCAGCCTTAATTCCCTGTAAGCTGCGCTGACACATATATTTAGCTCTGTACAGGCCATCCGACAGGCCACGTAGGGCAGGAACCTGAGGCAGCCACAGAAGGGCTGACTCAACTTGCTGCAGACAGGGCTGTGTGGCCCAAGCCTAGTTTCTGCTGTGAGTGTAGTGGCCCAGTCTTGGACTAACTGTGGTGGGTGGGGAGGTACAACCCAGCTCCGGCCCAATGCTGCAGTAGGCAGAACAGCCAGGCCCCCTGACTCTGCTGTGGCCAGAGTCGGGGGTAGCATGGTAGCATGGTAGTCAGGGTAGCATGGACAGCTTTACTACTGCAGCCGGGGCAGTGCGGGTGGCCCAACTGTGGCCTCATCCCTGCCCAACTCTACAACAGTCCCAGGGAATTTCCTAGTCCCAAATCCCTCCTCTCATCCCAGCACCCCACCCTCTGCCTCAGCCCCACCCCAGAGCTCACACCTTCTGTCCCAGGTTGGGTTGCCAAATCACCCAGACTGGATGGAGCTGATGCCATTTGCAGCAATGGTGTTCATTGCAACTGAGTTGGAAACCCTAGTCCCAAGCCCTAAGCCTCCCATCCCTGGCTTCACCCAGAGCCCACACTCGCAGCTGGAGCCTTTCCACTCCCATACCCCAACCCTCTGCCATGTGCCTGAGCCCCCTCCCACACTCAGAACTCCTTGTTTCCACCCCCATCACATTAATTTTGCTATATGCACCAATATGAAGGTGATATGCGACATCACCTCTGTGTTGCACATCACCTCCATACTAGGGATGCAATAGTGTAGCTAATTAACCGATAAGCAAAAGCTTATGGGTTAATGCTATAGACGACATGCATTTCCCTCCCCGCCCTTGCCAGTAAATTTTTGAGCAGGCTGACCAGCAGTCCAGCTCAGTCTTGGCTTGCGATGGGTCTTGAACCTACTCCCGCAGCATCTCTACATTTAAAGTGCATCAGGAGCCGGGCAGGCAGGCATCCCAGCTCAGTTCGAGCTCACGCCAGGTCCCATGAGGGGAGCTGGGTTTTAAAGTGGCCTCCCTCGCAGACCAGCTCCCGCCTGGCACCCCACGCTGCTGCCTCTGATATAGAGGTAGCAGTGCAGAGTGGCAGGGGGCTCCTCTGGAGTGGGGCTGGAGCACACTGGCTGCTGGCCCTGCCCCTAGGGACTATAGAATAGTCAACTAACCGATAAGAATTCACGAGATTACTCGACTATTCAATTAACCGATATTTAACATCGCTACTCCACACTGGTGCATATTACAAAGTTCATTCCACTCAGGAGTGGGAAACACTGGTCTCAGCCATTTTTATTTTTAATAGTCGGTCACAGTGGGGTGTGCATTAGCAGGCTACTAGGGCACACCTTTTAAGGATGCTGTGATTACCCGAAGTCATTGAAGAAGCACACCAATAGCCTAGCATGCTGGCATGAACCCCCGCACATGTGGGAAAGGGATTAATAATCAACTAGGGAAACAGTGCAAAAGATGTACTTAATTAGCTGCTTTTCAACCAGAATGGCGGGCCTGGGTATTAGGTGATAATCATGGTGAGCTGAAGGACTCCAAGAGACTCCTTCCAGGGCCCCCATGCTCAATGCCAGAGCAGGGGGAGAAGCTGGCAGTGGAGACTGAAAATGGAGTGCAGAGAGAGTAGATTTGTTGAGATGCTTTGAGTATTAGTTTGAGTTTTTGTTCCCTTGCAAGTGGGTTGGGTTTAGAGGTTGCTCAGAGATTGCACACAGAGATAGATGACCTGTAGGCAGTACTACAGGTACAGATTCCTGCAACATTTTGACTTGATAGGTTACTAACTGTCTAGTCACACAAACCCAAACACCCTTACCTCACCCCTTCTCTGAGGTTCCACCTCTACTCACTCCACCTCCATCACTTGTTCTCTACCACCTATGGGCTGGGGCAGGAGTTTGAGGTGCAGGAGGTGGTGCTGGGGTCATGCTCTGGGAGGGAGTTTGGATGCAGGAGGGGCTTAAGGTGGGGGCAGAGGCTTGAGGTGTGAGAGGGGGTGAGGAGTGCAGGCTCTGGTTGGGTGGTGCCTACCTTGAAGGGCTCTCAGAAGCAACTGTCATGTCTCTCTCTTAGGCTCAGGGGCAGCCAGGCAGGTTTGCAGATAGCCCCTGCCTCTAGGCACCGACCCGCAATTCCCATTGGCCATATTTCCTGCCCAATGGCAGCTGCAGAGGCAAGGCAGCATGCACAGGCCTCGTGACTGCCCAGTGCCTACGAGCCAATAAAATGGACCAGTGATTTCTGGGAGGTGTGCAAAACCAGGGCAGGTAGAAAAGCATCCTTGGCTCCTTAGCGCTACTGATTGGACTTTTAGTGGCCTATTAAAATCTCCTGGACTCATTTCAGTTGCCACCAGGAGATTGATTTCGAACCTGGGAGATTTCCAGCCAGTTCAGGAGGGTTGGCAATCCTATCACCTGATACAAGGGAGCATGCTAATGACAACTGTGTGAACCTTATCACTATATGCACATGCCAATAGTTATGCACTGTATGGCTCACCTTTAAATTTAATTGTGACATGTAAAATTTGTTTTATGCAATGTACCCTTCCTCCACAAAGATAATTTCTAGTAGAAAAAAAAATAAAAATCAGGAGGGAGACACTGCAAACACCTTTTATCTACGATTTATTTAAAACTTTTAAAAGGCTGTTTGGATTTAAACACTAGCCTTGTGAACCACATAACTACCTTCCCTCTTGCTTTCCATCCCTTCCTGTAAGTATGTCAGTCTCTTTCATGTATCTTTTGTGGAAAGTGGTTACTGAAAATTCTCATTTTCTATTGAAAAGAACTAACTATTGGGGAAAGTATATAGAAATAATTTTAAAAATAGGTCTTCAGTTCAATTTGATCAAACTAAAGCCATTAATATTAACAAACCTTTGAAAGTAGTCTGCATGATTTAGTCAAATACACTGTAACAACATATCACTTTTGTCACATCAGGGCTCAATTTTCAACCCTGGGGCATTATGGAGGCCTGGAATAAATCACGATAGAAATCATGATAGTCCTGTATTTTGGAATAAATCACTGTTACTCTGGAGTTTTAATTTTTACATTTGTTTACATACAGTATTTTCAGGATAGACCCAATGGTTGGCTCAAGAGGTTTCCTTAAACAAAGAAAAAAACAAAGAAAAATTATGTTTTTTAACTCTAAGTTGAGTACAGGAAGTCCCCAACTTACAAATGGGATGTGTTCCAAAAGTTGGTTGGTAAGTTGGTTGTTTGGAACTCAGAACACATTTTCCTATTAAAACAAAGTTATGAATGGTAGTTAGGTTCCCAGGCTAGCCCATAAAGGCATATTTAACCCATACTGTAGCTGAAATACTGTATATTTGCAATGAAAAATAATGGAAATTGCCTTTTATTTAACCTTGAATGATGGTGCTAGAGGAAAAGCAGGTTTAATTAGAGGAGGATGAAGAAGTAGGTGGAGATTCTGAGGGGGACTTCTGGGCATCCCCTGGCTACCCTCCTCCAAGCAGCTTCTGTGCTGACTCTTATAGTCAGCCCCATCCCCTACCTGCTCCCACCTGCCGTGGGCTGCACCCAGCCCCTGTTCACTAGGAGGTGGTGAGTGGCATGAGTGTGGCTGGAGGACTTGCCTTCAAAGCACCACTTCTCTCCAACCCCTGTCTGTGCGATTTCCCACCTGTGCTGCTCACCACCCCTTGTCCCTCTTGCCTGCTCCCCTGAGGCTGTGGGTAAGTATTTGTTTGTATTTGTGGATACTTGTAAGCTGGATGTTTGTAACTTGGGGAGGTCCTGTACTATCTCTTCTTACATTGGCTGTCAATTGTTCCCCAAATACAGAGGGTCTTTCCCAAAAGAGAAATAAATACATAAACTTTCATAGAGAAAATAGATCTTTATTTAGGAGAAGCCTTTTCTCTTCATTGCATACAATCCTTATGCGCTCTGCTTTCTATCCCTTCCTCCCCTCCCCCCACTGGAAGCAGTTTTTAAAGGTCAAAAAATGTGTGTCCATAATTAAGATAACTCCTTTTCAGTTCATAGGAAAAAGAGCTTACCCATTCTATGACTGACATATGTGCCTTCAATCACCCTTTCAGAACTGTCAGGTCTGATTTTGTCACAATACTTATTTCATGTCAGATTCAGTGGGAAGCATGTCAGAACAGCCTCTAATATATTATATTACAACATGTTCCATCAGTGTATCTGATTGTTGTTGTGGTGTTTACTGCATATATACAAGGGGATAATTCATGAAAGCTGCATGTGTGCCAAAAGGAAGACAATGACCTGATGTGCCCATTGCAAACATTTGATAGACTATGCGGAGGGCCATTTGATGCACAGTCGGTACACTGGAGACCCCTGCCTCAGTAGGGGAGAATCATGGGATTCCACTGCAAGGCAGATGAAGATATAAGACCTACTACCTGAAAGGCACACTCAGTGAGGCCACCAAATGAAGTGATAGAGATACAACTGCAATACCAACATAAGACACTTCAGGTGGGATTTTCAAAAAGCAAGACCAAGGCACTATTGGATAACCTGTAGCATTATCTTATTTTACTCTGTTGCATCTGTTGAAGAGCATGGGCATGGAGCGCAGCATACAGAAGCACATGTTTACAAAAGAAGAGCAGGAGATAGGGAGCAGAGAAACCTGATCCAGCAGCAGAAAGAGACTAAAACAATACCACATAGCTAAGTGTCTCATTAACATCATAGTCTCACTTCAGTACATGCTTCCTGAGAACATCTCACATCTCTTATATTTTTCCCCTTATTTAGATGTGACTCTGGTTGCATCTCTCTTTGGGTCATTTGCTTTCTGCTCAAAACAACTGTGCTGGCGCCTGTAACAAGCAAAAGAGCAACACACTGTATACAGTAGTGTCCACATCTTCTGTGTAAACATCATGATTCAAAGTTTTTGTGGGCACCCCTCCAGCAAGTGACCAAATGGATGTTCATCCCGTACAAAAAGTGATTTATAATGGATTTCTAGTACCTTGACACAGAGACGCTACTGTACACAAAACTATCAATTAAATATCAATTGATATTTGTACAGTTTTTTAAAATCTGACTCAAGCCATAGAACCAAGAAACCTCAGTGCAAGCAAAAATAATTTCCAAAACATCAGTGTAACATGCACATAACTTGTCCCTACAAGCAAAGCAGCTGAATCCACAAAACTGCAAGCACTATTTTATTGGAAAAAGAGCTTCTTTTTCACCAAATGTGATGTCAAACAGCTGAATGTAATTCAACAATCAAAAAGTTATTATAGACACATCCCACCTCAGTCAATACATGTAATTCTCACTGACAGTAGCTCTATATGCAGAACACAAGGACAGGAGGGTCTATGAAAATAATTTTCTCTGCACAGAAGAGTGTAGTTGCACAGAGCACCTCTAAAACTTCCTCAGCACTTTCAAATCTCCTTGACCCATAAGCAAGTCTTGTGTTTTGTTATTTACTACAAGCATTTCCACAGATGCCATGCTGCTTGGCACTAGATAAATACTTAAAATAGAAGTTCATATCTTTTCTGTGCTACTTGTGGCTTCCAAGGTTACTGCTTCTTAACACAGTGCTAGAAATGTGAATTTTTTCACACTGCAATTAATTCCCAGAGTACAGTCTCTCTTTTGGGGTCTTTGGCCTCCTTCCCAAAGTTAGCAGTATTATTGCATGTGTAAAAGTGCTGGTTTGACACAGGCACATTGCTGGCAATCATTGCACAAATCTTCTCTTACTAGCTCTTCTCCAGACTGACCTAACATCACCTCTGCTATTCTAAAGTCTAGTCAACATCAATTGTGCCTCGCTGAGAGGGGGACATTGAGGAAAATGGCAAAAGAAAGCTAGTGCAAATGGTTCTTCTGTCAGTGGTGAAACACATTGGGTAAAACTCATTTCTAGGAGTGGACTCGGAGAATGAATTTTTTCAAGTAGCTTCCTGTTCCTGTTCTCATGCTGGCATGTGGCCTTCCTAAGTGATGACTGCTGTGATTCCACATACAAAGAGCAAGCATATCACTTCATAGCTAATTTTAGATGATGGCAAAGAACAGGAATAAACAAAAGTAAAGGCTCCATAGGGACAAATGGTTCCTGCCTCTGCACACACATGGGCTTGGACATTTAAGTAACCATTCCACATTGTCACAACTTCATAGCTATCCACAACTCTTGAAGTTGTGAGATGGGCCGGGACACATACAAGTCTATAAGGAAATCAGGAAACTAATTTCTCCTTGACACCCAGATAAGTGTTTGAACCTATCAAGAAGTACAATCTATTGTACTAAACTAGTGCACTCCACCACCACAAAGCAGTGGCTAGGCATTCTAGCATTGAATAGCAAGACTTGCATTTCTTGCAACAGAATAAAAGAGAATCACATAACTCATACTTCTAATAGCTGCTCAGACACATTCATTTACAGCATTCCAGAAAGATAAATTTTTGTTACTAGCCAAAAACATGTTCATTTCAGAGTCTTTCTACATCAAATCAAGGTCCCATATAATATTCTCTCTCCATATATAACAAAGTTTTTCCTTCCAGGTGACAGAATGATGTCATCACACTCTCATGCTCTCTGGCTGCAGAAGCCACCAAGGAAAGGGATTGGCTAGCGTAGCGAGCAGCGGGTGCAGCCCTCTAGTAGGTGTTAAATATATAAAAAAGGGAAACATTGTGCTTTCAGTATTACCAGGTAGAAACACTACAGATGATAGTCTTGAGGATGAAAGTGGAGGTCACCAAAAGTCTTAAATGCACATAGTTCCCCATCGTGCACTAGATCTGTCTTCAGGACACCTCTTGAAGAGATGTGTCTTGTATACAGCACAGCAAACATGTAGCAAAGTATTTTGAAAAAGTGGCAACAATCCCGTCTACTCCCTGTTCAACTTGTTATTGTTATTCCAGGAAACAAATATGAAAACTATACCTCATTTATAGAAAATAAAAATGTTAAACAGTTGTTGTTGTCATGGGAATAATCTTAAATTGCCTTTTGGCCCTTTGCTGCTCATACCTTTCATTGCTAGTTGCCAAAGTCAACATGTTGAACATTTTTATGATGCAATTTCTTTCATACACCCTCATACCAGCTTGCGCAAAGACAGACAATGTCTTACATTTTTAATATTAACCAGTTTTGAACTCCCTAATATCCTTGGTATTCTCTTCTGTTCTCTCCAGATTCTTACACCACTCTCATCAGTGTAGTTTCTGAAAGTCTTCCAGTAGAGCATTAAATAACATTGACTAACTACCACCATGTGTGAATCATTCTTTGTCTTATCCTTTCACATGGGGAAAATTGTGTGTGCCATGTTATATTTCTTTTGACTGGATTTTATTTTGGGGTTTGGTTGGTCGGTCGGTCGGTCAGTCAAATGTGTACTCTGCTGTGTGTTTATATTGAAGAAAATAAGGTTGGAAAATGCATCTTGCATTTATAGTGGAAGATGATGAGGTTTCTGATGACCCTTTGTTCCTGTGAGAGTTCATTCCACAGTCTTGGACCTGCTCTTGAAAAGCTCTGTTTCTGTACAGATAAACTTTAATAGTCTGTGGGACCAATACAGATACCAGGGGTATACTATGTTCAGTAAACAGAAATTTTGCCTACAAAGTACTGATACTCTCGTGGATTTGGCCCTTCAAAAGTGACCAATCATGCTCCTGCAACAGCAAGGGAAGCAACAAATTTGAAGGAGTGTTTGGAGTGAGATGTAGGGAGGAATTGTATGGCTCAGGAGAGTAAACATGAAACTATATGATGGTTTGAATCTTGCCCAGGTTGGTAAGAGTAATTAGCATCAGTTTGATGTTTGGTAGCCTATGTAAAATAGAGCTTTTTTTTTTTTTTTGGTCTCAATCCAGTGGATAGATGTGCTCAACACAATTGGCACTAATTCTCAGCCTTGCTAGCAACCTCAATAAGACTGAGGAAGGAAACTTATTACCCTTTCATCTCTAGAAATGGTTCATCTGGAACAAGTTAGGGCGTATTGGCATGTTAGTGTGGGAAGATTTGTATTACTACTTTCCATGACATATCATATCAATGTGGCCCTTTTTAACTGCATTTTATGAAGAGGTAAAAAGCCCTAAGTTTTTGCTTTAGTTATGACTTAGTTCTGAGGCCTTTTAGGCCACTGGGAAGGGTACCAAGTGCATTTTCTAGGATTTCATAATGCTATAAGTTAGCAGCAGCACATGAAACTCAAAAGAGCAAAATGTTTGAAGGACTTCCTAAGATTTACACACTTGTTTAAAAATGGCCAAGTGCATTTACTGCTAATCTTTTATTTGATTAATTAATTGTATTATATAACAACTTAAATACTGGTTCAGAATGTGTAGCAGAGTAATGAGACTATTTCTGCACTTTGCTATTTCAGTGTGATTCTTCAGAAGCTGGACTAGAGAGTCTAAAGCATTAAGATACAGTTAGTTTGTATTGCAGTGATCAGGAGAAAAGAGCAGAACCACTGCTAAGTTCTGAATTCATCTCCAGAAGAAGTCCTTTTAAAATCCATTCGTTAAATAGTGGCAAACTGCCAATTTTACAGTTACTTTTCATGGATGAACACCACTTTAAAAGATGTTGGCTTTCTATCCCACACCTTAATATACACATGAGCCAGGTGGTAAGACTAGGTTTGCCAACCCTCTAGGATTGGCATGGAGTCTCCCAGTGGCTATTGAAAGCAATCCTGGAGATTTTAATAGGATATTTTAAGAAAATTACATTGTCATGTTGGGGGGAAAAAGTCTCCTGGAATAGCCTCAGTCAGAGTTGGCAATCCTAGGTAAGACTCAACATATTGTCATGTATTTGCATTTTTTTTGCATATTAATTTAAACTTTGCTTCAACATCTTTCCTGCCAAACCCTTAAACTTCTTCTCTGCCAAAACGTATAGGATGTTCAAAGGATCAAATGAGTTCAGCTTTACAGAATAGGAAGGCAGTCCCCGGGTTACGTACAAGATAGGGACTATAGGTTTGTTCTTAAGTTGAATTTGTATGTAAGTCGGAACTGGCTCCAGATTCAGCTGCTGCCACTGAAACTGACCAGGAGCTGACTACAGGAAGCCGGAGGCAGAGTTGCTCTGCCCCCAGCTTCCTGGAATCAGCCTGATCAGTTTCAACAGCTGCTGAATCTGGAGCCTGGGACAGAACAGCTGGGGCGCTGCCCGGTAGGTTCCCACAGGACCAACCCGGCAGCACCCCAGCTGCTCTACCCAAGGCGACCCACAACAAAAGCCTGGTCTGCTGGGGGGGGGGCACACTAGCTGCGCCCCCCCCCCCAGCAGACCAGGGAGACCCGAGCAAAGCCGCCCAGGTGGCGGGACCCCCCCAGCAGACCAGGGAGACCGGGAGAAGCTTTTCTTGCCCCGGAGGACACGGGTGGCAACCCGCCGCCCGTGAGCTCCGGGGCGAGAAAAACCCCGTTCGTAAGTGCGGATCCGACATAAGTCGGATCCGTGTAAGTCGGGAACTGCCTGTATACAGTCCAGAACAGGCTCATTTACTTGTTACATGTTTCTGGTTCATAGTCTAGTTGGAATTTTATTCTGTGCAACACATTTTTTTCAATGAAAATGAGCTTAGTTCCAACTGGAAGGAATGTAAATCATAACCTGTTATAAAAATATCTCTGAAAGTTGGATCAGGATCTAAGCTTTTGTGGCTCAGGTCCAATGTGACAATCAACACATTTTTATCCATCATGCTATGACATAGCCCATATTCTAATGTATGCATTGCTATGCCAGCTTATTGATTGAGGTACCAAAAGCAGAGCTTTAATGTTAAAAAAGGACAGCTCATAAAAACAATGAGACTGCCACGTTTATTCAGCTTGTGTTGTTGAAGAAGCTGAGTGCATCAGTAATAATAATTTGCTGTTGGCACCTTTTCATTTATATATCTTAACTGTTTTTACAAATATTATTCAACAATACCCTCAGAGAAAGGCGACCAGGATGACTGACCAAGGAAATCCTTGGTGAGCTTAAACACAAAAAGGAAGCTTATAAGAAGTGGAAACTTGGACAGATGACTAGGGAGGAGTATAAATATATTGCTTGAGAATGCAGGGGAGAAATTAGGAAGGCCAAAGTGCAATTGGAATTGCAGCTAGCAAGGGATGTGAAGGATAACAAGAAAGATGTCTACAGGCATGTTAGCAATAAGAGGGTGATCAGGGAGGGTGTAGGGCCCTTACTGGATGAGGGAGGTAACCTAGTGACAGATGAGTTGGAAAAAGCTGAAGTACTCAATGCTTTTTTTTTTACCTTTGTCTTCACAGATGAAGTCAACTCCCAGACTACTGCACTAGGCAATGCAGTATGGGAAGGACGTGGGCAGTCCTCGGTGGAGAAAGAACATGTTAAGAACTATTTAGAAAAGCTAAACATACACAAATTCCCAGGTTCAGATTTAATGCATCCGAGGGTACTGAGGGACTTGGCAAATGTCATTGCAGAGCCTTTGGCCATTATCTTTGGAAACTCATGGAGAGAGATCCAGGATGATTGGAAAAAGGCAAAAGTAGTGCCCATCTTTAAAAAAGGGAAGAAGGACAATCCAGGGAACCTATAGACCAGTCAGCCTTACCTCAATCCCTGGAAAAATTATGGAGGAGGATCCTCAAGGAATCCATTTTGAGGCACTTAGAAGAAGGGAAAATGATCAAGACTAGTCAACATGGATTCACCAAGGGCAAGTCATGCCTGACCAATCTGATTAGCTTCTATGATGAGGTAACTGGCTCTGTGGACATGGGGAAGTCAGTGGATGTCATATACCTTGACTTTAGCAAATATTCTTGCTAGCAAGTTAAGGAAGCATGAATTAGATAAATGGACTGTTAGGTGAACAGAAAGCTGGTTAGATTGTCGGGCCCAATGGGTAGTGATCAACGGCTCGATGTCTGGTTGGTGGTCGGTTTCAAGCGGAGTGCCCCAAGGACTGGTTCTAGGACCAGTTTTGTTTAACATCTTTATTAATGACCTGGTTTGCACCCTCAGCAAATTTGCAGATGATACTAAACTAGGGGGAGAGGTAGATACGTTGGAGAGAAGGTATAGGGTCCAAAGTGACCTAGACAAATTGGAGGATTAGGCCAAAAGAAATCCCCTTTATTCAGCACTGGTGAGGCCACATCTGGAGTACTGCGTCCAGTTCTGGGACCCCCATTATAGAAAGGAGGTGGACTCATTGGAGAAGGTCCAGTGGAGGGCAACTAAAATGATTAGGGGGTTGGAGCACATGACCTATGAGGAGAGGCTGAGGGATTTGGGCTTATTTAGTCTGCAGATGAGGGGAGTGAGGGGGGATTTGATATCAGCCTTCAACTTCCTGAAGGGAGGTTCCAAAGAGGATGGAGAGAGGCTGTTCTCAATAGTAATGGATGGCAGAACAAGGAGCAATGGTCTCAAGTTACAGTGGGGAAGGTCTAGGTTGGATATTAGGATAAATTATTTCACTAGGAGGGTGGTGAAGCAATGGAAGGAGTTATCTAGGGAGCTGGTGGAATCTCCATCCCTAGAGGTTTTTAAGTTCCAGCTTGACAAAGCCGTGGCTGGGATGGTTTAGTTGGGGTTGGTCCTGCTTTGGGCAAGGGGCTGGACTTGTTGACCTCCTGAGGTCTCTTTCAACTCTAGGATCTTATGGTTCTAACCTATGACTTTTACTAAAAATGATTTTGAGGGGTGGTGGAGGGAAGGGGCTGACACTTTCACTTCATCTACACTGCTTCCCTCTTGTAGAAGAGGAAATGCGAATGGAGCACTCATTAGCATATGTCGCACTTTCATTTGCATATTCTCTTCCGATGCTTTTTGTTGGAGAGGTTTTTGCGCAAATAACCACAGTGTAGACAGGGGCCTTATTTCTCAAAAAATAAGGTTTACAGATTCTTGCGTAAAAGGGTGTTTTTTTGTGCAAAATGGACCCATTTATGCTGCTTTTTTTGGTGCAAAAACCTCTTCTGCAAAAAGCATTGGAAGAGAATATGCAAATGAAGCACGAGAAGTTGCTAATGAGCACTTTATTTTCATTGCCTCTTCTGCAAAAAGGAGGCAGTGTAGACGTGCCCATAGATGACTGAGCCCCATGGGTGGGTTCTGGGACTCTCATGGTTTGCGGCAGCTTAGGTGGGGCTCCAGTGCTCCCACCAGCTGACAAGTTTGGGACTGCTGCCCCAGGGCTTGGGGCTGAATATCCCAGAGGTCTCTAAGAGTTACAGAATTTGTGACTTCTGTGACAAAATCTTATCCTTAACTATCCCATATTAATAGCATGACTTATGTATTTACCTGGGTATTCACAATGTGCTCCTTGCTAAGCAAATGCAGGCACTCATCCTGAAAGCTGCAAAGCACCCTCACCTATCATTAAAGGTAATGAGCTCCTTGCTAAGCAAATGCAGGCACTCATCCTGAAAGCTGCAAAGCACCCTCACCTATCATTAAAGGTAATGAGCAGGGCTCAGGCTCTAACCCTGAGGCGAACTGAGGCAGCCACCTCAGGTGCCAGACAGTGGGGAGCGCCACTAGGACCCAGAGTGTAGAAAATTGTGCCTGCTGCTGGTGCATATGTAGGTAGAAGAGCAGTACCATGAGAGGAGTAGAACAGGAAAGAGGCAGAATTGAGACCTTCCAAAGTTTTGGCTCAAGCGAGGGGCCATGGGGGCGTCATTTGAGCTCCCACCTCAGGTGCCAAAATGTTGTGGGCTGGCCCTAGTAATGAGACTAAAGGTTACTTAACACCTCACAAAATCAAGCACATTGCAGGCAGTATGGTTCTCTACCCACAAGAGTTTACAAAGTAAATTACACAAAACCTAGGCCAGACAGAAAAACTTTGAGTAGGTGATACATTTTTAAGAGGTCAGATACTATGTTTAACTAGAGATCATGGTAAGGGGCCCACTGAAAAACTTGTGCTCCTCAGGTTAAGTAGTGTTGAAAATCCTAACCTAAGGGCTCAAATCTGCCTTCATGTATGTATCTGCAACCCTCTGGAGCACACGTATTACAGGTCTCCTTCTGTCCATTTTTGCACTGTACATAGCCTATTCTTTCTCTAATGTGTTACTTGTCTGATTTGATTGAAGCTAACAGGAACTAGACTTCAAAACCTCTTTCTGAAGACTCCTTTAAAATTTAGCACTCCCTGATACTTAAGTCCATTTTAGAATGAGACTTTTTTTTTAAAAAAGGTCTCTGCATTTAAAACCAACGGCTGAACTAAAACCGCTAAGTTAAGAAACCTCTAAGTAAGCCTATCCTTCCCATCTGGATGTAATGCAATCCAGTGAAAGGATAACAAGGTTATGGTTTGGGGTTATAATGTGTTTTTTAGTGTTTTATGTGGTATTTCACAACCCATAGGGGCCTCTTATTTTTTTAAAGTATATTAGGAAACATCAACTGCAGTATAAAATTTAGTACATGGAAAAACAGCTTGCTCAGACTCTAACTCCTGCACCATAGAAACTTAGAATAGCTTGGATTTCACACATTTTCAGAAGCAACTACAGATAGGTGAAAACAGGATTTCATATAGTCTGCCAAATGCAGTTAAAGCCCAGGTCTCCATTCATTAATACATAAATTAATCATCAATAATATAATTTATATGTCCTCAACTTACCCTTCCAACCCCCTCAATAACACACACATTCAGGCATTTGTGTGAGGGTAGTTCTTGAAATATCTGCAATTAAGTCATCACACTATCCCTTACTAGCCTGTGAGTGGGCACACTCCTTTTTACTGTAGAGGAGGCTAATGAAGGTTTCCATGGGCTCAGCTTGCACTAACCAGACGCATCTGTAAGCCTGCCCTGCCTGAAGGAAGGATGCTTAAAAAGGGAAAGCCTGCCACTGAAGTGAGTGGTGACTTGGGGAAGCCTATTGTACTTGGGAGACAGTTGGCTACTGAGCTAGATCAGCAAAGAGGAAGATAGTTGCAGACCCTCCTGCCTTTGACACAACACTATCTGGACTAGATATAAAGTGTGGGTTACCAAAAGGAGGGGCTGAAGGCAGACCCTAACCTTGATCAAGGACTCCAGATCCTCCAGATAAGCTGAACCCCAAAAGGGTGACTGCAGACTACTTAAGGAACTAACTGCCTTTGTCTTTTACTCTGATGCTTCCTCTTCCTGGATAGGAACCTTTTTTTCATTTGGTTTGTTTGGAGAATCCCTAGTCTTCCAGAAGCAGGGGGAGGACTCCTGTAAACAGCACAAATTGCATCAAGCTCATGCAGGTAAACATTTACCATATATATTTTTCTTGCACCTGTAAGTATGGCATGTGCCAGCTTGCATGTTATCCCCATGTGAAACAGTGGTTTTCCAACACTTTCACTTTGTTGACTACTTTATAACAGAAAGATTCTTTTGAGGCCACCACTCTCCTCATAATTCAATCCCACGAAGTTTGGCCTGCAACTTTGTTTCTATCTGCACACCATGCGGGAATCAGGAAAACTTAGAGCTGATTACAAAGCATTTACTTTCCAGTTGAAATAACAGATTTTGGATAGTCCAAACCCCCATCACAAGACCTGTTTAATCCTGTGTTGTCTTTGTGAGCCTACGAATACAACAATCATAGGGCCCTGACATGTTAAGGGAATGACTTTGAAACAGAATAAGAATTAAATGTCATTCTGCTTCTCCTTCACCCATTGTGCTAAACTAGTGCAGGGAATTTAAAAACAGTAACTGGCTATAATCTCAATGGGAAGTAAAGGATGGAGAATTTCCTGTCTTTTGATATTTAAAATCAGAAGCTTGATGTTTTGTTTCTACTATTTGATCAGTTTTAAATAACTGTTGAAACAATACCATATTTTTTAAACTTGTTCCTGAGCACTTCCTACAAGACGAATACAAAATACCACAGCCTTGTCTAACTGTTGATATTCTCTGTAAGTATACAAGAACTGATCAATACCGGGGACCCTACTATATTAAGTATAACTCTATTATATTTTAAGTGGAGGACAATGGTAAGCAAAAATTACTTAAAAAAGAAACCTTACAAGTTAGAGAGTCTGGATAATATACTGCATGTCATTTGGAATCTAAGGCTGCCAGCAATTTGTGCCAGACACTAAACACTGAGAAAACTCAAGGCTCCTTTCATAATGAAGATTAATTATTAAAAAGTTCTCAGCCATGCATGGTAGGACCAGGCACAGCATTGTAGTCGCCAGGGTACATGGCCAAGGCTGCTCGCATCCGCCTTTGGAATGTTGTCAAACAACTGCCTCAAACTGTAGCAATCTGTGTCTCAAGTCTGACACCTTAGAGACCTGCCTTGAAAGAAACTCAGAGGGGACCAAAAAAATGTCACTCAGCAAAAGGAAGCAAACTATCCTACTTCCCTCCCCCCCCCCCCCCCCCCCCCGAGAAAACAGAGCAATAACCTTCACAGCCAAAACACTGGGACACATGGAAACTGTCTGAAAAACCCTTTATCTCATAAAATACAACAACAACAACAACAACAAAAAACCCTTCCCTCACAAACAAAAAAGAAATAGAATGTGAAAAGAGAAAGAAATACCACATATGGATCAATCCATACCAAAGAGTTATGTTTCTAAGACACTTGCATTCTCAGTTACTTTGACCTTCCATATTATCATTCACTTCTATACTGCAAGTCATTCTAAAAGGTACCAAAATGCTTTGCAAACTCTAAAGGGTATATATGAACAAGCGTGCCTGTAGACATATACATGCACACACAGTTCAAAACTTGTTTCACAGTCAGGACATGTAGGTTTTAATCTGAAGTCTGAAACTGACTGTGAGTTTAGCCAGCCAGCTAACTTCTCTGAACCTCATTTTTCCCATTTGTGAAAAGGAGGAGGATTATTTAACTCAAAGTGTTGTGAAGTCCAACTTAATACTGTTTGCAAGACATTGTATAGTAAGTGCAAAATATTAAAGCCAGATAAAGGCAAAGGTGGAAATAGAAATGGACAGGTCTTGTTACCTATTGTGTTAATGCTTTGTGTGGTCTCTAGGAGGAGGTTCAGCAGAAGGATATAAGCGACTCTACATATTTAGATCTGCTCAATTGTCTAGCTATTCCTTATGCATTCAAATTACTGTCTTTTGAATGCACGCTGCATCCCAAACCCCTTAAAGCATACTTAGCCCATCTGCTTTATGAGCACCACTTGCAAGTTAATGTTTTCTCCTGCACATATGTCATGATGTTTGGGTAGTATGTCTATACTCAAAAACAGATGATTGAATTTTCACCTTCAGGAAGAGACTAACTGTAGACAACTTCACCTCAAAGGAGACTGTTTAGAAATGTAAGTTTTGTGAAAACAGTGTTTATAATGGGAAATTATTTACATCTTCACTAAAGCAGTCTCACCTGGTAACCATTGGAATGGTATTTATACTCAGGTGTGCACATATTATCTTTACCCAGCTCTAGTGTAAAAGACAGGTATCTTTAGAATAAAAATGCGTGGTCCCAGGTTAATGGTACATAATGGTTTGTCTCCTATGATACACGGTTGTCTAAATCCTTATACTCCATTGACCACATACTTCCTGAGAAAGGCTAAGGAGAGGAATGGATGCCTATGAGACAAAGAACACTGTGTTCCTCCCATGGGAATAGTGGGGATGGGCAGCAGGAAGGACTAACAATTCCCTCCCTATAACCTTAACCATGATATCCAAAAACTAATTTAAAAGTCTCTTCTAGTTTAGGATTCAATTCCAACCCTTCACCTCAGCCTACTGTTAGGATATAGATATTCAGGCCTGCCTAGAAAAGCCTATACTTTAATTTCAGGGGTATACAAACAAACAAAAAATCAAAATTCTTTGATTGTTTTTGTCTGCTGTATAATTTATTTTGCTGGGGTGTAAACTAATTAATGTGGTGGGATATAATTGATTAGATAATCCTATTATAATATGTTACGATTGGTTAGTTACATTTCAGTAGAATGATTATACCTGAAAATATTAAGATACACATTGGGGTAAACAGGAAGTAAGGGGAAACAAGGGAACAAGGAAAAAGGGAAAGGAATCTGGATTTGTGTTTGCTGAAAGCTAACCACAACAAAGATCAAATTGTTTGCATCTCCAGACTTTGGGTATTGCTGGTTTTTGTTCACATGAGAAGCACCAGGGAAGTGAGAGGGTGAAATGTTAAGCCCTCTAACATCTATGCTCAAGGGCGATCCAAGGGCGACAGGACCCTTGGAGTATGCCTTGGAAGAAGTAATGGAGAGAGAACTCACTTGTAGTCAGACTCTTTATTGCTCTAGAAAAAGACATGGGAACAAATCCTATTTAAAATTATATTATCCAGAAAGGAAGACAAAAAACCATAGATTCATTAATATTGGAGTCATGCTGTTTGCCTGTGTAGTTTCTTATTACATATGCTAATAAAACAGGATTTATGTGCTCTAAAACCTGTAGGCATGGCAAGATGACTCTCTAGGAGGTGGCTGAATCCTATTGTGTGAAGTCTTTGTACTATGTTTGTTGGTACAGACCCAAGCAGCCTGAAGTGGTTTGAACTGGTAGGTCAGAAGAGAGAGAAAGAGAAAGGGGGGGGGGGGGGGGAGTAAATAGCCAAGTATTTAGAAGGAACTAAATGTAAAATTATATTGAATGATATATTATGGGCGGATAAGGAAACCTCTGTGCATTGACAAATGGGTCAAATAAGAAGGATGTAGGATTCCCTGGAGAGTTTAGGATGGCTCCAGATGCAGATTGTAGAACCCCTACAAGAAAGAGGCCATATTCATCCTGGGTTTAATTCCTTTGAAATCAGCAGAGTTGCACCTGGACTGAATTTGGTTTGATTTTAGACACAGAAATATACTTGGTATATGTATAGAACACTTGGTTAACTTAGAGTTAAGGCTTTTAGACTGCATAGTACACCAGTGAAAACTCTAAAATGCAAGGAAATAAGCCATTATGTTATTCAATAGCCTATGTACATTTCATCATGTCAGTTCTCCTTTTTCAGTTTAACTACCTCTGTTCCATTGTCCATATCCCACCATTTTCCTGAAAATCCTTCAAGAACCCTCAAACTGTGATTCAGGGACCCTCAAACTGTGTGTATGTTTACATATAGAGTTAATGGTTTCTGATAATATAAGATTGGTGTGGTGTTCATAAATTAGACATTATGTAGTTCTGTACATAATTTCATATTGTATAAGTAAGAGATTGGGTCACAGTGCAAATAGTTCTAGTAAGATGTTTTTCTGTAATGTTTAGAAAAAGTGATGTGCCTGAGTGATCTTTGTTAATTATTATTCTAAATTTGACATAAATTGTTATATAGGAGTTACACACAGAGGGATTTCAACAATGTATGTTTGTGCATTCTATGTATGGCTAGAATTCAAGGGTGCCCATTGTTTGCTCATAATAAGGGTATAACTACGTGGGAGGTGGGGAAGGAAGGCAGTTAACCTTGACTAGATGAACTAGTAGGTGGCATTTAAGTGAGGTGTTGAAGAAGTTAAACAAGAAAATAGACAGATTTTTAGTCTTTGTTCTGGTAGGATGTACAGTCTATCAAATTTAGGCACAATTTATTACTACTTTATACCAGTTTTACTATTGTAATACAGTGGCTCTTATATAGACCTGGCTTATAGCAGAGGAGAATCAAGTTCCTTAACTTTAAGCTTTTTTGTATGAAAATTTCCTAGACTTTTAAACATGTAATATAATTAAAATGTTTTAAATTAAAATTTTGCCTTTTAAATATTATACTACATTGTTTATAACAAACATTTAAAACAAAACAATTTTGAAATGAGAAAAAAATATTAAAACATTTTGATTGCTTCTCCAAAACAAAATTTTGTCAAAATGGACACATTCCCACAAAATTTTGATTTAAATAAAGTAGCATTTTTCAATTTTTTTAGAAACACATTCTATTGGAAAAATTTTGGTCAGCTCTAATGTAGATATTTAAAACCTAAACGTATAAGGAAGCGGAGATGCATACTAGGGAATGGGCTGTATCTTCTTGGTGCATGTGCAGCGTGCCTTACAAGTGGAATGTGACCAGGATTCATCACCAAATTCGGTCCACTGATTGGACCATTATCTTCCCCACTTTGGGCTGGGTACTGACAGGAAGTGCAATGTGTGTGCTGTGGATACAGTTGTATCAGGGCACAGAGTTAATCCTTTATGCCTCGCCCACGAACCCCTGCCAGCTGAATCAATTCATCCTAATATTGATAGCTATGTTTGTTACTATCAACACTAGTATAAAATGTTAAGTAATTTTGAAAATAAGGTAACTGATTTAGGTGTCCAAATATAGACGAGGTAGCCCACCCGGTGGCACCCATTTTGAATTCTTGGTCTCAACTAATAAAATTATTCAGTGCACATCACTGTAGATATCTGATCTGAAAAAAAATCTTTCTTGCATATTGAAATGTTTGGAAATATTTGTGTGTCATAATAATATATTCTGGAAAAGTTCAAATGGGGAAATGGAAGCTAGTATTCCCATGCAAAGCTGGCTGCTTAATAATTCACATCTTAATGGATCTGTATGCATACCCCAGAAGATCAAAAATAAACATACCTTATTTTACTTGCTCCAAGTCATGTCAAGTATTTTTTATTTTCACTAAATGATTGGGGATAGAAGGTGGGTTTTTTTTTTTTTACTTGAATGGCCCTCTTTAGAGTTTTCAGACTATGAAGCTTGCCAGACCTTTATTGCCTGCTGTTACCTGTCCTGATGATACCTATGAGTAATAGAAAATATTGCTCTTTTCATGTGAAATTCTGTCCACTTGTTATACCTACCAGGGTTTAGACTACAAACCTTGGCCCTGAACTGACCAAATCTTTTCATTGGCAAAAAGAGCTAATTTAAACAAAAATTCTTTTAAGTACAGTTATTTTTAAAGAATACTTTCCAGACAGAAATCAAACCATTTGTTTCTTTTGACCATTCACATGTGATATGGAAAGAAACAAATGGTTTGTGCGCCAGTAGAGCAAAAACCATTACAACGTAAACAATGCATCACCCTGGGAATGTAAAATATATGGCATGTTTTGAAGAAAACAAAATAAACAACTTCTGGAGGAAAAAGAACCTATTTAAATATTTATCTTTTAAAAATATTCTTATCACATGCACAAAGGAGTTGGGCTGGCTATTAACTGCCTAATTTGAGCTGAGCTTTCATTAGCCAAGTGTTAGAATCCTACTGTTTGTAGTGGCTCTCACTTGTCTCCATGTCCATTCAAATCTATTTAGCCTCAGATCTTTCCCTTTCTCAATTAAGTAACAATGGTTGTTTGTAGACCTTCAAAGATCCAAGACTCTTGGGGTGTATGTCTTCTCACCATGCCCTTAAACAGCCACACTGAAATGTTTGCAAAATTTGGAGCTCTTATGAATAACATGTGCATAAAAAGTCCCAGAGGAGTAGCTGTGTGAGTCTGTAACTTTAAAACAAAGAATAATCCTGTGGCACCTTAGCCACAGTAGGGTGTTATTTCTGACTAGAGTAGAGGCCATTCAGTCTATTTTTGTTGTTCTTTGAAAAGATGCTCTAAGGAGTTGTGACAGTTTCTTCAATAAAATATTCTTGCCAAAGCATTATTGCACAGGCATTTTCCTAAGCTACAAGATACAGACATTCTGCAGTAAATAATCAATCTCTGCAAAGCAAACTGTAGACAACAGACACCTAGAACTTCACAGTTGTCACTTTATTGCATGCAATGGCATTACGACACATCACAGTACCAGTGGTATAGAATCCTCTTGTTCTGAAAGCTAAAACTCCTCCCACTTGCGCTAAAGGAGCAAGGGCGCTAGAACAATTTGTACAGTGGGGATGCTGAGAGCCTGAACCGAACTATAAGCCTTGTATATGATGGAAATCATTTCAAGAAAGGAAGTGCTACACCCCTTCTCCCCTCCCTAGTTCTAGCACCTCTGTAAGGAGAATCTGTGTTAGGAACCTTGTAGGTAAGATATGTATAATATGGCCACAACCTCTGTGGTATCTGAGCTCCTCACATTTGTTTTTTAATATATTTATGCTCAGAACACTACAGTGAGGTAGGGAATTATTATGCTTATTCTACAGGTTGGGAACTGAAGCAGAGAGACTTACCCATGAAAACTCAAGTTCCCCAAGTTGCGGGCTGGCACTCCAATCCGTAGGCCATCCTTTCTCTCTGTTCTGAGCCTATGGCAAAGCTCTGATGGTATCAAGTACAAGCTGGGGGCCAATTGGTTAAGTAGCAGTTTAGCAGGAAAGGACTTGGGGATTACAATGGATGAGAAGCTGGATATGAGTCAACCATGTGTCCTTGTAGCCAAGGTGGCGAATGGTATATTAGGGTGTATTAGGAGGAGCATTGCCAGCAGATCTAGGGAAGTGATCATTCCTCTTTATTCCATACTGGTGAGGCC
Source organism: Pelodiscus sinensis (assembly GCF_049634645.1). NCBI lineage: Eukaryota > Metazoa > Chordata > Testudines > Trionychidae > Pelodiscus > Pelodiscus sinensis. The sequence goes on along the minus strand of NC_134713.1, from coordinate 96,943,540 downwards.
ACATCAGAAGTATTGCATCCAATTCTGGGCCTCCAATTACAGAAAGGAGATGGATGCATTGGAGAAAGTCCAGCGGAGGGCAACAAAAATAATTAGGGGGCTGGAGTACAGGACTTATGAGGAGAGGCTAAGGGATTGGGGCTTATTTAGTCTACAGAAGAGTGAGGGGGGATTTGAGAGCAGCCTTCAGCTATCTGAAGGGGGGTTCCAAAGAGGATGGAGAGAGGCTATTCTCAGTGGTGATGGATGACAGAACGAGGAGCAATGGTTTTGAGTTGCAGTGGGGGAGGTCTAGATGGGATAGTAAGAAAAACTATTTCACTAGGGGTATGTCTAGACTACAGGGTTTTTTTTAAAAAAAAACCTTCCTGCATCTAGACTGCAGCCATATTCTTTTGAAAGTAAATCGAAAGAATGTGGCAGCTTTTTCGATCGCAGTAAACCTCATTCTACGAGGAATAATTCAAAAAAAGGCACTATTGAATGCAAACTATGCTTTTTGGGAAGAGAGCGTCTAGACTCTCTTTCGAAAAAGTGGCTCGCTTTTTCGAAAAATCTGCTTGTAGTATAGACACTCTCTTTCAAAAGAGGCTTGTAGTCTAGACATAGCCTAGCAGAGTGGTGAAGCACTGGAATGGGTTACCTAGGGAGATGGTGGAATCTCCATCCCCAGAGGTTTTTAAGTCTCAGTTTAACAAAACCCTGTCTGGGATGATTTAGTTGCGATTGGTACTGCTTTTAGCAGGAGGTTGGACTCAATGACCTCCTGAGGTCTCTTCCAAACCAATGATTCTATTACTCTAAGTAAAAAGAAGTGGTAAAGAAACATATTTGCCAGTTCATTAAAATAGTATGATTGCACTTTTCTGTCTTCCAGTAACCTCCTGCTTCATTGATGCTTCATCTCTCCAAAGCTCAGTGGAAAACACTTATTTTAAATGCTTCTTAGTTGCTTTCCCCCTTTGCTGAAGTTTTATTCTCAGTGTGCAACTTACTGGTGCAAAGCACCTGGGGCAGAAGCTCCACAAAATAAAGCTGCACTGTACTTTTGTTTGCAGCTAACAGTAATATTCCCATAACAATGACACAGATATGTTGTTTAGATAAACTACAACAAGTTTGCAGCCTTTTGCTATCCCAGCAACTGAAGTTAATGCTTTCATTTCCATACTCTTGTTTGCCAGAGCTGTAACTAGGCATTTTAGTGCTAGAGGTGATGCACGGAGGGGCTTGTGCGGTGACATCTTCTCCCACCCTGCCCCAGGTTTCTGACTTTCATTTAATACAGAGTGTCTCACAGTCTGAAAACCATTGTCTCCAGCCAGGAGCTGACAGGTCAGAAGTTTGTAGGAGCTGCTTGGCGCGCATGTCATGCAATGTGGGAGAGGGCAGAGAGGAACAAGTAGGAGTGGATTCAGGGGGAAGTGACAGTACAAGGAAAGGAATTGTGGTTTGGACAGCCATGCTTTTAGGGGCTTTCTGATGCTCTTCCTCTGGCTTGAGCCTCTGGCTCTCTGTGCTAGCTGGGTGCCCAGTAGCCCTCCCTACCCTCATCCTCCAGCTGGGCAACCTCTGTATGGCTGGATGCTCCCTAGGCAAGGTGGGAGGCACAGGCTAAGCTGTGCCCCTGATGTGCTTTTGTCTTTGCCCCAGAGGAGCCCAGTGAGGCCACTTTGCATTGTCCCTTGCCTGTGGAGTCTGTCTGCCAGCAGGAGCACCAGGAAAAAGATGAGCAAGCACCCCAGGAAGCATCTCCTGGCAGCTGGGCTCTCAGGCAGGGGCTGCCTCCAGTGAGTGTAATTGGCCAGCACTGGGGTCCTTTTGATGAGTGGTGAGAGTTGCTTCAGGGGTACTGTTTGGAGTCATGATGCCTGCCCTGCCTGGGGAGTGCTTGCCCATGCAGAGGTGGTGGCTCAGCTCAAGGTTGCCAAACAGTTAGCCAGTGCTCCAGTTCTCACAGCCTGGAGAGCCAGGGGCCTGAGCAGCTCCCACCAGCTTCCAATCCCCTGGCTTCTGCCAGTTTGAAAAGCTCTCAGAAGCTAAATGGAGGGCAAAAATTGGGGAGGGCTCATGCTCCCACATGACTGCCCCACCTACACCATTTCTCTGCCCTTGTGACTTTGTGCCTTGGGAAGCTAGCTACCCTGTTCATCCCACACCGGTTATGGTCCTCCCCTTGCCACATGGTACCACCATGACAGTAAGCAACTGAAGTGAGGTGTTGGTCTAAAGCAAATTCAAAACAAACCCACTTCACCCTGCTGCGTCCCAGAACATGGCATCATTCCACAGCGCTCAAGCCTGAGATTGAGACTGATGCCACAGACAAGCAGTGGCTAACTGAAAGTCACTTTTTTAAAAAAATGAGTCATATGGAGAAGGAATGTCAGGGTTTTTTTTATTATTCAAGTTTGATGTGAAGCAAGATGTAGCTAGAGCCACTACTTCCTGCTCTGAACTCAGTTTATTTAAGACAATTCCTCTGAGCTTTTCTCTATGTTTCCTCAACCACTCCCCTCTCTTCCTGTGATCCACTCAGCCACTCTTACAACAGAGCTTAATACTGGTTAAAGTAGTCACACTGGCCACTTATAATAATGTTTTCATTTTGAAAACCTCTGTCTTGTGGTCACTGGCACCAGAGCATTGTTTATCAGAACATAAAGTTCAATAGAAATCCCACAGTGACGTCATCCCATCAGGCACTTGCTGCTGAAAGGTTCTTCTTGTGGCTTTCTGGGATAAATTCAGGCTGTTGTGGATGGTTTCCTTAAGAGGAAACAAAGAAAAGGCTGCTCACGTCAAGGACATGCTGCATTTTGAGCAGGTGAGCATTTTTTAAAGGACTAGAAACAAAGTCTTTTATCATGATAGGCTCAAGGAGTTCAGTCTACTTAGGTTAACAAAGAGAAAGCAGCCTGTAAGTACCGAAAAGGAGGGAAATATTTAACAATGGGCTCTTCAGTCTAGCAGAGAAAGGTATAACATGGGTCAAGGACTGGAACTTGAAGCTAGACAAAGTCAGATTGGAAGTAAAATGTATATATTTTAACAGTCTGGGTAAATAACCACTGGAACAAATGGCTTTCTCATCAAAGGCCATTTTTAAAATCAAGATTGCATATATATGAACAGATCTGCTCTTGGAACGGTTTAGGGGAAGTTCTATGGCCAGATGAGATGATCAAAATGGTCCCTTCTGGCCTTGGAATCTAAGATTCATCTATTCACTAAACAGAAAGCAAGTTACCCCAAAGGAACCACAACTGCCTAGAGCACAAGGTTCTCGTCTAACCTCTCCTATGGTAACAACACAAGTCCATGTAATTGTATTTCACAGGGAAAAGGGAAAGCAGTAGTATAATTTGCTCCAATGCAGAAAGGGCAGGAAGGAGGATGTGAGGACAGAGGAAGGCCAGGGAAGACAGCAGAGACTCAGGCTATGTTAACACCGCAATCTTCTTTTTGGCAGCATATAGAGTAGGTGCAAGGGTAAGACTAGCCTGTTAGCTAGAAGACCCTGCAACTGTGCTTGCTCAGTAACCCTGACATCCTAATGAGCCAGTAAGGAAGCTAGAAGACTGGTTCTTAAGATGAGCAGCAGTAGCTTGCTGGCTGCTCAGTGCCAATGCCCATAGAGTCAACTTTCCAAGGCTCATCTTTAGTCGAGCCCAGGTGAGGCAGAGAGGAAAGGTTCATTCCTTCCTTGCTGACTTCCCTTCCCCTCCAAACCCTGTGGCCTGCTTTTCACTGAGGCGCGTAGCTACGCATACTTTACATACAACCAAAATTGGTGTGTAATATAGGATGTAGCCACAGGGTGTGCAAGCTGAAAGCAACAGGAGCAAAGTGAGATGGGAAAAGGCAGGTTACCCATCATGAAGGCACACTTTTTTTCCAAAACCCAGAACAGAACCAAGGCCCCCCCAATCTTACTATTCTGCTGTCAGCAAATAGATGTGAAACTCACCAGCAAAGTGTGTCTCACGCCCTTCCAGTGGTTGGTATATATAGTGGAGAATAGCCTATTATGGCTGTCAGTTACCCTATTAGATCAGATGGCAAAGGTCTGTGCTTTGAATCTGAAGGGTCTACCTACTGATGACTCTCGTGGGTGGCAGTATGAATCCTCACAATGAAGTTTGAGTTTTCAGATGGCTTTTTTAAAAATAAAAATGCATTCACAAAACTACATTAACATTATTTATAACATAGTATGTGCTCATGTCATTAAAGAGTGTTTTGTAATGCACAGGATCTATGGCAGTGATGGGCAACCTTGTTTAGTGAGTGGGCCACACGAGTGGTCCTTCATCTCAGTGGGCTGCAAAACCATTATAACCAATGCTCCCTCAGGATAGGATAGTTTTGCTAACTGTGCTTGCATACTTAGAATTGGTGGGGTGTGCTGATTGAACCGTAGCAGCACTTTGACTGGACGCAGAGGGAGCACACGGCTCTTACAGTCAATGTTGCGTGCAATCAGCATGCACCTCACTTCATGTGCCCTTGCTTTACATACATATCGCTTTAGTAATACTGGTCGGAAAAAACAACATGGACAGAAACCAGCAGTCTCTGGCAGACTTGTGTGATGGCACGTCGGGATTCCCCCCGATCCTGCACCCCCCGTAGTAGCCAGAACAGACTCCGCCAGCCAGTAGAATAGAGAGGACTTATTGTTTCTCCAGGGTACAACACAGCATAGATGTGATGTGGCTACAGGGGTCAGGGCAGGGATGCCTCAGACCCCTTGGGATGGGGTGCTTAGGCCCCTAAACTCCCAGCCCCCTGCTTAGTCTGTCCCCGTCATGGGTCCCCCCCCACCAAAACTGACCCTTCCCCTGAACACTCACTTCCTTTGTTCAGTTCCTCCCCTCAACAGATAGGACCGGTTGGGTCTTTGTCTACGTGACCCCAGGTGGTGCCCCCTGCTGGGCAGTGCTTACAGACAGAGGTCAGTAGGGGTCTCCCACAGCCCAAATACAGAAACCAGTGAATGCCTGCCCATTACATCACAACTTGTGCATGAGCAATTGTAAATAAAATGTCTGGAGAGCCATACATAGAACCCCAATGGGCTGGATGTGGACGTAGGGCTGCAGGTTGTACAACACTGCTGGGGGGAAGGTGAAGGTTTCACAATCCTGTTATTTCCTAATGTTTTATTTGACTTGGTATTGAAATGTTCTTCTAACAATTTTTAAAATCTATACGATGCAAAATTCAGTGAATAAGAAAAATATCTATATCTGTATAGCTCTCCTTTGTTTAGAAAGACAATCACAACATGAAGCAGAGTTCCAATAATGCGATGCTACAAAATTAACCATATAAAAGTTAACACAGTGCTGTATAGAATGATGAGGACAGGAGGCTTCTATTGTACTCTGGGCAGTGAGGTTTTACTTCTGGCTCTGAACTGACTTTCTGACTTGGCAAGTCAATTTTTCTGTGTCTGCTATTACCCAGCTAAAAATGGGAATAATAAACCTCTCTTCCTCACAATGAGACTTCATTAATTAATTACATGGAAACACCGAGATCTTTAGCTGAACGATACTATGCATAAGTGCAAAGTATTATATCAGATTCAGTTACTACAGACCAATGTAATTGTCAGGGCTGTTCCCCAATCTGGCACTCTGAGCCACAAAAGACCTTAAATACTTTGCCTCTGTAGGCTCTGCTTACAAAAAAAAAAAAAAATAAAATAAAAAACCCTCCCAGAGTCACAGATGCAGTGGCTCTGGAAGATAGGCTGCCACCACCAAGTGATTTTAAGGAACCCTGAAAAACCAGGAAGGAACACTTGAATCCCTTCCCCAGGGGTATCCCAAGCTCTTCTGCCACAAGAGAGCTTGAAAAAAGAAACAAGAGAAAACAGAAAATAAACTCTCTTGGATATCTGACCTCTCAGACTAGGCAGGCACAAACACACCCAGATCTATCTTCCAAGACACAAAACTCAAATCATCACCTAAAAAAAAGATGATTTTATTAATAAAAAAAACCTACAAAAAGATATCCTTAATAAAGCATATTTGGTTGTTAGGTGTTATAAAGCAACTGAGAGAAACAAATTAAAACACAGAGAACATAGTATCTTTGGGTACAGCTTAGATAGTGAATGTAGGGAGAGAGCACATGGATTTTATACAGAGAAGCTTAACCAAACAATCAAAACAAAGAAAAATATCCTAACTGTGACTAAATAGATTCCTCTCTCGATTCACGATCCATGCTGATCTGTTCTTCAAGTCCCAGTTCATTCCCATTCCCAACATTTCTCGTAAGCATGGTAATTCTGATCGCATCTTGCTTCCTCCAGCCTTTAACTTAGAACTCACACAAAGAGAAAGGATTTAAATTTCAGCACAGTATCCCATTGGTTCTTCTGCCCCCCTGCCAACACCTATAGCTACCTGAATTTAACCCTTTAGTCTCCAAGGCTATGTCTACATTGGCATGATCTTGCGCAAATACTCTTTAACGCAAGAGTTCTTGCATTAAAGTATTTGCGCAAGAGAGTGTCTACACTGGCATGTGCTTTTGTGCAAGAGCATCCGTGCCAGTGTAGAGGCTCTCTTGCGCAAGAAATTTCCGATGGGCCATTTTAACCATCAGACTTTCTTGCGCAAGAAATTCATGTTGCCTGTCTACACTGGCCTCTTGCGCAAGAACAGTTGCGCAAGAGCGCTTATTCCTGAGCGGGAGCATCATAGTTCTTACGCAAGAAGCACTGATTTCATACATTAGAACATCAGTGTTTTTGTGCAAGGACTCCCCGCCAGTGTAGACAGGCAGCATGTTTTTGCGCAAAAGCAGTTGCCATGCCAATGTGTAGACAGCCCAAGTGCTGGTCAGTACTCCTCCTATCCATCACAGTAATATTGTACAAAGCAGTGGTTTTCCATTTTTTTTCTCATCGACCCAGTTGAAGAAAAGCATTGATGCCCATGACCCAAAATAATTTGACTAGAGTGTGGGATCCATGGTGGGGCTAAGAATGAGAGCTTTGGGGTATATCAGGAAGCTCCAGCTTTGTTAACCAGGGTCAGGACTGTGTCAGGAGGGGCTTAACTCAAGCAGCTCCTGGTCAGCAGTTCTGTGAGGGAGCTAAGGCAGGCTTTCTTCCTCTCCTGGCACCACAGACCATGCTGTACCCCAGAAACAGCCAGTAGCAGGTTCCCAGACATTCTCCTCCTCTTCCCCCCCATATAGGAGCCGGGCAGTCTGTGGTGCCAGGAGAGGCAGGTTGACTACTTTAGCAACCCCATTGGTCACCTCTTCCTCCTGAAGCAATGAGACCCAGTCCCTGACATTCTATGTCCCAGTACTGAATCGTTACCCATAAGTTGAAAACCACTGCTATAGAGGAACTGCATGGTGCACTGGACCAATAAGACAGACAACATGTACCATAAAATACAAAATTAAAGGAATTACTAGGTCTTCTATCACATGTATGCCTTTTGGTTTCTTTCTATCACTTAATGCACTGCTGTATTCACATCCTACACACCACTGTAATAACCTTTATGCAAAATATACCTTGTGAAGCATCATATGAAAACTAGTAACTCTCTGCTCAGATACATCATGGTGAAGTGTGTGTAGCAATACTATGTGTAAAGTTATGAATGTCCCCTGAATAACGTTGGTGGCACATATTCAAACCCAGTTAGCCTGACCAGGTAAAACTGGTTAACTAAGTCTTAAACAAAGGATATGTGTTTACCTCAGTTTACATAGAAGTTGTAAACAGGTCCTCAGACCGCAAGAGGGGGAAGACAGGAGTCAAGGAAAACATGTATTTCAGCAAATAGAAGTGAGAAGAAACAGTATGGGACTTCTTTTACTCTAAGAGATACCACTATCTCTTCCTCCATTGCTTGATAAACTTTGAGGGGCAACCTTCAGGAAAATGTCTCTCAGAGGGAACTGGACTTTCAAAGTAAGGGACAAAACCATCCCAAATTCTCTCTCTCTATCCATCTCTGTCCTCACAACAGATGACAAAAGAAACAGCTTTTGGGATCAGATTCTGGCCTGAGAGGTTGGTCAGCAAAGTTACTAGAAATGTAGTAGGGGACTTAAACCAGACTTGGTTCAAGGTGAAGTTTAGAAAGTGATTTATCTTTATTTTTCCTGTAACCATTCCTGACTTTGTCTCATTCCTTGTATTCATTTAAATCTCTCTTTATAGTTAAATAAACTTGTTTTAGTCTTTTATTACAATTATTTCAGTGTTGTGGAGTATCTGGATAACTCCATTTAAGGTAGAAGATTGTTGTATGTTGATCCCCTTAGAGAAGCAAAGTACATAATATATCTAAACTGCACAGGCAGGACAGTGCAGGACATGCTTTTTTGGGGAAAATCCAGGACTGGAAGTATGTTGGGGTCACCCTACAAATAATAACCAAGGCTGTTGGAAGCCAAAATGTGGCTGGTATTTACTGACAGACTGATGAGGTCAGACCTACTGGACCAGGGTTGTGATTATATATAGATATTCAGGCTTAGACTTGCATGCCGCTGTGAGGAGACTAAATTGGAAGCTACAGCAGCAAAGCTCTGGGAGGCACTCAGGGCAACCCCCATCGCTGCCTCTGCATCAGAGGCAGCAGCCCAGGATGGTGGAGCAGGCATGAGCCTGTGCTTGCAGGGAGTGTCCCCCCTCCTCGTGTAAACATGAGACTGCTGAAAATGTCAGCAATTATACATTTACCAAAATAAACACATTTTAACATCCCTAGTTCATTGCAAGCCCAATGCAAGCTCTAAATTTTGATCAAACCTGGATCTGTATCAGGATTTTTTGTTTGGGATCCATCAGCGCTCTCTCTCAGATAGTATTTCCCTTTATGAATATAACAGAAACCAGGATTCATCTGAAAAAGTGGGCTTTTGCTCCCACAAATGCTTATACCCAAATAAATGTTACTTTTTAAAGTGCTACAGGACTCTTTCTTGTTTTTGAGAAAACAGAAGTATTAAAAGACAGAGTTTATATTTCCTTGGTAGTTTATTTCTAATTGAAGACATAAACAAAGTTTTTATTCTCACTCCCCCCAATAAAAATTTGTCAGCTTGAGTTTGCATGAGAATCTCCCATAGCTGAAATGTGGCACAGGCAGAAAGGTTGTCTAGAGGAGGAAATTTTATTCTCAGAAAGTTGGCAGAATTCTGCTAGGAAGCTATTTCTGACACCCTTACAACAAACACTGTTACCAAACTTGCCCTGTAAGAATTACTCCCACATCCAGTTGACCTTTGAGTTTTCTATAGTTCCAATGTTTTATTATGTCAGTCTGACAGATCTAATCTTTGGTGTGTTGAGAATTGACAGACATTGCTCTTTCAGCCATAAAACGCATCCGTAGTAAGTGTTTGCAGAAGAAAATGTAAAATCTGCCAATAAAAAACTCCATATTTAAACATACTAGACCAACACCTAGAAGTACACCATAGACTATTCAGTGTCAAGTAGATTTTATTACAGTATAAGATTTCAAATCTGATATGTTCATTTTCCTTGGCTATGAACCTTAAAATAAAGTACTAGACTATTTTCTCCTTGATACAACAGAAACAGGACACATTAATATGCCAGCAATCTCCTGTTTCCACCTTCAGCAAACAACACAGTGGGTGTGTGGCATGTGTACAGTACTCACATTTCATACATGGGAACTGATTGTTTTCTGTAACATGTAAGCTCTTTGAAAAAAAGAAAATATTGATGTATATTCTCTGATTAACTCATGCACACACAGATTAGATCAGACCTTGGAATGATAAATACAAAGAGGATACTATCTGCACAGAATATGTTAAATAAATATGAAACCTTCACAAAAATTAATGAAGTTAAAAAAAAAATGTAGCATTTCTCTTGGATCTCTCAAAATGCCCAAGTCCAAATATAGTACAATGATTGGACAGGAGACACACAATAACATGAGTAAAGCAATACATATGAAATGTACAGTAATTCCTTTAACGTTGTCTAAAATTGAGAGATGGAAAGGACTTAGTTCAATTTCCCACAAAAACTGAACTGTTCACTACAATATACACTTCAGTGAATTGTTCAGTCCATTTTTAAATATCTCCAATGATGTGGTTTCCATCACTTTCCTGTGGAGAATATTCTAAAATAGAGCTGTCACTAATAATAATTTGTGTAATCTCAGCATTGCTCATGTCAATATTTTTTCAGTAAAACGGGAGAGTCAATTATGGAGGTGTTGGATAGAAACAAGTTTGCTTGGAACATCTCCCAGGGAGGTAGCATTAAAAGAGCAGCATTTTCACACTGTACACTATAGGAAAGCTTACACTGAGATCCTACCTCATACATTTTATAGGTATAGCTACTTTTAAGAGGCATAAAATGGTGCTTGTTCTATTCTCACTCTCCAACAAACATTTCTCTTACGTAATGGCATCACTATAAGTGAAACACTATGAGAAGCTGCATCTGCGCTGACTACCCAAAAGCAGGAAAAACTGGCTGAGAGCAAGAAACCATTTGTTCACAAAAGCTAAGTTAAGAAAAGTAGGCATGATAGTGAGAAAAAGTTATTTGCAGTCAAAAGAGCTGTGCAATGGAACAGACTAAGGTGATCATTAAATCACCATCACTGTAGAAATCCAAGGACAGATAAGTGAACACATAGGGTGTGGCATACATGGTTGGCCTACTAAAGTAGTCTTGTCTGTACCTTACCACTCACCAAATATGAATCTGGAAACACATGTTGTGCTGACTATCACTACAGCTTAAAACTTACCTAGGCAGAACAAGGAATTTCTGAGCCAATAACTATATAAAATCTATTCCTGAAATTGCTGTTTGGGGATGGTATGGAAAGCGTATTCTCTTTTTTTGTCAAATATAATATGATGGGGGTGGAAAGAGAAATGAAACAATTGAAGCACTCATGCAAAACAACAGGATTCATCTATTCCATTGTAAATCTGGAAAACAACCAAATGACCCTAATTAACTTCACACCAGAAAATGACAGATACACATTGCATGTGCTGATCATACAATCAGGCCATTCTGCTTATAAAAAAAAAGGGGGGGAGGGCGGCGGCGGGAGGGATTTTTCGTAACTACATTTGCATACCATTACGTGCTTACCTATTCCCTATGCACATATTCTATGTTCTTACACATTAAGTGTCACATTTCCATAGAGCTGCAATGTGCAGCTTGCACTCTTGTGGTGAATTAGGTACCCTGATAGACTGTAGATGTACAAAGTATCTGAAGGCAAACACAATAATTAAATGAATAGACTAAAAAATCATCTTGAACACAATAAAGATAAAAAAATCAAGTAAAATGCTACTCTTTAGTTATATTTCTTCAATAATTGTGATTATTAAAAGCAAATGCATCTTACAGACACTGTTGTTAAAATCAGTTTTGTAAACCCCTCTCTGAGGGTGTGTCTAGACTACAGGGTTTTGTCGACAAAAGTGGACATAACGTCGACAGAACTCAGCAGTTTTGTCGACGATGGTAAACCTCATTTTACGAGGAGTAACGCCTTTAGAAGGCATTATTGCATCTAAACTGTCCTTTGCATCTACACTGCCATGTCGACAAAGCAGCTTGCTTTGTTGACAGAACTGAATGTAGTCTAGATGCTCTTTGTTGACAGAAGCTTTGTCAACAGTATCTGTCGACAAAACTTCTGTCGACAAAAGCCTGTAGTCTAGATGTACCCTGACAGTGAAACCTCTGTAAACTAGGTTTACATGTCTATTTTGGATCATTTTCACTTTTTAGTTCTACTGCTATAGCACAATGTTGTTTGCATTTCAAACACTGCAACAAAGTGTTGATTTTTTTAAATGAAATGATTTCATAAAATATAATGCCAATTATATATAACACCTGTGTAACAAAAATAAGTAAACAGATTTTACTCAGTCTGAGTTTGGGACTATCTTGGTAACTTCTAGTGGTTGTAGAAGTGTTGAAGTTTTGTCCCCCACCAAAATAAATAAATAAATAAATAAATAAATTATATATATGAAACAAAGAAAACAAACAGGTTTCATCTCATTGAAAAAAAATAATTTTCTTTCCCAACAAATTGAAAATGAATTTCATTTTGAAAAATTGTTTCATTTCTGAAAAGTGTTTTAGGCATTTTGACATTGACTTCAATTTATACTTTACCCTTTTTCAGATAAAAAAATAGTTCTGGGGATATGTTACTTTCACTCATTTTTAAAACACTTTTCCCCAACTTTTTTCAGAGGGGAAAAATAAATAATTGAGGGAGAGATGTTTTGCAGGTTGCACCTCCTGAAACTGAGACTCTCTAGTTCGGCAACATCTGTTAATGGTTAATCCTGGACCAGAGAGCCCTGAGCCAGGAACTAGTTGTAGGAAGGCAGCTAGCAGGCTGGCCAGCGGCAGCGGGGCTGAGGATGGAACCTGCAAAGTAGCTGGCAGCAACTGGCCCGTGGCCAATAGGCTGGCAGGTGGCAGCAAGGCTGGAGCCAGCTGGCAGCCTGGCTGGTGGTAAGGGTGCCAGCCAGGGATGAAGTAGAGCCAGAAGCAGGGAGAGGCGGCAGGCTGGGGGTCCAATGACAGAGGGCAAATTCCTTCATTTGGAACTGGTCCAGTCCCAAGGGTGCCAGACCAGGGAGGTCCAACCTCTAGTTAGTTTTTCCTCACTTTCTCTAACTTTTAAAACAATATTTTTCTACTTTTTCTGGAAGGAAAAAAGAGATGGGGGAGGAAAGAAATATTTTTTAAAGGAAGTCAGATTTTTCCCACTACTGCAAGTTGATTTTCTTTTTTTGAAAATTGTTGAAATTTATTGTGAATATTTTTTCAAAAGAAAAATCATCACATTTTTGTAAAAAAATCATTTTCCAAAATTGCATTTTTTGATTATATAAAAAATTTAACCATCCCTAATAATATCCCTCTTATGTGTTCTCTCCTTTTCTCACTTGGAAATAATAGTTATTTTTTTTACTATTTTTACTATTTTTTTTACTATTTCTTTGATAAGTATGCCATTTGCATAATGTTTTTCTAACCAAGCAATGAAAGAATTCAGTTATTGGACTGTATAGTGATAGGCTATAGTGGTGTCTACCAGCCATGTTCAGTATCGTTCATAAGTCCATGGAGTTGCACCCATTTACACCAGGTCTAAATTTAATATCATAATACATGCTCCTTTTGGCTAGAATAATTTGATTTCAAGTAAAGGTAACAGTTTATCTTGAAAAAGTTTCAGAGGGGTAGCCAAGTTACTCTGTAACAGGAAAAACTTAAAACAACAAATAGTCTAGTAGCACCTTAAAGACTAACAAAACACAACCCACTTCTTCAGATGACAGGCGTGTTATGCCCATGAAAGCTCATGATACCATCTACATGTTTTGTTAGTCTTTAAGGTGCTACTAGACCAGTGTTTCTCAACCACTGGTACAAGTACCCTTAGGGGTACTCGAGAAAAGTCTTGGGGAGGTACATCAACACAACTGAAATCTGGAGAAAACTGAATTTTTGTTTTAAGTTTTACAGCATGTACCTCCTGGCTATGATTAAGTTGTTTAAACTAATGTGTTGCAATGATAGAAAAAAAAATTGTGTATGTTTGAAAACTGTAGATATTGGGGGTACTTATATAAATTAATTAAAGGGGTACTTTCTAAAAGAAGGTTGAGAAACACTGTACTAGACTATTTGTTGTTGTTTAAGTTTATCTTGAGTTTTGTATCTGGAAAAATAGCTCAGAACAGAGCTGTGAATTGCTTCTCTGGAGAAGAGCTGAAAGCAGAGCTGCCTGGAAAATGGATTTATTTTGGAAAATGGAAAATGTAGGCTGTTTGTTTAAAAATAAATGTTTCTGTTGCAAATTTTGGTTGTCAATTTTCAAATGAAAAATCAAAATTTTAGAGGAAAATAGACATGTTCCATGAAAATATTTGTTATGTTAAAAAACGACAATTTTCTATTGAAATATGAGTTGACTGATCATGCCATTTTGATCATACAGCAACTAAGTTGGTACTGGAGAGAAGTACATTTATTTCTTGAGGGTAAAAGTCAGGCCTGGCCTTAGGTCAAGGAAAGCTAGACGGTTGCCCTGTACCTTCAGGACCTCACACTTCCCAGTGCCTGCCTGCTCAGCCGCTTGCTCGCTGCCTGGCTGGGTGCTGCCTGGCTGCTAACTTACTGAATCAGAACAAAATAAAACAGTAGAAAGAGCATGCATTGACTACAGCAAAACAGATAAAGCTGGTATTTGACACAGCAATTGGAACTGGAGAAAAGGTCACTTGGATGAAATTGAGAATGCAGAAGAAGCTTCTGTAAATAAAAGGAGCTAAAAGACGAGGTACTTCTCACAAGCCAATTGAAACTAATAAAAGAGGAACTCCTTATACATCTCAAAAAACTTAATGATAGTAGCCTGGACTCAGTGCAACACAGAAAAACATGATGAGGCTATTCAGAAGCATAACAAAACAAAAGAAAACTGTAGTATCGCTACATAAATAGGGACCTACCAAATTCATAGTCATGAAAAAATGTGTGTCAGACTGTGAAATCACATCTCCCCACTTAACATCCCCCCCATGTGAAATCTGGTCTTTTGTGTTCTTTTAGCCTATATTATACAGGGGATTTCACAGGGGAGACCAGCCTCTCTCAAACTTGGATCCTGACCCAAAAGAGAGTTGCAGGTGAGTCACAAGGTTATTTTAGGTTTGTCACAATATTGCCACCCTTACTTCTTTGTTGCTGCTGGTGGAGTGCTGCCTTCATAACTGGCCAACTAGAGAGTGGCAGCTGTTCACTGGACACCTACCTCTGAAGGCAACACTTTGCCAGCAGCAGTGCTGGCAATGCACTTCTGTGTTGCTGACTTCATAGCTGGGTAGCTGGACAATGGTGGCTGCTTACTGAGGGCCCAGCTTTATAGGCAGCAGCACAGAAGTGAAGGTAGCAATAACATACCATATCATTGTCACATCTATGGTGTTGCTGGCAGTGGTTTTGCCTTCAAAGTTGGGCTCCCAGTGAGCAGCTGCTGTTCTCCAGTTGTCCAACTCTAAAGGCAGTGCTACCGCCAGCAGCAGCAGCAGCTCAAAAATAAGGGTAGCAGTACTTCAACCACAATAACCACAATAACTGTGCAACACCCTCCCACCCCCCAACTCCTTCGTGGGTCAGGCCCCCTATAATTACAGCATCTTGAAATTTCTGATTTATATAACTGAACTCATGAAATGTATGATTTTTAAAATCCTATGACCATGAAATTGGCCAAAATGGCTGTACATTTCATAGGCCTTGACACATAAATGGTGACCTTGGAAAATTAACAGCATAAAACGAGAAAAGGAAAGATATTTGTGAAAGAAGGAAAAATCGGGTCTATAAAGGACACTTTAAAAAGTAAGGGTTCAGATGGATGATGCAATTATAAAAATACTGCCATGAACATAAACCTTTTGTTGTATTTCTTCACGGACTATTCTATTTGGATACCTCTCTGACTTTCGTCATTATATCCTGGGTGTGTCAGTTACTTAAAAAGAGACACCACAGCAATAGTCTCTCTCTCTTTTTACCTCTCCAGCTGGCCCACAAAGGAAACAGTTTGATTAGTTTATGGGATTTATTAGGTTCGGATAAAACATTCAATATTAATTATGTGACAAATTTAAAATATCTAAGTGTTTTTGTTCCAAAATTGAATGAAATGTCAAAATTTTAAAACTTCAACAAAACAAAAAATTCCAACACTTTTGATCTGAAACACATTTAAAAATTAACAAATTGAATCTAGTTAAAATGTTAATACTTCATCCAAAAAGACAGAATCTGACTTCTAATGCACAATGGAGGGGGCAGGAGGAGGAGGGGAAGAGAAGGGATGGACGGAAATGTTTCTCACCCTATGCAGTAACTGTAGCTATTCAAGATGTGTGTCTTTTTGAGCACTCCACTTCTGGTGTGCATGTGCATCTTGAGCTGCTGAATGAAGACTTCTAGCTAGCAGTGTCTGTTCAGCCAGCACATGCACCATGTACCTCCTCATGGCAGACACAGAGGCCTTATAGGATAGGCTGGCTAATCCCGTCAGTTCCTTTTCTACTTGGTCATCACCAAGGGAACAACCAAACAAGAGAGAAAGAAGGGCAGATAGTAGAGCACCCACATGGATACACATTTAAAATTAGTTAGCACAAGGATACAATTTCCTTCTTCTTCTAGTATCCTTATGGCTACTCATAGGTGCTGGAACTAGAAGTGCAGGGGAAGGGGGGAAGAGTGCTGCAGCACAGCCTGGCTCAAAGTGGCTTCCATTTTATAGATGTTTTACAGTTTTTGTTTGGTGGTTCTCAGCACCCCCCCCCCCCTATAAACTTTGTTCCAGCACCCCTGTGGGTTCTCTATTTCAGGTGATTCCTGAGAAGAAGGGAGCTTCGGAACAGGACCAAGAACTGAAGATAGCACTATAAAGCGGAAATAGGTGTCTTGTAGGTTGAGGGATGAAATCAATCCCTTTTCTCTAAAGGAGGAATTATATTTCCTAGAGACACCATCCTGAAATTTGGAGGCTTCATTAATTCATTCCGCTCTCTTAGGGTACATCTACATAGCAGCGTTATTTTGGAATAACTGATATGATTTCAAAATAACAGTGCATGTCTACACACTAAGCCATTATTTTGAAATAATTTCGAGTTGGAGGACTTCTTACTCTGACTCCAGTAACCCTCATTTCTTGAGGAGTAAGGGAAGTTGAAAGAAGAGTGTTCTTCCTTCAACTTCCTGCTGTGTAGACCGTGCCAAAAGCCAAATTAAGCTATTTTGACTTCAGCTATTTAGAGGTTAGAGGAGAAAAGTTAGAGGAGAAAATCCACCTCCTCTTGCCTTAGTATAAGATTATGAGAGGTTTCCCAGAAGAGGGATGCAGAAGGGGAGAGTAGAAGGGAGAAAGTGCCACAAATTAGGATGGTGTAGTCTAATGTTGCGACCTCCAAGACTCATTGGCCTATGGTGATCCTCACCTCCACCCTGGTGAACATGGACAAGGTGGCCCAAAAATGGAGAGTGGTGGGCTAAAAGCCACAATTGTAAAATCAGAGGAGCAGAAGGATTCAAACCCTTGATCAGCCTGTCAAAATTGCTGTTGAGATTAGGTGGTCACAAAGGGCAGTTGGTTGGCCCCTTTCCACTGAAACCTCCCTTTTTTTCTGGGAGTTTCCACAAGTCTTTGGTACCCCAAGAACTGCGCAGCACATGATCACTGCCCTCTTTGTGACTTATTGAAATGTTTCTTGCTCATAAGTGTGTAAATGCCCAAGTAGCTCTGGAGTACTTCTAAGGCTGCGTCTACACTGGCATGATTTTGCGCAACTACTTTTAATGGAAAAGTTTTTCTGTTAAAAGTATGTGCGCAAGAGAGCGTCTATACTGGCATGTGCCTTTGTGCAAAAGATTTGCTTTTGCACAAAAGCATCCATGCCAGCAAAGACGCTCTCTTGCGCAAGAAAGCTCTGATGGCCATTTTAGCCATCGGGCTTTCTTGCGCAAGAAATTGATACCACCTGTCTACACTGGCCTCTTGCGCAAGAACACTTGCGCAAGAGGATTTATCCCTGAGTGGGAGCGTCAGAGTATTTGCACAAGAAGCACTGATTTCATACAGTAGAACATCAGTGTTCTTGTGCAAATACTCGTGGCCAGTGTAGCAAATACTCGTGGCCAGGCGGCAAGATTTTGCGCAAAAATGACTGCTTTTGCGCAAAATCTTGCCAATGTAAACACAGCCTAGGTGTGCTAGGAGTCACTGGTCTCCAAAAAAAGCATGTGACCATGAAAAGGGAGATTCTGCACCGAGTTCTGGGCCTCTCTCAGAAACCCACAAAAGCTGGAGCCAGTACAGCCTGCACAAAACTATCACCATGGAAATAGATTGGATAGCAGTGTCTGTAAGATTCAAGGGATGCCCTGTAGAGCCATTCTGGTTAACAGTTGCATCATTAGTCTGGAATTGTTCCCTGCGGTTATGTAGCAGTTCAACCAGCTTGTAATTACTAAAGTTGTAATTGACCATGACTGACTGATAGTTCATGAGGAGGTATAGGGCTCATCCATGGGACAAAAAGGCACCACCAAATAAAAATCTCCAATCGAAGGCTTGAGAGGTGCACACGTGCTTGAAATGGAGGACCCATAAGGCTACTTGAAAAAAAATGGCTTCAGATCTTCAATAGCCCTGGGACAGCGGAGACTAGGGCTGTGTTCTATCATCTGGGAACACTCCAGAAAGGAGATAAGATTGAAGAATATCCGGTGTATGTGCTTTGAGCAAGGTGAGAAGTCCCATGTACATACATTAAGAAAGTTGTATTTCTCTTCCAAACCATCATTTTCTTCTGAATCCCATTTTGACATGAACAATGAAATGTATTGACACTGGGATGGTTCTAATACTTAATGCTAGGATGCAAACTGTGATTATATTCTCCCCCCACCCCCATTTTTTTTGAGAGATCTTCTGCAACATCATTCAGCAAAAGAGCTTTAATGAGGAGTCTGAGCAATAGGAAAAGTCCATGCACATTAAAATACTTTAAGAAAAACCTCAGAAATGTATGTATGTCAAGAGGACTATCCCTAAGAGGTTTTTTAAACCACTAGTGTTTGATTCTACTAAAAAGGTCATCTTTGGCACTTTCAGATTGCAAATCAATGAAATGAATATCCAATAGCACTGGATTAAAAAAAGACTAAAGGACATCAGAAGTTAACTAGCACATCATGACACATGATGTGTGCTGAGAATCAGTCTAAAAGGATTATGCATTTTTAAGGCACAAGTGTCTATTGCTGTCCCTCTGCTGTTCTTCACCATGAAAAGGCAACAAATTTTGCTAGTCACCCAGCCTACAAAACTCAAGTGAACCTTTTGTAGACCCACAAATCCATACAGGAAATCTCTGCATTGTTTAAATACAGCTCTCCCAAATTACAACAGTTCTCCCAAATTACAACAGTTCACTGGAATGAAGATTTTGTATAGTATAAACTATCACCTATGAGCCAGCATTCTTGATTGAAATGTATCTGAAAATGTAACATAAGAGTTCACAATGCCAATTTTAATCATGTACCTCATTGCATTACCTATTAAAAGGAGTGACTGTGAAAATGTATTCCGGTCTCTTGTGCAGAAATCAGTAGCAATTCTTAAAGTCTACAGTTTCAGAACAATGTATGCCACAGCTCAACCACAGCAGAGGAAAAATGAGAGTGGTTTCCAGAATTCCAAAGAGAACGTTTCACTAACACTGAAAGAACTTTTAACAGTAAAATATAACTGTTTTATGTCTGCATTCTGTAGACAGGGAATCTAACATATTTAGATGAAAGTAAATCCAAATTCATATCTGAAAATTCCATATTGATAAATTCACATAATCTGTTGTTTCATATACAGTACTTTTATCGGCTCTTCCTCACATCACCCTAACTTGTTCTAATCCTTTACATCTCTAAGGCCATGTCTACACTACAGAGAAGATCAAAGTTGTCACAGTCAATCTTCCGCGGTTCAAATTAGTGGGTCTAGTGAAGACATGCTAATTTGAACTGAAGGGGCACTCCACTTGATGCCAGTAGTCCTGTTCCTATGAGGAGTAAGGGAAGTCAAAGGGAGAGTATGCTCCCATTGACCTCCCTAGGGGTGTGTCTAGACTACATGCCTCCTTCGACGGAGGCATGTAGATTAGCCAGATCGGAAGAGGGAAATGAAGCCGCGATTAAAATAATCGCGGCTTCATTTAAATTTAAATGGCTGCCCCGATCTGCCGATCAGCTGTTTGTCGGCAGATCGGGGGAGTCTGGACGCGATGCCCCGACAAAGAAGCCTTTCTTCATCGACACAGGTAAACCTGGTTTCACGAGGCTTACCTGTGTCGATGAAGAAAGGCTTCTTTGTCGGGGCATCGCGTCCAGACTCCCCCGATCTGCCGACAAACAGCTGATCGGCAGATCGGGGCAGCCATTTAAATTTAAATGAAGCCGCGATTATTTTAATCGCGGCTTCATTTCCCTCTTCCGATCTGGCTAATCTACATGCCTCCGTCGAAGGAGGCATGTAGTCTAGACACACCCTAGGTGTGGACAGCACCAAAATTCGATTTAAGATACTTCAGCTCCAGCTATGCAATTAGCATAGCTGGAGTTGGGTATCTTAATTCACACGTATCCCCTAGTGTAGACCCTAAGTGTGATCATTTGCTTCTTTAACTTTCTAAAGCAAAGACTGCTTATTTTTATCAGAATCTCAATGATCAACAAGAAAGCTGATTAAATGATGTGTTTTAGATTTATACAAGGTATTAAAAATACATTTACCCAAGTTTCTCTGTGTTCCAGATATACATTATGAAACAAAATTAAAATGCCCACAGAAATCCAAACTCCTCTTCAAGTGTCTGATTTTATCCCCAAATCTGATTTCTCCCATCTCTCACATCAATTGATACCCATGATCAAAAGGTACTGAAAACTGATGACAAGTCTAACAGTATCAGCACAGACTTCAAACATTGCTCAGAGGAGATGTCTATCAATGCAACCCAGTGCAGTTTCAATGTCAAATATGAGTGAAAAAATTCTGCATCCCATCAGATTTGACTCAAGACTTCTGCCTCTGGCGCATTAGCGATATTCCCTCCTGCTTCATTAGTCACAGGCCATCTGTAAACTGTGGTGAACTACAAGGATGAAGCCAGTAAAGAGGATCTTTCTGGCAGTGGCTTTCATTCCAGCATACTCTTCTTGGGAAGAGTAGTGAAGTAAGAAAAAAGAGAGCCTGTTTGAACTGATGTAGTAATTAACGCCTGGGATGCAATTTTGTCTAAAGAGCAGGGTTAGACTCCTTTCCTGAAACACTGCTACTGGAGAGGGGAGCAGAGTGGTATTACCACTCACCATTGTTCTCCTGTTGGTCTTCTGTGGAGAGGTGCAGCATACAATTCTGAGAAGTACTTGTCAGACTTCCCAGGCTTTTGACCAGAAGGGCCTTTTATAAAGAAAGGGTATTGGTTACAGTCAAGCAGAATAGCGGGTAGCTAATGGGAGGGAATGAGGATGTCCCAGCTTGATGGAGAGAGTCACACAGCAAATGACAGTTCTGTTTCTCAGGGGCTTTAGTTGTAATAAGGGAACAGAACCTTGTCTCAGTTCCACAATCTGCTAAAATCCAAGTTATTACAACCCACTCCACCTCACCCACAAAACAACCACCACCCTCCTACATTCTTTCAATCAAATATATTCCTGGCTGTAGTGAAATGAGTTAGGGATTCTTTGCAGTGGAATTTGCTTCTAAACTGTGATTGGCTTAAAAAGTGAATGACTGACCTATTATACGCAGCACAATGAATGCCATATTTCCTTGCAGCCCATTCTACATATGTAGCATCTCCTATGGTATTTCTCTTCCTAGACAAAGAAAAATCACCACAGACATATCTTATCAGAAAGTCTCCTCTCATTTAGCCATGTAATGAAGCTGCACTAGCTTAATTTTTCATTCATGTTTTCAAAAACCCTGTCCCTTCAGTCCAACACACACACACACACACACAGAAGGTGGCACTATTTCCTTGGGCAGAGAAGGGCAAAGTACCTGCAATGTATATTTAAAAGTGCCAGTCACATTGACTGACATGGCAGGCCGTCAGCAGAGCTGAACTGCATCTTTGAAGCTGTGTACATTTCAGTCTGTCTGTTTTATCCACAGCAGGACAAGTACCACTGTGCATGAATCATTTACATTCACCAGAGTACTGCAAATCATTAGCAACAATATCAGATCTGCCACTTTGAACTGGCTGAGTTCATAAAGCCATTCACAGTCTGAATCCATGATGGATATTGTTTAGCGGCTGCTGCATGGCATATATAAAATCAAAACCTCCTAAGAATGAAATGTTTTCCTTGGTGTCCTCAGGAGCACTGCCTGCCACTCAAATATTCTGTGGAGTTTTATTATTTATTCAGAAATTTCACACTGTAAGAGCTCTCTTTGGAGAATATCCTTGTATTACTAAAACTGTTTATACAAAATGTTAGCAGAGTCTACTAACAAATATTGCAGATTGTGTTCACTTTTGCCCCTTCTGCAATAGCAAAAACCTTTCATAGTCTAGGGGAACTGTCTTTTTTTTTCTATTCAAAACAAAATCCCAGTAATCCATGAGACAAATGATCATGCATTGGATGTATTAGTACACTACCAGTAACGAGTACCATACCTAGAAACAGCCAACAGTCAAACCATTTTTTTGGAGTCATTACATATTTAGACACCAGGGATAAATTAATCATTTCAAATAAAATAATAACTTCACCCTAAACTCAAACTGAATCAGACCAGAACCATTTCTGAAATTTAAAAAGCTTGGCAAACTCTTGTTCTCTAATTATATTTCCTTTCTGCGTGCCTTTACAGTATTTGGGCTAACTTGGATGGGGAAGTGTCCAGATATTGTCTATTTTAAATAATGACTTGGATAATGGAGTGGAGAGTATGCTTACAAAAACTACAGATGACACCAAGCTGGGAGAGGATGCAAGCCCTTTGGGGGACAGGATTAGAATTCAAAACAACTTTGGCAAATTGAAGAATTAGTCTGAATTCATCACAATGAAACTCAGAAAAGACAAGTGCAAAGGGTAATCAAATGCACAACTACAAAATAAGGAATAACTGGTTAGGCACTAATACTTCAGAAAAGGATCTGAAGTTTATAATGGATCACAGATTGAATATGAGTAAACAATGCGATGCTGCTGTGAAAAAGATGAATATTAATCTAGGGTGTATTAACAGGAGTGACATATGTAAATGATGGGAGGTAATTGTTTTGTGCCTGTCAGCACTGCGAGGCCTCTCTGTCCAGTTCTAGGTTCACACTTTAGGAAAGCTGTGAACAAATTGGAGAGTCCAGAGGAGAGAAACAACAATGGTAAAGGATTAGAAAACCCTGACCTATGAGGAAATTAAACAAACAAACAAACAAACAAACAAAAATTAGGCAAATGAATGAAGACTGAGGGAGGACAGTGCAATGTTTTCAAAGAACAAGGATGGTGAAAAATACATTTTGCCCTCAGTGAAAAATTGTTGAGACCTTTTCTTTAAAACTGTTCTAGTGCTTGTAGTTTGGAGCACAATCTTAGTCTAGAAGGCTTCCTAAAAATGCAAGCTATAGCCCAAAGATATTAGAAAATCATGCACCAAAGGATGTAATACCAAATTAGACTAATCCCATTAACACCCTAGGTATCAAATACACTTGGGCATTGTTACATGTGCATTGTGTGATTCTCCATACCTGCAGAATACTGAACTTCAATGATAAATTGTCATGTTGACAGACATAAAAAATAAATCAGCACCAGCTCTCAAACTGTAGTATCGATAGAATAATGATGTGTGCCTGCAGTATACAAAGCATAGAATAGAATAGCATAAGGCAAGTACCTGCTCTGTAACCTAACTTTGATGCACATTGTGTTACTGGCTCCCAAAGTACATCTTATGAGGATTACAAATTCAAAATAGGGAAAAATATATACCATCAATTAAAATATTATGTCTGATTTTTTTCTAATGGCTAAGCAAGTACTATGAAAAGAAAGTCTCTCATTGGTCCGGTTTATTGTTAGTGTCACATGTAACATTTTAAAATATATTTTGCAAGTTGTCCATTTCCAGCAGCTGGCAAAGTATGACAAAATGTAATTCAAATCCTAGTAGCCACATCCTTCCAGGAGAACTATAAAGTGGATGAGAGTTAATTAGTCAATTTATCACATGGCTATTTGGTTTCTCCAAAATGCTTCCATGAAGTTGTATTTTTAGCTTACTGAACTACCTCTATAGAACATGCCACAATGAGACACACTGATCATTAGTGCAATTTTTTTGGAGTACTGTTCCCAGTACAGAGCCACATTTTTGAAGTGTTTACTGTCAGTGGTGAGAGGTTCCTACCTGAGTAGTTTTGCTGAAGTCACTGCAGCTACCCAAGTGAGGCCATGCTCACCAAGGTAAGAGTTACCAAGCTAGACTATGGCCCAGAGGAAAGAAAAGCTGAGAGCTTATTTCAGAGCTGCCCATTAGAAAATCTTTTAATTTTGAACTGAACAAATGTGATGTGGAGACACTGAGGCAATCAATATGGGGCCCCACATTTCAATATATATCAAATAGAATTGCACTGTTACAAAGTATGCAGGGATAGGCACAATAATCTCCTGGAAAGGGCCCTTCCTTCTTGCTGATTGATGACTTTTTCATGAAATGTTTCACAGTCGGTGCATGTTTCGCCAGGACCTTTGTGAGTTCAGTACAGACCACCAGCAAAACTGGTTGCGTTCAGCAATTCTGCTAGCTCCTGAGCCTTAGGGTGAAAACCCAACTCTATGACAGTCAATGGGAGTTCTGCCAATTAAACCTTGGACCCTGCATATGTGGACTGAATTCTTAACACTCACAGAAACACATGGGAAGTCTTTACTGCTGAAACGTCTCTTCTCTTAAATAGGAGAAAGTCATGAGGCCTAAAAGTTAGTGCTCCAGACTAGACATGTCTCAAATTCATTTTTTTTAGCTGATTCTCATCTTCACCTCATTCATGCAGAATGCTGATAAAAAATTAAAAGGATTATAGCACACAAATGAGTTTCTTGTTTTATTTACTGAGAAAATAGGATATTGGCTTTTTCCAGGCTTCCTTTACAAACTGAGAATTACTTGAACCTTTTTCTTCATTTATGGTAAACCTGGATTTTAGTTTATCTTAGTTAAGGCTTCTGGAGGTTCTCTGAGATGGGACTCTATGAATTAAAAGTTATTAGTTAAAAAAAAATTGCAGCACAACTGCATTAGAGCAGAGCCCACACAGCTGACATCTCTCTTTTATACAACTCCTTGCCTCAAAAACAGGCTGTTAACCAAAAGGTTCAAAGATATGCTCTGACATGTCTAAATCCAGAAAATGGAGATAGCATACATGTTCCAAAAATTAAAGTTATAAAAATTAAATGATATGTGACTTGTTGTGGGGCCTCCCTGTGGATTTCACTGTCTTTGGAAGATGGAAGAGCTAGCAAATTTTGGGCATATGCTTTTGTAACACTCACACACCCACGCATGTCTAAAAATTACCTTAAATAGAAATGTTTAGAACTTTATAATGAAAGGGGCTTCTACACTGTTAGGTTTCTAACTTAGTAGCATTTATTGTGTTGATTCCCTTGGGCCTAACAAGATTAGTAGATGAAACACATAACAAGCGTTTGCCACTGGTATGGAATTTGATCCAACCATCAAAGGCAATTACACGCCACATATCTTTAAACAATGTGAGCAAGCCTTAAATTATCTGCATTATTTTCCTGAACACCCGGGCTAAGAATTTCTGCATCTACTTGGCACTATTGGTTAGTAACCATTTTTGGCCTCTCTCTCCTATAGCAAAGATTTTAATAAGGAAAAATTCTTCGTATTCCCTCTCTACATGATGCTATTGGCTCTTATTGTTAAAACTGATGCCTGCTGGCAGCCATATCCTTTCTGCAGGGTGTGGTAGTCTCTCAATATTATACAATACTGCAATTCATAATTTGGATTGTGAATAAATTATTTGTCTCTAATTTTCTTAGTGAAACCGTTGTCATTAAGAGTTAGCTGTAACAAATTCCCTTTTAAAGCTGTCTGTGCACAATGTATGAAATTAAACCAAAAGAAGACTCAAAGATGGTTTTATCACCCAACCTATCACAGAGCATGACTGTGAATGCTGCAAAGAGCTACTTGTAATGGAAGGACAGGAAAGAAGAGATTTTTTTCAGCCTTTTTCCCCTTTGAAATGAGTACAGGAAACACTTTTAAATCACTAATGGCTAGGCTGTGTGACACTGTGTAATCAAATCAGTTATTCCCAAATTAATGGATTATATTTAATTTCAGATAAAGTAGAACCAACAACTTGTGCAATGGCTAACCAGTGTGATCTTGACCGTGTGATTTTGTTTTCATCACCCTTGCATCCCATCGTGTCCCGCTTTTGTTTACTATACTTGCTTGTTATTTCAAATTAAATGGTCAGGAACCATATCTTCCCCTATGTTTGTACAGCACCTAGCATCATGGGCCCTGTACCAGAGTGGCATAGGTAGGTGCTATGGAAACACAAATATATAAATAATTATAAGAAGAGTAAGACCACAGAAAAATAAACAATTATTTTTAGCTGCCTGACATGTTCTTGTGTCTTTTATACAGGACTACTTTTTAAATTTTGTCTTGTTAAAGAAAGTTAGCACTTGTTATGAAACCCTAGAACAAATGTAGAGTTGATCACAAGAGCATTCAATAGAACATAGGCAAATATGATTTTTCGCAGCAGATCAAACCATTCTTCTACAAACTAGCTGACTATGTGAATGACTCCATTTGATTTTTAAATAAAATAAGAGGAGAACTGTTTTTTTTGAAAAATATTATTCCCAGGAATAGATTGATGTAAGCAGTGCTAGAGAGGAAGCTTCAGCTTACAAGAAAAGCCATAAGGCATGAGAAGCGGCCAGGTAGCACCAGCAACAGCCAGGGCCGGCTTTGATATCTAGGGGTTCCTCTACATCCATCCATCCATCCATCAATCACAGAACTGGCTCAAGTCACCACCCAGTAATGTGGGAAATTCACACAACCCCCTGGGTGCCTCTAAAAGGCAATGCTTCCCCACTTGCAAGCACGGAGTCTGAGTGTGGAAAAGAAACTTTTAATAAAAAAGGGAGAGAAGTAACGTGGCATTAATTTGGGAAAACACCACAAACAGAGTTCATAGAAAAACACCATGGAGTTCATAACTAAAACCACAAGTAAACGTCCCAGCTTAAGTAGGTTGGGCAATGTTTTTTTCCTCTCAACCTCTCAAGTCCAGCACTGTAAATGTCCCCTTCATATGCTCCACCCACAATTGCTGCCCTTGGTGAGGGCAGACCAGAGTTCAGAGGTGATCTGCAGAGTTCGCCTCCCATCCTGTGTGTGGGGGGGGAGAGAGGTAGGAGACATCTCATCCACTCTGCTGGTCTCTTGCCATCCACCTGCTAGCTGCTCTCTGGCACTGCTCTGCAGTCCATTTGTCGCCCCTCGCTGCTGCTGCTCTGCTGGCTGCTCCTCATGATTGTCCATCACTGCCCTGCTGGCTGCTCATCACATCTTCTGCTGGCTTGTGGTGGATCTAGCTCTGGGCCAAACTGAGTGATTTCAGTTCTCAGTGATTTCAGCTCTTGGCCAAAGCACAGTCCAGCCACAAGAGATTCCAGCACCAACTGGAGTAAGTTTACATACAAAAAACACTCCTTATGGAGCCTTTCTTTAACTCTACCATTGAAACAGTGGGGAGAAACAGGCTAAGTCTTACAGCTCACACATGACTTGATCCGTCAAGTCAGGTATCCTAATTCCCGCAATGGATAATACTGGATGAATCATATGCAGGTGAAAATCCTCCACATATGCATTTATCTATTTGTGCTATACCTGGCAGTGTTAGTGCCGGGGGGGGGGGGGGGGGGGGGGGGGAGGGATTTCTTCTTGGCCCCATAAAAAAAATCATCTTACATCTTCAAATGTGAGTTAGTACTCTTACCTTCTGCACATATTGCAAACGCACCACACCTTCCTAAAGCAACAAATACATATATTAATACCAGAGAAATAATAACACTCAGAATGTCTATCCTTTAATGTTATTTGTTAGGCCTATGCTTTCAGCCACAGGACCATGGAATTAATCCTAGTAGTTAGTTCACAGAGGGGTGACCAAGCTTTCCTGCATTACAAGATGACAAAGGAATGGTGGCAAGATCAAAGTGCTCCAAACAGAATTCAGATACTACAGAGATTAGTAGCATGGGATTGAAAGTTTCATTCTTTTAGCAAGTTGCGTATAAAGGTGACGTTTGCCCACCTGATATTTGTAATGAATTAGCAGAAACAAAATTCACTAATTTAAGCGTAGGAGATGCTAATCTGACATGATCCTAACGTATAAGTAAAACCTAAACACACCAAGTCAGTGGAGGAAGCAGCTGATTTGCTAAAATGTCCACATTCTGTTCATTAAATCACAACTTGAAAGTCATTATCTTTCAGCCTCCTAAGAACTGCACTGGAAAATGCTCTAATACATCAGTGATTTTTTTTACTGTATTATTGAATTGCTGTCTAGTGATACTAGTTATTACAAGGATTCTGCTGATTTCATTCAAATGAATACTTCCCATTTGTATTCTAAATTACTTCTCTACTGTACGTAATGAAAACTTTTAGAAAGTTAATGAAAAGATTTTTTGAGAGGCTATGAATGGTTAGGCCATCTGGTCATAGAACCTTGACATGAATGCAATTCTTCAAAATTATAGTACTTTTACCACTTTGCTGAAAACCTCTCCACTTTTTCCAGATGTTTTTCAAAACCTTGTAAAGCTCCCTTCTTTAGAGGACAGATCTGGTTTCTGGCCTTCCACGGAGAGATGGTAGGTCAATACTACATCTTGGCAGGCTCAAACAGGTTGTAATTTTTTTTCTGATCTGTCATGTTTTCTTTAGTTCTGTAGTTGATACACATTTTCATAATCTATTCCTGCATACCCATCTAGTAAAATTAGGTAAGAAAGCTTTTAAAATTTAAACAAAGAGGAGGAAGACGCTGCTGAACCAAGTACAGTGTAGTGTGTGGTATTATGATTAATTAGACAGACACTGAGGTTAACTAGCCAAATTCTTCCATGTTTGCACCTACCTTTTATTAGATCAAAATCTAGCCTAACATCTTCACTTTTTAACTTTTTCAATAGCTGCCACTGGTATTTGATTTATTAGCTTCTTCCAGCTTCCTCATTTTTAGAAAATGTTAATCTTCCAAATAGGTGGCAGATGCGGGCCTGAAACTCTAATTTTCGAATAAAGACCCAACCCCAAAACTCAGTTAGTGAGGTTAAAAAAGGTTCCTTCCCAGTCAGGATACAGCCTGATATAAAAGGAGGATTGGTGACATAGACAGTGTTCCCAGGGGATCAATGGAGGCCTGATGGAGGTCTTTGGAAATATTAAATTGCAAAGGTCTCTGGAAGACCGCCATTAGAAAAATCTATCATCAAGTTTGCTGGGCTCAGAGGTCACCCATTTTGGTTATTCTACACAGTCTATACTCTACATGAAACTAATAGTAACTCAGATGGACGTCATTAGAGCTTAGTTGGCAGTATAGAAGTGTGGAAAGCAAATACGGTAGCATAGTGGCAGACATGTTTCAGCAGCCCACATGTGTGTGTCTTGCTCTCTGACAAAATACTGCTGCTCCAAAGGCATCAAACCCCATTATGTAAAGGCTACTGGTTTGTCCACAGCCACTACAGACACAAAGAATAGCTTCCAAGGTGATTACAGGTTCATCCAAACACGGTCGATTGTGGTTGGGGTAGGGGGGAGAAGGGAGGGAGAAGCATGGAAAATGCAGAGAAGCACACATAAAAGAACCACTCTGAGGGAATGGATAATTCTTGGCATTAAGGTATCCAATTTGAAACTGCACCTTTTTGCAAGAGTGGTATGAGTGATTACTCAGCATGCAAGTAATGGTATATACAGGTAAAACATAGATAGGATTTTGCAGGCCCATGAGGAGTCAGGGTAAACATTACTGTGAGGAAAATGAAGGACAGGATGGACAATGCAGGGGCTGGTGATCAAAGCAGACATGCTAAGCCCACAAAGTCGTTTTGCTGATACCACACTGGTATTTGGATACTTTCAGGGTAGTTTGGTGCTGATGAATGTGTTCTAAGACCTGAAGTAATCATTTCTCATTATTTACTTTAATATTCCCATGGACTGACTATCACTGAGATAAAAAGCTTCAGAGGGGTATGTGTGATAGTCTGCAACAGGAAAAACTTAAAAAACAACAAATAGACTAGTAGCACCTTAAAGACTAACAAAAAATATAGATGGTATCATGAGCTTTTTCTTGTCACTGAGATAAGACCAGCTTCCCAGGGATGCTACCCAACATCTTGACTAGAATTTGCTGAAAACAGTTAGGAGCATAGATGACGCTAAAGGGCAAACACTTTTATAGTGAAAGCCACCACCTGAAGATTTAGCATGAATGTAGGAAGATTGCACTATTTGTGTTCCTGAATGAGATGCAGCTTCTGTCTGCCTTGACAACTGCAAAGAAAATTTTCTAGCAGTAGATACAAGCTATTTATTTGGTACAAAGCTTCAACTGCTGATAGGCAAATGCATACTTAAATTTTCTCCTGATTACTTCAGCGTCACTGTGTTGGTGCTCTAGAGAAAGGCCTGAGCTTTCTCAGTGATACTGAAGGTGGCATACTTTTGCCAAGACTTGCTTTTATAAGGGATGTAGAATATGTCTTAATTGTTGCATGACTGCTATGCTAAACTGACTGACTTGTGGGGGGCTTATCAAAATGCAAGATACCAGAGGAAAAGATCCAGAAAAAGATAGCTCCCCCCAAAAGTCAAACTGTGGGATAGCTTGATTCTTGAAATTGGAAATTCAGTAGTGAAATGGGTTAATTCCCAGAGTGGTATCATCCATAGACGTTAGAGAGATGCTAGCTACATGGATGATCATTTTGCACTCAGTAAAAGTTATTGATTTCTTATAAGTTGTTATCTCGGAGGACTACAGTGACATCTGACCTTACTCATCTCTGAACTGCTCCTATAAATAAGGCTCCAGGCACATGAATAAATAGGCAAACTAAATTTCTGTACTAAATCTATTGTGCAAAGTATGTATAACACCTATTAGCCACAGGAAATGTATGATGAAAATGTACGGAAGCATGACTGCTGCAGCATAATATATTTTTATATTTATCACTGCAGTGATTTTTAGTTCATACAGTAAGAAAAGTTGCATCAATAATTCACAAACTTGAAATGTATATCGATGATCCAGACACTGAAGTGAAGTTGAGACTTCTCTCGATAGACAACCCCTATTCTGATTTGAATTAGATATAATATTTTTACTCACAGCTCTAAACTGGCTCTGAGCATAGTTTGAGGATCCAGTTTACCAGTTCAATTAAAGTTGCCACCTGCCTTCATTTATTCTATTTATGTTCTTCTACCAGCCTCACTGCCATGGTAGCTGAGATGTTTCTAGTAGCACATCAAATAATATGGCAATAACATCTGTTATGCGTGGTTCAGTCTCTCTTTTATTTGCTGAATGGGAGACCTGAGTGTACAGTACTGTTTTTTAGATACTTTAAGTTTAAATGTACACTCTCTTATGGGTTTACATTAGAGAATGTAATGCTGAAGTGCATCCTGCATTTGGAGCAGAAGCTGGTGAGATGTGTAATCATCATCAGTTCGTGAGCGAGTTCATGCCAGAGTCTGAGACTGGCCCCTGAGAAAGCAATGTCTCTTATACAGACAAGCCTTACCCTTACTCCTGAGGGGTGGCAAAAAAATCCTGGAGGGAAATTATAGTGGTGGAAAACTCTCATAAGCCCTGCTCTGAAGTCACTACTGCTCCAGAAATAAGAGGTGATAGTCAGGAAGGAGGCATAGCTAGTGCAGACTTTGGATTAGGGATGAAAAAAGTCATTTTAAAATGTAACCGGGTATTCACTAAAAAGCCTAGCAACTACACATGCTTCAGGCTCTGCAGAATAAATATGTTTTATACTGCAAAGCCCACAGTGAAGCCTCCCTGGGAGCCCCTGCCGTCCCCACTTCCAGGGTAAAGTTACTGCAGAGTCCACAACAAAGCTTCCCCAGGAGCAGGGCCAGCCTTCACTGCGGAAGCAAATCCTCCTCTCTGGGTGCAGGGCCAGCAGGGGCTGCCAGACCTGCTCACGGGGAGCCAGTATGTAACCTGCCACAGCAGGGTTAGGCTGGGCCCCCCCGGGACAGGGTCTCCTCCACCAGCTAGCGGGAGCAGCCCATCCTGCAGTAGGCCTCACGGAACTGGAGCCACATCCCTGCCCAGAGGGAGCAGGGAGCTGCTCCAGTTCCTACCAGTTAACCATTTACATCCCTACATTGGATTAGTTAATTTAGCCCATAACATGCTGGTAGCCTCTGCTGCTGGGTTTGTTATAAAGGCTCTGGCTAAATGGCCCTACCTGGTGGAACAGACAGGTAAAAGCCTTCCCCTTAACCCTTCAGTTTCAGCAGGCCCTGTTAGGGCACAGTTGGAATTTGCACGCTTTGTGCCTGTGGCAGGGAAACTGAGCCCATTGTTTTTTATTATACTCAGAAGCTCAAACAGATGCTTGAAGTCTTTCTATTTGCCCTCCCTTTGTGAACAGTTTTCACACAGCTCAATGAGGAACAATATAATTTTTCAAGACTACCCATTCCTTTTATAGAATAAACACATTTCCATAGTCATGCAGTTGGTCATCATAGAATCTAGAACAATAGAACTTGAAGGGACCTCAAGAGATCATAGAGTCCTTTCCCCTGCCCTCACAGCAGGACCAAGCACCATTCTAGACCATCCCTGACAGATGTCTATCCAGCCTGCTCTTAAATATCTTTAGTGATTGAGATTCCGCAACCTTCCTAGGCAATTTATTTCAGTGTTTAACCACCCTGACAGTTAGGAAGTTTTTCCTAATGTCCAACTTAAACCTCCCCTGCTGCAATTTAAGCCCATTGCTTCTTGTCCTATCGTCAGAGGCTCAGGAGAACGAACAATGTTTCTCCCTCTTCCTTGTAACACTCTTTTAGGTACTTGAAACCCTCTAGCATGTCCCCTCTCATTCTTCCCCTTTCCAAACTAAACAAGCCCATTTCTTTTAGTCTTCCCTCAGAGCTCATGTTTTCTAGACGTTTAATCATTTTGTTGCCCTTCTCTGGACCTTCTCCAATTTCTCCACATCTTTCTTGAACTGTGGTGCCCAGAAGTAGACACAATACTCCAATTGAGGCCTAATCAGCACAGAGTAGAGTTGAAGAATGAATTTTCATGTCTTGTTCACAACACTCCTGTTAATGCATCCCAGAATGTTTGCTTTTATTGTGACAGTGTCACACTGTTGACTCATATTTAGCTTGTGGTCCACTATGACCCCTAGACCCTTTTCTGCAGTACTCCTTCCTAGACAATCACTTCCCATTCTGCATGTGTGAACCTGATTGTTCCTTTCTAAGTGGAGTACTTATTAAACTTCATCCTGTTTACGTCAGACCATTTCTCTAGTTTGTCCAGATCATTTTGAATTTTGACCCTATCCTCTACAACACTTGCAACCCCTCCTATCTTGGTATCATCTGCAAACTTAATATTCATATTCTCTATGTCATCAACTAAATCACTGAAGATATTGAACAGAACCGGTACCAAAATAGACCCCTGCGGAACCTCACTTGTTATGCCCTTCCAGCATGATTGTGAACCATTACTAATTACTCTCTGAGGGTATGTCTAGACTACATGCCTCCGTGGATGGAGGCATGTAGATTAGACAGATCGGCACAGGGAAATGAAGCCGTGATTTAAATAATTGCGGCTTCATTTAAATTTACATGGCTGCCGCGCTGAGCCGACAAACAGCTGATCAGCTTTATTTAAATCGCGGCTTCATTTCCCTTTGCCAAACAAACAAATCTACATGGCTCTGTCTATGGAGCCATGTAGTTTAGACGTACCCTGAGAATGGTTATCCAACCAGTTATGCACCCACCTTATAGTAGCTCCATCTAAGTTGTATTTACATAGTTTCTTGATAAGAAGGTCATGTGAGACTGTGTCAAATGCCTTACTAAAGTCTAGTATACCACCTCCACCACTTCTCCCTTATCCACAAGGCTTGATATCCTATCAAAGAAAGTCATCAGATTGGTCTGACATGATTTGTTCTTTACAAAACAATGCTGGCTGTTACCTATCACCTTATTATCTTCCAGATGTTTGAAGATTAATTCCTTAATTACTTGCTCCATTATCTTCCCTGGCAGAAAAGTTAAATTGACTGGTATGTAGTTTCCTGGTTTATTCTTATTTCCCTTTTTAGAGATGGGCACTATATTTGTCCTTTTCCAGTCTTTTGGAATCTCTCCTTTTCCAGTCTTCTGGAATCTCTCCCAACTTCCATGATTTTTCAAAGATGATAGCTAAAGGCTCATATGCCTCTTCCATTAGCTCTTTGAGTATTCTAGGACAGTGTTTCTCAACCTTTTTTTATAAAGTACCCCTTTAAAAAAAGTTATAAGTACCCTCAGTACCTACAGTTTTCAGACACACATTTTTTTCAATCATTGCAACAAATTTGTTTAAACAACTTAATCATAGCTAGTCAGGGTGTAAAAAGTACAAAAATAATAAAATGCTGTAAAACTTAAAACAAAAATTCAGTTTTCTCCAAATTTCAGTCGCGTTGATGTACCCTCCCCCCCAAGACTTCTCTCAAGTACCCCTAAGGGTACTCGTACCACTGGTTGAGAAACACTGTTCTAGGATGCATTTCTTTAGGCTCAGGTGACTTGAAGATACCCTTCCTACCTAGTTGCTATCCTATGATCCTTATCTGCTTCTTTTAACTATCCAATCTTTAGGTGCTTATTGGTTACCAGTTCTGCCTACTTGTTTTTCCCTTTGATATTTTCATACCCTCTGCTCCTTGTTTCCCACCCCATTCTTTTTTCTTTCCCCCCTTTCCCTTCTCCCCTATTTATTTTGGGTCTTCAAACCCAAAACTCTGGTTATCTGAAGGAGTGGGCTGTGCCCATGAAAGCTCATGATACCATCTACATGTTTTGTTAGTCTATAAAGTGCTACCAGACCATTTGTTGTTTTTTTAAGTTTATCCTGTACAGACTAACTCGGCTACCCTCTAAAGCTAACTTTTCTAAGTAATTTTTAACTTGCTCTTTTTTATTTTAACTTCTAAACCTACCGCATTTCCATTAGCATTCATTATGTTAGGCATCCCGTCACCATCAAACTTCTTGTGAAAACCGAAACAAAGAAGTCATTAAACGCCTCTGCCATTTCCAAGTTTTCTTTTATTATTTCTCCCTCCTCACTGAACAATGAGCCTACCCTGTCCTTGGTCTTCCTCTTGCTTCTAATATATTTGTAGAACTTCTTCTTGTTACCCTTTATGTATCTATCTAGATTTAGCTCGTTTTGTGCCTTTGCCTTTCTAATCTTGCCCCTGTCTACCTGTGTTGTTTGCTTATATTCATCCTTTGTAATTTGATCCAGTTTTCACTTTATATATGACTCCTTTTTGATTTTTAGATCATGTAAGATCTCTTGGTTGATCCAAGCTGGTCTCCTGCTATACTTTCCATCTTTCCTATCCAGTGGAATAATTTGCTTTTGGGCCGGTAATAATGTCCCTTTAAAAAAACTGCCAGCTCTCTTCAGTTGTTTTTCCTCTTAAACTTCTTCCCATGGGACAGTACCTACCAGCTATCTGAGTTTACTAAAATCTGCCTTCCTGAAATCCATTGTCTCTGTTTTGCTGTTCTCCCTTCTACCATTCCTTAGAATCATGAACTCATATGATTTCATGATCACATTCATCCAAGCTGCCATGTAGACATCAATTCCCAAAATGGTATGTCCAAGTTTTCAGGTAGGCCATTTTGGCTCCTCAACAATTAAATTTGCAAGCACAGCATAAGGTAACTATCACTTCCTTGTTTAATTCTCCAATTCTCAGTAATTCAGGGTTGGAAAACAAAGAAGTCACTTTGGAAAATTTGGTTTTATGTGCATTTGGGCTTAGTTGTTCCTGGAATTCATGAAATAGCTCAAAACACAAGCTATAATGGGCATGTGTAAGTTACAGACTCCACATTTCCCTCTGACTTCAGTCTACCAGGAATGAACATCTTAAATTACTAATGATTTGTAACCAAATATGATATAGTGCACACAACATTTCCAAATTCCATAAATGCCACAAAACATCTAAATAAAATGAAGCAATAGTCTTCAGTGAGCTCGTACCTCAATACCGTTTTCTCCCCCGATTTATCATTTCATTTGACACAAGTCAGAGTCTGATTTCATTCCCAGTCTCTGAAACCACCTTTGCTAACACTTGTCTCTCTTCCATTAGGTTGTCAAACCCCTCCAAAAATATTCTTGCTGATTCATGATGCCAGAGCAAACAAACATTCTTCTCTTATCTGATCTATGCTGTGTCTGAGGATAGTAGAGCTGCCTCCTGTTGTCCTGAATTGCTCTTTTGAAAAATTAAGAAGATTGTGGTAGCTGGACTGTTCAAGGTTTGAATGATTATGTATTTTCTTTCCTGTGAGGAATAGATCTTCATTTTTTTTCTAACTAGTTACTTGCACAATTCTTCCTTTATGTACAAGGACAGAAAAACACACAGTATAGTTCCCTTTAAGTTCCTTTCATTATACATTTCTGCTTCCCATTGCACTGTCCCCTCTGTCTCTCACCAGAAGCCTGAAGTTGAATAGCTTCTGGCTCTTCTTTATGCATTTTTTCACCATCTTCTGAGGACAGCATGGTCCAATAGATTGAGACATGGTCTGAATCCCAATTCTGGCACTGATATCTTGGTGAAGCTACTTCCCCTTTTTGTACTTATTTCCCTATCTTTAAAGTGGGATTCATTACATTTGTAAAGTACTATGAGTGTGTCAAGTGAAAAATGCTGAGTCTTATTATGAAGCAATTTATTGTCTGACATATGTGTTTGGACATTAAAATAGGCCTTTAATGTTATAGTCTATTCTTACATTTCGTCTCTCCACGTGTTTCAGAATTTTCATTGTCAGTTTCTAGGGTAAATATTTTGTAAGTCAATTGATCACATTTTTGATCAATAACAGTGTCCATCATTCATCTCCTGTAGTACAGCTAATACTAGGTCAGGCTGGCAAAGAGCAATTGGCTTTTGCAGTGAGTCATGTATGCATGTGCTGTGTAGGACAGCTGCTGGGAAGTCTGAGGCTTAACTATGAAGTATACCAACTTATATTTTATTTAGGCATTCTAATTTGGAGGAGGAAGAAAAACAAACAAAAAAGGCAATAAACTAAAAATGGGCAGCTGTTAGAAAAGCCCAGCAGCTTTTCTGAATACAATCTGGCAGCCTGAAAAGGAGAAAAAAACATGGTTTTAAGGTGAGCCCAATAACCTGACAAGAAATAGATATGGTATTACTGGGCTTAAGCAGATGATTTTATGGTACATAACAAAGATACATGCAGAGTGGTTCCCACTTGATGTTTCTAACAGCCCTCTGAAGCAGAGCAGAAGACTGACAGAAGACTGCAGTGGGAAATAGCTACTAGATTTTGTTATTATATAAAATGTAATAATTTGTCTTTTTCTATTAAAGACCAACAAAAAGGCCATTTCTTTAAAAATCAATGCTTTGGGGTACCTCTGCTCTTTGTTGGCCAATTTTATAAATTTAAGCTCTGATTTTCAAAAAAATGGCGAGTAACACAAAACTTCAGTGCACGTTAGTGAGAGATGCTGGTACTCTGAAAAGTCAAGCCTAAATTGTTGCAGATTGAGCGCCAAAAACCGCAGAAACCCAAAATGAGTGGAGCCTTTTGAAAATGTTGATCTTAGTCCTTAAAAAAACCCCAAAACTTCAAAATATCACATGAAGAAAAATAAGAGGTGAAATAGTATAATTCAACACTGGAAGCCAGACATTTCTAGTTTTATACTCCTGTCACCAAAAAACAATTGTCATCAAGTTTGGTTTTTTCAGAATAAATTTTCTCCCTGTTGGCTGAGACCGTATCTGAATTTCAGACCAACTAGATATTTTACAGCCTTTTTAAATAGTCTTGTGGACACATTAGTCACTTTCTGA
The DNA here is from genome assembly GCF_049634645.1 of Pelodiscus sinensis. Taxonomy (NCBI): domain Eukaryota; kingdom Metazoa; phylum Chordata; order Testudines; family Trionychidae; genus Pelodiscus; species Pelodiscus sinensis. The sequence goes on along the minus strand of NC_134713.1, from coordinate 96,905,559 downwards.
TCTGAATTGTGTGATGTTGCAGTATGTTGTTAAGTAGGAGCTGTGTTCCTCATCACACATAGCTGCTTCTCTGAAAAGAATTGTATAGAAACACTGTATCTTGTACATTATCCACATTACTGTGGATAAAAAAAAATGATATTTTGGATTTTTTAAAAGTGTTTAAGGGTTTTAAAAGTTCACAATGGCTGTATTATGCAGGCCATTTTACACAAATTACGAATAAAAACATTATGCTACCCTATATTTTATTCATGGCATATATATTTTACAGAAAGACTGGAAAGAGATTTTTTTAATTCTAAACATCTTTTTTATATCCCTCCATCTTTAAAGCCAGACTCCCTTAGAACAATGAATTCTACCACCCAGGATTTAGAGAAAGAAATAACTCTTACATTTTAGAAAGTTTAAAAAGTTCTAAACATTTCCTATAGTTCCTTTATCATAATTATTAATGTCACAGTATTAAAGAGCCATGACTTCATATATCTGCCTGGCATAGAAATACATGCTGTGCCCTTTTTAAATGGCTGACTTTTTATCTGGATAAAACTCTGATTTCTAATCCAGATGTGCTCATGGGAAATTGAGAGGAATTTGTGAGGAAGAAGCAGAAAAAGGATGAAGAGTTCCACTGTAACAAACCACTTAAATACCCACTGAGTTGTTTACTCTGGAACCTAATAGAGACATTTTAAAATGGCATATTTATTAACAGTATCACTGCTGATGATTTTAGCAAAAACATCTAGTGAATGGGCTCATGCCACGTTCCCAAACTTTCACATAATTCCCCTGTTGTAAAAAACTCAAAGCCATCTCCTACTTAACTATCTATGGGTATGTCTACACTACCCTCCTATTTCGAAATAGGAGGGTAATGTAGGCATACCGCAATTGCAAATGAAGCCCGGGATTTGAATGAGGAGTAACGGAGGAAGCCTAGTTCGAACTACCTAGTTCGTGCCGCGTGTAGCCGCGCGGCACGGGGTTCGAACGAGCGGGGATTTAAAAATGGCGGCGCCCCGCTTATGCAAATGAAGCCCGGGAAATTCAAATCCCGGGCTTCATTTGCAATTGCGGTATGCCTACATTACCCCGCTAGTTCGAAATAGGAGGGTAGTGTAGACATACCCATAGATAGTTAAGTAGGAGATGGCTTTGAGTTTTTTACAACAGGGGAATTATGTGAAAGTTTGGGAACGTGGCATGAGCCCATTCACTAGATGTTTTTGCTAAAATCATCAGCAGAGATACTGTTAATAAATATGCCATTTTTAAATGTCTCTATTAGGTTCCAGAGTAAACAACTCAGTGGGTATTTAAGTGGTTTGTTACAGTGGAACTCTTCATCCTTTTTCTGCTTCTTCCTCACAAATTCCTCTCAATTTCCCATGAGCACATCTGGATTAGAAATCAGAGTTTTATCCAGATAAAAAGTCAGCCATTTAAAAAGGGCACAGCATGTATTTCTATGCCAGGCAGATATATGAAGTCATGGCTCTTTAATACTGTGACATTAATAATTATAATAGTTCGAACTAGCGGGGTAGTGTAGACATACCCAAAAATACTAGTTTCCTTCATCAGTGTCAACAATCCAGTTACTTATTGTCATTACAAAAATGTCATCACACTGAACATGGGCACAGCATAATATATATTTATTGTAATGTCAGAATAAACACAAGAGTTTGTGCTGATTTGTTACAGTTACGTTTGATTTACTAAGAACCTTCTTTTTTAAAATTTCAATGAAATGGTCATAGACCTTTAAGTCTGTTGCACCAGAATGATACAGAACTCCTGTCCAGTTTGCTACAGAGCCTTGATCATAATGGTGTTTTGAAATTAATTGCCACTTGGTTTGTTTGCAAACCAAACAAGAGCTGCATGGTTTGTTGAAAGGTATTAGATCTGCTTGTGTTGAACTTAATAAAGTGTAAAACAATTTAGGTAATGAAGAAAGTTGTTAACATCACGTTGTGAGTAATTTTCTGTCTACTGCTATGAGAAACAGCATTAGCTCCCATGCCAAAACCTATAAATCAGTGTGGTGAAAAGGTAATTTCTAGACAAGTGTTCTAGCCAGGAAAAAACATGTTGGGGGAAGGCAGAGGCAGAAAGGAGAAAATCACTTTTAAATACAATCCTTTAAAAAGATGTAAAGATTTCATTAGCTCAAACACTTCTGAAAGTTTCCCACAGAGCGTAAGGTGAAGAGTGTCAATTATTAAAGCACTATCATAAGATGACAATTAGGGCATGTCCACATTAGGAAATTATTTCAAAATTACCAAAATTGAAGTAACTCCTGAAATAACAAAATCGAAAAAGCGTGTCCCCAGTATGGCGGCGTATCTTAATTAGTCAGAATTATTTCAAAATAGTGCATCCATACTGATTGGAGCCTGCCTCAGACTTAGAGTCCCTCGAAGCATTCTGGGAAGGGTACCAAGAGGGTGGCCACTTCCTGTGGCTGCTTGGTCAGGCAAGCTGTGACGTGTGCTTTCAGGGGCTCCTTTCTACATCCACATCTCACACACCATTCCTCCACTGTCTCCCCCCTCACAGTGTGCTCTGGTTGCCCTTGCAGACACCACAGCACTGACAACATTGAAGCAGAGATACTGCAGAGCAGTGCTAGGCTCAAGGGCCTCATGCTGCACCTCTTGGTGCAGTTCATCCACACTGCTCACATGCTGCTCCAGCAAGACAAGGACCAGCCCGGACTGCCGGCCCTCATCACCCAGGTCCTGGTGCTTCTGCAAATGATGCTCAAATTCTGAACACCGTGGAACACCACTTCTGGTGGCGGTATGCCAGTACAGACTGGTGGGACTGCATCATCTTGCAACTATGGAATGACCAGCAGTGGCTGCAGAACTTCTGTATGCAGAAGGCCATCTTCCTGGAGCTCTGTGAGTGGCTCATCACTGCTCTCAGGTGACTGCTCACCCGGCTGAGGGCATGGTCACCTGCCTCCTCCTTTTCCTCCTCCTCATCCACAACCCTCTCTGATGGAGGCTGATGCCGGTGATGTCCTGGCCAGACTCAATGGCTGTGTCTACACTGGGCCACTTATTCCAGAAAATCAGCCGCTTTTCCGGAATAAGCTGCGAGCTGTCTACACTGGCCCTTGAATTTCCGGAAAAGCAACGACGCTGTACTGTACAAAATCAGCCGCTATTCCGGAAAAACTATTCTGCTCCCGCTCGGGCATAAGTCCTTATTCCGGAACACTGTTCCGGAAAAGGGCCAGTGTAGACAGCCCAGTAGTCTTTTCCGCAAAAAAGCCCCAATCGCGGAAATGACGATCGGGGCTCTTTTCCAGAAAAGCGCGTCTATATTGGCCACGGACGCTTTTCCGGAAAAGCATCCTGCCAATGTAGACACTCTTTTCCCGGAAATACTTATAACGAAAACTATTCTGTTTTAAGCATTTCCGGAAATTCATGCCAGTGTAGACACAGCCAATGATGTGTGTGTGGGGGGGGGAAGGTGACCAGCACACCTCCCATGATGGCATCAAGCTCTTCATAATAGCAGCATGTGTGTGATGCCACCCTGGAGTGTTTGCTCTGATCCCTGGCCTTATTGTAGGCCTGCTGAAGCTCTTTTATCTTCATCCAGATCTCGTTGAGAGGCCACGTGTGGCCTTTGTTGGCCAGGCTGGTGGCCATCCATCTGTAGATGTTGGCATTCTACTTTCTGGTGTGGAGATTCTGGAGATTGGTCTCCTCCCCTCAGACCTCGATGAAGTCCAGGATTCTGCACCAGTCCAGACTGGAGCTCTCCTGCATCCCTGCATGCTGCAGGAGTGCTGGCAGCCATGGAAGGTTCCAAGAGAGTGTTGTGATTTGCTATGGCTCTGTCGGTTCCTGCTGTATGCCAAGCTGGCCACACGCCACAGGCCCTGCTATTTTAAGCTCTGCAGAAACTTAAAGATGAGGTTCACAAAGAGTGACAAGAGTGGCCACAAATGCAGCTGGGAGAGCCCTCTGGAAGCCAATTATTTCGAATTAGCAGCACCGGATCATCCATACTAATGCTATTTCAAAATTATCATTTTGAAATAAGTGTTATTCCCTGAGAAAATCAGGAATACAAATTTCAAAATAACCAGCCCATTGATTTGAAACAACAGGTTTCATAGTATGGATGCTCCACTTGCTATTTCAAAATAAAGGGAGTTATTCCAGAATAACTCCCTAGTGTAAACCAGGGCTTAGAGAGAAGCGAGGTAGCAATTTGAGATTTTTTTTCACTGACTTCTCCGCTAGCTGTTTCTTACGTGTTATAAGTACAAGCAGGATGGGTGCTGCAGGACTATTTGTTGATTTTAAATTTGCACAAGCAGTTATTTTGGGCTAGTTTGTTTTTTTGGAAATTATTTTTCATCATTTATCACAAAACAATCATAATATTCACAGAAGATTGAAACTAAATTGATAATTTATGCACCACCAGGTTAGGACATTTGCTGCTTATTACTAATATTGCTATTATTATTAGGATAAATATTATCTTTAAAAGTATGTATTAGCTAACAAATGATAGTATATTTGAACCTCCCGTCCCCCCTCCCCCCCGGATAGACAAGATAAGTTGTAGTTTTAACACATTAACTGGTCAAGGTTAATTATGAGTTCCCCACTACGGATCACCTCCTCCACCTGAGATGCTAAAATTACACAATTTGCTCTGTATATGCAATGATTTTAAAATGGGCTTTCACGTTTTTCAAAAAGGAAAAGCTCCTCTCCCCACGTATATCCTGGTGTGGAAAAGTCTCTAAAGGTTTTGGGGGCCAAGGTGGGAGGAGAATGAGTTTACGTTTGGTTGGCGGTAAAGCCTTTTTTTAAATCAGTGGTTTCCCTCAGAGATGACAAAACTATAATCACTGCAAAGAAATCTGAACTCAGAAACAAGCTGGTACAAGCAAGCACAAGTCAAAATTTCTCAAAGGGAATATGTACGCTAAAATCCATTCTAGAACTAAGAGTTGTTAAAAATAAAACCTTCATCTGTATTTATAGTTTCATTTATTCTCAATCAAAGAAACAAAGCACTGTGAAATAAGAAGTGTTGGGAGCTCTGTGATCCTTGAAATCTGATGCTCTATTCTACACCAGAATGTATAGTAGCATATGGCACCAATGAAACCTACATAATCCACCAGTTCAGGGTCTCCAGAAGCAAAGATGTATACTGAATTTTCAGATTCTCAGATGAAACTTTCAAGGCCACATTTTCAAAATACTCAGCATCCACAACTGGGGCCAGATTTTCAAAAGAGTCCAGCTCCCCCTTTAGGCACTCAGAAGAAGAGGCCAGATGATCAAAAGCGTTCTGCATCCTGCAGTTTTCATGACCACAATGAAAGCTGTTCGGTTCTGAGTCCTTTTGAAAATCATCCTCTCACGCTACCCATACAGTTCATCCCTTTTGAAAGATTTGTCACCTATTCAGGTTCCATGCAGGGAGCTGTTAGGTGCTGCTGAGCTTTTTAAAATAATCTGGCCCCAAAAATTTAAATCAAAACAAACAAACAAAAAAAGACAGTTCTAAGCAACAGAATGAGTCAGATTCTATTGTGAATTGCATCAGTAAAAATCCAGAGTAATATGATGCAAAATCTTCAGTGGATTTACTCTAGATTTACACTAGTGTAAATGATAGCAAGATCTGTCCCATTGTCCTAACTTCACAGTTTATAGATTAGAATCAGACCGTTAAAGGGTTTATGCTGACAACTGTTAACCTGTGAAAATTTCAAAAATATACCTTCTTTAAAAGGACATAGATTAAGGCAAATACAATGTTCAGTAATTTACCATGTTTCTGTGTATGTGTTATATATTACATCTAAGAAAAATGTGAAAAGAATGTCCAGATTGCAAAGTTAATCAATCAAAAGTTAGTAAATGCCTAAACTATAGGCAGCAGTATAAGTTCTGACATTTATATATAGACTAAATTTGGAGCAATATAAATCAGCACACATTGTACTATATGTATAAACTATATATACTATGTTACACCTTTATGTGCAATCATCTGATGCACTGGATTTCCTGTACCTTCCCATTAAAGAAAGTTGATAAATTTTAATGTGGATTTCTGAGATAGAATGCTGTAGTCATATCCTATGAATAGTATTCTCCTTTAGGGTCCAGAGAATATTTTTGTCTAAACAAGGTGACCATTTCCCTTTCATCTATTAGCTTTTTAAAGCATAAAACAGCGACATTATTAGAGCTCTTAACATTATGGTAAAGAAAAGAAAAAAGAAAAGCTTCCTTTACCAAAAGTGCACACAATGGTTTTACAGAAGCTAGCTATATTATTGAAAATCACAGCATTACAGTAAATACCATATGAAATAATATAATTCTGGTGACAAACCCTTTCTTTGCAGGAGGAATGAAGGGAATCTTTAAAGAGTCGGGGAAGATATAGGAGAGTGTGTCAGATTCTGTGGGAGCATTGAGAAGCCAGATGGTACAGCGATACTGATGAAGTTGTTGACAATACTGTATGCAACTGGTACTGAAAAAGGTCAGTGAACTAGTTAGCCAGAGGGAGGAGTGGCTGCTCCTTTGTAAAATAGGATTGCCAACCCATCAGGATTGTCACAGAATCTCCAGAAATTAAAGATTAATCATTAAGATTCTGTCATCTTATGAAACCTCCAGAAATAAATCCAACCACAACTGGCAGCCCAATGACAGCCCTATTGTAAAGTTAATAAGCTAGATCCTCTACAGATGTAAATTGTCACAGTCCTATTAGCCTTGGTGGAACCTGTAACACGGAGGTCCACTGGTGGTTCATTATATGTCATTATATGTCAGCAGCTCATACAAGGTGTCATACAAGATATCATATGCACATTGATCACAAAAATCATTGCATGGTGGATATATGGGTTGTGTACAGAGAGTTGTGTGCTAGAACTGTGTTCCTTAAATGTATTTAGTGAGCAGAGTTTAAGCTATGCCTGTGCCAGACAAATGAATGGCTCCACCTGCTTGAACGTGTACATTAGGCAAGTTGTGACCAAAGACAAAGAAAAGCATATTTATGCATAACATAAAAAAGCCATCAGAAGCACATGAAGGGCAAGATAGCTACTTAATCTCCATAGGAGATGCAGAATGCACCCCAGGAAGACTGTCTGCCTGCCTCTTGTAACAGGGTCACGAACATTCAGGGAGGCAAGAAGAAACAGAAAGACATGTTAGTATCTATTAGAGGACTGAGGGCCACAGCTCTTAAAAAAATCATAAAACACTGGAGCCTTCAACCATGGGTGTTGAAGTCTCTAGAAACTGTTTAGGTGAGAAACCTGCTTTGGCAAAGGATGTAAAAGGCTGATTTGAAGTTTTACTATTAAAAGTATATTTTTACTTTTGTTTGTTTGATACCAAATATAAGGAAAAAAGAGAGAAAAAGTTGCACACAATCTCCCACGGGATTCTGCTCCTCCTTTAGCTTAGGACCCCCCCCCCCCCCAACATTCTTCCCCTGCCTCCCGTCCCCATCCCACATTACCTGATGAGATAGGAGCCGGGAGGGGTATAGCAGCTCTGCTCCTTTCCCACCCATCCACAGAGCTGCCATACTTGCTTACCAGGCTGAGGGGACAGGGTTGGGAGTTCTGATCCTTTCCCTGCTGGGAGGGGCAGCAAATGGGGAAAGGAGCAGAATTGCCAGCCCTCCCTCCCTTCCTCTCCCCCAGCGTTGTACAGAGACAGAGCTTTGTGGAAAAGCTGAGGGTGGGATTGGGAATTCAGCTCCTCTCCCTGCTGCGCCTCCCAGTGGGGAAAGAAGCAGAACTGCAAGCCCCATCCCCAAGTCCCATATAAAGACATGGCAGCTACACGCAGGGGCTCGGGATTTTATTCCTTTCCCTGCTTGGGGGAACAAAATGCTGCCAGATCCTCTGGCTACTGTAACACTCCCAGCCCCATACCTCCAGGTCCTAGCTGCGTACAGAGAGACACGGCAACTCAGTGGAAGGGTTGGGGATAGCTGGCAAACTTATTAATTTCTGTTAAGTACAGGTTGAATCTTTCTTGTCTGGAACTCTCTGGTCTGCCAGTATCTGTGGTCTGGCAGAACCACGGATGTGGTTGGACCAGAGAGACCCTGGATCAAAGAGCTCACAGCGGCTGGGAGCAGGGGCTGGCTTGGAGTCGGTGGAGCCTAGCCAGGGGCTGGGAGCAGAGCTAAAGCCCAGCTGGGGGGCCAGGAGCAGGAGCTGGTGTGGCAGCTGGGGGACCAGGAACAGAGCTGGTCCAGCAGGTGAGGACAGGGAGGCCAGCCAGGCCCAGCAGCAGAGCCCAGTGGCTGTGAGGGGAGCTTATCTGGGAGGTTGGCAACACCGGGAAGAAACTGGAGGCCGACAGTAGAAGGGCCAGAACTGACTATCCCTGATTCTGCAAATTCCCTCATTCAGGACTGCTCAGGTCCCAAGGGAGCCTGATCAAAGAGGCCCAACCGCTATGCAGAGGCCTGGACACTGCAGGGAGATAAGTATGGGGAAATTTCAGGCCTGGAGGGTATTGGTGTCACCCTGCAGTAAGTAACTGGACAGTGGAAGTCAGCATGCGAACATATTAGGGACAGAGAAAACAATGGTGATGAGACAGTCTAGTGTTATCTCCATTAAACTGTTACAGGAGTACATTTCTATGAGATACTCCAGGTGCTGGCCATTCAGCCAGAGGGAATCTGCCTTACACTCCCACCTTAGGAAGGCAATGGTTACCAGCAACATCTCCTCCCTGAAATCCAGAGGGTGGCAGTGGAGGTGGAATCACACACTCAGCCCTGGGCAATGGAGAGAAGTTGGGCAGTTATGTAAATGCTTAACAGATGCCCTGAGGGAGGCTGTTCCCTTAAAGTGTGTTTATGCTGTCATAAGAGGGAACATTGTGAAGACTTCAAGGGCTGGTTGTGACTCATTGAATTTTACCAGGGATTCTCTACTTAGTCTCCCCTAAAACAGTTAACAGATACCAAAGTGAGATTTAAATAATCGGTTATTAAGTTATTTTGGACATTGTATGTCCAGGAATATTTTTGTGACTAATATAAATCCACTGATTTAACAGACAATAGCACCATAGCTCTCTCTTTTTAAATAAAATGCAGGACAATGTAGCACTTTAAAGACTAACAAGATGGTTTATTAGATGATGAGCTTTCGTGGGCCAGACCCACTTCCTCAGATCAAAAATCCTTTTGATCTGAGGAAGTGGGTCTGGCCCACGAAAGCTCATCATCTAATAAACCATCTTGTTAGTCTTTAAAGTGCTACATTGTCCTGCATTTTGCTTCAACTACCCCAGACTAACACGGCTACATTTCTATCACTACTCTTTTTAAATACTGATTTCCTCTAATGCAAGAGCCTACTTAAAGGACACGAGAAAAATAATCTGCTAGTTTTTGCCAAAATAGGCAAAGTATGAAATAGGCAATTTTTCTGTATATTAAATGTGAATGTATTTATCTCTGTGCAAGCAACAGAGCCCCAGTGAGGATAGACCATCCACTCTGATTATCTGCCAGGCAACCTTGCTGTCTAATCTGAGTGGATGTCATTCTCCTGCAAGCCTATCTGTTCAGAATGCCATACTGCAGTAGTGCTAAGTGCACTCCTGTTTTGTACGTAAACAGACTAAGCTCTACATCCTCATCAATCCTTACTCAGGCAAAACTCCCACTGGGAGGAAGGACGGAATAAAACCTGGCTCAGAGCACTGACTTCTTTGACAAGTTTATTATAATCAGTTCAAGACAATGTAATAAAACATGACATGAAGAGATTATTCATATCCTGAGAAAACATTCTGTTCACAGGGGATTTCTCAACCCCAGTGTTTCAGGGCAGTGGCTCTCATGTTATATAGAACATGAAATAGCACGACCTAGATCATTTGATCGCTGATTTTGGAGGACTGTCACTGGTTTTTCTCGCTGCCATTTTGCAACATGAGCCTGACTTCAGTGGAATTCACTCCCTTATACCAGGTCTGTATTTGGCTCTGTGTGTTTACAATGTCAGAATATTAGCTATAAGTCATTCAGGATACAGAACAGCTGCTCCCTTGCAAGCCCTGAACTCTGAACCACAGCACTCTACCTGCTGAATCCTACAGTCAGATTCATGAAAGAGATGGACAAAATAAAGGCTTGGGGCGTTTAATACATTTTTATTTCAGCTTCTGGAATACAAGTAGTAGGACAAAATAAAACTGAACAATGTTCCAAACAATGTACAGCACCACACAAAAAAGGTACATCCTAAACAAAACAGTTTGAAGGAAGCTGGTCTTGTTTGGGATTCAGATAGAATCAACAATTCACAAACATCATATCATATATGAGGGTACTATATCAGGAGCCACGAGACCTCCTGAGTTTTATTTTTTAAACTTCTGTTGACACTGTAGAGGGAACCATAGACAAAATATTCCATGCCAAACTAATAAAAATGGCTTCCAGCTTTTGATGCCTCAGTTTTTGGTCGTCACCTTTAGATACTTAGATCCAAAATATCTCAAGCAAGGCACAGAAAAACAAACAAACAAACCCACAGAACAAGGCACTAAAAACTTTGAGGCCACTTTCAAAAATTTGGTCCTAAGTGTCTCATTACCCCCATGCAAAAAAAATGGGGGAGGGAGGAGGAGAGAAATGGTTACTCAACTTCATGAAATCTATGGATGACAAGCATTATCTGTTTACTATCATTAATATCACATCCTAACTAAATTACCAATTTACTTTTCTTTAAATCAACTGAATAAGATTTCCAAAGCTAAGAAGCAGTTTTATAGACTATTAAAGGGTTCTTAGGGTTGACTAGTCTGTACCATGTTGCTTGTTGTCATGATGATTCTACACCATAAATTATCAAATACAGTCATATTATTTGAGCTAAGTATTATTACGCTAACAGACATATTTTCAACAGCAACAGTGGTCCAAATTCAGCCCCTAAAGCAAATCCATCTAATTCCCTGAACATAAAGCTCAACATTTTCTCCCTCATAGGCAGGGAGGTGGACAGCTTCCATGAGCCCCTGGGCAGGGTGCGGAGGGCTGGCTCCCCGCTCCCAGAAGTGACAGGACCTCAGGCAGGAAGGGTGAGGCCAGGACAGACAGTCCACTGTGCCGCCCAGTGTACTATGCTTCCCCCCACAACCCTCAGAGGCACCCCGAGTGTGTGGACTCTGGCAGTGATTTAAAGGGCCCTGTCACTCCAGCTGCTGCTGAAATAACCATAGGTTCCCTTGAAATCACTGGGCCTCAGGGCAATTTCTCCCTTTGCTCCCCCAACCTCGTTAACAGGCCTGCTCATAGGAGTACAAACTGCCTAGGGAAGCCATGGAAGCTCCTTCACTGCAGGTTTCCAAAAAGAGGCTGGATAGCCCATCTGTCATGGATGGTTTAAACACAACCAATCCAGCAACTTGGCAAGGGGTTAGACTAGATGGCACTTCTGGTCCCTTCAGAAGAACACGGTTCTATGAGCCTTTGACACCAATCTGGAGAATGAAGCAATGTAGCATAGTTTGCAGAGTAAAACTCCTACACATACCCTATTTTGGAATCCACTCTTTGCTTAGACGAGAACTGCCACCACTCTGACAGGGTAAAATATTCCAAATCAAATTCTGTGCCACCTCTGAATTAAAAAGGGGGAAAGAAAAGCTTCAGCACTGGAAGGCTGAGCTTTGTTTCATATCATTACCTTTTATGCATCTGAAGTTTTCTGGCATGTCTTCTGGTGTTACAGGTAGGATTAGGGTTGCCAGCTGTCCAGTTTTCAATTGGAACACCCTCTCGAAAAGGGATCCTGGCAGCTCCAGTCAGCATTACTGATAGGGCTGTTAAAAGTCTGGCTGTCGTGGGGCTCACAGGCTCTGTGCAGCTCCTCGGCAGTGGCAACATTTCTCTCAGCTCCTGGCGGAGGGTCAGCCACAAGGGCTCTGTGTGTTGCCTCACCCAGCATCAAGTGCCACTGGCTCCGCAGCTCTGGGAACTGTGGCCACTGAGAGCTGTGGGCAGACAGTGTGTGGAACCACCTGGCCACACCTCCACCTAGGAGCTGAAGGACATATCGTCACTTGCAGGGAGCTGTCTGAGGGGAGTGTTGCCCCAAGTCTGCCCGCTGAAAACCTTCTCACACCCCAGCTCCCTGCCTCTGCCCCAAGCCCTCTCCCATACCCAAGTTCTCCCTCAGAGCCTACACCCTGCACTCCCTCTTGTATCTCAACTCCTGTCTCAGCTGAGAATCCTTTCCTGTACTCTGAACCCCTTAGTCCCAGTCTGGAGCCCCCTCCTGCATCCCAAGCCTCTCATTCCTCGCTCCCAGAGCCCTAACCCCAACCCACTCCCCCAGCCAGCTCCCCCTCCCGCATTCTGAATCCCACATTTCTGGTCCAACCCCAGAGCCTGCATCCCCTGCTCTCCTTCAACCCAAGCCTGGATCCTGCTCCCAAAGACCATATGCCCTCCTGCCCCAGCCTGGATCCCCCTCTCAAGTTCTCAGCCCACCCCAGAACCTGCACCCCCAGCTCCTCTAGGTCCTCACTCTCTCCTCACACCATCCTCTGCCTCAGTCCATTGAAAGTGAGCAAGTGAGGATGAGGGACAGCAAGCGATAGAGGAAGAGGGAATGGAGTGAACAGGGATGGAACCTCACAGAAGGAGCAGGGTAGGGGCGGAGAAGAGGGTGGCGCAAGGGTGCTTGGTTTTCTACAGTTAGGAAGTTGGCAATCCTAGGTAGGATTAATTTCAGCTCGGTGACTCTTCTGTTTTCTGGCAGAGAGTTGGCTGAAGTTAGCTAGCCTGACCATAATCTACTATGATGGAGCCTCTTGGCTTTGGGGTGATTCCTCCCCTGTCTGGAATTGGAAAGGGGAAAGAAAGATCTTATTAAATCACTCATTTTGTTCTAAAACATATTAAGGACCCCAACTCCCCCATTTCACACCATGGCAATCATCAGGAGGGCTGCAAAAACCTCCAAAGAAACAAGGGAAAAAAGAGGAACCAAAGATATGCAGTGTGCTGCTCAGAGGCCTGATTTACAAGAAGTATCTGCTCATCAACCCCAAGCAATTCAGCATCAAGCCCTCATTTTCCCCTGAGCACAACCATGCTCAAGATCTATTGGCCAGGTACACAGCTTGCTTACATGGCTACCTCCTGGATTGTATCAGCAGACCTCAGGTTTTGGCTCACTGACAGTAATAATGTGGTTAATATCTGGTGTATTTGTTCTACAGTTCTACATGCATAGGAAATTACAAGTCCAGAGAGAGTTTTCCAAGGCAGATTTGAAACTACTCAAATATCATGAAAGATCAGTTTTCAGATTGTTTATTCTTACAGTATTTTAAAATCATTAGTAGAAGAACCTAGGGGTGGGGAAAAGGCAACACACTGTTAAATGTTTCCATTATATTTCAGAATGCATGAAGATACTGGAAAGTCTGCTTCAACAATGTAGCCAAAGCTCTGATAAGGGCAAATGATGGTCTATGCTTCACAAGGGCAAAACATCTAAATTGTGGGGATATGGAGAGGAAGCAGGGGCTATCATGAAGCATATTTTATATGCCAGGCCTACAGGATTCAAAATGTTATATTGTAACACTTATCTTTGACACACGAAATCAAATTCAGTCCTGGTGTACTCAGCCCCAACTCAACTGAATTAACTGCAGTTACACTAGTGCTACATCTGGCTTCCGATTCAACAAACTTCATAATAATTAACAGCCTTCCCTGGAGCAACTTAAAATTTTTTAGTGCTCACTCCTTTCTTGGGACTCATTCACTGGGACATGATGCCTGCATATGACAGCAAGCTTTATGTGTTAGACAGAAGTTTACATTTGAGTCTTCATTTTGCTTTGCCTGTTATATTCAGAATGCTCAGAGGAAGCACTTTAACCAACTAGGCTTTGATTGGCAAGGTTCAGTGACAGACCATCATCTGTTTGAGTGAAATGCCCTTTACCCGCTTTGTCATTAACCCTACCATGTGTATAGTGCCTAAGAATACTGTGATAATTAACACTTCTTCATAAGCTAAAATTAAGATTAGAAAAATATTATAAAAATTAGCAAGTAATTTATCATATTCATAAAATGATTACAAACTGATGGGTTGCATATGGCTTCCTGGATACCCAGGTTTCTTCATGTAGTTTAGAAAGTTTGAGACTTTTCTATTTATTATAGAATTCTCACACACTCCCGTTCCACACACATGCTCATTCTGAACCACACATTTTAATTCCAAAATACACATTTTACATTTTGCTAGACTCCCTCCCCTCAATATTAGCCTAAAAAAATGCAGCTAGCTTCAGAAAGCCAATTTCATGTGAAAGTGTTCTTTGGGGTGGTAGAAGAGTTAACAGTTCATCTAGTAACACTTGACTTAATGGCTGGTTAAAGGAAAGAAGGATGCTTCAGCCTCTCAAAAGAGACGTGGCATTAAAGTTTATTAATGACAGCCTTCTTTGTTCCTGCAGCCATCAGTGAAGATACAGCAAAGGAAATGGAGGAGCTGCAGTTATGCATTTGCAATACACAAAGTCCTTGTTCTCCCACTAGGCACTGCAGAATAGCAATTGTCCATTCACAGCACATAGCACATCCTCTGCATTTCAGAGCTAATATTTTTGCAGACCTTAAGCTGGTGCATTTGAGACTAGTACAGTTAATTTTTTTTCTCAATCCTCTGACATGCACTGCATGTGCTACTAGTGCTCTGCTGATGTTTCTGGTTATATGTTCTGATTGTAAAAGATGCAATTTTTGTGAAATTAAGAAGATAGGCAAATTGTGGAGCTTTTGTATACACAATATCATCGTCAAAGTGTTTCCATATGATCTTTCATTCAACAACTTGAGAAAACTTGAAGGTGTTTACCAATAACTGACAAAGGAATATAGAATTTACTCTGCATTTTAATTTAATTAGCAACTGAAATTGGCTGTTTGGACAGGATTAAAAAAAAAAACACACACACACAAGAGCTCCTTGGTTAAGTGACTCCTCCTCTTGCATGCTAGACTCACACTCCTGAAAACAATGTTAGTTTTATGTTAGCTGTTGCTCTCATTTCCTGCAGCACATACTGTTCACTGTAATGCTGCAATAGTCATTCGAGTTTGATCACAGGCTGCCCAAAGATGAATTGAACCTATAAGTCATTAAATAGCCATCAGGTTGTGTTAGTTCAGTTCCTAATTAAATTTCCACTTCCCTAGCTAGCTGGCAACAGCTATCTGAAAACTGATGATGACAGAACACAAGCAATTTCTCCTGCCCCCATTTTTGCATATAAGTTAAAGCAGGAGCTTAGTTTCTATCCGAGACTTTTAAGTCCAAAGCAAGTAAAGCATCCTAAGCATGTAGTAATAAAATGGTATAGAACATGTACTCCCAAAGAATATATACTTCACTGCTCAATGTATTTGTTCTCAATCTTCCCCCCTGCTTCTAGTCTCAAGCCAATTCGAAAACACCCTCAAGGGACAGGACTGAGCCCTCCTTTTCTTTCCCCTCATCCACCTAAGTGAACCAACTGCAAGGTCTTTGCTCATGCCATTGAAATGTAGGACTGAGGTCAGCATAAGAAAAGCAATTTCACTTTCCTCATAAAATACAAGGACAGAACCGCACTTTAATTTTCTTTTACCCTCAAAGGGTTAAATGAACACAAGTTAAAACCTTCTGCTGACTTGAAGGAAAAGGGAGGAAATTCAAAAGCCGGTTGCTGTAGTAACAATCACTAATAAAAAAATCATTTTATCTAAATACAAGTATTAGATCCCTCCCCCACTTTGCTATTTGAATTTCTCCTTAAAAATCATGCTGCCTCTTGTAGATTTGTTGTACATACCTCAACCATTAAACAAGACATTTAACCATAGTGGCAGTTCTGTGACCTTTGAATGCCGTGAAATCTCTAAGCGGTGCAGCTTGTTCATGAAGACTTGTACGGCAGAATCCAGCAACTGCATCCAGGTTTGGGGATATAATTAAATAACAGCAGCAGTTAAAAAAGGGGGGGGGGAACCCAAACAAACCCAAGAAGCCAAAAGGATCAGGCAGCGACTCTTACTAGAGAGTGCACTTTTCTCCCAGGCAAGTGCTGGGATAGAGCTTGCTGCAGTCTGACTGACTGTGTTAGCAAGCAGAAGGCCGTGCACGGCTGGGAGGTGCTGTCAACTGCCACAAGCAAGGAAAAGCAGACCAATCGGCTTCAGCACTGTCAGCTCGCTGGAGTGCAGCCTTTTCTGTTTATGTTTCCTCATTTCAAGAGTGACGTCAAAGGGTTTAGTTTTTCCTCTGCATGTGCTATTAATTTTAAAGGACTACTATGGGAAGAATGTGGCAGTGATTTAGGCAGGCTACCCCACTTAAAAGTAACGAGAGCCATACTTTATCAGTTCTGGATCTCGCTTGGAAATTATTTGCAGTCAGATATACCAGAAAGATCCAAAATATCCAAGCAAATTGGGGAAAGAGCAATGTACATATGTATACACTTGAGTGCCCTTGAATGAACCTAAGGCATTTCATAGTGGAAGATGGTGCTTGTCAGAGTCTCAGATGGAGGACTGGGTCCAATTCTGCCCTCACACAGGATTAAATCAGGAATGGCTTCACTGATATCAGTGGCATTAGAACGGCATACAACTGGAGAGCGAGAGCAGAATCAGAATCATAAGGTATTGCTGCTCTTGGCAACTGTCTGCTCTACCAGTAAATTAGACCCACCCAGCTCTCTCATAGGAAGGCTGCTGTACACCAACACATTGATTCACAGCCATATTAAGCCACATACAACACTGCTTCAGAACACTCATTACATGGCATCTTATTTATTTCATACCAACAGCCAATACTATAAAGCAGAGGGCAGTGCTGAATCCCTACTCCTCCCTCACCAGACGATTCATCAAAACAAGAGTTGTGAAGCTCAAGCAGAAGGTGAGGGCTGATAATAGGCATTAAGATCAATTAGCAAAGGCAACAGAGCATTAGAAGCAGTGCCTATTTGCAACAATTCAGTCATTTTCATGTTTTTCTTTTTGTTTATTTTTTTCAAATAGGAAAGCTCACTTTTCTGTGCATGGTATAGCCATCTGAACCTACCCCCACTCTCCTTCCCAAGCAGATATGGGGTTGTTTTACATTAAGTTCTAAAGTATGTGCAATGCTTGTGCAAGCCACTGGACTCAGAGCCCAGTGGAGAATAAAATCAACCAATGATCCATAGAACAGGGGTATTAGTAGCACAAGCTTCTTCACAGCATCCCATTGATGGTCTTCAAGCTTGCTACTACTATTACAGTAGCACTCAGTGCTCCCCAGTCAAAACCAGGAGTCCCACAGCACTAAGCACTATACATTGTCATAGGTAGATGTGTGGTCCCCATCTTGCAGAAATAAGACAGTTCAACCTCTAAACAGTTTTTGTCCCTCTGCTAAAAAATGTTGGGTAGTCCCTTATGCTAGTGAAGATTTGAGAGTTTTTTGGGTCATCCAGACATTTCAAATAGAAGGGCCTGACATCCAACAACATGTTAGTTGGTTATAGTTCTTAACTCACTCAAGAAGTGGACTGAATTCAATGCAGTAATATAGAGGTAGAAAACTGTAGTCCAGTAATAGTCCTGTGAACCATCTAGCTCCTCTAGACTATAGATTGTTATGTTCTCATGCTGGTTTAAGTCAGGAGACCACTGAAGTCCATGTGGCATTAGAACCACAAGGCACATTTGCTTACATTGTTCACTGCAATTCAATATTTAAGGCTAACAAATTCCTTTAGTTTGAATGAATGATTGAAACAATATTCCTGTATGCATCTACTTTCCAACAAATATTGTTACATTAGAAGAGAGAAATATCACAGGAGCTGACCCAATCTATCAAGTGTGAAGTTGAGCACAGTGTGCTGGGTTTGTTTTTAATCAGGAGTTTCATAGGACATGTTACTCTTTCCTCTTGATTGCGTAATATTTTGAATTCTTTTCCAGGCTAGCTCCAGTTAGGTGACTGAGATCAAAACCCGTAATTGCTCTGGATAAGTGTTTCACCTTAAGCCCCCCTGGGGTTAAAACATTCATTCTTTTACGTTGCTAGTATTGCCAAGCCAATATATCGAGTGGCTCAGCTGGATTCTGCTTGGGCTCACGAATCTTCAATATAGTTGCTAGCTAAGTGCCAAATGCAGGGCAAATCTGACTGAGTTATCCATCTCTAACCCCCCTTGAAGACAATAACATTGAACTCAACAAATTTGATTTAGTCATTAATGAGTCACAACTATAGAACTCCACAATGCATTTTTAAAGACTCCTTTTTTCAGAGAGCATGGCACTTCAGCTACAATATACACTGCTTTGTGTCCAATGGAATATGCCATTCAAAAGGATTTGTATGGATTGTAAATATAAAAAAAAGTAAGTCAATTCAGGTTAATGCTTCTACAAAAACATATTAGCCAATAGTAATGTCCAGAACAGGGCAGGCCTGAGCCATTTTGGTGCCCTGGGCCCCAGGCACGCGGTGCCGCCCCCGGGGTACCTGGCCCCGCCTCCAGACGCATGGCACATGTGCGGGCCTGCCCCCGGGATGCGTGGGCGGATGCACGGCGCATGCGCTGCCCGGTTGGCCCAGCCACTGCCGATGGCGCTCAGCCCAGGGTGGGCTGCACCTGGACGTGCAGGGCCGTGAGTCGGGCACCCCCTGTAGCTTTGCGCCCTGGGCAGCTGCCCAGCTAGCCCACCCCTTCGACCGGCCCTGGTCCAGAAAAGACACAACATTTCAGAGCTTTAATATATTTCAATGATTGAGAAGGATTACAGAATTATCTAATGTGCCTTCATCTATGGAAAATTTCCCCACTGACGCCTAGATTCACAGTTACTGGAAATCCCCAACTCACAAACAGGTTGTGTTCTAAAAGTTTGTTTGTAAGTGGGTTGTTTGGCACTCGGAATGCATTTTCGCATAGAAACAATATCAAAAATGGTAGTTAGGTTCTCAGGCTAGCCCACAAAAGCCTATTTAACCCATACTGTAGCTGAAATACTGTATATCTGCAAAAATATAAAAATTTCTGTTTCTAAAAATAGTAGAAATGGCCCCCTCCCCATGGGCTGCACCCAGGCACAAGAAGGCAGCAAGAAGCTCAAGCACACTTTGGAGGACTCTGGAGGAACAGAGAGAGAGAGGCCGCACAGCCGGCAGCTGCAGAGAAGGCTTCCCTTTCTTTGTACCTGTTCCAGTTTGAATTCATCCTTCTTAAACATGGGAGACCAGAACTGCACACAGTATTCCAAATGGGGTCTCACCAATGCCTTGTATAATGGCACTAACACCTCCTTATACCTACTGGAAATACCTTGCCTAATACATCCCAAGACTGTATTAGCCTTTTTCACGGCCATGTCACAATGGCAGCTCATAGTCATTCTATAATCAACCAGGACTCCGAGGTCCTTCTCCTCCTCCGTTACTTCCAACTGATGTGTCCCCAGCTTATAACTAAAATTCTTGTTATTAATCCCTAAATGCATAACCTTACACTTCTCACTATTAAATTTCATCCTATTACATGTGATCATGTAACTCATGTACAGAGTTTTAAAATTCTTACGTTTTGAAACTAGCACTAAATCCATACATACTCATACAAAATCACACGTACTGAGTTCATTCTCGTGTGTAAACGAACATTTCCCTGTACAGATTAGCTTGTCTCAGGCCTAACATTATTCATGCAGAAATATGCAAGGATTGCATGCACAAGTTTAAAAGGCAGTATGAAAATCTGATTTTTCCTATAAAAACATTGATGATCTTAGGACTTGGGCCTTTGGAATGTTTAATATAGAAATGTTATTACAGTCAATGGATAATTCTGGCAGAACTTGTGGAAAGCAATAAAGTATCTGATGTACGATATTATCTAATACGTTATAACAGATACTATTAATTGAGTTCAGAGCCTAGCTTCACAGTCTAAGGTCTGTGTTGTGCATTTGTTATGAATATATCATGTTCCCTTGGATATCAATAAGGTTTGCATTTGACCTAAGGACACAAATACACTCCCAAACTGACACATTAACAATCCTAACCAACAAAAACATATAATTAAAACAATCCCTATTATCTTAATTGAACAACACTAAATGCATTTCTTATCCAAAAAAAGAACAATCATTAAAGCAGCACTTTGAGCTCCCCCCTCCTCAATTCCTTATGCTGCATCTTTCCATGTCTTCTGCCTTACCTGTTCTCTTTTGGTTGAATCCACCCTTGGAATAACATGGCTGGAGCAGTCTTATGCTCCCTAAGCACAGGCCCATTGTCACGGAGGACTGCTGAAGGCAGCGTGTATAGGGAAGAGCATACAGTAGAGGAGAATGGGTCCTTCCCTGCCTAATACCTACTAAAGGCATCTAACTAAAATATTTAAAAATTCCAAGCTCATATTGTTGTCAAACAGAGTTTTGTATCCAATGGAGGCAGAGCGAACCGTATCTGTAGCCAGGCCCACTGATGGGGGAAAAGGTGTAGGAAAAGGGCAGTTTCTTCTGGGGCCTGGCAATTCAAAGGAGCTTGAAGCTCCCGGCCACTGCCACTATGATAGCAGACAGAGCCCTGGGCCCTTTAAATCACCGCTGGAGCACTGTGCAGCGTGTTCTGGGTGGCTCTGAGGGCTGGACACCATGCTCTGGACACTGTGGGAAGGGAAGCAGCACGGACCGGGCGGTACTGAAGATGGCTGGCCCAGCCCCGCATCTTCTCCCCAAGGTCCTTCCCCTTCTGGGAGAATGGGGCCAGACCCCCTACAGCTAGTCCTAGGAGTCTTGGAGGCTGTCGGCTTCCCTATTTGCAGTCGTGCAATGATTAACTAAAAACTAAGAACAGATAAACTTAAAAAACAACAAATAGTCTGGTAGCATTTTAAAGAATAACAAAACATGTAGATGTTATCATGACTTTTCGTGGGCACAGCCCACTTCTTCAGATGACCAGAGTAGAGTGTTGGATGTCCAGAACTAAAACAGGAGAGAAGGGAAGGGAAGGGAGTGGGTTCAGGTTACTTATAAAAGCCCAATAGCTAGAACTAAAAGGCAGTTGCTGATTATCTAAGAAACCAATATGTTTTTCAACAGTAATATCGCTTTGTAGAGTGAAACAAACTTGAAATAATGGCAAAAATGGAAAGCCAATGAGGAGGGACACCAAGCATAAATTCACTGTATCAACCTCTTTTTACAAATTTAAATGATTTTGATGTTTGACCTATAATAATCCTAAAGGCTAACGGTTCCACCACTGAAATACTTAATCGGGCTAAATTTGACTCAGATTAAGGGCAAAAGCAATCACACGGCTTGTGGTGACAGATAGAAGGGGATGAGTGCAACAATGCTCAAATATTAACTCAGCTACACAATGAGGATCAACAGATTAGAAAAACCATCCCTTGTGAAAATGGCAGTGAACATTACAGTACTCTCTCATGGATAGAAAGAGAACCAGCCAATGGTCAAACAGCAGCAAGTTCAGAATTTCCATGTTTTGCAGCACCTTAGGGTATGTCTTCATTTGCACCCTCTTTTGAGACAGGGATGCAAATGAAGACATTCAAAATTGCAAATGAAACCAGGATTTAAATATCCCGTGCTTCATTTGCATATTTGCGTTATAAAACTATTTCGAAATTACAGAGGCTGTTAAGACGCGGATATTTCAAGAGAAAACCCTTCTCTCAAAATAACTGGTAAACTTCATTGTATGAGGAATAAGGGTTATTTCGAGAGAAGGGTTTTCTCTTGAAATAACTGTGTCTTAACAGCGTGTTATTTCGAAATAGTGCCATAACGCGAATATGCAAATAAAGCACAGGATATTTAAATCTTGGCCTCATTTGCATCCCTCTCTCGAAAGAAGGTGCAAGTGTAGACAAACCCTTTAGAGACGAACAAAACACATACATGGTGTCATGACCTTTGGTGGGCACAACCCACTTCTTTTCAAAGGAGGGTGGAGTAGCTTTTTAAAACAACATTTGATAACATGGCTAGTCAAAATTTAAATCAGTTTTGTTTTACTAAATTTCCTTTAAAAAACTGTAATGTTTAAAGCCTTAATATTATAAGTACTCTGCATAGGAATGTGCCTTTATCCCATACCCTCTGTTTACTCCTGGCTTGGTTAAATTCACTTGTAAGTACCAGATAAATGTTCTGTGGGATGTAAAATAGGGTGATAACTCTGATGTTCTGCATAAAACAGAGCTGGGAGAATCACTGGCATTAAAGACGACAGTAAGGCATACGTTCGTCAGGTTAAAGCTAAAATAGGAAACCGCCCCTAATGCTGAAGCTTTACCCAAAATGCAAACCAAAAGTTCAAAAACATTTGGTTAGCTTATTTTTGTCATTTCTGCGGCTTGGCTTCTAGGACTCAAAATAGAAGTAGGACTAATGATAACTAAAGGTAGATAATGCTGTAAGGTTCACTAGAAAGCCCCTTCTGAAAACATTTTTGGTTCAAACTTAAAAACTCACTGACGACCTTTGAAACACAATTGAAGCTATTGAATTTTTATCTGAATAATTACTTTGAACTCATTCAGACTGCTCAATGCTTCTCATGTCTACCTCTACCAAAAAGCTTTAGCAGCAGAAACAGAATCTTTCAGAAGTCTTATTATAATATCATGTGTCCCCGTTTTTGGTTTGGAAAATATGGTCACTGTAATTATAACCCACCCAGAATCTAGAAAGAATTCTTGCCTGATTCGCTCAAATTTTTTGTGTAGAGAACACAGCACAAGCCACCATTTCTACTTAGAAAATCCTCCCAGAAAAGAGAGTTTCAGAGCCAGGTTTGAACTGACTCAGGCTTTCAGGGTTCATGCTGTGAGGCTAAAAATAGCAATTTACACCTTTGGGTTCAGACTAGAGCCCAGGCTCTGAAACCTGATGAATGGTGAGAGTCTCAGAGCCCAAACCCAGTATCTACGCTGCTATTTTTAGCCCTTGAGTGCAAGCCCTATAATAGACCCACAGGTATGTCTACACTACACAACTTTTAGTGACAAGGCTGTATTGCTAAAACAGATACTGTTCTGAAGGTCAGGAAACTGTAGAAGTACTAGGGCTGGAACAATCTGTATAGTGGGACTGCTCAGGGCCATTGAGCTAAAGTGTAAACCCAGTATTATAATGGAATTCACTTCAAGCCAAGAGGGGCTGCACCACTCCCACCCCCCATACACACACACATAGATCCAGCACCGATGGATTAAATAATGGAGATTGCCTATCTCCTAGAACTGAAAGGGAACTTGAAAGGTCATTGAGTCCAGTCCTCTGCCTTCACAGCAGGACCAAGTACCATCCCTGACAAAAGGTCTATATCCTCTATACAAGGTCTATATCCAAGGGTCTCCACCCACCACAAATATTTTCAAATCTTCATTCTCCATCCAAATGTACAATAAAGACCAACAAGAAAACTCAGTTTCTTGTTTCATCTAAAGAACAGCACTTCTCAGAAGCACAGTTACCTTCTCCATCCATTGTCATTTATACTATAGTTCCACAACCAATATAAGCACCTTATTGTGCTAGGTACTGTAGGAAACAAACTTGGCCCTGGAAAAATTATAATCTAAGTAGATGCAACAGACAAAAGCCTTACCCAACAGCCCACAAGAAATGTATAACAGAGTTGGAAACTACGCCCAGTCTCCCGAGTTCCAGTCCAATGCTTAACATGACCATCCTTCCTCCAAGTAGAATATGGAATGTGTCTGGTCTAGTCATGGGTGGCAAGTTATATGGGCTTGTGGTGCCCAGGCTCCAGCAATATTTAGAGCCAGGGGCCCTGCTCCACCAATATTTGGAGCTGGGTCTCTCCCCCGGCTCTAAATATTGCTCTTCCTCCCCGGCCCCAGAGCGTCCCCGGAGGACATGAGGACTTGTAACGGGGTGCCTGCAGCCCCGCAGCCCCTATCATGGCAGGCTGGCCCCGTCCCCGTGCCCCTGCGGCGCATGCGCACACTGTGCGCCAGACAGGGGTGATGGGATTTGGAGCCAACCCTGCCCTGCCCCCGCTCCCTTGCAGCGCATGCTCACGCCACGCGCTGGGTATTTTAAATGCTGGTGGCATGGCGGACAAGGGGGAGGGAGTCCACCCAGGCCTGGGCCCGTGAGGTGAGCTCAGCTCAGGGAAGCGCCCACCCTTTTGCAGCAGCTGGGACCTGGCAGGCAACCCCGCGGGGTGGACGCTCAGACTCTGCATCCCCAGAAGGAACAGGCAGCGGACACCAGAGTGGCCTGTGTCCCCTCGATGGACAACGAGGTGGCAGGGCCTGATTGCAGACTCCAGCCCCACTGTCCCACAAACTGGAAGGCAGAAGGTACTTGGGGAGGGGGAAAATAGGGGGAAGAGGTGGAAGAGGAAGGGGCTTGTGCTGAGGGGAGGGGGACAGGTCAGGAGAAGAAAGGGGAAGGCACCAAGGGACAGGGGTACAGAAGAGACGAATGCCAGAGGGCCAAGTGGAGACAATGAGGAAAAGGGCAGGAGGGGAGGTGTCAGTGGGAGTGGGGTCAAGGTGATGCTGGGAGAGGAGAGGGTAAGGTTCATTGGAGGCTAGAGGGGGGAGGGACAGGTGCTGGGAGATGGTTTGAAAGAAGGGGTGGGCATGAGGAAGGCGGCGATGGAGCAAGTCATATGTAAGGGCACAGGGGCATGAGAGGAGTGGGGGCAGAGAGTGGTGAGGGAGTGGGCATCAGGAAAAAAGAGGACAAAGGGGGCAGGGGCAGTGAGGGAAGAGGGAGACACCAGGAGGGTGCAGGTGCCAGGGGATTCTGGGGGTGAAGCAGAAGGGTAGACACCTGCAGGGGAGGGACCAGCCCCAGAGGAGAGAGGCAGGGTAGGTATGTAGAGGGAGGTGTTAGGAGAGGGGATGAGGAGGGGTAGCTCACATGATCAGAGTAGGGCTATTGGAAGAGTGGGCACAGCAGGGAGAGAAGGGTTGATGGAAGGGGGCAGGTCTCAGGAGGGCTGAGGGCCTATCCCACAGCATACTCTTGCACAAGAAGGCAAGTGAGAAGGGTAGGAGTTAGGACAGCAGAGAAGGGTGAGGGGTTGGGAGTGGGGGCAGCAGGCACCAGGGGAGCTGATGGAACAAGGGAAGGAGACATGGCAGCAGAGAGAAAAGGTAAAGGTTTAAAAATATTTATTAATAGCTTGGGTGCCACAGTGGCACATCCAAACAAGCCACATGAATTCAGTACCGGTGCACAACACAAAATTCATTCTGCTCAGGAAACTCTTAGGCTATGTCTACGCTGGCGGTTTCTTGCACAAGGGTTCTTGTGCAAGAAGTCTTGCGCAAGAACACGTCCACACTGCCATGTGTGAGCTGTGCTTTTGCCCAAGAAAGCTCTGATGGCCATTTTAGCCATAGGGGTTTCTTGTGCAAGAAATCCCTGCCGAGCATCCACACTGCCCTCAAGCAAGAGAGCTTACAACTCTTAGAAGAGAACGTAGCTCTTGCGCAAGACGCCCTCTCTCACCACGCCGTACTGTAAATTTCCTTGCGCAAGAGCAGGCGGGCAGTGTGGATGCTCTGTGGGTTCTTGCAAAAGAACGGCCATACTTGCGCAAGAAGCCATGAGTGTAGACATAGCCTTAGAGGGAACACTTCCCCCAGCTCTCTGCCCCCGAGTTAATGTCACACACATTGGGTTAATGCAACTGCAGGATAGCTGCATGCAGGGGGGTTTGGTGGGGGCCAAACTAATCCCTGTTGGTAGGAGGATGGCGGGAAAAGCCCTCTGAGAGGGGTGACATGACACCTTTTACTTCTGGTCATGTGTCCACCTTACCCCGAGCTTGTTACCTCCAGAGGCATGGTTAAAGGGGTGGGAGTGGGGATTGTCAGGGGGCTTGGCTAACAGGGACCAGGGGGTGTGGCTAATGGGGCACCACCAAAAATTATACTAACCTGCTGCCCATGGGTCTAGTTACAAGGCCAAATCCCATTGTGGGGCTTTCTAGTTCAAAACATTAAGATTCCTTGCTGACAATATATTGATTCTGGTTGATTTCTCAACTGACATTAAAAGCCCACAAATGCTGGGCTTTGTGAACCAAACAATGGTCCAGAATAAAATCCAAACCCTCCTTCCAATTACACATTTGGAAGGAAATCAGCCTTGTTGCACAATCACTGTGAATTAATATCATTTTGGATAAGCAGGAAACTGGGGCCCTGGTAATTATTACCGTTATTCTACCTTCACTCTCCAAAAACATTACAGTCTCAGGTATTCCCCCAAACTACATATTATGCTAACTATTTACCTCTCCTACCTATATAGCTGTCCTGGTTTACTGTCTCAATGGAGAAAAGTGTGTGACCTATCCTAGAAAAGACTCTTTGCCAAAACAGCATTCAAAATGTCAGTTTCACCTTCAAAACTTCTGGTTCTTTCACAGACTAAATACCTCACTCAAGATGTAATATTTCTCTCTCTCTCAGTTGCTCCCCCGAGTCACCACAATGCCTCCTATACCTCTGGGAATTGTGATTTATGCTAGGCATTTAATAGGAAGACACTCATACCACTTGTGATTGTTACCATTGAAATAAGCATCAACCCACTCTTCTTTATTTACCTCTTCCTACAAACTGCTTGGAAAGTTTTAGCCCTCAAAATATGTACCAGAGGCTTAGGAAACAACAACAGCTGTTGCACTATTGACACATTTTGCTTATAAGCTTGCGAAAGAGTGGAGTAGTTACCTGCTAGAGGTGGCATAGTAGTTCTCTCACTGTCTAATGCTTCCTGCTGACAGTTGGGCTACGTCTACAATGGTGCGATCTTGCGCCAGAGCTATGCAAATGAGGCTAAATGTGGAATATTGCTGAGCCTCATTTGCATATATAATAAGCTGCCATTTTTGCAGAAGAGGCTCTTGCGCAAAAAGGAGCTGTCTACACGGCCCCTTCTTGCGCAAGAAAAACCCTCTTGCACAATGCCGTTATTTCTGAAAATAATCAGCGTAGCGGCATTGCTCAAGAGGGTTTTTTCGTGCACAAAGGGCTGTGTAGACAGCTCCTTCTTGCGCAAGAGACTCTTCCGCAAAAATGGCAGCTCATTAAATATGCAAATGAGACTCGGCGATATTCCACACTTAGCCTCATTTGCATAGCTTTGGAGCAAGATTGTGCAAGTGTAGACATAGCCTTACTGTGGTGTTCTCTTTTCTAGTGACTCAGCCAAGTCATGTTTTAGCTTCATGCTCCTTTCAGGGTCTGCTATGCCACCCACAAATTCACAGAATACCCAAAGTGCCAGTCTCTTTAGCCTCTCTTGTTGGAGGTTACTAAGACCCACAGATCCTCACCCAGGGTCTTCAATGTAGACCACTCAAAGAAATTTCAACTACTTCTTGTCCTATTTGGCTCTCAGTAGTTTACAAAATCTTGTCTCAGACTCACCAGAATGAGAAACCTCTGATCTATTTACTATCTTTGTCCTCCCTAAATCTCAGCTCCATATTAAATCCACAACAGTGAAAAATCACAGTCTCTTATAGTCTTGGCCTTTTAACTGCTCATATCCAGGGAGTTCTGGCCTCCAGTGTTCTTCCCGGATACCCTCAACTTCCCAGGCTCCCTTCTCAGGTCCCACACCCTCCTTCTTCAGGGCTTCTTGCTGGGGGCTCAGCCTCATGGCTGTAAAGTTCTTTCTTGCTCTTACTTCAGAGCTTAGCCTCCCAGGCTTCCTCATGACTGAGACCCCTCTAGTCCTGGCTTGTAGATTAAACTAAAGCCATCTGGGGTTCTCACAGCTTTTAACTCAAGAGGGGAAACTCCCAATTCTCTCTCACCTCCCTGGCCTTTTCCCAATGCCCTGTCCTCTTTCTTCTATGAAGACCCAGCTCCTTTCCAGCTGGGTTTGATCACCATTAATGCCTAACACCCTTCCATGTGTCACCCAGTAGTCTCACTGAGCTGAAGCTTCTGCTTCCCTGTGACTAACCAGCGTGGGTTTATACACTCACAAATACTTTATTTTCATCCCAAGTGTATACAGCATTTAGCACAATAGGATCCTGGTTCATGACTTGGACTACTAGGTGCTCTCACAGTTCAAATAAATAATAAACACCTATTACATTTCTCTTGTGTCTTTCTAAAAAGGATAAGCAATCATCTCCATAGACTGCGTGTCATTAGAAGATATAAAATGAAATAAACATGTGTGATCAGTACTTGATTAAACCTGCTGCACATATTTAATGCATTAGGCAGAATTCAAACTGGAGAATGACACTAATGTAAAAAGCAAATCCCCATGCATCAACCTAGCTAATACTTTACATATCACTCCCATACTCAGAAGCACATCTCATTTCTTGAGCATGAGTGCTTCAGCAGAGTCTTTTCCATCACGTCAATTGTAACTTCATTCAAAACCATTGTAAAATTTTTAAAAAGTGATTCATTTACAGAGACTCACAGAAAGCACTGCTGTTGGACAGAGGAAGTGCTCAAGGTTTTGTTTAAATAACAAGGAGTCCTGTGGCACATTATGGACTAACAGATTTATTGGAGCATAAGCTTTTGTGGGAAAAGACCCACTTTGTCAGATGCATGTAGTGGAAATTCCAGGCTATGTCTAGACTGCAAGCCTCTTTCGAAAGAGGCTCTTTCGAAAGAGAGCATCTAGACTGCACGTTGAACTTTCGAAAAAGCGGCTTGCTTTTTCGAAAGAAAGCATCCAGTGAGTCTGGATGCTCTCTTTCGAAGAAGCCCTATTTACATTGAAGAACGCCTTCTTTCGAAAGAGGAACTTTCGAAAGAAGGCGTTCTTCCTTGTGAAATGAGGTTTACCGCCATCGAAAGAAAAGCCGCATTCTTTCGATTTAATTTCGAAAGAACGCGGCTGCAGTCTAGACGCAGGTGAGGTTTTTTCGAAAGAAGGCTACTTTTTTCGAAAAACCCCCTGAGTCTGGACACAGCCCCAGAGGCAGGTATAAATATACAGGCAAAATAAAAGAGTACCAATCAAGAATAAGGCTAGAGATAATGAGGTCAATTCAGGGAGAATGAGGCCCACTTCTAGAAGCTGATGTGGAGGTGTGAACACCAAGAGAGGAGAAACTACTTTTTGTAGTTGGCTAGCCATTCACAGCCTTTGTTTAATCCTAAACTGATAGTGTCAAATTTGCAAATGAATTGTAGCTCTGCAATTTCTCTTTGAAGTTTGTTTTTGAAGTTGTTGTTGTTGCAGGATGGCTACTTTTAAATCTGCTACTGTGTGTCCTGGGAGATTAAAGTGTTCTCCTACAGGTTTTTTATGTTACCATTCCTGATATCTGATTTGTGTCAGTTTATTCTTTTACGTAGGGACTGTCTGGTTTGGCTGATGTATACGGCAAAGAGGCATTGCTGGCACATGATGGCATATATTACATTGGTAGACGTGCAGGTGAATGAGCCCGTGATGGTGTGGCTTATCTGGTTAGGTCCTGTGATGGTGTCGCTGGTGTAGATATGTGGGCAGAGTTGGCACCGAGGTTTGTTGCAGGGATTGATTCCTGAGTTAGAGTTACTATGGTGCAGTGTATAGTTGCTGGTGAGAATTTGCTTCAGGTTGTCAGGTTGTCTGTGGGTGAGGACTGATCTGCCTCCCAAGGTCTGTGAGAGGACAGAATCATTGTCCAGGATGGGTTGTAGATCCCTGATAATGCATTGGAGAGGTTTTAACTGGAGTTTTTGTTGATCTAATATGTTTTAGAAGTCTGGCACTCATCTAAGTGGGTATTGCTCTGAGGGATTAAAAACAGACTGATGATAATTCACTAGTGGCACTCATTCATAGTTAGAGTTATGTAAATGAATGTCACTGGCAGGAGATAGTGGACAGTCATTTTCCACTCAAGTGTAGGGGGGGGGGAGAGAGAAATGGGCAAGAGACACACCATGAGGAAGAGCAAGGAGGAAGAGAAGGAGGCTGAAATCAATAAGAGAAAAGATAACAGGCAATAGGGGAAGGGAGAAACAAATGGCCAAATCCTGGTGCCACTAGGCAAGTTCCCAATAGGACTTCCTGACTTCAATAGGGCAAATATGGCTGAGTTAGCATAATTCTTACACACAATGCTATTCAGAAAGTTTCACTTGCCTAGTAAAATTCTATTATATTTACTAGAAATTTTCATCTGTCTATCTGTCCATCTGTGAGTCAGTTTGTTTGAGAACTTCTAAATAGTAAGAGCTAGGACCACCAAACTTGGTATGCACCTTACTCTTATACCTTAAAGCAAGGTCAGGGTTGGTTGTTCCAGGACAACGGGATGTGCCTAGAATTCAATTGTTTCTTATAAAATGGAAAAGGGGAGGTCTAATAGGAGGATGTTATACTATAGAATGACCAAAGGGGGCAGCAAAGGGCCAGAGATGAGGACTGGGATAGCTATAACTCCATTGAGCCAGCAGAGGGCTGGGGTGGATAAAGGGACAGCTATCTACTATATATTTCAGAGTCTGTCTGTTTGTCTGTCTGTCCTCTAGCCAGGGGACATGCATCCCTCCCCTGGCTGTGTCTACTGCAGCGGCCATGGAGAGGTGCTTCACCTGGCCCCAAGCTGCTGTAGTTAGAGAGGGCTGGGACTGTCCTCTCTCCCTGGGCCAGTCTGCATACTGAACCCCTCATCCCCAGCTCCATAATTATTTAAATAAAGAAAAACAAAATTTGAGTTAAAGACCCAGGTTATGCCAGATAAATCTTCTTGTAACAAATAAATGCTTTATATATTCCACAGAGAACTGGGCATGGAGAAATTACATCAGACACATAAACCAATATATATTAAGGATGGAGCTATATTAAAGGAGCCTAGAAAGGCAGAGAGAGATAATTTTCTCTTCTCTCTTCCTCCAATAAAAACAAATAACTATCCTGGTTATTGCTATTTGTCTCCAAATTCCAAAACAGGCAATGTGTGAGCACAAGTGATGGACAAGCAGAGAACTGGCTACTCACACGTAGATCCAGAAATAAGTTATATTTATGATCGTGCCATCTTAGTGGTAAGACTAAAGGGAGCTCTCTTGCCTTTTGCACTCCCCATGAGGACAGCAACATAAGTTTACTGAAAGCAGTTTGTGCTTGTTTATGACGGGAATGACTGGGTAGACTAGTTCAAAAAGCAAAGAAAAAACTTAGAAAGTGTTTTTAAATCATTTGCAGTCAAAGAGAACGTTAAATGGCCCTGTCTTCTTGCATTTGTTCCCGATTCCTTTCAGCTTACAGTTTTCTTTGAAACTGGATGACAGGAGCAGCAAGCAGGAACTACCAAAACAATTTTAATGAAATATATCTTCCCACACAAGACATAACACTTCAAAAATAAACAGCTAAACTAATTTATAAACATTTGGCTAAATTCTCTTTGAAGCGGGAAGAAGCATCATTGAATGGTCTGAGCAGGGGAATGGAAGCTGGGTTCTATTCCTGGCTCAGCTGCTGACTGGATTCAAGACCTTGGCCAAGTCATTTAACCTCTCCATGATTCAGTTTCTCCATCTGTTTACCTATTGCACGGGGGTGTTGGAATGTTTCATTCATTAAAAGCTGTGAAGTGTTTTGATGGCTCGTGATGGAAAGTGCTAAAGGATTGCAGCATGTGGTATCTGGTGTTATTTATTTCATTTCTCTGTCTTTGCTTACATTTTTTTCTCTTGGGGTTTCAAGCTTCAGTGAGTTCAAAATGATGGGGCTGGATAAAGCACTTGAGAACAGAATTTAGCCTCTTGATTTTAGAAGATGCTTAGTTCATTATAAATGGCTTTGTAAAAGTGGGTTTATACCATTGTCTCGCAGTGTACAACAATCTGAATCTGTCAACAAACTCAACAACTCGACTGTATTTCTTAAAGACCTCTACATTTCCTTTGAACTACCTGACCTCCCTTCTAGATCTCATCGGAAATTTTCCATTGAAAGGTTTTTGTTTGTTTGTTTTAACCAGTGGAAAGTGGCTTCTCACCAAAATGAAAAACGTTCCTTTTTTTTTATTTAATAACACACACGCAAATCACCAGCAAAACTGTGTGTAGTCCCAGACATCTCCCATTCCCATCCTTTGTCTTTCATCTCACCCAGGTTTTTCCTGCAGTGCCTTTCCATACCCGCCCCTTTCCCCCACCCCCACTGTCAAATACATCCCCCCATTAGGAATCATCTTGGTCAGTTGCCAATGGAAAAAGCTGGCATGGCTTTGTTGGGAGGCAGAGGTAGAGTGAGCTGGGCTCCACAATGAAGTGAGGCATAAGTAAGCCTGGATGGGGCTGGCCTGTTGTAGATCCCCTGGCACAGGCATAGATCATGTGCAAACTATTGGTTTTTGGACCACAAGAGAAAATGCACAGAACCAAACTCTGGCTTTGCTGAAATAAACAACCAAACTCCTACTGACTTCAGTGGGACCAGGATTTGGCCTATGGAGCTTTCCTCCTGTAAGGGTACATTCCTGTGGGCTTTTCTGTGGGAGAGCCAATCCCTTCTCTCCCTCTCCCCCCACAAATTACTTGTAAATTGCACTCTGCTGTACTGCATATGAGTGCCTACTGCAATTCTTATTACATATTCTTACCTCTTTAAACTCACCAATTGACCATTCCTGGAAAAAAGCCTTACCGACGACAGCGTCCAAATTAGCCCTCCAACTGCCTGACGTACCCTTCAATTGAAAAATATTTATGCTGGGGAGTGGATTAGTGCTGAATATTCAAAACACTGAAAGTTACATAAGCTGCCTTTGTAGTTGTATAGACTTTTGTTCCAATGTTTTGCATACCCTACCACTGTTTTTCCTTTCCGTGTTTATGCAGTAAAAACAGTTTGATGCTATATCACACCTGCCGAAATCCCCTCTCTTCAGTATACCTCTGCTGCTCTCATCTAAGTGGATCCACTATATACTGATTCTTTTCAAACACAAAGAGGCAGTAATCTGTTAGCATTGTTTTCCACAACAGGAAACATCTGATCAGCAAGGCTAATTAGGCAAGGCTGCAACACATGCCACCATTCTGCAATCTGAATGGCAACTGATTTTTACTCTCATTTGCCAATAATCTGGTCTTAAAAGGTAGCCAACATCATTCCTTTTGACATAATCTTGATACAGTAAATAGAATGCGTGTGCAAATTTGATAGGCCTCATTAAAGTCTACAGAGCAAGAGAAAAAGGAAAATGGTGCAGTGGAAAGCAGCTGTAGCTTTGGGACTTGCTAGTCTTTGATATTAGAGGGTTGCTAGGGGAAACTACAAAATGTAGATTGCAAGCTTATTTTATAAGGCAAGAAAAACTGATGCTGGAAAGACACACTTTTTTTCTTTCATGTGGAAATACCATTTGTTTTCAGAACTCCTGGCAGGGGCATTTTTGCCTCTTATTTATTGTTATGTGTTGAGAGACTGGTTTGGAATCAGCTGTGTGAGGAGTTATGTGGTGGTAAGTTTGTGCCCAGCCAACTCATGGATCCGCCTATGAGTGGGTTACTTTTTACTTGCCAATTCATTTACTTTTGTGTTTGCGGTGACTCCACAGCTAACAGTCTCCAGAGAGACCAGGAGGAAGAATACAGCCAACCAACCTTCCTTTCTGTCTTGATTCTTCAACACAATATGATTAGACCCAAATGTTTTTCTCAAAGAAATACAGTCTAGCCTTTGGGGTGTATGTATTACATTTACCATGACCTTGGATACCATTTATTAATATAAGACTCATGAAGGAAGATATATTCAGGCTAACTAAAAACTGACACCTTTTCAATATAATTACTGCAGTTTGCACCCAAACCCCAGTTTGAGGTTCCTTTTTTAACAAAAGTACACGTCACACACCAGGAATGCCACTGAAAGTGCTGAATGGTGAAGTCAGACCAGAGTTGGAGGTTGTCAAGAACCTTTCTTCTTGTTTGTCCTCCACTCAAGGCCCTTGATCAGATGTCTGTGACAGTCATGTATAGTCAGGAGGAGTCCATATTCTGCACATGTGCACAAGCAATAAACAGCACCAGGAGCCTCTCCCAAGCCTCCAGCAAATCTGATGCAGGAGTCAGCCATAACAACAGCCTGTGTCATCAATGGAGCATAAGGACTGCTTTCAGTGGGCATTTTAGTGGGTGCTAGTAGCCATAAGAAGGCAAAAAAGGGTAAGCAGGAAGGGAGGCTATGACAGAGACCACACAATGTACACTCTCAAAAGGTGCTTGTAACAGTACTCTTGCTCCTCATTCATTCTTGTTTGCTCCTCACACAGTATTGGGATGGGGCAGGTTCATGCTGGCCTGCACCTAAGAGCATGACTAAGCCAACAGTTCAGAACACCTCAAATGCAGCTTAATCTAGTACAAAGCCAACACATCCTTCCATTTATAGCTAATAATGGTCTGGCTGCCCCAACACAGCAAATGCTTCTGGATTTTCACAGCCAGTCTGGTATGGTTGTTACAGCAAGTGTCTTTAATTTAGAACTGCCATAACTCCATTGCACCAGCGGAGTCCTTCCTGTAAATTAGCTCCTTTAAACATGGCTTCTTCAATACAGATGCGCCCCTGTCCTTCCTCCTGTCTTTTTTCCCACCATGCCCAACAACTTAGGGATATTATTCCTCCTTTAAAGAGCCAGGCAATTTGTTCAATCTGCAAGAGTCAGGCTGTACAGCCTCACATGTATATTAACAGTCTCAGAAGATGAACTGGATAGAGCTTTCCTGTGAAAAGTAACTAGTTAATCCATTTCTATTGAATCTGCAAGACTCTTAATGAACCACAACCAGCATATGAAATAAATAGTTACAAGAAAAAAAGGGCTCCTCATGCTACCTGTAGCTGTGCTGAGAGAACAAGTATTGTCCCTCTCTAGCCAGTCAGGACTAGTAGTGAGATGCTACTAGCTGAGCTGCTTCCAGCAGCATAGGGTAGATCAGACCCACTTCTCTCTTTTGGAACCCCCAGCAATTGTGGGAAGCTCTGTGGTTGCTGCCTTCAGAGTCCAGCTCTAAAGACAGCACAGAAGCAAGGGTAGCAATCCCAATACCTCCCTACAATAAGTCTGAACCTTCCCCCCACAATCTCCTTTTGGGTTGGGACCTCACAGTTGCACTACTGTGAAATTTCAGTTTTAAGCAGCTGAAAATGTGAAATTTACCAATTTTCAAAGCCCATAACCATGAAATTGGCCTTAATGGACTTTGAATTTGGCCAGGCCCTACATATGTACCTCAATCACACCAGACACAGAGATGGAAATAACACAGAGAAAGTTATCATGGAAGGACTGGTGGGGGGTAATCATAGTAGAGGACAGCCAGCGAGGAGATGGCGAGATGGTGTGTGGCAGATCAGTAGAAGGTTGGCTGCTGAGTCCTCAAAGTCAGTGATGGGATAGAGAAGGCTTCTGAAAATTCTGCTGTGAGGTCACCAATATTAAGACATGAATAAATAGATTTTATTTCCTTTTTAACTCCAGCACATAGCCAACAATGATCATGTGTGTGTGTGTGCGCGCACGTGCATGCAGGAGTGGGTGCAATTAGAACACACTGAATATATTTAAGTACAGTGCCTATAGAATGGTTCTACAAATGCCTAAAATAGCTTCAAGTAACTTTGCTGTCTAAATGACCACATAAAGATGTATGTATTTTCTGGGTTAGGAGTCACATGTTTAATCCTGAGCAATCAT
This sequence comes from Pelodiscus sinensis, assembly GCF_049634645.1. Lineage (NCBI taxonomy): Eukaryota > Metazoa > Chordata > Testudines > Trionychidae > Pelodiscus > Pelodiscus sinensis. Next base: position 96,869,690 of record NC_134713.1, on the reverse strand, counting down.
GTTATTGCCACCTAAATTTGTCATTTAAATATTGAACTTTCAGGTTAACCTAGAGCCATAAGGGGTTGTGTCACCACTTGCCCTGTAACCCTGGGTGTCTCAGTGCTGTGAAGCCTGGCTCAGAGCCCTGATACCACCAGTCAGGTCACAGCCCGCCTCACCCTCGCTTTCCTCAGCCTTAGTCACTCCTTGCTAGGTAACACTAGGGCCTAGCTTCCCTGCAAATGTCTGCCTTGTAACGTCCAGCCCTCTTCTGGAACACTCACAGGAGTTAAGTTCATTGTACTTATAAAGAGACAAGATTCAGAAGCTGTTGGCTTAACTGGGGCTAACACACCTCTCTTTAATCGGTCGTAGCCTAAAGGTGTTTGCTAGATATGTTAAAGGATATGTTAAAGCAGTAATGCAATGAGCCTATCAACCTCCAGGCCTGCGATGCAATAGTTTAGTGAAAGTAATCCAGGCCTAAGTAGTTAACCAGGAGTAACGCTAGATCATAAGATACCACAGAACAGAGTGAAGTAAAGACTAAACTGCTGACAGGTAACCACAAGATGCTAGCTGATATCAGCTTTACATGTTTTTAAGTTAGAAACATCACTAGATATCTAACCACAAAAATGCCATGGTTTCTAATTGACGTCAGGGCTGTTGATAGACTTTGTCAGTCTTTGGGCAAGGTGCGGAGGGGGATGGGAGGACAACTCTGGGCCCATGGAAGGGACAGGGTCCTGAGCAGAAGGGGCAGGGCTCAGGCTAGCCTCCCCTAGCCAGCCTTTCAGCACTGTCCAGTGCTCCAGCACAAATGTAAAGGGCCCAGGACTCCAGCCATTGCTGCTGTAGTGGTGGCAGGGGCTGGAAGCCATAGGCCTTTTTAAATCACTGGACCCTGGGGCAGCTGCCCCATTTGCACACACACCCTTCATCGGTGGGTCTGACTAATGTACATGAGGATTCTTAAGTAATCAATATAATTGATACATAATCAGTTAATCAGGAAACACAGTGCACTGAATTGGTTAACAATAAAAGTAAAACCAGTCCATTAAACAAAAAGATTAAGTGATACCAAGTATAAGGAATACAGATAGAAAGACTTACAAGCATGCCAAAGTAAAAGTAAGCTTCTAACACCATAACCCGATTTAACAAATTAGACTTTTGTTCAAAGAGGTATTTCTCACCAATGGTGCGTCTACACAGCACCCGAAACTCGAAATAAGATACGCAATTTGCACTACACAAATTGCGTATCTTATTTTGAATCTATTGTAAAGTAGCTTATTTTGAAATTTGGTGCATCTAAACATGCCAACTTTCGAAACAATATGCTATTTTGAGACATCCCTTAACACTTGTGGAATGAGAGTTGCTGGGATGTCAAAATAGCATGCCTGTTATTTTGAAAAATATTTTGAAATAACGGGTGGCTTGTGTAGATGTGTAACCGCATGACATTTTAGCAGTTACTTGAATATTCGATAGCCCTTGGGGTGATGCCAGTGATCCAGCTCAACTTTCAAGGAGTTCCCTGCCATTCTGCGCTGCTGCCTCTCTGTATCAGAGGCAGCAGCGCAGGGTGGCAGGTGGGAGCTGGTCCACAAGGGGGGCCACTGTAAAAACCAGCTCCCAACGGAGACCAACTGCCTGTTACCCCATGCTTCTGTGTCTGATACACAGGCAGTAGTGTGGGGTGGGAGCAGACCCTGTCTAGGGAGGGTCCACGCTCCCCGCAGACAGAGGCTGCACCTGCTATGGAGCGGTTTCTGTCCGTGGTGAGCCTGGGCCTGCTGCTGACAGAGGCTGGTCCTCAGTAACAGCCCCTGTCCACAGGGGGGTCCGAGCTCCCCGAGGATTGTCTACGGAGCTCAGACCCACACACAGGCAGAGGCTGCTGCTGCAGACCAGCCTCTGTCCATGGGGAGCTTGGACCCTGTGTGGACAGGGGTGGCTGCTGCAGACTAACTTCCCCGGACTAGAATGTGGGAGCATGCGTAGGGAGCCTGCTTGAAAGTCAGCTCCCCTGGTGTATTGACTCCAGCCTGCCCCTCACACTTCGTGCTGCTGCTTCTCTCAGAGGCAGCAGTGCACAGTTGGGGGGGGGGGGGGTGGATCTGGTGCTCATGGGGAGCCTGCTTAAAGCCAACTCCTCATGGGCCCCGGTTACCACTGTCCTCCCTCTCACTGCCTCTGTGTCAGAGGCAGCAATGAGGGGGAATGCCTGTAGTCAGTAGGATTAACTGATAAGCCCTGGTTTATTGGTTAATTGTTTACTCAACTATACGCTAACATCCGTATTACAAACCAGCCTGTATGACTATCATAAGGACTGTCTTTATGTTTTTGCTTCTCTGATGATTCTGCACCAAAACACTGTGTAGTGAAAGGTGCTGTAAAGCCCTTCTGGTGAGAAGGAAACCCCCTGTCTTTTGGTTTGGAAATTGAACTCCATATGTAAAAATCAGAACTAGTGGAAGTAAGATTAATTTACAGTAATTTGAGAAAGTGTCTATGATTATGTCTGAGCATCCCCTCATTGTCTGTCTCTGTTAGATAAATCTTGGCATTTGAAAGAGCATCAGATTCTGCAAGAATGCTCTCTCTGCTTCCTTATGGAGAGGGAAGGCCTCAGTGCTCCTGTTGTGGTATCGTGAAATGGCAGATCTGTTACTCTTCAGCTTTTCTTACGTTAGTGGTACTGAAGACTTTTGGCTTTCACAGTGATAGGCAAAAATCAAATGCAAATCACAGCTGGTCAGCAATTGTGCCGATGTTCCCACGGCATTAATATTTCAGCATAGCAAGAATGGATCTCCTCCATTCTGACTGTATTTTGATTTTGTTTTGTTTTTCACTGGCAAACTTTTTACATCCTATGTACTTCAAAGCACGAGGTATATGAAGGTCTGCCTGCTGGGGGTGAAGGTGGAGAAGTAACGACACAGCCTACTCTGTCAATTTTTCTCTAGTTTCTTTTCTAAAGAATAAAAATGAAAGTTCTTAGCTGGACGTGGAAAGGAAATATTTAAAATGTGACCCAACTATAACCAATGTCTTGAATTTAACCAGAGCGTGAAAAATGCACTGTGGCATGAACTGCCCTATTCATTACAATCTATTAACTCATATGCAAATGATACTTTAAATATCTACACTGCTAAATATTTTGCAGCTCATCAAAGCATGTTAAGAAAGAAGAGGAAGTATAATATGAAGATGTACACAATGTGCACTGAGAAACTTCTTGTTTTGCATTGGCTTTTAGCGACACACAATAAAGCTGAAAAGGATATGATTTGTTTCATTTTTCTGAAGAGGCAGAACTCAGCTTCGAAAAGTTCAGGCAAGAGTGCAGCACTTTTTTTCTGTTTGTCTGTTTGACGGCCAATTGAGAAGGCTAGATATTGTGTGGTTATCATAGCTATGTGCAAGGTATTGAAATTCTTGAGAGTGGACTAAGCTCTGTGCCCAATACCACCTTCTCAGGGATTCAGTGGGTATGGCTAGACTACATGCCTCTGTTGTCAGGGGCATGTAGATTAGGCTACCCGTCATAGGGAAATGAAGCCGCGATTTAAATAATCGCGGCTTCATTTAAATTTAAATGGCTGCCGCGCTCTGCTGACCAGCTGATGATCAGCTGTTTGTTGGCAGATCGGGGCAATCTAGACGCGCCGCGGTCAACAAGAAGCCTTTTTCGACCAGCACAGGTTAACCTGGTTTCACGAGGCTGATATATAACATAGCCATGCACTTTCTTGGCGTTGGAAAAATAAAGAATAAGAAGGCGAATCTTCTGGGAAGGGTATTAAATAGGCTTAGTACTGAACTTTCTTTGCTCAACTTTATCTTCTAGTACCTTGCTCTGGTATCCAGGACAGTCAATTCATGGGTCAGCCAATTTACTTGTAAGCTTATTTAAAACAGGCTTCCAGGAACGTTCTTGCTTGGTTGCATTCTTCAGACTCTATGGTTCTAAACAAAATGACAGCTTTCCTGTTTGTGGCTTCTCTATTCCCACCATAGACTGCACCTTCTCTTGGGGATCATCTACCTTGAAAGTTACATCTGCTTTTTCCATCCTTTAGTGTTCCTATGTGGGCTGCTCTATTCCAATAAATATATCTACGTATTCTCTCACCCAGTCATCTGTATTGTTAATGCCACTAACAGCAGCTACGTTTCATGATGGCGTTATCAGTGGTTCCAGTTAAAACCCAGGACCACGTACTGGTGGTGCACATATAACTGTAACCACTCTGTTCCACTGTGCTTACGGATTACACTGAATTTCTTTGCCCATTCAGTGGTTCACTTCCACAACAGAAAAATGTATAGGAATTGGCAACTATGCAAATGCTTTTGTGCAGTGTATATTTCATTGCCTTGTGCACCAACATTTAATGGCAAGATAAAGGGGCAAGATTAGTCACTCTCAGTACCCTGAATGAGCACATGCTCTGGTTGGGCCACTCTAGCTGAAGGTCCATCATCATCTGCTCGTTCATGGGTGAGTATTTCCATAAAACTTATTTGTGGTGCATGGTGGATGAGTAGCCACAATACCTGTCCTTTTGGGCATGCATGTTTCTGCATAATTTCTTTACTGGCTTTTGTAAGAATTTTGCTTGAGAAAGGACTGAATAAAAACTGATCCAGGCCTTTTAACCCACTCTCCAAGCTCCATACAAGATGAAAATGATTCTAATCATAAGTACTAATGTTTTATTCCTGTAACAGTCAAGGCGCCATTGAGCATAACATTACAGAACTGTACAAACTGACTGTTTATGCCTGGGTTTGTGTTTTTTTCCAGAAATTTTTATATTCAGTGTATTCTGTGTTTTGTAAGCAATGGCAGTGCAGTTAAATCACATGGGAATTTCTCTTCCTCTTCCGTTGGCTTGAATTTCGCAGGCATTAAGAACCACAAGTCATGTGTAGTTAAGAAAAAAACCAGTAAACCGATTAGTGCACACAACTATTGCAAGATTAGGTGGGAAGCACTCTCAATGGAAAGTCTGATTATTCTGTAGAAAAAAATAGCACTTCTCAACACATTTCACAGAGTGTTTTTTCATGCCACTCTTGCTGTCATCAGAGCCCCCTTCATGGTAATCTGAAATGGTTTGGATGATTTTCCCCCTCTCCCAGGAATTGGTACAGACGGTTATTTTAGAAATTATCGTTCTAAGATAATACTAGTCAGCTGCTTGAGCGGGGCAATGATGATCTGATGTAGCCAAAATAAACCCAAGTCAGAGCCAAGTGAAGGGTCTGGCTTGGCTGTACTGTACAGGTCCCGTCCCAAACACAAACCCAGCCACTGGAACCAAATACACACAGATGAAAAAGAAAATTCATAATGTGATAGATAGAGCTGCTCCAGCTGCCAGGATGTAACGCCAGAATTGTCTCACTGGCTTGGCTCTGCCTGCTTCATAGACACAGAGCCGAATGAAAGCCTGTGACTAGGCTCAAGTCTGGCACAAACCTCCTTTGGCTGCACCACTGCCATTGGCTATTGATCAAGGTCTGCTGCATCCTGTGGCTGTATACTGGGTGTGCATGTCGCTTTGTAATATCACACTATATAAGGCACTGGAGGGTATTAAACCTTACTCTGGAACGTACAGACAGATTAACTGTCCACATCCTTGACACGTTATCCCACGCAAGTCTTAACATTGATTTTACACTTACGTTTGCCACTGTTTGTTGTAACCTGTGGAGCTATTAAAAGAGGCAGCTTTAGCCCTCTGTTCTCCTCTGGGTAAAAGATAAGTGAATTGGAAGCCCACTTTCCAATACAAGATCAAGCCTGTGTAACTGGTTCCTCTTTAAATTGTCCTAGGGAGTTTCTGCTTTTCATGATGAGGTTTGAGAAAGGAAAAGCATTTCAATGAGCTGAAAGCCTTGCATTAGAAGATGATTTTGATGAGGGTTTCCTACTTCACTCCACCTCTTTAACTGAGCCACTAAGTCCTTGAAAGCACTATTATATTTTCAGCATACCGAGGTAATCTTGTAACAACTGACAAGTACAGCACACTTCAGATGAAAAATGTATTTTGCTACCATCTTTTGCAGAGCATTACATGTTGGCTCCATTTTCTGATGCAGTAAAAACCTGGGATAATCAGCTTAAGGGCTGGGCCAAACTATCTTGCAGCAACTCCTGGAGTGCATTAACAACAATAGGGCCATTTTTTTTACATCCTTTAATACAGAGCGGTATGTTCTTAGATAATGTGTGTTTTGGATATGACTGAGACATCTGATTGGAAAGTTGCCTAATGTGCTGTTACAGACATATAATCAACAGTTGGAACTCTGGTCTACATATCTATGGCGATGTTAACGTGAGGTCTTTTTTCTTTTTGAGATCAGACACAACTTTTGTCTTATAGAAACTTGGTAGAAAAACACTGAGTTGATTTTCATGAAGATAATTACAGCCCCACTTAACAGCTTTTGGGTGGGATGGGCTTTTTTGTTTTGTGTTTGTGTTTTGTGTTTTTGTGTTTTGTGGTACTTAAAAAAAATACTGTCAGAAACATTTAAACCCTAGTGTCCTGTCTAGCTAGATAACTTTCCTGTATACTATACTTTTTCAGGAGATCCTAGCAGCCATACAATTTAGGCCCAATCCTCATCTGAGAGAAATAGTGCAGCTCCATTGCACAATAGTGAGCTGCCTTGTTGTGAATCTGGTTGTCTTTTGATCAGTGATCCTCTTTAGCTCAGCCTCACAAACACATAAAAGGGGTGAAACTGAAACAACATATTTCAAAGCAGTGGAGATTAATGTCAGAAGAGGGAGTACTGAGTGGTGGGACTGTATGTTTTCATACCGAGTTCTGTAGCGATTTAAAATGAGATCAGACTTACCATACACTTGAGTGTATGGTAAAACACAATCTTGCCATGACAATAGAAGAGACAGAATTGCTCTACTAGGTCTTTCTTAGCTCTAATTTCTACAGCACAGTATGATTTATGATCCAATCCTGCCTTCAGCTACATGGACTCTCAGCCCAACATACTTTGTAAAACTAAATAAAGACCTTGTGTAGATGAAGGATCAAGTTCTCAGGGATCCAAAGTCAGGAATCATCTGGATCTGATTAAAGAAGGTCAAAATCACAATGTTCAAGATAGAAGGATAATATTTAATATGCTAGGATATTCTTCATATTAACAGTTTTCCCTGGGTGTAAGTAGGACCCTCTATTGTTAGAAGCACATGCCTGTTCCTCTCCCTCTGCTCCCTGTACAGCATGGATCTAAAACAAGATTAAAGGGGAAGAAGCTAGGAATCTTCACTCCATCACCATGTACTCAAATTCTTATTCATGTAAAAATGGCAGATGATGTAGTAGGAACTTACTCCCCTCTTTCAGGCAAGGATGGGGGTATTCCCTCACTCCCTCTCAACCCTTTTCTTTACTTTCCTCTGGTCTAGGAAAATAACTAAAAGTCTGCTAAGTGCCATCTTCCTCCATACCTCCTTCCCCATTAATTTTTTCTGTAAGATCTGAAGTGGTTCTGTACCTCATGGGAGCTACATATTAATTTATCCACCTAATAACTCACGTGTGATATATATTGAGAATCCAGTAACTTTTCAGGTAAGCGAAAAGGCTAAGGACAGACAAAAAAAAAAAAAAAAAAATCATGCCAAAGACCACAATGAATCCAGAACCCATTGACCTGAAGGCAACCTACTTAACAAGTGGACTCCACTGCTTGTGGGGACCGGGGGGCTAATTTATCCATTTTCATGGTAAAAAGGCTGACAAAGGGGGTGCTGTAGTCATGAACAAGATAGACTCAGAATAGGAGGCTGCCAGAAAACTCATCAACAATACATTCTACATGCCTTTTTCCTTTGATCCCACTGAGGAATACCAAAAGAAACTACATCATCTGCTCATTAAACTTCCTGCTACATCTTGAGACCAAATCATACCAAACACCCCCCCAAATGTCTGACCAGGATTTTTCTATCTGCTACCCAAGATCCATAAACCTGTAAATGTGCCATCATCTCAGGCACTGGCACCCTTACAGCCAGATTATTTGGTTATGTTGACTCTCTCCTCAGATCCTATGCTACCAGCACTCCCAGCTATTTTTAAGACACCACTGACTTCCTGAGGAAACTACAGAACATCTGTAATTTTCCTGAAAACAGTCCTGGCCACCATGAATGTAGAAGCTCTTTACATAAACATTCCACATGAGGATGGACTATTAGCTGTCAGGAGCACTGTTCCTGATGATGCCACAGCACACCAGTTGGCTGAGCTCTGTGACTTTGTCTTCACTCATAACTATTTCCAATTTGGGGACAATTTATACCTTCAAGTCAGCAGCATAGCTATGGGCAACCGCATGGTCCCACAATATTCCTTGAACAATGTTTCCTCAGCTCTTGTTCCCTAGTACCTTTCCTCTATTTACACTGCACTGGTGACATCTGTATCATATGAACCCATGGGAAGGAGACTCTTGAACGATTTCACGAGGGATTTTAATTTCTGCCCCACCATCAACCTCAGCCTGCACCAGTCCACATAAGAGATCCACTTCCTTGACACTATAGCACAATTAATTGATGGCCACCCTATACCAGAAACCTACTGACTGCTATTCTTATCCTCATGCTTCTAGCTTCCATACAGGACACATCACATGATCAATTGTTTACAGCCAGGCCCTAAAATACAAGCAGATTTACTCCAATCACACAGACAGAGACAAACACTACAAGAACTTTATCAGGCATTCTTAAAACTTAAATACCCACCTGCGGTAGCAAAGAAACAGACTGACAGAGGCAGATGTGTACTGAGGAATCTGCTTCTTCAAGACAGTCCCAACAAGGAAAACAACACTAGTAATCACTAACAGCCCCCAACTTAAACCCCTCCAGCGCATCACTGACAATCTACAACCTATCCTAGAAAATGATCCCGAACTCTCGCTGGCCTTGGGAGACAGGCTGATCCTTGCTTACATATAACCTCTTAATCTGAAGCAAATTCATTCCAGCCACCACACAACACACTCACCCAGGAACCTATCCATGCAATAAACCCCAGTGCTAACTCTGTCCACACATCTATACAAGCTACACCATCACAGGACCTAACCACATAAACCACAACATCAGAGGCTCATACAACTGCACATCCTCTAATGTGATCTATGCCAGCAATGCCCCACTGCCATGTATATTGGCCAAACTGGACAGTCTGTATGACAAAGGATAAATGGACACAAGTCTGACATCAGAAATGGTAACAAATATAAACCTGTAGAAGAATGTCTGGGCAGTCATTTGTGTATTTAAGAGTAGCCATTCTTCTACAAAGAAATTTCACAAGCCATTTGCGGGGGAGGGGAGGAATTGCTCTTTGTATGCAAATTTGACATTGTTTCCCTGGGCTTGAACAAAGACATTAACTATATGTCTCTTTATAAAGCCAGCTTTCTATGCATTTAACACCTCACTGACATAAAAAGCTAAGTATAGGACACTTCCTGCCCACTCAGTTAGCCTCATTAGCACCGGTCCTACTATTGACAGGTACCATTTTTTCTTCCCTTCTTTTTCTGTTATAAATTCTGCATTCCTGTCATTTCCAGTCCAGCTTTCAGCTCATCTGAAGTAGTGGGTTTAGCCCGTGAAAGCTCATGATACTATATATATTTTTGTTAGTTTTTAAAGTGCCACTAGTTGTTTTTAAACTTTTCTTCAGTTCCAATCGAATAGAGCATAAAAATATGGAGAGGAGAGGCTTGCTATTATTGTCCGTGTCTTCAGTTATTGTTTACAGTTACAGTGCCATTACTTGGCATGACACTTGAAAAAGAAGAAAAGATTATAGTGAAAGACCCCATCATACATTCAGCTCAGCTCAGGAATTCAAAGGTGCTCTCTGCTGGCATACACCTGTAGGAAAAAACCCCTCACCAGCAGCCAGGCTTCCCTCTCACACAACACCTTCTGCCACAACACCTCCTGCCCACCAGTGGCCTGGCTGATCAACTCTCTTCCCCCTCTTTCCCAGTGCCTCCCACACCTTGTAAACAACTCTTTCACAGCATGCAGAAGGCTGCGGGGGAAGCACAGGATTGGTGTGCTTAGGGGAAAGGGCTGGAAAGAGGTGGGGCAGAGCAGGGGTCAGAAGGGGTGGAGTAAGAGCGGGGCCATAGCAAAGGGCAGGGGCCAGCCCCTTTCCTGCTAAAGGGGATGTTGGTCAAGGTTCCTTGTAAGCTGTGCGCCCGTGCAGGCATGCAGCCCTTTTCTGATCCCTTCTCATCCCAGGGGATGAAGCCAGAGGGGCACTTTACATGCTGCCTGTCCTGCAAACATGTGAGGAAAGGGACATGAGGTTTACCCTCCTCCCCACTTGCACACCGTTACTTTGAGGCAGAGAGTAAGGTTATTGGTGTCGAGGGAGAAGTATGTTTTAAGAAGGGACTCAAAAGGACAAGAAGGTAGAAGCATAATAGACAAGGGTCAGGAAAGGGATCCCGGGTGTTGGGAACTGAACAGGAGGCGGCCCAGAGATAAAAGTGAAGGAAGAAGATGAAGGAGGCAGTTAATAGGCTGGACTGGGTGGAATGAACTGGGGCAGGGTATGGAATGAAAAACAGCTGCGCACAGAACAGTTGGGCTAAATCATGCAGGGTCTTGAAAGCAAGGACAGGAATTTGATGTGGAATGAAGCCAGTGAAATGATATAAAGTGGGAATGGACATAAAAAGAAGTGGGCAAGATAGAGTTTTGCAGCATCCTTCTGGATAGTTTAGTGACAAGCAAAGCTGAGTGGCAGAGAAGAAGCCAGAGTTACTGAGTAATAATAAAAATTATTCATTTTTAAATCCTTGTTTCTCTAAAATCCAGGGAAACTTTACAGTGTGTTCATTGCCTGCTGTCTATTGTCTATCTCCAGAGTTTAACTGGATCTATGGAAAATCCTGGTCAAACTTTGGCTTCTTTATTCTTTGAAATGACTGACAATTTAATTGATGCTAAGGAAATTACATCCAAGAACTCCCTTTGGAAAATTTCTGTCAGTCAAACCTGGAAGCTCCTGCTTGCTTTGAGGACAAATCATAAGCAATAGCTGGAAGAAGAGTACACAATGAAGGGAAGACATGAAGTGAAATATCTGAAAAAGGAAATGAAGTTCATCATGTTTGCAGCAGTAAAGTATCATGGCTGGAGACATGGAAACATTATATAAAATTTTCCATAGTTGATTTTTAAATTTGAATTCATGGCTGGAGACATGGAAACATTATATAAAATTTTCCATAGTTGATTTTTAAATTTGAATTCATGGCCTGTGCTTGAAACCACTTCCCTCATTTCTTCCTAAACATGCCTTCAAATCCCCCTTGGTTCCTGAATTTTGCTGATCTTCACCTCTTTGGAATCGAGTGTCAGGCTTTGGCCTTTCTGAATTGGGTAGCCAAGCACCCCAAACTTCATCTTTACTGTATTTGCAAACTGCCATGACAAGTTTTACAAAACTTTTCAAACAATTGTTAAAAGGATAGGATGAAAAACCAACACAAATGTTATTTTTTTGCATAATTTGTTGGGGAAAAGTCAACATGGTTTCTGTCAAGGGAAATCATGTCTTACTAATCTGCTAGAGTTCTTTTGGGGAAGGAGGGGGTCAAACATATGGACAAGGGGGAATCCATTAGATCTAGTGTACATAGATTTTCAGAAAGCCTTTGACAAGGTCCCTCACCAAAGCCTCGTAAGTAAAGTAAGTTGTCATGGGATAAGAGGGAAGACCTTTCATGGATTGATAACTGGTTAAAAGACAGGAAACAAATGGTAAGAATAATTGGTAAGTTTTCAGAATGGAGAGAGGTACTAGTGGTGTCCCCCAAGGGTCCATACTAGGACCAATCCTATTCAACCTATCTGTAAACAGTGAGGTGGCAAAATTTGCAGATGATAATAAACTGCTCAAGATACTTAAGACCAAAGCAGACTATGAAGAGCTTCAAAAAGATCTTACCAAACTAAATGATTAAGCAACAAAATGGCAGATGAAATTTAATGTTGATAAATGTGAAGTAGCGCACATTGGAAAAAATAAGCCCAACTATACATACTATATTATGGGGACTAATTTAGCTATAAATACTCAAGAGAGATATCTTAGAGTCATTGTGGATAGTTCTCTGAAAACATCCACTCAATGTACAGCGGCAGTCAAAAAAGCAAACAGAAAGCTGGAATCATTAAAAATGGGATAGAGCATCAGACAGAACATCTTACTGCCTCTATATAAAACCATGCTACACCCACATCTTGAATACGGTGTACAGATGTGGTTGCCTCATCTCAAAAAAAAAAAAAAATTGGCTTTGGAAAAGGTTCAGAAAAGGGCAACAAAACGATTAGAGGTTTGAAACAGGTCCCATATGAAGAGAGATATAAAAGACTGGGACTTTTTAGCTTAGAAGAGTAGACTAAGGGGGAATATGATAAAATCATGACTGGTGTGGAAAAGTGAAAAAGGAAACGTTATTTACTTTTTCCTATAACATAACTAGGGGTCACCAAATGAAATTAATAGATAACAGGTTTAAAACAAACAAAAGGAAGTTTTTCTTTACACAGCACATGATTGGCCTGTGGAACTCCTTGCCTGAGAATGTTGTGAAGACCAGCACATTAACAGGGTTCAAGAAAGAGCTAGATAAATTCATGGAAGTTAGGTTCATCAAAGGCTATTAGCTGGATGGGTAGGAATGGTGTCCATAGCCTCTGTTAGAGGCTGGGAATGTGATGGGAGAGGGATCACGTGATGATTCCCTGTTCTGTTCACTCTCTCTGGAGCATTGGCCACTGTTGGAAGACAGGATATTGGACTAGATCAGAGTCTCCCACCTTTTTAATCATGAGATCGTTTTTTGAATTTAAGTGCAATCCAAGATCTACCTCAAGTATAAATAACCTTGCCCCACCTCCTTCCCACCCCTTCTCTGAGGCCCTGCCCCTGCTCACTCCATCTTCCCTCTCCTGCCCATCCTCTCTGACTCATCAGGCTGGGGCAGAGGATTTGGGTGCAGACTATGGTCTTGGATTAAGGGATCTGGAGTGCCAGAGGGGCTGTGAGCTGCTCTGCGGGAAGGCAGTTGGGATGTAGGAAGTTCTAGGTGCAGGCTCTGGGATGGCGTTTGGATACAGGGGTGCTTGGGGCTGGGGCAGGAGCTTGGGGTGTAGGAGGGGTTCATGCCTGGGGTAGGAGTTTGGGATGTGGGCTCCAGTTGGGCACTGCCTAGCTCAGGTGGCTCCTGGTTGGTGGTGCAGTGAGGTTAAGGCAGGCTCACCCCTGCCCTGGCCCTGGCCCACTCCCAAAAGCAGCCAGCAAGCTCCATCCCAAGTCCTGCTGTGCCCCCTCTCTGCTCTGTGGAGACAGGATATGGAGTGGAAGGGGGCACCTAGACATCAGCACCCTGCTCTCCTTTCCTGCCCTGCACAGAAAGCAGAAAAGCTTCCAGGGGGAGGGGCAGCTCCAAGGCAAAGGGCAAGAGATGAGCAGCAGTGGGGGGAGGGGCAGCTGAAGTGCTGACACTTGATAGCCTCTTATCCAAACCAGCCAGGATCACCTGTCAGAGGCACCAAGATCTACTGGTTGGTGATCCCTGGGCTAGAAGGACCTTTGGTCTGACCCAGTGTGGCCGTTCTTATGTACTCATGTACTGTGATTCTGCTGAGCTACTGTGGGGGCAATTCTCTGTAAAAGAGAGAAAAACAAACAGCCACCACATGCAGCGTGTAACAATAATTAGCAATGCACATGGAATAGCAGAGATGACTACAAAACTAGTTTATATACTGTAAACACTGGGCTTATAAATAAAGTCCCATTAGTGAAATGTCAGGAGGCGAAAGGTTTATATATGTGGAATGTTGGTAAACTCTGACCCAACACCAGATTAAATGAATGCATGAACCTGGGAGCTGGATACAGAAATGAAGTGAAACATCAGAAATCTACACAAGTGTCACCCTCATCCTATTCTACATGCTCTGAGGTTTCCATTCTCTTTGCCTGTGAATTTTCTACGAGTGTAAGAGGTGGATTCTTTTTTAAGGATGGAAAAGGGATACACATATGTTGGATTGTTTTAAAATTCACTAAGTGACCATCTGATTGACTGACACTTTCATAGTAGAACAAACTTGAAAGAAGAGAAGAGTGCTATTAACTATATATTTTGGCTACTCGCTTTCTGTGTTCCCCACGGTATTATTCCAGAACTGTGTGTTCAAATAAGTGCTATTCCATCTCACTGTCCAGCTTGACTTTCTGTTTATTCTACAGTGAAATCATACTTGGCGTTTGTGATATCACTATTTGTTGTCATGGTAATGATTCACGTCAGGTCAACTTCATCTGTATGGACAAAATCCAGCTAGTGTTACTCAACAGGTCCCTCTGAAAGCAAAGGGTCTATGCCTATGAGCAAGGTGACCCTTTCAGGGTGAAGCTGGAAGAAAAGATTTATGTAATGATAGATAATTGGCTGAACAAAAATAACTTTAATATTTAACTATCAGGGAAACTTTAATATTTAACTACAGGGAAACTTTAAAAAATGAACAGCGATTCAGATTGGTGGGCGAGAGGCAAAAAAAATAGAATTCACGGATGACACTAAACAGAGAGGTGTTGTGAGCATCATCAAGGCAGAGATATAACAAAGGAACACAGACAGATTAGAAATACAGGAATGAAAGAAAGTTAGCTCATCAATTGTGAGAAGTGAAGGGAATAGGGAAAACAACATGTTACACAAAAAGAGAGAATCCTGAAAGGCAATAATGCCAAGAGATTTTAAGAGTGACAGTAAACAGCAAACTAGATATGGGATATTGCCATGAAAAAAGCCAGTGTGATTTGGCACTTCTCTGTTATTTTTCAGTGATGAAGTGAATTATCTAGATTAGAACCTAAATAATTTCAAGATGGGCACATAATAAGTGTATTCAGTAGATTTGGGGTGATCTGACCACACCTAAAGTATCGGGTCAAAATTCTTGACTATTAGTGACTAAATTTAAGCACCTAAATCCACTTCAAGGTTTCATAGGTGCTGAGCACCCACAGCTTCAGTAACATTTGCAGAAGTTCAACACCTCTGAAAAATCAGTTAGTCTATTTAAAGTCCAGATTCAGAAAGCCACTTAATCACTTACCTAACTTTAAGCACATGAGTGAGCCTACAGATTGATTATATTACTCATGAGTTAAAAGTTAGGAATGTGAAATCCCATTGATTTTAGTCTGAGTTTAGTTCTGGGCACTTCAACACCAGAATAGCACAGACAAATGGAAGAGGATTTCAAGAATAACACAAAATATTAATGAACTACAGGGATTACATTGTGAGGAAAGATTAACCGAACTAAATGTAGTGGGCCAAGTTAGGCTCTCAGTTACTGTAGTGCAAATCCAGAATAATTCCACTAATATCCATGAGAGGGGCATCATGCTGCATTTTGGGGAGCAATTTGGACTAGCAAAGACACACAACTGTGTATCTGTCTTCCCTACAATTCTAGGTGTCTTAAATGCTCTACAGATATCAACAGCCAGTAGACAAGCATGCAGACCCCTGAGTGTCTGTGCTGTGTAGCCCTGGTGCAGCATTCTGACCCTAGCAGCCTGCCCATTGCAATCTTTGCCTAAGGTTTCTCACCGATAATTAGTTTCAAGAGACTTCAGTCCACTTATCTGAAGCAGGAGTGGCAGAAGGTCCTTAAAAGTGTGTGTGGGGGGGGTCCCTTCACTCACTCCTCTCCGCACCCTCTCCTTTGCTGCTTATTTTTACTGATGGTAAAAAGTGATGGGGCCATGAAGCCCTAGGCCTGAAGGACCTTCTCTTTCTGAAGTCTCAAGATCCTACCCTCTTTAGTTCCTCAAGTGATGGATAACTCAAGTGGTGTTTTGCCCATCCTTTACAGCCAGTAAGCATCTGAAACACACATCTTTCAAAGTTTATGGACCTTTCTCCAAGAGGCAGGCAGGTTTCCTGGGGGGACCATTTCTATCCCCTGTGGAGATGAAGTGGTCATCTTTCCCCACTTGCTGTCTTAATGGCTTTGTTTACCTTGCACGTAATACGGATCCATTGTCTTTGCTGACAATGAATCTAATTAGACAAGACACAGGTCCTGGAGCTCTTGACATTCTGACTCCCCAATTATTTGTGAGCTTTAATGCTTCTGTTTATTGCATATGTAAATTGAAATCCCATTATTAATGGTCAATCCTGCTTCTTTTATATTCAAGATCTGGGCAGATTTGTTTTCTACATTGTTCCAATACAGACTTTAAGACATATCAGAGAACATACATACAAACACATATATTAAATATATACATTTTGCAATGATATTAGTCACCAGGCTATCATTAGTTTTACAGTGATGTATTAATGTAATATAAGGAGATATACCATTTCACAGAATTGGAAGGGAGCTTGAGAGGTCATTGAGACCAGTTCCCTGCCCTCACAGCAGGACCAAGTACCATCCCTGACAGATTTGCCCCAGCTCCCTAAATGAACCCCTCAAAGATTGAACTCACAACCCTGGGTTTAGCAGGCCTATGCTCAAACCAGTGATCTATTCTTCCCTCCCCTCCCCCCCCAAAAGACACCTTTGAGAAACACATCATGATACCAATATGTTGGGGGTATAACAGTCATGCTAGCTGAAACTCCTGTTAGGGTATGTCTAGACTACAGGGTTTTGTTGACAAAAGTGGACTTTTGTTGACAAAACTATACCTGTGTCTACACTACCGCCGAGTTCTGTCGACAGTAAGTCGACAGAACACAGCAGTTTTGTCTACGGCAGTAAACCTCATTCTATGAGGAATAATGCCTTTTGTTGAAAGAGTTCTGTCGACCAAAGGCGCTATTGCATCCACGCAGGGTTTTTCAAGAGAGAGCATCCAGACTCTCTGTTGAAAAAGTGGCTTGCTTTGTCGACAGAACTGGCTGTAGTCTAGACACTCTTTGTTGACAGAGGCTTTGTTGACAGTATCTGTCAACAAAGCCTCTGTCAACAAAAGCCTCTACTCTAGACGTACCCTTACATACAAAGGGAGTGTCTAGCCTCTGGGATTAAGATGCTGGATGCTTGGGGACAGAGATGATTACTGTCCAAAATCATCAAATGATTTGGTTTTAGTAGCAAACTTCTCTCGTTTCAACTTTGCTCCAGTATGAACATCCTACTTTAGTCACCCAGTGAATTTCCAAACATGACAACATTTGTGTATATCCCTTCTCCACCCTTTGGAAAAAAAATTATCCAGCTTTTACTCAAAGGGGAAGAACTCAGATGCCAAAGAGAATGGAAATCTCACAGCACATACAACAGGATGAAAGAGACAGCTGTGCAGAATATGATGTTTTCCTTCATTTCTGTATCCCTTCCAATCAGCTCCATGCTTAAAGTTAAATTCTGGCACAAGAGCAGATTAACAAGATTCCACATGAAGTCAAAGGAGTTACTGCAGATTTATGCTGCTGTGACCTTCCTAGAATTTATGAAAAACTTCCTAGAATTTGAGAAAGGCAAAGAGGCAAAATGTGCAGTGAAGCTGCACAGTATTTTGTGGGTCTAATTTACTTAACATAGTATGGGGATAGGCGCAATACGAAAATCTAAGAGATAATAGAATTTGACACAGCATAAATAATTTGACTAAGTACCAGCTGTTTGGCAATATAACTGTATACAAGGAGTTGAAGGTTAAACACCATGAGGGAGAGGAACTATTTAGATATATGAAAGAATTAAAATTAAATTGTAAAATGTGGTAAATGTAGGTTGATTATGATGAGACATTTCTTCGCGGTAAGACCTGTTTTATTTTGGAATAGTCTCCCCAAAAAAGTATTGTGTGATGTCACTTGAGACATTCAGAACCAGATTGCACAAAACACTAGATAAGATACTATCCTGTAATAGCAGAGGGAATGGGTTGGATGACCTAATAAAAGTAATGTGAATTCAAGTAATGTAACTTCACAAACCAAACACTGTATTTGCCATGTTTATTTTAAAAAACAGCTCAACACTTTTAACTTGTATTATACGCATGGGTGACTGAGAGAAGGGAGTGGGCGAATGCCCTCAGAACTAATGTTTTGTCTGCATCCCCTCCTTTAAATGATTTGCTATTGACACGTTTTCTCCAAAATGAAGAGGATTCATCCGCCATTGTTACTATCACTGGTGGTTGCAGACAGACAAAATGCAGAGCAAAGATATATTTGTCCAATGTTAGCTAAATGGGTTTTAATTTCACTTAAATGTCAGTTTCTTACATCATATTGACTTTTAGCTAGTAACTAGGCTATCCTCTATTTTTCCATCCACTGAAAGGCATCCTATGGTGAAATATGATATCCAGCTTTATTCTGTGTTCTTAACTTATTTTTTAATTATTTTTTAAATTTTTAATATTTCCATCTTTTTTGGTTTACACCTCAGTAAAAAGATCCATAATTGGTAATATGTTAACTTGTAATAGTAAGAGATTTAAGGAAAGTCTCTAACACTTATTCCAAGTGTGCTGTCTGTTTAAGAACTTTCATGGGTGGAATATTACCAAACTTCTTTCTTTATCTGTAAATGTCTCTTGCCTTTCCAGCTATAACCCATAATTTATCCTGAAATTATACTGCCTCAAAAGGATCTTTTAAATTATTTTTTCCTCCCGAACAGATGCAATGTCTTGCTGCTCTATTCCAAAAATCAACCTATTGAAATATATTGCAGTTTTAAAGGGAGAAAGCTACTGTTGCTTTGTCTCCATCAGAATAAAATTTCTCTGTAGAAGTGACTGTAATAGTATTTTTCTTCTGTCCCATAAAAAGTGAGCACACTGTGTAGGGCTGCAGCATGAAATCACCCTTTTTAATAAATTATATCTACCAATGCGACATTATGTATATAACCTCATGAATTGTGGCTCAATTTTTATTAATGGGCTTTTGATGAATTTGATAGTATCCTGTTAAGAATTGCCTTTGGAGAATCTATTATTGTAACTTTTTGGAACTTTTAATTTTTTTTTTATATATTGTAACTAAAACCCCATGGCTGAAGAACAATGTGAGCGAGCCCTTCCAAAGAACCTACCCAAGAAAGAGAAACAAAAGCCCCATCAAGAAAAGAAGATCAAAGTCCCATCTGCTGTTAACTGATGATTCATGGTCATAGTACCCCAGAGCGGTGGGGCAGCACAAGACGGGAGTAAAACATAAAAAGATGAGCACAAAACTATAGAATTGGGTCTTTCAGTACTACAACCATTCTCCAGGAGCACCAGTGCGTACTGACACAACCTGATTCCCTTCCTCGTGTCTAGACTGCCTGACCAGTGGACCAGCATGAGCAACTGAGGCTGGTAATTATATCCCATCTGTAGTAGTGTGTGTATACATGGTGTATAATTTTAGTAGCTAGGGAAGGTATATGAATTCTGCATTCACAATAAATGTGGCACGTTGGCTTATCTCCCTAACAAGATTCTGCTAGTTCTGTTTCTACAAGTATAACAACTGGTGTACTGCCAGTTTAGGCCTATTAGGCCCCAAGCTCAGGCAAGCGCTGTTGCATGGTGACTAATCTCAAAGACCTGAAGAGTTAAAGATATTTATAAACTTTTTCACCAGTGACAGGTAAATTTGGAATTAATTTTAAACAGAGCCCTTGGTGTTACAATTACTTGGCAAGATCCCAAAGTATTCATTATTGCAAGAAAAAGTGTCACAGAATATTAGGCTCCCTCCCTCCTGCCACCTCCTCATCCCTAGGTGCAAACACACTAGTGATCCCAAGTCTGATGCTCATCTCAAGACGACGTAAATCCAAAGTAACTCTAAAATTACTCTGGGTTTATACTGGCCTAACTAAACAGATGATGTCCCACACACTGTAAATCTGCCACCACTTAGTGAGGAAAGGCTCTGGGAGCCAGGGCTAGCCTTACCATGAGGCGAACTGAGGAGGCTGCCTCAAGTGCCAGACTGTGTGGGGGTGCCACTAGGACCCAGAGTGTAGAAAATTGTGCCTGCTGCTGGTTCATATGTATTCTCTCTGCAGTACCATGAAAGGAGTAGAACAGAAAGAAGGCAGAATTGAGACCTTTCAAAGTTTTGGCCCAAGCGAGGGGACATGGAGGCGTCATTTGAGCTCCCTGCCTCAGGTGCCAAAATGTTGTGGGCCGGCCCTGCTGGGAGCACTAATAAAAATTAGTCTCTTAGTATCAGGTTTGTGTTCCAATAGAGAAAAATGTCCGTGAAGTTTTTAAGGATGATTTGATATTTGTTCATACAGTGCTTTCTGCCTCATATTTTTCTTTAATGGCATAGAGTCTGCCTTTTATATCCGTTGCTTGCAGAAAATCTGACCTCCTTTGGCTACTGACAAAAGGATATTTCTCTGAACCATAATTTTGTACCTATCAGCCATAATTAAAAGATTTACCATATAGCTGGCAATTTTACCTAGTAAAACTGAAGGCTGATCCTTAAAGCTGCAATGCAGAAAATCAGTTGGGTATCTATATGTGATTTCCCAAAATTGGTGCATCAGTTCCCAATTCAAAAAACACAATTCCTTCACTTCCCCAAGTTTCACTGTACTCTATGCTATAACAAGCTTTGTGAGATCCCAGCTTTCCCACAAAGTAAATGAGACTACTCGTCTGAATAAGGATCACTAATAGGACTGAATCATTATTCTGGACGTGTCGGCACATCTGCAAGTTTTGATCAAAGCTCATTTCCATTGAGGGCATTTCCTTTACTATGGGATGCGAAGGCAGAACCTTTCCTTCACAATAGTATCTGCTGCTCTCTGCATGAGAGGATGATCTGGGCTGTTCCTTTCAGTTTGATTTCACTTTAGGGTTAGGCAATGCTTTGCTACTTTGCCTTGAGTTAATATAACAGACAAGTTTTCACTTTGGCTTATGGGTTTATAGTTCTACTGGGAAGCTTTTAAGAGCAGGAGATTTTTCTGACTCTGATAACTAATGCTCTTTAGTTGTGCTAATCATACATGTCCCATGGCATGCCCCAAAGCACCTGAGCACTTCTCATGCGCCTGTGCTGGGATTTCAAGAAATACTCATAGGTAAGAACTTCCTTTTCCTCAAATTTTTATTCTGTGATCAAAAGGTCAAGCAAGGCTGTAAAGTCCCAGTTTTACATAATCTCAGGCTAGCAGAGAGGCCCCAAACCCTATAAGTCATTGCTCAGTCAAGATTTTCATGGATTACACTGGGGATTTCTGGAGGGTTACTCAGTTATTCTCAAGATAATTATGGTGTGCATCATCATGAACCATACAGTGGGACCATAAAACCCCCGGTAAATTTTAGGCACACTATCAATATATCTGGCTTAATCAAAATCAATTTGTGACTATTTTCAGTGGTGAAATTCTAACCGCTCTGAAGGCCATGGGGGTTATGCCATTGACTTCACCGCAGCCAGATTTCACCCAGCAAATTCTTTATTCAGTTTTGTTGTGGGATCATATTATTCAGATGGTCACTGGTTTGTTCATGAGCATGTTTGGGAATACCAATTACTCTGAACCATTATGACACAAATGCATTATTTACTGGGGGGGGGGAGAGAAGATTGTTAACTATTCATCACGCCTCATTTTAAAAGTTTTAGTCATGTACTCAGAGAATAAAAACAATAAATGTGACTTAGTGATCAATCACACACCTTAAATAAATGAGGCGGCAACAAGCAATCCACCAGCTGACATTTGCATAAACTTATATCGTGAACACTCATAAGTAACAAATACATTAAAAAAATCAGAAATAGTCTGCAAATGACTGGCAAACCAGAAAAAAAGAGCTAAATCTGCTAATTTGTTTGCAATGAATAATTCAGCCATCTCCCTCAATGCCAGTATGTATCAATTCAATGTTGGACATAACCTGAATCCAAGTTGTATTACCACATCTATTCTCTATCCTCCCTATTATTTTTCATTTTACTTTATTTAAAATTAAAATATATAACCATACCACAATACAAAATTATTTACAGAAAACAGCCTCTAGAATAATATTTGGGTTTTTATCATCTATGACACCTTTACTTGACATTAGGCAAAGCAAGAAAATTAATTTTCAGTTTGATTTTTTTCTCACCAATATATTATGCCAGCAATTCTTGCGTTGTCCATTTCTTATTCTGCCAAGGTCCCCTCAGGGCTCAGTGGTAGCAAAGCGAAGTGGAATCAGAAGGAAGTACCAAAATTCTCAGTCATGTAGTCTCCAGCTGGAATTTTCACATAGAAAACAATCTTAAATCCAAATACAGATTGAATATTCAGATCTATCCTAAATTTCCAGAAAGAAACTGGGCTGTTTGTACCCCAAGCTTCATCTAAAAGAAAAAAAGTGTGGAGAAAGAACTCTTGCCATGTGTGATAAAGAAAAATGCCTAAGATAAATTGATCTAAACATAGCATCTTATATCAATTTTCAGAAATATTGTAAGCAGAGAGATAGCTAAGATTTTGCCAGCTACTCTTCCTTACATAGTAGTATGAAGAACAGACACTAACCTATTAACCATTCTCCCTAGTGCCACTTAACTTATCACAGAAATGTAGGGCTGGAAAGGACCTTAAGTTGTCAAGTTCAGTAATTTTTGGGCTGTGGCAGAACCTCATAAATTTTGACCATCCGTCACTGGTGTTTATCTAACCTGTTTGTAAAACCTCCAATGAAGGGGATTCCACAGCCACTCTTGGAAGCCATTAGTTATATCCAATAGCTCACCTACATCTCCTTTAATCTCTGTTACTGCAGATTTGCCTCATTATTTCTTGTCCTGCCTTCAGTGGGCATAGAGAACAATTGATCTTCATCATCTTTATAGCAATTCTTAAAATATTTGAAGATTTATCAGATCCCCTCCCCAAAGTCTCCTTTTCTCGAGATTAAACATGCCCAGTCTCTTTAACCTTTCCTCACAGGTCAAGTTTTCTATACCTTTTATAATTTTAGCTGTTCTCCTCTGGACTTCCTCCAAATTGCCCACTGTTTTCCTCCAGTGTGGCACCCAGAACTGGACACAGTACTCCGTCTGAGATCCCATCAATGCCAAAAAGAGTGGGAGAATCACCTCCCATGTCTTGTACATGCCTCTTCTGTCATTAGCCTTTTTCATAGCTGCCTACACCACATTGTGACTCATTCAGTTTGTGATCCACTATAAGCCCCAGATTCTTTTCAGCAGTTTTACTTCTTAGTCATTATTCCCCACTTTGTAGCTGTGCATTTGATTTTTGGCCCTCAGCGAAGTACTTTGAACTTGCCTTTACTAAATTTTATCCTGTTGAATTCAGACCAATTTTTCAAGGTCATTTTGAATTCTTACTTTGCAAGCATTTTGGAGGACAGGCTAACTCACACTAAAAATACCAATGGGAATGTTGCAGCACCGATAGCGGGAATCAAGCACGTTTGTACTCAAAGAGCTAGCTCATTTCACCAAATCCACATTATTCACATCTGTCTACCTCGCCTGGCAAGTATGCCCCTGGCTTCGTTGTAGACATATGCCTAGAGGCCTAACTAAGCATGTTTCAAGCAAGCCGTGGTTCCTGTTTCTCTACAGATTCAGGCGACAGTAACCCTTAACTAAAATGATTGGTCACAAAGATCTGTATTTTTAATACCTAAATATGTCTCATTTCAAAAGGGCCATTGTGAGGTTCAGATGATAGGTTTTGCAAAAAGAAACTCTTATAAAACTTAAAACTATTAGAAAATGTTTCCATGAATTTGTTTGCTTTCTTAAATTCCAATTGGATATCATATCTAATCTTTTGCATACATGTAATAAAATGGAACACAACCACAACTCAAACACAGTTGGAAAATATGCATTTTCCTCAGATAGGTTTGTTCAGCTGCTGCCATTATTTAAAAACTTCTGTCTCTATCTAGAAAGCATTTTTTAAATGTCTGAAACAGTTTATCTTTTCAAATAAAAGGGATATCCTTCAACTTTGGCTGGGCTTTTTCAGTAAGAAAGTCGAGTATAGCAAATCCTTTTTCTACAAAGTGTGTTAGTTTATTGCTTTCAATGAGATCCACAGATTGGCTGAAATTATTCAAAGTGCTAGAGGTGTGATGCATGCCAAAAACTGAAAAAAAATTACTCTCTCTATATGTAATTTCTGGGTAAATTTAAGGCACACAAAACAACATTGGTTGTTAGGCACAAAGAACGCAAACAAACACACCTTCATCCTGACTGCTAACACCCGAGAATACACTCTTGGGATACCTCTCAGAGAAAGAGGGACAACACAGTATGCAAGCTTTGGAACATTTAAACTCTAAAGACCTGATGACTCAGTGGTTTTTATGCTTGTTTTTTAGCAGCTTTTTAGAATATGTATCCTTTGTGGACCATGGTTCACTGTAAAGGATTTCTACTGCATATATAACGTTGCTCACCTCTTAGGAAGCCAATTTTCCTTGCCTTGTTTTAATTTAATGCTGGCCAATTGCCTTTTACTCGTTGAGTATGCTGGATTTTTCCCCCTTCCCACTAGTAACACAGCAACCATATGTGCATTGAGTGCGTAGATCTAAGCAAGTTGTTTTCCTGTTTCTTTTTTAAACTTTTGGAGCATTAGAAAAACGGTTAAGGATCTGTACAAGTTAGCTCAGTTCAATATTAGAAAGGATAAACTTAGTACCTTAAAAAAGGACTGAACCAAAACCAGCCTTATGACCACAAAAAGTATTCTGGCGCCAGAACTATTGAAAAAAATGAAGAAGTAGTGGTGGGTTGTGGGGAAGGAGGGAGGGGACAGCCTGCCTGGTTTTATGCACTGGTTTATATTGGCTCATACTGTATGGAGTGCTAAACATTTTCCAGTTTGTTCAACAGTGATCAGATGAAGAAATCTTAGACAATGGAATAAACAGGCCAGGTTAGGATGGTTTGGAAAGCCACTAAAGATCTGTAAATACCTCCATTTTATTCTCCCCACATCCTCCCATTGCCAAAAGCCCATCATCACCACCAGCCTTGTTGATCGTAGCAACATAGCAGTTCTGTTTATGTACAGCACCAGACATGCTTTCCTCAGAATCTTCTTTTGAGATCTGTTGTAAAAGGTTCATGAGGAGGACACTGATGTTATATTGGTAATATGCTAGCTGTCAAAGAGAAAGATCTATCGTCACTTTATGGCCTATGCTCAATATACACTTCACTTCCTTTCAAAATGTAGCCACCTGCAGGATTAATGTTAATGGAGCCAGCAATATGAGGGTGCATCTACACAGCACCCTTACCTCGAAATAAACTACACAATTTGCGCTACACACTTTGCATAGCTTATTTCGAGGTAATTTTGAAATAGCTTATTTCAAAATTTGGAGCTGTGTGCATAACACCAAATTTCAAAATAAAGCACTATTCTGAAATGTCCCTTAGCCCTTGTGAATGAGGTTTACAGGGACGTCAGAATAGCAAGCCTGTTACATTTCGATATAATGGACTTGCTCTTAAGATGCAAAATAGCTATTTCAGGATATCAGAGGTATAATGAAATAGCTCTGCATTGCAGACATCACCTGAGCGAGAAGGCTGGACTAGAAGAGAAGAATAATGTATTCAGTTGAGACTATGTGGAAAATTTTCATTAAGGAAATGCTTAACATTCAAAAAGTTTCCCAGCCCTGGACTATACTGGGGAGTTATTTCAAAATAACTCCCCCTTATATTGAAAGAACAAGCGGAGTATCCACACTACCAAGCCCGTTATTTCTAAATAAGGGGCTGGTTATTTCAAAATAATATCTTCTGCTTTCCACGAGGCATAACGCTTATTTCAAAATACTTATTTTGAAATAGCATTGGTGTGGATGCTCCACTGCTGATATTTTGAAATAACTACTCTCCAAAGTCATTCAAAATAATTACTCCCCAGTGCTTCCTGGGGCTCTAAGTTGAGGTAACGCATCCACAATAAGGACACCTGCCTCGGACTAATTTCAAGGCTTCCCTGTAGTGTGAACACACTATTTTGATTTTGTTATTTTGAAATAATAACCCCCAAAATAAGATATTTCAAAATAATTTCCTAGGGTAGACGTGCCCTCAGGCTGCTAGTACTGTTCACATCAAACATAACATTGATCAGATGCACTCTGTATTATGGACATTCTCAAACATGGAAATCAGTTTGGTGCTTCAGGGAGCTGCCCCGGGACATAGTGATGTTTGGGTGATCCTCCAGTCAAAGTTAATCTTGGAAATATGTCAGTTTAGCTGACTAACTGCACCTCTCTGAATGTACCCTCTCAGGTCTCATCCTTTGCCTCTCCAGGAATGCAATCACATGATTCTCACATTCCTAGACTGGGCTCTGTGCTGAAATGCCCTGAATATCAACTGTGCCTACCAGGCAAGTCTGAATGGATCAAGCACCTGCAGTTCTTTCCTTCAGAGGGCTATGACAAGAGGTGAATAAAGTCATGAGATACCCTTTATAAAACCAAGTATTGTTTCATTTTAACAGAAACAAAGCCCCCCCACACAGCTGTCTTACCTAATGCCTACACTACATCAGATAAGCCAAGCCTAACTTCTTCAGACACTTGGCAAGTCCTGAACATCAGTCCGCTCATCCTGAAAAGCTCCCCAACACTTACTTCCCCTTTGAAAACAAGCCATCTTTTTATCTAGCCAGAGTTCCTCTCTTCTTGTCGGTTTTTAGGCTTTGGCCTTGCTTGTTAAACCCAGGTCTAGCCAGACTTCTCAGAGCCAATCATAGAACTAGGAGGAATCTTGAGAGATCATCTAATTCAGCCCCCTTCACCCAAGTATTATCTAGACCGTCTAGTATTATCTAGACCTTACAGATGTATGCCTAACTTGCTCCTAAATATCTCCAAAGATGGATTCCACAACTTCCCTGGGCAATTTATTCTAGTACTTAACCACCCAGACTATTAGGAAGTTTGTTCTAATCTCTAACATGCCCCCACATGCTTGATGAAAATTAAATTAAAATAAAAGGGTGTTACAAGGAGGAGGGAGAAAAATTGTCCTCCTTGGCCTCTGATGATAGGATAAGAAGCAACGGGCTTAAATTGCAGCAAAGAAGATTGCAAAGTAGAGCAGAAGAATTACTTCTCGTGTCTTGCTTACAACACGCCTGATAATACAGCCCAGAATAATGTTTGTTTGCTTGCTTGTTTGTTTTTTTACAACACTGTTGACTCATTTAGCTTGTGATCCACTATGGCCCCCATCCTTTTCTGCTGTAATCCTTCCCAGGCAGCATTTTGTATATGTGCAACTGATTGTTCCTTCCTAAAGAGAATACTTTTCATTAGTACTTATTGAATTTCATCCTATTGACTTCAGACCATTTCTATAATTTCTCCAGATTATTTTGGATTTTAATACTATCTTTCAAAAAGCACTTGCAACCCCTCCCAGCATGGTATCAGTTGCAAACTTTATAAGTGTGCTCTTTGTGCTACTATCTAAATCATTGAAGAAGATATTGAGCAGACCCAGACCCCAAAAATGATCCTTGCTTCTTTGCTCCTGTCCTCTAATTACTCAAAAGTGTTGACTGAGGGGTGGCTTATTTTGATCTATTCTTCCTTCCTGTTTGTTTTCTTTACAGCCTGGTATAAAACCAAGCCAACATATCCATACAGTAAAGATCCCAATAACCAGATCAATATATAGTAGTCATAAATTATTGCAGGGCAGCCACATCAGGACATCTTTCCTCTCGGTTTGCTCCCCCTCCCTATGCTTGCTGCTCCCTTTCCTTCCTTCAGTTCCTTTTTGATCACTATGCCAGTCTCCAATTTACTATGTCTCCAGGGGTATGTCTACACTACAAAGTTAATTTGAACTAACAGACGTTAGTTCGAATTAACTTTGATAGGTGCTACACTAGCGCTCCGCTAGTTCGAACTTAATTCTACTTAATTCTAGGTAAACCTCATTCTACAAGGACTAAGCCTAGTTCCAACTTACTAGTTCGAATTAAGGGGTGTGTAGCCCCTTAATTCGAACTAGGGGGAGGCTATCCCTCCCCAGCTTTCCCTGGTGGCCACTCTGGCCAACACCAGGGAAACTCGTATGCCCACCTCCCGGCCCCGGACTCCTTAAAGGGGCACGGGCTGGCTATGGTGCCCATGCCAGGTGCAAGCCTGCCAGCACCCAGCCAGCAGACCCTGCACCTGGCACGGCTCGAGACAGCCACCCGATGCCCCCCAGCCCTCCCCCTCTTCCCGGGACCAGGATGGAGGCTCCCGGGAGCTTGCCCGGGACCGCAAGAGGCGGGCACCCGCCTGGTCTAGTGCAGACATCGTGGACCTCGTCCACGACCTCCACACTAGGCACAGGAAAGTGGCCGTCTAGGGCAGGAGAGCTGCCAGCCTGGCCACCCAGGAGCAGGTGTACATGAAAATCAAAGTGGTCCACTGAGACCCCCGACCCTGAGCCCTGAGCTTACAATGGCCGTACTGGTCCAAAGGTCCATCTAGCCCAGTAGGCTGTCTGCCGACAGCGGCCAACCCTAGGGACCTTGGAGGGGATGGACCAAAGACAGTGACCAAGCCATTTGTCTCGTGCCATCCCTCTCCAGCCTTCCACAAACCTTGGGCAGGGACACCACTCCTACCCCCTGGCTAATAGCACTCCATGGACCCAACCTCCATGACTTGATCTCACTTCCCTTTAAACTCTGTTCTAGTTCTAGCCTTCACAGCCTCCTGCAGCAAGGAGTTCCACAGGTTGACTCTTCGCTTTGCGAAGAACTTTCTGTTACTAGTCTGCTACCCATTCCTTTCCTTTGATGTCCTCTAGTCCTTCTATTATGGGAACTAATGAAGAACATTTCTTGATGCACCCTCTCCACACCACTCATGCTTTTATAGACCTCTATCCTATCCCCCCTCAGTTTCCTCTTTTCTAAACTGAAAAGTCCCAGTCTCTTTAGCCTCTCTTCATATGGGACCTGTTCCAAACCTCTGATCATTTTAGTTGCCCTCCCCTCTCCCACCCTCTCTCTTCCCCTCTCCCAACTCCTTTTCCCAGTCTCCCCAAGTTTTGTTCAATAAAGAGAGATTCTATTTTTGACCACACGTTTTCTTTATTTTGTACATCAGGAAGGGGGGCTAGGGAAGGGTAAGTGGAAGGTGGTGAGGGAGGAATGGGGTACGAGCCCCAATGGGGAGGACTGGGCTGGCTCTGCGGGCTTCTGGGGGTGGAAGCTCTCCTGCAGCTCCCCAATTGCCCCCTCTCCCCAGATGGCAGCCTGCGGCAAGTGCAGCCGGTCTGATGGCCGAGTGCTGTGATGTGCCCAGTGTGGGCACTCAGGGCACTCCAAGCCAGGACTGCTTTGCAAGCGGGGCACCCCTGAGAACTGTCTGTCCGGGGTGGGGGTCGGGTCCCTTTAAGCACAGCCCTTGGCTAGCCTGAAACAGCATCTCCACGCTCTAAGTCCTCATCTGATGCCCTGCCGGCACTGCTTCCGGCCATCCTTAACCCCGGTTCAGGGTCCACTTAATGTGGACATGCTAGTTCTAATTAGCAAAATGCTAATTCGAACTAGTTTTTAATTCTAGATGCGTTAACTAATTCGAACTAAGTGAGTTCGAATTAGCGCTGTGGTGTAGACATACCCTAGGTGACAGCACCACCTACAGATGGAAGTTTTGAGTTGAGCGCCTCTCCGCCCACCTTCAGAGCTTGCAGCAGGAGCAAGTTGAGAGGGTAGGGATTTCTTTCAGTTTCTTGATCCACTGAAGCTCCGCTACTCACTGCAGGTCTCTGCAGCTTCATCTCTTCCCTGCTTGGTACTGCTTCTCTTGGTCCTCCAACCAAAAGCAGCATCAACCGGTAGCTACCCCAGCACAAGAGTTCATTCCTCTAGTCTAGCCAAAGTGAACACTGAGGGCTTGCTATTGCTACCAAAAGAAGACAGGAAACTTAGTCCAGCTTGTCCTTTTCTGGTTATGTAGGCAATGCTGCCTTGTGAGAAGACTGGAAAAGTGCTGGGAAAATGTGATTGCATGACAAAACGTATGAGAAAAGATCCCTGGCATACTAGTCACATGGGTACAGTTAAACAGTTTTTTAAATTCAGCAAAATCATGGTAAGTCTGTTGCAGTCTGACAGTCATACACTACAGCCCAATTTCCCAGAGAGATTGAAACCATGTGTGAAAACAGCCATGTTGCAACAGGCCATAATAGGTCATGTGAGTGGGACCTTAAAGCCTAGCCCTTCTTATCTTGTGAGAATGAGATCACAATGGATGGTGCAGGACATTTGAATGACTTGCTAAAGGCTGTGTAAAGAAAAGGCTTTAAAGAGAACCAAGGATCTCTGCCTCAGTTCCCAGAGCTTTTGGCTATTGTGTTACAATAGTGCACTGTATGTGTAGGAGGAATTTAGGGTGACATTCAAATGGTTGTTTGTCCCAAATTATCACAGTCATCTCACACAGCCAGCAAAAATTTCTGATTGTGGGCTGACTTGATTACTAGTGGCAAGATATTCCCACCTGTCCCTATGATTGAGAGAAAACACAATGCAGTTTGAGATTGCACAATGTATACACATGAGAAAAGTCACCTGATCCAGACAGTGGTAGCATGTGAATCCTGTTGCAACGATGTCCCCTCCACTCACTGTTAAAGCATTCACTAGAACAGAGGAGGCATATGCCACAGAAACCTGCATCACTTAAAATTATTGAGTCTATAAATTATTCAGGGAAGTCTCTGTGTGTAAGAAGTGTGTAACATGATGGCACTCCAATCCCAATTGTCTTTGCTACTAGCTATAAGAGCAACACAAACATTTAAAGACATAGAAAACTGAACAAGATCCACATGTTAGTTTTATTTATTTTTACAGAAGAGCATGTACATTGTATGTGTAGATTCCCTTTTACTAAAGGAGCCTCTGACTTTTTACTGGGAGGATCCTTTGTGCTGAAATTTAACCCTAGAGATTCCCAGGATGCCTTGGGAAAAAGGAGGGAAACAGTTGCTCTCTTTCTGGCAGTGCAAGGAAAGAGCTGGTGGGCTCCAATTGCTGATGTTGAACCTTTTCCAGTCCAGGAGCTGTTGCTAGAAGCTAGAGCCTGTTACTGAGAGCCTACTTGAGCTTTGATCTAGCAGGCTGCTTCAGGGATTGCTGGTGATTGTCTCTGGATGGGAGAGACTCTGACTGTGCCTGTGACTGATTAGAGGCTGCACAGAGGTAATTGTGAGTAACTGTCTGTTTGGGAAAGTACCACCTGGGATGGAGCACAGAAGACACACTGACTCTGGGTCCAAAGAAAGGCAGAGTGATATGCCCTGGGAATCAGAGCTGCTGGACTGGCTGCCTAGGTTGGACTGACACTCTCCACTCCAGCTGCAGATCTTCAAGCACACCCATGCAAGAGTCTGGGACTCTGAGATCCAGAGGAGTGCATACTCTAGGGTGGGAAAAATGGTGGCAAGGTAAATGACAGTTATATAAGTTTCCTTTATTTCTGTGCACTTTGTTAATTGCTTTTATTCACTGTTAGTCTGTTAAACCCAGTTCCTTTAAGTTGTTAAGCAAAGGTATGTAAATTCTAATTTAATCAACGAAATGCATATAATTTGTAATTCTTGTTTTTTAATTAGATCCAGATTATTACTGGAGGATCCCAAGGCACACCATTAAGTGTGTACAGGAGCCAGCCAGGTGGAGGCACCATCACTATATATTCCTTTAGAAGCAAGAGCCTACAGCAAGGGAGTGGACAGGGGATTCCCCAACTATCCAACATCACCATTGGAATACGCAGGATCTCCTTTAATGTTAAAACCATCAGATTCTCAAGCACACAGGTGAGCGTGGCCTGCTCCTCAGTAACCCAGGGATCAAAGAGGGGGTTACATATGGAACAGTTTGAGATTTCACAAACTGTAACTACTGCAGTAATTGTCACTTTCCTGCTCCTCTCCCCTTAAGATTGTTGCTAAATGGAGCTTACGTCCCGATACAGAGAGGTTGATGCAGAAATTTATCCAGGCTATATGTGGAGTGGGTTGGATATTTTTCAGAAGTATGGAAAGATGGTGAGGTGGGAGGAGGCATGTAATAAAGGACACGATGCAGTGGTGGTGGTATTGAATCACAGGTAAGATGTAAAACCAAAGTCTTGATCATTAAAAAACAAAACAAAACAAACAAAAAAACAAACAGTACATTTCTCTCCAGTGTTTTTCCTTGACAAATTTCAAATTGGGTAATGACATTAACTTGGCTACCTAACATTCCTAAGCAACAGATTTAGAGGGGTAGCTGAGTTAGTCTGTAACTGGAAAAACTTAAAAACAACCAATAGTCCTGCAGCACCTTAGAGACTAACAAAACACGTAGATGGTATCATGAGCTTTCATAGGCACAACCCACTTCTTCACTCATCAGTTCTCTAAAAGTACTTGGACACTGCTTCTGATCCAGAATTGCTGCAGTGTTTCCTCTCAGCAGTAAATACATATCAGTGATGGTGGGGAAATAATCTCTAGAGTACTCTGGGACTTCCTCAAGATAAGTTCGTCATCACCACTCTGATCTCTGCATTGTTATGCACCTGCCACAGCAGTAATTTAGACACCATTTAGGGAATGAAACATAGCCACTTTTCTTCTGCAAAGATTGTACTCTCCTCCTTCATTTTAAGATGCTTAATGATATTTTAGTTATATCTACTATTTTTATGAGAAAAGGTTATCTAGTTAATCTGCCACCATTCTCCTGAGGGGAGGCTCTGGCAGAAATGAGAGTTCTGTAAAAATGGCATGACTAGAGTGCAATCTGATCTCAGGTGACAGATATCCACAGCCAGGAGCCTTCCTCCGAGAATGCTCTTCTTCCATTTCCCCTTTGTAAATTTCACCCTGGGGTCTGTCATTGTGAGCTCAGAGAAAAGATTATTCTTAAAGATGTCATCTTTCAGTTGCTTTCCCTAAGAAATGAGCTACTCTCTGACGAACTGCTAAAGTGGCAAATGTATGCATGCTTCCCCCAAATTTGCGCATTTCTCATTATCATGTATCATAAATGTTGCCACGTGGATTCTCTAATTAGCTACTAGAAACCGACTGCTCAATCCATCATATGGTATCTTAAAATAGCTTGCCTTAATTGTTTCGGAATAGTACATGTTCTGGCAGCAGAATCTTCCTCCGTCAGCAACTGCATGTTTAATTGGTGCTCTTGAGGTTAAAAAAACAAAAACACTTTGACTCTGCCTCTATGTTTCCCAGTCACCCTGTTCCCCCAACACATGGCTCAACATGGGCAGCAGAGCCTTGACCATCAATGAAATGAAGAATTGGCTTCAGGGATGCTGACTCAGCAGCACAAGGAGTGTGTGGGGGAAGAGGCAGAGTCGATAGAGGTACACCTACAGTGGAGAGTTGAGGGGGAGAGATCCCAGAGACAGGAAGAGTGGTACAAGCCAAAGAAGGCTGTCAAAAATAAAAATGATGGGAAAGAGAAATAAAGACAAGAAGAGAAGACAAGAGAAACAGCAATGAATACAGAGAAGGAAGAGGAGAGAAAAAAAGCCTTTGGTCTTCTCTCTACCTGTCTTAAATCTCTGTCTTTATCTTTCATCCTCTCCTCTGTTCGGGCAGCAAATGACATAGTATAATACAATTTCTTTTCCCTAAGAAAGGTAGCAGAATTTTCTTCAGAATATTCATGCACTGAGCATTCTGTGGAGCATGTCATACTCATTCTGACAGACTTCATAACACATCCCTGTGTCTGTATCGTTTACTGGGGAAACTAGCTCTACCAATGGTCTGGTTAAGTTAAGTTATGAAGAAAAGACCTGCTTTATCTTCTGGCAAGACAAAAATCCATTGGGTTTTTTATGGGTGGTGATAGCGTTCCTTCTCTCTTACATTTCAGATGGGTTGGCCCCAGATGATCAAACAGGGGAAATAAAATCCCCCTAAAAAAGAAAAAGGGAGGAAGATGTCTGTCTTTGGCCTAGTAGATAGAATGGAGTAGTGGTAAGAACTGGATATTTGAACACCTAGGTATTTCCCTGCTCTACAAATTACTCAGTGTAAGACTTAGGGTACGTCTACACTACAGCATTAATTCGAGTTAACTTAATTTGAAATACTTCATTTGAATTAAGATAATTTGAATTAACGCATCTACACACAAAATCTATTTCGAAATAGCATGTCCACACTGAGTGGACCCTGAACCAAAGTTAAGCCTGGACAGAACCAGTGCTGGAAGGGCATCAGGTTAGGACTTAGTGTGTGGGGCTGCTGTCAGAGGCTAACTGAGCTCCGTGCTTAAAGGGACCCTACCCCTACCCCGGACAGACAGTTCTCAGGGTTCCCTTCTTGCTTGTCTACCTCGATGAGGGACAGCAAAGCAGTCCTGTCTTGTAGTTCCCTGAGTGCCCGCACTCAGGACACCACAGCACTCTGCCACATGGAGCCAGAGCTGGTGCATCTCGTGGGGTCATTGCCATCAGCCCGGCTGCACTTGCTGCAGGCTGCCATCCGGGAGGGTCTATCGGGGGGTGTCAGGATCCAGGAGGCCCTGCAGGAGAGCATCCATCCCAAGGAGCTCCCAGAGCCACCCCGGTCCTCCCCACCGGGGGCTCACACCCCATTCCTCCCTCATGTCCTTCCACTTTCCCCTCTCTAGCTCCCCTTCCTGATGTCAAACAAAAGACATGTATGTTCAAAAATAGAAACTGGGTTTATTGAACAAAACTGGGGGGGGGGATGAACTTCTGGGGAGACTGGGAAAAGGAGGTGGGAGAGGGGAGGGGGAAACCTGGGAGGAGGGAGCTAGAAGGGGGAAGCAAGGGGAAGATGGGGATGGGGAAGCTCAGGGCCCAGGGTTGGGGGTCTTGCCGGACCAACCTGATTTTCATGCAAACCTGCTCCTGGGTTCGCATGTGGCCTTCGGTGGCAGGCTGCAGGGGCGGCCCATGAGCCTAGGTGAACTAGGCAGTTGCCTAGAGCACTGCTGGCCCAAGCGCCCGATGATGACGTCACCGGGTGCCGGGGCGCCCCATGATGACATCACGGCCATTGACAGCTGTGCAGGTGGGGGCGCCAATCGTGCCACTCACCTGGGGCACCAGCTGCCGCAGCCAGCCTCAGGCCACTCCTGCCAGGCTGACAGCTATCCTGCCATAGACGGCCACATTCCTCCATTTAGTGCAGAGATCATGGATGTTGGGGGCATCCCCCCAAACCTGAATAAGGTCCATGATCTCCACCATGGACCAGGAAGGCTCCTGCCTTCCCCGGCCCCTGTCAGGTTCCTGGGAACTGGCAGATTGCTCCTGGGGAGCAGTGGAGGGCTGGCTGCCAGTGGCTCACTGGCTCATGTTTTGGGGCCACTGGGTCAGGGGCCCTGGTGGCCACTGCTGGCTCTGGGCTGGCAGGCTTGGAGCTAGCAGGCTTGGAGCTGGCACAGGCACTGTGGCCAGGGTCTACTACCCCTTTAATGGCTCTAGGGTTGGGGGAGAGGAGAGTAAGTTTTCCTGGTTGTGCCCAGAGTGGCCACCAGGGCTACCTGGGAAAGGCTGGAGGCCCCCTATTTCAAATTAAGCAGCTACACAGCACTTAATTCGAAATAGCTATTTCAAATTTGGTATTACTCCTTGTAGAGTGAGTTTTACCAAATTCTAATTAAGCGTTCCACTATTTCGAATTAATTTTGAAATAGCAGTTTGCGTGTATAGATGCTATTAAAGTTAATTCGAAAGAATGGCTGTTATTTCGAATTAACTTTGCAGTGTAAACAGACCCTTAGTGAATTTCTCTTAAGGCCACACTTTTTAAAAGCTGGTGCTTAGTGGTTTTAACTTATCTGTGCCTTATTATCCACTTTGTACAGATGAGGAAAGTACTATTCATCTA
The DNA here is from genome assembly GCF_049634645.1 of Pelodiscus sinensis. Lineage (NCBI taxonomy): Eukaryota > Metazoa > Chordata > Testudines > Trionychidae > Pelodiscus > Pelodiscus sinensis. The sequence continues at coordinate 96,833,624 of NC_134713.1, read as the reverse complement.
CATCACAGTCATGCTGAGAGATTAATTTTATGTTTGTAAAACCCTTTGACAGACTCATATTCAAGGTACAAGAGATATACAGTGTTAGGCATCTTTTATAAACTTCTGACATCAAAACCAAGGACTAAATACTAAGCTTGTGTGAACTCATGTCAATGGAACTAAATTGCTTCATACCAGCTGGGGATCTATCCTGATATATGTCTGGGAAGTTGGTCTGAGGATTAAAATAAGTGTTTGTGAACATTCAGGACTGTGAAGGTCTTTTGCCTGAAAAGCTAATAGGGCAGCTCAAGGTGGTATAATTTTACCCTCGAGTCAGACAATGTAGATCAGAGATTCTCAAACTGTCATTCATGATTACAAGTAGTGCTAACCAAGGATCTCAGAATGCCTGTGATCAGCTTGTAGATGAAAAACATCTGTCTGAACCTGGACCTGAACAAGACCTAGACAACACTAGATGTAAATGCTTTGAAAATATTATACAGGAACCTGCGTTCACAGTAAAGCCTCAGTTCCTCTTCACCTCATTTCTAAGCCTAGACGATCAGGTAGTATCACTGATAATAAAAGGTTCCCACATCTATAATTTTCTAGGAAACTCTACCCTATCTTCCCGGACAGTGGGCAGCGTGATCCATACATCCAAGATCTCCAGACTGATTAATTCATTTTCATTATTCTGTTATTAATTCTGATTGTTAAATACATTGGATGTGTAGTCAGTCTCTCACACTACATATCACTAGCCCAGAAGTGATTCTTCTACACATGAGCAGCAGGGACATTAGTAGTAACTTGAATCAGAATATTACCTCTGATTAGCAGCAAATACCTTGTGTTACTCTGTAGCCCAGTCAAGGAGTAGGTCTTTGCCCACCAGGGCTCAGCGAGGGGCTCCTCCTTCTTTGTGTCAGTGTGCGGCCACTCTGCCTCACTGCTCAGCTCACTGCTCAGTCATACATGGGGCTGCAGTGCTGGTTCTGTGGCTTAGACACGCAGTCAGGCTGAGCACATAGTCAAGCAGCACTGGCCCCTCACTGAAGGTGGGCAACACTAGTCCAGGGACTCAGGCCTGTGGTCAGTGCAAGTGCACATTTAACATGCCAGGCCCTCACTCAGGGCAGGCAACAATAGTCCAGGGCTCAGGCCAGTCATTGGGCTCAGCCTTTTAAAATAAATAATCATTAAGCTCCGGCCTTAGCTCAGGGTGGGGCAGCAAACAGTAGCACATGGTTCCGGTGCTCAAGGCGAGTAAGAGTCAACTGGGCCCCAGGCCCTGGTACACCACAGGGCACCAAATGGTTGAGTCTCCTAGCTCAGGCAGAGAGTTGACAATTTGCCAAGAGAAGCGGGGGGGAGACCACTACCCATGGGGTTAGGTGGTAGGGGGCACATAGGCCCACCCACTCTACTGCGTCCCAGACTAGGGGCCTAATAGTGGTCAGTGGGGATCCTGGACACAACACACTGACTCCCTCACAGGTTCTGGTTCAACTAGACTAAGGTTACTGGGCTTTTTACAACCTCCCCCTCCATGCAGAACTCATTAACAGGTCTTCTAGGTTGGAAGCAGTGTTCCCTCTAAACTGCACAGCAGCACAGCTTCACAAGGGATTAACCAGCCCCGCCCAGTCAGTCAGCCCCGAGCCTCTGTCTGGGCGGGACTGTGAAGCTGTGCTGATGGTCCTGGAGGTCCTGGCCAGACCTTGGCCTCCTTTAGGTTCACAGCAGGATCCCAGCTTGGGCACGTATCTGGCTCCTGTGGCAGCTGGGGCCTCACTGGGCTTCTAGGCCTGCCTTTTATACTCCTGGCCCCTCCTGATTTCCTTCAACATGGGGGAGTGGGGAAGGGCTCTGTCTACCAGGGTTCGGTGAGGGCAGCCACTCCTTTCTGTTCACACAGTAAATGAATAACCTCACTACTTCAGACAAAAAGTAAGGAACACTTCTGAAGTGCTCTCTATGCTAACCCTAGTTTAGTTAATCAATTGTTTCTATTCTTTCATTTAAAATAGTCTGTTCTCTGTTGTTTTCTTTCCTCACACTCATTGGGTTATCTTCCACTCCTCCATCATGTCCCATCCCACTGGGTTTCTCTCATGCACTCCCTTCCAACATCCTCTTCCACCTTCTCCCCAACGTTCCATAAGTTAACATCAGGTAAAGGTAGTATCCGGCTGTTGCGTGTGGTACAGAAATTGATAAAGCATTTATATCTAAACTGGAAATTATTTGCAGAAGATTAACTGGACTCTCCCCACCAAAGATAATCCCTCCACCCAGCATGATAGAGCTCAACTTAAAAGGGCTATAGATAGTGACAAATCCACCTCTCATGGCATATTCACTTTAAGACACCACACAGAGCAACTAGGAATTTATTATTGAAACTACAACCATCTTTCTTTGCTAAGTGTTCTGGAAAGCTGGAACCAATTCTCATTTTAAGCAGAATCTTTGGAATACTCAGAAATCTTGCCAGGTATTTAACATTTTGACTACATCTTCAAAGATAATTAAAAAATTGAATTGAATCACTTGTTGTCAGATTCAGGTCTGTTTTTTAGAACTGTTTGGCTATATTTTTTAGTTGCCACTGCTTAAATACACAGTATGCATAAGAGGAAAAACAAATATGAAATGGACTGCCAGTCAGTATACAAACAATCACAGAAGGTCAAAGTGGTTATGATGATGATAAATCATCTATGTTGGTAATCCAAACAAGCAAATACGAGGAGTAGGAATTTGAATAGAATAGAATACAGAATAGACAACTAGATTTTAAATTTGCACGCTCCACTTTGTGTAATTGAAGCTGTATTTTTTTTGTGGAATGGGACATTGTTTTGCATGTCAAGAGAATATAATAATGCCCATTTTTATACAGTGGTTTTCATCAGTGGATCTCAAAATGCTTCACAAAACTGAGTGCCTGAATTTCACCAAAAAGACTGTGTGAACAAAGGCTTTGGAAGCAAATGGACATAACATCCGGAGAGAACAGTTTACTCTGCTCCTAAGTGCTTGTCTGTATGCGCAAAAGGTATAGATACAAGTTGACTCACAATTCAAAAAGCCAGTTTTGCAAAAATGCCTCTGTTGTTTTTGATGCAAAACAAATGGCTAGAGCTTGGCTTCCAAAATTTTACCTCCTGGCACACCTGTGGAACATCAACCACAGTAATAATTTCTTTTGCACAGTCACAAATCTAATCCCCCTTTCCCATTCAAGAATCACCTTGGAGTCTGACAAAAACCGACAGAGACAAGTTAGTTTCCAGGTCAGTCAGCAATATCTGATAACAACGGAGCAGAGCTGAGAAACATTTATGTAGCATCCCATTATGACTTGTTGCTGTTGATTTATTGGGAAATTCCTAGACTGTGTTGATTTCTTTTCAGAGCTTAAATTTATTATGATACAAAGAGAGAAGATCTTGGTGCAGGGAAGAGATCACTTTAATACCGAATACAAATCCATATGTAACATATTCCCCATGCAAGCAGGGCATAATCACTCTCACTGGTATCGTTCTTCAGCTATACATGCCCCTTTGTCCCCACTTGTCATGCCAACTGGATTTAACCTACAGGAGAGATCTTAAATGCATTGCTAGCAGATTCAGAACGCAAATGCACTAGCAGCATTCTGCTGACATTTATTAAGCACCCCAGTCCCTCAAGTGTCTGGGCGCTAAGCCATTGACGTCACTGAACAATAGGCAAAATATTTCCTCCTCCTCCATAGCCCTGAACTGTAAACAGCCAGCTTGCACACAGCAGGCTGAACATTTGGGAAGAGGCGGAGAAGGAGAATGTGAGAAACTCTCCAGCAATGCTGCTGAAAACAAGCAGCTGCTGCTGCATGACCAGCTTCTCCATCTCCTCCCATTATGCCACAGAAATTACTGGTGTTCGCTTTGTGGAGACCACATAGTAAAATGGAGCAGATGCACTATAAATAAACTGCACCTATTGTACTCACAAGGAGTTATTACAGGTGACATTCATTACATTGAAAGAAAACCTTACCTTACTTTCCTCTGTGAGCAAAGTATTATTACAAATTTACTGTGTATTTCAAGGAAATGAAGGTGGGAGAAAATATAGCGGGGAGAATTTTATTAAAGTGCATTCATGCCTCCAACCCACTCAGAAAAAGGAAAGCAATTTTTATGTGAAGCGGACTGTAGAAGGGAAACAGGACTGTTTGGAAATCTTGGTAGCTGCCTCAGTTCCTTGATGCATCTCTCAGATCTTTGTAACTATCTTGCCACTGCATACGCCTAGGCAAAATTATGGAGGAGTGGAGGCTGTCAGACTTGTCGAGCCAGCCAGGGGGACAGGGAGCTCTGCTCGCTGAGGTTTCAAACTCTGCTGTGGCCAGAATAAGGCCAGCCAGAGAGAAGTCCTGCTGGCTGGAGCACAGAGCCCTGCTGGCCGGAGCTGGACTGGTGGCCAGGAGAGGAGCCTGGCGGGGGGCAGAGAGACCTGCTGGCCAGAGTGAGGCCGGTGGCTTGTAGAGGAGGCCCCCGGAGGGCTGGGGGCTGTGCACTAGCCAGGGCCACGGCCAGGAAGGGGACTCTGAGAAAGTCTGAGGCCTGACCTTCCTTGGTCTGGCAAATTCCTTAGTTGAGGACCACTCAGGTTCCCAAAGGTGCCGGACCAGGGAGGTCCAACCTGTAGTAAAATCATCAAAGCAGCCAGGAACTTTGGTCTTCTTTGCAAGACACAGCCTGGAGCAATACACAAACTGTCAAAGTGAAAATCCATATTTACGAGACATGTCTTTTATTCACTCTCCTATATGGACAAATTGGGCCAAACATACCAAAAGACTAAATAGTTTTTGTCTCAGATGCTTGCATAAAATTCTTTGAATAAGATGGCAAGTCAGAGTGACAAATGGGGAAGTGTTAAATTGTGCTGGTATGTCGTTCATGGGACATTGATTAGTAAGAAAAGACTCAGGAGGCGTGTACGCTGAATCTCATGTAGGGTCTAGAAAGAGAGGCAGACAGCTGTGCAGATTTTGGGATGCTTGCAAAGATGATTTAGTACCCTTTGGAATCTCTGTGGATGATTGGAAAAGGAGTGCAGAATGCTGCTCTGGTAGAGATGGAGTGAGGCAGTGCTAAGGGAACTAGCTCAAGCTTTGTGATAGTCAGTGTCAGAGGAGGAAAAAATTCACTGCTCAGACTGAGAGCATTGCTAGAGTGTGATTTGCCTGACCTGTGGATAGGACTGTTATTCCTGCATCAGTCTCAGCAGCCATCAGAGAATGTATTGACATATACACCATGCTCTGTAAAGAGTGATAGTGCCATTGAAACATAACCACAGATGCAGGGCATCCAATTTAGAGGAGTCCTAAGGGCTACTGTAGCCTCTGCTTGGTGCAGAACTACTAGCCTTGTCAGCACCAGGAAAATGGAGGCAAATTATCTCCCTTTTATATATGGGCGAATCTCTGCCGAGGAATAAATCTGTCCTAGTCTTCAGCCTTGAATTTTTAAAACTCAGGAAGAACTATGACAAATGAAGAAACAAGCCCCATATACCAACAAGCTTTTTTGAAGAAATCCTAGGAAAACATCCTACAAAGATCAGACAAATTCAGTTTTTAAAGGCTTATCAGAAAAATCTGCACAAACTGCATGAAACTCAGGTTTCTCTATCATCTTCTAGAGGTTTTAGTGAACCCTGCCCAAAGTTGAAACAATGACATTAAAGAGACTACAGGTTGAACCTCTTTAGTCTGGTACTCTCTCATCTGGTAACATCCATAGCCCGGCATGATTTCAGTTAGTTGGATGTCCACTTATAATGGGTGCGGCCAAGTTTCCCGCCATCTCATAAAGTTTGTTTACAGCTGCCAGTCCTGGCTTTCAGCGTTCTGTGCTGTTATTTAGCTCTAATTTACCCCTAAATGTCTTCTAACTGCCCAGTATGCAGTGAAGTGTTGCTAATGCTGCTAGACAATATTGGGGACCTACCATAGTCTGGCAAATTCTCTGGTTCAGCTCCAATCAGGTCCCAAGGGTAACCTGTACATTTTTGCAGTAGACAACTGAGACAAAGTGCTCCCTGGTGACCTTATGGTCCTTTCTCTTGTTTCATTTGATTTTTTTTTGCTTACTTCTCTGCTCACAGAAGATACAAAACTATCCCCCTTCCACTCTCTCCCCCATTCCTTGTCAAGCAAACATCCTGAGGATCTCCCAAGCCATCAGACTTTGTGGAAGGCAGGCTTGAGAATGCAGGGAGAGATGTTTGTTTTCTCTGTGCAATGCTGCTCTCTGTTGAATGAAGCTGCAGGTGGCACCTCATAATACTTACAGTGTGTTCTGATTTATGTTTTCAAAGTGCTGTATAAACTAGCTTATTTATCTGAACAGCCTGTGAATAATTAATTAGTATCCCCATTTAGCAGATGGCGAAAGAGATCATCGGGGGGTAAGGTAGTTCACTGATTTGCTAGGTAGGCATAGTTTGTCCAATGAGTAATCCAGTGGACCACAATGCCCTCTGGAAAGCTATTTACCCACCTCTATTTCTCAGTTTTCCAGTGACATCTATGATCTGCATATACCATATTATTCTCACTGTCTGAAGCCACACATGCAAGGGAGAGAAAAGTAACTTGTGCCTTGCAATGTCTGCAATAGCTTTCACAGAGTAGTGTCATTTTTGGAATCTACACACGTTGATGTCCTGTCGTGTCAGCTACTGTGGTCTACGAATTGGAGACTAAGTACACATCAATGCGTCAAGAGGCAGCGTTTCTCAGAGCCTGGGTTGACAGATTCCGGCTTACACTATGGTGCTAAAATAAGTTGTGCAGACACTGTGCTTTGTGGGTCTCGTGTTTAGGGAGGCGGGCCAATTGGAGAGCCAGAACCCTAGCTGAAGCTGCAACATCTACACTGCAAGCACCATTGCACAAATCCAAGTTTGTTGACCTAAGTTTGGAGACTTGCTGCTGTGGGCGGCCACTCATTGTGTGATCTACCCTAAGCATCTCACAAGGGACCTAGTGCAGTGACCTAGTGCAGTGTTTCTGAAAGCATTCCATGGAATCACTCTCAGAAACACATTAACTGGCTGCCCAGTGCTTCCCCCAGCTCCCCTTGGCTGCAAAAGGCGAAATGGAGCCAATGGGAGCTGTGAGGCTTCATGGCCGCGGCTCCAGTAAATAAACAAACCGGGACAGCCAGTTAATATGCTTCTGAGAGTGATTTCGCGGAACACTTTCAGAACCACTGACCTAGTGGATTAGTCAGGCATGAAGATTTTTTTTTTAAAATTCCGTGATTAGCAGCTTAAAACATTACATGTGTTTGCTTCAGACATTGTTGAACCCCTTTTGTAGAGGCTTGCCACAAACATTGGCATGGTTGAGTTTTACAAGCACAAGGGTCCATAGAAAGCTAAAAAAAATATCAGAGAAGTAGCCATGTGAGTCTGTAATTTTAAAAATAATAAATAAAAAGTCCTGTAGTATCTGAGGGTGTCTCTAGACTACATGGCTCTGTCAATGGAGCCATGTAAAGTAGTTTACCTGACATAGTCAATGAAGCAGGGATTTAAATAATCCCCGCTTCATTAAAATAAAAATGGCTGCTGCGCTGTGCCCACAATCAACTGATCTGGCACAGCACGGCAGTCTAGATGCAGATCAGTCGACAAGGGAAGCCTTTGTCACCCGCTCCTGTAAACCTCGTTTCACAAGGCAAAAGGGAGCAGTCAACAAAGGTTTCCTTTGTTGACCAATCTGTGTCTAGACTGTCGCGCTGTGCTGGATCAGCTGATTGGCGGCACAGCGTGTTGGCCATTTTTATTTTAATGAAGTGGGGATTATTTAAATCCCCGCTTCATTTACTACGTCGGGTAAACTACTTTACATGGCTCTGTCGACGGAGCCATGAAGTCTAGACACACCCTTAGAGACTAACCAAAATACACAGAACCACGAGCTTTCGTGGCAAAATCCAGTTCATTTATATAATTTGGTTAGTCTCTAAGATGCGACGGGACTACCTGATGTTTTCATAGAAAGCTAGAAAGCTAGTTTCTTTCCCTTCCTATACATGAGTATATGTACTTTTTTCTATAGTGCCATCCTTGGTAGTTAGTGCCTCCCCCCCCGGCATATGCTGGGTTCGGGGTCAGGCAATTACTTAGCTTTTTTCAAAAGTTATTTAGCTGAGCCGAACAACCACTGTAAGAAGTACCTACGTACTATTGCCTCCTTTTTACAGATAGGGAAAGTGGAGCTCACAAACCATCCAGGACCAGGAGTAATGCACAGGATGCAAGTTTCAAGTGAGACTGCTCATAATAGAAAGCTGTGCAATCAGATGTGTTTTGGTAACCAGGCCCCTTGTCAAAGCCAACCAGTGGAAGAGGAGGCAGGAGTTCCCTGCTCTCAGTCCTGTGCTCATTCTTCTAAGACACAAGGACTCTGGGACAGGAAAAAAAAGGCTGAGGAAGTGCCTTGCATATTTAGACAACTTCCTCTTAAATACTTGTACATGCTATGGGCTTCACCCATGTTTAAGATCGCTGCTGACAAGCTCAGGCTCTTTTCTGTGCTTATACAGTATGGCATGTTTTCAAATGTTCATAGCTTTCAGATTTTGCAGCCTTCCACCTTCCACCCCTTTCAAAGTACATACGACTCTCTGAGACTGCGCATGGGGAAAAGTTTAAAAGTTCAATCATTTTCAAATTTTTCCCAAAGGAAGAGGGGGGAGAACAAGAACAATTTTCCTCCTATGGGAAAAATAATGTGGTTCCTCTCATATTTTTATAACTCTAAACCAGCTACAGCTAGCTAAATGTATTCTCTTTGGGCTTTCCACAAAAATTCACCTTTAGGCAGAGACCAAGAATGGAAAATTTCACTCTCAGCAGTGAATATTTTGGAAAGTTATGAGTGTTAGAATAGAGTATTAGAACAGAGGCTGTTTTACAAACTCAACTTTAATGACCATTAGCAGCCACCACTACATTAAAAAGTCTGCAAAATGGAACTCCACATTTGATCCCAGTCTGAGCTAGAACTGTGGAAAGCATACCTTTTTAAATGGAATAAGAGATGCAATTTTGCCCTTTAAACTGACCTCTGACAACTAGAAAAATCAAAGGCAGAGCCAAACCACTGCTTAACTCTCTTACGACAAGACACAAAGCAGAGAGTCATTAGATAATACATAAGACCAAAAATATTGTTGGAAATAACGTGTCACTGCGTTCTTGAAGGAATGCAGAAAACTTACTGGTTTGTCTCTTCCTTATTCTCGGGAACAGATCCGGGCACTCAGCTTGATCATGGTTCAAATTTTCATTGGCTTGCCCATCTCTATTGTGACTTTACAGGAGAGTTTCATAGAATCATAAAATACTAGGACTGGAAGGGACCTCAAGAGGTCATCGAGTCCAGTCCCCTGCCCTCATGGCAGGACCAAATACTGTCTAGACCATCCCTGATAGACATTTATCTAACCTACTCTTAAATATCTCCACAGATGGAGATTTCACAACCTCCCTGGGCGATTTATTCCAGTGTTTGACTACCCTGACAATTAGGAACTTTTTCCTAATGTCCAGCCTAAACCTCCCTTGCTGCAGTTTAAGCCCATTGCTTCTTGTTCTATTCCCAGAGGCCAAGATGAACAAGTTTTCTCCCTCCTCATGACACCCTTTTAGATATCTGAAAACTGCTATCATGCCCCCTCGATCTTCTCTTTTCTAAACTAAACAAACCTAATTCCTTCAGCCTTCCCTCATAGGTCATGTTCTCTAGACCTTTAGTCATTCTTGTTGCTCTTCTGTGGACCCTCTCCAATTTCTCCACATATTTCTTGAAATGCGGTACCCAGAACTGAACACAATACTCCAATTGAGGCCTAGCCAGCGCAGAGTAGAGCAGAAGAATGACTTCTCATGTCTTGCTCACAACACACCTGTTAATGCATCCCAGAATCATGTTTGCTTTCTTTGCAACAGCATCACACTGCTGACTCATATTCAACTTGTGGTCCACTATAACCCCTAGATTCCTTTCTGCCGTACTCTTTCCCAGACAGTCGCTTCCCATTCTATATGTATGAAACTGATTGTTCCTTCCTAAGTAGAGCACTTTGTATTTGTCCTTATTAAACTTCATCCTATTTACCTCAGACCATTTCTCCAATTTGTCCAGGTCATTTTGAATTATGACCCTATCCTGCAGATTAGTTGCAACCCCTTCTCAGCTTGATATAATCTGCAAACTTAATAAGCGTACTTTCTATACCAATATCTAAATCGTTGATGAAGATATTGAACAGAGCCGGTCCTAAAACAGACCCCTGCGGAACCCCACTTGTTATGCCTTTCCAGCAGGATTGTGAACCATTAATAACTATTCTCTGAGTTCGGTTATCCAGCCAGTTATGCACCCACCTTATAGTAGCCCCATCTAAGTTGTATTTACTTAGTTTATGGATAAGAATATCATGCGAGACTGTATCAAACGCCTTGCTAAAGTCTAGGTATACCACATCCACCGCTTCTCCCATATCCACAAGACTCGTTACCCTATTAAAGAAAGCTTTCAGATTGATTTGACATGATTTGTTCTTTACAAATCCATGCTGACTGTTCCCTATCACCTTTCCACTTTCCAAGTGTTTACAGATGATTTCCTTAATTACTTGTTCCATTATCTTCCCTGGCAAATAAGTTAAACTGACTGGTCTGTAGTTTCCTGGGTTGTTCTTATTTCCCTTTTTATAGATGGGCACTATATTTGCCCTTTTCCAGTCCTCTGGAATCCCTCCTGTCTCCCATGATTTTCCAAAGATGATAGCTAGAGGCTCCGATACCTCCTCTATCAGCTCCTTGAGTATTCTAGAATGTATTTCATCAGGCCCTGGTGACTTTCAGGCATCTAACTTTTCTAGGTGATTTTTAACTTGTTCTTTTTTTATTTTACCTTCTAAAACTACCCCTTTCCCACTAGCATTCACTATGTTAGGCGTTCCTTCAGACTTCTCGGTGAAGACCGAAACAAACAAGTCATTGAGCATCTCTGCCATTTCCACGTTTACTGTTACTGTTTCTCCCTCCTCACTGACTAGTGGGCTTACCCTCTCCTTGGTCTTCCTCTTGCTTCTAATGTATTTATAAAAAAAGTCTTCTTGTTTCCCTTCATTCCCGTAGCTAGTTTGAGCTCATTCTGTGCCTTTGCCTTTCTAATCTTGCCCCTGCATTCCTGTGCTGTTTGCCTCTATTCATCCTTTGTAATTTGTCCTACTTTCCATTTTTTAATAGATAATCCAGTTGGTTGGATTATCTCCTGTAGGCCTCACATTAGGATCTATCTGGACTGAGTTTGAGGGAAGTCTTTAAAACAGAGGTATCAGGAGGAAGAAATTACCAAAGCTCGGTAAAGGATTGTAGTATCTAGGGAGAAATTATCTGTAAATCACTGGAAAAGCCTACATGCATTATAGATGAGGCTCCATGTACCAGATAACCACAGTCCATATTACCAACTCCTACATTCTTCTGAAATGTTGATTTATTCTCTCATGAAATAATTCTTCATGCCTATCTCCTTATATTATACACACACTAACCTGAAAATAATCATTGGTGTGAAATTTGCCAGATTATTTTAGATAGTGATTATAATCAAGTATGATGGATTTTTGTGTTCCTATCTTAAGCAGCAAGTTCTGTTCCCCAGTGCTTGAATCCTGTGATGATGTTCTGATAGCCCCCTCAGAACTTCCTTTCACCTACTTATCCCGGGAAGGAGGAGAAAATTGTAGCCAACCTCCATGGCCCATGTCCTCTGTTTCTAGTGCCACAGCCTATGTATAGTGTTGCCATTATCACAGCTCACCTGCCTACACTTTTGGTCCCCCACACCTGCCTAACTCCATGGACCAGGTCAGCATGCACTGCAATTCATTTAAATTCACCTTGTGGGGAAAGCTAAAGAATAAGAGGCAACTGCAGGCAGGGACCAGTGGACCATGGAGACGGAAAACAAGATGCAAATGCCTGGCTGCTTCACAATGGTGAATTCCACAACAATAATATTGAATGCTTAGGCATCTTGGGAACATGCCAAATTCCACAGAACTGGTTGAGACAAATGGGGCAATTCAAGCCTCTCAGAGCTACTGTTTCAAGCTTTTTCCAGACCAGCAGGCATCACTGCCTTGTCTGAACTTGGATCACATTTTCAGTGTTACCTGTAGAACTATGGGCACTAGACAAATTTATATACCACTTTTTAGAATGCTGACAGAGATTCTGGAGCACTATGCTATAGTAAATTCCATGGCAAATTATGCAACACGGAACTGCAGAATTCACAGGCCTCTGATTATAAACAAAACACAACTATTTTAATTAAACTCATCAAACAAACAGTGACAAAACATGCAATGCACCAGAGATTTTAAAAGAGAGTAAGACCTCACAAATTTGTATTGTTTCAATGAAAAAAAAAAGAAATAAGAAAAAAGAAAAAAGAGCTTGTTAAATAAGCTCATGTCAAAGCTACAAACATCAGCCAAGGCCTGCACTGTGTCAAACCAAGCTATTATTTCTGGACTGCTCTTTCTTTGCCTCTGTTAGGGTTTTTCTCCATTCTCTTCTATGTACACCCTTCCCTCAGAGCCATGACCAGTGTTCCCTGTAAGCTGTGCACTTGGGCGGCCACCCAGGAGAGATTCAAATGCTGCCCAGCTGATTAACAGAGCGCCCACAGCAGGTAACATGTATCTCTACTGGTGGTGTACATTCACATATGCCTTAGTGCATATAACACACTTTTTTCTGCACATGGATGGAAAAAATTAGAGGGAAAATTGGCCAAGACCCAAGGCTTTCATTTTCTGCCTCCTTTTTTCCTCCCCTCCCTAAGGTTAGAAAGTGACAACAGACCTCGACACAGCAGCGCCCATCTGCTGCCAATTTCCTGACTTTATCATAGATCCACATGGTACAGGGCTCAGATGACTCACTATTCTCTGCCTTCCTCTTTGGGTTTGGCTCCTTTTTGACTAGGGCATATGAAAAAGCAATGTTACTCTCCCAAACCATCTCTGGTTGTGCAAAAATGTGCTGTTGCTCATATTCAAAGCTGTTGAACAATTGATTTTTTTGTTTCAGTGTCTGAACTGAAAAATATACATGTATCATTTTGGGCTAACCGGGAATTACTTAAAAAAATTGGCAAACAGAAATATTAATGTCATGTTGATATGAAATGTTTTATTTCATTTTTTAACCTTCTAAAATACTATCAAGTAAAATTTGAAAGAAAAAAGGAGTTTCAAATTGAAACAATAAAAGATTTTATTTAAAAAAAATGAAGTATCATGGTATTTTGAATTTTCTTCCTCCTGATAAAAGGACTTCGGTGAGTTCAACACAAATTTCCTAAATGTTTCAGAAGATTCAAACCTGTGTTCTTTGGCAAAAGTAGTTTGAAAAATTTCACACAGCCCCAGTCATAGAGGATGATACGATGTTCATAGTATGCACATGATTCAATAAGCAGTGAAATAGACAATGTGCGCCAACACTGTTATCATTGGGCATCTGAATGAGAGATGGAAGGGACAGGTCTCAGGTTTCAGAGTCACTGGGTAAAATTCTGATCTCCTTGGTCTCAATGTCTAACCTCTCACTGACTTCAAGGGGACCAGAACTGCAGCTGCTGTGTCAGATTCTGCAAATGCAAGCAGGAATCACTGTATCAGAAAGGCTCAAAAGTGTCATCCAAGTGTATTTTCATAACAGTCACTCTAATGTTTGTAAAACAAAAATTAAATTTTAAATTTGATTCTGGAAAATAAGGCAGCAGCATGAAAGAGGCACCAGTTTACCTTATGTACTTTATCATCTGCCAAGCTGAAACCCTTTCTCTATTACATTTACATATTGTTCCTTTCCTCATCTGCCTCATGTTGTTTTAGAAACTGAGCTTCTTTTTGCCATCTTTTTTATTAATCTGTGGGTCAGCATTCCTCGGGTCCAAGATTTGGTATAAGTAGGTTCCTGAAGTTAGGCTCATAAATCCCTATAAGGGTAGACAAGATAAAAAATAACTACACTCAGTCTCTGACTGTAACTATAATATGTCAGAAGGGTAATAGACAAAGGATAAAATAAAGTTATGTGTTTTCTATAGTAATAATAATGGACAGGTCTCAAAAATTCAGAGATTTGGTTCAGATCAGCTTCCAAAAGCTGGTAGAGTTGTCTGATCTATCCAAATGTAGCTTGTACCCAAATCAGCTGGCTTTCTAGTAAGATATCTACTTCTTGGGATGGTTGGGATTATTAGGCTTTGTCTACACTACATGCTTATCTAGAAATAACTCATGTGCGCATCTACACAACAAGCATGTTATTTCAAAATAATTTCAAAGTAACGGGCTTCTTACTCTCACTTCTGAAACCCTCATTTCATGAGGAGTAAGGGAAATCAACTTCCTGCAGTGTAGAGAGTGCCAAAAGTTGAGTTAAGGTAGTTCGACTTCAGCTATGCAATTAACATAGCTGAAGTTGCATATCTTAATTCGACTTTAGCCCATGGTGTAGATGTACCCCAAGAGTAGGAAATGTAAGATGAGTCAACTTGGTGCATCTGGTCTGGCTTACAAGATGTATCTGGTCTGGCTTATAAAGGCCCCCAAAGCTGAACACTTGCCAAAATGCATAGCATGAACAAAGCTTTATTGTATCACAAAAAAAAAAAAAAAAAAAAAAAAAAAAAGTTGAATTCAAGGCAGCTCTGTCTTTGGGTAAATACTTGAGTTAGTTCTTTTCTGATCCACAGTGATCTTTCTACCTGCATCTGCTCCAACCCCCTTGAATTCAACAAAGCCTAACAAAAAACTTACGCATCTGCCTAATTTTAAGTGCATAAGCGGTCTCATTTTTTCCAGTGTAGCTATTCATGTGCTTAAAATTAGGCATGTGCTTAAATACATTGGCAAATAGGGACCTAGGAGATTTGCTGTTGTCCAAGTGTGTGCAGAACTGCTGCAGAAGGCAACCCCCTCACATACAATTACCACAGAGGGTCCAGATCACACCAAATTACAATGTGGCCACAGATGTTCCCGTCTCCCCCACTTTGGAGCAAATAAATGTAACCCTTTAACGTATCAGTATCACGGGGCCACAGACCAGGCAGAAAGACAGAGGACTTCCCAGTGGGCTTCCTGCAGCCTGGAAATCTCTCAAATATTTTTTCTTATTATATAAGTACTAGAGGACACAAAGTGAAGAAATGAAATAAAAGCTAAGTAAAACCATGAAAGTAGTAGCAAAATTTCACTTTGTACACAAACTAAATACTGATAATGTTTAAACTGCTGACACACAAGGTTGCAGCAGCTGTACAAAGACTTGGCTCATACCCCAAGGTTGTCTTGACATTCCTAGTGTTATTTATAATGCTGAAAGTTAAGAGTAGCTTCTATTTACTTGGTATGAGGCTCAATCTATAGCTCCCAAACTACCGCCATAGGAAGCACTCTACATCAAGTGTTGATGTTCACGAATGACTGAAAACATAAAGGCAAGCAAAACAAACAAACTCATCAAGAGCTTTGAAATGTACAGGTAAAGAACAAAATGCTTCTTTTGGCCAGATACCCACTGTCAACTGAGACTAAGAACATGATTTGGTCCAACATTTTTGCGGTTAATTTGCAGTCAGGATGTTTATATAAAGTAAATAGTTGAGAGTTGGAAACTTGATTCTTTGCTTACCGGTAATATCTCTAATCTTCATAAAAAGCATTTCATGAGTTTAGTGCAGAATTTGGTTTACACACAGTTAAGATTTTGCATTTATATCGACATTTAAACTCAGTTGATTATCTACTTTTTCATGGCCTTACACCCCAATCCGTCATTTACACCTGTGCAAAAGAAATACAAAGAGGATATTAGATACTACCAAATTGTTTTTTGGTAATGCCAATACCAACATGAAATATAAAACAGTGAAAAATCAGGTTCCTACAGTTTAATCTTGCCTTATTGGAATCCTTCTGGGTACTACAGTTCTTTTGAAAGGTGCCATGCTTAGGAATTCCTCCTAAGAGTGGTGTCATTCCAGGATAAACCTGCACCTGGTTTCACTCTTAAATAGTAACTGATGTAGCACACAAAATGCCATATTGGAAATAAACAACAGGAGTAGAGAAATTTAATGTTGGGTGTATGAGCTAGGTCAGATATTGTAAAAGTTTTGTTTGCATGCAAACTTTCTACATGATAGAAAAAGGTGGAAGAGTAGCACCAAAAATAAATTAAAACCTATTTGAAGAGCGTTTTTCATAGTTTCCCATTAAAATGTCAGCAGCCATATGGTGGTTTCTACCTAAAAATAGTCTGAAATTTTAGCCGGGAAGAACATGTCTGGCAGAAGACATCTTCATAAGAAGAAGCTGCATGGAAATTGCAAGCTGCATGGAAACTAAAAAGACACCATAACAGAGGCTCAACTTATACGTATACACCAAATTAAAAAAACACAGAAAAAGAACCAAAAAAGTGCCACTGTGGCCTAACAACAAGGTAAAAGCAGTAGAGAGATTAAAAGGCAGCATTTAAAAAGTAGAAGTTAAATCTTAGTGAGGAAAATAGAAAGGAGCATAAACTTTGTCAAATGAAGTTTAAAAATATATGTAGGAAGGTCAAAAAGGAATTTGAAGAACAGTCAAAAAGTAATAGCAATTTTTTTAAGTATATCAAAAGCAGGAAGCCTGCTTAAGCAACCTGTGGACCCACTGAATGATTGAGATGCTAAAGGAGCATTCAGAGATGAGAAAGTCATCGCATAGAAACTAAATAAATTCTTTGCATTGGTCTCCCGGCTGAGGGAGATTCCCAAATCTGAGCCATTCTCTTTAGGTGACACATCTGAGGAATTGCCCCAGATTGAAGTGTCATTTAGAGGAGGTTCTGGAACAAACTGATAAATTAAACAGTAACAAATCACCAGGGCCAGATGGCATTCATCCAAGAATTCTGAAAGAACTCAAATGTGAAATTGAGGAACTACTAACTGTGGTTTGTAACCTATCCTTTAAATCAGCTGGTGTACCAAATGACTGAAAGATAGCTAATGTGATACCAATTTTCAAAAAGGGCTCTCGAGGTGATCCTGGCAATTACAGATCAGTGAGTCTGACTTCAGTACCGGGAAAACTGATTGAAACTACAGTAAAGAACAGAATTGTCAGACACCCAGATGAACGTAATTTGTTGGGGGAAAGTCAACAAGGTTTCTGTAAAGGGAAACCATGCTTCACTAACCTACTAGAGTTCTCTGAGAGGATCAACAATCATGTGGACAAGGGGGAATCCAGCAGCTATCATGTACTTAGATTTTCAGAAAGACTTTAACCAAAGGCTCTTAAGAAAAGTAGGCTGTCATGGGATAAGAGGGAAGGTTCTCCCATGTATTGATAACTGGTTAAAAGATAGGAAACAAAGACAAGGGATAATGAATACTTGGCAAAATATGCATCCATAATTCTCAAAATAAGCAGGGAAAGAAGTTTTAGTGAGTTTTCAAATTTCTATTCCTGCCAAACATTGCCATGAAGGGTTTATATTAGTTCTTTCCCTGCTTGATTCTCCCTCTTTCCTTCTACTCAGATGCCTCATGCTGCCCCTGGCAATTATGGTATCCCCAAGGATATGGCCAATGTCACTTGACAGATTTCTAGGAGGAGTCCTAAGGATTCAAAAGTTCAGCCCACCACTTTTATTTTGTAGTGGCCTATGGCTCTGCATATTGAGACACTATGGCTAGTGGCTAGCCATATGTTTCAGATTCTGAATGTTAAGATATCTTGTACCAAACACCACTGGCGTTACTTAAAGAGGGAAAATGCACCAGTGAGCAGCAGTCAACTGAGGGAAATACATATTGTTCCTTCATCAGAATCACTAAACCACAGCAGGCAACTGCTGACCCAAAATGAAATGATTCCAATCTGTCCTAGGTTCTTGCAATGGAAGGAGCACAGCCAGGTATATAAAATTGCAGAAATCCTCCAAAGTTCCTTATTGTCTTGTCCTAATTATCAAGAAATAGGACTCTTTATGTATGGATAATATTAGTAGGAAAAGTAAGATAGCCAAAATCTGAATAGCTCTTTTTCTTCTGAGAAAAATGAGAATGATGTTGAACTAGTAATCAAATTATTTCCCGTCAATTCTGTTGTTCTCATCCACACGCCTCTCTTTATGTGTTTTTTTCCTCCAAACAAGTGACCTCTTTACTAACATGAATATTTCTCATTAGAAACCACAACAAAGGTACTCTTGTTTAAATTCATTTTCTAAAAATCCAAGATTAAAAATGGGTATGTTTACCCATTATCACAAACCTTTGCTAATAAATTAAGATGTACCTTTGGGTATAGAATCAATATTCTTCATTTGGCTTCCAGGGCACGGAAACCCCATCTTTTGTTTAATAGCCTAGTACCGCCAACCTTCCAGGATTGTCCTGGAGTCTCTAGGATTGTCAGATTAATTAAAGAGTGTCATGTAATGAAACCTCCATGAATATGTCCAACCAAAATTGCCAGCCTAAACGGGAGGAAATATGTCAGACTTACTTATGAAGGAGTGGAAATTACCTCAGTGGGAAGCAGTTGGTGTTTTTGGAGCCAAAAATCGTCAGATTCTGACTCTGATGAAACCAACATGTAGTTGGCTTTTTTCTGCAAGCAGGAGTTTGGTCATTGTAACAGATTAATCAACTGTATTATGTTCATCCGCTAGGTGGCACTACATATAATATCTTATTTAAACAAACTTCAGCCATATCTGGTAGGGCATTAAAGGATCTTATGATGAACACATCTGGTATAGAATCATAGAATCATAGAATAATAGGACTGGAAGGGACCTCGAGAGGTCATCGAGTCCAGCCCCCCGCCCTCAAGGCAGGATCAAGCTCCGTCTACACCATCCCTGACAGATGTCTATCTAACCTGTTCTTAAATATCTCCAGAGAGGGAGATTCCACCACCTCCCTTGGCAATTTATTCCAATATTTGACCACCCTGACAGTTAGGAATTTTTTCCTAATGTCCAATCTAAACCTCCCCTGCTGCACTTTAAGCCCATTACTCCTTGTCCTGTCCTCAGAAACCAAGAGGAACAAATTTTCTCCTTCCTCCTTGTGACACCCTTTTAGATATTTGAAAACCGCTATCATGTCCCCCCTTAATCTTCTTTTTTCCAAACTAAACAAGCCCAGTTCATGAAGCCTGGATTCATAGGTCATGTTCTCTAAACCTTTAATCATTCTTGTCGCTCTTCTCTGTACCCTTTCCAATTTCTCCACATCTTTCTTGAAATGTGGCGCCCAGAACTGGACACAGTACTCCAGCTGAGGCCTAACTAGTGCAGAGTAGAGCGGCAGAATGACTTCACGAGTTTTGCTTACAACACACCTGTTGATACAACCTAGAATCATATTTGCTTTTTTTGCAACAGCATCACACTGTTGGCTCATATTCAACTTGTGGTCCACTATGACCCCTAGATCCCTTTCCGCCATGCTCCTTCCTAGACAGTCGCTTCCCATCTTGTATGTATGGAACTGATTGTTCCTTCCTAAGTGGAGCACTTTGCATTTCTCCTTATTAAACCTCATCCTGTTTACCTCTGACCATTTCTCTAACTTGCTAAGGTCATTTTGAATTATGTCCCTATCCTCCAAAGAAGTTGCAACCCCACCCAGTTTGGTATCATCTGCAAACTTAATAAGCGTACTCTCTATCCCAATATCTACATCATTGATGAAGATATTGAACAGTACGGGTCCCAAAACAGACCCTTGAGGAACTCCACTTGTTATCCCTTTCCAGCAGGATTTAGAACCGTTAACAACAACTCTCTGACTACGGTTATCCAGCCAATTATGCACCCACCTTATCGTGGCCCTATCTAAGTTATATTTGCCTAGTTTATCAATAAGAATATCATGCGAGACCGTATCAAATGCCTTACTAAAGTCTAGGTATATGACATCCACCGCTTCTCCCTTATCCACAAGGCTTGTTATCTTATCAAAGAAAGCTATCAGATTAGTTTGGCATGACTTGTTCTTCACAAACCCATGCTGGCTATTCCCTATCACTTTATTACCTTCCAAGTGTTTGCATATGATTTCCTTAATTACCTGCTCCATTATCTTCCCTGGGACAGACGTTAAACTGACCGGTCTGTAGTTTCCTGGGTTGTTCTTATTCCCCTTTTTATAGATGGGCACAATGTTTGCCCTTTTCCAGTCTTCTGGAATTTCCCCTGTCTGCCATGATTTTTCAAAGATCATAGCTAAAGGCTCAGATACCTCCTGTATCAGCTCCTTGAGTATCCTGGGATGCATTTCATCAGGACCTGGTGACTTGCTGACATCTAACTTTCCTAAGTGATTTTTAACTTGTTCTTTGTGTATCCTATCTTCTAAACTTACCCTCTCTCTGCTTGTATTCACTACGTTAGGCACACCTCCAGACTTCTCGGTGAAGACCGAAACAAAGAAGTCATTGAGCATCTCCGCCATTTCCAAGTTCCCTGTTACTGCTTCTCCCTCCTCACTAAGCAGTGGGCCTACCCTGTCCTTGGTCTTCCTCTTGCTTTTAATGTATTTATAAAAGGTCTTCTTGTTTCCCTTTATGCCTGTAGCTAGTTTGATCTCATTTTGTGCCTTTGCCTTTCTAATCTTGCCCCTGCATTCCCGTGTTGCTTGCCTATATTCCTCCTTTGTTAGTTGTCCTAGTTTCCATTTTTTATATGACTCCTTTTTTATTTCGAGATCGTGCAAGATCTCCTTGTTAAGCCAAGCTGGTCTTTTGCCATATTTTCTATCTTTCCTACACAGCGGAATTGTTTGCTTTTGGGCCCTTAACAACGTCCCTTTGAAATACTTCCAACTCTCCTCAGTTGTTTTTCCCTTCAGTCTTGCTTCCCATGGTATGGTTAGGCAAGCTTTATAGCCATATCTGTGACAGAAATATGTGACATGGTGTCAGGAGTAAGCTAAGAACAGAAACAGAAAGAAAATAGCAAGAAAGGTTTCAGACAGAAGAAACAAAGCAACAAAGGTTGCAGGATCTCCATCAGCATCCTACTCTTCAATGCCCCAAAAGACTTCAGCTTTGACAAATGGACAGACTGAAGTGATACTTTGCAAGATTTTGTCCTGCAAACAAACTCCACAAAGAAACTCGAGATATGCAGGTATCCTCTTTAATTTATACTAAGGGGAAGTAAGCAAAGCATATCTCGAAACCTTTGACTTGATAGGAAACAGTCACAAAGAGGACTATAAAAAAGTTTTGGCTATGTTTGATGCATACTTTATATCCCAGAAAAAAAACTGCTTTATGAAAGAGCATGTTTTTACTCAGGAATTCAAGAACTGGGGAGAAATGTCTGGTCTAGAATCTGGTGACCTTGTTCTTATCAAGGATGGAGAAAAAGGATGGACAACTCCAACAATTATAAAGAGAAAGAATTCAGTGCCCAGATCATATGTGATCAAGATCAACAGTGGAGAATGCAACAGAAACCATCACAATCTACAGTTTGTTCCTCAGAAAGAGCAATCGATAGAGCAATCTCTAAAGATTGCAGAGGCAAAACAAGAAGACTCAAGAATTCCAAACCAACCATAGCCAGTTGTTATAACGTATGAATTATCAAATGACCAAGTTGTTACACATCCAGATAGTGTAATTAGAAAACCAGCATGATTCACAGGTACTTTTGAAACTGGTCTGTATTCGTTTTTAAAAACTTAAAATACAATGAATAGTCTTGCAGCACCTTAGAGATGAACAAAACATGTAGATGATATCATAATGATGATACAGTTACAGTTTCCAGTTACAGACTAACCCAGCTACCCATCTGAAGCTTTCAATTTTAAAGATAGCATTAGCACGATAGTATATATTTTGTAAATGGTAGAGATTTAAAACAGGGGGCAATGTAATGGAATGCTGAGTTGTCTTATGAACCTGGCAGAGCACTAAAGAATCTTAAAATACACATTGGACGTGTACAATCAAGCTCTGTAGCCAGTTCATATCTAACACAGTTATATGACACTCATGTCTCTTCAACACAAATACAATGTTAAATGAAATAAATGCGAAGGCTGAATGATTAAGCACACAAGCATCAGAGAATGACAGCAGTAAGGTGAAACTTGCCTATGCCTCTTTGTACAAATGCTTTCTCACTGCCATTTTCAGTTACTCAGACACACAATATATTCTTCTCAATACAATATCCTCTCACCTTTTGCTGCATTCCTAATGTGGGTAGCCTCTGCTACCATTTATGACTCTGCAAATGCTCAGGACCCAGACCATGAAAGTCATTGGCCTGCACCATGGGAAGACTTGCTTCATGCCCTAAGCCCTTTTACAATATCAAAGGTGAATGGAGGATGGGCTGGAAGCAGCAGCATGTACACATCAATAACACAAAAAGCAAGCAAGGACTCTCTACGGCAGCACGGCACTCAGTGCCTGCCCATCATCTAAGATAGCAGCAAAGGAAAAGCCCCTCTATCTTCCATGCTTTGACAAAATGTCTCCATGTTTTTAACTTACAGATCTTCTTGGTGAAGGCTAACTTATTCTCAATCCAGTAGAGTGAGCTTTCACAGTATGGGTCAGGAAAAAGTATGTGGAGTAGGGAAATAAACCATTTCTATCTTTCATACTTCCTTGTTACCCGGATCTAACCCAACTACCCATGCTTGAGCCGGAAACCTCCTTCCCCATATTTAGAGCCCTACTCAATTCATGGCTGTAAAAAACACAATCACAGACCATGGTGTCTAGACTCCCCAGTGCAATCTGGTCTTTTGTGTGTGTTTTAACCTATAATATAGGATATGTCTACACTACAGCGCTAATTCGAACTAACTGAGTTCGAATTAGTTAATTCGAACTAAGCTAATTCGAACTAACGCGTCTAGAACTAAAAACTAGTTCGAATTAGCGTTTTGCTAATTCGAACTAGCGTGTCCACATTAAGTGGACCCTGAACCGGGCTTAAGGATGGCCGGAAGCAGTGCCGGCAGGGCATCAGAGGAGGACTTAGAGCGTGGAGATGCTGTCTCAGGCTAGCCGAGGGTTGTGCTTAAAGGGTCCCGACCCCCACCCCGGACAGACAGTTCTCAGGGGTGCCCCGCTTGCAAAGCAGTCCTGGCTTGGAGTGCCCGGACTACCCACACTGGGCACATCACAGCACTCGGCCATCAGCCCGGCTGCGCTTGCCGCAGGCTGCCATCTGGGGAGAGGGGGCAATTGGGGGGCTGCAGGAGAACTTCCATCCCCAGAAGCCCGCAGAGCCAGCCTAGTCCTCCCCATCGGGGGCTCGTGCCCCATTCCTCCCTCACCTCCTTCCACTTACCCTTCCCTAGCCCCTCTTCTTGATGTACAAAATAAAGATAACGTGTCTTCCAAAATGGAATCTGTCTTTATTGAACAAAACTGGGGGAGACTGGGAAAAGGAGGTGGGAGAGGGGAAGAGAGAGGCTGGGAGAGGGGAGGGCAACTAAAATGATCAGGGGTTGGGAACAGGTCCCATATGAAGAGAGGCTAAAGAGACTGGGACTTTTCAGTTTAGAAAAGAGGAGACGGAGGGGGGACAGGATAGAGGTCTCTAAAAGCAGGAGTTGGGTAGAGACGGTGCATACAGAAAAGTTCTTCATTAGTTCCCATAAAGAAGGACTAGAGGACACCAAAGGAAAGGAATGGGTAGCAGGCTTCAAACTAGTAACAGAAAGTTGTTCTTGTTCTTCACAAAGCAAAGAGCCAACCTGTGGAACTCCTTGCTGCAGGAGGCTGTGAAGGCTAGAACTGGAACAGAGTTTAAAGGGAAGTGAGATCAAGTCATGGAGGTTGGGTCCATGGAGTGCTATTAGCCAGGGGGTAGGAGTGGTGTCCCTGCCCAAGGTTTGTGAAAGGCTGGAGAGGGATGGCACGAGACAAATGGCTTGGTCACTGTCTTCGGTCCATCCCCTCCAGGGTCCCTAGGGTTGGCCGCTGTCGGCAGACAGGATACTGGGCTAGATGGACCTTTGGTCTGACCCAGGACGGCCATTGTAAGCTCAGGGCTCAGGGTCGGGGGTCTCAGTGGACCCCCTTGATTCTCTTGCACACCTGCTCCTGGGTGGCCAGGCTGGCAGCTATCCTGCCCAAGCCGGCCACTTTCCTGTGCCTAGTGCGGAGATTGTGGACGAGGTCCACGATGTCCGCACTAGCCCAGGAGGGTGCCCGCCTCTTGCGGTCCCAGGCAAGCTCCCTGGAGCTGCCAGCCTGGTCCCGGGAAGAGGGGGAGGGCTGGGGGGCATCGGGTGGGTGGCTCGATCCGTGCCAGGTGCAGGGTCTGCTGGCTGGGTGCTGGCAGGCTTGCACCTGGCACGGGCACTGTAGCCAGCCCGTGCCCCTTTAAGGGGTCCGGGGCCGGGAGGGGGGCAGTAGAGTTTCCCTGGTGTTGGCCAGAGTGGGCACCAGGGAAACCTGGGGAGGGCTAGCTTCCCACTAGTTCGAATTAAGGGGCTACACACCCTTTAATTCGAACTAGCTAGTTCGAACTAGGCTTAATCCTCGTGGAATGAGGATTACCTAGTTCGAACTAAGCGCTCCGTTAGTTCGAATTAAATTCAAACTAACGGAGCACTAGTGTAGCGCTTATGAAAGTTAGTTCGAACTAACTTTGTAGTGTAGACATACCCATACAGATTTCACAGGAGAAGGCTAGAGTTGCTTAAACTGGGAGTCTTGACTCAAAAGGGGGCTAAGGGGAGGACGTGGAAGGCTATTGTAGCAGGGTCATGGTATGTATTGCCATCCTTACTTTTGTGCTGCCTTCAGAGCTGGGTGGCTGGAAAGCAGTGGCTGCTGGTCAGGCACCCAGTTCTTAAGGCAGCAGCACAGAAGTAATGGTGGCACTATCATACCATGCCATCTTTTTCTTCTGTGCTGCTGTTGGCAGTGGCACTGCCTTCAGAAATGGTCTCCCTAGCCACAGCTACCACTCTTTGGCTGCCCAGCTCTGAAGGCAGCAACAGAAGCAGCAGTGCAAAAGTAAGGGTGGCAATACCGCAACCCCCCTATAATAACCATGTGATCCACTAACAGCACCCTTTTTGGATCAGGACACTTCAATTACACCACCATGAAATTTCAGATTTGAATTCATGAAATTTGTGATTTTTAAAATCCTATGACTGTGAAATTGACCAAAATGGACCATGGATTCAGAAGAGCCCTACCCATACTGAACTGTTCCTAAGGAATTTAGAAGAAAAAGACTTGAAGCCCTGTTTTTTCTAAGCAGAACAGAAATATATTTCCACCAGCCAGGGAAGATGAAAGATTTATTTTTGGATTAATACCAGAAAGCCTTATTGGCAGAAACAATGTTGAATTGGAACAGTTAGAGTAGCAAGGACCCTATCCCATAGCCATGACTAGGACAGCTTATTGTATAGCTACTCCTGACTATAGGTATGTAGGTCATCTCCTGTGGCATCAGACCACTACTAAAATTACGCATAGCCTCATGAGCTACATCCGGAACCACTTTTGCTAATAATCATAATCTGCATGTACGCCAGTAATTCATCTTTCATCCGCAACCAAAGTTGTAGCTCACAATTGGCTGCTTTTTGTCAGTCTGAGTTTAATGCCACAAAGCATTGAAGTGACACCAGTGAGCTCTTCCTAGCTGGGACTTGTTACAAACTGAAAAGATTCTTCTTTCCCATGTCCGGGAGACAGCACAATGCTCAGCAATTCCCTTGAACCTCAGTGGGCACAATGAAGAAATATAATCAAATGATTTTTTTCTGGGGCTGGTGGTTTTGCTCTACTCTGGAGCAAAAACACTAATAAAAGTAGTGATAGAACTAGCCTATGTTTTGCTACTGGGGAGTCAAAAGTACAGAAAGTACAAACAGAACATATTCAGAGACCTCAGACTCAGAGACGTGGGTAGCCTAGCGTTACCGACTGAATTGGCCAGTGTAACTTGTCTGTTTGAAAGGGCTCCACTCAAGCGCCTTTGAGATTTGTTCCTATAATTTCAAACCACAGAACAAAACTAAACCGTTCCGATTTTTATTTTGCTGCAGTAGTCTCATGATTAGAGTAGGTCTGTTTGACACGCACCTATCTGTCCTGACCAGGTCCTTTAGCATTCCAGCAAGCCAGACGCAAAGCTTTTCCCCACTTGTTCAGACTGGATTTAATGCTTTCTGCATCTGGTGTTATGTGAACATATTTTTCTTCCTTTTCAGCTGAACTTCTTCATGTAGAGAGTCTCATTTTAAAAATGTGATTATTCTCTGTGTATTGAAATACATAGGAAACAGAAAAACATCTAGAAGTACACAGTGATTCCATTGTTGTATCACTTTTCCCACAAGCCCATTTTGGAATCAAAGATGAGATCCTGGGGCTTACAGCTCAAAACCATTCAACTTGCCAAACTGACTGTCCTTGCAGTCCTTCCTTTGGCTCTCAGCACAGTGCAGAG
The DNA here is from genome assembly GCF_049634645.1 of Pelodiscus sinensis. Classification (NCBI taxonomy): domain Eukaryota; kingdom Metazoa; phylum Chordata; order Testudines; family Trionychidae; genus Pelodiscus; species Pelodiscus sinensis. Next base: position 96,806,996 of record NC_134713.1, on the reverse strand, counting down.
GAGTCAAGGAGGAGTTTGGGAGTGCATTGGGTGCAACATTTCACTGTTGAGGCATGGGATGTTGCCTTGATTAGTGATTTCCTTGAAGGATTAGTGATGGTATGATAGGAAATGCAGTGAAACAACCTTAATTCTAAAATAATTGAATTATGTGCATGTAGGGTGACCCATGCCTATGAGGAGACAGGGGCGGAGTGAGGGTTGCCAGCTTCAGCAATGTTCCTGAAGATGCTTAGTTTGTGTGAGCATGCTCAGTACAATCTAATAGCGAATCCAGTGGGGGGCGGGACATGTGGACCTTTCTAGGTGGGCAAGTGACTTCACATGTCTCCCTTCCCTCTCCCACACATCTCCTTTGCTGTATTGATGTCACTTTAAAAAACATTTTTTATAGAAACAATGGTATTCTTTCCAAAGAGTCAAAGGTAAGTGCTGCTACCTGTCAAATTTTCTAATGTGGTCAGTGTTACTATGAGATCTGCTTTTAATGTTCACGCATTATGAATAAAACTGAAACCCTCCGCTCTTTAGAAGTCTAGATGCCTCACTGCTCCTAAATTCTTCCCCTCGTTTCACTTCTTAATTCTGAAAAATCATCCTGAATTTCCTGTTGCTAGTCTTTGGAAAGTTCATTTAAAAAATTAAAAACATTTAATTGGGGGCAATTTCACCTCTAAAGCCAAATGAAATCCAGTCCAGATCCATAGTGATGAAAAATCATTTTATCCAGGTCAAGTTGTGTATGTAGCCCTCATTCCTATAGAACCTGAGCACTACTAAGTACTGAAAAGCAGAAATAAATCCATCTCTTGTTTCTTTTCTAGCACAGCCCAAGAGAGCAGAGAAGGTGCAGTGGCATAGGCTGTATAACCATGTCAGGACCCTCAGACTGTGTACTTATAGCTTGCGCCAGGGTCCATTTTTGGCCACCCTAATTGGATTAAAACTAATGCAGGTATGCCTACCTTAGTTGTAATCACACCTCGTACTGCAGTCTACACACGCTGTCTGAGGGACAGCGAAGTTGAAAAATGAGTTTTGCATAGAGTTCTGAAATTGGTACTGTGATCATCTTCACACCTCCTGGAACGTACACTTACAATGCTACAGCAGCATAGTCACATGGCTTTAGTAAAGACACTTACTACATGGGCAAGAAGGGTTCTCCCAGATCTGCAGTAGGTCATCTACCTTCCCAATAAGCAGCAACTAGTCTGACAGAAAAAATCTGTCCACCTGTCTACAAAGGAAGTTAAATTGGCATAGCTACTTCTCTTAGAGATGTGGATTTTTCATACCCTTGGGCAACATAGTTATACCAATATAAGTTTTCAGTGTAGACCAGCCCTGAGTCCCTTAGGACTTGCCTATATAGTGTGGCAAAGTATGCCACATGGGTGTGATTTGTAAAGCACATTAAAAGTGCTTATAGACCCTGTTATAATACTCCATATAGCTATTATCTGAGGTCATTCTTGCAAAGGTAGAGGCTTCTTTTTACAGAGCTATGGCCAAACTCCTGAAAAGTGTTCAATACCAAACCAAATACCTCATACTGGGGTGCCTTATATTCAATGGGAAGACAGCACAGAGTGCAGAGCACCGGTGATGTGTTCATACTAGTCTGTGTTGTTAAGGAGACTGGCTTCTGCTTTTTAGAGAGCACTTTACAGACTGTGTCTATTTCTATGTGAAATGTGTTGGAATAAACAAGCCCTGCATGTGGCAAAGGCACAGATCACGGTGATAAGTTCTGCGTTTGATAGATGAACAGCAAAGCTGTGCCCTGGTTGCCTACAAGAGAGCGTTGTTTTGATGTCTTGGCTAAGTGGGTACCCAGTAGCACCAAGGAAGTAAAAATGTTTCCAAGACAACAAATTGATTTACTAAGTAGAGGCCAGATCCCCAGAATGGGGGAGAGGTTGCTCTAAAGGAGGCAATTTTTTCAAAATGCTTTCCTCTTCCTACAGCACTTAGTCTTAACTCATTCATCTTTAGCTTCTAGTCCTCATACAGATTCCAGTGAGGCACTGAAAAAGCTGTTCACTGAAAAAGGTATTGAAAAAGATGAGAAACAGATCAAGTAGATGGACAGTATGAAGATTATGTAAGTTCATGAGTCTTTGCGTGATTAGAAAAAATCCAAACACATTCACAATGGGCACCTCTATTTGTCAGCCTCAGGAGAGAAGCTAAAGACTGTTTGAGCATGGAAACTGACAATCTCTCATTCTTAGAGGTGGTTTCTCCAGAAAAGATTAAGACATTGGTGGACTAGGAAAGTTTGCCCCAGTGCTGCTAATACTATATCTTACTCCTGTGGGAATTCTACATCAAAAGATTAAAATTCTGCCCACAATATTTTAAAATTCTGCATATTTTATTTGTTAAAATAGTGTAATATAATCACATTGGTTTAAATTATTCTGGACATTTATTTAAAATACAGTACAATAGATGGAGAATGGTGAGTACTGGAGGAAACCTCCAAACCCGTCTATCTAATAGTAATATTGCTAGGAATGTAGCTAGTATTGATCCTTTGCTTCTAATTATTAGTCAACAGATATATGCAGTCATATGCTCAGTGCTACATCATGGGCAATTATACAGCAAGTGAGGGCATGGGACTCCAACTCGCAATTTATGCTATCAACTGACCATCTCCAGAAAAGTCAGTAACAAACAGTTCACAGAGCATATTTTGATATGATGTTTTTTCAGTCCCAAAATTTGGACTAGTTTTAATTAACTCACCCTAAGTATTTTCAAGGCCATATTGTCTTTTACACCACTCTGACAATGTCAAGGAGCCTTAAAACTTTACGTCTGTTTTATACTCCTCGGAGAATTCACTGAGAACAATGGGACCAATTCACTAAGCAACCAGGCTACTAAGTTCTGCTCTGCCAGAGGAGACAGAGCTGCCACACACCTACATCCTCAGAAGCACCCCAAAGCCCTGCCCTTCCATGCTGAGCATACCACAATTATGAGCAGGAGGGTCAGAGTGTCTCTGTCTCGCACATGCATGACTGTCCAACACCCATGTCCTGGCAGTGATTTACATCTTTACCAGCTGCTCTGGGCACCCAAACCAATACGTCTGCACTGCTAAGAAGGAGCGCATGACCACTTGTGGCTTCCCTTGCTTCCCCATCAGAAGTCATATTTCTGATGGGCCATGAATTCTATGCACAAATAATTCCCCCAGGAGTATACATCTGTTACGTTGATAGAGAGAGCTCTTGTCCACACGATTGCTAATCCAGCAACTTTTCTAGGCACTACATTCACTTTGTATTATACGAAATAATCATAACTGATATTTATAATCAAGAAACAATAGCTCCGCTTTTTTACCTCTCCAGTGTAGACACACACAAGCCAGGATCTGCCTAGAACAGGGAGATAGACTTACCAAGAAAGGAGCTTGGTGTTACAATTTGTAGATGTTCTCACTGCAGATTTGTACTAGGGCAGACACATCAGAATGCTGACTGTTCTCCAAAGATTTTCAGCTTAATGTTGCAGGCATTAAACTACTTATATTTCAAGTAAGTAGCCAAAGATTTAGATGCATACTGGGATTGAGATTCAGGACCTTCTGAGATTCTCCCATCAATAGGAATGATTCCATCTGAATTTTACAGTAAACCAAACAATATCCCTGTATATATTTGATCTTCATTCAGTTGGTATTTGAGTCTCATCTAGAAGCGGTCCCAGGGCTGGCTTTAGGCCGATTCACCCGATTCCCCCGAATCGGGCCCCGCGCCCTAAAGCCAGAGGGCCTCATGCCCTAAACCCTCAAGTGTGCTGGGCGCGCTGCGGGAGGGGGTGTCGGCCCCGGAGGAGGAGCGCGGAGGCTTCTGTGCACCGCGGGAGGGGGAGTCAGCCTGTGGGTTTGGCTGGAAGGCAGTACTCTGCCCTGTAGCTGGAGCTTTAAAGGGGCTGTGAGTTGTTTGTTTGTGTTCTGGGGTGTTTTTTTGGTCGACCAACATTTGGTTCGAATTGGGCCCCACACTTCCTAAAGCCAGTCCTGAGCGGTCCTATGACGTGCAACATTTTCACAGGTTACTGCAACAATGAATGAGAGAGACATGGGATTGATTTTGTTCCATTGAGCACAATGAGAGTTTTACCACTGAATTTAAGGGAGCAGGATGGGGGCCCACTTCTGTGGCCTCAGTCCAGCAGAGTTCCAACAGGACCCTTCATATGCTTAAAGCTATGCCCGTGCTAATTCTTTGCTGGGTCCCATATGAAAAACCCCCCACTATAATGTAATTGATTCATGTTGATCTTCATTGCAAATGTTAAAAAAAAGCCACGATGACCTCAGCATTGAATTAATGGATTTCTCTCATGTTTTCAGCAATAAAGAGAATGCTCTGAACTAGCTTCTAGTAAATTTGGTGGACAAGCAGGGAAAAGGGCTGTTTAATCTTAGCAGCCCAATCAGCTTCCAAATTTCATGGACTGAACTAAAAAGACATGACTGCTTGCAGAAGAGACTTCTCTAAACAGGAAAGGATTTGGGGTAAAAATTTCAAAAGCACCTAATTGACTTAGCCCAAGTTCCACTGACTTGTAGTGAAAAGGAAGCCCCTAACTAAATGCTCAAGTTGCTTTTGAATATGGGACTTGGGTGCTTCAGAAAATGTTACCCTGATAACTATTTTCTCAAGCAAACACTGATGGATATAGTCTTGCTGCAATAGGATTCTCATTTGTATCAATAAGATTTCAAGTAATAATCGCTCCCCTTTCCTAACTATGAAAGTGGATCCAAGTACATTACTCTCTGCCAGTAGGCATTGCCACATAGTTGACTAGCAAAAACAAGGTATGAAAATTGGAGGCAGACTGGAGCAATTAGCATAGATTAATTTAAATACCTGAACAATAAAGCAACTGAAGGAGAAGAGAAGAAGCATCCGGCCAAAGTCTTCTTTCAAAATAAAATTCCTTCCCACATAGCACTTTGTTTAATGTTAAACATTAAACATATTCAAAAAACATGACATATAAGTAAATTCAAAACTAAGAAAATAGTTCTGGACACTGCACACTTTTTGTTAATGGTTTCTGCAGTACCTTCTTTGAATGGAAAACCCACTCTGTGTGTAGGTGGTGGGGAGAAAACGGGTTGAGCGTGTGTGTAGCTTTTCTGCAGTAATGGCTACTCCAAGTTATCCAAAATGTCATTTCCTTTAAATGTTTATCCATGGATCACAAAGGCAACTTTGGCCGGAAACTCTGCTTTGAACCATTTACAAGAATCCAGCCATGATTGGCTACTACCATTACCATTGGTCTTAAGTGCGCTTAATTGTAGCTTGGAGCTTGACTACTTCAAGGTGCCTAACCAAAAAAATGTTGCGTCTTTAGGAAAGCATCTGGAAAAAGAAATGTTCATGCTGTGTGTTTTTTGGCAGTTTTTTATGCCTACTGCCATGCCATTTTAGAATGAAGTTATGCAGTAAGTGTCATTACAACAGCACAACAAAAATGTTTCCTAGGATGCTGACAGCTCTAACCTCCAAACTGCTCTGACCTTTAGCTATCATAAGATTGCGGGGGGGATGGGAGGGTGGTCAAAACATTATTATGCTTGGATCAGGGCTAGTTGATGTGGCTTATCCAATTAATTTGTTGTGTTTCTGTTGCCCATTATGTCTTTAGTGCAACTGAACTAGAAATAACACAGTGTTCTAAAGGCCACAAATCAAACATAAGCTGCTAGAAACTAGAACTGGTTGGAAATTTTCTGACAGAAGGTCTTTCTGTGAGAAAATGCCAATGTGTGAACAGCAAAACATTTGGCAAAAATGTGATCTTTCAATAAAAATTAGTTGTGAAAGAAAAAATTTAAGTAGCTTTTCAATAAGTTTGGAACATAATGTTTCAACCTTTTCATAACGGGATTTTCTTTGATTTTCCATTTCAAAATTAGTTTTTTGTTTCAATTCAAAGAATTCTGTGATATGTAACCAAGTCAAAGTCAGAAAAATATGTCAAAATAAAAAAACAATGTTTCAAGCTCCCTGAAACACTTTTTCCAGAATTACTTTTTGCAGTAATTTTAGAATTGTTTGTTTTCAGTCCATTTCTTTCTGCTTGAAAGAAATTCAAACTTGTAGAATTCCCTGCAAAGTGAAAAAATAGAGTTCCTGCCAGCTCTGCTAGGGTCATCATATTTTTTGTCCGTTCTGTGACATATACATCATCATTTCAGATTTCAATGATTGGTTTTAGTCTCAATATTTACCATATTAACTCTTTCAAAGACAAATATATTTTCTCTCTCTCTTCCTCTCTCTCTCTCTCTCTCTCTGTGTGTGTTCAAAAATTTGCTAACTCCATCAGAGGAAAAATCAAGGCTGTGTGATGGCGAACTAGGTCTGTAACTTAGTACCCTTGATGCGGGTGGCCTTGTGGCTGATTAGACACTGCAATTGCAAGGGAGTTTACTATAGAGATCAGGAGTCTGTGAGAATGTTTGGGTATTATGATGTTGAGTGTTAAGACATGAATGAAGATTGTCTTAACTGGCAATTTCCTTGATTTTTACAGATTGCATTAATAGGAAATGCATTTAAGCTACTTTGGGTTCAATTACTTTTTTTTCCCAGTAGAAAGAGAGGGAGACAGAGGCAGAGAGAACACTTGGAAAGTGCATGTTAAATAATATTATTGATAGTTGTCTGGGGGTGAACTGCACAAGCCAGCTCACGAATTTAATCACTTGTGAGTAATACAACCATCTACAGTCATACCACTGAAACCTTTATACATGATTCCTACAGTCTCTCATTTATTAAATAAAAGTTTCTCTCTGACACCATAGATATATATCTACCTCTGTAATGTCTATAAACACTTACACCTTAGATACAGATGTACACACACAGTTCTTTTTTATTTATTTACAATGTACCCATCCATAGCTCTGGTCACTGACTGGTGCATTTGCATGTGCTTTTGCGTAGCAGTTCTGGCAACACACTAACAAAATACCAAAAGTTCAAGCTGTGCAGCAAAATCAATAGCCAGGCAGTATAGGAGGGTATAGTAGTTAGGGAAAGTCTGAATCCAACGAAGGGAAGAAATGAATGAGAACCAGGAAGAGAAAAATATGAGAGAGAATTTAAAGACCAGTGGAAGGAAGAAATAGAAAAAAGAATTAATTGAAAATACATGAGAACTTATCACCTATTGTAAACACACAAGTTCTGTGCCACTATTACCTAGCCAGGGGCGGTGATAATATTAATCTTATATTTATATAGCACCTTTAATTTGGCAGCACCCTACAAAGATAATTTACAGTCCACAGGGGGCTCTTTATTCACTGTTGAAGCAACATCACATGCTACACAATGGTGGAGATATAGTATACTTACTACATGTGGGAACTTGTTTCCAGAGGCTATTGTGAGGGCCAAGAGTATAAGTGGGTTAAAAAAATTATATAAGTTAATGGAGGAAAAGTCCATGAATGTCTAGTAGCCAAGATGATCATGGATGCAACCCCATGCTCTGAGTGTCCCTATGACTCCAGCTGCCAGGAGCTGGGATTGGATGACAAGGAATGGATCACTTGATAAATTATTCTGTGCTGTTCATTCTCTCAGAGACACCTGGCACTAGTCAGTGTGGAATGACAGGATACTTGGCTACTGGCTAGACAGACTACTGGTCTGACTCAGTATGGCCATTTTATGTTCTTATAAGCTTTGGGAGATGCTGACCCTATATAGAAAAATTTAGTTTTCTGCTGCTGGTGGCATAAATCAAGTTATTGGAGGGTGAGGAGTGTATGCCTGTGGTTATTCTACATCTGGTCATGGGTAGTAAATATTATTTACATATTACAGTAACCCTATTATTCACATAGAACAGTCACAGGCAAATCTGGGTTACTGAGATTCTGTAAACTGAAAATTGTCTTTGTGGCTGTATGAGGAAACAATCTCAGAATGAAACTACATATGAATACTTTTAGTTGGGAATCATTATCTGCAGCTATTGTCATAATTTGATTAAGTGGCACATTATGAATTGTACTAGAAACAATGAAGGTTACACACATCACAGAGACCAGGAAAAGTAAGGTACAGTAGCACATACAAACTACATTCTCTTATGAGAACAATTTATTTATATTTCCACTTTTGCACCAGAAACAAAATTAATTGCTGAAAAAGTGATAATATGGAAGCAGTAATGATTTTAGTGGTTCCATTTACAGAAAGCATGTAGCTACTGAAATAAGAAGATAAAACATTTTAGATGAATATCTTTTGCCATAATAAGAGGACCAAAGACTTTTATCATAGATATATTTAATCCAGTAATAGTTCAAGTTTTAGAGAGGAAACTCTGATAGGATGTATAACATTACACACATTACTGGACACATTAAAACTTTTATGATGATTTAAAAATGGCTAAATCAGTGTAGAAAATTAAGAGCCAAAAATAATCTTTGGTAAAATGAACTGAAGCTGTTTATAATCTATACTATTATAAAAGGAAATGTGTTTGTCACACTGTCTCTCACAGAGAATATTTGAGAAGGCTTGAGAAGTTTCTAGGAGGAGGCAGGCCCCCAGCCCCACCCCCTCTGCTGAGGACCCACCCCCACCATGGGAAGGGGAGGAGGAGGAGCAGCGCGACCAGCTTGCAGGCATCCCCACCACCACGGGGAGGGGAAGAGCATGCGTGCATCCCAGCATCCCTGGAGCAGAGGGGTGGGAAGAGGACGCATAGCCCCAACCCCTCTGCCCCCAGGAGCAGTGGGGAGGAAAGAGGCTGCACGGCGCAAGTCTCTCCGTCCTTGGGAGCAGTGGGGAGGGAGGACGTCACAAATACATCTATTGTCACAATGGGAGAGGTAATGCTAGTGAACTTAAAAGTTCCAGTTAGCTGCTACTTCTCCATTTCCCCTGCAGGCTTTCCTTTTTTATCCTTCCTGGGGTCCCATGGGTTCTCAAAATCTCTGCTAGGTTGTTTACTTCACTTCAGATCGAAGGAGTTCCTGTGGAAAGGGACAAGAGCATTGCATTGTAGGATGGCTCTGGCCTGCGGCAGCCTTGGAGCATATCGATTTTGAATAGAGCAGTTGGCCGAAGCACCACAGAAAGGCTTTCAGAAGTGTCTGCTCCCTAGCCTCCTGGCAATATCACTAAGGTAGGAAATGATATCAAGGTTAAAAGAAAGGTCAGGAACCTGGTGGCTTTTGGGGATCCTGTTGAGAATCAGGAAAAACAATGTTTGGATTCAAGGGAACTGGGCTGAGCAGGAAGGAGATCTTGGGTCTAGGGAAGGGTAGCATGCTGATGAACACAGTTATTATTTGTTATCATTATTATCACACCTGAGAGTCTCAGTCCTAGACCAGGACCCATCAGAACAAAAAGGCAGTACCTGCCCCAAAGAGCTTATAATAGAACTATGACAAAAGATGGATAGTGGTGGTGCGAAAGATGGGGGATGGAATGCGCAAGGAAACAATATTTGTTAGAATAATAGGCTGTGATCACAGCACACCAACAGCTTAAACCATTGTCAGGATTTTGTAGATGTCCCAGCAAAGGAGACTTTTGAGGAGGGTTTGAAGGAGGATAATGTGGAGATGTTTACAGTGAGCTCATTCCAAAATGGCACCATAGCAGAAAGCACAGAAGTGCTTGTTAGAAAATTTGAAAAGTGGGTGATGGAGGCTTGTAGCATGAGCTGATCAGAGGCAGATGTCAACCATTCCGTCTTGAACGAGAGATGATAGAGTGGGGATAAATCATAAAGGCCTTGAAAGGGAAGATAGATCGCTTATATGTTTGATATGATAGAGAAGCCAGTGAAGGGATACAAAGAGAGGGATGACATAGTCAAAGGGAAGGGGTCAGAAAATGATCTTTGCAGTAGGGCGTAAAAAGATTAGACAGATTTGTTTGGTTTGGGAAATGAGAAGGTATCATAGGGTCAGATGAACACCATGAAGAGCCCCACAAGCAGCAACCATCAGTAGATCCCCATCTACCAGACTGAACAATAGACTCTACCAATCACTTCTTGCCTTGCTCATACAATAAGCTGTATGACCCCCAGACAGCTTTCCCTACCAGTTTCACCAGAATTCCTGGTCAGAAAGAGCTCAGCTCACGTTGCTTGTAACACTCTTTGTCTAGCATATGGGCTAGAATTGAATGTTATGCAGCTGGACATGTAGGCCAAGATCATGGTCAACCATTAGCCCCTGATTTTTAAAGGTTGGGTGCAGGAAAGACCTCTTTTGATAGTTTCTGCCCTTGTAGACTAAAGGCTTGGATGTTAGCTGGCTAAAGGTCAATCCAGTTAAGATTGATGTGATATTGGTAGGTTGTAGGAAGCAACCAGAATATAGGACAGGGATTATATCTGGCCTTCTTACTACAGGAGTGTATTGGCTGCTAGTTACTTGAGTTTGCAATGTGAGGTATTTGTTGGATTCCCAGCTGTTGTTAAATGATCACATAGCAGCAGTGCCAAAAAAGGTGCTTTTTTTTTAATCTTCTCATCATTGTCTGATTTGCAGATTACATCTGATTCTTTTAAATGCAGACCAGGTTCCTGTGATCCACACCTTTTCCATCTTAAAAGTAGATGGCTTTGTGTGCTCTAATTTTGTGGGTTTTCAGTTCAGGTGCGGTATGTCTGCACTGCAACTGAAAACCCACAAGCCAACTAACTAAGGTATTGTTTAATTGTGATGTAAAGGTTCAGGCTTGAGCTGGAGCCTGGGGTCTAGGACCCTGCAAGGATCCCAGAGCTTGGACTGCACCCCAAGTCCAAACATCTACACCACAATTAAATAACCTTTTAGCCAGAGCCCCTCTAGCACGAGTTGTGGGCCCACTGTGGGTATCTAATTGCAGTATAAGCGACTGTGGCTGTTTTGATCTTATCTGTAGTGTAGACATGGCCTGAGAGGCCTTCAGCATAGGAGTCTACTTCCCTTACTTGATCTGAAATACCCTGAATTTGGTGATCTTTGGAACATGCTGCAAAATTAATCTATTTACCCAAGTCTTTGTAGGGAGAAGTGACAATAGAAAATGACATTTGTGTAATGAAAATAATACTGTTTGATTTTTACTGTGGAGTCTTTTATTGACTTTGTGGTATGGAGTTTATACTATTAGCTTGGACTATGGGGACTGGCTTCACTTTTATTTGATTGTATTTTTAAAATTTTGGCAAAGCCACCTCAGGTACATTTTCCCTAAATATTATGATACATCCTAATATGATAACATTTTTTCTATCTTTATTTGATCAATTCATGAATGGTGGAGTCCCTGGCAGCTCCAATTATCACTATTTCTCTTTTCCGCAAGACACAGTGTCAGTGGTCACTCCTTTTCTCCTGTCTCAACATTAATACATTCCTTAAAATTCAAATACAACACTTAAGAAACCAAAGAAGCTACATTTTATTTTCAGATTCCAAGGTGTCTTTTATTTCTTTTCAGTTTAAAAGCAAAGATTGCCCTTGTCTCCCTATGCATAGCAAGGGTTTGAAGCAAGAGATGACAAATAAATTATAAAGCTTGAGAAAATTGCTCCCAGACAGCAACAGCAAAGAACAAAAACCACTGAAACCATTTTGACTCAGACTTGGACCTTTATAATGAATAAAAGATTTCCAGCTGGGTTCTGAAGAAGACAGAACATACTTTAGAATGAGCTGAGATATGGAGAAGAATGAACTGCAGGCTAAATTAAACTTTATTTTGATTGTATCTTTCTTTTTACCTTCTCAGTGGGGAAAAAATCCTAAAGGAAACCTTTTGAGAGGGTGCTATTGCTTTAAGAAAAGTACTGTTTTTCTTCCACCTCGAACTGCTTCTCCATGTTGTGCTAGATATAGAATGAAAGATGAGCTTTTCTGAGGAGGGAGAGAGAGACCACAACAACAGATCAGAGTTGTAGTATCTTAATATGCACAAATTGTAGTCTCTTCAGAGCACTGCTATCATTATTAGATTATGGTAATGCCCAAAAGTCCCAACCACTATTGTGCTAGACATTGTGCAAACATACAGTAAGAGACAGTTCCAAAGAGCTTATGCAAGACAGACAAAGGGTAGGAAATAAGAGAGATGAAGAGACTTGTCCAAGGCCACACAGCAGATCAGTGACACAAAGTTTTGAATAAAACTTCCATCCTGTCTCCAGTCAGTGTACTGCTGGGCTATGTCTACACTACAAGGTTTTTGTGCAAAAACGAGTGGAGCGTCCACACCTCAGGTGCATTTTTGTGCAAGAAAATTGACAGAAGTTATTCCTCCAAAAACTCTTGCGCAAAAGGCTTCTTGTGCAAAAACCCTGCAGTGTAGACCAGTGGTCCCCAAACTTTTGGGGCTGCTGGGAGCATGGGGACGGGGCCTCTCACACGCTGCGCACCCGGGGGCGGGGCCAGCATTGGCATGTGCCACGACCCCAGGCAGGGGTTACCCATGCGCCTTGTGCCCGGGGCCGGCACCAGCACTGGAATGTGCTGTGCACCTGAGGCAGGGGCCAACCATGTGCCAGGCGCCCGGGGCTGGCACTACGCTTGTGACGCACGCCCGGGGCAGGAGCCACCCATGCGCCCCACACCCAGGGCTGGCACCGCACATGTGCTACGCGCCCAGGGACAGGGCCAGCCCAGATTGTTTGGTGGGCGCACATAAATGGCCCGGCAGGCACCATGGCACCCGCAGGCACCGCATTGGGGACCACTGGTGTAGACTAAGCCCTGGTGTTTTTTTTTAAAAGTGCCTTTTGGTTTTGGCAATGAAACTGAGACAAGGTATTTCAGAAAGCTGTCCTCATTTGTGCAGACTCTGGCTTGGTTCAGTTTGCAATTAACCACGGTTTTCAGGGGTAACATTTAAAATATATACAGGTATAAGGTAAAACTAATGAAGGTGCAAACTGAAAAATTCTGTTCTTCTGCCCCTATTTCACTACAAAGGCAACTGAGAAGTGGAAGTTTTTCTCTCAGCCTACCCTACTCAAACCCAGAGGACGTTTCAAAGTGAAACAGTGCTGCGGGTTCCTTCAGAAGCAAAAGGCCTCAGGCAAAAGAAAGAGTTCTGGTGCTGCTGCTTTCATCTTGTTCGCTTCAAGCAGACACATCACTCTGCTGCGGAATGTGAGGCAGTCACCTCAGGGTCAAGCAGTTGGGAGGCAAGCGTAGGCAGAACCCTTTCACTCTCTACTTTCACAATGTGGTGAAGGAAAGACACACATACGCACACTCCTTCCAGTGCTTGCCAAATTACATAACCCTTTCACTTTCATCTCCAGATGGAGTTTCTTATCCTTTTTGTACTCCAGCTGAAACTCACTTTTCTGGAATTAGAGAAGAAACATCAATAGCAACAAAGGGAAAGAGTTTTTGTTTTACTAGAATTTGACTCAGAACAATCACTGGTCCAACTGTCTCCTCTGTGTGTATAGTCTTTCCTTTAGCCAAAAATTCCTCTTTCCTGGGTCCATTCTTTGGGCACAGCAGTTTCCATTGTATTCTCTCACCATCCCATCACCCTGAATTGTAATCTTTCCAAAATGAACAGAAATGAATAATCTTCATTAAAAATGCATTACCAGTTCAAATTAACCTTTTCTGATGCATGAAAAAAAAAGATTTAAAAAATTCTGGCAGATAAAAATAGCACGTTTCTTATGAATCGCAAACTGTGACAGAGGGGAAGCCACATATGATAGAGGGTATAGTGCCACTTTAGGCTGAGACACTGTCCATCGTAATAGTCATCGGACTCTCCTGTTAGTTTTGTGCTGAGTATGAGCATCCCTTTAAAAGTTCCACCAATTTAGTTCAGATAAGCATTTCCAAATTCTGATATTTATCTGAATCTTCTGAGGCATCCCACTTCAATAGAGGAACTAAACTATCTGGGTAGTTTTATGATATCACAAAGCCCTAGACTCATTATAAGAATTCATCATTCAAGTGGATATTAATTTAGCACCCATCAAACTCAGGGTGTTTCAAAACAAACCATCCTAAGATATGTCACACTTCAAAGTTATACCCATTTTCATTGCTTTGACTTTTTCACTTTTCTCTTTCCCTTTTTGCTAGCAGATGAAAGATATTTCTGTCTCTTTCTATTCCGTTTTTGTAATAACCGTTTGGTGAAGCTCTAATACTAAGGTTGTGACCACATCACAGTTTTTGCCATGGCAGCCAAAGATAGTACCATAAAACAGAGAATTATTATTTCATTACAGGTCAGACAAAACTAGCTGGATGCTGACTGAAGACAGAGATGCCATCCAAACTTTCCTCTTCAAAGCCAAACATTAATCAATCTTCAGAAAACACTTGGGAAATATTACCATCCTCATTTACAGATGGACATACGGAGGGAGGAAAATTAGGTGACTTGTCCAAAGGATGACAATGTCAGAGCTATGATTAAAATTGAGAACCACCTGGTTCTTATACTCAGCCCATAGATGTAGCCCTCATATCCTATATTTTGAACAACTTTGTGGTGGAAAGAGAATATCTCAAATGAAGCTTGGTGGTTTGGTTTTTGTTGTGTTTCTTTGTGGGGTTTTTTTTTATCTGATTGTTATAGTTTTCTCTTTCATTAGGATAGAAGCTACCACCATTTCCCCCCAGTTTACAGACCTGACCCAGAACCTATGAAAGTCATAGTCCTATTGACCTCACTTGGCTTTGAATCAGACTTGAAATGAGTGACAATAGGGTTTATGGAATAGAGGATTTATTTATTTATTGGCTTTAAAGCAACTGGCATTGATTGATTAGGATTTGCTGCAAGATGTCCAATGACATTATGCTCCACTGAACTTCTATTCAAACTGCTCCACCTGGGAGGTTTAGATGTTCTTATTCTTACATGCTACTGGACCATGAAAATTTATAAGGGATTGTTTGGTTCAAAATTAATGCTTGACTTGAATGAAAGAAAACAGCAAGCCACATCCTCCATGAGTGAACTCAATAGATTGATACCAAATTACTACAGCTGAGGAACTAATCCCCTATTCTTATATAGTCTATCATCAAGGGCAATAGTTTTCAAACCTTTTAGGATGGTGGGCCCCACAGTTTGAAAACTTCTGATTCTGAATTACATAGCAGAAAGAAAATGTGCACCAATGCAGCTGCAGTTTGAATTGAAAGGAGATTATATGTTAATTAGTTTGCCAAAACATACTAAAACACATTGTGTGCCATTTCAGGATTTTTCTCATGTAGCCCCCGACGAAAGTATGTGTACCCCAGTTTGAGAACCATACTTTAGAGATGGAAGAGTTATTTCCCAGGTTATGATTTTTAACTTTAATATTAGCTACTGGAGAACTACTGTTCACAGCCTTCTACCATGAAAGTGGGTGATGCTGGCACTGTTAAACACAAATGACATTGGCTGACTCCTAAAGAAGCACCCCTCAACATCTTCCCCCCACAATTATAAACCCTTAAATAAAACAGGAACAATCTACACAAAAGATCATCTGTTGCCCTATGTATCATCGTGATGATTAAGAGTGGCAGTGTTGGATCTGCTGCTTAGTCTGTGGCATAATCTCAGATGTACAGAATTCATGATTCTGGAATATTCTCCCTCTCAACATGTGTCAAAGCATATTTGTGGGATCATTCCAAATGGAACACAAGAGATTTTTGTTTTCTTTTTTGTTTTATTGTTATGGGTAGATAATTTTTGGTGCTTGAGGTTAGGTTGCGCAGAGTGAGTAAGAGATATAATTTATGCATATTTGATATTATATTTGTTTTTTGACTCTGCGCCTACTTTGGTGTTTATTTATCAGACCACATTGCCCTGGGCTTTTTAAAAATCTGTTTTCAGTTAAAGTATGTCAGAGTTTGTCTACACTGCCCACTGGGATCTGACTCCAGTTTGAGCCCAACTTTCTCCTCCTCCTACAAATCAGTCTGACTTGGGTCATCAAGTTCTTAGACCCCAGGTGCTGGGACCCACTTTGGAGGGTGGATCAGAGCACAAGTCCTGCTGTGACAAGTCCATGTTGAATGGCCAATTTTTGGATATATTTCTGGAGGCTTCATCACATGACATAATATGTAATTAAAGATTAATCTTTAAATCCTGGAGACTCCAGAACAATAGTGGAAGGCTGGCAACCATCAGTCCAAGCTTGGGCATTTGGCAATGTGGATGCAGCTCAACCTGCAGAATGACTTAGAAAGTCTGTGTAGAGCAGTCTGCTGCATCTTAGCATGGCTGTGAGATGCCGTTCCAGCACAAGCCCAGGTTTATAAGTGCATGTCATGAATTAGAATCATTTTCAGTAATGCAGCTGAAAAAGAAGGATTTGTGCTGCCCAGAAAGCTTACATGTCCCTTCCCCATCCCCAGAATTTGAAGACATTGAGGAATAGGTTTGCAACAGCACACTGATCAACACATCCTTTCAGTAAGGGTCTATCCAATGCCCACTGAAGTCAATGGATAGACTCCCACTCCTCCACTGAGACAATGAATTGACAAATCCCACACCTATTGAAGTCAATGAGCATTTTGTCAATGACTACAGTGTGAATCATGACTGCCAAAGAGAGAAGAGAAGGAGGCGGCAAAGGGGTGAGCTGTCTGGGGCCCCAGTGATTTAAAAGGGCCTGGGGCTTCCAGCTGCTGCCAGCAGCAAGGGCAGTAGTAGGAGCTTGGGCCCTTTAAAGTGCTGCTGGAGCACCAAGCAGCACATGCTGGGCAGTGCTGAAGGGCTGGTTGGGGAGGACAGACCCCAGTCCTTCTCCTCCTGCCCAACGTCCTGCCCCTTCCAGGGGCTCAGAGCAGCTCCCCATCTTGCCCAAGGCCTGGCAAAGTCTGTCAGATGCCCTCATGTGAGCAGCATTAGTTCCTGATGTGTGCCCTCTCCTATTTGCATCATGGAAACAATCAGCGGGGTGTGGGGATCTTTGTAACAAATAAAAGCTTTCCTTTGACTTATTCCAAGACCAGTTTTTCTTTTAACTACAAATGTTTACAAATTTTCGCTCCAAATTCACTTTAATTCTTCAAAGATGTTCAGTGAAGTCCTGCTCTCCTTGAAGTCGATAGGAGTTTTGGCCTTGACTTAAATGGGGCCAGGATTTCACTCTTGAATTGTGGTTTGTTCACGTCTTCTATGCCGCTGAAATATGTACACCTCTAAGCAAGTTCCCAAACTAACCTCGGCCTTTTGTTATATACCAGCAGTCGCCAAACTGTGGCTTGTGAGCTGCATGCAGCAATTTTACAGTGTGGCCCACTGTACCCATCCCCCACCACTTCACCTTCACCCATTCTCTGCCTACCAGATGGGGGAAGGGCTTGGGATCTCAACCTTGCAGCAGGAAAAGGGGTTTCAAAATTTCAACAGGAGCAGGGCTGAAGCCCCAAGTTCCAGCAGGTGCTTCCTGCTCCAGCTCTTGAACTTTCGAAAATTGTTGTATGTGGCTTGAAGAGGCAGTAAGTTTGGCCACCCCTGCCATATGCCACGCCCAGAGGTTAAGATACTTGCTTTTCTCTTTTCTTCCTCCATGCAATGGAACTAATTACCAGATGATCAGAGTCTACACAGAGTGGGTGAAAAGGAGAAGATATATTTTTTGTGGTTCAAGGGAAGGAGTTGACATGCAGGATCAGTGGCTCATCAAAGGAAAGGGTCTGGCTATAATAGAGAAGTAAGTAGTAACTAAGGGCTCAACAAGAAGCCAGAAGAACTAGCAATAACAGTAGGACAGCGTCTGGGTGAACAAACTACTTTGTAGTGATGGTGGCAGATCATATAAATGTTAAATGTGGGGAATAAAAGTTAAGATTAAGTCATTACAAGATAGGTGTAATCTCCTCTCCTGGGTTTTGGTTAACTGGTAAGCTTTGGGAGATAAGAGAACTCTCTGTGTGTACAGTATGACCCCTAGAACATATAAGAGCTCTAAACGAGATCAGCTGCAGATAGCCTTATGCTCAGGGAAGCCAGTGGACTTATTTGTGGGGAATGATTATATACAGTGTGAGTAAAGGTATCAGAATCTGCTTGCCCCCCACAAAGAAAAAATAATAATAATTATTATTTCAAATGCACATTTCTAAATCAGCACCTAGATCTAGCTGCTGACACCTTATTTATAACAGCAACACAGTAATTAAAAGGACATTGATTTGAACACTAAGTAATGCTGCAAAATATGTAGTGGTTAAACAAACTTAAATGTGTACCCATTGTATATAATGGTATTGCTATAGCTTTCTATCTTGCATATTCTTATGGCAAAAGGATTAATTATATTCATGTTTCTAATATGTTGGGCATTATACTTGTGTGTCAGAATGAGACTATACTTTCTACCTACAGGAAAGGTCAGATTTGCTTAGGGCTCCCAGTGGTTCCTTACAGGCAACCTATATGCTGTATTCACAATAGTGGTATAGAGAAACAGAACAATTTTTCTGTGGCTGATATTATCTTAAAGCTATGCAGGAATATAAAAAAAAAAACTGTCCGTCTCCAGGCACAGCTAAGTTTGAAAACTAACATACCACTTCCAGCTGAAATCAAGCACTGTGAAAAAGAAATGGATACTTAGCCAAGCAAAATGTATATGCTCTGCAGTTAGTCTGTTTCTGTGGTCCCTTTGGTTCAGTATGTTTCATATGCTTGTTACAGGCTTCATTCAACTCTGTTTGCTTTATCCGTGCATTGGCTTTGATCAGTTCAGTGAGCTATATATCAATTTCATGAAGCATTTTACTCTGTTCACTATGCTTGGCGCTCATTATGTTATGCTACCTCCATTCCAGTGCATATGATATCCATTCTGTAAATTTATTCTGCGTATTATGTCAACTCTATTATATGTTTAATCTATTTCTTTGTAAGTTATATTCCTCTTGGAACATAGCACACATAAAAGTTTGATTTGTTGCCATTTAGCGCCTTCCCCTGTATAATTCACAAGATCTATGCCTCCTACTGCATGTTATTCTGTCCTTTGCCACCTCCCGTTTCCACTGCATGTGTTTTATCAGTTCCACACAATTGTCAATTAAATGGCTCCCCAATGAACAAAGCATTGAACATTTTTAAACAGATGTGGAGTGGAAATTAAGTGCGTCTAATCCGTTTAGAAAAAAGTAATTTGCTAAATCTGGCTCCAGTGCCAGGCTCGCTGCTTTATTTCTTTTCTTTTAATATAGCGTTTATTTAATTTATAAAGTTGCAGGACGCAGGCAGTAAGAGAGCAGTGCTTCTGGCATACCAATTGTAGTAGCCCAAAGAACTATTTGTTCATCCTGATGCAGGCAATGGCTCCATCTGGATTCTTGCAGAGCTGAAAAATTAAATAGGGTTGTCTAAAACAGAGAAAAACTTCCCAGTTACCTAAATGCTCAAAATTGCTCTGACTCATTGAGGCTGATCACTACTCTCACGTTACATTGTGTAATGTTATTGGAACCATGCTTCATACACTGACCTGGAAGAAGTGACTGTAAGGGTGAGCAGGAGCTATGTCCCTTGAGGCCTTGACAGTTAATACAGGTGCCACTTAATACTACACATATTCATTGGGGTCTCATTATCAATCTAGCTGAATGTGCTATACTTTAGATACTACTCATGAGGGAAGATTTAGCATAAAGGAAATGCAAAGACCATCGTAGGATTGACAAGGACTTCAAAGAATTGTTTGTGCCCTATCTGACAGATTTGGCAATTTTGGTCTCAATTCCCCCATCTGTGAAACAGGGATAATAATACCATCTTACTTCATTTGAGTGCTGTGAAGATTGTTTCTGAAGCACTTAGATACAATAGCAATGGATGAGACAAGGAAATTAAAATAAGGTGTGTAGATGGTATGCCATGAATAAGGCCTGATGTCACACATGGAATGAGCAGGATAAAAT
Source organism: Pelodiscus sinensis (assembly GCF_049634645.1). Classification (NCBI taxonomy): domain Eukaryota; kingdom Metazoa; phylum Chordata; order Testudines; family Trionychidae; genus Pelodiscus; species Pelodiscus sinensis. The sequence continues at coordinate 96,787,030 of NC_134713.1, read as the reverse complement.
GGTACTGAATAGTATGGATTCAGACAGCAGTTTCTGTGCACTGACTAAGGCAGGGATCTTGTATCAAAAACATCATGTGACCGCACAATTATTATACACATGCACAAGAGGCACATATTAAGGGGGACAAATTAAGTTTGCACTGGGAACCTTGCTTCTGGAATTTTCTAACTTTTGGAATTTTAACATTTTATTATTAGAGTTTGAGGTTTCTTGTAATTTAATTTGTTTATATAGTAAGCTCATGAGGTCAAGCATCCATGACAAAAAAATCAAGGGAGGCTTTATATATGTACTATTTTTTGATATATGATTTACACCATTACCTGACTAAACATATACAAGTCTGAACAGCATTTGCAAGCCTGACTCATGTTGCCCACAAGGTTTTGATGTTATTGGCTCAGTCAGCACGCTGCCCTTGGGGAAGTACAGAATGTTCATGCAGTCCACTCCAATCTCATGATATGAATTAGTGAAAGCATACTGATAAAATACTTTCCTAAGTCAATGCCTTTTATAACCTGAAGTGGATTTCTAAGGGATAGATAAGGGAAAAGCATCCATTCACGTTTTGCAACTTTGTTTTAAGAAGGATTTTCAAACATGATGGGGCTTCTGTGAAATCCAGAGTCTGCAATTTGTGTAGCTTTTTCCGATCACTTTTCCAGAAGAGCTCAATCTAGATGGAGCCAAATGGAGGAAAAGCCTCCTCTTTCGGCAGAGCCTTTATCCCTCATGGAATGAGGTATACAGGGCGCCCTGAAAGAGCGCATTTGCTCTTCCACAAAAAAAGTGAAAGAGCAAACATGCTCCCTGAACGAGGCAGGGTTTTTCTGGGATACCTCTGGTATCCCAGAAAAACACCATAGTCTAGACGTAGCCTCACAGAACTCCCTTAGACATCAAGGTTAAGTATACTGAGCTGGTAGAATTTCCACCAAACTCTGAATAGAGCATACATAGGTCAGGACTGATTCTCCACTCTGTTACTCCCAGTTTGTTCTGAGGTGGGAAATCATTCCCCGTGTATATCCAAAACTTATTCAGCTATATTGGCAGTGAGCACAGTAATTAAGCCTCGGCCTAAGCTTTCCCCTAAACTTGGCTGTTTCTATGGATTTTTCGAAGAGACTTCTCAATCCCAGACATTAACATCCTCTTTCTAAAGAGCTTCCGAGGGGTAACCATGTTAGTCTGCAAGGGTGCATCTACACAGCACCCTAAACTCAAAATAAGATACGGAATTTACGCTATGCAAATTGCGTATGTTATTTTAATTGTATTTCAAAATAGCTTATTTCGAAATTTGGCACATCTACACAGCACCAAATTTCAAAATAATGCGTTATTTCAAGACATCCCTTAATCCTCATGGAACAAGGGTTACAGGAATGCTGGAATAGCATGCCCATTATTTTGAAAAATATTTCAAAATAAAGGGTGCTTTTGAAAGACGTGGGGTAGCTATTTTGGGATACCCCTGGTATCCTGAAATAGCCCCACTGTCTAGACATACCCTAACTGAATAAACTTTAAAAACTATCAATAGTCTTGCAACACCTTAGAGACTAACAAAAAATGTACACGGTATCATGAGCTTTTGTGAGCACAATCCATTTCTTCAGATGAATAGAGTTAAAGGGTTCAGGGGACAAATACATAGCAGAGAAAGAGAAGGGATGGGGTGGGAAAGAGAAGGAAAAAAATGTATTGTCAGAGTGTCCATGGTAAATGAGACTGATAGAGGGAGTTCTAAGTACTCTAAGTACCCAGTGCTTTGCTTTTTATGTCATTAGGGTGTAAAATGTAGTGGGCCATCCAGTTAAGATCTTTGTTTAACCCTCTATTGCAGGTGTCAAACTTGTAAATGAAATCAAGTTCTGCAGCTTCTCTCTCCAGCTGGTTTTTTAAATTGCCTTGTATTGTAATAATATTGTCACCTTTAGATCCAGTAGTGAGTGCCCAGGCAAGTTAAAATGTTCCCCAACAGGTTTCTGTGTGTTACCATTTCGGATATCTGATTTGCGCCCATTTTTCCTTTATCGTAGAGACTGTCCAGTTTGGCCAATATACATGGCAGAGGTACATTGCTGGCACTTGATGGGATAGGTCACATTGGTGGATGTGCAGTTATATGAACCTCTGATGTGGTGGTTTATATGGTTAGGTCCTGTGATGATATTGCTTGTATAGATGTGTGGACAGAGTTGGTACCGGGTCTGATTGCCGGGGTGGGCTCCTAGATGAGTATGATGGAGGTGTGCTAGGTGGTTGCTGGAAAGAATTTGTTTGAGGTTCACCTTTAGAAATGGGAATTTTACATATTTTCAGCCAAATGAGGGCCAAGGCATGGTTCAGATATTCCAAAGAGTTAAGATGAAAAATGTTCTGAGCTAAGAAGAATGCATGTAAGAGATACCTTTAACAGTGGAGAATCTATGAAGTTCATCATGTTTGAGGTAAAGAAATGTTTTTAATGCATCTCCAGTGAGGTAGCATGTAGGAGTGAGAGTATGTTGACTGAGGTGTATATGGTAGAAATTTACTATTCCAACAATTATGCCCACATTTTCATACAGACGACAGACTGTAGTAAAAATCTTTGCTAAATGCAGAGAAGATAGCATAGCATGCAGCACAGTTTGTGCAAATTTTAAATCAATTAATGTCTCCATGTTCATGCCTGCTGTGCCTGCTTTCCATGAATATCAAAGTCATCATGTCTGACTGGCATGGAGGTCCATCAAAAGCAAATATCGAAGCTGAGTGTAGCAGAGTTGACAGATTTTGATTAATTTTACATCGCAAGAAGAATATTTGGTGCCAGAATTTTCTTTTATGCTCATTCAGTTTTGGAATGGAAACAATTCCATATGATATATCTCGGGGTTCCCAAACTTTTTGACACGGGGGACCAGTAAACCCATTCACGAGCTTTCGGAGGACTGGTAACATTCATTTGCATATTTGCATATTCATTAAGCAAATGACAAATATGCAAAAACATTGTTTTTGGTCCTCCCAAAGCCCCCAAAGCCAGCTTTAGCAAAGCTTTTGATACGGCCACCCACAACATTCTAACCAGCAAGTTAAAGGAATATGGATTGGAAAAATAGACTGTAATCCAATAAAACCCTGCACCACCACATCGTGTATTGAAAAGGGGATCATTTATTTTCAGAAAACTGATACCATCTTTGGATTTTTTTTATCCATATTCTCATTCCAGATGGTGAATGCACCAGGTTCTCTCCATTCTGACACATTGTAGTGCCTTTAAACCTCACTGTCAGCAGTGGGGATATTTAAAAGGCACTGCTTTTACATTATTATTCAGGATCTGCGTGCGCCCTGGACTGTCCTGCTCCCCGCTGGCTGATTCTCTCCCCCCTCCGACTCCTCCACCCCCGCTGTCCCCATCAGCCGATTCTCTCCCGATCTCTCCTGGCAAGCCCTGCTGCCCCTGCCAGCCCTGCTTCCGCTGGCCGGTTCCCCAGCCAGCCCTGTGATCTCCTCCAGCCAGCCTCACTGCCCCCGCCAACCGGTTCCCCCCCCCCCGTGATCTCCCCTGGCTAGCCCCACTGCTCCCGCCCCCTGAGCCAACCCTGCTTCTGCCAGCCAGTTCCTACAACCAGCCCTGCTTCCGCCGGCCGGGTCCCCTCTCTATCTCCACCGGGCAGCTCCACTGCCCCGATCCTGCTTCCCTGCAGCCCGTATCCAACCCCTGCTCCCTCCTCCACAGCCAGCAATAAGAGCTCACCTGGTAACCCTCACTATGCCTCTGCTGGAAGCCTGAAACATATGGCTGCATCCGCCCAGCCCAGCTGAGGGCTTGGGGAACCCAGCGCTGAACAGGCAGTCCGGGAGCCCAGAACACCCTGGCAGCCACGCTGAGGCCCAGTATTTTTTTTCTTGTGGCTCGGTACCGGGCCGCAGCCCATAGTTTGGGAAACACTGATATATCTGATCAATCAGAATGAAACAACATATTACTACCGTTACCAACTAACAAGTGGTACGTGTCTGTATTGCAGTGCTGACATGTCTGGGTTCACCAATGATGATGTGAGGGTAAATCATTATGCAAAGTATTTTCTGTATACCTATATATGTTTTTTCAAAGCTATGAAATAACATTCACAAGAGGGATTATTAAACAGTAGTAACTCCCCAGGAGCAATGGAATTCACCCAAGATTTCTTAAAGGAGATTCTCAAATACTAAGCTGCAGAAATACTAACTATGGTAAATGACCTATTGCATAAATCAGCCTCTGTACCAGATGACTGGAGGATAGCAAATGCAATGCCAATTTTGTTTAAAAAAGGCTCCAAAAGTGATTCTGGCAAGTACCCTTCAGTAAGTCTAACTTCAGTAACAAGCAAATTGGCTGAAACTAAAGAATTATCAGACATATAGATTAATACAATATGTGATGGAAGAGTCAACATCACTTTTGTAAAGGAAAATCAGGCCTCGCCAATCTATTAGAAGCCTTGAGAATGTCAACAAGCACATGGACAAGAGTGATCCAGATGATTTAATGTTCTAGGGCTTTCAGAAAGCCTTTGACAAGGTGCCACACAAAAGGCTCTTAGGCAAGTAAGCTGTCATAGGATAAGACAGAAGAGTCTCTTATGTATTGGGTAACTGGTTAAAGGATAGGAAGCAATGGGTAGGAATAAATGGTTGCCTTTCATAGTAGAGAGAGGTAAATAGCAGACTCCCCTCCCACCCTGCCAGCAATCTGTATTGAAATGAGTGCTGTTCAACATATTCATACATGATTTGGAAAGGGGGCAAACAGTGAGGTGGAAACATTTGCAGATGATAAAAAAATGTTCAAGATTGTTAAATCCAAAGCTGACCAAACTCAAGCTGTTTGGATCCCATCAAACTGAGTAAGTTGGCAACTAAATGGCAGATAAAATTCAGTTTTGATAGGTGGAAAGTAATGAATGATAGAAAATAATGCCAACTATACACACAAATGATAGGGTCTAAATTTGTGCTACCAATCAAGAAAAAGATCTTCAAGTCATGCTTGATAGTTCTCTGAAAACATTTGCTCAATTTGCAGAGCTGGTCAAAATAGCTAACAGAATGTTGGGAACTTTTAAGAAAGGGATACATAAGACAGAAAATATCATAATGCCACTATATAAATCCATGGTACGCCCACAGCTTGCCTGCTGCTTGTAGTTCTGGTAGTCTCATCTCAAAAAATATATATTATTTAGAATTGGAAAAAAGTACAGAGAAGGGCAACAAAAATGATTAGGGGGGTAGAACAGCTTCCATACGCTGAAAGATTTAAAAAAGACTGGGACTGTTCAGCTCAGAAAAGAGATAACTAAGAGGGATATGATAGAGGTCTTTAAAATCATGACTGGTGTGGAGAAGGTGAATAAGGACATGTTATTTATTCCTCCACAGAACTCAAGAAGCAGATGTCATCCAATGAGATTAATAGGCAGTAGGTTAAAAGCAAATGTGAGGAAGTATTTCTTCATACAACGCACAGTCAATCTGTGACACCCATTGCCAGGGAGGTTGTGAAGGCCAAAAGTATTACTGTTAAAAAATGATTAGATACATTCACAGGGGATAGGTCCATGTATGACTTTTGGCCAAGTTGATCATAGATGCAACACTATGATCTGGGCATCTGTAAACCTCTGACTGCCAGAAGCTGGGACTGCATAATGGGATAAATAATTTAATAATTGCTATATTCTAATAATTCCCTCTGAAGCATCTGGCTTTGGCTACTGTGAGAAGATAGAATGGTGAGGAGTCCTGTGGCACCTTATAGACTAACCGAAGTGTTGGAGCATAAGCTTTCGTGGGCAAAGTCTCATTTTGTCAGATGCATGCATCTGACATGCATCTGACGAAGCGGGTCTTTGCCCACGAAAGCTTATGCTCCAACACTTCCGTTAGTCTATAAGGTGCCACAGGACTCCTCGCCGCTTTTTCAGATTCAGACTAACACGGCTACCCCTCTGATACTTGTGGGAAGATAGGACACTGCGTTAGATAAACCATTGGACTGAATCAGTATGGCCATTCTTATGTTCTTATTGTATCCTGTCATCAGTGACCAAGCAAAATGGGGAAATCAGGCTGGAATGATGGGCTAGTCTGATTAATTTTTCAACTCAGAAGTTACTAGTCTTTGCCAAGGATACTATCTCTGAAGGATATAGATAATGTGTGTGTGTGTGTGTGTATGTATGTAAATATATATTCATATGTATGTGAAAATGGTTATAGATATTTAGCAGTCATGCTTGAGTTGAAGACCCTTGAAGAATCCTTGCTAACTTGAAGGGGGCTCTCATGCAACACACCCTTTAAAAGGGAGTGTGCTGTCTCCATGTACCAACTCAGTTTTTCTGCCTGGTGCAAAGGAAAAGAGGGAGCTATGGTGCTGCCTTTACTCTTCCTTTCTTTCACCTGAAATAACTTAATGAAGCCCAGTTGTGACTGGCCCTGTGAAGAGGCAGAATAATAAAAGAGAGAAGCCCTCTCCAGCCATCATTGTATGCACACAAACCCAGTAACAATCAAGGTGAAGGTCAAAAATGAAAGTCATTCTCCTATTTGTTCAGTGTATTATGTCATTTGTACACATGTGCATAAAGGCACACAGGGCAGAGCTTTGTTAAATTATGCAGCCCTTAGAGCTGTGTGAACCTTGGGCCCAGTGTGCCTAACCACAGAGACACATAGGCCTATAGATGTTGCCTATTCAGAGAAAAGGCAAGGAAAGGCTCGACATGTACCATATAAACCAATATTTTCCTAGCAAATGTAAACTTAGGTGTCTACTCCCACTCTGATGGATATGTGTAATACCCATTGATGTTAGTAAGAGTCGTGTAGTTACATCAAGGGCAAACTAGACTTATTTGTGTGTGCCAAGTTACATTAAGCCTTCCTTAAAGGGGCACTGTCATGTTAAGTAGCTCTAAAAAAGTTATACATTTAAATTATCTACATGTTAGAACAAATCTTTCATTCTCTAACTCATCTTCTTTTATTTGCCTGTACATCTGGATTCTCTTGTTTTTGTTTTTTAAAATGATATTTAGTGCAGAGAATAAAAACATGCCCTCCTCACAAACCCAGTGTGGAACTTTGCCGAGTGATTTTGGTGGTCTGACCTCACAAGACCCTAGCCACCTTTGCTGATATTTTTTGTGGGGGGTCTCAGCAGAAATGTCAGGGATTGAAGAAAGAAATTTGTTCTCATTCTTAAAAGTGATCCCTCGGTGGTCAGACTCTGCCTGCCTTATTCACAATGAATTCCTTGTAGTGTGAGTAGTCTTTTTTCAACAGGACTATACGTGGAGAATCGCACTCAATAAAGGAAGAGTAGCAGAATCCTAAACGCTATATTAATACACACATTTGCGAGGGAAGGAGAGTTTACAGGGAATCTTAGTATCAAATATATCTGTGTATACATGCTGAGTAAAATCCTGGTCCCATTGAAGTAAATGGCAAAACTTCTAGGCCAGGACTTTACCCACTGTGGGTCTCTCCAAATTATGCTTGTGACAATATAGGATATTTGCCACATTTTAGAATCCAAGTTCACTGAATTACGGTGAGGCACTGTTGTGCTAATCACAGTACAAACACACAGGCAGAGATGTATTTATGTGCTTGATTTAAAGTATACAAGTATGCTACATGACAAGTCTGCTTTTGAATTACTTAATATTTACATGTCACATCATCAGATTATGCCTCCATCTTCTGGTTCAAAAATATCCATATGGAGCTCCCCGTACACACACCTACTTTCCCTCCGACTTCATAAGCCAGGGGTGGGCAATAATTTTTGATGTGTGTGGAGGGGGTGGAACTCCAAGATTTTCGTAAGTGGTCAAGGGCTGCATTTTTCTATAGAGGAGGTGCAGGGTCTGTGATGAGATTAGGTGCAGAAGAGAGCTCAAGATAGGAGACTGGGGTGCAGAAGAGGATGTGGGGTCTGAGAGGGACTTTGGGTGGAGACAGTTGTGACCCAGAGCAGATCGGGGTGCAGGGTCTCGGAGGGGGTATGAGTGCAGGAGAGGATTCTGGCCTGAGAGAAAGGTGTAGGAGGGGATGCAGAGTCTGGGAAGAAGTTGGGTGCGGGAGGGGATGGAGTGCCAGAGACAGGCTCTGGCTGTAAAATGCTTAGCTAAGCAGCTCCTAGCCAGCAGCACTCTGGCTTCTCTGCCTGCCATCCTCTGCTGGCTGGCTGTTCCATGTGCCTCTCTGTACGGGGGGGAGGGAGGAGGAGAGGCTTTGTGCACTGCCCTGCCCCCAACAAAATCTCTTAGCTCCCATTGGCTGTTTTTTGGCAAATAGGAGCTGAGAGATTTTACTGGGGGTGGGGTTAGCACGTGAAGACTTCCTCCCTACTGCAGTGCAGAGAGCCAGAAGGAGCATCTAGCTGTTTTGAGCAGTGCTGCTCTGTGCCACGGGGGTGGATGGACCAAATTAAAAGGTGTGGTGGGTTGGATCTGTCCTGTGGGCAGATCATACCCACCCCTGTCCTAAGCCAACCATAGAGGGCTGAGCTCTTATGCATGATATTTAACACAAGGTCTGTGGAGCACTCACTGGCCAATAGGCCTCGTGCTGGACTTCTGTACAGAGGTAAGAACTCCTAAGTGACTAAGATTTTCAGCCCTCCAGGATTGTCCTGGAGTGTCCTGAAATGAAAGATTAATTTTTAATTAAAGATTATGCCATGTGATAAAATCATCAGAAATTTATCTGACCAAAGATGGGAACTGTACAAGTGAAACAGAATTGAACTGTGTCAGCTCAAACATGGGCTGTTGCAGAAATGTTGCTGGCAATTCAGATTGTGGTACAGTGAACCCTCGTTTATCGCGGTAGATAGGTTCCAAACCCGACCGCGATAGTTGAAAATCCGCGAAGTAGGGACATGTATATTTAACATGTATACAGCGAGCCCTCGCTACTTCGCGGTTCGACTATCGCGGATTCACGTATATACATAATGTAATGAAAAAAGTCCGCGAAGTCGTGAATCCGCGATGGTCGAACCGCGAAGTAGCGAGGGCTCACTGTACTCTGCAATGTCCCAGAACAACTTTAAGTCACACTATGCTGCTGATGGCATAGATTTCCATCTCAAATGTAAAAAAAATATCCTGACCACCTGTAGATAGTTAGGATACTATTACTGTTTTTGGTAAGAATAAATGTGTTAACTTCAATGTAATTACATTCAATTTGATTAATTCCCAAAAAGTCAGGGTTTCATGCAGAAAGAATATATTCTTCACTTCCTACCCTCAGTAAGTACATTGTGCTACTTGGCACTATTCAATAGTTGGCAAGTTCCATCACAGAAGTGGCTGCATTTCAATAGTTCTTTGTAGGAATAGATGCATGTGTGTGAATATTATCATGTTTATTATTGTAGTGCTTAGGGACCAGCTGAGAAGGGAGACCCCATTGTTTTCGATACTGTACAAATGGAGTAAGAGACAGTCCCTGCCCCTGAAGAGCTAACCGTCTAAAGAAAAAAGACAACCAAAAGGGGGAGGAAAGGATAAGTCATATATAAGTAGAGTGAGTAGTGTGATGGTTGCAATGCCATGTTAGTGTTGTCATTTTCGTTTTGTTATTGAAACATCTTCTGTAGGGTTATGTTAGGAGATTAGCTAGATGGAAAGACAAAAGAAGGCAGGCTATTCAAACTATGAGCAATGGGGCCATCATGATCATCTAATCTGACTTGCACGTTGCAGACCAGAGAAACTTGATCACTCCTATGGGAGCCCTGACCTCTGGCTGAGCTACTGAAGTCCTCAAATCATGGTTTGAAGACTCTGCACCTGCTCCAGCTCAAATTCATATTTCTTAAACATGGGAAACCAGCAGTGCACACAATACTTCAGGTAAGGTCTCACCAGTGCCTTGTGGAAATACCTCACCTGCTGCATCCCATCAGCTCCTTCCCCCCTGCACTTTCCTTTTCCCTAGGTAGACAGGAAGAATGGCTTTGGACCAGATAGTGATTGCAAAAAAGCACCCCCAGGACTTGAATGTGGATCCACATGTGAAACTGGCAGTGACTGCTAGTAGTTAGAGCTAGATGCAGGTCTGGGAGGGACTTCTAGGGTAGCAGCAGCAGGACAGGGAATTGAAGTATTAGGGCATGAATCAGAGGCACTCAGGGTATGTCTACACAGCAAAGAAACCCCTGTCACTGTTTCACTGCTGTGTGGAATTCTGGGTTTGGATTGGAGCCTAATTTCTGGGATGCTCCAACTTCACTTGGTGCTATAGCCTAGCTTCATTCCAAGCCCAGAGGACTACACAGCATTAGAACAGCCCTACAGCTCGCATCACATGATCCCGAGTCAGCTAACACAAGCCAGCGGTGAGTGTCTAGTTACTGAGTAAACATAATGGCTGGGATCAATTAGGGCAAGGGTAGAGACTGGATCTGAGGCAGCCACCAGGCACTTGACATGAAGAACCCTGATTCTCAGTTGGGTTACCCCGAAGACTCAAACAGGAAATGCTATTGCTCACTTTGAGCTGAAACTATCTAAGCTGCTGTATATGGGGTATCGGCCACTTTTCCATTCCTAACAGCCCTAGTCAAATACCCTTTCTATTAGCTAGGGGTACGTCTAAACTAGATGGCTCCGTCGACGGAACCATGTAGATTAGTTTACCTGAAAAAGGGAAATGAAGTGGTGATTTAAATAATCGCCGCTTCATTTAAATAAAAATGGCCGCCACGCTGTGCCGATCAGCTGATTGTCGGCATAGCACGGCAGTCTAGACGGCGATCTGCCAACCCCAGAACGCTTCATCAGCAGATCCTGTAAGCCTTGTTTCACACCCTAGGTATTTAATGGTTACTGAGACCCAGGGCAAGTATCTACATGGCTGAGCTGCTCAAACTTCTATAGCCCTTGTCTCTTAACCACAATGCACCTGGCATGTTCATGGCACACAAGGGATTTGTAATCCATCATGGAGTAGCCCCAATAATTACAATTGTTCCACTAATTAATAGCCTCAAATGTATCTTATTTCCAATATGAATTTGTCTAGCTTCAACTTCCACACATTAGACATTATATCTTTGTCTACTGGATTGAAGGGCCCATTATCAGATATTTGTTGCACACATAGACATTCATGAACTGACTGAGTTACTCCTTAACCTTCTCTTTGTTAAGCTAGATAGAGATCAAGCTGAGTTTCTCACTTTGAGGCATGTTTTTTAAACTTTTAATCATTTTGTGGCTCTAAACCATCTCTAATAGATCAACATCTGTCTTAAACTATTGACAGCAGAACTGGACACAATATTCCAGTAGCAGCTGCATAGACTACGAATGAAGAACTAAGCCTGCTACATTGCTCGGTCTTTTATTTTGTTATTTACACCAGTGAATGCTAAGTAGGGGTGAAACACTACCATTCTTTTGGGTAGCAATTGACACATGCTGTGCAGTCACTACACAACATGAAAGGAAACAGACCCAACATTTGTAAAAAGCTTTGGCATTTAAAACACAAACCAGATTTTATTGTTCTACGTGTCAACTTTACTCATTGGAGCATATATACTACACACTGATTTCATTTAAGGTTTGGTACAATACCTCAATTCCTAGAACATAAGTCTGAAGTACAGTACATGAACAATGTGATTGGAAACATTGAAGATTCTGTTTCCAAAAGGTCAAGGGAATTTGTACGCTAAAGTCAAGCAATGGTTGTTTGTCTGAGCTACATGCTATAAAAAAGTCTGTGTATTATGTGTATGCGCTACAGAAATGCAGTACAAAATAAATCACAAAGAGGTACAGTTTTAATAGTGTGCGTCTCCATCTGGCAGCCATATTCAGTACTCATCACCATCTATCTTGGGCCTCAGATTTCTTCTTCTGACTCCAATCTTAACAACGGAATGCCTTCCAAGGCATGTTTTCATTAAAAGAACAGTTCTTGTGCTTATACACTTCTGGGCCTAAAACTGTTCTACATTCAGTGAGTCCCCCTCTGCACTGTTGAATTTGGCAATTCCCCTTTTTACAAGACAAGTGCTGGGGTTGATGCATGGTATGGGATAGTTAAAAACACAATACATAATTCAGATGTGGACTCATAGCCACTAGAACTCAAGAGCCTATGAGCAGCAGCAGAATCATGTGACTATGATATAGTTGTGGTAGTGATTAGAATGGACAGTCATCTTGAAAGGTCTCTAGCTAATCTTTTTCCTTAGGTAAGAATGAATACGGTAAGATTTCAGCTTTCTTAAATCCCTCAAAATTGCATTTGCCAACCTCATTTTTGTTTGGTCTTGGTCTCTATTTCCTTCAGCCACAGCTCTAAAAACCATCTGCCTAAATGACCCCACCCTTGCTGTCATCTTGTTCTGAACTGCTCCAAGACCACAGCTTGCTAAGTTTGACAAAGCATCACCTCATTTGTGAGGAATTAAACCAATGCTGTTAAGAATACGCCGTAACTTTTGACACCGCAAAACTGTTTCGTTTCTTTTCCTGCACTGTTTTTAGTGGCCATATTTCTGCTCCATAACACTGCTGCCTTGAGCACTCATATCTTAGTTGCCGCTCAGACATCCTGCTATGCAGACACCTTTGAAGACACTGAAATGCCAATGACAGAAGACTGATCTGACATGTGACTTTAGCTATAGACTCTCCTGCTTTCAACCAACTATCCAGAGAGATAAAAACTATTCACTGTCATTGCCAACTATAGGCATCATGGTTGGAAGCATGCATAACCTCTCCATAGTTCTCCATTAATCTTAAATCCTAGAAATTCTGCAGTCAGCAGGATTAAAAAAAAGTGTGGACATTTATACGGATAATAAAAACATCTAAAGCTAGCATTTAAAGAAAGCCCACAGGAGGTTGTAAAAGAATATATAAACCCTCATGCTGCAAGATAAGTCAACAACTGATGTGTTTTCTTCACTCAGCACACAGTCAACCTGTGGAACTCTTTGCCAAAGGATGTGGTGAAGGCTAGGACTTTAACAGGGTTCAAAAAAGAGCTAGATAGATTCTTAGAGGTTAGGTCCATCAATGGTTATTAGCCAGTATGGGTAGGAATGGTATCCCTAGCCTCTGTTTCTCTGGAGGTGGATGACAGGGGAGGGATCACATGAGGATTACCTGTTGTGATCCCTCTGTCTGGGACATCTGGTATTGGCCACTGCCGGCAGACAGGATACCGAGCTAAATGGACCTTTGGTCTGACCCAGTATGGCTGTTCTTATGAAGAAATACTCTGTGGCCAGATTATTCCATTGCTGCTCTTGAAGCAACCAGGGTTGGTTGCTGTGAGAGACCAGACACTGGAATAGATGGACTTCAGGTCTGATCCTATAGGCCAGTTGCTAGGTTCCTCTTTGCAAAATTGAGATCTGCATTTTAAATGCTCTCCTCTCCCTCCCCCCAATTTAAAATACTTTTTGCTAAGGACTAGATTTGGGGAAATCATTCACACTGAATAACTTGATAATTTCTCTTTTTTCCTATTTGTAAGTTTTCCACAGACAAATTGTGAAATTCTCTGTCAGAAATTATGATTTTTTCCAGTGCCTTGTTCTTGGTCAGTAGGTGGTTTATGAACAGGTCACTGTAAATGTCTAAAGTTGAAATGTAAAATATTCAGTGTTGATTAGGGGCCTAATTTACAGGTGTGTCCCCTCTCTATGTTTTTTGCTCCAAGTTTGGCTGATTTATGCAATTAAGCAACCATAGCATACATCTTTTATCTGGATAGGCAAAAATAAAATGTTCACTGTTCATGCAATCTGAATTTGGTTTTGGTTACTATTTGATAACTGAAGCTTAAAATCAGAATAGTATTTGTACTAGTAAAACTTATTCTAGAACTGCAATTCCCAAGCTGTGATCTGAGACTCACTTGCTCGTAGTCTGTGAAAGTTGGCTAGTTACATGGGGCTGACTCTCCTCCTTGTTACCATCTGTTGAGTCATAATTTAATAAAAACTGAATAAGCATTTGATGCTCTTCTATGTAAACAATTGAAGTGGATAAAGGGATGACGCATGGATTTGATCATAAATTGTGTGATGTGGTCAGAGTGATCATGAATGGCAGCCCATGAGAGTACTCTCTCTTCTATCAGGGGGTCTAGGCTAGAAGAAAGTTTGGAAAACCTCTGTGACAAAGCCAAAAACCCACACCAAAAAAGGCATAAAGACCATCAGACAGGGTCTGATCCAAAACCCATTGAAGCTGGAGGCTTAGACAGGGGTTTTTATTTGTACTACAGAACTAATAATGTATTCAATTAAATTAATTTTAAAATGTACACAAATTTTTTTTTTTACAGTATCTGGCAAGCTCTGTTGGGGTACAAATTACTCCTTCACAGAGGGACAGAACACTTTAGATCTCTAAAATGGGACCAGGGAAGGGGAGAAAATTTCTGTCTAACACCTTGTGAGGGGGGAAAAGAGAGAGAGAGAGAGAGAGAGGTTTCTTGTATTAACAGCTTTAAACAGTGAAATGTAAGAGTGCTCAAAATTCAACATCTCCTGTCCAGCTTCCTCTCAAAAACGTAACTCACTCTTGACACACATAAACCAGCCAGTCCTCAGGGATGGAGGGAGTAGTGTGACCAATGCATTCCTTTCAAAATACCAACTGTGCTAACTAATGCAATAAATAAAATGAAAATAAAAATCTGCGATGGACCCTGTCCTGAAGAATCTCAGCCAATGTGAACATCCTGTGAACTCTGAATGAACAGTTCATTTACATCTGGATAGTTTGGTTTAATTGGAATAGTCAAAGCTGGGCTCCCAAGAGCTAAGGATGTAATCTCAGGTCTGTGCCTTTTTCAAATAAAACCAAAAAGAACACAAACATTTTTGCACAAAATAATTATATCTATATTATAAAGGATAGGTCAGATTCTGCTCTCAGTTACTGGTACAGAATCTGACCAGTTGTGTTTTTCTTCCAGGAAATAATGGTTTCTTTTAAAACTCTGGAATGAAAAATGATCCTTTCAGAGTTGTTGCTTTGGAAAGAGCCACTTGAAAGGGGTTCAAAGCACTGAGACATGTGAGGTCAGACCTTTAGTTGCATGAACTGCAGTGTTTTATATCTGCCATATTAAGTTAAAAATTAATTATCTGAATGCAGCCCTGATATAAATGAATACAGTTCCGCTGAAGTCAGTGGAGTTGTGTCTACTTACAGCAGAGTTGAATTTAACCCTTGAAGATCTCTAATAAAGCATTAGACCAACTGCCAAACTGTTTAAATGAATCTTTCAAATATCATGGTCAGTGATACACAAACTGTCACTCCCCTGCAAGTCACTCTTAACAGTAAAAAGTACAGACATTTTAAGGGGAAAAAGTGATTTGCTACTCCCTCTACACTTATTGCCAGTAACCCACCCAACTGAGCAAACCACCTGAACAGGTAGGGGGCTTTTCTCAAGATGTTCTTGTTCAGCTGTATGAACCCAGCTATGTTAGGGTGTATCTTGAAAAAATGTCTTCAGTTGCTAATATCTTTGTGTGGAAATTTCCCATGCTGGGTTCTGCCTTGGGTTGATTTATTTACATTACCCCAAATTGCTTTAACCATTTCCAAGAATGAAACTAGAGAAAAATGTTTACCCATATTAAAAGAAAAGTCAGTGGACCTTTTCTATGATATCCGAAAATGCACCCATGCTTCTGAGAAGTGAAGATACAGATAATGGTGAAACACTCAGCCATCGTGAAACTGACGACTGCTAACAAACTGAATAGTCAATGGGAGGAAGCTGAAGTCCGTGGGAAAACTTGAGAAACTTCTGGGCCAACGAAAATCTATTAAAAATCAAGCTACCATAGATTTTTTGTCAGTGTAAACAACTAATAATTGACTCCAGATTTATATGATAAATACTTCACATTTTATAGTTCATCTTATATGAGAGAACCGAAAACATGCAAGTAACAATTATAAATTAAGCCATACAAATTAATCCAGATTTAACAGATGGGAAAGGGGAGAATGAAATAGAGAGATTATTCAGCTTGCCCAACTACACACATTAAGCAAGACATTAGAAGAGCTCGGAATAGAACTCAGAATTCTTAACACCCCTCTCCCCATCCTTTCTGGGAACCAGAAAATCATGCTCACTCCTTCCCATTTCCGTGATTCTAGTTTAGTGAACTACATATATTCCACTCCTGAGTTTAAACTAGAGCCACAGAAAAAGCCACGTTACAAAGAAGAATTCTTCCCACAGAGAAAAGATACAGATGAAATACCACTTGGAAAGCTGAGAGAACACATTTAGAAGTAACACCAAGCCACTATAATACAATTAAAAAGATGCAACCAACTCTATTCTCTGACACACAATGCCATCCTCCATTCACATATTAATGAAAATGGGATGGCATCTTGGACCTAGCAACCATAGAAACGTAGGCTTGCAAAGGACATTAAGAGAGAGGTCGTTAATTCCAGCCTCCTGCACTGAGCCAAGTAAATGTATACCATCACTGACAGGGGTTTGCTTAACCTGTTCTTAAAAGCTTCTAGTGATGGGGATTCCACAAACTCTCTTGGAAGCCTATTCCAGAGCTTAACTATCTTTGTACTTAGAAAGTTTTCCCTAATATCTGACCTAAATCTCCCTTGCTGCAGATTAAAATAATTACTTCTTGTCCGATCTTCAGTGGACATGGAAAACAATTGGTCACAGTTGTCTTTATAACAACCCTTAAAATATTTGAACATGTTATCAGGTCTCCCTCCCCACCCCCCAGCTTTTTTTCTCAAGAATAAATATGCCCAGTTTAAACCTTTCTTCATAGATTAGGTTTTCTAAAATTTATTACTTTTGTTTCTCTCCTACACTCTCTCCCATTATCTTTCCAATAGTGCAGCACTAACAACTAGAAACAATACTCCAGGTGAGGCCTCACCAGGGTATCGTAGAATTGGTGAGTTACCTCCAGTAGCATACATATTTTCCTGTTAATTCACCCCAGAATATTTGTCTTTTTTTTTTTTACAGCTACAGCACATTGTTGACTCAAATTCATTTTTGATTTGCTATAATCCTCAGATCCTTTTAAGCAGTACTGCCATCTAGCTGGTTATTCCCCATTTTGTACTTGGGCATTTGATTTTTCTATTGTCTTTACTGAATATCATGTTGGTTATTTCAGACCAATTCTCTAATTTGTCAGGGTATGCCCATCCAATATGCTCCCACACAACCAGTCACATCCCATATACAGAAATGAATCACCACAGGCCATGGCAGCATGATCCTACTTCACACTCAGGAAACACAAGGGGCCTCCTGCTGAGCATATATATAAACGGGTAAAATGGCTTCATGACGGCAATGAGTTTTTAAACTATTAGTTTGGAAAAAAGAAGATTAAGGGGGGACATGATAGCGGTTTTCAAATATCTAAAAGGGTGTCACAGGGAGGAAGGAGAAAATTTGTTCCTCTTGGTTTCTGAGGACAGGACAAGGAGTAATGGGCTTAAAGTGCAGCAGGGGAGGTTTAGATTGGACATTAGGAAAAAATTCCTAACTGTCAGGGTGGTCAAATATTGGAATAAATTGCCAAGGGAGGTGGTGGAATCTCCCTCTCTGGAGATATTTAAGAACAGGTTGGATAGACATCTGTCAGGGATGGTGTAGGTGGAGCTTGGTCCTGCCTTGAGGGCGGGGGGCTGGACTCGATGACCTCTCGAGGTCCCTTCCAGTCCTATGATTCTATGATTCTAACCACTTCTACTGTTGTTTTTCCAGTCACTCTTTTCTCACATCTCTCTAGTCTATGAGATACACAGGGCCTTCCCCACTGCTTTCCACCTATGCCAGTATTCTGCTACAGTCTTGACATCTTCCCATGTTTGATAAGTTTCAGCTCTGCTTCTGTTATGTGTTTCCATGTTATCCTTGATCTACCTTGTTGCCTTGTTCCCTGTGGTTTTTAGGCCAATGGTTGTCTTGTTATGTAATTTGGCTCTTTCCTCCATGCATTTCATAGACATCTTTGTTTCTGTTGGATAATTTCCTGACCCATTGCTTTCTGTTTCACTCTCCTAGACTCTCTGGATAAGGCCCTAAGACAGAATAGATCAGACACGTAATGGAGAAACACTGATTTCTCTCAGCTGGGATCTGGTCTGTGAAATACCAAGGAAATCGGAAAAATAACTTGACAACCAAAACATTAAGAGCAGAAAGTGAGACTGCAGCACTGCCAGCGGCACAGCACATGGTATGAAGGAGAATCATTCTGGAGAACTTTAGTCTTCAAGGCTCTCATCCACTCTGGGGCTTTTCTTGAGCTTTAAGGTTACTTTTATGCCTGTTAGAACTAGCAGTAATATTTCCAGAAAACTTTCCTTTCACCAGAAAATGCCAGTTCACTGAAGCAAAACGTTTAGTGAAATTGATTACAGATTTGACAAAATTTTAGTTGACATTTCAGCTGGGTCTCCATGGCCCACGGTGCTGCAGCAGAGAGCCTGCAAGGTCCTGACAACACCTCTCTTGGGCTAGGAAGGCCCAGGGGTCCCCTGCTGGAGTTAGGACTCTTAGGCTACCTCTAAACTACAACCCTCTGTTGGCAGAGGGATGTAAATGAAGCACTTCAACAGTGCAAATGAAGCAGGGATTCAAATATCCCACACTTCATTTGCATAATCGCATCATGGCACTGTTTCGAAATGTGCTTGTTCGAAACAGCGCCATGATGCAATTATGCAAATATTTAAATCCCTGCTTCATTGGCACTTTCAAAGTGCTTCATTGACATTCCTCTGCTGACAGAGGGGTGTAGTTTAGACGCACCCTTAGGGTTGCTAGGGTATCTGGTGTGCAGCAGCGTTACCAAGTTCCCTGAGAGGAAGTTACTCTGATGGCCAAGACTCCAGCCCATGCACACTGCTTGGGTTGGTCCTGCTTTGGGCAGGGTGCTAGACTAGATGACCTCCTGAGGTCTCTTCCAGCCCTAGGATTCTATGACTCTATGATTCAGAAACCTGAAAGCCCTGGATACCCTGCTCTAGCCAATGCTGGGCTCCCAACCAGGGAATCCTAGCAGTGAAAATTACTCGAAAGTCAATTTCACTTTTTTTTCCAGGAGCACCACGTGTCAGTGTTTCCAAAACAAAAGTTTTCAGAGAAATTTCAAGATTTGGTTTCATTCCAAATCAGAATGTAAGCAAATTCCAATGTTTCAAAGCTTCTCACAAACCAAAACTCCCAAGCGTTGGCCAGCTCTAAAAATAACCACAACCAGCAAGATCCTTTGTTGTCTGAGTGAGATGACGTGAGTGGAGCTATCTTGATTGATCTAAGTCCAGAAATGAACCATAAGACAAACTCTGAGAAAAAAAGCTGTCTGTACCTACCCTCTAAATGTTTTTTATGGTGGGTGGGGGAAGCTAGGGAGTAGAAGAGCTTTCTCATCAAATCATACAGTTAATTAAATACAGGAACAGTGATTGCTTTCAAGCAGGACGGCACAGTCCCACTTTATGTGGGGTCACCAAATCCTCTTAGGCTTTGAAAATTTGCTTTTACTGGCTGCTGTTCTCACGGTGCCACCTCTAAAACCAGGAAGCACATGGAGCTTCCTCTCCATCCGGCTACTGAACAGGAAACGTTAGAATCTTGGATATCCACGAATATGCAAGCTGGAAAGTTTGGTAGACAAGCAGTAAAGGAACTGACGCACCCTCCAACAGCATGATTGCTTCCGACTGGCAGGCCATCAAGATTTCATGTGTTTTCCCCCATTAGCCTCCAAACTGAGTCAATATTGAAAAATTAGTGTGTTGACCTCATACACAAATACTGGAAATTGGACTAATTAATCTGAAAATCAGGCTTTAGGAAACCACTCGTCCATAGTGCACGCACCCCAGCTGTGCCACTGTTTCTGTGATACACATTCACTATCTGGAGAGGCAGTAATTTTAGCTGATTTGCTGATATAGAAACTTGGTTTTGCTGTATTATTTCATCAGCATTACACAATGACATATGGCTTGCTCAATGTGCCAGCGTGTATATAAAATGGGATGGATCCTTCTCATTTAGTCATCAGTTGGCAATACAGTTCAGCTTAGAAATATACCACATACTCTGCAGTGCGGAATATTTTCCAGGTTCTGTTCTGATTTTTCAGCTTTTTTCATTATTAATTTTAACAACAAGCAGATATTAAAATTTCATACCAATGTGGATGTGTGCATACCCAGCATTCAATATTTAGAGAGACAACAGAACACAATCTAACCAAAATGAGGGTTCCAAACTTTGCATGTCTATAGGAGGATTTTATTTAATCAACCCTCTGCTCTTCTTAATTATTATGCAAAACCTGCACTGTTACAGGTGGATACAAGCCATTGCATATGCCAGTAGAGCAGAGAGTTGTATACATGTAATAATGAAAACTCTGATAAAGCACATCACATTCACCTTTAGAAAACTTGATATTAATATTTCTAGACAAACTCACTCAACACCTGCAAGCTATTCTGAAGCCTCCAGCAATAATAATGTAATTGACACCATTATGGAAATGTCTGAGTTAAGTCAATAACAACCCATCTTCCTGGAGTGGTGAAATGGAAGATGTGAAAGCAAGGCACATTTGGCAATAAAATTAAAAATAGCAAAGGGTGAAAAGTTAAACGCTGTAAACATACTGGCAATCAAAAAGCCAACAGGCAGATATGGCTATAGAAAGCTAATGAAATAACTAGAGAAAATAAGAAAGATTCACAAATTTGGCCAAAAGTATTATTAGATCATCTAGTCCAATGGTTCTCAACAAGGGGTACACATAATCCTGGCAGTACAGAGAGTTCTTCCAGGGGATACTCAGCTCATGTAGACTAGTGTTTCTCAACCTAGGAGTTGCAGCATCCAGGAGGATCATGGTACATGTTTAATGGCATTGCAGGTGCAGGACTGGAGGCAAAAGGGGCAATTATTAGGGGTCACCAAATGAAATTAATAGGTAGATGGTTTAAAATAAAGTGAAGTATTTCTTCATGCAGCACACAGTCAACCTGTGGAACTCCCTGCCAGATGATGTTGTGAAGACCAGAGCTTTAACAGGATTAAAAAAGAACTAGATAAATTCATGGAGGTTAGCTCCATCAATACTTATTAGCTAGGATAGCAAGAATGATGTCCCTAGCTTCTGTTTGTCAGAAGCTGGGAATAGGTGACAGGAGAGGGATCACTTGATGATTATCTGTTCTGTTCGTTCCCTCTGGGGCATTTGGCATTGGCCATTGTTGGAAGACAGAATACTGAGCTAAATGGACCTTTGGTCTCACCAAGTATAGCCATTCTTATGTACGTGGCGCCCCATACCACAGGTGGCCCTATGACACAAAGTTACATGCTTCTGCCCTACTGCCTGGGTCTCAGGCTCCAGACAAGGCTCACAAGTGAAAAAAGCCAAGCTCAAGTATCACACTGACATTAAAGTCGAACATTTATATTCCAATCAATTTATTTTATAATTATATGGTAAAAATGGGAAAGTCAGCAATGCTTAAATAATAATGTGCGGTGACACTTATTTTAATATCTGATTTTTGTGTAGTTTTTAAATGAGGTGTAACTTGGGGGCATGCAGGACAAATCAGACTGTTGAAAGGAGTACAGTAGTCTGGAAAGCGGAGAACCACAGATATAGCCTGACCACCTGCATAACCAAATGAAATTTCATATCCTATGTTATCCCTCTCTTAAGCCCACTGATATATGTTTGACTAATGCCAATCTTATCAGAAAGGCATCTAGTTTTGAAAGGGCAAAAAAGGTAAAATATAAATCTTGCATCTCATACTTGTGTGTGTTGTCTACTTAAGATGGAAACTCTTCAGATCATTGAGTGAAGAGCTGAAGTTGTTTTCAGAACTATCTAGTAAATTCACAGCTTGTGTATAGATAGTGATACCCCACTAAAATTGATATATATTGGTCTCAGAGTCAAGTTTTTCTCTATTAAAATGTGATAGGAGCTTTTTTAATGTATCAGCTTTGCCAGACTGTTCCCCCATTCATCTATGTACACATCTCCTTTCATTACATCAGGTTTGTGGCAGCTTAATCATGGAGAATAGAGGTTCTAAAAAGGTAGGTAGCAATTTCTCATCAGAAGTATGAAAATGTATTTCCAACAGCAATAATCAGGTGAACAGAACCATCAATCTAAGGTTAGCACTAGAAGATTAGAAGCAAAAAACTATTCAGGGCAGTTTACGGGACAAGAAAAGTTAACAAATGAATTTAGTGTTCTGGAACACTCTTGAGTGAGAGTCCTGGAGACACATGTCTTCCATCAACCATAGTATAGGTCAATAATGGGCAACCTGCAGCACAATGGCCATGTGTGGCCTGTCAGGGTTCTGTGTGTGGCCCATGACGTATTTCTTTTGCCGTGCTCATGTGCAGGGTTGCCAGATGCTGCTGGTTTCTGGCCATGTCTCCTCCCCTCCCTCTGCCCCCAACTAGTATTACTAAATGGGTGATGTTTACCAATTCCGTTAACCAGTGGAGGCTGGGCAGCTCCTCTCCTACTACAGGCAGGGGCTGTTTCCCCTTTAATCGGTTAACGAGTTAAACATCATGTATTTTACATCACTAAGTTGGTCACTTATGTTATTCTTTCTATTTCCTAGCAATATGGGTAGCTTCGCCAGTAGAACATGATAACTGTGGTGAATCTGATTCATTTGTCTAAAAACAAATCCCTTTGGGGGGTGGGGTTTCTTTCCCCTATCCTTTATTGGTCTGTCTGAGCCTAGGCACTGTCGTGAATGTTTGAAAAACACCCATTACATAGTGGGCATCACCACAAATAAAAGGGAATACTTATAAAACAAGAACATATGACGTTACTGCTCTACCTGGAGTATAACTCCTAACTTTCATACCACCAAGTCAGTGTACTTTACACATTACCATAATGCTTAGATACTGTGTGAGACAGATTGGAACTCTACCCACTCAGGGTGCCACCTGATATGCTACTGAAACCCGCACACCTAGTGTGGTTCACTGTTCCATGTAGGGGCACTTAAACCACTTACAGTGAGAGATAAGAACAAGGGAGCTCTACAGTCTAAGCTCAAGCTGTAGCAGCTCCTATACTGAGGTCCCAGGTTTGAATCCACCCACTGATGGTTACACTAGTATCCCACTTAGTCCTCTGGCCCTATCAGCCTGGGTTTCCCTGAATTAAGTTACTGCACCAGGCACTCAAGCCCTTTTCCAGCACACATCTATGCAAGACCACGCCTTGCTACAGGCAGATCTCTGTGAGAGGATTCTGCCAGTACTTACGTGCTCATCCTCTATGGAGGAGTAAACGCACAATTAATATTGTTGTGCACTCTACAGAGAGATCTGCACAATGCAAGTTCATGAAATTGCCCTCTCCCTCAAGGTGGCGAGAGATAGGCACAACTTCCTGCCCCCCCAATA
The DNA here is from genome assembly GCF_049634645.1 of Pelodiscus sinensis. Classification (NCBI taxonomy): domain Eukaryota; kingdom Metazoa; phylum Chordata; order Testudines; family Trionychidae; genus Pelodiscus; species Pelodiscus sinensis. Next base: position 96,763,459 of record NC_134713.1, on the reverse strand, counting down.
TGAATTGTAAAAACAGAGGTGTTATAAACAAGAAATAAGTTTAATTAACTACAAAAGGTGAATTTTAAGTGATTATACGGGATAACAAACAGACCAAAGCAGATGAGTAATAAATAAAACAAAACATGCATACTAAGGTTAAGATCTTTAAGAAACTGACTACGCATCCTAAATGTTGATTTTTAGCAGATTGCAAATTCTTAAAGGTTAGCTACACTGCTTCCAGTTTAAATCTTCAGGTATCTTATTCACAGAGCAGACCCTTTTTCCAGCCTGAGGTCAGTACTCCTCCCCCTTTTCCTTTGTTCCTTAGGGCTACATCTAGACTACATGGCTCCGTTGTCGGAGCCATGTACAATAGTTTATTCGGCATAGTCATTATGCCTTGTGAAACGAGGTTTGCCGGAGTGGTCGACAAAGGCTTCCCTTGTCGACCGCACCACGTCTAGACTGCCGCGCTGTGCTGGATCAGTTGATCGTTGGTACAGCATGACGGCCATTTTTATTTTAATGAAGCGGGGATTATGTAAATCCCCGTTTCTTTGACTATTCCGAATAAACTATTTTACATGGCTCTGTCGACGGAGCCATGTAGTCTAGACGTAGCTTAGGAGTTTCCAGCAGTCATCCTGGGGGGCGGGATTTGGTGACAAGTGAAGGCAGATTAATTTACTCCCCAGATTTACATAATCAAGTCTTGACCTCTCCTTCTTTTTAGTGGAAAAATATTAGAAGTCCAAAATAGTATTCAGTACCAGGTGACAGAACCACCTTACTTAGTAGTGTCATAACCACCTTACTTAGTAGTGTCAGTACCAGGACACCTATCAGAAGGGTTAGTATCTTCATAATCTTGTTTCTTCCTAATGGCCCGTTGTCTGGTAGGTGTCTACCACATACACACCCAGCTATAATTAAACATAGTCCATATTCCCAACTTTAGATACAGAAATGATACGTGCCAGCAGCTTCAAACCTGGGACCTCTGGAGCTTAGTGTGTAGGAGCCTCTATAGTTTGAACTATCAAACCAACTGGCTCTCAGCTTTGGCTTTAGAGCTCACTCATTCTTATCTCTCGCTGTAAGTGCCACTGCATGGGATAGTGAAACACACCCATTAGGTGTGTGGATTACAATCACACTGAGTAAATCATAACCTTTCCAATGATCTCTCACATCTGGCATAAAACAGCTATGCTATATTCATACATCATATTTCTATGAAGTATTTGGAGTGTAATGTCACACTGCAGTAATGGATAGTGTAGAGAAACTTTAGTTAGCTGAAGTGCTAGTGTCACGCAATTAAGGAAACTTAGCTCTTCCATTCTAAGTCTATGTAATTTTTATGAAACTTTTACATCTTGAGCTGAAGTTCTCCACATTTGGTGTTTACCTAAAGGAGAACACTTTTTGGAAGGCTTGAGCTTGAAGGAAAATGGTTCAAGCTATATTATAGTCCAAAGAGAGTGCACAGACACACATTTCAGATTATAAAATAATCCTTTCACTTAAAACCACCCCCAATGGCTGAAGGCTGAAAGATGAGATTTGGCAAAGAAATAGCAGCACAGTGGAGATATGCCTTGGAGAGTCACGAGTCTTCGCAAACTACTTTTTGAGTTTGCACAGTAAGCATTAAAGGAATAGCAGTATTTCTTATACAAATATGGAGTAATGTTTTTGGGGGGGGAAGTACACATGCATGTGCCTGGTAATTCAACTCTATAGTAAAAAATGTATTAAGATTACTAGTGAATGAGGCAGATTCCACAGGAGCCCAGATTTATTCACACCACCTCCTTTCTGTTTTATAGCAATTCCTGGTATAACACACAGTATAAGCATAATTTCACTGTCTCACTGAAGGGCCCTTGACTCTTAAATTCTGTGAAGTTTCAGAAGGATAGGTCTACAACACAATTGGCAGGTGTGACTGTATCAGATATAGATACATCCACGTTCAGCTATGTAGCCAGGCTATGTCTGCACATGCTACAGTCATACCTCAGGATTGCCATGTAAAAATAGAAGAACATTTCCTGTTCTGAATTTCAAAAGATGTGAGAAACAGGGAATTACAATTTACAGCTTGTGTAGCATTAGCTCTGTCCCCCTATATGAAAAAGCTAAGATAGTTTAAAAAGACTATGATTGTTTAAGTAAAGATGACTATTATGTTGTACAACTTCTTTCCTACATTCTTGTATGGTGCACATTTAATATAGCCAGGCTCTGCAAAAGCTCCTGCCCCATTGATCACATTTCTTGCTGTAAAGCAGAACTCCATGTGTACTTAAGGTTGTGAAAACTATTGTATGAAATATTTATTGGTTGGGCAACCTCAATGTTGGCATGCTCAACTTAGGAGTACTTAATCATGCCATTGTAGTAGTTTTTTGCCAAATTTTTGTGCGTGCTTAGAGCTGCACTGGACACGAGAGGAAGACAAAATCCTGAGATTTCAAAAATGTAGCAAAAAAAAAAAATCAGCCCATGACTACCTGCAGAAGTGAGAGAAAGTTACATAAGAGGCTTTTTCATAATGTGGAATAATATTTGGTTTCCAATAGTAAGTGGGATCTGAATGACAAGAGAGTGGGTTCTTCTCTCGAAGATAGATGAAGAAATATAATTCACACATGAAAAAAGTCAAACTAGACGAAAAAGAGGTCAGAGCTACTGTTTTAGTGTCCTGTTAGCACAGAGACACAGAGATTTCTTTGTAGATTAGCATTAGGACAGTGTCAGAAAACAAGTCAAGCCACCAAAAATAATTTAAGTTGAATGGGGATATGATTGATGTTTGCCTAATTCACCCCTATCCAACTTGAACTCTTGAATGGAAAGTTTGAATCAGTTGCTGAGAGTCTTTCCACTCTGCATGATGTCACTTCATTAAATCCATTTCTTGCTTCATGTTTTGGCTCTCTGAACCACTGTAGAGTTCAAGCCTGAGCCTCAGGCAGTCTTCTGATTTCATCTAAGCCCAAGATGATTGATCTGTTTAGGTAGGTCTGCAAATCCCATCACCAGAAAGTTTGATCTTCATGCGCATTGCACAGCCATTCTCTAGGGTACATCAGTCTGTGAACATAGGGCCATAGGAAAATACACAGAACTTCTCCATGCAGATAGCAACCACTCATCAAAAACTTGAACAGGCTTATTTTCCAGAGTCTGAGCCTTGCCAGAATTTGCATGATAATAGAGGAGATTTCTATGTTCTGGTTTACACAGAGAGACAAAAATCATACTACATTTGCAAAGATGTACATACGAATGTGCCAGCTCATTGTCAGCCCTCTAAACAGTTCTCCCCTTCCCCCAATTCTATGTTTAACACAAAGCTACTGTGTGAAAGTATAAAATAAGTGTATTCCAGAGGCACTGAGACCACTGACAAAGGAGCATGAAGTCTGCTCTACAGCCTTAGCTGAGAACTAGTTGGTGTTTTTAGGTCATGCTGTAGAGGCATGTGGCTTTAGCCATGAAGGTCAAAAGTTCAATCCTTCCCACCATCAACTAGATCCGTTGGCTTTATATAAGCACCACGTCCTGCATTTTAAATTTTCATAAAACTGCCTTTAAAATGAAGTAGATGAATGTCTCTTGTCTGTGAAGTTCCTTGCAATTAGATCTAGGGCACTGAGTGAGTAATCAGTCATCATTGGCCCCTCCCACTTAATAAACCACACTATGACAGCTGTTCTTTAATTTACACAGATTGCAGACAGACAATTGCATGTTTAACTGCTGTGAATCATTAAGGGCCCAACCCTGCCTTACTCCTCAGAGTAGTCCCTTGGAATAAGTGTTAGAGGCATTCCTTAAACCTTCTAGTATCACAAGTCATATTAGCAAATACAGGTCTTCTTACTGAAGTAAACCAAAAGAAATATTAAAATAATTAGCTTGATTTAGATCTAACTTAATATAGTTTAACTACTCCACATAGCCCATAATAAATGAGAGTGGTAAAACAAGCCAGCCCACTCCAGCTAAAAATCAACACATTTTTATTTCAAAAGTTACTTTGTGAGAGACTATGGCTTTCATATTTAGGCAGGTAAATTTTTCATTAAAAGTACTATTTTCCTCAGTAATATACAAGAACATGTATATGTGTGTCAGTCTGAAAAGCTCTCTGCTGGAGGGCTGACATCCTGAATGGCTTTGAATAAACTCACAGGGGGCATCAAAGCAACCTTTTATGATAGCTCCAGAGCTATCAGCCTGTTCCTAGAAAAACCTAAAAAACAACAAATAGTCTTCCTGCACCTTAAACTGCCAGATTATCTGTTGTTTTTTAAAGTTTTTCCTTTAAGGATAGAACATTCTAGTGTCAGGCCTAATGTTTTTTGCAAGTCAAAATGGAGAACCCATTTAAGATTATTTGTTTAAAAACAGAGCTGTCTTGATAAAGGAAGCTATATATTTGCGTCATACCGCAACATTAAGCCGCACACCAACCTTTCCATTTGAGAGGTTTCACCTTCTTGTTCTCAACCCTTATCAACATTAAAAAAAATATGAAAGCCTGCAACTGATCTTCAGCAAAAAAAATATGCAAAATAAGCAAACACCTGTGGTTTAATCAATGAAGTCAGAGGCTTCGATACAATCCTTTTAAGCTTCATTACAGAAAAGAATTGGGGACTTTCCTTGTAAATAGCATCCCTAATTCAGGGCAGCAATGCTGAAATCTGTTCCTGTTAAGCATAGGTTATCCTAAAGAGATAACCTTAAGTTGGGGTTACAGCTAGAGCCCTGCCCGGATTCCTCATCCATCAGGCTCAACCCTTAATCCTGTCCTTTAGTTGACTTAAACCCTCATCCACAGCAGCAAGCCATCTAGAAGGGAGGAGGGAGAGAGCACAAATGAGTGCTGGAAGCAGGGGGTTTACAGAGAAGAGGCAGCAAGAGAGTAGGGACTAAAGATGATTTTAAAAGTATGAGTGCAGATAAAAGTTGCATAAAAGCCTTTTTTCTATAATGTGGGATCAGCAATGAAAGTAACTTAAAATTTCTTACAGGTATTGTCTTATTGTAACCTGGGTCCCTGCTCACTCTTTAAATAGCTCCCTGCTGGCTTTTGCTGCACCTTAGGCAGTTCTTGCTGGAGCTGCACACCTGGATGCACCCACCTAACTTTCACCTCTCTGTGGGATAGTAAATAAGTATGTAAGGGGCAGCGTGAGGGTCTCAAGAGGAGGAGGGGAAGGGAATAGATGTTGCATCATGTGTTGTTGCTACCAAAGGCTTGTGAGACATGGAACCCAGCAGCAGCAGCAGCTTTTGTTTGGTCTCATCACAGTGGAGCGGAGAGGTACAGCATTGGGACCCTGCCTGCTCCAATTCCCGCAGCAGCAGGTGAGCCCAACTGCCCAGGAACTGGCCCATGCCCAGGGAACTGCCCCCACTTCCCCTGCAGTTTCTGCTCCAGAGAGCTGAGCCCTTTCCACATGCAGAAGCACAACTCGCTGTCTTTGCTGAGAGTTACCGCCTCCCTCCTCTCCTGGAAATCAGCTATCCCCTTGTCCAAAAGCCCCCTCTTGTGAGCAATGTAGGGGGCTTGGCGACGGTGGAGGCTGGAGTAACCCAAGAGTCTGCTCCACTCTTCCTCACCACCCATTTCCTGGCCCACTGTGCTCTGTTTCACTGCAGCATCAGAAAGCAGAAAGTCCTGGGCCGTCAAAGTGCTCCACTCTCTGTTGCCACAGTGAAGCAGAGTGCAGCAGGCCAGGAGATGGGGAGCAGGGCTAAGGTTGCCAGATGGTTTAAGAAAAAAAACAGATAAAAATTTGTCGAGAAAAAAAAACACTGGAGAGGAACCAGACCTGGGGCGGGTGACAGATTCAGGTCAGGCCGAAATGTGGTCGCTATGTGTCCCGAGTGTGGGCTTCCGTCAGGCGCCGAGCTGGACCCAGGAAAAACTTATTTAATTAGAAAATACCGGACATTTCTATGTCCAGTATTTTCTCAGTTTGTTTACTGGACACAAAGTCCAAATACCGGATACCTGGCAACCCTAAACAGGGCAGAATGGAGCAAGCTGCCAGGTCACTCTAGCTGCTGCCACTGCGGTGAGGGTAGAGCAGGGAACAACTTCTGCTGCCATCTGGCACCAGGCCCCCCCCAAGTAATCCCCCACCATGGGACACTTGAGGTGGCTGCCAATGGGCTTGGGCAGCAGCCCCAAACAGTCCTATGGATGGGACAGCTCTGCTCCTATGTTTAGAATTTTACGGTGGAACATACATATCCCCTGTTAATAACCAGCAAGTGTCCTCAAGAAATGCTACATCCAGAACTTGGAATTTAATAAAGTCTCTTAGAGACAGATGTGTGGGAAAAGAGATGAAAATAGAACTGTAAAACTAGTTTACATTGAAACACACAGGGTCTGTGTGCTGATAATATAACCATCCTGATAACATAAGCATAGTTCAGATTACTCCTATTTGAATCTCAAATAAGAGATCAACCATCAATTACCTGAAGCCTAATCAGGAGTTGATAAAACCAATGATCTTGTTAATTGTTCTGTTTCACAGTGTTATGATAGCTTCCCAATGGGATGCATTACAGCATGTTTATGTAACACCTACGAACTCTATGTTAGAGAACTCTACTTTCACAAAGTGCTAAATGAGCTTACCTCTCAATCCCCACCTTCTGAAATGAGGAACAACACAAAACTCCTTGAAATGATCAACATTTTTTCTATTAGACATCGTTATTAAAACAAATATATACAAGCACGCAAAGAGCCCAGAATTTATTATCATAAAACTAAACAATGATTCTCTGTGCTAAAAGCACTAGTTACAATAAAATTGCAAGTCCATTTTCTCTAATGTTCAGTTATTTTATTCTTTCATTGCAGCCAGTAACTGGGCTGCCTTGGCTCTGTCTCTGCAAGGTCCACAAAGTCACTACGAGACCTTGGATTCAGAAACCCACCAGTGCAGTTTATTTACAGTCTTGTTCCCACACCACCATTTCACCCTTTACAAGGAGCCCTTCAACATCTGCAGGTGGGAGAGTTAACTCCCTGCTTTTCTCCTTTCTTCCTGCTCTCTTCCCCCAGGGGCTTTTAGGCAGCCCCAGCCTAATTAGGTAGCAGCTGTCTCTGCTTCCCAATCAAGGCTAGGTTATCTCCAGTATGCTCTATTTTGTTCCTCTAATAAAGAATGGGCATGAATTCTGGATCTGCAGACCTTTGTCCCGCATCCTGTCACATAGACTCAGCCCCATTAGAACCCCTTCAGAATGGAGAGTGAGGCCTCTAGCATCCCCAGAGACTGCCTCCTCTGAGTACATGAGGGCAGTGTTTGCTTCTAGAAATCCTAGGAGTGCGGGGGAGGCAACACCAGCCCACACACAGGGCAAGTACCCAGCCTCTGGCCATCTCAGAGCCTTCTCCCTCCAAATATGAGGACAGAGGAGAGCACTCCCCAGAAGGGCACAAAAGGGGGATGTCTTTTGAGCAAAAGGCTGTCCATTTGCAAAGACTAGTCCATTTGCAAATGAATAAAATGGAAGACAAAATAATTTTAAATAAAAACCACCACACTGTATCAGACACTAATGGACAAAATCTGCCATATGCTCCATCAACATATAGCTGTCAGCAGCAGAATGCGAGGACCCATGGAAAATGCTAGAAGCACTCAAAAGCTGTTTTTGACCTGCAAGGAGTACCATATGCAAAGGATCTCTTTTCTACAATTCATCAAGAATCTGGAGAAATAGCTCAGTATATTGCCAAGCTGTGCAAGATGCTTGTCTCATGCAGTAATCAAACCTTAAGAGATGAACTATTTAGCAACGGATTACTTATAGCAGGCCTGCACAACATACGACCTGCGGGCCGCATGTGGCCCATAAGGCTCACTGTGCAGCCCGTGACGACTACGGATGGTGCAGCCCCATCTGATCCACCGGCTGGGCGGAGGAGCAGAGCACCGCCGGGGAGGGGGAAGTGCGGCAATTCTCGCTGCCGGGCTATGCAGCTAACCTTATTTGGAGATAAACCTGACTTCCAAGGATATTAGAAGCAAAATAAGGTAACCAATCATGTTAAGGCACATAAACCAGGAAGGATGTTAACCCTATAAGACCCCTTGCTTACTTGATGCTGGGGGTCGGCTTTGCTTTGAGCACTGAGCTCTTTAGCCGAACCTTGCTTGCAAGCAATAAAATTGAGTTGGACCCAGCCTGAAAGTGTGACTCTTTTCTGTGGGCAAATTAGACTAGCCTCCAGGGGACGAACCTTGCAAATTTATGCAACAGCTGCCTATGTGCAGCTCCGGTGTGAGGAGGCGGGGTGTGAGCCAGAGGGCGGGATGCCAGCAGACGCCAGGACGCTAGCGTGACATGGCATCGTGACATCACGGCCAGCAACCGCCAGATTAAAAAAGGCTCTGGCAGCCCCGCAAACTGGAAGGCAGAAGCCAGGTAGGGGAAGGAAAAGGGGAGGGGGGCAGGTCAGGAGAAAGGGGAAGGCACCAAGGGGCAGGGTGCAGGAGAGACAAATGCCAGGGGGCCAAGTGGAGACAATGAGGAAAAGGGCAGGAGGGGAGGTGTCAGTGGGAGGGGGGACAGGGTGATTCTGGGAGAGGAGAGGCTAAGGGCATTGGGAGCCATATGTTGTGCAGGCCTGATTTAATTAAAAAATTCTTAATAAAGTATCACCACTCCCTCCCCCGCAAACCTACCCTTGCGGCCCGCAGCTGTTTTCTTTGGAGTAATATGGCCCTCGCCGCTTTCTGAGTTGTGCAGGCCCGACTTACAGGCATGAAAGATACAACTCCACTGAAAGTGCTGGGAGAGCCCACACTACTCTGAGAGCTGCAAACACAAAAGTAGTGAACAAGCTCACATCCCTATGCACAGCAGAGAGATAATTCAAGCAGTAGCACAGGAAAGAATAATACTACAAGGAAATAAAAGCCAAAAATTAAGCAAAACTTTTGTGCAGAAGCAAATGCACAGAAGAGAAAAAAAATGTAAAGACAGACTTGTGGTACTGTGTTGCTAGAACAAGAGGTTAACAGAGGAGGTTCCGTATGTTGGGTCATATGCAATAATTGTGACAAGAAAAATTATAATGGCAAAGCTTGCAAAATTAAAAATAAAATGCACCATATCAAGGAAGAAAACAGTGAAATAAAAGATGAGTTTTTTGCATATATGACATTAATGCAGTGGAAAACAATCAACTTTACAAGCCTTTTTTTTCCCTCCTTTTGGCTATCACTAGATGCAAAGATGAGACAATAGCATACAAACAGGAAATTGAACGTCAAAGAGAGAGGGGGATAAATGAATGTGCTAGGTTACAAGAGACTCTCTCAGCAAAGTACAAGAGAAGAAAGCAAAGTTACAATCCAACCAAAGCTAAACTAACATTTATGATGGCATAACAAGACAAAGTAAGTCACGAGCAGAACACCCAAGAAAAGTATACATGAAAATGCTACAGAAAACAATGCTTTCAGCTACAAAGAAATTCATAAACCTGGCGACACTAAATCTGAGACAAATAATTCATATACAGATGCATAATTTTTTTTTGTTTATCTAGAGCAGACAGAAAATGCACTGGGACTTCCTTGAAGCAAAGCTTATAAAAGGTTACCAAGATGTTTTAGGATGGAATGTCATCCAGGTATGTTACACCTAGAAATAGATTAAATGATTAAGTCAGTCCCCAATGTGTTGTAGCTTATCCATTTGATTAAAAGAAAAACACGAGAGCAATAAGGTAAAGAGTGAGCAAAGGCATCATTGCAAAAGTCACTGAGCTCACAAGTTAGATATGCAGCTTTCTTGCCATTGAAAAGCAAGGCAAGTTGTGCATAGGGATAGACCCAAGCAATTTAAACAAAACCACTAAAAAAGACGTCACAGCAAAATGCCTACAACCGAGGAAGTTTCATCTGACTTAGCAAAAGAAAAAAATATATGCTCAGTGTGTGATGCTAGAAGAAAAATACTGGCAAGTGCTACTGGTACTAGGAAGGCAGCTATCTCACCACATTTTTTACACCAACTAGTAAATTGATTGAGAATGCTGTTTGGAGTCAAACCTTCAGTGGAAGAATATCAGTGCTGCCAGCAATGTGTATTAACATTGCTCACAGGAATCAGCAATAGCTGATGACATTCTGATATCTAGATACACAGACCTTCATCTGCCACAACTTCATCTGTCTGCTCAAAAGAGCCAAAGAATAAATCTATAATTGCATAAAACCAAGAAAAGGCAGTTATGTACAGTAGTACACAGGTGAAATTTGACTTCTCAAGTGATGCCAGATGACCCCAAAAATACTGCAGATGCACACATCCTTGAGGGCGGGGGGCTGGACTCGATGACCTCTCGAGGTCCCTTCCAGTCCTATTATTCTATGATTCTATGATTCTATCTAAAAGATATTAAAAGAGTTCAGAAGCAAATAGGGTTTGTAAGAATGACCATTTCTTCCCAGTCTCTCAGATGCGTGTGAACCACTGAGGCAACCACCAAACTAAGATGCATTATGGACACTGTTACCTCAACATGATGCAGTCCTCAGATATATCAAGAAGCTGGTGACCAACTACTCCATTACAAAATACTACAATGTGAAAGAATGAGTAACCCATACAACGTGATGAAAGCGAGAGGAAGCCCAGGGCATTATACCTACTATAAAACAGACAGCTGGTAGCTTTCATGTCAAGATCACTATTGCCAACAGAACAAAGATATGTCTAAGTAGAAGAGGACAGTCTTGCAATAGTGTTCTCATGTGTGAAATTCAACCAGTATGTTCATGGACAGGAAACAATTAGTGGTATATCACTTTCTAACTAAAGAAATATTTTTAAAAAGCCACTGCCAGCAGCCTCAAAACACCTTCTGCACACGCTACTGAAATGACAATATTACAATTGACAGGAATAGTATGAGAAAGGGACTGAGGTGTACATAGTTGACTTTCTATCCAGAGCAGTCCTACAGCACAAAGAGCTGGCAACTATACAAGAATGTGACAGCCTGACAGAGGCCTCAGCTGAGCCAGTTATGTGCCAGATTCAAGGCAGGAGCTGGAAAGAATCCGAGAGCAAACTATACAAGACAAAGATTTATGATGTGCTCACATTCATCATTCTGTCAGAATGCACAGACATCAGGGAAGAAACTCCACCTGTCTCTCATGAATACTGGAACTAACCTGACGAGATGAACAAACAACAATTGAGGCAATTAAATCATAATACCTAGATAATTGAGAACAGAAACTCTCTTGTGAATACATCAGAGCCATTCAGGAATGGCAGTTGGATCCAGAAAGCTAGAGATGCTATATACCAGCCAAACATGACAAAGAGTATCCGAGACCTGATGAGCAGTTGTGGTCCTTGCGGGGGGAATGCAAAACAACCAGCAAAAAGACAATGAAATTGCTCTTCATCCTCTTCAGAACTTGGACTTTTTCACCACAAATCACACAAAGACTTACTACAGACTTCTATTCAGACTTCTGGAAACTAGATGAACTATCAATTGCTAACAGAGTAAATGTCACAGAGCAACAAAGCATTTCAGTGGGCATGGTATCCCAACTTGTGCACTTACAGACCCAAGTTTACTTCCAGCGAGTTTGGTCATTTCCACAGGAATGCAAATTCAGTCCCACAGCCAATGAAATGGCAAAGAAAATTCAACAGTTAAGATTGCTAAAGCGATTAAAGCAAGTTGCAAGAATCAAGAGGAAAAATATGAGAGTTGGAAAGCCTTTCATGAATGGATAAATACTGCCAAAGAAGGCCTTCAAAGCAGCCTGATATCAAGACACATGCATATTTTGGTACTTATAGCCTTAACATTACTACCACTGACAGTGGTAGAAGCAACAGATAAAAGAGAAAGACCGACAATGGCCAAAGTCTACTATGATTGACCTGCTAAAGAACTTCATATAACATAGCTACAGAGGGGCATGTATTTCACCAAAATTCACAAATGCATATGCTTTTTACAGACATCTTAAAAAACATTATGTGGAGGATGTTGAAATATGCAGTCCAAGGAGACTACATCAGCAGGACACAGAAGAAATGAGTGCCTGATACTTATCAGAACAGATTCTGAAAACACCACTCCCCCTCCACCAGAACTAAGTGCAGGCAGTCTCCTATTATGACAAGAAAGACTTGCTCAGGCATCAGGTCACCAGCTAGGTATATACAAAATTTTGTATAATGCCATGAACCAAGCCTCCCAAATTCATAGGAAAATACCTTAGTTGCCAAGCCAGAGTGTTAACGGGGGAGAAAAAAGAAGAGTTGGTGTTCAGTTTTGTTAAATTCATATATTATAGTGCCACAGCTGCAATACTAAGGTTGCTTCATGACATCAATTTAAAGCTCAGCCTTTTAAAATCCTCTAAAATCAGAATACTTAGTAGGATTTCTTTGAAATGTAGTATGCCTAAATAGGGTGCAGGACATGCTTGATGACACAGATTTTTGGAGTCATTTGAGCCAGACTTTCTGAAGATAAAAAATCCTGTTTTGGGGTTGGGGGCTCAATAAGTTTCTAGGTAGTTTTTTGTTTTGTTTTTGTTTTTTGTTTTGGCCCAGAGCTAGAGTTCAAACTGCTGATACGAGGCAAGTCTAAAAGGTTGAGTTTTACCCAAACTCAGTTGAGTTTTACCCAAAACTCAGTTTTATCCAAAGAAGTGCATAGCACCCAGTAAGTCTTTGCAGGATCCTGAGATCAGTATTTAAGATAATGTATGTTTGTTTTTAAACTGCACATTTACCAACTCAAAAAGGCTACAGAGTTTCCATTCCTGCCACTTCATATACTTTAAAGCTTGACTCTTGTAAGTGCTCAAAAAACCCCAGATAACTGTATTGCCTTGACATTTAGTGTTCCCATGATAGACACATGGTAGCATTTGTGATCCAAATTTGGAGTCATTTGCCCAAGGTCTGTCCAAAGTGTAGACTCCCCCACAAAAAATACTTTCTTTTTGCTGCCTTTTACTGTTCCACTGAGAGGCACAACGACCAGACAAATTATAGACCACTTGAAGAAATTAATGACAAGCCCCCAACTAAGACAAAGGGAGTTTTGCACTCAGTGGTTAGGGGTTGCTACAATTCAGGAGTGTTGGGGAGTTGCAGTTTTATTTTGGGAGGAATGTAATCAAAGCATTAGGGAAGGGGGGGGGAGAATAGATGTGAATGCTTCCTGGGAGGTTGCAAGAATGAGGACCATAGGGAGAGAGGCAGTTGGGACTGAAGTGAGGACAAGGGGATATTGGTGGGGCAAGGATTTGGGGGCTCTGGTGAGGAGAATTGAGGGCAGGTGGGAGTGGAGGGCATGTTAGCCCTACATTCTCCACAAGGTGCAAATAAGTGATAGTCACATAAACACCACCCTATACTGAAAACCTACCGACCGCTATGCCTACCTTCATGCCTCCAGCTTCCATCCCGGACACACCACACGATCCATTGTCTACAGCCAAGCACTAAGGTACAACTGCATTTGCTCCAACTCCTCAGACAGAGACCAACACCTACAAGATCTTCACCAAGCATTCCTGAAACTACAATACCCACACGAGGAAGTGAGGAAACAGATGAACAGAGCCAGACATGTACCCAGAAACCTCCTACTACAAGACAAGCCCAAGCAAGAAACCAACAGAACACCACTGGCCATCACCTACAGTCTTCAGCTAAAATCTCTCCAACACATCATCATTGATCTACAGTCCGTATTGGACAATGATCCCTCACTTTCACAGGCCTTGGGAGGCAGGCCAGTCCTCACCCACAGACAGCCTGCTAACCTGAAGCAAATTCTCACCAGCAACTATGCACTGCACCGCAGTAACTCTAACTCAGGAACCAATCCATGCAACAAACCTCGGTGCCAACTCCATATCTACACTAGCGACACCATCACAGGACCTAACCAGATCAGCCACACCATCACTGGTTCATTCACCTGCACATCTACCAATGTAATATATGCCATCATGTGCCAGCAATGCCCCTCGGCTATATAAATCGGCCAAACTGGACAGTCCCTATGTAAAAGAATAAATGGGCACAAATCAGATATTAGGAATGGCAATATATAAAAACCTGTAGGAGAACACTTCAATCTCCCTGGACACACAGTAGCAGATTTAAAGGTAGCCATCCTGCAGCAAAAAAACTTAAATACAAGACTTCAAAGAGAAACTGATGACCTATAGGTCATCTGCAAATTTGACACCATCAATTTAGGATTAAACAAAGATTGTGAATGGCTAGCCAACTACAAAAGCAGTTTCCCCTCTCTTGGGCTATATCTACACTGGCAGGTTCTTGCACCAGAAATATGCAAATGAGGCTAAGCATGGAATATCGCTGAGCCTCATTTGCATACCTAATGAGCCGCTCTTTTTGCATGTGGATACTTGTGGATTTGCAAAGCTCTACCCATTGATCTGTGCTCCTTCTGTGTCCAGGTTGATCTAGTCTCAATGGAGCACATATATTCCCATTCTCTACCCCTTCATGTGAGACAGGTTCTAGGAGGCTTGCTGTTTTGAGAGGGTCTGAGGCCCCCACCTTGCTCCCCAGTCACTTGTGATTGCAAGTGGGGAGAAGGTCCTGCCTCTAATGCACTCTGGCAGGGGATGAGAACATTCACGGCATTGACTGAAGTAATGCAAACATCTCAGAATTATTAGTTCAGTCTGTAGTAATCTCCGTGAGCATTCACATGTAGCCAAAACCACCACAGTGAGATGAACAAACCCCTTCACACATTTCAGAGCCTCCTGCATTGCAGATGGAGGTGTTGAGGAGTCTTTTATCTCTAGCCTTATTTAAAGGATGACACTTAGAAGTGCTCTAAAACCTGGATTTAATTGTCTGTGCCTTGTAGGCATGCAGAGTAGGGTTAGTGACACACTCTGGGGTTCATTTGAGCCATGGCTTCTGGAGCTATAACCCTCTACTCCCCCCCTCCTTTTTTTCCCCACAGAACTAGAAATAAACCAGTGCTGTAATGTAGGTCAAAATTATCTCAGTCACTCCATTTTTACCTAGGGTTGCATGTGGCACTGTTTAAATCTTTGGGGTAACCAAAGTGTCAATGGTTGTCAAGGGGTTCTTTCACATCCTTGTGACCAGGCGTGGCATAGATGCCTCCTCTCTCTGAATACTCAGTTGCTCTTGTGGTTTCTCTTCTCACAACTTCTAAAGGCCTCCACCACCAACTCCTGTTCTCTTAGGACTGGTTTCCCTGACAGGCTCTTCATTGTCAGCTCCTGGCCCCCATTGGACTCAATAACCATTTGTAAGTCTCTACCAAGTTTACAGCCATGAAAAACTGTCACAGGCCGTGAAATCTGGTCTCCCAACATGAAATCTAATATTTTGTGTACTGTTGCCCTGCACAGATTTCACAGAGGAAACCAGCAGGAGGGGTCCTGACCCAAAAGGGAGATGCACAGGGGCTCACAAGATTATTGGGGGGGGGGGGAGAAAACATCACACTACTGCCACTCTTACTTCTGCACTGACTTCAGGGCTGGGCAGCCAGTCAATGGTGGCTGTTGATCAGGCACACGTCTTTAAAAGCAAAGCCCTATCAGCAGCAGTTCAGAAAGAAGGATAGCAATAGCAATACCATACCATGCCACCCAACTTCTGCACTGATGAAGGTGGCAGCTCTACCTCCAGAGGTAAGCTCCCAGCTGACAGCCACTGTTCTCTACCTGCTCAGCTCTGAAGGCAGCACTGCCACCAGCAGTGATGCAGAAGTAAAGGTAACAATACTCCCCTTCCCACTCGCACAAAAACCTTGCGCCCACCCACAATTCCTTTTTGAGTCAGGTCCCTTACAATTGTTAACACACGACGTTTCAGATTAAAAGAGTTTAAATTGTGAAATTTACTATTTTAAAAAGCCTATGATTGTTAAATGTGCCTAAATGAATCATGAACTTGGTAGGGCCACAACCATGTGCATTGACAATTCAAAACAGTTGATATTACTGACCACAGTTGGTTTGCTCCATGCTTCTTCCCCTTGGGTTTATTGAGCAGTTGTAGCATTCACTGTCTCCAGCAGAGCTGTCCCCTCCACAAGATAGTTTGGGGGTGGCCACCAGGCCCCGTGCTTTGGGGGACCCTGCAGCAGCCACCTCAACTGTCCTATGGATGGGAACCAGGGGATTACCTGGAGGCCTGGGATGTCCCACCCCCCTGCACGCAGCACAGCAGTGGAAGCCAGAGTGGACTGGCAACCTGCTCTACCCCGCCCTGCTTTGCTCCCCCCCACCCTGGCTGACTGCAGCAGCAGGAAGCAAAACAGCTCACTCCAGGTGCTTTGCTTCCTGCTGCTATGCAAAAGCAGAGTGCAGTGGGCCAAGAGAGTACAGCGGAGTGGAGCAGGCTTCTAAGCCGCTACAGCTTCTGTGGTAAGTGCTAGGGTAGGGGAGAGTGACCCTTGTTGCTGCTCTGCACCAGGCCTCCGGCGGCCCCTTGCATCACACAGGGGAAGGAGCAAGGGGTTGGAAGGAATGCAGTGGGAGCAGAGCAGGGAGCAGAAGCAAGGCAGGGCAGCTGCCCCTGGCCCTGCACCCTTGTCCATCAGACATCCTCTTTCCTCTCCCATTCGTAGGGCTTCTGCATTTCTTCCTGCTGTAAGTCTACCTCTTCAAAAAGAGCAAAACCTTTTTATGAGGCCTACTTCTCCACAATAAAAAATAATAATTAAGCGTATGTCTCAGCCACTGAGGATGTGTCTACAGTACAGGACAAAGTCGAATTAAGATATGCAACTTCAGCTACATTAATTGCGTAGCTGAAGTCCAAGTACCTTACCTTGCCTTTTGGCACTGTCTACATAGCAGGAAGTCGAAGGAAGAACACTCTTCCTTCGACTTCCCTTACTCTTCATGAAAACAGGGTTACTGGCATCAACCAGAGTGCCCCCTCACTTCGAATTAGCTGTCGTAACTAGACTGCTAATTTGAACTCTGGAAGATCGACAGCTGCAGCTTCGATCTTCCTCTGTAGTGTAGATGTAGTGTAAGAGCATTTATGGCTTTTCCTGCAGTTCAGTCTCCCTGTTCCCCAATTCACCCAATGACAAGCCCTTCTTAGATATTCCATCTGGCCACAACTGTAACATCTCTTTAGCCAAGCAACAGGCCTGCTGGATCTCTCTTTTCTACTTAGTGCCTGTAGCCATTGCTGCTTCTTTCCCAGAGGATCCATAACAAGTACTACTGCTTCTTTTTTGCCAGGGCTAGCCTTTGTTGTGGTTCCAGCTGTACTCCCTTCCCCTCTCACCAAGAGGCTGAAGCAATACCCAAATGTGCTTCACGGACCCAGTCCTTTCCAGAAGTTAGCATATTAAATTCTGTGTCTCTGTCTGTCTCTGTACACACTTGGCTACGTCTAGACTGGCAAGTTTTTCCACAAAAGCAAAAACTTGCCAGCTATCTACACTGGCCACTTGATTTTGTGCAAAAGCACGGACGTTCTACTGTCCTAAATCAGTGCTTCTTGCGCAAATGCTTTGACATTCCCGTTCGGGCAAAAGCCCTTTTCCGGAAATGTTTTTGCACAAGAGGGCCAGTGTAGACAGCTAAAAACTGTTTTGCGCAAAAAAGCCCCGATGGCGAAAATGGCGATCAGGGCTTTCTTGTGCAAAACCGCGTCTAGATTGGCACGGACGCTTTTCCGCAAAAAGTGCTTTTGCAGAAAAGTGTCCGTGCCAATCTAGATGCTCTTTCCCGCAAATACTTTTAACGGAAAAACTTTTCTGTTAAAAGCATTTGCGGAAAATCATGTCAGTCTAGCCACTCTGACTAAGTACAGAATTTGGGGGACATTTTAGTATATTATGAACAGCGGTGAAAGTAACTTAAAATTTCTTACAGGGACTGTCCTATTGCAGCCTGGGTCCCTGCCAGCTCTTTAAATAGCTCCCTGCTGGCTTTTACTGCAGCTCAGCCAGCTTTTGCCAGAGCTTCGTACCAGGGCACGCCTACTTACTTTCACCTTTTATTGTGAATATCAAAATGTAGAATGGCAATGAGTTATGCCAGATATGCCATGTAAGATTTCTGAAAAAAAAATTGTAATCTGCCAGAAATGAACATCTCATTTATATGTTTGTATCACCTTTGCTTTTTGGGTTATATATACATGTGTGTCTGTCTGTCTTACAAAGCTTGTGCTATGCTTCTGGATGATACCCACAGACAGTTTGATAATGCACTGCCTCGTTTGCTTGATGGCCTATCAAGAACAATCAGCTACTCAACTGACACATTGAGGGAAGGCAAGTAATATACTTTATGACTCAGCCCAGCATGTTGGTTTCTCTAACTTTTCGGTTGTAATGTAATGCTTTTAATTTATGAGAGTGCTGACTGTGAATACAGCAGAAGGGAGCAACCAGTCTAATAACATTTTAGTTGTGTTACGGAGGGAAGAGCTGGAGACAATGACTTTGTGGGAATTGGTGATGGGGGAGGGGAGAAGAGAATGACAGGAGGGTGTGGAATAGGTGGCTAGTTCCTGATCTTGTGGAAGATTAATGTGGTATTTTCATCAGACCGTGTGGAGGTTTGGAACCGACAACACAGATACTTTGATTGCTGAGGAAAAAGGAATATGTGCTGCCAGGGTTGCCAAACTAGCTTCTGGGACATTTCTTGATCATAAGGTTGCAAAAGTTTGCAAGAGATCAACATTTTTGATCTTTTCTCTCTTTCAATAGTATTAGCTGGAATCCTCTAGGTGAGAGTTAATGGGTTATAAAAAGAGGTGAAGGGCTTGTATGTTTTAGCAGCTGCGGCATCAGCAAAGGAAACGTGTGTTTAGGGAATTAATGGAAAAGGACAGAGTTAAGGCTGCATAGGCAAGGTTAATGGGGTATTTCTTGGTTTTCAGATATTTGAAGTTTTTTCAACTCAGCATTCTGCAAGAGGAGTGACATAGCATCAAGCACACTTATCTCTGCATTAACATGTTTTTGCCATTTAATATATAAATCAAAATAGAGTTTTAAGGCAGTATGATAGAGGGTTAAATATGTAAATCAGGTTATATCAAAATTAAACACAAATACTATCTCAAGAGGGATATTATGATAGAGACATCCGTAATAAGGGATGCAGTCATACGAAAGTAGGCTTAAATAAAAATTAGTGCCTAAGAATGCAGAGATCTCTGTTTTCAGGAAGTGCTTAATGAGAGAGGGCAGTCGAGGTAGAGGAAAGAATAAAGCCTGAAAAGTTGCACTGTCTTGGCTGTCTATTTTTAAGAGTTCAGCTTCTTAAACATTTCCTCAATTCCATTTACAGTCTGTCTTTATTTAGAATCTTTCACTTCTCCTGTTCATCTTAGTTTCTGAACATCGTAGTCCTAGACTTACTTCTGCATTTCTCAGCTCCGGCCTTTGAACGTTTCATACCAGAGAGGCACAAGATATTCATAGCAAAACATTAAAGTGCTAAAAATGGAACCCCTTTCAAGTCTATGATGCTTTATTACAAATGCAGTGTTTTGCATAGAATTTGCTGGTGCTGCCGGCATTGTCAAGTTCAGTGTGGAATTGTTTTTACTAAATAGATAGTTGTGGAAATGCGGAGACAATTTTTCTTCCTTATTTTGCATTTTGAGTTAT
Organism: Pelodiscus sinensis; assembly: GCF_049634645.1. Taxonomy (NCBI): domain Eukaryota; kingdom Metazoa; phylum Chordata; order Testudines; family Trionychidae; genus Pelodiscus; species Pelodiscus sinensis. Next base: position 96,743,745 of record NC_134713.1, on the reverse strand, counting down.
TAGATGGATTTAGCTGCTACCATCATATGGTAAAGCATCCATTCTTTTTCAGAACTAACTGAGCCTATGTTGTGTGCTCAGGAAAGTTTGTAAAAGCTATTTTGATTTGGAATCTCTAAGGAGGAAGCTGTATTCACAGCTCTGAAGTGCTCACTTTGCTATGCAACTGCTTTCAACATGGTGAGGGGAATTTCTGGGTTTTCCTCTCATTCTTATCCCTCCCTCATTCCATTTCACTTTGCCTTCCTCACTTTGCACTTGGGGAGTCCATCATGCACACACTACAGAGCAGTGGCTCCTCAACTGTGTCTCAATCCCAACCTCAGGGAGATCACTTACTGTACAGAGAGATGAGTTAGTTCAGTGCCCATGAGAAACAATTCCTTGATATCTTATGCCAGGAAAGCTGTTGTATCACAGGTCATTAAGACTTTGTTTCAATTACAGATTTGATTCCTTGAGCCATATATTTTGTCATATCTACAGTACATGAACAGCCACACCCTATTGACTAAACTCTTAAGAGTCTTGTTTTAATATGCACCGAGCTTAGCATAACCCATGATGTATCCTCTGAGACCATCTTTCTCATGCAGCTGTTCTAAAGGCATGCGTAGCAATATCAGAAGGCTTGTCCCAGGATATTACAACTGCCTTCAAGAGCTCCATTTCTGACTCTTGTTTTTGGGAGGCGAACATCTGGGGTGAAATCCCATCCCCACTTCAATCAGTGGCAAAACTCTCATTGACTTCACAGGAAACAGGATTGCACTCCCAAGTACTAGTTACTGGGCAGTGACCACTTTACTAATTTCTCATTGATGTTTGCCACTTGGCTGAATCTGAATCCTGAACTAGAAATGAAAACCTTTATAGCCAACTACAAAATGCTGATTCTCAGATATTAAGCACAGTCTTTATCCCTTCTGCCTATTGATAAGATTATAACATTTCCTTCCTGACAGTACAGAAGAACACTTTTAAAGATTCAGACAGTTCAAACAAAGCATAACACGTATAGAACTGTATTGGGGTGGAGAAGATTTTTATGGGCTGTGCATTTTGGCTGTGTCTACACTGGCATGATCTTGCACCAAAGCAGCTGCTTTTGCACAAAAACATGAACCTGTCTACACTGGTTGGGAGTTCTTGCACAAGAACACTGACGTTCTAATGTGTGAAATCAGTGTTTCTTGCACAAGAACTATGATGCTCCCGCTCAGGAAAAAGCCCTCTTGCGCAACTGTTCTTGTGCAAGAGGCCAGTGTAGACAGGCAACATGAATTTCTTGCGCAAGAAAGCCCGATGGCTAAAATGGCCCATCGGAGCTTTCTTGCGCAAGAGAGTGTCTACACTGGCACGGATGCTCTTGTGCAAAAGCACATGCCAGTGTAGATGCTCTCTTGCGCAAATACTTTAACACAAGAACTCTTGCATTAAAGAGTATTTGCGCAAGATCATGCCAATGGAGACACAGCCTTTGTGTTTTATTGCCATACCTTTGCTCTGACCACATTATTCACGCATGATACAAACAAAGAATTAGTTGCTTAAAGAGTCTTTCTAAACAGCTGGCAATGTTTCAATTGTTCAAATACTCATGTGATATCAGCAGACCAGATGAAGGCTTTAGGCCTCAGTCAAGCATTGAAATTCTTTGCTGGAAACCAGTCTGTGTGTTAGCATGGTGAGGATTTATAACAATGCGCTTAGACTTTATAAAATATTTGTAAGTTGTGTTGTACATTAATTTCACATATATTTTATTACATGCTATAAAGAAATAATTACATTTTTGTTTTATAACTGTAAAAATGTTTTCTGTGAAACTATGAACACAGAAGGGACTGTCCTCTGCCTATCAAGAAGGCCTATTAGAACGAACCAGGACATCACACCACAAGGACTTTGTTAATTGCTCCCTCACCCCCATGAAGAGGCAACATGCAAAAGGGCAAGACTCACTAGCCTGAATTCTGGAAGAAGGAAATAAACATAGCAGACTAGAAAATATTTCATCTTTTTGCTGCTTAGAGTGGCACAAGGCTGGAGCTACAAAAGAGAAGCAAAGATCCCTTGGGTCAACCCAGCTTATCCTTAACAGATATTCAGAGCTGACATATTGCGATAACTCTGTCACCTTTTAAAACCATAGATTGTCACTCATTTGTGTATGGCTGTGTCTACACTGGGCCACTTATTCCGGAAAAGCAGCCGCTTTTCCGGAATAAGCTGTGAGCTGTCTACACTGGCCCCTTGAATTTCCAGAAAAGCAGTGACGATTTACTGTAAGAAATCAGCTGCTTTTCCAAAAAACTAGGCTGCTCCCGCTCGGGCAAAAGTCCTTTTTCTGGAAAACAGTTCCGGAAAAGGGCCAGTGTAGACAGCACAATAGTCTTTTCCGCAAAAAAGCCCCGATCGCAAAAATGATGATCGGGGCTTTTTTTCCGGAAAAGCGCGTCTACATTGGCCACGGACGCTTTTCCGGAAAAGCGGCTTTTCCGGAAAAGCATCTTGCCAATGTAGATGCTCTTTTTCCGGAAATACTTATAAGGGAAAACTGTTCCGTTTTAAGCATTTCCGGAAAAAGGTGCCAGTGTAGACACATCCTATGTGTTTGCCCGGTGATGTTATTCATTTCTTAAGTTAATAATTCCTTTGATAGTTTACTCCAGCATTGGCTACAAGCATTGTCTTTGGTGAGAGATCGAAGGCTCAAATTGATCTGGGGTAAGTGATTGGACTTGTTGGGATGAGGAGCCATCTGAATATTTTGGGGTCTTTGGTGTACAGAAAACAACTGCCACTAAATACAGCATGCCTGGGTGGCAAGATAGACTGTAATGCTCAATGTCTGAGACTTCATGGTTAGACTGTTGTACTGCTTCAGGAATGCACATTTCTTACTGGGCTGATAAAAATCTAAATTATAGAGCACTCTGCCAGGTGAAGTCTCTGTCCACAGCCTGTCCTAAGGCTGGCACTCATGGTCATGTGTTGCTCTCATCACCATGTCACCCATTATCTGAACTTTCCTTTCCAAAAGCTGAGCAGTATCTCTAATGACTTTTAGTTAGCCAGACACTAGATTATCTTCATCCAAATAGGGAATAGCTTAGATCATCTGATATCTATTGTAATATGTCATTATCAGAGCCCTGTACAAGCACTATTGCTCACCAAATGCCAATGAAGGAAGTTGGCAAGTGTAATTTCCCCCACTTTACAGCTCTAGAAACAGAGGGACAAACTTATTCCTAATGTGACAGATAAATCTGAGCAGGGCTGAGGCTGTCTCAGTGAGGTTAAAACCAATATTTTCAAAAATTACTACCAGTTTGGAGGGGTGTCTAAATTTGTGACCTCCAGTATGATCATCTGTCATGCTGAATACATAGGAACTCAGTATCTCTAGCAAAAAACAAAAAGATGGGACTAAAAATACCAGTGACCACTTGTGAAAGTTCAGCAGCATGTAACTTCCCTAAAGCCCAAGCCACTTAAGGGTCAGATCAGGCTCCTATTGAATTTTTCCACTGGTTTCAGCAGGACTTGGATCAGACTCAGGGTGAATTGTGGCATGACTGGGATAGAAGAACAGGAACTCCTGTTTTTCAATCCCATGATAGTCTCCTAAACCACACTGTGTCCTTCTTCAGAAGTCTTATAAACATACCATACCACTAAGCTTTGTGTGTAAGACATGGGTTTTGCTAAGATTTTATTGGGATTTTAAGTGTTTATGTTTTTTCCATTTGAAGTCTTTTAGTTACTATGAAAACAATCTGCGATTGCTCTGGATGGAATTTAGCGTCATCCGTTGTCAGTTTATTCCGTGGATTTAGAAATAATGAAGTATGAGGTAGTTATTCTGCCCACACACACACATTGTGTACATTCATCAGTGTCTCCCACCTAGCACCTTATGAAATTATACATATTTTTCTTCCAAAACACACTGCTTTGGCTCCTGGCTATGTTTTGACAGTCTGCACTTTAGTCTGAGTGCGGATAGTCTCATCTTACATCAGGACATGAGTCCCATTGTTGCAGCTACAGCAAGTCTTTGCATTGTTGAGTTATTCAGTATCTTCATTCCTTGGCTTGTAAAGCAACCCAGTAAATCCTGATAAAATCAAGGGCAGTTGATGGGTCCAAAGAAAAGATCCAGGTTAGGCTATGCAGCTGATCCAAATCTTTTTGGTCCTGGCTGTAACTAAACTGAAAGGGCTTCAAGAACACATTATTTCATGAGATTCTGGCACTTCTTGTTAGTTGCAGGCTAAGGAAGATTTTTCCCCCCTTTTGTGGCATTTCAATTTTGGCCAAAAAAGAAAAAAAAATGAAAAGGTGCGCAAAAACAAAACATTAAACTAAACTTTTTTTCCAATAGCCTTAGAAGTCTGAGGTTAGGATAATATTTCAGACCATTGTTAATCTACTCGAATTTCATTAAAGTAAGCTGAACACAAGTGACTAAACTTTTATAGGATAAGCTGAGCTTTCACAAGGTCTTCAAATCCTGACCTGTGCCTGGTTTCCTCCCAAATGGAAAAAAAAAAAATCCAGGGACATCTAGTTCAGGGATAATTGAATCTCTAGGCACAGCAACTAGAGAACATTGGGAACATTGTCAGGGAAGTATAAAAAATCCGTTTTTCCTCAGAGTAGACAAACCTAAAATGAAAGGGTGATGTCATTGGCTTTGTAGAGGCAAAGTACCCTGGAGTGGCTTTGGAAGTGACTAGGAAAGAGGCCACACCCTGATGTGGCTCTCACTGCATACGGAAAGAAACCTACTCAAGACAACAGCTGCTGTTAGAAAGACTCTAGTGCTAGAGTCTCATCAAGACCTGTAAGAATTTCTCAGCTAATAAGGGAGAAGCCTGGGGCACTATGCTGAAGAAGTCTGGGAAAAGGCTGGTTTGGAGGTCCAAAAGGCAAGCAAGCATAGAAAGTTGATCTGAAGGGAGAATAAATTGGGATGTCTGAGGACAGAGAAAGCGTAAGCTTTATAATAGAGAAACATTATTCTATACTGGTAAGGCATAAATAGAGGGATAAAAGACAACCAGGAGACTCAGATATTATTACAATCTCAAGTTAGGAAGTGAGATTTTTCTCTATCCACCATTACCCTTCAAGGACAAATATTAAGAACTGACATACTGAGTCAGACCAGAGCTCCATCTAACTCCAGTATCCTGTCTACTAACGGTGGTAGATGCTGGATGTGCCTCGGGGGGAAATGAACAGAACAGGGCAATCCTCAAGTAAGCTGCTCCCCTGTAATCTACTCCGAGTGTCGTGCTGAAGATGTTATGACAACATGTTACAAGGACAAGCAGCAATGGGCTTAAACTACAGCAAGTGAGGTTAGGTTGGACATTAGGAAAAACTTCCTGTCAGGGTGGTTAAACACTGGAATAAATTGCCTAGGGAGGTTGTGGAATCTCCATTATTACAGATATTTAAAAATAGGTTAGACAGACATCTATTAGGAATTATCTAGATGGTGCTTGGTCCTGCTGTGGGAGCAGTGGACTAGACTCGATGACCTCTCAAGGAGGAAAATTGTTAAGGGGACTGGACTTGATGATCTCTTGAGGTCTCTTCAGGTTCTAGTGTTCTATGATTCTATGACAGTTGAGAATAAATTAAAAGATTGTGATTTGGCCCCAGCACCCAGTATTATTCTCCACTAAAATAATATCTTCACAACCCACCTGATATCCCAGGTAAGTAAAACTTAACACAAATATAAGGTGAAAACAAAATGTTATTTCTGAAGGGAAGTAAACACAATTAAAGGAAGAAATAATAAGTAGACCAAAACAACACAATGATTAGAACCAGTTGGGCTTGAAGCCCAGCTCGCAACTAACCCTTAGCAAACTATGGGTATCCCTAATTAAAGTGCTTTTTGTACTTGCTGGGCGATTGTGATGACTGGCAGATGGACATCAGACAGTTGACCGGAAACCTGGCCATGGCAGTGGCTTTTGGGCTCTGGACCCTCTGTGTCTTAAGGTGGAGTTGACAAGTGGAACTTGGAACCTTGCTGAGTTGGAGCAGATGATATGGCTCAGGACAAACTCAAGATACTCCTGGATGGTTTGCAGGTAAGTGACACTGACTATGTTGATTCTTGATATGCAGGCAAAGTGACAGGTTCACAGGCTGCCTCTATGGCAAGCAGCAACAGTTGCTGGCGCAGCATCCTTATACAGACTTTAGAGTGTGAAAATGGTGTTGTGTGAGAGCCTTTGGCACCTTCTTTTCTTTTCTTGAATTTAGGGGAAAAGGGCACCAAAGTTTGATACAGAGGAGATTTCAGAATGCAACCCCTGTTGTTTGTTCCTATTCAATATGGTGATGTCAACAATATGGTATCCAAAATTATGACTATGCATAAGCAGCACACAAACAGCATAACATTAACCCCTTATAACAAGGATTCATATTACACAACAAAAACTTGAAAAATAAGGCTACACCAGCATCTTGCAGTTAGAGTCGTAGAGATACCCACAGCATAGAATTGCATCCCTGGTTATCTTGGCTAAGATCTGTAGATGGAACGATCATCCATTAACTTATCTAATTCTTTTTTTAACCCAATTATACTTCTGGCCTTCAGAAAATCTCCTGGCAAGGAGTTCCACAGGTGGAGTGGGTGTTGTGTGAAGAAGTATTTATAGAATCATAGAACACTAGAACTGGAAGGAACCTCGAGAGGTCATTGAGTCCAGTCCCCTGCCCTCACAGCAGGACCAAGCACTGTCTAGATTTCTTTATATTTGTTTTAAATATGCTACCTATTAATTTCATTGAGTGAATCCTGGTTCTTGCATTGTGTCAAGAGGTAAATAACATACCCTTATTCAGTTTCTCCTCAAAATCCATGATCATATAGACCTCTATTATATATCTCTCAGTCATCTCTTTCCTAAGCTAAACATTTCCAGTTTTTAATCTCTCTTTATATGGAAACTTTTCCATTTCACTAATAATTTTTGTTTCCTGTCTCTGAACTTTTTCCCTTTCTAACACATCTTTTTTGAAATGGTGTAAAGTGGCATCAGCTAATTTAGACTTCAACATTTTGTATATATAGTTGCTATGTTTTCCAAAGTACATGTATTTGTAATAATCAGCACTGAATTTCATGAGCCATTTTTTGCATTATACAAGTGGAGCAGATCTGCAAAGAAATTCCTCTGTCAACTGTCTCAGTGGCTAGAGCATTGCCTAGAGAAAATTGCTACTATGACTATATTTTTAGGAAAAAAGTCTTCAAGTCATCAGGACCCATCCTAGAATACTCAAGGAGAGGTGGTATCTGATTGAGGAGGTATCTGATCCATTAGCTATCATCTCTGAAAAGTCACAGAAGAAGGGGAGATTCTAGAAGACTGGAAAAGGGCAAATACAGTGCCCATCTATAAAAAGGGAAATAAGGACAACCCAGGAAACTACAGAGCAGTCACCTTAATTTCTGTGCCAGGAAAGACAATGGAACAAATAATTAAGGAATCCATCTGCAAACATCTGGAAGATAATAAGGTGATAGGTAACAGTCAGCATGGATTTGTAAAGAACACAGTAGATGTGGTATACCCAGACGTTAGTAAAGCATTTGGACTACCATAAGCTTTGTGCATAACTGGTTGGATAACCATTTTCAGAGATCTGCAAGTTTGACACAATCATCTGCAAGTCAGGATTAAACAAAGACTGTGAATGGCTAGCCAACTACAGAAGCAGCTTCTCCTCTCTTGGTATTCACAGCTCCAGATCAGCTGCTAGAAGTGGGCCTCATCCTCCCTGATTGAATTAACCTTGTTATCTCTAGCCTTATTCTTGCCTGCATATTTATTCCTGCATCTGGATATTTCCACTACATGCATCTGACAAAGTGTGTCTCTGACCGGGAAAGCTTAAGCTCCAATACATCTGTTAGTCTAGAAGGGTATGGCTACACTAGCCACCCTAGTTCTAACTAGGGTGGCTAATGTAGTCATTCAAACTTGCAAATGAAGCCTGGGATTTAAATATCCTGGGCTTCATTTGCATGTTCCCGGGCGCCACCATTTTTAAATGCCTGGTAACTCGAATTACCTGCCTGCGGCTACACGTGGCACAGGCTAGGTAGTTCGAATTAACACTCTTAATTCGAACTACCATTTCTCCTCCTGCAACGAGGAGTAACGGTAGTTCGAATTAAGAGTGTTAATTTGAACTACCTAGCCCGTGCCGTGTGCAGGTAGTTCGAGCTACTGGGCATTAAAAAATGGCGGCGCCCGGGAACATGCAAATGAAGCCCAGGATATTTAAATCTCAGGCTTCATTTGCAAGTTTGAATGACTACATTAGCCACCCTAGTTAGAACTAGGGTGGCTAGTGTAGCCATACCCTAAGGTGCTACAGGACTACTTGTCGTATTTTCAGAGAGTAATTATCAATGGTTCATAGTCATGCTGGGGGGGCATACAAGAGGGGTTCTTCAGGAATCAGTTTTGGGACCAGTTCTGTTCAGTGTCTTCATCAATGATTTAGATAATAACAGAGAGAATGCTTATAAAGTTTGTGGATAACACCAAGCTGGGTTGCAAGTGCTCTGGAGGATAGGGTCATAATGCAAAATTATCTGGACAAACTGGACTGAGGTAACTCTGACAAGTTCAATAAGGACAAAATACAAAATATTCCACTTAGGGAGCAACAATCAGTTTTACACATACAAAACGGGAAGTGATTGTCTAAGAAGGAGTACTGGAGAAAGGGATCACAAACTATGAGTCAACAGTGTGACACTGGTGCAAAAAAAGCAAACATGATTCTGGGATGCATTAATAGGAGTATGGTAAGCAAGACACAAGAAGTAATTATTCTGTTCTATTCTGTGATAAGGTCTCAACTGGAGTATTATGCCTAGTTTTGGGCACCACATTTCAGGAAAGATGTGGAGAAATTGGAGCAGATCCAGAGAAGAGCAACAAAAATGATTAAAGGTCTGGAAAACATGACCTAGGAAGGAAGACTGAAAGAAATGAGATTATTTAGCTTGGAAAAAAGAAGACAGAGAGGACATAACAGCTTTCAAGTAATTAAAAGTGTGTTACAAGGAGAAGGGAGAAAAATTGTTCTCCTTGGCCTCTGATGATAGGAGAAACAGCAATGGGCTTAAATTGCAGCAAGCAAGGTATAGGTTGGACATTAGGAAAACTTCCTAATTGTCAGGGCTGTTAAACACTGGAATAAATTGCCTAGGGAGGTTGTGGAATCTCCTTCACTGGAGACATTTAAGAGCAGGTTAGATAGACATCTATCAAGGATGATCTAGATTGTGCTTGGTCCTTCTGTAAGGGCAGGAGACTGGACTTGATGAATTTCTCAAGGTCCCGTCCAGTTCTAATATTTTATGATTCTATGGTTATGGATTTAGTGTCCAGAAAGGCAAGATGCAATGGCAGTAGCTGAAGTATGTATCAGAGATTCCCAAATTTTAACTGCTACCTTGGATTTCAGACAGTGTAGCTGTTCCAGCAACCATCATTCCTCTTTTCTGTCCCAGATGTGCAAAGCCTTCTACCTATCATTACAGTAACAAACGCTTCTTGGTTAAAAATCTGTATGAATGTACCATGCTCAGTACCCTATCTCACAGACTTTAAGGCCATAAAGAACCATTGTTATCTTCACCATATTATTCCAAAGACAAAAATCTTCATTAAAAAGAAAACAGTGGAGGTTACTAAATTACAACAGTGCGCTTATCTGTCACATCATTTGAAAGCAAGGAATTGAATCATTAAAGCCACATTAATCCTACTCTCCTGCTGAGGCAAATCAGTGAAATGCTATCTTAGTTAGGTGATTATTATGTATTATGATAATGGCCACTACTGAAAAGAGATATTTTTAGATGGGATGTGGAAGGAGAAAAAACCATGGTTGATAATCCTTTGCACATATATAATGATTTTTCTTTTAAAAATCACTTTCAGAGGTAGGAAACCAATACAATTGGCCTAAGCACAGATTTTGAAACAGCTTGCATGAAGACACATCTACTGGCTGAGATGGGGGTCTGTTGTTGCAGAGGGCCCAGGTTCTGTTCCTTCCTCTAGCCCTGACTTCCTATGTAATCTTTGATGCGTCATGGAAATTCAGTTTACTAAAATCTCCTTGAAAACTCATGCACTAACTACATTCAAAGAAAGGAGATATGTAACATTTCCCCCTCTTCTCTGAGAGTAGTTTTTGGCTCAGTTTTGATACTGTTGATACTAATAATCAACTTTTTTGGCTTTTACTTCAATGGGAGCTGGCTAGATCACTGTAAGGTATCTGTCTGAGTCTGTTACTCAATATAGGTTGTTTACAGCTCTAAAACATACAGGCTTTTTTAACAGTTGACAGCTAATAAGACTCTTGTTTTATCAACATTGGTAGAGGTATGCGTTTTTGGAAACGCAAGCACTGGATACTAATCCTGGCTATCTAGGTCTCTATGACATAACCGTGGCGGCTATCTAGGTCTCTATGACATAACACAGCTCCATGAAGGCTACAATACAGTCTCATTATAAGGTAATTTTCATCTCCCTTTTAGCTTTAAAATGCTCATGTTTTCAATGCTTCAGAGTTAAGCATCATGGTAGAACTAGTCAAAAATCTTAAGCCTCATTTTTCCCCCCCATCATACTGAAAAATGGCTAGTCTCAAATTTAAAATTTTCACAAAAAAGCTCTTAATTGAAAATAAAAATAAATCCAAACATTCTCTAATTTCATATTCTGAATTTCTGTTTTATTCTTCCCTCCTCCCTCCCCCCCCCCCATATGAATACAGACAGAAGAAATATGTTTTCTCTGCCTTCTCTTTTTGCTCCTCTGTAGTTTTTGAAAGCTCTCATATCTGTGGAAAAATCAGAGCGGCAAGAGGAAAAAAAAAAGAGAGAGGAAAATAAAAACCTTAGACATCATTCACTGTTCTGCACTTGTGGGAGAAAAGACGGGAAACTATAAAATTAAAAACATACTCTTTGAGGCTAATAAATTGAAATGCCGCCCCATCTAAAAATATTTTATAATGGCCCAACTCAACAGTAATATATTTTTTATCAGACTTTGCAGAAACATTATTTACCCTCAGAGAAATTCTGGCAGTTTTCAGGCTAAACACTTTTCCAAATCCAACTTATAGGATTGCTAAACTAGGAAACTAGTTGCAATAATGACCATGAAGAGTCTGCTTCCTTTCTATAACACATTTTCTTCAACTGTGCTTTCTTTCATACCCTACTCTTAAAACTTACCTACAAAAGTCTTCGGTTGTAAATTTGACATTGCTGTTTCAGAGCTGGTATACCTGGGGACAGCTGTGATAATGTAATAGTATAACTCAGTTTGCTGGTTTACAGCCTAGTCTGTTACTCAGATGTATGATGCTGTGCTATGTTCAATTAGTGATCACTAGGAACACGATCCTTGGCAGAAAGGAAGTTATCAGATGGTGTCAGGCTTTAATATCTGGTTTGAAGATGTTAATCTGACTTTGTACGTGACTATGCTAAGTGAAAGTAGTTAGTAATACAATTTTAATTCTGCTTTGTGTGTACGAATGATCTCTATTCTGATAGAAGTGAAGACAAAATAAGAAGATGGATAAAACTTAGCATAATGAACCAGAAAAGGCATCTATCCTCTGGTTTCATCCAGAAGCAGGTAATGCATTTATTAGATCATTTGTACTATTCTTCATGGAAATATATATCAGTAGAGAAGAAGAGCCAAAGGAAGCTATTTTCTTATACTAAGTAAGAATGAACTAATGAGAACCAGAAGGAATTAAACTATAAAAAAATCCTGATTTATCATGAATCCTGCAGGTGTTGGTTGGTTGGGTTTTCTGGAAGAGAAGGGGGAAAAGAATAGGTAACTTTGAACTCTCTCTTCCCATCCTCCTTTCTAGTCTTTTATTCGCCTTCTAAATGCCTGTATCTCTTATTCACTTCCATATGCTATCAAAAATGGGACGTACTGCTATCCAGGGAGTAAAAACACAAATTCAGGACCAAACCTCAAATTTCCAAAGGCTAGTGAGCCAGCCCTTTGGAACATCTTGATAATTTACATAATGAGCATTTGAAAATCTACCATCTAAAATTCACCCTGCTCCTGCCCCCTTCATGAGAGAGTTGGGATGGAGCCTTGTATTCTACCTATATTATAAAGATTTTAGCTGCAACTATAGTTATGGAAAACGAAATGCTTCCTATATAGTCTGGTCTACAGTAGGACCTTAGTATGAAATTAGCCCCCCCTTCCAAAGGTCAAATTTGTAAGCAATGCATCCATACTACTCGGCTTGTTATGCCAGAATAAGGGCCTGTGGAAATGGAACTCTGTAGTCCTGCTTTTCATGAGGAATAATACTATTCCTAAATTTGTAAGTCTGACATGACATAAGTGTGGATGCTCCGGTGCTGCTAATTCAAACTAATTGGCCTCCAAGAGGCCTCCCACAGCTCCTCAGAGTGCTTCCTGGGGCTGTGCATCTGAGGTAATGCATCCACATTAAGGGAGCCTGCCTCGGACTACATTCTGTTCTTCCCCATAGTGAGGACACGGAACTTCGAATTTGTAAAAGTGGGTGCCTAGAAGTCAAACTTAGTAAATTTAGACTAATCTCCTAATATAGACACGGTCTATCTTATTTATATTTCTAAACGTGTATTAAGTGACTGTTGCACTTAGATGTGACTTAGGCTAGCTTCCTATTCTACTACCTGCATGTTTTTCCAGGTTGGCTTCAGGTATTTCAAGGAGCCGAGCTAGACATACTAATATATGCCACACACACTGAGGACAGATTCCAAACAGCAACATCAATCTGCATTGAGGCTAACAGCATTAAAAAAGTACTCTAATACTGCTCCCAGATATATATCCAGTAGCTAAGATTCTGAGTAAATGCATATCTTGTGTGGGTATCTTTTTATTCTATTGCAGGTCAATTATGGTGTTTTGACCCTTGCTATCATCTCCCAATCTTATCAGACATATTTTTGATATTCAATCATCTGGGTCATTCATATATTTAGTCACAAATTTCTTTACCTCACCAGAATTGACCTAGGTTTTGTAAAATCCGTTCCATTGACTTATGTCCCACATAAAATTAATTCCAGATGCCTAATGTCAGAAGCATAGTGACCACATTTTGTTTTGGGAGGATGTGGGCAGAAGAGGTGGTACTCCCCAAATAGTACCAGTGCCCACCATTGAGACAATGAACAAAATATACAGATAAGAATTTAACTCATGGTGTGACTTGTTGACCTATTGATGTCAACAGGAATTTTGCCACCTCATTGAAATCAATGGGAATAGTGCAAGTATAACAGTAGAATTTGGCCCATTATATGCAATTAGTAAATCATACCAATACAGATTGCATCTCTCCAGGCCGACACCCTTGGGACCTGATCGGTTCTGAAGCAGAGAATTTTCTGGACCACAGGATGTTAATATTGTCTAGCAGCAGTACCAACACTTTTACTGTTGACTGGGCTGTTAGAGAACTTTTAGGGTAGATTAGAGCTAAAATAATAGCACAGAACATGGAGATAGGACTGGTGATTGTAAACAAACTTTATGGGATCATGGGAAACTTGTCCACACCCATTAAAAGTGGACATCCAGCTAACTAAAATCATTCCGGATGATGGATGTTTCTGGACCAAATAGTTCTGGACCAGAGAGGTCCAACCTGTAAAATTTGTTACCCCAAACTTAAATCTTAGTTGAGGCAATCTATTATTGTGCGCATCACACATATGGGAAACTACTTTTTTTTTGGTTCTGTGAGGGGGGGGGGCACTCACCACCGTAGCCCCCCCTGCCATCTGTCCTCAGGAATTGGCTCCCTCGGCGGGTAGGGTGCCTTCTCTGGGGTGGTGTTTCCCCTCTTTACTCCGGGCTGCGGCGTCTTCTTCACCACACTGCCCTCCGGCAGTGCCCAAGTCAGTCTCTGAGCCCCCCTTCCGGGGGGTAGTTGTTCCTTCATCCGGCCTTCCTTCAAGCCCTGCAGTCTGGGGATTATGCCGGCCAGAGCTCCCCTAACCCTGCCTGGCCTCCCCAGCCCTGCCCTAGCTCCAGGGAGCCGCCGCCGCCTCCTCCTCCTCCTCCTCCTCCTGCTCCTCCCCCAGCAGCCAGGTTCTCACTGCTCTCCCCATGAGCAGCAGCCCATCCTCTGTTATAGCTCCCAGCTGGGCCCTAATGGACTAATACAGGCTCAGCTGGGGCTAAACTCCCCGGCCCTGCTTCAGGCTGGGGTTTGCCCTTAAAGGGCCAGTGCAGGACAAACGCCCTGTCACAGGTACAAGGGAGTTACTCACCTCGTGCAGTAACGAGTGTTCTTCGAGATGTGTGTCCCCGTGGGTGCTCCACTCTAGGTGAAGGGTCGCCCTGAGCCGCAGATCGGAGCTTTTCAAAGCAGTTTTCCCCCTGTTGAGCCACGCATGCCCAGAGGGCGTCTCGAGCCCTTCCCGCCCTCTGTAGCGCGCGGCTCAACCCCCTCCCTTTCAGTTCCTCGTCTCCGCCCGAGTAGTTTAGACTCCGTGCAGAGGGGAGGAAGGGAGGGTCGTGGAGCACCCACGGGGACACACATCTCGAAGAACACTCGTTACTGCACGAGGTGAGTAACTCCCTTTTCTTCTTCGAGTAGTGTCCCCGTGGGTGCTCCACTCTAGGTGACTACAAAGCAGTGTTCAATATATGGCTGGAGGGAGCCGGAGTCAATGTTTAGCGGTGGTAGAGAGCACCGCTGTTGCTACTGCTGAGTCCTGTGTAAGTTGCGGTAGGATTGCATAATGTCTGGCAAACGTGTGATCTGAAGACCACGTTGCTGCTCGGTAAATATCCCTTAAGGGGACATTGTTCAAAAAGGCTGTAGAAGCGGCCATGGCTCGAGTGGAATGCGCTCTTGGGGGGCACGGTAGTGGTTTATTGCCCAAAGTATGACATTTGACTATGCATGTGGAGATCCATTTTGAGATTCGTTGTGATGACAGGGGTGTTCCCTTAGAACGCTCAGCGATTGATATAAAAAGTCTTTCGGATTTACGAAATGGTTTTGTT
Source organism: Pelodiscus sinensis (assembly GCF_049634645.1). Classification (NCBI taxonomy): domain Eukaryota; kingdom Metazoa; phylum Chordata; order Testudines; family Trionychidae; genus Pelodiscus; species Pelodiscus sinensis. The sequence continues at coordinate 96,728,596 of NC_134713.1, read as the reverse complement.
CTTTCCAGGAAGAAGGCAAGAGCCCTCCGAATGTCCAGGGTATGCAGAGTGGCGTCCTTCTGTGATGCATGCGGTTTCGGAAAAAAGGTAGGTAGTACGATTGGTTCATTTACATGGAATTCTGTACAGACCTTTGGCAGAAATGTTGGATGAGGTCTAAGTATGACCCTATCCTTCGTAAAAACTGTGTAGGGGGGTACTGCCATTAATGCCCCAATTTCACTCACCCGTCTAACAGACGTGATAGCCAATAAGAAACAGACTTTCATAAAGAGAAATGGGAGTGGTACTGTAGCCAGAGGCTCGAAAGGAGGTCCAGTAAGTTGGTGGAGAACAAGATTTAGGTCCCATAAGGGGGGTGGTGCCTTATGGGGTGGGTATACATTGTGGAGCCCTTTAAGGAATCTTTTAGTGATAGGATGGGCAAATATGGAGAATCCATCAATGGAAGTATGGAACGCTGTTATTGCAGAAAGATGTACTCTTAAAGAAGAAATTGAGAGTCCTGATATTTTAAGGTCTAGAATGTAGTCCAAAATCATATGTAATGGTGCATCACGGGGTTCTATCCTGGTTCGCTGGCACCAGAGGGAAAATCGAGTCCATTTCTGTAGGTAAGTTTTTTGAGTGGACTGTCTCCTACTGTGGAGGAGGATATCTTTCACTTGTTGGGAACAGTGATTTTCTATCTCCGAGAACCAGAGAGTAGCCAAGCCTGGAGGTGTAGGGTGTGGAGCTGTGGATGCAGTATCGCTCCATTGTTCTGAGATATTAGGTCTGCCCGGTGAGGTAGCGGGTAAGGAGGGTGAACTGCTAGCCTGTACAGGTACGGGTACCAAGTTTGGCGGGCCCACGACGGGGCTATCAGGATGACTAGGGCTCCGTCTCTGCAGATCTTGCGTAAGATTTTCGGGATTAACGGTATGGGGGGGAAGGCATAGTGAAGGGGGGCTGTCCATTTGATTAGAAAGGCATCCCCTAGGGAATGTTTGCCAAGACCTGCGCGTGAGCAGAATTGGGGGCATTTGGCATTCTGGGTAGATGCAAAAAGGTCTATGGATGGCCATCCCCAATGGTTGAAGATTGAGTTTGCGACCTCCGTGTGTAACTCCCACTCGTGATCTGAGGTGAAGTTGCGGCTGAGTGAATCTGCTCTGGTGTTGTTCACCCCGGGCAGGTAGGATGCTACCAGGGTGATCTGTTTGCGGATGCATGAGTTCCACAGGCGGATAGCCTCTGCACAGAGGGAGCGGGAGCGGGCTCCGCCTTGCTTGTTTATATAGAACATCGTGCAGATGTTGTCCGTTAGAATGCGGACCGTCTGATTGGCAATGTCGGGGGCGAAGTGTGCGCAGGCATTCCTTACTGCTCGCAGTTCGAGGAGATTGATGTGTAGTCGTGCCTCGGATGGGGACCACCTTCCCTGAATGGCTTGGTCGTTCATATGTGCTCCCCAGCCAAGGAGGGAAGCATCTGTAGTAATCTGTACAGTGGGTTCGCTCTGTTGGAATGGAACACCTGTGAGAAGGTTGTTCGGTATCGTCCACCACCGTAAGGAAGCAAGGACGTTTGGTGGAATAGTCACCGTCTTGTTGAGGGAGTGTCGTGACGGTATGTATACACTTGCTATCCAGAGTTGGAAGCATCGGAAATGCAGACGAGCATGGTGGACAACGTAGGTGGTGGAAGCCATGTGGCCCATTAGTTGGAGGCAAGTAAGAGCTGTAGTGGTAGGAGTTGTAAGCATTACACTTATAATTTCTTGTATCGTTATGAAACGTTGCCGAGGTAGGTATGCTCGGGCTGTAATTGAGTCCAGGCGCGCCCCAATGAACTCTATATTTTGAACTGGGTGCAGTGTTGATTTGCTTTCGTTGAGTAGAAGGCCTAGACGATTGAGGAGTGATGTGGTCGTACTTATCATGGAGGCAGTTTCGTCCTGTGTTGAGCCCTTCAAAAGGCAGTCGTCTAGGTAGGGGAATATGATGACATTGTGGCGTCTGAGGTATGCAGCGACGACTGCTAGTACCTTTGAAAATACCTTCGGAGCTGACGAGAGGCCAAAGGGGAGGACATTGTATTGGAAATGATCCTGGCCGAGAGTAAAGCGTAGATAGCGTCTGTGGGCGGGATGGATAGTTATATGGAAATACGCATCTTGTAGGTCGAGGGCTGCGAACCAGTCCCCTTGATCTAGCGCAGGAATGATTGTTGTAAGTGTGACCATTTTGAAGCGTTGTTTCTTGAGAAACCTGTTCAGTTTGCGGAGGTCTAATATTGGCCTCCAGCCTCCCGTTTTTTTCTCGATCAAGAAATAGTTCGAGTAAAACCCTTTCCCGTGGAACTCTACTGGTACTTTTTCTATGGCTCCGATAGAAAGGAGGCGGTCGATCTCTTGTTTTAGTACAGTGTCGTGAGAGGGGTCCCTGAAAAGGGACGGGGTAGGGGGAAGGGTAGGTGGGGTAGTGGTAAATGGGATAGTGTATCCTACTCGAATTATTTCTAGAACCCAGCGGTCCGATGTTATGGATTCCCATTGTGGGAGGAACGGCCGCAAACGGTGGGTAAATAGGCAGCCATGTTGTGTTATTGCTAGATCGTGAGGGAGGTAGTGCAGACCCTCGACCACGACTTCAAATTTGCTGTTTAGAGGACTGGGTAGTTGGTGGGCGACCTTGATTAGGTCGTCTTCTCTGAGGTCGTTGCCTTGGCCTAGTGTCCTCATAGGGTCTCTGTGGCCGGTTGTATTGCCCATATCTATAACGATTGTACGTATTATATGGGGTGTATCGCCTGCGTTTGAAGGGCGGTGTATACATGCCTAGTGTGCGAAGTGTGGTTTTCGAGTTCTTACTATTATGTAGCATTTCATCTGTAGAGGCTGCAAATAATTTTTGTTTATCAAATGGCAAGTCTTCTACTTTTGGCTGAAGTTCTCGGGGAACTCCAGATGATTGTAGCCAGGAAGTTCTGCGCATGACTATCGCAGTGGCTGTAGCTCTAGCTGCTGTGTCAGCAACATCCATTGCCGTCTGGAGGGCAGTGCGAGCGATGGTGTGGCCTTCGTGGACTATTGCTTTCAAGATGGCTCTTTTGGACTCAGGGAGATGTGGTATCAGTTCTCCGAGCTTCGAATAATTATCAAAGTCGTGATTCGCTAAGAGGGCAGAATAATTTGATATTCTTAGTTGAAGCGTAGAAGAGGAATATATTTTCTTTCCAAAGAAGTCTAGCTTTCTATGTTCTTTGTCGGTGCTGCCATTCTTGTATTGCGGTATCTTCGCTCTTTGCTGTGCAGATTCAACCACTAAGGAGTTTGCTTGTGGATGCGTAAAGAGGAAGTCATTGTCTTTCGGTGGAACAAAATATTTCCTATCAATCTTTTTGTTAGTCGGTTGGATGGATGCTGGTGTCTTCCACAGATCTTCAGATGTTTCCATGATTGCCTCATCAATCGGCAGGGCAATTTTACTATGCAGCGTAGGATGCAGGTTCTTTAATAAGTGATGTTGTTTCTTTTGTACTTCTTGTAGGGAGACATGCTGACTTGTTGCTACTCGCTTAAATAGCTCCTGGAACTGTTTGAGGTCATCCATCGCTACGGTATCTGATGGTATCACTGCATCGTCCTGTTGGGCAGTCAGGTCATCTGGGTGAGTGACGTTTATAGATTGAATGTCGGATTCATTATCCGAAAAGCGCTCCTCCTCCTCTTCCTGCTCTGTGTGTGATGCAGGGGGTAGGGGCTGTGGATGAGGCAGACCTCTCCGAGATGGTGTGGAGTGGACTGAGGACCGGCGTCTGTACGGGTCCCATTGGTCCCAGGGCCCCCATTGGGGTGGATAAGGTGGGGGCGGGTAAGACCAGTAGGGGTGCCATGGGTTTTGTTGCGGTCCAGCCCTCTGATAATAGGAACGAGACCCCCTTGGCGACGTCTGTCGTGAAGAATATGTCGTATGGCGGTCATCCTCTAGAAAGGGAGCGCCATGAAAGGACACTGGGGACACAGATCTGGCAGGGGAATGCCTTGCAAGGGATGTCCCTGGTGAGCAGTCAATGGGAGGGGGGCAGGGCTGCTGCTGCCTGCTGTGAGAGTCAGACGGAGTTTTAGAGAGCTCTGCAGCAGACTCTCGAAGAAGCCTCTCATTGTCTGTTGCCGGTGCCGGTGCCGGTGCCGAGCTCTGGTTTGTGGCGGGCTGTGTATTAGACATGCTATGTTGCGGTGCGGGTTGTTTTAGCGGTGCCGTTCCTTTAAGCGGCACCGGGGTTTTTCGCGGTGCCGGGGCTTGCAGCGGCGCCGCGGTTTGAAGCGGCGCCGGCTTTTCTTTTCGCCCGGGTTTCTCAGTGCGTTCCCGGGAGGGCTCAGAAGCAGCGCGCACCGGCGCTGATGTAGACCGGGAGGATTTTCCCTCTGCTTTATTAGCAGGGGTCCTCGGGTTTCTTTGCCCCTCTCCCTGGGTTTTGGGAGAGGAAGAAGGTGGGAGAGAGCGAGATGGTGAGGCTCTCTGCCTTGTAAGTTTCGTTGGCAGGGGAGTTTCGTGCTGCAGTTCCCCCTGCTCTGAAGGCTGCAGAGTCTTATCAAATAAAATCATCCTCAGGCGGAGCTCTCTATCTTTTCTAGCTCTCGCCGTGAGGGAAGCACAGTGTGTGCAGCTGCGGGGCGAGTGAGCTTCCCCCAAGCAGCGGATACATTTCGTATGGCCGTCAGAAGCCGGCATAGGCTCGCGGCACTGGTCGCATTTTTTAAAGCCTGAGGAGGCAGACATATCTTGCTGCTTGTTTCTTTAAAGTGTTGGTATTTCGTTTCTTTTTCTTTCATATGGTTTATGTGTTTTTCTCTGGCTGAGGAGCCAGGAGAGAGAGAGCTCCGGTTCACCCGGGGCTCCCGTCTGAAGGGAGTTTTAGTCCCCGAGGGGGGATTTTGTTGTCAGTTTCGTTCTTCTTATAAAAAATATTTTGTTGTTATTATTTCAAAGAGAAAAATAAGGGAAACTAACTTGGAGTAACAGGGGAAAAAACTATGTAACCTAACTAATAGAAAATACAGTCTGAGGGACTGTGAGGGAGCTCCTGCTCGCTCCGTCCGCTGACGAGGGCGGTTAAAGAGGAACTGAAAGGGAGGGGGTTGAGCCGCGCGCTGCAGAGGGCGGGAAGGGCTCGAGACGCCCTCTGGGCATGCGTGGCTCAACAGGGGGAAAACTGCTTTGAAAAGCTCCGATCTGCGGCTCAGGGCGACCCTTCACCTAGAGTGGAGCACCCACGGGGACACTACTCGAAGAAGAACATATATTCAGAACATGGGTAGAGTAGTGTATGGGCCTTGTGATTACCTTCAGCAAAGAATTTTACTCATAGTGCTCAGTTATTGACAACAGTAGCTATTGATTTGCTATTATTACTTTCTTGGGGTAATCTATTATTGTGCATATCACACATATGGGACAACTTTTTTGTACCATATATTCACAACATGGGAAAAATGTGACCTACTATGATTAGGCTCCTAAGTCTCACGGACTTTCAATGGAACAAAAGTCCTTGTTTACTCGGGAAAGATTTCCAGTTGCAATGATATTGTTACAGATATAACCCCCCTGCATGGGCACTCATTCTAAAATAAGAGTGGCTCTCTCCTTTCCTGCCACTTCCTAAGAGATAGAAGTTAAAAGTCAGAATAGGAAAGAGAATGGTATGAGTTTCAACTCACAGGTTAGGTTACATCAAAAATTCCTATGTAGTTAAGGGCTTAGATTCCTGACTCACTAGGGGAAAAAATTTGAAAAGCACCCTCAATCTGCTGCTAGAAAGATACCCTACAAAAGTATGCATTTAAAGGGAAGAGTTTTGTAGTCTTCCCCAATAATTCATTTGTACTCTAACCAAAGAGTGACAAAAAGTTCTGTGGGTTCATTATGTTTCTTATAAATGCCATACTTAGGATATTCTTTAACTCATTTCCCCAACCCTACCCCAAACACAGCAATTGTACTTCTCAGAGAGGGTGAATTCCATTGACAGATTTGAAGTTTTAAAGTGAACATGTATTTTTAAGACATTTTCTGAGTCTTCCACAGGCAAAAAAAAGTATTTTTTGCTAGTAAACCATGTCACTAATTATTTATAGTGCTGAAGTATTTCAGGTAGATAGACCTGCTCTAGATGATCAAATGCTTTTTCAGCATCTTATGAAGCTATTCTGGGGGAAATGGGCCAAGATATATAATTGTATAAAACAAATGCAATATAGTTGCTACAAAATCCAGATACAAAATTAGTTAAATCATTAGATATTAGTGGAATCACCATTTCCCCAAATATCACTAATTATTTTTAAAATCTAAAAAAGCAACATTACTCTATAGAAGGCAGAATTAGTTGGGGCCTGTCCTTTCTCTAGGAGGAAAAGATGTAATGTTAACAAGACTCCATGCCATTGTGTATTATTATTTAGTGGTTATACCACACAAATTCAGAGAGGCCCCAACCAGAACTATCACAGGACTGTGCAAGTTGCTAACTGACACATATTGACAATCCCTCCCCAAAGATCTTACAATGAAGGTAGAGTGGAAAAACAAAGTGGGGGGAAGGGGAGAGACAGCAAGTCACTTTGATTGGAGAGGTGGGAATAGAGCCCAATCCAGAGCTCTCTTCTGTAGAGTCTTATTAATCTATGGCACATGGAGAGAGATGATCTTTTATTTCAGCAGTGATGGAATACTAGCTGCAACTAACATCCTAATCTAGCATATGTTTTTTGAACTCTATGTCTCACCCTGACGCTTCCTCTCTATTGTACCTCTGTCCCCCTCCCCTCCATAAAAAGAACACACATTTATACTAACCTTTTTAATTGACCTCCTGCACAACGAACAGGGGGTTGATGTGGATTTTGACAGTTGATATATGTTCAATAACTGCCCTACAGTCATATATTAACATTTTAGTCAATACTAATTTGGTAAATTTATTCCAGGAAATCCTTCTATTCACTCATAATCTCCAGAGGTGGATGAGCTGGGTGTGGGTTCAGTTAACTGATTTCAGGGAAGTTGTGTACTCTGCAGACTGATGCTTCTGGTGAAAAAACTCTTATAGGAATACTAAAAATATCACTCTTATCCTGTGCTCTTAGCTTCATCAGTGACATGTTCTCTCTCTCAAACACATACACGCACACACAGAGGAGTGAACACCCTCACTACATGAGTTTCCCCTCACACTCCACCCTTATATTTTAGTCTTCCCAGTTAGAACATTTCCAGAAGAACAGCAAGAAGAGTTGTAGGAGACGTTCTGTGCATAGATTGCCCCATCCTTCATGAAAGGAGGTTTTAGTCACCTCTACAGCATCACCCCCTAAGCAAAGAGAGATCTCTGTGTGTATCTGGAGAGCTGCAGAGGAAAGGGATGGGGACCTGCAGGCTGAAATGCCCTTCGCTCAATGCCAGGTTTCAGGATAAGGTAGTGCACTCTTTTTCCACCAACCCCACTTCACTCCCAATTGGACAATATTGTGAAATCTCTCTCAGGGGACTCTTGTGTGGATTGCCTCTCACATAATCCACTGAAAGGAGCTCTACTGAAGGCAGGACCAAACCATTCCTATATTCTTCATTCTTTTGAGCATAGGAAACAAAAATCTTTTAAAAAATATATCTACACACAGAGAGAGAAAAGCTATTTTATTAGTGGTGAATGAACTTACATGGATAAAAATGGCCTAAACATTAATCCTGTCCTGAACTGAAAGTCACCTCAACCTTTTAGAGATTACATACTGAAATGTAGTAAGTTCAGTTGTTTTCATTTGCTCACGTATCTGCATCTCCAGGTGCTAGCCAGAAATAGAAAGAAAGTATGTAGTTAGGACAAGAAAGAGAAAAAAATTGGAAGCTCTTTTCCTTTAGGCTCCTGGTATATTTTGTGTCACAGGGGAATCCTCATTTCCCCCCATCCTCAAGAAAGTCACTGAAAATATATAAATATGCTTTACAGGATTAGAGAGAATGTGAAGTGTGAGAGAATTACACTTGCTTAAAACCCAGACTACCTTTTCTGAATTTTGTTTTGAGCAGGCTCTCCTGTAACGGATTAGCACCACTCTGCTCAGATACATGTTTTTGCATCATACTATGCAGCTTTACAATGATTTATAAAATATCCTTTTGGGGTAGGTCTGTGTGTAATGTTAGAGCTGGTTGTAAAAGTGCAACACTGTGGGTGAAAGTTTTACTAATTTAGTAAAATGTTCCTTGTCATTAAACATTTTCAACATTGAAGTTTTTAAGCGAGCTTTAAGTTTTTGTGACTAGTGTTTTGATGTTCAGCAGTCATTAACAATCCTATGGGAAATATAGTGATTCAGATTCAGCAGTACAATCCAACACTGTCAAGATGGTTGTGAAACCACTCAGTTCTGGAAGTTCTACCATAAAGGCCAATAAAATGGTCCCCCAGAGCTGAGATAGGTTTTTCCAGAGGTTGGAGAAGTCCACAGGGTTTCTAGCACAGGATTTTGGTGTAGGCACACCCCTAGCAGGAAGCAACAAAAATTTCTTCCTGACGGGAAGAAATGCTAACCGTTGGTTTTAGATCATCCCACATGTCCTGCCAGAGTAGAAGCATAACACAACGGAAGAGTTCCCGCTCTTGCAGGCCCAAAGGAAAAAAAAGGTAGTTCCTTATGAAAGTGATCCACTCCTGGGTGGGGGTATGGTTCTTGGTTAATAATGGCCATCTCACTGGGTGGAATTCCAGAGGCAGAATGTATGAGCATTAGCAGGTGCTGGCAGTTGGGCATCTTGAGGAAATTATGGGACTTGAGCTAGATCCAAAATGCTGTTGGTGTAAGTAGGGCCAGCAAGCCAATTGGCTGCTTAAGGGTTCCACCAATAGGACCTCAAGTATGAAGCCTGAAACTGGGGCTGGACTTCATGAGTCCTAGGTAAACAGTTGCTAGATGGCACGGCTGTTCCTGTAAACCCTGCAGATCCAGAAGCGAGGTCCATGGGTCAAATACCCTAACTGAAACAATTGTGTTTGCTTGTGCCTTACTAACATAGTAGTCCCAATTGCTTGGTGTCCATGACTTGTCCTCTTTATTATCTTCCAGTCCTCCAATCTTTGGGTCACCAGCAAATTCTCACTAATAATTATGTTTTCTTCCTAAGGGACCTTATTCTAGTGGAAAGAATTAGTTACAATAGTTTAAGAGATACTCTAATACTGGACACTGTACTGGTGCATATCAGAAAGATATAATTGGCTCCCTGATGCACGTTCCACTCCCCTACAACAAAATGAGTACAGATGCAGGTGAGACTTGAGCCTGTGGCTTTACATTATCCGGTATTGAGAGCTGTGATTTAAAGGCCCAGTAAATTGATGAGAGATTCAGGAAACATCATCTCAGATACAGACTCAATAGACCTAATTCTTCACTTATTCATGCCAGTGCAATACCACCAATTTTAGTGTAGTGTCACCCAATTTACACCAGAGCTATGATAGAACAATCTGTGGAGGGTGCAGCTCTGATCATAAACATGTCCTTACCACCACCTCCTGCTTTGGTGCTAGCCGAGAGTAGTTCTTTAAAGCACCAAGACTAGAATAGGTACTAGAGCCTGCTTAGAAGTGCAAGGTGGAAAGAAGAATGTTATTTTTAATTACCATATTTTCCTGATTCTAGTTCACTTGAACATGACTAATGACAATCTAGCCCATGGATGGGGAACTTTAGGACTGGGGGTTGCCTGGATCTGGCCCCCAAGGCTAAGGGCCTCCCCCTGCATTGGAGAGCCAGGTCCTGTAGCTCCTTAGAGACTAATAAAAAATATAGACAGTATCATGAGCTTACATGGGCCCAACCCACTTCTTCAGATGAATGAAAAAAAGGGGTCCAGAGGTACAAATAAATAGCAGAAAAAGAGGGGAGAGGAGAGGGGGAAAAACTTGTCAATAAAAGTGTCTGTGCTAAGTGAGGCTACAAGAGTGAGCTGTAAGTGTCCAATACTTAGCCTTTGATGTCATTTGGGCATTGAATATAATGGCCCGTCCAAGAAATGTCTTTGTACAAACCCTGGCTAAAAGTGTCCTTGGAATTGAGTTTAAAGCCAATAACCTCATTTCTCATAGAAAAGACTCCTCAGCCATTAGACAGTGACCATACTAACAGTGACACTTACAGTTCTGATTATGAAAACTTTCTACCCATAAATGACATTTCAATGCCACTGCCTCAAAACGAGGAGGTCCTTAATCAAGACACAGAAATGCCAACAGTAGTGACAGATGCAGAATCTACGCTCAATTTAGAGACCGTGCAGGCGGAAAATGAGGACCCTGGAGATGCTGTGCAGCAAAATAAAGAACTTACGACAAGGACAGGACACAGTGTAACAGTGGCATCAGAACCTGATATTGGACTTCTTGATAAGAACAGTGTTGCACACATGCAGTCACTTCTCAAAGTTAGTTGTTTTCAGATTCCAAGTGAAAGATGCTGATGATTATGCTTTTCCCACTTGTCTGCTGACAAAAACTCTTCCAAATGGAGAAATCTACACAAGAGACTGGCTCTGCTGGAGCATGGAAAAGCAGGCTCTGTACTGTGTACACAGTTTCATTTTTAACAGTAATACTTCAAATGCATCAGTACTGTCTGATCCATCTGGTTCGGGCATCAGTAGAGATTGGAGGAAGTTGAAAGACTGAATACCTCCACATGAAACTTCAGTATTGCATAAAGATAACTGTTACATGGAAATCAGCTAGTAGAGCAGCACTAGGTGACAGTTCAATTGAAAATTTACTCCTGAGTAAAATAAACACAGAAACTGATAATTGGAAAAAAATTCTTGAGGGCATTCTTTTTTTTTCCTCAATAGGGATTGGCTTTGTTTAGTTCCAGTCAACATATCGGTGACCCTATATACAGAAACTTTCTTGATATACTTGAGCTTCTTAGCAAGTATGACCCACTTTTATCAAGCCATGTTAAGTATGTTCATGAATCACAAGAGCGGAAAATGCATGCAAGTTCATTATCTGTCTACCAGAATACATAATGAGTTTATTGAGCTGGATGGGACATTTGTGCAAACAACAATTCTTGAAGAGATACAACATGTGAAGTATTTTTCAATTATTATTGATGCAACTCCAGACTGTTCTCATAAACAACAGATGTTGGTTGTTCGAGATGTTAAAGTTGTAGGAAGTTCAAAGGTTTCAATTGCAGAACAATTCGTTTTGTTTGATAATTTCATGAAAAAATGGAAAAGAAATGACTGCTCGTATATTAGAAATTCTGGAAGGCTTCAAATTAAATTTTCAAGTCTGCATTGGCCAGATCTATGACAATGGATCCAATATGGCTGGGAAGTACAATGGAGTACAAGCCGTTCTTCTTTAGCAAAATCCAAACTGTGTTTTCTCCAGCTGCGGCAACCACACATGAAATCTTGTTGGCATTGATTGTGCTGAATCATGCAAGGAAGCAATTGTATACTTTGGAACAATCCAGTAATTGTACAACCTCTTCAGTAGCAGTCCTCGAAAGTGGGAAATTATGAAGCAATATCTGCCTGTTTCCCTTGATGATTGTTGACAACAAGATGATCAGCATGAATTGATGGTGTTAAACCAGTTGCATAGCATTTGGATTGTGTGAGAAAGAAATTCAAGCTCACTTAAAGCCTTACTCCCACAGCACAGGCTCGCACTGAGTTTAAGTCAATTCGGAAGCATACATCCAAATTTGAATGCATTTTAATGTCATCCATGTGGATGAAGTGGCTAAAAATGATCCAGGAAACTGATCTTGTAACTGAAGCTCGCAATGCTACATTAGATGTTGAGAGGGATACCACTGAACAACTTCTTAAAGATATTCAAAAGATTTGTGATAAATTGTACACCATCTTTTCTGAGTCCAAATTAGTAGCACATTTCATCTCAAACATTTCATCTGAGTTTCCCACCAATCACAGCCTAGCATCTCAATCAGATGCAGAAAGGCACTATCGACACAATGGTTTTTTTTTTATTATTATAGACTCCATGAAATCTGGTCTTACACATCGATTTGAGTCACTGTGACAAATCTGTACCTTTTTGGATTCCTTTGGGAGTTCAGAGAACTAAGTGATGAAGATCTATATTCAGTGGCTGAACAGTTTCAAACACACAACAATGAAATTTCAACAGATATCTGTGACGAGATGATCTTCCTGAAATGTATACATCGCACTCACTTTAAATCGGACTGTAAGCCAAAAGAACTGCCTGTTGACTTTATTTTCTAATATCACAATTGCATTACATATTTTTGTCCCTGCATCAGTGAATTTGGGTGAATGCACATTCAATGAGTTAAAACAAGTAAAGAACTATCAGCATTCTAAAATAGGACAAGAGCATTTGAATGGACTAACAATGCTTAATGTTAACAGTAATTTACGTGCAACATCAGACTTTTCTTCAATTATAAATGAATTTGCACACAAAGCCAGAAAAGCATTCCTAAAATGAAGAGTTTTGTGAGTTTCCTCTTTAAGCAAATTACATTTTTAGTATATTGGTGTAAAGAGTTAATTGTTAATAAATGTCTCATGTGTTCATTTTCATATATTCTTTTGGTTTTATGATGACACTCTGGGTAAGAAGTTATATATGTGGGGGATCTGGGGCGAGCCAGGGCCTTTAAACTCCAAGCCTACGTCTAACACTGCAGAGTTTTTATGCAAAAATGGTCATTTTTGCGCAAAACCTTGTGGCACGTCCACACTACAAGCGTGTTTTTGCGCAAGAAAAAGTACAGTAGATCATCAGAAGACAAGGCTTTTTGTGCAAGTTTTATTCCTCTTTCTACGAGGAATAAGCCTTGTGGTGCAAGAAACCCCTATCAGAAAAAGCACTGGTGCTCTGATGGCCATTCTGTGCATGACCATCAGAGCTTTCATAGAATCATAGAGCTGGAAGAGACCTCCTAAGCTCATCAAGTCCAGCCCGCTGCTCTAGGCAGGACCAATCCCAACTAAATCAACCCAGCCAGGGCTTTGTCAAGCCGAGACAAACATCTCTAGGGATGGAGACTCCACTACTTCCCTAGGTAACCCATTCCAGTGCTTCACCACTCTCCTAGTGAAATAGTTTTTCCTAATATCCAACCTGGATCTCTCACACCACAACTTGAGACCATTGCTCCTTGTTCTGCCATCTGTCACTACTGAGAACAGCCTTTCTCCAGCCTCTTTGGTACCACCCTTCAGGAAGTTGAAGGCTGATATCAAATCCCCCCTCACTCTTCACTTCTGCAGACTAAACAGACCCAACTCCCTCAGCCTCTCCTCATAGGTCATGCACTCCAGCCCCCTTATCATTTTGGTTTCTCTCCACTGGACCCTCTCCAATGCATCCACATCCTTTTTGTAGTGGGGAGCCCAGAACTGGACACAATACTCCAGATGTGGCCTCACCGGAGCCAAATAAAGGGGAAGAATCACTTCTCTGGATCTGCTGGCAGTTCTCCTAATGCACCCTAATATGCCATTAGCCTTCTTGGCTACAAGGGCACACTGTTGACTCACATCCAGCTTCTCATCCACTGTAACCCCCAGGTCCTTTTCTGCAGAACCACTACTTAGCTGGTTGGTCCCCAGCCTATAACTATACTTGGGATTCTTCCGTCCCAAGTTCAGGACTCTACACTTTTCCTTGTTGAACCTCATCAGATTTCTCATGGCCCAATCCTCCAATTTGTCTAAGTCACTCTGGACCCTATCTCTGCCCTCAAGCGTATCTACCTCTCCCCCTAGCCTAGTGTCATCTGCAAACTTGCTGAGGGTACAATCCATCCCCTCATCCAGATCATTAAAGATATTGAACAAAACTGGTCCTAGAACTGAACTTTGGGGCACTCCACTAGAAACCGACTGCCATCCTGACATCGAGCCGTTGACCACTACCCGCTGGGCCTGGCCTTCTAGCCAGCTTTCTATCCATCTTACCATCCATTTATCCAATCCACATTCCCTTAACTTGCTGGCAAGAATATTGTGGGAGACCATATCAAAAGCCTTGCTAAAGTCAAGGTATGTCACATCCACTGACTTTCCCATGTCCACATAGCCAGTTCTCATCATTGAAGCTAATCAGATTGGTCAGGCATGACTTGCCCTTTGTGAATCCATGCTGACTATTCCTGATCACTTTCCTCTCTTCCAAGTGCCTCAAAATGGATTCCTTAAGGAACCCTTCCATGATTTTTCCAGGAACCGAGGTAAGACTGACTGGCCTATAGTTCCCTGGATCATCCTTCTTCCCTTTTTTGAAGATAGGCACTCCATTTGCCTTTTTCCAATCATCCGGAATCTCTCCTGATCTCCACGAGTTTTCAAAGATAATGGCCAAAGGCTCCTCAATGACATTTGCCAACTCCCTCAGTAACCTCGGATGCATTAAGTCTGGACCCAGGGATTTGTGTATGTTTAGCTTTTCTAAATAGTTCCTAACCTGTTCTTTACCCACCAAGGGCTGTCCATTTTTATCCCATCTTTCGTCACTTAACACATTAGTCCAGGAGCCGATCTTGTCCGTGAATACAGAGGCAAAGAAAGCATTGAGTACTTCAGCTTTCCCTACATCATCTGTCACTAGGTTACCTCCTTCATCCAGTAGGGGCCCCACACCCTGACTGATCACCTTCTTCTTGGTAACATGCCTGTAGAAACCTTTCTTATCCTTCAAATCCTTTGCCAGCCACAATTCCAATTGCGCTTTTGCCTTCCTGATAAACCCCCCAGCATTCTCGAGCTATGCATTTAAACCCCTCCCTGGTCATTTGTCCAAGTTTCCACTTTTTGTAAGCTTCCTTTTTGTGCTTAAGTTCACCAAGGATTTCCCCTGTAAGCCAATCCGGTCTCCTACCATGTTTGCCTCTCGTTACACATTGGGATGGTTTCTTTCTGTGCCGTCAATAAGGCTTCTTTAAAATACTGCCAGCTGTCCTGGACTCCTTTCCCCTTCATGTTAGCATCCCAGGGGATTCTGCCCATCAGGTCTCTGAGGGAGTCAAAATCTGCTTTTCTGAAGTCCAAGGTGTGTATTTTACTACTCTCTTTTCTTCCTTTGGTCAGGATCCTGAAATCTACCATCTTGTGATCATTGCTTCTGAGGTTGTCACCCTCCTCTACTTCCCCTATTAGTTCCTCCCCATTTGTGAGCAGAAGGTCAAGCTGCACACGGCCCCTGGTCGGCTTCTTCAGCACTTGTACCAAGAAGTTATCCCCAATATTCTCCAAAAACTTCCTGGATTGCCTGTGTACTGCCGTATTGGTCTCCCAACAGATGTCAGGGTGATTAAAGTCCCCCGCGAGAACCAGGGCCTGCAATCTGGAAGCTTCTCTCAGTTGTCCGAAGAAAGCCTCATCTACCTCATCTACCTGATTTGCTGGCCTGTAGTAGACACCAACCACAACATCACTGCTGTTGTTTGCACCTCTAAACTTAACCTCTAGACTCTTGACAGGTTTTTCTTTCTCTATATACTGGAGTTCAGAGTAATCATAGTGCTCTCTTACATATAGTGCAACTTCTCCTCCTTTTCTCCCCCTGCCTGTTCTTCCTGAACAGTCTATACCCTTTCATGACAGCACTCCAGTCTTGCAAGTCATCCCACCAAGTTCCTGTAATCCCAATTAAATCATATTTCTTGAAGTGGGCCAAAGCCTCCAGTTCTTCCTGTTTGTTGCCCAGGCTTCTCGTATTAGTGTACAAACACCTCAGATAACCAGCTGATTGCCCTATCTTTTCCATTTGAATCAGGGGTCCTTCTCTCTTGCTCGTTCCTCTTCGCATTTCCTCCTGGTATCTGACTTTCCCACTCCCCTCAGGGTTTTGGTCACCGTCCCCCAACAAACCTTGTTTAAAGTCCTCCTCACTAGGTTTGCAAGCCTGCCCACAAAGATGCTCCTTCCTCTCTTGGTTAGGTGGATCCCATCTCTTCCTAACAATTCGTGTGCCCGGAACAGAGCCCCATGGTCGAAGAAATCAAAGCCCTTTCTGCGACACCACCTGTGCAACCACGCCTTTACTTCCTCAATTTGATGATCCCTGCCCAGTCCTTTCCCTTCAACAGGGAGGATGAACGAGAATATCACTTGCTCTCTGAATTATTTGATTCTTCTTCCGAGCGCTACATAATCCGCAGTAACCCGCTCAAAGTCATTCTTGGCCATATCGTTAGTTCCCACATGGAGAAGCAGGAAGGGGTAGCTTTCTTGTGCAAGAGCATCCATAGTTGTGTGGACACTCTCTTGCGCAAAAGCACAACTCTTATGCAAAAGCACATGGCAGTGTGGACGTGCTCTTGCACAAGAACTTTTTGTGGAAGATCTCTTCCACAGAAAGTTCTTGCACAAGAAACGTGCAGTGTAGCCGTAAGCCCAAGTGGCCCAAGCCTCTGTCTTTCTCTGACAAGGCTTGTTAAGAGGCCACTTTTATAGTCTCTTCTCAGGCCAGAGGCTCACTTCAGGCTATAGAAGGAAGAATGAGCAATGTATAAAAGTTAAAGCACATATGATGCAGGGAGATAGGAAGGTATGTGAATAAGCCAGCAGAAGTTTTCTCCAATTGCTCTGGATGCTGTTTTTGTATTTGTTTACTGTGAAATAGTGACTTTTGGTTAATGTTGCTGCAGTAGTGTTTTGTCATTGAATTTTATCCATGTCCTCACTGCAGTGGGGGAAGACTTGGAGAATCTTTAACAACTATACAGATACCACATGGAAAAGCAAGTTACACTAATCAATTTCTTGATGCTGCTTTAAAGAGAATGATTTTATATCTTCCCCACCTCACACATACAGTATGCCAACAAATGAATGAATGTTATGGATTAGCACTTTATCCATCTGTCCAAGGACCTGCTGACTAAAGCAATAGCCATTTGGATAGCGCCCAATTTTTAACGATTTTTCCATAATAGACAATCACATCTTTTTACCAATATACAATTTACATGACATGCCAAATGTACAATTACTGAAGTCAGAGTAAAAAAAATCGACAGCTGGTTATCAGGTAATCAGCAATTATCCATGTCAAAGTGGCAGGATTCACAAGAGATATCTAACTGTGATTTGTAATTTAATACTTTTAATATATATTTTTCACAGTTGCATAAACATTCATTATTTCATATTTTTCAGGTGATTGTTGCTGATAACCTCTCAAGTTTGCACAGGGATCCAGGCCTGAATCCTCCCACAATCATCTACAAATATCCTAGGAAAATTAACAGGGCCATCATCAGAGTCAAATGAAGTGTTCAGGCATCTGTCTAAATTTGCTCATGCATTAAAATATGCTGACATAAAAAAACCCTCTAAGATATATTGTTTGCATGCTACTTAATTTATAATCTTGAGGATCCCAACCACAGACTTTGGCACCTTACTCCCAGTTTTGGCTCCACTGTGATCCACAGAGTTCCCACTGAATCCTGTAGATGCCCAGACTCACTCAGCACCTAATTCTGCCTCTGGGCATGGACCTTGCTGCTGCACTCTAGGTATCTGGATGCCTCAGTCTCAGAGCAGTTAATGAACTAGGGATCAATAAGTGTTTCTCCACCTCAGTCACATGATGAGCCCAATTCAGTAAGTGTGCTTAGAGATTCCCAACTGAATAAATTCTCAACCAAAATCCAGCTGGAGCTGGTACCATTACCCTGCCTTATAATTTGGAGGCCTATAACTTGGGCTGTGGTAGACCCGAGTTCTGTTCTACCCTTAAATGCACTGAAGAAGAGGGTTTGAAACAGGAATCTCCTATCTCACAGGAGAGCTCACTAGCTACTGAGTTAAGGGAGACTCGGACATGGAGCTACCTCCAGCTCTCCTGTCCAGCTTCAAATGAAGCAGCCTAGGTCTCTCACATCCCAGGTGAATTCATTAATCTCTGAACCCAGAGTTATAAGGTGAGCAGCAGCACCACCTCCCCTGGAGGTTTTATGTGGATCGTTAGCAAAGATAGGTGCCTAAGCCTGGGCTGCAGGGAAGTTCCAATCTCAGTCAGGGGACAGGCACAGTGCATACTTTGTTGTCGGCATTTCCCATTGGTTGTTGTAGGTGGCTCCCCAGCTATTGTCTTGGTTTTGTAGATCACATTCTAAAGTGCCTACTTCTCTCCCATCATTGAACCAGGCACTGAACTCAGGCTTTGGAGATTGCAGTGTGGTTCCCGTGATTTTTCTAGGCACCTGTCTTCTAGAGTCGTAATACCTAAATTCCTTTCTGGAACTGGGCCTAGGTGAGGGAGTAGGAGACCCAATCCTGGAAGGACTTATTCACACACTTAACATTAAGCACATTAAGTGACCCCCATTGACTTGGAATGGGACTGGTTGTGGGTTTACAAGTGAGCATGTGATTAAAAATGATTAAAGGTCTAGAAAACATGACTTATGAGAGTAGACTGAAAGAACTGGGCTTGTTTAGTTTGGAAAACAGAAGACAGAGGGGACAGCAGTTTTCAAGTACCTAAAAGGGTGTTACAAGGAGGAAGGAGATTATAGGATAAGAAGCAATGGGCTTACACTGCAGCAAGAGAGATTTAGGGTGAACATTAGGAAAAATTTCCTGTCAGAGTGGCTAAACACTGGAATAAACTGCCTAGGGAGACTGTGAAATCTCTATCATTGGAGATATTTAAGAGCAGGTTAGATAAATATCTATTAGGGATGATCTAGATGGTGCTTGGGGCAGAGAACTGGACTTGATGACCTCTCAAAGTCCCAGTATTCTATGATTCTATGTTCATAAGTACTTGAGAGATTGGGGCCTAAAAGGAAAAAAAAAAGTTATTGGTAGAACAGTAACAGATTGCAAAGAAAACCAAATAGAAGCTAATTCAAATTGTTTACACTATGGAAGAGTAATTTTGCACCTGGGGAATGGAACAAATCTGCCTTAACACAGCTCAGAATCTTATCCCCAAATGTGTATTGTTTACTAGATTTATCAAGGCGTCCCCTAAACTTCCTTTCCTTATTGAGCAAGAGCAAGTTTTGTCATTGACTTCAAGAGTCTCCGAGTGGAGCAGGAGCAGGCTTAATAGGTATGGTAAACCCCTTCTTTTTCAAATGTAATTCTCACATAGACATTAAAGCTTTCCCACCAACAGTGGTAAACTCTGTGTGGGAAAGGATCCAAGCTCAGAAAATTAGTGTAAAGCACTAGAAGTCAGAAACAAGACTGGTAAAGATCATTCACATTTTATTTGGGGATAGAGTTGAATGTGCTTCTTTCATATTTGACAATTCAAATCAACAGTTGCAGATTAGTCTAGGACTATGATTCTGTTTGATGAGCTTTTTTACAGGAAGACTTTATACACTCGCCTATGGACAAAATTCTTTGGAGGCAAGGTTCGTGGTTCTCACACTAGCTTTTCTCTAGGTCTCTGATCTATGGCAACAGGGAGAGAAAGATTTTAACAGTGTGCTTCAGAGGTCATCTTAGTTCTCTCTACATCTAGAATGCAAACTGTCTTGCTACCTTTGCATAATCTGTAACTTACCAGTATCTGCAGGAAAGCCACAAGAGAAACCTCATTTACGCACATGTTCACCACAGTAAAACCACGTGAGCAGCAAGGTGGAAATAACAGACTAAGACTGATACAGCTGGAATACACTTGTGATATAAATAGCCAGAGAAACTCTGCTCCTTAAAAAAAATGCAACCTCTAGAACTACTTTTTGGTAGGCATTCTAAATACATTTAAAGTTACTTTACAATGTAAAGTTTATAAATATGTATTATATGCACACCTACAGAAATATAATGATACTGCATGTCTAAAAGTATTTTTTTGGCCAACTTGAGATCGGGTTCTTTGACTTTCGTCATTTGTTCTATTAAATTCTTTACATATAGCCAGTTTATGCAGTTGTTTTTTAATAAAAATCACTAAAATAGTTTGCAAGAGAAAATTGTAAGCCCCAATTTAATGTTACAGGCCACTTTTTTTTTTTAACTATCCTCATGGGGATGCAAGTATTTTTAGTCCTACAAAGAGGTGTTAGATGATGATTATTTTGTTGCAAACCAATATAACAGACTTATGTCAGAGTTTTATAAGGGAGAGCTTTATAAAAAAAACCCAACAACATGGGCTTGACTTCAAAAAATGGCACGTTAGTCTTTAATTGTGAACAAAAATATACCACAGGACTAGGGAGGGGTGAAGTGGTTTAAATAAATCAAGAGACATTTGACCCAAGCCTTCGCCCACAACTCAAACCAAATATGAACCTTTTTTGAGGTTTGAAAAGGTTCCATTAACTTTGTTTGTTTGTTTTCATTTTTATTCACTGTGGCACTTCCTGGTTCCAGCCATAAGCAGAAATATCATAATACAGTATGAAGAGAAAGACGGTGCCTCTGGTACTGTATTTCTGGCCCGATGAGAAACAGGAAATACTATGAGCCTCCTGGGAATCTCTGTTCTCAGAAGATCCTCAGCCCAATTTTGGATCCTCAGCCCAATTATAAGAACCCATCTGAATGTCAGAATCTTTTGAAGTGTGCCCATTGCTAATAGGAAGATAAAAATCATTGCAGGAATTCAGTAGCTTTGTTATTAAAAATAGAGTGATTCAGTTATAGTTATAAGCACAATTGCTTGACAGAGCTCCCTGCAGCAAGGACCCACTTGACAAATGCTGAATCACAATGGTTGAAGACACTTATAAAAAAGCCACCAACATATATGGCCCTTTACAAAACAAAGCTCAAGGTGAAGATTTTCATAACTGACTAAGAATTTTTGATGCCTCAGTTTTGGGTGCCCAGAATCGGGCACTTGTAGACTTTCAAATTGGACATACAAAACTTCAGACACCCAGAGTTAATATTTTTGAAAATTTTGGCCATAATCCTCACCTTCACCCTCCCATTTACCATGTAATTAAGTCAGCAACAATAAGGGAAGATAATGCAAGAAGGGATCGGTATAAGAAGAATTAAAACAAAAACACCAATATATTTTTTCCTGAAATTTTTCCTATGTAATGCTCAATACACATATAGTACTCTCCCAAGGAACTACTACTTTTATGGTTTTATGTGTATACATAAGACTCCTTGAAGAAGTGTTTTTGGAAAACACTTAAAGGGGAAGAAGGTGACAGACAGGATCAGGGAGGCAGTTCCAGGCATAGGGGTTTCATCAGAGAAGGCCTAAGGACATAAAGAACCCTAGATCCAAAGCCATTATCTTCAGTGGGATTTTGATGATGAGGCCCAAAAAAAGGCAATCAGACAAGCATCTTGGGCTGAGTGAAAAAGCATGAGATTTTGGGGATAGACAAGGCACGGGAAGGAACCAAGCGGTGGAAAGCAAGAACAACTGATCAGTTCCTTATGATCAGCTCATATAACACTAAGGGCCATCTACTCCCATAGACTACAACAGAAGCAGAATCAGGCTCTAAATCTCCTTGCCTTAAAGATATTACTTTGTGTATGAAGACTGTTGTGTAAAAAATAAAATCCCTGTGAAATTAAATTTAAGCTCTTTTTTTTTTTTTTTTTTTTTTTGCTGAAGTTGTTAAACTGGAAATCCCCAAAGCTAATATGGATGAAAAAGAAAACACTGTACTTTCAGTTATGTTGCCAGAGAGAACTGAGCTGTGTTCTTGGTTCTGTGCACATTGTGCTGCAGCAAGTCTAGTCTGCATCTAGACTGCACATGGATTTAATTACCTGGGTTCACAGGTTTTGCCTTATCTGGCAGCATGAGTTACGGATGCATTGTGAATGGAGACACAACTACACAGTAGAGGGGCCGAGATGGAATCCCTGGGACAGACTTACCCATGTGCGGGATGGGCAGCACCCCTGGATCTGCGTGTGCCCGGGCCATCCCTGCTCCCAACCGGCCGGTTCCCCACACCCTGGCCAGCCCCACTCCCCCCGACCTCCTCCCAGCCAGCCATGCTCCCCCCAAACCTCCCCCAGCCAGCCCCGCTTCCTCCCCCCTTCCCCTCCCCTCCCCTCCCCTCCCCTCCCCTCCCCTCCCTCCCAGCCCCACTCCCCCATCTGAGATCAAGTGTGCCCGGTATTTTTGTGAAGCCACGTGGTAACCCTAGTCCTATTGCCCAGGGAGCTTCAACCCCAGGCAGTGGGGCTCAGACTTTGGGCTTCAGGAAGTCTAAGCCAGCCACTTTGGGGTCCTGACCCACAGTTTTAGAATCTCTGATCTAGTGAATGGCTGGTAAAGTTGACAGAGGCCTATCAGCTTTGGTGTACATGAAGCTCATGGTCATGGATTCACAGAGAATCAAGTTAAAATTAAAACTGAAAGTTTTAGTTAGCTGAAGTATAGGTTCTAAGGCTTTGATGGAGAAATTACTTTAACCTTAATAAGAGTTACCTGTAATTCTCCTCTCTTGGTATTCACACCTCCAGATCAGCTACTAGAACTGGGCCTCATCCACCCTGATTGGATCCACCTCGTCACCTCTAGCCTGATTCTGGCCTGCATATTTATACCTGCCTCTGGAAATCTCCACTACATGCATCTGACAAAGTGGGTCTTTGCCCACGAAAGCTTATGCTCCAACACTTCAGTTAGTCTATAAGATGCCACAGGACTCCTCGCCGCTTTAGCTAACCCTTAAATACTGGAGCAACAACCCACTAATGCTTTCATCCATTGTAGTCATCTGTGATTTGTATCAACATAAAAAGGAAGAGCATACTCTAAAACTGTACATAAGCGGTTTGGATCAATTCATAGTAAAGTCCTGGCTACTAATACCACTGAACATAATTATAACTCAGTTCTTCTCACACATTTTAAAGGCTTATTTCCTCAATGGTTAATATAATTCCAATTCACATAAAACAACATCTTAGATTTTTTTAACTATCCCACATCTGTATCTTCTCTTCCTCCACACAGAGTCAACAACAGAGGCTCAGCACCACTCAGAAGTAGAACCATTGTTCTCCTTATCTGGACAATTTTCATTTTAAAAGCTGCAGGTTGAACCTCACTAGTCTGGCATCCTCGGTGATGGACCAGAGAATTTGCCACGCCATGGGAGGTCACTATTGTAGCAAGTGTGGTCTCTTTTTATTTCGCTTAGGCAAGTAAATGGAACAATGCTTGCAATGCTGCTTAGTAATATATGACATTACTGATACACTCTATATAAGCCTATGCCTAGCCACGGCCTATAAGCTCTCTTCATAAAATGTTAGTGATGTTATACAATTTTATTGTATTGGCACAAGGAAATGAATAGATAAATCATAAAAACCATGATTATAATTATGATTAAGAGCATTGTTAACACTTCTCTTGCTTCCTGAGCTCTTAGAAAATATTTAGGGGTAAGTTATTTAGCTCCAACGGCATAGAACACTGACAGCTAGAGCTGATGACTGTAAACAAACTTTATGGGACCATGGGAAACGTCAACACACCCATGATAAGTTAATATCCAGCTAACTAAAATCAAGCTAGACCACAATTGTTGCCGGACCAGTGTGTGCCGGACTAGAGAGATTTAATCTGTACAGGCAGTCCCTGAGTTACGCAGATCCAACTTACGTCGGATCCGCACTTACGAACGGGGCTTTCTCGCCCCGGAGCTCGCAGGCAGCGGGACCGCCCAGAGCGCAGCGGTCCCGCCACCTTGACCTCCGGGGCGAGAAAAGCTGCTCCGGGTGCCCCATGTCTGCTGGGGACCATCTCCAGCAGACCAGGAACACCTGGGTCAAAGCTGGGGAGGCGGAGGGGTCCCGCGCCAGAGCAAAGCCTCAGAGGCGCGGCACCCCGCCGCCGCTGCGGCTTCGCTCCCCGTGTCCCTGGTGTGCTGGGGGGGGGGGGGGCGCAGCTAGTGCGCCCCCCCCCCCAGCAGACCAGGCTTTTGTTGTGGACCCTGGGGTAGAGCAGCTGGGGTGCTGCCGGGTTGGTCCTGCAGGGACCTATCTGGCAGCCCAGCTGTTCTGTCCCAGGCTCGAGATTCAGCCGCTGTTGAAACTGATCAGTAGCTGATTCCAGGAAGCTGGGGGCAGAGCAATTCTGCCTCCAGCTTCCTGTAGTCAGCCCCTGGTCAGTTTCAGCAGTAGCGGCTGAATCTGGAGCCAGTTCCGACTTACATACAAATTCAACTTAAGAACAAACCTATAGTCCCTATCTTGTACGTAACCCAGGGACTGCCTGTATTGACATTTCCAAATGCACAAGATAAAATCTGTGTATCCTATACTTTTTTCCAAATTGTGATGAGGTTTACAGAACCCACACTAAAGCAAAGGGAGCTGTGGAGCAGTACTGGGGCAAGAACTCCCAATGCAGAAGCTGCTTCTAAGGTGTTTCTGGTGCCTGCACCCAACCTCTCCAAACACAAGAGTCACACACCATGGCTGTGTCTACACTGGCATGAATTTCCGGAAATGCTTAAAACGGAATGCTATTCCGTTTTCAGTTTTTCTGGAAAAGGAGCGTCTACATTGGCAGGCTGCTTTTCCGGAAAAGCCCTTTTTCTGGAAAAGCATCTGTGGCCAATGTAGACGCGCTTTTCCGGAAAAGAGCCCCGATCGCCATTTTCGTGATCGGGGCTTTTTTCCGAAAAAGAGCCCCGATCGCCATTTTCGCGATCGGGGCTTTTTTCCTAAAAAGACTACTGGGCTGTCTACACTGGACCTTTTCCAGAACAGTGTTCCGGAATAAGGACTTATGCCCGAGCGGGAGCAGGATAGTTTTTCCGGAATAGCGGCTGATTTTGTACAGTAGAGCATCGTTGCTTTTCCGGAAATTCAAGGGCCAGTGTAGACAGCTCGCAGCTTATTCCGGAAAAGCGGCTGATTTTCCGGAATAAGTGGCCCAGTGTAGACACAGCCCATGTGTAATGACTCAAGCAGAGGAGCTAAGTGGGTAACAATCTGCCACTGAACCAGATTTAGTGAGACAAGGAACAAGTCTCCACTACAGAATTAAGTTGACATAAGTAAGGTTAACCTACAGCCACGGCGGAAATTAGCTCAGCTGTTCATGTTACACTTTGCTCCTTTTCTTGGCAGTGTGCATCCTCACCAACAGTGCTTCCACCAACCTAAATGCTGCATTGTGGGGCATTGTAGCCTGAGCTGTCAGCCCCGCTTGGAGCAGCAGGACTCTGGCTTTCAGCAGCAGCAAGTGATGTAAGTAATGCAGTGTCTACAAGAAAATGTGTCAACCGAACCACATTGACTTAAACACTGTGCCTCTCCAGGTATTAGCAGGCACAGTGGGTGAGTTAAATCAGCAGGAGGAACATTGCAGTGTAGATGCTTACAGAGTTAGGTCAATGTACACTGCCTTACATGGATCTAGTTCAGTTGCGTAGACCAGGACAAACTTCTGAGCTTACATAGAACTCTTCTTCAGGTGTGGCAAACATAATCAGAATGTCACAGCTGGACACATCATGGAATAGATTGTTTATCGTAAGTAAATACATATTTCAATGGCCCATTCATGGTGAAATGGCCTGTTAACATCCTTCCAGTTATAGGGAGGATAGTGAAGGTGGGAGCAGCTGGCAGGAGATTGTTAGTGGGTTTTGCATTGTAATAAAATAGAAAATCAGCATCTCTGCTCAGTCCATGATTTTTAGTGCCTAGCAAAGTTATGAATTGAAGCTCCCGGGCTTGTCTTCTCAACGGTTGTGGAGGTTTCCTTTGAGGACGACTGCCAGTTCAGATATAGAGTGTACATAGACTATCTTTCTGACCACATATGGGTGGCCTGACTCCAGTGCCTGCAAGAAAGGGCCACAGAAACTACTAGTGCCTGTAAGAGTCAATGGCATGAAAGTTCAAGGATTGACAGTCAGGCTGCTGCCAAACTCTGGTGAGGACAAGTCTAGCAAGACCTGAAACAGTTCCCTGGAGCACACGTATTTGCCATTCATCCATGGGGATGTGCATCTTTACCCAACAAAGTGCAGCTGAAAGTGCAGAATCACAATGAGGATATCTGCAGGGAGGTAATTCCAAATATCATGTACCCTCTGAAAATCTGGTGGGATTGGAGGTTCTCTCAGAGACCTAAAAAATCAGGAGCCCATGGAAGGGATGTGCAACAATGTGGGGATGGTGGGGTTTCAAGCCTTACTGGGCCAAAAATGAAGAGGAAGACCTGGGGAGACGAAACATTAGCCCACTGATGATGTCCCCACACGGACAAGCAGAACTTCCCGCAAGGGGGATGAATAATAGGAGGGATTTTACTAGCTAATGGAATGTACCTAGTGTTGATTTGGCAGAAGAGTAGTGAAACAACCCAATGTTAAGTGAAGCCTACAAACAAGCTCATCTAGGTTAATGGGGAGGTAGAGGAGTCCCAGTTCCTGAAGCAATGGCAGCACTCTGTGTCAGAGGGAGATAAAGTGTATAGAGCAGAGAAGGACCAGCAGACCAGAATGGTTAAAATGAAGTTTCCCATCCAAAAGAAGTAACGATAGGAAATATTACAACTGCCACACACTGAGACAGACTTCTTGGTTGGGAGAAAATGCTGCACTTTTATTGGCCAGGTGTTCACCAAGAGATATGTGCAGAATGCCAGTGGAGGAGTGAAAAGAAGGTAGGTAGGCCTCCCTGATATCGCTGTAATGGAGGCATGGTTTGCAATGATGTAGTTGTGAATGAGCTGTACCCTAGGAGAAAGACCCTGTGTGTTAGGTCATGCTGTGCCAAGTATGCAATTTTCCTCTACAAAATTGCATCATCCATGTAGCATTACTGTTGCACTCGGTGAGGGACATCATTTTGAGAGCAAGGGGGTGTCCTCCATCTGGTGAAAGGTGAATCTCCACTGCACCTGTGACCATTTGAGAGGATCAGCAAGAACGTGTTGGGCCCCTTAGAAGAGTGCAGCAGGTTTCCAGCATGTATCGGTGATACTAACATATGCCCAGAGACAACTCCGCTCTGCTCCACTCCACCAAGTTGATGGCCCTTGCCCCAGAGCTCATGAGAGTATTCACCTGGGAAGGATCCCTTGGGAAATAATCACTTAGCAATGTCCCGGTTTTATGAGGGAGATATGTAGCCTGCTGAAAACAAAATCTTTACAATTTTTTGTTTGTACCACCCCTCAATGTAATAGGTTGATTAAACAATTCAATAAGATTGAAAAGTATGCTATGAAAGTTCATAGCTCTAAAACCTTGCCACTGCCACTTCCTCTTGGTCACCATCAGGGAAGTCCCATAGGCATTGACTGGGTTCTTTTTCTTCAAATTACTTTATGGGAGACAGCTGAAAGGAATACTAGACCTCCTTCATAAGGTATGGGAGGAACAGAGTTCCAAGGCCACTAATTCAGTACAGTATGTGTTATGATCGAAGGAGAAATTAAAGATCTTACATGATTTCACACAGGAGAATCTAGTGAAGGCACTACTGGGGCAAGTGCAAGCCTACAAAGTAATGTACATCCAGGAGTTTCAACTGGGGAATTCGGTACTACATCTGATCACCACATTCAAATCCAATCTGTTTCACCAAATGATTTTCACTTTCATCCATATCTCTATTTTTTAGCTCTGGTCAGATGCTTGTGGCAATACAGAAAAAAAAAAAAAAAAAAAAGAGAGAGAGACTGTTCCCATAGAATCATTGGCTTGGCCAGAAACAAGAGTAATTGAAAATTACAAGAAAGCCTGTTCTCATGAGAACTCTAGCTCAAGTTTCCAGATCCAAAAGATTCAGAAAATTTGGGTCAGGTTCAAAGCGGCACTGGAAATATTGGCTGCTTATCAGAATGGAAGTAAGATTTGCAGTTTTCCACCCTGTAACCAAAAGTCTCATGACTTTTTCCCTTTTCTTTTTCCTCTCTCAGATGTCTTTGGTTCTTTTTGTTTTTCAACCCTTTCCCACTTATTTGCTAGTTTAACCTTTTGACCTTATTTACATTCTGCAAAGTACATATCCAGATTTTAATGTATTTTTCTGCTCTCATTTAATTACGAAATCAAGCACTGACTAAAAATAAGAATCAGAACACTTTTTCATAATCCTTTTATAGTCTCCCGTGATAAACATATCATTTGTCATCCTAATAGTGTTCTAATGCAATATTATACTCTTCTTTGCTACCTACATGAGTAGGGCCAAACAAATCAGACAAAAGGTGACATCCTGCACTAGAATCTATAGTACTCATAAGATGAAAAATAATTTAAATGTTCCTCATTATGTATTCTGTAATGATTTTGTGGTAATGAGACAAGTATAGCTAATATTGTGACTGGTTAGGATTCATTAATAAAGCAATAGTGTCAAAGTAGAACATGAAACTAATCTAGCAATCAGGGGATAACTCATCCTAGCAGAAGGATGGGGTTCAGTAACTAGGGCCAGATCTACACTACAAATTTTGGTCTGCATAGCTACATTCGTCAGGGGGTGGGGGTGAATGTTTGACTGACAGAGTTGTACCAGCAAAAGCCATTGTGATAAAACTTTACTTCAGCTTACTTCAGTCCTGGGGGAAGGTAAGGGCTCCTACCATACATTTGTCTTAGGAGAGAATGTGCTTATGCTTAGAAAGGTATGGGAGAAACTGTAATAATAAAGTAACATGTCCTAAAAGAAGGACGGAGTTTGGAAGAGAAAATATATAGAGAGATGGAATTCAGTAATTAAAGCAAGAGAGCCCCATCTTTATAGCGGGTAGCTTTTGTCATATGTTTTCATGGCCTATCTAAAGGAAAGACAGAATGATAAACAAAGGACCAATTCTCTCATGTCACATCTTCAGGCACTTTTTAAATAGTAAGTCAGCCCACGTGCTAGATTTTGGACATGCAAGACCATTTCACGCTTAAACACATATTATGGAGCGTGTATTTAAGTTGTTTGTGCAATTGGATGCACCGACTGGCATTTTTACAGTTATAAAATAAAATGTTTACCATTGTTTAGTTTTTGTTATAGTTCCTTGAGGTTTGTTGCTAGCTTAGACCTGGTTAACACTGGGAGTTTAGGTTGAACTTAGTCACAATAGACCAATTTTCTAAACAAGGAGTCTGCATCACCAAGCCCATTCCATCAGCTTTAAGGGATGTTAAAGTTGATTTCTGTACTCCTCTTTTCATGAGGAATAATGCTAAAATTGACCTTGCACAGTAGATTTTACAGCAGTGCAGACACAGTACCCTGAAAGTCAACATTCTTGGCCTCCGGGAGATGTCCCACAGTGCCCTGCAGTGACTGTTCTAACCAGGATTTTCAATTCTACTGCATTCCAGGTGAACAAGAAAAGCCCTGGGAAAATTTGGGCAGGATGCCCAGAAGACCTCAGAGCAGGCAGCACAATTGATCACCCAATTGGAAAAAAGAATTTGGGCTGTGTCAATTTAGGTAAATATTATACATGGTCTTTCCCCATTTTTATATTTCCAATACATTTTAGCAAGAGTTTAGTGTGACTGTAGGGCAGGCTCATTGAACAAGGGTGTTTCAGAGGGCAAGCATTTATACAAGATGCATCACCAAGAGATCTGAGCATAAAATACTCACTTTTGGAAAGAAGAGAATTTCAGTCACTATAAAGTGTGCAAGCTTTGTGCTAGCAAGAGTCTTTTGTTTTGAATCTCAGTCTCAATATTTGGTTTTCTTCCTGTAGGCAGAGTGATTAAAAGCTCATCTGAACTTTGACGACTATGTGAGTTAGACAGATTCCCAGTGCATCAATCTAGGTTAGGAACCACTATTTGTAAAGCTCATTGAGAGTGAAAATACTATTCAAATTTTCTTATTTGGCTTGCTGTGTAATATATACGATGGAATTCATATTTAGAACTGTAAGAAACTGGATACCTTTGTAACCAACTCTTTTAAAGTTCTTGTAAGTATCAAAGAGTTCCACAGGGAAGGAAATCTTTCTGATTCTTGGCCAAAAGACTTTGTTTTATTATTTAACACAGACATTTAGTTAGGCCACATTATAGTTATCTGAGAATGAGGCAGAAGAGCGAGAGGTATCCTCAAATTAAAAAGGAAATTCATAATTGTGTGTGTGTGTCTTGGTTACAAATGACTGTTCAAAATTTAAATTTAACAAAGTGAGGAAGTCTGATCTGACAAGTCTTAGATAACATTAGGTAAAAAACAAACCCCGTTGTACGTGCAACATGTTATTCTCTTTTCTGTTTCAATAATATCTATTTTGTATGTCTAGTAATACACTGAGAATATCAAAAGAATGCATTTAGTGGGATGTGCAACAATTTGATTCTTGGGACAAAAATGAAGAATTTCCCCTAACGAAGTAAAATTCACTACACCATTTATATAAACCCCATTCATACAAACATGTACTCAATATCTACTTCAAGAGGTACTGCAGATTTAAAATGTTAGTCATTTAAAGCCAAGTGTTTTCTCTTTTGTATAAACAGATATTTCACTTCAGAATGAAAACCCTCAGCAGTTTCATGCAAGCCAAAATCTTGCGTGCAACCTCTGAAACAACAAAGTGACATACTTGTTATGATAAATCTAGTGACTTGCAGGAAGGATCAAATCAGATTGATTCTCGGCAGCAGTTCTCGCTCTGTTATCTTAGAGGCCAAATCCTGACTAAGTTCTGGAAACGTGGGAGAAAAAGTACAGAGACATTCTTAAATTAAAAATATACATAACACAGCAAAAAAAGAAAAAAGATACTATAATTTATATCAAGTGTCCTAATAAAAGAAAAAGAGCTTGTTTATTCCACAATGTGTTATTTCCAATAGTGTAAAGAGAAAACAGAAAGTCTGTTTTTATTTAAAAATGTCAATTGATTTCTATAAGGCCTTTCACACTTAATTTTAAACTGTTCTAAATGGTAGTGAGTTAAAAAGCAATAGTGAGGTGACTACAGGGAAGATAATTCAAACATTTTAGTCTGAACATTTTTTTTTTCTAAAAGTCATCTAGCATCCATTCAAAATTAGATATGCTCATACACATGCTGGATACTTATACACTCAGGCTCAATTTTTGCAGGCATTTGTGTAAATCATGTAATAACTGGTCATGTGTGCAGATGTTAGCTATGTAGATGCATTACTGGACATAACTGTTTTGAAAAACAGACTATTTTTAAACATGATAAGCACAGTTCTGGACATAAGAAAAAATCTGAATGATTAAGAAACACATCCCCTTGCCTACATCTTTCAGAGACTGCCTTTGGATCTTCAACATCCACTAGAACACAGCCAGAGTCTTTAGACACTCTACCTAAAAGAAAACTCCTTTAACAATACAGCATTCTCTTTAGTCCTGTACTGGATCACGATTAATTCTGGCGTATGGATGAAACTATACCACAAAGCTACCCTAAAGCTCTGAACTTTGCAAGACTTAGTTATAATTTACACTAAGGTTCCTTTACACTACTCTGGCAGTAATGGGGAACAAATGTAATTTACAGTGCCAGGGTGGTGTAAAGGAACCTTAGTGTACATCAGGCATGTCCAAAGTCCGGCCCGCGGGCCAATTGCGGCCCGTGTTCCGGTTTAATACGGCCCCACAGGTAATTTGGCAATATCTATCTTTTATGGTCCCCAACGAATCCATATGTATTGAGATGAATACATTGTAAAATCTCAGTTAATGTCAGTTGGTCTAAATCAGTTATAAATATATTTGGACACAACATGTATACTTGGTGTTATGTTCCTGTTCATATTTTTTGAACTTAAAAGTTGACAGACAATCTTTATTACCAATAATATGTAATGTACTTTACAATGTTCCTGACATATATTTCAGCTTCCTGGATTTTTTTTTCATCTGGCCTTCAGATATGAAAGGCAGAGTGATTTAATACCTGTTTAGATTTGTCATCCATGTGATGAAATGAAAAGTATGCTGTTTGCAATAAACTTTGCATAAAATAGTTAATTTGCGTTTAATTTTAATGATTCAAAGAATGTCAGGCAAAATGGTCGGCCCTCACGCATGTTCACTTCATAAAATCTGGCCCTCTTTGAAAAAAGTTTGGACACCCCTGGTGTACATGAAAATGAAGTCTTACAAGCCCAAAATTAAAGCAAGCTTCATAAGGGCTCACAAACTTAGGCAATTACAGTTTAGGGTTTAAAAAAAAAAAAAAAAAACCACCACATGAAACTCATTGGCTTTGTATAACTGACTCAGAGGCAAAGACTATCTTCAGGTTATTTTAACTATGCAGTTTGAATAGGAAGTTCAAATCAAAACACGGGATGAAAACCGTATGAGCCAAAACTGGAAGAAAAAGGCTTGCACAAATCCATTAACTGAAACAGCAATAGTTGAGAATCTGCATTGCACCCAAGCTGTAGAGAAACAACAAGCCACCCTAGGAGGCTCACACAAATATATTTCAGCAGGAGATATAGAAGTTCATTCTTAGGCTCTTTATGCCCCTCAGGTTTTTATTAGAACTGTCAAGTGATTTTAAAAAAATCAATCGCAATTAGATGACTAAAAAAATTAATTATGACTAGTCACATGATTGTGCTGTTCAGAAATAGAATACCATTTATTTAAATATTTTGGATATTTTCTACATTTTCAAATATACTGATTTCAATTAGAGCACAGAATACATAGTATACAGTGCTCATTCAATCCACCTAATACAAGCATTGTAGTGCAATCTCTTCATCATGAAAGTCGAACTTACAAATGTAGAATTATTTTTAAAGTTAACTACTTTCAAAATAAAACAATGTAAAGTTTTAGAGCCTACAAGTCCACTCAGTCCTACTTCTTCAGCCAGTCTCTCAGACAAACATATTTGGTTACAATTTGCAGGAGATAATGCTGCCTGCTTGTTTACAGTGTCACCTAAATGTGAGAACAGGTGTTTGCATGACACTGTTGTAGCCAGTTTTGCAAGATATTTATGTGCTAGATGCACAAAAGCTTCATGTATCTCTTCATGCTTCACCATTCCAGCAGACATGCATCCATGCTGATGATGAGCTCTGCTCATGAACAATCCAAAGCAGAGCAGACCAACACATGTTCATTTTCATCAAGTTAGATGCCACCAACAGAAGGTTGATTTTCTTTTTTGGTGGTTCAGTTCTGTAGTTTCCACACAGGAGTGTTGGTCTTTTAAGATTTCTAAAAGCATGCTTTCAGATTTTGGACTGCACTTCAGATTCTTAGACCTGCTGAAGATGTATTGTTAAATCTCATGTGGATACTATCTTTGTCTTTTGCCAAATCATCTGTGAAAATGTTCTTAAAATTACCATGTGCTGGGTCATCATCTGAGACTGTTATTACATGAATGTAGATAAAAACAGAACAGGAGACATATAATTCTCCCCCAAGGAGTTCAGTCATAAATGTAAGATACATTTTTTTTAAACAAGCATCATCAGCATAGAAGCATGTCTTCTGGAATGGTGGTCAAAGCACGAAGAGGCATATGAACATTTAGTATATCTGGCATGTAAATATCTTGCAACTCTGGTTATAAAAGTGCCACGTGAACATCTGCCTTCACTTTCTGGTGATATTATAAATAAGAGGTAGGCAGCATTATCTCCATAAATGAAAACTAATTTGTCTGTCCTCGCAATACACTGAACAAAAAGTAGGACTGAGTAAATTTATCGGTGCCAAAAGTTTTACATTATTTTGGTTTTGAGTGGAGTTATGTAACAAAACACATATCTGTAAGTTGCACTTTCACAAAAAGAATTTGCACTATACTACTTACCTGCGGTGAACTGAAATACTATTCAATCATTTTAGTGCTAATATTTGTAATAAAAATAGTAAGTGAACACTGTATATTTTGTATTGTGTTGCAATAGAAATCAATATTTTAAATCCAGAAAAACCATCCCAAATATTTAATTTAATGAATTTCAATTGATAGTCTATTGTTTAACCATGCAATTAATCATGATGGATTTTTTTTATCAATTAATTTTTTTAGTTATTCGCTTGTGTTAACTGCAGTTTATTGGCAACCCTAATTTTTATAAACATTTTGTACACCAGAGGGAAAAACCCACATTCAACCATCACTAGGCTTTTCCTGGCCTCCAGGGAAACCTGACCAATATCCCCACCTATGAAGTGGACAAATAACAAAGATTACTTTCCCCTCAGGAAATCCTGATCACGCCTTTCCACTTTTTCAGTCAGGTTTTGTTCCTCAAACTATTTGGTGTCCAGGAGGTGGGCGGGTATTAGCCCGCCCACATCTAAAGGACTTCCCCCCAGCCTGCGGGGAGGGTCCGCAGAACCCGGAAAAACCAACTAATTACTGGGGACATATAATGGAAAAACAGGTACGGGTGTGAGGGTCAAAGGGTTAAAACGAGGGAGCCGGATGGGGATACCGAGCAGAGAACCCTGGACAGCGCCCACTGCCCCTCAAATTTGTTCCTCGGGCACCTGAGGTGCAATGCTGCTCAGTCTCAAAATCTAAAGGTCCTTTCTCTGCCAAAGCAGCTAGCCCACAGCTAGCTCTACTTCCTCCCTTTTATTTGCTGGTTTCTTTCCTGTTCATTCCTTCCAGTTGGAGCCTATCTGGCAGATGACTTAACATAAAGATGGCTGCAGGTTAGACCATTGACTGTTCCAGCCCTGGTTCAGGGCACTGTTTATACATGCTAGGAAAATACCAGCTCGAATGTAAGAGGTTATACTGCTAACTATATCTGACATAAAGGGCTAAACCTTCTATATCTTTGTCATTTGAGTAGTCTTACTGATATCAATGGACTGTTTGTGTGAATAAAGTGAGAAAGACATTACTACCAAATATACAGATACTAATTAAAAGCAGAAAGCAAAAAAAGCATGATGAAAAAGTAAGTGTAAAAATGAATGCAATATTTTATGCTGTTACAAAATATATTTTTCTAGCAGACCTTTACCATTCTTTGTTAAGGTTCCCTTTTTTAATTGGCCAGCAATGCTTCCAATCAAAAGAAAAGACTGATATGTAACCCAGGACAGGGGCGGACTGGCTCAGCGGGATACCGGGATTTCCCAGTGGGCAGTCGTCCGAATGGACCATAATATCTACTGTAAAGCTTCTAAGAGTATGCAGTGGTTGGATGGGTAAATGCCAAAGTGGGTGGGAATTGTAGTTGTTGCTGTCTGTACATTCCGTGAGTCTTGCAGTGTAACACGATGTGTGATGTCACTGTACACAGTTGTTGTTGACAATATCAATTGGTGCTTGTATGTTGTTCCGGTTCCAGTTGTGGATCTGTCGACGTCCTTTGCAGCCATTGCAAACATCACCACTGTTCCCGTCAACCTGGTGTTATTTACAAGAAGAATTATAGCAGTATATAAGATAAGTACAACAAAAATAATTTAAAATATTTCAAAAAGAAAAGTGCAAGGTGGTCAGGAGAAGTTAAAAAAGAAGAAACAGGCGATCTTACAAGCCGAAGTGAAAAAATGTCAGAAATTAACGGACATATTTTTGAAAACCACTTCTCAATGAGATGATTCTTCCATTGTGGCCGTCCAGTCTTCCTTGTTGCCATCACTGAATGTAAATGTTGCTATACACATTGTTGGTACTGGTACTTCTCAGTTTGACAAAACACAAACATTCGATTGTACAACTGCATAATCTTCACGTTCTGAGTTGTCATCATCAGCATCATTGATAAATAAGAATTCAGACTCTACTCTCAAAGTTATTTCTGCCATTCCATCGACTTCACAATCTCCTGATAATTCCATTCTTGAACCCGAACAATTGTTGAATTTACAATCCTTTACTGGTAACCCTAATGATTTTGTTTCTGTCACGCTGTTGACCTCTTCCTCGGATGAATATGGGGATAATGAATCCGAAAGTATTTATTTCTTACGACCAAAGCAAGAAAATTTAAATCATTTTCTCAAGTTTCATCCAAAACAACCCAATTTTAATGAAAAATTAAGTTAGAAAAAGATTTATTTTCAACAAGATGGTTTACGTTGTCACTTGTTGACATATAATGTTCGATTGTTATAAGATACAAATACTTTCCACGAATGTTTAGTGGCAGTAGTCAACTGTACGTCAACAACTGGGAACACATTGCGCGATTTAGTTTGCAATGCTTTAAAAAACCTGAATATCGATGTAAGAAAATGTATTGGTAACTCTACTGATGGAGCAGCCAATATGCAAGCTGAATGTAATCTGTTTTCTACATGGCTCGACAACGCTGCACCTGGCCAAATGCATGTGTGGTGCTATGCACATGTTTTGAACTTAATTATAAGTGAAATAACACAGATTATGGTGGAAACTATTTCTCTCTTTGGGATTATTAATACCTGTGCAGTTTCTCTCAGAGAATCGTACCTACACATGAATGTGTGGTGTGAATTTAGTAAGATGAAGTATATTTCAGTTCTTGGAGATACTCGCTGGTGGGCGAAAGATAGAGCTTTAAGAAATTTTTTTGGCCCTTTTAACACTACAGATGTTACATTTTATTGTGATAGGTTACAAACATTTTACAAAATTTCAGAATCCATTAAATTTAACAAAGATGTGCATCACAAAGCCAAAACTATTTTGGATTCTCTGACCCATTTTGAAACAACAGTAACCGCAAAACTATTTTTACAGATTTTTTAGCACACTTCTCCTTTATTGGAGTATTTACAGTCGAACAACATGTACATAATAAAAGTGTATCATGTGATAGTTCTTCAGATGTACTTTCAGTGTAAAGTATCAAGAAATTTTGAACAAGTCCTTATTGCAGCTACAAAATTTGTAACATCGGCAAATGAAGAACTAGAAATCAGAAACGTAGATGTGTTTGTTGAAACAGATTTTAAAGAAAAATGGACTAGAATACAGAAAGAGTTACTTGGGGAATTTGGTTTGAATGAAACGCAAAAGAAACTTATCGCATAAACGTGTATAATGTTACCATGGATAGAGTACAGCAGTTTCAGTACAAGGTATCTAAAACACTGCAATCCTTACAAAGAATTTTATTTGGATCCGAAGAATTTTGAAAATATTCTAAACAATCTCCTCAAAAATGCATTTGATAAATTAAGTGAGTTGTTAAAAAAAAAAAAATTAGCAACACTAGTGTTGTAAAGCAGGCTTTTTCTGTCCATAGCCTTCGCGTATAGCCCATCCTGCCACACAAGGCCCCTCACACAAAACCCAGATACTCAGAGGAGCATGGGCAGCACAATGCAGTTTTGTGAATGGAATTTGATCTTATAGGCATTCTGGGACTCACAGGCACCAAAAAAATAGGGAGGTGAGCATGACTAGATAGTGCTTACAGATAAGCCTCATTTGACCGTAGCTTGACCAGTCTTAGGGGCAAGGGAAAAAGTAAACATAGGGTAATAAAACATAATTGTCTAACACTAACTATGACCCATCTGGTCCTGTCCACGAGGGGATCACGCATTCATCACGAAAATTTCTATAGGGCAGTATTGTCATACTACCTCATCACTAGCCTATCAGGCCCTGCCAAATGCAGACCCTAGCATGGCACAGACACCGAAGTTTTGTATAAAAGACCCTCAATCCCTTTGTTCGACGGAGGTTCCGTGTATTGAGGGCACGTGGTTTTTTTTGCCCGGCTAAAGGATTGATCACCCTGAGGCTGCCTCCCCACCCTTCGAATCATATATAGGGGTGCACGAGTCCTGAGTATGCTCCGAGTTCTAGTGTGTCTTTATGTTGTTATCGTTTCTGGATTTGTGAGTATTGCTTAAATTTATTAATTGGTGGTTTAGTTAATAGTTAAGCTGTATTAATTATATCCTATAATCCTGTGAAGTATAAGTAAGTCATATTAATTGTATTGTATAGATAGTGTGATTTTGTGCTATGTGAAAGGGTTAAGCTTTAGCCCAGGTATTAGTGTTAGAAGAAAAACCTTTGAGTTGTCAACTTGTAACAGTAAAAAATCAATGACTAACTCCACCAGCTGTCCTAAAGTGACATTGGAGGGATTGGCTGTGGGTAGTTCTTTTATTATCATTATTTTGGCTTTGTTTTTTGTATTTTCCATTTGTATGCTACGTTGTCTTAGGCGAATTAGGGACAGTGATTTGATATAAGTGAATTGTAATCAAAGAATTGTAATCAGTTGGGTATAATTGTGCCCAAGCTTTTCTACGCTGTAAAAGTACTAAGCAATTGCTAGTTTAAACACCTACTTGTTAATTGCTGGTTTTGACCACTTAATAAATATCATTTGTTTCACCATCATCCAGTAGTTTTCACTGGGTAGTCGGCTTTAACCCTTGAGGATCCCATCACATCACCGAACCAAGGTGTAACAACTAGCTCAAAAGAAATAGTGCATACAGAGATGATGGATTTCACAAGGAAATGGAGCAAATTCAGGTCAACTCTTACCGAAGATGTCTTAAATGACACTATTGAGAATAGTGACGATTGCAACGAAACTGCTCTTGAAAAATGTAAATCCTGCAAAAACTGCATGGCATGTTACCGCCATGTTTTGCACACAATGGCATATAGGCATATCTTTCTAGCGTACAAATATGTATTAACCTTGTCTGCAACCCAGGTATCCTGCGAGAGGTCTTTTTCAAATCTGAAGTATATTCTGAACAAATTATGAAATTGTCTTACAGTCACATCTTGAATCCTTCATGTTAATGTCATGCGAGAAGGACCTACTGTCCGAATAAATAATGAGGATGTTATGAACGACTTAGCGTCGAAGAGTAAATTTTTAAAAAATTCTTTGATGTGAAAAAGTGGGCAGTTCTCAACCCATTTCCTGGGCCTATTTTGATTGCCAGTCTACCCATGACCCAGGATCTGAAAGAATGCTCCCAACAGCTAGCTGGAAGAGGGAAGAGACTCTGGGTGTATCTTTGCTCCTGCTTTGCTTAGATTTGCTAGATATTCAGCAGATGGAGTGGTATTTTGCTAATTGTAATCAACTTAATTTGAGATCCAACACCAGCTCTGTTTGTATTAAATGTAGGGATAGCTAAAATATGGTAATGAATGTTTGTAATTATTGTGGGAATACAGAAAAATGGGATTATGCTTAATCTGTTCCAAAGGAAAGACTTACAGTTTGAACAAGGAACCTTGCTGAGCAGGTGCTCAACTTTCAGAACTCTCTTCTCTTGTCTACACTAAGGAGTTATTTCGAAATAATCCCCTTTATTTCAAAATAAGGGGCTGGTCGTTTCAAAATAACTCCTGCTTTCCACAAAGAACAACACTTATTTTGAAATAGTTATTTTGGGAATTATTTATTTCAAAATAATTGTCTAGTGTAGACATGCCAAAGAAGAATAAGAGGGGCAAGGAAAGGTTATCCTGGTCAGGAGGCTATATACCCCTCTCCAGGGGTACTGTCTTGATTGGTTTGACCTGTCTTACCACACACTGTTCAAAGAATAGAGCTAAAAATACATCATTAGAAGCCTCTTTTGCATGTTAATTGTGATGGAACTGTGTTTCTTCTACCCTGCTTGCTAGAATGAAATCATGGGGAGATGAAATCACTTGAGACTGATGTGCAGAAGTCACAGCCAATGAATGGATGGCAGCAGAGGGTGACTGATAGTCAGCAGGGTGGTGGCAGAGAGCCATGAAGAGCAGCCAGCAGGGTGGCAGTGGAGAGCAGTGAGCAAGTGAAGGATACGCAACTAGCAAAGCAAATAAGAGGTCTCTTTACCTCCTCTCCGCCTCCCTGCCACCCAAAACTGGAGGTGAGCACTGCAGATGCACCTCTGAACTCTGGGTCTGTGCTCACAAAGGGTAGCAACTGTGAATGGGGTGCAGAGAAGGGTTAAGCATGTGAAGGGGGCATTTACATTGCTTGACTGAAGAACCTGAGAGGAAAATGACATTGCCTAACCTACTTGGGGTGGGACCTTTACTCATGGTTTACATTTATAAACGCTTTCTGCAGTGATTTCCCAAATTAATTCCAAGATACTACCTTCCCTTTTCTTTTTCCATGCTCAGACTCTGTGCTTGTGAGTGGAGAAGCACTGCCACTGAGAGGTGCCCAGCCATGGTGTGTGAATCTTCTGTGTTAGTGGGTGGGGGCTCAAGCTGGTTCTGGTTCTTTGATTAAAAGAAAGAAGTTACTCACCTTGTGCAGTAACGATGGTTATTCAAGGTGTGTCCCCCCATGGCTGCTCCACTGTGGGGATCAGGCTCGTCCCGGCGCCGCAGTTTGGAGATCTTTCAGCCGTTGTCTGTCGGATCATGCATGCACAGCAGCCATCTTGCAGCTTTTCACGCTGTTACTGGTTGTATGCTCTGGCTCCCGCCAGTTCCTCCTGATCATCAAGGTCTGGAAGACAAAAACAACAGACTCCAAAGAGGGGAGGAGGGTGGGTCATGGAGCACCCATGGGGGGACACACCTCGAAGAACCATCATTAATGCACACGGTGAGTAACATCTTCTTTGGGTAGTGTCCCCATGGGTGCTCCACAGCAATAGCCAACATATGGCGGAGGGTGCGGAGTCAATTTGTTGCCACTAAGGAGAGGACCACAGTGGCTACTGCTGTGTCAGAGATGATGATCTTTGTTAGCGCGTAGTGGCTTACGAACGTAAGGTCAGAGGACCATGTTGTCGCTCAGCAAATGTTTTTGATGGAAACTCCTTTGAGAAAGGTTGTTGAGGATGTCATTGCTCTGGTAGAGTGAGCTCTAACCATATGAGGTAGTGTGACGTTTCTTAGTTCATAGCATTTAGCAATGCAGGACACTTATTTTCGATATTCGCTGTGACGATAACGGGCAACCCTTAGATTGGTCAGCTAACGAGATTAGTAGGCGTTGAGATTTTTGTATATTGTGGGTTCTGTCAATATAGAATGACAAGGCCCTGCGGATGTCGAGCGAGCAAAGTCTTGCATGGTGTTCACAGGAGTGTGGTTTCAGATAGAATGTGGGTAAGATGATAGGTTCATTTATATGGAAACTGGAATTGACCTTGGGCAAAAACGATGGTTGTGTTGTAAGATGACTCCCTGTGGTGTGAAAAGGGTGTAGGGAGGTGATGCCGAAAGGGCTGCCAGTTCTCCTACCCTGCATGCAGATATGATTGCTAACAGGAACACAACCTTCATAGTAAGAGTGTTGAAGATGGCTGTGGCCAATGGCTTGAATGGAGGCCACATCAAAGTGTCTAGGACCAGCTATAGGTTCCAGGGGTCTGGAGGTTGTCTGTGTTCAGGGAACAGGTTGGTCAACCCTTTGATGAATCTTCTTGTAGTGGGGTGCAAGAAGATGGTATGTCCTTTGATTGGTTGGTGAAAGGCTGTGATAGCTGCTAAGTGCGCCTTGAGAGATGACAGAGAAAGACCGAGATGTTTGAGGTGCAAGCTGTATTCCAGAATGGAGTATAGAGGTGTTCCAGGAGTGTCCGAGTTAGTGTGTGAGCACCATTCACTGAACCTTCTCCACTTATGAAGGTAAGTTTTAGGGGTAGAAGCTTTTCTACTGTGTAAGAGCACGTGGGCGACAGCATTCCAGCAACTTATTCTTTCTTGTTGGAACCCGTACGTTCTGGGTGTCGGCTACCCACCTGAATAACTCCTGAAATTCCTTCAGGTCATCTGACGGTGAGGTGTCTCCAGTGAGGATGGCATCGTCTGGTGAAGAAGACGCCACATCCGTAGGGGATCTGTGATGTGATGCTTCTTTGTCAGAGGTGTGTTCTACTTCTATGGTGGGCTGTTCCATTGGTGGTTGATCATTGGATGGAGTAAGTGGGGGATCGGCTCTTGTCACAAGTTGTGAACGAAGGAGCTGGTGAATGTGAGGTGCAAATTGAGTGGGAATATTGCTCTCGATGGGTATAGTATCTATGGTAGTGATCATCGTAAGAAGGTTGGTATCTACGCCTGTGGTCGCCCCTGTATCTAGAGCTCCTGGAATATGAGGGAGACCTTGGGGATCTGGATCTGTACCTATAGCAGCAAGGAGACGGCGAATGATAATATCGGTGGTAGTAGTGTCTTGGTCGAGGGGAGACACTAGGTTGGAGCCGTCTGGATTCATACCAAGTTGGATGTGGAGAAGGGGATTTGGGGGAAAAGACCCCTTGTTGTGGACTCGCTGCTCCTCCTCTGTCAGTGGAAGAAGGGGAGAGTTGCATGAGAGGTGTTGCTGGTGTTGTGCTAGGTATTGAAATTCGGCACGAGTATGGCGGTGTTAAAGAGTGCTGCACTGGTGCTGACGATTCCGGTGCTGAGTGTATCAGTGCCGACTGCACCGATTCTTTAGGTGCAGGTGGAGCTGTAGCTCTGTGCGTTGGTACGGTGTACCCCGGTGCCTGGGAATGTGGTGCAGGCTGCACCAATATGGTCTCCAGTGTTGGCGCCAGTGCTGGTAGGTC
This sequence comes from Pelodiscus sinensis, assembly GCF_049634645.1. Lineage (NCBI taxonomy): Eukaryota > Metazoa > Chordata > Testudines > Trionychidae > Pelodiscus > Pelodiscus sinensis. The sequence goes on along the minus strand of NC_134713.1, from coordinate 96,686,168 downwards.
AGAGGGAGGTGGAGCAGGTGCTGATGGTACCAGTGCTGCAGCTGGTACTAACGTCGGTGGCAACTTAAGTCTTGGTGCCGAGCACTCCGCTGGACTCTGTGCCAATGTATTGCACACCTGTTTGTCTTGATGCGGCTTTCAGGCTGCTGCTGTCCCAGAGGTGCCTGGCTTATCTCCTGTGCTCACTCTGAACGCTGGTAAGGAGCAAGACAGCGATCGGATCCTTTCTGAGCTTGTTGCCTTAAGGAAAGGCCAATGAGCTGTAGCAGAGAGAGATAGCGGTTGAGCTGGGGTTTCCGCCTGTGGTCGAAGTGCCTTGTCGAACAAGAGCATCTTGAGCTGCATCTCTTGGTCACAGCATGCCCTGGCCATCAGTTTTGTGCAGTGGGAGCACTTTTGAGGAATATGTCCTTCCTCAAGGCACTTTATACAAGAAGAGTGCTCGTCTGACACAGGCATTGACTCCCGGCACGTCAGGCATTTTTTGAAGCCTGGTGACACAGGCATGGTGAGAACAAAAAAAAAAATTTTTTTTTAAATGCGCTAACTAGAATCTAACATTTAACTATATACAAATTCTCCTCTCTGAGTCCTGACAGGATCAACGCTAGAGGGAGCTATTTTTCTGTCTGCGCCTGAAGACGGTCAGGAAAAACTGGCAGGAGCCGGACTGTGCAACCAGAAACAGCGCAAAAAGCCACAAGATGGTTGCTGCGCATGCACGGTCCAGCAAACAACGGCTGAAAGATCTCTGAACTACGGCACTGGGACGAGCCCAACACCCACAGTGAAGCACCCACGGGGACACTACCCGAAGAAGAACACCTAGATAATGAACTTGGCCCTGGCTGCTGCTGGCTCCACCTGGCAGAAGGGTTGCAGATATTTTCCCACAGGGATAAATATTGGCCTGATCCTGCCACGGAATGAACATTGTCAGCTTCCATAGACTCCAACGATGATCGCACAGCACCTTACTGAAATGGATCCTAAGATCAACAAGTATACGATAGCAAAGATTTGTTTTTTATCCTTTCTTGCTCAAGTACATGGCGGCATTGTACCTATGTAATGGTATTTTTAAAAAATGGAAGCCAGAACTCTTGACTCTTCACAATCTATGACATTGAAGTATCCTATCTTTATTAAGTTACAGGTGATAGTCAATCCACTAATAAAGGCAGATATTTCAGATATATAAGAACACAGAGATTTTCCTATCATAAAGTGCTTTTGGCACAGTCTTCTTTCACAGGGTGACTCTGAAAGGAGACCAGGGCATCCCTCTTCCTCCCCAAACATAGTTTTGAAGTTCACAACTGCAGTGCATCCCTACTAGATGGAAGTGAATGCTTTTGACTGGCTTTGGTCAGCAAATCTGATTAAACATAGCCTAGCAGATAGAAAGAAATAGACAAGGTTTCATCTACATTGAAGGTACTATTGCACTTAGACGGTCTAGGGACCGTTATTATTGTTTTGTGGGCATCTACAGGCACATAATTTTACACACTAGCCCAATTATATTTTACTATAACACTCAGTGATTCAATTGGGTTTTTTAAAGTGAACAAATATGGGCTAAACAATTATTTTAGGAAGATCAGCAGACATATTCCCCAAATAATTGTGGAACAGCAGAAGTCAATCTAAATTCTTCTTTGACTAGAACATGCTGCAGTTTAGGAAGTTATGGAAGGAATATCCCCAATCAGCAGTGCTTGTACACATGATAACTATTTAACCAGCACATTGCTCAATTTTGGAGGCTACCGTTAAGAGTTTGTTGTTGCTACTGTAGGAAGTTTACATTAATAATCGTGAACTAAAATTGCCAGAGGAAGCACACTTATGTATGCTGAAAAAAAACTAAAAAACAGAAAATCTGAAGGATTATTCCATGACAGATTATTCCATGACAGATATTTCCTCAAATTATAATTTATTCAGAAAAATCTTGATTCTCTACTGCAGTATACCTGGTATAGTCATTTATGCCTATTCAAAGTGAGTACAAATGCTACTTTTCTGGTCTAGTAGCATTTTACAGTGGGGTAAATGATTATACAAGGTCCAATGCAGTGGAGAACCAGGTTCCAAATATTGTTTTATCTTTTATGTTTGGTAAAAAGGGGAATATGATTTCGGACAACAGCAGAAGTGGTTGCCAGATGTTGTGGCATATGTAATCTTTTCACTCTATAACTCACTTAATTAGTGGTTAGGAGATGCTAGTCAAGCACTTGCAGGTCACAAAGTGATACAAGCAAATGGCTAAAGCCATATGAAATCACTGGTACCATTCATGGCAATGGACACTGAAGAGTGAAAAAATATATCATACCACAACCATCATTTACAGCAAGAATTCCAAAGAGTTACATGTGAGAAAGGATTCAGATATTCTTCAGAATCACCCAGAAATTCACACACAAATGATTTAACAAGGAAGACATCGACTGTTAAAAAGGAGAAAGAGCAAGTTGGCAAAGGAATCCAGATTGTTTAAAAAAATTGGGGAAAATGAGATATGACCCAAAGGATTACATGTATCAGTATACTGGAGACTGTTACAGATGAATTACTCTGTAGATGATGTATTGTTTGCCAACTCGAATATTAGCAAATGGCTTATTCAGTACAACTTACAGCAGCCAAACTATAGACACGTGTCATAGAGAATCATCCGTAGACTAAAGGGGAACGAAAGGCCTTAAAAGAGATTCAGAGATGACTCAGCATGAAGTGGAAGAAAGTCTCAGAGAAAAGGGACAAAAAGAATTTTGCCAACTGTGGAAAACTATAGGAAGGAGATGGACTGAAGATCAAGACAAAGACCAGAGAGATTGAACAGACAGTGAAAACCAACAGGGCAATTTTGAACTGGAAGTGAAACGGACAGGAAGCTATTGAAACCAGGTAGAATGGTGATGGTACTCAAAAGTACCCAGGACTGAGAGTCATCTTGTTATCCCTTGCCTCCAGCATGAACAAGTCTTGCTTGTACTTAACTGGCGTCAGCTAGGGTTGCCAGATGGCTTAACCAAAAATATCGAACACGCCCCCCCCCCCCCAAAAAAAAAGCATCGGGAAAAAAATTCTGTTGAGAAAAAAAAGGGGGGGGGGAGAGGGAGACCAATGTTGTTGAGCAAAAAATTTTTAAAAAAAATCAGCATAGCCCCTTTAAGAAGAGACTTTTCTGCTGGTGGCCATTTTGTTTTTCTGTTCCAGCCACAAGACAAGCTCCTGCGGAACCAGGTAAGCGGGGGGGGGGGGGGGCGGGGGGGGGGGGAAATACTGGACATTTTAGGTGTCTGGTATTTTCTGATTTTTTTTTACCAGATAGGAGGCGAAAATACTGGACTGTCCGAGTCAATACCGGACACCTGGCAGCCCTAGTGTCAGCCCCCTAACACCAGCCTTTTAGACACTCAAGCACTATCCTCTGGGCAAAACCTTTGTGTTACAAGTTAACAATATGTGAATTCCATCTCCCAAGTCCCCTTGGAGAGCTCGCCTATGACATTCAGCTACTATCACTGACAACTCACAGAAATACCAAAGGAACAGAGTACACATCAGCTTGCAAGATTGTAACTTGAGCCCCACCACCCCATGCAAAAGCACTCAGGCCTCGGAAGTTTAAGCCATCCCTGACAACCCTGTTAAAAGTTTAACCCACAGTTTGAGAACTGCTAATGTAAACATACTACTGTCTTACTTTCTAGGTGCAGAATGAGGGGGTGTCTTTTCCTTCTACTTAAACTCCCAAAGTTCATTGTCTTTACTCAGAGATGCAATAGCTATCTATGTTTTTTTTCTGTGTGCTGTTTTTCTGCTGACTTTACTTCTTTGTTAAGTTTGTATGCAAAAGATCATCCACTTTGTAACTTTATAATGCTTAATTTAAATCCCATCTAAGAGATAGGTGAATAAACATTTGTGACACAGAAACCCTCTTTTGTCACTTCTGCTTCTGACTCATTCTCTGAGAAAGAGAGAGACTGAACATATTTTCAAGTCTTCCTTACATAGGACAAAACTCCTTACATAGGATCTTCAGATACATTTCACAACATTAATGACCAATATGACCCTAGCTTTCATTTCAGACCTCACATGACATTCTTTGAATCAGAATGTACATAGCTGAATCAGGAAATTCCTGTAACCACCTTGCCAATTGGCATTAAGGAGTTCTGGAGTCACAATTATTAAATACAATGTAAGAGGAAAAACTTGCCAAAAAAGAAAGTGTAGAAACCAAAACATATTTTTACCAATAGAAACATCTAGTAGATAAACTAGCAAAAGCACATCTAATAGATTGACTCAGTAATAAGTCAATGAATTTTGGTATTTTCCCTTTTGCAATTCTTTGGTTGGTGATGTTTTTGAAAACTAAGTTTTCCATTTGCATTGTTTTTGCATATATAAGGTTTTGATCACAATATTTTTGCATCCTATACTTTTGTCTTTGTGGTTTTATTATTGTGTTTTTGTCCCACACTGGGTTTCTTTTTTTGTTTTGTTACTGTTGTTTGTTTTCGCCTGCTTTGTAGTGATACAGAAACAGTAACAGAGGAGAGTGGTAATAAGACTCTGCTTTCTGCAGCAAGAAGTCTTCAACTAACACCATTCTAATTTCACTAACTATTCTCTTGCTCCTTTTAGATTATCTGATGTTTATAAAGTGGGGATATAAAAAAAAAAACACAGAAAGGAGCTGTAGTAGTCAAGAAGGAAAGTGGTAATAGCAAGGCTAAGAATTTCAGGAGGGGCAAGGACAAATTCAGAGAGTCTTCCAAAAGCAATTAGAAAGAGTTTTACAGATAAATGGAATGTAAAAGATAAAGAGAGGTGGGAGGATCAAGGATGCCCCCTAGATTTCTGGCTTTAGAAGCCATCCATGTTAATAAAGAGAAAAGTGAAATCAGAGACCGGAAAAGAGAATGTTTTTCTTTTTTGCCAAGAAGGATTTAATTCTAAACAGGATTAAATAGTAAGAAATTATGGTTGCATTCAGATGACAGTCAAGACAAACACACGTGGATGATATAAAATGCTGAAAGAGTTATGGAATTGAGCTATAGTGGCACACAAATGATGTACACCAGAGAGACCAGTGATAAAGATACCACCGAAGGCCAGGATATATGAGGAAGCCTGCCAACAGTAGACCTTTCAAAGCTATTCATAGAGGAGAAGTGAATGAAAAGTTGTAAAGATTCTGAAAAAGAATGAAAAGTGAGCAGTGAGAGAAGAATGTTTCTAGCCACAGGAGTACACATTTTTTGCTTAAGATGATAAAACAGGAGGAGGAGGAGGAGGAAAAGGCAAAGAGTGAGAGAGAGGTCTTCTTTACAGTGGGAATGGGCACTGGTTATAGGGTGGGGTGGAGGATTAAGACTATAAGCATTATTAAAAATGCTTTCCACAGAAAATTCCTCCCTAAAAAGATGCATTTTGTTCAGTTTTATTCTCATTGATTCTTTATTTCATCTAACCAGATCTATTTAAAAAGTCCTGTAGTAAGCCAGATGCAGTCTTCACCAAATTTTTGCTTTGAGTTTTTTACTTTATTTGAATCAAATAAAGTTTGGAAGTGCCAAACTACATTTCCTAAAAGTCACAGAATCCTCACAATTCTCTTATGTTTCTTTGGCAAGATCAGTTGTTTTAAGAAAATCAGCTAAGGAAATGAAGCCTTGGCTACAGGGGGGTTTTCAGGTTTAGTGGCCAGACATTGAAGTATGGGGCCACCACAAACTCCGCTAGTGCAGGGATAGTGCCAGTAAAGGCTCTCTGCTGCATAGGCTTATCTCTGAGGTCACAGTTCAGCCTAGCCACATGAAGTTTTGAGTTGACATTTCACTCTGAATTTCACATTTAGATGAACTCAACATCTCAAAATGAAACTTGGTTCAAGATGCAGAGTTCAGCCTGGTTTCCCAGCCTGCTCCAAAACACCAAGAAACCCAACCAAAACTTACCCTTGCTTTTCTGGGTTTTGGCTACACTAACAAGTTAATATAGCTGAAACAAAATACAGGACTATGTAGCACTTTAAAGACTAACAAGATGGTTTATTAGATGTTGAGCTTTTGTGGGCCAGACCCACTTCCTCAGATCAAATAGTGGAAGAAAATAGTCACAACCATATATACCAAAGGATACAATTTAAAAAAAATGAACACATATGAAAAGGACAAAGTTAATATAGAAAATCAACATACTCTCCAGCCCAAGCCTTCTCCCCAAATCTGGTGGTTCCTACCTATTTAAACCCAATTTACTGTCTATAAAGAAAATGACTCCCCCCATTGTACCCAGATGAAGTTCCACTTGCAAAAAAGAAGTTGGACTCAGTTTTTCCCAGATAGAACAACTATCAGAGTGAAACCATAGACAATAAACATACTTTCCAACCCTGGATAGCAAATTACATAGACCCAAGGTGCTGAGGAACAGTGCTCTAAGCTGTGAGGTTCAATGCAGTCAGAAGCTCAGGGTTCTATGCAGGGAGCTGACTCACTGGGTGGGGCTGATTAATCACCTGTGAAGCTGTGCTGCCACACAGGTTAGAGGGAACACTGCTCAGGAACCATGAATATTCAAAGGTTAGGGACTGGGCTCCAGCAATATTAACTGCAACACAGCCTGAGTGAGACTCTGATGATTTGACCAAAAAACAATTTGAAGAATAGCAAGCCAAAAAACTCAAAAAGTAATATCATATGTTTAAAGTACATCAGAAGCAGGAAACCGGCTAAACAAACTCCCTCCCAGAGCCTTAGACAGGTGGGTGAGGGGGAGTTTGAATGGAGGAGGGGTTTGGGCTCTGGGCACCACCAACATTTCTGCAAACCTGCCACCCCTGCTTCCAACAAAGGTGGGCTGAGTATAGAGTTTGTAATGAAACCAAGTATATTCATAGGGTTAGGTTTCATTATTAATTTTTTACTGAAGCTCTAATAAGATTCCACCAAAAATGAATAAAAAGTCAACAAAGACAGGACTGCATTATAACAGAAATACAAAAGTGCTTCCAAAGTTAAATACTGGGATCCCTGTTTGTACATATTAAAGTCAGTTCTGAATGCAAGTGACAACTTAAAACACATCTTACTGAAATACCAAAGAATGAAATATTCCAGTGCACTAGACAATGTGACAGGATTGAAGGGTTATACTAAAGAATACCTGTGAAAAGGAAAGGCAAGGAAAGAAACGCTTAAGACCCACAACACAAAATGCATCCCAATTACAAGAGGATTAAAAAAAATGGAAGATCCTATTGAGATAAAACAAAATAAACAAATACAACAGAATAAAAGAGTACCTTTCTTATTTTTTTAAAGAAAGACTGCGTAGTGGGAAGTAAAATAGAAAGGAAATGTTAATTATAATAGACAATATGGAGATAAAACTTTCTTCATAATTAGTTTCCCTTAAATGATATAAGGAATGTATGATGAAAATAATTAAAATATATCCACACTGGCAGTATGACATGTTAATTGTATAAGTGAAATAGTAATATGCTAAAAGATCAAACATGGTAATTTTATACCTAGCTATTGCAAATAAAATTTAAAAGTGTTAGGGTACTATTTGAGAAAGTAGATGAGATATGTTGCTATACTGCCACCTAGTGTTCAGGTGGATAATTGTGTGTTAAAACCATGCGTTAGCCTCTTGATTTTTGCATGCATGTTTCCAGGACTGACCAGTTTCTTTCAATGCTGCAGAAAATGAAGGAATTAGAAGTAGATGAGAAGTCAGAGGTAGTGTTGTACAAAGATTTTGCCACCAAGCTGTAGGAGTGATATGCTTGGCAGATTCCCACGTTGTACTCTTGGACCAACTATTCAAAGATGTTCTGTATTGTGTAACATTTGAATGTACTCTTTGAACATCTTGCACTAAATATGTTTGTTTAGCAATCCAGTCAATGCTTTAATAATATTCTTAACCCTAACATTACTATTTTTGAACTTTGGGTCTACAAAGTTGCAGCAGCATGTACTGACTTGTGGCAAAAATTTTCTCATCTACAAATAAAATCCTTCACTTTTACTCCTGACTTGTGGAGGGAGAAGCACTTAGATTCTCAAAAAACAGCTGACTTTACCTCGTCCACAAGTTGATGAATGTCTGACAAAAATGCTTTGTCTGATTCAAATAGTGCTTGCAGAAACATTTGGATATAGAATCTTCAGAGTGTTATGATCTATAACATCATTTAAAAAAACCTTTCACATTCTCCATTTTATGTTGATAGTTTCAGTGTTATCTTATTCTTACCAGAGCTTTTTTCCTGCTTCTTCTTTAAAGATTGCAATTACAATATGAACATGGCTATGTCTAGATTGCATCCCTTTTTCGTAAAAGGGATGCAAATTAGACGTATCGCAATTGCTAATGAAGCGGGGATTTAAATCCCCCCACTTTATTTGCATAAACATGGCTGCCGCTTTTTTTTTGGCTCAGAGCTTTGCCGGAAAAAAACGCCAGTCTAGACATGGATCTTTCGGAAAATAAAGCCTTTTCCGAAAGATCCCTTATTCCTTATTTTAAGAGGAATAAGGGATCTTTCAGAAAAGGCTTTATTTTCCGAAAGATCCATGTCTAGACTGGCGCTTTTTTCCGGCAAAGCTCCGAGCCAGAAAAAAGTGGCAGCCATGTTTATGCAAATGAAGCAGGGGGGATTTAAATCCCTGCTTCATTTTCAATTGCGATGTGTCTAATTTGCATCCCTTTTACGGAAAAGGGATGCAGTCTAGACACAGCCCATATGTTCATGTCTTATAACTTGCATTGTTCTTTTTACAGATCTTTTCAAGTGTGCCTAACTGCATAAAACCATTTAAAAGCTGTTTTAGGCCATGGAAAGCACATGCTGTTGCAGTATAATGTGGATATTTATCCATTATGGTGTCCCATGCTATCATACTACTGACATTGTCACTCACCAGAGTATTTCGGGTGTGTCTAGACTACAGGGTTTAGTTGACAAAAGTGGACTTTTGTCGACAAAACTATACCTGCATCTACACTACTGCCGACGTCGACAGAACTCTGCAGCTTTGTCGACGGTGGTAAACTTCATTCTACGAGGAATAACGCCTTTTGTCAACAGTTCTGTCGACAGAAGGCATTATTGTATCTACACTGTCCTTTGCGTCTATACTCTCATGTCGACAAAGCGGCTTGCTTTGTCAACAGAACTGGATGTAGTCTAGATGCTCTTTGCTGACAGAAGCTTTGTCGACAGAATCTGTCGACAAAAGCCTGTAGTCTAGATGTACCCCATGATTTCCCACTTCCAATCTTCCCTAATACCTCACATATTTCCCTGCTAATATTCTAGTGCAGTTTATGTAGTAGTTAGTTGTTAGATGTTAGCTCATCTCTTTCAATGCTTTTGTAAAAAAATTGGTTGAGGTGTTTTATGATTCTTTCCCCCTGTATATTTGTCCACCTAGCTGTAAATATTACTAGACAAAATGCTTCGTATTTTTCTTGAAAAGTTTGCTGACTGGAGACTGTAATATTCCCCAAAGGATTATATAGATAACTATGGTATACAGACCTATTAGTGTATCATTACAATCAGGAATTGTAATTACCTGATACTATCATTTGAATTATAGTAATTTCATTTGAAATACTCATTAGTTTTTAGACAGCATTTTGAAGGACTGAAGTGAAGCAGTAATACATAAATATTACTCTAAAATGTCTTTCACTGTTCATTTTGAGAGAAAATATTTCAAACAAGTTTTTTTCAGTTTTTTTCCAAACTTTCTAATTTTCCTATACTGGGCTGCTGGGGGAGGGGCTTTTTTCTGAAAGTTTACAGGGTTTTACTGGACTCTCACATCTCTAGTAGGGATGTTAAATGTAGTTTAACCAACTAATTGACTAATCGATGGATTTTCTATTGACTAATTGATTAGTTGATAAGCAGGGGAATCACAGTGGGGTTAGCTGCTGGTCTCTGCAGCTAACTCTGCTGCCGCTCTGCCTTTTAAGGCTATGTCTACACTACGAGATACAAGATGCGGAAAATGAGGGTTTTGCACAAAAAGAAAACAGGCAGAAAAACTGCTTGTTTTTGCGCAAAAGCCCCAGCGCAAAAATAGATCGGCAGAAAATATGCAAATGAGATTGCGACTCTTGCAAATGAGTCTTTCATTAGCATATTTTTCTCCGAGAAAACCCCTAGTGTAGACGTAGCCTAAATGTATTAAGAGCCAGCAGGCTGAAGCAGAGCAGGGGGACCCTGCCTACTCTGAGATTGCAGCCCACTTCACCACCCCCACCGACTCCGGCCAGTAGGGTGCCCATCTCTTATTGTGAGGGTGAGTACACTGATTTTGGCTGTTAGGCCACACTATTCTGGGATCCAGAGGAGGGTCATGCAGACTTGGTTATGGGCATATAATAATCTTTGTCTCATCCCATAGCATAGGGAGATGAGACATGCATCATCTGCGACACCATGGCATCCACAAAACGGGGAGAACAAAGGAAATGGATTGGGACTGGGGGAAGAATCCTGACTGAAAGAAATTGAGCCAGTAGGAGTGCTGAAAAACTTGATGAGAGAGACAACTGAAGACAAGATGGAGAAGATGCAGCTGCCTTTTCAGAGGTGTAGCGAGGGTGTTATGCGCCCAGGAGCAAAGGAGCCAAGCAACCCAGCGCCCTTACAACCGAATCGCCTCCTTCAGAGCCAAGCAAACCAACACCCCCCCCCCACCAACCAAATCCCCCTCCTTCAGAGCCAGGCACCAGAAGACCCAGTCAGTTAAGTTCATCTTACTTTTAAAAGAGGCCACTCCTGCCAGCTGCCTCTGCTCACAGTGTGTTCCGGGTGGCAGCACGTGGCCCAGCTGCCAGCTCACTGATCTAAGCGTCAAGTGGGCCTGCGTGGTGTGTGCTCTGCTCCCACCCCGGCCCGGTGCCCCTCTAGCATGGCACTGGGGGCAACTGCCCGTTCCTGCCCCCCCCCCTTCGCTACACCTCTGTGCCTTTTATATTCTTTTTGCCATGTGTCTTCTACATCCTCTGTCTCAAATACAAACACATAGTTTGAAAGCCTTAGAGTTCTGTCCATAGAAATGCCCCCCGGCCTCATGCTTTATGAAAATTAGCTTATTACTATGAATATGCATAATGCAACATGCAACATAAAACATCATGTAACAAGTTATCTGCTGAATATGTATATTCTATTTGTATGTATCATGTGAAGTTAGAAGTATGTAGCTTTATGTAAGTCCAAATCATAACTTGTCTTAGAAAGACATGTGACCGTGCCACCAGCTCTAATATTAACATGTTCTGACATCTTGTGGCAAGTCACTTAAGGAACAGTTGTTAATCTTAAAATATTAATATGTATCCTTACTTTGTTACCAACTTTGCAGGGAGACACACAGTCAGGACTCTTGGGCTCTAGCTCAGCTCTGGAAGTGAAGTGGGGTCTAATAGGTTACAGCTGGGGGCAGATATATTTGGCATCTATATAAGATCAGAATGGCGATCAGACTAATGATCCACCTAGCCCAATTTCCTCTTTCAAAAGTGGTCAATGCCAAGTGCTTCAGAAGGCATGAGCAAAAGAGGCATTTTTCAAATGATCCAACCCGTTGCCCATTCCCAGCTTGTGGCAAAAAGAGGCTAGGGATGCCATCCCTGCCATTCTAGCTAGTAAACATTGATGGACCTATCCTTCTTGAACTTATTTTGTTCTTATTGGAACCCTGTTATAGTTTGTGTCTTTTCACCATCTCCTGACAAATACTGAAGAAATATCATCATAATCATCATCAACCACCATGGGCTCAAAGCCCGTTAGTGTCCAATGCCTCCCTCACTATTTCCTTCCATCTTTCCCTGTCCAGTGCAGAGTGGCTTAGTTTCTGTAGACTAGCTCCGCAACAATCTACTATATCATCTACCCATTCTCTGTGGGGTCTACCTCTCCTATTCGCACCATCCATTATGCCAAATATCAGGGTCTTAACTTTTCGGTCGTCGTTCATTCTGCAGATATGCCTGAATATCTGTAACTTCCGTTGTATAACCTTCTGCAGTAGGTTCTCTTTTGGCTGTATCTTCCTATATAATTCCTCATTGGTAATCTTCTGCATCCATTCTATTCTCAGGATCTTTCTATAACACCTCTTCTCAAACACCAATATCCTTCTCTTTGAATCTTTCATTATCACCCATGTCTCACATCCATACAACATGCTGCTAAATACACACATTTTGTTTTAACTCTGTCTATAAATTTAATTGGGTGAACTTCTTCTGTTATGTTAGTGCAGGAATAAGTAACATTTCCTTATTCTATTTTTTACACCAATCATAATTTTCTAGACATCTAACACATCCTCTACCCTTTAATATTTTCTTTTCCAAGCTGAAAAGTCCCAGTCTTGTTAATTTCTCTTCAGATGGAAATCATTCCTGTTGCCCTTCCTGTACCTTTTCTAAATCCCATATATCTTTTTAGATGGGTTGGTCAAATCTGCACACAGTATTCAAGATGTGGGCATACCATTACTTTATATAGAGGCAATATAGTTTGTCTGTTAGCCTTTCCTAATGAATCCCAATATATGGTTAGTTTCTTAGTTTTTAGACTGCCACTGCACATTGAGCAGATTTTCAGGCAACTATCCACAATGATTCAAAGATCACTTTCTTGGGTAGAGGCAAGCTATTTTAGACCCCATCATTTTTGTATGTACAGTTTGCATTATATTGTTCAATTTGCATTATTTCGCATTTATCAACACTGAATTCCATCAGCCTTTGTGTTGTCCAGTCACCCAGTTTCGTGAGATCCCTTTGTTACTCTTTGCAGTCAGCTTTGGCTTTACCTATTTTGTGTAATTTTGTAGTATCTGCAAATTTTGCTACCTCTCTGGCTCTCTCTTTTTCAAGAATATTTGTAAGTGTAAAAGTACAGGTCCAAATGTAAATCCTAGCAGTACAAAACTCATTCCTAGGGATGTCAAATTTAGATTAATTGGCTAATCAACTAGTCAACACAATTTGCATCAACTATTTGATTAGCCAATATGGGTGTCTTGCCTTTGAAGTGTAGCAACACCCCCCACAGTGCCAGTAGTTTCCTGCTAGCCCCATGCTCCCAGTGGTGTTTCAAAGCAGCAATGCTACAGGGAGCCCAGGGTTAGCAGGGGAAAGTGAGGGGCCCCTTCCACTGCTGCTTTGAAGCACCTCCTCCTCTTTCCCCCGTTACTGCCTCTTTCTCATAGAGGCAGGGGGGGGGGGGGGAGTAACTAGTCAATTAGCCTGTTAGCTAGTCATTCACATTCCTCCTCTTTTCTTTTCTCCTATCTTTTAAGTACTAGTCCCCAACTTACAAACACAGCGACGTACGACCCGCTGCACTCACAACCAACTTCCCATTAAGCACGGCCCCGATTTACAAACAGCAATCCACGCTTACGAACAGCACGGTCCCATTGAAATGAATGGGGTCCAACTTATGAACACGTCTTTACGACCAAGTGCTTGGTGCTTAACTCGTTAGTGAGTTGGGGACTACCTGTAGAGTGCCTGGCCATGTTTTCATGAAGATCTAATGAGCTTAATTACTGGAAGGCCCAGCCTTATGCTTAAGCACCTGCCTCCCTTCTTTTTATAACAAACTCCCTGCCCCAAAGGCAAAGCTGCGAGCAGCTCAAAATCTCCTTGCGTTTAAGAACTGCCTCTGGGAGCAGGACATGCCGCTTTCAAGTGACCTCAAGTTTGAAATCCAAGGGGTCTAACTTTAAGGAGGGGTCTCTGGCGCCCGCGGCTGAGGGGCCAGTTCTCCACTCCTAAGCCAGGTGGCGGGCTCTATTGCAGGGAGCGCGCGAGTGAAACTGACCAGACCCCCGGGCAGGGCGCCATGGCAGCAGGGAAGGGCCGGGCAACGGGCCCGCTGGTTTCAGCAGGAGCCCTCCCGTCGCTTACTAGGCTTGGGGCAGGCCCAGAACGCCCGGCCCCTCCCTTCACTCAGCCAGCGCGGGCGGCCTCGAACTCGACCCGTGCCAAGGCCAGAACCGGCGGCAGGGCCCTTAGCCTGGCGCACGGGGCGAAACCATCTCGGCGCCCTGCACGCTGGCATCAGAACGCCCCACTTCTTGCGCGCGCGCGCCACGTCTCGCCCAACTCCTTCCCCTGCCTCAGTCTCAAGCGCATGCGCCTTGCCCCTCCCTCCCGCAACGGCCTCCCTTAATTTTAAGTAGCGCGTGTTCGTGCCGTCTTCAGGACTCAGCAGTGACGCGTGTGTTTCCGTTGCATTTTTGGTGGGGGGCGGGAGGGGAGAGTGACCTCCGAAGAAGTCCCGGATGTGCGTTCCCCTATTTCCTTCCCGGCGTGTAAAGCGATCATTCAACACGTCGCGTCCCGCTGTCAGCGCAGGCGCAGTTTGCCAGGCGTTGTTTCCTTGGCAGCTGACGCTGTTGTTTGTTGTCGGCGAAACTATAGCGCGCGAGGCGGCGGAGGGGGATGAGGGAGAAACCAAGTGGCGGCGGGGGGGGATGGAGAAGGGACCCGCCGCGCCACTCCTAACTAGAGACGGTGCAAGAAGCCCGGCCGAAGTGAGTGAGAGCCGCTGCCCTGCGCGCGCTGGCGGGGAGGGAAAGTGGGAGGGGGCGGAAAACTGGGTCTCCACCCTGGACGCGTCCCCACGCCCGAGCTCGGCCCCGATCCTCGCAACTGCACCCGCGTCCCTGGCGGCGGGAGGCGCTGGCCGGGCGCTGCTGGCCGAGGCACCCGGGATGAGCCCGGATGGGGGGGTGCAGCGACTCCCGCGGGCTAGGGCAGCGCTCGCACTTTGCTGCCTCCCCTGGGCCCTGCGCTTTCCCAGTCCTGGGGCAGGACTCCGTGGAGGCGCGTTTGTTCAGCGTAGGGATGCCTGGCACCGTGGGTAGCTGGTGAAGGGGGGGAGGACTTGGGGAGACAAGCCCCCACCCCACCTGCAGCCCCGCCCCTTCTGCTGAGGCCCTGCCCTTTCCCTGCCCACATGGGGAGGTGGGGCAGCCCAGCCATGGGGAGGGGGTGGCTGCTCGCCCTTGTCTCCCCTAGCTGTGGAGTGCTGCAGGGAGGGTGTCGATAGGGGCAGCAGCGCTCCACCCCCAGAAGTCCTAGCGTAGACGTTCTGGGAGCCGAGTGTAGGTGGGGTCAAGCCTGGTGGTTTGAGAAGGTAAAGCCTTCCCCTGCCTTACATACCGGATGTCCATTGCTGGCGCCACCCCCATAACCTGGGCTGTGGGGCATGAGGCTGGGCTGTCCAGAGCTGTTCTCCTGGCCCCAGATAATTTCCAGTGAATGAATGGCTGGCAACGCAGATTATGCTGCAGAGCCAATGTTTTAATAAGGCTCTGGAGATGGTCCTGGCTGTTACAGTACAGGGCAAAGTAGTTGAAACTAATACAGAACTGAATTATGAGACACATCGGTGAACACGGTTTGAAGAAGAATCAACATGGCTTTTATCAAGGAAAATCACGTCTTGCCAATCTGTTAGAATTATTTGAAGGAGAGATGTGGGGAGGAGAGGGGGGATCAACAAACATGGACAAAGGTGATCTGGTGGATATAGTGTATTTGGGCTCCCTCACCAATGGTGCTTGAACAAAATAACCAGTCATGGGATAAAAAGGAAGGTCTTGTCCTGAATCAGTAACTAGTTAAAAGATAGGGGGGAAAGGATAGGAATAAATGGTCAGTTTTCAGAAAGGTGGAAAGTTAATAGTGAGGTCCTCTAAAGACCACTAACTGGGTGGTAGGGATATAAAGTCCCATTTAATTAGTTAACAAGTTATAATAATTGTTTAACCAGTTAACCGATTACATGGAGGGGGCCTCCCGCTTCAACCAGTTAAGTGTAGCAAATGGGTGAGGCTTACCTGTTAGCCGGTTAACCATCCACATTCCTACTGGATGTGAATTCACATCCCCACTTTCAAAGGACAATTAAACCATTAATTTTTGGTGGAGAAAACATTTTGAAGGTCTTAATCGTAATTTCATGGTTGCAGATGAAGTTCTTGGGCAAATCCCTCAAAGACCTAGGAATGAGCTTGGAGACTCTCCCAATTTGCATGAGATATACAGTGCCATTAAGCAGATGAAGAACAACAAGACAGCAGGTCCAGATGGGATCCCTGCTGACAACTTTAAAGATAGTGGACCAGAGTAAATTCAGCAGCTAAGCTTGCTTATCCTGAAAATCAGGATAGCAAGTGAAATGAGGGACACCTTGATTGTTACCCTTTTTAAGAAAGGGGATAAAGTGGCCTGTGGAAACTATCATGGAATCTCTCTCCATGCTGTTAGAGGCAACATTCAGATCCTTGCAAACTATCTTTTGCACCTGTCAGAAATTTTTTTACCAGTGTCCCAGTGTTACTTCCGACCATACTGCAGATATGATCTTTGTTGCATGACAGCTAAAATAAAAGTGTCAGGAGCAAAACCAACCACTGTACTAGGGATGTTAAATATCAGTTAATTGAATAGTCAAGTACAGGCAGTCCCCGGGTTACGTACAAGATAGGGACTATAGGTTTGTTCTTAAGTTGAATTTGTATGTAAGTCGGAACTGGCTCCAGATTCAGCTGCTGCTGAAACTGATCAGCGGCTGACTACAGGAAGCCCTAGGCAGAGTTGATCTGCCCCCGGCTTCCTGGAATCAGCCGCTGATCAGTTTCAACAGCGGCTGAATCTGGACTCCTGGGACAGAATAGCTGGGGCACTGCCGGGTAGGTCCCCGCAGGACCAACCCGGCAGCACCCCAGCTGCTCTACCCCAGGCATTCCGCAACAAAAGCCTGGTCTGCTGGGGGGTGGGCGCACTAGCTGCTTCCCCTTCCCCCCCAGCAGACCAGGGAGACCCGAGCAAAGCCACGGAGGCGCAGAGGTCCCGCCGCCTCTGCGGCTTTGCTCCTGTCTCCCTGCTGTGCTGGGGGAGTCCCCCCCAGCACACCAGGGAGACCCGGAGCAGCTTTTCTCGCCCCAGAGGACGCGGTGGCGGGACCGCTGCGCTCTGGGCGGTCCTGCCGCCCGTGAGCTCCGGGGCGAGAAAAGCCCCGTTCGTAAGTGCGGATCCGACATAAGTTGGATCCGCGTAAGTCGGGGACTGCCTGTAACCTCATGAATTTGTATTGGCTACCTGACTATTCTATAGTTGCTGGGGAGGGAGGGGGGGTTACAGCCAGTGCACTCCAGCACCACTCCTGTGGAGCCCCCTGCCACTTCATTCTGCTGCCTCTGTATCAGAAGCAGCAGCGCAGGGTGCTTAGGTGGGAGTTGGTCCACGAGGGGAGCCAGTTTAAAAACCTGCTCCCCTCGTGGACCGTCTGTCTGTCACCCCCCACTGCTCCCTCTGATAGAGAGGCAGCAGCACAGAGTGTCAGCAGTCCCTGTCCAGGGGTCTGAGCTCCTGGACCCAGCACGAGCCGGAACTGTGCCGGGCTGCCTGCCTGGCTCCTAATATACTTTAAATGCAGAGCCTCAGTGAGAGTTGGTCCTGGATCTGTTGGCCAGCCTGCTAAAGAATTAACTGTCAAATGGGGAGATGGCAGGGGGGAGGGGGAATGCATGTAGTCTGTAGCATTAACCAGTAAGCTTTTGCTTGTTGGTTAATCGGTTAATTGACTATACAATTACATCTTTTACACTGTACCTGACTTTTACTGATCTAACTAATGACTTTGACTCAGTGAATCGCTGTGCCCTTTGGACTATACTTTTGAAGATTGGATGTCCTGATAAATACATCAGTGTTCTAAAGTTGCTTCATTATAACATGAAAATGACTGTTCTGAGCACCTCTGGCTCCCAGAGTGAACCTTTCGAAGTACAAACAGGAGTCAAACAGGGCTGTATCATCCCCTCCAACCATGATTGCGGTCTTTATTGCTGCTATTTTTTATGTAATTGCTAAGAAGCTTCCAGATGGCATTGAAATCATCTTCAGCAGCGGTTCTTAAAACTGTGTTCCGTGGCACACAGGTATGCAGTCGGAGGTGTGCCGCGGAGATATGGTGACCATACGTCCCTTTTTTTCCAGAACAGTCCCATATTTAAAGACACCCAGCGCTAGTGTGGCACAGCAGCAACTCCGCGCCTCCACCCAGCATGTAAGCGGCTCCCTTGGTGCTTTTCGCAGGCAGCCAGGGCTGCTGCCAGTGGCGCACAGTGTCCAGAGCTCCCATGGAACACGTGCCGCCGTCCAGCAAGCCCCTTCCCCCACCACATGGCCCTTCCCTCCCGCTGAGGGACTGCCTCTGCCGTGCGCTGTCAGCCTGGCCTCCTCCATCCACAGGCGGCCGCCACTGCTGCTGGTGGGGGAGGGTCACAGGTTGGAGGCCAGTGTGCTTTGTGTACAGCTTTCTCCCCTGCCCCTTCCCACTTCACTGGGGGAGCGGCAGTGCATGGACTTGCTCGCTGTGCCACACTCCGCAAGCCAGATCTCGGAGGGTGGGGGCTTCTTCCCCCCCCCCCCACGTTCCTCCTAATGGGAGCCAAAGCTGGTGCGGGGACTGGAATGCGGCACTATCATTAATACCACGGGCGACCCAGCTCCAAGCCCGGCAAGCGGTCCTGCCTTGGAAGCAACTGGGGTCAGGGCTGCGGGGACTTCTGAGGCCTGACCACAGACTCCAGCCCCGCAAACTGGAAGGCAAAAGGTGGGGGAGGGGCTCCGAGAGAACTAGGGGGAAGGAAGATGGAGAGGAAGGGCTTGTACTGAGGGGAAGGGGGCAGGGCAGGAGAAGGAAGGGGAAGGCACCAAGGGACAGGGTGGAGGAGAGACATGCTAGGGGCCAAGTGGAGACAATGAGGAAAAGGGCAAGAAGAGGGAGGGGAGGTGTCAGTGGGGGTGAGAGGGAGGAGGGGACAGGGTGATGCTGGGAGAGGAGAGGGGAAGGGCATTGGGGGCAAGAGGAAGCAAGGGGAGAGGGAGGTACTGGGAAAAGGGTTGAAAGGAGGGGTGGGCATGAGGAAGGCAGGGATGGAGCAGGTCATGTGTGAGGGCACAGAGGGGCATGAGAGGAACTGGCGCAGAGGGTGGTGAGGGGATGGTCATCAGAGAGAAAGAGGGCAAGGTGGCAGGGGCAGTGAGGGAAGGAGGAAGCACCAGGAGGCTGCTGGGGTAAGGGAAGGTGCAGGTGCCAAGGGATTCTGGGGGTGAAGCAGAAGGACAGACACCTGCAGGGGAGAGACCAGCATCAGAGGAGAGAGGGTTTGGTGGGTGGGGCCAAACTTATCCCCTATTGGTAGGAGGATGGTGGAAAAAGTTCTTAGAGGGGGTTACTTTTACTTCTGGTTATGTGTCCATCTTGACCCTGAGAGTCATGGGCATAGTAATCAGAGATCAGAGGGTGTAGGTAATGTGTCCCTAATTTTGATTCAGAAAATATGGTCACCATACATAGAGAGAACAGAGTTCAAATGGCTGTCTTTTTTTTCTCTCTCTCAACAAAAATCCTCAGTGTTCCCCATAAAAAAAATATTGTTTGATGTTCCGCGGTCTTAAAAAGTTTTAAGAAACACTGATCTACAGAATGGATGGAAAGCTGTTTAGGCTTAGCAGGCTGATAGCCAAGAATTCCACCTCGTCTCTGGTGGAACTTCAGTATGCTGATGACAATGCAGTTTTTGCCCATTCTGAGAGAGCTCTCCAAACTATCTTGAATGTGTTTGCTGATGCTTACCCATGTCTTGGTCTCACCTTTAACATCAAGAAGACCAAAATGTTCCATCAGCCCTCTCCAAATAGGTACCAAGGCACTGGAGAATGTCAATCGTTTTCTCTACTGTGGAAATTGTCTTTCATCCAAAGCAGATATTGATGTAGAAATCTAACATTGTCTGAGGAGTGCCAATGCAGTATTTGCTTATTTATGGCACAGGGTTTTTGAAAATCACGACATTCGAACAGACACCAAGCTTCTTGTCTATCAAGCTGCCATTCTCCCAACACTATTGTTTGGTTGTGAAATCTGGACAATCTACAGACATCATTTAAAAGTCCTTGAGAGATATCACCAACACTGCCTCCACAAGATCTTGACGATCAAATGGGAAGACAGGCACACTAACATCAGTGTTCTGGAAGAGGTAAAGACTACCAGTATTGAGGCAATGATCATCCATCAGCAACTTCGCTGGACTGGTCACGTTCAGATACCAGACCATCTCCTCCCAAAACAGGTCCTGTTTTCTCAGCTGAAAGAAAGATAGCATAACGTGGGAGGACAACGTAAGTGTTATAGGGAATTGCTAAAGGATAACTTGAAGAGCAACATTGACACTGACGCTTGGGAGACACTCACCCAGGTTCACTCAAAATGGAGAGAAGTCCTATGCAATGGCTCCCTGCATTTTGAATTTGCCAGCCAACAAGCTGAGGAGTAGAAGAGGCGCAGGATAAAGGGGAGACTGGCTTTTAGTCATGGTCAGCAGCCTTCAGCTGTACCTGGAAACATCTGTCCTCATTGCAGTAGTACTTGTGGTTCAACAATAGGCCTTATCAGCCCCTAAGGTCCAAAGCTCTCACGGAAGATGATCATACTTAGCAACAAGTCATCGTCCATCTTGTGAATGCTGTACAACATCTTCATAAACTATTTGGAAAAGGAGATAAATAGTGAGGTAACAAAGTTTGCAGGTGATACAGTTAGTTAAGTTCAAAGTAGACTTGAAGAGATAAAGAGTACCTCACAAAACTGGATGGTGGGGCAACAAAATAGGAGTAGAAATATAGTGATGAGAAAAGCGAAAGTAATGTGTATTGAAAAACATAATCCCAACTGCATATTCAAAAAATGATCTAAATTAGAGATGTGAGTGTAACCGACTAACCGTTCAGCTGATAAGATGGTGCTTATTAATGGTGTTGGTTAAACTTAGCCATCTCCTGGGAAAGCAGCTTTGCAGGGCAGTGAAGCCTCCTTCCTAGGAGCCTGGTGGGCAAGAGCTGTCTACTCCACTTCCGGGAAGGTGGCTTCACTGCTGGAGCAAAGCCTCCTCCCTGGGAGCTAGGCAGGCAAGGGCTGCCTACTCCGCTGCTGAGGTGGGCATTTTTGTTGCAGAAGTGGAGCCATCTGACTGAGAGCAGAGCCGGCAGCCCTTATTGGCCTGGCTCCCAGGGAGGAGGCTTCCCTGCAGCAGCGAAGCAGCCTCCCTGGGAGCTGGGGTGGCAGGGGCTGGCAGCTGGCGATGCTTCACTGCAGGGTCTGCAGTATAAAGTTTCTTTAAGATTTGTACTGGAGAGCCCACATCATATGACTGTGTAATGGCTGGGATTTTTAGTAGTTACATGGTTACCTATTTAACTTTTATAACATCCCTATTCTAAATTAGCTGTTATGATTCAGGGAACAGATACTGGAGTCACTGCTGATAGTTATCAGATCTTCCCAGTGTGCAGTAACAATCATAAAGACAATTGTACTAAGAAGGAATGTGATAGTGGACTATAAAATCCTGAATAGAATGGAGAAAGTGAATAAGGAAGTGTTATTTACCTCTTTCACATAATAGAAGAACAAGGGTCACTCACTGAAATTAGTAGGCAGCAGGTTTAAAACAAAGAGAAGGAAGTACTTCTTCACACAATGTGTGGTCAACCTGTAGCTCATTAAAGAAGATTAGATACATTTATAGAGGATGTGAGCCTCTGTGGCAATGAGCCAGTATGGTAAGAACACAATACTATACTCTGAGTATCCTTAAACATCTGACTGCCAGATGTTGGAACTGGACAACACATGGCACACTTGCTGATTGCCTTGTTCTGGTCATTCCCTTTGAAGCATCTGCCACTGGCCAGGGTGGATAAACAGGATACTGGGCTAGATGGACCATTGCTCTGACCTCTTCTGGCCATTCTTATGCAGAGCAACTAAAAAGTTGTTAATCTGTTTTGAAGGAGTGCCCCACATGGTCTTCTAGTTCTATTGTTCTTGGAATTTATATTTCAGACATGAAACCTAATTATTCCTACCAATAATGCCAATAATAATAACTTTTATATCCATTGTTTTTCTGATAGGCAGCTGCTACCTAGGCAAAATATTGACATCTAATTCTGATAAAAAGTGCATAAATATTAATTTTTATTTTTTATTTATAAATCAATGACTTTACATTTGTCCATATCTGCTACATATTTTAGAGAGTTTGTCTGTGTGTTTATCTGTTTATTCAACAACTCTTTCTAAGTGGTAAGAGCTAAGACCACCAAATTCAGTATACAGCTTCCTTTTATCATAACTTAAAACAAGGCCAGGGTTTCACTGTGCCAGGAAAATGGGATGTGCCTGGAATGGGATTGCTTCTCATAAAACCAAACAGAAAAGAGAATCACCAGGCAGGTGAAAGTGGTGAGCTGGGGGTATTCCCCCCCCTCCATCCAGGACTCCCCCCGCCCCCGTGCAACACCATTTAGGGAGGGGGATGTTCAAACTCCCTCCCCACCCTGCAGATTCATATGTGGATGTTGCTGGCTGTTTCCCTTCCTAGCTGTCAGGGAGCGAGGGGAAAATGCGGTTTGCTGCATTCCTCACTCTGGCTGGAGAGGCAATGGTCTCAAGTTGTGGTGGGAGAGGTCCAGGTTGGATATTAGGAAAAACTATTTCACTAGGAGGGTGGTGAAGCACTGGAATGGGTTACCTAGGGAGGTGGTGGAATCTCCATCCTTAGAGGTTTTTAAGTCTCAGCTTGACAAATCCATGGCTGGGTTGATTTAGTTGGGATTGGTCCTGCCTAGGGTAGGGGGCTAGACTTGATGACCTCCTGAGGTCTCTTCCAGCTCTATGATTCTATAAAGGGGCAGTAAGGGGGGAAGAAAGATGGGGTGCTGGGGAGAGCTGGCTTAAAAGCTGGTTACCCTCCAGCTCCCTGGGAGGTGGGAGGGGCACAGAGGTGGCATTCCAACTTTGAAATGTACCAGAGTCCCCCACTGGGGCTCTTGTACATTTCAAAGCAGAAGCGCTGCATGGAGCCTGGGGCCAGCAGGGGACTTTGAGCCCCAGCAAGGGCTCTTGTGCATTTCAAAGATTGAAACGCCACATGGAGTCTGGGATCAGCAGGGACTCCCTGCTGACCCCGGGCTCCACACGTCATTTCAGAGCCTCTGCTGGGGCACTTGTACATTTCAAAGGCAGAAGACCCCACAAGTCCTTATCGTCAAATCGATAGTCAGTGGAAATCCCATCGACTGTTCAATTAGTTAATCAAAATTTAACATCCCTAATCATTCTTAAAGCTAGGGATGTAAAGACAGGTGAAACATGTTAATTGTTTAAGCAATTTAATTTTAGGCATTATTCAGTTAACTCTGGTCGTGGGCTTCTCCAGGCAGAGGACCCTGGCACTGGGGTTCTGCTAGCCAGCCTGGTGCATTAGGGCACTGCTGTGGTCCCACCATGCTGTGGGTAGGTGGGCAGGGAGCTGCTCTGGCCCTGCCATACTCTGGACAGGTTGGCGGGGAGGTTGCTCCAGCTTCAGCTGGCCCCACCACTCCCTGGGAAGTCAGGCAGGAAGCTGCTCTGGCCCCACTGCTTTCTGGTTGGATGGATGGGGAGCTGTTCTGGCCCTGATATGCCCTGGGTAAGCGGATGGGCAGGGATGTTCCAGCACTGGCCAGTCCCACCACACCCCAGGCAGATGGCTGGGGAGCTGTTCCAGCCAGGGACAGCCCTGCTGCGCCCTAGGCGGATGGGTGCAGAGCTGCCCTGGCCTCACCATGCTCCAGGTGAGTGGGTGAAGAACTGCTCTGGCCCTGGTTTGCCCCAGGTGTATGAGCAAGTAGGGAGCTGCTCCCTGGCTGACCCTCCAGTTAACTGGTTACCCCATCAGCATAGCAGTAAAGCTAGTGTTTACAAGTTAACCAGTTTACCAGTTAATCTTTTACATCCCTACTTAAAGCAATGTAAGGGTGCATTTGTGCCAGGAAAACAGGATATGCTTGGAATGGGATTGCTTTTCATAAAACTAAACCGGAGACGGAATAATCACCGAATCAAATACAGTCTTCAAAACTGAACAAATGTTGAAAGAAACCTAAGCAAGATGAGCCAGAAAAAATAGGCTGAAGCTGGAATAATATTGCTTCTCAATGAACCTCACAGGAAAGGGATAAAAGAGAGAGATTTGAAGTAGTGGTCTGTTTTGGCATAGCTAAACCAATGCTTAAGGCTTGAAAACTAGATGAAAATGTTATTGTAAACCACATTGATTATAGTCCATTTTTGTTAAAATATAGCAAATGAGAAGTCGATAGGGATGAAAAAACTACACTTGATGCAATTTCTATTTTAAAAAATTCACTAAAAACAATTAAATGGAATCATTTTAACAACCATATTTTTAAGAAATCAAAATAAAAATTAACTTAATAAAAACAGCACTGTATTTTTGAAAAATACAATCATTTAAATAAAGAATACAGGCAGTACCTCGGTTATGTACAAGATAGGAACTGTAGGTTTGTTCTTAAGTTGAATTTGTATGTAAGTCGGAACTGGTACATATTGTACCCCAGGTGTCCCCGATTCAGCTGCTGCTGAAACTGACTAGCGGATGACTACAGGAAGCCCGAGGCAGAGCTGCTTTGCCCCGGGCTTCCTGGAATCAGCCGCTGATCAGTTTCAGCAGCAGCTGACTTGGGGACACCTGGGGTAGAGCAGCTGGGGTGCTGTCAGGCTGGTCCCCGCAGCGCCGAGGTGCGGCGCTGCGGGGACCAACCCGGCAGCGCCCCAGCTGCTCTGTGCCAGGTGTCCAGATTCAGCCGCTGTTGAAACTGACCAGCAGCGGCTGAATCGGATGCCTGGGGCAGAGCAGCTGGAGTGCTGCTGGGTTGGTCTGGTAGCGTCGACCCTTGGCGTGGCGGGACCAAACCGGCAGCACCCCAGCTGCTCTACCCCAGGCGTCCCCAAGTCAGCCGCTGCTGAAACTGATCAGCGGCTGATTTCAGGAAACCCGGGGTAGAGCAGCTGGGGTGCTTAATGGAGGTTGATTAATGGACTATATTTACACTTCTTATACCAGGCTGATTAAAGGCTCTCTGTCAAATGTTATGTAATTCTTCTTTCAGACTACAGTGGTATTGCTATTGTGGGTTTTAATTAGCCTAGCCTATAGAGAATGCTCTGCAGGATGATCATCTGTGAGCAAAATTAATTTGCCCATTGGCCCTTTTTGTTGTGAATTTTTGGATGCATTTAAAAGGTTTTCAGCCATTAGACGGAGATGGAGAAGGTATGCACTGCACATTTTTATTGGTTATTTTCCCCCTCTGTGTTACTTCAGTTGTTCCTTTTATAAAACTTGAAAGTATCTGCTCTCTTGGTCCTTGGTCTATTGAGAGGATAAACTCAATCACAAAAAGTAGCCTTTTCTACTCTCCAGAAGAAAGACGTAATTGATAAACTCCAGCATATTATAATTTAACAGTGTTTTGGTTTTTACCTTAAAATAGTAAAAGTTTTCTTTTTCAATCTGAGTATGATTTTGAATTGTCTTCAAAACAGCAGTAACCTGTTCAGAAAGATACGTCATAGTGACTAATAGTGTCAATAAATCTAATTTTAATATCTGATTTTTTTTGTAACTAAATCTTCCACAGGATATAATTATTTTTTAAAATTCTCTTTTTTTCATTTGCTTTAAGTACAGGTTGAACCTCCCAAATCTGGGATTTTCTGGACTGGCAACATCCATGGTCTGGATATTGCTGCACCAAAAAGCCTGGGAGGCTAGGAGCAGAATCCAGCCATCAGAACATAGGGCTGGGGAGGCCTGGCTGGGCCAGCAGCAGGTGGTGGTTGCGGAGCCCCAGCCAGGCTAATGAACCCCTGGTGTCAGCAGGGCTTGTGGGGTGGGGAGCCCCCAATACCAGTGGGGCCAGGCGGTGAATGGGGAGCTTGTGCCCTGACCAGGGAACCGCCCCCATGGCAGCATGGCCAGGCAGCAGGGGAGTCTGAGGAATCCTCAGAAACAGTGGGACAGGGGTGGCCAGACAGCCCCGGCAAGGGAACCTTTGGCGGGAGCAGGGCCAGGTGATGGCAGAGGAGCCTTGGGGAATCCCCAGTGGTGGCAGGACTGGGCGGCCGCAGCAGAGGAATCCTGTGGAATCCCAGGTGACAGTGGGGCTGTCAGTGGTCAGACAGTCTGAGCCGGGACCCCAGGGAACTCTGGTGGCGAGTGGGCAGCAGGATGGGAACCCTAGCCTTGGGAGCTCCAGGGACAGGAGCCCGGGAATGGGGCACCAGCAGGGGAGCATTGACCTCCCCTGGTCCAGCAAACTCCCTGGTTTGGGACCCCAGGGTCAGACCAAGGAAGTCCAACATGTAGTATGACCATAGGGATGCATAGTTTAACAATGTAGTTTTGTTTCTGAGCTAGAAATAAATGATACTTCTATTGTGGAAAAATATTACCAGATGAGAAATGACAACCTACATTTTTACAACAAAAGATGCTCCCCTCAGCCCACCATGTGAAGCAGGGATGGGGAACCTAAGGCCCAGGGGCCAGAAATTGACCCTGGCTTGCTGGGATCTAGCCCCTGAGGCTCAGAACCAGCCCCCCATCATTGGGGAGCTCGCGCTGGCACTCCAGCCCCCCCTTCTGCTCCACTGTGGGGCTGGAGCACACAAAATATACTGACCTAGGTCTCCTTAGGCCATGGGCAGGGAAAAGGGCCTCTGTGGGCCAGATTTGGCCTGCCAGACGGGTGGATCTGGCCTGCGGAGGCCCTGCCGCTCGTCTGCTTTTAAGTGCTGCGTACTGCTCACAGGGCAGGGGCAGAGCAGAGGAGGCTTTGCGTATTCCCCTGTCATCAGGTCCTAATTGGCCGAGGAACAGGGGAGCATGGAAGTCTCCTCCCACACCAGGGGCATGGGCACCTAAAGGGAATGGGGGGAGGGGAAAGGCACTTTCTCACCCCCAGACCAGTCATTGTCTGAGGGTGGGGAACCGGGAAGTATCTTGGCCCCACCCCTTCTGCTTGATGCTCTGCCCCTTCCTGTACAGTCTGGGGTTACTTCAAAAATTTCCAAAGTGACGCCCAGCAAAAAATTATTGCCCACCACTGCCCTAAGCTCTGGTGTTTGAGGGAAATATGGAGAGTATCCTTCTCCTTTTCACACATCATCAAGAGGTTTTTTTCCGCTTCTCACTTGTGAGCAACCCCAACCCAAAAAAGTTTCCCCACCCCTTATGTAAAGCAACTTTTGGTCATCCATGCCAAAATTTCAAACAGCTTTCAGAATGTAAAGAAGTTGGCAAGATTTCATCTCAAAAGACTACCTAGCAGCAAGAGGCAGAATTGGTGTAAATAAATAGATGCTGTTGCATAGCTTCTCTCTGTCTGTCTGTCTCTCTTTCTCTCTCTCCCTCCCTCTCTGTCTCTTTTTTTTTTGGGGGGGGGGGGGGGGGAATGTTTCTAGTGCTGTGAAAATAATGGAATTTTGGTTCACTGCAAGTTTTGAAAAATAATAGAATAATAAGATTTGGGTAGATTTGACATTTTTTTGAAAATGTTGATGTATCAAAAAGTCATTTCATTTCAGTGTAATTTTGAGCATTTTATTGTTTTTATTAATAAAATAAAATTATTGAACAGAAAAATCAAAACACTTCACTTAGAAAATATCAAAACAAAATACTTTGATATTTTTCAGACTTTTTATAATTGTTTCATAAAAAAAATTAGTGGAATCAATACAGCTTTGCAAAGTGTTTTGGTGTTGCTGAGTTTGCATATTTTGTTTTGTGAGAGGGAGGAGAGTTGACCACTACATTTCACCCTATGCTATTTCGTACATTGTGACAGTCCAATAATTGCTAAAACTGATTCTTGGCATAGCCATTCAAGTGTATCTTAGAACTAGGACACCTCACATTTTGTAAGAATCAAGTTGGGACCCAGTCCTATGATCTTTACTCGGTCAAAGCTAATATTGACTTCTGTTGGAGTTACATCTGAGTGAAGAGTGTATGCAGGATTGACTCTTGGTTTTTTTTTTAAACAATCTATCTGTAAAATATTTCTATAGAGCTTGCCATAAATTAAAGGGAAATGGAATCTATTTAATTTTGCATAGCACTGTTTATATCTTGATAAGTATTTCTTGCATTGCTCCATATAAATTGAATTGAATTTTAGTTCCATTCAGATTAGCATTTTTTATTATCAGCCCAGGCTTTTGTGCTGGCATACATTTATAAATTTTACAACTTAGTTTTGTTAGTTAAACTATTCTGAATGTTAGTATATGTTTTACAGAATGCTGAACTTTGAGAAAGAAAGGTGTAGTGTATTGAGCCACTCTTAATATAGAACTGAAAATGCCACCAGGTGAGAACTTCTTTTTTAATTTCCAACATGCATTTTATTCTTCGAATTGGGTATGAATGCTCAATAATTCCATCTGTTGATCTTTTGTGCTTCCTTGGATTAATTCTTGGTCAGTGCTTATAGCTGTTTTTATGTTATGTTTTATGAACTTTTTTATATATAGTTTGCAGGATTTATAAAATTGATAGTTAATATGATACACAATGTATTTGAGATTTGTCTTGACATGTATAAGAGATAACTGATTAAATAGGATTTTACATTCCTAGTAATTTAATCAGCATCAGGTGGGGGTTGGGGAGGAGAGGGTTGTTCTATCCCCTGCTGGTTAATTGGAACCAGTTAACCATTCACATCCCTATGTCCTACATTTATTGCTGCTTTGAGTTAGTCTTCATTGGTTGCCATTGTAAAGGGGAACTTTTTCTTAGTTTTAAGGTAAAACTTAAGGTAAAGTAAAAGTCCTGATTAATGTAATTCATGTATGGTGAAAATGCTACTCTCCTCTCCTAAAAGTGTGATCAAGTGCTGTTTAGTGAACCTAATTATTAAACCAAATCATTTTAACTTTTCTACTTTTCTTTTTTCCAGTGGAGAGTGAGGCAAAGGCAAAAACGAAGGTTCGCTTTGAGGAAATATTCAGGAGTCATTCTGGGCTGACAGACAAAAAGAAATTAAAGAAGCAAAAATTTCACTCTCATGAGACTATTTTGGTGAGTTTGGCAACCTTAGAATGCTGACTCTCATTGCCTTGGTGGAAAAAAATCATAAAATCATAGAACACTAGAACTGGAAAGGACTTCGAGATGTCATCAAATCCAGTCTCCTGCCCTTACGGCAGGACCCAGTATCTCTTAACTATCTCCAGAGATGGAGATTCCATGACCTCCCTAGGCAATTTATTCCAGTGGTTAACCACCCTGACAGGAAGTTTTTCCTAATATCCAGTCTAAACCTCCCTTGTTGCCGTTTAAGCCCATTGCTTATCCTATCCTCAGAGGCCAAGGAGAACAATTTTTTCTCCCCCCCCTCCTTGTGACACCCTTTTAGATTCCTAAAAGCCACTATCATGTCCCCTCTCAGTCTTCTCCTTTGCAAACTAAACAAGGCCAGTTCTTTCAGTCGTCCTTCATAGGTTATGTTCTCTAGACCTCTAATCATTCTTGTATTCATCCCATAACTGTCAGGGTATACTTCATCCCTCTCTACAGAAAGGAGATGCTTCAGCAAGCACTATGGAAAAAAAACCATGGTGTTTGCTTCATAACAGGTGCCTTTCATTGTTAATGCATGTCCTTTATTCGTTAATGTCTATGCTGATCAATAAGAGTAAATAGTAGGGATATGTCTACACTAGCCTTCTAGTTCGAATTAGGGAGGCTAATGAGGGCAACCAAAATTACAAATGAAGCATGGGATTTAAATATCCCACCCTTCATTAGCATGTTCCCGGGCAGTCGTCATTTTGGAAATTGACTAGCCCGGAATAGCTGCCCGCGTCTACACGTGGCAGTGAAACAGGAGTTCGAAGTAAAGCCCCTTACTCGACTTAGCTGTTATTCCTCCTGGAATGAGGTTTAACAGCTAATTCGAATTAAGGGCTTTACTTCGAACTCCAGTTTAGACGGGGGCAGTTATTCCGGGCTAGTCAATTTCCAAAATGGCGACCACTCGGAAACATGCTAATGAAGCGTGGGATATTTAAATCCCGTGCTTCATTTGCAATTTTGGTCGCCCTCATTAGCCTCCCTAGTTCGAACTAGGGGGCTAGTGTAGACATACCCTAGTTTACAACTTACAAGTGACCTTGATATACTAGTAATGTAATTCAAGGTTAATGTTAAATGGTGGCTATTGACATGCCTATAGTTAAAATTGTGTCAATCTATTTCTTATCCATCATGTTTCTCAGAATTTTGGAGGTCATCCCTCAAGCTTTCCAAATTCACATTAACTTCGGTGCGAGTGTGATATGTGAAGATTATGTGTGATGTGTGCAAGATTATTCCCACAGTACTAGTATTAGTTAGCTCTTAGAGCAACTCTGTGGCATAGGCAGGAAGAAAATCTATTTAACCAATGTGGCAATTAAGTGCCTTAACCATGACACCATATTTATTACATACCTTCCAACGTGTAGAACAAATGAAGTGCAGGTTCTACAGATAACAATTTCCTTCACTGTATAACCAAGATTCATCCCTAAAGAATCATCCTTTCTGCTCACTGAAAGAGGCAGGTGTCCTGTGAATAGAATAGTATGTGATCATGTAATAAAAGTCATAATGCATATATCCTAGTGTCATGAATTAAGGTTCTGCAGGCTGGAGCTCTCTGAGGAACAAAGGTAGGGGTGGGCAATAATTTTTAATGGGGGGTCCACTCTAAGATTTTAGTAAGTGGTTGAAGGCCACACTTCTATGGAGGGTGCAAGCGGCCTGGTGGGGTGTAGAAGGAAGCTTGGGATAGAGTACTGCGGAGCAGGAGGGGATGTGAGGTCTGAGAGGGAGTTTGGGTGAAGGAAGGGGTTATGATCTGGGGTTGAGGATAAAGATGTTAAATACCAGTTAATTTACTAGTCGAGTTGTTGGTGGAATTTCTGTCAACTACTCGACTAATCGATAGGCACTTCGGCATTCCTCCTTTGAAATATATAATCCTGTAGGGACTCTTACATTTCAAAGGAGGAATGCGGAACTCTGCCATGGTGTTTCACAGTGGGCTCTGTGCTGCGCTGCTGCTTTGAAGTACTCCTTCTCCCCCCCTAATTTGCTGCCTCTATATGATATATGATAGTGGCAGCAAAGCGGGGAGGGGAGCGACTAGTCAAATTGGTTCTCCGATAAGCATTTGCTTATCGGATAGTCGACTAGTCCTTAACATCCTTAGTAGGGGATTATGTTGCAGTGGCTGGGAGGAAGTATGGGTGCAGGAGAGGATTTTTGTCTGTGGGAAGGGTGTAGGATGGAGTACAGGGGCTGGGAGGGAGTTGTGACCTGGGAGAAGGGGGGGGAAGAGGGTGCAGAGGGTTTGGGTGATGACCTAGGGCAGGGGAATGGAGTGCAGGTCAGAGAAGGGTAGGGGTGCAGGAGAGGTTCTAGCCTGGAGGCAGGAGATAGGAGGAGGTGCAGGGTCTGGGACGGAGTTGTGACTTGGAGGAGGTGGGGAGAGGAGTAAGAGGTTTTGGGTGGTAACCTGGGGCAGGGAGAGGTTGTGGCCTGGGATAGGAAATTGGAGGAGAGAAGGGGTGGGGTGCCAGACGCTGGCTGTGTCTGGGAGGCGCTTAAATAGATGTCTCCCAGCCAGCAGTCCTGCAGGAACCCGAGGCAGGCTCCATGCCTGCCTGATGGGTTAGCTGCTCCACATGGCACTGGTCTAGCATGGAGAAGGGATGTGAGGAAGGCTTTGCTCACTGTCTCTGCCTTCAGCAAAATTTCTCAGCTCCTCTTGGCTGGAAACAGGCCAGTGGGAGCTGAGGGATTTTGCTAGGGGGCAGGCACTGTGTGCAAAGCCTCCCTGTCCTTCCCAGCTTGCAGAGCAATTAGCAGTCAGCTATTTAAAACAACATGGCTGTGTCTAGACTGGCAAGTTTTTCCAGAAAATCAGCCGCTTTTCTGGAAAAACTTGCCAGCTGTCTACACTGGCCGCTTGAATTTCCGGAAAAGCACTGACGATCTCATGTAAGATCGTCAGTGATTTTCCGGAAATACTGTGCTGCTCCCGTTCGGGCAAAAGTCTTTTTCCGAAAGAATTTTGCGCAAAAGGGCCAGTGTAGACAGCACAGTACAGTTTTCCGCAAAAAAGCCCTGATCACGAAAATGGTGATCGGGGCTTTTTTGCGGAAAAGCGCGTCTAGATTGGCCACGGACGCTTTTCCTCAAAAAGTGCTTTTCCAGAAAAGCGTCCTGCCAATCTGAACGTGCTTTTCCGAAAATGCTTTTAACGGAAAACTTTTCCGTTAAAAGCATTTCCGGAAAATCATGCCAGTGTAGATGTAGCCCTCGAATTGCTATGTATTAAGGGAGGCTGCCATAAGCTGGATCCAGTGGCTTGGATAGCCAAATTCGACCTGCTAGCCACCTCTTACCCATCCCTGAACTAAGGTCTCAGCCTTCCTATAGGCAGCTTTTTGTACCACTAATAGAGTTTGTATGTTCCTGTAATTTGCTAGCTTTTGTGGAACAGTGTTTGATTATACTTAGGAGGAGCTTCTGTTTTGCTAAGAGGGTTGTGGATAAAAGGTTTTGTCATTCCAATTAGGCATATATCCATGTGTGGATGCCTTAGATGTTGAATTGTTCAAAGTTTACAAATAATGGGTCACACCTGTCAAAATAAGTGTGATTCTTTGGTGGAATACTTCTTACATATCAGAATAATTACAGAAAATCAAATATATGTAAATGATTAAATCCAAATTATTTTCGGAAAATAAACTGCTTCTTCAGCCTATAGGGAAAGTATAAGGTCCTGTCAAAGACAAGAATGACACAATCTTGACTGTGGTGTCATTGTAGATCCTATAATTAATTGTCTGTTAAATAGCTTCATCCATTATGCTTTATGGGTAAAACCTGCTCAGTAAAAATGCAGATAAAGAGGTTTGATAATCCATCCATAATCAGCTGAAGTTTTTGTATGCTTTACCTTTTTTCATTTTATGTTGTATGTAATCTGGTGCATTTTTAGCCACTGTATACATATGTTTATTTTCTTTCCTTTACCCGTCACTCTTAATTACCTGTATATAATCTGCCAATCTTTTTAGATTGTTGGCTTTTGTATAGAAAGGATGTTATTGGACTACCTTAGCAGAAAAAAATTAAATTCATATGATGATGAGTATTTTCATAATTGAATCCCACATAGTTTTAAGTATGCTCTGTGTACTTAAAAATATGTATGCCTACTAAAAAGGTGTGTAAATACAGGGCTGGCCTTTGTTATTTTGCTGCTCTAGATCAGTGGTGTGCAACCTTTTTTCAATCATGACCCCCCACAGCTGGGCCCGGCTGTTGGCGGCAACATGGTGCTTAGATCAGGGCGGCCAATGGCTGGGCCCAGTGGTTGACGGCTGCGTGGCAAGGCGATCCCCCAGGAAGACATCCATGACCCCCTTGGGGGTCACAACCCACTGGTTACGTACCACTGCTCTAGATGATCATTGCATGCAGTCCCATTCCTTGTTCTTCCATTCATGTACATCCCACTTAATTATTTATTTTAATATTTTAGCATAATACTTTCTTTTTGAGTAATACATTTTTACATTTATCTCTGGATTTGTGCTTCTCTTTCCTTTCCCTCACTCCCTTTTTTTTTTTAAACTCTGTGTTGGTGAATTTTTTTCTTCCTGTTCTCTGTTTATCCCTCTAAGTTATTCTTCTATTATGAATAATATTTTTTCTCTCTTGACCTCCCCCCCTTCTTTCTTTAACATCTTCAGTGTCTTTTCTTCCTCCTTATTTAATCTGTTCCCTCTTATTCCCACTCTTTCCCCCTCCCCCCCACGGTATCAGTTCTGGCTAAAACAGACTTCCTCCTCATCTCAAGGGTAGAGTGGAAGATTTGGCAACTAAGATAGCTGAGGTGAAACTTGTGATGGTGACAGATAAAGCGTGATCAACTTTTCTTGCTTAGCTATATGAAAAGTCAAGCATATACTTCTTCTACTCTTCAGAGATGAATTTCTAGGACCTTGTCTATACTGGCAAGTTTGAGTGCAGTATATCAGTTCCCAGAGGTATAACTCCCAAGGTGTCCACACTGGTAAGGCATTTAAATGTGCACAAACTCTACAGTTTCACCGCCCTTAAGAAAAATACCTCTACCAGAGGCAAACCCCTTTCTGCAGCAGGCTATCCCGCTGAGGTGCGAATGTAAACACTTCAATTGCTTTCTGAGTAGTTAATGACCTCTGGAAGTGTCCCATAATCCCTCAAGTGCCCACTCTGGTCATTGTATTGAACTTTGCTGGTTGCCCTGGTGTGCCTTTCCGCTTTCAAGCACTGTTTATGACAGCCTGAAAACTGTGGTGATCTGCTCCAGGAAACAGAGCAAGTCATTCTAGTGGTATGCTTGTACCATTGAACACAGAGGTAGGAATGTGTCTGTGAGACAGATTGCTGATGTCTGGGTTTCTCTCTCCTGCTGTGTCCTGCCATTGTCTGAACTTACAAGACAGAAGGTTGATGCCCTATCTGTTCCCCCAAAACACACAATTTCTCCCTTCTCCCCCATACATGCACACACTCCCTGTCACACACTCTACCCGCTTCTTCTGCACTTCAGTTGAAAAGCAGCTGTCAATGTAGAAGGATGACCATGGAACAATGGAATTAGGAAACTGCATTACATTATGCTGTCTGCCTCATGCGGCATTGCAAACCGTTCCCAAAGTACTCTGTGGCCAGTTACCCCATGGGATAGCTACTGCAATGCAGCGCTCTCCGTGCCATTTCAATAGCTGCTATTATGAATATGCTCCACTATCACAAGGAGCACAGTATGAACACGGAACAACAGTTTAATTCCAGCACTTTAATAAAACAAATATAACTTGTGAGTGTAGACAAGGCATAGAAATCAGATTCCAAAAGTTCGTTTGCCTTTGTAGCCGCATGCTTTAGCCACATCTAGGGTTGGGTCTGCCTGCCTCCTAACCCCTTCGTCGGTCCCTGAGGATGATATTTCATGGCGTTATCTAGACAGACCAGATGAATATTTCAATTTCCCTATATAATATCCTTAAGTATTAATAAAAACATGAAACAAAAAAACAATAACCCAGAAAAGAAATAAAAAATATAAGTTATTTAAAGGGATCCCATCAATCTAAAATTAGTTTGTCTTTTTATCTGCTGTTCTTATAAGTACACTTGTGATAGGGGTCCTCAAAGTTTGTGAAAAGTTGTCAAGGGTGCTTTGGCCGCTGTGTCCTTCTTAGCCAGAGAGAAAGAGAGTCTCAGGATTGTCTCACTTTTGAAAAATATGGTAATGGCAAAGAAGATTTTTTTCCATAGTTTTATAAGAGCTGTCCTCTTTAGAGTTGTCAGTTCTTAAATTTTATCTGGTTTCTTTTGGAATGTGATTTCCTTGTCAAACTTTGACAGATTACTCATGATAAAAAAATGAGTCCAGACAGTCATTGGTACCTCTAACATTAATACTTCCTTGTATTTGAGACATGTTTTGGTTCTGCCTTTCATTTTTGCGGATCTTTCAAAATATATTAGATTGACATCATTATGGAGTAGTCCTGTTCATAAAAGTAGTTTAGAATTTTTACTGTGTAGTGAATATAGATGTAAGATGTTTGTTTAAAAAGAACATTGGAAGTACAGCACAAGTACAATCACTTATTTTAAGCATGAATTATCTGTTACTGTTCCATCTGGTACTCATTAGGTTTAAACAAGACAGTGATTAGATGGCTAGTTTCATTTTTACATTTCACAATATAGTGTAAACTGATAATGTACTAAACTATTTTAGTAACATTACATAGGATTTATACTTAAAATTATGTTCTGTGTTTTATTTCTAGCTTGACACTTTTAGAAATAATCTTGATCTAGCTAAAGAAAGTGGAAATGATGAGGTAATTATAAATAACACTTATAATCCTGAGGAAAAGAGCCCCCGGTTTACAAAAAACAAACTAAGAGACAAAGCTTCAGTTGCAGAAAAACTAAACAATGATATTGTTAGTGGAGAAGAAAACAATCAACCAAAGTCTGACAAGAAGAAGAAGAAAGCAGTGTTACAAGAACAATTTAATGAGGAGGAAAAGATACATGAAACTAAATTGGAGACTTTTGAGAAACAGATTTCTGATTTTCCAAAGAAGAAAACAAAAAGTAAATCACAGACAGATGCATCTTATCAAAAAGGTGACGACAAGATAAAAAGTACCTTGAATGAAGCAAGAGATGTAACTGAATTAGAAGAGGAAGAACAGCTAATTCAAGCCTATCAGCTGCAAGTGGCTGAAGATGAGGCAAGTGCAATTAAGGAGAAGATAAGAAAAAAACTTAAACAACAGATGTCTGAATTTACCTCCAGTGTTCAAAGCCAAAAAGTTGTATTGAACAATGAAGTGGGCAAAAAGAAGAAAAAGAAGAAAGAAGTGCCAGTTGTATCTGAAGCTGAAACAAGGTATAATGGTAAATTGTAATCAATGCATGTATACTTCTTTTTTAAAGTGTTTGATTTTCAGGATGGGGAAAGAATGTTTTAATGGAGCTGCAATATTTTTTTAATTGTGAACTAGCCCGATGATTTTATTTTGTGAGGAGGGAACCTCTCCTCTCCCAGCCCCAGAACCCTTTCTATCTCATATCTAAAAATGTTGCCAAGAGCCATACTAATTTGTAAGAAATTACAAACTTGAATAACCTTTTTTTAATGTTGCAATACTGTATTTAACTTATCAGTTATTTACTGTGGATGCCATTCCTTGACTAAGGATGTTAAAATGTGATTATTTGGCTAATTGTATAGTCAATACAATTTGTACTGACTATACAATTAGTCTATAAGTGCCTCTGCAGAGCCGCAGTGGAGGAGTTTCAGAGGAGCCAACTCAAGCCAGTACTGAGTAGTCCTGGCTTGTTCCAGCTCTAGAGACACTGGGCTCTTACTACATTTAAAATGCAGAGGCACAGCAATCAGCGTGAGCTGGAACTGCTTGGTCCTGGCTCATGCTAAGTCCAGCAGCCCGTGTTCATGGCGGACAGCCCTGTCCACTGCACACAGTGGCTGGTGCCGCAGCAGCCCTTGTTCACAGCGGCCAGCACTGACTGCGGGCAGAGCCTGCTTAGGCAGCAGCCCCTGGCCGCTGTGAACAGCGACTGCTCCAGCACCAGCCCCTGTTCATGGAAGCCAGAGCTGGCCGCAGACGGGCTGTTGCCTAAGCAGCCCCTGTCCATGACCAGCCTTGGTTGCTTCAAACAGGGGTTGCTTTGAGGTAACAGTCCCTGTCCACGGAGGGGCCCAACTCCCAGCTCGGACCCCTCCGGACAGGGGCTGCTTCACAGCAGTGTCCCCTCTCCCTCCTAGCTGCCTCTGATAGAGGCAGTGGGGGGGGCAGGCAGCACCCCGGAGGTGGTGCTGGGGTGAACTGGCTTTTAAGCCAGCTCCCCCCAGCACCAGCTGCTGCCCTTCCCCTTGCTGCCTCTTACAGAGGCAGCAAGGGGGGGGGCACCACAGAGAGCACAGTGCAAGCGGGGCTGCTTGAGTCCCTGCTTGCCCTGTGCTCCCTGCGGCGCTTCTGCTTTTGAAATGTACAAGAGCCCTGCAGTCCCTGCTCGCACAGTTTCCCACTGTGCCTCTACTTCCCTTCAGAGATGGTGCTGGAGGGGAACCAGCTTTACCGGTTCCCCCCAGCACTGGCTCCTGCTCCCCTCTGCCTTGCTGCTTCTCTCTGATAGAGGCAGCAAGAGGGGGGAGCGACTAGTCGAGGCGACTATCCAATAAGCATTTGCTAGTCGCTTACATTCCTATCATTGACTGTGTGGCCTTTGGCTCAAACCTGATTAAAATCAGGCATTAAGGAATATTGTCTCAAGTCAAAAGTATTTATTCACTCAATTAAAAGAATGTATCGTT
Source organism: Pelodiscus sinensis (assembly GCF_049634645.1). Lineage (NCBI taxonomy): Eukaryota > Metazoa > Chordata > Testudines > Trionychidae > Pelodiscus > Pelodiscus sinensis. Next base: position 96,648,152 of record NC_134713.1, on the reverse strand, counting down.
CTTTAGTATCTATTTCATGTGGACTATGGGTCTGATCCTGCAATTATCATGTTTAAATTTATGCACATGAGTAGTCTTGTGACTACATGAAAACATTTTACAAGGTAAGACTTAGGATAATAAAATGGAGCGATAAAATATGTGTCACCATATTAGCTAATCAAACCAAAATATATTTTCATGGGATTGAAGTTGGGGAGCTAATGAGTTCAAGAAACAAGAAGAGGCTGTTTCAGAAGTCAAGTCTTTTTTAATAGATTAACAATGGAAACAGTGTATACTTGCTGATAGTGTTGTACGTTAAATTACAGTGTGATGTCCCTTGCTGAACTACAGCCTAACCCAGTGGAAGATAATAGCAAAAAAAAGTCACCAGGAAGATTGCTTGCATCTGCCTTTAAAGATGAAATGAACACAGAGGAATACAAGGAGGAGGAAGATGTGGAAAAACTGAAACCTAAAATAAAGAAAGCAAAAAAGAAATCTAAAAAAGGTTTGTGTACTCAAAATATTATACACATTGAACCTCTAAAATATGGGACTCTGGTCCGGCAACATATATGGTCTGGCAGGACCATGGATATTGCTGGATCAGAGAGCCCCAGCTGGCCAGGTTCAGAAGTGCATCCCAGGCTGGGCTGGCAGTAAGGAGTGCTGCCCCTGCAGGTTGGTGCAGTGGGGCATACAGCCCTAGCCAGGGCTTATGGCCAGGAGAGCAGCTCCCAGCCAGGGGTAGAGGCAGCAGTGCCAGCAGCCAGGAGCATAATATGTGGGGTGTGTGGCCCTGGCTGGGGCTGGAGGTAGCCGGTGCTGGAGGTAGTCCCAGCCAGGGCTGGCAGTGGGGAACACAGCCCCAATCGGGAGTAGAACCCTACACCTGGGTTGGGAAGCATTGAACTTCCCCTTGTCCAGTAAATTCTGTGGTTCGGGACCACTCAAGTCCCGAGGGTGCCAGACAAGGGAGGTTTGACTGTAGTCAAATATTTTCATACTGGAAGACTTTGCTGCTGCTAGGAGATGCTTTTTCCTATCACTGAGAAAAAAGGTGGGTTAGAATATTGTATAAATATTTAGTAGCAAAAAACCGTCAACTCAAAGTTCATGGTGCTTGGCAATATGTCATCTCACGGTAGAGTGTTTCATTAAGCAAGACTGAAATTTCTGAAAACCAGAAAATGCCGTTAAGGTTGCCCATGCAATCTTAACCCTGCACTCTTTCATCAGTTATTGTTATGTCCCATTAATACAAATACCTTTACTCTGCCACCCCCACAGTTGCTGAAATGTAAACCCTCTTCACCTCCATTCATTCTCACCCACAGGATTCTAAACCATGACCCCTGAGCCATTCACTGCAATCCCCACTCTAAGACCTCTCTCCACTGTTGTACCTAGTCCTCCCTACTGCATGCATGGAATACCTGTGCCTTCACACTCTGGTTTACACATGTTTCTGCCGCTGTTATTTCCTCCCTCTATAACTCGACTTACATTACATGCTTGGAGTGAAGGACTACTATGTTACAGTGTAATAGTGTTGGGGTGCAGGGGGTTGGGGTGCACTGACAGGTCAGTCAGGGTGCAGGGAGCTTGGTGTACGCTGGCATGCAGAGAAGTTGAATTCCAGAGGACTGAGCTGCACTGACAGAACTGAGGCCATTTGGAAGGGGTTAAGATGCACTGCCAGAGCTGTAGGGGCAGTTCTAGGCTCCTGCCTGAACCCCCAACCTCTTTTGCCTCCCTAATCATCCATCACCATGGCCCCTTTTCCCTTGCTACAGCCCTAAACCCAGTCTCCAAATCTCTCCTCCAGTCCCCCACTCCTCCATCCTATAATTCCTCTCCCCTCCTAGGAGGCATTTACACATCTATCCTCTTCTTCCCTCCACCCTCTTGGGTTTTGATTACATTCCCCCAAATTAATTTTGATGTCCACAACTCACAAATTATAGCAATATCCAGCCTCTCAGTCTAAGACTCCTTAGGGATGTGTGATTAATTTATCCTTTATGTTAAATAAAGTGTGAATTCACAGCCCTGAGTCTCAATAGGGTTTGTGGTTCATCCAGTCATAATTGTCTCTCAGTTTAACAGTAAAAGACAGCAAAAGGAAACCAGTTTCATAAGAGGGCCTGTAACTCAGAAGCCCCTCTGTCAAATGACCCCAAATGTGGTCTTGAGTGCTACCTTGCACCTTATGAGGCATAATCAATTTAAAAATAATCCGATTAGCTGTTTAGATGTTAGGACATTTACAAGAATTGCGATTCAAAGATGTAAAATGATGAGTCTGGAAACCTTCTAGCCATTTTTCTGTATTGGTACGTGCACAGTGTAAAAATTGTACACATTCTTACATGCTGTTCTCAGTTTCAAAGATTTGATGAGTGTCTTCAACTGCGTTGGTGTCAGCCGACGGTCAGGGCTCCCTATATCTGTCCCTTAAGACCGGCTGAAGTTCTTTTAAATTGTGCTTGGTTCTGTTACAGCATCTGAAAGAGTCAGGTTAAAGCTTAAACAGTTACAGGTTTATTAAAGAAGCTTATAAATCATATGGTTACAATGGCTATTGCTCTATTTCTTAACTACTAGCAAAATATAGATACTGCTAGCAAAATATGGATCTTAAAAATGGTTACAAAGAAGATAAAGATAGAAAAATAGAAATAATGGTACCAAGTAACAGCTTACTCTTTCTATGTGTACACTTAAGACAGAGGACCACATCCAGGTACAATTTTTACCCCCTTCTGTGCCTCTCGACTCCAGCATGTCAGGCCAGGGCCGGTCCCTCAATTCCTAGGAAAGACGAAAATACGAGGTGGGCGTCCCCATAGAACCTCGGGAGGTCAAACACCTAACCCGACCAGCAGGTAGAGGGTAGAATGACACTCAAAGTGAGTGTGTGCTGGGCCCATCTTTTATACCCATGGGGGTCACGTATTTTCTCTTTCTTATCTGTAATGCCAATTGATGCTGGTCTGTCTGCTGTGAGACCAGTTCTTACAAGGGAGTTGTGAACTTAATTTACACTTGTAAGAGAGATTTGAGATGATTAAATTGGAAGTACGGGACATTGTTTTCTCAGTGGGAAATTCCCCTTCCAGGGACTGTGTGTGTTCGAATCAACATAGGTGCCAGCCGCAGCCTCGAGGCCAGCTTATTGACTTAACTGCTCTCTATCCACATATCTGTGTTTCAGCTTCTCAGGATCAGATCAGCCAGCATAGACTATGCTGATATTATTGCTCCTTCTCTGCCCTGTGCTTCAGAGAGGCAAATAAGATGGATGATATGGGGTTAGAAAGATATGGGGTTAGTCTGTCTGGCCACAGTTGGTTAAAATTTAACTTATTGAGACATTTTGACCTGTATGACATCAATAGTTTAATCTCCAGCTATAGGCAAGAGAAATATCCACTTAGCTATTTTTTTTAATTCTGTTTTTCCCAGAGCATACATCTGTACACATCTGTCTCAAATGACTGCAAATTTGATTCATTAATGCTATCATGCATCCATATGAGGCACACCTTATTTCAAAGAACTCCACTAAGTATGTTGATTTTAGAAGACTTTAAACATGCGAGGTGATGCAGACTTGACTGTAGTGGTGCTACTGTGCCACTATAATACTACAAAATAGCAAAGGAGGCATATGGCATATTTTCTGTTTCCTAGTTTTGGGTTGAATTAATTGAGAACTAGATGGGGGTACCAAATTAAGTCACAAGTGCCTATTGTAGTATAAGGGATTCAGCTAATTGTGCCAAATGTTCCTGTGCTAGTCTTACAATTTGTGAATAGTAAGGTATTTTTAATCACAATAACCATTCAACAGCCTATTGTTCAGTTATTGAAATCATAAAAGCCAGATGGCATAGATCCTGTAGTTTACTCTGGATGACTACTTTTATGCTGAAATCTCAGGAAGACCCTGTGCAAATCATGAATAAGGGTTATGGTTCAATAATTTTTATTTGATAATAAACATTGTTAGAGAATTCTTGTATTAATATACATGCATATAGACAAATATACATATGAAAAATGCTGTAAATCCACTGACGTTATTTTAACTATGTATTGCATACAAAAAAAGAACTAAACATAATTAGCTTAATGTAAAATTTGCTATGAAAATGGGATAGATTTTTATCCCTTATAATTTGTCACTAATCTCTATTTGAAGGTGGTTGTTGCTGTTATTTTTTCTTTGCTTCTAGCGTTAGAAGAAAACACAGAAATTGCAGAAAATGTCCAGGAAATGAACAGTCCAGAAGTTTACATTCAATCCAAACCTGCTTTTGATGACAGTTTTGTGTTAGGGGTTTACATCCATCGAACTGATAGGCTTAAAACTGATCTCATGGTTTCACATCCAATGGTCAAGATTCATGTGATTGATCAGAAAACTGGTTTGTATGTCAAGAAAGAGCACAGGTAATTTTATTGATTTGCTCCCCCCATTTAAACAAAAAAACAAAAAACAACCCTTTGTGTTCCTGCTTCCATATGCATAAATGTTTAACTTTAAGCATGGGTGTAGTCTTATAGACTTTAGATTAGCATTCTTAAAATTAGGCATATATATAATTGTTTGCAGAAATGGGGCCATTGTTTTTTCCACACTTGGAGCACATGTGTTATCAGAGTAACAGTGTAGCTGGTCAGACACACATTTGCTCTTGGGATGATTGACTTCTCTGAAAACAAGTCCGGAGATTGCAGAATCTTCAGAAGCCTAGTTGAGAATAAGCAAATAATCATACTGAGGCTTGAATAAGGTATTTCTTTTTTTTATTGATAAAATATCCATAATAATATTGAAATGAAGTTGGGCTCTACATTCAGACTAACACAGCTACCCCTCTGAAACTATTTTTCTTACTGTTTTGCTTACCTTTTCTCAATCTGCTAATAATTCAAAGCCCATTGAAGTCAGTGGTACTTGTGTTGGCTTCCATCAGCTATGGATCAGGTGCAGTCAAAATGTTTGATTATTAGAATTTGGAACTCCAGCTATGCTTATTATCCTGTACATCATCAACTGCATTAAGAATTGTGGTGGTTATTGAGTATTCTTTCTAAAGTAAAGAGAGAGGCTATCTTGTCCTTTTTTTTTGTTTGTTTACATTTGTTGAACACGGTCACAGTATTTTGTTCTTTGCTTACTATTTTGATTGAAAATTTCAATTTGTTTTTAAACAGCAACCGGGCGGTTTCATCTTTTTATGAACAAGAACGAGTGGAGCACATTCTTCCTATTATGACCCAGCCTTATGACTTCCGACAATTTAAATCAACACTTCCAGAATGGGAGGAACAAATCATATTTAATGAACGTTTTAGTTATTTCCTTCAAGATGCTGAAGAAAGCCCCAAAGTAGTCCTGTTTTTTGAGGTACAGATGAAATACTTTACAGTAAATTTTTTAAGTTGCAGTTTTCTGATCATGTGTTTCTGGCAGCACTTTATTATAAGAATGGCCATACTGGGTCAGTATTATGATTCTCAGTAGTATTGCTTGAATACCATAGTTCTTTAAAGAGAACATATATTATGGTGGAGATTTTAAAAAAAACATTCAGCATTGGCCAGCTGTTCTCCCATCGAAGGGAACAGGAATAGAATTATACTAATACTAAGCAGTTTTTAAAATACCTTCCTCAGTTAGATTTTATTCTGGGTAATAAATAAATACCTGGTGAATGTATCTTGTTGACACAATGAGAATGCTTCTAGAAAAGATTGAGAAGGATTTGCTAGACTGTGAGCTTTGATACTCTTTGAGAAAGGTGTAGCATATACTCCTCTCATTGCATTAGCACTTCTTGCTGACAGAAAAATAGATTAGGGGCAGTGTCATTTTTTGGGTTCATATCACCAGCAGTTTAGAGGCTGATAATGACTGTCCCCGTAGTGCTGCCACCTCCTACTTTTGTACATAAGCAAGAATAGCCAACATGTAGCCCTCAGACTTTTTGCATGTTAGCTATAATAAAAAATGTAGACATCTGTTTCCCCTTAATCATTCCTCACATAGCAATAACTGCCTCAGTCTCAAATACATTTATGTTTATAGGAAAAAATATAAAGCATGTTCTCAACATGTAACTGTACCTGCTATTTATGGACAGTTATATACAAGGAAGATTATATAGTTTTAATGTGGAAATGGAAACCTAGTGCAATCAGTATTTTTTGAACCTTCTCATATATTTTTAAATACATTGTGCATATGCAATCTGATAACAGTTCCAGATGTTCCTTTATGGTCTGCAATGTTAATAAAATTACTACATGCAAAGTACTAAAAGAAAATATTTTTGGCTTATCACAAAAGTGATAATAGTAGCGTATAGAGGCTCTTCATAGAACTCGTTTTAAAATTTGAGAGAAAAACTGCAGATGAAAGTCTGCAGTTTCTATTGATTTCACTGGAGTTACTTAGCCACAAATCGGAGGATGAATTGTACCTGTAACATTATGCATGTCATGTACCGTTGCAAAAGTTGTTGGATATGAGGAGATTTTGAATGCTGACCATGAAAATCAAGAGAATTGTATTTTAAAATGACGAAGCTAGGAAAAAAAATCTTTTAAACCACATACTTCTGTCTGGGTTAAATATTCAGTCAGTTTGGGGACATTTGAAGGGTTTGTGAAGAGCTGCTTTTATTCAGTTGTTTGTAAAAAAACTATATGAGACTGATGTGAAATAAAAAGCTTTTTGTAAAATTGAGACTTGCATTGTTGAAAATCATATCAGTGATATGGTTGTGCGTATGTTTATCATTTGGGATAGATGTGCATGTGGGATAGTTCGTAATTGACATTTTTATAATATTAAGTAAAATGAGAATTCTGTTTAAAACCACGAATTATATGTAAAATACCCACAAGAAGTACACTCTCAGTGGTAATGTATAATATGTATTCCAATTAATATCTGCAGATTCTTGATTTCTTAAGTATGGATGAAGCAAGAGCCAACTCTGAAGTACTAACTCAGGAAAGTGGTTTTCGCAAAATCTCCTGGGCATTTCTAAAGGTATTGTGAACTTAAATGATATATATACCAGAAAGAGTAAAAAGCCTGCATAAAGTAGCTAAAAGAAATTGACAAAGCTAATTTTTCAAAGAAATATATTGGTGGGAAACTTTAAAAAAAAAATAAAAGCAATAAAACCACAGGTATAGAGACAGATTCAGATAGAGAGAGCTTGTGCTGTTAAAAGATCATGTAGTTCTTATTCAAGTGCTATTCCTGTGTGTACTCCACTCTAGGGGTATGTCTAGACTATATCCCTCTGTCACCAGAGGGATATAAATTAGACATACCGACATTGCAAATGAAGCGGGGATTTAACTATCACGTGCTTCATTTGAATAAAAATGGCCGCCGCGTTTTGCGGAGTCAGCACTTTGTCGGCAAAAAGCAGCTGTCAAGATGGGGATTAGGCGACAAAGAAAGACATAGTCGACCAATCCCTTATGCCTCATAAAACAAAGTTTAGAGGATCGGTCGACAAAAGCTTTCTTTGTCGCCAGATCCCCATCTTGCCAGCTGCCAACAAAAAGCAAAACGCGGCAGCCATTTTTATTCAAATGAAGCCTGGGATATTTAAATCCCTGCTTAATTTGCAATGTTGGTATGTCTAATTTACATCCCTCTAGTGACAGAGGGATGTAGTCTAGACATACCCCAGGTGTCTGTGTGTCCTCGCACCAGAGATCAGAGATTTTTCCTAGCAGTGTCTACCAGTGCCACACATGTGTAGTAGCAGTTTCCTGGTGTCATTGGCATCTGTTGACAGCACATGTGGCATGGCTTCCTTAGTTCCTACTCTACCGTCCTTGGCAGAAGACGGAGCACCTCACAGTCCAGACTCTTTTGCCTAAAACGAGAGAAGAAAATTAAAACTCACTCAGCTCCTTCCCTAACTGCAGTCTTACTTTCTAAAACAAAAACAAACACATTTCTGTTTTTAACTTTAATACCCCAACAACCGTCACTATGCCTTGCTTCCCTGAGTTTAAAAACATGATACTTGGAGAGATACACTTTGTCAGATGCCACAAAGAGAGCCACATCTCACAGAAGTGCTCCTACTATAACAACCTAAGAGCCAGTTCCAGGCATGATAGAGAACTTTGCCTTAAAATTATTTAATTGGAAAAATCATTAAAGCCCACTGCGGAGGACTCTGCTATGAACTTGGAGAAATCAAGACTGAAAGACAAGGCTTAGACTTTCAGTTGCTCCAGGGTTATCATCAGACTGGAACTCTCACAAGTTGAGAGCTTACCTGGTAAGATCTCTGCCCTTGGTATCTAGCTCCACCAGACTCAGCACAGGTGAGAAACAGGGCGCCTCCGGCACTACCTCAGCACAGAAGCTGACAGCACACAAACAGGACAAGTCAGAGCAAAGACACAAAGTCTTGCTATCGGCACTGCTGATGCCAATGCGCACAACAGTGCCACCACCAGCACCAACATGGATCTTGGCACTAACACATAAGGTGCAGTTGGCACCAACTAACTCCATTAAGACGGGGTTGAAGCACGCCATGGTCATGCGCAGATCTTCATGGCTACAAGCCTCGGGGATTCCTAAAGATCTGCAAATGAAAGTGGTGGACCTCCCATTTGACAGGGCACGTCTGTTTGTGTCCAAAACAGACAAGGTCCTCCATACACTGAAGGACTCCTGAGCCACACTAAGAACCCCAGGCATATATATGCCATCAAACAAACAGAGGCAGTAAACAACATATCAAAGATCTTGGGACACATACAACAGACACCAACAGAGACCATTTGAACATAGGTCAAAACAAAATGACCATAGAGAGCGATCACAACACACCCAGGTCACAATGAACCAAACTTCAAAACAATTTCAAAACATTGGTTGAGGATCTGAAAGAACTCTCCCCAACGCCAGAAATACAGACATCTTCCAACTACATATTTGGCTACCATCTACACCGCTTTTTCCTGGTATGGGCCAACATTACAACAGACCAGTGGGTCTTGGAGATCGTCCAATCGGGATACTCAATCCCTTTGCTATACAAGCGCCCTCCCCCATTCATCTTCAAGGACCTCTCACATGAGCACCTTCTATACTTAGAGGTACAGCATCTCCTTCTAATCGGAGTGGTAGAAGGGAACCGCTACTAAGGCAGTGGTTTTTGTTCCAGTTATTTCCTTACCCAGAAGAAAACCAGGGGTTAGAGACTGATTTTTTTATCTCAGAAGGCTCAACAAATTCATACGCAGCCATAGATTCAAGACGGTCACTCTTGCCACAATTATTCCGGTGCTATACAAGGGAGACTGGTTCTCAGCCCTTAACCTTCAAATTTCCATATCATAATTCACCTACCACACAGATGCTTTCTGTGTATCACCGTGGGTTCTGAACGCTGTCAGTATAGAGTGCTGCCATTCAGCCTTTCTGTGGCCACAATGTCTTTTCAAAGACACCAGCGGTGGTTGTAGCACATCTCCAATGACAAGGGGTAATAATTTCTCAACAGTTGTCTCATCAAGGGTACAACATATGAAGAAACACTAAACATGATACAAACAACAAAAACTCTATTCCAGCACTTGTGTCTACAGATCAGTCTACAAAAATCAATTCTGGAACCAACTCAAAAATAGAATTTATAGGAGCACATTTAGATTCTACACAAGTCAAAGGAATGCTTCCCCAACACAGATTTGACACATTTACCATTCTCATTATGATAGTCCAATTCAGCCTCTTCACCACCACAAGAACCTGCCTCCAAATCCTGGGACACGTGGTAAAATATGGCAGACTCCACATGCGTTGCCTCCAGAGTTAACTTGCTACTGAGTATACTCCTTCCTGCGATGGACTAAACAAGATTCTCGGTCCCACAACATATCCTCACCTCCCTATATTGGTAGGAACAAATACAACATATGATGCAGGGAGTCTCTTTTCATCAGGTACCTCCAATGTGTATTATAACTATGGATGCCTCCCTCATACGATTGGGAGTGCATCTGGGCGAGCACATCATTCAAGGCAAGTGATCCTTTCAAGAGTCCTGACTACATATCAATCTGCTAGAACTCAGAGCAGTACATAATGCCTATCACCACTTTTTATACCTATGATACAAAACCAAACCATATGAATTCTCATAGACAGCACTGTATTTATGTTCTACATCAACCAACAGGGTGGAGTACAATCTCATTCCCTCTGCACAGAAGGCCTCAAACTATGGAATTAGTGCTTCCGGCTGTGGTGCTTAAAAGAAGCACACGGGATCTTTTTCAGGGGGATAAGGCAATGTGCCACATCATGTCCTGCTGATGTGATAGTTGGCCAGATAAGTTGAGTATGAGGAAGGAAGTCTTTCTTTGTCGCCCAGCTGCTCTTGGGGACACCTGGGGCAGAGCAGCTGGGGTGCTGCTGGGTTGGTCCCGCAGTGCCGCTCCTCGGCGCTACTGGGCCAACCCAGCAGCACCCCAGCTGCTCTGCCCCAGGTGTCCCCAAGTCAGATGCTGCTGATACTGATCAGCAGCTGACTCCAGGAAGCCCGAGGCAGAGCAGCTCTGCCTCGGGCTTCCTGGAGTCAGCCGCTGGTCAGTTTCAGCAGTGGCTGAATCTGGACGCCTGGGACAGATCAGCTGGGGTGCTGCCGGGTTAGTCCCCGCAGCGCTGCACCTTGGCGCTGTGGGGACCAACCTGGAAGCACCCCAGCTGCTTTACCCCAGGTTTCCCCAAGTCAGCAGCGGCTGAATAGAGGAAGCTGGGGGCAGAACAGCTCCAATGGTCAGGTTGCCCGGAGCACTTCCGGGTTCCTGATGGTGCTGGACCATCAGGAGTGCCGGACTGTCAGATGCCGGACCATCGGAGTTTTACTGTACCTACAGCAGCCTACTTACGAACTTCTTAGAACACCACAGAAGACAGGCTTGGCCACCATTTCTCAGAGCAGCACAAATGGGACATGAATCCCTTAGTCACTCAAATGACATTTTGCAAGTGGGGATACCAGCACTTTGATCTCTTCAGAACTCACAAGACTCACAAATGCCATCAGTTCTGCTCCAGAGTGGGATCCAGCCTTGTGTCATTCACATGGACCGCACTGCTCCTCTATGCCTTCCCATCCACCCCGAGTAATTCAAAAGATATGCCAAGACCAAGTGCAAATCTTCCTCACATACTAACCTGGCTCAGACAAATTTGTTTCCCTTATGTCAATCAATTGGCACTCTGCAGTTCTTATTTACTACCACAGTGACTGGATCTCCTGTAGCAACACTACTGGTGGATGGTACACCTGAATATGGAAATTCTTCAACTCAAAACTTGGCTGCTCCATAGTTCTAGCATGCTGAAGAAGCCTGTTTCAGCTGAGTAAAACACACAGCTGCTGCTCTACAACCAGAAAAACTTATTTGTATAAATGGAAACAGTTCTCTGCATGGTGCCACCAACACCAAATGTCATTTATCATGGTGCCTATTTTCACCATACTAGAATATTTTCTGGACCTGAAAGTCTATCATCTCCCTTAAAGTCCTTCTAGGTGCCATTGCAACATTCCATGAACTGACAGAGGGCTCTTCAATTCTTTCCCACCTAAATACCAAATGTTTCCTAACAGGGATTCACAATATATATCAAGTAGTGTGAGGTCCCACACCACCTTGGGACTTTAACCACATTCTCAAAAGTCTTACAAGGACTCCCTTTGAACCTGTAGCCATGTGTTGTCTTCACCATATGTTTGTGAAGATGGCCTTCATAGTAGCAATCACATCACCGAGACACGTAGGAGAGATGGCAGTCCTTATGGCGGATCCCCCCATCTTTGCTAAGGATAAAGTGACACTCGTCCACAATCCAGATTCTTACCAAAAGTGGCCTCTACCTTTCACATTAATGGAAATATACACTTTTCTGCCTTCTTTCCCAAGCCACACAAAGATACTTTAGAGACATCCCTTCACACCTTTGATATAAAATGGGCCATCACTTTTTACCTCAATAGGACCACTCTTCTGTAAATCCACATAGCTGAATGCTCAAAAGGCAAAGCAATCTCATTCCAGCGGTTCTCCAAATAGTTAGCAACTTCTATGCATACCTACTACACCCTGCATAATAAATAACCACCACAAAGAATAATGACACATTCCACCAGAGTTGTGGCAGCTGCCACAGCATTCCTGAAAGATGTCCCATTAGTGGACATGTGCAGAGACACAGTGTGGTCCTCTGAAAATATCTTCACAAAACACTATGCCATCGCAAGTGGTCCAATCCCTACTGCCACAGTAAGTCTAGCTGTCCTGTTGTCCATGTCCAGGACACGCTCCAAAGCCTCAAGGTGGATGTGGCTTTATAGACACCTAGAATGGAGTACCCACAGTGACAGCACTCAGAGAAGAAGAAGTTACTCACTCTGTGCAGTAATGATGGTTCTTTGAGATCTATATTCCTGTGAGTACTCTACTACCTACCCTCCTACCCTCTACTTTGGAGTCCATCTACAGGATTCATGGTAGAGAAGGAAAGGGGGCAGCCATGTTGCACGCACAATCAGTGGATGCCAATGGCACCATGAGATGGCTACTGTGCATATGTGGCATGTCCAGGCTCTGCTAGGAAAAATTTCCGATCCCCTGCGCAAAGATACATCAACAACTAGCGTGGAGCACCCACAGAGATACAGATCTCAAAGAACCGTCATTATTGCATAAGGTGAGTAACTTCTTCATATACAGAGAAATAAGTGTGACAATAGAGAAAATAGTTATTTCTCAGTGAAGTGTACAAAATGCATGAAAAAATATATTTTCTTTTTCAAGTGCAGCACTTGGCAGAAAATCAGAAGCTTCTGAATAAAGGCTAATCAATTGATAAATTTCAGTGGGGTAGCTGTGTTAGTCTGTAGCTAACTTTGGATTGTGTCCATGAAAGCTCATGATACCATCTACATTTTTGTTAGTCTCTAAGTTGCTGTAAAATTATTTGTTGTGTTTTAAGTTTTTTCCAATTGATAAGTGTCATGGGTGACATCTCCATGCACCTGGACCAGAAGTTTTTATTTTAGCAAATTCTGTTTATTCCAAATTCTAGTGGAGCTTTTAGTTGAATCCCAATATTGAGGGGTTTACTGTGGGTTTTTTCTCACCCTTGAAATAATGAAATTGTCGTAACTCCTCTTAATGCTACAAAAGGGGAAGCATCCTGACAGACAGAGGTTTATCTCCTGTTCCTAGTAGGCAAAAAACGTAACTTATGGAAGGGATAAGTTCAAGAGCTTACTTATTTCCTCTTTGCCTAATAGCATAGCATTACTTAGGGTTGTTTACAGGACAGATGCTACAATGGTGCAGCTATTCCACTGTAATGCTGTATCATATACACTTGTGACAGTGATAGGAAAATGCCAGTTTGGAAAAAGGCATAAAAACTAGCACTGCTTTCTGAATTACAGTATGGTTTGATCCTGCAAACATACTGATGCAGGATGGTTTATTAGATGATGAGCTTTCGTGGGCCTGGAAGTGGGTCTGGCCCACGAAAGCTCTGAGGAAGTGGGTCTGGCCCACGAAAGCTCATCATCTAATAAACCATCTTGTTAGTCTTTAAAGTGCTACATTGTCCTGCATTTTGCTTCAATTACCCCAGACTAACACGGCTACATTTCCATCACTATACTGATGCAGTGCTTGCTTTCTCTCAAGAGTAATGAAGTGTCTAGAGTCAGACATCATTCATGGTAATAATAACTATCCCCAATAGTAAGTTGAGCCTCTTCTTGGTCTAAAGTGTCAATGTCATCAAGGACTTGTATGAATTTTGAGTTAAAGTAACATATGTCTTTAATTTTTCTAAATTATCCTTTTAGCTAGTAGGTGCAAATGGAGTTCTAAACATTAATGGGAAACTGCGTCTGCAATTATATTATCCACCTCCAAGGACCAGGACACAGTCAAATGTTATTGAGGTTTTTGATTGGTGGGCAAAAGGTCCTAGAAATCGTTACCCATCAACATTATATGTAACTATAAAAGGCATAAAACTACCAGATCATGTAAGTTACACACATTTACATATTTATATATAAACAGAAATACTTAAGATCTATTCAAGCTATTTATTCATAACCATGATCAGATGGAAAGTTAACATTTTTAGGGTTTTTTCTTTAACTGTCTTTTATAACTTGCTATACCAAGGATACTAGATCTTAACATGTCCTCTCTTTAAAAAAAATCTAATTAGCACTTTACAACTTTCTGTAAACATTTTTTCCTGCTACTCTGAATGTAACATACAGTCAGTCATGTGTCATCTTTAACCTCTTTCTCCTCTCATATTAGTGAAAATTGGGCCAAATATCATTAAAGTTAATTGATTTACATGGTGTAGATATAGTGTAAGTTAGAGGACAATTCAGCTCCTAGTTTTTATTTTTGTTCTAAAAGCTGTATAAGAAAATGTAATTTTTTATCAGATTTAACACCCTTTAAAGAAGATGAAATCTTAAATTCAAAATAGCTTGAATTATTTGCTCCAACAACCCCAAGATGGAGTGTTAAAAATAAAATTTTGTTAAATACTGTACATATTTTTTTACTGGCTTCTTTATCTATAATCTTGACAGATACTTTATTTTTGTTTAATAGTGACGTGGGTGAATTGTGGCATGGAACATACATGGATGGGCACCTCCACATGGCCAGTCCACTCTCAGTTTTTTTGCATGGCCCCACATAGTCTCTGAGTTGTGGAAAGTGTCTTGAACTGTTTCACTGAACCCAAAGTGAATTTAATCCTTTCCATATTTATAGTATTTTTAAATTGTTGTTCTTGTTAAACATTTTTGCCTTTCCCAGCTTTCTGACTTTAGGGAATGATCTTGCAGTCAGTCACTACTTCATGGTTTTTATTCCTTCATATATTCCTTCTGAAATCTGGAGGTCTAAGTGCAATAGTGACTGTTTGTTATACATGGAATAACGTGTGCATTGATAACTAGTTATCCAAACAGTTTTATTAGTATTATAGTAGTGCCTACAAGGCCTCAGTGTACTGGGCACCATGCAGACATAGAGTAGGAGTCGGTCTTTGGTGTGAGTTATAATGTAATACACACGCCAGACAGAGCAGGAAGGAAAACAGACGCATAGAGAATGGAAGTGACTTGCTTCTCCATGACATTAAGGCATGTTTTTGGAGTGATTTCATTGTGTGTTTCATTAAGATGTTTACAGCTTTTCCTCATGAAAGTTGTCAAAAGACAAACCTGAGTTCAGTAGCCACTATGGCAGTCAGCCTTGATAGGGATCACATATGTTGCTCAAATGTGCTATATAATGTTCTGTCTCTTTTGTGAAATTATTAGATTCTGCTCAAATATTAGGAGATGTTCATTAAGCATGCTTAGCAGTGACTTTTCAGTCACTTTTAAACTTCAGTCTCCCTCACAATTAATTCTACAGATATTACAATGCACTTGTCTACCACTTAAGCACTTATATAGGGGTTTAATTAATTCGGTGACCCTGTGCTGGCCCTTGGCATCAAGTGTGAATTTCAGTAAAGTCTGTTAGATTTGGGGTTGGTAGTTCAACGTGAGTGGGAAAACTCATGCTTAAACAGAAGTGGGCCCAATTGTTGGAAAAAGGCTAATAAAACAAAAAAGGATTAGTCAGCTGTGTAAGTAAAAGATTTTTTTTCAACCATCTGACAAAACTTTACCACCATAATTTATTTTTCACCAATTTTAGGTTTGGTTATTTTTTCATTAAACTTCTTTTAGATTTGATAATGAATGTCATTTATTTTTGGTGGAATTATTATGTATAGGTTGAACCTCCTAAATCCAGAACTCTCTGGTCTGGCAACATCCATGGTCTGGCAGGTTCATGGATGTTGCTGGACCATAGATCCCCAGCACCTGGAAGTGCAAGCTGGTTGGGAGTCCAGTGGTGGGGAGCCCCATCATTGGGAACTGGCAAGCCCTGTCCTGGGGAGCCCTCGCTGGGCATGACACCAGTGGGGGCAGCTGTGGAACTCAGTCCATGGGAAGCCCTGGCTGTGCACGGCAGCAGTGGGGGCACCTGCGGAGCCCCATCTCTGGGAAGCCCTAGCCAGAGGGGACAGAAGTGCGGCAGCCATGGAGTCCTCTCCCCAGCAAGCCCCGGCTGGGTGGGACAGAAGCGGAGCCACAGCGGCTGAGGAACTGCATCCTCAGAGAGTCCCAGCCAGTTGGCAGAAGTGAACTGTAGCCAAGTCCAAATCCTGTAGCAGCAGGGCTGGAGCGGAGCCAGCTGGAGGGAGGGACAGTGTCCTGGAAAGCTGTTGGCATGGGACCTTTACTGATCTAGCAAATTTCCTCATTCAGGACTGGTCAGGTCCCAAAGGTGCCAGACCAGGGAGGTCCAACCTCTGTTACTTTTTAACAGCATGTATTACTATACTATTCGGTATTTTTTCAGATACAAGGATTTCCCCCTTTTAATTTTCTTTGTGTTTACACAAAATACATTTGGATCTTAACATTTTTACAGACATTTCAGTTTTGTGAAATATGTCATTGTACTTAATATTTTGTATTTTCCTGCACTTATTTATTTTGCTATTGCTATTCTCTCTTCAATTAGGTAGATCCTTCTTTCCGTTCTATGATGGCTATTCAGCAGGAACAAGGTAGCACATCATTCAGTGAGCTTCAGAATGAGATATCAAAAAAATCAAGAGTATATAGTCCACATGAGAACAAGGAGCAAGTGAAATGGACAAGATTGCCAGGACAGGTGAAGGTTTTTTAAATGTATAAAAAAAAATCTACTGTCTACTAATAAGGTTATTTTATGGTATAATTACTATGAATCAAGTCTTGTTTGGGAGGGATGGGTTGGTCTCAGGAAACTGTTGCAGGGCAGGCCTCTTTTCATGAAGACCCCGTGCTCCCATTCATCATCAGGGTCCTCTGCAATACTTTCCAGTTCATTGACATTATTCTTGGGACTCTTCATTCAACAGATGTTTCACCAGTTTAGTGGGGATGGAGAGAAGTTAGTGCAGCTCTATTCTTGGGGCTTCTGATCCTGCCCACTCCATCATGGATCTTTACCACATGTAGGAAAGTGGACCTTCTTTCAGCTGATTATTGTCCCTATAATCATTCACTTTATTCTCCAAATGGGAATAGAGATTATTTCATTGCTGGATGCAATGAAAGTCTGTAAGAAACACAAATTCTATACAAAGTGCATTTGTTCAGAAGAAAATTCCAATTTAATTTTAGATGTAAATGACTTTTATTTGATTATATACCTTGATTTTGTGATGTTATATTTTTATTAAAAACTGCCAGTGGTGTTATTTCTTTCATATTGAATAAAAAGCAGTGATTTAAGTAGTAATAAGGAAATGTTAGAAAAATCAACAGATTGTTTTTTAAAAAAACAAAGATGAAAAGGGTGTAGTAGCTAATTGGTTTTTTACTTTTTAGGATGAATAAAAATTGTGTAAAATTATATTAAATTATTTTTCCAAAATTTTATGACTAATTTTTGCCATTTTGCTGAAAGGCAGATAAATGCAAATTCCAAATTAAGTGACCTGTATACTTGAAAATACTGTCTAGACATTCTCAAATATTTAATTTGGCAACTATTAATTATGAAATGTGTACATGTAAATGCTGTAGAAGTTGTGTTTTTGAGAGAGAGAGGTATTGACAACATATTTTTGCTGATTTTTGGCTTGTGAAAAAGTTCCAAGAGGATAAATATGACAATACATATCTTGCATTTCCTCAGATTATTTGTTAAAATGTAAGAAGATCAATTAAAAATTAGTATTCAGTTAAAATGCATATTTTACATATGCACTAATGGTATTGCTTAAAATCCTTTCCCTTACTTATTTAAGTTCTATTGTTGAAGTTGTGGAATAAAGAAACATTTTCAAATCAAAATAACAAAAGTACAGGCAGAAAGTGGTTTTGTTTTTCCTTTGTTGTTTTTAGAACCTTTTAAATGCTTATATTTTTACTACAGTGTAAGAGTCGTTAAATACATAACCAACACACAAACCTTAAAAGATGTTAACATTCACAACTATGCAATAACTGTTTTGTATTGGAAATGTAGGCTTGTCGAATACCAAACAAGCATCTCTTTTCACTGAGAGCAGGGGATATGGGATGTTTCTGTATTCGTTTTTCTCAAGATGGAAAAACATTAGCAGCAGCATGTGCAGGGAGGGATGGTTATCCCATTATTTGTAAGTTACAGTTTATTACTTATATTTTAACATAGCTATTAACAATTACGACCTTGTAATAGTTTTATTTAATAATTCAGCATTTTAAATATTCTTTGCTGTATGGCCACTTTAGCAAAGTGATTGAAAATAGCATTGTTTTTCATATGTTAATGTATATATGTCCAGATTAAGGATCAATATTTCAATATTTCAGCATCCAGTAGAGATTCAGTAACCTGAGAGTCTGGATTATGATAGGAATGCAAGTTCTGGTCATTTTTAAGTGAAATAACTTACCCTTTTGTAGATTTCTTTTATAGGGGAAAAGGAATTTGTGAATTAATTTAGTTTTCATGAAAGTGAATAATCAATAATACTAACTTGGGCCACCCATAATGTTGGAGATGTCAAGCATTCTTATTCACTGGACTGTGGGTAAAAGGGCCTCCACAGGCTGGATCCAGCCAGCCAAACAGGTGCATTTGGTCCACGGAGGCCCTGCTGCTTTCCTGCCCCCTGGCCAATTCAGGCCTGGGACCAGGGGAGCACACAAAACCTTCTCCGTTCTGTCCCCTCCCTGCCTTTTATTATAGTTTTGCTTCAAAGCACCATGCGCTGCTCACAGGGCGGGGACAGAGTGGAGAAGGTTGGGGGCAGAGGAGCACGCAAAGCTTCCTCCCACCTTGCCTGGAGCACGTGGTGCTTTGAAACGCTGCGTGCTGCTCGCAGGGCGGGGGTAGGGTTGGAGGAGGCTTTGCGCGCTCCCCCACCCCCATTCCAATCAGGGGCTGGGGAGATTCGTGAAGTTTCCTTTGCCCTGCCCCAGCCCTTCAAAGTGCCACAGGCTCCTTGCAGGGTGGGAGGAGGCTTCCCGTACTCCCCCACCCCCAGGCCCTGATTGGTGTGAGCGTGGAGGAGTGTTCCATGCCTCTTATAGAGCATGGGTGCCTAGTGAGAAGGGGGGGGCAAAGGGCTCCCCACCCCCAGACCAATCATTGTCTGGGGGCGGGGTATCCCACTCCTTCCTCTTTAGGCCCCGCCCCTTCCAGGGTGGCCTGGGGCTACTTCAAAAATTTTTGAAGTGGCCCCTGGGAAAAATTATTGCCCACCCCGACTTAAAAAGTAGCTATCAAGGTTTTATTGTTTATCTACAAAACTTGCTAATCATCAAAAAATTGGCCTCATCATTAACAATCTTATGTAGCTGGGCAAATGGCAATCAAATTTTTAAAAAATTAAAGGTTTTTTGCTAGATATATTAGGTTCATCCTGGGTATCTTAAACGGTCTGGTCCAATTTTTAAAGGGGTTAATGCACTTGTGACATATCCATGAACCACTAGATGGAAGTAGATGCTTGCAGACTTGTGTTTAAGTGATTATCAGTGCATTCTCCCTAGCTATATGATTTTGAATTATGGAAATTTGGAGTCAGTGGAGTTGATTTCACTTATGCAGCAATAACTTGGAATGTATCTAGCTTTGTAGTAATTATATATATTGATTGCATTAACATCTTTCATATCTGAAGTTTTAAATTTGTATAGGAATATGCAGTTATAAGTTCTTTATATAAAACCATGGCCCTAAATGGTTTTCTTTTGAGAATCAATGTTTTATTATTGGAAACCAAGTTTTACCTCCAACTTTAACCTTTTTATTTACATTTTCATTAGTGTATGAGATTCCTTCTGGACAATATTTAAGAGAGTTTTATGGCCACCTTAATATTGTATATGATCTTTGTTGGTCAAAAGATAATGAGTACCTTCTTACTTCATCCTCTGATTGCACTGTCAGGTCAGTATGAGTGAAATGTTATTACAACTTTTGTCAAAAGTATAAGTATATTTTGTGAACCCAGCTATGTCTTTACATAAACCGTGCTGGACAACTTTTAACCATGGATTTGATTGTAATTTGAGTTATTTGTTAATATTTTTGGAAAACTGTGATAGAATTAGAGCTTTGAGTGAATAGTTGTATTATGTTTGGTTTAAAATGTATGGTGGTTTTGGTCCAAGATTTTAAAATGTAGTTGCCTAAATATAGGCTCTTTAAAAAATGGCCTTATTTTCCAAAAGTGTTGAGCACCCAATAGCTATTACAATAATCAGTATGACTTGACCAACATTTAATCATTGAAGAAATTACCATATTCTATATGCAGAGTCAATCTTAATGCCACATTAAGGTTGCAAATTTGAACACACAAAGCAAAAAATTGAAAATTTAGAATTCAGATATCAACTTTAACTTTACTGCATTGCAATTACATATAGTATTTTGAATTCTTGGCTAGGTTGTTAACTGTGGAACTGAAGATTAATTACTGTATCTGAATTGTGAAATCTTAACTCTGTCTTTTTTCCCTATTGTATATCCATTTTAAATATTACATTAGTGTCATATTTAAGTAGTAAGTATAGAAGTACTTAAAGCTCCTTCATTCCTCCAAAAACAGACAGACAAACAAACAAATCAGAACACCTAAAACACAGCAAGAAAAAATATGGCCATAATATATCATAAATATGTTATGGGTAACAGTTTTTAATCTTCACTGATGTATAGATAGACAAAACCTCCTAGTTGTTGCTTTTGTTGTGCAACTCCATATTGCTAGACCGCTGCATAGTTAAAATCCCCAAAAAATTCTGATTGTCATATTGTATGTGTTGAAAGAGTTAATTTTAATTGGTTTTACTTTAATTGGCAGAGGAGAAATAGATGTGGAGTTCTTAAAGTGTTTATCTACATTGTTTCCATTCTTGGTATACCTGAATAAGAAGGGTTTTTTTGTGTGGGGGAGAGGTGGTGGCATCTGTATACATATTATTTGCCCTGGATGTTTTTGCATATTTCATCCAGGTCTAAGGGCATAAAAGGCAGAGTGGGCCCATCTTCCCCTCAGTTCTATCTTACCTCTTGTAGCAGGAACGTGAACTCAAGTAGTGTTCTCCTTCTCTTCACATAGTGTTAGAAGTACCATAAAATCTCGAGTATAATGCGCAATTTTTTCAGAGTCAAAGTCGGGGTGCGCATTAGTTAGTAGTCCTACTGCATAGTTACTAGTTAGTTAGTTCATATAATTTGTTAAAATTACATTTTCTTAGATAAGTAAGTCTCAGTATAGGCTAGACTTCTTGCCTGTACAAGAATGTTAGAAACAGGATAGAAGCTAAATTTCCAGAGTTCAAAATCTGTGTCACATATGAAATTTAGTTCCCATTGAAATGTTCCACATGAAACTTTTCAGTGTAGCTGAAAAAACTCAGTAGATTGGATTAGACCCTTAAGTATTTGCATGTATTTGTTTCTCAAATCACTAGTACAAAATTATTAGTCTGTATAATAATATTTGCTCGAAAGCTTTACGTTATGAGACAGTTATCCTAATTTCTTTTTTAAAGAATGTGGAAAATTGAGAACCAGGCTACAACGTCAGTGAGCGTTTTCCCTCATCCTTCATTTGTTTACACTGCAAAGTACCATCCAGTTGCTGACTATCTTGTGGTAACAGGATGTTATGACTCTGTGATTAGGGTATGGAATGCAAAAGTGAAAGAGATCCATGGTCAGTTGTTACAGGAGTTTGATGGTCACAAAAGTTTCATCAATACACTGTGTTTTGATGCAGAAGGTATGTTCAAGCATGTTCATTTTGGTTTATTTCATGCAAAAAGATGTTAAAAAATTAGGATGTTTTTATTTTGTTACAGTTATTTTATTGAAATGTCTCACTCAGATCTACTACTAGCCAGTGTGCTCCTGTCTTACATAATCTTGGCATATCTACAATATGCTGAGCACTATACAAACTTATAGGGAGACATTACCTAGGCTGAAAAGATAAATATGCAGCCAACAGACAGGAATGACAGGTATAACAATGTAAAAGGGTAAAGTAGTCAGTCTTGATATGTTTTTTTTAAACTAGATATATAGATTATTTACAGTTGACCCTCTTCCTAGCTCTTTTTAGTTGGCTAATTTCTTGTAAGTGTCATGACATAAAATGGTATGGAATAAAGAATGGAAAGTGTTGGGGGAGAAGTAGGCAATGGTGTGTTAAGGCTACCATTGCGGGGTGAGCAGAAGTGTGGCAAGGCTCTGTGAAAAAAGTAGGGCTGTGAAATGATTAAAGTAGTAGTCACAGTTAATCAGTTTTAATCTCACTGTGAATGCTAGACAACCATTTATTTATACATTTGTGGCTGTTTTCTACATTTTCAAATCCTTACTATAAGTCAAAGATATGTTCCAAAAAACTTGGACTTATTGTGAAACAACTTAAAGTGGTCAATTTTTTTCCCGCGGCTGACTTCCATTTAAGCAAACTGGGGGGAGTGTTATGTGTGACTTATAGTATAATAATATTTAGGTAGTCTACTATTGTTTTATGGTGTGATTTCAAACTGTAGTTTATCATGATTAATTTTTAAAATTTGTTTACTGGTTCTCAAAAATTTACCAACCCAAGGATCCACATTTTGATTTAAAAATGTTTGGGAATCCTCTGATATCCCCCTTCTCTGAAGCGCTGCCTGCTTCATCTCTCCTTCCTCTGTTGCTCACTCACTTTCACTGGGCTGCAGCAGGGGTTGGGATCCCAGTAGCACATACAGTGGTTCCTGGAAGTATCCGTCAGGACTCTGCACACCCTATGTGCAGGAGTGGCCAGAGAGGCTCAGTGTGCTGCCTTGGCACCTGCAGACACTACTCCTGTAGCACCCATTAGTTGTTGTTCCCAGCCAATGAAAGCTGTGGAGTCAGCACTCAGGAACAGGGGCAGCACACGGATCCTCTCTGTCCACTCTATGCCTATGGGGTCAGAGATCTGACGGCCTCTTCTGGGAGCTGCGCAGAACCAGGGCAGGTAGGAAGCCTGCCTTGACCTCTGACTGCAGGCCCCAGGATGCACCAGAAGGGAGGAGAAGAATGTGTTCAGCAGCTAGATTCCCTGGAGTTCTCACACAGACCCCAGTTTGAGAAATGCGATCTAGTTAATTTGGTTTGAGTTAATCGTTAGAGTTAGGTGCAATTAATTGACAGCCCTAGAAAAAAGACAAAGTGGGATAAATAGGAAGAGGCAGAATGATGTAGTAACTTCAAGGCAAAGACCAGAAATTTAAATCTAATATGGTGGAGAAGGAGAGAACCTGTAGAGAGATTTAAAGAGGAAGATGACCGGGTCTGAACATAGATAAGAAAAATCTTAGTGGCTATATTTGATATGGATTAGATGAATAAGTGTGATATAGGGAAGCCAAAGAAGAAGATGATGCAGTAATCAGAGTGAGAAATGATGTGGCTCACTGATTATTTTAGCTAAAGGGACACAGAGAAAAGATTGGATTTTAGAAATGGTATAGAGGAAGATAACTTAAGAGCTAAATATGGCCTGGTTGTGAGAGAGTGTGTGTATCTGTCTTCATTGTTGGAGAGAGAGATTGGAGTCTGAGATGACTCTTAGACTAACTCTATACTACATTACTAATGGTAGAGACTCTATAACCCAATGGGAGAAATATCTCATCAGCTTAATAACCCCTGTCTCCACAATAGGGGTTATTAAGCCGTAGCTTAATTAAGCCGTGGAATGAGGTGTACCGGTAGTTCGGAATAGGAAGCCTAATCCGAACTACCTACTCCATGCCGCGTGTAGCCGCGGGCACGGAGTCCGAACTAGCGGGGCTTTAAAAATGGCGGCGCCCGGCAAGATGCAAATGAAGCCCGGGAAATTCAAATCCCGGGCTTCATTTGCAACTTCGGTTGCCTACATTAACCACCCTAGTTCGAACTAGGGTGGTAGTGTAGACATATCCTCACTGCTTTGTCCTCAGTAGGGTTCTTTACTGGATAATTAGGAGTAAAGAGTCTGATCTAGAGTCCACTGAAGTCCGTGGAAAGACTTCCAATGATTTCAGTGACCTTTGGATCACAGAAGACAATATTAAAAAGCAAAGGCATTCAGTAAACCCACCTTAACATCTAAGTGAAAAACAATCCAAGTATTCATTGTAAGTGATAGAGAATTTAAATTGTTATTCTGTTTGGAATGTATGGTATTGACTTCTGTGATGCATATCAACAAAATTAAGGTTTTTTGACTACTTTGCATTAATTAGAGAAAATGGAAGCAAAGCATTGCTGTTCAAATATTGGCTGTAATAATTCATTTTTAACAGGGGTGGGGAATCTTTTTTTGGGTCGGGGGCTGCTGACCCACAGAAAAATCTGTTGGGGGCCACACACTAGTGAGAAGCCAAAACAAAACAAAAAACCCTCACTGATGTCGCCCCCAACTGTGAAGAAAGACACTTCCCATATTTCCCTTGTACACCAGAGACTAGGGTCCCAGCCTAGTAAATTTTGTACTTCCCTCCCCATGTTGGGGCAGGAGGGGGGCTGGAGTGCCAGCACAGGCTGCTAGGATTGCCAGGTGTCCGGTTTGAACTGGACAGTCCAGTATTTGAGCTTTTTTTTCGGGAAACAAATTGAGAAAATATAAATGTCTGGTATTTTCTAAATAAGATGTAATGTAGATTGTGATGTAATGTCAAGTGTGTCCAGTATTTTTGTTGAAACCATCTGGTAACCCTACAGGCTGCCCAATGTTGGGAAGGGGCCGTAAGCTTTGGAGGCCACATCCAGGCAAGAAGGGGTCTGCATCTGGCTCCGGGGCCTGAGGTTCCCCACGCCTGATTTATAATATATCGATGAATTTGGAAGTTACTATAAAACTGCTAATAGCACTGATAAGATCAGTTTCCAATGTATATTTAATTTTGGAAATATTTCCAGCTCACTGTTGTTCATTTACTCTGATTTCAAAATCTTACTGTTAATATCACAAAATACATGAAATTATTATTTTACAGGACTTCACATGTTCTCAGGAGATAGCTCAGGAATGATTATAGTTTGGAATACCTTTGTCAAAGGAAGTTCTCAACATCCACTCCAACAATGGGGTATTAATAAGGTATACAGATATTTTTAATTATCCAGATAACTTTTTATGTAAAGTAATTTCAAATCTAGCCATCTAATTTGCATTTAATTGCTTTTTCATGTTACTTTTGTACAGTTGGAAAGTAAATTTCCCCTAAATGTCTTGTTAACACTTTGCAAACGGTTGATAAAACATGCTGTGAATCACTGGCTGGGGATTTCTAGGTTTTGTCACAGTTTTAGATATGATACAGTAAGTAGAGAATGTAAATGCTTATTCCTAGCACCAGTTTCTACAATAAATGTTTGAGATTGTTAGCATTGTACTTGCACACAGTAACATGTTGTTTGTACTTCCATAGATAGAATTGAAATAACAGACTATGTATCTTGTCAAAGCAGCTTTGTTCACACTTCTATGATTAACGTCTTGTCAGCATTTTTGTTATCAACCCTGTTTTTCAGGATGTCATAGTTGTTATAGGATCTGTCATTTGGCTCTGAAAAATCAATCTGTGCTAAAACTTGTTGTTCTTTGAGAGATGTTTCTGTGGGTGCTGCACTGTAGGTGTCAGTGCACTCCTGCACCGTTGATTGGAGGCTTTTAGATCAGTGTCCCTGCAGGCCATGCAGGCGCAAGTCACACATGTGCCTATTTCCTGCCCCCCGCCATTTGTTTTCTACTGTCCTCATCTGGAGTCTGAGTTCCTCTGTGTTCCTCAGAAAATTATTATCTTTGTTACCATTCTTTACGTAGATAAGTAATTGGTCTTCTCTTACCTAAGCAAGTCTCTATTACCCTAGTTCTTCCTTGTTTAAAAAAAAAATCTTCTCTCCTGTTTCTTTCCTATAGTTAGATAGGATGCCTGGTTCACCAGGTTTTAAGTACTGCACATCATGTAAGATTGCTATCCCTATTTCAGATGGACACTCGCAATGCATCCGTTGCTTGGGGGAAGTTTATGTTCCCCAGAAATATGCCCACTGTAATAAATTGAAGGCAAGGGCGCAAAGAGACAGGGATCTCCAATTAAAACGTATCCTGATAGAAGTCCCTTCACCCTGCCTTGCACCCTAGGTTTGAACTATCTACAGCCCACTCAGTACTTCAGCCAGCAAAGGACAAGAAAACTTCAAAAAAGTGCACAACTTTGTCTTCTCAGAAGGCTTCTCTGGCCAGTAAGTGCTCTCCGACCACTTTGGTGCCGATTCCGCCAGCTGAACTGTGTTTAGGTACTTATGACGTGCTGGGCGTCTCCAGCACCACTCGCACTGTTATTGAGACCAGTATGCACTGATCCGGTGCTGAGGTAAAAGGCTTGAAGTTGTCTATCTCTATTATAACTGAACTGTCCCTCACCAAGAGTGCTGCACCAACTGCACCATTATCAAAGCCAGTATCTGTTACTAATACGGCCCTGATTGGCATTGCAGACACAATAATAGCCTCTCCATTGCTCTCTGCACCAAACAATCCTGTGGCATTGCCATTGATTGTGGTACAGCACACTACAGCACCATCCATGCCGGCACTGCAATTTGTACATCACCGGGGCTGCTTAGTATTTTCTACGGTTCCTCAGCACCGTTCTATTTCTAGGCATGCTGGCAGTGTAGCACCCCCTATCTCACACCCAATTTTCAGGTGAGGAGAAGGAGGATATTGAGGCAGTTTTTTCACCTCAGACTTCCCCTCCCACCGAACCACTGATTCCCTCACCATGTTCACAATCCAGGTCATCCTATACCAATATGAAAATTGTGGTCACGATACCACAATTTTCTTGTGTGGTACCGTCAACTGTGCATGGGTCCACCAGGACATTGACAATATTGGACCCATAGAGACCTACCCCATTGTAGACATCCACTCCACCAAGCATAACGTGCAACAAAATAAATCTCCTCAGCCACACCAATCTTCATCTATAGAGCACCAGGAGGAGATGACCCCCACACAAGCACAACCAGTGGGTACAGATCCCTACCTAGACACCAATTCATCCGTTTCACCGGATGAAGCCATTATACGACCCCTCCCCCCACCTATGGCAGCCGATGACTTCACACACATTTTCTGAACCTTTTCAAAAGGATGGTTGTAGAGCTCATTATTACTCTTGAAAAGATAACAGAAAATCAACATGAGCTCACCAATATCCTACAATCAGTAACATCTTCTAAGATTGCCCTGCCTATTAATCCTACAGTTATGGACCAAGCCAAAACAATTTGGCAAGCACCTGGCACTATAACACCTACCTGGGAATGGGCAGATAGACAATACTATGTCTCATGTCACCCAGGGGTTCGTATCTTTTCTTCACACATCGTGCTCCAAAATCCCTGGTTGTGGAAGCTACTCACCAAAGGAACAAGCAGCAACATTTTCACTCTACCACTTCAGTCCGCAGCAGTAAAAAGCTAGACGTCTTTGGCTGAAAAGTTTATGTTTCTTCTACCCTCCAATTTAGAGTGGCCAGTTATGTAGCTGTCTTTGATAAATATGACTACAAGAACTATTCAGAATTCAATGATTTTATTAATGACATTCCCAAGGCGACTGCCTCCTGAAGGCACATTCCATGCAGGACTCCCAATGGAGCACCTCTGTAACCATCTGATATTTCTTCTCCCCGGTCTACAAATAAACAAACTAAAATCAGCACTCACTCCAATACAAAATATACAATTCATAGGAACTTAACTTGACATAACAACTATGAATGCCACTTTGCCACTTAACTGTTTTGAAAACATCAAAGCACTGGCAAATAAACTGCAGCACAGTCCCTTGGTTATAGCCCATGATTGCCTCCAATTACTGGGACACATCGCCGCTTGCAATGCAATTGTCCCAAATGCGTGCCTATCTATGCGATGCTTACAGGGATGGCTGAGCACAGTTTACAGGCTGAGCATACATTCTCTCACCAAGTTCCTTTCCATGGCCTGTTAGTCAAACACTTGCTTGCATGGTGGACACTTGCTCGCAACCTTTGCTCAAGGGTCCCATTCACTTGACAAGATCCATCTGTGACTATCACCACAGCTGCCTCCCTTACTGGTGGGAAGCACATCTGGGGAACTATGCCACCCAGGGTCTATGGTCCACCACAGAAAGAGCACTACATATAAACGTACTTGAGCTCTGAGCAGTTCTGCAGCCAATTTCTTCCTCTCATCGACAACAAGTGTATTAGAGTCTACACGAACAATGTAACCTGCATGTTTTCTATCAACAGACAAAGTGGTGCCACACCCTCTGCACAGAGTCCATGACACTCTGGAACTGGTTCCTCCAGCACAGCATAACAATATCTGCTTTTTGCCTTTCAGGAGTTTTCAATACTATATGGACGCATTCGGCACAACACTTCTCCCAGAGCATGAATGGGAGATAAATGACAACATTCTTTGACAACATTCAAACTAATCTTTGACCTATGAGATCTCCCCAGAATCCACCTTTTTGTCATTATCAACAAAAGATGCACAGACTTCTGCTCCAGAGCAAGTATAGGCATATGATCCCTGGGAGATGCACTATTAGCCAATGTGATTTCTGTCTCCCATACACTTTCCCTCCAAAACCTCTCCTCCACAAATTGTTGCAAAAAATACGGAGGAACAGAGCTGTGGTTATATTCAGAGCCCCCTCATGGCCAGACAGTCTTGGTACCCCTTCCTCACCAGAATGTCCATCTTTCCACCAATCACCCTTCCACCAAACCACAATCTTCTATCACAACAGGGAACGCAGGCACAGCACCCCAGCCCTTAAATTCTACATCTCAACCTGGAACCTCAGTGGTCCTCTGCTCAGGAGCTAAAATGTTCACAACCTGTCCAAGTAGTGTTACTCCATAGCAGAGCTCAAACCACTCAAAAAACCTATTTGCAGAAATGGAAAAGATTCTCATCATTGGTGCTCCAACAGACACATTCCACCAGCCGCTGCATCCCTCCCAACAATCCGCAGTTATCTTTTACACCTTAAGCACTTGGTCTCTTTAGTTCTGTAAAAGTACATCTCACAGACATTGCAACTTTCCATCTGAAAATTGACACTGCCTCTATATTTGCACACCCAGTGACAAAGAAATTTCTTAAGAGTTTCCAAGCCCTGACATTACACCATGAACTGAACCTTGGGACCTTCACCTCATCCTCTGTGCTCTAACACACCAACTATTTGAACCAATGGCAACACGTTCCTTCTTGCATCTGTTGATGAGAACAGCGTTCTTAGTATCTGTCACACCTGCAAGATGAGTGGGAGAAATCGTAGAACTCATAGCAGAACCACCATGCATAATGTCCTGTAAGGACAAGGTTTCCCTCCGCACTCATCCCAAATTCTTACCAAAAATTAGTTCAGCTTCCCATAATAACCATCCACCCTTCCGACTTTCCTTTCAAAATCACACACCAGCTCATTTGAATCCACAGTGTACACACTGGACATGCACAGAATACTATCCTTTTTCCTCCATGGGGCAAAACTCTTCAGATCCTCTCCCAAATTATTCATATCAATAGCAGACTGTGACAAAGGTAAATCCATTTCCTTGTAGAGGCTTTCACAGTGGATATCAGACTGCATCCAGTTATGTTATCACAACATCAAGGCCAATGCTCCTACCTCTGTCCAAGCACACTCCATGAGAGCTGTATCCACATCGATAGCATTCCTACACAAAGTCCTGATTACGAACATTTTCAGAGCTCCAATATGAGATAAACACTTTGCACTCACTCATGGTCCATTCTCTGACATCATCATGGCTAAAGCTGTCCTATTCACAGCTTGTCTACCGGATCCAAAGTCTCTAGCTGCTTAATACATACAGCTTTGCAGTCACCCATGGGGACATCTCTTAAAGAAGTAAAGGAGGAAGTTACTCACCTGTGTAGTAACTGATGTTCTTTGAGATGAATGTCTCTCTGGGTGCTCCACTATCCACCCTCCTCATACTTCGGAGTTTTAGTGTGGTCTCTGTTGCAAAGAAGGAACTGAGAAGGAAAGGGGCCACGCATGTGTGAGGTCAGGACACCGAAGATGTGCGAGCCAGGCACTGTGCTTGCACAGACCACAAGAATACTGCTCTAAAATCCTCTTTCAGGGTGAATCGACACCTACAGTGGAACACCCACAGGGACACTCATCTCAAAGAATGTTAGTTACTGCATTGGTGAGTAACTTCTTCATTTGGGATATGGTATCTTGTCTAGGAATCAGTGTTTGCTTTTTAAAATAGATTGTTGTTGTTTTTTTAAACGACATTTAATCTTTATTTGCTCCTCCCCCTGCCTGCCCACCCGTTGGATGAGTTAATATCAGAGTGATCATCTTTGTTTCCTGTAAAAGTAATCTTGCGTTAAAATAAACTTTTTCATTGTAGGAAATAAAAGAAAATGATATTAAAGGGACTCCAATAAATCATTTAGAGGTACATCCAAATGGAAGACGTTTATTAATCCATGCCAAAGACAGCGCTTTGAGGATAATGGATCTCCGAATGTAAGCAGGTTTTTGTACAGTGCATAGATTTCTGGGTTTCAGGTTAACTTATCATGGCAATAAAATGTTTTAAAATTATAAAATACATACTTAAAAAGAGGAAGGATGGTCCAATAGTTACAGAGCTGGACTGGAATTTGGGAGACTTCAATATAAATCCCTGCTCTGCCATAGGCTTCCTTTGTGACATTGGATATGTTATATAAGTTAGAATTTCCAAAAGTGCCTAAGTCCAATTTACAAATTTAGGCACTAGCCATTGTAATTTTTTCAGTATAATTCAGGAAGTTCAACCTCATTTAGGAAGTCTGCAACAGAGCAGGGATTTTATTTCAGGTCTACCAAGTCCTTTTAAAAAAACTGGACACTTGGCTTGGTTCATTGACTTTCAGTGGGATTTAGGAGCCTGATTTACTTAAGACACTTTTGGAAATGTTATGTCTACACTTTAAAGCACTACAGCAGTGCCAATCTTATGCTCCAATAAATCTGTTAGTTTCTAAGGTGCCATAGGACTCCTTGGTGTTTTTGCAGATACAGACTAATACAGCTACCTGTCTGAGACCTCTGATAGGAAGCATTCTCTAATTGGCATAGGCAAGCCATCTTCCCAAGAAATGGCAGGTAGGTTGACAGAAGAATTCTTCTATCAACCTAACATTGTCTATAGTGGGATTTTTCACATCCTGAGATGTAGCTATACTAATGTAAGTATCTAGTATAGACTCAGGCCTTAGGGTTAGTCTACACTAGAATCACTAAAGCAGCGCAGTTGTACCCTTATGGTTATGTTTCTATAGTACTGCTAGTGTAGGTGGTCTGTGCTAACAGGAGAGAGCTTCTCATGATGACATAGTGCTATCCATACCAGTGCTTAGGTCAGTGTAACATACATCACTCAAGGGTGCCTTTTTCACAACCCTGAGTGACTTATACTGAAGTAAGCACTAAGTACATGAGATGCATGGGTGGAGAATATAGTGGTAAAGTATAAAATCTATGTCAATTTTCCCTCTTTCCTATACAAACACAGACTCTCAGACGCTTCAGTGGGTAGCCGAGTTAGTCTGTATAGCAATGTTTCTTAAACTGTGTTCCGTGGCACACCGGTGTGCCGTGAGGCAGTCGGAGGTATGCCGCAGAGAACAACAGAGTTCAAAATGGCTGGCCTTAAAGGGGCAGGCGACCTTTTTATTATTTTTTTTGCTCAATAACTTTTCCCCTGGCTCTTCTTTTCCCTCTTTTGCTCAATTACTTTTCCCCCCAATCTTTTTTTTTTTTTTCAACAAAAAATCCTTGGTGTTCCTCATAAAAAAAATTGTTTGCTGTTTCTTAGTCTTAAAACGCTTAAGAAACACTGCTGTACAGGATAAACTTAAAAAACAATAAGTGGTCTGGTAGCACTTTATAGACTAACAAAACGTAGATTTCATGAGCTTTTGTGGGCACAGCCCACTTCTTCAGATGATACCTTCCAAGCATTGACAGCATAATATCTGAGGTCTAGGGACATTTTTTTTCACAATGTACATTGATTTATAATGTAGCTCTATCCTCATATCATTCTGCTTAAATTTCTTGTATTGTAATAGTTGGGGCTACCAAAAGACTTGGCTTTTTTACAGCACTTTTTCTGTTGCTGGAAAGGAGTGGACCCTTGGAATGGTTTTGATGGGGAGGCCAAAAATCAGACCCTGGGGGCAGTATGGCTGCTTTGCACTTAACTGCCCACAAAATCTGTGTGCGGAGTCATTGTAACAGCCCCATTGAGGATCATTTTAGTTTATGGTTTTATAGACCTTTATCATATCTCCCCTTAGTCTCCTCTTTTCTAAGATGAAAAGTCTCACTCTTTTTCATCTCTCTTCATATGGCAGCCATTCCAAATGCCTAATAATTTTGTTGCCCTTTTCTGAACTTTTTCCAATGGGAAGATACCTTTTTTTTCAGATGAGGCCACCACGTCTGTACACAGTATTCCAGATGTGGGTGTACCCAGGATTTATACAGAGGCAATAAGAAACTCTCTGTCTTATTCTCTATCCCTATTTTAATGATTCCTAACAGTCTGTTTGCTTTTTTGACTGCATATTGAGTATTTATTTTCAGAGAACCTATCCACAATGACTCCAACATTTCTTTCTTCAGTGGTAATAGCTAATTTAGTCCCCATCATTTTGTATGTATAGTTGGGATTATTTTTTCCAATGTGCATTACTTTACATTTATCAACATTCAAATTCATTTGCTATTTTGTTGCCCAGTCATCTAGCTTTGTGAGATCCTTTTGAAGCTCTTCACAGTCTGCTTTGGTCTTACCTATCTTAAGCAGTTTAGTATCATCTGCACACTTTGTATCAACACAGGCATTCCTGCTGAGTATGTGCAGCCGATGCAAGCAACCATGTATGCATGTGCCCAAATGATATACAAACTTTGGTGGCTCTCAGCCAATAAAACTTGTCACCCAAAGTTTGTAGTATAGGCATGGCCTTCGATTGTAATCTCTGGTGTGGAGGGACTATCTATTGGTTCTTTGTATAGACCTTAGTACAGTGGGATGTTGGTCCATGACTGGATCCCAGATGCCATGCTGATACAGGCTAAGCCTCCCTGATCAGTGCTGAACCAAGGAATTTGCTGGTCCTGGGAAGGTCAGTGCAGCCGGGGGCTCTGCTTTTCCCTAGCCCCTTAGTCTGGCAACAGTCCTGGGTTCAGCCTGCCAGTTTGTTCCCATGAGTGCTCCCACATGGTTACCGACAATGTTGGACCAGGGTGTTGCTGGACTAGGGAAATCCAGATTGCGGAGGTTCAACATGTACAATTTTTTTGTAATATATATACATATTTACATATGTATATAATATATATAATTTTGATGTCATATGTAGTTGGGGTTTAAGAGTATAACCACCTTCCCACCAGTTCCCCAGTCAAAAAGGAGCCAATTCCAAGGAATCCAGCAAAGCTCCTGGGCATATGTAAGCCTCACTGAGGGAAGGAGGAGCCAAGCTCATTGAACTGCACGATCATATTTTCATTATCTGCACAGTCTACTATTGGGGCCGCTCATTTTGGCAATTTACATGGGTACAACTTATTTTGTTGGCAAAAGTGGGAAAGGTAGTCCACATGTTTTCTACTTGGCCCAGCAAACAATCTGCCCAGAATTAGGGAAATGCAAAAACAGCTTTTGTACCCCTGTCCAGATCTGGGTATTCCTTTGCCATTTTCAAAGGTACCGGTTTAAGTGTTTCTCTGTACTGTTGGAGTTAAAAATGCCATTATGGAAGTCAGGAAAGTGAACAGTTTGAGGGAGAACATAGAACATGCAATGAATAAGTGTGAGTGCATTGATGCCTACTTTGGATATGAGATATTGAGCTAATGTTATTTATTCAGTGGAAAATTCATAGATGAGTTACGGGAGATTTTTGTCTATTATGAAAGTAACTGCCATACTCAGACTATTCTTTACTTTTAGCTTGGCTACAAAGAAATACATAGGAGCCACAAACTATAGAGAGAAGATTCACAGTACCTTAACACCATGTGGGACATTTCTTTTTTCTGGAAGTGAAGATGGTATAGCATATGTTTGGAATCCAGAAACAGGTAACCAATCACTTATTTTACAGTATTAGGCTAGGTTGTCAAGCTCTCTGGAAGAGTCTTATTAAAAAAACAAACCAACAAACAAAACCCCCTTTTTTTTCCCTTTAATAATTTTGGTGCAAAATACAATTCAGGTTGGTGTCCTTACATGTAAAAATGTAAGGTCTGCCTTCTATATCAATGTTATTAGTTATGTGCTCTGAGTTAACAATTATTGTTTATAGGAATAAATCCCAGTCACATGTAGGATCTCAGAATTATAATAGTAATTAAAGATTTATAGTTTGGTGTTTTGTTCTGTTGTCCTTTCCATATATAATACCAAAGCATTTATGTATGCAAATTAAGATTCTGATCCAAAGCCCAATGAAGTCATTGAGTGTCTTTCTGTTCACATCTGTGGGCTTTTGATCAGGCTATTGAGCTATTTATCTTATATGCACAATTGACTGATTGAAGACCTCTAATAAGGGAATGATTGATATACAGAGCCATATGGATGTTGGAGTACTAGGCTTCCTAGTGAATTGTTCCCAAAACTAGATAATTCCCTCATAACCACTAAAATACAAAAGAATCTTTGTGGACAAAGTTCAAAAAACACACAATTAAGTAAGAGCTAGAGATTTTTTTTCTAAATTAAGCTTATATACTTATTTATATATAAACTTATAAGCTTATATATATTAAGCTTAATACTGGGTTTAGCAGAGAAGAAATTAAATTTAATGATTAGTAACAGAATTTTGGTGTTGTTGACTTTCTGTTTTGTTCTTTTATATCAAATCACAACCTAGGTATTTAAAACTTTGAATATTTAAAACCTTGCATTAGGCTTTCAGGTCTATTCAGAAGATTTTTGAAGGCATTTTCATTAACCCTCAAAAATAGGCAGAATGTAGGAAGAGAATGTGTAAATAGAAGCACTGACCCTAAAAGGACTTATGCAGTTGTTTAATTTTAGACATAAATTGTTTCATAGAGTCCAGGATCAAGGCCAAAAGTTTAGAAACTAGTGGTGTCCTCAGCTTCCATTTCCATTGGTCAGTATAACTGAAGCCGATGACGAAGACGACAAGTATTGTCCAAGAAAGATACAAGCACACATACAGTATTATGTTTATGTGCCATTTAATTTTTAATTAAGTAGATAATTCTTTCCAAGTTATAAACTAGTTTAATATACAAAGGATGAAATCCTATCCTCTAAAATTTTGTTAATATAAATATAATATAGAGAGATGAGTGGATATTATATTAATTTGCAGCATTATGTCAGATTTTCATGAGAATACAAATTAAGAACACCATTTTTCCCTTTGCAGGTGACCAAGTAGCCATGTATTCTGACCTCTCTTTCACGTTTCCAGTTCGAGATGTCGCCTTTCATCCACATGAAAACATGGTGTCATTTTGTGCCTTTGGTCAAAACCAGCCAATAATTGTGTACATTTATGATTACAAAGGTACTGTAGAGCATTTATTAATTTATAAAAATTTTGGTAATGGTTTCTTTAGTTTTTTAGAAGTGACTTGCAAAGGTTCTTTTGAAAAAAACAAACAAAACAAAAAAATCAAAATCTGCTATGCAGGAATTGTTCTTCAATCTCTAAATCAGTTTGGGTATGTCTACACTACAGCCTTATTTTGAAATAAGCTATTTTGAAATAGCTTATTTTGAAATAACACGTCTACACACACAATGCATTTCGAAATAGCATTTTGCCATTTCAAAATAGCGTGTCCACAGTGAGTAGATGCTGAATCGCATTTAAGGCCGGCCGGAACCAGGTCTGGCAGAGCATCAGGTCAGGAGTGTCTTTGTGTGGCTGCTGCCTGAGGCTATCTGAGGCCTGTGTTTAAAGGGACCTCCTTGGAAAGCCACTTCTCAGGTTTCCCTACTTGCTTGCCTACCTCGATGAGGGACAGCAAAGCATTTTGTCTCTGCATGATCTGCTTGACCTCACTCGGGGCACCACAGCACTTTGCAACATGGAGCCGGAGCTGCCCCCAGGCACTCTGGTGTTTCTCTTGGACGCATTGTTGCGAGCCCTAGCTGCACTTTCTGCAGGCTGCCATCCAGGAGGTCCATCAGGGGGCTGCCAGTATCCAGGAGGCCCTGCAGGAGAGCTTCCACCCTGAGGACCACTAACAGTCTCCCTGGTCTGTTCCACTGGGGGCTTGTGCCTCATTCCTCCCTCACATCCTTTGACACTTCTCCCCCCCCACACACACACGCTTCCTGATGTAAAATAAAATACACATTTTTTCTTAAACACAAACTGTCTTTATTTATCAAAACTGGGGGGGGGGGGGACGGAAATGAAACTCTAGGGAGACTGGGGAAAGGAGGTGGGAGAGGGGAGGGGGAAACCTGAGAGGAGGGAGCTGGAAGGGGGAAACAAGGGGAAGAAGAGGGAGGGGAAGTTCAGAGCTCAGGGGTGGGGGTCTCGCCAGACCAACTTAACTTTCATGCTAACCTGCTCCTGGGTTCGCATGTGGCCTTTGGTGGCCAGGCTGGCAGCTATCCTGCCATAGACGGCCGCATTCCTCCATCTAGTGCAGAGATCATGGACATTGGGGGCATCCCCCCCAAACCTGAATAAGGTCCACGATCTCCAGGCCCTGGCAGGCTCCTGAGAGCTGGCTGGAGGTCTGGCTGCCAGTGGCTTGCTGGCTCATGTTTTGGGGCCACTGGGTCGGGGCAGTGACTGCTGGCTCTGGGCTGGCAGGCTTGGAGCTGGTACAGGCACAGTGGCCAGAGTCTACCCCTTCAAGGGCTCCAGAGAGTGGGGGAGGGAGAGGAGTGTTCTTGGTTGAGGCTGGAGTGGCCACCAGGGCACTCTGGGAAGGCTGGAGGCCCCTATTTCGAAATAAGTGTCTACACAGCACTTATTTCAAAATAGCTATTTCGAATTTGGCGTTATTCCTTGTAGAATGAGGTTTACCAAATTCGAAATAAGTGCTCCGCCATTTGGTTTGGCTGTGTAGATGCTGGGAAAGTTATTTTAAAAAAGGAAAAGCGACGAGGAGTCCTGTGGCACCTTATAGACTAACTGAAGTGTAGGAGCATAAGCTTTCGTGGGCAAAGACCCACTTCGTCAGATGCACATGCATCTGACGAAGTGGGTCTTTGCCCACGAAAGCTTATGCTCCTACACTTCAGTTAGTCTATAAGGTGCCACAGGACTCCTCGTCGCTTTTGCAGATTCAGACTAACACGGCTACCCCTCTGATATTTAAAAAAAGGGCTATTATTTTGAAATAACTTTGCTGTGTAGATATACCCTTTAAGACCAGTACAGAATTAACATCAAACTTTCCTTTCTGTCATGATTTTGGATGTCTTGAATCTAAGACCTATCATCACATCCCACTCCAGGTCATACCGTCAAAAACTTACGTTGTGCTAGTGATATCATATCAATCATTCAAACCCCATTTCAATCTTAGGCTGGATTATGGAGTCAGGCAAATTTGCATTTTCTCAAAATACACAGTTTAATGAAAATATTAATGTTTTATCCTTGATAGGATATAAAATAATTTTTTAAATTTAGAAATGGTTTAATTATTGAGGAAAATGTAATCTCATTTGGTCCCCTATAGGCAATCTCAAGCCTACAGCAGAATCCAAGGCAAGTGTTTTATCATCAGGGATCCTGGAAATCTGTTTCTATGGAAAAATATGGAATTTTTGTTTTTGCAGAAAATCTTTTAGTCTTTATATTTTGTAAAAAAAAAAAAAAAAACATACACAGTAGAACCATGTTTATCCAAGCCTCTGTTATTTGTCTCACCATATTAACTAAACTGGTACTGTCAGCCCTGAGCAGTAATGTTTGGGTGGCCAGCCCCTGCAGTGGGACACACTAATATGCAAACTAGAAGTTCAGCATTGTATTGTCATCACAGAAAATCTCCAATTTTTGTGGAGAATTTTTTTTTGAGGGGGGGATATCACAAAGAACTAGGAACTATCGCTAGTGTAGAGTTAATTGGGACTGAGTCTTCTAAACTGTAGATTCCTTGATGTTAAATTTTGTTGGTTACTATTCAGTAGCACCACCGTTTTAGTTGAAGAGCTTTTTTCATGATGTCAGACACAACAAAGGTGTATAAATAGTATATTATACACCCTTGTGCACACAAAAATATATTTTGGATTTTTTCAATTTTCATCCACTGTTAAGTAATGACTGCATTTTGTGCTAACAAGGGGACTGTGCCCCCAGCTTCCTGCACTCGCCAACCTCCCTCTTGTGGGGAGTAGGCAACTCTGGCTCTCCCCTCCAGCCACCAGTGAGAGCTGATCTGTGGTCGCACCAGCCCGGGTCCCTTCTCCCTTCCCCACCTCTAGCCCGGGTCCCTTCTCCCTCCCCTTCCCCCACCAGTCTGGACCCCTTCTCCCTCCCCAACTGTGCCAACCCAGGCCTCTTCTCCCCCCCTACCAGCCCAGGCCCCTTCTCCCTGCCCCCACCAGCCTGGGTCCCTTCTCTCTCCCCTGCCATACCGGTCCAGGCTCCCTTCTCCCTGCTTCCCCTGCCACATCAGACTGGGCCCCTTCTCCCCTGCACTGAACCAGCCCAAGCCCCCCTTTTTCCTCCTCTCCCTGCCCCACCAGCCCTGACCCTTTCTTCCTCCTCCCCAGGCTCCTTCTCCCTCCCTCACCGCGCCAGCCCGGGACCCTCTTCTATTCTGTCTGCTGTGCCAGCCCAGTGCCGCCTCCTTCCTCCTCCCCCCAGCCTCACCCGTTAGGGTCCCTTCTCCCTCCCTACTTCACTCCCCACCCCTGTGAGCCAGGGTCCTTTCTTCCTCCTCCCTCCATCCCTCAGCCTGGGCCCTTTCTCTCCCCTGCTAATCCTAACCCTCCCCTCCCGGCCGCGGCATGCTCCAGGCCCAGCTTCAACCCCGGCAGCCAGGAAGTTCATGGGGTAACTGTCCACCCTTTATGGGGTGCAGCAAGGCGCAGGTGGTGCCATGTTCATGCAGCACTCTGGGTCACTGCAGCCTACCGAGGTGAGGAAAGCAACAGCATGGGGGCTGCTGTACTGACCTCTCTCCCATGTGGTCCTACCTGCACTGCTCACTGCCCCAGCCCTGCCCGCAGAGCCCAAGGCTGCCTGCCTGCTGGGAGCGGCAGGGAAGGGACAGATAGATTTTTGTGGAAGCTCCCCCAGCCAGCTCGGGGGTTCTCTGGCAGCCTTGGTAAATGCAGCTGCTGGGGAATGGGTGAGTCTCCACTGAAGCAGCCGGACTCTAGGTGGTTAAGCACTGCACTTTGGCTCCCAAAAAGCCTGGTGGCGG
This sequence comes from Pelodiscus sinensis, assembly GCF_049634645.1. NCBI lineage: Eukaryota > Metazoa > Chordata > Testudines > Trionychidae > Pelodiscus > Pelodiscus sinensis. Next base: position 96,608,455 of record NC_134713.1, on the reverse strand, counting down.
GGAAGCCCCCAAGAGCCACTGCTGGCACATAAGCCCAGCTGGGACCTCCGCTACTAGCACTTGTCCCCGGGCTTCTGTCCCATGCACCGTAACCTCCCCCCTGCCTGTCACAGCTGCAGTGTGGGGTCTGCTAGCTACTGTGCCATGTTTCTTGGCATTGAAAGCCCTGTGGGGTTGGAGTTGCTGAAGGGGAGTAGGGGCTTGGTTTGAAATAGCAATTCTAAGTGGCAAGAGAGAGCAACGAGGGTTGGGCTCAAGCTAGGAGAGAGGGAGGAGGCAGATGGGACTCAGAGTGATATGATGACATCACTCTGTCGTCCCTCCGGAAAAACTTTTTTTAATATAGAGAAATAAAGATGATTAGCCAATGCAAAATATTAGATTTTCCATTTAGTTACTCTTTTGATAATACAATGAATAATATTAAAAAAAGCTCACAACACTCCTAACTTTATATTGAGGTTCAGATCCTCCATATACTGTATTTACATGATTTTACTGAAAACATTAAATTGACATAATTAATTATCAATATTTAATGCTAACCTGTGATCCATTAATAAATGTATTCCATTTAGCAGTTTCACTAGAGAACGACAGATAATTATGTTTCCTTGATTTAAAAACTGGCTGGAGGCTGGGTTCAGGAAAACACTTAAGCATATTCTCAAATCTGTCCCTTTTGAGGACAGCACTTAAGCATGTGCTTTAGTATTTTCTTCAGTGGGGATGCTTTCCTAAATTGTGGCCCAGCACTGTTCTGGAAAGCATTCATAGACTCATAGACTTTAAGGTCAGAAGGGACCATTATGATCATCTAGTCTGACCCCCTGCACAGTGCAGGCCACAAAATCTCACCCACCCCTCCTAGAATAATCCTCTCACCTATATCTCAGATATTGAAGCCTTCAAATACTTTGAAGACCCCAAGATGCAGAGAATCCTCCAGCTGTGATCTGTACCCCATGCTACAGAGGAAGGCGAAAAACCTCCAGGGCCTCTGCCAGTCTACCCTGGAGGAAAATTCCTTCCCGACCCCAAATATGGCGATCAGCTAAACCCTGAGCATGTGGGCAAGACTCATCAGCCAGACACCCAGAAAGTTCTCTATAGTAACTCCTATCATCCCTCCATTGACCTATTTCCCACTGATAATGAATGGTCAATTAGTTACCAAGATCATGTTATCTCATCAAACCCATCACCTTCATAAACCCATCTAGTTTAATCTTGAAACCAGATAGATCTTTTGCCCCCACTACTTCCCTTGGAAGGCCGTTCCAGAACCTCAGGGTATGTCTACACTACCCCGCTAGTTCGAACTAGGAGGGTAATGTAGGCATACCGCACTTGCAAATGAAGCCCGGGATTTGAATTTCCCGGGCTTCATTTGCATAAGAGGGGCTCTGCCATTTTTAAATCCCCGCTCGTTCGAACCCTGTGCCGCACGACTACACGCGGCACGAACTAGGTAGTTTGAACTAGGCTTCCTAGTTCGAACTACCGTTACTCCTCGTGGAATGAGGAGTAATGGTAGTTCGAACTAGGAAGCCTAGTTCGAACTACCTAGTTCGTGCCGCGTGTAGCCGCGCAGCACAGGGTTCGAACGAGCGGGGATTTAAAAATGGAGGAGCCACGCTTATGCAAATGAAGCCCGGGAAATTCAAATCCCAGGCTTCATTTGCAAGTGCGGTATGCCTACATTACCCTCCTAGTTGGAACTAGGAGGGTAGTGTAGACATACCCTCACTCCTCTAATGGTTAGAAACCTTCGTCTAATCTCAAGTCTAAACTTCCTACTAGCCAGCTTATATCCATTTGTTCTTGTGTCCACATTGGTATTAAACTTAAATAATTCCTCTCCCTCCCTGATATTTATCCCTCTAATATATTTAAAAAGTGCAATCATGTCTCCTCTCAGCCTTCTTTTGGTTAAAGTAAACAAGCCAAGCTCCTTGAGTCTCCTTTCATACGACAGGTTTTCCATTCCTCAGATCATTCTAGTGGCCCTTCTTTGTACCTGTTCCAGTTTGAATTCATCCTTCTTAAACATGGGAGACCAGAACTGCACACAGTATTCCAAATGGGGTCTCACCAATGCCTTGTATAATGGCACTAACACCTCCTTATCCCTACTGGAAATACCTCGCCTAATACATCCCAAGATCGTATTAGCCTTTTTCACGTCACAATGGCGGCTCATAGTCATTTTATAATCTACCAGGACTCCGAGGTCCTTCTCCTCCTCCGTTACTTCCAACTGATGTGTCCCCAGCTTATAACTAAAATTCTTGTTATTAATCCCTAAATGCATAACCTTACACTTCTCACTATTAAATTTCATCCTATTGCTATCACTCCAATTTACAAGATCATCCAGATCTTCCTGTATGATATCCTGATCCTTTTCTGAATTGGCAATAGCTCCCAACTTTGTGTCATCTGCAAATTTTATTAGGATACTTCCACTTTTGGTGCCAAGATCAGCGATAAAAAGATTAAATAAAATTGGCCCCAAAACTGATCCCTGAGGAACTCCGCTAGTAACCTTCCTCCAACCTGACAGTTCACCTTTCAATATGACCCGCTGTAGTCTCCCCTTTAACCAGTTGCTTATCCACCTCTCAACTTTCATATTAATCCCTATCTTTTCCAATTTAACCAATAATTCCCCATGTGGTACTATATCAAATGCCTTACTAAAGTCGAGGTAGATTAGATCAACTGCATTTCCTTTATCTGCTATACAAAGTAACAAAAACTATTATTTTCTGAAAGCAATACATATCCTATCGTGTCAGATTAAAGCTGAGAACTAATTTGCATTATGGTTATGTTTAATGTGCATATAAATTATGTTAGAAAAGGTGAACTATTAAGTATCTGAAAGCATTAAACAAAATTGCATTCTTGAATTAGACAGGTTTCATAGGTATTTAACTGTGTACCTCTTGGAAATTCATGTTCAAGTTAATGGAAAATGTGGTTGAGTTTTGAACACTTAAATAGGTTATGTAAAGATTGCACTGAGATTTATTTCATAGGTTTCAATCTTTGGGGCATAATCTACATGGCATCCCAGGTACAATCCAAACTAATGAGTAACTATGGCAGCTCTAGCCTCGATCCTGTGGTGCTCTTTACAATGCTTTGCTACTGTAGCCTACAGTCTGTATTACTCACAAAAAGCTTTCAATATGTAAGTCTCACAGCAATGTCTGTGTGCTGCAGCCAGCCAGCGCGCCACACATTCGTTCTTACCAGTCTTGGTCATACTTCACAGTGACCCCAACACTCCACCAGTCTTAGATTTTCCCCTAGAAATGTGTATCCTGTACTGCCTAACTCTCTCCTAGACCAAACAGGTGTATATAAGATCTCTTAGTGCTTTAATAGAAATAATATGAATTCATCTTGTTGCCCCCAAACACAGATTTAAACCGTTCAGTGAAAACAAACTGGATTAGCTAAACAATGAAATGAATTTATAAACTGCAATGAGATTTTTAAGTGACTACAAATATTAAGTTATTAAAGTCAGAAATTGTTACAGGATAAATAAAGATGAAATGCAACTGGTGCCTAACTTAAACTTAAGTTAAATTGAAAGTGAAGTTTTTTCACCACATGGACTTGGCAGTCTTACTGAACCACTTCTTAGGTTAGAACCCCATTTTCCAATTCAGTGGCTGCTTCCTTTTTCCCTTTTGATGCAGTAAATGTAAGGATATAGAAAAAGGGAGCAGAGGGGTGTCTTGGGATGTTTGTCTTTTTTTTATAGTGTCAGCCCCTTTCTTGAAAAACATTTCCAAATAAGAACCATGGAACAGAGAATCTATAAAGAAGGTTGTTCCCTGCTTCTTTTTCCTAACTCATTGGAGCTTCTTTTGTTTTTCTTCCATCTTGATAATTCTGTTTACTGCTGAAATGCAAATTCAGTAGAACACATTTTCTTTGTTTGCCATCCTAAATTTGGAATATGTGTGAAGAACACCATACAGTGGAATCTTATAACTTCATGTGCAGTGTTACCACACACATTTTATTAGGACAGTTAAAACCAGAAAATTATGAGTTTTCAGATAATACCTCAAAAAGCACATGTTGAACAAAGATTATTATAATAATGTGTTGGTTGTGGGCGTGGGTAGATTCTGACATAGTTTGCTACTAACTTTTTAGTCCATTTTGGACTAAAAATATTTGCTTTACTTGGAGAAGACAATTTTATTGCACTGATGTTAAGGAGTTAATTATACAGTAAAATTAATTGTACAGCCACTCCTCAAGTTACAACCACCTCCACTTACGACCATCCGCACTTACAACCAAAGTGGTAGTAAATGCGGATCCGAGTGATGAACGGCGATCCGCTCTATGAACAGTGCGGTTGCCATGTAACTCTATGGGATCCGAGTTACGAACACTTTGAGTTTCGGACCAACTGTTGATCCGTAACATGTTCGTAACTCAGGAAGCGGCTGTAGTCACTGGTACCATTTTTAAGATTCTCATAGTTCTAGAATTTGACTTAGATCAGCTGTTTTACAGATATCTTTTAATGTTTACAATGGGCAAAATTTAAATAAGGAATACTGAAATCCTTTGTCATCCTGGTGCCTCAGTCTAGAAACTGTAAAAGTCAAGTGTGTGGTTAAAAGGCAAATGGGCTCAACTTTGATCAAGATAGTATCAGTTAACGATGGTACCTGGCAGCTTGCCCATGTGGTTGCCTAATTGGACCCTAATGGCCCTGCAAAGGATATTGCCAAAGTCTTTTCCCAAAACCTGAGTTTCCCAGCCCTTGAGCTGTTTTGCTGAAATATCTTACTCTGCATGACCAGGCCTGCTTCTGCAGGATATCTGCTATATCTAAAGTGTTCAGTTGTCAACTTTAGACATTTTTCTCAAAGACAGTTCTCTAAATTATCTGTGCGCTGCTAGTCTGGATAAACCTCAGGGCAGCCTTAGTATAGGTTGAACCTCTTTGAACTGGATTCTCTGATCCGGCGACATCTGTGGTTCAGCAGGACCATGGATGTTGCTGGACGAGAGAGTCCTGGAGGCTGGGAGGGGAGCTGGCGAGAAGGCCAGCAGCAGAGAAGCTGGTAGCCAGGAGTCCAGCCAGGGCTGGGAATGGAGTTGAGACAGCAGCTGGAAGGCCAGGAGTGGAGCCCAGTGGCCAGTGTCAGCAGCAGTGAGGGGAGCCGTGGCCAGTGGCCAGGAGAGGAGCCTGGGTGGGATACTGGCAGCCCTTCTGGAGAGCCTGGACCCAGAAGCATAAGAGCCAGAATTGACATCCCACTGCAAACTCTTGTTCAGGACTGGTCAGTTCCTGAGGGTACCAAACCAGGGAGGTCTAACCTGTAGAAAAAGAAGTTAGTCTTCAGAGGGAAAGAAATAGTAGAGTCTACTGGCAGAAAGAAGGAATTGAATTATAAACTCAGAATCTACAGTCAAGTTGCCAAGCTGTACCACTTGGTGACTTCCGGGAGCACTTGCTAGACTGGACCCAGCAAGTTAGTAACTTCAACTGATCTAGAATCCTGCACTTTTAATTAAATCTTCATCCTTAATCTTTTAGTTTGTGTATCTAAATGTACTTTGTGTTTTCAATTTTATTTTTTTCCTTAAGTGTTGGAAAATTGACTTTTTTAAAATGAAAATGATCTGCAGTAGAACCCTTGTTTATCCAAATCCATGTCTGAAAACACTTTTTCCTGTATGTTGGTAGTTTTCTGAACATGAATTAATTACTGGTACATAATCTCTCCGGGTATGTCTACACTACAAAGTTAGTTCGAACTAACAGATGTTAGTTCGAACTAACTTTCCTAGGCGCTACACTAGCGCTCCGTTAGTTCGAACTTAATTCGAACTAACGGAGTGCTTAGTTCGAACTAGGTAAACCTCATTTTACGAGGACTAACGCCTAGTTCGAACTAGCTAGTTCGAACTAAGGGCTGTGTAGCCCTTTAGTTCGAACTAGTGGGAGGCTAGCCCTTCCCAGGTTCCCCCTGGTGGCCTCTCTGGGCACAACCAGGAAAACTCTTCTCCTCTCCCCCAGCCCCGGGCCCTTAAAGGGGTAGACTCTGGCCAGACGGCACTAGAGTCAGCCAGCCCTGCCAGGAGTCTCTGCCCCGAACCAGTGGCTGCAGGATGAGCCAGGCAGCCAGTGCCAGTGAGACGTCCCCTGCCCAGTCCCCCAGCACCCAGGGGCCAGCCAGGGGCCGTAGACGGCGCGCGGCCTCCTGGTCTAGTGCAGAGGTCATGGACCTCATTGAGGTTTGGGGGCAGACCCCCAACGTCCATGATCTCCGCACTAGGAGGAGGAATGCGGCCGTCTATGGGCGCATAGCAGCCGCCATGGCCAGCAGGGGACACAGGCGCACCCAGGAGCAGGTGCGCATTAAAATTAAACAGCTGCGGCAGGCGTACGCCAGGGCCACAAGAGGCGGCGCCGCTGCAGGGGCTGCCACCTGCCCCTACTTCACTGCCCTCCACCAACTATTGGGGGGCAGGGCGGTCCGTGCCAGCCCGGGGGACATCGAGCCGGAACCAGAGGGCCCTGACCTGGGCACACCAGAAGGGTCACCGCCAGCAGCGTCGTCCAGGGAGACCGTACCGGGTAAGTAGTTTGAATTAAGTAGTTCGGGGGGGAGGTGGGAGGGAGACCAGAGACCACGCGTGGGCCATGCCTTCCACGGATCACGCAGACACCTGTGCACGTGCGAGCACATGCCATGCCACCCTTGGGCAGGTGGCTCCAGCTGCGTGACACCCAGGGGCCATTGCCCAGTAGGCACATGCTTGTGCAAAGAGACGTGACATGCTCCCGACCCCGGGGCAGGACCCAGCAGGATGATTTCCCTTCACATGTCCCCTCTACACGGAGACAGGGGACATCTTCCCACCCCCCCCCCCCCCGCCGCCCCGGCCACACTATACATGGCACAGGGACATGGGCGCGGTCTTGGGGCAGCTCCCAGTCCCGGGGAGAGCCAGACATCCTGACCATGGCCTCTGTACAAGCACAGCGGCTGTGACGGTGCAGGACATGGTCACCCTCACGTTGCGGAGTTGGGGAGGGGGCTGGGCATCATCCTCTGCGTCCCCAGGGAGAACTGACCACTTCTCTTTTTTCTCTACAGCTGCACCAGCTACTCGTGCAGGGCGCACCACCCCGCCCGGGACATGCTCCCGCACCCGCGGCCTGCTCCGGACCGCCAGCACGGAGCAGGAATACTGGGACCAGCACCTTGGGGCCCTGCAAGCCGTGCACCGCACACTACGGGCGTGGATGCGGGAAGACCTGCAGGTCCGCCACGAGCTGCTGGCTGAGCTCCGAGGGCTGAGCACCAACCTGCAGCTCCTGCTGCAGAGCATGGTGCCCCGTGCTGGTCCTGCACCTGCTGCCCCCCCAACTGCTGTCCCTCCTCCCACTCCTGCTCCCCCTTCCACCTCTCCCTCCTCAACCCCCACAACCTCTTCCTCAATGTCCACACCCCCCACCTCAACCTCCGCACCCTCCACCCCATCCCCCCGGGGACGCCGAGGCCCCCTCCCTCGCTGTACTGGGAGGCGGTCGGCCCGGTGAGATCCCCACCCCTGATCCTTCAGTTTCCCCACCCCCTCCTTTCCCTTGCTTCCCCCTTTCAGCTCCCTCCTCCCAGTTTTCCCCCTCCCCTCTCCCAGCCTCTCTCTTCCCCTCTCCCACCTCCTTTTCCCAGTTTCCCCAAGTTTTGTTAAATAAACAGAGTTTCTATTTTTGAACACACGTGTCCTTTATTTTGTACATCAAGGACTAGGGAGGGGCTAGGGAAGGGTAAGTGGAAGGAGGTGAGGGAGGACTGGGGCACGAGCCCCTGATGGGGAGGACTGGGCTGGCTCTGCGGGCTTCTGGGGGTGGAAGCTCTCCTGCAGCCCCCCAATTGACCCGTCTCCCCAGATGGCAGCCTGCGGCAAGTGCAGCCGGTCTGATGGCCGAGTGGTGTGATGTGCCCAGTGTGGGTAGTCCGGGCACTCGAAGCCAGGACTGCTTTGCAAGCGGGGCACCCCTGAGAACTGTCTGTCCAGGGTGGGGGTCGGGTCCCTTTAAGCGCAGCCCTGGGCTAGCCTGTGACAGCATCTCCACGCTCTAAGTCCTCCTCTGATGCCTTGCCGGCACTGCTTCCGGCCATCCTTAAGCCCAGTTCAGGGTCCACTCTGTGTGGACATGCTAGTTCGAATTAGCAAAACGCTAATTCGAACTAGTTTTTTAGTCTAGATCCGTTAGTTCGAATTAGCTTAGTTCGAATTAACTAATTCGAACTAAGTTAGTTCGAATTAACGTTGTAGTGTAGACGTACCCTCCTTTATCTCAACTTAGGTTTATTTTACTATCTCCCCTTACCATGTGGAGAAACAATATTCTTCTCTATTGCTACTTGCAGCTATGTTAATCAGTTGTAATATATCTTTTTTGTGTAAAAAATATAATAATTGGAAGTTAGAAAATATATTAATTGTGTAAATTCAGTGCCAGTTGTCTTTCTTGACTTGTGTAGGACAGCTTTACTAAGGTCATGTTTTACTAATACTACAATCTAGAGAAAACTACTGTGGGCTAAGGGTTGTGCTGAATCAGCTCAGTATAAGAATATGGTGAATATCAACAGTCGGAGGAAGTCAGGCTTGTGTGTGGGTAAAGGGAGAAAGAGGGAATTATGGGATCAAGACATGAGAAAAGCTGCTCTGTTTGGAGGTCTTTGAACAGGGATGATAGGGAGGGGGAGAGAGAGAGAGAGAGAGAGAGAGAAGTCAAATCTATAGAAGTAGAGCCAACAGTGCAATGCTGTTGCAAAAAAAGCAAACATGATTCTGGGATGCATAAACTGGGATGCATAAACAGGGAGTGTTGTGAGCAAGACATGAGAAAGTCATTCTTCCGCTCTACTCTACTAACTAGGCCTCAGTTGGAGTATTGTGTCCAGTTCTGGGCACCACATTTCAAGAAAGATGGGGATGTGGAAGAATTGGAGAAGGTCCAGAGAAGAGCAACAAGAATGATTAAAGGTCTAGAGAACATGAGCTGTGAAGGAAGACTGAAAGAATTGGGCTTGTTTAGTTTGGAAAGGAGAAGACTGAGAGGTGACATGATAGCAGTCTTCGGGTATCTAAAAGGGTGTCACAAGGAGGAAGGAGAAAAATTGTTCTCCTTGGCCTCTGAGGATAGGATAAGAAGCAATGGGCTTAAACTGCAGCAAGGGAGGTTTAGGCTGGACATTAGGCTGAACTTGCCTTCCTAAATGTCAGGGTGGTTAAACACTGGAATAAGTTGCCCAGGGAGATTGTGGAATGTCCATCTCTAGAGATATTTAAGTTCATGTTAGATAGATATCTATCAGGGATGGTCTAGATCAGTGGTTCTCAACTTGTTTCAGTCCATGGACCACCAGGCCAATCAAAAAATGTTCATGGACCACCTCCAGCACATGAAGCACAGGACGAACGACACAGCAACCACTCAGCATGATGGCGGCAGCTACACTGACGCCCAGAGCCTCAGACGGAAGTTACTGGCAACACAATGCGGTTGCGTCCTAGGTGACGCTATGGATGATGCTTGTGAAAACGGCGTAAAACAGCCTAACGGCACCTGCTCACACCGTGTGACTTTGGACAGTGTTCCTGTGGACCACCAGTGGTTCATGGACCACCAGTTGAGAAACACAGGTCTAGATGGTACTGGGTCCTGCTGAAAGGGCAGGGGACTGGACTTGATGACCTCTCGAGGTCCCTTTCAGTTCCAGCATTCTATGATTCTATAAGCACACTATAGTAGTAGGAGAAGGTGGCAGGAGGGAGCCTGACACGTAGGGCCACAATCTTTTGCATTGTTAATCATGATATCAGGGAATTTCCCCTAAATTTTATATTTGACTTCTCCGGTAGCATCTCTATTATAAATTTGATGGAGAGTCAATAGAATCAGAATATGAACACGTGATAATTGCCAGCTAAATTCTTTATGTTTTGGCACTGAATTTTACTACTACATTGTTGCTTATATTCTGACACTAACTGAACTTAAATTATAGATTCATCAAATCCATACTACTGACACCTTCACAATACTGCAGCTAGCTTTTAAATTATTTCACTGAGGTTATATATAATTTATTCTTCACTTGTTCATATCTCTATACATTAAAGCCCTGTTTTTCTAGGCAGAGCTGGTAGTGACCTTTATATTTAGGTTACTTAACACTTTTTCCATTTTCAAAGATTCTTGTGTTTCTTTTTTAGAAGCTCATAACATCTCCATTGTTTGCAGAAGGGCTGTGAAATTTGACAAAGTGAAAGCCCTCAGGCTAGAGAAGTTCCTTTTCTTTGTCCCATGAAATTCCATCTGGGTTTTGCTAAATTATAAACTGTTTAAAATTGTCACTTCCCTTTTCTTGCTTATGTGTGTCAGAAGAATTTTCACAGCATGATAAAATAACTGAATGTTAAGTTTCTAAAGATTTACCTAGGCCCTTAGGCCATGCCTATACTACGCAGAAGATCGATGCTACCATGGTCGATCTTGTGGGGTTCGATTTAGAGGGTCTGGTGAAGACCTGCTAATTCAAACTGAAAGGACCTTCCCCCGATCAGTGCTGGTATTTCTGCTGCTCTCAAATAGTAAGGGAAGCCAATGGGAGCATTTGCTCCCATTGACCTCTCACTATGTGGACAGTGATTTAAGATACAGTAATATAGCTGGAGTTGTGTATCTTAAGTCAACTTTCTCCTTTAGTGTAGATGTGCTTTTACTGTGGCGAAGCAGCAGCAGCAGATTGTGAATGGGAACACCAAGGAGCTGCCAGAGCAGATGTAAAAATGGTGTGGGGAGAGACTCTGGCTGGGATACTCCCCCTGGGATATCTCAGGGATCCAGTAAATTGCCCCCTGACCTATCCACCTTTCTGGAGGTAGCATGCTGGACAATAACCCTAACTACATCTGGTATAGGGAGGGTTAGAGGGTACTAAATTGGGCCTGCCTTCTCTTGGACCCATGTCATGGTGCCATTGGGTCATCAATGCTTCTCTTTTTCTAGGGAGAACAACTTGCTTCTTTTAACAGCTCCAGGGAAAAGTCTGCAGTAGTGAAATTTCAGGTTTCAGTCCTTGTGTTGTAGGTTTTGTTACATAGTGAGACATAATGAGATTTGGTTTTACTAAATTACATGCAGAGAATAAGTTGTTTAGATTTCAAAGTCATGCCAGCTTTACAGTTGCCCATGCAATTTTAGTTTTGCACTCTTATTGAATGCATTGTGATTCAATCTTTAATGGCAATAATCATGTGCTATTCTTTTGCCACAAGATCTCTGCCTCATTGCACGCATCAGGGATGGAATTAAGGTTGCCTATGCAATTGTAAAACTGTCCTTTCTTAGCTTAACTGTATAATCTAAAATAATTTCTTTTAATGTAGAGCCCCTGGTATATCATTGTATCTTTATCTTGTTCAGCACAGTCTTCGAATTTAATATAGCCTGTAAACGTAGTGTAATTTGTTTCATGGAACTACTAAGGCTTGATCTAAAATGTTAATGTTGGTTATTTCTGCAGTTGCACAGCAGGAGGCTGAAATGGTAAAAGATCTCAATGGGTCACTCGCATCAAAAACACTCAGAGGGCCACAATTTCTTAGCAATTCTTCTCATATTTCGGCACAGAAAGATTCAACAGTGTCTCCAGCAGATCAATTTGTCAGTGTTGCAAGAGTATCCATGAGAATGCAGAAAGTGAAGCAGAAACTTGACTCTGTTATGGTATGTCAAATTTATTTATATTTCCAAGTAAATTGTAAAATCTTTTCATACAGTGCCTATATTCTTTATAGCACAAGCACATATTACAGAATATCTGTACAAAGTTTGTAAATCTACTCTCCTTTTAATGAATGAATATAATTCCCATTATTGCCAATGCACTTTTCGTGCTTGTTCAGAGACTACATCATGTAAATGTAAGTTATTTTTAGTATCTTTTTTTTAACCACCCATCAGTGACCACGGGTTCTTTTGGCAACAACTATTAGCATTACTGTGATTTACATACTTACATATATTTACTGTCTTAAAGAGCTCCATCTTCATCATATTTTTGTTTGTTAGAAAACAAAATTTGGTGGATTCTCAATTTAACTAGTAATGTCTGGGATCCACAGCATTTCCAGAAAATTATTTTCTAACCTCAGTTTTAGTAATAGTAATATTTCTACTTAAAACATAGGCAAAAATAGTGCCATTTCTAAGACGTGCATAATAGTTACACAAAAAGTATTAATATTAATTAGAGAAAATTATTTTGTGCTCCATACTGTTCAAGACACACAAAAGCTAACCTTATATGGAGTAACAGTTCTTTCAGATTTGCTTCGAGGTCTATGCCTAGACACATATATATGGTTTAGTTCTATTCGACTATTGTTAATCAGAGATCAGAAATTAAATTTGAAAAACAAAGTTCTACTGATATGTAAATACTCTGATGTAATTGGAGGCAAAAAACAAATTGTGAAGCTACCACACATCTCTGGCAAAAGCGATTAACATCTTTCCATTAGAACCAGGAAAAGAACTTTGCAATTCTTGAATGAACACACATAATTGCAATTTTTGACATTATTTAAAAATGATAAATGTTTATATTATGTTTCTGGCAAGTTACATAGTTGTGCTTTTTAAAAATATCTCAGAGGTTAGCCATGTTAGTCTGTAACTTTAAAAATGAGTAGTCCTGTGGCACCATAGAAACTAACTAAAATATATAGAATTATGAGCTTTTGTGCATAAAACCCTCCACTCCAATTCATCTGATGAAGTGGATCTTACCCATGAAAGCTTATGATTTTATATATTTTGGGAAGTCTTGAAGGTGCCACGGGACTGCTCATTTTTATAGTTATGCTTTCTTTTTCAAGACTGAAAACTCACATGACTAATACTAATCCTATATATAGTAGCCCAGTGTCTGAGAGTCTGTAACGCCGAAATGCTGGCTGTTCCCTCTGGGCGGCACTGAAATGCTGGCTGTTCCCTCTGGGCGGCACTGAAATGCTGGCTGTTGCCTGAAACGCTGGCTGTTCCCTCTGGGCGGCCCATGCTGCATGGGGAGCGCGGAGCCCAAACGGCCGCTTGCGCCGCTTGCTCCCCCGCGATGGCACGGCTCAGCGGTGCAGAAGTCAGCCGAATGCCACGGTGGGAGGCGAAGGGGGTCAGGGCGGTGACGTGCGGTGTGACAGCAGCTCCAGGCCCTGCCCCCTAGCTGTGAACATCACCGCCCCGCCCCCCCCTTCACCCCCTGCCGTGGCGTTTGGCTGACTTCTGTGCTGCTCAGCCAGGCCACCGCGAGCGTCCGTTTGGGATCCTCACTCCCCATGCAGCATGGGGAGTGCGTAGCCCAAACGGCCATTTGGGGTCCGCGGTCCCCCTAGTGAGAGGCAGGAGGGGAAGGAGAAGTGAAAGAGAGAGACAGAGAGAGAGGCAGGAGGCGGAGGAGAGCTGAGAGAGAGGGGGGAGGCAGTAGAAGGAGGAGGAGAGAGAGAGAGAGAGAGAGAGAGACCGGAGGCTCAGGAGAGAAGACCGACGTGGAGGAGAGACCTGAAAATCCCGTCTTATGATGGGCTAATTGGCTAGTCATGTATATAGTAGCCCAGGGTACGTCTAGACTACAGGGTTTTGTCGACAGAAGTTTTGTCAACAAAGTTTCTGTCGACAAAGAGCGTCTAGACTACATCCAGTTCTGTCGACAAAGCAAGCTGCTTTGTCGACATAACAGTGTGGACGCAAAGGACAGTGTAGATGCAATAATGCCTTCTATTGACAGAACTCTGTCAACAAAAGGCGTTATTCCTCGTAGAATGAGGTTTACATACGTTGACAAAACTGCTGAGTTTTGTCGACGTTATGTCGACATAACTCAAAGGCAGTGTGGACGCAGGTATAGTTTTGTCGACAAAAGTCCACTTTTGTCGACAAAACCCTGCAGTCTAGACACACCCCTAGTATCTGAGAGTCTGTAACACCAAAATGCTGGTTGTTCCTTCTGGGGGGCACTGTTGCCTGAAATGCTGGTTGTTCCCTCTGGACGGCGCTGTTGCTGAAACGCTGGCTGTTCCCTCTGGGCAGCCCGTGCTGCATGGGGAGTGCAGGACCCAAACGGCCGCATGCTCCCCCATGGCAGCCTGGCTGAGCGGTGCAGAAGGCAGCCGAGCGCCACGGTGGGAGGGGAAGAGGGGCGGGGCAGTGATGTGCGGCGTGACAACGGCTCGAGGCCCCACTCCCTGGCCATGAATGTCACCGCTTCGCCTCCTGCCATGGCGCTTGGCTGACTTCTGCGCCGCTCAGCCGGGCCACTGCATGAGAACAAGTGGCGCAAGCGTCTGTTTGAGCTCCGCACTCCCCATGCAGCACAGGGAGTGTTGAGCCCAAAAGGCCATTTGGACTCTGCAGTCCCCCGAGTGAGAGGCAGGAGGGGGAGGAGAGCTGAGAGAGAGAGAGGTGGGGAGAGGCAGTTGGAGGAGGAGAGAGAGACATGGAGTGAGAGACTGGAGGCTCAGGAGAGAAGACCGATGTGAAGGAGAGACCTGAAAATCCCATCTTATGATGGGCTAATTGGCTAGTTCAGAAATATATGTGCAATTGTTAAATAGTTTTATGGAGATTTCATTTTTAATTAAAATGCATTTGTCAGTTTGACATTGCTAATATTTAGATTTTAAAATATTTTCTGTTACAGAAAGTTTACTATTATCTCACCTGCTTTTTCTTTTGGTAATCATTAAATTGAAGAAACTTGTTCAATTATATGTTTACACATAAGATCATGTTTACTTGAGTGTTAGGAAGTTACAATAATTATGGTTGTTTTGTAGTGTTAAACTTCATTATCATTTAAATCAATAATTTTACATGTGATTAGGGGTCTACGTGTATCCTGATAATCTAGTTTATGTAAATTTCCTACCATGTGTGTGTTGCAGATGCATACACAAAACTTATAAATAAAACTACCCATTTTTCCATACGTCAGCAAGCTTTTCATATATAACTTGCACATGCCTGCTTTTTGCCTGTACAAGTTAGGCATCAACACTTAAAAAATTAACCATATGGGCTAGGTGTTGATCTGATTTTATATATAAGCATATATTCTATTTATTCCTTTATATGTCTTCTCCATTCTTGGGATATTTTTTCATGAGCTTTGGAATAATTTTCAGTTATGTCGTTGTGGCCATTACTTTCTTTGCTACTCTCTTTTTACCCTGTCAACTTTGCTTCTGTCTTGTCAGTGGGAGAGTATTAGCGAAGAAAACAAGAAGTTTCCTTTTCTCTCCTTTTCCCCTGGCAAAGCATGCAGCCTTGGATGCATTCCTATCCTTCTGAGCCCAGGGAATGGGAGACTAGAGCAGAGAATTGAATCTTGGTCTCAACTTTAGCAGTGCACAGCACTAGCATGAGGCGATCAAGCCGGACTGTATTTAGTAAAATCATAGAATCATAGAATCATAGAATAATAGGACTGGAAGGGACCTCGAGAGGTCATCGAGTCCAGCCCCCCGCCCTCAAGGCAGGATCAAGCTCCGTCTACACCATCCCTGACAGATGTCTATCTAACCTGTTCTTAAATATCTCCAGAGAGGGAGATTCCACCACCTCCCTTGGCAATTTATTCCAATATTTGACCACCCTGACAGTTAGGAATTTTTTCCTAATGTCCAATCTAAACCTCCCCTGCTGCACTTTAAGCCCATTACTCCTTGTCCTGTCCTCAGAAACCAAGAGGAACAAATTTTCGCCTTCCTCCTTGTGACACCCTTTTAGATATTTGAAAACCGCTATCATGTCCCCCCTTAATCTTCTTTTTTCCAAACTAAACAAGCCCAGTTCATGAAGCCTGGCTTCATAGGTCATGTTCTCTAGACCTTTAATCATTCTTGTCGCTCTTCTCTGTACCCTTTCCAATTTCTCCACATCTTTCTTGAAATGTGGCGCCCAGAACTGGACACAGTACTCCAGCTGAGGCCTAACTAGTGCAGAATAGAGCGGCAGAATGACTTCACGAGTTTTGCTTACAACACACCTGTTGATACAACCTAGAATCATATTTGCTTTTTTTGCAACAGCATCACACTGTTGACTCATATTCAACTTGTGGTCCACTATGACCCCTAGATCCCTTTCCGCCATGCTCCTTCCTAGACAGTCGCTTCCCATCTTGTATGTATGGAACTGATTGTTCCTTCCTAAGTGGAGCACTTTGCATTTCTCTTTATTAAACCTCATCCTGTTTACCTCTGACCATTTCTCTAACTTGCTAAGGTCATTTTGAATTATGTCCCTATCCTCCAAAGAAGTCGCAACCCCACCCAGTTTGGTATCATCTGCAAACTTAATAAGAGTACTCTCTATCCCAATATCTACATCATTGATGAAGATATTGAACAGTACGGGTCCCAAAACAGACCCTTGAGGAACTCCACTTGTTATCCCTTTCCAGCAGGATTTAGAACCGTTAACAACAACTCTCTGACTACGGTTATCCAGCCAATTATGCACCCACCTTATCGTGGCCCTATCTAAGTTATATTTGCCTAGTTTATCAATAAGAATATCATGCGAGACCGTATCAAATGCCTTACTAAAGTCTAGGTATATGACATCCACCGCTTCTCCCTTATCCACAAGGCTCGTTATCTTATCAAAGAAAGCTATCAGATTAGTTTGGCATGACTTGTTCTTCACAAACCCATGCTGGCTATTCCCTATCATTTTATTACTTTCCAAGTGTTTGCATACGATTTCCTTAATTACCTGCTCCATTATCTTCCCTGGGACAGACGTTAAACTGACCGGTCTATAATTTCCTGGGTTGTTCTTATTCCCCTTTTTATAGATGGGCACAATATTTGCCCTTTTCCAGTCTTCTGGAATCTCCCCTGTCTGCCATGATTTTTCAAAGATCATAGCTAAAGGCTCAGATACCTCCTCTATCAGCTCCTTGAGTATCCTGGGATGCATTTCATCAGGACCTGGTGACTTGCTGACATCTAACTTTCCTAAGTGATTTTTAACTTGTTCTTTGTGTATCCTATCTTCTAAACTTACCCTCTCTCTGCTTGTATTCACTACGTTAGGCACACCTCCAGACTTCTCGGTGAAGACCGAAACATGAGTTACTATATATTCTCCTAAGCTTAAGAAAGACACCTGAATTATCTTTGTGAATCAAACATTGATGGTTGGCTTCTGCCTCTCAGAAAAATTGGATTGATATGCATTGGCAGCACTTACTATTTATCTGTGCTTCAGGGGATTAATGTTGATAATTTATTTCCATTCAAAGTAAACTTCAGCGACAGAACATTTAATTCCTAAGTGTGTGTCTACATAGCAAGTAACTAAAAATCCTTTGTACTGAATTTCTCTATGTAGTAAAATTCCCACTGTGTTAGCAGCAAAAATACCAATTTATCTTTTTTCATTATCAGAAGAATGTGTAGTATTTCTTACTATGTGGTTATGGGGAGAAGATTTCATACTACAGGCAGTCCCCGGGTTACGTACAAGATAGGGACTGTAGGTTTGTTCTTAAGTTGAATCTGTATGTAAGTCGGAACTGGCGTCAGCCGCTGCTGAAACTGATCAGTTTCAACCGCAGCTGAATCTGGACGCCAGTTCTGACTTACATACAGATTCAACTTAAGAAACCCAGGCGTCCCCAAGTCAGCTGCTGCTGAAACTGATCAGCGGCTGATTCCAGGAAGCCTGGGGCAGAGCAACTCTGCCTCGGGCTTCCTGTAGTCAGCTGCTGGTCAGTTTCAGCAGCAGCTGACTTGGGGACGCCTGGGGCAGAGCAGCTGGGGTGCTGCTGGGTTGCTCCAGTAGCGTGGCTCCTCGGCGCTACTGGAGCAACCCAGAAGCACCCCAGCTGCTCTGCCTCAGGCATCCTGATTCAGCCGCTGATGAAACTGACCAGCAGCAGCTGAATCAGGACTCCTGGGGCAGAGCAGCTAGGGTGCTGCCGGGTTGGTCCGGAGCAGCGCTGCGGGACCAACCCAGAAGCCCCCAGCTGCTCTACCCCAGGGGTAGGCAAGAAAAGCCTGGTCTGCTGGCGGGGGGGGCGCACTATCTGCACCCCCCCCCCAGCAGACCAGGGAGATGGGGGTGGGGACGCCCAAGTCCTCCACGGCTTTGCTCCGTATCCCTGGTCTGCTGACCTGGGAGACACGGAGCAAAGCCGCAGAGCACGCGGGCAGCGAGACAGCCCGGGTGCGCTTGAGCTGTCCCCCTGCAGGCGTGCTCCGCGGCTTTGCTCCCCGTCTCCCTGGTCTGCAGCTTTGCAGACCAGGAAGACGCAGACCAGGAAGACGCGGAGCAGCTTTTCTCGCCCCGGAGTACACGGGCGGCGGGACCGCGAGGTCCCACAGTCCGTGTCCTCCGGGGCGAGAAAAGCTGCGTTCGTAACTGCAGATCCGACATAAGTCGGATCCGCGTAAGTTGGGGACTGCCTGTATAACATTAGGGCTGTGAAACAACACTTTCAAAATATCCAAAATTAAAGTACTAACTTTCTTGCTATAATTTTAAAAGTAAGAAAATCCTATTTTTTTACAATACTTGTGACAAGTCCATTTTTCTTCCTTTGTGCCAGAGTCATTTATATATTGGCTGAGTTGCCTCTGGTACCAAAATACTCCTGAGCAATATTATCTTCTTTTTTCAATTTTTTTCATACACTTTTCTCAATATTTTTTCTGAAATATTTACTGAAGATAATTGTTGAAGTGGTAATTGAAAATTTTCATTTACTGAAGACTTGCCACTGTTATAGATTTGAAGGCTTTTAAGAGCAGCACCAATAGAAGGGTAGGAATTAAAATTAAGAGACTTCTTTGTACAAACTGTAAAAATCATTGTGGTTTTTGTGGTGTTCCAGAATATACTTACCTCAGAAAACCTTTAGTATCAGAAAAATTAGGAGCTTTTTATTTCAGGTAACATCTAATCATTTCTAATGTGCTAGTTCTTAGCATTATTCTACATTAAAAGACTCACCCAGCGTTGCTTGGGTCCTTCAGGGCAGGAAGTTGGTAGTGTGGGGGCACAGGAGTCAGGGCAGGACCGTAGAGAAATGAGGTTCAGGACGGGAGGCCAGGGATGTGGGGGGAGTGAGGGTGGTGGGTTGATGGGGCTTAAGGCAGGGGGCTGAGGATCTGGGGGCGGGGTGCAAAAGTGAGGAGTGAGGAGGGGCTCAGGGCAGGAGCAGCGGGTGCAGGAATCAGGGCACGGGTTTGGAATGAAAGGGAACTCAGGGGAGGAGAAGTGGGCTAAGCAGGAGTTGGGGTTGGTCACAGGCTTGTCCCTGGAGTGGTGTGGACCACACACCCTGCCCGCTGGCTTGTTCCTGGGCCGGGGGGTGGCTGCACACCCTGCCCACTAGCTTGTCCCTAGGGGCTAGAGTGGGAGGACATGCAGGCTGGCCCTGCAGCAGTGCACCCCAGGCTGGGTGGGCAGGAAGACCATCCCTGCCAGTGCTCCCCAGGCCAGATCAGGCCCCCACTCCAGTCAGTGGGACTTTCTCCCTTCCCTCTCCCTCCTGGTCTAGCCAGGTTTTCTCCCCACACCCACCTGCCCTGTGAGACTTCACCCTCTCCCTGCTCCGACAATGTGGCCAAGGGTGGGGGGAGGGGCATTGGGCAGGGAGACCATTTATCTGGTGGCTAGCAAGATGGTGAGCCATCAGCTCAGCTGGTGCAGGTGCTTCCAGTAGACACTCAGCAATATAGCTCTTCTCCATGCTCGCTGCCCCCACTGGTCACCAGTGTTCTCGCTAAGTTTTTCCATGCATGCGTGGGATGAATTTTATCATGTGCACCAATATAGAGGTGTACCACCATAGCACCCACCAGTTACTAACAAAAAACCTAGATATATTTAAAATGCTATGGAAGAAGAAAGAATACTGAAACAATGGATAATTAACAAGGTTCATGACTTTAAATGTTTATTTAATATGAGATCAAATAAAAAGAAATTTGATTCTGCCAAGTTTTCAGTAGCCATTTGGTATCCTATTAAAAAGGTGTCTATTCTTGTTGTCTTTGCCAGGAAAGTTGAAGGCACTGGAGCCTGAGCTGGCAGTGATTTGGGTTGGGCTGTTGTCATAGATGTTTTAAATTATTTTCAACTGTAGTTTGGACCTCCATGGTCCAGCAGCCTTGGGACCTGACCAGTCCCAAACAAGGGAATTTGCCAGACCAAGGGATGACCCCTGTCACTGGCCTCCCGGGCACCCACTGGCTCTGCTTCTGGCCCCCGCCAGCCCCTACTGCCATCAGCTAGCTGTGCTGCCAGCCCTGGCTGGACCCCTCATCCCTGGGACTCCCAGCTGTGCTGCCTGAGCCCCCTGGAGCTGGGCTCCTTGCCATGCTACAGGGCTCCTTGCACTGCCGAAGCCCCTGCCACAGGGCTCTTGGCTGCCCCACCAGAACTCCTCTCTCTAGCCGAGTTTCCTGCCGCAAGGCTCCTTATTCTACCAGAGCCCCCTGCTCCAGGGCTCTCCTCCACATCACGGGACTCCCCGCGCCACCTGAACCCCCTGCTGCAGGGCTCCTAGTCACACTGTGGGCTTCCTTGCACTGCCTTGAGTCCCTGCTGCACTCCTGGCTGCACTGCCGGTGGCTCATGCAGAGCAGCTCCCTGTAGCAATGTGCTACCAGTAAAACCCTAAGTTCTCTGTAAGAGGCACATCGCTACAGAGAGCAGCTCTGTACGGAGCACCAGAGCTCCCCACGCCACCTGAGTCCCCTGTGCCATGGGACTTCCTGCACCACCTGAGCCCCTCCTGTGGGACTCCAGGCTGCGCCACTGGCACTCCCTGCCGCTGACGAACCCCTTGTTGCGGGGCTCCTTACACCACCAGAGCCCACTGTTGCATCACCTGTGCCACCTGAGCCTTCTGGCACTGTGCTCCCCATGTTGCCCGAGCCCCCTGCCTACCACTGGCCTCCTTGCCCTTGTACTCTTTGGTCCAGGAACATCTGTGGTCGTTGCCGGACCACGGATGTTACCAGACCATAGAGTCCCGGTTTAGGGAGGTACAACCTGTCCCTGCTAAGTGTTATTTAATGGGCTCACTTCTGAACACCTTTTGTGCACATATTGCTCCCTATGGATTTTTGTAATATTTCAGTTCTGTTTATATTTCTCAAATCATTCAATTTGCTAGGGCTGTTTAGGACTTTCTTCTACAGCCTCCCACTGACTGCTCCTGCCTTGTACTCTGAACAGCAGCCAAACAACTTGGAACTACTTGGAAAGGGGAAGGGGGGAAGGGACAGGGAGGTACCACTGCTTTTACTCAAAACAGCCCAGCATGTAGGGCTGTCTGGGAAGGAGAAGTGATGGATGGGACAGGGAGATGCCACTAGGGATGTTAAATATTGGTTAATTGAATAGTTGACTAACCGCATGAATTCCTATTGGTTACTCAACTATTATTCTATAGTCCCAGGGGTGGGATTGACAGTACGCTCTGACCCCACTTCTGAGGAGCCCCCTGCCACTCTGCGCTGCTGCCTTTGTATCAGAGACAGCAGCACGGGGTGACAGGTAGGGGCTAGTCTGTGAGGGGAGTCAGTTTAAGAACCAGCTCCTCTCTTGGACCAGCTGCCTGTTGCCCCACACTGCTGCCTCTGATACAGAGGCAGCAGTGCAGGGAGGCAGCAGCCCCTGTACTGGGGGTGGGGGGCTGAGTTCCAGGACCTAGAGCAAGCTGGAATTGAGCTGGCCTGCCTGCCTGCCTGGCTCCTAATATACTTTAAATGCAGTTTAAAGTGGGGGTAGGTCCCGGACCTGGTGTGAGCCAGAACTGAGCTGGGCTGCTAAAATATTTACTGGCAAGGGCAGGCAGGAATTAGCGTAGTCTATATAATTAACCTATAAGCTTTTGCTTTTCGGTTAATCAACTACAGTTACATCCTCAGATGCCACTGTTTTTATTCAAAAGCAGGCCAGCATGTAGAGTTGCTGGGGGCGACAGGTGGGAAGTGGAGGGGAAAGAGAGATGCCTATTGTCAAAGCAGCCCAGCACCTGGGGCTGCCTGGGAGGGGGAGTGGAGGACGGGTGCTGCTTATATTTGCAAGCAAGGTGACGACAACCCACTGTTGCTGTCCTCCAGTCAGCTCCCTCTCTTTCCATGTTATGGAAGACAATACAGTTCCAGGCAAATCCCATTTTTTGGCACAACCAAACCCTGACCTTGCTTTAAGTTGAGATAAGACAAAGCTGCATACCATATTTGGTGGTCCTAGCTCTTACCATTTAGGAGGAGTTCTTGAACAGACGTACTCTCAGAGAGACAGACAGAAAGAAGCACATTTCTAAAATATATAGATTTTATATATATACACACACACACACACACAAACACACACGGCTCGACAAATAATGTAATCTACTCTCCCGTGGTGAGTAGATTGCAACCTGGAAGAGCCGGGTTCGGGTGATCTGCGCATGCGCAGATCGCCGGACAGCGCAGCTGGCGACTGGGACTCGCCGCGGTTTGGCGAGCCCTGTATATAGATATGTAAAAAATGATTACAACATCTGAAAAATACTTCAAACTGTCCCCTTATAGAATATACTTGAGATGTAGAATATCTCCCTATTGGTAACCGCAGATCTATAAAACTCGTTGCACTATGTCTCTGAAAGAGCATGCAGCCTTTTGAATGAATATTTGAAGTGCTGCTGAAACATGATACGGATAATATGATCTAAGCTATTGGTTTTCAATCTTCTTTCATTTGAGAACCCCTCAAAAACTTTGAATGGCAGGGCAGATTCCTTTCAAAACCTTAGGCATAGTCTGCAGACTCCGGGGATCCATGAACCACAAGTTGAAAACCACTGTTCTGTGGTAATGACTAAGGATGTAAGTGACTAGTTGACTACCCAATAAGCAAATGCTCTACCAGAGAGAGGCAGTAAGAGAGGGAGCATGAGCCAGTGCTGAGGGGAGCTGGCTTAAAAGCTGGTTCCTCCTCCCAGCACCATCTCGGCAGGTTGTAGGGGCGGCAGGGGACAGCAGGGAAATGGCGTGAGCGGGGATTGAAACAGTCCCACTCGTGCTGGTCCCACTGCTGCGTCTCTCCCTTTGGAATGTACATGAGCCACCTTCGACTCTTGTACATTTCAAAGGAAGAGGCACAGAGGGGAACCCATGCCAGCGGGGACTGCTATGCTCCCTGCTGGTGCAGGTTCCTGCTGCCTGTCTCCCTTTGAAATATACAGAAGCTGTCGTGATTCCTGTACATTTCAGAGGGAGAGAGGCAGAGAGAACCCACTGCTGGCTCTGCCTTTGAAATATACAAGAGCTATGGGTGCTCCTGTACATTTCAAAGGGAGAGGTGCAGTGGGATAGCAAGTGCTGCCCCCCTTTTTTGTCTAATCGAGTAGACGATGGAAATTCCATCAACTACTCGATTAGTTGATTAATCGAAATTTAACATCCCTGAAATGAGAACCTTTCATGGACCCCATAGACATAGTTTCAGACTCCCAGGGATCCACAGGTCAAACCACTAATCTAAGTGATCAAGTGGAAGAAGCTGGCAACTTGTCCTTTTTGTTTGCATTAAAGAGCAAGAGACAGATCCTCAACTTGTGTAAATTGTCATAGCTCTATTGCCAATTTACACCAGTTGAGGATCTCCCTCCACTTCCTCTCCCCTCCAGGCCTTCTATAATTTAGTACATCCTGGAATACCTTGTGTAACAATTTTGATTTTGAATTCAGATCAGAAAGATAGAGGTTCCTATAACAGCTATTACAAGTTTCCTTGTGGAAATAGAAAATCTCAAGATGACTATACACCAAAATATCAAAACTTTGTAAAAGCAGTGTTAGTCCTGAGATATTTCAGTATCAGTACATGCAGAAGGAGTGGAGCCCCTGCCGTTGATTAACTCTATTAGAAAATCTTCATCTACCGCCTCCCACATGTGCTATTCTGTAACGTATGGCGAAATCGCCCCCTTTCTGTTTCCAAAGAAGCTTCAGTTGTCCTCCAAAATAACCTTAAATTCACAGTTTCTAGGGAGCCATTTTTATTAAACTTGGCTTCCTATGTTTGAAGTAGAACCATATATCTAACGCTACGGTAATAAACTATTTTCATCCCAAAAATAAAACTTTTAAATCCA
This sequence comes from Pelodiscus sinensis, assembly GCF_049634645.1. NCBI lineage: Eukaryota > Metazoa > Chordata > Testudines > Trionychidae > Pelodiscus > Pelodiscus sinensis. Next base: position 96,584,207 of record NC_134713.1, on the reverse strand, counting down.
CAAAAATGGAACAGTAGTACATACTCTACTCTAAATATGCCCTTGGTAGAGAACAGGATGTAAAATGATATTTCAGTAGATTCCCACACCTAAAAGGATTATTGCAGGCATTTATTACATTTATTTTACCTAGACACACACTGTAATGAGACAACTTTGCCTTAATATGTTCTCCTGGCAACCAGTTGAATTACAAGGTAATACTCTACAAACACACTGTATATAGTCTGCAAACAATCAAATGCCTAAACTGGTAAAATAAATATATGTAGGAGGAACATTTGAGATTAAAACAAAAAAAAAGAGAGAGAAAATTTATGAAAAACTTGCAGAGTTTATTTGTAATTAGACTATTTTTTTGTTAATTGACAATAGATTAGAGAGGGAAAGCATTTCTATATGTGACCTTCTGTATATTGAACAGCTGTATCCCCTCAATTCTGGGATATCTTTCTATACTGCTTTGCTGGAAGAACTACCATTCCTGTTCTACTCTCACTCAGCCTCTAACATGTAAATCATTCCCAAGTGTATTATATTTGAGTGCCCTAGCCATTGGCTCTAGAATTATATTATAGAGCACCACCATCAAATTCCTAGTCCCAGTTTTTCTCCAGAAATCTGTCTTTTACTGTCCAGTGCTCTCCTGGACAACATAAGCTCATAGAAAGTCTGTCATTTTATTAATAGAAAATTATATGCATAAACTCTCAAATGGAATTTCTCAAGTACTTCAGTCCATACACAGTTTCAGATAAAACAAACAAGTACATTAACTACAGAGAGATTGATTTTAAGTGATTACACGTAATGAGGCATAAAAGTCAGAATTGGTTATGAAGAAATAAAAATTAAAACACAGATTAATAGATTAACAAGATAAGTTAATTTAAAGCAAAAGGGTTTCTCTCATCACCTGTTCTTTTTCAATCTGATTGATTGGATGCTTTTTTGCCAAAACTCTTTACCCAGTAAAATGCTACTTTCCTTATCCTTTACACATTGTGGCTGTTGTGGACAGAGAGAAAGGAAAGAAAGATGATATGTGTCTTTTCAGTTCCTACAGTTATTTTTCTCTTTGAAAATTATCTCCATCTGAGTCTATGTCTAGACTATGGGGCTTTTGCGGGATACTGAAAGTATCCCGCAAAAACCCCGCCACATCCAGGGAATGCATTTGCTCTTCCACTTTTTTTCGTGGAAGAGCAAACACGCTCTTTCGGGGAGCCCTGTATACCTCATTTCACGAGGCATAAGGGCTCTGCCGAAAGAGGAGGCTTTTCCGCCATTTGGCCCCATCTAGACTGCAGTCCCATTGCAAAGTGGCGGAGTGGAAGGAAAGAGGCTGAGGCCCATCAATGGGACTGAAGCAGTCACGAGCAAGCCATGCCCGGGAGCCATTCTCCTGTCCATTGCTGGTGCAGTGTTGCTTCAGGCATGCTGAAATGCAGTCACCTCTAGGGTGGGCTGGACAGCTGTTTAACACCTGCACAAGGTTTCAGGAAGGGGGCGTTGCTGGCTGCCTTCCTGCAGAGCCCCCATCAGAACTTCCATGCCCTCTTGACTTCGGAAAAGAATGAACAGGAGGATTGGAAATTAACCCGCCCAGTCTCACGTCCCTTAGGCAGGGAATGAGCCATCTACATTAGGCCCCAGCTGGAGAATCATGTCCAGTTCTGAGTGCCACATTTCAGGAAACGTAGAGAAACTGGAGAAAGTCCAGAGAAGATCAACACAAATGAGATATGAGGCAAGGCTGAAGAAATTGGCCTTGTTTACCTTGGAAAAGAGAAGACTGAAAGTGGACATGAGAGCAGCTTTCAAGTATCTAAGGGTATGTCTACACTACAGCACTAATTCAAGCTGACTTAGTTCGAATTAATTAATTCGAACTAAGCTAATTCGAATTAGCACATCTAGACTTAAAAACTAGTTCGAATTAGCGTTTTGTGGCTGCTGTCTGAGGCTATCTGAGGCTCGTGCTTAAAGGAATCCCCCCAGACAGCCGGTTCTCAGCTTTTCCGCTTGCTTGCCTACCTTGCTGAGGGACAGCAAAGCGTTTTCCTCTCCGCCTGCCTGTGTTCGAATTAACTGTGTTAATTCCCCTTTCCCCCCACCGCCTCCGCCTCTTCTCCTCCCCTCAAGCCCAAGCCGCCACTGCTGCCGCACAAGCCCATTCCCTACCTTCTGCCTTCCCCATTGTGGGGCCAGAGTTTGCGCTCCGGAGGCTGAACCCGCAGCCAGCCAGGCCCCGCAATGCGCTTCCCGGGAGTTTCAAAATCCCGGGCCGTGACGTCATGTCATGCCCAGGCGTCCTCCTCGCCCACCTGTAACGCCACACATGGGCTGCAGCAGACGGCGAGGAGGAGCCGCGCACGGCAGGGACATTCCAGGACCGAGGGGGGTGCTCTGGGGGCGGGGGGGGGAGGATGCGTGGGGGTGGGCGGCGGCAGGGGGAGTCTGGGGCTCGCTCCTGGCAGAGCCAGGGGAGAGACCCAGCTCCACATATTGGTGGAGCAGGGCCCCGGCTCTGTAACTCGCCGGCACTTCCAGGTTCAGGGGCGCGGGGCATCCTTAGGTGCGGGGCCCAATTCGACTGAATCAGCCTAAGGCCGGCCCTGTTGAGGCTTTCTTCAGGCAACTAAGAGAAGCCTCCAGATCACATGCCCTGGTTCTCTTGGGGGATTTTAATCGCCTGGATATCAGTTGGGAGACTAGTACAGCAGTACACAGACAGTCCAGGAAGTTTTTGGATAATGTTGGAAATAACTTCCTGGTACAAGTGCTGAAGGAGCCAACCAGAGGCCACGTGCCACTTGACCTGCTGCTCACAAACAGGGAGGAATTAGTAGGGGAAATAGATGTGGGTGGCAACCTGGGAAGCAGCGATCATGAGAGAGTCGATTTCAGGATCCTAATGAAAGGAAGAAAGGAGAGCAGCCAGATACATACCCTGGACTTCAGAAAAGCAGACTTTGACTCCCTCAGAGAACTGATGGGCAGGATCCCATGGGATGCTAACATGAAGGGGAAAGGAGTCCAGGAGAGCTAGCAGTATTTTTAAAAAGCCTTATTGATGGTACTAGAAGGGTGGTAAAGCACTGGAATGGGTTACCAAGGGAGGTGGTGGAATCTCCATCCCTGGAGGTTTTTAAGTCCCTTGAGAAAGTCCTGGCTGGAATGATTTAGTTGGGGTTGGTCCTGCTTTGGGCAGGGGGCTGGACTCAATGACCTCCTGAGGTCTTCTCCATCACTGTGATTCTATGATTTCTAGTCTGCATATTGCCAGTTGTCAACAGGGTGCAGAAGCACTTTTCAGAGTAACGTTGTTTGCAGATTTAATATATATGCCTTTTTCCCCTCAAGCTGAAGATTTTGCCCATGAAACCTGTGATATGTAGTTCAATTTTTGGATCCCTACGGATGCTGAAAATGTTTTTTTCCGCTAAGGGGGAACACCACCTGGGTATGATACTCCTCCAAATAGTCTCCCTTAAACACAGGAATGCAATGCAGAGTAGGCAGTGCATTTCAGACATGAAGAAGTATTTAAGTTAACAGAAAAGATATATTTCATTAGAAAAAAAGTTTATTACAATATAATTTATTTAGTTAATTAGGATTTAATAGAACCCAACAGTTCTAATATGCACAGGAAATATATGTTGTGGCTATAAAAAGATTACATGGATTTTAACTAATCAATATGTGAGATTTACAGAACCCTGATATATCCTATAGCTACAAAATTCTGAAGCATTATATTATTTTTTAAGGTTTAATTTTGGAATGGCAACTATACAAAAATAGCACAAAGGCACAAACATACTTCAAAATCATGTGTTATTAAACTAAACAACTAAATAACCAACTTACGCTTTCACTTTTGTTTGACATTTCATTTTTGCATGTCATCATAAGGTGCAGTGCAACACGATATAGCTTTATTTTATAAATTGTTTTTCATATATCCTGGTTAGGTCTAGATTTTTATCTCTGATCTGGCTCCTCTGTGCTGTGTAGACTTCTGTAATTCCTACTGAGACGATTGCAAATCAATCTGCAGAATCCATGAACTGTAACCAGTTCTTCATTTCCCCTAATTCCTCTGCCAAATATATCTTAGCATTGGAGAGAAATATGCTTCTTACACAGTATCACTGTAAAATTTAAAATAATAGCAGAAGGAAAGCTAAATGAAGTAGAAAAAGTGTTTTCAGTTGAAAATTGAAATTAGTGAGTGAGTGTATGTGTGTGAGTGAGAGAGAGAGAGCCAGTCTTTAACCTTAGCACTGCTTGATTGTAGCTATCAGAACTTGAATTGTACTCTGATCCATTGTATGTAAGATTTAACTGCTTGTAAATTAGTCACAGAGATTACTAGAGCAGTGCACTGTAGACCAAATCCTCTTCTCTATTCAAAGCTTGAATAAATGGGCTTTGTGCTTCTGCCATCCTATACTTAAGTTAGAGGAAGTGGATTGAAATCAAGTCTGTTTATCAACTCACAGGACAAACCTAGAGATGCTGTGAGTGCCAGGTGATCAAGATGGTTCCCATTAGAATGCGGAGGGTATTTTGACAAGTAGATCCACTATCTCTACTGATACACTATGATCTTATGTATCAGTTCAGGAGCGTGTCTGTGGGTTATTAACTGTCCTATAAAGGCTTTTCACAGCCTGCCTCCTGTGCACAGTAGAACGATGTCAGCGCAACTGTTTTTGGGCCCAGCATGCCAACAGAAACATAGATGAATGTCATGGAAATTTGCGAGATACAGTTCTCGAAAAAACCAAGCGACTGAAACCACCATAGAGGTTGTATTGCTGACTGTTTCTGTTCGTCAGGGAGTGAGGGGAAAGTGCACTGTTTGCTGCATTCCTCACTCTGGCTGGGGAGTACAGGGGGTAGACAAAGCTGGGGGACATGCACCCCTCCCCCGGCTATGCCTGCTGGAGCTACAGTGGCCATAGAGGGGCACTTCTCATCTGGCCCGAAGCTGCTGATGTGAGAGAGGTCTCAGATAGTCTTCTCTCCCCAGAGCAGCCTGTGTACCCCTCATCCCCGGCCCCACCCCAGAGCAATGTTTTAAATGAAGAAAAAAAAATTAATTGGGTTAAGGACCTGAGCAATGCCAGGTAAATCTTTTAGTCAATGTATATTACAGATTGGTGTTGTAATTTTTTTTCTTTGTTCATTATCTCTTGGTCTTCTTGTTTCTCTCTGTACATGTTCGTGCAATATTTACAGAGAAAAGTTCTTCTTCGAGTGATTGCTCATGTGCATTCCAATATAGGTGTGTGCACACAGCGTGCACGTTCCGTCAGAAGTTTTTCCCTCAGTAATACCCTTAGGGCCAGCAGGGAGCCCCCGGGAGTGGTGCCGGTATAGCAGCCCATATATATCCCTGCTAGCCCCATCACCCTCTCAGTTCCTTCTTACCGCCATGACGGTCCTTGGAACGACCTTCAGCTCCTCAACGTGATCGTTGTTTTCTTTGTTCTTCTTAAGTTTTTAATTAATTTTCAGCAAAGTGTCTGCAATTTAAGTTAAAGACTTTTTTGTTGTTTTCTGTTGATTGCTCCCCGCCGCGGCGTGCCGTGCGCCCGCAGCAGAACATGCCCGGCCTTCAAGGCTTTAAGCCCTGCAAAAAGTGCAATAGGCCTATGCTGTGCGGTGACCCGCACTCATCGTGCTTAAAGTGTCTGAGAGAAGCACACCTTACAGAAGCCTATAAAATCTATCAGGCCTTCAAGCCCAGGACAAAACGTGAGAGGGAGTCACGCCTTAAGATCTTCCTCATGGAAGCAGCTCTCTGATTGGCACCAGCACCGGATTCGGCTCTGGCCTCCCGGAGCGCACTGTGCCTCTCCGGCACCACAGGGGCCCCAGCACCGCTCTCAATCGCTGGCACCTCAGAAGAAGAGGTGGCCTAACAGGGGTCAGTCTCCACCGAGGCATGCGCCTTCCGTGTGCCCTCCAGTGGGGCATGCAGCGTCGACGAGCCCAGAGCCTGGACCTTCTAGGTTGGGCGGGCCTGCCTCCCAGTGAGGGGACATCAGCCCTCTGGAGGACTTCCTAGAGCCATCCACACCGGAGGCCTTGGAGGCAGCGAGTGTTCTAATTGAGTCCTCCCCGTTCCCTCCTCCTCCAACTCTGGCACCCTCTAGGCGGCACAGGGACGCTTGGCACCAATCGCCTTTCAGGACAACAGAAGATATGGTTCATGAGGGCAGACATCACCCCTCCCCGACAGTACTGCATACAGCACTGGCTATCGAGGCACCAACACTCCCGGTACCGTCCAAAGACACGGCACTGGACTTGGTGCGGCAACATCGCCCAGGGTTGTCACTGCCTTGGGGCCCATCAGCACCTACCTCCATGCGGGACCCCCGCACAGCCATGCCTCCACCACCACCATGGCAAGCCAGAGTCCATGTCTCAGTGCACCGCAACTCCTTCAGCACCCGCGTCGGCACTGCCCTGGTCCGCCTTGGAGTATTTGTCTGACTCCGAGGCAGAATCCGGCCGGTCCTCGAGAGCCTCCAAGTCTCGCTCACGGTGCCATTCCCAGCACCATAGTCCTCTGCTCCTGTACCAGCAACAGTGGGCTCAGCCGGTTCCGGTGCCCATGGTGCAAACATGGCCCCCTCAGCCTCCAGGGCAATGGCCTTTCTGGACTCCCTGGGCTTATCACCAGAGCCAGGGTGCAGATCCCCTCCAGACTGGCTTCTGTATCTTCGGGGCCACGAGTTCCTTTGTCTGCGATACCTCTGGTCAGTTCCCCCACCTCAGGATGTTTTTACCTCCGGGACAGTCATCCTCAGGTCCAGAGGGAAGCGCAGCTCCGGTGAGCCAACCTCCCCCCTTCTTCGTCCATGGAGACCTTGGATGATCCAGGTCGCGAGGATGCCCCTGTGGGTGAGGTCCAAAAGGGGTCATTGTGCTCCTCCCCAGTTGAGGCGTTAGCCGACTCCACCCCGTCCATGCCCTCCATGGACGCTAGAACCCATCAGGACCTTCTCCGCCGCCTGGCCCAAAGTTTGGGGGTTCAAGCGGAGAAGGTTTCCGACAACTCAGATCCTACTGTTGACATTCTGCATGCCGACACCCCCTCTAGAGTGGCTCTACCGGTCAACAAAACGGCCAAAATCTCCAAAGCTTTGTGGCAACCCCTCTCCCCCTCCATTCCTCCAATGGATAAGTGTGCAGAAAGGAGGTACTTTGTCCCCCAACAGGGTAACAAACACCTCTTCTCTCACCCTCCCCCAGGCTCGTTGGTGGTGCAAGCCGTTAATCAAAGGGAGAGAGTAGGGCAGCCTGCTGCCACCCCTAAGAAGAGGGAGGCCAAAAAGTCTGACCTGCTGGAATGGAAGGTCTGCGCGATTGGGGGCATCCAATATCGCATTGCCAACCAGCAAGTCCTCTTGTCCCATTACGTATACGATACCCGGGTGTCCATAGACAAGTTTACGGACTTGCTCCCTAGGGACTCCCACTTGGAGTACAAGGCTCTTCACGAAGAAGGGAGAGCAATCTCCACAGCAGCTCTCCAAGCGGCTCGCGATGTGGCGGACGCCGCAGCTTGAGTGATGGCCACCAGGGTGGTTCTGCACCATAGCTCATGGCTCCAGGATTCTGGGGTGCCGCTGGAGCTCCAAAACACCATTCAGGACCTCCCGTCCAAGGAACCCTCGCTCTTTTCGGAGCAGACCGACCAGAGGCTTCATGGCCTCAAGGATACCAGAGCGACATTAAAGTCCTTACGCCTTCACACTCATAAGAACAGAAGAACGGCCATACTGGGTCAGACCAAAGATCCATCTAGCCCAGTAGCCTGTCTGCCGACAGTGGCCAGCACCAAGTGCCCCAGAGAGGGTGGACCGAAGACAATGATCAAGCGATTTGTCTCCTGCCATCCCTCTCCAGCCTGTGACAAACAGAGGCCAAGGACACCATTTTATCCCCTGGCTAATAGCCTTTTATGGACCTAACCTCCATTAAATTATCTAGCTTCTCTTTAAACTCTGTTATAGTCCTAGCCTTCACAGCCTGATACCCAGAGGCATACCTGCTCAAATAGGAATGTTCCTAGAGTGCGTCCCCAGAGCCCACGTCCCAACTTCGCCCGCCATAGGAGCAGGACTGGTAATGGCAGGAATGACAGGCACTAGCCATGCCCAGCCCCCAATAATAACCATGGGCCCCCTAACAAGACCCCGGGGCCCCATCAGGGGTTTTGACGGGACCCTCGAGGGCATCTTACCACTCTTCTCCCTACTTTTCCGGGACCATTTATCCCATTTCCTTGAGGCTTGTCAGTCTTTACGTCAGACTGATGGGTGCTGGAGATAGTGGAAAGGGGTTATGTAATCCCTTTCCACTTGCCCCTTCCTTCCCAACCCCCTATCCTGTCCCTTTTCAGGGACCCCTCTCATGAGCCTCTGCTACAGGAGAAAGTAAATCATCTCCTCATGCTAGGGGCGGTGGAACGCGTTCCCCCTGAGTTTCAAAACAGGGGATTCTATTCCCGTTACTTTCTGGTTCCAAAGGTGAAAGGGGGCCTTTGACCCATTCTGGACCTCAGAGCTCTAAATTCCATCATCGTCAAGGTATTTCATAACACTGTTTTACAGTTTCCTTTTAGTCTTTATATATTCATTTGAAACAAGGAGAAATATCTAGAAATGATCACCACTCGTTAAAATTAAAAAGAAATCCACTAGAAAGAATCTTACAGATTTTCCATCCAAAAAATAAATGTGTTGCTTATTTTGGGTAGTTTATTTTATTCAAAATCCAAGCTGCCTTGTAATCAATCATTAGGAAAGGCAATTTAGGCCTTGTCGACATAAGAAAGTTCATAGAATCATAGGACTGGAAGGACCAAATGCCATCTAGACCATCTCTGACAGCTGTTTGTCTAACCTGCTCTTAAAAATCTCCACTGATGTAGATTTCACAACCTCCCTAAGTTGTGCTGGTTTAACTGAAAATGTGTGGTGGAGATTATTTTTGCTTGTTTGTTTTTTCTTTTTTGGCGGGAAGGGGTAAGCCATTTTAATTAAATCAGTTCAAATTGGTTTTGCTTAAGCTGATTTCTAATTGAATTTTGCAAAAATGTTGTCCTTTTTTAAAACATAACCACTATTAAGTTGCCCAGTCTGGCTAAGGACTCTCACCTTTTATTGAGGAGAAAAATGCAGGTGCCAAAGGGGTTAACAAACCTGCAGACAAGGGGAATCCAGTAAATATAGTATACTTAGATTTTCAGAAAGTCTTTGACAAGGTCCCTCACCAAAGGCTCTTGTGTAAATTACATTGTCATGGGATAAGAGGGAAGGTCCTTTCATGGATTGAGAACTGGTTAAAAGACAGGAAACAAAGGGTAGGAATAAATGGTAAATTTTCAGAATAGAGAGGGGTAGCTAGTGGTGTCCCCCAAAGGTCAGTCCTGGGACCAATCCTGTTCAACTTATTCATAAATGATCTTGAGAAAGGGTAAGCAGTGAGGTGGTAAAGTTTGTGGATGATACTAAGCTGTTTAAGATAGTCAAGACAGAAACAGACTGTGAAGAACTTCAAAAAGATCTCACCAAACTGAATAATTGGGCAACAAAATGACAAATGAAATTTAATGTGGATAAGTTTAAAGTAATGCACGTTGGAAAAAATAACCCCAACTATACGTGCAGTATGATGGGGGCTAATTTAGCTACGACAAATCAGGAAAGAGATCTTGGAATTATCCTGGATAGTTCTCTGAAAACTTCCACACAGTGTGCAGCGGCGGTCAAAAAGGTAAATAGGATGTTAGGAATTTTTAAAGAAAGGGATAGAAAATAAGACACAGAATATCTTACAGCCTCTGTCTAAAACTATGGTACACCCACATCTTGAATACTCTGTACAGATGTGGTCTCCTCACCTCAAAAAAGATATTTTGGCCTTAGAAAGGGTTCAGAAAAGGGCAACTAAAATGATTAGGGGTTTGGAACGGGTCCCATATGAAGAGAGGCTAAAGCGACTGGGACTTTTCAGTTTAGAAAAGAGGAGACTAAGGGGGGATATGATAGAGGTATATAAAATCATGAGTGATGTGGAGAGGGTGAATAAAGAAAAGTTATTTATTAGTTCCCATAATAGAAGAACTAGAGGACACCAAATGAAATTAATGGGTAGCAGGTTTAAAACTAATAAAAGAAAGTTCTTCTTCACACAGTGTGTAGCCAACCTGTGGAATTCCTTGCCAGAGAAGGCTAGAACTATAATAGAGTTTAAAGAGAAACTAGATAATTTCCTGGAGATTAGGTCCATAAAAGGCTATTAGCCAGGGGATAGAAATGGTGTCCCTGGCCTCTGTTTGTCAGAGGCTGGAGATGGATGGCAGGAGATAAATCGCTTGATCATTGTCTTTGGTCCACCCCCTTTTGGGCACCTGGCGCTGGCCACTGTCGGCAGACAGGCTACTAGGCTAGATGGACCTTTGGTCTGACCCAGTATGGCTGTTCTTATGTTCTTATAAATTAATGTCTTAGAGGAAGAGGGTTTGGGGTATGAACTTCAGGCTTTTGCTTGGTCTCCTGAAAATGTATTTAAATTAAAACAGACAATTATGCCACAATGTTTTCTGTCAGCAGTAGGGAGGAGCAGAAATAAGGTTTTGCATTATTTGTCTTGAAGCCCCTGAGTTATGAGACAGTACTGTATTGCATCAGTCAGAGGGCAAATGCAGTTATAGGAAAGATTCAGTGAGTCAGTTAAAAACAAAAAGCCTTCTGACCTTAGATGTTTAAGTGAGACCCAACTTTGAATGCTCCGTTTGCCATATCTCTTTGCAAGAAACCAGACTGGAGCCAATGGAAGCTTTTTCCTGTAATTGTTGAAGAAAATGTAGTATTTTTCCGCATAGACCCTTCAATAGTATGAAAAATAATCAACCTTGGGGGAGACAAAGGTTACATAATCCTCATAGCCTTTATTAAGCAAGACTTCCCACTGCTGTTGGTGATTGCATTAGCCAATCCCATTAAAATGGCAATACCTCTCTCTGCATTTTTATTATGTAGAAATATCTGTCTTAAACCTCATCCAAGAAAAATTACTGTTTCTCTATATGCCTTGTAAAGGGAATCACAAGTTCTTATGACTACAAGGGAGAAACCTAGTAGATGCTTATAGAAATGTTTATTTTTTAACACAACACAAAGAGAAAGAGTTGCCTTGATGTTTAGCCATTGAACTGCAACTTGAAATATATTTGTGCAATTCCTGGTTCAATCATAAACTTCCTGTGTGACTTTAGGAAAGTCTTGTGATCTTTCTGTATCTCAGATCCTGATCTGTATACCAGGGAATATACTTTATTTCACCTGGCTTGTGTCTGTCTTGCCTACATAGCCTGGAAGCTCTTTGAGGCAAGGGCTGGCTCTTACTATGTGTATACCATACCTACCACAATGGAGCCCTGATCTCAGTTGAGGACACAATGTGCTACGATAATACAAATAATAAAAGAACCTGTATATGAGATGTAAACTTGAGACTTGGATATCACATAAAAATGTAGCATATTTTTATTTTATTCTGAAGTGTTACTACATATGGATCGATTCTCATAATGAACAAAAGAAATGGTTAAAAAAATACCTGGTTGCATTTTCAGCTTCTTAGACCCACAAAATCATGATTTTAAAACTACTTTTAAAGTTTTCTTTAAAAGAGTGTCCTAAAGACACAAAACTTCAAAAAGAAAACCTAAAAGGATAAGAAATAATACAGACCTAGCCAACTTAATTTGACTTGCAAGTACATATGGAAATTTTAATTATATCAGTTGCAAAGGTCATAAAACTGAGTAGTCAGGAAAAAGAAAACTTGTTTTTGTTAGCTTGTCAAATCTCTTTTTTTTGTCACAAGCAATTTACTTTTTTAACATGAAAACTAGTACCATTGAAAATACGTATTTGCATAATTTGCATAGAGCTGTCCTAACACAAAAAAGGGAATGCAAAGCAGCATTGTTTAAACTTGGCAAACATTATTGTGGGTTTCTTTTTACCTCTGCAAAAACTTTGAGTTTTATAACTTTTAGCTTTACTCAACTTATGGGTGGTAGTAAACCGTGTCTTTGATAAAGCTGTGGTTTTTGCATGAAGCAAGCAAAGTAAGTTGTGAAAAATGAGTAGATTGGTGTTGGCTATCTTAGCCAACCTTACTTGTGGTTGTAAAGGTATTTAGCAATCCCTTCCCACAGTATGCATTTCAAAAATTTGTGATTGCTTCACTCTTATTTGTTCCATAGGTATTATTACATGTTTGTCTATTGGAAAAAGTAGAGAAAAAAACGTAAGTATTAATGTGCTTTTAAAGTATACTTTTTTAGCACATTCATACTTCAAATTTCAAACAATACTAATAACAAAATCATTAAATGTACCTAAATTTGACTTCTCCAGCCCTTTGTAGTGCTTTTCTTCATTGTATAAGAATTTTTTAAACCAGACTTTTAAATAATATCAGAAACCTAATGGCCAGGAAGAATATGTAAGACCTGATTATTCAGTTATTTCTTATGCCTGCACAGAGCTCGTTTTTCTAGGGGCAGTCACTGTGTAGGGGATCTTCCCACATGGAGTAATTTGCAGAATTGGGACCTTTGCTGTAATATTTTTTTTCAAATGAAAGTTTTTAAATTAACAAAAAATATCCATCTGTCTTTAACAAAAAGTAAGTGCCTTGCTGTAAGGTTTTTTTTTAAGGGAGGATAATTGGGAAGTGAATTGTTTTGTGGTTTTGATTGCATTTTAAAGAAGGGCCATTTTAAGAGAAAAGTGGGAAAAGATAATTTATATATTTAATGTAAATCCAGACTAACTTTCAAAGCATATGGTCTGGTATCTACCAAGCTTGTTGGGCATACAAAAAGAAACCTGAATTTAAAGAGAGAAGTGAACTAAATAAATATCGAAGGGTATGTCTACACTACCCTCCTAGTTCGAACTAGGAGGGTAATGTAGGCATACCGCACTTGCAAATGAAGCCCGGGATTTGAATTTCCGGGCTTCATTTGCATAAGCGGGGAGCCGCCATTTTTAAAACCCCGCTGGTTCGAACCCCGTGCAGCGCGGCTACACGGGGCTCGAACTAGGTAGTTCGGACTAGGATTCCTATTCCGAACTACCGGTACACCTCGTTCCACCTACCTAGTTCGAGCCCCGTGTAGCCGCGCTGCACGGGGTTCGAACCAGCGGGGTTTTAAAAATGGCGGCTCCCCGCTTATGCAAATGAAGCCCAGGAAATTCAAATCCCAGGCTTCATTTGCAAGTGCGGTATGCCTACATTACCCCCCTAGTTCGAACTAGCGGGGTAGTGTAGACATACCCATAGGGTATGTCTACACTTGCTCCCTAGTTTGAGCTAGGGATGCAAATGTAGGCAACCGAAATTGCTAATGAAGCGGGGATTTAAATATCCCATGCTTCATTAGCATGATCTCGCTGGCACGTTACTCCGCTGAACAGCTGATTCGAACCAGGAAGTGCGTGCCGGGACTCATTAGTTTGAACCAAACCCCTTGGTTCGAACTAATGTTACTCCTCGTTTTCAATCCTAGGATTAAAAATGAGGAGTAATGTTAGTTTGAACCAAGGGGTTTGGTTCAAACTAACGCGCACTTCCTGGTTCGAATCAGCTGTTGAGCAGAGTAACGCGCCGGCAAGATCATGCTAATGAAGCGTGGGATATTTAAATCCCTGCTTCATTAGCAATTTCGGTCACCTACATTTTCATCCCTAGCTCGAACTAGGGAGCAAGTGTAGACGTACGTACCCATAGTGAAATAAATTTACATGTGACATATTTCATTTAATCTCTAAAACTCTATTTAGGGTTGTCACAACTGAGGCAAGTTATTGAAACAGTACTGATATATGCAATTTTTAAATTTGTTTTTTCCTAATTTTTACTTTTATGTACAAAAAGTAGATTATGGAAACATTCTAATCAGTACTTTGATCAGAATCAGAGGGGTAGCCATGTTAGCCTGTAACTGAAAAAAAATTAAAAAACAACTAATGGTCCTGCAGCACCCTAGAGACTAACAAAAAATGTAGATGGTATCATGAGCAATGTTCCTGCTAAGCTGCGTGGCAGCACAGCTTCACAGGCGATTAATCAGCTCCAGGCAAGGAGACCTGAGCTTCTGACTCAGTGGAAATGTGTAATCACCTGTGAAGCTGTGCTGCCTCACATCACAGAAGGAACACTGATCATGAGCTTTCATGTACACAACCCACTTCTTTGTGGGTTGTGCCCACGAAAGACCAGGATACCGTCTACATTTTTTGTTAATCTCTAAGGTGCTGCAGAACCATTCATTGTTTTTAAGGGTTTTTAGTTTGTTTGTTTTGGAAGAAGAATGTGTATGTAGGAGAGAAATCAGGCTGATTTTTGTAAGGAGGGGAGAATTTGTCTTCACTCTGCTTAGATTTCAGGAGTATTACCATACTTAAAATGTACATACAATTGAATTCTCATATTGCAGTAAAACCCAGATGCTTCAAGTTCTTGAGTCATGCTCCTTGGTTGGTCTAATTTTATGAACTGTGTGTTGCACTTAATCCAAAAATGAGCAAAACAGATTAGCCTGTTTTGAAAAATATTACAGTAGTATGTAGTTGCCAAGTCAAGGCCACATTGGCATTGGTGTTCAGACAAATAATAAAAAATAGTCCCTGCTCAAAGAATTTACAGTGGGATTAAAGCTATATCAGCTTTCTTTCTGTATCAGAAGAACCACAGAATATGTGAAAAGCCTAGTATTTCAGTGATAATTAAATATTTGTATCACTATTTTGTGGCTAACATATCACTGAAATGTACACAGAATAACTTGAGTGAAGAGTATGGAATGGCAACCTATTAATTGCCTGCAACTGAACATCAAGGCCTCAGTTCAACAGAGCACTTAAGTGAGTGCTTATGTTTAATTGATTTTAATGAGCCTATGTGTGCTTAAAGGGCTTCTCTGTGGGAACAGTTAATTTGTGGCAGGCTGGGGTGTAAATCCTCTCTGCTCTAGCCTGCTGAGCACTAAGTGTTGGCGTGGATCCTGGTTCTGCACACTGAAAGTTCTGTCGTTCACTTTGATCTATTCCAGTTTCAAAGCAGGGTAAACAAAAATACCTTACAGAACTTTCAGTGTCCAGAATGGATTCTTAGTGCACTTCAGGCTAATGCAATGTACTTTTGCACCCCAGCTTTTGTATACACAAGCTCAAAGTTAAATTCATGCATACTTTTTTTTTTAG
The DNA here is from genome assembly GCF_049634645.1 of Pelodiscus sinensis. Lineage (NCBI taxonomy): Eukaryota > Metazoa > Chordata > Testudines > Trionychidae > Pelodiscus > Pelodiscus sinensis. Next base: position 96,568,890 of record NC_134713.1, on the reverse strand, counting down.
GATCGATGCCTAGGGAATTGTTGAATATATGTTGTACAGGTTGGACCTCCCTCGTCCGGCACCCTCAAGACCTGACTGGTCCTAGATAAGGGTTTTTTCCAGTCCAAGAGAGATCATTTCAGTCCCCTCCCACCTCCAGCATCCTGCCCTCCTCCCCCCTCCCCCCCAAAAGCCCAGCTGAGCTGCGCGCTAGCTCACACTCTCCTCCCCAACACAGCTGAGCCATGCACTGGATTTTAGAGGTGCAACCTGTAGTTTATACAACCAGTGCTTATGTCACTGTACTACTTCTGAAAGCAAGTGACAGCTTGCCCTTTCTTGTAACTGGCTATTTCTATTTTTTTAAATAGAATTTAGAAACTAATAAAATAGAAGTAGGCTAAGTTTGTCATAATTATTCTCCACAACTAAAATGTAAGGGTCTGATCTATAACCCACAGAAGTCACAAGAAATATTTCTATTGACCTGCATAGGCTGAACATGATTGATGATATAATTATTGGCTTCCTTTTTTTTGTTTTTATATGTGTTACTGGGAAAAACCAATTTCAGCCAACTAAACTGATTTTATTTCAAGGAAAATAAGTGAATATGGTCACAGGCATTTATGCAATATTTTCTCACCAATTTATGATCAAAAGCAGTCAATGACAATAGGTGTAACTTATGTTTCGTTTGACCATATAAATGCCTCAGATTCTCTTCATACATTTTACCTGCGTTGTCTAGGATAATACATTAGTAATAGTTTGAAAAGGGATAGAAATGTAGCCGTGTTAGTCTGGTGTAGCTGAAACAAAATACAGGACTATGTAGCACTTTAAAGACTAAAAGATGGTTTATTAGATGATGAGCTTTCGTGGGCCAGACCCACTTCCTCAGATCAAATAGTGGAAGAAAATAGTCACAACCATATATACCAAAGGATACAATTAAAAAAAATGAACACAGTTGAAAAGGACAAATCAAATTTCAGAACAGAAGGGGGATGCGGGGGAGCGGGGAAGGTAAATGTCTGTGAGCTAATGATATTAGAGGTGATAATTGGGGAAGCTATCTTTGAAAAGGGTTTGTATTTGTGGTAACTGCAGGTATGCAAAGAAACTCTATAGCAAATCAGATTGCAGCTATTTTATCTATGTCATTATGGAAATAAGCATGTTTGCTACAGGTGTCTTTTGTGTAATCTTCATAAACAAGTACCTGGTGTTTTGTGTAAATATGTTGCACAGTTTGCAAAGAATAATTTTCACTATGACTATATTTAACCCCTTTCCTCATAAGTGCTCTCTTTAAACGCAGTTTAATTTAAAATACCAGAATGGAGTGTTATTTTCCATTTCTGAATTTGGTCTAGCATATAAATAGTTTGTAGGCCAATATGAATAAGAGTTACTACCCATATACATAACTGTACATTATATTTGTGCTCTGGGGTGTTTTATTTATTCTATCAGTTTTTTACTACTCTGTTTTTGTTAAGCATTTAAACTTTCATGTATATGTCAAACCATCTTTTTTCAACTTTCTGTTCCTAAATGTTTTCCCTGCAAAAGCATGATGCCTTCAATTTGACACTCAGTGTGTCTCGAATTTAATAATTATTTATGGTAAGTAAATACTTACATACAATTCTTGCATCAGTACGTAACCCAGGAAATTACAACTTACTTTCTGATTTGCCTTTCCTATTACAGACCGGCTCAAATCTCATGCTTCCGGCTCCATCACTGCTCTCGCCGCACTCCAAGTTAAGATTGCCCAGTACTCTGGGCACTTCACTGATTCCTCAGTATCCTTTCATTACTCAAAGTGGTGAGTCTCTTTCCTTATCTGATTACTGTCTCTAATGTATGGATGCTGTTTTAGTTGATGAGTATTTTTCCTTTGTTATATTAATCAAGTATGCAGCACTTCATGTAGTAGTAAATATGTCATATGTGCCATTATTTGTTCATTACATTATTTACTATCATTACCTCAAACTGTTTTTTCTTCAGCTGGACACATTGTTATGCTGCATTTTTAGAACACGACATTAGCTCTAGATTTTCTTAGTTTTTATCATCTTTAGTGTCAAGGTACTTTAAACACAATAAAAGCTATTAAATGAGCAATCACATTTTAAAATGCACAATTGTTGAAAGAAGATAAGGAGAAATACAGTTTGTTTACAAATTGGGAATGGGCTATTTACAGGGTTTAGATTTTAAACTTATCTTTAGGTTTAAAAACAGCATTTAAAAAAAATGCTTAAATGAATCCACAGACTTCAGAAAAAAGACTAGAAGCAACAGAATTGCATGTTTTCTGAAATTCTTGCATCTTGGTTTCAAATTGCAATTGTGATCAAAATAATAATTTATTGCAAAATAGCATATTTGATGTCTGTTTGGACTGCCTGGTAATATGATACATAAAATTATTAAGTTATTGTTATTAATCCTGTTCTAAGGACTAACAAAGAACATGGCCCAAATGTGCTAAGTATTGTTATGAACACAAAGTATGTTAAAAGTACTTTTATTTTGTAACTTTAGGACAGAGCAAGAGGTAGAAGAAAAAAGGGTACCATATAATGAGAAAGAAAATTGAGATTTAAAAAAAAAAATGTTTAATGTAGTTTGGTAGAGAAAGATAAATGAGTTCTGTTATTATATAGAATTAGCTTTAAAAGAGGTACTAATAATTATACTAATAATTATATGTAATATGCTTTTTCCTTATGTGAGCTAAAAGACTGACCACAAGGAACTGGGAGATGAAATTCTAATTTTCCTCTGCTACTGATTCGCTGTCTGACTTTGGCTGTGTTGGTTAAGCTTTCTGGGTTTCAGTTTCCTTATCTGTAGAACAGTTATAACAGTACCTTAGCAATAACTGATTCCCTCACAGGTATATGATGAGGCTAATTAATATTTGTTCAGTGCTTTGAAGTGTGAAGATCTCAGAAAAATAATAAGTATTAATATTTCAGCTCATGGAATGAACATTTTAATTTAGTGGAGTGGCTCTTTCAAGAAAATAACCAGACACTTTAAATCTAGACTGTAATTAACTCTGTAAGTAATCACTCCCAAATTATATTGTCCTGTATCTTCCTTTAGATCTAAGCAAGAAAAAATGTTTTGACTAGGGCTTCTTACATAGATTGATAAATCATGAATGCGTGCTACCACTGTGCATGCATGTGTGTCTACAGTCCCATTGTTACCAAAGCTTTTCTTAAATGCAGAAAATTCTTTGTGGGGAAAGTATAGCCAAGAGACTACAAACACTACGGAACATATGCTTCTAAAGTATCTTTCAAATATACATTTGGAACAACCAGAAAATCAAGATTCTTGGGAATAACACCTTAGATTACAGGATACATAGGCAAAATTAAGTTTCCCATGAGAAAATTTGTAAGAATCCTAAGTGATCCAATTATTTTATTTTCTGTTTCAGTTTGTAGTGCTGTGCTAGAATTGTTTTAACAGAAATGTAAGGAAAAAGCTTCACGCATATAGTTTATTTTTCACCATCAGCTATCACATATGAAGAAAGATACTGGTGTTATTCAATTCAACTTATTGTTGTTTAGTTTTAGTATTGAATACTACGGAATTTGCACTACAATAGAGATACTTCACCATATGAGCATGCAACATAGAACCTGTGTTTCCCTGATTACCTTGTATTCCTGATTGTGTACTATCTTTTTAAAAGTCTGGATACTCAAATTCATCTGGCATCTGAAGCAGCAAATCATCCTCTTAGAACAGAGATTCTTAGTGTCCATTGGCTATGAAAAGATTGCTCAAGGGCCTAGTCCACATTTCCTCTCCAGTATTCCTCTTTCTTCCAGAACTCCTTGACAAACAGATCTTCATGTGATTTTAATTTAGAACTGAAAATACTCAGAGCAGAATTCCTGAATGACAAAAGTGCAACAAAGCACTTAAGTACATGGACAAAGAGTTCTTTTAAGCATTTGGTTAGTATGGTTGCATATTCTGCTACCTGTGAAATGTTATTGGTGATGAAGACTATATTGCAGCACTGGCATATGTATCCATCTCTTCTTTGAAGAAGCAGATGTTGTAATCCAGCTGCTCCCCATAGTAGAAAACAGCTGGGTGTTTCATCTTGTGGTTAGTGACAATGAAGGTAATACTAAGGATTTGTCTTGAGCTTGCAGGGTCTTTCAGAAGTAGCTATGAATGCTCTTTTTTTATTGCTGCAAAAAGAAAACTTGAACTGCTACAGTTTTTTTATCCAAATGTCCCCTAGCAATTTTAGTAGCTGTCCTACATGAGTTACTATACATGTAGCAATTCAGGTTTTTTCCCCACGTGCATTTGGTGTCTTAAGCCTGTTCTGACGCAAACTCTACTACTCTTACTTGAGGAATGTCAGTTTGGCAGTGTTTACATTATTGAGCTGGTAAGAATTTTAAAATGCTTAGCATCCTGTAACTTGTAGTGCTGCCATACTTCATGTCATGTTTATTAGTTTTGGGTGCTGAGGCAAATGGAGACTCTCTGAAGCTTTTTACAAGCCATGATCAGAATAAAAATAAGTATTGGTCTCTTCTTTCTCTCCTCCAAAAATCACACTAATAGAGAATATCAGTAACATATGTCACATACTGTGTGTTATCAATATGGTGATATGATTATATGATATTGTAATAGGATCATTGGAGGGTTGGATGGTCTAGTGGGTAACTCCCACCTTGTCATTAGGGTAGTGAAATACAGGCAGTCCCCGGGTTACGTACAAGATAGGGACTGTAGGTTTGTTCTTAAGTTGAATCTGTATGTAAGTCGGAACTGGCGTCCAGATTCAGACACTGCTGAAACTGACCGCCAGTTCTGACTTACATACAGAATCAACTTAAGAACCCCAGGCGTCCCCAAGTCAGCTGCTGCTGAAACTGATCAGCAGCTGATTCCAGGAAGCCCAGGGCAGAGCAACTCTGCCTGGGGCTTCCTGTAGTCAGCGCTGGTCAGTTTCAGCAGAAGCTGACTTGGGGATGCCTGGGGCAGAGCAGCTGGGGTGCTGCTGGGTTGCTCCAGTAGCGCCGCTCCTGGGTGCTACTGGACCAACCTAGCAGCACCTCATCTGCTCTGCCCCAGGCGTCCTGATTCAGCCGCTGCTGAAACTGACCAGCAGCGGCTGAATCAGGACCTGGGGCAGAGCAGCTGGGGTGCTGCCGGGTTGGTCCAGTAGTGCCCAGAGCGGGCGCTGCAGGACCAATCGGCAGCGCCCCAGCTGCTCTGCCCCAGAGTCCAAAACAAAAGCCTGGTCTGCTGGGGGGGCGGGGAGCACACTAGCTGCCCTCCCCCCCCCCCCAGCAGACCAGGGACACGGGGAGCAGAGCCTCTGAGGCTTTGCTCTGGCAAAGCCTCAGAGGCGAGGGACCCCCCCCGCGGCTGCGGCTTCAGTCCGGGAGCCTGTGGTCTGCTGGGGACGGTCCCCAGCAGACCACAGGCACCCAGATTGAAGCGGCAGCAGCGACGGTTCCCCGCGCCTCTGAGGCTTTGCTCTGGCAAAGCCTCAGAAGCGCGGGAACCCGCCCGGTGCCCCTGGTCTGCTGGAGACGGTCTCCAGCAGACCAGGGGCACCGGAGCAGCTTACCAACGGGGCTTTCTCGCCCCGACTTCCGGGGCGAGAAAGCCCCGTTCGTAAATGCGGATCCGACATAAGTCGGATCCGCGTAAGTCGGGGACTGCCTGTAAAGAACCTGAGCCTGCCCACTCTATCAGACTCTAACCCAGAGACCTAGGTGGGTCAACAGTGTTTGGCCTCCGAGGGGGCCTTCTGAGTTACCCTTCCTGGGTTCTTTCCTGCTGTTGCTTTTCTCCCTCAGCTGCTGGTCCCAGATTAAGGCGGGGGGGGGAGGATATAGAAATCAAACCATCAGCCCCAATCAGCCTCAGCATATAGTCATGTTCTCAAAGGGAGGCTTCTTCAGCCCCTTTTGTCTAGAACCATTAGGGTAGGTCTGTCTTCCTCCCCCAGCCTCTCCCTTCTGAGCTGGGTTGCTCCTTTTTCAACTCTGTCTCTAATTGGAATATGTTCTGCAGAGCTGGAGATGGGGCTAGCTGGGTCTGGTAATTTCCTTTAATCCTTTCCAGCTCTATGTGGGGGTTGTAGATTATCACAGATATAATCTCAAAATTTTGATAAAATACAAGAAGCTGCATAAATTCTTCATTTGTACAAAAACTTAAGTTTATTCTTGATTTGGCCATGGTAAATACATTCCTGAAAGAACAATCAGATGTACAGAAAGGATATTTATCTCTACCATTGAAGGCAAGTCTTTGTTCATAACACAGTGTAAATATTGTTCAAAGCAGTTTATCATTCTTCTTCACGTGATTGCTCATATCCATTCTAGTTAGGTGTGTATGCTTGCCGCATGCACCAGTGTCAGAAGTTTTTCCCCTAGTAGCATCCAAAGGGAACGGTTTGGTGATCTCTGGAATGGCACCATCATGGCACAACACACTCCCCAGCCCTTTGACTCCTCTCCTTTTTTAGCAGCTCTGTAGATAGTTATTCAACCAGTTAATAAGTTAGTTTAGCAGAGTTAAATCGCCCTGGTTGGGACATTTGCCTAAGGACAAGGCATGCCTTGATTCTCAGGCTTCAAACCTTGTGTACTGTGCAGGCATCCTATGCTCATGAACGACTCACATGATAATTGTCTGTGATGTGTCAGTGAGGGGCACATTAGTGATAGGTGCCAGATTAGCAGATAATTCAAGCTCCATACCAAGGATAGAGACATTTGCTTGAATGCACACTAAATGGAATTAGCATTGTCCCCAGCAGGGGAGAAGGTGCCTGTCTCCACCTTAGGCATTGTGCTTCTGGTGCGGAATGCTCCTTCGGTTCCATCCTTCAGTCAGCACCACTCGCTTTCACCATTCCCAATGAGGAAGGCTTCAGCCAAGGACTGCTCCTCTCTATCCTAAAAAGCCAAGGACAAGTAGGGAGGGGAAGCTGGGCCTGTGTTTGGTGGCTCATTGTCTCCACCAGGAAGTCGAACTTTGACTCAGGTGTAGTGGTCCAACCCTGCCCAGCCCATATCATCAGCATTGGGCAGCAACAGTGACCTCTAGCACCTAGAGGCACCATTGACTGCAGAAGCCCTGTGAACGGCAACGTTTATTCTGGCTATGACAGTACTGGTGGCACTGATGCCAAGTGTGCCCCAGTCTCGAGGCAAGTCTGCCTTGGTTCAGGGTATCATCCCTACAGTAGTGCTTGTCCCCAAGGGGATTGGAATGCCAGCACACTCCCATGCGAAGCCATCAAGTCTCAGATTCTGAAGACAGGCATCGCAGACACCCCTTCGTTCTCCTGATATGGGACAAAGGCAGGGTTCAGGATAGCACTCGCCAGTGCAGTCTTGCTGAGGCTCATGTTCCCTGGATTGCGAACCATGAAAAGAGATCAGTGTCACTGAGGCCTTAGTACTGTTCCTACGACCGCTCCCCAGAACACAGGTCATCTCCAGAAGACCGGCACCTGTCCCGGTCTTGATGGTCCTCATAGTCTGGATACTCCTTGGACCACTTGTCTCACTTCTGCTCTCAGTCCTGTTCCAGATCCTAACACTGAAGGGGTAGTGGGAGGCATAGATTACTGAGTGACTGCTGAAGAAGAGTCTTTTCATGGTCAGAGAAACACTGGCCCAGAGTGTGTACCACAGATGTGAGCCCTGTGTTTCCTGGTCACCAGGAAATGTATTCATACAATTAGAGGCTGGCACAGAGCAAGGGTTCCTTCGCCCGCCTTGGGTGCCACCCCAGCCCTCGGAATTGCAATTGCTAGTATGTCCGCAAGGACAGTGGCTGGTGCCCTGGTTCCCGTGAGAACCCTTGGGAGTTTACAAAGCAGCCCGGGTTTCCAAGTCGGTGTCAGGGATGTCAGAGAAACTCTTGGCCTCAGCATCTCAACCACCAAACCAGTGCAAACTGCTGGAGAAAAAAACCATGCACTCCAAAACCCCTAAAAAACCCCATGGAGATACCTCAGGGACAAGGAGTGGAAACTCCGGCACTGGTCTCCTCTTCATCTTCCCCAGATGCAGCTGTTTCACTCGCTTCTCTCCCAATGCCGCAGGATGATAAAAGAGTACATCAGGAGGTCCTAAGGTGGGTAGTCTAGAACCTGGGTGTCAGGCGGTACGCCCCTGACGGGGGCTCCTGCCCCCTTCTACTGGCCCGCGTCTCAGTCCGGGCCTATACCGCACCCCGAAGTCCCCAAAAGTCCAGGCCCCTCTATCAGGGGATATACGGTATCAATGTCCCAACACAAAGTGCAGGCCCCTCTATCAGGGGATATATGGTATCCGAGACCTAATCCCTTGGGGAAGCCTCTCCTGGCCCCAGGACTGGTTATCCAGGGGGGGGGGTCTGCGTGGTAGGGGGACCCGGGCCCTCCCTCTCCACCGGGTCCCAGCCCAGGGCCCTTTAGCAGGGTCTGTGGCTCCTGCCGGCTCGGCGGGGAATCCGGCTCATACACGCTGAGCCAAACTTTATATCCTTTGCCCTGGGCTGCTTCCTACCACGCCCCGGTTCCCCTGGGGCCCATTTGCCTCTGAGGCAGTACCTGCCGGGGTTGTGGGTATGCTTTGGTCTCCTGGGGTTGGGGCCTGATTCCTCGGTGTCAGGGTCCGGCACAGGCAGCGACTTTGATCCCAGCAGCTGCAAAAACACTGGCCTGGCCTGGTCTCCTCCCTCACCCGGCGGTCCCCCTGCCTGCCGGGCTCCCTCTGCCTTTATACCCGGCCTCTGCTGGGAGCATGCCCAGCAGGGCCGGAAGGGCGGGGCCCTCTCCGCCAGCTGGGCTTGGGCTACTCCCTGCCCTGCAGAGTGGGTCCTGTTCGCCCCGTCACACTGGGGTTATGGGCAGAAGAGATGGAGGAGACTGCAGACATCCCTTTGGTATGCTCAGTGCCTCAGCCTCAGGACATGTTGCCCTACCATTATACGAAGGAGTCTTGAAAATAACCAGTTTTCATTGGCAAACTCCCTCCTCCCTGACCCGCATTTCTAAGAGAGCTCAGAGAAAGCAATTTGTGCCTGCAAAGGCCACTAGTATCTCTACTCAAACCTCTCCTGTAATAGAAGCTGTCAATCACAAGAAGAGACAAAGGCACCCAAGGGTACACCAAAAAATAAAAACCTGAAATGGCTAGATTTATTTGGACATAAATTTTATTCATCGGCTAGCATTTAATTATAGGTGACTAATCACCAGGCCATGTCCCTCAGTGGGATCTTAGCCTAGTCCTCTCCTGACTCATAAAGCCACCCTTAGAGATGCTTGGAGTCTGTTCCCTCTTGCATTTATCCTGGATGGTGGTGTTTTTGGTTGTGGTGACATCAACGAAACATGTATCAGAAATTTGAGCCTTAACTTCAGAACCTTCGAACACTGTTTTCTTCAAGAACGAGGTCCATCTCTGCCCCCAACCACACTTCCTGGTGAAGGTGGGCTCCTCCTTCCACGTGAACCAAGACATCTTGCGTGTGTTCTGCCCCAAACCTCACAAGACAGAGGAGGAGGAGTAGTGGTGGCAGCACACCTTGGATGTCAGGAGTGCCTTGGTCTTTTATCTGAAATGGACTAAGCCATTCTGCAAATCAGTCCAGCTTCTTATTGCTATAGCTGACAGGGTGAAGGTCATGTCAGTGTCCACGCAGCAACTGCTAACTGGATTACCTCATGTATTTGGACCTGCTTTGACCTGGCTAGGGCTCCCACTGCAGATCGTTTGAGCTCATTCAACAAGGGCCCAGGTGGTTGACTGCTTGGAGTCACATCATTTGGAATGGATATGAGCAATCACTCGAAGAACAAAAAATAGTTACTTTTACTGTAACTGGTTTTCTTTGAGATATGTTTCTCATGTCCATTCCACAATCCTCCCTCCTTCCCCAATTTTGGAGTTTCTAGCAAGGAGAAATTGATGGTGAGGAGAGCACGCAGTACCCCTTATACTGCGCCATGGTGGTGCCACTACAGGGTTCACCAGACCCGCTCCCCTATGGATGCTGTTAGAGGGAAAATTTACAATATTGGTGCATGTGGCAAGCACGCACACCTAAAGTGGAATAGACATGAACAACACATCTCAAAGAACACCAGTTAAAAAAAGATACTTTTTTTTTTTTTCTGAAATATGCCTTTTGCTTTACTAAATCTACTGCTGTAAGAGCTAACTTGAATTATTAGACATGTCACATAAGCTTGTCTGTGTTCATACCTTTTGAACATTTCTTAAATGAAGAGGAAAGATCCCTTTCTTGTACTTGCCAGTTTTTTCCCTTCACAGCCTTTTGCCTTTTATTCATTATTTTACATTAATTGAGGATTTCCTTTTGTGCTGTAGCTCTTCCTTACATGTATTGGTCAAAAATTTGTGAAATATCTATTGCTAAATTTGTGAAATTGCTCCATATTCCCTAAACGGATCATAACAATAGAAAAAGAAGCATTTAGTATCATATTATAGGTTAAACATTCTCAGATTAAGCATTGCTAAAAATTCCAACCAACAATAATTATGATTTTTTGACTTTCCTTGTTTATGGTCTTTTTTTATCCCTAACACATGCCATGGATATGATAGTCATAGGACTGGATAGAAAGGTCAAAGGTAATCTATCTGTTGGTTATCCAGCAAATACAGTATTTGAGAGTTTCCCCTCTTCTCTCTTCACATATAATGTAATATCCTTGACTCCAAAGTAATGTTTAATATTTGTGCATCTTCACAAACTCTAATATGATAAATGTCACAACACTTACGTGATGTATATAAAAGTTCTTATTCTTATTTCACAGACAGGGAAACAGAGATAACTGAGGGTATGTCTACATTACAAAGTTAATTCGAAATAACAGCAGTTATTTCGAATAAACTTTAATAGTGTCTACACTGGCAAACCTCTATTTCGAAATAAATTTGAAATAGTGGAGCCCTTATTTCAAATTTGGTAAACCTCATTCTACGAGGAGTAACACCAAATTTGAAATAGCTATTTCAAATTAAGTGCTGTGTAGACACTTAATTCTAAATAGGGGGCCTCCAGCCCTTCCCAGGGAGCCCTGGTGGCCAACCTGGGCACAACCAGGAAAACTTACTCTCCTCTCCCCCAGACCCGGAGCCATTAAAGGGGTAGACCCTGACTGCAATGCCTGTGCCAGCTCCAAGCCTGCCAGCCCAGAGCCAGCAGTGGCCACCGGGACCCCTGATCCAGTGGCCCCAAAACATGAGCCAGCAAGCCACTGGCAGCCAGCCCTCCACCACTCCCCAGAAGCAGTCTGCCAGCTCCCAGGAGCCTGACAGGGGCTGGAGAAGGTAGGCGCCTTCCTGCTTCAGGGTGGAGATCTTGGACCTTATTTGGGTTTGGGAGGGATGCCCCCAACGTCCATGATCTCTGCACTAGATGGAGGAATGCGGCCATCTATGGCAGAATAGCTGCCAGCCTGGCCACCAAAGGCCACATGCGAACCCAGGAGCAGGTTAGCATGAAAGTAAAGTTGGTCTGGTGAGCCTCCCAACCCTGAGCTCTGAGCTACCCCTCCCCTTACTTCCCCTTCCAGCTCCCTCCTCCCAGGTTTCCCCCTCCCCTCTTCCACCCTCTCTCTTCCCCTCTCCCACCTCCTTTTCCCAGTCTCCCCAGAGGTTCATCCTTCCCCCCCCCCCCCCCCAGTTTTGTTGAATAAACCCAGTTTCTATTTTTGAACATACGTGTCTTTTATTTGACATCAGGAAGGGGGGCTAGGGAGGGGTAAGTGGAAGGACGTGAGGGAGGAATGGGGTACAAGCCCCCAGTGGGGAGGACTGGGGAGGCTCTGAGGGCTCCTTGGGGTGGATGCTTTCCCGCAGGGCCTCGTGGATCCTGACAGTCCCCCCGATGGACCCCCTGGATGGCAGCCAGCAGCAAGTGCAGCCGGGCTGATGGCAACAACCCCACGAGACACAGCTCTGGCTCCATGAGGCTGAGTGCTGTGGTGTCCCGAGTGCGGGCAGTCAGGGCACTCCAAGACAGGACTGCTTTGCTGTCCCTCTTCGAGGTAGACAAGCAAGTGGGAAACCTTGAGAACTGTCTGTCCGGGGTGGGGGTAGGGTCCCTTTAAGAACGGAGCTCAGTTAGCCTCAGGCAGCCGCCCCACACACTAAGTCCTAACCTGATGCCCTGCCGGCACTGGTTCCGGCCAGCCTATACTTCGGTTCAGGGTCCACTCAGTGTGGACATGCTATTTCGAAATAGTTTTTGTGTATAGATGCGTTATTTCGAATTAGCTTTATTTGAATTAACTATTTCAAATTAAGTTAATTCTAAATAGCACTGTAGCATAGACATACCCTGAGAGATTAAGCAATTTCCCTACATTCAAAAGGAAGCTTGTGAGCGATAGGAATAAAACATAGGTTTTCTTTCTCCTAGTCCTATGCTTTTGCTGAGACTTTTTTCTTTCCCCATAGTTGGTCAGTAAGAATATGTCCTCTAATATGTGATTTATCTGGCCTTATCATTCTGATCTCCTGGGGGACTACGGTATGTTACACAGTAATACCGACTTCTTCATGGATGGCTATTCCAGTGGCCTGTGAATTATCTTTTTTTTTAATAACCATGCACTTTAACACTTTTGCTAAAATGGTGAGGGTTAAGTCTTTTAAAGAGTCCTTAGAAGATGTTCACACTACTAAAGCAGCTGCTTTTTCAAGACTAAATCCAGCTCTCTCACCAGGTGCAAGGGGGTTTCCCCAACTCCAAATCCACAGAGAAACAATGAAGTAAAGACCTTTACTGTTCTTGTGCCTTTGCTGGGTGCTGAGTAAATGGAATTTCCTCGTTGAGCAATAGGAGAGAGATTCTATGATCTATGCTAGATCTACATGAAAGCTTTAAAGAACATCTTTAATCCCTGCCTTTTGCAGTCATGTGCAGACTTCTTTTACTTGCCTTCCTCACTCTGCATATCTCTGCTCCTCTGCAAATTTCAGTGTTGAAACTCTCTCATCGTACTTTCCTGCACACAGTACTATCCAAGCCCTTCTCTCTTAATTACACCTTTGATTTCCTCATCATGCTCTCATCTTTGTACTGTCTTCCATGATGCCCTATTTTCTTGGTCATTACTTATTAAAAACTAATAAATTCAAAACCAATGCCCTCAGCTTTTAAACTTTAATTCCCTGGAGGACCTATTACAATTAAACTTAAAAAACAACAAATGGTCTGGTAGCACTTTATAGACTAAACAAAACATGTAGATGGTATCATGAGCTTTCGTGGGCACAGCCCACTTCTTCAGATGACCGGAGTTCTTCAGATGCCCACGAAAGCTCATGATACCATCTACATGTTTTGTTAGTCTATAAAGTGATACCAGACCATTTGTTGTTTTTTAAGTTTGTCCTGTACAGACTACCTCGGCTATCCCCTAAAGCTTGTATTACAATTAGTAATTGGTCTGATAATTAACACTGGCTTTGTGAAAGATCACTGTTTAACTGTGAATACAGCCCAGCTACTTTCACTAAAATATTGACTTAATTGCAATTAATGAATTAAACCTGCTGTTAAAAATAAATTATATCTGTCTTAGGAACATGATGGTTCTTGTTTTTAGGGAGAAAAATATGTTGGCAAAGATGAGAACAATTAGAATGTTTCTCTCAGTTAGCACAGCTGATAGACAAGGGGGTTTTCCAGCTAAAGAAAGTGAAAGCAACTTCAAAGGACTCTTTCTTTCTCTCTTAAGATATTAGCCAAGCTGATTATTGCAGTTAAACCCTCCATTATATTTGAGGGACTACTTAAAATAAATTTTAAGTCTCAGATAAATGATAATATCAAAAATCTTACAGCTTAAAAAGATACCAAAAATGAATTCTGCTTCTACATTTATTAAATACCCATAAAATAACACATTTTCTCCCTTTCTTGTTGAAGGGGGAAGGCAAAAGCTTTGTAACAAAATCCCTCTCCTATGCAAAGATGCTCACTGTTCATGACTAATATGCATGTTTACATACAAACTCTCATGATTTTTTTCTTCTCTTAGAATTTTATTTTGCTACCCATCTTTGTAGTATGTGAGCACCTGCCACACAAAACCAGTAGCAATGGTGAAATTCCTGTGTGATTTCATGGAATCTCTTCTTCCTTTTCTGGGTTAGAAAATAATTTCTTTCTGTTAGTAAGCATATAGTCCCACTTTATTCTCTACACTTTTGTAAATACTACTCCAGTTGCTTATTTGATTCTGATTTACAAGCTGTTTTAGATCACATGCTTCTCCAACTCTTTACATAGACTGGATTTTAATTTTAACTGTAAAATTGCATTAAGTCACTCTGAACTATACATTCACAAAGGATTTGGATAAGAAATTAGATTTGTTTTCCAAAAAATAATGGTCTTTTTTCTTATGTTTTTACCTGGTTCTTAACTCAAGTAAGTTTTTTCTTTATTTAAATCTTTTTTCTGGGTTGGAGCTGGGGATGAGGGCTTCAGTATATAGGGTGCCTCAAGGATAGAAGACAACCTCTGCTCCATCCCCCTTACCACTGCAGTTTGGCACTACGTGAGAAGTGTCTGTTTATGGCCTCTATAGCTACTGCGGGCACAGCCAGGAGAAGGGTGCATGTCCCCCAGCTTGGGGACAGACAGATACACAGACCGGCAGACATACAGACAAACTCTCTGAAATATATAGCAGATAGCTGCCTCTTTCTCACCCCCTCCTGGCCAGGTGGGATTATAGCTGCCCTGGTCTCCATCTCTGGCCTCTTGCTGCCCCCTGTGGTCATTCTTAGGGATGTTAGCTATCAGATAATTGAATAGACATGTAATCGCATGAAATTTTAGCGGTTCATGACCATTCAGTAGTCCCCGGGGGCGGGAACAGCAGCCAGTGCACTCCTAGCCCCGTTCCCAGGGAACCCCCTGCCATCCCATGTCGCTGCTTCTCTATCAGACAGCAGCGCAGGGTGGCAGGCGGAGCTGGTCCATGAGGAAATCCAGTTTAAACCAGTCTGTTTAAACTAGTTTAAATGGAGGGAGCAGCATGGGTAGGGGGGGCCAGGCGGCACTGTGGAGCTGCTGCTGGGGAGAACTGGCTTTAAACCAGCTCCTCCCAGCACCAGCTCCTGCCTGCTCCCCGTCACCTCTGTAGGAGGCAGCAAGTGAGGGTGGGCAGGTCCTTGGAGCTGGCATGCACTGGGAGCTGGTTTGAAAGCAGACTCCCTGCATGTAATGGCTCCAGCCTGCCCCACTCACCCTCCATACTGCTGCCTCTCTATCAGAGGCAGCAGTACAGGGATGGGAGGGGGAGCAGGCAGATTCAGTGCTTGTGGGGAGCCTGCTTAAAGCCAGTTCCTCATGGGCACCGGTTCCTGCTCCATCTCCCCTCCTCCCCCGTCCCCTCCCCCTCCCATGCTGCCTCTGATATAGAGGCAGTGGGCGGGGGCAGGAATGCATGTAGTCAACAAGATTAACTGGCAAGCCTAAGCTTAGCAGTTAATCATATAGTCGACTACACTTTGACATCCCTAGTCATTCTGCAGTAATACTATCCCTCCTGTCAGACACTTCCTTTTCCATTTTATGAGAAACAGTCGAATTCTAGGCACATCCCATTGTTCTGGCACAACCAATCCCTTATCTTGCTTTAAGTTATGACAAGTGGAAGCTTGCAAACCAAGTGTGATGGTCCTAGCTATTACCATTTAGGAGAAGTTCTTGAACAGACTCACAAACAGACAGACAGAAACATATTTGTAGCATATAAAGTAAGATAAAAAAGAATTGGGGAGAGTCATAAAGCACTTATTAAAAGACTAGAGGGACAATATCCGCAACTGCTCTAAATCCCCAAAGATCAGGCTCTTCGTTTAAGTTTTTCTTTATCTCAAATTTTGATTTTTTCCTGTCAGGAAAAAAGAGACATAAGAGACCCCATGCCCCAAAAATACAAAAGCATTTTGTTTCAGTAAGTTTTTTTTTTAAAATTTTTCCCCAAAAAGAGAAAAAACTGAAAATACTGAACAAGAAAACTTAATTTTCTTAACACCTCTCCACCTCACAAAGTTTAATGTCTGTCTGACCATTATTTCCATACCAATACATTCTGTAGTATTTTTGTCCATAACATTATAAAATTCACATTGACTTCAGTGGAAATTAAATACCTGGATTTAATCCTCAGATGCAGCCAAACTGTTTGTGCTACCCTCATACTGAAGCTGCTGAGGGCCACATCAGCTCCCTGTGTAATTTAGAGTAGCCTCTGGGATGCACTGAATTATATTCATCTTTAATGTGTCCCAAGAATTTGTTTGGACACGTGCCCTGGCCATGCCTCCTCTAGAGTATTATAACTATAAGGCTACGTCTACACTGGCCCCTTTTCCGAAAGGGGCATGCTAATTTTACAGGTCGTAATAGGGAAATCCGCGGGGGATTTAAATATCCCCCGCGGCATTTAAATAAAAATGTCTGCCGCTTTTTTCCGGCTTTTAGAAAAGCCGGAAAAGAGCATCTACACTGGCCCCGATCCTCCGGAAAAAAGCCCTTTTTTAAGGCTTTTTTTTAAGGCTGGGGGATATTTAAATCCCCCGCGGATTTCCCTATTACGACCTGTAAAATTAGCATGCCCCTTTCGGAAAAGGGGCCAGTGTAGACGTAGCCTAAGTGTTTCAACATATAAAAGGAATAGTAAAAATGAATGATACAATATTCAATTTGAAAAATCTAAGATCTTCATAAGTAGACTCATCTAACCACAAACATGTTTTGACATACTATAAGAATAAAGTTAATTATTTTTGTGTGTATTACTTTACTAATGAGAACGATCTATTTATTCAGTTTTTAAAAGTTGCTTATCCAGTTTTCTCTGGCTGATTGATTAGATGTTATATATAAACATAGGAGTAGTTTGTATTTTCTAGTCCAGCTCAGTGTACTTCTTTATACTGAGATCATGGGTGTGCACGTTCCTCTATTATGTGTTCTTTTTCATGTTACTCCTAGGCATATTAATTACAATCTATGACTGAAAACTACAATAAATACAGAGCATAATAACAGCAGTCTTTGAAGATTCCAAAAACTTTATCAAGGGAACATCATTTATATTTACTTAAAATTGGTATATGTTAAGATAATTACTGCTGTGCCTTCAGGGTAAAGGAAGTACTTTCAGCCAAAATTATACAAGGGTGCGGATTAAATGAAGCATTACTCCCTGTTTGGCAGCAATGGATGTAGGTTGCAAAATCAGGGTATGACGTAGCATTCTGGAACGAATCTGACAAAAATTATTTGGCCTGAAAATGCTCTTATTTTTTTCAATTGTGCACTACCCTAAAAGAACCAAATGTAATTTGGTCTTAAACTGAGAAATCCTGTTAACTACTTTTAGTCCTTTGAAAATAGAGCCACTATATATTTTCTGAAGATAGAGATCCACAAGGCAGGAAAGCTCATAAGATAATGCTTTGAGACAAATCCAGATGCTCTTGGCAGTGGAACCAGTACAGTTTCACTGCCCAAGGGCTCTGCAATGGAGTACACACCCTCTGCACAACATAGAGTTTAGGTTTGAAGGGGGACTTCCTTTTTGGAAATGAGCATGAGGTGAACGGGGAAGGAGAATGCCCTTCTTAATATGGAGACATACCTATCTCATAGAGCTGGAAGGGACCTTGAGAGGTCATTGAGTCCAGTCACCTGCCCTCATAAGCAGGACCAAGTCCCATCCCTGACAGATTTGCCCCAGATCCCTAAATGGCCCCTCAAGGATTGCGCTCATAACCCTGGGTTTAGGAGGCTAATGCTAAGACCACTGAGCTATCTCTCCCACCAGCTGAATAAATATATTGTTCTCATTAGTAAAGTAATACACACAAAAATAATTAACTTTATTCGTATAGTATGTCAAAATATTTTTGTGGTTAGATGAGTCTACTTAAGAAGACCTTAGATTTTTAAAATTGCATATTATACTATTCATTTTTACTTTTACTTTTATATGTTGAAACACTTATAGTTATAATACACTAGAGCTAGTGTCTGTATTCATGCCCTAAGGTTAAGCCAGATCCTGGACCCCAATATAGCTATTTTGTGCTGCTTCAAAACAGACCAGGCTTATTTGACTCTCTGGAGATTCTCACTCTTGGTCATTCCCACTCATAGCCCCTGAGGGTATGTCTACACTACCACCCTAGTTTGAACTAGGGTGGTTAATGTAGGCAACCGGAGTTGCAAATGAAGCCCGGGATTTGAATTTCCCGGGCTTCATTTGCATGTTCCCAGGTGCCGCCATTTTTAAATCCCCCTTACTCAATGAGGAGTAACAGTTAATTCAAACTAAGGAGTTAATTCGAATTAACGTTTAACTGCCGCGTCTAGCCGCGGGCAGTTAGTTCGGACTAAGGGGGATTTAAAAATAGCGACGCCTGGGAACATGCAAATGAAGCCCGGGATATTTAAATCCTGGGCTTCATTTGCAATTCTGGTTGCCCTCATTTGCCTACCTAGCTCGAACTAAAGAGCTAGTGTAGACATACCCTCCCAGAGTGAGTGGCTTTCAACTTCTGAGGGATGCAAATGTTGATGGCATGTGCAGTTTGATACCTAATATTGGTGGATCTCTTTGTGGGGGTCTCTTTTTGTGTTTGTGTGCTTTAGAGCGTGCACAAACTCTAGAGTATGCATGGGACATACACACCTCTCCCAGCTGTGCCTGCTGTAGCGGCCATAGATAAGGTGCTTCTCACCTGGTCCCAGGCTGCTGTGATTAAAGAGGGCTGGGGTTGTCCTCTGTCCCCAGGGCTGCCTGCATCCTAAGCCCCTCATCTCTTTCTCTCTCTGTGTATATAAATAAAATTATAATTATAATTGAAGGACTAATTAGAAGCCCTGCCTTTTCCATATGGTATGTATGTTTCACTTCAAAGATGCTCAGAACCCAACCAGCTGTCCCAGCCTTTCAGGGTCTGAAATAGTGATATATCTGCATAAACACTCCAGCTATGTCCTCCAAGTCCAGCCTACGCTGTAAGGGGCTTATTGATGAGTCTTGTTGATCAGTAGGATCTGGTCTCAAACCCTGAGATCAGAGACTGATTCTGAGTGATTCTATTTCTTTTTTCTAGGACACCTCTTCATGGGGCCTCACCTCTTCATGGGGCCTTCCCTAGATAAGCCTATTTGTTCCTCGCCTCTCATCTGTGGTTTTTGGACTGTCAAATACAGACAGAACCTTTGAGAGGTCACACTGTATTATAAGGAAGATTTATTATGCTGCCAAATAGTCTTATTTTTGCTCACTGAAAGAAATTGTAGGATTGTTTCTGCATTAAGGAAGGCACAAAGTTCTTTCAATTCTTTAAAGGATGGTAGCTGGTCTATTCATTCTAACACAAAGTTGTTCTGTCTGCTGTCCTGTCTGTAATTGTATATTTGTAGAGAGGTAAGCCCATGCGTCACAGTAAATGCAAAAGATATTGGAGGAATAATCCACATAGTGGGGCATCTACCCCTACTTTAAATCAACATGTCCCTTTACAGTATCCCCATTGTTGAACCATTATTGCTACTACCTCAAGTGTATTCCACTGAGAGGTTTTGAATGCACCCTATGCATCCAGAGCCAGAGAATTTGAAAGTGCATTATTCATTGATCCATGCACACGCCCATGGCATGCCTCAAGGTTTCATCTAATGTGAGAAAGGATAGTGTAGGCTGATGGCAACTCCAGTTCCTTCTCATTGCTGTCTAGTTTGATCAGTGTGTAATGCACTTTTAAAAATATATAGCTGTGTATAGTTTTAGAGTATTTTACTGTTTATACAGTAGTTTGCTAGTTTTAGGAGTAGAATTACGATGCTGGGGAATTTCTTTCTAAGTAAACACACCTTTCTTCTCCCCATACCCACTTCTGGGTACTAGAATAAGCTGAAGATCCAGACTTTCAAATCTGTACCTACTGCCCATGTTCTTTCTTGGGCAGTAATGAACATCAGTGCTGCTTCTGCTGCTTGGGAGATACCTACATTGCATCTAGTTGCATTATTTGCCAGTCTGTCTCCAGCCATACCCATATCTCCCCATCTCAGGTGCCTTCAAGTAGATGCTGTATGCATCTGGAAGCAACTGAGGGAAATCATCATGAGACCTCATCTTGACTCAAGTCAGGCAATCCCCTTGTACGTGAGCCTGAAATAGCCAGGAGCATGCCTCCAGATACAGAGTCAAGAGTCCAGTACCACCACTGTTAACACTTGGCTGGAATCTAGTCGGTGGCTGGGATCTAGTCAGTGGCTTGGGAACAGACACAAAAAGAGATCCCATGAACAGATCCACCAATATCAGGTACCAAACTTCACGTGTCAGCCGATGGTCAGGGCAGTGTGTGTGTGTATGTTTCCGAGAAAAGGTTTAACGTCCGTGTCTTTACTGCTAGGACCGGGGTCCCATCGCAGAGGGTGGCCAGCAGGCCAACAGACGCCCCGTTATATAGGAAGAGCTTATTACACCTTAGATTTTAGCTGCTAGAACACAGGGGTTCCTTTGCAGCGGGCAGCCTAGGAAAGGCTGAAAAGGTGCCCCAACGGATCTTGTCACCTGGGAGTGACACAGATCCAAATGCACAAGCTCTCCCTATGTCTGACCCTTTATGACCGGCTGAAGTTCTTTTAAATTGTGCTTGGTTCTATTACAGCAACTGAAGGAGTCAGGTTAAAGGTTAAACAGTTACAGGTTTATTAAAGAAGCTTATAAATCATATGGTTACAATGGCTTTTGCTCTATTTCTTAAATGCTAGCAAATATATATATATATAGATCTGAAAAATGATTACAGGAAAAAGGTAAAGATAGAAAATAGAAATAATGGTACCAAGTGACAGCTGAATCTTTAAAGAGCTCTAACACTATGTATATATATACTTAAACAAAGGACCACATCCAGGTACAGTTTTTACCCCTTTCTGTGCCTCTCGACTCCAGCGTGTCAGGCCAGGGCCGGTCTCTCAATTCCTAGGAAAGACGAATACGAGGTGGGCGTCCCCTCTGGAACCTCGGGAGATCAAACACCAAACCCGACCAGCAGATAGATGGTAGATTGACACTCAGAGAAAATGCGCTGCTGGACCCATCTATATACCCCTGGGGGCCCGTATCCTCTTTCTTATCTAAGATGCCGAATTGTACTGGTCCGTTTTGTGGCGCCAGTTCTTACAAGCAAGTTTCAAGTTAATTTACACTTGGAAGAGAGAGAACTAAATTGTGTGTTCTAGACATTTTTTTTACTGGGCGAGAGATTCCTCCCCCCGCGGACGGCTGTGTGTTCGTATCAATATGGGTTTGAGTCAAGGACATTCCTTGGCAGCCTCTTGGTCAGCAATTGGCATATCTCTGTTTACAGCTATTCACAGTCACACAGCCTGGGCCTTCTGCTATGTGTGCCCTGTATGCTCCAGGCAAGCAAAAATTGATGTTATAAGGGGGGTTCCTGTCTGGCTACAACATGCCATCAACATTGGCATCCCTCAGAGTTTGAATGCCACTCACTCTGGGGAAGACCGTCCTTCTGTACTGATTCCAGGGACAGAAGGAGTATTCTTCACTCAAGATAGATGAGAAAAAGGGCCAGACCCCCAAGAATGGTTTGCCCCGAGAAAGCTGAAATCTCCACATCTTCTGGGACCTTCTATTTCCAAGAGAATATATTTCTTACTCATGACATACCACAGGTTAGGCACCTGTCACCACCTGCTTCTGTGATATGTATGTTTCCAGTGGCTCTGCTTGTACCCATGAGGAAACCAATCTCCAGATTTTTGTCTTCAGAGTAATTGGATGAGGGACAAGAACATCTCCTCCCATCACTACAAGTACCAATACAAGCCTTCTGTATCCTGGCAATATACCACACTCCAGCTACCATGGTGTCACTGGTTCTCCACAATGTGCAACCCACTGTCGTAAGACTCTACCGGAGATCCTGGCACCAATATTCACCTTCAGAATCCATCCATTTTGTGAGAGAAACTTTGCCCATCTCTCTGTGTCAGACATCTTCAAGTAGATGCTTGGAGCTGATGAGGGAAGAAGAATTGCCCAAATCTGGTTCCAGCTGTATCTCTGGAGCAGGACAGATTCCCATCCTCCACACGTGATGTGGTTGTGGTTTCAGCATCTCTCCCATCCACTGATGACTACTGATAATGCCAAGGTTTCCTGTGTGAGTGTCAGCTACACGTTCCCCTGGAGTTAATCCAAGACACTCAGCATTAGCTACTGGACATATTTCACACATTGGTGCCGGTTAGAGTTGCTCTGCCAATCAACAATGCCATCCTTGAGCCAGCTAGAACAGTTTAGCATACACCAGCCACATATGTGTCCACCCCTAAGGGTGAAGAAAAATATTACTCTCTGCCATATAATTAGGACTAAGCTTCCTTTCTCACCCACTCTCTCAGTTCACTTGATGTATAGAGAGGGATCAAAAAGGCTAGACAACAGCACACATCCTCCACCCCGGCCAATAAGGAGAGCAAGCAGTTAGCTTTTTGGGGCTGCAAGATCTTCTCCTCATCCAGTCGTCAGTTCTGGATTTTGCCAAATACAATTTCCTGAACTATAGCAAACTGGAGGCCTTTACTGAAAAACTGCCACAAGAAGACTGAACCTATTTCCAAGCAGTAATAGAAAAGAGAAAGTCAGTAGCAAGGACATTGCTTCAATGAGCAGTGGATGCATCAAATACTTCTTTGCACTCTATGGCTGTGGGCATAGTCATGCAGAGGGTGGCTCCATTCATCTGGTTTTCCAAAGGAGATAGAAAATACCAGCAAAGATGACCCTTTTAATGAATTCCCTCATTTTAAACTGAAAAAGGAAGATTGCCTTCACACCTTGAAGGCTTCATAGTATCACAGCATACTAGGACTGGAAGGGTTCTCAAGAGGTCATCAAGTCCAGTCCCCTGCCTTCACAGCAGCACCAAGCACCATCTAGATCATTCCTGACAAATGTTTATCTAATATACTCTTAAAAATCTCCAATTATGGAGATTTTACAACCTCCCTTGGCAATTTATTACAATTTTCAAAAGATCCCGCTACTCAGGGAATAGGGCATTCATGAGGCGTACAGGATCTTTCAAAATATTTTTTTTAACCGAAAGAACCACATCTAGACAGCGGTTTCACTTTCAAAATACTTTTTTTTTTTTGAAAGAACATTGTGACGCTATTGTGCAAATGAAGCTTGGGATATTTAAATCCCCACTTCCTTTCAAAAGAGGGATGTAATTTAGACATGCCCTATGTGTGTACAGGGCTAGTCAGGTGGAGGCACTGCCATTGAATATTCCTTTAGGAACAAGGGATTGCAGCAAGTGGGGGTGAACAGGGAATCCCCAACTATACAACATCACCACTGGATCTCCTTTTATATTAAAAACATCAGGCACACAAGTGAATATGGCCTGTTCCTGAGTAACCCAGGGAAGAAAGAGAAGTTATATTTAAATTAAGGACTAATGTTGGCAGAAGACCAAATGGATGTAAACTGGCTGTCAACAAGTTTGGGCTTCCTAAAGATGTGGGTTTCTAACTACTGAGGAGTGAAGTTCTGGAACAGCTTTCTAAGGTGAGTACTAGGGACAAAAACCTAACCCATCTCAAGACTAAGCTTGATAAATTCATGATGATACTGCCTAGAATGTCATGTGGTCCATCCACATATGCTCCAACATCTATAGATGTGACGCTAGATGTAGGGAGTGTTTTGAGTTGGTGTCTCACCCACATATTAAGGATCTATCTGGGCACCACACTTGCAGTTGGAAAGGAATTTTTTCACAGGTCAGAATGACAGACACCCTGGAGTTTTTCACCTCACTTTGCAGCATGAGGTATGGGTTGCTTGCTGGTTTAATTTAAAGATTTCAAGTTACAGAGTTGAAATCTTCAAGATTTGAGGATTTCAGTAACTCAGTCAGAGATTATGGGTTTATTGCTGGAGTGAGTTGGTCAGGTTCTGTGGCCTGCAGTGTCCAGAAGATCAGACTAGCTTATCATGAACGGTTACTTCTGGCTTTACAGTCTATAAGTTTAAAAAAAGAAAGCAAAGTATCATAATCATTGAGAAACAGCACAGAAGCAGACTTGGTCTGATGACAATGTTGATAATTATCTCAAGCCATTCAAGAAGGTAAACATTATAAAATTACAGTCCTTCAACTTTTCTTCATTCGGGACTTGATAAGGGACTTGCCCTTTTCTAGTAAAAAATGGAGATAGGTGTAGATGGCCCAGGTTGAAATGGGGCTATAGTCACTTTTGAAATTGCCAGTTAGTATCAGATTGGCTGATTGGTTTGGCCTTGTTAGTCTTGAAAGGCTAAAACCACTGCATCTGCTGTGCAGCCGTATGAGCTTAATGTTTAGTGGAGCAGTATGTGCATTAGTTGAACCAGGGTCGTTTTGACTGCTTCTGTTGATTCTACACCACAGCTTGCTGTAGTACTATAATACCCAATTTCCACCCTGGTCTTTCTTTGTTAACAGAGCGTTTGACATTCCATTTCTCCCGTACCAGGTTGTCACAGTGCAGACATTCCTTCTCAAAACTAAACTCTAAAGCTTCCCTTTTGGGGAATGTAGCAAACTGGTCACCAATGCACCATTCTTCCCTTTCCCGGGGTATACTAAAAATTCAGTTTTAAAACATAAGTTCTAGAAAGAGAGCTACATCTACCCTTGTCTTCAGCCTCATCTTCATAGATTCTAAAAGGGGCCACTGAGGCAGTGTTGGGAGGCATTGTGGACTTGTAACTAGATAAAAGGATTGGAAATTAAAATTCCCAGAATCATTGGCAGATCTTTTTTGACATTAGACAAACGAGTATGGATGGGCCCCAGCTCATGCTGGATAGGCAATGATCTGAGATCTTGGCTGGGCCCTTTGTTGACTCTGGCATCTTGGGCCTCATTTCCTGTCCCAGTTACCCAGTTTTTCTAGTACAGGTTGCATCTCCCTTGTCCTGAACTCCCAGACCTGAGTGGTCCCAAGGAACCAAGGAAGGTCAAGTGTCCCCTCCAAGCTGTTAGTCTTGCTCCCCAGTGCCAAGTCAGGCCACTAGGCTTCACTCCCAGCAGCACTCCCTGCGGCCATCCCTGCTGCCTTCTGCTCAGCTGGAGCTCCATTTCTGACCACTGGTCTGGCTATGCTCCCTGTTGCTGGCCTTGGTTGAGGCTCTGCTCCTGAACCTGGCCAGCCAAGAGTTCTCTGGTCCAGCAATATCTGTGGTCCTACCAGACTATGGATGTTGCCAGACCAGAGAGTCCTTCTTGTTTAATGTACTGTTTCCCACACTGAAGAAGTAGCAGCTTCTGTTTACTTCTGTCCTTTGGGTGCAATGGCCTGGCTCTGACCAACGCCTGCAGTCCCAGGCTATTTCTTCCCCATCTGTGTTAATTCTTCCCCATTGTTCCACCTAGTCCCTAGTTATGTGCACTCTTCCTCCTTGTTGCTGCTGTTGGAAGAGAGACAGGGACAGGATAGTTATTGATTGATCTGAAATGGCTGTGGGAAGGGGAGAAATGAGAGTTCTCCCTCTCCCTCCCCAGCCCTTAGAGCAATCTGCTGATTTGTTGTAGAGGAGGGTGGAGTGTTCTCACAGGCTCTGATTCTGGTGGGCTTGGGGCTAATTTGTATAGACCATGGCCAACCAAGGCCCACTTGTCACTGCATCCTTAAAACAAACGATTTTACTTCTCTGCTTCATTTTTTTCCTAAAATTGGGATAATACTAATGTATCTCACAGGGTGACTATGATAGGTAGTGGACTTTGAGACTTTGTTGTAAAAAGAAAGAGTAACGTACTTTGAGACTTTCTTATAAAAACTTATAATTTCCAATTATAAAAGGAAAAGAATTAGAAAGCACCAGTTTTTATTGCATGAATCAATGATGAGAATGGATTTCCTTAAAATATCATAGTTTGTAAAACATCTTAAATTTTGAAAACATTAACTCTTGCCTATTCTTGTGCTCAGAATATCTGATAACATAAAATCTTCACATAATGGAAAACTACATGGATAAAAGTCCATTTAAGAATTGTGGCCTTATTTTCTGAATATATGGTAGTAAGGCATATCTGCCATACACAGATATTTTCTATTCAGTTACTCTTGGAAATACTACAAATATGGCTGACTTGTTCTCAGCCTGTAGTCTTGCATTTTTTAGGTTCAGTAAAATACTGATCTGGATTTTTGGCAAGTTGTGATGTCATAGGACTTCCTGGTAGTGCTGTCTGGAAATGAATATTCTGTACTTGCTGAAAGTGCTAGCTCAAGAAGGAAAATAGGCTGAGGTGTGAAAAGTGGTGATTGTGGTCACAGTAAAGATCTGAAAGATAAAGCTGATTTATATTTTCCAGAATACTGCATGTGGGTTTGCTGGAAATCTTTTCCTTGAACAAAGATGAGATGAAAATGCTGCATATGTTCTTCAAGTGCTTTTGGTTGAAAGGTTCATCATTTTTATTTGTTTTTAGTCAACACTCAATTCACAAAGTAAAGCTGGTGAGCAATATAGAAACTCACAAGTTGGCTGTGTGCAGTGACTGGTCAGTTTCTGTATTGAGGAGCGTGTGTTGCAAATTTTGTAATGGGTGAATCTGTAAAGTAATCAAGGTGGTCTACGTTCAGCCAATGTTGGATTTTAGCTATAACTACTTACAACATGATGAGCTGTTTATCCTAAGTGTGACGGTGATACCGAATATAATTTGAAATTTTACTTCGACTACTGAAATGTTACCTAGCTATTGTATTTTTTTCAGCTGTGGAACAAGTAAGCTAGATTATTTTGGTCTTCCTTTCGTACCTAGTTTTCATTCTTCCATATCTCTTTTTAATGTCATCCCTGATCCAGCAAACAGTTTGAGTATGTGCTTAACTTTAAGCATGTGAGTAGTCCTACTGAAATCATATGGCCACTCACATGCTTAAAATATGTGCTTAAGTCAGCAATGGGCAATCTACGTTAGTGAATGGGTCATATGAGTGGCCCTCCATCTCAGTGGGCCACAAAATTGTCATAACCAAGGCAATCTACTCTAATTGCGTTTCTGTACCTAGAATTTGCTAGATGTGCCAATTGAATTGTGGTAGCGACGAGGAGTCCTGTGGCACCTTATAGACTAACTGAAGTGTAGGAGCATAAGCTTTCGTGGGCAAAGACCCACTTCGTCAGATGCATGTAGTGGAAATTTCCAGAGGCAGGTATAAATATGCAGGCCAGGATCAGGCTGGAGATGACGAGGTGGATCCAATCAAGGAGGATGAGGCCCACTTCTAGCAGCTGATCTGGAGGTGTGAATTCCAAGAGAGCAGAAGCTGCTTTTGTAGTTAGCGAGCCATTCACAGTCTTTATAGTAGCCAAAAAAGGCTTGTTTCAAGCATCCAGTAAATGTCATTTACATAGTTTCAATAGGAGGCACTTTAACACAGTACAGCTGAAGCAGCAATATGACCACACCCAGAAATCATAAACGCTGTGTGATGCATCTTCACTCCACAAGCCCACAGTCTCTGTGTAACTCTTGAACACCTTACGCACAATAATGCTAAGCACTGTCACTGTAATACACAACTAGCTTCATATATATAAAAAAAACCTTAAAAAACAACAAATAGCACTAATAGTCTATTTGTTGTTTTTTAAGTTTTTCCTGTTACAGACTAACTCGGTTACCCCTCTGAAGCTTTTCATATAAACATGCTTTCTCCCCTTTTTATTAATCTTGTTATATCTAGCAAAAGGATAATTACTTCTCAAGATATTTGCAGTTTTGAAGGGAAGTTTTCAGTTGTTTAAAAATAAGTTATGTGGCATAATTAAATTTTTCTTTAAACCTTTTGTGAAAATGATTGTAACAGTGGTATTATCCATTCAGCACCCTTACCCAAGTTTTCTGAAAGTAGAATTTGTCATTCATTTTCCCTTAATCACTTTGTGGAAAGAAACAGTTGGCAGAGGTCATAGTGTGTGTTGGCGTAATGATGTAATGGTCTATACTATTAATTGGCATGTTCTTGATTTTTTTAATTAAAAGGCATTTTATCACCAGTAACTAATAATGTACAATTAAAAGTGCTGTACTTCAGCTGTTTGTATGACAACTAAATCAAAACTACCAGCACTTCCCTAATTCTGATTTTCTCCTACCTTGAATTCAATTTGCTTTATGACTTATACCCTGCAACCTAATTACCCCAGTTTGGGGACTCAGTGTGTGACTAAGACTCACAATAAGGATTGCACAAAAAGTATTACCAGGAAAAGATTAAAACAATGAGAAATATATTCTTCAATAGCTTATCTACACCTTGTAGTATTGTGCACTACAGGGATGTGAATTCTGAAGCATAACAATTTGTTTCACAGTAACTGACCCATTTAAAGTTTCATAGTGCTCATTACACATACTTTCCATAAGCTCACTTAAGAGTCTGGAATTTTATGCAAATAATTTATAACAATAAAACTGGAAGGGAACTGCACTTGTATGGTATATGAATGAGGGACTTATCAGAGATGTAACTCCTATGCAACATAAAAGGCATTTATGCAAACATGTCATATGTGTATTTTTCCCCAAGAAGGGGTATAATATGCAAGATTGTTTTTTATTAACAATATATAGTTAAAGGGAAAACATGCTTTGTCAGTGTGGGGAAATCGGTAGTATCTTGGGTATAACTTTTCAAGAATTACAGGTGTAAAAAATAGAAAAAAGTATGGTGGAAACACTCCAGCAAACCTTACTCTTTTCTCTATCACACACAAATTTTTGTGGTGGTGGGGTTTTATTGTTTTGTTTTTGGGAGGCGGGGTGGTTCTTGTTCTTTTGATGCACTGGTGGAATTCAGAGCTCAAAAAGAGGTAAAGTTAAAAAGGGCTTGGTCTGAGCAGAGTCTGATCAACACACTCATTACTGAAGGGGATGAAGTATTACAGAAAACATCATCAGAGCATCTTTTTGTAGCACTCTCCTTCAGTTTCTCTGTTTCCCAATGATCCAGTCCCCCCAATTCTTTTGGGAAATGATTACTGTTGGTAGGAAGGAGATCTCTTGGAATAGTTAAATATGCTGAACAGCTCTGAATTCCTGCCAACTGCTTATCAGGTCAGTGTATGTTTGACCATTGGATAGTGGAGACTGATTTTATTAGAATGTATTCCATATATGCTCTTTACTTTAAAACAGTGTGCTGGACTCAAGCTACTACTTGAAAGGAAAACTACATCACATTAGCTGACATTTTGTAAGAGTACTAAGAAATAATGATTGGATGTATAGTTTACTAAATCTGTTTGATTTTCATTTCTAATTAAAATGTTTTGTTTTGTTTTGGGGTTTTTTTTTGTTTGGGTTTTTAAGATATAGCAGACTTAGATTAGTTGTATGTTAGGCAGAGTCTTCATATTGGTTGTGCCTGTGTGTCATGCCAGTAAATCCATGAGAAAAGGGAAAGCACAGGACAGAAATTTTCTGGTTCAGATTGCTCTCCACAAAGCCCTGGAGACCTGGATGATGTACTTGAGCCTTCCAGGGATGAGAGAGGGAAGAAGATTAAAGGGGATAGTAATGGTGTCATCTACTGTATTCTGTAGAGGTAAGAATGGTAAAACGCATTTTGCAGATTTATAGGACTATATTCTGGGGGGGGGGGGGGGTGAGTACAAGTAGCATCTATTACAACCTTTATCTATTTAGTTAAGGGTGGGGTCTTGATCTAACAAAGAACTTAAGCATACACAGTTATGGACATGCTTAACATTGAGCGTATGAGTACCACTGACTTTGAGGATGACTCAAAAAACCATGTTTTTAATGGCTAGCTGGATTGAGGCCTATGATAGTTAATTTTTTTACCTTGTTTTTGCTATATGTGGAACTTTAAATAGTTGCTAGAAATTTAGTTTTGAACTTAGAAATCCAATAGTTGTGACAGAAGACTAACGGTGAACAAAGCTAATTACAAAAACTGTGCTGAAATGTAAATGTTGTTGAAACAGTTTTTGAATATACTTTATCCTGGACAAACTACTGTGTCCAAAATCATGTTATAAGAAATTTAGGTTGGAACTATATATGGCCACTATTTTAAACAGATCTCAATCTGTAGCAAGGATTGGGCATTAGAGTACACACTCTATTTCTTCTCTAGCAAAATTAAGTGTTAGGTTATGTCAACTGAGTGATTCCAACTTTTGATTGTGTATGAATCATACCTGAAAATATATGTATGCAGTGGCTGTCAAAGACTTTGTGATCTTTTAAGTTAAGTGAAGGAAAACAAAATTTCTTATCCAGTAAATCTGCAATTTTTTTTTAATTTAATGAAACCTGTCTGGTATGTAACAACA
Source organism: Pelodiscus sinensis (assembly GCF_049634645.1). Lineage (NCBI taxonomy): Eukaryota > Metazoa > Chordata > Testudines > Trionychidae > Pelodiscus > Pelodiscus sinensis. The sequence continues at coordinate 96,538,391 of NC_134713.1, read as the reverse complement.
TAACTGTGGGGCAAAGGGGCGGGGGGAGGAGGGAATGTGTATCTGCATAGTTTCATGTGTATTTTTCCCCTATGCTGCAACTAGTTAGAGAATATATCTGCAGTGTGAGATGCTATATTTCTCTTATGAATTTGATTTTTAAAGTGCCTTTCTGTATCAAGCCTGAATTAGAGATTACCCTGCTTAAAGAGCTTTTGCATCACATTACTTAATGATTAAATGGAAAATATGCCTCTGTTCATTGGGAGAAGTTTAGGAATAGAATTATTTTCTCTATAGGAGTTTGCATTGGATTTAGTGTATTGATTGTATCAAAAATGAAAAATAGGTTGGGGAAGGACACCTTTAACAGATCTATAGACATCCAACTCAGATCTTTCAATATCCTCTTTCAGTGTTTTCCTTCTACCTAAGATGTGTTTGTACAGCCCAACACAGCAAGAGGACACAATGTACATTAAACAAACAAAAAAAAACCATGTCTACCTAAAGAGAGGAAGTATACTGGAAACAGATTTTAACCTAAAGATTTTCTATGAGACCACTGTTGATTAAAAATAAACTTCAAATGCAAATAAAAAGTGAGTCAAGACTCAGAATTATGTGTGAAGCAGCTTTTTAAAATCACTATGCATATTTGTTTTAATTTTTGGAGAGAAAACACAGAAATAGCTTTCAATTTAATTTTTCTAAATTCTCTTCTCTCTGGAATTCTCTTGATAGTCTGTGGTTCTGTAAAGATTTTTGAAAATATGTCCTGGATGATGCATTTTGGTTTCCGTGGGGTTGCAATGAATCCTTGGAGATTTTTGATGTCACAAAGTAATGCATTTTGAGATACTTTTAGAGCATAAAGAAGTGAGGTGCCCAGAAATTTTCTCCAAAAAAAAACCCCTTTAAAATGTTTAGTTAAGACTTAAGGGATGTCTACACTATCAAGTTTTGTGAAGGAAACTAATGTCAATATACAGAAATCAACAAAGCAAAGTGTTTGCATTTGCCCCCTCTGTTGACAGATAGTGTTCACATTGGAAGCTTCTCTGTCAACAGCAGGAGCTATGCATTGTGGATATGTATCCCACAATGCATGGCAACATCATCTGTCGCTAAGTGCTGTGGGACCATGGAACAGAGCACAGGGCATCTTGGGACCATTCAAAACTTGCTCAGGGGTTCCAGCATCCTTTCATGCCTTTTTTTCCCACTGACATTTTCTGTTGTGCACTCTGGCATCTGCAGCAAGAATGAATCTTGCACTTCTCTCGCATGCTCTGTTAATTGTCATGAGGACCTCGTGTATGGTGGTGGAGATAATCTTGACAGAGGAAGATGACTCGGAGTTGCCTGACAGTGTGTGAGACATGGACTGCAGCAACCTATCATTGCATTTGAAAGTCACAGAGCAGTTGTACAGGGTGGAGTGGTGCTTTTAGACTCGTGATTGTTGGTGGATTTGCATCATCATGCAGGTGTGCGATGGAGACCAGTGGCTACAGAACTTTTGGATGCGTAAAGCAGCCTTCTTAGAGCTGCATACTGAGCTGGCCACTGACCTGTGACAAAAGAACATCAGAATGAGAGCTGCCCTCTTTGTTGAAAAGCATGTGGCAATTGCTTTGTGGAAGCTTGACAATTCCCGATTGCAACTGGTCTGTTGCAAATCAGTTTGGAGTGGGGAGGTTTGGGGCCGTAATGCTACAAGTATGCAGGGCAATAAATCACATTCTGCTATAGAGGACTGTGATTCTGGGAAATGTTCATGACATATAGGCTGGCTTTGTGGGCTGGGATTTCCTAACTGGAGGCTAGGGCCAATAGATGGCACACATATTCTGATTTTAGCACCAGCTCACCTTGCCACCAAACATATAAACAGGAAGGAGTACTTCTTGATGATAATGCAGGCACTTGTGGATCACCATGTGTGTTTCACAGACATCAAAACGGGATGATCTGGAAAGGTGCATGATGTACAAATCTTCCGGAACACTGGCCTATACAGAAAGCTGCAGATGGAGACTTTCTTTTTAGACCACAAGATTAGAGTGGGGAATGTGGAAATACCCAATGTGATCCTGGGAGACCCAGCTTACCCTTGCAGCCCTGGCTCATGAAACTGTACATGGGGCACTTGGGCTATATCTAGACTGCAAGCCTCTTTCAAAAGAGGCTTTTTCGAAAGATGCTTTCGAAAAAGCCTCTTTCGAAAAAGAGCGTCTAGACTGCAAGCGGAACTTTCGAAAAAGCAAGCCGCTTTTTCGAAAGAAAGCAGCGAGTGAGTCTGGATGCTCTCTTTCTAAAAAGCCCTGTTGGCATTCAAAAGCCCTGTTGGCATTCGAAAAAAGGCGTTCTTCCTCGTGAAATGAGGTTTACCGCCGTCGAAAGAAAAACCACGTTCTTTCGATTTAATTTCAAAAGAACGCAGCTGTAGTCTAGATGCAGGTGAAGTTTTTTCGAAAAAACCCCTGAGTCTGGACACAGCCTTGGACAGCAATGAGAAGTGTTTTAACAACAGGCTGAGGAAGTGCTGGTTGGTGGTTAAATTTGCCTTTGGGACAGGGCTGGGCAAAATATGGCCTGGGGGCCGGATCTGGCTCGCAAAACCACCGAAACTGACTCGTGGACCACCCTGCCAGGACCCTCAGGCACACAGCTACCGTGGGTTTAAAGTGCAATCTGGCGGCTCGTTGCTCTGGAAGGAGGGGGAAGCTTCATGTGATCTCTCCGCCCCAGCCTAATCCTTAGCTCCTAGTAGCCAGAAATAGCTGGCCAATAGGAATTGATCCCAGCCTATCTCTCAGCTCCTATTGTCTGGAACAGCCAGCCAAGAGGAGCAGAGAGATTGGGATGGCGGCAGTGCAAGACTCTCCCCCCTCCAGGAGCTAGAGCCACGTTGAGGGAATAGCCTGCAGCTCTAAGTGATCTGGGGCTACAGCAGGCAGGGAGCCCAGCCTTCCTTGGGAGTGCTGGCCAGGAGATGCTTAGTTAAGCGTCTCCCAGCCAGAGCCTGCCTCCCGCACCCCAATTCTCTCCCCCAGGTCACCATCCAAACCCTTTGCACTCCCCTGCCCCAGGTCACAACTCCCTCCCAGGCTCTTTACCCCTTCCTACACGCCTCCCCCAGGCCAGACTCCTCTCCTGCTCCCAAATACCCTCCCAGACCCTGCACCCCAATCCCCTGACCCAGATCACAACCCCCTCCTTCACCCAAACTCCCTCTCAGACCTCACATTGTCTCCTGTACCTCAATCCCTTACTCCGTGCGCTCTTCTGTTCCCAGCACCCCCTCCACAGAAAAGTGCAGCCCTTGACCACTTTCCAAAATCTTGGAGTGGTCCCTCATAAAAAATTATTGCCCACCCATGGTTTGGGAGATTGAAGGCAACATGGAGGTGTCTCTATGGCATGCTAGACCTCACTGAGAACAATATTCCCATGGTTATCACAGTATGTTGCACTTTCAATACTTTGTGTTAATCTAAGGGAAATTTGTTTGCTCGGCCTTTAAAGCCTACACTTGGGATTGTAATGATTGCTCTGTGACATTTCTGAACAGTAAATAAAAGCATTATACTGTTATATTAGCGTGCCTTTATTCATCAGGAAACTGTGATAGGAAATACAATAAAGCACCCCCAACAGCTGGTAAGGGAGGTGCTGACAAAAATTTCCAATCACAGGTATGTGTATGTCCAGGTATCGTAATCAAAGTTGAGAGGGGGGGTGGAGTGCATGGGAAAATGAAGACTCCAGAGCAGTGTTTCCCAATCAGGGTTCCGTGGAACCCTGGGGTTTTGCAGACCATCATCAGGGGTTCAGCGAGAAATCGTGGAATAAATAAATCAAAAAATTGTTTCTTACAATATAAGCTGACATATATATAACAGCTCTTTACAAATAAATTTTCTTGACAATAATTTAGCAGTAATTTAATTGCGCTCCCTGCTGTCAACTTTTTCTGGCCAAGCAAACATTTTCATAGGTAGGGGTTCCTTGGGATATGAAAAATTATTTTAGGGGTTCCTCCATGGGAAAAAGGTTAGGAATCACTGTTCCAGAGAGTGAAAAGAAATGTTTATAGATGTAGGGGGAGGAGTTGCTGGACACAGAATGTTTAATCTGCTGCAGAGAGGAGGATGAATCCATGTTGGCTCCCTGTGCTGCTTGACTAGACACTTGAGGAGCTCTGTCTGTTCCTCCATCAGCCTGATCATGCATTCTGTGGCCTGCCTGGCAAAGACCTGGTTGTCCTTGTGGTTCCGCAGCTCCCTTTTCAAGCATTGTTTCCAATGTCTGCAGGCAATCAGCAGTTTGCAAACCAAATCCTCCCTGTTTTCTTTAGTGAGCTTCTTTATCAGTTGCAACCTTTCCGACACTGTCCGTGGTGGGGCTGTCAAGGTCTCTGCTAGTCAGCTCAAAGCAGAAAAAGGAGTCTGTTAACATCATCTTACATGGTAACATTTCACTTAGAACCTCCTTTTCCAACATTTCCACTCGCTTTCATGCTGACTCTTCCAAGGAACTCATCTCAGCAAACATTATAATTATGGTGAGTGAGGGAAAGTGGTGGCTGGTGTCTTATCTATACAAAAGAAATTCCACGGAGGTGAGAAAATTCCCTTTTCAGAAGTATATTTCTAATTTTGCCACACTTCTTCACAGGTGAGTAGTAAGCTGGCAGACATCTGCCTGGTCTGGATAAGCAAGTAAATCGGCCACAACTTCTCCAGGCTGTGGCTTTTGCCCTGATCTGTATGTTGCCCACCTGTGTTCCGCTTTGGTTTGTGCACAAATGATTGATTAATAGTATGAGCTAGTGTCCTGCAGTGGGAGAGGAGACAGTATAGATGAAGAAGAAATTGCTGTGGATGAAATTACTAATAAGACATGTACAACAGACAAAAAGAATCAAAGAGCAAATCTAGAGAAAAGAGGTGGAAGTGACCAAAGAGACTCAAGATTAGATGGAGGAAATTGAATAATTGCTTCAGAGAGGCAAGGCCTGACCACTGCCAGCAAATAATGTTGACTCCATGCAATAGAAGGAAAAGTGCAGTGTACAGTTTACCGTTGTGTTGGAAGCAAAAATTACATGAATTAACTGATTATTTTGGCAGAGGCTGTAATAACTCATAGAAAATACTTCTAATCACTGAGTAATTGGAAACATTTTTGGCAGTGTATTTGTTTTATGCTCGTATAGTAGCCTAGTTGTATTGGCTGTCATTAGAAGGCAAACTTTTAACATACAACTTTATGAGCCTTATTGTGTTTATAAGGCTAAAACAAATACGGTGTTTGCTTCATTACTGTTAAAATAATATAAAATGACAACACTAAAGGTGACAGCTGCCACAGTATTGAATAAAATAAATTATCAACATTAAAACTCTGTCAATAATAAGCCACGGTTTTGTTCATACAATAGTTTCTTCTTTGAGTGCTTGCTCATGTCAGTTCCATCCTAGATGTAAGTGTGCCTTCGTGCACAGTTGTTTGAGATGTTTAGTAGCATCTGTAGGGTCAGCTGTGATGTCCTCTTGAATGCCACACTCATGCATCAGTACAACATGTACCACTGGCCCTGTGCTCTCTCAATTCTTCATACCTGTAATGATAACTTGGAGCACCTTTTTTCCCTTGCCTAGCAAGGGCCAGCAGTTATCCTATCTTTGAGCCTTAGGGCCTAATAAAGAGTTTATTGACAATAGTTAGCAAGTATTTGTCAAGTAATGGAGTTAAAAGTTAGTGTCTTAGTGGGAACTGCCCTAGACAGGATATGCCCAGGGCTCTGGGTTTTAAGTCCTATTCTGATAGTAACAGGCCTGTGCCTATTAGTGACCATCATAGCAGCTGCTGGCAGACTCACATGTGAGGGACAAATATTGCATCTGTAAGAACTTTCATCCAAGAACACAGAAGAAGCGCAACATCTTTTGAGGACCCTCCTCATAGAGGCCACTCTCTGCGCAGCCTCAAACCCATTCCAACTGGATTCTCCTCCGGGTACTTCACCCCTAGCACCAGGTTCTTCCTGGAACTGCTCCCTATCACTGCTGCTCAAGAAGAAGTCAAAGAAGTGTCATTCCTGGACACAGAGCAAGAAGGTCCAGAGGACATTGGGTAAAGGACCCAGTTCAGGCCACACACCCATTACAGAGCTCCATGGGGATGCCTTCCCGATGAGGCCTCCTACCTCCAGATCCACCACCTACTCCCAGGAGTAGTTGCAGACCCAGATTCATGGCAGGGCTGATACCTTCCAGGCCCTCTCAACATCCAGAAAGCAAAGGCTTCCACTATTACCAGCATTATGCACATTGCAATAAACAGCAAGGGTCTCCAGATCCAAGATGACATTCTTTGTCTACACACCTCAGATTTCTTGCTTCTCAAACCAGATCTCCCGCAGGATATTCCAGGTTTCCAGCACTGCAATTGTGGTCTTTGCCCTCTCACTGAAGATCACCCAAAAGGAGACATTGTGGACAGATAATTCCTCCCCCATGCTTTATGAAATGGGCATATGGACATAAATATGCATGACTCAAAGATGCTTTGGACAAATTACCTCATGTAACCTATCAATCACTGCTAAGTTTGTATATCTTATTTTGGTGTATGTATCATTCTTGTGTGTAAAGTATGAAATGGTTTATGGTTTTTAAATGTGAAAATGAAAGCCATCAAGGGTGTTTCCCATGCTGTGTCTGGGTAGTCATATGTAAGCAGCCTCTTTTATCCTTTAAGTATTAGCAGTGGTTGGTCTTAAGAAGTCACATGGCCTCCCAAACTGGTAGGGACTGGCCAGGTAATTTCCCATGTAAATGAAAATCTATACAACAATAGGAAGCATAGGAAGTAGAGTCTTTGTCTTTGGCTGGCATGACACTCCCAAGAAAGAGAACCACAGACCCCAGGGAGAAGAGCTGCCCTGGTGTGGAGGCTTAGCTGGAATAAGAACAATTTCAGGGTGAGTTTGTAATGAGTTTGTACTGAGGTTTTAGTGTTAGAATTAGTGAAGCATTTTCTGTTATTTTAAGTTTGTAATCTACTTTGCTCTGCCTCTTCTCACTTAAAACCACTTAAATCCTACTGCTTGTACTTTATTTACTATCGAGCCATGTGTAAATAATTGTTACCTAGAGGAGCAGTGTATACATCTTCCTTCCATTGTTAAAAGGGGGATACCTAAATAATTCATTAGGGATTCTGATCCCATTTGAGGAGTGGTATCCAAGGAAGTTGGACCCAAAGAAGCATTTTCCTTGGACCTGAAGAGTATCAGTGTCTGTACTGCTCCTTTGGGGGGCAGTGATCTCAGCTCTGTGCTTGGCTGGCCCAGCAGGACAGGGTAACAAGACCCCCCAGAGAGCAGGAAGGCGAGTGGCAGTGGCCCTGTCAGCACCCTGAGAAGCACCCCAAGGGGTATTCTGTGACCGCACCCAGTCACAAACATCATGCACCATATCGCCAGCATCACTTTTGCTCCCACCAACCGTCTCCTCAATACAGTCCCTACTCCTAGAACCGTGGTCACCAAACTGTTAATCATGATTGACTGGTTGATTGGTTGGGAGGGCTCAACCAGTCAATCGCGAGGTGTTTGGGCCCCCCCCCATTTCCCTTCGCCCCCAAGAAGAAGCCACCCACCAACACTACCTCCAGCAACAATAGAGGTAGTGCTGGCTTCTTGCAGGGTGGGGTGGCAGTCCCACAGCTGTGCGCCCCTACTGGGATTTCAGGAAGTGTGCAGGCTGCTCCCTTCTCCCCGAAACACCCGGAGTGTTCCTGAAGCCAGGTCTGTGGTGTGTCGGGGACTCCCTTCTCCTGCTGCCTTCCTGCGCATGGGAGGGGGAAGAGGGTAGGAGTCCCAGAAGGAGGTGCGCACCGGGGACTCCCTTCTCTTGCTGCCTTCCTGTGCGAGGGAGCGGGTAGGAGACCCAGGAGCAGGTGCATGCCCGGGACTTCCTTCTCTTGCTGCCTTCCTGCGCAGGGCGGGTGAGGGAGAATGTAGGAGTCCTGGGCACCAGGGAACTCCCTGTCACCTGCCCCAGCACCCACTGGCAGCCTGCCACCTGCCCCGGCAGCCTGCCACCTGCCCCAGCACCCTGTCCCCTCCCCCAGCACCCTGTCGCCTGACCCAGCACCTTTGCACCTGCCCCATCACCCTGTCTACTAGCCCCATCAGCACTCTATCCCCTGTCCACTAGCCCCATCAGCACTCACCAGCACCCTGGTCCCTGCCTCAGCACCCTGCCACCTGCACCAGCACCGTACTCCAGCACCCTGTCCCCTGCCCTCACCAGCACAGTTAGGGCCACATTAGTGAAGCTTAGGGGGGAGGAGCGCTGGAGGGGTTGTTTTTTTGCATCTCACTTGTGTGGCCCCAACTTATTATTCTGTGGGCTAGTGACCCCTGACTCAAAACAAGTTCCCTGCCCTTCTCATTAATAAAGACAATGCTGAAACTTTTTGTGGTGACAAAATATCTTATTTAAAAATGAAGCCTGTCCAACAAGCCCCCAATTGGGGCCAAGCCCCCATCTGGTCGCAGCATTATGCCTGTACCCCCACCCCAACTCCAAACCTGAGCCTATCATACACTGAAACCCCCTGTCCTGAGCCATTGTGAGACATTCCCAAACTCCTGCACCCCTCCATTCTCAGTCTTTTGCCACAACACTCCTGCACCATCCATACACTGTAAACCTGTATCCTGAGCCCACCATACTCCCAGCCTCCCTGCCCTGAGCCCTTCACACATCCCAACCCAAACTCCTGCACCCTCACATCCACAAGCTTGTGGCTTGCTCAGCACCCCAACCCTCCACCTGACCCAAACACTCCCCAGTCTGGAGCTTCCTCCCCAAGCCAGCATCCCCTTCTCCACATCCTCCTGCATCCAAATTCGCTCCCAGAACTTGCACCTCTCACCCCTACCCACACCCAAATCCCTCATTCCCACCCCAGAGCCCACACCTCCTGTCTCAACCCAGTGAGGGTATGGCTAGACTACAAGAGTTTTTTTGGAATACTAGAGGTATCCTGGAAAAACTCTTCCACATCCAGGGACGTGTTTGTTCTTACGCTTTTTTTAGTGGAAGAGCAAACACGCTCTTTTGGCAACTCCTGTATTCCTCATTCTACTAGGAATAAGAGGGCTTCCGAAAGAAGGGGTTTTTCTGACATTTGGCCCAGTCTAAATGCGCCAAATGTTGGAAAAACCTCTTCCGACAGAAGGATTAAAAAAAAAAGTGGCAGTGTAGCTGTACCCTGAGAGTGTATAAGGGCTGGGGGGATAGCAAGTGACAGAGAGGAGGGCCGTGTCCAGACTCAGGGGTTTTTTCGGGAAAAGTAGCCTTTTCCCGAAAAAACTTCCCCTGCGTCCAGACTCAAGCCGCGTTCTTTCGAAATTATTTCGAAAGAACGCGGCTTTTCTTTCGATGGCGGTAAACCTCATTTCACGAGGAAGAACGCCTTCCTTCGAAAGTTCCTCTTTCGAAAGAAGGTGTTCTTCAATGTAAAGAGGCCGTCTTTGAAAGAGCGCATCCAGACTCGCTGGGTGCTCTCTTTCGAAAAAGCGGATTTCTCTTTCGAAAGATCCGCCTGCAGTCTAGACGCGATCTTTCAAAAGAAGCCTGCAGTCTAGACATAGCCGAGGAGAATAGAGAGTGCGGGGCTTCACAGAAAGGGTGGGGTCTTGGGGAAAGGATGGGGTAGATTGTGGCTTGCTCTGACATTTAAAAAGTGAAATTGGGTGTAAAAATGTTGGAGACCACTGTCCTACAACATGGGAAAGGTCTCTGAAATGGTACCAGTACTGATTCATCTGAAATGGTACCAATACTCCTCAGTACTGATTTATCTACTCAAGATACTGGTCACCCTCACTGACAGTTAGCCATCAGATGCCAGATTTAATGGCCCCATTGTGGTCACAGGAAGGAGATTCTCCAGCATGGAATGGGAGTTCAGCTCTTCACCAAGTCAGCACTAGCATGACTGGGCAGCTGAGTCTTTCTCAGCCTCCATGATGCCATCTTGATAGCAGAACTGATGTTATTGGTGTTTCTTGTTTTCCCTCTTTAGTAGATTTGTCTTTATATGGACCTGTAATTATATCAAAAAAGTATCAATACAAACATTTCCTTTTACTATATCAAGCTTTTCCTTCCACTCTTCTATGTGCTGTGCCTCTTCAGCCATAACCTTGACTAAGCATCTGATTCACGATATTTCAAAACCAACTGAGTTCTACTGTATTAAAATTTCTTGGATTAATCAACCTAGATTTTATTTTAACAAATTTATTCTTAAATCAGAAAAGCATTAACTATATACATATATACTGTTACATTATTTTTATTTTTAAAACTTTACACCAAAAAGCTTTGTTTTGAAAGGATTTTTCGAAATAAAATTTCACCTTGTCTTGGACTTCTAAGCTAAGATTCAGTCAGTTAGTTTTCTTTACAGCAAATTTACAATAAATTCATTAAAATAAGGGAGTAAAATCTTTCAGAATCCCAGTTTGGGCCCTGCTCTCCTCTTCAGGCAGTGCAGCGATGTGCTACCCTCTATTCAGGCTGGATTCTGCAAACACTTGCGAACTGAAAAAGTTTACTAATCTTTGTAAGGTTGTGAAGTATCAAGCCCTAAGAGGGTTGCCTTAGTATCTGACAAGTAATATATACTTTCCTTTAAGGGGCACTGAGATTAAAAAAAGGAAGTAATTAAAATTTCATATTTATTATAAAAATATCTTAAATTACTAAAATTGAAAGAATTTCTTTTCATTGCATGTTTTTTACAGTTCTCTCATCTTGGAAAATTAAAATTTCATTTGAATTCATATAACTTTCAGATTCTGAAACTAGCACAATGCTGGTGTGTTTTACTTGAAAAAAATAGCATTAGAAAGTTTAAATTGGAGACATTTTAGCTGGTCTTGAGTTTTGCACAATTTTTTTAAACCATAAACTGTCAAAATTAACTGTATAGCACCCTTTTAAATCCTATGTATTCTTTACGTGGATTCTGTATGTAATAGGGATTACATTTTACTCTTGATACCCGAAGGCCTTGCTCTGGTAAAACACATAAACACACGAATGACTTTGCTGTAATGACTTTGCTCCCATTGACTCAGAGACTTCTCACTTGCATAAGTGTTTGGGTAAACCTTGTGTGGGCTAGAGTTTACTTATCTACACTTTTCTAGCACCTAAAAACTCTATTTCACACAAAAGCACCCGGAGACCAAGAATTCAGTTACTAAGCATTTTCAGCAAGGATTCTACAGGGTCAACCTCCCCTCATTCAAATCCAAAAAGAACAAAAGGAATGAGCTTAATACTTAAGTTCCAACTTGATAAAATCTTATAATAATTTTATCAAGAAAAACTTAATTTCTGCAACATAACATAGCTATTTTATAATCCACATAATATTCACAGTGATACATAAATATTCATAAAGAAATTAAATCTAAACAGGTTAATTCCCACAGAAACACCATGAGAAGAAATTCTGATTTCCCAAAAGCTTAGGTTGAGTTCATCTGAGTCTCAGTTACAGTCTTTGTTCTCTGAAATCTGTTCAAAATCAACATCATTCTTCCACTTGCTTGTAGAAATCTTCCGATGGAATTAATGCAGATACTTCTTTCTTCTCTACTGAAATCACTCAGCTAATTAATAAACCAACCACTCAGTTTAAATATATAGAAAAAAACGGTCATAAGAAAACTACAAACTGAGAATAGCAATATATAAGCAATCTTTTCCCCCATTTAAATAAGAGAAAGGTTGGTGGATCATATTAGTTGAGACAGTTTAACTAAAACAGATTGGCTGAAATCAAACTTTCCAAGTATACAATAAAAATTAGTTTTCCCTCCCAATTTCCCCTTTCTGTATTTAATCCTATCAGGATTTCCCTGTTGGAGGGTTAGCAGTATAACCTGCTGCAAAATGCTTCAACATTAGGGAGAAACAGCCTGTTTTCTGCTCCTCTGGCTTAACTTCTTCCAGCCCACATATGGCAAACGGCCTTTTGCAGAGCAGCTGCCCTGACTTCTTACCTTCATGGAATCTCAGTCAAGCTACAGAGAATCTGTTAAGCATGCCCCAAATTGTCACACCTAACTAAGAAATTTCTGAGTGTTGAGTACTAATTATGCATCTGCCTAGCAACAATGACCCAGACACAACTCACCTTAAATTTGTCAGATCAGAGTCTAACAAATTGTAACTCCTTGAGCTTGCACCTTTTAATTACATATATCAATATCTTCCAGTGGTTAAACATTTACGAGTAAATCTCTTATGACTATGACTAACACCACTGGCTTACCAGGAGTATAGTGCGGGTAGAGGTTGTGGAAGGTTTCCCAAAGATCTATGCATCTGAATCTTAACCAGAAAAATCCCCATTACTCAGAGTGTTGGCTCCTTGTTATGCTAAACTGAGTTGGGTTTTGTGATTGGAGACTAGAGTGAGACCTTAGAACTCATTTTTATTTAAAACCTAAACTAGGATATGAGCCCTCCTCTCTCATGGCAAAAAGCTGGTGAGCTTAACTCTATGATATTTGGCCTCCCTCTGCTCCATCTTCTTGAGGGGAAAAAAAGAAAGATGAAATATCTTGAGCAAAGCTATAGCATTTTGTATTTTCATGATGTCTCTATCTTTTAAAGATGTTTTCTTAGGTGTTATACAGTAAAAGAAACCAATAACAAAAAGATAAAACCATAGATGATAAAAGGATTTTCTTGAGCTTAGCCAATGTAATAATTTCAAAAGGAACAAATTTACAAGTACCACTTTTTCAAATGCACCGAATAAAAAGTGAATAAAATAAACAGCAAGATGTGTTGTGGTAGGAAGTCAGATGATGAAAGGGAAATACTGAATAGACATACTTATTCTTTCAGATAAAATGAAGTAATTCCTTTGAGAGGTTTTGTGATCATTTCTGACTGAAAACTTTGTATGCGCTACTCAGAAATACAATGAAAAAAAGGCAGTGTAGCCTACATAATAGTATCTGTTATGAGCATGAAGTGGCATGTGGACATTGCTTATGCTATTGCTCCGAATCATTTGAATGAAAATATTGGATTAGCTAACCTTGTGTCCTGTCTATTAGTTAGATAAACCCTCCAACTGTTCCTGACTGAAGGTTGTGTAGTTGCAACTGAAAGATGCTGCTGCTTTTCATTAAAGTTTTGTGATAAATGTCCTGCTAGCATAATGTTTTTAAAATAAAGTGGTTTATTAGATAGAACAGATAACAAGCAAAAATTCACAGCTTTGTCTTTTCACAGGGAGTTTCAGCCCAGTAGGAAGTCCTCTTAGCCGAACACCATCAGTCAGACTACAGACGGTAAGGAATTCTATTTATGCATTTTTTAAAAATTGATGTTAAACTATAAAATGGCATTCTTCACAAGTGGCTTTGTAGAATAGCTTTCTAACCTCCTTTTATTCACAAAAGAAGTATCTTCAAGGAAGCTTTCCTGGCTGTGTGGGCTTTTACCTCATGTAGTTGACATAGAGGTCTGAATTTTTTTTAAAGGTAAAATATAGTCCTTTCTCTCTCACTTGCTGTGTGTGTGTGTCTCTCTCTTTCTTGTTGTTTAGAAATTAATATGCCAGAATCACACTCCTGTATTTTTTATATTTAGCAGAAACACAGGCTATGCTAAAGAGGGAGAAATGTGGTTGTAAATTAAAATTGGCCATTGGATCAAATTGCAGTTGTTTTTTTACTCTTAGTTCACCTACATCTTATTTCGAGCATTGATTGTACCAATTTCCTTATGGTAACCAAAGTGAAATCATAAATATCTTCTATGTATTTCTTTTATTGTTCATATAGGAATCAGTTAGTGATGATGTATGCTCCATCCTGATAATTCGCCCCCAACCCAAAAGAGTCCTTAAATTCTGTAAACTTAGTTAACGTCAACCATACAATCAAAAAAGTACATATTTTTAAAAATACCAGGGAGGGTAGAAGAGGTAATGTTCTGAACGCTTTGTGTGTGGCCCCCTGACAAAATGGGTATTTTGCTCTGTGACTGTAACCCCCTTATGTCTGCAGTTGAAATGTCCTGCCCTCATGTGTTATGGTAATTGCCTGCCAGTTGCTGGCCCCCAGATGGTTCACCAGAAAGAAACATAAATTAGGTTGTTCCCTTAATTCTCGGAACCTGTTCCACCATTTTGTTTTTGTCTCATTCAGACCTTCATTCACAAAATCTTTTAATGCTGTCTTGTATAAGGCTGATATGATAAATAAGACTTGTCTTGAAAAGCAGTGCTGAAAATATATTTTTACACTCATCTTTTTTTCTATTGGCAAAGTGACTATTGTAGTTGGACTATTTTATATGTATTTAATTCTAGCTATCAGCCAATTATTAGGAAAATATGAATTATCAATATGTATGTCAGTGCTTTTTTTGCTATAACAACCCTTTAGAGTATCTATAATGTTCACTTGGTATGGGAAAGGATTTATAAATAAATTAGCAGCATTCTGTTAAACTTGGGGGAATTGAGTATATTTTCATTAACCCTTTTTCTAGTGGTGCTATAAATAAAGATGTAATATCATGGAAGTTATATCCTTTTAAAAAAGAAAGTAAATGTTGCCAATTAAAGACAAAACAGATCAAAATAGTTTTGCTGTGTGTTTGATTAATCTTAGGAGTTGGACTCTTTCACATACTTCTGAATTCATTTTGTCTTGCTTTCTTTATCCCTGTAGGCTTTGCTGAGGCAGCTGTGTTTGCATTTCTGTTTTCTGTTTGTACATTGTAGGATTCAATAAAGTGCAGCCTGGCACAGGTTTTTTTTCTCTAGGCAGATTATGGATTCTCATGCTCATTAAATGCTGAAGGACTATAATCAGATAAGGATCATATTCATCTGAAACCCAAGGAAGTAACATTTACAGTGGTTTCAGGATATTAAATTTATTAATTAACACTAAAGTCCACTACACTATTTAAGATGTTACTGCTTTTTCTGAACATATAGGATTTTATTGTAACTATTAATACTTTCCCTTGTTTTTTCTCTTTGTGTATATATGGAATGAATACATTAAGATTCAATATTAACCGTTAATTTAAGAGTGCTTTCCATTTTGAAGGCATTAACCTAACTTGGATGATATTTTTCATATTCTCATATTTCATTTTGAGAATCATCAGTCATTTTGAATTATGGTCCTCTCCTTGAAAGCACTTACAACCCCTTCCAGGTTGGCATCATCCAAAAACTTTGTAAGTGTACAGTGTGTGTCATTGTCTAAATCATTGGTGAAGATATTGGTGAATATCTCATTGGTGAACACAACCGGACTGTAGAACCCCACTTGTGATGGCCTTCGAGTATGACTGAACCATTGATAAGTACTCTCTGAGAACCAGCCATGCACACACCTTATAGTAGTGCCATCTATGTTGAATTTCTCTAATTTGTTTATGAGAAGGTCATGCAAGACAATATAAAAAGCTAAGATAAAGGCAAGGACACTGCAGGTCCAGGAGAACGTGCAGGAGCAAGCCACTAAACCATTAATGGTTGCAATTGTTCCTGTGGCACTGGCATTTTCCTTGTCCTTGCCAGACAAAGCTATAATGGGGCCCCCTTCACCAGTACCCCAGGATAATTCTAAGGTGCACCAGGAGCTGTTCAAGAGGATAGCTGCCAACCTAGGCTTCCAGATTGAGGAGTTAGAGGAAACTTCAAACTCCCATTTTGATGTCCTCTGCTCCACAGCACCAGGGTGATATTGCCCCTCTGTGAAGGAATCTCTAAAATCACTACTGCCCTGTGGCAGGTTCCCTCTTCTGTGCCTCCTATCTCCGAGAGAGTGGAGCACAAATACTTTGTGCCATCCAAAGGCCAGGAGTACTTGTACACCTGCACGGTCCCTATTCCCTAATGGTTAGAGGCAGTTAACCACAGAGAGAGAACCGGTCAACCCAGAGCTATCCCTAAGAGCAAAGGCTCGAGGAGGGGAGATTTGTTTGGACCTAAAGTTTATTTGGCCTCTAGCCTCCAACTGAGGGCAGCCAACCATCAGCCTCTCCTAGGACACTGTAATTTTAATGTCAGACCATGGTCAAGTTTGAAAACTGCTTTCCTGAGATTTTGATGAAGGAGCTCCAGATGATCCTGGATGGGGGCACAGATGTGGCCAGAGCAACCCTCCAGGTGGCATCGGAGGCTGCAAACACCACTGTCCGATTCATGGCTTCATCCATCACACCGTGCCAGGCTTCTTTGCTACTCCTCTCTGGTCTGTCCACAGAGGTTCAGCAGTCAATGCAAGACCTCCCACTTGATGGGCAAATCCTTTTAGCAGAACAGAGAGACAATAAGCTCCTTAAGGACTCCCACATGACCTTGAAAACATTGGACCTGTAAGTTCCCAGCCCTGCCTACAAGCAGTTTAAGCTGTAACAGTTTAAGGGTCAGGTGAGCCACTTTCACTAGGAGCTTCCCCATAAGAAATCTTGGGGTTGTAATTAGTGTCTTAGCCTTCAGCCCCCATCTGCATCCAAGCGAGACTCGACCCACAGCAAACAGGCATGCAAACACCCATTTTGAGGGGTTGCTTGAGGGTGGCTTACCAGACTGTTCCCTGGACCCTTCCTTCATTTGTCAACCACCTTTCTCTCTTCCTGGGCATTTATAACATCAGGCTGATGGCACAGGGTTACACCCTTTAGCTGCTTTCTTACCCTTCTTACCAGCCCACCTCCCTATCCCTCTTCAAGGACCCTTCTCACAATGGTCTCTCCACACAGGAGGCAAAGGGATTACCGCAGTTAGGTGCTGAGGAGGTAGTTTCTCTAGAGTATAGGAACAAGGGATTCTATTCCCATTACTTTTTAATTCTCAAGGGCAGGCTGCGGCCCATTCTGGAATTGTAAAACTTGAACACTCACTTAGAGGAACTAAAGTTCCAGTTGGTCTCCCTGGCCTTCATCACTTACTCCTCGGACCCAAGAGACTGAAATAGTGCCCTCAATCTGAAAGATGTGTACTCCCACATTTCTATGTTCGAGGGTCTGAGACACTTCCTCTGTTTTACAGTTTGTCCTATCCACTATCAATTTCCAGTCCTCCCATTTGGCCTAGCAACAGCACCGCTGGTATTCACCAAGTGTATGTTGGTGGTTGCTGCTTACCTCAGACATTGTGGTATCCAGATCTATCCAAACCTCAATGACTGGCTTGTCACAAGGCAGCTCTAGGCCCTGAGGGATGTCACAGTGCTGCTGGCTACATTGCCTTGTTGGTGAACAACAAACAAATCCAGTACAGAGGATAGAATTCATCAGGGCGGTGCTTGACTCAACCTCTGTCAGAGCTTACCTACTGCAGGAACGTTTCAGGGCATTAGTGGACCTCATCGCAGTAGTTTCCACATTTCTCCTGACCATGGCCAGGATTTGTCTATGCCTCCTAGGTCATATGGCACTGTGCATATATGTCATGCACCACGCCAGGCTCCAGATGCGACCCCTGTAGCAATGGTTGACTACAGTTTACTCCTAGTCCAGGCACCACTTGGAGAACGTCATTACCATATTCGTGGTGATACTTACCTCACAATAATGTTGAACCTATCCTGGAATGTCCTAGAAGAAGTGCCTTTTGACAGCACTCCTCACTCAGTCGAGTTGGTCTTTTATGCCTCACACCTTACTTGTTGTTGCAGGATCACAGTTATCTCTCTAACCCCAACTTCATATCCCTCCACCTCATGACATGGATATGGCATAGCTGAACCCCAAGGGACAAACCAATTCAGAAGCAGTCCAGCAGGTCCTTCTCAGGAATAGAAATCCCTCGACTAGACTGACTTACCTGCCAAAGTGGGCGAGGGTCTCCTACTGTGCAGGTGAATGGGATATATCCCCTTCACATTTTTTGTTTCAATCGATTTTGGATTACAAGTTTCATCTGAAGAACCAAGGCTTGGCACACTCTTCTGTCAGAGTCCATCTGGTGGCCATTTCTGCCTTTCATCCGCCGAACCAGGGTCAGATGGAGTTCTCACGTTACATGACAGTCGGGTTTCTAAGAGGGTTTGAGAGGCTTTTCCCACAGGTGCAGCTCAATCCCTCAGTGGGATTTTAACATAGTTTGGCCAGGCTCACCTGCCTGCACTTTGAGCTTTTGTCTTTATGCTCCTTGTCCTACCTATCAGGGAAAGTAGCTTTCTTGGTGGTGGTGACATCAGTGAGATGAGTATTCAAGTTGTGAGCCTTGACCTCAGAGCCACGGTACATGGCCTTCTATAAGGGCACGGTTCAACTCTGGCTCCACCCAGCCTTTCTTTCCAAAGTGGTAAATATTTCAGCATGAGCCAGGACATCTTCTTTCCAGTCAGTTACCCTAAACACCATGGGAAACAAAGAATGGCCCTGACTTTCTACCAAGACAGGACAAAGCCTTTTCATAAGTCAACCCAGTTTTTCATCTCTATGGCTCCTACGATGAAAGGACTTCTAGGGTCAATTCAGAAGATTTCAAACTGGATCATCTTTTGCATTCAGACTTGTTATGAGTTGGCGGCAGTCCCTACTCCACTACCATCGGAGCCCACTCTACCATAATGCAGGCACCTCAGCAGCCTTTCTGGTGCATATCATAATCCAGGACATTGGTCAAGCTATGACGGGCTCCTGGGTACATATATTCATTGCCCAATATGCCATCGCTCAGCAGGCCAGAGAGAACCCTGGGTTCAGCAGAGGTATGTTGCAATCTGGGTCTGTGAACTCCTACCCACTTCCATTGGTACTGCTTGGAATCACCTAAGTTGAATGAACACAGCCAAGTACTCGAAGAAGAAAAGATGGTTTCCTGTTTCCATAACTATACAAGATGTGTTGCTGATGTCCATTCCACAACCCACCCTCTTCCACTATTGTCATATTTCCAGCAAAAAGGAGCATGGCATTTTTTGATAGCCTCTGAACACAACTATCCTGCACTCCAAAAACAGCATTGTCATGGAAGCTGAATTCAACATGATTGAATTGTTTTCACTTTGCAATAAAGGGGAGCTCTAATAGTATGTTTAATCATGCTAGAGCCACATCTGCCCAAAGCTTCAGGACAGTTTTGAAAAAAATATTTTATTGACATAGTGAAAAGGAGTCATGTTTTAAAAGTATCGAAGAAGCCAGCTATATCTCAATTATATTATAGTGAAGTGTATATGGGAGATTAAGTGTACTGGGAAAATTACTTATTCACCACAGCAGATCCAAACCTTCTACCTTAACAATCCCTGTGTTTCAAGAGTGCAGCTGTAGTCATAAATCTGTTTGAACTCTCAATCTGCCAGCTCTTGAGTAGGGTCTGTACATATAGGCTACGTCTACACTGGCCCCTTTTCCGGAAGGGGCATGTTAATTTCAGCTATCGTAGTAGGGAAATCCGCGGGGGATTTAAATCCCCCGCGGCATTTAAATAAAAATGTCCGCCGCTTTTTTCCGGCTTTTAGAAAAGCCGGAAAAGAGCGTCTACACTGGCCCCGATCCTCCGGAAAAAGCGCCCTTTTCCGGAGGCTCTTATTCCTACCTCAAAGGAATAAGAGCCTCCGGAAAAGGGCGCTTTTTCCGGAGGATCGGGGCCAGTGTAGACGCTCTTTTCCGGCTTTTCTAAAAGCCGGAAAAAAGCGGCGGACATTTTTATTTAAATGCCGCGGGGGATATTTAAATCCCCCGCGGATTTCCCTACTACGATAGCTGAAATTAACATGCCCCTTCCGGAAAAGGGGCCAGTGTAGACGTAGCCATACTGTCACTTATACTATTTAAAACCGTACCCCACTTACTCCTTCAAGTGGAAACTCTTCTTGGATTCATGTTGAAATAAATGTTTAGTACAACATCTGAGTCTATTCTGTGGGGTGGCGCATGGCTTTAACAGCTCCCCTCACTTTAAGAACTTAATGAGACCCACTTTAGAACACGAATGAATTATGAGAAAGACATAATCATTCAATAAGGTAATGGGGGCTTTATAAATTCGTTAACTAGTTATCTAAATAATATTAATAATAATCCTGATGAATCATTGTTGAGTAACAACTCCCATCCTCCAGGCTAAGCACACTGCCTGCAGAGTTCTCTCAGCTTAGCGATTAAAAGATGAGGAATAGGCTGAAACCTGCATGGCTGGGTTAAGTACCAATATGCCATTTACAAGTTCAGTAAACTGTACTGTAATGCAAATGTGTTATGTACAGAGCTTGTATATTTATCAGATCAGATTTAAAGATTTATTATTGTGTGTGTACTTTACAAAAATTCAGTAGCACATTGGTAGTAGATATGCTAGTAAAATGTAAGATGGACTGCAGCGGTTTGCTTTGATACTTTATTAGTATATGGTTAATGTGGTAAAAGTCATATACTGAGTCTCATAAATTAGCTGAAACTAAGGTTAGAAAAGCTAAAGTTCCATGGTCATCAAGTATCCCTCTCCTAGATGAGTTAAAGGTGAGTCATCATGTGAAGGTGCATTATACTTTAGTAGGGGCAGGAATGCAGATCACTTGAGATTTCAGAGATGACCACAAATTCTGCTCTCCTTGCTGAAGTTTGCTAGAATGCTGATCCTTTCAAAAGGACATAGGGATGGCTTAATGGAAATAGTATTGGGGGAATAAAAGCAGCATCAACTTTAAGATGTGCATGCATTTGTTTGGGAAAAATGAACATTTTTAAGAGACAAGGAAAGAGACAATGTTATTGGTACCAAAAACATTTGAACTGAGTGTGAAATGAAGGAAATAGAAGTTGAATGTGATTTCTCATGATTTTAAACTGGTTTGTAATTTGGCAGAATCTATTATGGATGGACACGTCACTTCCAAATGCCCATAGTTGATTCTTATATTAAAATATCTTAGTCCCTTTTATTCTGGTCACATAATGACATAAATATGCACAATGTTTCTGTTCTGGGTTGTAGTATGCACCCTTTGGCACCATGAGCCACCATGTAATGTAATGCAGGCAAACTCAGAATGAGTACTCATTAGCAGCCTTTTTTTTTCTTACCACAAAGGGTTGTCTTTAGTGGGGTACATATAGCAAAGGAGTTTTAATTAAATCTTCTCCTAAATATCTTTAATCAGTAATCAGTATATTATCTAACATCATTTGCATTTTGCCTCGGAAAAACAAAAAATAATATTACACTGTCATGTTTACAGTATATGACAAATGCTCATTTTAAAAACTGTTCTTATCAAAATATTGCAGGTTAATATTCAAATAATTTCTTCTTTTAGAGTGATAATCTTCTGGTTACATCTTATATGAAAGGAGCAAGTAGTTCTACACCAGTGCAAGAGACAGTATGTATTGTGCAATTGTTTATTATGTCAATATTTTTGGAAATATTAATCTATACCAGTATTGTCACCACCAGCACTCCTCCTCCTCTGACCACGTTGTAAATCTAGCCCTTTAAAAACGCCTGGAAACCAAACATTTTGGCTGAAGGACATGGTTTTTTTTCCAAAACAGAATTTTGGAATTTGGTGTCTAGTTCAAACTAAAGGGTTTTTTTTCTGTCAGCGAACCATAAAATCAGTTATTTGCCCAGCTCTAGTTCAAATATCTCTAATGGGATAATAAAAATATTGGTGACTTCCACTTTTATATTTAGTCAGTGATTCCCTAATTTCCCTAAATCAGTCACAATATGAGATACAAATTTTGATTTCCCTTGCTTTTTTCTAAGTATATTGCAAGTTTGTAATTTCAGTTTTGTAATTTTTCAACCACTGAACATTTTATTGTAAGACATTGCAAAAATGCATAGCATTGTCAAGTCTGCCTTTTATCTTGTGCATTCTGCAGAATATTTACCTTTCACTTGTGACTTACTGGTTTTCACAGTATTATTTCCAAGGGGTCCTTACATTTTTCAGTTAGTTGGTATTCTCAGAGCACCCCTTCCTGGATGAGATTGTATAAGCCGCATCCATATAAATTTTACACTGGTAGTGATGTTTTTGATTTTATTGTTGCCTTTCTTGATGGGGAGGACAGGTATGTTTGAGAGGTAGGTATTCAGTTATTCAGTTTCTTTGGTCCTATAGGGTATGTCTACACTACAGCATTAATTTGAGTTAACTTAATTCAAAATAGTTAATTCGAATTAAACTAATTTGAATTAACGCATCTGCACACAAAATCTATTTTGAAATAGCACGTCTACACTGAGTGGACTCTGAATCAGAGTTAAGGCTGTCCGGAACCAGTTCCGGCGGGGTACCAGGTCAGGACTTAATGTATGGGGCTGCTGCCTGAGGCTATCTGAGGTCTGTGCTTAAAGGGACCCTATCTCCACCCCAGACAGACAGTTCTCAGGTTTCCCTGCTTGCTTGTATACTTCGATGAGGGACAGCAAAGCATTTGTGCCTCTGCGTGCTCTGTTTGCCCTCACTCGGGATACCACAGCACTGCCACAGGGAGCCAGAGCTGCTCCTGGGCACTCTGGTGCATCTTGTGGACACGTTGCCATCAGTCTGGCTGCACTTGCTGCAGACTGCCATCTGGGAGGTCCATCGGGAGGCTGTCAGTATCCAGGGGGCCCTGCAGGAGAGCTTCTGCCCTGAGGAGCACTAACAGTCTCCCTGGTCTGCCCCACTGGGGGCTTGTGCCCCATTCCTCCCTCACGTCCTTCCACTTACCCCTTCCTAGCCCGCACTTCCTGGTGTCAAATAAAATACCCTTTTTTTCAAAAATAGAAACAAAATGCGGGGGGGAGACTAGGGAAAGGAGGCGGGAGATGGGAGGAGAGAGGGCGGGAGAGGGGAGGGGGAAAACTGGAAGGAGGGAGCTGGAAGAGGGAAGCAAGGGGAAAAAGGGAGGGGGAAGCTCAGTTCTCAGGGGTGGGGGGTCTCGTCAGGCCACATGTCTCCCAGCACAGTGGGTGCGGGGGCCTCAGCGTCCCCGGGAGGATGCAGAGGACGGTGTGGAGGTTGAGGTGGGGGGTGTGAAGATTGAGGAGGAGGTTGAAGAGGGAAAGATGGGAGGGGGAGAAGAAGTGGGAGGAGGAATGGTAGCTGAGGGGGCAGCAGGCGCTGGAGCGGCACGAGGCAGCATGTTCTGCACCAGGGTCTGCAGATGGGTACAGATGGCACAACCCTGGGCAAGCAGCTCCCTCCGGAACTCCATTCTTCATGTGCCCGCTGCTCCATGATGCGGGTCAGGGCTCACAGGGCCCCAGCTGCTGCTCTCGATACCCCTGCTCGCTGCCCCCTGGGGTGCCACGGACCACACCGCCCCCAAAGATGCGGTCCAGTGCCTCGAAGTAGGGGCAGATGTCTGCCCCTGCTGAGGAGCTGCCCTGAGTAACCCTGGCGTACCCCTGCCACATCTCTTTAATTTTCAGGCACACCTGCTTCTGGGTGCGCCTGTGGCCTTTTTGAACCATGGTGGCAGCTATGCAGCTGTAGACGGCCGCGTTCCTCCATCTAGTGCGGAGATCATGGACATTGGGGGCCTGCCCCCAAACCTCAATGAGGTCCATGATTTCCTCACTAGTCCAGGAGGGAGCTCAGCATCTACGACCCCTGGCTGGCTCCTGGGTGCTGGGGGACTGGGTGGGGGACGGCTGGCTGGCACCGGCTGCCCGGCTCATGGTGGGACCACTGGATCAGGAGCAGAGACTGCTGGCAGGCCTGGATCTGGCACATGCAGTCTGGCCAGAGTCTATCCCTTTAAGGGCTCCGGGGCTGGGGGAGAGGAGAGGAGTTTTCCTGGTTTGGCCCAGAGTGGCCACCAGGGGAAACTGGGAAGAGCTGGAGGCCAGCTAATTCGAATTAAGTGTCTACACAGCACTTATTTCGAATTAGCTATTTCGAATTTAGTGTTACTCCTCGTAGGATGAGGTTTACCAAATTCGAATTAAGCGCTCCGCTATTTCGAATTAATTTCGAAATAGCGGTTTGCATGTATAGATGCTATTAAAGTTAATTCGA
The DNA here is from genome assembly GCF_049634645.1 of Pelodiscus sinensis. Classification (NCBI taxonomy): domain Eukaryota; kingdom Metazoa; phylum Chordata; order Testudines; family Trionychidae; genus Pelodiscus; species Pelodiscus sinensis. Next base: position 96,514,345 of record NC_134713.1, on the reverse strand, counting down.
AATAATGGCTGTTATTTCGAATTAACTTTGCAGTGTTGACATACCCTTAGATATGTTAGTGGCAGCTAAGTGAAAGTTTGGATAGATTCATGTCTAATTAGTAGCTAAGCTGATCTTAATGGTTTGAGGCTGGCCAAATGACAAAGTACCACACTAAATTCACAATTATAGAAGCATTCTCTTTTCAATTTCTTTAATATCCCTAGTTGCTGTTTGTGATATACAGGTGTGCTTTGCTGGGAAAAAATAGTCTGTGTAAAATATACTATAATTGTGTCTTTGGGAGAAGGGGGAAGATTCCTACATGTACAGATGTTCTCTATTGTTTTTACTCTTTTCTATTCTCTTGGTCAAAGTGGGACAGAAACCACTCCCTGATCATATAAGTTGTGAAAGCTAAATAAGAAATGATCCCTGGTACTTTTATTTTCAGGGTAGTTGGAAAGGCTGTGATTGGTGGTTGTGTATTTTATGTAGTATGAAAAGGGGGAGAAGCCTATTAAAACTTTTCTAATGAAGCATGATGCAGCAGTGAAGAATGTTTCAAAGGCAAATGACTTTATTATATAGGCAATATGTGGACCCAATATTCAAATGTTTATAAGAGATATTTGATTCAAAACAAAATATTACAAATAAATGAAAGGATCAAAACAAAGCTTTATAATGAAATTGTTGTATTGGAGTTTTCCATCTAGTAAAACAGTCACATTGTTGGAGTATTTATTCAAACATACATGTTTCGTGCACGCATACAAAGAATTAGATCCAAAAGGGGTGTAACAATTCTGAGAAAGTGAATGTATTAAGTATTTTTTGTTTTGCTTAAGTCAATTGCTTATAAAACTAGCAGCTGCTGTTTTGAAGCTAATCTTAGTGTATTGAGTGTTCTTAACCATTTCTACAATCCCACAGTCCTTTATCTTGCTTCTCCTGCTGCGTTCCCACCACCCTGATCCCATTAGCAAGAATTGAGACAGCCTCAGCTTTTACCAAAGTGCAGCTTTGGTTTCAGCTGCTTTTCTGCAAGAGGAAGTGAATGTTGGGCTTTTTTCTCTGTGGCACAGTTGTGATAAAGATGTGGTGGTCTTATCTCTCTTTTAGGTAGTGGCTCTCTATGACTACACAGCGCATCGATCAGATGAGCTAACCATCCATCGCAGTGACATTATCCAAGTGTTATACAAAGATAATGATAACTGGTGGTTTGGCAGCTTAGCAAATGGACAGCAAGGCTATTTTCCAGCTAATTATGTGGCTGGTGAAAGTAAGTTTACTGCTCTCTTCCTGGTATACCGGTGTGGGTATAACTGATGGTCCAAGATTTTGCCATGCTATTGTACTTTATTACTTTGAATACATGTGTGTATACAATGCACATGATAAGTCAAAAACTTACTGTGATGCAGAAATTGTGCAAAAATAGCATGTTAACATGTAGTACTTTGTTTTTTTCAAAAGTATCAACACTGCAGTCTCACGTTCCAGTTCACACAGTATCTCCACATTTACCAACCACCTCCTTCCTCACTCACCCTCCACCCCCCTCACACAAACACCTGGTTCACATAGTATCTTGGCAGCTCTTTTGGGCTCCTGCAGCATCTAGACAGCTCACAGCCATCTGAGCCTTCCACTTTGTAGTTACTCCTAGACTCAGCCGTCTCAGGCTCCTAAACGTTAACTTTACTTGTGGAGGTTACATAACTTTTACCCTTTCCAGTGGCAATGTTTCATTTCTCGGTAATTCGATTCTGTTTTATAGATTTAAAAGAGGAATGTCAGTTAAAGCAGTGGAATCAGATACAAGTTCTGAATTTGCCACTGGGTCCTACCCATTAAAAACAGCTTCAGCGGAACATGGATGCAGCCTTAATCTCAAAACAAAATTAAACTAAAAGCTGATTGTAGAACACAGGGAGCAGTCTCTGAAGCCCCTCTGGCATAATGCTGCTAGGGGTTCCCGGTCAGTTCAGAACTTTCCAGTTATGGGACATCTGCAAGCATCTCAAGGTGAGAAATCCACTGGGATTATCTCATCAGAGAATAAGAATTACAATTATCTAATTTTATTTTCTAAATAAGTGATGATATTGTGGTATAGATCATAGGCATTGCCCAACCAAAATAACCTAAAGGTTGATATCTGGGATTTAATCTTCAGCAGCAGCCTTTACCACTGGGGAAAGGTGAAAAATAAATCTTATAACTAATCTTACCAGTTGTGCAAAATAACTTCAGGAGATGTGTCCTTACCTTATCTGGTGACTTTCTGATACTATTCAGTGGTATTACACATCACTAACAGTATTTTTGATAGCCTTTGAAACATTGTTGCTATAACCACAAATGCTACTCTTTACTCATACATTCCTAATCCTTTTTTTAATATTTCATGAGTATTTATGATTGTAATGGTCCTAACTATGCTACAGTAAATAATTATGCTAAAGACTAGAGTTTATTGGAAAATTTTAATTAAAAAGGAAAAAAAAGTTCTAATGAAAAAAAATGTGAAAAATATTTTCTGACAAGCTAAGTTAATGTCTCAGAGATAGATAATAATAGTGTCATTGTCATTCACATAAAGAAAGGTATACATGTTCATTAACTTCAATATAAATTACATAATTTTCATGATAAACATAATGGTAAATTGAATCATGTGTTATATTTTTAGCTGAATATGAAAAGGAACAGCCTTCGGGATTAGTACCAGATTCTACTCCTCTTCTACATAGTAAACAAACAGAAGCAGAAGTAAGATATCCAGCTCTACGTGGGGTAATTATTTGAGAAGAAGGGATGATAAACTATAAAATATGAATTTTAATTTTCCTGCTTTTTTGATAAAATGCTGAACAATCAGAGCCTTTCCCCATGCAAACATCTGTGTTTTCAGCTGGTGTTTAATACAAATTTGTTTCCTAGATCCAATTACTTCCATGTTTTGTCAGTTAAATGGTGTGCCTGCTCCTACTCTCAATGAAGTCAGTAGCAAAGTGTTATTGAAATGAATGGCAAAGCTCCCATTTATTTCAGAGGGGACAGGAACATGAACACAGGTACATAGAAGCATGAGCATGAAGATGAATTTATAGTAAATTATCTCCTTTTTTTTACTTTTTAGATACTTACATTCAGCATTTAATCCTAGGCAACACAACAGCCACAGTGCATATATATATATTTTATCATCTTCCCAATTGTATTCCTTATTCTGTAAAATTTCTTATTTATCAAATCGCTTAGATGAAACCTACATGACATGACTGGTGGAAGAAGTTATTTTCAGTCCCTGTAATAATTTCCTAATTTGCATTCATTTTTGAAACCATAAAGACTCTACACCAAACAGCACAATATGCCACATCAAAATCTGTTTATTTGAGCAACAGACATTATTATTCAAAAGAAGCTGAAGCTCCTCCCTGTTTTCTCCTGGTGATTTGGGGAGAGGAATTAATAGTGCCTATGCCTATTGCATTACCTGTCTAATTTGGAGAAGTGATATTCTCATCCTCTGAAGGAAGGGTGAAAATTACAGGATAATTTGTTAGCAGAAATAACATGCTTACTAAGTAGTGGAAACAATTTCAGTGAATATTAGTGAGAATTTAAAAGTGATTTTTGAATTGAACATGTTTATGACCCTTTTCTGTTTGCCTTCCACAAATGTTCAAATAATCAAACTTCACTAACAAATACTTACAAAAAATTTGACTTCGAATTTTCAAATATTTTTCTAAACTGAAATTCAAATTTTGTTCGATTTGTAAGATTCAAACTATATATTGTATTGCTTAGTTAAGTAAATCATCCAAAGAAAATATCATGTAATTTGTTACCAACATATTGCAAAGTTTGAGAGTCAGATATTCAGATAAATCCACTTACTGAGGACTTCTAATTATATTTTTTGTAAAATTAGTCATGATATTAATTTCTGCTGCTTCTTTTTTACACAAGTATTCCACTATAAGCATTTGTGAGAAACTGATAGCCAAACCAGTATTCCAAATAACAAGCATAAATTAGATGCAAATGTATACTCTATTTAAAAAAAACCCCACAAATGTAGGAAATGGTATTATATTACTAGATAGTGAATAATTTCTGTTTGTATAGTCTAGCCTTGATTTTCCCAATATCTGCATTGCCATTTTGTTGCTTAATTGCACTGGGAGGCATTTTAAAATCTTAGCCCATTTCCACTGTCTTCTTATACTAGCTGTAGATTAGCCTAATCAGCTCATCAGTGATACCTTTAGAAACTCTGCTTATCAAAGACACACAGAAATTAGAAAGGGAAAAGAGCTATTGTAGTTAGAGTTAATAGAGATTGTTTTTCTGTTTGTCTTAAGTTTTTTTTATCCAGAGTAAACCTAATTAGATAATTAAATAACAACAACCTTTCAGTATAACAATGAACATCAATCACAACCAATTTGTAACAAATAACCAAGTTGGTAAAATAGTGATTGAAATGTAGCCGTGTTAGTCTGGGGTAGCTGAAGCAAAATGCAGGACAATGTAGCACTTTAAAGACTAACAAGATGGTTTATTAGATGATGAGTTTTCGTGGGCCAGACCCACTTCCTCAGATCAAATAGTGGAAGAAAGTAGTCACAACCATATATACCAAAGGATACAATTAAAAAAAATGGACAAATATGAAAAGGACAAATCACATTGCAGAACAGGAGGGGGATGCCGGGGGGGGGGGGGGAGGAAGGAAGGTAAGTGTCTGTGAATTGATGATATTAGAGGTAGGGAGAGTGGGATGTTTGTGAGTTAATGGTATTAGAGGTGATAATTGGGGAAGCTATCTTGGTAATGGGTAAGATAGTTTGCGTATTTGTTCATTCCTTCCCGGAGAGTGTCGAATTTTAACATGAATGACAGTTCAGAGGATTCTCTTTCAAGTGCAGATGTAAAAGGTCTTTGTAGCAGAATGCAGGTGATTAAGTCATTGAGAGAGTGTCCTTTCTGGTTAAAATGGCAAGACACTGGTTTTTCTTTGTGATCTTGTCTGATATCTGTTTTGTGGGCATTAATCCTTTGGCGAAGTGTCTGAGATGTTTGTCCCATGTACATAGCAGACGGACACTTTCGGCACATGATAGCATAAACTATATTTCTGGATGCGCAGGAATATGTGTTCTTGATCTTATAACTCACTTGGTTAGGTCCAATAATGGTATCAGCAGAATGAATATGTGGACAAAGCTGGCAACGGGGTTTGTTGCAAGGGAAGGTACCAGGGTTGGTATTAGTGTGGTATGTCCTGTGGTTGTTGGTAAGAATCATCTTGAGGTTAGGTGGTTGTCTATAGGAGACTATGGGTCTGTCTCCCAGAGCCTCTTGGAGTATGGTATCCTGTTCCAGTATAGGCTGTAGTTTATTGATAATGTGTTGGACAGGTTTAAGTTGGGGGTTGTAGGTGATGACAAGTGGTGTTCTATTGTTGGTTTTCTTGGGTCTGTCTTGAAGTAGATGGTTTCTAGGTATTCGTCTGGCTCTTTCAATTTGCTTTTTTATTTCTCCAGGTGGGTAGTTGAGGTTTATAAATGCTTGGTAGAGATCCTGAAGCTTCTGGTCTCTGTCAGTGGGATTAGAGCAGATGCGGTTGTATCGAAGGGCTTGGCTATAGACGATGGATCGTTTGGTGTGTTCTGGATGGGAGCTGGAAGCATGTAGGTAACTGTATGAGTCACTAGGTTTTCTGTAGAGAGTGGTGTCTAATTTTCCATTGTTGATTTGTACTGTGGTGTCCAGGAAGTGGATCTCTCGTGTAGAATGGTCCAGGCTGAGGTTGATGGTGGGGTGTAGGTTGTTGAAATCTCTGTGGAATATCTCCAGTGTTTCTTGGCCATGCGTCCAGATCATAAAGATGTCATCGATGTGGACACCACTGCCAACCTGATATCAGACCTATGTAACTTTTTCTCACCCACAATTATTTCCAGTTTGAGAACAACTTATACCTCCAGATCAGCGGCACAGCCATGGGTACACGCATGGCCCCACAGTATGCTAACATCTTTATGGCTAACCTAGAACAATGTTTCCTCAACTCCCGTCCCCTTTCACCCCTTCTCTACCTACGGTACATCGATGACTTCTTTATGATCAGGACACATGGCCAAGAAACACTGGAGATATTCCACAGAGATTTCAACAACCTACTGTTCTGAAATGTGATTTGTCCTTTTCATATATGTTCATTTTTTTTAATTGTATCCTTTGGTATATATGGTTGTGACTATTTTCTTCCACTATTTGATCTGAGGAAGTGGGTCTGGCCCACGAAAGCTCATCATCTAATAAACCATCTTGTTAGTCTTTAAAGTGCTACATTGTCCTGCATTTTGCAAGTTGGTAAAGGAGCAGTGCTCACAATTGGAATGGTCATTTACTTCTGTTTATGGCCATATTGTTGAAAGTAAGTCATTTTTATATCTTCATATTAATTTGTTCTGTAATAGTAGATTCAGTAATATTTTAAGGGAAAATATTTAAAATATCCAAGTGTGTGTATGTTTGTGTGTTTAATCTTTAGCATCTACTTCAAAATTAAATTTACCGAGAATGTACTAATAGTGAACAGGGCATCTTTGCAGACCATTCAATGTCCAATGATAGTCAAAAAAATCCAAACAAAATGTTATTGTATATATATGAAAAATGGGATAAAAATGCAATATTGAGAATATTAAAATACTATTAAATATCTGATGTCCTCCCTGGAGCACTGCATTCCATTCTTGAGATCCTGTATCAAAAAAGATACAGCAGAAAGAAAAGGAGTTTGCTTCAGAAATTTAAAAAAAATGTTTAAATAGAGGAAATTGTGAGTAAGGCGATTGTGTAAACTGTTCAGAAAGTTGTTTGGATTGTTGTAGCCTTGTTGGTCACAGAAATATTTGAGAGGTAAGGTGAGTGAGGTATCTTTTATTGGATTAACTTCTCTTGGTGAAAGAGACAGGCTTTCAAGCTCTTCTTCAGGTCTAAGCTCAGTATAAGCTCAAAAGAGGTAATAGAGGTATAATACCTCTCTACTCCTACTGAAGATCCTTCTGTTCATGTATCCAATGATTTCATAAGGCCTTTTGGCCACAGTGACTCTCTTTGAGAACATACTCAGATGAGTATCTACCAGGACCCCAAATTTTTTTCAGAGCCACTGCTTCCCAGGATAGATTCTCCCATCCTCTAATTGCCTAAACCAGTATACTTCAGGACATTAGCCTGCCACGGATTAGGGAAACTTAGAAAGATAGTTCTCTATGGGAAGGTTATTCTTTAACAGTTAATCTTGGAGTTTTTTGTACTCTCCTCTAAATCATTTGTTAGTGACCAAAGAAAGAGGATACTGGACTAGATTGAACATGTCCTAAATTAATATGCAATCTCTATGTAACAGAATGTACACAGCGCTTATTCTGGCTACTTTTTTTATTCTCTTCCTAAGCTTTCTAAAGATGTCAGTAAATATACCAATTATTAGAGGAGATCAAATAGTGTCAATTATATTTCACAGGAAATGTTAAGGAAAAAGTTTTTTTAAATATCATATGAATTTTGTCCCAAAACAAACAAAAACAGCAAAAGCCAAAACAAAAAATAAACAAACAAAATAACCATTCGCACTGTGTGAAAATGTTTGACAACCCGCCTCCCCCCAAAAAAATTGCTGAAAATAGTTACTTTACAGTTTGTTTTTTATTCCACTGAACACTAGAAAACTATTATTGAAATTATTTCTTTTGTGTTTGGCTAAAAAACCACCTTATTTCAAAAATGTTTAGACAGAGTTTTGACTAACTCTACCATTTATGTGCTTTGTTATGTGCTTTTTGAGAAAAGCTCAAATATATCGATTAATTCTGATTTCAAGTACCATTAATATGAGCGTTATAAGTTTGACTGTTTTCTGTTATTTTGAAGTCCTAAATGGCTGATTAGTATTGCTTCAAAAAAAAAATACAGGTGACAATTAGTGTGATTTTGGTCGCACAGGATTCCACATATGGCTAACCGTTTAAAAAAATACCACTGAGATGGTTTGGTAACTGGCAAGAGACAGTTTAAATGTATTCCAAGTTAAATTTCACGAGGCATACCAGAGCGGTCGACAAAGGCTTCCTTTGTCGACTGCGCCGCGTCTAGACTGCTGCACTGTGCCGAATCAGCTGATTGTCAGCACAGCGCAGAGGCCATTTTTATTTTATTGATTATTTAAATCCCCGCTTCTTTGACTATGCCAAATAAACTATTTTACATGGCTCCGTCAATGGAGCCATGTAGTCTAGACATAGCCTAAAGTCCAGGTCTCTCTATTCCAGCAACATCTGTGGTTTGGCAGGACCACTTATAATGTCAGACCACAGAGCCCCAGCTGGCCAAGTTCAGGCTGGGCTGGCGGTGGATGTAGCATGGTAGGCATTACAGCCCTGGCCAGGTTGAAGGCAGCAGTGCCAGCACCTGGAAGCTCGGCATAGGCCAGTAGGAGCCAGGAACACAGCCCTAGATGAGTAGGCACAGAAGGACATGCAGTCCCAGCCAGGCCAGAGGCAGGGCTGGCAACTGGGAGAGCAGCCCAGACTCACAACCCCCCTGGTGCGGAGCACAGCCCTGGCTCCACCAGGAGTGCAGCCCTGGCAGGCTGAGGAGACTGGGGCCAGCAGTGGAAAGCAGCTCCAGAAGGGGAGCCTTGACCTCTCCTGGTCCAGAAAAGTCCATGTTTCGGGCTAGCTCAGGTCTCAAGGATGCTGGACCAGGGAGGTCCCACCTGTACAATCATTAATCTGCATCACATCGGTAGCAAAGTATATTATGTTTTAGAGGTCACTTTGGCTACGTCTAAACTACACCCCTCTGTCAGCAGAGGGATGTAAATTAGACGTATCGAAAGTGGGATCCATGCTCCTAGGTGCACATGCAGGATAGGATTTAGTATATCAGGCCTCCTAATTGAGAGTTATTGGAACATTGTTCAAGACTATTTTGGCATATTATAGTTGGAGTTTTTCAGTAAATTTCATCAAAAGTAAAATATAACCCTCCCTTCCTTGTGCCTTTTCTCTACTGAACAAGGAATTACCTCCATGACTTAATTTCACGGCCCTTCTAACATTAATCTTTAAACAGAACAAAAGATTTGCAAGTTCATGGAAGTTCTTCATGCATTTTGAAGAGGCTAAGAATAGGCTGAAGCACCACAAAGATGTGTTTATCTGATCAGATTAAAATGTGTTTCAGTAATGTTTATAATGCAATGGCCCACCTTATCCAGTATACTTAAAGTTTTATTCTTGAAGCAATACTATCTCTTAGATCAGGGGCAGGCAATAAATGGCTTGTGGCCAGAAAAGGTTTGCCACTGGCTGGCTGCCACACACTTTATTTACCAGTGCATCCATAGGTATGGTTGCTCACAGCTCCCATTGGCTGCGGTTCGCTGTTCCTGGCCAGTGGAAGCTGCAGGAAGAAGTATAAGCCAGACCACCACTTACTGCAGCTCCTATTGAATGGTGGCCAGCGGGAGCTGCGAGCAGCTGTACCTGTGAATGCACAGGTAAATAAAGCATTTGGCGGCCTGCCAGCAGCGAACCTTGGCAAATTGTGTCCAGCCCACTGGCCACTTTTTATATTTTTTAACCATCCTAGACTGACAGAGATTGTGTTTCCCTGGAATAGATCTGCAAAGCTGCTGCGTGGTCATACACACAAATTACTACTAGACATATAGAACAGACACACCTCAGCAAATTCAGTTCTTGACAGAAGTTTCCTTGTTCTTGAAAAAATAATCTGACTTTTCGAAGGGAATGATACTGAGATCCATCCAGAGAGAACAGACATTTTTGTTGCCTGTAAATGTATTTAACTATCACTGGATTTATTTGGTTGGGGGTTTTTATATATATCGTCAACTGGTTTTTCCCAGCACAGAATCCTTGCCCATGGAGAACAAGTTACAGATTACTCAGCTTTTAAGTTTAACAAAAATATTATTTTAAAAATATGAAGAATGCTGCATCAGACAGAATCATAGATTCATAGAATACTAGAACGGGACCTTGAGAGGTCATCTGGTCCAATTCCCTGCCTTCACAGTTGGACTGAGCGCCATCTACATCATCCCTGAGAGGTGTTTATCTAACTTGCTCTTAAAAATCTCCTATGACAGATTTCACACCCTCCCTAAGCAATTTGTTTCAGTGCTTAACCACCCTGACAGTTAAGAGTTTTTTTCCTAATGTCCATCCTAAACCTCCCTTGCTGCAATTTGAGCCTATTGCTTGTCCTATCATCATTAAGGATAATCACATCTACCACTTCTCCCTTATCCACAAGGCTTGTTATTCTATCAAAGAAAGCTATCAGATTGGTTTGACAAGAGATATATGTATATATATACATACATACACATACACCATGAATATGGGGATGTAAGTATTGCCCCATATCTCAAGGAGAATTAGATATTAGCAGGGCTTGCCGAGCCGCGGCGAGCCTTGCTCGCCAGCCACACTGTCCGGCGTTCTGTGCATGCGCAGATTGTTCTGCGCATGCGCAGATTGTTCTGCGCATGCGCAGATCGCCCAGACCCGGCTCTTTCAGAATGTAATCTACTCGCCACGGGCGAGTAGATTACATAGATTGTCGAGCCCTGGCTATTACCAATACTAGACGTGACTCTGGCAGAATTTTATTTGGCTATGCTTCATTCTGAAAAATTCAACAGCCCATTTTTAGACTAGGTTTGCATTTTGCTTCAGTACAGTTTAGTCAGGTTCTCCTGTCTTGTAAAGCTAGCTGTGTGATTGCAGTATTAGCAGAATTAGGAGAAAGATTCTGTTATTAAACACTGTTGTTTTTATTTACCTTTTTTGAAAATATGAAAGATGAAAAGCCTTAATTTCTTTCATGTAAAAAACTCCAAGAGAATGACCTGACATAGTTCTGATTACAAGAAAAGGGAGTGTAAAAAGGAAAAAATAAACATCAGGAGGGTGTGAACACTGAAAAATGTAGTAATCACTCAGTTGCACTCCCTTTAATGCACGCCATTGTATGTTGTTATCAAAGAGTGACAGTATGTTTCCTCCTTTTGTGTACAGTCCCAAATTTTATGTTATGTTAATGTAGATTTATGTGTTAATTTAACATAGAGAGATTTTTTAGTGTCATAACCAATACTCTTACACATTAATACACTGACTGGGTAGGGTGTTTTCTAATGCTCTTATCCTATCTGCACCAGCCAAAGAAACTGTTAGAACCTCTTCACAAGTCGTGTGTGATGATGGCTCATGTTTCAATGTGGCTTTTGTTAGCAATGTGCATGCATTAATTCCTTGGCCATTAGGGACTTGATACTGCTCCCCTTTAAGTTGATGATAAAAGTTTCATTTACTTGGAGGGAGCAGAATCAAGCCATAGAATTAGGGTTTTACACATCCCCTAGTAGAGACTAGAGTTGTTTACTTAGATTTAATTAGTGTTATAGGAAGCATGTTCTAGTAATTTCACTGGATTGGAACCCAGGAGATCTGCCAGACTTACCATGAGGCAAGTCATTTAACATCCATGCTGGGTTTTCCCAGCTTCAGAATATGAAAGATAATACTTGACTAGTGAGTTGAGGCTTAATTCATTAATGTTTCTGAAGGACTTCAAGATAATTGATAGAAAGCTTTATTATCCCTGCTGGTAAATTTTGTGGAAGACACAGGGATTTGCAGAGGACAGCACAATTATAGTTACCTGGATTACATTTCAGGTAAATTGGAACCATTCAGACAACACGTATCATAGAGAAAATGCCTCATAGTGGGAGACTTAAAGGAGCTCAGTCTGTTTAGTTTATCAGAAATAAGATTGAGAAGTAACTTGATTACATTGAATAAGTAGCAGTGTGGCTGTGGGGCTTGAGCTAGCTGTCCTCTGAAACCCTAAGTATGTGGCCTAAGTTGCTGCCCTTGCTACTACAGTAATGCTGCTATTTTTCGCACACAAGGTTGATCAGAACTAATATGTGTACACAAGCCCTCTCAAAGTGACAGAAGCCTGGGCCACTTTGAGTTTAGAGGCCCCAGTCCAGCCCCATATCCCCGACATATCAAACTTTTCATACTAAAACCAAAAGAATACATTAAAATGAACACTTGAGACATTTATTTATCAACAATTAAGTCATTATACCAATGGCATGTATATTAAAAATGTAACTTTAATTCTGAGTTTCCACTACAAGCAAAACTCTTCATTTTTGGAATGCTTTTCTGGCTTTGTTGTGTGCAAACTCATTTATAATTGAAGAAAAATCTAATTTATGTGCAACATCACTGTTAATGTTAAACATTGCAAGCCCATTCAAACGCTCTTGTCCCATTGAAGAATGCTGATAGTTCTTTACTTGTTTTAACATGTTGAATGTGCATTCACCTGAAGCCACTGATACAGGGATACTGGCAAAAATACGTAATGCAATTGTGATATTAGGAAATACAGTTGACAGGCCGAGATCAAATATTTCTTGAAGCAATTCTTTTGGCTTGGTGGAATGGATACGTTTCTGGAAGAAGATATCATCAAAGAGATCTCTTGAAATTTCATTGTTGTACCTTTGTTGAAACTGTTCTGCTGCTGGATATAGATCTTCATCACTTAATTCTCTGAACTCTGAAAAGAATCCAAAAAGGGTACAAATTTGATGCAGACACTCAAATCGACATGTAAGCCCAGATTTGATGGAGTCAACAATAACAAAAAAATTTGACTCGATAGAGCCTTTCTGCGTCAGATTGAGATGTTAGGCTGCAATTGGTGGGAAACTCAGATGAAATGTCAATATGTTGTGCTATTGATTTGGGCTCACAATAGGGATGTGATAGTGTAGTCAATCAATTAACCGATAAGCTAAAGCTTATAGGTTAATGCTATAGACTACACGCATGTCCCTTCCACACCTTGCCAGTAAATTTTTTAGCAGGCTGGTGAGCAGCCCAGCTCAGTACTAGCTTGTGACGGGTCTGGGACATACCCCTGCTGCCTCTCTACATTTAAAGTGTATTAGGAGGCAGGCAGGTAGGCAGCCCTGCTCAGTCCTGGCTCATGCTGGGTCCAGGACCTATTCCCGCTGCAGCTCTGCATTTAAAGTGTATTAGGAGCTTGGCAAGCAGGCAACCCAGCTCAGTTCCAGCTTGCACCAGGTCCCGTGTGGGGAGCTGAATTTTAAACTGGCTCCCCTCACGGACCAGCTCCTGCCTGGCACCCCACACTGCTACCTCTGATACAGAGGCAGCACCGCAGAGTGGCAGGGGGTTTCATAAGGCATAAGGGATCAGTCGGCAAAGGCTTTTCTTGTTGACCAATCCCCATCTTGACTGCCGGTGTGCGCCGACAAACAGTTGAGCCAGCACAATGCGGCGGCCATTTTTATTCGAATGAAGCGGGGGATATTTAAATCCCCGCTTCCTTGACTATGTCGGTATGTCTAATTTGCATGCCTCTGTAGGCAGAGGCATATAGTCTAGACATACCCCAGGAGGAAGAGCAGTAGAGCCCTCTGTTGTGAAAGACTTCAAACCTTGGGTAGAAGAAGTTGCAGGCCATTGAGCCATTCCTTCCCACTGCTTGTGGTAAGGGAGGGTCTCAGTCCTCAGGATTAGAGGAGGTCTATGGATGTGGAGTGCAAACTAGGCTCAAACTCACTGGTTTCACAGGAAACTAGAGAATTTTGTATACATTCACTAAGTTTTGAGTCTGTACAAACCCTAAATTCCAAACAAACTCAAAGAGATTTGAAGCACTTTGAATGAAATCTGCAAGGCTAGATTAACAAAATGAGGCAGACTGCTTTTGTAGTAGTTAAAGCTATGAATCGGATGACTCTTTGGCATTCTTTAATTAGTAATTCAGTAACTGAAATAAACTTAATCCCCTATAGACTGTGTGCATTTTAAGATTCATTCATGCAAAGATTCATAACCAGTTGTTTTTTGCCGCACACCTGAAAATTGTCTTTGTTTGCAAGGAGTAGTTGAAGCAGGGGGCTGTTTCCTTGTTTTTAACCACATAGGAGTGAACACTTTATGCCTGATAGACAATCTTTTTTTCAGACTGGGTATATTCTCTCCTTATTCAGGAAGCTGGTGGCTTTTCAATGTACATGTGTTAGCCCCATTGTCTTTCTTCTTTCTACATTTCTTCTTGTTTTCTTTTGCAGATGTCAGCAGTCATCACCAAGTCAGGGGACCTGAAATTTATCTCAGAGCATGACACAGATATAGACTCACCTGTGACACAGTAAGCAACAAATCATTCAAAGCAATTTGCAGTGTTACTTCTACAACTGCTCTTAGGAAACTGAGATATTTTGTGGGGTGTTGGGGAGGGGTTGTTTTGTTCTTTTAAGCAAGACAGCAAAACAGGAAGTTAAATTTAGGATAATTGGTCTAGAGAAGTGTTTAAGAAAAATAAAGTGAAAAGGAAATAATGGTTTGTTGTACTTTTTTCAATAGGTGTGTTACAGAGATACTGTAAGGAGTACAGAGTAAGGGAATTGAACTGTAATCCCGAGGTGCAGGATTGCCATACAACGTCCCTCAGCTCTTTTGATTAACCCATATTGTTATGAGCTGCCAACTACTTTTTGCACCTTCTAAGAATTAATTAATGTAAATTGAACAAGTTTGTCACATGTAAGGAAGACAAACAAGCCAGCATCTTTCATTACTACATTTGCATTTTAAATGTGTGTATATACATATATGTGTGTGTACATATATATGTCTCCATAGAATGTGAAACTTTGAAATAAATAAGATCTAAACATTTTGCATAAGATCTTCCATGTGGATGCTTAAATGCTTGATTTCTCATGTCATCTTAATCTTACCCTAACCATTATTTGAAGTATTTGCATTCATTTATTTTTGAAGAATACCTAGAAAATACTTATGTTTTTTGTCATAAACTTTGTTAGCCGATACAATATGAGGTTGCAGTTTGAGCATACTGTATTAACTGGATTGTGTTTAAGAAGAAAATCCATGGTTTAGTATGAGTACACACAAACTTGTTACATTTATTAAAGACAGGACTTGGACCACACTAAGACAGGATTGTATAATTAAAACTTCATCAAAAAGTGATTTTTAGTGTTTTGAGGCGTATTGGACCAGGGGTTTATAAAATATGGAATCTACAAAGAATATGATCTAATTTAGATATGGGGGGAATATTACTGGGTATAAAATGTTCATTAAAATGAGAAGTAAATGTGTCATGAGTAGGGATGTGAAAACGTAACCATGTACATGGTTAACCAACCCCTTCATGGTTACACCCAGGCTCTCAGTATGTGCGGGGGGCCAGCTTAAGAGCTGATTCCCCGCACACACCGGCTCCTGCCTGCCCCTCCCTCTTCTCCCCCACTTCTCCGCCCCCCTGCTGCTGTATGTAACCGTGTAACCACTGAAATATTCAGTGTTACATATTTACTTAATTAAACACATTTTAGTCATGAGAATAGGTCCATCTGGTTGCTGGATCATATCTGGGAAAGAAAGAGCCTAAGAAACCTTTCATCTATAGTTCAGAAAGAAATGGATATTTGAGTCATCAGAATTTAATTTCTAACACCAGCACAGCAGGGAGCAAGAGTGTCACAGAGATGCCACTCTAAACATAGGAGGGACTGAAGGCCTTGCTTTATGTCATTACTCTCCTGTTTGGGCAGGCAGCAGTGCTGCAGAGAGGTTTAGATATCAGGCTTTGAGGATGCTGAGGCCACTTGAACCTGGTAGTAGGAGAGAGTCTGGCTCAAAGTCTGCTACTGCACCTTTGTCAGGAAGTAGCTAATTTAAAAGGGAAGGGGATTAAATCAATAGATGGGCAGGCAAGTTTTGTTCGGTGCTCTTTTCTCAGGAACACATTAGGGTTTTTTAAACCTTTAATTTTCTTTCTGTTGTTTTGCCTTGTCTGACAGAGCTGCTTTTGAGCTTAAAACAACATTCTTCTCGTGCTCCCATGCCATCTTGAAAGAAACAGGATAGGAGCCAGTTGTGTGTGCAAAGATAGCAGCCAAGAGATTGCAAAGATATGCTGTAAAAAATGTCACATCGTAGACAAGAGTTCAGTCATGAGAGAGAAAAACATGGGCAGTTTTAAGCAGGATTCATGAAATTGAACAAAGGGTCAGAATCCTTGAAAATACGTTATCTGGACTGGAGGCCACTAATTCATGATGTCTTAAGATAGCAGTGCCTATCTTATTAAGACCATATGGAGGGATAATGTCCTTTATGAATTTCTACTTGGTCTTCAACTAGTCTTTGCGTATTCCTACTCATAGGATGCACTGGAGTACAGCTCCTCATGGTGGAACATTTCACAACAATTTCCTCTGGAGCACTTTCCTGCCCCAGCCCTCGCTATACCTGAATATTTTGAGAGGGAGGCTATAAAAGGCATTTTGACTATCTCAATTCCTTCCAAACACAGCAGCAGAAAGACCAAGAACCTCTCCAGATTGATTCTACTTCTTTGAAGACCCAGTGACTTAGATTTCCTAGTTAGGATTAACAGAAATTAAACTCATTTGTTTTTCCTTACAAGTGTTTTATTTGTTTTGTTAGTTCTGACACCTCAGTTCAGGCTTCAGGAGCAGATCTGAAGAGGAAGAGACCAGTAATTAAGAGTTGTACCTTTGTCCTGCTGTATTCCCACTTTGGATGCCTATGTAGGTGGCTGACTCACTTGGCTGTCCTGCAGAGTACACAGTCTGCAGCACCTTCATCCCAAGAGCTCACAAAGAGCATCAAAAGCAGTACTAAGCCTTAGTACTTCAGGACGCACTAGCAGCCAAACCCTAATCACCTCTGTGAGTACAGAGATACCCATGTCATCCCCTAGCTCCTCAGGGAATAGAAAGCCCAAGATCCAGCTAAAGGTACTATCCTCTGTTCCTGGAATGAAAGCAAAACCTTGGGTACCAAAGAATCCTAAGCCATCAGATCATACTTCAAGACACAGTGGAATCACGTGTATCAGCCTGTGTTAGCAGAGCAAATCCAAGTGGGAGCACCTCTTCACATCCAGCAGCTTTGTTCCAGATAACTTTGTGGTGCGAGATATGGCACCTGTTAGCAAGGCAGCGCACAATTTCATATCCCTCCTGGACCCTCACCCTGGGCCAGAAATTAAGGCTGTGGCACAGTGCAAATGCCTACAAAAGAGTCATGCCTCTAATGCCACAGCCATAATGGTTCTGGATTTTGGAACTGACTCCTTGGTGTCATCAACAGAGATCAGATCCCCAATCTAACAGTGAATTAGACTGTGAAAGACAAGCTAAATTACCATTTCTTTTCCCAAGAAAGCCTATCAGAGCAAATGCTACATAGAAGCTCTACACAGTTCACAAAAACACCGACCGTGCCCTTACCCCAGTAGGTACTATGATAGGAAACCTGATGCAGAATATTGGCAGGACTGGCAATTCCCTCCTTCTGCCGATGATTCTCACTTAGATGTTATGAGGGTGTTCAACACACACCTTACAGGGATCAGTCCCTTCCTAGGGCTCAGAAGAAAGTGTCATACATTGAAACTGCATCACTACATATCAATCTACATCACTGGACTATGGAGACCACTTCCCATCCGTAGTCCCAGAAACACTTTCAGAGGAAGAACCAGAGGGACCCATGGAATTCCAGAACACACATCCAGAGCCTGATGATGAGACCTCTCCTGATGATAATGGAGAAGTTGCTTCAGCATCTTCACAATCAGAAGATACAATTCAGTTTCATAAACTGTTGGTCACAATGACTTCAATTTCAGCTCTCAAGGGTCTGAGTGTGAAGATATGGAGCTTTGTACACATGCTTACAAAACATGATTCCGTAGACCTAGCTTCCCCTTCAGATGCTCACTGTGATCAAATGGTTCTTCGGTCATTGTTTAATTAGGATTCCATGTCCCACCTTCCTCACATGTCAGAATAGCATATCAAATGATTCCTTGAGTGGGTCTGTACACTTGAAGAAGATGAAAAATGAAGGCCTTTCACCTGGAACGGGAGATTTTAAAGATGGACCCTGAATGCCCATGCTCCCTGCCCACCATCCTGTTTTCCATCAAGCCCTCATGTAATCATGGATTTCAGGAAGAGGTGGTGGAAAGAGTTGTGGTGGCCAGAATGTCTTGCCCCTTTTTTATAGCCTCCCACTCAGAACATTCAGAAACAGTGAGGGTAGGGGCAGGAAGGAGCATAAAGGTGCTCCAGCGGGCACTGCTGTCAAACATTTCATGCTGAGAGGCAGAGGCGCTAACTTGATGGGTGCTCTGGGGCTCAAGCACCCACTGAAAAAAGGGGTGTTCAGCACCCATAAGCCAGCAGTAGGTGATAGGAGCATATACAGGGTGCACAGTGAAACTGGAAGGCATAAAGCACCCACCTGCGAAAACAAAAGTCAGTGCCTCTGCTTGGAGCTGCATTGCCAGCACATTCCGGGGGGGGGGTGAAGAGTTTACAGAATAGCCTTCAGTTTGTTAGCAAGAGTGCTTATTGCACAGGAGCAGAATTACCAACATCGGCTATTGTTCTGCCTTGCAACTTCCAGGGTAGCTCCATGAAGCTCATCACATGCTTTGGATTTCAGACATCCACACTATTTATTCCTATGTATTGTGGTAGCACTTAGAGACCCAGTCATGGACCCAGACCCCATAGTGCTGAGCACTATGCAAACACAGCTGAAAGAGATAGTCCCTGACCCAAAGAGCTTACAGTCCAAGCTAAGTCATGATTTAAGTAAGGTTACATCAGCTTCTGCCCAAAACAGCAAATCCATGACTTAGCCTTATTGAGGATTGCAGCACAACAGTGCACACAAATCCCTGCTCCATTGGGGGTCTGCAGATGGCCAGCACAATCCATAATTGGGTGGCAGCAGTTGGGGAGGGTACATAAGGAAACGGGCTTAATTCATTGTGTTTGGTGCTTATGTGAGGTGCCCAGTATATTAGTGGAAATGAAATGAAAACAGCTTGCATTTCTGTAAACACATCATAGTTCAGATACTTTAAATGATCCAGTGAGTTACTCCATTGTGCATGATTTTTGTAGAGTGGGTGAATAAATAAATAAACCAGAAATCTCTTTTCAACTGAAATATTGTGGAAATCAAACTTGTAGGATGAAAAATATTCTGTAATGACTTTTTAGAGGGAGCCAGAGGATTGGTAATTTAACACTTTTAAAATAATTAAACTTATTGATTACTTGAGGCTCTAGTAGTTGATTTTAAAAATCATGTGCAGCTGTCACCAGACAGGACTGCTAGAGCATATGTTGCAAAGCAAACCATTGGATTTGTAATAGATTCTACCATATTTGGTTCTAATGCTTTTGTCTGTTTTGGTTCTGCAGTAGCACAGTAGTACTTATAACAGTTTCAAAACCATACTAGAGGGGGAAAGGCAATAAATGTGTGTAGCATTGTTTTAGCATGTCAGCTGTGGGTAGAAAAAGCTCTAAATGTTGGCTAATTCTGTATGTTTCTTATCCTCCTTCTCTCCCCTGTCCCCAAATAGAGGTACGAAGAAGAAGAAAAGAATACTGAAGAATGAAACAGAAAATCAGCAAAATGTAATTGCATTTGACACCCCTACATCATCAATTACCACTGATAGTGTTGAAAACATACCTAGAGCCCATGAGGTAGAACTGAAGAAGACGAAGAAGAAAAGAGCAGTGAAAAGTTCAAGTGCAAGTGGAAAGACAAATGTTGCCTTTGAGCCTGACTGTTATGAAATTTAGTCATCATTTAACTTCAGATATAGGGGTCACCTTCGGAATATTATATGCAAACAATTGATTTGAATGGGATTTATACTGAAATGGTAACCTTAATTTCAGTATAAGAAAATCATTGAAAAATAAAACGTGAAACATAGATAAACATATACAATTCCCCCATACTCCTGGCAAGATGAGCCATATAATGTAAAATGTAATTCTGCAAGGAATCTGGCATCACCGGCTCTTACAAAGGTTAACAAGTCTTAAATAGCCACCAGTTCACAGGACTGGGCTGCTGCGCAGTTAAAGCCAGAATTTTGACTTTCATATTTCCCCAAAATAGCATTTACAGATGCATTTTGAAATAGAGAATCTAAGTCCTGGATTCTGCTACCTTTCTCATGCTGACTAAAATTTTAATCTTGGAAAGATTCCCATTGACTTCAATGGGCTTTGGGTCCCTGCCACTTCTGTACAGTCCCATTGAAATCAGTAGAACTGCTCATCATGGGCAAAGGTGGGCGAGTGAAGTCCAAAGTTGTTAGTACTCTGGGACTTAAAGTGAAATAAGCTTGACCAAAACAGAAGGTTTTGTGTTAGCCATTTTTATTTTCTTATAAGTAAAAAGACAGACAGTATTCTGTATGTAGCATGTGATCACTCTGACAGAATCCTACTCAGGTCTACATGAAAACACACATTTTTTGTATTTTCCTGTTGTGGCATATTCACTTTGGACTACATTTTGCAACCTTTGTTTATATTGAACAGATACCCCTGCAAGTAAATTGTCTTCAGTTGAAATACTTGTGAGTAAAACTCACCAACATGAGTAAGAATTGGAAAATTCCTCTTTTGGGTACATTGATTTTTTTCAATGAAGGCTTTTTATACATATTTAAATATGCACTAAAACTTTGTAAAACTCAGTTTTTGCTGCACTGTTAGCAGCATTGCCAAATGTATCTTACTTTATTTTGAAGAAATATTTCATATCAAAAGCTTTGTTTTATGCTGTGTGTTGTATTTATTTCTATTAAATGTTTAGTTTATTTCTTTTTGAAATTAATAGCACTATGTTGTCAACCATTATTAATTATTTCAGTAATTTCTTGCAATACTGTCATTTGACATTAAATGAAATATTTTCCATCAGTTAATGCTGGTATTTTTTCTGACTGATGGTGTCCAATTTATTTTTACTCTGCTAGGAAAAACTTCCCCCTCCCCCTCTGAAGCAATAAATAACATAAAATTAGAAAACCCTTATTTAGTAGACAAGGCACTTGATTCCATTAAAAAAAGAAGTGAGAATAACCATGGTGGGCGCTGATGTGTGAAACTCACCCAGATGCAAAGGACTAGTTGCCATATATTGTAGCATCATCCCTGCACATGTTTTGAAGGCATAAAAAATCTGTAAACATGTTTCTTTTGAGTAAAACTCCCCATGAAAAAAATCCTTTATTCAGGGGCATTGTTAAGGGCTCTGTTTGCCCAATGTGTGTGTGTGTCTAAGTTACATGTGTGCACTGAGTGGTAATTAACTCCTATGTGTGTGTTTCTCAGCCATATATTCTAAAAGCAGATTATTCCTGCATAGTGAAATTGCTTCATATTTTAGGCTGGGTTCTTGTCTGCTGTTGAAATACAGCCCAGCTAACAGTTCAGTGAGGTGTGTGGCATTTGATGTTTAGAAAAGGACAACTTCAGCCTCTTATGACTTTAAAATATCATTGGTCACTTTTAAAGGGCAGAGCATGACATCAGGCTACACGTCAGGGAGAGCAGAGCTGTAGCCAAGAGCTGAGTGCTCATTTGGAAAGCCTCGTAAAATGATAATTTGGCACTGTGGCTGCTGAAGATAAAAATAACACTTCACATACACACCAGAGAGAAATGGTTGTTCTAATCAAAGGCACAGTGCTTCCTTTCATGCTTGCGAACTAGGGCTCCAATTATGTTCACTGCTCTGAAGCTGAACAGAGCTGCTTTTGCCACACTTTCCAAATTGAGAGCAGAGAGGCAGAAGAAGTGTCTTCCAAGGCACAGTTCGAAATCAAATAAAAGACCCAACATGAAAATTTATGGAACTGAAAATATACTTTTAAAAATTGTTGTGTTACTATTCTCATTACTATAAAATAGCTGGCTTTATTTGCATTATCCTTTTCTCCCTGCCTCATGGAGGTTAGATTCTTTTACTGCTTTGTATTCCTTCAGTGCAGCGTTAGAGGGAACTGCATTTACTTCAGAGGAAAAAATTGCATTTAACAAAACTACACTTCAATATCCAATTTAGAAGATTCGGATTAAGATTATTGATCTTTTAAAATAGCACATAATATCAGGGACTTGAAATTTTTGCCTTTTTTTTTGGAAATGTAGCTGATACATTCATTTACAAATATCTCATTTTTGCTTTCAGTGGTGTTGAGGTCTGAGAAATGGCAATGCTTCTCCCCTCAGGCATTCAGATTTTGTTTTACATGTACATATACCCATAGACAAAAAAGTGATTTTTCAGGTATGCAGCTTATATTTTAAATATGCTTGTAGTAATAGAAAAAAGTTGTCTGTCTCAAGTCAGTCTGCATTAGTAGGGGCATTAGTTTAGTAAACTAAACTTGGATGTGAATCTTTGTGTCCTTGTGTAGCATGATGCTTTTTTCATGGTAATGCAGCAAAAAAAAAAAAAAGTTATTTTAAAAAATGGTAAACTTCATATACTTGGTGGTAACTTTCAGACATTTAGAGGAACTAAATCTTAATTTAAGGAGGGAGCCCAAATTTCCAATGCAGATTACACAAGTGATCTGAAAGTTTTTCCTTCTCCCCCCCTTTTTTTTAATAGATAAACATTAAACATCCCAGTATGTGGGTGAGCTGTGATCTTGTTTATTAAAAAGCTACAGTCCAGAATGACAGAATTATAAATACCTGCATGAAGGGTTTCTACAGGAAACACAGACTTAACCTTGAATTAGTGGTACACATAGTGTCAGTGTAATAACGGTGGAACAAAGCAGGTAGAAATCTATGATGAAGGAGGTTAAATATTACAGAATTTTATAACTATCTGGACAGTGGGAATATAGTAGTTTCTTTTTGGGTTCTACTATATATTTTTAATGTATACATATTTCTCCTTCTGCATCATGTGTTTGTGGTTCCTCAAAGATATGATGAACAATACACATGTGAAAAATTAAAATAGAAAGGAAGAGACAATTCATTTTTTTCCTTACATTCCCCCCTAACTATCCATTTGCATTTGGGTTTTGAAGTAGCACTTTAAGGAATGGACATCATAAAACATAAATAGTTTATTTGTAGCATCATTTATCTCAAAAGGCAGTAGGCATTGGATCACAGTCAAACAAGGGCTAATGAGAACACAGAAGAACATGACAATTGAAAGTCTCTGTTGACTAGTGAACTAAATCTGCCGGCTGGACCCGATTGTCTGATGGAGAATTGAATGTCAGTATCATTTAGGGTTAACAATGGTCCAACACAAGCAAAAGCAGACAGCTATGAAAAATAGCCGGCATGGTAGCCATTCTGCAGTGACTGTGGATGCAAACTTGATAATGAGGCACTTCATTCACCACATATTTCTGCTCTAATTATTAAGGTGAATGGGAAATACTTCAAATAAGGCGGGAACAGGCTCAAGCAAAAACACTTGTTTGGTAAACACAAAATTATTTTAAATTATTCTTTTTAGTGTCTATGAAATTAGTATGAACTTCAGTGTTATATTTACCTTTGCATCACCATCTGTGCCTGTTTAAAAGTTTGTCTTCATATACTATTCATGTTAGACATTATCTCTGTCTTGGTATTATTTGTTTGAAATTGTACAGCCTCCAACAGCTTAAAACAAAGGAGTTTTAAACTTCTCCAACTAAATTGTTTGTTTTCCACAGGGCTGGTGTAACAGCTTAACTAGTTTTCCACCATTGATTTAAACTACCAATTTAGTGCTTATCCTAACTATTCATTTTCATAAAAAAATGCTCTCTTCAATTGAAGGGATTATCTAGAGTGCCAGAAAAAGTTACATCACTAAGAGAGTAAAAATTGGGCATGCTTTCAATGCCTATGGTACAGTCATTTAAAAATTAGTTGTAATCTGGAAGTTGGGGGGAGTGGGGGAATGAGATGTATTTGCTGAATGTTAAAGGAGATGAAAGGTTAATTTAAAGGGTCTTTCATATTTTTTGCTTTGCATTCTGTCCTAAAACTACCTAAAATGTTTTTGAGAAAATAATTTATGGATGTGCAACTGTGCCTGTAAAAACATACCGCATTAGTTCAAAGGTTTGTATTGCTTAAAAGTATCAATGTGTGCATTTGCAACAGAACTACTGAGCGTAAGGAATAAAAGGGAGAGGAGGTTTGAAAGAGGCAAATGAGCATCTTGAGAAGAAAACTGCTGCCTGGGGCAGGCTTAGGAGATTGTAGCAACTCAGAATTGGAGCTCGGGAAGAAGGAACAGAAGAGCATGGAAAGGCTCATTATAATGGAGCTTTGGTGGCTTCCGGCATGTTTTTTAATCTTTTAATCATCTCACCAAACTCTTCATCCTTCTGTGGTGTGTACGCTAAGTCCCAGGCTATTGCTGAGGTCCTTCAGACTAAACCTTAGAAATTATGAGGGAGATTCAGTGCCAGACCTCTAAGAGACACAGCGTGGAACTCACAGCCCGGAGAAACAGGCTATGTTGGCTTTCAGCTGCCTTTGTGGCCTCCCTCTCCTGGAATGCTCAAGGGGCTGGAGAGGCACCTGTCAAAACTCAGAGGGGAACTGCCAGTAAGTGCCCATGCCCTGGTATCTTAACCCTATCCCCGACATGGTCCTCCAGCCCCAGGCCTGGCAGATCCCCTACATAGGCACTTGAGTGGTGGGCCTCAAAGGCTAGCTTTGTCTGCTACAATGCCTGCACCTTGGAAATCTTAGTCCTGACCAGATCTGGGACTTTTTGCCATAATTCTTCCTTGTGTTCTATCTGCTGTGTGCCAGTTGGAGGCTGCCTTACTCCTCAGAGCTGGCTGCATCTCAACGGTGGGATGGAAGAGACCTAATCCTGCAAAGCTATTTCATGTGAGCAGACCTCTGTGCCCAAGTAGAATCCCAGTGAAATCAGAGGGGAGGGCAGTGTGTGAGCCAGGTTCCACATGGCTGGAAAGCTTTGCAGAATGTGGGGTTATGGTTTACACATCACTTTGCAATCCTTCAGGTTCAAAAGGCGGCATTTTCATTTTGCTCTGATAAATGCGGATGGCTCCTCTGTATTTCATCTAACAAACTCCAACCACCTGGCTGTATTTTGTCACTGCGCACTTTGCACTATGGTTGGCTGTGGCCAACCAGTTTTACAATTCCTGTCTAATACTCAGACGTGAGTAGAAACTGCAGATGCCACTTTTAGCGGAAAAAAGTTTCCACACCGGTAAAGAAATATCAGCAAAATCTATGCACCGAGAAGACATCAAATTCTTGTTACACTTTTATATCTTCTGCACAGGCAGGGAGTATAATAAACTAGTCTGCAGCAGCTGTAAATTTTCTGAGGATTTATCTAACCACAAATACATTGAAATGGGGAAATGGGGCTATATTAAACTGTGCAAGATGCTGCTGGAACTTAGCCATTTCTGCAACATCCTGTAATTAATTTATTATGACAGGTCTGGCAAACTGAAACACCCAATACACTTGCGACAGACTGTTATGATATAGCTGTTTGAAAACTCTGTAGTCACAGAACATGCAGGTATCACTGAAAAATATAGCAGTGCAATATTAAATTGATACATTATTTCCAGAGGTAACAATCGTTCCCAGAACTACGTTCTTCAAACCCTTCAAATGGCCCTGGGTAGGTATATAGAGATGGAGACTCTGACTAAGAAAGGGATCTGCCCCCTGCAGAATGTATAGACTTGTATCCTGATCCTTGAGAGGCGAAAGAGACACACCAGGCAGAGGTACTCATGGCAAGGAATCATAAAAATGTAGGTTTGGAAGGGACTTCAAGAGGTCGGCTAGTTCCTCCACTATGTTCAGCAGAAGCAACTATACTCTACACATTTCGTAAGTCCAGGCTGTGCAGATTGCTTTTTCACATCTGGATGTCGGACACGTTCAGTAAGTGGTGCCCTCCCTCATTATTATTTTGTTTCAAGAGTTGAAAAAAACTTACTCAAAACTACAAAAGGATTTTGGGCATATGGCTGGTCCAGTTTAGAAACACGGTCTGAATAGGCGCTGCTTATCCAACTGCACCGCTTGTCTTCATCTCATTGCACAATGTTAGCCAAGGAATTTTGAACTTTGTCTTCTCCCAGGACTCTCCTCAATACAGGGGTACAAACCCCATTGCTGGAGCTGATCTGTCCAAAGCTATTAGACCCTGAAGCTGTCACTGGTCTAGAACCCCCCTTCACCGCAGAAGTGTGTGATCTGAAGGGAAGTCGTCTTTCCCTCTCAACATGTGAGAACATTTTTAGCTGTTTTGCTTGTTTGCTTGGCCAGCTGTTGTGCTTGGTTGGTTTATTGTATTAATGGCAGCAGTTTGAATCTGTTCATAGATTCGAGTGGTAGAGTAAATCGCACCACAGGTGCATTCATAGACAGAGTGCAGGTGAGGCAACCAGAGATACATAATAAATGCTACCTCTTATATGAAGATTACCACCATGTATTTATATCAATATTCATCTAGGATTGGTTATTTGTAATGGCCCCTAAATGCACAGTTCCACAGCATACTATCAATTTCACCAGTGTACCATCAGCCGTTCATTTCACTGCTATATCTGGCATTCATATTTTAACAGCATCTTTGCATAAACAATGGCTGTAGCTGCTTAGTTCTATGTAAGGCATTAATTTTCACTTGTTGGGGATAACTTGCCACCACATACGGCTGCCGTAGCTGCATATGACATCAGCCTTCTACCTATTAAAATAAATGCCGTCCAAAGCTAAGCTATAACAACATGCATAAGCCTATAATAAGCTTATCAAAGTGGATGGCTAATCCTCATTATGGTTTGGTGTTATGTCATAAGGAGAAAGTACCATCCAAAAAAGTGCATGAAATACTCCCATGCTCCCCCCTCCCCCGTGTTTGATGGCTAACTCGGGGTGGAAGGTGAATCAGAAGGGTCCTTCCCATCATTCCTTTTTAAGCAACCACAGTGAGGACATAGCTGATGACTGCAGGCTTTAACTGATGACGAATTGAAAGATGCATTTTCCATTCACCTGGGCAGAATGAGGAAAGTACTCGCATATCTTTTTGTCTGCTGCTGTTTGCTGGAGGCAGTGTGGGACCATGATTAGAGCAGTGGGGACTAGAAGTCAGATATCATGGGTCTGCTGCCATGTCACTGTAAATATTTCACCTCAGCCAACATGTACAAACTTGGCTTCCTAAAATGAGGCCCCCTCCATTTTTGCAAAGAAGTGGTCTGATTTTTCCCCACAGTTAACAGTCTAATTGAGGCAATGTGCCGGAGTTCACCGATGGAGGCAGCTTCACTCCTAAGTAAAACAGGGTTTTGACATCCTCTCTTCTGCTCTAACCATCGGGCCACACTGCCTCCATTACTCCTGACACATTTGTTAGTTCTTTTAGTGGGACACAACCAGTCTTAACTGGGGCATTTTGGGGCTGTTGTCCTGATGATACTGAGCATCTGGATTTTAGTGCTGGTCAAGTGGAGAGCAATAAAGCTCCACATCCTGTCCTCAAGTGGTTTGAACCTGAGCCATCACTGCCAACTGAGATCGCCTCAGGGCAGAGGAGAACAGAGAAGTTGCTGGAAGAATGTTTTAAGGGTAAAGTCCCCTGACGAGGTCCCTTAGATTGACAATGGTTTGTGGCCCAGTCTACTTATGCCAGCAAGGATTGTTTCATGGCGGGGAGGGTCTGACTACCTGAGCACATCAGGCTGGTCTGTGTTTCAAATACCGTCACAGCCAGATCCTGAACTGTTCTAAATCAAGGTTGTTCCACTGGTGTCAGTTAAGCTGCTTTTACCTCACGAAGCGGGTGTATTTTAGAGTATGGTGTTTACTTTCCTTTTGGATGTATGGTTCTGCATGTTGGTAACTTGCTTTGGCACCATCCAGGATAGATTAAACAGTTGGCATTTTTCTCCAGAGGAATTTCTTATCCCACCACACTTGAGATCAGTCAGCTCCAGACACAGACCTTTCTGGTGCCTGGTTGTGTGACAGCAGCACAACAAATGCAAAGGCATAGTTGTTCGATAAATTTCTGGTCTTGTTCCTGCAACACTTGTGCACATGAGTATCCCAGTAGTTCTACTGATTTCAATAGAATTACTTACATGAGTAGTGTGGCAGGGCAGGGCTCAAAGAGAAAAAGGGCACAAAGAGAGGGGCAGAGAGAATCCGGCCCTGCTTCTGCACTCCCCAGTTCAGAAACAGCCTTTGACACCCATTTTACACAGATGTAAGTGTCGACCCACTATGCCGTGCAACTGTGTGTGTGTGTGAATGCATGCATGTATGTTTGTGAAGGGCATCACATTGATTTAGGGAGTTCTGGGGTACCTGAACTGTGTCTTTTTGCTCCCCTTCTCAATCATCTTCTTTCCGTTTTCTTGCAGCTTCTTTAAAATTCCAAACTCTAATTGTGCAAGCCGAGGGGTGGCAACCTGCCAAGCAGCCACGCAGCAAACACCCTTTGACAGACACCCCAGCATCCATGGGCTGACAAACTTCTTCACACGCTCACGCCTTCTGTAACACAGGTCATTTATTCAGTCCAGGAGGAATTTATGTAAATATTTATGTTGGTACTGTGTTCATGTGAGGAGATGTTGTTGTGTTGGTTTATGTATTGTAATCTTTCTAAGCAGGCACATGAATGCACAAGAGGTTTGTTTGCACTATGATAGTGAGGTGTGTGTACCAGGAGGAAAAATATTCATCTGAATTAATGCCTAACATTACTCTTTAGAATCCTACAGCTGGTTAAAAATCAGCAAGACAACAAAACATGTTGAAAGATGCTTCCATTTTGCAGGGTTTGAATCCGAGCTGTTTTTCATGCTATTTTTAATTGCTGTCAGAATCATTATTCACACATTTTTCTTTACACAAAGCCAGGTTTTCTGACTGATGTAGTTTTTGGTAAGAGAAAAACGTCCAGTTTGCTGTTGAAAATGATGATGAAATATTGATAAAAATGTCACCAAAACATCAATAATGTTTCTGGGGAAAAAATGTGTGTGAGAAAAATATTGACGTCCACTGAGTATTTATATCTTTCTCTTGGGGTACAGTTTAGAGATTATCTATTTTTTTTTCTTCTGATATATTCCAGTTTGTCACGTATCACCCTTTTTCGTACTGTGAAACAGGATCTACAATTTCCACCAGTTGTATTCTGATGGTTAATTGCTAATCTTAGGATGGGTTTGTTCAGAAATCTATAATTTCAACACTTAATTACCAGTAGTGAAATTCTGACCCCCTTGAAGTCACTGGCAAAGCTCTCATTGGCTTTAATGGATGTAAGGCTTCACCACAGACTTTTTCAGGAACTCAGAGGCCAGTATTTCCTGAGTGCTAGCCCTGCTCTTCCATTGATTCACTGCATGAGCTTGGGTAAGTCAAGCCTCTTTGCCTCAGTTTCCCTAGTCTTAAGGTAAGGACACTAACACTTCTCTCAGGGGTATGGTTGAAGGGCTTTTCAGTTGATGGACATACAGTATTTTGACAATATATGGTGCCTGTTAATACAGGGCATCCCTGCTATCTGTCCAAGATATATTCCAAAAAACATGGACATATAATAAAACGACTTAAAGCAGGGAATTTGTTTCCCACAGCTGACTTCCATTTGTGCAAATTGGTGGGGTTTTTAGCATGCCATAAGAGCAAGGAACGGGAGGACTTACAACGCAACAGTTTTTACAAGCGTCAACGATGTTAGTGCGGAACTGACATATACCGGGACAACATATACTGGGGACACCCCGTACTATTTTTATTGTTGTTAGAGTCCTCTCTCCTTCCCCACAGACATCTGCAGAGATTGCAGATTGAGGCTTTCTGAAGCCCCTAGCAGACAAGCAGTGATGGCAACATTTTTGATATTATCACTATTTGGTGTTTTTAAAACGGTGGCTCCTGGATTAAGTGATGGCATGGACATTTCAACTTTTATTGAAAATAGTTTCTAGCCCTCATGATTACAAAGAGGATAGAAAACATGGCCAGAGGGAAGCCAAATTTCCAAGAGGCACCAAAACCCAAAAGACAAATAAAAGGATTTAATTCACCAGAATTAGTTGTTAGAGAAAAAAAAAGAAAGAAAGCTCATGATTTTTAAACCAATCTCATGATTTTGGGGAGCTGACTGAATCTTTGTAAACTTGCGGCTGGCAGAATTGGACTTGGGATGAAAAGTCCTTGTGAAGTACTGCAAAAGCCATTGCTTTGCAATATGGATTCTTCAGCTGTACATGGAGACTCTCCTGTTATTACAACCCAGTCTCCCCTGGCAATTGCAGCAGACTACAGAGTAGCATTCCCCCCCACATTCCCTGAAACTCCCCAGAAAAGCTGACAGACCTGAATTGTGTTCCATTTAAAAGCAAAGGGGATTTGCCTTTTCCCTCAGGTTTTCTTGCACTCTAAACTACATGCCTCTGTCGGCAGAGGCATGTAGATTTGTTTGTTCAGCAAAGGCAAATGAAGCCGCGATTTAAATGATCGCGGCTTCATTTACATTTACATGGCTGCCGCGCTGAGCCGACAAACAGCTGATCAGCTGTTTGTCGGCTCGCGCGCTAGTCTGGACGTTCCCCCTGTCGACATCAAAGCCCTTTGTCGGCAGCCCCGTTATTCCTCGTAGAATGAGGTTTACCGGGGCTGCCAACAAAGGGCTTTGATGTCGACAGGGGGAACGTCCAGACTAGCGCGCGAGCCGACAAACAGCTGATCAGCTGTTTGTCGGCTCAGCGCGGCAGCCATGTAAATGTAAATGAAGCCGCGATCATTTAAATCGCGGCTTCATTTGCCTTTGCTGAACAAACAAATCTACATGCCTCTGCCGACAGAGGCATGTAGTCTAGACACAGCCCTAGAGTAGTGATCTGGAGAACACTAGAGGAGAGTACTGAAGATACCATCAGGGGAGAAGACAGCCATTCCCCACACATGGGACTGTGTGTATTTCACACTGGATGAAGTGGGTGAGGTAATATCATTTATTGGACCAACTTATGTTGGTGAGACAAGCTTTTGAGTAACACAGCTCTCTGCTTCAGGTCTGGAAAACTAACTCAGTGTGTCACTGCTAGATACATGGTGGAACCAATAAAAGACATTCCCTCACCCATATTGTCCCCCTAATATCCTGGGATCCAAATGGCTATAACAATACTGCATATGGCACTGGATCAAGTGTTCATTTTACACAAACAGGGCTAAGAAGCAAAGAGCCAGTCTGCTCGTTATGTCAGGCATGAAAGTGATCCAGCCTTTCCAGTCTCAGTTGTAACAGAGCAATGGGACTCCTTCAGGCTAGAACATGGCTAGCAATGGCTCTGACTTGGTCGTTTCTTTAAAATATGTTGCCTACTCTTGTAATCATGGGGCCAAATCCTGAGCGGTACTGAGGTGTGCATCTTCAATTGACTCATTCATTCAGCAAATTATTAAATGAAAAAACCAAATTGATCCAGTCTGTGACACTTTGATACTGGAGTGCAAGAATTACATTATTTTTTAACACCGTCCCCTTTGTTCATTTGTAACTTGAAACCAGCTTTTTTAAGGGTCAATGAACAGATTATGAGAGCGCATTTTTTTCTATTAAAAAAAATCCTACGTTTCAGACCCAAAGATAAATCTGTTTGGAAAATGTAGTTAGAGAATGCAACAATTTGGGTGAGGGGTATAGTGGAATAGAGGTATAGTGATCATAATGTTTTGGTTGTTGGTATTTCCTATCCTTTCCAATTCTCACAAAACATGTACAGTGGGCAAATCCATTCCAAAGACTAGATTAGAGTCCATGATTATGTTTATTATCATTCTTAGTTTTCATCTTCGCAAAATGCGCTTACCCCTGCTATATTGTCATTTGCGCATGGCACTAAGTACACACCGATATGACTCTGAACACTACAAATAAAACCACTGAACCATTTACTTCTATTCAAACCTTCATTAAAACAACTAGGTGCCTGATAGAAAACTGCAAGAGCTGGACATTGCTGGCTAAGGGACCCATCTAAAGTCCAATTAACTCAATAGGAGGTGGTTGTTTTTTCCCCATTGACTTTGATTAGCTTTGGACTGGGCCTGGTGTAAAGCTCTTCCAGTATCCAAGTTCAAGTGCTGGAGTAGCTGTCGCTATTATTTTCCCTGCTCAAAACATTCCAGTCCTTACCAGACCAAGCTCCCAAAGCGTAAAGGGTACGAAAGTGTAAATATGTAAGTAGTTCATTGTCATTCAGGTCCCACTGAAGTCAATAAGGATTGCTAGCCTGATGTACCATGCAATATTTTAAACATAGTCTAATCTACATCATTGGGAGTTTTAGCATAGGCTTTAGTGGGAACTGGCTCAGGCTCCTAGTCATTAGTATTCTCTTTGTGCAACTTTTGCTTGGTAAATAGTAAAATATTGTACTTACAGGGTGTCCATAAGAGAGAGGGAGAGTGTAACGTCACACCTTGCCTTCCCAGCCATTAGAACCTTGCTATGTCACAGCTTCGACAGTCCCTATTATTCTGATGTAAATGAAGGGCGGACAAGTTTTTGTATCATTAGACTGTCCTCATGGTGCTAAGACTGATGTCCCTGAATAATAGAGGAGTTTAACCTTACCTACTATTACTGTGCTGTTATCTGTGACTTTCATCTAATCTCCATTAATGAAATAGAAGATTATGTCATAGATTGAATGGGCCATGTGGGCAGACAAATGTATGCAAAATGATTGAAGAACGGGAGGAAATGGTTCTACAAGCACAGAGTTTCCTTTGCTATGGAATTCCAATCTGACTCCTGAGGGTCCAAATTAGTCAGTGAAAGCCTGAATTATTAGAGTATTATTTTGCAATCAACTAATAATAATAATGGATATAACAATCATAATGGCACTTTGCAATTTCACAGCACCTTTTAGCTGAAGATTTCTAAGTGGCTGATGAATTAAAGCTCACCCCAATTTATGAGGGTAGGTACAATGTTAAATATGACCAAGAAAGTGTCCAAGCCTCACTGTTAAAAATAGGCCGGCGGATGAGGTGGGTTTCACTTTCAGCGGTGCGCAGTGGAAAGACTTTGTGCACTGCATGGGCATTCCAAATGAAGGCTGTTGAGCACAGCTGGCACAGGGCTGCTGCCTGAAAGTTTCCTATCCATTGGTGAGGCAGCAGAAAGAGGAGAGTTACTGTGGAAAAAAGGAGGGAGGGGAAAATTATCCAGCCCATGTGTACTCAACGGGTGGGAGGAATTGTGGGTGTGAGAGCAAAGCACAAGTTAGCAACAATTTTACCATGGGATATGGCAGCACAAAGGGCCAGTGCAATTTTGGTCTGGCCGTGGAACGGCTTCATTGCGCAGAAGTAAGAGTCCCACTCTGTGTGGTTCAGGGCAGCTTCGCCTGGAATGTTGAATACATTTTGGGGACCCATGTTACCAGAAAGCCATCTGGAAAAGTTGAGGGTATTTAGAACGGAGCAGCCCAAATTATCAGGGGACTGGAGGAACCTGGGGGAAGTTTAATGGAGCTAAATATATGTATTTTGGCTTTGTGCCAACTCATTAGATTTGGCTGGGCATGACAATGTGTAAGAGTATAAACACCATGTATAGAGAATTACAATTTCGTCTGCTAGCTGGGAGCATACCTTGCCAGAAGTAGATGAAATTAAAAGTGGGAAAATGTACACGGATTATCAGAGGGAAAAGCCTGACCTTGAAACTGTGGAATAGAGCCCCCAGGGGAGTAATAGATGTCCCATCGGTTGGGACTTTGAAAACTACTAGCAATTGCACTTTCTAGAGATCCTTCAATCAATCAATCTCCAGTCTGGGAAATTCCTATCTGCTCCATAAATCCTGCTTTTATTTTAAATTGTTTATATTCTTCACTTCCTGTCCCAAAGTGCTCATCTGAAATTACAGTACTATGTAGTTTTACTGTCCTCTTTTTAATGACTGCTGCCTTCTACCCTAGGCGGCTGCATTTCAGTGGGAATGAAGTGACCTCGGCATAGCTTAGCTATGGAATGAAAGTTTTGCAATTAATTGGCTACTGTTTGCAAAGTGTTCTAAGAGCCTGAGAAGAAAAGTACTAGGGAAATTAAAAGAAACTGTGAGGGTACATATAGACTGCATCACTATTTCAGGATTCTGGAAGTATCCCAATATAGCAATGCTGCGTCTTTAAACACACCCTCTATTTCCCAAAATAATGGGTGCATTATTCCAGCATCCCTGTAGCCCTTGTTCCATGAGGGTTAAGGGATTTGTCAGTATAGTGCCTTATTTTGAAATTTGGCGTTGTGTACACAGCATCAAATTTCAAAATAAGCTCTTTAGACCTTGACCTAGTGCAAATTGTGTAGCTTATTCCGACAGAATAGTGCTGTCTAGATGCACCCTGACTGTGCTATGATTAAGCTTTTACCTGGGTGACAGATTTTGGACAGGGCATCACTAGTTTAGCTATATATGTATGCAATTTTTACCTAGTATTTGTTGAGGTCCATGTTGGGGAAAAAAGGGTTAAGAAGTCTCAGTAAAACATTGACAGTCACTAGAGACTACTAAACTGAGATGAAAAACAAGGCTGCACCTGTATGTTAGCAATTTCAGCTAGATTCTGGTCAGCTATTTTTCTCTAATGCTTTGTTCTGCCAGCTGCCTCAGTGCTTTGGATGCAGGTGGAAGGATGGACTTTGCTATCTATAAAAAAATTTAATGGTGAAGACCAACTTCCGCTTCACCTCCCAGGGGATCAAAGTTACTGTATTGCTACATAACATGGCAAAGCAGCATAGTGCAGGCTGCACACCTAGCTACTGTGTAGGACGCTTTCTCCAAAGAAATAGCTGAAGATATTCCTCTTCTTTTTTTTTCCTTTTGAAAGACACAATGGATACATGGAAGGAATCCCAAACTGAGCAACTACACACAGAAGGGACAGCATTCACTTCAGATCAATGCCTAGCAGTATCAGTACTGTACTTCCTCCACTAAGGAGCTGTTGTATTTGTTCAAATAATCCCGTACGCGGAAATGAAGTGTTCTCAAGCACTGTGTGTATGTTTGACAAAGCAGCTCTCTTTGCTGGACCCTATGGAGTTAAGTCATAATATATGTGCTGGCATATAATAAACAATCCCACCTGCTTCTAGAGGCACCTTCATGGCCTGTGGTAGAAAAGCAAGCTACCGTCCACACTTTTCAAAGGGGTTCGACCTATTCTCCGATTGTGAGAATAATATTTTGAAGTAAATCTTTTCATTGAGATTTATCTCATCACTTGATCCTATGAGAGCTCTCTGGGGCAGTAACTGTCTTTGTACTATGAGTTTGTATGGTGCCTACAATAAGAATGATAACAATATGAGCTCCTATAAAGTGCTTTTCATCAGTCGATCTCAAAGCATTTCACAATCAGCACCCCTGGAAAGTTTATTCCCATTTTACAGATGAAGAACTGTGGCTTGCACCAGGTCACAATCCCTGATTGGCTTGTTTAGTTGCTACTGTAAGAGAAATAAATAATCACCAGCAGATAGCAATGTAAGAACTCAGTGCAAGTCACAATAAATATAAAGAATCTACATGTAAACTCATTAATAAGGGGGAGAACTCTCAGTGGATGGAAAGGTTAAAGACAAGAGCTGTGACACAACTGAGGGGGCTTTGTACATTCTAGTAGGAGCAAAGGACATCTGCTCTTTTTTTAAATTACACAAACAGCTGCTCAATTTAGGTTGTTTTCTCAGGTTGTTGTTTTACATCACTGCTCTATGACCCCACGCCTCCAAAGTGACAGAAAAAGAGGAAAAAATACAGAAGTTGCTAAATGGAGATCAACGGGTTACAGCAGCTGAAAATAACCCACATACGTATTTTATTTGAGTATGGGGGAAGGGGTTTGATTTCTCTTAGAACTGGCTGTGTAGCTGACCTTCTATCGTGTCTCTGTCTATTCATCAGTGTATGCCATGACAATCACAATGTTATCTAGGGAACATCGCATACCCCATGTAAGGATAATGACATCTTTTGTTTCAGGAACACCCAAAACACCAGAAAGCACCCACAAGGAATTAGTTGCATCATGAGTGGAGATTACCTTCTGAAACAACAGGTATCGCCTGCTGTGAAAGGCAAGCTACCAGACTGGAGGGACCTACTGCCTTATTTGCTTTAGTAAATGATATGTTCTTATGCATTCTTAGATAACTGGCCATTTTGATGCAAGTATAACGGATGCTGCCACAGCTCTGCATGTAGGAGTGTTTGTCAGTGGGCTTGTCTCAACACTAGTTCCGTATGTGGTCATGGGACAACTCTTACTTTTCCCATGCATGGCATACAATAAATGAGTCATGGTGCTACCACCTATGGCAGATGAGAGCACTTTCCTGACACATGATTCTGGACTGCATGAAGCGTGAACAAACTGCCCAACTTTCCATTAATGACCTTCAGCATTATCTTATGCTTGACAGAGTACTAGACTTTGGTGGAGCTGTAGCGTGCAGGCACAGAGGCTCAGGAGAGCTTATTCTCTGGGCCAGATTTATCTGTGCTTCAATGGAGTTACAGCCAGGATTAATTTGCTCTAATATGCTTATGCTTGTCTAAAGATAATAAGACTGTCCATTTCACTGGACTCTGTGTGCGTGAGTGAAATAATTTCAAAATATTTTCCCACTGCAGGTACAGATTTTGATAACTGATACTTATTGGTCTGTAGGGCAGGCTGGGATTTTCACCTAATTAGCCCACCTTACCAGCAGGTGTGGCTGCTGCTGACATGGAGGTTATTGGGTTCTGCTCACTGACTAAAACAGGTGACTCATGACCTCTCTCAGACATAAGTGAAAAGGTGGGAGAGGTGTTCTAAAGAGAGCGGAGGACTGAGCAGGCCTGAGGTAGGAACTCTAAGAGTGGCCTCACCTGAGCCCTCACCTGTGTTGTATTGTTGTTAATTTCTATGTTAGCAACTCTCCAGAAAGAGCTAAGTTAGGACTCTCCATCATGTATGGACGGAGTTTGAGAGCAAATTGGGAATGGCCTTGGTCACAGCCTTTGTTGTAGAGAATGTGGGAATGTATTCCATGGTACTATAAGAACATGACTAGTCCTGGGTTAATAGTTATGTATTAGGAAAGGTTTGACTAGGTACTATGCCCATGGAGCAAATTAATGGAATCTTTAGTTTATTTGAATATAGCCGGTCCCCGAGTTCCGAACGGTTGACTTACAACCGTTCGCAGTTACAACTGAAACTGTCGTAAATGACAGACCCAAGTTACGAACACGATCTGCACTTATGAACAGCTCAGTCGCATGTAACTCTATGGGGTCCGTCTTACAAACAAACCGAATTACGACCAATTGCTTGGTCTGTAAGCAGTTCGTAAGTCAGAGAGCGTCTGTATATATTTGTTGGCTTCTCACTCTTTCATTGCTACATGGCAATACAGTACATTATAATTGCTCTTGTGTTCGAGCCTGACTGGTTTTTTATGCTCTTTGAACTCTCTCTGGTTCCCCGCAGTGATGGGGCAACTGCCCCACACTGACCAGGAAGGGGATAAGGCAGGCAAGAGGGAGCCTGTGCAGACTCCTGGCCAATCTGGGAGAGGTTTTTAAAGGTGGCTTGCTGGGGCAGCCCAGTATATAAGGAACTGCCCAGCAGAGAAAGAGTCAGTTAGGCCCTGACCAGGGAAGGTGCAGGACTTGGTTCCCAAAGAAAGCATCTTTGATGGAGAAGTGCTGGGCAGGCTTGGGGGGGCTACAGAGGGAGGCTCCAACCTGATACCTGTCAGGCTGCTGGTCTTGCTATAAGGGTCAGGAGGATGAAAAGGTCATAGGGGAAGTGGCCAAGGGAACTAGAGATAGTAAAGGGGAGTAGAGGACGGGAGGAAAAGACTGCTGCCAGAGGGTCCCTGGGTCAGGACTCAGAGTAGTGGGCAGGTCTTGGCTCTCCCTTCCCTTCCCCCTTGCACCATGTCTAGCCATCACTGTTGTATGGCCTGGAAGAACTGTGGCTTGCCCCCCTGAAGTGAGGGGATAGACTGAGGCTGCAGTTAGCCATAGCAGCAGGCGCTAGACAAAGCACTGCTGATAACCCTCCTGGAAGGGGGACAAGAGACTATTGTAGTGGGCACTGCCAGAGGGTAGTGTCCTGAAGAGGCGCCGTGGTCAGGGAGCGACGCAAATCTCTGAGCAAGAGTATGGAGCACACACAGAGAGACACCAGTCAGAAAAGGATGCCCTACTGAGAAACAACTAATTCCCCAGAGCTACCAGCAGGAGACACCGCGGCAATGAGTGCATGACCCCATGACAGCCTCCCTTAGCTGTAAAATGTGTGAGATTTTTCTAAGTAGCTGAATATCTAATCAATTGACATGGGGCCAGATTCTGTAGTTCACATTCACACTGAGCAATGTTTGCCAAGGGGAGTGATCCTTTGAAATCTTGGAACTATCCACATGAGTGAATAATGCTACTCCATATGAGTGTTATGTAATCTAGCCATATAGTGATAAATTAATCTATGTGCATTTGCATGGCTCTCACCACTATAGCACCTGAATTAAGATAAAT
Organism: Pelodiscus sinensis; assembly: GCF_049634645.1. Taxonomy (NCBI): domain Eukaryota; kingdom Metazoa; phylum Chordata; order Testudines; family Trionychidae; genus Pelodiscus; species Pelodiscus sinensis. The sequence continues at coordinate 96,475,652 of NC_134713.1, read as the reverse complement.
TGAATGATAATTGACACAGATCCTAATGAGCACCCGTCTTGGCGTTCCACTAGGACTGCCATGTGGGGAATCCAAGCCTCTGTGCACTGGATCCCTTGGAGTGTATAAGCTTACATTCTGAGTGGACTGAGGCCCTATTTGTACCCTTGGCCTCTCTGGCATATTTCCTGGGCTTGGATTCTGTCTGCTACCCCTACTTGAACATGGAGCTCTTCAGCTGCCTGCTCTAGGCCATAGGACTGAACTCCAACATAGTTTATTTACTCACTTCTTTCTCAGAACTCTTCCCCGACAATGTAAAGCTCCTTGTTTATCTTAACCAGGTTTACATGACAGGGAAAGGTCAAATAAAGATTCGCAGCTCCAGTTACATTAATTATGTAGCTAGAGTCGACGTACCTTAATTCGAGTTTCAGTGCAATCTTCAGAGTAGGAGCTGGAAAAGAGCAAATGTTCCTGTCGGCTTCCCTTACTCCTTGCAAAGAAGAGTATCGGCGCCAACAGGGTTGCCTCAGCATTTGATTTAGCAGGTCTTTATTAGACCCACTAAATAGAATTCCAGAAGCTCAACAATGGCAGTGTTGATCTTCCACGTAGCGAAGACAAGTCCTAAGTCTCTCAGGGGCACACAGCAACAGCTCACACACCCTTTGCATGCAGTAGCAGCTAACACATTTATGCTCTTGTATTCTGAATCATACAAAGCCCAAGAGAGATGATACAAAACCAAACAATGCCACTCACATTTTCCTGTCTACCTCACCTTTCTCTTGGGAGTCTTTGGAGGCTATTGAACTTCATGAAGGCAAGTGGGGGTGCCTCCTGCATCAAGAGGTTGCCATATGGTGGATGGTCTTTCCTTCCATGAGCCCCAGCACAACCTTGCTCTCTCCTGCTGCACATTTCCTCTTCCTGTTCTGACTCCCTGTTCCTGTGTGGCTCTCTTATTCAGAGTCCTCTTGATCACTTGGCAGCTGGTTGATAACTTTCTGTTGCTCCTACCTTCCTCGCTCCCTTCAGAGGGGTTGAGCTAAATCTGGATTTCTATGGAGGCAGCTGTTTTTTAGCATAATCTTTGTGCGGTCTAAGAACCATCATTAATAAGCATTTCTTACTGTCCCTATCTGGTGTGTCCTGTTCCTGATCCTTTTGGCAATGCTGGATCCACTTGCATGATATTGCCATTTTTCATATTACACTTCACCCTATCAATCAAAATTCATAAGATGTGCAGGCATAGCCCCAATGTGTCCCAATAGTGCTGTAGGGATGTTGTTGAAGTTCAGAATCATTCCTTCAACTGCCTACAAAGGGTCACTGCAGGGTAACCGAGACCACCCCTTCTGACAGAGTTTGTTTGCAGCACTCCCTGGTGCTGCTCAAAAGCCAAGGTCCAAACTCAAGGCTAATTTGCATATCTAAGAGACTGTAAGGGGGACAGCAACTGTGTGCTCCAGGACGTGATGAGCTTTTCATCCTGTTCCCTGGATGCTAAGGGAATGAAGGGAAAGTGCTTGCATTCCATGCATTCCTCTTACACCTGGCTGGTGAGCTCCCTTTACCATCCAGGTATGAGAGACATGTACAGAATGCAAGTACTTTCCCCTCACTCCCTTAGAGTCCAGGGAACAGGATGAAAAGTTCGCTGCATCCTGGAGCACACAGCTGCTGCCCGCCTTCTCACACATCCAAAATGGCACCCTTGGTTTACACAGCAGGACTAAAACCAAAATAATCTACGCAAATTGAGCTATGTCAATTGCGTCGCTTAAGTTGAAATAGTTTATTTCAGCTTTTGGCACTATCTACACAGCAGGAAGTCGAAGGAAGAACACTCTCCCTTTAACTTCCCTTACTCCTCATGAAAGAGGGATACAGGAGTCAGAAGTCCTCCAGCTCGACATTATTTTGAAATAATGGCTTGCTGTATAGACGCTTCTTTATTTCAGAATAACGCTTCTGTGTATTCATAGCCTAAGTGATCTGAAGCTGCAGCTTCTCATAATGTTATGAGGCTCATAACAGTCTCCAAATAGGCAGTTTTATTAAGAACTGCCTTATGAATCTCATCCATAACCTGTATCTTCCTCTACCCCTTTCCTGCATGAAGCTTTATAAGAAGTTGTCTTGCCTGCTGTTCTGTTCTCAGTTCCCCTGCCAGCCTCCGGTGTTTCCATTGTCTGTTGCCAATAGGAAATGCACAATTCTCTTTTCATGCAATTAAATTTGTTCCTCCAGACTCTCAGGTGATTAATAAGAGAGGAGTACCAAGAATGGATGAAGAAAGAATCCCATCATCAATGATGTAAAATACTTGCACAAAATAAACATCATCCTGGTTAAGTAAATTTGCTTTTATGCTTTACTTATAATTAGCTCGCATATAAATACCTCATAACCTATCATTAAAGGCACGTGCATCTTTTCAGTTACTCTTCTGAACTTGAATGAACTCTGGAATACAGTATTCCCCTTGTTAGGATTACATATAGAGAAAAATTCACCCAAAATACTATGTTAAAAGAACACTGAGGTTGCAAAGTCAAACATTCAGAAGATAGCACAGTTTTGGCCCCCAGTGCATGTATGCATTATGATACAATTTTAAATTACAGGATCATACTCTGTTATGTCCACAGGATCCCTTCCACCAGTTCTTACCACTCTGTTTATCCTTACCCCCACTTTGTTCTTCATTCCTCAGTACTTGAGTGAGGTTGCTCCCTCCCTCTCTTCTCCTCTGTCTTGAACATAAGAACATAAGAACGGCCGTACTGGGTCAGACCAAAGGTCCATCTAGCCCAGTATCCTGTCTACCGACAGTGGCCAGCACCAGGTGCCCCAGAGAGGGTGGACCGAAGACAATGATCAAGCGATTTGTCTCTTGCCATCCTTTTCATCCTCTGACAAACAGAGGCCAGGGACACCATTTCTATCCCCTGGCTAATAGCCTTTTATGGACCTAACCTCCATGAAATTATCTAGTTTCTCTTTAAACTCTATTATAGTCCTAGCCTTCACAGCCTCCCCTGGCAAGGAGTTCCACAGGTTGACTATGCACTGTGTGAAGAAGAACTTTCTTTTATTAGTTTTAAACCTGCTACCCATTAATTTCATTTGGTGTCCTCTAGTTCTTCTATTATGGGAACTAATAAATAACTTTTCTTTATCAGCCCTCTCCACACCACTCATGATTTTATATACCTCTATCGTATCCCCCCTCAGTCTCCTCTTTTCTAAACTGAAAAGTCCCAGTCTCTTTAGCCTCTCCTCATATGGGACCCGTTCCAAACCCCTAATCATTTTAGTTGCCCTTTTCTGAACCCTTTCCAAGGCCAAAATATCTTTTTTGAGGTGAGGAGACCACATCTGTACACAGTATTCAAGATGTGGGCGTACCATAGTTTTATACAGGGGCAGTAAGATATTCTGGGTCTTATTTTCTATCCCTTTCCTAATAATTCCTAGCATCCTATTTGCCTTTTTGACCGCCGCTGCACTCTGTGTGGAAGTTTTCAGAGAACTGTCCACGATAACTCCAAGATCTCTTTCCTGATTTGTTGTAGCCAAATTAGCCCCCATCATACTGTACGTATAGTTGGGGTTATTTTTCCCAATGTGCATTACTTTACATTTATCCACATTAAATTTCATTTGCCATTTTGTTGCCCAATCACTCAGTTTGGTGAGATCTTCTTGGAGTCCCTCACAGTCTGCTTCTGTCTTGACTATCCTAAACAGTTTGGTATCATCTGCAAACTTTACTACCTCACCGCTTACCCCTTTCTCCAGATCATTTATGAATAAGTTGAAAAGGATCGGTCCCAGGACTGACTCTTGGGGGACACCACTAGTTACCCCTCTCCAATCTGAAAATTTACCATTTATTCCTACCCTTTGTTTCCTGTCTTTTAACCAGTTCTCAATCCAAGAAAGGACCTTTCCTCTTATCCCATGGCCATGTAATTTACACAAGAGCCTTTGGTGAGGGACCTTGTCAAAGGCTTTCTGAAAATCCAAGTATACTATATCTACTGGATCCCCCTTGTCCGCATGTTTGTTAACCCCTTCAAAGAAATCTAACAGATTGAGACAATCAGTGGGAGTATCTTGAGCCTACAAGAGCTATGAAATTGCACTTGCCATATACATTTTTTTTCCAGAAGGCCATCTACATATCTGTAGAGGAAACATTGTACAAGGAAACATTTAAGGTGAATATGAATCAACCTTCCCTAACTATGTTTTAAAGCCAACATGTATGTGACCAGGATATGTAAGATACAGAATATTTGTTCTGAATTGTTCTATCCTTGTTGTCTCCTAAGCCCAAAATCAACATGCCTTTAGCTATACAAACAGATTTGCCATCTATGTATTGCAACATTATTAATAAGTATTTTCCAGCCTCATGTGTGTTCTTTCACACTGTGTGCTCTGAAAGGTTGTAGAAAATAGAGGATGTTGTATTTGAAACCACATAACTCACAGAGGAAAATACTACATTAATGGAGCTTGGAAATCTATGACTTCATGGACATTAAAACCTTCAGGGGAAGCCAGATATTCACAGGATATTTCTGAGTCCACTATTTTCCCTGTGGGTTTCTGAAGCCTCGGGAAGATGATAGCTGTGACACAGGTTGCCTCAGCATATTGCCAGATCAGCATGGACAGCTGTGGCTCTCAACAATAAGAAGCATTGTTAGGTCAATTTTAAAGTAGGTCCTTGAAGTTAATGTGATTATGCAAATGCTATCCTAGCTACCAAGGCTCTCTTATATCCTTCACAAATGAATGCATTGTCACATTTCATTATGTGGATACAGTCCCACTGGTTTGGTGGTATCATTATATCTCTTGGAAATGGACCATGTAAAGGCCATTCACTGTTGGCATTGCATTGTGCCTATCTTCAAGCAAAGCAACTTTGACCCACAAATTAGAGTGGTAGTGATTTTCAGGCCAAATGGTGCTTGCCTTATTCACATGATTACTCCCATTGACTTCACTGGGACTACTAGAGTAAGGCAAGCAAGAATTAGTTAGAGATAATTCTGTCATTAAGTCTAGTTTGCAATTTACACATGATGAGGCGAAGATGTAAAAATCTTTAAAACCCTGAATATATCTGAACAGGGGCCAAATAAATGTTAATCGTTTTATTCAAAGTCATTTGCAACATAAGTGCTTGAAAATTACTCCGGAATCACTTGGAAGAGAATAATTTGGAAAACTTTAGTGCTTGATTATGTATTAATGTATTTGATTTTAAGCACAAGACATCTTACCGGGAAAGGTGTGATAGCAAATGGAAGGAGTATACGAATCCCAAGACCCATGTGTTCTTGAAGATGGCAGGTTGCAGGTAATGTGTCAGTTTAGTGATATGACTGATTTCAGACCTTTGCTTTGTCTGCAATGAAGACTGATGGCCAGCCATTTCATTTTCCATAGCACATTGTTCGCACATCAAATCTCTTTTTTGGAGCGGGGTCTGCTAGTTCACTCCATTTTACCCTTTTCCCTTTTGTTAGCCTTTGCCTTTCTGACAAAGAAGGGCTAGGAACTGCTTCCTCTGAGGAGCATCAATGCTGTCTCTGGATTGGCTGGAAGGGAGCTCTCCTAGGAGAAATATGGAATGCAAATTCTCACTGCCTCTGGAACTGTTATAGTCCTTTGCAGTTCATGGAGATGGTGAGTTGTACGTGGAGTGCCACATCTCACAATATATTCTTCTCTTCTCTGTAGTATCTCATATCCATTGATGTATTATCTGAATGGTACTAGAGCAGCAGTTCCCAACCGCTGGTCTGCGGACTGGCGCCAGGCTGCAAACCACTGGCTGCTGAGCCACGGCCACTCTGGGGGCTGGGGCTGGGATACACTGCCCCACGCCTGCTCTCTCACTGCGGCTGTTGGGAGAGGAGTGTCCTGCCCTGCCTCTCAGCCAACCAGTGCCGGGCAGAGGCAGCGTCTCCTCTTGGCTGTGGAAAAGCGGTTCGCTGCCCAGCAGGAGGACTGCACAGTGTCTGGCCCAGTAGCCTTAGAGCAGCCATGACCCAGGCAGCAGCACTCAGCTGTTGGCTGGGAGGCACCACAGGGCTAGGCGAGGGAGGTGGGACAGGCACTGGGGATGCCGGGGCTAGTGCTGGCGGACTCAGGGGTGGGGGGCTCTAAGAGACGGGGGCTGACACTGGAGGGTACTTGGGCTTCCAGGGTGGTAAGCTGTGGGAATTCTGGGGGTGGAGCTAGTAGTGAGGGGTGTATGGGGGCAGGGCTGGCACTGGGGGCTTTGAGGATGGGAGGCTGGCACTGGGGTGAGAGTTGGGTTCAGGGGATTCTGGGGTCAGTGGCCAGCACTGGGGGTAGTGGAGTGGTGAGGAGCTCTTCTAGGGATTAGTGCTGGCACTGCGGGGCTTAGGGGGTTGGAGCTTTTTATACTGCAGATGGGCAAACCCCTTCACAAACTTTTGGTGGACCGGCAACATTTTATTTGCATATTCATTATACAAATAATGAATATGCTAATAAAATGTTAGTGGTCCGCCAAAAGTTTTTGTGAATGAGTTTGCTGGTCCATGGTATAAAATAAGGTTGGGAACCTCTGTACCTTAGAGTGCTAGATAGCTCAGCTGTGTCCCCACTGATGTGCATAAGTAACAGAAAGCCTGTTTTACATGGTTCTAAATGCAGTGAAATGGACTTCTTCTTTCTTCCATAAATGTCAGTTTCCTTGTGAACATTAGACTCCACCCAAGCAAGTAACCTCAATGTAACAAAGCTGCAATTCCAGCCTTATGAGTCTCCCCAATACTACACACAGGTACCTGAAAGTTTAAAAAATGTGGACAAATTGATCTTTCAAAATGAATTTCTTCATTTCAAGATACAGTATATTTATTTAACAAGAGTTTAGTTCTGATTTGGAAATTTTTTTGAATAAAGTCTGTTAGGGGGTGTTAAAAAGGAAGCAAAAGGAGCTTGTCAGTCTGACAGAGAGGCAAATCAAAGTATCACTTTAAATGTAACACTCCATCCATTCAAACTGTCATAGTAATAAGGTGGTTGTTCTATTCATATGATGCTGAAGTGGATTGCAACAGAAGTTTTTGCATATCATATAGACACCCAAATCTTGACAATAGGAGACTAATCTGGTGGGGACACTATTTCATGATGCCTAAGGCCAAACTATAGGGCTGGTATGAGAGATTTATCCCTTTCTCCTCACACTGCTCTTGGGATTGACATGTTCAGACTATGCTACTTTTGGTCAAAGGCACATTATCAAAAGCTGAGTTAAAAGGAGTTGTATTTGCAGTTGAGGTTTAGGGTATATACACAGTAGTCTCCAGGGGCATGTCCACACTAGCAAATTATTTCGAAGTAACGTATTTCAAAATAATAATTCTCAAAATAACTATTTTGAACTAAGCATTATTCCTTATGGAAAATAGGAGTTATTACTTTGAAATAATCAGCCCCTTATTTTGAAATAACAGGCTTGGTAGTATGGATGCTCCGCTTGTTATTTCAAAATAAGGGGAGTTATTTTGAAATAACTCCCTTGTGTAGACCAGGGCTAAGGGAGTTTTCTTTCACTATATGAGCTGTATTTGTATTGTCATGTAACAAAGTATATAGATTCCACTCAGAGGATGGGAAGGGTTAATCCTATCAGTTTGGTTAGTGGAAGCTATGGCTATGTTTTCATTGCAGAGGTAACTGAAGTTATCTGCACTCAAGTGTGCTTAGCTCTAGTCAGAGTGGCCACGCTAATGAAAGAACACACCAGTTGCCACTCATTCAGATGTGGTGCTAAGACATTTAGTCCTAGTTTACACTAGGGAATTATTTTGAAATAACCTTCCTTATTTCGAAATAAGTGGAGTGTCCACACTACCAAGCCCTTTATTTTGAAATAAGAGGTTGCATGTTTTCCAAAGGGAATAACGCTTACTTCAAAACAGTGGTACGGTGAACGCTCCACTGCTGCTATTTTGAAATAACTACACCCCAGCATCAAAGTAATTTATCCCCCATGCTTCTTGGGGCTCTAAGTCGAGGTAGTGCATCCACAATAATGGAGTCTGCCTCAGACTAATTTTGACACTCTCCCATAGTGAGGACACGCTATTTCGATTTTGTTATTTTGGGAGTTAAGTTGATTTGAGTGATTTCAAAATAATTTCCTAATGTCCATAAATGCCCTCAGAGTCACATCCCATGGTTCCTAACACTGCAGCGAGCTGAGCTGCTCTAAGAATGATTTACCAGGCCACTGCAGGAGAATTAGTCTGCCCTTTGTGAGCACACATAAGTAGGGGGATTGTGGGACAGCACTGAAGGACGAGCAGCACCCATATGTCGTTAGCCTGTGTCCAGTTTTCAGGGATCGTTGTTTAGCAGCTGACAAGTTGTGCTAACTCAGGCTTTAGCCTACAAACTCTGATGGACCAGTCAATTCCAGTCAAGGGTTTTCATGTGGGTTTTGGATGCGCGCTGGGGCAACACCTGATTTACAACTCAAGTTAACTTTGTAGTGGAGACAAGCCCTAAGAAACCAAGATAAGCAGCACTTTAGAAATACCATATCAAGCCTCACACTCCTTCCTTGAGTGCAGAGCTGGGTCAGCTGTGGGCAATTAATATTTTCTAGTTCAGTAGTGTGCCATTGAAGTCATTGTCATTTTTCATTGGCCTCACTGGGATTTGGCTCAGATCCTATCAGATTGATGGTCTGTGGTGGCTAAATTTACCAGCAGGAGTCAGGGAGAAAGGTGTGCTAGCAAGATAACTGGTGCGGAAAGGAGAATGAAGAAAATATTGCTCTTCTTTATTCCGTGTCTGAAATGAGATCTACCTTTGCTTTGGCTGGGGCTGAAGTAAGCCATGGTTTGCCTTTTTGCTGGCCAGGGTAATCCAAGTTGTATTCTGTGTGGGTTTTTTCCTCTTTCTCTGTCATTATATCTATATAAAATTCCTGTGGGATGACAAAGAGACATCATCACATCACTCTGTGTCCCACCTGCCTCCTCCCTTCCCCTTCCCCCAGTGCTCAGGTGCCAGGGCTGCCTGCTGCAGCCTCCCTCCTTCCCTGACCCCGGTGCAGGGGTGGGAGTTGGGGCTACTGAGCCATGACCTTGCCCTCCCTGCCCCGGTGACAGGCAGGGACAGCGTGGGGCCTGGCATGGCTTCGGACCTCCTCAGCACTCGTGGGGAGGGGGAGAGCTGGGGCTGGTGCAGCCTTGGACCTCCCCAGCAGCTGGGGGGCATGTGGGAGAGAGTGGGTGTGGCCGACAGCTGGGGGGTGGGAAAGCTGGGGCTGGTGTGGCTGGAGAGGAAGGGAAGGGAGCAGAGCCAGGGCTGGCGTGGCCTTGGAGTGGCCAGGGAGTAGGAGAGCCAGGGTTGGGCCAGTCTCGGGCCCAATGGCTGGGAGAGTTTGGGGGCAGGCAAGGGCTGCCACTCCTCAACCTGGCCCTCACCAGTGGCTGGGGAAGAACCTACCCCCAGCGAGAGGGAGGTTGGTGAGTGTAGCAAGCGGGGGGCACAACCCCCTAGTTACTCTTTACTCTTTAAAACAAGCCACACTGCAGAGGGGTTGAGGCGCTGCTGAGGAGTGCAGAGCCTAGGGATACTGGGTTTAGGTGATCACAAGATGCAGACTGTGCCAGGGAACACCACCCCAGCTTCATAGTCTTTTCTCATTGCTGCTGTGCTAGTGACCCCAGTCACGTGCCCATGTTCAATGCTAAGAGCTTTTATTGTATTACAGTATTCAGAGGCTGTGGTAAGAACTTCAAAAGAGGTATTTCCTTTCCCTCTCTTTATCATTCAGACCTAAGGATCTCAAAGCACTTCAGAAACTGTTTATACAGAAATGAGGAGTCCTGTGGCACACTAGAGACTAAGGGTATGTCTACACTAGGGAGGCTAACTAGGGAGGCTAATGTAGGCATTCGAAGTTGCAAATGAAGCCCGGGATTTAAATACAGGCAGTCCCCGGGTTACGTACAAGATAGGGACTGTAGGTTTGTTCTTAAGTTGAATCTGTATGTAAGTCGGAACCGGCGTCCAGATTCAGCCACTGCTGAAACTGATCAGTTTCAACAGCGGCTGAATCTGGACACCAGTTCTGACTTACATACAGATTCAACTTAAGAACCCCAGGCATCCCCAAGTCAGCTGCTGCTGAAACGGATCAGCGGCTGATTCCAGGAAGCCTGGGGCAGGGGCTTCCTGTAGTCAGCCACTGGTCAGTTTCAGCAGCAGCTGACTTGGGGACGCCTAGGGCAGAGCAGCAGGGGTGCTGCTGGGTTGGTCCAGTAGCGCCGCCGCTCCTCGGCGCTACTGGACCAACCCAGCAGCACCCAAGCTGCTCTGCCCCAGGCGTCCTGATTCAGCCGCTGCTGAAACTGACCAGCAAAATGCTCATAAACATTTCATTTTGGGTGCACGTTTGTGATTAATCAAAATTTGTTTTCCCCATGAAATGAAATTAGTCTCTGACAAAAGTCAAAGTAGTTTGTAAATGTTAAGCTAGTCAATCAAGGAACAGAAACAGCAGCACCATGTAACTTAGGTGACCAATCACAGACCTCAATTCAAGGAATTCTGATTAGGTGCCCAAATGCTTTCTTTGTACAATTCACCTAACCTTCTTAGACTCAAGTATGTTTGTAAAGATGACCTGTAGAACCTGTGCCGAGGTGCGATCACAGAGCACCTCTTGGGGGTGCTTCCCAGAATGCTGACAAAGCCACTGACACTCTCTTGCTCTCTGGTGCTTCTTACTACCCTATCGTGCTGGGCTAGCTCAGCTGGTCTCCCCCAACCACGGCACAGAGCTGAGATTACCACCCTCCTCAGGAGCAGTACAGACACTGAAAATCTTCAGGTCCAAGGAGAATGCAGTTTTGGGCCCAGCTTCCTGGGATACCACTTCCCAAATGGGATCAGAACCCCAAATGAATTTTTTGCGTAATCCCCTTTAATAATGAAAAGAGGATGTACACGCTGATTGCTCCCCCAGGTAACAATTATTTACACTGGGCTTGCTAGTCAATAAAAATGATTTTATTAAGTACAAGCAGTAGGATTAAAGTGATTATAAGTGTAAAGAGGCAGAGCAAAATGAATTACAAACAAAATAACAAACACATAGCTAATTCTAACACTAAAACCTTAGTACAAGCTTATGCTAAAATTATTCTTACTCCAGCTAAGCTGCCAAACTAGGGGAGTCCCCTCTTCCCTGGTGTCTCGAGTTATCCTCTTGGGTGTGCCATGTCAGCCAAAGACAAAGAAGTTGCCAGTTTCCCATTGTTTTATAGATTCCACTTTGGGCAGGAATTCTGTTTCTACATTCCATCTTTACATGGAAAATCACAGCTGGTCAGACCCTACCCGTTGTGTGTGTGTGTGTGTAGGGGCGGGAAGGGGAGTCACTTGACTTCCTAGGACCAACCACTACTAAGACTTAAAAGACAAAGAAGGCAGTTTACAAGTCATCTAGACATTGAGGGTAACTCCGTTGATGGTTTTTATTTGCACATTTAAAACCATAAAGCATTCCATATGTCATATTTCCAATCTTACATACAAAAATGATACATACACGAAAATACAATTTACAGACCCAGCGAATTAAGACATTAAGATTGATAAGGTTACATGAGGCAATTTGTTCCAAGCATCTTTGAGTTACACATATATGTCATAAAGCATGTGGGGGTCCCATCACAGAACCATATTGAATATGTAACAAATTGGTAACATATTTAATTTGATTGCAGATAACTGAAGAAAAAACTTGTTGACTAACTTGCTAACTTTGAATTTGTAATGAGCCCTATTGATGTGCCTGCGTATCTGAGGGCAGACTTTGTTTCTGGATGATATATCTTCACTCATTTAAAACTCAACACTTCTTCACAGAAGTTCTAGCTGTTCCTGTTTAGTAGGGAAAAAAGGTGTTGAGTTCACATTGGCATCAGGGACTGCAGTGAAAAACTACCTAGATGCCTATGTCATGCTCAAAAGAAAGAAGCAAACAACAACAACAGTTGGTTAAGAATGAGCACTTTAATTTGAATTAAGACATGAGTCCTAGGGATTAAAAGGAATTGGCCAGGCTGCCTCTATTTGGCTGCTCAGCTAAAAGCATAACTTAGACTACCGCTGACTCTTGGCGATGTTGGTCTGCTCTGCTGATTGGCTCCTCTCATAGGAAAAGGAAGCCAAGCAGGATGCAGAGCAGTGTTTAAAAATCAGAATATTTACTCTCTTTATCTCATAATTAGAGACTATTTGTTTCTCAAGTGGAAACATTTAACAAGTTTTCTTCTTCCTAGTAGAAGCAGTCTAGTTTAGCCTCTACCCCCAACGTAGGAGAATGATTTAGATATAGAATTTAATCTGGGAGAATTAAGGGGAGCAGGATAGAAAGGGTGGATAAACCACCCTTCATTCCCTTGGATTAAAATAAATGATTGACAATGAGGAGTTGAGGTTCTCTCTAGAGCAGCGGTTTTCAACCTGTGGTCTACAGACTCCAGAGGGCCCTCAGACTATGTCTAAGATTTCTAAGGAGGTCTGCACTTCCATTTGAAAATGTTACAGGAGTCCACAAGTGAAAGAAAAAAGGTTGAATATTGCTGTTTTATAATTACAGTGACCATGTTTTCTGAACAAAAATGGGGACACATAACACAACAGCCCTACCATCAATCAAACATTAGCCACCCCCCAACCCTATTAGCCTCACCCCTTGACCACTTAGGCCTTGTTCACCTGCCCACTCCTGATGTAGTACTTCCAGGGTCAAGGTGGACACATGACTGGAAGTAAAGGGTGTCATGTGACACACATCCCTCTAAGAACGCCTCCCACTGTCCTCTACCAATAGGGATGGGTTTAAGCCCCATAGGACAGCCCTGAGAGTGGATTAGACCAATCAGGGGGAATTCCGAGGTGGAATGATTGATCCGGAAGTGGGTCGTGTAACCCCTCTAAGAATTCCTCCAACCAACCTCTACCAATCAGGATGGATTTGGGCCTCTTTATGAAATGCTATCTGTGGCAAAAAGAGCAGGAGATAAGAGGCAATAGAGAAGCCTGATGGTGCCTGCTCCCAGCCATAAACGTTTCCCAAGCGTGTGCTTCACGCTTGGGTCTCGCCGTACGCAATTAGCGATCGGAGCCCTGCACTGAGATTTAGAGTGTCACAGCCCATTGTGGGATTTGCTATTTTGCAAATGGGGAAAATTGGTCATGCCAGTGGCAGGACACATCAGCTCTGCCAGTGCTGAGACCTCATGTGGTCATGGGAGACTTAGCAAGAGCGAATGTAGTGCAGAGGGAAAACCACCTGGAAAATTGCAGCTTCTGGTCCATGCTGCAGAGCCCTCGTATCTTCATGGGGAAAGAGAGAAATCTTACCATGGACTCCGCAGGGTGATCCCTCCTTGCAGTACTGCTGCTAATGCCCATATCCTCTGAGAATGGGCGCTCCAGAGGGACTGTAATGAAGGCAGCGATCTCCAGGAGCTGAAGACAGCCTTTGGCTGTTTTTGTGGCCACATAGTAAATAGAGCTGTTTCTCCCACACTGCTGCAGCTTTTCCTTTTCAATGTAGTAAGAGCCTGGCAGCAGTGTTCCCACTAAGCTGCATGGCAGCAGAGCTTCACGGGTGATTAATCAGGCCCACCCAGTCAGCTCCGTGTGCAGAGCCCTGAGCCTCTGACTGGGCGAGGATGATTAATCTCACCTGTGAAGCAGTGCTGCCATGCAGCTTAGAAGGAACACTGCCTAGCAGCAATTACTACATTTGAAAGGCAGAACAGCATCAGGGGACATAGCAGTCCCAGCTCACACCGGGTACCAGCTGCTCTGCCTGTTAGATCTTACTACATTTAAAAGGCAGAGCAGCAGCAGGGGACCTGGCACTAGCCAGGACACAGAAGTCCTGGTTTGCGCTGGGTCCCACACCACTGCAGCTCTGCCTTTTAGTGGGGGTGCAGGGTCTGGGCATGAGGGGAAGAGGAACCCTCTTACATGCTTTAGGCTATGTCTAGACTGCAAGCCTCTTTCGAAAGAGGCTTTTTCAAAAGATATTTTCGAAAAAGCCTCTTTCGAAAAAGCACGTCTAGACTACAATACGCGGATCGCAAAATCGATCCGCTTTTTTGAAAAAGAGCACCCTGACTGCTGGACGCTCTTTTGAAATTCAAAGCCACCCAAAACTGCTTCTGCCAGGGCATGGGGGCAGCATTTCCTTCCGGGTGCTGCTGCCTGCCTGCCCTTTGCAGAGACGCGTGGTTAAAGGGACGCCCCTGAACACCCGTTGCTCTGCTTCTGCAGCTGCCTTTGCTGTCCCTCTAGGAGGTAAGCAAGGCATTGCAGTGCTGGTTTGGAGTGCTCAGCTTCCTGGGACACCCCAGCAGGTTTTTTGTGTGGAGGTTTTTCTGTTTTAGACCCATTTTTTTGGCATGGAGCTGCATGACACAGTGGAGGAAAAGAGGAAGACACAACCAGTCCTAAAAAACTGGACTATGTAGCACTTAAAATACTAACAGGATGGTTTATTAGGGGATGAGCTTTCGTGGGCCAGACCCACTTCCTCAGATCAGAGTAACACGGCTACATTTCTATCACAATCAGTCATGTGTGCAACAGCTGTCCAAAAGGGCATGACTTCTCCTTGAGACAGGGGAATCAGACATTCTGAAGGTAACACCGTGTGTGACCTGGGCATCAGCCTGAGCATGACAGGTTTCCCTTGTGCATCACCCACTGTGCACCCACCTACCTCCCCCTCCCCCGGGTGTTACACAACCTCACTGCACTCACCTGCTGCTTCATCTCCGGTGTCAGATGACACCTGGGAGGCCTCTGGGGTCTGTGTGACTGGCTCCAGGGTGAGGGTCGCCGTCTCCTCACTGTCCTCCTCTGGCACCATGTCCCCATCTCCTGACTGCTCTGGGTCCTGCTCTGGCGCGTCCACCACAGGGTCCGCCAAGCCTGACTGCACAAGCCTGACTGCTTCACCACCACCCAGGATCTGGTCCAGCTCAGTATAATAAGGGCAGGAGTGGAGGGTTGCCCCAGAACGGGAGCTATCCTCCCTGGCCTTCACATACCCTTGGTGCAGCTCCTTAACTTTGGAGCGCACCTGGTCCTGGGTGCAGGGGTAGTGTCCTTTCTGGGCCAGGGACTCTGCCATGCGGCCATAAATGTCCGCATTTCGCCGCCGGCTTTTTAGGGCTTGTAAGGCCTCCTCCTCTCCCCAGAGCTCGAGAAGGGTCTTGAGCTCTAGCCCAGACCATGACGGTGCCTGGCGTTTGGAGCCCCTGGTTGGGTCCCCAGAAGGCTCTCTAGAAGGGCCAGGAGGGTCTTGGGGCTGGGACATGCTGCACTTCACCAGCCGTGTGCTCTGGCTGCTTTGCTGCCACAAGTGGCTGTGAAGGTGCCTGTCCCTTTAAGAAATGGCTGCAGACAGGAACCAGAGACATGCAAGCCATGCCCCAGACTGTCCACCAGGGCTTCTTCCTGGAGGCCATTATTTTCGAAAAAAATGGCCTCCCCACGTCCACACTCATTTTTGACGGATCTCCGTCGAAAAAGGCGTTCTTCCTCGTGCAATGAGGTTTACCGCCGTCGAAAGAAAAGCCGTGTTCTTTCGATTTAATTTCGAAAGAACGCGGCTGCAGTCTAGACGCAGGTGAAGTTTTTTTGGAAAAAGGCTACTTTTTCCGAAAAAACCCGAGTCTGGACACAGCCTTAGTGAGGCTCCTAACAATGTGTCTCAGGCTAGGCACTGCCTCCCACTGCTCCTATTGGCTGGATTCCGGAGCAGCAGGAAAAAGCCTTCACGAAGCGTCCCTGCACTCCTGTTCCCCCAGCCGGAGGTGTGGGAGGGGAAACATTGCACAGCTGCTTCTAGCTGTGCTGCTCCTTTCCGGCACATTTTTAGTGCTTTAGGGAATACTGGGACAGGAGATTTAAAATTGGGACTGTTCCGGAAAATCTGGGACGTATGGTTGGCATATGTATAATCCACCATATGCCTGGCCTAATAAAGTAAAGGAGCAATGCCAAAAGAACGGTTAGGGAGAGTACATCTGGGCCAAGAGAGGGTAAAATCATATGTGGGAAATATTTTCCCTGAAGCTTGTTGTAGTAAGATGGTGGTCAGTGATCAGTTTGTGTTACACATCTCCTGCTGTGTCTGGTCCACTGCAGATGTGAATCTGTTGCAACTACAAGTTGGACCTCTCTGGTCCGGCACCCTTGGGACCTGACTGGTCCCAGACAAGGGGATTTGCTAGACCAGGGAAGGTCCCTCCCCTCATGGCCATGCTGCCACCAGATTAGGCCTCCAGCCTGCCCCCACTGCTGCCTCAGCTCCCTGGGGCTCTCCTCAGCCCCACTACTGCCAGGGCTGGAGTACCAGAACAAGAGCTGTGCAGGGGCAGAGCTGCACAGCCACCTGGCTCTGCAGCTGGAGCCAGAGTTTTGCAGCCGGGGCGGAGAGACAAGGCTGAAGCTCCGTGGCCTGGGCCAGAGCTCCCCAGCTGCCACTGGGCTGGGGCGGGAGTTCACTGGCCGCTGGAACCAGAAAGAAGCCAGAGCTTCGCGGCCAGGGATGAGGCCAGAGCTCCCTGGACGGGGCCAGAGGTCCACAGCTGCAGCCAGGCTAGAGCTCCCTAGCCGCTGGGGCCAGGGAGCTCCGCTGGGGCCAGAACTTCCCACCATGCCGTTGGTCCTCCCCCTGCCCACACACACACTGAGCTCCTGGCTGAGTTGCCAGTGCCTCTTACGGTGCTCCTGCCTCCACCGCCAGACCTCCCTTGTTTCTGGGTTCTGTGGTCCAGGAACATCTGTGGACCATGGATGTTGCTGGACCAGGGAGCTCCGCTTAAGGGAGGTACAACGTGTACTAGCTCGGAGAGACAAGGAGTCCTGTAGCACATTAGGCTATGTCTAGACTGCAAGCCTCTTTCGAAAGAGGCTCTTTCGAAAGATACTTTCAAAAGAGCCTCTTTTGAAAGAGAGCGTCTAGACTGCACGTGGAACTTTCGAAAAAGTGGCTTGCTTTTTCGAAAGAAAGCACCCAGTGAGTCTGGATGCTCTCTTTCGAAGAAGCCCTATTTACATTCAAGAACGCCTTCTTTCGAAAGAGGAACTTTCGAAAGAAGGCGTTCTTCCTCGTGCAATGAGGTTTACCGCCGTCGAAAGAAAAGCTGCGTTCTTTCGATTTAATTTCGAAAGAACGCAGCTGCAGTCTAGACGCAGGTGAAGTTTTTTTGAAAAAAGGCTACTTTTTTCGAAAAAAACCCCGAGTCTGGACACAGCCTCATAGACTAACAGATGTATTGGAGCATAAGCTGGCATGTTACATCTGACGAAGTGGGTCTTTGCCCACAAAATCTTATGCTCCAATACATCTGTTAGTCTATAAGGTGCTACAGGACTCCTTGTTGCTTTTGCAGATGCAGACTAACACAGCTTCCCTTCTGATACTTAGCTCGGAGAGAGTGGCTCTTTAGTTCAAGCTGTACAGACTTACACTTTTAGCTCAGGAGATGTGCCATCCAAGATGGTAGCTCTCACATAGTTGAATCTTGTCCAGGACTTGAATCTGGAACCTCTTAAATGGAAAATACACTATTCTGGAACAATGCACTGAGGAAAGTTAGAGAATTACAAAACCAGCTGTAAAACTGCTTCAGGCTCTGGTATTGTCTGTTCCTGTTTCACTGCTCCTCTGCCGCTTTTTAAAATAAAAGCAAACTCAATAAAATAACACCTTTGAAATTAGTGCCACATGCTTAAATTGTATATGTATGTGTGTGTACAACTATATAATTATTTGCAAAATCCTTCATACGAGTGATGTTAAACTTGTAATTGCAGGGCTGTAAAAAGTTCATGGATGTTTCAGTTAAACTAGACATGCAGGCTCTCTTGACTGGATCTCAGAGAGCTAAATTCTACTTTAACATACACTACTGAATTTGCTGGAGTGACTCCAGATTTCCAACAGTTTAAGGTAATTTAACCCACGTGCAGAAGTCCAGCACAAAGCCAATTACTTCTTACCAAGACCACTTACATCCTGAAGAGAAGGTTTGAATGCATAAGGCTTTGGTTGAGCCTCTGCAAAGGGGTTTATTTTATCCTGTGAGCAGAATTTGACCCAAGGGAAATGTGAGCACTGCAACCAGGATTTAACCCTTATTTTGCAAAGCACGCATAGTGAAAATTGGTAGAAGAAAAATAAGTAATCAAGTATGTGAGCCATAGCATTCAAACAAAGCCTGTTTCCTAGTTCACTCCATGATGCAAATCAGGTTTAATCTGCATGGTGTTTTTCATTTTCAATAAAAGGAGTAAAAAGAAAGGAAGCATTTTCCTGTAAATGTCACCATAAATAAAGCACCCATTAAAATGGTTTTTGCATGTGATGTTAGGGAGATTAGGCTCTGCAAACAGAACATTCCAGTGCTAGGTATTCCTAGTGCAAACCTCCAGATTCTCCATTTAGCTAAATCCTGGATCAATGGTTACATTAAAACAATCTCAAAACCCAGCAGTACTTTGTGGTTAAGACTTCACATCTTCATGGCTGGGGCAGACTTCTCAGTGAAATGAGAGGCCAGTCATAAGCCTGGGGTAGTTCTGTTTCTACCATGCTTTAAGCTGTAGCATGCCACAAACAAAACAATTTACCTTTGCTGAAGCAGCAGCCCCCACTCTCATTTTCTATACATAATTTCATGCCCTTGAATCTACAGTGGAGGTTCATTGCTATCTAGCAGACAACAAAGACAGTAAATAAGCCACAGGAGACTGAACAATTCCCCCAGTGTGTTGGAAATGTAAGGCCAACATAAGCAGTCCTATGCTGGCCCACAACTGCTCCTGTTTATTCCAGGAGCCAAAAGCATCCAAGAAAGAGGGTCAGCAAAGCGGCTGAAAAGCCTCATTTATCCCCTCCTTTTCCTGGACTGCCCTGCTAGAGGTGCATCACATGACCTGCGTAAAAAACTGGGCTACATGTCTTAGAGTCACAGCATAGAAAGCAGGCAGCTAAGGTAGCTTCAAGTCATCTTTTGACCTTTCTAAAGGTGTTTTGGGGACTGGAGGAGTCTGTGAAGGTAACTTAGGCAACCTGTCTAAATCATGAGTCTTGCTGAGCTGCCAATGGGCCTGTAGCACCCCCTGGAATCTCTGCAGGGCTGATGTCAGTGGCTCCCCCAGGTGCCAGGGCTCACAAGGAGGGTCACTGAAGGGCAACCTTATAGCTACCTACCACTGTGCCTGTACTGGGAGAATCCTCCTTCAGGAGATGAGCCTCTAAGAGCTCAGCTACACTGCTCCAGCCCTTGTACTTTGAGAAAAGGGACTGGAGTCAGGGTGTGGCTCTTATCCCTGGTTCTTAGAGACTTAGTAGGTTGGGCCTCAAATAATGTTAAATTATGTCTCAGATGGGTGGTCACATTCTGCTACTATTTACACCAGCCTCGCTCTGGAATGACTGCATCGACTTGAATTTTAGCACATGGTGTTCTGAAACTGGTAAGTAAGATGAATAATAGTTTTAATAACAACTTATAAAAGAGTATTTATTGAAAAGCTATTAGAGCAAGGTGCATTTGCCTTCAATTTCCAGCTAAATCTAAGGCAGGTGATTCTCCTCTGCACTTTCCTGGCTCTGACTCTACAGCCTTGATCACTTAGCCGTGAAACTCATTATTAGTTTGGGGTTAGATTTTGATCTCTGATTTGTTGAGCCAGAACAGCTAGAACTTCTCCTGTGACTGTCCTGCTGCAGCATATAAGATCTATTTTTTTTATTGTGTTTGGTATGTCTGTCTCATATGGGAAGACACACAAATAAAATGGTCAATATACCAGCAGAGCACCAGTTTTGCATATAAGTTGCCGCTAGCTCCTCAATTGTCAAGATCAATCTGTTTTTTGGTGTGGCTGTGGATTTTAGGCCTGAATTGCTGTTAACTGAACACCTTGTCTCCCATAAAGGTCAATAAGTTGAATGTGTACCAGGAGGCCCTTTACGTCCGAGTAAAGTCATACTCTTATGCTACTAAGAATATACTACTACTCTATCCTGAAAGGAAGGAGACAGAGCCCAGCCTGCCAATGCTTACTCATCTAATTGTCCCCTTGGCCTCAATAGAAAGAGTCCCATTGACTCGGTGGCGGTTATATTATTTCTGACAATGTATAACATGAGCAAGTTTCAGAGACTAAGCTAATTTATGTAAAAAAAGGACACACTTTATTTATCTACAAGGCAGTACATTGTCATATCAAAAATTAAGTGCAGATAGAGCTGCACCAAATGCTATTAAGGCAGCAAAGTCAGAGTCTTATTCAAAACAAAACAAAACAAAAATCAGTGTTCTTGCCATATCGGTAAAGGTCTGGTATGGCAGTACAAAGAACCATACATTTCTAAGAACCTGATTCAGTACATGGAACCCAAGTTACAGAACAATTAGGCTAAACATGGAATAAAACAGACAACATGAACAGGACAGCGTTCTCCCAAACATATGAAGGTGCAATGCATGCTCTTACAAACCAATGAGAAACAAAACACAATCAGACAAAAAATATCTCCCAGGAACAGTGTTCAAAAGTATTGCTTATAAAAAAAGGGGGGAAAAGTAAATACATAAAAAAATAAAATAAGAAGGTCTGAAATGCTAGTGCATAGTCAATTAGCTAACACCAAAGTTTGTTTTCTTTCCATATAAAGCTCTACTGCCCCTCTTACACTAGCAGCACGTCTACATGCTAAAGTCCATAGCAGCAAAACACAGTATCCATTTGGCATTTACAAAATTAAATTACTGAATAAAAATATAATTTGTTCTCATAAATCTATGTTTCATACAGTAATAATTTTTAAAGCAAGCTAATAAAAATCCCCTCAAAACAGAAACACACAATGTATATGTGGTCTAGAACCATAACAAAATCAAATAGTACTTCAAACATATGGATTTTTGAGCATTCACAATCTTGATCGGTTTTCCCCTTTGTATAGACTAGCGTTTCTAGTAATGCTTTTTTTACTGCAGTATTTCATACCAATGTATTTTGTTCAGTGATTAAGAATAAAACTGCCTGAGTACCTGCTCTTTATAACCCCCCCTCCCCCCCACATTTCATCACTGAAATAACAATACTGGTGTATTATGTCTACTTGATCTCAAAAAGTACAAAAAAAATCATTATTTTAGAAAGTCTGCATTAAGATAATTAATAATTAATTGATTAAAATTCAATACCTAATAATTTAGGCAAGTGTCATTTATTTTAAAAAAATCCTTTTAAGTTGGGTGAAATCCAACAAGAATATGCTCAGTGACTAAATGCACTTTGTGCTGCTCCCAACTGTTGTACCACAACAAAAATATGTTCTTCTCCCATTCGTGAAAAGTTTTCATGTAGAGGAATGGTGAATTCCACGTCAACTGAAGTGTTTTGAAAACCATAATGCTTGTCCGTAGACCCTTTACATGACCAGAGTCCGGGCTGAGAATGCATTAATATATTTGCGTGCCGGCTCGGTGAGGATCATTTGATCCTCTATCTTTCCACAGGATGCAGATTCCCAAGTGTTGCTGAGATGCTAAATTACATATAAAAAAAAAAGAGAGATGTTAGGGTCTGGTAGCATGATTTATTTTTTTGTTTCATGATAGCACCTCCGAGGCTCAACTGAGCTCAGATTCTGGGGTGCTAGACACTAAGCAAACATACTAGAAGACAGACCCCACCCTGAAGAATTTTACATCTAATAAGATAAGCTATACAAAGGAAATATTCCCATTTTACGGCTGGCTAACTGTCAGAAAAAGAAATATGATGACTTAAGATCAAACATGCGGAGAAAGTAATAGAACTCAAATGCCTTGAAACGTAAGCAGCTCTCTGAACCAGAAGGTACAAAAGTATTTTCAGAGTTCCCTTAACTTGCCTTTCTAGTAAAGGCCTAACTAGAAAACTTCTTTGCAGGTTAACCTTAACACCATTCCAGAACTACTCAATGTGATACAGATTAAAAAGTACTAGTACCTGTAAATTCCTGCTACACTTTTATTCTCTAAAGATAGGTTCTGCCTACTTCTGCATTCCTGTACTAGATTTGAGGATCATGACAGCAATTAACAGAAAGCCCAACTTTCTTAACCATAATTGTCTATGTGTAGATCCAGTTTAGGAAAGAGAGGAGGGGAAGAACAGCCTTTCAGCAGAAACAACATGCTAATTATGATTTAAGACATTTCAGTTCTTGTGTCATCTACAGGGATTAGAGACTCTACTCAGTACAGTGTGACACTGAGATGCACATAACCATGGGGAGGGCTGTGCAGTGTGTTTACTCATGAAATGTTGTTTATAGGCAACATGTTTTTCATTCCCTTGAGCCATAAGAAGCATAGATATTTCAACTCCTGGAATTTAGTAACACACATTTTTCCTCTGAACTATTTTTGTTGTTCAAACTAGCACTTTGCCAGAGCAATTTATCATCTAAACTCACAACTGCATTATTAGGCAGTGCTAGTCCTACAAATTTCCATGTATTCCAAACATCTAAACATAATTACTTGATTCAAAATTGTTTGCTAAGAGAGGAATTGTACTGTTGTTGACAAGTTGGTGGATCTCCTGATTGCCTGCAGATCTAAAAGTGTGGCCAATCCAGCAGAAACAAACATGATACCTCCTTTGCCTGCAACATCTTCTACATTTCAAGATGAACGCTGCTTAGTTACATGCTCATTATCTGCCCTACTCCTAGGACTCTAGATTAAAGCATGTGTTGCTTAAGATACTTGTTTTGGGCTACTGAATACATATTAGTCTTTAACCTGAATTTATACAAAATATCATCCCAACTGGGAACAAAAATGTTATTTGAGACACATTTAAGTTTAATATGAAAGCAAGTGACACAGTTTATAATTTGAAAGAATATATAAATTTAGGTTATCCTAGGTAATATTTCACAAATGTCCCCAATAAAAACCTTGTCGTGGTGGGTGCTGTATAAACATATAGGCAGACATATTCCCTTCCCCAAAGGGCTTACAATCCAAAAGAGATTAAAAAAAATAAACAAGGAAGGGACAGGGATATAGCATAAGTAGAGTATTCAGGGTGAAGACTGGCATACATCATATTAGAGTTGTTTTCTATAAGGCTAGATTATTCTTTAATTTATTTGTTGCCTTTGACCATTTATTTTTAGATTCTAAATGTTGAACCTGATCCTACAGTCTTTTTTCATGCAAAATTCCCATGGACTTCCAGTAAAGTTCCACACCCAGAAGCAATGCTTGGTCAGGCATGAAATCATTAAGCTCTGCATGTATCTGTGAAGATATATGTTATATACCTAACTGGGCCCAACCTCATCTTGTCATTCACTCCCCCTGTGGTGGAGCTCCGTCTTGATTACATACCACAGCCAAAAGGCAGGTGTGACATACTTTTCACTTCACAGCCAGGCATGTGACATGCCACAAAATGCTGCAACTTCCTTGTATGTTTTAGGTAAACAGCTTCCATTGTACAATTTTCAAGGCACTTAATTTTTTTACAAGCCTAAGTAATATTGACTTTCAATGGGATTTAGGCACCTAAGTTCTTACCCCAATAGGCTGCTCCATGTCTGTTATTCCACTTAAAGGCATTAAAAAACATTTTCACCACACTGGCCTTCATTTAAGTGAGTGTTAAGACAGAAGAATCCAGTGAAACAGTATCAAACCCTCTTTTGGTGTCTTGTCTCCCATGCCACAATCAGGAACAGAGCTGGATGAGGCATATATTATGAGGAGATAGGAGAATTCAATGGATTCATAATATGCTTCAGTTTAAATTGATTTATATGAACTATGCTCTATAGACACAGTGGCAGAATTTGGCTTCTAAAATGTTTTCTAGAAATGTTTTAGACTTCATTTATTTCTCACACACACTCCAATTTAATACGAACCACAGAATCTGTTCCAAAGTATATATGTGATTTCTATTTAAATGTTCACACTTACTGCTTGGTACTCAGATAATAGTTTGAGAAAGTTACAACAAGCCCCTAACAAAGGACAATGCCTTTGCTCTGCTAGCTTTGCAGCTCACTTCTGGAGGCATGTGTTAAAGTCATGAACTCGAGCAACTCTACTTCCACTCTTGGCACAGATTGTTAGGTCTCACAACCCAGGCAGAGCATATTTCTGGATGTGAATGTACCTGTCTAAGACACCACTTTGTAAAAAGGGAAAAGCAACTTGGAAGCTGAGAAGCACAATGAATGGCTCTTTCCATGCCATCCGATCAGCAAAAGTGTCAGGTGGGGCTCAGCTGCATAAAAATGTCAGTGTAAGTGAAGAAAGCAGAGCCTGACAGTCACATCAGAAAAAAAGGACAGGGGTTGAGCAGAAAGTTAGAGACATAAAAGAAGCAGTTCAGACTCAGACACTAAAATACACCTTTAGAGAGTCCTCGTGATCCTCCTTCTTTCAGAACTCACTTAACAGTGCCTAACATTGGCAAAATTGTTTACATCAATACGAGTTTTGAGGCACAAAGACTAAAGGATTGGGCCCATCATTAGAAGCTTTAGGGTATGATCCAAAGCCCACTGAAACCAAACGAGCTTTGATGAGGCATTTAGTCTACACGTGGGTAAGAATTCTTTCAGTCTTCTATTACGAATATTTCTGTAGCGGTTTTTTTGTTCTTTTTTCAGTATTGCTATTTTTTCTTTAAAGCAGAATAATAGAAAAAAGATACAATATGTATGCTGCCAGAAGTTCCCATACAATTCCCAACCTATGATACAATTCTAGCCATGTCATTCTCCTGGATTCATTTTTTGCATCAGTAATCCTACCAGCACATCCTTCTCTTGGCAGAAGAATTATCTCACTTATCCTGTAACGTGCCTTCAGCTGCCCTAGGCAGAAGTGAACTGTAAACAAACTGTTACAGCTTTAACTGGGATATCCAGTTAAAGCACTTTACATAAAAACTTGAATCCTTTAAAGAAAACAGAACAGTAAGGCAAGACAAGGTGCTTTTCTGACAGGACTAGTCCTTCTGCACGTGGGCTGTGTCTACATTAGCAAGATTTTGCGCAAAAGTGGTCACTTTTGCGCAAAAACTTGCCGACTGTCTACACTGGCCGCGAGTTCTTGTGCAAGAACACTGACACTCTAATGTAAGAAATCAGTGCTTCTTGCGCAAGAACTCTGACGCTCCCGCTCAGGGATAAGCCCTCTTGTGCAACTGTTCTTGCGCAAGAGGCCAGTGTAGACAGGCAACGTTAATTTCTTGCGCAAGAAAGCACGATGGCTAACATGACCATTGGAGCTTACTTGCACAAGACAGTGTCTACACTGGCATGGATGCTTTTGCGCAAAAGCACATCTTTTGTGCAAAAGCACATGCCAGTGTAGAC
The DNA here is from genome assembly GCF_049634645.1 of Pelodiscus sinensis. Classification (NCBI taxonomy): domain Eukaryota; kingdom Metazoa; phylum Chordata; order Testudines; family Trionychidae; genus Pelodiscus; species Pelodiscus sinensis. Next base: position 96,450,142 of record NC_134713.1, on the reverse strand, counting down.
GCTCTCTTGCGCAAATACTTTAATGCAAAAACTCTTGCATTAAAAGTATTTGTGCAAAATCTTACCAATATAGACGTAGCCCCAGAGTATAGGTAGCCTCATATTATGCTGTATGTGTATTTTTAGCAAGTCCTTTGGCATTTCCACACTATACCTGCTCACAACAATCACTCATGGAAATGTAATAAAAATCTTTGGGCAAAGGCACACGTATTGAAAGATATCTTTTAAAGTCCCTGGGCAAGATTCTGATCTTAGGCCAATGAAAATCTGCAATCACTTCACTGAAGTTATAGATGTTCCTCTACGTTTGCATAGGTGCAGCTGAGCATCATTTGGCCTAGTTGGTCTAACATTACAAAAAAAATTGTCAAAGACATTCTAAGGGATGAGACTACTCAGAGTGTTTTACTTTCCTTCTCTACTTAAAGAGTATGTAGGGCCCCGAGACCAAATGCAACCTGTATTTTATGGCTGAGTTACAGTATGCCATTAAAAGAAGAGTTGTGGTAGAAATGCAGAGTGCCTTAAATAGTAACAGCATAATAGATACCCTAATGAATTATTTCTCTAATAACCATCAAATATAACTTTAAACTTTCCTCTTTCCTCTGTATTTGGAATCAAGGCATGTGCTTTCAATGCTATTTATCAGTCCCCTGCTCATGAAGATTAATGCAGATGTCAAATTACCGTAAATTAATTCTACTTCATTTTCTTAGGGAATAATCAGTTCTAATTTACTTAAGTAGCAGCAATAAAATAGCACGTCTACACTGTAAGTAATTCCGTGGCTGGACTATGATAGCCTAACTGAGGTACACATTTGGGCTCTGGGAGAAGCCTGATCTCTGGGATCCTACAGGCTGTAGCCTGAGCCTCAACACCTATACTGCCATTTTACAGGTCTGCAGCCTAAGCCCAGCATGTCCAAGTCAGCTGACATGAGCCAGCTATGGATGTTTAACTGCAGTGTGGACAGTGCCTCTTACAAGGGCACTAAGCAATCCCCTTCTCAACTTGGTATTCTTCCAGTTGTACAGATGTATAGCCCACTCCTGCTTAATAAAAATAAAAACGTCAAGGCTCCTTAGCTTTTATTATTATGACGATGATATCAATGTCAGGAAGGGGAATTTGATAGGGCCAAAATCTTGAAAAAGCCCAGCTCCCAATGCTGTAATGGCCTCTCTACTGCCATGTGCCTGCATCCCATCTGCAGACTCTGAAAACCACATGAAGGAATCACAGCTGTTAGGGCATCAGTCACTTCTGAGGCATTTGGCACCTAAATTCTACTGCCCAGAGAGAAGACGATGTTGCAGATTGACTGTCCCCTGACTTCTGGCTTCTTCTTGCTTCCTTCTGCAAAGCAGAGTGCCTGTGTATCAGCTATACAACGGAGCGGGGGAGCTACCCAACTAGCAAAAATTTACTACAAATCATGGCCACATTTCCCTTCTGTACAAACATCAACGCTTCTAGTGGGGATTAGGGCTGTTCTCGCTCCCCTGCTCCCTCTGGGAACAGAGGAAAACATATGGCCTTATGATCCCAATATCCCCAGAAAGTCAAGGATGAAAGCCAATCAGCAGGTTCTCCACACAGACTTCTGCTGCAAGTTAGATATAATGTCTCAGGAGTATGTGTTTCACTTTCTAGCCTAATTTCATTATGCTGTAAGAAACTCCAGAAATTGAAAAAAAAATAGGAGAAAATTAAAGTTCCTGTCAACTCATAACATTGGTTCTTGGAGAAGACTAACATGGCCCCAGAACAGAAGTAACTGTGTTTTTAACTTACACTAAACTCATTCTTTAAGAGAAAATTCAGATTGTGACATAAACCATTGAAAGTCAGGAAATTCAAACTGAAGGGTGTCAGTCTGTGGTTAAAAAGAGGAAAGTGATGGGAGCTAAATGTTTAAGAATGTGCTGTTTTAAACTCGATGGCTTATACAACATGTAGTTTCCTTTTGTTATTTCTAAACAAATACATTTTTAGAAGTTTTGTTTTTAAAAATGGCTGCTATGAATTAATGTGTTTTGCCAGAATGAGGACTACAGGCACTGGGTGTGCAGTCTATGATTTATCCTAATTTTCTTTCCCTGGTATTGTATCTGTTGTGATCATTCTTCCTGTTATCTGATTGACTAGTGGATATGTTAGTCTGTTTGGTGAATATATAACTGTTCTGTAAAAGCATGGGTATTACATTTGAACAGCCAAATCCTAACGTCCTAATGGTGTGTCTACACTAGTCCCCTAGTTTGAACTAAGGAGGCTAATGTAGGCATTTGAAGTTGCAAATGAAGCCCAGGATTTAAATATCCCGGGCTTTATTTGCATCTTCCCGTCCGGGCGCCATTTTTAAATCCCCTCAGTCCGAACTAACTGCCCGCGGTTACACGCGGCAGTCAAACGTTAACTCGAACTAAGTCCTTAGGTGAAACAAAATACAGGACTATGTAGCACTTTAAAGACTAACAAGATGGTTTATTAGATGATGAGCTTTCGTGGGCCAGACCCTATTTGATCTGAGGAAGTGGGTCTGACCCACGAAAGCTCATCATCTAATAAACCATCTTGTTAGTCTTTAAAGTGCTACCTAGTCCTGTATTTTGTTTCAGCTACACCAGACTAACACGGCTACATTTCTATCACTAAGTCTTTAGGTGTAACAGTTAACTCGAACTAAGGACTTAGTTCAAGTTAACGTTTGACTGCCGCGTATAGCCGCGGGCAGTTAGTTCGGACTAAGGGGATTTAAAAATGGCGCTCAGACAGGAAGATGCAAATAAAGCCTGGGATATTTAAATCCCGGGCTTCATTTGCAACTTTGAATGCCTACATTAGCCTCCCTAGTTCGAGCTAGGGGGCTGTTGTAAACATACCCTTACAGAGCAAGCTTTACTCAGACAAAGTCTCACTGAAGTGAATCAGTTTGTCTGAGAAAGGATTCTAGGATGTATCCCAAAATCTTATCCCTTGAAGTCCTCACTCGTGCAAAATTCCATCTGCAGTGAACGGAGTTTTGTTTAAGTGGTGGCAATGAAAGGACATGGTTGTGTGTGTGTGTGTGTGTGTGTGTGTGAAATTTACCAATCACACAAGCCCAAGCACAGTACACTCTGAATGGCATGAGACACATCTACAGATTGTCAATAATTATTCAGCTAAACAGGTGTTCATTTAAGCTGGGATGTAGCTACAGACTGGGCAATAAAGATTTAGGTACAACTAGGAGTGGCAGGCTGAAAAGTCACACAGGGGCAGTATATTACCTGGATTGCTACTTCCACTGCCATTTCATGCTATGAGTCAAGGAATGGTAGTGCTCTGCAAGTCAGCCCTTCCCCTAAATATCACACCCACCATTTGGCTCACCAGATTCATGAGGTGCCTTCTCTGGGCTGCGGCTGGACGCAGCCCCTCCAGTAACGAATACACGTCAGACCCCTGCTCTGCTGGTCAGTGTTTCCTGTGAGCTATGCACTTGTGCAGCCGCTCAGGAGAGATTCAAATGCTGCTCAGTTGATTAGCAGAGCGCCCAAGCTAGGTTTTTTGTTTCTATGATGGTGCACATTAACATAAGCATCAGTGCACACAAAAATTATTCCACGTCTGGATGGAAAAAATATGCATGTGGATGGAAAAGATTAGAAGGAACATTGTTGCTGGTCACTAGGAAAGACCATGTCCTGAGTTGTGGGGCTCTGTGATGGGAAAAGAGCTCTGCATAGAATAAATTAGACACATCTTTAAGGTGAAGGATATCACTGCTACATTCTGTCCTTGTGAACGTACTGCTTGCAATCTGTAGTGCAACATGAGGGATTCAAATAACTAGGAATTTATGTGGTAGAATGCTAAGAGGAGAAATCCACCATGAGACAAAGAGAGAGGGCTAGTGCAAACCCCTTCAACATATGCCACTACTGCCTCCAGGGCAACCAGTCCACAGTCCCTGCACATGTCATACTGGATACTTGGTTCACTGGATCACAGACATGGATCCCCAGCCCGTCCCTTGGCTTGCACCCATCTGATCTTCTATACTGGATTATAGGGATCTGGCACAAAGCAGTATCTGGCAGTATCCACACAGTTAAAAAACCCCCAAAAACCTTAACAAATTGTTCGGCACATTTTGTTACAAGAAAAGCAACTTTCTCCTCTGGGATTTAATCACTCAGAAATACTGAAAGGGGTCAGATCATTTTAGTGCTAGTTGCTTGTCAAATGCCATTGTTTTAAAAGCAAATGCATGTAGGAACTATGAAAGCAATGAAAAAGGTTGCAAGCAGGTACACTTACTGCGTCTCACTTACATAAGTGTAAAAAGACAAACATAATTTTAAAAAAAATGTATGTGTGGGCTAAAACTTTGTGCCAAGGATGTTTTAGGACAAAGAAAATTATTTTTGACTAATTTAGAACACATTTAGAACTAATTTCGAACATGTCCATACCTATGGAGCCTTGTTGCAACCCTTGGCTGGAACTGCAGCCTCTGTGGCTACAAACATATTAAAGTGGCGTGGGCCCACCAGAAACTTACCCTGGTGGCCCTGCAACCCAAGTTTGAAAAATGTTGATTTAGATATCAGCATAAAGAGAACACTTACAAAATTTGTGCCCAATACCAAACTGGGAGAAGCTGCAAGTGCTTTGGAGGATAGAATTATAATTCATATTGATCTGAACAAACTGGAGAAATGGCCTGAAGTAAATAGGCTAAAATTCAGTAAAGACAATTGCAAAGTACTCCACTTAGGAAGGAGTAATCAATTGTGCACATACAAAATGGAAAATGACTGACTAAGAAGGAGTACTGCAGAAAGAGATCTTGAGGTCACAGTGGATCTCAGGCTAAATATGAGATAACAGTGTGACATTGTCCCCAAAAAAGCAAATACCATTCTGGAACATATTAGCAGGAACATTGTAATCAAGACACAAGAAGTAATTTTTCCACTCTGCTCTGTGCTTATTAGGCCATCTGTGTCTAGTTCTGGGCACCACATTTCAGGAAAGATGTGGATAAATTGGAGACAGTCCAGAGAAGAACACCACAAATAACTGAAGGTCTAGAAAACATGATCTTTGAGGGAAGACTGAAAAAAATGGGTTTGTCTAGTTCGGAGAAGAGAAGACCGAAAAGGAACATGATCACAGTTTTCAAGTACTTAAGAGGATGTCGCAAGGAAGGAGGAAAAACTGTTCTTGTTAACCTCGGTATAGGACAAGAAGCAATGGGCTTAAATTGCAGCAAGGGACATTTAGGACATTAGCAAAAAATTTGTAACTGTCAAGGTGGCTAAGTACTAGAATAAGTTGCCCCAGGAGATGGTGGAATCTCTGTCATTAGAGATTTTTAAGAACAGATTAGACAAACACTTGTCAAGGATGGCCTACATAATGCTTAGGCTATGTCTAGACATCTTCCAGTTCATTTTTGCAGTTTTGCCACTATAAGATTGCTTGCATAGCTACTCTATGTCGATGGAATAGATCTCACCATCAGCATAATTAATCCACTCCCAAAAGAGTAGCAGTAGTTAGGTTGGCATGAGACCTCTCCCACCAACAAACATACTGCTGTGCACACTAATGCTTTTGCTGCCATAGTGTATGTCACTCAAAGAGATGAAATATCCACACTTTTGAGCAACAAAAGCTTTGCCAACTTAAGTTGCCTAGGCATAGCCTTGGTCTTCACTTGAGTGCTATGGACTGGACTAAAAGATCTTCCCTTCCAGTCCTATGATGATTAGTAAATTTACCTAGGGAGATAACATTTAGAAAATGGAACAGGGAGGGGAACAATGTAAAGGTAAAGATTACTGAATATAGTTAGGCACTAACAAGTTGCAGCTGTTTTATATTTATTAGGGATGTAATAGTGTAGTCGACTAAACAATTAACTGATAAACGGGTGCATATCAGTTAACATTATTGACTATATGCAACACTCCTCCCCACTCCCGCACGTACATTTTTTAGCAGACTGGCTGACAGGCTCTCTCAGGGTATGTCTACACTACCCTCCTAGTTCGAACTAGGAGGGTAATGTAGGCATACCGCACTTGCAAACGAAGCCCGGGATTTGAATTTCCCGGGCTTCATTTGCATAAGCGGGGAGCCGCCATTTTTAAAACCCTGCTGGTTCGAACCCCGTGCAGCGCGGCTACACGGGGCACGAACTAGGTAGTTTGAACTAGGCTTCCTAGTTCGAACTACCGTTACTCCTCGTGAAATGAGGATTCAACTACCGTTACTCCTCGTGAAATGAGGAGTAACGGTAGTTCGAACTAGGAAGCCTAGTTCGAACTACCTAGTTCGTGCCCCGTGTAGCCGCGCTGCACGGGGTTCGAACCAGCGGGGTTTTAAAAATGGCGGCTCCCCGCTTATGCAAATGAAGCCCGGGAAATTCAAATCCTGGGCTTCATTTGCAAGTGCGGTATGCCTACATTACCCCGCTAGTTCGAACTAGCGGGGTAGTGTAGACATACCCTCAGTCCTGGACCGTGCTGGCTCTTAGTGCTTGTAGTGCTGAGCCACAGCAGGGGTAGTTGCCAGACCTGGCAGGAGCCGGGATTGAGTGGTAGCACTGCTAGCCCTTATCAATTAATCATATAGTCTACAAAATTTTGTCAAGTACGTAATTAACAAGTTATATGCTTTTTAACATCCCTAATATCTACTAGGAAAATTCTGCTTTTACTTCATACACAGGATCCTCCTATAGTGGACAAAATGAAGTTGGTGAGAGTAAAATTGTCCTTATACATTTAAGAAAGAAATATTGGCCCAAATTCATCACTGATATAAATCCACTGATGTTAACAGTTACACCAGTGATTAATTTGGCTCTTTTTTCTTTATCTGCATAACACGAATGCTAATTTGGATGTATTATGATGACCCAAAGTCAAGTCCTGATGCTATATTACTATAAAATGGCTATATATTGAAAAAAAAAAGATGAGTCACAATAAGTAAGCATTTCAGCCTGCAGCCTCATTCTTCATTTTCATTTTATATTTGAGCTGAACATTCTTCATCAAGTTTGTGAAAAAAAGTTCAAAAAAAGATCTGGATAAATTCATGGACACTCAGTCCATTAATAGCTATTAGCCAGAATGGGTAGTAATGGTGTCCCTAGCTTCTGCTTGTCAGAATCTGGGAATGGGTGTTAGAGGAGGGATCATTTGATGATTACCTGTTCTGAGGCACCTGGCATTGGCCACTGACAGAAGATTGAATATGGTGCTAGACAAACCTTTGGTCTAACCCTGTATGGCCATTATTATGTTCTTGTGTCAGCTATTTTTTTTTAAACTACTATTCCTTCTTTCAGTTTTGTAGTTAGTAAATATTGGGCTAAGGTATTAAGTCAGTTTTTATTCCATCTGTACCAAGTAAAATGTCCTTTTGGCCAAGTCCTTAGAGACGCTGAACACTTACCAATCATCCTTAATGCCCAGGGAAGTCAATACCATTTTTGATAGAAAGGTATCAAGATTTTGCATTGAAGTTAGTCCAAAGTTAGGCTGATATATTTATCTGTATATTTAGCAAAAATTCCCACTGATATTGAGCAAGGAGAAAAAATAGTATAAAGACTTCGATAGATAGAAGTTTATGAAGAAACTTACTTCAACAAAACAGGAAATGTAATTTGGATTTAATATATCCACAAATCAAAATATTCTATTCACAGTAATGTTTTCTAACTCACTAAGGCCTTGTCTAGACTAACCACCAGCGTCGATCTAATCTACGTCACTTCAGCTACACAAATAGCGTAGCTGAAATAGACATATTTTACCGCAGCATCATGTATGTGGTAAGGTTGGCGGGTGGGGCTGCTCTCCCACTGGTGTCAGCTACTCTTCTTACTGAGGCTGAGTACCGGCATTGACAACAGAGTGCTTGGAGATCAATTTATTGCATCCAAGCAGACGCAATACATTTACGGCCTGTAGATCAATCCCTGGTGTAGTGGAGACAAGCCCTAAGGGAGGGATTTTCAAAAACAACTAGAACATTTCTGCTCCTATGTCATTATGGGAGACAAGGTGGGTGAGATAATCTTTTATTGGACCAACTTCTGCTGGTGACAGACAAGCTTTCATGCTACACAGTGCTCCTCTTCAGGTCTGGGAAAGGTACTAAAAGCCTCATAGCTAAATACAAGTGCTACAGGTAGTTTAGTATAAGCAGAGTGGCCTATTAACACCCCTGTAGTCATAGGGGTTAGTGAAATACAGAGTTTTGTAACAAGACATAAATTCAGTTTCTCTATTCAGTCCACAATTTTCAGTGTTTGCCTGAGTTATGCATTTAAGCTCCCAAGCTAGTCTTTTCAAAGTGCTGTACAAGATCCCTATGGGTATGTCTACACTACCCCACTAGTTCGAACTAGCGGGGTAATGTAGGCATACTGCACTTGCAAATGAAGCCCGGGATTTGAATTTCCCGGGCTTCATTTGCATAAGCCGGGCGCCGCCATTTTTAAATCCCGGCTGGTTCGAACCCCGTGCCGCGCGGCTACATGCGGCACGAACTAGGTAGTTTGGACTAGGCTTCCTAGTTCGAACTACCGTTACTCCTCATTCCACGAGGAGTAATGATAGTTCGAACTAGGAAGCCTAGTCCGAACTACCTAGTTCGTGCCGCGTGTAGCCGCGCGGCACGGAGTTCGAACCAGCCGGGATTTAAAAATGGCGGCGCCCGGCTTATGCAAATGAAGCCCGGGAAATTCAAATCCCGGGCTTCATTTGCAAGTGCGGTATGCCTACATTACCCCGCTAGTTCGAACTAGCGGGGTAGTGTAGACATACCCTATGTCATTTAAACATTTTGGAAAAACCACTCTAGAATCTTAAAATTCAGTGGGGGAAGAGGGATTTATATTTCCACAGAATTGTTCAGGATTTAGCTAGTCACCTTTCAGGCCACAGCTTTACTTGCTGCGCCAGAAATCGTTCTTCTAGTGAAGACCCACTAAATCGAACACTGAGGGTGGCTCTGGTCAGCATAGGTATTCCTTGCAGTCGTGAGGAGTCACGGCTTGCCTTTACTAGATGGAAGATTGCCACTGCCATGATCAATCTTTCAGATTTTGATTTAGCAAATCTAGGACTCACTAAATCAAACTCCAAGAGCACCTCTTTCCCTCCACCCAGGCATCTGGTACTCCTCCTTTTTCAAAGAATAAGGGAAGCCAATGGAAGCTTTTGCTCCTGTCAGCCTCCTGTTGTGAGGATGCCTCCAAACACAGATTACGGTAAGGCAACTCCAGCTATGTATTCTATGTTACTAGAGTTGGGTACCTTAAGCTGAGCTGCCAGGTCTAATATAGACCTGGACTAAGGGAAGTCAACAGAAGTGTTTGCATCCTCTGTGAAGATGGTGCCAAGCTCATATTTTACATAGCTGGAGCTGCGTGCCTAAACCCAATCTTCCAGGTCTAGTGCAGGCCCTGCTTAAGCAGCAAAACTTGATCTTATACATATTGACTAGAGAGGGGTGATTTTTTTTTTGCATGTTAAAAGTTAAAAATGTATGTATTTGTTAAAATTTTTGAAAATATATATATGTACACACATAGTAATCTAGACTTACTCAAATTCAGTTAAACATACAAACATTTAATACAGCTAAGAAAGACTGATACAAAAAGCTGGACAAAAGATTTGTGGAGGTAAGAGGTTTTCAGATGGTAGAGTTAAACCTGCCTCTCTGATATTATCTTATTTTCATCTAAGAAAGGACTAACTTGACTATGCCACTCTGCTACATTAACATATACAGAGCAACACTGAATGCACCCCAGACAGTGATGAACAGATCAAGTAAGGCTGGCAGTTTGCTAAATCTGGGTCAATTAATCTTAACATATCACCTTCCTGAACATGAAAACTTGTTAAATCATACTGTAAGAGATATCTAGAACTCATGTAAATAAAGATTTATAATTGAAAAGCAAATACCTGCAATGGACTAGCCAATGGCCTGTTTCTAGGTACTGCAAATGTTTTGTGAATGCTTTCATCCTCCTCTGACACTGGCATCTTTAAAACGGAACTAGTAAGAAGATTCTAAACAAAAGAAGAAAAAGGGAGTATTTAGAAGAATTTTCATAACACTAAATTTACAAAGACCACAAATAATAATTAAAGGGTTTTAAAAACCGATCCAGCCCAAATGCACAGTGGATAATATGATGCCCTATCACATGAGGAGTTTGTGCCCTCTCATCCCTGATGCCTGATTATAGAGCAGCATTATAAATGTAGAGTAAAGGCCTTGATCCAGTAAAGCACTTAAGCATGTGAGCAATCCTAATGAAGTCAATGGAATTACTCAGAGGCTTAAAGCACCTGCTCTGCCAGAATGGGACCCAGGTGGACTTTCTTCTCTTTCACCAGTTGTAACTCTGTGATCTAGGCAATTTTATATAGAGGTACCGCGCTATTTTAAATGGATGCCTTTTACAAAGTCAACTGCAAATGCCACACCTATATCTGAATGCCTGCAACTCCCACAGTCCCCAAGGTCTAATTAAGATCAACATTGCCACTTGTGTTTCATATATGCATAATATATACAAACACACAGATGGCACTACATCCATAATGAATCAATACCTCTTCTGTTAGGAAATTCAAAAATAAACTATTCTATACCAGGCCCTTACAAATATTGGATTAAATATTAAGAAAGTTTTTGAGTTAGAAAACTTGTACATACAGGCACATCTTCCATAGTAGATGCATGTGTGAAGAGCTGAGTGTTCAGGTTCGCCCCTTCCCAGTGATTCGAGCAAAAGAAGTTTCCAGCTTTACCTGTTGGTGACTCCACCTGGAAGCAGAAAAAGAACAATGAATTTAACTCATCAAGAGACTATCTATCCTTTAAAGTTACTCAGCAAGCGGACTGGTCTGCAAAGGCTGGATGTCCAAAGACACAATTTAGCCCTTGGTAGCAATTTCACCCTTTTCATCCAATAATTTCTAAATACTCAATTTAATAATAACAGATCTTTGAATACAAGAACTCAGATGCACACTACTCCCACTTTCAGTTATTTATGTAAGTTTTAATCCTTTTTTTAAAGTAGTGACAGAACATGTATTTTGTGGCTTCACAATAATGATAAATTATGAAATGGGATATTTTCAAACCACCGGACTTCTAAGTCACTCTGTGTAATTTGGTTCCCATTAGGCTATTTTATATATTGCACCAAAATTAGAAAAATTAGTCAAAATTTCTGGATTAATTTACCTTTCATAAGATGCAAATAATGAACATTATCCTAGCCTGAACCCACTCCCACTGGCATCAGCAGAAATACTTCCAATTAAGTCAATGGGAGATGACTTGGGTACTAATAGCATATTATTTAGCTCAGGCACTAAGATCTTGGAATTCACATGGGGAAAAAAAGCTACATCTGATTGAAAATAAATGGATGATAGTTTCATAGCAAACAGTGCTGATTTAGGTTACCCCATGTAAACTTTTATGCCATACCTCTTGTTTGATTTTTTTCACCAAAGGGATTCCACTTTCATGTAGACCAGACACTATTTCAGATTCATCAGCTTCTTGTTTGATAACATCGTGCAGGTCTTCTACAAGATGAGTTGGAGTCTGAGGCTGAAAGAAAAAAAATGCACAGTTTTCATCGAAGGCAACCCCTTCATACTAATAGCAAAGTGACTTTTATCACCATTTCTGTCTTACCAGCATCTTCAAGGGGCCATATTTGATTTCTTGAGCTGCAAGTGCATTTTTGAATGGAGTAGGTGTTCTTGGAGAACTCTCCAGTATTGACCTCTTGATGGCTGGTGTTCTGAAACTTTAAAATAAATGGGAGAAAAATTCTGTTACCAAGAACGTGTTTGAGCAACTTTATTCTGACTCTATAATTCAATGGAAAAAAGTGACCTACTGTTATAGACTGATGGATTTTATTAAATATTATTTTGTGATAATGCCATGAGTTCACTCTATATTCTTTCACTATTATGGAGGAAGCACGTTTTAATAATTTAATTACAATAATCTAATAAACGAATGACTGTATATACATGATTATTTTCTATTCAAAACCTCTATAATGAAAAAAACCTAGGTTTTTTTTAAATTAAAGAAAATCCAAATCAAATGCATCAACAAGCTGAACTGTACCAAACAGTTCAGCGTTTTGTGTTGGCTGTGTCCTAATAACCTGCCAGAAGTCTGAAAATACTATGTTAAAATAAAAAAGGACTTACTTATTGTTTTCCTTCTGAGTCTTAAAAGTTTGGTCTCTGTGGAGTGGTGTTGTAACAGACACTTTATGACCACAGAGTGGAGTGGAAGTTAAAGTAGGATTGTCAAGATCCAGATTTTCATGGTTCGCTGAGGTGTTTAAGAACTGCAGTTATGAAAAGGAAAAAACAATATGAACAACTAGATGATGATGTTGCCATTACAAGTTAGTTTTGATGAGCAAAAAAGAAAAAAAAATTGTCTTTCTAGATAATTAACAAGAATATTTCTATTGACTCACAATATAACTGTATGTGTGGTTATTAGTGTCTGATTACATGATAACGGTGTTACTGCATGAGCAATTGGTTGAGATGAAGCAAAAATTAGCGTTTTTAGCACTGGTAGTATGAACAAAATCACTTTCTGTTATCACTACTCACAGAGATAAATATTAAGAACTCTACTCTATTTTTAATCAAATTGCAAATGACTCCAACAACCATTTGCCTAAATAAGGCCTGAGTACTAATAGGTAAGGACTTAAAAAGCTGGCATGAAGTATGATGGCTAGATTCCATTAAGTTTTAAGTAACATATTTAGGCATGTATTAAATTAGTAAATAAAGTGTTTTTATAGGACACTGAACTCCCAATCATCTCTCTGAAAATGGAGTACTCCATTTTCAGAGCACAAAATGAAAGTTATAGCATGCTACAAATGCACCAAGTGTTCTGAAATGCAAGTATTGGACTGATTAATTAAAATGGACTCTGTTATATTATTCAGATAAAAACTCTGCATCAGGAGGGTATTGCCTTAACCTCATTTCCATATCTAATATTTATGATTCTATGAATTTAGTGACATTGTTTCCCTGTTAAGTTAAAGTTTTGCCACAACATATATGGCTCAATAGGCATACTTGTAACAAATTAAAAATATTAAACATAAACATATGTTTTAAAAATATTAAACATAAAAAAACCTTAGTACATCTCAAAATATGCACTTAGTACGCAGTCAATAATATATGTTTAAATATACTTAAGTGCAAATATAGCAGGAGACATTGTGATAAATAAAATGCATTATATAACCTCCAATAATTTTTTTCTCTCTTTAAAAAATAACAAAACCCCATGCTAACGTAGTGATACAGCTGTGACACAAAGCAACAAATGACAGGAAATTCAAAGTGGAGAACAAGAGAACCTTCATGTACAAATTTTCTCCTTGTCTCTATCCCATCCCATTTCACCCCAAGAATCATTTCGATTTTCTGACTGTTGTCAGTTTGTCTCACAACCAGCATACTATTTAAATAACAAGATTTTTGGTTTTTCTGGGTCAGTGAATCACACTGTAAATGGACAGAGATGGGAAAGTGTTATAATGAATAGAAATGTTAAACTCTGGTAGTTGGAGGAATTCAGAGCAAAAGAAAGCAAACAATCATCATACCATTCAAAATCACCACGAATTAAAGAAACAATAAAAAAAATCAGCAGTTAGCTTGCTGATAATCTAAACTCAGTGGTAAAGACTAACAGCAGTGAGACTATTCAAACATGGAGTGAAATCAACAAGTGCAACAGTAATTAGTCATTTGTTCCAAAGGATTAGTTTCTAAATTGTTAACACTCTGGTGACTTTTGAGAATTAGTAACATCTGTGCAGAAGACTTGATCTACCTGTGAGGGAGAGAAGGGTAGGCTTTTGACAGGGGAGCGCTTAGGAGTTGAACTGCTGACGTCAGCAAATATGAAGGAGCTACTGTGGCCACTGGCTAAGTGGCTGGAATGCCCTCTCTTTTTGCGAAGAATGACCAACGGAGCTGTGCTGCATTTTGAGGCAGATAAGGACTTTGGTGAGTCAAGAGCACCCTGACTCAACATGATTTTGCTCAAGTTTGTACTAGGGTGTCCTTCAGGTCTACACGCATTGGCCTCTCTTTGCTGAAGCTGTAAGACTTTGCCTGAGGGAGTTTTGCTAGGCGAAGTGTCTGCTTCTTCAAAGAATTCAAAACTGCTGAGATCACCCCATGATGAACGATCCTGAAACAACGTGGGAGGCACGGAACTATAAGACAGTATATAGTGCCACCTCATGAAAATACAGCATCATGATATGCCAGTAAAAACAACAACAACAACAACAAAGCCATTCCCAATTTATTTACTTTGACCTTGGTGTTTTTAGTAGCATTATGAACACCTACTCATGTTTTTAATATTAAACCAAATATTGGTGCTAGAAACCAAAATTCCAGAAAATAGCAACGAGTCGCATGATATCCTACCAATATTATCCATATCAGTGTAGTGATTATTCCTTGTATTATGTAAAAATGTGTTAATCAGTCTCCATTTAAGCTCATCCACTCCATAACCAGCATGCCTGCAACTACGTACTGAATGAATGTAGTAAAATTTGAGATGTACACTCTTGTTGTTATAAATTGACACCTAACAACTCATTATAATATAATAGTTCTATTGCAACTGTCATACTCAGAACTCACAGTGAAAAAAGGCCATTGTTAAATGCTGTAAGCCACTCAGTATTAAATCAATGTTTCCAATTCTTTAAATATGCCAGGCAGGCTTGTTAAGCTCTGAAAAGAGGCAGCTATTGATGCTATGTCCCACAGCAAGGAAGAATTCCAGAAAAGCATATAGAAACAAGCATGCACAATCACACATAAGCCTACAGGTTCCTGACACTGTTGTCATAAGTGAATATCACTTACACCATTAAGCTGGTTTTGTTATCTCTAATCTGATTTCATTTTAAGAGAAAGCATATTATTAAGAGTCCATTTAAACTACAGACTTTTATAGTTTGATGAAAATAACTCCTCCCCCCCACACAAGTGGGGGGTGGGAGGTGGGAAAGAAATCTACATATTATACAAGATTAAATCACTCTTTGGGACTTGATACACAGAACCATGTGTTATTTTAAAAATAAGTTTCAAATCTTGCAATTACGTTATTTGGAAAATATAAATAAATAGCTCCCAGCTCCACTCCCCTTGCACCCAGAACGCACACAAATTCACCTGAAGTGACAGTTCTACTTACGGAATCTATTAACTGAAGTGTTTCTGCAAATTCTAAGAGATTCTTAACATTATCCAGGATGTTGCTCTGATGAACAATCATGCACCGTGCAGGGGATGCGCTTTCTTCAGGTAAGCAGCCATGATCCACTGGTGGAGATGGAGTACAGTGGTGATGCTCTCCCAAACAGGAAACAGGTGCACTGTCGCCACTAGTTCTGGTATTGTCAGCAACTGTGGTGCTGTGCCAGCCTGGGTAGCTTGTTGTGTGGTTCTGTGTCTAAGGGAAGAAGAAAAAAAAAAAGGAGGGAAAAAAGGCAGAAGGAACTTAGCAATGAAATTGCACAAGGTGTCAGATGCTGCTGGAGGAAAGATAAAAGGAGTTGCATCATCTAAAAAACTTACGCCTATGAAACAATTGTCAAGATGTTTCCTTTCATCAATGCAAGATCTTATATTGGTGCATTTTTATTTGTCATCTTGAAAGTACCTCATTTAGATCCAGTACTAGGTATCATGGGCATATATATGGTATATCCAATACATTTCAAACTACTGTTACTCCAAAAGTCCCATTAAAAAAATCTACAAGTCTTTTGCTGTGTGAAACAATTGGCAAGAATTCACTGCTTAACACTCAGCCCTGTAAGAATCTAAAGGATTTAAGAGTTAGAGTTGCTTTTGTTTGCACATTTCATCTTCTTCTATCCCTGTCTAATGCTACAGCTTACACCAATGCAATGAAGAGGCTGTCAAATCAACGTGGTTAGGAAAGCAGAAGAGCAAATTAACAGAAGTTTCTTTCCAGTGTGATCATGCAACAGAAGAAATTGCAAAACATTAACTAAAGTTAAAAGTGGCCAAACTAACATATCATGCACAAAATTGTTTTATTATTAACCAGAAAAAATTACTCAAAAGTATCTGCTGGCTATCACTTATCTTCTAGGATGATTTTGGCTTATTTGCTTTAACTATATTATTACATAGAATAAGCTACTTATCTATTTTACCACCTATGCATGATAAAATGTGAGAATTCAGTAATAGCCAGCATGGGTTGCACACATGCAGCTAAAGGTCCTAACATTATTCACAGAAAAGTAAAACGAATTATCAAACATGCACCAAGTCTGAAGTTTACGAAGTATGTAATACGCAGCTGAAGTAAGGAATGCAACAGAGAGGAAAAATCTAATGAACAGGCACTACATTTTCATTACATGAACCATTGCACACTTTCAGAAATACTTTCCCCAGTAATATCAGATCTGGTAGGATTTACTCAGTTAACTTGAGTGTTTACACCCTTGCGGTAAAATGTAGAGCCCAATCTTGCTCACGTTGACTTTGCAAAAGTAAACACCTGTAGTTGTTTAGTATTATAACAAACAAATTTACAAAGCAAATGCATATTAAATATGTGCTATGTTTCATTCTTTTAAAAACGGAAATATAGAGCCTTGATTAGTGCCAGAGGCAGAGGGGGAGTAAAAAGGTAAAGAGACAAGCACTGGGGTAAAGCTGCTATCCCTCCATCCAAGCACACAGTGACAGTCTTACTGGTAATGCCTGCTGCCCTTTCAGTTCATTCTCAGTCGACATTAGTAGCAACTCTAATTCCTTTATTCGTTTTTCTTTCTCAGGGTCTTCATCATTATAGTGTCTCTGCAATTAAGAGTTAAGGGAAAAGAAAAGATAAAGGTCCGATTGAATGTTGCAACTAAAATGCTTGTGGCTTGCCATCCTGTGGTATCACAGCCAAATTAGCCTCAGAGGTAAAACAAATGTCAATTGTGTTTTCCACTGTAAAAAATCCCTATTCAATTTCATTACAGACATTGAAATAGCAATGGTGAAAGGCATCACACTAAATGTCACTTAATGTGTTTTAAATTTACCTCAAAAGAACTATTAGCTTTGTCAGAACTCCCTCCCCTTCCCCATTTTCTCTCTCCATCCCTTAGTATGTTAAAAATGTTTTTTAAAGGTAAGAAGTTTCCACATCATATGTTTCACAAACTGAGTCTTGAAATGATCTTTAAACTATCTACCTGAATAGCTGCAGCGGCTGGCTGAGGGACATTGACAATATTTACATGCAGTGCTACTGGATATGGGATTTGACCAGGGACCTAGGCCAAAACACAAAAGACACTCAACGTTATTAATTCCATTATATGAGCTATCCTGCAGTGTGTGTTTAAACTTAAGCACTACTCTTGTATCTTGCACTGTAAATTTAAAATCCATAAAACCACTCTCTTCTAACTTGCAAGAAAACTGAACAGCCTTTCATAAGTAAATAGGACACTAAGCATCAGAGGAGGAAAGAAGTTCAAATACGAAGCACCTGCCAGTTCTAAAAGTTGATGAATAATTCAAAGAAAGTTATGCTTTTAATATGGTTTACATTTTTTTAAACTGAAGTTCAAATGGGAAACAGATACATTTTATTACAATCTAAGGCCCCACTACAATCTAAAATCCATAACACAATTGTGTTTAAATGTAGTAATAATTTTCATGTTAGTTTTTAGCATAAAACTAATTTGGATTAAAACCAATCAGAATTTTACCCTGCAATCAATACTCAAACAGAATAAATATTGACAACAATAGGAAAGTGACATAAAAGGGGGTCTGCGGAATTAGGCCTAAGTATAGTTGAATTTCAACAAATGCAATACTCACCACCATAAGAAAAGCTATTTCACGTGCATTATAGTTAGTTAGTTTGTTTTAAAAATTATAATGTTAGAATGCTGCAGCACAGAGGCATGAAAACAGGTTTACCTATTTTAGGGTTATATATGCCCTAAAACACTCCAGAGTTCTGCAGAACGCTTGCTTAACTTTGTGTGTGAAGTCCCAGTGACTTCAATAAAACATAAGTAAATTCTTAAGGTTAAGCACAAGCTTAAACAACTTGTAAAATAAAGGCCGGAGTGTCTAAGCTCAGCATTCCTTATCTGCCCTCATTCCTCCATCTGCTCCATGAAAGCAATAACAAAAACATCACTATGCATCAATTTAAATGCAGATAATCACAGATAGACATATTCAACCAAAAATGTTTAAGTAGCTTACATTTTGTGGCTCAGAGATGTGGTAATAGGAGTAGTCATTGTTAACTTGGGTTTGGGTGGCTGCTTGAAGCTGTGCAGAAGGTGGAGTGTGAGCAAAGCCCATTAAATGATTGTTTTTCTGAAAACTTGATGCTAATGATGACTGGTTGGCTTTGGAAGACTCCTGAAGATAACCTTCCTGTTCAACCTTTCGACGCATTGTAGAATTCCAGTGGTTCTTGATAGCATTATCAGTTCTACACAGGAATACATGCATGTAACTTTCAGTTCAAATTCAATAGCCATGTCATTTCCAAGTTATTAGAGACAAGGAGTGTGATGTAGTATCTTTTATTGGATCAACTTCTTTGGTAAAAGAGAAAAGCTTTGACCCCCACTGTAGCCTTTCACGTTAATTCAATGAGAGACATTACCTCACCAACACCGTGTCTCTAATTCATATTAAAGTTAATTGATAGGAAACTGTCATTAGCATAGGGCATCTATGGGTATGTCTACACTGCATCAATTGCGTAGCTGAAGTTGAAATAGCTTAATTCAGATTTTGGCCCTGTCTACACAGCAGGAAGTCAAAGGAAGAATACTCTTTCTTCAACTTCCCTTACTCCTCGTGAAATGAGGATTACAGGAGTAAGAGTAAGGAGTCCTTCAGGTCGACATTATTTCGAAATAATGGCTTGCTGGGTAGATGCGCATTTTGTTATTTTGAAATAACGTCAGTTATTCCGAAATATTGTTGCTGTGTAGACATTCCCTAAGAGTTCTCAAGAAATGTTACAATTCAATGGTATGTGTAACAGATGTACTCTCCTCCTGCTAACCCATACTTCTTTAGCACAAATTTTTAACAATTCTAAAATACAAGTCAGCTCTCTCAGGTCATTGCAATTTGAAATCAACTACCAGTGGGAATCTTCACGATAAGAATGTATGGGATAAAAAGCACAAATCTCTGCTATGAATAAGATTTATGGATCCAGTTCCAACATTTCTTTTCAGTTATATCTCACTGAGAAATTAAATCTCTTGAGGTCCATCTCATCCACTGGATGAAGCAACTGGCATGTGGTACTCTAACTGGGACAGTGAAGAATTATTAGGGGAAGGCTTTTTTTTATTTCAGAAAATAAATAGTTTCAAGTATTCAACTGTGTAATAAGACAAAAGCCATGAAAACTGTATTAATCAGGTTGTGGGTTAACTCAAATATAATTTCTCCCTGTTATTAACTGTGGGTATCTATGGTTTGAGGAAGGCTGCAATGAAACTATAATGCTCTCCAAATGACAAGCCTATTTGTAGTTCTTCTGTCTAGCCAAAAAAAGGCCATCACAATTATGTCTTGGAGGTATTTTACCAACTACTGGAGTCGAGAGGAAAAAAATGTTGCTTATTTACTTTGTATATTATATAGCACTTTGTGTTTGGGCATTTTCACTGTTAACCCTGCAAAGTCAGTAAATCCATCCCCAACCCTGTACACTGAGTAGATTAGTCCCATTGAAGCCAACAGAACAACTTGTATGAATAAAGTTACTCTTTCTGCATAAGGGTTTTCAGGATCAGAGTTTTAGTCGGTCATTTTCCCTTAGGCTATGTCTAGACTGCAAGCCTCTTTCGAAAGAGGCTTTTTTGAAAGATACTTTTGAAAAAGCCTCTTTCGAAAAAGAGCATCTAGACTGCAAGCGGAACTTTCGAAAAAGCAAGCCACTTTTTCGAAAGGCAGTCTGGATGCTCTCTTTTGAAAAACCCCTGTTTGCATTCAAGAACGCCTTTTTTCGAAAGAGCACTTTCGAAAAAAGGCGTTCTTCCTAGTAAAATGAGGTTTACCACCGTCGAAAGAAAAGCCGCGTTCTTTCGATTTAATTTCGAAAGAACGCGGCTGCAGTCTAGACACAGGTGAAGTTTTTTCGGAAAAAGGCTACTTTTTCGGAAAAAAACCCTGAGTCTGGACACAGCCTTAGTTTGTATGTGGATCATTCACAAAGACACAGAGAAGAGTAAAACACTTTAAAATATGGGGAAAGTGTTAATGGAAGGCCATCAAAATGGTCTTGAGGACACAGAAGCAGATGTAGCTTGTGAAACAACCTTTAATTCATTGTTTAAAATACTAACTAGATTTCAAGTTGACTGTGTCCCTTTAGCTGAATGTAAAGTAAGTTTCACTTGTAGAGTCTGATTTTGCACCAATAAGTCAACAGGAGTTTTGACAAATATTCCAATGCAAACAAGACTATACCTATACTTAGGAAAGCCCAGATAATTTACTATGGTTACTATTTCTTCATCCATTGGCAAATACTTAAGTAATATATATTTATTTATCTATATACCTGGTCCTCTTTAGATCAATGGTACAAACACAATGACTTCAATGGCACTGGTATTTGGCTCAAAGCATTTTGATTTATAATATGCAATTCTGAAACAGACTGCTCAGACTCAATGCTTTCTCTTCGTTATGTAGGAACTACTTATATGTCATTACCGTCCAGGCAGCAACTTTGCAATTTCTGCCCATCTGTTTCCCAGCCTCTTGTGTGCCTGGTAAATAATTCTATCTTCTTCTTCAGTCCAGGAGGTTTTCTTTACTTCTGGATTCAAGTGGTTGTGCCACCTCTCCCTGCATTGTTTTCCAATCCTCCCCTTCAAGTGCTTGGCAATAACTGACCAGCGCTTTGGGCCGTATTTTTGCACAAGTTCTATCACCTTTAAAGAAACACACAAGACCCGCCCATGTTTTAGTGTTACATAATGAATCAGTGCAATCGTTCTGTGATGCTGCAATATTTTCAATGAAGTTTCTCAAAACCGCTGTAGTAGAGCTGATGTGTAGGCACTGTTTCATATTTTCTATTTCTATATTTACACAAAGGAAAAGGCTTTGGTAATATAAGGCATTTCTAGTATCCATTTAAATGTACAATGTTATAAGTATTATTACTGGATCTGTGTGGAGTACTTTGAAACTGTACCAGGAAGCATTATATAAAGTATTGATATTACTGGGGCCAGTCTTCAAGTCCTTCCTCAGGTAGTACTCCCACTGAAGTTATTGAAGTCTAGATGAATTTTATCCCAGTTATGACTGCAGTATTGGGCCTATGGTTAAGCAGAAGGAAAAGTTGATTACCCGCTGATCCTCTTCTTTAGTCCAAGGACCTTTGATAAGTTCAGGATTTAGTACTTTCTGCCATCGATGCTGGCACTGCACATCCGTCCGATTCTGAATGCACATAAAATATACAAATTAATCCCTTCTCAAATAAGATAAACGAATTGTGATATTTCTTCCTAGATGCACTTGCTTCCCAAACAGACCCTCCAAGTATCTCATTGCCAGTTAATACAATTAAACTGCAAGGGCATGACTGAGACAAGATTGAAATGGGGGTCCTGAGAAATGGATAGTAAGTATTCTGCACATTGAACTAGAAAAGCCTACTTCCATAACTGTCACTGTATTATGGCAACCAAACATACTTATCCTTTGACATCTATTAACATAACACTTATTCTTTTAAATTTATCTTTATCTATTGATTTTGAACAGTAAGAGATCACAAAAGATATATCATAAGTAGCATTTACTTTTGATCACAACTAGAGTTTTTTCCCTGGACTGAGAAATTTTTGTTTCACTGGCAGATCAACCATCTGCTCTATAACAAATCCCCCAAAAATTCTTTACATTTCTCCTCCCTTATCTGAGATGAGTAGTGAAAGAAATAAAAATAGAGCATAAAAGATAAGGTATTCAACAAGGCATTCTACTGTATTATAGCTGTGTTTCTCAAGTTCCCAATCATGGGGGGAGAGAGCTGTATATGACATGAAAACATAGTTAAGAAATAATGTCTCACATCTTCCCTTACTTAAAAATGGGTGAAGCAGTTGTCATTTCTACAAATGAAAAGAGAAACAATGTCCACTTACAGGAAGGAAATTGGCAATAACTTTCCAGTCTTCTGTACCATTCTGTTCCACGAGTTTCTTTAGTTTTTCATCCTAGTTTTTTATAAAGAAAACATTATCAATGCTCGAATCACTTAGTAATGCAAATAAAATATATCAGTCAAGCTGAGGTTAAAAAAAAGAAAACATTCCATGCTGCTGAATTTGTATCCTCTTCTTTCAGGGATCCAGTACTGACATAAAAGAGTAGTCTCTGGCCTGATTATGGTTTTTTTCTTGCCAAATGCATCTCCTCATTAGGTAGATTTTTTTTTTATTCAGTTATGGGAAGGAACTTAAATATATTATTTGGGCTTCTTGACTATGCAAATTATGCTGATCTGCACTTTATCAGCCAAGGCAATATAAATTACTATTTTTGGACAGGGATTTTCAAACAAGTCTAAAGGAATTAGGTGTCCAATGTCCACTGAAATTCAATAGAGTTCAGGTGTCATAATTTCTTAGGCTGTCTTCAAAAATCTTTAAAGATTTTAAATGCAATGTTAATCATGATACCTCACACGATTCTATACTGAATGCACAAGTAATTTGCCATATTTACTGCTGGTATAAATGGGCAAAACGCCTAAATGAGTGAAGCTCCATTTACTTCAAAAGAGTTCTGAATATTTTCACCAGCAGAGAACATGGCCCATTATCCTTAATGGAAGATCCAGTAATTTAGGCCTTAAAGACTAAAACCAGCCAATTCAAACATCAAGAATGGTAAAGGTACTATAATAACAATTTGAGCTTTTAAAAAATCTTAGAATAAGTGGCCTACTGTTTATATATCAGTGTGAATCACTGGTGTTGAACAAAACCACGTATCATTCAAACAACTGAATTAACACATTTCACACAAAAAAATTAAACCACAATAAATGACGATGGATTATCCACCCCAATAAATGATCTCTTTAACATGATAATTTACACAGAAAATAGACAAAAGAGCACAATGACTAAAAGCTACCAATGCATACTCTTATACTTAGTCTTTCAAAAGGGACATGTTTAATGTCCGTTTGTGGTGCTGAATAATTGTTTCTTCCAGATATTAGATATTGCCTCTTGGAATCACAATCCCAGTATTAAAGTACAAACTGCAACTGACCCCTTTAAGAGGAGTGCAAAAGTTTGCACCATAATTGTTTGCAGCTGTCAAGATAGTGACTAGACGTCATTTCTTACATAGCAACCATTTTCAAACAAAAAGGGCCAGCAGTAACAATCAAACATTGCTACAGGTAATTTTAAAATTAGTTTTAACTAATGCATAGTTTTAACACCTGTATTGCAAACAATCTTGCTGGAGTCAAGGATCAGTATTTAAACTTTTTTAAAAAAAATAATAACCTTCAAAGATACATCTAATTTTATGTATATAATCAAGTTCTTCCCTCATACATATACATAAGATTCATCCTGAAGTTGATAACTAATTAAATCTGCACGAGAGAAGAATGTGATCAATTTTCTCTCTTTTTAACCCAAATGTAGTAAGTGAACCTTTTCTTACCTCTTCACGGGTCCACCTGGTTTTTCCTAAATGACGTTTTCCAGCCTTTGGAAGCAGACCATCGTAGTCATGATCATACATCTCAACATCTTCATCGTCATCATCACTACTATATATACTGCAAAAAGAAACATGAGATGACTTAGACTGGAACATGAAGATTTAAGTTACTGAATTACAAAATATATGAAAAACAACAATCTTCACAAAGGTTATACAGATAAAAGTTTGAAAACTTGCACAACGAGATTTTGTTCTGCATTCTGTTCTACTATTCTGAACTGGTTCTGCTGTTTTTGGTATCCACAGATACAAGCAAAGGGCTGGCAACCTTCTTATTACTGTACATGTTTAGACCTGCTCGTACTGTTAGATCAGTGGCAACTTACACACTTGGCAGTCTTTCAACCAATGAAAGTTTCAAATTAAAATACAGTGTTTAGAACAATAGAGAGAACAAGAGGCTATGTCCTTTTCACAAGTGCAGAAGCAAAATCTTTAACATGTTCTATACATTTTGAGTACTTACTCAAATCTGTATATTTGGTATTTTATATACAAATAGAAAAATAGAAAAATTATTCAATAATATATTTAGTCATGATTTTGGGATTAGAAGACCAAAATATTGAAGGGCACAGGTTTTTCAACACTAATTAAAAAGAAGGCCATCAAGTGATCACACTATTTTGTAAATAAATTCTTATCATATGTGCCACAGTTCATGGTTGATACAGACAAAGCTGAGGTCAAGTACAATATAAGATTTCCATAGTAATCATATGAATGATCATCTTATATAGAGTATTTTGCTAACTTTATAGCTTTATTACCTTTATCCCATTTCTGAATACTCCATACTGTTTCTGAAATATTCTAGTCCTCACCTAATTCATGACTGAGGGATTTCCCCAGAGGCTATGTATGGGTAAAAAGAAATCTACTGCTGTTTTCACAAACAGCAATCACTCTATCCTGCTAGCTAAAACTGAAGTGTTTTGCAATAGGAGTTGTCTTTCTGTTGGGTAATGTAGCTTTTCCAACTCCAAGATATAAACATCACTTTTGAAACTTCAACAAAGAGATGACATCTCCAGTACTATAGAAAAAACAATATAATATTTGATTAATGGCTGTGACATATGGAAGAAAACTTTAGATACAATTTCAAAAACCTTTTGTGGTAAACAGCCTTATTAAATAATCCACACTAACACTTCCATTAACAATAGACCAGGCACTAGTCGTCCTGTTAATCTTGATTTTCAGATTGCTTTAATTTTAATGTATCAAAAAGCTTAAACTTTTGATATATTAGATTAAAATATCACTAAGTCTTCAGCTATGTCTTCTAGCACATGTTGCCTATCAAAGAAAATTGCTACTTAAGAGGTTTTTCAGCATCTCCAGTGATGCATGTGGCCTATTTGAGAGCAAGTCCCAAGCAGCTAACAAACTGACAAAACAATAATTCCATTCTTAATTAATTAACACTATGTCTAGGTAGAGAGGACCATGTGACAAGATAATTAACTCACAAAGACTTATGGAATATTTAGGCACTGCTAGTGACTTCAACTCAGCCCAATCCTGCAGCTCAAAAGAGTAGTTCTTCACAGTACAGTAGTAGTCTCACTGAGGAAGTGGGTCTGGCCCACGAAAGCTCATCACCTAATAAACCATCTTGTTAGTCTTTAAAGTGCTACATAGTTCTGTCTCTTGTTTCAGCTAGACCAGACTAACATGGATGCATCTCTATCACTGACTCCAGTATGACTACTTATATGAGTAAAGGTTATAGAGTCCTATTCATATGTACAGAGTGACAGCTGTAACTCTAGTTCTTTGCTGTTATTTTTTTAAAGTCAGATTTCTACGTGACACATGAAGACAACTGTGTGATTGCTGCTGATGTTAAAGGAAGTTATGTAGCTAAATCACCAGGTATCATCTGAAAATTGGTATCACTGATATTGAAAGTACCAGGTATAACCAGCAGGGTGACATTTACCAGTGCTGCCAAATGTTCTAGGTTCATCAATGGCACATGGCATAAGTGAAATTGTAGTAGAATATTAGCAATGAAAATTTTAATATTATTTTAAGGTAATGCTTATGATCTAAATTCCTTCTTTACCTCGGAATGACCTCATAGTGACATAAAGAATGAATAACTCACACTCTGTGTCTTTTGTGGCAGAAGAATAAGAGGGGAGGGGTTGTATAGCACCTTCTGCACCATATTTTGCAAATCTGGTTTCTAGCAGATGTCTGAAAAATTTCTGAACATCTG
The DNA here is from genome assembly GCF_049634645.1 of Pelodiscus sinensis. Taxonomy (NCBI): domain Eukaryota; kingdom Metazoa; phylum Chordata; order Testudines; family Trionychidae; genus Pelodiscus; species Pelodiscus sinensis. Next base: position 96,423,943 of record NC_134713.1, on the reverse strand, counting down.
CCTAAACAAAATCTGACTCCAACAACAAATGTACTTGCCAGTTACCAGTGAAATGGACTAAGTCAGTGAAAGGGTTAATGATGCCCCCACATGCTGGCTTTCTGTGCCGTTTAAGTACTCTACAAATATGAATGCTACATTTTTGGTCAAGGAAACCAAATTGTGCAATGATAAAAAGGGGGGGGCGGTGGAGAGGAAATGACTTGCTGCTGTTACTGTGATTGAAGAAAGTAGGCACAAACAACCCAGGGGAATCCACTTTCGTTGTTTTGACTGATCCACCTTGCCGATTTCTCCTTGCAGAGCACTCCACGAAGCCGCTTAAGCGTTGCAGTCTAGAGTTTCCCTTCTTTCACGAGCACATTCCCTATGCAACCAGAGGGAAGGTATCTGCTGCTCCGCAGCCCTCTGTGAACACAAACCACCTGGCTAGCAAGGACCATTCTGAAAGCTGCTAAGCAACTCCACTTTCCTCCCGTCTCTCCCGCTCATTCAGTTCCTGTAAAACGCAACTGACCCTTTCGTTTTCAGGCCTGGCTTCCTCCACCACTCCTGACAGGCTCATTCTGCCGCTCTGCAAAGTCAAAAGAAAATACAGACTACCCACTAGGCTCGCTCACCCCCACTCCACCTCCCGGCTAGCCCCAAAGAGACAAGCGAGGCGGAGACAGACTGTGTCCTCTCTCTCTCTGGAGGGACAGGATGAGTAATTCATAGCCCGTCCGTCCTAGTAACACACTCGCTCTCATTCTCAAGTAACAACCTACTTTGCACGGAGCCCCCAGCCCGAGCCTCCTTCTAGATTTCACACACTGGGTAATTTAAGCCTTTTCAAAAGCCAGCGATCGGCAACAAGAGGGGGAGAACCGCGGAGGGGGGATTTACTTTTCTGACCCAAGCCCAGGAGGCGGGAGGGGGTGCTGGACCGAAAGGAGAACGAGACTCTCCACGTGTCCGACCGCCAGTCCAGAGATAATTGGAAAACAATCCTGCGCTGTGTCTGTAACAGCAGCCACCACGAGGCGCTCAGACCTCTCCCTTCCAGTGTGCAGCACGCCACCCCCAGAGGGAAGGGAGCAGCACAGGATTCAGTCACCCTCGGCGCACACACCCAGCCACCATAGCACAACTTGGGGTCCCCCCCTTGCCCTATGCAAAAGCCCATTCCCCAACAGGAGGAACGGGCCTGCTCCCGGCCACATGACAGCTCCTGCCAAACGCCTGTCTCCTTCTTCCCTCCTCACCCCACCCCCCTCCTGCCAAAGTCTAAGTTGCTCTCAGCGTGCTGCTAAAAAGCTTGCTCGGGCTCCGACATGTGCAGAGCGGCGTGTGCATTAAAAATAAAAGCCTTGCAGGGCATAATTATAACCCGAGAGGTGAGCGGGGCAGGGTTGGAGTCATTAAAAGAAAGGCTCTGCAACTGAGGGGGGGGGGGAACTTTGCTCCCTCCCCAGTGCCTGCTTTTCACGCCGCCTGTCTGCCACCCACCTGACATCCCACCTCCACAAAGAATGAATGAAACGGGAATGAAAACTACCTGCAGCCACTAAACAAGTCCGACATTTTTGGGGCTTACATCTGCCATCTGCTTAGCTCCTCCAGCCCGAACAGACCGCAGAGCAGCTCGGCACAGATCGTTAAAGGCAACAAGTCCAAGTGGGAATCTTGTGCCCATTTTTTTTTCTAATGTGTAACCACGCGTGCCACGCACGGCCCTGGGAGATTTCTGTCTGAGCAACTTGCAAGATGCACTGCAAAATGCAATCTTCCCAATCTCCTGAGCCTTTTTGGAAGGGAGTGCGGGGTAGCACAGAAGGAAGAAAGGAATTCCTAATACGTTATTCATTTGGTCTTGCAAGGTCTGTTTAGGTTTCCATCTCCACTTCCCTGTGCAGTCTGACAGGCGTGGGAAGGCTCTAGCAAACCACTCCTGCAAAACTTAACCAAAGCAACCAAACAACCCCCAAACACCCCCTCCCCAAATCCCCACTCGCACTATCCATAGGCTGTTAAACATACGTACAAACACGCCACATGCAAAGAGTTTACCTGTGCCTGGGTCTCCTGGCCATCCTCGGACTAGCCACTGGGAAAGGAAGGGGGGACCTGTGCTGGCTGAAGTGCTTTGCTTTCTGTGCTGCTTAAAAGTGCTCCACCGCCGCACAGCGAAGTTTTCAGGAGCCGCAGCAGCAGCAGGAGGAGGAGGAGGAAACAGGTTGAGATTAAAGAGTAAACTCTGTAAACAGAGATGCCATCAAACAAAGGGCTTTCTTGGACACTCCCCCTCCCGCCAAATCTGGCGCCCCTGCAGTGCGCAAGCGCCTCGCCGTGCACAGAGGTTCCAGCCTCGGCCGCTGGGGTGTATCATCGCAGTGCCTGTGGCTTCCCCGGCTGCCCTGCCGCCTTTCCCTCTGCGTGGCTGGCAGCCCGCGCGGTGGCGGCGGCCAGGAGCGGCGCCAGAAGCGGGCCAAAGGAGGGGGCAGGGCGGCAGCAGCAGGAGAGGCGCCGTTTGCTGCACAATCCCCGCTCCGCAGCCTCAAGTCCCCAGGACTCCTCCTCCTCCCCCCTCCACACACAGACACCGAGTCGTCACCAGCCCCTGGGCTGCAGAGCTACGAGGGGCCGCTTTCCTATGCCCTGCCCCGCGCCAGATCCTGGAGGGGAGACTGCCCCATTGGGAAGCGGGGCGGGAGACCCGTGTAGCGCTTAAACCGCTCCCCCTCCCATATGCCTCCGAGGAGCATGCGAGAGTTTCAGTGCAAGGCTCACATGCCCCTCGGCCAAATGGCCACAGCCGGAGGGGAGCCCACGCTGGGGTGTGACCCTGGCACACGTGTGGGGACGGGCAAGGGGTCGAGCTGTGCGTGGGTGGGGTTTGCGGGGTCCTGCTCCTGCAAGCCGGTGCCTGAGTGCATGGGTGTGGTGACTGTGACTCTCCCGTGGGTCTGAATGTGCCTGCGTGGCGCATTCAGACCCACGGGATCAGAGTAGGATTGACTGTATAGAGCTCTTTTGTGTGTCTGACGGTCTGTCTCTGGAAGGCGGTGACACGTGAGTCTGAGCGTGGTGTGTTACTCCCGAGTTGTATGTGTGTGTAGTTCATTCAGTGGAAGGGGGAAATGTCCCCCGCTCACACTGCACCTGTTTTTTGTTTGCTTGTTTAGTTTACTCTGGTTCAGCAAGGTTTACACTGAAAAAACCCAAACGAAGGGGTCGAAGCCCAGCAGTTTGTAAGAGACGAATCACAGTTTGTTTGGGTTTGTGTTAACTGGAGGTAGACTTTTGCTGGAGTCTGTCATGCAGTCCCGCTGGGGATTTTTATTGTTCGCTTGCTGCTCTCGGGACCTGGACTGTGTCTGTTTCTGCAGCTTGCCTTCGCCTTTTTAGCAGAGGTAGTGGGTGTCCGATGAGCTCCAGAAAACTTTTTTTTATATACATAAATGAGTCACAATTTGAAAATGGCGAAACATGCAAAGTTCCCAGGCTACTCTGCAAGTTACAACTGAGACACCTGTGGTTCCTCAGTTTATGGACCCTTCCATCAAAGGCTTAGTTTATGAATGAACGTTTCTTGCCTTCATTTGGTCAGGGGGACAATGGAGCCATAAGCACCCTGAGCACTTTCAGTTTTATGGACTGTAAAGAGTCAGGCTATTTTTAAAGTACAAGACCACAAAAGATCCAGGTTCTAAGATGTGCATTTTAAAATTACACAGGCAAATCACCAGAAGGAGACTCAGACTGAAAGCGCACCCAAAAGAAGATAATGTATGAGTTCTCAGTGGCGGTGTTCTTCTCTGAATCTAACTGTGAACTCTCCAAAACCTTCCAAACATGCTGAACCAGTGGCCTGAGTTCACTCTTAAGTCCTTCAGACTTTTTAGAAGTGGAAGATCTCTTAATATACTTCTGAATAAATACAAAGGTAAAATATATACTGTAGCAAAGTAATTTGTAATACACAGCCACATACTGTAGCCCTGGCAGTTATATAGAGTTTTTAATTGAAGCACTTAACACACAAGTAACAGCAATGTTTTATATTTACATATGTGCATATTTAATTCTGTATATAATTTATTATTTAAGTCTTAATATCTGTGTATGAATTGTCTGTCAGGAGCGCTCCCTGTATTTTTAGAGGAGTCAGAAGTCATGGTATAAACATGAACTTCACTAAACTCACAGTAAGATATTCTCACTGCAGCTTAGCTATTGACTCACTATGTAACTGGGCAAAACCCTTGTTTGCTATTTAATGCTTCTTTTGGCCATCTCATAATAGATCTAATTTCCTGCTTCCCAACTTGGTTGTTAGGCGTAACATATAATTTTTGTAAAGTACATGGAAATTCTCATATAGAAAGGAAATGATAAAAACAATTAATGCTGACATACTTTTTAAAAAGGACTAATTCCAGTGTCCTTTGAAGCCAGTTCCCATTGACTTCAAGAACAGTTGTATTGCGATTCTGGGGAGGGCAACAAATAGGGCCTCAGTTTCTTCTGGAAAACAAATCCTTTTGGAGGTATGTCTACACAGTAGTGTTATTTCGGAATAACTAATGTTATTCCGAAATAACATAGTCCATGTCTACACACAAGCAGTTATTTCAACATAATGTCAAAATAATGTTGAGCTGGAGGACTGCTTACTCTGACTCACGTAACCCTCATTGTACGTGGAGTAAGGGAAGTCAGAGGAAGAATGCTCTATCTCAAAATAACTGATGTGTGGACAGCACAAGTAGCAAGTTGATGTAATTAAATTGGTCATGAAGAGAAACATTAAACTGTCAGTATTATATTCTCATGCCTGTTGTGTGTTACAGAGCGAACATCTCTTATCTGTAGCAAAGTACCATTATTTATTATCTTGTATAGTCAGAGTTTGTCAGCTTAAAAATTAAAACTATTGGCAATCCACAAGAACAACATTTTATTTGGAAAATGTATGTAGGGTTGCCAGGTGTCAGGTTTAGAACCGGACAGTCCAGTATTTGAGCGTTCTGTTCGGGAAACAAATTGAGAAAATATAAATGTCCGGTATTTTCTTAATAAGATGTAGTGTAGATTGTGATGTAATGTCAAGTGTGTCTGGTATTTTTGTTGACACTGTCTGGCCACCCTAAATGTATGCAGCACTTTTGTTCATGGGGGTGATACTTATTTTACCTCGCCTGATTTTTAGGTCTAATCCTGCGTCCCTTTGCACAAAGCTTTCCATCAGTAGCACTTGTATGAATAAGTGCTATTGAGTGGGAGTATGGTTTGCACAAATGGCCCTAAGGTAGGCCTTAGCCAGACAAACATAAAAATGGGAGTCTGAATTTGATGGACCCAATTGTGTAAGTATTACTCAACATGACTTAACAGTAAAAATTGGACATTTCATGAAATATGTGCATATTGTCTAATATGCACATGAAATACCTCCTAACTATTCTGTTTCATGTTCATTCCTTCCCTTATGGAAGATGTTCCCCCTTTTTTGACTACTTTCAGATACATAAAGAGTGAATGTTAGTTAATACAAACTCAACACATCCCTAGTCTATTCATATCTAAGTTTCCACAAATTAATTTATTGAATTTCTGTTATTGTCTGCTGAGTTAAGTAAGTGGGCGGTTGGTTATTTGTTCAGGTTTCCTTGAAGGTATTATCATTTATGAATACATAATTCTTATTATGAACCCTAACAATCCTAAACATTTTTCTTCTCATAGTCATAATTAGTCAAGCAAAACTTCCATTGATTTTAATGGAAATTTATCATAAAGAAGGATTATAGGATTGGGCCCTTTAGACTACATCTTTCAACAAGGTTAAAAATTGATGTTTAATTTTCTTGGCCCATTTTGCAAATACCAGTCTTAATTCTTAACTATTATTTGTTTCCTGCATTTTCTGAGTTTGTTAAAAATCTTGAAGGGACACTGCCAACTTAGAATTATATGTTATAAAGCAACACCTTCCTTTACCTATTTTACCAGAAATACCTTAGATTATCAAAAGTAATATTTTTAAAATAATGTTGTTATTTGTGCTGTTTGTTTGCTGTTTGCATTTCTCTTGCATTTGACAATGAAAATCAAGTAGGTTTTATTTTCATTGTTTTATTTTTGTGTTCTTGTTTCTGTAATGTTTGGGTTTTGTATGCTGCAGAGGAATATTTATTGCTTAAAATCAGTTGGTTTTAAAGGACTTGAAGTATAGAAATAAATTGATATTTTATATAAAAGGTTTGTTATAACATTTAAATGTGAGGCTGAATTTGAATTGACGGGGTTGCTTTAACAAACTCAGATATAATTTTGTATATGTGGTTAAGAGAAGAAGAGTGGGTAAGACACAAGGGGAGCAATCAGGAGGCCTCATTTATAACACATGCCATGCCACAGACTTCTTGCATATCAAGTCACTGAGGGGTATATATTTTTAGTCAGATTCCAGACTCCTTTAATTGTGGGTACAATTTGTGATTGAAAATCTGAACCTGGTTTTTTACTCCTGAAAAATCAATTGTGAGTGTATATCCGAGAAGGCAGGCTTGTAACTTTTTGTACCTGCAGTCAAAGTTGTTAAAGGTTTCACAAATTCACTACTCAGATTTATAACCACAAGGAAACTACAGAAACAAAAAGGTAAGTCTAAGGCTGGCCACCCTCCTGAAAATTTTGTATTTTAATTAAATCTGGAAGGGCCAAACCAGATCATGCATGAGGGTCTGTATAAGGACCCTTTTCATATGTGTTCATTTTTTTTAATTGTATCCTTTGGTATATATGGTTGTGACTATTTTCTTCCACTACTTGATCTGAGGAAGTGGGTCTGGCCCACGAAAGCTCATCATCTAATAAACCATCTTGTTAGTCTTTAAAGTGCTACATTGTCCTGCATTTTGTATAAGGACAGACATTCAAAAAGAACACACAAATATTTAATTCCATCCCATTGTTATCTCCTTCTCCATTGTCCTGTGGAGAATCTTCCAAGGAGCTGGAGGTCCATGAGTGAGTAGACAGAGGAACAGTAATAAGGCTAGAGGGAAGCCACTCAAGAGTTAATGAAGCAGAGCCTCTCTATGCAAAGTAGAGCCCCTCTGTGCAGAGGAGCTCAGGAATACATGAAAAGGATCATCACCTCATAGTTTCCCATCACCCCTCACACTCTGGACTGCATGTAGGTAGCTCAGCCAGTAGCAAACATTAAGGTCTAAGTCACCTATGTGGAAGTCAGTAGGAGTTTTTTATAAAAGAGGACTGCAAAATACAGAGATTCAGTTGCATTCAGGTGTAAACTAGATTTCAGGTTCTCATGGTGGCCCAATCTTGGAAGACCCTACTATAAGGTCTAAAACAGGGGTCTTACACTCAATTTACTTAGGGCCAGGGCCAGTCCTCAAATCTTCCTGGCAGGCCAATGGGCACCCCCCTCTGGCAGGGCCCGGAAGGAAGGAGGATGGGGAGTCTCTGCTCTTACCTACCTCCCTGTGGCGCTAGCCCTGCCTGGCATCCCTTGAGTCCCCACCAGCAGCGCACTGGGGCTAGAGTGGAATCTGGTTGCTATTTCTGGCCTGTCCCTTTGGCCTGGGGAAGGTGTGTGCAGAGCCATCCTGTCCATAAGATGGTTGGACCAGCCACCCTAGCAACTGTGCTTTGGGGGGCTCTGCAGAGGCCACCCCAACTGTCTTATAGTGCGATGGTCCCCCATACTCAGGCTAGCCTGTGGGGCCCTGTGTGGGCTGAAGTTGCAGGAGATCCATCCCCCTACAGTGTACTTACCACGACAGTGGAAAGCAGAGCGTCCCAGACAGCTGTATTCTGCTCCACAGCATGGTGCAGCACTCCGCTTCCCACTGCTGCAGTGAAGTGGAGTGACTAGGATGGCCTAGGACATGGTGGTGGAGCAGAGAAGAGGCTGCTGCATCGCTCCATTACCCTGTGGCTCCCACAACTGCGGTGAGTGCAGGCGACGGGGGGATGGGGGGATCAACCCCTGCTGCCACCCAACGCCTAGCCCTCCAGTAATCCCCAAGGCTGCATCCCATGGAGGAGCAGGTTTGGAGGAAGAGGTGCAATGTGCAGAGAGGGTGGAGCAGGGATGGGAAGAGGCAGGGTGGGGACAGAGCGGGACTGGACTTGAGGGAAAGGCATGCACACCCTCCTCTCTTAGGGCTGCAATGACTTGCACGATGGCAGCCAAATGCATGCCAGATTGTGGAACTGCTCAGGCCATAAGTTTGAGACCTCTGGTCTAAAGTAAGTAATGATCTCTTTATCAGGGTAAAGGAAAATCAATAGTAACCTGAGTGCTTCATGCTGCCAGTAGGAGAACACTATAAAGTGCATCAGTATAATATCAAGATGAGAGGAAAGAGGCATAACTCGGATGTAATTATTATCTTGGATGATGGAAAGTTGTCCGTATTTGAGTAGTGGTTTTGTGGCAACCCCTCTTTCTTTGTATATGGTTTGGAAGGGAGAGCTATGCCTGGGGCCTCCCCAATTGCAAAAGCAGAATACTACAGAAGCTGAACATGTGTTCTACAAGGGCTGTTATTTCATTAGTTCTGAAACAACAGCACTGTGTTTTGTTTCTACAGAGTGCAGTAGGGTCAAATTCAGCCCTGGGGGAAGTGGGACCAATTCTTTGGCCATCGGCAAAGTTGCATGTGCTTAAACAAGGGCTGTTTTTGAATATTACACTTTCACCCTTTGCAGAGTGTGTTGGACTCTAAATTTAGCAGTGTGAGCTTGATAATACAGTGAACACACATGGTTCATGTGATGAAACACAACACTCTCATAAACAAGTAAAATTATACTCTTTTTTTCCAGGACACAGTACAGAACATAAGAAACGTGCGCATCTTTCTAACCAATAGTAGGTTATTTACAATTACATCACATCCTTAAGAGTAATACAGGTTGAACCTCTGTGGTCTGGGACTCTCTGGTCCAACAACATCTGTGGTCTGGTCAGACCACGGATGTTGCGGGACAGGAGAGCCCCAGTGGCAGAGGTTGCTGGTAGCTAGGAGTGAAGCTGGCTGGCAGGCTAGTGGAGCCCATAGGACACCAGAGCCAGCAGCCGATGGGACAGGGAAGCCAGCAGGGCTGCCTGGAGCTTGGGCGGGGCAGCAGGGCTGTCAATGTCTGGCGGGATCACTGGGAGCTCTTGTGGAGCAGTGGGGCTGTTATAAGGCCACTGGGGCTGCCACAACCCCTGGCAGAGTGGTGGGGTTGCTGCGGGGCCAGTGGAAGCTATGGCGGGACTGCCATAAGGCCAGCAGGGTGATGGGGCTGCTGCAGCTTTGCAGCTTGCAGGGCTGGGAGGCTGGGGAGAGTCCTGCAGAAAGGCTGTTGTCTCCCATCCCAGAGCATGCCTGGTGCAGAAAACTCCTTTGTCCAAGACCAGTCAGGTCGTGAGGGTGCAGGACCAGGGAATCCAACCTGTACAAAGATAGCAATATAGCAGGATATTAGTATTGTATGCTTTAGGTCTGCACAATACAAAATACCTCTTGCACATAATCTTGTCTCTCTGCAGACTATAAGTTTCCTTTCCTTCATGTCAGGTTCTGACAGCTTGTATTTCCAAGGTAATAGTTGCATTTCTTTATTTTTTTTTTATTAAGTGATTTGAAATACAATGTGGTAAAAGTATTAGACAAATCAGATTACTGATAGTAAACAAGACAAATAGACCTAAACACAGACAAACTTGTTTTTAATGGAATGCGTCATTTAATAATAATAATATGTCAAGAAATAGCTCTGTGCTTCTCAAAACAGATACTACACACAGAACATGATTTGTTCTATCTATATATGTGATTTGTCCTGGAGGTTGTGGTTATTATAATGCTGGCAAAGAAAGATGCTTTTGCTGTGTGGTGTTGCTTTTAAATGTGTTCACTGACTGAGATACAACTTTAGACTGACTTCTGAAGTCCAATTTTTTCTCTCGTTTACACTAGAACAAACCAAAAGTAATGCTGCTGATGTCATTAGTGGTATTCTGAATTTTTGTTGTCATACATGAAAAAATAATTTGGTTGCTAGGGCCTGATTCTTCATTCATACAGGTTGAATGTCTATTACCCAGCATTCTCTGGTCCAGCAACATCTGTGGTCTGGCATGATTATAGTTAGCTGGATGTCCTCTTATCATGGGTGTGGCCAAGTTTCCCATGGTCCCATAAAATTTATTTTCAACCACCAGTCCTGGCTCTCCGTGTTCTGTGCTGTTATTTAGCTCTAATTTACCTCTAAATGTCTTCTAAGAACCCAATAAACACTGGAAGTGTTGGTAATGCTGCTAGACAATATTGACCTCATGTGGTTCAGTAAATTCTCTGTTTTGGCACTGGTCAGGCCCTGAGGGTGCTAGACTAGAGATTCAACTTGTACTAATTTTCCTCTGGTGTATTTCTAATAAGGAGGATATGTGGTCTCGTAGACAGCTTACTGGAGTGGGACTCAGGAGGCCCGGGGTTCTGCTTCCCCTCTCTCTGGCTTGCTGTGAGATCTTGGGCATATAACTTTCCCTCTCTATACCCTAGTCTCATCTTTTATAATAGAGGATAATGAATGTAACTTTCCTTTGTAAAATAGTTTTAGATCTATTGATAAAAATCACTAGGGAAGAACTCATATTATATACTAAGGTCCACCTTATACAGGTCAGACCATATGTTCACAATGATCTCTTCTGGCCTTAAAATCTGAATCTCCATTTACTTTAGTAACTTTAATGAGCTGCTCATGATTTACAGCAGCACAAGTGAGCGGCCCATGGGGTCTAATACTCCACTGCTTTGCAGTTTCTGTAGTCATTTACTTGATGGGTGGAGAATCAGGCCTATTGTCTTTAAAATGCATGAAATTTGACTAGCTGTAAAACAGTGATAAATGGCTCTAGCCGTGGTCCTAAATCACTGATCCTTGTCCTTTACTAGAGGTTTCTTTTTATAAATGACCTGTAGTTAATACAGCCTTGTAAAACTGTCTTGGGCACTTAATCTAGGCATAAGATTTTCCATGATGATGATCTACATTTTCCATGATGATGATGATTGATTATAAAATACTGGAGTGGTATTTTATTTGCTCATTTAAAAAAAGAAAATCTCAAAACAAATGCAGGAGTAGAATTTTTCAGAGGGGCATAAACTCACTCCTTGCTGTTCTGCTTCCCTTCATTTTTATCTCACTATTTAGGGAGCTTACTATAGGATAAATGGCAAAACTTCTTATGTGTTATATAGTTCTTTCGTATTGGACCCTGTTTGGCCCTTTTTATTATGTCAGCGGACTGGGCCAAAAGAATAGCAAGAAAAATCATCGTTTTTGGTCAAGAGAAAATTCATCACTTCCATTTTACACACAGTAGTTCTCACAGTGTATGGACAGAAATTCAAGGGTTTATCAAATGACCTGTTCAACAAAGCTGTGATTACCTACAATGTCTTATTCCTGAATCCTTTATGTCCTTCGAAGTCAATAGAACTATACATATATTGTGTCCTTAATTCTGAAAGAATATGCTGTTCCTTTTCAGGATTGTAGAATAAGACAAAGAAATAAACAGGTGACGACAATTATTTAGACCATTTAAGGACAGATACTATTTTAATTCCAATATTAGTACCAAACACATTTTCTTTCAGTTTCTAAATGCTGATTAAAATTGTTGATGTAAAAATAAATTACTTTTATTGAAAATAACTTTTTATATTACATGCTACATTGCTTCTGAATTCATCTGTGTGGGAGTTTTTGTGATGCAAGTGTTTTGGGGCCTACATAAATATTTCTGTGTTTCTTTTGCAAATGTTAACAGACAAAAGTCAGAAATTTGCTGACTGAGAGCACAGTCTGATAAAGGTGAGTCAGGCATTCAAGGATTTAACCTAAATAAAACAGGAGTAGCTCCAAGGAAGACAATGGCATAAGTGAAAGGAGAATCAGGCCCATTATACCAAGACTTTCTTGCAGCAAAGAATGTTTTTGTAGCTTTATGACCAGTTTGTCGTGTAGTTGCACATATACATTGTCAAAGTGAAAACAAATTTTAAGACTAGATTTCAGAATGGACGTTTGCTGTGCTTTCCCTTTCATCTGTGTTAAGTGAAGCATTGTTAGGTAACCAGGGGATTTGTCCCACCATAGTAGGGGAATTTCTCTATGTTCACAGCACCCCAACTGAATTGAGTGAATTTAAATTCACTTCACCCAGAACCTGACCACTTTGACTTTTCATCCCAGTCCCATGTGAAAAGGACATAACACACACAGGTTAGGCGGATCCCAGGAGTTCCTGGGTGTTTTACTTCAGTGTTTCATGGGTACCCTTACTATAGGATATTCCTGACTCTCTTGTTATCTTTTTAACCTGTAATCGCAGCAATTTACTTAAACATATATAAAATTTAGTTACACCAAAAACTATTTATTTGGGGTTTAAAGAGTACTTTGCAGCATAAGTATTGTGAGGAAGTGGCTTGCATAAGCCCGTCTGTGGCTCTGCCTCCACTTGCCTCTACTCTTCCACCTGAGGTTCCCCCACCCCCACTTTCTGCCCAAGGTCCTCCTCCTCCTCTTCCACCTTAGGATCTGTGGAAGTAAATGGGAGCTGTGGATGCTGCACCTGGTTGGGATGGGGAAGTCTAGAGCAGCCCCTGGCCTATGTCCTGCCCTGCTGCTGCCTCAGTCCCGCCCGTGTCAGGAGAGTCTGTGGTCCCCCACAGCTATCTGTATGGCTCTGTCTGGAGGATCATAGCCTGTCCATGGTAAATGTTATATGGTAGGCAGTTGTGGGAAGTTCTGGACCTTCCACCTGCTCTGGACAGAGGGTCTATGGGGCAAGGACATGGGCTAGGCGCTGCAGGTGGTTGGTTTGTGTTGTGTCACCCTACAGCTACCCAGGCTCCCTGGCTAGGCTCTAGCTGCTAGTCTGGCTGGAGCAGCAGGGCCCTTGGGGGTCAGGAAAGAAGAAGGGCATAGCCAGGTCAGTGAGAGAAAGTGGGAGGGCCATGGTGGTTTGCCCCCCTCGTTCCATCACCCCTGCTCTGGGGTACTGTTCTGGTTACTCTGACTGTTCAGGCTGTTACACTGTCCTTGGCTTTGCTTTGACCTGCTGTATTCTCCCTTGCTTTGCCTCACTGTACACTGGCCAGCTCCAGCTCATATGGAAGATGGGCTTTGTTGTCCCTCATTGGCCTGCCTGTCCTATCTATCTGGCTGATATGGAGTGTTTCCCTCTTCCCACTGGCCCTCGGGACTTATCAGTCTGATCCTTATTCCTCTGAGATTGTAAGAGGGGAAACAAAAACAAAACAAAAAAATACTTATACCCATACATTTTTTTCTGTTTTGAGCTACTTTTTATGCTTTGCTGAGAGCACCTTCACAGAACACTTTCAGTCTTTCATGGTGACCTTTGATCCATTCATCAATGTTGGTCATATCTTCCTCCTCAGAGCCTTCTTTAGGTAGGATGTCTAGTGGCAACTAGGGCTCTCTGCAGAACATGCAGTAAAAAGGAGGGTAACCTGTGTTAGAGTGAACATGACATCTGTAAACCAATACTAACTTGGGGAGATGCTTCTTCCAGATTCTTGTCCTTTTGGGTGGTAGTATCTTTAACATCTCCTGCATGGTCCTGTTAAATCTCTTACACTGAATGCTTCTTTGTGGCTGCTAGCATTGTCCTTAGCTATGGTTCATTGCTTTCTTTGCTAACCTTAAAACTGGACATCCCTAACCAGTATGGTCCAATAGTAACTTCTCTTCATCATCTCCTCCTCATATCTCCACAGTGCTGTCTCATATCTCCTCATAAACAGTGGAGTTGACCACCTCTGTGGGCCCCTTGGTAAGGTGAGGGAAGGGGCATAGCTCTGCGCTCCTGGAAGGGGTGGGGCTAAGGGAAACTGGCCCTCAGCACTGCCCAGAGTAGGGCATGGCCTTCTCCCCAGCCCTTAGCACTGAATGGCTCTCCAGCAGAGGTTTAAAATATCTGGGTTACTTTGGTAGCAGCAGTGGCCAGAGCTCTGGGTCCCTGTGAATTGCCAGGCCCCAGGGAACTGCCCTCTTTGTGCCTCCCGTGCTGCTCCCACCCCGTTGGCAGGCTTGCTTATAAACTTCCTTATATAGTGATACCGGCACAACCAGTTGCCACCCCTCTTCTCCATCTCTTGAGTCTCATATCAGCGAGAATGCTACTCTATGACATAATTTAAACTATTCCCACTGCTGGATTAATTTCTTGCATTGTGGGTGCTTGTTTCCAAGTGTCCAGATAGAACTTTTTTGTTTCATGGCTGTTGGTAGGATTGGTCAAGTATCATTCCATTGCTGCAGGATTCCAAATCTTGTCCCAGGATTACCCTGAAATCATTGCACCATTCCCGGAAGATACAGGATTCCTCCTTCCCCCCCGCTGCATTATACCTTTATCACTCAGGTTGTCTGCGCCAGTCACAGACAGGCTTGCATGACATCTTCAGGGATTACTAATACATTTCTCTCCTCCTGTTCCTCCATTAGGAGTAGTTGAAATAGTGTGTCAGCACTGGTGTTTTGTCTTCCCAGCTTGTAATTCACTTCAGAATCAAATTGTGCAAGCTGGGCCACCCATATATGTTCAACAGCACCCAAGGTGGTAGGTTTGTGGTCTGATACTACCATGAACTTCAAATACATTAAATAGTCATACTTTACTGTGATTGTGTGCTTAAGGACAAGCAGCTCTAGCTGAAAGGCAGTGTTCTTGTAGTTTTTCTCTGAAGACCTTAACCCATGGCTTGTATACACAACCACACTTTCAGCCCCCTTTTGCTTTTGACTGAGTACCATGCCCAGGATGGGAAGACTCCTATCTGTGGTCACTATGAAAGGCAAACTGAAATCAGGTTTTGTGGGTAAAGGTGGTGTCATTAAGTGTCATTTGAGCTCATTGGTGGCTTTTTGATGTGTCATCCCATGCAAACTGTAGAGCTTGGCCTTTTCCCTTCTTTCGGTTTTATTGTCCCACTAGCCAAGGTAATGGTGCATCACTGCGTGAGAATTTTAGGACAAATCATCTGCAACTACTCATGAAATCTACCGCCTGTTTCACTTATTTGGCATTCTTAGGGACAGGGCAGTTTTTCAATGCCTTGATCTTCTCTTTGTTCACCTAAATGCCTTCTCTTGAGATCACATGGCCAAGGAATTTGACTTCAGTATGTAGGAAGCAACACTTGCTAAGTTTAGGTTTCAAGACATGTTCCTTCAAACACATGAAGCCCAAATCCAGCTTTTCCATATCACTTTTGAAATCTCTGGAGAATACAATAATATTATCTATATTTATCAACTAGTTGTCCAGAATGTAGTCTCCCATACTCTCTCCATTGCACAACCCAAATGGCATATGTATTCATTCAGACAGCCCTACATGCATCATCGCTGAAGTCTTCCCCCTGTTTTATTTCTCCGCTGCTATTTGGAAATGGCCCAAAGTCTGATTGCTTTGGGAAATACAAGCTTCGTCCAAGAGGTTTTCCACCTGAAGCAGTGGGTAGGCACCCGTGCATGTCACTTCATTCAGTTTCCTGAAATCACGGTAGAACTGCACACCACCATCCTTTATTTATCACAGTTACTGGAGGCATTGGTCAGGGACTGTGGCTTACCTTAAGAGCACCTTGTGATATCAGATCCTGGACATTTTTTTTACCTCTTGAAACACTTGTGGCAAAATTCTTCTTCATTGAGGTGGCATCTCGAGTGATATACAATGCCTCACAGTGGTGATATAATCAAAGACTTACTCATCTTTAGAAAAGACTTCTCAGTGCTTTACTAGCAATACTCATAAATTGGCCAACTGTGCAAGAGTCAGCCTTTGGAGCTCCTCTTGAACTCGAACTGGAAATTGTCTTGCCATGTCTTTCTTGAGAAGAGGCAACTATTTCTCCCATCTCTCATCTTGTCACCCACAGCTCATCTCCATTCTCTTCAAAGATCACTTCCACCCAAGGGACCACTTCTCCTGGTCAATGTACCTCTGTAACTCTGGTTTGAGTTCACAGCCTTCACACTTGGGTTTAGGAGTCTGATTGGTATACTTCCTTTGATGGATTTGGCCAGTATATTGGTGAACAGGAATTATTAGCCTCATATGAAGGCTCTACAAGTACTTGATATCTGTCAGTGTTTCCTGGTACCCAGCAGTGTCCATCACTGATCTTCTCACTCCACGAAGAAATGACCACTTTCTTTTCATCTTTAACATATTCAGCAGGGCCTAGGAAATGGCTTTGTCTCTCCACTTGAGACAATCCTCTATTCAGTATAAAATTCTGCTTAGACTGCCCGTGCTGGTTCATCATCCGGGTTCCTTTTCTTGGTCCCTTGAGCCCACTATTGATGTTCATCCATGGAATCACTGGTACTCCATAGGACTTCCTTCAGAGAATGTGTCTTTCAGTATGAATTTGCATTTTCCTGGCAGTGTCTGGACATGTATTCTACACCTGCTTTGAGGCATCCCACTACAGGGATTGCCAATCCATTAGCTGTCATTAGTCGTACAAATCATGAATTATGCATTTGGCTCTTTATCCTTGAAATACTTTTGAAAATATGACTCAGTAATGGTGGAGACTAGTGCGCCAGGATCTATCAAGCAGCTGGTGTTCAGCCCTGCTATAGATACATCAGCAGTTATGCAGTCTCCAAAGCTCACTCACAGATGTTGATAGAGACACTAGTGTTGTCTGAGTTCCTTTCAACAGTGTTTGCAGGTTGATCTTCCACCAAAGACTGGCCTAGGAATCCTTATGTATGCTTGGCCTTCTAATGTAGTAGATAGAATCATAGGACTGGAAGGGACCTCGAGAGGTCATCGAGTCCAGTCCCCCGCCCTCAAGGCAGGACCAAGCTCCGTCTACACCATCCCTGACAGATGTCTATCTAACCTGTTCTTAAATATCTCCAGAGAGGGAGATTCCACCACCTCCCTTGGCAATTTATTCCAATATTTGACCACCCTGACAGTTAGGAATTTTTTCCTAATGTCCAATCTAAACCTCTCCTGCTGCACTTTAAGCCCATTACTCCTTGTCCTGTCCTCAGGACACTTGTTCTCAATGCTTCACTGTCCCTACGCTCTGGAGATTTTGATTTCCTTCTTGAAAATCCACTAGTATGCCTAAGCTTCTCAAACATGTAGCAAATGTACCATCCCTAATAGTCTTTCAAGGAGACTGATTGAATCCAGATGATTTCTGGTACTTCAATACACTTCTTGATGTTTTCTCCTTTATTACCTTCATCACCACCTCCAGTTTCTCTCCCTTCTCTACAAATAGTTTCTGAATAGCTTCATGTCAATTTTCATATGTTAATTGTGTCTTTTCATGGCAGCTGTTTCATGACCCCTCCACTCCTTGTGTCGGGGTTGGTACCAGCGTCATCCTTCACAAGGATCTCATCTTCCACAGACCACACAATGGCAGCTTATATGAAATTGTGGAATTTCTCATTGGACCTCTTCTCAGCTTTCATCTTCATTTCACACATCAAGGAATCATCTCTGAGCCCAGTCACCAACTGCTTCTTGCAGATCACATCCCCGTCTGGAACTTGTTGTGGGTTCTGGCACTCCACCTTGCTCATTTGAGGTCAGGCATTCCTGGGTGTTTACCTCTGCTTCTCCATGGGCAATTCTGGGCTTGTTATCCTTTTAACCTGTAATCACTTAAACATAGATGCAATTTATTTACACCAAAAGCTATTTCTTTGGGGATTAAAGAGCATTCTCAGTGTAGGTACTTGGAGGAAATGGCTTGGATTAAGGTTCAATGCAGCAGTCTCTAAATTACAAATTTACAAGTCTGGTATCTTCTTCCTAGAGCTGGATGTGATGCTGTGGGGGTGGCGTTTGCCAGAATGGGTTCAGGCTCTGTGACAGATCTTGTTCTCCACCATCAGTTCTAGTCTCTTTGTCAGGCTGCATCCCTTTTTGGTCTGGCACTTAATGCCCTCTTAACAGACTTTGGGAAGAGGCTTATCTCTTCCTCTCTTGCTAGAACAGCACACACAACCTGGATATCAGAGCAGGAGATTCACCCCACCATTATCACACTCCAGTGCCTCATTCTGTCCAGCTGCTGCTCTGATGGCCCAGGCTGTTGCACTCTCTCTGGCTCTGTTCTGGTAGCCCTGACTAACATGGAGAATATGCCTTGGGCTTTCAACTTCTGCAATGGCCTACTTGCCCTATCAAACCAGGTGACTTGGAGCACTGGCTTACTCCCAACAGTACTTGGGACTTTACTTTGTCAGGATCCTGGCTCCTTTTCAGTTCTCCCCCTTTCTCCTAGTATTGCAAGAGAGCCAAACAAACAAACCCAAACCAAACACTCAGTTTCAGTACGGGGTCAACAGCCCAGTTATCGGTAATTATATAAAAATGATACTCAGGAAGACTTCCAGATGTTTCTTATTTAAGCATCTCAGAATCTTTCCATGCATTCCTTTCCAAATGCAAAAAAAAAAAAAGGACCTTCAGCTTTTGTGTTCAAACTTCTGCTGCTTTCATTATCTTCATTACTAATGGTTGCACCTTCTGTTGGTTTTTGTAGTCCTTGAATATTTTATTACTTCTGTTTTTGTGCTTTCCTTATGTTTCTGCGGAGAAGTTGTCTCTTTCTTTTACTAGTCTTGTTTCTGCATGCTCTTTTTCATGGATGCCAATTAATAATGAAGGCTGTGTGTGCTTCCCCTCCCTATGGCACAATGTGGCTTTCCCTAGGTCTCACTTTCTGTGAGAAGTAGGCCATCTACTGTTGCTTTCTAGTATGGATTCTAAACTATCAGTTTGCAATATAATGCCCAGAAAATGGCAATGTTACATATACAGCCCCCCCAACAGTAAATGCATCCAAAGGTAGAAAGCATAGATTACACTATTTATTGGACACTTACTATTTTAAAATATATTTTAATATAGTATAACTTCTCCATAAAACACTGAAACCATACCTAGTTTTTAACATGTTAAATTATGTGTTTGGGCTATATGCCAAAAAGTTGTATTTTGCTCCTAATTTTATTGTTTTCTAGCTTCTGATTTCAAGGGATTTACTTTTTATAAAATAAACTGTTCAGTGGGCAGTCTTACAAATTTAAAAGTCTTTCCAGAACAAAAGTTTTTCACGGTAATACATTTTAAAAAAACTAGGTTACAGGACAGGAGGTGGTTGCTAACAGCCAAGAGAAGATGCGTTAATGACAGTTTGCAGCAGTTTAGCAGTTTTTGTGTGTGCTTTTTTTTCTTAAGTGTGGTTATGAACAGAAAAGTGACTCTTTAAAAATGGCATCTCTACATATCTGCTCTCCATATGTCTTCTGAGTCATATCTGGATAGTATATTGAAAAAAAACAAGCTCTACTACTGTTAGCACTGCACAGCCAATATAGCTGTGAAAATGGAGCTGGAGCTGCTTTCTGTTCTGCCTATTGCATGATCACGAGTGACCAGAAAGATTCTGATTCCTGAATCGTTATTTCTGGTGGTGATACAGAAGCTGACACAGCACAGCTTCATCTTTTAAAGTTTTGTAGCAGTGAGCCTGTAGTACAGTCAGATGTTTGGAATTTGATTTGGTTATCATTGCTGGAAAATAATGAAGTACAGTTAAATAACATTTTTTGGACCATCACCACACATTCAAAGTCCCTTTTTTTAGGTTGAAATCAGATACTTCCTCCTTCTCTTCCTACATTTACTAACCGAGTGAATTCTCTACTACATTATCAGTGGAAAAACTGACTATCAAAGGGGAATAAATGAAAAATATATAGTGGCTGGTCACAAAGAAAAGATTTGCATAGTAATCTAATTGCATGTGTATATTCTTTTCCTATAGTCCAAAGGCCTAATTATATGAAAGGAAGCTTGAAAAGTAGTTTTACAATCAGCAGCCAAATGCTGTTCACATAACTAACTCTAAACATGCATCTGACAAAGTGGGTCTTTGCCCATGAAAGCTTATGCTCCAACACTTTGGTTAGTCTATAACGTGCCACTGGACTCCTCGCTGCTTTAACTCTAAACAGTGGTTTTCATGTATTTCAGTTGGAATACTTGCATGAGTCAAGTGAGCAGAATTTAGCCCAGTCTACAATAAAATATTTGTCATGAGGTTCATTAATAAGTCAATAGCAAGCTTATATTATTATATGCAGTTCATTCTTTGGTAAATTCTAGAGAATGTAATGACCTAGGGTATTACTGTTATTTACATAGTTTTATGGAATACAGTAGTGGTTGCACTTAAAACATTAGTTTTAGAGAGATTCAAGTAGAATACAACTTGGATGGTAATATCTGTGGAGCTGGAATGAACTTTTAAAGAGTGCATGAATAAAACTACAAAACAAACGTCACCCCTGGGGTATATTATCCTATTTAAATTGAACAATAACAGAGATCCAGTACTGTGGTGGATATTATGATTACACAGAAAATCAAAATTACAAGTAAAAGCACATACCATTGGAGCATGGATAGCTCAGAGAACGTAAATGTGATATGGAGCCTTACATTTCTAGGTCAGTGGATGAAAATGGCAAACAGAAGAAATGTACTTTTCACACAGATGCTGTGCCTTTGAAAATTGTCTTTTAGACTGAACTCCTGCTGTGACAATATTTTTTCTTTAAATAAAATATTTTATGTTGATGTTTCTGATTGGGAAGGGCCCCCAATATTTACTGTCTGGAATTGTTGCCGTCAATGTGGTTCTTTTTGTGTTCTTGACAATGAATCTAGTGAAAACAAGGCCTCATGTATTTCCTTAAATTCTGTTGAATCAAATATTTCCTTAAATTCTGTTGAATTGAACAACATAATCAGTATAACAGTCCTTGTGATATCTATTGTGATATTAAATTCAATTAATTTTACAGTGCTCCCACATTTATGTTTGTTGATATTCCAGAGACTTCTGTATTGACAGCTTATAAGAATTAATTTTTATAGTAGTACCTGGAGGCCACAACCACAGTGCTAGGCATTGTACAAACATGTGCTAAGAGCCGGTGCCAGCCTCAAATTGCTTACAGTTTAAATAAACAAGGTAGACAAAAGTTGGGTGAAAAGTAGAATTATTATCATCCTCGTTTTATCAATGAGTATATGAGCCACAGAGACCCTTTCAACTTACTTAAATTCATACAGGAAGCCAAAGGTCACAAAAGATGGAGAATCAGGAAGTTATCTAAGATCTCCTGAGTCCGAGCTTAAGTGTCTTAACCACAAGGTCTTCTTGCTACTCTGTTGCTCTTGTATTCTAGAAATTGTCAGGAAAGAAGCTGAATATTTTGGCAGTTAACTATATGGCATTTTGGGGCTTTTGGCACCTAGAGAGGTTTGGGAGGATAGTCTGGGATTGTCCGATGACCACATTAGTTGACTGTTTCTGCTAAAATGATCAGCAGTAAAATAGCTGACAGTGTCACCATTTACATTTTCATCTTTGGCTTTCAGACTTAATCAAGTCAGAAGAATGGGGCAGATCTCAGAGCTATTACTTCAGATTGCTACAGATTCAGGAATGATAAACTGTCTCAGTGTACATTTGGCTTATGTTCTCAAGAGGCTTTTTTGATTAGTTGTTTTTTCTTCTCCTGAGTCAGAAGGTATAGAAATATATTTAAAAAAAATTAGAAGCTTGAATTTTGTGGCATAGTTCTTCCGGGAGAGGTGGATTCCTTGGTAAATTCTGTATCAATCGAATTTTAGCATGCTTGGCCCTGACACCACAGTCACTTTTTCAGTTTAAAAGATTGAGGCATTCCTGGCAATAATGTCATCATTTTCTTAAGCGAACACACTCTTGCTTTTTATTTGTTACATGTGATCTCGGTGAGATGCTTTTCTCTTTGACTACTGCAAATACTGCTCATCTTTGCTCCCCATCTAAAGTCTGTGAAGGTTTGCAGGCAATTTGCACTAATCATAGCAATGCTTTTATCTCCTTCCTCTTTCTTATGTATGCATTGGATTTGTTTGAATATTGGCCATTTAAATTGCAAACTCTTCTATAATGTGGGAACCATAGCTGAGTTTGTCTACCAAGCATCTCTGACTTATTTAATGTGTAGGGGGACTGAGTGCCAAGCATATGATTTTTGTAGCTGACTGCAAATCTTTCAGCCACTTCATTTGCTTGGGGATATTGGGGACTGATGGTAGTGTGCTGGAAATCATATCTTGCCATGAAAGCTTTGAAATCTTGCCCTATAAATGGTGGCCTATTTTTGGTAACAGTTCCTCTGGAATTCCCCAGTAAGCAAACATACTCTTAACCTTTCCAATAACACTCAGTCTCATTATATATAGCACACATGCAATCTCTAAGTATCCTGAGTAATACTCTATTGCACCAAGATACTTCTCTCCATTTAGCTCAGAGACTGCCACCCACTCTTCTCCCATGGCATGTCACACCCCGCAGGGCTGAATTAATTGTTTTAGCAGCCCATAGCTATTAGATTTTGTGGAGCCCCCTACATTCTGAGGTGGGGCCAAAATAAGGGATTCAGAGTGTGGAAGGGGGCTGTGGGTTAAGGCAGGGTGTTGGGTAGAGGAAAGGATGCAGGCTCTGGGATGGGTCTTAGGATGAGGTGACTTGTTGAAGGGGGCTCCAGGCTGGGGTTAAAGTGGTTGGAGTACAGGAGGAGACTGAGAGCAGAGGTTGGGTGAGAATGCAGGATCTGATGCAGGAGGGAGCTCAAGGCTGGGGCAGAGCAATGGCGGTGCTTACCTGAGGCAGCTCCCCTTTGGTGTTGCAGGCCCTGGGGAGGGGGGAGGGAAGGTGGCTCTGTGCATTGCCCTGCACTCACCTGCAGGCACTGCTTACACAGCTCCCATTGGCCACCATTCCCAGCCAATGGGAACTATCAGGGCGGAGCTTGCAGGCAAAAGAAGCGCATGGATGGAGTTTACCAGCACTTGCAGCTCCAGCCCAGCATGCGAGGGAGGAGAAGACAATGTGCAGAGCCATGTGTATTGGAACGCAAGGGCTTTAGTGGCTGCAACCCGGGGGGGACCCCATGAAAAAGATCTGTACTTTTGGCAGCCAACAGATCTTTTTGTTGGGTTCCCCTTAGACCAAAGCCCGGGGATACAGCTCTTTTAGGCCCTTTCTTATTCTGGCCTTGAGACCCAGGTGATGCTACCAAAGAAAGGCTCTTCCCTTCTGTGTTGGCTTATTGACCTGGCAGAACCCAAAGGTTCTCAGATTTCTTTACTTGTTACGGGTTAGTATGAAGTCAAACTGAAGAAATGACAAATGCAAAGTACTTTGCTTAGGAAGGAACATATACAAAATGGGAAATGACTGCTTAGGAAGGAGTACTGCAGAAAAGGATCTGGGGATCATAGTGGATCAAAAGTTAAATATGAGACAACAGCATAACACTGTTGCTAAAAAGGCAAACATCATTCGGGGATGTATGAGCAGGAATATTGTGAGCAAAAAACAAGAACTAATTCTTCTGCTTTACTCTGTGCTTATTAGGTTTCATCTGGAGTATCGTGTCCAATTCTAGATGCCACATTCAAGGAAAGATTGGACAAATTGGAGAAAGTCCATAGAAGAGCAACAGAAATGATTAAAGATCTAGAAAACATGACCTGAGGGAAGCCTGAAAATATGTGGAATAGTAATAGAGATGTAGCCGTGTTAGTTTAGTCTAGCTGAAACAAAAAACAGGACTATGTAGCACTTTAAAGACTAACAAGATGGTTTATTAGGTGATGAGCTTTCGTGAGCCAGACCCACTTCCTCAGATCAAGTTGTGGAAGAATATATATGGTCATGCCTATTTTCTTCCACAGTTTGATCTGAGGAAGTGGGTCTGGCCCACGAAATCTCATCACCTAATAAACCATCTTGTTGGTCTTTAAAGTGCTACATAGTCCTGTTTTTTGAAAATATGTGGTTTGTTTAGTCTGGAGAAGACAAAGAGGGGACATAACAGTTTTCAAATACATAAAAGGTTGTTACCAAAAGGAGGGGAAAAAACTGTTCTTCTTAACCTCTGACAAGGGTGCTGACAGGTGGACAGGGAGGGTAATGGGGGCAGCTATCTTGGGGTCTGGCAGTTTAAAAGGACATAGGTCTCTCAGCAGCTGCAGCTTCTACCTTGGCAGTAGCCAAAGCCCTAGGCCTTTTAAATTGCCAACAGAGTCCCTGGAGGCACACCCCTTGCGGCCCAGGCAGCACTGAAGGGTTGACTGGGGAAGGTTAGCCCCAGCATACCCTGTCCTCCCAAGGGAGACTTTTGTCAGCCCTGACCTCTGAGGATAGGACAAAAAGCAATGGGCTTAAATTGCAGCAAGGGCAGTTTACGTTAGACATTATGAAAAACTTCCCATCAGGGTGATTAAGCACTGGAATAAATTGCCTACGGAGACTGTGGAATCTCCATCTTGAAGATTTTTAAGAGAGGTTACACAAACACCTTTCAGGAATGGACTAGTTATTACTTAATACCTCCATGAATGCAAGGCACCAGACTAGCTAATCCCTTGAGGTCCTTTCCAGATTCTATGATTGTGTCTGTTTTATTTGCACTTCCTAATGCCCTGGGGACCAACCTGTATTTTTCTTACAATTTTCTCTCCAGGTTTATTACTATACAGGCAGTCCCCGAGTTACGCGGATCCGACTTACGTTGGATCTGCAGTTACGAACGGGGCTTTTCTCGCCCCCGGAGGATGGGAGCGGTGGGACGCCCAGATGCGCCGTGGTCCACCGCCCCCGTCCTCCAGAGCGAGAAAAGCTGCTCCCCGTCTCCCTGGTCTGCCCGGGCGCGCTTGAGCTGTCCCCCTGAGGGCGTGCTCCGCGGCTTTGCTCCCCGTCTCCCGACCAGCAGACCAGGGAGATGGGGAGCAAAGCCTTGGAGCACGCCCGCAGCGGGACAGCCCAGGTGCGCTTGGGCTGTCCCGCTACGGGCATGCTCCGCGGATTTGTTCCCCATCTCCCTGGTCTGACCAGTAGACCAGGGAGATGGGGAGCAAAGCCTCGGAGCACGTCCGCAGTGGGACAGCCTCAGCGCGCCTGGACTGTCCCGCTGCCCGCGTGCTCTGCGGCTTTGCTCCGCGTCTCCCAGGTCAGCAGACCAGGGAGACGGGGAGCAAAGCCTTGGAGCACTCCCGCAGCGGGACAGCCCAGGTGCGCTTGGGCTGTCCCGCTACGGGCATGCTCCGCGGATTTGTTCCCCATCTCCCTGGTCTGACCAGTAGACCAGGGAGATGGGGAGCAAAGCCTCGGAGCACGTCCACAGTGGGACAGCCTCAGCGCGCCTGGACTGTCCCGCTGCCCGCGTGCTCTGCGGCTTTGCTCCGCGTCTCCCAGGTCAGCAGACCAGGGAGACGGAGCAAAGCTGTGGAGGACTTGGGCGGTCCCGCCACCCCGTCTCCCTGGTCTGCTGGGGTAGGGGGTGCAGCTAGTGCCCCTCCCCGCCCCCCCCCCAGCAGACCAGGCTTTTCTTGCCTACCCCTGGGGTAGAGCAGCTGGGGGCTGCCGGGTTGGTCCCGCAGCGCCGCTCCGGACCAACCCGGCAGCAGCCCAGCTGCTCTGCCCCAGGCGTCCTGATTCAGCCGCTGCTGGTCAGTTTCAGCAGCGGCTGAATCAGGACGCCTGGGGCAGAGCAGCTGGGGTGCTGCTGGGCTGCTCCAGTAGCGCCGAGGAGCCGCGCTACTGGAGCAACCCAGCAGCACCCCAGCTGCTCTGCCCCAGGCGTCCCCAAGTCAGCCGCTGCTGAAACTGACCAGCGGCTGACTACAGGAAGCCCGAGGCAGAGTTGCTCTGCTCCAGGCTTCCTGGAATCAGCCGCTGATCAGTTTCAGCAGCAGCTGACTTGGGGACGCCTGGGTTTCTTAAGTTGAATCTGTATGTAAGTCAGAACTGGCGTCCAGATTCAGCCACGGTTGAAACTGATCAGTTTCAGCAGCGGCTGACGCCAGTTCCGACTTACATACAGATTCAACTTAAGAACAAACCTACAGTCCCTATCTTGTACGTAACTGGGGGACTGCCTGTACTGTCCTTTATAAAGAAGTATGCCTTTAATTTCTAGTAAATGGTTGTTTTCTGTTTAGAAGATACATATTTTGAGGATTATTTTAATTGCCCCTTTATTCCATTATGAGTTACAGCAGGAGATTTTGGTCTGTTTATGTAGTTTGCCTGTTTTTACACTTTTTTTTTTTTGTAAAGAACATTGATTGGACTATATATTTATATTTCTGTAACTCCTATAATTGCTGCTGCTGCTTCTAGCACGTGAATATCTTTTTAAGTTTGTTGTAGTTTTTTCTTTTGGCTGGAATATTTGCTATTATGAAATCTTTCCCTAAGACAAGCTCATTTCCTCACTCCTGAGTATTTAGCTGTACAATCATAACATTTTCTTCAAGATTTTTGTATAGAATGATTCATAAAAAATTAATGTTATTACATAGAATAATATTACAATCTATGAGGAAGGCATTAGTACAATGAATACTCTCCTTTATATGACTTAAAGGGAAATTTGAGATAGCTAGTGCATTATATAATATGTTGTTTTGGAGAACAAAAGAATAAACATATTGCTTTCTTTTTCATTCTGGCACAACAAACCGTGTACTGTTAATTATCTGTAGAGATAGCCTTACTTTAGGGAAACAGTGAAACTCAAAGGATTATTAAAGGGTAGAATCATCTTCATATGTTTTATTTCATCCAAGAACAGTCATAGGAGAGATAAGTCAAATACAGGACTATGTAGCACTTTAAAGACTAACGAGTGTTTCTCTTATTTCCTTCAGTGTGAGCATAAAACAACGTTTGTTGTTCCTGCATTACTCTTATATGTTAGGCCCTGATTCAGGAAAGCACTTATGCATATGTTTAAGTCAACTCTATTCAAAAGAACACTTAAGTATATGCTTAAAGTTAAGCAGGCATGAATTTCATTTTAATTGACATTTTTATGCACTCCCCTGAATAAGAATTGTTTTCTGAATTAAACCCTTAGTGCTGAAATATTTTGGAAGCACTGCTAATATAAAAAAGCTAAATGACAAAACAAAAAAATAAAAAAAGCGCTTGCCAAAATAAGTAACAAATTTGAATTTGGCATGTCTGGATTCAGTAGGTTCTACCAAAGTTTCTTGAAGTATCAATTAATGGGGAAACATGCACACCGTCTAGCTTTGGAATGATATCCTCAACTGTTAAACAAGAATATCACTCCTATTTTCCTGTTTTGTTAATTTGTTTTTGGTCAACATGTATTTTTACGTTTCTAGCCTGGTCCATTGTGTAAGTTCTTTCAATCTAGTTTCTCCTTGTTCTTGAAAAGAAATGAGATTCTGTAGTCTTTGTTAATACTATAGGGAATTACCCCTTCAGTTTTTTCCTTACTGACTCAAAATTCAAAAGACACCCATTTCCCAAACACTCCTTCCAATCTCGTGTATCAGCTCTATTCTGAAAACATAACTCCACAGGTTGTTAACCTATGACCTTATTATACTCTAATCTGGACAAACAGTCATTGTATGTTGTCTCATTTATAAACTGCTCTTTCAAGTCTAGTATGTCCACTGGGCTATCCTGGATAACATTTGTGATTTTAGCTTGGATTCGTAATGAAGACCATTGTATATTGAGTGACAGTCAATGCATTAGTTCCAGTGTCTATTTTAAATCTCAACAGTTTACCATGAATTAGCAAATCCATTTTCCAGTGTTCATCAGTGTTATCAACACAAGTAATTGAACCTTACAAGAATGTCTCTACATGCTACCACTTAATACCTTTTGTTCAGCACACAACTGCAAAATGGCCTTTTTTTTCTATGGCATTTTTGCATTTCTGGCTGGATATTCAGCTACACACATGAGCAGCTTTTGTGAATTCTTTGTGTATTTAAGGGCACATGCTTGCTTTGTCTGTGCCCTTTTTCTGCTTAGGAATATTTTAATAAGGTCTGCTTCAACTACTAGGGCAGCCTCTTGACCTGACTTCACCTTTGTAGTGATATGTCATCTCAGTGGCATGCTCTAGGGTCCAATTTGTTTATGACTGGAGATCATCCCTTCAATCCTTTTCAGAAATACCCATTACCAGTCTGTTTCAAATGTGTTCACTTTTAGTAATCTCAAAGTTACAGCATTATGGCTTGACAGATGCTTCGGTGGGTTCCCTTGTCTTTTGTTTATGCTAGTAAAAGCCCAGTTATGTATGCCATCTGTGGGCAATGTAGGTGCATCCGTAACCTCTAGAGCGCTTCCCTATGTCCAGATGTGGTGCTGCAGGGGTCCTTTCATTCAAGTGCCCCCTCCGCTCCTTCTGACATCAAGACACTTTGTTGTCTTATGTAGCTCTCCTACTAAATCACTGCTCAGTATGTTTTCTGGTTAACTGAAAAGTCCAAAATAAGAAATTCAAAGACCAATGAACTTAGATTCTCTTCCAGCTGTCGAGCAACCCCCAACCTATATATCTACATGCCCTCCTCCCCACCCAAGCCCATCTGTGATCCCCTCTGGAATACATGTCCCCACAACTATCCTCTACCCCTGAAAGCCCAGGGATCCAGAAGGACAAACAGCCTGGTGTTTGGTTCCAGGCTTATGTGAAGTTTCTTGTGCACCATGGTATCCCTCCCTCATGGTGTGTAAGGAACTGCAGCTGCCAGAAACTGCTACCCCCAGCTGTGTCCTCCACTGAGAGAGCTGGTTTCTGCCAGATCCAGCAGCCCCTAGTGGTGACTAGCAGCACTGTAGCCCATTTCTCTGAGGGTATGTCTACACAGCAGCATTATTTCGGAATAACTGACATTATTTCAAAATAACATAGTGCACGTCTACACAGCAAGCCATTATTGCGAAATAATTTCAAGATGAAGGACTTCTTACTCCATCTCCTGTAACTCTAATTTCACGAGGAATAAGGGAAGTTGAAGGAAGAGTGTCCTTCCTTCAACTTCCTGCTGTCTAGACAGGGCCAAAAGCTGAATTAAGCAATTTCAACTTCAGCTATGCAATTGACATAGCTGAAGTTACCTATCTTAATTTGACTTCTGCCCTACTATGTAAATGTACTCCGAGGGAAAGGAAATTCTGCACATACAACATTAGTTTTGCACAGCAGAATTTACCAGATGATTCAAGAACTAACTACAGCAAAAGGACGTAACGAAGAGAATTTGGACCCCGAAAGCAAGTGTTAGTGCTGTTACTCACATTGGAAGCTAAGTTCTTGGCAGGTGGGAAGGGTCAGCCCTGTGAATTATGAAGTTTGTCAGCCAGACCAGAAGAAGAAAAAACAAACGTATCATGTCAATCTGTTAAAACCCTGCACACCCAGGATACAGCTACACTGTGGGGGGTTTTCAAAGAAGGTATGCAAATTGCACTCACCTTTGCATATCTTCTTCTGATTCTTTTTCCAGAAGAGGATTTTCTGATATTTGGCCTATCTACACAAGGCCATATTTTATGAGGAATAAGGGGGCTTCCGAAAGAGGGTTTTTTTCTGACAGTTGGCCCTGTGTAGATGGGCCAAATATCTGAAAATCCTCTTCTGGAAAAAGAATCGGAAGAAGATATGCAAATGTGAATGCAATTTGTATACCTTCGAAAAAAACCAACACAGTGTAGCCGTACCCCCAGTAAAAGGGATCCTTATATCTTCATACCTCTATAAACCAAAACTAGGACCATCAATACTAACACCTGTTACAGGCTCAGAAACCCAACTGGAGGAATATTTGAACCCCAGGCAACAAAGGCAGACCAAGCTCCTAAGTTCAAAACCATCTTCTCAGAGAGTCCAGAACAAATGAATCTGATATTCTATCACCTTAAGACAGATCTTGGGAAGATGGTGCAGGAACTATACAATTGCCATCTAAGAAGATGCAGGCTCTAGTCAAAGATGAACTGGAGAAGATGCAGAAGCTGGGATGCCATCATGGAATTTCAAAGCACTTTGTGTAGTCCAATACTTCTGGTTCGCAATCCCAACCCCTCAGTCAAGCTTTGTGTAGATTTCCGAAAAGTAAATAAGATCTCTGCATTCTATGCCTACCCTATCCCTCATGTAGATGACATCCTTGAGTGTATAGAGGAATCCCAGTATATAACAATGTTGGCTCTGAAGAAAGAATACTGGCAAATTCTTCTGAAGATAGTGCCTTGGGAAAAGATTACCTTTGTCTACGCCCTGGTGACTCTGAGTTTAGAACCATGCCTTTTGGCCTATATGGGACAACAGCCATCTTCCAAAGCTTGATGGATGAAATACTACAACTACATATGGATTAGATGGCCAGTGCCACCTATTTAGACAATATAGTAATCTTCAGCCATGACTAGGAGTTTCATTTAGAGAAAGTAACAGCTCTTCTGTGCTTCTTAAAAGCAGCTGGGCTAATGGCAAACCTGGCCAAATGTGTTTTCAGCAAGGAGGAGACACAACACCTAGAGTACCTTCAAGGAGATGTGGTGATCAAAACCTTAACTGATTAGATGCAGGCCTTAAGAGATTCTCCGGCCCCCCCATGATAAACATACCAGATATGGTCCATTTTAGGCCTAGCTGGCAATTATAGAAAATTCATAGTGCTATTGATTTGCCACATTAGCAAAACTCCAGAAAGTATGATGGAGTGTTGAATGCCAGGCAACAGTCCAAAAAATTAGAGATTCTGTGCAGCCAATTGGTCTTACAGACCCCAGACTTTGAAAGGCTCTTTATATTCCAAACTAATGCCTTAGACTAATGGTGACTAATGCATCACCATAGGGGAAGTACTGTCCAAAGAATATGACAGCTGGTGTTCTACTTCAGTCATAAGTTGCTTGTTCATGAACGAGCCTATGCAGTAATTGAAAAGAAGTGTCTCATAGTAAATGGGGCCACTGAAACACTTCTATTTTCTACTATGCTACCACTTTCAATTAGTCTACCATGCTCCACTGAAATGGCTGAACTGTATGAAGGACATGAGTGCAAGACTTATGAAGTGGTATCATAGCCTGCAGCCTTACTCCTCTTGGTGGCGTATCACTCCAACCATCAGAATAAGAATGCAGATTTCTTCTCCCAGGAAAGAAGAGCAGTATTTCCACAGAAAGTGTTCCCATTTAATTCCAAAAAGAGGAGATATCAGAGCTGAGCCCTGGTAAGACCAGGTGCTGGCCTGCTCCCTGACTAATTTCATTGCTAGGTAACCAAAGAGCCCAGCTTCACTGTCTTGGAACTGACAATAACCACAACCCTTGAATGGCTACTATTATAACAACTCTGCATATTAGCCCGGCTGTTCCTGGAGGATTCTGTACCATCACACAATGCAACATTTGGCAGAAAGCATGTAAATCCTTCAAGTGGTCCCTCAGCTGTAAAACATACTGTATCGCATTTGGTGTTATATTGACTTTTTCTACACAATCCCAAAAGCACCACAGCTTTTGTAATTCCTACTCATTAACCTATTCCACTGTTGTTAATTTTGGACTGGCAGATGATTAGTTAAGACTGGAAGAGTTTAACTCTGTTCCATAATTGCATTCCAGAGTTGGACAACCTATTTTGATATGTCCATTTTGCACACAATGGAAACAGATTACTTCTTGTGATGAAGTATGAGGTGGCATAGTGTATGAGGCATTGGTCTGACCATGCCTCCAGGTTTAGACTTTGGAGAGTCTGGGGAAAAATAGATTAGAGCTAGTTCCTGTTGTATGGTCTGTCTGCCCAGAGTGAAGAGAGTCCCCTGGAAGTGTATGATCTTGAAGTGGCCAAATCTCATATGGACCCATGGGCCATGGAGAGATGGGATCTCTTTCCAGGCTGATCTTGTAAAGTGTCAGTCTTTAAGTAATTTTCAGTGAGCCTCAATGCTTCATCTAGAGTCTCCAGTTGGTGTTTCTACCTCTGCTCTCATATAGGAGCAGGGAGAATTCAGAAGAATTGCTCCATAGTTATAAACTCAGGCTACGTCTACACTGCAGGCTTCTTGCCCAAGAAGTTTTTTGCAGAAGAGATCTTTTGCAAAAACTTCTTGCGCAAGATTGCATCCACACTGCAAAAGCTTATTGGAAAAGTGATGTGCTTTTGTACAAGAGAGCGTCTAGACTGCATGGACGCTCTCTCACAAGAAAGCTCTGCTTGCCGTTAACAGAACGGCCAGCAGGGCACTTGTGCTTGTTTCGATAGCTGTTTTTGTGCAAAAACTTCCTGCTGCTCATCCACACACACCTTTTTGCGCAATAACTCTTGCGCAAAAAGGAGTTATTCCTTGTAGAAAAAGGAATACCTACACCTCAAAAACTCCTCTGTTCTGCTGATTCGCTGTAAATGTTATTGCATAAAAATGTGCTTGAGGTGTGGATGCTCCATGAGTTTTCACGCAAAAACTCTGCAGTGTAGACATAACCTCAGCCACCTGCCTGCCTGTCCTTATTTCTGGTTTCATCTGCTTCCATCTGATGTCTTTAAGATTCAGTGCTAGCATCTTATGTTGTATGGACAGGCTAAACTTTGGTTTGCTGAAACCATGACAGTAAGTCTCCTCATTTATTTTGAATATGGCTGCCTTTGTCATTTGATAGTTGAGAGAAGATTGATGATCTACTGTGCCGAAGGCTGTCTATGATGCTCCCGTCAAGACATCTGCCAAGCAGATCGCCCTCATTTCAGGATTCCAGTAGGCACAAGTTGCAGCACATTGAAAAGTCTCTAAAATGGCCTCTGGGTTATTGCTGAGCATCCTCTTCAATAACATAGGGATGTCTGACCAACCTCCCACATCTATCTAAACATCAGCCATCAAATGTGAATGTCTTCCAGCCAACACTCGAACTAAGTTATCCAGATGCTTTTGCTGAGCAACTACCATCACTAACATTTGCTGGTTTTGATATTGAGCCAGGGTTTGGGCTTCTTGTTGCTGGGCCACCACTTGCAACTCATTTATAGAGGGCCTTCAAGATGTTGTGTCAGAGCTTGCATATGTTGATGTTGCTTTTGCATGGCTGTCTGTTCTAAGGGTGTAGTGCATTGTGGGGCTAATAGTCAAAGGCTTCCTCCGTCTTAAAATTCTTTGTGGATTGAAGGGTCTTATGTGTGATTATATGCAGAATCCCACTTCAGTACTACATCTCGGTGGACACCCTTGCATCCAGAGCACTTCCTCCTGTCTAGGTGTGGTGCTACACGTGTCCTTTCACTCTAGCATGCCCTTCTGGCTTCCGTGTAGTCTGTCATCTTATGAGGCCTAGCTCTCCTGATAACAGTGCAATCTGGCCTCTTTTGTGGATAACAGAAAATTCCAAAAGTAAGGAACTCGAAGTGCAAAGGCCTGAAAGCCTCTCCTCTGGTCTTTGTCTGACACTCATAGTCCTTGGCTTTCCCCCAGTCCCAAGGAAAGGATAAGGGAACCCAGGTCCACCTGTTCTATTGGATTCCAGTTGAGGAAGCCTTTTTCAGAACTGTCAAAATTAACCTTTCCCTTGTTATACCCCTCAGCTGCTTGCTACCTCTGTGGACTTTCTACCTGTTTGTTCTGTTTCTCTCTCTGGAGTGTTGGAGTCTCTGGCAGCTTCTCACTAGTTTGTTAGCAGGAGCTTCTTTCCATAGTTCCTCTGTCAATGGCAGCTACCCGATATTCCTCCCTTACAGCCCTTTTATCCTATGCTATGGGGCTGCTAATCAATTCCAGCTGAGCCACGCAGGCAATTTCTGTGTTGAACATTGATTGTCAAACCAGCATGGGTTGTATAGATCCCATGACCTGCAGGAAGCAATAACTGACTTTTTTTTAGGACTATAGCAGAGTCATTCAACTTCCCTTTCTCTCTGGCTGTGTCCAGACTCGGGTTTTTTTCGGGAAAAGTAGCCTTTTTCCAAAAAAACTTCACCTGCGTCTAGACTGCAGCCGCGTTCTTTTGAAATTAAATCGAAAGAACGCGGCTTTTCTTTCGACGGCGGTAAACCTCATTTCATGAGGAAGAACGCCTTCTTTTGAAAGTGCTTCTTTCGAAAGAAGGCGTTCTTGAATGTAAATAGGGCTTCTTCGAAAGAGAGCATCCAGACTCACTGGGTGCTTTCTTTCGAAAAAGCGGCTTGCTCTTTCAAAAGTTCCGCGTGCAGTCTAGACGCTCTCTTTCGAAAGAGGCTCTTTCGAAAGTATCTTTCGAAAGAGCCTTTTTCGAAAGAGGCTTGCAGTCTAGACATAGCCTCTGATTGCCAAAACATTGAAAATGTGCTTAGCCTCTCATCCGATTGCGGATTGAGTGAGTTCACCAATGTTTTAACTATCCTTTTCTTAGGCATTGATAGCAATTGAAAGCATCTGGTTATCATGTTTGTGAGCATACATGTGCACATGCTTAATTTTGAAATGTTCTGGAGAACTAGGGTCAGAGTTAGGCCTTCTCCTTGTCAAAGTTGCACCAAATGTGATTTCAAGTTATTTAGTTAAAATGTTCCAAACTGCCATGTGGACATTCTTCATTTGACCAAAACTTACCTATATCAACTTAGCTTATCTATCAAGTTAAGGTGAACTGATTTGAGCCAAATTCTGTGCACACAGGGATTGTACTGTTTTAATTAAATAGGTTTAAAATCTCGTTTCCAGTTAATCTGCAATTTTGAAATTTACTCATAATATTGTTAGTTACTTTTCTCATTTCACTCATATCTTTTGTTCCCCAACCATGTGAATTACCCCATCTTAAAATCCATTAGATCTACTGGGACAAATTCAGATGTGAGGATGTTTAAATTACATATTGGGAAATGAATAGAAATCTAAATTGGTGTAAACTGATGTTACTTCCA
Source organism: Pelodiscus sinensis (assembly GCF_049634645.1). Taxonomy (NCBI): domain Eukaryota; kingdom Metazoa; phylum Chordata; order Testudines; family Trionychidae; genus Pelodiscus; species Pelodiscus sinensis. The sequence goes on along the minus strand of NC_134713.1, from coordinate 96,389,026 downwards.
GGGACATCATAGATTTCAATAAGAGCAAGGCATTGTTCCATATCATAACACATGAAGCCAAAGGTCTTCTTAAACAAAATTTGTTTAAGAACAATAGCAATCTGCAAATAAAACAGCTAAAACTTCTTCTGGGGTGTGATCTTGTTGTTAAGGCATAGCACTGGGATTTAGGATAAGAAAATTAAATTCCTGGCTCTGCCAGACTTTTACTCTGTGATCTTGGGCAAGTCACCTAACATGGGCATCATAATATTTTCCTGCTTTAACAGGTTGTTGTGGGAAATCATTCATTAATATTTGGATGGTCTCTGTTTCTGTGGTGATGGAATCCAAATGAATACCTACATAAAATAAAATTTGCAAATACTGTCTGTTCTGTTTATAACTAGAAAAGAACTCTCACTATTCAGTAAGCAAACCTAAATGCTGGGAAGATTTCACTTCTGTGGCTGGTTGATAACACCAATGCTACCGTTTAAAAAAGATGTCCCTCGTGTCTTTTGAAAATTCATCTTTCAGTATTCATACTTAGCATATATATTACAGGTTTTATAACTAATTACCATACTGTTTTTCTATACGACAAAGTTAATGGAATTCTATCTTTTGATTGAACACACTATGTTACTGAGAGATAAGGTATTCATCAAAAATACAAAGCTAGAGCACATATTTTCAAGCTGATCATAATATAAATAAAGCAGGTCAAATTCACTGCTGGTATATTCTTTGCTTATTTGCTTTTGCTTACACCAGCAGAGAATGGATACTATTATCCTATTGATTTTGTTACCTCATATTTTACAAAGTAAGTTTACATAAAGTCCACTAAATCACTCATTGGCTACAGTTCATTAATTTCCTTAATCGTTTAAGCATCAGAATGGGACCATTTTCATAAACACCTGTGTTTCTAACTGAGGTTGTCTTGGATTCTAACGTACCTGTGTATATGACGGTGGGGTTTTTTTAAGTTGAAAGAAAGAGTGATTTTTAATGGGGAGGAAGTTAAATGTTACATAACCACTAATGTAACAGGAATTAAGATGATGGCATCAATTCACAATCTGAAAATGTAAATATTTCTTTAAAACCATGGAGAATCAGAATTTTAGATAAAGAAGAAAGATCAAAGTAAAGTTTTCAAGAGCACCAACTAATTTTAAAACCTCATTCCCATTTTTAAAAGTGATAAAGGCACATCATAGCCTAATTAACTTTTAATGAGACTTAGGCTCCTCAGTGCCTATGCCATTTTTGAAAATAAGCTTTTAAGCTTCTAAGTCACTTAGAGCTTGTTTATACTGCAGTTGGGAGCATGCTTCCCAATGTGGGTCGACAGACGTACGCTAGCTGCACATGAACTATTGCAATAAAAATAACCATGTGGACATTGTAGCATGGGTAGTAGCATAGGCTAGCTGCCAGAGTCCAAACCTGCCTGACTGGCTGGGTGCCTCACTCAATCCATCACTTATGCCGTAACATCCACAAGGCTGTTTTTTGCACACTAGTTCCTGCAGAAATGGCATGAATCTGTATACCCAGGATGGGAGGCATGCTTCCAGGTGCATTGTAAACACGCTCTTGGGTGACTTTTGAAAATGTTGCCTCCCCACACCACTTAATATCATTTTGAAACTTATATCACATCCAGAAAGGTCAAGCAGAAAATATACTTACTACACTAAAAGAGACGAAAGTCAGATGGCCAAAGATTTTTTTTTTAAAGTCTCCAGGTATCTTTTCCCTGGAGTAGATCCTCTTATTTTCCCTCTTCTTTCATGCCAGGTGATGTCATTGTGGTCAGGGCCAGCTAACATGGCTTTTCTGATCTCTGTATAGATTGTATTCAGCAGTTTAAAGGTACAGTAATTGCTAATGTAGTGAGAACGCTAGATTTTTGTCCTTTTTTCCTTTTAGCATGTGTAAAAATCTTAAATGTTTTTGAATCTGAAATATTTGTTTTCTTTCATTAGAAATCCTAGTTTCTCTTGGAAGACTGGAGAATGTACAGAATGGTAATATTAGAGAGGCCATGCAGGTGAAACTTGATAAAATTGGAGGGGAAATTATTTTTATGCAGTCTATTAAAAATTGTCCTTGAATACTCAAATACTCAAACTGTTGAGGAAAAGCAGACTTTGTTAAATATTTAACAGTCTGACCCTTTCTTAAGGCTAGGGAAGCCACAAAACACATCTAAGACCTATAACAAGTCCTTCAGCTACAGAAGAGACCTTCTGATGAAAGAGAAAATATGGGGTGAAAAGTGGCTTCATTGAAGTAAATGGTTTTGAAAAAGAAATGTGGTGTTTTTATTTATATATAATGAAGAAACAAAAAATATCACAAACCTGAATTTTATTCTCTTTTACAAGTTAAATTAAAAATATCTAGAAAGTCAATAAAAAAAATCATTTGGGGCCTGATCCAACATCCATGGAAGTCAATGAAAGGACTTCCATTGACTGCAATGGACACTGGATTGGGCCCTTTCAGGAAGCATTTTGGGCAACTCTTGCCAACCGTTATTTCATGTAAGAGAAATGGGGTTATCTCCCTTGTGCACTCTAGGCTTCTATCAGCAACATGGCATGTAAATAAGTGAGCTAAAGTAAAGGAAAAGCAGAAACTGTTCCTATAGTTCAGTACAGTGGGTGTGTTTGTTGTTAAAGAATATCAACAAAATGACACATTAGAGAGAGAGAATAAATCACAGAATGAGACTGGGAGGCAAAGCAGTAGAGAGGGTTGGAAGCAATTCCACAGTTTGTCTAAATAAAAAAACAGTCCAATCATGTTAAGACCTGAGCCAGTGGGAAAATACAGTTTCACCATGTTAAAATTTTACATTGTTTTTCAGCTGTAACAAAAAGGAGAGCCTTCTTTTAAAAAGTGAAAAATGTTCCAGCAAGATTAGGAACAGGAAGCTAACTCTATGCCAAATTATCACTGATATTCAGCCTTTACAGCTGTGTTCTCTCCCTCACCTTAATTCAGAGATGGGAAATCCCCTTACTTTAGTTTCAGAAAATGTAGAAGTATGAATCTCAATAACTGTCTCAGCCTGTGGCCCTTTCTTTAGACTCTGGAGACTGACCAATGAGATATAAATGAAGACCTCAGTCCGGCAACTGGCTTCATGTGGAAAAATCCTGCGTTTGCACAAAACTCCATTGATACTACTTGGGTCCACAAGGATGTAAGCGGGAGACAGTTGCAGGATATCAATTAGATCTTTTCCTTTCTAGAAAAAAATTTCTTCACTTTCTCAAAATGAAACATTTCAGCATAAATATTTTAATATGATAACACCATTTCTGAAAAACCCAATGTTTTAGAATTTTCATCTGTGGCAAATTTTCATTTTTTGTCCTAATTCAGAAATTCTTCTTTGAGTGCTTCTTCATGTCCATTCTTTATAGGTGTGTGCGCACTGCGTGCACAAGTTCCAGAAGCTTTTTCCCTCAGCAGTACCTGTCAGGCCAGTCAGGGAGCCCCTGGGAGTGGCGCCTGCATATCAGTGCATATTTACCCCTGCTTGCCTTCCACCCCTCAGTTCCTTCTTACTGCCCCTGATGGTTGTTGGAACGCTTCTTGCTTGCACTTGCAAGTGTATCCTTAGCAATTCATCTGTAAATAGTTTTCATTTAAATAGTTAGACAGTTGTTAGTAGAGTAGTTTAGTTAGTGTTGGTGGGAGTTTCCCATGATCATTTCCTCTCCTCTGCCTGGGCCGCATGGCTTCAGTCCTTGTTTGGGTGCTTGAAACTCATGCCCTGTGGCAATCCCCACAATGACTGTTCCAAGTGTCTTAGGGAGGGACACCTAACTGATAGCTGCAAGATTTTCAGAGCTTTTAAGGTTAGGACCAAAACAGAAAGGGATGCCAGGCTTACATTTCTACTTATGGAGTTGGCCTTCCAACCTCCGGCACCAGCTTTGGCTCCCGCAGTTTGAAGTGCACTGGCATCGGTGTGTGAGCCGTCAGCAACACTGAGACCTTCTGCAGCACCAGGCCCTGATATGGCACCTTGGCACTGCTCTCAATTCTGGTGCTGCAGAAGAGGATGAAGGCCCGCAAAGGCAGATCCCTGACCCACCACGAGCACAGAGTGCATCTGCAAGTAGGATACTTAGTGGCTCGATCATCATCATCACCAGTCAAACTCGGTGCGGGCAGGCACTCTGGACTTGCAGGACATGCCTTTGGAGGGTGTCTGACAACCCTCCACACCGGATCCCTTTGACCCAGCTCAGGACTTAATAGAGCTGACATCTTCACCAGGCTCGGCACCACCAGCAGAGTACTGTGATGAGTCCCGTGCCATGGCACCACCAGACATTTGGCACCGTGCCCTTTGTCAACATGGGCACTGGCCATCTCATCTACCCACCTGGCACCAGCGCCTCCAGCACGACCACAGTCCCCAGTACCAGGACCTCCTGAAGCACACATGCCGCCTGCTCTTGCTTGTCCGCCTCCAGGGCAAGCCAATGGCTATGGCACATCACCAGGCTCAGCACCACTCACAAGCACCATCGTCTGTGGTACTGCCTTGGTTGGCCTCAGAATGCTCTTTGGAGTCAGAGGCAGAGTCAGTGCTATTGAGAGCCTCGTCCTGCAGGTCTTGATCTCGGCACCACTCATGCTGAAAGCACCGATCATGGCACCATAGCCTGGCTTCTCACCAGGCATGGCCTCCTTAGTGGCAACCTCAAGTCCAATGGCCATTCTAGACCCCATGGGCTTATCATTAAACCCAAGGGCAGACAAGATCTCAGAGGGGTCCACTTACTCCTACCCCCAAGGCACCCCATCAGCTATACCCTTTCCTCAGGCACCAGTGTCAGACCGCAGGCTGAGCTCACAAAAGGAAGAAGGCAGACTACCTGTAGAGAGTGAGACCATGTCTAGCCTGCTGACAGTCTTGGGCCCTCCCCACACCCAAGATAGTCATCAGGGTGGGGAACAGCTGCCACCCAGGGACCACCTTTGTGGTCCCCTGATGAGGCCCTAGCTGACCCTTCACCTTTTATGCTAGCAATGGACATGACAGCCCATCAAGAGCTCTTGAAGAGACTAGCCCAAAACCTAGTGGTCCAGGCAGAGGAAGCTGTGGACAGGGAAGTTGTGGATGAGAGTATTGCAGGGCCCAGGGCAGCACAATTTCATGGGGCCGCTCTCACCAGGCATCTCCTCTCTCACCTGTGTTGCGCGGCGTTTCAGCACGTCGCACAAGCGCTCCTCCACCATGCAGTGCGCGGCACCGGGGAATTTAAAGTGCGGTATCCCGCCGGGCCAGTCTGCCCCTGAGTGCAGAGCCCAGGGCAGTTGCCCCACTCGGCCTGCCCTATATCCACAGCTGGTTGTGGAGGATTTGGTCCCTATGGTAGATATTCTTACAGCAGATGCTCCTGCCAGGGTGACACTCCTGCTAAATAAGACAGTTGCCAAAATCTCCAAAACACTGTGGCAAACCCCTGCTCCGATCCTCCCGACACAGAAGGGGTGGAATGACGATATTATGTGCCCCAATCTGGCCATGAGCACCTATTCGCCCAACCTCCCCCAGGGTCCTTGGTACTGGAGGCTGCCAACTATAGGAAAAGGCAGGGACAGCCAGACCAACTCCAAAAAGTAAAGAGCCCAAGAAGCTGGACCTTGTAGGCCACAAGGCCTATGCCACAGCAGGCCTACAACTGAGAATTGCCAACCAGCAGGCAAAGCTCAGTATATACTCTTACAACTCTTGGGTGACTATGGATAAGTCCAAAGAACTATTTCCATGTGATTCCCAGCAGGAGTTTGGTGCACTGGCAAGAGGCAAGATTGTATCTTGCACCACACTTCAGGCAGCTTTGGATGCTGCATACTCCGCTGCCTGTTCCATGGCCATGGGCATTGTCATGTGGCAGAGTTCCTGGCTGCAAGTCTCAGGTATCTCACCCGAGGTGCAAACCATATTCAGGATCTTCCGTTTGAAGGGTCTAGACTGTTTTCTGAACAGACAGACAGCAAATTGCATAGCCTCAAGGACTCCAGGGTCACATTGAAGTCTTTGTGCATTCATATGCTGGCCCTACAAAGGCATCCCCTCTCCACCCTTATCAGCAGGGCCCAGAGGTCGGACTCCAGCAGGAGGAGGAACCATAGTAATAACAGAAGGGACAACAGGAGACGGTCCTGTTCTACCTCAAACCAGGACGCAGGCCTCTCTAACAAGGCACAAGGGCCTGGGTCAGGCTTTTGAAGGTGCGCCCAAGGATGGAGTTACAGTCCCAACACTAGATCATCCCTTTGTCAACTGTTTATTCCACTTTCACTGTGCCTGGAGCAGGATCATCTCGGATTGGTGGGTCCTAGACACAGCAGTGGGATATTCTATCTCATTCCTTGCTGTCCTATCCTGCCATGCTCCTCCCACAGTCCCTCTTCAGGGACCTTCTCACAAGCACCTTCTTCATCTGGAAGTTTGTTCGCTCCTGCACCTGGGGGCAGTGGAATTGGTTCTGCCAGAGTTCAGGGGAAAGGGGTTTTACTCCTATTACTTTTTAATCCCAAAATCCAAAGAGGGTCTTCTCCCCATTCTGGATCTCAGAGAGCTCAATGCCTTCGTAAAGAAGACAAGGTTCAGAATGGTCACATTAGCTTTGATCATTCCCTCCCTTGATCTAGGGGACTGGTATGCCACCCTTGACTTAAAAGATGCATCTTTCCATATTTCTGTTATTCCACCGCCCAGGAAGTTCCTCCGATTTATGATCGGAAGAGACAATTACCAGTTTGTGGTCCTCCCATTTGGCCTGTCTGCAGCCTCCAAGGTCTTTAAGAAACATATGGCAGTGGTGGCAGCCTTCCTCAGGAGGTGCAGAGTGCAAGTTTCCCCCTACTTAGGTGACTGGCTAATCGGGGCATACGGACCTGGTCAAAGATACCTTTATTCAACAAGGTCTAATGCTAAATGAGGAGAAGTCCACCCTTGTCTCACAGATAGTAGAGTTCATGGGAGCACAGCTGAACTCAACAACAGCTATGGCATCCCTTCCAAGGGCCAGGTTCATAGCCATAACAGACATTATTCTGGGTCTATGGGCATTGCCTCTGACAATAGCCTGGAATTGCATGAGGCTGCTAGGCCATAAGGCATCATGCACATATGTGGTGCAGCATGCCAGGCTATGCCTCGCCCCTTGCAGGTGTGGCTCACTCAGATATACAACTCAGCTCATTCACCAACAGATATAGTGGTCTCACAACCCTCAGAAGTCCTGGTCTCCCTGGACTGGTGGCTTCAGGAAGATGTGGTTTGTGGATGCGGTCCCCTTCACCAGGCAGACTCCATCAGACCAATTAGTGACGGACACTTCGGACATGGGTTGGGGAGTGCATCTCGTGGACCTCAGGACACAAGGTATGTGGGCATGTGCCAAGCAGTCACTGCATATAAACACATTAGGGAACTGACAGCAGTTTGTCTTGCTTGTCAGGTTTTTTTGCCTCACCTGAAAAGCAGATGCATTTCGGTGCTGACAGACAATATGGCAGTAATGTTCGATATCAACAGACAGGGTGGAGTTCAATCTTCTCCCCTGTGTTAGGAAGCCCTGGCCCTATGGGAACTCTGTATCGCACATGCAATTCACCTGGAGGCTACATGCCTCCCGGGGACATGCAATTTTCTGGCAGACCACGTGCGTCTTTCAGAGCACCTGAGTGGTCCCTCAGGCATGACATAGTCCAAGATACCTTCTGTAGGTGGGGGTTTCCCCACTTAGACTTTTTGCTCTGCACAGCAATAGCAAGTGCCAGCGCTTCTGCTCATACCTGAATCACAGACTAGGGTCGGTGGGGGATGCGCTTCTCATACACTCGCTTCCATGCCCCCAGTATGCCTTTCTCCCCTTCTTGTTAACACACCAGGTCCTCCTCAGGGTGCGGAGGTACAAGGTCTTAGTGATCTTGGAAGCTCCAGTGTGGCCCTGCCAGCACTGGTTCCCCACACTGTTGGATCTATCAGTAGAGGGGCCGTTTGCTCCCATTGCTCCCCAACCTGATTACCCAGGATCTAGGTCAGGGCCAGCTCTGTCACCCAAATCTCCAGTCCCTACATCTCACAGTATGGAAGATTCGTGGTTGAGGAGAGTTGAGTGCCTTTGTTTGGAATTAGTGAGGAGAGTGCTCTTGGAGAAAGGAAACCCTCCACTAGAGCCATGTATGTGGCTAAGTCTCATCATGGGCATCGCAGAAGAGGGTTGACCCACTCCAAAGGCCTATCCCACTTTTTCTTTGTTAGAACTCAGGCATCAAGGTCTGTCTACTTCAGTGTTGGTCCACCTAGCAGCCATTTCGGCATTCCACCTGGGAAAGCAGAGTCGAATTTTCACTAACGCAACAGTTAAGCGGTTCCTGAAGGGGATGGAGAGATTGTACCCTCATGTCTGAGAGTCCCATCACAATGGGACTTCAACCTGGTTCTCATGAGACTCATGGGCCTCTGGCAGAGCTGTTAGCTACATGCTCCCTAATGCATCTCTCCTGGAAGGTGACATTCCTGGTGGCCATCATGTCAGCTAGAAGGGAATCAGAACTAAAAGCCCTCGCATGAGAGCCCCCATACACCATATTCTTTAAGGACAAAATTAAACTATGTCCTCACCTGATGTTCCTGCCCAAGGTGGTATCACAATTCCATACGTCCCAGGACATTTTCTACTTGAAACCTCACTCCACTCACAAAGAACAGATATTACGCTCATTAGATGTGAGGAGAGCATTAATGTTTTATTTGGAAAGAACAAAGCCAATCTGTAGGTCCACGCAGCTCTTTATTTCAATAGCAGAGAGGATGAGGGGCCTTCCAATATCGGCCTCGTGCCCATCTTTGTGGATTGCATCATGTGTTAGGACGTGTTATGGCCTTACAAATAGACTGGCTCCTCCCATCACAGCCCATTCCACAAGGGAACAAGCCTCATCCACAGCCTTTCTGGCACAGGTACCCATCTTGGATGTCTGCAGGACAGCCACTTGGTCGTCAGTGCACATGTTTACCAGCCTAATAATTGCGCATTAGGCAGGGATGATGCAGCCCTTAGTAGGGCAGTGTTTCAGTCCATGTCATTTAGTCTCCAACCCCACCTCCATAGATAGAGCTTGGGAGTCACCTACATAGAATGGACATGAACAAGCACTTGAAGAAGAAAAAATGGTTACTTACCTCTTGTAACTGTTGTTCTTCAAAATGTGTTGCTCATGTCCATTCACAATCCCAGTCACTTCCCCTTCATTGGAGATCTCTGGCAAGAAAGAACTGAGGGGGTGTAGGGCCAACAGGGCTATATCTGCGTTGATATACAGGTGCCATTCCAAGGGGCTCCCTGGCTGGCCCAATGGGTACTGCTGAGGGAAAAAGCTTCTGGAACTTGTGCGCATGGCACGCATACACCTGCATGGAATGGAGATAAGCAACACATCGAAGAACAGTTACGAGAGATAAGTAACCATTTTTTCCATTTTCTGACCAGTTCTAAAGCATATCTTCACATCATTCTCCTCTCACTTACACATGATGCATCTCAGTTCAGATATTCTGCTCTTCTCTCATTTAGTGTTCTCTAATTCACTCATACCCCTCCTCAGCCAGAGAGCTTGTCCCCTGGGCTGATCAGTGATGTTCTTCATCTTCCATCCGTTCTAATACACTTATGCAGACAGAACTATAATTAAAAACTGAGTCCAACTCCAGTAGAAGTCAATAGGACATCTCTTATTGACCTAAATAGGAATTGCCAGACCCTTAATTATGTGCTCACTGTTTTTAAAATAAACTCTAGTGTAGTTCTAGAAAAATTTTAGCCTCTGGCCAAAAATTCCAGAGGCTAAAGTTTTATCCACTGCCTAGATACAGCATTGAATATGGGTATTAACCTGCCCAGCCTACTGCATCATGGTAGTTCCACTCTATGTTTGTATTAGTCAGCAGCAGTGTGATGCATCAACAGCATACTGGGCCCATAATCCAGAGGGTAATAGACTGAAATAATTGTTTGCTCCACTGTTTTAGATGCTCAGGTTCCAATGACCTGGTAAAAGAATCTAGCTCAGCAGTTCCCAACCTTTTCCAGATGGGGACTCATTTTGACAATTCAGGAAGACTTGGTGACCCAAGGCAATTAAAAAACAGTGGTGGGGGGGACGGGGACAGAGCCCCCTAGGGAGACATTTGGTGATCCTTTTGAAATGTAATGGCAACCCGTATTTGGGACGCGACCCATAGGTTGGGAAACTCTGCTAGATGGAACAAAAGGAAGACCATATCAAAATTTAGTAATGCTTGTTTAATTCTGGTGAGATGTTTTCTTTAGGTTTTCTAGTTAACACATGGATTATTATTATGATGGAGAGAATGAAAGCTGTATAAGCCAATACACTTTAGTCCTCATCATGTAAACCTACCATTAAGGAAAATATCTATTTCATTGTATTATTTGATAGCAAATAGAGATATGCAGTGCTGCCTCTGAGTGTGCAATGCAAATGTATGACATATTCCTATATCACTGAATTAAAAAACATGCTTTGTTGAAAATTATATTCAATGGCTAGTTAGCTAGATATCAGTATTTCATGAGTTCTGAAGTCTCATCTACAACAACAAAACAATGTAGTATCTTTCATTCGTTTTCATTATTGCTTTTTTTAAACATAACCATTAAGTTAATCAAATGAAATGCTGAAATGAAATGAGCTATACAACAAACTAGAACAGGCCTAGAGCAAGGAACACATTTTAAATTATTTTTGTATTAATTTCCATCTCTTTAGTCTCTGATTGTGATGAATGATGTAACAAAAAACTCTAAGGGCCAGATCAAAAGCCTATTGAAGATAATAGGCGCTGTCATACTTTTATTAAAATCAATGTAAAGGTCTCACTTCAGGGGGAGAAAGGTTTAGAGTCTGGGGAACACTGAGCATGCTTGAAAATCCCATGCTACATTTGAATGCAATGTGCCAATTCTTGCAATTAGAGCTGGTGAAAAGTTTTCTGATGGAAATTTTCTGTCAAAAAATGTTGATTTAACTAAATTGAAATGTTTTGTGGGAATGTGTTGATTTAATTGAAATGTTTGTGGGAAATTATCAAAATGTTTTGTTTCAGTAAAGCCAGAGCATTTTGTTTTGATGTTATTGTTTCTACTTTTACAGCACATATTGTGTTACGTATAAATAGTATAATTATTATTTCAACTTTTTTTATATAAGGAAAACCAATGAAATTGAAAAAAAGTGTTTAGATGCTTGTCAGTATGTGTTCCCTTTCTGCTGGCTATCTGTCCCATGCACCAGAGATCAGAACACTTTAGTCAGACTTTCCATTGGTTGCACCTGCATTCTTCACATTGTCAAGCCCCTTCCTGAAGGCAAAAGTGGGACACAGCAACAACCCAACCTTCAGTTTCTTTCTGATCACCTATGTTCTGTGAAAAATTCTGAAATTTCAATATTTTGTTCTGATTTAGAATTAAACCAGATTTTGAAATCTTAGAATTTGCCAAAGCATTAAAATTCCAAATTTCAACTATTTCTATCTGCAAATTTTTCTCTGAGTGGTCTGGGTTTACAATTAACTGTAATGGGACCAGAGTCATGGACTTTGTTTTTTTTTATAATAAATATACATTTTTCCTACATCCTCCTTTCACTACTTCTTCACCGTCTTTTCTCTTGCTTCTCCACTGCCATTTCTTATTTTACACTTCTCCATTATAAGCCCTATAAGTCCACAAAACTTACATAAGCCAAACTAGAACTCAGGAATTTCAGGCTCCAACTCTTGTGCTTAGTTAATGCCTTTCTGTCTCCCAATCGCTTTTTAAATGCTTAGCCAAGCCCCATTAGACCTTAGCTCCTTGATCAAAAATATGTTCTTTGACTAGTCAGAAGTATAGGCTGTTAGCTAGGGTGATAGCTTGGGACTCTGGAGATGCGGGTTGAGTTCCTTGTTCTATCTCAGGCTTCCTGTGTGATTCTGAAAAAAACACTTAAAAGTCTGTCCATGTCTAAGTTCCTTATCTGTAAATCAGGGATAAAACAGCAATTTTCTGCCTCAGAGGGATATAATGAAATACACGCATGATACATTCTGAGGTGCTATGGTAATAGAGGCCATATAAGGATCACAGATAACAGACTCATTATTCCCTTCCTCAGGTTCTAATTGACTTTACTCAAGTCATTACATATCCAAGGATTTCTGCCATTAGGTTTCTAGTAGCTTTGATTCATTATTCAGGTTTTGTTTTATCGCAACTTAATTATTGTTTGATAATGAAAAGATACTGTAGCTGCTTTTCTACAACAACTCAAGGCTGCCTAGTGATATGCTCTACTTAAGCATGTGGGAGACCTGGAGTCAATTTTCAAGCTATTCTCTCTCAACTCTCCTGGAGAGAAGAAAAAAAAGCATTTCTTGTAATTAAAACATCACTTTACTTAGCCTAGCAGATTGAAAATTCTGAATTAAGAAACACTGGTCAGCATGATTAAAATCTAAACATATTTGGCAATAACTAGCATTTCTGAGCCTACTTGTGATGGCCATCTTGCTAAAAATGTTTAACAATGAAATTACATTTAAACTGTTACCTTTTAAATAGCCTCTAAAACCTCTCTACCATAGATTCTCCTGGTGACATCAATTAGGAAAATGCAGTCTCCTTCTTTAGGTTTTTTAACTTAGGTTAAACTAACCCATATTGTGATAAAATTCTAGTGATGACAAGACAGTTGTAATTTAACTCATGTTATTGGCTGTTGGGGGTCAACCCTAAAGGGCATTAGAGGACTTTTAATAGAACTTTTAATTAAAAAGGTTATTATTATTATCTATTATTATTTATTATTTAAGTCATAACAACAATCATAACAAAAAGTATTAGGTACCATTGAATATCATGGGTTCTACTGTAATTCACTTTATATGGTGTCAGACCATAATTCAATAGTAGTGTGCATAACTGAGTCTATGTTTTCACTGATATGTAAAGCTTACCCAGACTGACCAAAAAGGTGTCAACATGGGAGAGAGGGAGTAATATATCTTTAGTTACCTGAAAAAAGTAGCCCTTCCATTTTTTTCAAAGGTCTCAGATACTAGTTTAGTTATGAAATAACTATGAACTGGAAAAACAATAATAGGTATAAATGTGAAATGTGCATCTTATTCTGCCACAAAATTTTGTATTTCGTGTTCTGTATTTTGTATTTTACCACAGAGTGACTATCTGAGCCAGAGACTAGGGGTACAGCTTGACTACAAGTTTTTGTCGGAAAAATGTATGCAAAATGCGTTCCACATTTTGCATACCTTTTTCCATTTCGTTTGTTGGAAGAGGCTTTTCTGACATTTGGCCTGTTTAGACTGGGCTAAATGTCAGATAAAACCCTCTTTCAGAAGTTCCCTTCTATCTCGTAGAACAAGGAAAACGGGGGCTTCCAAAAGAGCGCGTTTGCTCTTCCACAAAAAAAAGCAGACAAGCAAACGCATTCCCCAGATGTCGTGGAGTTTTTTTGGGATGCCTACAGTCTAGCCATACCCTAGATGTCAGAACTCTTAGACTCTGATCCAAAGCCCACTGAAGTCAATGTGAATCCTAGAACTGTCTTCAATAAGCTATGGATGAGGCCATTGCTTTCCATTTCTGAATCTGCTATTGACTCACTGAAAATCCTTGAACGAGTTACTTAGAAATTAAAAAAAAATCTCCTGCTTTTGTTTTTAGAAGTTCATATTTAGACACCTACTGATAAGTGTCTCAAGCCAGACAACCATAAACAGGAGCATGCAAAATCAGTGGACACATTTGACCATTCTCTGTGCCAAATTCATCTCTGGCATAACTCAAGTGACAATTGAACTACATCAGGGCTGAATTTGCTCTTCTGTAACTCAGTTCATCAATCTGTAAAAATCTCAACTAACTCAGTTACTCTTAAATTAAATCAATGCTTATAAATTCCTTTAGATGAAAGGAATAATGAATAGCAATTTCAAATTTGAGTGTCTCCTGTTAGACCCCTAAATAAATGGCTTGATTTGCTGAGTCTCTGAAGCTCCCACTGGAGTTTGCTTCATCAAGATCAGGAATGCAGTTGGAGGCATGTATTGCTGTTATGAAGCATAACGGGACTTTTTTTTTCACAAATCTCTGTATAAAGTGTATTGTTTTCAAAATATTGTGTTAGATTATTGGCTTCTTTCTTTCTTGGTGAGGGGAAAGCTTAATTTGGTGCTTGACTATTCTGCTACTGTTCTTTTCAATATTACACAGATATTAAAGTAAAATCAAGAACCAAAATATACAAAACAAAGAAATCCACAAGAAAAAGAATTTGACTCATGAAAGGGATACCCCTACTTTCCCTCTTGGTAAAAATGAATCACTACTGAATATGAGACTTAGGTACAAAAGTTTAACTGTAAGTATTTGCTTTCTTTTTTTACCCCTTTTTCTGTTTTAATCTTGCACCTACATGTTTGTGGTTGCTATGAAACATAAATGACATTTACTTCAGTGGTATCCACAGAGGGGAAGGAGCTTTACTAAACTCAACCAACAAACCTGGAAATTATTTTATTTCCCCCTGTTTTGCTCAGTTGCTTTGACACTGATCCTAATAGAAGACTATCCCTTGTAAAGACTCAGGTGATTTGTGTTGAACATGGAACCAATATTTTCACATTTGAGACCTAATCCTGGCCTCCATACCTAGCCAAATTTCAATAGGAATTTTGCTTGAATAAACAGCTCTGGATAGGGACAAGTACAGATTTTGATGCAGCACCCCGCTGGTATTTTGTTTAGCATTCCAGTTGGATAAATTTATAGAAGCCCCTCCCTCACTTTGGTACTCAGATGTGCTCCATGAATGAGCATAGTATTTTTTCAACACAATCAATGAAAGTGCAATAAAGATTATTTAAAACTAAAGATTGTTTGCCTGGAAAGCTGACAGAAACTGTGGGCCTATCCAAAGCTCACTGATGTCAGTGAGAATTCTTCCCACTTGCTACAATGGGTATATGATTGTAGGCCAAACCTCTAGGCCTCAACACAGACAATATAATTTACTGTGAAATACACAAGTAATGAGCAAGGCACAAAGAAATTAACATTAGTAGATTTTTCTGATAAAAGATCCTATGTAACCCAGAATTCTAATTTTTCTGTCCTTATTTTTACAAACTGTTACAAAACTCAGCAAGTAATTATAATAAGGCCACATATTTATTCTGGCAAAAGAAATGAAAATAAGTGAGCCAAAACCTCAGTTTATGCAAAGTTAGTCAGTTTACTCCAACTGAGGATCTGGTTTCTTGTGTTTAAATGACCAAAATATAAATTAACGGATAAAAATAATATCCAAATGGTAATATGCTGTTGAGATTTGACTGTTATATCTGCAGAAGTTCTAAACCAGAGGCTAGGAAGTATGAGTTTAAATTATCTTTTTTGGCACACTTACAGAAATAAAGTTTCAAAAGTTATGAAAGTTGAAGTGAATGGGAAAGAGATTAGGATCATTGTTCTGTCAAGCAAATGACCTTTTCATTTGACTCAGAGAGAAAAACAAAGTTTTTCAGCAGCTTTCTGCAATATGACATTGTGTTTGCCTCATAAATGTGAGACAAACTTTTTATGACCTTTAATCCGTACCATTCAGAAATCAATTAAACATAGAAAAAGTAAAATGACTGAACATTGCTAAGCAAAAATTTGTTTATAGCAAGCAAAACAGCATTTAACAAGATCTATTATATTCCTATAACAAAAATTTAGAATTCTATCCTGACGGCTGTTAGTAATAATTAGGGTTGTAGGTTTGGAATGGAGAAATCATGTTCTGATAAAAGTTGGGGCCATCATAAAATATAAGACAAATATGACATGTTGAATACCTTTCAAAAATAGCTTTTCTGAGTAGTGTTCATTCCCTTGTATGCTCAATCAGGTTCTCTGTTTCTGCTTAAAATCTCAAGTCTTTAAAAAAGCCCATGTGTTTTCTTTTTGAGAGGTGCTGGAAAGTAACTCTAGTTTAGAGTGTTTGTTTTTTGTTCATCTTTAATTCCCACTTCATTGCCATAGAGCTGAATCATGAACCCTTCACTGATTCCAGCTACTGGATAACATTCAGTGGGGAGAAAAATCACTCTCGCTGGGGGTGAGGAGCAGGAGACAAGGAACAAGGAAGTTTAGGGAGCAAAGTGTGTGGGATAGAACAGATGACAAAATGGAAATGAGCAGGTTAATTAGGTAGAAAAAGAGAAGATGGGGAAAGAGAGGAGGAGCAGGGAAATGACAGAGAGGTAGGAGGGTGAAAAAGGAGCAGAACATAATTGTCCAACATCAGTCTTTGAGGGAAAGGAGGGGATTTCACTCACCCTAAGGTCTGTCTCCAAAAATCCCAGATTTTTAGCAGTATTATGATAATGAGGATCATGGTCGCAAATACTACAGCTATGATGAACACAACAGAGGAAAAGCACTGAGTCTGTTACAGTACAGATGTGTCATAAAGAAGATGATGCTTGAGCCTACTCATGTTTGCTTTCACATGAAATAGAGACTATATTATTGCCCTGTTATTTACAGAGGAGTTTTCAAAACTCACAGAAGGCAGTGAGCTCTCATGGAAAGTCAAGGTATTTGGACATCTCAGTGCTGCTTGTGCCTTCCCTCTATTATTTAATCAGCAAAGAGAAAATAAGGTGAGAGAAGAGGTCAGCCAAAAGAAAGTCTCAGATTTTTCAGTTTTGCAGGTGTAGAGTGAATGTGATGGCGGGGGAGGAGTGAAAAGAGGAAGGGGGTTGAGATGAACAGTAAAACCTATTTAGAGCCTGGGGCTACGAGGAGCTGGCAGTAGGTTGTGGGGAAGGGAGGTTTGAGAGCAGCCAGGGGGATGTCTGGAGAAAGAAAACATGTCTAAGGCCTGAAGTAAAAAAGAAAAAAATAACAAAGGGATATTATATGTAATTACAGGGTTCATATATTAAAACTATTTATTTCTTCATTAGGGAATCTTGCAAAGTGACTGGTCAATGACTATAATTTGTGAAAGTGCACTAATACCTTTTGTTATACAGTCCAAGCAGTTCTGTCTGACCCAAGATGTTGGGTTCAGGGTATTACAACAGTTATTGACAGGTAGCCACTTTTTATACAGTGCAGTATATCACTTTGTCAAAATGGAGGAGAAGGGTAGAGAGAGGAGAAAAGAAGAGGGATAGTGACTGACAGCATAATGTTTAAACTGTCAAATTCCTTATGAACAAATTAGATGATGCTTATCTAATTGATGTTTTGGAGGCAATCCAGGGTTTCATTTTATTTTATAAAATGTGATTTTTTTTTATTGGAACTGAAACAACGACTCCCCTGCCACTGATTGTATTCTCCTGACAAAGTGTTGTATCTGGTTAACAGGGAGTAAATGCCTTCCACAAGTTTCCACACCTACTTGGATGGAAAGGATCGGGATGGATTAATAACAGGCTCTTTTCTGAGGATAAGGGCAACCTGGTGTAAGCCTTTATGAAAAGGACTTATTGGGAAGGCTAACTAGGTTCAATCAGCAGGTTCAAGCTAGAGCTAGGCCACAATACCAAATTACAAAAGGCGGAATATGCTAGCACAAGCAGGTCCTTTCTGCTATTCCATTTACTTTGAATCATGTTGTGTTTTCATTTTGTTAAAACCTGTTGAAGTCAAATCCCTGACAATAAACACACAGCAGAGAAACTCTCTTTGTGAAAGGCTGTGGCTGTTGAATTGTTTTGAACAGTTGTGCCAATGTACAGTTTTCAAAGGCAATTTCCCTTGGTGCCTCTGAATGCTTTAAATGTGTTGTTTGGAACAGCTTTTCAGAAGACCATAGGCAAGTTTTGTTCCTGTTCCAGAAGGCTGATCCATCAGTAGAAGATTTTAGCTAGAGAATGAACAATTTGTTACTTCAAATACCTTTGGGTTATAGATTGTCTGGAAGGTTTTGGCTGAATATCAATGGGTGGTTAATGGCACTGTGGACGTAGGGGATACTGTTGCCTGGGAGAACCCAAAGGCCACAACCAGAGGGAAGACAAATAGTCTCACTTCCTCTGTTCAGAAACAAAGACTGAGGAATATGAAAACCTTTGAAAATTTAAGAGTTACAGCAACCGCATATTAGAGCTAATTGCCCGGACACTTTGCGAAATTTGATTTCAGTGTGGGGGGAACTTAATTTGCTCTTGGCAAACAAGGCAGAATGCTTAATTAAACTTAACAAAATACGTTTTTTGAGAGAGGAAACAGGACTGACAGAACTTTGGCTTATCAACAAAAAGAAAGAACACAAAGAGAAAAGGATTAGTGAAAATGAAGATCAAGAGAGGATCAGAAATATATTGGCTAAAATCCAGGAAACATTTGTTACACTTTATAAGCAACTCTTTTTCCCAAGTGTGTAGAAAAGAGGAACTAGATGATCTTCTCCTAAAGGGATATTGACCCTCTTCTCCCGCCCCCCCCCCGCAAACCTCCCTATGTGTTAGTGAACAGATGCCCTCTAGCTATCAAGGATGTGTTGGTGGCAATAGTCATTGAAATGTAAATGGGAGGTTCATAAAGAATTTATACAATCATGTTGATTAATATAGAGGATGTTAATGTGCGGAACCTTATGCATGATAGAGCGAACTTGCTCCATGATTAGCAGGAGCTTTTTTGGACCTTTCTTTTTGGTTAGCATGGGCTTGATTCTACATGGCTTTGCCCTTGGTACTTTTTACACTTGTGAAAATTAGATAAAATATGTTACCTTCTGATCTGATAGCATTTTGCACTTCGGCTGTGTCTGCACTGCACCCCTTTTCTGGAAAAGGGATGCAGATGAGACAAGTCAGAATTGCAAATGAAGCAGGGGATTTAAATATCCCCCGCTTCATTTGTATAAACATGGCTGCCGCCTTTTTCCGGCTCGGGGCTTTGCTGGAAAAAAACGCCAGTCTAGATGGGGATCTTTCGGAAAATAAAGCCTTTTCTGAAAGGTCCCTTATTCCTCTTAAAATCAGGAATAAGGGACCTTATGTAACCCACACACCTATTGGGGCTATGTCTACACTACAGAGTTTTTTAAAAAAAAAAACAGCCATTTTTCTGAAAAACATAAATTACACATTGCAATCGTGTTCTTTCGAAAGAAAATCGAAAGAATAGAGGGATTTTTCTGACATTGGTAAACCTTTTTCAACGAGGAAGAAGCCTTTTTCTGAAAGAGCTCTCTCAGAAAAAGCCGTGTGTGGACGGGGAAGAGGGAGTTCTTTCAAAAGAAGAGGAAAGAGGAAAAAGCACAGGTGCCCTCATGGCCACTCCGTCCATAGTAATTACAGCTTGAATGCGAGATAGCATCCACACTGAATGGATGCTATCTTTCGAAAAAGCAGATCGCTTTTTCAATTAGCTTTTGTGTGTGGATGCTCTCTCTCTGAAGTTTTTTTGGAAGATCTTTTCTGAAAAAAAGTTCTTCTGAGTTATCGTAGATAGTTCTCTGAAAACTTCCACACAGTGTGCAGCGGTGGTCAAAAAGGCAAATAGGATGTTAGGAATTATTAAGAAAGGGATAGAAAATAAGACCCAGAATATCTTACTGCCCCGTATAAAACTATGGTATGCCCACATCTTGAATACTGTGTACAGATGTGGTCTCCTCACCTCAAAAAAGATATTTTGGCCTTAGAAAGGATTCAGAAAAGGGAACTAAAATGATTAGGGGTTTGGAACCCATATGAAGAGAGGTTAAAGCGACTGGGACTTTTCAGTTTAGAAAAGAGGAGACTAAGGGGGGATATGATAGAGGTATATAAAATAATGAGTGGTGTGGAGAGGGAATAAATAAAAGTTATTTATTAGTTCCCATAATAGAAGAACTAGAGGACACCAAATGAAATTAATGGGTAGCAGGTTTAAAACTAATAAAAGAAAGTTCTTCTTCACACAGTGCATAGTCAACCTGTGGAACTCCTTGCCAGGGGAGGCTGTGAAGGCTAGGACTATAATAGAGTTTAAAGAGAAACTAGATAATTTCATGGAGGTTACGCCCATAAAAGGCTATTAGCCAGGGGATAGAAATGGTGTCCCTGGCCTCTGTTTGTCAGAGGATGAAAAGGATGGCAAGAGACAAATCGCTTGATCATTGTCTTCGGTCCACCCCCTCTGGGGCACCTGGTGCTGGCCACTGTTGGCAGACAGGCTACTGGGCTAGATGGACCTTTGGTCTGACCCAGTACGGCCATTCTTATGTTCTCATGTTTATGGAAGATCTCTTCCGGAAAAGCTTCTTCCGAAAGTAGCCTACAGTCTATACATAGCCTGGGTATGGCTTACTTTCCCATGTAGTAGCACTTAGACCACTTACAGCAAGAGATAAGAAGTGAGCTCTATAGCCTAAGCTGTGAGCTATCTGGCTTTGTAACTCATGCTGTAGAGGTTTCACAGTAAGTTTCTGAGGTCTCAGGTTTGTTCCACCTGCAGATGGTTATACAGGCACTGGAGAATCAGACCTTGTTCACAAAGACTGTGTCTACATTGGCACCCCTTTCCGGAAAAGGGATGCTAATGAGACACTTCGGAATTGCAAATCCACAGGGGATTTAAATATTCCCCGCGGCATTTGCATTTACATGGCTGCCGCTTTTTTCTGGCTCGGGGTTTTTGCCAGAGAAAAGTGCCAGTGTAGATGCGATTTTCTGGAAAATAAGCCCTTCTTCGGAAGATCCCTTATTCCTACTTTCAAGTTGGAATAAGGGATCCTCCGGAAAAGGGCTTATTTTCCGGAGAATCGCGTCTAGACTGGCGCTTTTCTCCGGCAAAAACCCCGAGCCGGAAAAAAGCGGCAGCCATGTAAATGCAAATGCCGTGGGGGATATTTAAATCCCCCGCGGATTTGCAATTCTGAAGTGTCTCATTAGCATCCCTTTTCCGGAAAGGGATGCCAATGTAGACACAGCCAAAGTGTGAAACAGAACAGTCATGCAAAGTTTTAAGCACCACTTAAATATCATATAAATGATGTAAATGCTACATAATGCAATGCAGTCCTTCTGCAGTGGGACAAATTTCACCATGAAACTTATTTAAGCCCATCTTTTTTTTTTAAACACCAGTAATAATAGGAGCCTAAAGTACTTGAACCTCAACAGAGAAGAATGAGAATAGTATTCTTAGTGAACAGGTGACAGTATATCAAAGCCTTCTGTAATAATCTAAACAGATTCCTAATTTAGTAAAAATTTGCACAGTAACAGCAGGGTTTGCCCTCAGGTGGTGGAGCCTATAGCTTAGGCAGCACAGATTACATGCTGATCATCACCTCAAGGAAATCAAGTGATCCCAGGGTCAAAGAGTAAAGGACAGGGCTTTGAGAGTATAATTGTGAGTAAGAGAAGGGAAAGATGGGCAGGAAGCCTGAGAGAAAACAAGAGAATACTTTTTAGGCCGGGAGGCCTTGGTTGGGAGAGATTCTGCTCAAGAAGCAGAGACAAGACAGACAGACAGACTAACCCACCCTCAGAGAGGAGGGGGCCGTGTCTATCGGAAACTGGGGTGAAGACTGTATAAATTTGCATTTTGCTTGGGAAGACTTTGCGTTAAACTACCAGGAGACACGGAAGGTGTGTCAGGGCCGGGAGGGCTTATGTGCACTTGAAGACTAAATCAAAGGCATCCCTGTGAACTGTGAATTCTTAAAGGGTCCCTGAAGATGGGATAGTTAAGAATGGCAGGGTAGTAGAGTGACTCCTGTCCACAAAGAGGGCTCCTAAGTGCGATCAGTGGCCACACTGCTGTATGTGTAAAAAAAAATTCAGGGAAGTCATTTTCTTTTTCCATTTTGTCAAGTCAATTCCAATTAAAACAGCAAACAATCACAAAAACCTTTTGAGGCTCAAGAAATTTGTGTCCATTTTGTTGTGGTTAAATCCCCCACCCCCGTTAGGGGATAAGGCCCAGATTTTTAAAATAATTACATGCTTATAGGATCTAGGCACCTCAATACCTTTAAAATCTGGGCCTAGGGGATTTATCCAAAATTCAGTAAGGTTAACTGGAAAACTGTCATTGATTTAAATAGGGTTTGGATCATTCAATAAGTAATAGAAGGTAAGAGGGGTATGCGTATAATATCTGAAACATTAAGTCTTTCTTGCACAATTTTTGCAGGGCTTATAAAATATATCAGTTAAGAAACCAATAAAGGTAAAACAGTAGTATTTCCTAAGACTGATACAGCTATAAACTATAAATGTGCTTATTCTACTGTAATATATTCCCCTGAATGCACAAAAACATGCAATCAGTACCCTTTTCCTGTATAACTGCATTCCCACTAGGAGCTGTACTGATTTAACTATAAAATCACAATCCTAGCTGAAATAGTTAAATATGTACAGAAACTATGTGTAGACAAGATCTGATCCTGGATTGGGAGACTGTGCTCTGATGCCACATACATTTTTAATTAATTTTGAGAATAAACTTGCACTTTCTGAGGATTTCACCCTTTAATCCCTATCCTCCATCCCATGAGGAAGAATTCCTATATGTAAATTCAATCGGGTAGAAGCTCTGTTATTGAAGGCTATGTTAAGTCACTCTGTGGAGAGTGATTACAGTATTTCTCCATCAAAAATAGTACTTCATCAAAGTATATAAATATTTACGTTGTGGATGGACAGATGGACTACAGTATTTTAGAAAACCAATGTGAAACTTACTTATAACTCAAAAGGAAATCCCGAACATTTTTGAACTGTTACAAAGGAAGGTACATATTTGTACCATGTAAACTTCCTGGTTTTACCCAGGAAAGGAATCAGATCCAGAGTACTCTAAGAGAGGGTTGTCTTGTGGTATCTTTGGCCTCCATCTGCACTCTTGAAGCACTAATGATCTTGCAGTTAGACAGGGATAAATCATTTTTAAAATGTGTTTCTGAGCTGTGCAGCAACCATGATAAATATCATAGGTGTAGCATGGTTCAGAAACATGAATTAAACACACAGTTCAGTCTGGCCTTTCCTGCAAACATTAACTGTGTTTAACTGTAAGTGAACTATAAATGTAGGTTCTGGACTGTGGACAGGACCCATGAATAACTGTAAGATGATATCAAGTTGTACTGGACATCTAATAAGTGATCTTCATTTCATAAGATTTCCAGTTTTACTTCCAAACCAAAGAGGGGTTTTAGCTAATTCAGTTGCTTATGCACATTAAACTTGTTATAGCTAGTTTATAAGACTTGTCATTTGGAAGAGGTAGGACACAACACAGCGGGGAGTGGGTGGCTCAAGGGATTAATGCCTCACCAGTCTTTCTCCTCTAAGGCCTTGTCTACACAGGCACATTGTTTTCAGAATAATCATTTCAGAATAATCATTGTGAATTTAAACAGATATTGTTATATAGCATGTTCAGTGGCATGTCAACAAGAGTTCTATGGCCTCAGTCCAGTTCCTAGAAAGTAGATGACCACTGTCACCTGATTTAGTACTAGATCACAGTGTGAGGCTATGTTTAGACTGCAGGCTTTTTTCAGAAGAACCATTTTTCAGAAGAGATCTTCCAAAAAAACTTCAGAGAGAGAGCATCCACACACAAAAGCTAATTGAAAAAGCGATCTGCTTTTTCGAAAGATAGCATCCATTCAGTGTGGATGCTATCTCGCATTCAAGCTGTAATTACTATGGACAAAGTGGCCATGAGGGCACCTGTGCTTTTTCCTCTTTCCTCTTCTTTTGAAAGAACTCCCTCTTTCCTGTCCACACACACCTTTTTCTGAAAGAGCTCTTTCAGAAAAAGGCTTCTTCCTCATAGAACAAGGATTGCCAACATCGGAAAAACCCCTCTGTTCTTTCGATTTACTTACGGAAGAATGTGATTGCAGTGTGCATGCAACTCAGGTTTTGTCGGAAAAACAAACGTTTTTCCGATAAAACGCTGTAGTGTGGACATACCCTGAGTCTCAGCAGTAAAGCAAAGAACTGAACCTGCCATAGAGACTGACTGTTCTCTTTCAATATTAGAGAAAGTTAGTATTTGAGGAGTACTGCCAGGAAGTATCAAGAATCTTATCCCACTGCTGTCCATGATAATACCTGTTCTGGGGATTAAAAATAAAAAACAAAAGACTTCAGAATTGGAGGCCGTCAATCTGGAAAACAGCCCCAAGAATTGAAAAAAAAATGTTTCTGGAAATAAGTGAAGTATATACTAACTAGCAAAGATTATCATCACATTTTTTACAAAATAATTAGCGTGAATCATAAGGGACTATTTATAATGAGTCATGCTGTGGTCAGAATTTTCATGTATCAAGCAGGTATTTTTCTCAAAGAATACCTTTTGGTGGTTTTCTTAGTTTTCAGTTATTCAGGATATATAGTTTCTTACCAGTATTGAGAGTTCCAAAGCAGTTGATACTATGAATACTTCAGATGCAGATTGTCAGAATTAACTGATCACGCAGCACTATGTTTCTCTATCCAGTGCAGCTCAGTACTTGCAAATTTTAAACCAGCTGAAACAAAGACAGTTGAATTGACTTCAGTGTTAATGTGTGGTGAGCAGGAAAACGTGCAGGTATGCAGAACCACTTTCCTGCTGATTGTTGTATCTGTATTGCACAGACTTCTTCCCTTAGCAGAGTTTCAACTGAACCTCTCTGCTCCATTCAACATGGGCCTGACCCAAAGGCCATTGAAGCCAATGGAAAGACTCCTACTGACCTCACTGCACTTTGGATCAGGTTTCTTGTACAAAATGTGTCAGTAGCCTTGCTCATTTACTTAACTGCCTATCATGAAAACAAATTGTTTTTAGGTGAGAGGTGGCACAATATTAAAAACTCTGAATACAGAGAAATGTGATCTCCTTAACTCTCATTCTGGTGGGCATCCACGCTCTGACACCTTTTAGAGGTTCAACAGTAGCAGTTTATGTAGGGAAGTGACTCAGACTTGCTGAAGTACATTTCAGCATGTGGAGTTCACTCATTCTGACATCAACCTAAGATCACTCCTTCCACTTCAAAAAACAATTGGAAATATTTGGTAGAGTTTTCTGTTTCTACTATCCATTTTAATGATGCCTCTTTCCTTGATTTTTTTTTTTACTTATTTTATACTATGTATTCTATGCTTCTGATAATATTTCATTATTTTCACTATTTATGTGGTAAGATAAGATGTTTTATAAATATAATTTATTGCTATTATTCCATTTTATAACAATCAGAGGTGAGCCTGCCCCCATGAAATTTCTCAGGATATTTATTTCCTTAAGAGCTAAAAAATATTTGTAAATATTGTGAATAGCAAAAACTGACTTTTTAATCCACATACACTATTTAAATGCTGCCTAATAATTGTGTAATGTTTGCAGCTGTGAGGAAAAAATACAGGTTTTTTTCCAGTTACTGCATATTTTTAATATGTAGAGCCTGATTCTGCATATAATATTCCCTCTGAAATGATAGTTTGGGGTATTGCAGTTCAGGATCCATAAAGTAGCTTTTATAGTAGCTGCCTCCTCCCCACCCTTGGTTTCCCTAAAGTATGGGGTGTATTGTGGGTGTGATGGGAGCATTTTGTGGAATAGCTGGGGGATCATTGCAGCCATCATAAATTAGCGGAGCACAGAGTATGTGCTAAATTACACCTGTGGTCACAATGGACCCCAGTGCAAAAGTGACTTTAAACCAGTTTTGTCAATCTTCCTCATCCCTCAGGTCCTGCACTGCGTGTAAATTAGCTAGATTAGAGGAACTGACCCCAAATGTTTCATCTCTTCTACTATATAAGTATATATCAATTGCATGTATGAAACAATGTGGTTTAGAAATGTATTATCTCTTTTTTGTTTTTTGACAGACTTTTGATCCCTTGCTGACTCATAAAAAGAGACTTGGCAGGGGTGGAGAGATGGCCCATGTCAACTTGTGCCCCAGTCTTGATAGCAGTGAAAAACCAATGCCTTGAACTGAAAGTCTGTTTCAGCCTTTGTTTCAGAAGATACCCTTTCGTTTCTTAAAATAAATTGAGTGCAAATTTTGGCTTTGCCCCAATTTCATATGTGTTCCTTTAGCAAAAATATTTTGTTTCTGAGACATTCTTACAGTTTAACTTTTGAGCTTTTTCTGCCAGTATATTTAAGAGAGTTTATATTGTGCCTCAGACTTTCAAAACCACCTACCTAAATGATATCTGCAAATTCTGCACAAAAAAGTTTTTGTTTTGCATATTTAAAAAGGTTTTGCATATTAAGATGGGTACATCCATAGGTAAATATGTTCATTTATGCATGCAGATGCAGCCCATTTTAAAATAAATGTATACCACTTTGTATTCACTGTGCACTGAGGGTTTTTCACAGCACAGTATACATGGTGATTTCAGAGTTATCAAATATATGTCAAATCACAATAAAAAATAGTCCTTGGGCCAAACCTGTTCCTATTCATAACCAAACTCTTCAATATTCAGTGACTCTAAGATCGTAAATTTGCCACAAAATTCAACTCTGGAATCTAAGCTTACATAAGGGACTGGGGGAGGGTTGCTTATCCTTATGATTGTGAAAAAACTTACCAAATGTGAACTAAGAGCAATAGGTACAGCGTTGTCTTTCTGATTCTGCAGAGAGCCTAAAATTATTGCTCTGACTAGTGAGGAATGGGTTGTTAACTTTGAAATCTAATGAGGATAGTAGGTATAAATATAAATTTATAGCATGGCATCATTGTAGGCTTTTTAACTCAACACCTTAATACAACTTTTTCCAGTCTATTCAGGAATGAAATATTCTTTCATTGCTTTGGTTTTTTCCACCTTAAAATTGTTTTGCAGTGTTTTTTGATACTCTTATATCTTCTTGGCCTGACTTTAGTCATTTCTCAATTTCTGGTATATGGGATCTTTTAGGGTCTTTAGCACCTGTTGGTTGTATTATTTCCCACACTTTGTGAGGTCATGTGATAACACCTGCTGCAGAATTAAAAGGCTTCTACTGAGACACCAACCACAAAAGCAGACTGTGGTTTTGAGAAAAGCACATCATGCTGAGGGTGACATCCAGCACTGTTGTGACACCACCTGCTTCCATGTTTGAAGTAGTCTCTTAAGCAGTGTGAATCATGTTCGACATGCTAACGCCAAAGGGCCAGTGCAAAACTTTGACAATAGTGTAAATAGTTTAAAAGGAAAAAAATAGATAAGGGAAATTTTTAAGCAACAGAGTTTATATTTATAGATTTGAAGGATGCACAAAGCTAGATTAAGTCAATCTGAAACCCTAAGCATCCCCCAACATAGACCTTCCTTTTTAGGGGCTCTGCTCCCTTGGTATAGCCCTATCTCTGCTTGGGGTGGCAATGGCAGGGCTAGCAATAGAAAGTCTGTCTGGTGTGTTTGTGGGAAACTGAAGTGTTCTTCTTTGGAAGCATGGAAATTCCCTTCCTCCTGGCTCACTGTTCATTGACTTCAGATGACCTGAGGTCAGAAGGAGGGGAAAAATAGCCCTCCTCCTGAGGGCTTAAACAGAAAACTTGAACAAAGAACTACCTACCTCCATAGCAGCGCTCTAATGAGATAGCAACAGTGAAATCCCTGTATTCCCCACATACAATCATCTGCTGGGATGGCCTCAACTGGAGGCTCCAGCAGGCAGAAACCCCAGGTCTCCCCCCCAGCCAGTGTTTGTGTAGCTACACAATAGTGTTTGAGAGATACACATTGACAAAAAACCATGAGAAACAGTGACAAATTTCAGAGACCAATAAAATTGAAGGTGCTTGTCTGCATCTTTAGATGCCCAAATACCTTTAAAATTTGCCCCTTGGTTTCTTTGTGCCTCTCTGATCCATTTGTAAAATGTGGATAATACTGTCTACCTTAGGGGGATATTGTGGGATAAACATACCAGAGATTGTGAGGAGCTCAGTTACTATGGTAGTGTGGTCCATATTTTGTATCAATTAAGGCAAGTGGAGATGAAGGCCTGCCTAAAGTTTTTAGCATAAGTGGAGTAAAGGCAGTGTAGGACAAAGGTGCCCTTGCACAGCTAGTAATAAGCACATTGGAGATGAAGCCTATTCTAGGACCTTTTACAGGCCATTTATTTTGATGAGCACAGAGCCCTTATTGCAGGTAGTGTGCAAAACCATCAACAGTTGTCACAGTAAAATTGCATAACCATTCATTTAATATTGTGGAGGAGAAGTTTCCACTAATGAGTGAGATTCGTTGAAAACACTGTAGCATCTACAGTATTAGCAATTAAATGAACCAAACAATTTTTAAAAGAGAAAAATGTAGTGTATATTAAGATGTGCTGAGTCCATTTATTTTGACATCTATGGTTTAGTTGTAATTTTTTATGTTCAAAGGGAACCATGAGTAATAACCAGAAGTTGCAGAGTATGGGATATGCTCTTCTTAAATAGGTGTATTTTGATGTAGTATCTCAGGTCACCCTCATCTCTCCCACAACTGAGGCTACGTTTAAACTGCAGGCTTCTTTGAGAAGAAGCTTTTCAAGAAGAGATCTTCTGTAAAGCGTGTATCCACACTGCCAAAGCGCATTCAAAAAGTGATCTGCTTTTTCAAAAGCTAGCGTCCATTCAGTGTGGATGCTATCTCACCTGTAAGCTGTGATTCTTATGGATGGAAAGGCCACCAGGGCAGTTGTGCTTTTTCCCCCTCATCTTTCAAAAGAACTCCCTCTTCCCTGTCCACACATGCCTTTTTCTGAAAGAGCTCTTTTGGAAAAAGGCTTCCTCGTAGAAAGTGGTTTACTAATGTCAGGAAAAACCCTCTGCTCTTTTGAAAGAATGTGATTGCAGTGTGTATGTAAGTGAAGTTTTTTCAGGAAAATGTCTGTTTTTCTGAAAAAGCTCTGTGGTGTAGCAGCCTCAGAGTAGCACCTTGATTCCCTGATTCTTACTCTGTAGTCCACTTCTGCTATGAAGTCAAATCAACATTTGAATTCTTCCATCCATCTTCAACCATCCCACTCCTGAAAAGTGGTGCTCTGGCTTCACTTCCTAACCTTCTGCTCTATGTTTGGTTTTCCAGATGCTGCAGAGTTTCTGTAAACAGGTAATAGAGCACCAGGCTTCACTACAGTATGCAGGAGGTGAAGCAAAGATCACATGCAAGTAGCAGGAAATCACCAATGACAAGAACAAACTGGAAATATAATGTACCATCTTGATAGACATTTAAAATACAGGTAAAACATCATAGATGTTTTCATCTGCTAGATGGGGCCAGCAGCAGCCAGGGCCAAGTTCAATATATAGGGGTTCCTTTCCAACCATCCCACACAGATCTGGCTTGAGTTCACACCCAGTAACCTGGGAAATTCATACTTCATGACAGGGCACCTTTGAGGGCCAATGCTTTCCCACTCACAAGCACAGAGTCTGAGTGTAGAAAAGAAATTTTAATAAAGGGAAAGGAAGTAATTTGGCATTAATTTGAGAAAATACCACAGGGTTCATAAACAAAAAAAACATGAGTAGAAGTCTCCCCCCTGCCCAGTAGGTTAGGTAATGACTTTTTCCTCTCAGGCTCTTAAGTCCAGTAACCTAAACATCCCCTTCACATGCCCAACCCTTCTCTTCTCCCTACTCAGTCATTGCCTTGGTCATGGTAGACCCAGAGTTCAGGGGTGCATATGCAGAGGTCATCCTGTGTGGGAGGAGATAGAGAAGCTTCTTATTCCACTGATCACTCGCCATCTACCTGTTCATTGCTGCTGCCCTGCTGGCTCTCAGTCATCATCCACTGCCATCCACTTCGTGGCTACGACTGTGACCATCAGTCCAAATGATTTCAGCTCCCAGTGATTTCAACTCTTAGCAAGCAGGGTAGAACACAACTCCAACACCATTAATATGCAAAGAGGGGCACCCAATCGTGCCTATTTAGCTCTGTTCTTTGATCTTTGGGAGGGAGGAGGGTTGTTAAACCATTCCAGCCATATAGTCAGCTGACCAAAATAACCTTCCCTTGCTTCTTCCCCGATAGAGCTCTGAAACTCAAGCCTGTGCATTTGCAAGATTCTGCTAACTGTGCACCCTTCCATTTGGAACAACTCAGCCCAGTCCTACTTTTCTGTATTTCCACAAAATTACAAACATTGGTAACTATATTTAGCTATCCCTGCATTTAATACAAACATAGCTGGTGTTGGGTCACAAAATAAGTTGATTACAATGAGCAAAATACTGTTCCATCTGGATATCTAACAAATCTATGTAAATACAGTTTGTTCCTGCTTTGCTTAGACGCACCCAGGGTTTCGCTCCCATTCTAGCTAGCTGAATGGAAGCATTTCTTCAGACCCTGCTTACACATCCAGGGAAGATGAGCCATACGTCTCTACGGCTTTGTATACACTGCAAGTTTTTGCAGCAGAAAATATGCTAATGAGGGACTCATTAGCAGGGCTCAACAAATAATACAATCTACTCGCCACAGGCGAGTAGATCATAACCCAGAAGAGTCAGGTTTGGGCGATCTGTGCATGCGCAGATTGCCGGACAGCGCAGCTGGTGAGTGGGGCTTGCCGCGGTTCGGCAAGCCCTGCTCATTAGCATGAGTCATGATGTCATTAGCATATTTTCTGCCAATTCTTTTTGCACAAAAAGCAGCAGTGTATCCGTTTCTGTTTTGCGCAAAAAAACCCCCCCAAAACAAAAAACCCCCACCACATCACACCTTTTGTGCAAGATCCTTATGCCTTTCCGGTAGGCACCCCCTACGCCCCTGGTTCTGACACCTATGGCTATGTGCACACAGTTTCCATTGGCTTCACCAAGTTTTTCCACATACTCAACCAACAGAATAATGTATTCCCAAATTCTAAAGTACACTTCTACTGTGTCCCAATGCTTTGCTGAGCCATACCACTGCACTTATACAAATCTATATACATTTTGGTTTTTGCTAGGATTGGGCCGCCTTTTCAAGTCATGATGGGAAAAGGAGTATTAAGCAAACAGATTGGCTGAGTCTAGACTGGCAAGTTTTTCCACAAAAGCAGCTGCTTTTGCGGAAAAACTTGCCAGCTGTCTATACTGGCCGCTTGAAGTTCCTCAAGAACACGGACTTCCGACTGTCTGAAATCAGTGCTTCTTGCGGAAATACTATGCTGCTCCCGTTCGGGCAAAAGCCCTCTTGCGCAAATGCTTTTGCACAAGAGGGCCAGTGTAGACAACGCGGTATTGTTTTGCGCAAAAAAGCCCCAATGGCGAAAATGGTGATCGGGGCTTTCTTGCGCAAAACCACGTCCAGATTGGCACGGACGTTTTTCCGCAAAAAGTGCTTTTGCGGAAAAGCGTCCGTGCCAATCTAGACACTCTTTTCCGCAAATGCTTTTAACGGAAAAACTTTTCCGTTAAAAGCATTTGCGGAAAATTATGCCAGTCTAGACATAGCCATTATGTATGCACTGTATTTATGTTACAGAAATGACCATTTTAAAAATACCTGATTGATTCCAGGTGCAAAATTGGTTATAATTAGAAGATTAGGCCAAACACCACCTAATATTACCTACCTGTTTCCTGTTCTTTTTGGAAGAACCTTTATCAGTGTGAAAGTCCTTCAAGTGCTTCTGTTCTGTCTTCCATAGTAGATGTTGCATTGGTTCAACCTATCAAATAGAAATCATTTGTGAGCCTGATGCAAAGCCCATGGAATTCAGTGTGAGCTTTTACAGTGACTTTAATGGGATTTGGATCAGAACAACAAAGCAACAAGACCATAAATCCTATAAATCTCAGTTCCTTAAAATAGAAGTTGCCTTATGTCTTTCAGGGTTTGTCTACCCTATAGCCACTTCAGCTGCTTAGCTGTAGCACTGCAGGTTTTTTCACCACTCCAAGGCTATGTCTAGACTGCAAGCTTCTTTCGAAAGAGCCTCTTTCGAAAGAGAGCGTCTAGACTACAACACGCGGATCGGAAAATCGATCCACTTTTTCGAAAAAGAGCGTCCTGACTGCTGGACGCTCTCTCGAAATTAAAAGCCACCCGGAACCGCTTCTGCCAGGGCATGGGGGCAGCATTTCCTTCCGGGTGCTGCTGCCTGCCTGCCCTTTGCAGAGACGTGGCGTGGTTCAAGGGACACTCCTGAACACCCGTTGCTCTGCTCCTGCAGCTGCCTTTGCTGTCCCTCTAGGAGGTAAGCAAGGCATTGCAGTGCTGGTTTGGAGTGCTCAGTTTCCTGGGACACCCCAGCAGCTTTTTTCTCTGGAGGTTTTTCTGTTTGAGACCCATTTTTTTGGCATGGAGCCAGAGCTGCCCCTGGGCAGGCGATGGCCCCACACCATCATACTGCAACTGTTGCTGCATCTGCATGACACAGTCATGAGGCTACTTCCCCATCTGGACCCAGACCAGAGGTACGAAGGGCTCCTCCGTCAAGCAGCCGCACTGCCCTTGCCTCCAAACTTCTTTGTGGACAGGCGTGTTTGGAGGCTTGACACCAGCTCTGACTGGTGGGACCGGCTCATGAGGGAGATCTGGGATGACCAAGAGTGGCTACGCAACTTCAGGATGCGAAAGACCACTTTCCAGGAGCTGTGTACCTGGCTCGCCCCTGCTCTGCAACGGCAAGACACCCACCTGCGGCCCGCTATCCCCCTGGAAAAGAGAGTCGCCATTGCCCTCTGGAAGCTGGCAACCCCCGACAGCTACCGCTCCGTGGGACACCAATTTGGAGTGGGCAGGTCTACCGTAGGATCCATCCTGATGGAGGTAAGTCATTGTCTGGGGACAGTCACAGTTTGGGGTGGGCGGAAGGGAGACTGTCAGGAAGGGCCAAGTGGAGTGGGAGTGGGAGGGAGCTCCTCCACTCACCCTGAATTGTTGGGGGGGGTTCTGAGGAGGGGATTCCCGGGGTGTTTGAGAGGGAAGGTGGGTGGTGGGTTCTCCTCCTAAGAGATAAGGCACCCCTTCTAACATTTTGTTGTCTGTCTCGTTCTGCAGGTGGTGAGGGCCATCAATTCGGAGCTGCTCAACAGGCTCATCTGTCTAAAAGATCTGGACAGCGTCATGGCCGGCTTTGCTGCCCTTGGCTTCCCGAATTGTGGAGGAGCGCTCGATGGGACACACATTCCAATCCGTGCACCGCCCCATCGAGCAGCCCAATTCATTAACAGAAAGGGCTACTTTTCTATGGTCCTCCAGGCCCTGGTCGACCATCATGGCCAGTTTTCTGACATTTGTGTTGGGTGGTCAGGGCGGGCACATGATGCCCGCATCTTCAGGAACTCGTACCTCTACCGGAGGCTTCAGGCAGGAACATTTTTCTCGCATCACGACTTTGCGGTTGGGGATGTGCACATGCCGGTGTGTATAGTGGCTGATGCCGCCTACCCCCTGATGCCGTGGCTGATGAAGCCCTACACCGGCCACCTGGATGCGAGCAAGGAGCAGTTTAATGCTCACCTTAACCAGGCTCGCAACCAGGTGGAATGTGCGTTTGGACGTTTAAAAGGCAGATTCCGGTGCTTGCTCACACGCCTAGACATGGGGGTGAGCAACATCCCTGAGGTGGTGGCTGCGTGTTGCATTCTCCATAACCTGGTGGAGAGGAAAGGGGAGGCCTTCCTACCAGGGTGGGGTAGAGGTGCTGATGGCCAGGAGAGGCACTTTGCCCAGCCCCGGACAGCTGCCATCTGCCAGGCTCACCGGTCTGCTGTTGGCATACAGGAGGCCCTACGGGAGCAATTCTCAAGTGGAGGCCACTGACTCTACTGAGGGGCTTCTGCCCGGGGACTGGGCCCTGGCCCAATAGAAGCTTCCCTCCACAACCCATCTCCTGACCCTGTTTGGACAAATCATTAACACCAGGGTTTGTCTCAAAATAATATGTTCTGTTTAATTTTTTTAAATATCTCTCAAAAAATAGTATAACTGTTGCAAACATAAAAAAGCTTTTGTTCATTTTTGATGTTGACAAAACTATGTACAATAAACATTTTTTTGAACACTTTCTTTGTGATTTAACTGGGGTGATGGAGGTGCTTGAAACCTGGAGGGGGGAAGGGGACTTGAAACCTGGAGGGTGGAAGGGGATCAGGTTGCACGGTGCTTGCCTGATTTCCCTCTCCTGCCTGGGCCTCGTGTTCGGGGTGCACCATGGCCACGGGATCGGGTGGTGTACCTGTCGGTTGGCTGGCTGGGGTGCTCTTGGGACGTGGAGGCCTGGGGGAGAGGAGGGCCAGGGGGGGAAAGGGATGCTGTTGTGGAAGGGGGGTTTGGTGGGGCGGAGTCATGGGGTCCTGGAGGAGCAGGACCAGGCACAGGCGCAGGCAAGCCGCAGACCTCCCTGAGAGTGGCAGTCAGGGACGTGCGCTGCTGGACCAGCTCCTCCATCAGCCGGTCACGCCACCGATCCTCTGCCTCCGCCCTCTCTCTCAGGATGGAGTTGAGCTCCTGCACGGCCTCCACGTGCTGCCTCAGGATGTCCGCATAGACACGCCTGTGTCTGCGGCTCCCATGTCCCCGAGATGGAGATGGAGGTGGGGCTGGGGTGCTGCGGCCCTCTTGCATGGCTGGTCCGGCTGTGGAGGAAAAGAAGAAGACACAATCAGTCCTAAAAAACTGGACTCTGTAGCACTTAAAATACTAACAGGATGGTTTCTTAGGGGATGAGCTTTCGTGGGCCAGACCCACTTCCTCAGATCAGAGTAACACGGCTACATTTCTATCACAATCAGTCATGTGTGCAACAGCTGTCCAAAAGGGCATGCCCTCTCCTTGAGACAGGGGAATCAGACATTCTGAAGGTAACACCGTGTGTGACCTGGGCATCAGCCTGAGCATGACAGGTTTCCCTTGTGCATCACCCACTGTGCACCCACCTACCTCCCCTCCCCCCCCCGGGTGTTACACAACCTCACTGCACTCACCTGCTGCTTCCTCTCCTGTGCCAGATGACACCTGGGAGGCCTCTGGGGTCTGGGTGACTGGCTCCAGGGTGAGGGTCGCCGTCTCCTCACTGTCCTCCTCCTCTGGCACCATGTCCCCGTTTCCAGACTGCTCTGGGTCCTGCTCGGGAGCGTCCACCACAGGGTCTGCCAATCCTGACTGGACAAAACGCCGTGGTGTGCGTGCTTCACCACTGCCACCCAGGATCTGGTCCAGCTCGCTGTAATAAGGGCAGTAGTAGGGGGCTGCACCAGAACGGGAGCTCTCCTCACTGGCCTTGACGTACCCTTGCCGCAGCTCCTTAACTTTGGAGCGCACCTGGTCCTGGGTGCGGGGGTAGTGTCCCTTCTGGGCCAGGGCCTCTGCCATGTGGCCATAAATGTCGGCATTTCGCCGCCGGCTTTTGAGGGCTTGTAAGGCCTCCTCCTCTCCCCAGAGCTCCAGAAGGGTCTTGAGCTCTGGCCCAGACCAGGATGGTGCCCGGCATTTGGAGCCCCTGGCTGGGTCCCCAGAAGGCTCTGTGGAAGGGCCAGGAGGGTCTTGGGGCTGGGACATGCTGCAGCAAAGTAGCCGTGTGCTCTGGCTCCTTTGCTGCAACAAGTGGCTGTGAGGGTGCCTGTCCCTTTAAGAAATGGCTGCAGACAGGAACCAGAGACATGCAAGCCATGCCCCAGACTGTCCACCAGGGCTTCTTTCTGGAGGCCAATATTTTCGAAAAAATGGCCTCCCCCCGTCCACACTCACTTATTTTCGACGGATCTCCGTCGAAAAAGGCGTTCTTCCTCGTGGAATGAGGTTTACCGCCGTCGAAAGAAAAGCCGCGTTCTTTCGATTTAATTTCGAAAGAACGCGGCTGCAGTCTAGACGCAGGTGAAGTTTTTTCGAAAAAAGGCTACTTTCTTCGAAAAAAACCCTGAGTCTGGACACAGCCCAAGAGGCAGATGCTAGAAAAATCCTTTTGGTAACCTTCTAAAAACTACATAGGAGGTTAGATCAACTAACTGTGGTGGTCACAGCATGAAATTTTTTATAGCCCCTTGTTGCAGAGCTGACTCACCACCCTGGCACCTCCAACCAGTTGTCCTGGGAAGTAGCTCTCTTGCCTCACTGGACGCCTCTCTCTAGGTGGTGTCTTCCTGCATTTCTCCTTGGTCACGGCATCTTCTTCCAGGCACTGCCCTCTGGCAGTGTCCACATCAGTGTCTAAGCCCCTTTTCCAGGAGTTCATTATTTACTGCACTCACCCTGCAGGGTCCTCTCTTTCCCAGGGCACCCTGCTCTCTAAGGGTACGTCTACACTACAGCGCTAATTCGAACTAAGCTAATTCGAACTAGCGCATCTAGAACTAAAAACTAGTTCGAATTAGCGTTTTGCTAATTCGAACTAGCGCGTCCACACTGATTGGACGCAGGGGGGCATTTAAGGGCAGCTGAAACCGGTTCTGGCAGGGCATCAGGTCAGTAGTTGCTTTGTGTGGCTGCTGTCTGAGGCTATCTGAGGCTCGAGCTTAAAGGGACCCCCCTGGACAGCCGGTTCTCAGCTTTTCCTGCTTGCTTGCCAACCTCGCCGAGGGACAGCAAAGTGTCGGTCTCTGTGCCCGTCTGTGTCGGTGCTTCCCTTCGGGGGGGCCGCCGCAGGTGGCAACATGGAGCCACGGCTCGCCCTGCACCTTCTGGTGCACGTTCTGGACTTGCTGCTGCAAGCCTGCCAGCAATGGCTCGAGGCTGCCTGGCACCACCTGGTGAACGTCAGCCCCCTGCCTCTCCGCCTGGCCGCCCTGGGGGCCGTGGAGGAGCCGCCGCGGTGCCCCAGCACCGGCGTGCCCCGCCGCATCTGGCGTCTGGACACCAGCACCGACTGGTGGGACCGCATCGTCCTGGAGCGCTGGGAGGACTGACAGTGGACCCAGAACTTCAGGATGAGGAGGGACACCTTCCTGGAGTTCTGCGAGTGGCTCGCCCCTGCCCTGCGCAGAAGGGACACTCGCATGAGACCCTCCATCCCCCTCCAGAAGCGGGTGGCCATCGCCCTCTGGAAGCTCTCCACGCCGGACAGCTACCGATCCGTCGGGAACCAGTACGGCGTGGGGAGATCCACCGTCGGAGCGGTGCTCATGCAGGTATGGCACTCGTCGGCCACCGAGCCAGGAGGAAGGGGGGTTGCGAGGAGGGGATGGGCCGCCCCAGGGACAAAGAGGGGGCGGGAGGAGGCGAAAGCGCCCCGCACCGGAGGGGTCGGGCTGTCCCGGCCGTACTACACGCTGCCAGGGGGGTTGCTTCCGGGACAGGAGCATGGGGCACTGCCAGGGCACGCACGCTCCCAGCCACCCGGGCGCCCCACTGATTGGCGCTTTGCTGTGTCTCTCTCCGCAGGTGGTCAAGGCCATCAACCGGGTGCTGCTCTGCAGGGTGGTCCGCCTCGCCGACCCGGACGCCGTCATCCGGGGATTCGGCGCCTTCGGCTTCCCCATCGACGGGACGCACATCCCCATCCGTGCCCCGGAACACCAGGCGTCCCGGTACGTCAACAGAAAGGGGTACTTCTCCGTGATCCTGCAGGCCGTGTGTGACCACCGGGGCCAGTTCACGGACATTAATGTGGGCTGGTCTGGCAAAGCACACGACGCCTGGGTGTACCGCAACTCCTCCGTGTGCCAGCGGCTGCAGGCCGGGACCTTCTTCCCCGACCGCCACATCAGGGTCGGGGACGTGGACATGCCCGTGTGCCTGGTGGGGGATG
Source organism: Pelodiscus sinensis (assembly GCF_049634645.1). NCBI lineage: Eukaryota > Metazoa > Chordata > Testudines > Trionychidae > Pelodiscus > Pelodiscus sinensis. The sequence goes on along the minus strand of NC_134713.1, from coordinate 96,351,245 downwards.
CCGCCTACCCACTGCAGCCGTGGCTGATGAAGCCCTACACGGGGCACCTCAATCCCTCCTGCCAGGCCTTCAATGCCAGGCTGACCAGGGCCCGCATCGTGGTGGAGGGGGCCTTCGGGCGACTGAAAGCCCGCTTTCGATGCCTCCTCACCCGTCTGGACCTGGCCGAGCACAACATCCCTCCCGTGGTGGCGGCATGTTGTGTGCTCCACAATTTGTGTGAGCGAAAGGGGGAGGCTTTCCTGCCAGCCTGGATGGCTGAGGCTGACCACATGGCTGGACACTACGGTCAACCCCACACCGCCGCCATCCGGGAAACCCAGCGGGGGGCCGTCCGGATCCGGGAAGCCCTGCGGGAGAGCTTCCTGGTGGAGGAGGAGGAGGACTGACCTCTCCCTGCATGCCCCACTGGGGCCTTCTTCCACCCTACCCCCCTTCTCCTTTCCCCTCCCTATCTACTGTAAAATAAAGACACCTGTTTTTGAAACAAAAACGTCAGTTTATTTAACATAACTGGGTGCGGGAAGGGAGGAATGAGGGTTGGAGAGGGGAGGGGGAAACCTGGGACAAGGGAGCTGGAAGGGGAGGGAAGGGAGGAAGGGAAAGGAAAGCTCAGGGGTGGGAGTCCGGCTGCCTCTCCCGTCTCGCCACACTGTGGGTCCGGGGGCGTTGGTGGGAAATGGTTGTGGAGGGGGGGGCAGAGAGGACAGGGGGTGTGGAGGAAGCAGGAGCGGAAGCAGGAGCGGGAGCAGGAGGAGCAGGGGGAGCAGGGGGAACAAGAGGGGGAGCAGGGGGAGCAGCAGGAGGAGGAAATGGGAAGCGGTCGAGCAGGCTCTGGAGGTGGCCTCGCAGGGCACGGCCCTGCTCCTTCAAGGCCTCCAGACTCCTCCGGCGCAGCCTCAGGTCCTCCTGGACCCAGTGGTCCTGGAGACGGAGCTGTTGATCCAGGAACTGGAGGTGCCGCCTCTGGTACTCCTCCTGGTTCCTGGCTGTCCTGCTTGCCCGGGCGCGGGCGGCTGCTGCAGGCGGGGTGGTGTGCCCTGCAGTCCCAGGTGCTGCGGCTGTGGTGCAAGAAGACCAGCGGTCAATTTCCCCAGGGGCCCAGGTGTGTGAAACCCAGCTCCCCTCTGCAAGGCCAGGGCCCCTGCAGGATCCCCAGCTGCTGCTCCTTGGTGGGCAAGGCCCAGGCGCAGGGTCCCGGGGCTCCCTCTCGCCCCAGCCCCCCGTACACATAAGGGGAACATGAGGGTACTCACAGGTGGACGCCTCCCCGGCCTCAGACGACACAGGCGAGCGGCTCTGTGGCGTGCCTCGGGGGTCCCGGGTCCTGGGCAGGCTGGCGGCAGGCTCCTGGCTCTCAGAGCCCTCTTCCTCCTCCTCTGTCTCCAGGAGCGGTCCCTCTGCCCCGGGGTCAATCACGTCCCGGGGGGCAGGGACGGCATGAGCCCCCAGGAGGCGGTCCAGGGCGTGGAAGTGGGGGCAGGCCTCTGGGTCGGCCCCTGGCTGGCAGGCCCGGGAGTAGGACTGCCGCAAGTCCTTAATTTTGCAGCGGACCTGCTCCCGGCTGCGCTGGTGGCCCCTGGCGGCCAGGCTGGCAGCCATGCGTCCGTAGACGGCCGCGTTCCTGTGGCTAGTGCGGAGATCGTGGACATTGGAGGCTTCCCCCCAAACCTCGATGAGGTCCACGATCTCCGCACTTGACCAGGCGGGCGCCTGCCTTTTGCGCCCCCGGGCAGGCTCCTGGGAGCCGCCAGGCTGGTCCTGGGGAGCAGTGGAGGGCTGGGAGCCCTCGGATGGCTGGCTCATCCTGTGGCAGGTGCAGGGTCTGCTGGCATGGGTGCTGGCAGCCTTGTAACTGGCACAAACTGTGTAGCCAGCCCGTGGCCCTTTAAGGGCTCCGGGGCCGGGACGGGGGCAATAGAGTTTCCCTGGTGTTGGCCAGAGTGGCCACCAGGGAAACCTGGGAAGCCTTAGCCTCCCACTAGTTCGAATTAAGGGTCTACACAGCCCTTAATTCGAACTAGCTAGTTCGAACTAGGCTTAATCCTCGTAAAATGAGGTTTACCTAGTTCGAACTAAGTGCTCCGTTAGTTCGAATTAAGTTCGAACTAACGGAGCGCTAGTGTAGCGCCTAGGAAAGTTAGTTCGAACTAACTTTGTAGTGTAGACATACCCAAACTCAGGACTCTCAGTTCCCCTGCCTATGATGGCTGCCCCACTACAGCCCTCATGGCCCTGGGCCTTGCTCCAGGCCCTCCAGCCTGGGCGCTCACTTGGCGGGAGCTCCCCTAACCCTGCCTTGCTTCCCCAGCAATGCTTCAGCTCCATGGAGCCACCTACTTCCCTAGCAGCCAGTTTCTTTCTGTTCTCTCCCCCTGAGCAGCCCACTGTTCTCCTTTATATAGCCCCCAGCTGGGTCTTCCATAGCTCTAACTGCCCCAGCTGGGGCGTTACTTTTAACCACTGCTTCGGGCTGGGGTTTTGCCCTTAAAGGGCCAGTGCAGGGCAAACGTCCTGTCACACCGCTATTGAAGTAGCTAGGTGGACCTATATTTTAGATGTAGGTCAGGCCTCAGCAAATACTCTTTGCCATGTGGCAGTGCTTACAAACACTTTCTTAACCTAGTAGAGTATTTACTGTTCACAGAATTAAGTGTGTTAAATATGCAATAGGCTTAGACTATAAATAATCACAAGTGCTTATACCTGGAACAGATTGTCAGATTAAGCTTTCTCATGCATATACAATGTGTTACACTGAAGCAACATTTGCGTCCATTCACTAGCTAAAACAATGCAACTTTCCTCTCTACACTGCTGATGTAAAGAGATCAAGGGTTCAACTCTGTGTATCCAAACTGTACTGTTAGTTACTGCTATGTAATATTTTATAAGAGAAGTTAAAACTCATAGCAAAAGGGTACAAGGTAGTTAAGTGACTAACGACCCATTCATTGGCATGGGTGGATAAAGACTAAGGCTACATCTACATTGGCATGATCTTGCGCAAATACTCTTTAATGCAAGAGTTCTTGCATTGAAGTATTTGCGCAAGAGAGCGTCTACACTGGCATGTGCCTTTGCGCAAAAGATGTGCTTTTGCGCAAGAGCATCCTAGAATCATAGAATCATAGGACTATAAGGGACCTCGAGAGGTCATCGAGTCATCCAGCCTCCCGCCCTCAAGGCAGGACCAAGCTCTGTCTACACCATCCCTGACAGATGTCTGTTTAACCTGTTCTTAAATATCTCCAGAGAGGGAGATTCCACCACCTCCCTTGGCAATTTATTCCAATATTTGACCACCCTGACAGTTAGGAATTTTTTCCTAATGTCCAATCTAAACCTCCCCTGCTGCACTTTAAGCCCATTACTCCTTGTCCTGTCCTCAGAAACCAAGAGGAACAAATTTTCGCCTTCCTCCTTGTGACACCCTTTTAGATATTTGAAAACCGCTATCATGTCCCCCCTTAATCTTCTTTTTTCCAAACTAAACAAGCCCAGTTCATGAAGCCTGGCTTCATAGGTCATGTTCTCTAGACCTATAATCATTCTTGTCGCTCTTCTCTGTACCCTTTCCAATTTCTCCACATCTTTCTTGAAATGTGGCGCCCAGAACTGGACACAGTACTCCAGCTGAGGCCTAACTAGTGCAGAGTAGAGCGGCAGAATGACTTCACGAGTTTTGCTTACAACACACCTGTTGATACAACCTAGAATCATATTTGCTTTTTTTGCAACAGCATCACACTGTTGACTCATATTCAACTTGTGGTCCACTATGACCCCACTATGACACATCCGTGCCAGTGTAGATGCTCTCTTGTGCAAGAAAGCTCTGATGGCCATTTTAACTATAGGGCTTTCTTGCGCAAGAAATTAATGTTGCCTGTCTACACTGGCCTCTTGCGCAAGAACAGTTGTGCAAGAGGGCTTATTCCTGAGTGGGAGCATCATGGTTCTTGCGCAAGAAGCACTGATTTCACACATTAGAACGTCAGTGTTCTTGCGCAAGAACCCATGGTCGGTGTAGATAGGCAGCAAGTTTTTGCGCAAAAGCGGCTGCTTCTGCACAAGATCGCGCCAATGTAGACACAGCCTAATTGTAGCTCCAGCTCATCAGACCTTTGTGCCTTCTCCTACTCTGGCACATCCCTTTAGACTTCCCTTAATTATTATTCTCTTTCCTGAGGTATATTCTTCTCATATTTCTTGTGTACATAGTTATCATGCTGTCCATCACTATAATTTGTTTAATCATACTGTCCATCACTATAATTTGTTTAATCTTTTCCCTTGTCACTTTCAAAATAAAGATGAAGCCACCATGCCTATGAGACTGGAACGTGAACTTTAATCTGTGATCACCCTATACTAACTAATTAATAATTAGATCATAAAAGACATGTTCCCATCAGATTGGTAGTGGTTTTATTTGATTCTGGGGCTATTTGATCCAGAGTTACTTTGATTTTAAATTGAATAATTATTCAATAAACAAGTAAATAAATATTACCACCATTATTTAGGGCCTGATTTTGATCTAAGTCATGTTGGTTTAAATCAGAAGTAATTAATTTAAATAAAGTGTGTTATGCAGGTGTAAAATTACTATCAGTTTGGCATTAGGGCCTTTACATATTAATATTCTCTAGGTATTATACGCACACATCTAAGAGCAAAGGCTGATTTCAGTATTCTGCAAACAGTCCTAGACTGATTTCTAAGTTCCCACCTTTATTAGGGTGTACTGCTCTGAAGTCATCTAAAGTAGAATATCCATAGGGACACTATCCACAGAAGAAGGCACTTACTTTGTACAGTAACTGGAGTTCTTCAAGATGTTTTGTTCCTGTGGTTGCTCCACTAGCATCCTTAATTTCTTTTTGCTTTGGAGTCTAGTTTTTCAGGACTTTCAGGAAGAGAAGGAACTGAGGGCAGATTCAGCTGACAGTGCTCTACGTATATTGGTATGAGTCAAGACGATATATAGGGTGTTTGTGTAGACCAAATTAGCATTGCTACCAAAAGTCCAAATCAAAAGTGCATAGTGCACATCTGCTCCTGAAGTGGAGCACTTATAGGATACGTCCATACGGCAGTGTTATTTCAGAATAACAACGTTATTCCAAAATAACATAGTCCGCCTCTACAGTACAAGTAGTTATTTCAACATAATGTAAAAATAATGTTGAGCTGGAAGACTTCTTATTCCAACTTCTGTAACCCTCATTTTACAACGAGTAAGGGAAGTCTGAGGAAGAGTGCTTTTTCATGGACTTCCTGTTGCGTAGAAAGCGCCAAAAGCCGAAATAAGCTATTTTGACTTAAGTTACGCAATTGACATAGCTCAAGTTGCATATTTTATTTTGGCTTTAGTCATGGTGTATAGACATGCTCTTAGGGACAAACATTCTAGTTCCTTTGCAAGGTAAGTAGTTGGCATTGTCTACACAGCAAGAAGTCCAAAAAAGAGCACTCTTCCTCTGATTTCCCTTACTCCTCGTAAAATAAGGGTTACAGCATGATTTTTTTAAAAAATGCAGAAATACTTTAGAAGCCTTCAGGTATTCATTTTGCAAACTATGTGGTGACTGTTGATCCTGTGTCTTCTTAAATTTACAATGACACTAACCTTCCATTCAAAGCTGAGAGTGAGGCAGCCAATGCACTACTGGGATATTATGTCATAACCATAAATTGTAGTCTCAGAATTAAGGTTCCAACTCCAGCAAAGCACATAAGCATCTACTTAGGCATCTATTGTAAGTACCTTGCTGGAGTCCGACCTAACTGGGTAGTAGCTATTAAAATCTGAAAGTGTGGGGCCATATTCAACCCTGATGAGACCTCACACTGAAGTTACTTCAGGGACGAATTTGATTAATGGTTCCTATCTCTAATTGCCAACTAAATGATACTTATGGCAGTTCTGCTAAATCTACTTAATTATTAAACATAGTAATAAGGACCACTGTATTGTCCCCTGACTCTCCTACTACCAGCTTTTGTATGACTGACCATATACAACACTTCAAACGTCAGTATTAGTGTCTGACAATCAAAAAAAATTTTGGTTTAAAGTCTTGACCAGGCAAGATTTTAGAAAGAGAATCAACTTAATTCCTGAATAATCAGAAAATACACAACAATGAGGGACTTTATTGCTCTTAGAAACTAAGGCCTTATTCACTTTAGGGAACAGAATAGGACTAGCCACAATTGTTGTTAAGCATATTGTAGTTATTGGTTGTGAGGTTCTACAGTTGAATTTAAATGCTATTAGCCATGAAGGAAGATATCTGCAGTAATCATCAGTACAGAATACACATTCAACTTGAGTTTTGGCGAGAAATTGTTATTTTGTGTATGATAAGGGAAGGGATGGGTGTGTGTCCTGTCTCTTTTCTATTGTGTACACATTTTGGGGAGAACAACTTGAATTCTGAAAAAAAAAATTGTGTTATTATTTGTACTTATTATTTGTGCCTTTCTCACTGAATTATTCATTTAAACATAAACATGAAAAAGATTCCATACATGTAAGAATCTAATTCAGCACATCACCAATTTACAAAGAAATCAGATACCGCAAATTATAAGTTTTAGATTACTGCTGCTTTGCACAGTGTTTATACAATTAGTGTAGTGTCACATATAACTTAATAACTAACACTAGTAGACTTTTAGGAAGATGGCATAAATTTGGAAGTATAATGTACAATTGTACCTATTAATTACTATGACTAAAATAAAATATGCATTTGTAATGTCTAGTTTATTATTTGTTGTAATAAATTATAGAAAGATGAAAGTGGAAAAGATTCATAGATATCTATAATAGATAGCAATAATGTAACAGAAGTATAGCTAAACAATGCAGTTTTTGTGGCACCAAAAGAATGCATGTGTCTCATTGTGTCATAAAGGCTACAAAATATATTAGGAAATTTTGACTATAACTTTTTAAATTCATGTACCTCCTTTATACTTTGTGGCTAATATTTTCCTATTATCAAGACCTTGCATATTTTCAGCACCCACCCAGCCCCAGGGTATTATTATTATTTTTAAAGGTCTGAGTGACAAGTACATTGATATAAGTGAATCATCATTGTGCAGGCATGAAATATTATCAGATTGGTTTTCAAGTAGATTTATACATTTGAGAAAGTGCATCTGCCATAGAAGATTAGTCTCTGGAAGATAGAACATTTGTTCTAGTAATGGGTGATAGAATTTTACACTTTAGACATGTGAAGCAAATTAGATAGTACACTGACATCTTGTTGAGTAGTTCCTGGTTATCAGATCCAATGACAAAAACTAAGCTTAAAGGATATTATTGTGCAAGATTGTTGGTGTAGGGCCAAGTTTCCATTCTCTGCTGGTTCCACTGCTTCGTGTTCCAAAACTGCAAATTTGGTTCTAGCATCTGGTCTTAAATTAAGCTAGCTGAACATGAAGAAGGGAAGTAAATAAACCCTCAAAGTGCCGGATTATCCTGTTATTCCATGATAAAATGGCAATGTCTGCTGTAGACTTCTTCAAGGGCTACAGTAAAAGAGAAAGCTAGCGGGAACAGAGAAAAAGATATCACTTTGAACTCAAAATTCTTCTGTAGCAACCTTAAGGACTTTAGTCACAGGCCAAAGTGTAATGTTATCTATTTGAATGTGGTCACATACCTCATGGCAATTGTGATGCTCCATTTCACACTTAAAAATAAAATAATTAAATGCATTATATATGTCAAACACATATTTCAACCACAAATGCTACACAATTCCATAGGCTTGATCCTGTGCTCACTTATGCAAAGGAAGTGATGCACAATCACAATGATGGTGGTTCTAACTCCACAACTTTTACTCATAACAGACTGCATATATTCTGGGAACTGCTGTTTTTTATTATGTTTTCCATACACAGAACAATTATATTTCTGACCATTCGTATTTAGAACAGCAACAGAACAAGAAAAACAATGAAGAACAAGAGTAAAGTCCTCACAAGACAGCATTATATGGTTTCCTTGGTAACATGATGGTTCCGCTGAATTTGCCAACAGCAAATTCCCAGAAATTGTATAGTTCAAAATACAGAAACAAAATCAGAATAATTACCAGCTAAAATCCACCATAGTTTAACAAGCTACTCTCTTAACAAGCAACTAGAATGATACATTCTCCCCCCCTCTACCCAAGGGGATATGTGTGTTAACAAATTTTTAATGCTAAGTGTTGTGTCAAAAAGTTGGTAGTGAGAGATCTTAAGATGGCTAGTATAATCAATGGTTGTGTCCAAATGAGGTGATTTTAACTTGTGTTCATCGTGCAGTGAGTCTCACCTATGAACACTTGTGCAATGCTTCTGAAATAGAATTTTTCAGTCACCTTTAGATTCAGAATCCTTTTCTTACTGAAGTCAATGGAAAAACTCTCACTAATTTCAGTGGGATCAGGATTAGGCCCCTGTGATCCAGAGACATATTGTGCCATAATCATGCTATTGCACAGATACTATTTATGCTGTGGTAGTCAGAGCCTGTTAACTATCAGGCTGTGTCTAGACTGGCAAGTTTTTCCGCAAAATCATCTGCCTTTGTGGAAAAACTTGCCAGCTGTCTACACTGCCCGCTTGAATTTCTGGAAAAGCACTGATGATCTCATGTAAGATCGTCAGTGCTTTTCCGGAAATACAATGCTGCTCCCGTTCGGGCAAAAGTCTTTTTCCCAAAGACTTTTGCGCAAAAGGGCCAGTGTAGACAGCACAGTACTGTTTTCTGCAAAAAAGCCCCGATCACGAAAATGGCGATCGGGGCTTTTTTGCGGAAAACCGCGTCTAGATTGGCAACGGACGCTTTTCCGCAAAAAGTGCTTTTGCGGAAAGGCATCCTGCCAATCTAGATGTACTTTTCCAAAAATGCTTTTAACGGAAAACTTTTCCATTAAAAGAATTTTCGGAAAATCATGCCAGTGTAGATGTAGCCTCAGTGTTTTAATGCTGCAATGACACACACATATACGCAAACACAGAATTGTATACAACAGAATGTTGCTGGTATATATTGTACACAAGTTGCTATAAATTGTATTGGAACTCACATATGCATGACATGTTGAAAAATAAGTGTAAGACTACTTGTATTATACCACCTTAATATCCATTATTCTAATTAATGCAACTTTTCAGTAGACCTGTTAGAAGCTGGCTTGTGTTCTAAACCCTGAAGGTTTACATCACTTCCAAAACTCTTGTATATGTGTTTTAAATATATTTACTGTCATAACTCTAAATATATTTGTTATCCATATACAGTAAAAATCCGATGGTCCGGCATCTGACGGTCCGGCACTCCTGATGGTCCGGCACCATCAGGAACCCGGAAGTGCTCCGGGCAGCTGGACCATTGGAGCTGCTCTGCCCCCAGCTTCCCCGATTCAGCCACTGCTAAAACTGACCAGCGCTGAATCCAGGAAGCAGGGGGCAGAATAGCTGGAGTGCTGCCGGGTAGGTCCAGTAGCGCTGCCCCTCGGGGCTGTGGGACCAACCCAGCAGCACCCCAGCTGTCCCGGATTCAGCCGCTGCTGAAATTGACCAGCGGCTGACTCCAGGAAGCCCGATACAGAGCTGCTCTGCCCCAGCTTCCTGGAATCAGCCCTGGTCAGTTTCAGCAGCAGCTGACTTGGGTACACCTGGGACAGAGAAGCTGGGGTGCTGCTGGGTTGGTCCCTGCAGCGCCGAGGTTTGGCGCTACCAGACCAACCCAGCAGCGCCCCAGCTGCTCTGTCCCAGGCGTCCCGATTCAGCCGCTGCTGAAACTGACCAGGGCTGACTCCAGGAAGCCCGGGGCAGAGCAGCTCTGCCTCTGGCTTTCTGGAGTCAGCCGCTGATAAGTTTCAGCAGCGGCTGACTTGGGGACACCTGGGGCAGAGCAGCTGGGGTGCTGCTAGGTTGGTCCAGTAGCGCCGAGGAGCAGCACTGCGGGACCAACCCGTCAGCACCACAGCTGCTCTGCCCCAGGCGTCCCCAAGAGCAGCTGGGGTGCTGACGGGTTGGTCTCGCGACACCAAGGGTCGGCGCTACTGGACCAACCCAGCAGCACCCCAGCTGCTCTGCTGCAGGCGTCCCCGATTCAGCCGCTGCTGAAACTGACCAGCAGCGGCTGAATCGGGGACTCCTGGGGCAGAGCCGGACTATCAGAAGGGAGGGCTATGAAGGGTCTGGGGTAGCATTCCCCCCACCCCACCCCAGACCCCTCATAGCCCCCCCTTCTGATAGTCCAGCATATCTGATAATCCGGCACCCCCTGGGTCCTAAAGATGCCGGATTATCGGAAGTTTACTGTAAATGGCTAGTTCATTTTTTAAGCCTGCTAAATTGCTGACCTCAGTCAGAATGAGTTTCACAATCCAAGGGTGTGTCTACACTGCAGGGCTTAACTTGAAATAAGCTACGCAAATTGAGCTACATCAATTGTGTATGTTATTTCAAAATAGCTTATTTCGAAATAGGGAGTGTCTATACAGCACATATTTCAAAATGGAGCACTCTTTCTACAACTTCCCTTATTCCTCATACAATGAGGGTTATAGGAGTCGGAATAAAAGGTCCTCCAGCTTGACAGTATTTTGACACTATTTTAAAATAACTGCCTGCTGTGTAAAGTGGATTAAGGTATTTCAGAATAGCGCTAGTTATTTCGAAATAGTGTTGCAGTGTACATGTACCCTTATTCTGTGTTGCATGCAAAATAATTCCCTTTATCATTTAAAACTGTTTCACTTTTCTGTTTCATTGAATTCTCACTTATTATTTTACTAAAAGTAAAAATGGACATTTCTGATCTAACTTCTGTATGACTTTCAGTACTGTATATTTAGTTTTATCGTGTCCCTTCTTCTTTTCCTCTGTAAGGTAAATACCAATCATTTCAATCTCTTTTCATATAAGATTTTTCATGCCCATAATAATTCTTATTATCTATTTCTGAAACTCCTTTATTTGTGTGATATCTTTTTCAGGGTGTAATAGCATTACAATATTTCCATATAATTTTCTGTCCCAATTGTTATGCATCCTAGAGTATTATTTGTTTTTTAACTGCTGAAGTACTTTGAGCAGAGGGCTTTACTGAATTCTCCTATGATGGGGTATATTAGGCCTGTATTTGATAAGAAGGGGTTAACCCCATATTGTGGGCAGAGGAAGCCTCACAGCCATGCCACTGCTGGGCATGCTCCAACTGGAGCTTCAGTATAAAAGGGAGCAGCCCAGCTCAATAGGAGTTGGTTGCCAAGGAGGGAGGATGCATATTGCAGGGTCCCTTTTGGGAGCTGCTAGAGCCCGAGGCTGTAGTTACCTGACTGCTTGCACAAGCCCAAGACGGAATGGAGTCATTGAGATTTCTCAAGCTGATGAACCCAGGGACCCAAGAGACCTGCGGACAACAGTGCTAGAAAACAGCATTTGAAGTAACCCCAAGGAGCTAGACACCATGGCTACGTCTAGACTGGCATGATTTTCCGGAAATGCTTTTAACAAAAAAGTTTTCCGTTAAAAGCATTTCGGAAAAGAGCATCTAGATTGGCACGGATGCTTTTCCGCAAAAGCACTTTTTGTGGAAAAGTGTCCGTGGCCAATCTAGATGCGCTTTTGTGCAAAAAAGCCCCGATCGCCATTTTCGCGATCAGGGCATTTTTGCGCAAAACAAATCTCAGCTGTCTACACTGGCCCTTTTGTGCAAAAGTTTTGGGCAAAAAGGACTTTTGCCCGAATGGGAGCAGCATAGTATTTCCGCAAAAAGCACTGATTTCTTACAGTAGGAAGTAAGTGCTTTTGCGGAAATTCAAGCGGCTAGTGTAGACAGCTGGCAAGTTTTTCCGGAAAAGCGGCTGATATTCTGGAAAAACTGGCCAGTCTAGACACAGCCCATCTGGTTATGGAAATGGGATGAAGGCAGCAAAAGTTGCATATAAAACAAAAATATTTAGATTAGTCAAAATTAGACTAACTTTAGAGGGACCTAACTAAATTGATGAATTGGCAACATGATGGCAAATGAAATTCAGTGTTGACAAATGGAAAGTAGTGCATATTTGGATGAAACAACTAGATCTCTGCTGCCCTATTGGTGCATCTATTTGATGCTACAAGGGTTTTAGGTTGGCATCTGGTGCAGTAGGGAGGGCCCAAGTCTCCCTACCTCAGACACAAACCCTACTGTTGTGGTTCATTTTCCCCCCTTGGCCACTAGGCCATGCAGTCCCACTGAGGAGGGCAGCCATATTAACTCTGGCCATTAGGCCATACTTCCTTAAGGCTAAGGATGGTCATTTGGACTCAGCTGAGGGGCCATAATACCTCTCCCCCTGCCCAGAGTGTAATGGGGTCTACAGGCCCACAATGATGTCCAGGTCTTTTTCCTGAGTTGCTGCTGTTAATTTAGGATCTTGAAAGGTGTATAAATAGTTGTTTCATCCAAATATGCACTACTTTACATTTGTCAGCACTGAATTTAATTTGCCATCATGTTGCCAATTCATCAATTTAGTTAGGTCCCTCTAAAGTTAGTCTAGTTTTGACTAATCTAAATATTTTTGTTTTATATGCAACTTTTGCTATTCTGTAGCTCATCCTATTTTCCAGATCATGAATACAACAGTGATCACAATACGCAAACTTTTGATGCCCATTGTAAATTCTTTTACTGTGTTGCAAAAATGATTTATTCCCATTCTGTTTTTGTCTTCTAGCCAGTTTCTAAGCTAGATAGTGTTCTTTTAAATAAAGATATGCATGCATTTAATGAGTACAGATCTTTTCAGAAGTTCAGATAATTTATCAGTCAAATACATATTTAGTGACTGTCACGTTACTGGAATTTGAGGGAAGCAGCCGGATCATGGCTGTACCCATAGGTGGGGGTGCTGGCCCCAACAATGATAGAGAAGGGGGCCATGTGGGGTATTGAATGGGAGCTTGTTGTTTTCTGATCCTGTGTATGCTATTTTTGTGAGTGTATAATGTCTGTGTGAGCAGATAGGAATCTGTAATCTGTGTGGAAGCTGAATATTTCTCTGAATGTGATTAAGCATTGCTATGGACAGGCTGAGTAGCGAAGCCCTGTGGAACAATGGCACTTGATGGGCCAAGGACACACCTAAAGCATGAGGGCCGAGACCTAAGAGCTGCCAGCAGAGAGAGGCTGAGGACCAGAAGACCGACTGAGACCAGAAGAGGCCAGGAAGGGGGTATAAAGAGGCCATGTGGTCAATGCCATTTTGGCTTGAGCTCAGCACTTCATCCCAGAGGCAGCATTGCAGGGATTGAAGGGCCTGAAAGACCTGTGGACCCATCCTGATCTTAGGATGCGCAATAAGAACTTTTAAACCAGCAGCTGCAACATCTCTGCTAGAGCCTGCACCGAGAACTGGGAGATTCGGCGCATGTAACGTACTGTACTTTAATAACCTTACTCTCATGCTTTTCTTTCTTGTGTTAATAAACCTTTAGTTGTTAGATGCTAAAGGATTGGCCCAGTGTGATTTGTGGGTAAGGTCCAAGGGATAAATTGGCCACAGATCTGTGGCTGGTTTCCTGGAACCGGACAGAACTTGTTCGGGGTAGGTGGGATTGGGTGCTAGGACCCCCCACCTGTGTATGAGGTCTGGGGCCATCTGGGGCACGGTTATTGCTGGGGTGTCGGAGGGGTTTTGCTCGTGAGGCTTCAGGCAGGCTGCTGAAGCGCTCTGTGGGACTGGTTTGTGGCCTGTGTGGAGAGGTCACCAGTCGGGGGGCTGTAAGGAGCCCCGGATTCGAGCAATTCACCCTGAGCGGACGCCCTCAGCTGTGCCCAGACACGGCCCGGTCTGACACAGTGACATTGACACTCTATTTTAAAAGTTAACCCAAAAGTGACACACTATGTCACCTGGAATTAACTTTCTCCAAACCATGCTCTGTTTAGTTGTAGTTTTAAACGAAGTAGTGTTTAAGTACAATCTCTGTATAGAGTATCACTTGAACTATCTTACACATTATCAAGATAGCTTTCCCAATTATCACCTCTAATACCATTAACTCACAAACATCCCACTCTCCCCACCTCTAATATCGTCAATTCACAGACACTTACCTTCCTTCCTCCCCCCGCCCTGCATTCCCCTCCTGTTCTGAAATGTGATTTGTCCTTTTCATATGTGTTCATTTTTTTTAATTGTATCCTTTGGTATATATGGTTGTGACTATTTTCTTCCACTATTTGATCTGAGGAAGTGGGTCTGGCCCACGAAAGCTCATCTTGTTAGTCTTTAAAGTGCTACATTGTCCTGCATTTTGCTTCAGCTACCCCAGACTAACACGGCTACATTTCTATCACTATTCTGTATAGAGTATTGATACCTAAAGCTTTTTAGACAGTTACGAAGCTGAGCAACGTGTATATGATTGGGGACTGTTCTCCCACTACAAGCAAGTAGAAAAAGGCAGCCGCTACAGTATTTCATAAAATTGTTCCTGTTCAGAAAACTAAAGGCCTTGTTAGCCATTTAAGCACAGTTGACTTACTGAATAATCTTGCTGTGAATCTTCTGAGGACTGGGAATTATATAAAGTGAATAGAAAAGAGGTTCTTTTGAAAATGTGTTATGAGATTCCCAGAAGACATTTTACTGGTCAAAAAGGGTATGTCTATGTTGCATTCCTCCTTCAAGAGAGGAATGCAAATGCAGACAAACGAAATTGGAAATGAAGCGTAAATTTTAATTTCCCGCGCATCATTTGCATAATTGCAGCCAGCCGTTTTTCCGAAATATCATATTACGAGGGGAAAAAGTGGTTATTTCGAAAAGAAACCCTTCCTTTGAAATAACCCTTAAACCTCATTTTTAAAGAGTAAGGATTATTTTGAAGGAAGGATTTCTTTTAGAAATAACCCAGTTTTTTTCTTGAAATACAGTATTTTGGAAAAGTGGCAGGCTGCAATTATGCAAATGAAGCATGGGAAATTCAAATCCACGCTTCATTTGCAGTTTTGTTTGTCTGCATTTGCATTCCTCTCTCAAAGGAGGAATGTAATGTAAACATACTGAAAGAGAACTACACAAAAAAAAATCACTATCCAGAAGCTTTATTCCTTAAAATGTGTAAATAGTTTTGAAATGTTTCATTAAATGATAATTAATTTTTTTTTAAATGTACTAACACAGGAAGCTGGAAGACAGATGATTACTGATGGGTTTTGGATACTTCTAGGTCAACAGTTCAGATCAGCCACTTGATGATAACCAAAGTTATTACTATCTGCTGGTTGTTTAGCCTCTGAGAAATAGATTGGTTGTCTCAATTCAGTTCCTAGTACATATATCTTTACATAAGAAATATCTTTTTAAGGCAGTCTCAGTGAAGGGAGTAGGGTCTGAATGATTATAGAGAATGAACTTTTTCACCTCAAGAGGCACTATCTTTAGGCTAAAGATGTTGAAGGCAGATAGGCAGGATACTGTCAGGCTGTGTCTACATTGGCAAGATTTTCCGCAAAAGCAGCTGCTTTTGTGCAAAATCTTGCCACCTGTCTACACTGGCTGCGAGTACTTGCGCAAGAACACTGACGTTCTAATGTCTAAAATCAGTGTTTCTTGCGCAAATACTCTGATGCTCCCGCTCAGGGATAAGCCCTCTTGTGCAACTGTTCTTGCTCAAGAGGCCAGTGTAGACAGGCAACGTTAATTTCTTGTGCAAGAAAGCCCAATGGCTAAAATGGCCGTTGGAGCTTTTTTGCGCAAGAGAGCATCAACACTGGCACCAGGGCCGGCCCGAGCCCTTTTGGTGCCCTCAGCCCAGGTGCGCGGTGCCGCTCCTGGGTGCAGGGCGCATGCGCATACCGGCCACGGCCTCTGGCAGGGCCCGACAGCCATGGGAGGAAGGGCGCTGCTGGCTGGTGCCGTGGGGATGCAGGCAGGTCAGTGCTGTGGGAGCCGGGCGCGCAACTCCTGATGGCAGCTGTAAGGGACACCATCAAGTGCCTCTCATCGGTTGGCGCCCTGGGAGCTGCCCGGCTCGCCCATGCCTCCGTCCAACTGACTGGCACGGATGCTTTTGCGCAAAAGCACATCTCTTGCACAAAGGCACATGCCAATGTAGACGCTCTGTTGCGCAAATACTTTAATGCAAAAACTCCTGCGTTATAAGTATTTGCGCAAAACCTTGCCAATGTAGACGTAGCCTCATAGTGCTCAAATTGCTGCTACAGTTTAAATCTCTTTAGTGTGGTACCCTTAGGTCCCGATTGGTGTTAAACTAGAAAATTTGTCATATCATGGGGGGGGGGGGGGTTCAATATTGTCTAGCAGCATTGCCAACACTTCCACTGCTTACAGGGCTCTTAGAAGACATTTAGGGGTAAATTAGTGCTAAATAACAACACAGAACACTGAGAGCCAGGACTGGTGGGTGAAAACTTTATGGGACCGTGGGAAAGTTGGCTACTCACGTAAGTGGACGTCAGCAAGATTTTACTAATGTTGCCAGACCAGAGTGTGCAGGACTAGAGAAATTCAACTTGTATCACATTGCACATGACCGGTGGCTTGACAATCTTCATTTGTATTCTTTGCTGTTAGGCGGACACCTTTAGCTTGGTCTACACCAGGGGTCTCCAAACTACGGCCCGGGGGCCGGATGCGGCCCGCGAGGCCCTCTCATCCGGCCCGTGGAGACCTTTTTGGATTCAAAGGCAGAAGAAGTGAGATTGTTTCAAAACCCATTTGAAGCAGATGTGGCCAGTTGCCCAGATGAACTGCAGCTGGAAGTCATTGAGTTGCAAGCAAATGACCTCCTTAGGGACAAGTTCAAAATAGGACTGGTGGGTTTTTACCAGTTTTTGCCCAAGGAAGACTTTCCTAATGTCAAAACTTTTGCATCAATGTACCTTTCAATCTTTGGAACAACATACCTGTGTGAACAAACATTTTCAAGAATGAAATACGTGAAGAACAATTTGAGAACAAACTTGTCCGATGATAATCTCAGGTCACTGTTGATGTTAGGGACAACAAATCTAAAGCCAGAAATGTCTGCTATTTTGGCATCCAGGAAACAATTTCACCATTCACACTAATACAGGTGTTCATGTGTAGTGTATGAATGTGTTATTAAATAATAACTGAATAAAATAATATTAAATAAATAATTAAAAACAACATCCATGTTTTGATTGTTTTTTATTTGGACCTCAAGTGTGCAGTCGGCCCCGAACTGCTGTTTGATAGTTAATGCGGCCCTCGGGCTGAAAAGTTTGGAGACCCCTGGTCTACACCAAAGTTAGGCGGACACAGATACCTAACTCAGCAATGTGACACACCTACGTCCTTGAACAATGCCATTCATCTGATTGTCAGTATGAATGCCAGTGAGGTACTGGGGGGGGCACTGATGACAAGGGTGTCAGGGCAGCGGCACAGCTGGGCCAGTCTGGGGAGGATGGGCATGGCCAGTGTGTGCAGAAGGAAGCGCGGGCGGGACGCCGTGGCCAGAGCCTGGTTACTGGGGTGCGGCGCAGGCAGGGGCCCGGGGCAGGGCGTGGCTGGGACTGGCGCGTGGGGAGGCGCAGAGAGCGCGGCGCTGGTGAGGGGGTGACCGGGCTGGGGAGGGACCGCGGGGCAGGGCGGGAGGCGCGAGCGCTGACGCGACATTGGGCAGGGGAAAACTCGCACTCGGCGCACCACCTTGGTTGGCCCGACCGGCGGCGCATGCGCAGACACTAAAGGAGCGCGGGGGGGGGGGTGTTTTGCGCCTGCGCACAGCGATTCGGAGCGGCCAGGCGGAGACCAAGATGGCGGCGTAAGGCTGCGGCCACCAGCGCCACCGAGTGCGAGCGACGCCGCCGCCGCCATGTCGCGGCACAGGAACGTCCGAGGCTATAACTACGACGAAGGTAGCGAGACGCCTCCGCCTTTCCTGTCCCCGGTCTCTCCGAGTAGCTGCCCCTCGGTCCGGCCTGGCAGCCCCAGCGGCCTGAACGCGTCTCCTGGGGCGGACCCGCGTCCCCGCCAGGCCATGGGCCGGGCCCCAGGGGGCAGCAGCGTGTGTGAGGGGGTTAGGCCCTGGGGAGGAGGAGCTGGGATGGGGGCTTACTGGGCCCCATGGGAGGGGGCTGTTTCCCTTCCAGTGCCCAGGCAGGGCTTGTTTACGAAGCGCCGTGCGAGGCGCGTGGGTTTAACTCCTTCCCTTGCAGCTCACCCATCCCCACTCTGCGCGGGGCTTTCACAGCGCGGCGGCGGCGGGGGGGGATACTAAAGAAGTAGAAAAGCATTTTAAAAGCACCTCATCTGGCAGGGGTTGACGAGGTGGGGGGGGAAGGACCTTACTGCTTTCTGCTCTCTTGGAAACTGGCTGCGTCCCCAGCGGGCAGCGCTCCCTTCCCACCTACTGCGGACAAGCTTGTTTCCCCCCAGCCCGGCGGCTGGGCGCTGCGTGTTCCGCGTGTTTCCCGGCACCGCGCGTGACGTCACAACCACCCGACCCATCCATCCAGGCGGCCTGTTGCTCTTGGGCAGGCAGGAAAAGAGGGGATTTGTAGGGCCGGTAATAGAGCAGCTGGTTTCTAGACACTTTGTCTTAAGATGGAAATGTTTAAGGCTCTGTGTATCTTATGTTTGCCTTCGTATAACTATATTATTACCAGCTCCTGTGTCAGAGTAGCTTAGCTGGATATACTAGCGTTCTTTGATATTCTGTCTCATTTACTTAGGAGCTCACTTATCAGTGATTTGAAATATTGATTTTGCACCTCTCTTTAACCAGGGTGTGTAGCTCCTCATAGTAGTTTAGGTCTAATTTGTATCAGTTTATCTTCCAGTTGTGTTATTACAAGAAACTCAGGTCACTAAGATCTTTTCCTTATTTTTCACCAGCGTAGCTATAGTAATCCAGTCACCTCAATGTAGATATATTGCACTCATGTAAAATGGGGTTTGTACTATTAGGGTTTATTAAACTACACGAATGAAAGCAACACTTCATTAATCCAACATCTACATTAGGGCTACGTCTACACTGGCATGATTTTCCGGAAATGCTTTTAACGGAAAAGTTTTCTGTTAAAAGCATTTTCGGAAAAGTGCATCTAGATTGGCAGGACGCTTTTCTGCAAAAGCACTTTTTGCGGAAAAGCATCCGTGGCCAATCTAGATGTGGTTTTCCGCAAAAAAGCTCCGATCGCCGTTTTCGCGATTGGGGCTTTTTTGCGGAAAACAAATCTCTGCTGTCTACACTGGCCCTTTTGCGCAAAAGTTTTTCGGAAAAAGACTTTTGCACGAACGGGAGCAGCATAGTATTTCCGCAAAAGCACTGACAATCTTACATGAGATCATCAGTGCTTTTCCGGAAATTCAAGCGGCCAGTGTAGACAGCTGGCAAGTTTTTCCGCAAAAGCAGATGGTTTTGTGGAAAAACTTGCCAGTCTAGACACAGCCTAGGAGTTTGGCTCACTGGTGAAAATTAACCTAAAATAGACATGGGTGTTCTCTGCTTGATTATTTCACCCTTTGAAAATTAAATCAATTTCACCTATTCTGTATTAGGGTTAAGATCTACAAATGTCCCTACTTATAAGTGGTTTTCAGTTTCCTGTTAAAAACTTGGGTCCCTATCCTTCAAACACAAATGAGTAGTTCTGCACATGATTAATCCTTTTCATTCAGACTACACTGCTTATGCAGCTAAAGTTATTTGCATAAGTGTTTGCTGGATTGGAGCCTTTAATTGCTATCTGTGTATAATGGCCATCTTATGTACACCAGAAACTTAGTCTACAATTCATGTTGTATCTAAATTTGTTCTGTGTGTATGTATATGTCTGTACACATAAGTATAAATATACATCCAGAGAGACATACATTATAGAGACATGTTGCCTGTACCATAAAGTTTTGGTATGAGTTTATGTTTTCGGTTGATGATGCAATTTTCTATGTTTGTATCAGTAAATAAAATGAAATCACTTCTAGTGCTGGACAGGGCATATCAGATCTTGCATTCCTACAGCAAAGGTGGTTAGTTCACTGAAATTAGGAACAAGAAAGACCATTTACACATCTAATATGTATTTCCTCGTTTTTGTCCAAAATTTTGCTGACGTTAATCTCACTGCGTTAGCTCTGCCAGGAATAGCCATGGTGGAGTGTTAGTGCATATCTAATGATGTCATGGCTAAATCACAGGCAGTCACTTGTGCTTTCACTAGCTTGCTCATCATTGTACCTCTGCTATAGCTATGCTGACTTGGGAAAAATTGGGAAAACAAAAGGAGAAAATGCATCTCCTTCAGTGAAAAATCAAACCATGCTTGTACTGGTATGATTCCATATGAGTTATTGTGGGTAGTTTTTCTTTTTAATAATTTTGCTGTTCTTCCTCTATCCTCTACAATTAAAACTCATAAATACAAAAGGAGGGGGAATAATTTTTCAGTGGCTAAAATGGATATAGTAATAATTGCCACACTTATTTATAAATACATCTGGCAATGTCCAAAGAGAAGATCAATACTATTTTTGGGGGTGTAATACAATTTTGTTTTAGGTATGGATATTAAATTTTGATTAATCAGCTAATCGAGTAGTTGATGGAATTTCCATCGACTACTTGATTAGTTGATAAAGGGTGGAGGGTGCTTGCTATCCCACTGTGCCTCGTCCTTTGAAATATACAAGAGCGGCCCACGACTCTTGTACATTTCAAAGGGATAGGTGCAGTGGAATGTAAGTGACTAGTTGACTATCGGATAAGCAGAAGTGTATCGGATAGTTGACTAGTGATGCGACTAGTTGCTTCTCCTCATCCCCCCCTTGCTGCCTCTATCAGAGAGAGGTGGCAAGGGGGCGAGGAGCAGAGCCAATGCTGAGGGGAGCCAGCTTAAAAGCCGGTTTCCCCCCAGCACAATCGATGCGGGTGGCAGAGGAGGTAGAGGCACAGTTGGAAACCGCGCGAGTGGTGTCTGAAGCAGTCTTCACTTGTGCCACTTTTGCATTTCTGCTTTTCAAAAGCAGAAGCTCTGCAGGGAGCACAGGGCCAGTGGGGGAGTCCCTGCTGGTACCCCGCTCTCTGCAGTGCTTCCTTCTGAAATGTACAAGAGCCCCACAGTGGCTTTTGTACATTTCAAAGGCTCAGGAGCTGCAGGGATCTCTGGGCCAGTCCCCTGCTGACCCTGCACTCCCTGCGGGACTTCCTCTTTTGAACTGTAGCAAGAGCCCAGCAGGAAAAATCGATGGAAATCCCATTGACTATTCAATTAGTTAATCTAAATTTAACATCCCTAGTGCAGCATTTGGGACCCCACGCAAGTGGGACTGCTTTGGTCCCTGCTTGCAATGTTTCTCCCGCTGCTTCTCTGCCTCCCCTACCCTCCCACGGGGACGGTGCTGGGGGGAACAGATTTTAAGCTGACTCCTCCCAGCACTAGCTCCTGCTCTGCCCCCTCAATGGGTGCCTCTGATAAAGAGGCAGGAAGAAAGGGGTAGGAAGCAACTAGTTGAGTAGTGACTCAGTTACCCAATAAGCCTAGACTTATTGGGTTGTCGACTAGTCACTTACATCCCTAGTTTTAGATTTTGTATTTATGTAAAAATTGATATACCTGTTGTTTATCTGGGAATGATAGGAACACAAGAATTACCATAAGAGATCATACCAGTGATCCATCTGTCTAGTTCAGTATCTTGCCTTTAGCAGCCTGTATCCAGTATCGAATACTTCAAAAGAAGATGTGGGCAATTCCAAGGTAGATAACCAGCAAATAACAAGTTTATAAGAGAAGCTTCTTAATACCTGGTTTATGCTGTGAAGCATGACAATTCATACCTTTTCTATTTTTCTCTATTTAATGTAACTATGTTACATTCTCTATAGAGATAATGTGCTTATTATACATGTATACGTCTGAATCCTGCTAAACTCACATCCTTGATATTTTTTCAATGAGTTCCACTGGTTAATTAGTATGCTTAATTTAAAAAAAATTAATTTTTTTGACTTTCAAGGTCAGTGAATGTGCTTTGATTTTTCATTATGAAAGAGATAAATAGAGCATACAATTTATCAGCACTATACTATTTATCATGTTTTAATCTTTATATAGCCCATTTATTGTCTCCTGTTAAAAGGAAAAAGTCCCAGTCTTTTCAAGCTCTCATTATACAGAAGTCTTCCAGGCCTCTGGTTGGTCCCTTCCCTCCTCTTCACCCCTCCCCCGCTGCTTTGGTTCTTCTTTCAACCTATTCTGTTTCTGCTGTACCCTGAGATGTGGCCAGGACTGAAGGCAGTATTTCAGACAAGAGAGTACCATTGGACTACAGCCTACAGCACGTGCCGTAAGTGGCACACGAGCTGATTTTCTGTGGCATGTGGGGTGGGAGCTCAGCCCCGCTAGCCTCAGGATTGCCGTGCAGCTACAGGCTGGAACACCAGCTCCGGCTTCCTGCTGTGGGAGGAAGAGGGGCAGGATGGGAGAGGTGCACTGCATAGGGTCCAGGGCCTGGGCGTGCAGCTACCGGGAACTATGGGATTAATCTTGCTCCCAGTGCTTCAGGCTCTGCCTCTTGCAGTGGGAGGGTGGGATTGGGGCTGCTCTACAGATCTGAGCTAGGTAGCTGGTCACACATGGAGTGCAGGGCCACTCCCTGTGGGGTGTGCACGGCGCTGCTCCCCGTAGGGTGTGTGCGGGGTGCGGGGAGCCCCTTCCCCAGCATCTTCCTATGCCTGGCTGTTCTGGAATCAGCCTCGGGCTCTGCTTGCCCCAGCCCCGGAGCTGCAGGTCAGGGGCAAGCCCTGGCAAAGGGCTGTGCCAGGCAGGGAAGTGACTCTGCCACCTCCACCCCCTAGCCCCTCATTACCCTAGTGCTGCTCCTGGGGGGCTGTGAATCCCAGCGCTGCTGCCCTGCCGGTGAGTGTGCTGGGAGCACAGGGATGTATGGGTAAGGAGGATGCAGGGGCAGGATGGGAGGGGCAAGGGTTGCAATGAGGGGAATGGGATGATGCAGGGGATCAGCTTGGGCAGGGACCATGGGCTGAGGGGAGTGAGGCTGGAGTAGAGAGATGCGGAGGAGGGGAATACAATTTTTCTTTGCAGAAGTTGCATTTTCCTTTATTTCCCCACTTCTTTGCCTTCCTCCCCAACTGATGTGGCTGCATTCTCACCCTCTTGCCTTTTCTGCGTTACTCCCACCCCCAAATTCCCCCTTGTACTCATATCCCCACTCCACCCCCTCTCCTGCTGCCAAACTCTTCCAGACCCTGCCCTCTTCACCCTGTCCTACACCCCACCTCTTTCCCAGATTCAGCATCCCTATTCCTCTCGCTGGATAAAATAGGCAGTCCCATCCCGCACAATGAACCCCTCATTTTTGTTCCATCCCAGAGCCAAAAATGTCCATAAAATCCACTAACTTTGGAACCCCAGAAAAGTAAATCTGGTCTATGGGAAGCCATGAATCTCAGTCCTCCCTGTTCCTTCCTCTCAGTCTGAGGCTGGAGTATCAAAGGAGTGAGGTGTCTCAGTTGAGGGCAACATTAATGAGGGTTGGGGTTTTTTGGAGGAGTTTTTTTGCTTCTCACTTATGTGGTCCCCAACTGATTTTTCTGTGGGTCAGTGGCCCCAACCCAAAAAAGATTCCCCACCCCTGCCATAAATAAAGAAAACATTGAAACCTTTTGTGTTGGATATAAATTAATAATTTATTTAAAATGAAGTTTGATAAACTAACATGAGAAAGTTAAAATGCTTAATCTGTTTAATAATTTAACTTAAATCATTCTCCCTAGCTGTAGCACTAGCAAAATGGCTCAGGCGTAAGTATGTAATTAACAGTGAGTTTCTGTTAGCAACTAGTGGTCTGTGGAAAGGTTTGCATTGAGCCAGGTGGTCCACAGGGTGCACTGAGAGACCCTCCTCCACTTCCAGGAGAGTGGCCCAGGGCAAGAGGGTTAAATCTTGGCACACCACTTCAGAAAGGTTGCCAACCCCAATTTACATAAAGTCATTCTAAAATGTCTCTATTTTCAGTCTTGTTCTTCATGAATTTTAACATTTTATTTCTTCATGTGTTTTTTTTTAATTTGATCATCTCTGCATCTTGAGCAGATATTTTCATTAAGCTGTTTAATCTTTTTTTCCTAACAAGTTCCATTTGATTTTAGGACTGAATAAAGGAGCGCATTTAAATTTTTATTTCCGATTTGTTATTTTTCATTTGTCAACATTACAGTTGCACTTACCAGTGTGCATTAGTTTATTTCATTTGAATTTCATCATTAATTTCTCTCCTGTTGGCTAATTTAGTAATTTTGTTTCATCTGCAAAATTTACCACATCACTAGCCAGTCCCTTTTCCAGATAGATAGGAAGTACTTTAAAATACTCAGTCTCAGTGAGGAACCATGGTACACATTTCTGTTAATCTTTGATCATGTTAAAAAATGATTCCTTCTCCTCAATTAAACAGTTTATAATCCATGGTAGTAGTTATTTTACTGTTACTTAGTTTCCTTAGCAGCTGTTTGTGACAAACTTTTGTCAAATGTTTAATGAAAGCCCAAGTAAATATGACAACCAGTTATCCATTACCACTGGGTTATTATTGACATAACCAAGGAATTATTATAGATTGTATAGGTATGATTATTCTGTACAAAAGCTGATTTGTCTATGCCACCTCATGTAGTTAGAACAATAAGCCTTTAATTCTCCAGGTCTCTGAGTGCTCTTTGTAGGGAAGAGTACAACATTTGCTTTGATGTAGGAGCTGATCTTCAGGACTGTGCATTGTTTTGTTAGCACGCTAACTACTTCATTCTTCATGACTTTTTGAAACAAATTATATAAATATTTTAAACTGTGTGTACACTAACTTCCTGTAAACAATATTTTAGCATATGTTCTCTGTATTTGTTCACTATCTACTTGTAAATACTAAACCTTGAAAATGTTTACCTTTTTCCATATTCTTAGTATAATTTCTTCCTGTAAATGACATCTGAGAGCCATATCCTGATCTAAAGAGACATCAACTTATTTATTAGTAATAATTAATATTACCGTTACATAGCTTTACATGTCCATTGAACTGTTATGTTAATCTTCCGAATACTGTTATAAAATTTACCCGTTTTATAGATGGAGAAATGAGGCAAGAGATGGAACAGTCATTGAAAGGGCCAGGACATGTTGGCTCTTAATCTTATGTTAATTCCTTCAAAATAGATCATGCTTCTTCTCAAGAAGGCCAATGAGTTTATTCAGTTGAGGATAAGGTTGTTACTTAATGACATTGTAGTTCACATTTAAAAGGAAACAGAAGGAAAATCTACATGACCAGTAACATTGCTGCAGCAAGGGAGGTTCCTAACTGTCAAGGTGGTTAAACACAGGAATAAATCGCCTAGGGGGTTGTGAAATCCCCATCACTGGAGATATTTAAGAGCAGGTTAGACAGACCTCTATAAGGGATGATATAGACCATGCTTGGTCCTGCCATGAGGGCAGGGGACTGGACTTGATCTCTCGAGGTCTCTTCCAGTTTTAGTATTCTATGATTGCTGGACAGATGCTTACTCAGTATTAAATGCTTTCCATTCCTTCTCTAAAAGTCAGTAAAATTCTTATTCTTGGAATAACTAATAGGAAAGGATACATTTTCATAAATGCAGAACTGATAATGATTTTTCATGAGTGGGAGAAGGAGACACACAAATATGGGGTAGGTGTTATAAAATAGATCACAATATAAGGGGAAAAGATAAAAATATGTAAATAAATGCAGAGAACAAAAAGGATGTGAGGGAACATCATACTTAAATGGGATTTTACATCCCTAATATTAATTGATTAACCAGTTAAACTTAAAGGGGGAGAGGGCTTTGCCTTAGGGTTGGATCCAGGGTAGGACCGCCGCTAACAGGGGCTCCTCTACTCAGGGTGGAGTGCTCTCCGCCTTAGTGGGCCTGCAGAGGGTGGGAATATGCTCAAGCCCCCACTGATTAACCCGAACCGGTAATCCTCGCCTATTAAATTAAATTAAATGAGGCTTAGTGGTTAACTATTCTCATCCCTACTTAACAAATAGGAAAGAGACCCTTCTATAAGAGAAAAAGAAGTATAAATTTAATATAGGAAAGAAATTACATTATATTTCTTAAAGTTGCTCGTATAGAAAGTAGGTAATGCCATGGGGGTGGGTGGTGTGTGTGTGTGTGTGTGTGTGTGTGTGTGTGTGTGTGTGTGTGTGTGTGTGTGTGTGTTAATTTCTTTAATTTGAAAGGTTGTGGATAGCTGGGGGATGGCAATACTGGTATTCTTTACCTGCTAGTGAATACTAGGGAAATCATTAAACTCTTCAGGTTAGACCAAATTAGATCTGTTGAGAGTGTGTAGAAATTTTTAAATGGGAAAATGTACTTTGTATGTCAGTAGTGGTATAAGATACTTGCTTTTTGGCTGAAATAATGTCTGTACCATTTGTTATATAATATAGTTCAGTAATAGAAGTACAGTTGTAGTTACATTTTCTTTTGGGTAAGAATAAGGCAGGCAAAATATGGCCCACCAAACATTTAGACCATTGAACTCCTTGGGCAGGCTTCCTGGATTCTGTGGCCCCGCATGCCACTCAAAGCAACTGGCTGCTGGGACAAGCATGTGTGTCTCCTCCCTATGTGCGCCACTTGGAGAAGGGGGAGCTGCGAGTCTTTGGCTTATGAGAGACTGTGTAGCTAGGAATGGGGGCAGGGTGTAGAGACTTCCCCATCGCCTCTTGGGTGTACAGGGCTGAGACATGCATGCTGGTCCCAGTAGCTGGCTGCGTATTGGACCACGGCAGCCAGGGAACCTGCCTGAAGGTCCCACTGGACCACCTACTGGGAGTCATCTATGGGAAAGGTCTCCTGGAGAGAGCCTATACCTGGCACCCCTTCCTGCACCCCAGTTCTCTGTCCCAGATCACAACTCCCTCCTGCATCCAACTTCGCTTCCAGGACCCCTACTAGGGATCTAAGCAACCATTAAACTAGTTGATTACCCGATAAATATGCTTATTGGGTAGATGAGTAATGACTCGATTAGTTGCTGCCCCCCCCTCCGCCTTGCTGCCTCTATCAGAGAGAGGCGGGCAGGGATGGGGAAGCCAGGAGCTGGTGCTGGGGGGAGGCTTGATCCCCGGGAGCTCTTCATACATTTAAAAGTCACAGCCACAGCAGGGTTATCTCCCGGGCCAGGAACTAACCACATCTGGCTTTTCAGTGTTCCCTCCCCCCTTGTTGACTAATCAAGTAGTCAATGGAAATTTCATTGACTACTCGATTAGCTGATTACCCACCATTTAACATCCCTAACCCCTACCCCAGGTCATAATGCCATCTTCACGTGTACCCCCAGCACCCTATCTGTACCCAAATTCAAACTTCCTCCTGTACTTAAAAGCCAGTTCCTCCCAGTACCATCTGCACGGCAGGACAGGGAAAATAGAGGTGCAGCGGGGAAATGACGGGCGGGAACTAAAGCCGTCCCTGCTCGCTCCAGTCTGACTGTTGTGCCTCTCTCTTTGAAATGTAGAAAGAGCCCTGTGAGAGAGGAGGAACGGGAGGCGAGTGGGGACTGCTTCTGTCACTGCTGCTCTTCTTCAATCAACTCTTACTACATTTAAAAGGCAGAGGTGCAGTGGGGATAGTGCTCGCTCCCTCCTCTCTTATCAACTAATCAAGTAGTGGATGGAAATTCCATTGACAACTTGATTAGTTGATTAATTGAAATTTAACATCCCTATTTCAAAGGGAGAGGAGTAGCGGAGAACCCAGCCTGAGTGGGGACTGAAGCAGTCCCCATTTGCCCCGGATTCTCCACTGTGCCTCTGCCTTTGAAATGTAGGAAGAGCTGCCTGCAACTCTGACTACATTTTAAAAAGCAGAGGCGCAGCATTTGTGATCGGGTGTGAGCTGGGACATCTGAGTCCTGGCTTACTCCCAGTCCCCCGCTACACTTCTGTCACTCTTGCCCCCGTGGAGATGGTGCTAGGAGGAACTAGCTTTTAAGTCTGCTCCCCTCCAGCACTGGCTCCTTCACTAGTCCTCCTCCCCACCCTACCTGATAGAGACAGCAAGGCGGGGTGGGGAGCAACTAGTCAATGACCCTAGTTAGGGACGTGAAAGTGTAACCATATACATGGTTAACAAATGACCCTGGGGTCATCAGTTAATGTTCATTATTGCACATGGGCTCCCGGTATGCTCGAACCCATTCTCGCCAGCTCCCATGCGCACCGGTTCCTGGGGAGCCACCTGCGGCCCTGTGCTACTTACTGCATCTATATCAGAGGCAGCAGTGTAGATGAGGGCAGATGGGTGCTGGGTTAAAAGCTGGCTCCCTGCACTCTCTGACTTCCATACATGTGTAACCGCTGAAATTTTCAGCGGTTACATGATTGCGTAATTAAATATATTTTGACACTATTATATATACTACTATTCTTACTGGTTACTGAGTAAAGATTCGCTGTTTGTCAGTGTAACTTTAGAAATATTGAAGTGGAATAATTCTAATATAACTGGGGAGAGGGTTTTAAAAAATACTTAAGAAATTGTTTCTAAATACTCCTTACTTGTTAAATATTTTAAAAAGTGTACGTAGATTAATTCTTATTGTTTCCTGTTGCTTAGATTTTGAAGATGATGATCTTTATGGCCAATCGGTAGAGGATGATTGTTGTATTTCCCCGTCAACAGGTTAGTTCAAATGTTTATTTATGGAATTTTCACTTGGAAAAATATGGACAAATATAGATGACAAAATATAGGGAAGATTGGGATTTGCTGGTTAAATCTAGAAAGATAGCTTTGCAAATAGTTGTGGCAACTAAAATGTTTGACTATCAAACATTGGATGATGAGCATTTAAGAAACATTTGATAAGATTATAACTTAAAAGATGAGATTATCAAATTGGTAAGTGTACAGTATAAAAGTTAACTGTGCGAGTATTAGGGGTGTTAAAAAGCTGAACTGCTGAACTTTACAGCGGTTATATGTTTACAGGTGACGGGGGGGCAGGTTGGATCTGGCTTTAAAGCTGGCTATCTACAAGTGTTGGGGCTAGCAAGTACCGGTTCCCGCCTGCCACCCCCTTTCCTGTGCTGCTGCCTCTGGGAGGCAGTAGCATGGGGGAGGGTGTGTGCAGCAGGGAGGGCGGCTCTGCAGGCGGGGTGGCGCATAGTTCTGAGGAGCCGGCTCCCCATGCATACTGGCTCCTGAGCTGGTACGTGTGGTGTGCAGGCTTTTAAAAGCTAGTGTCCCATGTACACCAACTGCTGCCTGCCCCCTCCCATCTGTCTTGTGATACCGAGATTGGGGGTGAGGAGGTGTGTGTAACCCTTAGGATTAACTGATGAGCCAAGGCTAATTGGTTCCTTAGCGAGTATAATGTAATGGGGTACGAATAGCTGTTCACTTTGTAGTTACTGTGTGTGTTTGCTATTTTTGCACACTTCTGTGGAAATTATTATTGCATCAGCATTTGTGGAATCACTACATTATTGTTTTTGCATGGAAGCCAGAATATTTGCATGTGGACAAGATTTGCTTTTCTCATTTAAAAAGGTTCAGCCATCCAGTGACAAAGTAGCAACAAACCAAGTGTCTCAAGAATCTGCTTACACACCATAAATACAATATAGCAAATTGTAGTAAATGTTCACAGACAACTCCTAAGCTGAAATTTCACATAAACTTTGAAAATTATGAGTAATGACTAGAGTCTAAATTTTGCAAAGCTTTTAAGCATATAATTTAGGCACCTTTCTTATTAAGGATGGGGTTTATACATTTTTTAAAAATGTAAATGTGTGCTAAGGTACTTTGAATCATGGCCTGAATTTGTAAAAATTAAAGCTCAAGAACAGAAAAATTGACTGAATTAATTGAATAAATGTTTATGAATAGGTAGAACATACAGGTTGACACTCTGTAATCTGGATTTCCCTATTCTGGCAATACCTCTGGCATCGTCAGAGTGACCACTGGGAACACTCATGGGAATAAGCTAGTGGGTTGGTGCCAGGAACTTTGCCAGACTAGAGGGCTGAGAAAGAGGAGCCCTGGGCAGCAGCAGTGCCACTGAGCACAACATGGAGCCTCTAGTCATCTGGGATAGGGTGGCAGCCAGCAGATCAGCTGGGCAGTATGCAGAGCCCTGAGCAACTGTGGAACGGCTGGGTGGGAGTGGCGCTCTCACACCCCAGAGCAACAGTCGAGCTGCTGGGATGGGAAGAGTACGGAGCCCCGGGCGGTACCAGGAGCTACTGGGGAGACCACAGAGCCCCGGGTGGCAGTGGGAGCTCCCTGGGTTTCCCAAAGCTGCCCTTGAATGAAAATGGCGAACTAGAGCCAGCGGCAGCCATAAAGCTGTATGACTACAGACCTTTTAGGAAAACAAAGCGGCGCAGGCCTGCTAGTAGCTTTCTCAAAGTGGGCCTGCAGGAACGATGCTCTGAGTTAATGATTGCAAAATAAGATTTTTTTGCATATTAATTGATGCACGCTGTTGTCATTACATGTTTTCTTTTGCTAGATTCTGTATTCAAACAATGGGATATTTATTTCAAGGGAAATTATTTTTAATATACTGCTCCTGGTTGTTGTAGCTGCTCAGTTTATTTACTCAAGACGTGATAAACCCTCAGCACTTGCTGAGCCATTAGAAGAAGAGTATGGCTATGAAGGTGCAGAAGAATCTGCCAACTGTTTTACATCCAATCACCAGCTAACTGGAGTCGATCAAGGTAATTTTTAAGAACAATCAATCTTATTTTCATTCTACTGTGATTTAAAGACCCGAATATAATTAGGTAATTAGGAATAGTTAGTCATCCACAAACTGAGTCCAGTGATTAATTCAGATTTATTTACTATAATGAGGTCCCAAGTAGTTATCTTATATGAATGCAATACTTTCTGTATTTGTAAATAAGATTGAGAAACTTTAATATTTTGCTAATGGTTGCATGAGTCTTCCAGCATATATTTCCCAAATTGAATTATCCATACAAGTTTTTCTTTCCATGTGTTTCTGAGGAAGAGTCTAATTAGTAACTCATCCTGTTCTCTGGTTTGATTTGGTGGTCTGTGAAGGACCCCCACTATTACGCTCTCCAGTACTTTGTTAGCACTAGCTAATAATGGGGAAGATAGGGCTTCTACAGTATTGTTCAATTGGCCACATTGCTTATACAGTACTACATATATCATTGTTAGTTGTTTTGTTAAATATGCATTTTTGTATGTTAGTTATCATGCAGCACCTATCTTATCGAATATATCTAAGTTAACTTTGGCCTGAATACTGGATCCTCTTTTTTGAGAGCTTCTGTACATTTCTACTTAAGGGGATCCGTGCTCTGCTTGCCTCAAGTTCACAAACCCTGTTGAAAAATGTGACAATGACATTGCGTGAGTAATGCCATTTGGTACTTGTATAATAGACTGTATGAATGAGTATGGTTGATCGTAACGTGATCACATTTGTAATGTGCAAGCTGAATAAAGTGCAGAGCAGTAATATGTATGGTTGGTGTTTTAATAGGGCTAATTTCGCAAAACTGAAAACAGTTATAAGCTAAGTCAGCTAGGTGGAAGAATTTAATCAGAAAAATGTGAATGAGAATTGGGAATAGTTTAAAAACACCTTACAAGATGTTTCAAAAGACACAAATGAGGAAGAAGGTTGTAATGGTTTAAAAATCAATCTTGTTTAGTGGGGAATTGAAGGGAGTTATAAATATAACAAGAATAAGAAAAGAGAAACTAGAAATTGTAAAATGACGACAAGAGAAACAAGGAAAAAATCTATGGTCAGCAGTGTTAAGGACAGTAAGGAGTTTTTAAAAACTTAGGAACAAAAGGACTCTTGGCAATGGTATTGGTCCATTATTAGATGAAAATGGTAGAATTCTTAATAATAATGGAGCAAAGGCAAAAGTGACCAATAGATATTGAGCCTGACACTAATGTTGGGCGAGACAAGGGAGCAGCTGGCGTGGGACACAATTAATAAAGAATTAAAGGAGGGTAATGTAATTAATACCAATCATCATGGGTTTGTGGAATAGATCCTGTCAAACTAATTTGGTATCTCTTTTGGATGAGATTACAAGTTTAATTGATAAAGGCAATAGTGTTAGCATACACATTTCTCTTTCTAAAATGGCATTTCGCATGATTGTCACTTCTATCAGGAGAACTAGTGAAGAACTACAAATCCTAATGACTAATTTGCTATACCACGTTATATAAGAAACAAAATGCAGGACAATGTAGCACTTTAAAGACTAACAAGATGGTTTATTAGATGATGAGCTTTCGTGGGCCAGACCCACTTCCTCAGATCAAATAATGGAAGAAAATAGTCACAACCATATATACCAAAGGATACAATTTAAAAAAAATGAACACACATGAAAAGGACAAATCACATTACAGAACAGAAGGGGGATGTGGGGGGGGGGGGGGGGGGAAGGAAGGTGAATGCCAGTGAGTTAATGATATTAGAGGTGGGGAAGGGGAAATGTCTGTGAGTTAATAGTATTAGAGGTGATAATTGGGGAAGCTATCTTTGTAATGTGTAAGATAGCTGGGGTCTTTGTTAAGTCCCATGCGGAGAGTGTCGAATTTTAGCATGAATGCCAGTTCAGAGGATTCCCTTTCAAGTGCAGATTTGAATGTCTTCTGAAGTAGGATGCAGGTTAGCAGGTCATTGAGACTGTGTCCTTTCTGGTTGAAATGACAAGCAACTGTTTTTTCTTTGTGATCCTGTCTAATGTCTGTTTTGTGGGCATTGATTCTTTGGCAAAGGGTCTGAGACGTTTGTCCAATGTACATAGCAGACGGACACTTTCGGCACATGATAGCATAGATTATATTTCTGGAGGCGCAGGAATATGTATTCTTGATCTTGTAACTCACTTGGTTAGGCCCAATAATGGTGTCAGCAGAGTGAATATGTGGACAAAGCTGGCAGCGGGGTTTGTTGCAAGGGAAAGTACCAGGGTTGGTATTAGTGTGGTATGTCCTGTGGTTGTTGGTAAGAATCATCTTGAGGTTAGGTGGTTGTCTATAGGACAACTCCCATCCAGCATACACCATACGATCCATCATCTATAGCCAAGCCCTTCGATACAACAGCATCTGCTCTAATCCCACAGACAGAGACCAGAAACTTCAGGATCTCTACCAAGCATTTATAAACCTCAACTACCCACCTGGAGAAATAAAAAAGCAAATTGAAAGAGCCAAACGAATACCTAGAAACCATCTACTACGAGACAGACCCAAGAAAACCAACAATAGAACCCCACTTGTCATCACCTACAGCTCCCAACTTATACCTGTCCAACACATTATCAATAGATTACAGCCTATACTGGAACAGGACACTAAACTCCAAGAAGCTCTGGGAGACAGACCCTATAAACTTGATAAACTGTTCCTTGAACTTAGCTTCATGCTCTAATGATGGGTTTAAGAGAACTGTTTTATGAGTCTTGATCTGAGAATTCCTAAGGCTTTATTCCACTGGGGCTGTCCTGCTCACTAATCCCACACCAGTCAGAATATGCAGGGGCCATTGAAGAAAAAAGCATTGATTAGTACCCAGAATTAGCGATTATTTATTTGAAAGTTACTTCTGCCCCTTCACGCTTTCCTCCTATCTTCTTCTTTACCTGATAGTTCTTTATGTACATAGGGCTATGTGGTTCAGGAAAAGGAACTGAGGTAACTGGGAGCTGCAGTCCCTTATGGAGACTGAATGTTTGCCAAAAGAGGGTGACCATTCAGCCCCAGCAGATAGGGTTTTCAGGAGAGGATCATAAGTTTGAGGTGACAGATGCATCATCTCCCCCCCCCCCCCAAGTACAAATGTACAAGGTGGCCACAAATAGCCTTTCTGTAACCCTTGATATATTAAATATTTATTGTGGGACATGGATACTATGTTATCTTAGTTTTATGCATTTAATTTCTCTTAAAATGGCTATTCTTAAAAATGAATATTTTAATTCTTTGTTAGATTTAGGAGTATATGCTTACATGAGAACATTTGTCTTCTTATCTTTGCTACTGTTTGTCTGAAGGTTGTTCTTTGGCATGCCGGATGAATGGGACAGATGTGTATTGATTTACATTTTCCTTCCTGTAACTTTGTAATGGGAACATGATTTACATGAAATTCTGATTCTATAATTTCATATTTTCCTCTGTCATCTCAAGAGTTCTTGTCCATCATGTCAGTTTCAGTCCTGATTAGCCTGGAGATAGGGGAGTACAGGAAATCTTTTCCCACCGCTAGGGGCATGGGAGCTTAGTGGGAAGGGGGAGCAAAGGGGCTCCCCCACACCCAGACCGATCATGGTTTGTGTGTGGGGAAGCTCGAAGTGTCCTGGCCCTGCCTCTTCCTTTGGAGGCCCTGCCCCCCCTTTTTTTTCTCCATTATAGAATTTTACCTGTTGTCAGAAACTTTAATTATTATTAATCACTAGGGGGCTGCACCCCTTGCTCACTATGCTCACCAGCCCTCCTTTTGCCTCCTCAGAGCACCGGGACAGGGGAGGTCATGCAGCTCCCTCCCCTCCAGAGCACTGGGGAGGGGTGAGGCTGCAGGCCTCAACCTCTCCTCCCTCCAACACTGGGGAGAGGAGAAGGGAAAGGCCATGCAGCTCCTGCTGCCCTCAGCACTTTCTGCCCCTCTCCTCAGCCTGCCATGCCTTCTCCCCCTCCCCCCACCTGCTGCAGCCAGAAGAGGCTCGCAGCTTCTGCTCCTCTCCTCTGGAGCACCGAGAAGGGGAAAGGGGAGTGGCTTTGTGGCTCCCAGCTTCTGCCCTCCCCTCCGAGCACCGAGCACCGGGGAGGAGGGACACGTTGCATGTCCTGGGGCTGTGTGGCTTGCAGCTTCTGCTCACCCAACCAGAGCATGGGGAGGGAGGCTGGGGCAACGTGTTGCCCCATCCTCCCACTTACTTGAAGGGCCTAGACTTATCAGGTAGTCAAGTCGGCTGCTCAAATCCCCCTCTCCCCCCGCTTTGCTGTCTCTGCCCTCCTTGCTTCTCCTATTTTTTAAATGCAGAGCTGCAACAGGTTCTGCATTTACAATGTTGTAGGAGCCGGACTGACAGGCTGCCTGGCTCAATCCTGGCTTGTGCCAGTCTGAGACCAAATCCTGCTGTGGCACTTGAATTGAAAAGGCAGTAGAACCCTGGGGCAGGCTGCTCGGCTCCTATTACCTTTTAAATAGCAGAACCACAGCAGGGTTTGGATCCGCATACAGCATGAGCCGGGACTGAGCAGGTTGCCTATCAACTAATTGAGTCGTCAATAAAAATTCTGTTGACTACTCGATTAAATACCCACCTCTTAACATTATTAGTCTGTAGTGGGGTTCCTGGCTAAACAGCCAGATGAAGCATATTTCTGACCTTTTTAAAAAAAGTTTGATCTAATAAAATATACTGCCTTACTCACTTTGTGTCTCTTTTAAAAATAAGTAATTTATGCTCAATTTTAAACCGGTACTACATAATTTTTGGGACATTCATTCATTCTGTCATTGGAGATTTTTAAGAGCAGGTGAGACAAATACCTGCCAGGATGAAGTAGATAATATTTAGTCCTGCCATGATTGGGACTGGACTGGATTACCTGTGAAGGTCCCTTTCAGTGGAGCCCTGCATGGACACAAAAATTGTATCTAAATCTACACCTGGATCTTGCAAAAATGAGCGGATATCTGCATCATCAGATACCCACAGATAAAAAGCAAATATCTGCATTTGCCAGGCTCTGCCTTTCAGTTCTATGGTTCTGTGACTTTAGTTTATTGTTTACAGGATTGTCCATCGCGTTATTCTGTAGTTTCCATTCATTTCCTTTTAACTTCTGAAATGTATGTAATGTCAATAGAAAAGTCTGGCTTTAAATCATGTCGATTTTTACATTCAGAAACGTGTCTCAAATCTAGGAAACATAAGATTTCTGATAGCTTTAATGTTAAAGTGTTAATCTAAAGCTGCTAGTATTTATGGTTATTCAGCTGCTAAGTCCCAAGGCTTGAAAAGATGCTGTTTACCATAGACATTAAATAGTGTCTGCAAACACTTAAAATGTTCTGTTAAATGGATATAATATGGGCTTATCAAATTACTTTGACTAATTTTAAGTTGAATAATTGCACTCTTCCATAATACTGTTCATGTTGGTAACACTTACTAGTTAAGTGTTCAGCCCTTTAAAGACAATTTAAAATCATTTCTCATACTAACGTTTGCTGAAATAATTGAAAAATTCTTCTGTGCTCGGAGTAAGAGAAAATGCCAGAGGAAGAAATCAGGTTGCAATGATTTTCTAATTACCATTCCTGCCTCATCCCAAATATGTTTTACACATTTTATAATTTTATTTTGTAGCTCATCTTTATTCGTGTCTTGACCAGATGAGAGAAGTGCTGGGGGAAGCTGTACCAGAGCGGGTGATGGTGGAAGCAGTGTTGAATAGTAAATTTGATATACAGAAGGCTTTGGATCTTGTGCTTTCACAAGACAGTAAGCAAAGTATGAAGACCAAGAATGAAGAAGCTGTGATTATGGGAAAGACAACAAAAGGTATGCTTTTATTTATTATGTTTTGGTTCACTGTCTGCATAGGATAATCCTGACTCGAAAACTGGAAGATACTTGGATACTGAATGATACCCATTGACTAAACAAAATATTTCTAAATACATTTCAGGATTTTAAGAAATATACAGAACATCTTTTAAAGGAAGCAGTAGTTTTTACTAAAATTAAAATCATGTTTTAGATTTGGTTCGGTCCCCTAATTTAAAATGTAAGCAATCACAATCCCTGTTTTCTAATATATACCTTAGATATGTTACTACTTAAATTATCCATCTGTTAACTTTTTTTGTTTTTTAATGTAAGACAGCAAATTTTAAGACATTTTAAATGTTTGCTGGTGATAGAGCTAGCACAATAACTGTGTGGAGTAAGACATCTTAAATGTTGATACCCATTTACTAACTTAGTTTCTTTTGGTGGATAATTGTAAATAATTTTGCTAAATGATTGAATATTATTACCTTTCAGAACTCACAAATTTGATTATAGCAAATTTGATGCAATGCAATTTTCAAGTAACATTTAGTAATTAAATGCCTTTCATGTTTTTTCTTGATTTTGCTCTTGCTGCCTCCTTAAAAATGGAAATTTTCGTTGTGACCATACATCTGTCTGAAAATTATTGGCTATTGTAAGGTAAGGAGACTTATTTTATTCAGAAACTTCCACTAATTTAGATAATTTGTCTGTCTTAATAGAAGACACTTCAGCAAACTCCAACATATCTGACCTCAGTAGCTTGACAGTCAAAACTAAATCACCTTGTTACTTTTCAACTTTAAGTGACAAAATGCTCTTCAAAGCTAAAAATTCTAATATATCCTCAGTTGAAAAGCAAATATTTGAATCTTTTCATAAATCTTCAGCTGTTCTTTATTCTTCCCTCAGTAATGATTTGTGTGAGGAATCATGTTATGACTCTGTCAGTAAACATGTGGCAGAACAACTTCAAGACAATACTGGCACAGTAAGTTTGATTTCCAGCAATGAAAGCAAACTTTGCTTTACTGTAGGTGCTGAATTATTGAAAGCTAGTCATTCTGACAGTCCTCTCTGGAAGCAGTTGTACTGCAAGGAGCCACAAGACTTGAAATCTTTGCTGATGCAGGATGATTATTTAAGTCTCCAAGACAGGGAACTATTTAGGTTCCAAAATTCTTCAGATCATAGTAGTAAGAGAAGTATGGATAGTTGTCCTGGCTTAATGAGTGCTGTAGAGAAGACTGAGCTTTTTGAAAAATTTCCTTCGTTTCTGTCAAGTACCGGGCAAAACATCTCAACTTCAGAAATGAGTAGTTTGCCATTTTCAAAGTCTGGAGGTACATCACTGGCTGATCTGCTTCAAGAGCCCAAGGAAAGTAATTCAAACCACTGTTGTTCTTTGTCTGATCTTTATAACCAGTCATCTACGAGTTTTACAGATTTGAAATTTGAATCCTCACCATGGTCACAACTAGCTGGTCAACATCAAGCTGCAGCTGGGATGTCAGAATTAACAGGATCTCTGTCGTCTTTGGCATTTTCTAAGGCTTCTCCAGTAAGAGAACTGGAGAATTTATCACTTTCGGATTTA
Organism: Pelodiscus sinensis; assembly: GCF_049634645.1. Lineage (NCBI taxonomy): Eukaryota > Metazoa > Chordata > Testudines > Trionychidae > Pelodiscus > Pelodiscus sinensis. The sequence continues at coordinate 96,312,962 of NC_134713.1, read as the reverse complement.
ATTGCAGAAACCATTGAAGTAGATAAACCTCAAGATGCAAAAGACTGCTCTAGATTCAGTATAGCTGAAACGTGGCCTTCTGCAGGAGTAAATACAAACATTGATTTAAGTGTCCTTATAAAAAATTCAGAAATATCTTCACAAGCTGTAATAGGCCAGTCAAATACTATAGTTCCAGAAATGAAAGTTTTAAGTTCAAAGCAAGGAAAAAATACCATTTTAGCTAAAGGAAATAAAAAAAGAAAAAAAGGACACCTTTCTAAGAGCCAGGATCTTTCTCTCTCGTGGATGAAGGGTCTCTGTGCTAGACCTTCAGCTTTTGCTTTAACTTTGTGTCTCCGTTATCCTACAAAAGGCTGTAAACGGCACACAATTGATATACACAAGACTTTTCTATATAGTAGGCAAGTACAAGAAGTAAAAAATAAGGAAATTAGCCCTTCAATAGTAATAACACCATTTGACTTTAAATCAGCATCTCCTGATGACATTGTGAAAGCTGGACAAAAAAGAGCCTTTACAAGAGAATAGTGCGAAGTAGGGGAAAGAATTAGTAGTTATCCTTCAGAGTCTTTTAAAATGATTTTTAAAGTTTTGTATAGACAGTATATTCTACATTTGATAATTTTCAACAAAAAGTCAGTGGTAATTTTTTTTGTGAACTTTTAAACTGTTGCACTGAGTGTCTATATATTTTTTTTTCATATTTTTCATCAACCAAGATAAAACACCTTAACTTTCACAAAGTCTTAATCTTTAATATGTAAGAATTGAACATATATAGGATGCTACTATATAAAAATACATTTCTAAGAAAGAAAAAATAGGCTTAATTAAAAAAATAAATCCTAGATTTACCATTCAGTTTTCCTGTTTTGTTATACTGCAGAACAAAACCTAAAGTAGTTATGGCTATGAATTAATTTGATTAGGTGTACTTAAATTTAAATTTTAAGATTTCTGGTACATTTCATAATTAAATTATCTTGTGGCATGGTTTAATGCCTAACTGTTGCTAATTGCATTCTCAGTTTCATTATTCTTTTTTATAATTGTTTGGTCGTAGTGATGTTACTAATCTCAGAACTTTATATCATGTACACACTAGCTCCTTCGTTTAAAAGAAATAACCCCAGAAAAATCAATATTGACCTCTATATCTAATTTTAAGCCATTTGCTAGCTTTTGGTGGGACCAGACTTTAAGATGGCAATGGTAGTGTAAGTTAAATTTGCAAATGTATCTGTTAAAACATCCAGGTATTAAAACTGGGCATTTAAGGACATTGGAAAAGGGGGGGGGGGGGGGGGGAGAGGTTTTTCCTCAAATTTTTTCCAGTTTGAACCCATCACTTGTTTTAAGTTTGTTTGAAGTGGGTTGGAAGAAAAACTGCTCCCCCCACCACCCCCTGCCTAGTGAAAAGCCCAAGTATCAGGACAAGCTATAGGTGCTATTTCTCCTTTTAGGAAAAAGTTATCTTTAAGTAATAGAAATGTGGTAATTTTACATTCTCTTTATAGTTTGAGCCAGTGTTCGTTATTTTGAGCCTTAATAATTGAGGCCAAAGTTAGGTTTTGAACTTTATCTAATTGTCACTGGATTCTGATGCTGTCTGTAAGTAGTTTGTACCTGTACACAGGTGTTTGTGTTTGGCAAATTGTAGTACTTTTACACTTGAATCTATGAGCAATCAGTCAGTATTTTCAACGGTCACGCTGCAGTATATCCTATAACCCCAACTGGAGCAGTTGCACAGTCCAGTCTGGGAGTGGAAGTCTGTTCCCATCCCTTAAGCCCTGGCCCCTTCTTGCCACCTCCCCATCTGTACCCCACATTACACCCTGTCTCCCAAGAGATGTGGCTTCAGAGATTACCAGTGGGCCTGGTGTGGGACAACGGCAGTGGGCAAGCCCCCTTGCACTCTCTGCAGTGGCGGGAGCCATATGGAAGCAGAGTGTACTCGGCAGGCATACTCACTTCATGGTGCTTCACTTCCCTGCATCTCCCAACACTGCAGGAAGTGCTGGGAGGGTCCCTCCCCACCTCCAGGAATCTGAGGCTGAATCCCTTGGGGGATGAGATACAATGGGAGTAAAGGCCACGGTGGTGGCAGAAGGGAGGGTGGGGGAAGGTTTGGGGGACAGGAACAGACAGTCCCCTCCCCAGCCTGCTGGTACTCCCAGTCTGGATTGTGCAGCTGCTTTGGCTAGGGGTGGTCCGCGGGCTGAGAGTTTTAAGAACCCTGCTATAAAGGTACTATTACTACTAGAAAAATAAGCTTGTTCATACTTTACCATATCTTTTCAAATATAACTAGGAAACTATTATTTAAATAATAAATTAAATCTTAATAGTAGAGCTTTAGTAAGTTGACTATAAAAAAACTCTTAATATTTAGAATTATTCCTTGCTTTAATTAACTATATCAGTTTAGTCATAAAAAGTATTTGAAAGCACTGGAATGCAGGTTTCATTCATTATATATTGTTTTGTTTAGTTGGTAAACTGTAAATTGTCACTCTTTAGGAAATTCTTTTAATATGTATCAGACTTGTTTTTATTGAAGTGTTTGATTTTCTAACCTCCAGAATAGAGTTTGTGGTTCTAGTGCCTTGTAATAAAGATGATAGCACTGTAGTGTTAATATTCTGACTGGTGGTCTTGCTTTATTTTTGTTTAGGCTCCCATATCCAGAAGATTTTAGGGGCTTTAAGTACTTTAAAACATCATTCCCGTAAAAATAGGTAGTTTGTTTAGATAACTAAAAGAGCAGAAGCAAAACCCAGCATCCTTCTATTTTGCTTACAAATTGTTTTCTCCACCATAAACTAACATGGAAAGAGTTTCTCAAGCCTTGTCCAGAACGATGTCACATTCTCTCCAATTATGAGAAGAACTTTTCCATTTTATACCAATAGAGAAAACACTAGATGACTTTTGTTGCCATCACAAGGTAATCCCTCAAGAATACTAACTTTTATCATTTAAGATTCATAGTAGAAGCTTCAGTTTTACTTCCTGAACAATAAGTAAGCAAGGTAGATCATGGTGAAGTTGTTCACTGGCTCAAAATACTGACTGAATAGCTCAAAATGTTTTTTTTAAAAAAATCTTCATTCAAGTTAGCTGTTTTCTGAAGTCTCTCTAAATATGAACAGCTTTTTACTTGATACCCAGACTCTATTTTAGATTTTAGGTCTTACATGAAGAAATTTGTGCAATAAACATATCTTCAAATTTATTCTAAATGGGACAGTGAGAAAAAAAGTTTAATGTTTTAATAATTTTTTTAAATGGCCCAGTGCTCTTTAGTTTAAGTGATTGGGTCTTTTCTTGTTCCTGCTGTTTCCTGATGGTCTGATTTTCTTATGGAGGTGTTATCAGTTTCTGGTGGAAGAAGTGCTATTATATTTAGTGGAATAAATTGTTTCTTAGCTTATGTCTTGTCTTCCCCCTGCTCTAGCTAGTCTTACTTTGCTGTCTCAGTTCTCTCATTTCCTCGTTGGTACTCTTTTCCTAAAAATTTTTTGAACGTTAAATGCTATTAGCAGTTTTAGAGCCAAATTCTGCACAAATCTTACCTGCACTAAACTCCTGTTGATTTAATCACAGATTATGTGCAAGTCCCTGAAAGAATTCAGCACGTAGAAACCAGTTCTGCAATGATATCTGCAGATAGTCCAATGGGCCCACGCAGAGCCTTATTGAGTTCAGTTGGACTCTAAACTCTTGTTGGAGTCCACCCACGCAGATGTCATTGCAGATTGGGGCCTCAGTGCTTACCTTTACATGTAAGTAATATTTCTTATGTCTGTTGCATTGGCACTGTTGATGATCCTGAAGATGCAATGCATAATATTGTTCAGCAGGATAAAAATTATGCAGCATGTGGTGGGAAATGTCTGCACACACTGTAAATCTGCAGCCTAAAATGATCTTTTAATAAATATGAGCAGAGTAAAATTTTCAAAAGTGACCAAAGTGATACCCTGCATCACTTAGGAAGCTATCTCTTATTGGATACAGTGAGATTTTGGGTCCTTTGCCAGTTAAGCACTTCAGAAAAATTTTACCCACCATATTGATTAACTAAAAGATAGCCGGTTCCTGTATTTCTGAAGCTGAAACTGGAGTACAAATGAATTACTCAATAAGAACTATGTTTGTGGCTCACAGAAAAGTCTTAATTTTCTTAAACTACTGCATGATATTATGGCACCTGGAATTTTCATATAGGATATGTTTTTCGTTGATTGCAAAAGTTTCTAGCTAATTAACCTTAAAATCTGTTACTGAAATCCCTTTTTGTTTACATTTTATATAAAATAGGGTGGTGGTTTGTTATAAATATTTCCTTAATAGTTTGCAGCCAGTCTGTAACTTGACATGTGTATATGGGTCACCTGTACTAATGTCTTACATATTGATATTCAGATTTTTAAATAGTAAAGTATGTGTGTGTCTGCACACAATGTAAACATGAAAGGAAGCATTAAGCTACGTGGAATGTACTGCTTACAGCTTTCAGACTGTTGTAAAGTATACATCTTTTGTAAATTGTTTTACATGTATTTTTTTAAAATTAAATGAGTCATTTAGTATTTTTAATTAAATTTGTAAATACTGCTTTTCATTCTGTAAAAAACACTTTGTAAAAGACTGATTAAACACATAATTTCTTGCTAACAGTCTGTTTTGTACATTTTGTCACTATTAGGAGTGTACTAGCCACTTATTTTGAGGGGTAGGCTCTCTAGAATGTGAGTTGATTTGGACAGATGCCCCTGTTTCCATAGAAGTTTCCACAGAAATGGCCAATACTATGCAGACAAATATATCCACACATGTGGAATCCAGATGCAATAAAGGTGTTAGTTTGTCTTTTTTAGACATATATTTGAGAATATTTGCACTGTTAGATTATGGATAGAATTTTTAGGCTTCTCTAAATTCTAAATAAAAAGGGAACAATATTAATAAAATAACCATCTAACTGTAAATGTCAGGTATAGAACCTTTTCTTTGTTCTCCAGACTAATCTATACTTCAAGCTAAATCAGCATTGTTGCGATCAATGCAACAGTGTTGATTTTAGTGGGTGTGATGAAGACCTGCTAAATTGATGGGAGAGTACTCCAGCTTCATGAGACGTGTGAAGTAGGCCAGCAGACAAGCGTTCTTCCATTGACACAGTGCAGTGTAGACACTGCTGTAGGTCAACCTTAGTTATGATGACTTCAGTTACATAAGTTATGTAACTGAAGTAGCATATCTTAGGTTGACTTCCAGCTTTAGTGTAGCCCAGCCCTCAGCCCCCAGTGTAATATACAGTGTATCAGTGCTATTACATTTAAGGTTGTACAGATGTTCAGGCATTTATAACTGTCAGACACTTTCATCTTGTAGGCTTACATTTTCCAGGCTTTTGTGTCTGCCTCTGGGTGTATTTGTTTTGGAAAAATTGAGCAAAATTAAGAGTACAAAGCAAGTGGAAAACTAACTTTCTCCATTAATTAAAAAATAGACCTCTTTTAACAGCCTGTGTGTAGTTCAGGAAGATTATATTACATATATATAGAGACCAGTTATAGTACTTGCCTCATTCTCTATGCATTTTGCAGGGTAAAAACTGCACAGCTCCTAAGGTGTATAGACTCATAGACTTTAAGGTCAGAAGGGACCATTATGATCATCTATGACCCCCTGCGCAATGCAGGCCACAATCTCACCCACCCACTCCTGGAATAATCCTCTCACCTATATCTTAGATATTGAAGCCTTCAAATAGTTTAAAGACCCCAAGATGCAGAGAATCCTCCAGCTGTGATCTGTGCCCCATGATACAGAGGAAGGTGAAAAACCTCCAGAGCCTCTGACAATCTACTGTGGAGGAAAATTCCCTCACGAACCCAAATATGGCGATCAGCTGAACCCTGAGCATGTGGGCAAGACTCACCAGCCAGACACCCAGGAAATGAGGTGGTTGTGGAATCTCTAAAGTGTGCTCGGGCAAGATTCCTTCTTTCACATTTTATTATGAATGTGATACAGAGCACTTCATATATCTAGTCAAATGCAGTAGTTGCATGTCATGGAATCTTTTTCTCTGACAAAACTTAAGATTTTCATCCAACTAACGAGAAATTAAGGTTGCATGGTGAAGCATTCAAAAGCCAGGAAATAATAGATAAGATTGCACATGCATCCTTTCCCCCTCTCTCATCCAGAACCTCATGACTTTAGGTCAGCTCCTGCAGGGAGCCCCAGTTGCCTTGCCCCACCCACATGCTGCTCAAAAACGTGGCTGTGGGGTGGTTTCACTTTAAAATCTGTGAGCCCGGAGAGGAGGGGGAAAAGCTTTAGGAGCTGCTCCCACCCCCAGCACAATTGGCTGGCTTCCGGCCAGAAACTGGCCAATGGGTGGTGCCTGTTTCAATAACAGGCAGCCATGAAGCACAAGGAGCTGGTAGTTATTCACCGGCTGCAGCCATGTGCTTTATGTGGCGGTGGAACAGACCGGGAGGCTGATTCAGGAGTAGGCTGTTAAGTCTCCTGGCCAGATCCTGCCTCTGGCACCCCAGCCCCTCCTTTCCTCAACCCTCTGCCCCCTACTCCACATACCCAAATCCTCTACCCACTTCCTGTACCCATATCTCGTCCCAGATCTGGCACCCCAATCCCCTGCTCAAATCACAGTCCTTTCCTGCCCTAGCTCATGCCCCAAACCCTTGCATCCCCTCCTATACCCCAATTCTCTGCCCTAGAACACAGTCCAACCCCCTGCACTGCAGTCCAGTGCAACAGGTCACAACTGCTTCTTTCACTCAAACTCCCTCCCTTATCCCAAACTCCCTTCTGCACCCAGCCCCCATCCCAGACCCCGTACCTCCTCCATTAATATCATGGAAAAGTGTGGCCCTCAACCACTTTCCATATTCTTGGAGTGGCTTCCCAACAAAATTGTCAATCCCTGCTTTAGGTGCAGAATCTCTGCCACTCTGCCATTTGATCCACCAGTTATTTTCAGAGAGAGATTGGTAATTTTGCTTTTGGGGTCTTAAGTTACGGTGCAGGGGTATTTTGATGGGGCAACATTCCTAAATAGGAATAGAGTATCATTGACATGATTGTCAGTTTTGTTGCTGTCCACCAGACTCAGAGTAACAACAGTGAAAATGGTTAGTGTCTTCATTTTCACTGTGTTGCTGCTCATAGTCCAGGGACTGGCAATCTTTGACACAAGGCCTATCAAGGTAATCCACTGGTGCAGGCTGCAAGACATTTTGTTTGCATTGACCATCCACAGGCACAGCCCCCTGTAACTCCCAGTGGTTGCGGTTTGCCTCTCCTGGCCAGTGGGAGCTCTGGGAAGCAGAAGTCAGCATGTCTTTGTGGCCTGCACTGCTTCCTGCAATTGCCATTGGCTGGAAATGATGAACTGCAGCTATTGGGAGCTCTGTGGGAGGAAGAGGGGGACCTGTCTGCAGGCAGTCAATGTAAACAAAATGTGTAGCAGCTCGCCAGCAGATTACTCTGATGTGCTTTGTGCCAAAGGTTGCTGACCCCATCGTAGCTCTTCAACAAGCAGCAGCATAGACACTGGAGTGGTTTTTAGGCCTAACAAGAAAATGAAGCAAACATAAGGGTTATAAACTTTTTTAAAATGAAAGTTCTAATTTTACAGAAATAAACATCTCTTTTCACATAGGGAGGGTTAATCTGTAATAGATAATTGACTTCTGAATGCTGTCCCAGAGTTAGGGTCCTACCAAATTCATGATCCATTTTAATCAATTTCATGGTCATCAGACTTCAAAAATAAACATTTAATTATTTCAGCTGTTTACATCTGAAATTTCAGAATATAGTAATTGTAGGGGTCATGACCCAAAAAGGAGTTGTGGTGCAGTTGCGAAGTTATTGTATAGAGAGTTGTGGTACTGCTATCCTTACTTTAGTACTTTTACTAGCAGCGAGACTTTCTTCAGATATGGGCAACTGGAGAGTGGTGGCTGCTGGCTAAGAGCCAAGTTTTGAAGGCAAAGCCACTGCCCAACAGCAGCGCAGAAATAAGGGTGGCATGGTATGGTATTGCCATTTTTCTGTGCTGCTGCTTCTGGTAGAGCCTTGAGAGTTGGGTGCCTGCCAACAGCTCAGAAGTAATAGTGGCAGTACTGTGACTCCTCCTCCCCTAAATAATTTTTGTGATCCTCCCATATTTGCAGAAATTAAATTGACATCATATTTATAACTTCTGAGAAATCTTGAAAAAAAATCACACTTTAAGCATATTTCTAGTCTGAAAGCTGCTGATGTAAATATGTCTCTCTCTTAGTCAAAATGATATGCTCCCTAGACATATTCATTTTCATTTCTACTTCTACCGTTTAAGTTGTTTTCATTGCGTTTTTTACTTGTTAGCACTATAGAATGAACATGCACGCATACAAATACACACACACACACACACACACACACACACACACACACACACACACACACACACACACACACACACAATTCTATTGCATCTTGGCCCTCAACAGAATTGTAAACTGCTTTCTTATTGTAAGATTTTCAGTAATGCATGAACCAAAAAAGGCAGATCTCTGGTTAAATTTACAGGATTGCCCCCACTCTCAAAATCTTGTCAATCTTCTTGTCTACTCTTTTCTGCTTCCTCTATCCAGGAAGCACCTGTGATTGGCCATTGGAGAAGTAGTTCTTTCTGCAGTTTTATCACCAACTTCAGATTCATGCTACAAGCCTTGTTTGCCAAACTGTTTTGTCCCAACTGATTTGTTGGCCCAGTAAAGGACCTCACCTGAGTATTGAGCTAGTCACTTAGCTATAATTTTTCAAAAGTTCCTATGTAAGTTTGGTGCCTATATTCCATTAATAACTTCTTGCTTCACCTCATCTATCCGTAAAATGGTGATATTAATTTGTGGATCAAATCTGCTGTGATTGAAGCAATAAAATTGTAATAACACTGTATCTATTTTGACAAAATGACTTTTTAAAGTATATTTTCACTTTAATATGCTGGTTGAAGGTATTGTGTTAATGCATAATAATTATTAATGTATAATGCTCTAGTATGTAGCACTATAAATTGCATGGTAACAGACAATTCCTACACTAAAATACTTAAATCAAAATAGAGAAGACAAAGGTTTGGCAAGTAAATAGAGAATTGAAGAGGCTTGCCCCAACTTCTGACAGCATGTCATTAGCAGAGTTGGGAATAAAGCCAAGGTCTTTCTTTGCAAACCAGTTCAGTACCCTATTCACACATTCTCAGTTCTTCTCCAGAAAAGATACAGACTTTACAGGGGAGACAGTTCTTCATTTATTAGTATAACTAATTATTTTAATTAATAAGTGTCAGGTATTCTGGGAAATATACAGACATATTGGAAGAAACATTTTCTTCCAATATGTCTCTATATCTCCATCATACAGATGAGGGTGTGGCAGTGGGGATGGACTGGTCAGAGATGAGGATGCAACATAAAAGCAGAGTAAGCAGATGTGAAATATTTATAACAGCCTTCCTCTGTCTCAACCCCTTCTCTTCCTCTTTCTTTATATCAAAACCAGTCCCAGTTCTATTCCATAAACCATTTCAGGCATATCAGCATAGCCTACATATGACAACACACTAGAATAAGAAACAGCCAACTAAATATCACAGAAGAGCTTTGAACAAATCCCTGCTGCTTACCATAGTGGTTCTGACTTAGCTGCCTGAGGGGAGTTTCCCAATCCTGGGACAGACACTTAATGGTCTGGCTTTCATGTTTCTGGATGTACATTGCAGTTGCAACAGCTTTCTATTCTAAAGTGCAGTGTAGTGGAATGCAAGCTATCTTTTACAATTTGGGAGTTAATATGCAACTTAAAAGGTGGATTAAATGGTTAAAGGGGAGCCTAAAATGTGTTATTTTAAAGGGAGCTGTATTCTGGAAGAAAGTATATAGTGAACTTCCTCAAGGATTAGTATTGGGATCAATCTTTTGCATTTTCATTATCTTGACCCAAAAAATGGGAGTGTTCCAATCAAATTTGCAGATGACACTAAGTTAGCAGTCACTGTTAATGTGGAGGAGAAGTGGAATATCATAGAAGATTTGAATGAGCTTGGAAACTGAAATTTTAGAAATGTGAACTTTGGTAGTGCAAGGTCATGTGCACAGTTAGAAACTAACAACAAATTTTTTTTAATAGCAGTTGGAAACAAAATAGGAGGAGAAAGACCTGGTTGTATTAGTATATCACAGGATGACTATGAGCCATCACAGTATTGTGGCCAGGAAAAATGCTAATGCAATCATAGGATGCATCAGGTGATTTATTTGCAGTAGAGATAGAGAAGTGTTAGTACCATTATATAAAGGATTTGGTGTGATCTCATCTGGAATACTGTGCAATTCTGATCTCCCATGTTTAAAGAAGGTGACTTCAAACTGAAAAATGCATCGAGAATGGCTTCTAGGATGATCAGCGAAATGAAGATATAATCATATGAGAGGAGGCTTAAGGAGCTTGGGTTGTTTAGCTTAACCAAATGAAGGCTTAGAAGAAATGATTGCTCTCTACTTATATGTCAGAAGAATAGACTCAAGGGATGGAGGGGTCTTATTTGAGTTAAGGGCTAGTGTTTGCCACATGAAGAAATGGATATAAACTAGACATCAGCAAGTTTTTAGGCTTGAAATTAGACATCGCTTTCTAACCATCAGCAGGCTAAACATCTGCAACAGCCTTCCAAAGTGAGTAGTGGGGGTGTGGGAAACTAAAGTGTTTCAAGACTGAGCTTATTATATTTATGGAAGAAATGGTATGATGAGGTTGCCTACAATGGCATATGGCACGGTTGCACTTACTGTTAGCAAATATTTCCAGCAGCTGGGGATGGGACAGTAGTTGTGAAGGACTCTGTTACTAAGGTAAATTCTCTCTCAGGTGTCTGACTGGTGGGCCTCTCCCACATGTGCAGGTTTTAACTCATCAATATGTTTGTTGATCACGATGAAGTGTTCTCCCCATGTCAGATTGCCAAAGTTGTAGAAGGTTTTTACCTTTCTCTGCAGTATGGGACAGAAGTGACTTGTTGGTTTCAACTAGAATAAATAGTGGATTCTTTGTAACTTACAGACTTTAAAATCAAAGATTTAGGACTTCCAAAATTCAGTTATAGATTATGGAGCTATTACAGAAGTGAGTGAATAAGGTTCTGTGACCAGAAATGTGCAAATCAGACTAGATAATCATGATAGTTCCTTCTGGTATTAAAGTCTGTGATTAATTTTTGGCATGCTGCTTTGTGAGTCCATAATCGGTGGGTGTGTGTGGGGTGGGTTGGGGGGTGGGGTGTCTAAAAATCTAAGTCAAATTGGAAAATAAACATCCAAAAGCTATACTTCCACATTCCATCCCTAGGGAGGATTCTCAAGAATTACTGGAAAAAAGTGTTCTGAAACTTATATTAATAATAGTGAATGGTATATTTTTGTTTGCTTAAGATGCCCACAGCTTTTGTTCAGGATATAGGAACTATCATGCTTGATCGTTGTATTCTGATGCATCCCAATCTGCAAATCACTTTCCTATTTACATCTAAACTGCCCAGTAGGACACTAGAAAGGCCCTGGTTTTTTACTGGTCACATTTTTATTTATTCAACATGTCATGGTTGCATCCAGATGCCTCAGTTAGTTAGGGTTGAATGAGGTACTATGTAAATAAATATTAAAATGGTTCCTGAGCAACAGTGTTTTAGCTTTGATATAAAGTATTTTAAATATAACTGATTATTCAAGAAGCTTTTAAATCATGGGATATAATGACAAACTTCAAGACTTTGTGTTTTGTGTACTAAAAATATGTCTCCACAGACATTAGGACGTATTGAATCTCTGCACTAAAATACTGTGTGGGCTTTAGAAAGGAAGTGGCTTATTCACAGAAAAATGTGTCATCAGCAGTGAAAACCTTTTAAAATGTTCTGAGATACTTTTTTGAGATTCTCTTCATATGTACTGTACACCTACACAGGAAAAAGTGACACTCCAGTCTTTTTTCTGAGAGAAGTTTTGCCTTGCAGCGTTTTAACACTAGTATAGTTTATTTTTTGAACAAAGAATAGCCGTCTGTACAAAGTAGGTCATTTAGCTAGCTATAGCACACATTAATATTATGTATTTGGTTTAGAAACCTGGATAAAATTTAAATTGATACCCAGTTTGAATTCTGTACAGTTCCATAGAAGACGGCAATAGAATCATAGAAATGTAGGTCTGGTAGGGACCTTAAGAGATGTTCAAGTGCAGTCCCCTGCCCTGAGGCGGGACTGAATACACATAGTAGACCATCCTTGACAGGTGTATGAGTAACTGTTTCTATTTTTAGAATAGATCATGTCCTCAGCAGAGGATTAGTATGTTTATCAGCTAAATTTCTGTTTGTCTTAGGAAAACTAATATTTTTATTTTATTCTGTACATTGAAGTGAAGAATCAGTCTGATCTCAGATTTGTAGGATCTCTGACATTCTGCAGCACTGTGGAATTTTTCTTTAAGACCGTGATATTCTGCATCCCAGTTTGATGTCAGAACATGTGTGGAGTAGGAAAAGTAAACTTACATTTTGTATGTACTTGCATGTTGTTTGTCTACACATTCCAGTTTAAAGCGCCGCAGCAGCAGTGCTTTCACACTGCAGTGTTGATCATGGCAAGAGCACTGGAAGAGAACTCTCCCAGTGCTTTAGGCAAATCAGCCCGCTGAGGGGAGTAGCTAACAGCACTGGGAGCTTGTTTATACTGACAAACAGTGTTGTAACTTGCTGTGCTTGGAGGGAGGGTGTTTTTTCACACTCTTCAGCCAGAAAGTAGCGCAGTAACTTTCCAGTGTAGACAGATCCTTACAATGCACAGTGAGCATCTGAACATTAATCTTAAATTCCTGTTCTCTTAGGTATACCTTATGTTGTATATCCTTACAGCTATAGAGAGAGAATCTTAGTGGACTGTCAAAATACATTTTGATAAGATTTTCCTGGTTCAAATACCAAAGAATAGGTTTAGCAAGATGCACAATGGGGGAGAGCTAGGATATAGTCACCGTTATTTGGGGTGCCCCAGCCCTATTTTCATATTTTGTTTAAAACATTAAACTTAATTAAGTTGTTTTTAAATCTAATCAATTCCAAAAAAGTTAAAATAGTTTCAAGTGCTAAATCCATTTTTTAGTCCTTTCTTTTACTTTCTGTGGTTTTACAATCACATTTTCCTATATTTTTAAATGTTTTTCTCTTCCCTGTTGCTGACCCACATAAACAGAGGAAAATGAGTAACCTCATGTGACAAAACAGAGGAAATGATGAAACTAACTACATATAGGACTATTGAATGCACAAAGTAAGCTGAAAAACAGAATTGTTTCCCTTGTAATTTTCCTGTTATCTTCTTAGCAGTTGCAACATTTAAACATTTTGCATGGATAAAAGTGATTTGAATTGCCCAGCTTCTGATATTGGATGTTTTAATTGCCATGTTTTATTAGAATTTCCTTCCTTAAAGTAATATACCTATAGCATTACAAACAGTTTATGGAAGCCTTTTCTTATTTCAGCACCTGTGAATAGAGCTGTAAGTGTTCACTCTAGCTGTCTGCTAATTTACCTCATTTTACTAGTTTGTTCATTGTACTTATTATACAATGCTATTGGATTTTGTAAAACCAGTTGTTCTGGGTAGAGTCTCACAGCTCAGTTTTGTTTCTGGTCTGAAGGTAAATATTTTGTTTTTATTACCAATAGAGGGTATTATCCGTGCTTTCACCTAATATATTTCCACATATCTTCTTACTAACTATCAAACACTTAGCTACTACTAAGTAGGAATGTAAAATCCCAGTTAATAATTTAACTGGTTAAACCTTAGAGATAACTAGTTAACGGAGTAAGCAGGCTTTGGTCCCTCTCCCCCCTGTAGGGCTGCAGCTGCCAACACCTCCCCCCCGTGTGAAGAGGGAGGGTGGGGGGAGAGTGCGGTGGCTTCTACTCCTCCTCGCCTGCCTGCCAGCCCGCAAGGCTCCCATCCCAGCTGCTGCCACCGCCAGCAGCCCAGCGTGCGGGGGATCAGCTCCTACTCCCCATCCCTGCCGGGCTGGAGCAGCACTCCACTTGCAGCGGGCTATGGGTGGAAGGATTGCTCATGGGTACCAGTTCCCAGTATGTATTACTAGCTAAGGGTGATGCTTACCAGGTAACTGGTTACCTGTTCACATCCCTGCTACTGAGAAGGTGGAAATGTCAGTGTCTGTCCATCCTGACTTACTGGTGTCATACTTGGGAATCTTAAAAGATTTACACAGATGTTTAATCATTGTTATTTTTCTTCAGTTGCTCTCTTCTCTCCCTCTCACTCCCAATGCCTAGAAGCTGGAGAATGAGGAAGGGCCGAAGAAGATGACTGGGCAGAATATGTGGCTGGCATACAAATTACTCAGTTTTAGAAATATGTACTATTATTATGGAAATTGATAATAGGTTTGTTTATTTACACTGTATGCTCACAATTCTGTTCTTTCCCTGTGATCTGCCAGAAGGAAAAAAAGTTTTCATATTTTTCTCTTAGGGCCAGAAAATTGATAACTTGCCTTTATCCTTGATAGCCAGCAGTTTTTTCCATCTGTCATGTGCTAACCAGGCACCAGGTAGTTTATATCTCATAACAGTCTGTCTAATATTACATAATTTTTGATATCCTCTTTTTCTTCTGCATCTAGTTCACTCAACTTCAAATATTTCCAGCAGAATTGCATGAACTGGAAAATTGGATAATAGTTTCATGAATTCAGAGTCAGCATAAAGCTGTATTAAAGTTATAGCATAAACTAATACGGCAATGTTCAAAAAAGAAATGCGCAGTTTTGTATCTGCTACAGGAAATTTGTTAGGATACCTTTTTTCCCGTGCCTTTTATTTTTTCACTTATGGGATTTAGGAGTAAAAGTCCCATGGAAAATCTGCGATTTTTGCTCTTAACAGAGATTTTCAAAAGCAACTGAGAAAGTTAATTCCTGCTTCTGTTTTTCACAAACTTTCTGTGTAGGGATGCAGTTTTTGTCCATATTGTGATTATATGTTAATACAATCACATATATATATATATATATATATATATATATATATATATATATATATATATATATATATATATATATGAAAAGGACATCAAAACTGTAAATGACAAGCTTTTACTGTTCAGCAAAATACTGAATATGAAAAAGCCAGGAAGCTGGAGGAAATTTTATCAGGTAAATTGGAGAGAAGAATGTGAATGAGTGCACTAAATATGGTTTCAGTATTTCTAAAGTAGCATCACATGTATTTTAGTTTTCCCGTAGTAAGTTAATTTAAATCATTGATAAATATTAGGAAATGGGAGGATTCGTGAGATTTTAAAGGAGCGTGAGATTGTGTGGGGTTTGGCTTTGAGTCCTGACTTCAATTTTCCAAAGAGTAAAAATACAAACTACTGCAAGTTAATGTTGAAACTAGAATTCCTATGAGTTTGTGTTCTTCTTTGAGACCTGGGTGGAACACTACTTTTTGAGACTGCTGCTGATTTAGGTATTCTCTGGGATGTAAGTATAATGGCTTTATTCTCAAATATTTGCTTATTTAAAACCGGGCAAAATAACACATTCATTTTTGATAGAGAGTCACTAACAGTGTCATTATAATGAACAGATGAAGAGAAAGAAAGTGTGGGGGAAAAATAGTGAAGTGGAAGAGGAATTCTGGCATTTTTTGCAGGCTCTTTAGAAAGTAAAACATCTGGGGGTACACAGCAGCAGGAAGGAAGTTGTAATATAAGGGCAGAACAGTAGAGGTAGTAGTGATAGAATAAGGAGGCAACCATCCACAAAGCTGAAAAGAATATTATAAATTGCTTTAGTTAATAATCCTAAAGCCATACATCTCTGGTATATTTTCTAATGTTTTGGTATGTCCATTTTAAAATACCCTAGTGTTTGGATTTTCATAGCGTAGTAAAACTGTCAGGGAGCTTTCCCTAATACAGTAAACTTACAATAATCCGGCACCTTTAGGACCCAGGGGGTGCCGGATTATCAGATATGCCGGACTATCGGAAGGGGGGGCTATGAGGGGTCTGGAGTGGAGTGGAAGGGGATGCCACCCCAGACCCCTCATAGCCCCCCCTTACGATAGTCCGGCTCTGCCCCAGGCATCCCTGATTCAGCTGCTGCTGGTCAGTTTCAGCAGCAGCTGAATCGGGGATGCCTGCAATAGAGCAGCTGGGGTGCTGCCGGGTTGGTCCCGCAGCGCCGAGGGGCGGCGCTACGGCACCAACCCAGCAGCACTCCAGCTGCTCTTGGGGACACCTGGGACAGAGCAGCTGGGGTACTGCCAGATTGGTCCCGTAGCGCTGCCCCTGGAATCAGCTTCCTGGAATCAGCTGCTGATCTGTTTCAGCAGCGGCTGAATCGGGGACCCGTGGGGCAGAGCAGCTGGGGTCCTGCCGGGTTGGTCACGCAGCCCTGAGGGGCAGCGCTAGGAGACCAACCCAGCAGCACCCCAGCTGCTCTGCTTCCGGCTTCCCCGATTCACCTGCTGGTCAGTTACAGCAGCAGCTGAATGGGGGAAGCCTGTCCGGCTGCCCCAGCACTTCCGGGTTCCTGATGGTGCCGGACCATCAGGAGTCCCGGAGCATTGGATGCCGTACTAATGGAGTTTTACTGTATTCAGAAGCCTGCATTTTTTCTTCATATTGCTCCTAGTTAACCATTGTACAATTCTAAATAGTTCTTTATCTCTGTAGAATAGAGATGGTAATGCTTCATCCCAGCTTACAAATTGGAGGATATGTCACTTTGAAGATTTGGTCTTAGTTAAGTGCAGAGAGTGTTGGTTGTTGCTCACGTGCCTTTTCCTCCCAAGTTTAGTATAGCAAATTTTAAAATTCTGTTGTCTTATAGTTTTAAGTATAAAATTATGTTTATGGGAAAAATATGTAATGTAGTAATTCAAAAATCTGTAAGAATTTATTTTTAAAAGCATGTAGTATGAGACCATGTATGTGAAGTATCCACCCCAACATTTTCTGAAATTTCAGTTTAAATAGGGTTATAATAACAAACAGGATGGTTCTGTGGTGGAGACTGTACAAAAATGTTACTGGTTTTGTTTTATACAAAAGTGAACCTGAAATTTGTTTTGAATATGATAGTTAAAATGGCAAATGACATTTGGTGCTGGCCATTTTCAGCATAGCCTAATATCTTCTGGCTCCATCCTCTGGATAAATTGGGTAAAGAATGTGAATGAGGCCAAACAGCAAAAATTAAGATGTTTGTACACCAATGCGAGGAGCCTAGGTAACAAAAAGGAGGAACTAGAGCTATTGGTCCAGGAAGTGAAACCAGATATTATAGGAATAACAGAAACATGGTGGAATACTAGGCATGACTGACGTGGAGATGAACGTAGGAGATAGCTGTGTAGAGAGTCTCTGGGTTAAGCTAAAAGGGGTAAAAAACGAGGGTGATATCATGCTAGGAGTCTACTACAGGCCACCTAGCCAGGTGGAAGAGGTGGATGAGGCCTTTTTTAAACAATTAACAAAACTATCCAAAGCCCAAGATTTGGTGGTGATGGGGGACTTCAACTATCCAGACATATGTTGGGAAACTAACACAGCGAGGCACAGGCTATCCAATAAGTTTCTGGACTGCATTGGAGACAACTTTCTGTTTCAGAAGGTTGAAAAAGCTACCAGAGGAGAAGCTGTTCTGGATTTGGTTTTAACAAATAGGGAGGAACTAGTTGAGAACTTGAAAGTGGAAGACGGTATAGGGGACAGTGATCACGAAATAATAGAGTTCATGATCTTAAGGAAAGGTAGAAAGGAGACCAGCACAATTGAGGTAATAGATTTCAGGAAGGCAGATTTTGATAAGCTCAGAGAACTTGTAGGTAAGGTCCCATGGGAAGCAAGACTGAAGGGAAAAACAACTGAGGAGAGTTGGAAGTATTTCAAAGGGATGTTGTTAAGGGCCCAAAAGCAAACAATTCCGCTGTGTAGGAAAGATAGAAAATATGGCAAAAGACCAGCTTGGCTTAACAAGGAGATCTTGCATGATCTCAAAATAAAAAAGGAGTCATATAAAAAATGGAAACTAGGACAACTAACAAAGGATGAATATAGGCAAGCAACACGGGAATGCAGGGGCAAGATTAGAAAGGCAAAGGCACAAAATGAGATCAAACTAGCTACAGGCATAAAGGGAAACAAGAAGACCTTTTATAAATACATTAAAAGCAAGAGGAAGACCAAGGACAGGGTAGGCCCACTGCTTAGTGAGGAGGGAGAAGCAGTAACAGGGAACTTGGAAATGGCGGAGATGCTCAATGACTTCTTTGTTTCGGACTTCACCGAGAAGTCTGGAGGTGTGCCTAACGTAGTGAATACAAGCAGAGAGAGGGTAAGTTTAGAAGATAGGATACACAAAGAACAAGTTAAAAATCACTTAGGAAAGTTAGATGCTGGCAAGTCACCAGGTCCTGATGAAATGCATCCCAGGATACTCAAGGAGCTGATAGAGGAGGTATCTGAACCTTTAGCTATGATCTTTGAAAAATCATGGCAGACAGGGGAGATTCCAGAAGACTGGAAAAGGGCAAATATTGTGCCCATCTATAAAAAGGGGAATAAGAACAACCCAGGAAACTACAGACCGGTCAGTTTAACGTCTGTCCCAGGGAAGATAATGGAGCAGGTAATTAAGGAAATCGTATGCAAACACTTGGAAGGTAATAAAGTGATAGGGAATAGCCAGCATGGGTTTGTGAAGAACAAGTCATGCCAAACTAATCTGATAGCTTTCTTTGATAGGATAACGAGCCTTGTGGATAAGAGAGAAGCGGTGGATGTCATATACTTAGACTTTAGTAAGGCATTTGATACGGTCTCGCATGAGATTCTTATTGATAAATTAGGCAAATATAACTTAGATAGGGCCACAATAAGGTGGGTGCATAATTGGCTGGTTAACCATAGTTAGAGAGTTGTTGTTAACGGTTCTAAATCCTGCTGGAAAGGGATAACAAGTGGAGTTCCTCAAGGGTCTGTTTTGGGACCCGTACTGTTCAATATCTTCATCAATGATGTAGATATTGGGATAGAGAGTACGCTTATTAAGTTTGCAGATGATACCAAACTGGGTGGGGTTGCGACTTCTTTGGAGGATAGGGACATAATTCAAAATGACCTTAGCAAGTTAGAGAAATGGTCAGAGGTAAACAGGATGAGGTTTAATAAAGAGAAATGCAAAGTGCTCCACTTAGGAAGGAACAATCAGTTCCATACATACAAGATGGGAAGCGACTGTCTAGGAAGGAGCATGGCAGAAAGGGATCTAGGGGTCATAGTGGACCACAAGTTGAATATGAGTCAACAGTGTGATGCTGTTGCAAAAAAAGCAAATATGATTCTAGGTTGTATCAACAGGTGTGTTGTAAGCAAAACTCGTGAAGTCATTCTGCCGCTCTACTCTGCACTAGTTAGGCCTCAGCTGGAGTACTGTGTCCAGTTCTGGGCGCCACATTTCAAGAAAGATGTGGAGAAACTGGAAAAGGGTACAGAGAAGAGCGACAAGAATGATTATAGGTTTAGAGAACATGACCTATGAAGCCAGGCTTCATGAACTGGGCTTGTTTAGTTTGGAAAAAAGAAGATTAAGGGGGGACATGATAGCGGTTTTCAAATATCTAAAAGGGTGTCACAAGGAGGAAGGAGAAAATTTGTTCCTCTTGGTTTCTGAGGACAGGACAAGGAGTAATGGGCTTAAAGTGCAGCAGGGGATGTTTAGATTGGACATTAGGAAAAAATTCCTAACTGTCAGGGTGGTCAAATATTGGAATAAATTGCCAAGGGAGGTGGTGGAATCTCCCTCTCTGGAGATATTTAAGAACAGGTTAGATAGACATCTGTCAGGGATGGTGTAGACGGAGCTTGGTCCTGCCTTGAGGGCGGGGGGCTGGACTCGATGACCTCTCAAGGTCCCTTCCAGTCCTATTATTCTATGACTGGAGTACAGGTATTGAAGGGTATGTGTTGTTTAGGAAAGACAGAAATAAGGGTAAAGGTGGTGTAGTCGCATTGTATATCAAAGATGAGGTAGATTGTAAAGAAATAAAAAGTGATGGAATGGAGAAGACAGAGTCCGTTTGGGCAAAAATCACATTGGGGAAGAAAACTATCAGATCCTCCCCTGGGATAGTGCTTGGGGTGTGTTATAGACCACCAGGATCCAATTTGGATATGGATAGAGACCTCTTTAATGTTTTTAATGAAGTAAATACTCATGGAAACTGTGTAATCATGGGAGATTTCAACTTTCCAGATATAGACTGGAGAACAAGTGCTAGTAATAGTAAAAGGGCTCAGATTTTCCTAGATGTGATAGCTGATGAATTCCTTCATCAAGTAGTTGCTGAACCTACAAGGGGGGGATGCTATTTTAGATTTGGTTTTGGTTAGTAGCGAGGACCTCATAGATGAAATTGTTGTAGGAGACAACCTTGGCTCGAGTGATCATGGGCTAATTCAGTTTAAATTAAATGGAAGGATAAACAAAAATAAATCTGAGACTAGGGTTTTTGATTTCAAAAGGGCTAACTTTAGTAAATTAAGGAAATTTGTTAGGGAAGTTGATTGGACTAAAGAAATTATGGATCTTAAAGTGGAGGAGGCCTGGAATTATTTTAAGTCAAAGTTACAGAAGCTGTCAGAAGCCTGTATCCCTAGAAAAGGGAACAAATTTATAGGCAGGTGTGTTAGACCAAGCTGGATGAGCAAGCATCTCAGAGAGGTGATTAAGAAAAAGCAGAAAGCATATAAGGAGTGGAAAATGGGAGGGATCAGTAAAGAAAGCTACTTTATTGAGGTTAGAGCATGTAGGGATAAAGAGAGAGAGGCTAAAAGTCAGGTAGAGTTGGACCTTGCAAAGGGAATTAAAACCAATAGTAAAAGGTTTTATAGCCATATAAATAGGAAAAAAACAAAAAAAGGAAGAAGTAGGACCACTAATTACTAAGGATGGAGTGGAGGTTAAGGATAATCTAGGAATGGCCCAATATTTGAACAAATACTTTGCTTCAGTCTTTAATGAGGCTAATGAAGAGCTTAGGGATAATGGTAAGTTAACAAATGGGACTGAGGATAAGGCGGTAGATATTACCATATCTGAGGTGAAAGCCAAACTTGAACAGCTTAATGGGAGTAAATCGGGGGGCCCAGATGGTCTTCTCCAAGAATATTAAAGGAACTGGCACATCAACTTGCAAGTCCATTAGCAAACATTTTTAATAAATCTCTAAACTCAGGGGTTGTACCATTTGACTGGAGAATTGCTAATATAGTTCCGATTTTTAAGAAAGGGAAAAAAAGCGACCCAGGTAACTATAGGCCTGTTAGTTTGACATCTGTAGTATGTAAGATCCTGGAAAAAATTTTGAAGGAGAAAGTAGTTAGAGACATTGAGGCTAATGGCAATTGGGACAAATTACAGCATGGTTTTACAAAAGGTAGATCGTGCCAAACCAACCTGATCTCCTTTTTTGAGAAAGTAACAGATTTTTTAGATAAAGGAAATGCAGTGGATCTAATCTACCTCGATTTCAGTAAGGCATTTGATACAGTACCACATGGAGAATTATTGGTTAAATTGGAAAAGATAGGGATTAATATGAAAGTTGAGAGGTGGATAAGCAACTGGTTAAAGGGGAGACTACAGCGGGTCGTACTGAAAGGTGTACTGTCAGGTTGGAGGAAGGTTACTAGCGGAGTTCCTCAGGGATCAGTTTTGGGGCCAATTGTATTTAATCTTTTTATTGCTGATCTTGGCACCAAAAGTGGAAGTGTCCTAATAAAATTTGCAGATGACACGAAGTTGGGAGCTATTGCCAATTCAGAAAAGGATCGGGATATCATACAGGAAGATCTGGATGATCTTGTAAATTGGAGTGATAGAAATAGGATGAAATTTAATAGTGAGAAGTGTAAGGTTATGCATTTAGGGATTAATAACAAGAATTTTAGTTATAAGCTGGGGACACATCAGTTGGAAGTTAACGGAGGAGGAGAAGGACCTCGGAGTCCTGGTTGATTATAGAATGACTATGAGCCGCCATTGTGACATGGCCGTGAAAAAGGCGAATACGATCTTGGGATGTATTAGGCGAGGTATTTCCAGTAGGGATAAGGAGGTGTTAGTGCCATTATACAAGGCATTGGTGAAACCCCATTTGGAATACTGTGTGCAGTTCTGGTCTCCCATGTTTAAGAAGGATGAATTCAAACTGGAACAGGTACAAAGAAGGGCCACTAGGATGATCCGAGGAATGGAAAACCTGTCTTATGAAGGGAGACTCAAGGAGCTTGGCTTGTTTACTTTAACCAAAAGAAGGCTGAGGGGGGACATGATTGCACTTTTAAAATATATTAGAGGGATAAATACCAGGGAGGGAGAGGAATTATTTAAGTTTAATACCAATGTGGACACAAGAACAAATGGATATAAGCTGGCTAGTAGGAAGTTTAGACTTGAGATTAGATGAAGGTTTCTAACCATTAGAGGAGTGAAGTTCTGGAACGGCCTTCCAAGGGAAGTAGTGGGGGCAAAAGATCTGTCTGGTTTCAAGATTAAACTAGATGGGTTTATGAAGGGGATGGTTTGATGAGATAACAGGATCTTGGTATCTAATTGACCATTCATTATCAGTGGGAAATAGGTCAATGGAGGGATGATAGGAGTTACTATAGAGAACTTTCTGGGTGTCTGGCTGATGAGTCTTGCCCACATGCTCAGGGTTTAGCTGATCGCCATATTTGGGGTCGGGAAGGAATTTTCCTCCAGGGTAGATTGGCAGAGGCCCTGGAGGTTTTTCGCCTTCCTCTGTAGCATGGGGTACAGATCACAGCTAGAGGATCTCTGCATCTTGGGGTCTTCAAAGTATTTGAAGGCTTCAATATCTGAGATATAGGTGAGAGGATTATTCTAGGAGGGGTGGGTGAGATTTTGTGGCCTGCACTGTGCAGGGGGTCAGACTAGATGATCAAAGTGGTCCCTTCTGACCTTGGAGTCTATGAGTCTATGTTCTTTCTTTTTTCAGCTCCATTTTTGAGAGAGGCAACCAGAATCTAAGATTATATAGTTTCAAATGAGATTGCTAGTGATAGCCATTCTGTTATATCAACAGTCAAATTAACAGTGGATATACTATATGCTTATGTATGTGACTACCCCCACAAAACTCTGATGCATGCACACAGCAGTCTAGCTGGTGGCTTCTGTGGTATGTTAGGCGTTTTGGTAGAACCATGTATTTTTCATGCAATGAGTCGGTTGCAGCTATGTAAATTATGATGAGTGGATAAATAATTTTAGTCTAAGAAAACTGCCTTTCCAGCTTTTTGGCTAATTTAAGGTTTGTCACCATAGCTATAGTAATGAGATGTGTGAATTTTTCTCAGTGTACTTTTTACTGTTAATATATTGTTTTTAAATACCACAAAAGTTGTTGAGTGCAGATAAACTCAGACTACGCTTAATCAGCCTAATGCATTGATAAAGCTTGATTTTATGTTTTACAAGTTAAATTCAAAGCAGCTTTAGCAGTTTCACACCTAGATTTCAAATATTTTTTTTCTGTAAATGTGTTGCCACTAACACATTTGAATAACAAAGTATACTAAAGCTTGTAGTCAGTATTTATAATGTCTCCCTTCCTCTGCACTTTGCTCTTCATATGTACTGTATATGTATACTGTCCAAGATTATAAGGATTCAAGAAAGGGGAATGGCAAACTCTGGTGCTTCTTCGAGTGATGTCCCCATGTGTGCTCTAGTGTTGGTGTTGGGCTTGTCCCGGTGCCACGGATTGGGGACTTGTGAATCAGTGATCAGTCGGGCTGCGCATGCGTGAGCAGAGAGCGGCATTCCCGCTTTTGAAGTAGTGCGCGCAGCCGGCTTTCCCCTCAGTTTCTTTTTCACCGCCCTCGGCTATGGACAGAGCTCAACCCTCCTCCTCAGCTCACTCTGCATAAGAAACAAGAAGATTGAATGCCTTAGCCCTAAACTACTCAGGGCTTCTTTCTTTCTTTAAACAGAAACAAAAAGAAAAAAAGCTGCCAGCGGTGTTACCGCTTCACAGTGGCAAGCCATGACGGCAGCTGCGGCAAACTAGAACAAAGAAAAGAGATGAACAAACCAACTGATAAAATAACTAGGACTTGGCCCACACAATTTGTGTGGCATAGTCACTCTTGGGGGGAGACATGCCAGACTCTTCTAAGAACAAGAGATGTGGAAAATGTTGGAATTCTATGCCAGCCTCTGATGCCCACAGCGAATGTATACACTGTTTGGGGGAGACTCACGTACTGCAAAAATGTGTCCATTGCCGCAGCTGACAGCAAGATCTCGCAAGGAAAGAGAGCTCACAGCCTGCATGCTATCCATTGACAAAGCCCTTGACCCCCATAGCTATAAAGGCTCTTCAGGGCAATACCTCCCACCCTTAACCTCAAAAAACACAGTCAAGAACCAGCCCCTCACCAGCCCCCTCTCTCCTCCCAAGAATCAGTAAAGAGGTTGAACTGGCACCTTGGAGAAAGCGGGCTGCACGCACTACTTCAAAGGCAGGAATTCCGATCTCTGCTTGTTCATGCGCAGCCTGCCTGATCACTGCTTCACAAGTCTCCAATCCGTGGCGCTGGGATGAACCCAACACCAACAGTACAGCACCCATGAGAACACACATCTCGAAGAACAATTGTTACTGCACAGAGTGAGTAACTTCTCTTTCATTTTAATATTTACTTCAGAAAAATACCAAGAGACTGAATGAATGGTGGTAAAGATAAAGTTAGTTAACTTGGGAGATAAATACTAAAAACAGGGAGATACTTTCTCTAAATTGAGGAAAACAATTTAGCACTAAACTTACTCTCGAGAGACTCATTTCAAAGTGTTTTCTGTCAGCTTGTTAGCTACCTTTGAGAATCCCCAGACTTCGTACCCTATGAGTTAGGTCTCCAGTATCATGGAAACCAGTTACTTTAAATATCCTTTTGTGCATGTTTTGGCGTATCTTTTTTCCCCCCCTTTATAGCAAGGTCAGGATAAGTTACTTTTTCTAGGTTCTGCCCTCCTGTTGGCGCAACTGGGGGTGATACTCTTTGACCATAATGAAGGGACAGAAGACACTGACGTGGGTTGAATTGGATTGCAACTTCATTATTAGATAACAGTGTACCGTGCTGGTACCCCTCACATTTATTGTGTAATTACTCGGGAGAGGGCTTTTACCAGTCCCCTCCCCGCCCCTTTCCATCTCTGTCCCTCCATCCGATTAATTGCCAGAACCTTACCATTTCTAGGGCGAGGGGCTTCCATCTGCTGCCAGTATTCTCTCTAATCTTTTCCATCCATGTGTGGATTTTTTCCATCCATATGTGGAATAATTTAATGTATGTTCACCGAGGCAATAGAGACACCAATAGAACCACAAAATCTAGCTGTGAGTGCACAAAATCTAGCTGGGTGGCACTTGAATGTCTTTTGAGTGGCTGCATAAGCACACAGCTTACGGGGAACACTACCTACTGTCCATCTTTTTCCCCACTGGTCTCTCCAGCAAATTCATTGCCTTACTATCTACCACTGCCTCACAGGAGGGGTAAAGATGGACTATATGCATGGAGGGTTCGCTCGCAGCCATACCACTCATAGGAGTCCCTGGCCACCCCTATTTGTTCCTTTAATGAACACCTCAAAGATAAATGTGCAAATCTGTGTGAAATGCTAAGAAAATATCTCTCACTTGCCCCAGCTAGGTCGACTCTTTGACCATTCATGGCTAGAGTTGATTGTATTGTTACCAGTAGAGTGCACACTTGGGTACAAACAGAGTGGCAGTTCCGTGACTTCACAGGACCTAACAGAAATTAAGTAAGATATTAAAGCTAGTTACGTTAGTGTCTCCAGATTGTGAATTAAAAATCAGTTATGTGATGATTATGTTCTTTACCGTAGCTGTTTGAGACATGATCATGTATCTCTAATTGCCATGCTTAGTAGCTTACAACTTTGATGTGCCACTTCCAGATTACATTTCTAGAAGCTGTTTATTGAATAATGTTAGATGAGTTGAACAGTCTAATATTCATGATGGTGTTACTGAGACAGGCTTCTTGACTACACCTTTGTGGATTGCTCAAGGAGTTGCAGAAGACTTCCAGTTTGAAGAGCCCAAACTCTTTCACAGCGAAGACATCTTTCTTCTCCCCAGTCCTGGATTTCTGGATCACGTTATGCTCCCTAGGAATCTGCTGTAGGGCAGATAAGAAGATATGTCTCTGAAACGAACAATGCCCACCATCTCAGCACTGTTTGGGCTATAATGTAAGAGGAGCAAGGAAAAAAAATTGGCAGCAATCTGCATCCTAATTCACTGCATCTCAAGCCGCCACTTCTAAGCACTTTGCATGAGGCTGTCCAGAGTCTGAACAATTATATTTCGCAGAATCAGTTGCCATCGACACACCTGTTACACCCATTCAGAAGTTGCCTGTTCCTATTTCACAGCAGTTGTATCACCGCTGACAGATGGGTCCTGGGGATTATTTTGAAGAGTTACGCCGTTCATTCATGCCGCTTCCCCACTCCAGTCCTCCTTCCCCGTTCCCCTTCAGGAACCCTTCTCATGAGAAATTACTTCATCAGGATATATATAAATTGTTATTCCATTGAACCAGTCCTGGTGTAACTCAGGAGCAAGGGCATTTACTCCCATTATTTCTTTGTCCTCAAAATGAAGTGAAGTTGGAGTTCCATTCTACATTTAAAGGCATTAAACAAATACAGGATGGGGCAGATGTTCAAAGTGGTCACACTAATAGCCATTATTCCAGTTCTAGAAGAATGAGATTTCCTACCGTTAACCTTTTGGTCAGGACTGTTATCAGTTCAGACTGCTCTGTCCAGGTTATTCGCCAAAGTTCTCCTCACTGAATCAGAGCACTAACCCCAATACAGTGACCAGAGTTTCTCATGCTGCTTTTGACTCAGTACAAAGACTCAGCACCCTGGGACAGATGCCTTCCTAATAGGCTGTTGAGCTCACCTACATAACCACAAGGTTCAGGACAAATAAGCCTTCCACAGAAGTGATCATCCATGTCAGTCTTTTGGAGCTAAGTGCTGACAGGAATGCCTGTATGCACTTTCTGCGTTTCATCAAGAATACCCACATGTCTGTCATGATGGACTTTAATATGACCTCCCTTTTACCTAAGTCACCAAGAGGGTGCTAAATCCCCTTCCCTCCTCAAGGAAGCACTCAGACTTTGGAAATGGTGCATTCCTCACAATGTGCTCATCATAGCAATCTACCTCCCAGGGATACAGAATATGACATCTGACAGTCTCAGAATATCTGTCATGTCCCCAAATGGGAACTAAACTCAGAGTTACATTCATGTATATTTGCCATTTGGGGAATTCTGTCTACAGAGCTCTTTACTACTTATCAGAATGAGAAATGTCCTCCTTATTGCCTCAGGCCTGGCCTGGGGAAATATTCACTGGGAGATGCTCTCATCCTCCCATAGCACAGGGACCTCTTGTATGCTTTTCCCAGTTTTCTGTCCAAAGCCTGGTTGAAAATCCAACAAGACAAACTGAGAGTTATTCTGATTATCCCTTTTGGCCAAGACAAGTCTGACTTCTTTATCTGACACAGATGGCAATATGCCCTCCTGTTCCTCCTCGTCCAATTCTTCAACTAATCTCTCAAAACAGTGGCCTGCTCTTTTATGCTAACCTGCGAGTCCTTCACCTACAGGTGTGGCTTTATATTAGCTCCAAAGCTTAGAGGCAGAATACTCTGAGATATAAGATGTGTTGCTACACAACCAAAGTTGACCACTCAATGCATTTACCTACAAAATGAAAATGATTCTAAGTTGCTATTAATCTAAACTCATAGATCCAACCTCATCTTCCGGTCTCTGATTTTACACTACATTTTAGACTTCAAGAGGTCAAAATTCTAACTGAGCTTCGTTAAGGTCATCTTACAGTGAAAATATCCTTCCGCCACTAGGCAGACAAATACTCAGTGTTTGCTCACCTGCTCATGCGTAGATTCCTTAAGGGCACTGGACATTTCTTCCAATGTTTGATCCCACCTGCTTCAGCCTGGGATCTTAACCTAGTTCTCAGGGCTTTGATAACATCTCCCTTGGAGTCCTGCTTTCTCATACGTGTCTCCATGAAGACACGTGTACAAGAGATGGTCAATTTCTAATTGCCATTTCCTCAACAAGGTGCATAGGAGAAATAGCAGCCCTGATGGCACAACTACCATTCATGGCCCTTTTTAAAGGCTAAGTAACTTGAAGGCCATATCTCAAGTTTTTCCCTACTGTCTCTACATTCTTCCATATGAATCAACAGATCCATGTCCCTGTTTTTTCCCCAAAACCACTTTGTGACAATAGCAATCTGCATTTGCTATATATTAGAGTACTACCATTCTACTTGCAGAGGGCTAAGGATGTTAGGAAATCTCCTAAATTCTTCCTTTTGTTCACAGAAAGATCCCAAAGCTCTGTGATATTGGTTCAAAGACTATCCAAATGGGTCTGGTTTATCAGTGTTATCAAGGGCACAGTTTGCTTCCTTCCAAAGTCCGTATGCACTCTGTGGTCCATTTCTACCTTATTCTCATTTCTTAAAGATATTCCTGTCTCATTAATCTGTAGAGAAGTGACTTAGGCCTATGCCCGTATGCTCACAGAACGTTAATGATCACTGAAGATTCGACCCCCAACGCCATCTTCAACTCCATAGTACTCTATGTAGTAACAGACTGTGCTCTGAAGTCTCAGCCTCCAGTAGTGAGTACTGCTTAGGAGTCTCCTATAGTGGAGCACTCACAGGGACACTGCTCAAAGAAGAGGAGGAAGTTATTTATCTCGTGCAGTAATAGTTCTTCGAGATGTGTCCCCTGGTGGGTGCTCCACAACTCACCCTCCTCCCTCTACTTCAGAGTTCTCTGTAGGGCTCTGTGGCAGAGAAGGAAGTGAGGGGCTTTCACCTAGATCGCCCCTAGATATGCTCTTCCTCCCTCATCGTCTGCCTGGAGGCTATGTGCAGACTCAATTGGCACTGCTACCAAAAATCTCTGCTTAGAGGTGCAGGGCGCACATACACCCATATCCTATGTACCTAAACCTACATCTTGAAGGACAATCAGTACTGCACAAGGTGAGTAACTTTCTCTTCTTACATTTGCATAGAGCCTTTCATGTTTGGGTGCGGCTGTTACCCAAATAATAAAAAATGTGGCATACCTATATATGCATAAAACGGTAACATCTTTGTTTCTAAAATACATTGTCAATACACAGACTGATAGCACCATCCACTGGTAGTGTAATGTAAGTTTTACATGAAACCTGAGATTAGTAGCTGCATTATTTTTGGAAATGAAATCACATTTAATGTACCTGGTTTTTACATATTGTGCTTTCAGTTTTATACACTCATATTGGGCCAGAGTCTGAACAGAAATTCTGTTATTTTGCATTGACTGGATGCGTTTCTTTCAATTTAGGTTTCTGGTTAATGGCTCTACTTTTTGGGGGGTTATCTCCTATTTAATGCTGACTTGGTTCTTTATGTGCCCATTTATGGTCAGAGTTAAACTTCAGAAATATTTGGCTGAGTTTTTTCTAAATCCCAATGAAAGTCATATTACAGTCATTTAAGTAAAATACGTTGAATAAGAAAACACCACTAACGATTCGTGGTTGTAGCTCTATGTAAGAATCAGATGTGGTAATGTACTGTTATGGAACAGTATGCAGTGTAAATGTTTAATGTACAAATGATACTTTATAACAAATGATGACTTCAGATAAAATTCAGGAAGTTGCAGATTGAGAAGGGATGTTGTTGAGCTTTACTAGGCAGATTAGCAAAAAAGCATGCATCCCACAAATCATGATTTTCACTAGGTACAGAATAAACTATACTGCCTTGTGATGGAGTTAATTACTGGATTTAAGTCCATTCATTACAGGGATTTGGCACCAGAAATTCGAGTGTAACTTTCTTGTTAGAAAACTATCAAGTGAGAAAATAGTTCTTTGGTTAACACACAACTACTGGATGTAGTGTATGCATTATAATACAGTGTGTAATTATATGAGTACATATTATATTTCAGGGGTGGGGGCCACTGACCCACAGAAAAATCAATTGGGAGCCGCACCAGTGAGAAGCAAAACCAAACCCAACCCTCACTTGTGTGACCTCTCACTGAGACACCTCGCTCCCCTCATGCTCTAGGCTCAGAGAGGTGGGTAGGGGGGAGAAGGAAGGACCAAGGTTCAGGGCTTCCCCTAGGCGAAATTAACTCTTCTACGAGTATGGGGCCAGTAGATTTTGTGGGGGCCCCTCTATGGCTCTGAGATGGGGCCAAAATGAGTTCAGTGTGCTAGAGTGGGTGGGGGGTGGGTGTTTGGGGTCTTGGAGGGAGGTAGGGCGCATTATGGGGGTGTGGGGCCTAGGAAGTATGTAGGCAGTAGTGGAAAAAATATGCAAAAAAGTTACTTGAGTAAAAGTATTGCTACTTTGAAAAAAATGTAATTAAGTAAAAGTCAAAATATTCTGCTGGAAAACTCCTCGAATTACAGGTACAAAAGTATTGCATCTTAATTGTACTCAAGTATACAGAAGTAAAACGTAGTCATCCTATGGAAATCTATGATTAACCACCCGAATTATCATAGGGCACCCGAAGTACCATTTGGGTCGGGGCCTCTGATCTACAGAAAAATCAAATTGTGTGGGGGCCACACAAGTGAGAGGCAACACCCTCCTCCCCCTCTCGCCCGTCCCCCTCCCCCCCAGAAAAAACAAAACAAACAAACCAAAAAACCTCACTGATATGGCTCCCAACTGAGATACCTCGCTCCGCTGGCACTCCAGCCCCATGGTAGGGAGGCGGGGGAGAGGAGGCAGGGAGGACCAAACTTCAAGGCTTTCCTCAGGCCAGATTAACTGTTTTGGAGTCCCAGGCTCCCAGTAGATATAGTAGATTTTGAGAGCCCCCCCAGGCTCTGGGGTGAGGCCAGAATGAAGGGTTCAGTGTTCCGGAGGGAGTTGCCAGGGAGTGGGGGTGAAGCTGGGGGTCTGGGTGGGAGGTAGGGTGCTGGAGTCGGCTGGCAGTGGAGGTCTGACTGGGGGGGAAGTGCAGGAGCGGGTTGAGGGTAGGGTGTCTAGAAGGGTGGGAGGGTGTAAGAGTGGACCAGGGCTGGGAGAACTGGGTGGGGGGCATGTGTGGGCGAGATGGGGTTCAAGGGCTGGCCATGGGCGGAGTGGGGGGTGTTTACCTAGGTCCGTGCTCCCTGCCATTCCCCACTGCTCCCATTGGCCAAAATCTGGCCAATGGGAGTAGCTGGGAAACCCTTCCATGAATGGTTTCCAGCACCACATACCCCCAGCTGGGGGATGGTGGGTGGTAGCATGCAGTGGTAGCATGCAGTGCTGCATTTCTTCTCCCCTACATGCTGGATCTGGACTGTCAGTCTCAGGGCTCCCTACCCCTGCACAGATGGCAATTAAAAGGCTTCTTCATTGTCCGTATCATTGTACTTGTTGATTGTTTTTTTTTTTAAATTGTCACTGCATAACAATTGGATGCTTTGTACATGCGGCTATATTTTAGCAAATCAGAATGCTGGCTTGCGCAACTGTAGTGGAGTAAAAAGTACAATATTTTCTAAAAAAAACTACTCGAGTAAAAGTCAAAGTATCACAAAAATAAATTACTTGAGTAAAGTACAAATACTGAAAAAATGTACTTGAGTAGCATAACAAAGTATTTCTACGTAGTTACTTTCTACCTTTGGATGTAGGGTGCAGGAGTGAGCTGATGATAAAGGGTCTGAGCAGAAGGCAGAGTACAGGAGGGAGCTGTGATGGGGAGTCTGGGCAGGAGCAGGCTGTGAGTGGGAAGGGAGGGGGTGCAGGATGGTGGTGGGCATGCAGGGTCTGGGAGGGAGATAGGGTAGAGGATCTAGGTTGGAGGAATTATTCAGGAGGTGGATGAGAGTGGTGGAGGGCCAGGGCAGGAGGATGGGTGGAAGAGGGGGCTGTGGGTGCAGCATCTGGGAGGGGAGGTATGTGAAGGCAATGAGGAGTGCTTACCTGTGCAGCTCCCTACTGCTCCCATTGGCCATGGTTCCGACCGGGTGAGCCTCCAGGTGAGCTGCTGTTTCCTGATCTGGGGGGGGGGGGGGGGGAAATGGCAGTTTTCAGCTTTCTCCCCCCTGCCAGGAAGAGCCTGAGAGCCAGAGTTGGCCCCAGCCTACCTTGATATGGCCCTTGAGACTCTGACCTTCACCCCCGCAGCAGGGAGCTAGCACTGTCATTCCAGCCACATGGGGAGGCTGTGGGATTGGAGCACCAGCTTGAGCTCCCTGCAGCGGGTGGGGGCTGAGTCCCGAACCTTAGGGATGAACCAGAACTGGTTAATGAATGGAGATTGCTATCTGTAGGATCCTTCTTTTTTATTGCAGAAGTTAGGTGTGTTGTAAGTGAGGCAGGGGACTGAAAGAAAAGAAAGGGTGGTTGTATGGTTAATACTGTCTGGGAGGATTGGTTTCCAAAGCCAGAAGGGACAATTGTGATTATTTGCTCTGACATTCTGTATAACACACAACATAGTATTTCCCCAAAATAATTCCTAGAACATACCTTTTAGAAAAACATCATTTTTTAAAGGACTTAGGAGAAGAATCCAGTATGACCATTGGTAATTGATTCAAATAGTTTATTACTCTCACTTATGCTTTATTTCCAGTCTGAATTTGGTCAAATTCTAGTAATTGAATCATGGTATACCTTTTTCTGCTAAATGGAAGAGCTCAGTTGTAAATATTTTCCCTGTGTATGTACTTTCAAACTGTGATCAAGTCATCCCTCAACCTTTTCTTTTTTTAACTGAATAAGTTTAACTCCTGGAGCCTATCACAGTAAGGCTTATTTGCTGTCCTTGAATCATTCTCAAGGCTTTTCTGTAACGATGCCAGTTTATCAACATCTTTCTTGAATTATGGACACCAAAATTGGACATAGTATTCCAGCAGCTGTTGCACAGGTGCCAAATAGAGGTAAAATAACCACTTTACTCCTTCTTGAGGTTTCCATATTCATGCATTCAAGGATAGCATTTTGGCCACCATTCTGGGAGCTCATGTTCAGGTGATTATCCACCACAACTACCACACTTTTTTCTTTCTTTTTTTTTTTTTTTTTTTTTTAAAGCATTCCTGCTTTCTAGGATAGTGTCCCCTATTCTTTAAGTGTGGCCTGCCTTCTTTGTTCCTAGGTGTATACATTTACATTAGCCATATTGAAATGCATGTAATTTATTTGCACCACCAGAATGCCATGTGATCCAGATCACTTTGAAACCATGAGCAGTTCTCTTCATTATCACCGTTAGTATTTTTAGTAGCAAACTGTTAGTGATATTTTTCTTCAATTTAATAAAAATGCTAAATAATGTAGGTACAGTAATTGATCCCTATGGGATTCTAACAGAAACACACCTATTTAATGATTTTTCTTTGCTTATATATGCATTTTGAGACCTCACAGTTAGCCAGTAATTCAGATAATGTGTGCTGGGTATATTTTTAGCTTTTTTTTAATCAAAATGTCATGAGGCACCAAATCAAATGCTGTCCCTTCTGATTTTGAAGTCTGAGAGACTTACAGAAGTCTATATTACATTAATACAATTACTTTTATCAACCAAACTGTACACTGCAGGGTAGCTCTTCCCTGTGGGCTCATGGCCCACAGTGGCTACTCTCAGTATCATGCCCCTCCAAACAGCAGCTCCTCCTATAACATGTTATGGAAAACAGACCCTGTCCTAAAGCTTCTGGTTGTCTTGGCACAACCAAACTCTGACCTTGCTTTAAGTTAGGAGATGAGGAAGCTGCATATGAAATTTGGTGATTCTAGTTCTTACCATTTAGGAGGAGTTTTTGAACAAACTGACTCGCAGACAGACACACACCTTTAAAATTGGTCCTCCCTCTACTAAGTCTGGCCACCATTCAAACTATATAGTTCCCTCTCCCTATAGAAGGTGGACCATTGTTCTCCAAACAAAAACCCTACACTGCTTATCCAGCCAACGATTTGCTTCCAAAGTCTCCTACCTACTGTTTTTGTGAGACAGGAAGGATTTCAGAGAAGATTGCTCTATCCTTGTCTCTCACGCAAAGTTCCTATGTGGTACTAAACAAATCACATAAACCAGACTTTTAACAGCTGAGCACTAATTGTGTGTTCTTCATATTCTGGGTGCATAACTTGGGACCCTGAAGTCTGATTTGCTGAAGTGCTGAGCACTCACAACTGCAACTGAAATCAATGGAAGATGTCCTTTGAACATACAAAATCTTGTATGATGCTCAGTACTGAGATACCTAGCACCTGATTTTTCAGATAAGGCACTTAAAATTTCTGTATACTTTTTACATTTAATCTTTGTGCCTAAGTTCTCCATATGTAAAATGATAAGAATCATATTCCCTCACTTCACAGGCTTGTGTGAAAGTAAATCTATTTGTAATTTACTCTGCATGCAACTGTGATGAGCACCATAGGAAAAAAAAACCCGAGGAAATGAATAATTCTGTTTTCAGAACTGAGTATGAACAGTGCACAGAAAATTAGACACAAAGTGACACATTGAACTAGAACAATAAAAAAAGACTAGCTGCTTAAGAGTATCCTACATTCTGTGCACTGAATGAGAGGAGTTCTTTGGACGAAATAGTATGTGATTTTATATTTAAGACTGCCTTGTAATTCAGCACAAAGGGGCTGAATTAAGGTTGCACATGCAATCTTAGTTCTGGCATTTTCTAACTTCTAAATACTTGACATTGCAACCTTAGTTATTTTTAATTTATTTTTAAAATGCAATTTCCTTGATTTAAAAAAAAATCAAACTGAAAAAAACAAATTTCATTATGTACCTTTACTTTGACATCTGCATGGGTCATTGACAGAGTTGGAATTATTAGGTTTATCATAGATCTCTATTGCTTAAGCTGACAGAGCAATGGTTACCAGTGATAAATTGTAATCTATCCATCACTTGAGAAGGATGAAACACAATTTGCCAGTGGGTTTCACGGGGGTTTGTTGACAGCAGAGGAATGGTGGGATTCTGGAATCCTGGATTCTACACAGGTGGTGGAAGGGCATGTCTAGTCCTTCTACTGATTTCCCTCAAGTCTGATCCCATCAGTCCCGTCCCCTCGAAGCTGACTGTCCCAGTCTTGCAAAAACAACAGATACAGACTAATATGGCTATCCCTCTGAGGCTTGTCCCTCTCCT
Source organism: Pelodiscus sinensis (assembly GCF_049634645.1). Lineage (NCBI taxonomy): Eukaryota > Metazoa > Chordata > Testudines > Trionychidae > Pelodiscus > Pelodiscus sinensis. Next base: position 96,277,427 of record NC_134713.1, on the reverse strand, counting down.
GTCTGATGTCCACTCTTGTGTCTTCATGCCAGTCCTTTCTCTTCACTTAGCCAGTTCCAGTCTCTGCTGTTCAGATTTATCTGGCCCTCTTATGCTCACACCTCCATACTTCCCATCCCAGTTCCAGCCTTAGCTCCTTGTTTAATCTCCTTGCTTGGTCAGTTCTCCAATTCCAGCTCCTCATCCAATCTCTCTCTCCCTCACCCTGGCCTCTAGTCACCTCCCTAGCCTTACTACTGTTAGCCCCCAGCTCTTCTGCATCCAGTCTTAATGAATCCCCTTCTCTTCATTCCTCCAGCCTCTTATCATAGTCTCCCCCCTGCTAATTTCCAGTCCCAGTTCCCTCTCCTACCCCAGATTCTTGTCCTAATCTACTCCCCTCTGTAGGTTTGCCACTTCTCTCCTCTGCATTTGAATTATGCACTTTTCTTCTCCACACTGTGAGTCCAGCAGAGAGGATCATTGAGAGCCCAGGAAAGACAGTCTTCCCGCTCTCAACTTAGGTACCTGGACCAAGTATGGTGAGGTGCACAGCAGCTCAGAACAGCAGTTACAGCTTCAGGTTGGGGCATGTTCAGTGCAGATGGAAACTGGGGCATTGTGCTGCTAAAATCTAAATCTGTACCGAGCATATGCAAACTAGAGATGTAACAGGATAACAATTTAAATGGTTAACCAATAAGCCCGGGCTTGCTGATTACCATGAACAGTTACACACAGGATGCCGCCCTACTCCCAGGAAGCTGGTTTAAAAGCCAGCTTCCTGCACTTACCAGCTCCTGGGGAGTTGGCTGCTGCCCCACACAGTGGGCTTTGCAGTACAGGCAGTCCCCGACTTACACGGATCCGACTTATGTCGGATCCGCACTTACGAACGGGGCTTTCTCGCCCCGGAAGTCGGGGCGAGAGAGCCCCGTTCGTAAGCTGCTCCGGTGCCCCTGGTCTGCTGGAGACTGTCTCCAGCAGACCAGGGGCACCGGGCGGGTTCCCGCGCTTCTGAGGCTTTGCCAGAGCAAAGCCTCAGAGGCGCGGGGAACCGCCGCTGCTGCCGCTTCAATCTGGGTGCCTGTGGTCTGCTGGGGACCGTCCCCAGCAGACCACAGGCTCCCGGACTGAAGCCGCAGCCGCGGCGGGGTCCCTAGCCTTACCGGAGACCACAGGCTCCCGGACTGAAGCCGCAGCCGCGGCGGGGTCCCTAGCCTCTGAGGCTTTGCCAGAGCAAAGCCTCAGAGGCTCTGTTCCCCGTGTCTCTGGTCTGCTGGGGAGGGGGGGGGCAGCTAGTGTGCTCCCCCCCCCCCCCAGCAGACCAGGCTTTTGTTTTGGACTCTGGGGCAGAGCAGCTGGGACGCTGCCGATTGGTCCTGCAGCGCCCGCTCTGGGCACTACTGGACCAACCCGGCAGCACCCCAGCTGCTCTGCCCCAGGTCCTGATTCAGCCGCTGCTGGTCAGTTTCAGCAGCAGCTGAATCAGGACGCCTGGGGCAGAGCAGATGGGGTGCTGCTAGGTTGGTCCAGTAGCACCCAGGAGCGGCGCTACTGGAGCAACCCAGCAGCACCCCAGCTGCTCTGCCCCAGGCGTCCCCAAGTCAGCTTCTGCTGAAACTGACCAGCGCTGACTACAGGAAGCCCCAGGCAGAGTTGCTCTGCCCCGGGCTTCCTGGAATCAGCTGCTGATCAGTTTCAGCAGCAGCTGACTTGGGGACGCATGGGGTTCTTAAGTTGATTCTGTATGTAAGTCAGAACTGGCGGTCAGTTTCAGCAGTGTCTGAATCTGGACGCCAGTTCCGACTTGCATACAGATTCAACTTAAGAACAAACCTACAGTCCCTATCTTGTACGTAACCCGGGGACTGCCTGTATACAGCTTTTAACTTTACTAGGACTTTTTAGATAAGATTGCTGGGATCTTTTTAACATGGGCAAAATGCATTTTTCACTGCAGGTTGGACCTCCCTGGTCCAGCTTCTTTGGGACCTGACCAGTCTCAGGACAAGGGAGTTGTCCAAACCAGAGGAGGCTGGTTGGTGAGGGGCTGCCAGCCTCTCTGATAGGCTCCTCTCTCCAGCTACCTGGCATCACTGCCGTTGGTTCCCTGGCTACAGCAGTCCTGCAATTTCTGGTGGCAGCCTTGCAGGTGCTCACAGCCCCACCAACTGTGGGCTCTGCAGCTCTTTCTTCCTCTGAATTGCTAACTTTGGATGCCCTGTTGGCTTCCTGGCCACACCATCTGTGGGCTTGGTGGCTGCCCCACCCATGGACTCCAGCACCCTGCCAGCTTCCCGGCTCACTGCAAGCTCTGTTGCCTTCCCATGGGTTCAGACGCCCCCACTGTCTTCCCAGCCCAGCCGGATGCGGGCTATGGTGCCTTATGGGCTTTGCTGCTCTTCTGGTGACTCTGCTTCCAGCCACTGGCAACCTCTGTGCTAGGGTGTCCCGTTCAGCAACATCAGTGGTCTTTCTGGAAGATACCTGGCATGGAAAGTTATTGACTAAACAAATGAAATTTGGCAAAGTTATAAGCAACTGAAAGTAGGGTAATGTACCTGGAAATGTTGGGCAATCTTGATAGTAAGGGATACTTTTGGCTCTGCTTATAATACTGCACTGTGTAATGAGCTGTTCGAAACATAAGTTGTTGCTAGGAGTGATGTGTTGAATTCAAATTGGATACTGTTTGCATTGCTGTGTGTTCTGATAATTCAAACTAATCCTAACAATATTCATGAATTTATTTTCAGTGCCCTCCTTTATCACCTTTTGAATCAGAACCTTACCACTACTGAAATTAAATAGTCCTGTATTCAGGCACAAGCAAAATTATGTGTTTAGCATTTTTCACTGAAAGTGCCCACTGGTAGTTTCATTGAAAAAAAAAAATAAAAAAAATATTTTCATAGATTCACTGACTGAAACATTACAGAGAAGATAATAGTTGTAATAAGCTTTAAGTTACCTGGAAAACCCCTGACTGTGGTTTGTATTTAGGAAATAACCTTTCTTTTAAACAGAAAACCAAAACTCAGTGTTCTTATTTGAGGAATTGTTTTCAATAACACTCTTTGAGTAGCTGAATAAATATTGTAGGACTGACTTATGCTGCCTTTTTTTGGCCATAGTTTAAAATTTTTAAATTTGTCTGTTACAGATGTTCAGTAGCAGTAGCTATACCTTGGAAGTACTTGATGCATAAATTTTGTGTTCAGTTGCAGTGTTGTCACTCTTTTACTAAAATGGCTTAATTATGAATTTGTGTAAGTTAATATTGTAGAAAAAACAGCTTTTTTAGAAAAGCAGAGTTTTACACTAAATATATTGATAGTGTGAAATTTGAGCTAGCTGCTGATGCCATTGACATGTATAGAAAAATCTGTTACATTTCATGTTTTTAAATTTTCCTTTTCTATAGTCTTTTACTACTTTGGGTATTTACCTAAAATCCACATCCTATTTGTTCCATCTGGTACTTGTTTCTCATGTTCATTGGACATTGCTTTCAAGTTGTCTTGCTTAGTCAAAAGTGCCTTCTAGCGATGAGGACATTGTAAAACATATTTCAGCAGAATGTAACCTTTTAAAGATTTAGGTTTTGCAAACCTTGCAAATGCTTTAGGAAGTCTGGAAGGGACATTTTAAAATCTGAGAATGAGGTAATAGTGGTCTCATTTTGAGGGCAGGTATACACTACAAGTGCAGGTCAATCCAAGCAACACAGTTTAAGTTATGTTAGTAGTGTAACTCAGATCGACATAGCTTAGATCTACTTATCACAGGGCCTATGCTGTGGGGTCAACAGAAAAAACTCTCGTGTCAACTCCTGTTGCTCATCTCATTCTGGTGGAGTCAACAGGAGAGTGATTGGCAGTCAGATTAGTTGGTCTTTACTAGACAGGCTAAAATCAACTACTGGTGGATCAATCACTGCAGTGTTGATTCTCCCCATAGTGGAGATGAGCCCTTTGTCATGAGGCATAAAGAATACATGACTGAGCTTTTGAGCTCTATTCCCAAGATCATCACTGACTGGTCTCAATATCTTGTACTTACAGAACACTATACACATTTCTAGGTGGACCTCAATGTATCCCAGTAAAATAGGTAGTTGACATTGATGGTTATATGGCATGCTTTATCTAAATCATTGGTTCCCAAACTTTTTGGCATCACGCCCCCTTTTTGATTTTTTGAGAAACCCTCATTCCTTTCCCCGCCCTCTCCCCCCCCCTAAAAAAAAAACCCAGCAGTGAAACTTGTTGAGGAAGAAAAAAAGAAAAGAACTGACTGGGGACAAAAAAACAAAAATAGCAGCAAAACTTGGAGGGGAGATTGACCGGGGAGGGGAGGGGGGTTGGATAGCCTCACGCCCCCCCCCCCCCGGATTTTCTTCACGTCCCTCCCCCCCCGCCTCCAAGCGGGGCATGCCCCCTAGTTTGGGAACCCATGATCTAAATAGTTTAATAAGATTTCTGATTTGACAGCACTCTAGGGGTATGTCTCGATTGCATCCCTCTGTAGGCAGAGGGATGCAGATTAGGCAGGTCGACATTGCAAATGAGGCAGGGATTTAAATATCCATGCCTAATTTGCGTAAAAATGGCCAACGCGTTTTGCCGACTCAGCACTTTGTCAGCAAAAAGCAGCAGTCTAGAGGGGGATCTGTCGAGAAAGAAAGCCTTTTTCGACAGCTCCTGTAAACTTCCTTGCAGGAGGCATGTTCCGGTTCATGAAAGGCAAAATACCTGGTTCTCAATTCCATGCCTTAAAAATAAGACTCTTTTCTCACCTTCCAACTTAAGGCTGTGTCCAGACTCAGGGGTTTTTTCGAAAAAAGTAGCCTTTTTTCGAAAAAACTTCACCTGCGTCCAGACTCAAGCCACGTTCTTTCGAAATTAAATCGAAAGAACGCGGCTTTTCTTTCGACGGCGGTAAACCTAATTCTACGAGGAAGAACGCCTTCTTTCGAAAGTTCCTAATTTATAAGAAGTTCCTCTTTCGAAAGAAGGCGTTCTTGAATGTAAATAGGGCTTCCTCGAAAGAGAGCATCCAGACTCGCTGGGTGCTTTCTTTCGAAAAAGCAAGCCGCTTTTTCGAAAGTTCCGCGTGTAGTCTAGACGCGCTCTTTCGAAAGAGGCTCTTTCGAAAGATACTTTCATAGAATCATAGAATAATCATAGAATAATAGGACTGGAAGGGACCTCAAGAAGTCATCGAGTCCAGCCCCCCGCCCTCAAGGCAGGACCAAGCTCCACCTACACCATCCCTCTTTCAAAAGAGGCTTGCAGTCTAGACATAGCCTAACTGACATACTCAGAACCTACAAGGAAGACTGATTTAAAGCTGAAATGATTCATGGCTTTAGAAAATTTTTAAATCAATTAAATCATTTAGCTCTTAATAGCTTTTAAATGATCATAAATTAAAAGCTATTACTTTTTTTTCAAATGTGGCATGTTTTATAGAAGTTAAGATGTCAAACCATATATTATAGACTTTTTTCTAAGGGTATTTCTGTGCTAGGAAACTATTTCAAAATAATTTACTTCAAAATAGTAACTCTGGAAATAACTATTGAAATAGCATGTCCATACTACAGGGAAGCCTCAAAATTAGTCTGTGGCAGACTCCCTTAATGTGGATATGCTATCTCAACTTAGAGCTCCATAAAGGACAGAGGAGTAATTAGTTTGAATGACTCTGGGGAGTAGTTATTTTGAAATAGAGCAGTTGAGCGTCCACAGTCCTGTTAACTATTTCAAAATAAGCATTATTACTTGTTGAAAGCTGGAGTTATTTCAAAATTTGGGGCTGGTTATTTATAAATAACGGGCTTGGTAGTGTGGATGCTCCACATGTTTTGAAATAATGGCCCAGTGTAGACCAGGGCTAAATCTGTAAGAAATTCTACTTTATATTTGACAAATCATTTATAGTAATATAAAGATTATATTTTATGTCCAACATAAACAGAATTAAGGCTCAGTTTTAACATAACTCTGCATTGTCTGAATTGTTGAATGTTTGATTACCTAGCACTAGTCTTGAATTAATATTAGTTTTTTTCATGTTTTTTCTAAAGATTGGAAATACATAATTTATCTAGACTGGAGATACAGTAATGTATTTATAAGATAATGGGACGGTATATATGTGGGCTTTTAATTTTAGGCTTAAATAAGTATTTAGTGGTAAATGGCTGCTATTAGCAAAGCTGTAAACTATACCAAGAAATCAGTCTATGTTGAAAATATCTCATGCAGCTCTTGGTCTCTGCATCTATTCCAATAATCACTTTTGCATCATCTGTATGTAGTCTATTTGAATCTAAATTCATTTAGTGGCAGGGAGGATTCTAGTAAATATATTTGACAATCACTGACAGTTTTCAAATCAAGATGAATATTTTTCAATAAAAACACTGATTCATTTTGTGGAAGTTCTGTGGCCTACACTTTGTCAGATTAGAAGGTCATAATGGTACCTTCTGGTCTTGGAATTTGCAAATATATGAATCTATGATCCTACGAACCTATGAAATGGATGCTGAGTTTAGTGCACAAGTGTCCACCATAGTAACTGCCTCTGAATTTGGTAATCTCAGCAGAGAGAGAGATCAATATAAAGTTTATAGAAGCACTTGTCTTGTTTTCAGAATTCACTGAGACACTTAAGGTGTGTCTAAACTTCAGCCGTCTGCCGACAGAGGAATGTAGATTAGGCACATCATTATTGCGAATGAAGCAGGGATTTAAATATCCTGTGCTTCATTTGAATAGAAATGGCCACTACTTTTTGCCGATGTGGCACTTTGCTGGCAAAAAGCGGCAGTCTAGACGGGGATCGGTCGACAAGGAAAGCCTTTTCTGACTGAGTCTGTAAACCTCGTGAATCTGTGTCCCATTGGCTATAAGAGCTTAAGACACATTTGAAAATGGAACATAGGTTCCAAAGTTACTGAAGTGGCTCTGAAAATGTTACCTTCATTTTCTAGATTTTGTTCTGTACAGCAGTGTTAAGTTTGAGTGAATGTGACTAAAGTTTTCAAGTGCCATTGAAACAAGTAAAATTCTCTGCTGTTTTGCAGAGCCTTTGAACTGATGCAGCAGAGTAAAGAGGCTGTAATCTTGCTGTCAGTATCCAGCAAAGAATTGCCTTGTTGGAGGGGAATTCTCTTGCTGATACAAACATAGTACAGGCAGTCCCCAGGTTACGTACAAGATAGGGACTGTAGGTTTGTTCTTAAGTTGAATCTGTATGTAAGTCGGAACTGGCGTCCAGATTCAGCCGCTGTTGAAACTGATCAGTTTCAACAGCAGCTGAATCTGGACGCCAGTTCTGACTTACATACAGATTCAACTTAAGAACCCCAGGCATCCCCAAGTCAGCTGCTGATGAAACTGATCAGCGACTGATTCCAGGAAGCCCGGGGCAAGAGCTTCCTGTAGTCAGCCACTGGTCAGTTTCAGCAGCGGCTGACTTGGGGACGCCTGGGACAGAGCAGCTGGGGTGCTGCTGGGTTGGTCCAGTAGCGCCGCCGCTCCTCGGCGCTACTGGACCAACCCAGCAGCACCCAAGCTGCTCTGCCCCAGGCGTCCTGATTCAGCCACTGCTGAAACTGACCAGCAGTGGCTGAATCAGGACGCCTGGGGCAGAGCAGCTGGGGTGCTGCCGGGTTGGTCCAGTAGCGCCCAGAGCGGCGCTACAGGACCAACCGGCAGCGCCCCAGCTGCTGTACCACAGGCATCCGGAGCAAAGCCGCAGAGCACGGGGGCAGCGGGACAGCCCAGACGCGCCGTGGCTGTCCTGCTGCCCTCGGGCTCGGCGGCTTTGCTCTGCTTTGCTCCCCGTGCCCCTGGTCTGCAGACCAGGGGGACATGGAGCAAAGCGGCAGAACACGCGGGCAGCGGACAGCCTAGACGCGTCTGGTCTGTCCGCTGCCCGCGTGTTCCACCGCTTTGCTTCCTCTCCCTGGTCTGCTGGAGACCAGGGAGTGGGCCCCGTTCGTAACTGCGGATCCGACATAAGTCGGATCCGCATAACTCGGGGACTGCCTGTATACCAAGCTCTTGTGTCTGTATCCTCTGCTGTTAGGCTTCTTTGCTCGCATCAGGGCTGAGGCAGGCCCTGATAATGAGTCCTGACTCCTAACTAGTTCCTTGATATTCCACATGTCCCTTTTACCAGGCTGAGCTTTGGCAGGATAGAATTCTGGTCTATTGTGCCCCACGCTAATATTTTTACCAAAGCAGGCTCTAAACATTTAATATTATGTAATAGAAATGTAGGGTTGGAGAGGAGCTTGAAAAGTCAAGTCCAGCTCCCTGTGCCAAGGCAGACTTCATAAAACTCTAGTATAGCTTGCAGGTGTTTGTTCATCCTGTTTTTAAAAAATGTCTAGTAATGAGAATTCCACCAATGCTTATTGAATTCTATTTCAGAGCTTAACTGCTGTTATAGTTTAATTTTTTTTCTTAATATCTAACCTAAATCTCCCTTGCTGCAATTTAAGCCCATTACGTCTGGTCCAGTTCTCAGTGGACCTGGAGAACAATTGGTTACCATCCTGTTTGTAGCAGCCCTTTAACATACTGGAAGACTGTTGCTTGGTCTGTCCTCAGTTGTCTTTTTAACAACTTTTAACTGTTCTTCATAGTTCAGGTTTTCAAAATCTTTTATCATATTTGTCTATCTCCTCAGGACTCAATTTTCCATTTGTCCACATCTTTCCCAAAGTGTGGTACTCAGACTTGGACACAGTACTCCAACTGAGCCCTCACCTGTGTTGAGTAGAGTGAAATATTTACCTCCCATGTCTTTAATATATTTCTGTTATTGCACCTCAGAATATTAGCCTATTTTGTAGCTGTATGATGTTGACTTACATTCAGTTTGTGACCCATTGTAACACCTAGATGCTTTTCAGCACTACTAGCAGCTGATTAGGCGGTTATTTCCCATTTTGTAGCTGTGCATTTGATTGTTTTCCCTTCCTAAGTGAAGTACTTTGCACTTGCATATACTGAATTTCATCTTGCTGAATTGAGGCCTGTTCTTCAGTTTGTCAAGATCATTTTGAACTTGATTCTTCCCCATTTGGTATCATCTACAAAATATGTAAGCACCTTCTCCATTCCATTATCAAGTCCTTAATGAGATATCAAATAGTACTGGAACCAGGACTGACCCATATTGAACCTGATTAGATTTGCTCTCCTGGTTTGACAGTGAACCATTGGTAACTCATTATCTTTTAACAGTCTTTCATCTAGCTTCTCACCCACTTCATAGTAATGTAATCTAGACAACATTTCCATATTTTGCTTATTAGAGTCACGTGGGACTATTAAAAAAAAAAAGCCTTACTAAATTCAAGATATGTCACATCATCTACTTCCCCACATCCACAAGACCAGTAACCACACCAAAGAAGAAAATTAGGTTTTTGACACATCCATGCTGGCTATTTCGTATAAACCTAATATTCTCCCTGTACGTAGAAATTGATGGTTTAATTTGTTTCGATATCTTTCCAGCTATTTAAGTTAAATTGACTGGTACATAATTTTAAGGGTCCTCTTTGTTTCTCCTTTTAAAGATAGGAATTATGTTTGTCCTTCTCCAGTGTTCTGGTTTCTCATTTGTCCTCCACAAGTTCTTAAAGAAAACTGTTAATGGTTCTGAGATTGCTTCAGCTAGTTCCATAAGTATTCCAGGACAAATTTCACAAAGCTCTGCTGATTTAAATACATCTAACTTAGCTAAGGGATTGTCTTCACTTACCCTGAGATCAGCACCATGGAGATTGATCTTCTGGGGTTCAATATAGCGATTTAGTGGGTTTAGTAAAATCCTTCTAAATCGACTACTGATGACAACTCTGTCGACTCCAGTACTCCACCGGGTCACAGAGAATAAGGGAAGTTGTCAGGAGAGTTTCTCATGTTGACCTCCTGCAGTGGGGGGATGCTACAGAAATTTGACCTAAGGTACATCAGCTCCAGCTACACTATTCTCATAGCTGGAGTTTGCATATCTTAGGTTGATTTTTCTCCCCTAATCTAGACCTGGCCTGGTCGCAATAGAGTTTGTCCTGTCAACCTCCTACAGGGAGGACGCTGCAAAAATTCAACCTAAGATACATTGACTCATAGCTATTCTTGTAGCTGCAGTTGCATATCTTAGGTTGACTTTCTCCCCTCGTATAGAACTGGCCTAAGTATTCTTTAATCTGATCATTGCCAATTTTTACTTGCATTCTTTTCCTCTTGTTTTGTTTTCAGTATCTAGTTGCCATTTATTTTTTTTAGGGAAGAGCAAACCAAAAGAAGCATTAAACACCAGAGCTTTCTTGATACCAGTAATTAGCTCTCTTTGCTCACTAAGCAGAGATCCTGTACTACTTTTGCCTTTCTCTTGTGCCTGACAGATTTAAAGACCCTTTTTTAATGCTTTTTATGTCACTTGCTAGATGTTAACCAATCACATATTGGGATACAAGGGTATGCCTACACTGCAATTAAAACCAGCAGTTGGCTTGTGCTAGCTCACTTGGGCTTGTGGGACTCAGGCTAAGAGCTATACAGACTGTTTAGACATTGGGTTTGGGCTTGAGCACAGATTCTAGGACCTGGAGAAGTGGGAGGGACCTAGAAGTCAGGCTGCAGTTGTAGTGTAGACATACTCTTGTAGCCCAATATATGTTGAGTTAACACCTAGCAAGGGACATAACAGACAATAAGAAAGAGATTCTTTATAGAGAGACACACCTGAATGATACCATTGTTGTATTTGAATATAGTATCCATTCACAATTTTCTTTAAAGACCATCTCGGAGGGATATCTGTGTTAGTCTACATCTGCAAAAACAAGGAGACCAGTGGCACCTTTGAGACTAACAGAGTTATTAGGACATTAAGATTTTGTGGGTAAGGGCTGCATCCAAAGTTCCTCCGTCTAGTGACCTCATCTTTCCACATGAACGGGCTCATTGAGGTTTCAACTTCTATCCAGAGCCTCACTGTGACAACAGGGAAACTATACTACATACACTTAATGATAGAAGAGCCTTGGAATTTTATTTGGACAGGATAAAGGCCATTAGGAAATCTCCTAAGTACTTCTTCTCAGTTGTGGAAAATATGGAATCCATAGTAAGTCACGAGATCAGTTTCCATGTCAGTTACATTTCTTTAAAATGTTCCCATCTCATAAATTTGCAGAGCAGCGAATTGGACTTCTGCTCATAATTTTGCAGAATACTAATTAGTAGATAATCAGCATATGATGTCATCTTTGGCTATCTGGTATTGTCATCCAGATCCCCAACACTCCTTCAGGGATATTACTCTGGAATCACCTTCTCGAAGAAGAAAAGGAAGAAGTTACACACCTTGTGCAGTAATGATAGTTCTTCAACAAGTGTGTGTCTATAGGTGTGCCTCAATCCACCCTATTCCCCTTTACTTTGGAGTTCTCAATAGGGGCTTTGCAGTAGAGAAGAAAATTAGGGGGTTCACTTGCACAGCACTAGTTAACTTCAAGACAGAGCATGAGGGAGGGAGGGCGTATGTGTGGGCTGAATAAATGCTGCTATCTACAGTCTCTGAATAGAGACATAGATACAGACACACCTACAGTGGAGCACCCAAAGCGATACACATCTTGAAAAAATTTCATTATTGCCCAGTGCGAGTAACTTGCTTCCCCTCCCCCCCCCCCCCACTAGTTTGGAACTGTTTCATCACATTGTGAAACGACTTCTTAGTAGTTTGTCCTATAGGTTTGCTTCTCGAGAGGATTGCCAGGGCCATTCTGTGGGGGCTTCTACAGGAATGCTTGCTGAAAGACATGAGTCTTGTAACATATTGTGAATGCTGATGGAGTTGGCCTTGATCTGTGGTGGTCAAGAATTCCACATTCAAAGCTCAGAGTTCCTTTCTGCTGGCTCGCCCGACTTTGAATTGTGTTCTCTAAGCTGTTCTATTTTAACTTCAGCATTCAAGAATTTACTCTAGGGAGTAGAACATGATATTCCCATGAGAAACTTGTTAGCAAAAGTACATTTTTAAAGTAAGTTTTATTTTTTTGGTTTATTCTTTCCCCATTCTGTAACCACCACCACTGTGTTATGATAAGTCTCTGGTCATCACATGGGTACTGTTGGGTCAGTCCCAATAAATAAATACTGAAGGCTGTGTATTGCTCCTACTCCCAAATTTCTTTTTCATCTGCAGCTTAATTTTCTATGATGCACACAAATACTTCTGGAAAGTGAAAAGAAGATTTTTCTGCTTATTGTGAAACTACTTTAATACCAAATGTACATGCCTCTGCTTGGCATTAGAGATGCAAATCATGCTATGTAAACTTAAATTTGAAATTCCACAGCTACACTACTAATCTGTGTGTGCTTAACATTTGATAGTATCTCTTGAATTCTTAATTAAAGAATTTAAATCAGATTGACCATATTATGAACATTATCATCTGAATTGAAAACCAGATAGAGGATTATAAAGAAAAGGTGGTGGAAAACTGCAGTGAATTGGAGTGAGGATGCTTTGGGCAGCAGAGGGAAAATAATATCTAGGTTTCCAAAGCAGTGCATAAGAAAGGTGGTGCATAAATCCACATGTATTAGATTATATGGAACAGTCTCACAACTGAAAAAGTAGTGTGTGCTGTAAATACAGGATATGTAATATGACAAATAATTTACAAAGTTCAGTGTTGCCTCTTTAAGGTGTCTCCAATGACAGCTACATGTAAAAGATTTTGTCAGTTTAAAATGTGAGGATACATTTTTACCCATATGGGAGGAATATAATGAACAAAATGTGACATTCTGCCTTTTTTTCCTCACTTGTGTTATCAGTGATAGCCCTGACAACTTTTGTTTAAGGACTTGATACTATTGACAAAAATGTATGCAATTTCTGTTCATGTATGATCTAATTCAGCAGTTCTCAAACTGTTTGGGCTCCGGAGCCCTTTACGTGTGTAAAAATGTATGCAGAGCCCCAGCGGTCCACTGATTGTATGTGTTGTACCTATCAATGTTTCCAGTTTGTCAACCTTGCGGAGCCCTTGGAGATGTCTCGCGGAGCCCGGAGCACATTTTGAGAAACACTGATCTAATTTATTTTGTTCATCCGTAACATTCGAATACATGAAAGTTAGTGAAACCATGTTATCACAGTTCCTTTGATTGTGGGAGTATGTGTCAGTTTATGTTTCCAACCTGGGGTCATCTACATCCTCAGATGATTCTGAATATCCATGTAGCAATAGTTGTCAAGAATGCTATTTCCCATATTCCCAGTGAGAAGGCTCCATCCTTTTCTTTCAAATATGAACCTTACCATAGTTGTCTATTCCTTTTGTCATATTGAGGTGTGTTACACTACATTTCTACACCTTAAGAAAACTTGGCATCTTAGTTGGTTCAGAATGCATCTGCTTGTTTAAGAGCATTGCTTTCAGGAATTGATTACAGCTGTGCTCTGTAATATGCATTGGCTTCCTTTTTTTTTTTTTCTCCCAGGATGCAATTTAGGGATTTGTCTTTTTCCTTTAAATGCTATGTGCTTAAATGATTTGGGTCATGTGTGACACAACAGATGTTGACAGTTGGGGCACTGATGATAACAGCATCCCTGTGTAAATGAGAGGGGAAATAGGAATGTGAATGGTTAACCAGTAAGTATCACCCATTCTCCAGCCCCCCACCCATTGTAGGCAGGTGGCTGCTACAGTCCCATTGGGCCTGCCCCAGGCTGGGGGTGCTCCAGCTTTACCGCAGAAGCTTCTGGCCACAGTGGGAGGGGAGAGGGGTGTAGTGACCCCCACCAACAGTGTTTAATCAGTTAACCAGCCAAACATGATGTTTAATCAGTTAACCATGATGGCTAATTGGTTAACCGTGATGATTAGTTGGCTGGCTAATTAAATGGGATTTTACATCCCTAATGGGAATATAGCTGGCATTTTCAGTGACAGAGCTTACTTCCTCTTCACTTTTGGGCTTTGTCTACACTACAGAGTTCATGTCTCATGTTGACCTAACTCTGTAAGTGTCTACACTAGAATTGTTGCTCCCACTATTATAAGTTTGCAGTACACCGACCTAATAATGCAACTTCCGAGAGAGGTATAGCACTTAAATCAGTGTAGCTAAGGTGATATAGAATCCGTGTAGACACTGTGTAACTTACATTGCCTGTTGGCTGTAAGCCCCATATGGGACCCTCAGGTGGAGTCCTGGGATGAGGCTGACTGCTCAGGGTGGAGGTGGAATACTCCAGCTGTGCCCCACGCAGTCAGGGGGAAGAGCTCCTGCTGAGGATGTATACCAGCTACAGAGAAGGCATAGGACTGGTCTGTACTACGAGCTTAGGTTGATGTAATCAGTGTTAGGCTGAATTTGTATTGTGTGTTCATTGACCAGTCCCTCCCTCTTAATGGGCTTTTAAAATTGACCCTTCTACTCCACCTGGATGAGTGGAGTAAAGTCTGAGGCAACATTTGTGCCTCAAATTAAGGGCAGTGTAATCACAATATATTGTAATGCAGAGTTACTGACCTCCAGGTGATGATATAATGGGCTCCATTGTTACCACTTTGAGCACTTCGAACTCCAACGCTTTTCAGCCAGGTGACCAATAAAAGCCCTGGGAACTTTTGAGTGTTCATTTCCTGTTGCAGCAGAGTGGAGCGCTCGGCAGCACAGCTGAACTTGCTCGCCCACAGTCACACACTACCTCCAGCATGGAGCGTTTGTGAGACATAGGATCTGATTACTGGAAAGAGAGGAGCAGTCTGTGCAGGCAGAGCTCTGAACCAGCGAAAGAAACACTGATATCAATGCCAAAATGGAATATGCCATGGTGGATAAGGGCTACGCCAGTTACAGCGATTCTGCTTGACAATAAAGGACCTTAGACAAGTATAGCACAGGGCAAGGCTGGTTCTGAGCCACAGACCTGGGAAGCTGATGATATGCATCCATAACCACCAACAACAATATTTTCATCTGATAAGGCATTGGGACCCTAAGCCGGAATTCCAATCTGCTGCAGAGGTTGAGAGCTACCCACAGTGCATCACTTTTTGAGTGAATACATCCCATGGCAGTGAGGAAGTGCTCATTTGACCAGAGCCAACTCATGGGGACATGCAGAATTGCATTTTTTAAATAAGATGCTCAAAGTTGAATTAAATAAAATCAAACTAATTTTGTAGTGTAGACATGCCCATAGTGTTGACATGAACCACTACATAATTATGAAGTGGTTGTATATCAACCTAACGTAGGTAAACTGAGTTTTGTTGTGAGTTTTGTCTGGCCTTTATCTGGTAGAGCCCAGATTTATGTAGCCTCGAAGCACACTGCAAGGAGATTTGTTCCTGACTTAATTTGAGAGCAATGTTAGTACTGAGTTGAGATTTTCTTGCTAACATTTTATTTATATATTTTCATTAATGTCCACCATCCTTACCCAAAGGGCTCACAGTTCAGTATTGTTCCATTTGCTATACTGTGTATATTATAAACAACAATGGTGCATGCAGTGGTTATATGCTCCTGATCAGTATAAATAATAAAGATGTTAAGAAGTGGGTAATTTGCTAATCGTGTAGTCAATAGAATTTTTAACTATACAATTAGTTGATAAAGGATGGCACTTAAAGCACTCAGTTCTGGCTCGTGCCAGGTCTGGGAGCTACCCCCGCTGCAGCTCTGCATTTAAAATGTGGTAGGAGCCAGGCTCCTGCCCACCTGATTCTTACTATGTTTTAAATGTAGAGCTGCGGTGAGATTAGGTCCCCCCCCCCCACTGTGGCTGAGCATTTAAATGCGTATAGTCGATAACGTTAATAAGCTTTGCTTGTCAGTTAATCAGTTAATTAACTATACTGTTACATTCCTAATAAATAATAAAAGTAATCTAGGTTATTAGTTGCATCTAGTTGTTTGCTTCAGTACTGTCCTCCTGCAGTTCCATTTGTATGTTCGTTATTTGCTCCAAATCTGCTTCCTGTACTACAGTGGTATTGAAATGCCAAAATTTATTATTTTTAGTTTAAATGCTGGCATGATTGCAAGTTTTTAGGTATCTAAAAGGATGTCACAAGGAGGAAGAAGGAAAAATTGTTCTCCTTGGCCTCTGAGGATCGGGCAAGAAGCAGTAGGCTTAAACTGAAACAAGGGAGGTTTAGGTTGGATATTAGAAAAAATCCAGGGTGGTTAAACACTGGAATAGTTGCCTAGAGATGTTGTAGATTCTGCATGTCTGGAGAGACTTAAGAGCAGGTTAGATAGACATCTATCAGGGATGGTCTAGACAGTACTCGGTCCTGCCGTGAGGGCAGGGGACTGGACTCGATGACCTCTCGAGGTCCCTTCCAGTTCTAGTGTTCTATGAATCCTATTTTTTAAGGTTTAAGTTTTAGCCTTTAAGGCATTAACGGGGTAAATAAATACAATTTAAATAATCATTTGGAGATATGGCTACTAAACAGATGTCAGAATTCAAGTGGGAAGAGAAAAAGTAAATAGTAATCAGAATGATGTAATTTTTCAGGTTTAATAACTCTCACTTTGGATATTCTTTATTTGACCTGTGTATATGCTTCAAAACCAAAAAACAATTTTGCTTTCAACCAATGGTCTGTGACGCATGAAAAGTGGCAAGTTTTTAATCCCCACAATTTGTTTGACCTTGGTGTCATTTATTTTATTAATTGCAAACTATTTGTGTGGGATCTGTAAACTTAATAGCTTTTCATGTATATACTGCAAGTAACTGAACTTTTCATGACTTATCTTTTTTAAATTTAATTAAATTATTTTCTCTTATTTACACCCACTCTATGGGTATGTCTACACTAGCCCCCTAGTTTGAACTAGGGAGGCTAATGTAGGCATTCGAAGTTGCAAATAAAGCCCAGGATTTAAATATCCCGGGCTTAAGTTGAATTTTCCCAGGCGCCGCCATTTTTAAATGTCCCTTAGTCCAAACTCTGTGCCCGCGGCTACTTGCCGCACTGAGTAGGTAGTTTGAATTAGGATCTCTAGTTCCACAAGGTGTACCGGTAGTTCGAATTAGAGATCCTAATTCGAACTACCTACTCTGTGCCGCGTGTAGCTGCAGGCACGGAGTTTGGACTAAGGGACACTTAAAAATGGCGGTGCCTGGGAAGATGCAAATGAAGCCTGGGATATTTAAATCCCGGGCTTCATTTGCAACTTCGAATGCCTACATTAGCCTCCTTAGTTCGAACTAGGGGGCTAGTGTAGACATACCCTAAGTGTATTGGATTAATTCAAACCCCTTTATTTTTCATATCTGAGTAAAGATTTTTACATTGTAAAATGTGCAGTTTTCCTCAGTAAAATTATATGCATTAATGCTGGTATAATAATATTTAGTTCTTAGCACATTTTACTGATAGCTCTCTAAGTGCTTTACAAATAAAAGTGAGCATTGTTATCCCCATTATACAGGTGGAGAAAATTGATTAGAGAGAGTCTCACTTATTAAATATTGAATATTGTGAGCAACTGTGGAATCTTTAAAAAATGTGCATGCTTTTTTGGATTGCTCTCTATTAAAGAGCTGTCTGCGGTATTCTGTTTCCTCACCTAAAATGTATCTTTAAGATCCTTGACCACAATTATATATAACCTGTACAGCGATATGATTGTGTGGTTTTGAAGAGACCTATCGTGCTTAAAATACAATAAAAACTGACCATTGACTAGTAGGATCAAATGACTTTTAATACATTTTACTAAAGTCAGGCAGAACAATTGAAACATTTATCAAGAAAGAAGAGTTCATTTGATGTCGAAAATTAGAATTAATGGTTTATTGGGAATAACTATATATCAGAGTCATGATGTAAGAAGGTTGTGGGAATTGTGAGATTCTCCTCTTTCCGAGGTCAATAACCCTTTTGTACAGCTTTCAAAGGAATTTATTGCAAGTTTGTTAGGGTTTTGCAAGACCAGTTCACAAAATTTAAAGTAAATAATAGAGCTGTTCACTGGAAAAACATTTGTTTGTCCCATGGGTAATTATATTGTAGAAACAAAATTAAAATGTTTTTATTTTACTTAATGTGAAATTCACACTTTCTGGGCTTCCAGAAAATGGATTACATAAGGAGTGTAACTTAATCAATGTTCTATTTAATTAATGCTAGTTCTAATTTTAAGTTCATACTTTAATTTTTCTGTTACTAGGCAAATCAAGAGATTCCCAGTCAACCAAAATTGATTCTGAAATTCTGCCGAAAGTTACCAAAATGACAGTGTCTGGAAAGAAACAATCTATGGGATTTGAAGTTCCAAGGTAAATCAACCCTTCATAATTCAAGATACTTTAACAGTTGTTCTTTCAGACTGGTGCACCTGTAGCAAGTTTATTTCTTTTTATATATTTTTAGAGTTTTTAGTGTACACTCTGCAAAACTAACCATCTTGGCTTCTTGTTTGACTCATAATTACTTTCAGAAGAAGGCATCTCACGTTGTGAGTTTAACAAATCCTTTCACTATGAATAGTGTAGAGATATCAACTAGTCAATTATTTAAACATCCTCTTCGTAGAATGCTAACGCTAATCTTTCTGGAGGCTAGTTTATTTAAACATTTTCTAAATGGAATTATGAGACAATACATTAAAACTGTAATTGATTTTTCATTGAAAGAATGTAGCGTAAATATGAGAACGTAATTTATGGGGAAAATAATCATTTCAGGCTAACTGCCCTCCATTGCACATACAACTTCCATTAATTTAAGTGAGAGGACTATGCATATGATATCGGAAGGTAGAAATTGACCATTTTTTGGTGTATGTTTTTTAATATAATACAGTGATTGGGCAAAATTGGGAGAGGCAGTTTAAATTAGAAGTTGTTGAGTAGTCTTTCTTTTCACAGACTAAAAGTGGAACAGTTTAAGAAAACAGTTCTGAAAATAATTTCTAAGTTCAGAGAGCTGAACCGTTAACAGTGAGGGTCTTACAGTTGTTGCGCTAAGTGTCATGTTACAATAGAATTTCCTATTCTTTCTTGAATGTATTTAAAATAAAGCTAGTGGAAGATTTAGTTTTAGAAATTTACCAGGAATAAAGGGAGAGTGAAGTTGAGTTATGAGAGCATTGTGTGAGATACTAGCTTTCTTCCATAGTAAAACTCATTAATTTAATAGAAAAAAGATTTAGCAGCATTTTAAAAATGCTTTAATCAGAAAAAAGACATAAGTACCATCAGAACAAACTGCTCTGCATAGTGGATCAGAGTATACAGCTCTGTTCAGGATGGATCATTTTAGAAATGAGTCTTAATGTGCTTTTTATCTCTGCTAAGACTGCCAAGAAAGTTTCTATTATAGGATTTTCTATACTGTCCATTAGTGGTATAAGAGCTTATTGGTTACCCAAGTGGTTACATGCAGCTCATGATCCAACTCCAAGGGAGCTGACTGCAGCTCCGTGCTGCTACCTCTGATACAGTAAGTGGGAGCCAGCTCCCAGCTTCCATGGAGCTGACTGCCATCCCATGCGGTAGGTGCCTGTAATTATGCAACTGCTGAAATTTTCATTTTAACATCCCTACTGTCCTACTGGGTAATTCCAGTCTCAGTGGTGGTTTTGTAATAAGGTATTAAATTATGTGAAATGTGCAGAGACCATAATTTTGTATGCCACTGAATATTCATCAGGTTATAATGACTATTTTTAGGTATTTACCTAGAGCAAAATATAATCTGTGAGCTGAAGGCTGACTCCAACATGTAACTCCTTGAGCCTTTCAAAATCCTGCCAGTACTGCTGGTGAATCTGTGAAATAGTTAAGATATGACCGGTAACATACATCAATTTATAGTAACCAGTGACTATGGTTAAAATCTTTTCCACGTTGAAATCAGTTTCAAAACACTTGTTGACTTCACTATAGACAGAAGATCGCCCTCCCTCTCTGGAATATCTTATGGCATCCTTTATAGTCCATGGTTCAGCATGGGACGTGGTAAAACTCATAGCTATGAGTAAAAGTTTCGAAGAGAAGAAGTCGATGTCAGTGATAAAACTTTCCATCTTTCAACATTCCTGTAGGGACGGTAGGAATAGCTTGTTTAAGTGCTCAACAAAAGTTATAATTAAAATGTTTCTTCATATTAAAAAAAATAAATTTGGAGCTGACCATGAATGTACCATCAGTTGAACAACAGCCATATTTTGAGTTCCTATGTTGTTCATTTTGAGGGGAAGTCAGGTAGATAAACTGTGGAAGACTTCTCCTTTATCCAGAGGCTAAAGTAAATTCTGGATAGGCAGCTGGTAGTTTATTTTCTTCTTGGAATAAACAGTAGTTTTGGTAGGGCTGTCTCTATTCCTTTTTCCTCTCTAGTGACCCTTAAGTGGAAATGTATATGCTTCAGTTTTATATTATAGCAGTCCTCAGCTCTAAAGCAGCTGTTTGTCATCCAGCTGGGTTTGAATGCTCATTGTTCTGAGTGAGGTTTAATTTCTCATGCAGGACTTCCTTTAAAATAAATAGCAATATTATAGAAGTGATGCAGCTAATTAGTATGGGTGAATGCTTTGTTCTGTGCAAAAAGCTACCATTATTTGAATGGAGGCTGCCATCTTAATGGAGCTTTAGTCTAGTGGAGTCATAGAAAGGTCATTATTATGTAAGATCTGAAGAGAATCTTGCTGGCAGGCGAGAGAAGCATCTTGGCAAACAAGGAGCACTTCTCAGAGAGTCAGTCAATAAACATGTGTGTCCTTCTCTAACTTGATACAAAATGGACAGTTTAGTCTTTAGGGTGCCTAGTGGTGATGCCTTCAGCTAGACATTGAGTGGTCAGCCCAAATATTAGAGTGTGTCTAGACTACAGGGTTTTTTTCGAAAAAAGTGGCCTTTTTTCAGAAAAACGTCACCTGCATGTAGATTGCTGCCACGTTTTTTCAAAATTAAATTGAATTAACACGGCAATTTTTTCGACTGCAGAAAACCTCATTTTACAAGGAACAACTCTTTTTTTCAAAAGTGCTCTTTCAAAAAAAGGCGTTATTGAACGCAAACCATGCTTTTTCGAAAGAGAGCATCCAGATTGCCTGGGTGCTCTTTCAAAAAGTGGCTCTCTTTTTTGAAAATACTGGTTGCTGTCTAGACGCTCTCTTTGGAAGAGGCTTTTTCAAAAGGTTCTTTCGAAAAAGCCTCTTTTGAAAGAGGCTTGTAGTCTAGATGTAAGCTTAGTGTTGCATTACAAACTTATTGTTGCTTTGCAGCTGTTACACATGTAGTTCTGAACTTGAAACAAACAAGCAACCCTATTTAGAGTCTCTGTATTACACTGTTTTCTTTTGCAGTAGTTTGTCCTGGAATATTGAAAGCCTAACGGTATGTTATTTGAGATTGGGAGAATTACTCAATTTATTTAATACCTATGAAAAATCCTCCATTACCTCTTTTTAGTCACTTTTGCTATCAAGGTTCCATTTATAAATGACTTACAAAGGGTAAATAAATAGATTAAAAAAAATACTCTACGGAGATGAGCAGCATGTGCATATAGCCATTAGTGCACTGCAGTATTGTACAATGTTAAAACATTTTATAAATATTTCATTAATCCTTCATAAACTCTGTAATTGGAACGTTAGTATAAAGTATGATTCGTTCTTTCTTTAAAGAAGCTTATTAAAATGTGATAATTATGGGCTGTTACGAATTGCTTCTGCTCATCCAGAAATATAATTTATGCTATCATGTGCTGACAATGTCCGTCTGCTATGTACATTGGACAAACGTCTCAGACACTTTGCCAAAGAATCAATGCACACAAAACAGATATTAGACAGGATCACAAAGAAAAAACAGTTTCTTGCCATTTCAACCAGAAAGGGCATTGTCTCAATGACCTGATTACCTGCTCAAAGACCTTTTAACACCAGACTTGAAAGAGAATCCTCTGAATTGTCATTCATGCTTAAATTTGACACTTTACACCTAGGTCTTCACAAGGAGGCTAATTACCTTACCCATTACAAAGATAGCTTCCCCAATTATCACCTCTAATATCATTAGCTCACAGACATTTACCTCCCCCTCCCCCCATCCCTCTTCTGTTCTGAAATTTGATTTGTCCTTTTCATATGTGTTCATTTTTTTTTATTGGCTCCTTTGGTATATATGGTCATGCCAATTTTCTTCCACAATTTGATCTGAGGAAGTGGGTCTGGCCCACGAAAGCTCATCACCTAATAAACCATCTTGTTAGTCTTTAAAGTGCTACATAGTCCTGTTTTTTTGTTTCAGCTAGACTACATATCTCTTGCTATTATAGAGTTCTGGTTTTCTTTCTTGGGGTTGATGGATACTTCAGAAGGAGTATCCTGGAAAAGTGTGGTTTGTTCTTTTGACAAACTGCTGCTCTGCTTCACTAACTAAAGACAATATTGCCATTCTCTGTGTATGAACTCATGAAAGAAACCAGAGCAAATATAAGCAAGTGACGACAATCATTTCAGCCAGGCTGACCAAATTTGTACAAATATAATCTGGAGTGGGCAAACAAATGTGAGAGCTTCCTTAATAAATTTAGGTTTCCCAAAAAGAGCTTGCTATATAAAAGAGGTTTAGTATCCATTATGACTGGAAGATTACAAAGAATATTTAACTTAAAAGTCACAAATTGGTGTATGCAAGCATTATTTAAGAGAACCCTCAACTGTATAAGCACTTAGATAATGCTTTGAGTATAGAGGTTGTTGAAGCTTCTTTTCCTTTAATAAATTAATGAAATAGCTTAATTCGATTGTGTTTGAAACGTTCATTTTTCATAGAGTTTTGCTTTTTGCCTGTTTAGAGGAAAGTTTGATCAATTTAGACAAATTTAAATACACGTTATAAGATTCCAAATCCTGAAACCAGTCTTGATTACAGGAAGAGATCCTTTATAAGGTTCTCAGCTGAAGCTCTGTGAGTATTTGGTCCTATGATGCATCATCTTAATGCTTCTGTTCACATCATGATGATGCATTAATGAGGATGATGTCTCATGTAGCAGTATTATCATATGTTTGATAAAATGTCATTGTGGTGTTTCCTCATCTAGCAATAACGACATCGTACCTGACATAATTTTGGGTCAAGATGAGAACTTGGATCAGAATAACTGAGCCCCTTGCTCTGTTTTCCAGTCTATTCAATTTATCCTGCCCTGTTTATAATCAGGTCCCCCAACCTATTTGTCTGACCCTACACTTTACAACGCCCATTTCTCCTTTATCCCATCTCCAATTGCACCATCACTCTCCATTCTGCTTCTCCAAACCTAATCCTTGAATTCCAAAATTTTCCCTCCCCATATAACTGTTAGGTTCGTACCCAAACCAAAATATAAGTACACAAATGAAGATCTTAAGATTGTTACCTTACATGCTTTCTTTCCTTTTCTTGTTTCTTTATTCCTTTTCTATCTTGCACGAGCTCCTCAGTGTACTTCTTCTCCATTCCATTGTTCTTTGTTTCTCTTCCTTTTTCCCTCACCATCTTTTTCCTCGCCTCCTTTCCTCTCTTCCCTATTGTGCTTCTATCTCCTTTTCCAACCCATGCAACTAGTGCTGAATGATGGGAAAGGGAGCCTGGTGTGTCACTCGAGTTTCCAAATATTCCTTTATAAAAATCTTTCCTTTCCTGTGTTTCTCAGTTCCCATCATGCAGTTCATGCAGAAGGGAGATGAAAGATTTTGTTTAATTGTCCCCTGTTTAGATTTGCCTTACCAGGGGAGGACAATCTGGGGAGTCAAGCAAGGTTCTTTGTCATGTGGCAGCAGAACTTTTTTTCTGGGAGAACTTTCAACAGTAAGCTTTTTTCCCCCACTAATTTGAAAGGGAGAAGTCGCGCCCACCCTAGACTTAGCATTCTGTTTTTAAATTCTCCTACCCCATGGAGTGTGAACTGTAGATAAAGGTAACTTATGTGACTAGGAATGTAAGAGTTAAACCGAGTAACCAATAAACCGATTCTTATCGGTTCTAGTTACTGGTTAAGCTCCCATGGGAGCCTACAGCATTTAACCGTGTAACTGATTGAATTGTAATACTGAGAAATTAAGACTTCCATACATATTGTTAAGCATATAAAAAGGTTATAACTTTTGATTAATTTTTGTATTTGTTCATTGTGCTAGATTTTTTGTCTTTGCTCTAATATTTGGGTAGATTCAGTATGAAAAATCTCTGGAACAGTGCCTGAAAATCTGCAGAACTTCTCAGTTCTACTTTTGGAGTTGCTGTAATTGCAGTTTCATATAGTTTCTTCACTTTTAACTTTTGTTTTAAATTCTCATGGGAAATTGTGCAGACAATAAAGGGGGAGGTAGTGGGTCACTATCTACAAAGTCAAGTTTGACCTTTTTTCTGATGCTAGAACTTCTCTCTAGATCTTTGAATGTCAAGACTTCAGGAACCTAATTTTGAGACAATATAAAGAATATGCATAAGTGTTTTATGCCCCGTCTGAAACCACTGGGTGCTAAAATTGTGAGGTATAAATACCTGGGAAAAAAAATCAGAGGAAAGGCTAGAAGAGAGTTTTAATCTTGGTGGGAAAAGCATGATAGAGGTTGAACCTATATAATCCAGACTTCCCTGGTCTGGCAATATCCAGACTCCGTGGCTGAAGCACTCACAGGGAAAAAGCGGTGGGCCTGGACCATGATAGTTGCCAGACCAGGAAGAATGGAGCAGCAGTGACCTAAGCAAAGGGAGTCCTGGGGGGGAGGGGGGTGTCAGCTGCTAGTGCAGCAGAGTTTGTGGAGCCATAGCACCCTTGGAGGCTGGAACAGGGGAGCCCCAGTGCCCCGGGGGGCAGACGGTCAGGAGTGGAGGGGCTAGCACTGACCTTGCCTGATCTGGCAAATTCCCTAGTTTGGAACCAGTCAGGTCCTGAGGGTGCTGGATCGGAGAAGTTCAACCTGTACAAATAAAATGTGTAAATATTTAACTCCGAAATAATGCATGACTTCTGTCAAAACTGATTTGGCTTACTTTATGATTTCTGACATTTTAAATCTTCTGTTCAAGTAGTAGGAAAAGCTTTCTGATTACAGTGCTCTCTGCATTTGTATTTGGTGTAAAAAATTTATATATTTTGTTTTATGAAATAAATGTCTAAACAGACAGGAATTGGGGAAGGTGATTTTCAATGAAATGACTCAGAGGCATAGCTGTGTTAGTCTGTAACTTCAAAAACAGCAAGTAGTCTTGTGGTAGCTTAGAAAATAATTGTCATATATAAAATTGTCATATATAAAATAATTGTCATGGGCTTTTATGGGCAAAACCCCCATCTGAAGAAGAGGGTTTTGCCCAGGAAAGCTCATGGTACTATCTATATTTTTGTTAGTGTCAAAGGGCCAGGGCTAAACTTGATATAAACTATGCAACTCAAGCTACACAATTGACGTAGCTCAAGTCGAAATAGCTTATTTCAACTTTGGGCATGTCTACAGAGCAGTTATTTCAAAATAGAGCACTCTTCCCCTGACTTCCCTTACTCCTCATACAATGAGGTTTACAGAAGTAGGAATAAGAAACCTGTTATCTTTAATTTATTTTGAAATAATGGGCTTGCTGTGTAGATGCACACTGTTATTTCAGAATGACTGATGTTATTCCAAAATAACACTCCTGTGTAGACATGCCCTAAGGTGCCACAGGACTACTCATTGTTTTTGAATGAAATGAATATAGTGCTGGTTTATTTCCAGAACAGGCATTGTATATACTTAACATAATATATATTTAAGTAACTTTTAAAAAATGAGGTTCTTTGGGACCCAAAGCAGCATAGGTCCTAGAATATTTTCCAGTAAAAGTAAGCATAGATAGATGGCTGCTGTATTTTTCTGTAGATAAACTACTTTTAAATGCATGTTTTGATGACCCACTACTTTCAGATCTTTAAGCACGTGAAGTGAAATATAGCTTCTTCAGTTTAAATTACAAGGAGGATTTATTTTGTTGGAATGTGATGAACACATAAGTTCTAACACACACACCTAAATGGGATGCAGTGGGCATGGAGGTCTTTAATGGCCATCAAAAATGTTTATTATGTGGCAGCTTTACAATCCCATTCAAAGGTAACTGTCCCAGATGACCTATCCAAGAGTCAGTATTCACTTAGTCATAGTTCCTTTAGCTCCTAGACCCCATTCTCCAGGCCACCTACCTAAAATTCCAAGACCTGCTTCTTTCCCACATTCTCTTGCATTCCCAAGTCATGTTTCCTGTGACAGAATTCCCTGCAGTGTTCCACTGACCAGACCTCCCATCCTGTGACTTCTATCCCTGCTCTGGGATCTACTCTAAAGTATCACTATCAACTCTCTTGTTGGGTTCAGCTTCTCTTAACTAGGTTGTTTTTCCTCTTCTTTGCAAGAGCTAATGAGTAAGCTCTCCTTTAACTCACCAGGGTACCTCAGGTCTAGCCAGTCCTTATCAACCTTTTGCTCTTCACAGATGCTTTCTGTACCAGCTTGATGCTGCTGCTGCTCCTCCTCCTGGGTTTCTCCTTTCTTCCTCAGGCACCTCTCACTTGTCCTTTTCCTAACTTTGTCAGCTCTTTCCTCTTTTAAGCCCAGTTATGGGTACATTGGTGGTGTCTCTCTTAAAAGGCCAGTGTCTCTGACATGCTATATTTTGAAGTAATTGTTCAAAACACTGTAATTTTGGTACTTTGATACATTTGGACCATTATGCTATGATATATATTGTGTAATAAGGGCTTTCATTCATATCTTGCTGTGTGCACTTATGCCTTACCATTGATCCCATCCTTGTTAACCAGGTAGCTTACACACAGGAATACCGAATCATAGGGTTTTTTTTTTTTTTTTTTTTTTTTTTGGTCTGAATCTCTGTCAGCAACCATGGGAATTTTTTCTGTCTTTATTTTTTGTTTACTGTGTTTGGCTTTTCTGTGAGGGTCATAAATATTTGAACAACGCTTATTAATGAATTTATCCTCAGAACACCTCTGTGAATTAGGGACTATAGGCTTTATTTTACAGATGGTAAACTGAATCAAAGAGGAAGTGATGCAACCAGGGTCATGCAGTAGTTCCGTGGTAGAACTGGGTGGGAAAAACCTACCATGCAGATGTCCTGTAGCCTGGGCCATTGCCTTAATCATCTTTCCTCCTCTCTTTTATTACTAATCCTAACTTTCCCAATACAGCTCTCCATAAACATGGCAACTCTGCTGACTTTTGGGAAGGCATTGGAGGGCTACTAGCGCTTGAGTGATTTAGTCTGCATTCATGCAGCAAAGTGGGTGCATTATCAGCCCAAGGATAAGCAGCACTCAGGTTTTAATCTATACCTCAGGAGTAGTCCACCCCAGTTTGATGAGAGATTCTTGTGTATGAACAGGAGCCTGGTTAGGAACAACTGCCGGGTAAGAGTCCAGGTTAATTCTACGGTAAAGACAAGCCCTCGTGAGTCACTTCTCATAACTCTCTCAACATCAAAAGAAGGGGCCACGAAGAAGAGGTTTCTTCTGTCTGAATTTCAATTAGTACAGTGGGTGCTTTCTTATTTTACTTTTGTTCATGCTGCTTTTCAGGCAGGATATTCAGAACCTGTATCTGTCATTTGTGTCTGGTTGTTTATCACTTCCATTTCAGTAGACTCTCACTATTTAGCAGAGATTCTTAATTTGAAGGGTTGGACTGTACGTAAAGTGATACTCCATTTGTTCTCTGATGCTGTAGGGCTTCAATTACTTCCCTATAAATCCTGGTTTTCTCTTTATTTCTCCTAGTATGATTGTTGAAGAGAATGGCCATAATTCTAATACACCCCCAAAACGACCATTATCTGAAGAGTCCAATGTCACTTCTGGAGTAATTGAGATGGTCTCTAAACCAGCTCTTTCATCCCAGACAATTCAGATTTCAGAAGAACAGACTTCAGTTCCTACTCCAGTGAAAAAACCTAGCAAGACAAAACAACAAATAAATGTGAAAGCAGAATTGGAGAAGAGACAAGGAGGAAAACAGCTTCTGAATTTAGTGGTAATAGGTAATATTTTTTTCTTTATTTTATTTCAAATATTTTTTGGCCAGAAATATGTGCTTGTTGAGTCTGTGTGTGTTGCAGGAGCAAGATATGCCTCTATTTAGGAAAGAAAATGTCTCAGATTGCACTGAAAATCTCTTGCCCTTGTAGAGTATAACCACTTGTCATCTTCATGGACTGAACTACCAAGTAGGCCTTCTGCCCTTCCCCATATCTTGTCAAAATATAGTATACTTTGAAGTGGACTCATCTTTTTAGCATTTTTCTTTTTAATTTAAGTTTGGCAAAACAGAGGTCATTGTCAAACTTCACCCATTTCTTCTCTCTAGATAATTCTTGTCTGCTGCTATGTATGATTGTTAGACTCTGAATTGCATGAGCATGAAACAAAACTTCAGGGCATTAATTCCCATATCTACAGTTGAAACAAAATACAGGACTATGTAGCACTTTAAAGACTAACAAGATGGTTTATTAGATGATGAGCTTTCGTGGGCCAGACCCAAATGGGTCTGGCCCACGAAAGCTCATCATCTAATAAACCATCTTGTTAGTCTTTAAAGTGCTACATAGTCCTGTATTTTGTTTCAGCTACACCAGACTAACACGGCTACATTTCTATCACATACCTACAGTGTGTTTCTTTTCCAACTGTATTATGAAGTCTAAAATTTGTAGTTTAATAATACCGGTCTAATATTTACTTCCCTTCTTAGGACATGTTGATGCAGGTAAAAGTACTTTAATGGGTCATTTACTTTACCTGTTGGGCAATGTGAACAAACGAACTATGCATAAATATGAGCAGGAATCCAAAAAGGCTGGCAAAGCTTCATTTGCTTATGCATGGGTGTTGGATGAAACTGGGGAAGAAAGAGAAAGGTAGGCAAGTTAACGTCTAACATGAATTAATGTTTTCTCTGATTGTGACGTCTGTTACTAACTGTCATTATACTGATTAGCTATGTGCTACTTAAATATTTTAAGAGTAAAATATTTGGTAGAAAATATTTCATCCTTCGTCTACTTAGAGGTATGCTATTGAACGAAAATAAGTATCTTGTCTTGGCTATAGAAATGGAATGCCATTGAGAAGTTGGGTATTTTTTGTTGTTAAAATCCTCAGTATGAAGAGCTGATACAATTTGTTTGATCAAGGCACCAGTGCATGTGAGGAGTTTAAGAAAGGTGAATTTTTTGTCTATTACATCTGACTTGTTAAATTAATATTAGAACACCCTTTGAAATGTCTCTGCCAGCAACATATTAAATTGAAATAAAATGTGTAAATACTTTTTCTGTGTAATGCATTTTTAAATTGTATTACAATGAGGAGGAAGTAATGTGGATAATTTAAAAAAATCATAAAGTCAGTTTTAAAAGCTATATAAATTGGATCTGTGGACAATAACCTTCTGTGTTCAGAAAAACATGAACTAAACAGTAATTTTAATATCTTACCACAGTTTTTGTGGTGTTTGTCAGTATCTTGGGTTTCATTTAAAACCACAGAATGAAATTTGTTTATCTAATGTAATTGTATTTTTATGTCATGCTCATCACCCATGGTATCATGGTATTCAGGCTCCTCTGGTTACAAAGATAACCTTGAAAATGTAAACTGATACAGAGAAATGGGAGTGGGGTGAGCTGCAGAGAGACTAGCTTTTTAAAAAAAAATGAAAGAGAAATGAACTTTAGTTATTTTCATGAACACTGCAAAACTTCTTCAAATACCAGTCTTCCCGTACATATGTTCAATACAGGCTTTTGTTTGAAAAGGACAAAAATCCAATCAACCAAAAATCTTTGTTGCAGACAAAAATGTGAAAATGTTTTTTGTCTCAGAACTTAAAATCCTGAAAATGGAATTTGGCTATCTAGTAATAAAATATTTTTAAATGTTGCTTTAAAACTAAAGTGTTATTAAAGATTAGGATGAATATGTAAACAATGTCTTTGCTTTTATTTCTGTAAATAAAAGAGCTATTCCATGTTTACAGGAAACTTAAATAATTTCCGCCCTCAAACCAGGCTAAGAACTTGGATTATTTTTCCCTCTTTTTTCCCCCCACTTTCAAGCCTATATTTTAAAACTAAAGAGTTCTGAAGTGCTCCTTAAATATTTAGATAGTGTTTTACTGTCATTTGGTGTCTCATGGTTAAAAAATGGATAGGACAAGGCGATTTCCCATAGATGCAGTTTAGTCAAATTTGGACTTGAGTCCAGAACTATTCTGCCCTTTTTGAATCATAACAGGCAGATGTGAATGATGTGACATTTACAAAAGTATATCTTAATTCCTATAATTATAGTCAGTAATTTTTTCTTGATTGTGCTTTTGCTGCTGTTGATCCCTATTTTTCAAGGATGGAGAACTTCAAAATACTGACTTACCAAATGTAACAGCAGCTTTGTGCTTTGCTAGTTAATTCAGAACTGTGTTACTTGTTCTTTGATTTGAGGATATAATCTGTTATGGTATGCAGCTGCCATATTTTCAGCTTCTAGGACTTCAACTGTTTACATATTGTTCTCTTCTTATCAGCAATTTTTGGCTAACTATACATCTCCTCTCCTACTTGGCATAGCAGAATTAGATTTGGATATCTTTATACATAGCAAAGAACCATATAAAGGGGAAGAGTAAAACTTTTCTTGGCAACACATGTTTTCTTAACTTTTTCAAGATGAAATTCAGATGCAGATAGATAGTTTGTCCAATAAAAGGAAAAGTCATGCCACAAGTAGTCTCCTTAAACTGGCCAAATTTAGTATATGTTCAAATAAACTAATAGTGGCTATGGTGTTCTGATTTATTAAGTCTGCTATTTAATAACTGTTTCTGATGAACTTGACAAGCAGTTGTAATGATGTGTGTTTTATTTAAGGGGAGTAACAATGGATGTGGGCATGACCAAATTTGAGACAAAGACTAAAGTTATTACTTTGATGGATGCTCCAGGCCATAAAGATTTCATCCCAAATATGATCACAGGAGCTGCACAGGTAGTAAATATTTCTTAACTGCGCGTATCAAATATAATGTGTTGTTTTATAACTTAGTATTGTACCTTATTTAAATCTAACCTTTTAAACAACATCAATTCCCCCTCAAACCCTTCCCCCCCAGAATCTTTAACAGTTTCTATATATTACATATTAGCAGATAATCTTCTTCTGTTCAAAACATCATACATGTAAATGTATTTTGTGCATCCTAACCTTTAAAAAACGGGGAAAAATAAGTCTTTCATTTTCAGGAAATTTTAACTTTTTGGGGAGGAAGGAGAGGAGCAGGGGAGAGAGTTTTGAGAACTGAAACCATAGAATCATAGAATACTAGGACTGGAAGGGACCTCGAGAGATCATCGAGTCCAGTCCCCTGCCCTCATGGCAGGACCAAATAATGTCTAGACCATCCCTGATAGACATTAATCTAACCTACTCTTAAATATCTCCAGAGATGGAGATTCTACAACCTCCCTGGGCAATTTATTCCAGTGTTTGACTACCCTGATAGTTAGGAACTTTTTCCTAATGTCCATCCTAAACTCCCTTGCTGCAGTTTAAGCCCATTGCTTCTTATTCTATCCCCAGAGGCCAAGATGAACAAGTTTCTCCCTCCTCCTTATGACACCCTTTTAGATTCCTGAAAATGGCTATCATGTCCCCCCTCAATCTTCTCTTTTCTAAACTAAACAAACCCAGTTCCTTCAGTCTTCCCTCATAGGTCATGTTCTCTAGACTTTTAATCATTCTTGTTGCTCTTCTCTGGACCCTCTCCAATTTCTCCACATCTTTCTTGAAATGCAGTGCCCAGAACTGAACACAATACTCCAACTGAGACCTAACCAGCGCAGAGTAGAGCGGAAGAATGACTTCTCGTGTCTTGCTCACAACACACCTGTTAATGCATCCCAGAATCATGTTTGCTTTCTTTGCAACAGCACCACACTGCTGACTCATATTCAACTTGTGGTCCACTATAACCCCTAGATCCCTTTCTGCCATACTCCTTTCCAGACAATTGCTTCCAATTCTGTATGTATGAAACTGATTGTTCCTTCCTAAGTGGAGCACTTTGCCTTTGTCTTTATTAAACTTCATCCTATTTACCTCAGACCATTTCTCCAATTTGTCCAGGTCATTTTGAATTATGACCCTATCATCCAGATTAGTCGCAACCCCACCCAGCTTGGTATCATCTGCAAACTTAATAAGCATGCTTTCTATACCAATGTCTAAATCGTTGATGAAGATATTGAACAGAGCCGGTCCCAAAACAGATCCTTGTGGAACCCCACTTGTTATGCCTTTCCAGCAGGATTGTGAGCCATTAATAACTACCCTCTGAGTATGGTTATCCAGCCAGTTGTGCACCCACCTTATAGTAGCCCCATCTAAGTTGTATTTACCTAGTTTATTGATAAGAATATCATGCAAGACCGTATCAAATGCCTTACTAAAGTCTAGATATACCACATCCACCGCTTCTCCCGTATCCACAAGACTCGTTATCCTATCAAAGAAAGCTATCAGATTGGTTTGACACGGTTTATTCTTTACAAATCCATGCTGGCTGTTTCCTATCACCTTGCCACTTTCCAAGTGTTTTCAGATGATTTATTTAATTACTTGCTCCATTATCTTCCCTGGCACAGAAGTTAAACTAACTGGTCTGTAGAATCCTGGTTTGTTCTTTTTCCCTTTTTATAGATGGGCACTATATTTGCCCTTTTCCAGTCTTCTGGAATCTCTCCTGTCTCCCATGATTTTCCAAAGATGATAGCTAGAGGCTCAGATACCTCCTTTATCAGCTCCTTGGGTATTCTAGGATGCATTTCATCAGGCCCTAGTGACTTGCCAGCATCTAACTTTTCTAGATGATTTTTGACTTGTTCTTTTTTTATTTTACATTCTAAAACTACTCCCTTCCCACTAGCCTTCACTATGTTAGGCATTCCTACAGACTTCTCGGTGAAGACCGAATCAAAGAAGTCATTGAGCAGCTCTTCCATTTCCAAGTTTCCTGTTACTGTTTCTCCCTCCTCACTGACTAGTGGGCCTACCCTCTCCTTGGTCGTCTTCTTGCTTCTAATGTATTTATAAAAAGTCTTCTTGTTTCCCTTTATTCCTATAGCTAGTTCGAGCTCATTCTGTGCCTTTGCCTTTCTAATCTTGCTCCTGCATTCCTGTGCTGTTTGCCTATATTCATCCTTTTGTAATTTGTCCTACTTTCCATTTTTTATATGACTTTATTATTTTTAGATCATGCAAGATCTCATGGTTAAGCCAAGGCGGTCTTTTGCTGTATTTTCTATCTTTCCGACACATCGGAATAGCTTGCTTTTGGGCCTTTAACAATGTCCCTTTGAAAAACTGCCAACTCTCTTCAGTCTCGATTCCTATGGAACCTTACCTATCAGCTCTCTAAGCTTACCAAAATCCGCCTTCCTGAAATCCATTGTCTCTATTTTGTTGTTCTCCCTTCTACCCTTCCTTAGAATTGTGAACTCTATGATTTCATGATCACTTTCACCCAAGCTGCCTTCCACTTTCAAATTCTCAATCAGTTCCTCCCTATTTGTTAGGATCAAATCTAGAACAGCTTCCCCCCTGGTAGCTTTTTTTAACCTTCTGAAATAAAAAGTCTCCAGTGCAGTCCAAGAACTTATTGGATAGTCTGTGCCCTGCAGTGTTATTTTCCCAACATATATCTGAATAGTTGAAGTCCCCCATCACCACCAAATCTTGGGCTTTGGATGATATTGTTAGTTGTTTAAAAAAAGCCTCATCCACTTCTTCCACCTGGGTAGGTGGCCTGTAGTAGACTCCTAGTATGACATTACCTTTGTTTTTAATCCCTTTTAGCCTAACTCAGAGACTCTCAACACTTCCGTCTCCTATGTCCATCTCCACCTCACTCCAAGTGTGTTCATTTTTAATGTATATGGCAACACCTCTTCCCTTTTTTCCCTGTCTATCTTTCCTGAGCAAGCTGTACCCTTCTATGCAAACATTCCAATCATGTGTATTATCCCACCAAGTTTCTGTGATGCCAACAGTGTCATAATTGTACTTATTTATTAGCACTTCCTGTTCTTCCTGCTTATTTCCCATACTTCTCGCATTTGTATATAGGCGTCTAAGATCCTGATTTGACCTTGCCTGCCATTGTAGCCCACGCTCCCTCCCATTTCCGACCCATCTCCCAGGTCTCCATATTCTCCACTTACCTGTGGGCTTTGCTCACCTGTCCCCATCGAACCTAGTTTAAAGCCTTCCTCACTAGGTTAGCCATTCTGTATCCAAATAGGGTCTTCCCCCTCCTCGAAAGGTGGACCCCATCCCTGCTTAGCAGTCCTTCCTGGAATAGCATCCCATGGTCGAGGAAGCCAAAGCCCTCCTGGCGACACCATCTTCGCAGCCAGGCATTCACCTCCAGGATGCACCTGTCTCTGCCTGGGCCCCTACCTTCGATAGGAAGGATCGAAGCGAATACCACCTGCGCTCCCAACCCCTTCACCTGTACTCCCAGAGCCCTGTAGTCACTCTTGATCTGCTCAGTGTCACACATCACAGTATCATTAGTGCCCACATGGATGAGTAGCATGGGGTAGTAGTCAGAGGGCCTGATAATCCTCGACAATGCCTCTGTAACATCTTGGATATGGGCCCCTGGCAGACAACATACCTCCTGAGATGAAATGTCAGGGCGACATATGGGCGCCTCCGTCCCCCTCAGAAGAGAGTCTCCGACCACCACTTCCCTATGTTTCCTATTCATAGTGGTGGCAGCAGACCTCCCAGCCTTGGAGGTATGGGGCTTCTCCGCCTCCGGTGTATGGGGTGATTGCTTATCTCTTGTATAAAGAAGAGCATAACGGTTTCCTAGTACCACGGCGGGAGGGTTCGGAGCAGGGGTGGAGCAGTGCCTGCTGCCAGAAGTAACCAGCTGCCACTTTCCATTCTGAGCCATCTCCTCCTCCACCAGTGGTGTGTCCACAGTCCTGTGTACCGGGACAGCTACCTCAGCTGTCTCCTCATGAACATGGTCCAGGAATTTCTCATGGATGCAGGTGCTCCTCAACCTAGCCACCTTCTCCTGTAGCTCTACCACCTGCTGCCTGAGAGATTCCACCAGCAGGCATCTCTCGCATTGGATGATCTCCCCAGCCTGGATATTAATAAGTGGGAATTGCAATCCACAGTCCCTGCAAAACCACACCAGGATCTGGGTAGAGGCATCCATGCTCAGGTGCTCTTTCTGGAACCTTACAGGCATCGGTGGAGGAGACAGAAGCAGTGCTGGCACAGGTGTTGCGGGTGTTCCTGACCATCGTAGGCCTCCCTCTGTCAAACTCCCCTGTCTGCAGCTCCTGTCCGCTTCGCATAATGTCTTATGCTTTTTTCTAAATTGAATATAAGAACGAAAGAATGACCATACTGGGTCAGAGCAAAGGTCCATCTAGCCCAGTATCCTGTCCTCTGACTGTGGTCAGTGCCAGAGGAATGAACAGAAGAAGTAATTAATCATCAAATGATCCAACCCCAGTCACCATTCTCAGCTTCAGACACACAGAGGTTAGGGACACCATCCCTGCCCTATGTGGCTAATAGCTATTGATAGATCTATCTTCCATTAATGTATTCTTTTTTTAACCATCTTATAGTCTTGGAGTTCACAACATCCTCTGGCAAGGAATTCAACAGATTGACTGTGCATTGTATGAAGAAATACTTCCTTTTGTTTGTTTTAAATTTAATTTGGTGACCACTAGTTCTTGTGTTATGGGAAGGAGTAAATAATTCTTCTTTAATCACTTTCCATACCGATCATGATTATATAGACCTATATCATCTCCTCCTCCCCTCAGTCGTCTCTTTTCCAAGCTGAAAAGTCCCAGTCTTATTAATCTCTCCTCAAATGACAGCTGTTCTGTACCCCTAATAATTTTGGATGCCTGTTTCTGAACTTTTTCCAAAGTCAAGATATATATTTTGAGATGAGGCGACACATCTACATGCAGTATTCAAGATGTGGTTGTACCATGAATTTATGTAGAGGCAATAAGATATTCTCTGTTTTCTTTGCTGTCCCTTTCTTACTGATTCCCAATATTCTATCTCCTTTTTTTGACTGCTGTAACTTTTTTAGGGCAACTGTAGCTGTTTGGAGGGTTAAATATTATATGTTGCAGCTTTAGCTTTCTTGAGGTGTGGTTGGTGGTTAAACAAGAGTCTGATGTAAGTTCCCTGTAACCTATGGGGCTGCTTGGGTATTGGCATAACATTACAGAATGATGCGGTAGGTCTCTGTCAGTTAATGCGTGGCTCAGCTCACTTCATGATATCCTTCTGATCCCTTGTGTGGAAAAAGGGAATGAATTGGGACTTTGATTTGGAGCTAGGGTTTTTGGGCAGGCCTGAGGGAACAGAAAAGGCATTGACCTCATTCCCGTTTTCAGGTTAGTAGAACGCAGGATCTTTGTCCATTTGAAATCCACCCTGGAACAGCTGTCACATAGCTTGAATAGTAGCTCCAGCTGGTTAATAGTTTTAGTAAAGTTGCTGTCCCCATATTTAACCATACAGCGGTGCACGTCTGTTTTTCAGTCCTCGTTAGTGATCTAGAAATCAGTCCTCATTCATCTGAAGTCATGCTGATAGTCTCTTGTTGAGTATAGGTTAAGGTGTGTGTTTGACTAGTCAGGGCCATATTTATCCATAATATATTTATCTTGTACAAATTATTTTCCTAACCATCTTTTTTGTCACCTAGGCTGATGTGGCTATCTTGGTTGTAGATGCCAGCAGAGGAGAGTTTGAAGCAGGGTTTGAGACTGGTGGACAGACACGAGAACACGGGTTGTTGGTTCGCTCTCTCGGAGTAACACAACTGGCAGTTGCAGTCAATAAAATGGATCAGGTACTTGCTTGATCATTTTCTTTACTGAAAGGTTCCGTATCCCTTCATATGAATTCTAAATTAAGAGGATCTGTGTTCCACGGCCAGAAGATTTGTCCTTCCCTTTTTCTTTACACAGTTACCAGTTCTCATAATGCCTGTGTTCAGCAAGAAGAAAATTCTTCTGAAGCCTATGAATTCCTCATGTAGACCAAGAAGAGGTAGATTTTCAAAAATAAGGGGCAGTTAGATGCTAAATTCCCATTGGGAGTCAATGGGAATTGGATCTGTAACTCCACTTTGTATTTTTTTAAAATCTCCCCAAAGGGTACTGTCTAAGTAATCCTGCTGACATTTACTGGGGTAAACATTCCCCATGAAGATTGTCAGGACCATTGATGGGGGGAAGGGTCAGCTGCAGAAGCTGGAGCCCCAGAGCCTTTAAATCACCACCAGAGCCCTGTGCAGCAGGGTTTAGGTAGTGCTCAGGGATGGCTGGGGGAGGCTAGCTCTCAGCCCCACTCCTCTCACCTGAGGCTCCACCCCTACTGGGGGGCCCAGATTTTAGCCCCTCCTCTACCTTGCCCAGGGCCCCTGTAAGTCTGTGGGTCACCCTCGGAATTGCCACCCTGATGACAGTTGTAGAGTCACATGGGGTGCTGATGAGTGCATGTAGCTGCATTTGCTCAAAAACATGCTATTTATTTAAAATTACACTTACTGTACATATTAGTAATACATTACAACTAAATACATGTAAATTAAGAGAAATCCTTGTGGAGTCTGATTTTTGTTTTGCCTTGAACATAAGAACGGCCATACTGGGTCAGACCAAAGGTCCATCTAGCCCAGTATCCTGTCTTCCGACCAGGGGCGGCCCATGAGCCTAGACAAACTAGGCAGTTGCCGTTGGTGCCACTGGCCCGGGCGCCCGATGATGACGTAATGGGGCGCCCCGTGATTACGTCACGGCTGTGCAGGTGGGGACGCCGATCGCGCCTTCCGCCTGGGGCGCCAGCTGCCGCAGCCGGCCTCAGACCACTCCTGCTGCTGACAGTGGCCAATACCAGATGCCCCAGAGAGAGGGATCACAACAGGTAATCCTCACGTGATTCCTTCCCTGTCACCCACCTCCAGAGCAGGTGAATGATACTATGTGAATTTAAAAACAAAAATCAGAGGTACTGTGGTGAACAAGTTCATTTATAGTATCTTAGACAGAAAGTAGAACTGCAGATTTACCCTACAGCTTATTCCAGATAGACAAATTTCTGTGCCTAAATGCATCCCTATTGCATTCAGTTACATTCCACATTGTAGAATAAGGCCTTCAATTCATTTTCTTTCATAATATGCTCAATGCTGTCTTTCTCAAAATGTGGAAGAAACACTATCAACATTTTATTAATTAGGCTTGATCTTTGAACTGAAGTTTTCATGTAAGGTCTTAAGCTGGGTGTACAGTATTAAGCAGTCGATGTAATTTGTATAGAGAAATATGCCAAAATCCAATATTTTTTTTCAAAAAATGTTTTTATTTTAGGTCAATTGGCATCAGGAGAGATTTCTGGAAATTACCAGTAAACTTGGCCAGTTTCTTAAACAAGCTGGCTTTAAGGTAAAGTAAATTTAAGATTGAGGTTTTTAAAGGCTTGTGGCCTCCCGTATAACAACTCTTCTATTTCTCCAGTTTGTCTAGATCATTTCCAAAGCACTTGCAACCCTTCACAATATGGTATCATCTGCAAACTTTATAGGTGTACTCTCTTCCATTATCTAAATCATTGACGAAGATACTGAACAGAACTTGCCCCAAAACTGACCCTTGCAGAACCATACTCATTATGCCCTTCCAGCATGACTCAGAACCATTGATAACTACTCTCTGGAGATGGTTATCCCATCAGTTATGCACCTGTCTTTATAGTACAGGCTGTATCTCCCTGTCCGGCATCCTTGGGACCTGACTGGTTCCGAACCAGGGAATTTACTGGACCAGAGGAGGTCAGTGCGGCAGGGGCTCTGCTTCCCCCCTGGCCGCCTGGGGGCTCCACTTATCCTCAGGCACACCTCCCTGTCTGCAGCATTCAGAAATTCCTCAAATTATTGAGGAACCAGGAAGCTTGTACCGAGAACCACATTCTATTCATTCCTCAGGCAAAGCTGTCATGCCTTCTCCATCATCTCCGGGAATGACTTTCATCCCTTCCAGGAGCTGGCAAAAGAGTGACTGAAACCCTCCAGACACCATTGGAGGAAGTCAAGGACACACATTCTCTACTCTTTAGCATCCTCCACTATACCTCCTCCTCATAGATGGCCCTCCCAATTAATGAGGCCATTTTAGACCTGGCAAAGATTGTGTGGCAGATCCCAGAATCAGTGGTACCAGTTTGCAAGTGGGTGGACAAAAAAATGCCATGTCCATGCTAGGGATATCACGTGTATGCGATTAACTGATAAGCCTCAGCGACGAGGAGTCCTGTGGCACCTTATAGACTAACTGAAGTGTAGGAGCATAAGCTTTCGTGGGCAAAGACCCACTTCGTCAGATGCATGGTCTTTGCCCACGAAAGCTTATGCTCCTACACTTCAGTTAGTCTATAAGGTGCCACAGGACTCCTCGTCGCTTTTGCAGATTCAGACTAACACGGCTACCCTTCTGATACTTGATAAGCCTCAGCTTATTGATGAATCTTATCGAACACGTGCGCGCTCCTCCCACCGCCCACACCTTGCTGCCTCTGTATCATGCTGTCAGCCAATACTTTAGAATCTAAAATCTAAAGGTTTTTTAATAAAAGAAAGAAAAGGGATAGTAAAATTGTTAAAAGAATATGTATACCAATTGCAAAATTATTGGTGCAGGCATGTAGCAGAGATGAAATAAACTGGTGTCTTAGTTTCTGGAATACATCATCTGTTAGGATGACTCAGCAGTCCTTGCAGACTTCAGTTCATAGGTGAGATCCTTCATAGGCGAGAAGTAGGAATGAAGACAAAAATGGAAGAACATCCAGGACCCTCTTTATTATCTTTGCGCATGTGAAGGGATTCCCATTGTTCTGTTTGTGTGAAAGTATGTCCCAAGATGGAGTTTGTCATGAAGTCGCCTGTCCATGCATGATTCAGTCCTTTTCAAGGAGCAGCCATCACTTACATGCTGGTATGAACGTTTGCATCAAAGTTTGTTGGATGTGGATTGGCAACACCAGCTGTACATAGTCAGTCAAGTACTGTTGTTCACTTCACTAGCAACCGTTTCACAATGGGCTGGCCAAGCGGCCTGTTGAGGTCTCTAGAAGCAAATGTTTGAAATACAAGTACATAGCTAATACTTAAAACTTCAAATGCAAAAATGATGCATGCCCATGAGCAGTATAAACAGAATCTGCAAATCATAAGATTTTCATAGACATCTTACTTGGCCCACTTTGTACAAGATTTGGTGCAAACATATAACAGTGGTTGCAACAATGATTTGTACTCTCATCTTACAGTTACGTAACTGTCACATGTAACGTATACTTTCTGATTTTGTCTTCGCTTTGATTGCTTTGATGTACAGTAAACAGAAGGAAGCTTCATCAGCCAAGAAGACCTTCAAATTTTGAATAAATTGAGAGTTCATCTTATAGAGGCTGGGTATTATCAGGCAAAATATTTTCTTTTTGACTCAAGGAAAATGTGAAATAGTAAGCAAAATGCCATGAATTTAAATATAGTTGTAGTAATATTGTAAACGTGCTCTTTATTGCTGTTTTTTCATAAAGGTACCATTCTACAGATGCATTGTATATGTATTTTTGAGAATTTTTTTTGGTTCTGTTTCTTTAATTAGGAGTCTGATGTAGCTTATATCCCTACAAGTGGCCTTGGTGGTGAAAATCTAGTCTCAGTATGTCAATCAAGTGAACTCACTGAATGGTATAAGGGAAAATGTTTGTTAGAACAAATTGGTGAGTGTGCCATTCTGCTTTATTTTTATTTGGTACATTGTAATCTTGTTTGTCAAAACTGTTCTTTTTGGGGGAGGAAATTGTGTGTGTTTGTGTGTAGCAGGGGGAGATGGGATGAAATATATTCGGTTGCTTAAGTGAAAAATTGTGAGATGATCATTTTGGTCACTTAAATATAGAGAATCTCAAGGTATTATTAATTTATTTTCAGATTCTTTCAAACCACCTCAGAGATCAGTGGATAAACCCTTTAGATTATGCGTGTCTGATGTCTTTAAAGGTTGGTTTTACTGTGTATAAATTTTATTTGATTAATGGATCTGAAGATGTAAATCTATAGCTAGATGTGTGTGTGCATATTTTGACAAATTTTAAATTATTTTAAAATCATTTCTTTTAACTGCTAAAAATCTGACTATAAAATAAGTGTAAAAAGAGACTTCTGTTCAGGGGATTATACTTATTTTATGTGTACAAAGCAGTTTTTTTATTGTATGTTTTATTGACGTTTTACTGGTAAAGAAGCTGATTGTGTCATACTTGATGGTTACACATGCGGAATTTGCAGATTGGGGTATAGAAATCAGTAATCTTGGCTTGTGGTTCGGTTCTTATTCCTTGAGAGCATAATTAAGTGGCAGTGTGATCTGAGATTTATTATACAACCTGACATAATAACCATTAATTTATTGCCACGTCATACGTTCTATTATTTACTGTTGAAACTTTAAGAATTTATCACATTGAAGTATGTTGCATACCAGAGTAAACATCATTACAGTGTTGCTATATGTATACCGTACGTAAAACTATTGAGGAACTTTTCAATAATTAATTTTGTAGTGAGCTCAATTTTACAGCTTTACTAATGAACTTAAAATGAATAATTTTACTAAACCTACTCTATACAAATCCGCATTTGCGAAATATTTTTGGTGGTAGTTTGGGAATTATGTCCTTATTTATAGATACAGAGTCTGTTGTTTAAATAGTAAATTTTTTTCATGCATGGCTAGTTTTGAACACTTATCCAGCTTTGAAATTTGGGCCCTTATATTTTTATTTTAGATTTTTTTTCTAGCACATGTGGTTCTCTCACTTTCCACACTTTTGTGGTGTTGCATGTTTGTTATTTGACCAACACAGTAATTCAGATACAAATCGGTTGTAATAGAGAAGAAAAATGTCCCACTGGTTCATCTGGTAATGCTTCTCTAGATACATATGACGGAGCACCCTAATGAAGAAAGAAATGTTACTCTGTTATTCTATGAATATAACATATATGCATAAAACGTTTCTAGATACATGCTGAAACTTAAAAAAAAGTTACGAATTTTTGTCTGAAACCAAACATGTCTTTATAGTTTGGAAGAACTTTGCTTCAAGTATATCTATAAGAGCAAGAACAGTAGCCTACCACTCACTTTTTAATAAATAACCAGTGAGAACATTTATATGACTAAAATTGCACTCACTAGTACAGTAAAACTCCAATAGTCCAGCATCCAATTTTATGGCACTCCTGAGAGTCCGGCATCAAAATGGCAAGAGCCTAGTGAGTGAAGTTCTGCAAAAAACGAGTTATAAGGCGGTGGCGGCAGCAGCTGAACCGAGTGAAACCGGACAGGACTGAATCAGTTTGCCACTGGCATTGTGTGACGCTGGACAGTGATTGTGCTACAATAAAAAGGGTTAAAAACACTTTATATACAGTATATACTGTGTTTATGTATATATAAATAAACCTTATAGTACCTCCTGATAGTCCAGCATATCCGATAATCCAGCACCACCTAGGTCCCAAAGGTTCCGGATTATCCGAAGTCTGCTGTATATAGATTTTCAAAATGAGAAATATACAGTAAACTTCCGATAATCCGGCACCTTTAGGACCCAGGGGGTGCCGGATTATCAGATATGCCGGACTATCGGGCGGAAGGGCTATGAGGGGTCTGGAGTGGGGTGGGAGGGGATGCCACCCCAGACCTCTCATAGCCCCCCCCTTCCGATAGTCCGGCTCTGCCCCAGGTGTCCCTGATTCAGCTGCTGCTGGTCAGTTTCAGCAGCAGCTGAATCAGAGATGCCTGCAGCAGAGCAGCTGGGGTACTGCCCAGTTGGTCCCGTAGCGCTGCCCCTTGGGGCTGCGTTACCAACCTGGCAGGACCCCAGCTGATCTGCCCCAGGCGTCCCCGATTCAGCCGC
Organism: Pelodiscus sinensis; assembly: GCF_049634645.1. NCBI lineage: Eukaryota > Metazoa > Chordata > Testudines > Trionychidae > Pelodiscus > Pelodiscus sinensis. The sequence goes on along the minus strand of NC_134713.1, from coordinate 96,234,247 downwards.
TGCTGAAACAGATCAGCGGCTGATTCCAGGAAGCCTGAGGCAGAGCAGCTGAGGTCCTGCCGGGTTGGTCCCGTAGCACCGTCCTTCGGCACTGTGGGACCAACCCGGCAGCACTCCAGCTGCTCTGCCCCAGGCGTCCCCAAAAGCAGCTGGGGTGCTGCTGGGTTGGTCCCACAGCCCTGAGGGGCAGCGCTACAGGACCAACCTGGCAGCACCCCAGCTCCTTTGCTCCCGGCTTCCCGGATTCAACTGCTGGTCAGTTTCAGAAGTGGCTGAATGGGGGAAGCCTGTCCGGCTGCCCCAGCACTTCCAGGTTCCTGATGGTGCCGGACCATCAGGAGTGCCGGAGCATTGGATGCCGGACTAATGGAGTTTTACAGTACTTTGTAAATATAATACTTTTTTATTCATAACAAATGCTAAACTCACCTACTATTGCTGTAAGTTTGAATAGCAAACCAATTTTAATTGACTTTTGGAGAGTATAAAGTATGCCAGTAGAGCTGGTTCATTGGACAGTAAATATGCCTGAGTATATGAAGTTGTCTTAAGATACCTCAGTAAATATTTTTGTCTATAAATCATATTGGGGTGCTTAAAATCAAATGGGCTAATGATCTAATGTATCAAAAAACTAAAAGTTGGATTTTTATGCAACCATATTAATTTTAAAGAACTGGGTTTCTGCTCTTAGATTAGAAAAATACCAAATCAAGGGGTTTCAGAATTAATGTTTTCATTATGATGTAAAACTGTTGACTTTACAAATAATGAATACTGACTTAGCTGAGAAAAATGTGTGTTCTCACATTAAAATTAATCTATCTTGCTATTGGGTTAACTTTATATAAAAATGCTTCTTACAGTTGTTCTATACAGTTGTTTTATTATTTCAAATTGTTAACATGATTATTACAGATCAAGGATCAGGATTTTGTGTGACTGGTAAAATAGAAGCAGGCTATATTCAGACTGGAGATAGACTTCTAGCTATGCCTCCCAATGAAACTTGCACTGCAAAAGGTACAGTATTCAAAAGCTTGTTTACTTTCAGGTCAATACTGGTCTAGAAACAGTTACTGAAATGGTGACAGGTTGTCAAACTGATACCAACTGTCAAACATATAATGTGAAAGCATAAACGAATTTTAGATGTGCCGGTATAAATATCTGTCTTTGAAAGATATGTGAAAGTGTGTATGGTTTTTCATTTTTTTTATAGTGCAAGTTATTCCATGTGTGTCAGCCTCATGATTTTTTTCAGTGAAAAGAGTTCAGCAGTTCCTAGCTGTAAAATGTATGAAACACAAAGAATCATTAGTAGTCAGACTTCCTAGAGCATTGCTATTTGTGTGTGGGTTTTAAACAGCCCTTGCAGGTAAATCTTACCTTCTGAAGTTTTTCATACCTGTTGTGCTTGAAGACATTCCATTGTTAGGGATGGGAGGCACTTATCAGTCCAACTGTATCCCAGGTGCTTATCAATTGAAAATATATTTCTGCAGTCTTAAAAATTTCAAGGAACAGAAGAATATTAAATCATATTTCCCCCTTTCAATATGCCACATACATTTTCAGCATTTAATTTTATTTTTTCACAATTTTCTTAACTCCTGTATCAGCAAATAGAAGAAAGAATGAGTTTGTGTTTGGAAAAAAAGTTTTGTTTCAGTTTATTTTTTGATGATAATAAAATGTTGAATAACTGAGGAAAGTTGTTGAATAGCCATTTGTTTCAACTATTAGTTTTATAGTGTTCACCACTAAGGGAAATTAAAACCTATTTTTCTGATTTGGTTATATGGAAGAGTTGATACTAAATTTATTATTTTTGTATGACTGGCTAATGACTGAACAATTGAGCCATCATAAAAAAAATTCAAAATATTTGTGCACGATATTAATATGCACACTAATGTCTAGAACATTTAAAACTGTTAAGGTGCAAATATTTCTTGATTACATGTAACAAGTGAATACATGACACTACAATATGTTGAAACTAAATCTTCATAAGGTTTGCAGTAATAAAGTGCATAGATATGCACTGCTAGGTATATTTAAACTAAATGAAAAATAAAAATGTTTTAAAACATGTTTATGTATGTCTGGTGTAGCTAATATTGTCATTGAGGAACATGCAAAGCATCTAGGAAGGGAAGGATGTACAATGGTGGCATTAATCTTTTTACTTCTACAGTGCATTCTGCTGTCCTTGTTCACTAGTACACCTGAAGAGTCGAACAGAAATTTACAGCAGTCTGAGTATGCTAAGTGTGGGGATGACCTGACCACTTTTCTATGCTTGTTGCAGGAGGGGAGGAAGTAGCACAGAAATTGTTAGGTCTATATCATTTGAGTATTTCCCCATCCTATGTTGGGAAGAGCCATCTGGCACTGTAGCATCACATAGTGGCTCAAATGTAGCTGTGGATTTGGAGCAACTGTTTATTAAATACTTACATTTAAGGAGGAGACCATAACATACTTGTATCTCAGTACAAACTTGAGGCATGCTAACCTGTATATGGCTCTGAGCTAATCAATTCTAACAAAAAGAAAAGTCTGAACTTTGTTTATCCTTGTCTGGGAGTGCCACCTTTAGGTGAAGTAATTATCAACATTGCTTAACAAAATAGTCCCTCATGGCATTCATGTTTGAATTTGAATAACACTGTATGCCCATGCTGGAAAGGAACAGGAGAGACAAATTTGCAAACTAAGAAATACAGTTTGGTATGTGTTAACGTAACCCACACACTTCTGGGTGTAGTATAATGTCCCATCTAGTGGCACGTAGACCACTTAACAGAGAGAATCGCAAGTCTACTCTACAGCCCTAGCTAATAGCTATCTGGCTTTTAGTTCATGCGTCAGAGGCTCATTACACTAAGCTTCAGAGTTCCCAGATTTGATTCCGCCTACTAATGACCAGGGTCTGGCAGAGATACATTAATATGAAATGTTTCTTGTTTAAATTGTGATTTGCAGTGAAATGGACCTAATCTGTGAATGTACAGTATTTACAAAATCAAAACTTTGGCTAACATTTTTTTTTGCTTCAGTATTACTTATTTACAAGTCCCAATGAATTTTTTATTCTCACCAATAAGTCTATACCTATTCTCACAATCAATAGAATACCTACTCAATTGCTTTCTAATAGGTAACATTCAACCCAAAGTCATTTGTTGCACTTTTCCTCTGATAGGGAGAGCACTAACTAACTTACGGTAAATGAAAGTTGACATTTGAACCAGTAAGGAACAATGAAAGGCAGGACGGTGTATGCATGTGCATCAGAGAATGGGTGGGGCAAACACTGTGGTATTAGTACACAGTAATATTTTCAAGACCGCATCATCTGCGCTGTGTGACTAGCGCTGAATCCACTCCCATGACATAGACAAAGCCATATTAATAGGGTGGAGTGAGAGCGGTAAGTCCTTTAAAAAAAAAATTGTTTCCTCTGTGCTTTTAGTCAAAAGCTTTTACTCTCAGCCCATTCATATTGAAAATTGATGAGTAATGGTTGATGAAGCACAAATGGCCCAAACAGAGCTGTTTGTTTGTAGCACAGAACCTAGGTACTTCACTGTGAGGTTCTGTTCTTACTCATTTCCAGGAATCACACTGCATGATGAACCAGTTGATTGGGCTGCAGCAGGAGATCACGTTAGTCTCACTTTGACCGGCATGGATATTATCAAAATCAAGTGAGTGCAAATCTGAGTTTCAGTCTAAGCAACGGTTTGTTTTTAATGAAAAACCTTGTAACTACTACACTTTATAGTCGGCGGTTTACTTGAAGAATGATTTGGTTACCAGGATATTTAAAACCAAAGTGATGCATATCACCTGGCCTGCATGTACAAACGTTGGAAACATCTGCTGTATGTGCAACGGCAACCTCAGAAGAACACTGTTAGTGTTCGTGATTAATTGACCCTAATGCTGGCAGAAGTGATTGTAAAAGCCTTTTGCTTACGCTTCTCATTCTTGGAATTGCAAAATACAAGTCTTGAATTGCCAAATGGAGCTATATATAATAATATATTCAGAATTTAGATAATATAAAAGGCTTATCAAGACTTCACCATACTCTAAATCATCCAGACAAAAGCATGTCTAAACTGTATGGTCAAACTATTGGTAGTGAACAATTAATTCAATAAATTTAGCCCCTCATTCTGTTTCCCAAAAATTTAGAAACAGATATAATTTTTAAATAAATTGATTAATATTAATGATTTATGAAAGCATATTGCAGCCTACTCATTTCTAACAATACGTTTGTCACAGCTGCTGCAATGTGTTTTGGTTATTTGTTAATTGCTATTCATGTAACATGTTTGGAATTCATGTGGCTTCTTTTCTGCTCTGAGTCGAACTGCCAAACTCATAAGGCTCTTTCAAGCTGGCTGCCCAAATACTACTTGCTTCAATATTTGTGCAAATGTATACTTTCCTTTGCTAAGGAAAAAGACAGTTATTTTGATTTCCTTCGCTGCAGCAGTTGTATTCCTTGACAGTCTCTTCTGCTGTTGTCAAATGAAGTTCGTTTGGAAGTTGTGCTGTCCACGTTCTGTAGGTTGTTTGTCTTGGGTGATGTAAATTTTTGAAAAGTAAAAGTCCTTACGTTTCAGGTCTATTGAAATTGTTGGTGTTCTGTTCTGTTCAATTCCGGGGGCATGGCTGGGTTGCTCAGACACCTTGATCTAAGTTCTTTCTGTGGTCATGTTTGAAAGGGTACAACTGATGTGATTGTGTATGAATAACAAAGTGATGTACACACGGAATAGGGCATTGGTTTTCTTTCTCTGTTTTTGTGTTAGTGTAGGTCTGGTTAGTACTGAGTGACACATAGCAATGCTCCCCTTATCTCCTTTATCCACAAAAAACATGATTTGTGGATTTAACACTACTGGTTGCTCATCTTAGCTTCAGTATAGCTTTATTATGAAAGTGGGTTTATTTGTTGTGCTTGAACACATTGCTGATGAAAGTTAAAAGATTTAATGGTGTTGGAGAGAGTAGCCCTCAAGCCACAAAACAGGTAAATCAAAGGCAGCAGCACTGCATATTTGCCCACCCCAAAATGTCTTGCCATTGTTCTGGAGAGATGACCTCTGGGTAATAGGCTAATTTATTCTCCTTGGTGTGTCTTCTCACCAAATATTATAATTTAAGAAGAATTTTAGCAGTGGAGGTACTTGTCCATTTGGATCTTGCCATACTTTTCCACACTCACCCACAAACAACTTTTATATCTTGTAGTAATGCACTTGACTTCGTGCATTAATTGTGTGATAGTTTCTTTTCACATAAATCATATTATTGTGTCACTTCTTTTAGTTAATAGTTACTTAAAAAGTACTGCTTAACATTTTTCCAATATAATATCAGAATATTTGTCTTGTTTCTTCTTGTAGTGTTGGCTGTGTATTTTGTGGTCTCAAAGAACCCATCAAAGCATGCACTCGTTTCAGAGCTCGTGTCCTCATCTTTAATATTGAAGTCCCCGTTACTAAAGGATTCCCTGTAAGTCTTCAACTAGTTGTCTCTTTGAACATTCTGATTTTCTTCATAGGTGGCTCAGTATTCTTGTTGATTTAAATAAAACAATTTTGTACTCCTACAGAGGGAAAACTTAGTAAACAGCAATATGTAATCATTAGCATTCTCTTGAAATTCTAGTTTAAAGATGCAGAGTTACAGCTTTGGAGGCAGATTCCTGTTAGGGATGTAAGCAACTGATCAACTACCTGATAAGCATAGGCTTATCGGGTAGTCGAGTCGACTAGTCACTTCCCCCGCTTGCTGCCTCTGTATCAGAGGCAACAAAGTGGGGGGCAGCAGGAGCTGGTGCTGGGAGGAGCCAGCTTCAAAGCCAGTTTTCCCCAGCGCTGTCTCCGCAGGGGGTTGCAAGTGGCAGGGAAGGCAGCGGCGCAGTAGGATATGGCGTGAGCAGAGGCAGTGTAGCAGGGGCTCAAACACTCCCTGCTCGCCTCAGGTTCCCCGTGGGCAGCTCTTACTACATTTAAAAGGCAAAGGTGCAACCGGGATAGTGAGTGCCCCTGCCCTACCTCTTATTGGCTAATTGAGTAGTCGATGGGAATTCCATCGGCTACTTGATTAGCTGGTTAATCAAAATTTAACATCCCTAATTCCTGTTCCTCCTGATTTCTGATAAATTCTGTCCCTATCAAAGAATGTGAGGGTTATGCACACTGGTTTTAAGCAGGCCAGTCACTAATAATACATTTATAGAAATGCACCTAGTTGTAAATCTCAGTACCTGCCACAGGCTTCAAAAATGGACAATAACCAAAAAACTTAGAAATATTTATTATAATGTATAAAAGTACCACCCTTAAGAGAGGTCTAGTAATCATATCCACAGCTGTCCCATAAAGTCCAGGATATGACTGCCCAGGAGATAAGCTCTGAGTAGATGAATAGTGTTTATGCCTAGACAATAATTTGATGTGTGATTGCAGCAAGCACAAAAATACCTGAAAAATCGGCGAGGAGTCCTGTGGCACCTTATAGACTAACAGAAGTGTTGGAGCATAAGCTTTCGTGGGCAAAGACCCACTTCTTCAGATGCATGTAGTAGAAATTTCCAGAGGCAGGTATAAATATGCAGGCCAGAATCAGGCTAGAGATAATGAGGCGAATCTAATCACGGAGGATGAGGCACACTTCTAGTAGCTGATCTGGAGGTGTGAATACCAACAGAGGAGAAGCTGCTTTTGTAGTTAGCTAGCCATTCACAGTCTTTGTTTAATCCTGAGTTGATGGTGTCAAACTTGAGGATGAACTGTAGCTCAGTGGTTTCTCTTTGAAGTCTGGTCTTGACGTTTTTTTGCTGGAGGATGGCTACCTTTAGATCTGCAATTGTGTGTCCAGGGAGATTAAAGTGTTCTCCTACAAGTTTTTGTATATTGCCATTCCGAATATTTGATTTGTGTCCATTTATTCTTTTACGTAGGGACTGTCCAGTTTGGCTGATGTGTATATAGTAGCGGGGTATTGTTGGCACATGATGGCATATATTACATTGGTAGATGTGCAGGAGAATGAACCAGTGACCATGTGGCTGATCTGGTTAGGTCCTGTGATGGTGTTGCTGGTGTATATATGTGGGCAGAGTTGGCACCGAGGTTTGTTGCATGGATTGGTTCCTGAGTTAGTTACTATGGTGCGGTGTATAGTTGCTGGGTATACGTCTGGCTCTGTTAATCTGTCTCCTCACTTCCTTGTGTGGGTATCGTAGTTTCCAGAATGCTTGTAGAAGATCTTATAGGTGTAGGTCTCTGTCTGAGAGGTTGGAGCATATGCGGTTGTACCTCAGTGCTTGGCTGTAGACAATGGATAGTGTGGTGTGTCCGGAATGGAAGCTAGAGGCATGCAGGTAAGCATAGCGGTCGGTAGGCTTTCGGTATGGGGTGGTGTTTATGTGACCGTCACTTATTTGCACCGTGGTGTCCAGGAAATGGACCTCCCATGAAGACTGGTCCATGCTGAGGTTGATGGTGGGGTGGAAGCTGTTGAAGTGGTGGTGAAATTCTTCCAGAGTCTCCTTCCCATGGGTCCAGATGATGAAGATCTCATCGATGTAGCGTAGGTAGAGAAGGGGCATAAGTGGATGAGAGCTGAGGAAGTGTTGTTCCAGGTTAGTCATAAAAATGTTGGCGTATTGTGGGGCCGTGTAGGTACCCATAGCAGTGTCACTGGTCTGGAGGTATATATTGTCACCAAATCTGAAATAGTTGTGTGTGAGGATAAAGTCACACAGTTGTGCTGTCGCATCATCAGGGATACTGTTCCTGACAGCTTGTATTCCATCTACGTGTGGGATGTTTGTGTAGAGAGCCTCTACATCCATGGTGGCTAGGATAGTGTTTTCTGGAAGATCACCAATGCATAGTAGTTTTCTCAGGAAATCAGTAGTGTCACAGAGGTAACTGGGAGTGCTGGTGGCGTAAGGTCTGAGTAGAGAGTCCACATATCCAGACAGTCCTTCAGTGAGAATGCCAATGCCCGAGATGATGGGGCGTCCAGGATTTCCAGTTTTGTGGATCTTGGGTAATAGATAGAACAACTCTGGTTGGGGCTCTAAGGGTGTGTTGATTTGTTCCTGTGCTTCTGTGGGGAGTGTCCTGGGCAGATGGTGTAGTTTCTTAGTGTATTCCTCAGTGGGATCTGAGGAAAGTGGCTATAGAATTTGGTATTGGAGAGTTGTCTGGCAGCCTCCTTTTGGTAGTCAGGCCTGCTCATGATGACAACAGCACCTCCTTTATCAGCCTCTTTGATTATAATGTCAGAGTTGTTCCGGAGGCTGTGGATGGCATTGCGTTCTGCACGACAGGTTATAAGGCAAGCGATGCTGTTTTTCCACAATTTCTTCCTGTGCACGTCAGCGGAAGCATTCTGTATAGAGGTCCAGACTGTCATTTAGACCCTCAGGAGGAGTCTATGTGGAGTAGTTCTTCTTGTGCTGTTGGTGGGAAGGTATCTGTGTGTCAGTGCGCTGTTCAGTGTTGTGTTGGAAGTATTCCTTGAGATGGAAACAGCGAAAGTAGGCTTCCAGATCACCGCAGAACTGTATCATGTTAGTGGGGGTGGTGGGGCAAAAAGAGAGTCCCTTAGACAGGACAGACTCTTCTGCCGGGCTGAGTGTATAATTGGAAAGATTGACAATATTGTTGGGTGAGTTAGGGGTACCACTGTCGTGGCCCCATGTGGCAGGTATGATTTTAGACAGCTTACAGTCCTTTTTCCTCTGTAGAGAAGTGAAGTGTGTAATGTAGATCTCCTGTCTTACTTTAGTAAAGTCCGTTTGTGGGGAAGGTTGTTTTTTTTTTTAAATACCTAAATTAGCTTGAATCTAGCTAGTTTGAATAACAATATCAGTGAAGCCACAGCAGCATAGGTTGTGCAAATCTACCTTGGAACCTGGATATGTACTCAAGATACTAGCCCTTGTTTTCACTATGTCATTTCTATTGTTGTTTGAACTAGTGCTGCCTAAGGTATGTCTGCATGTGCTGCACTCGCACCTCAAATAGCAGTGGAGACACATACCTAGAGAAGAATGTCCATCAGTAAAGCTAGGAATTTTTGTGCTACTATCGGGCCAGTTCTTTATTTTGACATGTGCATTAGTAGACAGAATTTTTTGGAAGTCAAAGTTTAGACTTTGAGGATGTTTCAGGCTCTTAAAATATAGGTAGGTGTAAATGTAGAATTTTAAAATGTAAGCTGCTAACTGAAAAAAGGAAGCTTTTGTTATTTTAGGTGATTTTACACTATCAAACTGTAAGTGAGCCTGCCACTATTAGACGATTGCTGAGTATCCTTCACAAGAGTACTGGCGAAGTCACAAAGAAGAAACCTAAGTAAGTATTTATGAAATTAACATTAACTACAATAAACATTTAGTATATTCAAATATGTAAAAATAAAACAAATTGAATCATAGTACAGAAAATATTTTGTTTCAAGATAGTTTTAATATACTTACATATTGTACTGTGTTTCATTTGTAGAGTTCAAAGCACTTTATAAAGCAAGATGAGTATCTTAATCCTTGTTTTACAGATGCTATGGCACAGGAAGTGAATTGACTTGCCCAGTCTCACCCTGTGAGTCATTAGCAGAGCTGTGAATAGTACATGTTTTCCCAGATTACTATCTCAATGCCATGCTCACTAGATTATGCTTTAGTTCCTGAAATAAGACAGAGTCTGTAGTATGATTTGGACACTGATTGGTTAAAATCATATGCTGATTGGCATATTGTTGCATGGCTGTGATGTCATTAAAATTGCTCACTCCCAGAGAATGCCTGGCAGGCTATCTCATTGAAAGAAATGGAAAGAAAATCCTGAAACCTAGATAGAAGATTGGTGTGTTTTGTGTCTAGAGAAGAGATGATGACCATGCCCCCTCAGAATTATTCATTATTCTTAATCGTCTCATACTAATTTTTATTTTTTCCTGTCACAAGCTAAGCAGAGTTGGGTTGACTTAGTAATTGGTGTGAAGACCACTAAGGGGAAAAAACAAGTATTTCCAGAAGAAAGTTATAGTTCATCTGTAGAAAGCATGATAGTTCATCTGTATAAAGCAGTATTAAATCAGTGCTCCAGTTTGATGGTACAAATTAAACCTCTAAAATCCAGGACTCTTTGGTCCAGCAACATCTGTAGTCCAACAGGACCACAAATATTGCTGGATCAGAGAGTCCTGGCTGGTCAGGTTCAGGGGCTGGGCTGGGAGTAGGGAGCACAGTCCTAGCATGGCTGGGGGCAGTGGGGCTAGCACTGGAGGAACTGGACTGACATTTGGGAGGGGAGCCTTGATCTCCCCATGTCCAGCAAACACCGTGATTCGAAACCACCTCTGTCCCAAATGTGTGGGACCATGGAAGGTTCTACCTTATTGTCATTCACATAAAACTTAACTGAGAGTCTACTGCTTGTGTTCATTAAAGATCCTTTGAGAACAAATGTAGTGTTGTTAGCTTTGGCATTTAACAGTGGCAGTGTCCCACTTGGTAATTACATTCTGCTTGCTTGAATTTAAAAATCCAATCTGTAGTTTAATTGGGCGTAATATTTTCCACTTTCTGCCCTAAACTTGTTGTGTAGGTTGAGGAGTAGTAGTGTGTACTGTGAAACAGTTGTCCCGTGTTATTCCATGTAATAATACTGTGTTCAGTTCTTCTATCCACAGTTCAAAAAGGATGTTAATAAATTGATATCCCTAGCCTCTGTTTCTCTGGGAGTGGGTGACAAGGGAGGGATCACATAAGGATTACCTGTTCTGATCACTCCCTCTGGGGCATCTGTTATTGGCCACTGTCAACAGACATAATACTGGACTAGATGGACCTTTGGTCTGACCCAGTATGGCCGTTTTTATGGAAGGGCCTTGAGAATCACTATAAAAGCATGTTTTTCAATCACAGACTCAAGGTGCTCGATCTATTTTACTTAACAAAGAGAAGGTTGGGGTAACCATGATCACAGCCTGTAAGTACCTACTTGGGGGGACAGAAATTTGATCATAGAAGATTCTTCAGTTCAGAAGTCAAAGGTATAAGAAGGTTGAATGGCTAGAAATTGAAGCTAGACAAATCCAGACTAGAAATACTGCACAAATCTTTAACAGTAAGGGTAATTAACCATTGGAACAATTTTCTAAAATGGGTAGTGGATTCTTTGTCAGAATTTTTCAATGAAGATTGAATATTTTTCTAAAATGTTTTCAAACAAGGGATTAATACAGAGAAGTCTTATGATCTGTATTAAATATGAGGTCAATTATCATAGTCATCACTGCTGGTCTTACAGTGTATTAATTTATAATTTGCAGTGGATTAGCTTTTAAATCTACTGACAGATTGTTTTACTATATTATAGATATAGACGTATTGATATAAAAATTGGGTGTTTTAATGTTTTATTTGCAGGGTCCTGACTAAAGGACAGAATGCTTTAATAGAACTACAGACACACAGGCCTGTTGCCCTTGAATTATACAAAGATTTTAAAGAACTTGGAAGGTTTATGTTACGCTACAGCGGATCCACTATAGCTGCAGGTGTTGTCACAGAGGTATGATGCTTTTGTAATGGATTTTCTAGAATGTTGATTATGGAGACGTGGCAGCTTCTCCATAATAAAAGTTGCAATCAGCTTCCAGGACAAAGCCTCTTTTAATAGCCCTATTACTATAAATCGGAAATTTAATTTGACCTGAAAATTGCTAGGCATGTACTATGAAAACAACATTTTTTCAAAAATTCTCACTTCTTTGTATCCCTCCAACTTAAAAATGGCTTTTTACCATCTCTTCCACATAGATGAACTTGCAGTTAAACAGCATTGTTAATTTTTATTGATGACTTTGGGCCCAATCCTAGTCTCACTTATTTTAAATGTATTGTAAACCAAATCCTGCTTCCCACTAATAGCTATAGGCATTTTATGCTGTTAATTTCAGAAGGTGCAGGGACAGGCACTATGCAAATGTGTAAATTTTTCCCTGCCATTATCATGATTATGCTTTTGAAAATATAAAAGTTCTTCTAAACTGACAGATAAAGTCATCTTTTTTAAGCCTGTGATTTTTGGCCCTGTAGGACTTGAGTTCTAATTCCAGCTGTGTGTAATGTATTGTGAAAAGGTGGTGGTATCATCCCACTTTTATACAGAGGCTCAAGTTATCAGTAATGGAGACTGGATTAGAACTCTTATTCCTCTGTTTAAAACACATTTACCAGAGCTGGTGAGGCTTTGTGAACTATATTACAAAGGTGCCTTAACATATCTTCTTGAACTTCTGAAATCCATGATTCTCTGATCTGGCAACATCCATAGTCCAGCAGGACCATGGATGTTGCTGGATCAGAGAGCCCTAGCGCCCGGGAGTGCAAACCCTGCCCCTGATGAGCCCTGGTCAGGCAGGGAAGAAATGGGACATCCCTGGAGGAGCCTCAGCCAGGTGGTACAGCAGTGGGACAGGCAAGCTCTGTCCCTGGCAGGGATCCCTGGTCTGTCTAGGTAGAAGTGGGGCTGTGGAGGTGAGGGAGCTCTGTCCCCAGGGAACCCAGGCCAGGCGAGGGCAGCAGCAGGACCAGTGAGCCCAGTCTCCGGCAAAGATCTCCGGTCAGGCGCGGGAGAAATGGGGCCATGAAGATGGGGGAGCTAGCAGCGGGACTGGTGAGCTGCAAAAGTGGGGCAGCCCACAAGCCTCATCCCCAGGAAGGGCAGCAGCAGAACAGGCGAGCCCCGTCCCTGGCACGGGTCCTTGGTTGGGCATGGGAGAAACAGCCACAGAGACTAGGGAGCTCCAGCAGGTTGAAGTCCAAGTCCAAGCCCTGCAGGCTGGATCCCAGTGGCAGTGGGGCCAGAACAGGGCTAACTGCAGGGAGAGGCAGCGTCCTGGGAGGCCAGTGGCCGGGGACCTCTCCATATCTGGCAAATTCCCTCATTCAGGACAGGTCAGGTTCTGAGGGTGCCAGACAAGGGAAGTCCAACCTCTCCATATCTGGACTTACACAGTTTACACAGGACTCTGAACTAGTTTACAAAGGACTCTGAACTAGGACCGTGATCTTATAATCAATTGTAATAATTTAACTTTGCTACTGTGAGGAGTCCCATTGGAACAGCTCATAGTAGTAAAGTTATGCATGTGTTGAAATGCCTGTAAAATTGGAGCCTAAATAAACTTGTGGCTGGTTAATCTGTTCTTTGGAAATAACTTGGTAGGACTCTGTGTTAGAATGTATACAGCATGACTTTTGTGGTGCTCTCTGGTTTTTGCTGTAGTATTTTCATTTTCTTATGAAATGACAAAACCTACAGCTTTTTTCTTTTTCTTTTTAGATTAAAGAATGACAGTGGTGCTAAGACTTCAGTGACCCAACCAAAATGCAATCAGCCATTCACACCTCTTTCAGAATCCAGTTACTTCAGCTGAAGGAACTAAGTGCAATTAAATGAAAAAAAAAGGAAAAAAAGAAAATTTAAATTCATATTGGACATTTAGTGAACTTTTTATCTGTCTCTGCCTAATGCAAAACAAAATGCCAACTGACATGGAAATGCTAATGTTGCACATTCTCATTTCAAAAGCTCCCATATTTCTCTGTGTGAAATTTACCCCACACCTGCAGCTCACAGAGCTTTATGGAAACTTGATTGGAAAGATGCATTAGAAGATAAGATGGCGAATCATCAAGAAACAATCTTGCTACTTCCAACCATTGACTGTTTACATTTTTTCTTTGATTTGCTCATTGCTGCACATTAATCCAATAAAGTAACTTAATTGGTCTAATATATTTTAAGGTTTGAGATGAATGCATTTTCAGGGGAAAAATGTTTACTTCCGTTTCAGAGAAAGGTATGTTGTGTCATCTACAAAATTTTTTCCCCCATCCTAAAATTTATTTAAAAAAAGAAAATTTAACCGCATGTGTAGTGGAAGCTGTGCCAACAATGGCTAATTTTATTTTTGAAGTGTAAAAATATAATAAAGTAGCCTGGTCTGAGCATAATATGTCTTGCCTTCTTCAAACCATATTATTTAATTTAAACCCTTTCTAAATTCCATTAAACTGAGCATAATTTTGCACGACAAAATGTTTCTATGTAAAAGTTGTAAAGTAAAACTGGAAACTACATACTGATTATGTTGAAGGTATGTTTTCACTGCTGAGTTAGTCCGGACTATTACTAGTGTGTTGCCCTAACACCCTTCTCATCTAAAATCTACTGATCAGAAAAATCTACTGATGAGATTCTAGTAGTGCTTTCAACTTGAGCTTTCTGTCCTAGGATACAGTCTATAACATGAATGCTGATTTCACCTGTGCTGGTAACCTGTTCATTTTTCAGTAATGATGCATGTGGAACCACTCAAGTGCTGGTAATCCTTCAGTGCCTTCCCACAATTCCCTCCTTGTGCCCTGAAGAACAGACAAATTCTCTGGGAGTGACTCAGCTTGCTGCCTGGCAGAGAGCCATAGGATATGACTCTAGAAGTCCGAGCAAGTGCAAGACACAGTAACTTAGATAGGATTTTGTAGTATGACTACTCCTACCGAGGATAGTCTAATTTGGGTGCTTAGACATGAGTGTGATGACCTGGATTATCTCTGCAGTGAAGACATACCCTAAGATGTGAAGAACGCTGAAGATTGGGCTCATAATTCTATTCAAGAAGTTGCCCAAAAAATATTTCTGTAAGCACTTATATATGCTCATCTATTTCTACTTTTCCCATATTGTTGGAGGTTACTTAGGCTGCAATCAAATGCATAGACTACAGTTCTTCAAATATTTATGCATGAGCGTAACTTTACACATGTGAATTATCCATTGATTTTAGTGGGAATATGTACATTCCTCAAGTTAAACAGGTGCATAAATACTTGCAGGATTGAGGCCTCAAGATATGCTTCACTGTTTGTTTAACATGGGTAATTGACACCTGTTAGCCTAGCCCAGGTATGAATGTTGATGCTGTTCTTGCGTTGAACTGTGTCTGTCTTGAGAGCTTATTCCATGGTTCTTTGTGGTAAAATGCTAAGATTCGTGCACTGTCACTTGTATTACTTGTGGGAGTACTTTTCTGTCATCAAGAGGGAACTGTGAGAAAGATGCTATAGTGTTATTAACACTTGAGTGGTTTTGTCTGCATCCTCAGTGTGAAGTGTGCAGGTTTTGGCCCATGTTAAGTCAGAGCTGGGCTCTAACTAGAGAGATCATGTTGATCTCAAGTCATGTGAATTTCTGGGCCCGTTACCCTCAAAACAGAATACTTGTTTTGTAAATTGTACTGTAATACCAGTACCTTTAATTAAGGTTTCCAGTAGATTTTTAACAATGCATATACTTAAATTTATACTTAAACCATTATGGCAGAAGTCTGACAAGATTCCAGAGGTTTAATACTCTTAAACAATAGCCGAGTCACTTCAATAGATGTACTTAAAACCAAGGTAACGCCGTTTATAGATATGAAATCACAGGTGAGCCGAAGTGCTGGAGTGGATGAAAAGTATCCTAAAATAAAAAAAATTCAGTATTTCCTGACTCTTGTGCATGAGGAACCAAGTACATCATAGTCTCTTTTCCCCTTAAAAATGCAAATTGACCCAAGTGTTAACAGCTGGTTAGTACAAGGGACAGAAATAAATGGTGGAAAAGATGAAGGAAAGAGAAGCTACAACTTTCAGATCTGTTTTTTTTTTATTATTTTAGAACTACAGATTCCACCACATTATTACTATTTCTCAAGCAGACAATGTCCTACAGTTCTGTATGTTTTGAGCTTTTTGAGCTGAGCCCCACTCCACCCCCACTTTGTACCATTTCAGTTACAATTTTTAGTTATATCCTCCCATCCCAGACACAAATGAATACCTGTCACCCTTTGGACTTTCAGGGTGAGGGAGGGCATTTGTGACAATCTCTAGTAGTGGAACCAGCATTGGGTGCAGAGGTCAACATCTGCCACACATACCAATTTCTGCACATCAGCTGAGGGGCTTGCTGAGGTGAATCAGGAGGTGGAGGTGATGCTGCCTTTCTGAGCCCAACATGTGGGGCAGTGGGTTGCTGTTGCTCCTCTAATGTTCCTTTACCCCAGTTTGAAAACCTCTGGTTTGGAAGATGATGGTAAAATGTTTCCAGTGGAGCTTGAGTCAAAATATCTGGAATCCTTAGGTGAATTTCTAGCCTAGCTAATGGGGCCAGGATTTTACCCCCATCTTTTTCTTGTGTTATTGAAGATGGACTTACAAAGCCCTAGCATAGTACTTAAAACAGGTGAATCATGGCTTTTTAAGGGCAACACGCAAGTGTTTTTTGTGAGTTGTCTTTTTCCCAGTTCTCAAACAAAAAACAGAAATTAGAAGACTTTCCCAGATCTCTTCAGCTCATAGCTTTAGGCTCTCGACATCACTCTCCTCATAGGGATGTCTAACAATACACTGTCTCAGGGATGGAGTTAAAGAAAAATTGTAGGGATTAGCAATACTTCTCACATTGATTACAACATTCTCTTTGCAAAATGTAAAGGCCTTGTACGATGGCTGCATAGGTTTCTCATTAGGAATTTTGTAAAACATACAGTATTTTGTGTGATGCGTTACAAAGATGAAAAAAATGTTCCTCCTAAAAGTAATTTTATTACATCTAATGTGCTCTTTTTCCTTGGGCCCCAAACACCATTTTAACCCTGGGTCAATGAAAAGTGGAGAACTCAGAAGTCGTGTATATGAAAGAACTTTAAGTCCTCTCGATCTTCTCCTCTCCCCACCCCCAAATCCCCATGAATACAGCTTTTACAATAAAATGCAAATGAGCAAGAAAACTAATCTATAAATAAATCTGTATGTATTTGCATTATACAAGTGAGGTGGTAGCCACACAAAAGCCTGATTAGTTGCTGTGTACATGAAGTTTGTGGGGAGGTACGGTCCATCTTCCCACCCAGAGACCAAGTTGTGGGGATTTCATTGCATATCCCTTGTAGCAATTGTATCATGTACATAGTCCCAACAATGAAGCTCCTGTGGTCTCTCTACTTTGCAACGGCCAGTAAGGCTTCAGCTTCGACGCCGAATGGGTACAGCAGAACTGCATGGCTACCCAGCTTCAACACAGATGAAGAGGCATTGTTCTGGCTTTTGACACCAATCTGCATGCTGTGTATGTAGTTCCCTGACCCTATTATTGTTCATTGAATTTGAAATTGTGGTTGTTGAGGAATACATGTCAAATATAGAAATATGATATGTATAATGTGGTGACAGGAGATTTACTGATTGCAGTAATCTGCACAGTTTATTATATTTTGAGAAAAATCTCCGCAGACAGCCATATTTGTATCTGCTTCTATTTCTCAGGGAAGTAAAACAAAGTTGCTTAACTAAACAGGAGAAACTTCTGTGACGTAGTGGGGGTACTTGCTGGGATGTGGTGACCCCTGCTGTCTGGAGCAAGACCCAGCAGGGAAAGCCTCACTAGGCAGAGGTAATGCCAAACTTGTTGAACCAGTGGCCAGACACCCCCCATGGAGAGGAACAAAGGAAGGTGGAATGCTGCCCTGGCTTGGGGGGCAGGGCTGGAAGAGGGTTAGTTAGATCCTCGCTGGAAGGCAGGGTATAAGGAGCTGGGGAGGGGGCTGGGACTCCCCTATCTCAAGGGGGGGCACTGAGGCCTCTTAGCCCCAGTTCCTGTAACCAGATTACATCTGTGCTGCGCTGTGCTGGAGGAGCAATAAACCACCCTCAATTCCACTGGCTGGTGCAGTCTGTTTGTGCCATTTCGGGGTGCAGGAGACGGGGAACCCCCAACGCGCCGTCACAACTTCCTAATGGGAAGGTGTTTTATACAGTAGAACAGTGTTTCTCAGTCAGTGGCATGCGTACCTTTAAGGGTACATGAGAGAAGTCTGGGGGATACCTCAACACAAGTGAAATTTGGCAAAAAATGTCCAGGATTTTGTCTTACAAAGAGGATTGGGGAGGGGGTGACAGCACGTGCCTGTCAAATTGAACGTTCAGAGATGCGCAGCCGGACGTTAACAGCCACTCTGCGTATGCTCCCCAGCGCCTGGCGGGAAAAGCATGTGGCTGCGGTGGCGGCTCTGGTGAGACGCAGACCAGTTCCAAGTTGGGAGGGATGGGAGGAAAAAAAAATAACTTCTACGGCCTCCTCTCTTAGTTTGTTTCCTCTCCAGCAGCCTCCCCAAGGTGCTCCAACGGGGAGGGCGACTGAACCTGGAGACGCGCATTACCCCCACCCCTGCCAGCTGCTCAGTACAACGTATCCCCATCGCCCCTTCCCCATGGCACTGCGGAGATGAGCTAAAAGGTGGTGAAGTGGCACAATAAGCTTTGCTTCTAAGGACCTCCCACATCAGTGGCGTGGGGGGGGGGGCAGTTGCCCACGGAGACCACGCTGGGATGTGAGTGCACAGCCCTATGTGGCGAGCCTGGCACTGGTGGGACACTTGCTGTCTGCAGACAAGCCGCTGAGGCAGGGCCAGGTGGCAGGAGCAGGCACTTCAAAGGTAGGGTTACCGTATGTCCTGTGTGTGGCTCTGGGAGAGGAGAGGTGCATTGGGTTAGAGCGGGGAGCTGGAGGTGCCTGGCTCTGGAGGAAGGGGAGGGCATTGGGTTAGAGCGGGTGGACTGGGAGTGCCTGGCTCCGGGGGGTACTTATAATTTTTTTTAAAGAGGTACTTTATAAAAAAAGGTTGAGAAACTGCTGTAGAATACTTATGCAAGTGAAGAAGTGAAAGTCCCATTTCCTTGTGATGTTTCAACTAAAAAAAAAATCTAGAAAATATACTGGAGGGGAGCAATTTGCTTTCCCCCCATTTTTTGTTCTGTACTGTTCTAATTTTGGCTCTACATCTTTTTCTTTTTTGTCCTGCCTTGAAAATAGTTGCTGATCCTGCCACTTTGGAACTGAACAGAATATTCTTGGACAGCTGTAGGTAAAACACTCTTTTTCCTGCTCATTTGTCCCTGCTGGCACACAAGGAGTTCTTCCCATTTGTTGGGTTGTCTGTCATTGGAGAGGGAGAAAAAGAAAGGGGTGGAGCTCAGGCCTGAAGTGTAACTAGGTACGAAACTGCAGTATAAACTGACAGCTAAAAGAAATCAGATGAAACCAGCTCTTCACAATGGCTGGCCCAAAGACACTCTTAGTGTTGGAGAACTTCATAAATGGTAAATTTCTTCCTTGTTCCTCCTATATTGACTCCTATGATCCATCCACTGGAGACGTGTATTGCAAAGTACCAGACAGTGGCAAAGAAGAGGTGAGTACTTTAGTTTCCCTAGCAGAAGATAAAGAAAAAATGAGAAGAGAAATAACAGTGCAGTTTATGGGGTGGAATGTGGAGAAAGTAGGAAGAGGATTGTTAAAGTGATTAATTGTTTACATTTAAATGACTAAGTTCTTAACATTACTATAAGGCCAGGGACAAATCCTTTTTGTCACACAGTTCGCTATTAAAAGCTATGCCCTGTCAATCAGTGTAGCTTCAGTTACTTCATTGGAGTCAGTCACATCAGCAGAGGATGGAGTCCTGTCTTGCAAAAGGAAGTCAAAGGCAATGGTCACATCAGCAGTTTGCAGATAATAACACTGGAGTCGGGGGAAAAGGGTCTGTTCATCTCCCCTCCATGAGCAGCCCTAGTGATACTATATCCAATGAATATCTTCTCCCTTATTATCTATTTTCTACTACTCATTCATATGACTTTGCACACTAGGGCTCTATCCATAAAATGTCAAAATCTCACAGCCTTTCTGAGGTCTGTGCTCTGCAGATGGATGTTGAGCATTTAGAACATTGCTATTGCAGATGAAAAAGTAACATTTTAGTACAGCTGCAGGAATGTGCCTCTATGTACAGTGCAGTAGTGTGCATCAATCGAGAGCTGAAATGCAATATTTCTTTTTGGCCCCGCAGGTCAGCTTTGTTGCATATTTTTTGCCACATGACATGTTCAAGTGTTAGGGCTACAAGACATTTGTAGTGAGAATTGCCATTTAGTTTATGGCAAAGTACTGCTTATAGGCAATGAAATTGAAGGTGTGTACAACGTAGTGTGGTGCGTTCAGGAAGAGGACAGATGAACAGAAAAGAGTTTTATATTACACAGCAAGCGCTTTCAAAACTTTGACTAATAAGTGCTCAATATTGTTTCATTTTCAGAATAAGTGGTCTTAAGTCCTGTTACTATAAATGAGTACCTCTTTCACATGTGTCAATCATATTGAGCTTGTTTTGCTTGTTCAGCAAGAACCTTTAGCACCATAATTGTGGTTGGGTAAATATTTGCAAGGTGCTGATGGTTAAAGTGTAACCACGCTGACTTTGATACACTGTGCTTAATGTAAAATCTAGACACTCCAAAAACTCTCTGTGCTTGAAGAATTGTTTCTTTCATGAATAAACACTATGTGGGTCCTATTTTGTTTACTCACACAAGTAGATACACAAATAATTATAACAGTAACAGATTTGTGAATGTGCCTGCATTTTAGGAGAGCTATTAAGCCATATACAAATGAAAATAAGGACCTACTATATTAGAAGCCAGTAATGGATCAGTGGTCATTTGAGGAGGCTATTCATGTTCATAAGTGTTTGCAGAATCAGGCTTACTTTCCCCACCAGACATGCTCTTGAACACAGATATTCAAAGGGCAAACATCAGACTTAACCCCACCAAGCAGGTTACTCCCCCCCCCCCCCATTCACACACACAAACACTGGTTCCCACAGACAACTCAGTCTGAGAAAACCCCTTTATCCTCAGGACCACATAGTCTTACAATTCTTGATAGACACCAATTTACCATGTGTAGTTTGGCTAACATAGCACTCAGATTTTTTTTAAATGGTGCTTACTCTCTGGTTTTTAGTCTGTTATTTCTATTTTCTTATATGGAGAAAGAGGGCAGGGGAAGTATATATTAGAATAAGTACAGGTTTGTAATTATGTTTTGATAACACACATTGTCTTTGTCGGCTCAATTGTTTTTTCCCCTTCTCTCTTTGATGCTTTCCTTTAGTCAACTTCAGTCTATTTTCTCTCTGATTCTTTGCACCTTTCCTCTGACCATATTTCTACCTATATATCTTCTTTCTTTTCTTCCTTCTCCTTTATATTTTCTCCATAGACTAATTTCCTTCTTCTCCATCCCTCCTCCTGGCTTCTAGGGATGTTGGCTATTCAATTACCTGTATCTGAGTAACCACATGAATTCTTATTGGCTAGTCAATTATTCTGTAGTCCCCAGGGACAGGTACAGCAGCCAGTGCAATTTAACCCTGTTCTTGAAGAACCCCCTGCTGCTCCACACTACTGCTTCTGTATCCGAGGCAGCAGCACGGGATGCCAGGTGGGAGCTAGTCCATGAGGAAAGCCAGTTGAAAAACCAGCTCCCTGCACAGACTGGCTTCCTGCCACTCCATGTTGCTGTCTCTGATACAGAGGCAGTAGCCCCTGTCTGTGGGGGCCTGAGGTCCATGGTGAGCTCGGACACCGCCTCCCCCTCTCTCCACTCTGTGGACAGGGCTACTACCAGGGACCATCCTCTCTCCGTGGCAAGTCCAGGCTCGCTGCGGAGAGTCTGCTCCGTGGGAGGCAGAGCAGCCTCTGTCCACAGGAAGCTCCGGCTCACTGCAGACAGAGGCTGTTTGTGGCAGCCTCACCTGCCCCTCACTCTCAGTGCTGCTGCCTCTAATAGAGACAGCAGTGTGGGGGCAGTGGAGTCAGGAGACCCCCACAAAGCTGGTGCTTGGGGACAGCTGGCTTTTATGCTGGCTCCCCACAGCACTGGCTCCTGCTCCCCCCACCTTGCTGCCTCTGTTGCAAGATGAACCAATAAGCCTAGGCTTATCTGTGAATCATATAGTCGACTACACATTGACATCCCTACTGGCTTGCACATTTTTTTCCCTCAGGATATCTTGCCCTCTCAGCTTATGAAAATCCCTCTGTAGTGCTCACATTCCATCCCTACAAAATCACTGCAGTGTTAAGGCAGAGGGGAATCTGTGGCTGCTATATGGGACAAGTAGCTCTGATTCGGGGAGTTTCTTCCTCTGATGAGATACTTTATTGAGACATAGAAGATGGTAGGGAAGTGTCAGCAGAAAAAGCGAAGCAGCCACAGCAGCACAATGGCACCTAGTGGCAGAAGAATAGAAGAATAGGTCTTTTGAAAAAGGCATTTGAGGATGGTTCACTTTGGTCAAATGAATAGGGAATCATGAACCTTGTGTGCTGTTACTGGCTTGGCCAGTGATCTGCTGTGTGATGCTGCTCAGGACACTTCACTTCTCTGTTCTCCTATTTCTCCCAGCCTTTGTCTAATCTATTTAGATAATAGTGAGGTGATGCCCTTATAATATATGAAAAGGGAAAGATATGTTCCCGGGGTCTTCAACTGGAGTGATGTATGTCGGATCCAGTCAGTAGCTATGCAACCAATTAGTGAAAAAAACCAGTAGAATTCAGAGATAATTTCCTAACAAACTGTATTGCACCCATTCCAAGGCAATTCTATACTGGATCTTATGACAGATAGAGATACGTTTGTCATAGGATTGAAAATTAATGGTTACCTTAAGAATACATGATCTGAATACATTCAGTATGGGCAGAGAGGACAATCCCAACCAGTGTGTGTAAACACACATCCACTCTTGGTGCTATACCAAGGGCTAATTTCTTAAAGTTGATGGAAACTGGGAAGAAAAATATAGACAGAAAAATGTGATATGAATATTGGGAGTGCTTTAAAAAGAGTTTATTAGATGGCCAAAAGTCATAATTCCACAATCAGGAAAGTAAGTCAATTTTAGTTCAGTGGCAAAGTGAAGTAATTAGATATAAAATAAAAACCTGTAAAAAATGGATAATAGGGGAAATTGATATTGTTCAATATAAATTAGAAGCTATAAAGTGTAAAACTTAGATAAGGGAAGCTGAAGACATCAGGAAAAATTCCATGGCTAGCAGAGCAAAGGAAAATAGGGAAGTTTTACATATACTAGGGACAAAATAAATTCTAGAAAACTTATACACTCATTACTTTATGGAGATGATGAAATTGTTAATGATGTAGAAATATTTTTTGTATGGGGGGGGAAGCAAGATCTAATCTACATACTTTGTGAGGAGGAAGACATTTTTTATTCCATTAGTGTTTGTGTCTCACTGGGAATCTTTGGTCTGGTAACATTCAGACCGTGGATGTTCCTGGACCAGAGAGCCCAAGGTCAGGGGGCCAGTGGTTGGTGGCACAGTCAGGAGCCCTGTGATGCAACCGGGAACCTTGTGGGGCTGGTGGTGGCTGGGCACCCTGACTGGGCCAGCAGCAGCAGTGCATGGTAGTAGGCTGGGAGACTGCTGGCAGGTGACCTCCCCTGGTCCAGCAAATTGCCTTGTTAGGAACCAGTCAGGTCCCAAGTATGCCGGACCACGGAGGTCCAACCTATAGTAACAAAACATCTGTTGTGGACAAATGTTTTAAAATTAGTAGATTTGGATTACTTGCTCACAAAAGAGCTAAAAGAAATAGGTCTTTGGCCTGTTGATATCCATTTTTATATCTTGGAATACTGGATAAATTATTGAGGATTGCTCTAATATTCAGAGAGAGCAAATAGGATAACCCAGTAACTGTAGGCCAGTTAACCTGATATAAATCCTAAACAAAATAATGGAAAAGCTGATATGGCAATCAGTTGCTACAGAATTGACTGATAGGTATATAATTGATGCCATTTTACATGGATTTATGGAAAATAGGTTCTGACAAAAATATGATTTAATTCTTTGAGATTACAGGTTTAGTTAGTTGATAATGGTAAGTGTGTAGATGTAAGTGACTTTAAGGCATTTAATATTGTATGACATTCTGTTTAAAAATTAGCACCATACAATATCAATAAGCACCCATTAAATAGACTACAAATTGACTAGATAGATAAAAAATCGTCATCAGTGTGGAATCTTTTAACTGGGGGTGTTTCTAAAAGAGTTCTACAAGGAAGAGTAGCAGGCCTGAGGTAATTCAAAATTTTCAGCAGTGATCTGGAAGTAAACATAAAATCATTGTTAAAATTTGTGTATGACAGAAAAGCGAAGCCAGGACGGGGCAGTCACACAGAACTATCTGGGTTGCTTGGGAAGCTGGCCTTATTCCAGGGTTTCCCAGCCTATGGGTTGGGACCCAAATACGGGTCGCCATTACATTTCAAAAGGGTCGCCAAGTGTCTCCCCAGGTGGTTCTGCCCTCCCTTCTCCACCCGTTTTTGAATTGCCTTGGGTCACCAAGTCTTCCTGAATTTTCAAAATGGGTCCCCATCTGGAAAAGGTTGGGAACCGCTGACTTATTCCAACAAATGTTGCAATACAGCCAAACAAAAGTTATTCCTCTAGAGATAAAGAATGACGACTTATGCAATGTGAGGCTATATCCAGGAGAGCTGCAACTCTGAAAAGAATCCCGGAGGCATAGAGAAGGAATAACTGAGTGTGAACTTCCAGAAAGGGAAATCCCAGTTGGACATACTGCCTGTAAATGTAAGGAAGGAATAGTCTTCTGCATAGACAAGATAACTCAAAGGATTTTTAATTTCTCATATGTCAATGGCTCTGTTGATTCTTTTCCACAAAGAGTCTTTGAAGTTAATCATCTCTGCTTTATTCTTCCAGGTAGACGCTGCTGTCACAGCTGCCAGAGATGCCTTTCCAGGCTGGTCCTCCAAAAGCCCTCAGGAAAGATCTCAGATAATGAACAAATTAGCAGACCTGATAGAGAGTGACCTGGAGGCATTTGCACACGCGGAATCAAAAGATCAAGGTAAAAGCAGGATTTCTTTCTCTTTAGCAGTCTGTCCCCAGATGAGGTTATAAAAAAGGGAGGGCCTTGTTAAATGAGTCAAAATGTCCAACCCCTATTCTTGACTCTAATGTGGGCTGTGTGATTGGGTCACTTAGAGCCAAATTTTTAAAGCTGCCACAAATATTGTGTGCCTAACGGTGCAATCCTTGGATTTCATTTACTGAGGTGCTGAATGTTTATTTCAATTAGATGTATAGATGCTTAGCACCTTCTGAAATATGAACTGTGTTTCTAAAGTTGGACACTCAAAACTAGAGATCAGTTTTGAAAATATGGGCCTCTAATTCCACCACATCTCTGCAAAATAAGGATGACAATACCTGCTACACAGAGGGGCTGAGGCTAAATTTAATCAAGACCATAAAGCACTTTGAGGTCCTCAGACAGAGCATGCTGCAGAAGAGTGAAACATAATCAGTCCTATGGAAGTATTATAAATGTATTTATTTGTATTGTGATCATGGGGTTCCCAGCCAAGGATCCTATTTTATGAGGCACAAGGCATGTAGCCTGTGGTGGTGTAAATATGCTTGTAAATATGGATATGCCTAACTCGACTATGCTTTATGTAAAATATTTATTGTAACGTCATTTTAAAAGTTACAAGCTGCCAAATGTGTATATTATATTTGTGTGCATGCATCATTCCTGTGTTTTGAAGTCAGAAATATGTAGCATAAACCTGTTTACTGATTTAGACCTGCTAAGGGAAGGCCGCTAGTGGTACTTAAGGAACTTTAATTGCCTAGTATTTCTGAATAGTCTTGCTTCTCCTGTGAGCCTGGACTATGGTTGATCCTACAAAAACATTTGACCAGGCCACCTGATGCTGAAAACCATGTTTTGGACTCTGTTCTTCTCCACTCAAGTTGAGAAAAATGTGAATTGTACACAAAGGATTCCCATCTCGGGTAAAATATATACAAAGGTATGAAAACAAATAATAGGAGCTGTTGCCAGATACCAGGAGACTCCTAGTTACCAACTAAGTTGCCTGCTGAAAACATCTAAGATTGAACAGAGGGAAGGATTTGGGAACCTGCCTTGCTTGTGAGAAGAGGTGATTAGAACTACTGTTAGGGTAAGAAATTGCATGCAACAAGTTTCTTGGTGTATTAGGCTTAGCTTGTGTGGTTTTGTTTTATTTTGCTTATTCACTTACTTTTTTTATCCGTCATCAGTTGCTGCAACCACTTAAATCCTGCTTTTATACTTAATACAATTTTTGTTTATTTTTGTTTATTAATAAACCCAGTGTAAATAATTGTCCCTGGGGAGACAACAGCTGTGCATCTATCGCTTTCATTGATAGAGGGCAAACTACTTAGGAGCTCACTCTGTATAAACTTTATGTATAGTGAGATGGATTTATCTGGGGGCTCGGTCATATTGGGGCTGTGCACCTGCAGGTGCTGTTCCAAGTCCCTTTGAGCCTTCCCAGAGCTGACCACATCTCAGATTCTGTGTTACTTAGCTGGGGAAGCTGTGACCCCTATGTTGTACCATTGGTGAGGGAGACCCGTGGTTCTGGCCCAGCAGGACAGCATGGTGGGATGCCCCGGAGAGCAATAAGGTGGGCTTCGTGGTATTTTCAGTACGTCAAGTAGAGTCTCAAAGGGACCTCTGCGACTGAACTGTCACATGCACACACAGCACAACCATGTTCTCCACCCCTACGAGCTTATCTAAATGGCTGCTTATTACCATAATTTGTATTTATGTTCTTCATGATGAGTTTCTTTCCAGGCATCTAATTACTTTACCATTCCTCATCACCAATGGAATTGTTCCCTAAGTAGCATGTACAAATCCCAGTTCAGGGTTCCAGCTTGATCTGAAAGGTTTTTGGGGCAGAGGCTTGTCTGTGCATAGTGACATTATGTAAATACTTTCCCCCACAGTACAGTACATGGTAATGACGCAGCGGTGTGCTTGTTACTTTTCTTGTTCAGGAAAAACAGTTACATTTGCTAGAACAGTGGACATCCCACGGGCAGCATACAACTTCCGGTTCTTTGCATCTTCCATCCTTCACCATACCACAGAATGCACTCAGATGGACCACATGGGCTGTATGCATTACACCACGAGAACACCAGTGGGAATTGGTGAGTATTCTCAAAGGGCAAATGCTGAAAAGCTTAGCAGACTGTCTACCAAGAAAGGGAAAAGAATAAGAAAAAGGGGGACCTTAAGCACCGCTGCGTATTTTTTTTTAACTACAGTAGGGCTGGTCCCATCCTTAAAATCCTCTCTGTAATTTTATTTATTATAGCTATGTAGGTAGGTACCATTGGTGTATCTATATACACATACTGTCCGGGTAAGTGGGATTTTCAAAAGCATTCAAAATAGACTTAATTCTGCTCTCGTTGATGCCAGTAGTCACATCTCACATTAACTTCAGTGGGAGCAGAGCTATGTCAATGGTGAGCACTTTTAAATGTGTGCATATGTATATATAGTACATGGTTTTTGGGAAACTAGCCACAAGATGGCACTGCCCCTTCAGAGAGAGGCTGAATATGTGTGGTGTTTTGGAGCTATGTGAATAATGGTGCAAATATTTGTATATCTGTTTGACTATATAATACATTTGTTTAATAAACTTGACCTGTTTCATTCTCTTCATATGAGCAATTGAAAATCTAAGGCTCACAGCAATTACATTTTAAATTCATTACATATGCTTGTGTTGAAACTCTGTTCACTCTCATTCAGTCTAACATAAGAACAGGCAAGAACACAGGTCCATCTAGCCCAGGATCATGTCTCCCAGCAGTGGCCAATGCCAGGTGCCCCAGAGGGAATGAACAGAGCAGGCAATCATCAAGTGATTGATATGCTATCAACTGTTCTCAGCTTCTGACAAACAGAGGCTGGGGACACCATCCCTGCCCATCCTGGCTAATAGCCATTGATGGACCTATCTTGCAACAAGGAGTACCACATGACCAATCACAATTTGAATTTTGAATATTTGCGATAAATATACAGAGTAAAAAAATACATGAAGTTAGTAATTGAATACATGTTAATAGCTGAGCAACTGGAGGAAATCCATCTGTTCATTATTATTCTGGACTAAATTAATCAGGTAAATTATTCATTGTGCACGATGCACTCAGCTCTAATATTTGACAAGCCTGAAATGGCAATCGATTTGTATAAACAAAAAAAAGTTGAATGGGACTAGTAATTTCAAATTTTCTCTTATCATTTAATTGTGAATCCTCAGTGCCTGGACCTGTCTATAGAGCATGACAAAGCTCCCACTGCAAATATATCTCTGATACACTGGCACAAACACACAGAAAAATCATTTCTCCAGCTGAGGTGGTCAAATATATTTGCGCTGGAAACTTTTGGCATAGTTTACATGGGTTATTCAAATCTTCTGTTTCAATACATTTGGCCTCTTAATTTTGTCTTTTTTTTCCTTTGTAGCTGGTTTAATAAGTCCTTGGAATTTGCCACTTTACTTGCTAACCTGGAAAATAGCCCCAGCCATTGCCTCTGGAAACACTGTCATCGCCAAGCCCAGTGAGATGACATCTGTCACGGCTTGGATGATGTGCAAACTTCTGGGGAAAGCAGGTAAATTAAAAAAGCCCTCTGCACAGGGACCCTGCTGTTTGTTGCAGAAGTTGGATGGTGTCTAGTCAATGAAGCAAGCAATTGCAGGAGGAGAAAGGATGGTTGCAGGGTTAGGGCAGTTGAATTCTTCACTGGAGAACTGGATTCTATTCTGCCTCTCGCCCACACCGTCCCTCCCTCTGCTATCTTCTCCTCATCCCCATCTGTTCACCTCACCTCTGCGTTGCCCATTTAGGCTTTCTCCTTCCACAGTGCTTTGGTGCCAGCAGAGGGAACATGGGGAGCATAGGAAAGAGTTTGTTAGTTCTCACTTCCTGTGCCTGGTGCCACATTGGTCCCCAGCAGCTGGGAGCAGCAATTCTAGGGAAAGTCTTGCTCTGCCCCTGCATTCCCAGATTGAAGTATGCTAGGTACAGATGAAAATTTCAGCAAATAGAGCTGCCAAACTTTAAGGCTGTGTCTTTACTAAAAAAAAAAAAAAACAACCTGGCTACTTCTAGTAAAATAACAAGGTAAAATCCTAGTGAAGACAAGACACTTAATGGTCCCCACACAAGTTAGCAAGTCAAATTAACTCTTAGGTCATCCATTCAATGTGAAAGCTACAAATGCTCTTGTCTTGACTAGGATTTTAGTTCATGTTTACCAGCTAAATTTAAGAAAAAGCTCTCTTTCTTGGTGGAGATTCACAGATAACAAGTCTCCACTGACAATGCTGTGTCCCCATGGGTGCAGTCTTTCATCTGACCAGCATAAGGTACATTTCTGACATCAAAGGGACCTCCCTGGCAAATTTGAAGTCCTTGTCACCAAGTGTGTAGGCACTAGCACAGGGGTGGGGAACCTGTGGTGTGGGTTTTTATTATTTTTTCTCACTTTTTTTATGCATTACTGACTGATTTTTCTGTGGGTCAGTGGCCCCTAACCTCAGAAATGTTCCCCACCTTTGCACTAGAACGTCCTGAGAAAATGGTTGCAGGAATATCTTTAACTTGGGCAAAACAAGTTTGTTGTTAAATTTAATTCTGAGAAATGGTTGAACTGTTGAACTGTTTTTTGCTGAATTAAAAAAACCCCTATCAGCCTAAAGCAGACCAATATGGAAAAATTTGAGACCTAATGGTTAAAGTTTGGCCTCAGTTACATGCAACTGAAAACTGGGCTTTCTAATGGAAGGTGTCAGGTAATCTTACCCTTTGGCAGGGTTACCAGCTCCACACATAATAATACAAGAACAGATATTGAAACCAAATAGTCATTGTTTCATCTAGTTATTTTTACAGTTTGGCTCAACCACTCTTAAAGCCAAGGGCATCCTTGTTAATGTAGCACTATTAGTTGTTTCCTGGCTTCTAAGAGGAGTGCAACATTCACCTAACTTTCCTGAAGTGAAGGCCATGTGTTTTGTGTGATTGTTCCCACAAGGAATCCCACCGGGGGTGGTGAACATTGTCTTTGGAACTGGCCCCAAAGCTGGAGAGGCTATTGTCTCCCATCCTGATGTGCCACTGATTTCCTTCACTGGAAGCACGCTTACGGCCCAGCACATCAGAGAGAGGAGTGCCCCATACTGCAAAAAGCTCTCTCTGGAACTGGGAGGCAAGAACCCTGCAATCATCTTTGAGGATGCTGATCTGGATCAATGCATTCCTACCACAGTGAGATCCAGCTTTGCAAATCAGGTAAAGGGAGATGTTCCTTTCTTAACCCTGTTACATATTAAGTGTGTAAACAGCAAATGTGTATGCGTGAGTGCACTTTTGGGCTTGTCTGGCTCTTAAATAGTCAAAGGTAAATAAAGACTTCATAGAATTAGCAGAATAGAAGTAGAAGTTTATGAAACTGATGTTTTCATGATCTTAGCACCAGAAAAATAATGATATTAAATAATTTAATCCTCTAAGCTGTGATGTCCAAGTGGCTATTGCTATAGGAAGTTTATCCACACTTAACTTGCCAAATAGCCACATGTGACTAAGTGGCTAATGTGTTGGACACAATGGCTGTATAGTGTCTTTCATTCAAATATATCAACACACTTTACAGTCCTCTCTAGGGGTACATCTACACTACACACTTATTTCAAAATAAGCTATTCCGGAATAGTTATTCCGAAATAGTTTATTTCGAAATAGCATGTCTGCACTGCAGGGAAGCCTCAAAATTAGTCTGAGGCAGGCTTCCCCAATGTAGACTAATGTGCTATCTCGATTTAGAGCCCCAGGAGCTACTGGGGAGGAATAACTTAGAATGGTCATGGGGTGGGGCTATTTCAAAATAGCAGCAAGGGGGCATCTACACATGCCTTATTTCAAAATAACTGTTTCAGAATAGGCATTATTCCTCATAAAATGAGGTTTACGAATTTCAGAATAAGCTGTCCGTTATTTCAAAATTATTTTGAAATAACGGAATGACTGTGTAGACACTCTCATTGTTATCTTGGAATAACAGTGAGCTTGTAGACGCATCCTAGGAAACAAAGTTACATATCCCCCTAGAAAGTAGATAAGTTATTTATCTAGATGGAAACAACTGAGAGGTCAGGTCCCAGAATCAAATGAGTCATTAAAAGAGATTGGAATAAAACTCAGGAATTCCAGTCCTCTGTTCAAACCACTAGATGCTCCCATTCTTTGTCAACATCTTCAGCAATGCCAGCAAGCCTATGAAAAAAAGTTGGGGGGGGGGGAGAGAAACTTTTCTGGGATGTCAAGGGAGTGCCATTCAAATATTGAAAGTAATATTTCTGTGAGAAGTGATGCGGAGGTTAAATAACCAAGACTGAATAATAAAATGAACAGTCAAGACGTCTTATTTAGTGACCACTTGATTTTATTATTGTCCCTTTGTCCTTTTTCTCCTCTTCTCCCCTCTAGTCTGTTTAGAGCAATTTTGAGTCTCCTTTAAATTTAGTCTGTGCTCTTTCTGAGGTAGAGACTGTTTTTATGTGTTTTTTTGTGAGGGGCCTACCACATTTCTGGGCACTTGGAAATAATTGCAACAATTGACAGCATCTTTGTTTCTCTCCTCCTGTTTAATAGGGTGAAATCTGTCTCTGCACCAGCAGGATCTTTGTTCAAAGGGGAATTTATAATGAATTTTTGAAGACGTTTGTAGAAGAAGCCAGGAAGTGGAAGGCTGGAAGCCCCTCAGATCCCACAGCCTGTATGGGGGCACTGATAAGTAAAGAGCATTTAGAAAAGGTAACTGCAAAGAAAATCCTGCCTGAACTAGTCACATTGTAGAGATCCAGAAAAGATTACTTGCTCATGATTAGGATGACGACCATGTAATATTGTGTTAGAACTTTGCCAATCACCTCTAATTTCCTCATAAATGGTCATGAAAAAGTGTCTGATGTGTCATGTGTGTGCTGTGTACGGGCTATGTTCACATTATCACCCCAGGAAAAGTAAAGTTTGTGGACAAAAAATTTTAAGCTAAGTGATCAAGCTGTTGTTGTGAAAGTATTCAAAAGAATCTAACAGTTCTAAATCCAGCAATCGGGCAACCTTTTCATTGACTTACATCTTGGAACATAGTAATGACTGATTTGCATCATTAATAAAAAAATATGTACTATAGTATATCTGCTTTATAATGCAACTAGGGAGGAATGCAAAACCACAGTTTATCTGGGATATTGGGTGGCTTTGGGGGACTTCATAATGGTATATAGAGGGAAACTTTTGTCCACAAGTTTCAGGAGTTCTGCTTAGGTCTTCAGTGGCTAACAATAGTTACCATCTGGTGGCTATTGGTTGGTTGATGTAAAATGAATACAAATGTGTTTTCTGGAGCTCCATTTCCAGAACTGGTGTCCATTTCCTCAAACCCATTTGTGCAAATGGTATAAGCTAGTAATAGGCTGACAGTTCTGCACAGAAGAGAAGGTTCAAATAGACATTCTGATCTCTTCCTCTGGGTCCTAGTACTGAGTCCTCCAGGTCAGTGATGAGACATATAGGTAGATGACCCTAACTCTATTTCTACCTGTCTTTCATGTCGTCACCAAACAGGCACAAAATTTGAGTCCCAGGGGGAGTCTTGGCTTCTTACACACCAAGCATTTAAAAGAAAGGAGGTGAAAAAAACCTCAGTGATTTATCTGTGAAATTCCTAGAGTGGGAGAATGCAGTCTGTGGTTTCAAAGTGTGACAAAGCTCCTATGAAAACTCGGTGGGTCCTGCACTTCCTGGCAGATTTTGCTTTCCTCAGAGGCTCACAACAGCCCACAGTTTTAGGCATCACACCCATGGCTTTAATTTGCTGTTTGTTGAGCTCTTTTCATCATTGGCTGGCATATAATAAAACAGAGAATAAACTCCACAGTCCTTTTTTCCCTGAGTGGAAATGGGGAGGTGGATGTAGGGGGGAAACCCGGGTCCACCCTCTACTTCGTGTTCCAGCCCAGGGCCCTGTGAGGATCCCTGACACCTGCTATAAGACAGCTCCAAGACCCCTGGTCTACATCCCCACACCTTGCTCAGCACCTTCCTACTCTCCGGTTCATCCTCCTAGTGTTCAGTTATCATCTCTTTCCTCCTAGCCTAGTGGTGCCATCCTCTCAGCTACATGAGTGACTCGACTGCAGACAAAGCTTCTTTTATAGCCAGTCTGAACTGGTTTTCTTAATTACCCCCAGGTGTCATAATTGGCCGAGGCTGGCCTGACTCTGCAGGCCTGATCAATTAGCCTCGGGTGTTCCACTAGCCCTGATTGCCTCTGCTGGTTCTAAACCAGCCCCTCCCTGTTACTCTGTGAACAGAGATCTCCTCAGTCTGAGGTTTATAGATCTCTCTTCCACTACTTTTTCATAGCCTTCTGTTCTGACCCTGTCACAAAAGCTGTAGATAGAACAAGATCCATAGCATGACCTGTATGCTCAAGATAGCCTATGATGGTGACAACTACTTAAATTGTGTGTTTTTTGTTGTGCTCATCACTGCCTGAGTGCTGTGACATCGTCTAGTGAGCTTTCCTGTATGGCATGGAAATATAATTGCCCTCATGACACAAGGGGAAAGTGAGGCAGGTAGTGGTGTGGTGTGTTGCCCATGGTCATAGAGAAGTCTGTGATGTATAAGGGATTAAAAACCACATCCTCTGGGCTGTAATAATGTGACTATCCTTTTACCCCTTCAAAAAGTATTTAAGGAACAAATTAATGTTTTGGCTAGCAAGTTAATGAGAGAAAGGGAATAGTTGACTTATAGAGAAAAATGCCCTGACTTCTTTTTACATATACTTGGCTGCAAACCTAGGGAATGAGACCCTGTCATTGGCAGGAGAAAAATGTCCCCGTAGGTCACTGGGAAATGCTCCGAGATTCCCTGTTGCTCTATATTGAAAATTTGAAATTGACAACATTTTCAGTTTCTCTCACTGGTGTTTTGCTCTCCCCCACACAGGTAAAGAATTATATCAAGACCGCTCGAGCTGAAGGGGCTAGAATTCTCTGTGGAGAAGGAGTGGATTCTATGGATCTTCCAACTGGAAATCAGAATGGCTATTTCATGCTGCCTACAGTCATTGCAGAAGTCAAGGATGAATCCAGCTGTATGCAAGAAGAGATCTTTGGTCCTGTGACGTGCGTGGCACTGTTTGATACAGAAGAGGAAGTGATTAAAAGAGCCAATGGTGTCAAGTATGGCCTGGCAGCCACAGTATGGTCAAGCAATGTGGGGCGTGTTCATCGTGTTGCTAAGAGACTGCAAGCTGGATTGGTGTGGACCAACTGCTGGCTAATTAGGGATCTGAACTTGCCATTTGGTGGGATGAAAGCCTCAGGGATAGGCAGGGAGGGAGCAAAGGAGTCTTACGAGTTTTTCACAGAGGTCAAAACCATTACAATAAAACACTGAAATTTACCTGAAATATTTAAAATTAAATATTTCAAGGCAAAATAATTGTCCAACATTTGTGCTCACAAATGTCTCTGGGGTATACCAAGAGATCATGACTTGCTGCTTATAATTATTTTTTATAGAAATGCATTAGTTAAGTACCAATTACAGTTAAAGATGTTCTGCCTCACAACTAGCAGCAGAGAGAGTAACCCACTGTGTCAGACAGCAAGACTAATTTGGATTCTGTATCATGCCCAAGCAACAAACCTGATAACTAGGGTTCAAGGAGATGAAGGAGTTAGTCCATTAAAAGTATTACCTCACACATCTTGACACACATATCTTGGGACCTACATGACTATAACCACACTGTGAACAAATATCTGAAAAAAGGCAAATTAGAGACAGAGTGATAAATAATGAAGTGTGTGGTCAACAAATCATTTTGATAAAGACACAAGCAAGTTATGATATAATAGGAATGCACATATGTACTCTCTAAATGGGTAACTGCAATTAATAATGTGTTTTGCACTTCAATTGCATTATCACACTAATACTAATAAAATTCCACACTAAAATTCCCAAGGCAGTTCTGCTCATCTATTCAATTGTGTTAAACTATAGAGCCAGGATATTTCTCTAAGGCACAAATAAAGCAAACATATTTTTATCATAACTCTTTTTAAAAATATATAGCTGTATTGCCGTCCTACTGAAATGGTTATTTTGATGTTATAACCTTTTATCATCTAAATTGCGCCTATGCTGTTTTTTTCACATTCCTAAAAGAAATGTCTGGCCACACATAGTCACAGATTTACCTGCTGATGAATTCTGGAAATGACTCCTTTTAGCAGGACTGTTTGAAATTTTTAACAATTTTTTTAAAAAACCCTGTTAAAATTAGCCCATTTTCAGAGCTTCTGTGAAAACGGTGCACCTTGCAAAACTTTCCCATTTGGTGAAAAGGGAGTTGAAGTTAGGCATAATTTCTCTCACACTCCAAGTAAATGCCAGTGAACATTTCAGAAGAGATTCTTAAGGTGTGTTTTTCAGGTTTGGGGCTGGATTTTTTCACTCAGTTGAAGCTGATAGTGATCTTTCAGGTTCTATGGCTTGCTTAAGCTACCCATAAGCTCAGAACAATCAGTTAAAGCCATTTTGACTATTTTTCTCATGAATTAATTGCAGGACTGATTTTTTTTTTTTTGGTCTGGGAAGGAGATATCCTCCCTAAACCCATACAGGTGTTGAGTAACTGGAGATGACCATTCAGGGTAGTAGAACTTATTGCTTCTCTGTCCCTAACAGAGAAAACACAATGGAAAGGATTCAGGATTGTGAAGGGGAGATGGTCTTTTTTTTAGGCTTGTTGGGAAGAGGGGTATTAAGTGGGGATGGAGGGCCAACATGTACCTGGTAGCAGTAACTCAGATAATGTTTGGAGAAGCATTTGACTATTAATTAATAAGTTACTCTGAACCCTTTGAAGTTCCCTTATGAGTAGTTTGATCTTTTTCCATGGTGCTACAGCTGGATTCCTTTCCACACACTGAAATACATTTCCTAAGGATGCTTTTTCCTGAATGTATTTTGGCTATGCTAATGCTAGGATTTGCATGGTTTTTTCCCCTGAAATTCGAAGGGTCCAAAGGCTGCTCTAAATTATTCCAGCCTTTTGCCCTTTGGAGATGGGAGAAGCAGGGTATAATGAGCTTCTTCAGGGTCCCTTTGTATTATTTTGATGGTGTCACAGAGCTACTTCTGGACTTTCTCTGAGGTTGAAAAAGCCTTTCATTCTAGTGAAACAAAAAACAAGACTATGTAGCACTTTAAAGACTAACAAGATGGTTTATTAGGTGATGAGCTTTCATGGGCCAGACCCACTTCCTCAGATCAAATAGTGGAAGAAAATTGTCACATCCGTATATACCAACGGATACAATTAAAAAAATGAACACATATGAAAAGGACAAATCAAATTTCAAACAGAAGGGGGATGGGGGAAAGGAGATAAATGTCTGTGAGCTAATGATATTAGTGGTGATAATTGGGGAAGCTATCTTTGTAATGGGTAAGATAATTAGCATCTTTATTCAAACTTAGGTGTAAAGTGTCGAATTTAAGCATGAATGACAGTTCAGAGGATTCTCTTTCAAGTGTAGTCTTAAAAGGTCTTTGAAGCAGGATGCAGGTAATTAAGTCGTTGAGACAATGTCCTTCTGGTTGAAATGGCAAGAAACTGTTTTGTGGGCAGGATCACAAAGAAAAAAGTTTTTTGCCATTTCAACCAGAAAGGACATTGTCTCAACGACTTGATTACCTGCATCCTGCTTCAAAAGCCTTTTAAGACTACACTTAAAAGAGAATCCTCTGAACTGTTATTCATGCTTAAATTCGACACTTTACACCTAAGTTTGAATAAAGACGCTTACCAATTACAAAGATAGCTTCCCCAATTATCACCTCTAATATCATTAGCTCACAGACATTTACTTCACCTCCATCCCCCTTCTGTTCTGAAATTTGATTTGTCCTTTTCATATGTGTTCATTTTTTTAATTGAATCCTTTGATATATATGGTTGTGACAATTTTCTTCCACTATTTGATCTGAGGAAGTGGGTCTGGCCCACAAAAGCTCATCACCTAATAAACCATCTTGTTAGTCTTTAAAGTGCTACATACTCCTGTTTTTGTTTCAGCTACACCAGACTAACACGGCTACATTTCTATCACTTTTCATTCCAGTGGACTGCTTAGTCTGGTGTGTTTGCAGCTGATGGCCATATGGTGGCAGCAGAGTACATGGTTCATTTGTTCTTTTCTCTTATGCTACTTACCTTGCTACTGGAAAAGTAAATAATGAAAGGGATCTGCAGTTGGCTGTGCGCTTGAGTTACAACCCAGGAGAGACTAAAATGCTGCTCACCTGATTAGCAGAGTGCCCATAGCCAGCAGCATGTGTTTCTTCTGGTGGTGCACATGTGCACATTCCTTAGTCCAGATTGCAAAATTTATTCTGCACATGGATGAAAAAAATAGAGGGAACATTGTACTACTGTAGTGTGTTGAACTCTTCAGAAACCCTGTTTTGAGGAATCAAGCACTCTGAGTCTGAGAAACTACTTACTCTGAGGGCAGATCCTCTCAGTTGTGGAGCATGGCACATTACGTAGAAGGGTAGCTTGAACTATCACCTTAGTCTTTCCTGGGTGCAGGTTTGGTGAGTGAGGCTGAAGTAAGGAGAGAGAACGTGCCTGAGTGGAGCTGGGGAGGGGAGCCATGCCAGCCAGAAAGACAGCCCAGCAGCAGAGCCATGCTGGGAGCAGGGCAGCAGCCACAGAACATGAGGGGCCAGAACAACAGCCCAGGAGGTGGGGGAAGCACAGTAGAAAGTGGAGCTGGGTGCAGTGAGCAGCAGGGGAGACCCTGGGAAGAAGGGCCCTGACACCCTGAGCAAGTGTCTGACCTGCAGCACAGCTGGGGCCTGAGAAGGCAGCCTGGGGCCTGCAAGGAACAGACTGTGAAGTGCCCTTACACTCCACAGGCACTGTGTGTGAGGCCACTGTGTCTGAGCGGAGTGATATGCTTTCCAGTCACTTTTTAAAATTTGATTGCTGTTTAATCAATTGAATTTGCTTTGAACTGTACGTGATCATCAGTAGGGCTTGACAAATAATGTAATCTACTCGCCTATGGCGAGTAGATTGCAACCCGGAAGAGCCGGGTTCGAGTGATCTGCGCATGTGCGGATCACCGGACAGCGTGACTGGTGAGCGGGGCTCGCTGCGGTTTGGCAAGCCCTGATCATCAGTGGGTCAGGGAAACATTCAGTAAGAAGAAGGTTAGGGGTCAAGCCCCCAGGAATCCTGGACCCACCCTTACTGGGGTTTTGAAAACCCTGCCACACAGGAGAGTGGAAGGGGAGTGCTCGAGGTCAAAGAGGTCTCTGGATAAAGAAAGTGGGAGCGGCGTAGTGTAGAAGCCAGGAAAGTTCCTCACCATTCTCCTGCTTCCTCCAGGTGTGGGTTTTGGCTGGTGCATTGAGCAAGCTGGGGAATAATGCTGCTTGCGTAGGATGTAAAGGAAGTATAGATCTGAGCGTCATCTGTGTGCTGCTTGTCCTTCAGCCCGCAATGTCTTACGTGCTACAGGCACAATTGGGGAGTGGTGAAAGGTCGATAGAACCTTGCAGCAATCTTCAAATTACGCTGGTGGCGCAGTGCTTGTCCAAAGTGCACGTCTGGGTTCACTTTGAGGAAAAGAACGTGAGCCAGTTCAGAACTTCTTCACTTACCGCTGCAGCTTTTTGAGAACAGAAAAAAATTGGTAATCACTGGAGACAAATGCTATGGGGAGGCTAAGGAAGTCCAGCAGGCTGAGTATATAGGATATTTCCCTTGTTTCTGGCCAGGGGGTGATCATACACCAGAACAATGAATACTGTCTTTAGTCCATATTATCCACAAACTCTAGCTTTCTTCCTCTCACTGCTTTTTTTGGTTGCAGATGGCTGAGACAGGGCACATGGGTGATAATGTGTGTGTAGTTCAGGAGTCCTCAAACTTTTCACAGTCATTCCTCCCCCCTTCTGACCTGGCCTCGCAGGAGGGCATGGATAGGAATAAATGGACCCAGGCTGCTGCTGCTGCTGGGCGGGGAATGGAGTCATGGCTGGGAGCAGAACAGCAGCCAGGAGCTGATGCTGGGGCCAGTGCAGGTGCTGGAGGTCAAGGTTGGTGTGGAAAGAGCCATAGTCGAGAGCCAGGGAAGCAGCAGATCTGGGACTGGGTGGCCCTTCCGCTCTAACCCCATGGACCAGTCTTGTGCCCTCCATTCCCCTCCCCATATTCCCCAAATGTTCTTCTGCACCCACAAAGGGGACCACAATCTGTAGATTAGGAACCACTGTTGTAGCCATAATCAGGAAGTAGTTTTATTTATTCTTCTGTTCCCTGCTCTCTTGGATGAGTAGAGTTTCCTATATGTGTATTCTGGAATTCAGCAGGTGCCCAGGAATTTCTGGGATGAACCATGGTTGGTTTCCTTTTGCCTTGTGATGAGAACAATTCTTATTTCTGCCTGGGGTAAGGTGGCAATTCTTGTGATTCTACTGTCCATCTCCAGTAGGGTTGCCAGATGGTTTCAAGAAACATACTGGACACACTTGACGTTACATCACTATCTACAGTACACCTTATTTAGAAAATACTGGACATTTATATTTTCTGATTTATATTTTCTCAATTTGTTTCCCTGAACAGAAAGCTCAAATACTGGACTGTCCGGTTCAAAACTGGATACCTGGCAACCCTAACCTCCAGCCTCTGATGGCAGTTAGCCAGATGGGCAGCTGCGTGTGGCTCTGAGAATGAGCTGTCAAATGGAAAGTTCAGAGGGGAGGCTGGTCTGCTGTAACAAAGTGCTATCTGTATGGATAGCGAGGTCTCCCAAGCTACTAAACTGTGTGAACTTCATTTCCATATTGAACAGAACTCTCACAGATCTTCCAGGGCAGGTGTGGGGGGAGGGAGGGAGAAGCTGGTGTCTAGAATTTGATAGAGAAATGGGTTGCTCGTGTTTAATCTTACCTCTGGATTCTGATTAAGTGGATGCACTCCGGATTTTCTTTAGAGTGAGCTTTTCCTTTGTTTGAGCCTGGCAGAGAATAGAATGGTGACTCTGATTCCAGATTTTTCTCCCTCTCTTGAGTCTGTGACTTATTAAATATCCTGGAAGACAAGGTGAGCTAATA
Organism: Pelodiscus sinensis; assembly: GCF_049634645.1. NCBI lineage: Eukaryota > Metazoa > Chordata > Testudines > Trionychidae > Pelodiscus > Pelodiscus sinensis. The sequence goes on along the minus strand of NC_134713.1, from coordinate 96,194,067 downwards.
CCAGGCCTGAAACATCTCTCTGCCAGGTTTCTGGGATGCTGTCTGGGTTGGGTGACTTTGAATTTTCCAACCCTATGGGGAAGTTTTATTACAAGCTACCCAGCTGGCAAGGGAAATCATGTGAATGTTATGAGGGTTTGTTTAATTACTTTTATGTAAGCCCTGAAGAGTTCATCCATCTGTTCATTCTCTCAGAAGGGATTAAGTTCAGTTCTACTTAACGCCAGGAGATTATCTCACTAGGGCGAGATGATTCTCCACATACATGTGCAACTGTGTATGCACCATACTGTTCAACTGATTTATTTTAAAATATTTTTACCCATCCTCTCTATTTCAAATGTTCAAGGTGGCTTACAAAATGGCTAATGGAGGCTTTTTTATTCTTCATCAGGGATTTTTTAACATGTTTAGTTCTGGATCTATTTGAACCTGCTATCTTAGTGGTCATGCGTTGCTTGAAAAAACAGGTTTGCTTTGCGATACTCTATTCTGTGTATATATTTTCTGTTTGCAGGAGTGAATTGGGGGGGGGGGGGGGGAATAGGGGGCATACAAGTTTCAAATTTTGTTACATCCATGACCCTACAGTTTTCACCGCGTTGACAAAGACCAGTCCTTTTGCCTGTCTTCTAACTATGAAAATGGGATCCAGCCTCCTACCCAGCAGGCATTTCCTGTCTAAATGCAGACTTGGAATACAATGGCAGGGAAACAGAATCAGAATTAAGGTTGTTTGTGGAGCCTTAACTATAGTTTTCCAGGCTTTCAATGCTAGACTTTAAAATTCATCTGTGGGGCCAAAGCCTGCAACTTTCTTCTTCCCTATACCTGGAAGAGCCAGAAGACTGGTCCCTGGGGACATAGGAAACAGTCTGTTCTAGATATGGGTCACTGTTTGCTTGAAAACCTACCAACCCTCGAGTGAATAGAATTTCAGATGTCTACAGTGCAGGCCTTTGAGCTTGCCAAAAAGTGGGTACACTGCTAAGCATTTGAAAGAGTTTGTTGGGCCACAGAATTCATGGTGTTCTCCTGTGGGATTGGCTGCATTGCCTTAAAAATACTCTTGGGCAGTTGTTCTAACTGAAGAAAAATGCAATAACTTTGGGGCCATTTTCTAACCCCTTCACTGAGGACCATTGGGAATTTCAGCGAGAGCACTTGTGGAGAAAGATCATACTCAACATAAGTAAGAGCAACAGAATCTGCTCAGGGATGAATCAAAGAGGTTTTTTTTCCTGTGGATCTAACTACATCAGCACAAGAGCTAGGCAAAAATTCCTCTTGCTGCCAGAGGAAATAAATGTCACAGATTTGTGTGTGTGTGTGTGTGTGGGGGGGGGATTTCCTTTGATTTCTTAAAATGGAACACAAGAAATGGTATAAGTGGCCACTTGGGGTACGTCTACACTGTATTCCTCTTTCAAGAGAGGAATGCAAATGCAGACAAACGAAATTGAAAATGAAGCGCGGATTTGAATTTCCCACACTTCATTTGCATAACCGCGTCCGGCTGCTTTTTCTAACTACCCTATTTCGAAAAAAGAAATGCTGTCTAGATGTGGTTATTTTGAAAGAAACCTCTTCTTTCGAAATAACCCTTAATCCTCATTTTATAAGGAGTAAGCGTTATTTCGAAAGAAGGGTTTTCTTTCAAAATAACTGTGTCTAGATAGCGTTTCTTTTTTCGAAATAGGGTATTTCGAAAAAGCGGCCGGATGCAATTATGCAAATGGAGCACGGGAAATTCAAATCTGTGCTTTATTTGCAATTTCGTTTGTTTGCATTTGTATTTCTTTCTCGAAAGAGGAATGCAGTGTAGACATACTGTTGGACTGAAGAAGATGAATTGTTTGCCTACTGAAAATTCATGCTTTTGTCTTGGGAAGGAATGTCACAGCTTTTGCGGATAGAAAATGCTAAAAATAAATCCTGGATTCTGTTTACCATCTGGTTCTAAAATATTCAAATTTTCAAGTGAATATGTGATAATAGAGAATAATTTTCCCTGTGTTTGATCACCTTGTATTTCAGACTCTCTGCCCCTTCCTCCCCACAAGAACCTGTGACTAGTGTGCTGTGTACAGAATAGCAATGATTACAGTCACGGAAATTTGATTAGGAAGCTATCTTACCCATGCTGCAGTGTTCTCAGAATAGAACTGGTTACTTTGGAGTAGAAAGGATTCTTTGTGGGTCATAATTCTATTCCTACAGTTATTCATTTTTTTTCGTAACTGACAGCTTTGTCTCTTCACATGATCTGTGGGAAAAGTCTGCTTTGACAGAGAAGCAAGTATGTTTTGGCCTTTTCTCTGGCTGAGTCATATGGCAGGTGATGACACTTGGATGTGCTACAGTAATGGCATGCATAAAAGCCTGCACCCTATCAAAAAAGGATTTTGTGTCCATATGTTGCTGCAAGTGTTTTTCTAAATCAGTTGACTCTGTGAATGATTGCTGGCCATTTCCTTCACTGGGACAATATTCACATAACCCCTCTCTTCTATTAAAAAAAATTAAAATCTCGTATCGTAATGTTGGGGAGCACCTTCTCCAAAGCCTGGATTATAGAAATGTAATAATGTGCATCTCCGTCCAAGGAGTCCAAAAGGTTTTACCAATAACTACTTAAACCTTTGGGTCAGGTGTCATAGGAGGTAAACTGAGGCATTACTGTGTCTGCGTTGAGAAATTTAGAGGCCACAGACTTTTTCCCTTGGCTGATGCTTTATCTTCTCATTTGTTTTTTCTCTGCCAATTGAAAAAAACAAACCAAAACAAAACACAGCTTCCAATGGGAATTTGTTTTATTTATGTATGTAGTATTGCTGTAGCTGTGTTGGGCCCAGGATAATAGAGAGACAAGCCCAGGTGAGGCAATATCTTTTATTGTACCAGCTTCTGTTGGTGAGGGAGACCAGCTTTTGGCTACATGGAACTATATATTTGCACAAGGCCTAGCACAATGGAGTGCCTCCAGGCACTACCATAATGCAAATATTAAGTGACTCAACATAAGAAGATATTTTTATTAAGTTAAGATGCTGGAAGAATTCATGAATGTAGGAACATGGAGCCAAATTCTCAGCTTGAGTAAACTCAGTGAGCTACATTTGATGAGCTGAGATTGAGACCTGTCTAGGAAAAAAAAAATACTTCTGTGATGGGACCCATCTCTCTCTTCCTTCCTGTATCTATTCACTGTTACTTTCACAGTTGGGACTAGAGGTGGGCAACTAATACTGAAGTGTCTCTTGAATATTCAGTGGAATAGTGAAATGAGTGTGTTCTAGCTATAAACTTGCTTCTTTATGGTTGCTTTCTATAAGACAATTGAATGATAGCTTTACTTTGCTCTTTCTCTTGTTTCAGGACGCATTCACTTATTCACACGCCTCTCACAAACATACATTTCCAACCACATAGTTTCTGAGGCTTTGCTGAAATATTACAGTTTATGGGATTTTGGCAACAGGACGTGAACATTCTGTCCAGGAGCACTGTCTGCATTTCCTTGACTGAGCAAGATACTCCACTTTGGTCTGATAACACATACATTTTCTCTTTCTTCCTCCCAGCTCTTCATATTTTACTTATGCTGTCACACACTTGGGCGTACTCCTCAGTGTTGTTTTGCAACCATTTCTGACCACTGTTAGTCAATACTGTAAATTCTCTGCTGAAGGATTTACTACTTCTGGAGAAGAGCATTCTTGCCTGGGGTGGGCATGTAGTTTGGACAGAATTATTATTCCTCCTTATTTGTACTGCTGTAGTGCTTAGGAGTCTTAGTCATGAACCTGGCCCTGTTGTACAAATACAAATCACCACTGACCAGGCCATTAAAAATGCAGTTGGCATGGGGCTGGCAGGCTTCCCTAACTGGCTCTCCACAGCTCCCTGGAAATGACAGTCACGTTCCTGCATTTATTAGGTGGAGAGATGGCTGGGGGGGGGGGGGCATTCCACAGACTGCTCTCACCTGGAGTGCTAGAGCTTCTGGGGTGGTCCCTGAAGGCGGGTTCAGGAAGGGACACTAGCTGGGGCTGAAGGAAGGCATGTGGGAGGGAGCTATGGGTTGAGGAGTGTGTGGGGGGGTACAGACACTGGGCTAGAGATATGGGCTGCAGGTTAGGGCCAGAAATGAGGGCTTCCTAGTGTAGGCAGGGTCTCCAGGCTGGAGCAGGGAGTTGAGGGGCAGGGGTGGGAGGTGAGGACTCTGGGGTGGGGCCAGGAAGTGGGATTTGGGGTGCAGAAGGGGGTTCTGAGCTGAGACAGAGAATTGGGATGCAGGATGGTGTTCAGGGGAAAGGCTCCAAGTGGGAGTCTTGATGTGAAAGAGAGCTCACAGCTGGGGCAGAGAGTTGGGGTAAAGACTCCTGGCAGCACTTACCTCACGTGCCTCCCTAGAAGCAGAGACATGTATCTCAGCTCTTAGGTGCAGAAATGGCCAGAGCCCTCACCCTCTCATGCAACCCAGCCCAGAGCTTCCTCCCATTCTCTCAGCCCTTCATTTCTGCCCCCCCCCCCCCCCCGGGAGCATGCACACCCAGCTGGGGCCTTCCCTCCTTCCAACTTCCTTCCCCAGCCCAGTGAAAATGAAGGAATGAAGGTGCGTGAGAGTGAGCGACAGAGGGAAAGGGATGGAGTGAGTAGGGGTGGGGGGGCTCAGAAAAGGGGTAGGGTAGGTGTGGGGCAAGGGCATTCAGTTCTGTGAGATTAGAAAGTTGGAAAGCAGAACTTCATAGGAGTACCTCAGCACACTAGCGACCTAACTATTGTCAAGCTTTTTAGAGAGACAAGGTAGGATTTTTGGAGAGACGAGGTAATATCTTTTTGTTTCTCTCACCAGCAGAAGTTGGTCCAATAAAAGATATTATCTCCCCCAACCATGTCTTGCTCACATCCTGGGACCAGCATGGTTAAAGGAACACTCAACAGTCATATTTTTGTAGGCCTCATAGCAAAGGAGAGTTTTAAAGGAGGGTCATATAATTTAAGACCAGAAGGACCAACAGCTTGTTGGAATTCGCTTCACTGCAAGGCTCCAGAATCCCTGGCATTTGTAATGGTCCAAATGTGCAAACACCTATTTTCCATGGAAATTTCCTAGCAATATAGCAATAATTAATCTATTGTCCACATCAAGTGTTCCCTCAGAAACCACTTCTCTGACCTGAGGAAGTGGGTCTGGCCCACGAAAGCTCATCATCTAATAAACCATCTTGTTAGTCTTTAAAGTGCTACATAGTCCTGCATTTTGCTTCAACTACCCCAGACTAACACGGCTACATTTCTATCACTATTCTCTGACCAAGATATTGCCAACAAAAAGAAGCTTTTAAAGCACCTCTGAGGCCCCAAATGAAATGTTGTCAAATAATCCATTTAAAGGACAATTCTGCTGATATCTGTTGCTTGTGTGACTTTGGTTTATCTTTTTCATGACAAAGTTTTTGCATACAATAAGGCTTATTGTCTAGCCCTCTGCTATTTAATAATCCTGAGTACCTTCCATCTTCAGAGCTCTGTGTTGTTTTCTAATCCTTCATAAATCCTGGCATAAGGGATGTGCCAATGGGGGGCCAGGAGTTGGAAGAATAGGAAGGGGAGCTGTAGTTTTTATTCCTATGGAGATTACACACAGCAGTCCTTGTGGGAACAGGCTGCAGTGGTCGCTAATGCCCTCTAGGTCTGTTCATGTTACACTGCGGACCTACTCTGTGCCCTATAGCATCCCAGAATTTGGAAGTTGCAAAAGTGGCTTAAAGTCACTTCAGCTCTGCTTCTCACAGGTCTGGGGAGATCTGAGCTGCTCCATTTAGAAGCTCAGAACAGAATCTCATCTCCTGGCTCCTACCCTTGTGCTATGACTGCTCAGGCAGAACTCTTCTTTAGATTCCACATGAACAGGCCACATCCTCCTTTTCGTGTTTGGTATTGAGCCAACCATATTGTCACCACTGTGAGGACATACTCATAACTAGTTGTCATCATAATCTTTCCTGTAACCACTCGTCAAGAACACAGGATTATGACTTCCACAGCAGAAGTGGATCAGTCCTTAGAATCAAAGTTCCTGGTATTATGTAAATCGCCTTAGGTTTAAAAGGAGTGGGAGAGGAGGAAGGCTAGCAAGAAAATAAACATTGTCTTTAAATAGAAAGGCCTACTTCTCAGTTACATCTGGCCCTTTACACCTATGTTAAAGCTTCTGGGTGAAAAAGAGCCAGAAGATATAATGAAAATCAGGCCCAAATAGAGAAGTTTCACAAGCAGTAGTGGCTTTTTGCTTTGAAACATCCTGAAACCTCTATCTGGACTGGCCCCGGTGTCTGAACACATGAAGAAAACTTCAATGCTTCGCTTTAGTGTGTGAGACAAGAAAAACGCGTATATTTGCAACAATATGGATTTCACAAGAGCTCTTTAATATACTTTGGAGCATGGAATGAGAGATTATGGATATGGAAATCATTGCACCTCATTTAACGGTCATCAAGGACTTTTTGGCATGTGAGGAAGATAAATCTTTAGTGCAGAATGTGCATGGACAGGTGGTGGAGAGGGATTGTATATAAATATGATGTTGAGCTAGCACTACCTCTATTCTTTCTTTGAAGTCCTGGTCAAAGCACTCCTATGGTACCATCATTGCTGTTTCTTCATCTAGACCACTCAAATATCCATTCAGATTAAGCTCAGAAATTAGAATGTCCTTGAGCCACTGATCTTAGCTCAAACCAGCATGCTTTGGATGGCAACAGAAATGCTACATGAGCCGAAAGAAGCCACCTTCTCCCCTTGCAAGTACGAGCTGTGTTTTCTTGTCTAAACTGGAAGTTGCCCTATATATGTCTCACACCATTCCATTCATGAAATCTATTTTCTGTTTACAGATGCTCCATAAATGTTTGCATATACACCTGTGGGGCTGATATCTGAGCTTGCTAATATTGATGCAAAACTTCCAGTGACTGCCATAGGAGCAGGCTTGTGGGCCTAAGCAATTCTTTTTGCCTCTGTAAATGGAGGTTCACCCTTAAACACTGGTAACAGGAAAAGAATTGATGAGTAAAATTCTCCTCTTCCATCTGCACAGCAGAACACATGTCTGGTGTTCATTCTCCCCACGTAGATGGCTCTCTCATTGACATCAGCGGAAATTCTGCTCAGGCAAGGAGAGAACTGTACTGGAGTTGAAAGCCACTGTGTGGATCTGAGAAAAATAGCCCTTTATGGTTTGGTTGGCTTGTTGTTTTGCAATAGCTTGTTCAATCCTATGCAGGCTATAATTTTCCCCTCAGAGCTTCAGCTCTCCTGCTGAGTGGGGTGGAGATCAAGGGGGGTCAAAGAGACAGTCAGGACGTTGTGCAAGCAGCTTATTGTTTAACCATGACTATGCAAACACAGGATTGGTTTAATTTCTTTCCCCCTTTCCTGCAACAAGTCTCCTCCCCGCAGGTTAATATAGTTCATGAGTTTTGGACAGCAGTCACACGAAGCGTACTGCACCCTTTCCTCAGGATGTATCCATTGCAGTGTAATCTTTATAAAGACCAAAGACTGAACTGCAAGGTTAGGGTCAGGCTACAACACGTGGAAAAGAAAAACTGTCCCCCAGGCTTCTGGTAAATGTCAAAGTGATGAGTGCTGTAAAAGCTGCCAGGGTGAGAAGAATCTTCCCAGCCTATCCATGAACCTTTGTCACCGTATTGTGTAGAAGAGAAACACATGCTGCTGTGCATGATAAAAGGAGTGCTTCTATTTTTGCTTTTGGCTGTGTAATTTCCCTACCATGGGTTCCTCTTTTAAAGGGCTGAGAACTCCTGAAACCAAGTGGCTATGGGGGCTGCTGGATGAAGTACAAAGTGGGGCCTCTTCTCATTCCATAGAATCATAGAACACTAGAACTGGAAGGGATCTCGAGAGGTCATCAAGTCTGGTCCCTTGCCCTCATGGCAGGACCCAGTACTGTCTAGACCATCCCTGACTGACATTTATCTAACCTATTCTTAAATATCTCCAGAGATGAGGAGTCCACAACCTCCCTAGCCAACTTATTCCAGTGTTTAACCACCCTGACAGTTAGGAAGTTTTTCCTAATGTCCAACCTAAACTTCCCTTGCTGTAGTTTAAGTCCATTGCTTCTTGTCCTATTCTCAGAGGCCAAGGAGAACAATTTTTCTCCCTCTTCCCTGTGATACCATTTAAGATACCTGAAAACCGCTATCATGTCAAATTGGAGAAATGGTCTGAGGTAAACAGGATGAAGTTTAATAAGGACAAATGCAAAGTGCTCCACTTAGGAAGGAACAATCAGTTTCACACATACAGATTGGGAAGCAACTGTCTAGGGATCTAGGGGTTATAGTGGACTACAAGCTAAATATGAGTCAGCAGTGTGATGCTGTTGCAAAAAAGCAAACATGATTCTGGGATGCATTAACAGGTGTGTTGTGAGCAAGACACGAGAAGTCATTCTTCCACTCTACTCTACGCTGGTTAGGCCTCAGTTGGAGTATTGTATCCAGTTCTGGGCACCACATTTCAAGAAAGATGTGGAGAAATTGGAGAGGTTCCAGAGAGGAGCAACAAGAATGATTAAAGATTTAGAGAACATGACCTATGAAGGAAGACTGAAAGAATTGGGTTTGTTTAGTTTGGAAAAGAGAAGATTGAGGGGGGACATGATAGCAGTTTTCAGATATCTAAAAGGGTGTCATAAGGAAGAGGGAGAAAACTTGTTCATCTTGGCCTCTGAGGATAGAACAAGAAGCAATGGGCTTAAAGTGCAGCAAGGGAGGTTTAGGTTGGACATTAGGAAAAAGTTCCTAACTGTCAGAGTGGTTAAACACTGGAATAAATTGCCCAGGGAGGTTGTGGAATCTCCACCTGTGGAGATATTTAAGAGTAGGTTAGATAAATGTGTCTCAGGGATGGTCTGCCATGAGGGCAGGGGACCAGACTCGATGACCTGTCGAGGTCTCTTCCAGTCCTAGTATTTTATGATTCTGTGTCCCCTCTCAGTCTTCTCCTTTCCAAACTTAACAAGCCCAAATCTTTCAGTCTTCCTTGATAGGTCATGTTCTCTAGACCTTTAAACATTCTTGTAGTTCTTCTTGGACTTTCTCCAAATCTTTCTTGAAATGTGCCGCCCAGAACTGGACACAATATTCCAATTGCAGCCTAATCAGTGCAGAGTAGAGCAGAAGAATAACTTCTCGTGTCTTGCTCACAACACTCCTGTTAATGCATCCCAGAATCATGTTTGCTTTTTTTACAACAGCATCCATCTGTGTAAGGTAAACCTCACCGCCACGGAATGGGGAGTTCCTCCTCTTTGCAACAGCTAATTTGTCAGATGTCCTAATCTATTCCTGAAATGAAATGCAGGTGGGAATCATAACCTCTTTCCTCAAAAACACCCGCCTTATCTTTCCATTGCACTTTGAAGACGGGCCTTTCTCTGGCTCAAGGTGATTCTCAGTTGTGATTTTGGGCCATTTGTTTAATGCTGTCTCTCTTATGCACTATAGAACTTTGCCCGGGGGGGGGGGGGGGTCCAGTTAGGCATTTTGCCCCTAATTGTAAGGAAAATGTAGTGCTACCCCCAAATGCTACATTGCCAGCCTCAGAAACCTAAGCTGACTTTGTGGAATTGTGCAAGCCCCCCACCCCCTCATTTTTCATCTTTCTGACTGCATAGAACCACCTCCTGGGGTCCACTATCAACACACAGAGAAACTACCAGCGAAAGTGCCAGTGGTGATTTTTTTTTTAATCTGGCAGGAGCTTTTCAGCTCACTTCAGACTAGTAGTCAAAAGTCATCAAATAGTACAAATGTTCTGCCATTACTATTTTGAGTCAGTGACCCTGAGAGGGGCACCATGATCTGACCCAATGTCTTTAGGGGAGCTCCCCTTCTACTAAGAGGAAAATGTAAGGAGATGTATATGGCTGTCTAAATGCATGTAATGCTTCATCTATAAACTGGGTGCAAGTGTGTGTGTGGGGGGCGGGGAGGAGAGAATAAAATCTTAGGGTATAAAGTTTTTGAACAGATAAGCCTGGGGGAAAGTGGCGTAAAAATCAGGAAAAAGGCTTTTTTTCTATTACATAGTATCTGCTTGCCCTGACTCTTCTTCCTCTGTCCTGCCCAGTCCATGAATAGGTGGTTAGGAGGTGCTTCCTGCAAGTCATTTCACTATCTCTGCTGGAGAATCTGAGCTAGGATTAAAAACAGAGGTTGGCTTGAGGGTGAGGAGTAAGGGTGACTGATCTCAGCTGATGGGAAAGTATGACTCTCAAGTGAACTGGCCTATTTCCCAAAAAGAATCCACCTCCGTGGAAAAGAGATTAATAAACTACATCCAGTGGTTACACCAGGCTCAGGACAGCAGTTTACATTGTAGCCACCGGATGAGGAGTTTCAGTATGTTATAAAGTGATTATTTATATCTTCCATTTAAATGACACATTTGTTTCCCTAAAACAGAATGATTGTATAAAGTGCTATTTTTTATGTTTTATTAGGTTCTAAATATAAAGCAGGACAGAAGGGTGTGTATCTGCAGCACTGATTGATTTGTGCCGGATGGGAGGAAGCTAAGAATCTCCCACCGCTTCTCCAAATGATCTGTTCCCTGGACAGGGGCTCCAGAATAGGGGTGGGGCAGAGGGCCCTATTGCTTTTTACCAGTCATAAGGATGGTGACTGGGAGAAGAGAGTGAGTGGGAGTTGGGGTGTTGGGGGGAAGAGGTAGCCTGGTGTGGGTTTTGGGGGAAGAAGCAGTGTGGAGACAGGGTCTTGAGGAAGGAGTGGTGCGAGGGTGGGGGCTCGTGGAGAATAGTTGGTACAAGGACAATGGGTGGGAGGGATATGGAGAAGGAGCAGCTTTGGGGGTAGAGAACAGTTTGGGCCTCTCTGAGGCCCCCCCCCCACACTTTTAGGATGCCTCCACCATTCCTGCCTCTGGGTCTATATGTAGAATAACTTCTCAGTCTCTGAATGAATTTTCCCTGCTGCTTCTACATGTATTGCTTCTAGAGATGCCCGGGGGTGTTGTGTTTTTCCCAGGTTACTAAGTGGAAGCCTGGTTCTGTGTATTACAGTTGAATAGGAACCCCAAGATCTCAAACCCCGACCTGCATGCCGCCAGCTCCACCTGGCAGAAGGGTTATGTACGTGATTTACTAAACAGACAGTTTGCCTTGATCTACTGCTTTAAGACCTTCCTGAGGCTCCCCTTCCAGGAAGTCACAAAAATGTTCCCATTAAAATGACTTCAGCATAGTGTGTGCTTTTAGTAATACCTAACAGTGAGCACATGTACAAGTCTCACTAGGACCACATACGAAGGAATGTTAAGTTTTCTAACCACATAGTGGTTCCTTCGTGAACTCAGACAACTAATGGCTCAGGGCAAACTTTCCTGGCTGGTTCTTTGCATCCGGAGGAGAGAGGCTTTCTTAATTTGAAGGAACAGCCTTTATCTCTCACATAGAGGTATCCAGTTCTGCCTGAACATGGTGATGATGGGCCTTTTAGAAATGCAGAACAGAGGCAACTATGGGTGAGTTTTTAAAAATCTAAATTTTAAAAAGGGAAGGCTGAGACAAACTTGATATTTCCATGACAAGCTAACAATTTTTTTCTGATTAAATAAATTAAGCCCAAGATCTCAGCCAAGTCCAATGAAATTCATTGTTAAGACTGACTTCTACTGTAGGACTTTCCTACTTTAGAGTTGGAATCTCAGGGCTTGTAAGGAATAACTTTTGAGGCTTTTCCATATTCCTCTGTGAGGGCTAAATTTTCCCTATTGTTGAATTTCTAGAAATTTCTCTTTAAATGCTTTCTCTTGTAACCATTTTTTAAAATCTTCTGTCAGGACAGGAAGGATGGGTAAAGGTATAGCACAAGAATAGGGAACCTCAGGCCCAGGGGCCGGATGTGAACCCCCGCTTGCCTGGATCCAGTCCCCAAAGCTCATACCCCCACCCAATATTGGAGAACCCACGCTGGCGCTCCAGCCTCTCTGCTGCCCCATCACAGGGCTGGAGCACATAATCTACTAGGCTGGGCCCTTCTAGGCTCTGGTGTGAGAGGGGAATGCGGGGGATGTCAGGGGCAACATCAGTGCAGAGGTTTTTTTTGTGTTTGTGGCCCCCGACTGATTTTTCTATGGATCAGCAGCCCCAACCCAAAAAAGATCCCCCACTCCTGGTGTAGAGGAAATCTTTCCACAGGCTTGCTTTCTAAATTTCCAGTAGTTACTTGGTTCATGGCAGCCTGAGGACAGTCTTTCATATAGTATTTGAATTCAGATTTTTCTGATCCAGTTGGGATCAGAATTAAAAAGAGCAAAAACCCTTAATCTGATTTTTACTACTTTGGAACTCCAGAAAATGTTAAGTGTGAGTACAGAGAACATGCAATTCAGTGTGAGCAGAGAGGACTCTATGTGGACTGACTCTGAGTCAAGCTGGCAGAGTATAGAATATTTGTTTTATTAGACCCATTTTTTTAAACCAGTGGGAATGCTAAGAAAGCTTATCTGACAAATCCCAGTCTCCCAGTTTTCCAGATGAGCAGAATGAGTTTAGTGCAGTAGGTTCAGTACTATTGTGGTACAGTCATATTTTGTACTTGCATTGTACATTCCATCTAGGATGTTTTAAAATACTGCATGAACATTAACAGTCCAAGCCTCATGACATTCTCTCTGAGGTAATGTTAGGTATAAGCCACTTTTTTTTTTTGCAAAAGGAGAAATTAAACATACAAGCATTAAAGAGCTGATCCTGTTCCCACGGATGTGAATGGGTGTTTCATTGCTGATTTCAGTGGGAGCAGACACAGAGCAAGCCAATGCAGATCCAGAAAGAGAACTTTGATCTCCTGACTTCCAGTTATGTGTTCTAATTGGTTCCTTTCTGTGGCCCTGCAACGCGCCCATATCCAGTGTGTCACTTCTAACATTTTCACTGCAGAACTTGCTATGATGTTGATGCTCTAATTTGGTGATGTTCAAATTTAACCCTCCTAGCATCCAACTTAAAGTATTATCAGTTCTGTATTACAGGAAGGGGAACTGAGGCACTGAAAGATACAGTGCGTTGTCCAAGATGACACAGGGGGGTTCATGGCAAAGCCAGGTACAATTGCCGTGGCTGTCCTTTTTCTCTGTTAGTAAATTAAAGCATTTACTAAAAGTGCCATATTAGGAAAAGTTAATCATACCAAGATGTGCTGGCTACAAAGAGATCTAGAAAAGTGGAAAGCCCATTTTACTGAACAGTGATAATAGCCGTACAAAAGAATGCCAGCCCTGAAAGCTTCATCTGTTAGTTTTTGAGCTATGGGCATGTGATATCAAGTTACTGTTGTTTGTGTCTTGATTAATATTGTCTTCCATACCACTAACCTGCCTAATCTATTGGGATGCCATCATAACATGGTCTGGAACATGTTATAAGAACCAGACTAGAATAGAACAGAGAAATTAGTACTGGTAAATACATAATATCGAGAAATACTGATGTTACATTAGCTACAAATAGGAGTGTCTAATGGTCTTGAATGCCATCTTTATAGAGAATCTGACTCTAGTGTTAGTTACACCAGTCTCTGGTGTTATTTCACACTGTGAGTTAACATGTTATATTCTATCTTCGTTCAAATGATATCTGGTATATGTTACAACTAGGCACATAATATGGTTCTGACTTAATGGCCTGGACTGTACACAAATGTCGGCACAACCTCACCAGAAAGAAACTTACTTTCTAGAGCTGGAGTTTAATGTTTTGTCGTATGTCATTTGAAAAGGAATTTCTCCTAGACTTTCATTGAAACCTTCTCACATTTCATATGCCCTCAATATCATGAACATTTGGAACCTCTGTTTTGTGTAATACATGAACTCATTAAAAGACTTAAATTAATCATCCTTAGTATAGCTATTCTTCAGTTATATGCCTACACTTTGAGAAATAAAATGACACTGATGGGGGCAACTGGAAAATACTTTGTAGGGTCAATATCCAACTCAAAAAAGTACTCTTAACTAGTTCCTCTTAGTTGGGCAATCTGACCTACATAATGATATTTTTTTTTGTTTTCTCTGCAAAAGACTTAGAAGACCTGTCATGGGGAGAATTCCAACTTTTTGCCTATCTATTCCCCCATCACTGACATTCCTATTATAATGATATTAGAGAGAGTTAAAATTCAGGGGGAGGGAGGGAGACCCTGAGCTATTAGCTTCATTCTGCAGTCCCCACTTAACGAGCAAATGTACATCACTGTCAATGGAATGTTTTGCTTTAATAACCACAGTTTGAGCCCACGGGTCTGTAAATGTTGATGGCAATACACCTAATTCCCCATCAACTTTGATGCTGTGCAGGAAGTCCCAGTAAAGCTCTTTTCTTAGCAGACTCATGGGTTCTGTGACTTTCAGTAAAATGCCTCATTCATGAAATGTTGCTATTAAGATGATAATGAGCTATGCTGTTAGCTTTCTTGAATATTTCCTAATGTGTTTGAAGGATGATACGTCGTCTATCATACAACGTTTTATGCTTTCCCATAAATATTTTACCCCCATGCACACAATCTGTGTGTGGTGAAACGTGAAATTGTCAACATGGGTATTATTTGCTTGTCTGAACAGTAATTTTCAGCTCATGAAGTTGTTTTGAAATTTCTAGTACCAGTTTTTAGTTTTAAAGCATCATTAGACAAGATGTGATGGCTTTAACACCATTTGGAACAATACCCACACAGCATGGCTGACTAATAAAGAAACAAATAAGCTCTCAGCCATACCTGCACAGCTAATCTCCTTGCAGAATGCAGCTGTCATTCTTTGAGGGAAGGCAATGCTTCCCTTGATGTGCCATTCTCATGCTGTGAGCTCACCTTCACTTTGATAGCCTCTTACATCCACTTCTCCCAGACATCATTCTTTATTTATGGCGTGTAGAATAAAGATTCCCAAAGTGAATATCTCCATTTGCCATCAAACTTACTCCTTGCCCTTGGAACACCTTGCGATGCATGTTGCAAGTCACAAACACTTATTGGAACAAACATCAGGTGTTAATTGAGGCCCCAACCCAGCAAAGCAATTTAAACATACAGTTAACTTTCAGGATGTAAGGAGTGTCACTAAAGTTGTGCCATATAGAACATAGAATCATTACAGGTAACAGCTGCAGATGTGATAACGAAGGGGGAAATGATAAAAGTGAAGAGGATAGATCACTGATTCAGAGCAATCTGGATCTCTTGGTAAACGGGGCACAAGCAAGGAAGGATTGCTAAATGTAAACATGTACATTTAGGAACAAGGAATGTAGACCATATTTGCAGCATGGGGGATTCTAGTCTGGGAAGAAGGGATTGAAAATGATTGGGGAGGTTTTGATGGAGAATGAGCTCATTGTGAGCTGACAGTGTAATGCTGTGGCCAAAAGGTTTAATGCCATCCTAGGACACATGAACGGAGGAATATGGAACATGAGGGAATAAGTTATTTTATCTTTGAATTTGGTGCTAATATGAAATTTGCTGGATTTGTGTGTCCAGTGTTGGTGCCCCCAATTCATTCAGGGTGAAGCTAAATTGGAGAGTGGTCAGAGAGGAACCATGAGAATGATGAAAGGATTAAAAAACACACCTTGTAGTGATAGACTCATGGAACTTAATCTATGTAATTACACTAAGAGAAGGTTAAGGTACAACTTGAGCACAATCTAAAAGTAGCTGGATGGGGAGCAAATATTTGACAACAGGCTCTCCAATCTAGCATAGAAAGGTAAATGACTTGCCCAAGGTCACAGAAAAAGTCCGTGGCAGGATAAGAAACTGAACCCAAGTTTCCCTAAGTCCCAGGCAAGTGGATCACCCTTCCTCTCAGATAGTAATGGTGCATATCAAGTGTCAGGTAAGTGGAAGGCCTTTTTCAAGGCACTCAGAAGCAGATGGATATAGTACTTGGAAATCCCTGACACTAAGCCCTGTGCTTAATCCACTAAACCATGTGGCTGTGTCTAGACTGGCAAGTTTTTCCGCAAAATCATCTGCTTTTGCGGAAAAACTTGCCAGCTGTCTACACTGGCCACTTGAATTTCCGCAAAAGCACTGACGATCACATGTAAGATTGTCAGTCCTTTTGCGGAAATACTATGCTGCTCCCATTCGGGCAAAAGTCTTTTTCTGAAAAACTTTTGCACAAAAGGGCCAGTGTAGACAGCAGAGATTGGTTTTCAGCAAAAAAGCCCCAATCACAAAAATGGCGATCAGGGCTTTTTTGCGGAAAAGCTCATCTAGATTGGCCACAGATGCTTTTCCGCAATCTAGACGCACTTTTCCGAAAATGCTTTTAACGGAAAACTTTTCTGTTAAAAGCATTTCTGGAAAATCATGCCAGTGTAGACGTAGCCTGTATGTATGGAGCCCCCTCCCCCAAGTGGTATTATGACCCCAAGTGACAATAACCAATATTCATTTGCCAACATTGAGATACCCGTGATTTCATAGGATCTTTGGAGAAAATTTTAATTTTTTTTCAAAATATTGCTTCCATCTTTCGTAATTACACAGCTCTAGGTCATATGCACCTTCCTGGCAACAGGCTTCAGTGTGGCCAACTCTTATGATTTTATCATGAGTTTTGCAATATTTGCTATTTTTGAGTCCAAGCCACAGCTCTGTGATAACATCAAAATCTCAGCTTTCGTTCAAAGCAGTAAGCTTGTGGCCCTGGTGGTTGAAGACTGGACTTGAAGACAGGACCCAAGTGCATTCTAAAAGTAAACAAAAATCCTATTTTTAAAAGTCTTGTGATTTTTTTTTTGAATGAATCAGGATTGGCAATAATACAAGCTATAGCTCTTCTTTCCGTTCATTACATTAACGGGAGTTGAGACAGATGAAAAGTTTCTTTGTCTTGACAGCTGCTGTATAACATTGGGTAATACAGCATTACACTGCCAGCTCGCAATGAGCACTTGGGCAGCCACTCAGGAGCGATTCAGATGCCACCCAGCTGATTAGCAGAGTGCCCACAGCCAGCAGCATGTGTTTCTATGGATGGTGTCCATACCTTGGTGCAGGTCACAACATTTATTCTGCACATGGATTGAAAAAATTAGAGGGAACACTGACAACAACCAGGTCTCCGTTTACTGACTGTGAAGTGAAATGCAGAGATATCTGCCGGAGCTGTACTGTGTGTTACACTGGCCTCTCGGTTCCGTAAAACACAGTTTCTAGTTGGCTTGTCTGAAACGGGTGAGTTTAAAAGGAATCATACTGCCTGCTGGCTTGTTCACAGCAGGAACCAAGAGGCAGGTTGCATACAAGGTTCCTGTTCCTGCAGAGCATGGTAAAGATGTCCATTACTTCTGCCTACAATTTAATTTACCAAGAAGTTATTTCCTGGAGCAAGAAGGCCTATTAACACCTATACCCTCTCATGCAAGCAGGCTTCTTGCCTGCCTCTACTCCCTTCCACCTGTTGTGTCTTTCAGCAGCATGATCTGTAAATGCTCTTTGAGTTGTTTTTACTTGAAACATTTCATGAGCACAGGGGAGAAAAGAGCCACTAGGTGGTACTGTGACTCTACAGTATATATATTATTCATACAACCTCAATAGAATGGATGTTTGCTTTCAATCTGCATCAAAGACAGATGTGGCTGAGCCAATAGAGTGTGTGGTTTAAAGATTTCCTTCTCTAGTCTTTGGCTGATAATCCTTAATCATTTACAAGGGAGTTTCTTTGGACAGAGTATGGTTCAATACTCTAGTTAGTTCTTTCTTAGAGCTAGTTTCTCCTCTTCACTATCATGAATGGAAAGAACTCAACCATAATTGAAGAGCCTTAGAGATTTGATGCTTAGTCTGGGGATAAACTCCCCAAAATATGGATGATGTTTGGGAGCAGTATGAGAGGAGCTCCTAGGACCTACTTCTGTACAAATAATTAATAATGATGCCTGTACATATGTTTACATATTAATAGATCATCATCTGTTGATACACAAACAGCATTCTTCATAAGTAATAAATGTTCCATAATGATGTTGTTAAGCACTGGAAATTGCTTGTGTTTTAGCAGCCATCATCAGATGGTTGACTAAATTTATTTAAACCTCTGAGCCTGTACAATGGGACTGGGAATCTCATGAGAAAAGACTCTTATGGCTGTATGACTTTTCCCTAAATGATCAGCATGCAGAAATATAAATGGTTTGCAAAGAGGGAAAATAACATAAATTAAAACATGGAATTAGCCATCACCTTCTTGTGCTGGTTTAAAAGCTTATTTCTGATTTAATTTAAATGTTAAGTGAAAGATTTAGGCAGTGCCAATCTTTTCCAAACTGGTTTAACCAACCTTAATACAGTTCCCTTTTTGAGACTATTTCCCCACTAGTGGCACTTGGATGGTGAGGCTATTTATGAGCCCTTGTTTGCAATATATATATCATTTATACAAATAAATCTCTCCCCCAGTTGTACAGGTTGGATGAGTGTATGTGGCTAGTGCAGCATAACATCCTGAAGTACAGCTGGTCAAAATAACACTGTGGGGAAAGGGAGAAAACCTTATTTGCAAAGAAAGTTCCTACTACTGTGAAATGTAATGTACATAAAAAGTACAACTCTGATTCACCACTGCCTTTCTCCAATTTTATGTTGATGTGTCACCATTCAAATCCATAGCATTAAACTTGTAAAAGTAGAACGACCCCCTTGTTGCATAATTTCTTCTGTCGCTTCTAATTGGGTGTGCCCATTAATTCAAACTAGTGGCTGCAGCTAGATCCTATGGTACAGGATTATAGCCATCCTTTTTGGGGTAACTTATATCCACAGGTACTTGCTAGACATATTTTCACAATGATTTTATTGTATTTACCCCTTTAGAAAGGATGTAAGTAAATATTCCATTCTACATCTGGCTCATTGCAAGTGAAAGAAACAATACTTTTAGTAACACAGACCATGACTGATCCTCTGTATAGACTGGTATAAAAGGGGTGACTGCAGCCAAGGATAGAATACCTTTAGTCCAGAAACTGAAGAGAAATGATCTATGAGGCCCTTTCTTCCCTCCACCCCAGCCTTGGAGACCCTCATGTTGGAGGCATGCCAAAATAGGAAGGACAGGTCCCAGTGCTGAGTGCTATGGCCATTCTGGGTTGCTGAGCCAACTACTGACAGCTACATAGAGGCTGCAGTAAACCTTAGCCAGTCCTCAAACCACTGCAGATTGTGCTAAGGGCCATAGCAGTACAGCTGCAGGCTGAATCCAGGTGGCATAAAAGTGATTTAGTCCCATGATTAAGGCGCATAAAACTGTTGCAGTGTTTTAGCATGGTTTACCTCACCGGATAGGAATAGAAATCTGTTATAACCATGACTGCATTGAACAGAGGCAGATCAAGAGAGGAACCTTGGAGAAACAGAAGAGAGAGCCACTGAAAACCTACCACTTTATTTTGTAGATGATGGGGAGAGGCCCTCAACCACAAGGCAGCTAGAAAGATTACAACCTGTGTTCAGTAGCTAGAGAGGGGAGCATAGCTAGCAAATCATCTCTTCCACCACCCTTTCAGAGGGTTTCCAGAGAGTGTAAGAAGTCTACAAAGTATGTCTCAGTAGCTGTTTCCCTTTATAGTGAGGAAGCATCCATGAAACATTGATGATACAGAACTCTATTTAAGTCCCAACTACTTTAGATTGCAGAACCAGCTACATGATGGTAGAACCCTACCTTAGGGAGAGGTTATTCTCCTACAAAAAGAGAAATCCAAGCGCTATGGTAAGAACAGTGTGAAGTGAACATGACTCACTACTGGAACAGACTTTGACAGGATTAAACAAGAAATGAAATTGACCCAGCCTTACAACAGAAAGTGTTATACCAGATTGAGGGGTGAAGGGAAACGCCCAGGCACCTTTAAGCATGGAATTTTAGAGATGAAATGGTTGCATGTGATAAGATTTTATGCTAAGGCCATTGGGGGAGATTTTCAAAGCCCAACTGCCAATTGTGCCTTTGAAAATCTCCCTTGTTGTGTAAATTCACCATGGAATGAGAGTCTGGAAACTAAACATAAACCATGGTGTCTATAAATCTCTGTCACGCCCTTATTTCAGCATCTTTCTATGGGTAGAAGTGCCTCCTTTTTGGGAGGCTTGGTTTGGAGTAATTGTTCTTTTCCGGTGCTTAGTAACTGTGGCAAAACTTCCACAAATGTTTTACATTTCCTGAAAAGGAACTATAA
Source organism: Pelodiscus sinensis (assembly GCF_049634645.1). Lineage (NCBI taxonomy): Eukaryota > Metazoa > Chordata > Testudines > Trionychidae > Pelodiscus > Pelodiscus sinensis. The sequence goes on along the minus strand of NC_134713.1, from coordinate 96,173,750 downwards.
TATTGGGTAATAGGATTATAAAATGCAAAGACTCTTCGCTAAATGTAGAATGCTTCTCAGAAGCTGGGGCAGGGAACACTAATTTTGGTGCAAGACAGTTTGCAGTGATCATTCTTTGGAATGTGTGTAATGACAATTCTTGAACAGATAGAAGTGAAGACACACAAGCCTTACCCTAAGAACTGAAGTGTTTTGTATCCCACATTTCAGTAGTAGTTGAGGTGAATTCAGTGAAACTCAGAAATAGGCCTCCAAGGGGCTATTTTGGAAGTTTGGGATTTCCAGAAAGCCACGCCTTATTTCTTCTGGAAATGTGCTCTAAGGAATGTCTGCACTAATTATTTAGAAATAACTAAATTCAAAATAACTCTTGAAATAACAAAATCAAAATAGCTTGTCCCCGCTACGGGGAAGCCTCAAATTAGTCCGAGGCAGGCTCCATTAAAGTGAACGCACTACCTCAACTTAGAGCCTCAGGAAGCCCTGGGGAGTAATTACTTCAAATTTCTCTGGGAAGTAGTTACTTTGAAATAGCAGCAGTGGAGTGTCCACACTATCGCTATTTTGAAATAAGCTTATTCCTGGAGGAAAGCAGAAGTACAGATTTTGAAATAACCAGCCCCTTATTTCAAAAGAATGGGCTTGGTGATGTGGATGCTCCTCTTATTTCAAAATAAGGGGGGTTATTTTGAAATAACTTTCTAGTGTAGCACAGGGCTTCAATGAAGACCAGGAGAATGTCAGATAGAGTTCCTACAGTGGAGTTTAGACTGTATTTTTACTAGACAAAACACAGCTAAGATTTGTAGATGTCAGAACTGGGACTTTTTTCTTGGGCCTAAGCAGAGAACTCTGGAAGGTCTCCAAACCTTTATAACTGTTGTGTGTGTGGGGGAGTCGGGTGGGGAGTGGGGGGGGGGGGGAGGTGTTTTGTTTTTTAAGGAGGAGGAGTACAAGATGTCTCAAAGAGTTTTGGCATGAAATTCACTGAAAACAGTCCAGACTGATAAAAATCTTCAGAACCTCTCTGGAAAGTTTTGCCATTATTATTATTAATAATAAAACTACCTGAGATGCAATGTTTTTCTGAGCCTGGGATTCAGTCTGCTAATCCTTACCTTTGGAATAAAGATTGTTTCCAAGGGGAAGGAATGTAGCTTTTTCATTTAGAAGGAATCTGCAATGTTGAATATTTATACTTTGGAGGAGAAAGGGGTTCCATACCCTTCCCTAGCTGCTCATATAGTTATTTCCATCCAAAGTCACTACATTTGAAAGGAAATCAAATAAGCACAATGTCCTTTGGACTGCTTGCAACAATGTTGACGTAAAAGCATTGAGAAGACATAACTCAACATGAGATTTTGAGGAGTGATCATTATCTTGCTTGACTATATATTAGGAAAGAACTTCAGCAATGAGATTTTTGATGGTGAACCAAACTGGGAAATGAACTTTATGTACGTATTGTTAGAAATGGTATTTCATGTCACTGAGAGAATAGTTGGGTAAAATTTTTCACTTCAAGTGTGACACTAAAATGTTTTACTAATTCAGCCAAATGGTTTTGGTTAAAACAACAACAACAACAACAACAACAACAAAACCTTAATCCCCCCTCCACCTTAAAATTGAAATACTTGGTTAAGTATTTTTCAAAACAAAATATGTTGATTTTGGGGGGGGGGGGGAGATGAAAATGACTTCAAAATATCCTTAATTTTGAAAAAAATAAAAATGGGTAAAACAATGATTGAAATTGAAACAAAACACTTTGTTAATGATCAGATGAAAAAATCAGTTTAGCCCCACTGATTTTTTTTTAACTTTTCCAGTTTCCAAAAATTTAGAGAGAATAATTTTTCATTTGATCCGAATATTTTAATTTTTTTTTTACAGAATTGCCAATAAACCAAAAAGTCCCTTTATTCTGTCTTTCTCTGTAGTGTGATTTGATCATATGATGTTTCCAGAAATCATATGCTTCGTAAATGCAAATGAAACAAAGCAAAACAAGCATACTACACAGAAAGATCCGAGAGAGAGAGAGAGAGAAGAAAATAGCCTCTGTCCTATGAACTAAGGTACTAAATGTCTGCAAACGACCTAAAAAAGAGGAAGCAAACAGGCAGAGTAACAAGGTATTAGAAATATCTAGTATCAAGTGGCTTTGGTGCAATAATGTATTCAGATGTAGGAATTTAGCAGGTGGCTAGATAGGCAAGGTTGATATATATCCTCAGAAGTAAAACTGACAGTTTTGTGTCTTAGACTGCATAGAACTTATAGCAGGGGCCAAGAGCCTGATCCTGCAAATATTTTCAGAAATACTTAACTTCAGGTATATGCTTACTTCCACTGAGGTCATTGAGGGTACTGGCCTACTTTCATACTCAGGGGCGGATGAGAGTTTTGCAGGGCCCAGGACGCGGGTCCTATTGAAGCACGGGTCTCAGGGCAGCACAATTTCACGCATGCGCCATGGCCACAGCTGACAGGTAGTAGCGCATGTGCGGGGCCTATTGAAGCATGGGGCCCGGGGCAGTTGCCCTGCTCACCCTGCCCTATATCCGCTGCTGTTCATACTTAATGTTAAGCATGTGTACAAGTTTTTTGCTGGATCATAGCCCAGTGATGTTTGTATAATGTTAATGATTTGTGTGAGTTTTTCCAGTGACTTCTTGATTTCTTCTTTCCATTATCATTTCATGTGATTATGTACAGTTTTTGCTTCCTTATTGCATAGAATCACTTTTTAGATATTATATGTGAAAATGTTCATTCTTTTGGGCTGAGAACCCTAGGGGAAAAAATGCTAATTTCCTTTTCCTTCAACTTTTTCATCCCTAAGCATCCCTAAAAAAGAGATGCAACGAATATGAAAAAGAATAAAAGATAATTACAAGACAATTGTATCCTTGCTTTCGATACCTGCATGTTACAGCCACTTGTATGTGAGTTAAACAGATAACAAAGGGATGCAAACCAACATAATGCAAGCAAGCATGACATTCCAAGGCTCTGGGTCTAAATTCCTTGCATTAAAACTAATCTATTGCCCACCAGATTCTCTGGGTGAGATTTTCAGTGCCGACTAGAAGGTCTGAAAGTTCAATTTGCATTAAAATTCATGTGCACAGCAGTATGCAAATCCCATAGGTGGCTGTAAAAGCCTGTAGCTTTTAATATTATAAAAGTTCATGAATTTTATATATGAACCATGGACTTTCACTTTGTTTATTTTGTGCTTCTGATTTGTTAATTATATCAGCAAAGGGTGATTTATTGCTAAAGCATATATATGCAATATAAAGCAATTCTCAGATATATGGGCTCAGAACTAAAGTGATCAATTTCTGCCAACATCAACCTTTACAATGGTTTCATTCCAACTTGTTCTGATAAAATTTCTTCCTCTTCCTTTCTGATATTTTTGGGGGATGATGTATTTTCAAAAAGCTCTAAGGAAATGAGATTCCCAATTTCCCTTGAAATTCTACAGGAGCTGAGCACCTAACTTTTACCATTTCCTTTGAAAAATCTCAACATTGATAGATGAAAAAAGCTGAATAACCAGGCCTTCTTCTGACTACAGAGCAATCCATGTTTGAAAACTGGGTTACATTTGAGATTCAGGATACCTTTAGAAAAGGCTGATCAATGAAGGCAGGACAAGAAGAAATCAGCAAATCTGCAGCAAGAAAGTCTTAGTTTAGATATTAGGTAAAACTTTCTAACGGTGAGTGAAGTTAATTTCTCCCCTGTGCCCTACATGTGGCTTCTCCCTGGAGCTTTGCTCTCCCTCAGCCTCATGGCTGGTGCAGCTTCTACTGGGATTTGGGGGCTTCCCTAGAGGTACAGTGGCTTCTCAGGCTGTCTCCTCTCTGCCTCCAGTCTGGCAGGAAGGTGCCCCAGTCTTGACTAGCAGCCAACTGCTGGCCCAGAGGAGCTCAAGGAAAGGGGCAGGAAGAAATGCTGCTGTGCTGGGCATGAGAGAACAACCAAGGGAAGGGGCCAGAGAGGAACCAGGAGCAGAGGTGACAGAGTCATACTCTAGGTATACAAGTACACACAGCTGCATAGGGGTACCTGAAAATTTGGTGTCCCAGATTTTCTGGTGCTCGACAGTTGTGTGTTTTGCATATGCCTAGGGATGGCCTTTGTGGTGCAACCTCAGATCATCTGAACTGCTCTCATCCTGGCATGCATCTGGCATGCATGTGTCATTATATTTGTTAAACTTGTTATTCAAGCCAATAGTTTTCCATTTAACAAACGTAAACATCTATTGGAGCCCTCTACTTGCTGTACAATACATCAGTACAGGAGAGATGCAGTGGTGGATCGTTTCCATCTAATTTCATTTCATGTAATCATTTCCAACTAACCCCATGGGCTACCACATGAGATTGAATGGAAAAGCTCTTGTGTGCTCTAGAGCTGTATGAACAGCAGACTGGAGAATGAGGAGATCTGGCAAATCATAGCATTTGTACAAAACACAGCAAGTGCATATTCATAGAGAGCTCTTATCGTAAGCATTTATATAAATTTGGAATATGTGATTAGTTAGCAAGTGCTAGGAAAGGAAAGTAGATCATAGCATCCGATATTCGGGATAATTGTGTATTAACTGGTTAAAAGACAGGAAACAAAGGGTAGGAATAAATGGTAAATTTTCAGATTGGAGAGGGGTAACTAGTGGTGTCCCCCAAGGGTCAGTCCTGGGACCAATCCTTTTCAACTTATTCATAAATGATCTGGAGAAAGGGGTAAGCAGTGAGGTAGTAAAGTTTGCAGATGATACCAAACTGTTTAGGATAGTCAAGACAGAAGCAGACTGTGAGGGACTCCAAGAAGATCTCACCAAACTCAGTGATTGGGCAGCAAAATGGCAAATGAAATTTAATGTGGATAAGTGTAAGTAATGCACATTGGGAAAAATAACCCCAACTATACGTACAGTATGATGGGGGCTAATTTGGCTATGACAAATCAGGAAAGGGATCTTGGAGTTATCGTAGACAGTTCTCTGAAAACTTCCACGCAGTGTGCAGCGGCGGTCAAAAAGGCAAATAGGATGCTAGGAATTATTAGGAAAGGGATAGAAAATAAGACACAGAATATCTTACTGCCCCTGTATAAAACTATGGTACGCCCACATCTGGAATACTGTGTACAGATGTGGTCTCCTCACCTCAAAAAAGATATTTTGGCCTTGGAAAGGGTTCAGAAAAGGGCAACTAAAATGATTAGGGGTTTGGAACGGGTCCCATAGGAGAGGTTAAAGCGACTGGGACTTTTCAGTTTAGAAAAAAGGAGACTGAGGGGGGATATGATAGAGGTCTATAAAATCATGAGTGGTGTGGAGAGGGCCGATAAAGAAAAGTTATTTATTAGTTCCCTAAATAGAAGAACTAGAGGTCACCAAATGAAATTAATGGGTAGCAGGTTTAAAACTAATAAAAGAAAGTTCTTCTTCACACAGCGTGTAATCAACCTGTGGAACTCCTTGCCAGAGGAGGCTTTGAAGGCTGGGACTATAATAGAGTTTAAAGAGAAGCTAGATAATTTCATGGAGGTTAGGTCCATAAAAGGCTATTAGCCAGGGGATAAAATGGTGTCCTTGGCCTCTGTTTGTCAGAGGCTGGAAAGGGATGGCAGGAGATCATTGTCTTCAGTCAACCCTCTCTGGGGTACCTGGTGCTGGCCACTGTCGGTAGACAGGATACTGGGCTAGAAGGACCTTTGGTCTGACCCAGTACGGCCGTTCTTATTAACAGGCTTGGGGCTTAGCTCAGAGAATCATGTGAAAGACCAGGTCAATATTCTGTGGCAGCAGGGCATAGGAGAGAGGGCACTAAATGGGGGACTTGGAGACTTAAGATCTGATTTCCAGACAGCTCCTGTCCTGCTGTGTGATGTTAAGCATATCACTTCATACTCTGGGCCTCTATTGCCCCTTCCACCTGCTTGTTTGCCTTGGATATTTAGGCTGGAAGCTCTTTGGGGCAGGAACTGTGTCTCATGTTTGCATAATGGGGTCTCCAGGTACAACTGTCAGACAAATAGAATGATATTCTGAGCATTCAGACATTTCACCTTCGACCTGTCAACCTTCTTTCTTTCTTCTTCTGTGTGCTTAAAGACAGGAGATGAGTTGGTTTTACATTATTACAGGCTTTCTTCTGCTAACTCTAGGCCATAGACAATATAAATACAAGATAAAATGAGAGAAGAGTGCACAGTATCAAAGAAAAGCTAAGGAAATAACATGGGATCTCCAGGTTCAGTTGCAACTTGTAGAAGAAGGTGTTTGCCTCAGGGGCTGTGTCCAGACTCCATGCCTCCGTCGACGGAGGCATGTAGATTAGCCCGCTCGGAAGAGGGAAATGAAGCCGCGATTAAAATAATCGCGGCTTCATTTAAATTTAAATGGCTGCCCCGATCTGCCGATCAGCTGTTTGTCGGCAGATCGGGAGAGTCTGGACGCGATGCCCCGACAAAGAAGCCTTTCTTCATCGACACAGGTAAGCCTCGTGAAACCAGGTTTACCTGTGTCGATGAAGAAAGGCTTCTTTGTCGGGGCATCGCGTCCAGACTCTCCCGATCTGCCGACAAACAGCTGATCGGCAGATCGGGGCAGCCATTTAAATTTAAATGAAGCCGCGATTATTTTAATCGCGGCTTCATTTCCCTCTTCCGAGCGGGCTAATCTACATGCCTCCGTCGACGGAGGCATGGAGTCTGGACACAGCCAGGGTGACGAGGAAGTGCTTAGCAAATTAGCCCAGTTCAAACTTGGCATAGCTTCATTGACATTAGTGGAATTATACCCGGGATGAATTTGGGCCATTGTGCTTTTTGAATTGAAAAAGATACTGAGAACCACGTGCATCATGAGTGGTTGGGGCATAAAATACATTAACTCACACCAGTGTTTCTTTTCTCCAGCCCCAGTAGTTATCAGCTTTGCAAGCCTGATTTTCATTGACACTAGGTGTGTGTCTACATTGAAGTCATAGCATGTGACTGAATCTGATGTGAACATATCTGATATATCTTTATTCTACTCATTTTAGTTACCAGTAACAGTGAAATTGTGGCTACAAGGGTTAGCTGCTCGAATAATTATGCAAGGTATAATTAGTACAAATGTCACTTTTTAAAAATTGGATATTTTTGCAAAACAGTTCATTTTCAAAACAGGCTATCTTTATCCACAAGATCATTTTGTGTTGAAAAATTTTAACCAGCTCTATGTAAAACCATTATCCCCTCATAACTGGGGAAACTGAGGTAAAGAGCATTTTCTGTGACTTAAGGCTTATCTACACATATAGCACCAGAGTGGCACAGCTGCACTGCTGTAGCTTCACTGCCATAGCACTTAGTGAAGATGTTACCTATGCCAACAGGAGAGCCTCTTCCGTCAGTGTAGGTACTCCCCCTCCTCAAAAGGTGGTGGCTATGTTGATGCGAGAAGCCCTTCCGTCAACATAACACTGTTTACAGCCCCCACACTGAACACTGGGAACCATGGCCAATGGGAGTTGCAGGGGCGCTGCCCATACACAGTGGCATGTGGAGACACCCCACCCTCCAGACTCCCTTGCCTAGGAGCCGCTGCTAGAGGGGCATAACAGTCATTTTAGGGAGGTGCTTGCAGTTAGCACTGACCTTCTGACCCCCTCTTGCATCCCAACCCCTCAGCCTAGAGCCCACAGTCAAACTTCCTCCCAGAGCCTGCACCCCATACTCCCCCATACCCCAACCCTCTGCCCTACCCTGGTGAAAGTGAGTGAGGTTGGGGGAAAGAGCGCAACGGAGAGATGGAGGATGGAATGAGTGTGGCGCAAGGCCTCAAAGAAGGGGTGAGACAGGAGTGTGGTGTCAGGGAAGGGACAGGGCAAGGATCTCTAGGTTGGCCCAATTAAACAGTTGGCAACTCGCCACATGGTCATGTGGAAGCCCTGGCTGTGCTGGCCTCGTTCAGGGCATCAGCTGTGCAGCTGGCAGCTAGCTGCACACCGGCCAGAGAAGTCACAGCACCACCCAGTCGTTAGGGCTGACCACATCTGTGCAGGTATGGCTGGTGCATGTGTGAGGTGGCTTATTGACTGTTCTGCCCTGGGCCCCAGAATTGCTGTCAGCAGGCCTGGTTAGGCCTGAATAACTGCATTGCTGAGAGATGTAGATTTTCTGCATCCCTGAGTGACATAGTTATACCGACATGTCTGTAGTATAGCCCAAGTCTTGCTGAGCATCACACAGCAAATGGTGATGAAGCTGGAAAGAAACCCCGTGACTCCTGACTTTCAGACTCCTAATTCATTTATTGATGAAGCTATGATGCTGACACATAGCAAAACAACAACAGAAACTAGACCTCCAGTGTGTTGTATGCCACTGGTCCCCAATGACTGCACAATTATCATGAGACTTTGTGCTCACTCCATTTTACAATGCGGTGCTGTGTTACAAATTATGTGGTTTTTTTACTGTGGGTCACCACTGTATCTGTAGAAATGTGTGTGTGTTGAATAATTCAATTAAAAATTGTACTTTGTTCCTGAGTGGTTTCCTTTATTTCCCTTTTTCTCTTTCAATTTTATTTCAACATCCATGAACATCTATTTAAAAAACCACATAGTGAAAAAGAAAGTGAACTATTTGGGACAAGTTTCTCCTTTTCTGATTGAAATAAAAATTTGAAATTCTCTTTTCCTAAGCGTAATCTAAAAGCAGTTACATATGCTAAAGTTCTCTCTGTTTTTCCTAGTGATTCCCCCACATGATTTTTATTTGTTCCAATTTTTAGGGACCCAGAAGGCTTGTGTTTGTTCTCTGTATCTCATTAGCATATGTGGGCCTGGAATCTGTGGGAGTTCTCTGTGACATACACAGTGTTTTTTTTTTCTAATGATGTCAGCCTTCTGAAAGTGTTTTTAAAGCTCACTTTGAAACGTGGCATGTACTGAAGGAGATGAATGTTGGCTATGACTACCCCTTTATAGATCTATGATCAATTACATACATTACATGTACTCCGTTTCACCCAGCATGGTCCTTGTATACTATTACTTTCATTTGTTGGTTCTCTCCACTAGGGTACGTGGTAATGCAGATTTTTCATGGAACGGAAACAAATCAAAACAAATTCAATTTAGCCTGCTGCTATGGAGTCCACAGGATTATGTCTTCAAACTCATTCAACTTATTCTAATTCTTCTAATTTTCCTTAAGAATCCTTGACACGGCTGTGTGATTTTGTTTTCTCCAGCAAATTGCCCATCACATTTTAATTTTCTTCCAGAGCACCGGTTTGTCTCTGTAAACCTTTGTCAGAGTGATTAGCCTGGTGAGAGGAAAAAATGATAAGTCTGTTCAGTTTCTATAATTCTGTGCTGTTCTGGGAAATGACAGTTAGATAGTCGGCTGGTTTTATCTGTTTTGTGACATTGTCTTTATCTGCAAGCACCACAGTTTGTTCTTTAAAAAAGAAAACAAAGGAAACAAAGCATCTAGCTGAATCTAAAATATTATGACCAATGGTCTCTGGCTCCATCTGGGCTGGGCTTTGAGTAGACGTGAAAGGGAGCTAATGGAGGATAGAGACATCTCTTATGCACACCCCACCCACAATTTTGTGTTCCTGCAATGCTGAGGCTGTCCAGAAGCCAGTCGAGCCTCTGGTATAAATTAGAGTAGCCTCAAGATTGCTGTGTCTTACACTTGGTTACCAATGGCCTCCTCAGAGATTGCATTGACAACTGGGGATCACTGAATGTCCTGGCAATAGTGGTCACCACCTATATATACTAATGTGGTTTCCCTTTAAAAATATGCTCAGTCCTGTAACTTTCAGACAGCTGTATGTAAGTGGTCGCTCTATCTATTCCTTTCTTTCCTGATCCTGGTGGTTTTCATGAGGAGATGGGTGACAACTGACAGAGAGCAGCTTCCCATTTTCACATGCTCACATTAGCCCATGCAGGTGACTCCTCATTTGGCTTCTCTGCTGCACTTTCTCCTCCCCTTTAGACTCCAGAGCTTGGGCTGGGAGCCACTGAGTGACCCCTGGCCAGTGCTGACATCATGCGAGGAAAGCTGGTGGCATGGAGAACCCTGGCATCTCCAGCTTCCTGTTGGCTTTTCCTGCTCAGTTGACAAAAGAAATGCCACGATAGGATCAAGATGTGGCTCTCAAATGGGCCAAGCAACTCTACCTAGCCTTCACCACTTAAAACCACACCATTACCACAAAAATTGCCCACAGCTTAGAAAAGATCAGTTGAGATATCCTCAAAAAATGAGGAGTAATGTCAGTTCAAACCAAGGGGTTTGGTTCGAACTAACGCGTCCTGGCGCGCACTTTCAGTTTTGAAACAGCTGTTGAGCGGCGTAACGCGCCGGTGAGATCATGCTAATGAAGCGCGGGATATTTAAATCCCCACTTCATTGATTATTTCAAATGCCTACAATTGCATCCCTAGTTCCAACTAGAGTGCAAGTGTAGACATACTCCTAGTCTATAAGGTGCCACAGGACTCCTCATCACTTTTGCAGATTCAGACTAACTCTCTGATAAGTGACACAAATCTCATGACATTCTGCTCGATGAGCAGAGCACATTCCTTGAACTTTGCTATCTCTATACACACACACACACACATGTGCGCGTGCGCACGCAGGACAAACATTGCACTGGGGAGAAGATGAGAGAACAAATCTATGACAAATGTTCGTCACATTGCTTAAGGCACTACTGGAAGGTGCTCAGATACTGTGATGATAAATGTGGTGTAAGGGCCAATAAAGAATAGAATAGTTGACAGTACTTCATGTAAATTACTGACCCACAGTAATATCTGATTTTTAAGTAGCTAACTATTGATCCTCTTCAAACTGGGGAAATATTTAGTACTCAGAATATGAACTTTGCCATTCATTGGCTGGCAGTCTGATGAATGTCTATTCTATTTAAGAGCTATCTTTGAAAAATGATTTAAGCTGACACCTTTGAAAACAATTTTATTTAATGAGACAAATCAAATGGTCTGTCATAGAGTTCTCTGTTGCTCTTCGCAAGTTTTTAATTATATGGGTATTTGCATGGAGATAGATAGTTTTGGCTTCTGAGTTCCTCTGCTTCACTGCTTAGCTCCTAATTGAACTCCTAATTATAAATGCTATTCATGGTAGGCAGCCATGAAACTGACAAGAAGCATGTCTATTTCATTCAGCAGTTGCCTGGGGAGTATATATGGTTTCAGAAATACTATGTGTTAGTGTAAGACATGGGTTTTACTCTGAAAGTCTCTGGTGTCAGGCAAGATGGTGGCTATCACACCATTAAATGTAGTGTCAGATGATTGATGAGCAGCAAGGGCCAATGAAACATCTTATCTTCACACAAATATCCTTCATGATAAAGTCAAGGAGGAAACAGAAACGCAGGCAATGTATGACAGATCATTGATTCTAAAAAGAATATCTTGTGATGTGTTCCCCACAAGGACAACGGGTCTCTAACATAAGGATGATCATTAGTGGGTGTAATATAGAAACCTGATTTGCCACAGCCTCAGGCCAGTTTGTTCCATGCTGCTGTTTCTCCTTTTCACCCAGGAGACTGATAGGATTCAGCTGAAGTTCAGGTGCAAAAGCCTCAGCAAATGAGACTGTCACTGGGGGCTGAAGGCTCAGGGGATATTTGCTGGGCACATGTAACAGGTGGCTTTTAAACCTCCCCTGCCCTTTTCTGTCCCCACAGAGTTTCAGGTAAAGAAAGGAAGTCCAGCCTTAGGCTAATTTAAAAGGAGGTCTAAAAACAAAATAAAGCTGTGGAATTATGTAGATATTCCACTTGGTTAGATTCTAGCTTCATTTAAATCATTGTAGGAACACGGGCTGGATGCTTGTCCCATACTTCTCTTGTTTTGGCAGCAAGGCCCTCTGAAATTTTTGGTCTACCACAAGGCATCCTGGGAAAGAAATCAAACTATATAAACTACCTCCTTCCCTCAGAGCAAAGAACTGGAACTGTTTGAAGCTTAGAACTTAGAAGCTATAGAAAAAGCCTTGGAAAGGTGGCGATCAAGAAGAGGAAGCCCAGGAGGGGCTCATCGCTTTCTCTTGGGACTTTGTTGATTTATTTGTTTGCTAGTTTGCTAGGAGGCCCCAAACATGGAGAGAAGATTGAGAACAAGGTGAAGGAGCAAGCCTTGGTCAAAGAAGCAACATGGACTTGAGGCCTAGACAAGTACCTGCACCTTCCAGAAGTCCAACAGCTAAAATGTCCCTTTCACTACTGCACCATGACAGAATGAGAGTTGAACACAGACACAAATGAGAAATCTGAGCCCTGAACAGACTGAGGGGAAACTTTATTTATTTACATTGAACTTTTGCCAGCCTCAGAGAGGTGGGAGTTTAATATATGCAGAGGGCTGAGCCACCTGGCCAAGAGAAGGAGACTGAGGCAACAGCTGAATTACCATGACAATCAGGTGAGCTGCTCTTTCCACGACTTATACCTGTTGAGCGGTATTTAAATCACAGGTCCTGGCCTTTGAATCTATTGTATTCAGAAGGTTTCAGACCTGCCTAAATAAAATGTTGGCTGTCCAGTAGCCCTGAGGTTTACTGCCCATAAATCTCTGCAGCATTCACGGGAATTCCTGAACGGGCAAAGGTGGTAGAATGTACTGTACTTTCAGAAGGAAAATTAATAGCGTTCATTCCTTTTTTTTTTTAATGCTGCTATTTAGGAAGTCCCAAAGTACACGCTATCTTCGTTGCTTACATTTCCTGTGTAAGCAAAAAGCTCATAAAGTTACTTCATGCCATATTTCTTCCTATTTGTTTGTTGGCAGGAGCAGCAGTCATATGGATGCCTGGAGCATCAGAGTAGTAATCTCTCCTTTGCCTTTCTGCTGTTTCCTGCTCAGCCTTAATAATAACAAAAATGAGTGAGGGCAAAGAAATGGAACTGAAGGAAGAGGATGAAGGGTTTCCAAGCAGTGCTGTCCTTCATGCTACATCACCCTGGCTGCCCACTCCTTCTGCCTTCACATTTGTTTTAAACTCATACTGGTCATATAATTGAAGCTCAGCCAAAGCCACAAGTGTGGAATGATGCTACATCTAGTGCTTCCCACCTGGAATCAATTTTGGAATACTCCTTGCACTCACCCCATGTAGCCAGATGCTCAACCTGTTCTTCATGTGGGCCACTGGGTACTAGAATGGCAGCCCTGAAACTGTGCTTCCTGTTGTGGTGGATGTGGCTTAAATTCTAGTTAATCAGGCATCACTTCCCTGCTCATTTATGCATGTGGGCTCTCTTTCCCACCTGTATCTCTTGTAATCATGGACCAGATAAAAGCATCAGTAGACACATGTTTGGTCACCAGGTGCCACTTTTCTGCAGCCCTGGCAGCAGGCGGAGAAGTAGCTGCTGTTGAAAGAATCTGAAATGTTCCCATTTTGCTCTCCTTAATGATCCTCTCTGGTCTAAGGTGTTGTCATCTAAGCACATCAGACTTGTGATTATCCTGAAAGGGAATTGGATGTTTTTGCTTATCTTCAGGTGATTCTTATCTTGCTTTGAGGGACAGTCTTCCTGGTTTTCTGTCCATCACTCTTTTTTTCAGAATTAGCACCATTATTTTAGTAAATTGTTTTCAGGTGTATTAAATGTCAGCCTATCCATATTTATTGTTATTCATATTTTGGCTAACTACTTTTGTCCAATCTGATTAATAAACATTTCTCTTAACAAGTGTTATAAGTCTTTTGCAAAACCTCTTCAAGAATCAGGCCAACACATTCATTAAGGGCATATTTTCACTCATCGCAATGGAGATTGACGTTCTGCCATTCAATTTAGCGGGTCTAGTATACACCTGTAAATCCAATGTTGAGAGCAACTCCAGCTGGCTCCTGTACTCCTTGTGGTCATGAGGGAAGGGAAGCGTTTGGTCCTGCCGGCCTCTCACTGTGGGGACGCCACGAAGCTTAGCTTAAGGTAACATATTCTTCGTAGCTGGAGTTGCACGTACCTTAAACCACGTAAGTTACTTCTGCTGTTCTTATATTTGTTTGCATTACTTTTTTGCTTCAGTTCTCTTTGTTGCCAAGAGCAATTAAATACAAACAGAAGGCTGCTTTAAAAAAGACTGAAACTCACAATGTCAGAAAAGTGTGTCTGCAGTTTAAGTCTTCTCAAGTGCCACTTGCAAATACACAGATTCCATTTCAACAGTTGGGTCGTTGGACAGTGGTGCCTAGGGAAGCCATGCGCCATTGAGTGAAACCTGAAAGCAGTCTAAATGTATTTAGCTAGACATGGAAAGCCTAAACCATATTGTAATGTTGCATCCCATAATCTTTATGGAAATAGGCCTATAAATTGAACCTAACTCAAATAGTCTTTATGCAAAATATTTCATGTGACCTGTCATTGGAAAGCTTGTTATCCCCTGAATGTGCATATACTGTTTGTTTGCATGTATCATTTCTGTATCTGAAATTAAGACTATTAACTGTAGGTTTATTATCAATGTCTTCATGTTGAGAAAAGCTTGTTTCCAGCCCATCAGGAACAACAATGAAGAAGCCAGACACATAGCTGACAGCTCATGAACAAAAGACAACTGAGTGAATGAAAAATGTTTTCCTGCAAACATGCTACAAAGACGTGTGTCCCATATCACCTGATGCTAGAATCCATCTTGAATGTTGTGCTTTTACATGGAGGTGTGAGAGAATTGAACAGAGGCTTCCTACCTTAGGGAAAGTCTGTATCAAGCAAGGGAAGTAAACAATGATTCTCTTCAGCTGGCTTTCCAGTCTGACTCCCCACCCCGAGAGGATACACGAAAACACCTGGAAACAAAAGGATGGTAATGACAGAGGTGAGGGAGAACTGCTGGGCTCAGGTCAGAAAGGACATCTCTAGCATGAGAAGGACTTTATCTGAAATAAGAACTAGGGTGAGAAATTATAATTTGTAACAAGTTCTTTTAGCGTATTAGGGTTAGCTGGTGTGTTTTGTTTTATTTTGCTTAGTAACTTACTTTGACCTGTCTATTATCACTTGCAATCACTTAAATCCTACTTTTTACTTAACAAAATCACTTTTGTTGATTAATAAACCCAGTGTAAATAACTGTTACCTGGTGGGGAAAACAGCAATGCATATTTCTCTTTATTGATAAAGGGGGTGACCATGTTATAAGCTTGCTCTGAATAAGCTTTATGCAGAGTAAAATGGATTTATCTGGGATTTTGGTCTCATTGGGGATCTGCTCCTAGGTGCTGCATCAAGCCCCTTTGACTGAGCTTCCCCAGGACTGGTTTGATATCAGTGTCTGTGTTGCTCTGCGGTGGGCTGTGATCCCAATTATGTGCCATCGCTGGGGAACCAAAGATTTTGGCAGGACAGAGTGGAGGGGTGCCCCAGAGAGTAGTAGGTAGGCGGGCTCAGTGGTTTTATCAGCACATCAAGTGACAGTTTCCAGGTGATCTCTGTGATCCAATCCATTCTGTGTCCGGTTCAAAAGTCAAAACCAAAATCTGAAAGACAATACAAACTGAAATGGATAAGAAATAGGAAAAGGGGAGGTATGATGAGACTGGACACCTCCTGAAAGGTTTGAAAAGCACCTTAGACTTCCACTGCCATTCCAGCATTAAGCAGGTCCTTGTTAACTATTTACCAGGATGTCTAAGTCACAAGCCCTGTGCCCTAGTTTGGCTCTGGAAGCATCTGAGAATAGTTTCAAGAAAAATCCTCTTGTCTGTCCAAATGAAATAAAATGGCTAAACATAAACACACATGCTTCATCCCCTTATGCTCCAAGAACTAGAGAAAGCATTTAGGTTGTCTTGTTCTCTGTCTTGAAAGCTCAGCAACAATACACAGACAAACGATGTGCAGTAGGAAGACCACTATCTCTCCCGTCAGTTAAAGGTTTTTTATGCAATGCAATTTGTCTTGTTTTGGCAGTGATCAGCATTTTTGTTCCGTGCATGTGTAATGCTTGCTACAGACAATTTGCAAACACCCAAGACACAAAAAAGTGGGCAGTGGGGATTTTTGTATTATCAGAGGCTGCTTGAAAAACAAAACAAGGGTGGGTTTTTTTTTGTCTGCTCAAATTTTTGTGCAAAATGATTGGCCAGAATGATTTGTTAACTCAAGATTGTTTGAATTTTTCTTTTGTTCACCATCATGTGAGAGCGCTTATCTGTTCAGTGATGGGCATGTTTTCATCAGCTTGTGTGAGTGTTTTGGCTGTGAGGAGGGCTGAATAATTGCTATTTTGCATGGTTGGATTGTGAAATGGAAACGTGTACACTATGACATGGCATGAAAGAAACTGAACTGAAATGTGGCTGCACTTTTAGTGAATGGGGTTTTCATTTGGTGGATAATTTATGAACATAACCACAATCCTGCTTTTTATAAGTGATTGTTGATACCTGTTTTATAACCTTTGGCATACACTGGCAGAACTACTGGTGACATATAATAATTCAAGATAGTTCTTTTTTCTGCAGGGGATACCGCTGACCGTAATGTCTGAAGCGGCACCTCTGACTGACAGCCAGTACAGTATGTACTGTATTTCACTGATTATCTCTACTTGGAATCTGGGCAGACAAGACTACATTTGTGTTCCAACAGCAATCATCTATCCATCCAATAACTGAAGTGGAACTCACGATCTTTGGTGTCAGACACAGGCTTCTACTTGCTGAGCTCTTCCAGAGGATAAGCCAGGGGTTAGTAAGCCAAAAAGAAGACACTGTTGAGCTAACACAAGCCAATAGAGTGCAAAACTTCACTAAAAGCCATGCATTTTTGTTGTCTCTGAAGTCTTAAGCTACAATTAAAAACCCCACCAATGGTCTACAAGTCACAGAAAGTAAATGGATCAGAGTCTAAATGTTGTAAAGAGAGACAATGATGAAATTGTGTATCCATTATACAGAATTTGGGGATTTGTATATTTGAATGCATTGAAAATTATATATAAAGGGGAGAGTCACTAGAGGACAAAGGATTATGAGGAGTTGTGACCGAAGGACCTCATGATGCCAACTGGCAGAGGGCACAGGGATACACAAAAGTTACAGGGACCTCCTGGGTCTGACATCTACATAATAGTTTGTCAAAAATGTTGTGTAATGTGTCCAACAAAGTCTGTGTTACATGGATCATCATACACATTGTGAGATGTATGTATGGAAAATATATGAAAAGTTAAATATAGATAGATAGATATATTAAAAATTAATGTTCTCTAGGTCAGCGAGTTAAAGCAAATCACTGAAACATGATTTATGTCTTCTGTTAGGCAGGGGCAAATTATCTTATCACTCCAGTGCTCAGCCTGTACTTCATCTTAGCACCAGGTATTAGAACTGTAGTGAGAACTCACTTATTTTGCATGGGCATAAGCAAATTAAGTATTGTATAGTTCACCATGGATGCCCATTTAAAGTCTGAGCAAAATGCTAATCAGTAGATAGCCATGGCTAGAGGAAAAAAACCAAACCAGCAGGGACGTATCTTGTTTCAGGATTAAGAAAATAAACTTTTGGAACTATATCTAGAGAGGAGAAGGACATTCAGGTATTCCTTCAGTCTGGGAGGACAAGCTGCTGATTTTATGAGAAGGGTTCTCATCCAAGGGTTCTGATTGAGAATGCTGGGAAAGGGAGTTGGGACAAGCCATCTTGTAAGAGACAGGAAATGTCTGATGAGTTAATACTCTAGAAAGTGTGCTATGATTTTGTTTTGAATGAAACTATGGGTCCCATTTTTCTTACTGTCTAAACTTTGGGAACAGAGATTCTGAGCACTGTGGGAGAGGTCAGTGGAACAAAGGTTGAGTTCTCCAAAGGACATTTGGCTGGCTTGGGAGTTGGTATGTGCCCATCGCTAACCTGTCTGGCATGAGCGAACCCAGCAGACACCTGGAAGCCGTGGGTGTGCGGCCAGTGGCTGGTGGTTTCAGGCAGCTCATCCACAGCAGGCACAGACAAGAATTCTTTATGTGGATGGAGGGCATCCCAGAAGGCAAGTGGTGGCTAGGAGCCTCACAGTCCTGGGTACCTCAGGAGGTGTCACCATGGTGTAATCAGCTGGATCTACACCCAGTTTGCTGGTTAGCTAAGCGTCACGCTTCCAGCACTTATTTACCGAAGACTGTAAATGCTAAGAAGTTCACAAGTGAGAAAGTTGGGAACAGGTAGGAAAAAAGTCCTAAGTGGTTAATTGTTTTCTGTTGGTTCATTTTGAATGAGGGAATAGAGCAGCAAAAAGGTAGGATGTAGAAAGAAGCTTATACTAAATACACCAAAAAGCAGTAGGAAGAGTTGCATACAGAGTGTTGCTTGTGTGCTGCCAGAAAAAAATGTGGAGGGGTTGAATGCCCTGATTGTGAAATCTGACAAGCAACATGAAGGGCAGCCAGATTCCCTGAGGATGCCTAAAGACTTGGAAACCCAGCCTGACCCAATTCTTGTTGAGACAGCCGTGACACTTAGGTTGGCTGAGAGAGAGGTCCAGAAGATGGCAATAGCAGGTAGAGAACAGGAGCAGGAGGCAGAGTAAGTTACCCTAGAAGTGGCTTTCCAAGAGCACTGGAACTAGAAGACAAAAAAGTGTGAAACCTGAGAAGCAAAACCTAGAAAAAAGCATGAGAGAGACGGTGTGCCCTGAGCCTGCTGGCCTTACAAAAACTGATCTCTTGGCCAATGAGCAATCCCTGCCAGGGCATCACACCTCTGGAACAAGCTGGACCCAAGCTTTAGAGAGACTGACTGTAATTAAGAATATCTAACCACCTTTGAAATCCCTGACTACTATAGAATGGCTGTCGGAATCCCCACACAAACTGGAGAAGCTCTGGAAATATTTAACGATGCAGATGTTAGTGAAATTAATAAATACGGTTAGTTCCAGGGTTCTGTGTTAAAAAGCTTTCCAATTACTGCAGAGACCTGTTGCCTCTCATTCAGAAACCTCAAGAAAGTTGTTAAATGAAGTCCGGAGGAATATGTGCATATAATGGTGGATTATTTGAGCAAATGCATAAAGAGTAGTGGTAGCTCTGTTTTCTCAGGAGCAGTTCTCTGAGGTTTGCTCTAAGGAAGCTTGAACCGCTGTGTGGGAGAAAACGCCAGCATCAGTGGAGGCAGCTGCCACAGCAGCTGCCTTGTATCATATAAGTGAAACTATTTAGGGAGCACAAGTCCCAAAGGGAAAGCACAACCCTGGCATAAAAGAGAGTTCCCCAGTTTGTTCCAGGGAAAAAGGTGGGAGGAAAGGGAACTAAAGCCACACTATCCCAGTTGCAGTCACCTCCTTGTGACCCTAATGACAGGAGCCCAGACCAAGAGGAAGACCCCTAAAATGTTTGTTTTTCAGGTCACTTGATCACATGAAAAGACAATGCCCTAAGTGTGGGGCTCCAAGTTCAATCTTCTCTCTGTACAGGTAATGAAGAGACCTGTCAGTCAGAGGCTTCAGGGGTAGCAGAAGGGAGTTCTGGATAACTTGGTCAGTTCTGACCTCCCGGAGGTAGGCAAAGAATTTGTTAGGCCAGGATAATGGTACCGTGTGAGGCAGTGGTGCTCAGGTGTGGTAGTCAGGAGGGAGGAGATTCAGGAGAGTGCTCTGCTGCCTGAGAAGGTGGTGAAACTACTAGCTCTAAGACAGTATAATACCATGGTACCTTTAGCTGGCATTGACCTGGAATGGGAAGGCTTAAGGAGTACTTTGACAGTGGGAGTTCTTAAGAATTTACCAGCTGATGTGTGGGCTGGGAATGCCATGCCATGGGTGCCCAAAGCAGTTGATACTGAGGTCTGTAGTGAAAGGAAATACATCTGTGAACTCTGGGAAGCATCTCAGAAGAGGCAAAGACAGCTGAGAGGGAGGGAGAGAACCCACTGCCCCTTATCAACTGGGAGTACTCTGCCCCCTTATCGACTCTGAAGGCAGAGCTGCCACTTATCAACTGGGAGTGTCCAAGGGAAGGGGGCGCAGGAATCTTTAACCCTGCCAGCAACAGCAAATGGCATTTATTGCAGAGCGAGCAGCTGACAGAGAGCATTAGAGAAGCTGTCCACAGTAAGAAATCAGAGGAAGGTTCTGACAGAAGAGGGTAGGCTGTACTGGGGAGGCTCCAATGGGGGAAATAAAAGGCATGGGGGCCCTACAAACAATTGATTGGGCCCTCAAAGGATCATGTGTTGTTAGCCAATGACTGGCCTTTTGCAGGACAGTTGGGAAGACAAAGGACATTAAAAGGCTAAAGAATGTATTTTTTGTCCCAATATTTAAAGTGACGAGGCTTTTCATAGACCCTGTGACATATCAGAAGTGGGAAAAGCCTGTAGGATATTGTAGGGAAACATCACGGGGGCACAATGAAGGCAGAGAGAGATTTTTGTCTGTGAGCCTCATTACCCCCGGTGTGCTTTTAAGCCACACAGAAATTACTGACTCTGGTATCTCACTTGTTCCTTTTCAAAGGCAGGCTCCTCGGAGAATGCCTCTGGAAGCCAAATCCAGGTCACTGCAGCAATCAGCATGAAAGGAGTTAATGGCTGATGAGTCTCCGTACCGCCTACATGTCCATGAGGTGCTAGAGCTGTACTCTTATCTCACAAGGGGGTGACTGGGATTCCTGAGTGACTGCCCCATTGTGACTTATTGGTGGGGAGCCTATGGGAAGCTGCTGTACCCTGTTCTCCACCTCTCCCAGCTGAGGGAATCCCGGCAAGGGGGTGTGTGCTGCACACATGGCCACCAAGAACAGCTGCTGTGCTGATGCTAATGACACCGAAAAAGAGTTCCAAACCGGAGACAGAGGAAAGCAGCCCAGCAGGTCTGAGCGGCCCCCTGTCAGGAGAGTTCTTTGGAGAGGCCACATGTCTAGAGGTACTCTGGCCTGGAGAAATATTTTCCTGTCAGATGTAACAAGACAGGCCATTTGCTGGTGCACATGCTATTGCCACACGAGTGTTGTCCATTCTACTAGATCAGTGTTAACTTCTTGGAGCCCAGTTGGTGCGTCACCTTCAACCAGGGTTGCCAGCTGTCAGGAAATTCACAGACAGTCCATAAACAAGAGCTAAAAATTGGTCCTCTCCATAAAAACATGCATAGATGAGTAACAACCCACCAAGTTTTGCAGCGGATCTGAGGAGTCCCTCCCCCTTGGCCCTACAATTCCCAGGGCAGGGGCAGAGAGGGGAATTTTTCTGGTGGGGGCTGCCTTCGACCTGCTGCTTGCTGGTGGGGGCTTTTCTTTTCCACCTCCAGCTTTTGAACTCTTCTTATGCCAATTTAACCTACTTATTAGCCACATTATTGTCCTCCAAGTTCTCCAGTTTGTGATCACACATTGTGCCAGCCACATTGTCAACCACTGCTGTGGCGAGGTCTGAATACAAACATTGACTACTGTTCACTTTTGTCCTTTTGAGCCATCTTTACATTGCATAAGAATGTGTCCATAAAAAAGTTTGGTTGGCCATAATTTTTTTTGGTGTTGTCCATACAAATCATTTTCAACAGCTGTTTCATTCCTTGACTCACTGCTAGATGTCCAGTTCTAGCAGCACCCACTAAGGTGTCTCCATGGGCATATGTGAGGCAGAAATTGGCCAGTGGTGTGCAAATATTTTATAGTCATAATTCAAAATTATTCAATGAAATTTCTCCTGAATGTTGTTTATTTTTAGAGCCGCTGCTCAAAGTGTGAACTCCAAACTTCAGGTTTTATAGGTTAGGGGTGATTAATGAAATAAGTAACTGGGTATTGTTTGCTCTTCCCCATATGAATGTAATTATAATCTTGGGCAAATGCTTGTAGAAAGACAACTTAAAATCCATGAGGGTTTGAGTGCGTGTGTGTAAAATTTGTTTTCTGTGACCATTAGTGCTAAATAAATGGTGTGTGAATATTTGCAGGAAGGAAACACAAAGGGGGTGTAAGAATATTCATGGAACTTCTTATGTTATATTCACACAGCCCTTCCTCTGTGCAATGACAAATATACACTGGGAAGTTATAGGCTTATTGTGCACAGAAGGGCAGTGAACTGGCCTTTGTGCTGCTAAATATCAGATGGCTAGTTACACCATTGGATCGAATCATTTTGCTGCGAGAGTGTGACTACACTTTCCATTCTAACATCAGCAATTTGAAATGTGTGAATATTTAACAAAAACTACTCTGGCAGATTTGGGATGAAGATTACAAAATCTGGTTGAATGAAGGAATGCTACAGGCATCATTTAAGTTCTGTGAGAAATGGTTTGACATCGAAATTAGACCTCAGTATTGGCACTAAAACAAGAGGGAACATAGGAACACTGCCTGATCCAAGCTGGCTATGATGCAGACTAGTACTGCACTGAAATTTATTGACCTTGTTTTTTTTTTATATAAGAGTGATGACTCCACACTAGAACTATGACCTTCTAGCAGCCAGCTCATGGACATCTGTTTTATCAGAAAATGGGCATTGACTTGTCAGATGATTCAGATTGGCTTGTGCCTCACACACCCCTTGTTACTCCCATAAATCACTTGGTCTGGATGAGATTGGCTGTCTGAAATAGCTCTTAAAAAACTTTGGCACTGGTCCCTGCTGGTGTCCATGATCATGAAGAGCATTTATGCATACACAAGTTATGCATGCCCTTGTCTATTTAACCCACCAGGAGGGAACACAAATGCAATCGGAAACAATACAGCACAGACTACATTATTTAAAAAATAGCTCACACATCTAATTCTCTCTGTTTTGCTAAAGTTGCTGTCTGCCCCTTGAGCAATGATAGATGGAGACTGTAGGAGGAATTCTAAGGATCCTCCAACCTTTCAGGAACTCACTTTCCTTAAGCCTCTAATTCCCCTCTTTTTAGACTGCAGTGAATGCAGCACTCAACTTACAGCATGAAAGATGAATGAACTGCCTCCTCCAAAGCCACTCTGAAGATAAACTGGCAAGCACTGAGGAACTGAATGCCGCCAATTCCCAGTGGCCAATAAGTTTCCTTTGCTGTGGGCTGAACTGCTCTGGCCTAGGAGTCAAAGACCCTAAACTATCCCAGAACTCATGCCTCGTCACTGTGCTGCCCTTGTGGCTAATCCCTCTAGCTGGCTGACCTTCAGCTTTCCCGTGCCATTATCTGTTCCATAATCAACTAGACTCAGGCAGGTAGCATTGGTTTTAACAGTTACAAAAAGCAAACAAGTGTTTTGAAAGCAGCTGTTTGTAATATTGCATCAGTGTCTAATAGCCTATCGGGGTTAGTCTGCACTAGTTGGCTTGGATGAAATAAGAAATGACCCAAAATCTCAAACTGAACCATCAGCAAAAGATGCATTGATATTCATGTAGCTTTGTGCTTTGCAATTTTGGCTGGAAATGCAAACCGGCATTTATAAACAACGAGTAGTCCTGTGGTACCTTAGAAACTAACAAAAATATATAGGATCATGAGCTTTCATGGATAAAATGATGAAGTGGGTTTTGCCCATGAAAGCTCATGATTCTCTATATTTTTGTTAATCTCTGTGTCACAGGACTACTTGTTGTTTTTAAAGTTACAGACTGACATTGCTACTTCCTCAGTATTCATAAGTTTTTCAGCTTGATCACTAAAACATGTTTCCAATATGTGCAGCCAGACATTTGATTATCCGAACCAAAGCTCTGAATCTTCTGAGGTTTGCACAGCTCTTGGAACAATGAAGGCAGAAATCTTTTTTATATTATTCTCCTAATATATACATATTATCTCACTGATGCTTCAAATCATGCTACTGGTTTGGAATTAAAGGTGTGTGTCATTCAGATATTTTGTGCATTAGTTTTCTGCATAGACCATAAATTGGGAATGGATTTGCAAGCGTACTTTTATTCCACTTTTCCCTTCTGGTCTTATCTACATTGGATATATTCTCTGATCACATCCACTGAGTTCCATTCATCAGTGTAATAGTACTCGGACCAATCCCAGGGCTAGGTAACCAAAACTTCTCTTTGTCCCAGGTGGGCACAACCAAGTTTTAAGCAGTGACAAATTGCACCTTTGCAAATTGTGGCTTAGCATGTCTAAATTTGGGGTGCGCATTGGTGGCCACCAATTAATGTTATCAGGGTACATCCCCTAATATAGACACAGCCTTAGTATTTCTGGTAAGAGGGGCCCTCAGGGCATTGTTGTGTACTTGCTGATTATATGAATACTGTATTCATCAGCTGCCTTTGTGCTTTATAGTTTCACCCTGTCAGGACTGCTGACAAAGGGAGGCAAAGGGGGCAGTTGCCCCAGGGCCCAATGATTCTGTATGGCCCAGGGCTCCTGGCTGTTGCCACCACAACTGCAGCTGTGCCTGGAGCCCCAAACCCTTTAAATTGCCACTGGAGTACCACCCAGAGCACTCTGGGTTGCTCTAAAGGTGGGAGGAGAGAGGTGAGCTGTGGTCCAGTCAGCGTTGAGGGCTGGCCACCCCCAGCCCTGCCCCTTCTGCCTGAGGTTCTGCCTATTCTGGGAGCATGGAACCAGCTCCCCCTCCTCCTCATCCCACACCTTGCCCAGGAGCCCGGCATGGCTGTCAGTTCCCTGCACCCTACTAGGCTCCAACCACTGTCTCTCCTTTTCAGTCAGATGAGTGGAATAATGTAATGTCTCAAAACTATGTTTTCAGCAAGCATGTGTGAAAATTTTGTTAGAAAGAGTTCTCTGAAACAAGATGGCTGCCTTCAGAACTGTGGGCGTTGGAAGGTTCCCAGAAATATTTTGTGAGAAGCATTATCACATATGTATGTAGGATAGGCAGATAGCTCCTGTGTTTATCACTGCCACCGCCACCACCATGATCTGTGACCCCCGAGAGTCCAGTGGAACAGTTCTAGCAAAAGCTGACAAGGGTTCTGTTTTGTGGAAATTTGAGAGATTTACTAATCTATTTTCCTTCCATAGTGGAACAAAATCAAACTGTTTAGAACATTTTCACAGGAATGAAACTGTGTCAAAATGTTGGGTTTTGGCTCGAAACCTGAGTTTTTTGAGATGTAAATGTGCATGGGCGCATGCACGCACCTCTCTCCCTCTTTCTTGTTGAAACTCATATATTTGTGAAACTGCATATTTTGGCACAGTTTCATTCAATTAGAAATGTCCCCACCAGCTCGAGTTCTTGCTGTTCCTTGTCTGCTTTGCTGGGTAGTGCTGCTGATATTGTGGCAAAAAAGCTCTCGTAATAGTAGGCACTCATTTATAGATTTACTAAACATCCACATTAGACAAAATATGTATTTATTTTGCATACAAACAAACATACAATAGCATACTTTCCTCCCCTTCCCTCTAGCTAGTACTCTCATTCCATAAACGTCTGTAGCGAAAACCCTCCTCAGATCATCAGAGACTGAAACACCCTTACATAAGCTGTTTTTTTCCAAGTTTTCTAAATATTTTCCAACTTATATTGCATGCTATTGTCTCCTTGCTGTAAACTCTAGCCAAAACTCCCCCAACAACATTCTTCACTGACTTTGCAAATCATTTAGACCGCAAACAAGCCTTTTAAAGAGTCATTGATTTCTGCAAGAAAGCAATTATGCTTATTATATATGAAATTAAAATAGCTGGAATGCACATTTTACAACTCACAGATCTCCAGTGAAAGCCACACATAAAAACTCCAGTGACAGCTCAAAATGTTATTCTCATCTATGCATTTAAATTTGGGAATTACACCTTTTATCTTCCAGAACTATCAGGATACCCTTTTGTGTATAAAGCGGTTTTAGCTGCTACCAGTTCTTAATAGCCGTCATCCTCTTCTGGCATATAATATAGCAGGATATGTCATCCCATCTATGACTATTAACACATAAAGTAGGGGGGTCACTAAATAAAATTTATAGGCAGCAAGTTTTAAACAAACAAAAGGAAGTAGTGAGCCTGTAGAACTCCTTGCCAGAGGATGCTGTGAAGGTAAACACTGTTATGGAGTTCAAAAAAGAACTAGATAATTCATGATGAATAGATTCATCAATGGCTATTAGCCAGGATTGGGAGGGATGGTGTTCCTCATGTTTGTTTGCCTGAAGCTGGGAATGGGAGATAGGCGATGGGTCACTTACTAATTATCCGTTCTGTTCATTTCCTCTGTGGCACCTGGCATTGGCCAGTGTCAGAAGACATGATGGTTGACTAGCTGGATTTTTGGTCTGACCCAGTATGTCCCTTCTTATGTGTATGTACTGAACAAAAGCATTGTTGTGCAAAGAAGACATAAGATTTTGTTATGTACATCTTCCCTGTTATGTTATTAACATCTCTATATTTCAGTGAGTAATGCAGAAATAATCAGTCTGTACAGATATATGTTAGAGTATTACTACCCCAATAGAAATGATCTAGCAGAACCTAGAACTGAATATGGGTGGAATTTATTCTTTGAATATCTAGTCCCTAATAATGAAGTAGGCACCATTAAAACAACATTCATCTGCCCAAGTGTGTTCGGTGACCATGGTACCTTCTAATACTTAAAGCATAGGACATTGTACTGCAGTCATAGCAGAGTAGTGGATGTTGAGCAAATTGTAATAGCTTGCCGCGTGCTAAATAACGTCACCTACACTTGGGAATCACTGAATTCTCAGCAGACTTAATTCTTTATTGCTTCTCTTTTTGCCAGTTGCACCCTTGCTTTTCTATAGGATAGCTCTTCTATATTTCTGCATACATTTTCTGTATGGCAAGGTTACCACTTTATACAACTAGTAATATACTGTTCGACTGTTAACTATTTGTCTTTTGACCCTCCTTCTGTTTGCCAATGGTATTCTAAAAGTAGATGTATAATATCATGGCTAAAGCACTAGCTAGGACTTGTGTCGCTAGATTTGGGTTCAGTTGTCTCTAATTTTCGGTTGCTTCCATTTTTGGGCCCTCGGTTTGTTCTACTCACTTAGAGCAGTGCAAATCCTATGCAGTTACTTCTGATTTATGCTGGGGTAGAAAAAAAAATTGGGCATTTGGCCTATTGACTTCAAGTGGAGTTTCTGGTGAGCAGAATCTCTGAAAATGTGAACTGAGGTGTCTTGTGTTGGCCATCCAGAATTGAGGTAACCAAAATTAGAGGCCACTCCTGAGAATTTCAGTCTTCCTCTCTTTCTGTATCAGTTGTTTAGTACAAATGTTTGAATGTCTCAGTGGGATGTAGCATGCTGAATTTATTATTTCTTAGAAGTGCTTTGAGATCCTTGAGTGCATATATATCTTTGCTGTAGACAAATGAAATGTGCTCTGTAGTAACATGGGACATTCATTGACGTGTTTCAAAATAAATGTCTAAACATTATAGAGCAGGTTATTCTCTATTTTATCTAGCTAGAAATAAAGGTTCTTTTTGGCGAGGTTTGGATAATGGCAGACGTGGGCTTGTCATCTTTGTCAACAAAATTGATGCCTCTCACATGAATTGGCTAGCTAAACTACTGATGGTTTTTGTCTGAGTTAACCTGAGGTCACACTTAGACAGCGGTTTCATGCAGCATTGAGCAATGCAGGTTTTGGCTTAATCTGAAGTTTCCAGTCATTGTTTCTGGCTCTTTTGTTCCATATTTCTTGTTAGCACATTCAGCCCAACCATTATTTTAGTGTTCAGTTTTTAGCGTTTAGTGTACAATAATTCCTCATTTAACACTACAGATGCATTTCTGAAAATGTTTGCGCTAAGCGAAAACGTGCTATGCAGGGTCAATTTTCCATTAAAAATAATGGAAAAGGTGGGGGTTGTGTTTCAGGTGGTGGTAAAGTCAATTTTTTGTTGGTGCTGGGTCTTCAAAGTCATATTAGATATCTAGCAGCACAAGATAACTAGCAACACAAGTTGCCACCGTTTGTTAAAACACAAAGATAAATACGTGAGTGAGCGGGGGAGTGCTGTGACCACGTGTATTCATCCACTCATGCGTATTACCACTGTTTTCATCAACTTATACCACTGTGCAAAGTAGTCCACCGCTTGATTATTTTCGTGTTATTTTGGGGACGGTCATGTTACTTGAAAAACGTTCCCTAAAAAAAAAATTGTGCTTTTGCAAAAATGTGTTAAGCAGGCACGTGTTAAACAAGTAATTATTATATTGTAGCTCTCAGCCATTAAGTGGCTCTGGTAGGGTTAGGAAGAGCTAAAGAGCAATGGCTGTCCCTAAAATAATTCTCACTGGAGTGGGTGGGTAATGTAGGTAAGGCAAGGCATTGCCTTCCCAAAACCGCCCATGCTCTCACTGCCCAAGAAGGCTAGGGCTGCAGTGCAGCTGCCCGACTCTCCGACCACTGGGGAACGTTGTGTCTGTAGCATGACTGCCCAGCTCTCTGGCTGGTTGGCCATACCACCCACTGGGACAGTGAGACTAAGGGGGTCTCAGGATGTTCAGGAGGCTGAGGGTAGCAGCCTGGGGTGGGGACTGGGCTTGGTTCCCTGGGGAAAAGGGGGTGGCGGAAGGGGCAGGGCCTCAGGCAGAAGGGGTGGGACTGGTGTTTGCCTTCCCCAGCAGGGCGTTCACCCACCATTCATGCTAGAATGGCCAGCCTATCACAGAAGGCTGGAAGAAGCACACTCTGGCTTGAATGTGGGAGCCCTGTAGTAGAGTGCAGCATTTGATACGCTCCCTCTCATTAGATCAAAACTGCAGGCTGGTATGACACCATCCTTCCCCTCTTTGGGAGCTCTAGTGTCAGTTTTGATCAGAACTTCTGCCTAGGGAATGCAAGGACTGTAATTATAGCTGTTCCCTGTGCAGGGATGAAAGATATGGACCCTTTAAAAAAGGTTTGGGGTTCAGCTCTTGGTTCACGTTCCATCTCTGTTCATTATTTTACCTCAAAAGGCTTCACAGAATTAAATTATGTACATGAACTTTAATTGGCATCAGGTGGCTAAAACTTCATGGATTTATGAAGTAATCAAATTTTCTTACAAATATAAAAGGCAAGTTACAGTATTTCAAGTGCAATTATCTCTCTCTTGCTTATGTTTCCTTTTAGTCTCATATTACTTTTTCACACCTATTACACAGAAGCTTAAAAAGCCCTTCTTCATATTCCTAAATGGTGAAATTCTAAGTTGAATGAAATAACTCTCACCATTTCACTCGGGGGTTGAATAGACCGTTCAGAAGAAACGATACACATGTTGTAAGACTGGTAGTATCTGTTTTATGTCCCTTGTGAGAAAATTTTACAAATAGATCTTATGCCCTCACTGTCAGAGTGATCAATATGCTGTCACCATTCTTTAGTAATCTTGGAATTTGGTTCTCCCACCCACATTGGTGATGGTATCACAGTGTACTTCCTTGTACTGAGTAAGGGACTGCCTCCTCGGGACATGGCCTTCTTAGTCATGAGAATGTATCAAATGTAGAAGTGATTGTATTAAATAAGCCATATGAACTTTTACCACATTCATTCAGCTCTGCATATGAAAATCAATCGACTCTTAGGGTATATCGACACTGCAATTAGACACCCGCGGCTGGCCTGTGCCAGCTGACTCAGGCTTATGGGGCTCAGGTTGCAGGGCTGTTTAATTGCAGTGTTGAAGATGTTTTGGCACAGGCAGCAGTCTAGGGTGAAAAGACACCATGTGTGAAAATTCAGGATGGGGCGGGGGTGAGGAGTAATAGGCACTGATGTAGGACAAAGCCCTGAATGTTGGGACTGTCTCTCTAAAATCAGAACCTCTGGTCACTCTACTGGAGTCCAAGCTCTTGGAAGAGGCAGGGCCTCAGGCAGATGGGGTGGGACTGGTATTTGCCAAGTCTGAGACCCTCCCACCAGTGCTCCCTGTAAGCTCAGAATTTAGGCAGCCATCCAGAAGAGATTCAAATGCAGCCCAGCTGGTTAGCAGAGTGCTCGCAGCTGGCAGCGTGTGTTTCTATTGGTGGTGCACATTTGTACATACCTCAGTGAACATAACAAAATTCATTGCCCTCTTGACAGAAAAAAAATTAGAGGGAACATTGCTTCCCATGAGGCAGTGTCTTGAATCCTGGGCTCCTATGTCTACATTGCAATGACAGAGCCCCACAGCCTGAGACCTAAGAGCCTGAGTCAACTGGCATGGGCCAGTCCTGGGACTTTTGTTGCAGCGTAGCCTTTTGATGCTGATTCTCGTCTCATTTACAGCAACTTTACATCAGTGTAGCTCCATTCACTTCAGTGGTGTGATCCTGATTTACACTGGTGTAAGGGATAGGAAGCTCAGGCCCCCTAATCTCCCGGGATGTATTTTCTTCAGTCTACAACCATGCACACAACAAATAACACCTTATTACCAGTCAGTAAAAAAATATAGCCTCAATTGCATTTAAATCTGAACAGCAACAAGGTAATGTAGTAGAGGGGAAATAAACAGGAAAAAGCCAGAGGAACCAATCTTCAGCTGATTTAAAAGATTGTAATTCTGTTATGGAACTAAGTCAATTTACACTTGCTGTGGATCTGTCCTTGCATCTCTATAGCTTCTCCCCACCCCATTTATTTATGGTTCAGAGGGCTTTTAATTAGGATTTTAGAAAAATTGCCACTTGCTTTAATGTTGTTTTTTCTTCTCTGACTCACCAACAACCTCATTGACTGGAAGAGTTCTTCTTTCTGAGTGTGCATTTCATAACTCTAATATGTCAAGTTAGTCAGAGATATAAAGTGCCAATTTGCTTAAGTTTTTTTCCATGTTGCTGTTGACAGTTAATAAGAATTGATATATTGCCCTGCTTTTCTCCAGGGTCTGCTATCTCCTTTCATATTAATAGGGAATTCTTCTTCGTGCTCAATGAATGCAGAAGATTTCCTCTTGAAAATAACAGCTTTCCTCCAGGGTCTGCTCTCTCCTTTCTGAAGCAGGCAGTGCAAGCTCAAAATAGAAAGGCTGAGAGAGAAACAGCAGCAGCATTAGCCAGGTTCCAAGGATGCAACTGTGCTTACAGAAATCAGACTGGATTAATCAATGTGCACTGTGTACGCTTGTGCCGCCTCCTCCACACCCCCGCCACCGCATCTACCCTCCCCCTTCCCTTTGTTATGACGTGGGCACCTAGGTCAAATTTGAGCGAGTGGCATTGTGACCTGGTGCACAGACTGCAGCATCACTGAGATTTGTCCTGGCTTCTCCTCTGTCATGGTAGAGGAGCAGCTGAGCCAAATCGGAGTGATGCTGCTACCCACCACCAAGCTGCAATGCCTGGTGCAGGAAGCAAGGCCCAGTTCCAAAGGGCAGGCTCACTTTCCAGTCTCTTGGCCTGGGACATCCCCTCTACACCAGGTCAGGATTAGGCTTGCAGTGCCAGGATGAGGGTGTTGCTGCAGGTGGTTGATACCCCTTCAGTAGTGCATGCAGGAGGTGGTGGTGATGTGCGCTCAGTGAATTGGGAGGCCACATTTGCCCCTGGAGAGGAGAGAGACCTATTCTAATACCAGCTTAATTCTTTACAGTTCTCTGAATGCAGCAAAGACTAAAACCATTTCTGTTGTTTACATTTGTTATTTATCACTAGAAGATTTTCCCTTAGCTTGGGTCCTGAATTCGATTCATTTTTATTTTTTCTTCATTTAAATTATTGCTCTGGGGTGGGGCTGGAGATGAGGGGTTCAGGATGCAGGCTGCCCTGGGAAGAGAGGACAGCTACAGCCCTCTCTCACCACAGGCTGCTTCTCCATGGCCACTTCAGCTCCAGTGGGCACAGCTGGGGGAGGAATGCATGTTTCCCGGCTGGTGACAGATACATAGATAAATAGATAAACACATACACAGAAAACTCTCTGAAATATACAGTAGATAGCTGTTCCTTTCTCCACCCCTGCTCCTTGTTGGTCCAGTGGGGTTATAACTGTCCCAGTCCCCATCTCTGGCCCCTTGCTACCCCGCTGTGGTCATTCTACAGTATAACTCTCTCCTGCCGGATACCTCCCTTTTCATTTTACGAGAAACAATCAAATTCCAGGCACCTCCCATTGTCCTGGCACAACCAAACCCTGACCTTGCTTTAGCTTAGGAGAAGAGGAAGCTGCCTACCGAATTTGGTGGCCCTAGCTCTTACTGTTCAGAAGGAGTTCTTGAACAGACAAGCTCACAAACGGACAGACAGACAGAAAGATGTACAGTTCTTAAATATATAGTCATCTGAAGAAGTGGGTTGTGCCCACAAAAGTTCATGATCCCATCTCCATGTTTTGTTAGTCTTTAAAGTGCTACCAGACTATTTGTTGTTTTTTTCATATATAGTAAAATTAGTGTTACCATAATCCCAGGCAGCTCTAGTCATGGATCGGGACCCCAATGCACTTGGTGCTGTACAGTCACAGAATAAAAAGGTAGGCCCTGTCCCTGAGAGTTTTCAAACTAAATATAAGACAAAGGTGCACCGAAGGGGAAGCACAAGGAAATAACACCACCATAATGGTCAGGAGTAGTGGTCAATTTTCAATACTTCTCCAGTAACATGTTGTTCTGGCAAAAGGAGATGATTTCCTTCTGAGTTTGCCATTATGTTCAGACATCTATGTTATGACTCATATTTCCTCTAGCTGAACTGGAGATATTCATTGATCTGCCGAAAGCCTAAATAACAAATGGACCTCACAACTTTGCAGGACTCCTGCAGATGCTGGTGTCGGGATTTTTTTTAACAGCGCATGCAAAATAAGGGTTTTTTTTCTGGCAGTTATTCACACCCCTTGGCCTCTCTTTGCTAATGTTTAACAGAAGTCTATTGATTACAGCAGCCAACGTGCACTGTAAATGGGAACTGAAGGTTATATTTTTGGCCCATGGCTGGTTTATGCATATATAAAAAGTGGAAGTTACATATTTCACAGACCCATATTACCGTGGGATGCATTCTCAGTCACTGTACTGTGACAAGAAGGTGGGATCTTTTTATCTAGGTACAGAATGGTTTGCATTGCTGTGGTATCGCAAGTGCCACTGGAACAAGCCTCATGAAAGAGGTGAAAATTCAGCATGCACATTGTGCTTGTTCTGTCTGTCTGCAGCCACTTGGTTAGCCTGGTGCACTAGGGGGCCAGCCTCCCAGTCCCCTTTGGCCAGGCTGTCAAAAAATTCACCACTACCATCCCTCCATTGCAAGCTCCCAGAGTCCCTGTTAGCCACTTGAATTAATTCACAAGTCACCTCAAAAATATTTAAAAAGCACATGTATGTCATATACCCTGTCCTCACAGCAAGGTAACAATTTAGAATCGATGCCTCCGGAGAACCCCAATATATGGGGTCTGCCTTCATTTAGCAGGGCAGGAACCTGCTACTGCATTTTCTCCTGTTCAAGTTCATGTTGCAAGCTTTTTGCAAATTGCAGTTTTCCTCCACAAGCTGGTCTCTGCAATGCCAGCCACTGGTGAAAAGGTGAACTTCTGGTGAGAGTCTAACTGCTGCTGCTATCAGCCTCTTCCCTGTTTCTTCCTAGGGGCTTATCCCCAAGATCTCCCTGTTCTGTTTTTCCATTCTGACCTCCATCAGTTCTTGCTGGCCATCTGGATGCTTCTCTCGAGTACACTCCTGTCTGGGACTATCATGTCTTTTCTGGTCCTCAGAATACAGCGGATTGGCCAGCTGTGCCTTTGACAGTTCTTGAGAGATTAGCTATGGCTACCAGATCACACCAGCTGTTGTCTTGGATTGCTCATAACTCATTGTTCCTGCTTATTTTTTCCTCTTTTTTTCTCTCCAGAAAAGAACACGGTATTGTTTTACTCTAGCTCTTCCATCTGCAATAGTTTCTTTTGGGCTGTTGGCACTTGCTGGATCTTTACCAGTGTCACTCTCCCACCAAATATGTCACAGTTACTGGGCTAACTGTCCTCTGACATTTCCAACTCATGTCTAACTTGCTTGTTTCTTCATATGCATCTCCTCCAGGACTTGAGTCATCACCTCTCTTGTCAGGTGGAATCCTATGATTAGCCCACTCTCTGACTGAGCTTTGGGCTGCAGTTGCCTTGTATTATCTCTGGCTAGCTCACCCAGTTCGACTGAAACTTAGGCCAGGTCCACACTAAGGGGGAAGGCTGGCTTACGGTACGTAATTCCAGCTATGTAAAAAACGTAGCTGGAGTCCACATATCTTAAGCCAAGCTTCGGCACTGTCCTCACAAAGGGAGGTCAACAGGAGAAACTCTCCTGTTGACTTCCTTTACTCCCTGTGAGGAGTAAGAGTATTGGTGCTGATGGAGGCGCCCTCAACATTTGATTTAGCGGGTCTTTACTGGGCTCATTAAATCAAACGCTGGAACAATGATCTTCCCGCAAGTGGAGATGTGGCCTTTAGTTCTATTTGCTCTGAGAGCAGAGCCAGTGGTAGCCAGTGACCAAGGCAAGTCTGATTTATTTAGAACCATAAGATGCCTACTTTGCTTTCTCCAAGCCTTACCATTCTCTGGATCCTGACTTCTTCAGACTCCCTTTACAGACTTCTCTCTGTGTCAGCCTGCTTGACAGCTGACTTTCCTTCCATTACTGAGAGCACGGTAGCTGTTTAGCATCATTTGATCTCCAGGTTCCCAGCCTGGAAAAACAGCTATGTGTCTTTAGGTCAGAGCCTGGAAGAAATTGCCAGTGTTTTCTGGGATGCTGCTCCTTACAGTTAACCTTGGTCTACATTAGGGCTTTATTTCAAAATAACTCCCCTTAGGTCAAAATAGTAAGTGGAACGTCCAAACGTAAGCAGTATTTCAAAATCTGTACTCCTGCTTTCTTCAAGGAATAACACTAATTTTGAAATAGTTATCTCAAAATAGCAGTAGTATGGATGCTCCAGTGCCTCTGTTTCAAAGTAATTAATCCCCAGAGTCATTCAAACTAATTACTAATTATTTCCTGGAGCTCTAAGTTGAGGTAACACATCCACATTAATGGATCCTGCCTTTGACTAATTTCGAGGCTTCCCTGTAGTGAGGACACGCTATTTCAATTTCATTATTTTGGGTGTTATTAAATTGATTTTAGTTATTTTGAAATAGTTTCTTAGTGTAGACATGCTGTTGGGGTGGTTTCTTGCTTGTTCTTCCCATAGCCTCATATTAAGCTATATCAATGCTGTGATACAGAAAAGTTTTATAACTAAACCCACAATAACTTCATTGCACTGACCTGATTACATACACAGTGTTCACAAAATCATCTCAGTATTAAAACATCACATGGTAGCTCCACATGCCTCTGAAATGCCTTCATTTCTCTATTCCTATTTTGTGTGGTAATCATACCCTAACTGCGGATATATCCTTCTCTTGACTGCAGACCTAGAGTTAGGAGCCAAGTTACTACTATTGGATAACTGCTTGTTAATATTACTCTGTCTGCTGTCCTACTGATGTCTTCAATATTCTGCACTGAGAGTATCTCACAACAGGAAAATCTCTGAAGCTGAAGTTCTTTTGATATTCAGAATGTGGCTTGGCTTTCTATAGTTGGCTTTTGACTTATCTTTTCCATTGCTCTACCACAGACCATTCAGCAGTTATTTTTAAAGAAGAAAGGTTTTTTTTCCCCCTAACAAGTTCTTACTTCTATTTCTTCTGTCTCTGAGGGTATGGCTAGACTACAAGTTTTCATCAGAAAAAGGTACACAAATTGCACACCACATTTTGTGTACCTTTTTCTGAGTCTTTTGTCGGAAGAGACTTTTCCATGGGTACATCTAGACTACATGCCTCTGTCGCCAGAGGCATGTAGATTAGGCTACCCGACATAGTAAAATGAAGCGGTGATTTAAATAATCTCCGCTTCATTTAAATTTACATGGCTGCCGCGCTGAGCCGACAAACAGCTGATCAGCTGTTTGTTGGCTCAGCGCGATAGTCTGGACGCGCAGGTGTCAACATCAAAGGTATTTGTCGACCACCCAGGTAAGCCTCCTTCAAACGTATTCCCTGAACATGGCAGTTTTTTTCAGGATACATCCGAGAAAAACCCTGCAGTCTAGCTATAGCCTTATTAATAGGCCAGCATTTCAAAAGTGACTATTGATGTTGGATGCCTGACCTGAATCACCTTATGAAGTTCTGAGTTATTTCAGAAAAGTCCTGAGTGTCCAGCCCTTCGAGGTTCCTCAGGTTGGGCACCCTAAATTTCTAGCCACTTTGAAAATCTTGGCCATGCTCTAACTGGGCCTGTACTTGTACTTTAATACATTGACTATCAACATCTGCAGTAGGACCTCAGAATTATGAATACCAGAGTTATGAAGTGACCGGTCTACACATATCTAATTTGAAATCAGAAGTATACAATCAGGCAGCAGCAGAAGAGGCATAAAAACAAACAATCAACACCAAATACAGTACAGTACTGTGTTAAATGTAAACTACTAAAAAATTAAAGGAAAGTTTTTAAAAAAGTAACTGTTTCTGTGCTTGTTTCATTTAAATTAAGGTGGCTAAGAGCAGCATTTTTGTTCTGTGTAATAAAGTTTCAAAGCTATATTAGTCAGTAAGCTGTGGAATAGTCTCCCAAGAGAGCTGGTAAAAGTACGAATGTATAGGATATTTTCAACTGGTCTGGGCATAGAGCTAGATAAAAGGTGTGCTGAAGAGAAGACTCCTACTTTGTCAGGTAATTGATTAGAAGTTCAATGTTCAGTTTTAAACGTTTGCAAGAACAACTGTAGCATTTTGTTCAGAGTTACGAACAACCTCCATTGATGAGGTGTTTGTAACTCGGAGATTCTATGGTGTATGAATCTCTTCCTTTATCATAGAATTGTAGAGTTGAATCACCAGAAATAAAAAAAAAAGATCTATTTGATCATCTAATCAATTCCCTGACAAAGTAGGAGTCTTTTTTTCAGCACACCTTTTATCTAGCTCTCTGCCCAGACTTGTTGAAAATATCCTATACATTTGGACTTTTACCTGCTCTCTCAGGAGAGTATACCGTGGCCTATTACCTACCCATGAGAGGAAACTTTTCCAACTATACAAAGTTTTTCCTTTCTTTACTTTGGCCATACTTCCTGGAACCATTCTAATTACCAGGGAAGGAAAATATTGTTCATTCTTAGCTAAACTGTATTAGATTTTAATCTTCCCTGGTTTGACTTTCCCTACATAGTCTTGATCATTCTGTTCCTCTTAAATGAACTCCCTCCAATTTGTCAGATAACTTTCTGCTATTGAGCTGCCCTGGAAGTGGTCACACCAGAATGATACCAGACAAAATCTAAATCTCACTAAAATCAACAGAAAGATTGATCAGTGGCTCAGGGCAGGCCTATAGGAGGAACTCAAAACAGCATTGTGTTTTTGATTTACATGTCCAACTCCTATCTTTCTTGCTGTCCAATGCCGCCATGGTTCTCTTTCAGTGTCACCACTTTCCACATCTCTCCTTCTTCCTGAATATTTTGTATTTCAATATTTCTGATTATTATTGGTTTTATGTGTCAAGCTGAATCTCATTTTTCTAAAACCTGCCCTTGTTTGTGATCTCACTAGGCCAAGCCGTCCACCCAAATGTAACCTCTTCACATGGTTCTGGTGGGACAGAACCATAAATCTGCCCTAGGAGAGCAGCTGGGGAATCTTGTAGAGTGGGAATTACTGACTGTGGCCTATTTACAGTGTTGCCAGCTCTCATGATTTTATCATGAGTCTTGTGATATTTTTTGTGTTTCTTCAAGCCCCAGTTCCTGGAGTCAGGTGGCTACATGAGAATCTTAGATTTAATTAAATAATTAAAAAAGGAAGCTTCCAGCTTGAAAACATGACTTGAATGCACCTTAAAGTCTCACAAACCAGAAGAACTCTATTTTTACTGTTCATGTCAGTGGCTCATTTTTAATAGGTAGTAAGTTTAAAACAAATAAAAGGAAGTATTTCTTCATACAATGCTGTCAACCTGTGGAACTCCTTGCCAGAGGATGTTGTGAAGACTAGGACTTTAATAGGATTCAAAAGAAGAATTAGATAAATTCATGGAGGATAGGTCCTTCAGTTGCTATTAGCTAGGATTGGCAGGAATGGTGTCCCTAGCCTCTGTTTGTCAGAAGCTGGCAATGGGTGATAGGGAATGGATCATGAGATGATTACCTGTTCTCTTCTCTCCCACTGGGCATCAGGCACTGACCTCTGTTGGAAGATAGGATACTGAACTAGATGGATCTTTGGACTGACACAGTATGGCCATTCTTATTTTCTGTTTTTGTAAAATCTCGTTATTTTTTTAAGGCACAACTCATGCTTTTTGAATGGCAGGGGGCTGCAATACTTCATGCAGTTGGCAGGGGTAACTCTACACAACCGCTTTCTACCTTCCCTGGGATAGGGGAGATGTCTCAAACTGTTGCCTGGAATACTATTGTTCTCCAGACACACCCACCCATAGTAACCATCTCTTTGGGTAGGTCTACACTGCCAAAAAGTCTCTGAACCTCATGGCAGCAAGGCTCAGAGTCTGGGTCAACTTGCACGAGGGGGAAAAAAACAGGTTCTGGTGTGGCCTAGGGGATAGAGTGCCTTTGGTTGGGGACAGCAAGGTGGCAAGTTCTAGACCCAGCCCCCAGGGGGCTGCAGGATAAAGGTTGCCCTGAGAGTAAGGTGCTGGGGCAGGTACCAGCATGGCCTTATGAGATAGTTCCTACTTGGGCAGAAGCTCAGGCTCTGAGACCTACACCATCCTTAGGTTTCAGAGTCTGCACTCCAGCCCAAGCAGAAATGTCTACACAACTACATCTAGCATTACATCATGATCCCCACAAGCCTAATACCTACTCTCTGAGACCCACTGCCATGAGATTTTTTTTTAAGTGTAGATGTACCCTTAAGATCCGTGCCACCAGCAGCTGGAGGCTGATTTAGTTCTCAGCATCCATAGAGATGAGGGAACCACAAAGGTGAAGAACAGCTGCTTTAGGCCCAACCCATCCCCTGACCGCAGATTGGCCAGACCCAAGGATCACAGCTTCTGTGTTTCTTTGTATTATTTGTAGCTTCCCCCAGTTCAGTAGCATCTGGGAAGTTCATCAACATATGCCATGTGCTCCCTCCACCAGAATAGGAATACGCATATTATAATTTAAGACTGCACCTGGCAGCATCCTGATTGACATCAAGAGGAAATGCACTCAGGTAACTGACAGCAGGTCTGAGATCAGTAAGTCCAGTTGCAACAGCAAGGGATCTTTTGGATTTTACCATCAAGCGGTCCTATTTCTTTTGCTTTGTGGCTATGGAGGGGTTATGCGGAAGCATGAAGTTGTATAATGAATTTGACTGGGTTAGCACTGTTTTTTCTCATCTGGTGTCCATTTGATGGCAGGTATATCAGCAGCATGACCTCAGGAATCAACAACAGCAGTGACAGTACACATAACGGCTTTATTGAACTTTGCCAAGTATTTTCAGGATATAGGTAGCATAAGGACATCATATGAAACACAGCTGTATTTATGTAATGCAACTTTGATTGAGGAAGGAGGGGAACATCCCCTGTTGACGAGAATGTAGCCCCAGGAGTATCTGTGGACAACTTTCCCCTTTCTGAGCTCCCATTATCGCTGCTATTTTTCAGACCCAGACTTTGTTAAAGACTCATTTCCTAAGGGTATGAGCTGGGAAGATAACATTTCATTGACATACAGGAAGTGTAAAATGCCAAAGAAAGAGTGAGGTAAATTACAAGGTTGTTTTGATAGCTTATTGAGGTAGCAGAAGTGCTGTAATGAAAAGAGAAACAGTTGTGATTAAAGCATAGAGTAGGGAATCTGTCCTATACCCAGACCAACCACAAACTTCCTGTGTCACTTTGGCTATGTGTTTCTGATGTACTTGCCAATTTTGGATGCCTAACAAGGCCTGATTTTCAGAGATGCTGAAGCCAACAGAATCTGGGGCTGCTCAGCGGCTCTCAAAATCTAGCAGAAGGTGTGTCAAGGGAAGCCCTCAAAATTAATGGGCACTTTTGAAAATAATAGTCTAAGTGTGTGTGTCTGAATCAGTTTCTCTTTCTGTAAAACACAGATATTAATATTGTACCTTTGTGGATTAGGAAAGATGCCTTAACTAACCAAAGTCAGGAGTCCCCTAGAAATGCCTATAAATGGCCAACTTTAATTAAATGTAATGGATGTCCAAGAATTTTCCAATAAAAATGTTTATTTTACTTTGTTTCAGGGAAATGTGTGAATTTTCTTTTCACTACAGCTTGGTTTGAGATGTGTTTGTGAAACTGGTTTCCAAAGCGCTCGGACTTAAATTTGTAGGAATACTAATATTATTACTAATAACAACAAAAATGATGATAGACAGGTGAGGAGATTTTCTAACTGATCCTTTCTCCCTCTCTGACCTCAGTTTGTGCTGTCTAGACACTTCCTCATACTTCCTCAAATCTATTGATCTCAAAAAGCATTCTGGTTACTATCTGGTGCCAAATACACCGATTGTGGGGTTTTAAAAAGTGCTCAGGATTGACCTAACTGTGGGGGAGTTTGATCATTGACTTCCATGGGAACAGAAGCGGCGAGGAGTCCTGTGGCACCTTATAGGCTAACTGAAGTGTTGGGGCATAAGCTTTCGTGGGCAAAGACCCACTTCATCAGATGCATGTCGACATGCATCTGACGAAGTGGGTCTTTGCCCATGAAAGCTTATGCTCCAACACTTCAGTTAGTCTATAAGGTGCCACAGGACTCCTCGCTGCTTTTGCAGATTCAGACTAACACGGCTACCCCTCTGATAATGGGAACAGAGTTATGCATTTGTTGGGCCCTTTTGAAAATCCATCCCCATGCTTCTAAGTCTGCCAAGACCCATGTGTGGGAGACTGTGTGCAACACAGACCCCAAACAAGGGACACAATCAAAGTATTCATGCAGGAAACTTAAAATGCGTTGGGTGTCCAGTTCAGTATTAATATTGAATTTCTTAAATAGCTGCCTATAATCTCAGTTGAATTGTTCAGTATTTCTGATGTAAATCATTGTTTATAAAAATGGGGGGAATTCCAACGTTGTGTGGAACACTGGGGCTAAAATAAATCCATTCCCTTGACTGGAGGAACAGTTGGCTAGTCTGCCCCGACTCCGCCAGTACTCAGCAAGGTCAGAAGTGGCCACGTAACAGGCTGTGGCTATGTACACTGTCCCTCTGCCATTGTGATCCTAAATGGAAGAAGCCTGAAGATTTGTCTCTCTCCTCCCTTGCAGAGGATTCCTCTGTCACTTCTTTCAAGTGGAGACTGGTAGGGACTAATGCTCAGTGTGTTAGCTCCAGACAAAAGTACTCTTACTCTATCTTTCAAATCCATCAGTTAATTACTCTTGCCTCATAGCTCCACCCCCAAATTCAGCAGTTTTTTCTTCTTCCCCCCCTCAAATCGATTTGTTCTTTCTTCTCCCTATTCTACTTCACCATGGATTTTTATTTCTTTCCCTTTCCTCAGAAAGAATGTGAAGGAGCTATGGAGGCCTCTTTGCTTGCCTCTTCTTTATGGACATAGGGGGAGGAGTCAAGCCTGGTACCATCTTTTATAGAAGGTATTGATTCTTCAGTGCCTTCCACCTTGTGTCATTACGTACACATGTGCAAAGTGAGTGGAAAACACGATCCGGTCCTGATTTAGTAGTGTTTTAAACTCTTTTTGACCAGCTTTTGTCACAAGTCAGGGGTGAATCAAATTCTCCAGGCCCTAGTCTCTGTCATCTTATTTTGGTGCCATAAAGGGGGCATAAAAGCAATGAGTCTCCCTCTGTTGGAATACCCTGGCACAGGGGGCTTCACAGCCATCATACGCTTTTCCCTCCTGCAGCATCTAGAAGAGCGCGTCTGGCAGGGATGTGCTATGGGAGTGGGCTGGCCAAAATGCCACTGTAGTCTGGCTATGTGAGGATATGTGTGTCCTGAGCAATCCTAAGGTTGTTCTGACTTATGTTGGGGGCTGACCAAGCTCAGAACACAGGTAGAATGAAAGGTGTCTAGTTTTAAAGCCAACTTTATATCTAACTTTCCCCTGTACCTGTGCTGTGTATGTCAGCTGAATTGGAGAACTGGGCCCTCTCTCTTTATGAGGGTGATCAAGAGCCCCAGTTATGGTGCCTGATCTGTCAACACCAGGCCGGCCAATAAGAGCCCAGTGTGAGGCAGTTTTGGTAGCACTGGTTTAGCTTGGAAGTCATCAGTGCTGCTAGTATGACAGAATAGATAAAGTTCGGAGTTGCAGGAAAGTAGATGGTAAAAAGCAATTGGCCCACAGGCCATATAATGAATAGAAACCCTAGCCTGACTTCTTCCTAATTATAGCCAGGTACCAATTTGCCTTTCTCAAATGCCACATACAGGAAGCCAGGATTCTCCCTGAGATTTCTGCTCCTTGGCTTTTTTAAGTGAATCTTTGTAAGCAGCACTAATACTAATTATTTCTGAGCAGTGGAAGTGAGCAGTCTCATAAAACTGTTAGACCTCTACCAGTGTTTACAATTTAGCATGACTGCCGTAAGGCTCAAGATGACTTTTTCCTCCACAACACTGTGATTGCACACTGATAAAACACACTTTCCCTCTCTATGGACTCTTATCCTGTGAGATGGCTGCTGCGTGAGTAAATTACACTGGGAGCTAAATGAAAAGATTTCATACTGATCGTCATGGGCATATTTTAGCTTTCCCTGGTGTTTGGTTTGCCATAAAGCTCTGCTCTAATGCAGCTGTGTATAGTTATACCTCTGCACTGTCCCTCAGCACGAAGGATGTCATGTCTCTTTCAGTGAGCTTCTCAAAGAAGAAGGCAGAAGTCTGCGACCTACAAACATTAAGCTGCACTCTGCTGGAGATATGTATGATTTTACTCCAAAAAGCAACACCGAACATACTGGTAGAATAACAACTTGCATAACAACAAATGGGGATAACAACCTTTTCAGAAGAGTTAGGGACTTTTCTTCCCCGGGCAATCTGATTCCAAATGCAAATAACTTGCTCTTCAGAAATAGTTCTGAGTCCCAGAGATGAGTCATCTCTAGCGAGGATGACACATGGAAATATGGATAAGGATCATTCTAATATCTTCAATTTGGAGTTAAAACTTTAACAAATGGCTTCTGGGAGCACTTCTGCCATGTGGAACGGTTTTATTATATTTTTGTCTAAACTCTCAGATGTGCTGGTATCTGTAGTAAAGTGGCCCTCAAAGGCTTAGGTGGGTTACTCAAGAGTACTATGGCAGTATGCCCTTCCTTTCTGCTTAGTTAGTGTGTGTGTCCCTCCATTTGTTTGTTAGTTAAATAAAGCAGCACATGCTTAGCCAGCAGTCCTGTAAATAGAGTATAGTCTCTGAGCAGCAAGTGGTCCCTTTTACAGAATAAACTAACCATGCTTTCCCTGCTTCCCTCCCTTCTCCATGCATGGTGATTAGCCAGAAGGGAGCATGGGGAGCACCACAGGGAAGGACGCTTTACTTTCTTAAGGACATCAGCCTGCAGTTCTGCGTTTCACCCTTCCTGGAAATGAAAAGCACAAGCTCGTTAGCACCTATGCTTAAATATGCAAACAACTATGAAAGGACTCAGCTGAATTTCCTGTAGCTTGCACATTTGGGTTGCCAAATAGCAGGTTTTTAAAATAAGAAACCCTGAAGCAATAATTTGTGACACCTCCTCCAACAGAGAGAGACAACAATACCTCTGACCTCATCACTGATGATTGCAGTGAGAATAATAACATCAAAATGAGAATATGAGACAAACCAGAGACTGCTTTGCTCCTCACAGGATGGGCTCAGGAAGTGACTTTTAATTGCGTAACTAGAAAAACTGCTTTAGTAGTACATTTTATTGGACCACTTTATTTATACAGGAAAAGATGTCTGAGAGAGCGGGCTCCGTGGCAGGCTTCAGGAGCATCCTGTTGTCTGCACTGTGGTAAAGTTACTGATTACACAAATATTGTGACATAACATGAAGAGAATAACGTGTTTGCTGTATTTGCCTGTTCCTAGGTTTTAACAGGCTAGGGTGGAACTCATCCGACTGAGAGTGCATCCAGCTAAAGCTGTGTGTTCCTAACTCTCATTGGCTCCAGTGGAGGTTGGGGCCTTGCACAATTGGGGTCATAAGCCTCTAAAAGCTTT
The DNA here is from genome assembly GCF_049634645.1 of Pelodiscus sinensis. Classification (NCBI taxonomy): domain Eukaryota; kingdom Metazoa; phylum Chordata; order Testudines; family Trionychidae; genus Pelodiscus; species Pelodiscus sinensis. The sequence continues at coordinate 96,129,543 of NC_134713.1, read as the reverse complement.
ACACTAACTTATTATCACATTGATGGTGAATAGTCAATTGGCTAACTTCTGACCCAGCTTGTCCAAACATATCTGTGTTGTATATGGTGTATTTTATAGCTGTGTCAGTCCCAGGATATTAAAGAGACAAGGTGGGTGAGGTAAAGTCTAGTATTGGACCAACTTTTTGTGGTGTGAGACAAGTTTTTGAGCCACACAGAGCTCCGCTTCATGTTAGGGAAAGGAATTCCCAGAGTCGCAGCAAAATGCCAGGTGGTACAGACTGTTTAGATGAAATAGTTAACAATGTGTTCCACCTGGTATTTTTGCTGATGCTGGGCATTCCTTTCTGAGACCTGAAGAAGAGCTCTTTGTAACTCGAAGGCATAAGAACATAAGAATGACCATACTGGGTCAAACCAAATGTCAATCTAGACCTGTATCCTGTCTTCTGTCAGTAGCCCATGCCAGATGTCCCAGAGGAAGCCATCTTTGAGTTCTGGTTGTTGGCTGTTTTAGAGGCCTTGTAGATTATTTTAGTATCTGTGAGGCTAATTTAATACTTATAAAGCACTCAGGTAGACACTTTAGAGATGCTATGTATCAAAGCAGTGTGAGATTTTAATATGTATTTACTAAATTGAACTTCCAATCCTGCATAATAATCCCACACGTTGACTGCTAAAAGTAAATGAACCATTGCCTATCCAGGCATAACTGTTGTCATTGGAAAGAAGAGGATGCTTACATAACTAATATATAAATCTCTGATGCTAGAAGATAAAGGATTAAAATGGATATATCTAGGAAGGCACCAGTCCCCTGTGGAATAAAATAGCAAGAAAGATTTTCTGTGTACTCCAGACTAAGGCAGAGATCACCAAGATTACATGTGTCCCAAACTGGACTAGACTACCACACCTGTATGAGTGCCCACAATGCAGCTGCTTGTTTCAAGTGCCCCTAAAAGTGACTGTAAACTGTGAAAAAGATTGGTTGGTTTTTTTTACTTCTGGGTGTACTCATCTGCTTTTCTTCTGTGAGTACTGTCCCTCCTTCACTGCAGAGAGCAGGGAAAGGAGAAGCTGTTTCATTAGTTAGCACGGTCTAATGAAAGCTGCTTTAATGGAGCTAAGCTGTCTTTCATCTCCTCTTTGCTATAAATTCTATACAATTCTTGCACTGGTGTGTAGTCCCCTTTGAGGTGGAGTGGCAGGTTGTCAATGATAAGAAATGAAATTCTGCTATAATGACCAAGAAAGGATCAGAGCAGATTCTGCTGATGATGTTCCTTAGTCACTCTTAGATGCTTGGACAACTAACTAAAATAATCTATCGGTAAGAAGTGAATATTTGTATACAGCATGAATAGTTTACCACTGGCATCCCCTTACTCTCAGACAATGAGGAATGACTATTATTTCTCTCTCTTAAAGAGATGGCTCAGAATAAGTAGATCCATTTAGCAGCCTCCGCACTGGCTGCAGAAGATGACATAGTAGCAGCGATTCCTGAATGTTACGGTAGCAAAGGAGGCTGGATCAAGATGAATATATTTCAACATGTGGATGGGTGTCATGGACAGTAGAGAGAGAACATCATAATTACCTAGCACAATTGAAAGGAACCATTAAATACTAGGCAAACACTCTATGAATAATAATAAAAAAGTATAGGTTGAACTTCTCTAGTCTAGTAACATCCATGATTTGGCATGATTTTAGTTAGCTGAGTGTCCTCTTATCATGGGTATGGCTAAGTTTCCTGCAGTCCCATAAAGTTTGTTTACAGCCACCAGTCCTGGCTCTGTGTTCTGTGCTATTATTTAGCTCTAATTTATCCCTAATTGTCTTCTAAGAGCCCAGTAAGCAGTGCAAGGATTGGTATTGCCGCTAGACAATGTCACCTCTTATAATTTGGGAAATTCTCTGGTTTGTCACTGGTCAGGTCCAGAGGGTACTGGACTAGAGAGGGTCAACCTGTAATTTCTTTCCTGATAAATTGAGCTCTTGCCTCTCCTATCTAGTCTGGTCAGCTCACATTAACATCACTTGGTCTGTAAATTGACTCTGACAACTGACTTTAGGAGCAAAATGTAGCCTTTTCTCTTAACAATTGAATTGTAAATCCTGAGATGTATAGAAAATTCTTCATTTTCTGTATACTAATTCAGTGGCAAGTTTATCTGGGATTTCAACTTTCTCTCCAATGCTGTAATCCAAACACAGCACTGTTGTGCTAGGCCTACAGTTGTTCTCAACCAGGGGTATGGGTACCCCTGGGGGTATGCAGAGATCTTCCAGGGGTACATCAACTCATGTAGACATTTGCCTAGTGGTGCAGCAGGCTACATAAAAAGCACCAGAAAAGTCACTACAAAACTAAAATATCATATAGACAATGACTTTATATTGCTCTGTATACTATACTGAAATGTGCCTACAATATTTATATTTCAATTGATTTATTGGATAATTACATGGTGATAAGAAAGTTATCAATATTTCTGTAATAGTGTTCTGTGACACCTTTTTTGTATTTTTATGTCTGATTTTGTAAGTAAGTAGTATTTAAATGAGGCAAAACGTGGAGATATGCAAGACAAATCTAACTCCTGAAAGGGGTAGAGTAATCTGAAAAGACTAAGGGCAGGTCTACACTAGGAAATTATGTTGAAATAACTTATTTTGAAATAATAACTCCCAAAATAACTATTCTGAAGTACAGTAAACTTCCGAGAATCCAGCACCTTTAGGACTCAGGGGGTGCCGGATTATCAGATATGCCGGAGTACCGGAAGGAGGGCTATGAGGGGTCTGGGGGCGGGCAGGTTGGCGGGGATCTGCGCAGCGTGGGAGAGGGCGGCACTGCGGGACCAAGCCGGCGGCACCCAGCTGCTCTGCCCCCGGCTTCCCCAAGTCAGCCGCTTCAGGATCTCTACCAAGCATTTATAAATCTCAACTACCCACCCAGAGAAATAAAAAAGCAAATTGAAAGAGCCAGACGAATACCTAGAAACCATCTACTTCAAGACAGACCCAAGAAAACCAACAATAGAACACCACTTGTCATCACCTACAACCCCCAACTTAAACCTGTCCAACACATTATCAATAAACTACAGCCTATATTGGAACAGGATACCATACTCAAAGAGGCTCTGGGAGACAGACCCATAGTCTCCTATAGACAACCACCTAACCTCAAGATGATTCTTACCAACCACCACAGGACATACCACACTAATACCAACCCTGGTACCTTCCCTTGCAACAAACCCCGTTGCCAGCTTTGTCCACATATTCATTCTGCTGATACCATTATTGGACCTAACCAAGTGAGTTATAAGATCAAGAACACATATTCCTGTGCATCCAGAAATATAATCTATGCTATCATGTGCCGAAAGTGTCCGTCTGCTATGTACATTGGACAAACATCTCAGACACTTCGCCAAAGAATTAATGCCCACAAAACAGATATCAGACAAGATCACAAAGAGAAAACAGTTTCTTGCCATTTTAACCAGAAAGGACACTCTCTCAATGACTTAACCACCTGCATTCTGCTACAAAGACCTTTTACATCTGCACTTGAAAGGGAATCCTCTGAACTGTCATTCATGTTAAAATTCAACACTTTCCAACAAGGACTTAACAAACATTTGAACTATCTCACCCATTACCAAGACAGTTTCCCCAATTATCACCTCTAATACCATTAACTCACAAACATCCCACTCTCCCTACCTCTAATATCATCAATTCACAGACACTTACCTTCCTTCCTTCCCCCCCCCCCCCCGCATCTCCCTCCTGTTCTGCAATGTGATTTGTCCTTTTCATATTTGTTCATTTTTTTTAATTGTATCCTTTGGTATATATGGTTGTGACTACTTTCTTCCACTATTTGATCTGAGGAAGTGGGTCTGGCCCACGAAAGCTCATCATCTAATAAACCATCTTGTTAGTCTTTAAAGTGCTACATAGTCCTGCATTTTGCTTCAACTACCCCAGACTAACACGGCTACATTTCTATCACTATTCTACATGCTGCTGACCAGTGTGCTCTGCCCCTGGCTTCCCCAAGCCAGCTGCTGGTCATTTCAGCAGCAGTGGACTTGGGGAAGCCGGGGGCAGAGCAGCTGGGGTGCTGCTGGGTTGCTCCCGTAGCGCCGCCCCTCACCTGAGCTGTGCTGCAGGACCAACCCGGCAGCACTCCAGTTGCTCTGTCCCCGGCTTCTCCAAGTCAGCCGCTGCTGAAACTGACCAGTGGCGGACTTGGGAAAGCCGGGGGCAGAGCAGCTCCAATTGTCCGGCTGGCCGGAGCACTTCCGGGTTCCAGCTGATGCCGGACTATCAGGAGTGCCGGACCACTGGATGCCGGACAATTGGAGTTTTACTGTAGCATGTCCACAGTACAGGGAAGCCTTGAAATTAGCCTGAGGCAGGCTCCTTTAATGTGGACACGCTAACTTGAATTAGAGTCCCAGCAAGCACTGGGGAGTAATTTGAATGACTCCAGGAATAGGTATTTCGAAATAGCAGCAGTGGAGTTCCCACACTACTGCTATTTTGCAATAACTATTTATAAATAAGTGTTATTCCTCATGAAAAACAGGAGTTATTATTTTGAAATAACCAACTCACTGTGCTAGGGCAAATGAATCCATAAGTAGAATTAACTGTAAACAAAAGAGGAACTACCTGTTCAGTTCTCATGCTCCTATCTGAAATCAACATGTTATAAAATGTGAAAATAGTGAAGATTTTTAAGGGGTTGTCAACACACAGAATTTATTTCAACATATAGAATTTAAGAATAAAGTAGAGTATGGATTTAAAGTATATTAATCAACTCCAAAAGTGGATTAAAATAATTTGGAATAAGTCTCTTCTATTGTGGAATAAGAGTATCCACAAATGGGGTAATTAGGATGAGTTATTCTGGAATAAATTCCTGTGTAGACAAGGCCTATGTTTTAATAATTTATGGTGGTGGTAGTAGCCTAGGTAAAATAACTTTCTACCATGCTAAAAAAGTAAACTGAAATTTGCTCTCTTTGCTTGTGGTCAAATCAGAATGGCAGTGTTTTGCACCTCCTTTGCACTCACTGGTGTAAATGGTTGTGCAGGAAAAGAGTGAATCGAGCCCTATGAAGGCAATGACTAAAATTAGTTGGAAAATTAGAAAACTGGTGTGAAGGGACACTCAAAATCCAACAGCATGGCTCAGTGTTACAGATGTTCACAACAGCAGAATAGCATCTGAGGAGGATTTGTAGGGCTGTTGGTGAGAAGCAGTGGGAATAGTGACCGGCACTGCTTCTAGCACATAAGATATACTCTAGACAAAGTACTGCTGTCCAAGGATTGTGGATCTGTAAAAAGTCAGATGTATTGCAAATAAGAGATGAGGTCAGAATTTTTTTCCATGGATTATATGGAAAGTTCTAATTTCATGCTAGGCATAGTGTAGTACCTGTTTTCTCACTAGAATGGGTAAAACACCAAAACCCTGGTTCCTTAAGCCCAGGAACTTTAGAGAATTCCAATTTGGATCACAGTTCTTGGGGGCTCAACAACTGTATCTGCAGAGAAATAAATCATTAGAAAAGAATGGCTCTCTTCTGAGCAAGGCTCAGTCTGAGTACAGACCTAATAAAGGGTTTACATAAGCTTCCAGATGCAAATGAATGAAAGCTTGCATATCCTTCCCAATAATAAAAAAAAAAAGTCAATGAAAAACGTCATCCAGGCGCAAGGAGGATGAAAGGGGAATTAGAGAGGACCATTATCCGTGTGTGACAGACCCAGCAGCTGTCACACTAGAAATGATTTGTCATCATGCCAGATTCTGGAAACTGTGCAGGGAAGAGAGGAACAGGCATATGAAAAAGTGACAGTGACAGTTAGCACAGACTTTTGTTTATTTGTTTTTTTCTTTTTTTAAAAAAGTAACCCCTTCATTGCCTTTGGAGGATTAGTACATGTCCTATACCTCTGCATCCATGCCCCCGTTGTACGCAAATTCTGTGCACCATCACCACATTCCTAGCTAGGCCCTGAAAAAGAATGGCATCCTAAAAGTGAATCAACAACAACAACAACAAAAACCCAAAACCTAAAACAAAATTCTCAAATATTATTAGAGGAAAGCCCCAAGACAAATATTGTTGTACAAAGGTGGTGATTTGCCGTTCTGAGTTTTTGTAAACAAAACAAAAACCAACAATAACAAAATCCAACAAGCCTGGCATAGAAACATCTTATTGTATTTGTGCAGTACCTATTTTATTTGACACCTAATAAGGTAAGTATACAGCAACAGTGAAAATTTGCTACAACAAAACTTGTATTGGAATTTTAGTGCTTGTAAAAGGTGCTAGATTGGCATCTCTGTAGAATATCTTCAGGAAGAGGAAGATTACCAGTGACGTTTCTTCTCAATGCCTTGAACTTAGCAGCCTCCACTGTTGGCCCCTTCAATACTTGGCTTCTCTAGTGAAATGCATACTAAGGTATCAGTTCTAGTATGGGGCTAAGATGCCTCTATGTGGGACTGAAAGTTAGAAATTCAGAGTTCTAATCCTGTCTGTGACAAAAACTTCATTGCAGGCTATCTGAAGGTCTCCACAGGCCTTATCCAAGGCTTGTTGAAGGCAATGGAAGGATTCCTGCTGGGCTTTGGATCCTTAATTGCTTTTGCCTCAGCTTCCCTCCTCTTTACTATGGAGACAGTGATCCACTAAAACAGGATTTCTTAATGTTAATGAAGTGTTCTGCTTTCTTTTAGGTAGCATTGCAGAGAAGGAGGCAGCTGTTGCAGAACTAGCTATTTTTGCAACTTAAAACATTTTTGTGACAAAACCAAATATTATTTTTCCTGTAACAGTAGTTCTCTGGTACCTGAAAAAAGATGATGCGAATGGTGGCACAAATAATTATTTATGTGTTTAAGAACCTAGCAACTCACCTGAGCAATCTTTGAGACATCATTTTTTGGTTTTGTATTTTTTTTTGTTTCCTTTTTCAAAACAAAGGGATGATCATACCCATTTTGTATGGGCATAACATGCACTAGAGGAGGAAGGACTGGAAGTTAAGACAAGAACATAACTTTATGCTAGGCCAGGGACTGAGTATATATTTAAAACCAAAATATGTGAAAGATCATTCTCACCTCTTTATCTCTCTCAGTATTTTATGGCTTTATAAAGGGTCCATCATTTTAATATCTTGTCACAGTGCCAGAAGTTGAACCTTGATAAGATTGTGTAAACCCCACAGCTTTCAATATGCATTTGGTTTGTGTATTGAAACCTGTGAGCTTAGTTTACAGAAGTAGACAATGAGTAATTTGCCTTGTGCTCATTTAGAGGCTATACGCATTTTTTTCTAGCAGACCTGATTTGGTTGACTGGCTGGAAACTGCCAGAATCCTAAGGGTTAATTGAAAGGCTTTTCCTTTAAACTTCTTACTGCGCTGGTTATGGAATTACAATTCTTTTCAGAGACTTAACTGTATTTCACCAATGCTGAACAGATGCAATATCAAAGAGATTTAAATAGGCAATAACTGTTGCTTGGGAAATATTCTTTGTTTTCAGGCTGTCATGTAAAGTGCTTCCTGATGCTGTGGTGACATGCAGTTTATAAATATGCATAATCATTATCAAACTATCAAGGGCATAACTTAAGGAAGTTGACCATGGTTGCTCAAGGGATGTCAAGTTGCATAATGTCTCGTCATTTCTTCTTAGATTTCTTCTGGGGGCGGGGGGAAGCTTTATTAAATGACCACACTTGCTGATATTACTAATGGACTGTCAGAGCTGGTCTTAGAAGCGGGCGAGCTGGGAGGTTGCCCCGGACCACCATTTTCAAAGGGCCATCTACAGAGCCCAACGGACGCTTGCTTGGGACACACAGTATTTCAGCCCGACCTCCGGCCATTTTTTTTTTGCTCGACTAATTTTCTCCGGTGGTTGCCTAGAGCCAAAGGCAACTCAACACTGGCCACAGGGTATGCGCGGGGTATTGTTTTAGGAGAAGGTTTCAATTATGAAAGCAATCGGGGACATTCTGGCATGGATGTGACAGCACAGCCAGATCTTGAAAGGAAGCCTTCAAGGGCCTGATTTTCAAAAGACCTCACTAAATTGGGGGCTGCTTTTGAAAAACCTGGTTGAAGTGCTACAATGGGAGCTGCTGTTTGCTGGGATTGCTTGAAAATCTCCCTGAAAGATCTGATTATAGTTACCGGTAGCTGTGACAAGCAGTCTATAGGACAAAGTTTTCAAAAGCACTCAGCTTTGGCCTAATTCTGCTTCTGCTGATGTCTATGGAAAAGCTCCTCTTCAATGGGAACAGAAGTAGGCCGACACTGAGTGCTTGCTGCAGGAACATCTCATGAGATATAACTATGAAAATGAAAAGGTAGTGTGGCTCTGTACAATGTACAGGATTCTTGGTGGCAGGGATGTTCCTACAAGTCTATTCCAGGAGGCAGAACTGTATCATGTACTTTTTGGTTTGTTGGGGTTAGTGTTTGGGTGCTGAATGGTTTTGGCAGCCTGTGATAGACAGGAGGTCAGACTACATGATCTAGTATTCCTTTTTAAACCAAGGTATTGTTTGCTTTACACTAGGAACAAAGAATTAGAGAGAAAAGGATTTAAAAAACAACAGACACTCTCCATGCAACAGACACTCTCTAATGGCTGATGGAAAGTAGACAGGCCTAACTTCTTCAAACATCCCCAGTGGGGTCTGGTTTTCCTCCCTTGTCATGGAGGAGGGTCTCTTTTTTAACCCCATTATAGTTCTTTTGTGTTCCTGGGCTTTGATCTTATGGTTAAAATAAGTCCTATAGGCTTGAGAGATCAGGAAAAATTGTCAAAGCTAATTGTTCTAGCTCTGTCTACTAACAACTCCCAAGTATCTGCTGAGGAGTAGCTCTCCTGAGACATTCTTTTCTTTCTTGCCTCTTTTTCCAAACAGCCCTGTGACGGGGCAGGCACAGGGTCCGCGCCGCCCCGCACTAAGAAGGGGAGTCCGGGAACAGGAGTCCCGGCCGAGACGGCCGTCGGCCCGCCGCGTTCCCCGGCGCCGGGCAATGACGTCACCGGAGGCGACGGGGAGAGCGCGGGGAGGGGCGGGGCCCGGAGTCACGGGAGCACGCCGGCCCCGGCGTCCGGAGGGGAGCGGGCCATTCAAAGGGCCCCGGACCATGGACCGGGGGAGGGGAGTGCTGGAGGCAGGACGGAGGGACCGGGTCTGTTGGGAGACCCTGGAGAGGAGACGCGGGACTCGCGGCGGCTGAAGCCTCACCCGCGACAGGGACTCCGGGTTAGTCTATCCCCCTGCTGGAGGGGAACGCGCCGAACAACCGGCCGGGAAGAAGTGACCCAGGGCGGGGCCGTGGTCCCCGCGAGTGGAGGGTTTGGGGGGAACGTAACCCCCTCCACTGACTAGGGACTAGCGTCCCCGTCTTAGGGCCCTGGGTCGGGGCTCGGAGTGAGGGAGGGCCCGAGCCCCCTTCCCGGCGTCTGCGAGCCAGCGTGGGCTCCGGCATCCCGCACGGTCGGCCGGGAGCTACCATCGGCCAGAGGGCCAAAAGCCCAATCAGCTAGGAAAGGACGCGGGTCACCCGAACTCGGGGTGACCACCAGGGCACTGGGTTACAGGTGGTGGAGAATGTGGGCATGACCTGAGCCCCGGTTAAGGGGGCACATATATACTCACTCGGAAAAAAAAAAAAAAAAAAAAAGAGAGAAGAAGAGAGGAAAGGGGGCCTCGAGGTAAGGGAGCGAAACAGGTCGGTCCTCCCAGGGGTAGGGTCCTTCCTCTGGTTATAACAAGCTAATTTCCCCAGGGATAATGGAGCTGAACAAAGTAGTGGACTGGCTAATAGATAACCAGAAGCAGTGGCAGCAGCAGCAGTCGCAGGCGCTGCAACAGGTCCTGGATAAGCTCCAGGAGCACCAAGCGGCAACTAGCATGGCCGGTGGGGGCGCGACCCCGGCGGGAAACGACGAAGACGTAGTGGGCCGCCAACTCCCCATCAGGCTGACGAAGTTGGGCCCTGAAGACGACCCTGAGGCCTTCCTGGTAACCTTCGAACGGGTGGCGTTGGCGGCGAAATGGCCACAGGACCAATGGGCAACGCTCCTAGCTCCCTACTTGTCAGGGGCGGCCCAACTGGCTTACCGAGGAATGTCCGCAAGAGACGCGTTATGCTACTATAAGGTAAAGGAGGCCATCCTAGATCAACTAGGGATCTCCCCGGAATTCCACCGGCAAAAGTTCCGCGAGGCCCGGTACGGCCCAGGCGAACGCCCGCGGGCCGTGGCGCAGAGGGTACGGGAAGCAGGGATGCGCTGGCTGGAACCCGAAAATAAGTCCGGAACGCAAGTGGCTGAGGCGGTGATCTTAGAACAGTATGTGAAGATCCTCCCAGCCGAGGGGCAGCGTTGGGTGAGACGACACCTCCCCGAGACTCTCGAGGAAGCCATCACCTTGATGGAACACTTCCTTGCCGCCGAAGGAACAGACGCACCGCGCCCCCGCAGCGGGCCACGAGAACCACATTCCGGAGGCCTTGCCCCGGCGAAAAGTGGCGCAAAGACATACGGCCCCAGAACACCGGCAGGCCCAACCATGGGACGAGGACTGGCGCCCCGGTGGGACCACCCGGAGGGACGAACCCCAGAGGCCGGAGGGCCAACCGGAGTGACGGAGAGGAACCCACAACCCGAAGGAGGAACCAAAGGAGCCTGCTACCAGTGCGGACAGGAGGGGCACTTTAAGAAAGACTGCCCCATGATGGATTGCACCTTCGGGCAAGGCCCTACACGAAAGGTAACCCGGGGCGAACAGGGGCGGAGGCAAATGTTGCATGAGATAAGAGTTAATGGACGCCGGGTAAAGGCGGTGCTAGACTCCGGGTGCGGGCAAACAATAATCCGGGCCAACATCCTGGGGTCCCAAGTGCCCCGGGGGCCGAGAGTGTACATGAAATGTGTACATGGGGATATCCACCCCTATGCGACGACAAGGGTGGAAATGGATGATGGGAGGATAAGGGACTCATGTATTGTCGCAGTGAGCCCCAATCTAGCATACCCCGCGTTGCTAGGCAGGGACTGGCCCGGACTGGGGTACCTACTAAGTAATTGGGGGTTGGAACAGCGGAGCAAGAAGGGGGAAAGGGACAAAAACCCCAGATTTGCAGCTCACGGGGAGGAAGTAGACGACCCAGACGCCGGAGAGGAGGGGACGAACGGGACAGAGACTCCGATGCCCCACCTGGACCTGGACGAAGGCGATTTCCTCGCACTCCAGAGAGAGGACCCGACCTTGCAACACGCGTGGGCTCAGGTAGGAGAAGCCAGAGACACCGGAAGAGGGGGACAGGGTCCCCGGTTCGAGGTGCATCAGGATCGCTTGTTCCGGGTCACTCCACAAGAAGGGGGGACGGAGGAGAAGCACCAGTTGCTCGTGCCAAAGCCCTACCGGGAGGGGGTGCTAGAGCTTGCCCACGATCACACCTGGGCTGGACACCTGGGAACAGAAAAAACACAGCACCGGGTGCTCCAGAGGTTCTATTGGCCTGGGGTATATCAGGACATAAAGAATTATTGCGCCTCATGCCCCCAGTGCCAAAAGACATCACCTACAAGGGTGCCTCCGGCGCCTCTTATACCTTTACCCATCGTAGGAACGCCTTTCGAGCGTATCGCACTAGACCTGGTGGGGCCACTAGAAAAGTCCAGCAGGGGCTATATCTACATACTCGTCATTATAGACTACGCCACGCGATTCCCCGAAGCCGTCCCCTTGAGACGAGCAACCGCGGGGGTGATAGCTGAAGAGTTAATGAGGCTATTCTCGCGGGTAGGCCTACCAAAGGAACTATTGTCAGACCAGGGGACGAATCTAACGTCCCGAATAATGACAGAGTTATGCAAGCTTTTACAGGTACGAAAACTACGGACGTCGGTATACCACCCTCAGACAGACGGCCTTGTGGAAAGATTCAATCGTACCCTGAAAGAGATGTTACGAAAATTTGTCAAGGAGGATCCGCAGGACTGGGACCAACTACTACCCGCTCTGATGTTCGCGGTACGTGAAGTCCCCCAGGCATCGCTAGGCTTCTCGCCATTTGAATTGCTGTACGGGAGGCAACCCCGGGGGATCCTAGACCTGATAAAGGAGGGATGGGAAGAACAGAGAACACCGGCCCTGGGAATAGCCCAGTACGTGGGCAAGTTAAAAGGAAACCTCCGCCGGTTGGCGGAATGGGCCCAGGAGAACCTGAAGAAAGCCCAAGAGAAACAGCAGGCCCACTATAATCAAAGGGCCCAGGTAAGGGCGTTCACACCGGGTGACCTAGTCCTCCTCCTGCTCCCTAAGGGAGACTCCAAGCTAATGGCCAAATGGCAGGGACCCTTTAAGGTAGTGCGACAAGTGGGACCCGTAGATTACGAGGTATTGATTAACAGCAACCGAAAGGAGACACAAGTCTATCATATAAATTTACTAAAAAAGTGGAACCCGCGGGAAGCGCTCCTAATAGACCCGCAACCACTAGATATCGAATTCGGGCCCTGGGGGGAACCGGAGGTAGGGGTCGGCCAGGCCCAAACTGGGGAGGGTCTGTCACCCACCCAACAAGATCAAGTGAGGACGGTCCTGCGGCAGTTCCAAGAGACCTTGACCAGCCGACCGGGGCAGACACAAGAGGTCTACCATGAGATAGCAACGGAGCCAGGCAAGATAGTCCGAGACCACTTGCGGCCCGTACCCCGGAAAATGTGGGATACAGTGCAGAAAGAACTGCAGAAGATGCTAGAATGGGGGGTGATTCAGGAATCCCGCAGTGAGTGGCGGAGCCCCATAGTGTTGGTCCCAAAACCAGATGGGACCACTAGATTTTGTATAGATTTTCGAAAGGTAAACGCCATATCACGATTCGACGCGTATCCCATGCCGCGCGTAGACGAATTACTTAACCGGGTGGGGAAGGCCCAATATTTGTCAACAATAGACTTAACAAAGGGATATTGGCAGATACCCCTGTCCCCCGAAGCGCAGAAGAAGACGGCGTTCGCCACACCCTTCGGACTATACCAATTCTTAAACATGCCATTCGGCTTACAGGGAGCGGCCGCTACCTTCCAGAGACTAATGGACCACCTGTTGCGGGACCACCACGAATACGCCGCCGCCTACATAGACGATATTGTCATTTTCAGCAGGTCCTGGGAGCAACACCTCGAACACATCGCGGCCGTTCTAGAGACACTCAGACGGGCAAACCTGACGGCTAACCCAAAAAAGTGTCATTTTGGGGAACGAGAAGTCTCCTACCTAGGATATACAGTGGGGCGGGGCAGGCTCAAACCCCTGCTGAGCAAAATCCAGGCAGTTCGGGATTATCCGGCCCCCGCCACAAAGAAACAGGTCCGCCAGTTCCTCGGGCTAGCCGGATATTACCGACGATTCGTAGATAACTTTGCGACGGTAGCCGCACCCCTAACGGACCTCACCCGGAAGGAACAGCCCCAAAATGTGAAATGGACGGAGCAATGCAACAAGGCATTCGAAAGACTAAAATATGAGCTCACTCATGCCCCAGTGTTAATTCAACCCGATTTTAATAAGCCATTTATCTTACAGACGGACGCGTCGGACCTTGGACTGGGAGCGGTACTCGCCCAGGAAGAGCAAGGGGCCGAGCACCCCGTGTTGTACCTGAGTCGCAAATTGTTCCCACGGGAAAAAGCCTACGCTACTATTGAAAAGGAAGCCTTGGCCCTTAAATGGGCCGTTGACTCTTTACGATATTTTCTTTTAGGTTCCAAGTTCACGCTGGTAACGGACCACGCCCCCCTCCGATGGATCCAGGGGATGAAGGATACGAACCCCCGTATAATGAGATGGTACCTGAGCCTGCAACCCTACAAATTTGAAGTAAAACATAGGTCAGGTAGTGCAAACGGGAATGCTGACTGTTTGTCGCGGGTGCCAGAAAGGGGAACCGGGGGGGAGGCGGGGGTAGTCAGGAGCCTAAGGGGGGAGGGATGTGACGGGGCAGGCACAGGGTCCGCGCCGCCCCGCACTAAGAAGGGGAGTCCGGGAACAGGAGTCCCGGCCGAGACGGCCGTCGGCCCGCCGCGTTCCCCGGCGCCGGGCAATGACGTCACCGGAGGCGACGGGGAGAGCGCGGGGAGGGGCGGGGCCCGGAGTCACGGGAGCACGCCGGCCCCGGCGTCCGGAGGGGAGCGGGCCATTCAAAGGGCCCCGGACCATGGACCGGGGGAGGGGAGTGCTGGAGGCAGGACGGAGGGACCGGGTCTGTTGGGAGACCCTGGAGAGGAGACGCGGGACTCGCGGCGGCTGAAGCCTCACCCGCGACAGGGACTCCGGGTTAGTCTATCCCCCTGCTGGAGGGGAACGCGCCGAACAACCGGCCGGGAAGAAGTGACCCAGGGCGGGGCCGTGGTCCCCGCGAGTGGAGGGTTTGGGGGGAACGTAACCCCCTCCACTGACTAGGGACTAGCGTCCCCGTCTTAGGGCCCTGGGTCGGGGCTCGGAGTGAGGGAGGGCCCGAGCCCCCTTCCCGGCGTCTGCGAGCCAGCGTGGGCTCCGGCATCCCGCACGGTCGGCCGGGAGCTACCATCGGCCAGAGGGCCAAAAGCCCAATCAGCTAGGAAAGGACGCGGGTCACCCGAACTCGGGGTGACCACCAGGGCACTGGGTTACAAGCCCTTTTTAAATTAATTCAATATATTAATACAATAAACCTCCAGTAACCAGGCCAACATAAGGTATCCATAAACTAATTACAGGGCAGTTCCAAATATGCTCCCATAGTGATCCTGAGAGCAGAATTCTGGAACACACAGCAGAGGTGCTCCATGCCTTCCTGCGTGTCAGGGCGATGTTCTCCTCTAAGGCTACATCTAGACTGCTGGCTTCTTTCGAAAGAAGCTTTTCCGGAGGAGATCTCCTGAAAAAACTTCTTCTGAAAGAGAGTGTTCACACTGCCAAAGCACATAAAAAAAGCGATCTGCTTTTTCGAAAGATAGCGTCAACACTGAATGGATGCTATCTCGCATGTAAGCTGTGATTGCTATGGGTAGAGTGGCCACCATGGACGGCATCTGTGCTTTTTTCTTTTTCCTCTTCTTTAGAAAGAACTCCCTCTTCCCTGTTCACACACACCTTTTTCCGAAAGAGCTCTTTTGGAAAAAGGCTTCTTCCTCGTAGTATGAGGATTGCTAATGTCGGAAAAACCCCTCTGTTCTTTCGATTTTCTTTCAAAAGAATGCAATTGAAGTGTGGACGTAACTCATGTTTTTTCAGAAAAAGAGCCATTTTTCTGAAAAAAAACCTCTGTAGTGTAGACATACCCTAAATGTTAACTCCTACCCTGCAATTGCCTTTTTTCTTTTTATACATTATGCCTGAATGGGAGCAGCTTTTAATGAACCCTCCGTACTCTTCTTCTCTCAGGGCCCATTTGGTTTTGTCAGTTCTTCCCCAGAGCAGAAAGAAGATTCCTTAAGTCCTCAGTTCAGCAAAATTTGAAGCCAGTGCCTAATTTTAAACAGCTAAGTAGTCCTATTGGAGCTAATGGGACTATTTGCATGTTGAAAGGGAGGCAGTACTTACCTCATTGAATTGGGGTAGAAGTTTCCTTGTCAGAGGGCGAACGTGACGACCAAGTGATGTAGCTACAGTACAGCACAGCTTGGAAGAGAGATTAGCATCCCCTCCCCTTTCTACCACAGCACAAGAGGAAATTAAATTCTTCTTAAGCTCCTGGAGGAAGGGATATGCAAACTAATCACCATTCCTCTTCTGCTTGAATCAGAAAGAGAGATAGAAAGACTGTCCACTTTTTCCTGACAACTGATTTCTGTTAGGACCTTTAGCTGTGGCCTAAGTACTGGAGTTTTTTCAAAGTGGGTGGAGGGTCACATGCCTCCTTCTGTGTTGACAGTGTTCAATCAGAAGGGCAGGGTGGGATGCCTGTGTGGTCTCTGCTGGACATACCCTGCTCTGTTGATACTACTAAGTGGTCTGTGCCAAGGGAGGCTTCTATCCCTAGAATTCAAAGAGCCTTCTGAAGAGCAAATGCATGGCCTTCAAATAAGATGTGCTTTTTGGAGCAATCAGAATTTTCATTTGGAATGGACACACCAAACCTCTTAGGAAGGTTTAATTCCCCTCCTTTTTTTCTCATTGCAGGTTACTCAGGGCTTGTTCAAAAGCAAAGCAGTGTTCTAAAAGTTCTGTGAGCAGGCCTCAGAAAAGCTTCCTAAACCAGGCTCTTTCCCTCCAGAAAGAGCTTTTTATATTTTTGAATTTCCAGTGGTACCAATTAATGCTGATAGATGATTAATGAATGAATCATTCTATAAGAATATCTGCTGCGAAGCTCTCCTGACATTAGAGCGGCATTCTATGCATTCTGACTCCTAGCAGAAAGTTCCTTCATGTTAGTGTTGAGACAAATAATGTTAGAATTACTTGTGTATTTACTCTGTTTATTGCAAAAAAATAAAATAATATAACCCCATAAGAACAAAGAGGTTTCCCAAAAAACTCTAGCCTCAAAATTTGTAAGAGCACCCAACTGGGGGCAAATCTGACATCAGCAAACAAAGGCAACAAGTTATATTTAAGCTGCAAACTTTCCTCATGGGGCTGCCAAGTGTTTTAGCCTGATGTGGGCACACTGTGGAAGGAGATAGCCTGTATGTGACTGATTGTGAGGAAGAAAGGGGATGGTGGATTTGAGTCCTTAATGTATACCTCTTAATACAGGTAATGTTAGGTATTTATTTAAAACTAGCAATTTATGAGCAGCATTAGGGCATTACAGACTTTACACATACCACTTGATCCTGTTGCTATTGCAAGTCTAGTTATTGGGCCAACCATGAAATTTGGATCAGATATCACATGCCCAACAAAGTGTTAGGGTATTTGGATAAGGCTTGTCTTTAGTTGGTAATGTTACAAATGTATCATACTGTTTTCACTTCCTCTCTTTTCTGAAGTGAATTTAATGCCTGCTGTGCTGTCTTCCTGACAGCACTGGAGACTTTCATTTGGCATGGGAAGAGGAAAAGCATGGGCAGTTGTACAAGTTTCCCCACATTGCAATACCAATTTACTACAGCCCTCATATCCCTTGGAAACACCAGCTTTAAATGGGAGAGGATAGCAATGGTGACCCACTTCAGTCCTTCCCTCTGTTTTGAGACATCCAGCAATCGGAGACCCAATCGGAGGCCCCTGTGGCAGTGGGTTCTGTACTGTGGACAGTTAGTTATCCCTGGGACCAGGTCTGAGATCACGACCTCATTTTACGTAAACTGTTGAATCAGCTGCTGTACAAAATACCAGTGGCAAGTGTAATGATCTTGATTTGAATTTGAGGCCTGGCCATAAAAGGCACCATAGTCTGCTCAGTCTTATGGCTATCAATCTTATGAATTCTTTGCCCCATTAGGAGCATCTGTGATATGTAAGATGCACTAGTCTTCTGTGCAAGAGATTCAGAGTGCAGGCAGTGCACATGCTGCTTGGGAAAAATGAGGCTGAATCAAGAGTGTTTGGGCTACATTAACTTAGAACATTATCCTTGCTGTCCTAGAGTTTTGTCTTAACCTTAGTATTATCTGAACTTTGTAGCAGTTAATATTGTATGTCAATGACAGCATGCTAGGTCTGTATTTAAACAAGAGCTTGCCTAAAAGTTTTGTCTTATTTATCTATTTGAATGTAACTAGGCTTATTTAAATTTCATAATTGACTCCTGAACAGCAGCAATGAAAACTAACAATTAAACTGCTGGATAAATATGCAAAGAAAATCTATGTGCTGCCATACACAAACCTTTGGGATATTTTCACAGGGAAAGCCCTGTATTCCGTTGTGCCTGGGAAGGTGACCTGTAGCAAAGGACACTGACTATCCCAAACTGGGTACTTGGAGTTTGACTTGTTCACATCTTCATCTGAAAAACAATGAATTAGATGTTGGAGAAGGATTCAGGCTTAATGAGAAGACTTCTTTAGGGTTGGAGCAGGAGATTGAAGGCAGTCCTTTTTAGCGTTGAAGTAGCAGAAGTTTGAAGAATAACAGTTAATTTCTTCACAATGGAAAATTTTTATGATTTTAAAAAATAGAGATTGCATGGGACTTCCTCCTCATTTACCTATAGCTCATGTGTTGCTGGCATTTATAAAAATTCATTTCCAGGAAGCTTACGTTTGAAAATTGGCCAGGGATTGCCAGGTTAAGAACATATGACTGGATGGTATCTCCCCATTCATTGACTCGGGTCCTTTCTATTGCAAGTAACTTCACCGTATAATCCCATTCATAAATTTATCAAGCATCATGTTAAAACCACTTATGATGGCAGCACCCATGGCTTATATTAAAAGTTGCAACCTCTTGTATATCCATTGGATTGTGGTGAATAGTGATTTTGGGTGCTTTAGTCCTAGCGGTTGGGTATCTAACTGAGACCTCTTCCAGGGGGTTTGGATTTCAGAAAACACTGAGCACCCACTCTCTGAAAATCAGACCCCTTTAAGATGCTTCAGGACGGGAACCAAAATTATTCTCCCATGAAACTTCAGATGATGTGTGTCCAAACATCTTAGAAGGCATGACTAGAAATTTTGAGTGCCGCTTTTCTTGAGATGCCTGATATGTCCAAGTTCCATTTGAGCCAGAAATGCCATTAGAAAAGCCATTCTCCAGGTATTTTGGCACTTCAACTACTACTTTTAGCTGGAATAATGAATAAAAATAATCTTTGTTCTAAACTTCTGTGAATCTCAGGAAATATTTGTACTGAATTTTGTATCACAATCCAATGAATTCTGTTTTTATCTGAGACAATTTGCCCATCTATAATTTTTGTTATATTTGATTTTGTACTATCAAAATACTTATGGACTAGATGATAAGCAGCAAATGGAGCCGTGAGACATTCTCCAACAGGGACCAAGGGAGAAGCTCAATGCTGGGCACATTTCACAACCTGAGAGACTTGTAGACTTGTGACTTCTCCTACAATGGAACCGCAAAGATAGTAAGAGATGATCATCCTACTGGAAGTTAGCATAATTTCTTAATTATTGCGACAGATCCCAATGTGGAAGATGAGGTCAGTTGAGCTGTGCTGAGTCACATCCTCAGAATATCTGGCTTATTATTTCTGAGTTATAAGAGGGTCTGAGATACAATCAGGCTCAGTAAAGAATCTGGAGAGGGCCTGTAAAGGAGAGAGTGGACAATCATAGAATCATAGAATACTAGAACTGGAAGGGACCTCAAGAGATCATCAAGCCCAATCCCCTGCCTTGATGAGGTCACTAGTCTAGTGGTTGCCTTTTGAGCAAAGATTGAGTCTGAAAACTCAAGAAAGGGGAGGTTGCTGTCATTGCAGGGAAAATAACCAAAGCTTGGATTATCTGGCTGGTGAAGTGTTGGCTTCAAAAGGAGAGTCATGCAGCAAAGAGTTAAGTCTTGTCCGTAAATACCGCCCCAGCCTATATGCAGTTTGCTGTCTAAACTCAGACGTCAGTGCTGCTATGAAATTGCTTGGAGCTGGAAGAGAATTCTGGGTAATGAGGTGTAAAGAGCATACCAAAAGTAAGACTGAAGTGTGTAATGAGAGAGGCAAAGAAACTTTCAAAGATTTCTGCTTTTTGCTTTCAGGCTTTTGGAAGCACTGATGCTTGGCTCTTCCAACTGAGAAGAAAAAAGCAAGCTAAATTGAAAGTTGCTTTTTATGGATTACTTGCCTTGAAAACAAGTTCAGGGCATGTCCTGGGTTGGCACTGGTTTCCTCCCAAAAATATACACTTAGTATTTCTGGTAGACCTTCAAGGTGAAGAGCACCTTGTTCAATGATGAACTGGAGAGATGTCCTTGACGTAAATTACTTTTATTTTTTGTGTTCATTCAAAAATATTTCTAATGAGCTATTTTATAAGGGGCTGAAAGGCCCCAGAATTCACAGGAAGGTGGATGTCTTCTAAAAAATCTTCACACCTCCATCCCAGTCAGATAACCCAGTTGAATGCTGATGCAATACCAATAGACTTATGCAAGTTCATAAAGGGAATTCCTGTCTTGAAATAACTGAAGGCTATGTGGGCAGGAGATAGACATGACTGTGCATGTAAGCTTGCCTTCATTTAAAAAGATTATTTCTGTCAGTAGAACTCATGTGTGTTGACCTGATCTCCACTCTGTTTCGTTAGTTTGACTGTAAGCACACTGGGGTGACATTCATGCCCAATATATTTTGCTGAAAGAAAGTAAATTTTTCTCAAGGAAGTGCAGCTTAATATAACTGCATTTACTATTGATGACTTCTCCTTACCTGATTATGTTCAAACTTGTACTGAAATAACAAAAGATTTGAATTAAAATTGATTCAGTGACTTTGTTGCTCGTGTGTTTGTATATAAAAGTGGCTTGGGTCAATCTACTGAAGGGAAGAAACAGGGGAATGGGGGGGGAGAAAGTAAAATTGAAACAAGAAACACTTATTTAAATCAAAATGAAACAAACCTCTGGGATCGGAAACACAATTAAAATGCATTTTTCATGAACATTTCCCATTTCTTGTGAAAAGTTGTTTTTCATCTGACTCTGTTTTCAAAAAGCTGTAATCCAGGGTTTTTGTTCAGACCCATCTTTAATTTTTTGAATTTGTCTCCTGTGAGCACTGATGATGAGGAAAATGTCCTTTAAATGCTTCCCTGCTAATACTGTAGTGGTGGGATAAGACTTCCCGAAACTGTCCACTGCACAACTTCAGAAACATAGTGCGGAGTTAAGGGTGTGAAACAATGAGCTTACTGTTAACCATCAGTACCTGTTTCAACATGGTTCCAGAACACTGTGATAACAGCAGCAAATAACACCTCTTCCTGGGAAATAAACCAGGGGAAATTTTTGTGTGGTAATAGGTTGTGTGGTAAGTTTTCAGGTGTTGCATCATTCACTTAAAGAGAGGATTCCAAAGGTCTTTATCCAGTTCTCTTGGGTGTGGGCCTAATGTGCGCTGCATTGTGCTGAGGCTCAGAAGGCCTCATTTTTCATTACCTTGTACGTTCTGTAGTTACTGACTCTTGGCTAAGCGGGTAGAAAATGCTGCTGTTTCTGCACTGGTAGCAGGTTGCGCTGGCTGTGCATGGATGTGGAAGAGCATAGTGATGAAGACACATCCCCTGCATTTAAGGAGAAGAGGCCTTCTGTATTCTGCTGACCGCTAGACTCTTGAACAGAGAGGGTTTGAAGAATCCATCCATGGTTCGATGCAAGACCCAATAAATATACCGACTGTTGCTTTTCACCCTCGTTGGTCAGTGTTAAGCTATGAAGGTCTTTAGCTTAACTAGATTAAATGGATTTCTAAAGTTCACTATTTTAATTCTAATACACGGCATAGTAATCCAAGGTTTTGTGGTGTTTGGGAGCCAGCACTCTGTGATTTCATAGTGGGAGTGGGGCAGCAGTTCAAAGATTGAGAAATGACATGCTCTCATTTTGTGCTCTTGTTTTCCCAGAGCACCTGCCCAAGAACAGTGTTGATGTTGGACCTGATTCTTGGCACAGCTGACTGTACATCTTTCCCTGGCTTCAGGGAACTGAATTTACTTTGCTCAATCTATGTGAGGCTCTCAAATATCCTGGTGATGGGCATAATGTAAAACCTAAAACAGAAAAGTAATGGTTGAGATATGGGAGGAGGAACATTAAGTCTATTTGGAACACAGACTGAGGGGCCAGTCCTGCATTCCTTGTATCCACTGAAGTCAAAGGAACTTGGGGGCACACACCAGGGAGGCAGGATTGGATCTTAATGTTAAGCTCCTTGGGGCAGGCAGAGTTTTGTTCTGTGTTCGTATGTTGGGGTCCTGGCCCATGACTGGGGGTCCTAGATGATAAGGTAATACAGATAATTGTAATCATGTACATATAGTTCAGTTAGAAATAGAAACAGATATTTTTGTAAATTACAGTACATTGTAGGTGCTCCTCCATTTATTTTTTCCCATCCTAAACATAGACACTTCCTTTCCTTTTAGTTAATGAGCTCTGAATCAGGCATCACCTTACTCCTGTCATTACTTAATTGGTGACTCACTATACCTGAACCAACAAAAGAATGAAATAGTCTTTCATGTACCAACAAAAGCAGTGACTCTTGCAGGGTCACAGCCTGGAGGTACAGAGCAAGGTGTGGAAACATTCTCTTCCCCACAAGCTCCAGGTTGGCTTCAACAGTTTTTGTCCTGCTCCTATCCTAGCTCCAGGTGGTTCCTCTTGTCCCCATTGTTTTAGCTGGTCTAATAGCTACCATGTGTTCTGACATCTGTTCCAGTCTATCTCCTCCCATTTTCATTCTTTTAAATTGGGGATCTGGTTCCCTGCCTGATTATTTTAGCTTGTTGTTGCTACCAGCAATTATGTTTAACTGCACTGGACTCCTAACCACATGTTAGCTGCCCCCTTCACTCTATGCTTAGCTGATGTCTCTACCCCACTCCCTGCTGTTTGTCTTTAGCTTGCCCTCAAGCGGCTTCCAATTTTGAGCTGGGCTGTTTCCTTCCCATTTTCTCCTTTCCCCTTCTACCCTAGTCTGCTTCCTTTCCCCTGTTTTCATAAGGTTGTGTCTTTTTTTCCTAAAGCTAATTTCCATACACCTACAGCTTTAGTTTGTACAGTATATTAGTTGGTCACCTATTTGACTACTGTTGGAAAAAAATAGCACATGACAAGTATGCTGTAAATTCTTCAAGAAACAGGGAGATGCACTGGTGCACTAAACTGAGAGAGGGCTATTTTCCAAAACCCATTAGGTCCAAAGTCAGATTTCACATCATTTACACTGTTAGCTGTATCTCAGCAATGCATTGGAATTACCAGGTGAGCTAGTCAGATCATCTGAAAAAAGAGGCCCATGTCAGGCACTGAGTGGATATTTTTTCTAATCATCAAACCTGGCAACCAACGTGGCTCCTTAGACTAAATATTTCAGCCCTGACATAGCTGAAGTTGCATAGCTCAATTTGACTTCTGCCCTGCTGTGTAGACGTACCACAAAATGCCAGTTGCTTCTGAAAGCTATTGTGTAGGTGTGAGTTTTACTGATTTAAATAAATAAATATTAAATTAAAACAGTAAGCACTGCACCCTATGCCGCTGCATTTCACAGAAGTAGAGAGCGATGGTCATCTTCTTCTTTTAAACCCTTTTACTCCGAGTGGCACATAGGTCATCTACAAGTCTCCTCCACTTCACTCTATCTTGAGACAAAACTTCTAGCTGACTCTAGGAGTACCCCAGTTGTTGTCCTTCAATCTCAGTAGATCTTCTCCACATTGTCCGAGGTCTTCATTTTTTGCATTTTCCTTGCGGGTTCCATGTAAGAGCTTGATGGACTATGCTGGATGATGGTTTTCTGAGAGTGTGGCCTAGCCATCCCCACTTTCTTTTGATTTGAACGTCAAGTGGTTCTTGTCCTGCTCTGTTCCAAAGCTCCTCATTTGTGACAAAGTCTTCCCATTTAATGTGAAGAATGTACCTCAGGCATCTGTTTATGAATGTCTGTAGCTTGCGATTTGAAGACTTAATCTTGTGTGAGACAGGATGGTCACAATTTGGGCAGCTACTCAGGCCATGAAGAAAAGGGCACACCACACACCGAAGGCATGGGCTTGATGTTATCAAGAGTGGCATCTAGTACTTTAAGGGAGTGGACAGCAGTATCATCACACATAATCACAGCTAGATTTTACAACAAAGTGCGGAAGGTACTGATTGTGCACCAACCAGTGAAGTAGATGAGGAACGTAAAACAGACTTCTGTGAAAAACTAGAGAGAGAGATATGGTCCACATGCTTAAATTAAAGGCCCCAATCCTGAATTTGGATCCATGTTAGCAGACTCTAAATCAATGGATCCCTGCGAGGGCAGATAGTGCCGCCCAGGTAAATCTTATTCCGGACTGTGGCCTAAATAATAGATACAAGGAAAAGCCCCAGATATTGAACTCTGAATTAACTTTTTCTATTATTGGTACTGCTTTCCAAAAGGCTATTGCAATTAGCTAACAATTTACATGAAGTGAATTTAATTTCACTGGGCAAACATGACTTAATTTGAGCATTTTGTCTACATTTCTGTTAATTGTATTATTTATTAAGAGAATATATTTTGGAAGGTCACATAGTATCTCTTCCCCCTCCTGCAAAGGATAACCAGTTCTGGCACAGGAAGTAAGATATTCCTATATCTATCCTAGACATTGCTAATGCAACTCTCAAGCTATCACCTAAGTTATCAATAACACACTTTGTACAAATCTAGATCATTCTACCTGAGAATCGCCACACACTTTACAAATGTTAGCAAGGTCAGTTTGAGCAACCATCCCTGTAATTAGTAGCAGAAGAGGGCAGAAGTGATGGAGGGTTGAGTGGCAGGTAGATGTGATGTCACTTCCCTTTCTGTAGAAAGTGAGGGCTTGTCTCCACTTACTGGGAGATTGATGCTGTGGAGAGCAATCTCCTGGGATTCAATTCAATGGGTTTAGTAAGAACCCTGCTAAATCAACAGATGATGGTGTCCCCTCCATACCTCCAGTATGCTACCAGGTCATGAGGAGCAAGAGAAGTCTATAGGAGAGTTTATTCCATTGACATCCTACAGTGGGAATGCTGCAGAAATTCTTCCTAAGGTATGTCCATTCCAGTTGCACTAAACATGTCGCTGTAGTTGCGATCTGAGGTTAACTTTCTCCCATGGTACAAACCTCGCCTGAAAGATCCTCTCTTCCCTCCTACACACTTTTTCACACTGCTGTAAGTACACTCTGATTCTAATACAAATTGTTTATTTCTTTTGAACATTTTATAAGGTTCATGAAAATTTGCTTGGGCTTGCAGGCCTGGGTTGTGTTAGCGAAGTGCCCTGAGCATCAGACTATTATATGTGTACTATGGACATGGTAATTGCAAAGGCAGCTCTTACATGTTTTAATGAATAGTAAAGGAGACAGGCATGTGAAACATTTATAAAGCTACTGTCTTTGTATGGCTAGCCACTGCCCTCAAGCTGCACTAACCCAGATAAACCCTTCTGGCAACAGGTCTGCATTGTTTCTGTTTTCATAGACATGTGATTCTAAAGTGTATGTGACTAGCTGGGTATCCACACTTTGCATGTTCTTGCTGAACAAAAAAGATATCAGGTAAGTGGGGAGGGGAAGAAGGAACTCTGAAGTGTATTAAATATGTATAATTCAGCTTTGCATTTGTGCAATACTTGCATACTTCATTGAATTTTGGATGATTTTTTCCCCTGTCAAATGAAGAGAAGTCCTGGAAGCTTTATTGACCAGCACTTTTCTAAAGTTTGAACATACTTATGAGAGAGGTTCTCCTTGTGCAGCAGCCAGAAGTACCCCTGAGGCAGGGAAGTCCACAGGTATATTTCTGCCCTCCACCAAATCCAAGAGCCTGGTTTGGCTCTCAGCAGAAGGTAGAAATGTCACAGGGTAGTAACTTTCACCAGCAAAAATGGAGGAGTTCTCACCCTTCAGTGTTAGCATAAGACCAAATGGATATAAACTGGACATCAATTAAGTTTAGGCTTGAGAGTAGATGACTTTTTCAAACTGTCAGAGCAGTGGAATTCTGGAACAGCCTTGTAAGGGGAACTTGGGGGGGGGGGGGGGGGCGAATCCTTGTCTGCTATTAGCAAATATATCCAACAGACAGGGATGGCACACCATATGGGGAAGGTTCTGAGTTAGTATGGTGAATTCTTTCCAATTAGCCTTGCTACATGCTCAGGGCCTGATTGCCATATTTTGTTTGGGAAGAACTTTCTCCCATGTCAGACTAATAGAGATCTTAGGTGTTTTTTCCCCTCTTTCTGCAGCATGGGGCATAGGTCATTTGCTGGTTTGAACCAGCATAGCTGGTGGATTCTCTGTAACTTGAAGTCCTTAAATCAAAGTTTGAGGATTTTGGTCACTCAGCCAGAAGTTAGTGGCCAATTGCAGGAGGGGGTGGGTGAGGTTCTATGGCCTGCACTGTGCAGGAGGTCAGACTAGATGATCGTGATGGTTCCTTCTGGCTTTAAGTCTGAGTTCCTAACCCAAGAGCCACCACTCCAAGGTATCTAGAGCCCAGTACACTGTGGCCACCATCCCGTCATGTCCCTGGCAGTGGGTGAAGAAGGCAGGGAGCAGGTGGCCTAGGGCTGTCTCTCTGACAGGAGAGGATTCTTCTATGCCATGAAAATCCAGACCTGCCCCATTAGGGCAGTTTTCCCATCTGTGCCCCTGGAGCTGCCTTAAAAGTTCCACTGCCACCAAAACAGATTGTTGTTATTTGTCATTGGCCTTCAAAGTTGTATAACAAAGCTTCTGAACACGGGGTTTTGATCCAGTTCTTGAATACTGTCTTTATACTGTCTTTCATATGCAAGTAGCCATTGGCTTCCTCCATGCAGGAGCACAGTGAGCATTTTTCTTAGCATTTTGGAGCTCTGTGGAGACATGAACTAATTACATCATCCTTGCCCACCACTCTTGACTGGAAGTGGGCTCAGGCCCTAAATCAAATCCGTGCAGTTAGAGAGAGTGTTGTATTCAAGCAAGTTGTGATGACCAGTCACCATACAAGATGGCAATAGCAATGTGACCTTTGCCAGGGGCATGCTTCTCTCAGGAAACGAAGCTTCACGCTGTCATATCAATGCTATATGCCTGACTGTGAAAGCCCCTCAGCCTGTTACAGTGTAACTGCTGACTCTCATTTGCATATGTGAAATAAATGGATTTTCCTGCATCCGCCTTTAAACAGCTAAATACAACTGCAGTCACATGGGTAACTTGGCCTTTGGCTAAGATCAAGTGCAGTTAACTATGTGGAATGTGTTCTCTCTTGGGAACACAGGCTTGATCGTACTATTGTGAATGGAGAATGCCCAGCAGCTTGTACGACTGTGCCCCTTTCTGAATGTCTCCTCTTACCACATGACAATAATGACCGGCAAACAGGAGGAAACCAGCCCTAATATTTATTTGCTTAGAAAGAGTACTGGCTCCTGTTCAGTTTCCTGTCAGGGGAAGATACCTTGACTACACTGTTCACCAGCTGGCCATGCACAATAACAAGTCTTTAATTCTACTGACTGCAGTTACCCCAACCAAATCCCCCCTGCCGCGTGCACTTTGTCAAAAGACCTTTCTTTTCCATATAAATAATAAACTGTGAACATACAGCAATAAAACTGATCATTAAGGAAGCTTAGAACAGTCTGTTCAGATACAGTGATATTGCCCTGGAGCTCATTTACATGAATTATGGCCTCACCTAGATAAGTTTTATGGCAGAAAGGTGATTAGCAAGTTATTATCTCAATAGCTGCACCAGCAACACGTTAGGGACGATGGGCAGCTCTACATGAAAAAGGCTTTCAAAGTGTACTAGTCTTTTTCTTCCTCATAATTTCCCTTTGGCCATTTCCTGTTCTGACTGAGGTATCCCACCCAATCCTGGGCCTGGTACCTCATGATTTTTAGGGTTTTCAGCTTGCTGGGGGCAGGGGATGGGAGATGGGATGATTAATCTCCCGCTGATTGAGAGGGAGGAAAATTGGCAAACACATTACCTTCCAGTCCTGTTGCCAGAGGGGAAAGCCCTGGTTGGCATGGGAATTGTGAAGCTGGTGAATGAGCCCTCAAAAGCCTCTCTCGGCTTGCATTGCTTGTCCTTTAGGGTAACCCCAGTCCCATCCTTTCAAATGCCAATTCTCACAGCTGCCCTGCTCAGCACAGAAGCACAACTTTCAGAGAAGTGGGCATCTACATAATGGGTTGTTCATGTGTGAGGGTTGGCAGGTACTTGACTGACTTCCTGATCAGCCTACTTTCATTGCCTAAAAACCCTGCCCTTATCTGTGGTGTGCCTCATGTTGCACAATGGCACTGCTCTCCCCTTAGGTTGGGCAGTAGTAGAGTTGAATTGACTTTGATGTTAACTTCTTCATCCCATTCACATCCTGGGAACTTTTCAAGAATATTTCTTCCAGTGATCTGACTTCCTTTCCACCTGGCAAGCTGGAAGACCAGATACTAGATTGTGTCAACACCTGGATTTCAAAATGCACATCCTCAAATAACTGTTCTTATCAGTCATTCTCTTACATTGGCTAACAGGTCATATTAAGTACCAACCCAGTCATTCAGGATTGTTTTCCCCAGTAAAACTGGCTGGTTGTTCAGCCATAGAAAAATATACAGCCATGGAAATGGGTACTTAGTTATCCATGGCACAGGTGTGCGTGTAAAGGCAGAGACAGCACAAGCTTCTCCATGCTGCCCCATTAACATTGATCAAGCTGGATCTGGAGGAGTTTCCCGAAAGGAGAATTCATACTCCATATCAGTTCCATCCTTGACTTCTCTGCTAAATTAACACGTGTCATTTAGCAGCAACACACTGTTTTGCCATACACACTCCTGCTCGCTGCGACTGGCATATGGACCTTTGAACTACTCTCACACATGAGCATTACAGAATAGGTTTAAACCAGTAACCTACAGAACTGAAGAGTTCTGTTTCCTCCTCTCATCCCAGGAGTTGCTCTAGTCCTTGTTTGTTTTCTACATATACATGACATCCTCCTGGGGGAGATCCTAGAGCTGGCTTTCCTTACGAAGGTATTTTTTTTTATTCAAATAGTTGCTCTTGCCCCTATAATACTTAGTGTAGCATCAGCTCATGTGCGGATAAGATCTGTTACTGTAAATATGTATTCATGCCAAAAATATCAGTCCTTGTCTTAATTTTTTACCAAAAATGTCACAGAAGCATTAAACAGCACCCAATGGATAATTAACTAGATTTTCAGAGACTGCTATTGTTTGTCTGCCCAGTCAGAGAAACACTTTTGGTTCTATTAAGCATTTCAATCCCATAACAACCTGGAACAGGCCATTCAAACTGCTGAATAAGCTTTTCAGAATGTGCCTGGTCTACAGGAAAAGTGCAGCTTTAAGCTGGATTGATGTTTCAGATCCTAAGTTGAGTCAAGAGCATGTGAAGTTTGACCAAGCTTAGTATATTGGATGTGCTGTTGTTTGGACATTATCAGATGTCGCCTGCTCCCGAAAGAGAGGACTGCAAACAACATGGGAACACTTCAAGAGATTAGTAGGAAACTTAAGTGGAATGTCAAATACCATGTGAGGCTTGGTTTGGATAGCACTGGTTCCTACTAGATCATTTCACTTCAGTGCTTCAAAGGTAGGTTATGTCACTTATCAACTAAAGATTTTTAGTGTACCCAAACAAACACCTGGCATGCAATTTTAGTCCTGCAATCACTTCAGTTGACAGTTTTTTATTGAGAACAGTTAAGGCTAGAGGCAGAATAATTGCTTACAAATGGCAGAACTTTCAAGGGAAAAATAGCACCAGGACTGATATAAACAGGGGCAGATGAGAATTTTGCAGGGCCCAGGGCAGCACAATTTTGCGGGGCCCCCCTTTGGAGACAAAATAGAAAAAAGACGTCATATGTGCAAATTTAAGGCTATTTTTCATATTAAATGAGAATTGGGTAAATTTGATAGAAACTTAATTTAGTTGGATAATTTTTATTTTAATTATATTGTAATTCATTCTTAAACACAATTCTGCATTAATCATTAAACATTTTAATTTGTATTTAAGTCTACTAGAGCTGTTTAGCTCTTTTGGCAGCACATTATTCAATTATGTCAGTAAAGTCCACTTCTTTACACAGGTCGTTTTCAATCAATATAATCAAAAGACCTACAAAACACTCCTAGCTCACAGTAGAGTCTCTTTGGCTGCCCATGGCTGGTATTTGCCAGGCAGCGTTGGGTGTTCCACAGCCAGGCAGCATTGAGACTTGCAGGGGCCAGGTGGAGTGTGGGTGTTGAGACTGGGGGGGGGGGGGGCAAGAGGTGTGTGGGTGTTAAGGCTTGGGGTGGCAGGCAGCGTTGGGTGTTGGGGGGAGGCAGCATGTGGCTGTTGGGATTTGGGGGGCCAGGCAGCATTAGGTGTTGGGATTTGGGGGGGACAGGCAGTGTGTGGGTGCTGGGACTTGTGGGGGCAGGCAGCGTGTGGTTACTCAGGTTGGGAGGCAGGCAGGGTGTGGCTACATGGAGGATGGTGCACAGATGGGCCATAGGGAGGACCAGTGGG
This sequence comes from Pelodiscus sinensis, assembly GCF_049634645.1. Taxonomy (NCBI): domain Eukaryota; kingdom Metazoa; phylum Chordata; order Testudines; family Trionychidae; genus Pelodiscus; species Pelodiscus sinensis. The sequence continues at coordinate 96,099,259 of NC_134713.1, read as the reverse complement.
CAGGGGTGTCTGACTCATCAGACAGGCCAAAATTACCATTTCAGCCTCTCGAACAGCTCCTGGCTGGGCGGGGACAGCTGGCAACTCCCCCTGTTCCCAGGGACGTGTGTGTGTAGGGGGGCGCTGTCTGTAGAGCTGGATCACACTGCGCCGACAAGGGGGGGAGGTGGGGACTGGCGGGAGAAGATGGAATCTCCCTGGCAGGCGGATCACTCTACCCCCGGGTGCAGCAGGAAAGGGGTCTGGGCTCCCCCCGGGGAAGAAACTGTGCGACCCCTAGCCTCTCTCTGGGTGGGGCAGGAGGGCGGAGCAGAGGGATACCCAGGCACCATGGCCAGGTGTCGCCCTTCGCCTCCATGGCAACGAGCCGCCGCCACGCACGCCACTGGGTAATAGAGCCGTTTGTGGACTCGCAGCAAAAGGCAGCGGCGGAGGTGGCTCCAGCAAATGAGGGCAGCAGCGGCAGATATAGGGCAGGGCGAGCGGGGCTGGCGCGGGGCCTATTGAAGCGCGGGGCCCGGGTCAGCCGCCTCGTTCGCTCTGCCCTATATCCGCCGCTCGATATAAATACCGTAAATATACAGTGTGTGTGGCAGGAAGAATCTAGAATAATGAAATGCGGGTGCTGGGAGAGGGGTATCTACTGAAATGGTGCATACACATGAATCAAAATACTCGGGATCAGTGTAAGCAATGGCCTAACTTCCAAAGGAGCCAAGCTCCCTCAAGTCAATGGGATTCAGAGAGGCTCATTGCTCTGAAAATCTGAAGTTTTATGTAGGTGTCTAAATATGGATCTAGTTGCCGAACTGTAGGGCTACAAGTTGGGAAATGTTTTTATATAGTATGCAGGGCACTCTGGCAGCACAGCAGTCTCTTCCTTTACGTTACCCTAGCACTATGAGGCTGAAAATCAAGCTGACGAGTGGCATTATAAGAGTAAAGCAAATGTGCATCTTTGGTGACAGATGAATAAAATCAAAATGAGAGCTGGTTTGTTGGTCTGAAAAGGCCTGCTCCTCCGAGGTGCTAAGTATCCACAGCTTCTACACTTCAGTGGCTGTTCTAAGTATCTAGTGCCTTAGAAAAGCAGGTTATATATCCTAATAGGCAAAATGCTCCCTTGGTTACTATTCTAGCTTGAGTTTAAGGGCTAGAACCTTGTTTCCAGGTCATATTTTGTTAAAGTACTTAGCATCAGCAGCGGATATAGGGCAGGGTGAGCGGGGTGGCTGCCACAGGCTCTGCGCTTTAATAGGCTCCCTGCCACATGGGAGCAAACAGTGGCACAAGTGGCCATTTGGGCCCCGCGCTTCCCATACAGAATGAGGGTGCAGTGTGGAGCCCAAACAGCCGCTTGCGCCACTTGCTTCCGTGCGGTGGCCCACCTTAGCGGAACAGAACTCAGCCGAGTGCCATGGCAGGAGGCGAAGGGCGTGACAGAGGCTCCAGGTCCTGCCCCCTGGCTGTGTACATCACCGCCCCACCCCCCCTTTGCCTCCCACCGTGGTGCTCGGCTGAGTTCTGCACCGCTCAGCTGGGCTGCAGCGCGGGAGCAGGCTGCGCAAATGGCTATTTGAGCTCTGCGAGTGAGAGGCAGGAGGGGGAGGAGAAGAGAAAGGGAGAGTGAGAGGCAGGAGGGGGAGAAGAGAAAGAGAGAGACGGAAAGAGAGGCAGGAAGCGGAGGAGAGCTGGGGGGGAGAAAGTAGGAGGAAGAGAGAGAGAGAGAGAGACATGGAGGAGAGACCGCCAAATCCCGTCTTCTGACGGGCTATTAGCTAGTTTTTTTTAATAACAAACATTTAATATTGAAACATGTGTAATGAAGTAATGTGAATACGCAAGGAGTGACAGATTGAAACTGATTTGCGCACACGCTGCTACCTGTCGGCTCTGGCTGTGGTGCATGCGCCATGTCACTCACTCCGCTTTTTACAGATAAATAACAATTTTATAAGTGTAAATTCGCCAGCAACCCCAAATTATAAAATGATTAGCAGAACGAGAGACGCATGTAGAAAATATTTGTCGGGAAGCCAGAAATTAAAGAAAAAAAAGAAAACTTGAAGAATGTAATCTCAATCTAAAAGGTACTATGGAAAAATTGAAACTAATAAAGAATTACTTAAGATCTACTATGAGCCAGGAGTGTTTTGTAGGTCTTTCGATTATAGCGATTGAAAACGACCCGTGTAAAGAAATGGACTTTAATGACATAATTGCAGAATGTGCTACCAGAAGAGCTAGACAGCTATAATAGACTTAAATACAAATGAAAAATTTTAATTATTAATGCAGAATTTTGTCTAAGAATGAATTACAATATAATTAAAATAAAAATTATCCAACTAAATTAAGTTTCTATCAAATGTACCCAATTCTCATTTAATATGAAAATAGCCTTCAATTTGGGCATTTGATGCCTTTTTTCTATTTTTCTCTAAAGGGGAGCCCTGCGAAATTGTGCTGCACTGGGCCCCGCAAAACTCTTTTTCACCCCTGCTCAGCATAATGTTTGATGTCTGTATTACTGCTAATACTTAGCATTCTCCAATATGATTCCCTTCTCCATGCCCACAGATCATAGGAGCAGTTTCCTAGTAATAATAATACCTATCTCCTATGTGGCACTTTTCATCCATAGATCTCCAAGTGCATTACAAGGGCAGTAAATATCTTTTGTCCCCATTTTGCAGATGGGGAAACTGAAGCACTGTCCACTAGTCCATTCCCTCTGGGACATAGTCTAAAATTAAAAACTGCTGGGATTTAAGAAGGAAAAAAGTAAACTCAAGTCGACAGGAAAATGTTTCTTCCACCTCCCTTTCTAGGTGAAGCACACTCATATTGTTGATATGACGACTGATGAAGCACAATTAAGCATTAGCCATGCTGATTTGCTTTGCCACATCTGGCTATTATTAAGGTTGCAAGGGAAGGCTGGAAAGCTTGAGTTGTTAACTCTTCTATGTTTTCCCAAAGTATTTTTCTAAAGCAGCTTAGTGGTGTCTGGTGAGCTCTCATTTCTTAATACCTGTGGTTAAGATAGTGTGTCAGAGAATCATTTTAAAGTCATATTACTTTGCTTGGTTGCATGGTCTGTGATCAGAAACTTTAATTCCTTGAGAGAGACTGCTGGAAAGACATACACGGCTTCTTCCACAGAACATGTCAAACAAAACGTAACTGGGGGAAGCAGTTCTCCAAGCAAGCAGTTGTTCTAGTTAGCAATGATACTACATTCCCGGCTACCGAGCTAGCCTAAGCTCATGGTTAGACTGTGTGTATTTGATACACTGCAAGATCAAAGTGATCTGTTCTGTGATTATCTCTTAGAATTAGAAAGCAAATTCTGCCATCTGAGAGGCATGAAAGGGCTTGGCTCCTGGTGATAAAACTATGGGTTCAGAGCTAAAGGTCTCTTCAAGGAATCCATATCTGTTCAGCTGCTTTGGTGTGGAACTTAGTATTTTTTTGTCCTTTAAAATGCCTTTAATTTTTCCCTTAAATCGTCCTTTCTAAAGACCCATGAAAATAAAGCTGACCGATCCTCAGAACCATTTTATTGTCCCAGTTCATTTTTACGCAAGTAAAAAAGAAATAAACAAACCACTGAACAGAGAGTCCTTTTGCAAAGGAATTTGGTGACAATGCTTCTTGAATGGCTCTTCCACAATATTTGCTGTTTATGAAAAACAGACATGGAGACAAGAGGTCACAGCTGCACGTGACCTTTTCTTCAGCTTATCTGTTGTTCCTCCATGTTCAAACTTTGTTTGCACTGTGGAGCTCGATTACTCTGCTGGGAAGAGTGGGACAGAAGAGTCAGGAGGAATTAATGATCCTTTTAATGCCCTGTTTCCTGTAATGAATAGGACATCAAAAAAAGGAAAGTGTTTGCCTACATGACTCAAATAAATAATGGGTTATGGTCCTGAAACAAGTCTGAAACATGAAAGCCAAATTTGGAATCAGGGAAAGATGATAAATTTTCTGCCTATTGAGGGATAAGGAGAGGAACTGGCTTAGGTTTGTCAGAGGGTGGATCTGATGTTCCTATCTGAGAGTCACTCCTAATTTACACCTGTCTAAGAGCAGAATCAGGCCCCAAGGCCTTTGCTATTTGGCCTAATATTAATAATAAAAATGAATTATTATTCCTTATTTGTATTATCATAATGCCTAAGACTCCTAGTCATGACCTAGGATCCTACTGTTCTAGGTACTGTAGAAACACAAAACAAAGACACTCCCTGCCCTAAGGAGCTTACAGTCTAAGATGAGGCTATAGATGGATACAGACAGACCGGTGAGGATAAGGAAACCAGGCCTTCCAAGGGGCAGTGGCAAAAGGGACAACTGCCTTGGGGGCCAGGTAATTCAAAGGGGCTTTGTGTGGCTTTGAGGGCTGGTGGTAGTTTGCTGCACACTGGTCGATACAGAGGGCTGGTTGCCTCAATCCTGCCTCATCTGCCCGAGGCTCTGGCCCTTCTGGGAGCATAGAGCTGACCCCCTCACCTTGCCAAGGGACCCATGCAGGCTGTCAGCTCTCCTGATGGAAACAGTAAGATAGTACTGGTCAGCATGATAGGCACTGGTCTTTGCACATGTGCACCTTAATCACTGTTCCATTTTTGTAGGCCTTGTAGCAAAGGAGGGTTTTGAGGAGGGATTTAAGGAGGCTAATAAGACAGATTTGCAGACATTTATGGAGAGCTCCTCCTAACTGTGAAGAGCAGCATGGGAGAAAGCACCATGTTGCTGGATTGAAAATTTAACAAGTGGGCAGTAGGCCGATCGGAGGTGTGCACTGGAAGCTCAACACTCAGTGAGAAGATAGTGAGGCCTGATCGTGAAGGGTCTCGAAAGTGAAGACAGGCAGTTTATTCGATGCAGTAGCAAGGTAGAGGTTGTTAATGGGATGCAAAGAGAAGGGTGACGTGGTCAGGAAATGCAGGGCCTGAGATAATCCTCACACTATGTCACAGGCCAAACCCCTGCCCTGCCTCTTCCTATCCCTGCACTGCCCAACTCCACCTTTTCCCCAAGTCCTACCCCCACTTGACCCTTGCTCCCACTCTTCCCACCTCTGCTTCACCTCTGTCTGCCCCCATATCAACCTTTCCCAAGTTCCCTCCACTGATTACCATGACCTGGGGGATTAGCAGAGGGGCTTGGCTCATGCCCACACTCATTGTCGGCAGTGGCAGGAAGCAGAGAGACTTGGCCTGAGCATGTTCTGCTCCTGTCTCTTCCTGCCACTGCTGGTGGAAGCGAGAGGTGGTTTCCCCGCCCCCCTGAGTTCAGTCCTCCCCGAGTCTCCCCATGGCTCTGGACATGATCAAGCAATGGGATTGAAGTAGCTGCATGGATATGAGTGAGGCAAGATTGCATTTGTCAAGACCAGAGAGAAAGCTATTGTAGCAATCAAGGAGTTCAAAGGACTCTGCAGAGTGTCTTTTATCAAACTCTGATTTTGTTTAATGTCTTTTTAGCTGTTTTGGAATTCACAAAATACTCCAAGATTAACCCCAGAGCCCAAAATATGAGACTCTAATAGCTACAAACTGGATATGAAACGCACCATCAGACACCCTCCTCCCTTGCAATGGGCAATGAGTGACTTTAGATTTTGTGATTCCTCTCCATGCTTCAACAATAGGCCCTGTTCTGCTCTCTGTTACATAGATTAGGCATAGCTCGTGTGTGGCTTAGGGCAGAATGTGGCCCATTCTTTGGACTTATGTAACTTAAACCCACCCGCTGCCCCGCTTCTGTTTACATTTAAATCATTGGGTACAGTCTCTACCTTAGTGGCGCAGTCTCTTTTGACCTTCTTACACTCTCAGCACAACAAGCTTTACTGCTGTCGTTGGCTCCAGTTCCGACCGACCACAGCTGGGACTCACTAAGCCTGCCTCATTATCTTTGTTGCCAGCATTTACATCAACACGAATCATACTTCAGAAGTGCCTTGGGGGTGGGGGGGGGGCAGGTCCCTCCCTTAATACAAAAGAAAGCACAGCTCCAAATAGTCACCCAACAGATGGAAACCTGCTTCAGAGAGGCAAAGGGGCACTCTACCCACAGCCACTGGACAGCTTGTGTGTCTGTGGAGTGATGCATGCCAAATTCCACCTTGCCTGTACCCCAGGCATATTCACTATGTACATGTTTGATCAGTACCCTGCTGGCCTGGGCTAGAATACTCGGTACCTTGCAGAGCTAAGCCCATGAAGAATGCTTGTGCATATCATTGCAAATGACTAGCACTCGGCTGTGCAAAGCAGGGGCTGAGTCTTGCTATATTGATGGCTTGAGGCAGCTCTGCATTAAACTGATAAATCACGAACTGAAGTGAGGCTTTAAGCTGCAGCCCTTAGTGGGGGTGATGGGTCCACTGTGCAAACCGAGAGGAGTTCCAGGAGGCATAATGCCTCTGGAAGGAAAGGAAGTCATGACCACCTCTGTTGACGTTGACAGCTTCTGCATCGACACTGGCCATTTTAGGGACATCACTGTCTGGATGCTAAACAATCATGAGAATGCTAGTGCAGAATGGTCCCAGTAGTATTGTTGCTATGTCAGCCAACACTGCTCAGGTCTCAGCACTACTTCGGCTGAAACACCACCAGTTAGTCTACATGAGAGACTCCTAGGCTACGTCTACACTGCAGGCTTCTTGCGCAAGAACTTTTTGCGGAAGAGATCTTCCACAAAAAGTTCTTGTGCAAGAGCATGTCCACACCACCATGTGCTTTTGCGCAAGAGATGTGCTTTTGTGTAAGAGAGCGTCCACTGCCATGGACACTCTTGCACATGAAAGCTCTGATGGGCATGCACAGAATGGTCATCAGAGCACCTGTGCTTTTTCTGATAGGGGTTTCTTGTGCAAGAAATCCTTGTTGTCCATCCACACCTGCCTTTTTGCACAAGAGCTCTTGCACAAAAAGGCTTATTCCTTGTAGAAAGAGGAATAACTCTTGCTCAAAAAGCCCAGATTATGTCAGATTTTGAGGGCCTATGGAATACCGTACCATATGGTGAAGCTCATTAGGAGCTTCTACAAAAATTATAGCTGTTGTGTTGGAGGAAGCGATATACGGTTTGAAGTCAAAACCGGAGTTTGTCAAGGTTGCGTAATGTCGCCACTGCTCTTCAATCTTGTTATTGACTGGGTGATGCGACGTACGACTGAGGAGGGGCATACCGGCATTAGATGGACGCTTTTCTCTACACTTGAAGATCTGGATTTTGCCGATGACTTGGCACTTCTCTCTCACACGCATCGGCATATGCAAGATAAAACAGATAAATTAAATAAGTATAGTTCACAAGTTGGCCTTAAGATAAACCAGAAGAAGTCAGAAGTCATGACTCTGAACACTACAATACAAACCCCCATCAAGATCAATAACAACGATCTTCCTTTTACTGATAGATTTGTATATTTGGGTAGTATCATCACCCCAGATGGTGGAAGTAAGCAAGACATTCAGAATAGACTGAGTAAAGCACGAAATGCCTTTATCGGTATGAATAACATCTGGAAATCCTCAAAGTACAGTGTGCGCACCAAGCTGAAACTATACAACAGCTGTGTTCTCCCAGTGCTTCTCTATGGAGCAGAATGTTGGCGCATGATACAACGAAACCTTACTAAATTGTCTACATACCATACCAAGAATCTTAGAAGAATAATCAGGATATTTTGGCCAAATAAAATTTCCAACGAAGACCTACTGTCTCAGTGTAAACAAGAAGATATGGCCACTATAATTATGAAAAGACGCTGGCGATGGATAGGTCATGTGTTATGAAGAGAAAACGGATCTATTACGAAAATTGCACTCCACTGGAAACCAGATGGGAAGAGAAAGAGAGGAAGACCAAAAACAACCTGGCGCCGAATGGTAGAACAAGAATTAAAAGACCATCATCACACTTGGGGAACAATAGGAGCTTTGGCCTGCGACCGACAGAAGTGGAAGGACTTTGTTGCTGCCCTATGCGCCATTGGCGTAACGGGCAGTAAGGAAGTAAAAAGCTCTGTCTTCTGATGATTTACTGTACTTTTTCTTGCGCAAAACCACACTTGTAGTGTGGACACTCTGCGAGTTTTTGTGCAAAAACTCTGCAGTGTAGATACAGCTCTACTGTTACCACTAACTTATGAAGCTGCACTGATGCTACAGCAAAGGTGGAAAATATCCCTAGAATTAGCCATGTTGATAAAAACATAGGAAAAATGAAGCATTCCAATTTGGTGTGCAAGGCCAGCTGCACTGCCATGTATGTGGGCAGGGGAGAGGAGAGAGTATATGCTATTATTTGGAGCCAGTAACCTGGAGCAACACTTGTACTCCTTGAGTGCAGGGATTAGCTGACGTCTGTTCAAGAACACAGAGGGGAATGATTCCTTGCCCTGCTACCTCCAACCTTGTGCAGGCAGAACTGGTCTCAAGCAATTTTGTACACTTTTGTAACTAGAATGTGCTATGAATTCACATGTTCAACAGCATTCTCTTTAGGTAACAGCCACATCAGCAGTTGGTAATAATGAAAATGAATTATTGTTCTTCTGTTTAAACAGCACCTCAGCACCTCTTTACAGGCTTTCTTTCTGTACTGCCACAGAGCTTGCAAAAGCAGTGGAATATTAGCCCGTAAGATGGTTGCAATATCACAGGTCCACAATCGAAAAAGAACACTTTTTTTGGTTAAAAGTACATCCTGGTTCAATGGAGAAGTAAAGGCAGCACATGGAAATGTTATATGTGTAATACATAAATCTCATGGGAAAATGGAACTAGATACCACTCAATATAGATTACAATTTACTACACATAGAAAATTGATAAGGAAATGTCACAGGGTCATTGGCCCTTTAAGGGTAATGGGTTCAGCTCCACTAGACTAGACACACAAGGGTGGCACCAATCTTTTGCTGGTGGAGACTAAGGTGGGTTAGTCAGAAAATGGGGGGTGGGGAAAGCCTCTCGCCACAAGGCCCTGCCGCTCTCTGTGGCCCTGCTCTTGAACCTCAGCTAAGTGTCAGTCCCTAACCCTAAACCTCTCCCGAAGTCCTGCCCCCTGGCCAGGTTGAAGTCCAGAAGCCAGAGCTGGGCACTGTGAGGCAGCCATTGCCCTAGCTGGTGCTTTGCTGCAGTGTTCCTCTATCTCCTCCTCCTCCTGCTGCCCAGGGCTCATGGCTGTGGATGCTCCTCAACCCCATTGCTGCCTTTGACAGCTCGCAGGCCATAAGAGCCATCTGGCAGGGAAACCTGGCCTTGGGGCTGGCAAAGGCCTTGGTAAGCAGTTAAAATGGGGAGTGGGACCCTTGAGCCTAGGCCAGAGTGGTTTACCCTGGACTCTGTGGAGAGCCTCAGATCTTCCACCTGCTCTTGGTGATGTGCCCCAGTAAGTGGGGCTAAAGGCTGCTGTTAAGTCCCACTGCCTGGATTTACTTCTGTGTTGCTTTTGCTGGCGACTATTGCTGCCTTCAGAGCTGGGTGACTGGAGATCGATGGCTGCTGGATGGGAACCCAGCTCTGAAAGCAGAGCTGCCACCAGCAGCTGTGAAATATCTGTGCAACACTGGGCCTATGTTCTGGGAGGGGTGACTATGGAGGGGATAGAAAGGCTTTGGGGTCACTATAACCCCTGCAATCCTTCCTGGAGGCACATAATGGACAGGTAATGAAACTGTCAGGCCAGATATGGTGATGAGAAATCTCTGGAAAGACTAATGGGAGAGAGGAGATATATGTGCCTGTGTGCAGTCTTCTCCTAGTGCAGAAGGAAAAGAAAGAGTTGAAAGGGGCCAAGGCCTTAGAAGGAGGGCCATGGGAGAAACCTGTGTGAGTTCGTAGGCTAGACTCCCTCACAAAAGCAAGTCTAAGGGACTCCTCCCCACTGCATGGAGGGGAAATTTACCTAAAATACTGGACAGGCCAAGAAGGAGAGTTGTGGGGTCCCTGAGTCAAGGAGTACAAGAAGAGGTCTCCTATAGGCAATCTAGGCAGCTGTGTAGGGCAACAGATTACTGGGCAGCTGCCCAGGTGGTAGATTTGGACAAGTCATCCCATTGTTGTGATAGAGGGGTGTCCAGGCCAAATTTAAGTGTCATGTTGGGGGACGTTGAAGTGTTGCCTAGCAGGACAGATTGTACTGCATGGCCACTAGCATCAGGGTTGGACTTGAGGGGCAAAGGACAAGGAGTCACAATTTTTTATAAGACACTTAATAAATCAGACCCCTACAAAGATAGGAATCTTAGTTTAAAGTATTCTGGCCTGGGAATGTGTTCTTACAAGGGCCCAGAGGGAACTGGGGATGATACTTCAGCAGGGCCACATTGGGCCACATAGAGGTGTCCTCGGTTGGCTCCCTGTTACAAGGAAGCTAAGGAAAAGTCGGGGAGGGGGAAACCCATGGCTGGCAGGAATAGGAACAGTAAGAAGAATTGTTTAAGTGTATTGAGAGCAAAAGAAATCTTAGCAATGGAATAGGTCAGTGACTAGATAATGTTAGTAAAATTGTTGTTAATGAGGTAGAAAAGGCACATGCGTTCAATAGATGTTTTGATTCTGTTTTTTGGGAAAAAAACAGGATGATATTTTCCTATCACATAAGGATGAGGAAGTACTTTAGTGCATGAGTGACAAAGGAGGATGTTAATATTTGCTAGGGATAAACATTTTTAAAATAAGCAGGCCTGGATAATTTTACCCACCAATCCTAAAATCATTGATTGAGGAACTCTTTGGCCTACTGATATTAATTTTAAATTAATCTTAGAGTATTATGAAAATTCCAAAGGTCTAGCAGAGAGCTATTGTGCTAATATGCAAAAAAGGATAAACCAATCTGGGAAATTACAGGCTGATTAGTTTGATGTTAATCTCAGGCAAAATAATGGAAAAATTTATACAGGATTCAATTACATAGAGAATTAAAGGACAAGAATACAATAACTGCCAGTCAAAAATGCTTTTCTGGAAAGTACATTTGTCACATAAGTTGATCTAATTTTTTTGTAAGTTTGCATATTTGCTCAATAAAGGTAACTGCATACATGTAATATGCTTAGATTTTGTATAAGGTGTTTGAGTAAGTATCGCATAACATTCAGATTAAAATATTAGTATTATATGCTATTAATAAGGCACACAATTAAGAATTGGCGATTAGAAGTCTCTGAAAGTAGAATCATCATTGAATGAGGTATTTCTAGTGGTGTCCTGCAGAGAGCAATTCTAGGATTGCTTCTATTTAATATTTTTATCACTGATCTGGAGGTAAATGTAAAATTGCCCTTTAAAGTTACAGCTGACACAAAAATTTGCAGAGGGTAAATAATGATAAGAAGAGCATAATGTGGTAAACAGCCCTGTAAACAAAATGTCTTTTTACAGTCAAATGCAGTCATAGACCTAGAAACAAGGAATGCAGGCCCTACTACAGGATGGAGAAGTGCTCCTGGAAAGCACTGACTTGGAAAAGGATCTGGATTCAGGGGACAAACAACTCAATATAAGTTCCCAAAACTTATAGTGTGGTAAAAGGGACTAATGCAATCCTTGCATGTATAAACAGGTGAATAGCAAGTAGGGAGTAGGGAGGTAATTTTATGTATGGTGACAATGGTGAGTCTGATAGTAGAATACTGTGTACAGTTCTGGTGTCAACACTTTAAAGGAGATGTTGAAAAAATGGAAGGGGTACAGAGAAGAGCTACAAAAAATATACAAAATTTGGAGGAAATGCCTCATCATGAAAGAGCTCCAAATCTGTTTAGTTTAACAAAAAGAAGACTGAGGGGTGACTTGATAACAATGTCTAGGTACTTTCACAGGAAGACAATACCTGGGGCTAAACAACTCTTTAATCTAGCAGGAAAAGGCATAACAAGAACCAGCAACTCAAAGCTGAAGCTAATAAATTTTAAGTTGAATTTAGAAACAGTTTTTTAACATAAAGGATGATTGACCATTGAAACAAAACTACCAAGGGACTGGTGGATCTTCCATCTCTTAAAATTTTCAACTAATGAGTGGATGTCTTTCTGAAAGACATGCTTTAGCCAAACACAAGTTATTGGGGGATCAGTATCTGGTGAAATTTAATAGCCTGTGATTATATGGGAAGTCAGAATAAATGCTCTAATCTTAAAACCTAAGAATATGGAATGTTGATGACTTTATTGCCTGCAAATTAGGTTAATAATGAAAGAGATGTATCCAAATCTTGATAATTACTAGGTAATCTATTCTGTGTGCTCCTATGAGTGTGTATACTAATCATATGCAGCACAAGCGTGGCTGATTTGTTTGGTTGACTAGACTGCACGGATGGGTGTGTCTCTCCATCAGATAGCAGTACAATGTTTAGCATGTTTGTTTGACAGCTGCAGCCTAAAGCATATCAATAAAAAGTTCAGACTATATTTTGGCTTTGTGTCCTAGTACATTCCGTGCTACCAATTCAAAGAAACACAAGCCAACCAGACAAATAACTCCTACCAGGTGGTTAAAAAATAACTTAGCACTAAAAAGTTCATAAGTGACTTGTGTTCTGAAAAGGTAGTAGGAAATTTAAAACACTCATTCAAGCTGAACTTCAAACAGAATTGAGCACATGTCCTTTACTTCCCCCTTTATAGTGTACAGTATAATTGGCCTCCTGGAAAGTGTTTTTTCTTTGCTTGCTTTTTACATTAAGGTCCTGGTTATTATTTGATTGGAAAGAGTTCCAGTCTGTGTGGAAAATCTGTACGATAATATCATTTGAATCCGAAACTTGAGATGCCGCTCTCACCGCAAACTAACTGCGTGACAATGGGGATATAATGGATATGTCTACACTGCAGTTAGAACCCATAGCAGGCCTGTGTAAGAAGACTAGGTCTTAACAAGGCTCAGGCTAAGGGTATGTTTAACTGCAGTGTGGACTCCTGGGCTTGGTCTGGTTTTGCCGGCAGTTGAGTATGCAAACGAGGCGCGGATTGTCATATTGCCATGCCTCATTTGTATAATTTATGCAAGCCGTTTATGTGCAACAGGTTTTTGCGGAAAAAAAAGTAGCGTGGACAGGGTTTTTTTGCTCAACCCCCCCGTTTTGCTCTAGATCCTTATGCCCTGTCCAGGACAGGCATAAGGATCTTGCTGAAAATGGTTTTTTTTTCACAAAAATACTCCAGCCACAATATTTTTTTTCCACAAAAATGGCTTGCATAAATTGCACTGAGGCACGGCGATATGCCAATCCGCGCCTTGTTTGCATACTCACTGCTAGAAAAACCGGCAGTGTAGCCGAAGCCTGTGAGTCCAAGCCTGGAAATCTACAAAGCAATTAAACAGCCCGTTAGCCTGAGCCTTTCCCACCCAAGGCAACTAGTGCAGGCCAGACAGTGTAATGTAGACATACACCTAGCTAGATTACGGGTTTGTGGGGCCCAGGGCCAGAACAAGTGGGCCACTTCCTACACCCTTCTGCCTGCAGTCCCCCACCCTGGCATTCCTGCCAGTGACTGGGGTTGGGGTTGGGGTGTGGGAGCTTCTCCCGCTCTTCCTGGTGCTCCTGCTGGGGAGCATGGATGGGGCATAGGAGCTTCCCTTGCTCCCTGGAAGGAGCACCAGGTGGAGTGTGGGGTCCCTCAACTGGCTGGGGCCCCTGGCCATTGGCCCCATTAGCCCAGTGGCTAATCCATCACTGGGCACACCCATAAAATCTTGGGCCCTGGTCCTGCAAAGATTTATGCATGTACTTAAGTGCATACTTAAGTCTTTGCACGGTCAGGGCCTTAGACCATGTATGCTAAATGTCCCCTTCCCCTTCCATGTCAGTTTTGTGCTGGGAGACATTCATCAGTAAGACCTCCATAAAAATTGCCAAGCTTCTCCCACGAGGACAGTGGAGAATATTTTCCTCCCTTTCCCATTATCACAGTAACTGAGTGGCAATCATCTGTGTGTAAAGTAGGCCTTATAAAGTATTGTCTGAAAACTCCTAACTTGCTGGTTAGTATCATCCTGATAAAATGTGTGGCACCTGCAACATTGTGAACTTAAGTTTCCTCTTTATGGTGCTATGAACTCATGTTCCACACAAGAGATGGCAAACAGATCTGTCCTCAACAAAGAAGGTATCTCCATTTGGTAAGGTGTTTGAGTTAGTACTGCACACCATTCTGATTGAAATAGTAGTACTATACACTATCAATGAAGCACAAATTAAGAACCGGCTAATAGTGGCCTCTGAAATTAGTTCCATCTCCATCTACACAGTAAGCAGAGACATCCAGCAGGAAGGGAAACAAAGGAAGCTCAAACAGGAGAGGGAAAAAAGCAGCAGAGAACGTCCTGCCTCACAGATTTTCTTGGTATTCAGTTGGAAGAGTTTTTTCAGAAGGCGGGCTGAAGGACAATTATTCCAAAGGACAAACACCCTGATAATATCCCTCTCCTCTGCTGCCCATTGCTTACACAGCAGCCCAGGATGATGCATGGGGGACACAAATGGTCATTTGCCCTCCAAACACTGGGGGGAAAGGGGCAAGGGACAAACAGCCAGTGCTTGGATCTGTCCTGTCCATTGGATGGTTCAGGGCAACTGTCCTGGCCCCCATGCTATAAGGGATGCACGGGCAGGAGTGGCTTGAGGCCGGCTGTGGCAGCTAGCGTCCCAGGTGGAACGCGCGATCGGCGCCTCCACCTGTACGGCCATCAACGGAGTGACATCATCATTGGGCGCCCCGGGCACCCTGTGACATCATCATTGGGTGCCCTGGGTGCCCTGTTGAAGGCAGCGCCTTAGGCAACGGCCGAGTTGGCCTATAGTCATAGGCCGCTCCTGTGCACAGGGTGACCAGAGGAGGGCCCGGCTGGGACCAGATTGCTCTGCTTCCCACTACTAGTGAAAGTGGGGGTGGGCTGCACCTCTGCTGCCAGCGCCAGGCCCTCCTCTGGTTGCCCAGGCCTCTGGGGATGGGGCAGGTGCAGGAAAAGCAGGAGTCTGTGTAGTCTGGGCCCAGCATCTTCCTTGGGATGGACTTCCTTTGGATAGGGGTGGTGCAGGGTGGAGTCACATGGAGGGGTGGAGTGGTCACATGACTGCTGCCCCCCTTGTGTCCTCCCCAGCAATCATTTATGATGGCACCCGAAGCAACAAAGGAAGCATTTGTTGGATTCTGGGAGAAGTGATTGTGGCCTAAGAAGTTTGGTCAGTTGGACTGCTGAGAGCAGTGTTCCCTGTAAGCCATGCACTTGTGCAACCGCTCAGGAGAAGTTCAAATGCTACCCAGATGATTAGCAGAGCACCCACAGATAGGTTTTTTTGTTTCTATTGGTGCTGCACATTTGCACATATCATGATACACATACAAATTTTATTCCTCTCACAGATGGAAAAAATCTGCACATGGATGGAAAAGACTGGAGGGAACATTGGTTGAGAGTATGTGGTAAGTAAGCTTTGCTTTGAATTTAACACAGTTTATGAAGTTAGGCACCGACTGTGTTTTATTTTTATTTTTCTTGTAACTGTTTATGACTTTTTGGCTCATTACTTGCATCCATTTAAAATCTCTCCTGGTAGTGAATAAGCTTGTTTAATCTAATCCAGTGTGTTTACCATGAAGTATCTGGAAAACTCCATGTGTGTATAAAATTATACTGTCCAGGAGAGGGCTGGGCTGCACAGAACATACGCTGCTGGGGGGGAATCTAAAGCTATATCTAGACTACAAGCCTCTTTCAAAAGACTTTTTCGAAAGAATCATTTGAAAAAGCCTCTTTCGAAAGAGAGCACCTAGACTACAAGCAGATTTTTCGAAAAAGCGAGCTGCTTTTTCGAAAGAGTCTAGATGCTCTCTTTCGAAAAAGCACAGTTTACATTCAATAGTGCCTTTTTTTGAAAGAGTACTTTCGAAAAAAGGTGGTGTTCCTCCATAAAATGAGGTTTACTACAATCGAAAAAACTGCCACGTTCTTTCGATTTACTTTCGAAAGAACACGGCTGCAGTCTTGATGCAGGTGAAGTTTTATTTGAAAAAACTGGAGTTTAGACACACCCTAAGACTGGGATGTTTTGGGGTCACCATGAAACATAACTAAGGTTGGTAAGAGCCAAGGTGTGGCTGGCTGGCTGCAGCACACTCAAAGAGACATGGCTGGCAGTGATTTGCATCCTGGAGGTTGTTTGTGAACAATCCAAGCCGGGGAACAGCCCAGGTTACAGGCAGGGGTGACACCAGCTACCCACTAGTCTAATACATCACACTGAGAACCTCATAATCTTCATCCTCATGATATCCCCATTAGTCCCATTTCACAGATGCGGAAGTGAGGGGTAGAGAGAATACCTGATTTGCACAAGGTTTCACGAGCAGTTGGTGGCAGAGTAACAAATTGAACCAGGATCTCCAAAATCCCAGGCTAATGCTCTAACCAATGCATCACTCTGCCTCTCAAGTTAGAGCAAGATTTTTGTAAGGCTGAAGGGCATGAAAATAAGTTGGGCCCAAAGCAAAACTCTGGATCTAACCCTGCACTCTGTGTTGAAAAATCACAACTCAGATGTGAATATAGTACCTTAAGCCCCCTCTGTAAGGACAATGACAAACTGAAGAAAATGATGCCAATTAAAACGTTACAATATCAAAATATAGCACATTTCTTATATGCTAAATATGGATTCAGACATTCGAAAGTGTATTACATGCAAAATTTAACATAATTGCCCCAGAAGCCATTTAAAGTGTATCTATACGCACATACACAAATATTTCCATGCGGGATATATAATATCAATACAAAAATTAAGGCTTCCCTCATGGAATTACTTATTAAAAAGAAGATGTCAGCCACTGGCCCTCATCTACTCCTGCATATACTCCTTATACTGGGGACACTCAGTTGCAGCCACTCAGTTTCTGCAAGGTTATTTCAACTTAGGTAATGCACAGCTGTAAGCAAAGCACAAGTCACGAGTTCTACTGACTGTGAAGTAGAGCTGAGAGAATAATTTGCAGCCACCTAATCATTAATTAGACTAATTTAGCATATTTTCCTGTTCACGGGTCATACTTTTTCATATGCATTTTTTATATTTTAATTTTACAGTAATGTTTAAGGATTTCAATTGAGATCAGGACCTCAGAAAGCTGGGCACTAAATGGACAATAGAAAGGAGTCTCTGCTCCAAGTAACCTGCAGTCCCAATAGACATGATAGCTAGACAAAGAGTGAAAGGGAAAACAAAGTATCAGAGAGCTAGTATGACTTGCCCAATAGTAGCTCAATTGGTCAGTGACCTGGGAATAAATCTTGTAAAATATTTATGCCCTATTGATTGACATGAAATATTGAAAACCAAGCTATATAATTTAATTATGAGTGGTCAGATAAGTCACTTGATATTATTTTTATTCTCTGGTTGGATGAATGAACCCCCATTTAAGTTTATGTCAATATAAACTTTGGTGTCTACGACTTTAACTTTAAAACTCCGGTCATCTGAAGAAGAGGGCTATGCCCACGAAAGCTCATGATACCATCTACATGTTTTGTTAGTCTATAAAGTGCTATTGGACCATTTGTTGTTTTTTAAATTTAACGTTGATGTAACTTGTACCAGCAATAGCACTTTTATTTCAATCAGGGAGCTGGTATAAGCTATATTGGCAAAAATATTCTCTCTAGTATAAGCAGCAGCTGCCTGAGGAGGGTTTACTAGAATAGCTATACCAATAAACCCTTTCTAGAATAGATATGGCCCCAGTAACTCCTCTGACTTTGAGTTTGTCGCATATGCTCACTCACCCACATACACCCTTTTAGACTCATATCCAATCTACTCACAGTGACCTCATTCCAAATATCAATTGTGTCAGCTGTGTTGTGGGCTCCCTGGCTTGGAAAATGGAATTTTCACCCAGCCTGATGGCATGATTTGTCATGTTTCATTTGTGCTTGTTATTAAAACCCTAACGGAGGCCATTGGTCTCCCAACTTCTCTTTTGGCTGTGTAATGAGCAGATTGTAGGTGCATTTAACAATAACATGTCTTGAGAACTCATATGCCAGCTTTTGTAACTGCTGTTGAACACTCCTTGGAGCTGTAAGCATTACTTAATGTACAATATGAAGTGCACACAGCCTATCTATCATAATGTGCTGCAAAACTGACCAGTTTTGTGTGCTTTAAATCCCAGCCACTGGGACTTATCAAAATGATGGAGGAAAAAGGTGGGGTGGAATCTAAACTTGCACTGACCCTCGTTGCTTCCTGTTCACACAGGCATAATAATTTATAGCATTTCAGAAAAACTTTTTCTACTGAAATTAATCTACAGTATAGGAATAAAAATGTCAGAAATAATTTTAAAAAATGAGACATGTGGCAGCTCTGTATACTACTAAATCATTAGACTACTAAATCATAATCTGGCACCTAATTTGGTATTTACAAAGAACTTTTTTCTCTGGGAGGGTGAAGCTTGAGTGTGTTGTGAAAGTAAGCCTTGTATTTAATGTGCAAGATTAGGGCTAAGAAGACCTGGGGTGTAATTCCGGATATACTAATGTAAATGGGTATTTTTCAAATCACTTGAAGGGAGCAAAGGTTTCACCTCTAGGCTGTGTCTAGACTACATGCCTCTGTCAGTAAACCTCATCCCACGAGGCATAACGGGGCGGTCGACAAAAGGGTTTTCTGTCGACAGGGGAACGTCTAGACTGCCCCGCTCTGCCGACAAACAGCTGATCGGCAGAGCGGGGCAGCCATTTAAATTTAAATGAAGCCGCGATTATTTAAATTGTGGCTGCATTTCCCTCTGCCGATCTGTCTAATCTACATGCCTCTGCCGACAGAGGCATGTAGTCTAGACACAGCCCTAGTGTCTAAGGCCTGGGTAGGAATTAAGAAAAAACTCTGACTTTCCTAGAAACTTAGGCCTCAGTGAAACAAAGCATATGAACCAATGCTTGACTTTAAGCTAAGACTGTCAAGCAATTAAACAAATTAATCACAATTAATCACATGATGATTAATTGCACAGTTAAACAATAATAGAATACCAATATACAGATATTTTTGGATGTGTTCCACATTTTCAAATATATCGATTTCAGTTACAACCCAGAATACAAAGTGCACAATGCTCACTTTATATTTATTTTATTATAAATATTCACACTGTAAAAGTAAAAGTTCACTTCACTCAATAAACCTAACTGTCAGATCAGTTAACCACTGGAATAAATTGCTTAGGTAGGCTGCGGGATCTCTATCATTGGAGATTTTTAAGAGCACCTGTCAGAAATGGTCTAGATCAGTGGTTCCCGACCTTTTTTATACCGCAAACTGGCAAACCCATTCACAAACTTTTGGCGGACCAGTAACATTTTATTTGCATGTTTGCATGTTCATTATGCAAATGCATTTGCATAACAACAAAGCCCCAACCCCCAGAGTTGCCACAAACAGCCCCTCTCTCTTCTCTGCCCAGCCTCCAGGGGAGCCCCAATCCAACACACAAATGCCACACACACATTGGTCTCCCATCCCAAACCACATTCAAGGAACTGTGATATTGTCACACAGTGGGAATAGGAGATGGTAGAAGGAGAGGGATGAACTGGTGTTTTCAAACCCTGCATCAAATCCAGCTGGGAGACAAACACTCAGTCGAGAGCAGGGAGAGGACAATACACAAGGATTCTATCTTGATGGTTTTGCACTGGGATGTTGCTAATCTGCCCAACTAGCTCCCTCCATTGATACCAGTCTCACTCCTGCCCTGCCATAAAGGAGCAGGCAGGGTGGGGGAGGACACAGCACTGCTTAGAAAATGGGGAACTCTCCTCCCCAAGATACATGCACAGTTCTAGTCTGGAGCTGGGAGAGAGGAGAGAGCAGGAGAGGGAGAGGCTGGGGTTGGAGGAGCAGCCACCGGTGAAGGGGTAGGGAGAGAGGCAAAGGGATCAACAAGGGAGCTGCAGGTGCTCCACAGCGAAGAGCCTGCCGAGTCCCCTGCACACAAGAGAGATGCGAGGAAAGGAGCCCAACGCAAGCACACGGAGTGGGGTGAGGGGAGAAGGAGCTGTAGGGAGCCCATGCTGGCTGTCCATGCTGCTACCTGCCCATCTTTGCATGAGGCTGCGCTGGCAGGGGGGAGGTTAGATCCCAGAGCAGTGCTTTGGCTTGAGCGGAAGGGTTTCAATGTTGTGTGTTGTGGTGCCGGCTTGTGTGTGCTGCCTCCTGATGTAGCTGCAGTCCCTAAACACGTGCAGCTTCACAAGGGCACCCTGCAGGAAAAAGGAAATTGAAGGGCAGAGAAGGGGCTAGAGCTCTCTGTGGTGTCACTCTGGCTGCCCTGGATGTGGACCAGTGGTTGGGAACCACTGGTATAGATGGTGTTTGGTCCTGCCATGAGTGCAGAGGATTGGACTTGATGATCTCTAGATGTACCTTTCAATTTTATGATGCTAGAAGTACTGTAGTGTAATATTTTTATCATGAAAGTTGAATCTACCAATATACAATTATGTATAAAAATAATTGCATTCATAAATAAAACAATGTAAAACTTTAAAGACTAAAATCCACTCTATTCTACTTCTTCAGCCAATTGGTCAGACAAGTAAGTTGGGTTAGAATTTGCAGGTGTTTACAGTGTAACCTGAACGTGAGAACAGGTGTTGCATGCAATGTTGTAGCTGATGTTGCAAAATATGCCAGATGCACTAAAGATTTATATATCACTTCATGCTTCAACTATCATTCCAGAGGACATACCTCTATGGTATCCAAAGGAAAGCAGACTGACGCATGTTCATTTTCATCATATGAGTCAGATGCCACCTGCAGAAGGTTGATTTTTATTTTTATTTTTTTGTGATTTGGGTTCTGTGGTTTCTGCATCAGAGTGTTGCTCTTTTAAGACTTCTGAAAGCATGCTCCAGCATCTCTCAGATTTTGGAAGGCACTTCAGATTCTTAAACCTTGGGTTAAGTTCTACAACAATTTTTAGAAATCTCACATTGGTATCTTCTTTGAGTTTTGTCAAATCTGCAGTGAAAGTGTTCTTAAAATGAACAACTTGTGCTAGGTCATCACCTGAGATTGCTCTAACATGAAATATATGGCAGAATGAGGATAAACCACATGCAGGTAGACATACAATTCTCCCCTCCCCCAAATAGTTCAGTCACAAATGTAATTAACTCATTATTTTTAAAGTGCATCATCAGCATGGAAGCATGTTTTCTGTAATGCTGGCTACAAAAGTGCTATGGAACATCTGTTCTTTTTCATGTGGCATTATAAATAAGAAGCAGGCAGAATTATTTGCCCACAATTGTAAACAAACTTGTTTCTCAGTGATTGGCAGGACAAAAAGTAGGGCAGAATGGACTTGTAGGCTCTGACATTTTACGTTTGTTTTGTTTTTGAGTGCAATTATGTAACAAGAAGTTCTATATTTGTAAATTGCACATTCACAATAAAGAGACTGCACTACAATATTTGTATGAGGTGAATTGAAAAGTACTATTTCTTTTATTTCTCATGTTTACAGTGCAAATATTTGTAATCTATATATTTTAGTAATGTCTATATGTCTGCCTCTGTCTGTGAGTCTGTTCACTTAAATGGTAAGAGGTAGGACCACCAAATTTGGTATGCAGCTTCTGCTCATCTTAACTTATAGCAAGGTCAGGGTTTGGTTGTGACAAGAAAACCGGAAGTGCTTGGAATGGGACTATTTTCCCTTATATGGAAAGGAAAGGGGCAGACACAGGAGGGACACTATACTAAGAGTGGCCACTGGGGGCAGCAAGTATAGAGGACAGCTATACTGCAGAGTGACCACTGGGGGCAGCTGCACCAGATATAGAGTGGCCAGGAGGGGACAGGGCTCCACATACAGGTATGTAGCTCCCTGCCCCAAACTCCTCCCACCCAGCCCTCAGCCACACTGCCACAAGGGGTGGCAGGAGCCTTGACAACCACCCACCCCTCTGCGACCTTTCTGGGACCATCTGTAAAAGGGGTTAGGTAAATATCACTAATTCCTAAGAGTGTTGTGAAGCCAAATTAATGATTGTTTGTTAAGTGCCTTGGGAACCATGGAGAGCAGTATTTTTTATATATAAAGAGATCATTAGAACTACTTGTCTTACACTGACACTGATGTGATATATTTGTTACCATCATCTGAGAGATATAAAATATGTCTTTGTTATCCGTGTGGTCAAGTTGACCCATGCTCCTTAAAGAAAGATAACTACATTTTCTTGTATGTTTCTTCATTAGAGATTAAGAATGAGAATGCTTGAAGCTGAGAGCCACAGTTTAGTTTCGATGCCTCTAAGCTTGCAATGCATTTCTTTACTGGCATACATTTCTTCTTCCCCTCCATAGAAGGCACTCTCACACCACTGTCCCTTGCTGTGAAAAACTGATTCCTAGAGCCAAAATCCAGGCCAGTAATCTTGTTAAAATTGCAGGTTTGACAAGACAAAGCAGCCAGTGGTACTATTCTAGTGCATAAAACAAGGCTGGAAGTAAGTAAGTAAATACATAAATCTGCATTTTTGCAACAATAAATATCACTCGCCAGGTGATTTACATCTGGAGAAGTAAAAACTCCATCTAGCCACAGCATAATGGAAATCTGTTCGTTAATAAAAAAAGATTTTTTATACATGCAGAACCAATTCTGCAGAAGTGTTTGGAAATTGCATTTTAAGAATTCAATTAATACACAGAAGAGAGCCACTTTCAAATGGCAGGCCTTCAAAATAAACTTGGAATTAGGAATCGTGGGTAAGGAAGTGGGAGAGAAGTGTGCACACACAGGTGCATTTCTTTACTTTGGTGTGGCTTTGAATCAGCAAGAGAGCAGCTTCATTTCAGAGCTGTGTGATTTCATCCTCAGCTGGAGTATCCCATTTCACCTCCTGTTCTGCACATGCTGGTTCCTTCCGGAGATCAGCTGAGTTTGCCTTGAGTACACTGTACACATTATCTAGCTCGGACTGGCTGGAGAGTGTGTGATTACATGAGAGGGGCTGTGGAGGCAGTGCACATCCCCTTCCTCTGCTAAAAGCAAGGGGGAGCCCCGCCTTCTCTTTCTGGGCTGGATAAACAGTGGCCTGTTGCCAAACTCACAGAAAACAACTAGACATGTGTCTTGTTTCAGGTTCACTTGGCTGTGCATGACTGATACTTCTTTGCTTGTTGGGGTTCTAAAGTTGATGGTAGCTTGTTGCATGACAGGACAAGAGAGGCAAGAGGCAAAGATAGGTAAAAGGGGAGAAGAGGCTTAAGGATTAGAGTTAGGGTCCCACACTGCACACAGGATAGTCACACGGGGTTCTTTTAGGGATTGGCTTGTTTTGAAACAGGATTAGCTTGGTTTGTGGCTTATTGTGAAATCCAGGACACTTATCTATAGCAGGAAAGTTAGCAAGAGTCTCCCTCCTGCCTGACTGGTACAGTTAGAGTGAACTAACCAGGGCTTGCTAGTTATAGATCCCTAAGCTGTGTTGTCACTTTACTAGTCAGACAAATATTTGAGTTGGCAACCCACTGCCGTGTCCCTTAGAAATGATCCTAAATGGTGCATCATGGGCAGTGAGTGAACCTAGGGCTTGGGGGAGACAAGCCCCCAGCCCTGGCCCTAACACCCTGCCCCTGCTCCCCTTAGCCCCCATGGGAGCCAAGACCCCCAAGCATGGAAGCCCATAGCCTTCCCTGGCCTCCCCAGACCCTGCTACCCTGGGTCCCCGTGGGAGCCTGCACCCTCCCACATTATGGGCAGCCCATGACCTGGCCCCTCCCGTGCATGGGGAGTGGTGGGCAGTATAGCGCAGAAGTCCAAGGAGCCCCAGGAAACTGGGGGAGCCACACTGGATGGGAGTGGAAGAGGGGGGATGGAAACCTGAGGATGGAGTGTGGGTGGTGCCAGTCAGGCAATTTGGGAACGCATTGCCTTCCCCTCCCTGCCTCTTATACCCACTGCCCATAGTCCACATCCTCATCTTTGGCTAAATGACAGGGCTGGAATCAACAACCTCTGCTTCCCCATGGGCCTGTATATAAGGGTGTGTCTATATTACAGGGTTTTGTCAACAAAAGTGGACTTTTGTCGACAAAACTATACCTGTGTCCACACTGCCTTTGAGTTATGTCGACATAACGTTGATAAAACTCAGCAGTTTTGTCGACATATGTAAACCTTATTCTACGAGGAATAACGCCTTTTGTTGACATAGTTTTGTCGATAGAAGGTGTCATTGCATCTACACTGTCCTTTGCGTCCACACTGTTATGTCGACAAAGCGGCTTGCTTTGTCGACAGAACTGGATGTAGTCTAGACGCTCTTTGTCGACAGAAGCTTTGTCGACAGTATCTGTTGACAAAACTTCTGTTGACAAAACCCTGTAGTCTAGACGTACCCTAAGAGTGAAATCATTCTAATGTCCAATCCATGGGAAAGGAAAGTCTGAACATACATGTGACTTGGCAAACAAAGGAGAAATGCTATAAATAGAAATGTAGGTTGGCTCCCTGTTGGGTTATATCATTGATCGCCATCAAAAGCTGGCTGCTAAGTAATGAGCTATAAATTAAATGCCATCCTTCCTTTCCAAAGTACATAATTATGATTTTCATCGATGAGTTCAGCCAAGTTCCGCATCTATTGGCATAATTCAGTGATTAACTGAGAATTACTTGTTTAGGTACGTATGTAGGTAAGGTGCTTGCTTAGGCACATCCGTCTTTTCTGGTTTATTTCCCTTGTTTTAGTAAGATAAGAATGCATCGAACACAAGTAAATTAACATCTGGAATATATTGAATGCATATATCTTTGGACTCTCAAGTCCTTGGGAAGGGATTGGCACTTTATGAAAAGAATAAGCGACCGATGATAATTAACAGCTGCACAAAGGAGATTGAGAGGGGAGCTGTTTGTGAAATGAATATAGAGCTCAATGATGAGAACAATCTAAGAGCACAAAACAGATGCACTCTACCACAGAAGCCCTTTGTTGCAATTATGCCAATGAGGAGCCATACAAAGGAGCCTCTGCACCTCTCTTATAGTGAGATGTTAGGTTAAATTAAAGTGGGCCCCATCCCTTAGACATTGCTGAAGTGAGACTGATTTGAAAGTTATTATTACGTGTTTTTAAAATGTCAAACCAATATACAGGGGCCCAGCCCTGTATTGCCAAGCCCAGGCATTGAGAAATCAAAAGGCAGGAGCTGAAGAAGCAAAATGAAAAGGAAGACAATGAACCATAGATAGAACAGTTAGCTCTTAGCTACAGTTGAGTCCCGATTATCCAACCTTTGCTTATCCAACCTTCTGTTTTATCCGACATAGCCATACCACTGCTGCTTTGTCTGTCAGTGTGCCCTGGCCCCAGCCCACTGTGGCCGAGCCACTCCATTGCCTGTCAAGGTGATGAGTCCTGGGTGGAGTTGGGGGCCTTCTTCTTGGCACGAGGTCTCTTGGGGGCGGCAGTTGTGGGAAGGGGTGCAATGGGGGCGACACAGGGGAAGCCACGTAGGCTGCTCTGTGCTCAGCCCGAGCCGCTCTCCAGGGGCTCCCACAGCCAGGCCACGCCCACCCCAGCCTCGCTAGCGATGCTTGCTTGGGGGTGACACGTATCTTTGGCCCTGCCCGCGGATTGGCACAACCTTGTTCCAGAACCGCCTGGCCGCCACTTCCTACTCCTGCTCCTCCCTTTGTGTGGTGGGGACTAGGCCGGGCAGCAGCGGCCCTTTCAAACCCAGCCCTGACTCCAGCGAGCAGGGGGGACTGGTACATGAGATCCAGCCGTGGGGCACGTGCGGGGCGGGTTGGCGCTGCTGCCGGGAGGCGAGAAAGGGGCTGAGCCACGGCTGTTGTTGGCTGCTTTGTCTCTGAGCTGTTCGGGGCGCAGTGCACGGGCAGCCCGCAGCAGGGTGGGAGCCCGCTGGGCTGCTCGCAAGGCACAGCTGGTGTGTGGGGTGGTGGTTAAGGGGAGGACTGGCTAAAGCGGTCTGGACCCCCCTCACAATACAGTGAAGAATTTGTTCACATTCTGGGCCGTTTCCGTATTACCTGACATTTTCATTAAGCCGACTGCCTGTTGGTCCCGTTTAGGTCAGATAATCGGTACTCTACTGTACTACCAGAACTGGTAGAATTCAGCAGGGTTGGTTTTTTTTAATCGACTAATATTTAAAATGCATCCACAGAGATTTAAAAAGGAGTGCATGACAGCTAAATGTCTGACTCCCATTGAAAGTCAATTGGACTTGGCTGCCAAAGTGCCATTTGTGGCTTTGAAGAGCTCACCAAAATAGAGTGAAGTCAGTGATTTGCTGTCCCCTGGGGAATAAAGCACGGGCCAGTCCTATGTATTATTGTTTTTATTTATCATTGATTTCATTTATCATTGATTACCTGCCGTTTTGCAATCTGATGAGTATGCTACACAAAAAAATACAAGTCCCTGAAGCGTTTAGTGCAGTGGTTCCCTTGGGGCACCGAGCAGTCTTCCAGAGGGTACATCAATTCATCTAGATATTTGCCTAGTTTTACAACAGGCTACATAAAAAGCACTTACAATGTTAGTGCAAACTAAAATTCCATATAGACAATGACATACTCTGTATACTACACACTGAAATGTAAGTACAGTATCTGAATTTGAATTTAATTATTTTATAATTATATGGTAGAAATGAGAAAGTTGGCCATTTTCAGTAATAATGTGCTGTGCTACTGTTGTATTTTTGTATCTGAATTTGTAAACTAGTAGTTTTTAAGTGAGATTAAATTTGGAGGTACACAAGGCAAATCAGACTTCTAAAGGGGATACAGTGGCCTGGAAAGAGAGCCTGGATAGCAAATATAATAGACCAGAGGGGCTAAGCCTTCCCTAGCACAGCTGCTGCCACTGGACTCTGTTGTGAATTGCTAGGGGAAATTTTTGGTTTTTATCATGCCCTATGCAACTGAGGAGGCAGTGTTTGTTATTCAGCTTCTTTCATTCATTAGTAATCTACTTGGACTCCAGAGGGATTACTGATGAAACCAGAAAGCTGAGTAGCACATACTGACCTAGGTGGAGGATAGCAAAAGCTCAGGTTCTTCTTCCAGGAAAGAGAAAAGAAGAGCTTTAGAATTTTCCCGGGAGGCAGCTTGGGATCTGTAGAGGGGAGGCACAGCTGCGACAGTTCTGGCCAGCCCAGGACTCCTCCCAGCAGTTTGGATGGGGTGCTTCAGGGCTCTAGCTAGCCTGAGGATCTTCATGTAGTGGAGAGGGTGGGCAGAAGGGGTGGAGCTGGGGGCTAGCCTCCTTGAAGTGGAGAGATCCACCCACTGCCCATGGTTGAGGGACATTGTTTTAGAGACTATAGGTGCAAATATTACAACTCATTGAACGGATACTGATTATTGCTGGTGGGCTTTGCAAAATAAGTTGTTTTTTAAAAACTAGATTAGTTTTTGAAGGGGGATATGGACTCATCCTGGTCATAAACCATAATCTGGATTATAATGAGGTGGCACTGATGTTCTATCGGTTGTGGAATTTTGTGCTCCCTACAGACTTTAAAGAATCCAAGAACAAGAATTTCTGGGTTCGCTAACAAATCTATGCTATCTTGAAGTTCTTACTGAAAGAGACACATTCTTTGTGAGCTGTACTCCAATTTCCACACATTAAAAAACACAAGGCTTTATTGTTCACCAGTAGTTTCAAGTTAATTAAGCTCTAGTTTGGCTGGCTTGGAGTTGGAAGAAAAGACCCAAGCCCAAATCAAATGTTTGCAGTGCTGATGGGCATTAGCCTGATAGTGTGTGTTGGGATTGTCTTGCTGACTCTGTTTTTGTGTTCAAGGGCTGATGTGCCTTCATCCTTACTGTGTGTTCAGACCCTTTGACATTGTTGACCTGTTTGTCCTGTTGGGCAGATCAGATGTGCAAAGAATACACTCCATTTGAATATTGCCTCTAATCTTTTTCATCCATATATGGATTTTTTCCCTCCATGTGCAGAATGAATTTTTTATGTGCACTAAGGCATGTGCAAATGTGCCCTGCCAAGAGAAACAAAAACCTAGTTGGGAGCACTCTATTAATCAGTTGGACAGCATTTGAATTTCTCATAAGTGCATAGCTTACAGGGAACCCTGCTCAGGACCCATTATCCCACTACCAAATTGAGAACTAGGAATCTGTACCCACCTTGCCGGCAAATCAGCAATAAAAGGAGACAGAGAATAAATCATTATAATTCCTTGCTTTGTTTCACTGCTTCTTTACTTTGTTTTACCACTCAAAACAGAAATAAAAAAATCTAGGCCTGATTCTCTTCTAGTCTAATGCAGCTTAGCCAGTGCTGCTAGGGAACGGGTCTTTCAGCTGGGCGCGAAAGTCTAAGTGAAAATCTGGCCCAACTGAAATCAGTGGCAAACCTCCCATTAACTTCTGTGTGCTCAGCTTTTCACATACACCCCTTCACAATTTTGCACCTGCTTTAAGGCCTCTTTGGCTGCCAGAGTGGTGTAAAATGGCCTTAGTGAAATTGGGAATCCGGCTCTTCATAGACACATGAGGTTTGGGGGAAGCAGAGTTTGATCTGGTGAGGTGCTGAGTTCCCTGAGTTCTTTTGTGATAAATATGAGCTGGGGGAGCTCAGCATTTGCAAGATACAGCCCATAATGATTGGTGATAAAATTCACTCTACCCTGGGGAAGAACAAATCAAAAGACAGTCACTGAGAAACAATGATCTATTGTACAAATAGAACAATATGGGCCTTGGCTGCCATCCCCATAGCACCACCATTCTAGCTAATTATACCCTTTCCTTCGGTTCTGTGACTGGCAAAGGTATTGTTCATCACAAGGCTTTTTGCACTTTGGATACAGCTGATGGCAGAATTTCTAAAGTGTTTGGTTGTGTGTTTGTGTCTTTTGAACTGGTTGGAATGATGGGCATGTAGCAGCTGTGTTTTTACAAAGGGAACAGCAAATTTGGGCCTACGCAGAAACCAAAGTTGACTTTTGTCTATGAAATAGTAGAACCAGCAAAAAGGAATGGATGTTTGGCTCTGAAAAAGTCTGCTCATGTCAATGTCACTAAAACATCCTGGAGTCTTGTGGGAGGGTTTGGTTGGTAAAGCTGCATCAATGGCAGTCTTCACTGACCTATAAACAGGATGAGGGAGCAGCAGCAGCAAAGCAGAGACAGGCACTGGCGCTGGGCTGACAGACAGACACATAAACAAAACCAGAGAGGAAGCTCTGCTTACAGTTGAAAGAAAAATCCCAAACTCCAAAAGGCAAATGATGGGCTTGGTTGGCTATAAATAGCCACACAAATGAAAAGCTGTTTGCAATGTTTGATAGTCCACTAGAGGTTCAAGCATGCCTACATCCTTTATAAAACACTGTATCTGTTTAAAAATTGCATTTAACATGTGCATTCATTTCTCCCTCATCAGGCTATTGTGACTGACTTTTTTTAACACAGAGAAATTGCTAAACATAGATTAAATAATTATCCTTCCCTGAAATGAAAGAGTTAATATTTTTGGGGCAGCAAGCTGTAGTGTGTAAACAACTGTGCTTTTTAAAGAAAAAGTCTAAAAGAAGGGACAGACATGAGAAATCAGTGTCTGTGCAGAAAATCAAGTTTTTATTAGAATGATAACATGGCATACATGGTCCAAATAAAGAAGTATTGAAGAGCTCATGAATGCATCAAATACTTTGTCAGACTCTTGGTTTTAGGTTTTGATCCATTGCCCGCTGAATTCAATGAAAAGACTTCTTTTAATTTCAGCTGGTATTAGATCATGCCTTGACTGAGAAGTATTGTCCCTCAAAGAACATTCTCAAATAGATTGCTAAAAGTAGTCTGAACTGGCCATTATTTATAATCATTCCTTCTAAAATGGACCTGATCTTCCTGCAAACTGTTTAGAGGGTCTGTTGCAGCTTTTGATGATCACCTAGGTCTCAAAAGGCAATTGATTGGGTTTTTGGGGTTGGGGGGAACTTCTGGAGCAGGGGTGAAGTGAAAATTTCATTTCAAGAGATCTCTCTTCCTCCCAAGGAGGACCATAGTAGAGAAAAACCTTTAAATGGCTCAATGGGATCATCTGCTAAATTGCAGTCAAGGTACAAAGTGATTCACTCAGTTTTGCAAGCATGTATAGCAGTGGTTCCTGGCTGCTGGGCTGCGGACCCGGTGCTGGTTTGCAAACTGCTGGCTGCCAGGCTGTGACACACTGCCAAGCCCCTCCCCCGTGGCTTGATGATTGGCTCGGCAGGGTTCCCTATCAGCTGCATGCAGCATGGCCGTGCAGCTGCTAATTGAGCCTGTGTGCTGCAGCAGGAGTTGGGGCTGCAATGAGGCTGTGCCTTCTGGGGCAGCCTCCTCGTGGCCCCAGTACCAGCTTCAGTGGCCACGTGGAGGGTGGCTGGCCCTGGCTCTAGCTCTGGAGGGGCTGCATGGAAGGCGGCCACACGGAAGGCGGCTGCTCCAGCGGCTGAGGACGTGTGGAGGGCAGCTGCAGCTAAAGGAGGAGTTCCTGGGCACCCCAGGCCAGTCTCCCACCCACTTCTCATGTGGAAGAGGAGACCAAGGAACCAGCTGTGTCGCAGGCCTGCTTTTCTCCTGCCTGTGCTTCTTACTCTTTCCTTGTTCAGCAGGAGCCTCCCTCGGCCTCTATCTGCTCCCAGCCCAACCCAGCCAGCGCGCACACACAAGGACCTGACACTGTCTGGCCAAGCTGAGCCCTGGGGCTGGCTCAGGGACATCCTGGTGGGGTGGCTGGGGCTGAGCAGGGACCACCACTACCCAGGCAGCTGGGGTGGGGTAAAGGGACAAGATGGGAGAAACCCTCTGAGTGGAGTCAGCGCCTTGCCACTTTCAGCCCAGCCTCTCCCCGGCTTGGTCCCCTTTTCACTCACGTTCCTTGCCCCCTTCTTGCCTTTCCTTTCCCTTCTTCCCCCAGTTCCCTTATTGTGTGCATACAGATGCAATGTAAAATAACACATGACCACTTAAAATGATTACCATAATGAATATGCAAATATGCAAATCCAGCATAATGCATATGCAACTGTTTCTATACTTGTCCGCCAAAAGCTTTTGAATGAGTTTGCCGATCCACGGTATAAAAAAGGTTGGGAACCACTGATTTATAGTATGCAGACTTGTATGGCAGCAGCAGGAGTTATGCCAGTTTACACCAGATGAACATTTGGCCCATTGTTCATTGCATGGAATTATTTATATTATATAAAAGAGGGCTATATTGTGTTTAAAGAACACTGTGAGAAGAGCAAGTTTGCTCCTATATCTTGAATCAGATCATAGCTTTGTGAACGTTGTGGGCAGCATGTTCACTGTGCATTGTTGTTCCACTTCACCTTTTCTTTTCAATTTTTATTTTTATTTTTTAATATCCAAAGTCCCAGTCCAATGATTAGGACACTTGCACCACTGGTTTCAGAATGATTTTGCAGTTTCTTCCTAAACAAAAGGAGTGAATTTTATTATTTAGTAACACAGAGAAAAAAAATAGTGGTCATATTTCCAAGCATAATAAATCTTATTGTTCTGTAAGGAGTGGAATATTTGATATAAGGAGCAAAGGAAATTAAACAGAAAACTGCTAGGTTACAATAGCATACTGTGTCAGACTCTGGCTCACAAAGTCAAGGAGAGTTAAGGCTTGCTGTGCCCTGAACTCTCCTCACCCAGTAGCTATTGCATAACCAACTTCAGTTCCAGCCAGGATGGCATCCCCATGTGTTATAATTTCCATCACTACTGTCAGACTAATTTCTTTCTCAGCAGGCATACTGTGCTTTTGTACACTGCAACGTCCAAAGTATAGTGTCTTCACTGAGGCTTAGAGGGGAAATGTTAGAAGCTCTGTAGCAATCTGGATTTCAGTCATTTGCCATAAAGCAATTTCTCTCCCCACTGCAAGATCTACAGAGAAATGTATAAAGCTTTGATTGTTAAATCACAATGGGGTGATGTGAAAAAAAAAGAAATTGTGTGTGTGTGTGTGTGTGTGTGTAAATTTAGAGCACCCATCTTTAGTCGTCAGACCTTTCTCATCTCTATTCCAGACCCTTTCTCCCCCTTTAAACCTCCCTATTTTTCTGTCCCTCTTCCTGCTACTGTACACACTTTTTTGTCTTAGCCTACACTACATATGCATGCACTTATTACTCCTATAGAGGATGTACTTTTGTATTTGCTCTTCATATTGTCTTGGGACAATTCAAACTGTATTAGTAATAACCTTTAGCATTTTGCTTCTTCAAAGCAGTATTAAAATATTCATGAATCTTTTCTGCACCTCTGTGAGTTTGGGATATTATATCTTCATTTTACAGATGGGGAAACTGAGGAAAAGAGAGGTTAGTTAAATTGCTCAAGGCCCCAAAGCAAGCAAATAGTGGTGATGGGATTAGAATGCAGAGGCCTTTAATGCACAGTTCCATGTGCCTGCCTCAGAAGATGATCATCCTCCCAGGCACTGGTGTGTTGCTGTTGCTCTCAGGCCTTCTCTTTCACATCTGCTCCCACTCCCTAGCTAATAAGTCACTGGTGCTCCGCTTCAGAAAGAAATTATGTGAGTGAACTTCAGCCCCGTAAAGAAAGAATTAGTTTGAAATTTGATGGAATGAGCTCAGTGACTACTTGAAAGTGACTCCTTGCAAGCAGGACTACATTTCTGTGAGAAGTACAACTGTGGACACATTTTAAAACTAGAAATCTGCACTAGGCTGAAAATGCTTTCTCCATCCACCATCAGGACATTCACTGAACTGGAACTGGGGGAAGAAGAGATACTTCACACGCATGCTAGGGCAATGACCTATGGTCCATACCTAGCAGGAAGAAGTAAAAAAAGCTGAAAAAATAAATTAGGCAGCTGCAATCCCAGTGACACAGAATTCTTTCCATTTGTATATGGTATCTAGAGAGCCAGACACACAGAGACCACAGAAAAGTTCCTGCTATCAGCGAATGCTGTAACTAAAAGCAAATGAAATTGCCAAGCAGTTTAGATATCATAATGGAAGAGTTGGTTGAATCAGAGAGTAAGCTAGAAAAAAAAAAAGAAAAATGATGTCAGAGTCTATTCTCATTAATAGCAGTGTAAAGGCTTTTCTACACTATAGCTAGGATCAACACTGAGGTGGTCGAGCCATTGGGGGACGATTTAGTGAGTCTAATGAAGATCCACTAAATCAACCACTGATCACTTAAACATCAATTCTGATACTCCACTGGAATGAGATGAGTAAGGGAAAAAGGCATTCTTCCTCGTAAAATAAGGTTTACCGATGGTGAAAAAAAATGCCACGTTCTTTCAATTTAATTTCGAAAGAATGCAGCAGCAGTCTAGACACAAGTGAAGTTTTTTTGAGAAAAGGCCACTTTAAAAAAAAAAACAACAACCTGTAATCTACACATAGCCTTTGGTACAGAGTAAGGCACTGTGTGTAGGCCTTGCATAAACAATGAAAGAATATAGAAGTATGAAAACAGGTTGACCAATGGACATAACATAAATTCAGAGGTGGCCTTGTAAATAACTTGTAGATAGTAGATTAAAGAAGAGTAATGTGTGATAAGCTTGCAGCTGCATTTTTGCTTACTAGAAGACTTTGCAGCTGGTGAGCAGTTCATGATCTGTACAGGGATTGGTTACAAAAATTAGTAGAGTAATCATGTGTGTGATGTGAGTTATTAACCAATAGTATTACATATTAGTGTGTATATAAGTGTCCAAGGGCAAAATGTCTCAGGGGGATTCCCAAGGCTGTATAGACAAGTCTTGAATTGTCATAAGGTAGAGGGAGATTTTCAAAGAAGCAAATGGCAGTTAGGAGGCAGTCAGGGACTCTTCAGAATAAGATGTCTAATTGACATTTATGCCTGTTGTTATTGGCCAGATTTTCAAAAGAGCTCCTCAGCAGCAGCCATTGAGACCAAGAGGAAACGAAGGCCCTTGAATAGCTAGCTGTGTTGCTCCAAAAGTTAACTTACCCAGTGTGGGAGCCGATGGTTCTCATTTGTAGAGGTGCATTGAAATAATCATTAAAACTTTATCTGATGCAACATGCCTTGAGACTACGGGTGAGTAACATCTTCATAATAAGTATGTGAAATCCAATATTTGTGCATCTTTAATATCATGTAGTTAATTTCCTTCTTTTGCCTTTATTGTCAATACATTTTAAAAATATAAAAAAAATCTATGGGAGTAAATTAATGCATTGAAAACATTTTAAAGACGTTTCCTCTATTTTTTTAAACAGAAGGGTAGATCTGGATGTTTCATTTTTAGTTTTATTCAATGGCTACGTGCCTGACTGCAGCAGGTTAAAAGGAAATTAAGGGTGGTGCAGAAAGTATTTCACCTTCAGTTCCCTATTCACCTATTGTAATGCACTCTTCAATAGCTTTATCCACCCATCTGCATTGTGGTTGCTATGCTAAATTGTTTTAAGGGAGATCTTTAATATAATACACACAGTGTTATTCAATGCTTGGTACAAATTATCCATCTGAATTAGACATGTTCCTAAGATACTAAGTTCAGATTTGGATCAACTTTTGAACATCCTCAGAGTTTTTATTGTTTCACACTATAATAAAGCTATAGGGCAATTGTAAAGCACAGCCAGATCTTAACATCCTCAAAGTTCAGAGATGCTTGGTTCTCTAAATCTTCATTTAAGTTCATCTCTATTATGAACATACAATGACCAGAAGGAGAAGATAGTACATTGGTAGAAACCTTACATCCCCCCAAAATTAGTGTGAGTACTTGAAAAAGTCTACAGCCTCTCACAGCAATATTGCTAGAGTAGAATCTGGCTCATTTATACTCTACACACTCAATAAGCTGTATGAAGATATATATAGACAGTAACATTAAACTAGTTCCATATCTGAGAATAATGAGATGCTAGTCCCTTCAGCAAAAACTTTCCTTACAACACTACTGTTTATCCTGCAATTTGACAGAAATGGCTGTATAGCTGCCAAAGAAATGCAGCAAAATATAAAGCATTGGGTACATAAAATCAAGTTTTTATTTCTTGACTTTTCTTACATTTCCTTTTTCTTTTCTCTTTCTCCTTTTCTTCCCATATACTGCCACAATTTCCCTCTCTTCATTCTTTTTCATTATCTCATTTCAATATAGTAATTCTCTTTTGCTGTCTTTCCTTAACACTGTTTCTGAAAATTCCTCTTCTTTCTATTTTCTTACAGGTTAGAGCCATACATGTGTTAATTGGCTATATTATAATACATAAAAAGTTGGCTTGCATAGGATTTTAGTGTACTCTGAGCATATAGTATATTTTGATATTAAGACCTCAGTTCCTTCAACTGATGAGAGAAATTAAAAACACAAGTCTATAATCTTTTCACAGTTTAATTAGAGTAACTTTCCTCCATTAAACTAATGTGCCATCACAACAATCAATTGAACCTATTAGATAAACTGAATCATCTAGTTCCTTTATTCTGAATAGCTCCTTAATTAATCTTTCTTCCTGATCCTCTCATGGCCATCTACTTGGGAAGCAACTATTATATGTTCTGAGAGAACATGTAAGTGCAATTAATTCTTTGGGTCCGCTCATGCTATCCCTTCTTTAGTGGCAGTGTCAAGCAATTACAGGCAATTATACAGTTCTTTAGTTCCAGAATATTGGCTTAAGTACAATTTGTTGAAGATTAATACAGACTTCTGGCCATATGTTTCAAGTTCACAACCATAAGAAAGATGTTCTATGATTCTTTGTTGACTGGGAAAAATTAAATCCCAACAAATAACTAAAACAAATAATAACACTCTAAGGGTACATCTACACAGCAGGGCTAAACTCATAATAAGGTATGTAACTTGAGTTTCACTAATTGCACATCTTAAGTTGAAATAGCTTATTTTGAATTTGGACATGTCTACACAGCACTTATTTTGAAATAGAGCACTCTTCCTCTGACTTCTCTTACTCCTCATACAATGAGGTTTACAGAAGTCCGAGTAAGAAGCCTGTTGTTTTGAATTTATTTTGAAATAATGGGTTTGCTGTGTTGACATGCAATACATTATTTTGGAATAACTGACATTACTCCGAAATAACACTGCTGTGATGCACCCTTACAGTGAACATGAAATGAGGAAAAACACCAAACAGAGACCAGATGATTCTGTGAATACTTATGGCAATCTTTTATGCCATGTGTTTACATTGTTTTAAGGCATATTGCAAATATCGTTTATCTTCTCTTTGAATCAAAATGTACAATGTACATGATCAAATTGTATAATTCAACTCATGACTCTTATAAACTTAGCAAATCTTTTTTTTTTTAAGAAAGCAGCTGGGATATGTCTAGACTGCAGAGTTTTTCTGGGATACCAGAGGTATCCTGGAAAAGCTCTGACACATCCAAGGAACACGTCTGCTTTTCCGAAAAAAAAAATTCGGAAAAGCAGATGCGTTTTTTCGGCATCCATGTAAACCTTGTTCCATGAGGAAGAAGGGATGTTCCAAAAGAGGCTTTTTTTTCTGACATTTGGCCCAGTGTAGACAGCCCACATGTTGGAAAAGCCTCTTTCAGAAGAAGCGGAAAAAGATTCACAAATTGAGGTTTGCAATTTGCGTATGTTTTTCTGACTTTTCTTTGTAGTCTAGATACAGCCTTGGTTAAGCAGGTTTTCTGCAGAAGTCTCCTCTGTCTTGCTTGAAATTCATTTAATATGGCCGGCATGTCCCTTTTATCATATTATTGGTGTCCCCGTTAAAGAAGGGCAAAGCAGTATGGATAACATAAGAAATAGATTGGCTCTCAGACCAAAACATTGAAATAAATCCCAAACCTTTGGTAGGATTAAAATAATGTTTGTAAAAATACCTTGTTTTCTCAGTTATCACCAATAGATCACTCACCATGTCTGAGGAGGACTGGCAATCTCTGGAAGGTAGGATGTTACCTCCAGTCTCTTGAATTTCAGAGATTTCCTTGGGTCACAGTGGGGATAATGGCATCTGTGACCCAAGTCAGTTCTTGAGCATGCCTGACAAGCAAAACTGTGCATTCAAACTCAATTGCTTTGTATGACTATGAGAAGAAACTTATGTACAAAGTCGTCTACAACTTTCACCCTCATTCAAGCCCAAATATCTACCCTGAAATTTTCATCTGACCCCTGGGCTCTGACACTTGAAGGTTTTTATTTTTAAATTGTAGTGTAGACATATTCCAGATGGCCATGCAACACCTCATATCTGGTGACCCTCCTTTGTAACCACTTCTGTCAAGCCTCTCTATCATTTATAGTTTTTCCTCAGTAGCAAATCTTTTCTTCCTTTACTTCTGGGAGCTTGGGTTAGGTGGGACTGAATATCTCTGTTCTTTCTCCTCTGTGGCATAGGATTAATGGATTCCTCATTCTCCTTCGAATGGCCATACTGGGTCAGACCAAAGGTCCATCTAGCCCAGTATCCTGTCTGCCGACAGTGGCCAGCACCAGGTGCCCCAGAGAGGGTGGACCAAAGACAATCATCAAGTGATTTGTCTCCTGCCATCCTTCTCTAGCCTCTGACAAACAGAGGCCAGGGACACCATTTCTATCCCCTGGCTAATAGCCTTTTATGGACCTAACCTCCATGAAATTATCTAGCTTCTCTTTAAACTCTGTTATAGTCCTAGCCTTCACAGCCTCCTCTGGTAAGGAGTTCCACAGGTTGACTACACGCTGTGTGAAGAAGAACTCTCTTTTATTAGTTTTAAACCTGCTCCCCATTAATTTCATTTGGTGTCCTCTAGTTCTTCTATTATGGGAACTAATAAATAACTTTTCTTTATCCGCCCTCTCCACACCACTCATGATTTTATATACCTCTATCATATCCCCCCTCAGTCTCTTCTTTTCTAAACTGAAGAGTCCCAGTCACTTTAACCTCTCTTCATATGGGACCCGTTCCAAACCCCTAATCATTTTAGTTGCCCTTTTCCTGAACCCTTTCCAAGGCCAAAATATCTTATTTGAGGAGAGACCACATCTGTACGCAGTATTCAAGATGTGGGCGTACCATAGCTTTATACAGGGGTAGTAAGATATTCTGGGTCTTATTTTCTATCCCTCTCCTAATAATTCTTAGCATCCTATTTTCCTTTTTGACCACCGCTGAACATTGTGAGGAAGTTTTCAAGAACTATCCACGATAACTCCAAGATCTCTTTCCTGATTTGTCATAGCCAAATTAGCCCCCATCATACTGTACCGATAGTTGGGGTTATTTTTCCCAATGTGCATTACTTTACACTTATCCACATTAAATTTCATTTGCCATTTTGTTGCCCAATTATTCAGTTTGGTGAGATCTTTTTGAAGTCCCTCACAGTCTGCTTCTGTCTTGACTATCCTAAACAGTTTTGTATCATCCGCAAACTTTACAACCTCACTGCTTACCCCTTTCTCCAGATCATTTATGA
Organism: Pelodiscus sinensis; assembly: GCF_049634645.1. Lineage (NCBI taxonomy): Eukaryota > Metazoa > Chordata > Testudines > Trionychidae > Pelodiscus > Pelodiscus sinensis. The sequence continues at coordinate 96,060,690 of NC_134713.1, read as the reverse complement.
ATAAGTTGACAAGGATTGGTCCCAGGACTGATCCTTGGGGGTCACCACTAGTTACCCTTCTCCATTCTGAAAATTTACCATTTATTCCTATCCTTTGTTTCCTGTCTTTTAACCAGTTCTCAGTCCAAGCTAGGATTTTCCCTCTTATCCTATGGCCATGTAATTTACACAAGATGGTCCTTTTTGATAATCATATCCTTGAAAAATGAAAAGATCCTTTCTTATTTAATCAATGTATCCTAGCCCTCCACCATAGTCTCATTAAGCAGAAATTGCAGAGTGAATCCATTAGTTTCCTGTTCTCCTTCATTGCAGAATGTGATTTTATCTTCCTTCAGGTTCTTTTATACTGTCTCATGGATATCACAGTTTGCTTTCACACTCACCATTTTGTGACTCAGTTTGCCCGGGACCAAATCAAAGGAAAAATAAGACCTCTGTCGGACCCCAAAATTAGAAATGATAAACTGATAGAGAGAGAAATAAAGGAGTTAAAACTATTTGTTCTGGGTAGAATTCAGAAAGACCTTGCTTCTGCAAAGAACAGCAATCACCGTTGCTTATGAGACAGAGTCAAAAAGCAATATACAAATTATTCCAAATATCAGTTGCCAGGAAGCAGATGACATGTTAAATTGCTCCACAGATTGAGAGCTTAATTCAGAGATTTCCTGCTACAGGAGTCACCAGTATACAGCCATTTTGTCTTTTTTTTGGCAAATTGGCTGCTTTGGACTGCTGTCTCCTGTAGTTTCTCCTACACTTCCTGCTGTAGGAAGGCCTGTTTCCTGCAATGAGACTCCTGATTAGAGCCTGCCACTATTTTAGTCTGCAAAGGGCTATGTAACAGGCTGCTTCTCTGCATTTGATATTGATTTGTGGGAAGTGAAGCCAAATCACAGTATTACCACAATAGACCATCTGATTCCTTTTAAGAAATCTTAAAAGGGTCACAGCTACTCTGAAATAATGACTGCTTAAAGTAAGTATTCAGATGTATACTCTGAGATTGATTTATTTACTGTGAGATACTTTCTTTTTCCTGTGTGTTTTGAGAGCAGATACTGTCACCTGTGGGCTACATTTTCCTGCATCCTCTAAGTTTGGTTGCCAACTTAAAATTTTCCAGGAGCCACTGGAACTGATTTTCAGAGCTGCTGAGAAGCTATGCTTACCTCTAACTCACTGTCTGTTTTCTGGCTTGAGATTTCTAAGAAGTAGAAATTCTTTTCTTCCTTTCTTTGTCTTGTCTGTTTAGATTTTCCATTCTTAGGGGCAGGGATGGTCTCTTACTACGTGTTTGTTCAGTGTTCAGCACCAGCCCACTGCGCTGGTTGGGGACTCTATTGGGCAATCAGCAATGGTAATCAAAGGTGCAAGGTGGCCTGTGTGCCCTGGTAGGCCTTACCAATAAGATAGTGGCCAGCTGAGGGTGCTGCAGGTGGAGGTGTGCATGTGCTCCCAGCCAGGCTCCCACTGGCAGCCTGTCCCTGTGGCTTGCAGCTCCTGGAGGGAAGGGAGCAGCAGAAGGTCTTTGTGTACTGCCTTGTCTACAGGTGCTGCCCTTCCCCTCCCCCCCCCTCCCCCACAGCCATAGTTCCCATGTGGCTGGGAACAGGAACAGTATGGGGTAGGGTAACAGACTGGGATTACCTCTCCCTGCACCATTACTAACATCTCTGTCACTTTTTTCTTCCTTTTCTTCCCTTTCCCACTCAGCATTTCTGTTCTCTTCCCAGCTCAGACAACTGAAAATATAAATATTTTTTTGTTTCCTGGGTAAATTTTATAGGAAGGCTCTTACTTTTCTCAATAAAACAAAATGAGGAAATTAAATACAACACCTCTCTCCCCTGTTTAAATAACAAAAATCCTGTGTTGCAGGCCAGGAAATTCCAAGTAAACATGACACAGTTCCAAACTCATGCAGTTGTGGAAAGCTGGTATGGCTGTGTGAACTCTTGATAAGTATTAACCTGCTCTTTGGTTTTCCAGGGTTTTGTCAGTGTGGGTCACAACTTTGGTGTTATTCAAAATGTAACAGAACATACATTCATTTGATACTATATAAGACACCTTTTATCAAGAAGGGATTGGGCTGTGTTTCTATTGCCCTATTTAGAAGTTCCATTGCAGTAGAACAGATTTTGTAAATCTGATATCATCAGAATTATTAAACTTTTTAATGACAATATCTTATTGAAAGGTACCAGTGACTTGTACGTTAGGAACCATTGATGAATAAGCCTCCAGAACATAAAATGGGTTAATATGCTATGCATCGACCACTCCCAAAAATTCATTAAAGATATTGTCTCCCTCTTTGTCAGAGACTTTGGTGATGAGAATAGAATAGAATAGAATAGAATAGAATAGAATAGAATAGAATAGGGACATTGGATCTTTGTGAGATCACCCTGGCTATGTCTACAGCAGAAATATGCAAATGAGGCTAAGCGTGGAATATTGCAGAGCCTCATTTGCATACCTAATGAGCCTCCATTTTTGCAGAAGAGGCTCTTGCAGCAGAAGGAGCTGTCTACACTGCCCCTTCTTGTGCAACAAAAACCCTCTTGCCCAATGCCATTCTTCCTGAAAAGTAATCGGCGTAGCGGCATTGGGCAAGAGGGTTTTTGTTTCACAAGAAGGGGCAGTGTAGACAGCTCCTTCAGGTGCAAGAGCCTCTTCTGCAAAAATGGTGGCTCATTAGGTATGCAAATGAGGCTTGGTGATATTCCATGCTTAGCCTCATTTGCATATTTCTGGTGCAAGAAGCCGCAAGTGTAGACATAGCCTCTGTGTTCCAGGGCATATGGTCTCCTTCAGGAGTTGCAGGGGCTGAGGGTGGAAAAAAGACAGTTTGTTAAGCAGAAGGTATTCGTGAGAAATTTGTGTGAGTATGAGGCCAGATGCTTCAGTAGTGCCCCTGATCTAAGCTTGTTGCAAAAGGGAATTGCCTCTTCTGTCATTTGTTACCCTGCTGTTCAGGGGAATAGGACTTGTGTTTGTTTATAAATAAACTACACTAAGAAACTACCTAGTTCTGCATCAAAGAAAACCAACCTGTAAGGGACTAAATTCTACTTTTGCTCTCCAAAGGGACTGAAGGCTATTTAGGCACATTGTTCCTGTATGTCTTGCTTCAGAAAGACTCCTCCAAGCTTCATATTATAAGGACCTCATAGGATACATAGGCATGACCAGATGTGATCTTAGATTGGTCTCTTGCATTAAAGGAGTTGCAAGGTCTGAGATGGAGTTTGGGTGAAGGAGGAGATTGTGACTTGGGGCAGGAAACTGGGTGCAGGGGCCAGGAAGGAGTATGGGTGCAGGAAAGCATTCTGATCTGGAGGAAGAAAGTAATATGGGGTGCATAGCCTGGGCGGGGATTATGGCCTGGGACAGGAGTGCACAGGGTTTGGTTTGTGATCTAGGAAAGGGAGTTGGGGTACAGGAGGGGGTGGGATGCCAGGTGCAGGTTCTCGTTGGGAGGTGCTTACCTTAGGTGACTCCCTGCCAGCAACTTAGTGGGACCCACAGGCAGGCTCCCTGCCTGCTGTGCCCCCACACTCTGCTCAAAGCAGATGGCTGTCAAGGACATGAGCTCTTTGCATGCTACATGCCTTTGGGGGAGGCGAAGGAGGGGCCCTCGCATGCTGCCTGTGCTGAAAACGTGGCCCAGATAGCTCCCATTGGCCAGAAACTGGCCAGTGAGATTGTGCTGGGGGTAGGGGCAGCATGTGAAGTCCCCCACCTGGGGCGCACTTGCAGGGGCATAGCAGGCAGAGAGCCTGTTCAAGGCTTCCTGCTGTGCTGTGGAATGGTGTCATGATGGATCTGATGGTTTGTTGGGGTGGGCCCAGGCTATGGACCATAATTTGCCCTCCCCTGGAATAGATATTACTTCCTATATGAATGTTTAAAGAAATACAATAAAAAGGGGAAATGTTCTTAGAAGAACTAATGAGCTTAAATTGCTGCAAGGGTATTAGAACATAAGAACAGCCATACTGGTCAGAAGAGAGGTCTATCTAGTTCAGTATGTTGTCACTCTGACATGGCCAATACCAGGTGCTCCAGAGGGAATGAACTAAATAGGTAATCACTGAGTGATCCATCCCCCGTCACCCATTCCTAGTTTCTGACAAATAGAGGCTTGGGACATTATTCCTGACCATCCTGGCTAACAGCCATTGATGGATCTATCCCCCATGAATTTATTTATTTATTTATTTTTGAACCCTGTTAAAATCCTGGTCTTCACGACATCCTCTAACAAGGCGTTCCACAGGTTGACTGTGCATTGTATGAAGAAATACTTCCTTATGTGTTTTTTTCAAACCTGCTACCAATTAATTTCATGTGGTGACTGTTAATGCTTGTGTTATAGGAAAGAGTAAGTAACTCTTCTTTTTTCACTTTTTCCATACCAGTCATAATTTTATAGACCTTTATCGTATCCCCCCAAGCTGTAAAGTTCCAGTCTTAATAATCTCTCCTCAAATGGAAGCCATTCCATATCCCTTTTCTGAACTTTTTTCAATGCCAAGATAGGTTTTTGAGATGAGGTGACCACATCTGCACACAGTATTCAAGATGTGAGTGTACCATGGATTTATATAGAGGCATTAGAGTCAAATATTATGTAAACTTTTATGATAGTCATTGCCAGGATCTTTGAACAAGCTGCCGAGGAAGGTTGAAGAAGATATTCAAGGTGAGATTTAAAAAAACCATTAATCATGGATCGTTTCAGAAGCATAAAATCAATTTCACTGTGATTCTAGAAAATCGCTAGATGAACTAAGTGACCCATAACAAGACAGTCTCTTACAAATCTATGTCACCAATCAAGCTGTTTAACTTTTATCCTTCCACTCAGTTGGGACAGGACAATTAAATTGGCCAGTTTTTTGTTCATTTCAAGTATCTTTCTCTATCTGCTTCTCTTATATTGTTGTTTGGATTTGAAAGACTGGAGAGAAACATTTTAATTAAACAAACAGCTACTTTCAATGTATGCAGTGTTTTCATTGACATGTTAGGACAATAATGAAAACATCTCCCTCTCCACTTAAAAATATGCCTGTTTAGCTCTTTCTTTATATGCCCTTCATAATCATAATATCTAAATTTTGAAGCTCTTTGTAACGGACAGAATTTCGTGCGCTTAGATTTTCTAACTAATGTATTGGTTCCAAACAAGGTGGGTGGGGAGGCAGACTTTGAAACAATACCAATCTGCTGATATGGACAGAGAATACACTTTTTCAATTAAAGAGCCTAGCCCTCTAACAATGATTTAATGAATGTGTGTGGAAATAAAGAGTGAGCTGAGTACTTTGTCAGTTCTGTGTTAAGAGCCAATCAATATTTTCTGTTTGCTACATATTGTTTGCTTGTCTGATACCTCCCAGTATCTCAAGCTTGGCTTCCATCCACTCTTTTATCCTTCTATATTCACGTCACCAATCCCTGCATGAATACTTTGTAAGCAAGAAGACAAATACCATGGGGCAAAGTGTACGTGTCACCATAGCCAAGTGCTAACGTAAATCAGCCAAGTGTTAATATGTTAATATGTAGCCTTATCAGATGGCTTTAACATGCCTGAAATGTTACCTGGTGATAAATGCACTATGCACTAGCTTGTTCCAGTCCTTGGATTGTACTCAGAGCAGGGAGGGGGCAAAAAGAAACCATTCCCTTTCACTTTGTTTTGGCAGGGTCAGATACAAATCACAGTCCTTATGTACAAGGTCTAGGATGCTGCAGTGCGGCCAGCAGGGCTAAGCACCATAGATGTGCCCTCAGAATGATTTTGTGGGAGTTCCATGACCTATGATATACAGGCAGTCCCCGAGTTACGCGGATCCGACCTACGTTGGGCCCGCAGTTACGAACGGGGTTTGCTGCCCATCTCTCTGGTCTGCTGGAGACCAGCAGACCAGGGAGACGGGAAGCAAAGCCTCTGAGGACGCCGGCTGCGGGACAGCTGCGGCGCGTCTGGGCTGTCTGCTGCCCGCGTGCTCCGCAGCTTTGCTCCACGTCTCCCCAGACCAGGGAGACGGGGAGCAAAGCCGCGGAGCACGCGGGCAGTGGACAGCCCAGACGCGCCACGGCTGTCCCTCTGCTGGCAGGATCCGTGGCTTTGCTCCCCGTCTCCCTGGTCTGCTGGACACCAACAGACCAGGGAGACAGGGAGCAAAGCAGAGCAAAGCCGCGGAGCACGCGGGCAGTGGACAGCCCAGACGCGCCACGGCTGTCCCTCTGCTGGCAGGATCCGTGGCTTTGCTCCCCGTCTCCCTGGTCTGCTGGACACCAACAGACCAGGGAGACAGGGAGCAAAGCAGAGCAAAGCCGCGGAGCACGTGGGCAGCGGACAGCCCAGACGCGCCGCGGCTGTCCCGCTGCCGGCGTGCTCCACGGCTTTGCTCCACTTTGCTCCCCGTCTCCCTGGTCTGCTGGAGACCAGCAGACCAGGGAGACGGGGAGCAAAGCTGCGGAGCACACGGGCAGCAGGACAGCTGCGGTGTGTCTGGGCTGTCCCGCTGCCCCCGTGCTCCGCGGCTTTGCTCTGGACGCCTGTGGTACAGCAGCTGGGGCGCTGCCGGTTGGTCCCGTAGTGCCGCTCTGGGCGCTACTGGACCAACCCGGCAGCACCCCAGCTGCTCTGCCCCAGGCGTCCTGATTCAGCCGCTGCTGGTCAGTTTCAGCAGCGGCTGAATCAGGACGCCTGGGGCAGAGCAGCTTGGGTGCTGCTGGGTTGGTCCAGTAGTGCCGAGGAGTGGTGCTACTGGAGCAACCCAGCAGCACCCAAGCTGCTCTGCCCCAGGCGTCCCCAAGTCAGCCGCTGCTTAAACTGACCAGCGCTGACTACAGGAAGCCCGAGGCAGAGTTGCTCTGCCCCGGGCTTCCTGGAATCAGCTGCTGATCAGTTTCAGCAGCGGCTGACTTGGGGACGCCTGGGGTTCTTAAGTTGAATCTGTATGTAAGTTGGAACTGGTGTCCAGATTCAGCCTGTTGAAACTGATCAGCGGCTGATTCCAGGAAGCCCGGGGCAGAGCAACTCTGCCTCCGGCTTTCTGTAATCAGCCACTGGTCAGTTTCAGCAGTGGCTGAATCTGGATGCCAGTTCCGACTTACATACAGATTCAACTTAAGAACAAACCTACAGTCCCTATCTTGTACGTAACCCGGGGACTGCCTGTACAGGAAATCAGATAAGATTTTCACCATGATCGCTTGTGGCCTTGGAATCCATTAACATAAAAGAGGCAAGAAAAAGGAATTGTACTTACTGAGAAATGAGCTGGGCCAACATAGCACACGTATTGGCAACATCCTGTAAAAGGGAATAACAAGTACACCCTTCTGCGCACTTGCTCAGTGCTACCAAAGGCCTTGGGCACAATGGGAGAAATCCTGGGCCTATTGAAGCCTGTAGGTGGTTTTGATGACTTCATAGGGGCTAGCATTTCACTCATTGACTGTAGGAGCTACTGAGCTTGTAGTGTATTTCCTGCCCATGCTATGGTTAGAGCTGAAATCCTCAGAGTAGGTCTGTGGGACTTACATAACTGGAAAGATGAAAGACATCATATTCCCTTCTAGGAACAAATAGTTTGTCACAAAGGAACAGACCAAAGGACCATCAAATCCATTTCCTTGTCTCTGGCATTATATGCTACAGAGAAAGGAGAACACCTGAGTAATGTCCAGGGTTATATATAAGAGGGAAACCCTTTGAAATCTGCAGCCAGAGTACACCAGAATCAGCAATGCTGAGCTGCATGCCTGTGAGGACTTCTCATGTGTTATAATATAAACCATAATAAAAATTGTGGTTAGAATTTAAAAAAAAACATGAAAGCTACAGTTTTCTAACATGTTTTAATAGGGAAAATCTGCACATCTCTTTCTTCAATGCTGAATTTTTTTCCTACTATTTTTTTTTTGCTATCGTTGCTTATATGCGCTTGGTGCTCCTGGCTGGCAGTGATATGTTTTTAATCAAGGGAGAAATATGTATTTGAAACAGTCCCTCTAGTCTCCTTTTCCCTCAGTCCCTGTAAAAATTACATGGCGCTTAGAAACCAATATAATAAGAAGGATAGGAGGATATTTGAGGCCAAGATAAGTTATGTCTCTGTAGGCTAATACTAAAAGATAATTGAATTCTTTTAAAAATCAGGTTACACAGTATTGTTACTGGCTTCATTAGTATCCTGTTTTTCACCCTACCCCACAAAACAACGTAACTTTGTGGGTCTCCTGGAGGGAGGAACTAGGAATCATTTCTTTAAATTATAGTTATGGGATTATCTATACACAGGCCAAAATCTGTTCTTGCTCATGTTAGCATAAATAAAATCTTGTTTTTTTTCTGTATTATTGATACTGATGTAACTGAGGCCACTACTTGACCCAAAGTTAACACAGAAAATAACAATGTGTCCCATTGAATTAGAAGCTATAACTAGTATTTTTCTGTAATGAATTAATTTCATTTGTCACATAAAATGTAGTAATCTAACATCATGCACAGTGGGGTCCACATCCTGATTGGGGATCACTTAAATAATAAGTAAGTACGTCAGTCAGTAAGTAAATTAAATAAATAAAGGGGATTTGTGTCAATTAAGGTCCAGACCCTCCAATGGGAGGGTTCAAACCTCCCTCAATAAATAATTGATCCAACTGATTGCATACTATGGCTGTGTCTAGACTACATGGCTCCGTCGATAGAGCCATGTAAACTACTTTATTCGGCAAAGTCAAAGAAGCTTGGATTTAAATAATCCCCACTTCATTAAAATAAACATGGCCGCTGCACTGTGCTGACGATCAGCTGATCTAGAAGCGGATCTGTCGGCTGGGGAAGCCTTTGCCAACCAATCCTGTAAACCTTGTTTCTTGAGGCATAAGGGATCGGTCGGCAAAGGCTTCCCCAGCTGACGGAGCCGCATTTAGACTGTGTCGGATCAGCTGTGTTGGATCAGCTGATCATCGGCCCAGTGTGGCATCCATGTTTATTTAAATCCCCGCTTCTTTGACTATGCCGAATAAACTAATTTACATGGCTCTGTCAACAGAACCATGTAGTCTAGACACATCCCCTGTTATTTAACTGTAAGAGCATCTCAAAGTATATACATCAAATCTAACAGTCTTTAGGAGATATGAATATGGGTTATTGTTATGAAGATTTATATGTGATTTTAACTGTTGTGCAACTTCAGCATCATGTCACAACAGGGCAGTGGTGAATGAGGCAGCGAAGGGCCTTCCTCTCCATCCAGATCTGACTGGCTTTAAGCATCTCCTAGCCATTATCCAGCCCAGGGAAAAAAAAAGACAAGGAACCATCAAAGCAAATGGGAACAGCTTGAAATAAAAAGGTAAAGCCCTAGTTTTCAGAAACCGAGGAAGGAAAAGTTTCACTCACTTTGAATATTAATTGCCACAGAAGAAAAAAATACAAATCTTTTAGAAAGCGAAGGCTCTTAACTAAAGTCCATCCAGCTCGTGGGGAACAGACTTGAGGTGGAAGGCTGCCTATGAACACTGGAGTCTTCCGATAGCCAGAGAGTAAACCTGGTGAACCGTTTTAAGGCAATAAGTAACTCTTATTAGAAAAGGGATTTTATTTACTATACAAGTATAAAGCCTGAGGATCTGTTTTTATGTTTGTTTTCTGTATAGTGTGTTTGCTTTCTCTTATTGTTTCATCTTTGATGCTGTTTTTTCTGTTACATAGACTTTTTATTTAATTTTGCAGCTCTCTGGTGTGCAAACAGTGTGGGGTGTATATGCTAAACTGAGCTGGTACCTGGGGGGCTGGTTGCATGCCTTTGGAGGAAAACAAACCAGAGGGGAATGATCCAAGTATCTGTTAATTAAGAATATGGGAAGTATAGGTGTGCATTTTCACTCTAGCTGGTGAGAGCTGGACACCCCAAGCCCTCAAACCCAGGGTTTGCCCCCACTTCACCACTTCCTCCAAGACCCCACCCCTGCCCTGCCTCTTCCCACCCCTGCTCCACCCCTTCCCTCAAACTGCTGCCCCACCTCTTGCCCTGAGTGTGCCCACCCCCTCCCCCTGGAGCTTCTTGAATGCTGTGAATTAGCTGCTTCTAGCACTCTGTAAGTGCTGGGAGGGCAGCGGAGGAGTTGGTCAGTGTGTGAGAGGTGGGGGACGGGGAGGAAGGTAGAGGAGAGAGATTGGCTGCATATTCATTGTGTAGGCTGGGGTTTGCAGCCTGCCACTAGTCCTCAGACCGGTGGTTGGGAACTACTGCTCTATGCCACTCCCAACAATCTCTAAGGTATGGCTGCTGCAGAAACTAGTCCATAGATTTTCTTCTCAATGTGCATACACAACTTCTATCACTATTAGAAACCAAGAGGGAGAACAGATTTCTTTAAAGAGAGAAAGTGGAATGTTTCAAAGATGTGGTAATTATTGATTGATTTGTGTTACCTCAGAATCTGGGACCAATAGCCATGAACAAGGACCACCTTGTGGTTGGTGCTGTACTAACACAGAATAAAAAAGAATATCCCTTTCCCAATTAGTTTACAGTCTTTGGGAACAGGAGCAGCTAATAGGGAGTTTCGTGAGGGAGTTCTCCAGGTGATGGAGGAGCGATTATGAGATCCTTGGGGTAAGTGGCTGTCTGTAGTGTATGCGTTTGTATTTAGGAATTACTTGATGGTTGCCTAAAAGAAACTGTATGCTGAGCTTGTGTGTGTTTGTTTGTTTGCTTGCTTGCTTGTTTGTTTGGAGATTCATGTGCTGAGCTGGTTGTTTGAAGGACCATGTGCTGTGGCCAGCAGTTGGAAGCTGTGAGCTTCTTAACAAGGATTTGAAATGTGGAATCCTCCGTTCATTGATCAAGCCTTAGCTAAAGGGTGGGGATATCAAGAAGGTCAGGGCCTTATAAGGCCCGCTAGTAAGCGACCAGGGGCAGCTACCAGGGAGTTTTGTGAGGGAGTTTAGAGGATACAGACAGGATACTGGGCTAGATGGACCTTTGGTATGACCCAATATGGCCATTCTTATGTTCTTATGTCTAAGGAGAAGACAGATGGCTACAGACTAACAGGGGAATACCAGGAAACAACGAGACTGTATCGGTCAGCATGAAAGAAAGGGTTCTTGGCATACCAGTAACTTATTCATTGTCAAGATTTTTTTATAGGCAACACAGCAAAAAAGAGTTTTGAGGTGGTTTCTGAAGGTGGATGATGAGGTAAATTTGCAGATGCTTGTGAGGTGCTCCCTCCAAAAGCACCATGGGAGAAAGAATGGAGGTACCTGTTTGAAAATGTAATACATGGGTGAGGGAGGCTGGCGTCCCTGACTGATTGGAGAGGAGGGAAGGCCCTTCTATAGTGAAAGAGAGACAATATGTAGGAGTGAATAGACTATGAAAGTGAAGACAAGTGGCTTATGTTTGATGTGATAGAGAGCAGGAGCCAGTGGAGGGAAACAAAGAAATGGCAGGCTAGGAAAATGATCTTTTCAACAGCATTCCAAATGAATACAAGCTGGGCAAGATTGCATTTGACATGGCATGAGAGAAGGATATTGCACTGATCAAGATATGAGATGATGAGAGCCTGAATGAGAGTTTTATCTGAGTGGATGGATAGGAAAGGCCATATCTTAGAGATTGTAATGCTTTGCAGCCTGAGAACAGTGTTGAAAAATATGTGGCATGTGTTCTCCTTTAACAATACTGGATTAAAGCATATATCTTTATGAAAGAACTTGCCATGTCCTTGTCCTATCATGCCACTGCAGAAATATCAACAGAAGGTGGAAATATGAGCAGCTGCCAAGTCTCCACCAGGAGAGCTTCCAATATCCAGCATTAAATCCCATTGTCAGATGTCCAGAAAGACACCGTGGCTAGCTATTTCCAGCTTGTCAGACTCATGTATTGTCCGGCCTTATGGAGCAAATACTGCCACGTGAGGCAGGGCATTGTAGTTAGAGCAGGTGTCTTAAGGTTCCTTCCTTCCTACACCCGGATGTATATCAGCTGCAGACACTACATCGATTAAACATTTTGTGCCTCAGAAAAGATTAAAACTTGAGCTCATTTTAGGATTAAAATAGAATCAGGCTTAGAATGTGTTTGGATATGTGCTAATGACATTAAAACCCCACAGCAAATTAAAATAATTTTCAGATATTCTTATCTTGGTGGCCCTCAAACTCATTACATTCTTTTGACATCATTCCTTGATGATCCATCTTTTTCCATTGTAATTCTTTTTTGGACATTTCTGAGAATTGAGCTTCTCTGCAACAGCGAGGTGCACCAGAGTGTGTTACCATTTCAGAATGACTGTTTAATGGAATTTGTTTGTTTTCATCAATGTGGAACAACACACATTCATATTAAATTATTCAGAAAATTGAATGTTCTTTTTTTTTTTAAATAGCAGTGTTAAAACCCAAAACCTTTTACAAACTGTTGGACCAAATTTCTTTGGGAATAGCAGGTTCTCAAAATGTGGCATATAAGACAAATGCAGCTTGAGGAGGAGTTCTAACGTGTAGTTTACTTCAGCTTCATCGTGAAGACAACAAGTTGTGGGAATTGAGGTTCTATGGAAACCAATGGAGTTGCAGTCACCTCAAGGCTGAATTGGGTCATATGTGCTCGAAATTACACTATGACGTGTCAGGGACCAGACCAGCTCCTGGCCTGATTCCTGACCAGCTGCACTGCTAGGCAACCAGTGCACACAAATTCATTGACTTAGAACTCTGAGTGGCCACACTGAGCAGCCCTTCTTATAAGCCCGGCGACCACTGTAGATCAAGGGCTGCTCAATGAATCCCTTACCAGCAGCTGTGCTTGCTTTTGCTCCAATCCATGCTTCCAACCCTTGTTCCTGGTAGTTCCAGCCTGCTTTCTGTTCCTGCTTCTCTCTGGTTTTTGTTTGACCCCCTAGCTCCACCTCTAGCTTACAGCTCAGGTTTGCCAAGACCCAACTTTGATGTTTGGCTTCTACCAAGGTATGTCTACACTGCAGTTTTTTCGGAAAAATGGCTGTTTTTCTGAAAAAAACCCCTGAGTTACATCTGCACTGCAATCACATTCTTTTGAAAGAACACACATGGCCTTGCTTCTTGGACAACCCCTCCTCTGCCTGGAGGACTGTTGGTCACTGCTCACAGAGGAGGGTACAGCCTCAGGGATGGTGTGTGTATGGATGACTGACAGCCTCTCCCTCTTTGTGTTCTCCACAGCTGGACCAAATGGGACTGAGGGGTGAGCCACACCAATACAGCCACCCACCACAGCCTGGGGAACCCGAAAGCGCGCCAGGGTCCAGGGTCCTCATTCTCCAGCATGTCAGCATCCAGCACGATGTGCAGCAGACTCTGGCACAGAAGGTCCACGAAGACTCAGAGTGGTGGAACCGTGCATGGAATCAGCTCATGCAGTGGTGCAATACCATGTGTACCATCATGTCGAACATGGTATTGCATCTCCGGAGAGCGGGGTGAGCCAGGCACATAGCTCCAAAAAAGTGGCCTTCTGGAAGTTCTAGAGCCACTGCTGGTTGTGGAAGTTCTGGAGCCACTGCTGGTTGTCCCACCGCTCCATGATCAGTGGTCCCTCCAGTTGGAACTGGTATCCAGCCTCCAGAAACACCTCTCCATAGTGGGTTGAAGTTGCAAGAGTGTAGCTCCTGCACCCAGGGAGAAGGTCCCCAGAATGACCTCGGGGTTGAGCTCATGCAAGACTAGGAAGGCAGCTGGCACAAAGTGCTGCAAAAACTGCAGCATGGCCATGTGGGACCATCGCATGCCCAGGGGCAGTTCCAGCTCCATGGCACCAAAAGAAAAGCTGTGGCATCCAAAAAACCAGGGCAACCACAGCAGGCACTGCGAGAGATTTGCTGTCCCTTGAAGAGGTAGCAAGCACGCAGCAGCAGCAGCAGCAGCAGCAGCAGCAGCAGCAGCAGAGAAACGGCTTTCGAGGGGTCCCTTTAAGCGCATGTCTCTGCAAGGCTCTAGCACCAGCACTTGGAAGCAGCTGGTGACCTAAAGCCCTGCCTGAAGTGGTTCTGGGTGGCCTTTTATGCAAGAGAGCATCCAATCAGTCTGGATGCTCTCTTTCAAAAAAGTGCATCACTTTTTCGATGCACTTTTGTGTGTGGACGCTGTCTTTCAGAAGAAGTTTTTTCAGAAGATCTCTTCCAAAAAAAGCTTCTTCCGAAAGAAGCCTGCAGGCTAGACATAGCCCCCTTGTGGTACTGTGATGGGAGGGGTACTACCCCCCTTGTGGTACTGTGATGGGAGGGGTACTACCCCCCTTGTGGTACTGTGATGGGAGGGGTACTACCCCCCTTGTGGTACTATGATGGGAGGGGTACTACCCTTTTCTAAACATCCCAGCATCCAGTAAATAAAGGGTTAAACCCAGAATAGTGGATAACCAGGAGTTGTTGGCAGGGAGCCAGGAGAACCAATGGGAGGAAACTGTTGAGATTTGAATTGAAAGGGAATCTTCCTGCTGCAGTTTTTTGTGTGAGTTTGAACCAGGAGATAGAAAAGGAATACCTATGTCTAGAAATGGACTGTACCTTGAAGCTACAGATATGTGAGTGATAGGGGATGGTTAGTCAGATGTGATCAGGTTATTTTCTTTGTTTTGTAGTTTAGTTAAATTTCTCTGCGCTGGGATCACGTGCCCCCCTGCCTCCTACTCCTACACTATAATGAAAGCTGAGTCCCAGGCAGGGCCAGCTCGAGCCATTCCTGGGCCCCAGGCAGCGGGTGCGCGACGCATGCGCGGCTCTGTCCCCAGGTGCACGGCGCATGCTCGGCCCCAACCCCCCCCCCCCCGGCGCGCTGCACCCCTTGCAGCTGCCATCAGGCGCCCCGTGCCCCAGGGCACCTGCCTGGATAGCCCCCCCCCCCCTTAATCTGGCCCTGGTCCCAGGGAAGCAATGTCTGTGCTTTAATCTTTTTTTTCTCAGTTTCTCTATAACATCTAGCAATCAGGTATGCTTTACCAACTATCTTTTTGTTTTGTTAATTAATTTAACCTTTTCTAAGACTATGATCTGATTCCTGTGTTCTGGAAGATAAAAGGAGGTCTGTGTATGCATGCCTAAGATTGAGAGTCAGTGTGATAAGAGGTGAGTTACCGGTCCTTAAGGGGCACCCTCCCTTTGGCTCCACGGGCTGCTGGCTCCCTTCCCCCTATGGACACCCCCTTTTGAGAGTCTCTTTTCATGCAGTCCATGGTTCCGTTGAGGAAGAACCCTCCAAGCCTTAATTAGATTGACAAAATTACAGACAATTTATCAATTGTTTTTCCCTCTTCTCCCCTCCTCACCCCCTATCCAATAACAGGGCGGGGATGTGGAGGTAGAGGGACCTGGGCCTGCCCTCACCATTGGGTCCTGACCCAGGGCCCTGAGGGGTCAGAGAACACTCTCACTACTCCCTATATGGTCAGTGGGGACGCTGCCCGTAACACTCTGACCCACAGGCTTCTGAAGGGTCCCCATTCCGGGGAATTGGCCGAATTGGCCTAAAGCCGGCCCTGCATCCCAGATGGCATAACATTGTGTCTTAGGGTATGTCTACACAGCAGCATTATTTTGGAATAACTGTTGTTATTCAGAAATAACATAGTGCACGTCTACATGACAAGCCTTCACTTTGAAATAATGTTGAGCTGGAAGACTTCTTACTCCGACTCCTGTAACCCTAGTTTTAGAAGAAGTAAGGGAAGTTGAAGGAAGAGTGTTCTTCCTCCGACTTCCTGCTGTGTAGACAGCGCCAAAAGTCAATTTAAGCTATTTCGATTTAAGCTACACACTTGATGTAGCTGAAGTTGCATAACTTAATTCAAGTTTTACCCCGCTGTGTAGACATACCCATAGTGACCATCTCTGTTTATTTTTAGGAACATCATTCCTCTGTGTCGAATCTCCAGATGACATGGTGAGCAGTTAGTAGGGGCAAGCAGCTTTCCTATCGGTCCACTCAAGACTGCCCTGTTCAAACAGCCCAATTCTGGCTGATATGCCATTCATCCGGCTGTTTATTATCCCTGGCAAATTATTCATGTGGCTCTTAGCTGGGCAAAGTCTGAATACTAAATATACTGATGGGCACAGTAATCCTTACAAATGCCCTCTTTTTCCATTTACCAGTCACAGCACCAGGGCCAACTGACTGCAGTCTATGTAATACAAAGAAGCTGCTAAGTTTTACATGGAGTCTGGGGCACTATTCTTCAGCCAATACTTAACTGTCTTGTAGAGCTGGTTGAAAAATGGAAATTATGTTATACACACGCACGCGCGCGCGCGCACACACACACACACACACACACAATCGATTGGTATGAAAGCACCCTAATTGCAAACATTCAAAATGAAAACTTAATTATGATTTAAAGTGAAAAGAAAAATGTGTCATTTTGAGTTGACTCATGGTAAAAGTTTAATTGGAAAAGGAGAATTTGAATGTTTTTAAATCTAAAAGCCATTTTCTGTTTAAAAATAAAACTCTGACAGAAATTGTTGACCAGCTACTATTTGGGTTGTTTTTTTCTATGCCTACAAAACATGTTATTCCATAATATATGGTTTTATTCTGGTTTTGTATATACACCATAACAACTTCCATGGAATACCATGCTAAACAAATGAGAAATTATTGTATAAATAAAGGGTTAGTAAGGAATACTGTATGTGCTTAGACTGGTTGGTAATACATGAGCTAATTCAGTCTACTGAATTGAATGAGACTTTCTGTGTTAACATAATGGATGTTTCTTCTGCAAAACCTCTATGAAAAGTCATTTACATATATCAGAGCCACTTTTCTAACATGAATAGCTCATCGTCTGTTTTAATTTTTTTGTTTTACGTGTTAGAAACCCTTGTTTCAAATTGGGAATTATAAACCCTAAAGATTGCATTTAAAACACAGAACAGAGAGCTAACCTCTGCATTCATTGATGCCTGCATAATCCCACTTTAGTCAATAATGTTTTACGGTTGTACGAAAGAGCAGGAACTAATAGTAGTTTGTTACTGGGGTGGGAAGGGGGGAAGGGTGATTGGAAGATCTGAAAAACAAGTCAGAGAAAGGCCCACATGTTATCTTTGCTTTTCTTCTGTTGTTGTAAAACAAACAAACAAAAAACCTCAGCTAATCTGATTTAAATTAAATGTTATAAAACATATGCTCTGGGACAAAAACCTTGTAAATCCAATTTCAGCCTAAAGCACATTTTTCTGGCTACAACATAATAAACCATTCGGAACAAGGATTCCACTGATAGCACCTTACTTAGTGTAGTAGCACAAAAGGCATTGCTGCAATAAAACTGCAGATTATTGTTTGAATTCAGCTGCCAGAACCAATGGGGCCCATTCTCATTTAGTTGGACTTCCCAGCACAGGAGGTCTGAATTACAAGGAGTGAAACCCAGCAAAGAAATCATTATATAGACATTATTCAGTTGATAAAAGAGAGAGTAAAAATCCCCAAACTGAAATAAAATTGCTACGTGAACTCTGCTGTATTGAATACTAGAAGACTGACCTGGCATTGCTCAGGGCTGGGTCTGGCGCGGAGCAGTGGGGGCTGTGCTGCCTGCCTACCAGTTTCTCTCTGGGGCTGGCCCAGGGCAGGGAGGCCATACAGGCCTCATGCCAACATCTCCCCAGGTTTGTGGAGGACCACTAAGGCCTCCTGCTGGCTTCTCCCTGGGGCTGGCCTATAGTGGGGGGTGGCTGCTCCCAGCTGCTCCCTGAAGCTGGCCTAGAACAGTGGGGGCCAAGCGACACACTGGGTGGCTGCTCCCTGGGAGTAGGTTGGGGTGGCAGGGGCCATTCTGTCGGTCTGTGGCTGCTCCCCAGGGCTGGGGCTGTTGATGCCCCCTTGTGGTCATTCATGAATACAGCTGTCCCTGCTATCACACCCCCCCTCTCCATTTGCTGCAAAGCGATCAAATGTTACACACATTCCATTGTCCTGGTGCAATCAAACCCTGACCTTGCTTTAAGTGATAAGAGGAACCTGCAGACCAAATTTCGTGTCCTAGCTCTTACCATTTAGAAGGAAGCTTCAGGGGGTAGCCGAGTTAGTCTTAAAAAACAGCAAATGGTCTGGTAGCACTTTATAGACTAACAAAACATGCAGATGGTATCATGAGCTTTTGTGGGCACATCCCACTAAAAAACTCTGGTCATCTGAAGAAGTGGGCTGTGCCCACAAAAGCTCATGATACCATCTACATGTTTTATTTAGTCTATAAAGTGCTACCAGACCATTTGTTGTTTTTTAAGTTTATCCATTTAGAAGGAGTTCTTTTTATGTGTCCCCATATGAATCATGCGTGTGAGCTGAAACAATCAAAGCCTGACCTTGATTTAAGGCTGCTATGGTAAGGGAAACCTACATACCCAATTTGGTGTTCCTAGCTCTTATTGTTTAGGAGGAATTCTTGAACAAATGGACTCACAGATGCACAGACAGACACACAGACATACAGATGCACAAACTCTTTAAAATATATAGTAGATTTGAGTCAGGGTGGGGAGGACAGGGGAGCAGACACTAGTTCATCAATAGTTTAAAACCAAGGTAATCTGGGATGCACAGGACTTTAGTAAAGGCTCAGGATAGCAGATGTCTGCTAGCTTACAGAGAAGCCCACTTTGCAAAATAGGACAATCTGTTTAGTGGTTACACAACATAAGTGTTACATGAAAATGCAGCAATGTTCAAGAGAGGACAATAGCAAGAAATTAGGAGGGAAAAACCCAGAGCAGAGGCTGGGCATTATCTGATGGTTATGCAAAGTGCACATTAAAGGACTAACCATCGGTACTCAGGATTGAAGCACAATGATTACATAAATGTTTGCTCATACTAATGCCTCTGCGTCCTTTGTGCAGCTTGCCAGGTTATCAGATGACCTAATTCCTGCCTGCCTCAATTCCAAGGAGTCATTTACGTTTCACATAATAGAAATATGCTCTCCATTGACATTGCCAGCTATTTGTTTTGTTTACTAGGAGAGGTATCCCTGATAGGATTGGGGAGAAGGGGAAGGGAGGCAGGAAACAGGAGGAAGATGTGGACCTGTAGTGATGTTCAATTAATAAAGGAATAACTGATGCTTCCTGCTCCCAAAATTAGAAGCTGGGCAGCTGGCACAGCTTGAAGTATCACCTGCAGCAGCTGGAACATAAAAGCCTCCTTGCTGCATTTGAAGTGTGGCAAATCTCTCATTTGGCCTCATTGCACACACCACCACAGGCAGAAGAAGATAGTGCAAAGTCTGACTAATCCTCGCTACCTCCAGAAGAAGTGCAGCTTTGTTTGAGCTTTGCTGTATGCCTGTTGGAAATGAAAGCCAGGTATTACTGTGATGTTTTCTTGGGGAGTCCAGAATAGTACAGTACATCACTGTTACCACTCTGCCTCAGCAAAGGAGAGCACTTTGCTGGAACTTCAGCTGCGTGTCAGCCTTCTGCCATACTCAGTATTGTCATCTTTCTTTGTTTTGTCACAAGTCTCCTCATAATTATTGTTTTATTTAAATCCCAAGCTACTGGAGCCAAATGAATAGATGATAAGAGCAAAGTAAATTTTTAGCCTTCTTGGCTCTGGAGAAGGCTTCAAAATGTGTCTCCAGGGATCCTAAAGGCTCAAAAAGCAGAAGGCAAATAAAAAGAAAATCACATATACTATTTTTATATAATCTCATGGTTTCACTGCCAATCTCATGATTGTTGGTGAACCTGACTCATGATTTTTGAACATTTGCGATTGGCAATACTGCTTATTGGTATGTCCAACTCATCAGCCAACTCCTTGAGAATCTGTTTGCTTCACCTTGCCTCAGTGACCCCAGTTCCTGAATCCTTAGAAGAGTGTTTCCCTGCAGGATCCAGCCTGTGTTACCTCATGCCCAGGGAAATTCCCCAATTTGCTGTTGCCAAAGGGAGAGAACACTAGCCTACTGATTCAACAGGGGGTGCACACCTTACTGCTGTGTAACAGCACCGATGCAGATTTATAAAAAAAGGTTTATTAATAAAGAACAACAATTTAAGTGATACTGAGCAGAAAGAAAAAAGCTAAAACAAGTTACAAATAAAACAAATCAAAGCCTGTTTTCTAATGTCCAAAATAAAACAGATTTTAGTACTGATCTCAGGCAATTTCTCACCTACCATCAGCTTTCAGCGTCTTCAACTTACATGGTTGGGGGATCCACCTGTTTCCAAGAACACTGGCTCCTTTTGTCTCTTTTGTGATGAATGACAAAATGGCTTTTGGCTTCACTCTACATTTCCTCAAACTCTTTGTTTGTTCCTCAGAATCAGAATGACTCCCTGGGGTTCAGTCTCTAATCATGCAGTTAGTTTTCCAATAAACTGGAGCTCTCTTCTTGCTGGTTTGATCACTCTGTTTTCCTTAGATGCAGATGCACATTCATTGTCTTTTTGCTTGTAATCAAACCATGCGGTTTTCCTCCTTTGCTTGCTAGCTTGATGATTCTATTTACCACACAGGCCTTCCAACCGCAATTCTGGGCCCTAGGCAGAACAGTCATTGGGCCCCCTTGCATGCACAAGCTGTGCCCACATGGATTCAGTCCACCTGTCATTTGGTTGGTGCTGGGCCTGCTTGCTTGGTACCTGGAGAGCTGCCTGGAGATGTGCTGCTGAGCATGTCTTTTTCTGGCATGGCATGGGCTGCCCCCATGCCTACCCAGATAGGCTGACAACTGCCTAATTGCACAAAACCAGACTCTTGCCCTGCCTCTGTCCCTCTATTTCCCAGAGGCAATGCCTCTGTCCTGCCTTATCTCTGAAGCCCTGTCACCACTCACTCTATCCCCCTTCTCTCTGTTATTCACTCCCCCCTACCCTTGCCCATGATCACCAGGCTGGGACAGGGAGTTGGGACATGGGAAGGCGTGTGGGGTTCAGGTACTGGGAAGGAATTTGGGTGCAAGTTCTGGGCAGGGGCAGAGGATTGGAGTGAAAGAGGGGGTCAAAGGTATGGCACTTACCTTGGGTGCCGTGTTCCCTATAAGATTTTCCATCCATAAGAGTTTTGTCTTGTGCACCAGTATTGTTATGCACTTGTTCAGATGTGTGCCTCCCTGGAACCCACCAGCTACTAACAAATATCATATTCATATATGTATATATACATGTAAATGTTATGGAAGGAAGAACACTATAACAGCTCTTTCCCAGTCACAAAGAATAAAAAGAGCTGTTACATCAGAACTTTCACCCAAGCATCCTTTTTATTATGGCTGCCCCCAAATACCAATGTACGGTATCATGCTTTCAGTTACAGATAAGGTAAAAAGATACATCCACCTCACACACACACATACCTGCAAAACTTGAACAATAAGCTGTGTTTCTTAAAGACCTGTGCTGTGTTGCTATACAACACGGCTGTGTCTAGACTGGCAAGTTTTTCTGCAAAAGCAAACACTTTTGCGGAAAAACTTGCCAGCTGTCTACACTGGCCGCTTGAATTTCCGCACGAACACTGACTTCCTACTATGTGAAATCAGTGCTTCTTGCAGAAATACTATGATGCTCCCGTTCGGGCAAAAGTCCTTTTGCGCAAGGCTTTTGCGCAAAAGGGCCAGTGTAGACAGCTCAGATTTGTTTTGCGCAAAAAAGCCCTGATCGCGAAAATGGTGAAAATCATGCCAGTCTAGACGTAGCCCACCAGTAGTAAATGGTGGTGCAAACCCCAAGCAATCAAACATTAGGAGAAAGATTTCAGATACTTTTGTCCCCAGCATCATCAATTTTTAGGGAGCTCTATTCTTCCTCACAACCAGCACGGGGTGTCTTCAGCTCCGACTAATGGCTCAGCACTATGGGGTTATGAAATGCACAGGGGATGAACTATCGGGAGAAGCGGGCAGAGAAGGGGGCAGGAATTTACAATGTTGTTTCCATTAACATTTGAGGGTCAGCTCAACACATTTTAGGGATTTAGTTTCAAAGCAAAGCTGGGACTACACAGGACACAGAGGAAATACAGAGGCAATGGGGTCCCTTCCCCCAAGGAGCTTAGAACATCTGTCAATTTTTATTTATTTTTGCTACCAGGATCTTTCGTATCTCCCAGCCCTGAGTGTTGGGCCACTCACTGCCAGTCCGGCCCTATGTCCCAATCTCCCTGGCCCAGGGCCAAAGGATGAGCTGGCAGTTGCTGTCTCTGGGGAGTGTCTGTAGCAGGGGGCAGCCAGGGGCGAAGCCAGAAGCCTGCTGCCCAATGTGGAGTGGGCAGCATCATGTGAACACGCTCCCTCTGGAGCATGGGCTAAGTGCTGGCTGCTCTGACCTGTCTCCGGTAGGTTGTACAGCACAAACTCCTTGGCTGCCGCCACGTCCTGCTCTCAGGTCACTTCCAGCGGCAGCACCTGCAGGGGGTCAGAGCTGGAGGTGGCTTCCCGCTGCAGCCGTGAGAGCTCTGTCTGCTAGAATAGCTACTGCCCCCCATGCAGCTCCGGTCCCGGCTGCAGTAGTGGGAAGAGCCACTGCCTGCCATGTGGCTCTGGCTCTGGCTGGGGCCACCAGAATAGTTGCTGCCCACCATGCAGCTCCAGTTCTCACCAGGACCACTGGAACAATTGCTGCATGCTACATGGCTCCGGCTCTGGCTGGGCCACCAGAACAGCTGCTGTCTGCCATATTTAAATCCCATGCTTCATTAGCAATTTTGGTCACCCTCATTAGCCTCCCTAGTTCGAACTAGGGGGCTAGTGTAGACATACCCAGAGGGTTACAGGAGTTGGAGTAAGAAGTCCTCCAGCTTGACAGTATTTTGACACTATTTCGGAATAACTGCCTGCTGTGTAGACGCGGACTACTTATTTTGAAATAATATTGCAGTGTAGATGTACCCATTGGTCCCAGTTCCCAGGTAACACTCAAGGCAGGGGCCATGTGTGAAGAACTCCTATCCAGGACCCTAGGGACAGTGCTGGCTGCTTCCAGGAGTTGTGTGGAGCAAGGGCAGACAGAAGCCTGCATTCACCCTGGTGCATTGCTGGTGGCAGTGGGGGGATTGCCCACAATTGCCATCTTCCCCACCCCCCACCTCCACATCAATGGCCCTGTTGCCACATCAGTGGCCCTGTTGCCACATCTGCAAATGTATTAACCATTGCCTCTGGCTTACAAATCTTGACCCTGGCACAGTAGGCACTATGGCTACGTCTACACTGGCCCCTTTTCCGGAAGGGGCATGTAAATTTCATGAGTCGTCGTAGGGAAATGCGCGGGGGATTTAAATATCCCCCGCGGCATTTAAATAAAAATGTCCGCCGCTTTTTTCCGTCTTGTAGAAAAGCCGGAAAAGAGCGTCTACACTGGCCCCGATCCTCCGGAAAAAGTGCCCTTTTCCGGAGGATCTTATTCCTACTTCAAAGTAGGAATAAGATCCTCCGGAAAAGGGCACTTTTTCCGGAGGATCGGGGCCAGTGTAGACGCTCTTTTCCGGCTTTTTTAAAAGCCGGAAAAAAGCGGCAGACATTTTTATTTAAATGCCGCGGGGGATATTTAAATCCCCCGCGCATTTCCCTACGACGACTCATGAAATTTACATGCCCCTTCCGGAAAAGGGGCCAGTGTAGACGAGCCCTATATGTTTCTTTGTACAGAACAAACTTATCAGCTGTGATCAGCTCTGGATCTGTATTCGGTTCATGCAGGGTTTGTGGTCTACATATAAGTCTGAATCAGGGCCACACATTAGGTTTAATGGCACTGAAAACACACACAGCTGCTCTTGTAAGATTCCAGTTCCATATGGCATCTTATCATTTTAATAGCAAAAGTGTCAGCTCATCAGTTTCATAGGATTTCTACCATCTTGAGTGAGAATTTGGAAGCATCCAAGTCACAAGTGGAAAGTAATCCCTTCTGTTTTGGCTTTGACACAGAACCAAGCCTGTACTGGTAACTTTAGAGACAAGCATTTTTGAGTCTGAACTTCTTCCCCAGATATTAAAAGAGCTTGAAATGCCAGGTTCCGGTTTTTGCCTATCTCTGCATGAAGTATTTATTAGTTTTATATTCTGCACGTTTTTTATAATTACTCTGAAACAACCACTGTGGTAGGCTTATTACAATTTGAGATTCAATATACAGATACATTTTAAACATTCTTGCTTATTTCTCTTACTTTCATTTTTACTATAATGTGATTTAATTGAATGGACTAAACTACTGTCAGTGAAAGCAGTTTTCCACTGTAATTGGATTTACTTTAGATTATTTAAAAAAATCAACATCTTTACAGTTCTTGGCATGCGGTGGGATTTTTCCATAGAACTCTTGCTCATACTCAGAAAGGTTTGTTTCAGATTTGGTTTGAGTTTTGAGCAAAGATTTGGGTTGTTTCCATTTTTGTCCTGACTTGTTCATTTGCATCCGGTTCTCTCATGTTTTGGTTAAAATGTATAAACCATGTCTCTTGGTCCTTTCTAATCATCCTTTAATCCATGTATTCCAGGCCTCAGATTGCCATACTAGGGAATGAATATTGTGAGAATTACACCACCAGTTCTCTGATAGAACAGAAAATCAGCATCAGTTAGAACATCAGAGATTGTGAGTTATGATTTAAGTTGTCTATTCCCCAGAATGCAAAGCTCCCACCAGTTCCAGTAACTGTAGTTACACACACACACACACACACACACACACACACAGATGCACCCACTTATATACAAAGATACATACTTTTAGAGAAGAAATTACCTCCCCTTAATGTTCATTTATGGTCTAATCCTGTTTCCAGGGCACGACATTCACAAAATAACCATCAATTTACATGGTTCAGCCCTTTTTCGAAAAAGAGCATCTAGACAACAAGATTTTTCGAAAAAGAGGCTCGCTTTTTCGAAAGAGAGTCTAGATGCTCTCTTTCGAAAAAGCCCTATTTTCATGCAATAGCGCCTTTTTTTGAAAGATAAACTTTCGAAAAAAGGCGTTATTCCTCATAGAATGAGGTTTACCGCTGTCGACAAAACCACCGCGTTCTTTCGATTTACTGTTGACAGAATGCGGTTGTAGTCTAGACATGGGTCCAGTTTTTTCAAAAAAAGGCCACTTTTTTCGAAAAAACCCTGTACTCTAGACACACCTACGATGACTGAAAAATCATTTATTCTAGTCCTGAACTGGATACATTATCATTTTCCTCACTCCACTCATTGCCACTCTGCATTCTGATGAGATATGGATGCCAAGACAGGGCTAATCTTTAAATCTCTGTTATTTAGTAACTAGTTTTATGTCACAGGAATCTAATGTAGTTAAGATATTCTCAAACAAAGGGTAAATAAATTAATTGTATCCCATGTACTCTGAGCCTCTTTGTTGTGAGTCACACACATAATTGTACACTGATGGACATTCAACTAACTGGGACAAAAGGTCAGATCTCATGACTTGCAAAAAAAGAATGGAAAATTAAAAATGTCATCATACAAAAATGAAAAGGGGAAAGAAATTATAGGGAAAGGTGGAAAGAATCAGTCGTAGATAATTTCATTATATACTCAGAGCAAATTGTTCCTTAATGTGTCTGACTTGGGACCAAGTGATGCCTTGGTATTTGTAGATGGCTCAGAGTGATTTTCATTGGGGTCCAGCATGTACAGTATATAGGTCAAAATACTGTACATGGAGGTGAAGTGATTATTGGAGTATCTTAGTAGTGACTGCTACAGTTATGGCTATCTTCAGACTTTAATTACAATTGTTTTCACATGCATGTAACTATGAATAATTCTCTAGACCTGAAGTTAATTTGATTTGAAAGTTTGAGGAAAATCTTTTTAGTTGTTACTGCATTATTGGAAAATAAAAGAAAAATACTTTTTTTTAGAATATTAAGATTTTTTATTTTAATTTTATTTTTTTGCTGTCCACTAACTCAAAAATAACTCAACAGTAAACTCCTGCTGTAGTATGTTAGTAGACCATATTGAGAAACAGGCTTTTTGCTAAAGAGCTATATACATGATTGAAACAAACAAACAAACCAAAAAAACCCAACCAAACCAAAAAAGCCCACTCCATTTCTAGGCATGCACAATTGGTATCTGATAAGATTTTTAAAAAATTAATAAAGCATACCTATTTTTTCACATCCCAATGCAAAATGTTGTTCCCTATCATCAGATGCCTAATGGTCATTTGAAAATTATACACAACAAATTGTATTAAAAGAACATTATTAAGGTTGTTATAATGCATAAACAAAAGAGAGCTGAACTGAGATTGCACAAGAAACCTTAATTCTGACATTTCCCAACTTTTGAGTGCATGACTTTGTAATCGTAAAAATGTTCTTTCAATATAGGGGTGTGTGCATGTGCTTTCTAATTTCAGCAATGTTCTTTCAACATAGGGATATGTGTGTATAACATTTTCTTCTTACAATATATTTTAGAAAATATGCATCTGTCTTTCTGGCTGTCTGTCCATCCATCTCTAAGTCTATTTGTTCAAGAACTCCTCCTAAATGGTAAGAGCTAGGATCATCAAATTTGGTATGCACTTTCTCTTATCATAACTTAGAGCAAGGTCAGGATTTGGTTTTGCCAGGAGTCAAGTCTTTAAGGACTCAGGAAATTATAGACAGTTCAGCCTAACTTTGATAACAGGAAAGGTATTAGTACAAATTATTAACCAGCTAATTTGTACGCATCTAGAGGATAATAAGGTAATAATTAATAAGCTACATGGCTGTTTCAAGAACAAATCAATATAGTTTCCTTATTTATGTGAGTTATTAATAGATGTGGGTGTGATGGGGTATCTGCATTGCACAGGTTCTTTGAGGATAAAACTTAGCTGTGGGAGAGGGCTGAGCTAGCAAGGCCCCACAGCTGAGGCAGATACTGCCAATTAGGGACCAGCTGGGGCTGTATAAATAAGGACTCCTGAAGAGCAGAGAAGAAAGAAATGCTCTTGCTCTGGCTGGGAAGTAGGAGGGACCAGGATGCTAGAGGCTTTTTTTTTAGACAGAGCAGTGCTGGGGAAAGGCAGGCAGAACTGACCTTACTCCCAGGCTGCAGGGCCTGAGGCAAGGTCTCAAGGTAGTGGTGTTGAAGGAAGGCAGCTAGGGCAGAAGAAGGCAGCAGGTCCATATCCTTTGCCATTGATGAGTGGCCATTTCAGACTGCAGTTCGCTGCTGAAGTAAGGGGCTAGATGACAACTGGTAGTGGGTCACTGAAGCAAGGTGGGCATAGGGGAACTGGGTGTTCCCTGGAAGTGGATGGCCCTAGAGTGCAGGCTAGTACTAGGAGGAAAGGTCACTGTGGGTGAGAAAGGGATGCTTTAGGGCTGAAGAGCGAATTCCCAGAGTGACCCACTGGAGATACCCTGGTGGGTGAGTGCTCACCTTGTGATGTGTGTAAATGTAGACTTCATATATATCTGGACTTTGAGGAAGGCTTTTGATATAAACCAATATGACATTCTCATAAGCAAACAAGGGAAACTGTAAGGTGGGTGCACAACTGGTGTAAAGACACTCCTCAGGATGGTAATCAGTCAGACTGGTGGGGGATAGATTTAAGGTGTCGCCACAGGAATCTCATTTGTGTCCACTGCAGATGATCCCAATCTACAAAGGGCTGCAAGCTCTTTGGAGGATAGGGTTAAAATTTAAAACTACCTTGACAAATTAGAGAATTGGTGTGAAATCATCAAGATGAAATTCAGCAAAGACAAGTGCAAAGTACTATAGTTAAGAACAAAAAATCAACTGCACAACTATAAAATGATATATCTGGCAGGGTAATAGTGGATCGTTAATTGAATGTAAATAAGTCAGGTGTGGAAAAGGCTAATATAATTCTGGGATGACTAGTGAGTTCTATAGTGGGACATAGGAGCTAACTGGCTCATTATTCAGCACTGATGAGTTCTCAGCTGGGGTATTATAGACACTTTGGGGCACCAGTTTTTAGAAAGGATGTGGACAAATTGGAGAAAGCAAAAAACAAATTCTAAATGGCTTAGAAAATGTGACAAATGTGGACAAATTAACAAAGTGGGCTAGTTTAGTCTTATGAAAAAAGACTAAGTAGGGATTTGATAGGTCTTCAATTATGTTAAGGGCTATTAGCAGGACAGTGATCAATTGTTCTCTCCATGTTCACTGAAGGTAGGACAAGAACAACCAGGGAGATTTATAATTAGGAAGTTTTCCTAATATCTAACTAAGGGTAGTTAAACTCTGGAACAGGCTTCCAAGAGAGATTTTACAGTCCCTGTCATTGGTGGCTTATAAGATTTGGTTAGACAAAAACCTATCAGAAAAGGGCCAAGTATAAATAGACCAAACTCAGAGGTGGGGCTAGACTAGATGACCTCTCGAGCTTCCTCCCACTTGTACATCTCTATGGCTATGTCTAGACTGGCATGATTTTCTGGAAATGCTTTTAACGGAAAAGTTTTCTGTTAAGGCATTTTTGGAACAGAGCATCTAGATTTGCAGAAGAGTGTCCGTGCCAAAGCACTTTTTGCAGAAAAGTGGCCGTGCCAATCTAGACGCGCTTTTCCTCAAAAAAGCCCTGATCACCATTTTCGCGATTGGGTTTTTTTTGCGGAAAACAAATCCAAGCTGTCTACACTGGCCCTTTTGTGCAAAAGGACTTTTGCCCGAATGGGAGCAGCATAGTATTTCCGCAAGAATCACTGATTTCTTACAGTAGGAAGCCAGTGCTTTTGTGGAAATTCAAGCGGCCAGTGTAGACAGCTGGCAAGTTTTTCCAGAAAAGTGACTGATTTTCTGGGAAAAACTGGCCAGTCTAGACACAGCCTATGATTCTACAGTGTTCTTGCTTTCCCTATGACAATTGGGTCAGTGGATCCACACAGAACCACTGGCCCTATTCCCAGCTCCACCTACTCTGGTTCCTCCTGGCAGACAGAGATCCTGAACCCTTTGCACTGGCTACTACTATCCCATTTCTCTCCCTCTTCAAAATTCTGCTCTTCTGTCTGTAAAGTGAAGGTCTAACATCTTTGATGTAGATCTTCCACTTGACAACAGTTTTATGAGCTAATATTCAGTAGATCAGCGATGGGCAACCTAGGCTAGTGAGTGGGGTTCCTGCATCTCAGTGGACCGCAAGATTGTCATAACCAAGACAGTCTCCCTGGATAAGGTAGTTTTGCTAACAATGCTTGCATAGCTGGAATTTGCAGGGTGTGCTGATTGAACCATCGAAGCACTTTGGCTGCAAAATGAGCATATGGCTTTCACAATTAATATTGTTTGTGATCAGCATGCACCTCATTTCATGTGTCCTTGCATTATGTGTGTGTCACTTTAGTCAGACCAGTAGGAAAAAAACTATGCAGATGGAAACCAGTAGAATTTGGCAACTCTTCACAGGGGGATAATATATAAAATGTCTCCACTTGAATCTTCCATTTCACCTCTGTCACTAAGGATGTAATGACATGACACCACCAGTTTTGGTATCATCTCAGGTAGAAACAATGTAAAACCACAAAGGTTCTTTTAATGGATTACATATGGAACAATTAACTAGGCCAAGGTTTCACTGCAGTTATTAGAAACTCTTACCCGGATTCAACAAGTTTATAAACTTTGGCAAATGTGATGTGAATTTTCTATCTCTACATTCACTCACCCACTCAAATGGCCCTCAGTGACACACTTGCTTAGATACTGCCAGGCTAACAGTATCCTAAACCAGGTCCAGACATGACTGACAATTTTGCATGATTTTCCACTGACCTGCTCCATTGTATATCATAGGAGACATTTGTCATGTTTTTAAGCTTTGGTATGTCTCAGGCTTCATTTGGAGAAGTCTTATTAAGATTTTTCTTTTTAAATAATAGATGGTGCCATTTCATAAAAAAAAAATCATGCTCCAGAAATTGCCTGGATTTTGTGAATTAATACATCACATTGATATAACAGATAGAAATGTCTCCCAAAACTAGTTTCTGAAAAGCTGTCATTGCACAATCAGAGGCTCACCCAGCTGTCACCATCTGAGCATCTTTCCATCACCTTGGGAAAAGACAAATATTTTGACATCTGCAATGCACCAGTAACGTTTTGCATCACGAAGAACAGACTCATTGGAGGAAATATCTCCAAGGAAGAATTCCCAGCTTTTTAGATTTCTCTACATGAACCCTTTACTGTTAATCATCATACACCCTATTAATATATTCAGTGCTTCACTGGGTAATGTTTATTCATCATTACTGGGACTGTAAGTGTGTGTGTTGTGGCAAAGCTCTTGCCATACCCCGAGGGTCATGCATGTCCTGGTGGTTAGTGTTTGCCTCAGAGGCTCACTGTGACCCTCCATGCAGCCTCTGGCCCTTTACTAGAAGCAAAGATCAGAACCTACTGAGCCATTCTCAGCATAGGCTAGTCAATAGTTTGAGGTGAAACCTTTCTGTAGTCCTGGTTCCCTCCCCTTAGGGGCAGACCTTGTAGTGGCATCAGGAGGGTTGGGGGGAACCCGGGCCCACCCACTACTCCAGGTTCCAGCCCAGGGACCCTAAGGCAGTGGCAACTGGCAGTGTTTCCTCCGCTCACCTTGCAGCCTTTCCCGGGACCACTTCCCCAAACGATCCCTGTTACTACCTTCTCCCTAGTACCTGAGCAATCCTTTCTGCTCCGCAATCTATCACACTCCCAGTCCTTAGCTCTCTCAGTGTACCTTAAGACATCAAAACAGAAACCTTTACTCACACATCTGGGAATTTTCAAGAGACATGCTAATCAGATCAATCACTGTATATATTCATATGGCTTTTTCAATTTTCCTCAGAAGTATTGATTACTGCTCAGTGGCTTGGATCGCTACATTTTTCAAAGCGCCAAGAAGGACAAGAAGGTTATAGAAAATAATAGCCTGACGGCACATTTTGTAAATCACCCATCAACAGCTTTTATTGATGGTTTTATGTTGCTTTAACTTTCTGAATAATATTGCCCATTCAAAAAAAGTATTCAAAAAAAGTATAGTTAATACGAATAATTGATTTAGAAACGATTAATGAAATCTGAGGTCAGGGCTCTATAAATAGGTAAAGTCCCATAGTTAGGTGTTTATTTTTTTCAAGTGAAAGGAATCTGAATATTGGTTTAAATTAGAGAAAAGTAATAATGACATTGGAGGGATTCCATATTTAATCATCCTCAATTTTTTCTATACTAGATCTTCCTCATTTACAAGTCTGAGAATTTTTCTGACTGTACTGCAAACTCTGCTCTGCAAATCAACCTGAATTCTTGCTGTGTCTTGAATTCATCATCACCATTAAGAAAGATTCAGTAATCAGAATGTAGCTAAGAGGTTTGTTAAGGCTGCATGAAGCAGGGTCACCAGTCCACAGGTGTATTAGCTCTGCAGAGCCTAATGCAGCCTAGACTAGTTTTATTAGCTATTAAGCAGATGAGCAGTCTCACAGGGTACATCTACACAGCAGGGCTAAACTTGAAATAAGCTTCACAACTTGAGCTCTGCTAATAACTTATTTTTAATTTGGGCACAACTACACAGCACTTATTTCAAAACAGAGCACTCTTCCTCCAACTTTCCTTAATTCTTGTAAAATGAGGGTTACAGGAGTCAGAGTAAGAAGTCCTTCAGCTGGACGTTATTTTGATATTATGTCAAAATAACTGCTTGTGTGTAGACACGCACTTTATTTTGAAAAAACGGTGCTGTGTAGATGTACCCACAGAGAGCTAGCAGAAGGATGAATGAACTTAAATGAAAGCAGTAGTCAGTTTTGATATCCTAGTTATTTTTGCAGTGATTCTCACATTTGAAAGGTTAAAATAAATTCTCAGCATTGGATGCATGACAGTTCAGTCTTAACTTTGGTTTAAACTTTTTTCCCTCCAAGGTTACCATTCTCTGCCTCAGCTTATGTGTGTATGTGGGCTGCTTTCACACAATATATATATATATACACACACACACACACTACCTATATGGCCCTGAGGCTGTCACATGGGCAGGCTGTGAACCCACTGCTTTGGACTGTTTCCATGGTCCTTTCTTCCTGAAGCCAGTGGGTCTGTCTTTTTCTAAGTCATGTCTTTTCTACTGCCATGCCTATCTTTGCTCAGATAGACACTGCTCTGCCACTGCTATTCTCACAGGGAGACTCCTGGGTGTGTGTAGACTACTCTGAGAGCAATGGAAAGTTCCTCTGGTAGCTATATTTTTTGATAGTACAAGATGTAAATAGTTTTATTTAATTAGAAAAATGTGTTTTTTGCACTCTGAAAAAGTTTCCCTTGTGGAATAAAACCACAATATTTTCTAAATGCATTTTGGAGAGTCAGGAGACATGTCAAGCCTGATTTAAAAATAGTTAAACCAGTCTTATTGGTTTCTCATTGGCTTTCATAGTATCATTCACAAGGAATTACCACCTGCAAAGAATGGTGCGTAGCTGCTTTACGGTCTGGTTACACACTGAAAACAAAACCTAAAAAGAAGAAGGGTTTCTTATGTACACACTACAGCTTATGTCAGTATAAGTTCTGTCACTCAGTGGTGTGAAAAAGCCACTCTCTTGAGCGATGTAAGTTACACTGACCTAAGTGCCAGTGTAGGCAGTAATAGGTAGTTGAATGAGCTTCTCATGGTGACAGTTACTGCTGCTTATGGGGCCTGGAGTAATTCAGTTGCCAAGGAAGCTCAGTCCTGTGGATTTACAGTGTCTACACTTGTAGAGCTACAGTGGTGCTGCTGCATTAGTGCAGCAAGCTCTGTATATAGCCATTGCCTTGGAATCACATCTGACATGTCACCAGCTGTTTGCATGTCAGAGGAATGGTGGTGACTGTTCAGTTAAAATTTGAACATGAGGGAGGGAAGGATGATAATCTAAGTTTTAGATTAGAAAAAGGGGATTCTTATATAGCACAAAATCCAGAGGCACTTTGATATGAGTATTAACAGGGTGCTTTGATGTCTATAGTTGAGATAAATTAGCTCACCACCCCAATGAATCTGTGTGATTCCAGCTCAGCTAAAGGTAAGATGCAAAGGAGCTGTCTTGGTTGCTTATATGGTCCTGGTTGTTTTGATTATGTATTATAAAAAGGACTCCGGGATTTGTGACTTTTTGTGCATATTTTAAAAACGGTTGTTTCTTTGAATACATGATGGATGGTATGTAACATAACATTATCCCATGCAATGTGATACAACATTGCATAAAGCTTTTACATTGGTCCCTGCGCACCATGGAGCATAAAAATTGGTTTTAAATAGCTCTCTTCATATTTAAAATATTCCAAAGCACTCTTCAAACCCAAGGTCTGAGTTGGATGGAGGCAGTCACGGTGCTCAGTATGCACACACCAACAGTTTATGCACAGCCATGGATATCAAAACTGTACTTTCTTTGATCTAGGGAGGCTCTGTTGGCCTGGTAGGTAGTACTGTAATGTTAAGCCATGGTGAATATTTGCTTTTATGGAAACACCAGTGTCTTTCATGTTTTCTTGATTAGTAACATTATAAATAACTAGGGACATGTTATACTCGATAGGTGTGAGTGAATGATAGTATCTGTGATACTTCAGTGAGAATAAATGCATGCTTTCATAACAATAAGAATTAAAACATTGGTATTTCATATGGTCATAGTTAATATTCTACAGGTGAACTCTTGACCCCTAATTTAATCTGGCATATCGAAAAGGATTAGGATTGTATATAGGAATCATTTTATCTCTTTCTTTCCCTCATTTTACAGCACTTGTTGTCATAAGAATTTCTTATCCTTCTGTTTCAGTTTCTTTTGAAATATGGTACAGGTGATAACAAGGCTATGTGTGCAGTTCAAGGGCCATATTCTTCCCTTAGCACCTATAACAGGGAGGTCTGTCAGGGCCCAAGTTTTCTTTTGCTGCTGGAAGCAGAAAGCTGTATTTAACACTGCATGCATACTGAAAATGTTGCTGGAGTATACCCTTAGTACCAGATTAACACGAGGAACCACACTGAATAAAGTCATTGTGCACCAGTCAGATATCAATACATTCAAATTTCTTGAATGAAGGCTCATGAGGCTGGGCTGATATAATACAGAAAAGGACAACTACGATTATAGCTGTGCATCACAGCTAGTTTTGTACATGTTAGGAATAAAGAAAGCCACGATTCCTGACTAGGTCTTTTGCTTAAGTATTAGAACTAAGAACAAGAAAGCATTAACATTTATGAAAATATATTGCTCCGCAATTTGTATGTTTCATGGACTTCAGAGAAACAAAGACAATCCCTGCTCTGAAGAGTTTGTAATCTCTATTCAGCTATCACACAACAAAGGGGCCGTAAACAAGAATAGTAGAGGGAGAAGGTAGAAGGAAGTTTAAAATAAGATCACACAGTTACTCAGGATAGCATTGAGACTAGGCATATATAAACCACACACTGGGAAATGGGGGACAAAGGAAAGGCACTTGTTGCAGGAAGCTCCTTCCAGTCATGCCTGAAAAGAGTTCTCTCGATGGTGAGGCTTAAAAGAGCATGATATGGGGCAGATTTTAATATAATGGGAGCCCCATGCTGTTTCGAACTGAACCTCAGATCAGAGTTTCAAGCCACCGCATAAGGGACTTGTGAATGAGGGAGGGAACCTCCTATCCCCTTTCTGGTAGGATGTGTAGTGGGCCAATAGCCAAACCTTTGCCATGCCTCTGGAAAGGCAGGGACATAGCATGAACTAACCCAGAGAGTAGGCTGGCTGGTATCCTAGCCCAGAGTGCACATATGTACTGCCTGCTTCAGGGCCATGGGTTGGAACCCAGTGGCGTGGGTGGTGCTGGGTTCCCCCATTGCTAATCTCTGAGCTTGAGCCACTAGATGCTATGGTTAGGTCTAGGGAGGCAGTCTCCCTATCACTGGCATACACACATCTTCACAGATATATTACATTTGGTGGTTTCTCCCACCTCCCAGGCACACATTATGAGCAATAATGCAATAGGTTTCAGATGAACATGGGAATTAGGATTTACATTTTTCTTTAAGAAAACCAGAGCACATTTTAAAATAGCATTCCATGTGTAAGGCAATGGGGGATGTTTAATATATCCGTGTCTTTATTTAAAATATTAATTTAGTGAAGGTACACAGTGATGGAGCTGGCCAGTGCATAAGCAGAGAAGATAAAGAATAGGCTACCTTTGAATTAGCATCTTCACTCTGCCCCAATGATTTGCCTACTCTTGATTTAGAGGGGGAACAAAGAGAAAGTTGTAGTCTTGAAGGGTATGACTACACTGCCACTCTAGTTAGAAATACGGTGGCTAATGTAGGCATTTGAACTTGCAAATGAAGCCCGGGATTTAAATATCCCAGGCTTCATTTGAATTTTCCCGGGTGGGCGCCATTTTTAAATGCCCATAGTTCGAACTACCTGCCCGCAGCTACACGTGGCACGGACTAGGTAGTTAGAATTAAAGCTCCTAGTTCGAACTACCGTTATTCCTCCTGCAAGGATATTTAAATCTCAGGCTTCATTTGCAAGTTCAAATGCCTACATTACCCACCCTAGTTCGAACTAGGGTAGCAGTGTAGACATACCCTAAGATCATTCAGTCCATGGTCCTCCTGCAGAAACTGCCAACTAAGTTTGCCTACTAGGACCAAATCATAGGGATGCTGGGTTTTTATGTTAGCGTATATCCATTATCACCTGTTCTGAGACCACCAACTCATTTCAGATCAGGCAACCGAATGCAAAGTGGTCCTGGCATGAAGACACTGGCCAGATCTTGATCTGCTGAAAACCAGTGTAGCTCCACTGCATGTATGCCCAGAGAAAGCTGGATTTTGATGCACCACAGGATATGAGGGGAAAGGGTGAGTTCTGAGGGAATGAGGAAAAATTTTGACTTGTTTCATGCAAGTAGTTGTATAAGTGGGAATGTATCATACAAATCTGCACTTAATACAAATTCTGATGAAGAAAGCTTCCATTGGTCCGGGTCTCTCAGCTTCTGAAGAGGTAAATAAGTCAACACTTAACCCTACATTTCCAAATAAAACCCATTGTCTCTTTTAAACCATGTGACCCGTTTCCAGTATGGTGTCCTAGAGTCATTGGAAAGTGCAGTATGTCAAGACAACATATTAATGTCCTGCTTGGTACAGGGACAATTGATGAAGCAATCAGGCAGTGCTTAGAAACAGCTCCTGTGATGCACAAAAAGAAAAGCAGCTGTGTCTGGTCACCACTTTACCTACATCCTGATGAAATCTGCATCTGACTCTGTATGGTATGCCTAATTTTGGGACAATATTGTTAACAAATTGGGCCTGCTAACACTTGTAAAGTGGTTTTAACTCGGCATGTGCTCCATTATTGCATGTTTCACAACTTTTTATATGCCTCCCTGTGAAGATTTTATAAAAAAAAATCCAGTTAATTACCAATGAACTAGAGTGGGGTTCTACCATCGTGATTAGTATTAGTGCAATGGGATTTATTATGACTGAAGTATTCTTTTAGTATGCTATCAACTTCATCTTATATTCCTAAGAAAGATATTTTCCAGCATTAATAGGTTTTTAATTAATTCATAGAGGGAAAGCATGCTTTTTCTCTAAGTTAATTCCTGTTATGCCCATAGCAATCTTTTGATATAAGTTACTGATAATAATATCAATCAGGAGCGTATTTAATGTCTGGTTTCCATCACATCAAAAACATTGAAAAGGCAATAAAAGGAGACTGTACTTCGGGTTTAACAATACATATTATAAAACAGAAAATGATGTAACCTGTATAATTCATTATGTAAAACATGGAAAATAGAAATATTATAAACAAACCTATACACAGTTGAATTCTGTGCTCTTGTACACAGTTGAATTCTGTTACAGTTATGGCTGAATTCTGACTTGTAGTGCAATCCTCTTTTACAGTAACTGGGCACCAGGATGTGAGCAGGGACAGAACCATGAGTGGGTTGCAGAACCTGTTTAAAGGCACATGTCTTCTATGTCTCTATGGATGTCCCTGTGTCTTTGAGATCTTAATTAATAGTAATTAATCTCTTATTAAGAAGGGTCTATTCTAGTAAGATATTTTGACTGATATACAAATCAGAGAAAGGAAAGACCTGCTAGATCATCTGCTCCGTCCTATTCTATGTGCTTGTTCTCTACATGCAATACAATTTGTGTGTGTGTGTGTGTGTGTGTGTGTGTGTGTGTGTGTGTGTGTGTAAAACATGCAAACACCTCTTCTTTCCCCCTAGAAAAAAGCATTGGTAAGTCAAACTGGCTAGTACATCATTGATTTAGTTTCCCAGCTGGAGACTGCTGGAATTTAACCTAATGTCTACAAGAAATTAAAAATAGCAAACCTCTACTTACTGCTATTATAGGTTGCTTACCTCACTGAAAAGATGGAGGACTCCTTTCTGATTTGAATGCAATGTACTATAGGTACCAGTCTATGAATGAGTATTATAAAGAAATTGTGATATGGTGTATATTAATTACTCTCCTCAAATTCTGAACTTACAGGAATGAGTCATATGATAATGTAATTTCATAACAATTACATCAAAAGTATATTAATGTGACGTCTTATAGTTTTCCCTATTTTATCCTTTCAAATGAGTGATTAGAGAAGATGAGTCAATCATAAACTTATATTATTAATGATAATTATAGAGATTTATTCGGTGCCATAGATGTGTTTGATAAGAGCAATGTACCTAGAGGCTTGCAGAAGGCTGCGTACAGATATCACAGTCATTAAAGATATAATGAAATCATGGTGGGTGGGATTAGTGATATGACTAATTTTATTTAGTGATATGACATTTTATTTATCCATTTATCAATGATTCCATTGCCACTGCACACTGGAGCTCAATGAGTGGACAGGGTGTGGTCGGGGGCACTTTGGAAAAGGAGTATGTGGATCAGGGCCAGGGACAGCCTGTGAGCATAGGCAGACTCAGCGGTTGCTTAGGGCACCGTCTTCAACAGGGCGCCTGGGGTGCCCAATGATGACGTCACGGGGCGCCCGATGATTACGTCATGGCCATTGACGGCCGTGCAGGTGGGGGCGCTGATCATGCCTTCCACCTGGGGCTCCAGCTGCCACAGCTCGCCTCGGGCCACTCCTGGTCGGGGCTGTATTCACTTTCCTAAGCATCTCCATCTGGGCTTAGAAGGAAACTCTCAAGAGCAGGCAGGCACATGCTGAAGGGCTCCATGGTATGAGTAGGGGGCAGAGCCGTGAGAGGGTTGCAGAGACTGTTTAGAGGGATATGCCTTCTATAAGAACTTGTCTACACTGGCATGCTTTGTCTCCAAAAACTGCCTTTTGGTGACAAAACAGTGAGAGAATTTACACTGAAATGCAACTTTTGTCAGGAAAAACAGCCAGTTTTGGCAACAAAAAACTTCCAGCCCTGCTTTTCTCCTCCTTTTATTGTGAACAAAGAGCCAGTGTGGACTCTGCTGTTTGTTTTGTTGGGAGAACAGGCTTCCACCAGTTTCCCACAATGCCTGCCCTGATGGCTGTGCTCAATGTTCTTTGATCTCTGTTGCCCTGCAGGCATACACTCCTCCCCTTTAAGCTCTAGGAAGTATCTGACAGCTGAGTGAGCTGCTCTGTTTGGGGAACAAACAAACAGAAAATCATTGGAACACTCCCCTTGTACCCTGTTAGGAACACAGGGGGAGGGCTGGGGAGACTACTGTGCTGCTTTGACATTCCTCAGCATGGAGAGCTCACAGAGGTATGAGGGAATCCCAAGAAGCACAGGATTAGCTCTGCCTTCCCACAACGCTGCACTGGGGGGTGTTTACCCACATTACTTTGTTCTATCTGTAGACAGGTTGCTAGCAATGTGGCCATGAAATGTCAACAATGGGAGGGAGAAAAACCAGTTTGCACTGCTGTGTCAATTACTTTGAAATCTACTGATGAAAAAAATGATCTAAGTACAAAGTGTTGTTGTTTCTATTTTCTAGGTCTAATTGATCCTCATTGTCGGAGTGTCTGGGTACATCACAATCACTAGGTCCCAGAAATAATGGAAAGATAAAATCCTTTAGTGATTGTGATGTACCCAGACACTCCGACAATGAGGATCAATTAGACCTAGAAAATAGAAATAATAATGCTTCGTACTTAGATAATGTTTTAAAAATATATTTTAAAGATGGGAAATAGAGACACAAGTAGGTTAAATGATTTGCTCAAAGTCAAACAGTCTAAGCAGAGAACAGCCCTCCCATCTCCTGAGTCACAGCCCAGTGCCTTAACTACAAGACCATCTTCACTCCTGGGTTACAAGTATGCCCATGGGCTGTACTCTTCTCCTTTATAATGTCCATCTTCCTTTTTTTTCATCTTATTAAGTGAGGACCTTTTAATAGATTGCTCCCTAGTGATGATTAGTGGTGGAAGGCTCTCTGAGATAAGTGTTTGGAGGAAGGATTTGAAAGATGAGTGCATCAATAGATAAGGCTGTGAGAAAATTGTGGGCCACAATTCTGTTTTGGAAACCACAATTTTTAATATACATAGTTGCTGCATATTTGAGTGGCATTGTGCCCCCCCCCCCCCCATGTGCCAGCTAATCTCCCATGATTCTATGATTTGTATCTGTTTCTTGCCACATGTTTCTTGCATATATATTACCCACAATAACGCTAATGGAAGTCAGACATTTGTTCTGGGAGGAAGGTAAAATATAATCAGCCCTAATGAAGTAAGTTCTACTCACATCTGGCTGATTTAGCAAGAAATTGCTCTACTTGTGAAAGTGTACTTTCTTCATGCATTTCTCTGTGGCAGGGAGACCCAGGACAGCCTGGTGGAGAACAAAAAAGTCCTAAAAGTAAAGACTGAGAAATGTAGTACAATAAAGCCCAGAAGGTAGTGTTCAGAAGCTGGTCTGGTTCTCAGGGACAACACAGGACAGTCATAGTTCATGCTTTAATAGCAGCGATTGAAACATTCTCACACTGGTTCACCTGCTGATCTAGAAAATTACAGTTCATGTCACAGCAGACTTCACTCATTGCTGCCCAGAGCCATCCCCCATCCAGGCAGCTAAATCCTGTCTATATGTGTATGTGATAGGTGGTATTTTTCTGATCTAGCCATTTTAAAAAGAGCTACGGAATAGTTACATTGAGAGTACCAAAGTCAGCTATATAAACATAGTCCTCATTGCTGAGTTACTTGTCTGAGTTAGGGGCAATTTTGTGTTACAGAAGCCTGGAGCAGAGTGCTTTTATTCAATAACATTAAAGCTGGGTGTGTTCTTTGGAGAGTTTGGCACTTTGATGCGCAAAGTCTGGGGGAGGGGAATGAATGATTGTACCCAGTATTTCCTATGACTAGAGTCATTGTTAAATGAGCAGTACATGAACACAATGCACATGTACCTTTGGCTGTACCAAACACGGAACTCTCACTTTTCAATGCAGGAAACATGACATACTTGAAAAAGTGGCACACACAATTAGCAAAAACTAATGTAGCAGAAAACAAGCCATGATGTTAAAATAACACATATGGTAACAGTTTCTGTGGTTTAGTTTTAGTGCTGTTCTGCAGAACCAGTCCTGGGCTTATAAAATCAAGGATGCCCACATATTGAATACTGCATGCAGATATCAAAAAAGATATATTGGAATTGGAAAATATATAGAAAAGCGCAACAAAAATGATTAGGGTTATGAAACAGAGCATATGAGGAGAGATTAATAAGCCTGGGTCTTCTGATCTTTGAAAAGAAATGACTAAAGGGGTTGTGGCGTTGCCCTGCCCTGGCCCTTTAAGGGGCTGAGACAGGGAATCAGGGGGAAGCCCAGCTGAGGCAGCTAAGGAGGGCCCAGCTGGAGGCCATTAAAGCAACTCCTGGAAGGAGGCGGGAGACCAGGCCTGCCTGCCTAGCAAACCTAGGCTACCGGGCCTGTAGGCCTAGGGCTGCAAGGAGGCAGTCATGGAGGGTGGGGCTTGCATGGAGGCAGCCCTAAAAGGCCGGGCTGCAAGGAGGCAGCTGTGGTAGGCTGAGGGAGTTCAAGCCAGGGAAGCCCCAGGCCATAAGACCACAAGGCAGGGTTGCAGGAGGCAACCGGGCAGGCAGAGGCTTGCCTTTGGCCAGGGAGGAATGGCTGGGAGAGACTGCAGTCTGCCTTGAGACAGGGCTAGAGAGGGACTGGCAGTGGGCCACTGATGCCTGGAGGGTGCTGAGGAACTGTGTGTTTGTGGAGGGAGCTGGGTGTTCCTGGGAAGAAGAACTGGGGATCCTAGGGGGTAGGGAGGGCCCTGGACTGAAGGAAGAACAATGACTCCCCTGCCCTCCCTCCCTCCGGATGGGGGTGCGGACCAAGACCAGAGTGGTCACTGCCAGAGGGTAGTGCCCTGAAGAGAACACCACACCCAAAGATAGCGCATTGGCGTTGGAGCAGCCGGTTACTTCCCCAAAGCCACCCTGAGAGAAGAAGCAGTGCGGAAAGCGAGTGAACCTGCTACAGGGTATATGATAGACCTCTATGAAATCACGATTGGTTTGGAGAATATAAATAAGGAAGTGCTATTTACTCCTCATAACACAAGAACTAGGACTCACCTATTAAAATTAATAGGCATTAGGTTTAAAACAAACAAAAGGAAATATTTCTTCACACAGAGTCCAGTTAACTTATGGAACTCCTTGCAAGAAGATATTGTAAAGGTTCAGGCTATAACAGGGTTTTTAAAAGAACTAGATAAATTCATGGAGGAGAGTCCATCAAAGGCTATTGGCCAGGATGGGCAGGGATGATGTCCTTAGCCTCTGTTTGCCAGAATCTGGGAATGTAACACATTGGATGGATCACCTGATGATTACTTATTCTACTCATTCCCTCTGAAGCACCGGGCACTAGTGACTGTCAGACGATAGGATACTGCGCTAGATGGACCCTTGGCCATTCTTATATTTTGAATATGGTTTTCTTTATCTTTGGGATCCCAAAACGATAGGGCTAGGTGTAGCAACAATAAAAAGCCATCATCTTATCTTTAACAGGAAGAAGATTAAAATGCCGAGAGCACTGGGGGAGGGCATCTTATGAAATTGGTGCATCATCCCTACCAGTCAATTGTTGTATTAACCCTAAAACTCAGTTACACTGACACTGATCTGTATGCTTCAGAAGTACTGGAAATGAAAGTGTCCACACTAAAAACAGAAAGTGAGATTGATCCCAAATATGGTAAACATAGTGCCTGCAAACTGAAGCCTACAGATGACCTCTACTTATTTGAGGATGAATGAGCTTATCTCATTATGCTCCGTCTGACCCAAAAGCTGAACACTTAGACAATTTAATAAAGGGAACCTAACTTTTATATTACAATGGTGCCTAGCCACTGCAGTAATATTTGGCATCCCATTATGCTAGGTACTATATAAATATATATAGGGCTTCCGATTTTCAGTTTTATTGGCTAAAGATCAGTAAACCAACCCCAATTTTAAAAAGACAAGGAGGGTGAAATACCAATTTAAATAGATGTTTATGTAATAAACATCAGAAAAGGTTACTTGCATCTAATGGCTTGTCTGCATGGAGAAGAATGCAGACTACAGAGGTGTGATGACTCCTAAAGTGAACTAATGTGTTCCACCTTTACTGGTGTATGTAGACCCTGCTGGTAAGCACCAAAATTTCTCTAGTGTGCTTTCATGCACTGCTGTTTGAAACAGTACTAAGTTAAAGCACACTAGGGAACACTACAAAGAATCTCTTTGTATACCCTGTAATGTATAGAGTCCCAAAAACCTTCCTCACAATTCTTAGATAGCTACATAAAAGTAAAAAAAAAACCTAAAATTAATGAACCCTGAAAGCATATAGGATAAAAAAAATCCCTTCACCAAGAAGCAATATAAGAAAAGGGACATACCTAGAGTATGCCAACTATGCCATACTCCCCTGGAGTAGCCAGCACTCATCTCCTTTCTTATAGGCACCGTGACAGAAATGACATGTGAGTTGAGATTTGATGGAGAAAATGTTTAGGGAGGATATTCAGTAAGTAAAATTCAGCAGCATGCGACAAGGCACAATTATGTCTGTGGGAAGCTGACAGAAGGGAAGACATGCCTGACATCACTGGCAGAAGTAAAGTTTTGGGGTTACACCATCAGAAGCAAGAACAGAACTAAGGGGAAAAGTACTGTTGTAAAGGGCCTTGAAGGTGAAGGCAAGAGGTTTGAATTTGATGTGAAAATAGAAGGGGAAGCGCAAGAATTCAAAGTGACGAATGCCAGACAAAGAAGATGGTCTTTGCTCAGGGGCTGCAAATGTATCCTCCTAGCACAATCCATCCTATTAATTACAGTACTATGACATTCATTTTTGCACCTAAGAGTCACCTTCTCCCCATAAGAGCAATTGTTGTTACATGCCCCCATCAGGCTGCATAGAGAAAAGAGCTAGCAGAGTGATGCAGTTCTTGTACCTTCTCTTCAGGAGCTGAATGTGTCTCCACTGCAATCTAGCTCAGCTCAACGAGCTTAGAAAGTGGCAGTGCAGTGAAAAGCCAGGAACTTGATGTGATATGGTAAAATCTGCTTTTTTTCCCCACAAGATTTTAGAAAATGTCCCCTCATGTAATCTTGCATGTTTCACTGTC
Source organism: Pelodiscus sinensis (assembly GCF_049634645.1). NCBI lineage: Eukaryota > Metazoa > Chordata > Testudines > Trionychidae > Pelodiscus > Pelodiscus sinensis. The sequence goes on along the minus strand of NC_134713.1, from coordinate 96,016,919 downwards.
AGGAATTAGAATCCAGAGATAACAATGAAAATCATACACGTCCCAAAAGAAAAGCTCTGTGTAGCATAGGCACCAACTTCTCCTTTACCTGGGGGGTACTCGACCCCCCCCCCCCATTCGCCTCTCAGCCCTGTTCTACTACACCGATTCTCCTTCACCCCAGCCCATGCCCCACCTCTTCCCTATCTCCTCCCCCTGAATATGCTGCATCCCAGATCCTCTTCCCCCTCCCACACCCAGAGCCTCCGGAATGCCACAGAACATCTGTTTCATAGCAGGCAGGAGGCACTGGGTGGGAGTGGGAGTAGCTGGACAGCAGGGCTGCCACTAGGCAAGAGGTGCAGGGAGGCAGAGGGCAAAGGGGGAGCTTGGCTGCCAGTGGGCACTGAGCACCTGCTAAATTTTCCTTATGGATGCACCAGTCCCAGAGCACCCACAGAGTTGGTGCCTCTGCTATGTAGCTCAAAAGCTGGTGTGTCTCACCAAGAAAAGATGGTTTGATAAAAGATATTACCTCACCCACTATGTTTCTCTAACGTCCCAGAGGGCATCTCTCAATACCCATAAGTCAGGTTACACTATGAGATGCTTGCTGGCTATGTCTACACTGCAGTTAAAAACCCCTTGGCTGGCCTGTGCCAGGTGACTTGGGCTTTGGGTCTGTTTCATTGCAATGTAGATGAAGGATTGGCTCAGAACTGGAGAGGGGATGTGGTTATGGTTAGGGGCCTATAGAGGTCCCTGAAGGATCTGGGAGACAGATAGGCTAAAGTGATTACTGCCAAGGTCAAAAAGGACCATTATCTAGTCTGAATTCCTATATAGCACAGGCTGTGCAGGAGCTACGCAGAAGCTGGAGGTCTGGGGGATGGAGCCTGATTGTAGTTGTGTGGGAGCTGACGGTAAGCCTGTTTTGGAATCAGAAAAGGTGCCATGAATCTACTCTTGCACCATGGCCCCCCTCATCAGGTAGTTCTAGAGAGGTTAAAAAGAGCCAGTTTTAGGGATGTTTCCAGCAAAGCAGTGCAGACCCAGAGAGGTTGGATAAGCTTTACATGACCATCCAACGTCATACACGTGGGTGTGAACCCAACCAAATCCAGCCTTTGAAATGTTTGAGTTTCTGCTCCATTTGAGGGGATCAAACGATCTTGAATATTGACAACATTTTCATGACAGTCCCCACTGGATAGCAAATGGCCTTGAATTCTCACCTTTTTTGAGGCTTCAAATTCCAACAATTCCCTTACATGTAAAGGCCACATACAGCAGCCCTTATTTATTTCTTAGTTCATCAAAACACTCAGACATGTTTAGGGTCTGCCAAATCATTCCATCCCTTTTGCGGCTCTTGTTAATGTCATTTCCCCAGCACCCTGAATGTCCCCTCTTTTTCTGCCCATAACGTTAGGTGGACATGCCTAACCCACACACAAGTTATATAATGTTTGAGTGCTTTTGGTTTTCCAAATAAACCACATTTGGCACAGACATTGTTCACTGGGTTATTATATAACAGGGCTGGGCCTTGGATCTGCATGGACAATGAAAGTATAGTTTTATGAGGACTTGAAGTACTAATTTTGCAGAATGTTCTTCTTGTCTGATGACTGCTCCCAATGCAGCCAGGTGGACAAAAGAAAAGAAACTCTACAAAACAATGAGGATTACATCAGAATGAAGATCAAACATCCAAAAGAGAACACAACAATATAAAATTGTGACTCATTCCAGTAAAATCCAAACCCTCTCTAAATGCATGGGTTCACTTACTGAGTCAGTATGCTGTACAATTATATAAGATGCAGGAAATGGTTGAAAGCCTTTTGTCAATTCCTCCTGTCCAGCTATGGAGTCTTTGCTTGATGATAATTAGTTAACCCCTTCCAGGCTGGTTCAGAAGTCTGAGGGTTTTTTTTTATAGAGAACACCTAAATAGTTTATTTGAAGAATTTAGCTCCCTGCTCCATTTTCAAATGAGCTAAGAACAGGCTGCAGGTTGAATTTGAAGTTAGTAGAGTTCTGATCTTTAAAAGGAGTGAAATTAGAATTGGATCCTTTCATTGTTACACCTCACTCTGACTTGTTCAGTGATCTGATTCTGAACAATTTCAGTCAAATTCAGAGAGAGATTCCTAATTGCTTAATTGGTCAAGCAAGTGATTGGTCAACTCAGTCACATGAGGGTTTTTTTTCAAACTCACTGGAAAACTGAAACACATATATGTAAATGAGCTGGAGCCTTTCTTAATATCCTGAGCTGAATCTGCTTCCTAGAGTGATGCAAATAAGCTTTTTATTGCTTTTAACAACAATTAGCCTATCTGTAAGAATGTGAGCTGGAATCTATTCCATTTTGGCTCATGATCTGTCAACAGAATGATTAACAAAGTTCCAGTTGCAGGACCAAATTTGCCCTCAGTCACACCTCTGCAACTGCTAGAATTGAAGATAAGTGAAGGCATAATATACAGGGAGGCCATAAAAGGTGACCAAGGGCAGGATTTTGCCATGGAAGCTTCATTATTGGTGGTGAGGTATTAGCCTGAATGAACAGTTCCCCTCTCAGGCTGCAGTTTGACTTTGCAGGCCAGGCAGTTAGAAAAGCCATCATTTTGACTGCAAACTGAGATGTCTGACCTAGGAATCACTGAGAGGCAATAAACAAGGAAGCCCACAGCCGCAGCTCTAAAACTGCTTTTCAGCACAGTATAACAGTTAAGTCTTGCAGTGCTGAAGTGTGACCAACCACACTATTATCAGTTCACAATAGTCAACCCATGGAACAGATGAATTTCAGTGACATACAATTATTAAGATTTTGAACCCATATATGCATCAAGACTCTCTCTGACTTCAGTGGCTTTGTATCAGGACCTACATGGCATGCCAAGAATACCCGACTTCAGCCAGCAGTCTTCCAACAACTATTCCAGACTGGTGTTTAAAGCGGGCAGTGTAATTGCTTCTACTTGTTCTACAACAAAGGAGGTTATTGAACAATTTCAAATCCTGCTTTTGAACCAGACTAGCAAGCAGTTAATTATGAGAGTTATTGCTCATGGCATTTCAAAATAATTAAAAAAATCAAATCTCAAATGTGACTAATCCTGAAATCCATGGAATGAATGGACTATCCCAAGGTAAAAGTACATCATGGGAGATTATCTCCTTCATGTGAGAGGCAAGTTCTAACAGTTACCAGACAAATCTCTCTGACTTACTGTATTACTCCTGATCCCCCTGTTAAGGAAAAGGCTGGCTGGTGGAGTAGCTGCCAGTGTATTTTTCCATGGAATGAGACTATCAACACTCAGCAGAATACCTGCCATGTGCTGTAGCCACTTTACCCCAAATGGGACCTATACCCTGTAATACAGAGAATGGCAAGTACTTTAAAATATGTAGAATGTTGTCAGGATATTTTTTCTCTGTTTTACATTTTTATTTAATTCTCAAGAAAGGCATCAGCTCAACAGCTCTGGAAGCAGGTCTTCCCCATATGCTAGGGATGACAAATATTTGTTTCTTACTTATAGGTATGCTGCCATTTGCATGGGCAATGAATATTTGTAGCTACTGTCAGGTCTGCTCCATTCATGTCATGTTCTGGGGCTTGTAGTACTTGGTACTTGTAGCTCAGCTTTTCTGAACTTCTGTTTCCAAAAGTGTGGTGTACTGTGGAGTTGCCTCAGAGTTTGAATGCAGCTCTAGTGAGATCCTCTACAAGGGTTATTGCTCATGTCCTCTTCTCCCAGTCCTGGTGCAGAAGGTCCCTCCACACCATTACTCATCTCCACTGGCTTTTCCAGCACCAGAATGAACCTTGTTCGTTTTTCACTGCTGCTTTTCACTCCCTCTTCATCCCTCTTCCTTGCATCTTTCTTGTGCTTTTCATTGTTGGCACCCTATTTCACTCTTCCAGATTAAGATCTTCCCCGGTTCCTTCTTTCTGGTGGCTCCTTCCATAAGGGATTCCAGCTGACCTTTCTGGATGGGTTTCCTTTCTTGAGTGTTAGTGTATATTGTGATCATAATTTTGTAACAAGGATGTCTTTTTGAGTAGGGATTGGACTGTGTCCAGCTTTCATTTCACATAGAGTTATCATCTGGAGAGTATTCCATGGCCTATCTCATTACTAAAGTGATATAAAATACTTTGGCTGAAAAGTTTTTCAGAGAAAATCATAAGATTCCACAACACCAAAGCCTTCCATGAATTTGTCAGTTCTGTTGAATTATTCCTGTAACTCTTCCCTCCCCTCCCCCACTCCCAAAACAAAACTCATAAAAAATTAAACTTTTTGGACATTTTCAAAATGAAATATTTTGATTTTTCAATTCATAACAACTTTGCATGTAGAAATTATCTTCCATTTTATTTTAAAAATATCCTGCTAGGTATGGACAAAATATTTTTAGAACCCCCCCCCCCCCCCAAAATGAATTTATTCAGTATTTTGTTTTGCCAAAAAGGTTTTGTTTTGTTTTTCAGGTCAACGCAAAACATACTTTTTTTTTTAATTTACAGTGAAAAATCCATTATTTGCTTGGCTCTAATTCTTACTATATTTGATTCCGTGACTCAGAGATTAATGGTTCTGCATTCCATTTGTATTCCTTGAGCCACTGAGCCTCCAGATAGGGTGAGCTAACAGTGTATGGCTGTGCTATGCTAATACCAGAATGCTCCTTAATAGGGCCAAGAAATAAATATATAAATGTTTTATCTAGAAGTATTTAATTTTGCCTAGAGAGAAGAGATGTAATTTTCCTAAAAAAGAATGCATTGCCCCAGGTTTATCCTCTTGAGAAAACTTGGGAGAAACCTCTCCCATCTGAATGTTGTTTACACTGTTGCCTACTTGTCTGTGTTATGGTTCTGTACAGGTGCCAAGTCTAATTTAATTTTGTACATTTTCTCGTGTCATCAGTTTAGTGCTGGCTGTCAGGTGATAAACTGTATCTTTTGTTGAATCCACTTCTAACTAATGAGAAGTAATTCTTAAACATGTGACAGCATGCCTAATATTAAAGGCTACATGGCCACATCTGAGGTACTACCTACAAAATATCCTGAAAATGCCGCTGTCTTGGCACCATCCTGATTCTATTGTTGTGAACAACTGTGTATAGTAAAAGTCATTCTCCCTGAGACAAAGATTTATAGTCACTGACTTCATTGGAGTTACACTAGAGATGAATTTGTCCCAAGCAGGCAGTGTATTAGAATCTCTTGTGTCGTGCATACAGTATATGTAACAAAGAACAACTTTGTCTAACCATAAAGCACACTTTTGTATTGGTGACCCCTTTCACAGAGGAAGCCTCTGAGTGCAACTATCCTTAGAAATTAAAAAAACATTTTTAATATTTTACACTCTTGTAAGTCCTGGAGGCAATGCAGGGTTTGGAGGTGGAGGCTGACAGCTTGTCACTCCTATGCAGTAACCTCATGATCCCCTGAGGGAGTCACCACCACCAGTCTGAGAATCCTTGCCCTAAAGTTTGTCAGGTTTGTTTGGCAGATCACCCTACCTATGTGTATGTGGGCATCATTAATGAATCTATTCCTTTGCCTAATAAATTCCACAGAGCTGCATGAGGGTTCACTACAGGCTTGAGGAATTCCTGAATATCCTATAAGCTACTAGAAGATCTACCCAGCATTCCAATTAATTTTTGTTTTTTGGAAAATCAAGTGAAAATGTACATGCTTCCATTTAAATTGTTGCTCTGGGATGGCGTTGGGGATGAGGGTTCAGTACATAGGCTGTCCAGAAGAAAGTGGACTATCCCAAGCTCTCTTTCACCATAGCAGCTTGTGGCCAGGTGAGAAGCACCTCTCCATGGTTGCTGCAGCTCCAGCAGGCACAGCCAGGGGAGGTGTGTATGTCCCCCAGCTGTGGCAGGTCCAGGTTCATCTGCCCCCTAGGCTCCCCAGCCAGAGTGAGAGTGCACAATTTGCTGCATTCTTCTCCTCACTTCTTGGAGAAGTGCCAGCAATGTTCCTGTACAAAGGGGGGAGGAGAAGACAACAGAACTGGGGCAGTCCCTGATGGGGGAGTATGCGCCCCCCCCCCCCCTCCAGTCAGGCCCTTTCACCTGGTGATTCTGTCTCTTTTCTGTATGGTTTATGAAAGGCAATCCCATTCCAGGCACATCCCATTTTCCTGACACAATCAAACCCTTACTTTACTTTAAGTTAGAAGAGGAAGCTGTGTACCAAATTTGGTGGTTCTGGCTCTTATTGTTTAGGAGTTCTTGAACAAACTGACAGACAGATAAACTCTCTCAAATATATAGTAAATTGACTTACATAATAGCCTATGGACATTTTTATTTACTATCTCCAGCAAGAAACATGTTTTTCTTGTCATTTGCCTGTTAGGGACTGGAACATTCATGAAAGACAAAAAACAAGTCCCTTCCCTATTTCCCCTCCAGTAGGAACCTTTGGCTAGAACCCTGAACCACTGCAGCTGATCAGTCTGTTCTAACTGCAACTGGAAATCCCAGTGCAGTCTCTTCCCACAAACACATATATACCTGTTGCTAGTTGCCAATATATGTACCTCTGGGATCCAGATGGGTTAGTGCTCAGAGCAGCTAGCCTCTCCTGCTACCACAGCCACAATATTATTTATAGCAAGCTTGTGCAAGTATGTCTCCTTGAGCTGAAGATCAAAGCTCCAAGTACAGACCTACTCTTAGGCTGTGTCTACATTGGCGTGATCTTGCGCAAAAGCAGCCGTTTTTGTGCCAAAACTTGCTGCCTGTCTACACTGGTGGGGAGTTCTTGCACAAGAACACTGACATTCTAATGTGTGAAATCAGTGCTTCTTGCACAAGAATTATGATGCTCCCACTCAGGAATAAGCCCTCTTGCGCAACTGTTCTTGCGCAAGAGGCCAGTGTAGACAGGCAACATGAATTTCTTGCTCAAGAAAGCCCTATTGTTAAAATGGCCATTAGAGCTTTCTTGCGCAAGAGAGCGTCTACACTGGCATGGATGCTCTTAAGCAAAAGCACATGCCAGTGCAGATGCTCTTTTCTGGAAGAATTTTTGCACAAAAACTCTTCCGCAAAAGAGTTCTTGTGCAAAATCATGCCAATGTAGACGTAGCCTTAGTGTTCCTGATATATCTGTAAAATGGAGGTAATAGCATTTCCTTATCTTATAAGGCTAAATACGTTAAGAGACTGAGAGCTACTCAGGCACTAGGGCAATATTAATACTTAAAGTGAGAAGATTTTAGGCTAAATTTCAGGACTGTTCATTTCTCAGGCAATTGATCTTGGGGAAAATAAAAGGCATTGCACAAACCAAAAATGTGGCCTGTCACAAGGGGGGTGGGATTTGGTGATAGGAGAGCAACAAGTGGGGCTGAAACAGGGATAGCAATGTGAAGGATTCCTACTGAAGTGGGGCAAGATAGCTCAGAGGCTAGTTTGAGGAGAACCTGCTCTGTAGTGCTGCTTTTAACCATAGATTGTCAGGCCCTTGGGTGGGGAAGCATTCTTTCCCTCTGCATTCACCTCACACACAGACATAGATAGGCCATTCATATGAGTTGAATCTGGACTGTCCTGTCTTTCTCTGGTTTGTCTTTGTCTGGTACTGATATAAAACTAGACGTGGTTTTGTCTTGTCTTATTGTGAATGCACAGGGGTTGCCATTTAGCTGAGCACACTATTTTGGCCCCACTGGCATAAGAACGTAAGAATGGCCGTACTGGGTCAGGCCAGAGGTCCATCTAGCCCAGTATCCTGTCTACCAACAGTGGCCAACACCAGGTGCCCCAGAGAGGGTGGACCGAAGACAATGATCAAGCGATTTGTCTCCTGCCATCCCTCTCCAGCCTCTGACAGACAGAGGCCAGGGACACCATTTTATCCCCTGGCTAATAGCCTTTTATGAACCTAACCTCCATGAAATTATCTAGCTTCTCTTTAAACTCTATTATAGTCCTAGCCTTCACAGCCTCCTCTGGCAAGGAGTTCCACAGGTTGACTACACACTGCGTGAAGAACTACTTTCTTTTATTAGTTTTAAACCTGCTCCCCATTAATTTCATTTGGTGTCCTCTAGTTCTTCTATTTAGGGAACTAATAAATAACTTTTCTTTATCGGCCCTCTCCACATCACTCATGATTTTATATACCTCTATCATATCCCCTCTGTCTCCTCTTTTCTAAACTGAGAACTTGTACTGTGTGTGTGAGGTCACGCTGGTGGGGGCTGTGTGGTGTGCTCTGCAAAAGGGTGTCCTTTGTGTAGCATGACCTCACATGCACTATGTGTGTGAGGACATCCCCACGGAGGGCAAGCCCATGCCATTCTGGAATTCCTGTATACTGGGAATGTATTAGTGGCCACTTGACTCTCACAGGGACCAACGCCATAGCAATCTGTCCCTCGTATTATCCCTGAGAGTGCAAGTCACCATAGCCCTGCTGCATCTGCCTTGGACCCTGTACTATGAAGATGCACTGGAGGAAGCAGCACAAACCTTGGGACTGGCACAAAGTGCTTATTCTCTCCACATGATGATCAAGTAATATGGTACTATGATTTCACACAGTCCTAAATACATTTCTGCCTAGTTGGCAGGATCTGACCTGAAGCAGAGTGGACGCTCCCCTGTTACTTACTGATGATGAACGTGGCCAAAAGATGCCCCATAATTCTGAAGGAAAATGCAGGACTATGTAGCACTTTAAAGACTAACAAGATGGTTTATTAGATGATGAGCTTTCGTGGGCCAGACCCACTTCCTCAGATCAAATAGTGGAAGAAAATAGTCACAACCATATATACCAAAGGATACAATTAAAAAAACGAACACACATGAAAAGGACAAATCACATTTCAGAACAGAAGGGGGATGCGGAGGGGGGAAGAAAGGTAAGTGTCTGAGAGTTAATGGTATTAGAGGTGATAATTGGGGAAGCTATCTTTGTAATGGGTAAGGTAGTTGGGGTCTTTGTTCAATCCCCTCCGGAGAGTGTCGAATTTTAGCATGAATGACAGTTCAGAGGAAAACGTCTCAGACACTTCGCCAAAGGATTAATGCCCACAAAACAGATATCAGACAGGATCACAAAGAAAAAACAATTTCTTGCCATTTCAACCAGAAAGGACACTGTCTCAACGACTTATCTACCTGCATTCTGCTACAAAGACCTTTTACATCTGCACTTGAAAGGGAATCCTCTGAACTGTCATTCATGCTAAAATTCGACACTCTCCGGGGGGATTGAACAAAGACCCCAACTACCTTACCCATTACAAAGATAGCTTCCCCAATTATCACCTCTAATACCATTAACTCACAGACATCCACCTTTCCCCACCTCTAATATCATTAACTCACAGACATTCACCTTCCTTCTCCCCCCCCCCCGCATCCCCTTTCTGTTCTGAAATTTGATTTTTCCTTTTCATATGTGTTCATTTTTTTAATTGTATCCTTTGGTATATATGGTTGACTATTTTCTTCCACTATTTGATCTGAGGAAGTGGGTCTGGCCCACGAAAGCTCATCATCTAATAAACCATCTTGTTAGTCTTTAAAGTGCTACATAGTCCTGCATTTTGCTTCAGCTACACCAGACTAACACGGCTACATTTCTATTACTATTCCATAATTCTGAATACCTCCATTTTGGGGTGGGGACTAACTTGACACATTGGTCCTGATGCTCCTCTACAATATAATGCAGGATTTTAGTCACAGGTTCTTTGAATGCACTAATTGCATTTACAAGTGCTATTAATGTTTAAATACCTTGTAAATACACATGGTGGATTAAATAGGTGACAAGACTTCCAACTAAACCATTTTGCTCTGTTGTTTCATTGCTATTGGAGTTGCATGGTAGCCAATTTGCTTTTAAATTCCTTATCACAGAGCATGCCATTGCTCATTTACAACTGCTGGTCGAACATGAGCCATACCGCATGAGAAAATATTTTTCAAAATATAGCCATTAAGCCAGTTTTATTTTTCAAAATCATTGCTAATTTAACCCAGGTCCACTGTAGTGCAGAAATCCCAAATAAAGGTCACCTGATTTCCTCAGCTATTTCTATTATACGAAGTTTGCTGTTTGCAAATTTTGAGGCACTTGTAACAATCTGCATGCATGCAGCACCACACTACTTGCTAACCTTCAGGGCCTGAGTTCTGTGTTAGCAGCTTCTGATAATTGATCACGGTCCTAATTTCTAGCTAACAATGTTGTGTTTAGCATGTATTACATCAATACTCTGAGATGTTTATCCAACAAATATTTACCAAACCAGTGAGAAATACTAGGGCATGGAAAGAGTGCAAAGTATGTGCAAAGTACTGGCAAGAGTGCCTGACATGAAAAGAAAGGGGACGCAGGAGGAAACATGGTCCGGTGAGCCACCTAATGTATCCCAATCACAGAGCACCTTGAATTAATAAAATAATATTTAGCATTAAAGATAAAGAACAAGTAGCTTTGCTCAATTCATGCCTCCTGGCTGGATATCTGCATACCTGACTACACAGTCCCATAGTGTCTTTAACAATAAGCACTGGGGTTTGTGTAAACACTGGGCTGGGTTTCTTAAAGCTGTCTCAAATTCAGTTGTTTCAAAGTCCTGGTCAGATGTACACGATAGTCAGCTCTTTCGGAGACTCACCTCCATGTAACCTTTTGACAAGGCTCTTGTTTGAAGTCAAATTCTTATTAACCTTCATTCAACCTAAGACCCCCTACGTTGTCACAGACTGATGAATGTGCTGAAATCTCTGCTTTCCATGATCTCTCTCCCTTTAGGAATTCACAGGTGCAGTTCTGTGATGTCAAAGGATTTGCAAAGTCAAGTGTCTGGGAGTTAAATTATGTAATCAGCTAAGGTATTTTCAGTGTATCAGTCTTATTGTTTAGATGCGTCAAGAGTAATTATGTGGGAATTAGTTAGAGGATGTGCATGATAATTCAGAGCTTAGGCTGTAATAATCTTTTTCAGAGCATTCCCAAACTCACATTGTGGTTTAAAAGCAGCACTGTGTTTCAGTGAATAGAACACCAAACTGGGAACTGGAGCATCAGGATTTTATTCTTGATGTGGCCAGTGACTGCCTGAGTGACTTGAGAATCAGTTCATTTCTTTTTGCCTCAGTTTCCCCATCTTTCAATAGAGATCACAATACTCACTGGTCTTTATAAAGAGTTTTGAAATCTGTGAGGGAAATGTATTATGTATGTTCTCCCAATGTATATGCCTCAAGTTTTCAGCAAATAGCTCCTAGCTCTGCTAATGTTGGAAATACACTTACCAGTCCTGGGACACCAAGCTTTCACTTTAACTAGCTATCTTCCCTTGTCTGGTGGTTCCCACTGTAACCCAGCTCCCTGTATCAGTACCAAGACACTAAAGCATGTGGTATCTCAATTGAATCTGCAACAGAGCTTCAGACCTGACAATGCTCTTGATCTTGCAAGGTTGGTACTTGGAGCACGCCAGCCTCTATTATAAATTAGCAAGCACATCACTGATAGCGGACAGGCAATGTTATTGCTCTGGGACTCAGTGTAAAATTCATCATCCGAGGAGGAGGGGATTACTGCTGGTTACAGACAACAGGAAAAGAAGCCGCTAGGTGTACATCAGAGAGAAGCGAGGAAAAAATTGTTGGCAGATATGGCAAAGATTTTAGTCTGGAAAACTGGAGTAGCTACCTTGCAAGATTAGGAATCATTGCCTAATTACATTTTGTACCTAGAGCACATATATATATTGTGGCAGGGTAACCCCACTTGTGGGTCCCAGTACCTTGCTCCCTTGGTAAGGTTTAAGATCTGGTCTTTCTGCCACAAAGGGCATTGGGGCCAGTGCCCTCAGGTCACCCTGGGCTGCCAAAACAGTCCTTTCCAGCTCTCAGCTTGGCTCTCTGGCTGCCAGGAAAAGGAGGGCCTAAAACCCCCTCTGTTCTTTTGATTTTTGTCGCAAGAATGCGATTGCAGTGTGGACGTAAGTGAAGGGTTTTTTTTTGGAAAAACGGCCATTTTTCTGAAAAAAAAAAACCCTCTGTAGTGTAGACATAGCCTTAATCTGCTCTGGTCTCCCCTCACTCTCTCTCTCTCCTTCCCTTCAAGGAGGACTTCCTTTTAAAAGGCGCCCCTGCAGCTTCAGGTGAGATCAGCTGGCCCTGATTAATTTATAGCAGCACTATCTCATTTGCTCCTGATTGACCAGGGCTGTTGCTGCCTTAGAGCTGCTGTAACTTATTGATCGGAAAAGATAAGAGCGTTGAATGTATCGGACTTCTCAGAGTAGGACAAATGCCATCTCTAAGACCTATTCAATACTATAGTTGATCTTAGTCAAAAGATCAGTTAGAAAGGGCCTCTATTAACAAATTCCTGTGATGACCATAAGATCTAGAACCATATTTCTTCAGTTGCCTCAATTACATTTTGTGCCCACAGTTGTAGTTAATGGAGGGATGAAAATTAGGCAAATAATTTAAACTGATTTATTACTGATTTAACATCAGAAAGAAAAATGTTTTGGGTAAACATGAAGCACATTTTTAGTTATACTGAAATAGATCTGCCAATGGGAGTTGCAGGAAGCGGTGCAGGCCAGGACACTGGCAATCCATAGCCAATGGGAGCTGCATGCACCTGTAACTGTGGAGACACAGGTAAATATAGCAGCAGTGGCCCCCCAAGGGCTACCCCTGGCAAACCACATCCAGTCTATAGGCCAGTTATTGCACACCCTTGCTATAGAGCTTCTAACTCACAACTACATGGTTATTTTCAGTAATTCTACAGAGTAAAAATCTCCACATCCTGTTTTGTCACAGCTTTAGAAATCTCAATCTGGCTATAACAAATATGGGCATTTTCATTTTTTTCTTTTATGTAACTGTTTGGTTTGGATCCAACTATATCTCATAAATATTCAGTCATTGGATGTATCAATATAACATCTGAAATAAATGTGTTCTGGGATAATGAATAGCCTATACTAAAATTAAACATTAATTGATAAACAGGAAACACTATCAAGATGTCATCCATAAAAATCTTTTGATGTTTAATCAGCATTAAAAGAGGAACCAACTTTCAGTGTCCTACTTTAGGCATCAAACTGTTGGTCACCATATATGTGCAGTCTCAAATTCCAGTGTTAAACAAACTTTATTTTCAAACACATTTCAAAGTGAATTTCTGGTGAAAAGTTTTTCTCACCAGATGAACTTCCTAATTAATTGGTTATGGATGCTATAATTTACAAAGAAGGCTTGTTTAAAATGCGCTGTTAAGAGTGATTAGCTTAGAAAGATTAAGGGATGACTATATTAAGTCACAAGCCTTGTTTTTTTTTAAGACATTGTAAAATAATGATTAAACTTTTTAACTGCCTTCAATCAGCGTAGGAGAATGTAGGAATTGCTTCACAGACTCAGATCAATGGTCTGTCTATCTCTGACAGTGTTCCGTACCGAATGCCTCAGAGGAGACTACAAGAAACTCCATTTATGGAATAAAATATTCTAAGAGAAAATTTCTTCTTTGCCTTGCTGGTCGGTTGATGTCCTAAAGCATTTTTTAAAAATCTAATACAATGTAATAATGATATTATCCTGACAAAGGTATTTAGTCTGGTCAGCACCAGTCATTAATATTTTATTGAAACAATGGTATAGGGAAGTTAAACAAGTTGTCCTGTATTGTACAACCAGACTGTGCCAGAGGTTGAGAGAGCATGAACCTCCATCATCTGCATCTTAGCCTGTGTCATAAACTGGGGCGAGTGGCCAGTCCTAATGATTAGAGCAGGAGCCAGGGGTCAGAGCCAGAAGCAAGAAACCAGTAATCAGTGCCAAATCAGAAGACCAGTGAGGAAGCAATGCTAGAACAGACTGGGCAGCACAGAAGCAGGCTGGGAACAAGGTGAGAACAGGGCAGGACACGGTAACCTCAGGAGAGATCGTAGTTGTGGGTATGTACTTAGAGCAGCCAGCTAGAGATCATTTATTGGGCTTAAGAGCAGGTTTGCTGGCTTCTTTGGTGGCTGAGCTGTGTTCATAGATTACCTGGGGATGAGACAGACGCAGCTTCAGGTCTTCATTCCTGACATCCTGGTTCAATAATTTTGCCCCATGATACGTAATAGAATGTAACGATGGCACTAGGAACCAGGAAACATTCTCCGATGATTGCGCTGAAGCCTGTATAAAGTAGCAGCAACAGCATTGGTTACACCAGCTCCAAAGGATTCAGCAAGGAGCTGCATGTGCTGAATACATAATGAAAAGTGAGAATCATTGTCTGAGGTCACTGTGGTTTCAACACAAACTCTACATTAAAAAGCAATCCAAGATAAGACAATGGGAGATGATTAAGCACACTATGGTAGCCTTGGACTAACCCAGGAAGTGTTTGTTATTAATGGCTTCCTCTGAGACTGTGGCATTGATGTGACCTTTGGGGGGCAAAATATCAGAATAAAATACAGCAAGGTTAGGTTCATTTTGTGTGTGCAAACATATATGTTTCCCTATCTGATTTTTCTAAAGTCCTGCTTACTACACTTGTCCTCTGGCCTATTAGCCTATTTTAATGGAATTTGATCCTGGTCCAGATTTTTTTTAAATATTATGAACAATCAGCTGATCACAAGAGATGACATTTTGTGCTGCAATCGAACATTAACGACACATGAAATTTTGATGCTGTGAGGTCCACTCTGTCTGGTTTGGCCGCACATCCAAAATCTGAACTGGAGCCTTCATATAGCCCACCCCCAAATACTACCTGCTGAGATAGGGTTGGGATGCAAAATTTGATTTCAAACACATTTATGCTTTCCCAATCCAGGGCATGACCTGGTGTCAGGCTAGTTTCCAGGGCCGGTCCTAATGAATTGGCAGCCCCAGGCAACCACCCGGTTCGTCCATAGGGTGAAAAAAAAATGCTGGAGGAAATTTGACGAGCTGAAAAAAAAATGTGTTGGGGAGGAACCAGGGAAACCTGGGGGGAAGATTTGGGAGGTCGGGCTGAAATATGGTCACAGCCCACTCCTAAGACCAGCACTGTTGGTGGCCCCTTGAGTTTCTTGCACAAATCAGAGTGGCATTGATTCTGATCTAATTTGCATAAGCTGCTACCAGCCTCAAGGGGTTTTTTACAGCAGCAAGGGTATCGGGGTAAAAAGGTCGTGCTCTCTTTACTCTGGCCATGCCTCTTGCACTCAGCTAATCAGGGAATCCTCCCTGACCAGGATCTTTGCATCACAAAAGTGGAGCAAAACTGCCCTATTTCAGTGAAGGATCAGAGTTGCTCACTCCATCTCTGTGGGCAGCCTCTTCTTGATTTACCTCGTCTGTCCCAGTTTAGAGATGGTCAAGACTGAGCATTATCAGAATGTCACATTTGCAGGACTATTCAAGATTTAGCCATTCAGCAGCCCATGGTGGCAAGAGCTCTGTGAGAGGATGGTGGTATTGGTGTCCTCCCATGCTGTCAACATAGATTTTGTAACAGAAAAGTCAACTGTTGCCCCAAGTATTGTTAGGCACAATAGAAACCAGTAGCTAGTGGGAGATCGCATGTAAACATCATTTTTCTTTTAAAATGATTATGACCACTATGCAATTGTTTTCATTCTATGCTGACGTTAGTCCCGAGTCATACTGAAACAGTAATCTCTAGAAGCTGACAGTAGTATAACAGGACACCGGCCATTTATGCACCGCAGCTCTCTCCTGCTGAGCGTGCTGCTTTGTTTCAGTTGAACAGTCCATCTCTGTCCTCCTGAACAGCTTTTCCTTTGCTGATTTATTGACTTTGCAAATGTTTTCCTTCTTGCTTTCTGGTCTGAAATGCAAATAGCTGTGGAACCCGTGCCTGAGAGAGCAGAGCAAGGTTCTTGTTTCCTCTAGCAAAGCTGACCGATTTCCAGTCAGTCTCTGGCTACTGTTCTACCTGTGACCTGTAGCACCTGTACAGCAACAAGACTTGGACACCACTGTCCTGTAAATAATTTGTCATAAACTGTTGACAGCAAAAGTTTCTCGGGTTTTTCCAAAGAACTTCGGCCTCTGCCCTGGCACTTCTCCTTTAGTGAAGGGAGGAGGTTTTGGATAGCAGCCCCTGTCTCCAACAAATCGCTCTCTGTTTCTCTCTGGATATCTTGTACTTATTTCAACAAAAGCAATTGAACCAAACTCCACATAAATAATTACCAGGTGTCAGGAATCAGATGGCCCTGGCCCCCCTGATACAAGCTGCATATGACTCTGCATTTATTTATTTTGCATCTGACTCTGAGCCCAGATTTTTAAAAGCTTGGTCTCTGAAACTTAGAACAGGTGTTCATCAGAAGGTCTCTTGCTTAGAAGGCTCCCTAATGAGCTCTCTGAAGAATGAAGGATAAGGTGCATTCTTGCTGATGAAAGAAGGTGCAATTTCCAACCCTTGGAACTGCTAGGCAGCTCACCAAGGTTGTTGTATCACTTCCACCTTCTTCTAAAGGGATCAGCTTCAAATCCCAACCACAGGGCTGTGTCTCCATTGGCACGATCTTGCGCCAAAGTGGCCGCTTTTGCACGAAAACATGCTGCCTGTCTACACTGGCGGGGAGTTATTGTGCAAGAACATTGACGTTCTAACATGTGAAATCAGTGCTTCTTGTGCAAGAACTATGATGCTCCCACTCAGGAATAAGCCCTCTTGCGCAACTGTTCTTGTGCAAGAGGCCAGTGTAGACAGGCAACATGAATTTCTTGCACAAGAAAGCCTGATGGTTAAAATGGCCATCGGAGCTTTCTTGCGCAAGAGAGTGTCTACACTGGCACGGATGCTCTTGCGCAAAAGCACATCTCTTGAGCAAAGGCACATGCCAGTGTAGACGTTCTCTTGCGCAAATACTTTAACGCAAGAACTCTTTCGTTAAGAGTATTTGCTCAAGATCATGCCAATGTAGACGTAGCCCAGGTGTATAGAAGCTCCCCTGGTGGAGGCTGCTTGGGTAAAGTACTGATTCAGAGCCCAATGCCCTTCAGTATATGTGCCTATATTCTTCTGGGCCATTCCTATGCACTTTCAGGGCTTCTCCGGTGAACACGGAGTCCAGCAGTTGAGTGGAGGTTGTGTGTGGTTTGCAGCAGCAATGTGGGTCTTTCTGCTGTTGGGACCCTGGAACCTCTCTTCAGCCAGCAGGCAGCTTCCAGTGCCATCCTCCAAAGGCAGTTTTAATTTCACGTTACAGCTCTTGCCTTTTTTCTGTAGAGCATTATTAGCTCCAAAGGGAGTGAATTGAGGAAGCCAACAACAGGGTAGCAGTGAAGCATCTCCTGATATGGGTAAGTGGGCAGGCCAAAGGTTTAGCTCTAGCATTTGCACCAAAGGATGAACATGTGTGAAACTTGTCTGATTTTGTGGCCCCAGAACTGTCTGTGTCACATAGCTTGGCAAGCAACACTGACACTTTTTAGTATTGGCTGCTGAGAAATGTAGAGAGATAAGAGAAGTGTGCTGCTGCTATGTGACTTGGGACAGATGCTATGCAGTGTGGAAGGGAACTAGGGGCTAATGACTGCTAATTGTTGGACCAGGGTTACTGTAGAGCTCTGCTCTCAAGCTGCCAAAACAGGGAACAAGCCTATTATTACTGTTTTTATGGGGGTGGTGAATAAAATAGGACCTATCCCTTAAAATTTTTCAGGGGATTCTGTATTCTTTAATTTTTTTTAAATATCACAGATTTGTTTTCCAGAGAGTCTTCCTTCTCAAAATGGGTAGGTCAAAGGTTGTATGAATTACATTCCTTTCAGTCTGTATAGAGCCTAGCTATTAGAGGGCATTGTGATACCACATAAAACTTTACAGGGAGGTTTCATTTATATTATTCAGCACTCTATAATATTGGTTCATAGTGACCTGAAATTATATATTAAACAGATATATATATCACTTTAATTATGACATAGTTTGCTTTGTAACAGCTTATTATAGCTTCATCAGAATTATGTACATAGAAAGTTATTTAAAATACAGCAGCAGTGGTAGTGATTGCTGCTTACATTTTCTTAAAGCGAAATATAATGCTCATAAAAGGTGTCATTATCATCCCTGAAAAATGAAGACCTTTATTTACCCACAAACTAGGTGCAGCACAGGCTGTAGCAATGCAAGCTTTCCCCATAACTCTGTGTACCGCAATAGTGTACTTCAACCACAGACGACCTCTACTGGTGATAGGGTAAGTCGGTCTTCATGCCTACTGCAATCTTTGAACTTTCCGTAGGATAGTGATATTGTGATAATGTTCATTGTCCTTTGGATGTCTGTCTCATAAGAGAACATTGCTCTCAGATGGCATAGTGTCTTGTTTAAGTGCTACAGAATCTGAGCATCTTCATGCTGGGAATTACAAATATAACTGAGTTTATACTAGGTGAAAAGTGCTTCTAATGTTATGCAGACCCACATGTCAGTACAATATCTATGTTTTGTTTGTTTTGCATATCTCAAAGTGACATGTTTGAGAGAACAGCTACAAGAATGAATGTAGGATTGAAAAGATACTTTATGTTAAGAAATTCAAGGGGATCCATCTATTTAATCTGGCCTTAGAATTTATGAATCCAAGAATACTGGGGACTAGTCCTCAAAGCTCCATGGGTCCCCATTAATTTTACTCCACTGATGTTAACGGATTTCTGTCTGCTTATGTTAACAAAGGCTTTATATCTCAACACCAATATCCCTAGGCATTCAGTTTCTCATGTGTAACACATTTGCAAGTAAAAGCAAAATTTTAAGTTTTTTAAAATTATGGTCTCATACAAAAATAAATCAGACTAAACTGTACTGCATCACAACAAAGACATTTCAACACACACTTAAAAAATCAGGAATCATGAATGTAACTCCAATTGTATGTACTGTAATGGGTCTCTAATTCCTGTGATGGATTTTGGTGACAATTTAAACCACAAAAGTTACGCTCCAATCTACAGAACCCTATAATAGAACTGTAGTTTTAATGGAAGTACTTTGGAATGGATATTAATCAATATAACACTTGGTTACTGTTACATTTACCTTCCTGCTTCATGCTTCATATCAACTTCTCCTCTCCTCATCTGTCCGATGGTTTTTGTCCTACCTTTACGATTTCACCTTACCCTCCCTCACTGACAGCGCACAAAAGGTACATCATAAAAATATTACTTGCTTTTCTGAAATAACATTGTTCTTATGCATCTTTCCAATGTACTGTATATTTCTGATTGCAGAGCAGTACAGAATGATCGAAATACCATGTATGTATGTGTGATTCTGGGTATGAGCAAGAAATAATATACTACAAGGTGAAAGTTCTTCCAGTACTTGCTATTGCACTACACTATTTAAGTAATTAAGCCACCTTTTTTCTAACTGCTTGCTTGTCTTATTTATTTTTAATTTTAAATACATACTTGTGAATAATGCTGCAGTATTGCTCCCTGGCTGAATTTCAATTTCCATGATTACATTTTGCCTATCTAAAATACCCCCTGAAGTTTCAATTGGCTATAATAGTCTTCCCTTCCTGACTTGCACGGTTGGATAGTGTTGCTTTGTTCTATTTAACAACTAATGCATTTCACTCCAAGGGTGGCTGCATTTCAAAGATGGCTAAAAGATCCATGTGTATATTTTTATATTAGTTTCTTAAGTACATTTTAGAATCCTTCAGGATGAAAGGTATATAAGAAAATATATTATATTACAGATGTCTCATAAAGGAACACTTGTAAAGGAATACATCTATAATATAGATAGATAGCAATTGTATTTTATCTAGCATGAATACTTGTTTTATATTTTACAGATTAATCCATTTTTATTTTTTTTAAAATGTCCATTTGTACAGTATTACATTTATACCCTATTATTGTCTCATTTTAAAAGGAAGTGAGTTTTAAAAAAAAGTGCGTAATTCAATGCTGCATTATTACTACAATACTGTATAATACCAAGGAAACTCAATTAATGTTTAACAGGTCACAGCTCTCACAGACCAGAAGAACAAAGGAGCCATGAGTTAAAGTAAACCATTGTCCAATTTAGTTAAATTATGCACTTTAAATAGGATAGTTTGATCTTGAAGCCTTTTTTATTTACCTATCTTTAAAGCAACTAGCATACAAGAAGTGTTAAGAGCATACAGTGAATATTATTGCAGGAGTCATTGCCAAGGTCAGATCACAGTGTTCTCAGTCTAGAGTAATAAAAATAATGCAGTGGATTGGCACAATCAGCCAAATGCTGTCACCCTATAAATCTATCTGCCACCAGCACAAAGTATTTAAAATTAAGTTTCTATCCTCTCTGTTTATCTTTTTCATTTTTCACATATAAGGGCCAGGCTGGTATAAATCAGGAATAGCTTCACTGAAGTAATTGAAGATGCACAGTACTGCAAGGGCCCTGTACTCTCTCAAATGTTTTGCTGGGTCTTGCACTCTGTCCAGAGATCTAGGCAGGGTTTTGAGGAAGAAGAGGGATGGCTAATTTAAGGAATCAGTGGGATGCGGAAGTTTTTTCTTCTGCCAGGTCCATTCATTTCTGTACATGAACCCTGGCACATTATCAGCCAGGTATTTTGTAACTAACCCGGTTAGTTCATTGCCAGGCTCCAGAACCCCTATCTCTCTCCTATATCTTGGCTGGAGATAGACATTTAGACATGTTTGACCTGGAGGTGCACAAAGGCAAAAATACAAATAATTAAAGGCTTCTTTTTTTTTTCTTTTTTTTTAAATAACCATGGGTTAACACAAATCTTTATTTTGGCATTCAACTAAGACAAATAAAAGCCATGTAACTTTTGAGCATACAAAATGTCCTGGAGTTCTATTATAGTTAGCACATTTTCCTATATAGAGGTAGGAACGATTACTAGTGAATAACTAGATCCCATGGGATTGAAATGTGCTACTGCAATGATGCACAAGGCAAGTATAAAAGGAAAAGGAAACAGGCCAACTACCAACAGCTGCCATACTTCAAAGGGCACCTCTGGAGCATGGATTTTTTTTCTTTTAGGAAAATGAATGGACAGCAGTTTTCTAAGTTGTTCATGATGCTGCAGAAAGAATCTGATCAAAACACACGTAAGCCTAAAGCAATTATCTTATTCCCTCCCCATTGTGCCCCAAAATGTCCAGTTTACATCACATAACAAATGTAGAATGATCACATGCCCTAATCGGTTACCAAGCCTATTAGGTAGCAGATGAGAATCATGTTATGAGGACAGTGTTTCCTTGGAGGAGGTCATTTTCTATCTGTGTCTCATTAGTTTGAGCTATTTATAATCACTTAATCAGTCAGGCACTAAAGAAGGTAAAGCCTTCTTGTAGGAGTCTATTTTCAAGGGGGTACTTTCCACATCAGACTGGGGCTTACGTAGATTGGTAAACATCAGATACAGCACCACAGAATTCCTTTGTGGGTGTGGTGATCAATAAAGGAATGAGGTAACAAATGGGCCTGACCAGCCCAGCCCTGCCCCAGCCACAGCTCGCTGACAAAGGAGGGTTACTCACAAGCATTGAAGTAGACTGGATAACTTTTCTGAACTGCCTCTGTCTCTCATTCTTTTTGCTGGGGTAAGAATGTAAGGCTATAAATATACCCAGTTTGTATAGATTTGATGCATCTGAATGACCAAGCACCAGAGTGTTCTCTTCTTGGCAACAGTATAAAACTGAAATGTCTCCAATGAATTCAAAGAGAGCAGTATTTGGCCTCAAATACAGAGTGAGGTGAGAGAAGCTAAAATTCCACTGCAACAGATTGCACTGAAACAATTCTATTCCTGACTCAGAAAATGTTGAGCGGGTGGGTAGGGTGGCAAAATATATCATCTTACTATCTGTTGTTGTGGCAATTGGCACTAAAAGGGTGGGTATGAGGGTACATGTGCTCCAGTGTGACTCTACTCATGTCAATCAGGGCTTAGTTATGGAAAGTAGTTTCCTCGTAGTCTTTCTGCTGTAAGGCAGGTGTAAATTGTTGGCTGGGAAACATCAAAACTTAAGAAAGGTTCATTGATGCCATTGGCTGTCCCTTCTTCCAGATAAGTAGGAGAGGCTGTTTGAGTCTTTGACATCATCGAAATGCCTGTACCCCTGTTCAAAGAGCCTATTCCTGTGGAAGCTAAATGATGAAGGTACAGGTTTTGGACTTTATTGCAATTTATTTCTAATTATGGTATTTCCCCCCTTACTTTCTTTGGCTGATGATGCTTGTCTCAGAATGCATAACTCCAGTGCTCTTTGGGATATAAACACAGAACTGATTCCAAATCACAACCACATGTGGCACTAGTGCTACAAGAAGAAAGAAAAAAATATGTCTATGAAGCTGGATACAGCTGCATGCACTGTCCCAGCACACAGATTTCCTGGATGATGGTGAGCCCTGTGATGTAAGCTCCTGCCCCCGAGTAGCTTAGCTAAAATAATCAAATACTCTTTATTTATAGCCTGATTAGATTAGGAGTAGCTGCAGAGCTGAATGCTAATCAGGTCAGGTATAGTGTATAGACATCCACTGTGATACCAAAGATTGCAATGTGAGCCTTCAAATCCAGGCCTTTCTTTCCCAGTTGTGCTTGATGAAAATTAATAGATGCTTAGTTGTATGGGTATGAATGAACTGTATGGGGAATGAACTATAATTACTTCCATCTTGCTGCGGAGCACAGAATAAATTATGTTGATGTCTCTTCTGTATGCCTGAAAAGTGTGTCCGTTGTACCCATGTAATTAAATCTTAGGCATGATGTTATCATACAGCTGGGCTGGGGAATCTTTTTTTGGTCAGGGCCACTGAAAAACCCTCACTGACTGGCCCCCAACTGAGAAGAAGAGAAAGACACTCCTTACATTCCTCTCACACGTCAGAGCCTGGGGGGAGAGAGCGGTCCAGTCCGGCCCGGCCCGGCCTACTAGATTTTGTGTGCTCCAGCCCTGCAGTGAGCCCATAGGGGAGGGCTGGAGTGCCAGCACAAGCTTCCCAGTGCTGGGGGCAGGCCTGAGCCTTGGGGGCTAGGTCCAGGCCTGAAATAATACAGAAAGAGCTTGTGGTAAATGTACAAGTCTAATAGCACCTACATTCTGAGATATTATGGGGACATGAGGAGCAGCATGTGAGGGAAAACTGTATGTGTTGGTTAAAGCAGAGGATGAAGAGTCTTCACTCCTGAGCCATGTCCTGGGCTTTATGTCATCACGTGTAAAACACTTAAATGTTTCATGCCTCAGTTTCCCCCACTTTAAAATGGATCTAATAATCTTCTCTACTTCACAAAAATGTTGTGAGGCTCAAACAAATTGTCTGCAGTGTTTTGATGTCCTTACATGAAGCAACAGCTCTTTGAGGCAAACCCTAAGTGAGTCAGGGTTTAATTTGGATGCATTATGTTACTACTTGTGACACTAATGGGTGCTACAGGTGTGCATCAGTGTGGGTGAAGGGGAAATCTGCTCTTTTTCTCTGATGGGCAGAGGCATGTCTACTGATAGTGCTTCAACATAGCTGCTGAAGCACCTGCACATCCTCATTTGGCAATGTGTTTTTTATTTCAATTAGAGGCACAAATGAGGCCTGAAGTCAAATTTGGTGCCTATTTGATACTGGGCAGCAACCATGGTCAAGTGGGGTCAATAAGAAGTTCAAGTTTCTTCTTGCTTGTCTGAAACAGTATGTATGTCAGCATTTCTGACAAATGAAGCAAGAGTGCCTGCAACTAACCAGGTAAAGAAGCTACACTGAGGATCACATGTGAGAAGGATGGACTGTTTGACATTGCTTGAGCCTGAAATTCTTCAGCAAAGCAGCTGAGATGAAACACCACAACAGAGTCCCATTTTTCAAGTCATACTTTTTTTAGATAGTGTTGTTATTACCACATCTCTGCAAGATTTTGGTGGTCATTGCTTTGCACAGCGGCTGTGCCACAATCACAGCATTTACAGTTCTTTGGCATTCTCTCCCAACTGTTGCCACTTTAATGGCCAAATACAGAAAAGACACCAGCACATTCTTCGTGTCTACTTTTATGAGAAAAACTCTTCACTAACTGAGATCAATCACAGTCTCACTGAGATGGTCTGCTATCACTTACACGGAGGTAAATTCTGAGTAGCTGATCAAAGTGGTTGATGGGGTCATTTTGTATTTGTGCCAGTGTTGCTAAGCGCATAACATAGGGACTCTTTTTTCTAGTTTCCTCACTGGGGAGGCTGGAAACTAATGGGATGCTGCACTGGTCCAAATATAAACCAACTCTCCTGATTACTCTGCAGCTTCTATGAATTTACCCCAGTGGAAATCAGAGAAAATTCAGGCCCACAACATTGAATTCCTACTGAAGTAGTGAATGTGCTGAAACGGTGGAGCTCTCCGTATGAAGTTAGAATTTGTTGCCAAATACATACTTGCACCAAGTTTATAGAGCAGTGGTGGGCAAGATATGGCCTGCAGACCATGTTGGGTCTGCCAAGATTCACTGGAATCCTCAGGCTCAGAACAGCCCCACATCACTCTAAGAGGTCTGGGACTGCTGGCAGGCAGGGATCCTGCCTCGGGGTCCTGCAGGATTGCTGGCTGGGAGCCCCCTAGATAAGTGCCTCCTGACCATAGCCTACCTCTGGTATCCAGCTCCTCCCTCCCCACAACTCCCTGCCCCAGATCACCAATGCCTCCGGCCCCAGATGTTCCAAACCTTCTATACCTCCCTCCCCTAGGTCATACCTCCCTCCCAAACTCTCCAACCTCTCCTAAACTCCTCCTCCAGACCAGAATCCTTTCCTGCACCCATACCCCATCCTGGATCCCAACCCAGATTATAATCCGCTACTTCACCCAAATGCCCTCTCAGACCCCATGCCCTCTCCTGTATCCACTCCTTACTCAAAGCTCCCTTCTGCACTCATCCTCTGCCTCAGACCCCACACCCTCCCCATAGAAAGTGCATCCCTTGACTACTCACCAAAATCTTGGAGTAGCCCTCCCATCAAAAGTTATTGCCCACCCCTGCTATAGAGCATGATCTGAGATTTACTGGACCCTTTTGAAACAGACCAACAAAAAGCACTGGCTGATCTGCATGTTCATTCTGTAGAAAGGTGTTCCCTCATAACTTCTCACAGGCATTATTCATATTGCACGACTTTAGCGCTTTGATCTGTCAGTAAAAGGACTGGAAGCTGACAACAGCTGCCTCGGTTCCTCCATCAGGGCTTCTTCAGACTTTGGTCGCCAGAACTTCTTGTTTGATGCTGAAAGCAAAATAAAAGCAACTGCAATAAAAGTAACTAATGTAATGTAGGCTTCGAGTCATTGCTAAACATTGATGGTTTAATTTATTGGCAACTCCAGTTGGCACAAACACATTGGTTTCCTCACATGTCCTTTTGGCTAATCTTGTTGTTTAAACCAGTGTATTTGCTTTTTTTCCCCTCCCCTCTCTTCCCCAGAGAGGAGCCGGGATAGTCTTGGCACACACAGAGATGACTGAGGTGTGATTCAGAGGTGCAGGATAATTTATCAGGAAACTAATTATTTCCTTCTGTGGTTGCAGAGGCTCTCTGTGTAGATTGTGGACTCAAAACAGGTGCAGCAAACCAGCTCACATCTGAATGCAGAAGCCTTGCTCATCTTGAAATAGCTGCCTCATAAAAATAACAGCAGCCAAACAGATGCAAACAAAAAGGCCACAGGAGAGTGGTAGAATTTACCAGAGAACTGTACTATTCCTAGTTGCACATAGGCTCTTTGGAATGGATTACGGTTGTGTTCTTACTCCTTTGACTTCCATTCTCCACTCCACTCTCTTCCCTGCAGGAAGCAGGGCTATAGGAGACAAATTTTGGAAAAAAATCCCTCTTTCAGAACATCCCTTCTTCCTCGTAAAATGAGGTTTACAGGGATGCCAACAAAAGGCATCCGCTTTTCCGACTTTTTTTTTTTTTTGTAAAGCGGGCATGTTCCTTGGACGCGGCAGATCTTTTCCGGGATACATCCAGTATTCCAGAAAAGTTCTGCAGTTTAGATGTACCTCTATACAGGACAGATTTATCAGCATCCCCATATGTCAGATAGAGTTACTGTGGCACAGAGAGAGTAGCTGATTTTCTAACTCATGTGATGCACTTGTGAAGTTGCTGGGAAAAGAATCTTGTGTGCCTAACTCCCTGGCCTCTACTTGGCTCAGGTTCTAAACAAGTCTGGATTTCCCAATCACCTGACAAGTTTTCCAGCTTGAGGTATGAAGATGAGGGTTGAGTTCCAGGGATGGAAGGCTATAAGATGTTCCAGCTGTTGTGAACCAGCGATGTCATCAGCTTGATCTGAGACAACCGCAGGTCAGATTAGACAGCAGTGATGAATATAATCCGCTGTGTTACTGGGAGGGAACACAAGTACATTCCCATGGGTTGCTGTGAACTATCACTTCTGCTTGTTGTTTTTCCTTATGTAAACATGGAATTCTGGCTACACAGATTTGTGATACACGCAAATTGCAGCACATGACATTGGCAGCAGTTAACATGGGATGGGACAGGGTGGAGTGAAATTTTCCTAGTGCTGCTTTGTTATGTTGTAAACCATCAAGGAATCATAGGAACGGACCCACTTTCATTTCATGTCCTGTACTCCCTCCTGCTGTTTCCCCATACATTTTAGACATGGACATGACAACCCACATTTTAATTCCAGGCAAAGTATTGCAAAATATTCCTAATACCAAATTCATTCCTGGAGGAACTTCACTGAATCCAGTGGAGTTCCATCAGAGCTGTAAGTGGCCTGTTATAATTGCAGAGAAGAGGACTTGCATTTGTGAGCCGCAGATGTCTGCCAAACCAATTTCTCTGGCTTTTTCAGCAACAGGTGGTGGATAAGGGACATGCAACAGACACAATGGTGTTAAAGATTTTACTTTCTTGATTTGTATCAGTTCATATCAAGACAACTGGATAGATAAAAAGTGGCTAATAATATGTTCTAGTAATATAACTGTTGCTATAAAAAAAAAAAAGAAACCAATCAACAAACCAACCAAACCCTGTCCCTGTCAAAAAATTCACATAATTCAGGGCACGTCTACACAGCAGGGCTAAAGTTGAATTAAGCTACGCAACTTCATCTATGTCAATTGCGTAGCTTAAGTCGGAATCACTTAATTTGGCGTTTGGCTTTGTCTACACAGCCGGAAGTTGAAGGAAGAACACTCTTCCTCCGACTACCATTATTCCTCGTAAAATGAGGATTATAGGAGCCAGAGTAAGCAATCACCCATCTCGCCATTATTTCAAAATAATGGCTTGTAGTGTAGAGGCGAGTTATTCTGAGAGAACGCTGCACATATAATAGAGACTTGCTGCACATATAATAGATGGAACGGCCTTTCATAATCAAGATGGTGACATGCTTCATTGACAACATTCATACTGCAGTAGCTAGGGATTAACAAGTAAATTTAGCCAAATGCAAATTGCCACTGAACTCTCTCCTACAACCAAATTAAAGCAAGCCTTCCCCCACCCCCCCCGCCCCTTTATCTACAGATGTATACTCTGAGCCCAATCGTCACTTGGTATACAGTATCAGTTTATTTGACAAGGGCCTTTTACTGAAATGTGTTACTGTCTTTCAAAATTATTTTTCATTATGCGTCTTCCTTTTCTTCTCCCTGCAACTTTTGGGTTGGTGTGTGCAGGAAGATAGAAGGACAACACATTTGGCCAGTTATGATGAAGCAGTTTGACTGGGGCTCCTGAACATCTTGGAAGGACAGGGAGGAGACTGTTTTTGTTTGTTTGTTTGTTTGATTGATTGATTTGTTTAGATTGTAGCTAACAAGTCCTGCATCTTCTTTGACAGTTACTTTGTGGTCTGCATATTTTGGTTGTCTGTGTTGTCTAATTAGAGTGTAAACTCTTCAGGGTAGGGACCATCTTTCGTTCTGGGTGCAACATAATGGGGTCTCAGTCCTGATTCAACCTTCAAAGCACTACTAGAATAGTAACAGTCACAATGAATAATGACCTATGGACAGACTGCAAACATTCTAAATGTGAGATTTTCATAAATGATTATTCAATAGAGGCTATGTCTACGCTACAAGATTTTTGTGCAAAACCAGCCATTTTTGTGCAAAAACTGGCAGTATGCCCAAACTTCAAGTGCGCTTTTGCGCAAGTAAATTGGCAGAAGAGAAGGCTTTTGGTGGTAGAGTTATTCCTCCCCCCCATGAGGAATAACTCCTTTTTGCACACGATCTCTTGTGCAAAAAGGCAAGTGTGGAAGCTCCTTAAAAGCACCAGTGTTCTGATGGCCATGCAGTGTGGACGCTCTCTTGCGCAAGAGCACATCACTTGTGATGCGCTTTGAGGTCTGGGCGTGCTTTTGTGCAAGAAGTTTTTGCAGAAGAACTCTTCTGCAAAAGGCTTCTTGTGTAAAAACCCTGCAGTGTAGATAAAGCCTAGTATTGTTATTCTTAATAAGATGAAGTCACTTGGTATTATTTTTGTTGCCTGATTGAATAAGCATGCAAACCCTTCTAGCATAAAATACTGAAATTTGCACCCTGAAAACTGAAAGTGAGCACACACAAAAAGAACACAAATCAGACACAAACATGGCCAGAACACATTAATTTACAATGTAAACAATAACATTTTGCCTTATTGACCATTCTCTATTTAAAAACTAGCTACATTGAGAGAAAAGGTGTCGGAAGAAGATGGAGTATGGGCAAGAAGTGAAGAGAGAGCAAACAAATACTCTCCCTTGGACAAAAAGCCCCTTTTATGAAATGAATAGAAATGAAGAGCATGAAGTAGCTTACACTGAAGCAAAGCCAGTGCAAAGAAAGCGTAAAACTCTCCATTTTGATTGGATAGCATTTTCTTCCTGCTTTGTACTGGGATAAGTGAAGATGCAAGGTGCAGAGCAATGGAGAAGCAGTCCTGAAATGTTTTGAGCACTCTGAGGAAATGACATTGGGAACATTGATACTGTGGTGTCTGTGAATGGGTTCCTTCTTAATATCCTTTGACTCCATAAACTTTAAAGGCATGCACTGTAAAAATCAGAATATTTGACAAATGAAAATAATCCAACTGAGATCATTCAGAAATTACAATACAGAGAATCAAAAGCCTGCAATGTACATGGCTTGGGGGCCTTTGATATCCCCTGAGAATTACTAAAATTCTTTATCATTCAATAATACTCTGGGTATTTTTAATCTCTGTTTTGGGTCATCCTTCTTCCCCACCTGCCCCAGATGTTTCAACCCATGGTATTAGGTTGGTACATAAAATTATCATTCTGTGCATGGTACAATTGCACTTTTGCATTAAAATGTGTCATTGCAAATGCTTTGATACAGATTTTTTTCTGCCAATAATCACTCCATCTGCTTAACTATCCTAAGACCTGTGAGCAGACGCATTTATAAAACTGAAAAGTATAGATAGTTTGGCATATGAGCAATCAGCAGTTTCGTAGGGTTTTTTTTATGCCAAGAGGGCCTGGGAAAGCTATCCTAGGGCGAAATTACATGTGTCACAGAAATTACAGAGCACAGAAAATATTGCCTTGTAACTGTTTCACAGGGTCCCAACTGACTTTAGTGACGTTTGCACCAGTTGAAATATGTACATCCAGAGGAATGTTCCCAGAGGCAGCGCTGTTTTGCCTAGCAGTGTGTTTCTTTTCACCATGCAGACGTTCTGTAAAGAGATTAGTTGCTCTACAGAGGAGACTCAGACATTTTTACAGGCAATGGGGAAAATGTAATTGTTTTTACATTTTACAGGGGTTCCCTTACAGCTGTATTTCCATATCTTTGTACTGGGGGATTGATCTAAATGAGCAATTTTTCTTTTGTCTTGCTTCAGAGAAGAACACTAATTAATTATCTCTATTTGCTTAAAAAGATAATTAAGGAGTTTATATTGTATTCAGGTCAAAGAGTTACAAAAGATTAAATGGTTGTAAATTGTAACCTCACAGGAAGGAACCACATTAAGGTATAAACAGTAGCACAAAACCCAAAACCCATAACAATAAATAGTACATAGTTATGCTAGGGGTTATATTGCTTCAGAAGAAAAAAACACTTAGTAGTAGGATGGACAATGCTTGATACTTTAAGACGTCACATTTAAAAAGCTATTTTTTTCTTTTTGCAGATAAAGCCATCATAATAACTTTATCAGATTGGAAAAACTTAAAAAACAACAAAGAGTCTTGCAGCACCTTAGGGACTAACAAAACACATAGCTGGTATCATAGGCATAACCCACTTCTTCAGTTTCAGTTTCCAGTTTCAGACTAACTTGGCTACCCCTCTGAAGCTTTTTATCAGATTGATTAGCAATGGTAAATGATGTATAAGTCTCACCGGAAATGTGTATATTCTTTGATGTCACAGATACCAGACATCTCACAAGTTGAGGAAGAAAAGAAATATTAAAATAATACATGAAAACTGATTTATGTGCTGAATTCTCCCATCAGCTTTGCTAGTGGGGTCATCAGCTCAGCAATCCCTTTCTGTAACAGCTTTGAGGTTCAACAAGACCACACAGTTTTCCCTAAAAAAGCAGGACAGGGGATGATACAATCTCTGATCCAGGGAATTTACAGTCTACATAGACAATATAAGGCAAATTACACAAACAAAAGGCACAGATACCTTTTTTATGAACTAACTTTACTTTTTTGGGGGGAGAGGGGAGTTTAAGCACATATGTACTTGTGCAGCTAATAGGCTGTTATATTACCATATGAAATGGTTATATGGGATGAAGATGGCCTGCCTGGTACTCAATTGCCTGGCTTCTGCAGGGTCTTCTAGGAAGATTAATGTTGCTCAGACCATTTTATGTGAGAATCTGCCCCTCAGTAAAGGAGAGAGTGAAAGAGAGCTTCCAGACCTCCATTACAGCCTTAAACATCACCTTTCATTCCGATTGCTCCTTTCTGTGCGGAATAAATGTATAACAGACTTACACATCTGTTAAGTGATGTTCTTTCTGGTGGAAAATGACCCATTCTTGAGAACAGACTTCCATTGCTCAGAACTCCATTTTACATTTACAGTAGCTCAAAATGCCTCACTTCACACATCAGAAAAATGGCAGGAGAGCACAAATGTCCCTGACAAACTTCATGGCTGAAAGAGTAGCAAAGTACTAAACAAACCACTTTTTTACATCTAGCTAGTTTGGGAGCATACGTGGATGGACAGGAAAAAGGAAGTGACAAGATGGGAGACAGAGAGAATGGAGGACCCACCACTTCCTCAAATATATACACAGAAGTGCAGCATTTTCAAGTGCTACATAATGAGGGAGAGGTTTTCTAACACAAAAAGAAACCTTTTAATTCTATGTAGTGCTGGCAGCAGATGATAATAGGGATCAAGTTGAGATTGGATTAAAGACATGTGAACACATACTTCACTCAGATACTGAGCCATTATCTTCAACCCCAGATCATGCCCAGTGCTGGTGCTGCAGCTTATGCTAAGGCTTACAGAATCAGATTCCCTAATGGTTCCCCTCCTTTCCCCCCATTACCCTTGTCAAGGCTCCTTCCCCACTCTGACATGATAAATGCAGAAGTGGGGGCCCGCAAAAGTACCCCAAAACTTTATCTACCGGGCTTTGGTAAAAACTTCCCCCAAAAATCTTAACTGTAGATTTTGGGGATAAAAACTCTGCCACCACCACCCAAGTACTGATAAGAAAATCGGGGCAAGATCACTTGGGAAATCTCACCCCTAAAGTACAAACCAGGACACAAAAATTAACCAATGCCAGGTTAAGAAAAGAAAAGAGAAATAACTTTTATTATCAGTACAATATTCCTGTTGCAAGCATAATGACTAGATGGAAAAGTAACAAAGTAATATACTCATGGAGGAGAAACCCACCATGACCCAGGAGCTTAGTTACAAAAGAGAGCAAAAAGCATTTTAAATGCACAGACATCAGATCCCATTTCCCAAACCATAAAACAATAAAACCTAACGGATCTATCTAAACTTTACCCTACTTACAGAAGAGTGAAGAGTCTATTCTTGGAGGGAGACATTCTGTCTGTCCCCATCAGTAGTTGGAGAGAAACTGCCCAGAACAAAGGAGGGAAAAACCAAACATTCCTTTGTCTCCGTTTGATATTCCTACCTACATTCCTATTGGCTGAATCTACCTGACTTAGGTAAGGTTAATGCTGTAGTTCCCAGGCTGCTGGCTAACCCCCATGATCATGACAACCCTTCTCCAAGCAAATCTCAACACAAGGGAGAATCTGCATTCTTGCATCACAGAGCATCCTTTAGGCAATGTCTGCACTAGGCAATTATTTCTAAGTTATTAAATTCGACTTCTACAAATTTGAAGTTTAGTGTCCTCATTACAGGGAAGAATTGAATGTGGTCCAAGGCATGTTCTGTTAATGTGGATGCACTCTCTCAGACTCGGAACCCGAGGGAACACTCTGGATTGCTGCAGGAGGCCTCCGGCAGGCCAATTAGTTCAAATTAGCAGCACCAGAGCATCCACACTAACGTTATTTCAGATTTACAAGTTTGGGAATAGTGTTATTCCTCATGAAAAGCAGGAGTACAGTGTTCGAATTCCATGGTCCCTTATTTCAGAATAATGGGGTTGGCAGTGTGGCTGCATCGCTTACAAAAGTGATGTTGGGGGCTAATTTTGGATTAAGGTCCTAGTGTAGACCAGCCCTAACTGAATACCAAACTCCCTTCTCTCCCTGCACACATGTGACTCCATCACTGCAAGTGCATTGACTTCTGCACCTTCTGGAACTTTTATCTTCCTTTTATAATTGTATTATTTAACTCTAACATTTAAATACAGAACTCGTTTGAAAGAAGGCAGACAAAAGAAAGTTGCATTGTACTGAAGTGGTTTGGCAAGGCCTATTTTGAAAAAAGCCATCAGGCAACTGATGGCAAGACTTTGATTATTACGCTGAATTGATCTCTCTCTGAACTCACTGCCTGTGTCTAGACTGGCCACTTTTTCTGGAAAAGCAGTTGCTTTTCTGGAAAAACTTGCCAGCTGTCTACACTGGCCGCTTGAATTTCCGCAAAAGGACTGACGATCTCATGTAAGATTGTCAGTGCTTTTGTGGAAATACTATGCTGCTCCATTCGGGCAAAAGTCTTTTTCCAAAAAACTTTTGCACAAAAGGGCCAGCAGAGATTTGTTTTCTGCAAAAAAGCTCCGATCAGGGCTTTTTTGTGGAAAAGCATGTCTAGATTGGCCACGGACGCTTTTCTGCAAAAAGTGCTTTTCCGGAAAAGCATCCTGCCAATCTAGACACGCTTTTTCAAAAATGCTTTTAACGGAAAACTTTTCCGTTAAAAGCATTTCCAGAAAATCATGCCAATGTAGACATAGCCACTGTGTTTACACCAGGGGTGCATTAGTTATTTTGGATAGGCATAAGAAAAAGATCCAAAAAAAAATCCAAAGCTACTGAGAAATGACTGCAGAAGGAAAAATTCTGTTTAGACCATCTTAAATGACTAGAGGCTAAAATGCTTGTATGAGCACTAGTGCATATTTTATGAAATACTTTGCTTGGTCTCAATTCAGATATAAAATCTATTCTCAGTTGATGTAGCTCCGTGGAACTCAGTAAAGCTATCACACTACAAACAACCTGCGAAGCCCCAAGTTGTACTGTCATAATTATCTCAGAGAAGCATCCGTGTTAACACACACAAACCTATAGGGCAGGGGTCGGCAATTTTCTCAAACCAAAAAGCCAAACTACATCAAAACTCAATGGTCAACAAAAAACTAGTATAAGAATGCCAATTTGCATGACTGAAAATATAGAAATTAGTATTACTAACAATTAACATGATTAATAATAACATAAATGAATTGTACTCAAGGACTTTATGTAATGGGACTTCTGCTGCTGCATCTTTTTGAAGTTTTTATCATAACTGGTCAAATTCAGCTTCATTCATGCATTCAGGCTGTCTTCTGTCAATCTTGAATGCAAATTACCTTTGATGTTATTCAAATGAGAGAAAGCCTGCTCACGCATCTAGGTGGAGCCAAACATTGAAAGTAAGGTCAAGCTCACATTCTGCATGGAGTTGTACATGACAGGAAGTTCTTTCCAAATTTGCAGAATCAGATTGTCATCATGCTCCAATTTCTTCATGTCAGCCCATTTGTGCGGTTTTGCCAATTCTGCACATTGTTGAGCAAGCTGTTCTAACTCAGAATTCAGCTTGACCAATTTTTCCACCCAGGTATCCAGCTCCTTGAAATCTGCTATTTCCATTTCCAAATCACTGACTGAGATGTCTGGAATGATTGTCAAATCCAGTTCTTCAATGGACACTTTATGTGGACAAATCATAAAATTAAACAGAGCACTGTGTTTGTGAAAGTCAACAAAACGAGACTTAAATGCCATCAGGAGCTCAGAAACAAACCCAGCAAGCTGCTGTAAATGAAGGCCATTATATGGATTCTCTCTCTGATATGAATCATGAAACCTCAGTAATCTTTCAAAATGTGTCAGTCCTTTCCAACACCAATGGGTTAACAACTCCCAGGGCTAAGCAGAGCTTTTGAAATTCTGGAAAAAGGGGAAAAGCCTTTCTATTTTACTCCTTTTCTCCTTTCAAGAGGAATCTCACAGCAGTTCATTGTGGCTGAGTCAGTGACTGAGTTCCCAGTGCTCACAGCTCATGACATCAGAGAACAAAGCGTCTTTGCTGTTCTCATATAGGCAGTACCAATGTGTCATAGGCTACCACGCACATATTACTGCACCACATGGGTTTATTGCTGCTTGGTGACAGGGAGCAACCTAATACTTTGGTACTATTTAAACACTAATTCTATTCACAGCCTTCCCTCTTTCCCTGTGGAACAACTCTCACATACACAGCAGAAACATAGAAAAATAATTCAGCTGATGAATGAGTCGTTTTTTATTGTTCTGTTTCATTAGTTCTCTTTATTTTTAAATGGTGGTAAAATAAGCATCTTTCCTCTGGAAGAGAAACACAAGACTCCAAACCAAAAAGCAAGATTAGATGTTAACTGCCACTACAAGCTATTTTGACATAATGCTGAGCTGGAGGACTTCTTGCTCCATCCCATGGTAACCCTCATTTCACAAAGAGTAAGGGAAGTCGAAGGAAGAGTGTTAAGCTATTTTGACGTAAACTATGCAATTGACGTAGCTGAAGTTGTGTAGCTTAATTTGACTCTAGCCCTGCTGTGTGGTCATAGCCTGAGGCTGCATTATTGTAAGTTATACAGTGTTTTGTCCCTCTACTGCAGAACTTTATGGTATGCTTTTTAAATGTACCATGTGAAATCTTGTGTGCAGTCAGGCCACCTATGAGTTCTGGGAAGTCACAAAATGTTCC
The DNA here is from genome assembly GCF_049634645.1 of Pelodiscus sinensis. NCBI lineage: Eukaryota > Metazoa > Chordata > Testudines > Trionychidae > Pelodiscus > Pelodiscus sinensis. Next base: position 95,981,406 of record NC_134713.1, on the reverse strand, counting down.
CTTTAGTGTGGAAATCACTTAGACACACTAGTTTGCATTGGGAAGTGAAAAAGAATACAATAACCAGTAGAAAATGCTTGTGCCTTCTTCAGGCGGGACCTTTCAGCAAGGGCAGCAGGAACTGCCCTCATATCAGCTCTGAAAAGAAAAGAGAGTCTAAATAGTGGAAATTAATATCCAGAGTTAATGTCCTAGTATAGTCATAGGAAAAGGGACAGAGGTGACTGGTGCTTGTGGGATGAGGGGGTACAGGAAGGGCCACCCAAAGAGGCAGTAGGGATAGGTGGGGAAACCTCATTTAGCAATTACAAATTGGTAGGAGCATAGGGGGCAGTGAACTGCTTGAGTGCTACCATAAATCACCTATGAGAGTAGGGACCTTGAATTTAAAGTCATGCATCTGAGAACAAAATGCCAGTATTTCAATGGAATGATGACAATGTATCGGTGAAAGGATAGTTTAGTATACGTAGAGTGGTATATATATTTCTCTGAATACCTTACATGAAAATGTAAGGCTCCTACCTCAGTTAGTATATGTTACTTTTAAAACAGAGATTACATGATAGAGAGAGGGCATATATTCAAAACATTTTTATTTTTTTGTCAGGAAAAATCCCAAAGTCATAAAAATATAATATATCTGTAGAGGTTAGCAGACATATAATTTACTTTCTGAGCCCGTACACTGTACTCTGTCTTCACTCCATACAGTAACTCACTCAGGGTTTATGAGTGGCACAATGCTCCAGAGAGTCTGTGGTTATCTTTTCTTTCAAGGCTAGAGTGATAGCCACTGTGGTAACTTGAAATAGCCTCACAGAAACTTCCACAATACAATAATGTGCAGGAAGGGAAAGAACTGAAAAGCCTATAGGTCATTGGGGGAAAAGCTTTAAACAAAGTATTTTATTGCAAAATATCCCAGCTGAGCTGCGGAAGTCTGTTTAGTCGGTTCTTTATGGAAGGAATCTGAGAAGCATAGGTGTTTATATTCTCCCTTGGCTGCTACACTTTAGATTTTTGTGCTTCTAGGAGAACTTAAGATGCATAGACCAAAACAGTCACCCAGAGAGAAATTAATGGCAAACTATGTTAGATGCTCTCCATGATTATGTGACTGTATAGTTTGTTGAATACCCCGTATACAACATTTAGTAAAGTAGTCTTACATATCAGTGGTATCCGCTCTTTTCAGACTATTGGCTGAACATATTCTTTCAAAAAGGCCAGAGAGCCCCAATCAATACTAAGAAGCACAATCTCTGCACTTTCCATTTGTGCCAGTTGGGCAGCACAAAAGTCTAGCCACAAGTCTCCTGTTGGGGATTGCCCTAGCATGAGGGATACCAATAGGAGAATAGCTAGCACAGGTAGTTCTTAGGCCTTTCCATTCCCAGTCCCTGATTCACCTCTCCTGCAGGGGCTGCATGTAAAATGTGCTGCATGCTTGCTGTCCTCACTGGTGGATACTCCCTTGGGTACGTCTAGACTGCAGGCTTCTTTCGAAAGAAGCTTTTTTGGAAGAGAACTTCCAAAAAAACTTCTTCTCAAAGAGAGTGTCCACACTGCCAAAGAGCATCGAAAAAGCGCATCTGCTTTTTTGAAAGATAGTGTGCATACTGAATGGACGTTATCTCGCAATCTCGCATTTAAGCCGTGATTACTGTTGCAAGAATCACAGGTCCGATGATGCATACCCAAGGGGGGGAAGGACAGAACCAGTTGGACCATTTTAGCAAATAAAAGATATTTATTTATAACAGTGATGAATTTTTAGTATTTATTCTAAGATTTTTAATAGACCGTGTTAATAATGAATTTACAGTATTTATTATATTCTACGATTTCTAGTTAAATGTGTCAGAAATACAAGGATGGGAATGGCAAGGGGAATCATCTCTAGTCTAAAAATATCCATCTACACTAATTAATAAAAATAATAACTACAAACTCTATGTACTGCCAAAAACAAATACAGTACAACACTAAGCTTATACAACAAAGAAAATCAAATCATACATACCAACTTACACAGCACACGGAACATTTCAAAGATATTGGTTCGGTTGCGAAGGACTTGGTTATGCCCGAGAGTCGAGGGAGGGTGCTGGTCGGTCAATCAGGCCGGCAGCAATTTGGAGTATATGGGAAGGCACACGCATGGTGGTACGTGTGTTGCAAAGACCTCCTCGAGCGAACTGTGCGATGGGTATTTATCCCCAAGTCTGTACATCGCTTTCCCGCGCTTGCATATTACCAAAGATGGCCCAACGGTCACCAATAGGGGTCTGTGTCCCAGGGGTTGGGCCGAAACTGTGCAGGTTTCATGCGACCAGGTAATCCCCGCAGTTCTCAGGGCAAGGTGATGGGTGGGAGAGTCTGAAGCTATTTTCCTCTTTTCACACCTTCCCTTTTTTCTAAAGGCAATGGTATGCAGGAAAGGTGCAGCCAGTTTCTCCCAAGGAGTACTGCAGCCCACTATAGCAAGAGCAGCCTGGCCAAACTTTTTACTGGGGGGGGGCAGTTTTTTTTTCTAACAATTACTATGGATGGAGTGGCCACCAGGGCACCTGTGTTTTTTCCTCTTTCTGTTCTTTTGAAAGAACTCCCTTTTCCCCGTCCACACATGCCTTTTTCTGAAAGAGCACTTTTGGAAAAGGCTTCTTCCTCGTAGAATGAGGTTTACCAATGTCAGAAAAACCCCTGAATTCTTTCGATTTTCTTTCTAAAGAAAGCGATTGCAGTGTGGATGTAAGTGAAGTTTTTTCAGAAAAATTGCCATTTTTCTGAACCCCCCCTCTGCAGTCTAGATGCACCCTTGGAAAACCATCACTAGCTGAGGTAAGAGGCAAATAACTTGCACTGGGGCCAAGACAGAGATTCAAGGAGCTGTAAATGGTTGTTGGTTCTTGGCTTCTTTCTCCCGCCCCCCTCTTCTGAGTGAAACCTACAACCTATTTAGAAACTTGGGAGGTTCAGAAAGTCTGGACGAGCTTCACACAAGCACTTGAACTTCTGGATGCTTTTCAGAAAGAAACCTGATCTCTGCTGCTTTCAAGGTTTTTCCATCAATTCTCTCTCCATGAGACATGATCGTTTGGGAGGGTTTGTATATAAGTACGGATCTCTTCTATTTACTTTTATAGGCCTTCTAGATGAGATTGTTGTGTAAGCAGTGAATTTTCTTATAAGTAAAGCGCATTTAGGAACTGACTCGATATCATTTCTTACTCTCTGAATGGGAGTTTTATGGGAATTCCTAGAAAAGCAAGTAGAAGGGAAAATATCAGTTTTGAATTTGATTTATATCCTACTCATAATACAGTATAGATTAATATTTGTAAAGTCAAATACTTATGAGTTGTTGAGATAGAGTATACTTTAGGAACTGATGTTGTCTAAAGAAAGGCAAGCCTTGAATACCCAAATTCAGGAATAACCAAATTCAGATCTCGACCCACTGCCGAACTCCTTGACAACCACAAGAGGCAGTCAAGTAAAGGGATTTTTTACTCAAAGAAAACTTAGTATATAGATTTAAAAAGCACAGGAATTTTCCATGCAGTGGAAACAACAATAGAAAAGCCATGACCTTGGGATGATGCCAGGCTGCTGAATAGCTTGTCTATTGTGTGGGAACAGCTGACTTTTGCACAGGAAGCAATCCCTGTGAATTAGAGATTGCAAAACCCCTGCCTCGACTTTTTGTACGTGTGTAAGTAAAAAGGAAAACTCACTGAAGTCTTGTCTTTCTAAATGCTTAGAATTTCATCTAATGCGAACAAGGCCAAGGAATGGACATTAACATTTGCACCAGCAGCACCTTCATGGGCACCTTCATTCATCTAGCACCCATGGCGATGGCAGTATATCCAAGGAAGGTCATTTTAGGAGAATGTTTTTAGTCCGGTTCTCTTTCTGCCCTTTTTAGTCCAGTTCTCTTTAGCCTGCCATTACCACCTGATATGCTTTCTATTTCCTCCCTCACACTCTGCCCCCATGCCACTTTCTCCCCACCAGTGCATACTTGAAGTTTAGCCCTTGCTGAATACTTGGTTATACACTTTGTGGGTCAGACCCTTTGCTATTGCACTAGATAGAACTGCAGCCATTTACACCAGTTGCAGATGAGACTTTCTGTTTTTAACTGACATGAGTTTATCCCAGAATGTCACAAGCAAGGGTGGAATTTTGTTTTTAACATTTACTTTTCCTCCTGCCAGATTAGGTCCTCTCAACCTTTTATGTTCCTAGAAGGACTATCACAGTGTATTGATTAGTTAGATGTTAAATTAATGCTAGGCAGGCCATTGTGTCAGCTTCACATTAGATCCTCTATTCTAACTCGCAATGGTGAAAAGCTTCTATCTCTACTGCCTTGGGCATGCAGGGAAAACATGAGAGCAGCATCAAACTGCTTTCACGTGGGACATATAAAAAATCATAGGCTTACTCACCGACCATTAGTTGCGTTCAATTGATAGCTCCAAACTAAATGTAGGCCGTGGACAAACGTGAACAAGAGAGAGGACAGGAAAAGGAAACAAAGGAAAGGAAAGAGTGCACGCTCCTTTTATACACAGGCCACGTCTACACTTACAAGATTAGAGCAACATAGTGCTGCTGTAAGAGCACTTGTGCAGCCATGTTATGCCGACAAGAATGAGCTCTCATGTGAACACACTAAAACCAGCTCTATGAGAGGTGAGAGAGCACTGTGCACAGGTGTGCTTAGACCAGCAAAACTTACATCACTCGGGGGGGAGGGTATATTTTTCCACACCTCTGAGTGACAAGTTTTGTCAACACACATGCTTGGGTAGATATGGCTTTATGATTAGATTCACGGATAGGATTTAGGTGCCCAGTTGTCCCTTCAGATGCCTGAGGGCTGTCTACACTGAAAAGTTATATCAGCATAACCATGTCTCTCTAGGATGTGAAACTCCCCCCCCCCCCCCGAGAAACGTAGTTAAGCTGACTTAACTGCCAGTGTAGCTAGCATTAGATCAAGAGAAGACTTCTTCCATTGACCTGCCTACCACCTCTCCAGGAGATGGGTTAACAATATTGATAGGAAAGCCCCCTACTGTTGGTGTAACACATGTCTACACTGAAGCCCCTCTCAGGCTGTGTCCAGACTCAGGGGTTTTTTCGAAAAAAGTAGCCTTTTTTCGAAAAAATTTCACCTGCGTCTAGACTGCAGCCGCGTTCTTTCGAAATTAAATTGAAAGAATGTGGCTTTTCTTTCGACGGTGGTAAATCTAATTCCTCGAGGAAGAACGCCTTTCTTCGAAAGTGCTCTTTCGAAAAAAGGCATTCTTGAAAGCAAACAGAGCTTTTTAGAAAGAGAGCATCCAGACTCACTTGCTGCTTTCTTTCGAAAAAGCGGCTTGCTTTTTCGAAAGTTCCGTGTATAGTCTAGACGCTCTCTTTCGAAAGAGGCTTTTTCGAAAGTATCTTTCGAAAAAGCCTCTTTCGAAAGAGGCTTGCAGTCTAGACATAGCCATAGTGCCACTGTAGCAATTTAAGTGTAGGCATAACTTAAGTCCAAGATTTATGTTCCACTGGCATTTACAGCTGCTACCTGTAGTGAATTCCCTCTCAAATTTTCAGCAGTAAAGTCCCGTAGGTTGACCTGGCATTCTCAGGGAAACTTGGTAGCTGGCGCCTGTGGATAAACTGTCAGCATAATAGGTAATGGTGATAGCCCCAAATGTAAAAAAAATAGGCTTCCAGGTCCAGATTGCAAGTGCTTTTAAAATGTTCATATCCATGGTTTAGACTCCGTCCTTATATCTGCCCTTCTTAGCAATATAATCTCTCTTGCTGTAGTTTGAATCTTCATGACACATTTCATGCTAAAAAAAAAAGTAGATTTTTTTGACAATTTATATAGTGCCCTGTAACAGAGAAGGTAATGTATTCCCCAGAATTTAGCAAGAACATTTGCTTCTTAGAAACTGTTACTATTTACCCTTATAGTGTCAAGTTCAATTATGTACCTACATGTGCTTCATGCAAACAATAACACATAAATCACTCATATGCACATGAAAATAATCTTTTATGAAGTATTTTTACTTCAATCTTTGCTAAACACCTACAAATGTATATAATTATAAAACTTTGCTAAAAACAAAAAAGCTAACAACCTCCCTCCCCCCCCCCAAAAAACAAAAAAAAAACCCCAAAAAAAGCTGAACTAGAATTTTAACTTGCAGCACAGTGAAAATAGAAGCACTGATTTTTTCAGGGCTAAACTGATTTTTCCTTAATGACACTGTTATTCCTTTAATAACCAAATTTGTAATATACAGAACATATCTCATTTAAATCACAGTAGTCTCCTAGCCACTGAATTTTCCCACATTTACAGCATTGTTCTCAAAAGGATACATCATTTAAATCTTCCAGCATCATGGCTGTATGTGACCTTTTCTTGAAGTGAAAACCTCATACCAGCTAAGCACTGTTTCACATAGGATGACTGGTGGTAGATTGTTTGCTTTAGGACATTTTTATGACAAGTGTGATGGGGAGGGGAGGTAAAGAGCAGGTAAATAAACATACAATCTACTTCCACTATCGTGCTCACTGGGGAATCTTTATTACCTAACACTACTGTTTTTCAAAGTAAAGAATAATGCTCTTTATTGTATGTCTGTTTAAAGGGGCAGTCTTCCCCCTGGAGCAAACAAAGGAAGTACATCAGGCGTACACAGCTACAGATGGAAATGCACATCACCAAGCGGGAGTCACACCATAAGATTCCTCAGATGAAAGCTGATTTCAATGAACATTGTGTTTCGGAGCCCACTTCCTTTTGCCCCACAAAGCTTAAGAAGGAACATCCCACTTCTGTCTGCCGACACAAAGGAATGCTGTGGCTTGAAAGATGCTATCAGGCCTTCCTGTGCCACTGCAACAGTGTTCCAGTTGTGTCTTGCAAGAATTACTCATTGTTTCAGGGGAGGACTGACTCCTTTGGGTGGGATCCCAATGGCATCTAAGTCAATGGAAGTAGGTGGCGCTGGGAGGTCAGCCAGGCGCATGACACAGATCTCCGGCGACAGAGGAGCCAAATATGGATGCTAAGTCAACAAAGCCCTTAGTAATCATAGATTGGGGACTGATTCATAAAATGCAGCCTTTTATGTTTTTTTAAAAATGTAGTTAGGGACAAAAAGCAACTGAATAATATTAGAAGTGGCTTTCTGAAATGGAGACAGCCTGTTTTCTCTTAATTTTCAAAGGCAATATTAATTCCTGTAAATAGTTCCACCTAATTTGCATCCTGGGGTCCAATGCTCTGACCATATGGTGCAACAGGATAATAGAGATCGTGGTTTTTAAAATAACTTGATTTGAGGACAGAAGCTTTCAAGCAGAACTAGGCAAACCTCTCATGATCTGCATGCAGTTCAGTTCATAGCAGCCTCTCCAAATGTGGATGCATATTCAAATTATCTAAACCACTTCAGTTACCAAAATTAGACTGGGAAGTATCATAAGAGGCTTCCCTGAGAGATTTCTAGCACTTATGCTTCCACTTCTGGCTAGAGATATTGTGTGAACAGAAGCTTTTCTCACAGTATTTTGGCACTTGTGTTCCCAGGCAGACGCTGGAAGAGCATAAATACAAAAAGGAAAAGAAAGAAATATCTGGATATTTCAGGGCCTCAGTAAAGATTTGACTCAGTTGTATTCTCAAATGTGTAGGTTGGTGGTTTTGTACAGAGGTATTTTAATGTTTACCACTCTCCACTATGTTTAAGGAGGGCCATGAAAGTTAAATTGTGAAGTAGAAAATGAAAGCATCATCTGCCAAAGGATACTTTTTACATAAAAGAGATAAAGATTAAAAACACATTGTTATGGGGGGAGGAAGGAGGGAAATAAATACAGGCTTTCCAAAAAGAAAACATTTAGCCTATCTTCAAAGCATAGCAATTTCTGAGTTTAGACATTGTGCGATAGGCAAATGTACAATACTGTTGGCTAACTACATGGAAAAAAGTCCTCTCTTAATTCTATCACTGTAGCGAGAGGAATGAGATAAAGCCACTAAAGCACATTAGAGGACAGTGCTAATTTTCTACTAAGGGCTAGAATATGTGCATTCAGTTAGTATCAGTAATGAATACTTGTTCTTGAGCCACAAAACAACAACAAACAACAAAAAAAATCCCCTTATCATCCAGTAAAATATGAACTTGCAATTTGCCATCAATAGGAATGTTGTAAATCTCAGCTACCGCCCCCGACAAACGGAATCCTTAATGACTAAGCGAGCATCATGAAGTAGTAACATGAGTTAATTGCATAGTTAGCCTAAAATAACACTGTTATTTTGTGAAAACTATGCAGTAACTCCATGGCAACCCCACTGAAGAAGATGGTGACTAAATGGTGACAATGCTGCCACGTTATCGCCTGATAATGCCCATGTCCCCATTATTGGATATGTTGCCAGCCTAGTCAGGCTCCCTTTGGCATGTTGCCATGAGCTAACCAGGGAGATAGAGAGAGAAGGGACATATGTGCATTTGCTTCCCAGAGAATTGTGGGCATATATGGTCAAATGTAACCATGCTCTAATTTTTTTTCAGTAGTTGCAGCAGGGATGAATGGGACCTATGGATATTTTCAAGTCATTCTAGTAAGTTTAATACAATCTCTGTGACACTTGGACACAATTACATTTAAACTGTGTATTAAGCTACTTACCACTGAATAGGGGAGATACCATTGACTGCTGACATGATGGCAACTGGATATGATAGGAAACAAAAGGGAATAATTAGTAAGTGCAGCAGGAGAGAACAAGAATCTCCAAAATGAAACCAGTGGTCCAGATTCAAGGCTGAAACTGCTGAATGGCTCAGTAGAGGGGAAGGCACAAAACCACATTTAGTCTCCCCCAGTCCTGAACTGTTCTGTGTCAGGCTACTGCCTGGTGCAACTGAAGGATATTCCAATGATAACACCTGCCATGAGCCTCAAGAACTCAGTCCAGTAGCCAGGGAAAAGTGGGGCATAAGGGAGTTTTGGCTATACTCCATACCCCCTGATTACATCCTGGAGCAGCAGACAGGAAGGTGGGTTTTATAGGCCTTGAGAATTCCTCTGTATATTCAGGTAACCTGGAAGTCTGCACCTGTCACTGACAGCAATTCTGCCTAGCGTGCATGTGATCCCTGTTGTGAGTGTACAGTATATAGCCGAGAGTAGAAGTTGATTGACTGAGTCTAAAACACCTGTGTGAAAATAATCTGAAGTCCTTCACTAGCAATGCAGAGTCAGATTCTGAAAGGTAGTAAGGCACCTTGAAATTCAGATAGGTACCTAGAGGGATTTTCAAAAGCAACTAGTCACCCAACTCACTGATTCAAATGTGAGATACTAAGATGCTTTCCACAACCCCACTGAGTACCTAGCTGCATTGGGAAGTGCCTAAATGCTTTCAAGTATCTGGGCCACGGTGTCTAGCTCTTGGAAATAGAACAAAGGCTGAAACTCATGGAGGAGAGGAACAAGGTGGAAGATATGTAATGGAAAGCAGCTTTTATTAACTGGTCTCCTTACTTCATCTCAAAGGCCAACCCATCTGTTCCATCTGGAAGATCTCATTTCAAGATATTGAGGCTTCATAACCTCACAGCTGAGCTGTATTATTTGCTTGCCTTGGGCACATAGACATTGAGGGAGCAGCAGCTTTACTGAAAGTCAGCAGAAGTCTCTAAGAGCTGCACAAGTCTTTATTTAAAGGGTGATAAATGCGACCAAGTTTGGGACCAGTCTAAAAACTGCTTAAAAAACTGACTTCCTATAGCTTTATTCTGAGAAACATAAACACTTTTGTCACAGCTCCTGATCTTCACATCCCTGGATACGAGCTCACTGTGACTCCAAGGCAATTTCAAACCAGTGAAATTCATAGGTTCAACAATGGAAGGAGACAGACCGGGCACTGATTTTTAATGTCCTTAAAATACGCTTTCTAGTTAAATATTTATATGGTTAAAAATGTATCTCTGTTTCACTCATCCCTAAAACCTAATGATGACACACATCATTTTTCTAGCATTCTGTGCCTCATATGATGAATGGAAGAAAAAAGCACCCTTTTGCCTGAATTTTCCTGTCTTTTGTCTGATTCAGAAGTTTTGCACTCTTTCAGATGAGATAGGAGAGATCTCAGCAGCTGTTATGATGAATGAGCTATCAGAGAAGAAAATGGCCGTAGGACCATCCTAGTATCTGAAAGGCAAAGCTGTCTGATCTTCATTCAGTGCAACTACTAAAGAGGATCTGTCAGGGAGCCCTGTACAGTTACCCACCCCACCTTTCCTCCAGAATGTGCCCCCTTGTGCAAGAGACAATTTGCCCACTGAATTTTCCTGGTTCTGCATATGTACTAATTATTGGGCTTGCTTGTCTCCTGCCAAAGTTGTCCTCAATGCAGGAAAGAGTCACTGGACAGGAGGCTCTATCCAGCCTCAAAGTAATGCAGAATTGCTTCCAGGTATCCCTATCTTACCTCACTAGAAGAGAGTCTTCAATGGACCCTTCACCAGTAGAGGATTGACATGGGGGAGCAGAGCTTTGACATGCCCCTTCCCTTCTCTGACATGCTGCCTTTCTCCCTTGACACACAACCTACTTCAGGGTAGGTTGTGGGTATATTAAGCCTGAAGCACAGGGCTTGGCTGCAGTGCAGATGCACCAGCTGGGAATTCCCAGTATTTTCTGCTGGGCATTTGTGGTTGGATTAAGGCCCTTTTGCCTAATAATCCAGTTTGATAATCTGCTCCCTCATTTTTTGAGGAGTAAGGGTTATTTCAAGGGAAGGGTTTTCTCTTGAAATAACCCTGTGGGGACTGAGTTTGATGTCCTGAAATAGCGCTATTGCGGAAAAGCCGCAATCCACGATTATGCAAATGAGGCATGGGATATTTAAATCCCCGCTTCGTTTGCAATTTCGATTCTCTACATTTGCATCTCTCCCTCAAAAGAGGGTGCAAGTGTAGACATACCCCATTGTTGACTTTTTTCTAGAATGAGTAACTGATAAATTGGATGGATCAAGAGTAAATTGATTGATTGAGAAGTATGATGAGAGATGGACTAAGGGGTTTCTACCCAAATCAACATTATGTTAAATCTAGGGTTTGGTTTGAATTGAGTGGTACCGAATGCTACTGAGACATTCACATGAAATTTTGGAGGCCAAAACACCAGAAATCAAGCACAATTACCAATTTTACAAGAATTTTCCACCTTTTTGAGCAATAGCTAATCTAGACCTGGAAAGGCAATCCTAGATCTGATTCTAGAACTAGAATTTGGTTGAAGACCTAACCTGGGTCCAAACTTATAGTGGCAGGTTTAAACAGAAGGATCAGGACATCAGTTCCCCACCCCAGGAATTCAAAGTTGACAAGGTTATAATTGATAGTCTGGATTATGTCCAAATACATTTTGAATATACATACTAATTTTACTCTTTCACCCTCCAGCAACTCCTCTCTGTGCGTTCATCCCAGCAGGGCTGACAGATTTAGACTGCTTTTGTAGGATATAAATCCAAAACAAAGGAAAACTAGCACTCTCTTTTCTTTTGTTGCTGTTTTGTTTTACTCCAGGAAGTGAGGAGACACCAGCCCAGACAGCAGAAATGACAGGTCATGGAGTGGGCACTTCCTCTGAAGCAGAAATCTGCCTCACCCTCTCTATGGAACTCCTGATGGCTCCTGACTTCCTCTTGGTCCTTTGTACTTTTATTGCCATGTGGTGTGCAGTGGATGCTCAGAGGGACTGTTAAAATTGGAAAGGCCAGGCACTGCAAAGGAAACGGTCTGTACGGCTTTGCAGCCAGCGTCAAGTACTGTGATCAAACAAAAGGCTCTGGCTGAGCTTTGAAGAGCTGTCTGATGCAGCCACAAGTACTCTGAATACTAGAAATTTAATCAGTGAGCAGACATAATATGCAGCTAAAGAAGTGCTCACCATGAATGGTGTTTCTACTCTAAACATAGATGGAAAACTGCCAAACAGCTTAAAAAGCATCTTCTTTAATTTTTTTCCCCTCATTCTTTAATATGCTGCTGTTGGGTTATAAATGTGAAATATGAAGAGCTATCGGAGGTTGGTGTAAGTGCTTCTTTTAAAATCTCTTAAAGGACTAAAAAAGAACTTGCTACTGGGCACCCTCAGGATTAATTTGTGCTATAGACATTGATGTTTCATTGTATTTGTTTAGCAGGAGTTTCAGCCACAGACTGAACTCTATTGCACTAGGCACTGTACAGACACAGAACAAAGTGACAGTCCCCTGAAAAGCTTACAGCCCAAGTAATCTGTGTGTGTTTACTCCCGCTCTCTCTCTTAGTAGATAAATAGGGCCAGATTGTGCTAGACTGGCCTGTGTAGGCTGTAGTGCGTTCACTTCCCTAGGAGAGGGGTGAGGAACATTTTTTTGGGTTGGGGGCCGCTGATCCACAGAAAAATCAGTCGGAGAAAGGGAGGAGCTCACACAACAGTGAAAAGCAAAAAAAACCCCAAACCAAAAACCAAAAGCCCCCGGCCCCCAGTAAAACATCCGAGAAACAGAAAGACATTCCCCTAACACACCAAAGCTAATGGGACCCCTGATAGGAGATGTGGGCCCTCCTCATTTTTGGCTCCACCCCAGATCATAGGACTTCCATGTGTGAGAGGGGACGGCTGGGAAGCAAGCTTGGGTTGTAGGGTCTGGGAAGTGGGGCAACCGCTAGGCTGCAGTGCCAGCTCCCCAATGGTGGGGAAACCTCATAAGCCTCAGGGGAAAAATCCAGGCAAACCAGGTTTCCCACCCCTGCCCTAGGAGATCAGGCAATATGTTTTTTTCAGAGAGGAAACATTGGCTCAGATACTCAGGTGTGCTGAGCTGCCGCTAGTTACAGCAGCTAGGGGAAAGTACAAAAGGAGCCTACTTTGGCTCCCCGATTTGGAGGCTGGTTCTGCACTAGTCCCAATATAAATTAGAGAAGTTTGGAGGTCCTTTAATATGCATTGAAAGGCTATGTGTTGGCATTGCCTCCACAGCTTGCCCCTAATACTAAGGACATATACTGGGGGGTGACTTATGAATGAGCTACTCTAGCTTTCTGCACACTGGTGATTGTCCCAGTGGTGGGGGGAATGCCCAGTCAGGGAGATTTGTTTGCTTTCTGCACCAGTTGCACTGCTAGAAGATTGGACCAAGTGGAGGTTTGTTTAATGTAGTACCCATCATCAACACCATTTACAAGGCTGATTCTAAGTAATTACTGCTGGCCAGGTTCCATACATATGATGCTTACATATAAATGCTGCAAAACTTATAGACTGGACCAGTGTTCCCTCTAATTTTTTCCATCCATGTGCAGAATACGTTTGTGCTGGGCGTTATTCGAATCTCTGCAGGGTGGCTGCCCAAGAGCTCAGCTTACAAGGAACACTGGGCTGGATTGCACAGGGACTTCTTAATTAAAATTGATGAAAACAATATGTATTTCATCACATTAATGAGGAGAGCTGTGGCTAGTGGCTACTGAGCACCCACTATTTTTTTCTGTGTGCTCCAGCCTCAGGGCATGCATGTAGTCAGTGCCGATGTATTTAATTGTTCTTGTTGCTTTTCTCTGAATCATCTCAATGTATCAACATTCTTCTTGAACTATGAACAGCAGAACAGGACACAGTATCTCAGTAGCTGTCACATCAGTGCCAAATACGGAGGTAAAATGACCTCTCTTCTCCTACTGAATATTCTCCTGTTTAGTATCCCAGGATCTCAATTGCTTTTTTAGCCACTGCTTTGCACTGGGAGCTCATGTTCAACTGATTATCCTCAATGACCTGAAAGTCCTTTCAGAGTCTCAGTTTCCCAGGATAAAGTCCCCCCTCTGGTAAAAACAACCTACATTATGTGTTCCTAGTTGTACATGTTTACACTTAGCTGTCTACAAACACATTTTGTTTGCTTATGCCAGTTTACCAAGTGATCCCACTTGCACTGAATTAGGGACCTGTCCCTTTCGTTATTTATCACTGCCTCAATTTCTGTGTCATCTGCAAACTCTAACTGTGTTGATTTTGTTTTCTCATTCATAAAAAAGTTAAATAACTTAGAGCCAATAACCAATCCCTGTGAGATGCCACTAGAAATATACCTGATCTAAGATAATTCCCTTTTTACAGTTGTATCATGAGACCTGTCATTTAACCAAATTTTAGTCCATTTAATGTGTGCACATTAATCTTAGATCTTTCAGGTAATGTCATTTTTGTGATAGAGTGACACTTTCCCTTCCCCATTGCCCACTTGATCCTTCCTCAGTAGGTTATAACCATGATTCCAGCCATGGAGATTATCCCACCAGGTTACAGCAATTCCAATTAGATCACATTTATGCTCATAACTGAGTAAGTCCAATTCCTCTTTATTCCCCAGCCTCCTAGCATTGATACATAGGCAAATTCAAGAATTTCTTTTCATTGTGTCATTTGGTTCCTTGATAAATTTTGTTGCCAGCATTTCAATTTTGAGTGGAGTGCTCATATCTTTTTACCCTCCCTTTTTGCTATATAGTTAACTCTCTCCTGACTGCTGTAACCAGCCAGCCCCCACAGTGACTTGGCCTCCTTTCTACTGAGCTGGAGCCTAGTCAAACTAAACAGCCCTCTGCCCCATATAATGTGGATCAACGTTCCACAAAATCCAAAGCCTACACAATGTACCACTTACCTAGCCAGAGATTCATTTCCAGATTTTTTGGCCTTCCTTTGTGCATGGGACAGGAAGGATCTTAGGGTATGTCTACACTACAGCACTAATTCGAACTAACTTAGTTCGAATTAGCGCATCTAGACTTAAAAACTAGTTCGAATTAGCGTTTTGCTAATTCAAACTAGCATGTCCACACTGAGTGGACCCTGAACCGAGGTTAAGGCTGGCTGGAAGCAGTGCCGGCAGGGCATCAGATTAGGACTTAGAGCATGGAGCTGCTGTCTCAGGCTAGCTGAGGGCTGTGCTTAAAGGGACCCAACCCCCACCCCGGACAGACAGTTCTCAGGGGTTCCCCGCTTGCAAAGCAGTCCTGGCTTGGAGTGCCCTGAGTGCCCATACTTGGCACATCACAGCACTCGGCCATCAGCATGGCTGCACTTGCCACAGGCTGCCATCCGGAGGGGGGGGTCAATCAAGGGGCTTCAGGAGAGCTTCCACCCTGAGGAGCCCGCAGAGCCAGCCCAGTCCTCCCCATCAGGGGCTCGTACCCCATTCCTCCCTCACCTCCTTGCACTTACCTCTCCCTAGCCCCCCTTCCTGATGTACAAAATAAAGGACACGTGTGTTCAAAAATAGAAACTCTCTTTATTGAACAAAACTCGGGGAGACTGGGAAAAGGAGGTGGGAGAGGGGAAGAGAGAGGGTGGGAGAGGGGAGGGCAACTAAAATGATCAGAGGTTTCGAACAGGTCCCATATGAAGAGAGGCTAAAGAGCCTGGGACTTTTCAGCTTAGAAAAGAGGAGACTGAGGGGGGATATGATAGAGGTCTATAAAAGCATGAGTGGTGTGGAGAGGGTACATAAAGAAAAGTTCTTCATTAGTTCCCATAATAGAAGGACTAAAGGACACCAAATGAAATGAATGGGTAGCAGGCTTCAAACTAATAACAGAAAGTTCTTCTTCACAAAGCAAATAGTCAACCTGTGGAACTCCTTGCTGCAGGAGGCTGTGAAGGCTAGAACTAGAACAGAGTTTAAAGAGAAGTGAGATAAAGTCATGGAGGTTGGGTCCATGGAGTGCTATTAGCCAGGGGGTAGAAATGGTGTCCCTGGCCTCTGTTTGTGGAAGGCTGGAGATGGATGGCACGAGACAAATGGCTTGGTCATTGTCTTCGGTCCATCCCCTCCAGGGTCCCTAGTGTTGGCCGCTGTCGGCAGACAGGCTACTGGGCTAGATGGACCTTTGGTCTGACCCAGTACGGCCATTCTAAGCTCAGGGCTCAGGGTCAGGAGTCTCAGTGGACCACCTTGATTTTCATGCAAACCTGCTCCTGGGTGGCCAGGCTGGCAGCTATACTTCCCTAGACGGTCACTTTCCTATGCCTAGTGCGGAGGTCATGGATGAGGTCCAAGATGTCTGCACTAGACCAGGCGGGTGCCCGCCTCTTGCAGACCTGGGCAGGCTCCCGGGAGCCGCCAGCCTGGTCCCGGGAAGAGGCAGAGGGCTGGGTGGCAGCGGGTGGCTGGCTCGAGCCGTGCCAGGTGCAGGGTCTGCTGGCTGGGTGCTGGCAGGCTTGCACCTGGCATGGGCACCGTAGCCAGCCCATGCCCCTTTAAGGGCTCCGGGGCTGGGTGGGGGGCAGAAGAGTTTCCCTGATGGTGCTCAGAGTGGCCACCAGGGAAAGCTGGGGAGGGCTAGCCTCCCACTAGTTCGAATTAAGTGGCTACACAGCCCTTAATTCGAACTAGGCGTTAGTCCTCGTGGAATGAGGTTTACCTAGTTCGAATTAAGCACTCCGCTATTTTGAATTAAGTTCGAACTAGCGGTTCGCGTGTGTAGCGCCTATCAAAGTTAATTCGAACTAACGTCTGTTAGTTTGACTTAACTTTGTAGTGTAGACGTACCCTTAGAGAAGACTGCTTTCACATTCTTCTGAGTTCCCTGAAGTCAACTCCTATCTGCAAGATTATCCCCCACTAGTGTCATTAGTACTGCTACCAGCCATCTCCAGCGGATCCTTGCCTGTCAGAAGCCCACAGGCACCATCTTTCTTCTTTCCCCAGGGGCACTCAAACCCCTCTCAGCCCTCCGGTCCTGGCCCCACTCTATCTTTTCCCTCAAACTCCCATACCTGACTTGCCCACCCACACTAAACTCCAGGCACCACTACTACTCCACCCTTTCCCCCAAGGCCCACCCTCTCTTCCTGCCCCCATTCCACCCACACCATGCCTCTTCCCACCCAGTTCTGCCCTGTCCCCCAAGCATGCCCCATCCCCACTCCTCCTGCTACCCTTCCAGTGCTTTCTGCACACTGTAGTACAACTTACTGAGGCAAGCAGGAGGGGTGCTGAGAGGGAGGGGGAGCAGTTAATTGTACAGGAGGCAGTGTGAGTTGGACAGTTGATTGGACAGGAGTCTGCTGGTGGGTGCTAAGCAGTCGTTAATTCTTTTCCATAGATGCACTTATGCAGAAACCTACCAAGTCTTGGAGTGCTATCTCATGGGGTATGTCTAGACTACATGGTTCCATTAACTAGATGGAGTTTACTAGACATAGGAAAACGAAGCGGCGATTTAAATAATCGTTACTTCATTTACATCAAAATGGCTGCCGCGCTGCGCCGATCAGCTGTTTGGGGGCACAGCTGGGCAGTCTAGATGTGCCGTGGTTGACAAGGGAAGCCCTTGTTGACCGCTCCATTATGCCTCCTGAAATGAGGTTTATTGGAGCAGTCGACAAGGGCTTCCCTTGTCGACCGCAGCACGTTCAGACTGCCCCGCTGTGCTGCCAAACAACTGATTGGCGCAGCGCGGCGACCATTTTGATGTAAATGAAGTGGCAATTATTTAAATCGCTACTTCATTTTCCTATGTCTAGTAAACTCATCTACATGGCTCCGCTGACGGAGCCATGTAGTCTAGACATAGCCATGGAGTGATATCTTGGAGGGACAGCCCACTCTGGAGTGATATCATGTCTTCTCTCTGAGAAGGTAGCACACTTTCCTACTGTCCACCTGGCCCTTACAGAACATTCTTAAATTCATATTGAAACCCTGTCAAATGTCACCTGACTTCCCTGGACAGCAGAAAACTTTTTGTGGGTAAGTTAGATTTTCTTACAGGTGTGCTCCATACATCTCTCCATTTCCTTGGACCTGCTAGATCTTAATAGGCAGCTTCCAGAGAAAGAAACAAAGAAAGAATCAGGATCACTAGTCTCTTTCAAGATATTTCTCTAACACTATGAGATGCATCTTCCCATTATTTCTATTCATAGAAACGGCTTCTTTGTGGCTGAATAACGTCAGCATACTCTGCTGTCATAGCCATTTGTCTTCTACTACCATATAAAAGGAACTCTTTTGGAATGGTGCAAAAGTATTAGCTCATTAATACTGGTAAAATACTTTGAACATGAAAAACCTATAATATAATTATTTTTATTAAAAGCTTCAGCTTTTGCTTTAAAAACTAGTCACATACACCAACTAAACTGATATTCTTTCAAGTAGCCTCAACATTGGTCCATGACTAGATGTCTTCATTTTAACCAGTTAACAAGGTTTTTCCTATGTGAAGAGTAAAACTCCTCTGCTTGGACAAACCCAGGAATGTTTTCCCAGTCTATTTTTTCCTAAAGGACAGGAAAGTGTGACAGATGCTCCCCTTATTGTGTGGGGAAGAGGGGAAATCAAAGAAAGAACAAAGACCATTCCCCTTTTCCCCCCAATACATGGTGAAGCCTAGGCACACTGGTAACTTGTTAAAAGATTCATGATCCCATTCTGTATGTCAGTCAGTTGGAAAGACTTTATGAAATATTAAATAAAATGTCAGAATCAGTGATTCAGAGCAAGAGCATATGAAGCAGACTGCAAAATAAGTCTTATAATGTGACCCAATTAGTTCCCGAGTTTCGAGGAAGTAGCTTTCCAGTGATTAGATCTCTGCCTTGCAGTAACATTTAGCTCTCTCTTTTTAATGAAGACTCCAGACTAGCAATATCAAGTTGTCTGTCAGGAGAAGCCGCATGAGCCAAAGGCATTAATCAAAGACTGAACGTAACCTCTAAGGATCAGTAAGCAATGATGCTTTTCAGTGAATATGAAGGGCCTAATTCACCCATGATTAAATCCCACTGAAGTAGATGAATTGGCTTTAATGAGCTTTGTTTGCACTAGAGAACTGCACCATTGCTACATTTACCTGTGTGGTTGACATAGTCAAGGCATAGCAGCATAGTATGTCCACAATGACCAACCCAATTCAGGTGCACTACTGCCCCACATCCACAGAAAACACACAGTGCTCCTTACAAATTCTTGGGCAGGAATAGATGCTTGTCCATTCCCATGACTCCTGACTCAAGTCCTAGGAGCAGAGGTATAATAATGCATATGGGACATAATAACTGTTCAGCATTTGATTTAGTCCAACAAATGCTTCGACACTGCCCTGTGCAAGGATGCACATGCCATCAAGCTCATATTGGCATGGTGGAGATCAACTGCTTTTGCCCTCACCTGATGCCCAAATTACACTGGGCATGCTGATCCCTGGCTTTCTACAGTAAGCACCAACACCTTTGAATATCAGTGCTCAACAGGGTAAGGAGCTGATGCCTTTATTTCTGCCATTACTTTCACTCGTGATATGATTTTATGTTTTTTGGAAGGGGTGTTTTGCTTTCTTGGTTTCTTTTGTTGTTTTTGTGAGCTAATTTGGTGACCAAATGCAGTTCAGGAGAGAAGAAATCCAAACAGGACATTCCAGGAGGTTACCCAATTCCTTGTTCCTCCTCCTGTAGTGGAAATCAGGAGCACATGTAGATGGTTAGGAGAGCTGTAGGGGGCAGCTGGGGTTATCTTTTTTTGAGACATTTTCTTTCATATCATCACTATATTATTTCCAGCTAAGCTAAACCAAAGAGAAGTGAAAGAGAGAACTGGACTTAGAAGGGTGTAAATTAGTGTGAAATCCTTCACTATGTTTGTAAATCTGTGTTTTGAGCTTTTCTGTCCCTGCAACCTATGACAGAGAATTCCTGCCCCCCCTCCTACAAGATCTGAGTAAAACCCATTTCTATCCATGGGAGTTGCCCCTGTTTTCTGGTAGGAAAACAGGTCCTAAGCAAATACTTGGGTTTCACTTCCTGAGCAGATTTCTCATCATAGCAGGTGAAGAACAAATTTGCTGCCAAGAACAACATCTTCTTTGTATATATAAAAGGTTTGTTTCAGACACTAGGTAATCTGATCCTTTGATAATAGCAAACTGGATTTAGCTTTAACTGAATATCATAGATTTTCTTTTGGCTGTGCCTGGCTACAGTAATAACAGTTACTAATATTTGCATAGTGCCTCCCACCCTGAAGAATCCCAGAACACTTTATTAACCCACTTATTTTATGGAGCAGTAGCAGCCATGAGAGCTAAGAGTGAAAATGAATTTCTGTTTTAAACTGATGTCTCCAAATCTATGAAAAGCTTTTCAGAATCTAGGCTGCCCTCAATCCTCTCCTTTAAAAAAAAAAAAAAAAAAAAAAAAAAAAAAAAAGTCTGTTGGTTACTTGGAAATTTAAAAAAAAAAAGTTATGGGGAGTAGCTTACTATTATATTTCATTTCTGTTAGCTCAGTGGATAATATAATCCTCTCTATGATTCTGGTTTAATATCACTCACAGATGTGAGCATGCATTGCCTATTAAAAGACTCCTAGTTTTAGATTAACAGAATTAATAACTACCAATCACAAGCTGCTGTTTTAATGTAGAGGAAATAAAAGGGTTTTTTTTAGTGTAACATAGCCATATTTAATTTTTAAACTTCAAAAAAACAAAACAAAATAGAAGCATATTTCAAGTCCCACTTTGGATTTAATGTTATTCCCATTTGTAGCTTTTTTTCTTTGAATAATTCAGCAGGTTCAGTAGCCTATGTCAAGTATAAATTCAGATTTACAAAACTCAATTTAAAGGTTCTCACCTAAGAGATACATTTAATAAATTATGTATTTGCCAGTGGATTTAAAATAGCCCAGACATAATTCCTTTATACTATTCATTTTCACATTGAAGCTGATACGGTATAAATATTCCCCTAGCCAAAAACCTGAGTTTAAAGGCTATATCTAGACTGCAGAGATCTTCCAAAAAAGCTTCTTCCGGAAGAGAGCATCCACACTGACAAAGCACATAGAAAAAGCGGTCTGCTTTTTTGAAAGATAGTGTCCAATCAGTATGAATGCTATCTCGCATCCCAAATGGCCGTTTTTCCGAAAAACTCTAGAGCTGATTGCAGGAATCTATAATGGCTCTTCTATTAGTCCAAATTTTCTCATGGTAAAATTTGGAGAGTTTCTCAGGCTATGTCTACACCACAGTTACAACTGCATTCAGAAAATTACAGACAAAAATTCAATTAAATTTATAATGATCTCATAAAATAATAATAAAAATATAGTTTATTCTACATTTACTGAAAAAAACACAGACGAAGTAATATACTACAGAACCTGGTAGTTATGTGCCTTTGACAAACAGGGTTAACATTTCAAACTAGAAATGGGCTGGGGCTATACATTTTAGATTTGGATCCTGATTTTAAACATACTAAAATTTAGAGGTGTTCAGATATGGCATTTTGGATTACGTCAATGAAAAAGATGTGAGCCAGCTTTCAATAGTCAGATGATCCTGTTTCAATTGCAAAACACAGCAATGGTTTCAAATACAAGGTTTTGGTTCAGAATGACACCTTATACATGAATATAGACTCATAGACTTTAAGGTCAGAAGGGACCATTATGATCATCTAGTCTGACCCCCTACACAGTGCAGGCCACAGAATCTCACCCACCCCCTTCTAGAATAATCCTCTCACCTATATCTCTGATATTGAAGCCTTCAAATACTTTGAAGACCCCAAAGTATTTATTGTGAAACAATGTAATTAAAATCTTAGCTATGAAGTTGAAGGGCTAGATTGTCATAACTTTTACTCAGTTTCACAAGAGACTGTCAGGTCCTCTTTGCTCTCCAGCTTCTCTCTACTCTGATTGCAACATACTCCTTGGGGGAATTCTGTGTACTGCACAATGCAGAATTTTGCAGAAATTAATGCTATTCATGCAGAATTTCCTTTTTTCTTTACATGGGCTGCGGATGCTGGCTGCCCCTAGGGGCCACTCGATCCAGTAAAGTCCAGTTCACTGCCTATGTGTCTATATAGCAGCGTTATTTTGTAATAACTGACGTTATTCCAAAATAATGTAGTGCACACCTACACCACAAGCCTTTATTCTGAAATAAAGTTGAGCTGGAGGACTTCTTACTCTGACTCCTATAACGCTCATTTCATGAGGAGTAAGGGAAGTTGAGGGAAGAGTGTTCTGCCTTTAGCTTCCTGCTGTGTAGACAGTACCAAAAGTAGAATTAAGGTATTTCAACTTAAGCTATGCAATTGATGTTGCTGAAGTTGCATAGCTTAATTTGACTTTAGCCCTGCTGTCTTTGAAGAGAGATTAAAGAGACTAGGACTTTTCATCTTAGAAAAGAGAAGACTAAGGGGGGATATGAAAGAGGTATACAAAATCATGAGTGATATGGAGAAAGTGAATAAGGAGATGTTATTTACTTGTTCCCATAATATAAGAACTAGGGGCCACCAAATGAAATTAATGGGCAGCAGGTTTAAAACAAATAAAAGGAAGTTTTTCTTCACACAGCGCACAGTCAACCTGTGGAAGTCCTTGCCTAAGGAGGATATAAAGGCTAGGACTATAACAGGGTTTTAAAAAGAACTAGATAAATTCATGGAGGTTGAGTCAATTAATGGCTATTAGCCAGGATGGGTAAGGAATGGTGTTCCTAGCCTCTGTTTGTCAGAGGGTGGAGATGGATGGCAGGAGAGAGATCGCTTGATCATTACCTGTTCGGTTCACTCCCTCTGGGTCACCAGGCATTGGCCACTGTCAGCAGACAAGATACTGGGTTGGATGGACCTTTGATCTGACCCAGTATGGCCGTTCTTATGTTATGTTCTTATGTGTAGACATACCCAGATAGAAGAAAAGGCTGGCTGGAAGAATGAGGGGGGACCTGCAACTCCCAGCACACCCTGAAAGAAGGAGGCAGCAAGGTGCAGGAAACTGTACCTCAGGAAGTTTCTCCCTCTGGATCCCTTGTCTCTGGGGATAGAGGGTGTGAGTGTCTGTGTGCATCTGGTCCCAAAAGATAGGAGGTATGAATGCCTGGGCTGTGGGGTGTGTGACTGGGCTCTGAGGGGAATGGCTATGAGTATATAGGCTAGGGAGACCTGCCGTTGGTCTTTGGGAGATAGAGGGCATGGGTGTCTGGCTCCCTGGCTGGGCTTTGTAGGGAGGAGACAAAGAAACAGGAATTGGCTAGTTGTAGGGTTTTCTTTAGCTCTCTACTCCTGGGGGAATTTGTGTGTGTGTCTGTGTTGTTATAGATATACTTGTTGAGAAGTATTTTGGAATGATTTACCAAAATAACTGACATTGGTGTGATTATGTAATGTTATTTCAACAAATGCAATTTGTGTAATTTTCCAGAATTTTCAAATATTGTGCCAATTTTGGGGGGGGGGGGTGCAGAATCCCCTTGAGTAAACATTGGGCAAACCAGGAGCTGCTCACTTGATACTCCCTCCATCCTGTGAGCAAGTAAGAGGGTAGGTGAGAGAGCCCCTGCTCTGCCCCTTTAAAGTGTTTTTCTGTGTGCACAGGGGCGAATCAACTGTTGCATACAAGGGAATGAAGCTGGTTACTTCCCCCCTACAGCAAGTGTGGAGCTGGGAAGCTTTGTGCCTCTTCGACGATGCACCAGAGTCAGGGCAGATTGTAAAATTACAATGCTGCCTTTAGTCTCTCTGAGTCAAACCTTTGTTTAAATGTATCCAGTTTGCTACATATTAGATTTTGCCTTCTCCCCTCTTTCATTTTTCCCTCTGGAATTGAACAGTGAGAAAACCCATGAGGGCTTGTGTTAGTAACCGCCAGTGTTCTTGTGCACACATGTAGGTTGAATCAATTAATTCCCATTAGTCTCACTGGATTAAGCATAGCACTAGCCTAATATAGAGATTCTTTTTTTGAATAACTTGCCCTATTCCTCTGTGTTTGCACTTCAAGCACTAAGAGTGAGCTTATGCATTAGCCTGATGCCAAATGAGGTTTAAAGATACCAGTTGACTTTACAAACCCTATATCATGGCTGCAGGGAAAAATGTTTCACATTTTGAAATGCAGTAAGTTTTTAGGGGGGATGTCTAGGGCACAAGCACTAGTTTGCTTAACTGAATTACATTACTAACTTGTGATGAATCACTTCCCAGAAATAAAGTATATTTATTATAGTAGTTCTCAGAGTCCCTGATTGGGGCCTCATTCATTGTGCAAAGGGCTGTATAAATCTATACCTGGAATAAGTACAGGAGACAGAATCTGGTCCAAACATTCTTGGGACCAATCACCAAGAGCCAGGTTCTGCTTTCCTTACTCATTCTGATTAATCTTATAGTGTGACACCCTGCTGACTTCAGTGGGAATTGTGGTGAAGCAAAAGACTATAACAGTGTGCTGGCTTTTGGAACCCTTAGTCCAGCTGGTAAGTAATGACTTACATGAGCACCGAAGCTACTGGGACAGCTCACATATGGGAGGAAGGTGTTTATAGTCTGTCCCTAAGCATACAAATTGAACATAATGGGAAAGACCTAAGTGACAATGAGTGTAAAGAGTCCCAGGAATAACAGAAAAAAATCAGGATGGAAGTGAGAAATATATAATAAACACAGATTATCTGAGAAGATATAGCACAAAACCAGGACCAATAGTGTTATTTATTAATAAATGTTTCTGCTGTTTAATCAAACTATTCACAAAGAGGAATGATATTGGAAGAGACTGAACACAAACATGGAGTATAAAAACGCAAATTTCCCCTTAAATGATACTGATGTCTATTTTCAACCTACTCTTTCACTGTTATGTTGTGCTACATCATTAACCTATACAAAACTTCCCTGGTGCCTCATTGAGAAAAATAAATGGCAGTCCCTATTGTCCCTGGCCTATATTATTATCATTATTATTATTTAGATTTAAGGGAATTTTAGTACTCGAAAAAGCATCTTGTGTGGAAATAGGAATGAAGTGGCCATTTAGCCTCTCTCTGAAGTTTTGCTGGGGTTGATTGCATAGGTTCCGTTCTATTGTGAGTAATGAAATATGATTGAAAATATCCACTTTCCCTATAGCAGCGGTAACCTCTGTAAATTGCAACAGTTCAGAAATAGCTACTTTCTTTCATGAGACAGAGCTCACTAGCACTGTCTGTTCTACCGTATTATTTCAAGAAGTACATTTCTTAAGAGCACATGAACTGCAAATTGCAGGACTAAGTGAAGGTATTGATGCATTTAGCTCCCATTGATATTTACGGTATAAAAGTCCTTCCTATTGATTTCAAGGGGAATAAGATGTCTAAATACTTTTGAAAAATCTGGCCATAATTTCTCTGCCTCCATAGAAAAGCCCATGGAAGAATCAATCAAACAAACACTCAAAAAACTCCAAGGCTTTTCATTTACAGACTGTCTGTACTTGGGACTGGAGGTCTCTGATCCTAGCTTGAGGCAATATACTCACATCAGAGCTATTCAAGGCAGTGCACTAAAGTGTGTACTAGACTGTAGCTATGGCAGCAGGACCAATGGGATGGGCTAGCCTTCCTGAGAACCTGCCTCGGGATCTCAGACAGGTACATTTTCAGGCAGGCTTGCCCCTCCCATAATTGCTCAACAGCAGCTACAGTTCTAGTTTTAGCATGATAGCTCAGCTCCAAATGTTGACATACCCATGCACAGGAGCGTACTAGCAATCAAAATAGGCCCGAGAAATGGGTTGAGAATGGCCCTCCTCATAACGTCACCCCTGCGGGCCACTCAAGCCCTGCCCCGTGTCATGTTCGGCACACGGCGCAGGCGGCGAGTCGGGCTCTGCATGCCACATACAGCGCAGCTGCAGAGCCGCTCTGAGTGAGGGGCAACGGCGTGCGGACATGATGGCCCACTGGATGATGGCCCACCGGGAAATTCCCGGTATCCCACCAGGCCAGTCTTCCCCTGCCCATGGAGATCCTGATACAGACTCCACCTAGCATTGGGACTATACAGAGGGACCAATGGCTGGCAGAAAAACTTGTCCACATCCAAACAGTTCTTGGTGCATCCATGAAGTGAACTGCCAGCTTCTCTGTGGTACCAGCCAGTCCCTCTCTCCTTCCTTCCATCAGCACATAGTTGAACCTAGGAGCCATTCTATTGTGGAACTGTCCCATCACATCTGTACAGTCATCTTTCTGCCTTCAAACAGGAGGATGCACATCAGCTGTTTATGTTGGTCAATATTAGGACACCACCAAATCCCTGCAGGTCCTGTATCCATTCTGTACATTGTGTGATTGAAAGTGGGAGTCCTTCATTCTTTGTGTTTCTGAACTGTGGTTATAAAAGGATTCCCCTGTTTCAGGGGAGTCTATCCGAAAGTCAGAATATCAGTTATATATAATGGTCAATTCCCTGGTACATCAGATAATGTAAGAAAAGTGAAGATCTTCAAGAGTGTTAAATGAGACTTCATATAAACTCATCTGCTATCAGAGTTTAAGTACATTTCCTCAGACACCCAACAGAGTCTTTCAATTCTAAATAAAATCAAATAATTTGTAGTAAAGGGGTAAACTTCTTATTACCAGACCATAACTGAGTGAAAAAGGAGCAGAAAAAGTAGAACGGAAGAAGGAGGAGGGGAGAGTATTCAGGAGTTTGGATCATGTTGTACTGCTAGCTTGGCTTCAGAGTCATCAGAAACCCTACAGGAAACTACTGGAAGTTGGAGCGATAGGCACCATTGTTACATGGACAATCAGTTGACTGTATCCCTTTCAAATTATGTAAGTAGCACAACAAATGAACCCAGAGATCTATATACAGTTAACTGCCTGTCCTTGATATATATGTGCAAAAGGAAATTGTGCAGAGGCAGTTCCTGTGGAATAAAGCTATGTGAAATTTAACTACACCCATCCTAAGTCTCTTGGACTATACCTCCAATGAGATCTAAGCTATACAGCACAGACCCCAAAAATGTGGAAAGTAAAAAAAGATACATATCCTTCCCTTTCATAAGCATTCATCCCTTCACAGCTAGCCTTGCATTGTCAAGAAACTATCCTCACCCACCCTGCTTGCTGCTATATATTAACTCTCAATACCTGGGCAGCTGGTAGTGAATGGGTGTAGGCTTAGGAATCAGCAGGCCTAAAATGGCTGAGCAGCAGGGGCATAGCTACAGGTGGGCCTGAGTGGGGTATGGCCCACTCACTTTGGACACAGGCCTAGCTTGCTCCACTTGTCGAGCCAGCTGGGAAACAGGGACAGGGTACCAGGCCGTAACCCGTTCCGCTCTGGTATTCCGGCCAGGGAGTGGGGCCAGAGCTTAATTCCCTATCCCCGCTGTTCCACTCTTCTCAGCCTCCATTCTTTCCCACCCACTCAATGTCATGGCCCATCTGGCTACTCTGACAGAGTGTAGGAGCACCAAAGTGCAGCTCTAGCTCTAGCTGTGGAGCACCTAATGTGCGCAGAGAAGGGCAGAACTATGTTTACTCAGCTGCCATTTAGGCAGCGCAAAGAGGGGTTTAAGTAACAACTTTAATCTGCAGGGCCATGTAGATGAATAACACAGTGGGCCTCATCAGTTGATTACCAGCAGGCCAGGCTGTAAAAGCCTGCAGCATGTTACTCTGTGTTCTGATACCATCAGTACTTACAAATTAAGTAGTATCAAATGAGGTCATTACTCGGATGGGAGACAGTTAGTTGCAATATAAAATAGGCTTGATGGGTAAGTGCTTTTTGCCTGAGTCAATAAGGGACTGTTTCCCCAGCATGGCACATGGGATGCTAGAGAACTGCTAACAGTGGGTGTGATTCCCCTCACAGTTACAGAATTTAACTCCACTGAAGTTAACAGAGTCATGCTAATGTAAAACCCAACTAAGTAATAATAGAATAAGAACTATGTGGCAGATCCTCAGTTGGGGTAAATTACTATAGCTCCATGGAGCTGTGATAATTTTCACTGGCTCAGGATTTGACCCTGTGTCTTTCTCATGAAAAACCAATTTCTTTATCCCCTGGCCCTGTATAATCATTAAAGCACCCATATTCTTGGTAGAGGGGTTTATTTAGGGTCTGTGAGATTTGGCAATGGAATTTCCTGGGAGGAATTTTGCTAGTAAACATGATTTCCTCTATTTTAATAAAACAGTGTTATCTGGATATATATACATTTATATGTTTTAAACTTAAAAATCACTTGATCAGCATTGCTGTTGGAGGTAGCCTTAAGAATGTGCAAAGCAAGGTAAGAATTTTCCCAGACAGATTAGGTACATAACTAAGTTTTATAAACTTAATCTTAACCCTCTTTCGAAAAATCTTCTTTTCTTGGAATGCCATTAAAGCATTAACAGCAATTGTTTGATTTATAACTGCTTAGTATAAAGGGCTAAATTCAATCCTGGTATACGCCTGGTGATTTCTGTCAGTCAAAAACTGAGGAATTCTGACCAAAGGCTTTGGACCAAAATTTGGTGTAAGTCTAGATAGAAACATAAATGGATCCATAAGTGAATTCACAGGTGTGCAGTAAAAACTGCATTCATTTATACAATGTAGCATATTACCCACAGACAATTTATTTCTATTAGAGTGCAAATAACCTGTGAAGTAGGGCTGTGCAGAGAGATATTACTGGCTCCAGTAACATACATACAGGCTGTGTCTACACTGGACCCCTTTTCCGGAAAAGAGATGCAGATGAGACAAGTCGGAATTGCAAATGAAGCGGGGGATTTAAATATCCCCTGCTTCATTTGTATAAACATGGCTGCCGCTTTTTTCCGGCTCAGGGCTTTGCCGGAGAAAAGCGCCAGTCTAGACGGGATCTTTCGGAAAATAAAGCCTTTTTCAAAAGGTCCCTTATTCCTGATTTTAAGAGGAATAAGGGACCTTTCGGAAAAAGCTTTATTTTCCGAAAGATCCCGTCTAGACTGGATCTCTTCTCCGGCAAAGCCCCGAGCCGGAAAAAAGCGGCAGCCATGTTCATGCAAATGAAGCGGGGGATATTTAAATCCCACTCTTCATTTGCAATTCCGACTTGTCTCATCTGCATCCCTTTTCCGGAAAAGGGGTCCAGTGTAGACACAGCCACAGAGTAAGGTGATCTTCACATTCCAAACCCTGAAATATGACCCTTGTAGATCCTGAGGCAGAAAGCCTGCAAAACTGTACTACTGGGATATTTGGGGGAGAGCTACTATAAGACTTTTGTCTACCTACAAGACTAGAAAGATGTACTGTTTTAACTAAATTGAGTTATTGCAATATACTTTATTGAAATAAAATCTTTAGATAATTGTAATTGACATTTTTGAAAAACCTAATCTATTCTCATGAAATAGTTTGATTTGGTCAAATAAACATTTTCAAATGAAGGACTAATTTTCAACCATTTCTGCTGATGGTTCTCAACAGCTGTCTCCCTTACTAATTTGGAAGAACTTGTAATGGTAATTTTCCTCTTAGTAGCTATAGAATCCCATTTTTGTTAATATTACAGTGCCTGACTAGATTTTTTTACATCTCTTTTTAGTTGACAAGTCATATCAAATGTATTGTTCAAATTGTTTGGTACCCTAGAATCCCTAATCTTATTAACTAATGAGTGTGTTATGTACATTTTAAAGTAAAATAATAGTGCCACACTTTTAGGAAGCTAAAAATTCATCTCAAAATTGTGATTGTTCAGCATCAATAAGATACATATTCCTACTGATGCTATGCAGAGATTCATGAAAAGGGCTAGGATTAGCAATATTCTGACTAGAGGTATTGCACAAATAAGTCCATAAAACATTAGAATATCTACTGTTTATTTTGAGAGCTTTTTGTTTTGACCAATGTTTGTTTTAAAGTGTGCTTATTATGTAAAGACTAAATTTATAATATTTATATAAAGTCATAATTCTCTTTGCTAATTTTTTTTCTCTCCCATGTACTCTATTGCAGTTTATAATTGAACTGCTGAAGGGTTTGCCAAGCGGTGATCACACGGAGAAGACTAATGCTTCAGCTGATTTTACTTTTCTGGTTTTGTATTTGGAAAAGTTGACACACTAACTACAAATGTGTGGCTTTTTGCCCAGCAGTGACTAAGCAAGTTGAAACAAATGCTGCTGTAAACCCTTCCCCTGAGATGAGGAGATTTGTATGTCCTTTCCTCCCCTTGAGAGCACTTTTCTCCATGCAAGTTTAAAGTTCCATTAGATAAACAGTTGGGATATAAATACTGAAGAAAGGAAAGTGTAACACAATGTCAAATATACTAGAATGAAGCAGGGCAGACCATATAATCAAAATGAGATAGTGAGAGGCACTTTATAATAGCAATTCACCATGGAAATATCAAACTAAATATGGTGCTCCTGCATTTATTTCTTTGTAGTGTTTAGTGATAGCCTGGAACTAAGTGATGGAAATCCTGGCTGCTGGAAAGGTGCTGTCACAGGCTTCTAATGTGACAGGCTTCTAATCTGAAGTGCATAACTCTTGGCTCGTTACCTTGTGCACAAATAATTTACCCACCATTCTATCTTATTTTTATAATCTGCATGATAGTTGCTGCTAACTTTGTTGACAATACAAAGCCTCATCAGCCTATTTATAGATGAAAACTGGTTTTGGTGGAGGGGAGGAGGCAAAATTGGCAGGGGTTTACAAAACTCTCTAGAGATGGGGAAGGAAGGGGTTAACTCTTTGTCAAAGGGACTAAGTGAACATTATGCCCCACTGCAAACAACCCACTCAGCCTGCTAGCTAGAGGGAGAACTAGTCTCTTTCCATCAGGCAAATGAAGAGTTCAGGGGCAGGGCATTCAAAGGGAGACAGAAAGTATCTTGTGTCTCTCTGCCCCCAATCTTCCGAGATAATAGAGCCTGGCATGCAATTGCCAAGTCTGATCCTGAACAGGTGGCCTGGTGTTTCTACAACAGGGATTGTTTTATGTATACCAAATAACTGCTTATTCTTCCCAAGTCAAGGGGGACAAGACGCAGGAGATTCTCAGACCAAGCCTGACTTTGGGGTCCTGTGGACTGGCAACCAGAAAACTGAACTTCTCATTCTCACATAAGACTTCTTATTCTCCTTTTGCTTCAGATGTGCCTCCACTGAAATGAGCCTACATATATCTGACAATGAGCTCTTCCTGGTGCATCAGGCTATGGGAAGCCTTGCTCTTTACCTTTGTAAACTGACCAGAACAGAGAACCAGTTGGCTGTGTTTTCCTTTACTTTGGGGTACCTATATTTCAGTCTAGGTCACTTAAGTACAGGGAGAAAAAGAAATATACAGCACTTCCATTTATAAACATTGGCAAATAACAGGTCATGGCAGTAGCAATTTTAGAAATGGATTAATTTTGTGCTGTCTTCCAACAGGGGCCAATGCCAGATGCCTCAGAGGGAGTGAACTGAACAGGTAATCATCAAGTAATCCAACCCCTGTCATCCATTTCCAGCCCCTGACAAACAGTCTAACCATTCCTACCCATTCCGGGTTGTTCAGAGGTGCTCTGGCAGCTGCAGTAAGTGCAGCCGCTGGGCAAGGGGTGAGTCTCCGCAGGGGCAGCCAGACTCCAGGGAGTTGTGCACTCCAGCTCTCCCAGAGCCTGGAAGCAGGGGAGCCCCCAAGCGCCCACTGCTGGCAGCCCAGCTGGAAGCCCCGCTCCTAGCACCTGTCCCAAGCACCACACCTGAGCACCCTGGACCCTGGGCTGTCACAGCTGCGATGTGGGGTCTGCCAGCTACTGTGCCATGTTTCTTGGCATTGAAAGCCCTGTGGAGTGGGGGTAGAAGAAGGGGAGTAGGGACTTGGTTTGAAATAGGAATTCCAAGTGGCAAGGGGAAGCAGCGAGATTGGGCTCTACCTGGGAAAGGAGGGAGAAGGGAGAGGAGGAGGCAGGTGGGATGCAGAGTGACGCGATGACATCACTCTGCTATCTTGCAGGAAAAGTTATTTAATATACAGAGACACTTAATTTGACAGAGTTTATGCTCCTTTCTATTTTCCTCATTAGGATTTAATTTTCACTTTTTAAACAATGCCTTTTTATCTCTCACTGCTTCTTTTACTTGGTTGTTAAACCATGGTGGCACTATTTTGGTTCTCTGACTGTGTTTTTTAATTTGGGGTACATATTTAAGTTGGACCTCTATTATGGTGTCTTTGAAAAGTTTCCATACAGTTTGCAGGGATTTTACTTTTGGCATTGTACCTTTTAATTTCTGTTTAACAAACCTCCTCATTTATGTGTAGTTTACCTTTCTGAAAAAAAAACTTTAAAAATGAATAGTCTAGCAGCACCTTAGAGACTAACAAGAAATGTAGATTGTATCATGAGCTTTCATAGACACAACCCACTTCAGATGAAATTAAATGCCACAGTGTTGGACTGCTGAGGTGTTTTTCCCACCACGGAGATGTTAAATTTTATTAGATCATGGTCACTATTTCCAAGCGGTCCAATTATATTTACCTCTTGGACCAGATCCTGTGCTCCACTTAAGACTAAATCAGGAATTGCCTCTCCTTTTGTGGGTTCTAGAACCAGGTGCTCCAAGACGCAGTCATTTAAGGTGTCAAGAAACTTTATCTCTGCATCCTGTCCTTAGGTGACATGTACCCAGTTAATACAGGTGTGACAGCCTGTCACTGGTCGGGGGGCGGAGCGGCCTGAACCCCGGTCCCCAGGAGATTGCCGCCGGGGAACTGGTTCTCCGGCGTTTCCCCAGCTCGCGCGGGCGGCGGCGGCGGGCGGGGGAACTCCCCCCGCGCCTGCGCTGGCTGCGCCGTGCCGACTCCTTCCCCGCGTCCCCGGACGGTGGGGGCGGGGGGGGCGGATCAGCTGGGCGGCAGGACGCGGCATGGCGGCGTGCCCGGAAGGGGCGGAGTCCCCGGGAGCGGCGAGTACGGCGGGCCAGCTCAAAAGGGCTGGCCGCCGACGGAGAAGGAGGCAGGCTCCCGGCAGGAGCACAGGAACCGAGCCAGAGACAGAACGGAGCCCGGGCGGCATACCCCGCGGCTGCCAGCCCGGCGCTGGGCCCGGGGACTTCGGGACAGCCACTGCCCCTGGCGGTCCCTCAGCCCGTCGGCAGACGGGGGGCGTACCCCACCGCGTCGCGCACAACAGGAGCGGGACACACGGAAACGGAACGGCACCCCAGAGCGATCCCCCGAGGCTACGTCGGGAAGCGAGACACCACGAGACCCCGCACCAGGGTAGGTGTGAATGCGGCGGGCCCGATTGGCGGGCGCCGCCCGGGGGGAGGAAGGAGTCCGGGGCAGGGCGCTTTTGGCGACCGTGGGTGGACGAGTTTCGGAGGGATTAGCTCCCTCGTCCACCGCATCGGGGCGTTAGCAAGCCCCGGCGCCTAGGGCCCCGGGCTGGGACCCGGAGAGAGGGCGGGACCGGGTCCCCCTTCCTCCCCGAAGGGAGTATCCCACTCCCCGCGGCTTGAGCAGAGAGCTGTAGTGAGTCACGACCCCGCAAGGGGAAACGCTGGACCAGGGGCCGGCTGCCCCACCCCGCTTGGGCGGGTGACTGTCGTCGGGTTCGCTGACCCCCCCTTCCTCCTGGGAGGGGGTGATCGCACCCGTTACCGGGGGTTCCCCGTTGGGGGCTCCGAGGTCGAATAGACACTAAAAAGGGGGACACGAGGGTTCGCTGACCCCCCCTCTTGGGCCAAGAGGGGGTGATCGCACCCTGAAACCCCCACAACAGGGATAGTTGAAAGCCCCCCCACTGTTACTGAATTTTTTATTTTGATAGCCTCTCTAATCTCCCTTAGCATTTCATAGTTACTATCACTATCCTAGTCAGGTGGTCGATAGTTTATCCCTACTACTATTGTCATAACCAGGAGAGTTGACCAGCAACCTGGAGACTAAGGGGCTAACTATGTCTACTGTCCCAAGCCAGGTATCTGGTCAGCCAATAACAATGAAGGTAGGGATTTCAAACTGGGACAAAAGAATATTTAACTTTTCCCTCCTTTGTCTGTGTCAGAGTGGTTTCTTCCAAGTAACAGGGAGATGGGAAGGCCTGCCTTTCTCCAAGAAAACACCTCTTATAATGTGTAAGTAGGGCAAAGTAGTTAGCCCATCAGGTTTTATTGTTTTTATGGGTTAGGGATTCGGAACTGATGTCTGTGCTGTTAAAAATGTTTTCTTTTTTTTCTCTCTCTTTTGTAACTAAGTTTTGAGTTCATGCGGGGAGGGGTCTCTCATGAGTATATCAATTGGTGGCTCTTTTTCATCTAGTCACTATGCTTGCAAGTATGATTTTGTTTTGATAATAAAAGTTTCTTTTTCTTCTAATTAACCTGGTATTGGTTCATTTTGGTGTCCAAGTTTTACCTGTAAAGTCTGGTTGTCTGGCTGGCTGAGTTGTCAGCTACCACAGACTGCAGCTTGCTTTTCTCTTTTCTTTTTCAAGCCTTTGGGGAAAAAACTTGAGGTATCCCTGAAGTTTTAGGGAGAAGGTTTCCCAAGTGATCTCTTCCCTGGTTTTCTTGGAATACTTGGGTGGTAGCAGCGGATATTCCCCAAAATCCGGGTATTAGGATTTGGGATGGGGGAGTTTTGGTACCAAAGCCTGTAGAAACCAGGTTTTGGGGTGTTTTTGCGGGCCTCCACTTCTGCATTTGTCATGCCAGAGTGGGTAACAGCCTTGACAGCTACATTCTTATTATTAGAGTATAGAATTACTATCCATAGAGCTTTGATGGAATATTTTGGTTCATTTAAGATTTTTACTTCATTTGATTCCACATTTTCTTTATTTCTTTCTATAATGCCACTCCCCCATCAGCATGACCTGTTCTGTCCTGCTGATATATTTTGTACCCTGGTATGACTGTGTCCCATTGATTGCCCTCATTCCACCAAGTTTCTGTGATGACTATTGCATCAATATCCTCCTTTAAAACAAGGCACTCTAGTTCACCCCCTCCTTATTTTTAGACTTCTAGATTTTGTGTATAAGCACTTCAAAAATTTGTCACTATTTAGCTGTCTGCCATTTCCTGATGTGTTTGAATGGCACTCTTTTTCATTTGACTGTTTCTCATCTGATCTTACCTGTATTTTATCATCTTCCATCCTTTCCTCCTGACTAGAACACAGATAATCTCTATTAACAGACCCTCCCTTAAGGGACGTCTCTGTCCAACCCATGTGCTCCTCCATACCCATCGACTTTCCCCCATTAGTTTAAAAACTGCTCTACAACCTTTTTAATGTTAAGTGCCAGCAATCTGGTTTCATGTTGGTTTAGGTAGAGCCCATCCTTCCTGTTCCAGAGGACACCACTGCCAACCTGATAGCAGACCTATGTAACTTTGTTCTCACCCACAATTATTTCCAGTTTGAGAACAACTTATACCTCCAGATCAGCGGCACAGCCATGGGTACACGCATGGCCCCACAGTATGCTAACATCTTTATGGCTGACCTAGAACAACGTTTCCTCAACTCCCGTCCCCTTCTCTACTTACACTACATCGATGACATCTTTATGATCTGGACGCATGGCCAAGAAACACTGGAGACATTCCACAGAGATTTCAACAACCTACACCCCACCATTAACCTCAGCCTGGACCATTCTACACGAGAGATCCATTTCCTGGACACCACAGTACAAATCAACAATGGAAAACTAGACACCACCCTCTACGGAAAACCCACTGACTCATACAGTTACCTACATGCTTCCAGCTCCCATCCAGCACACACCATACGATCCATCATCTATAGCCAAGTCCTTCGATACAACTGCATCTGCTCTAATCCCACTGACAGAGACCAGAAACTTCAGGATCTCTACCAAGCATTTATAAACCTCAACTACCCACCAGGAGAAATAAAAAAGCAAATTGAAAGAGCCAGACGAATACCTAGAAACCATCTACTACAAGACAGACCCAAGAAAACCAACAATAGAACACCACTTGTCATCACCTACAGCCCCCAACTTAAACCTGTCCAACACATTATCAATAAACAACAGCCTATACTGGAACAGGATACTAAACTCCAAGAAGCTCTGGGAGACAGACCCATAGTCTCCTATAGACAACCACCTAACCTCAAGATGATTCTTACCAACAACCACAGGACATACCACACTAATATCAACCCTGGTACCTTCCCTTGCAACAAACCCCGTTGCCAGCTTTGTCCACATATTCACTCTGCTGATACCATTATTGGACCTAACCAAGTGAGTTATAAGATCAAGAATACATATTCTTGCGCATCCAGAAATATAATTTATGCTATCATGTGCTGAAAGTGTCCGTCTGCTATGTACATTGGACAAACGTCTCAGACACTTCACCAAAGGATCAATGCCCACAAAACAGATATTAGACAGGATCACAAAGAAAAAACAGCTTCTTGCCATTTCAACCAGAAAGGACACTGTCTCAACGACTTAATTACCTGCATCCTGCTCCAGAAGCCTTTTAAATCTGCACTTGAAAGGGAATCCTCTGAATTGTCATTCATGCTAAAATTCGACACTCTACATGTCGGTCTCAACAAAGACACTAACTATCTTACCCATTACAAAGATAGCTTCCCCATTTATCACCTCTAATACCATTAGCTCACAGACATTTACCTTCCTCCCCTCCCCACCGCATTCCCCTTCTGTTCTGAAATGTGATTTGGTATATATGGTTGTGACTATTTTCTTCCACTATTTGATCTGAGGAAGTGGGTCTGGCCCACGAAAGCTCTTCATCTAATAAACCATCTTGTTAGTCTTTAAAGTGCTACATAGTCCTATATTTTGTTTCAGCTACACCAGACTAACAAGGCTACATTTCTATCACACATGCTACAGACAGCCACTTACCCCACAGGTCCCATAATCACTCCTCCTTCACCTGGAGAACTCCCTCACAAAACTCCCTGTTAGCTGCTCCTGTTCGCTAAACTCCCTACATCACATGGAGGACATTGAAAGTCCATTGCTCTTCAGTAGATTATTATAATTTTGACCAACACATTGAAAAACATCGCAGAAGTAACTTTCTCCTGCCGTCAATGTGTCCTGTCATTTGGATGTAGGATGAGGAAAAAGAGAGGGAGTTTTTTTTTCTCAATAGTGTTGTAAAAAATTCCTACCTTCCTTGTGCCTTGCTTGAGAATGCAAAATGAAAACCTAATTCCTGGGGCTTTAAGCCTGACTTATTTTAAATTAAGCTTTCTTCAGGATTCGCTTCTTCCCTAACCCACTCTCACTTCTCACCTGCAGTTAGCTGTTGCTTGTGTCCTGGTGTGCTGTGTTTTCTTTTTGGATTGAAGACTGAAGTGTTCCATGAAAGGCCACAGGAAGAGGCATCAGAAAGCAGTGGTTGCTACAGAGGGAATGAGCATTCTGACATTTAAAAGAAGGAAATCAACAACATAGCCTGTACTGGCAGCATTCACAGCTGGCAAACGTTGGGGAGTTTTTCCACTCTTTAATTAAATAAGTGGTTACACAGTGTATTCCATACCCATGCACAATCTCCATTACATATCTGCTTACGTACAAGAAAATTACATTCATGATATGGATTTATTTCTCCAGACCATTTCCACCCATTTCCACCATGAAACAATTGTGTTATTTTGCATTTGGAGAAATCAAATTAAATTGACTTTATGCTAAAGGTTTACATGGAATAACAAAACAAACGATGGAAAAAAAATTATGTAACTATCAGCTTGTTCTAGTTCTGCCAAGAACCCTTTAGCAAAATTAAGAAGATTTACTCCAAATAACTCCATTTCTAGCTGTCTTTCTAAATTTAATTCTGAAAAATATCTTAGTACTTGGAACATTTACCTGAAAGATTCCAACCGGGCTTTTTATCCCATTACTTTATTATTTTACTTTTATTTATTTTATTTCATAGTTTACCTAAAGCAATTGGCAAAACATTCTTCTTTCAGTTTACATAATCCAACAATAATAGTAATTTATTCTGTATGAGATGGGACTGATTTGATGATTATGTGCAGATCTGCTTTTGGGCCCTGATTACATAGAGTTTGCCAGTATATTTCTATGGCTAAAAATATGTGGGCAAATCCCACCGGTGGAGATGAAGTTTCTATCTATATAATAGTGGTAGAGATGTATATAAGAATTTCTTTTGCTAATAAAGGTTCGGCCATTTCCCAAAACAGAATAAGCTACACTGGCAAAAGAGACCAAAGCTGTTTCTACAATAGGGCTTTTATTAGCACAACTATGTTGGTGATGGTGGTGGTAATGGGGGGGAGGGGGTGCTATTTTCACACACCTGATTGACACAGCTTTGCCAATGAAACTTTCTAGTGTGGATCAGCCCATGGATGGAATTACATACCAATAGGAGAAGACTTCCATGGAGAAAGCTTTATGCAAATAGAGTGACCCAAACTGCAGGCCTTGCTCAGGCAAATGGCCTAGTCAAATCAATGAAAGGTTTGCCTACGACTAAGACCGTAATCGCAAGCAGTTTGATGGAAATTTGACTTACGTTTTTGTCCACTAATAGCATTGTAACAGCATGGTTCACCATTGTTGTGATTAGCAAAGACACTACATATGCTGATAGAATAGCTTCTCCTGTCAGTGTAGGTACTTAACTTCCCTGAGAGGCAGTAACTATGATGACGGGAGAAGCCCCCCCATGAACATAGTGCTGTCTACACCCAGAGTTAGGTCAGTGCGAATTTTCCACACCCCTGAGCGATGTAGTCAGACTGCTGTAAATTTGTAGTATACACTTGTGTAAGTGTTGCTGAGTGCTACAGTGGGATGAATTGTGCAAATCCCAACATATATGTTTTGTGAATACCTGAGTTTTTCTGCTTCTCCATGAACACTTCTATGAGTGGGGTTTTATTTGCTTTTATTTTACTTTATTCATATGATTATTATTTATTTGTTTATTTATATTGCTGTGGTTCCTAAAATTACCTGTCAGGACCAGAACTCCACTGTACCAGATGCTGTTCACTCATGAAACTCAAAGATGGCTCCTGCCCCAAAGAGCATGCAACCTGAGTACAATCTTCTCACAAATAGCCAGATTCAGATATGACCCACAGTACTCATGTGTAAATACAGGCGTGTGCTATTTAACCCAAAGGCTATGTCTACACTGGCGGGTTATTGCACAAGTACGGCCGTTCTTGTGCAAGAATCCGCAGAGTGTCTACACTGCCCGCCCGCTCTTGCGCAAGGAAATTTACAGTACGGTGTGGTAAGAGACAGCTCCTTGCACAAGAGCTATGCTCTTTTTTAACAGGTGTAAGCCGTCTTGCGCAGGAGCTCTTGTGCAAGAGGGCAGTGTGGACGCTCGGCAGGGATTTCTTTCCCAAGAAAGCCCTATGGCTAAATTGGCTATCAGAGCTTTCTTGTGCAAGAGAGCATCCACACTGCCATGGATGCTCTTGTGCAAAAGCACAGTTCGCACATGGCAGTGTGGACATTTTCTTGCGCAAGACTTCTTGCCAGTGTAGACATAGCCGACGAGTGCTAATCCTGTTTATAAAATTTCAGACATCTAATCCTGCAGCAGAAATAGCAGCATGTGACTTTGGGAATGGGTGGGCAATCATATACCATGAATAGTAGCAATGAATGGCTTGTGCACAACCTATAAAAATGTGTTTGCGTAAAATGTTCAAACCATTAGAAATAATGAATGTTTATATCAATGTAAAAGTCTGATTGTGGGTAGTTTGCAAATTTAAAAATAGGTTACACTTGGCAGATGAAGTATTGGCTAAGAATAGCTACTGCATACATAAATTTTAAACCCAAAGAAGAGGTAAAGGGATAATTTCACTCCTCTTCGTCTGCCAGG
Organism: Pelodiscus sinensis; assembly: GCF_049634645.1. Classification (NCBI taxonomy): domain Eukaryota; kingdom Metazoa; phylum Chordata; order Testudines; family Trionychidae; genus Pelodiscus; species Pelodiscus sinensis. The sequence goes on along the minus strand of NC_134713.1, from coordinate 95,941,576 downwards.
GCTCTGTCTGTGGGTGGTACAAAAACATGAAATGAAGGGCAAAAGAAATAGAATCATAGAAACTTTGTGTACCTTTACCACACTACTATTTCCTCCATTGTGACTACCAAGGATCCTGAATATGTATGTATAAGTTGGCTGAGGTTATGCTTTCCTGCCTTCCCCATATCTTCTCTGACCCTCCACATCGACGTGGCTGTAACTTCAGAATCACATTTTTCACAGTGCATAACCGTTGAGGAATCACTTCAGTTCCACTGCCTTTCGGACCCTAGGAAACCATAAATGGGTGGATTGGTGGTTTGGGTGTAAATCTGTTTTCTGCATCTAGAGTACTAGCTATTTGTATTAAGTCACATATGTATAAAGCCTGCAAACTGCTTGGCTGTATTCTTGGAATTCCTTTGTTATGGTAACATACATTTGAAAAATGAGAAGGAAAAATTTCCAATGAAGAATAAACACTGGAAATATGGTGAATCTCAGTTTCCATTCAGTTTTATAGAGGAAAAAAGTGTTTAGTTATCTAACCCAATGAAAATAATGTTTAGATTCCCTTGAATTTATAACCAATGGATACATTCAGATCCTGGATAAGTACACATACACACCTTGTACAATACTTTCACCCATACTTGATTTTATATTATCATTAACTATATATTATATATTTCTCATATAAAGTAACAGAAATCTTCTGGTTGACCATAGAAAAATTAGGGACTAGACAGGGGCAGTACAGATTACATTGCCCTGCCGATGTGTCTCAGCTAGAGAGAGAGCGAGGATAACATTTAAGTTGGAGTTCAGGGCTTAGGTTCTGGGCAAATGTTCTGTTTCATCATGGTGAACGCAAACAAGCGTGGAAATTACTTTCCCAATACAGTAAAACTTGCGCTATCCGGAACTTAAGAAAACTGTAGAAACCGACAAATTTCTGATGCCGGGAAAACAAAACAAAACAAAAAGGAAACTGACTCTTTAAGTGCTGAGCTGCTCCTCGGAGGAGCGTGCAGCATGTACCCGAGGAAGGGGCGAAAGCAGCCAGAAGCAAGCAGCAAGCATCTTGGCTCCCCCCATGGCTCCTGGCACCCCCTTCAGGCCGACATCCCCTTCAGGCCAACCCCCACCCCCTGCAGGCAACCCCTGCCATCTCCGCCTCCCACCCCCTGGCTTCCACCCCCTCTCACCAGGCCGCATCCCACCCTCTTGCCCAGCAAGCCACATCCTGGCCCCCATATGGCTCCCCACACTGTAGGCCTTGCACGATTCCTGCCCCTCCCCCCTCAGATAACCAGAATGTTTAAGTTACCGGTACACTCTAATCCCTAGGTGTGCCGGATAACACAGGTTTTACTGTTCTTCTGTCAAACATAGAATCACAGAGTACTAGAACTGCAAGAGACCTCGAGGGTCATTAAGTGGTCCAGTCTCCTGCCCCTACCAGTGGAAGTCTCTTGGGAACATCTGAACACTTCTGGGAGTGCTGGGAGAGAACCTGTCAGAGTGTCACAGCTAAATACAAGGTAGAAGAGATTGTTTAGCATAGGTATTAATGCATATTTCAAGGGACCATTCAAAGTGAAGTGGGCTGTTTACACCTCTCCAGTCAAACGAAAAGAAAAGAAGAGGGAGTGGGAAGCATGGGGGGAGGGGTAGTGTCAGGTGCACTGGTGAGTCAGGGCCTACAGACAAATTGCTGGAATGGATGAATCTTGGGTCCAGTGTCCTATCTCTGCCTGTGTCCAACATCAAATGCTATAGAAGAAGGCACACACTTGTGGTATAATCTGCCTCCAGGGCACCGATGGCAGAGATGGAGTTAAACCACTGAAGATGATGGTTTTATTGCTTCCAATGCTCTTTTTGTTAAGAGTTCACTGTCATAACTCTGGTTATTGTTATTCACATGAATATCCAGTCCCATTTGAATCTTGACCCCAATAGCATTGTATGGCAATGAGTTCCATTAAATAGTTTTCACTTCGGTATGCACATTGGGACCAGGGAGGCATCAAGTTGTTTTATTTGAAAATGCTAGAAAACATTTTGTGCAGCAATCCATGACACATTGTTGCTAAAAGGCAATAACAAAAGGTATGAAAAGAGAAACATTTTAGACGGTAGAGCCAAATTACCAGTGTATTATTTCAAGGATTGTTATATGAGTACATTTTCACTGACAGCTGATGATGCAGAAGGGCACTTAAAGTAAATGAATGTTCTCCCGTTTGGAAATGCAGCACATTATAAGTATCTAGGAAAAATGACATTATCAGTTACAGTGTCTGTCCGTCTAAATATTGAGAACCATTGCAGTGAGTACAGCACCTTTGAGCTTCTCTCTCTACCAGGGTGCACTGTATCACTTCAGAGAAGAATCCAGCTCCACTCTTGCTGGCATTTTCTTTGCTTTTCTTTCTTCTTAGATTTGGTGTTCTTATAACTGTACCGCTTTGCACTGAGTTTAGCCACAAATTGGGTTCTTCACCTACCGGGCTCTTGCTTGTCCATTTGGCACCTTTGAACTATATAGAGGTTCCAATGGCCATTCTCTCCATTCACTCACTGCAGGTCCTTTGTCAGTGGACACCTAATATATTGTTTCCAGGATCTGTTTTCAGCTCACACGGCTTTTTTGATCAAATCACTTTTTACCTATTTCATTTCCGTTTTTTCTCTTACTCTCGCTCCACTATGCCCGTTGATTTAATTTCCTGCTGTTTTCTTTCTCTAAGAGTATGTTGCAATTGATCAGCAAAGCTTTTTTCATTCACTGATGCTTAACCTCCCACCTCCTCAAATGACAAAGTTTTGCCGCAGCAAGTGCACATGTGAATATGTCCCCTGCTGACAAAACAAAAGCCACTTGTGGGGACAGAAGTATTCTGTGGACAAAAGTCCTGACAAACAGTGTTCATACATGCCGACCTGTGTCAACAGAGCTTTATCGCTAAAAGCTGCATAGTGTAGATAAAGCTGAGTGCCTACTTACATACGCCTGTCTGTTCTTTTTTCTGCTTCTCTTTTCCTATTTTCCTTCTTTTCTCCTCACTTCCCAGTCCCCTACTTTGATTCTATATTATCCCCACACTACCACAGAAAGCCCAGTTCATCTACTAGCTCAGCACCTAGCCTCTTCTCCTCTCAAAGTTTTTTCCATCGGCCTCTTCAGGTGGATTCAGAGCCCTCTCCCTAACTGGAGCTGGCATCTCATTGGCAGTTTCTCCCCGCATCACAGCATTCTGTATGGCTGCATCACTGCTGCTAGTGTCAGTGTCAGGGTAGCTACATTTCATTATGAGAAATATTCAGAACCAAAGATTATTATTTAATATGCTTATTTATTAATTTTACTAGTCATACAAGAGTTTGTGACAGTAGTAATATAAAAAGGGTCAGATTCTCAACTGATTGAATTTACTGTGGCACCACTGAAATCAGCGTTCATTGGTTGATGCCAAAGGAGCTATGTGGAGTTATACCAGCTGGCCATCAGGTTGAAAGAAAAAACAAACAAAAAAAAGAAAGAATAATTTAAAATGGTCTAGGCCATATTTATCACTGGTGTAGCTCTACAGTCTTCAGTGGACTTACACTGAGGACGAATCCATCTCATTGTAAATGAGTACACAAGTAGATAATACAGCTTAATTATAAAATGGAAAAAATTCAGTGAAGTGTAAGAAGTAATTATTATATTGGGAGTAGGCTGAGAAAGTGGTTTCTGGATTCCATCGGCTTGGCAGACCATTAGTATCATTGGAGTATGCTGAAATGTTCTGCGGCTTTCATAAACACTGACAGTTACAGTCTCCTTTTGGTATCTCTAATCTAGCTCTCTTACAGCACGGACTAAAGGGGACATCCGTGCAATCTGGAAAAAGTTTTATTTGCTATGGTGCCACAGAATGGAATGGAACTTTCATCAGTTTACTAGAGATGGGGTCAGGATGAAATTAAAGACATACCTGGCAGTCTCTGCAATTGACAAAAGATGGAGCTTGTCATGCCAGTCTCATGATAGCCACAGTTGATTTGCCTCAATGCTGCAATGGAAAATATGCAAGTTGGCAGGGAGACTGATTAATTTACCCCCGGGGAATGCTTGAACAGCCAATCTGAATTGTCCTCTAATTAAAGCCATCCAGACAATATAAATAATTGTCTTCCAAAATTTCTGCATTGGAAACTTTCTAGAACTATTTCTTCATTGGCCTGCCTGATTTTGTATTTATCAAGTTCTCAAATGCACAGGAAGCTCATTAAGTTTTAGTACCTGTTTAGGACTTTTTGTTCCTCTTCCCCTTGCCTTCACATGTAGCATTCCTAGCTGAAGCCTGTAATTATAGCAGTGCTAACTATTCATAGCTGAGGTCTGTAATCCACAGCACCAGCAAAGAGGGAGGGCAGCAATCTTTGGGTCTGATTTTTCAAAAGTCTAAGCACCCACAACTTGAAATGAAATTAAATGAGCACTGAAGATGCTTTGTGCTGCTGAGGAGGCGGGGAGGAGGGGAAATCAAGCTCTTAACCCTTTGAAGTTGGATGTGTGTACATTATAGTTGAGTTTGTTAGTAGCATTGCTGTTCAGGTTGCCCAATACTTCCATTATAAGCCCCCATTTCTCTCAAAATCACTCCCTGTGCCCACTTTTCTCCAGTTGTGCCTTTCCAATACACATGACTGAATCGGTGGATCTAAAATCTCTTGGGCCTTGGATTCCTTCCAGCCAAAATTTCAATATCCATATCGATGCACAATGGGGGGCATGGTCCATGCCTAGGGCTCCTGAGTGCTACTACATAACAAATAAATAAATAAAATAAATAACATGCTTAATCTGCCACTGAATAAAGTAGACTTGAGGGGCCTGCATATCCTTTGCTCTCCTAAGAAACATCCTTGTATATCTGTCTGAGCCTATATTACATGTTCAGCAAGAAGACTGAGTTTGAAAAGTGAGGGTTATAATTGTGTCTAAAATAATGAAGGAAGAATGAATATTTATTATCGAAGATGCTGATAGTACTGCCTATTTGTAAAATAGCCCGACACTTCCCATTATAAGACTGTTTACTTATAACTGCTTATAACTTTATCAAACGTCAACCATTTGTGCTGAAATTTTCCATGCTACATGCCTGCTTCAAGCTGACATATAGTATTTCAGCCAATCACTTCCAAGGATGGCTATAGAAAAATACATTCCTTTGGCCATGTTGAGACGCTCTAGTACCTCCAATTTTTGGAGCATGAACTTGACATTTGATGAATTATTTTTATCGGGGATGTGCCCTCTGAGATCCCCATGAAAATCCACACAAATTTGGTCAGGTTATAAGCTTTTTAAAATTGCCCTAGCAACTGCTTAGATTTTATCAGTTAAATTCTATGATGACTCTGTCCACGCTAAACCTGTTGTGGGGTTATGCCTGATGTGAGTCTCTACACCTGGACTGGCAGCAGGGACACCCCTGTCCCTTTCTCTCTCTCTCTTTCTCTTCTGTACTTTCAGAGGAAGAAACTGCCTGCTTTTTTCAATGCAGATGGCACATGATCTGGGTCCACTGCAGGAGGGTAGGAGGAGTAGATTACAACAAGGAACCTGGAATGGGGAAATTGGGACTGATGCTATCAGAGAGGAAGAGGGAAACTGTTTCTGGGAATTAGGGTGGGTGGTGTCTGAAATGAACTGGGTAAGGAGACATGGAGAGGGAGTCCAGATGGGGGAGGGTAGGATTTGCTGGCCAGGAAGACTGGGATGAGAAGCTTGAGGAGTGGAGTCTGAGATTGGTTAGTCAAGGAAAACAGGACTGGGGAACAGGAAAAACTAGGATAAGCACAGGTAGCATGGCATAAGTCACAAGGGGTCAAACTTTGGGATGAGCAGGCAGAAGAATCTGTTACTATTAGATCACATTCCCCTCTACCCCTGCCTTTGCTGCATAGCTCCTGTGTGGGCAAGTCAATTACAAAACACATTTCACACCTGGATCACTAAGGGTACATCTACACTGCACGACTATTTTGGAATACCAGAGCTATCCTGAAATAGCTACCCTGCATCTACACAAGCCGCCCATTATTTTGAAACATTTTTAAATAACGGGCACACTATTTCACCATCCTGGTAAACCTCATTGCACGAGGGATAAGGGATGGCTTGAAATAGCTCTTTATTTCAAAATTTGAGCTGTGTAGACTTGCTACATTTCAAAATAAGCTATTTCAAAATAAGATATGCAATTTGTGTAGCACAATTTGCGTATCTTATTTTGAGTTTAGGGTACAGTGTAGACGCACCCTAACTGCATGTTCATTATTTCCTGGATGTCTGATTTGGGAACAATATTCACAAGAGCTGTGCCCTGAGCATGTAAAGTCCCATATAATGGTCAGAGTTATGTAAAAGCAAGTACTAGGCATCTCAAATTGGGCAGTAAAAATTAGTTGATACCTTTTACTTTATTCTCTCTGTGCCTCAGTTTCCAACTTGTACAAAGGTGTTGTACAATTAAATGTATTAATTGTTGTAAAGCACCCAGGTGCTATCAGGGGAGTACCATAGAAAAGTCCATGAGGAAATTAATTAGTCTGTCATCAGTGCAGTATCTGAATAGTGCATGTTGGATAACTTCTTCGAGCACATGTTGAACAATGAGGAAATATTTAATAGATGCTTATTAAGTGAACACTATACATCCCAGGCACTGAATGAGGCAGGTGTTCTGTGGAAAACATAGTATGTGAGCATGTAATTGTAGACTGTATCATAATGCATATGCCTTGAGCAGCTGAATTGAAGTTGTAACAACAACCTTAATCCTAGACTTTCTTAACTTTTGGTGCGTGTGTGTGTGTGTGTGTGTGTGTGTGTGTGTGTGTGTGTATTTGTATGCTCATGTGCACTATGGATACTAGAGGCAGAAACAACCAAACTTTGGACTAGGGCTATTGATTAATTACAGTTAACACACACAATTATCTCAAACAAATTAATCACAATTAAAAATTATTTGTGATTAATTGCACTGGTAAATAATAAAATATCAGTTGAAAACTATTATATATTTTGGATGTTTTTCTACATTTTCAAATATACTGGTTTCAGTTGCAACACAGAATACAAAATGTACAGTGCTCACTTAATATTTTTATTACAAATATTTGCACTGTAAAAAAGACAAAAATATCTTTCAGTTCACCTCATACAAGTACTGTTTCAAATTCTTTGTCATGAAATGGTGGTTGAAGCATGAAGGGAGACAAGTATCTTTAGCATATCTGACACACAAATATCTTGTAACATCAGCACTATGCAAATACCTGTTCATACTTTCAAGAGATATTGTAAACAAGAAGCAGGCAGCATTATCTCCTAGAATCATAGAACTGGAAGAGACCTCAGAAGGTCATCAAGTCCAGCCCCCTGCTCTAGGCAGGACCAATTCCAACTAAATCAACCCGGCCAGGGCTTTGTCAAGCCGAGACTTAAACACCTCTAGGGATGGAGACTCCACTACTTCCCTAGGTAACCCATCCAGTGCTTCACCACCCTCCTAGTGAAATAGTTTTCCCTAATATCCAACCTGGACCTCTCCCACCACAACTTGAGACCATTGCTCCTTGTTCTGCCATCTGTCACTACTGAGAACAGCCTCTCTCCATCCTCTTTGGAACCTCCCTTCAGGAAGTTGAAGGCTGCTATCAAGTCCCCCCTCACTCTTCGCTTCTGCAGACTAAACAGACCCAAGTCCCTCAGCCTCTCCTCATAAGTCATATGCTCCAGCCCCCTAATCATTTTGGTTGCTGTCCGCTGGACCCTCTCCAATGTGTCCACATCCTTTTTGTAGTGGGAGGCCCAGAACTGGACACAATACTCCAGATGCGGCCTCACCAAAGCCGAATAAAGGGGAATGATGACATCTCTGTATCTGCTGGCAATGCTCCTCTTAATGCAACCTAATATGCCATTAGCCTTCTTGGCTACAAGGGCACACTGTTGACTCATATCTAGCTTCTCATCCACTGTAACCCCCAGGTCCTTTTCTGCAGAACTACTACTTAACCGGTTGGTCCCCAGCTTGTAACTATGCTTGGGATTCTTCCGTCCCAAGTGCAGGACTCTACACTTGTCCTTGTTGAACCTCATCAGATTTCTTGTGGCCCAATCCTCCAATTTGTCTAAGTCATTCTGTACCCTATTTCTGCCCTTAAGCATATCTACCTCTCCCCCCAGTTTAGTGTCATCCGCAAACTTGCTGAGGGTGCAATCTATCCCCTCAGCCAGATCATTAATAAAGATATTGAACAAAACCAGTCCTAGAACTGAACCTTGGGGCACTCCGCTAGAAACCGACTGCCATCCTGACATCGAGCCATTGATCACTACCCGCTGGGCCCGGCCTTCTAGCCATATTTCTATCCATCTTACCGTCCATTTATCCAATCCACAATCCCTTAACTTGCTGGCAAGAATATTGTGGGAGACCGTATCAAAAGCCTTGCTAAAGTCAAGGTCCTGTTAGCTTATTTCTTTGAGCAGTTGGCCGAACAAGAAGTAGTACTGAATGGACTTGTAGGCTCTAAAGTTTTACATTGTTTTATTTTTGAATGATTTTTTTATATATGTGTGTACACTACAATATTTATATTAGGTAAACTGAAAAATACTGAATCTTTTGTCATTTACAGTGCAAGTATTTATAATAAAAATTTAATTGGCATTGTGTACTTTATCTTCTGTGGTGTAATTGAAAACATATTTAAAAATATAGAAAAAATCCAAAATATTTAAATAAATGGTACTTTATTATTGCTTAACAGCATGATTGATGGTGGAATTCATCATGGTTAAATGTTTTTAATTGTGTGATTACTCACAATTAATTCTTTAAATTACTTGGCAGTCCTACTTTGGAGGGTTTGGAATCTGAATCCTCATTTTTTGTAGCTGACTCCTATTTCCATAGCAGGCTAAACCAAACCCCTATATTGGAACACATTCACATTCTGTGCTAGTCAGAATTTAGATCTGAATAGAACTCTCCCTAAGTGCTGAAGCATTACTTTGGCTTGCAGTTTGGAAGTATAATGTTTCAGAAAGTCACTGACTGACAGCTCTGAAGACTGAAGTCTTGTATTCATCTACAGAAATGGTACAGAAGAGTGAATGGCTATTCCTTGAGTGTTCTGGTCAATCTGACTGACGGTATCTAACAGAAAAAATGAGTCAGTGAAAGGTTAGAGTCTTGGATACTTCTTGGTTGGAACCTTCTTGAGTTTTGAGCAAGTAGTGGAGCTTTTAAAGCATTTAGAATGTCCTTTGTTTCAGTAAAAGGATTTATTATAATGCTACATAGAGGCTCTTATGTTAAGATTTCCAGTGAAATATAAACTGAGGGTGAAATTCAGCCCGGTGCAGAACACCAGCTGTTGTAAATCAGCTTAGCTCCACTGAAGTCAGTTTTGCTGGACCACATCAGCATTTGGAGAAAGAGTCTGTCCAGTCCCAGATGCACTCCAGCCATAGGAATTATGATACCAACTAGCCAATTAGCCTGTCATAAGATGGGATTTTCAGGTCTCTCCTCCACGTTGGTCTTCTCTCCTGAGCCTCCGGTCTCTCGTTCCGTCTCTCTCTCTTTCTCTCTCTGGGTATGTCTACACTACCCCGCTAGTTCCACAGGGAGTACACCTAGTTCGGATTAGAAGCCTAATCTGAACTAGCTACTCCATGCCGGGTGTAGCTGTGCGGCACGGGGTTCGAACTAGCCGACATTTAAAAATGGCGCCGGCCGGCTTCATGCAAATGAAGCCCGGGAAATTCAAATCCCGGGCTTCATTTGCAACTGCGGATGACTACATTACCCCTGCTAGTTCGAACTAGCGGGGTAGTGTAGACATACCCTCTCTCTCTCTCTCTCTCTCTCTCTCTCCCCTTCTCCTACTTCCTCCACCCCTCAGCTCTCCTCCACCTCCTGCCTCTCTCTCTGTCTCTCTCTTTCACTTCTCCTCCCCCTCCTGCCTCTCACTCGAGGGACTGCGAAGCCTGAATAGCCGTTTGGGCTCCGCACTCCCTGTGCTGCATGGGAGGCGCAGAGCCCAAACGGTCACTTGCGAGGCTTGCTCCCATGCGGCGGCCTAGCTGAGCAGCGCAGAAGTCAGCTAAGTGCCACAGCGGGAGGTGAAGGGGGGCGGGGTGATGAGGTTCATGGCCTGGAGCCACTGTCATGCTGCACGTCACCGCCCTGCCCCCTTTGCCTCCCACCGTGGCACTCGGCTGACTTCTGCGCCGCTCAGCCGGGCCGCCATGGGGGAGCAAGCGGCGCAAGTGGCTGTTTGGGCCCCGCACTCCCCATGCAGCATGGGCTGCCCAGGGGGAACAGCCAGCATTTCAGGCAACAGTGCCACCCAGAGGGAACAGCCAGCATTTCAGCGTTATAGACTCTCAGACACTGGGCTACTATATATATATGATGGGCAACTACCGAGATGCATAACTGAAAGGAGCCATGACCGAGATGTACTGAGGTGCAGGGTCAAAGTGAAGGAGCTGTGAAACGCCTACCACAAGGTATGGGAGGCAAAGCACTACTTCAGTGCTGCACCCATGACCTGCTGGTTCTACAAAGGCCTGGATGACATACTCCAGGACAATCCCATCTCCATTCTAAAGACACTTTGGGGGCTCAGGGACAAGTGGACTGAACCAGGAGTCACAGCAGTCGGAGGTTGAGGGAAGCACTAGCATCAGAGGATGCACCTGGTAAGTGGCTTGGGTTTCTGGAAGCACTGAAATGAGTTGTTGGGGGCAGGAAAAGTTGAAGACAGCAGGCTTGGGTCTATGTGTGCTAGTACTGACACAGGGTTAGTCAGATGAGGAACAGGGTGTTGACAGACTCTTTCACTTCACAGTAATCAGCCTCGCAGATCTCACTGAAAGCATAATGCGGATGCTGGTAAATCTACCTCTGCAGGTTCCTTGGTAGAACTGCTTTATTCCTTCTTTCATTAAAGGTAACATTCCCATGACACTGTGCCGAAAGGGGAAGGGTTACCATTGCTGCACACAGGGAAGCTGCATAAGGGCCAAGACAGAAGCAGCAGTATCGCAGTAGTTCCACCCTTGCTTCCCATCTCATTCCCTGCAGCAAAATATCTTCCAGGATGAACACAGCCCGTGGAAAATGTATGCACATTATTGATTATAGGGCTTCCCCCCCCCCCACACACACACATCTCGTCACAATCCCACAAACCTCAGCAGCACAGAGGTGCTTTCTGCAATAGCTGCCTAGAGTGCACCCACTCCAAATGCTGCTGCAAGTGCTACTTCTGTGCTGGCAGCTGATACTCTGGCCACTCAACAGAGGTTTCCCTACTGTACTCTGTGACAAGCGCTGTAACTGCCAGTGCTTTACATCTGCCAGTGTAGGCAAAGCGTTAGTCACGAAATCTAGGGTGGCCCAATTTTTGGTTGCAGCTGTGTTGTCAATATAAATGAACACAGAGTCCAGAGTTTAGACTGGACTTTGTCAAAGGGTTTTCTTTGCCACCATAATGTTGGCAAAGACCCTGGAGGTTTTTCACCTTCCTCTGTAGCATGGGGCACGGATCACTTGCGGGAGGATTCTCTGTATCTTGGAGTCTTTAAACAATCATTTGAGGACTTTAATATCTGAGATATAGGTGAGTAGTGGGTGGGTGAGATTCTGTGGCCTGCATTGTGCAGGGGGTCAGACTAGATGATCATAATGTCCCTTCTGACCTTAAAGTCTATGAGTCTATGGGTACGTCTAGACTACATGCCTCTGTCGCCAGAGGCATGTAGATTAGACTACAAGGCATAGGAAAATGAAGCGGTGATTTAAATAATCGCCGCTTCATTTAAATTTACATGGCTGCTGCGCTGAGCCGACAAACAGCTGATCAGCTGTTTGTCGGCTCAGCGCTGTAGTCTGGACGTGCGGGTGTCGACATCAAAGGCATTTGTCGACCACCCAGGTATGCCTCCTGGGATGACAGAGGCATGTAGTCTAGACGTACCCTATAAGTTGCTTGGTGCACCTGTGACAACACCCATACTGGCAAAAGTTCAGTCCACCTCTGCTATGTTGAAGGAATGCTTCCTGGTTGTTGCAATAGCGTCTTCATGAACAAAGAGCATGTAAAAGCTCATCTGATTTCTGGTTTGTTGAGGGAGTGGTGGAATCTTGTGGATTGCTATAGAAACAGTTAAACCACATAATGACCTAAAAACAATGCAGGACTGTAAATCTAGTAAGAGTAAATTATCCCTTTTGATGCATGGACCATAAGGTCAGTACCAAGTAGTTCCCTGCTAGATTTTCTCCAGAGAGAAAAAGACCATATTTCTGGTTATTTTTTCCTTGTTTTTCAACTATCTCCTGTCCTGTTTTGAAATTATAGTCACTATTGCTTTCTGTTCATGGATACCTAATGAGCCTATAATGCAATTACTATTATTCACATTCCTCCTTTGGCACAATATTAGCCTTTTTCTCTCTCTCATGTGTCAGGGAAAATAAATCTTTGACTACAAATGAGGTATTTTTATAGGACCAAGTGGCATTAGCAGTTCTTCCTGCTTCTATAGATGCTTAGCATTTCAGAGACTCTAGTGGCAGAGACAACCTTTGTTTAATGGAAGAATATTATGTTGAATAGTGCATGAAAATGATTTTCTGTTCAGAACTCAGCAGGGACTCATTCAGTTAATCCTAAGGATTTCATATCTACAGACAAACTAAAACCACTGGGCCTGATCCACCAGTGTGTTGCTCCAGTTTATGCCATTCTGAAACTCTACTAAAATCAACAGACTTACATAAGCATACAATTGAAGTAATTAAGTAGTGATTCAAACCCACCAAATACCTTAATGCAACATTCACTGCTATATAAATTTGTCTCTTCACATTTAAATATTTTAGGTGTTTCTGAAAACACTTGTTTTGGTTCATGTTTTCAGATAGAGACAACAAAGTGGGGGAGGGGGAGAGGATACTTCAAAGCAGCTCTGTTGCTTTGAAATGCCACAGCAGCGTTTCAAAGAGGTAGCACCACACCGCTGATCCCGGGCTTCATGCTTCACTGCCCCTTTGAAATGCCACCACATTTCAAAGCGGCATCACCACAGGGAGCTCACAGTCAGCTGTGGACTCCCTAGCTGACCCCGGACTCCGTGCAGCATTTCCATGGAACCCAGAGTCAGCTGGGGAGTTCTCAGCTGATCCTGGGCTTCATGCAGCGCTGCCACTTTGAAATGTTGTGCAGAGCCTGGGATCAGCTGGGAAGTCTTGTACTTTTCAAAGCTGGCACAATACATGCAGCTGGGGGCCAGCAGGAAGTCCTGCTGACTACGGGTGCCAAGTGGGCACTTCTGCTTTGAAGTGCACAAGAGCCGATAGGCATTTCCACATTCCTCCTTTGAAATGTATAAAAGCCGCAGCCAGGCTCTTGTGCATTTCAAAACAGAAGCGCCCATGTGGAGCCTAGAGGATTTCCCGCTAGCCCTGGGCTGCATGCGGAGTTCAAACTTACACACCTACTATTTACAACACTGTGAGAGCAGATATGGGCAAGATCTGAACCTGGTATTATACCTGAAGACATTAGATTGATACATTTTTAATTTTCTGAAGAAACTAAAAATGCGGGGACAATAATTTTTTCACAAAAATTCTCTTATTAAAATCACAACAAATTTGTTGAAAAAAATGACTAGTGATATTATATATAAAAACATAAAGGCTTGATAGTGACTATAGGATACTGAGTGAGGCGAAGGCTCCAGGCCATGTGGAAGCAGCATACAAGAAGTCAGTACTCAGACCTTTAAAAGAATACAGTATTGGTTATTCTCTTCTGGCTGGTGCAAGAAAGGATGGAAGCTCTTCTCTGTCTCCTTTGGGAAGGCTAGTACTGGTGAGACACAATTCTTATGCTTACATAGTTCACGGATAGAGATAGAGAGCAGTTTCTATGCAGGGGTGAAAAAGAGTTCTAGTGCCTTTTCCTTTCATCTTTGCTCATCTTTGCAGGGCTAGGCATGATCTAGCCCAGAATATGCATGATACACAGGTTGATGGTTAAGCCTTCATGCAGTCAGTAGCTTTAAGTATATACTTACAATGGCTTCCTGAAAACAAACACATAGTCATTACTAGTGACAGAGACCCACCATTGCCTGTCAAACAGAGAGAGAAGGTTCAGAAAATTAGGGGATGGCGGGGAAGAAAGTGAAAAATGAGCGTGTAGGAATGAAACAAAAAAGACAGCAGGAAAGGAAAACTTGGAAAAGCATAGTCAGGGGAAAAAGGAACAAGAAGATACATGAGCAGAGATGTAAATTATTTAGAAATACCAGAGGTTGTTTACCCTTAGTTGTAAATGCTGAAAACATCTATTGAATGAGATGTGGTGAATCAGATGAGGTGCATTCCAGTATCCCACAAAGAAGGAACAAAGCTGCAGCAGGTATGCTCTGGCCTATTAATAAAGTTCCCTTGACCCCTACAAGTTATGCTGATATTTTTTTCCAGTGTTATCACTTAATCCTTGGCTGCAGATCTCCTTCCCTTGCATGCTAGCCTATATTTAACCATCCCTAAAACTGAGATCATTAGATCATCAAAAGTGTAATACATCTCCCTTGAGCTGCCAGTTTCTGCTAGTTTTCCAGTATGATTAGAAGGAATAATCCATCTTACTAGTGCTCCTAAATTCAGCAAGTTTATTTTTTTGGGTGTTTCTTTTAGGGACATACTTCAATCAGATTACATCAATCAAATCACCATTAGAAAACGGAACAGTCTTTTATGGTCCAGCCTGCAGCTGAACTTGTTCTTTCATTTATAATTATTTGAAGCTGCAACTGGGCATATTAGTCAACCCAAGTAATAAAGCCTTTATCTTGTTCCTTTTCTATTTTTATTTGGTTTTCTAAGGAAAAGAAAAGCATTTTCAGACTTAGCGGGAAAAGAGAGTTACAGAACCAAAACAAACAACTGAGCTAGAATCAACTTTTATTATGGGAATGCATGCCACAGACCACACTGCTGTGTGGTGCTGGATCCTAACACACAACTCTTCATTGACATTGTGTGTTATTAGAGTGCTGTTAGCTTCATGTAGAATGGGAGAAGAGATTGAGAATAAGCTCTTACAATAACGTGGACTTCTACAGCCAAGTAGACCTGGAAGTTGTTCCAAAGTTATAAAAAAAATGAGCCCATGGGACATTTCACTTTGCAGTTATAAATATGAAAGGGTTAGGGAAAACATGTCATAGCAATTTGGCCAGCACGTGCAAATATTATTTTTCATTCCTACAAGTCAATTGAAAATCCATAAACCTGGGATGAAGTCCAGTGATATTTCCCTGTGACCTGACTAGTTCAATATGATTTGTTAGCTTAGCTGGAAAGGTCAAGAAAGAACTGCCAAGATCCTTGCTGATTGGCTGCTTTTCTGGAAGCATTAACACATAGCGTAGTCAGGGAACATAAACAGAGATGGCATTGAGTCAGAGCTGGGTCATCATTGTTCATGGGCTTACAAGTTAAATGTGATCTGGACAGTCTATGCTCTTCAAAGCCAGCTGGAAATGTGCTCAGGGAGACGGCTACCAATAAGGTATAGTAACAACGTGGCTCCTCCCATGTAAGATAAACAACATAACTGGGTTATGGATCCTGTAGAATTAGAAACAGAGAAGACTATGACCCCTGGGGAATTGTATTGGTTCTGAAAGGAGCTGCTTCCCATCTCTGTTTACAGGAATTACAGTAATATTAGGTAACAATAAATGTTTGCTGTGTTACATTTTCAGTTTGCAGTTAAAATATTACAGACCCATAAAACCAGACTAGGGTTATTGTGAGATCTGGGGAGGAGCATAGTTTAAAGGCTGACGCACAGGCTTGGGAGTCAGGAAATCAGCCCTTTGGTCAAAACACTGTCTCAGTCCTGATGTGTGACCTGGAGCCAGTCACTTAATCTCCCTATGCCTCTGTTTGAACCTCTCATTGGCAATCTCTGTTCTCTGCCAGAGAACAATGGGTGCTGTGGAAGAGGTAGTGATTCAAGCTGTGGCTTCCTGTAACAGGGTGGGACTCGCTGCCACAATGCCTCCCACTGGGCACTCTGGGAATTAGCCTTTTTCAGCCCTGGGATGCTCCTTTCTGGCGGAATCTCGCCTTCTGTTCCCTGTTTATATGTTAATGGTTCTGCCACTTCACATTAGGGCCCATGTTCCTCTCAAACCATGACACCCTCTCTTCTGGATACTGCCTTGCCACAGTATCCTCATATTCTGGGATCCTCTCCCTCACACAACCCCTAAACTTCTATGACCACCTTGCCTCAATGACTGACTGCCAGTCGTCATGTAGCCCCTTACCTCAGGGACAAAAGACTGTCTGAAATGGCCACTCATCAATGACAAGGGGTGTGGACCTGCTGCCTTCTTCTGCCCTAGCTGCCTCCATGCAGCCCTAGCACCCTCAGGCCTTGCCTTAGTTCCTACAGCCTGGGAGCGAGGTCAGGCCAGAGCTCACCAGCTCTGTCTGCCTTTCCCCAGCACTGCTCTGTCTCAGGAAGCCTCTAGCTTCCAAGACAGCCAGGTCCCTCCTACTCCTCAGCAATGAGTGAGTTTTCTTCTCTTACAGGAGCCTTCATTTATGCAGCCTTCATCTTGGCCCTAGTTGGCCAATATATGCTACGGCTTCTTGCTCCACAGCCCCAGCCCTGGATTTAACCCTTCTTAGGCCAGTGCCAGGCAGACACCCTGTCACACTTCCATTTAGGGAGAACAGTTTTGAAATCTGCTTCACGCTCCATTGGGTGAAGTTTTCCTAAAAAAGGGGCCATAGGAATCTTCTGAGTCAGCACATCTCCATTTATCTGGGCTATTTTTTTAGGGCTGCACTGGGCTCCTTAACAAAATGGAAGGTTGTAGGTGGCTTGTTTGGGTACATTCCCACTTCCAGGTACTGCTGCAATGGATGCACAGCCTGGATTATGCCACCTTCCACTACTTCAATTCGGGGAATGCTTTGGCAGAGGGACTATTACCCCAGTATTCTGCAAGGAGAGACTTCTGCACGTGCAGCTCAAAACTTTTGTCTCTTCCCGCCTTTCTCACCTCTTGCACCATGAGCCTGCACAGTTACCCTCCTGTGTCACTCCCAAGTCCCCGTAGGTAAAAGTGCTTCAAATGTTTTTCAGTCTCGCTGAATGTCTGTGTTTTGCATTATTTCCCCCCACCACTAATGTAGTAGCCCCCACTTTTCTATACTGAGTTCCAGTATGTTATTTTTAAATACATTGCATTTGCTGATGATGGTGGCGTCTCCCAAATTGGTACAAGGTGTGAATTTTGCTAACATGCTGTTTATGTCCTCTTCTTGATATTAAACAAGTTAGGACTGTTTAACAAGGACATGTAAAACATGTTGTCACCCTCATATGAAAGGAATTCTAAGGGTACTATAATTTGTGAAAGGTTTTTAAGCTTTAGGGCCCAAATCCAAGATATCACTGAAGGAAGTAATTATCTTTAAGCATTGACTGAAAAAGGAGCACCCTGAGCTTAAAGTTAAGCACAGGGTTTTTAGTGTTTCCTTAGGTTAGTGCTTTGGGCCCTGATCCAAAGCCCATTAAAATCCATGAGACCTTTTCCATTCATTTCAATGGGCTTTGGATCAGACTCTGGGTGAGCATCCCAAATGTTTGGATTCTTATCCAGTTCTGATTGGGCTTGTGGAAATGGTAAGCTTTGGTTATGTGCATTTTGATGTTTATCCAAAGCTCTAGAGAGGTGCTTTAAAAAAAAAAAAAAAAAGAAAAAAAGAAAGAAAGAAAACTCATATAAATATGAAGGCCTCTCTTTCCCTCTCTGATACAGGGCCAGACTCATGACACATACCTTGTGTGCTTGGCTTCACACTGTGCAGCTATTACCCTGCATACCAATGTGCTTGCCAGCTCTTGCAAAACTAGAACCAGAAGAGTTCTTATTTTACCATAGAAGTCTTGTTATTTAGGGTGCTCCTTGCATGGCAATGTTGAGAAACAGCATCATGAAGGAAAACTTTATGAGGTCACCACATAGACATCCATGCTTCTTGAATGAGTAAAAGCTTGAAAAAAACTTTTAGGGTTCTTTTTTTAAACAAGGGGGCCACAGATCCAGAGGGTGAACCTGTTTGTGCTGGAAAGGGAGCTCATTAACATTGTAATGAAAGGATTCTGCAGGTAGTTACAGGGTAAGGAGAGAGTACTTAGAAATGATAATATAGCCTCCAAGTAAAACTACTGTAAGACAAGTATGGAAATAGTTACTGAATTTTCCCCAGCTGATCAGCTTTGTGGCAAAAATAGTCTCTTACAGCATGTCTGTACTGTAGCTAGGAACTATAGTTCCTAGCTCAGTAGTGATACATTTGCTAAAAACAGTAGTGAGTTATGGGCTACTTAGTCAAGTACCTAAGGAACTCAGATGAGATTGTACTTAGCTGTAGATGGCCATGACATCAAGGCGGTGGATCAGGACAGCTTCTGAGGGTACGTCTACACTGCATCCCTAGTTCGAACTAAGGATGCAAATGGAGACGACCAAAGTAGTTAATGAAGCGGGGATTTAAATATCCCGCGCTCCATTAACATGATCTCGCCGGCGCGCACTTCCTGGTTCGAATCAGCTGTGATTCGAACTAGCGCGCCGGCGAGATCATGTTAATGGAGCGCGGGATATTTAAATCCCCGCTTCATTAACTACTTTGGTCGTCTCCATTTGCATCCTTAGTTCGAACTAGGGATGCAGTGTAGACGTACCCTGAGTGTGCTCTTCAATCAGAGCTATCTATGTGGGCACGGAATATACCCCCTGGCTACAAATGCATTCTTAGCTATGCCTGTGCAGTACTCAGCAAAAAGGGGCCCTAAGGCCAGAGAGAACCATTGGGTATATCATAATATAAGGGTATGTCTACACAGCAAAGTTATTTTGAAATAACAGCAGTTATTTCGAAATAACTTTCCTAGCACCTACACAGCCATTCCATTATTTCGAAATTCATTCGAAATAGCGGAGGGCTTATTTTGAAATTGGTAAACCTCATTCCATGAGGAATAGTGCCAATTTTGAAATTGCTATTTCGAAAGAAGCGTTGTGTAGACGCTTATTTCGAAATAGGGGGCCTCCAGCCCTTCCCAGGGTACCCTGCTGGCTGCCCTGGCCACGAGGCAACTTCTGACCTGATGCCCTGCCAGAACTGGTTCCAACCAGCCTTAAGTGCGATTCAACATCCACTCAGTGTGGCCGTGCTATTTTGAAATAGAAAAACGCTATTTCGAAATGCATTTTGTGTGTGACGCATTATTCTGAAATAAGCTATTTCGAATTAACTATTTCGAAATAGCTTATTTCAAAATAATGCTGTAGTGTAGACATACCCTAAGATACTACTGTACAGGAGTAGCTCTATGGTTGGGAAAAAAACATTTACAGATCTGTGCCCCAAGTACTGTATTAATTAATTGTATTAGCTAACTTCAGGGTTCCAAAAACTTTCCTTTTTGCTTGTTTCTTCCTCTTTAACAATACTTCATTTTGTACATTTTCCTTTGACCAAGCTTTTCCCCAATGCGCTTCTGGCAGAGACTATTTACAAAAGGGGTGGATCCTCCTGGCTTCTTCAGGGAAGCTCATAGCCTGTGTGTCGGGAACTTGATGCCAGATATTCAAACCTTGCACGTCTTCCTTTTTACTTTGAATAAACAATGGGAAATACATTATTTACAGATTCCATTGTAAAAACAACTGCGGGTGAAACATGCTTTTTTTACTTAGAATCTGACATCATAAACCCAGCAAGAGAAGAAGGAAGGACCAGCCCATTGAGGGCAATAGGACTGTTTCAAAACATTTTCAAACAATCAACAAACTCAAATGGTTCAGTTTATGCAGAACATAAGCAAGTAAAACTGAAGATACATGAATTTCTTGAAATATACAGTGAATTGGTTTTGTAAATGAGTCTTTATGTCATTGCTACTCACAAACGCTCACTTTACTGTCATTAAAAACAATGAGTAGTCCTGTGGCATCTTAAAGACTAACATATATATATATATATATAGTATCATGAGATTTTGTGTCTTTTTACTGCCATTGGTGGTAACCCTATTACTTTTTTCTGATGGTTGTATAATATGAAGGGGGGGCTTACTGAAAAGTATTTTTTTTTGCATTTTATGGCAAAATATACAAACTGTTTTTGTATCATGCAAAATAGTCCAATTTTTCATCCAAATTGGAAAAAAATATTCTAATTTATTCTAATTTATTAAATTAAATATTTTTGCTTTTCAGATTTTTTTTTGTGGTTCTTCTCACCAACCCCCTGCTTTTTCAGTGGATAAAATGGAGAGGAGGGGTGACAAAACAGATACAGGTTGAACATCTGTGGTCTGGGATTTTCTGGCCTGAAAACATCCATGGTCTGACAGAATCACGGATGTTGCAGGACTAAAGAGCCCCAGTGGCAAGGTTGCCAGTGGCTTGGAGTGGAGCCAGCCAGCAGGGTTAGCGGTGCTGCCACGAGGCTGGTGGAGCTGCTGGAAGGTCTGGAAGGGCAGGGGAGTTGTCGCGAGGCCAACAGGGCCAGAAGCTCCAGTGGGGCTATTGCAGCTCACAGGGCTGGGAGGTCTAGCAGGGCTGCTGAAGCTTGCAGGGCCAGAAGGTTGGGGAGAGGAGACCAGATGGTTGGGGAGAGGAGCCCAGCAGGGAGGCTGCTGTGCCCTTTCCCCCCTTCTCACACCTTCCCTGGTCCAACAAACTCCTTTGTCCAGGACTGGTCAGCTCCTGAGGGTGCTGGACCAGGGAGGTCCAATCTCTATGAGAAAAAATACCTTAAAAAGTGAAAACTTTTTTGTTTCATTTGGATTAGAATCAAATCAAATCAAAACGAACTTTTCTCCATTTATATAGGAAACAAATCTTTTCATTTCAAATTGAATCCAAGTGAAAATTTGTTTTGATAAATATTTGAAAAGATCAGTGAACCAACTGAAAATTGTATTGTTTTCTCTGAAACTTCTTGCAGAAGTAAATCAGCCCTTCATATGATAATACAAAGAACTGGACCTAGTTCTAAATCCTTACTCAGTCAAAACACTCATTGACTTTGATGAGAATCTTGACTTAGTAAGGACTATGGCATAAATTTAGGAGCCTAACTTCCATTGATTTCAATGGGAGTATCTTTGAGGATCTGAGTTCATAGGACAGGGTTTTTAATAAATGACTGCATTGTATTTTACACAAAAGTCCTTCCAATATAAAGAGAGACTAAGACAAGGATTTACAAAGGAGACTATGTGAGTTACATATTCATCTCCCATGACATTCAAATGGTTCTTTCATAAAATGTTTCATGTAAGCAGTCACTGTACATTTAGCAGGGCTTTTAAAAACTTTTAAACATATGGCTTTTGAAAATCACACTTATCTTTTGCACTATTTTAATCTTTGAGGCAAATTATATGATCGTCAGTGGTATAGCATCAAGGTTAAATATGGCCCAATATTGTTAGCCAAGAATAAATATTCCTGCGGAAAAATAAATGTTGCTGTATTTATAGAAAATAAAACTAATAAAACCTAGCATCAGAGAATCTGGAGATAGTTAGGTCATTTAACCCATCTCTATTACAACACACATTAAGCCATATATTTTGAACAGTGGAACAATCCACATAGGCCCATCACTATAATTTTTAGATCAAGATTAGACATTTTTCTCAAAGGTATGTTTTAGGAATTATTTCAGGGAAGGTTCATGGCCTATATTATACAGGAGATCAGACTAGATGATCACTTTAGTACCTTATGGCCTTAGAATCTACGGAATCTATGGAAGATTGTTCCCTACAGTATATTCTCCAGGGTATGTCTACACTACCCCGCTAGTTCGAACTAGGAGGGTAATGTAGGCATACCGCGCTTGCAAATGAAGCCCGGGATTTGAATTTCCCGGGCTTCATTTGCATAAACTGGGCACCGCCATTTTTAAATCCCTGCTCGTTCGAACCCCGTGCCGCGCGGCTACACGCGGCACGAACTAGGTAGTTCGGACTAGGCTTCCTAGTCCGAAATACCATTACTCCTCATTCCACGAGGAGTAACGGTAGTTCGGAGTAGGAAGCCTAGTCCAAACTACCTAGTTCATGCCGCGTGTAGCCGCGCGGCACGGGGTTCGAACGAGCAGGGATTTAAAAATGGCGGTGCCCAGTTTATGCAAATGAAGCCCGGGAAATTCAAATCCTGGGCTTCATTTGCAAGTGCGGTATGCCTATATTACCCCGCTAGTTCGAACTAGCGGGGTAGTGTAGACATACCCCCAGTGCTTTATGAAGGCACGTTTTAAATATCTCAGGTGATAGTCAGGACCATGGATATTCCTGGATCAGAGAGTCCCAGTGGCCAGGAGTCTGGCAGCAGCTGGGCTGGTGATAGTGGAACTGGCAGAACTGCTGAGTCTGAAAGCCCTGCCAGGGCAGCAGCAGTGGGGTCGGTGGCTGACAGTGGGGCTGGAAGCCTTGTCAAGGTGGCAGCAGTGGGGCCAGGATCCTGGTTGGGCTGACAGAAGGGGGGCTGACTTTGACCTCCCTTAGTCAAGCAAACTTCCTCATTCAGGATCAGTCAGGTCCCACAGGTACTGGACCAGAGAGGTCCAACCTGTAATATGGAACACTGACAGCTGGAAATCAGTGAGGCTACATGGTTTCTGCCTCAGGAAGGATTCATTTCTGAATCTCTCCTCAGAGAATAGTTAAAAAAATACTGAAAATAGCAGATATAGGTCATGCTAATGAAGAAGAGCTTCAAATTGCTATGGCAACTCAAATGTAATTCGTCTAATGAAATGTGATTAAGAAAAGTTTTAACTGGTTAGAGAAATATGATTATTTTTTACCATTGTATCAGTAATTAACTTTTAGATCCCATGGTTTTATGCAAAACTTCCTTAAATATTAAATTATGAGAAAATACAAGAAGCTGATAAGCCTTTGCCATTTGAAAAATGCAGATTTCATACCTTAAAATCTTCCTCTGAAAGTTTGCAAGCTTTGAGTTTCATTTTTTTAGGACACAACAGCAGCTTTTTGTGCATTTTTGCTCTATATCACAACATTAGCTGACCATTTAAAGAGATTTGGGACTCAGCCTCACCTATGCTAGTTTAGCCCACATTCCTGCTAGTGTAACTCACACACCTAGGGTACATCTACACTGCAGCACTATTTCAGGATACTTCAGATAATCCAAAATAGTGTTTTATGTTATCTTGACAGTGCACCCCTTATTTCGAAATGTAATCAAAATAATGGGCGTGCTATTCCAACATCTCGATAAATCTCATTCCACAAGGATTAAAGGACTTGTCGGAATAGCGCTTTATTTTGAAATTTGGCACTGTGTAGACAGTGCCAAATTTTGAAATAGACTATCTCGAAATAAACTTGAAATAAGGTACGCAATTTGGTAGCTCAAATTGCATATCTTAATTCGAGCTCGCACTGCAGAATAGACACATCCCTATTGTCCCGTGGAGTGGCACTTAGACCACTTATAAAGAATGAGTTTGGTCTACAGCCTTAGTTAAGAGGCAGATGGCTTTTAGGTCAAGTAGTACATGCTCAACTAAGCTCCAGAGGTCCCAAGTTCAGTTTTTGTTGTTACAAGTCTGGGATTTGAACACAGGACCTCTCAGAGCTTGGTGCATGAGGTGCTATAGTTTGAACTAAAAGCCACCTATGGCTATAGAGCACACTGACTCATTCTCTCTGTAAGTGGTCTGGGTGCCATTCCATGGGACAGTGAACCACACCCAGTGGGTGTGTGGGTTACACTAGGAGAGAAACAGGCAGTCTGTGGCCAACTGAAGAAGAGTCCAAGAAAAGTAGAACTGTGTGTGAACACCTCAGAAAGAATGAAAAATCAGTAGGAAATGGTATAGGATTAGGTACAGGCTCAGTCCACAGGAAGAAACTTTTGGAAAGAGAGAGCAGTTTGTGTTTCCTGCCCAATTCTTTAGAGACCTGAGTGCTGGAAACCTGTGGTAGAGAAGGAGTGCAGGTCCCATTTATATTTTTACCTCTGTCTCTCAGGAAGCATCAACTGTTGATTAAATGTAAAAATGGTCCCGTTGCAACTGATTTTGACATCTGTTTAGTTTGGTATTTTGATTTCTGAGGATATCTCTTTTGACTGCCTGGAATTAAAACAAACATAACTTCCTTTCTGAGTATGCACTACTTGGTCAGGTATTTCTCTTGGTTTTCCTTTCCTATAGTGGAATGCATTACATGCTAAGTGTTTCTCCCTGAAGTCAATAGGAGTAACCTTTGCTCTAAAAGGTTTGCAAAGATGACTTAACTGATAAAGAATAAGGGACAGAAGTGAAACAAGAAGTAAAATACATTTTCAAATGTAAGTTAATTTGTGGTCAAATATGTGGGTGAGTCACGAGTTGGAATGGTAGCAAATACAAGAGAAGAACATTGATGGTTAAGTGATCTAGAGAGCAGAATGGGGCAAGCTAGCAATGAAGAGAGGCTTGGAAGTATTAACCTGAGGAAACAAGCCTCAGAAATACTAATGAGAAAATGTAACCCAGCAATCACATTCATTACATTAGAGAGTTTATTTTCATCCTCTCTTAATATAACTTTTTATGTAACCAAGCAACTCCCACCTACAATGGGGTAAGATGTGAAATTAGCCTAAGGAAAGGTGATGGTTTTAATATGGAAAAAGTTTGAGCCAGAGAAATAAGAGATTGCCTAAAGACGTTCATTTTTTTCAGATTTCTTTCCAATTGATCTTTCCAGAGCTGTCTCCTCAGCTTTGATCCTTAATATCAGCTTCATAATAATGTTCCAAGCGTTAATTGATTCTTCCTAGCTAGTGAATTTGGACCATGAACAAGGCCCTCAGGAGGTCTAAAGCAGGGGTGAGCAATAAAAAAATGACAGCCTGCCAGAGTTAGTCCCTGGTAGTCCCCCACCTCTATGTTTACCTGTGCTTCTGCCGGTATTGGTTGATTGCAGCTTTCATTGGCTCCATATTGTCATTGCTGGGCAGTGCAAATGGGCAGGGAGTGGTGTGGACCGGGACCCCACTTCCCGTCACTCACATTGGCTGTGAACGACAATTTGCAGTCAACAAGAGCTGCGATTGTCTGATACGTGCAGGTAAACATAAATGTGGGGGCCCTCCAGGGACTAACCCTGCAGTCTGGAATTTGCCCACCCCTGGTCTAAAGGGTAAAGTGTGCTTAGGCATACACTGCCCCTATCAACAGACATGACTTGCTCATCTTGATCTTCCAGCATGCACTATGTCTATGTTTATCTGATGCTTGTACAAGTCAGTTGCATTAACGGTGTGTAGGAGAGATGAGCTTCCACTGACATCTTTTATCAAAAATGAAACCCTATAGCTTTCATCCTGCGAGTGAAAATCCCTTCGATAAATTCTTCGCATTAGCTTAGCCCTCTTACAGGGCATGTGGAACTTTGTTTCCCTCCTAGAACTGGATGTTCTATGAGTGGTTCTGCCTAAGGGACCCTCCTGATGGACATAGCAGTCAAATATGTGGGTAACTTGCGAAAAAGAAATAACATTTATTGAAGAGCTATGCTTACTTACAATGTAATATTTGGAATTGAAATATCCTTGTCTACCCAGCCTGAGCTTTTGGGGAACAAATCTTCATTTCCTTCACATATATTTAGGTGTTACCTCTTATTAGCAGTTCTTTACCACATCTCTAGGAAATGCAATAGCAACTATAAAGATTCAATAACAAAACAAAAGCATGTCTTGAAAGGTGGATAAAATCTGATAGTTCATCATTACTGCTCTAAAATATAGGCTGCCTGAGACACAGAGGGGAGAGCAGGAACTTTATCTTTAAGCCAAATGAACATTAGATGTTCTCAAGAGACAAACAAAGTATTTTTAGACACACAATATTTCCATGTATTTTGAGCATTTTGAGCAAAATTTTTCAGCACTTCTTACAATCTTCACTCTAGAAAACATCTTCCCACTCTGAGGGTATGTCTACTCTTGCACCCTATTTCGAACTAGGGATGCAAATGCAGGCATTCAAAATAGTCAATGAAGCGGGGATTTAAATATCCCGCACTTCATTAGCATGATCTCACCGGCACGCTAGTTCGAATCACAGCTGATTTGAACCAGGAAGTGCGCGCCGGGACACGTTAGTTCGAACCAAACCCCTTGGTTCAAACTAACGTTACTCCTAATTCAGACAGAGTTACATTTACTGTTAGTGACAGTTTATTTTACTATTTTGCATCTGTAACCCACACACTGTCCCAGGGCCAGCCCAAGCCATTCGTGCATCTCAGGCCCTGGGCGCCTGGCGGTATCCCGGTCAAACAATGGGGCAGTATCCCGGTCAAACCGTAGCTTGGGCCAGCTCTGCTCTGTCCCATGTAGAGACACTGTGACCCCTTACAGAGAGAAAGTTTCC
The DNA here is from genome assembly GCF_049634645.1 of Pelodiscus sinensis. Lineage (NCBI taxonomy): Eukaryota > Metazoa > Chordata > Testudines > Trionychidae > Pelodiscus > Pelodiscus sinensis. Next base: position 95,914,976 of record NC_134713.1, on the reverse strand, counting down.
TCTACAGCAGTTCCACCTCTCTTAGGCTTGGTCTTCATTACCGGGGGCCATCACGAATAACGTAGTGGAAGTCACTATACTTAGGTCTGCTTATCAGCCTCGATATCTTCACTGCAGGCAGGAGAGGTGGGAGAGCTGCACCAGGAGGAGGAGGAGGAAGAGGAGGCAGCAGGGACCCAGATCCCAGAGGCCTCCCAGGCGTCCGTGGACATCAGGGAGGGAACATCGGGTGAGTGCTTTGAGGGGTCACCAAACATGGGCGGGTTGGCAGTGTGGGGGGCCAGCTAGCTCCATTGCCACGGTGAGGCCTATGTGAGGCTTTTCAACCACTGCCCAACTCATACGTGGGGTCACATGTAACACCCCTGAGTCTCCTGTCCAAAGGAGAGCCCCTGACAGCCACAGCATGCCCTCGGGGACGGCAGGGATGCACACAGACAATGATTGTCTCCTCCTCTTTTCCTCCACAGCTGGACCCTCTACCCAACAGGGGAGCACCATCCCCACCCTCCCACCATCCCGGACTCGTGGTACATGGACCTGCTGAGGGAGCATGTTGTGGCCCTGCAGGACCTGAACAGGATCCTCCAGCAGAGGATGCAGGCAGAGGCCGAGTGGCTCACCAAGCTGCTGGACAAGCTGGTCTAGCAGCGCACTGACATCTGTGCCATGAGGGAGCTCTTCACCTTGCCTGCCCCGTCAAGGGCACCGCTCCTCCTGCATGCCAGGCCCCTGCTCCCCCACTCCTCCAGCCTCCCCAGCCCCTCCAGTCCCCCTCTTTCCTCCTTCCTCCCAGCCCCTCCTGCTCCTGAGCCCTCACAGGCCCAACAGCTGCCCCCCCTCCTGACCAGGCCAGGACTAGGTCTTGCTCCACCCGATCCCAAGGCCGTGGTGATGCCAGGACACAGGAAGGTGGCAGGACCCTGCGATCAGGGAAACAGCGGCCTACTTGAGCCCCCTCCCCCCTCCATGTTTTCAGTCCCCTACCACCCCAGTTAAAGGGCATTTCAGTTATATAACAACATCTTTATTTTTGAGTGAAAGATTTACCTTTACACATTTGAACAGTAAACAGAGAATTTTTTTTAAGTTAGCACATTTTCTTTACTGATAGTGTTTCTAATAAAAAACTAATCTCTGTGTACAAAGAAAACCGGGTGTGTATGTATTCTTTATGGGAAGAGGGGGAGGGTAGGGGTGCACCAGGCCAAACCCCCCATGGGGGAGGCCCTGGGGAGAGTCAGTGGGCTCCTTCTGAGAATCTCTTCCCTCAGGGCTTCTCAGATTTGGACACCAGCCTGGTGAGCCTGGCGGATGGCAGACATCCGAAGCTGCTGAAATGGCCTCTCCTCGCCATCAGCACCTGTCCCCAACTCTGGCAGGAAGGCCTCTCTTTTCCTCTCCACCAGGTTATGGAGGGTGCAACATGCGGCCACCACCTCTGGGATGTTGCGTTCACCCATCTCCAATGGTTTGAGGAGGCAACGGAACGTCCCTTTCAAATGGCAGAAGGCGCATTCCACCTGGACGTGAACCTGGCCAAGATGCATGTTGAAAAGCTCCTTGCTCATATCTAGGTGGCCAGTGTAGGGCTTCATGAGCCACAGCATCAGGGGGTAAGCTGAGTCGGCCACTATGCACACGGGCATCTGCACATCCCTGAGTGCGAGGTGCCACTGTGGGAAAAATATTCCTGCCTGCAACCTGCAGTTCAGGTAGGAATTCCGGAATATATGGGCATCATGTGCCCGCCCCGACCACCCGACACATATGTCCATAAAGTGTCCCCAGTGGTCAATGAAGGCCTGCAGCACCATCGAATAGTAGCCCTTCCAGTTTATAATTTGTGCTGCTCAATGGGGCGGTGCACAGATTGTGATGTGTCCCCCATCAAGGGCTCCTCCGCAGTCTGGGAATCCAATGGCAGCAAACCCGGCAATGATGTTGTCCAGGTCCCCAAGACGGACAAGCCTCTTTAGCAGCTCTGCATTGATGGCCCTCACCACCTGCAGCATGAGACCAATGGACAGACAGAAACCAGGGAGTTAGACAGGTTACCTAAGTGCTTGGGGGGGACGGGACCCTTCTCCCCACCCAACCCACCCCTACCCATGTCAGGACACTCCCCTCCCCCACATCAGTGCAGGAGCGGCCTCCAAGTGCAACTCCATCCCCCACTCCCTCTTGCCCTTGCCTGGCAGTCCCCCTTTCTCAACTCTGCCACTCAGCAGGGCCTGTCCCCTGGAAGTGACTTACCTCCATCAAGATGGCCCCAACAGTAGACCTCCCCACACCAAACTGGTGTCTCACGGAGCTGTAGCTGTCAGGGGGTGGCCAGCTTCCACAGAATGATTGCAACCCGCTTCTGCAGAGGGGGGGCGGGCCGCAGGTGGGTACCTGGTGTTCCAGAGCAGGGGCAAGCAAGGCACACAGCTCCAGGAATGTGGCCTTCCACATCCAGAAGTTGCGGAGCCACTGGTCGTTGTCCCAGAGCTGCATGACAAGCCAGTCCCACCAGTCTGAACTCGTCTAATGCCTCCAAATTTGTCTGTCCTCAAAAAAGTTTGGGGGCAAGGGCAGAGCTCTTGTATCCCAGAGGAGGGTCTTCTCAGTGTGATCCAGGTCCATATGGGGCAGGAGATTCATGACAGAGTCATACAGATGCAGTAGAAGCAGCAGTATGGCAGCGTGGGGCCATCGCCTGCCATGGGGAAGCTCAGGTTCCATGGCCAAATAAAAGGTGAAAAGCAGAAAAAAAACCTGCAAATAAACTGCTATGGTGTCCGGGGAAGCAGGGCAACCAGAGCAAGCACTGCAGCAGCTTTGTTTTTCCTCTAGGAGGTAGGCAATCCAGAAGCAGAAGCAGAGCAACAGCTGTCTGGGGGATCCCTTTAAGCACGCATCTCTGCAAAGGGCAGGCAGCAGCACCTGGAAATAAAGGCTGCCCCCATGCCCTGCCAGAAGCACTTCCAGGTGCCTTCTTTTGTCGACAGAGCATCCGGCAGTCTGGACGCTCTTTTTTGAAAAATGTAATCTAGACGTTGTCAACAAAGATACTGTAAACAAAGCCTCTGTCGAAAAAGGCATGCAGTCTAGACGTAGCCTTGATGTAGGTACAGCGTAACTTATGCTCACTGTCAGAACAGTGTTAAGGGCTCATAATATAAATGAAAACCAAGCTCCAAAATATATTTATTTTAGAATACTAGGAGCTGTGACCACATACCCAAGTCCTTGCTTTGGAAAGCAGGACACAAAGCTCACAGCAATAGAAAGTTTACCACAGGGTGGGAGATGATAGCAGAGGTATACAGCTGGGACCCTGAAGCCGACCTAAACCAGAAAACAAATCATGTCACAGATATCATAAACTCCTCTGGCACACACATACGTACAGCTGAGATTAAGTCTCGAGAATAAATCAACATGTAAGACCCTGGAGTCAAATCAGGACACAACACTGGTCAACAACTATTTTCCACAGTTCCCTTTACAGTCTGACTCTCAACTCTTCCAGTTCCTGAATCCTCCTCCTCTTAGCCCCAAACATTGGAGGTGTTATATTCTCTTTATGCAATTAGAGAGATTGTCTTATATTGGTTCTTTTGTGGCTGCTGAATAGTCCTCTCAAATACTTGATGTGGGTGAGCTTCTTCCAAGCTGAGGGTGTGTCTAGACTACAGTTGGCTTTTGTCGACAAAACTATACCCAAGTCTACACTACCGCCGTGTTCTATTGACAGTAAGTCAACAGAAAGCAGCAGTTTTGTCAACAGTGGTAAATCTCATTTTATGAGGAATAACACCTTTTTTTGAAAGTACTCTTTCGAAAAAAGGTGCTATTACATGCAAACTGTGCTTTTTCGAAAGAGAGCATCTAGACTCTCTTTCAAAAAAGCAGCTTGCTTTGTCAACAATACTGATCACAGTCTAGACGCTCTTTTTCGACAGAGGCTTTGTCGATAGTATCTGTTGACAAAGCCTCTGTCGAAAAAGGCGTGTAGTCTAGACGTAGCCTGAGTGAGAAGCGTGGGTCAAATTAGTAAGACACATAGAGCATGTCTATATTGCAGTGAAATATCCGCAACTATTCAACATCAGCTCGCTTTGGCTTGTGGGTCTTGAGTTACAGGGCTGTAAAATTGTGGTGTATGTATATGTTCAGATTAGGCCTGGAGCCCATGCTCTGAGAACTCGGGAAGAGGAAGGATCTGAGAAGCTGGGTTCCAACCTGAGTCCAAATATCTGCTCCACAATTTTATAGTACCACAGCCCAAACCCTGAAAGCCTGAGGCAACTGATGCAGGACAGGCAACAATATTTGCTTTCAGTGCAGACATACCCATCACCTGAATCTAGTGTCCTTAAGCAGACAACTTTGAAATAGAGTTGTCAGCTATGGAGAAGGTGGAGCAGTCCAGGGGGAAAGGAATAGAGTGATACCTCTCCAAAGCATAATAGCATTCTTATTTTCATACCAACACATTTTAGGGACCACCAAGGGCCCTTGGGCCTATATTTCCCCCAGCAGCAGTTCCTTAAAGTGACTATCATCTTCCAAAGTAGAATGGGTTGGAAGAGGGATCAGGAATGAGTTTTAGAGGCTGTGCAAGGAGTAGATGTAAATGATTATGTTGTATGGGTAGAGAATGAGCAAGGGATGGGAAATCAATTATCATAAACCTGATGCAAAATTACTGAGATTGTATTTCTTGAGGTCAAAAGAGTTGTAGTTTTAAATAAGGTGCAATAACATATCGTCTTCTGGCTGTTAATCTGAAATAAAATCTTGATCTTTTGTGGACCACACATCCATAGCATCCTGCTGCAACAATTTGGTGGTGGTGTTTTTTGTGTTCTGTAACCAACGGAAATATGCATTCCAGTAACCATGTTTAACTCTGTGTCATAAATCACCAAAACCCCAGGCAGCAAAGTATTCAAAGAGCACAGGGTGACATAATGTTCTGAACTGGGCATTTTATACCTACAGCTATGGCCAGACTCTGAACATCACACTTCCAGTTAAGTGTCATGTGGGAGGAAACACTTATGGATGGAATGTCATCCTCAAAAGTCAGTATTTTAATTAACCCCAGAACTTGCTTAAGGGTTTTCTGCCTCAAACAGAAAGAAATAGTCATATGATATAAGAAGCAACCAAAACAACACAGTGGAACTTGTGTGCAATTTCACACTCATGTTAGAGTTATTTATACCATACAACATTGAAAAGTATAGTGCTGGCACCCTGATGAAGAAATTGAGGCCGCTAATGTCTCAGATCCTCTCTTTAAATGGACCTGCTGTGTCTTTATGCTACTGGCTGTTTACAATCAAATAGGTAGTTTCCTGATTTTGATTATGCTGTCATTTGTTTTCCCTGGGGCTGTGACAGAAAAACTGAACTATGGAATGCAGTCATCACTTCATGCAATGTAATGTATGGTTAACAGTTGGAGTTCCTGTATTTGTTTGGGTCCTAATGCACTCAGGCTTTGAATAATTGTATTAAAGCAAAGCTCTTAAAAATCAGTGTTGAATGTGCCCATGTCTAACTTGGCAGGGTTAGAATGATGCAGTGTGATACTGTGAAAACTAATATACAGCCCATTATTTTTACTGCTAGTATAGAGTGGACAGCAAAGGGAGTTGAGGATATTTTGTTAGAGCTTTCCACAGAATTGGTCACGTATCAGCTCAGAATGAAATTTGGAAGTAAGAATTTCTAAGACATCTATGAATTAAAACTTGTGATTTCCTATCCACAATATAAAAACATAAGTGTTCAAGTTGAGAAATACCAGCCAGCCATCCTCTTCTTCACTTATGGTTTTGAAACTGGCTTCGTGGAGATTTTTTTTCTCCATTCACCATCAAATCCTGCCATCTTGTTTAGAATCCTGTAATGTTCATGCTAAAATCAATGACAAAAATCATATATAGATTTCATTTAGACCACAATCAAGTCAAAAAACTCCAATAAACAGCCATGGCCATGGCTATGTCTAGATTTGCAGGCTTCTTTCGGAAGAAGCTTTTCCAGAAGAGATCTTCCAAAAAAACTTCTTCCAAAAGAAAGCGTCCACACTGCCAAAGTGCATTGAAAAAGCAATCTGCTTTTTCAAAAGGTAGTTCCACACTGACTGGATGCTCTCTCACAGAAAAGGCCATCTGGAACCACTTCAGGCAGAGCTCTAGGTCACCAATTGCTTCCAAGTGCTGGTGCCGGAGCTTTGCAGAGACATGCGCATAAAGGGAGACCCCCCCCCCCCCTCCCACTTCTCCAGACAGCTGTTTCTCTGCTTCTGCTGCGCACTTGCTTACCTTTTCAAGGGACAGCAAAGCTCTTGCGGTGCCTGCTTTGGTTGCCCAGCCTTTTTGGACGCCACAGCTTTTTTGTTAGTGTGATATAAAAACCCCTCTGTTCATTCGATTTTTTCTTTTAAGAATGCAATTGCAGTGTGGATGTAATTGAAGATTTTTTCAGAAAAATGGTCATTTTTCTGAAAAAACTCTGCAATATAGACATATCCCAAGAGACCTTAAGAATAAATGATGTGTAAAAAATGGTTATGCAAGAAAAATACATACTGTCTTTGTCTTAATTATTTTATTTATAACCTGGAAGATTTACCAGGTGTTGTTTGGGTCTTTAACTCTTTTTTTTTTCTGTTGTTCTTCATTCAAATCATTGTTCTGGGGTGGAACTAGGGATGAGAGGTTCACTATGCAGCTGCCCCGGAGAGAGAGGACTATTCCAGCCCTCTCATCACAGCAACTTGGGGCCAAGTGAAAAGTGCCTCTTCATGGCCTCTGCAGCTCCCATGGGCACAGCTGGGGGAAGGGTGCATGCCCCCCAGCTGGGGCAGGTCCATGTTCCTCTGATCCCTGCACTCTGCAGCCAGACTGAGGAAAGGAACAAACTGTGCACTTTCCACTCACTCCCTGACAAAGGGGGAAAGCCAGCAATGTTCCCCTATGACTCGGTAGGGGAGCTGCAGCCTCCCGCACTCCATAACGAGTGCTAGGGGGGTAGGAGTCTTGGGCTGGAGCGGTGTGGCGGGGTGAGGCAACCGCGTCACTGTTCCCAGCGGGGGGATCCGAGCATGGCCGGGGGAGGCGCGGACCTGCCGCAAGTGGGGGCAGGCCAAACATCGCCGGACGCCCTCAGGACGGGGGCAAATCCGCGTGGCACAGCAGCACGGCAGCTGGGGAGCAGGGAGGCGTGCGAACTGCTGTCCTGCCCATTGATGTCACCTGATGTCATCAGTGCAACAGGAGGGGGTGGGGCTTGGGAACCAGCAGGGCAGCTGGGCCAGGAGACGTCATCTGCAGAGCTAGGGAAGTCGGGGCATATAAAAGCGGGAGGGGGAGAGCAGACAGGAGAGGAGCAAGGATGTCAGGTAATGGGGGCTCGGGGGAAGTGGTGTGGGAGAAGCCTCCCCTAGGGGAAGGCCGGAAAGAATTCCAGTGGCAGAGTTGAAAGTGGCCCAGGGTGGGGTCGTGTAGCCTGTGAACAGGCGAGTTTAGGGGTAAACCCCCACCTGTTACCACTGGAGGCATTATCCCCAGTGTTAGGGCCCTGGGCCGGGGTCTGGGAGTGAGAGTAGGCCCGGACCCCCTCTCTGCCACCGGTCCACGTGTGCAGTACCACAAACAGAGGCGGCGTTCTTGTCTCGCAGGGGCCGCTTTGCGAATCGGTTTGGGTGGGGAGGGTAGCCTGGACTAATCGGGTCATGATAAATATATAAATAAGCTGGTATAATTATCGAATAAAACAATGGACTCGTAACAGGCGGTCTCAGATGGGGATGTGCAGCCCCTTTCACTTGCCTGGTGATTCCATCTCTTTTCTGTATGGTTTTGTGCATCCAGTGAACTGGAAGGGGAGCTTCAACACCCCTCCTTCCTCCGCACAATCAAAATCTTACCTTGCTTTAAGTTATGATACAAGAAAGTTGTATCCCAATTTGGGTGGTCCTAGCTCTTACCGTTTATTTAAGGGGAGTTCTTTTTATGTGTGCCTGTACAAATTGGGATTGGGAGGAGCTTCAGCCCTCCCTCCCCCCTTTTCACACACACACACATACATGCACCATCAAACCCTCCTAGCTCTTATCATTTAGGAGGTGTTCTTAAACAACACATAGACAGACAGATAGACTCACTCTCTCACAGACACACAAACTCTGTCAAATATACAGTAGACAAAGTACTTGTGTTTGGTTGATACTCGTGCATTCTTCCGGTGTAAAGTGACCATAAAGCTGTCATGAATGGGCAGCTGGAAATTTCCCTGGTTATGGGGATCCCCTTGTGGACAAGCTGAAATAACTCAGCTCTGCCCCACCAGAGAGAGTGCTGGGATGCTGGGAGACAGGAAAGTAATGTAATGACTGCAACTTGGCAAGATCCAGGAGTCATCTGTAACCCACATCACATACTTCTTAGCTGTAAAACTAATAAATGCCACTCCGGCTCAAGTACTCACAGTGGGGGAGTTCTTCTGACATGATGCCAGCTGGAACCATTTTGGTTTTTCCTTTATTTTAAAAGCCAAGGTGGATAAAGGGTTTTGTTAATCTAGACTTGCCTACAAGAATTACCATAAAGGACTCCATAGACTAAACATGCAACCTGCTGTCTCTAGACAAAGACTTTCTTGTATCTTATAGTTTATGAAAAAACTCCAGGCAGAGCACAGACAGCAAATGTGTCTTATTTCCATCCAAAAAGATCAGACTCTCCATAACATTTTCTAAATTCCCAAGATATTGCAGGAAAAGTGATCCCATTTGAGGGTGGAGTGGCAGGAAGGAGTATTTTTTCTGAGGTTTAAAGTTTTAGGAGAGTTTAGAGGCTATTCACTCATCCTCTTTAAACCACAAGACCACCAGCGTTTTGTCCAGTTCCAGTCAAACATGTCTTCTGCATTTCTGTCATTCCTGATAATGCCTATCGGTCAACTACTCTAGTAGTACTTGTAGGAATTATATTACAGGTGGATCAAGATGGGGGTTCTCTTGTGCTGGGTGCTGTAAAAACATAAATAAAAAGAACCCTTGCCCTAAAGATGGCCTTTAGGGCAGCAGCTATCTTTGTACACACACACGCACACACACTCCATCCATTCACTAAACATAACAATTCCTTGATACAGTTCCTCTTTGTTAGTGCTGCTCTGATGGTACCAGTACACTAAAAAGTCAGTTTAACCAGTTCTATGAGAATTTCTCCCAATGTGTGGGACTACCCTGATGGCAGAATCAGCATAGCCTCTGGAAAGCAGAAGTGGGTGCATGAAGCTGCATTGTTGGAACACAGTTGCTCTCTGGTTACCCAGAGTGGTGAAACAACTCCTTGTGGCCACTGGCAGCTGACAGAATATCAGAACAGGCCTCAACTCAATTTCCATGTAGGGTCACACCAACCGCGGGACTGGTGAGACACAAAAGTGGTGCAAAGCCACCTTATTCCCTCCCCCATGTCCTGGAGAGAGGTGGGAGATGTGCCAGAAAGGCCAGGGCAAAAAACAGAGATTGCAAGGAGATGAAGGCCTGGACGAGAATTTTGTCAGTGAAGACAGAAATAAATGTTTGTATCTGGTAAATCTGATAGCAGCCTTCAACTACCTGAAGGAAGAGGGGGGTTCCAAAGAGGATGGAGAGAGGCTGTTCTCTGTAGTGACGTATGGCAGAACAAGGAGCAATGGTCTCAAGTCACAGTGAGGGAGGTCTGGGTTGGATATTAGGACAAATTATTTCACTAGGAGGGTGGTGAAGCACTGGAATGGGTTACCTAGGGAGGTGATGGAATCTCCATCCCTAGAGGTTTTTAAGTCCTGGCTTGACAAAGCCCTGGTGGGATGATATAGTTGGGGTTGGTCCTACTTTGGGCAGGGAGTTGTAGTTGATGACCTCCTGAGGTCTCTTCCACCCCTATGATTCTATGATTCCAGTACATGCTGTGGAGGAAGAAGCAGTCTGAACAAGTGAGGCTAGGTCAGAGTCAAAGATGACACTCAGGTCACTGGCTTGTGTTACAGGGATGGTTTTGTCAACACATGAAGAGAAATAAATGAGTATGGAATAAAAGGGAATGGAAGACGAGTTCAGTTTTATGTTGCACATGACCAGGCTCGTGACCCCCATGTAACTACTTTGCGATCCCCTGGGTGGTCATGACCCCCACATTGAGAATTTCTGGCTTAAGTTAATGGAAAGACGTCCATGAGGAGATGTCAGACAGACAGGGGGTTAGGTTTGGGAGACATGGCTGGAATAAAGAGAGAGATTTTTTGAGTCAGTGTAAACCTTGTAGCTGGAGCCATGTAAACAGATATGGTTACTCAGAAAGAGTTTTGTGGGAAAAGAGGAGGCACTAAGGATGAGCCCTATGGAAATCACACAGAAAATGGGACAGAGGAAGAGGCGGATCTATCAAGGAGAAAATGAAGAATAATCAGAGGTAAGAAGAAGACATTGCTGAAAACTGAGGAAGCCCAAGATTCAGGAAGTAAAGTTGGTCAAAACAACTGAGAGGCCAAGGAGGATGAAGATGTACGAGAGGTTTCCTTCTAAATATTTTTGAGTGACTGTGACGGGGCGGCCCCGCCCCGCACTCAAGCCCAGGGAAACCACCTGGGGCCGGGGGCGGAGAAGGCCCCACTCACACAGCCCTACTGGGCATGCTCCAAAGGGAGCAGAGGTACAAAAGGCAGCTGGCCTGCTCAGAAGGGGCAGACTGCGACCCGAGCAGGAGCTAGCGACCGCTGGCCAGAGAGGGAGCCGCCGACCGACCACCCGTGACCCGAGCGCCGGACCGGACTCCGCCCACTCTGCGGCTGCCAGGGGGAGGACCACTACAGCCCGTCGACCGACGCCGCCAGGTGGGACCACGGCGGGCCGGGAGCAGGGGGTAGGAAGCGACCCAGGGCAGGGAGCTGGAAAAGCCCCTGAGGGCTCGGGGCGTTGCGGGGAGGAGCCCCCGCCTAGCCAGTGGTGGGAACCACCCGGAACTACTAGGGCCCTGGGTCGGGGTCCGGTGGAGAGGGAGGGCCCAGGCCCCCCTACCCCTGCTGCCCGAGACCCTGGCAAGTGGGGACTGGGGTAACAAACCGCAAACTGTGGACTAGGCCTCTGGGCCTGCAAACTGTGGACTAGGCCGAGAGGCCGTATTTCCCCTAGCACAGGGGCATTATACGTTGGAACTAGGCCGGGGGGCCGTATTTCCCCTAAGAGAGGGGCAGTGCTCTTTGAGGGCTAGACCCAGACGGGCCGAAGTAAGCCCCGAATCGGGGTGGCAACCCCCAGACAGGGGCGAGCCCCCCGACAGTGACTTCATCTGCTTGATGAATTTCAGAACTGCTTGTATGATAAACTCACAGATTCTACCATCAACATCTTCCCCACTGTCCAGTTTCATATCTCTGCCTGTGCCTCCAGCATTAATTCTAATGCCCCACAGCCATTTCAAATAGTCTTATTTCTCCCCCACAATATATTTAAAATGTGTATCTTCTGTCCATCCCTACTGCAAAAGTCTGGTCACATCTTCTGGACATTTCCTCCTCCTCTTCACATCTCTCCTCTGGCTTTTTTTTTTCTTTTTCTATAACAAGTTTAAGTCTTTTTGTCTCCACAGCTCTGTCCATAGCTACTCCCCTCTTGTTATTATTGGCTGCCCACCACCTTGCTTCCTACACATCCTTAGATTCTGCATAATTGCTCCTTTGTGTCCTCTTACTGCTGTTGTGTCTGCATTCCCTCCATGATTTTCCTTATACAGGTTGAACCTCTCTAGTCTGGCACTCTTGGGACCTAACCGATTCTGAACCAGAGAATTTTCTAGACCATGGGAGGTCAATATTGTCTAGCACTTACTTTCATTGCTTACTGGGCTGTTAGAGGACATTTAGGGGTAGATTAGAGTTAAATAACAGCTCAGAACACTGAGAGCTAGGACTGGTGGCTATAAACAACGTTTATGGGACCCTGGGAAACTTGTCCACACCCATGAAAGTGGACATCCAGCTAACTAAAATCAGTCTGTACAACGGATATTTCCAGACCAGAGAGTTCTGGACTACAGAGGTTCAACTTGTACCTTGAATAATCTCCCTTTCCTTGTGCACCGAGTTACTTTCCTTTTTGCCCTTCAAATTCCTCCTTAAAACACATTTATGTTATACTCTCAGTACTTGAAACTCTTTGCATTAGATGTGTATAATGTATGCATCTGAATTAGTCTGTAAACTCTTCAGGGCAAAAACCTTGTTTGCTAGGTGGCTTTAGAGCACCGTGTATGCTCATAATTCTGTCCCTTTAACATTCCTCACACCTTGCAGCAAGGAAGTGGATTTTCCACAGACCCTCAATATTATTCAGTTGCATTCACCCTGGATGGCCAAGATGCATTTTAGAGTCAGGATCATAAAACAGTTTATAATTATTAAATAAAAAAAATAAAGCTCCAAACTGGTTCATTGTCCCTATTTCATCTTGAATGTATTAATTTCATTGTACCAATTCCTATTTTACCCACTCTCTCAGAAATAATGGAAAAATTCACTTGTCGGTTTTCCCTTGTATTTGGCTGTCACGCATGCACTTTGGGAAAACATATCAGTTCACTTTAAACTGCTGAGCCAACTAAATTAATGTACACTCTGTAAAGTTACTGTGCCATTGTAAAAACATAATATAACATTAGTCACTGAAAGCATCATGTTTCGTTTACTTTCTTTACTACAAGTCCCTCCTTAAACATCTTGCAATTACTTCCTGTTTCTTTATGAGGTGAGTGACCCTTTGTACATTTTTGGTATTTTTGTTATAAGTATTCCTAGGTCTATAACCTAGTAAAAGAATTCCTGCGAAGTTAACAGCTGTTTTGGTTTATGCTGCATATAAATGTAAACAATTCTGAATTCTGAACCCTGTCTGTACAATGTTCTACTGACATCTTCCAAAATGAATTGTGAGTCTATGCCTTTGATTCATCAGGTTTCAAATTTTAGCTTCATATTAATTGTATAAATTAACCACCCTAAAAGTTATTTCTCAAGGTCCATAATAAGGAGAATTTGTGTGTGTTGATTTTTCAACTATTATAATCTAGAATGGAATAGCCTAGTTTAACATAGGCAAATTTTCCTGAGATTGATACTATGTGTTGAGCTGGACTCCAAAGGGGGTCTTGTATATTAACACAAAGGGAAAATTTGGGTTTTAGAGAGAGGACCCCTGGATGAATCAGGAACTTCCCTCTGTGAAGGGGACTCAGGCTATGTCTAGACTTCTGCTTTTTATTGGAAAAAGGTACACAAATTGTGCTCCACAATTTGCGTACCTTTTTCTGATAGTTTTGTCGGAAGAGGCTTTTCCAAAATTTGGCCTGTCTACGCTGGGCCAAATTTTGGAAAAACCTCCTCTTTCAGAAGATCCCTTCTTCCTTGTGGCACAAGGAAGACAGGGTTTCCAAAAGAGCATGTTTTCGTGTCCGCAAAATATGTTGGATAAGCAGACGTGTTCCCTGGACGCAGTGGAGAAACTCTGTGGTCTAAATATAGTCTCAGTGGCTCTAGGGGCATTTGCAGCCCAGAAATTATAGTGGTAATTGTCCCCACGCTCTACCTCTACAAACACTGAAGAAGCCAATCATCATCTAATCTGGATACTCAGCCTCGGCAATGGGAACAGAATTTCCCTTCTAAAAAAAAAAAAGAATGTGGGCCCCAATCCTCGGCTGTAGCCAAAGGGGGTTACACAGTAAGGGTATGTCTATACTACAAAGTTAATTCGAACTAACGGACATTAGTTCGAATTAACTTTGATAGGCGCTACACTAGCACTCCGCTAGTTCGAACTTAATTCGAACTAGCGGAGCGCTTAGTTCGAACTAGGTAAACCTCATTCTACGAGGACTAAGCCTAGTTTGAACTTACTAGTTTGAATTAAGGGGTGTGTAGCCCCTTAATTCGAACTAGTGGGAGGCTAGCCCTCCCCAGCTTTCCCTGGTGGCAAGGCACCCGCCTGGTCTAGTGCGGACATCATGGACCTCGTCCATGACCTCCGCACTAGGCACAGGAAAGTGGCCGTCTAGGGCAGGAGAGCTGCCAGCCTGACCACCCAGGAGCATGAAAATCAAGGTGGTCCACTGAGACCCCCGACCCTGAGCCCTGAGCTTACAATGGCCGTCCTGGGTCAGACCAAAGGTCCATCTAGCCCAGTAGCCTGTCTGCTGACAGTGGCCAACCTAGAGACCCTAGAGGGGATGGACCGAAGACAGTGACCAAGCCATTTGTCTCGTGCCATCCCTCTCCAGCCTTCCACAAACTTTGGGCAGGGACACCACTCCTCCCCCCTGGCTAATACCACTCCATAGACCCAACCTCCATGACTTTATCTCACTTCTCTTTAAACTCTGTTCTAATTCTAGCCTTCACAGCCTCCTGCAGCAAGGAGTTCCACAGGTTGACTCTTTGCTTTGTGAAGAACAACTTTCTGTTACTATTTTGAAGCTTGCTACCCATTCCTTTCCTTTGGTGTCCTCTAGTCCTTCTATTATGGGAACTAATGAAGAACTTTTCTTGATTCACCCTCTCCACCCCACTCATGCTTTTATAGACCTCTATCCTATCCCCCCTCAGTCTCCTCTTTTCTAAACTGAAAAGTCCCAGTCTCTTTAACCTCTCTTCATATGGGACCTGTTCCAAACCTCTGATCATTTTAGTTGCCCTCCCCTCTCCCACCCTCTCTTTTCCCCTCTCCCACCTCCTTTTCCCAGTCTTCCCGAGTTTTGTTCAATAAAGAGAGATTCTATTTTTGACCATACGTTTTCTTTATTTTGTACATCAGGAAGGGGGGCTAGGGAAGGGTAAGTGGAAGGAGGTGAGGGAGGAATAGGGTACGAGCCCCCGATGGGGAGGACTGGGCTGGCTCTGTGGGCTTCTGGGGGTGGAAGCTCTCCTGCAGCCCCCCAATTGCCCCCTTTCCCCAGATGGCAGCCTGTGGCAAGTGCAGCCGGTCTGATGGCCGAGTGCTGTGATGTGCCCAGTGTGGGCACTCAGGGCACTCCAAGCCAGGACTGCTTTGCAAGCGGGGCACCTCTGAGAACTGTCTGTCTGGGGTCGGGTTCGGGTCCCTTTAAGCACAGCCCTCGGCTAGCCTGAGGCAGCAGCTCCACACTCTAAGTCCTCATCTGATGCCCTGCCGGCACTGCTTCCGGCCATCCTTAAGCCCTGTTCAGGGTCCACTTAATGTGGACATGCTAGTTCGAATTAGCAAAATGCTAATTCGAACTAGTTTTTTAGTCTGGATCCATTAGTTTGAATTAGCTTAGTTCGAATTAACTAATTCCGTTCGAATTAGCGCTGTAGTGTAGACATACCGTAACTTAGAAAGGCTGCATGTGTAAAGGTGGACTTAGAACTTGGTATGACTAGTCATGCACTGATCACTCTGGGCTCTTTGCTTGCTTGATGTATCTCTTTCCCTTACGCCCCACTTCTCTGCTTAGTCTTTTTAGACTGTAAGCTCTTTGGGGTAGGCACTATATCTCCATTTGAATTTGGACATCACCTGGCACATTTGGTGCATTACCAGAAAAAGCTGGTCAAATAATAGTTCTATAAAGCAATTTGTTTTCAAAAGGTGGAAATGAAAACTTCCGAAATGGGGTCTCATTTCCTCACCACCACTATTGTGAAGAAATAATAACAATAGTAATTGTACCAGACAGACATTAGGTGCAAGAAGGGAAGAGAGGCTGGTATGTGCTACAAACGTGAACTTAGTGGGTAGACAGGTGAAAACTTCCGTGCTTTCTTTTCAAAGGCCTCTATCCTTATTAATGTATTTCTATTTGATGCAATATTTTCTTTGTTTGGAACTATTTTCATGTCACTCGCACTGTGCATGAGGATTGTAAAGCCTTGGCTCTGATATATAGTAACCAAACATGAACAGCTGGCACTGTATGTAACTGTTGCCATCCTAAATCAGATAACAGAAGCCTCCTTCAGCTCTGTAAAGGTACGTCTAGACTGCAGTGCTATTTTGGGATACCAGAGAAATAGCAATTCTGTGTCTTTTAAACCAGCCCGTTATTCTGAAATAGATTTTGAAATAATGGGCTCACTATTCCGACGTTCCTGTAACCGTCGTTCCACAGGATTGAAGGGACATTTCAGGATAGCGGTTTATTTAAAAATTTGGTGTTGTCTACACAGTGCCAAATTTAAAATAAGCTATTTTGAAATTAGATCGAAATCAGATACACAATTTGATCATGTCAGGCTGACAGCGTCTTGCTGTTTACCCCGTGCAGTGCTGAGTACATGGTTGTTGCTTAACAAACAATACATTAGAAAGTGACAATAAAGCTCTTCCTGTCCTGGAGCATGGAGTTGACCCTTTTGCACTTATGGAGGGCACAAATCTTATCTGGTTCCTTTCACAATCCTTCCTTAAGAAAGAACCATTCAGATAATAGCCTCTCACAAAAGAGACGGACCAGGAAGCTGCTTTTTACTCCAGTTTGGGGAGCTGCATGTTTACAAAAGCTGATTTTTTTTAAATCACTCCATTGAAATGGAAAATGCTTGTGCCACAAACAATCAGGCTTATTTGTATGATACAAGGAATGCCCTGAACTTTAATCAAAGTTTGTTTTTGTTCTGTGGAAACTATGTACTCAGAGCTTTACTAGCTGTCATGGGCATAAAGCATAACACTGTGATGAGACACCACACCATAAAAAAGCCACAAAGAACATTCTGGTCCTGTGATGGTAAACTAGGTAACAAGAATACATGCCAGTTTCTCACCTCTCTCCGCCTTTTTACAAGGTTGTGTGCTGTTAGGGACAATGAGCTAGTCTTGCCCACAAGTCATCCGGGTTGGCCTCACATGTTGTAGATGTCTCACTCCTTAGCTCCCCTACCAGGAAATTTCTGCTTTTTTCATGAGGTTTTCACCACTCTGGCCCTGTTCCATACTCTTCTTATTTTTTAAAAAATATGGTTCTATTGCCACTAATTTCCAGTTATAGTGCTCTGATCACCAAAGGCAATATCACTGACTGGGGCACCATGTGAGGACATAGGCGTGCGCAGCCAAAAAAATTTTTTTAAATGTACTTTGACCCCCAGTAGCCACACCCCTGACCCCTGTTAACTACGACCCTGACCCCAATTGGCCACACCTCTGGAGGTAACACTCTGGGGGCAAGATGGGCACGTGACCAGAAGTAAAAGGTGTCACGTGACCCCCCCCTAAGAACTTTTCCCACAACCCTCCTACCAACAGGGATTAATTTGGCCCCCACCAAACCCCCCTCATGAAACTATCCTGAAATTGCATTAACCCAATGTGTGTGACGTTAACTTGGGGGCGGAGAGGCTGGGGGAAGTGTTCCCTCAGTTTCCTCCCATGAGCAGAATGAATTTTGTGTTGTGCACCAGTACTTAGTTCATGTGGCTTGTTTGGATGTGCCACTGTGGCACCCAAGTTATTAATAAATATCTCATAATCCTTTACCTTTTCCCTCTGCTGCCATGTCTCCTCCCCTTACTCCATCAGCTCCTCTGGTGCCTGCTGCCCCCCAACCCCTCATCCTTCTCTGCTGTCCTGACTCCTGCCCTTCTCACTGCTCTCAGCCCTCCTGAGACCTGCCCCCCTCCACCAGTCCTTCTCTCCCCCCTGTGCCCACTCCTCCAGTAGCCTCACTCTGATCATGTGAGCTACCCCTCCTCATCCCCTCTCTTAACACCTCCCTCTACATACCTGCCCTGCCTCTCTCCTCTGGTGCTGGTCCCTCCCCTGCAGGTGTCTGCCCTTCTGCTTCACCCTCAGAATCCCCTGGCACCTGCAACTTCCCTTATCCCTGCACCCTCCTGGTGCTTCCCCCTTCCCTCATGGCCCCTGCCCCCTTTTTCCCTGGTGCCCACCCCCTCACTACCCTCTGCCCCCATTCCCCTCATGCCCGTGCCCTCACACATGCCTTGCTCCATCCCTGCCTTCCTCATGACCACCCCTTCTTTCAAGCCTTCTCCTAGCACCTCTCCCTTCTCCCTCTAACTGCCAATGCCTTTACCCTCTCTTCTCCCAGCATCACCCTGTACCCCCTCCCTCTGACACCTCCCCTCCTGCCCTTTTCCTCATTGTCTGCACTTGGTCCCCCTGGCATTTGTCTCTCCTGCACCCCTGTCCCTTGGTGCCTTCCCCTTTTTTCTCCTGACCTGCCCCCTCCCCTCAGCACAAACCTCTTCCTCTCCCACACCTTCCTCTGTTTTTCCCCCTTCCCCTCCCAGCCCCTCCATTACCTTACCTTCGGCTTCTGCTTTCCTATTTGCGGGGCTGGAGTCAGAGCTGGCCCAAGCTGCAGGCCAGCCGGGCCCTAGCCCGGGGCACCTCAGGGGCACTGCGCTATCCTGCCGGGCCGGGCAGGGATGCTCCCAGTCACCTCAGGGGTGCCGTGCCGTGCTGCCGGGCCAGGTGGGGGCACTCCCGGGTGCCTCAGGGGTGCCGTGCTGCTGGGCCGGGTGGGAGCACTCCCAGACTCCTCAAGGGCGCTACGCCATGCTGTCGTGCTGGGTGGGGGTGTTCCCAGGCACCTCAGGGCCGCCTTAGGGCTGCTGCGCTGTGCTGCTGGGCTGTGCGGTGCTGCCGGGCCGGGTGGGGCCCAAGGCACAAAAATGGCTTGGGCTAGCTGGCCTGAGACATTAGGGTGTGCCTGGGCACACTCTGCACAACCCTTGCGCATGCCTATGTGTGAGGATGCATTGAGCACACAGCTGTAGGACCAGCTTAGCTTTCCAGACAAGCTACATTATTTTGGTCTCCCAATTTCCATTCCTTGTGGCCTACTTTTGCTGCCTATATTCATTTCTCCCAAGCTGGTGTTTTCCCCACACCCTTGGCACTGGGAGATTTGTCCAGAGATGTCACAAAATGTTCCTTCCTTATCCCCTTTATCTGTTCTAGGAATGAGAATATCAGCTCCAGAACAGGAATGCTCAGACTAATATTAGGCTTAGATCCTCCACTGTCGAGCATGAAGCTAAAATAATATCCCATCCATTAGGCTAGCCACAGATTTTAATAACTTCCATTGCCACTCATGCTGTCAACCCTGCAACGCATAAGATGTGAGCGCATCTACAAATATACAATCAAATCTCCCTTTTTCTCTTTTATTGTGTATTTGAGACTGAGGTCTCTCCATTGTCAAGATATTTTCCCAGTACAATTTGGAGCCTTGCCATGTGTTTATGAAATCTGAATCCGTACATAAATGTGTTCAGTGTTATGTTTTAATAGTTCTAGTTTGTTTCCATGGCACTCACACTGTGTTTCCTCCAAGGTTTATCTGCACTAACTCCAATTGTAAATTGGAACTGAGTTCTAAAATTCAGGTACAGATAAAGAGTTGACAGGCATATTTTTTTAAAGGAAAAATACCTCCTACAATCCCTGAAATCATTCTTCCATTCCCAGCACTTTCAGATAAGGAACGCACTGACTCAATCAAATTGTTCTGTGGAATAGGAATGGCCAACCTACCTATTCATTTTCTGAACCTTCCTCTTTGTTAATATTTGTGGGTTTTCTTTACCTTATTTCCCTGCATTTTGAATAAAGTAGCCTTACCCTAAGTAGAATAATGAAGTGTTCAACTGTAGCTTTTCTTAGAGGATCTGTATTGTTCTGTGGTAAATCAAAGCCTACACATCTGCAAAGTTTTCTTGGTCATGTAGAATTCGGTGAGTTCAAGATGGAATCTTAAAAGGACAGGTAAATAAGATAGCAAGTAAAGTATAAGTGGCATGTGATATTAGAATTGCTTTGTGTCCTGTAACCATAAGGCATTGCAATATGCCACTCATCCCAGCTGGATTTCCATTCCACTCTGAGATGCACATCCAAATACAAGGCCAAATTCATCCTTGGTATAATTCTGTTCATTTCAATGGAATTATACAATTTAAATATGTTTTCCTATGTTTTCTTACTTTAAAAAACAACACTATTTTGGTACTGGTCACAAACTTCTACTGTTAATCTTCTTCTAAAATGGCTGTGAACAATTGGTTAGTTTTTAATTGATGTAGCACTGCATAAAGTCCCACTGCTTCACTATTCTCCATCAGCAGAAAAGAGACAAATGTAATAAGTGCCTAGTTATTAACATGCTGCACACATCAGAACAGATTTGCTATTCTAGAGTACTCAAGGAGCTGACTGAGGAGAAATTTGAGCCATTAGCTATTATCTATGAAAAGTCATGGAGTAAAGGAACGATTCTACAAGACTGAAAAGGACAAATATAGTGCCCATCTATAAAAAGGAAAATAAGGACACCCCAGGGAATTACAGACCAGTCAGCTTAACTTCTGTTTCAGGAAGGACAATGGAGCAAAAAATGAAGGAACTAGGGTGGTAATGTAGGCAACTGGAGTTGCAAATGAAGCCTGGGATTTGAATTTCCCGGGCTTCATTTCCATAAAGCCGGGCGCTGCCATTTTTAAATGTCCGCTAGTGCGGACTCCGTGCCGCGCAGCTACACGTGGCACGGACTAGGTAGTTCAGACTAGGCTTCCTATTCTGAACTACCGTTACTCCTCGTTTCACGTTACTCCTTGTTTCACATTCTTTTCACGTTTCACGAGGAGTAACGGTAGTTCGGAATAGAAAGCCTAGTCCGAACTACCTAGTCCGTGCCACGTGTAGCTGCGCGGCACGGAGTCCGCACTAGCGGACATTTAAAAATGGCGGCGCCCGGCTTTATGCAAATGAAGCCCGGGAAAGTCAAATCCCGGGCTTCATTTGCAACTCTGGTTGCCTACATTACCACCCTAGTTCGAACTAGGGTGGTAGTGTAGACATACCTGAAGATAATAAGGTGATAAGTAACAGCATGGATTTCTAAAGAAAAAATGGTGTCAAACCAACCTGATAGCTTCCTCTGTCAGGATCAAAGCCTTATGGATAAGGGCAAAGTGGTAGATATGATACATCTAGACTTTAGTAAGGCATTTGATTCAGTCTCCCATGTCCTTCAGATTAACAAATAAGGGAAATACAGCCTAGATGGAACTACTATGAGGTGAGTGCATAACTGGTTGGATAACCATTCACAGACAGTAATTACCAATGGTTCACAGTCAGCTTGGAAGAGCATAATGAGTGGAGTTCCACAGGGATCAATTCTGGGACCAGTTCTTTTCAATATCTTCATCAATGATTTAGATAATGGTATAAAGAGTATACTTATAAAGTCTGCAGATAATAATGAACTGGGAGGGGTTGCAAGTGCTTTGGAGGATAAGATTACAATTCAAAATTATCTGGATAAACTGGAGAAAAACTCTGCGGTAAATAAAAGTTCAATAAGGACAAATGCAAAGTACTCCACTTAGGAAGGAAAAAGGGATATGACTATCTACAATGGAGTACTACGGAAAGGGATCTTGATTCATAATGGATCTCAAGCTCACTATAAATCAACGGTGTGATACTATTGCCAATATATACATATATGTGTATATGTAGTAAGTTGAGGGCCAGTAACATGGAGTCAACAGGCCTGAATAAAGGCTTGTAATAAAAATAGCAACAAGCCTGGAATCTAGTGAGCAAGACTTTGGTTCTGTAACATGGCAGCCAAGAAAAAGGTCCTATTAATTCTGACTGACAACAGTATCATTCTGGGATTCTGGGATGTATTAAGAGGAGTGTTGTGAGCAAGATGTAAGAAGTAATTATTCTGCTCTGCTCCACGCAGATTAGACCTCAACTGGAGTATCGTGTCCAGTTCTGGGTGCCACATTTCAGAAAAGATGTGGACAAATTGGAAAACATCCAGAGAAGAGCAACAAAAATGACTAAAAACATAATCTATGAGGGAAGATTTTAACAGTTGAGTTTGTTTAATTTGCAAAAGAGAAGACTGAGAGGGGACATGATAACAGCTTTCAAGTATCTAAACGGTTATTACAAGGAGGAAGGAGAAACATTATTCTCCTTAACCTCTGAGGGCAGGACAAGAAGAAATGGGCTTAATTGTAGCAAGGGAGGTTAAGGTAGAACATTGTGAAAAAATTCCTCACTATCAGTATGGTTAAGCTCTGGATTAAGTTGCTTAGGGAGGTTGTGGAATCTCCATCACTGGAGATTTTTAAGAGCGGGTTAAATAAACACCTCTCAGGGATGGTCTATTTGGTGCTCAGTCTTGCCATGAATGCAGGGGACGGGACATGGTGACCTCTCAAGGTCCATTCCAGTTCCATGATTCTAGTCCATATGACACAAATAACAGTGCAGCCCCAGAGTTCATAAAATACTTAAAAACAGCATTGTCATTAGAAAACTGTTTAGAACTTAATTTCTATCAAGTTATGTACATTATACTTTGCTGTACAAAATGAAGTGGCCCTTGCTTCCTTCTTTTTTTTTTAAAGGATGTTTTGCTCATGGCCTTGGCAATTAATGAGATGGTATGTGATGCATGACTAACCATTTGGCCATAAAATAAAATGAGCTTGCATTGTGATGGTTCATTGCTTGTGTGCGCTCTTTCTCAGAATGACAATTATTTAATTCATTGTTTGTATTTTATTGTTTTATGCTGAAACAGGGATTGGATGATAGCTGTCCCCTGCTGGGACACTCATAACAATGAGATGTATATTGCTCATTGAGTCTAAAATAAATAGATACAGCTTAGAAAAGAGACTGAGAGTCTCCACTACTGGCATAATGATGATGTCCAGTATAGTTCAGCAGCAGGGTTTCACCCCAGGATCCTTAGCTCCAAAGCACAGACTACTTGAGTAACTCCATTAGCTGGTGGCAGTAGTAGTCTGTTATATGTTATAGGGGGCTGGAGGAGATTCCAACATACAGTTAAACTAGAATATAAGCACATCATAAAAGCAGACTGTCAGCTTCAGTACACAATGCTGCGTTAATTCTAGACAACCAGGCAGATTTCTTTAGTATCTTTAGGGCCTGAAGCACGTACGAGATCCTGAGTTCCCAGAAATGGGAAGGAGGAAGAATTGGGTTATAATTTTCCTCCATCTGGTTCCATCTGGCAGAGGGGTAGGGTGCCTGGCAGAAAGTAATTTCCTCTTTCACTCATCCTGGCGTGAGCAATAGATCAAGTCCATGCTATGCCTGGCTTATATGTAATGTGGTGAAGCCACAAAAGCAGCACACAGGCATCCTCTCGTACTGAAAGCTGGCTCTGATGCACAGTTAGTGGTAACAAACGAGAGCATCTTGGGACAGGCAGGGTTGCGAAAAGCTTCAAATTGAACACAGAAATTTAGTTGGGACTGATCCCACAAGAGCCTTTGGTTACTAATACATTTCACAGTTGCAGACTGTAGACATCAGAGAAAAACCTGAATACTGCTGCCAAATTTAGGCATTGATTTATGTAACCTTATTTTACCAATTTACCCATAGTGCTGCTAAATCCTACGTGACTGTATTTTATAGTAATCAGTCATTAAGGTAAAATTCTGTTTGGGCCAGATAGGCTTTAGTGTGGCAGTGCAGTGTGTTTTCTGCTGAAAAGGGATCTACAGGGGAAAACCAAAGCATAAAGCTGGGAGATACTTTGCTATTTCTTTGAGAAGGCTCAGACCATCATCAGTCTAGGGCTCAAACCGATGGAAACATATTCACTAACCAGCACATACCGTCCCAGAGACCACATCCCCTTGAAGACATAGAGATTTGGCTGGCACTTTAGTACGGCCCACCTCCAACACATTCCTGGGCAATGTGGAGTGATTCTGGCAGCTGTTTATGAAGAGAAAAGAATCTATTTTCCTTCTTTCCCCATTTCCTCACCAGTATAGCTAAAAACCATAAATTAAGAAGAGGTGAAGAGTGTGGGTTGGTGAGTGCATGAGAGAGATGGATAGAAGAACAACGCATATTTAGTGCCACATCAATCTCCAGGATCCAAAAGGGGAAATAGCAGAGCTGGACTGCACTCAGACTGAGCAAACTGTAAGTTTCAGGCAACTGGGCCATCCAAAAACACTCAAGCACCAAATGCACAACCAGCAGCATGGTGTGGCACATCATGGTCACATAAGGAAGAAGGTTGGCTGAGTCATCCTCATTGATTACATCTGCCATCAAGAGAAGCAGATAATGTAAATCCTGGCAACCTGTAAAGCTGGGAATTTGGCATCTGGCAGTATTTCCTGAGGGAGGCACAAGATACATACACATGAAGTACCATTAAAAAAAGGATATGTGTGAAGATAACCCCATACCGGCCTGAGACCTCTGAGTATGTGACACCCATGAAATATATATGGAATCCTCCGGCTGATCTTTGATTGTCAAAGTGCTGCTCCAACTCATAGATATTTGACACACACCCACAGATCAGCACAATCTGCTGTTGCACTTCCCCTAGTTACTGTTTCTGGCTCCTTTGCCCTGTGATTAACGGCCAACACAAAGAGGGTGGCTGTGAGCAATCCCAGCTAGATCAGATCCCTGGCTACAGCTGAATTGCAGACAGTGTGTGCATCTCAGTATGTGTGGGCAAAAGGGGGCTTACAGGTGGTCACCGGCATCTTCACTGTGAAAGCTGCTCAGCTCTGAGGATTGGCCGGCCATTGAAATGAACTGAGTATTTGGGGCTTTTCCCTCCACACCGGTATAGGCGACATGTTACTGCTGAAATGGGGCTCTACTGTACTATGGCTGGCAGAGCAAACCCATCTGGGAAGAATTAGAAGAGCAGTGTCTGAGGGGCTGTGTGGTCAAAGGGATAAAGAGCCTTTCAGCAATCTGAATCAGTGCAGCCTTGATCAGGCGTAAGGCAAAGACCTCAGTAGCCTCTGAGTTATAACCACTGAAAGAGTGGCCTCAACCCTTTGCTAGCTAACAGATGTCCCCATTAAAAAAAATGTCAGTGCCAGAACACACTCATACTTTGCATTAATTGCCAGGTCCAGCAAACAGGGCAATAGAAGAAGAATGGTCTAGTGGGAAAGGCATCAGACAGGGACTTGGATGACTAGCGTTCACTTTCTGGCTCAGACTTCTTCTGTGGCGCTGAGCAAGTAATTTCATCTGTCCTGCACAGTAGGGCTGACAACCTCCCTAGGCTGGCAGGGGGGGGGCTTGTTCTGCACCCCTGGAAGGAGCTAGGTAGCTCTCAGTGCCGCCTGTGCCTCCCCCAGTGACCAGCCCTCCGTGCTGCCAGGAACACACTGAGTGTGGTGGTCCAGAAGTGATTTAGAGAGACTGGGCTCTGGCCCTTGCTGCAGTAGCAGTGGCCATGAGTTCCAAGTCATTTTTCATTGCTGGGCCCCAGGGCAGTTGCCCTTTTTGTACCCCCTCACCCCCAGCCTTCGTTGGGCCTGATTCTGTGCCTCAATCACTTGTCTATAAAATGAAGGTATCACTTCCCTGTCCCAGAGGACTGCTGTAAAGATAAATTCCACTAATGATTGTGAGTCATTCAGATATTATGGCAATGAGGGCATAGAGCTGTCAGCTCGAGAGAGAGTGAACTCCCTCCTGCTGGAAATGCTCCCTGTGGACTAAGCTGTGTCATGAAGAAGTGAACTGGCTCATACTATGTACCTGTTTAGCGGAGAAAGGACTTCAGTCCCCACAGCTGTTGATTTGGCACCTTTCACTAGCAGTAAGGTTCACTTGGAGAACTAGCTGATAAGCAATCAGGGGGCGGGGGGAATTCTTTCTGCAGGCTGTATGAAATATTATCTGCTGAACTTTGCCTGTAGACAGCTGATATCTTAGGAGAGGCTTTTACAGACAAGATTGGTTTGAGTTGTGTTATGTAACTGATTGTGGGCTCTTTCTTTAGTTCTCTTATTTGGCTTTTTGCTGCCTATGCCAAGACCTTGTCAGTATAGTCTGAATCAGCAAAAGAACATCTACTGATCACAGACCCCCCCCCCCCCCCGAAGGTGCACACATGCAAACATTTGCAATTACAAGCTTAATTTGCCTTCTGGGAGGAATGCTCACCTGGACTCTTGTTCTTATCCAGAGTGGATGGGGGTGACCTATCCCTGGCACTCATCCCACATCCAGCACCTGCCAATGAAGCTTACTGGCTGCAAAAGGAAGTGCCTACTGCACCCATGCAGGAGTGATAAAAGGATTTTTTTTCATACAATGTACCTTATTTGTGGAACTCATTGCTATAGGAAGTCACTGAGGCCAAGAACTTAGCAAGTTTCAAAAGAGGTTGGGCATGTGCGTGGATATCAAGAATATCCAGAATTATCATATTTAATTATGATAGAAATATTGGAAGGAATAATTAACCTTCTGTTTCAAAGTTTGAGTCTGTGATCCCCTTAGGAAGTTGTTATCCCTTTCAGGGATAGTTACATTTCTTTGAGTAGTCTCTGAACCCCCTAAAGCCCTTTTCCCTTTTATCCAGAATTGTAAACAAGCATTCTGAAGGTAATGGAAAAGGAGAGTCTGATAATGAGACAGATTTTATATACTCTTACAAGTATCAGTGTTATTTAGAGAGAGGGTGGAGAAGGGAACTTGAAAGTCATCCTGTTGGGCTCCCCTCCCCCCCCAGTAAACAGTACATGATGGTTTCTGTCCTGATCAGGAGACTGTTGAACATTCTGAAGTTAATGTCAGCTGACAAGATCTGTCTTCCTTTTCACTAATTACTTGCTTCTCAATTCTCTGAATAAAGAAAGGAGCAAACATCATAGCAGAGGAACAGAGCTTTCCAAGAAAGGAAGGCCAATGCAGATTTGGCAGAACAAAGCAGTGTTTATGAGAGACAGACGTGGAGGGGAAAGGAGGGGAAGAGAACATTGTGACCTCAAATTAGGAGCCATGGTCTACAATAGGGAAGGTTTTTTACAAAAATAACTCCCCTTATTTTGAAATAATAAGCAGAGCATCCACACTAACATGCCTGTTATTTAGAAATAAGGGGCTGGTTATTTCAGAGTAATAACTCCTGCTTTCCTTGGAGAACAAGCTTATTTTGAAATAGTTATTTCAGGAATTCTTATTTCAAAATAAGTTATTTTGAAATAATTTCCTAGTGTAGACATGTCCAGAATGTTAAAAAAAATGTAGTTAATGTCCTGCTATACTAGGGGGCCACATGAACTAACAATCTCCAGGTGGCATTTTTGCTTTGCTGTTGCTTATTTAGATACATTTTTAATATAAATAAATCCTCTTCCTTGCTAACCTTTTTGTAAACTCTTCCAGTCAAGGCCCGAGTAAAACATAAGAACTCTTCTACTTTTCCTAGCCCCCTGAAACATAGATACACATTGAAATCCCATGATGATTCAGTCATCAATATTTTAATGTTTCTTCTTCAAGTGTACAGTTTTTAAAGAAAACTGCACACATGCAAGTCGGAATCCAACATCCCAACTCCCTATTGAGAGATTTGACTTTCAAAATATCAGATGGAATGACTATGATTTATATTTGGTTCACTGTGTAATTATTTGCATTTTTTCTAGCTGGTATAATAACTTTACACATTTTAGACTCAGAACTCCTCAGGGAAGGTGGAAAACAAAAACTTTAATGTAGCTCTCTGTCTTGGCTACTGTAAAAAGTGCCCTCTTTCACCAATCCAAACTGTGTATACACACTCCTTTTTTCTCTTACTTAGGGTGTGTCTACATGGCATGCTTATTTCGAAATAAGCTATTCTGGAAGGAATACTCTGAAATAACTTATTTCAAAATAGCACATCTATGCTACAGGGAAGCCTCAAAATTAATCCGAGGAAAGCTTCCTTAATGTGGACTAGCTACCTCGAATTAGAGCCCCAGAAGGCACTGGGGAGTAATTACTTTGAATGGCCCTAGGGAGGAACTATCTCGAAATATCAGCAGTAGATTGTCCATACTTCTGGTATTCTGAAATAGTTATTTTGGAATAAGCATTATTCCTCATGGAATGAGGTTTACAGTTTTTTTAATAAGCCGTCTGTTATTTCAAAATTATTTTGAAGAAACAGAATTGCTGTGTAGACACCCCCTATCCTACAGAGCTGGGCTTACCTCGAAATAAGCTATGCAAATTGAGCTATGTCAATTGCGTAGCTTATTTCAAAATAGCTCATTTTGAAATGGGGAGCGTTGACACAGCACTTATTTCGAAATAGAGCACTCTTCCTCCAACTTCCCTTACTCCTCATACAATGAGGGTTACAGGAGCCGGAGTAAGAAGTCCTCCAGCTTGACAGTATTTCAACACTATTTCGAAATAACTGCCTGCTGTGTAGACATGGACTAAGTTATTTTGAAATAATGTTGCTGTGTAGATGTACCCTCAGTGTGTCTTCCTTTCTCAGTCCTACAATGCCTGTCAGAGCTGTTCTACAGTAACATCTAAAGAATCCAGATGAAATTGGACCCTCATTGTGCAAGGTGCTGTATATAAAACAGAGACAGTTGCTGCCCTGAAGAGCTTACAGTCTAAACAGACAAAGTAGGCAAAGGGTAGGAGGAAATAAATACTATCATAATTCAATTTCTCTGTATGGGGAATTGAGGCACCCAGAGATTTGCTGAAGGCCAGACAAGAAGTTTGTCCCTGATCTATGGATAGAACACAGAAGTCCTGACTTCTAATCCAGTGCCTTAATGACATGACCAACATTGGGCTGTATGACCACTATAATGAACACAATTTAACAGAGATCTCCATCTGTCTCCATAAAATAATTTAAAATGACCTTTTGTTTTTAGCATAATAATGGGCAAAATGACTGCAGACACTGTCTCAGACTGAATCACGACTGAAGGCACCAATGTGCAAGATGCCCTGCAAACTTAGAATGAAACAAGTTGCTACCCAGTCTAATTTAAGACAAGATGCAACAAATGGGAGTAGCAAACAAATTAAGGATATGGACATTTTCCATCTTTATTTTGAAATTCATTCTATATCTAACACACTATAAATTAAGAGATTATCTTCCAGGTGGATGAGTGTGTATTCCCAGCTGACTTCACATTGACTAGGTCCTGGTGTCACTTTCCAAGTATTCTGAAAAGGTCTGATCCAAACCTCATTGATGTCAGTTAGAGTCTTTCTACTAATTTCTGTGGGCTTTGGATCATGCCCTGTCAGAAAAGGCTTAATTGAAAAACTATTCTAAGGACATATTTATGCTGAAAAAAGTAAGCCAGCATCACTTCAAAGCTTCCTGGAAGGGAATTTTTTCTTGATTCTCATTTGGCCCTCTCATGATGTTCCAAAACTTGGCCTTCGTGATGTTTAAGTGCATGGGAGTTGGGTACATTCTGGTAACGGTAAAGCTCTGTAATGATGGAAGAGAGGAGAATAAGTTTGCCTCACTGATATCCTTAAAGCACAATGTTCTGATCTGTTAATAGAATATGGCATTTTACGGTATATAAAATTGAAATAGTCCTTATGGAAATATTCATGTTTTACAACAAAAACTTCAGCTAGATAGAAATTATCTAGTACAATGGGAATTTTCTGGTTTCTTTGCCTTTACATAAAACACAATTCAGAAACATATTCTGGGTACAGAGGTGCTACAAAATAGAGATCAAGAGACTTTCATTAGATTCTGAGTATTCTTGCCACTTTTGTCCATTTAGAAATAAATACACGTAAGGAAGATAATATTTGGATGAATCTATGGTGTATTTAGCCGTAATAAGCTCATTTTGAGTCAATTGGGTCACTACATGATATGACCATGGCGTTATATTGAAAAAGTTATTTAGTTTCTGCTAACCCACAAGAACTGAGGTGCTTTATGGATATGTGTACTGAAAGTCTCAGAGGGGTAGCCCTGCTGGTCTGTAACTTTAAAAACAACTTAAAAAATAATGAATTGTCCTGCAGCACCTTAGAGACTAACAAGACTTGTAGATGGTATCATGAGCTGTCATGGGCACAACCCACTTCTTCAGATGAATGGAGTAAGGGGCTCATGGTGCAAATAAATAGCAGAGAGCAATGAGTGTCAGAGAATCCCTCACTCCCTACCTGCCATAATACACACTACGCTTCTTCTGCCAGAGGGCATTCAAGGATGGATTGACCTAATACTGTTCTCTGTAGCTCTAGACCTGAAGGGGTGTCCTCTGAGAGCTTCCTTCTGACTCTATGGCCGCTTTATTCCTCCAGGACAGCATGAGGGCAATGCAGATCTGCAGGAAACTGGACTCAGGATTTCTTTTAGTTGCTCCCACTGAAAGATAGGAAAGACCGAATGGGTAATACTTTGGCAAGCACCACACCTAATTATGCACCTCATATCTAATTTCAATGCTCTATCTTTCCTTGAATTGTCTGTATATTTATTAATCCATTCTTCATCTTCTAAGCATACAAGCCAGGCAGCTGCACCTTCCACCCTGCCTGCAATGAAAACAATGCAGGTCAGGAAATTGGAGTTCTGGCCTTCTCCACTGACAGTCTACTATCTTTACCAACTACAGGTAATGAAAATTCAGCTCAGGTTTTGAAACACTGAACTGCTTAAATCAACAAAAAGCTGGCACAGAATGTACTTGTGGTTATTTTTAGATTGAATCTGAGTGGACTTTTGACACCTATTCAGCAATGTGCCTTGGCACGCAACAAACGAGATTATCAAAATGCTAAAAATGTTTATACAGTAACTACTTCATTTACTGGTAAATTTCCTTCCTTCTTGCACTCTCTCTCTGTCTCCCTCTCTCTCTCTCTAAAATGTTGAATTTGGATGCTAAGCCATAATCATGTCATATGCAGGAGGCGATGTTCTTGGAAACGAGATACAACTTATGACCCAGAAAAGAGCTTATCTTTTCAGTGGAAAAGGATGAGTATGTTCATTGAGATAAAGACTGCTTTGGCACAATTTCTAACCCTTTAATGAGCTGTAATTATTAAATTAATACTCTCTTAGTATACACATATTTCTAACAAATAAATGAATTGTGCATATGTGCATACAGGTCTTATTCAAAGAAAGACATATATGCATTATATAGCTAAATAACATATAATTACGTAAATATATAATGCTTATACACACACACACACATCTTTGTGTTCTATTTAAAATACTATGACACAACCATTCCTATTCACCTGGTGCAAAGTAAACAATATACATAGTGCAAAAGTGTCGACAAAACTGCTGCGTTCTGTTGACTTACTGTCAACAGAATGCAGTGGTAGTGTAGATGCAGGTATAGTTCTGTCAACAAATGCCAGCTTTTGTCGACAAAATCCTGTAGTCTAGATACATCACAAGGTGCCACAGGAC
Source organism: Pelodiscus sinensis (assembly GCF_049634645.1). Classification (NCBI taxonomy): domain Eukaryota; kingdom Metazoa; phylum Chordata; order Testudines; family Trionychidae; genus Pelodiscus; species Pelodiscus sinensis. The sequence goes on along the minus strand of NC_134713.1, from coordinate 95,883,663 downwards.
TACTCATTGTTTTTAAAATTAAAGATTAACATGGCTACCCCTCTGAGAATTTCTAAAATGAGTGGGTTACTTTAAGTGATACTTCCTTTTTAATAAAGTTGGTGTTTGTTATAAGCTGTTACTGCTCAGAAACTTCTCTCTCGTCACACAAATTTCTTTGTAGGCGGTAATGAGGAAGGGCAATATTGCCCAGTGGCAGAACAGAACAAGAAATGCAGAACACTATGTACAGCAGAACTTTTATTGCATTCCATTCAACTGTACTTTTTTACAAAAGTTTCATGACTACAGACCATCATGCTAACAACAGACCTTATCGTTAGGTGTTTTAGGTTAATGACTCTCGTAAAATTGATTTTTATTCTCCAGATTATGCCCTGACTTTTCTGTGAGAACCACTTGGGCAGATCTCTGTAACAGTGCAGAATCCTAATGTTTTCAATGGTGCTATGTATTTGTACATGAGCCTGTTCATGTGGATTTCATGACAGGATCAAAGTCTAAGGCTAAATCTACACTGGCACTTTGCAGCACTGTGCCATTCTGGCTCAGAGGTGTGAAAAAACACCCCCACCCTCAAACCCAGCAAGTTAAAGCTCTGTAAAGGATTAGCACTGTTAGCTACTCCCCTCACAGAGCAGGTTTACATAGTGTGCTGAGACAGCTCTCTCCCGGCACTTGTGCCATGGCCACACTTTCCGTTCACAGCACTGCCCGAGGCTGTGCTTTAAACTTTTAAGTGCAGTTTGGGTTTGGCAAGACATTTCACACTACTTTAAGACCATTATGTTTCAGAGGGATTATTGAAACAACATCAGTGTGTTTTTCTAGTTAAAGTCAAACCTGTGCCAAAATAAGTACAGTACCCTGTTTAAAGTGTATTTTTATGGGGAATCATAATGTTTCATTCTCCAGATTTCTGTTACTTTTTTCAGACTCCTAATTGTTTTTATTTTACACTGTCCCCTTCTTCTGCTTCATTTTCACCCTATTGTTCTCCTTCCTCTTCCCAACCACCATTCTTTTTCCTGGCAAAGCAGGAACCCAACAGTACTGTAGTTCATGTCATCTTTGAAATGTACATTGTTTGAGTAAGTTCATAATTAGTGAGGTTCAATTCACCCATCCTTGCTTATTACAACTTCTATTAATTGTGTTATAGCAGGCTATGAGAAAGCTTTCCGGCGTGTGCAAAACCTGCTTCATAAATCACAAATAATGGAGATGAAAGCTTCTAGTGGAGTCTCCTGGAGGAAAATGATTACCACAGTAAAGTATCATTTTTGCAAGAAAGATTGTATAATAATAACTTGATGGGATTTTATATTACTACTGTAACCCAGAGATGAGCAACAAGGTGCACTGTGCACATTAATAATGTCTGTGTAGGTGGTAAATTTTCCATTGCTTTTGTGAATTGGAAGTATATTTGAGATATATTCATACAGCACACTCAATACAAACTGTATCTGACCATTTGGACAGTTTCATCTGATGTACCCATGGATGTGGCACCTAGAAAATAGCATACATTTATATTACATCAGACATGTAGTTAATCCTCCCCCCCCCCACCACCACCACCCGTGAATAGTATGTATTGCTTATTAACACAGAGCTCCTCCATATGCAAAAGGACAGCACAAGTCAATCAAGCATGATTAAAATCCCAGTTACATCCTCAAAATACAGCCACTTTGCTTTGGTGTAGCTAGCTGCACAGGATTCAGGGAAAGAGAATCGGGCCCATCATTTTATGTATAAATTGTTAAAGAGAGGAGCACAGACATGCATATTCAATCCAGTGCAAATTATTTACTAGCAGAACATCTTATAGAAAGTTTTAAACAACAAATAGTGCAAAGAAAACTTTAGAGGATATTCTTTCAAATATTTAACATTGGAGTGGTGCTTTGTACTAAAACAAGATACGAAATCACCAAGAAATTGTAGTTGTTTTTTCACAGTTTAAAAAAAGATTACTATTGTCACACAAGCTCAATTAGAATAATAAGGGATTTTTATTCTAATTGTGATTAAACAAACTTAAAGTCCTACAGTTGAAAGACTGTAAGGTTACCTGTCTCTTTAAAAAGTTTGACAAAACGTTGAACTTCTGCATCTTTACTTTCCTGGCTACTTGCCATCTCAGATTATCTTTTATCTGTCCTAGATGGGTTCCTTGACATTGAAACTGACTGTATTAACAAAGCCATTCCATGCTGATATCATTGTCCTGGGTGACAAAGCCCCAGGTAATAAAATCCAGTTTGTCAGTCAGAAAGAAGTACACAGTGTTCTGGCCTATAATTGCTACAGAGTTTAGACTGTGAGAAATTAGTCCATCACTTCCACATAAAAGCAGTGGTTTCCCCTAACCTGCATTCCCCCTTGCTACTCTACAAGTGAAAATACAGAGTGAAAGGCAACCTGATCACTCTTTACAGATGCAAGTTGAAGGAGACAATAAATACAAGATGGGGATCAAATATAACTACAGCTATGCTTGGAAGACAGGCCTGCCAGGCAGTTTATAACCTGGCCTCACAAATGTGGTGCTAATTGAAATATGGCACATATGTCCACAAGCCAAAGCATTAAAAATATTAAACACCCATTTAGCTGTTTTCAAATTATAAACCACAAAAAAACTGTCAACAATGTACTGCCTTTTGAGACTTTCATATTATTTCCTAAAGAAGGTTACACTTCCCTCCATCCTAGATTTAAAAATAAGCAAAGAGGCTTGGATTTCAAAATATCTATTTATAGAATATTTCTAATTTCTAAGGATTATCATTCTAAATATGTTATCAATGGAATGACAATATGAAAACACATATGTCTTATAAATATTCAAATGAGCCACAATACACATGAAAGGTGACCTGCACTTGGGGAAAAAATGGACTTGTTCCTCTTTGTGTGTTATTATGATGAATAAAGAGAAACCTAAAATACATTAATTTACTCTAATACACCTAAGTATCCTTAAATGTATTAAAGCATAATAATGAAAAACATTCCCAATAATTCAAATCCACATTCAGAAGATCAACCACAATAAAACCATAAGAGTGTAGTCCTCTATCAAGTAACAAAATGTCTGAAATTCAGAGGCTGCTTTTGTGACCTTTGCTTGACAAGCTCTTTGTTAGCTGTGACTGGCAAGAAGGTTGTGTCCTTTTCTCTTGAATAAGGACCTCTTCATGATTATCTGTCTTCTATTGTCACCTTGAGGTTAGATTTCTGTAACGTGCTCTGCATGGAATTAAACCTTCAAATCATATGCAAACTAGAGCTAGTGTAGAGCAAAATGGCGCTGCTTTCTTACCAGGAATCTGTGCCGCCAGACAGCTGATTGAGTGAAATCCTTCAAGGGGCCTGTTTTAACCTATAAAAAGCCAAAGGAAAGCTGCATGAGAAACTGTCTTTACCCATGTGATGCCTTTACAGTCATCCATTCTGGTCCCATTAACAGACTCCTCCTTACTCTGAAGTGGATGGGGGAGGTGGCAGGGCAATCTTGGGTCTGAGTCCTTGGCCTGGTAATTCAATCCCTCATTAGTGATTAGCCTCCTCCCTCTACTCACCTCCTCCCTGTCTCACGTTATCTGCAGGGGAGGGGCTCTGTCCTTCTCCCATATGCCAGCTGCTCCCATTGCATCTTCAGTCACTCTCCCTGGCCCAGGGTGGAAGTGGACAGTGCCACTTCTCATGCAGCTGAAGCTGGCCACTCCTGGTTGCTGAGAGCTTAGCTGGGCAGGCAGGGGTGACTGAAGCCTATGGGGTGGGGTTCAGGGCCACCCAGAGGGGCATGATGGGCATGTAGGGAAACTCCATGCAGCAATTGAAAAGTTTTGGCACCTCCCAAGTGTTACCATGAGTCATCTATGTGGGCGGAGATGGGAGCTGCCCCTCTCTCTGCCTGGACGTGGCTTCTGGGGATGGGGATGCTGGGAGCGGGCAGGGGGAGGATTTAGCTGGCTCAGCCCCTGCTCATGGAAGGCAGGCCTGGATGGGAAGGCAGCTTGCCACTGTCACAGCCAGGCTCTCTCCTTAAGCTGCTGGTTCACTGCACTGGCTCCATAGAGTAGCATCTCAGCAGCCAGTATATGAACAGGATCCAGTCCTGCCCCTTTCCACTCCCAGTGGATCCCCTCACTCTACCCCCCACACATACATATTCACATTGCCTTTGGATACCCTGCCCATTCAGTGATAATCCCACTGACTGTACCGGTTGCAGATATTGGGACTAGTGGGCTTAGGGTCACCTAGAACTAAACACCCACCTCCTCACGCCAAGGAGAAGAACCACTAAGTCCAGGCCAAAAATAAATTATTGAGGCAACAAATGATAAAGCAGGAATGGGAATGAGATCAAAGGTTAAAAATCAAGGAACAAGAAGGGAACACCAAGTAGAGAACACTCAACAGCACCCACTGCTCCTCAAAGGCAGTGAAGGAATCAGTGGACCCTGCCCAAAGGAACTCTGCCTGAAGACATGATTTGAGGAGGGACTGGATATAGTTGCAGAGCATCCCCAGACAGCTTCCTCCTCCTGGTGTGATGGGTAGCCATCTTAGCCAGCGCCAGGAGGAGGTTTGCCAGGAGGTCTCATCACAACTTTGTGGGGACACAGATGGGGCATGGAAAGATGAACACATGGGAGGAAAAGTACATCCAGCTCCTCAGTACAGTGCTGAAGGAGTTAGAAAGAGTGGCTGCAGCCTGACACACTCTACATAGACATTCACCATGGTTTCCCTCTGCTACAAGGGGATTCCGTGAACCAAGCCAGGTACGCACTCATAGGCTCCATGGAGGACCTGCCAACTAATATCCCCTGTGACTGTGGAACCGGGGAGGAGTACAGACTAGCCTATGGGGTCTCCTTGCCTTCCATAGATAACAGTAAGTTCCATCACTTGGTGGTGGGGTGGGACACAAAGACACGACTCGATGGCCTCTCGAGGTCCCTACCAGTTCTAGTGTGTTCTAAGACACTAGGATCTGGGGATGGTCAACCCCCAGCTCTACCTCAGGCCCCACCCCCACCCTACTGCTTCCTCCCAGCTACCTTCACCCTGCCTTTTCCTGCCCAGTTCTACCCTCTCCCCTGAGCGACCCACATCTCTGCTGCTCTCCCTCCCTCTCAGCACCTTCTACACACTGTGGAACAGCTGATGGACTAATTTCTCACAGTCTAAAACTCTGTAACAATTATAGGCCAGAACATTGTCTACTTCTTTTTGACTGACAAACTGGATTTTATTACCTGAGGCTTTGTCACCCAGGACAATGACATCAGCATGGAATGGCTTTGTTAATGCAGTCAGTTTCAATGTCAAGGAACCCATCTAGGACAGATAAAATATAATCTGAGCATGGCTGGTGAAAGGCACTGGGAGGGAGGGGGAGGTGTTGATCTGTGGGGCTGCTGTTGGACAAGAGGCACTGGGGCAGAGAGGGGGAGCTGACTAGAGGTGTGAGCTAAGCACCCACTACTTTTCTCCATGCACAAGGGTAAGCCAGAGGATGGTAAAAAGCATGAGCATGTACAGATGTGCTCTGGATGCGGTTCAAAGAGGGATTGGCTTGAAGGCATTCAGATAGTTGGGGAGGATCTTGGGGCAGGGGCCTGATGATGTGCTCCAGTTTCACTGACAGTAACGGGCATTGGACTTGGAGTCTAACAAATATAGACGTGAAGTATTATTACTTAAAATCAACAGATACAGTAAAAATGCAATTGGGGGCCCAATTCCAAAGTTATCACGTGTGATGTTTTTAATTTGTACCGAACATGTGACACAATGCAAACAGCCATTATTGTTAACTATCATTACTTGTTTTAAACCTATATAATACTATTGATTTACACAAAGTTCTGCAAAATAACAAAGTTGGCCATATTGCCTAACCAGAAAAGCAATGCATAGCATTCAGCTCCTTACACACTGTTGATGTGGACAGATTCTGATGCCTTCCTGAATCATTGGCTTAATTTTATTTAATTGTTACAGCGATGTGCAGAAATCTCTATGGCTTTGTGCATCCAGATGCTAAATTCTTAGTCTGTGTTTAGGCAAATTTCCACTGATGTCTGGATAAGGAATGGATATATATTGGGAAAGGATTTCATGATTTGGCTCCTGATAATCAAGAAGTACCCTCCTTTTTATAGAATTCTTACACAACAACACCTACCTCTGTAAAAATCTAAGGTTACTCGAACTGAATGTTCAACATTTGAAATTTGCATTCTGTTTAGGTTCTTATACTTCACACCTCCCTGTGGTATCTGAGATTACCCAAATGATGAGCATGTGCTTTTAGAACAAGTGTGTATGTCAACAGAAGCTTTTTTTATGTCAGACTTCTGACACTTGGCATCACATGATATGATAATGCGTCAGACATGTGGTAACCTGGAATTCTCTAAGGTTTTTAATGTCAGCATAAGCAAGTTTGCAGTGTCTGATCAGCATGCCTGTATAAATTGAAAATATGAACAAGCCAACAGTTATAATATTTCACTCCTTCATTAAACAGCAAAATGTACACTGGGTGCAGTCCAAATGGCTATTTGTGTTTTTATTTTGAACTGAACACATGAAATGATGGGGATTTTTTTTAAATAGGGACTTTCTTGTTACTTATTATAGGGATTAGAGCTATGTGAAAACAAAGAAAATACGTAACATTTTGCATCAAAGTTTTGTCATTTCTTTCACAGACATTTCATAAACCAGAAGCTTCATGTGTCATGAAATATTTCAAAATGAAATGATTTCTACAAAGTGGACACATTTTTTTAATAAAATTTCATGAAACTTCATTGTTTGCAGTGGCAAAGCTAAGTTGGTCCCAAGACATTAGAAAAATAAGGTGGGTGAGATAAAATCTTGTATTGGGCCAACTTCTGTTGAAGCTAAACACAATGTGGCAGAAATTGTTTAACATAACTAATTAACAGTTTTTAAGGAACCATTAATGGTCATTTAATCTTGAATCGTGCCTTAGAATATGCTTTGACTACTTATGCAGAATAACTTGTCCCAGGTTGGATGCTGTATTTAGCTGCAGCCTTCTCCAGCCATGGAGAACTCTACATAGCCGGAAAGTTTTGGGGGTAGCCATGTTAGTTTGCATCTGCAAAAGCAATGAGGAGTCTTGTGGCACCGACCTTAGAGACTAATAGATTTATTAGGGCATAAGCTTTGATTAGTTTCATTAACACAAGCAATGTCTTCCTTATATATGCCCCTGCTTCTGTAACTTCCTCTCCAATTCATCTGATGAAGTAGGTTTTACCCACAAAAGCTTGGACTCTCTGTGGACAGGGGCTGTTGCCCCAAAGCAGAGGCTGCCCTATGGGCTCTGTGTGGGGGGAGCACAGACCCCATGCAGAAAGGCAGCTTTCCCTGCCCTCCCCCAGTACCACTGTCTGTGATAGAGGCAGCAGTGTGTGTGTGTGGGGGGGGAGGGAAAGCGGGGAGGCAGGCAGCACTGTAGAACCAGTGCTGGAGGGAATCAGCTTTTAAGCCAGCTCCCCCCAGCACTGGCTCTTGCCTCAATAGAAGGCAGCAAGGTGGGGCAAGAAGGTCCATGGAGCTGATACACATGGAGAGCTGGCTTGAAAGCCAGCTCCCTGCATGTATTTGCTTCAGCCTACCTCCCCTCTCCTTCCATGCTGCTGCCTCTCTGTCAGAGGCAGCAGCACGGGGGTGAAGGGATGGGTGCCAGGCAGATCTGGTGCTCATGGGGAGCTAGCTTTTAAGCTTACTCCTCACAGACACTGGCTTCCACTCCTCTCCCACCTTACTGCCTCTGATACAGAGGCAGCAAGGGGGGAGATTGTGTGTTGTCGACAAGATTAACCGATAAGCCTAGGCTTTTTGGTTAATTGTATAGTCAACTGCACGTTGACATCCCTACTTTGAAAAGACCCATTTCCTTTGCTATGTTTCAAACATAAACAGAGCAAAGTACATCAGATATTTCATGAGAAACTCATGTTTTATCAGTAATTTCTAAACTCAGATTTGCAGTGTTCAGGGTGTTCAAATAAGTGAGTAAGATTTGGATAAACATCCAAATGTTTGCTGGGCACTTATCTGGAATGAACTCCCAGCCTTCTGAGCATTACCTATCAAAAATTATAATTAGGACTCTAGTTCATATTATTCTTGATTATCTCTGAGTTTGACATCACCACGAAGTAACAGAGAACAGAGTAGTCCTGACATCATCAGAAAATTGCATTCTAGTGTCCATCAAAAATACATTGTCATTACTTCTGCACTCTCCAATGAACAGTTGAATTTTTCTTGTACCTCATTTAGATACTGCAGTGCTATTTTAGTGTAATGTCTTTATGACTACAGTAGTTGATTGCTTTGACCCTGAAGTCTTTTCGTCAGTGCTGCTGAGTCGCTGAAACTCAGAATTCATTCACAGCCCTTTGCCAGTGAGTTATAAACTGAATGCCCAACTTGCTAGAGCAGCAATATTAAATAATTAACATGATAATGAAAATAAAGACTTCTCTAACCTGACAAGTTCCAGCAAATATGGAAAGCTATGTGGCTTTAAAAAATTCAAATATCCAGTACTGAACCCAGCTTAGTTATCTCTTTCACCTTTAAATTATTCACATGAAAGCCTCTTGCTTGCTTCCCCTTATGTTTCAGTGATGTTGTTTGGCTTAAACCCAGAAATCAGGACATTCAGTTAAGTTTGTATCTTCAACTTTAACCAATGTCATTGGTGCCTAGGAAATACAGCACAGCATAAAAATGTCACCAAGGCTATCACATTACCCCTTACGTCCTTATAATTTATGTTGTTCGGGTCCGAGTAAGCCACCCTGCTGAGCAACATAAGTTACACCTGCCTCACTAATGTTGTCAGCCCAATGATGCAAGTAGGGCGGTACAGACAGGAACGCTTTACCAATACGATATTTATAGCTGGTAGGGTGTACTGGAGAGGCACTGGAGGAACAGAATATGCTGCAAGCAGCTCCTCCGGACTAGCTGTACTGTCTTAGAGCTGTTACTGCTCTGTGGCTTTTTCCACCCACAAAGCTACCACTGCTCACTGAGAATGGATTAATTAAGTCAATGAGAGAGCTCTCTCATGTCTGCTTAGAGCAGCTACACTAGAGAATTTACCATGGTGCATCTACATTGGTGCAGCTGAACCATGGTAAACTCTGTAAAGAAGCCATAGTCCAAGTGTCTTAACCCTCCCTCCACCCCCCCTCACACTATTGATTTTTACACTGAATTCTGAATGACTAGAGCTTCAGGATCATGCCCTTTTACTAACAGAGATTGTAGGGCAAATGTAAGCACTGACTGAAAGACTGGCTGACTGACTGAATGAGAGATGACCTTCAAAATGCTTGAGATTGTTTGGATAAACACCCAGAAATCTGAAAGCATCCCCAGGCTAACTGAGCCACTTTGGAAGGAGGGTGAAATCTTACAGCTTTTCAAAGGTTTCTAATGCTTCCTGACTGTAGTCCATCCAGACCACAAAACAGCCTTTTAATCTTGTGTGTCAGTGAACATAACATGGAAGTGCCTAGATGTGCGTAAATCTATCAATATATTCTAGGGTTTGTCTACACTAGCTCATTAATTCAAGCTAGGTAGGCAAATCAGGCAACCAGAGTTGCAAATGAAGCCCAGGATTTAAATATCCGGGATTTATTTGCATGTTCCCATCCGGCCGCCATTTTTAAATCCCCCTTAGTTCGAACTAACTGCCCGTGGCTACACGCGGCACTTTAAAGTTAATCCAAACTAAGTCCTTAGTTCAGGTTAGTTCAGATTAGCTGTTACTCCTCACAAGTTAGTGTAGATGTACCCCTAGAGAGTTTGTGCATCTGCCTGCCTGCCTGTCTATGGGTATGTCTCCACTACCACCCTAGTTCAAACTAGGGTGGTAATGTAGGCAACCGGAGTTGCAAATGAAGCCCGGGATTTGAATTTCCTGGGCTTCATTTGCATAAAGCCGGGCACTGCCATTTTTAAATGTCCGCTATTGCGGACTCCGTGCTGCGCGGCTACACGCGGCACGGACTAGGTAGTTCGGACTAGGCTTCCTATTCCGAACTACCGTTACTTCTCGTGAAACGTGAAAAGAACGTGAAACGAGGAGTAACGTGAAACGAGGAGTAACGGTAGTTTGGAATAAGAAGCCTAGTCCGAACTACCTAGTCCGTGCCGCGTGTAGCCGCGCGGCATGGAGTCCGCACTAGCGGACATTTAAAAATGGCGGCGCCCGGAAAGATGCAAATGAAGCCCGGGAAATTCAAATCCCAGGCTTCATTTGCAACTCTGGTTGCCTACATTACCACCCTAGTTCGAACTAGGGTGGTAGTGTAGACATACCCTATGAGTCCCTCTGTCCACCTGTGAGTCTGTTTGTTCAAAAACGGTAAGAGCTAGGATCACCAAATTTGATAGGCGGCTTCCTCTTATCCTAACTTAAAGCAAGATCAGGGTTTGGTTGTGCCAGGATTCATACAGGGACATTGTTGCCTGTTTCCCTTTGTCAGGGAGGGAGGGGAAAATACAGTTTGCTGCATTCCTCACTCTGGATGGGGAGCTCAAGGAACAGATGAGCTGTGCACTTTGCTCTTGGTCCCTGAGGGTATGTCTACACTGTGGGGGTTTTCTGGGATACCCAGGAAAACTCCACCGCATCCAGGAAATGTGTTTTAACCCCTTCTGCTTTTTTTGCACGAGAAAGAAGGGATCTTCCAAAAGAGGAGGATTTTCTGAAATTTGGCCCAGTTTAGACAGGCCAAATTTTGGAAAAGTCTCTTCCAAAAAAAAAAATCAGAAAAAAAATGTGAAGCACATTTTGCGCAGCTTTTTCTGAAAAAAAAAATAAAGCTGTAGTGTAGACCTAGCCTGAGAGGGACAATAAGGGGTAGAGCAAGCAGCCCTTATATGATTCTTGGGGCAGGCTTTGGCCCCCTCTTCCCTCTCTGCCCACTCCCTATGTATGTACACATCCAGAGCCCTCCTCACTCCCAACCCTGACTCCTGCAGCTCCCACAGACCCAAGAGCCCTATTCTTAGCCCCTCTTTAAGGAGCTGAGCCACTCCTTGTAAATGTGCCAGTTAAAAATAAGGAAGGAAGCTAGCTTGCCTTCTTCAAACCTTATACCATGCACAGTTTTGCATGAAGATTTTCTGGGTTTCCAACCTAGTTACCTCCTACACAGACTAAACACTCATTGTCATATCACTCAGCCATTAGAAATGGGGCTTAGTGTGGTGTGAACCGTATAGGCCATTAAGTATGTTGGTGAGAGTTGTTCTCATAAGAGAGATTATTTCACAATTGACAGCCTGTCTCCCTGAGCACCTGTACAAAACTGAGATAACCCGATACAGACCTTGAAGTAGAATGTCTCAGGGTAGGCATGTTCAGCGGAGACCTCTTATCTCCCAAATTCTCTTCCTCCCCTGGTCTGACTGAGCCTGAGTCTGGTGACCTTGAGGACATATGGACTGCCTGGTTGTTTGTTCAGGCTTTTAGCTGTGTAATGTAACTGCTGGGGGAGGAGGTGGTTTATGTTTAGAACTCTGTTAGTGACTCTATCGCATTCAGCTTGCTATTGGTGAGCTCATTTTATAGTGTTGTAAGACATTTTTGTGCCTATATCTCCAGGGATCAGTGTGATGGGCACTTTCAATAAATGCATTACAATTAATTAAACTTTTCTTTAATTGCTCGTCCTCCCTTATTTCTTCTGGTTCTCTGAAGGGATGTGGGGAGTCAGCTTTGTACTGGCAGAACCCATCCAGAAGTAGCTTCCTTCTGCAGACTGCAGCCCTTCTTCATTTTATAGGCAGTGACTATCACACAGTGCTGTTTCAGCACAGCAGGAAGGCCAGCTGCAAGGACACAGAGGACATGGATTCATTGGCAGGGGGTATGTTCTACAGTGGTGCAGATGGCTTGATATTTAACTGTGCAGGCCAGTCACAACAGGTTCCTGGTGTGAGACCTCCCCTCTCCCTATGGGTCTTTTGCAATTTAACGAGCAAAGCAATTAATGAGTCATTGTTTATTCACATGGATTAACTGTGAAGTGAGGAAATGTAGATAATAGGTTGCATATTCCCCTTCTCTTTTCCATATTCAGTGCCTGGTGATTTATCGTGATTAAGCAAAGCAGTCACAGATGAAAATACATATAAAACCTAGGGGCACATAGTGGAGTCTAGGCTTTAGTTAGTACAGGTCTTAAGACCTATATATTAGTTATAGGTGGATCAAATGGGGCCATTTGAACAATTCTCATATGTACACTATATATATTTTTGTTAGCCTTTAAGGTGCTACAGGGCCACTCATTTTTTTAAAGTTACAGAATAACACCTCTCTGAGACTTTTAAATGTGGCAGTGCTGACATAGTATCAAATTTCAAAGGGGAGTGGCACCTGAAAAGCAACTGAAAAGCACTGACTCTAAATCATATTAAATGTAAGCAACAATTTGTGTCCATACGATAAGAGATATTATGAAATTGCCTTTGAGTTTTGAAAGGAGGTGACCAAACATGGTTGCCAAGAATTGTTAGTACTCTGCTACTCAACAATCAAATTGCTCATGAAACAGAAAACAGAGCACTTGTTTTAGATGTAATGCTAGCAAGACAATACTTAAATTATCTAACAATAAACAGTGGAGAATGGTGTAATGAAAAATAGAATTGTGCTCTTTATGTCTTTGCCTTAATAGATGAATTTACAAAACAAATACAACACTGTGACAATTAGACCAAATCCCAAAGCAAATTCAGCTTGTAGTCAAGGAAAAAAATTCATTAATTTCAATGGGCTTTAGAATTTGGCCTTTCTTTTGCATATAACTTTCCCTAGCTAAAATGTAGCTTTCTGAACACTAGGGCTAAATGATTCATGTCAGTGGAAGGAAAAATTCTTGTAGTTTTGTTGGTGGTGGGTTAGCTGGTTGGAAAAAAATAGAAAGGGAGGTGGCAGAGAGAACACAAAACTGTATGCAGGGATTTGCTGTCCCAAGAAGTGAACAGTGTTATCTAAGGAAGCTGACTGGACAGAAGTTCCCTCAGTCTGTTAATTCACTTTGAATAAGTCAGAAGCTAACACACACACACACACACACACACTCTGCTTTACGGTTACCAGTAAGTATAAATGACTCACTAATCCTATAATATTTCCTTTTGCAATGGGACTCAGGTCGAACTGGCAGTGACATAATCCTCTTCAGTTTGAAGGGGTTATGCCCTTGTAGTCTGTTCCCTCTGTCTGTCTGTCTGTCTGTTCATTTTAAACATGCAAAACAAGATAGTGCCAGAGGGCAAGTGAACCAAGCACCGAGATCTCTCTTGGCCTGCTTAGGAACACACTGTTCCATTTGGTCAAAAATGATTAATTAAAATCTACTGCTGCCAATGTGACTCTGCTTCCATAACTCAAAGAACCTTCATTCATCAGGTGGGCATGGATGGTGTGGAGATCATGCTTCTTATGATTAAGGAAAATGTTGCGTCTAATTCTGCAAAGAAAATGTCCTTTAAATTTGAATAGTGTCAAGGAAGTACCATTCAGACATGCAACCTGTGTGTTTACATAAGAACATGAGAACATAAGAACGGCCATACTGGGTCAGACCAAAGGTCCATCTAGCCCAGTATCCTGTCTGCCGACAGTGGCCAGCACCAGGTGCCCCAGAGAGGATGGACCGAAGACAATGATCAAAGATAATTAATGTCCCCCATTATTACAGAGTTCTTTATTTTGGTAGCCTTTCTAATCTCCCTCAGCATTTCAATGTCAGTATCGCTGTCCTGGTCAGGTGGTCGGTAATATATCCCTACTGCTATTTTCTTATTATTGGAGCATATAATTACTATCCATAGCAATTCTATGGAACATGTTGATTCATTTAATATTTTTATTTCATTTGATTCTACATTATCTTTCACATACAGTGCCACTCCGCCACCCACCCGGCCTGCTCTATCCTTTCGATATATTTTATATCCCGGTATGATTGTGTCCCACAGATTTTCCTCATTCCACCAGGTTTCAGTGATGTCTATTATGTCAATCTCCTCATTTAATACGAGGTACTCTAGTTCACCCATCTTATTAGTCAGACTCCTAGCATTTGTGTAGAAGTACTTTAAAAATTTGCCACTGCTTATTTGTCTGCCCTTCCCTGATGCATTGGATTCTTTTATATGCAGTTGTTCTTGTTTGCTCTGGCCCATGGTTTGTCCTCTCCCCTCCTTTCTTTCTGACTACAGCTTAGAGAATCTCTATCAACAGATTCTCCTCTAAGAGAAGTCTCCCTCTGATTTACGTGCATCTCCGCACCAATCTGCTTTCCCCATCTCTTAGTTTAAAAACTGCTCTACGGCCTTTTTAATGTTTAGTGCCAGCAGTCTGGTTCCAAGCTGGTTTAGGTGGAGCCCATTCTTCCTGTATAGGCTCCCTCTCTCCCAACAGCGTCCCCAGTTCCTGATAAATCTAAACCCCTCTTCCCTACACCATCGTCTCATCCATGCATTGAGACTCTGAAGCTCTGCCTGCCTACCTTGCCCTGCGCGTGGAACTGGAAGCATTTCCGAGAACGCCACCATAGAGGTCCTGGATTTCAGTCTCTTTCCTAGCAACCTAAATTTGGCCTCCAGGACATCTCTCCTACCCTTCCCTACGTCATTGGTACCTACATGTACCACAACCACCGGCTCCTCCCCAGCACTACACATAAGTCTATCTAAATGCCTCGAGAGATCCGCAACCTTTGCACCAGGCAGGCAAGTGACCATACGGTTCGCCCGGTCATCACAAACCCAACTATCTATGTTTCTAACGATCGAATCACCCACTACCAACACCTGCCTCTTCCTAACATCTGGCATTCCCACCCCCTCAGAGGTATCCTCAGTGAGAGAGGATACCGCAACATTCTCGGCAAGGAGGGTCCCAACTACGGGACGGTTTCCCTCTGCACCCATTGAATGCTCTGTTCCCTTGAGACTTTCATCCTCCTTAAGAGCTCTCAGACCGGAGATGGGACAGTACTACAGTGTCCCAGAAAGTCTCATCAACATATCTCTCTACCTCCCTTAGGGTATGTCTACACTACCCTCCTAGCTCGAACTAGGAGGGTAATGTATGCATACCGCACTTGCTAATGAAGCCCGGGATTTGAATTTCCCGGGCTTCATTAGCATAAGCGGGGAGCCGCCATTTTTAAATCCCCGCTGCTTCGAACCCCGTGTAGCGCGGCTACACGGGGCTCGAACTAGGTAGTTCGGACTAGGGTGCCTATTCCGAACTACCGGTACACCTCGTTTCACGAGGAGTAACGGTAGTTCAGAATAGGAACCTAGTCCGAACTACCTAGTTCGAGCCCCGTGTAGCCGCGCTACACGGGGTTCGAAGCAGCGGGGATTTAAAAATGGCGGCTCCCCGCTTATGCTAATGAAGCCCGGGAAATTCAAAACCCGGGCTTCATTAGCAAGTGCGGTATGCATACATTACCCTCCTAGTTCGAACTAGGAGGGTAGTGTAGACATACCCTTAGCTCCTCCAGTTCAGCCACCCTGGCCTCCAAAGCCTGAACTCGGTCTCTGAGGGTCAGGAGCTCCTTGCAACGGGTGCACTCATATGCCACCTGCCCACAGGGCAGGTAATCATACATGTTACACTCGATGCAATAAACAGGATAGCCCCCACTCTGCTGCTGGGCTTCTGTCTCCATTTTTTTAATGAATAAATTTAAGTATAAACTGGGCTTATTAAATCTATTTGCCAATATAAATAATTAAAGGAGACATTATGGCTACGTCTAGACTGGCATGATTTTCCACAAATGCTTTTAACTGAAAAGTTTTTCCATTAAAAGCATTTGCAGAAAAGAGTGTCGAGATTGGCATGGGGGCTTTTCCGCAAAATCACTTTTTTTTTGTTTTGCGCAAGAAAGCCCCGATCGCCATTTTCACCATTGGGGCTTTTTTGCGCAAAACAGATTTCAGCTGTCTACATTGGCCCTTTTGCGCAAAAGAATTACTGGAAAAGGGCTTTTGCATGAACGAGAATGTCAAAACATTTGCACAAGAAGCACTGATTTCGGACAGTAGAACGTCAGTGCTTTTGCGCAAAATCAAGCGGCTAGTGTAGACAGCTGGCAAGTTTTTTCCGCAAAAGCAGTTGCTTTTGCGGAAAAACTTGCCAGTCTAGATGTAGCCTATGTGTGGAGATGTATGAGTGTGTGGGGTGGGGGGTGGGTGGGAGGGTTACTGAAGCATGTAAACATCATCCTTAGCCCTGTGAATATAAAGAGACAAATTCACCAGTGGTCTGCTTCCAACATAAACCCAGACAGAGGCCTCTGAGATGGAATTTTTGCCAGGAGGAGCCTGGAATGGTACTGAACTTCCATTGCATCACAGTGAGCTACATCAGTCCCAAAGTGTGCAACATTGCTGGAAAAAAAGACTTAGCCAGGAGGGCTAGAGGACCACTGTCTCAGGACTCACTGGCTCTACAGTGGGGCTTCCATAGCCTTCCAGTTATAACCTCCAGAAATCCTGAGAGAAGGTCCAAACAGTAAGAACATAACACTTCTGTTTGTGTGACTATTGGGTAAATATGCCCAGAATTCAAAGATGGGACATTTACACCACCTCCTTGCACGAGCACTAATGAACCTGCTATAATACAGGATGGTAGGCCCTGGCCAAAATACCCTCATGCAGACTCCCTGCCTGCTCCCCACATGCTACTGAGAATTGGCCATTGTGGGGCTCTGTTTGAACAGCTGTTAGCCTGGGGGAGGGAGGAGAGGCTTCATGCACTGGCTCTGCCCCTAGCACAATCCCATTGGCCATTTTCCAGCCATACCTTCTCCTGCACCCCAACCCCTTACTGCAAGCTCCCTTCTGCACCCATCCTCCATAGCAGATCCTGCATCTTTTCCATTAATATGGAAGAGTGTGGCCCCCTTAACCACTTTCCAAATTCTTGGAGTGGCCCCCCCATCAAAAATAATTGCCCACCCCTGCATTATGGAAATATGGCTATAACATTTTGATACTATCTGCATGAGGAAGACCAAATCACTTTATAACACTGTCCAGGATTCATTTTTTTTAACCAAATCCTCAAATAAGATCCATGTTTGCATAGACTTCGTTCTTTTATATGTTTCTCCTGGGACACACAGAGATAAAATCCTTCTCAAATACTGATGTACAATCAGAGAAAAATGATGATTGGTTCCATCAGTTCTTCTGAATGATGGACAGTCAACTGTAATATGTCATTTGAGTTTTGTTTTCTTTAGAGCTGAACAGATAAAAGCTAAGGACAGGCCAACAGTTGCAGAAATGTGGAAGCAAGTTTTGGTGCTCTCTCAACTTCAAGTTCTTTTGGAGAACATCTGCTTCAGCTCCATAAAGACTATAGGAAGCCATAGAATACCTCAATTGGGAATGGTGCTATGGGGTAGGATATGGAGAAAGAAATGACTTGTCTTCTTTTAAAACCTAAGACACCATACCCGAAACAAATACGGAGGAGCAAATGTCCATCAAAAAGCAGCAGGAGCAGTAACAAGAGTAAAAGCTCCAACTGGCACTGCACACTGCAGTGATGTGCTACTACAATTTCCTAGCATCTGCTGTTAGCACAGATCTTTTCCCAAGAGCTCAGGAATTCTGCAAGAAATCCATATCAACTTTACCAGTCATATGGATAGTAATCTTCAGAGGGGTAGCCGAGTTACGGTATGTCTACACTACAAAGTTAATTCGAACTAACGGACGTTAGTTCGAATTAACTTTGATAGGCGCTACACTAGCGCTCCGCTAGTTCGAACTTAATTCGCTTAGTTCGAACTAGGTAAACCTCATTCTACGAGGACTAAGCCTAGTTCGAACTTACTAGGCCGAATTAAGGGGTGTGTAGACCCTTAATTCGAACTAGTGGGAGGCTAGCCCTCCCCAGCTTTCCCTGGTGGCCACTCTGGCCAACACCAGGGAAACTCTATTGCCACCCTCCCGGCCCCGGACCCCTTAAAGGGGCACAGGCTGGCTACGATGCCCGTGCCAGGTGCAAGCCTGCCAGCACCCAGCTAGCAGACCCTGCACCTGGCACGGCTCAAGCCAGCCACCTGATGCCCCCCAGCCCTCCCCCTCTTCCCGGGACCAGGCTGGCGGCTCCTGGGAGCTTGCCCGGGACCTCAAGAGGCGGGCACCACCTGGTCTAGTGCGGACATCGTGGACCTCTTCCACGACCTCCACACTAGGCACAGGAAAGTGGCCATCTAGGGCAGGAGAGCTGCCAGCCTGGCCACCCAGGAGCAGGTGTGCATGAAAATCAAGGTAGTCCACTGAGACTCCCGACCCTGAGCCCTGAGCTTAGAATGGCCATACTGGGTCAGACCAAAGGTCCATCTAGCCCAGTAGCCTGTCTGCCGACAGTGGCCAACCCTAGGGACCCTGGAGGGGATGGACCGAAGACAGTGACCAAGCCATTTGTCTCGTGCCATCCCTCTCCAGCCTTCCACAAACTTTGGGCAGGGACACCACTCCTACCCCCTGGCTAATACCACTCCATGGACCCAACCTCCATGACTTTATCTCACTTCTCTTTAAACTCTGTTCTAGTTCTAGCCTTCACAGCCTCCTGCAGCAAGGAGTTCCACAGGTTGACGCTTTGCTTTGTGAAGAACAACTTTCTGTTACTAGTTTGAAGCCTGATACCCATTCCTTTCCTTTGGTGTCCTCTAGTCCTTCTATTATGGGAACTAATGAAGAACTTTTCTTGATGCACCCTCTCCACCCCACTCATGCTTTTATAGACCTCTATCTAATCCCCCCTCATTCTCCTCTTTTCTAAACTGAAAAGTCCCAGTCTCTTTAGCCTCTCTTCATATGGGACCTCTTCCAAACCCCTGATCATTGTAGTTGCCCTCCCCTCTCCCATCCTCTCTCTTCCCCTCTCCCACCTCCTTTTCCCAATCTCCCCGAGTTTTGTTCAATAAAGAGAGATTCTATTTTTGACCACACGTTTTCTTTATTTTGTACATCAGGAAGGGGGGGCTAGGGAAGGGTAAGTGGAAGGAGGTGAGGGAGGAATGGGGTACGAGCCCCCGATGGGGAGGACTGGGCTGGCTCTGTGGGCTTCTGGAGGTGGAAGCTCTCCTGCAGCCCCCCAATTGCCTCCTCTCCCCAGATGGCAGCCTGCGGCAAGTGCAGCCGGTCTGATGGCCGAGTGCTGTGATGTGCCCAGTGTGGGCACTCAGGGCACTCCAAGCCAGGACTGCTTTGCAAGTGGGGCACCCCTGAGAACTGTCTGTCCGGGGTGGGGGGCGGGTCCCTTTAAGCACAGCCCTGGGCTAGCCTGAGACAGCGTCTCCATGCTCTAAGTCCTCCTCTGATGCCCTGCCGGCACTGCTTCCAGCCATCCTTTCAGGGTCCACTTAATGTGGACATGCTAGTTCGAATTAGCAAAACGCTAATTCGAACTAGTTTTTTAGTCTGGATGCGTTAGTTCGAATTAGCTTAGTTCGAATTAACTAAGTTAGTTCGAATTAGTGCTGTAGTGTAGACATACCCATTGTCTGTAACAGGAAAAACTTAAAAAACAACAAATAGTTTGGTAGCACCTCAAAGACTAACAAAACATATAGATGGTATCATGAACTTTCGTGGGCACAACCCACTTCTTCAGATGACAGGAGTGCTGGATGTCCAGACCCAAGAATAAATAAGGGAAGGGGGGCGGGGAAAATGGGAGGAAGAAAAAAGACAGTGGGTAGCTAAGTTTCAGAGGGATAGCCTGGAAACTTAAAAAACAACAGTCTAGTAGCACCTTAAAGACTAAATAGTTATAAGAGGCTGATAAGCACCATTAGTTTACACTTGGAAAGGAAGATGACCAACACCAGATTCTACACAGACATCAAGAACCATTAATACCTTCATTGGTTGGTTGGTTGGTTGGTTGGTTGAGTCATTAAGGTATAGAAGATAATGTGCGAGCCAACTGATATCCCTATTCATACCATTTGCATAAGAATTAAACTTGTGAATGAAGTTACATTCCAGCCCTTCTCTGTGTATTTGGCTTGTGGAATTGGTCTGAAACAAAACGGCAACTTGAAGATTCATTAATGAATGTCCAGGCAAATTAAAGTGTTCTTCAACAGGTTTTTGTGTATTGCCTTTTTGGATATCTGATTTGTGTCTATTAATTCTTTCCCACAGAGACAGTCCACTCTGCCCAATATATACTGCAGAGGGGCATTGCTGGAATTTGATGGCATAGGTCACATTAGTGGATGTGCAATTAAATGAGCCTTTGATTTGGTGGCTGGTGTGGTTGGGTCCAGTGATAATATTGCTGGAGTAGATGTGTGGGCAGAGTTGGCATCAGGGCTGATTGCAGCGGTGGATTCCTGGATGATTATGATGGAGATGTTCTGCGTGGTTACTGGAGAGAATTTGTTTGAGGCTAGGGGTTTGTCTGTAAGTGAGAACTGGCCTTTCCCCCAAGGACTCTGAGAGTGAGGGGTAATTTTCCAGGATAGGTTGTCGATTGTTGATAATGGGTTGGGGGTTTAAGTTGTGGACTCTAGGTGATGACAAGTGGAAGTTTGTTGTTTTCTCTTTTGGGCCTGTCTTGAAGTAGTTCATGTCTGGGTACTTTTTTGGCTCTGTCGGTCTGTTTTTTCACTTCTCCAGGTGGGTATTTCAGTTTTATGAATACTCCATATAGATCCTGTAGGTGTTTGTCTTTGTCTGTGGTATTGGAGAAAATTCAGTTGCATCTTAGGACTTGGCTGTTTACAAGAGATTGAGAAATGTGTCTGGGATGGAAGCTAGACGCATGAAGGTAAGTGTAGTGGTTGGTAGGTTCCCGGTATAGAGTGGTGGAAATTTGTCCATCACTTAATTGTACTGTAGTGTCAAGGAAGTGGATTTCTCGTGTGGACTGATCCAGACTGAGATTGAGGGTGGGATGGAAGTTCTTGAAATCCCTCTGAAATTCTTCAAGCATCTCTTTCCTGTGGGTCCATATGATGAAGATGTCATAGATATAGCATAAGTAGAGTAAGGGTGTTTGGTGGTGACAGTGAATGAAAACCTCTGAATAACAGGGCATTTAGTGGGACTATTAGTAATAAGAGCTGTCTCAGGGATGACCCTATGGTATTTTCAGAAGCTGTAAATCAGACCAGCATCATCTAACATAACACAGGGGAAAATCCCTAAATTCTAAACCCTAAACAAAGCCATACACCCTATATTTGTTTTTATTTGCAGGCATCCTGCCTATGGTTGTGACAATTTTCTTCCACTCTTTGATCTGAGGAAGTGGGTCTGGCCCACGAAAGCTCATCACCTAATAAACCATCTTGTTAGTCTTTAAAGTGCTACATAGTCCTGTTTTGTGTTATGAAATATCTTCCATACCCTTGGAGTATTTTCATCAGCATATTCTGTAGATAGGGCCACTTTATTTATCACAGCCATGGTGAGACTTGTCATGCTATTTGTGTCATTGCAAATTGCATAGAAATCGTGCAAGGCTACTCTGAGTTTCTCACCCACAATAAAACAGCTGATGGGAAGGATGCTCCAGTGGTTAAATCACTACACAAGGACTGCACAAACCAATGTTCAAGTATTTCCTCTGTCACAGGATCCCTGTCTGGCCTGGAACAAGCAACACTGTCTCTCTGACTGTCCCCCAGGTTGTCTATATATAGGAATACAGTTACACTTTCCTTACAGGACAAGGGTCCTTTATTTTCTATTTATGAATAGTAACGCAGAGCAGAAAGAGAGACAAATAGCTAAAAATCATTCGACAATTTATTTGGACTTACACAAAGCTTTTGACAAAGTCCTCACAAGAGGCTATTAAAGAAACAAGCAGTCATGCAGTGAAAGGTAAGGTACTACCATGGACTAGAAACCAGCCAAGACATAGAAAATAAAAAGTAAAGATAAGTGTATTCAATTTGCCATATGCAAAGAGATTAACAATTAAATGCCCCGAAGATCTGTACTGGAAACATTATTTAAGGCATTTGTTCACGATATGGATAAGAAGCTGAACATTCAGGTGGAAAGTAGCTGTGAATAATACAAAATGATTTAATTTAGTCAGTAAGAAAGCAGACTGTGAGGTACTCCAGAGGGATCTAACACAATGGCAGATGAAATTAATCACAGACAAGTGCAAGAAAGTACACTGTAAGGAATATTTTGAACTACTTATCTATGGCATACACTCACTGCAGCTGAGGAATGAGGCTTGAACTTTTGGTGGTTCTTCCATTGCTATGAAAAAGGATTTCCAGGAGAGTGCAGGAGCTCAGCCAGAGGTTAGAGGTCTATTTCAGGAGTTGGTGAGATTCTGGGGCCTGCAACATGCAGCAGGTTAGACCAGATGATCACAATTGTCCCTTCTTAGTATATAGCCTATGAGTTTCTCACAGATCACCAAGGCATCTCCATTCTACTACATATAGAAATATTTTAGGATACACTTAATTATTTTAAGGTTATAATGCTTCAGTTTGACAAATTTTTGTTAGACTTCTATGTTTGGAAAAGTCATAATACTGCTATTGATATGATATCATACTGATAAATGTTAATGCCGCGTCAAATCAATATTACTTTTTTACAACTCTATGGTTCTTCAGAAAACAGGACTATGTAGCACTGTAAAGACTAACAAGATGGTTTATTAGGTGATGAGCTTTCATGGGCCAGATCCACTTCCTCAGATCAAATTGTGAAAGAAAATTGGCATGACCAAAGGGATACAATCAAAAAAAGTGAACACATATAAAAAGGACAAATCAAATTTCAGAACAGAGGAGGGATGAGGGGGAGAGGTTAATGTCTGTGAGCTAATGATATTAGAGGTGAAAATTGGGGAATCTATCTTTGTAATGGGTAAAGTAATTAGCACCTTTGTTGAGACCCAGGCGTAAAGTGTCAAATTTAAGCATGAATGACAGTTCAGAGGTTTCTCTTTCAAATCTAGTGTTAAAATGTCTTTGAAGCAGGATGCAGGTAATCAATTCGTTAAGACAATGCCCTTTCTGGTTGAAATGGCAAGAAACTGTTTTTTCTTTGTGATACTGTCTATCTGTTTATATTAGAAGTGAAGGACACTGTATAATGGAAATTGCTAAGGGAATATAGATCAACTATAATAACCCAAATTACAATCTGACCAGGATATCAAGGCTAGAACTCCTTAGTAAGGATAATATTGTTTGTTTTACCTTTTTTGTAAGGAAATTAAAGCAATTGGTTCGGAGGATGAAATCATTTCAGCAATCCTGCATAGAACAAGCAAATTGGTATTTGAAGAAGGGTTTTGAAGGTTCAGTGAAGGCCCAGCTGTAAGGCATTCAAACAGAACAATGCATTTATATTACCTCTGAGCATAATATCTCCAGGCTTGATCCTGACAAAGCTTCCATTGACTTCACTGATTTGTGATCAGAATCTTCCCCTTCCATTTTTCTCTTTGTTTGTAAAGGATCCTTTTAAACTATTTCATAAAGGAACTCAGTAGGTGAAATTCTAAATGGGAAGGGTAAAATCGGTTATTTTTCTATAATCACAAGGTACATTGATATACTTGTTACATCGAGAATATGTGAAATAGCTTTTGAGACATCTCTTCCCTCTCTTTATATCATTTCTGCAGGAAGTATGCCCCCCTGCTGAGGTCTTGCAAGCAGCTGCATTTGTACTGCTATGTTTTGTGAATTTTAACAGGCACCCAGTTTCACCTTCTGCCATCTAATAGAGTCTGCATGAATGTTTAAAATAGCCATTCAGAAACAAGGTAACTTGGGATCCATAGCTGAATCAATGACATGATTCAATTTATTTGTTAAACCACCCGGGTCACTGAACTGCAATGCACTGGGGCCAACTTCTGATGTGATTAATTAGTCCATTTGCCCATTTCACATGTTTTAATTTGAAGAGTAAATTGAAATTTTGTTAATTTGTTGACCAATAAGCCACTGTGGTTAGCTTGTTGTAATCTTTAAACATGGACCGAATATCATTGGAAGATATTGTCTTAGAGACACGATGAACAAATGGAGAAAGAACAGCACTCTTTATGAAATGATTTCTTTATAGTGGTAAATATAGCCTAACTTAAACTCAATCATCTCATCCGTATTCTCCAGGGTAACACTGTCATCAGCTTGGTCTTCTAATCAGGAAGAGCTGGCATGCAGAGAAAATAAGGACACTTGTGAGTAGGCAGAAAGACTGCTAATCTTTAGGTTGAGTAGCCCATTATACTACTAGACAGGGACTACTAGTCCTTATCAGTCTCCAGAATTAGTTTAGGTCAGACATCATTCAGTGCTTAAAAATACACACATTACTTTATCAAAATAGCAACTGAAATATCCCTTGGAAATCAGGCAGGTGCTCCTGAGATGTCTTGTTCACTGTAGACATACTCTAGTAAGCAGATGTTCTACATGTAATAAGAATTGTTACAACCTATCATCAAGCTCTACTGCTACTGTGGAAACAATTATGCATTTAAGAACTCTAGGGCTGTGTCTACACTGCACCCCTTTTTTGGAAAAGGGATGCAGATTAGACTCTTTGGAATAGGCAAATCTGCGGGGGATTTAAATATCCCCCGCGGCATTTGCATTAACATGGCTGCTGCTTTTTTCCGGCTTGGGGATAAGCCGGAGAAAAGCGCCAGTCTAGACGTGATTCTCCGGAAAAGGGCTTATTTTCCGGAGAATCACGTCTAGACTGGCGCTTTTCTCCGGCTTATCCCCAAGCCGGAAAAAAGCGGCAGCCATGTTAATGCAAATGCCGTGGGGGATATTTAAATCCCCCGCGGAATTTGCTATTCCGAAGTGTCTAATCTGCATCCCTTTTCCGGAAAGGGGTGCAGTGTAGACACAGCCTAGAAGTATTAGCTGTATCAAGATTGCATCTAGGAAAGGAAATATTTTTTTCAATGTAATAGTGTCAGGAATTACACTGTAAGGGTATGTCTACACAGCAGTGTTATTTCAGAATAACCGGCGTTGTTCCGAAATACAGTTTGGCTACATCTAGACTGGCCACAAATTCCGGAAAAGGGATGCAAATCAGGTAAGTCAGCATAGGGAAATCCGTGGGGGATTTAAATATCCCCCGCGGATTTAAATAAACATGTCCGCCACTTTTTTTCCGGCTTGGGGAAAAGTAGGAATAAGAGATCCTCTGGAAAAGGGCTTTATTCCGGAGGATCACGCCAGACTAGACGCTTTTTTTCCGGCTTTTCCCCAAGCTGGAAAAAAAGTGGCGGACATGTTTATTTAAATCCACGGGGGATATTTAAATCCCCCGCGGATTTCCCTATGCTGACTTACCTGATTTGCATCCCTTTTCCGGAATTTGTGGCCAGTCTAGACGTAGCCTTTATGTCTACACTACAAGTAGCTATTTCAACATACCGTCAAAATACTGTTGAACTGGAGGACTTCTTACTCTGACTCCTGTAACCGTCATTTTACGAGGAGTAATGGAAGACAGAGAAAGAGTGCTCTTACTCAGACTTCCTACTGTGTATACAGCGCCAAAAGCTGAATTAAGCTATTTTGACTTCAGCTCCGCAATTGACGTAGTTCAAGTTGTGTAGCTTATTTTGGGGTTAGCCTTGCTGTGGAGATGAGCTCCTACAGAATGGTTTCAGGAATACACATTTCAGGGATGCAGTATGGTAATTTTCAATAACCACACGCTACATTTTCACCTTGATTCACCACAGTCTTCAAATGCATTTTGCATGTACAATAACAAAGTTAACTATTCATGTCATGTCACCACATGCCATCTCTTAATCTATCTTCATTTTGTTCAGCCAAATATTTACTCATTACACATTTCAGTATAATAACTATTAGGATGCTTCCTGTTCAATCAGCAATAATTATCTTGTGGTTTAATAACTAAGATGAATGATTAATGACAAATATGTCACATTAAAGCATTCAGTTATTATTGTTTCATCACCTCTAGTAATAAGTACCTTGGATTTGGGCTCGTCACCATTTGTGGTTTGCTCTACAGGTGCCATTGATCATTTTGCAACATTGTCTCATGGTAACAAAACATCATGTGGTGCAGACAGCACATCATGCCACCATGGCATTGTGGAAAATTATGCTCTTACTCGTGAGGAAACAATTTTTTTCAGGATATTTAAATGTTCCTGCTATTACAGCTTCCATAATATGGAAAAAACATGGCTAATCATGCAAAAGTTGAGGTTTCAGCCACAGAATTTGTTTTTTCAAGATACAGGACTATGTAGCACTTTAAAGACTAACAAGATGGTTTATTAGGTGATGAGCTTTTGTGGGCCAGACCCACTTCCTTGTTAGTCTTTAAAGTGCTACATAGTCCTGTATTTTGTTTCAGCTACACCAGACTAACATGGATACATTTCTATCACTGTTTTTTCAAGGATATTGTTATTATAGATCCTTAGGAATAGAAAACAATCATGCTGTGTCATCTAAATAACAAATGGATAGGTGTTTCTCACTCTGAAATCCATGGTTAAAATTGTAATGGATGATTTCATGCCAATCAGAGGTCAGCCATGTGAAAACCACTTTGTATGATAACTGAGAGTTAAGAGGTTATGGGAATAAAACAGGGATGTTGAGAAGCAGCTGGGAGGAGAACAGATGGAGGGTGAAGGAAAAGGGTGACGCATGGGGGGAGCGGTAGTTCATGTATGGTGTAGATTCATTGCTCATGTTTGTGATTTTACTATGCCAGTGGAATCTCTGAATAAAAGTATAGATAAGTCACTCAGTTACCAGTTTTTTATTTTATATTTGTTAGCTGAATTTCTAGTATAATGGAAAACTGTCCCCAACTTTGCGCTATTATTTGAATACAATTCCTAACTACTTAGAGTATCTGAATGGAATTCTTAACAGCACCTACAAGCGCTGATTTTCATAGGGTTTATCAGATACAGTCCCTGTGGAAAACCCAGCAATTTAGAAATTTCACTTTCTGCTTTAAACTGCAACTAGAATAGCCAATTTACATCAAGGCAGCCATTTTATTCCCTTCAGGTGACATTCAGGAAAATCTCACTAAAATCAAAATGATTTGATTATATCCATTTACTGTATGAGATTAGAAAGAAAACTAACCTGAACGTGCTGCTGATCTATAAACCACCAAAGGAGCTGGTAAAAGATACTTTCTGAAAAGGTGAAGTTCTTAAGAGTCGGCATCAGACCCATCATCTTGGTAGACTTAATATCCACAGAGATGAAGCCTCCATTATGATAATCCAAAACGGTCTACCCAATACTCCACTTTGATTTTTCATAGATTATATTTGCCCCAATAGGCTGTTACTAGAATGGATATTTGGACTATGTGTGGCCAAGAGCCACCATCATATTCTGATAAGATCACTTCCACCTTAAGGCAAAAACTCTTCCTATTGCAAAGTAAGAAGAAACCACCACCATGGTCTGTCCCAAAATGCTCTCTCAGGGTATGTCTAGACTACATGGCTCCGTTGACGGAGCCATGTAGATGAGTTTACTAGACATAGGAAAATGAAGCAGTGATTGAAATAATCGCTGCTTCATTTACATCAAAATGGCTGCTGCGCTGTGCCGATCAGCTGTTTGGTGGCACAGCAGGGCAGTCCGGACACGCTGAGGTCGACAATGGAAGCCTTTATCGACCGCTCCATTATGCCTCGTAGAATGAGGTTTACCGGAGCGGTTGACAAAGGATTCCCTTGTCGACCGTGGCACATCCAGACTGCCCCGCTGTGCCACCACACAGCTGATTGGCAGAGTGCGGTGGCCATTTTGATGTTAATGAAGCGGCGATTATTTAAATCGCTGCTTCATTTTCCTATGTCTAGTAAACTCATCTACATGGCTCCATCGACGGAGCCATGTAGTCTAGACATACCCTCAATACCTAGCAGAAGTCAGCAGCTGCACGAGAAGCAAATAGCTAAAGATGAATGTAAGTAAGAATAAGGAAATGCTCACAGCACAAAGAGTTATTTACATGAGGGAATCCACAGCATGTAAAATTTCCTGCAAAATTACTTTTGTTTTTCATTTTGGTTCCTTGTCACACACTGCTCCCTACTTTTGGATTTGGACAAGAGGGTAGATTTGCTTCCAATTGTTATGCCACTCTATAGCCTTCAGGTCCTTTCAACCATTATTCTACAGCTCATGTGTAAAAAACAGCAAAAAAATGGCATAAAACGTGCATAGCCATGCTCTACTGGCCAGAAGATTGCCCCCCAGCTTATCATATATAGACTTGGCCCTGGTGACCAATGCATTTGTGACTCTCGTGTTTGGTTACTGGAACTTATATCGAGGAACAAAGCAACACACCCTGAAAAAAACCATTTACTCAGCAAACAAGTGCTCCACTCTGGAGTTGATTCAAAGCCCACTGAAACAATGGGAACTTTTCCATTCATGTGAGGGTAAGTCTACACTGCAACACTATTTCAAAATAACTAGTGCGATTCCAAATTAACTTAGTCCGCGTCTACACAGCAGGAAGTTATTTCAAAATTATGTTAAAATACTGTCAAACTGGAGGACGTCTTACTCCAACTCCTGTAACCCCCCTGGGTATGTTTACACAGTAAAGTTATTTTGAAATAACAGCCATTATTTCGAAATAACTTTCCCAGAGTCTACACAGCCAAACTGCTATTTTGAAATTATATCAAAATAGTGGAGGGCTTATTTCAAAATTGGTAAACCTCATTCCATGAGGAATAGCACCAATTTTGAAATAGCTATTTCGAAATAAGCGCTGTATAGATGCTTATTTTGAAATAGGGGGCCTCCAGCCCTTCCCAGGGTGCCCTGGAGGCCACTCTGGGCACAACCAAGAAAACTCCTCTCCTCTCCCCCCTCCCTGGACTTCTTAAAGGGGTAGACTCTGGCCACAGTGCCTGTGCCAGCTCCAAGCCTGCCAGCCCAGAGCCAGCAGTTGCTGCCCCTGACCCAGTGGCCCCAGGATGAGCCAGGCAGCCAGTGCCAGCCAGTCCTCCACTGCTCCCCAGGACCAGTCTGCCATCTCCCAGGAGCCTTCCAGGGGCTGGAAAAGGTGGGCGCCTGCCTGGTCCAGTGCAGAGATCAGGGACATAATTCAGGTTTAGGGGGATGCTTCCACCATCCATGATCTCCGCACTAAATGGAGGAACGTGGCCGTCTACAGGTGAATGGCTGCCAGCCTGGCCACCAAAGGCCACATGCAAACCCAGGAGCAGATTCGCATGAAAATAAAGGAGCTGCGGAAGGCCTATTCAAGGGCCATAGGGGGCAGCTTCCAACCAGGGGCAGACCCAGACCCCTGCCCCTATCTTGATGCCGTAGACCGCATCTTGGGGGGCAGGACGGTCCATGCCCCCCTGGTGGTCATCGACCCTGGGGCAGAGTTTGCTGCCTCCTGCTGCTCCAGCCCCTGCTGCCTCCCCAGCTATTGCTCCTCCTGCCGCTCCTTCTCCCCCTCCCGCTTCTTCCTTCCCACCCTCCCCACACCTGCAGGGACGCCGAGGCCCCCGCACCCACTGTGCTGGGAGACAGTTGGGCCAGCAAAACCCCCAGCCATGAGCCATGAGCTTCTCCTCCCTCTTCCTCCCCTTGCCTCCCCCTGCCAGCTCCCTCCTCCCAGGTTTCTCCCTCTGCTCTCTCACCCTCCCTCCTCCCCTCTCCCACCTTCTTTCCCCAGTCTCACCTCAGTTTCATTCCCCCTTCATCCCAGTTTTGTTCAATAAAGAGGCTTTGTTGTAATGAACACGTGTCTTTTATTGTACAGCAGAAAGGAGGGTTAGGGAGGGGTAAGTGGAAGGACGTGAGGGAGGAATGAGGCACAAGCGGGGCACATCAGGGAGACTGTTATTGCCTGCAGAATGTGCTGCCAGGCTCACAGCAACATGTCCAGGAGAAGCACCAGAGTGCCCAGGGGCGGCTCCGGCTCCATGCTGCAAAGTACTGAGGTGTCCTGAGTGAGGGCAACCAGAGCATGCTGAGAAAAAAATGCTTTGCTGTCCCGCAGTGAGGTAGGCAAGCAAGCAGGGAAACCTTAGAACCGGCTGTCTGAGGGGGTCCCTTTAAGCACAGGTCTCAGATAGCTTCAGGCAACAGCCACACAAGGTAACTCCTGACCTGATGCTCTGCCAGAACCGGTTCCAGCCGGCCTTAAATGTGATTCAGTATCCTATCAGTGTGGATGAGCTATTTCAAAATAGCAAAATGTTATTTCGAATTGCATTTTGTGTTTAGATGCGTTTTTTCAAAATAAGCTATTTCGAAATAACTATTTCAAAATAAGATATTTCAAAATAATGCTGTAGTGTAGACATATCCTCATTGTACAAGGAGTAAGGGAAGTCAGAGGAAGAGTGCTCTGTTTCAAAATAAGTGCTGTGTAAATGCTCCCTAAGACCTGGCATACTAAAAAGTCTTCAAATCACAAGCTACAGACATTCATACAGATGCCTTAGGTACAATTTTCACATCAAATGGCAAGACTGTCACAAATGAGGAGCTTTGAAACAGCAGGACAAGAACCACTTGATGTTGAAATCAAGAGAAGAAAGTGGGGATGGCTAGGCCACAGTCCCAGAAAACCATCATTCAGCATAGTCCGTCAAGCTCTCACATGGAACCCGTAAGGAAAACGCAAAACAG
This sequence comes from Pelodiscus sinensis, assembly GCF_049634645.1. Taxonomy (NCBI): domain Eukaryota; kingdom Metazoa; phylum Chordata; order Testudines; family Trionychidae; genus Pelodiscus; species Pelodiscus sinensis. The sequence continues at coordinate 95,852,845 of NC_134713.1, read as the reverse complement.
GAAGACCTCGGATAACATGGAGAAGATCTACTGAGATTGAAGGACAGAAACTGGGGTTCTCCTGGTGTCAGCTAGAAGTTTTGTCTCAAGACAGTGAAGTGGAGGAGACTTTTAGATGACTTATGCTCCACTCGGAGTACAAGGGTTTAAGAAGAAGAAGATTTTGAAATAAGCTATGAAATTGACATAGCTCAATTTGCATAGCTTATTTTGAGTTAAGCCCTGCATTATAGATACACCCTTAGTGGGGTTTGGAACAGACTACTTCTACATTGGTTCCCAATAAAAAACAGAGTCTACTTCAAGGCTTTTCCTGATAGCCTTTCATTTAATTGGTCCTAGCTACCAGAGAGATTGTCTGTCCATCTACCACCACCTGCTCCTACAGTAGCTATGTTCCATTAAAACCATGAAACTGTCAGCCAATAAGGGGAACTCATGAATGTGGGAAACAGAAGTTTCACAGGAGCTGGAGCTAACCTATGGAGCAAGAGATAAGAATGACCATGAACCACACCACCTTCAATGCAAAACTTGTTTCTCTGAAGTTGCTTTCCCATAATAATTTCTGCACAGAGGGAAAATGAGAAGCAAACCTCCTACAAACATAAGAAAGAAAAAAAACTGAAAACTTTTAAATTCTTGGCAGATGCTAAAATACTATGGTGTTGATGAGAGAGAGAAAGTGAGTGAGTGAGAGAGAGAGAGAGAGAGAGAGACTCTGGGAAATGACTCACCAAGCTCCAGATCTGTGAAACTGAAAGATCTGTGAAAAGTATAATACAAGTCCTGTGGGGACTATGACAGATTGGATATTGTCAGTTAAGAAATCACACTTCACAAGAATGAAATTATTGAGAAATATGGAGTTACTAAAAACTTAAGGCTGTGACTGAAGGAGAATAAGCTATTGCCCAATAATTAAACATAGGAAAGCATACACTTCTGGGAGTGAAGGGTATAGGCTATTGCAGGTCCTGATTTTGCATCCAAGGATGCATATAGAAAAACTCCAGATGACTTCAGTGGCAGCAGGACTGGGCCCTTAGCAGCATTCCCTGTATGCTTTGCACTTGGGCTGTCACTCAGGGGAGATTCAAATGCTGCCCAGCTGATTAACAGAGCACCCACAGTCACCCTCAACCAACAACATGTGTTTTTACTGATGGTGCACATCAGCACATGCCTTGGTGCACATGACCAAATTTATTCCACACATGGATGGGAAAAATTGGAGGGAACAAACTTATGTGAAGCCATTAGGAGCTATATACATATCAGCATCAGCAGAAGATGAAGGACCTGATCAAAGAAGGGAAAATTTATATGTGAGTTCAAAGGAGATTTTACATTACCGTTTGTTAACAGGCAGGAGATGGAAAGCAAACCTATTGGACAGAGAAAATGGATATTAATTCATTTGCTCAGCTAGCACACCTGTACAAACATCACCATCCCTATTCAGATAAAATAAAGGTCTTGCTTTCTGATATGGTAATGGCGATTAGCACCTGACCACTTCACAGGAGCAAAGAATAAAACTGGCAGGTCTGCAAAGAAAAGAAGAAAGATTCTAGCAAGAAGTGGAGACTAGAGACTGCTCTATACTTTTGGCACTTCAGCTGAACCAGTCAGCTGTACCACTGTAGCATTTAGTTAAGATGCTATTTATGTGTATGGAACAGCTTCTCCCATCGATACAGATACTTCACCTCTCCAGTCAACATAGCATTGTCTTTGCCAGGAGTTAGGTTTGTATAACTCCTTCACTCAAGGGGTGCCGATTTTCCACATAATGTAGTTAGACTGACGTAAGTGTGTAGTGTGGGCCAGGGCTAGAGTTGTGGGAGAAATGGTTTGCCCAGGAGACTTGTTGAGATTTTGAATTTTTTCCCATCTCAGAGCAGTACAAAAAAATCAAAACTTTGAAAAATTTGGCAAATTTTTCTACTCTAAACTTAAATAACAAATTTCAAAACAAAATGTCATTTTAACCTGAAAAAACAAAAATTTAATTTCAAAAAGGTCAAAAGGGGATGTTTCCACAGTTCCACAATGTATTTTTTTTATGTGGGTTTTTGTTGTTGTTGGGGGTAATTTGCTGTTTTGTTTTCCGAACCCCAGGAGATTTGTCAAAGGTGACCCTTTCCTGCAAACAGTTTGTGTTTCAAAGAATTGATGTATTCTGATCAAAAAATGAAAGTCTAAAATTTCCCCATCATTTCTCATGGGAACCTGCATCAAGAAGGCAACTGCAATTCATGGACATCAGTGGCTGGAACACTGATACTGTAATGACAAGAGAGCAACCTTTCCACCCAGGCACTGTTCTTGGAGCAGCACAGTCACATGCCACCACTTATCAAATACTACACTGGAACTCAGGAGGCCTGTGTGTTCTAGTCTTGGCTGGCCTGCTGGGAGATTGTGGACAAGCCACTTTCCTCATTTTGTGACTCAGTTTCCCCCACTGTAAAATGGTAATAAAGATATTGACCTCCTTTGCAAAGTGATTTGATATCTAGCGATGAAAAAGCACTATATCAGAGATAGGTATCAATAAGGACACAATCTAATTTGTCTTTAGAAATCTAAATAGGGACTTAGAGACGTTATGCTAGGCACCCAGTTTAAAAGTTATGTCCATAAAGATGTGTGTGAAACCAAGAGAGAGACCTGACCAAAAAAAGAAGAAAAACTGGCAAGTCCTCTTGAAAAATGCCACACACCCCTTGCTCCCAGAAATATAATTGTATTGATAATTTAAGATACAGGGACAAAGCCCAGCAAGCTTACTCTATACATTTGTCGTTATCCTCAAGCAAGTGCAGAGATGACAAAGAATGCTAAAATCTGACAGAATCAGCACAGACCCCTGACCTCACTCCATCGCTCCAGAGAGGTTAATGAACAATTGGATGAGGGATCATATTTATGTACTGATCTGGATTAACGGAGCCCAGCGAAACCAGAGGACTGAACTTCTGATGCAGTGTCACAAAATGTATCATCTTTGTATCCCTGAGCTGACCTCAACCTCAGATTAGTTAAGCAAAACTATTATGCAACTTGCAACAGCTGAGTGGAACAGAATCAAAATAGGCAAGCAAAGAGTCAAGGACATCTCAGGGTGTACCATACCCAGCACCAGCTGGTCTAGCTTATTTGAAGCAGACTATTAGAAGTGTACCAAAACAAAAACAAAGCAAACAAAGACGATACGATTGATTTATGAATTTCTTGAATCACTCCAGACAAATACCTAAATTTGAATCTCTACTATATTTACGTTTAATCTTTCCTGAGTTGGAGCTTATAACTGACCCTGTAGAGTTATTTTCCCTGCACCACACATACACTATATCTTATACTTGTCCTCCTCAAATTTCTAAGCTGTCAACATACACTTGCGAGGTTTTATTAAAGATTACAAATGACTGAATCATGATGAAATGATTCTTGAGTAATCCAAGCAAGCATTTATGAAAGCGGTTTCACGGACTGAAAAAAAAGAAGGAAAGCCCCTTTAGCCCTGACTGGGAACTATATGTAGCACATCAGAATTAAAGCTTATAATTTAGGAGGGGTTCTATTTATTCCCATCAGAGTTTTACTGAACAAGACAGAGAAATGCTGGCAAGCAACTATTGATGAGACCGTACTGACAGGAAATAAGGGGAAACACAGTAAAGCTACATCTAGACTGCATCCCTCTGTCGGATGAGAGATGCAGATCAAACACATTGAAATTGCTAATGAGGCAGGGATTTAAATATTCTGCACTTCATTAGTATAAACATGGTCACTGCTTTTTTTCAAAATGGAGCTTTTTCAGAAAAAAAAACAGCAGTCTAGACGCAGATCTGTCGAAAATAAACCCTTTTTCGACAGATCCTGTAAACCTCATTTTTTGAGGAATACAGGAATCTGTCGAAAAAGGGTTTATTTTTGACAGATCCACGTCTAGACTGGTGTTTTTTTTCCAATAAAGCTCTGTTTCGAAAAAAAAGAGATGGCCATGTTTATGCTAATGAAACATGGGATATTTAAATCCCTGCATCATTAGCAATTTCTGTTGACAGAGAGGTGTAGTCTAGACACACTCTAACAGACAAACAACCTATATCTAGTTGATTTCACAATTCCATAAAAAGAAATCCCAATGCAGGAGACTATTCAGTACTAGATATACTGATTTCTCACAGGGATAATTGCTGTTTTGCAAAGAAGTATCAGTATAGAAAAGAAAATTTATATCATGTCTTGGATTTCATTGAGCTTGGGAAAGCTGAATTTGGTGTGCAAGCGAGAAAAATAGGAAGTTGATTTACTGTAATTAAAGGCATGTTTGCCCAATGGCAAATAAATATGTGAAACTAATTTAAGGTAGAATAAGAGGAGAGGAATCTAGCTATGGGAGAATAAAAAAAGAGTTCACAGCATCAAATGAGAAGAACATATTCAGGCAAGAACTGTGCTTGTTTGCATACCCAAGCTGGTCATGTAGTAAGTTGTAAAATTCTGTTGTTATTTTTAATCATATTTATTATATGAAATGCTCAGGGACCAAGGGCATACACCAGAATTTAAATGGGACTCTTAGAGCACTGGCCAGAGGTTGGATAAGCACCTGGGGGCTATAGCAATGGCAGGGGGCTAGAATCCCAGGGTGCAACCTGGAACTTGGGTGCCACTGAGACTTTTGTCCTTCCAATCTGGGCTCCCTCTTATAATGTGATTCTGTGACAAGCTGCAAATCTCTCCAGCTCCTACATTTACATAATAATTAGTAGGCAGGGATAAATGCAACTCTGTTATGTGAATGCTGTCACCTGCCACTCCTGAAATAATAGAAGTGCTTCAGCCAACTTCCCACAGCTCACCAGCCAAGGACACCAGGCTGAGCAGGGTGTGTTTGTTACTCACTCTACCCCTTTCTCAATGGGAAGAGGATGTGCACTAGCTTTTGTTCCTCAGCAGATTCTTCAATCACTTCAAGCTAAAAGCGCTGTTTAAGGTAAAATTTAACCAGATGTACTAACTTACGGACAGAGAGCTTTTCAGTGTTCAGAAGTACTAAGAGTACAGATCAAAGTTGATTGCCTAAGAAATAAAGGTAAAATCACAATCTGAGATCTCTAAACCAGAAAGGGTTTGAATAAAAAGAGTCTCGCCATGATGGCATGGGTTCTTCAGACCTTGCTGGGATTTCTATTTTCATCCTAGGATCACCTGCCCCATTCAAAGTCTTTATTCTCCAGACATGTTTCCAGACTTTGAGTTGTGAGGGGAGTGAGGCCAAATGATGATGTTGCTTTCTCTTCCTTACAGGTTCCTCCAGCTTGCTGGAAAGATCTTTTGTTATGATGTGAGTCAAGCAGTCTCCATTGTCTACAATACATACTCCTCCTGAGAGAGTTCCATTGTATACGGATCCCGGAGTAGTCCTTGTGAGGGTGTATCCCCCTTAATGGGCCATTATCAGTGTCTGGCTGCCCTAAGTGTTGTACCTGAAAGGCTGATCGTGTTTCCAGCTTCACAATATATTTCAGTAATGTACACAAAGCAAAACTTCATAATTCCACATACAATCCAACAGGATAGCAATAGATCAAAACTTTTAAGATGGTATCTCACAAAGCATATTTTGTACTAAACATATCACAGTTATATGACAGTGGTGAATATGGGGGCCAAAGTGTTGCTTTGAGGGTACAGACTGTCACACAAGATATAACAAATATAAGATAAACATACATTCAAAAAATTACAGCTTTGATCCATGTAGCCACTAATCTTCTCCACTCATTCAACACAACTTAATAGTTAACTTTACTTACTTCCACTAGCATATCCTCTCTCAACCGCTTGGGAAATAGAGAATGCTTCCAGTTTCCAACATATTGAAGCTCTGTGAAACTGAAGGGAGAAGTGTACTCTAATTGAGGGTCTCCCATTGAGAGCTCCTCCATAAAAATCTCTTTCCATATACAACCAACTGCTCCTAGCTCATACACCTCAGTTGACCTCTACAGCTGCAGTACTACATGGAGGGGGAGAGAGAGAGAGAGAGAGAACCGCTAATGATCCAGGTTCTGCCCTTCGGATTTAAAGGTCAAAAGAAACACCTTGAATTGCACTTAGAAATTATCTGGAAGCGAGTGCGGCGCATGGAGCGCTGCTGTAATGTATGCCCGAGTCGACAAGCCAACAGCTATGATTTGCTCCAGTTACAGCTTCCAAAGACTATTAAAGCATAGCCAAATGTTACAGTGTGCAAATCATGCAAGGCACTTGGCAGAAGAAATAAAGAGACACATTTCCTGACCTGGATAATTTACTCTCTAAATTTACACATGACATTACAAATGAGGTGACACAGCAGAAGCTAGTTTTAGAAGAGATTCAATGAGATGTGACTTTCCTTCAATATGGGACAGCGTGAGAAGATGCATGAAGTCAGGAGTGGAGGAAGTGAATGAAGAGCTCATCAAAGCTTGCCTTACTGAAGGGGTGGAGGAGCAGAGTGAGGGAATCAAATGGAAGAAAAACTCAAAGATGTAGGCCAAGTTGAGTCACATAAAACCAGGAAAATCAGAATAAGTAGTAGTTTGAACTGCATGTGCTGGGCAATGAGAAGTGGTGGTTGGGAGGCCAAGCAAGGAAGATTATTTTAGCATTTTTGGACCCTTTGGAGGGGAATGACATCAATCAAGATGGCAAGTGAAAGAAGGTTGCATTACAGCCGGTCCCCGAGTTGCGAATGGTCAAGTTACGACCGTTTGCATTTATGACCAAAGCTCCCATGGAGCAGTCGTAAAGGCAGTCCCCAAATTATGAACGTGACCCGCGCTTACGAACAGCACGGTTGCTATGTAACTCAATGGGGTCTGAGTTACGAACAGATCAAGTTACGACCAAGTGTTTGGTCTGTAACTCATTTGTAACTTGGCGAGAGGCTGTATTAGCCACCTCTTGCACAAGGGCATGCCAAATTCAAGACCTCCACAGAGACCATTCCTGCCAAGGGGTCTTCCTCAAACATGGAGTGGGGGACTAGATTTGTCCTTTCCATGGATATGCTAATGGGCAGCAATAGCACCCAGAATAGGAAAGTAGTTGTTCTGTACAGTATATTTTGACAGGAATACATACAGACTGGAGTTCTACAGAAACTTATCAACATTAATAGCAAAGCCTTATAAAGTGGCTAAAAGCATGAGAAGATCTGATTCCATCGAAAAGATATCCAGGATAGACACACCTGTATTCACACATGCATTCACATATCTACTCAGAGATTGTGAACTTTCTTGTAAATCCAGTGTGAAATGATTACATCTTTCTCATGAGGTTGTGTATCAAATATGCATATTCCTGCTTCTTCCACAACCACCATAAAAAACCAGCTATACAAATCAGTGCAAAGGTAGATCAGGACTGGGCAGAAAACATGAATAAATCATGTCGGGGAAAATACATATTGCCTAATTTTGAACCCACGCATATATTGTGGGTTTAAAAATTCAGTCTGAATTCAAATGCAGCTTGGTTTTTGAGCCACTACAAGGGAGTGTAAAAAAGGCAGCAGAGAGGGGAATGACATTATGCAACCCATATAGCCACCACCCACTTTTGGTGGCTTAATTTCTTGGGGGCGTTTTTCTGCCCTAACCTATAACATAGACTTCCCTCCAGATAACAACCATTGGTCAGATCCTCAGCTAGAATAAAAGGTCTAGCACCATTATTTCTGGCCTGATATATTCTTAAAAGGTGAATCATACCCAGTGAAAATGGGTTTAAATTACAGATGGGTTGATTTGGAGATGCAAAGAGTTTTAGAAGTCCAAAATATTTTGTGAGATTCTCAAAAGCTCATAGTCTACAGGGCTCACCCACCACTAGTAAGCAATAGAAACATCTTGCCCGAATGAGCAAATCCAGTGTATTCTTCCCTCTTACTTGATAACCCTAAGAAACCGTCATTGCAAGTTAAACCTGCTAAAGGTGCAGTTTTACCTCATGTAAGTTCATCTCGTTCCCTTTTTCCCATTTATCACTCCCATTCTGTAGAACCAGCTATTGACTATCCTCCGCACTAGAATGGATGGGGAAGAATGGATCTTTTGCTCTCCACAATCAAAGACCAGTCACACCGGTAACCCTTGAGCACAAGGACTATGTGGGGCTAACAAGGATGGGGAAAGTTCAGATGGAGTGGGAGAGGAGACTGCACTCAGATCAGGCACAATGAGAAACAGACTTTGAACTTTGTAGCAATGCCTATGATCCCCCTAAACACCACCGAGTTCCTCAGTGAGTCACACTAGGTCTCCCATGGCTGTCACTTGGGTTTGGGCTGCCTTGCAATAGCCCTAGTGTGATTCAAGGTCTTAAAAGCAAGATAGTGCCTAGAACTTGTTGAAGGACAATGAGGACCAGCTCTATTAGAGACTTCTAAAGAAGGGGGAAGAGGATAAACCATTGATGAAATATTCTTCATTTTTTGAAATAGAAATGTTGTGTCCCTTATATTTGATTGCTATCCTCCTTACTGTTGTAGGTCCATAATCTCAAAAGTCAGACTCACACCCTTTCCCTCTCTTCACGGTGACTAACTTTGCCTCCTACAGTGTTCCATGTAGAAGCAAAACAAGTTACATCAGTTCTCAGAAAATCTGTGGAAAACGGGAGCTTCTCAAGATAGCACTGGGCTGAATGGGAAAGTATCTCATCTAAAGTACACTGAATGACAACTGAGATCATTTTTGTAGAATTAGTACTTATTTGTGTGTCTGCTAGGCGCAGAAAGAAAAAACTAAACCCAGGCAAACCCCAACTCCCATTAAAATCTAAAGGATTCTTTTTCATTTACTTCAGTGGAAATGGATGAGTTTCTTGGTTCTTGTAAACAAAACATTCAATTTATTAGAGCAACATCCAGTTACTGGAAGAAACTCAATTCAAGTGTAAATACAGTTAATAACAATAGAGCCTTTCACATCTTTGATCTTCTTTCCACCTTCAGGATATTGATCCCCAATAACAATTATATAAATATAACAACAACAGTTTCTCTGTCATGCCAAAAATATCTATAGTCCAGTGACTGCAGAATAGCCCTTCTATTTACTAATTAAGAATCAGGTCAGACATGACTTCTAGCATATATATGTATGTATGTATTTTGTGCATGCTGACCAACCATATTAATGCATTTATTAAATGGAAGGTCATCATGGAATTTATAAATGTGATGCACTATGAGGCCACTCTGAACAATATTCTTGGCATGTGGTGAACAGGAAATAAACTTTCTGTTATCAGAGCTATGTTTCTTGGTCTGGCAAACAGTGACAGAAAAGCAAGCTTCTGCCATCTTTTCTCAAATGCATTCCAACATGGAGGCCTGTTACTCTGTAACTAGTTTCTTTAACTTTGGAAAATATCCGCTGCATTCAAATAAGCCCTGATATGTCATCATGGCAATATATATTTTAATCAGAATCCCTAAGTAGAGATTTCAGTGAAGGGTTGCTTTGGAGGCATTCTAATAATATATGGAAATAAAGAGGAAAGATATAGGAGCACAATTACTCGTTACGCTTGAGGGGTGTTGCTGAGGGGGCAGAGGATGCCTTGTAGTGTGAATTGGAAGAGTAGATGAGCATTTGAAATGCGTTTGGAGGAGTGATGTGGGAACATACAGGAACCCAACTAAATAAATGTTCTTGGGCAAAGTGTGTAAATGAAGAGCAATATAATGATCAAGAATATAATATTGTAACTGCTGATTCCATACACATTTCTCTTCAAATAATATCCACTCTAGTCATGTTCATGTCAGGCTACTCTGGGAAAGAAGACTTCACAGCCTCATCCTATTATCTAATCTATCTATCTACCTGGCTACATGGGCCTTTACCATAATCAGACCTCCTTCCAAGTATTTTAAAGAAACAAGCAATGTTAATATCCATATCAATACATAGGGAGATGGAGAAATAGAAAGTTAGATAATGGCAGGAGGCTGTCAGATACTTCAGTAATTAGGAAGGGAGAGAATATTAGCATCTCCATATTCAAATTGAAAGCAGCCTCCATTATGAAATCATATATTTGTCCCGCCTGTAACCTCAACCTGGAAAAATCAATTGGACTTGAAAATTGCCAGATTTTTCTGAAAAGTCTTGTTAAATTTAAAAAATTTAAAGATTTAGAAATGGCTTCTTTCTGAAAACAGTGCATCATCACATTTTCTCTGCACTCCTAGGTCTGCCCTGCAAAATCAATTGCACCACAAAAATTGAAATACACTGTGTACAGATTTTTATATTAGCTTATGCAAGAGGCATGTGAACAGGGTTGTAAACTCTTTAATGCAAAAACTGGGCAAGGTTTTTTGTCAATGACTCTGATGGGAAAACAACATGGGCATGGAGAATATTTTCCATCCATGATTTCTGAACCAGCCAGAGCTGTTTATTTAAAAGTAAAAGGGAATCCAAGTAAGTATCTAGCCATAAGTCAAGAAGCATGTTCTTTTAGAATCTTAGAAATGTAGACAAAAATACTATACAGAGTTTTGCAGTTCTTTTGTAACAATGCAGAAACGGGACCATGGCCATGGTATGGTCACCAGTGCCACCCTCTCCCCCCCCATCTCTAGGGAGCTTCTAGCACTGAGGTCCAGCCTCCCTAGCTGGAGTCACACACCGCCATGGAGGAAGAAATCACCATAGGCCCAAATTGTAATCCTCTTATTCACCGTTGGGCAGAAAATCATGGTGCAGTCAAAAGGACACCTTGTATGAGTGACTGGTTACGAGTGGGGGTAAAGAAGCCCCCATCTAGTCCAAAGTAAGGAAGATACTTTCCTGAAGAAAGTTATTCTCGTGGTGATCTCAGCACCAACTCACACACTTAAATTCTGCAAGGCATCTGCTGATGGAGAGCTGCAGGACACTCAGTTGTGATGGCATGACACAAAGCATTTGCAGCATCTTCACCAGCTCCCCCATAATGTAATAAAAGTGGAGTCCTGTAGAATGCAATTATTCCCCTCATAAAACCCTGCAAAGAGAGTAATTAAATAAATCATCAGAGGTCTTTTCAGAACATCACACCATACGCCTTCCTTTCAAAAGCTGGATTTTTAACTGATTTTTGATGCTTCAGACATTGATGAATCTACGTCACAATTGATGAGCAGTCAGGTAGAAAAGAATTCCCTCCAGGTAACTCATACTATTGTAACTGTGAAATCTTGCCACATATACTCAAATTCCTGTAAGAGTGAAAAAGCACATGACATTTCTTCTATGTACCAATGTGAACATGATACAGCTGAAAAACATGAGTGCTGCTTGCCACTTGCTTTTGATTAAATGATTCCAAACAGACTGTATGAGCAGGGGCTCAGGGCTCCAGCAAGGAGAGATGCCTCTCCCCAGGCCTTGATGCTGTCGTGGCCAGTGGAGAGGGGGCTCTCCCCACCAGTCAGGGAAGCTCGGTGCTGGAGCCAGCAGGGAAGAGGCCAGCACAGCAGGTCTAGCTCCTTGGTAGGGGGGATGAAGGGGCTTATGCGCAAGCACCCAAGGAACTGGAGCTGCTGGCTACCGCTGGGGAGCAGCGTAGTGCCCTAGGACAGGCAAGCATCAGGCAGCCTGCCTTGGCACCTCTGAGCAGGAGCCGCCCAGATAAGCCCAAACATTGGATATGGGGCCCCTACCCCAACCTAAGCCCCTGTCCCAATCCGGAGCCACCTCCTGAATCCCCAAATCCTTCATCTCTGGCACTGCCCCACTCTAAGCCTGTACCCCAGCCCCCTCCTATACCATAACCCCCATCCCTGAGCCCTCATCTCCAGCTCCACCCCAGAGTCTGCACTTACAGCCGGAGCCCTGACACCCTTGCCCCCCAACCCTCTACCCTAGCCCTGAGCTCCCTCCCACACTCGGAAGCCTTTGGCCCCACTCCTGCCATATACATTTTATGTGCACCAATATAAAGGTGATGTGTCACACCTCACCTCCGCAATGGTGCACATAACAAAATTCATTCCATGCAGGGGTGACAAAAATTAGAGGGACCTCTGCCTAGGACATTCAAAAGTAGAACTGAATCTTCCATCACAAAACAGAGCTAGGAGGACAGATAATTCTTTGTCAGCATGTAAAGTTTGGTGCAAAATTTGTTGACTAAAAAGTTGTTGTGTGCCGGACTACACATGTCACAGCGTGATACCTGATAGAACTGTACAGCGTCAGCACTGCACTCTAAAGGTGAGTTGGGCAGTGCTGAGTCCAGTCACCATCATCAGGGCTTGCAGTGGAAGGTGGATAGTGTGACAGAGAAGGTCCTAAGCTCAGGGACCCCTGTTCTTTGCAAACAACTCAGAGCTGACACACTATCTCAAACACATGCCACATGGGAACATATCCACAAAGGGTACCACCTAAGTTTCTGCAGAAAGATTGTAACTTGTCAAGAATCATAATCATTGTGACTTATAAGATGTATATATGCATAATAGTTAAGGAACAATGATGCATTATGGACTTGGAGTAAACATTAATCACAGAGACATAGTGTTTCAGTGATGTCCCATTCAGAGAGGAGGGTGTGTTCATCCTGCCTGGCTTAGCTGGTGATGCAATGCAAGTCTCATTTGTTTAGACTTGCTCAATACCAAGATTTTCCATGGAAAACCATCAGAGACACTGAAAAAATATGAAACCTCTTGAATGTTAAAAAAATACAACATAACAGGATAAACCAAAGACTGTTTGAGGGTAGCACAGAGGAGAGAGGTACACTGAATCTATTCACTGAGGAGACATCTTGGGAGTGGGGAGATTCTGGTGAAAGTTTGGATCATGGAACAGTCTGAAATGGGGGGGTGCTTTTTTTAGAAAGGAAAGCTAACTATGACTAAGTGTAGGCCCAGGTTCACATTTAATTCTTTTGTTTGCTGTTGTGACCATTTGCTTCCTTCACTGTCTGTCATTTCTAGTTAAAACTTTGTTCTACTTTTCTTTTATTGTAAATGTTCAAAAGAGCTGTGTGGTTTCCAGGCTCAGTGGTTTAAATTAAAATTAGTAAAATATGGCATGCTGGACCTTCAGGGCAGAGGATCTGGGATTTCTGTGAGTAACTAGTGTCAGGGGCTGGATAGCACAGGGCAATGATTCAAAGGGAAAGGGAAAGGTAAAGGGGCTCGCATAAACCAGAGGAAAATGTTTGAGTGACTAGAGCTAAACCCAAGCTGCCACAGGCAAGACTGTGTCATGCTGTAGGTAGGGGGTAACAAGATGACTCTTAGGCCATCCACACTGAACGGACACTATCTCACATTTGAGCTGTGATTACTATGGACGGAGTGGCCACCAGGGCACCTGTGCTTTTTCCTTTTTCCTCTTCTTTCAAAAGAACTCCCTCTTCCCAATCCACACATGCCTTTTTCCAAAAGAGCTTTTTTGGAAAAAAGCTTCTTCTTCGTAGAATGAGGATTACCAATGTCGGAAAAACCTCTCTGTTCTTTCGATTTACTTTCAGAAAAATGTGATTGCACTGTGGACGTAATTGAAGTTTTTTCAGAAAAACAGCCGTTTTTCCAAAAAAGACACAGTAGTATAGACATACCTTTAGTCCTGAGTACCAAAGACACATCACATGTAGTGAATAAGGCAGAAAACTGTGGGAAGAGGAAGATGACTGCCTGATGTGAAGCCCTGGGTTTGACTTGCAGAACAGCTGATCACTGGCAGCTGTAACTAAAAGCAATAAGAGCAGAACTTTAGGCATATGAAGAGGTATAGAATACTATGTATACTCAAAAATCAGACTTGAACGGGTGTGTCCGATGTGAGTACTCTAACCACTGCAACATGGGATAGTCTCTTGGGCTATGTTTATATTGTGCCTGTTTTGTGTTTTGCACAAAAAATATGCAAATGAGGTGAAGCGTGGAATATGGCCATGCCTCATTTGCATAATTAATGAGGCTCCATTCGTCCGCATTTTTTTCAGGAAGAATGGTTCTTGCACAGGAGGGGATTTTTGCACAAAAATGGAGCATCGTTATATATGCAAATGAGGCATGGGGATACTCATTTGCATATTTTTGCACAAAATGGGCAGAGTATAGTCATAACCATGTAGTATGCCATTCATCTTAGTCTGGCTATTTCCCAACTTTTGAGTACCTGACTTTGTAAACTTAAAAATGTTACTTTAATGTAGCCTTTTTGTAGGTAAGTAGAATGTAATGACTGCCAAGTGTATATATTACATAACAAAATTATAAGATTTATAAGTCAAATGCTGAAGCAGGAGTCTGTATTAAACATAAAATAATCATTGGACATCTTTGTGGAAAAACTAAAGTGTAACCTAGGCCTGCTTGATGTGATGCTCTGTTTACCTGCTAGTAGCACCTACACTAGCTAGAAATTGATGAGTCTGGTACAGCATTGAGTAAGAGCCATCTGGGTCTTAGCTCATACAGTTGAAGCTCAGACACGACACTTCAGAAGGCCCAGGTTCAAGCTCAGTAAGTGGCATCTGTTAACATTACACAACATGCTGTGTAAGTGTTTTTCCTCCTCACCATCAAGTGATAATTGGGGAACCAAAATGTAACATAACCAGTGCAGTGTTGTCATTTTGGGCTACTCTAGGTTTCCGTACCAGCCATTAGTAAGTTTTAGTAATGCTTGGATAAGTCCCCCTCAGTACAAGCTTGCCCTTGTTAATCATAGCTAATGAATAAACTTAATTAGCCCAGAGGATTAAACTATATTAAACTTCAGGCTGGCTTTTGGTGGGTGGAAAGGAGATGGAGGGGTGAAGCTCATGAAAAGAGCCAGTTATCCCATCAGACACAGGTGTCATATTTTCATCTCTGGCTGAGATATTAAAAATGGACTGACCATATTCCCCGTGAGCTCTCCATAAAGAGGAGCTATGCCACTCAAGCCAGTGGCTAAATGCTGCAATTAGGCCCAATAATAATTCCCTGTAGATTTACATTTTAAAAATATAAAATTGTAGTTGGAAGCCAGTTTTTCCCTCCCTTGCCTGTCAGTTTTTGAGTTCAGAGTACTGTCTGGATAGCTTTCTAGCTCCTATACTGGATCATTTTCCTGTACACTCTGAACTTTTTAAATGTGATGTACTCTAGTAACAAAAGATACTGGGACAGACCAAGGTTCTAATCTGTTATCCTGTTGCTGAGAGTGACAAGTGCTGATGGCTTCAGAGGCAGAGGTAAAATCCAATAATACCTCTAACTCCACTGATATTTTATGGGAAAGAGCGATGCGGGGTATATCTCCTGCCCTGAGCTGGTGATAATTTTGTACCCTGAAGCATGATTCACAGCCCATATCACTTTATTGTAAGTGGTGAATTCAAACACTTGTGCACTGGAAACTTGATTTCTGAAGACACAGTCTGGGAGCTAGGTGGAGGAGAAAGAGAGATCCCAACATCTGATATGCAAATGTATTTGTAATATGGTTGAGGGACCAATCCTGGAGCCCACTAAGGCCTGCTCTTCCAACAGACTGTGGATCTCAGCTGGCTTCAATTATTCTAAGGCTGGTCAGGGTAATCTAGTAGGGAGTGCCAGAGAGACCCTGCATTCTGGCTGGGGAGGGCCGGCAGAGGCAGCTTCTGGGTACAGGCACGGATTCTGAGCATGCTGGGAAAGGGACAGGGGACTGCAGGTTGCTTGGCCACTGTCCCAGAAGTTGTGCTGTACCATGTAGCATCCCAGGTAGCATGGCTGGAAGAGGCTCAGGCCCCACCCCTTCATTTCCAGCTTTGGCCTTGCCCCTTCCTCTCGCCACCTGAGCCAGCTGCTGTGGGGGGACACTCGACATGCCAATGAGTCACCTATGCTCTGTTGAAAAGGGACTCTGGCATGGGGCTGGCAGGCGCCTCACTTGGCTCTGTATGGTTCCCACGTGTCCCTCGGCCCATGTTATAGTCACTAAGGATAAACTCTCAGGAAACATAACAAGAAATTCTTTGAATTATACTTCAACAATCCCATCATGCTTGCAACAGGCACACACCATGCCATGCACTTTGAAACAGAAAAGCTCCAGCCTTAAGTCATTTTTTATATTTATTATAACAAGTTCATTTTTATAGAGGCTTTTTTTTTCTCTTTTTCTCATTTTTATCCCAGCCTCCTGCTCCTTATTCATTTGTTGTCACAGTGTTACATGTACTTACGCAGCTCACACTAGCTGATAACAGCTTGCCCTGTGGCCTACCAATAGCAATGCCTGCATGCAGTCTCTTACATTTGTTGGACTCCAGCATCTAAAGGTTGTAACATTACAGTAAACTTCTGATAATCCGGCATCTTTGGGACCCAGGGGATTATTGGATGTGCCAGAGTACCGGAAGGGGGCCTATGAAGGGTCTGGGGGGGGGGGGTCGACATGGGCAGCACCCCAGCTGCTCTGCCCCTGGCTTCCCCAAGTCTGCCGCTGGTCAGTTTCAGCAGCGCCAGACTTGGGGAAGCCGGGGGCCGAGCAGCTCCAATTGTCTGGCTGGCCAGAGCACTTCCGGGTTCCAGTTGGTGCCAGACTACCGGGAGTGCCAGACCAATGGATGCCGAACAACTGGAGTTTTACTGTATTTGGTTTTATTATTTGGATCTAATAATGCTGCTTGTAAAGGGGATGCTTTTAGTATACTTGCCAATCTTTTACTAATAAATATGCAGATTCTCTGCCTTCTAGCCACACTGCTTGTGATTTTGGTATTCATGGAGAAAATAGTGAGTCTACTGTACCTTTAAGATGCCAGTTTATGTCTAATGCAATAAAATGCATCTTTACTGAAGTACATGAATTATACTGACTTCACAAAAACATACTGCTTTTGTGTATTTAAACCTTGTGGAAATGCTGTATGGTCATGTGGGTCACTTCCTTTACACAAAGGACTGATTCTTGTTTTCAGTAAGAGCCCCTACACTGTTTCAGTAGTTTAAATGGGCCTTAATGTGGGAGTAAATTATATTCACATATCCTGTTAAACATCTCATTGCAAACTGTGATTAGATATGGTGTAGTGCAACATGTCCATATCCATACACAAATACTTAATGTATTATATGACAACGCATGACACAGAACTGATGTAAGTTATGTAATTGCATCCTCCACCCCCAATCATTTCTTATCAAACTGAGAACTTAGAGTAACTTCCTCGGCTAATAGCTGCACCAAAGATATCACATGACCTTTATTCTCTGTATCGGAAGGACCCTACCAAATAGGACTTTCTCAAAAAAGACAGTAATATAATTGTTGTTGTTGTTGTTATTTTGCCTACTATGTTTGAAAAGGTACTTGAGTGGTCAAATTCTAAAGAGTTTATGATCTTCCAGTAGAAAGAGCAAATCTGATTGTTTTAATCTGTTATGGAAGCTGTGGTAAAAGTAAAATTAATGTCTTCCTGGTATGGGAGGAGGGGGGAAGACGCACCAGCTAAGGAGGAGTCACCTGAGCTCCCTCGATGACCCTCCATGTGACTCCATCCTGCCTGCAGCTCAGCGTCCCCATGCTCTTCCTCCCCCCTCCCCATCCCATGTTACCTGGTGGGGGAGGCAGGTCTGGGAGCAGTGCAACAGCCAGTGGAGCTACTCAGCAGAATCCCTGCACATCCATGGAGTTATGTCTCCTCCGACTCCACACACCTGCAGCCTTGCTGTGGGTCAGTATTGGTGGGTCAGCTCCTTTCCTCACTGGGAGGGGCAGCAGCACACGGGGAAAAGAGCAAAAGGACAGCAGCTCCTCCAGTAGCCATATCACTCGCAGCCCTGCTCACCTGAGGGGCTGCTGCTGTACGGAGCCAGAGAACGGAGCTCCATAGAAGTGTAGCCGGTGGGGCTGCTCCTTTCCCCGCTGGGAGGGGCTGTAACAGGGAAAGAAGCAGAATGCTCATAGCTCCTCCAGCTGCTGTGTCGCTCTCAGCTTCCCCCCCCCTCCTCCATTCTCCTGAGAGGCAGCTCCACAGAAGGGCTGGTGGTGGTACAGTGTCTTTCTGGTACACCATACTAGTTATAAATTGCTTGCTGGTACAGTGTACTACACTGCTCTGGCCACTTTCTTACCAGTATGCCATACCAGCCTACTTTCACCTCTGCATGGCAGCCATAATGAGTGCACTGCATGTGAAGATTCTAGCTCAGTAGGAACCTGAAAAGTAATTGTGTCACTTCAGTCATCTGTTGAAAGCTTCTATAATATACAGACACATATGATATAAGGGTGCCTAAATTCGATACTATATCACATATGCTCCTCTCCCATGACAATCCACACACTGTTCCAATGGTGCTCACTTTCCTAGAACTTCTACTCTGTCAACTTCCCTGTAATTTACAACTCCACCCACTCTTCTCAGGAATAACAACTGTGTGCAGTAAGCCCTGCATGGGTGTGATAACAGTAAGAAAGTGATGACTAGTTAAAACAGTCTGGACTTGCTCAAAGTCACAACTGACAAAGCAAACCTCCCTGCCTGCTCCAGCCTGCTCTTTTGTAGATGAATCACAGCATCAGTTGGAGGGTTTATAAGCAAGTTTCAACTTGGAGTGGATGATTCCCAATCCACTATTAGAGCTAGAGGAGGAAGGATATTTTCCTTTATTTAATAATCATGACTGAGAATACACTAGGTAGGGCTAGAATCTAGAGGAATTATTTACATTATCTCCCTATTTTTGCCACACAAGAAGAAAACAGCACTAAGAAATAATTTGGCTGAAAGAATTAACCAAGTACCTCTGGCTTTCCCTAGGAGCAAAATTTATTTTGTGCATGGAATAACTTTCACAACAAAAGGCTTTGTAAAATCCAGTTAGTAATGATTACAAAGTGCAGCAATGGCCATATGTTGTACGGTGCAGTATTAGCTGTCTTTTTCATGTTTTCCTATGTTCGGTTTCTCTATCTTCAGAAAACACAGGGCATACTTTGCTCCAATGATATAAAGTTGAATTTTCAAAACTGCCTAAGTGACTTAGGAACACAAGTCCCATTGAAAATCTATTGGATATTTACATGCTTCTGAAAATGTTAGCTGTATAGGTGGCTGAAGAAGGATTGTGCACTGGCCTGGGACTTAGGATGTGAATGTTTAGTTCCTGGGTCAGTCACAGACTTCCTGTGTGACCTTGGGCACATAACTTGGGACTGCTTGCAGTATATGCAGAAGGCATGTGCAGAAGGAACAATCAGTTTCACACATACAGATTGGGAATTGATTATCTAGGAAGGAGTACTGCTGAAAGGGATCTAGGGGTCATAATGAACCATAAGCTAAACATGAGCCAACAGTATGGCACTGTTACAAAAAAAGCAAACATGATTCTGGGATGCATTTACAGGAGCGTTGTGAGCAAGACATGAGATATCATTCTTCGGCTCTTCTCTGCGCTGATTATGCTTCAATTGGTGTACTATGTCCAGTTCTGGGTATCACATTTCAAGAAAGAGGTGGAGAAATTGGAGAAGGTCCAGAGAAGAGCAACAAAAATTATTAAAGGTCTAGAAAACATGATCTATGAGGGAAGACTGAAAGATCTGGGCTTGGTTAGTTTAGAAAAGAGAAGACTGAGAGGGGACATGATAGCGGTTTTCAAGTATCTAAAAGGGTGTTATAAGGAAGAGGGAGAAAAATTGTTCTCCTTGGCTTCTGAGGATAGGACAAGAAGCAATGGGCTTAAATTGCAGCAAGGGAGGTTTAGGTTGGACATTAGGAAAAACTTTCTAACTGTAAGGGTGGGTAAACTCTGTAATAAATTGCCTACGGAGGTTGTGGAATCTCCATCTCTGAGATATTTAAGAGCAGATTGGATAGACATCTATCAGGGATGATCTAAATGGGTGCATGGTCCTGCCATGAGAGCAGGGGACTGGACACGATGACCTCTCGAAGTCCCTCCCTGTTCTAGGATTCTGTGATTCTATATCTGTGATTCTGTTTTCTAGTTATGCTGTGACTCTGGCCTGGTCTACCCGCAAAACTTAGGTCAACGTAGCTTCATCACTCAGGGAAGTCAAAAATTTCATGCGCTGTGTGACATAGTTAGGTCCGCTAACGTAGATGGCACAAGGTTGACAAATTCTGTCAACACAGCTACCACTTGTCCATAAGATAGACTGCCTACATTGATGGAAAAATCCCTTTCCTAAGCAAAGGAAGTGTCTACACCACAGCATTCTAATGGCATAATATAATGCCACAACAGTGCTGCTATGCACACTGGTTGTCAACTCGGGTATGTCTAGACTACATGGCTCTGTCGACGGAGCCATGTAGATGAGTTTACTAGACATAGGAAAATGAAGCGACGATTTAAATAATTGCCGCTTCATTTACATCAAAATGGCCACCGTGCTGTGCCGATCAGCTGTTTGGCGGCACAGTGGGACAGTCTGGATGTGCCACGGTCGACAAGGGAAGCTGTGCCGCCAAACAGCTGATCGGCACAGTGCGGCGGCCATTTTGATATAAACGAAGCGGCGATTATTTAAATTGCTGCTTCATTTTCCTATGTCTAGTAAACTCATCTACATGGCTCCGACGACAGAGCCATATAGTCTAGACATACCCCTCTTTACCATTATGAGCCACATAATGCAGCTCTCTCTATGTGTTATGTGAGCTGAATCTACTCAACATGTATACTACCTGCCTGGCCCTGAGGGTCTTACATGGGCAACAGCTGTGTGTTGACTAGACCACAATCAGCCCACAGGACAAAAGTTGAGAACCACAGCACCTATAGTGTAGTGTGCAACTTCACTGCTACACCAATTTAGCCACATTCATGGTATCTCTAGTGACAGATTAATTTGGCCTATTTGTCTGAACAGTAATTCCACTGGAGCAACAAAACAGGGAAGCAGATTCTGTAGGTCATTACTGCTGAAGAGCTGAGTGTGTTGGAATTAAAGGGGGGAATAACAAATATGATGTGCTGAATAGTTAGCTTACTGGGAAGTTTGGCAGGGAATTTGAATTGACACTTTTGGGGTGGCTCTTGCTTGTGCTTTCCATGTCTACTAACACATTCAGAAAACTAAGAGGTTTGACGTCCAGATCTTTCAAGTCATTCTCTTTTTTTTTCTCGTCACATTAAACCTCCCATTATTATTATGATTATTACTGTGGTACCTAGGAGCCCTCGTCATAGACCAGGACCCCCTTATTTAGATACCTCCGCCTTTTAATGGATTTCCTGCCCTAGGAATCTGCCATTTTAGATAGATAGATAGATAGATAGATAGATAGATAGATAGATAGATAGATAGATAGATAGATAGATAGATAGATAGATAGATAGATAGATAGATAGATAGATTCCATCTCATTCACTCTGTCAGGTAACTAATTCCTGCTATGGAAGAACCTTCCCTCCCAATACCCAAATCTGAGACTGCTACCACATCCCATCAGGGTAACTCCAGTGGGACACACCAGCTCTTCTGTTTTCAGCGACTGTGAGGATTTCTCTCAGCTAGGTGCAGACAGGTAGGTGAAGTAAAGGACACTTCCCTACATCTACCCTCCAGTCACAGAGTCTGTCTTTATAATGACATCAGAATTGTTGGTGGCATCAGAATAATGGATACTTCCTGCAAACGTTCAGGTTTGTAAAACCTTTTTGAAAATTGCAATGTTGGATCTAAACTACCTCAATGGTCCTGCCCATCTGCCTACTTCTAAATTTCTCTCTCCCTTTTGTGTTATTTATTATTAAGGACCTGACTCAACTCTTGATAGGATCTGTACAGTGACATTAAAGAAAGCTGACTCAGGCCCTAAGTCCATGT
Source organism: Pelodiscus sinensis (assembly GCF_049634645.1). Classification (NCBI taxonomy): domain Eukaryota; kingdom Metazoa; phylum Chordata; order Testudines; family Trionychidae; genus Pelodiscus; species Pelodiscus sinensis. The sequence goes on along the minus strand of NC_134713.1, from coordinate 95,830,973 downwards.
ATGTAAAATTTAACTCTGCAAAGTATTTTGGGATACATTTTTAAATGAAATTCTAGAGTCTAGCATCACAGAATGCTAGATGCCATGGAATCTCTTTATAAATTAATGCTATGCTGTAAGGTTTAAATGCCTGCCAAAGAATAGTTCTTTGATCTGTTGACAATCATAGGCCTCATTAAAGCTGATCACAGTTCTTTCAGGCTAGTGGAAAGGAAAAATTAAATCCCTTTATGGACTGAGATAATGAGAGACAATAAAAGCTACTTCCCAAGATAACTGGCTACACAGAAAAATCTGAGCAAGGTTTTCCTAGACCTTATTGCAAATGTAGGGGCTACAGTGTTGTTTGGAAAGCTCTGTGAGAGAGATGAAAGCCACCAAAAAGTCAGCAGAGAGAAGGAGCTGTGAAAGAGAGTGAGCTTTTTGGGACACAGGACTGGCTGGAAAGGTAGGATTGTAAATTGTGAGCAAGGAAACTGTCTGTTGTTGTTTGTTTCTACTGAGTTCAGTGCAGCAGGGCTTTGCGTACATTCTTTGTAAATAAACCAAAGAAATACCTACATGGTATAAACAATGTGAATGGAAACAGTCCTTTGAAGCCCTGAATATTGGCTAACTGTCTGAGTCAAAAGGGCAACACTAATAATTAACGCAGGGGTGGCCAACCCCGCGGCTCGCGAGCTGCATGCGGCTCTTCAACGAAAAAATTGCGGCTCCCGCACCTACTGCTCCGAAAGGGGCAGCGTGTTTCTGTCTGAAAGAGACAGCGCCGGAGTTGCGGCATCCTGTTCAGACTTCAAAATGGCTGCCTTCAAAAGGCAATGCCTGCTCTGCTCTTAAAAGGGCAGTGGCTGGGGACCTTTTTTGCTAAACCAAACAGCTCAACAATTTTTTTCCCTCAGCTCTTTGCACTGTATCCACCACTATTTTGGCTTTTTGTCTGTAACGGGTTGGCCACCCCTGCATTAATGTTTTATACTGCTCTAGGTCTTAATCCTTCAAGTCCTCCAAGGAGTGCCATGCTACCTCAACTCTCGGTGATGACAATTAAAGTTTAGGGTGCTCTGCATCTTACAGGATTGAGTCCATAGCTCCTGATCTCTAAGGAGCTAAAATAATATAAACATTTAATTTTTGTATTAAAATTTTTTTACCATCCTGCCACAAACAGTGCCATGCATAGGATGAGAAGGCTAAAGAAAGAACAAGTTAAACTTCCCTCAAATTTCCCTTTGTTGGAAAGATCAAGAAACCTGATCTAAAAATGCCCTGATGGTATTAAATCATTATAGACTTATAGTCTTTATGGCTATATGTCTAAATAAGCAATGCATGCCTACAATGCAGTGCTACTAAGAGACCTTTCACATACTCACATAGACCCCCCAGGGATAAAAGAATTATTTTCTCCAGAACATTTTGTAAACCATTAATCAGACATGTTTATTGCATGAGAGATTAGTCATACAAATGTTCTTCACCTCACTTTTCACACAGAATGAATTAATCAGGCTAGCCAAACCTTTTTTATTATCAGACCCAGCTGAGAAGTGGTGAGGCAGTTTCCAAAAAGAGCAGAGAGAGCTACAGGATGGAGGTTGGATCTGGTACTGGCCCTGGACCAAAATGAAAGGCATTGTCAGTGAAAGCTTCCAGGCCCCTGCAGCCTGTGGTAGTCAAGGGAATAGCTATGTTTGGTGTTACTTTGTGAGGGTTTTTTTTTTTTTAAATTATTTAATTGTGGCCCCAGGGAAAAGCCTAAAAGATCTGGGTGTGGCATTAGTCTTCCTGGGTAATATAGAGACAGGCCAGCAGCCCTCCAGGCCTTCACCCAGGAGTATGGGAAAGTTGTTCATTTAATTACATCTGTGCTTAGCAGAAGTACTATAGCGAACCAGATACACATTGCTGCTACTGTTGAAATTCCGTGGCTGCTTTAATACAGTGACAACAAGTTACTGAACTGTTGATTTCTGCAGATTTGAGACAAAAATCTCACCAGTCAACAGCTTCTGTAGATTTGTGTTGCCATAAAATATATTTGGAAGAAAAAAGTACATACTCCTCATTTGAGAAATCAATTCTATGATCATTATATTAGCAATTGCCATAGTTAAATAGATACAGGATTGGAAAGCTTCAATTTTTATGATAAAAGCCAATAAAATGATTTTACCATATACACAAACCAGTGGAACGATATTTCCATATAATAATAATTGAAATTTACAGAGAAGCAAGTAAGGAAAATGCTGCATGAGAACTTCACAGAGTTTGATTTAAGACTACCAACTTTGTATATTTTAATAGATGCTATTGACAATTTGTGTTTTAAAATTATAAAGCTTTAACTTTTCAGTCTCAGCATCTACTGCCATTATATAATTATCTGATTTCCCCCAATTCTGACACCCTCATAATTTTTTGCAACTGTGAAAATTTAAATCAATAAATATTGAACACTGCTTAAAAAGAAAACATCGATATTATCTGTTGAAATTATAAATTATAAAAATCAACTTTTGCTAAGGTGCATTAAATGGCCTGGAAGACACACGCTTTTGACCTTCAGAGAGCTCTTCTTTAGGCCTGGGAAAGATATCCAAAGTATCACAACCAAATACAAGGCTGGAGAAATTGTTAAGCATTAAGGGTTATCACGTGTTACAGGAGACCTTTTAAAATGAAGTGGGCAATTAACTTCTCTACAGTCATAGAATGAAGGAGAATTTAGAGGTAGAGTCAGAATGCCTCTAAGCATAGGTTTATGCTAGAAGGACAGGTTGATCTAAGCTATGCAATTTGAATCACGTAGTAGCATAACTCAAATTTATGTATCTTAGGTCTACTTACAGTGGGGTCTACTTACTGCAGGTGGTCAACAGAAAAAACTCTCCTATCAACTTCCCTTACTCATTTCATTCTGCTAAAGTCAACAGGAGCATGATCGTCAGTCAATTTAGAGAGTCTTTACTAGACCCGCTAAATTGACCATCAGTGAATTGATAGCTGCAGCATCAATCCACTCCATAGTGGAGACAAGGACTCAGCTCTGGAAATAGCTCACTCACCACAGGTAAAAGGATATAATACGTGCTTCCCATCCAGTTAGCTGAAAGGAAGGCTATTTGATCATGCCCACTCTCATGCAACTACCCACAGTTTGGGGTATAAATTAGCAGCAGCATCAACAACCTGACTGTCCTGCAGTAAGTGAGGGTAAAAGGTGCCACCAACACTCTTCAATTCTCTTCTCCAGTGAAGGAATAGCTACAGTTTTGGACAAAGATATGGGGAGAAATTCCTATTGACTTGAAGGAGTCTGGGATTTCAGTTTCACCTTTGTTTCTTCATACAAAAACATGTGGGTTGCAACAGAGAAATGCTGGAAATGTCTCCATTGTCCCCCAGACATGTGCTCTGATACCAAACAAACCTGTCATCTTAGATAGTAACAAGAACCATTTGTATGATATTCATTGCAAAACCATTCTGTGCATTATAAACAGATTTTACTCGAATGAAGATAATTATAAAATATTTGGATTTGAAGGGAGGACTGTGTTATTATTAAAGTAAAGTACATAAAAACATTAGCACAGAGAATGGTTCATAAGAAGTAAGGTATTTAATTTATTTTCTTTCAGCTTGCAGAACATCCTTAACAATTTGCATTTTTCCAAAATGTATTTGTTATTTGTACATATTAGAACTGATTTAGTTGATTACATTTGGTAGCCTAGGGATCAATCATGCTTAATTGTAACTCAAGCTGCACTGCTTAATTGTGAGTGGTCAGATTAGTCACAGAGTTTTCTTCTCTGGCTGGGGGGATAGAAGCATTTTAAGGGCAAAATATGCATATTTAAAACTTGATGTCCATGATTATGTTTGCCTGGAAGTGGCTTTTTGCATAAACATTTGGGTCTATACAACAACTGATAGAATGTTCATGGAAAACAAAGTAAGTCTCCATGGCAAAGCACTGTGTGTGTGTGTGTGCACATCTTTACATAAGGCTGAAGCAATTCTGAGAACAAAATGGCCGCTGTCTGCACACAATCAAGAGTTCTTGTAAAAATAAAGATGAAGCGCAGAAAATAAAAGCAACACAATTTAGTAGTTAATTCACCTCAGTGAAAGACAGTAACAAGGAAGAAGGTGAAATTTAATTTCTAATCAAGATTATTAGGGTATCCTACTAAAGATTTTAACTTCAAAAAATGTTGCCCACAGAAGCTCATCCTTTTTGTCTCGTTTGTACACAGAAAGTCTATTAATATAATAGACAATCCAAGAGCACAGGATTGCAGAGAACTCAGTCTCCAGGACCATGTCAGATAAAACTCTGCATGGACATGTAGCTATTTAAAAGTGAACAGAGTAAAGTGGTAACCAACATATGAATGCCTAATGAACAAACACACCTTTGAGTGTCCTTTCCAGCTCAGAGCATGTATGGTTACTTTGAATGTCCCTATTGCAAAAATCCTCAAGATGTGAATAAATTATAAGTTGGAGAATTTATTATTGGCACCTGCATCCTCTTTTCCCATTGCTTGTTTTTCTGTACCTGCAATTTAATTACCAAAACTTTTGGCACTGCTAGCTGTAAAAAGGCAACCTTCTGTTATTTGCAGAGTAGATGTGTCTTGTAGGTGTCTGCAATGGAGCCTTGCACCCAATCATGCATCAAACACTACCAGACATCTGCTGAACTTGCCTGGAGCTTCGTACCATCTGTATTTTGCAGGTACACAATGTGCAAGCTCTCCTGGCTGCCTTATGCCACCACGGTGAGCTGATCTAAATCAGCAGGGCACACTCACTGCATGGAAGGGGAAATATTAATAATAATTAAAAAGAAATGTGAAAGGTTTTTTTACTTTTATGGTATTATTCATCTGATGAAATAATCTCAACATTTGTCACTTCAGCAAAATGTACCAATCATTTACTTCAATAAAGATTAAATGAACCTGTGTTGCATGAAGATTATGACTGGTGATTTTAATTATGTCAACTATTTAGGCCCAAATCTAACTCTAAGAATTTGACTTTGTTCAATACAGCATGGCTCAATGAATCTCAATAGCCTTCTGAGTCTTATCTAGCAGATTCCACTGGTCAAAACTGATTAATACTTCTGATTACACTTGGTGCTTTCAGGGCCGGCCCACAACATTTTGGCACCTGAGGCGAGGGAGCTCAAATGACGCCCCCATGTCCCCTCGCTGCACCAGCAGCAGACACAATTTTCTACACTCTGGGTCCTAGTGGCACCCTCCCACAGTCTGGCACCTGAGGCGGCCGCCTTAGTTCGCCTCATGGTAAGGCCAGCCCTTGGTGCTTTCCTTTCAATATGTTGCACAAATAAACTGTGTAGTAGCTTTCCTTTCAGTACCACAGCACTGTGTTATTTTTTTATACCCTCCTGGCTTTCATCAGCTCTACTCCCATTTTATTATACAGATGGCAAAAATAACTACCCTGAAGCATTAAATAAAGGCTAGGGGGACCAAGCCATAAAACAACAGCAACAAAAAGTGCTTAATAGTTTCCCAGAACACATCTAAAGGAGTGCTCAGGTACCACAAAAGGGATGTGCACATCCATTCATTGCTGTAGCAAGGATCACCATTAGATATTAATAATGACAAAATGTATAATTACAGCACATCCTGTTATGAATTTATACCTGATTCAAACAGTGTTTTGGGGATTGGAGGAAATGTATTATTTTGCAGCCAGTCTCAGGCCTGGATTGATCACCTTGTGTAAAATGTTTCCAAATCAGTTGTATAACAACAGACCAAAAGGTTTTCAAGGTGTAATAATCTCAGGAGAAACGGAGATGATTTTTCCCATTTAGATCTGTTATGACTTTAGCCAATTTCGTCACCAGAGCTGCCAGAACACATGCCAACTATAGAAGTGTAGTTGACTGCAATTAAGAAAGATGGAATGAGTCAGTTCCTGTATAAGATTAGCACCTGACCTATTTGAGGAACAATGAGCCAAATTAGGTGAATTCATAAATAGAATAGTAGGCATAATTTTACAATGTGTGTATATACCCATTGTAATTCCTAACCAATGCTGTCTGAACTTCACTGCATTCCTTTACTTGTTTTGTATTTCTCAGCCTGTCTTTTAATGATTAAGCAACATGCCATAAGGAAAACTGTAGTCATTCTGTTTTATCTTCAGAAAAAAAAGTTAAGCCATGTCTACGCTACCGCTTAGGTCAGCATAACCTTGTGGAAAACCCCACACACCTTTGAGCAACATACATTTCACCTGCAAAAGGGTCATATACAGTGCTGTCAGTGGAAGAGATCTCTTATTACCATGAAGAGGCTACCCAAATGACATTACAGCAGTGTAGCTGCTTTGGTACAACTATGCTGCGGTAAGCTGCCTAGAGCAGACACAGTTTTAATTACATAAATGTTTCCAGATGAGAATGGGAGTATTTTACATCCACTCTGAGTTCATTTTGCACTGTCTAAATAAGGTGCAGGGAAACTAAATAAGGTGCAGGGAAACTAAGTCAGTCCCACAGAATATTATTTAGTTAGGCCTTTTTTGTGAATATGGATATAATTAAACAAGGTCCATTTGCAACAAATCCATAGCCACCTAGAACTTTCACTGTCACTGAGAACTTTCTGGTGTAGATGAGAATAGAACTCAGACTTTCCTACCCTGAAAGCATCAGTGAATCTATGGCGATCACCATGAACTCGATAAGGCCCATGATACACCAGTGAGTGGTTCTGATTTAATCTGAAAGAGGGTAATGAAACCTGTGTCTGCTATCCAGTTCATTATAGTCTATGTGGAAGCAAACAACAGTCACAAAATGCTGCTGCTACTGAAAATAATGCTATTGATCATCTTCATTTCTCTACATTTGAACAAAAACAATTAAACATGGAATTTTTTTTCAGTCCAAATGTATCATTCAACCAGGCTGCTCTGTAGCTGTTAGGCATCCTTTTCCAACTAGTGCAACTACTGCATGTAAACAACAGATACTATTTTGAATAAGGGACTAAGGTCTACTTTCAGAAGTGATTTAGGTACTGAAAAGCTTAAGGCTCATTGATTTTTGATGACATTTACATACCTCAAATTGAAAATTTACTGATGAGCCTTGTTAGAACTGCATGCTTCTCCAATAGAATTCATTAACAAATGGAAACTTATTATGAAAAAAATTAAATTTCAAAGATGGTTTCTTTTTTTACATGGTCTAAACCCTGTAAGAGTAATAGTGTTTCACTTTTTCTTCTCCTTCTCTGTAACAGTTTGTTTATAAATTCCAAAATAGTGAATGACAGGGTTGAAATTAACAAATGGATAGGGAGGAGAGGGTGCCAACTCTCTCCCAAAGATATAGGACCTTCGATTGCATTCAGTGGCATAAAAAGGAAAAGAAAAAGAAAAAAAGGAGATAAAAAGATGATAACACCCCAAATATATTATTTCAAAATGCAATACATTATAACATTTTAAATTTAAGGGGATCCATTTCAGTGAAAAGAAAAACAAGTCTTCTAAAAAGCCAAAGGCATACAAGAATGGAGAGTGCCCAACACTAGCCTTCTGTGACTATATAAGAATCAGTGTAAGCTGGGTGCACAATCATTTTAAAAACTGATTAACACACTTTCCTACGTGAACGTGGCTGTTCCCCTGAGCTCACTAGTAGCAGCAGTATAATATACAACTTCTGAACATTATTCTCTATACTGTGGCATGTAACTGAAATATTGGAGTTCAGATCATATGCCATCAGTGCAGAAAACACAATACATGTAGCAGCCAAGTGAGCATATTTGCATTTAGTTTTGTTTGGTCTGTTTACTGAAGTCACTCTCAATAAACTCCTCTATTTGTTCTAGCTTATAAATGCAACCTTGCTCACACTGAATTCCATAAAGCTGGGTGATCAAGCCTTGGATTTTTTATATAGTTCCAGAGAGAATATCTAAAACTGACATTGAAACTCAGTACATTAGATTAAAAGAAACAGCAATATATAACAAGTCTCAAGTTACAAAGCTGGAACATCAGAAGAACATACTGAAACCGAGAAATCCCTTGAACTCTGCAGTGGTTTGAGGTTCAGTATCAATGCTAAGTTGAATTTCTATGCGTAACAAAGTACAGCCAAGCTTTAGCATTTTTCACCCAAAGACTTGATTCTATCAATCTCAGTATAACACTAGAAAATGTCAAAAGGACTATTCTTTGACCCCCAGTAAGCAGTAGCTCATGTTATCTGCTGTTGGTCTACTTATCTCTTTGGTACCTGTTTTTTAATCATATCATACCTCTTTGAATCTTTCCCAACTCACAGATGTAAGGAATTCTGCTGTTCTCTTTAAACCAGGCATGTCCAAAGTCCGGCCCGTGGGCCAATTGCGGCCCGTGTTCTGGTTTAATACGGCCCCCCCAGGTAATTTGGCAATATCTATCTTTTATGGCCCCCAACGAATCCATATGTATTGAGATGAATACATTGTAAAATCTCAGTTAAAGTCAGTTGGTCTAAATCAGTTATAAATATATTTGGACACAACATGTATACTTGGTGTTATGTTCCTGTTCATATTTTTTGAACTTAAAAGTTGACAGACAACCTTTATTACCAATAATATGTAAGGTACTTTACAATGTTCCTGACATATATTTCAGCTTCCTGGATTTTTTTTTTTTTTATCTGGCCTTCAGATATGAAAGGCAGAGTAATTTAACACCTGTTTAGATTGGTCATCCATGTGACGAAATGAAAAGTATGCCGTTTGCAATAAACTTTGCATAAAATAGTTAATTTGCATTTAATTTTAATGGTTCAAAGAATGTCAGGCAAAATGGTCGGCCCTCACGCATGTTCACTTCATCAAATCTGGCCCTCTTTGAAAAAAGTTTGGACACCCCTGCTTTAAACCAAACATTAATATTTGGAAGCAAAAAGCAGAGAGATTGGTTTTTTTTATATCTGATTTTAAAGTAACAGAAAAGAGCTTAGTGTACCCTTGAGAAATACTCAGACCCTTCTGTTTATTTCCACACCTTGGATCTCAACCTGGAGATGGAACTGACCCTGAAGGTTATAATGAGAAATGGGATGCAAATATTTCAAAGTTCTGGTGTGTTCAGATGTGGGATTTAGACACTTTCAAAATTTGCTTGAGGTGGGACAGACAGTGGAACTAAATGTTTAGTCAGGCCCATCTCTGCTGAGAATATCTGTGAGCTGGAAGTGAGTTATGAATACTGACATGCAATGAACATACCAAGCTCTTTATAATTCTTATGGTACCACACGTAGGTTTAAGAACTAGTAGTTCACTCCATTCATTGCTTTAAGCTCAGTGAAACTTTCCCAGATAATCAGAGATCACACTTAGCTCCCTAATAATCCTGTTTTTGTCTTACAAGGCCATGTCTTCACTACCCAGAAGATAGCTGCTATCACGATCAATCTTTCAGAGTTCAATATAGCGGGTCTAGTAAAGACCCACTACATCAAACTCAAAGGAAGCCCTGTTGGTGCTAGTACTCCTGCTTCTTGTGAAGAGTATTTGCTCCTATCAACCTCCCACTGGGAAGACTGCGTGGAAACTCATATTAAGGTACATCAGCTCCAGCTACATAATTAATATAGCTGAAGTTGTGTATCTTAATTTGACCTTCCCCCACAGTGTAGACCTGGACTAAGAGTCCTTTGTTGCCTTGATGGAGGTGTGGATGATACAGTTTGTTCTGGATTTGTAGCCAATGGGACAGGAAATATTTAATATGCCACCCATTGAGTTGCTGGAGGCAATCCGGTGTTTTTGGTCACATTATCTGTAAGTTGGACATACGTTGTCCTGGACTGGGGAAGGTCAATGGGGAAGTACAGGGCTTATATTGTTAATTTCTCCCTTGAGAGCACTATTTGGTCTTAAGGAAGCTATTGCCAAGGCTTTTTAAAAGAAATATTCTATTGTCATTGACAAGCTTGCTAGCTGTAGACCTGCATCTTCTCTTCTCTTTTGATGAATTATTTCCTTCTAATGGTGGATGAAAAGAAAATGCTTGATTCCCTTCTCACTACACTAGTCTAGCTTCATTTACTTCAGTGGAGTTACTCCTGATTTGTAGGTGAGGGGAAAATCAGGCCTAAAGTGTTTACAATGATGGTGTTACAAAGTATCAGATGATACTATTGACAATGAAGAGCTGTTGATACAACTCTTTTCCCTAGTAGGAGAAATTCCAGAAGATGGATAGTTTCTCTGCCCAAAAAAGCAAATAATGCAACATTCAGTATTGCTACCCCTCCTAAACAATTAATAAGAAGGCATGCATATGACTCAATATAGTAATGAGACCTAGCTGTATTTGTCCACCTCATCTGACCTATCTGAAACCCAGCATCTGAATAGGTTTGAGGTTTATTGCTTAAGAAATATCTGGGTGGATCCTCAGCAAGCTACAGTTAAGGTAACATTAGCGGGCTTCAGAAAACAACTAGGGAGTCTTAGGCCACATCTACATTATAGCTGAGATCAATGCTCTGGGATTCATCCTCCAGTGGTTGATTTAGTAGATCTAGTGAAGACCTACAAAATGAACTGCAGGTCGCACTCCAGTCAACCCCTGTATTCTACTCCTGATCAGAAGAGTAAAGTAAGTCAGTGGGAGAATACCTCCAATCAACCCCCGTAGCGTAGCCCCCTCAGTAACTCGACCCCAGTTGCATTATTCATACAGCTGGAGTTGTGTACACTCATTCAGCATCCTCCATCAGTGCTTTGTAATGCCATGTATTGTTGATATATTTCTAGGTGTTGTGAAAGGTATTGCTTTTGATTAAAACGTCCTGCGTGGTTCAGGTCCTGGTTTCCTGAGAGTTTATCTTCTTGTCAATGGAATCTCTCTCATAGCAAAATGAAGGTGCCTACTCATAAGGTGTGTTCTATGAGAGAAACTGTAACCCCCCTGTGGTCCACCAGAGCCTAGCTTTGCCATCCTTCTCATGAAGCTGTGAAACTTATCATTGTTCATTTGGGACAGGATAGGCTGAAGAATGGACTAATGAAGACTTCTTAATAGGCTTTATTAGTTAGTAGCTTGTGGCTTTCAATATGATGCTATACACATTAATTATTGTAAAAAGCAGTCAAAATAGTTAAATAAATTCATCCACATAGTCATCTATACTAATATACAAGAGAAAAACAAATGATTTAGATTTAAACATTCATATTGATGAGTCAAAAACCTAGCTTTATGTACTGGATGAGGCCCAACATCGTAATACAATAATAAATTGAATAATGATTGAAAAATGTGAAAACATTTCTCAAAATTTCAATTTGTTAAAATTTAGAGTTGATTAAAAAAAGAGGGTGTATTTTAATGAACACTTTCATAAAAAAATAGCCCTCTTTTTTGTCTAAAAAATTCAGAAAGTTGATTATGAGATAGTTCTGTGACAAGCTCAATAGAGAGGGTGGGAAAATTCCTATAAAAGTCAACAGATGCTTTCTGGTGATCCAGATAAAAAAAAAGGAGAGAGAGAGACAGAGGGCTATAAATGAGAGAAAGAATCAGCTATTAGCTTCCAAGAAGACATTACAAAACAGGTAAGACATTGTGAGCCCAGAACATGGGAATGACTAGTCGACTGACAATGAGGGAACTAGATCATTAGAACAGTGTTTCTCAATTTGATATCAGCCACTGGTTTGCTGCTTTCTTAAATTGTACCAGGAAGATGTTAAGGAGCAGCACTGTTCCATTGGCTGGTTGTGGGGAAACAGTAGGTTAGAAGAAGTGGATTGGTGAAGTGGATAGCCCCAGCCTACATTCAGAAATCTTTCCTGCACCTGGCCTGAAACTGTTGAAAATAATAGAGTCCCAAAGTGATCATTAAGTTCTGAGGTCTTCTGGAGTGATTCACACATCATTAGTATTTGGATACTAAATAGCTGTTTGAATGAAACTGGGTGAGTTAATTAAAACAACCAAATTTGAAAATGGGGCCTACCAAATCAAATGAAACCATCAAAGGTTAATTTATGGGCATTTTATATCCTCCCATAATACCATCCAGCATTCAGCAATGTCATAGACAGCACAGGCTCCTAGACACACAGACTCCTGAAGTGGTAATTCCAATGGAGAAGCTTCATTTTAATATAATGTAGGCTCATGTGGTCATCAATACAGGTTTACCCACATATCACACTTGGTTTCCTGTCTTGCTTCAGCATGTTCAAGACTTTGAGTCACCTTGTTATCCTCCTACATCTGAGGTGAGGGAGTCTTTCTCGAGGTAGCTGGACATCAACACCCTGACATGGCCAGCCCTTCGGCCACTCAAGCGCTCTCCTCAGGGCTCTGACAGTCCCTCCTTTGCCTTGCAGGTTAACACTCTGTGTATCCCAGTCCCCAAACTCTTCAAAAACATTTCCCTGCAGTGTCCAGCCACTGTCACGAGACACACACAGTAATTACTAGGTAAATTGATCCCAAAGAAACAGTATACCCACAGCTTGACTGATACTACTCAGAATCAGGTCTGAAGCCTGAAATGTATTTATAGAGAAAACAAATATAATTTTTAATTTATAAAGATTAAGATTTAAGAGATAGTGAGCAAAGATAAGAAAACTGGATTACAGGTAAAACAATAGGTACAAAATGCTTCCTAGAGACTGTGGCTATGTCTACACTGGCCACAATTTCCGGAAAAGGGATGCAAATCAGGTAAGTCAGGATAGGGAAATCCGTGGGGGATTTAAATATCCCCCGCGGATTTAAATAAACATGTCCGCCGCTTTTTTTCCGGCTTGGGGAAAAGCCGGAAAAAAAGCGTCTAGACTGGCGCGATCCTCCGGAATAAAGCCCTTTTCCGGAGGATCTCTTATTCCTACTTTGACCTGATTCAAAGCGGCAGACATGTTTATTTAAATCCGCGGGGGATATTTAATCCCCCGCGGATTTCCCTATCCTGACTTACCTGATTTACATCCCTTTTCCGGAAATTGTGGCCAGTGTAGACGTAGCCTATATGTAATGCTAAGGTTAAAATCCTTGTCTAAAGCCATTTCTAACCTAAAAGAACATTTAATGTCACTAAACCACATGCCCAGGATCCAACTTGCATGAATGGAAAAAGCTCTGTCCTTTTTGCTTCCTCAGTGAAAATGATAAAATGTTTTTGTTTCTCCTTACATTTCCCATGGTTATTGTTTTCCCCTACAAGATAGGACTCTAGGGGCATGTCTAAACTAGCAAGAAGATCGAGCCTCCAGAGACTGATCTTCTAGCATTCGATTTAGTGGGTCTAATGTAGGCCCGTAAATTGAGCACTGAGGGCAGCTCCACTGGCATCCGATACTCCTCATTCTGTGTTAATAATGACATTATTCCTTTCCAACCTCTTTAGCAATGTTATGACATTGACCTATCTAAATAAATGTGCTAGTGGAGGGATTTGCAGAAATGGCAGTGTTTGTGCATGCATGTGTGTGAGAAAAATAAATTCATCATAAGACCGTAATTTGAACATTAAAGCTTATTCATCTTCAATCACCACTGGTTTATATATATTTTTTAAAGGCTGGTTATATTTTATCATGTACATAATTTCCTTCGCATGCTATTAATTAGATTTAGGAGAACTCCTCCTAAATGGTAAGAGCTAGGATCATCACAGTCAGTATACAGCTTCCTCTTATCATAACTTAAATCAAGGTAAGAGTTTGATTGTTCCAGGAAAATGGAATGTGCCTGGAATGGCATTGTTTCACATAAAACCATACAGAAAAGAAACAGAGCCACCAGGCAGGTGAAAGTGGCTGGTTGGGGGCACACCTCCCCACATCCAGGACTACTCCAACCCAGGCACCATTTAGGCAGGACCGGAGGGGAGGGGGCTGAAGCACCTTCCCCTGATTCATATGGGATCATTTCTGACTGTTCCCCTTCATCAGGGGGGATGCAATCAGTTTGCTGCATTCCTCACTAAACCCCTCATCCTGAGCCTTACTGCAGAGCAATGATTTAAATGAATCATTAATATTTTAATTTTATTTTTCAAAATCTTTCTTGAATAGCTCCATCTGTTAGTCTGTGCTTACACAGATTTGATTTAAAAATAAAAAAGGAATCTTATAAAAAGTGGAAACTAGGTCAAATTACAAAGGATGAATATAAGCAAATAACACAGGTATACAGGGGCAAGATTAAAAGGCAAAGGCACTAAATGAGCTAAATATAGCTAGAGACATAAACGATAAGAAGAAGACGTTCTACAAATATATTAGAAGCAAGAGGAAGATCAAGGAAAGGGTAGGCCCATTGCTCAGTGAAGAGGGAGAAACAATAACAAGAAACTTGGAAAAGGTAGAGGTGCTTTCTTTCTTTCTTTCTTTCTTTCTTTCTTTCTTTCTTTCTTTCTTTCTTTCTTTCTTTCTTTCTTTCTTTCTTTCTTTCTTTCTTTCTTTCTTTCTTTCTTTCTTTCTTTCTTCACCAAGAAGTTTGATGGTGACGGAATGCCTTATATAGTGAATGCTAGTGGAAATGGGATAAGTTTAGACATTAAAATAAAAAAAGAACAAGATAAAAATTACTTAGAAAAGTCAGATGTCTGAAAGTCACCAGGGCCTGATGAAATGCATCCTAGAATACTCAAGGAGCTGAAAGAGGAGGTATATCAGCCTTTAGCTATCATCTTTTAAAAATCGTGGAAGTCAGGAGAGATTCCAGAAAACTGCAAAAGGGCAAATATAATTCCCATCTATAAAAAAGGAAATAGCAACAACCCAGGAATCTATAGACCAGTCAGTTTAACTTCTGTGCCAGGGAAGATAATGAAGCAAGTAATTCAGGAATTCATCTGCAAACATCTGAAAGAAAATAAGGTGATAGGTAACAGCCAGCATGGATTTGTAAAGAACAAATCATGTCAAACCAATCTGATAGCTTTCCTTGATAGGGTAACAAATCTTCTGGATAAGGGAGAAGCATGGAAAGGCATTTGCCATGGTCTTGCATGGCCTTCTTATCAATAAACTAGGGAAATACAACGTAGGTGGGGCTACTACAAGGTGGGTGCATAACTGGCTGGATAACCATTCTTAGAAGTAGTTATTAATGGTTCACAATCATGCTGGAAGGGCATAACAAGTCGGGTTTCACAATGGTCTGTTGGGGACCTGTCGTGTTCAATATCTTTATCAACAATTTAGATGATGACATAGAGTTACAGTGGGGGAGGTCTAGGTTGGATATTAGGAAAAACTATTTCACTAAGAGGGTGGTGAAGTATTGGAATGGGGTACCTGAAAGGGGGAGTAGAGGTGTTTAAGTCTTGGCTTGACAAAGCCCTGACTGGGTTGATTTAGTTGGGATTGGTCCAGCTTTGGGCAGGGAATTGGACTTGATGACCTCCTGAGGTCTCTTCCAGCCCTAGGATTCTATGATACAGAGTTTGCAGATGATACCAAGCTGGGAGGGGTTGGAAATGCTTTGGAGGATAGGGTTAAACTTCAAAATAATCTGGACAAACTAGAGAAACAAATAAACTGGATGAAGTTTAATAAGGACAAATGCAAAGTTCTCCATTTAGGAAGGAGCCATCAGTTTCACACACAGAGAATGGGAAGTGACTGTCTATGAAGGAGTACTCCAGGAGTACTCAATGATCTCTCGAGGTCCCTTCCAGTTCTATGATTCTATGATTCTGTCATACATCCAGCAGCACTTTCTTAATAACTTTGAAATTCCCATTGATGTTAGAATGTCACACACGTACACCATGCACACACACACACAATGTGAATGAATGGAGCAAAGCCGCAGAGTTTACACTGAGAATTCATTCAACGTCTGTGTTGACCATGACAGTGTGTGTAATAAATGATACAGAATGCTGGGCTAGGACTGCTACTGAATGAAGGTTCCTCTCTGTGAATGGTTTTTATAAATGAAACAGCAGCTGAAGAGAAATATGGGCCTTATAAGAGTTCCATAAACATGCTATCTTTTCTCTAACATTGGTTTCACACTCCTTGAAGCCTAAAACCTTACTGATTAATCTATACACAGCACAGAAATTTAATTACCTTTGATAATAGTGATGACCTTGCTCTACCTTATTTCTTTAGTTTAAATGACTTAGGAGAAATTCAGAGCTGGTGTAAGTAAACACATCTCCATCAATTTCAGTAAAATTATGCTTCCCTAGCACCTGGGTAGAATTTAGCCCTTTTTTGTGTTTTTATGTAAATATCTACTTTGTTTCATTAATGCTAAATCTTTACCAACAGAGACACGGGAAAAGCGATGTCATGAAATAACAAGAAACCAAACACAAAACTACCAGCTATATATACACAAGAAGTAAGACTCTTTGGCTCAGCTGATTGATGCTGGGACATGGAGATTTTCAGCATTTGAATTCTGTTCAGGTCAGCAGCAACCAAAGCTCATTGCCATCTGGTGATGGCTTGGTGGTTTGTAGTATAGATGGATGTTTTCCTTTCTCAGAATATATTATATTATGTGTTAGGTTGGTACATACTATTGGGAGGGATGAGGGAAAGAGATCCCTAGCTTTCCAGTGGGAAACAACCATTTCTTCTAGGCCTGGAAGGTCATGCAAGATCTTCAAACTGCAAGAGTTATAATGTATGCAAAAGCTACTGCAGATAATGTTAAGACTTTTATTTTAGTGCTAACAAACCATTAAATAGCTTTACTAGTCTGTCAGAGTATGTCTACACTGCACACTTATTTTGAAATAAGCTATTCGGGAAGAAATACTCCAAAATGCATTTTTTCAAAATAACACGCCTACACTACTGGGAAGCCTCAAAATTAGTCCAAGGCAGGCTTCCGTAATGTGGATGCACTACCTTGATTTAGAGCCCCAGGAGGCACTTGGAAGTAATAACTTTGAATAGCCCTGGGGAGGAGCTATTTCGAAATAGCAGCAGCGGAGCATCCACACTACTGCTATTCTGAAATAGCTATTTCAGAATAGGCATTATTCCTTGTGGAATGAGGTTTACAGAAGTTGGAATAAGCTGTCCGTTATTTTGAATTGATTTCACAATAATGGAATTGCTGTGTAGACGCTCGCATTGTTATTCTGAAATATCGCTGCTGCATAGACGCATCCTCAGTGTAGTTTGCTAAAGACTGGAGTAGCCAGGAAATCATTACCACCCAAAAGAACAGGAAGGACAAGAGTTTTGTGGGTGTTACTCAACCCATATTTCTTGCTGGGCACCACACTGCTCCACTTCGTTAGAACATAGGAATGGCCATACTGGGTCAGACCAAAGGTCCATCTAGCCCAGTTATCCTGTCTGCCAACAGTAGCCAGCACCAGGTGCCCCAGAGAGGGTGGACTGAAGACAATGATCAAGCGATTTGTCTCCTGCCATCCCTCTCCAGCCTCTGACAAACAGAGACCAAGGACACCATTTTATCCCCTGGCTAATAGCCTTTTATGGACCTAACCTCCATGAAATTATCTAGCTTCTCTTTAAACTCTATTATAGTCCTAGCCTTCACAGCCTCCTTTGGCAAGGAGTTCCACAGGTTGACTACACACTGTGTGAAGAAGAACTTTCTTTTATTAGTTTTAAACCTGCTACCCATTAATTTCATTTGGTGTCCTCTAGTTCTTCTATTTAGGGAACTAGTAAATAACTTTTCTTTATTGGCCCTCTCCACACCACTCATGATTTTATATACCTCTATCATATCCCCCCTTAGTCTCCTCTTTTCTAAACTGTTCCTCTTTTAGGCCTCCGCACAATGTTATTTCTCCTTCTCACAACTGTGGAAATCCCCCTTCCTCCTTAGCACAATACTGTGGGAGTTAACTCATCTCAGGAAAGCACCACATCTCCATCTCCCTTCATATCATAAAGCCAAACATGCTTCACAAATCTATCAGCACTCAGATACCACAGTGCTGGAAACTCCAAAATCATCTAAGTAAAGTTTTAAGTGTCTGACATTCTGATCGTTCTAAACCAGCATCCCAGTTTACAAACTTTATTTTCTTTATTTATGTCAAGTTATTCATTTCTGAAGTAAATTCTACATACATCTTTCACACTCAGTTTTGGCTGACTGCTATCTTCCTCTTTCCTTTGAATGACCTGGAGAGCAAGGAATGGATGACAGCTTAAGGACCCAAAGCAGTATCTGGTCAACAGGGATTATGCATAATGATCAGGAAGAGGAAGTGGCTGCAGAGGACAGTGGTAATCACAAAAAAGGTACAGTTAACAGTATCTGAGCAGCAAACTGGAGGCAAGAAGTGGGAGCTAGCTGCAGAACAGAGCTCAGCCTCTGGTAAAGGAGTTTGACCATCAGATACATGTAGAGCATGGCAGAGTTCTGACCAAACAGATCAACCAGCAATTTAGGGAAGTGTCATGAACTGGCCTATTGCAAAGCTGGTAAGATGAGACTATATTCGGATTGAACTATCTGGCTTCAGGGAGCTAGAACAATGACCTATATGTCTGGGCTTCTTTATCTGAATTTCAGTTAGTCTTGCACAGTTTCACAGGCATTCTATGCAACAAACCATGCACAGGATCCATGTTTTTTGGTTTGTTAGTTTGCTTTACTGGCTGATGAAACTAGTAGGGAAATATAGGATGAACTGTTGATGGAAATGATCGACATTTCTCTCCCAGGAATGGAAAAGACAGAGTGCTTGTGGATTGTAAGCAACTATTGCACAGCTCCTGTTTGAGAATCCAATGTTTATCATCAACAAGCTATTTATAACCATATTATATGTTCTTCCCATAGGTTTGGGCAACAATGTGAACAAAACAGGGAGAATCAAATTCAGGTCTGCTAGACCAAATACCTCAGACTTTCTCTCCAAAAAAGAAGAATGATAAGCTGCTGTTGTGCTGAGACCTTTGCCCTCATACTGACTGATATAGTCTCATTGTTTCCAACGGCTCCCTTATCTTCTGTATCATATCTACTCTTCTCTGTTGCCTTACACTCACACTGTAAGTGGTCTGGTGCAGCAGGGACCATCTTGCTGTTCGGTGTCTATGCAGCACATAGCAAAATGATGTCCTGATCCGTTACAAGGGTGTCTCAGTTCTATGGTAATACAAATAATAAATAATTGAAGAAGATTTGAGAGATTAGGGTCTGTGTCCCCTGGACTGCCCTCCAGGGCTTAATGATTTCTTTTTCAGACAGACTTAATAAAAACTCCCATCTTAGTTGAAGAGCATGAGAGTTTACTGCTTAGTATCTGACACACCTGCAGTACTAGCTTTTATGCTTATGGTGCATCTGGCAGGCCACCAAGTATATGAAAGACTTTGGTGTTCTCGGACACTGACAGTGAAACTCTGCTGAGGGGGCAGCTACACTTGTGAGTTTCCTATTCCATGTTTATACCTTGCGTTTGAAGTTAAATGCTGTGAACAAGAGGTTGTATGCTTCTTTCTCATTTAATTATTGGAGCTGCCCTGCCTGGGAGACACATGGCAATGCATAGGGAATTTTTTGAGCCCATGGAGATAAAAGAATTTCTGCCAAGAATTCTTGTCAAAATCTGGATCTCTATGTGGGGGCTAGGCTATGTTGCTGAAAGTAATCATACTTTCACCTAACACAAACTCACCTGACTCAGAGAACAACTCCTGAGACATTTTAAAATGACAACACTATTTTGAAATAGCCATGTCTTTAATGCTAGCTGGTAATAGGTACTGTTGAAAGTATGTCAAAATCTAGGGGGGAACACCCCAAAAAAGGCCTACCAGTTATGTCCCTGATCAGGCTTTGAAGGCAGAACCCCCGGCACCAGGAATAGTTAATTAAATAAATAAATACATACATACATAAATCCAATCTTGCTAGTGTGACAGGTGCCAGATTTAAAAGGCTAGAAGGAGTACAGATGCAATTTGACATTTTCTTCAATGATCTGGAGGTAAATAGAAAATCACTGTTGATAAAATTTGCAGATGACTACAGTTTGCCTGGATCTCTTGGTAAGTTAGGCCCATTCACATGAACCTGAGCTCACAGAGTGCTCCTGTACCAAACCCATGCATATGTAAATAAGGGAGTAATAATTAGGAGTAGGGAGGTGGTTTTGCCTCGGTACACAGCACTAGTGAGACCAATATTGGAATCATACCTAGAGTTCCAGTGTCCAAATTTTTGTTGAAAAAATGAAGACAGAGCAGAGAAGAGCCACAAAAGTGATTTGAGGACTGGAGAAAATGTCTTGAAGTGAGATATTTGAAGAGCTCCATCTGTTTAACTTATCAGAAAGAAGATTGAGCAGTTGAGAAAAGACACAAAAAGAACAAAGGGTTGGAAGCTAAAGCCAGACAAATTCAAATTAGTAATAAAGCATCATTTTTTAACAGTGAGTGTGATTAGCCATTGGAATAAAATACTAAGGAAAATTCTCCACCTCTTGATGTTAAGTCCAGACTGACTGCTTCTCTAGAAGGCATGTGTTAGCCAAAGACAAGTTATTGAATTTAATATAGGTTTAAATGGGTGATATCAATGGGTTGTGAGTTACAGGAGTAGTCTCAATGATATAATGGTCCCTCCTGATCTTAAATTCTATGAATCTATGCTTTTGAAAGGAACATAGAATCATAGAATCATAGGACTGGAAGGGACCTCAAGAGGTCATCGAGTCCAGCCCCCCGCCCTCAAGGCAGGACCAAGCCTTAATAAACCTGATTAAATTTGTACGTATCTCTTTTCTGTATCTCTACAACAAATGTGGCAATGGTATTCCATGGGAATCGCTGCTTTCTTTATACTCAAACTTCCTATGCAGCTTTAAGGCTCCCCGCAATTGCATGCAAAGGCTTTTTTTTTCAGAATAATATAATCTAAACTAGTGCTTTGATAACAAAACCAGAGATAGTAAATTTTTAACTGACTGAAGTCTTCCCTTCTTTTATTTTATACTGAGGTAGTACAAATGTAAAACAAGAGCTTTCAGCATCATCCTATGGCTTTTTGATACTTTGTGCCCAGAGCCTTCCTCCCATCCCCAGTAAGGTTGTTTGTGCACTGCTGCTCCTTCCTGTGCATCTCCCTCTCTCTCTCTCTCTCTCTCGCTCTGCTGTTGCTGAATTGCAGCTCCCACTGGAACTTGCCCAATCAAAAGCAGCTCTTGTCTCAGACAGCAGTGAATCACATCATTCACCTGAAAAAGAAGAGGAGCAAAAAGAATGCATTAGCCCGAGTGCTTATAAAACATGAGGTGCCTGTAGCACATTCAGAGGAAAGGCACGGATTTGTGGGAGATCTACCTAGCCTGAGCTTTGCTACCTGTGGGCTGTGGGCTGCCACTGGATTGTATAGGTGTTTATATTTATGCATTTAAGGAATGTTTAAACACAGCTGATTGCTATTGTATCCCAAAGCTGGAAAAGGCTGCTGCTGCGGCAGCTGCAGTAGCTGGTGCAGCAGAGTGAATGTGTGAAAGGTAGTCGGTTGAGCACTGCCTGCGATTCTCCAGTCGTACTCTGTCTTCATTAACTGTCTGGAGAAGAGATACTGAGGATAACAGATGCACTAACTAAGCAAGTGCCAGACTGGATCTATCACTGTATACTCCTAATTGTGGAAAATGGTCAACAAAGACATGAATGGATTCCCGGTCAAGAAGTGCTCAGCCTTTCAATTTTTTAAAAAGAGGGTAAGGATTTTCCTTTGTTCTTTCTTTCTTTCTTTCTTTTACATGCCACTGTAAGGGGGAGTCATTGGAGCAGGAAAGAGCTTTAGTAATAATGTCCTGCTGTAAGTGGTAGCAAGAACTGCTAATTTTACACTACACCGAGAGCCATGAAATTGCATGCAAAGGGGGGAATGGGATGATGTAAGCAACATTTGTTGTGGAATGTATATCTCAATAGCAGCTATATCACAGAGCTTGATGCAGTAGAACTGGGTAATCAAAACAAAATAAAACACTCTTAGTCAGAGTTTGGGGATGTTGCAGCATCTCTCACTCTCCACTCTCCCACCTCCCCACCCACACCACCCCCATGTATGGATGTGACTTGGTCTACACCTTTCATTCACTAATCTGAAATGCTGCATTACTCTCTTCATTCCTCGCCTTGCAAAAAGGTGCTCATGTGCTCAGCAGACTCTGTCAGTTTATAATTTGCCACATAGCCATAACCTGTAATTGCAGCTAACAGCAGGAGGAAAGTAGCAGACAGTTTGCAGAATTACTAGACACCTGTCACTTAAATTTCTTGGGGTTTGTCCACTTCTCTGTTGGTTAGTGCGGCAGAATGATTGCAGCTCATTCTTTTAGATGGGGAGCTGCGGGACGATAGATTTGACTGCTACTGTCTCTTGAAAATGTATGTCTGAAGTGCCATGTCACTACTGTAACAGCATTCATTGTGCTTCCCTGACTCTTTGGGGACACAGTAATGCTCACTGTCCATTAGGCTCTGCTTAAGGCAACAAAGTCATTCCCATGGACAACAGGATAGGAGTTTCAGAATAGACCTCTGCAGAGCAGGAGCAAAGATGCTAAGCATCAGAGACAAGCTGACAGTAGGGACTCTTCCATGGAGAGAAGTTACTGGAGGATTACAAATATAAGATCACTCTTTAAGCAAACTGGAGCAGAACTAAATAAACTGTTTCATTCATCCATTCATTCATTCATTCATTCATTCATCCACTCACTCACTCACTCACTCACTCATTCTCTGTATTATGGTCATTCCATTTAACCCTCTGGCCAAAACAGTGAAGCCTTTTCCAGTCCTTGAATTATGAGCAAATTCAGTGCATCAAATGGCAAAATTTAAAGGGAAGAACTGGAAAAAAATACAAGCCGTTTGTCATGCAAAGGCTTGTTGGAAAAAAACGTGCTTGTTCACGTTTGTTATTATTAATTATTATTATTTGTTGAGAAATTGTAGATTGAGCAATAGGCACTGTGGAGGCACAAAACACAAAACAGTTCTTGCCTTAACCAGCTTAAAATCTAAGTAAATTATTTTGATACATTTACATTTGACACTTTTCTCATCGATAAGGCTTGCCTGGGATCCAAAGCTTCCAAAAGATGTCTAGATAAAAATAAGTCCATTATTAAAAGGGTGGGGGGAAGATTCACTTGCAGTTCATATCATAGAATCACAGAATACTAGAACTAGAAAGGACCTCGAGAGGTCATCGAGTCCAGTCCCCTACCCTCATGGCAGGACCCAGTACTGTCTACTCTAGACTATCCCATATTTCAGGTTAAACATTGTATTCTATTTTCTGGTACAGTAATAAGACAATTTAATGTGAGAAGCTTCTCTATAGTCTGTGAGGTAGGAGAACTGTCTGCAGGATGAAGCATCCTAATCTTCTGTAAAATTCCCTTTCGAGGTTTTTTTTTTAATGAGTGTTGTATCTGGAGAAAATATCCTAGGCTGTGTCTAGAGTACATCCCTCTTTCGACAGAGGGATGTAAATTAGACACTTCGAAATTGCAAATGAAGCGGGGATTTAAATATCCTGCAGTTCATTTGCATAATTGCATAATGGCACTCTTTCGAAAAAGTGCCATTTCGAAAGTAAAACCGTGGTTTAGACATGATTCTGTCAAAAATGGCAGGCTTTTTTGAAAGATGCTGTAATCCCGAGGAGTTTCAATTTATCAGATTTTCTTTCTTTCTTTCTTTCTTTCTTTCTTTCTTTCTTTCTTTTGCTACTGTTACAAAGACAGATGAGGTCTTTCTAAAAATCAATAAAATTAATTTAGAATCACAAAAGTAGAAAAAAACCTCTCATTTGTATCTGTATGTAAATGTACTCATTGATACATCTTTTGACTACATCATTCCCCATTCACAAAAAAAGCCCAACACACAAATATCACCTGCAAAATACCTGTGTCAGACTTTGAAAGACATGCCGTATTAAGGGAAGAAAACTGCCTGTTCTTAATGTGAATGTGTTGTTGAGAATGATATGGGCTTATAGCAAATTAACTGCTGTTATGCTGAACTGGTTACAAATATTGTATTGTATTTGACTATCTCGGGAGATTGTTAGAGGTAGAGTCAACCCTGTGTCAAACTAGTGTTCTGGACTCATCCTCAGAAGTCCACCAGAGAATGGCAAGAGAAAAATACATGAGACATCTGGGGAAACCAATGCACTAAGTTCATTGAATCAAATATGATGTGATATTTTTTCTTATTTATTATTGCTGGGATTTCAGTAGCATCTAAAGTAGAGGACCCAACCAAAATCAGGGACCCCAGCCCTCTCAAAGGAGCAGAGGATTGGGTATGCTCTAATTCAGCTAAAGCAAGAAAATTGTGGCAGTTTAAACATTGCTAAACTATCATAGATTTTAAAAATAAATCACACCATCTAAAAATATATGCACATCCTTTGGAAAAGGTTGGTCTAGAGTTTCACATACAACTAGGGGTAAGGCAAATTCTTTTCTTTTGCCAATGACACACATTGCAAATAATCTAGATTTTTACCCAACATGCAAAAAGAAGAGCCTTAAAAATTTGGAGAGCCATGGAATACATGTGATTGGCCAGCTATTCAACATAGAAAATGTTCCAACTTATTTAGAGATCAAAACTAACTTTAATTGACCTACTCTCCTATCATACCATTTCAAGTTGGGCAGCATTTTTCTCAACTTTCTAGAAAACCTGCTATGGATAGAAAGAGAACTTCAAAAGCAGCAACGGCTTCTGGCCAATTAGGAAACAAAAAAACTCTTTTGTATAAATCTTTGCAATCAACTTTTGTAAATTATAAATTTCTCTATATGACATGATATGAAAAGAACCCAGATAAACAAATTAGCCCAGAGAAATGGGGCTTTATCTGAAAAAGATGACCAGCAACTTCATGAAGTACAATAAAAAGAAAATTTCTTTGATTCCTCAATCTAAATAGACAAGATAGTCAGGAGAAAGGAAGCATTATTTCTAGAACTCTGCAAATCCACAGATCTCTGCTTTATATCCACGAATATCCATGGACGATTTCTGCCGTGCATGGATGTGGATACAAATGTTGTATCTGCACAGGACTCTGAAGGAAAAGGCCAGGCAGACAGTTGTGAAGAACTGTAGTGCGGATCCTACACTTGCCATTAGCTGGGTGTCTGAGGGCAGGGAGAGAGGCCGGGGACTGCTCAGGCTCCACGCCCCACCCAGGTGGAGGGTCTGCCACAGGTCCCCACAGCTATCTACCTAGCTCTTACTATGGCTGGGCTGTGGCTCCCAGCTGCCTCCCCTGGTTGGAATTGGATCAAGGAGACTTGCATGGAGACTCTAGGTCCTTCCATCTGCCCTGGGGGGTTGAGCACCTGGGAAGGGTGGTAAGCTGTAGGGAGCCATGGCTGACTCTCCACCTGCCCTGGGCAGGGGGTCTGAGCAGCACCCAGGCAGCTCCACAGGTCATCCCCCCCACCCTCTAGCAAGGCTGGGCTAGTGTGGAGCCCAGCTGGGAAGCTGTGGGGAGGCATGGAGGACCCTCCACCTCTGCATGGTGCACAAGGAAAGGGTTGAGTGCATCCCCTGGCCATGTCCTCATCACACCAGCCAAGGGCAAGTGGAGGGTCTGCAACTCTGAGCAGGATTCCCCACAGCTGCCCACATGGCTCTCCGCTGTCATGCTCTGGTGCAGGAGGTGCTTCAGACCCTCAGGCCACCCATCGCTCTTCCGTAGAGTCCTGAAAATCCATTGATATCCACAGACGATTTTTGCGGATCATGGATAGGATGGGGATATACATTTTTGTGTCTGCTCAGAGTTCTAATTATTTCCCCCATTGTACAGATAGGCAACTGAAATAGAGAGAGATGGATTCCCATTGGCTTCAAAGGACATTGGATCAGATTCAAAGTGACTTTCCATTGATTATACAGAGACTTTACGGTAGAACTGAGAACTGAAACCAGATTGTTTGAGTTCCAGTTCAGTGCCTTGAAACCAAAAAGCTCATCCTTTAGGTCACAAGTGCTTTTATGTCCTATTCTACAAAATTATTTCAATCCAGATTAGGCCTGCCAGGACTGCAGGCAATAATCCATTTATTTTGAGTTTTATATTTTATTGTCTTGTATTATATTATTGGTGTTTTCATTTCAAATACAGCATATTGTTTTCATCAAATGCATTCCCCTGTGGTTTCTTGCCACATGTTCTGAAATAGTTATAGACAAAGGACTGGCAATGCTCATTAGATTTTCACTAGGCTGAAAGGATACTCAGACATTATAGTTTTAATTATCGTCTCTAATTTCAAATTCATGTGTCATTCTGTCACTCTTCCTGAGCTTACTTTAAAAAAAAAAAATCTAAACCAGTTTTTGATGATAAAGCACTTGCTCCCTTGGGATTCTGAAACCACAGTATGTGATTCAGAGAATCGGATGATCATCTGAAGATCAGGGTAACAAAGGAGTGATTGAAATGAAAAGGTAACAAATGTCAAAGGATGTAGAATGTTATGCAATGCCTAGGAATAACCCGTGGCACTGACAGCTGTGGAATACTGCCGCAGCAAATAGGATGTGACATCATCAACTTGAAATCTTCTCTGTGTTTAAAGATGCATTCAAAGGATTTTCAGTTTACTACACCTGTTGTTTTCCTTTGCAATAATCTTAACAGTTCATTATAAACAGAGTAGGTACAAAATGTTCAGACAAAAGCATGAATTGAAAGCTAACAGTGCCCCTGCAGTTTCAAAAAAACAAAACAAATGAAAAATTATTTGTCATCTATGTGAAGAAGAAAAGCATCTGCAGTAATACTAGCTTGGATTCACTTCCAAAAGCTACTGTAAGCATTCTCATCCCTCATGGTCCAAGAGGACCACCAGTAGGTGAGGTTGGAAGTTCAGGAAGAAATTATGCTCCTGGTGTACATAGTTGTACAGTTACATACATTATGAAGGGTTGCATTTTGTTCTAAAATATCCTTGCACTGGCTGTTGCCATCAGAGACATTATATGCAATTAGATGGGCCACCGATTTGGTTTAGTAAGGCAATTCCTATGTCTCTAAAGAGCTTCTGTTTTTCTCAATACTGATATCTTAACTTTTATGAACATAAAGACTTAACAACATGCAGTTTCTTCTGGCTTTAAGTTGTGATCCCTTTTACTCTTCAGAACCTAACAGAACAACCAATAGAATTTGATTCTATCATTTGATATGGTCATTGCATATTGTAAAACTGCACATAAATTATTGAAATTTACCTGGCAAGCCTCCCAGGAGAGAGCCATTATCCATCTTATTTACATCTGCCTAAATTGCTACCAGATGGTTTCAGTTAGGGCTGGTTTGGGGTATTTGCATTACTTTCCTTCCTGACCTTGCCACCTTTTTGGGAAAAAGACTTTGGACAATATCTTATGACATATGACCTTATGAAATAACATGACACAACCAAAAAAAAAAAAAAGACGTTTGTAACTGGGCAAATGCTCAACTGTCCAAGCCATTTAAATACAGGCTGTGATACTGTAAGCTCAGTTAACTCATTACTTTAAAAACATGAGCAAACACAAATTTATTCAAGATGTGAAAAAGATAAATGAATGGTAAATGAAACAGGAAAGTAGCCATCCAAGAGAGAGAAAGAGAGAGAGAGAATGTTTTATGTTATAAGTTTATGGCATGAATTCCGGATTTGTGGATCTGAAACCTGATAAGGGAAACCATATCTTTAATCCTTTTTCACTGAGAAAGTTTACATTAATAATTTAGGTCAAGCAAAAGGGAAGTCTCAGGAGGAAAGAAAAATCCCAGCTTCATGTTTTTATGCACGTTTCAAAACATGGTGTTTATGCAAACTATGCATTTCTCATTTCTAGGCAGATATTTTGTCTCAGTACACACCAGTGGCTTTCTGCACACACACGCCACAGGGGCTAAACCAAAGAAGCAGCAGCATATATGAAGCTGACAGCTGAGTTTAAGATATAGCTCAGAGGAGCAGGCTG
Organism: Pelodiscus sinensis; assembly: GCF_049634645.1. NCBI lineage: Eukaryota > Metazoa > Chordata > Testudines > Trionychidae > Pelodiscus > Pelodiscus sinensis. The sequence goes on along the minus strand of NC_134713.1, from coordinate 95,802,912 downwards.
ATGATGAGGCTGCAGAATTACTACATGCTTCTTTGCTAACTAAAGCCAGTGTGTGGGATTCCTGTAATTGGGCAGCCTAAAGGCTTTGGAATAAATATTTACAACTGATTTCATGTGAACTAGTATTTCCTTTGATGGATTCTGCCTACAGTACTCCCTTTCTTGTACTGTCACATTCCCAGATCTAGGAATATGTTCCAAGATTAGGTTCTTTAGTATGACTGTGCTTCTGTTACGAAAAAATAAATAAGATCTGAAGATGAATATGTCTTAGAAAATGCCAGTTCTCTGGGATGGCTACTCATTTTCTTAATTGCTTGGGCAGTGTAATAAAAGTAAGTACAATTTTAAGCAGCTTTCCAGAGAAGATGATCTGGCTGACTGCAGGTCAGATAAGATGTCACTTAAAACCTCGTCCCATCTCACTTTCTCAGTCTGACACTTCAGAGGTGCTGGGCAGCTGGAACTGTGACTGGCATTGGCTGGAGCTGCCAGGGCTCCATCCCTTCCAGGATCAAGCCCAAATATCTAAGCCTTGCACACAGGAACGGCTGCAGGGATGATATGTGCTGAACGGATGGGACTAGCTAAACCAGGCAGAATCAAAACATGTTTGGAACATGCTATTAACTAATCTTTCCTTCAACCTAACCAAGAAACAAGGAAGCCTTTTGTTTGGACACAATGGACCATATGCTGAAGTCAGTGGGAAATTTGTCTGAGTGAGAAGTGAATAGCAAACGGGACATTTCACAAGGTAGAACAGGCAAAGGTGAAAGTAAGCACCAGTAGGAGAATGGCTAGTGGGGGGGGGAGGGAGTGTCTCTGGACACTCCCCTTAGGTTCCAGTGCCAGTGCTGGGCATGGGTTGCCCATCCTTCCCCTTCTGCCTCCCTCCTCCCCCCTTCTACCATCCTCCCTCACAGGAGCCCAAGCCAACACCATCCCTGGCCCCCACTCCCAGCGCTGCACAGCTGGGGTGGGAGAGACAAGATCCCAGGACAGCATGGCCATAGAGCAGCCAGACTCCAGACTCAGGAATCTGGCAGCCAGGCGACATGGTCACTGCACTTCCAGCCCTCAGCTCTCCCAACTCCCCCAACCCCCCGCCCTGACTTCTGCGCACACATACGCATTCCTATGACCTGAGTCCCTGCCTGCCCTGACAGCCTGCATCCTCCAACTCCAGTCCTGAACCCCTGATACCTCCCAAAGCCTGCCCTGACTTCTGTACCCCTCATATCCCCAACCTTCCCTGAGCTCCCCACACCTCCCAACTCCCTGCCCTAAGCTCCCCCACACCCTCCTCATTCCCCTACTCCAAGCCCTCCTGCACTGCATCCCACACTTACATTTCTTACAGATACTGTTGTATCACACCCCCCCCAAGCTCCTGCTGTGAGCCCCCCACTCCCACCATGGGGGGGGGGGGTTGTGATACAACAGTAGCTGGAAGAAATGTAAGTTATTTTCACCCTTGAAAGGTTAGGGCACAGAAAGATCTTTAAATCTGTTGCTTAGTGTAAAGAATGGAGGCTTTCAAAAGGTGGGGAAAAGATTTTAAAAGTTTGAGAGATAACACAAGAGAAGAAGAGCAGGGAAGAATTAAAGATAATTTCAGAAGAAAAGGGGGAGGAGAGAAGAAAGAATACTAGAGGGAGAAGCTTCATTCTCCTTTTTCTATCTCCATCTTCCTTCTTTCTCCTCTTTCTTCTTCATTCAGAACTTTCCATAGTTATTCTACCATTTCTAGACCTCGTTGTACATGAATCCCAATGGGATAGTAACGAGGTGTGGATTTCCTTGTTTTCTTTTAAAGCCTTCATTCATTTGAAGACCAGATTAGCTATTTCTTGGATCTAATAGCACTTTGGTTTCCTTCTATTTCATGTCATGGCATTCATTGAGGCTGATGTATCTGAGGAGGTGGTGGTCATGAGATGTGTAAGTCTGCTGCCAATAGATCTGAAAGGTCATAAAGTCTGGGACAAAATTCTTGAAGCAGTTTTTCGCTTAACATAATGATATCACTGCTATCATAACTCATCTCACCAGCTCCGGCACTGGCTGCAAACCAGTGTGCCATGTGGCCCTCCGAACAAGCTCTGACTGGATAGGGAGAGCAAAGTGAGAGAGCTCTTATCCCTAGCAATGTGTGTCAGAAGAGGCTGTACAAACCATGGCACTGATTCAGCTGGAGAGCAGGAACCTATATCTGATCCGCTGAAAAAAATCAAATACCTTTCCATTCAAGGTCTGTGGTGTTGGAACACTCTCTGTGCCTATGTAGCACTTTCTAATTTCGTTCAGGACAGGACTGAGCACAATTTAAATCTCACTGTTACGTTGGCCTGTACCCTGGGTCCCAGGCAATCTGCATGCTCTGCCACTGATCTGTTGTGTGTGATTGCTTCTCTGTGCCTCAGTTTCCTTTCCAAGCTTTGTCTGCCTTGTCTGTTTAGAGTAGAAGTTCTTTAGGGCATGTATTGTCTCTTACTATCTGTCTATGCAAAGTCAGGCACAATGGGACCACAATCATGATGGGAAGTTTCATAATATAGATAATAAAAATTTGCTCTGTGTGTGAGAGAGAGAGAAAGATTTGGTGTGTTTTCATAAGTGCTAACTGTTGTCTTTTTATTTCACTTTCTGCATTTAATAGTAATTAATGATGATTATGTAATTAATATTAAGTATTTCATTAATTAATTTGACTGATTTAATATTAATTATCCTGTCTTGCCTCATTCGTTAAAAATCTGACTTGAAACTCTGTTTTTGAACAGTCGCAGAACTAGAGAAAGAAAGGATAGCTCTTTCTGTATCCTACTGGTGTGAGTATAGCCTCACATTTGTCTAATGAAAGAACATAAAGCTTTAACAAGCTTAATAGTGACTAAGTTGTAATAGTTTAAAATTGGAATTTGATTAATGATAAGTAATTGGCAGGTTTTATACTGATAATGTAAATGGCTTTTCAAGAAGAATAATGGAAAGCCATTATACTTGGCTGCCACACTTGGCTGAATCACCCACTTCTTTGGGTCCATCTTTCCTGTACAATTAATACTGGTAAAAGAAAAATCATCAAAAGGAAGAAAATTAATAGTTCACCCTGTAGAATAAATTTGGTAAAATGGCCTATCCTGGCAGGAGCTTTGGACTGAATCTCTGTGCTGTGAGACAGTCACAGACCGAGTGTTGCTACAGATTAGAACAAAATCACTACTGGATATCTCTGTATCAGAATTTTTTGACTAGCATCTAAACTGCAAGAAAGTGAGCAGTGTGAAGAAAAGGAGGCTGAACAGAAAGATAAAGGTAAAGAAAGTTGGAGGGTGGACACACTGTAATACAAAAAAACCTAAAATAAAGTGCATTTCTTGATGAAACTTTCATAAAATTGCCTTCCCCTGTAAGAATCCCTGGAATTAATGGTTGTATAGAAAACTGAAATAATAAAAGTGATTACAATAATAATTCAAAATCACCTCTCCCCTTTAAAGTAAAAGCAAGATCTCCATTAAATATAAATTCACTCACAAAAGGCCTGGTCCAAAAAACATTGACATCACTTGCAGCTTATCCACTGACTTCAATATGCTTTGGACCAGATATTCAGGGTTATCACTTCTATGCCATTGTCAGAATGTACTTCTAATACAGGTGCTGACTTTTATATTTCTCGGTGTCTGCTCCACCCTGTGAAGGCCCTGCCTCCACTTTACCCCTTCCCTCAAAGAACTGTCCTTACTCCACCTCTTCCCGCCCCAGCTCTGCCCCTCCCCCAAAGCACATTGCTCACTGCTCTCCCGCAAACACCTCCATCCAGTCACCCAACAGTTGAACGGCAGCTCTGTCCAATAGCTGTTCAGTGCCTGCTCAACAGCTGCAGCTGCTGGGTGCTGAGCACTTTCCTAATTTTTCTCCAACAGTACTTGGGCTCCAGAGCTTGCCCGGAGTCAGCACCTATATCTTTAAATCATTTTTTCCAATGCATTTAAATCTCATTCTTCCATTCTGTGATACTGACATAAGCAAACTGGCAGACTATGTAATCCATGATCTGATGTCCTTGCATGGAGCCTTGGAATTGTGTAAATAGAACGAGTTCAAATGCATTTCTTCTGCCCGAACTTGAATGAATTAGGTTCATTCCACTCATTCCAAATCAGAATTTGCCTTGACGAATGAGCTCAAAGAAAATGAAGAAGTAGCACCTCTGAAAGCTGTGAAAGGTATAGATGGTATAGATGCAATAAATCAACAGATGAGCACTCTCCTGTTGACACTGGTACTCCACAAGAATGAGAAGCGTAGCTGAAGTTGCGTATCTTAGATCGATGGCCTGTGGTAATGTATACTAGGCAGAGATAGGGTAAAATGGAGAGTTATCTTATCTGTGTGTGAAGGGCATCCCAGTAAATCTTTTTAGGTAATTTGGCACATATGTAACTCTTGTGCATAAAATCTAAGCAATTGAATGCCAGTAATCAACTTTTTTCTATGAGTAGTCCTGTGGTACCTTAGGCTGTGTCTAGACTACATGCCTCTGTCGGCAGAGGCATGTAGATTAGGGTTGTAGGCAAAGGGAAATGAAGCCGCGATTTAAATGATCGCGGCTTCATTTACATTTACATGGCTGCCGCGCTGAGCCGACAAACAGCTGATCAGCTGTTTGTCGGCTCGCGCGCTAGTCTGGACGTTCCTCCTGTCGACATCAAAGTCCTTTGTCAGCAGCCCCGTTATTCCTCGTGGAATGAGGTTTACCGGGGCTGCCGACAAAGGGCTTTGATGTCGACAGGGGGAACGTCCAGACTAGCGCGAGAGCCGACAAACAGCTGATCAGCTGTTTGTTGGCTCAGCGCGGCAGCCATGTAAATGTAAATGAAGCCACAATCATTTAAATCGTGGCTTCATTTCCCTTTTCCAAAACAACAAATCTACATGGCTCCGTCATGTAGTATCATGAGTTTTTGTGGGCAAAACGCACAAAAATTCTTTTAAAAAGGAATAAGGGCTCTTTCAGAAAAGGCTTTATTTTCCGAAAGATCCCCATCTAGACTGGCGCTTTTTTCCGGCAAAGCTCTGAGCTGGGAAAAAACAGCAGCCATGTTTATGCAAACGAAGCGGGAGGGATTTAAATCCCCGCTTCATTTGCAATTGCGATTTGTCTAATTTGCATCCCTTTTACGGAAAAGGGATGCACTCTAGACACAGCCAGGATGAGCTGGAGGGGAATACTAAGCTCTTTTCAGAATCAGCTCCTTTTGCTATCCACTCTAACAAGTGTGAGGTGAGATAAGGAGCATGCCTATAAAGAGCCCTACTTCTGGGTTTATTTCATATAGTTAGCAGGATATATTTTATCCACTCCACAGGCACTGCCACTCCACAGGCAGCTGTCCCCCTCCACAATGACACATGCTGAATTAATTTACTCAAGTGCTAACTTTCATCCCAACCAAATCTTTTTAAATGAATCCAAGTCAGCTTTAAAAACTGAGCAAAGGGAATGGAAGGTGCACAGGCTACATGCTCCTTTTCTTTAGAGCTCAGTTGTATCAGATTTCACTTTTCAGCCTGCTCAAAGTTCTCTCTCTCTCAGGTGTTAAAGCAGCACTTAGGCTTTGTTTTCAAAAGATTTATTCTTTAACCAGATGCCTAATCAGCAGGTTCACATGCTTAGTCCGTAACTTTGTTCCCAGAGGGATGTGAGGCAAATGAATTTGTTTCCCTAAGGAATTGAGGCCAGGGTAACTGTACTCTCATCATCTGCCAAGTGCTCTGACTTCATTGCTGAAAAGGTATTTGGTTTCACGGTAATTTCAGAGAACCGAACAATGCTGACACTTCCAGTCCCTGCCTGAAAACAGGGTTTTTGATCCATCTGCTACTTATATTTCTGCAGTAGCTTCTCTACCAAGTTCATACTTCCTGGAGTTGCAGCCCTTTTACAGCCATATTACCAGCCTCCCCAAGCAAAGGAGTTCTGCACAGGGACTTACATGTGGTTGAGGCAAAAGAATCTTACTCCTGAGCTCAAGCCTGGGCATGGCACAGCTGCAACACAGCACTGCAGCCTGTGCTTCATTGGAGCAATGCTGAGTTATACCAGCTGAGGATCTGGAAAACAACGGCACCCAACTTAAATTAATGGAGATTGCCTATCTCCTAGAACTGGAAGGGACCTTGAAAAGTTATTGAGTCCAGTGCCCTGCTTTCACAGCAGGACCAAGTACCATCCCTGACAAATTTTTGCCCCAAATGGCTTCCACAAGGAAGCTCACAACCCTGGGTTTAGCAGGCTAATGCTCAAACCACTGAGCTATCCCTCCCACTACAAGCTAAAGTATGTGCCTGGCATGAGATGTAAGTGCTCCTCTACCCCTTCCAGGGCCATAAAGTTCCCTGACATTTGTGGAAACCTGCATTGAATGGAGAGGAATTTGTGCTTTTAAGTCATAGAGCCCTTGGGAATTTCTCAAGATCTGTCACCTGGTGGTGTCTGGGTATGAGAGAAGAGCTGGAACAGAACTGGTGGATTCACCACCAACCTAGCCATTGACTCATAAGGTAGAAGAGTAGCAGCTGCTGTTGGGGTGCTCCTTCCACTGAGAATGTCACTGTCCAGCCAGGCTAGCTGAACTGTACAGAGTCTGGCCTAAATAGGTAACCATTCTCTTTCAAACCTCCTTTCACTTCTCTTCCTGCCCCAAACAACAAGATGATGTTCCATACTTGATGGAAAGTGCAGTAATTTCTAAGTACAATGGAGTGAGTCCAGTACATGGCTTTCATCAGACCCTGAGATTTGTTTGAAACTGCACTTGTTCACATGTAATGTGCTCTGGGAGGATAATTTACACACTGCCCTCACTGCCTCTGGGATTTAGGATGCTAGGGGGCAAGCGGACATACACATATTTGTGAAAGTCTTTTGCTGGTTGTTTTAAAAGGAATCTTCAGTGTAGTGTGTCACTTAGATGCCTCCCTCAGAGCAGGCTCTCAATCATTCCCAAGCCTCTCTTTGAAGGGGGAAGCCAATAGTCAGTGCAGTCCTCAGGAGGGCTATTATCAATTCATTACCCTGGGCCTATTATTTATCTTTTTTTAGCTGGTACATTTCAGTTGGACAGAGGCTCCTCCGTGCGTACAAGCTGGGGTTACGAGAGATGAGGTATGGATACACTTTTGATAATCAGATTGCAAAAGAGCTGATGTGTATTGTTAGGTGCTTCCTTTAACACACTTAATACTGGTTCCTTCAGAAGCCTCTGGTTATACAGTATACTCTTCTCTAGTCCCCCCAAATGGGAAATATTTCTCCTTTTAGATCCACAAGCTTCCTTATTCCATGTGCCTTTGTTTCTTCTATTCCACTTTAATTTATGAATGGATTATTGAGCGAGCAAAGGTGGTTCCTGTGGGATCCCTTAACTTAACTGAATTTATTCTTTTCCATTTAAGATTCATTAAGAACCTTTGAGGGGAAAATAGATATGAACCACTTTGTGACTGGCTGTTCCATTCTCTGACCAGCCAGATATTTTGTGTCCGAACTTTATTACCTGTCCTTTTAAAAATATTATGAACTTCATGAGATAAGAACCATGCCTGCCTCTCTTGTTGTACAGCTCTGACAGTACTTCATAAACAAAATATGCAAATAAGTATTTTTAGCCTCTCCTGCTTCCTCTGTATATGATTGTTCTTGATTTTTCTTCTTTAATGTCTAACTCCTGGTCCCACTCACTTAAACAAGTTGTGCATTGATATAGGCCATGGAGGTCCAGGGAGTAGACTAGACTATTTCTTCCCTTGCTGTGGAGTGCCAAATTGGCTGGTGAATCCAAGGAGCTCTTGATCCCAAGTTCTCTGAGTTGAGTGGCAGGACTCACATGAACTTCAATAAAGCTCCTACATTAAAGTCAATGGGACATAGGCCCCCATAGTCACTTCTGAAAATTGGATTTAGACTCCTAAGCCACTTAGGTACTTTTGAAAATGTTACCTCTAGTTACAGAGTCACTTCCCAACTCAACAACAAGAAGTTTAAATAATAAGCTTCATTTTCCTTTGTGTAATTGACATCACTTGTGTAACAAAGCTGTCCACTCCTTTTAGAATCCTGGGTAGCTTTGTCTTTTTCAGCCTTTTCCTCCGCCTCTTTTCCTCATTGCTGTTTTGTCTATTTGGGCTAAAGTGACCTTTTTCAGCAAAGTGGGCCACTGCTTTCCTATTTCCCTCACACAATGACAGTAAAACAAGCACTGAAGTAAAATGCCAGTTGAAGACCATGAAGATTGTGAATTTGTTCAGCTGCCAAACATAAGTCTGCCTACCAGTAGGGTTTTCAACTACAGGATATTTTACCCCTGATGGAATACACAGTGTTTAAGTTAATCAACCTTGACCCTTCTAAAATGTTGGCTTGCTAAGAAGAAGAAAAAATTGTTAGCACCAAAGACATTTATCTGTGGAAATTGTCTTTGAACAGATTGAAAAAAGCAAAGCATGTGGAATAAAAGTGTCAAAACAAACTGCTTGTCTACATTACACAGATTGCATTCAGATCGCTTATGTCAACCTAATTATGTCGTATGTCTCACTACAGCCTTCCTTCCACCAGTATAAGTGCTCTACTCTATCCACAAAATAACTCCACCTCCATGTGAGATGTAAGGATAATGTCAGTATAATTAAGACGATGCAGTGTCTGTGTAGACTCTGCCTTACTTACATCTGCTCCCGTGAAGAGCTGGGGGGTTGAATTTGCTCTTGTCTGGGAGCCCAAGTGAGAATTCCATGGGAGTTCCCTCCTCCCCGCTCCCTCGCCCCCGCCCCACTTCCAGAGGGAGGTCAAAGCTCAAGTGGTTTCTGACCCTGTTCCCAGCTCGGAGCCTGGGTGAGTGGCACAAGCAGCTCACTTCCCACTTGCTACTTAGAGCTGGGAATCCTTGTCAGTTTCATTGCTGCAGGCTCCCCCCTGCCTGGTAGTGAGAAACCCCGGGCAGCTTCCACCTGCTCCCAGTGGGAAATTGGGGAGTTTGCCAGACTGCAGAGATCTCAGGTGACTGTGGAGCAGCCGGGCTTCTATTAGGCAGCTGCCAGCAGAGCGGAGAGATCAGGCACTCAGGTCCCCACACTGCCCTCTTTGGTCCGTGGACGCATTCCTGGTGAGGACACACATCACTGACCCAAGGGAGGTCATGGGGATATACAGCCATTACGGCACAGATGAACTTAAATTTGTGATGTAGACATAGGCACCTACAGGAACACCCATGGAAAAAAGTATTGGGTGCTTAGCACCCACTGGCAGCTAGCGACTCCGCTTCCCCCCGTGCCTCCCGCCCACCAGCAGCCCTGCTGACCAACTCCTCTCCTCTCCTTCCCAACGCTTCCAGCCTGCTACCAACAGCTGTTCTGTGGCAAGCAGGAGGTGCTGGGTGAAGAGAGGAGCAGAGACAGGGCACTTTCAGAGGAGGAAAGGAACTGATAGGAAGAGGTAGGTGAGGGGGAGCAGAAGTAGGAAGTGTTGGGAGGGCAGAAACTAACAGACTAAACATATGGGAGACTCCAGTCCTGCAGCTCATGAGTCAATGTTGGTGGCCTTTGCTTCAGCTTCTGTTTCCAAAACAAAGATTTGTATTGTAATGGCCCTGAAATCATTCAGAATAAAAATCCTAGGTAATATACTTACTATAGTTTGTGAGCATGCCCTTGAAAACATACCAGGCTAAGAAAAATGGATTTAACGTAAACTGAAGTCTTTGTTGTTGTTGTATTTTACATGTGAATGTATGTGTGTTGTATCTGTTGCTACATTCTTGTTGAAGACTTCTTTTTTAAAGAAAGGATTGTTAATAACAGTGTGTAATGCGGCTTTTCTCTTAACTCAATTTTTGTCCACAGCACTTAGCCTTCTTTAATGAGAAAATCTCTCAGGGACATACTTAAAGTGTAAAGAAAACCAACTTGTAAAATGGTTTATTGATATATCAGGCAGCTTAAACAAGCACAGAATATTTTTAAGTTTCACTAATTGAAACATCTCTAGTTTTACAGGTTATGTCAATTTGAAGAAGGAAGGGGGAAGAGAGGGCTTGAGATTTTTGTTTTGTTTTGTTTTGAGTTTTCGGTATACCAAATGTTAGCATTTTAGTGGGAGTCAAAACTGAATTAAAATTCAGTACAGACAAAAGGGTGACTAGGAAATATTAATAGCTATTTCATTGTTACAGAACTGCCCATGAAGGTTACATCATGCTCTGTGTCAAGAAATACTACACACTTTAGCTCTCCTTTCATATTTACTAACCTCCAGACAGACAGGTTTCTTTACAAATGTGAAAAGAACATCATGTTCATGATTCTTAACTATTCACTAAATTCAAACCTAATGAAGTCAGTTGCATTGAGTAGTTTATCCTCTCTGCATCCAAGTGTTAGGGGAAGGGTGTGTTATGGAAATGTCATTACAAATTGTTCAGACTCATAAATGCTTTTCTGAAGTGATGGGTAAATCTCAACTGGAGTTCACACCTGTCAGCCCACATGTGAGAAACAGTTAAGAAAAAGAAAGAAAGCGAACGACCTTCAGAAAATTAGACCTCTTTGGTTTTATATGACTTTGCCAAGCAAAAACTTTTCCTACTATTCTGGTTTCTCTTCAGATCGAATAAATCTTTCACCTTTTACTAAACAAAAAACAAATATTGAGGCTTTTATACTTACACAGAGATCGATGCTCCGGTGATCAATCTTCTGGGATTCAATTTAGCAGCTCCTAACTACACCCACTAAATTGAATGCTGATGGCACTCCCATCGACCCTGGTTCTCTACAGGGTTACGAGGAGTAAGGGATGTCAATGGGAGAGTTTTTCTTGTTGACCTCCCACAGTATGCCCCCCCCGCCCAAGAAATTCAGTTTAATGTACTTTGATTCTAGCTTAGCGGTTCCCAACCTTTTCCAGATGGGGACCCATTTTGACAATTCGGGAAGACTTGGTGACCCAAGGCAATTCAAAAATGAGGGAAAGACGGGGGACAGGGCCACCTGGGGGGACACTTGGCAATCCTTTTGAAATGTAATGGTGTCCCATATTTGGGTCCCAACCCATAGGTTGGGAAACCCTGTAAAAATCTAGCTACACCATTCTTGTAGCTGGAGCTGTGTATTTTAAGTTGAATTTCCTGCTTAGTGTAGACCTAGTTTGACAGGCACTATAGAAGAAGCCTTATGGTCAGTATATCTCAGAGGATTCTTATCACCTCAGCAGCAATGGTGATTAACAGGGTCATCTGTAGAGGGGCAGCCCCCTTGCCCTCCACCTTGCCCTGCCTCTTCCCTCCTCTGCTCCGCCCCCCTGCTCTCATTGCACCCCTTCCCTGAAGCCTGTTCCCCAGAGAGACACATGTTAAGGAATTACTGGGGGGACCGGGCACAGGGCAGCAGCAGGACTCCCTCCCCCCCACTCCTTTCCCCCCTCCCCCCACACACACATTGTGGCAGCAGGGGCCACAAGAAGCAGAGCTATGTATAGATGCCATTAAAATATGCATGTATAGACGCCATTAAAATTAATTTGAAATAACGGCTGTTATTTCGAATTAACTTTGCAGTGTAGACATACCCTTGCTGTCTTCAGATCAAGGCTGGATGCTTTTCCAGGAGATATGCTTTAGCCAAACACGAGTAATTTGGCTAACCACAGGAGTACATGAGTGAAATTTTATAGCCTGTGAGATACACAAGATTAGATTAGATGATCTAATGGTCCCTTCTGGCTTTAATCATTATGAATCATTGCTATGATCTAACTGCCTGGTCTGGTATAACAAATCTATCCTTTGCAATTTTGGGAGAACAAGAGAAATAGCATCAGGTGCAAACTAGGAGAAAGAAAATTATTAACTTTAGCTCACCCAAAATGTCCTTTATGAGTCTCAATATGAGGACACTTTTAATCTAAGACTGAATGATTGGTGTTAATGATGTTTGGTACTATAACTCACAATTCATCATATGCTGCATGCATTATCATGTAACACAGCAGCGAGTATTATTATATTACAATTATAGTTTATATTAAAGTAATATTTCAGCCAAAACTACTGAAGGATGCAAAAATTATTGTGGCAAGTGATAATCTGAAAAACGTATTTCAAGAGGAAAAAAATACAGCGAAAAATGTATAATGGAAAATTTTAATCAACCACTTCTGCAATCCTCACTTCTGAGCATTCCTTGGCTTCAGCTAGTGTATCTGGACCTATTTGTCCTCTCAATTACAGCATTATTATAGATTGCTTTGGGATTATTGGATGAAAGATGCTGTGTGAGTAGTAGTTATTGTTACAGGAGTGCCCAGAATAATAGAAGTTAAAGTTGATATTATATAGTTATATGCTCATATAAAATACACAGTAGGAAAGAACATATACACCCCTTTACAAAAGACCTGGGGTTATATTATTTATGTTGTCTTTATTAGACTTTGATTTGAAGCAATTTTTAACCTGGTAGCCTGGAAAAGTTAAGCTAGCCCATACATAATAAAAAGGTGTTTTGTTTGTTTTGCCTTTGAGATAATACATACAGAGAGGGTATCTGCAGCAATAGCGGGATATATCAGCATGGACAATGAGTCTACTTGTATTATCTCCTGCACAATCAAGTTCTGTTAGTGTTTGCTATTGATCCAAGAAACTCTTACCTGATTACTAAAGTGTAGTTATTTATTTATTTATTCAGTGAGACAAAACCCCATGGAGACAATCATTTGTCTTAAGGAGAATGTGAAAAAAGGGCCTTAAAAGCAGGTACTTTGTGTGCTCACGTTTCAGACTAATTGACAGTTCAGTAGAAAGACAGATGCAGTCAGTAGAACTGGAAGAATGCTATATCTATACGAACCTAGAGCACTAACACTTGTTCCTACACCATTTAAGTCAATGAAACTGTTCCCATTGACTTGACTGGACACTTCATCAACCGTAAGGGTACATCGACACAGCAGTGTTATTTCAGAATAACTGATGTTATTTCGAAATAACACAGTGTGCATCTACACAGCAAGCCATAATTTCGAAATAAGGTCAAGCTGGAGGACTTCTTACTCCGACTTCTCAGTTCACAAAAAGTAAGGGAAGTTGAAGGAAGAGTGTTCTTTCTTCAACTTCCTGCTGTGTAAACAGCACCAAAAGCCGAATTAAGCTATTTCAACTTCAGCTATGCAAGTGCCATAGCTGAAGTTATGTATCTTAATTCGACTTTTGCCTTTCAGTGTAGATGTGCCCTAAGACAGCAAAGCACTGAAGCATGTCACTAATATGTATTGCTAATTGTATTACTGTAGCTCTTCCTTGCAACTTAAAGTCTTGCTTCTGTGGTTTCTGAATACTCAAGCCTGTGATTAAAGATGGGTCTGGGTTTTAGTGTTTTGCCAAATCAGAACCTAGAATAATAATAAATCCTGCAAATTCCTGATACAGATAGCCATCTTTTTAATCATATCTACTATGTATTTGAGAGGATTTTTCTGTTTGCTTGTCTGTTTCTTCTTCCTAAAATTTGGTATGCAGTTTCCTCTTATCATATCTTAAACAAGGTAAGGGTTTGGTTGTGGCAAACAAATGGGAGGTTTCTGGAATGGGATTGCTTCTCAGAAAACCATACAGAAAAGAGACAGATGCACTAGGCAGGTGAAAGGGGTTGGCTGGGGGTTCCCACTCCCCTTTGAAACTGTGCTAGCCCTGAGCCTCCCACCTCCCAGGCATCCTTTCAGAAGGGTGAGAGGGCTGAAACCCCCTCCCTTCCCTGCCCTGATTCATACAGGGCAGTTCAGTTCAGCTAAGTTCCAGTTCATTAGGGAATGAGGGGAAAGTGCACAGTTTGCTGCATTTCTCATTTTGGCTGGGGAGTGCTGGGGGCAGACAAACCTGGACCTGCTCCAGCTGGGAGACATGCACCCATCCCCCAGCCATGCCTGCTAGAGCTACAGCGGCCATGGAAAGATGCTTCAACCTGGCCTCAAGCTGCTTCAGTGAGAGAGGGATGGGTAGTCTTCTCTCCCTAGGACAGCCTGCATACAGAACCCCTCATGCCCAGCCCCACCCCAGAGTAATGATGTAAATGGCATATGCACATTTTCATTTTATTTTTCAAAAATAAAAAAAGTATAGAGTTAAGGATCAGAGCAATGCCAGGTAAATCTTCTAGTATGTATAAAAAAACACTCCACATGCTACATCTTACACTTTTCAAATACAGGCAGTCCCCGAGTTACGCGGATCCGACTTAAGTCGGATCCGCACTTATGAACGGGGCTTTCTCGCCCCGGAGCTCGCAGGCAGTGGGACTGCCCAAAGCACAGCGGTCCCATCACCTCGACCTCCGGGGCGAGAAAAGCTGCTCCGGGTGCCCCTGGTCTGCTGGGGACCATCTCCAGCAGACCAGTGACACCTGGAGCAAAGCCGGGGAGGTAGAGGGGTCCCACGCCTCTGAGGCTTTGCTCTGGCCTCAGAGGCACGGGACTCCGCTTCCGCTGCGGCTTTGCTCCCGGTGTCCCTGGTCTGCTGGAGATGGTCCCCAGTAGACCAGAGGCACTCGGAGCAAAGCCGCAGCGGTGGCGGGGTCCCGCGCCTGCCCGGCTTTGCCACAGCAAAGCCTCAGAGGCGCGGGACCCCTCCGCCTCCCCGGCTTTGCTCCGGGTGTCCCTGGCCTGCTGGGGACCGTCTCCAGCAGACCAGGGACACCGGGAGCAAAGCTGCAGCAGCGGCGGGGTCCCGTGCCTCTGAGGCTTTGCCAGAGCAAAGCCTCAGAGGTGCGGGACCCCGCCGCCGCTGCGGCTTTGCTCCCCGTGTCCCTGGTCTGCTGGGGGGGGGGCGCAGCTAGTGCGCCCCCCCCCCCCAGCAGACCAGGCTTTTGTTGTGGGCCCTGGGGTAGAGCAGCTGGGGTGATGCCAGGTTGGTTCTGCAGGGACCTACCTGGCAGCCCAGCTGTTCTGTCCCAGGCTCGAGATTCAGCCACTGTTGAAACTGATCAGTGGCTGATTCCAGGAAGCTGGGGGCAGAGCAATTCTGCCTCCAGCTTCCTGTAGTCAGCCCCTGGTCAGTTTCAGCAGCAGCGGCTGAATCTGGAGCCAGTTCCGACTTACATACAAATTCAACTTAAGAACAAACCTATAGTCCCTATCTTGTACGTAACCTGGGGACTGCCTGTACATAGAATCATACAACACTAGAACCAGAAGGGACCTTGAGAGGTCATCAAGTCCAGTCCCCTGCCCTCATGGCAGGATCAAGCACCATCCAGATCATCCCTGATAGATGTTTGTCTAACCTGTTCTTAAATATCTCCAGTGATATTTGATTTCTGCCTTGGCTGAGCTCCATAAATTCCTTAATGCCAAAACATTGAAAAAAATCACTTAAATAGCATTGTATTGTGTATTAAAACATGCAATGGATGTCTTCAGGTTTCCAGTATACCGTGGCCGGAGGTGGACTAGGGTGATTAGACAAAATGGAACAGATCTTCAGCTAGTGTAAATCAGCATCACTTCACTAACTTTTATGGAGCGATGGCAATTTACCCGGGCAGGATCTGATCCAGTAGCTCTAGGGCAATTTACAACTATTTCAAACTATTTGCTTGGCACCAGCTTCTCTACTTGGAAACAGATCACAGATAATATTTGCAAAACAGGAACAGTGATGAATTAAAGGAGGATTGAATAAAATCCGGGCCCTGTGGTTCATCGCAAGCTCTCTCACATTTTTCAGCAGACTCTATACTGTGAAGGGGACACCAGATCATTTCAAAAGGAATCCTTCCCTTGCATTCAGGTAATCCACATATACCCCTCGTGCTTTAATTAAATGATAGATATGATTGTTATTATTACTACAATATTACCTAGAGGCCATAGTCAAGACAGAAGGTGTTTGTACAGTGCCTAGAGCAATGGACCCTTTAAGAGACATCCCCTGCCCTAAAGCATTTTCAGTTTAAAAGACAAGGACAAGATAAAGGGTAGGAGGGGAAACAGAGGCTGAAGGAAGTGAAATAACTTGCCCAAGATGCTGCAGGAGCCAACTGTAGATTCCCAGGTCTCCTGAATCATATACCTTTCCCCAAAATCTGTCATTTTCCTGCATCTCTCAACCCAGTTGGCATAAGATATACCTACTGTCCCCCAAGTGTGCTCTCCCTCGCATGCATACCACTTCCTGCCAGCATATTTGGAAGGCTCAATTTTTTTAATGAATCTGAGACACATTCCCTATACTCCTGGGCTGAACAGAAATTCTAGAATTTCTGGAATTCTGGGAGTTCTACAATTTTGCCTCAGCCCATCTTTTTTAATCCAATCACAAAGATCACATCACAGAGAGAATGGCACATGATGAGAGTCATTCTTCATTTACTTTCTAAAGCAAAATGTGGTTAGTGATAAATAAAGTGATGTATTACACAGTTTTGAAGAAAATAGCAGTTTCAGGTGCTCAGTGACAAACTGATTCTATTGCCGTGTTATTTTTCCCATGGGACATAACAAATTAAATGACAAAGCCAAGTAGAGAGCAATGATAAATCTCAGTTGGGGCATTAATCAGCTTTCCTCTCATTTACCAACTTCTATTTAATGAGCTGACTATACCCAGTTTGAACAATAAACCTTTCATTCAGCAAGGTCCATAACTGTAATTTAAATGGCTTTCCTGAAAGTTGCCCTCTAGGCTTCAGGGAGATGATTCTAAGAGCTCCGTCGACATTGTACATCTTATATAATGGTGGAAAACTCAAATCCTGCTCTGAGTTGTAATTAGATAATGCCAGGAGAAATAGGTGAAAGGATCAGATGAACTGCAACTGGAGTAGGAGAAAAGTGCATGTGATATCACTGGGATACAGAATGAGCCCACAAACAAACAGCACTTCATGACAATTAAGGCATTAGATACTGTCTGGTAGGAAAATGAATATTTATGTCAAAGACAGTGAGACTATGTAGAGGAAACTAAGATGACTGACAGATATAAAAACAATGAGCTGTAGAGACTGGATCATGCACCAGTCATAGAAACCTTGACACTGTAAAATTCAAACTAGCACAAGGAAAGCAGTTTTTTCAGTCCCACCCAAAAACTATCCAACAGCCCCCATTTCCTGTTACTTAAGGAAGCAAATTGTGAAATGCATACTCACTGGGTTCATTTGGGTTTGTACTACAACTAAACCATGGCTCCACGGTCGCTGCCCATGCTACTGCTTTATACTCACATTAGCTTGATAGGAGCTAGTGCAAAATATGTGTATGTGAGCAGGGGAATCACACCTATAGCTCGTAGTGTATACATAGTCTGGGGCTACACCTATATTACAGCTGGAGAGGCCCTCCGGTGATCAATGTACTGGGGAAGTCAATTTAGTGGGTCTAGTGAAGATCCACGAAATTGACTGCAAATCATACTCCAGTCAACCCCAGTACTCTACCCTGAATGAGAAGGGTAAAGTAAGTTGATGGAAGAGTGTCTCCCATTGACACAGCACCACACAGACACCATAACAAGTCAACTTAAGATGCGACAACTCCAACTACATTATTCATGTAGCTGGAGGTGCGTAACTGAGATTGACTTACAGTGGTAGTGTAGATGTAGCGTTAGTGTACAGCATAGCTGTCATTGTAGATTGTGCCTGCAGAGACCAAAGATCATCCTCCATTTTGGAAGATGGGGATTTGGACAGCAGGGGACAGGACAGTGGCTGGATGAAGCAGGTACTGAGCTTCTCCTGGATGCTATTTGCATCTTCAACTCCCTTTCCCTTCAGCAGACCTGAAAAATGGAGCCCTTTGCAGACAAGCCTCCAGGCTAAAGGCAGGCCCAGCAAACAGGCCAGAGGGAGTCTTAAGGAGCATTGTCATATCAGTACTTCCCATACCCAAGGGTGACTCCGAAGACAGCTGTGAAATACAGTAGTAACAATTTTGTAATGGCACTTCTCGGAGACCACTAGAATGAGGGCAGCTGGGAGTGCAAGGGTGCTCTGCAGAACAAGCTGATGTTTCCCTTGTGGAAAGTATTGCTCGTGATTACAGCAAATGGGACTGATTTATGAATTAATACAGTATAATGAATCCTGAGTCAACTGATGCCACTGGCAACTGAACCATATTACATTAGAAGTGTTATCTGTTTACTGTTACATAAGAGGAAAAGCCTAGAGTGGAAAAAACCTGGAATTTGGCAATGTTATTTAAGCACATCTGGCAATTTTCTAGTCTGCGGGATTATCGCTGCTGGATATCAGGCTTTTAGAAAGTAGATCAAACAAAGAACTAGAGCAAGCTAGACTCAGAAAGCAAAGAGTCTGATTTATTTATTTATAACCATGTATTCACCTCTCAGTAGGTTTATAAACATACTTGACAAAGGTGTGTTTGGCGCAGTTCCTTTGGAGTAAAGATTTTGTTTATGTTAGGATTAGAACTATTCTAATGTAGATTAGTAGTAGTGATGGCTGATTCTCAGAAGTTCAGGTGGGGATCAGATAAACCTCGAAGAACTTAGATGCTTATGCAAAGTTTACCTGAACTATCTGTTCCCTGAAAACCTGGCAACAGTGAGAGTTTCTTGTGACATGTACATCTGCTTATAGAAACACTGCAGGAATGGCTTTGGTAGGCTGTTATGGCATTTCCTGTTCCAGCAAACCTTGAAATGCAAAAGCATGACAAAATGTGGGAAGGAAGTTATGTGCAAGGTTGGTTCTGATAGGGGATGAAGGCTCATAGGTGTGAAGAGGATTATTTTACCAAATGATTTTCTAATTAATGTTAAACATGTGGAACAGGAGTGGGGAACATCAGGCTTTGGCCCCTGGTTTGCCTGAATCTGGTCCCCAAGTCTCAGGGTGCCCCCTTCCACAAGCATTTGGGAGCCTGTGCTAGTGCTCTAACCCACCCTCCTACCTCTCCCCCCATACACACACACACACACACTGCCCCTGTGTAGGGTTGGAGCACACAAAAACTACTAGACTGGGCCCCCCTAGGTTCTGGTGTGCAAGGGGAATGTGGGGAGTGTCTTTCAACTTCTCACATGGGGGGCCACATCAGTAAGGGGGTTTGTTTTTCTTGGGGTTTTATGCTTCTCACTTGTGTCTGGGCCCCAACTGTTCTTTCTGTGAGTCAGTGGTTCCCAACCCAAAAAAGGTTTCCCACCCCAATGTAGAGCAACCTTTGACAAGTCTCAGATTTATCTTGTGAAGGATGGATTCCATATAGCTCATATAGTGACATCAAGCAAGTGTCATAGATGAATTATGTCATTAGAACACAAGATTGGCCATATGGGGTCAGACCAATGGTCCATCTAGCCCAATATCTTACCTTCCAACAGTGGTCAGTTTCAGAGGGAGTGAACAGAACAGAAAAATGTATTAAGTGATCCATACTCTCACTGAGTCCCATTTTCTAGCAGTCAGAAGTTTAAGGACACCTATGACCCATGTTGGCTAATAACCATAGATGAACCTATACACTCTGTGAACTTATCTAATTCTTTTTTTAAACTCAGTTGTACTTTTGGCCTTCACAACCTTATGTTCAAACATTGTAAAGAGATTCACGACTGACAAATAGCAAAATGAAATTGAAGGCTTTTAAGAATGGGTTGGGCAAATACCTGTCAAGAATTAGCTAAATTTACTTTGTCCTACTCAGTACAGGGGACATAACTTAATAACTTCTCACGGTCTTTTCTGGCCCTACATTTCTATGTAGTTTCCAATGGAGATGGAGGAATAAATCAGGAAAAGAAGTGTAGGGCAATTATCAGGCCTGGGCAAAATTAAACTGAGAGTGTGTCACATTTTGGACTATTCTATTCAAGCTATGTCAGCCCAATTATGTGGATCAGTTGCTCCTGCTATATTGGTGTGAGGAAAATTTTCTGGAGAGCTCAAAGGATCCCTCTTCACATGGCAATGCAGGAATCTGGCAAGACTATTGAGAGAGCACAGCTTGAAGCAGGTAGATATAAAGTAAATAACAAAAGAACCTATGTTTAATGTAATCTCTCCTTTAATGTAAAGAACAATATTGTTTATTATGACTTGTGTTATCATAAAGCATAGACAACTTAGCCATAGACCAGGAAGGACCCTGTTGTGCTGGTCACTGTACAAACACAGAACACAAAAGTCTCTATCACCACGCAGCTTACAGTGTAAGTAGCAATATTCCCAGTAGTATCTAAATGCCTTCTTGTATTGCACTAAGCAATATGGCTAGCCTGAGAGACTTGTGATTCAGTCTTTAGGATAAGAGGTGGTCAAAGGCCTATGTGCTGAGTTAGAATTCATCTGACTAATATAGATACATAACATTTCAATAAGCTTAACTGTGTCAGTCTGAAAAATAATCCTATATAATTTACAAACTTCTGTGGAAAGCGGAGACTCACTCCACATGCCAGGCTCTTCACTGCTAAACCCAGGGAAATAATTTTTCTTCAGAAGTCCACAGCTGGCCTTGATGTTACAAAGCTGTTGCCAGTTCATATTTCCAGTTAGAAGTCAAGATTTGAAATGTCTTTAGATAGCTATAAATGTCATAAGTCAATATTGAATCATTTTATTTTCCACCACAAATACCTGGAATAATAGTGATACTTCTCTGTGATTTGATTTTCTATTTGTGGATGCTCTTCTTTCTGGATAAGAGTGCCTTATTCTGGATCAGTTTTATTCACTTGGGTTACATTAATCCAAAATAAGACACCTGTAATCTGGAACAGAAGAGTCCATACATGAAATTAATTGGCAATAGATAATTTTAGATTTAAAATCATGCTCCATTTCAATCTGGATTAATTTTCATATATAGACAAACCTCAACATTAAGTTTCATTTTCTAACCCTGACACTCACAAATCAATAAAAAAAACTCCTACATCTACATGACTTTTTGAGATCCAGTGAAAACAACAACCCAAATATTCCAATCAGTATCCAGGAAACTGAAGCCAAATTTGTCCCTGAATTAATTGACTTCCTTAAGGTTCCAACTAGGCAGCAGGGCAGAGGAGCATGTGGGGTCAAAGTGCAAGTATCCCCTTTCTTTCTTACCTATTAAATGGCTGATTAAAGAGTGTAATGACATTGATGGCTGATATTTAAATTACCAAGGTTGGGTTACTGAATGAACCTTTCATTGCCACAAATAGCTCTTGCAGTTGTGATTCCAGGAGGTCTTTTATAAACACATATGCTAGAGACTTTTCTTTTTAAATGGAAGTATTGATTCTGAAGCACAAAGTGAAGCTCCCCAGGAAATATACTGACTAACTGAGACATCATGAATTAGTCCATACTGAATGCAAACCAAAGTTCAAAAATGAATCCTAGTCAAACCTAAGAAAAGTTCAGATCCAGAATGAGATCTGAATTCCTTGGCTAGCCCATTTCTTCATATTTACTGAATCCAAGCACTGGAACATAACCTTGAACTCTCAAGCTTGGATCTGGAGCAGCTCTCTCTCTGTTTCAGATGTGTTTCAAGTTTGATGAGAAGTTCTAGGAGGGCTCCTTTTACATGTACCCTGATTTGTTTGTCCTTACTTGAAACAGAGGCTGAAAGGTGTAACAAAGACAGAACTACTGCAGCTTGAGTGTCACTAGAAGCTTTTAACTGGCCATCAAGCAGGTTTAGAAGAGTAAAAAAAAAGACCACATAAAGTGTCATATGCCCCATCAAGAAAAAGTTCAATACATTGTACTTGCCTCTGATAATAAAACTAAATTGGAAAATGACTTTTTGTCCAGGAAAAAAATAGTTCTTGTCACATGAATTTATTTGGAGAGAAATATATTTAGTGATGTGCTTAATAATCATAGAATGAACTGTGTTTGGCAAAATAAATGTGTTGCAAATCTGCCAGAGTCAAAAGATTACTTTCAAAATATATTTATTAAAACAAAACAAAAACCCCCCCAAAAAATCAAGTCTCCCAGCCAAGCAACATGAAGCCAAAATGCTATGAATAAGGAGAATGGTGAAGAACTGTCTTTCTACCCATTAAAGAATTTAAGAATTGTAAAATCAGAAAAAAAAATGATCAAAACCACATTTGGCTTTAATATCATGGAAAAATAATTCCACACAGCTCTAACCGCTTGGTTTTTGTACATTAAGACCTTGTTTCAAAGGCAGGCAGACATTGCATATGCCATATACCAAAATTCAAGGGATTGTAAAGGACAAGAGGGTAACTTAAGTCTGACTAAAATATCAAGGTATCGGAGGTATACATTGAAACATTCTGTGTATATTAGTGTCTTTGGAACAAATGCAAATGGAGCAATGACAAATGGCATATATGCCCTAAGAATGATAATGTATTTGTTTGGTTTCCATAGAGAGGAAAGACTGTTGTTCATGATTTTTTGAAGACTAGCACAGCATGAGCAATTGTGGGCTCACTGCTCACCTACCCTTTACCAGAGGAAGATCTGGCTAGCTGTGTTTCCTAATGTTTGTTTATCAGAAATAACCCATTTACCAGTTGCTGAGATTTAGCCTCCCACCACAGTGGTCATGACTAATTTAAATGTTATTTTCTAATTTACCGCTGGTCTTCTACTTACAAACCATCTCTACATTGAGGCCAAGTTCCATTCTGGCCTCCAGTTTGTAGAACCTGATTACAATCAATGGCATTGCTTGGGCTGTGAGTCAGTAGTTTAATCCTAGATCTATTGACATCCCTTTGCAGACATCTGGGTTGAGACTTTCCAACCCAAATAAGGCAATTTAGCCACAATGTTCCCATTAATTTCAATGGAAGCTATGTAGTTTAATCTCCTAATCAGCCCTGACAGTTTTGTCTTTTCAATCTCTTATTGATAAATAATTCTGGTATAAACTTCCACCTATGTTAATTTCCTTCAAGGAAGCAGAGTACAAAGGGAACTGTAGGGTTTCTGCAGTTCTTTTAATTGTATTTTAAGCTGATCAGGCACAAAGTGAACATGGATCATGTGGCTGACTCTTTTGCTTTGTTATATAAAATGACTTAGGAAGGAATCCAGAAAAATCTCTTACTCTGCAACAAGAAAACCTAATTTATTAATCCATGTTAAGAATTCCATTTCACACTGTAAATATAATTCACATGTCAAGTGGGAGGCAATAATAGAAACAAAGGAGAATGAACAGAAAGTGTACATGAGAAATACTGACCCTTGTGAATACAATATCATTTACTTTTATATGAGGTCCTCAATGCTCAGTATTTCAAAGTGCTACACAATGAACTAAAGACAAAAGGAGGAAGGCACAAAAGGATGGTTCAGAGTAGAGAGGGACAGAGTTTAAAAGGCCAGCACAAAGAGTGACTCTCCAATGTAATGGAGAGTGATAAAGAGAGGAAAGAAAATAATAGGTGAAGATAATAGAAGCCGATGGGATATGAAACGAGAACTTTCAAGTGGAATGTGTCCATGGAAAACTTAAAATACCACAAATGCAAATGTAAACAAAAAATAAATACCTGCAAAAATATATTCTATATAAATGAAGTATCAACAGCGCTATCAATTTCAGAAGCATTCACTTTGTCCAAGTATCCTCTCCTTACCTACCTAGTGACCTTTCTTTTAATTGAGAGAGAGAGAGAGAGAGAGATGAAATCCAGACATACGACATAGTATCAGCATATTGTCAATGGCCTATAACTATGTGGCCACTCCAGGATATTCTTCGGAAATTACAAGTTGAATGGAACTCACTAATTCTCTTGTGTTTGCAGGTACGAAGATGGATTAAGAGCCCAATGGTCAGCATGGAAAAGCACCAGAACACCAACCTCAAATACACTGGGTCCACTGTGATGCACATCCCTCAAGGGGAGCCAGAGCTTGAGTCTTCGCTGTGCCAGACATGCCTGAGTGACCGCTCTTTCCAACCAGGGATTGTTCCTCAGGAGACAGAGTCGTGTTCCTGGGAAAGCCACAGAAGTTGCAAAGTAAGTTAACCTCTTCCTCACTAAGGATTAAATAATGAGCAAGCATGTACAGGATGGATTTCTGATGGGGAAAAGTCAAGAGAGTATTTATAGACGAAAGGTTTGTGGCATTTTGGCTTTTTATATCAGCTTCCAATTTAGAATGCATTTGGAGTACTTACAATTATTATGCTTCCAATTGCAGATGGGATGAGACTGATATACCAAACCCAAATTGATATCATTGTTTGGTGTGTGCAAAACTCAGGACCCACTGAGCTTGATCCAAAAATCAATGGAGAGATTCCCATTCAAGAGATTTCAAGAGATTTTGACCCAGGCTCCGTATTTTTTTGTTACCAAAGGGAGTAAACTACTAGGAATTATGTTACAGACTGCTAGCTCTTTTGGGCAGGGATTATATTTTATTTTGTGTTTATATGACACCTAGCACAACGGGTGTCCTGATCCATGTTCTGAGGCATTGCAATAATAATAGTAATCATAAATAATAATTCGATTCTGAGAGAATTTAAATGAAAATCAAAGGACATCAAGTGCATGTTAGCACCTGAAATGCAGGGATTTTGTGGAGGACTAAATCAAACGTCTGACTATCCAAAGCTGCAGGGTCAGAATTTATTGGTGATTCATGGAGACATATTTTAGACCAGTGTTCCTCAAAGTGGCCCCTCTTGGTGGGAAATGGTGAACCAGAGCCAATGGGAGCTATGAGGCTCTAGGGCTACAGACCCTTTAAGTAAACAAAGTGGCATGGGCCCCTCCCAGACCCTGCACCTCCTCTTATACCCCAATCTTCTGCCCCAGGTCACAATCCCTTCCAAAACCCAAACACCCTCCCAGACCCTGCACCTCCTCCATTAATATCATGGAAAAGAGCAGCCCTTGACCACTTACTAAATTCCTATAGTGGCCCCCAATCAAAAATTATTGCCCACCCTTGTATTAGACCCTCCTTTAGTTCCAAGTGATTCACATCTGGAAAATCCAAACACCAGGAAACAAAGTTATGTTCAGATGCAATTGTCTTTTATGAAAATATTTGCACAAAGAGAACTCAAAACCCACACAAACATGCAGGAATCTGAAAGCTAAACAAATAATCATAGTTCCAGCTAGGAAACTGAGTAAATGTGACAATGCTGTCCCTGATTAGCATATACTGAGGCACCGTCACAAATGTTCATAGCAGAAATATTCTTCATGACAGATCCACTGCATTTTATGCAGACAAGGGGCAAGAGAGAGAAATTAATTTAATAGATATAATGAAGCATATAATACCACCGAAGGCCAGCAAAGGCTATTACAATGAAACATAAGTACAAGGTGATAAATTAAATACTCCATTTGCCTTTGTTAGCTGAAAATGAATTTTAGGCAGGCTGAAACTTTTAAAAATTAAAGCATGAAGACAGACGATTCTGAAAATTGTTATGTCTGCAGTGAATCATATGCATTCCTGTACAGTTACATGAAAGGGCTCTACAACTGGTTTTCATTAGGTTTGCACATGCATATGGGACAGATTTGGCTGAATGAGGATTTCCTCAGACCTCTCTGCCTCTTTCAACAACTAAAGGATGCTTAGTCAGCAGCAAAAGGACATTTTACATGTTTATTAAGTTTGGAGATGATATGAAGCTGAGAGGGGTTGCAGCTGCTTTGGAAGATAGGGTCATAATTCAAAATGATCTTGACAAACTGGAGGAATGGTCTGAGGTAAATAGGATGAAGTTTAATAAAGACAAATGCAAAGCACCCCACTAAGGAAGGAACAATCAGGTTCACATGTACAGAATGGGAAGAGACTGTGTAGGAAGGAGTACTGCAGAAAGGGATCTAGGCGTCATAGTGGAACACAAGCTACATATGAGAAAACAATGTGATGCTATTGCAAAAAAAGCAAACATGATTCTGGGATGCATTAACAGGAGTGTTGTGAGCAAGACATGAGAAGTCATTCTTCCACTCTACTCTGCGCTGATTAGGCCTTAATTGGAGTCTTGTGTCCAGTTCTGGGCACCGCATTTCAAGAAAGATGTGGAGAAATTGGAGAGGGTCCAGAGATGAGCAACAAGAACGATTCAAGTTCTAGAGCAGTGGTTCTCAAACATTTTGGGTTCCAGAGCCCTTTACATGCATAAACATTTATGTGGAGCCCCAGCGGTCCACTGATTGTATGTGTTGTACCTATTGATGTTTCCAGTTTGTCAGCTTCGCGGAGCCCCTGGAGATGTTTGTGAAACATTGTTCTAGAGAACATGACCTATGAAGGAAGGCTGAAAGAATTGGGCTTGTTTAGTTTTTAAAGGAGAAGACTGAGAGGGGACATGATAGCAGTTTTCAGGTATCTAAAAGGATGTTACAAAGAAGAGGGAGAAAAAATTTTCTCCTTGGCCTCTGAGGAGAGGACAAGAAGCAATGAGCTTAAACTGCAGCAAGGGAGGTTTAGGTTGGACATTAGGAAAAACTTCCTAACTGTCAGGGTGGTTAAACACTGGAATAAATTGCCCAGGGAGGTGGTGGAATCTCCATCTCTGGAGATATTTAAAAGCAGGTTAGATAGACATCTGTCAGGGATGCTCTAGACAGTACTGGGTCCTGCCATGAGGGCAGGGGACTGGATTTGATGACCTCTTGAGGTCCCTTCCAGTTCTAGTGTTCTACGCTGTTTTGGAAATAGGGTTGCCAATTTTTTAATGGCATAAAACAGAACAATTTAATCCCACCCCTTTACTGCCTCTTCCCAGAGGCTCCACATCTGTTCTACCCCCTTTGCCTTCCCTTCCCTCACTTTCATCAGACTGGGACAGGGGTTAGGTTATGGGTGAGAGTGAGGACTCCAGATTAAGGTGTGGGCTCTGGAGTGGGCCCTGGGATGAGTGTACTAAGAAAAAGGCCTGAAACATAAGCCCAGGTATCACAGGCCTAGTATAAGGCCTGAAGCCTAGGCCACAATGATTAAGGCTTTGCTAATGTAAAGGCAAGTGAAGCTGTGAGCAAGAGGCAGGCCCTGTTTCACAGAAGTTGACAAGAACAGGGCTGATATTAAGAAGCACTCATACCTAAGAGGTACTAAGTACAGGCCGTAAGCACATTCCAGAGGGGTTGTACCAGAATACTTTGTGAAGAAACATCTCAGTACCAACAGACACCCTCCAGATAACAGGAACATACTGACCCAGGTTCATTACTGGGTCTAAACTTACAGCATAATAGATAGTGATCAACCCCACATGTGCAAGATAATGGGTGGATGTAGGTACCTCAGAGGGTGGCAACCTGATACATGTAACTTGTTTGTACCAGTGTATAAAAGTGTACCCCAAAGAGTTGTCTTTGTCCAGACATGGGGGCAGTGTCTCCTTCCTGGCACTGACTGAGCTGTCCATTGTCAGGGGATACACATGTAGTGGTTCAGTAGTCTCTACTGACAACTATTATTGTACTTTGACAATAATCCTGGCCTGGTGTCTTCAATCCTTATCTGATTTTGTGGTCTTTGGGGGCTCTCTCGAAGTCTGCTGTGGTGGTTATTTGTGCACGTCAACATGACACATGGGGATAGCACACACATATAGCTGAATGGTTATCATACCTGAAGGAGAGGAGCTCTGTCAGGATACCACAATGGTGACTTTTTATTACAACAATAGGGAGTTTGAGATATCAGAGGGAGCTGAGGGCTAGGGCAGAGGTTAGTGTGTAGGGAGTCATGAGGACTCCAACTGGGGGTATGGACTCTGGGGTGAGGTAAGGTATGAGAAATACAGTGTGCAGGAGGGGCTTCAGGATGTGGCCAAGGGATTTGGGGTATGGGAGGGACTCAGGGGTATTGGGACAGTGGGTTGGCGCTGAGTCTATTTTTGTGATTTGTTTGAAAATTCCATGAACCTGCATGGCCCTCCTTCCTGATCACCTTCTCTGACAGAAGCATGAAGCCTGCGCTGCTTTGCGCTATTGTAATGAGCATTGCAAGCACAGGACACATGATCCTCAGGTATTTGCAGAGCAGCAAGAAGAACTGCATCAGCAACATGACCGTTTGGTGGAGCACAGGTTGCTGTGGGACAAAGCAAGAACCAATTCAAGGTTGTTGATAGCATTCATGGAGTAGCTGCTGATGGTGAACAACCAGTTCTGGGCATGAGAAATGAGCACCAACTGATGGAATCACATCATAATATAGGCTTCTGCTGACAAGCTATGGCTGCACAACTTTTGAATGCATAAGGCTGCATTCCTAGATCTGTGTGTTGTACTTCCCACTCTAGTGCAGGGACACCAGAATGAGAGCTGCATTGACAGTAGAGAAGCCAGTGGCAATTGCACTGTGGAAAATTGCAATGCCAGATTTCTGCTTGTCTATGGGAAATAATTTTGGAGTTGAAAAATCCACTGTTGGGGTTGTTGTCATGCCACATGTGCAGGGCTATTACCTGTCCCCTGTGTCATAAGCAAACTGTCCTTCATGAGTACTCCTACTTAACTCTACAAGGGAGTGAAAAGAAGATAACTCCTGCCCCTCGTTGTAGCGCTGCCTCTTCTAGTATGAGTAAATTAAGGAGAAGTTGATAGATGTGTACTAAGAAGTTGGGGGTGCCACCATTCCGTCACTGTAATAGGAAATATTCACATACCCAAGATTTTTCCCTGCATTGGGCTCACCCATGTTCAACTGCTGGCACTGACTGGGCTGTGATGGAGTGTCAAAAAGGTTATGGTTAGTGGCATAACTGAACCCTTCAGCCACATGTTCCTTCATCCTCATCCTGACTGTACACAGCAGAGGACTGTGTGTTGCGATTCTCAGAGGCATCTGTGGTGCTGGGGGGTAGGCAGGGCCATCCCAAAAGGGATGTGGGATGCAGGTCCCACTTTGAACTAGGCCCCAACTCCTCTCTGCCTCTTCCTGCTCTGTTCCGCCCCTGCCCCCACCTCCACTCCACACCTTCCCTCGTGCTCTTTCCCAAACAATGTGATTCAGGGGACTAGCAGGAGGCTGGTGCCAGCAGCAGAGGCTGGGCCCCCCAGCACTCACCAGAGGCAGAGGGAAGCAGTGTGACCCAGACCCAGCCCATTCTGCCAGTTCCCAGACAAGTAGCTGAGAAGAGGGGCCTTGGAGGAAGGGGTCAGACCACCACCCACACTCACTGGTGGTGGGAGGAAGTGAAGCGACTGTGGGAGCTGGTAGAACAGAGGAGGCTGGGGCTAGGTCACTTAATTTCCTGTTGCCACTGGTGAGTGTGGGGGCAAGCCTGACTCCTGCTGCCGGTGTCAGGCCCACTGCTAATCTGCTAGGTCATGACACTTGCAGGAGAAGGCTTAGAGGATGGAGTGGGGTCCCAGCCCATTCCACTCAGCTTTGCCAGCTTCCAGCTGCATCACTCCTCTTCCCACTGCTGGTGAGTGCAGAGGCAGGCCTGACCATTGCTGTGGCCCAAGATCCCCCATTAGTTCTCCAGGCAACCCTGGGCCCTCCAGGGCCCCCCAAAGTATGGGGGCTGGAGTGGTTGACCTGAACTGTCAGGTAGATGGGACAGCTCTGGGGGTAGATGGTAGGGTCTACACACACACACACACAAAATGCATACAACTCTTTCTAAAGGTGTCTTGGCACTACATCTATTGATACATCTGCTGCAATTCCTTTGTTTTCATAGTGAGAATCCCTCTCATATTTCTTCCCCATGCAATCTGCTCATGGATGTTCACATTTCTATGGCTGGTCTCTAACTGTGCCTGCGTAGCCTCTTCTCCCCACTGGCCCAGGAGATTCCATATCTCCTGTCTATACCACATCAGAGCACAGTATGGTCAGCTGGGCAGTTTTACACCATAACTGAGAGCTAGCTGCTGGGTATGCTCACCAAGATGAACAATCAGGAAAGAGACTTCAAAAATGTATGAGGTTTTAAAGGAGAGTGGGGAGAGTAATCTAGTCTCTCTTAGCCCTGTGCAGTGGTGTTCACAATTGCATCAAACTAGTCAGCATTGGGTATTGTGGGACAGTTGCTGTAAAACTGTTAGGTTTCACATAGATAATGCAGTGTCTATATTCACACTACATCAATACATTACTGCATTGCCAAAACAGGGCACTTACACTGGAGGGAGATAAATTTAAATGTGGACACACGCACAACTAGATCAAGACAAGGTGGTTTATGGTGACCTAATTTTGTAGTGTCAATCAGACCTAATACTACTATAGAAGGGGAAATTGAAAATATTAGAACTACTTAGTTTGGAAAGGAGAGCTCTCACCCACAAGAGTGACATTTTTCAAGATGATCAATTGAGCATCTCCATTAACCTTTTTCATATATGTAAACAAGCAAACAGTCAATACAATTAAAAGGGAAAAAATTTAAAACCAATACAAGAAATATATTATATGCAATACATAATTAACTTGTAGAACTCACAACCATCACATATTATTGAGGCCAGAAGTTTAGTAAGACAGAAAAAAAGACTAGACATTTATGTGGATAAAAAAAATGGTAATTGATAGTTACACTGGACAGAAAATGTCTAAGGGACATCAACACTCATGATTCAAGACATAATCTGACCACTTACACCCCACATTCTCAATACTTTTTAGTATTTATGCCTAGCTGCCCGAGGGGGAAATCTCTCCATAAACATATTGTAGCGGTTTCACTCACTTTTTTTTCTTTTCACTCATCTCTTCCCTCCAGGTGGCCAGTTGGGGGAAGTAGCTGGCTGCTCAGACTCGCCTCATTTGGGTGTGTTGGTGGCTTCAGGGCACTGCCCTTTGGCAGTGACCACTCCTCGGTTGCTCCGTACCCCCCTTCTGGGGGAGAGTCCATGTTGTTGTAGTCCGCTTCTCCTCCAGGGTCCTCCTGACACTCAGGGACCCCCAGTTCTTCTCCTTGGGGACTCCTAACTCCCCTCACGCTGTCCTGGCCTCAGGCCCCCTGCCAGTCCCTTAACAGCCCCTCCGGGCAGACCGCAGGATCTCCAGGCCTTTGCTCCCTGGCCACAGGTGCACCTCTGCCTGCCTGGTTGCCTCCTGGACTTATGGGCTGGGGTTTCCCTGGCTCAGCCTCTCCCTGACTACCGCAGCTGCCTCCTTGCTAACTGTGGCTGCCTTCTACGTGGCCCGGCCCTTTACGGCTGCCTCCATTGCTCACCCTAGCCCTTCATGACTGCCTCCTATGCAGTAATGGGCCTCCGGCCATGTAGCCTGGGTTCCTCCTGCCTCAGCTTCCCCAGTCCTGCCCCTTCCGGGGAGGCTCCTTCTTCCTGGCCCCCAGGTCTTAACTGCTCTCTCCTCCAGAGCAACAGGCAGGTAGCTCTCTCCTCCCAAGAGCTGCCCGCAGCTGGGCTCTCCTAATTGCCCACAGCTGGGCTCTCCTCCCTCCAGCTCCTTGGCCCCTTAAAGGGCCAGGGCAGGGCAACACCCTGCTACAATATATTTTAATAATTCCCCATTTTCATGGTTTCACAACTTC
The DNA here is from genome assembly GCF_049634645.1 of Pelodiscus sinensis. NCBI lineage: Eukaryota > Metazoa > Chordata > Testudines > Trionychidae > Pelodiscus > Pelodiscus sinensis. The sequence continues at coordinate 95,771,381 of NC_134713.1, read as the reverse complement.
CTCTTACGAATCCAGTCAATGTATCCAGTTGATACTAGAGAAAGGAAACAAGGTCTGGTCTGGTATTGCATATTTAACCATGGTAACCCTTATGTTTCTAGTATTCTGTGACCTTTATTTTATTTTCTACCATCAATAAGTAAGCTCAAGTTCATTTCATCTGACAAAGTGGGTTTTGCCCACAAAAGCTCATAGTATACATATATATATTGTTAGTCTCTAAGGGTACGTCTAGACTGCACTCCTTTTTCGACAGAGGCTTTGACAACAGATACTGTCGACAAAGCCTCTGTCAAAAAAGAGCATCTAGACTACAACCAGTACTGTCGACAAAGCAAGCCGCTTTTTCGAGAGAGTCTAGACGCTCTCTTTCGAAAAAGCACAGTTTGCATGCAATAGCGCATTTTTTCAACAGAGAACTATCGAAAAAAGGCATTATTCCTTGTAGAACGAGTGTCAACAAAACCCTGTAGTCAAGACACACCCTAAGGTACCACGGGACTCCTCATTGTTTTTAAAGTTACAGATTAACACAGCCACCCCTCTGAGATCAACACATAAAATCAGACATAATATTGTGCTCCAGAAATACATATTACAATGTTGTCTAATGTCGAAAAGTAGACTTGGAAGAATGAAGGGTTCAGTATACTTTTGGACAAGCAATCAAACTGTTCAATAAGAGTGCTTTATCCTTGTCCTTTTATTCAGTAAACCTGGCTGCAAAGAGTTTACATTATCTGAGTTATCATACATGCTAGCCATGGTTTAAGTCTGCAAATAGAAAACTCATTTTTGCAAACATAGCTCACAGCTATTTCCTAAATAGTTGGTTTCTAGTTGACTAGACTAAAGCTCTTTTAGCTATTGATATAAATGTCTAGCTAATGGGTTTTGATGGAATTTGTGACTGAGTACATCTGAGTGCATGTGTCTGTGTGCATGTGTATTGGTGCCTGCCCATATGCGGTATGCACCTGTGAATGTGCATGTGTGCAAACACATAGGAACAACACTGATTAAAATTTGGTTTTATTGAAGGCACTATAGCTTTAGAAAGAGAAAAAGCAATTTCTATTTTCTTCTTTGCTGAACTCCCAGCAGCTGAGAAAGTCAGCTGTGAAAGCAACATGCAAGTGAGCTGGGATAAGGCTTTATTTCAAGGATTAAATCTAAATACAGTATGTACTTTCGTGGATTTATAATGGATTGATACAGGGTTATTATGGATAATATTTATTTAGATGAGTCAGAAATGTTCAACACAATGGAGTTTTCAAATGGAAATGGCAAAGAACAGTTTCCAAGTGCACGGGCTAAAATTATATATAATGTCAACATTCAGCACAAACAGCATTCAGAATAGCACACACAGGCTGTGGAGGGGGGTATGCCATTCCAAATGACAAAGCAAATAACTATCCCAAAGAAGGCTTATCAAGCAGTTCCATGACTCAAATCTGTAATGTAGTATGCCAGTTACCTGCTTTACATATAAGGGATGAAGGACCAAGCATTTGTAATCAGGAATCTTGTTAAGTGACATAAATTTAATAAATTAACTGCACTAGCTGTTTCAAGACACAAGTTTTCCTCCTTCTTGAATGCTTGTTTAACACTCATAAGAATCATTCAAATGTTCAAATTTTGAAGCAAATTATTTGCCAGGCATTAGTATGCTCTTCTTTAGGGTATTACAGGAAACTGAAAACTCATTTATAGTAACATAGCCAAGCCTTTCACTACCTGTTTCAAAAATGGTGTCACTTTTTAGCAAAATAATAATTGATATTTATAGATCATCTTTTTATTCTTACAATAGCAAAGTACCTCACTAATTCTGTGCACACCGCACCAGCTGGCACTGTAGCAATGACCTGGCATGCAGGTGGGGGTGTCAAGTTTTGGCCAGGATTTCTAGGACAACTTTCCACTGTTCTAAAACATGCCTTGTCATATTGTATGGTCATTCAGTACAGACAAGGAACTTTGTTTTTAAATCCTTATCTGAAAGAGTAATGCATAATGAACAGCATCAAATTTAATGTATCCAACATAGAGGAATGTAGGGCTGAGCCTGGAGTCATGACTATGACTGAATACAAACAGATGGTTTCAGGAGTCACAGGTGTTTAAAACCTGAGTTCAAATATGTAAAGCTAGGTCCCTGAAGTTAGGCTCCTAATCCATACTCAGGGTCCTAATAATCCTAATAAGGGTCCTTGCTGATTTTCAAAGGTCCTAAGCACCTCATTGACTTTACCAGCTACTGCAGATGCTTGGTATATCTAAAAATCAAACACTTATTTAGACACCTGAATACCCAACTTTGAAAACATTGTTTCTTGAGCCATGATACCTAGCTTTAATACTATACTCTCCTCCCCTAGTGCCACCAAAAGTAGGTTCAGAAATGCCAAGTGGAATATATGTTTGCATATGACCTACACTCTTTAGTTGTGGTTTGTGCATCTCAAGTCATGAATGAACCATAAGTCCATTACCTTTAAAAAGGACATGGTTTTCCTTTAGGTATTCTCAGGGATGGCAGTGTTGCAGTAATGTCTTATTAAAAATCATAGATTAATAGCAAATTAGCTATGTATATTAATTACACGATAATGCAAACAAAATATTTTAATTTCAATTTCACCTGACTGTAAAAATGGCACTGTAATGACTGCAGGCTAATTTGCAAATGGGAGATGCCAAACTTCCTGAATGTATTGTAGTCAATATGTTAAACAGATGTTTAAAGTACTTTAATCTGCCATCCAGACTTGCAGTCTCGAGAAGTGTGCTACTTACCGGGAGCTCGCATTCAGGATGTGACCAAGGGTCTTCCAAAAGTGATTAAACCTTTGGATCGCAGCCCCTTCATGTTTCTCCATATAGGAACTAACGATACAGCCAAGAATGACATTGAGCGGGTCACAGCAGATTACGTAGCGCTGAGAAGAAGGATCAAGGAATCTGAAGCGCAAGTGGTGTTCTCGTCAATCCTTCCAGTTGAAGAAAAAGGTCCGGATAGGGATCATCGAATTGAGGAAGTAAATGCGTGGTTGCGCAGGTGGTGTCAGAGAGAGGGCTTTGGTTTCTTCGACCATGAGACTCTGTTCCGGGTACAAAGTTTGTTAGGAAGAGATGGAATCCACCTAACCAAGAGAGGAAAGAGCATCTTTATGGGCAGGCTTGCAAACCTAGTGAAGAGGGCTTTAAACTAGGCTTATTGGGGGATGGTGACCAAAGCCCTGAGGTAAGTGAGGAAGTTGGACACTGGGAAGAATCATAAGGAGTAATGATCAAAAAAGGAGGACCCCTGATTCAGATGGAGAAGGTAGGGCCATCAACTGGTTATCTAAGGTGTTTATACACGAATGTGAGAAGCCTGGGAAACAAACAGGAAGAATTAGAAGCCCTGGTCCAGTCGAAGAACTATGATTTGATTGGAATAACAGAAACTTGATGGGATGACTCGCATGACTGGACCACTGTCATGGAAGGGTATAAACTGTTCAGGAAGAACAGGCAGGGGAGAAAAGGAGGAGGAGTTGCATTGTATGTAAGAGAGCAGTATGATTTCTTGGAGCGCCAATATTTAGAAGGAGAAAAGACAGTTGAGAGTCTATGGGTTAAGTTTAGAGGTGGAAGCAACAGGGGTGATGTTATGGTTGGTGTCTGCTATAGACCATCGGATCAGGTGGATAAGGTAGACAAGGATTTCTTTGGACAAGTGAGAGAAGCGTCCAGATCTCAGGCCCTGGTTCTCATGGGTGACTTTAATCAGCCTGACATCTGTTGGGAGACCTATACAGCAGTACACAGACAATCCAGGAAGTTCTTGGAGAATGTTAGGGATAATTTCTTGGTACAAGTGCTGAAGGAACTGACATGGGGTCATGTGCAGTTTCACTTGCTGCTCACAAACAGGGAAGAACTAGTAGGGGAAGTAGAGGTGAGTGACAACCTGGGAAGCAGTGATAATGAGATGATAGATTTCAGGATCCTGACCAAAGGAAGAAAGGAGAGTAGCAAAATACACACGCTGGACTTCAGAAAAGTAGACTTTGACTCCTTCAGAGAACTAATGGGCAGGATTCCCTGAGATGCTTACATGAAGGGGAAAGGAGTCGAGGAGAGCTAGCAGTATTTTAAAGAAGCCTTATTAAAGGCACAGGAAGAAACCATCCCGATGCTCAGCAAGAAAAGCAAATATGGTAGGCGACCAGATTGGCTTACCGGGGACATCCATGGTGAGCTTAAACAGAACAAGGAAGTTTACAAGAAGTGGAAACTTGGACAGATGACTAGGGAGGAGTATAAATATATTGCTCGAGAATGCAGGGGAGTTATCAGGAAGGCAAAAGCACAATTGGAATTGCAGCTGGCAAGGGAAGTGAAGGGTAACAAGAAAGGTTTCTACAGGCATGTTAGCAATAAGAGGGCGATCAGAGAGGGTGTGAGGCCCTTACTGGATGAGAGAAGTAACCTAGTGACAGATGATGTGGAAAAAGCTGAAGTACTCAATGCTTTCTTTGCCTCTGTCTTCACAGACAAGGTCAGCTCCCAGAAAAATGCACTAGACAACACAGTATGGGAAGGAGGTGGACAGCCCTTTGTGGGGAAAGAACAAGTTAGGAACTATTTAGAAAAGCTGAACACACACAAATCCATGGATCTGGATTTAATGCATCTGAGGGTACTGAGGGAGTTGGCAAATGTCACTGCGGAGCCTTTGGCCATTATCTTTGAAAACTCATGGAGATCAAGAGAGATCCCAGATGACTGGAAAAAGGCAAATGAAGTACCCATCTTTTAAAAAGGGAAGAAGAACAATCCAGGGAACTACAGACTAGTCAGCCTTACCTCAGTCCCTGGAAAAATCATGGAAGGGATCTTCAAGGAATCCATTTTGAAGCACTTGGAAGAGAGGAAAGTGATCAGGAATAGCCAACATGGATTCATGAAGGGCAAGCCGTGCCTGACCAATCTGATTAGCTTCTGTGATGAGGTAACTGGCTCTGTGGATACGGAAAGTCAGTGGATGTGATATACCTTGACTTTAGCAAAACTTTTGTTATGGTCTCCCACAATATTCTTGCCAGCAAGTTAGAGGAATATGGATTGGATAAATGGACTGTAAGATGGATAGAAAGCTGGCTAGACTATCGGGCCCAACGGGTAGTGATCAACGGCTTGATGTCAGGTTGGTGGTCGGTTTCCAGCGGAGTGCCCCAAGGACTAGTTCTTGGACCAGTTTTGTTCAACATCTTTATTAATGACCTGGATGAGGGGATGGATTGCACCCTCAGCAAGTTTTCAGATGACACTAAGCTAGAGGGAGAGGCAGATACGCTGGAGGGCAGGGATAGGGTCCAGAGTGACCTGGACAGACTAGAGTATTGGGCCAAAAATATCTGATGAGGTTCAACAAGGACAAGTGTAGAGTCAGAAGAATCACAAGCATTGTTACAGCCAGGGACTGACTGGCTAAGTAGCAGTTCTGCAGAAAAGGACCTGGGGATTACAGTGGATGAGAAGCTGGATATGAGTCAACAGTATGTTCTAGTAGCCAAGAAGGCTCATGGCATATGAGGGTGCATTAGGAGGAGCATTGCCAGCAGATCCAGAGAAGTGTTTATTCCCCTTTATTTGGCTCTGGTGAGGCCACATGTAGGCTACGTCTACATTGGCAAGATTTTGCGCAAATACTTTTAACACAAGAGTTTTTGCGTTAAAGTATTTGCACAAGAGAGAGTCTACATTGGCATGTGCTTTTGCGCAAGAGATGTGCTTTTGTGCAAAAGCATCCATGCCAGTGTAGATCCTCTCTTGCGCAAGAAAGCTCCGATGGCCATTTTAGTCATCGGGCTTTCTTGCACAAGAAATTCATGTTGCCTGTCTACACTGGCCTCTTGCACAAGAACACTTGCGCAAGATGGCTTATTTCTGAGTGGGAGCATCATAGTTCTTGAGCAAGAAGCACTGATTTCATACATTAGAACATCAGGGTTCTTGCGCAAGAACTGGTGGCCAGTGTAGACAGGTGGCAAGTTTTTGCGCAAAGGTGACTACTTTTGTGCAAAATCTTGCCAATGTAGACGTAGCCCCAGAGTATTGTGTCCAGTTCTGAACCCCCCACTATAGAAATGATGTGGATGTATTGGAGAGGGTCCAGAGGAGGGTGACCAAAATGTTTAGGGGGCTGGAACGCATGACCTATGAGGAGAGACTGAGGGATTTAGGTTTGTTTAGTCTGAAAAAGAGAAGAGTGGGGGGGGATTTGATAGCAGCCTTCAACTTCCTGAAGGAAGGTTCCAAGAGGATGGAGAGAGGCTGATAACATTAGTGACGGATGGCAGAACAAGGAGCAATAGTCTCAAGTTACAGTGGGAGAGGTCTAGGTTGGATATTAGGAAAAACTATTTCACTAGGAGGGTCGTGAAGCACTGGAATGGGTTACCTAGGGAGGTGGTAGAATCTCTATTCCTACAGGTTTTTAAGTCTTGGCTTGACAAAACCCCATCTGAGTTGATTTAGTTAGGATTGGTCCTGCCTTGGGCAGGGGACTGGACTTGATGACCTCCTGAGGTCTCTTCCAGCTCTATGATTCTATGATTCTATGACTTCAGAGATTGGGTCAGGAGCCTGGAGCAGGTTAGTCTATATGAAATTAAACCGGAATTCATCAACCTTTGTTGTTAGACTGACTTATTTCCAATTCACTAATTGCATGTTGGTTTATTTTTATTGTCATGTCTTTTGATGGGACTTTGATATGTGTGTTTAACTTGGTTGGAGGCAAATCAGGACTGGATTATAGAAACCAGGGGTGAGATTAAAGAAAGCCCCCAGATCTGAATTGTCCAATAGAAGATATTACTTCAGACATATTATGTCATGTGATACTTCATTAAAAACAAACAGCCAGACAATTAACATGCCTCCTTGTGAAAGAATGACAGTGATATGAAATGGTGTCCCTAGCCTCTGTTTGTCAGGGGCTGGAAATGGATGACACAAGAGGAATCACTTGGGTTATGTCTACACTGCAAGGTTTTTGCGCAAGGAAATCAAGAGTAACATGGCAGAACAGAGGGCTTTTTCTGCTGTAGGTAAACCTACTTTTATGAGGCATAACACCCTTTTGCGCAAGAGTTCTTGCACAAAAAGGCAAGTGTGCACACTCCAGAGGGATTTCTTGTGCAAGAAACCCCTATGGGAAAAAGCACCAGTGCTCTAATGGCCATTCTGTGAATGGCCATCAGAGCTTTCCTGCTCATGAGTGTCCATGCAGTGTGGATGCTCTCTTGCACAAAAGCACATCACTTTTTCAATGTGCTTTGAGGTGTAGACATGCTCTTGCACAAGAAGTTGTTGCACAAAAACTCTTGCACAAAAGGCTTCTTGCGCAAGAAGCATGTAGTATAGACGTAGGCTTGATGATTACCTGTTTCTGTTCACTCCCTCTGTGGCTTCTGGCATTGGTCACTATTGAAAGACAGGATACTGGGCTAGATGAACCTTTGTTCTGACCCAGTAAAGCCGTTCTTATGTTCTTAAAAACCTGTGCTTATACATGCATGTGTAAGAACCTGATACACCCCATTAAATATCAAGTTTGTAACATGTTTTAATATTGGTAAACACATTTCAGTCCCTTCTACAAAGGGAAAGTTAACCCATATCATAACAGTCAGGGGACTAACATGTCCCTCATACATTGTTCAGATGCTCAAATAAATGGGATGTTACAATAACATTTTAGGTCAGTTAGTATAGATCCTTCAAGAACCATCTTGTCATTTCTCAGTCAGGAAGTAAACATACAAATTTTGTAGAGATTTTATATAAGAGTAATATGCTTGTCATATCTTTCACCAGAATCTCTGTAATTACCAGACTGTCAAACCCCAGGAGCTGATTTTATGACATTCCCAGTATCGTGATAGGTATTGTTAATAATCCTTTATCCTCATTCCAATAGCCATTCCACTTTTTGGACCATGTTGTGATACTGATTGAATTCCTTTGCATTTTAATCTACTGTAATTGCTTATTTATTGAGACTGAGAACTTCCTGGTAACCTTTCATTTACAGTTTTGTCCTTTGCCCAAGCAGGTCATACTTCATTAAGGCGTTCCTGTTAATGTAATGTATTCTGTAAATCCTATTAAACTATTAGCTAATATGATGCATGCTGCTCATTTTAGGTAATTTAATGCATTTCCTAGATCCCGGAAGTCCTTGGTGCCTCCTATAATGTACTTGTTCTGTATACAATCATATTCATTCCATTTAGTCAAATCTTCCTTTCCCCTGGGTAATCAGCACAGTATGTTTAAGGGATCTAAAGAGTTACTATAATACACTCTTAAGATGTCAGAGACACTTGGAAATAAGTCTGCATTATGTCAAGTTGCACTAATTGAAAGATTATTATTTCTGAGGAAGCAACCCTGCATCAGTCTCCATTTATTATGAGAAAGTTTCTATGGGAACAAATGTACTGTCTTTTGGAACAAAATGAAGGAATTTAATGAAGGAATGACTTCTTACATTCCGGTAGGAAAACAGACCCACAAAAGAATGACACTGGGCAACATTTTGGAGCTCTGTTAGCACAGAAGGCATTTACAGGATGGAAAAATCATTTCTATAGGAATTTGGGTAATGTGGGGCATGGAGGTGGGCAGGAAAGAGCCTTGTGCTTTATTCAGTGATAATACATGTTGAGGAAGGATCATTCATACCTATTAAAGATTAATCAGACCTGCCAACAAGCCTGCGGATCAAGGATCAGATTCCTCAGTCACTAAAGGACCCATAAAAAATAAAATCTGTGAGAGAGATCATCCTTGAACTGACAGTATCGCCGATGACTAGACCTATTTTTCTTATGCACTGTAGGAGAGAGAGAATGTCTTACCCTTCCAGATGAAAAGGGACAACTATTCATAACTTCTTTAGGGATACAGAAATTTTTGCTTAAAACAATACCTCTTTTGACAATATAATTCATCAATCCCAAAGGATAAATCTACTAAAAGAAAAATATATCTGTGCACCAAGTCAAATGAATAAAAAAAATACAAGACAGTCCTTTTCTACCACATAATAAAGGACAGCTAGTAAGGAAATGGTTGCAGATGAAAAGAACAAAACTGTCTTTCTTTCCAAAAGACCAAAGGGAAATGCATGAAACAATGAAACTGTTGAATGGGCCACTGTAAAGAATAATATAATATAGCTAAAATAAAATGCCTTTTGATTCAGATATTTCTTGAAAGCTATGGCAGCTACTGCACATTTAATATTTCCAGAAACCTAGCAGTTTCACTATTGGAACCTTGTTTATGGTAAGAACACTTGTCCCTCTGCTAATATTGTGAATATATCAAACATAGTGAATGAGAATTTCAAGCCAGAAGCTGAATGCATGCTTCATCTACATGACAAACGACCTGAGCTTCTGTCACCACATCAGCTCCTGAGGGGCACATGAAATAGTAGAGCTCTTATCATAGACTTGTCTGATTGTTGACACATCACACATTCAGCATGTCCACAGCACTAACAGATGTTCAATTTCTGGCCTCCATCCAGAGAAATGTTCAACACTCTATAGCTGTTGGGAGGTTTTTTATTTGTGAGTGAATATTCCTAAATATCCATATATTCCTGACATATATGAATACTTTTCTTCCACGCTCCACTACTCATGGGGGCCCATCTGCCCTAGAGATCCAACTGAAAGAGGGGACTCAGTTGCCTCCCGATCCCTTTAAAATATTGGACTTTCAGTGTACTTTTTTTTTTCTATGAATGCCATGTAAATTAAACTGGAAGAAACAGGGAATGTTCTAAGCCTAACATACCGTATTTTCCGGCGTACAAGGCGACTGGGAGTATAAGACGACCCCCTAATTTTTTAGTTAAAAGATAGGGTTTCGTCTTATACCCCAGCACCCCTCTGCCTCCTTTGCTCCCGGTGTCCCTGGTCTGCTGGAGACGGTGCCCAGCAGACCAGAGGCACCAGGAGCAAAGCCACAGAAGCTTTGCAAAGCCTCGGGGGAAGCCGGCGGGGGGGCAGCCCAGACATGCCTGGGCTGCCCCCCCCGCCGGCTTCCCCCGAGGCTTTGCAAAGCCGCGGAGGGGCTCCGGTGGGGGGCAGCCCAGGCGCGCCTGGGATGTATACCCGGCGTACAAGACGACCCCCGATTTTTGGGGGATGTTTTTTAACATCAAAAGTCGTCTTGTACGCCGGAATATACGGTACCAAATCTGCACATCAGTTAACTCCTTTGAAGGCCTCAGCAGTAAAAGTGGGGGAACACTTGGATGAGTGGGTGCTACATCTGTTTGAAAATGATGTGAAACCTGAAAGGATGTTTCCCTGTTTACAATACAGCTTTAGCTCGAAGGAAAAGCTAAGCCCTTGCTTCTCTGAACAGAAATGAGCATCTTTGTATGCATCCAAAGGCTGGTCTACACTAGAAAATTGTCAGTTTAACTATGTCAAAAATCCACTGAGTGACATAGTGACATAGTTACCTCTGAGTGACATAGTTAAATCAATTTAAATCCCCATGTAGCCAGTGACTAGGTCAATGGAAGAATTCCTTAGTTGACCTTGTGACTATCTGTGGGAGATGTGGATTAATTGTACTACAGGGGACTTGACATAGGAAGTATCTACACTGAAGCACCATAATGATGCAGTTGTGTCACTGCCACATTTTAAGCATTATTGGTATTCTTGGCTCAATACAGCACCCAAAAAATTTAGAGCAGACTCATGGGTGCTCTAAGATATAGCAGTCCTGCCTGGGCTACCTATGGATAGCTCTGAAACTTGGAACTGCCAAGAATCTCTATAATGTTGAACCACTGCATCTGTGCCACTGTGCCACCTCAGTGAAGAGGGTGCATACTCTAATAGAAGGTGTTCTCCTCACTGTGTAGATAATCCACCTGCCTGAGACATGGCAGCTAAGTGGACAGGAGAACTCTCTCATTGACCTTGTGCTGTTTACACTGAGGGTTAGGTTACTTTAACTGCATCACTCAGGAGGGTGGGTTTTTCACATTCTTGAACGACATAGTTATATCAACCTAATTTCCTAGTGTAGATTAGACCAGAGTGTCCATAAACATCTGAACTCTTAAAAAGCCATTTTATTTGCACAGGTGTCTAACTTTGGAGCTGGCAGACTGGTCCCGGGGAGCAGTGGAGGGCTGCCTGGCACTGGCTGCCTGGCTCATGCTAGGGCCACTGGGTCAGGTGCGGTGACTGCTGGCTCTGGGCTGGCAGGCTTGGAGCTGGCACAGGCACAGTGGCTAGAGTCTACCCCTTTAAGAGCTCTGGGAGGAGTGGAGGGAAAGAAGTTTTCTTGGTTGTGCCCAGAGTGACCACCAGGACACCCTAGAAAAGGCTGGAGGCCCCCTATTTCGAAATAAGCGTCTATGCAGCGCTTATTTTGAAATAGCAATTTTGAAATTGGTGCTATTCCTTGTTGAATGAGGTTTACCAATTTCGAAATAAGCCCGCCGCTATTTTGAATTAATTTCGAAATAGCGGTTTGGCTGTGTAGATGCTAGGATAGTTATTTCGAAATAACGGCTGTTATTTTGAAATAACTTTGCTGTGTAGACATACCCTTACTTTCTAAAACTCAATATCATCATAGAATGTCACACAGACATTCGACAGTATGTGAAGAGGAGGTTAAAGGCCAGTCCATCTCCTTGGTAGCAATGCAAATAATTACATATTGAACTATTATGCTGCAGTCTAACTCAGCACTATGTGTCATCCATTTACTGCAAGGTCAAGTCCTGTTAATTATCATACAGCCAAACATCAAGTTATAAAGTGCATAGAGTTTGGACCCATTGCAAAGGCAGATTTTTTTTTTAAAATGGCTGCATTTTTGAAATAGCAGCACTAGTTAAAGGAATGAGCAGCTAAGGGAGACAGATTGAAAAGACAAAAGTTAAGAACACAGATCCTATCGCCTTTTAGCTCCATCCATAAAGGGCAAGGAGCAGGGTTAAATGACTGTGTTTAGATCTGATTTAAACGAGGTTCCAGCAAAACTGGCTATTAACATTGCTTAACCAGACTATATCATGCCAGAACTATTCTTTAAATAGTGCTTTTTGGCTTACCTGTCTCCACTCCCCATGGGCTGGAACACATTAGAACCTTGACTATACTATCATGTTCCAGGACTGTTTTTTATAAGACATTGTGCCAACTAGTTCATAGATAACATGGTTTGGCTTTACCTGTGTAGCCACAGTTTTTACAAAGGGGCCATACTATTATAATCCAGTTTGGTCCATATCTACAGGGATGATCAAACTCAAAGTAGGAGACAGAAACAGGAAAGGCTAGAACTGTGCTTAAGGGTATGTGTAAAACATTCAGGGGTTATCCACACTAGGAAAATTACTCACGGGTGCCAATGGTGTTGACAACATGACTTTGGCTCATTCACCCCAACAGGAATTGGAAATAGATGGGTTGCTAATGCAAACGGGGGTGAGGGGAAAGGATGCTATTCCCCTCAGCCTTTTCTGCATTGAGCATATGCTGCAATATTGCTAACATTGGTTCATCCCAACCAATCAGAAATGTTGTGTTTCTGATTGTACATAAGCAGTTTTTAAAGCATTATCTAATCTTGCCTAGAGCAAATCTACCTGACATGGTGCTTAAAATACCAGCAGCTCTACTACTCTAAGGCTCTCAACTCTGCTAACACATGGACGACTGAACCAGTAGTATCATTGGTCATGCTATAGGGTAAATGGCACTACACATGAAAGAAAGTCTAGAGTTAAATACAGTAAAAATCTTAAATGACTCAAACTGTACCGTAGAAACTCTATGGCTAGAATTTCCATGCTTTAATGAGTATAGCAGCACTAATATACTACTGGACACCTGCCCAGGGTGGTGATTGTGATTCTGAAAGGCTCCAGAGAAGCTATAAAAATAGAAAACTCAGTAACAATGGGAGATATTAGTTATCCCCATATTAACTGGGGCTGTGTCCAGACTCCATGCCTCCGTCGACGGAGGCATGTAGATTAGCCAGCTCGGAAGAGGGAAATGAAGCCGCGATTAAAATAATCGCGGCTTCATTTAAATTTAAATGGCTGCCCCGATCTGCCGATCAGCTGTTTGTCGGCAGATCGGGAGAGTCTGGACGCGATGCCCCGACAAAGAAGCCTTTCTTCATCGACACAGGTAAGCCTCGTGAAACCAGGTTTACCTGTGTCGATGAAGAAAGGCTTCTTTGTCGGGGCATCGCGTCCAGACTCTCCCGATCTGCCGACAAACAGCTGATCGGCAGATCGGGGCAGCCATTTAAATTTAAATGAAGCCGCGATTATTTTAATCGCGGCTTCATTTCCCTCTTCCGAGCTGGCTAATCTACATGCCTCCGTCGACGGAGGCATGGAGTCTGGACACAGCCTGGATGTTTGTCATCTCAGGAAGGGATGCAGAAATACATTTCCAGACACCTTTAATAACTGCTTCTTGGAGCAGCTAATCCTGGAACCCACAAAGGGAGATTTAGTCCTAAGTGGAGCACAGGAGACGATCCAAGAGTTGAATATAACCAAACCGCTTGATAATCACACTGCCAGTGAGTGAGAGGGACGGTTCCATCCTTTCCCCAAACTCCCTCCCCCAGCAACGTATTCCAAAGGACTGGCTGGAGGCCTGGTGCAGGTTGATTGGTGGAGCCTCCCTCCTACTCACCAGCAGCAGATGTAGCAGGGAGTCAGGGGAGTGGAGCGGGCTAGGGCTGGGTCACTCTGCTTCTCCCCACTGCTGCTGGGGAGTGCAGGGAACCTGACCCCTGGGCCGCATCATTAAAAGAAGGAGTCCTGGGGGGAGGAGAGGCGTGGGGGTGGAGATGGAGCAGGGGTTTGAAGAGGTAGGGAGAGGATAAGCGGGGCAGGAAGGGGTGGAGCAGGGGCAGAGGCTTGGGGAAGGGATGGAGTGGGGGTAAGGTGGGGTGGGAAGAGGCACGGCCTGGAATGGATCAGAGGCAGAACGAGGGCAGGAAGAGGTGGGGCTTTCCCCCAGGCCAGACATGACACAGGAAGGAGTCACATGGGGGCAGTCATGTAATTAGTGCCTCTCTCTTGCCTCCCCAGCAGTAGCCACTGTTTAGGGGTCAACAAACATGGATAAGTGTGATCAGGTGAATATTATATAGCGGAACTTTCAGAAAGCCTTTGACAAAGTCCTTCCCCAAAGGCTCTTAAGCAGAGTAAGCAGTCATGAGACAAGAGGGAAGGTCTTCTCCTGAATCAGCAACTGGTTAAAGGATAGGAAACAAAGGGTAGGAACAAACCGTCAGTTTCCAGCATAGAGAGAGGTAGATAGAGAAATCCCCCAAGTGTCTGTACTAGGACCAGTACTGTTCAACATATTCATAAATGATCTGGAAAAGGGGAAGACTGTGAGATACAAAATTTGCAGACAATACAGAATTACTCAAAATCATAGGTGACACCAACAGCCGCTCTAGCCATGAAGTGCTGGATCTCTCTACTCCACCCCAGTCCATGCAGCCTTTCCCCCAAGACTGTACCCCTGCTATGTCTCTTCCCACTCTTGCTCCATCCCCTCCCTGTTCCACATTCTTTCCCAAGCCCCACCCCAGCTCTACCCCCACCCCAATTCCCCCATTCTAACCCTTCCCTCAAGCCCCCTGATCACCTCCTCCCCCATGCATGCCTTGTCCCAACTCTTCCCCTGCTCCCTTGGAACTTTCAGAATGCCACAAATCAGCTGTTTGTGATGGGCGGGAGGCACTGTGAGGGTGAGGGAAGAGTTGATCAATGGGGACCATCAATGGGAAAGAGGCAGAGGAGAGAGGAGGCAGGAGGCAGAGAGGGAACTTTGACTGCTGGTGGGTGCCCTTCACTCACTAATTTTTCCCAGTGGGTTCTCCAGTCCCACAGCATCCACTGTGCTGGTGCATATGCTCAAGATGGTTAATTTCAAAGCAAACTGCAGAGAGGATCTCAAACTGCAGAGAGGATGTTACAAACAGATCTCACAAAACAGGGAGACTGGGCAAGAAAATAGCATTCGGTGTTGATAAATGCAGAGTAATGCACACTTGAATACCATGTGCAGTTCTGTCACTCCATCTCAAAAATTAAAGAATTGGAAAGGGTAATGGAAGGGCAAAAAAAATGATTAAGGATATGGAACAGCTTCTATAGGAGGAGATATTAGAAAGATCGGGAGCAATTCAGCTTAGAAATGAGACCAAGAAGGGGGAATATGATTCAGGTCTATAAAATCTTGAATGGTATGGAGGAAGTGTTATTTACCCCTTCACATAACACAAGAAGCAAGGGTCACCGGACGAAATTAATAGGCAGCATGTTTAAAATAAACAAAAGAAACTACTTCACACAACATACATCCTAATTGCTCCGGTCATCTGAAGAAGTGGGCTATGCCCACGAAAGCTCATGATACCATCTACATGTTTTGTTAGTCTATAAAGTGCTACCAGACCATTTGTTGTTTTTTTCAGGGGATGTTGTGAATGCCAAAACTATGAATAGGTTCAAAAAATAAATAAATAAATTCATAGAGGAGAGGTCCAATCAATGGCTATTAGTCAACTTGGTCAGGGATGAATGCTCATACTATAGATGTCCCTAAACCTCTGACTGTCAGAAGCTGGGAGTGGGAGACCGGAATGGATTACTTAATAATTGCCCTGTTCTGTTCAATCCCTCTGAAGCATCTGGTTTTAGTCACTGTCAGATAACAAGATACTGGGTTAGATGGACCATAGATCTGGCCCACTATGGCCATACTTACATGCTAACGGTGGGAAATATTTGCAATTAGATTAGTGTATACATAGTTCTGTTGGAATAAACACACTTTATGTAGGGTGTAAAATAAGTAGGCTAGTCTCATTGACACAAATGAACAAGCCATTTTCAACCCCCACTGGGGGAGCCAGAAGATACCCATTATTGATAACAGGCCATTTCCCTAGTATAGACACCCCCAAATATGCAATATTTGCTAACATTATTTTAGTTTCTGTCTTTCATTCTAAATAACAATGAGCAATCTCTACTCATTACTTGTACATGGAGCACTATGGAGCCAGTACTCCACCTTCCTCCTCTCTTCTAAAATGGGGGTATAAGATACCTTTATCCTCTTTCTTTTCATTTCTGTTCAAGTGGTGCATGCATACTGACTACAGTCTAACTACCAATGTATCTATTGGCATCCCATGTAGAACTCAGTTGCACTGCAAAAACAATGCTTTGCTTTATTTATTTCTCCAAACAAATCTGAAAATGAAATCTCAACCCTGGACAGAAAAAAGGGAATATTTTACTGAAGTGTTTTCTTTCCCTGTAGACATTTGTAATAAAGGCCAAATAACTAAAACTCCAATTGATTTTTCACCTCCTTCTGTTAATGAAACTATTGCCAATCCCATCTAGAATGTGGCCTTTCATTTTGCTTCTTTCTATGGATTAAGGCAGGATCTTGCTCCCGTGAGTGGGAGTTTTGCCATTAATTTAAATGGAAAACAGGATCATGTTCTTCATGTATATTGCTGTGCTTCCAGTGATTACAAGAAGCATGATGAAAATTATAACATGTGTCGACAGCTAATCTCTTGCCTACTAAATGGCCTTATCTGCCTTGTGTTTTCTTGTGCGACTCCTTACCCCTGGAAATGAAAAAAGGATGTGGAGGAAGTAAATTGCTACAGTTTTAACCTATCGTCACATATAGAAATCTACTCCATTGTCATAAAATTATGGGCTCAATCTTGTCATATAAATACTTAAACTACAACTCTAAAAAAATTATTGCACTACTGGAAATAAACCTTTTACAAGAGACTAGTGTATATAACTGATCCAAGAGAGAATTGTATTCTGCCACTTTAGGATACATGTTGTTTAATGGCCATCAGTGGAAAACACTCTTATTCTGTTTATAAGACCTGGAAGTAACCAGTAAGTGCCTTCTGCCACGGAAGATAAAAGACTCCTTGTCACTGGAGATAGGTCATGTTAGGGCTCATGAGTTCACTCCTATCTCTGTTCTCCAAAAATCTCATCTTCCATTGGTTAATAAAGTATATGCTTGCCTTAGTGCTACAAGAGCCAATACAAAATATAAAGTATGTGCATAATACATTTCCCTGCTTCCTTTGCTGTTTTAAAGTTGTTGTGTTTCAACAAAGAGATAGGAAGGATTCCCACCACCAGCTCAAACCAGTCACTTTATGCCACTTCAGAGGCATGCAGGGCTCCAAAGGGCTGGGGGAAATTACATTAGTTCAGCCACCGTGGAGGGCCACCTTTAAGTAGGAGGGCTGTTGGGGTGCAACTGGAGACAGGAGGAAGAGCCCTATAGTGAGCACCGCTATGAAGATTCTCAGCAGTTCCAGATTGCAGAGCTGTCCAAAGGCAGCTCAGGCAGTGCTGCTATAGCTTAGACCAGTGGTGTTCAAAATTTTTTTCTCATGACCCAGTTGAAGAAAATTGTTCATGCCCGTGACCCAACATAATTTGACTAGAGTGTGGGCTCTAGGATGGGGCTGAGGATGAGCGCTTTGGGGTGGAGGAGGGGTCTCCAGCTTTGGGGGTGTCAGGGCTGTGGCAGGAGGGACTTACCTCAAGCAGCTCCAGGTCAGCTGTACAGCAGGGGTGTTCAGGCAGGCTTCCTGCCTCTCCTAGCACCTCAGACCATGTTGTGCCTCAGAAGCAGCCAGCAGCAGGTTCCTAGCCAATGGGAGAGCAGAGCTAGTGCTTGGGGTAGGGGCAGTACATGGAGTTCTGTGTGCTCTGGCCCCCCAAAGTAGGAGCTGGGCCTGATGCCAGCTGCTTCTGGGACACATCACAGTCTGTGGTGCCAGGACAGGCAGGTAGCCTGTTTTAGCACCCCCAGTAATGAGGCCCAGTACCCAACATTCTATGACCCAGTACTGGATCATGACCTATACTTTAAAAGTCAGTGTCTTAGAGTACACTTGGGGATGCTCTAAATTGTGCTGGATGCTGCATTGGCCCCCACCCAGCCCAGAATATAAGGGGCACAAACTAGGCTTCAGATCAGCTTTGTCTCTTCTTTCCTCCTGTGCCTGTGCATGCTGTGTGTTTATAGTTCAATCAAAGGTATGACTGCAGTACATATAGACATACCTGAGGAAGCTTTGATCTAGCTAGTGCAAACAATAGCAGTTAAGCCACGACAGCAAGGGATGTACGAGCCCACTCAGATCTCTGCAGTTGAACAATCGATGCTGACCTGTTGCTTTCTTACTATTGACGTATCAAAGCTAGCTTGGGTAGGTCTACGTGTGCCACAATCCCACCTTTGGCGTACAGATACCCCATGAGGACAGCACACAATCTCAGACATTATCTCTTCTATCCCAGTTTTCTTCCTCCTTTTGTTAGACCCTGTTACGAAGTCATGGAGTCAGTCTGCTGCCACAGAAGTATTTGTAGCAAAATTTGGCTCTGTAGTTAAACTTCACTCCTGTGCAGAAGGCCAGCATGAGGCCTACCCCACTTGAACCCAGTTTCAAGGCCTTCTGCTGGGCTGCTGACTGGAGACCAATTTAACCCTATATGAATTCACTGCAGGATCAAATGGGGGGAAGTGGTTTGCGAGCAACCAGTCCCTAACTACTTTGGTGAATGTCAAAAAAATGATTTTTTAAAAAAGTGGTAGGAAATTGAAATAGAAATAGAAATAGAAATTTTCTACCAGTAATAAAATCTATTTTGGGTGTAAGATACTCTCACTTTTCTAAAATGTAGATATCTATAAATATGGAGTTAACACGTTACTGTCCTTGTTTCCTCATGGATCCAACAAGAGAGTGAGAATGATTCAGTGGTGCAACTATGTCCATCATTTTATCTACAATTGTAACTAGTGTAAAGGCACTGTTTAAAAGCCAGTAAAAAGCCCTCTGAATTTATGTACTTAATACTTGCAGCAGAATCTTGTAGCCTCTGAGCCATTTGGCAACATGAAGTGTGTCTCTAGAACTGTCAGAGCACATATAATGAGTCATGCCAAGTACCTTTTTGTCAGTGGTACATTCAACTTGTTCAACCGTAGCAGAAGGCTGGTTGGGGAGCCAACAACCAGGAGCATGCAAAGGTCACTGACTATTTCTGAAAATTCAATACAAGGATAGAGAACTGGTTCAGACAAAACAAGAAATGACTGTACTCCCAACCTTTGCTCAAGTATCAAACCAAGCTTGAACCTTTTCTTTAAAGTTCAAACACGTTCAGTTAACCAGGTGGGGGGCGGGGGCGGGAGCGGGGAGAGATCCGTATTCATTTCTAGTGGATGGGACTGGAACAATATACTAAAAGGAGGATGTATGTGTAGTATTTCTGTCCTAATCAGAACCAGAAACTATCAGAAAGCCTGTTATGAGATTTCCAGACTGATTTCTAGACAAAATGTATTACAGTTAAGAAGGTCTAAACTTTAGGGCACACGAACAAGTCAAATTGACTGAAAACCTGTGAATGTTCTGTCACCACTAATTAATATACTCTGTTTTTTCTGGATTTTGACTAGACTAAGGAGCTATTTTCAATCTTGTTAGCTCAATCAAGTTATTTTAACTGGATAAAAAATCCCATTTAACACCAATGTATAAAAAGGTTAACACCTTTGTTACAGAATAATTCCATTTTAGGAGATTAAAAATCTAAAACCTAAGGGCTGGAAATTGCATTAAAGGTGTTAAATTCTGTTCAAACATCTTGCATACAATTCCTGGATTTCCTAAGTGTTAGGCTTCAAATGGCATGAATTTAAACAGACGTAGATAATTTGATGTAAGGGTATATTGAACACCAGGGATAAGTCTATACCATGGAATAAAGTCAAATTAAGATATGCAACTTCAACTACATTAACTGTGTAGCTGAAGTTGATGTACCTTAACTTGACTTTTGGTACACTGTCCACACTGTAGGAAGTCCACACTGCGGGAAGTAGAAGGGAGAACACTCTCCCTTCAACTTCCCTTACTCCTCGAGGAAGTAGGACTACCGGCATTGACCAGAGTGTCCCTCTCAATTAGAATTAGCTGTCTTCACCAGATCCACTAATTCAAGTCCTGGAAGATAGATGGCAGCAGCTTCAATCTTCTCTGTAGTGTAGACATACTCCATTATTTTGGAACAAAAGGAGCTAAATTCAATTTAGTTCATACTTAGTTTTAAGAAACTAATTTAGTTAAATCAGTACAAGTTTGCAGGTAGACCAGTCCTAAAAGCTTAAGATCTAGGGCATCCTTTATATTCATCTAGACATGTGTGCTGACGCCATTCATTTTAATTGCATTCATGCACACATATTGAGGCCCCGCTTCTGCCCTCACTGAAATTAATAGCCAAACTCCCATTCACTTCAAAGGGCCGTGGATTAAGTCTTAAATCAGACCTTCATCTTTTTTAATACAGGTATAAAAATGACACAGGTTTTAAGTTGAGCCTGTAGCACTTAATTTAGATTTTATTGAAAACTGGAAATGGTTCAGAAAAGAGTTATAAGAATGATGTGATATCTGGAAAATGTACCTTACAGTGAAAGTCTTAACAAGCTCAATGTATTTAATTTACCTATAAGTACTATATGGGAATGAGGTTTCAGATGAAGGATCTTTGATGTAGCAGGAAAAAGCAAAAGAAGAAGAGCTGGGAGAAATTCTTGAGGCAAAGCTTTTTGCCAAAAAATGCAAAATTATGTTGATCAAAATACTTCATGAATTCATGTCAAATTTGCTATATTGTTTCAGTCAAAAGAATCAGAAAAAATGACATTTTTAAACATATACTTGATTTAAAATGACTTTTTATTTCAAAATTTGATTCATTTTATTTTTGAAATGGTAAAAAGACTTCAAAAACAAAACACAACATTTTGTTTTGGCTTGAATGAAATGTTTTGTTAGACCTACAATTACCGGTAATGTTTTTTCATCTTCTTGATGTACCAAAATGTTTCTATTTTGGGTGAATCGGAAACAATTTATTTTTCAGATAAGACCATCATACACCAATAAAAAGCAGTTATTTGCAGAACTCTAATAACAAGATTAGGAGGATTAGAAGCTCAAGATAGACAAAATCAAACTAGAAATAAAAAATTGAAAAAAAAATTACAGCAAGGATAATTAATCATTATTGTAATAATGTGCTAAGAGATGCAATGGATTCACTATCATTTAGTACTCTATCACCTGAAGATTAGATCTCTTAAAATACATGGTTTATCTCAAGCAGAAGTTATGGGCTTGAGGCAGAAATTACTGAGTGAAAGTCAGAATGATGCAAGAGGTTAAACTACGTTAACATAACAATCCCTTATGGCCTTAAAATCACTGAATTTCTGAACCTGGATTCACATTTGAATTTAAAATTCATCAGCATTTGAAGAGGTCTGGATACTTCCAATCCAATGTAATGTCATAGAGTCATAAGTGTTAAAGATCAGAAGAGGCCACCTGGACCTCTTTTACACCAAAGGCCACTAAACACCGTGGAGCCATTCCTACAACAATCCTTACAACCAGAATTAGATCAAAGTTCTACAGCCCTCAAGAGACTGAACTGGTGCATGCAGGCCCACCAGCGCAGGAGGGAACAACTGCCCCAGGGCCTAGCAATATAAAAGGGCCGTTCGCTCCTGGCCACCACCAACACTACTGCAGCAGCAAACAGAGCCCTTCGCTCCTTAAATCACTGCCAGAGCACTACATGGCATATGCACCAGGCAGAAACTTTTTTTGCAGTAATTGCACTGTAGGCCACAGATGAATCTGAACTAGTGTAATCTCAAGTGTAGATGAGAAAAACCATGATTTTCATCAATGGAATTTAGCCCTCCATTGATGACCACAGATAGTTATACCAGTGGGGAATCCCTGACATAAATATTACTGGTGGTGGAGCAGTGTGTCAACACTAATGCTGGAAATGCTGTAGTTTTAGCCAGTATTCACACTGGACTGCACCAGTAGCAGTTGCATTACCCTTTGAGTACCTATCCCAAGGTCTCCAGAACCGCTCTCTGAAGCTGTGCCAATAGATCCAGTTAAACTTCATAGCTTCTCAATGTAATTAAAGCAAAGATCCACCCAGCATTGCTGAAGGGAATGAACCAAGAGGGATCTGGCCCTTGAATTTGGTTACAGCTTGGATATAATCACCCAATTTGAGGGCACTGTCAAAATACAGATAAGTCCTGTCTATACTGAAAGACAGAACCATCAATATTTTAGCTGTGCTGGGAGGGAACATATTGTAAACAGGTCTCATAACTTTGCTGAATTTTGTAGATAGGAGCTGTCTGTAGTCAGGCTTGATTTTGACAAAATGTAACTTTCTTAAGATGTGACATACACCCCTGGATTCGTGTCTAGGAGGAATTTCAAGATGCAAGCTCTGGAAAGGAATTTGGGTGGAGGGGGACTCACGTCGGGGTAGGAGGTTGGGTGTAGGAGGAGGCTCAGGGTGGGGACAGCCAAAAACCAACAATAACACACTTTGCAAGCAGTAAAAAAAGTAACAACAACCCCCATGTATGTGTTGGGCCCGAAGATAAGTGAAGGGCAGTGTGTGGGTACGTCTACACTAGCCCCCTAGTTCAAACTAGGAAGGCTAATAGAGGCGACTGAAATTGCTAATGAAGCGTGGGATTTAAATATTCAAATATCCCATGATTGATTAGCATATTCCTGGCCAGACGCCAGTTTGGAAACTGACTAGCCCGAAGTAATTGCCCATGTCCACATGCGGCAGAAAAGCGGAATTCCAAGATAAACCCCTTAGTTCGAATTAACTGTTAAACCTCCATTCCATGAGGGGCTAGTGTAGACGTACCCTGTGTTTACAGAATTACAGAGACACACACAGTGTGTGAGAATAGTGATAGAGATGCAGCCGTATTAGTCTGGTCTAGCTGTCTTTTGTTTCAGTGTGTGAGAATGACAGAGATTTGTATTGCCACGCTCTCTCCATCCCCTTCTCTCTGTTTGGAGATAGGGTACAGAAGTGGGGGGAGGAGGGACACCCTGACATCAGCGCCTCCTCCCCTTCTTCCTCCTACAACCTGCACAGCAAACAGGAGGCAGTTCCAAGGCAGAGGGCAAAAGCAGCATGACGAGGGGTGGCAGGGCAACTGAAGTGCCAATGCTTGATAGTTTCCTGACCAAACCAGTCAGGATCACCTGTCCAAGATCTACTGGTAGACCCTGATCTACTGGTTGGTGTCCACTGCCTTAGGCAATTGGTTATTTTCCTGTTTGGTCCAAAACTATTTTGAGGGACAGTGAGATTCTTTTAACTTTAATTTCTCAGAGCACCCTCTTTTCCTTTGTTAGGAAATAATGTCAATGGAATTAGGTATTAATGCACAGTAATGGTCTCCCACTGCTTGACAAATGACAAGGTGCAGGCAAGTTATTTACTGAAAATAAATGTTACAGCTTGAATAGGCAATTCCATTAGTAGGCAATTAGTAGACAACAGTTAGGCCATGTCTTCACTAAGCAGAAGATCGATGCTGCCATGATTGATCTTCTGGCATTCGATTTAGCAGGTCTAGGTAAAACCCGCTAACTCGAACTCAGAGGGCACTCCTATCGGTGGCCCCCTGCTGTGGAGATGGCGGGGAAACATACATTGACTCCAGCTACGTAATTAACATATCTGGAGTTGCATATCTTGATTTGACTTCCCCTTTAGTGTAGAACTGGCCTCATCATGCAACAATCGCTTATTCCAAAGGCTTTATAATGGTACTGTGGCAAGTAACTGATGAGGTGGTGAGGTACTGGTGGAAGGCATTCTACTGCTGCCTTCTCTGGAGGTTCAACCAGGATACAGCAGTTTTAAAATCCATATGAGGCCTGCTTTGAACAAACGCCAAGAACACAGAAAACAATGGGCACTTGTTAAAGAATACAAAGCAAGGCTGTCCCCAAACCTAGCATCCAAGTGAATTCATTCGCTTCCCCATGCACTTCCAGCACCTACTCATTGCCTCAGTCCTTTCCAAGGACTGATACATCCCTTGAAGCCTCACTGCATTAGATCTTCCCTCTCTCTCCTGACCTCAGCCCATACACAGTCGATAAGGAAACTAATAGTGCAGAGGAAAACAGAGTACAAAATATCAAAAAATAACAAAAAGAGAGGGAGGCACACAACAAAAATAGCATGAGACAAAATGCTCATTAAAGCAATATTTTTTTTAAAATCCAACTTCTTGTCACCTTGCCCACAACCAGCCAAAGGTTGGGTGCTCATCCTAATACCCCAATGCAAGTGTAGCCTCTTCATGGATCTTTGTGCAGGACATAAACCTTTGAAGTGGGAAAATCAAAAGAAGGAACGGACATATAACAGGAGTGTTGAGTACCAGTGACTTGATGCATTTTCTCCAGTGGGGATCCAGGAGATGTGTCTGGAACTGTGGAATAGGCACAACACACAGGTCCTGCAGACTTTACCGGGGAGTTGTGTGTGGATGCAGTGAGCTGTACGAACACAAAATGGGATGATTGGGTTAAAAACACAGAAAGAAGCCTGCAGTCTAGACATAGCCACAGGTTCAAAGATGAAATAGTAAAGGAAAGAAAAAGTATAGATACAAACTACTGAGAAAATAAACATAAAAACACAAGCCCAGGCTTTACACATCCATATTAGGGTTTGTCTACATTGGAAATTTTAGAGGCACTGCTGTAGTTGTGCTGCTCTAGCACTTCAGTATAGAACATTACCAAGGTCTCCTATAGCAAAGTTACTCCACCTCCCTGGGAGCTGGGAGCTACAGTTGAGGTTGACTGTGTTTAGAATGGTTGACTGTGTTGTACACAAATGTGGATTTCTCAAACCCCAGAGCAATGCTGGTTCAACCAAGATCTAATACAGATTGCCTCTCGTTTTTAAACAGTTTTTCAGTTTATTCCCAGGCTATAGCAGGGATCTAGCATTCATGAATAGCAACCTGTTTTAAGTATCAGAGGGGTAGCCGTGTTAGTCTGAATCTGCAAAAGCGACGAGGAGTCCTGTGGCACTGTATAGACTAACTGAAGTGTAGGAGCATAAGCTTTCGTGGGCAAAGACCCACTTCGTCAGATGCATGGCTTGCTAACTACAAAAGCAGCTTCTGCTCCCTTGGAATTCACACCTCCAGATCAGCTGCTAGAAGTGGGCCTCATCCTCCTTGATTGGATCCACCTGGTCATCTCCAGCCTGATCCTGGCCTGCATATTTATTCCTGCCTCTGGAAATTTCCACTACATGAACCTGTTTTAAGACTGTCCATCTAGTTTTGGATTTAAAAACAAAAAAATTCCAAAACCTTAGGTCCACGTCTTCCTTACAAAGTCTTTTTTCTTCCCCCCTCCTCCTTGCTCTTCTGTCAGTCTCTGATGGCTCATGGTTAATTGGAATGAGTAAATTACCTTCTGACTTGAGGGATGGGAATGTTCTTTTCAATTTTGAAATGTCTTGATGTCTTTCCATTAATTTTAATAGTCCAGTCTTGTCTTTTCCTGGACCGGCAATCATTTGTTACTTGAAGTTGGCTTCACATAAACAACTGGTTTGGCTTGGGAGGCATCCCATCTCGCCTGCCCGCTCACCACCCTACTGTTTATGAAGTTTATCAGTACAATGCTTTATATGCACAAATATATAAATTCATACTCATGTTCTGTATACATATTAGAGTTTGTCTGCTTTGGAAATGTTACAGTGGTGCTGCTGTAACATTACAAGCTTTTTTAAAAAAACTGACAATCTTCTGTTCTCCTGCAGGGGTATCTGAAACCTGCTTGCCACATGTGGATCCTACTTTGAGCAATGATCTGTGCCAAATGCTGACATTAATGTAACCCATTTCTGTTCTTAATTTGAGACAGGAAGTTTCTACTGATCATTGATACAGGGCATTTTGGCATGAGAAAGTAGCAGCTAAGGAGAGCACATAGGCTGTCTGTGGAGGTGGAAGACTGGAAACAGGTGCAAGTTCTGATGGTGCAATTTTCTAGTCTGAGAAAATTTGTGTCTGAGAGAGAGTGAACAAGAGCACAAGAGCAAAGTGAATGGCCCATATTTATCTGATTGGACTATTAACTTTAAAGCCTAGTTACAGTCATTTAAGAGTCATCAAGGTTATTAACCTTTTTACTTCTGATCAGCATTCCACAAACATAATGCGCATCTCTCAGGTCTGTACATACCTGACACATTCTTACATGCGGTTCACTTGAGAAGGTTGTCTAAAGGAGTAAAGCTATCAATTTTGAATTAACGAAATGTCAGAATTTTGTGGCTGATAAATATTTGAGGACCCTGTTACTGTCCTTAAACATAAGGTAAAACCATTGTATATAGTGCCATCACATGAGCTAAAAAATATTAGACTTTCATGCTGTTTGACATGTTACACAGTGTAGCTTTCTATACCACATGACACAGCAATGGAGAAGACAGATAACCTTAATAAACTAATGTATTGCAGTATTTGTGAGTAAGCTTTTTCTTTTCCGTATAAAGTAGCTATAGTGTTTGGTCTGATAGTGTACGCTCTTGTTTTTTATGTCTTTCAAGTAAACTGCTAAGCATTTAATAATGAGATGTTCCCATTAAAATGATCAGCAGTGCCATAATTAACAACATTGACATGAAAATCATCGTCAATATATTACTAGGCTTCAAGAATTTAAGTTCCATTGAGATGACTAGGACACATTATACTTTTCTCAGGCCTGGATTCAGCAAAATACTTTATCACTTACTTAGTTCCAGGTATGTAAGTTTATCAGTATAGAGTCAAGCATTTAAGTGTGCATTTAATTTAAGTATATGATTCCCATTAAAAGTACATGTATAAGTGCTTTGCTGAATCCCTTGCCTACTGATGAAAGTTTTATCAGCTATAACAATATATCTATACAAGTATAGTTATATTCTATGGAATAGATGTAGAGCCTGCCCATACCCTCTCCCCTCCTTCAGTACAGGTGGTGCAAATTGCAACCCTGTTTTCTGACAAAGGCAGAAAGGAAGTCTGAGGGAAGATGAGCCCCCAGCAGGTAGGAGTGAGAGGGAGAAATGTTAGCGCTGCCTAATTCTGCTATGGGTTTCACTATGGAGTATTAGTATTAATTTATAGTTAGGGCTCCATAAAAGCCAATGGTGGAAACTAAAGGGAAGACCAGATGTTTCAAGGTCTCTTGTTTTGTAAAACACTGACTCCAGGTAGCCCTGCCCACCAGGTCCCCCACAAAGCAAGAATTTGGTGTGTTTTGCAACACTGTGACTCACCCACTCCCTTTTGTCCTAGGTAGCCTGCAGCCCTGGGATACACCATCAGAGCCTGGCATATTTTGGGCTGAATAGAGCTATGTGCCTAAGTCAGATACAAGCATGGGGGAGAAAATGAGGTGAATGTGGGTTTTGACTAGAGAAGCTATCAAGGACAGACTTTCAGCTTTCTCCTGCCTGTAAAATAAGCAAAAGGGAGGTAAAGTAAAACAACACTATATATATAAACTTTGAAATGAAGCTAAAATCAGTATTGAAGTCACATTCTTGGTATCCCAGTTCACCATATATCCTCCACATGGCAGCCTCTATGCAGTGAGGCCAGAACAATCCAGAAACATGGGTCTACACTGCCACAGTAAGTGGACATAAGGTATGCAACTCCAGTTACATGAATAACATAGCTGAGTCAATGTACCTTCAGTCGAGTTACTGCAAGGTCTACACCACAGAGGGTTGACGGGAGACCTTACTCTTCTTATCAGGGTAGAGTATGGAGGTCAACTGGAAAGACATCTGCAATTGTTTTGACGGGTCTTCAATAGATCTGCTAAAAGCAAACGCTGGTACATCAATGTTGGAGTGCCAATCCTGACTGAAGTGTAAAGGATTGGTTTCTGAGGACAGGACAAGGAGTAATGGGCTTAAAGTGCAGCAAGGGAGGTTTAGATTGGACATTGGGAAAAAATTCCTAACTGTCAGGGTGGTCAAATATTGGAATAAATTGCCAAGGGAGGTGGTGGAATCTCCCTCTCTGGAGATATTTAAGAACAGGTTAGATAGACATCTGTCAGGGATGGTGTAGACGGAGCTTGGTCCTGCCTTGAGGGCGGGGGGCTGGACTCGATGACCTCTCAAGGTCCCTTCCAGTCCTATGATTCTATGATTCTATGAAATGTAGTGATTAGTGCCTATTAAACTCTAATTAAAAATAGGTCCACTAACATGGTTTTATCTCCAGCACAGTAGAGGCCATAGTTTTCCACTACTGTCTCATATTTCACTACAGTCTCATATTCCAGAACCTAATCCTCTAGAGGACCCTTCCTCATTAAAGTAATCCCACTGTAATTTGTGAGGAAGGGTGATTTCAGGGTCATGCCCTTGCTTCATTCATGCCTCTATCAGAGTGGAAGAAATGTGAAGTGTGGGAAAAGTATGTTTTCTGATCTCATAAATAGTATTCTTTTCTTGTGTAACTATTGCATGGGTATTATTTAAAAACATTTGAAAAGGTGTTATTTGCCAAATCTTAAGTGTAGTAGGGCAGCACAAAGGGGAAAGATTTGGTCATTGGTGTAAAGTCATTCGCTTTGATTACCAAAATTGAACTTTATGGTGAATACTGTTGGTCTAAAAATAGAACTCACCCAGTATTTAACAGACACTGTGATAAGCATGTTCATCCACTCAGGTCCAAACACTAAGCAGGGTTTTCTGGAAGCAAATAGTTTTAAAATGAAGAGACCAAAAAAGAAAAGGCACCCACAGCATACTCCATATCTGTGGACACAGCAAGTTTTCTGACTTGTTAGGATGTCTCCAGTTGGGAGTCAGAAAAACTGAAGTGCCTACATAATAGCCAGTATATAATTACAATGCATTATTCAGTTCAATGGGAAGTAAATGAAAACAAAACAGACCAAAAAATCCCATATTTTAATTTTTTAGGGATTACTGGTGTCTCCTTTGTCAAGCAACCCAGTTCCAGAAACAATGATTGAGTCAATGAGAGCCAAAAAAGTTTTTTGAATAAAGATTAAAAACTCCTCTTCATTTCTTCCACATCACTTGGTGATAAATTATTGCTCTGCATTTAAAAAAAGAAAAAGACAGGAAATGAGCAAGAAAAAGGCATTATCCTGTGTATAAATATTTAGGCATTTCATGAATGTAACTTAAAACAAAGTAAAATCCTCAATGCACAGTCCTGTAAGCACTCCCTACACTCCGATTGGGCCAGATCTTCTAGGTATTTATTTATGTGGTTCCCATTACTGCAGTATTGGAGCATCTCACAATATTTAATGTAAAATTTCCCATGAGGTCAGGAAGTGGTATTACCTCCATTTGATAGAGGACTGGGGCCACACACGGTGGAGCAAGGAATTCAATACACACCAATCACTGAACCGTCCTTCCTCTCAAGAATTAGAACCCATTACAGCTCAGGGAAGAGGATGTAGGTTTTTCATTTTCATTTTCACTGGGTCAGTCCAGAGGAGCAACTTAGGATAGTTTCAGGGCTACTCTAAATTGTGCAGGCTGTTACTGCTGTCAGGGGGTCACCAGAGCCCATGAACACTCCAGTCATATCCAATTACAAAGCTTATGCTGAGTGCAGAAGATACATACTGACAGATAGACTTCTGGTGGATCCTCTAATGGGCCATTGAAAATGGGCTGTGAAGTGAAGTGTTTGCATTTGTATTTGCAAATGTTTTTTTAACCTGAATTAACTGGCAATAAATTAAATTCAGTTAGAAACAGAACAAAAACTCTACTCATCCCCTTGGACAATAATCTATCCAAAGAATGACATCAAATGAACTCAAAAGTGGTGAGGGTGCTATTTTAGGCCTCCAAGGTTAAACTCCCTGGTCCACCCTAGAATTCCTTAGGCTATGTCTTTGCTGACAAAAAAGTTACAGGTTTCACAGCATGGTTGCTAACATGCATTAGTTATCCCTCTGTAAAAATACACCGCTGTGGCAGCAATGAAGACATAGCCTTAGTCTCTCTGTGCTTCACTTCTTCCTCTATAAAATCATTCTGGTGAGGATGTTGTGAGGATGAACACATTAAGGATTATGAGGTGCAGCCGGGCCTACAGCCACTGTGGGCCCAAGACAAGGTATGTACGGGGTCGGGGGGGCACTGTGCCCCAGAAGGGGTGAGGCCTTGGGCAGAAGGGGTGGGACCTCAGGAAACCAGCCCTTTGTCTGCAGCTGTCCCCCCACACACAGTCCTTCAAGCCGCATAGCACTCAAAAGGGCCGAAGGCTCTAGCCACCACTGCAGCAGCCAGGAACTCTGGGCCCCCTTGAATCTCTGGGCCCTGGGCAACTGTCCCCTTCACTGCCACCCTCCATCAGCAGGCCTGGTCAGCTGCTCAGGTATTATGGTAATAATGGGAAACACATCAGTACCTTTGGGCTTATCTACATGGGGAAATTGACCTCAAAAGCTCTCCATGTGTGGAATTCTGGAATAATTACACTGCTTTGGAAGTGCACTAATTATTCTGGAATGAAAGTCACTTTTATTCTGGAACATGGCATCTACCTAGAAAGCTGCTTCTGAATAACATGTTCTGTAATAGGTATTCCAGTCCATTGCCCTGTATAGACAATCCTGATAGATAGTCTCGGATTGCCTGATTTGCACAGATTACTTTATTTTGGCATGAATAAATCAGGCATTTTGAGAGTATCAATGCAGCTTGAGTGAGTTAATTTAACTGAATTAAAAATTGTCTTAATGCCCATCTACTGGTTTGATCTGGTCATGGTGTAGCATAGGTGTCTGAAGGAGTGTTAAAAGGAATTTTCAAATGAGTTAACTTAATTGAATTAACAATTTAAAAAAAAACTTGGTTTATTGTACCTGGATAGACATAGCCAAAATGAAATTATGTTAAACCCACCAAGTTTCTTCAGACTAGCTCTAATCCACACAGAAATACACTGAAAAGTAAATAATATTGTTAGTTTCCTACTTATATGCAACTCTCTCTATAGACATTAAGTACTAACCAAGTAGGTGTAAAGATTAGACTGAGTATAATAATCAGATTAGAATAATCTGAGTCCCACAGAACCTGATTTCCTAAGGAGGGGCAAAAATAACCTGGGACCAGATTGCCAACAATGTAACTATTAAGCAATTTATTATCAACTCAGAAGGTCTGAGGGAGCTTCGTGTTGCAAATGGATATTTGCTTGGTCATCAAACCATCAATGACAATCCAGACCATGTTAAATGCTCATAAAACACACTTGATATTGTATTACTATTCACTGAGATAGCTAGCATGCCTCCTCCTTTCTTTAATTCTTCTCCACAGACTGAGAATCATTCCTTATTCATAACAACCATGTGCTGAACATGTTCTCCTAAGTGAAATATTCATCTCTCTAACACTTCATGGACCTCCTAATCTGGGGAAGTTATGTTTCACATTCAATAGAACAATTTGTAAGGCACGGTAGCAGGCATCCTGCATTATTACTGGGCTTCAGTAGTGATCGCATATGTCAGAATTGAAGATGGAACATATTACTATTGCCATTTATGGGTCTGATTGAAAAATGACTTACATGGCCATTTCACAGAGGTCAAATCAGATTCCATCTCCTTTCCTCTCTCAGTACACAGAAGGCACCAAAATCAAGTGTAACCTGCTGTATTTGTGTAGTCAGAAAGTCCCAGTACGGTGGATAAAATTCCACATTCTTGGGACGCTCTCCCCTGAAGTTTCTAGAAGAAGCGGGAATGGAATCAGTCAAAAGCAGGGATGCTATCAAATAAAAAAAATCAATGTGTTTATTTAGGAAAAAAGGGAAGATTCTAATATCTAGAGAGGTTGTTAGTAATGCATTGTACAGCAGAGTTAAAAAGGTGCAGGTTGCTACAGGCACTGTCAAAAGATACACACTGTGTAGCAAGCAAGACAACTCGGATGCTCTGCTTCACACATTGAATTGCAAGCAAGACAATGCCACAAGTGCATGCAACACTAACACAGCACTGATGAAAGTGAGAGTAGTTACACAGTGTGAGAGGCTGCAGGAAAAGCAAACATGTTCTGAGAACATTCAGCTCCATGAATGTGTAGAAATGGGTCCAATTTCTGATTTAAATATGCATAATAATACGTAACTCTTCTATAATGTTTTTCATCCATTTGTCTCAAGGTACTTTACAAAGGAGGCCAATATCATTCTCATCATTGTACAAACAAGGAAACTGAGACACACCAAGTTGCAGTGACCTGCTCAGCCAAGGTTATCAGCCAAGAACTCAGATGTTCTGAGTTCAAGGGTGGTGTGCTATTTACTAGGCCATTGTGAGCGCTTTCTCAAATGATCATAATTCCATCCAGAATGTGAAAAATACAATTATCTCTCGCTCCCCCCTCAGCCCACCTATATTTCTTCTTTTCTATATTTACCCTGACTATACTGCACCGTAACTCAAAATAAGATATGCAGTTTGAGCTATGTAAATTGTGTGTCTTATTTTGATCTTATTTCAAAATAGCTTATTTTGTACTTTAGTTCTGTCTACCCAGCGCCAAATTTCAAAATAACCCACTATTCAAAAACATTCCTTACTCGTCGTGGAATGAGGTTTACAAGGACATTGGAATAGTGAGCCTGTTATATTTCAAAATAACAGGCTTGCTGTGAAGATGCGGGATAGCTATTGCGGGATACTCCAGTAGCCTGAAATAGAATTGTGATGTAGATGTATTAACTTTAATCACAGGATTATGCAGCAACTAGAGCTGCAGCTGCCCTGAATTCAAATTTATTTTATGTAATTCATCAGGTGCCTGAACATCCAAATAAAGATATTCCAAAATATCCCATCACATAAGCAGAACCTCATCTTTCAGTGTGGCAGTGGGCTTTAGTTTTAGAATCTTTAAAGCCTTCTCTAGTGCTTGTAATACAATATAAATGTAATCACAGGTAAAGTTTCAAAGAAAAGTTTGAACTGGAAATCATTTGGTAGAAAATATTTCTTAATCTGGAGAAGCCTAGCTTACTGGCTGAAGAATGCCACATTTGAAAAAAGCTACTACTAGACACGCTGGAACCACAGATTCAAACTCATTAGGCCTTTAATCCTTCTAAGGTAGACAAATTGAATACAGTGCAATATGCTGTTGGGCATTGTTAAGATCAAACCTTAAAAACACGGTATTGTTTGCTCTATGTTGACATTAAACATCCCATGACTCCTTCTTTCATCCTAAGGGTTTGTTCTAGCACCACTGGAAAATTTTTACTCTCCTCCCTCACTTGTGCAGCTGTTTCACTGTTGCTTTTCACCCCAGAGTCAGGTGGTACATTTCAATGGCTCAGAATGCATAACATAGGATCCCTGAGACTGAAAAGTACATAAATGTAAACTAATATTGGGTCTGACTCCCCATTTATACTTCTGTAAATCAGAAGCAATTTTACTGAAGTCAATAGAATCATACCTTATAAAGTGGTGCAAAAAGAGAATCAAACCTATCACTGACAAAGGAATATGCCTTTCTGGTGAACTGCTACTGAAGAAAAACTCATTTAGCAGTAGTTAAGATATAGATGTAGAAGGAAAATGTATAAGGGGCCTAATTTTCCTCTACTAAGCCTGTTTTACACCACTGTAAGTCTTTTGCTTTAATGAAGCTACTCCAGTCTTACACCAGTGAGAGGAGAAGCAAGACAATAGGGTATAAACATAGTCAAAATAAAGGGTGCAGAGAGTAGTGGTGTTGGGAGGTATCCACAAACCAGTTACAGCTTCCTGACATCCCCAGCCTGGAAATTATAGGCAGTTTCCACTCCCTCCATGCTGTTGAGCAGGGCAAAAGGAGCAGAGCTAGGCTAAGAATCTGGCTGAAGGATGTAAAACCTATCATGTACATTTTAAGTGAAATATGTACATCTGGGCACAAAAAGCATTCCCTTCAATTTGAAGAATTGTTGTTGTACCCAAATCCTCAAATTTGCCCATGATTTTACAAACAGCTGGAATCAAGCTTTGCATTGCCATGTGATTGAGTTCTTTTCAATGGAAAGGAAGCAGCAGTCTCATATACTGCAAATAACAAAATAAGTTATTACTCTTTGTTTTGTTTCTTTTGTTTAATAGATGAAGGAGCCCTGTAGTAAAGGAGACCTGCTGGCTAAACCTGACCCAAGGACCTTCTGGAATAGTGATGACTCAGGTAAGGATGGGAGTCAGTACATATAAACACAGAAAAGAAGTACAAAGGGCTTTCTCTTTGTATATACAGGCAGTCCCCAGGTTACGTACAAGATAGGGACTGTAGGTTTGTACTTAAGTTGAATTTGTATGTAAGTCGGAACTGGTACATATTGTAGGGAAAACTCTAGCCAAACATTTCTCCAGAGCTCAGTTTTATTCTCCCACACCTCACTTCCCTCAGTCCTTTATTCTCAAGCTGAGGTGTCTGCTGAGAAAAGCCGCTCCGCGTCTCCCTGGTCTGCTGGGGGGGGGGGGGGGAGGGCTCTAGCTTCGCGTCTCCCTGGTCTGCTGGGGGGAAGCAGCTAGTGCGGGGTTGCCTCACCCCGTTTGTAAGTAGGGATCCGATGTAAGTCGGATCCATGTAACCCGGGGACTGCCTGTAGTTTTATTCAAGTTTTATGTACTTTGTACTAAAGTCAAGCACAAATCGGTTGTTTTTAATATAGAAATGAAGCATAACAAACATCTTCTCATGCATATAGTGTTTTCTGTTAAAAACAATGTTCCAGAAAATAGGATTTAGCATATTAGGTGGTCGGATACATAAAGATTCCTGTGGAATAATGACATAACATAATGATGCAAAACAAAATTACTACAGCAAAACTGTTTTACCAACTCTGGGCCAGATTCTACTGTTGAGCAGTAAATGCAGTTCCCATTAACTTCTATAAAGAGTCATGCATACACATCCAAAATCAAAATTAGGCATAATTTGGCCCCAGTTGAGCAAAGTGTCTTTCAGCACATAACCAGACCCACTAGCTTCAAAAAGAGAAAGAAAGAGAAGGTGGGATAAATGGAATAAAGTTGAGCAGCACATGTGCTCTAATGTTAATTATTATCAGACAAACTCAGTTCACTGTTATCCTGTCCTCTCTTCTGTTTTGTATGTTTGTTTGTTGGGAGGGAGGGGGTCAGGGGAAAGGGTTGTACACGTTACAAAAATCTCAGCATATGGGTAGGCCCTTATCTACGGGGCAAAGCTGTTGCAATTATTATAGTAATGATTATGGATAGATTTTGCTGACAGTTTGAATAGGGAGCAACTATGTTCAAACTTTAAAAAAAATATTTAAATGTTCTCTAGCCACCAAAAGTTCCATTTAAGAGGTTGTTAAAAATAACACACCACTTCAGTTAGCTACAGTTTGTTAAAACCAACTTGCTTTTTCATGTAAATTAAAGTACAGTCGAAAGTCTAGTCAATCAACAAACTCTTGTGAAAATGCTAGAGGATTAGAACTAAGAAAACTGAAAACAAGTTAAATAGTGTCTTTTTTCAGGTCCACTTCCTTGGATAGAGCAACAATTAGCAAGGAGGATTGTTTAACACCTCAATGGAGATTCCCAGTCTCTTCAGACATGAGTGATGTAACTCTCTGCTTCTATTCTAGTTACATATTAGCTTTTGATTACTCTTAGGACTTGGAACTACTGATTTCAAAACTAGAGCTTGAACTCTTGCTTTCTGAGGTGGCTTCAAACCCAACCTAACCAGTATCTATGGCACAGTCTCTTAAACATTCTGTTTGAACTACAGAAATGGCTGTCTTAAGGGTTCCAGCTGTGGAGGGAGGACAACTGTTTTAAAGCAACTTGATCTAATCTGAGAAACAGTCTCAGCATTGTCTAATGGGAATTTCTACTCACCTGTTGTTAAACAAGATTTCTGTTAAGGTCTGTACCTAAGCATTCTGAAAAGAGATACTGTTTAACCTGCTCCTTGGGTTATTTTGTTGCAGTCCTTCTGTGGCACTTTTATAGATATCTGTTAATTGACTACTTGGCTAGACCATTGCTACTCTTTGATATACATGAAAATTTTATTGAACATTAACTAATTGAAGTGATACATTTTCTCTATGAGCACGTCTACACTACCAGCCAAATCAAGTGGCAGCAATGGATCCAGCAGGAGTTGATTTATCGAGTCTAGTATAGATGCGATAAATTGACCATCAATAGCTCTACCATCGATTCTGGTACTCCCACTCAGTGAAAACTGCAAGGAAAGTCAATGGGAGAGCATCTCCCATAGGGTATGTCTACACTACCCTCCTAGTTCGAACTAGGAGGGTAATGTAGGCATACCGCACTTGCAAATGAAGCCCGGGATTTGAATTTCCCGGGCTTCATTTGCATAAGCGGGGAGCCTCCATTTTTAAAACCCCGCTGGTTCGAACCCCGTGCAGCGCGGCTACACGGGGCACGAACTAGGTAGTTCGAACTAGGCTTCCTAGTTCGAACTACCGTTACTCCTCATTTCACGACAACCACCTAACCTCAAGATGATTCTTACCAACAACCACAGGACATACCACACTAATACCAACCCTGGTACCTTCCCTTGCAACAAACCCCGTTGCAAGCTTTGTCCACATATTCATTCTGCTGATACCATTATTGGACCTAACCAAGTGAGTTATAAGATCAAGAACACATATTCCTGCACATCCAGAAATATAATTTATGCTATCATGTGCCGAAAGTGTCCGTCTGCTATTTACATTGGACAAACATCTCAGACACTTCGCCAAAGGATTAATGCCCACAAAACAGATATCAGACTGGATCACAAAGAAAAACCAGTTTCTTGCCATTTTAACCAGAAAGGACACTCTCTCAATGACTTAACCACCTGCATTCTGCTACAAAGACCTTTTACATCTGCACTTGAAAGGGAATCCTCTGAACTGTCATTCATGTTAAAATTCAACACTCTCCAAAAAGGAATGAACAAACACTTGAACTATCTTACCCATTATCAAGATAGCTTCCCCAATTATCACCTCTAATACCATTAACTCACAAAAATCCCACTCTCCCCACCTCTAATATCATCAATTCACAGACACTTACCTTCCTTCCTTCCCCCGCCCCTGCATCCCCCTCCTGTTCTGAAATGTGATATGTCCTTTTCATATGTGTTCATTTTTTTTAATTGTATCCTTTGGTATATATGGTTGTGACTATTTTCTTCCACTATTTGATCTGAGGAAGTGGGTCTGGCCCACGAAAGCTCATCATCTAATAAACCATCTTGTTAGTCTTTAAAGTGCTACATTGTCCTGCATTTTGCTTCAGCTACCCCAGACTAACACGGCTACATTTCTATCAGTTGATATATGTGAAGCCGTGGTTGTCTACCCTGTTTAGAGTGTCTGCAGTAGGGGTGTGGCCTCTGAGGCCATATTGAATGTTGAATGATACGTGTAGGGAGGGAATTCTACTGGAATTCTCCATGGAATGAAAAGGTAGACAAGCCCAGAATTGTTAACCTATAGATTCACACAAGTCTGCAACATCTGTGTTTGCTGCCAGAGGAGCTCCATTATGTCCCACCCTCTCCTTTTTCTGCTGGGACTCTTGGCCCTTTCTCCTGCCTGATCTTTCATCTTCCATACAGCCTGCCATATTCAAGCCTCTGTTCCTGGCCCAATACAGCACTGCCTTGCAGGACCTCACTGAATTTGTCATTCTGAGCTTCTTATTTTTCTTCCTTATCTGGCTCAGTCATTCTGTGGGTGTGGAAGGGGAACTCCTCAAGGCCACAACAGCGGCAGCTACAAATAAAACCCAGAGGTAATATTGTCTGTGCCGTCACAACAACAAGCAAATGTTAAGATCAAGAACTGCCTTTCCTTGTTCTCCTAGAGTTTTAAACAAAATATTGACTTTTGCCTCAAAGTGCTTGTACACAACATCCTTCACGAATACAGACCATGCTGAGTATGAATAGAAAGGGAACGGAGGAGGGAAATTGTTCAGTTGCCTAGCACTATGAGTATAGGGCAATGGCATTGAATACTGTCACCATTTTCCACAAGCAGTGGCAATTTTAGGTAAAATCCCACTCCAGAGGGTAGCAAAGACCCAGAGACCATAGCTGCCGGCGCTGGCCTTATCTAATTATATGCTTCAATTCCAGCCTCTGATGAAGCTCCATAGAGTGCAAGCCCTTGTGGTTTGAAAAGAAAGCCACAACTTGTGCCAGGGTAGCTTACTTCTGAGAAAACTGGGGTGCTTCCACAAATACAGGTAATGGGTGGCAATCCTAGAGTCAGCATTCCTTTTTATTTTTCTGTATTTATTTTTTGTGAGGGATATAAAATGTTCTAAACTCCTCTGTTTCCTGAAGTGTAGAGTCTACTTGGCTTGAAACATAACAAAGCCAATTATCTCTTTGCCTTGGAACCACCAGTCTGATAAACTTGGCTGTGGAAACTGAGAGTTTGATTTTGAGACTGAAGATCAGAATGGAACAATCCCGCCCCACCCCAAAACCAACATCAACCAAGCACTCATTTGGCAGTCTGTCCCTTTCAACACAGTGCTGGAGTCCAATGAAATCAGTTTCTATTGCCAATCTGTCGTATTTCCAAAGCACTACAGTTTCAACTTCTCAAACTAACAATTGTTTTTTCTGATTCCCTAGAACACTTTTTAAAAAATGTTTATACTTTCAAGCCAGTGATAGTGATTCTTAATGGTACATCGCATTTTGATGCTATTTTTCCATCATTTTCTGCCATAAAGTTTTTAAAAACAATTAAACTGTAATAAAACAGAGTA
The DNA here is from genome assembly GCF_049634645.1 of Pelodiscus sinensis. NCBI lineage: Eukaryota > Metazoa > Chordata > Testudines > Trionychidae > Pelodiscus > Pelodiscus sinensis. Next base: position 95,732,405 of record NC_134713.1, on the reverse strand, counting down.
AATGCCATTTGAATCTAGCTTTTGTAATTTAGGAAAGTTAATTATTTAATACTTTAATTAATATGCTCATCATTCATGCATTCAAACAAACCAACATGGTGGCAGATCAAAGGTCTAGTGAAGTTTAATTGCAATTAAAATAAAATATATATATTTTACTCATGATGAAAAAAAATTATTATAGAGGTGTGCATGTAAAAGAGCAAGGCAATTGTGAATTTGCAGCTTCAAGGAATGTGTTTCATGCTGATCAGTTGGTGATCAGTTGGGAGTGCGGCTTGAAATGAGCCAGAAACTGTCACCTTGAAGTGAAGTTCTTTAGAGACTGAAAGTCACTAAACAATTTAGGGTTTTATTTTATTTTAATTTAATTTTATTTTATATTTTATATGGTTTTAGCCATTGTAGCTGGGAGGAAAGTATTACAATTATGTGTCAAAAGTAAATCAACTTAGTGTCTTCCTAAGTCTGTGGACAAGCATAAAACAAAGCTCCAAGGGTGGCAATTGCCCCATTCATCTCAACTGCATGTTAATGACTTAATGCAAACAAGTACAGATATCAGACTTGTTAACTATGTCACTGCTAGGTATTTTAGAATAAACATTCAGCTAGCATACTCATACAATGTGACTGAATGTGTCATACAAATTAGAGATTGAAAAGATCATTTTAACCAATCTTTAAGGACACATAAGGATTTTTCCTTACAGCCAGTCCTCTTGTTCTTTTCCAGTTCAGTTTTAAATGTCCCACTATGTTTGAGACCTTTTCCACAGCCCAGCATGCCTTACAACATCATTCTTTTTCAACCCTGCTCTTTTCCCCTTTCTCTATTATATCCCTGGGAATACTTTAGTATTTTGAGGATGTGACCACATTACAGAGACTATAGCATAACTATGCTTGCATCTCCCCATAGCATAGATGAAGCCTGCACCAATGGAAAAAATTTTTCTGTCATGCAGGAATATCACCTCACCAAATAACATTAGCAATACCAATGCAAGCATTCTTCCACTGACTATATCTACACTGGGGCATAGCTTTGTTGGTCAGGGGTATATTTGTTTCCACCCATCTTTGACTGTCACAACCTGGATGTATAAAAGTCTCAGAAGGTACCTATATATACAGTATTATGAGCTTTTGTGAGCAAAACCATTTTCCTACTGGTCCGGGGGAAAAACTCAGGCCAGGTCAGATGCTAGGAAGTCAGAGTCCAAGACGGGCCGGAGGGCAAATGAGGAGTCAGATGCCAGGAAGAAGCAGACAGGATCAGGTTGCCAGGACATTAGAGTCATGCAGTAGCAAGGAAGATCATCTTCTAGAATCTAGAGTGTTAGACATTGGTAGAGTTCCATCATTTTGTTCCCACTTTCATTATATTTAACAAAGACCCACATTGGTATGATAGCTGATAATAAAGTGTTAGCTATATTGCTTTACTTTCAGTGGCAAAACCTACTAGCCACAAGAGAAGAGCTGAAGAAGAGCTTTTTCATCTTAATTATAGACATGGTTCTGAATGAAGCTCCCCATTTGGGGGATGTTCAGATCCAGAGCTCAACTTTGCTCTAGTTCTAATGCTTATTAGCAATCTTGTTTTTTCCAGCCAGCATCTGAATTAACAGGATCTGAGGAATTTGATCTGAGGAAGTGGGTCTGGCCCATGAAAGCTCATCACCTAATAAACCATCTTATTAGTCTTTAAAGTGCTACATAGTCCTGTTTTTTGTATCATTTGAATTAATTTTTTATTTTGTTAATCGGGTTCTGTCTCCCCAACAAGTATCCCCACCCTTCTTCTGACAAATTAGTTGGAAAGGCAGCTGAGATTTGGAAACTTACCAGTAAATAAAGCTCCAACCCTTATATGAGGATGTTCAATTTTTAGGAGCAGAGTCACAGTCATCATTCATAACCCTGCTGTGCGTGTGTAGCTATGCAATCAATCACAAAGGCACATGCAAGATAAATATGCAATGACTATTGAAGAACTCTGATGCAGAGGGAAGGTTAATTGTCATGAGTCTCCTGGATGGTCAGTTAAATTGTATAACTGATGCAATAAAACAATCTATTACAATTTTAAAATGTATTTTATAGAGACCTGAAGAAACCATAAAAAGAAGCTATTTAAAGCTCCATAAAAAGACAGAATATAGTGAATGAAATAAACATAAAAACAAAAATAATTGGACACTATATTTTGTATCTTTTAATTCCTTTTCAAGGCAATGAATCAGGGAAACAAAAGTGAATACGTACCCTTTTTGTTTCCTTACAATGGAAAAGGCCTAAAACCATTAGAATTTGAAATGTTTTTTACCTTGTATTTTCCGGGAAGAGTCTATCTGTGAAGGACAGTTAGAGTCTGTATTTTCCGGGAAGAGTCTATCTCTGTGACATTTATGGTCACATTTATCAAAGGATGGGATAGCAGAAGGAGGATTGAAGAAGTAGCTGGGATGCAGTATGGAAGATGTATACACATCTCCCATGCAGTTCTAGCACATGGCTGAATTGCGTAAGGGGCCTGCAAGTGGCAAATTACACCAGGTCGGCATTAGAAAAGGTTTGCCAGTATAGCTGGATTAACAAACTCTCCTAGCACAGACATAGTATACATCAGGAAAAATGTGCTTTGCCAGAACCGGTTATATTGATTGGGTAAGCGAACTATAATTGCAAAAGAGGCTTTGTTCCAATATAACTGCATCTATACCAAAGATTGTACCAATACAGAAATATCACTCCAAAAATCACATCCTTGACCAACTTTTCTATATCCAGCCTAAGTGCCTAGTATAGAGCTACCTTTAGGGGTTGTCTACACTACAAAGTTTTGTCAATGATAGCGACATGAAAAAATTGACAAAACCAAAATTGCCAAAGGGTGCTGACCCTTGCTCCCTCTGATGACAGATCATGTCCACATTAGGGGCACTATCATTGACACTGTGAACAGTGAACTGTGGATATGTATATCAAAGTGCTTGGTGACACTTTCTGTCACTAGGTGTTGTGGGACGGCAAAATGGAGCACAGCGCATCTTGGGACGGTACTAAAAGACACATCATGCACTGCTTTCTGTTCAAGCTTTCCATTACTTTCCAGCTTCCTTTCCTGTCAGTTTTTTAAACCACCCTTCCTTGCTGTGCGCTCCAGCATCTGCACTGAGACCGGATCTTGTACTTCTCTTCTATGCTCTATTAAGTGTTGTGAGGACATCACGCCTGGCAGTTAATTGTGAAGTTACTGAGAGTTTGTCTACACTAGGGAGGCTAATGTAGGCATTCGAAGTTGCAAATGAAGCCTGGGATTTAAATATCCCGGGCTTTATTTGCATCTTTCCGTCTGGGCACCATTTTTAAATCCCCCTAGTCCGAACTAACTGCCCACGGCTACACGCGACAGTCAAACATTAACTCGAACTAAGTCCTTAGTTCAAGTTAACTGTCACACCTCATTCCACGAGGTGTAACTAAGGACTTAGTTCAAGTTAACATTTGACTGCCGCGTGTAGCTGTGGGGCAGTTGGTTTGGACTAGGGGGATTTAAAAATGGCACCCGGACAGGAAGATGCAAATAAAGCCCAGGATATTTAAATCCCAGGCTTCATTTGCAATTTCGAATACCTACATTAGCCTCCCTAGTTCAAACGAGGGGGCTAGTGTAGACATACCCTGACAGAGAAAGACTCACAGGCATGCAACATTTTGCATGATACGGACAGCAGCAACTTATCATTGCTTTTGTCGCTTATAGAGCAGCTGTCCAGGGTAGACTTTTGAGCTACGGAAACCTGCGCTGATTAATGGGATCACATCATCATGCAGGTGTGCGATGAAGAATAATGGCTACAGAATTTTCATCTGCATAAAGCAACCTCTTGGGATCTGTGTGCTGAGCTGGCCCCACACCTGCAGCACGAGGATCCCATAATGAGAGTTGTCTTCTCGGCTGAGAAGCGTGTGACAATTTCTGTGTGGAAGCTGATGACACCAGACTGCTATTGGTCAGTTACAAACCAATTTGGAGTGGGAAGTCTACCGTTGAGGCTGTATCAATGTAACAATGCAGGGTAATAAATCACATTCTGCTATGGAGGACTGTGGCTCTAGGAAATATGCATGAAATAGTGGCCATCTTTGCAGAGATGGGCTTCCCTAACTGTTGTGGGGTGAGAGAGGGCGCACATATTCCAATTTTAGCAGCAGATCACCTTGCAACCGAGCACAACAACAGGAAGGAATATTTCTCCATGGTATTCCAGGATCACCATGGGCATTTCGCAGACATCAGAGCAGAGTGGTCTGGAAAGGTTGAGGAGACATGCATCTACAGGAACACGGCAAAGCTGCAAGTGGGGACTTTCTTTCCAGACCACAAGATTACAGCGGTGGATGTGGAAATGCCCATATTAATCTTGGGAAACCTGTCTTACCCCTTTGTAGCCCTGGCTCCTGAAATCTTATATATATAACCTGGATGACAGAAAGGAACATTTTAACAACAGGCTGAGCAGGTGCTGCATGGCAGTTAAATGTGTCTTTAGCATATTAAAGGAATACTGGAGGTGCCTCTATGGCAATGGTCACCAGTCAGGATCTACTGGTAAATCTTGGAGCCTCTGACAAGTGATCCTGACTTGTTTGGCCAAGAGGCTATCAAGTGGCCCTCCCCCACCAGACTGCTGTACATCTCCTGCCTTGTGTCTTGGAATTGAAGTGATTCCTATGTGGAACACAAACTAAAAATGATTTATCATTATAAAACTTTGCCTTTATCGATCAAGAGAAAGCATGGTGATACTCCCAAAACACGTTTGCAGTTAAAGGAGGGGCTCAGAAAGAGTAAAACCTCCCAACTGTGGGTAGATCCAGCTATCATTGCTAAAGCTGTGTGAAGGGGTGGAAGTGAAGGGGAAACTGAGGAGTCCCAGAAAGTGGAGTGCAATGTGTGGGTGGAGGGGGGGATTTCATAGTAAAGAATTGCGCACGTGCTACTATGAAGGTCAATCCTGGATCTGCTCACTCTGCCATAATATTAAAGACTTTAGCATGTCTGTTTGCTTCTCCATTATTTTTATAATCTGTTCAGTTGCATCCCTAGCAAGCACTTGATTCTCTTTTCTGCCCTACTTTTTGGCTTCCCAGCATTCCTTTTGTTCCCTTTTCTCTGTAAAGGAGCAGTGCAGTTCTTCCTGGAACATGTCTTCTTTGCTGCATCTTGGCCTCTTACTTATCTGCTGGAAATAGTTGGCAAGGGCGTAGGGGGTGTACTTCACAGATAAATCTGTTGAAGCACAAGCCAACAATGCATAGAAAAGGGATTGTTAAGTTCAAGCACAGCATATAAACACTTCACTTACAAGCACCTTTTGCAACATACCAATCACCTTCTCACTGACCCTTGCCAGGCATACATCTCTGCAAGCACCCAAAGTATAGTGAGTACTGTGGGAGGGTGAGGGAGTGCAAAAGAAAATACCATGTTTGCAAGGCTTGCAGTGCAACTGTTCAGGGAAGTCATTCTAAAATTATCCTGCACTTTTCCACAGACAAGGATCATTCTAGTACAAGGGTGGGGAGAAGGCCGGGTGTGTGAAAAGAGGGCAGTTGCCCCGGGGCCCAGAGATTCAAAAAGGCCCGAAACTCCCAGCTGCCAACCTGCTACTGCAAATAGTTTGAAAGATAAGTACCTTACACCTTGTCAATCAATGTGAATGCTTGCAGGTAGCCATATGAATAATAATTCACTGATTAAGCAAATGAATTCCAAACTCTGCTGTTATAATGACATTTATATGGTTGGAATCAAATTGCTCAATTTATCCAAGACATTTCTTTTCTTTCTCATTTAGCCTATCACATCACTAGAAATATCACTATCAGAAGATAATTACTGTGGAAGCCAAATTTTTACCTTCATAAAACTCAATAACATATAATCCTTAGCTGCAAATTAAAACAGCAGCAGAAACATTGTAGCTTTTAATATACAGCTATATAAACAAGAGAGTATTACACCTACCACAAGAAAAAATTACAGGAAAATGAAAAACTATTTCTTACAGTCATATGTGTGCAGAATGAAATGCTTCAGACATGAAGGAGTTGGAAACTATAAAAGGTCAGTCCTTACATGAAAGGCAAAAAAACATAAGAGCAGAGTTTGAACAAAGATTTCATTAACATAGCTACTAAAAGAGCATAGGTATGAAGATAAAGTTATAGATAAAGATTCCACAACACTTACACATACACTTAATCATAATTATGCAAAAAAATATACTGAAGTCAATTCAACTATTCATGTTGTAATATATCAGGTTGGTTTAGGGGCACCGCTGAGAGTGTCAAATCAGGGTAAATTGCTTATAACCAGGGCTACTTACAGCCCAAGACTGAGGTCCTTTCCTATAAGTCGCCAAACCAGTCACAAAGAGCGCATTAGCTACCACTCTTGCCAGGAGGAAGCCTCACAAGAAAATCCCCTTACACACCCCATATTCCCCATGCCACAAACAGCATCCACCTTACACAGGTGAGAGGTTATAAAATCCAATCTCACTAACTCCAAACAGGTTCTTCCAGTCCCAAAGGACCAGCCACAGTCCCAGGCCAATTTGTATCTCAGACCTTACTTAAAAGAGCATGCTGGGCCAATACTTTAGAATCTAAAATCTAAAGGTTTATTAACAAAAGAAAAGGTTGAGAGTGAGATTGTTAAAGAGAATACATTACATGCACCAATCACCACGTTCTTGATGAAAGCTCTTAGCAGAGATGTTACAAACTACTAGCTTACAAGTCTCTGAAGTACATCCTATGTTAGGATGGGTCAACAAATCTTTCTGGGCCTTCTGTCCTTGCCAGTGGTGCTTCTAGAGCAGAGGGTAGGAGTGAAGATGAGATGGAGGCACCTTCACAATACTTTTATAACCTTACCCATGCAGGGGGAAAACCTTCTGGGTACAAGAAAAAATCTTCTGAGTACTGGTACATCCCAAAATGAGCTGATCACATAATCCAGAAACCAGTCTCTGTTCCTTATAGGCAAGGAGCCATGTAGTTCCCAGGTGTGTCTTTCTCAGGTAAGGGGTCATTGTGTGCTCTTCAGGTGTCAATTGGCAGCCCTTAAGAGTCATTGTCCATTCAGTATTGAGCAACTGCCCTTCCCAGCAGAAAACATTAGAAACATAAATACAAAGCCCATATTCATTACTTTATACACACAAGTTGTACAAATGCATGAGTAGCCTTGACAGAGCCAGCTTTCATTTGACACCTCACATGGCCCACTTTGCACTGAATCTGGGGTAAACACACACTAGTGGGTGCAACAATGATCTGCCTATTCACATTAAAACCTAATAACATGACACATGTCCTTAACACGTGTGCAGAATTTAGGTTTTAGATTTCTATATTGCAAGGTGATCTATCAGGGCATAAGGGTCTGCTCACAGAGACTCCTTTAGATCATCAAGTCCTAATCTTTACTCTATGCCTGTTGATCTTTTAGCACTTTCAGCAATGTTATAATTTTCTTAAAACTTGTGCATCTGTATTTTATAGGGAATGCAGAAAGTCTTACTGAAAACTAGAGAGACACCACCATTTAAATAAATACTCTAATACATACATAAGAGTTAAAAGCATTATCAGATACCTTACCTATTCCACAGTTCTCATAACCATTTTGGTGGTTTTACAATCTCATGTCCCTTTAGAAGGAATTCTTTTCTTTTGCATTGTAAAGGATCCACCAGAAACAACAGAGAAAACTGACCCACATTGTATATGGGAAAGTGTGATGTTGGCTCCACTCTAAGGCTGTGTCCAGACTCAAGGGTTTTTTCGGGAAAAGTAGCCTTTTTCCGAAAAAACTTCACCTGCGTCTAGACTGCAGCCGCGTTCTTTCGAAATTAAATCGAAAGAACGCGGCTTTTCTTTCGACGGCGGTAAACCTCATTTCACAAGGAAGAACGCCTTCTTTCGAAAGTGCTTCTTTCGAAAGAAGGCGTTCTTGAATGTAAATAGGGCTTCTTCGAAAGAGAGCATCCAGACTCACTGGGTGCTTTCTTTCGAAAAAGCGGCTTGCTCTTTCGAAAGTTCCGCGTGCAGTCTAGACGCTCTCTTTCAAAAGAGGCTCTTTCGAAAGTATCTTTCGAAAGAGCCTCTTTCGAAAGAGGCTTGCAGTCTAGACATAGCCAAAGTGTTGTCAAATACATGAAGTTAAACCACCTAACAAAAAACATTAATTTGTTCTCTAATCTCTTGCATTTACAGTTGTAATAGGTGTTATTTATAACTATGGTGGAGACAATAAGATGTGTCAGCAGTGTGATTTTTTTAGCTGATGATCCACTGTTTAAAAAACAACAAATAGTCTGGTAGCACTTTATAGACTAACAAAACATGTAGATGGTACCATGAGCTTTCTGGTGGCACAGCACTCTTCTTCAGATGACCAGAATTTTTGTTGTTCTTTTAGTTTATCCTGTACAGACTAACTCAGCTACCCCCTGAAGCTTCTTCACTCTTTAAAAGTGAGAGGATGGTTTTGGCTGTGAACAGCAGAAAGCAAAAAAGGACTTAAAGAGGCTAAGATAAAAATGAAGTAGATGGAACAGGCTGAAAAAAAGATCACTGAAAGGGGAAGAGAGGAAAAAAGAAAGATACAAAAAAGGGATGAGGAGAAAAAAGAGAGTAGAAGGGAGTAGTTAAGAGACTTATGCTCCTTCTGCATTGGGTATTGAAACAGGGTCCTGTGAGTAGTCACAGCTTCAAATAGGGCTTTAAGGACACCAGACCCTCAGTCACTTAGAACACCTGTGGCACTGGGGGCAGTTAAGATAGAAGTGAGCTTGATGAGTAAATGACATAATTAGCACTCAAGATGGAGAACCCCAGAAGAAAAGTGAGCAGTAAAAGGCCATGTCTACAGTTACAAGCTTACTGCAGCACATAGCTGTACTGATACAGCTGTGTGCTGCTGTAAGATCACCCCATAGCAGAGTTATGCAGACAGGAAAGAGCTCTTCTGTCAATATAATAAAACCATGTCAATGAGCGGCAGTAGCTGTGTTAGCAAGAGAGTGTTTCCCCCTGACATAATACTGTGCACGTGAGCGCTTATACTAGCAAAACTTATGTTGCTTGCAGTGTAGGAGGTGGGGGAGGAATTCACACTGCTGAGCAACAAAAGTTTTGCCAACATAAATGCTAGTGTGGAAATGGCCAAAAGCTAACCCATGGAGCTGGAAAGGGCTTGTCATAACAGTTGCTATATGGTTATATTGCACCTGCAGCCAGAACCAGCACTAGGCATAAACAGAGAAAGCAAGGGTGGTGCTGGTACCTTTGTGGACCTATGTACTGCTTAATTCACCAAGAAGACTTACTAGCCAAGGTTTCCAGGAGCTGAAGGGGGAACCCAGTCACAGGGATTAATCTTTGACTGCAGTGCTATACAGGGGAATGGAAAACTTGCAGGGTGATAAATAAATAATCACAGAAATGCTTTCTCTAAAAATGACTTCCTTGAAATAAGCCATTATTGCCACAGTTTTCAAGAGATTTTATTCATGAGGAACATGCACAAAGCCTGAGTCTAAAAGGAAAGTTCCACCAACCCTACAAAGACCTGATATATTTTGGGACTCTGTTACAATATAGACAGTAATGGTTATTATATTGTTAAGATGTAGCTCAGACTTACCTGTGTGTAGACAGGTTTAACCAGGCTGCCAAATCATATTAGAACCCTGGGGTGAGAGATTTATTCCCCACCTCCTGATGTGGTCCATTTAGCTTAAGTGAAAAAGATGGAGTGGCATAAAGAGGCTCTCAAAGCCCAATATTCAGCCAGGGAAAAGTTCCTCCACTGTAGGCATTGTGTAAGATAGCTGTAAAGCAGCCACTCAGCAACCCCTTGTAAGCTTTGGCATAGGGGATGTACAGGAAGTGGATCTGGGGTACATTGTGGGCAGCATACTGGCACATAGGACAGCCCAGGAAGGCTGCTATGACTGGCCCACAGGACCTTCCAGGCCTCTCTAAGGGTCTGTCTAGATTACAGGGTTTTGTCGACAGAAGTTTTGTCGACAGATACTGTCGACAAAGCTTCTGTCGACAAGGAGCGTCTAGACTACATCCAGTTCTGTTGACAAAGCAAGCCGCTTTGTCAACATAACAGTGTGGACGCAAAGGACAGTGTAGATGCAATAATGCCTTCTATCGACAGAACTCTGTCAACAAAAGGCGTTATTCTTCATAGAATGAGGTTTACATAGGTCGACAAAACTGCTGAGTTTTGTCGACGTTATGTCGACATAACTCAAAGGCAGTGTGGACGCAGGTATAGTTTTGTCGACAAAAGTCCACTTTTGTCAACAAAACCCTGTAGTCTAGACACACCCAAAGGGTACGTCAACACAGCAGCCTTATTTCAGAATAAGTGATGTTATTTCGAAATAACAAAATGCGTGTCTACACAGAAAGCCATTATTTCAAAATAATGTTGAGCTTGAGGACTTCTTACTCCAACTCCTGTAACACAGATTTCACAAGGTGTAAGGGAAGTTGAAGGAAGAGTGTTCTTCCTTTGACTTTCTGCTGTGTAGATAGTGCCAAAAGCCGGATTAAGCTATTTCAACTTCAGCTATGCTATTGACATAGCTGAAGTTGCATATCTTAATTTGATTTTGCGCTGCTGTGTAGATGTACCATAAGTTATGGAAGGGGTCTGGGATCAGAATGTTGCTTTAGCTCCTACCTTCTATGGATTGCAAGTTCTAGGCCCAGCTCAGCCTGGATAGTACACAGAATGTGTCTTGACCATCCCAATATACTGTTGTCTTGTAACTGTGATATACCACATGGCAGTTTTGTAGTGCAGCAGTCACTATGCACAGGTTACAATGATGACTAATTTTACATTTGAAAATTAATCTACATCATCTGCAGTTTTAACTGTGTAAAGTATTCTTCAGATCCTGTCCTCAGATGCTGTGTAATGTTGTTAAATGCTAATACTAACATCTGGATTTCACTCCAAAAAGTGCCTTCCTTTCACTGATGAGGGAAGAAAAGTGAACCCAAATCATGAGAAACAAGGTGGGTGAGGTAATATCTTTTATTGAACCAATTTTTGATGGTAAGAGAGCAGCTATGAAGGCTACACAAAGCTCTTCTTCAGTTCTAGGAAACATACACCTATGAAAGCAGCTCGAAAGCGTGTTTCTATCACCAACAGAAGTCTGTCCAATAAATGTATTACCTTGCCCACCTTGTCTCTTTAATATCTTGGGTCCCACATTGTTAGAGCAATACTACATAACCCAAGTCCTGGAAGTTCTGCACATAGGAGAAGTTTCTTCCTATCCCTGTCAAGGGTGGAATTAAACAATAAATGAAACTTACATGCTGGAGTTCTGAAGCCCTGTTATCACAGCATTCCCTTACTATTTAAAACTACTTCAGCTGCCATTAATCAAGAATTCTCTTTGAATCATATGCACTAGGAGGAATTAAAAAATAGAGATAGGTGCTGCTAATTTTATCAATGGTTTTAGTTCTCAGAGTTTATGACATCACTATCCTCCAATTACAACTTTGTAATCATATTTTCCCATTATCCTATCTCTAATGAATGAGAATATTGATTCTTGCTTCCCTACCCTATATATAATAACCTTCTTAATGAATACAAGAGCATGATCAGAAGTGTTTTTATGTTACTTTCTGATTTAAGTAATCTGGACAAAGAACTGCAAAAGTGTCCTAGTTGTGGTTGCAACATCTAAAGGCAAACATTCCTCAAATAACTGAGATGAATGCTCTGGGGATCGCGTGAGTGCAGATCTTTCTTCAGCTTGACCTCCGACTGACTGAAAGAGTCAGAAGTACTGGGACTATTGTTCAGATGAATCTATGCTGATATATATGTTTACCATAAATATCTATTCAAGGATCACATCAATAAGTAGAGAAACTTACATGACTGTTTATTGATTCACATGAAACAGTAAAGACAGGATGCATTTGGTTTGGAAAAAGATTTTAAGGGGTGTACCTACAGACTGTATTGGGGTATTTTGCTACCATTTATTATCAATCATCACACAGATAGTCAAAAGTTGTACTATACAGGCAAATCTGTTACTTGTCTCCATTTGACTTTGTATGTTTTCACACTTTCATCTTTCAGAAATAACCAAATAGAATTTTATCCAATTTTCTAAACAAATTCACATATGATCTAATTATTTCTCATCCAAAGAGTATTTTTGTTAAAAGGCCTATGTCTTGAAATTAGAGATTGGTCAAAAATGGAATCTGAATCTCATGGAGCAGAATGAGTTTTGATTTAGTAAATCAACAAGTGCTGGTTTTATTGTTCTGCTTTGGATGATGCCAAAATCTCATGTGACAGCCATCTAGTAGGGAGGTTTAACATGGGAATGAATGAGGTGAGACAACAGAAGTTGTTCCAGAAAAAGATATTACCTCATCCACCTTTTCTCTCTAACATTTTAACAGTCATTCTCTTCTGAAAACTATTCAGAACAAAAGATGTCTGTAGTTTATTCTCATTACCAAGTTTTATCTAGCAAAAATTTCATCAGTAGAATATTCTATAGCTTTATTGAGCTGTATGGTATGGAAGATCAATGGGTGATATTCAGATAGCCAGAGTAGGAAAGTGTTATGTTCACTCCACCACAGGTATATGGACTAGTGTCAAACTGTGGACTAGGTATCAGTCATAGCATAGTCAAGAAATATAAAATCCAGTCTGCCATATCTGCTTTATTTAGTTCCTCCAATATAAATATCTTCTGTAAGAACAAAGCACTACAGATTTTTTTTTTGGGGGGGGGGGAAGGAAGAAACACGAACGAGGTGAATCAGTTACATAACATTCATAATTAATTTGGAGAGTGGCTTTTACTACTAAATATGGATTCTTGGTATGAGGTAAAGATGGCAACACACCCCTTAAGTGTAAGGATAATGGTGTAATGAATATTATGTGCACCACACACTCATTAAGCATGTTGGTCAGTTATATGTCTGTAGGATGGCAGTGTTTTGTTAATCCCTCCTGCTTTCAATACCTGAACAGGTGGGAAGATTTGTGATCATCAAGCTTGAGATCTAGGGAAAGGGGCCAAAGGAAAAGATCTAGGGGAAATGGGCCTCAGAAGCTAAGGGTATGTCTACACTTGCAGCCTAATTCGAACAAGGGCTGCAAATGTTGGTATTCGGAATTGCAAATCAAGCCGGGGATTTAAATATCCCACTCTTGATTTGCATCTTCCCGGCTGGGCACCATTTTTGAAATTTACAAGCCCGAAGTAACTGCCCGCGTCTACAAGTGGCAGGGAAACGGGCATTCGAAATAAAGCCCTAGTTCGAACTACCTGTTATTCCTCCTGCAACGAGGTTTAAAAGGTAGTTTGAACTAGGGCTTTATTTCGAATGCCCGTTTCATTGCCGTGTGTAAACGCGGGCAGTTACTTCGGGCTTGTAATTTTAAAAAATGGCGCCCACCGGGAAGATGCAAATCAAGTGTGGGATATTTAAATCCTGGGCTTGATTTGCAATTCCAAATGCCTACATTTGCAGCCCTAGTTCGAATTAGGCTGCAAGTGTAGACATGCCCTAAGTTATCAGGCTCAGTAAAAGTAGAACTGGATGAAATGTTATGAACTGTGTTACAGATTAGAAGAGCCAATGGTTCCTTTTGTTCTTAAAATCTGTGCAAGCTAAGTCCAAAATTTCCAAACTTGGATATCCAAATTCAGCACTAATCTATATTTAGATATTTACATAAAAGTAGCCTGGTTTCCAGGTGTCCAGTGCCTATTAGGGTCAATGAAAATTAGACAACTTTTATTTAGGCCCCTATTATTCTTCTTGTAGTTAGGTGTCAAACTGAACTAGCCTAAGTCTGAACATCTTGGCCTAATTGAAGTTCTAATGCCAAAATAGGACAGAGGGTTAGAATCAAAAGGTAAAAGAAAGGAAGCTCGCAGCACAGATTTGTGCAGATGGATCTTTCTGTATGTGTATGTATAAAACCTCTGTTTTTTAGCACTTTTTATTTTTTGTGGTGAAAAAACAACATGGAAAAATTACTTGCTTGGCAATAGTGGTCTGCCATATTGTTGGTGGTGGGGACTCCATTTGCTAACAGTGCCGTGTAAGCACTGAATGTAATGGCAGGTAGATGGAAAGGTTATGTGAATTCAGCATATCTTCACCTGTGGGGTTCAAATCCTTCCTTGAGTCACAAGTGAAAAGTAGTGTGATGGCTTTATTGCCCATCTACATGTTTTGTTAGCCTTTAAGGTACTACTAGACTATTTGTTGTTTTTTAAGTTTTTCCTGTTACAGACTAACTCAGCTACCCCTCTGAAGTCAATACATTGACAAGGAATAAACTTGTATAGTAGCTGACAGCAGTAGTCTTGCCTGAAGCTAGTCTTACTGTCATTAACAATATATCACTCACAAAGCTTTTAACTGAGGCATGTGAGAAGTGTACACTCTAAAATTCAGAGGCTCTTAATTCAGGCACCAGCCAAGAAAGAAGGTGGTCTACTGGATGAGTCATCAAATGGTGCCTCTGGAAACCTATATTCAAGTTCTGGCTCTGTGGCAGATTTCCTAATCTGACCTTTGGCCCAGATTTTTAAATGCATTTGACACCACTACACTCAGCATTGCAAAGGAGTCCACATCTCATTTTCAAAGGGGATTTAGGCACTAAGGAATCAAAATCTCATTGACAGACAATGGAATTTAGGTTCTTAAGTGTGTCCTTACTTCACAGAAATATGAAGCGCCCAAAGTTAGTCTTGCTCTGTAAGTAAACAGACAGTAGGAAAAACCTTGCCACAATCTGAGTTTTATCAGGACATGTTAAGTATAACTCCACAACCTTTATATATGAAGCTTCTGGAACAGCCAATACTGATACCAGTTCTTATAAAAGCGACGAGGAGTCCTGTGGCACCTTATAGACTAACTGAAGTGTAGGAGCATAAGCTTTCGTGGGCAAAGACCCACTTCGTCAGATGCAGATACATGCATCTGACGAAGTGGGTCTTTGCCCACGAAAGTTTATGCTCCTACACTTCAGTTAGTCTATAAAGTGCCACAGGACTCCTCGTCGCTTTTGCAGATTCAGACTAACACGGCTACCCCTCTGATACAGTTCTTATAGCTTCTTCTACCTATCTGAAGGTGCCCACACAAGAATAAATAGGTTGGTTACATTGTTTGATCTACCTGCCTAGGACAGATTTAACACACTTTCTTTCCTATGCAAAGGACCAAATTATTCTGCTCTTAGTAACACTAGTGTAAATCTGCATAAACTGTTCTTTGTCACACTGATATATATTTGGAATAACACCACTGAAGTCAATGGCCCAGGGTAACCAAACTGTATGTCTTCACTGTAGTAAAAGACCCATGGCACAGCTGTGGCTGGCTTGGGTCAGCTTGCTCATACTCAAAGGGTTTGGGCTGAGAAACTGAAAATCATAGTGTAAACATTTGGGACTTGGACTGGAGTCCAGGCTCCGAAACCCTGAAAAGGTTGGGAATAGTCTCAGAGCTTGAGTCTAAACATTTCCACTGCAATATTTAGCCAAGCAATCTGAGCCCTCTGAGTCTGAATCAGTGAAGAGTTGATGCTGCAGGGTTTTGTTTTTGTTGTTGTTGTTTTGTTTTTTACTGCGTTGTACCTGTACCCAGAGAAGCAAATTTGATCTTCGTTGTCAGTCATTGGAGGGATACTCTGATAAATAATATACTATTTTATGTGTTCATCATCTACTTTCCTTCCTCCCAAGTGGCCTGTTCCTGTTCCTGAATGAAAGAGGATCTTCTAGAAATTTTAAGGAATAACAAAGTGTAGGAGCAGAGAGTATCAAAATGGACAAATTTATTCCCATATTCTGATGGAATCAGAGAGAAATGAAGGTGCATTGTCAGCTGTATTTACCGCTTGCAAAATCTGCTCTTTTTCTTCTGACTCGTTCACTAAGGCATAGTCAGAACTCAACTTCTGTGTTGCTGAAGGGCTTACAGGCCTAATGGGATATCTTTCTCTTAAGATAATTCTGTACAATAGTGATGATAGGGCTTTGGGTATACATAAAAGACACTGAAATACCATGGTAACAGACAGTGTATGAAATCCTAAACTGACAGATAAGCAGGTAGACAGTCAAATAGATGGCTTGATTAGGTTAGCTATCATTTGTATTTTAGCATTTATGTATCAAGTGAAACTTTCTTCTTCAAGTGAAGAGAAACTTCTTTAGAATCATAGTCCTGACAGAAAAAGTTCTATTATATTTCTCAGCTAATATCCTTCAAAATGCAGTTTCTGATAGACACAAACAGAAAAACATAAGTGCCAGATTTGCATAATTATACATGGTGCACTACTTATTTTTTCAGAATATATTACATGTAATTTACTCAGTTTAGATTGCGTTTGGATCAAGAGAAGGCATTTCCAGAGAAAAGGTAGTTCTTGGCATAATTAAGAGCTAAATTTCTTCTGACCATTTTCCTTTTATCACCTGTCCACCTTTATTATGCTTTTTCTCTCTTTATTATAGTAGTGGCATTGCATTTTGCTAAGACCAAATTTCTCCCAACCATAGATCATTATTATAGGGTCTTAATGGGACTGATTTATTCAAGTATCACTGACCCAAACCACATTCATGTGCAAGGAGAACTAATCAGGTCAGATTATACAGAAGTGTATAGACTTTTAGTAATTCAGCCAGGGGGACTCATAGTAAACCTTCTCTTTCTTACTACGATTGTTCAATGAATTACCAATAATATTATACCATCAGGATAAAGTTCATCTGTGTAGAAGACAGATCTTTCTAGTGCAGAGGTGGCAAACCCATTCTGGGGAAAGAGCCAAGATAGCAGTGGATCCTGTGCGAAGAGCCGGGGCAAAGTTGTTAAGCAAAAAAACAAAACAAAAAACAAAAAACAACTCTGCCACTTTAAGAAAATGCATTTAAACATGTTTAGAGGCTTTTGGGCCACATTAGGCTCCTGCCAGCCAACACCATCTTTAATTCTAGTCTTTCACGGCCGCACTGGATGGCTCCCTTGCCCAGGTCAGCACAGGGAGCTGGGAGGAGAGGGCCATTTTTGAGGGCATGGGGGTGGCTTACGAGCCACAGGGGGGGGGAGGCGGAGGGAGGAGAAGGGGCTTCGTAAGCCGCACCCTGGAGGGGAAAGAGCCGCATGCAGCTTGCGAGCCTCAGGTTGGCCACAGCTGTTCTAGTGGGATAGTTTGAGGGCATGTCTTCACTGCCTACTAGATTGATGGGCAGCCATTGATCCAGTGGGAATCAATTTATCGCATCTAGTATAGACACAATAAATCAACGGCTGAGACTCTGGTCCTGTACCAGAATGAGAGGAGTAAAGGGAGTTGATGGAGAGTGTCAGCTGTCAACAGGGCCATTCCTAGCAATGCTGGTATCCTACGCAGCCCAACACCTACACTCCCCTGTGGGAGTGGGGCACTCCGTGGAGGGAGGAATTACAGAGGCACAAGCCCTGGGGCACAGGAGCACTTCAGGGCAGGGATGCTAACCTGCAGCCTCAAGGGAGCAGACAGGAGGCACAGGCAGCAGCTGGCAATGTGAGCCTGCAGACCAGAAGACTCAGGAGGAGCAGTAGGCGGTCACACCACCATCTGGAGAGAAGTTGCAGTTTTCTGAGAAGGGGGACAAGCATCACTTCTCTCTGGCTGGTGGCACGACCACTTGCTGCTCCTCCTGAATCCTTCTGTCTGCAGGTTCACGCCACTCACCACCACCTGGTGAGCTGTAGCTAAGCTTATCCAGCAGGCAGACCAGTCAGAGAATAGAGCTGGCCGCAGGAGCCAGCACTGGGGCCATCGGGGCAAGAGGAAGAGGGTGGCTAGAGGGGGGGCTGGTCACCAGAGCCAATAGAGAGCATGAAGCTTCTAGGCCACCGTGACATTTGGAGTAATTTGATGTCCCAAATTTTGTGGCGCCTTACGTGACTGCATAGTTTGCATACCAGTAGAGACAGCCCTGGCTGTCTAGACTTACCACAGTAAGGATACTATGGTAAGTAGATCAAAATATGTTGATATGTTGACTTCGGCTATGTTATTCATGTAGGCAAAGTTGTGTAACTTAGATTGATGACCCGCAGTAGTGCAGACTAGGTCTGAAACTGTGGAATGAACTATTCCAGGAATTAAGGAAGACAAACCTCATCACCTTCCACTCCAAGTATAAGGCACTCTTCCTCAATAGTATATTCTCTAACATATACATATAGATAGAAGCCTAGCCATTAAAAAAAAATCGTACCAATATAGAACACTACATTGCACATACAAATTTTCCCTTGGGAGAAGATGGGAAAGAGAATGGCCCACATATGACAGAAGTAAGTTATATAATTTTATGTGCTATTGGAAGACATTCATATACTGTGGTGATGAGGACAGCATCAGAACCTCTACAGAACAGAGTCAGTATACTGGACTTTAAATGGAAGTTAGAGACTTCGTTTATCTGCTCTTTAACTACAGATCAGGGCTGTAATTTTTGACTGCTTTCCATGAAGAAGGGAATTGCTTTCCCCTAAGTATAGCATTTCATCACTTTAAGATCCCTTGACATTGGAGTCTCTTATTGGCAGTGCAGTAAACCAGCTAAGAGTACAGAAAAGAGAAATAATAAATAAACAACATAAATGTTTGGCAGAATGCAACACTGAAATCAATTGGCTGTGTTCCATTTGGATCAATAGGAGTTTCAGCCTATGACCTCCCTGTCAAAAAGATGTCCAGCAGTCTTTTGACAGCATCCTAAATCTTCTGAATTTAAGCTGTTGTTGGGGTTATCATCAAAGCCATTATATAGTTCCTATCTATTTGTTGCTACTCGACATAATTTGCCGGGGGCAGCCTGTCGGGCTGGATTAAAAGTTTTTTTGTCACTGCACGTGAAACTATATTATAAGGTCAAAGATAAGAGAGGGCTCAGAAGGGACTGACAGTAAACAAAGCAAAACTTTCAGCTTTTACTTCAGAAAAGAGATGGCAACAGAAGTGCAATCTCTTCTTGCCAGAGTATGTAGCCAATGATATTAATGTAACTGAAGAGCAAGACAGACCATGGCCTGTACTCTATCTCTGTGTCGTTAAAATAGGGCATGATATTGCAGTAAATACATGCAGAATTTTGGTCTGTTTCCTTCACAGAAGGCCAAACTATTTTAGTACAGTTCAATGAAGCTGTATTGAACCTAAAAACAAAGGCCATGATTCACCAAGGTACACAGTGCATACCTCATTTGAATCCTTTTCTGAACTAGGGATTAAATGTGCAGTTTAAGTAGAGGAGAGGTCAGTGTACCTGCCACCATCATTCCCAAGAGCCATGCTGTCATATTGGCTGGCTGGAGGCTGTGAGCTTCCCAGGGGAAAGGGCAGTCAAAGATAGTTTTACCACAACTAACCAGCATTAAGTAGTAGTTACATTGGGGAAGCCCTTTCATGACAATAGGGATGTAAAGTCTCGTTTAATTGGTTAACCAGTTAAATGTGATGTTTAACTGGTTAACCAATTAAAAGGGAGCTGGGCAGGGGGTGAGCTGCCATTGCCAGGCTGAAGTAGCTCCTGCCTGTGGCGCACCCAGGCCCACCATGGACAGGTGCTGCTCTGGACAGCTTGAGGTGCCTTAGTTATGACAAGCTTATCTTGCAGATGCCCAGGCTCAGCCACAGCACAAATTAAGCACGGGAGGTGTGGGGAGAGGTCGCAGAGGCTGGGGCGATGAATAGGTGACCAAATATCCCATTTTGACCAGCACACACTCTTTTTAAAGCCCTGTTCCAGCCATCCTGCCTTTTCTAGGAAAAAGTGAGCATGTGTCCTGTTTGCTCTTGCCAAGTAGTGGGATGTGGACAAACCTGTATATGTGTGTGTGTGGGGGGGGGGGGGGGGCAGGGGAAGATGAGTGGTGATGCCAGCCCCAGGTTGGGGGAGACATGGCTCTGGTGGGGGCAGGGAGGGCTTGAGTGAATAACAACACCAGCCCCATTCAGGGAGCAGGCAGAATTTGGACGAGTGGCTTGGACCAACCCTACACAGGGATGGTGGGGAGGGCTAAGGTTAGCCCCCAGTACTCTTTGGGAAATATGGTTACTCAAGTGATGGGGGAGGGCGTATTGGACTCTGCCACCCTACAACTGGAGCCCAAAGCCCCATGGCTGGAGCCCCATCAACCCGAGAAGGTGGAGCTGGAACTCATCAGCTGCTTGTGGAGTCCAAGGTCCCTCCAGCATTCCCCATCTGTCTGCCAAGGCAGCACAGGCACTGCCCTGACTGGTGGTGCCAGCAAACACTGAGTTGCATATAGGAACAATAGGAAGGAGAGGGGCTGCTTCCTCATACCCCATCCCAATCACTTCCCAGGAGGCTGTCATGGCCACAAAAAAAGTCTCTGGTGGGTAACCACATATCGGTGGTTGCATTTGAGAAATGCTGCTCTGAGGAGAGAAGCTAGTACTTTCATATGTGTTTCCAACAGCTGAAGAAGATGCTTTCAACTGCAAGGCCCTTCTCTAAAACCAGGGAACAGTTCTTGTTTACATGTAAATTATATGTTCATTCAGTGGGATAAACTGCATCACATCCTTATCATATTTAAATTGTGCACCAGCTAAGCTATGTCCTCTGCCTCCTCCCTTTCAATCATTGCTAACCCTATGTGTTATGCCTTCTTTGCCTATAAGATTGAAAGCTCTTTGGAGACTGTACTTTTTGCACTTAGAGCAGTGGTTCCCAACCTTTTCACTAGAGCGGGCTCCCTATTGCCCCCCCCAAACCATTCGCAGACCCCCCCCCATCAAAGCCAATTCTAGCCACTATGTACACTTCAGTAAATGACAAAGGAAATGTAAATAATTAACATTTAAAATGATGCATACTCATTTCCGGCATCACAACAATTTGATTGCACGTCTCATCACAACAAATTACCACAATGATTGGGCCTGCACAGCAACAAATAATAAATTTTTGGCTTACCTAGCGAGATCCCTGGTGTTGTTTCATTGACTTCAAAGATTGGTAGAACTGAGGTTCAAAGCCTCAGGCCAGATTAACTCTTCTGGGGTTCCAGGGTTAGTAGAATTTGTGGGCCCCTCTACAGTCTGATGTAGGGCCAAAAATGAAGGATTCAGTGTGCGGGACAGGGCTGCCAGTGACTGGGATAGGGATGGGAGTCCAGAATCTGGGTGGAAAATAGGGTACAGGAGCAAGCTGGGGGGTAGGTGTCTGGCCAGGAGGGAGGGAGCAGGAGCAAGGTGCTGGTGGGGCCTGGGCAGGGTATAGGTGGGAGCCTGGCCAGGGGGCAGGGTGCTTGTGGAGGCCTGGGAAGGGGGCAGAAGCAGGGTGTTGGGCAGGGGGTAGGTGGGGCCGTAGGCAGGAGTAGGGTGCTGTATGGTGTTTGGCCAGGGGGCAGGATGCTGGTGGGATTTGGGCCGGAGGCAGGGTGCTGGTGGGGGTCAGGGCAGGGGGCAGGTGGGAGTCTGATTGGGGGCAGGGTGCTGGTGGGGGCCTGGAAAAGAGGCAGAGTACTCATGGGGATCTGGGCAGGGGGAGTAGAGTACTCATGGGGGTCTGGCCAGGGTGGGGGGGATAGGGACAGCTCGGCCGGTACCTGAGGATCCTGCAGCTGCGTGCCTGGTTTGGGGTCTCAGGAAGCACGTGAGCTGCTCCCCCCTCCCCAAACAGCTGGTGTGCTTCCTGAAAATCTGGGTCTGTCACACTACTGGGGACTTCCTTCTCCCTCCTTCCTGCCTTCCTTCCTGCATGCGGGCAGGAGGGGGAGTAGGAGTCCTGGGACTGTGTGCCAGTTCCAATGTCTCAGGAAACACGCACTCTTCCTCTGCACCACATGACAGTTGGCACACTTCCTGAGACATTGGAGCTGGTGTGTAGTCCCAGCAGTGTGACAGATCTGGCTTTTCAGGAAGTGTGCCGGCAGTTTGGGCTTTTCAGGAAGTGTGCCAGCTGTTTGGGGGAGGTGAGGAGCCACCCGTGCGCTTCCTGAGACACCAGACCTGGCAGTGCCGCGGCACTTCTCCCCCACGCTGCAGGAAGCCGATGCTACCTCCATTTTCTCAGGAGGTAGTGCCAGCATGGACTCCTTCTTGAGGTGGGAAGGAATGATGGCTGGGGGGGAGGAGGAACGCCTCATGATCGACTGGTCGTGCCCCCAAAATCGACCAATCGATCGCAATCAACAGGTTGGTGACCACAGTTCTATGTTTGTTTTTATTTATTTTTAATTTTTTTATGGACCCCCTGCAATACCCTCACAGGACCCCTAGGGGTCCGCAGACCCCAAGTTGGGAACCGCTGACCTAGAGAAATATAACAGATAGAATCTTGTTAGGGGGATAAGGAAATATATGTGTTTATTGTGAATACAGAATCCATGTATTGTCTTTAGCTACTAAAATTATCCACCATGCGTAGACACACACACAAACACTCAATTCTGGGATATAATTACCAGTCTCAGTTGTTCATGCTAGTCCACTGGCCAGGTGGTCTAGAAATGAGGAGGGAGCCAAGTCCTGTCAGGGAGCACTGATGCTCCTGGAGGATGATCATAGAACCAAAGGACCCAACACTATAGTTTTGCTCCCATGTTTTTAAATGTTTTAGTGCAGTGTTTCTCAACCAGTGGTATGAGTACCCTACTTGAGAAAAGTCTGGGGGATACTTCAACACAACTGAAATTTGAAGAAAACTTAATTTTCGTTTTAAGTTTTACAGTGCTTTATTATTTTTGTAATTTTTACACCCAAAACTTTAATTGCTACGATAAAGTTGCTTAAACAAATGTGTTGCAATGGTAGAAAAAAAATGTGTGTATCTGAAAACTGTAGGTACTGGGGATACTTATAATTTTTTAAAGGGGTACTTTATAAAAAAAGGTTGAGAAACACTGTTTTTAGTGCATAGAGCCTGTCTTTTCCCACTGCCTCAGGGAACTGTCTGACCATGAGTCATCAATAAACAGCATGTGGGACTCTGATTCTGATTGTTTTTTTGATGGGGCTTTTGCCTGTCTCTTTCATGGGTGGGTACTTTTGCAGGGATCCCTTTCATTGTTCTTTTGCCACCCAGGTGATGTTGACAGCTAGTCACTGAGACAGCATACGCACACCCACATTCACGCTTTAAATGAGATTATGTATTACACACTCCCCCCACCCCAACTTTAAACAGAATTAAGGCAGTGCAAATGGGGTTTTAGTTACAATATGGAGTCATTTTAGTTACAATGTATTAACAGTTTAAAATGGGGTTTCATTTACAATATAGGGTCACTTTAATACTTACAATGTATTAAAAAGGAGTCACAATAACAGATTCTTCAAAGGCAATTCCTAATGGGCTACTAACAAATTAATCCAAAAATGGTTAACACTGTTTCATTTATAAAACTGAATACATAAAACCTGGGCCGCAATTCATGAGGTAACCATAATATCACATGGGTTTATAGAATTCATTAAAAGGGCAATTTCATTCTTCAGCCCTATATACTTTGCTATTTGTTTCACAAAGCTCATATAATGTAGTCCCAATCCTGATTCTGGTCTTTAGCTACGATAACAACAATATCCCTTTACCAGACAGTACTTTGCCATAAGATACACTTATCCTGTTCTATGACATGCTTATAATGCTACAGCCAAATCAATTATATTTCTGCTGTTAATTGAGTAATCCTTTTTTTTTTTGGTCTGACAATTCTGCAAATACGAAAACATTAGCATCATACTGTGGAAAGTGAATATTGTATTAGATCAGGAGTCTTAATTCATTATTTTTCAAAAACTTTGAGGCCTTCAGAATAAGGTGAGATAGTAGTGTGAGTCATTATGGGTATGTCTACACTACCCCGCTAGTTCGAACTAGCGGGGTAATGTATGCATACCGCACTTGCTAATGAAGCCCGGGATTTGAATTTCCCGGGCTTCATTAGCATAAGCGGGGAGCCGCCATTTTTAAATCCCCGCTGCTTCGAACCCCGTGTAGCGCGGCTACACGGGGCTCGAACTAGGTAGTTCGGACTAGGGTCCTATTCCGAACTACCGTTACTCCTCGTGAAACGAGGAGTACCGGTAGTTCGGAATAGGCACCCTAGTCCGAACTACCTAGTTCGAGCCCCGTGTAGCCGCGCTACACGGGGTTCGAAGCAGCGGGGATTTAAAAATGGCGGCTCCCCGCTTATGCTAATGAAGCCCGGGAAATTCAAATCCCGGGCTTCATTAGCAAGTGCGGTATGCATACATTACCCTCCTAGTTCGAACTAGCGGGGTAGTGTAGACATACCCTATTATATTTATTTGGTCCTTTTGCTTTATCTCGTTTGTAACAAGTACGTTCCTATCTCACACTAATGGCCTTACAGTGTTACCAGTTCTCATTGCAACTCTCTCCATAGTTGAGGTTTTTCTCAAACACCAGCTCCCTAGAATTGTAATTACCTAAAAATCTCATCTTTCATTTTTTAAAAGTAAGTTTCTAGCTGTTATGGAAATGTGACCTGAGTGTACTCTATTGGGTATACTTACATAGCAACGTGACTCCCACAGCTGGCCTGTACTAGATGACTCAAGGTTGCAGGCAAGGCTGTTGATAGTGCAAAGGGGGCAGTTGCCCCAGAGCCTGGTCATCTAAAAGGGCCCTGGGCTCCTGGTTCTTTAAAGTGCTGCAGTAGCCCTGTGTAGCTCAGTCTGGGTGGTGTTGAAGGCTGGCTGGGGATGGTGTTGCATGGTCCGGGTGGCACTGAGTACAAGCTGCCCTTAACCTCACCCCTTCTAAAGGCCCAGAGCCAAGCCCCACCTCCATGCATATTGCTAAGCCTTAGGGACTGATGAAGTCTGCTGCCATCCCTGCTTACAGGCCTATGTGTGCAGGGCTGTTTCATTACCATGTAGACGTCCCAGCCTAGGTTCTAGGGTCCTGCTAGGTGAAAGAGTCCCAGAGCTCAAGATGCAGCCCAAGCCTGGAAATTTACATAGCAATAAAACAGCTCTACAGCCTGGGCCCTGGGAGCCCATGTCAGCTGGCATGGGCCAGCCATGAATTTTTCTTTGCAGTGCAGACATACCCTAAGGCTCAAAAACCAGAATGGAAAGGAAAGGTACAGTTATTATAAGAAACAAAATCTCTTGATTCCTAAACCAATCTTGAGATTTTGTAAGGCCCAGGGTCCGGATTTTTGATTGCTTGGGTTTGGGAAAGATGTGCAAATTATATAAAAAAAAACAATAATTCCTCTCCCATAGGTTTTTGTGCATATTCCTACATAAAAGTCAAGACTTTTATTATGGAAATGTTTTAAAATAGGTGTAGGAATTAGATTAGAAAGATCTTTTAAAAACAAGGAAAGGATTAATTGTGTGGGAAACTAAATATAGGGACCTGTCTGTCATGTATTATTGCACCTATCACTATGCCATCTGAGCAGTCGGGAGAGGCAATCTGTTCATTTTACTTCTCTCTGGGTTATTTTCCCTTGGGATAAAGCCAAAATTGAAGAGACAATGGAAAGTTCAGTGCATGACAGCTCTCTAAGCCTTCAATGACTCCTCAGTGAAAACGATCCACTAAATAAGGAGTAACAAAGCAAAAATGTGATCTTTTCCTGCGGCCTTCAGGGGCACAGCTTCCCAGTTTGAAAGGCTGCCACGTATGGATGACCACAGGGGAAGGATGGCAGCAGTTCTTAAAAAGCAACCCCCTTCCCCCCGCCCCTTGGTGCTGGTTGTTCTTCTTCCACGGAAGAAAGCACGATCGCCACCTACGGGACACGTGCCAAAGGCGCAGCGGATGCAATTGTGCGGAAGAACACCCAGCCAGACGCCTGCGGCTCTGCGCACAGACATGTGCCTATTGTGTGCGCAGGGGGAGCGGAAAAGACACCTCAGTGTGCTGCAACCGGGCGGCAGAGAAGGGGAGCCCGATATATCTCTGTCTGTTTCCTGTTCGGAAGTAGTTCGATGCCAGGATTGGACAGGGGGCGCCTGTTCCACCCGGTCGCTATCCGGTGGGCAGGGCACACCCGTCTCCAGAACCCCTCTGTCCTTTTACACCGTAAGCGCAGGAGCCCATCTGTCTCAGAGAGAGGATGGAAGTGAAGGGCGGGGGAGGGGAGAGGGAAAACCACCCACCCAAAGCAGCCTGGCCCCTGTTCCTTTTCCGTCCCGACAGCTACCACGGCGGCGACTCCTCGTCTTTACGCTTTGACAGGGAGCCAACCAGGCCAAGTGCGGAGGGCAGAGCAGCCCCTCGGGCCTGCGGCCTGTGTGTGCTGCGGGAGGGCTCTCCATGCGCTCTGTGCAGCAGCTCAATTCCAGCAGACCCGCATTTCAGTTGCAGACGCAGGCACTGGTGTGTAATAAAGTGGTGATTACAGTAACTCCCAGGGCTATGTTGCAACGGGGCAGAGTGTGCCTGGCGTGACCAATGTTGAACTCCACTGATCTGTATGTAAATCACCTTGTATATGGGGTGCATAAAGCGGGCAGCAAGCCGACTCAGCCGCTACTTTCTTTACTCACCACTTCCCTCCAGCTCTGGCCGGCCACGGAGAGGGTGTTATTCGGGTTTATAGCGATACATAACCCAGCCAGGGCGTCAGAGCCCCGTTTCAAAACTACTGTGTAGGATTTTTAAGAGGGAGCGAGAGAGATGAGAGGCAAAGAAGAGAAGCCTTCATTAAAAGGTTGGTTTATTTTGCAATTGTTACAGTCTCGCTCTGGCTTGTTTGAGGCTCTGAGAAACCCTTAGTGGTAACGATGCGGAATGACCCTCCTGATTGGAGAGCGGAGGAGGCTGAGCACTTGACATTTGATAGGGACTTTAATTACCTTTTCTCCAAAAGAGGAAGGAGACCTGCAAACCGGTGGGGAAAGGGGGGCAACAGTCACTGAACCGAGGCTGCAGTTCCAGCTTTGTTGTTCTTTAGCAGGACTGGCGGGGGGAGGTGTCTGGAGCAGGGGCGTTTGGTACCTGCCGGGGAGAAGGGCAGGGAGTTGGAACAATTTTGATAATGGGGTTCCTGAGAGCTTTTCAACCCAACTGGAGACTCTGTATATAATGCAAACCAAGCCAGGAGATGTTGCAACACACACACACACTCCTAGTTCCAGCACCTATACGGTACGGGGGTGCCCCCAGAGGGACAGAGAGGGGGCACCCCATTTAGCAATTAACATTGTGGCAGGGTCATAGAAGGGTGGTGCGCCTCCCGAGCGGTGTGGAGAGTCTGCAGGGCAACAGGCTTTCACAGAGCCATGGTGACAGCGGGGTGTTGCAAGCGAGCGGCTGCTGCAGCCAAGCGGGAACAGGGGGAAGGCGCAAGCGAGCTGCGCTGCAGCCAGCGCCGGGTTGACAAGACCCTGGCCGAGCACTGCGTGTCACAGGAAACGAGGGGATCGCAGCTTGTGTGGGCGCTGTAGGGGTGGGGAGCGAGCACAGGGAAAGGGCTGCTGAGAAGAGGGCGCTGCGTAATGCAGCAATGGCATGTGGCGGGAGGGGGACATTTCTGCAGCACAGAGCCCAGGGCCGGTGGCAGCCTGCAGAGCTTGGTGGGGGCGCGTAGCCTCGGCTCCGGCACGCGAGTTGGGTGCTAAGCGGTTCTTGCGCGGGAGCACGCAGGGAGCGGGGCGAGCTGGCCAGCTCCCCCGGCGCGTTTAGCAGACGATTGGAATTGGCGTCGGTGCCTTGCTCGGATCAGACAAGCCGATTTTGCACCCCGTACAGACAAAGCAACAAGTGGAAGAAAGCAGAGGATCGGAACAGCTGCCCCAAACTAACTGCGCCTTGGCGTGCCGGTTTCCTCTCGCTCCTTTGCACGCTAGGAGACTCTGTGTAAGGTTCCCGGATCTCAGCCACGTGAGGCAGTGGAGCCGGCCGGCCGGCAGCAGCCCCTTCAGTCTCTGCCTTAAACTTACCAGCAGTGTGTTGTCTTTGAACTACTTTCCGCGTATGCATGGCGCAATTTCCCACCCCAGGCCATTACCATTACCTGTGCACACTCTCTTTAAACCGAATTGCAGTCTGAGAGCAGCAGTGAACTGCATCTCTCTCCCCCTGTGCTGGGGTGCTCTCTTTTGGGGAGTACAAGTTAGAGACATGAGCTGTAGGGGCATGCCGGCCAAGGGGGATGTGGAGTGAGGCAAGATGCACAAAGGAGGGCAGCAAAATTCATGGCCACGTTGCAGCTCAACTCTACGCGGTATAGCGGGTAGGGACACATCACAAGTTAGGAGACTTCTTCGAAGTTGCAGTGAGTGAAGTGAATAGGAATGTGGCCGCCGCAGCTAACGCTGAAACCCAGCCCTCGTTCCAACACATGCTCCCCCCCTTGTAGACTGTTGCCCTCCCAGGGGCACCCACTAACCTTCGTGCCACCCTCACCCCAGCCGTCCCCCGGCAGAGCCTTTATTCATAAACAAACCCACGTGCTGCCCAGGGCCACTGCAAGGCAACAAGTAATGACGCCCAGGCTGTTCGCAAAGGTGGTTGAAATCTCAGCTGGGGGGTTGTTCTTTTGCAAACACAAACTAGATGGGTACTTCCATGAGCTCTACACCCCCTGACCCCCCTCCCTCTCCTTCCTCCTCTGGCAAGTCCTAGGTGCTGCTTTTTTGGCTCGTCGGCCCAAAGCATTCAAAAAGCGTTTTCTGTAACGTCCCGGCCGGGATCCGGGCAATGCACACCAGGGCATTTGTTCTACTGAAAGCTGGGCAGGAAAACTTGTTCTCCTGAGTCATTGCGGCTCCTTCAAGGAAACGTCGGAGTTTCTTATCGCCTTTCGCCCCAGGAGGCAGCTGAAGCTGCTGCTGACGCTGGAGAACCAAGGCTCTGGGGGTCATTTTAGAAAGACATTCCCCTCCGCACAAGAGCAAAGCAAGCCCTTACACAATCCCCTTCTCCAGGGAAAACCAGGGCAGGCTGCAGGAGTTGGCTGCGCCGGGGAAAGCGAGTTTCTGCTTAGGCTGGGTAAGAAGCTCCGATCCTTTTTCCTTTCAATGTGGTGGTGTAACTTGGGTTGGGACGGGGGGGTTAGTGACCTGAGCGGTGCATCCATGTGGCTCTCTCTCCCCCTTAACCGGATTGTGACCCGAGCGCCACAGAATGACACCAGCTGACTGATCTCCAGCCACCGAGGCAAAGGTCCCCCTTTGAAGTTGTTTGCTTGGAGCGATGAGGTGCCAACATTTGCAAGCGGCTAACAGGGATGATCCTTAGTTAATGAACATTTCTTTGCCTCCCCCTGTGGAAATGCATTGGGCTCAGTGCAATACACGTGAGCCACAGGCATCAGCTGACCCCACCAACGGTTCCCTTCTGAATTTTTTGAAGAGAGGGGGGAGAAAGGGCCAGGCAGGGGGCGTCACATTTTCTCCCTCGAGAGCTCCTCTCTCACTGCCAGAGAGCTAGCTAGCGTGCATGCTTGGGGGGGGGGGGGGTGTCACAGAAAAGGGGGAGCAAAACCGTTTTGCAAGGGTATCCCTCCCGAAACTGACTTGCAGGCTTGCAACAAGTCAAAGCCTCATGGGAAGGGAAGCAAAATGCAGGAGAAACGGGACAGGGCAGCTGTCGAGTCTAGCCAAGCGCGGTGCATGCTCTTTATGCCTGTGCGGAGTGGGTTGGAAGTGGGCCCCGGCCCTCTGCGGCTGAGCTCAGCGGTTCCTCGTATTGCAACGCACCGCCTAGCCATGCCGCCGCCGCGTCCTAAGCCCTGCTGCAGAGCGCTCTCCTTCCTGCCGGCAGGCTACTTCCCCGGCTCTTGCGAACGTCAGAGCCAGGCAGGGCGGGGCCGCGCCAAGGAGCGGGCGCCAGCGGGAGGAGGCAAAGCAGTTCTGGGCGCCTGGCTAGCCGGACTTACTCTTCCGCATAGTTGTTCCTCGTTGGTCCCTCCCTCCCTCTCCTCTCCTCCCCGCCCTCCCTCAGGCGAGGTCTCTATATAAACCGCTCCAGCGAGCTGGTGTTTAGCATAATCGCACTGATAGCCGGCTGCAGCCAGAGCCGCTTGCGTTCCCCTGGACTAACTCATTCATCAGCCTGGATTATTGCTCCCTGACCCACACTGTAGCTCAGCTATGACTGTCAAAGCCGAAGCATCTGGACCCACATTAACGTATTCCAAGATGAGGGGAGTTGTTGCCATACTCATCGGTGAGTTTGAAGAAGAAAGGCAGAGTGACCATGGCTCTTTGGGGGGCTACGGATATTTTGGATGGACTCATGTCCGATTCACTTAAAAAAACCAACAACCCACGTTTTGGATGTCCTGTCGTAACGCTTTTCTTTTTATTTGCAGCTTTCATGAAACAGAGACGAATGGGGCTAAATGACTTCATTCAAAAAATAGCCACCAACTCCTACCCGTGCAAGCAGTAAGTAGCGCAATTTTATGTGTATCGATCTGAAAATCGAGCCTTACATTTTTATGATTGAAATATTTAGGTATTAGGTTATTAATGATTGTCAGAACTGAATTAATTTTTTCACAATATTATTAGTTATATAACACACTTTACTGAGTTTGTTAGCATATATTTAAGTTTTTACTGAGTTTAGTTAGCATAAATAAAACCAGAGAGCACAGGTTAGTTTGATACCCATCCTATCCATGACATTTAACTACAGAACAAGCAAGTGTTTAACTACAGAACAAGAAACTGCACAGTTAGTTCTTTTTTTTTTCCTGTTTCATTTTAGTTCTGAAATGTAATAGACTGTCCCTAGTTGCCTGCCAAACTGAAACTTAATAAGTAGACTGCTTGCATGCCCTCTAGAGGTGACATGTTACTGCCTGTTGTACAGGGCAACTGTTCTAATAATGTACTCTCTAATCTTTTCCAGCCCTGAAGTTCAGTCTATTTTGAAGATCTCCCAGCCTGAAGAGCCTGAACTTATGAATGCTAATCCTTCCCCTCCAGTAAGTAGTCTTCATTATGTGAATCATTTCCACTAATAGAAACATGTTTTAAAATAGCTATTCTGTAAATTAGCAACTTGACAAGAATGTCCCTTTTAGTTCAGCTCACAGGGCAGTGATGTAACTTCAAAAAGGAGTTACCAGTTTAGAATAAAATTCATACCTATTTTGTATGGAAAAAGTCAATGATTTAAAGAAGGCTATATTACATGTCTTTTAAGTAGGGAAATCCCTAATCTTACTTAAAATTTTAATTTGAGGTTGTACAAGAATCTCATGCTAATTTTGGTGAAAGGGGACATAGATTTGGTTTAATATAACCAAGTAAAATGATCTCTAAATCCATGAATAGATTCGTATAATAACCCTTTGTGGTCCATTTCAAATAAACATCTTTTAAGCGTCATTTGTTTGTTTTTAATTATAGCCCAGCCCTTCACAGCAAATTAATCTTGGCCCGTCATCCAACCCACACGCCAAGCCATCAGACTTTCATTTCTTAAAGGTTATTGGAAAAGGAAGTTTTGGGAAGGTAAGTCCTACTTCTTTCCACCTTAATTTGGTGATGCACTTGTTTAAGGGCTGAGGTTATATAGCCAGCTTGCTTTAGTGGGAAAATCTCTGTTCTCCAATGATTCACTGATACTTCACAGCTTTGAGGAGGAAGTTGCTTGCCCTGCAGTGGATAGGTGGGGCAAGGTGTTTTAGTTAAGGAGAAGGAGTTGCAAGGAAAACTCACTGGGATTGATCTTTTATGCAGGAGAGGTAGTAGGGTAGGTCCTGGAAACCAGGAGAATCAGCCTTTTTAAAAAGCCTCTCTGCTGGCATTTTGTTGATAATGCTAGGCATTGCTATCAAAATGCTTCGAAATGCAGCTGGTAATATACAGTGGTAATAGTGCTCAGCGGTAGCATAGACGATATCCAAAACCCTTTCTCCCAGCTGTGTTTATATGCTGCTCTGTATTCCAGTACATTTAAGTAATGGGATTTTCAACTGCTTTCAGGTTCTCCTTGCAAGGCATAAAGCAGAAGAAGAATTCTATGCTGTTAAAGTACTGCAGAAGAAAGCAATCCTGAAAAAGAAGGAGGTAAGTATCTCCTTTTTCACAATATAGCAATGCAAATTACCAAGTTTAGTTTATTACTACAAGTTAGCAAGCTTTTTGTAACTAAATATTGGTTTTTTTTCTATTTTTAGGAGAAACACATAATGTCAGAGCGCAATGTCCTGCTGAAAAACGTGAAACACCCTTTCCTGGTTGGGCTCCACTTTTCTTTCCAGACTGCAGATAAATTGTACTTTGTCCTTGACTACATCAATGGTGGAGAGGTAAGCAGCAAGCGAATGAAATAATTCCTAATATGTGCACAGTGGTTTTGTAGATCTGTCTTCTTTTTAAATTAAAAACAAAGTTCCAAGGGGAAAAGTTATTAGAGTTAGCATCTTCAGCCTGCCAGGTTTCAAATGCTAGAGGATCATTAGGCCATTTCCTGCTATTGTTCTTCTTAGCTATATATGTCAAGTCTAATTAAATGCATTGTTAACAGGCTTTGGCACCATTTACAGAGCTTTGTTCTTTCTGTCTCCTGTAGTTATTCTACCATCTCCAGAGGGAACGTTGCTTCCTGGAACCAAGAGCACGGTTTTATGCTGCTGAAATAGCAAGTGCACTGGGCTACTTGCACTCTCTTAATATAGTTTATCGGTAAGCAGTGTGTTATTCAGTTTAGGCATGATTATAAATTTGCATATTTTGTAACTTACTGTGGAAAATAGATTTCAATATATTAGTTTCAAAGTAATTTTTCTGAATCAAAAGACTTACAAAATCTATATATATGCTCAGAAACTACTAAGAATATTTTTTAACTGAGAAGAACTAACATTTGTGTTAATCTTTTGTTGCTACAGGGACTTGAAGCCAGAGAACATCTTGCTGGATTCTCAGGGGCATATTATCTTGACTGACTTTGGACTCTGCAAAGAGAACATAGAACCTAACGGCACTACCTCCACCTTTTGTGGCACACCTGAGGTATGCTTAGTTCTGCTTTCTGAAATAGTTACCGTTTGTCTATAAACTGAGTGGATAAGAGCAGATGAGGCAACAGTAAATATGCATGCCTGAGGGAAACTTACAGTGGAATAGATAAGTGGGAGAAAGTAAGATCCTTAAAATGATAGCCATCAGTGAAGAATGAGCCTTATGCAGTGGGAACTGTTCTCAAGTTAACTTGTATATAAATGACATTTTAATTCTAGCATAGCTGTTGTTTTGAGTAAGACATTGTGGGCTTTTCTAGTTCAGGAACATAAGTATTTTAGTTAGTCTTAAGATTCTTCAGCCTCTGGCTAATATTATGGTTCTGCTTTTATTTAACAGTATCTTGCTCCTGAAGTTCTTCATAAGCAGCCCTACGACAGAACTGTTGATTGGTGGTGCCTTGGAGCAGTTTTATATGAAATGCTTTATGGACTGGTAAGTAAGATATACTGGCAACTCAAATAGCTTACTGTGGTTCTTACAGGAAAACAGTTCTATACTTCAATCATTTACCTAAACTTGTGGCTTCAGTTAAGATAAGGACTCCAACCAATGTTCTCTATTGCTGTCATCCTGGTTAAGAATTCTGTGTATGGATCAAGGGCAGCACATGGCATTAAGATAATAATAGCCTGTGGTATTACAGTAGAATGCATATGTGTGTAATTTTTTTAAGCACTTACATTTATTTACCTTTTTATTTCTTTCCCACAGCCCCCATTTTACAGCAGGAATACAGCAGAAATGTATGACAATATCTTGAACAAACCCCTGCAATTAAAACCAAATATTACCAACTCTGCTAGACATCTTCTGGAAGGCCTGTTGCAAAAGGATAGGACAAAGAGACTTGGTGCTCAGGAGGATTTTGTAAGTACAATTTTGTAGTTGCTATGTATGGTCTGAGAAATAATTAGTATTTACTCTTATTCAATTACTCTTGACTGAATTAATCTAATTTTTCTTTCCTTAACAGATGGAGATTAAGAATCACATCTTCTTCTCTCCAATTAACTGGGATGATCTCATCAGTAAGAAGATTACACCCCCTTTTAACCCAAATGTGGTGAGTATTATATCTAATTATAGAATGAAGACAAGGCTTTTTGCCCCTTACATCAGGGATGCGCAAGGTGCAGCTAAAAGGCCACATGCAGTTAGCTGGCAGTCCTCTTAATACGTAACTATTTTACTCTTTCCTCCAGCTAAAGGGAATAAGGATAAAGGTGATCACTGACAGATTGTGAAATAGTTGGATAGTAAAATGTAGCACTTATGGTTCTGCATAAACATTGGTTATTCTTAAACACATCAGTGAATTATGTTATTTTTGATTTTACAAATGGGGAAACTAAGGGTAGGAATTAAATAACTTGCCCCCAAACAGAATTTTTGGGTAAACTTATACAGGCATACTTTGATTATTTGCATAAAGTTTTGATTAAATGGGGTCTACTTACTGCAAGTTGCCACGGCACCCCTGCGTAAACTGCAATATAGGAGAATGGAGTGCTTATTCTTCTTTGCTTTTATTGCATGGAGCTAGTTGTAGGGCAATACATTAAAAACGAATCCGCTTATTTTGCTGCTTATGGCTTGACAAAAAAATGCAAAAAGAAAAAAAAGTCAAAGACAGTGAGCCCAAAGTGATAGCGTTGTGAGTCCCTGACAAGAATTTTCATACTTTGAATTAATCTGTGAAATCATAAAAAATGTAGATTGAGTCCTAAACACTTGTGTTCTTTTTTTCATTTTCCACAGAGTGGTCCCAGTGATCTGCGACACTTTGACCCCGAGTTTACAGAGGAGCCAGTCCCCAACTCCATTGGCCAATCTCCAGACAGTATCCTCATTACAGCTAGCGTCAAGGAAGCTGCTGAAGCCTTTCTGGGCTTTTCATATGCCCCACCCATGGATTCTTTCCTGTGAACTTTCTCCTTTCTTCTTCTTTTGATTATTATGTTGGCCTTCTGGCTGAGCTGCCAGTTGACCAGTCATCTTGAAACAGAATTTGCACATCTCCTCCATGGCAGCTTTGCAGCCTTAATTTCAACTACACTGTTTGCTGGAAGCTTTTTTTTTAAACAGCACATAACTCCTCTAAATGAGCTTACAAGCGTTGCATTTTGATTTGTTCTTCCCCCAAAGTGGTGCTATATCCTTGGGAAAGAACATAAGAAGTGACTGTTGCCATCGTCTGCTATGGCAGATTGCAGGAATAATAATATGCTGTTTGGAAATAACATTCTGAAAGCCTTGCCTGAAGATCTGGACATGATGAGGATTTTATGAAATGTGCCTTTTTTCTGATGAAATCGAGTTAAGCTCCAAACTTTTCCTGTTGCAGAGTGTTTCTCAGTTATTTTATGTGGGTTTACTACGTGAACAAATGGTATGAGTGTGATATGCATAATACAGAGGGACTTAGTTTAAAGCATCAATGTGACACTTGCAGGACACTACAATGTGGGGCATTGTTTGTTTCTTTCATATTTGGAAGATAAATAAATTAAGTGTAGAATTTGATTTTTTTATAAATATACAGTTAGCTAACGTTATTGAAATGGGCTCACAATTAATTATATCCAAATGCTTGAAGAAAGCATTGCTGCTATGAAAAGTTTCTATTTTTAGAAAGGTTTTTATGGACCAAAATGCCCCAGCTGCAGTTGGTCAGAGCTGTTGGTTTTGTTTTTTTTAAGTTTAAAAGATTTCATCTGTAAAGTGGGCATTATTAAAGGGGGGTGTTGCATTGTATGTATTGTAAAAAAGTCTGTACATTCAGTTGTAACTCTAGATGTATATTTAAACTTACAGCCTGGCTTGTAATGTACACCATCGTTGTAATGTAATTAACATGGTTATGTACTTGTTTTTTGGTGACCAAACCCATTGGTTTGCAGTAAAATATTGAAAAAACTGTGTACACTATAAGGTTTTTTTCTTTTTAAAAAAACACCTTTTCCTTAACAAAATTCAGTTGAGTTTGTGCTTTTTCAAGGGTTTAAAAAGCAAATCCAGATGCTTATGCTTAGAGTAGGGCTTAGTCAAGAATAAACTTGCTGACATAATTATTTTGGGTAGGGATATAATTTCTGATAAGAGACTCGGTGTAGATATAGTTACGCCACTGTATAAAGGTGCTTTATCCATATAGTTATTCTTCCCTTATGGGACTAGCTATGCTGTTATGAACACTTCTACACTAGTACAACTGTCAGCTCTTGAGTTATACTCCTAACGTGATGCAACCTAATTACATAACTAGTGGGAGATGATACCTTACATCAGTGGTCACCAAATAGTGGTCACCAAGTGGTCTCTAAATAGTCAATCGATGTGGCCAGCTGGCTGGGCAGCTGCCCTTGTTCTTAAGTTCCTGGATGGGGATGGGGTGGGGAGAAGCACGCATGCGCCCAACCCTGGCTCTTGCCTGCTGCTCCAGGAGGGGGTGGGGCTGGGCTTGCACCAAAGAGCCAGGGCTTGGCAGCTGGCGCACTGTGATGCTCCCCATGAGCTGTATGCAGGGGTGGGGAGTCCCCCAGTGCCCTGGAGCCACAGCCTGCAGGAATAGGGCTGGGCCAGGCACGGAAGAGACTGCTGCTCTACCCCCCCTCCCCCTCCAGCCTCGCCTTGCCCCAGCGGTTCTTCTGGGGCTACGAGTCCCAGTGTTCCTGCCCTGCCAGAGAGCACGGTGGGGGCACAGAGATGTGGGGGCAGGAGGGTGAGGTGAAGGAGGATGTGGGGGCAGGATGGGAGGGGGTAGGGTTGTACTGAGGGGCATTGGGTGATGCAGGGGCTCAGGCTGGAGCAGAACATGGGGCTGAGAGGATCCTGTCTGGAGCAGAGGGAAGATGTGAAGGGGGATACAATTTTACTTTGTAGAAGCTACACTTTCCTTTACTCCCTACTTTTTTGCCTCCCTCCCCAACTAGCTGTTTGGCTGTATTCTCACCCTCTGACCTTTTCTGCATTACCCCCCCCCCCAACCTCCTTCCATCCTCAAACTCCCTCTCGTACCCCCAACCCACACGATCTCCTGCTGCCAAACTCCCTTCCAGACCCTGCCCTCCTCACCCTGTCCTAAATCCCTCCTCCTGATCAGATCCTGTATCTCTACCCCACTTGCCGGCACCTCTGTCCCACACACTGAGCCCTTCATTTTTGTTCCCACCCCAGAGCCCAAGGGGATCCACAAAATCTGGAACCCCAGAAAAGTAAAACTGGCCTATGGGAAGCCCTGAATCTCAGTCCTCCCTGTCAATTCCCCTCATCCCATGGGGGCCGGTGTGCCAGAAAAGGGAGGTAATGTTTCATTTGGGGGGCCACATCAGTGAGGGTTGAGGGTTTTGGGAGGAGGTTTTTTGGGGTTGGTTTTTTTTTTTTTTTTTTTTTTTTTTGCTTTTCACCTGTGTGGTCCCCAACTGATTTGAAACCTGTGTTGGACATAGGGGAAGGGACAGGGTAGATCCTGGTATGCCCTGGCATTTAAAAAGTATCTTGGATGTAAAAGGGTTGAAGACCACTGTCTTACACTGAGAGGGTTTGTTCTAGCCTCAAACCTTTCTAATGTATTTTTATCAACACTTTATGGGCTCATTTTTACTACAAAGTCAGTACCAGCATTGCTACAGCTAAGCTATACTTGAGCCAAAATACTAGAGTAAATGCAAAGTACTTCACTTAGGAAGGAACAACCAATTTCACACATACAAAAGGGGAAATAAACATCTAGGAAGGAGTATAGCAGAAAGGGATCTGGGGCTCATAATGGATCACAAGTTAAATATGAGTTAACAGTGTGACACTGTTCCAAAAAAAGCAAATATTCTGGGATGAATTAGGAGTGTTGTAAGCAAAACAAAAAGTCTTTCTTCTGCCCTACTCACTGCTCATTAGCCTCAACTGAAGTATTATGTCCCATTCTGGGCACCATATTTTAGGAAAAGATGTGGACAAATTGGAAAAAGGCAACAAAAATTATTAAAGGTCTAGAAAACATGAACTATGAGAGAAGATTAAAAGAATTAGATTTGTTTAGTTTGGAAAAGAGATGACTGAGAAGGGACATAACGAGCTTTCAAATACCAGTTGGACCTCCCTGATCTGGCACCTTCGTGACCTGAGTGGTCCCGAAGGAGGGAGCTTGCTGGACCAGAGGTGGTTAGGAATGGGTCAATTCCACAGATTCCCTCCTGGCCACCAGCCTGGCCAATGTGCTGCCCCCCATGGTGGCGAGGCTTCACTCTCAGCTGCCACATCACTCTGGCCTGTGGCGCTCCCCACCCATGGCAGACGGTGGCTCCATGTCCCCGGCCAGCAGTGGCTTCCCTGCCTCCAGCTGCCAGAGGCTCTGCGTTCCCGATTGGCAGTGGATCCACGCTCCCAGCCAGCACTGTGCCCCCACCGGTAGAGCTCCACTCTCAGCTGGAAGGGCTCCTGCCTGCTCCTACGCTGGCTGCTGGCTGGGCTTCCTGGCCCCCAGGCCACTGGCCCTCTAGCTTGCCTCCTGGTTGAGCTCCCAGTTTCTGGCAACCTCTGTGGCTGGGGCTCTTTGGTCAAGACCATGGATGCAGCTGGACCACAGAGGGTGAACTTAAAGGTTTGCTACAAGAGGGAGAAAAATTATTGTCCTTAATCTCTGCAGATAGGACAAAAAGCAGTGGGCTTAAATTGCAGCAAGGGAGGTTTAGGATGCACATTAGGAAAAGCTTCCTAAGCATTAGGGTAGTTAAGCACTGGAATAAATTGCCTAGGGAGGTTGTGGAATCACCATCATTTGAGATATTTAGGAGCAGGTTAGACAAATAATTGTCAGGGATGTTCCAGCTAGTGCTTGGTCCTGCCATGAGTGCAGGGGACTTGCTAGTGGCTCCTAATTAGCCCCCCCCCACAGCCCTGCCCTTTCAGCCCAAGACCCTGCACACTCATGCCCACTGCAGCACAGCCTGCACTGTGGCAGCTGCCCCACACCCCCAACCCATTCTGGCTGCTGGTTCTTGCCCCAGGCTAACATC
This sequence comes from Pelodiscus sinensis, assembly GCF_049634645.1. Classification (NCBI taxonomy): domain Eukaryota; kingdom Metazoa; phylum Chordata; order Testudines; family Trionychidae; genus Pelodiscus; species Pelodiscus sinensis. The sequence continues at coordinate 95,693,243 of NC_134713.1, read as the reverse complement.
TGCCCCAGGTTAACATCCACCACCTAGCAGAGGGCAGAGTGGCCACACCCCAGAGCAACAGACAGTGCAGCCCAGGCTCCATGCCCTGAGCGCCATGAGGCGGATGGGCAGCACATAGCCCCAGCCTACCCAGCTCTGGAGCAGCATGAGGGGTAGGGAAAGGGCAGATGAGCGACACACAGACCCAGCCTCCCTGACCCCAGAGCATGGAGAGGGCAGCTGGCACGTGGCCTCCAGCCTTCCCCGCCTCAGTGCACAGAGCGGGAGCACTGCTCCAGTGTCCCAGCGGCAGTCGTGCTAAAGCAGTAGAGGTTCTGGGATGGAGTGTGGGCAGGGCCATGCCTGGCAGTTTGGTAAGGCAATGCCTTCCCCTGCCTATTGTATCTGCTGCCCATGCCCATTGACTTCAACAGGTGCTGGTGCTTAGCGCCTCAGAGGATCATGTCAATAATTTGCACACAACACCCATTTGTGCAACAGCAGGTCTGTTGCAAATCAAGCCATTCTAGAAAAAGTAGCATGATCAAAACTGTTATTAATAAGTACCAGCTTGTCTGGTACTTATAAGGGATGATAATGCAATATAAGCTTTCTTTTGTTACCTACTGTACAAGTGTGGTTAAAGCTTTTAACTTCTGATATAAACTCTACATCCATCAAGGGCCAGGTCTTCCTATGGAGCTATGTCATTTTACACCAGTTAAAAATATGGCCCGTGTATGCTAAATTATTTGAATACGTTAGCCTGACAGTGCAGAAAATCAATGACTTTACAGCAAAATAATTTTAACTGTGTACCAGTGACTCTTGCAAATTCTGCCAATGCATAATTTGCACACACTACAATGTTGAAATGAGGATGCCAATTAAGATACAGTTTGAACCTCTCTAGTCCAGCACCTTTGGGACCTGACTGGTACCAAACCAGAGAATTAAACCAATATTGACCAGTATTGACCTACCTCCCACCCAAACCCCACACTTCTACCCCCCAGCCAGCTCCGTGGCAGCCTCCTCCACCCTACTGAACCCCTCATTTTTGAACCTATGCCAGAGTCTGGGGGGGAGTCCCACAAAATCCACTAGACCTGGGTCTCTATAAGAGTTAATCCAGCCCTGGGGATAAGCCCTGAATCTCAGCATTCCTCTGTCCCCCCATGGGGCTGAAGCTTGAGGGGAGTGTCTTTTCCCCCCTGCTTCTCAGTTGGGGACCACATCTGTGACTCTGTGAGGGTTTTTCCCCCCTTCCTTTTCACTTCTGGGCCAGCTCAGTGAGGGTAAGTGGGGTTTTTTGTTTTTTACTTTCACTTTTGTGTGGCCCCGACTGATTTTTCTGTGGGTCAGTGGCCCCCAACCCCAAAAAAGGTTCCTCTCCATGCTTTAGTGCTTCTATGCTTTGGAGCTAGGGCTTGAAATTTGGGAGAAGATTGTTCTGGTGCCAGAACATGCCTTCGAGTAGCCAAGTAGTTTAATATTCATAGTTTCTTGTGTGTTATATACAGATATAGAAAGAGATAAGATGGAAATGCAAAATCCATGTCCCTTGTCCATATCCTTAACCATCCTGCAAGGACTGTCAAAGAGGATCCCAATGAATACCAACTGTTGTGGTGGCACTTTTGATGCCTGTTCACTGGACAGTAATTTCTTTGATTACCAAGCTTCTGAGAAGCTGCAAAATCTGTTCATTACTACTGATCTAACTACTATTATCCAGAGGTGAATAAACCCATGATATTCCGTTACCAGTCCTCAGAGCCAACCAGTCCCATACGTTTAATTCATAGTTTTCTGCAGAGACAGTTTGCACAAGTGGTGCTGAATTTAAATCAAGAGTGACACCCAGTGGTCATTGCAAGGTATAATCCAATTTATTTCTGGAAAAGAAAGATTGGAAAAGTTGTTAATATTCAGTAATACAAAGAGCTGATAGCTCATATGCCATGGAATAATTCCATATTATTCTACCACAGTATCATTATTTAAGTTGCCATAATAGGTGAGAGCAAAAGGAACCCTTACCAACAGTTCTAATTCCCTTTCCCAATAGAGTTTGTCTACTCCGGGACAATTTTCTTACCTGGTAACGTGCCGCTGCATAGACAAGTACAATTTCACATGCAGTGCCTTTAGCAACATCCATCAATGGTTGCACCTACTTCTCAGACCTTTCCAATAGTATCATACTGATATGCTTACGATTGACATACTAGCTGCATCAAAAGTTATTTGTCTACCATAGTTCAGAAATGGAGGAATTCAAGAACATCTTTGACACACAAAATGCCTCATTGCTATTAAAAGTGTACTCACCTGCTCCCTCTTTGCCCCAGACATTGACATCAAACTCCAGAGGGCAGCAGATGGGCAACAGTGGGCAGCAGGCACCCTCAATTAGGGATGTCAGCATGTAGATGACTACAGGATTAACTGATAAACCTGAATTTATCTGTTAATCCTGTCATCTACACACATTCTCCTCTTTCTTGCTGCCTCTGTATCAGAGGAAGCAAGGGGAGGGGGTAGGTGGGAGCTCGTGTCAGTGGGGAACCAGCTTTTAAGCCGGTTACCCACGAGCACCAGATCCACCTACCCCTCCTTCATCCCTACACTGCCTGCCCCTCTTCAACTTCCTGCGGACAGAGGATGCTCTGGCATTCCACGGAGCAGCCCCTGTCTGTGGCAAGTGGAGCTTGGATCCTCCATGGGTAGAGACTGCTGCTGCCTTTGTATCAGAGGCAGCAGTATGGGGTGGCAGGCAGCCAGTCTGCATGGAGAGTTGGTTTTGAAACCATTTCTCCTCACAGACTAGCTTACGCCTATCACCCCACGCTGCTGCCTCTCTATCAGAGGTCGCAGTGCAGCATGGCAGGGGGCTGTCTGGGAGTGGGGCTGGGAGCACCCTGGCTGCTGGCCCCACCTCTGGGGACTATTGAATAGTTGTGTAACCACTAAAATTTGATGCGGTTACGCGACTATTCAATTACACGCTACCTAACTTCCTGACCCGTAATTGCCCTTTTCCTAGGAAGAGGATAGAGAGAGGCTGTTCTCAGTGGTGATAAGATGACAGAACAAGGACCAATGGTCTCAAGTTGCAGTGGTGGAGGTCTAAGTTGGATATTAGAAAAAACTGTTTCTCTAGGAGGGTGGTGAAGCACTGGAATGGGTTACCTAGGGAGCTGGCGGAATCTCCATCCCTAGAGATTTTTAAGTCCTGACTTGACAAAGCCCTGGGTGGGATGATTTAGTTGGGATTGGTCCTCCTTTTAGCAGAGGGTTGGACTTGATGACCTGAGGTCTCTTTCAACTCTATGATTCTATGATTTCACTATTTGGGGTGATGGACTTTGGGCTTACTCCAGCAGCCAATATAGTCAGCAAAATCTGTGTGTTGACTTCAGAGAATCCTCCCAAATGGGAGTGGGATTTCAGGAACACGCCTCATTATAAATGGCCTCTCATGCTTTCATCCTGAGAGGAGCATCCCATCAGACCTAGCTGCCTCTCCTGAATGCATAAAGTTAAACACGTGCATAAGTGTTTGCAGGATTGCAGGCAGTCAAAGATTTAAAAACTGGTTTTAAAAGAAAAAATCCTCTTTTAGAGGCATGTTTATTTTTTATTTAATATTTAAGAGGGAAAAAGTACCAGAGAGAGAAAGACATGAAAAAGATACTTTAACAGTTGTTCTTTCATACTGGTGCACCTGTAGCAAGTCTATTTCTTTTTATATATTTTTTGAGTTTTTAGTGTACACTATGCAAAACTAACCATCTTGGCTTTTTGTTTGACTCATAATTACTTTCAGAAGAAGGCATCTCACATTATGAATTTAACAAATCCTTTCACTATGCAGAGATATCAACTAGTCAATTATTTAAACATCCCCTTCATAGAATACTAATGCTAATCTTTCTGGAGGCTAGTTTATTTAAACATTTTCTAAATGGAATTCTGAGACAAGTTACTAAAACTCTAATGAATTTTTCATTGAAAGAACATAGCTTAAATATGAGAACATAATTAATGGGGAAAACAACCAGTTCAGGCTAACTGCCCTCTATTGTACATGCAGCTTCCATTGACTTGAGAGGCTCATACACATGATATTAGAAGGTAGAAATTGGCTGTTTTTATGTGGTTTTTTAATATAATACAGTGATTGGGCAAAATTGGGAGACGCAGTTTAAATTAGAAGTTATTGAGTAGCAGTCTTTCTTTTCACTGACTAAAGGTGGAACAGATTAAAGAAAATAGTTCTGAAAATAAATTCTAAATTCAGAGAACCGAACCTTTAACAGAGAGGGACTAACAGCTGTCGCGCTAAATGTCATGTTACAACAACAACAGAATTTCCTATTCTTTTTGTATGTGTTTTAAAACAAGTTAGTTGGAAGCAAACTAAGTGATTGGGCAACAAAATGTCAAATGAAATTTAATGTTGATAAATATAAAGTAGAACACATTGGAAAAAATAATCCCAACTATAGATACGATATGATGGGGACTAATTTAACTACAACTACTCAAGAGACAGATCTTGGAATCATTGTGGATAGTTCTCTGAAAACATCCACTCCGTGTGCAGCAGCTGTCAAAAAAGCAAATAGAATGTTAGGAATCACTAAAAAAGGGATAGAGAATAAAACAGAAAATATCTTATTGCCTCTATATAAAACCATGGTACACCCACATCTTGAACACTGTGTTCAGATGTGGTCGCCTCAACTTAAGAAAAGATATATTGGCATTGGAAAAGGTTCAAAAAAAGGCAACAAAAATAATTAGGGGGTTGGAATGGATCCCATATGAAGAGAGATTAAAAAGACTTGGACTTTTCAGCTTAGAAAAGAGGAGACTAAGGGGGAACATGATAGATGTCTATACAATCATGGCTCGTGTGAAAAAGGTGAATAAGGAAAAGTCATTATTCCTACAATATAAGAACTAGGGGTCACCAAATGAAATTAATAGGCATCAGGTTGAAAACAAAGAAAAGGAAGGTTTGCTTCACTCAGTGCACAGTCAACCTGTGGAACTCCTTGATAGAGGATGTGGTGAAAGCTAGAACGTTAACAGGTTTCATAAAAGAGCTAGAATGACTCATGGAGGTTAGGTCCATCAATGGCTATTAGCCAGGATTGGTAGGAATGGTGTCCCTAGCCTCTGTTTCTCTGGAGGTGGGTGACAAGAAAGGGATCATGTGAGGATTACCTGTTGTGTTCCCTCCCTCTGGGGCATATGGTATTGCCCACTGTCAGCAGACGTTCCCTCAGAGAGGGTGGCATAATACCATAGCTTGATAAACATGCCATAGAGCTCCTTTTTGGTCATGGTTGCAAGAGGAAATTTTACCAAACCCTTCCAGGAAAACAATCTGCCTGTCTGACCTTATCAACAGAAGAGAAGACAGCTAGTGTGGAAAACACTGGATTCCCCTCTTGGAGAATTATCCCTGAAAAAACTTTCTGCAAATATTGAGCAGTACACTGAGGAAGCACTGCTTGGAATTCAGAGATGACCTTATCCGAATACACACACAGGCTTGATTCTGGTCTAAGTAGCAAGAATTTGGCCCAAAAGGCCCCAGGGAGGGTCCAGCCACATTAGCTGGTGCCACAATATTGAGACAAGAAGATTGTTGGCAATCAAAAGCTGTCCCTGAAAAAAGAGTCCCAGAAGGAGCCAGCACCATGTCTGCAGATGGCCTTGTACCTTCTCCTCAGTCCCTCCCAGTTCTTTAGCATATATTGTTTAGATTAAAAAATGACACCCAACACTTTTCCCCAAGGTGCCCAACTGCAATTTTTGGGGCAATAAAGGTGAATCATGGCACTACCAAGAGCCCACTAAGATCAAATTGTTCTTATTTGACTATCACATGGTTCTCCCTTCACTGCTGGGCAGCACTTCCTTCTAGTTATTCTGGGTGTCACAGGGTTCACACCCCCCCATGCACCTCAGTGCCCCCTGACTGTCCTCACAGAGCCCCTCTCAGGGCAAGTTACAGTCTGTATGGGTTGCTCATCACAGGCATCAGGGTTGTCTCAACTGCCCTGCTAACCTAGGCTGCATCCAGGCCCGCCTCCAAACCAGGGCTTTGCCTCCAGCCCCTAGCCAGGGAAGTCTTGGCTGGCCCTCCTCCAGCTATTGCTGGCTATCCCCAGCTTGTCTCCCTCCACAGAGCTCCTCTGCCGTCAACTCTCCACTGGCTCCCCCCTTAAGCAACCTGTACTTCTCTATATATACCTCCCCACTGGGCTCACACTTGCCCTAATGATTACAGCTGGCTTCTACAAGCCACTAGTGCTGTGCTGGATCCTTGTCAGCTGGGCTCTCCCTCGCCCTAATGGGTTCAGCTGGCTTCTACAAGCCACTAGTGCTGCCCTAGTTGCTTGCCAGCTGGGCTCTCCCTAGCCCCAAATAGCTCCAGCTGGCCTCTTTCTTTCTAGCCCCGGCTCCGGGCCTGAGTCCCGGTCTTAAAGGGCCAGTGCAGGGCAGGCGCCCTGTCACACTGGGGATAACCCCTTTATATGCACCTCTGTATCCTCTGCACCCCTTTATTCTCTTGCACTGTCAAAGCTCTTCTCAAACTCACAGAGTTGCAGTATGGCTGCTTTGTGACTCAGCCCTCCAGCCAGGACATACTGTGATCCCTCTTCCAGAAGAATCTTTCAAAGGCTCTCTTCACAAGCAGTGTCAGGCAGTCCTCATGCCCATTGCCCTGACAGTGTCATTCCTACAATGACTTACCAGGCAGCCTTCCCATTTACTGGCCCATGCAAACACCACTCTGTCCCATAACCAGCTGTCGGAGATAGTTATTGCTAGCAGTTGCAGATTGGCTATATGCCATTTGTTGGCAGTTTCATCATAGCACGCCCTCTACAAACTTATCAAGCTCACTCTAGAAACTAGTTAGATATTTTGTCCCCACTGCTCTCCTTGGAAAGTTGTTTCAGAACTTCAGTCTGCCACAAAATGAAACAACGATAGAAAATTAAAACAAAGATAATCCTGGTGATTATTGGAGTGATCCCTGAGTGTGTAAATGAGCAGCTCAAGAATACATTAGGTATGCAAGAGATCACAATCTGTGACCTCTGGAAGACAGTGCTCTTCAACAGTACAAGAATTTTAAGGAAAGTCAAAGGACAATGAGTGCATCTGAGCACCAAAATGCAAGAATTGTGCAGTTAAACAAAGCTCTTGTCTAGCTAAATCTACTGAATCAGTTTTTTATGACTTATGAGAATAAATTTTACACCAGGGCTACATCTAGCCTGGCATGATTTTACGCAAATGCTTTTAATGGAAAAGTTTTCTGTTAAAAGCGTTTGCAGAAAAGAGCATCTAGATGGGCACGGATGCTTTTCCGCAAAAGCGTCCATGCCAATCTAGACGTGCTCTTCTGCAAAAAAGCCCCGATCGCCATTTTCGCGATCGGAGCTTTTTTGCACAAAACACATCTGAGCTGTCTACACTGGCCCTATTGTGCAAAAGCTTTGCACAAAAGGACTTTTGCCCGAACAGGAGCAACATAGTATTTCCGCAAGAAGCACTGATTTCAGACAGTAGGAAGTCAGTGTTCTTGCGGAAATTCAAGCGGCCAGTGTAGACAGCTGGAAAGTTTTTCCGCAAAAGCAGCTGCTTTTGCAGAAAAACTTGCCAGTCTAGACACAGCCCTTCACTTTCCCATTTTTGTGCTTAAGGAAATTGTATATTGTGAATACAGTTTGTTTTTAAAAAATTCCCAGTGGTACAACACTGATGACTACATAATGATGATCACAAATAATACAGGCCGCTTGAATAAGTGTGAATGAAATTTAAATATTTTATCTTAAGTATACAGCAAGACCACTCTATTTGTGGTTTCACTGTTTGCAGTTTCAACTATTCGCAGTGTGCCATGCCACACTGCACCAGCACAAGCACTTGATGCAGCGTGCTGACACTTTCTTGATGTGTTTTGGTAAAAAAATTATGATTTCTGAAGTAATATCTAACCTTAATTTTGGCCCCAAAAAGAAAAAGCAAGTGATATAGATTGTGGTCAAGAGGCTAAGAAGGGATAAAAGGTGATGACTTTAAGCCAGAAAGTTGAATTATTGGATAAGCTTGAAAGTGGTTGCATTGCAGTCTCAGTAGTTAGCATGTACAGCATTAACCCATTTACCATGCTTTATATTTTTTAAAAAGGAGAAAAACATAAAGGACAGTGTTGCTACAACTGCACCAGCTTGTGTGAAGGCATCAGGTATGAGTTGTGATTCCATAATTGAACAAATGGAAAAGGCATTAACCATTTGGACTGAAGACATGGCATAGAAACAAGCACTTGTGAATGGGTGCTTGAGTTTGTGGAAGCATTGCATGCAAGCATCAGGTATTGAGATGGGAAGACAGGATAGCACAGCATCATTCACCACAAATAAGGGGTGGTCTGACAATTTTTGAAATGGCCACAGATGACATAATGTGAGGTTAATGGGGGAATCGGTGTCAGCAGACCATAAAGCCCACTGGTTTTGTCCCTCAGAGCTTCTTAAAATTATTGAGGGAAAGGGTTATATGCCCCAACAAGTTTTCAGTGCAGTTGAAACTGCCTTGTATTGGAAAAGGATGCCCACAAAAACATCCTTTCCAAGAAGGAATGGACAGCTTTGCTTCAAGGCAGCAAAACACAGGCTAATGCTTCTCTGTGCTAGTGCTATGGGAGACTCCTATGTTGCTCTACCATGCAATGAACCCCAAGGCATTAAAGGCAAGGAACAAACACAGTTTGCCAGTTTTATGGAGATCAAACAGAAGGGGTTGGATCACAGCTGATATATTTTTGGATGGGTTCCACAACTATTTTGTCCATGAGGTAGAGAAATACCTATGGTCCAAAGAGCTGTCCTTCAAAAGTGTTACTCATTTGCCCATCCTGATGCAGCATCTCAACCAGGGTGTGATTGCTACTTTTAAAGCCAACAGGCACACCTTCACTCATATTTATAATGCACTGGAAGCTGATGAAACGTTTGATCTCAGGAAGTGCTAGAAGGACTACAACATTGCTCACTGCATCAGTAACATAAAGGAGTCGATTGATGAAATAAAATCATCAACCATCAATGCTTGTTGGAAGAAGTTGCGGAAAGCAACTGTCAGTATCACTGATCTCCCACCTATCAGTGAAGAGATCAAGAGAATTGTCAGAATGACCCATGTTGTTAGAGGGGAGGGTTTTGAGAATATGGAGGAATCAGAGGGTGCATCGACACAGCAGGGCTTAACTCGAAATAAGCTATGCAAATTGAGCTATGTCAATTGCGTAGCTTATTTTGAAATTGGGAGCATCTACATAACACTTATTTTGAAATAGGGCACTTTTCCTATGACTTCCCTTACTCCTCATACAATGAGGGTTACAGAAGTCAGAGTAAGAAGTGCTCCAGCTTGACAGTATTTTGATATTATTTTGGAATAACTGCCTGCTGTGCAGACATGGACTAAGTTATTTCAAAATAATGCTAGCTATTTTGAAATAGTGTTGCTGTGTAGACATACCCAGAGGTTGAAAAACAGATTGAGTCACATTCAGAGGAATTGATTGAAGAGGACCTAGCAGGACTTGTGACAAATAGTGAAGATGAAGAGGAAAGAGAAGATGAGACAGAAAAACCAGAATTAAGTTTAGAAACATTGGTTGATCTCTTCAGATGCAGCAAACAGCTCTCTGACAAAATGTTTGATAATTTTGATCAATGATGCCTCAATGGAATGTGGAGCCTGAAAGGTAAAAGGGAAATTGAAGCTGCAATTATGCCATACCAGGAAATTTTAAAGGCATTAAAGAACAAGACTAAACAGCTTCCCATCACAACGTTCCTTTGCAAACCCATCCCTGTTAACCTCCCCATCTTGGAGGAACAGTAGGATTCACAGGGAGCGAGTTCAAAGAACTGTTTTGAAGCTGAAGTTGTTTGTTGACTATACAGTATTATCTTTGTATTCAAGTTTGGTTGGAAATCTACTGCTTTGAAGTTAAAGTTGTTTGTTGACTATATAGTATCATCTTTGTGTTTGAGTTTGGTTGGAAATCTACTGCTTTGAAGTTAAAGTTGTTTGTTGACTGTAAAGCACCAGGCAATAAAACACTTGTTCTGGACAATTTTTGTGTGTGTGTTGTGAACACTCTTCCCTCCCCTACCCCGTATTCACAGATTTCAGCATTCAAGGGTATCTCTGGAATGTATTCCCAGCAAAAGAAGAGGGTTTGCCGTATTCACTTTTTTGCCTTTGCATACCCAGTACTAACAATCATTTTGGAACTTCGGTAATTCTTCAGTTAAAGTTCACAGTTACATTCATCTATTTGTTTTGATAATGTTTTTTCATCTAAAATTATTGCTAACTGGTATTTAAAAACAAGCATAATGGGCCTGAATCTGATCTCGCCTTTTGCCAGTTTTATGCTGATGTAAACTCACAGCTGATTATCACCGTGTAATGATAAGAAAAATCACCGTGTAATGAAGAGAAATATCAGGTTCATGATATGTTTTAAATTATATGACTAGCACATCATTATTTTAGCTCCAGATGATTGCTTATCCTTTGTAATAAATTGTTATTATAAACTATTTTTTATTTAAAAGGCAATAATTCTAAATGGGCCCAAGCCCTATCAAATATTGCATAAATGCAAACTGATAAGTTGGAATCTGACCTGCTGCATATTTGAACCAAACTTCTGAATGTTTCTCCATCAATACTAAGTTCAGTACTAACTGCCTCCAAAGCCAACAGGGTTTGTGTGGTCACCAAAAAGGAGGATATGCTTCCTACTCATAGATACGTGTGAATAGTCTGTATTCAATGCACATATGTTTGCAAATTCCTTTTGTTTATTGCAGCAGATATATCTTAATAATAAGATGTTGTTCTATGCGTATTCTTCTATCAGCAACGTAAAAAAGATTTAGGTATCATCTTTGAAGAAAACAATATGGCCACCAGCAAAAAGCCTAAAGACCTGAGCAAGGTAGTTCGGATTAGGCTTCCTATTCCGAACTACCGTTACTCCTCATGGAACGAGGTGTACCGGTAGTTCGGAATAGGAAGCCTAATCCGAACTATCTAGTTCGAGCCGCGTGTAGCCGCGGGCATGGAGTCCGAACTAGCGGGGATTTAAAAATGGCGGCGCCCAGCAAGATGCAAATGAAGCCTGGGAAATTCAAATCCCGGGCTTCATTTGCAACTCCGGTTGCCTACATTAACTACCCTAGTTCGAACTAGGGCTGTAGTTTAGACATACCCTATAGGTGTAAGTCATCCATATTCAGAGATCAGCACCCAGGTTTATGTTTTATTTTAAAACCTATTTAAAACCCCCTCCCACCTTCCTTCTCTGTCCAACACTGAGCAAATTTTGCCAGAACCCAGAGATGTGGTCTATGATTTCTAACATGGCAAATAACATCCCTTTAATATAGCAGTACTCTATCCCAATAGGAGTGCAGATTTAATTGTATGTCGGGTGTGTATGCCTTAATGTGTTTTTGTCTCTGATGTTATTAAAGTGGTCACCATTTCTGCCACAGGTTAGTAATAACGTCAGTATTCCTTGCATAAATCTCATACTTCCTGTGTCTGGAAAGGTTTTCCCATATATACAACTTTCTATTCATTAATGAAATTTGCTGAAATTCTGTGTAACTTTTGGAGTTTCTAAATACCCTTTTCAATCATTTTGACTTGCTGTTCACTTGAAAGAAGGTAAATTTCATTTAAATCAGATTCCTTGACTCTTCTCATTTCCAGAAAGAACAAAATAAAAACCTAGAGCCAAATTCTGCTATTATTTATGTCAGAGTAAATTATAATAACAAACTTATATAGGTATACCTAAGGCAAGAATATGGCCCTCTTTTTTATAAATGGCAAATTGACAAATCCTGCTGTAGAAGCAAATCGCTTGGTACTAATCTGTTTCCATTATACTCTGTCCTAAAGTTTAGCTCTAAGAACAATGCTATTATTTTTCCTAAATGTAGAATGTCTATCTTTACAGGTTCAAATTTTCTGAACATTTGCAGTGAATCCGTTGTCTGTTGCAATGATCCTAAATACAGTGAGGAGATAAACTTACATACTTTAAACCTACAGATAAAGAATACACTGATGACACTGTCAGGATACAAAAAAGGACATTACTTTGTGTGTGTAAATGTGGTATTTCCAGGAAGCATCATTCCCTCCAGAGAACGTTCTTTCTAGTTTATTATAGAAATCCACAATTTAAAAAGAGAGTACAGACCAGCACTATTACTCAAATTAAAGAATAATTAAAAACTAGTTAATTGTTTTAAATGAAAAGCTTTCCTTTCCCTCTCCTTTAATATATAGTATCTGCTGTCTAAAAGATTCCAAAATCAGAATTAAAAACTTTGAATATTAGAAATTCTCCAACAGAAAATAGTGTAAAGAGTGTTTGTTTAATTTTTTAAAAAATACTGCACTACTCAAAGTGAGAGATGTACTATGAGACAATTCTTTAAAGCAGCTTAATTTTAAGGTTTAATTACAATGTAACATGTACACAAAAAAAACCCCAAATATATATTTACTCCATGTTTATCCTCCCAGCGAGTATATTGTGATAGTTAGCAGATACAGTCTATTGCCTTTTCTGATTCTAAGTATACTCTGTCCCTCTTTGCCTTTTCTGCTTTATGCAACCATACCATGTTAGAGTAGTCTGTTCCATATTCCAATTCATCGGAGTGAAGAAGCTCTTCCTTGCCAATTTTGGCTTGAACCAAAACCCAGTGACAGAGGTACCAACTCTTCTTTGAAGGTTGGGTATGGTGGTGTGTTCTGAGCACAGGACCAGAAGCTGGAAGATCCTGAATACTAATCCCTGCTGTTACTCTCTACTCTCTGTCCTCCTAGATACACTACTTAGCACTGCACTCACAGTTCTTCTTGCATATAGGTTGATGGGAATAAAATCTAATGTCAGAGAATGTGTAATCAGAAGTTGGGGAAGCAGCAACTCTTCTGCACATCATCCTCCCACCTCAGGATCCTATAGAAGCCTCTCTATGCTCCTTCACGCATTTAGGACTATGGAAGTAAAAGACAGATACGGCATGACTAGGAGTCCAGAACCAGAAGGCATCTGTACTTTATGTTGTGTTGCTATTTTTTTTTTTACTATGGAGATTTTCTTGCAGATGTGAGGGTATGTCTACACTACCACCCTAGTTCGAACTAGGGTGGTTAATGTAGGCAACCGAAGTTGCAAATGAAGCTCGGGATTTGAATTTCCCGGGCTTCATTTGCATCTTGCTGGGTGCCGCCATTTTTAAATCCCTGCTAGTTCGGACTCCGTGCCCGCGGCTACACGCGGCTCGAACTAGGTAGTTCGGATTAGGCTTCCTATTCCGAAATACCATTACTCCTCATGGAACGAGGTGTACCGGTAGTTCGGAATAGGAAGCCTAATCCGAACTATCTAGTTCGAGCCGCGTGTAGCCGCGAGCATGGAGTCCGAACTAGCGGGGATTTAAAAATGGCGGCGCCCGGCAAGATGCAAATGAAGCCCGAGAAATTCAAATCCCAGGCTTCATTTGCAACTCTGGTTGCCTACATTAACCACCCTAGTTCGAACTAGGGTGGTAGTGTAGACATACCCTTATTGCTATAAGAAGCGACAATAGCTGACCCTCAGCATCTGCCCATCCCAGGTTAACTAATGCTTGCCAAGTGCTTTCAAGCTAAAAGGCATTGGGTACTCTGTAACAAATATATAGCACAGTGGTTTCCAACCTTTTATCATTGCAGACACTTAAAGAAATTTAAATGGAGGTCTTAGACATAGGTTGAAAACCATGGGAGTAGATAGGTTTGCGGGCTTTGCTTTATTTTCCTTTTCTTCACTCACCTGCCTTGAGTCATGGTTACAAAGCTGAATCCCCTTATCATGTGACCGTAGGTAGCCAAATGGAAGTGTTGACTTTTTCTGCAATTTCACTTGCTTCCAGGAACATTTGAATGCTCTGCAGCCACCTTCTGCACTTCCCTCCCAGGTTCCCGTCTAGGTTGAGAAATCAAGGCAGTTTCATTTGTTACACTTTTGCTAACACTGCGTTAATCTAGGGCTGCCACCATAATCCAGACATTGGGTGGCCTGTCCCATCACATGTCCCCACAGCCCACATGTCTCCAGGTAACTGCATAGCCACCAAAAGCTGAAGCTCCCCTCCTAGCCACTTGGGGCTGCTGTGGCAACAGACCTGAGGATGGCAGGTGGCCTCTCTGCCTCTCCCCTCAGTGTTCCCCTTGCTGGGGCTCAGCTGGGGCATCAGGGAGGAGGCTGTGGTGGCAGCAGCTGGTAGGGCGGGAAAGGCCAGGAGGCTGCAGGGGGTGGAGGAGCAGGTAGAGAACAGGGGTGGGGGCTGCAGAGGGCTGGGGGCAGGAAAGGGGAGGATTTTGGGAGCAAGGGTGGGGAAATGTTTGCAAATATGCAACTTATATATCACATAATTTACATAAAATGTTCCCCAGGGAGCAGCACAAAAGCTGGCAGCCATGCCTGCCTCTGACCCCAACTGAGCAGCACACAGCCCTGCAAAAGATTTCCTGGCCTGCCCAGGTCAGGGCGGGTAGATTCCCAAGTCACACACTGATTCCACTGGCTGTGATTAGATGCTGTATGTCATGTCTAGCAGGATGAATGTGAGAGGCCCAGTCCCTTACTGGGAAAGTATGCCGAAGTCTGAAGTTTGGTTATTCACAGAGAAAAACTCTCCAGCAGTTGAGCCTATATATTGGCCCTTGAGTCTGCCACATGATGCCAGCTCTTTTAGCCTGCTTCATGTAGTGCAATAGGGCAGTAAGGGCTGGGCTGTACTGGGTACATCTACACTGCGGCGCTATTTCGGGATACTTCCGGTATCCTAAAACAGCTATTCTGCATCTATGAAACAAGCCCATTATTTCGAAATAATCCAGGACATCTATGGTGGCATTCTCGGAAATGCTTCCAGTTCCACGCGCAGGGCCAGGTAGGCAGGCAGAGCTTCAGAGTCTCAATGCATGGATGAGAAGATGGTGTAGGGAAGAAGGGTTTAGATTTATTAGGAACTGGGGACACTTTTGGGAGAGAGGGAGCCTATACAGGAAGGATGGGCTCCACCTAAACCAGGGTGGAACCAGACTGCTGGCACTAAACATTCAAAAGGATATAGAGCAGTTTTTAAACTAAGAGATGGGGGAAAGCCTATTGGTGCGGAAATGCACATAAATCGGATGGAGACTTCTCTTTGAGGAGAATCCATTGATAGAGACTCTCTAAGCTGTAGTCAGAAAGAGAGGGGAGAGGACAAACCATAGTCCTGAGCGGTCAAACAACCGCATATAAAGGAATCCAATGCATCAGGGAAGGGCAGACAAATAAGCAGTGGCAAATTTTTAAAGTGCTTCTACACAAATGCTCGGAGTCTGACTGATAAGATGGGTGAACTAGAGTACCTCGTGTTAAAGGAGGAGATTGACATAATAGGCATCACTGAAACCTGGTGGAATGAGGAAAATCTGTGGGACACAATCATACCGGGATATAAAATATATCGAAAGGATAGAGCAGGCCGGGTGGGTGGCGGAGTGGCACTGTATGTGAAAGATAACGTAGAATCAAATGAAATAAAAATATTAAATGAATCAACATGTTCAATAGAACCTCTATGGATAGTAATTCCATGCTCCAATAATAAGAAATTAGCAGTAGGGATATATTATCGACAACCTGACCAGGACAGCGATACTAACATTGAAATGCTGAGGGAGATTAGAGAGGCTACCAAAATAAAGAACTCTGTAATAATGGGGGATTTTAATTATCCCCATATTGACTGGATACATGTCACCTCAGGAAGAGAAGCAGAGAGAAAATTTCTCAATGGCTTAAATGACTGCTTCTTGGAGCAGCTGGTACAGGAACCCACATGGGGAGAGGCCATTCTCGATTTAGTCCTGAGTGAAGCTCAGGATCAGGTCCAGGAGATAACCATTACAGGACCACTTGGGAACAGTGACCATAATATAATAACATTTAACATTCCTGTGGTGGGAAGAACACCTCAGCAGTCCAGCTCTCTGTCATTTAATTTCAAAAAGGGGAATTACACAAAAATGAGGAGGTTAGTTAAAAAGAAATTAAAAAGCACAGTGACTAGAGCCAAATCCCTGGAGGCTGCATGGAAACTTTTTAAAGACACTATAATAGAGGGCCAACTTAAATGTTACCCCAAATTAAAAAACATAGCAAGAGACCTAAAAAAGAGTCACTGTGGCTTAACCACCATGTAAAAGAAGCAGTGAGGGACAAAAAGGTATTTTTTAAGAAGTGGAAGTCCAATCCAGTGTGATAAATAGAAAGGAACATAAACACTGTCAGATCAAGTATAAAAATGTAATAAGAAAAGCAAAAAAAGAGTTTGAGGAACAGCTAGCCAAAAACTCAAAAAGAGTGATTGGGCAACAAAATGGCAAATGAAATTTAATGTGGATAAGTGTAAGTAATGCACATCGGGAAAAATAACCCCAACTATACATACAGTATGATGGGGGCTAATCTGGCTATGACAAATCAGGAAAGAGATCTTGGAGTTATCATGGATAGTTCCCTGAAAACTTCCACACAGTGTGCAGTGGTGGTCAAAAAGGCAAATAGGATGCTAGGAATTATTTAGAAAGGGATAGAAAATAAGACACAGAATATCTTACTGCCCCTGTATAAAACTATGGTACGCCCACAACTTGAATACTGTGTACAGATGTGGTCTCCTCACCTCAAAAAATATATTTTGGCCTTGGAAAGGTTTCATAAAAGGGCAACTAAAATAATTAGGTGTTTGGAACGTGTCCCATATGAAGAGAGGTTAAAACAACTGGGACTTTTCAGTTTAGAAAAGAGGAGATTGAGGGGAGGATATGATAGAGGTATATAAATCATGAGTGGTGTAGAGAGGGCGAATAAAGAAAAGTTATTTATTAGTTCCCATAATAGAAGAACTAGAGGACACCAAATGAAGTTAATGGGTAGCAGGTTTAAAACTAATAAAAGAAAGTTCTTCTTCACACAGCGTGTAGTCAACCTGTGGAACTCTATGCCAGAGGAGGCTGTGAAGGCTAGGACTATAACAGAGTTTAAAGAGAAGCTAGATAATTTCATGGAGGTTAAGTCCATAAAAGGCTATTAGCCAGGGGATAGAAATGGTGTCCCTGGCCTCTGTTTGTCAGAGGCTGGAGAAGGATGGCAGGAGATAAATCGCTTGATCGTTTTCTTCAGTCCACCCTCTCTGGGGCACCTGGTGCTGGCCACTGTCGGCAGACAGGCTACTAGGCTAGATGGACCTTTTGTCTGACCCAGTATGGCCGTTCTTATGTTCTTATGTAGGCTTGCTCTTCTGACGTCTCTGTAAATCTCATTCCACGAGGACTGAAGGACTTTTTGGATTAGCGATTTATTTCAAAATTTGGTACTGTGCAGACAGCATCAAATGACAAAATAAGCTATTTTGAAATTAAGTCAAAATAAGCTATGCAATTTGTATAGCCCAAATTGCGTTGCTTAATTTGAGCAGTGTAGACGTACCCTCTGAGACATAGGATCTATGGGCCCATGCTTAGGGCACCATCTCCTGGAGTGAATCTGAGCTTTCATTTTTAAAAAAAAGTAAGTGCTAGTTTTCCTGGTTGTGAAGAAAAACCAGAAAATTTGACCTAAGTGTAGCTGTTAGAAGTGAGTGCACCATGCATCACTGAGTGGTGGAGGGTGGGCATGATATAGGAGTTGTGCCATAGGACTGGCATTGTGTGCCTATGGTACCAGACTGCCTTGAGTAAAATGGGACTTATTGCACGCAGGTGACCCTTGATATGGGATGGGCAATTTGCTGTGGATGTAGAGCTTGTAAAATGGCTCTGTGGGGACAATACTCCTGGCTCTTAATGTAATGATAGGACTGGAATGATAGGAGAGGCTGTGACTGGAGTGCACTGTTCTCTAAAGCTGTGTCTACACTGGCCACTTATTCCGGAAAAGCAGCCGCTTCTCTCTCATTTAGGGAATGTTCTATTTTTTGAATTATTGCCAACTGTTTGATTGTACTGATATGAAAAACCAGAAGAAGGCACATTAGGTCTTGTGTAGGAAACTGACTGTTGTAGCTGTTCCAGAGTGAATATTCTGCTATAGCTATGCTGGTATAAATAGCTATTACAAAATAATTTTTACATGGAATAATTTCTAGATTTTACTGCAGATTAATTACTGTTTCCAAACAGAGTAATTCCTCTTGAATAAAGTCACTTTTATTCTGGAATAGAGCCTCCACACCAGGCAGTTATTCCAGAATAGCCAAAGTGGAATAGCTATTCTGGAGTAGCTATTGCTGATCAATTTCCCCATGTAGACAAACCCTAAGTAACATGCTCATTCATTGGCTGAAACATTATTGAGACATCTTGTGCAAGGCCTTCCTGTACTCCATGAGCAAAAATATAGTGTTGGTGATACCTAGTGAAAAAAAAATTGTATATACCCTTCCCCGTTAAAGCATCTCCCAATTCAAATCAATGGTCCATAGAAACAAAAATGTGTCTCATTAAATATATCTAAATGTTTGCTCAGTTTGCCATGCATCTAAACACCCCAAATCATTATCTGACTTTTCCTACTGATATTTAAAATAGGAACTATAAATAGTTTGGGACTCTAAATAGCTGAAGAATTTAGGTTATAAGCAGGACCCAGTGAGAGTCTATGTTCTCTAATCTCTGATTCTTTCTCTTTCTCTCTCAGTCTATAATTTATTATTCATGCTACATATATAATTTACAAAACAAACCTCATCATAGTATCTGAGCACAGGGCAAGATTTTGCAAGGAACAAAAATTCCATGAAGCATTCTTAAGTCTTAAAGGCAGCTGATACTATTTCCTAGTAGGACCACAAGGTGGAGCTGTAAACGATCACTGCCTATGAAATCTCAGCATGTTATCAAAACATACAAAATGTAGGTACAAAACTCACTGAGAGCGGTCTCTGCATTACCATCAAGTAAGTCAATTTAGGCCCCAAAAGCTATTTGTTTCCTTTTTTCTGATCTGTATGAAGGTGGCAGGCACTATAGATACCTTTGCCCAGGGAACTGAGTGTTTTTATTACACTGCAAGATCATCTCCCAGTGTGTCTGTGGGAATTGCCAGTTTTCAGGGTAAGCCTTGTGTGCACAAGAGAGCATGCTTTCTCAGGGCATGTCTACACTACAAGGGTATTTCAGAACAAGTTATTTCAGAATAATAACTCCTGAAATAACTATTTCGAAATAGCATGTCCATACTATAGGGAAGCCTCAAAATTAGTCCAAGGCAGGTTCCCCTAATGTGTATACGCTACTTCGATTTAGAATCTAGGAAGCACTGGGGAGTAATTACTTTGAATGGCCCTGATGGGGAACTATTTCAAAATAGCAGCAGTGGAGCATCCACACTTCCGCTATTTTGAAATAGCAATTTTGAAATAAGCATTATTCCTCGTGAAATGAGGGTTTATTATTTCAAAATAAGAAGCCCATTATTTCAAAATTATGTTGAAATAACAGGCTAGCTGTGTGGACACTTGCCTTGTTATTTCAAAATAAGGGGAGTTATTGCTGTAGTGTAGATATGCCCTCAGTGTCTATCACACAGCTAGAACTCACTCCTTGAAAATATGAGAATAACCACAATTCCAGCCAGGTTCACATGTGACAGAACTGTCAATGGAATTGATTTGACCTAGCCCTCCCACCAACAAGCACAGGGAGCAGAATAACACAGGAGATCCTCAAATGCAGTGCTTCTTTAATTTTAAAGCCCAGTGTCCCAAATCTAAAATTAAAAAATACCTTTTGATTATAAGTAGAGAAGTTACAATGGATTCTTAATCTGATACATAATATACATCATATATATAAATATAATGTGACATGAATCACATTCACTGGTCTGCAAAATCTCTACACATGGGTGGGATGCAGTGACAGAGCCAGGTTTTGCAGTGGGATAAGGCAGAGACCAATGGGAAGAGTATGAGAGAGATATCCCCTGAAGATACTAGATAAGGAGAATGGGCTTAATCCCCACCTCCCCACATACAGAGGCAGCAGCATGGGTCTCTTCAGGAGTGGGTCCGGAGTGCACTGGCTGCTGGGGACTATAGAATAGTGGAGTAACCAGTAAGAATTCATGAGGTTAATCAAGTATTCAATTAACCAATATTTAACATGCATTGGAGTGTTTATGTGGGGGGAGACGAATTGGGGTCAGTGAGAATCAAAGACAAATTAGTGGTGGAGAGCTGTAGGCAGAGTATAATAGCACAGTGGCTGATTTCAAATGAACAGGAGAGAGGGAAGGGATTGGAGGCATATCTGGGATGACATTCCAATGAAGAATCTACTTTGCTTGTGGTTTTGAACTGCACACTAACAATAAAAAAAGTTTTCAGAATTTTTCAAACTTCAAAACAGTAGTTTGACACAATAATCATTTCTAGTTCTTATTTTATTCAAATTGGTTCACCCATATAGCTGTGTGTGGGAGGGGGTGCTCAATGGCTCCCAGGAGCCCCTTGTTAAAATAATATTGCTGAACTAGAGGGAGGGTTGGAGTAAATTCCTTTTTCCTGGTGGGAATTCACTCCCTCCTTGCATATTGCTAACCATCTCTACCAAGATGATGTAGCTCAGGGTTTATAAATAAAAATTTCTGAAGAAACAATTTTGGTCATAGCAGTATAACAGATTATATAAATTGTCAGGTATTTTCAGGAAAAAATATTTTCTGGGATCACTCCAAATCTCTTTGCAATGTGCTCCCTCTCCTCTGCCCTCACATATATACACACACACACGCATAACTAGTTTCAAGTAACACAAGTAGATACTATCAATATACTCAACATATTTTTTCAGGCACAAAATATAAACATTTCCAGGGAATTACACTGAAATCAAGTTTGTCTGCCAAAATAGCATTCCCTTCCACTTTATAGATATTATGAGAAAGGGTTTTTTTTGTTTACACTAGATAACAAACAGTTTCCCCAGTCCATTGCTGCTGCTTTCTGCAAGCAAGTGCATACATGGCACATGGAATTTACCACAGTTTGAGAAGGTACCATTTTGTGGGAGCCCTTTCTCAAAATACTGCCAGTACAGCATTTCACTCATCTCTATTTCAAAATAAATACAGAGACGGAGCCTAGGACATTCTACTAGGCCTTAAAAGACCTTGCTTCTGTTCCAAACTCTGCCACTGGCCTGCTATGTAATCTTGGATAAGACATTTCGCCTCATTGTGAAGTCACTCCACCATAAAATGGGGTAATAATAATTGACTCCTTTGTAAAGCACTTTGAGATCTTTGGATGACTAGGAGCTCAATACTGCTAACATAAAGATGCTTTTGGTACTAATAGATCTAGATTCTCCCTCTCATCGAGCTTGGCTCTTATTCTAATCACTTTGGTACTAGAAGTCACTAATTCAATAACAAAGTGTTGGCATAATACAAGATTAGAAAAAAGCTGTTTGTTTTTCTTTCCAAGAAAAAGTCAGGGTGACATGCTGGCACTTTTCGCTGTGCAGGACTCTTGTTCCTTTTCGTCTTTCTGTGTGTTCTGTCCCTTGTTAAGAATTACAGACATGAATGTTCAAAAGTGACTAGTGAGTCGGGGTGACTACTTTTAGGTTCCCATCTTGAACCCTTAAATGGGACTGAAATGCAGATGGCAGGTGCTGAGCATGAATTTCCAACTCTACTAACATTCATTTATCTTTAGCTATTAGTTAACAATTTCTAAGAAGTATTTACAAAAACAGGCTAATTTAAACATACTCCCCTTAATATTACTGAATACTCTGTATTTCTCACACACATTTTAGAATGACCTGCACATTTGAGACAGGAGATGTATGTAATATAAAATAACCTTTCCTTTTAACATCTATTTTTTGAAAACTGCTGGACTTTAGAAATCTGGTTCCAGTCATTCAGTATTACTCAGTGCATGTAGAATTTACTTTATTGCAAACTCTGGTCAGTAAAATTACCAGAATTTGAAATACTTCTTGTTGATATTTACCTTTTTTTATTTTATCTAAAAAGTCTAAGAGGGGTAGCCATGTTAGTTTGTAACTTTCAAAACAACAAATAGTCCTTTGGCACTTTAGGGTACATCTACACTGCACAGCTACCCCATGTCTACACAAGCCTCCTGGTATTTTGAAATATTCCCGGTAAACCTCGTTGCACAAGGGACGAGGGATGACACAAAATAGCACATTATTTTGAATTTTGGTGCTGTGTAGATGCCAAATTTCAAAATAAGCTATTTTGAAATAGATTTGAAATAAGATATACAATTTGCACAGCACAAATTGCATATCTTATTTCAAGTTTAGGGTGCTGTATAAACGCACCCTTAGAGACTAACAAATATATAAGATCATTCACTTCATCAGATGAATTCTATTTGTCCTGTCTAGATATTTCTATTTATTTATTTATTCCATCTAGATATATCTATTTATTCTATCTAGATATTCAATAAAATACATAATGGAAATAAAAAGATTAAAAAATTGTGTTTGACAAACCAATGGTTTAGGGGCATAAATATTGTTGGCCAGACAATATACATATTAGTGATTTACATTGCTCTTGATAAGACACCTTTAAAAGGCTTGATTTTTGGAGGGTGGGAGCCATTATTAACTCACTGGGTTGAAGCCTAGATCCTAAAACTGACAGCATATGGGCAGACTGCAGCACCAATGCAAATGAGTTTGCAGAATTGGGCCTTAACTAATATCCACCATAATAAAAGTTGTTAAAATTCCAAATGTAATTAACTCCACTGTGTCCTATGGCCCTCCCCCAAACGAAACCTAAAATGCATGCTTCTGTGAGCTAAGCTTAATGTGCCAACCTATATTCAAGTGGTCTGATTAAAATACATCTTTCATTCACCCACCATTGGAAATAACATGCTTGCCACAAATGTAAATCTGAATAATCACCTATTACGGTTTTATAACAGTTTTTCTTCATTAACTCCAGTGGGGATGTTGCAGCATCTATTTACTTTTTCTGAGCTCAAATTGCTAGGTCTATCTCTTTTTTTACACTTTGCTTCCTTGTCAGTTTTCCTTTCAGTCTGATTTTTTTGCCATAACTTCAGTCTTCATGTTGCTGTCCTTGCCCCAGCCTACATTCAAGGCACTTCTAATGCTGAGAGAGCAGTCCGTGCAGTGGGAAGTTACTGTAATAGGTGTTTTACCACAGAGGAAGAAGGCAGATTATTGGAGGATGGTGTTAGCTGCTGGGTTGAGTTAATTATTTGTTTGCTTGGCAGATGTCAAGGACTTTTTAGAAAAGGGTTGATGTGGGTTATTAAAATATATATAACTGAATTAAGTAAGCACATATAAATGAATAGCCCCTCAGTGAGAGAAAGAGAGAATGAGAGAACTGCCTGTAGTTAAAGCACAGAATTCAGCATGAGGACACTTGGGTTCTCTTCCCAGCTCTTCCCCAGAGTTTCCGCATGGCTGTCATAAGGCAAATCACATAATATCTGTGCCTCAGTTTCTGTACCTGTAAAGAGGGGGAAAATGAGACTTGCCTCACTCTCATGTGTGCCATGAAGATTAACATGAAAATAAAGCAGCTTTTTGGGAGGTAGGTGGATGGCTATGGTGAATTACATCATATTAACTAAAAAATAATAATTTCTTGTGGGGTTTTTTTACAGCCATACTTTCTTAAAGATGGATTCCTTATTTTTCTGTCTCTTTATATGTCTTTCCACATGGAACTTTGCCAAACTCCACAGATGAGTGGGCATCAAAGCCTCAGTACATCTGTTAATGGAAAGGGGGAGAGGTGAGGCTAGTTGTGCTTTTTTATAGTGTTGCTTTTTTTCTGTTGTATGTTGGCTATGGTTTTGCTTCTCTGTTTCTTCCATTTATCTGCTATTACTTTTTCTTTCTCTGAATTATTTCCTTTCCTCCTGTTCTCCTTACCAGCATCCAGGGGTGCCTGTCCAAATGACATTCTTCACAGGAGGTGGTCCTTTGCTTTTTAAAACAAAAGTTTGACACGCAAGGAGGGAGGAGTCCCATAGAGAACCATCCTGCCAGACATATTATCTTAAGGATTTGTTGCCAAATTTTACTTCCAGATTTTGAAAGAAATTGAGCAACTGTGCTCCACTGCCTTACTTCTGTGACTGGCTGGATATGAAGACCTAAGGAGATAAGGTAGGTTCATTCTTCCCTCGCCCCTCGTAAAAATATTTGCAAGGGAACAAATCTGAAAAGCCAAAGAGGTGTTTCTAATGGAGTGCTTTCTACAGTACTGTTGGCAATGTAGACAAGACAGGAGCTGAGACTGGGACCATTTGCAGATGCTGGGGTCTGCAAGAAATGTTGGCCCAAACCCCACAGATTCCCCTTATTCAGTGAGTTCAGAAATAAATTACTGTAATTCTTCCGTTTCTATTGTGATTATTTTTCTAATGTTAAGCTCTTAAGTCAGCCTAATGATTAATTTCTGAAAGCAGATATAAGAAAATAGCCAAGTTGATTACTTTGATGCCATCTGGGTACCAATGGAACAATTAGTCCCTGTGTAGCTCATGTATGCTAGCACCACTGACTCACATTTTACCCTAAACTTTTTGCTTTATTAACTGCAGTCCCTTCAGACCTCCTTTTTTTCTGAACAACATGATGTCCTGTCTGCCCTGAAGCTTCAGTGTCATGAGACAGGAGGCACATATTATGTTGCACAGTACTTGGTTAACATGTGAGTTTATCCCAGTGATTCTTAACCATTTCCATATTAGGATCTATATCTGTTACCTTTTCCATGCCACAATGCCCACCTTTTAGCCCGCTCTCAGCAGATTCAACGTGAGAAGGACAGAGTGATTGGATTTGCAGCCCATCTGTCTGCAAACCCTCTGGTTGTCCGGAACTGCTGTTTTATATTATTCTGCAGACTGCAACCCAATCAATCATATCCAAGATGCACCCTTTTTAATAAGGGCTCCCAAAATAAAGACAGGCTCTCTTGTTCAAGAAGATCTTGCAGACTCTCCTCTCTCCATTCACAATAGTACAGACATCTCCCCTCCAGTTTGTGATTGTGTAACAGTAATGTGGCAATTACATTAATTGCACACATGTAACAGCAATATAAGATATCTATTCAATGTATTTTAGCTGCCTTTAACATGGTGCTGTTAAATGCACTGTTTGCTTTTGCTCTTCATTTCATCTCTCCCTCACATTTGTCCTGTTTTTCTCCTTTGGAAATAAGGGGAGGAGACATCATTTTGTGACCAGTCAGCGCTCTGTAGACCAGCAGCAAGTACACTGTGGACATACTGGTTTATAATCTTTTCCTATGGTCTTCTCAGCTGTAGAGTTTAGGCATGAACTGCTTGTTTTTCCTCTCTTTCTGTTCATTGTTTACTGCCAGTCCTTTTCCCTATAGTAAGATATAATTTCACACTAATATTGATGTCTCATTTTTCAGCCACTACTGCGTGAATAGATTCTCTCAAATGCTGAAATGTGGGTTCAGTTACTCTTGATTGGTTACTGACTGACTTGGCAAAAATCCCTTTATATCTAGCTGAGTGCCAAGCTGTTGATCTCTCTCGAGGTCCCTTCCAGTTCTTGTATTCTATGATTCTAAGACAATTAGTAGTTCCCATGCTCACTTAGGGGAAGCATTTTCCTCTGACATCTGAGAGAGAAATGCTCATAGTTCAAATATGAGTAATGAATATAGTTTTGCAGTTTCTTGAACTGGGGCATTAAAAACCCTGAAAAAAGTAATTCCAAACAAATCTTGAGAGGAGTCACTTTAGACAACTCTCACAGCTACTTCTGTCTTCTCAATATGTCTCTCCAATTCTCACTCAGGTACAGCTTTATCTCACCTCAATATGTAGATCCACTTACCAATCTTTGTGGTAGAAATGTAGCCGTGTTAGTCTGGTGCATCTGAAACAAAAAACAGGACTGTGTAGCACTTTAAAGACTAACAAGATGGTTTAATAGGTGATGAGCTTTCGTGGGCCAGACCCACTTCCTCAGATCAAATACGTATTTGATCTGAGGAAGTGGCTCTGGCCCACGAAAGCTCATCACCTATTAAACCATCTTGTTAGTCTTTAAAGTGCTACACAGTCCTATTTTTTATTACCAATCTTTGTGAGCCACTTCAGTTATCTCTTATCTTCACTCCACTGTCCTGTACCCTATCTCATCTCCAAAATGTGAAGTTTCTGAGAACCAGAGACAAATACATTGTTTTTGTTCAATCTTGGCAAATTAGTCAGTTATTCCTTTGTATAACCTTGTCCGTTTTCACACAGAAGTCATAAATTCACCAACATGTTGTAAATGGTAAGCCCAAAATCTAAAAATGAGTGACAGGGGATGGATCATTTGAGGATTACCTGTTCTGTCCATTCCCTCTGGGCTATCTGGCATTGGCCACTGTTGGAGAACAGAATTCTGGGCTAGATGGATCTTTGGTTTGATGACCCAGCATGGCCATTCTTATGTTATTATGATTTCTATGTGTCATGTAGATACTCCCAATATGCCACAAAGTGCAGTAGGGGAGAGATAAGCCAATGGCCACAGTGACTTCCCTCAGTGCCCATTCTAAATTCAAACACCATTGTTCCTAATGGGGAGCCACAGTCATAGTCTCAATCTTCTTGTTTGTATTATAAAATTGCATGCAACACACTGTCAGAAGTATGGCAGAAAATATTGGCCTGTGCTGGGAGGTCCTTATTATGCTTTTATTCAGCTCTGCTTCAAATACACTCTTACTCAACATGAGTTTTGCCATAGTAAAGATTAAGCAGAGTCTCCAGGATTTGGCCCAGAGCGAATACAGAAATAGCCATACAAATAAGTGGTCTGGGACATAGACAATAGAGGAATGATGAAGAACGTAACTTATATACCATAAACTAATGAAAATAATATATAAGAAAATAATATACAGGAGAGAAGGTAGTTCATTCAATGTTGAGTAAATCATATTACAAGATAGAATCGTCTTAAAATGGATTAGTTCAAGTTTAGGTTAAAACTAATATGTCTTCTCTACGCAGAAGATCAAAGCTACCACATTAGAACTTCTGGAGTTTGATTTAGTGGATCTAGTAAAGACCCACTAAATCAAACCCAGAGCCCCTCTCCTCCCCCCCCCCCCCCTTGGGGGCTGATGCTCCTGCTCCTCATGGGGAGGAAGAGAAGCTGACAGGAATGTTTGCTCCCATCGGCCTTCTCTGTTGACACCGTATGGAACCTCGAAATAAGGTATGTCAACTCCATCTATGTAATTAATGTAACTGGAGTTGCATAACTTAATTCAACCGAGGGTGTGGTGGTACTTTGAGCTATGGGAGTAATTCCTTTTGAGGAGATACACTCACACTAGCAATGACCAAGCTAATATCCTGAAAACAGAATGTAGCTGCAGCAGTGCAAGCAGTTAGCTGCCCGTACCATCTTGGCTACACTCTATGTTTTAGCATGACAATTCAGGCATAGCTAAAAGCAGTTACAACTCTTTGACTGGGGAATTACACCCCCAGCTCGAAATGTAGACATACTCAAAGAGACTTTTCAAAGATCACCAAGGAAGCCTTTGTTGGAGCTAGGAGATGAAAACAGGTTTTCCTAAGTGCCAGGGTAATACCCTCTTTTCTCTGGCCAAATAAGAAGGAAGAGATGAGAGGCTACTGAGGCATCAACAGAAATATTCAGAAGGGATAAGCCTCTAGTCAGAATAATGCATGAGTCAGTTCACTTGTTTTCAACTGAATATCTTATATTATTGTTTGTGTTCTTCAACAATCTTCTTAAGTAACACTGTGTACAGGCTTCAGTTCCACACATGCACATAATAGCAATCTCTTGAGGCTACCTCAGTTGGTAAAGTTAGTAAAGTATGCACCACAGCAGTGTCACGTGGTAAAATAATGCCACAGCTTGGAAGAGAAACTAGGGCCCTGCCCTGGTCCTGCAAAAATCATGCACATGAACTTAACTTTCAGGACTTGTGAGTTCCTTTGGCTCCCAAGAAACATTTGTGTAAGTGTTTTAAAGCATGGGTGAGGAACTCAAGGCCCGGGGACCAGATGCAGCCCCTGGCTTGCCTGGATCTAGCCTGCGAGGCTCAAGGCTTCCCCCCAGCATTGTGTAGCCTGTGCTGGTACTCCAGACTCCCACAACCTCCCTACAGGACTAGAGTATACAAAATCTACTAGTCTAGGCCCCACTAGGCTCTGGTGAGTGAAGGGAATGTGGGGAGTACATATGTTATGAAGATTTGCAGTGTCACATTATTGGGGGAGTGGGCATAGGGTAGAAGCTCTAAAAATTCTTGACATTTGTGAGGAGGGAGGAGATAAACCTAATTATAGTGCTTCCAGTGCTGCCTCCTCTGTTTTCTCAGAACATCCTTATACCTCCTCAGGGGCTGTCTCTGTTTCCAGCAAAACAGCCTCCTATCAATTGGAAGGCAAACATAATGATAACCCACAGAAACCAAATCAATGTAATCTTGACATACATGCTTACCTAGTGATGAGCCATAGTTTTTTTCAAAAAAGAAAGCAATTTAGACACGGTTCTTTCGGAAAAAAAACCTTTTTCGAAAGAACCCTTCTTCCTCAAAAAATGAGGTGTGCAGGGTTCTTTCGAAAAAGGGTTTTTTTCCCCAAAAGAACCACATCTAAACTGCTTTCTTTTTCGAAAAAAACGCTTTCGAAAAAGCAATCTGAAGAAGATATGCAAATTAGCACCGAATTTGTATATCTCATTTCGAAAGAAGAACATAGTCTAGATGTACCCTTTGGGAATCTTGCAAGATGTAGGCCCTCAGAAAAGACTGGCTCCAACTCAGGTTTTCACAGGGAAATCTTGCCACAGATAAAATTATTCATTTTCATCATTAAAACAGATTTTTCAGAACAAAATTACAGCTTTATTCCCGTAGAAACAAACATTCAAAATAAACATGAAAAACATTTCATTTTTCATTTTTAAATGCACCGCATACAAACATAAGATCTTGCTGGAAGTAGTGAGGGTTTTTTTTTTTTTTTTTGACAGACTCTTGACAGCATCCTGGAGCTGCTGACTCCTTGGTATGTCTCTTATTTGAATTGATTTTCTTAAAAAAAATTAACAGTGGGAGAAGGATTAGTCTGATTCTTGTAACACAATGCCAAATGTACTGCCAAAAAAAAAAAAAGCCACAACAAGAATCTTATTGTGGAATCCAAATGTTCCTGCCTCTAGATCTTCCAGTGACCTACCTGTCAGAAAAGACATTTATGTTCTCTTCTGTTGAATGTCCTTGTCAACCAAGACTGATAAGGGGTGTTTGGTGTCTGTTCTAATTAAGGTGAAAAATGTTAAGGAATGCTCCTTCCTGAAACTGCTACTAGTATAAGATATACCAGCCTTCCACCTCTGCCCTCTGCCCCAGCCTTCACTCCCATTCTATCCCCAACAACAAAAACAAAGCAAAAAATAAACAAAATTAAAAGCCGACACCACACTAGCGGCTAACTCAGGGAATGCCTACATGAGCAGCTAGCCTCTCTGATCTCAATGGTTCTACTCAAGGGAGCAGGGGCGCGCCAGTGTGAGTAAAGGTTGAAAAATCTGACCCTAGTACATAGCTCATCTCTCACTGTTGTAACCTTGTCTTGCTTTTCCCTCCACTCTTTGTTTATTGTTGTCCCCTTCTTTGGTTGCAGTTAGTGGGAATTATGGGTACTTAGCAGTGCCAAGGGTTGGGCTCTTGACTATATACTCGTGTAGCCGTTGCCTGCCTTTTTATTTATCTGTAAAGTACCATGCATAACTCTGGCACAGTATAGATGATTAAATATATACACTGAGCACTACACTCAGAGGCTGAAAGACTGCTGCTGATTTGCTCTCTAGAATGTTTCTTAATAACTTGTTCATGGTTCAAAAAGAATTAATTGATACCAGCTGTGCGTATTCAGTGCCCTAACTTTAGCTGACACAGCAAACAGTTTAAATCCCCCCTCGTGTTCCTTCTGTTTTTTAAAAAGGTACATTAACATAGGAGAGATCCTTTAAGCTAATGGCTAAAGAATGTGCCTTGAGCCCTATGTGAATGCCTAATGTCTTCAACTGTTTGTTTAAAGGCAAAAACAATACTTCTGAAAGATGTCCCTCCCACTTGCCTGTGATAGGCTACCAAGAATAGCAACAGCCAGTGTCACTGGAAAGGGCAAAGCCTTCTGAAATAGAAACAAAGTTGTTCATCACAAATCACTTTGTGCCTTACATTTAGGTTCTGTAAGCTTCTGTATCATGCTGCCATGAGGAAAATAACTACCTGCACCTTTGTTGACAGCCCGGGAAGGACAATTGACCTGTGAAGTGTTTCTCCCCTGAAGTGTGGAATAGAACTGTGAAATGGCAATGGTACCTGTGCAGAATGCGGAGGATCTCAATCAGCAGTGCAGGAAAATGAGAGCAGAGGAGAGTGATGATAACAACAGATGCAGCAGCAGCAGCACCAACCTACACCAGCCTCCCACTCAGAAAGGTAATGTGGCACAGTCTGAATACCAGCTGTGACTGAATGACAATAGGAGCAAATATGTGTAACCAAGGTTCGGGTTTGGAGGAAAATAGTTTGGCAAAAGCCAGGAGAGCATAAAGTTAACACTGTTTGCCCCCTATCTACTGGCATTGCAAGAGAGGGAAAACGTGAGCAAAGAACACAATGTCACCTTTACTTTTGAATGAGAATATTTGAAATACTTTCCCTGAAGGCCTTGATCCTATAGCTGGTGCATGCACTTTCTAGTGTGTAAATCCTTCTCCCTTTGCAGTTTAGTCACCTGAAAGATCAAAAGAGCCATTGTTGCCCACAGTGGCTATGCTGCTGCAACTTATGCACATTAAGGACCAAATTCAGCATTCCCCTTGAAATGACTGGAGCTTATTGACTCCAATGGGAGTTGCACTTGCTTTTGCCAAATTAGGAAATCAATGTGAAATTTGTACTGAAAAAATATTACCGACTATAGAACAACTTCAGTCCATTTGCACTTGCTGTTTTAACTGTCAGTTTCTCCTAACCTATGGTGTAACACATTTTTTACATATAAAGATTCTTTCACTGGGATCAGGAGGTGACACAAAATCGTTACATGCTGTTACCATGATTTACAACTGAGGCAGAAGAAGGAAAACATTGCTTTAAGCTAGAAAGTGCTATGCCTGAGTTAATGTTCACTGAGAAATAAATGAATTGCAGTGAACTAACCCCAAATATGTCAAGATATGATTGGCAGAAATAATATAGTTGGCGTTTAATAAAAAATTACTGATGAGACCAGCAATATCTACAGATATCTGGGGTCACAGGAAAGTTGAGGTTATTAAAGAAAAATGCCATTCAGTTTGTGGGCACACTATTGAGCTATCATTTTTTAAATCTGTACATTATTTATGCAACATAATCTTCAGGTTACAGTGTACCCTGTGCTCAATACTTTCTAATCGCTCAGTCTTTTGCACTAATGAACGAATGAAGAATGGACTGGGTTGGATTTTCTTTTTGGTATTGTTTTCTTTTTCAATGACATAATTGTACAAATTTCAATTTTAAAGTACTGTGTTTTCAATAAGATTTTTAGAAATAACTGTTAAGGGGCTTTAGAAATATGAATATATGAAATATCCATTCCAAAATCTGTCCTGAAAATAAACTACAGTCTAAAGGACCCATATCCTACTAAACTATTTTAATTTCCACAGGAAATTAAAACTCCTCACACCCCCCTCCGCCATGTAACTGACAAATGTCAGTCTCTAAATGTGTTCAGTTGTGTTCTCAGAGTATGAGGGGGATATTGCTATCAGCAGGAACAAGATTGCTTAGGTACATTGCAATGGGTGCTTCATACACTTAGGCGACGTCTACACTGGCATGATCTTGCGCAAGAACTCTTTTGCAGAAGAGAGTGTCTACACTGGCATGTGCGTTTGCACAAGTGGTGTGCTTTTGCGCAAGAGCATCCATGCCAGTATAGATGCTCTCTTGCGCAAGAAAGCTCTGATGGCCATTTTAACTGTAGGGCTTTCTTGCGCAAGAAATTCGTGTTGCCTGTCTACACTGGCCTCTTGCGCAAGAACAGTTGCACAAGAGGGCTTATTCCTAAGCCAGATCATCAGAGTTCTTGCGCAAGAAGCACTGATTTCATACATTAGAACGTCCGTGTACTTGCGCAAGAACTTGTGGCCAGTGTAGACAGGCAGCAAGTTTTTGCGCAAAAGCAGCTGCTTTTGCACAAGATCGCACCAATGTAGACACAGCCTTGAGGTTTAAAAGTAAGCTCCCAATATGAACAGTGCTTCTAAACTTGTTACACCAACTAGTCAACACTTTGTAGAAACATTAGTTGGATCAAAAAATTGAAGCTTAATATATCATGTACAAATAAAATGTTATCTGGCAAGGAAAGAAATAAGATTACCATTAAGCTTGCTGCATGACTCAGGTTCCAATTCAGCAAGTGTTCAATCCTCTCAAATCCAATTATAAGACTGGGGCCTAATACAAGTACTTTTAGGAACTGGCAATTCAGTGACTAAAAACTATTTCATGCCTACCCTTTGACCTCATGTTGGGTTTAAAGGAGTCTTTGACATCAGAACAGTTCAGTGTCATGTATCTTCTTCCATAGGCACAGGAATTATGGGTGCAGGGGCGCTGCAGTACCCCCAGGCTCCCGACTGATGTCCTGCAGGTTTGGGGCTCTGCTGCCAGCCCTGCATACCGGGACCCAGGCTGCCACCCCATGTGCCAAGGGGCTTTGCTGCCAGGTCCACGTCTGGGGTCCCAGCTGCCAGCCCTGTGCACTGGGGGCTTTGCTCTTGGCTTCAGCTGGGGCTGGGAAGTGGAGAGAGGTCAGGGGGCTGGTTTTAATATCCCCACTCTTAATGTTCCCACACCACTATCTTTTTCACACTCAGTTTTAGAGAGGGAGACTGACTACATGATGGAAGAAAGGTTTTATTGATGTTGGGATGCCAACTTGCTCTAGGGTTACCAGGTGCCTTCAAAAGAAATACCGGACACACTTGATCTTAGATGGGGGAGGGGGAGAGGGAACCGGCCAGCAGAGGAACAGGGCTGGCCGAGGGGGACCGGCTGGCGGGAAGCAGGGCTGACGGGGGAGGAGGGGTCGGGGGCAGCAGGGCTGGCGGGGGGAGATGGGCGGGGGGGAACCGGCTGGCAGGAAGCAGAACTGGTGGGGGGTCGGGGGTTAGGGGGAGTGGAGCTGGCCGAGGGAGATTGGTAGGAGGACGGGGGGGAGAACCGACCAGCGGGAAGCAGGGCTGGTCGGGAGGGGGTCGGGAGGAGTGGGTCTGGTCAGGGACGGGGAGCAGGGGGAGAGCATCAGCCGGTGGGGAGCGGAACTGAACCAGGCGCACACAGATCCCGGGGCGCTGCCCATCCCACACACGGTCCCGGCGAAGCAGAAGTGAGTCCGGCATCAGGGATTCCCTCCTGCCCCAGCCCTGTCCCCCTCGCGTAGTTGCATATTGCCAGGCTGGTAGACAGGCTCATGCAGCGTGTGTGTGTCTACCAGCCAGGCAATACGCAACTACATATTGATACTCCTAATTATAATAAAACGTACCTAATTAGAAAATACCGGACATTTTATATGTCCAGGATTTTCTCAATTTGTTTCCTGGACAGAACCCTCAAATACCGGACTGTCTGGTTCAAAACCAGACACCTGGCAACCCCTAGCTTGCTCAGGAAGCTAAACCCAAGAATTCATTAGGCAGCTGTTTCCAACTAGCGCCAATAAACCATACCACAGTGTATAGACAATGTATTCTACATAAGTCACGTGTTTTAGAGAAACACTTAGAATCATATTTGAGCATTCTTAAAACTTTGGTTAATACATTTTTCATACCCTTTCACCTGTAAAGCCAGGCTATCTTTATGCCATCCAATCTAACTGGCCAGCTCTCAGAGTGAGAAGAAAATAGGTTTGCCAGGTGTCCGGTTTTGAACTGGACAGTCCAGTATTTGAGCTTTTTGTTTGGGAAACAAATTGAGAAAATATAAACGAGAAAATATAAAGGTTCGGTATTTTTTAAATAAGATGTAATGTCGATTATGATGTAGTGTCAAGTATGTCCGGTATTTTTGTTGAAACCATCTGGCAGCCGTAGAAGAAAGAGATAACTAAGGGAAAATGAAGGAATACATTGTAGAAATCTTTAAAAATTACTTAAAATCAATTTTCCATATATATGTTACAGTGTTACAGTTTAAGGTTTGATATCTCATGATGTACCAAAGCTACAAACAAATGCCTTGTCCAATAGGAGAGGGAAAATCCCATTGTGTGATAGTCATATCTATGTCATAATCACCTTTTAACATGCACTTTTGACTGCAGGACCTATTTACCATTAACCTGTTTTTGACAGGACCACACCCAACTTGCCAAGTC
This sequence comes from Pelodiscus sinensis, assembly GCF_049634645.1. Taxonomy (NCBI): domain Eukaryota; kingdom Metazoa; phylum Chordata; order Testudines; family Trionychidae; genus Pelodiscus; species Pelodiscus sinensis. Next base: position 95,658,555 of record NC_134713.1, on the reverse strand, counting down.
TCTGGATAGGTTGCAAAGAGCAAACATATTTACAAATAACTTTCCTGAAAGCTGTTTGCTTCTTTTCCTGGAATTTCTCACCCCACATTGCCTCTGAGGCAGTTTAGGAAGGTAAGCGATTGGGAAAAAAAACCCCAAAAAACCTATTCCAGGCACTATAAAAGTGGGCTGGATTTGCATCGGGGACACAGAGATGAAAGACTCCCATCCCATTACCAACATATCCTGTTTGGGGGGCAAGAATTTCCTTTTGTCTGCATTACTGAAATGAATTATAACAAAAATAATTTTATTTTCAATTATTTTTAAATTGGTGTCATTATGGAGACAGAGAAACTGAAGTGTGCTTTGTGGAATAATTTAAAACAATGTAGAAAGATTTGTGCACAAAAGAAATCTCCAGGCTCGGAGTAATCTCATATGAGAAGTTTCCGTGATGTGCTGGACTGGGTTCTGAAATACCATAGTCAGGAGGCTGCTACAAATTGAAGGGCAGAGAAAGATGGTTTTACCTGCCTCTGGTGAAATCACTCACACTCTGAATGCTTGAAAATCTTCCCTGACAGAAATGACTTACCTATGCATCTTATAATATACAGATACCTTTGGAATGGCTCAGATTGCCTCAAATGATAGGGTAAAAAAAATTATGGGGAAGGACGCACATCCTCCATAACATCTTCATGTTCCATCTCCACCCCTAATTTCAAATTACACAAGCTGAATTCTAGGCTATACTATCTGTCGTCTATTTTTCAGGACCAAAGCTCTTAAAGTTAAGTTTGTTTGCCAGGCAGTGCTGCTTTCTTCCTTGGTTGTGTGAAAGCATTTTTGTTGAAATGGAAAAACAAACAAATTTTATTTTTAATCATATACCTATTAGCCAAGGAGTTTATCACACAATTTTTTATGGAAGCCTCCCATTTAAAATATATATTAGCAGCACTTGCCTGTGAATTGCTATGTATATTTAGGGTTCTCACAAAAAAACAAGGAATATTTACATTTTAAATGTTTTTTAAAGGGAATGTCTAAATCTCTCTCCCTCTGACCAGAAATATCACAAAAGTCTGCATTTTAAAAGTGTCTCTGTAAAACTACTGAAAGTGTTGAAGCAAAAGTGATAGTGACGTCAATGGCAGCTTTGTGGGAAAGATTTGGGGCTTGTCATAACACGCAGCACTACAGCTGTGCAACTTTAGTGCAAGTGAAGACTGGAGAGCTTCTGTCAGCGTAGTTAATCCACCTCCGTGAGAGGCGGGGTAGCTATGTCAATGGAAGAAGGCCTCCTGTCAACAGAAACTTGTCTACACTGGGGGGTGGGGGCATTAGGTCAGTATTACTATTTTGCTCAGGAGTGTGGATTTTTCACACCCCATAGCAATGTAGTCATACTAATATAACTCTGTAGTATTGACCTGGCCTGAAAGGAAGCTGAGTAAAACTTTCATGATTTAACCCAGTGGGGACTGATTTAATCCAGGTAAGGACTGAATATGGCCAAGGATCATTAAGATTTGTCCCACTAATAATAAAAACATGTAGATTCCAGGGAAAAAGCAATGAGTGCAACTTAAATGTGATTTACAAAGAACTGCTGAGAGAGTTTTCTGCTGAGATTGTAGAAAGTTCTGTTCGCCCCTTTCATGCTAGAAGGTGGTGTACATTCGAGGGCCAAACTTGAAAAGGCAGCACAATTCATTTAAAAAAGATGCCAGGATTTGATAGATGATAGTCTTATCTGCAGAATGTGGTGCACGGAGGTCACTGACAGACAACAAACAGGAACCAAAGTCTTCCCTAAAAATTAAAAACCTGCTCTACCAGTGTAACAAGCTGTTCCCAAACCTGGATGAGGAAGAGAAAGGAGGTGAGAGTTTTAGATCAAAAGTGTTATACAAGTTGCTGCAAGTCTGTAAAATGAGTAGGTCTAATAAGATGTTCTTAAGGCCCTATAGGAAGTTTTGAAATTAATAGTGAAAAAACAAAGCTAATGTTTAAAATTACCAATACAATAACCATCCTATTCTTATTAAATATTGCCATGCCACAGTCATGCACGATCTTTGTGGCCTCAAGTCCAACACTGGCACTTTCCAAACTGTCTGAGGGCCACACAAACTGGTATAGTTTTTTAAATAAAAAATATGCATAACATAACCATAATATTTAGCGTAACCATAATATTTACCTCTGTGGCACAAGTAAAGTCTTTTTCCCTAGCACAACTTATGTATTAAAAGCTGACCAAAAGTGGGAACATTTTTGTTTCAGCACTGAAGTTAATTTATACCATGAACACATTTTTAGCAAAAGTATATTGGGATAGCTCAGGTGAAACCAATTTATGTTCTCTGACAATCTGGCGTACTCTGTACCTTTACACAAAACAGTGCTGTCAATAAACCTATTGGTCTTGGATTCTGTGGGCATAAATTGAGTAAAAAAATGTATTGGGTATAGTGTAGAGCAAATCACAGCAATTGAAAATAATCATAGAGCTATCCATCACTTTGAAATGGGCTAGGTATCTTTTTACCCTACATCACTCTCTAGCCAAGTTGACTGAACTACTCGTCCAAATTTGCCTCAAAAGAATTAATTGAAATACTGTCTGCACTGTGTTGCAGAAGCCACTTCCCACTGCTAAATGAGCACTCTGCAACTAACTGGAAAAACAACAGTCAATTCACTTGGCCTGTAATTGTGTGGCAGCCAACATCATGCTGAGAAAAAAAAAGACAAAAAACTATGCTGAGTGGAAGAATTAACCCCACAATAATAAACTAGAATTATCCATCAAAGGCTAGGGTACAAAAGCTTCAGAACACGCAGAATATGATCAGTCACATCTTTCTTATAGTAATAAACACTGATTCTCAGTTGTATAAAACACAGTTTATTTTGAAGTGGACATACAATGGCATGTTCTCCATTTTGTGTATTCTGTCTGGTTTTTATTCCCAATGGTGCAGCCATCAGTAACTATGTGAAGCAGAGGTGATACTAGCCCGTTGGGAGCCCTAGGCAGGAATAATTTTAGGGGCTTACCCACATACAACAGATTTTAACAGGGGAGCCGACAGCCTGTGTGGGCATCTGGACAAGGTGTGCATGTGGTGGGGAGAGAGGGGACTGGCTCTGCATCCTTGGAAGGGTGGCATCAAGCGGAAGGGTGGGGACTGGGGTAGCCAGCCTGTAGTGCAGTGCGCGCTCGCACTCCCCTCAGAGCCATACGGAGCCCATGGTGTGGCACACCGGCAATGACTGAAAGGATCGGGACTCTAGCTGTTGACACTGTCACAGTAGTAGTGGTAGGGTTGCCAGGTGTTCGGTTTTCAACTGGACAGTTCAGTATTTGAGCTCTCTGTTTGGGAAACAAATTGAGAAACTAGAACTGAGAAAATAGAAATGTCCAGTATTTTCTAAATAAGACCAATGTAGATTGTGATGTAATGTCAAGTATGTCCAGTATTTTTGTTGAAACCACCTGGCACCCCTAAGTAGTGGTGGCAGCTGGAAAGCCAGGGCTCCTTTCAATCACCAGGCCCCAGGGCAACTGTCCTGCCCCAATCAGTGGGCTTGGATTCTAAAAATTAATAGGCAGGTCCATTGAACTGCTCAATGCCCAGAGCAATTGTTTAGCCTTCTCATGCTTACTGCCAGTTCTGATGTGAAATATCTGATTTTTTTGTTACAAAGAACCCAATGATTAATGAGGAGTGAATCCCAAAGCAATTAGAGGTGTGCAGCCCAAAATTTGGCTTATCTGAACTATCCAATCTATCTCTCTGGATTAACAAAACTGGGTTGAAAATCTTAGGCTTTGTCTACACTGGCTTTGCTGACAGTGCCTATGAAATGAAATGCAGATTAGCATATTGCCATGCTTCATTTGCGTAATTTATTCAAGCCATTTTTGCACAATGAGTTTATGCACAAAAATCCTGTTTTGTGCAAGATCCTTACGCCTCTCCGGGAAAAACAATATTCTCACATGGAGAGGTGGTCCCTCCAAAGTGAGATTGAAGCATTCTGGTTAGAAAGCATGTACAGATTGAACCTCCCTGGTATGGCACTCTATGTTCTGGCAAGATTTTAGTTAGCTGGCTGTCCACTTATTGTGGGTACGGCCACATTTCCCACGGTCCCATAAAGTTGGTTTACAGCCATCAGCTCTGGCTCTCAGTGTTCTGTGCTATTATTTAGCTCTAATTTACTCCTAAATGTCTTCTTAGAGCCCAGTAAACAGTGGAATTGTTGGTAACGTTGTTAGACATTATTGACCTCCCATGGTTTGGCAAATTCTTGGGTTTGGCATCAGTTAGGGTACGTCTACACTTGATCCCTAGTTCAAACTAGGGATGCAAATGTAGCTGACTGAAATTGCTAATGAAGCGAGGATTTAAATATCCCGTGCTTCATTAGCATAAGCTCGCCCGCGCGCTATTCCGCTCACCAGCTGATGAAAACCAGAAAGTACACTCCGGGATGCGTTAGTTTGAATCAAACCCCTTGGTTCAAACTAACGTTACTCCTCAAAAAATTGCTTCATTCGCAATTTCAGTTGGCTACATTTGCATCCCTAGTTCGAACTAGGGAGCAAGTATAGATGTACCCTCAGGTACCTAGGATGCTGAACTAGCAAGGGTCAGCCTGTGCTACTCTTTTCTAAAATAGAGCAACTATGGATAAGGGTACTAGGGCTATCAGTGTGATGCCTTTTGTGGAGACTAAATTCAACTCAAGAAAAATTTTGAAATTCAAAAGGAAAAAAATGGTGGCAAAAGCCTTTTTATTGGATGTCAGTTACTTTGTCACTGTTGGGCGGGCTTACTTATTTAGGGCCTGATCTGAAATCCAGTGAAGTCAAGATAACGCTGGACAAATTTATGAGTGCGATCCTATGATGGGTTTGAGTATGATAGCAGGAGGTAAGGCTCAAAATCCCTGAGGCTGGCCCACTTCTTGTTTACGTCTCAGGTTTGTAAAAATTCATGAGACAGGGCTTCAGCTGATCGCTTGCAAGGGTCAGGAAGGATTCTCCTTCCCCCCCATTTATTTTTATCTTTTTCTTCTGGAATATGAGGGAGAGCCACATCTGGAGCTGGAACACTGGACAGAAAGGAGCAAGGTGCTGAGATGGCACTGTGTATTCTCTCTCTCAGATGCTTGGCAGGCTGATTCTTGCTCACATGCTCAGACTCTGAGCTGGCAAGTGGAAGTGACCTTGTTTTGTTTTGTTCTGTTCTTTCCCTCTGCACTGTGTAGGCGTGGACCACTTGCCAGGATTATTTGGGTTTATCTTACTTAATCATTCTCCTGGCACAGATGCACCTTGGTTCCTCCTATTCTCTGTCTGTGGCATATAACAGCCTAGTCTCTGCTGGGGCCTAATACTTCGGACCCATTTCAAGGCTTGTCTTCACATACAGCACAATAGCTGCATCAGTGCTTCCGGCCTTAAACTCTGTAACTGAATGGTAGTCACTCTGTTACTTTAAGGGGTCTTTTTCTTAAAAGATACTAAAAATAAAGGGGGAAAATGAAGCGCACTACACTGTATTTTTGTCCTGCTTTCAGCAATGCCACTTGATCTGACCAATGTTGCTGGGTTCTTCTTCATTTGATCATACTGTTTTCCCCCAAATTAGACCTTTGAACAAGATATTGACAGCAGATTTATAAAATAACTTTATTATAGATGATTAGAATGGCACAGAACTCATTTTGTTTTTCTTTTGCCATTCCAGGATGTGGAATGTTCACCTTTCTGTCATCTGCCATTGCTGCCATCAGTGGACTCCTCATGGGCTATGAACTGGGACTCATCTCTGGGGCTCTTCTTCACCTACGCAGTATACTAGCACTTTCTTGCAAACAACAGGAAATAGTCGTGAGTGCCCTCCTTTTTGGGGCCTTACTAGCATCACTTACTGGTGGATTCCTAATAGACCGATTTGGAAGGAGAATTGCAATTATTATAGCATCTTGTTTACTTGTACTGGGAAGCCTGATCTTGATACTCAGTGCATCATATGGAATACTTATTGTAGGACGGACAGCTATTGGTATTTCAATATCATTATCCTCCATTGCAACATGTGTATATATTGCTGAGATAGCCCCACAGCACAGAAGAGGCCTGCTTGTATCATTAAATGAACTTATGATTGTGGTTGGCATTCTTTCTGCCTACATTTCAAATTATGTTTTCACCAATATTTCCCATGGCTGGAAATATATGTTTGGACTTGTGATTCCAATAGGAGCCTTGCAAGCAATTGCCATGTATTTCCTTCCACCGAGTCCTCGGTTTCTTGTTATGAAAGGTAATGATGAAGCTGCTAGCAATGTACTAGGAAGGCTAAGGGCTACTTCAAATACTGCTGAAGAACTCACTGTGATCAAGTCTTCTTTGAAAGATGAACATCAATACAATTTCCTGGACCTGTTTCGTTCAAAAGACAACATGAGAGCCCGAATGCTAATAGGCCTCACATTAGTGTTTTTTGTGCAGACAACAGGGCAGCCTAACATTTTATTTTATGCATCCACTGTTTTGAAATCAGTTGGGTTCCAGAGCAATGAAGCAGCTAGCTTGGCTTCTACTGGAGTTGGAGTGGTTAAAGTGGTCAGCACAATCCCAGCCATTGTTTTTGTGGACCAAGTTGGAAGCAAAACTTTTCTGTGTATTGGCTCTTCTATTATGGCGGTGTCTCTGATCACCATGGGATTGGTGAATCTTAACATACACATGAATGCCACTAATATCTGTAGCAACCAGTCCCTGGAAGATTCCATTTTTCATGGAGCAGAAAACATGAGTGCCAGCAATCAGAGTCTCAAAGAGCAGTTTGCTGGTGTGCCTTTCCAGGGCAGAACATGGCTAACCACGCTGAGAAAATTTGAAATAGCTAAAACAGAGGAGCAGAACAGCACAGCTATGGCAGGAGGAAGGGCCTCTGCAGCAAGCCAAACAGGATCCCATGTAGTAACAGACACTGTGGAAGTTCCAGCTGCTCTGAAGTGGCTGTCTTTGGCCAGCTTGCTTGTTTATGTTGCTGCTTTTTCCATAGGTCTTGGACCAAGTAAGTGTTTCATATTTTTTATTCCTTTTAATGATTTATTTAAAAGTAAATTAAGCACTGGTGTAATATACCCATGTTGACATTACTGGAAGTTGAAGTTCTCAATCTACAGAATAAACATTGCAGTAAGCAGCAGCAGAGCAAGTTTCCACCATGCTGCTCTACCAACAGACTGTTCCTATTCTGGAGAAAACAACTCAAAGTGGGTGAGAAAGTAATTCAGGGTATGTCTACACTAGCCCCCTAGTTTGAACTAGGGAGGCTAATGTAGGCATTCAAAGTTGCAAATGAAGCCCGGGATTTAAATATCCCTGGGTTTATTTGCATCTTCCTGTCTGGGCGCCATTTTTAAATCCCCTTAGTCCGAACTAACTGCCCGTGGCTACACGCGGCAGTCAAACGTTAACTCGAACTAAGTCCTTAGTTCGAGTTAACTGTTACACCTCATTCCACGAGGTGTAACAGTTCGAGGTGTAACAGTTAACTCGAACTAAGGAGTTAGTTCCAGTTAACGTTTTACTGCCAGGTGTAGCCATGGGCAGTTAGTTCAGACTAAGGGGATTTAAAAATGGCGCCCAGACGGGAAGATGCAAATAAAGCCTGGGATATTTAAATCCCGGACTTCATTTGCAACTACGAATGCCTACATTAGCCTCCCTAGTTCGAAGTAGGGGGCTAGTGTAGACATACCCTCAGTCTCCTTTGCCCAGTCAGTCTTTGACTCCGCTGCTAAAATCGCCATGGGAGCATGTTACCACTACAAAGTGGGTTGAGAACTTTCAAAATAAAGCTATAGAATATTCAAACAAAGGTAACTTTCAGGGTGAAATCCACATCTTATTGAAATCAATGGCAATCCCAGGATTTCACCCTCAGTCATGCTTGTTATTATTATTTCAACCAGTGACCTGTAAGTGGAAAAACTCTATATCCTATGGATGTGTCCAGAGTCATTTTTAATTTCCTACACTCCACCCCTTTTCCTTTTTCTTAGCATGTAAACGGTAATACATAAGCTATACTGTGATGGCCCATAAACCCAATTTAAAATCTTATTGCTAGATGCTTTGGATGGCATAAATGAGCATAGTATCCCCAACTCGACAGGAGCTACACCAATTGACTCCAGGTGAGATTCTGTCTCTGAGTGTGTATCCATGCTCACTGTATAACCCAACCTACTACTAGGAAATGAAACACGTTTAATCCTATTGGGTAATTTCTCTTGGCCCAGACACTTCCTATCCTGAACAAAACAAACAACAAAATAGTTAAGAATTATTCAATCTATAAAATATCGATTTAAATCAAAACGAGCTTTTAGCAAAAATGCTATTGCAGAATCCTCACTAATGACAGAAAACAACTTTCCTGCATTCCCATTCACAGTGACTAAAACTACTCTTTTCCTCCTTCTTTTTCACAAACTCTTTCATATTATTTAACCTATCAGCGGCTGATTTTTTTTAAAACAATAGATTGTAAAATGTGCATGCACAAAGCCCATTATTTATTTACAGACGTTGTGTGCCTGTGTACCTGACACAAACTTGGTTTGGAAACATACTGTACTTCAGACAGTCAATTATGATAAAGAGTTTCGCATGAGCGTAACACCCCTACTGTCAAACCAAAGGAAAAAAAAGAGAAGGTAAAACCCAACAATAGCTATTTATTTAAAATGTTGCTCACTATAGGTATGTCTACACTGCAGGCTAAAGTTGAGTTAAGATATGAAACGTCAGCTACATTAATTGCGTAGCTGAAGTTGAAATACCTTAACTAAGCCTTTGGCACTGTCTACACAGCAGGAAGTTGAAGGAAGAATACTCTTACTCCTCGTGAAATGAGGGTTACAGAAGTCAGAGTAAGGAGTCCAGTATTTCAAAATTACTTTAAAATAACAGGCTTGCAGTGTAGATGCGCACTATTTCAGAATAACATGAGTTATTTCGAAATAAGCATTCAGTGTGGACATAGCCTAGGATAGCTGAACGAGCTAAACATTCATTGCCAAGAGGGTCCTAAGGGATAGCAGTTTGACAATGTTACTCCAGCATACAACATTACATTACAATCCGTATAAGGGCTCGATTCTATTCTCGGTGACACTGATGTAAATTGTGAGTAACATCTCTAAAAAGAGTTACTTCAGATTTACACCAGCGTAACAGAACACAAATTAATCCTAGAAGAGCAACCAATGAAGAACTATCGGTATTTCAATTACTGTCATTTAACAAGTTTTCTTAATACAAGGATTAAACAGTTTCTTAACATGAAACAAAATGTGGGCATCTGTTTTATTGGCATGGACAACTTATTCCAGCATTGGGGATGCCATCCAGTGTGCCTTCAACAAACAACTGAGTTCTGAGGGCTTGAAAACAGATATGTTTGAACAAGAGCACATTTGCCGTGTACACTGGATATTCAATCAATCAGAATATACTAGGGTATCTATACAATATAGTAACTCGATGTCCAAGGTTTAGCTAAAACTGATTAAATACAGAAAGCTCAGATTAACTGAACCAAGGAATTGCTTGAGTCTATGAATAATAGAGGGCTTTACATATTGTAATTATATGTGCCATGTCTGAAAGGCAGGCTAAGGATTAAGTTTCATATGTAACCCTTGGCTTTTTCTGCTTGCAACTGAAACCCTTTCACAATATTTCAAATGTGTAGATTTTGTCTGGTAAATTCAGTTTTCTTAATGTTCGCTTTTAAAACAATCCCTTAGTTATATAAATTGGCCCTTTTAAAACGTTTGGATTTCTCGTCCCCTGAACTGGTTGCCCTGTCTGCTAAATGGTTACTTTTGAACCATGGCCCATGTGGGAAATAGAGCAGAGGGGCCTTGCCACAGTATATCTGTTCCAGGACGTTCTAACTGACAAAGCCACACAATCTCCATGGGGTACCCAAATGTTGCAGTCTTCAGTGGAGGCTTCACTACCCTTTCAATGAGTATGGAATGCAACTTCCTCTCCATGTCTGGCTTGCTGTGTTGGCTGATATGAAGGAGGGGAGCTAGGAGTACCTCACTTGGCATCTCTGTTTTCTCTTCAGTATGGCACAGGAAGGGAGATGGGATTGTGCCTAGCTTTGAAGGGAGCAGAAGGTTCCTTGCACCTACCACCTTACCCAGCTGGGCCATAATAGCTGTCTATTTAGAAAGCATATGATATTTAGAGTATGTGTAGTTCAAATCCTTATGAAAAGTACATGTGATTCCATCAGGAACATAGCACAACATACACTGGACATATCATTCAAATTCAAATCTTTGATGTTCTTTTTTTCCCTATTGCACGTCAATTTTTGGCTCTAATGTGAGATCCAGTTAGTGCCCACGCTTTCTCAGTAGCCTTTTTGTTTTGTTTTATATTTTGTACCTCACTGGTTCCTTCTTTTTACCAAATTACCAGAAACAATTAGACTTTCTTTTGATCTGCTCTGCTAAATATCACTGTTACTATTTATAAAAGCACTCAGACATAACTGTGATGAAAAAGAGACAGATTTAAGCCTTTTTGCATTGTAAGAGAGTTGTAGAGAAGAAAGACTATGTCTAGTCCCATTTTAATCCAATATATTGTGTATTTATATAAACAAGCCCTTATGCAAGATAAGAGGGACAGCTTTATTTGTCTGTTTTGCATTAAGTTTAAGTGCAATCCAGCTTCTTGCATACACTCGGTTTCAGACAATTATTAGAGCACATTACTAGCATAATAAATCAGTGTTGCACCACACTGTTGAGCCGCATACATTGTCTCTCTGACAGCGCTCACAAAAGCACCACAAGCTCCTATTAACTAAGGTGCAGGTATTAGACATACTTGACACACCTTTGGCTTCTTTACTGCTGGTTGCCAACATCTTGCATTTCAAAAAGGTCAGATGGAGAGGAGCCCCCTTCATGAGGGAAAAAACACCTGAACAGCAGGTAAGTATCAATCCATAGTCAACATGAAGTTGCGAAGGTGAGGTAATTGAGGTGGAAGCTTGTTTGATTTCAGTAAGTGTTTGCAAAGAGATACAGGCCCTCGGTACATACATGCAGGCATAAGAACTTGCTACACATTGGACATCAGAAATTTGAGCCTACATATGATACTGTGCCTAAAACAAAACACGGAACAGAAGTAGGATGCTGAGTTTAATGTTGTACATAAATGTACATATCTGTATACGTTGGCTACATTGAAAGCCTGATGCAATAGTGAAAAATTATTTAATATCAACCAGGAAACAAGCATCTTTTATAGCGGGTTTCTGTTCATGATTACATATGACCACATCCTAAGGGAAAGAGAATTAACTGGAATAATAGAAAAGCAAGTAATCTATGGGATAATTATTTGGGGACAGAAATAGAAAGTTCTTTCTTGTAAATAATAGCAAACTCCTCCATTGCTTACCATTAAGTTGTGAGACCATGGTAATGCAAATTCCTGACAATGAGACTATTTTCCTAAGTGAGACCCATGAACTTGAGTGTGAAATTCCTGTTGGTTAAAAACATGTCTAAAACAAAAACATGCACCACCTGGTGTTTCTCCTCCAAACAACACAGATACTTTCAGACATGGTATATGTATGTACAGTTCCCCACTAGCAGTAATGGAATGGCACCTGTTCTAATTCTTTGTCCCAATCCGATCCCTGTGTGCCACTTAGGACTGAAGTCCATGCTGCACAAAGAGAATGGAAAATTCCAGTAAATCCCCTCCTGGGATCATTCCCAGCACCTGGAATTTACAAACAAAAACAAGCAAACAAATGAGCTGGCAGAGAGAGATCTGGTGTGTGCCTTCCCGCATCCTCTGGCCAGGGATTGTCTAAGGCCAGAGTAGACTGGAAAAATAGCCATAGCATGATATGCAGTTGTAGCCAATTGCTGTGTGATCTGTAGAGGACCATAACTAACTGGCATAAGTTAGAGTAGCCTTCAGCCAACTCAAACCTGCAGCAAGACCAAGGCCAGGGCAGATTATCAGGTAGTCATAACTGGTTTCTTGACGGCCTCTCACTAAATTGGGCAAAGCACAGCATGTATGGCAAGGTCTGATTTATTCCAACAAGTAGGGTTGCCAGATGGTTTAACAAAAAACACCGAACACTCTCTCCCCACTCCCCCTCAAAAAAAACCACCGGGAGAAAATTCTGTTGAGAAAAAAAAGGGGGCAGGAGACCAAAGTTGTTGAACAAAAAAACCAAAAAGGGCACCGTGCCTTTAAATGGCCCCACTCTCCACACCCCCCTGCTCCTGCCAGACGCGGCAGGGGAAAATTGTCCCCGATGGGCTTCCATCCAAGGGAAACAGGAAATACCAGACATTTCACATGTCCAGTATTTTCTGGTGTTGTTTTATTGGACAGGGGACCCAAATAACGGACAGTCCAGGCAAAAACCAGACACCTGGCAACCCTACCAACAAGTGTAATTCAACCCATGGGAATAGGAGCATTACAGAGTATGAAGAGAGCTGACAGCATTTGGGGCAATGGCAGAACTAACACAGATAAGGGGAATTCTTCACACAATTCTGAAATTTCAGGGAAGAGCAACTGTGCAGATAAGACCTATACCCCTCCCAGAGATTGTGAAGCTATGAAACTGACAACACTGATTTCTGTTATAGGAACACCACATGCAGACTATTTCTCCCAAAAGAATAGATATGCTAAGTAACTTTAGGCATTTGGTGCACATTTAAAACAGAATGAAACAGTCAGTTTCACTTCTGACTCTGGTCAAACCACTGATGTGATGCCAAGGATGATATCATGCTCAGATGTATGATCAAGCCCTCCAGCCCAACACATTGCTGTACATTTGGCCTAATTTTAAATGGGGTCATCATGTCTCCTTCAAGACACTAGAAAATCTGGTAAAGAAGATAAGTGAATGAGGAAGCATAATTTCTTGCAACCTCATTACAGTTGTGTAAAATTGAAAAATGTGGATCAAATTAAACATTCCATAATGTTTTTGCAAGGGGCTAATGCTTGAAAAATAAAACAAGTAAAATGTAAAGCAAGTCATTTTGAATTAAAAAAAAGATGCATTTTTCAAAAATGTCAAAATGAAATATTTTGATTTTTTTCTTCCCTGACTGAAACAATTCTGCAGATTTGACATTAATTTACAAAATGTTTCAGACAAGCCACATCTGCATTTTTCAGGGAAAAAAGTTTCAGCCTTAAAATCTTGTCCACCTCTGAACATAACCCATTACTCTCAGTGATTGTTTTAGTTGGATATTATTTCACTATGAAATAGTATATGCCACATGGCCTTACAATAGCTTGGGAGACATTGATAGAAGATGAGTGTTCTATAGCTCTCATTAAGATCTCTGACACTAGACAAAGTAACATTTCAAGTTTTTATAAGACATTAATTTACTATATTTATTTATAGTGCTCAGAAATCTAATGTGAACACCCATTCATGCTACACTGTTCCTTTGTACATTTGTTTGAAGCATTGTATTTGTAAGTTCATAAGTTTTATATACTCTTCATGATCTTGCCTTACAGTTCACACAAATAAAATGTACAAAGTTTACATGACGGAGAAAAAAGCAAAGTGCTTAAAGTTAATCATGTGCTTAAGTGCTTTGCTGGATTGGAGCCAGAATGCTCAAATCTGGAAAGTCTCAGAGGGGTAGCGGTGTTAGTCTGTATATGCAAAAACAACAAGGAGTCCTGTGGCACCTTAAAGACTCAGAGATTTATTTATGCACAAGCTTTTGTGTGTAAAAAACACTTTGCAGATTCATTAAAAACCGCTTTGTCTGATGCACACACATACATCTGATGAAGTGGTTTTTACTCACAAAAGCTTATGCCCAAATAAAACTGTTAGTCTTTAAGGTGCCACAGAACTCATTGATTTTGCAAACCTGAAAAGCATGTATTTAGTCCATTTACGGTATAGAACTCCCTGCCCCGTTCAAATGAAATAAAAAAGTGGCATATTTTAGGGTTAATTTTTCCTTAAAAAAATTGATTCATGTTCAGCGAAGAGTTTGCTCTGTTCTTCTACACTGATGTTTTGAATTTGGAGTAGATAGAACTTATCCAGTTCACTGTTCAAGTGTATTAAAATTTAGTCTTCATTTCATATCATGTCAACGGGCTGGTAGGCAGCAATGTAATGAGAGTGCATGCTGAAACACAGGAGAAAACACTTGCTCAGGAGTGAACACCATTCATATGCCAGCATTCAGTATGAGTTTTCATAGAATACTTGATGCAAGTAACATGCCAGCTAGTTTGAATTAACCTTGGGTAGTCTGAAGCTGAATTATAAGCATCACAGAGCAGTGTCAGTTTTCTAAACTGACCTTAAATTAATCTCAGCCCGGGTGGTGGGATAACAATACATTGTTTATTTTATAGCAAGAAAGAGTTTTATTTAATCTATGCAAAAGAGTACTGAAAAAAATCATAGAAATAATTTTTCAAAAAATCTTGAGTTTTCCAGTAGTTCGATTAGGATTCAGTTCTGCAAGGTATTGAGTCACCTAGCCCAATTCAGCAAATCACTTAAGCATGTGCCTAGCTTTTAGCCAGGAGTAGTCTCTTTCTGTGATTTCCAAGGGCCTATCACGTGCTTCAGCTTGAATATGTGATGAAGTGCTTTGGTACATCAGGTTGAAGTGCTTGACGCCTGGAAGGATCATGCCTTTAGCTGCCTCCAAACAAAAGAGTTAAATGTTGAGAGCATAAACCTAATTCTGCTCTCAGGAATACACCCAGGGAAGCCAATGCTTAGCACACATGGAACAAAGTATTGAACTTGGCTTTGTTAGAAGAGAATTGACAAGGACTGACACTAGCTGCCTATTTCTATAAAAGACCTTCAGCACAATGGATTAAAACTTTATGCCTTAATATTGGGTGTTTTGACCCCAATTCAGCAGGGTACATAAGTGTATGTTTAACTTTAAGCTTTTGCATAATCCCTTTGACTTCAATGGAATTATTTGTGCTTAAAGTTAAGCATGTGCTTAAGTACCTTGCATAAGCTGGGCCTCTGGTAGGTGCAAATGCAGTTCCATATTGCTATGTCATAGAGCAGTACTGTGAAGTGGAACTCATGTAGTTCCATTGTGCATAGTGGGAGGTTGCATGTAAGGGAACCAGACAGGAGGTGCAGGCAGGACCTGAGAGGGGTTGGACCTGTTTAGTTAACATGTGTAAAGTGTTTTGAAGGGGTAAAGCACTACATACATGCTGAATATTATTTCGTAGTAGGAATCGTAATGCTGCTGACCCAAACTCGTGTTGAATTCATTTTACGAATGCATGCAGATCACCTCATTGATATCTACTTTCTGTAATAACAGTTCATTCTAATATTTTATGTGACTGACATTTTCCTCTGCCAGGCAATACACAAATAAAAATATAGAACCTTTTATATGCTAACAAAAAGCCACTATTAATTTTTGAATATTTGAATTTAACATTTGCCCTTCCTGTAGAGTAGGTCAAATGTTATATTCAAATATACAGTAATTGGTGGCCTTTGATTATCATCGTTTCACTTCACAGTCGCTGGAGCAAGGCTGTACATGGTCATTGTGACATTGAATTTTGTGAAAAAGCTTAGAGACAGTGGGTCAAATTCAACACAGTCCAGTTTCCACACTTGGGAAGATGAAATTTCAGTGCTCCCTTGACCTTGTGGAGGCTCAGTACAAAAGCCCATAGCAATTTTTATTAAATAGGACCCTAAGTGCAAATACACACTACTCTATTTCACCTGCAAAGATAGACACATTGCATCAAGTTCACAAGTTTATAGATTATGTGAAGCAGACCATTGAAGCGGGCATATTTTTCAAGGAAACAAACTATCAGGAGCATTGTGATGACATATAAAGAAAAATGAAACCTGCTTCTACTGCATTTTGTATGAGGACTTGATCTTGCATACATGGTTGGGTTTAAATTTAAAACATGAGTAGTTACACTGAAGCCAACCCACAGAGTTAGTTGTCTACAGGACTGGGGCTTTAGTCTCCAAAGTAACTGCCTCATCATGTTGGTCTAGATTTACACCTGTGCATCAGTGAGAATGATCTAGCTCATTAGATGCAACTACATGCTATGGGGAATTTGTAGGTGGGATTTAAAACAAATAAAAACATATGCCGTATTGCGCATGTCAGCCCCATCACTACAACCTTGGCCTTCAGTGGGAGTTGTAGGATCACATCTCAAAGGAAGATGCTCAGAAGACAATCAAGGACAGATATGTCCAACACAATCTCACTTCATACAAAGGAAACTTTTTCCTGTTAACAGACTGCACTTTCTGTTTGCAAGTATCAAGACTAGAATTGTCTCTGTTCCTGTGACTCAGTCCCTTCTGTTCTGGGGATCCCTCAGGAGTAGAACACACCCTCTCTTCTGTACTAGAAAAGCAGGTACATCTCCCCAACCCAAGTTGTGATTTTTTCCCCTCTCCATACTTTGTTGGAGTGAAATATGCAATAATCCTGAATAGTCCGTGCATATCTGGTTTATGAATTAGAGCCTCTGAGCTTTTATGGCCATTCCGGTGCAAATGCCTCCCAGGATTATCGTAGATTCAATATTCTGAACAAACACCCACAAGTAGGAATGCACATGCCCCATTTTAATAAGAAAAGGCATTTCTTAAGCTACAGAATGTGACTTATTATAAGCAATCAAATTTTCCCTTGGAAGCTTAATTTTTTCATTCTTGTGTGCTTGCCTGCCAAATGGGCTGTTTGTTGATGGGGCAGCATGAATGTTAACATGGATAAGAACAAGAAGGACATTTGGTCCTGCCATGAGGGCAGGGGACTGGACTCGATGACCTCTCAAGGTCCCTTCCAGTCCTAGTATTCTATGATTCTATGACATAGAGTATACCGTAAGTGGTAATAGAGAGAACCTTTACCTCATATTTCAGAGTTTAAACTAGTTAGGATGAAACCCGATGGAGACAATTATTCCATATCATTCTTCTGTGGGGATTCTCACACTTTCTTCTGAAACATCTGGTATTGTCCATATTCAGAGATAGCATATTAGTTTATAAACCTGAGTCCTGATGTAGTATGGCAAATTTTATGTTCCTTTATCAGCTCAGCTGCTGACAACAGTCATCATTGTTTACATCAGCAATGGGCAACCTATGGTAGTGAACAGGCTGCATGAGTAGCCTTCCTTCATCTCAGTGGGCCACAAGATTGTCATAACCAAGATGGTCTCCCAGGATAGTGCAGTTTTACTAACTGAGCTTGCATACCTAAAATTGGTGGGGTGTGCCACTGAAACTGTAGCAGCACTTTGATTGGATTGCAGAGGGAGTGCAAAGCTCTCACAGCACACTCAATATTGTGTGCAATCAGCACACACCTCACTTCACATGCCCTTGCTTTACGTGTGCCTCACTATAGTAATACTGGTAGGAAAATACCTACATGGACAGAAACCAGTGGAATTTGGCAACCATGTAAGAAGGTAACAGTAAACAAAAGCGTCTTGGAGGCTACTCACAGAATCCGAATTGGTCATATGTGGCCCATGGGCCACAGGTTGCCCACCACTGGTTTACAGGAAAGCAATCCACATTCATGACCATTCTTTTTCTTCCACATATAACTGCATATATTTGAAAAAAATTATATTGCTTCCTAAAGACACAAGACTTGCAACAGTTGTCCAGTGTCTAGCACACAGAAATCAGGCCATGGGTTCTAACAGAGATGCTTAATTACTCTGTTCTAAAATGAATTGGAGGAGTAGACAGAAGGAGGAATGAGGAAAAAAATACATGTTTTGTGATTCAGTAAAGGGCTCCTCAAAGGGATCTAATTATTGCTCAGCTTGTCTTATCATTGATGCTTATGGTTTGGACACACACTCATTACTTTTAAGGACTTGAACACTCACAATGCTGCATGTCTTCCATAAGTGGCTTCAGAGATTTTGCCAAAGAATTTATCATGGGAGAAGAAACAAAATGATATTTAGATTTGCTGCTATCTACTCTCTCCCTGCACCCTAGGAAAAAAAATAATGATTTTAAGATTTGCTGCACCAAGCCAGGCCACAGGTCCATCAGTTCTTGTGTATGGCTTTCCAGCTGCAGCTAATGCTCATTTCAGGTGAGTAAAGCAGAAAAAAAGATACCCAAAACACCAATGTTCCTAAAAAAGTGTAAAATGAGGTACATGGGAAAACCCCAATGAGCTGGATTATGCACTGAGGTTTGAGATTTGATTACCTTTGAATTAGCTTGTTAGTTTTACCAATGGTAATTAAATGAAGCCCCTTTTTCAAGTCTAATCGCAGTACTTAACTTGATGTGCTTCAACAGCAATGAATTCTACTGTTTGATTAAAGGCAAAGTAATATATCATTTCACTGGTTCCATATATGCAGACTATTAATCTAAAATGGCCACTCTTGTCATATTGTGGGATAGAGCCTAAAGGGAGGATTGCATTCATTACACAACTTTTAAGGCCAGGAGAGACCTTGATGATCATTTAGTTTGGCCTCCTGAGCAAGACCATCCATAGAATTTCATTCCATTATTCATGCATCTTAATTTACTCTGGGCTGAGGTTTTGCCCTTAAAGGGCCAGCGCAGGGTAGCCGCCCAGTCACAGTCACATTCAGATGATCATATGCATTGTAGTCAGTGTCAAAACTCTGTATGGGAGCTGTTATTGGGAGTCACATCATGGCTCTAACCTCACCATGCAATTTACAAGCGTGCTTTGCCACAGTGCACTGTGTCTGTCTTAAAAACAAAAGGTTCTAGAAATCAGAATCAGTTATGGCAGGATTGTCACTTTTCCCGTGCAGGAAAGTAATGGGGCAAATGTTCCATCTTGTTCCTCTGCATGGGCTACCAGCACCACTAGTCTGTGGGAGTGGGGAAGATGGCAGGCTACATGAGCTGCTGTATCTTTCCCTTCTCTCTTGACATCAATTTGAGAGGAGTAACCAGAGAAGGAAGAGGAGTGGGTAGAAGTAAAGTGCTGCTAGTAGGGGGCAGCAGCTGGTTTTGTTCTAAGCAGGAAATAAAGGCAAACCAGGGAAGGAGTTGTGACACTGCTCACTCTTTGAAAGCAGTATAAATTGAACCACAAAAGTCTCTTATAGTGGAATAAAAGTGTCTGCACCGGGATTTAAAGTGGCACAACTGTGCCCATGTTGACAACCCCTCAGAGTCACAGAGCTACATGTTCAGTTTAGACCCCATGAGATGTGCTCCAACTGTATCTTACTCTTCATGAAGTCCCATTGAAATCAGTGAAAATGCCTGTGAAATAGTGCACTTTTTTTGGTAAGCAGACCAGCATCTGGCCTCCGATAGTTTAGCAAAATGTGGAGATGTCCTGCATTGTGAAGCCATGTCTACACTAGAAAACTATTTTGAAATAACTAAATTCGACTTAAGAACTCCCACTTTTACAAAATCATAATAGCATGTCCCCAATACGAGGAAGCCTCGAAATTAGTCCAAGGCAGGCTCCATTAATGTGGACACGCTACCTCGACTTACAGCCCCAGCAAGCACTGGGGAGTAATTAATTCAAATTACTCTTGGGTGTAGTTATTTTGAAATAGCAGCACTGGAACATTCACACTAATGCTATTTCAAAATAACCATTTTGAAGTTAGTGTTACTCCTCAAGAAAAGCAGGAGTACAGATTTCTAAATAAGCAGCCCCTTATTTCAAAATCTGCTAGTGCTTGGTAGTGTGGATGCTCCGCTTATAAATTCGACTTAAGGGGGGTGTATTTCAAAATAAAGCCGTAGAGTAGACCATGGCTCAGGTACCTGATGATCTAGTTCTTTGGAAATATTCAGAGCCAGGAGACCTACTGGAGAAAGACCTAAGGAGAGTTTGCCATCAGAGAAAACTTCAGTCACTAACCCTCTGAATCATTTCTTCTCTGAGTAGTTTCAATGTTGTTCCTTGTTTTTTATTTGCTTGCTTATTTCTCTCCTTAACTTTGAAAGTTTTTACATATAGTCTAAGCAGCCTTTTTGCCAAGATATATTCTGCCCACATTTTTAATGGGATAATCCCCTTTTCTGCAGTTTGGCCCTTCCGTCGCTAACAGTCCATTCCATCCCTTTCAGTCCTGCATACCTCTACCTCTTTCATTTCTAAATTGCAAATCCACCTAATCTCTTCTCATAATTTATGCTGCTAAACCCCTGAATTCTTTCAAGTACTCTGCTTTTTAAATCAGTTAGGCCTGATGCTGCACAACACAGGTTCGGGAATGGAAAACACAGGGACAAGCATTCTTACTGAAAGCACTGCTGGTTCTGCTTACTAACAGGGGTGAGGACAGAAAGGGGACTTCGTAGGCAAATGCCTAATTCGCATATAGAGGGTCACACTTAACACCATGTAATTCTTCAAATATACTTGTTTTTACCACCCTCTGCCTCCACTGAGTGGGTTTTTTTTTCTTACATTTGAGTGTAAGTGAGAGAACACAAAGGGCTATGAGACATATTTTCACTAAGGGCCTCATCCAGAGCCCACTGAAATCAATGCGACTTTTCCATTGCCTTCAGAGCCTAGATCTCAGCACAGAGGCTTCTCCTTAGTCTGCATCAACACACTCAAGCTGAAGGTGCAGTTCCCACCACAGGTAAACATACGTGTGTTGGCTTTGATCATGCTAGTGCACTAAAAATAGCAGCATATCCATGGCAGCAAAAGAACATAAGAATGGGCACACTGGGTCAGACCAAAGGTCCATCTAGCCCAGTGTCCTGTCTTCCGACAGTGGCCTATGCCAAGTGGTCCAGAGGGAATGAACAGAACAGATAATCATCAAGTGATCTCTCCCCTGTTGCCCAAACAGGAGACAAACAGAGGCTAGGGACACCATTCCTACCCATCCTAGCTAATAGTCATGGATGGACCTATCCTCCATGAATTGATCTAGCTCTTTTTTGAACTCTGTTATAGTCATGGACTTCACAACATCCTCTGACAAGGAGTTCCACAGGTTGATGGATGGACTAACTGTCCAAGTAAGTAACTAGGGACCTGGCAGGGATTGTACCAGGGCAACTAGTTCTTCTCCCCACCTGCACCACTACAGCTACACAGCTATTTTAACATGTTAGCTCAATCAAAGCTAGCAGATGTGTCAGTCCCTGAGCTGGAAATTACACCTTGAGCTTGAGTACTGATGCACCCCCTATTCTTAACTTCACTCTTCACCAACATTGCCTTGGCTCACATTCAAGTTGAAAAACCACAGCTTTAGCTTTGTGCTTTCTGCTGCATGCGCACCACTCAAGGACTGTCCAGATATGTGATGTGTGTTATTATTTAATGCACATTTGAAGCAATGCTGGAATGCTGTATGTGCTGGAGGACGGGCATTCTTTTTGACCCAGAATTGAGGTTTGGGTTTATTGTTATGGTGCTAAATGCATTTGCTGAACTGAGTGCCAGGGAGCAGTCAGTTACTCTGCAGTGGCTTTAGAGATGGGCTAGTTAGATTTTTCAGACCTTTTTATGGGGACTAGATTCACAGCTCTCAGTAATAATTATTGTGACAAACAGAAGCTGACACCTACTTATTTCAAAATAAATGTTATTCCTCATGAAAAACAGGAGTTGTTATTTCAAAATAACCAGCCCATTATTTCAAAATCACAGGCTTAGTAGAGGGCAGGCTGCACTTGTTATTTCAAAATAAGGGGAGTTATGTCAAAATAACTCCTTAGGCTATGTCTAGACTGCAGGCTTCTTTCGAAAGAGCCTCTTTCGAAAGCATCTTTCGAAAGAGCCTCTTTCGAAAGATTGCGTCTAGACTGCAGGCGGATCTTTCGAAAGAGCAATCCGCTTTTTCGAAAGAGAGCACCCAGCGAGTCTGGATGCTCTCTTTCGAGGAAGCCCTATTTACATTGAAGAACGCCTTCTTTCGAAAGAGGAACTTTCGAAAGAAGGCGTTCTTCCTCGTGAAACGAGGTTTACCGCCATCGAAAGAAAAGCCGCGTTCTTTCGAAATAATTTCGAAAGAACGCGGCTTGAGTCTGGACGCAGGGGAAGTTTTTTCGGGAAAAGGCTACTTTTCCCGAAAAAACCCCTGAGTCTGGACACAGCCCTAGTGTAGACCAGGCCATAGTTATCCCAAGAGGAAAATACAGCGCCTTTTGTGCCTGCTACAACTGCTGCTTCATGGCAAAAGGACAAACAGTGGTAACAATTCCAGAAGGTATCAAAAGCCATACATTATTTATGGTTCAGATTAGGGGAAAGGATGAACAGATCAGGACAGAACATATTAGTGGCTTATATTTCTCTACTTCTCCTGGAGACTAAATCCAACCCAACTAAATCCATAGCCAGCACAATGTAGGAAGCTTTATCTGCATTCCGCCCACCCCCAAGAATGTCTTTCTTTCCCACCTTTGTCACTGCTGTGGTGTAATGAGCTCTTTGTGCCCTGCCATAAAGAAATCTTTTAGTCCTATTGTGTGTGGCATACGACACAATGGGCAGTTCTATTTAAATTGGCAGTTTCCAGTGATTTTAGTGTAAGAGTACAGGAAACAAGCAGTGTTCTACCAAAAAAACAAAAAAGCATTAAGAGCCCTAAATCCAGAGTCCTGTGACCAAACACTTGAGGATGCCTCTGCCTCACCTGCATGTTCTCCTGGGGTGTGTCTAGACTACATGCCTCCTTCGACGGAGGCATGTAGATTAGCCAGATCGGAAGAGGGAAATGAAGCCGCGATTAAAATAATCGCGGCTTCATTTAAATTTAAATGGCTGCCCCGATCTGCCGATCAGCTGTTTGTCGGCAGATCGGGGGAGTCTGGACGCGATGCCCCGACAAAGAAGCCTTTCTTCATCGACACAGGTAAGCCTCGTGAAACCAGGTTTACCTGTGTCGATGAAGAAAGGCTTCTTTGTCGGGGCATCGCGTCCAGACTCCCCCGATCTGCCGACAAACAGCTGATCGGCAGATCGGGGCAGCCATTTAAATTTAAATGAAGCCGCGATTATTTTAATCGCGGCTTCATTTCCCTCTTCCGATCTGTCTAATCTACATGCCTCCGTCGAAGGAGGCATGTAGTCTAGACACACCCCTGATGTTGTCCATTCCTCCTGCATATGTTATCACCGTCCTCCAGCTGATCTAAATTGTGCTTTGCTGCCAATGACCAAAAGGATCTGTTATGATAACAACAGATTGTTAGGGCTTGGGAAAGGCCTAGAATTGTTGGGACAGGTGGGCACAGCACCTGCTAAATCAGCACTCCATCACAGGATGCTCCCCCTACTCGAATCTAGGGTTCTCCTGTGGCTGGCTACACCAGTTTTGAATCATTTTGTACTGGTGGTTTGAATCATAAAGCATGGCCAAAGATCAGGGCCTCTGTCTTCAGTTCAATTTGTGCAATCCAATTAAAATTGCTATGGGTACGTCTAGACTACACGCTTCTTTCGAAAGAAGCTTTTTCTGAAGAATCTTTTGAAAAAGCTTATTTTGAAAGAGATGTCTACACAGCCATAACTTTTTCAAAAAAGCAATCCGCAATCTGGATGCTCTCTTTTGAAAAAGCCCTCTTTGCAGTCAAGAATGCCTTTTTTCGAAAGAACTCTTTCGAAAAAAGGCATACTTCCTCGTTAAATGAGGTTTACCGCTGTCAAAAAAACTGCTGCGTTCTTTCAATTTAATTTCAAAAGAATGTGGCGGCAATCTAGACAGGTGAAATTTTTTCAACAAAAGGCCACTTTTTTCGAAAAAAACAACAACCCTGTAGTCTGGACATAGCCTGTATGACTAAATGAAGTCAGAATTTGGCCTTGTATGTATATGGATATTAGAGTGATACAATAATATATAGAAGTCAAAGGCAAGAGACCCATAAAACAAGAATAAAAGTATGTTAATCATATCTATCTTAAGCTCAAGAGGAAATAAAGCTTTATATACAGAGAGTGTACAGCTGAAATAGCAAATTTGCTGTATTTTTGGCAGGCATTCATAATCAGTATAAACATGCAGTGCTCCTCACAAGCCAGTTGGTTTTGCTGTTTTGCTGCCTCCACTTCCATTTACATTTATTCTGAGAGATGTTTAGTCTGTTCCCTCTGTGCAGGGATAGGACACTCAAACTATGCCTCACCTTTCTATATGTATTGTTATGCACATGCTTGAAGCAGGAAAACAGTATTCTAGTGTTGGGCTACCCTGCGGAATACCCTATAGTACAGCAGTTTTATTGACTGAATGTTTGTCCCATGACTAAGGTACCATGCACAGTGTGGAGCTCAGGCCAATATTTCATGATCAGCACCACAAAACAAAATCCGATCACTTATTCAGATGTCTAATTATGGATTTATGGGCCTAATTTTAGGCACTCAGACTTCCTATCAAGAACAATGTCTTTTTTCCCCTTCTTTTCAGTGACCTGGCTAGTGCTGAGTGAAATTTTCCCTGCTGGGATCAGAGGACGGGCCATAGCTTTAACCTCTAGCATGAACTGGGGTATAAATCTCCTAATATCCTTGACATTTTTGACTATAACTGGTAAGAATTCTTTGTTTCTTCTTGAGCCTATTTTCCCATTACTGGGCTTTGTGATGCTTTTCAGGGTACATGTCCAGCATTGTATGTCACCCTGTTAGCTCTGACCCTCATCATAAAAAGAAACTGTTGGTTACATTAAAGGGTATGTCTAGACTTACTTTCACTTTCGAAAGAAGATATGAAAATTTGGCGCTAATTTGCATATCTTCTTCCGATTGCTTTTTCAAAAGAGTTTTTTCAAAAAAGCAAGCAGTTGAAACGCAGTTCTTTTGAAAAAAAACCCTTTTTTCAAAAGAACCTTCTTCCTCAAAAATTGAAGTTTACAAGTTCTTTCCAAAAAAAGGGTTTTTTTTTTTCCGAAAGAAGCACGTCTAAACTGCTTGCTTTTTTGAAAAAAAAAACCTCTTTTGAAAAAGCGATCGGAAGAAGATATGCAAATTACCATCAAATTTGCATATCTTCTTTCGAAAGTGAAAGTAAGTCTAGATGTACCCAAACTGAGTGACAACTCCTAGCCACGCCGGTTGGTTATGTAGCACTGACAGGCAGAACCAAACCTGGGATCTCTTGAGCTTAGTGCATGAGCCTTTACAGCTTGAGCTAGAAGCTGGCATTCCAATTAGCCAGCCCCATAGATTCCTGAGGATTCTGCCAGGCCTAACTTTGCCTTGGTGAACTTCAATTCATGAATACTCCAGAAGCATCTCTCTGTAGCATCTAGACTATCACTAGATGCTATATAAAGATGAGATGATACACTGAAAATGGTTACAAATTAAAATAAAAGTGTTATCACACTTTCTGGAGAGAAACTTACCATGTTTTAACGAATATAATCCATAGGTTATATTCATTTTTACAATCCCCCCCCCCCCCGAAGGGTATACTCAGGTGTGGGGTATACAGAGATTTTTTTAATTTATCAGGTGGTGAGCTCTCCATTGCCTCTTCCTGTGGCTGCACAGCTGCCAGCCTCCAGGCCGGGGAGCACTCACTCCCCGGATCCTGCGCAGCCGGAGGAAGGGGTGGGGGAGCGCTCATCTCCCTTCCCCCTCTTGCGGCTGCCCAGGAACCGGGCGGTGAGCATTCCTCCGCCAAGAGGCTGGCGGCTGCGCTGGAACTTGGGGCAGTGAGTGGCTAATTCCCCCCCCCGCCCGCCCCGCACTGTAAATATACCCCCTGCAAATATACCCCCGACACAGAAAAGTCATGTATACCCCGCGGGTTGTATTTGTGCACGGGGTATACAAGATTTTTTTTACTCAAATAGAAAAAAACGTGGGGTATATTCGGGTGCAGGATATATTCGGGGGCGGGTTATATTCATGAAATTACTGCACAAATACGTAATAGGCTGCAATCCTTGTCTAAGGCAATCTTCTCACCCATGGCCACTTCTTAGTGTCAGCAACCCACCATTTATGGATCCACATGGATCAACCATTCATGGTTATAAACAGCACTGAACATTTTGTCGCATCAGTGACAGATAACCAAAGTGCCTTTTTGCTCCTCCTTATCGTCCCCAAAGTTAGTCCTTTCCATTACTCAGAATGAACCCCTGGGGTTTTGATTCCTGGGTCTACCTATGCTGATTCCTCATTCTCATGTTAATTTGCTTCTTCTGTTTACTTTCACTACAAAATGAATCGTTCAGTGTCTCTTGCATTATTGTGCTTAATTTACATCCCAACGAGGGAGATAATTTTTTTCCTCACAAGTGGGAGAGTAACCCGTTTCTCCCTTTGGTTACAGTTTTTAAAGCATAATACCAGTCCATAATTCCCCCCATAATGTTAACACAAATGTTTCACAAGGATACTAATGACCAGTGTATCACTGGCTTTCATTGGATACCTCACACGGCATTCCTTACAGATAAACACTCTGACAGCAGTATGTTAGGTGTCTTTCAGGCCTAATAATTGTTACTGATATAGTAGTGAACTACCAATGGGCCTCTGTGTCGGTGGGAAAATGAATCTTCCTCATATGCACAACAGTCAATGAAACTTAAAAAAAAAAATGCAGGGGCCACATTCAGAGATGATTTGCTGGTGAGTCTTCCAGACCCATCAGAGAGTACACTAGATCAATTTAGACTTCATTGACAGCACTGACTGCTTTCCACTCACATACCAGAAAGTAGGAGATAAACATGCCTGAGGAAGTGCAATGGAATCAGAGTTGGGGTACGTCTACACAGCACCCTAAACTTGAAATCAGATATGCAATTTGTGCTATGCAAATTGCATATTTTATCTTGAATCTATTTAAAATAGCTTATTTTGAAATTTGACACATCTACATAGTGCCAAATTTTGAAATAACACACTGTTTCGAGACATCCCTTATCCCTCATGCAACAAGGTTTACCGGGATGGTGAAATAGCATGCCTGTTATTTCGAAAAATATTTCAAAATAACAGGCAGTTTGCGTAGACGTGGTGTAGCTATTTTAGGATACCGCTGGTATCCTGAAATAGCCGTGCAAGTGTAAACATACCCTTAGGAACTAACTTCTGTTATCGCTGAATCGAGTCACAGGTCTCTTATCTTGGCTATCAAAGATCTCTTCACTAATAAGTTATAAAACAATTATTAGGACTCAATCTTGCTTTCCTTGGGGTTAATGGACTTTTACTGTAGAGTAGTGCTGGTTGAAATATTTCCAGTGAAATGTTTTCCCTTCTAATCAGAACGGACACATTTCTGCCATGTTTCAATTTTGGTAACCTTATATTTCGGGGAAAAATTGGAAAAAAGTATCAGAATTAAATTTTATGATGTTTGTTTTAAAAAAGACTTTGTTCATAAACTATAATGTAACAAATAAGAAATAAGTCAAATTAAAATGATTTGATTAACATGAAACAGTTTATTTCCAGAACTTTATTTCACCAGAAGTTAAGGCATTTTTGGTTTTAGACCATTTGAAACTAAAACAAGTTTCCAAATATCTGCAGAGTTTCAATCAGCTCTACTCTAGAATGAAGCAGAAGCAAGTCAAGAACTTGCTGCAGGTCTGATAGATGCTAGATGGAGAGTTGAGATTAGGTTATCAAGAAGAGGTACAATCCATATTTAAAACAGGTTACAGAAAAATAGTCTGTTTTTCCCTGGTTAAAACTCAGAAGAAATTTTAGGCCAAATTCTGTTCCATTAAATGACTATAAATCCACAAAAATTAGACTAGCAAAAGTGGAGTTACTCTGATGTACACAGGCAAGCAAACTGTAGCTGTTAATCTTCAGACAAAAGACTGAAGGTACATTCAGTTTCCATTGAATCAAGCAAGTTGTACTTGCATATCTGAGTGTACAATACAGCCCAGAGTGTTAGCTGTAACTTTCAGCTCATGACACAAGTTGACAGATGCTACGAAATTGTGATTTTTATCTCTGGTATTCATTGTTCCAAATGTATTTTCAAAACCTGGCTATTCACTGGAACAGGTTTAACTCCTTGATCCATTAATGGCATAGAGTATACTTACTGTCAGCAATGCAAGTACTAGAAACCTGCCAGCATGAAAGGATTAGTTAGAAGCAACTACAACTACAACTGTGCTAAATTCACTATTTTTGCTTCATAAAATGTTCACATCAAAAATACATGTTGGAGGAATTTCAGAGAACCTGTGGCCTTTCAGACCTGCACAGTTTTAATCGGGGGATACCAGCTAAAGGTCAAGCTAGAAGAACATGGGCTGAATTCTGCTTGTGGTTTCTTTGTTTGCACAAGCCTCAAATTAGGGGTGCTAGGAATGCTGCTTCACCCCCTCGCTGGAAGCAGTTTCCTTCCTTTTCATACAGGGTTTATAGTTTGGTTCATCAGCTCTCAGCACCCCCGCTGTACAAATTGTTCCAGCACCCCTGCACAAGGCACAATTCAAAACGTAAGTTTTCCTTGGCACAGGGGTGGTCAACCCATTCGGAGCAAAGTTGTCGAGCAAAAAAAATAAAGGACTGCCATTTTTGGGGGCTCAGGGGCGGCTTACGAGCCCCGGAGGAAGAGGGAAGGGGCTTCTCAAGCTGCACCCGGGGGACAGGGAAGAACCGCATGCGGCTTGCAAGCCTCAGATTGGCCATGGATACCTTGGCATAATATGTATTCTAGTGGCACCTTAGCCCTGGTCTACGCTGGTTATTTTGAAATAACCCCTCTTATTTTGAAATAACAAGTAGAGCATCCACATTACCAAGCCCATTATTTCAAAATAATAACTCCTGCTTTCCTTGGGAAATAACACTAATTTTGAAATAGTTATTGTGAAATAGCGTTAGTGTGGACACTCCACTGCTGCTATTTCAAAATACTCCTCAGAATCACTCAATGTAATTACTCTCCAGTGATCCCTAGGCCTCTAAGTCAAGGTAGTGCATCCACAGTAACAGAGCCTGCCTCGGACTGATTCCAAGGCTCCCCCTCTGTGGGGACATGCTATTTCGATTTTGTAAAATCGGGAGTTATTTCAAATAATTATTTTGAAATAACTTCCTAGTGTAGATATGCCCTAAGCAACTAACAAAAATATATAGGATCATGAGCTTTAGATATATATTTCTATATCTTTTTGTTAGTCTCTGAGGTGCCACAGGACTACTCATTGCTTTTAAATTTACAGACGAACATGGCTACTCCTCTGACACACCTTAGCATAATAGTTACTTTCAAATAAGAGGGCTCAATGCTGTCAATCCCAGTTTCAATGAGATTGCCTAAAAACCCTCTTGTAATACTAACAATTTTTTTTTCTTTTATAGATCTAATTGGTCTGCCATGGGTGTGTTTCATTTATACAATAATGAGTCTAGCATCACTGGCTTTCATCATTGGGTTTATACCAGAGACAAAGGGATGCTCTTTAGAGCAAATATCCATGGAGCTAGCTAAAAAGTAAGTATCAAGTGTATTTGCATCCCCACCACTCTCCCGATTAATGTGTGACCTTTTAGTGCCAGATTAATAACCAGAAAGTTGCTTTGGGTTTGCTTGCAAAATCAAACTCCCCAAGGATTTGATTGTTCAGTCACTGAAACCAACGGCAGCCTCCATTTATTTCAGAGGTAAAGGATATATTCCCCAAAATGGATTCACGGTCTCCCACTATCAACTTCATTGTAATGAATGAGAAATCAGAAAGAGTATCTAGAAGTCAGGTTTCCTGGCACAACCCAGTTGCTTTGCAACAGAACAAAAGAGGCAGCATGCTCTAGTGAATCTGTCCTTGAATGTTGGGAAGGACATCAGATGCTTCAGAATTTGGGTATGTCTACACTACAGAGTTTTTTCCAGAAAAATGGCCATTTTTCCGACAAAACTTGAATTACGTCCACACTGCAATCGCGTTCTTTCGAAAGAAAAATCAAAAGAACAGAGGGTTTTTTCTTACATTGGTAAACCTCTTTCTGCAAGGAAGAAGCCTTCTGCAAGGGAAAGAGGGTTTTCTTTTGAAAGAAGAGCCCTCCAGGAAATAAGACAGGTGCTCTAGTGGCCACTCCTTCCAAAGTAATCACAACTCTATAGTTCCTGTCTCGTGGCTCCTCTTAAAGCTGCAGTCACCCTGGACAAGCCTTGTGGCAGGAAGCCAGCCCTAGGAACAGCACCTCACAACGCGGCTGTCCCTGCCACAGGCCTGTTCACCCATGGCGGAGCAGAGATCCTGTCCCTCCTCCAGCTGTGGGGCAAGGAGGAGACATTCCAGGGTCTCCGCTCCAAGCACTGGAATGCGAACATTTATGTCCAGATGGCCAAGTCCCTGGCGGAGCACGGACACCCACCCCCCTGGACCTTGGAACAGGTCCAGAGTAAGGTCAAAGAGCTCCGCCAGGGATACATGAAGGCCAGAGAATGCAGCTCGCGCAGCAGGGCAGGGACCCCACACCTGCCCCTACTACCAGGAGCTGCACCAAATCCTGGGGTGTGGGGAAGCCATTACACCACCTGTCGTGGACTCTGGCCTCAACATGCCCGTCATCGCCCAGCTGGAGGTCACGGCAGAGGAGAACCAGAGACAGCAGGAGGCGGATGACACAGCCACTGTCAAGCTCTCCTTGGAGCCAGTTCCTGAGAGCCTGGATGTCTCCCAGGCCTCCTCTGACACTGGGGAAGGATCTTCAGGTGAGTGCTCTCTGTTTGTCACACACACAGGG
Source organism: Pelodiscus sinensis (assembly GCF_049634645.1). NCBI lineage: Eukaryota > Metazoa > Chordata > Testudines > Trionychidae > Pelodiscus > Pelodiscus sinensis. The sequence continues at coordinate 95,627,712 of NC_134713.1, read as the reverse complement.
CAGGGGAGGCGGGTGCAGAGAGGGAGGGGTGCAAGCATCACTCAGCTTGCTCGGGCTGCACATTCTGCTGCAGTCCGTGCATGTGGAACCACGTGCAATGTTAGTGTGCGCCACGTAGACTCAGCAGGCAGCCCCTGAGCATGCGAGGTTTCCAAGCTCAGGGGAGGCCACACACACATGTGGCCCCAGAAGGGGGTGGGACACCCTCCCACCATCTGCCACGACTGGAAGCAGGCTAGGCACAAGGACGCAGGCATGACCCCAGACACACCAAGGAGTGCCGCACACAGCACACGGGCACGCCTGCACGTGCAAGGCAGCACCCGCTCCCGCGGGCAGTGCTGTGAGACACAGGTGTGTGTGTGGGCCCCAGGGAGGGCCAGGCTGCTCCCAGCTCCTCTGCCACCCATGGGGGGATCCTACTGTGGCCGGACACTTTCCTTGCCTGCTTGTCCATGGGCCGGGGTGGGAGGAAGTGGGCAGCATGGTCCTCTGGGCACCTTGGGGCCCCTGTGAGGCAAGGCCTTGCTCCTGGGACATACCCCTCCTCTGGCCCGAGGACTGTTGGTCACTGCTCCCAGAGGAGGACATGGACTCAGCGACAGTGTCTGCATGGATGACTGACTGCCTCTCCCTCTTCGTGTTCTCCGTAGCCAGACCATTCGGGACTGAAGGGCGAGCCATACCAACCGAGCCAGCCGCCAGAATGGGGGGGACCCAAAAGCGTGCCAGGGTCCATGAAGACCTGATACGGCAGCATGTTAGTGTCCTGCACGACATGCAGCAGATCCTGGCAGAGAAGATCCGGGAAGACTCAGAGTGACGGAACCGCGCATGAGACCAGCTCATGCAGCGGTGCGATAGCATGTGTGCTATCACGAGGGAAATGATGGCACACCTGCCTGCTGTCACTACTCCTGCCTACCACCCTCCTGCCCTCCCTGCTATGCCTATTCCCCCTTCCCCTGACCCCCCAAGCAATGCCCATGCCCCTTCCCCCTATCATCCCTGACCCTGCTCCAGGCCCTCCTTCTCTCCCCTCCCCCTTCCCGCTAGCCACCCCCCTGTGGTCCCAGGACCCACCCAATCCCAAGTCCTATGAGATCCCCATACCTGAGGTGGCACATCCAGCTGCCCCCCACACCACTCCAATCTCCCCTCCCCCTCCAGGTTATGAGCCCTCCTCTGTCTCCCCCTTTTTTTTTGTTAAAGACAAATACAAAGTTTGTTTTGGTCAAAACGAAACTGTTGTCTTTATTGAGAGGTCAGGGAAGAGGTGAAGGGAGGGGTTGTGGTGGGGAAGGGATAGGGCAGCAAGCCAGAGGCCCCTATGGGGAGGCTCTGGGAAGAGTTACTGTGGTCCTTGAAAGAAATTCTTCATCAGGGCCTCCCAGATGTGCACCCCGACCTGATGGGCCTGGCGGATGGCAGCTGTCCGCAGCTGCCCAATGGCTCTACCCCCTTCCTCTCTACAATGTTGTGGAGGACACAACATGCCAACACCACCTCGGGAATGTTGTGCTCCCCCACGTCCAGGCAGGTCAGGAGGCAGACAAAGGCACACTCCACCTGAATCCTGTCCCAGTTCAGGTGGACATTAAATTGCTCCTTGCTGGAGTCCAGGTGGCCGGTATAAGGCTTCATTAGACACACAATCAGTGGGTAGGCTGCATCCCCCATGATGCACGATGGCATCTGCATGTCCTCAACTGCAAAGTCCCAGCTAGGGAAGAATGTTCCTGCCTCCAGCTTCCCATAGAGGCTGGAGTTCCGAAAAATCTAGGCATCGTGCCCTGCCCGACCACCCGACAAAAATGTCCATGAATTGTCCATGGTGGTCAACCAGGGCCTGCAGCACCATAAAAAAGTTGCAGTTGATGTACTGGGCTGCTCTATCCTGAAGTGCACGCATCGGGATGTGGGTCCCGTCAGTCACTCCCCCACAGTTTGGGAACCCCAGGGCATCAAATCCAGCCATGATGGGGTCCAGGTCTCCCAGGCGGATGACCCTCCACAGCAGGATGGAGGTGATGGCCCTCACAACCTGTATAAGGAGACAAACAAGCACACAAAACAGAGAATGAGAGAGGGGGTGCCTGAGCCTTTGGGAGGTGCCCCCCTCTCATTCCCTCCTCCCCTTCAAACACACCAGAGCCACCCCCTATGAGGTCAACCCCCCAGCAGCAGGAATATCCTCCCTTAGTCTCCTCTTTTCTAAAATGAAGAATCCCAGTCTTTAATCTCTCTTCATATGGCAACTGTTCCAAACCCCTAATAATTTTTGTCGCCCTTTTCTGAACTTTTTCCAGTGGTAAAATATCTTTTTTGAGATGAGGCAGCCACATCTGTACACAGCATTCAAGATGGATTTATACAGAGGCAAGAGTAGAGAGATACCATGGATTTATACAGAGGCAGTAAGATATTCTCTGTCTTACTCGCTAATCCTTTTTTAATTATTCCTAACATTTGGTTTCCTTTTTTGATTGCTCCTGCACATTGAGTGGATGTTTTCAGAAAATTATCCACAATGACTCAAAAATCCCTCTCTTGAGTGGCAATAGCTAATTTAGTCCGCATTATTTTGTAAGATTTAAGGACTCAGTCTCCTTTGCTCTCACCTTTCTCCTGTATCATTGAACAAACTTCAAAAAGATAATTACTACAAAGATGAAAGCTAGCAACATGCAAGTGTTTGTTTCACATGGCATAGCAAAGTATGTTTCCTTTGCCTATCTAATTCCAATATAAAAGGTAAAAAGTTAAGCAAAAAGTGCCACCTAATGGAGACATGGGGTAACAGGCTACTGCCATTCATGGGACCATATCGGTCTTAGGGTACTGAATAAACAGCAAAATAGCTAAAATACTTAGACAAAAATTAAGCTTTAGATATTATGTGTCAATGCATTTTGGCAGTCTTTGTTCCTTACATTACTCAGTAATTAGTATTTTGTATATAAGCTGGTCAAACATTATTTATTGAATAACTTTTCAACAAATCCTTGCAACAGTAGTTGAATGTATTACTAGGAACTGATTGTTCATTATGTGACCATCTGCAATTACAGCTTATTTCTGTGTCAGTGAACTGGCCAAAGGGTTAGACATATTTAGAAAGGGAAAATAAATTTTTGCCATTTGATTGAATGCTAAATGTTTCTTCTCTTTCAGGAGGTATGCAAAGAGCTCAATTTTTCGGATTGGCCAACGTAGAGAGAAACTTGTGCCAATAGAACTTCCCAAGAGAGATCTTCATGAGCAGTTTTACTAGACTTGAGAAGGTTATTTATCCAAGACAGCTTCTCAAGAGAACTAATGCTCAAAAATGTCCTGAAACACTGACACTACTACACAACACTTTGTATCTTATTATGTACAAGATAGTCTATACTCCATTCTTTACTAGCTTTGTATTGCCACTGAAAAAAAAACATTTAAAATTTTTGTAGTTTAAAGTTTATTAGAATGAATTAAAATAGGTAAAGCCAACATTCCTCATCACCTCTACATTAACCCACCTCTGAAATATGGAAGGTTACTGGGCATTGAAATAAAACAGTTACAATATTTAACACAGGGACAACCATACTCCTAACTTCTTCATGTGGGGACCCTCAGGGAGATGGAAAGAAATCAATAGCTCCTCTATCCTAGGAGTTATCCTAAGACAGGAAGAATCAGAGTTGACTTGAAGATCACTTTGTGTCACAATACAGTTCACAATAGACTGGGAGCCTCTAATAGAGAAAAGGAAGAATCTGTGCAGTGCAGTTATTGATTAGCAGCTTTATTATTCCCATCTGATCATGCTGTAGGTCTACATGACTCTCTCAGCACTCTTGACCCAGCAAGCAGAAGGTCTTGTGTGAAACTTGGATTGGATTCCACTGTCTACTTCAGTTATTCCAGAGTCCTGGTCAGGAACGTGAAAGTGATCTTTCTTGGACAATCATCACTTGCCCTACACTATGCACTAGCTAGTTCACAATTGCTTTGCTGAGCAATAAGCTTGATTAACTTTTAAAACAGCAGCAATAACAATTAAAGCTATGTTGTTGAACTTCTAGATTAGGGAATCTACGTGGCAGATAAGTACTAAGGAGAATGGGGAAAAAGAAACTCAGACACAAATTACCATTTTTCAGTGCTCTCTTACATGCTGAGACACACAGAACTTGAATCTATATTCAGTATGACCATAATTAGCTCATTGTGCTGCTTAGAAATGTCAAGCTATAACTGTCACCAAATACAGCCTCTAATACCTAACACAAGTATACGGAGTGGCTATGGTGGTCACATTTCACAAATCAATTGGAGGAGCTTCCATTCTCTTTGGGCATGTCTACACAGCAGGGCTAAACCTGAAATAAGCTATGCAACTTGAGCTATGTCAATTGTGTAGCTTAATTCAAAATAGCTTATTTCAGCTTTTGGTGCTTTCTACACAGCAAGAAGTCCAAGAAAGAGCATTCTTCCTTCAACTTCCCTTACTCCTCATAAAATGAGGGTTACAGGAGTCGGAGTAAGAAGTCCTCTCGACATTATTTTGACATTACGTAGAAATAATTGCTTGCTGGGTAGACATGGACTGTTATTTCTGAATAATGACAGTTATTCCAAAATAACAACTTAACCTTTGCCTAGAAGTTCATTAATGTTCTGGTAGAGCAAACTACCAGAAAACAAGTAAGTGACTCAAACAGATGGTATCAAGTTGTTATTTTAGGGAAATCCTGATGGTTCACCACAAGTCCGCAGTGGAGTCTCTTCTCGTTATAACCAGGATTTAGTCAAAGAATCAGAAGTGATACCTTCAGTTGATATTTGCCTGCAACTTCTTGGCAAGAAATATGATGCTGCTTTAATTACTCTCATCTCATTGAAAAACCAGATTTCTTTTGTACAAGAGAAACTGTAATTTTCCACCCCATCTGGCTAAGCTATGGGCTTATTCAGGATATAGCTTCTCAAGCAATTAAGCTTTCCATCAAAGATTGAAGAAGTGCATCATCTACTAAACCATTAACCACTAAGTTTGAATACCAGAGAAAAGCTAGAGAAAAGTCTTAGATACACATTTCTAGCAGCTGTTAGGAATTTAGCTACCTCAAGATGTGAGCCTACTGATCACAGTTTTACCTTATCCTGCATGCTATGGAAGGCTACAGCTTGATCTCCCAGAGAATTCACTTCAAAGCTCTATCCAACCTTTTTATACAGAAAGTAGCAGATGTACTCTATCCCCCTGCCAATGCAGGACTTTTAATACCATGATATTTTCCTTGTTTTAAAGAATGCAAACCCTGGAGCTTCCACCAAATCCCTTAGATCAGTGCTCCAGGGACTGGTAAGGTCTCATAGTTGGCCTTTTTTCATGACACTGGTAGTGTTAATACATTACCATGAATGTCAATTTTGGACTGATTTCTGATCAATCAAATGAAGAACATTTGCTATTCCCCTTTCTGATGAGAGTGATAGTCACTGTTGGAAACACTGAAATACTGCTGTGCACACTAAGTGGGGCAAAACCCCAGTGCAGGTAAGTGCAGCAGCGGGAACCCAGCCCTTCTACTGAACACAACAGCAGCTTCCACTAACTCCCCTTCTCCCTCTAAAAGCACTCCATTACCAGAAGGAGGAGTTAATAGGAGAGAGAATCCTCACCTGCAGGTTAGAGCTAGGAGGCAGCTGCCATTGTTTAGAAGGGAGGAATTGGAGTGGCTGAGTTGGCAATGAGAAGCCAAGGAGTGAGGAGAGCCAGAGAAGAGTGGAATCCAGGAGAGTAAGATTTATGCACTCATATACATTTTATATGCATTTAAGTTTGAATTGTCAACTTGCAATTGTTACGTACACTTTGAAGGTGGCAAAGGAGTGTGCAAAAGCCAGAAAGCAGACCACGACCCACAATTTCTTCACCTTTTAGACGTCTCAGGAAATTTTGGATTCAGACTCATGATTTTCAAACTCTTCAGGCTACATCTACATTACAGCCAGCTCTGAGATCGATCCACCAGCTGTTGATTTTGTGGGTCTAGTGAAGACCCATCAAATCAACTGCAGATCATTTTGCAGTTGATCTCTGTACTATATCCCCTCTCAGATGCCCCCGAGGAGAAAAGTAAGATAAGTGGATGGGAGATTTTTTTCCCATTGACCCCCATGTGTAGATCCTATTGTAACTTGACTGGAGGTATGCTGACTCCAGCTACATTATTCATCACTATTTACCCGCAGTTATTCACATAGCTGGAATGGTGAACCTGGTTGATTTTCTGTGGTAGTGGAGACATAGGCTTAAGGTTGGCTATAGTGTAACTTAGCCTGAATTTTCCTTCCGTTAAGGAAGTATAAGCGAGTTAGTAATTTTAAAATACTAGTGACCTTCCCTTTATTAAATTCTCCATCTTGGGACTATTGAAACAGAAAGAATATTAACATTTATAGAGTACTGTTTATGTAATTTGGTTACTTTGTGTTTCTCACCACTTGAATAATAAAAAATCTAGGCTGTTTTTTGTTTTGTTTTGGTTTTGGTTTTGTTAAATACACACCAGATAGAAAAGCAAGAGAGACAGATTCATTTTCATCTTCTCATGCAGTAGCCAACTATTATGTTAGGGCTGCAAACACTCAATGTTGAAAAAAACCCTGTGAAATTAAACAAAATCACAGAATATTCCATTTTCTCTTAGACATTAGGACAAAAGTACTTTTAGAAAACAGACAAACAAACAGAAAACAAACCTACATAGGACAGTGTTCTGTTATTTGTAGGATGTTGTCTGTTGAAGGATATTGTTGTTTGGTTTGCCACATGCAACTAGTTTTCTCATTTCTATCTTTTTGGCACTGTAGGAGCATGACTTCCCAATCAGCAGATCCCTTCATGGCTCAAGATGCAGTCGCAGGCTCTCATCACATGGAGCCCAGTGCCAAACACCAACCCAGTGCTGCTGTGGCTACTTCTTCTCATAACTCGGTCCTCCAGCCAGGTCTCTTAGGGTTCATCTACACTGCACCCTTAGCTCGAAATAAGCTACACAATTTGAGCTACGCAAATTGTAGAACATATTTCAAGTTAATTTTGAAATAGCTTATTTCGTAATTTGGCATTGTCTATGCAGAGGTTTACGGGGATGTCAGAATAGCGAGCCTGTTATATTTCAAATAACGGGCTTGTTTCAAAGACATGGAATAGCTATTTTGGGATACCGGAAGTATCCCGAAATAGCGCCACAGTGTAGACATACCCTCATAGTCCCTCTTCATTCAGACAGGACTGGATTAAGGTGGGGGGGGGGGGTTAAGGCTAATAGGAGGGAAGTAATCAAACATATCTACATATATTTGCATATTATTTATGTAAAATTAAGTTTATTCTATTCTGAATATACTCAATTCTTCAAGCATGCTTCTAAGTAAGAAGTAGGATGAGACACATGATGCTGTCCTCTTAGGCCTCCTTCTTCCTAGATAGTAGAGTGCTCATCTGTAAGAGGGTGAACACTGCAACATTCCCCATCCTGTTCACCTCTTTCAACTTTGCCCCTCTACTCTTAGCTCTCCACATGGCACAGTGCAAAGCCAACCCCTACGGTTGCTTTCCCCAAGCTATGGATTCTACTCCACATGTCTTTTTTCACTGACTGCAGTCTGGGAGGCAGCAGCTTTTATTATGTAAAAGGAAACCACTGAAGTAGCAGAAGCATCCATGGAAAAGTTACATTGGGTGGCATCGTGTTTTAGAATGTCTTGCTCAGAAAGGTTGGCTGGCTGAGGACAATGAATTACTGTTTTCACATTGAACCCAAAGATTATTGGTGGAGAGACACTCACTTGGCATAGTTCATCTGCAGTAATTCACATCAGACCATTCTATCACCAAGATCCTCCACAATTAGAATCCTAGAATAGAATCATAGGTTGGGAAGTGACCTCAAGAGATCATCTAGTCTGGTCCCCTGCACTAATGGGAGAACTAAGTATTATCTATTCTAGAATGTGAGATCAGCAATTTTGACATCAAATTTTTAAACATGAGTTCTGAGTACACCAGCCTCTCCCCCCGATGAGTTGCATTGGTTTGTTTTATGCTTTCTCTAAGAAAATCAGCTAGAAATGGTACAGATCTTTAGATAGTTGCCCACTTCTCTACAATGTTATCTGTTCAAAATCACTGTACAAACATTAAACAAACTTAATCTAAAGCCTTTCAGCTTTTGAATGACCAGGAATTGACAAAACAGAGCTATTCCCTGTTGTGCTCTCTACCCCGCCTTCCCTCCCCCCCCAAACAAAAAGACTTCATTGAAAATCAGCATCTTAAAAGAGCTTTTATGATCTTTTCCCCCCTTAACATGCTCAGAATTTACTCAAAGACACTGACTAAGATTCTGCTTATATCAGACATTAAAAAAAAACCCAGAGGAGACCATAATTTATTCTTGTGGGAAAAGCTGTTCTCCTTGACGTCAATAAAACTACACAGGTGTAACTGTCAACAGGAATTGGAGGTTGTTCAAATTCTCTTCTCAAATCACACTCATTCTTTGCTGACCCAACATTTTCCAATTGGGAAAGTTAGTTTGGGTTGTGGCAGAAAAATGAGGACTTACCTCAGGTTTATTTAGCTTTATTTTCAGTTGGAATGAAATTCAAAAGAAATCAAATGTGAGGTACTTTTGTGAACTGCCAGAAAACCAGAAAATGGATAGAACCTGCCTTTAGCCTATTCAGCCAGTCTTTTTATCAGTCTGTCTTAGCCTGCTAAGAAGTGGATTTAAAATCCTTGAGGGAGAAGGGAGGAAGAACATCATTCTGTGTTGAGCTTCCTCCCGTACTTTTGCAACCCCTTAAAAAGATGTGTTAGCCTGTGGAACTTGGCGAAGCATAAGGAAAGCTCTAGGTTGCCTCTGTGCATCCCATTACAAAAAAATACAAAGAAAAAAATTGGATGTCTTGGATTTTTAGTACAATGCAGCATTGAACACAGTGCATCATACATGTGAAGCTCCTTGATGGAAGATACTGTACTTTTAAATGTTTCGTTATTCCTGCAAATTTATGGAAATTCCTTCCTTATATATAGGTCTGCCTGGAGTTGGATCACATCTGCAGGTTCTGTGCCAGCTTCCTACCCTACTGCTCTGGTACTGTGTCTTCCCCTTACCACCCCTTTGCCCTGACCTACCCCTCCACAGGAACTCAGCAATTGCCCAAAAATGGGAACCAGTGCACAGATGATGGTGGTGATGGGCACTCAGACCCAGGAGGCAGCATTCAGAGCTGTCTGCCAGCCTCAGCAGAGGAGAAGGACAAAGGGAGCCTCTTTCCATTCTGTCAGCTAAGCAGAGCTCTGGAGAAATCAGGGTGGGGGTTCTGGGGAGGGGTCCATGCCCATTCAGTTTTCACCCACAGCTGGCACAGGTTCTTGGGGTAACCGGCTTTTTAGTGTCCGGTCAGCAGTGTGTTCCTGCAGCATGGGGAGATGCAGACAGGAGGGAGCTGCTTTATCTTTCTTGGTTGCAGGAGCACTCCAGCAGGGCATCAGGAACAAACTCACTCCCCTTCACCTGGTCCTGGCCATGCACATATCCCTTGCCTGACAACAAGAGGGCCTAAGACTGTAGCCTTACTAGCCTATAGGTTAATCTCACCTTGTTTCCAGGGGTAACAGAAGTCCTACCGGTTTATTCTGCAGTGATCTTGTGTTAGGTCTTCAGCCCCAACTTCTGGGCTCTGTCATCATTGTGCACCTTGTCTCAGAGAACATCACAATGTCTCTACCTTCCCACATTCGCCAGCCCCTTGAAGTTCATCCTTTTTTCAAGCAAGCAGCTTCCAGGCCTCCCCCACCTAATTCCAACTAAAACCATGAACATATACCACTTCTATCTCCCTCAGGCTTAATTGGTCATCCCTCTTATCTTACCTCATTCCTTAGCTAAACATGGAATCCCAAGGCTACCTCTCTCAGATTCTAACTCCTATTTCAAGGCCCGTCACAGGCGCTACCTCCTTCCTGCCACCTATTACCAGACCCAGCTTAAAAAGAGGGTGCTCTCAATCTTCTAGATGCCCCCCCAACAAAACTCCCTCTCTCTGTTAGCCTTCCTTTTCCAGCTGTCCAACAATTGGAATCTATCCACCAAGTCAGGATAAGCAGGAGAATAGCTCCTGCATCACAGGTGGAGCTGAGCTGACCCTCCTGAAACAGCCAGCCAGACTGTGAAAAGGCAGTGATCCTGCACCAAGCTCTAAGCAGCCAGACTTCTAAGCCCTCTTCATGATTACACGTGACGAAATCAGCTTTGGGGCAAGTTATCAGCTTTGGGGCAAGTTATCTTTTTTCATATCATCCTCTTCTGCCGTTCTTATTGCTTGATGGGGAAATTGCTATCAATTTGTCAACATCCTTCCATTACTAGGAAGTGCCCAGGAATAAATGCAGCATTCTTGATATCATCTTAGCAATAGCATTTGGCAGGAGATCATTAGATTCTTGATTTGTGCCTCTATATCTTCATGATGCCTCTATACAGGTAATCTAATAAAACTACATTGGTTTATTATTACGGCCACACTACATTTTTTCTACAGATCTCATGTAATTTACTTTCCACTATCACCCACTTGGTCCTTTGCACCATTACCTCTTTCTGAATAACTGTATACCATTTCATACTGGTGTCATAGCCTGCAAGTGTTCTCCACCCCACAAATACACAAAATGCAACTGGCTCAGGAACTCCCAACCTTAATGAGTCCTCTCATTAAGGACTGGACATGTTTGTGTTCCTGTTCTCACCTCACACTCCCCATTGATCAGGCATCTGGGGGGAGCGGGGAACACAAAAACCAAAATTGTCTGAGAAAGCAGAGGGACAATAAGGATCTATACATCTAACCATGGAGGCCTTTTGTCTTAACACAACCTCTGAATTTGCAATTATTTGGAAATTTAACTATCACACATTTCTGTCCCCTCTTCTAGATCTTTGATCAAGATATTAAACAAAATTAAGACAGGATCACTGCAGCAGCCCATTTTATGCCTGCCCCCATCTTGATTTATTGCTGTTTCATTAACCTTCATTCATACTCCATCAGTCAGCTTTCACTCCAAGTAACTACTAATATCCAAGCCAGTATGTTTTGTTTCCTCAAAGAATTTTAATGAAAATCCAGAAATACTTCACTTACTGCAGCCAATTGTTTTACAATTTGATGCAGAAAGCAGCAAGCAAGGCCACCTCTTGCAGCTGTGTACCCCAAACTCTCTGTCAGCAGCTAAGGACTGAAAGATCACACCCCAGCTAAGGACTGAAGGATTACACCCATCATATTTACTGCTCATTGTCCCATTCTCTCTCTCAACCTGTATTCAGAACTGCTGCATTCCTGGAAGTGAGTTATGCAGCTCCTCTAAACTAAACCCATTACAAACTTTATACCATCATGCATTTCCCTAATGCCACATTTTACACAAACCATTTTAGAAATTACAGCATTCAAAATCTGTCCTTACAAGTTATTTTTCAGAGATGAACAATTGGTTCAGTAATCAGGAAAAAAGCCTGAGATAAGATAGTCTGGCATTCATGTCCTTACTCTGTCACATGTACTCTGTATGAACTTGGGCCAGATTCACAATGGGGATAACACCTAAGACCAGAGGAGCTGGAACCAAACTATAAACCCTGGCTGTGTCTACACTGGCAAGATCTTGCCGCCTGTCTACACTGGCCATGAGTATTTGCGCAAGAACACTGACCTTGTACTGTACAAAATCAGTGCTTCTTGCGCAAATACTCTGATGCTCCCACTCAGGGATAAGCCCTCTTGTGCAAGTATTCTTGCACAAGAAGGCCAGTGTAGACAGCAACGTTAATTTTTTGTGCAAGAAAGCCTGATGGCTAAAATGGCCATCGGAGCTCTCTTGCGCAAGAGAGCGTCTATACTGGCACGGATTCTTTTGCGTAAAATACGTGCTTTTGCGCAAAAGCATCCATGCCAGTGTAGATGCTCTCTTGCGCAAATACTTTTAACGGAAAAACTTTTCCGTTAAAAGTATTTGCGCAAAATCATGCCAGTCTAGACGCAGCCCCAGTGTATAACAGAAACCACTTCAAGCCAGAAGGTGCTGCAGCCCTAGTTCCAGCACCCATGACTAAGTCCTAAGTCTGCTTTGAATTAGTTATCAAGGTACCCTAGACCAGTGTTTCTCAACCAGTGGTACAAGTAGCCTTAGGGGTACGTGAGAGAAGTCAGAGGGGTACATCAACATAACTGAAATTTGGAGAAAAGTGAATTTTTGTTTTAAGTTTTACAGCGCTCTATTATTTTTGTACTTTTTACGCCCAAAAATTTCATCGCCCGTCCTGCTACTATTAAGTTGTTTAAACAAATGTGTTGCAATGGTAGAAAAAAATTGTGTGTCTGAAAACTGTATATACTGAGGCTACTGATAATTTTTTTTAAAGGGGTACTTTATAAAAAAAAAAAAAGTTGAGAAACACTGCCCTAGACATTGTAGTGTCAAGTGCTCTGGAGCCAGCAGAAAGATATCTAACCGAGTCAGCAGCAAAATGCAGAGGAAAGGTGTGAGGCTAATGCCCCTGCACCAGCCAACTTACTCCAGTACTAACACCTATTGATGCAGGCCTGAGGTCCCTGAGTGATAGGTTGTAGTGAGGCAACTAATCTGCACTTGAGATTTGAACCTGCAACCCTTTGTCTGGCATTAAGCATGTAGGCAAAGTGAGCCCTTTCTCACAAAAATCCTCCTCACTCCTATAGCCAATAGCCTTGTTGATATAGCATTACCTGTCCTGCTATAGAACAGGAACTTGAACCCAGGTCTCCTGACTGCAGGCAAGGGTGCTGACCACCATATTATGGGGAATTCTGATATGGGTCTCTCTTCTGTTGCAGCTGTTCCGCTTTGGAAATAATTAGCCACAAGGAAATAAAACACAAGAGACTGATTTTTTTTATAGCCCTATGGTTATGGTACTTACATGGGTAACAGGAGATATGAGAGAAATCTACCCCAAATACTAAAAAGCTAGTTTGGGTTCTCACTTAGGATTTGGTTAACCTGGGTTGAAATCTTTGCTCCAAATCAGGCAAAGTGGGGATTTAAATCTAGTCCCTCCCACACCCTTCAGGTAAGTACACCAATTACTAGGTTATTGGGTATTTGAGCAGGGACACACAAATTCACAAGTTGTTGAGTCCCAGCTGTTTTATGGGGGCTAGCAATGCTCTGAGCATGGCTAATGGGCGCCACAGATGAGATGAGTGAAAAACTTGAGTATTCTCCTGAGGCTTGGGTGTGTTGCCCCCATCAGTTCATTAAAGGGGGACATGGCAACAAGACAGCTCTATACATTCAAACTAACACAACTTTAGGTACCTATGGGATCTTAAGCAACTATAGTGTTAGGGAGCAGCAGTTTTGTGAGTATCAGTGGCACTTGCATATTAGATTTTGGTGCCTAAAGCATTACATATGTAAGTCTCTTTATTTGTAAGAGGTAGATAACTACCTCCAAGAGAGAGAAGTGCACTGTGAAGATAAATAAGAACTGTGAAGCACCCAAATACTAGGAACTTGATAAGTAGTTTAGATAGATACATAGCTGCTTAATTTCTTGGTATTATAAATTCAATAAAATACTTAGATGATACATAATTTTATTAGGCACATTTGTTCAACAGTAATGGACACAATTGGCTTCCACATTTGCTTCCCCCTTATCTCATTCTCTGATTTTTCAAATAATTGCCCTGGTTCAGAACACCCTTGAATCCATGATATTCTGCAAACATGTCCATTTGTGTTTGCAAGTATTCCTTTAACTACCTTTTAATCAATATCCCTACAGACTTTTTTTCATTTTCATAAAGATACAGTTTTAAAATGTCAGTGACTTTTAGACTATTTAATTTCCTGCATTTATAAAGATAGACATGCTCTCTATGCTCACATACCACCTTTGCTGTTACCACTATAATGCCTTAGGCTACGAGTAATCTATTCGGTCTTGAGTACTGGTTATTCTTTTCCTCTAGCAATCTTGACTGTGTATTTAATGTTTGTTTCCCTTCCTTTACCATTTCCACATAAGTGGATGTTTCCAACTCTTTGCATTTCCTCTCCACATGTAGGATAAAGGAGAGGTTGCTATGCTTCCTTTAGGGTGCTCTACTTTTGTTTCACATTCATGTACTTAGTGTACTATAGAAGTTCACAGTATTTTTTCTGACTCATGTTAAGGTTGTACACTACCTGCAGCACCAAATGTGCACTTTATGTTGATTTCTCAAGGTTCAGACAGGGGAAAATAGACATATATACATTTATACATATTTATTGTAGCTTTTAAAAGTAACATTTTTGTTTATTTTAAGTATGCAACCTTCCTATGTTCCATATGTGCACGTATTAAGAGGATAAATACTGGTTTCCAAGTCCAAAATTAATACTAATGAAATTAGATACCAAAAGCCAAGCTTTGCAGCTTGCTGAAGTTCTTGTCAGGGTAATACTATTATACAGTACCAATAAGACATAGGATTTAGTCCTTCAGATATAGCCTAGAACTGGATTAGCATGGTAATTACATTGCTTTTGCTTCAAGATGATGATCTTTCTTCATGGTCAGTCATCAGTTCACAAGATGGCTCCTTTTTCATGCCCAGCCAATATTTAAGGGCCATTCATTTTTCTACTGAGGCTTCTTCAGAAGTAAGCTGTCTCGATCACCTAAAGATGAAAGCTCAGCAGTGCAGGCCATCATGCTTAAAAGCATAGTCTCTCCAACATGACAGCAAGAAAACAGTTAAAATCTGGCATTCAGTTAAAAGAACTAAGAATATAGCAAACCAAATTCTGCCCTCTGATATACTATATGCATCTACCACTGATTTCAGTCTAGCCCTCTGCATATTACTTCACTCACACTCTCACACACACTAAAGTAGGAACAAAAGTATCAGCAAAAACTATACTTACATTATTTCCAAATTAATTCACAACTATACAATTTTAATGGTAATAGAAAAAGGGGAAAGGAATATAACAACAGTATTAAGAGAGCTATTTTCCAAATTTTTATTTGTGCACATTCATCAAGTGAAAAAGATAACTTTTACAGCTTCTTTGGTGCCCAATATTCATCATACAAAAATGTAAAAGACTATTCACAAATAAAACACAAGCTCAAACTAAAAAAAAAATGTTTGAAAGGTAGTGCACATCGTGACAGGTCTGCTTATGAATACACAGAAATTACTGCAAAAATAAATAGAATGTCTTTTTAAAAGCAGCAATTTCATATTTTGTAAACTTCCGTTTTTACAATACAGCACTGTTCAAAATAAAATCCAAAGGGACTGGAGTTTACACTGTGGCCATGAACAAGTAAAAGAGTCTGTATTTCCTCAGCTACCGTTGGTCCAGTTTTCCTTTTTGCATTTAGTCCAATGTGCAGCAGTCTTTAAAGGTGCTTGGTTAGGGAACCTAACCATTAAGTGGTGAATTATAAAATTTCTTTCCTGCTTTCAAACACGAATGGGTAAATCTGTTCCACAGCACTGGCAACAGCCTTAACGTTTGGCCCTGAGACATTTAATAAATGGAGAGAAGAGAGAGGAAACAGTCAGGGCATTTAAAAAGCAAGAATGTAACGATATCTCAAAAAACATTCAGAATATATTAGCTAACAACATTACAATATAGACACCCCTCTTTTCATATTCAAGAAAGCTGCTATGTACTTAGAGGAAGAAAATAATATGCAGCTCCTAGAGCCTAAAATGACATTTAAACTGGTTATTGACTAGATTAGAAATTAATAACTACAAACTACTTATAAAAATTATATACTCTCTACTAGGGATGTTAGATAGAATGTAATTGAATAATCGTGTAACTGCACCAAATCTTATCAGTTACACAATTATTTGATAGTCCCCAGGGGCAGGGCCAGCAGCCAGTGCACTCCCAGCCCCACTCCTGGGGAGCCCCCTGCCATCAGGCACTACTGCCTCTGATACAGAAGCAGCTGTGTGGAGAGGCAATAGCGTCTGTCCGCCAGTGTCCCACCTGCCTCACCCCTGCGCTGCTGCCTCTGATACAGCAGCACAGCAGGGGAGGAGGGAGAAGATATGGCTCTACAGAGCCCCACAAGCACCAGCTCCCAGCTGGCCACCCCTCCCGCTGCCTCTGTTGGAGGCAGCAAGGGGAGAGGTAGGGGGCTCCGCAGAGCTAGCACACATGGGGATCCAGCTTGAAAGCCAGCTTCCCATGTATACCAGCTTTTGCCTGCCCCCCACCCCGTTCATGCTGCTGCCTCTCTATCAGAGGCAGCTCCACAGGCTCCGTTGCTCGTGGAGAGGCTGCTTAAAAACCGGCTCCAGCATCCGCCTCCCACCTCTGATACAGAGGCACCAAGGGAGAAGAGTGTGTGTAGTCATTTGGATTTACCAAAAACCTAGGCTTCTCTGTTACCTGTTTACACAACTATATGCTAACATCCCTACCTTCTAGTACACTGGAATATAAGAATCCTGAAAAAGATGGGGGCTAGTAAGCATACCATATGCCTTCTGATTTACTACTGTTCTCCAGAACTTGTATACCCACCGCAAATGATGATCATTTCAATTTCTCATTTCATTGAGCTAACAAAGGAAACTATTTGTAAGTGACAGATTTTAAACTAGGTCTTTCAAACAAAATTAGACAGCTCAGTACAACCTGATGAGCCTGTAACTTTGTAATTTGGTTTATTGAATACCTCTGCCATCAATCTCAAGACAAAATCTTTAGCCCAAGATCTGGTTATTGCCTCAAATGTGGAGCATTCTCAGGTTATCATCTGAACCAAGGGTGTGCAAAATTCAGCCCATGGGCCACATCTGATCTGTATAACATTTTTGTCTGACCTGCCATGATTCCTGGCAATTGTGGCTATAACACCATATGAGGCTCTTTGGCCATCCTCTTACAATCTTCTAAAAGTCCAGCAGTGGCACTTACACAAGGCATCCCTGTCAGGGGTGAGAGGAGGTTCTTACCTGTGGTAAGCACCTCCTGGACAGAGACTGCACCTCACACTCCCTCCCACACCTCAATCCCCTGCTCCAGGTCAGAATGCCCTCTTGCACCTAAATTCCCTCTCAGGCCCTGCATACCCCAATTCCCTGCCCCAGACCAGAGCACCCTCCTATATTAAACTTCCTCCTAAACCACACACCTCTCATCCTGCTGCATCCTAATACTCTGCACCAGCTCAGAGCTCCTTCCTGTACCCAAACTGCATATCTTATCTCAAATCTATTTTGAAATGGCTTATTTTGAATTTGGCACGTCTACACAGCCATCCGTTAACCCTCGTGCAATCAGGTTTAGTAGGATGGCGAAATAGTGTGCTCGTTATTTTGAAAAATATTTTGAAATAACGGGCAGCTTGTGTAGACACTGAAGTATCCATAAATAGCCATGCAGTGTAGACGTACACCCAATAAAAATAGTCAGTATTTTAGGCAAAAAAAGATAAATACAATAATATTTCAGAGAACTTGTATTCATTGCCTCTCAAAGTCAATATCAAATATCATAGCACAATATATAATGACCTGCATAATTTTAAGACCATAAACAATTGCATAAATGAAAACTAGAGCAAGGGTAATCAAGTCACATGTTTCATGGCATAAACTGATTACTGCTGGGGCCCTTCCCTGCTGCATGGATAACATTACCAGTTTGGCTGAGCGAATTTGGGGAGGATTTTCTGCATTCCTGTGAAACATGAGCTATTGGCCATGGCCAGAGACAGGATACCAGACTTGATGAAATAATGGTTTCATCAGCAAAGACAAGAGGATTTCAGATGTTTCTTTTTGAAGTAGTGATCTTTAAAGTGATCACAAATCTTTGCATATCCTATTTATGTACAAATTTCAGGAAATATAACTTTAGTGCTTTTTTGCACATTTATGAAAATAAGAAAATACATGAGGAAGAGGGGTCCTTCTCCTATTTCAAACTCTGTGAGGATTATACAAGGCCGATCAGTCTACATGCTCTGCTTTCCAGGCAGGCACTACTGAATGCACTGCAACTCATTTCAATTTGTCAGCTACTATAGAAATATGAAGTTCTAGGATATGTCTACACTGCATGGCTATTTTGGAACACCAGAAATATTTTTCAAAATAACAGGCTTGCTATTTCGCCATCCCGGTAAACCTTGTTGCACGAGGGATATAAGAGGGCTCGAAATAGCTTGTTATTTTTAAATTTGGCGCTATGTAGAGGCGCAAAATTTCAAAATTGCATATTTCAAAATAGATTCGAGTTAAGATATGCAATTTGCTTAGCTCAAATTGCGCATCTTATTTCGAGTTTAGGGTGCTGTGTAAACACACCCCTAGAAAGCAATGCCCAGTAATATCCAACAGGCTGTGAAAAGCAGAAACAGCGTAAGTAGGTAAATGGGTCTTGCAAGGACAATAGTGATCCTCCCAAAGCTGAAGTCCTGGAAGGGATCCTACACAGCAAGACAGAGGATTGTGGAGATTAGCTCAGAAAGAGAAGAGAAAAGTTGCAGAAACCCAGTACTCATTTTAGGGGAAGGAAAGCTGGAGTTTATGACTCTTCCTCAAGCTTCTTCATTTCTTTTTCTCTCTACATCTAACCTGCAGCTCTCCCCACCCCCGCATTTTTTAACAGAAAGTATTTCTCCTGATTTTTAACAGAGGTTCCTTGTTATCAAATACAAAAGTTAAATCATTGTTCAATAAGTTGGCTACACTTCTGGGAACATTAAAGCTTCCCATTTATTTGAAAAGTCATTTTTCTCTATGTTTGGCTGTCACTAGTTCAGGCTATCTTGCTGGAACATTTACATTTTGGGTAGATTTCTATTTTGGATGTTTGTGGGGTTTAGTTGTAATGACTGCAATTAAAAGAACTATATTATATAAAATGTTAGATATTTGTATGGATCCCATAATTCCCCCTAATACAAGTGTCCCTAAGCATGATTTTAAATACCAGTATCTTATCTATCATTTCCAATCAAAAGAAATTTAGTATTCCACCTCATGTGTATCAAAGCTCTATTTCCCTCAGTTTTTGCATCTTTAATTCATTCCTCCCCTGCCCCATTTTAACAGGTGTGTGTGCTCTCAGCTGATGTTTCTGCACATCTGGAAAACATAGTAAAAACATTCCTGAGATATGGAGCAGAGAATTTCAAGTAGAAATAGATGGGAAGGAGAAAGGCAGCATACAGCTTCCAAGATTTTTTTTTAAATTTCAGAACTAAAGTCAATATAAAAGTTCCAATAACTAAGGAAATCCTTTAGATGGCTGGTTTCACCACAAGTATTTTAGTTGTTTATTTCATTTTAAGTTTCTAGCCAAGGTTGTGTGTAATATTCCATTCAACCAGGGGCAGGAAGAAGATTACCAAAATATGAGATAGACTAGAACCAAAACCTGAAACAGAGCACTCTCTAACACCCACTAGGATTATGTTGCCATTTTATACTGACTGTGCCTCTCTAGGAGCAAGGTGCATGCCTGTGATAGGAATTGTTGCTAGAACAGCAGTAGTTTATGGGACCATACAGAAGAAAAATGAGCAGGTTAAAGTTTTAGAATCCTTAATTAAACAAGCAAATATCCCGTGTTTCTGGAATATAAACTCAGTTTTC
Organism: Pelodiscus sinensis; assembly: GCF_049634645.1. Lineage (NCBI taxonomy): Eukaryota > Metazoa > Chordata > Testudines > Trionychidae > Pelodiscus > Pelodiscus sinensis. The sequence continues at coordinate 95,607,966 of NC_134713.1, read as the reverse complement.
TTCTATGCCTCATCTTCCCAGAAACTGATTACACCACTTGTATACAACAAACATATTTGATCTGCTGGGAGTATTACATTCTCCCACAGCTATTCAGGCACTTTCACTGAAAGACAAATTATCTGGCAGCATTAAGTACAAATGAAATCTGACATGCCTGTCTCTCTGTTGCTTTGAAAGTCTAACTGAACTCTCATGAAAGAAAGTAACTTAAATATTTATTTTGGCATCATAAAGTACCCGTTACTGTGATACTTCCTGTTGAAAAAATCTGTAAGGTAGCTCTGAGAGGTTTTATTCTGTAACACACTGCAGGATGAAGCTCCGGTTCATAACTAGAAAACAGAAAAGATTGTCAAAGGTACTTCTATATTTGCCAATAAAAAGCTGAAAAATTGAAGCAAAAGATTAGAGTTTTCTTAAGACCTACTGTACCTAGCATGAGGTCTATTATTCTTCGTAAATTCTGGCAATCTGATTTCAAAGGGCATGTTGCACACTGCTAAAACATTGACAACCTTAAAATCTGTGAAAATTACCTTTTGGAGAGAAAAAGAGAACAAGAATAAATTTGATTATTTCAACCAATAAAACCCAGCATGTTAAACACAAAGTTGCTAAGAGAAGAAATCCAAACAGAATTAGGGTAAATTTTAAAATACCTAATTTAGTTCAGAACTATATTTGTAATCCAATAATTAGTCTAGCAAAAAATAAACACAACTGCTTTTTTGTGTAGACTCAATTACATTTAGAATGAATATGTATGGTCTATAATATTGTAATAAGCACTTGCAACTAAGTTAAAAATTAACTAAACTAATTATTAATGAAATACCAAAATAAATGACATAGGGAAAGTCTGGTTTTCAATGTTACTAGAACCTACTGAGGTATTACATAGCTTGCTCATATTAACAGCTTTTTGTTATTTTATTTAACAGTTTCTCTCACAGTTCAGAAAGCCAATGCAATAGTGAGAGATTTTCCTGAAACTCTTAATACAAAATGAAGAACCATTTTTGTTCAAACATTAAATAAAATATATTCAGAGAATAAGCCTACCAAATTTCAGTTTGAACAGTTAAATTACAAGCAGATGAAAATGACCCCTTAGAATGGAAATGCTTGTGCAGTATTAATTTATACATCAACATGTGTTCTGCCTATAATGGTCACTCTTTAAATAAAACTCAACCATATTAATCTGTTTCTGTACGTAAACGTGTTTATTTCCTATAAACCCATCACTAAAGCTTTACATAAACATATATTTTATCTGACTTAATTCAACATTCTGCTCCACCATTATCACTTTTACATGATAGCTAATATTTTATAGCCATGTGACTCAGTTTTTCAATTTGATTTCATGCACTTAGGATACAAAGAGTTGCTGTGTATTGATTGTCTCCCCCCCAAAATTTGGTGGCCATTTTATATGCTGAATAGCCTTGGAAGGAGGCCATTCTTACTTTCAAATCATCACTCTGATGTCTATCAAATTTACTAGCAGGCATGTAATGGTTGATTTAATTAATTAAAATTAGAGCAACAGATTGCATACTAGCTCTAAAACATCATTACATGCCCTTCTGCTCCAGGAACAAACACCAAACTGAATGGCTCTACCAGCCAAGTCTAAGTCACTTCCTGCAGAATACTTTGCAGCTGACTAGTAGATGTAACTGACTAAAGTTCAGGCAAAGATGAGTTCCATTTTTTGTGTGTCAACTAAGGAGTAAATCCTGGTCCCAGTGCACAGTCTAACTAACTAGACGATAGCTACTTGCTTTAGTTTACATTAAGAAAAAAATCAAGCTTGTAGCAATTAGGAACTATTTACCGTAATGACTATCCTAAAACTAGATCCATTGGGAATTTTTTTCTTTTCATATGACAACTCTATTTACGTTATTCAGCATGTTTTACAAATGGATGGGGCAAATTGAGTATAAAGAGGACATATGCACACACATATATTATACATATATATCTATATTTGAAGGTGACTACTTTACCCAACCTCTTGAAACAAATTTCTGTTCATTGGCTGATAAGCAAGCATGATGCTGAACAATCATGTGGGAGCCCTAAATACACTTACAGAAATGCAATCTCAAGATAACTTATTGTGTTGCCACACAATAAGAATCTGAGCGAGAAAATATTGGTTGTGAAATTGTTATAGCATTTGTAACTATCAGTTCTGAAAGGTCCAAACAGGATACCAACTATCAACAGAAATATAAACATATACCACTATTCACCCTAAAAGAGAAGGTTATCAGAAGGAAGATCATTACCTGAAAACCTAGTTTCTGCAAACTACGAGCTAATCTTCTGGCACCAAATTTAGCTTCTTCTTCACTATAATTTACAGAGAGATAACAAGCAGCTCATTTTACTAATAGTTACTGAAGCAGAACTAAAATTTTAACACGTATACATATACACATTTACATACTTACATATGTAATCACATACAAACTATAAAGAACATGAAAATGCACAATCAATTGAAGACATGCCAATGTTGAGGTAGCCTGTACATATGAAATCAGCCCCCTTGTGTGCATGCATTATGACTATCCTGAAAAAGGAATTTGGGCAGCAGCAGCAGCAGCATGGAGGAAGTAGCTGAAGCCAATATCAGGCAGTCAGCAACTTGGTAGCAATTGTGACCTAGCTACAGGAAGAGAGGGGCCAGATGGGGCAACAGCATGGGCATGGGTGCTAGAGAGAGCTAAGCAGGGAGCTGGAAGAAGAAATAGGAAGTTGGAGAGTCGAGAAGGTGATGAAAGGGAGTTAGGGTGAGTAATGATGTGTCCCCTAAAAAGGCAAAATACAGCTGATGGGTTGCTTAAGTAAAAATTTGGGAACCACTGTATTCTATTATAGTTTTCCACAATTACATGATCAATACTATATTTTTCACAGAATCCTTGCTTCATTCAGTGCACAGAAGAGACCTGCTCTGGGGATAAATCAGGGTTGTGTATTGAAGGAGACTTGTCTGCAGATCCCTGTTTCATTTCAGTCCCCTTGCCCAGCCAGTCCCAGTGCCCTCCGACCCTAAATTTGAGACTCCACTCCTCCCTTTCACCAACCATCAATTTCAGTCTCCCTCTTTTCCTCCACCCCTTGGCTCTTTGTCCCAATCCAGTCCCTTGTCCTCTCTGCATTGGAGTCAGGTGGCAACCTGCTCCAACTGCCTGGTCCCAAGCAGAAGGTCATGGAAAACACAAAAGAGAGAGGCTCCCCGGACAGGTGCCAGGATCCAGATATGGCGCAACCCAGAGCTGTAATTATAGGGAAAATCATGCTCAGTTCTGGGCACAGCATGCCAAGAGAAGACCAACTTTTCAGAGAATATAGCTGCTAAATCGAAGAAGCAAATGGAGATTTTTTTCCCCCAGGCTTTAGAACTTGGCCAAATTTGGGTGGATTTTCACAGGGACAGCAAAAAACACTTCCCTAGCCCACAAAGTACCCCCTCTACTCCACACTCCAGTTTCAAGTCCCTGCTCCAAAACATGGAGATGCTAGAGATTCAAAGAAAAAGTTGTCAGACTTTTTTTTTTTAAGTTGGGTAAAGCAGTGTATTTTCCCTAGTGTTATTCTCAGAAATAATGAGTGAACTGTTTTAGTTTAAATTTAAAAAAAAATTCAGGCCAACACAGACATCCAGCAAAGAGAATTGCCGCCCGCTGTTAAAGTTTGGCAAAGTTATCAGCAACTGAAAACAGGCCTTTATAATGGCCTATAAAAGTCATGCAACCTTTAGAACAGGTGGTTGTTATGAGAGCTGCTGATAATATATATTACAGTAGATTTCATGATAAATAAGTGGTATTTTCAAATGCCATGAACAAGAGTTTCATCCAGGAACAATGTTTTCCTTCTCCTACAAAAGAGGAAATTCACCTTGTGGCTCCTGTGCAAATAACTTTTCCTGAGGACCAAATTGTCGCTGTAATTCTAGGTTTCCTAAGCTTCATTAATACTTTCTGAAAGAATTGGAAGAAAAATAAGTATTAGTGTATGTGCAATTTCATAATGATAAAACAAGTGTAATACAAATAAAATATTTCTTCTAATCTATTATAGCCTAGAGGACTGTTCCTTACTTGCCTTCAAAAGTTAAATCAATATCAGCTCCTGATAAGAACAAAATAAACCTGAAATCTTAGCCAATAAGCAAGTACTGTATTAAAGTAACTGGCTGCCTGGTGGCTCAAATGAACCGAAATTGTTGAAAAAAACCAAACTATATTTACGGCAAGTAGCATTGTGCTAAAATAATCTCCTATCATTAGGATGTCACTGCTCTGACTCTTTCCACTGACTGAATTTGTGAAGGAGACAAACTCCTTGGTCTTATGTGCAAAGTTTTACACAACTTCAGTTTTTCCAAATTTCAGACCCCATTTTCTTTTGCTTCCTCAAGCACCCTTCCTTGGCTAGACCTTGATTTCTCACTGTTTTTCTCCTCCTCTAACCTGTGAAGCTGCCCAGTCTTTCAAACCAACCTCACTATCTTGCTTCAAAATAGCACCTCAAACTCATTCTGTGACTAGCATTCAATAATGACCATCACTTATGCACTTCCCCTCCACCACTCATGCTGACCCAGTCAGATTTAACAAACAAAAGACTGCATAATAGCTTTCTAACAAGCTGTTCCCCTTACCTAGATATGGAAGCTAATTGTACACATTAGATTAAGCTTTTCAGGACAGTGACCTCCATCTTGCTTTATTCCTGCACATCTATGTGCACAACCACAATACGGGGTTATATAAATAAGATTCAAGACAAGTTTTTGGCATGTCAGAATGGATATTTTTCTGGCCAATCCAACTAACCCCTGCATGGGCAGGAAGATGGACTAGATCACCCGTTAGTGGCAGCCTTCTTGCTACTGCCTGAAATTTCCCTGACAAAATTTAGGAAGGCAGCAAACCAGTCTCTGGTAACAAAAAGTTTTGAGAAACAATGGACTAGATGACCTAACAAGATTTTCTCCTTGTTTAATATAAGGCAAGTGCGCACTAGAGATGTTAAATATTGGTTAATTGAATAGTCAAGTAACTTCATGAATTCTCATCGGTTAGTTGACTATTCTATAGCCCCTGGAGGCAGGGCCAGCAGCAGTGCAGGGTGCCAGGTGGGAACTGGTCTGCAAGGGGAACCAGTATAAAAAAACTCCTCTTGCAGAATGGCTGCTTGTTGCCCTATGCTGCTGCTTCTTTATCAGAGGCAGCAATGTGGGGTGGCAGTAGCCCTTGTCCGGAGGTGGTGGGGTGGTCTGAGCTCCCGGACCAGGTGCAAACTGGAACTGAGCTGGGCTTCCTGCCCACCCAGCTCCTAATGCGCTTTAAAAGCAGAGCCACAGCAGGGATAGGTCCTGGACCCAGCATGAGCCAAAACTGAGCCAGGCTGCTGGCCAGCATGCTAAAAATTTTTTACTGCTGGTGTGTGTGTGTGTGGGGTGTGTGTGTGTGTGGGGTGTGTGTGTGAAATGTACGTACTCTATAGCATTATCCTATAAGCTTTTGCTTATCGGTTAATCGACAACACTATTACATCCCTAGTGTGCACCAGAAAAACTGCATTTGATTTAATTTCACAAACTTTCTTATGCCTTCAAAGCACTACAACATTTGTCTTTTCAAATTTAGTATCCATGACCAGACACAAACCCAGCAAGCCTGAACAAGAAAGAAATTGGAAGTCAAAGAGATGAGAATCCAGCTATTCTAAACACAGTTCTGCTATACTGACTATAGAATTCACACTATCAACTGTCTCTGATGTATAAATATTGATAGAGCTCTATTTTGATAAACATGCATAAAAGCTAGTCTAATTTGGCATTTGAGATATGTTAACAATCCTTACCCCAACATCACGCTTGTAGATCACATTTGCTCCCTCTAATGCAATTTTTCTCAAGTTTAAATGACATCTTGTTCTAAAAACACACACTACGTTTGTGATTAAAATGTCCAATGCAACATCACTCTCTGCATCCATTGGGGTGGTTGAAAACTCAGACTCCCCTCCAGCACACCATGAAGATCACATTCTGAGAAAGAAAATAATGCAATTAAAAATACTGTGTCACACAGTTGTCTAAAATCATCCCTTTCATGTAAATTAGTTCCTTAATTGAGATAGTTTTAGAATCTGGAACTGAAGAATATATTTTATGCCATTCTGACTCATTTATGGGATGTGTTAACTACAGGTTTTCACCCTCCATACCAGAAAACAGGTAACCTAAACTGAAACATGAGTTTTAATGCAGTGAAATCATTAGTTCTTTCATGACAGTTTCTGATAAGTAAAAACAAAAAAATTAAAAGAATAAGAAATCTTAATTATACTAAGCTGTTCATTCAAAAAAAGTATTTGGATTTCTGTGACACCAAGGAAAAGATTTATGCACTTATGAGTGTTGGTAACCTTTCCTCAAGTCAGTGCAGGATAGATATAGACATAAGGAAAAATGTTTCTCTCTTGACTGTTTCAACTAATAATGATAGCATAGATGAAAATAAGGATCAAATATTTTCCAAAGTTTATGCTTTGGAACTATAAGCCTTTTCATTTGCCTTTGAAATAGTAAGACACATGCATGTGTTAAAAGACTGTGTACAGGCAGTCCCCGGGTTACGTACAAGATAGGGACTGTAGGTTTGTTCTTAAGTTGAATTTGTATGTAAGTCGGAACTGGTACATATTGTAGGGGAAACTCTAGCCAAACATTTCTCCAGAGCTGTTTTATTCTCCCACACCTCACTTCCCTCAGTCCTTTATTCTCAAGCTGAGGTGTCTCCTGAGAAAAGCCGCTCCGCATCTCCCTGGTCTGCTGGGGGGGGGGAGGGGCACTAGCTTCGCGTCTCCCTAGTCTGCTGGGGGGAAGCACCTAGTGCGGGGTTGCCTCACCCCGTTTGTAAGTAGGGATCCAATGTAAGTCAGATCCATGTAACCCGGGGACTGCCTGTATATATTAAACATGCGTAAAATAAAAGAATAAACTGACTTGAAAAGTATTTTCCTCTTATATTAGCTTTTCTGTGTGTACTCAATGCTATGAATGAATTGTGAGCAGAGGTACCTGATTACACTGTCATTCTATTATATTCTTAACACTGTTTCAGTATAACGTGGAACTATAATACAAAAAGAAATTTAACCATTAAATGGTTAAAAGTAGTTTCTGGCATAAGAGAGGAACTATTTCAGAACTCTTCTCCCCTACAAACAACACACCCTGGCACATTAGATAAGGTGAGTGAGGTAACTTTTTTTTACTGGATCAACTTCTGTCATACTTAAGAATTATTCAGTTTCTCATTTGTGAAAATCAGTCCAACATAACTAAAATAAACTAACTCTGAAACATCATGGGGTTCAAGTGCCCTACTAGTAATACACAGAACTGTCATTTCCCACTTCAGACTTGCTTTTTAAAAATCAATTATTTCAACACAATATTGCCATTCACAATTAAATTCAAATAGAACTATGCAATTACAACTTCAACTGTTTTAGTATTTTTTTTACCAGCATGCACCCATCCTCCTTAAAACTGAATAGGAAAGTCAGCCCTGTTGGTTTTGTGGGGTGTTTTTAGATTTTGGGGTAGGATTTTTTTAAGCAGGGAGAAGGCAGGGGAAGGAGGATATATCCAAGGTTACATCTACCCTAAAGTTGGGACCATGCCTTCTAGCCTCAGTAGACAGATATGTGCTAGTTCCGCTTGAGCTAGTATGCTAACAATAACAGCGTGCACTGTGGCATGGGCTAACCACCTGAGGCCAGGCATGCCTAATGCCTTAGATCTGAGAACGCCTTAGATCTGAGCTCAGGTAGCTAGCCAGTACCATAAGGACATCTCTTCTTCTATTTTTAACATGATAGCTACTAGGGATGTAATAGTGTAGTCAATTATCCGATTAAATGATGACCAAAAGCTTATAGGTTAATGCTATGGACTACACACATTTCCCTTCCACCCCTCCCCCCAACCAGTAAATTTTTTAGCAGGCTGGCCTGCAGCCCGGCTCAGTTCTTGCTCATGCTGGGTCCAGGACCTATCCTCACTGTGGCTCTGCATTTGAAGTGTATTAGGAGCCAGGTGGGTAGGCAGCCTGGCTCAGTTCCAGTTCACCCTGGGTCTGGGATTTCACACACCCCCCACCACAGACAGGGACTGCTGCGACCCCATACTGCTGCCTCTTTATCAGAGGCAGCAGCAGAGGGCGACAAGCAGCCAGTCCTCAAGAGGAACTGGTTTTTAAACTGGCTCTCCTTGCAGACTAGCTCCTGACTGGTACCCCGCACTGCTGCCCACCCTGTCCCCAGGGACTATAGAATAGTCAACTAACGAATAAGAATTCATGAGGTTACTCGACTATTCAATAAACCGATATTTAACATCCCTAATAGCTACTGAACTCAGACCCAGGGGATCAGGAATGTCTGAACTCAGGCGATTGACCAGTGCCACATCATCTACACTGCTATACAGTTTTCTAGCTTAAGTGAAGCTAGCACATATCTGTCTATCAGGGCTGGAAGCATGCTCTCAGTTTCAATACAGATACCCAGGGTGTCTCACTGGAGCTCAGCAATTTATTTTCTTAATTTTTACCAGTATAACAAAGTAAAAATTGTAATACTGCTTGTTAGGAAAAGTCTTGAAAAATTATGAGTTGGTAAAATGGGCAAGATTTTTGCAGGAAAGATTCAAAAGCTAAAGCAGACCACAACTCAAGAGATGGAGGCCATAGTTAAGGTTAAGAAGTTGTCATAGTTATTTTTTAGTAAAAGTTATATATAGGTTGCAGGAAATAAACAAGAATTCATGGGAGCCTCAGCCTCACCACTCAGGACTGACCACCCAAGTCCTGAAGTTGCAGTGGTAATGAAAATCAATCACAGAATCTGTGACCTCCTTGACAGACTGGTAAAATGTGGAGGAGTAGCAGTGTTAGCCTGTAACTTTAAAAACAACAAGCACTGCTCATTGTAAGCCTTGGCCATAGTACATCAAACCACTGTGGATACATATACTGAAAATCCAGTAATACCTCATCCAGAATTAAAGCAATAAACAGCAAAGAGTACAATCAAAGAAAAGAAGTCAGCCTTAAAATAAATTCTCTATTCGGACTCATTTTAATCAAAAAAGCAGGAGGCCATGAGACAAGAAACTGCCACATACATTTCCTTGCTAGATAAAATACAGAGACAAGACCAAAATATTGATCAGAAATAAGCAAGCGGGAAACCAAGATTGTTAGTATCAACTTTTCCATCTAAGCACTTTTAATGTTAATTTGCCATGCATTCTTGGCCCCCCTACCACATGGCACTCTGCCAAAACTTCCAATCAAAAATCTTCTCAGACATGCCTTGAGTGGAGGACTCCAGCTGGATAACAAAATAGAAGGAGCAACCATCATATAATAATAACATATGAAAATGCAGATGTGTTTTAAATATGGAAATGGGAGTTTTGTATCATTGACTATTTTACTCTGCAGCTAGCTCTACATCTAAAAGGTTATGGCACAGCTCTTGGCTTGCCAGGCAGAAGAAAAAGGAGGTCGGGGGGGGAGGGAGGGAGGGAGGAAGGAGAGTAAAAGAACCGAAGGAAAAGCAAAGAATAGTGAGGAATAGGAAGAAAGCACAGAAGAAAACAGAAGATCATATAGGGCGTTGAGGGAAAAGAAAAACAGTAACTAATATTTTTCTACTGTGAATTATACATATCCTCAAGCTTATTAATGCCCTATTATCAGGGTGGATAAAAATCAATTAATTTTTGAAATCCAAAACAAAAATCAGATTAAATTTAAATCAATTTTTTTAAATACATCAATAAAATACTATATTTCTCATTTAAAATAACACTTATAATTAAAAATCACAAACATGCTAAACCTACACTTACAGTCTCATTACATAAATTAATGGCTATAGTCCAGGGGTGGGCAAAAAGGCCTCCACGGGCCAGATCCAGCCCACCAAGAAGTTGATCCGGCCCACAAAGACCTTGCCACTCTCTCTGCCCCCCAGGCCAATCAGAGCACAGGGGCGGGGAGGAGGGGATAAGCATGTAAAACCTCCTCCCAACCTGCCCCCGCACTGCAAGGAGCATGCAGCGCTTCTAAGTGCTACACACTCCTGGCAGGGCGGGAGAAGACTGGCCTGGGGTGGGAAGAACAGGAAATCTCCTCCTGCCCTGCAAAGGGCGTGGCGCTTCTAAGTGCTTCACGTTCTTTGCAGGATGGGGGCAGGGCAGGAGAAGACTTTGTGCACTCCCTAACCCTAACCCAGGCCAATCAGGGCTTGGGGTCCGGGGCAGTGCATGAAGTCTCTTCCCACCCTACAAGGGGCTCAACAATAAAGTCAACCACCAGCTGCTGCTCAGCTGTTGGTTGACTAAGCACTGCACTTCCTTGCAGGGCAGGGGCAGGGAGCAAGAGACTTCATGTGCTCACTGTCCCCAGGCCCTGATTGACCTGGGGGCAGCAGGGGAGAGCACATGAAGTCTCCTCCCACTGCCAGGGGCCCGGGTACCTAGAGGGAGCCGCTAGCTGTTCAGAAAAGCTGAAGTTCTTTCTGGGGGGCAAAGTCTTTGAATGCTCCCTCGCTCCCAGACCAATCACGGTGGGGAAACAGGGAAGTGTCCTGGCCCCACCCCTTCCACCTGAGACCCTGCCCCTTTCAGGGCAGCCCAGGGCCACTTTACAAATTTCTGAATTGGCCCCGGTCAAAAATTATTGCCCACCCCTGCTCTAGTCTGTCTAGCGTAACTACCAGCTCTTGTTTTTTTTGAAAGATCTAGGCTTTCAATTTGTTTTTCAGCAGACTAAAACGTAACATGTTCAAAGAAAGACATAAGCTGGATAGGATCGTTTTTGATCTGTGCTTATGTGGTGGTGAACCATAGCTGAGCACAGAGGAGAAGTTAATTAAGATATTGTGTTAAAGATGGAGAGAATATATAGGAAAAGACAACACAGGAAGAAACAGTGGAGTGAACTGGAAGGAAAAAGGAAGACATTATTCAGTACACACAGCTTCCTATATTCTCCCACACTTTTGCCACTGAAAAACTGTCATGGCTTCTGGGAGTAAGAGATTTTCTGGAAATATTTTGAAGAAATTCCCTGGGTAAAAAAAAGAAAAGAAAATGTGTCAAGTGTAAGCAGTGCAAGATGATGATGCCAGGAAGTTGCAAGAATGAAACATAAGAAGGAAAACTGCTTATTGGGCTGTGGATATGGCTTATTGATGTGGATATGGCTGAGTGGATCAACTGGTTAGTAACTTAAATAATCCAATTTGCAATGTATCATTCTTCAAGACTCTGTCTTTTTAGTACAAGTGTGATTTGACAAGAAAATTCCTAAGCTATTTACTATGTTGGATGTTACTAGAAAAAAAAGTTCATTTTGGCTAATCCTTATGGCTTATTTAATTAGTTAACTAGGTTTAGAATCTATCATCCAAGTATACCATTTCTTCACACAATGCACAAGCTCTGGAACTCCTTGCGAGAGGATGTTGGGAAAGTCAAGACTATAACAGGCTTCAAAAAAGAACTGGATGAATTCATAGAGGGTAAGTCCATCAATGGCTCTTACGCAGGATGGGCAGGGATGTTGTGTCTAGTACCTGTTTACCAGAGGCTGGGAATGACCAACTGGAAATAGATCACTTGATAGTTTACATGTTCTTTTCATTCCCCTCTAGGGCACATGACACTGGTGACAGTGGAAGACAGGATACTGGACTACATGGACCTTTGGTCTGACCCACTATGGCCATTTGTATGATTTCATCCGCAAAAATATAAAGTACCATTTAAATTAGGGATGTTAATTATTGGGTATTTGTGTAAACGTGTTACCTCTGGAAATGTTAGTGGTTACACATTTATACACAGGGGAGGAGACAGGCAGGAGACAGTGCTTGCAGGGGGCTGGCTTAAAAGCTGCTTCCTGAATGTACCAGCTCCTGCCTGCCCTCCCATCCCCGCATTGATGTCAGGTTTATCAGTTAATCATGTAATCGACTAGACACTGACATCCCTAATTTAAAATGTGCAGATTTTGGCAAGCTGAGGTTTTACATTTTAACAGTGATGCACCTATTTTCATCAGCAGTGCTCTGAAAATTCAGATGAAGAAAAGTCTCTCTCAACTGGAACCCTGAAAATGAATTTTTACTATAGCGTTATAATAGTAATCTATAGCTTTTGACAGTCATTTGGGTAAAAAGTGACATTTGTTATATAAGCAATATCTGAGCTGCCCGAGGCTCTTACTACATTTAAAAGGCAGAGGTGCAGCGGAGAACCTGGGGGAAAGTGGGAACTGCTTGAATTCCTGCTCATGCTGTTTCCCCCGCTGCACCTCTGGCTCCTCTGCCTCCCATGCCCCCCTGTGGAGATGGTGCTAGGGGGAACCGGCTTTCAAGCTGGCTCCCCCAGTACCAGCTCCTGCTCGCCTGCCCCCTCTGAAACGGGGCAGCAAGGCTGGGGGGGGGGAGGGGAGAGTGACTTGTCAAGTTGTGACTTGACAACCCGATAAGCCTAGACTTTTCGGGCAGTCTACTAGTCACTTATATCCCTATTACACAGTAAACATCTTCAGATGTAGAATACTGATTGAAGTCCTGTCATTAACAATTGCATGTTGGACAATCTATTTAACAATAGTTTAGTGTTTTTTCAGAGTATGAACAAGAGTCAGGAATTTCACAGTTGGAGGTCTTGTTCACCCTTTGGTTCATATACATAATGACAAGCTCTTTCATTACATATTGACCTGACACTGACTAAAACAAGAATTCCCTTCTGTGATATCAATGCAGGGGAGAGAAGGAAGGAAGCTGTCATTGTCTCAGTAATAGTCTAAGAAGTAGAATAAGGGATGAAAACTAAAACAAAATCTTCAGACATTCATTTTAGTATAACACATACTGTGAAAAATGAAAAGATTCTGTAGAAATGAAGTATAGTGAGCCACCATGCTTAAGACAAATAGAGAGTCAGTTTCATAGTTATTCCTTTTTAACAAAAGGAGAAATCAACAATCTTAACAAGAGGAAAAATGCAAAATTATATTTAGTTTTATGTGTATGTGTGTGTGTATATATATATATATATAAACTGTTCTTTAAATTATACATATTTGGGAAACAGCACAAATATGGTACCAAAAGAGTATAGGACATGTAAGGTAAAATCTTGGCTCCAATAAAGTAGGAATGTAAAGTCCCATGTAATTGGTTAAACATTTAAATGTGAAGTTTACTTCTTATTTAACCCGCTAACCAATAAAGGGGGTGTGCCTCTCACCACAGCCAGGTTAGAGCGGTCCACTGCCACAGGCAAGGACTGCTCCGCCTTGGCTGGAGCAGCTCATGCCTGCAGCCCACCCCGGGCCCACCATGAACAGGCACTGCTCCGGACACCCAGAGCAGCCCCTGCCTGCAATGCTCCTAGGCCCACCACTAACGCAGTGGACCCGGGGAAAGGGGAAGTTGGAGCAGCCCTCTGCCCATGCAAACTGATTCGGTGTGGAAAGACCCCTGTGAAGTTACAGAGTTAATCCATACAGACCTGACTGCAGAACTAGGGTCTTCATAGGCTAACTAATAATGGCACAGTCATTCTATTACACCAACAGCCATGCAATGAAATGATTAAAACTACAACACTTATTTTGCAAGACAGAAATAAAGTTGTAATTAGGGACGTGACTAGTCAAGTCCACTACTCACTTCCCCATATCCCCCCTTGCTGCCTCTATATCAGAGGTAGCAATCGGGGGAAAGCAGCAACTGGTTCCCCCCAACACTATCTCCGTGGTGCAGGAGGTGGTGGGGGGGGGAGGCACATCTAAAATGCAGGGGCACAGCAAGCCTGGACCTACCTCTGCTGCAGCTCCACAGTTTAAACGTAGTAGGAGCCAGGCTGCCTGCACGCCTGTCTCCTACTACGTTTAAACTACAGAGCCACAGAGGGGGTAGCTCCTGGACATGGCACAATCTGGGACAGAGCACCTCCCCTTATTGACTAATCCTGTAGTCAATACAAACTACTGACTATACAATTAGTCAATTACCCTCTTGTTATCATCCTTAGCTGTAATAGATTACTATCTGTTTATTTTCATTCGTAAGCAAAGACTTAGATTCTACTTGGACATTATTTAATCTAAATGCTGAGGTGTTCCTTTAAACATAACTAGTCATCTGAATTCAGCAGAAAGTATTCATGGCCAAAGTAAGCCTTCAGGGATACAGATGTTGGCTTCACAGCACTCTTTTTTAAATTATTTTTAAGGGGAAAGGTTAGCTTACCACAAGGAAAAATAAAAAAAACTTCCTAACCCTCTAGCTCTGTAGCAGGAGCCAACTAGTAAGTTATGCCGCTCTCAAATCTTAGGAAACCTCAATCCCTCACCAACACTGGAGTTCAAGAGAATTCTAGTGTGTTCTAGCACTTGTGTAATGCTTCTACAGCCTCAGCGAGAAGGCAGTTCATGAGTCCAATTCCTGGACATACTAAAAACAAACTTTAAAAGAGGAGGCTGAAACAATCTTTCCTTTCTTCTGATTGGTGGTCTGTTGGATATGGTGTATGTTTGTATGAGTGTGTGTGTGCATGTAATATGTTTATCACACATATGGAGTTATCATGCAGTGGTTTCCTACTTAGATGACTGACAAGCAGCCTGTGAAGAACTCACCCTTTCATTAGCATACCAGATACATATTTTGTCTGTCAATATCATAATCATCACGCTATCAAGCTGGGTAGTGGGAAAAAAAGTTTCTGCTCAGAGGTGATCATCATAATGCCTAAAGTAATATTTTGTTTGTACCATATCATCTCTCTCTCAATGTGTTTGTATCAGAGCCCTCAGCGTGGAGCGGCAGCTGGCTCCATAGGAGTGGGGCCGATACGTGCCAAGAGCCGGATTAACAGTCATCAGAGTCCCTCATGTACAACCCCTGAGATTTTCAGTGGTTACACGGTTACCTAATTAACCGCTTTTTAACATCCCTATTATATACACTGCCAAGAAAGTATCTCCTCTTCTGAGCTAGTGATTCTATACAAATTCACAGTTTAGGAAAGTCACTGCCTCTGAAAACAGCTGCTGCTAGATTAATTTTTACAGAGTACTTACAAGCAGAAAATTGTTAACATGTTTCATTCATTTATATTTTTCTAAGAGACGCGGTCAGGAATTTTAGATCCAAAAATCTAGGTTTTGGAGGGAAAGTAGGCTTTATAAAGCCTAACATTTATTCAAATATTTTCATGAAATGTATAAAGATAGATTTATTAATTTTTTTTATAAAAGTTGTGTTAAATATTCCTTTGCAGTAATTGTTGCAATGTCTAGGTTGGATTATGCTGTGGCATGAGAATCAAAAAACAAAACCATCACACAAACCAAACAAAAACCAAAAAACCCACAAAAAGCCAAAAACCTGATTCTTAGAAAATTAGATTCTTGTTTTGGGACAACTGAATGAAGCACAGAATATAAATGCACAACATAAATGGAGAAAAAGTAAGTAATGTTTTTAGTATTTATTATTTTTAAACTAAGCCAAAATCGTTTCATAGAAATACATGTTAAAATACAAAGCACAGATGTCAGGCCTAAATCATTTGACAGCTTCCATTTCACAGTGCTGGTCATCTGGACTAGATTATCTATTTTAACACACTGTCATGAAGGGGTAAACTAACCAAGAAAACCTACTTTAAGAACTTACAAAAAAAATTTTTTTTTTTTTTTTTGGTGGTGGTGGTGAGGAGGAAGAGATTAGTTAAGTCTTTTCCTATTTTGAGAAGCCTCCACTGGTTGCCAGGAAACAGTGTTTCCCATGGAAAATGCTCGTGTCTCGTTCTCCTCCTTCTCACTTCCCCCTTCTCTTGGAAAGGGACATTGAGGGTATGGGGGGGGGGGGGGGCGGCCTGAGCTGTGCTCGGTGCACACACCGTTATTTTAGCAGCGCGCTAGCTTTCTGGGACCGGGGCAAGGGGAAGGGACCAGGCGTCGTTCGGCGCTGCCGGAATCTCTGCCCCAGCAGGGACGCATCGGGCAGCTGACGTGGGAGCGCCGCAGGGCTGAGAGCCCGAGCCCGCCGTGCCCTGCTCGCCCCACTCCCACAGGAGCCAGAGGCGCCTTTACTGCGGGAGGCGGCGGCAGAGGGGCCGCGAGCTCAGCGCTCGCTCTCGGGGGCTGGGGAAGGGCCGCGGGACCCAGCGGCGCTGCCCAGACCGGCGCTCACTCCCCTTCCCCCCGCAGCCGGCACCTGCCCCCTGCTACCCCCTCCAGCGGCCCCCGCGCCCCAGCCCCACAGCGCCCGCCCCCAGCGCCGGACCCGCCCCGGCCAGCGCCGCGGGTGGTCGGCGGCGGCCGCAGTTACCGCGTGGGCCGGCGGTTGAGTGTCCCCGGCTCCGCCGCGCGCGGCCCGGTTGCTACGCGCCCCGTCGCTTTCGCTCTTTGTTGTTCCGGGTCCTGGGGCCTGTCCCCGCGACAATAAACATCGCAAAACGCGGTGGCCATAGAGACGGCCCCGGCTAGAACGGCCGCCGGAAGTATCGTGAGGGTCGCGCTGCGCGCGCTTCCGGCTTTTCCGTAGCCGGAAAAGGACGCATGCGCATGGGGTTCTCTGCTGCAACCGGGCGGGGCGAGCGAGGACGGAGAGGAGTCGAGGCGCCCCCGCCTGCCTGTGCGGGGCGCGAGAGCAATGCTTGGGCTGTGCAGCGCTACCCGCTTGGGCTGCGGCGAATTGCTCCCCCAGGCGGGCTATAGGGGGCGGGCTTTGGCAGAGCCGGGCCCAGCCTTGCCACCTGCCGCTGCCCTGGCTATTCTGCAAAGTGGCTTTGTACATCGCTTTTAACTTCAGTGGCATTTACAGATTCGCACGAGGCGTTCTTGAAGCGGTGCGGCTGAACCCAGGATACTAGAGAGACCAGGTGGGCGAGGTAAAATCTTTTATTGGACCAATTTCTGCTGGTGCCAGAGACAAGCTTTTGAGCCAAACAAAACCCTTCCTCGGGTCAAGCTCAAAAGCTTGTCTCTCACACCAGCAGAAGTTGGTCTAATAAAATATATTACCTCACCCACCTTGTCCCTCTAACTTCCAGGGCAGTAACACCACAGTAATGTGAGAAGATAGGGGCCTGGTTTTTATTTTATTTTGTTTAAATTTGTCTGTTCAAGAAAAGCATCTGGAAAGTGGAAGTCCTAAGAGGTTTACATGTGACTGCAGCTAGCAGAAAATATAACTGCTTAGAGAGCCTGACAGAGGCTTCGCTATTGTGACAGAAATGATCTGTGGCCATGTACGTAAGAAGTGTGATTGCACTATATTCAATATCCAGTTTCCCAAAATATACTGATTCAGTTACATACATTGCTCTTTAAAATGTAACATAAAGCATGTAGTAGCAGAAAAAGTAGATTAATAGGAGTATTCTAATAATGTCTATTGCCAGGGTTATTGTGCAGTGGTTAGAAAACTTTGGAGATTCCTGGATTTTGTTCCATTTCTGAAATGGACTTGAAATGTGACCCTGGAGAAAGTCACTTAGACTCTCTGTACCTACATTACTGCCTCATAGTATGTATCTGATAAACGACCTCTTGGTGGAGGTGTGACCCTTAATTTTATAAAGCATTTTGAGAACTTTGTCTGGAAAGTATTTTACAGTGCAGTATATTGCTCTTATTTAGTGCTTTCTGAAACCTTTGTATTTTTCATGTAACAAATTACAGTGAAATTGTACTGATTTTGTATAGGACTAATGAAACTGAATTAAAATTGTTATTTTTAAAAACTCTGTGTCAGCATTTGGACAATTTGTTCTATATCCAAATTAATTCCCTCATAGGAATTAATCATGAGCAATTTTCTCTGATTAACCCACTTAAAATCTTTTATCTAGCTTCTGGGGCTACATCTACACTACATGCTTCTTGCGCAAGAAGCCTTTTGTGCAACAGTTTTTGTGCAAAAACTTCTTGCGCAAGAGCACGTCCACATCTCAAAGCACATCGCAAAAGAAACATGCTTTTGCGCAAGAGAGCGTCCATGCTGCATGGATGCTCTTGCGCAAGAAAGCTCTGATGGCCATTCACAGAATGGCCATCAGAGCACCTATGCTTTTTCCCATAGGAAAAAGCTCTTGCGTAAGAAACCCCTGGTGAGCATCCATACTTGCCTTTTTGTGCAATAGCTGTAGCGCAAAAAGGAGTTATGCCTCGCAGAAGGAGGTTTGCCTACTCTGGAAAAAAACCCTCTCCTGCCATATTACTGTTGATTTTCTTGCGCAAAGGCGCACTTGAGGTGTGGACGATCCATGGGGTTTTGCATAAAAACATTGCAGCGGAGACCTAGCCTGAGAGAACATTAAGCATAGCTCTGCATCCAATAGCCCTTTTAACTTTTTGCAGCATTGGTAATGTCTTTGCTTAATAGTTATGTACAACAGGACTGCCACCTTGTGGCTCATGAAATGGTCAGAAACGTACATAAGGTTAAGTATTGTACCAACTGCTGTTGATGAGAGACTCAGAGAACCTGTGTTATTACAGGTTCTAATCCAATATTAACTGGACAAGTGTATGAAAACCAGGCTTGCCTAAAATTGCAAGGTCTATCATAGAGATAACAATATCCTTGCGCTGTTTTATAAACCTAAGGTAAAACTTGGTAAGAACCATAGCAGATCAGATCTGCTTTTGCAGCATGATTCCTATGTCTGTCATGTGACCTTGCCCAGAGTTAAGGAAAATAGTAAATGTATCCATACCAGCTTTGGCAAATGTCTTGAATCTAATTAACACTGAGTCAATGTAGGTATTCACATTCCCCATAGTGTAGGCATCTTGGCACTTAGCTATGAAAACATAATGGTGGCGTGCCTCAGTTTCCCTTTCCACACAGCACATTATGACTGGAATCTCCTTTGTCCTATAAGAAGTTCCAAGACTAGTTACAGACATTAACCGTGAAATGTCAATATCACAAGGCCCTTTAACATACTATGTGTCATTTGATACATTTCTTGACAGGTTCAATGGTCTTTCCAAAAGAATATGCATATTGTACATTTTTACAATTCTTGATAACAACAGCATATTGGTTACAAAAGTTAACCTCAACAATAGGAACAAATTCATATCAATTGTGCATCAACAGTACTTTCTCTCATGCCACATTTTTGGCTCAATACTAATGGAATCCTGTTGTTTTAGGCTTAAACTGCAGCTTTCTGGACTGACACCCTGAAGGTTCCCTGTCCCAGCACAAACAAGAGTAAGAACCATTCTCTTTGCTATAAGTTTCCACACTGTCAGTAGGCACCACAATTAACTCACCCTTATGCTGTCCTTGTGCCCCGGCTAAGGGATCACTCTGATCACACAGAGCCACTTCCCCCTCTCCCAGCAACACACCAATAACAGGCAAAACACAAGCACCAGAACTGTCTGACCTCTGGAATCCTGGCAAGACATCGACTGGATCTACCCAAGTCACAACATCATTCTCCCCAGCAGACACAACCTAGGGCCATCCCCTTTCTGGGCTTTAGCTGTATCCAGAACCAACTCTGGGACAACAGCACTGTTCTCAGCCATCACAGGCTGAGAGGCACCTTCTTCAGACAAAGGACTGGGAAGAAACCCTTCCCCCACAGGCAAGCTGCTGCTGCTGCCACACACACAGACAGACAACTGGAGCCAGTCTCTCCCTTTTCCCAGCACCCCTGGCTGATCTCAGGCACTGACACAGCTTCTTTCACTGACACACTGCCACTCCCAGCAGCCAAACTGCCAGTCTCCACACACAATGACTGCTCACCCTGAGCCCCCTCACACAAATCACTTTCATTTTGTGCTGATTAAGTTTCACAAGCTTCACCAGCCAACAACCCATCACCCTTAAGAACTTTATCTTGTTCCTCAGTTAGGACTTCATCCTGGCCATCCACTGCAACCTGCTCCAGAGAAGCATTGTCCTGACCCCTGGGTTCTCTCTGCCCTGCTTCTGATTCCAGCTTCAGCTCTGAGACATCAGACAGGCACTCAGAAACCTCACTAACAGACACACTGCTCTCCTGCATAGACAAACAGCAAACATTTAGAGACGCTGTCTCCATGGTCACAGTAGGACTAGCTATCTGAAGAAAACCGCCCAGAGTCACATGCACCCCCTTCATAAACCTCCCTGTTAGCTACAGGTAGCACAGAAGAGTTGCATTCATACATGCTTTGGGGCTGGGTTAAGACATCAGCATGGTTAAACACATCTGCCATGTCATAATCACACCACACACCCGCACAGTCATACATTGAACTCCCAATAGGATTGAGAGTTCTTCTATTTTCTTAATCTGAAGATCAAGTCTGGCAGTTCTCTCCCTGGCTTGTCTGATTCTTCTGTCTGACTCTGACATCCTCTCTGCATGTTCTCGGTCTAGCTTTTGCTTTCTTTTTGCTGCTTCTCTGTTTGCCTTAGCCACTCTCTGCTTGGCTAGCACAGTGGTGTGCAACCCTTGGGTCGCGACCCCCAAGGGGATCATGGATGTCTTCCCAGGGGTCATGGCACTTAGATCTGGTCGGCTGTTGGTGGCCCCCATGGCGCGGCACCTAGATCTGGCCGGCTGGTTGGTGGGCCCGGCAGTTGGCGACCCCTGCGGCGAAGGAGTTGCAGATCAAAAAAGGTTGCACACCAATGGGCTGGCAGACAAAATGATTCAATTTCTTGCTTATACTTCAGCTGCAATCTCCTCACTGGATCCTGCACTCTCATTTCTTCTGCAGCATCTGTGGCCACTAACAAAGATCTCAGTTCTTCATAAGAAGTTTTCTTCCTAAAGGTGATTCCTTTCACCAAGCACAAATCTTCTAAAAGCCTTTCTGTCCAGACTCTCATACTGTTGCTGACTCATTGCAGCTGCTCTTTAATCAACCGAACTCTCAATACCAAAATCAAATTTAGAATAACATGGGGTCCTGATCCAAAGCTCAATTGACCAAGTTCTGTGGATCCTGCTGACTATATGACTGTGATGGACCCGGCTGGGTCTGGGCATCGCTGAGGGCATCAGCTCAGGGTGAATTGCTCAAAACCAGGGCTACTTATAGCCCTCAACTGAAGACCTTTCCCAAATAGGCCACAAACCAGTCACACAGAGCACTTCAGCTGCCAATCTAGGCAGCAGGAAGTCTCAAGAGCAAAACCTGGCCCTCAGATACCTCAGCTCTCCCTGTGCCACAATCAGCCCCGGACCTTACACCCAGGTGAGAGATTATAAAACTCAATCTCACCAACTCCGAACAGATCCTCCTGGTCCCAAAGAATCAGCCATGGTCTCAGGCCAATTTATACTTTCGATCAGTGGTTCCCAAACTTTTCAGCATCATATCCCCTTTTTGATTTTTGAGAAACCCTCCCCCCCCCAAAAAAAACCCAACATAGCAGCAAATCTTGCTGGGGGGGGGGGGGGGAGGAGGAACAATTGGCAGTCCAGGACCATTGCTCCCTCCCAGACAGAGAACATTTACAATACAAGAACAGGGCCAATATTCAAAACTCCACAAACAGACATCATACAAGTACATGAGTATCATACATAGAATCAGCAGAGCATAAGCTTTCATATGACACCTCACATGGCCACTTTGTACAGAATTTGGGGCAAATGCCTCCAGTGGGTGCAACAGTGATCTGTCTGCTCACTTTAAAATCCAATAACATGACAAGAGCTCTCCCAGCGCTTTATGTAAACCACCACTGTGAGGGGTGTAGCTAATAGTGCCATAGCCTGGTTCACACTGGTGCTTTATAGTACTGTAACTTCCTGCACTTGGGGGGAGGGTGATGTTTTTACATACACTCTAAGCCAGAAAGTTACAGTGTAGACTTAGCCTCAATAAAAAGTTTAGATGTTATAGCCATCTTCCCCTGTTTCCTCTCAACAAGACCTTGGATTATTTATATTCTCCTACAACATTCTAATTTGGGACTGCTTTTTCCTCCAACATGCAACTAATTATTTCCTGCCTCCCCAGAATTCCCTACAGGTTGTATGCTCCCTATCATCTTCTTTTGAAGATCTATTGCATGGGCAGCTATTGCTATCTTTTTGATCTAGCAGATAGTGCCCTGAATTGCGACTTGGGAAATTTAGTTTCTATTCTTGGGCCTAATCTACAGTACACTCCCCCCATTGATCTAAAATATGCAACTTCATCTACATGAATAGTGTAGCTGAAGTCAATGTACTGTACTTTAATCTACTTACCATGGTGTCTTCCCCATAGTAAGGTCAGCACCTGATGTTCTCCCATTGACTCCACCTACTCTTCTCATTCTGGTGGAGTCTTGGAGTCAACAGGAAAATGATCGGAGGTCTATTTATTATTTGTAAGTAGACATGATAAATTGACCACTGGTGGACTGATTGCTGCAGCATCCATCCACTGTATAGTGGAGACAAGCCCTTGGCTCTGTCATTGATCTTCTGTGTGACTGAGCAAGTTACTTCACACTCTATGCCTGTTTCTTCTTCCACTGTAACCTTACAGGGTGAGGGACAGTCACTTACTATGTTTGTACAGTGCCTAGCACAATAGGGCACTGTTCTCAAATTGGGCCTGTAGGTACTATAATATTGAAAATACTGATAATTGAGCCCTAGGCACCTCCAGTTATTTTATGTTTTGTAATGGACTTGCTAGTTACCTAAGTATCCCAGGCTACACTGAAAGAGTTAGGGTACATCTAGACTACCACGTTTTGTCGATGGAAGTTTTGTCGACAGATACTGTCGACAAAACTTCCGTCGACAAAGAGCGTCCAGACACATTGAGTTCTGTCGACAAAGCAAGCTGCTTTGTCGACAGAACTCCGTAGTCTGGACGCAGTGTTACAGGCACAGTGTTACAGAGTTCTGTCGACAGAAGGTGTTATGCCTCGTAAAATGAGGTATACCAGCGTCGACAAAACTGCTGAGTTCTGTCAACGTTATGTCGACAGAACTCAGCGGTAGTGTAGACGCTGGTATAGTTTTGTCGACAAAAGTCCACTTTTGTCGACAAAACTAGGTAGTCTAGACACACCCTTAGTGTGCACTCTCTTTTTAATAATAGATGTCTAGAGACAATCAGATCCTGCACCAAATCTTAAAGTGTAGGCAAGTGGGGAGAATATCATCAAGGGAAAGCTTATATTGAGCACCTCAGACAGGGACATCCCTGGGGAGATAGAGTCTGGGGAAATCCCCCCTTCCAACGCCTCAGGTGCGGGGTCTAGGGCAACCCCCTCACTGTAGGCCCCGCTTCTGCCCCCACCCTGCCTTTGCTTCATCCCATCCCCACTCTATCCCTTCCCCAATCACCACCCAGATCTGTCCCATTGCCTGAAGCACCCTCCCCCAAGCATCACAAGCTGGGAGATTACTGGAGGGTGGGAGGGGACTGCTGGCACGGGGCAGCAGCAAGGGGCAGCCTCCCTCTCCCACATTCACCATGGAAGCCTGAGTTACCCAACAGCCTGCTCCACTCTGCCCTACCACCCATCTCTCAATCTGCTCACCTAAGCCATGAAAAAAAAAACCCCACACATAGAGAAGCTCAGTATCCAAGAGAAAATGGAAAAGATGAAGTGCTATTGCGAAGATTATCCTTTAGTAACTTTACAGCAAGCATAATGGTACCATCTTTCCTGCTTACCCATATATAATTCCAGCATCTGGGATTGTGTAAAACACACAGATAATATCCTTAGCTCAAAAAGACTCAGCTATACAAAAGGAAACAAACGGTTGAATAATAAAATTAAAAGAACAGAATATTAACCAGAACGTAGAACGTAAGAAGTGTTGAATGACTCTGTGAGATGCTGAGCACACTAAATACATATTTGGGTTCTGCTTTCCACTCATAAGAATTGTGCTGAGGGGTAAAATGAAGAAAAAGGGAAATCATGATGTTTCTGTTTGTTTTCTAGTTTCTTCCTATATTCTTCAGAATCACTCGGTTTCAGATTCTGTATTTCTATCATCAGTTTCTCCGGGGCCTGATCCGGTGAAGTGCTGAATTCTCTTTGCAAATACATGCTGAATACTTCCACCTCCCAATATGTGTGCTCTGTGAAAATGCAAAAAAATCCTTGTTTTCACTAAGGAAGTTGTACAAATGTTTCAGTTGCTATTAGCAGCTCAGATCCACCAGTGTTTTCAAAGTTGGGAGCCATAGTATAGATGGGTAGCTGACTATGTTTTTCTATTTCTACATTAATTTTCACTGGATAAGCATGGTTAATTAATCTTTTATCTTGCCTCTGGGAGAAAATTAAATATAGGAGAAGCATGAAAATCACTATATGCAAGTGATAGGTGATGGTGTTATTCTTCAATATCTTATTTTGTTTGTATAAAAACACGGCATTTTATTGTTATACTGTTTCAATGCTGAAAAATATTGCCTGGATGGTTAAAAATGTCACAATAGGCACAAATCCAAAAGCCTGGGGTAGCACAGTCATTTTGGTCATTTGTCAAACACTGGCTTTTGTCTCATATATGTTTGAAGGGTGTGAGGTATGTAGCTGTAGTGATCTGGGCTGCCGTCCAGTTGAACAGTTATCTCTGTGTATGCTGCATCCCTGGAAATTGTCTCTGCCTCCTCCCCCTCCCCTTTGCTGCTCTAGTCCAGAATATCACAGATGTTCTTCCGGGAGTACAGAAAGGCAGCTGCAGCTCTCAGGCTCACTCAGCTATGCTCCCTTCCTCTTTGGTGGTCCAACTCTGCCCTTTTGTAATCTGAATGCTGAAGGCTCCTCCCCCTTCCTTTGAAAGGATTGAACAGTAGGGGGAGAAAGAGGGAACATTCTATGGTAGTTCATTCACCTCTACTCTTGACTCCTTCCCTTGGGTAGCTACACAAAGGCTCCTTTGGGGCTAACTTGCTGCATCTCCCTTTTCCTATCCTAACCTCTGTGATCTGGAAATGACATTGTTGTCCGCAGGGATGTGAAAGGTTAACTGGTAAGCATCACCTTTAATGGATGATGGGGGCTGCTTCAGAGGAGGCTCCCACTGTCCGGAGCAGCCCTTGTACATGGCAAGCCCAGGTACTGCTCGGGTTGGGCTGAAGCAGCCCCTGCTTGTGGTGGGGGGAGAAGTACTCCAGCCAAGGCAGTTTGGAGTGGCCTCCCCCTACTTCCTTTAATCGATTAGCCACTAAAAATCACATTTAACCAGTTAACCAATTAAACAGGTTTTTAAATCCCTAGTTGTCTGCAGTGTTATAACCATGTTGGTCCCAGGATGCTAGCAAGACCAGGTGAATGGGGTAATATTTTTTATTTGAACAACTTCCGTTAGTCCAATAAAATATATTAACTCGCCTACATTGTTCTAAACAATAGCTAGACAACCCAGAAAGGACTTTTCTAAAATAAATGTCCTAGGAATTATTTTGTAGCAGGTCTGTAGCCTATGTTATACAGAACATCAGTGGTCACAGTGGTCCCTTCTGGCCTAGGAACCTATGTCTCTAGTAAACAGTTAATGCATATTTATAGCTGGGAAATGGACTTGGGTACTATTTATGCAAAAGAGTGCAATGTAACATAGATCTGTGTATCTTTCACTCTTTTGGTGAAAAGTGCCTCACATATTTTAAGGAATCAGGAGGGATATTTTTCAAATGTCTTTCTCACCAGGGACACTCTATGTTCTTCACTTAGGCTACGTCTACACTACAAGGTTTTTGCGCAAAAACAACCATTTTTGCGCAAAAATCAGCAGAGTGTCCACACCTCAAGCACATTTTTGTGCAAGTAAATTGGCAGAACAGAGGGCTTTTGCTGGTAGAGTTATTCCTCTCCCCACGAGGAATAACTCCATTTTGCGTTACAGCTCTTGCGCAAAAAGGCAGGTGTGGACATTCCAGAGGAGTTTTTGTGCAAGAAGCCCCATCGGCAAAAGCACAGGTACTCGGTTGGCCATTTTGTGAATGGCAATCAGAGCGTTCTTGCGCAAGAGTGTCCATGCAGTGTGGACGCTCTCTTGCGCAAAAGCACTTCGCTTTTGCAATGCGCTTTGAGGTCTGGACATGCTTTTGCGCAAGACGTTTTTGTGGAAGATCTCTTCCGCAAAAGGCTTCTTGCACAAAAACTCTGCAGTGTAAACAAAGCCTCAGTGTCTGTGCCTATTTGTGTACACATGCACACACATACTAATGTGTATTTAGTAAGTTTAGGTATTCAAGTTTCAGGGCAAAACTATAATTCACAGAATGTCTCATTTCTCATAGTAAGAGCTTCTCTACACACAGAATTGTCGGACTGCTTAAGCTAGATCAATTTGAAACCTACATAGTTAAAGTGGTACACACATTTTGGGTAGTCATAGTAATGCAGATAGAACTTGCTCTTGTAAATGTATCAGCACTTACATATTGGTCTAATTGCATCCACAGAGGGGTTAAAAATCATACCCCGAATGACATCATGAAATCCATACAAAACTGTGTGTAGACCAGGCCTAAGATATTTGATCTGTGGAAAGGACCATGTGAAACCAATATACCGCGATCTGGCATGGCAAAATATTATATTTGGTTGAAGCATGAACATTTTTTACCCCACACTTGTGCCTGTTTGCATAGGAAAACATGCTTGCATATGACTTTACCAATGTCATTGCTGTCATATTCTTCAGAATACATATTTTCAAAGAAACTAGGTCTTTCATATCTTTGGTTATTGTTTATCAGTGCTGTAAAAACATAGTTCCTACCCTCAACTCACAATCTAATTCAGATACAGAAATCAAAGTTCATACACATGTGATGCACAGGTTGAAGGTACAGTCTTGTAAGAGATCTGTGTATTTTTTTTAATAACCATCTGGATTGTGGAGTCAAGACTATTGTTCAAAGTCTCCACAGAAGGTGCTTGTTTTCATTAGGGATTTGAATGACAAAAGGTTAAGTAAGGCAGGAACATTAGGGGAAATATTTTTATAGGAGAAAAATGCAATACTCCAGTATAATTTGCGGGGTATGTGCATGCAATTGAGATACATGGTTTCTGTTCTGTTCAAATGATCCCTCTTTGTTTCTGAGATGTATGTCAATGGCTGCTGTGCAATTCGAAAAAGAAGGCAGTACTTCCTAGTCAATGGGTTTACATGGAATAAACAATTTCAGATTCATTACTCATCTGTGGATTACACTGTACAGCAATCAACTGCACCTGACTGAGGAAGGAAAAATGGACTGAGTTTGGATGAAGAGTAGGTGTTCTCTGTCTCAGCCCCCGCTCCTTTCTATTTCCTTGCTCTGTAGTTATGCACTGCAGGTGCCCCACAGACAGTGTTCTATATAAGCTGTGCACTTGTGTGGCACTCTGCAGAGATTCAAATGCTGCACAGCTGATTAGCAGAGTGACCACAGCTAGGTTTTTGTTTCTACTGGTCATGCACATTTGCACATGCATTGGTGCACATAAAATTATTCTGCACATGGATGAAAAGGATTAGCCGGAACATTGCCCATGGCAGAGAACTTAATTCAGGGTTTAAACTGGAATAACAAACAATGTGCTTCAATAGGTCATCTGCCTTCATTTCTATAGGGGAAGTAATGCAGTCACCATTTGTGACTTCCCCGCCCCTGATATACAGGCAACAATATCACTGGTGTATTATGTGCTAGTGGTTTCTATCATACAGAGTAACAGAGGGTGTGTCTAGACTACAGGGTTTTGTCGACAAAAGTCCACTTTTGTTGACAAAACTATACCTGCGTCCACACTGCCTTTGAGTTATGTCGACATAACGTCGACAAAACTCAGCAGTTTTGTCGACGTATGTAAACCTCATTCTACGAGGAATAACACCTTTTGTTGACAGGGTTCTGTTGATAGAAGGCTTTATTGCATCTACACTGTCCTTTGCGTCCACACTGTTATGTCGACAAAGCGGCTTGCTTTGTCGACAGAACTGGATGTAGTCTAGACGCTCTTTGTCGACAGAAGCTTTGTCGACAGTATCTGTCGACAAAACTTCTGTCGACAAAACCCTGTAGTCTAGACGTACCCAGAGATAACAGCATAGGCTTGAATGGAGACAAGCATTTGCTGCCCAGCCCTCCTTGCTTCATGAGGGCTGTTGTTGGCAAATACACTCTGAACATAAAGCCCTGCAGCATGGGCAAGGACTGGTTGAATAGTTTAAGAGACTAGATTTAGGATCCAAAATCCCATTTTCAAAAGAAACATTGGCATTCAGAGGACCACAGTTAATAGGAATTACACTCCTAAGTGTCTGAGCTGCTTTTGACAATGAGACTCAGATTTGCAAGTCACTTTGAAATTTTTGAAAGTGTCATCTCTTGTCTCAAATATGCATAAAGAAAAATATTCAGTGTGTTTTTTTCAAATCTAAGTAAGATCATCTCCTTTTTTGTTTGCTGCACAATTGCTCTCCTTGGACCACATTCAAATGCCTTTACCCATTTTGAAGAGTACCTTACTCCACAAGTAGTCTTAAATAGGAATCCTTGCAGGATAAGGTGTTTCCCAAACAGTGGCAGAAAAGCAAGTGAGTAAAAGTGACAGAATCTGTCTCTTTGTATCTACTATGTCAATGAACCTGTTGTCTCTATTTTTTTTAATACACACTTTTATACTTGATTGCAATTGCATTTTTGTACTTCCATTTAATATTAATTCCTTTTCCCATTACCCTTTTCCTGTATATTTCAAGTAGTAAATATCCCTGAAAATCCTCCACTGAAGTATTAACATCACCAGATTTAAAAAGGAGCAGAAAAATGTTGACTGAATTTAGTCATTGTTGAAAACTGGGGAGGGGAAGAGACCAAACATTGTTATGTAGGAAATCTGGGGTCAGATCCTGGATTGTTTGTACACCCCAAACTCCCATCGATTAGCAAGCAATAACAAGTATTGACTCAGTTCATGATTTTGAATATCAATAAAATTGTTTTTCTGTTTTATTAGGTAATATAAAAATGTCACTCAAGGGCTCCTTCATTATGAAGTACACCCGATTTAAGGTCACAAGACCTGATTCTATTCCTCCTGAAGCGAATGGTAAAATTCCAAGTGATTCTATGGAAGTAAGAGCATGCTCTAGTCCTGCAATTTTTATTCAGGCAAAGTTCCCATTATCTTTAGTTGTGCAAAAAATGCCAGATTGACCATTGACATTTATCATATAATAAGTGAAATATTCAGGACTAGATAGTCAGCTGTTTTAAAGTGGCATAGCTCTGCTGAAATCAAGGGGACTATGCTGGTTTGCCCCAGCTGGTGATGTGTCTCTGGCCTTTTTATTTCATCACAATAAAATTAAAGACATGAAGAATGTGAAGTTAAAAACACCACTTTTAAAGAGTATTAAAACAATTATTGTAAAATATATTTTTCCTACATCATAACATACTGTGTGTGTACATATCTAATTATATGTAATAGGTAGCTGTTTTCTTTAGCTGTATTTATGAAACCATAATGTGTTCATAGGTTTATTATTAGTTTACATGAATTTAATAGATTACAATTCTCTTGTAATCTGGATTTGGGTCACTTGAGAGACTAAATTTGTGAATCTAAATGTAAAATTAAATCAGAGTTTATTAAGAGAAATATAATCAGTAACTTACTACACTGATATCTTGCAATCAGCTATTATCCTAAGATATTGTTACCACCCATTTAATAATAGAATCTGTGACCTCATCGTTCCTTCCTATTTGAGTCCGGACTCTGTTTATGTAATGAAAAGCAGGCTCCTACTTTCCTTGTTTCAAGGGGGATTTTGCCTGCACAAAGAATTGTAGATCAGACTTACACGGTCCCGGAGACCTCGGAAATTAAACGGAGGAAAAGACAGTGTGATGGAGTCTCGAGCAAAGAGAAGAAACGTTAACAAAACGTCACTAGAAAAAGAAGAAAGTGCGCAGGGTTGGAGATACAAGCTCTATCTGGTTCCCAATCTCGTTGTCCTTACTGAAGCAAAACTTCTATTGGCTACTATCTATGGAATTTATTTTATCTTGTCTAAAATTATCAGATGTAGAGGTCTGATTGATGTCAAGGAGAGTTTTGCCGTTGGATTCAGGATTGAGCCTGAGGAGACTAATGCTGGGTACTGAAACACGATTTAGGCGCCTAAAGAAGGAGCCTGTTGTCCCCAGGTGCGGAGCATCCGCCACTCCCATTGACTTCAGTGGTAGTTAATAGTTGAAAATCAGATCATCAGATAACTGAGAACCTAGTACTAGCAACACTTTTGCATCTAATTTGACGTTAGACAAGTGATCTCACTAGCTTCAATTAAATGTATTGGAATGAACAGTTACTCCGGTGCAAGAGTGCTTGCAGGATAAGGCCAGAAATATGGGTGTAGGTGTCGAATTTTAAGACACTAAATTTGGAAGTTCCATCACTGTTTTTTCTACTGCTTTCTCGCCAGCGATATCGAACTGTATCACCACCTAGTCCCTAGTCTTGGGGATGTCTTGTCTGCAGGGTCATATCTTTCCCTGACTTCCCCAAAGCAAACCCTTACGGTTTTCGTGACACCTTTAACTTGTATTTCAGCCGTTGTTGTTTTGATTTTGGTTGTTGTGCATATCCCCTTCCCTGGTAAGCTCTCTCTGGCGGAGATTCCGT
This sequence comes from Pelodiscus sinensis, assembly GCF_049634645.1. Lineage (NCBI taxonomy): Eukaryota > Metazoa > Chordata > Testudines > Trionychidae > Pelodiscus > Pelodiscus sinensis. The sequence continues at coordinate 95,577,186 of NC_134713.1, read as the reverse complement.
GTAATGAGGCAACAATCAGAAAGCCAATGTCGTCTATTTTCGTAAAGAAAAAAAAATACCGGGTATCAAATTGAACTGAAAAAAAAAATCGAAAGAGCAAGTGAAGCGGAAATTTAAAGCCCCCTCTCCTAATAATAACAGTATAAATAACCGAAGACATCTTGTAAACAGTGCGGTCATAACCCTGAAACATTAAACAGCTCGGTGGGATCTGGCGCATCAGTTGCCTGCGGACTCCCCTGGCGCAGAGGAAAGAGCCCGACGCTCTCTGTTTATCTCAACTTAATCTCCCACAGACTAGCTGATCAATAGAGAGGAAGATGTTTAATTAAAAAAAAATTCTAGGCACCGCGAACCTGGGCCTGGGGGGATCCTTCATTGGACTGCGCTTCCTCAATAAGTAAGTCCCCCCTCCCCATTACATTGTAGGGGAAGAAAATCTACTCCAGAAATGACCAGACCTCGGATTGTCCTCCTCGGCAGTCACGGAAAGTTAGTCTTTTTTAATTTAAAGAAAGGGTTAGCCTTGACCATCGACATCAATTTGTACCTCAGAGTAAAGCGGCGCTCTGAAAACTACAGCATCACGTGCGGAGCAGGAAGCTGCGGCGATCTTTGTTGCTGGTCAGTTTCAAAGTGCAAGAAGTTGCTCTATCAGTGCTTGAATCCCCAATCTGCAAATTATTAATTACACTTCGGGGTTAATTCTCTCTCCCTCTCTCAGTACAATGTAAGACGAGAAGTGCGAACTGGCGATCAAGTTCCAAACATCTTCCTTCCCCCTACCCAAAATGATATGGTCCACATCTTCTTAATTAGGAAAACAAACACTTTATAATCTGGGGTCAAAGAGTTTTGTTCCCAGATCTGTCACCCCACACACATTTGGTTGCTTTCAGGGGAACCGAGGACGTGGTGTCCTTCCACAAACCGCTCCAGCGCCCAAAACGAAAACTAGACCGCTCTGGATTTATTTTCAATATAAAAGGTTTATTCACAGAACTATAGCACGGCCTGTTTGAAGAAAATATATCTATATATCTTTAAGGTGAATTACTTTATAGATGTGACTGTCAAAGTCAATTATTTCTATGCATCTACATATGTCACAATATATCATACAAAAGATACACATTGGTACGTTTTGTTTGCTCTCCCTCGCTTTTCAGCACTTGAACCAGCAAGGCTGCGTTGCGGATTGTCCACTGTACACGCGTTAATAAAGTTAAATATATGGGATCTTTGGGGTGGAGTCTCTGCAAATGTACATTTGGTCTCTTCTTTCGTGGTGGAGGATGAATGAACCCCCTCGTCTCTATAAAGTGTTCTTTAGGGGGGAGTCTCCAGGTGCCCTCTCCATCTCCCCCGCCACACAGACACCGACACTGAAGATTGTCTCCTAGGCTTGAGGCTGGTCAGGATGCTGTAGGTCCACATAGGCGATTTGTGTTCACCACTTCTTTCAGGTCACTCTCTGGTTTGCCAGCCACCATAAAGGGCCACGTCTGTAGCAGGAAATGACATGGGATGGGAAAGAGGGGAGGGGTAAAAATGGAGTTATCACCATGACTAATGATCTTACAAGTGCCTAGTGAGACTGTGATAAACCAGAACACACGGGCCGAATAGTCTCTCCAAGTTTTTAGCAGCAATAAAAAGTGGCTAAGTGCTGGGTTAGTTAGTCGCTTCGAGCGAGGACTCCACTGGGTTTGTACTCAGTAGCCACGCACGTTAAAATGCTTAGCCTCCCAATAAGTATTCATCTTTCCCTTGTGATTAGATATAGTCCTCGGAGTGATGAATCGCGTTTTATCCATCCCAGAAACCGGGGCCGTCGCTTTTGAGATAAATGAGAGATTTTTCACGAGGACATAATTAATACTAAGCTATAGATCAAAACCGTTCTTCTTAAACTGGGTAATGTCAAGGCACCGCTCTCATGTGCTGCTCTTCTCTTTTAAAAATGCAGCCTATTTGCTGTCCTACCAGAAGTCTCAGCTTTCTATACTTTGCTATTTGCAAGCCAACTCCTGCTGTCCTTACTCTGGTAAAAGTCCCATTCAGATTAAGAAGAGGTTTAGCCGAGTCAAAAGTGCAGGATTAGACCCATACTTTAAATTATATTATTATTTCCCCTCGTGCTATCGCTGCACTAAGGGCAGCTTTCTTTAATAGCGTTAGCAATAAAAAAAACCCTGCACATCCGAAAATATGTAGCAAGGAGTACACAAGGGTCGCCCTCTGACTGCCGTGGGCCCACTTGTTAGATGGCTGTGCCTATACATGAGCTAAGATGCAACTGTTTTTAAAAGAAATAGCTCAAACCCTTATCAAATCGCCTAGTGATTAGCAAGCTGCCGGCTCCCTTCCCGCTGAGCCCCGAACTGTTGAAAAACAATTAAAAAGATCACCCCATTGAACGCCCTCAGTGCTTTATGACATTTATTTTACCATGCAATTCCCACCCATATGTTCAAATTTAAACGCTAAACGAAAAGAATGATCTATTTTGACCATCGACTTTAGAAAAATCAATTCAGTCCTCGTAGTGGTTTTAATTATTACTGTTATGGACACGGTTGGCAATAAAGCGATAACGAATTACACACTCTCATATACATGCATACACACACATACTTGTGTTTAATTTATCTTTACTGTACTTCCCACTCCACAGAAATATCTAAAAATTACCGACCACATTTTTTATATCCGTTGTTAAATTAGTCACCTCTCACCTAGGATTTAGTGTGTTTCCCCCTCTTCTTAAAGTTCTCATTAACAGAAGAAAGAAACATCCCGATAACAGAAAATACGAAGTCACGAAAGAACAGATCTCCGGTGATTTTTTTTTTAAAACAAGGGTGATGAGTGTGCCTGCTAGTTTACATCAACAAACAGCAGAAAACAAAGTAGACGTGAAGACCGAATCATTCGTTAAGGAATCGGACCTGTTCCGATATACCGAACAATTCTAAGGGTATTTAATTGAATGAGAAATCCAGTTTGCACAAACACGCGTGTACAACGAACTTGTTCAAGAGCTTAGGGAAGGCATCTCGCTTCCAACATGGTGTGCGTAAAAGGAATCGATTTGCACAGATGCAGCTCGTTTGATTTGTCACCTCCCTTTGAACAGATTCACGCAAGAGAGCCCATGATGTTAAGATCTTTTATAAGTCAACTCTCGGGGAGTGAGGTGACTTGGAAGGTGTCTGTTTTATCCCAGTCAAAGCTATCCCTTAACGCCCCAAATTGATGAAATCATTGGATCTGCTAGCAGTCCAATATTAAGGGTACGTTGCCCCCCCCTCTCGCGTATTCACCGTAGTAGTCAAGGATATTGACAAAGCCACTAAAGGCTGCCACTTACCAGATTGACCGGGTGAATGTAGCCATTTTCATACTTGTCATTGGCCAGGATCTGTCTCAGGTGAGCAATGTAGCTGGATGCCAGTCTCAAGGTGTCCAGTTTGGAAAGCTTGGTGTCCGGAGGGACCCAGGGCAACGTGGTCTTAAGCCTGGAGAAAGCTTTGCTGAGGACCCTCATCCTCGCCCTCTCCCTGGCGTTGGCAGCGTTTCTCTGGACTTGCTTCCCTTCTTGGCTCACTCCATTCAAAGGGCTCTTCTTGGTGGGAGCCTTTTTCCTCTTGCCCGAGGCGCCTCTCCCCTTTTGGGGGGACCCGTTCTCGCAGTTGGAGCCCTCTTCGTTGCTCTCGTTGGACGTCCCGAACTCCTTGGTAGAATCCATTTTCAGGCCGTCGCACTCCAGCAATTCCACCTCCTGAAGGTCCTCCACATCGCTGAGCGAGCCCGTGGACATGGTCTGGGAGCTGCCCAAGGGACAGGGGCGCCTCCAAGCTTCCTCGCGGCGTCTCCCCTCGCCCTGGGGTGGGATAGGCTCGCAGTCAACAGAGGATCCCCGCCCCGCCCCCGCTTGTTGCCCGTGTCTGAGGGAGAGAGAAAGCTGAGGAATTTGGTGAGGACACTAGTAATTTATCTAGGGAATAGAGAGGCGGATCCGGCTGCAGCCCAGGGGAGGGGCCCTGTCCGGCCACCGCCTGTTTCTGCTCACTACATTCACAAACCTCTGCTCCAGAGCAGGAGGGGGAAACAGGCACCGAAGAAGAGTTCCAGCTTCCAGTCACACTTGTAATTCAAATCTCCCCCACTAGAGCAAGGCAGCTCCCCTCTCCTCTGCCCCTTGGAGCTCCCTCCTGCCTGCTAGATGACCCAGGCGTCTGGTGTCATCCTTGTCCCTGACTCCCGATGAAAGCTAAAATACGTCCTGATCAGGATGCTCAGTGGAGCTACCACGCAGCCGAGGTGGAGATGGATTTTTAACACAGAGCTGTGTCCTGTAAGCTCATCTGAAAGACATTTGGGGGTGATTGTTTGAGAGTGCATCCTCTTAGTCTGAAACACAGAAGCCGCCCCCCCAGGGAAAGCACACAGAAACTGAAGCCAGGAGCTCTGAATTCTGTTACAGGCTTCCTGTGTGACGTTTGGCTAAGCAGCTCAGTGCTTGAGTTTACCCATCTGTAAAATGTTGTCAATAATATAAATGACCTTAATTCTTCCCTAATTCTCAGGTGTGTGGTGCAACTTCTTTCCGCAGTTTCTGCAAAACCCTTAGAAATACAGTACTCCCAGCAGAAGGCACTGTATAAATGCAAAGTGATATTATAATTAAATGTTAAGATATTTTCTTTTAATATCAATAGAGTAAAAATATAGACCGGAAAATTGAAATGAAATCAGGAAAACTATTTACTGTTTCAAAGTTTGCATAAATAGTTGCCTTTAAATAAATGAAATATCAATTTACATAAATATATTTATTCAACAATTTTGATACATTACAATTTATTTTCTTCATTTATATTGTGGAAGTATATCTAGCTGTCTATATTCAGTTTAATTCACATCCCATTGCCAAAGACCTGCTGGGAAGTTTGTCAGGGTAAATACAGCCTGAGGTGGCCCATAGAGTGGAATTTCAAAAGAACTCAGCTTTGGCCTAATTCTGCTGCCATTGAAGTCCATAGCAATTTTATCATTGATTTTATTGAGTGCAGAATTAGGTCAATACTGAGGGTTTTCATAATCCCACCCATAATATGTAAATATAATTTTGTAGGCTACTAAGACCCATGTGAAGATTTTTTTTTGAAATATATTTAATAGAGTTTTCAAAAGCACTCATTGTAGCCCTAACTTTGTATCCACTGAAGTCAATGCTTAAATACCTCTGCCCAGAACCAACTGTAGAGGGAATTCTATAGAAAAGTAAATGGAGCCTGTTATATTTTCTTCCATATCACCTCCCGTCCCCACACATAGATCTTGGACCAAAAATAAGTCTCTCTGGCGATTGGGTTGTGTGTATGTGTGGGAGGAGAGAACAGGATAACAGGGAAGCCGATCCACACAGGATGGTGCCTTCTGTATGAATTCAGAATGTACAGTTTGGTCTCCCAGGGAAAAAAATTACTTAGGAGACTTAATCACAATATGTAACTTAATTGCTCCAGGCCTGATTGAATGCTCTTTGAAGCCAAGAAAAAGACTCCCATTGTCATCTGTGCACATTGTATCAGGCCCTTTATCCACACTCCTAAACCATCCTCCTTTCCTACAAACAAACTTAATATTTAAGGAATTCAGTGATAATAAATTAGTAAATGATGATATAGTAGTGTCATATCTTCAGATGACAGTTTTTATAGAGGAGCAAAGTATTATTTAATATAGACTGTAATAAGCAATGAAAGTATCTCTTACCTCTTAATCCATTTCTGTTTTTCCTTCCTTATATAAGCCAGAAAAAGAAGTGCAGATCTAAACTTTAAACCAGTCCTTGCCATTTGGCTGCAAGATAACACCCCTCCTCAGAATAGGATAAGTACATTAAGATATCATATCTTCAAGCTCTGGGACCTGTTGGGAATTCACTAACCTCTAATGTCATGTTATGTTAACTGTGCCCTGTTTGCATTTTCCCTGTACTGTAAACTAAACACATTGTCAGCATATCAGTTCTAATTAATGAATTAGGATTTTTAATAACATCCTTGTTACAGATTCAAAAATTACTAATCACCAGCATAGAGATTTATGAGCTTTATTATTTTCTGTGCCTGATTGTTGTTTGTGCAGGTGGAGATTTAAATGACCATATCCACTGCAAAGATTTATGGCCCAAGTGATTGATGTTATGAACCAGGAACAGAATTCTTCCCAGAAAGGGATGATAGAAATCTCAAGTTGAAGGTGCTTGTTTCTTTGAGCACAAGTGACCAGAGAGGGCAATATGCAAAGCACAAGAAAAGCCCAGAAAATAGTAAAAGGATATCAAGCAGAATAGGTTTTCAGTTAAATGATTTTTAATTGCACCTTAAACATTTGTCAGAATATTGATTAGATGGGAAATTAAAAATGATGTTCAGATTTTATAAAAACATCCAAAACACATGCTAATAAATACATTGTAAAATGCATCTTCATACACGTGCATTACGAATCTGAATTTTGATCATACTCCAACATCCTCCAGTTTCCAGTTGTCCCTTCTCTCCACTCCTACCCCATTGTTTCCAGTCCTGCTGGGCACCTCACCCGCTTTCCCTAGCTCCTAGTCTCAGTCATTTTGCACAGCTAGTTGCAGTTCTCCCCTTGCATCCTGGCTTCTAGTCAGATCTGTCTTCCCTTCACCTCACTTTGTTCATTCCTTGTTGGTTCTCTGTCCCAGTCTCCTTGTCCAGCCACTCTCGATGTCCCCCAGTACCCAGTCTCAGCTCATTGCCTCCAACAGTCTCTCAGTCTCTCCTTGTTTCCCTCCAAGGCTCCTAGTCCCACTCTTCTTATCCAATCACTCTCCCTTTTCTCCTCACCTTGCTCTCAGACCCCATCTCTCCCCAGCATTATGCCAAAGTATCCTAACACAGATACTCCCAGCATCCCCCTTCGTAGGTCTCAGAACTCTTGTGCAATCAGTCTAGTATCCTTCAGTTCCTAGTCCTTTTCTTCTCCATTCCTATCCCCACCATGCTCAGCCCCTCTGTCTCTCTGCCCCCACTCTCAGTCCCAGTTTTTTTCTTTCTCTCTTCCTACTGGGCTCTCAATCCCAATGTACTCCTTCTCCCCACCCCTCCGTATGCTTTTTGTCCTCTCTGCATATGAAGGCACCTTTCTCCATAACACTGCCTGGGCATCCAAAGGGGGCCATTGAGAGCACAGGTAAGACAGGACCCCATGCTTCCAGTACCTTCTACAATTCCTATTTTCATTTTATATCACCAAAAAATCTTTTGGGTCTGACATAGCGCATACATTTGATCTCAGCTGAAAGCTAAATGTGAGCGGCTAGAATGACTCAAAAACAGACAGTGCTATATGCTAATGTTAAACAACTATCACCATGATAATTACATACACACAACTACATTAAGAGAACATTAGGGTTACAAAGTCAAGCAATCAAAAGTTAGGACAAGCCCATATTGAGATTGTTCTTACAACACTAATTTGGCTGCCTTGTGCCTACACCTTATAATGCAGACTTTAATTACATGATAACATGCTATTTTTTCTACAAGACCCCTGCCTCATGCAGGGTACAGGAAATGAATCAGAATTTGCAGTGAAGGAGGTTGCTCTTTGTAAGACCCTGTCACATTTGCCGTAGAAGTTGGAAAGAGTCTAGTGAATTAGGTAGGGAACTGCAGGAAGAGAAAGGATAATCTTATTGTTAAGGCAGTTGAATGCTTCCCTGGAGAATTGGTGCATAAGGCATTTTCCTGACATCAGAGTGCTTCCCTTGTCAAATTTTAAGTTCCTGATCAAAAGCATGGAAATGATCGGGTCTTTTAATCAAAATGGCTGTACGAATTTTTTATCATGGGCAAAACAACATATTTTTCCTTAACCTCATCTTGTGAAATAGCGAACCATTTCTGCTGAATTGAAATCAGATACACAAACAAACAGCTTGAGCCACCATGGAAAATTTCAGGCTGAATTGTTAAAATTTGCCAAAATGTTAAGCAACTGAAAACGGGGTTTTATAATGGCAACTGTCAGGCAACCTTATCTATAGGTCATCATTTATAACTTGCCTACGTCATTTATAACTGATTCAAGACCAGACGTATTTTACTAGTTATGCAGTCCCATTCAAATCAACAAAGCAGCCCACAGAGTACCATACTACATGAAGAAGAGTGGCACACTCTGGCTCAGTATGGACAGTGTTGATTTCAGGTGATATTAACATTTAAGACAGAGCTGATATTAACATTCAAAGCCAGTGTGTGTGTATTGTGGCCCCAGTTGTGAAGATTGCTGCCAAGTCCTGTTTGACTCATTTTCTACCTCTGTGACTGGTCTCGCATGAGGAATACTGAGAATCCTCTCACCTTGCTGTGTTAATCAATGCCTTTATGAGCTCTATTAACCTCTTTTATTGGTGAACAGCACAAAATGTAGATACATAGTTGTAACAGCATAAGACAGACACATTTTTCATTCAAAGAGACACGTTACAGGTATAGGTACACATGAACAAGTAGTCCCAGATGACATTTCTTCTGTGCATGAGCAAATCAGCCAGCTTAACATTTCTTTTCACTACCATGCATGCAAATAAGCCTCAGTCTCTCCAACATTTGTGGGCCGCAAACACAAAAACGGTATGAGATTGGCTGATGCTTGCATTTTTAAAATGCACTTGCAAGAACTCACAGACAATGATGTGTGATATCCGCACATCTGTGCTACAGTATTTTATTTAAGGCTTGCAGGATGCATTTTGGAAACATTGCCACATAGCTGACATTATAAGTCACAGGCCCCTCAAAAGAGAAATATGCAAGAAACAATATATTTAATGAAAAATGATCACTGAAGGATTAAAGTGCAGACGTAACTATTTTATTTTGAATATCTCTTTACATACTGTTTCTATGTTGGCTAATTCTTTGCATTTTTGTGGTTTTAAAACATGATGAAGTTTGTCGATAAGAAATAATTTCTGTATTTGTCTTCCAATAGTTAGTACCTTGGATACAGTTGTGAAAAATGATTTCAGCTTCTGGAGAAAATGGAAAAGCGGGATGTAAATGCTTACACCTTGTTGTCACTATTGGTGTGTGTTAGTGTGTGTATTTGAGAATCACAACAATTTTCGTATTTTTTGTTTCTTGGCATGATTGTAGCACAACACACACACACACACACACACACACACACACACACACACACACACACACACACAGTGATTGAATTTCCTAAAGTCAGGCCTCAAAGGCACCCATCTTTTGCCAAGCTCAGAGCTGCAGTGCCATGTTCCCAAGGTGTCAAGGTGTGTGGTATAAAATGGAAGAGATTCCAGTTGCTGCCCTCACCCTTAATAGAGTGAGTCATTTTGTGTCCTCCATCTGCAGCCAAACTAAGCATCACATGGGACCCATAGTCTCCACGGATTTCATTTCTCTGTTGCAGGTGAAGCTGGCCGCAAGTTGCACTGTAGCACTTCATTGGGCATGTGGGGTACTACTTTTCTACTCCTGATATGAGGCCACATTAAACCTTCAGATGCCCATGTACAGCTTCACCGAAATCAATAGGAGCTATATGCCCATCAAAGCCAGTATTTGACTAAAGATGGTACTACAACAAATCAGAAAACAAATTACACACACACACACACACATATATGTAATTGCATGCAGGGACATGGATTTGCTCAACTAAATAGTTTGTTTAGAGATGCGTGTGTGTGCATGGCTCTGAGCTGGGAAAAAAAAAGCCAGAGAAATGGAGCGGGGGATAGGGGTTCTGGGTACACAGAGGAAAGCAAATGATGCATTTCCTAGGGGATGCAAAGACCACAGTCACTCTGCACTCCTTTAAGCTCTGACAGGCCTTGTACATGTCTCACAAACAATGACTCTCATAGCTCCTGGCATATCCCCAAAGTGGGGTCATGGCTGTTTGCCACAAACCAGCCCTTTGGTTTTATGATGCATCTAATAGACGGAGAGCTGTAATACATATAGAAAATATGGTTGTTTTAAAAAGCAATGTTGCAAAAGCACATAAAACTCAATGTATATAATTTAGAGAAAAAACAGGTTTACAAAAAAAAAATGAAATGGGGAAGAGAATAAAAAGAAGACCAGAAATTTGGGAGGGGAGGTGCACATTGAAGGGGAATTTAGCAGGTTTGGGACAAGACTGAAGAATTAAAACTACAAAAGAAGTAAGAGGAGAAGATGACAAAAATCACAGAGTGGGAAGGAAATATCTTTTTTCCCCTGTACTACTACTGTGTAGGTGTAACTAAGTACAGATGATACAGAGCCCAAGATGTTCCAAATAAACTAGAGATCGGAAAGTCTCTGCATTAGTGTCCAACTGAGACCCTTTAAAGAGGACTAATTTTCAGAAAGCTCACCCTCCCTTTTGAAAATCAGGCCCCTTGAAAGTATATCAAGTTGGGCACACCAAAACTGAAGAATGTAAAATCACTGGTCACTTCAAAAAAAGCTAGGTCACAGATTTTTAAAAAAATTATTTTCAAGGTGGCTACAATGGAAAAATCATACAAGAATCCTGCTACCAGTTTCAGTGTCCATGCTTTTTCCTCTAATGTTGTTCTTGTCCTTTATTGTTGTAAGCCATACTCCTTGATGCTACTTTTTCGCACAAACAATAATCCCTTTCTCTCTTGCTATGTCTACACTACAATGATCTATCGGAAAAAGGTACGCAAATTGCACTAATAGTTATTTCAGAAGAGGCATTTCCAAAATTTGGCCAGTCTAACACTGGGCCAAATTTCAGAAAAGCCTCCTTTTTCAGAAGAGCCCTTCTTCCTCGTGGGAGAAGGAAGACAGGCCTTCCGAAATAGCGCGTCTGCTCTTCTGCAAAAAAAAGCAGAAGAGTGGACGCATTCCCTGGACGTGGCAGAATTTTTCCTGGATATCCCAGGAAAACCCAATAGTGTAGACATAGCCTCACTGGGGAGAGTAGAAAAGATAGTTCTCCATGATCCTTGGAATTTTTTTGCGTGGGGGGTGCACCACTGCATCTTAAATACTATCTTTCATCCTGGATTATCCTCAAACTATAGGAATTTGCCCTGGACATACAGGTTAACACAATAGTCCTTGCTAACATATGCCTGGGTAGGACTGGGGCCCTCATCTGGTCTTGTGTACCTTATAAGATCTGCTCTGATGTTTAAAAGACCCATATATCTTTAAAAGAATGTAAAAGATCAAGAGCATTTTGAAAGGTTTAGGTCTTGGTGTATATTTTTATTCCATAAATTGAAATGTGCTTAACACACTTGAATTTGTTCTGTCATCTTGTAGACAAGCTAATGGTAGAGTTTACATTTAAATCTGAACTTCTTTGTTTATAAATAATGAGGTGAATTTATATGATAGGAAAGTATCCTCTATAATCAAGAACCATTTGGTTAGAATTTGAAATCATATGAAATTATGGCAAACTGTACTGTGCTGCAAATATACATCATAGTTTGTTGCGGGGACATCCAGATCCAACTGTTGTTGAACCAAACAAAGATATAAATGATAATTGTAGCAGATATTGAGATCCCATGCAATATATTTGGGGCCCATATTGCATAAATTTCATATATCTCTAGTTTGTGTACAACTTCAGTGGGAGGATTTCCACAACTCCTTCAGGAACCAAATACTGTGTAAGATGATTAAGATGAAACATTTAGATTGTAAAGAGACAAAGTGAGTGAGGTAATAACTTTTATTGGACCAACTTCTATTGGTGAAAGAGATTCAATTTTGAGCTACACGGAGCCCTTTTTCAGCTCTGGGAAGGGTACTCTGAGTGTCAGCTAGATATAAGTGGAACCAGTTGTTTAGCATAAACAGTTAATACATATTGTAAGAGACCATTCCAAGTGAAGTGGCCTATTGACAGTCATAGGACCAAAAAGCAAAAAACAAAAAACCAGGGCTAGAAGTTACAGATTGTTGTGATAAGCTGTAAATCCAGTCTCTTTATTAGGATCATGATTTTTAATGCCTGGCAAAGTTATGAATTTAAGCTCCTAGATACATCTTTTGAGGATGTTCTGCAGGTTTTCTTTGAGGATGAGGACTGAAAGGTTACATTTGGAGGTGATCATTTTGTTAAAATGGGTGATATGGTGTTTTTGTCTTTTATCATTTTAATGTAGGAGTTCATTCAGAAAGGTAGCATTCCCCGAGAGGGCCTGCATATACTGGTTCATATTGGGATTTTTGGACACCAACAGACAAAGAAAGGTCTTTTGGCATTAAAAAAATGTATTTAAATTGCCTCAGGGCCTTCTTTCTGGTATAGCAAATGGATGTGATCTTCTGTCCTTGGAGAAGGGTTAGAATGACTTAGGCTTACTAGGTTCATATAAGACAGATAGGTGACATATGGTGAGCTTTTAGTATGTTTACAGGAATTTCTGGAGATTTTCATTGTAATGCTTATACCTTAAGAATAACTGTGCTTGCTCAGAAAAAGCTGTGTGGTAACTTTTGGCAATACACAGTTCTTAGCCCTCAGTGACAAATCAACATACAGGTGCTCACCTTTAAGCAGACTGGCTTGTTGGGGATGTCATAGTGTAAAGTAGGGAACTGGCCAACCTTAAATTCTGTGGTCAGAAGGGAGTGTGAAATGTGACCCTATGTAGACATGTGATAGCTAGAGACCTGAAACTTGATTAGACACTCCTGGAATGGACCATGGAGAGGGAGACACAGGTGCAGTCACAATTTCAGGGTAACAACAACATACCCATATTGTTGACAAAACCAATTGCAAAGATTCAGCCCAATGTTTGAAGGTGAACATAAAATTAAGCCCTTCCTACTCACTGTAAATGAATTCACACTGCAGATTTGTACAGGTAACACCAAAACTTACATGGTGTAACATGATTTTCAAAGAGAACTAAGGGCTTTGGATTTCCACTAGACATATTAATCTCTGAGGCCCTCTAATGCAGTGTTCACCACACACTAACCCACATATTAACCACACTAATTCAGGACAGGAGAGGCTAAATATAGGCAAGAGAAGCCAATTAGTCATATGCTGCATGCTGGAGGGAGCTAGGACGCAATGAGACTTAATTGGGGATGAATTTCACATGGGCAGAAACAGGAAAGGATTCTAGAGCACCGGGGAGCTGACAGCACAGAGAAGTGGGCGGTAGTGAGGAAGCCTGCAGTCACACTTCCTGATACAAGGGGGAGCCTGTAACAGGAATGTAGGAAGTAGTCCAAGGATGGAGCAGTAAAGTTGAGACCACGTGGACCTGATTTGAGGGTCCCGGACTGGAACTTGGAGTGGAGTGTGGGCTCTTCTATTAGCTGTAAGGTAGTGGCACAGTGAGTGCAGTGATAGGGAGACTGCTGAGATTTTGGGACTGCAGGTTGAGTGACTGGAGTAACGGGCAAATGCTGGAGGGGATGTGGAGAGTTGTGAACTAATCTCCCAGATGAGCCAACAGGAGGTGCTGCCAAACTGTGAATAGTAGACCCCACACAGGCATCTTTGAAAATCCCAATACTACAGCCATAGTCTACATGTAAGATATCAGCCTCTGTCTGAGCTTGTGTGGAAATACGCGAGGTGAAGCTTCAAAGATTTCCCTAGTACAACCCCCATCTCCTTCTACTTTTCTCTCTGGCTGTGTGTGTGTGTGTGTGTGCGCGCTCTGTATCTCTCCTTGCTCCTTTTGTGGTGCTATCTAGGTGCAGTCTCCTGTAAGTGACCCTCCCCATGAGTAAAAGTTACACATTCTAGTCTCTGCAGTCTTCTGTGGGAAAGTAATGTAGTACAAAGTAGGCTATCCAAATGAGAAAGGATAGCCCAGTGGTTAGGATGTTAGCCTGGAATTTTGGCTATCTTCATGTAATTCCTTGCTCTGACCTTTGGAAAGTGTCTCAATGCCTCAGTTCTCCATCTGTAAAACAAAGATAATATACTTTTTATACACAGATTTTGTAAGAAGAAAAATGTTAACTTTGATCATTTTAGTGATGACTTGAGGATTTAACAGTAAAACCAAAGGAGGCTAGTATTGGTAACACTATAGCACAACTAGCAAGTGACCTTAGCCTAAATTACTCAAACGTCCCCAAACTCTTCAGGAAAGAAAATAAAGCATTGCTCAATGTTTCCTGTAATTCTCTCTCATTGATGACACAGAATTCCCAGGGGAGTTCTAAAGCTGTTTGTAAACTTTTCTTACACCTTTTTGTAAACCTGATTCTTGAGTCTTACTACAGGCCACGTCTACCAAAATAACTAACTAATGGAGATGCTCGGGGGAAATGATGGCCTCACTGAAATCAAGGGCAAAATTCCCATTGACTTCAGTGAGGTGAGGATTTCATTGTTTAAAGATTACCTCTATTAGCCAGTTATCTTCCAAAATGATTTATTTTGGGGGATTTTTAAATGCATCTATATAGTATTTTAACATCAAACAGTTTATGCTAATGCATGACATGTTAGAGGTGTACAGCGAATCAAACCTTGTTTGCCTCAGTCTGTTCTCAAAACCTAGCAGTTTCACACATAATAAAATAGGAACATTTTTATTGTTTTATATTTTTAAAAGGTTTCATTTAATGGGCCCATCTGAGGCCAACAGCTTAAATTAAAAAGAAAATAATGAATATTTATATTCACAAATAAATATTTAGACATCTTGATTTAAACAATCCAGGATCAGCACAGTCATGAAGATCACAGGGGCCAGATTTTCTCTCCCAGATTTGGCTGACTCACTAGGGATTGGAGCAGAGACCAACAGAGCTACAAGCATGAATTGTTACAGTTTGCATTCAAAAGCCAGGATTTGTATTTGTGCTGGAGAACTGTAATACACCCACACAGAGGAATATATACACCAGTGGGTTGCATACACACCTAAATGAGGACCCAGCCTTTCCGAACAGTTCAACACTCAGCAGTTTGGATGCTTATCCTTTTTGAAAACACAGCCCTCTCCTTAGGTCCCACAAGGGGAACTAAGCTCTTTTGAGAATCTGACATATGAAGTTCTTGCTTGGGGTCCTATTCTTTGAGGTTCTCAACACACCTTCAGCTCTTACACTACAATGTTACAGTGAGAAATGAGAGTGCTCACAGGAGGTATACAGTGCCTGCAATAGCAGGATCAGCCCCATAAGTAAAGTTCTTTGTACATCATAAAAGGCCATTTGCCCATTTCAGATAATCAAATGGCAATGATCATGACATCAAACAAGTATGAGTTTGATATGAAGGCTCTAGCTTTATTGGCTTTACAGCAGAAGTGATAAAATAAATATAAATAATTTAACTCAACAAGGGAAACTTTGTTGTTTCTATTTTCTAGTTTGAATAGCTCCATATACACTTCCTTTCTTCTCCACATACATTCTGCATTTGTCCATTTTTCTTCATTATCTATCTTTTTCTTCTCAGTCTGCAGCATCTCTTAACAACTCTGCCTTTGTGAACTTTCTAAGCTGTCTTCCAGGATTTTTGAAGTGATCCTAACAGCTGATATGTGTTCAAATTTTCAAAGAGGCTTCTAAATGGGCTGTAAAATTATACTCACTTTTTTTTTTACAATTAAATATGAAAAAAATTCAACTTTGAATGTCCATAAACTGTATTTGTGCATACAGGTTTGATTTTCTGTGTAAACAATTTGTAGCTGTGAATACAAGTGGGCACAATTTGAGAGGATGATTTTGCAAATGTAGCTCTTTAATGTTAGTGTTATTTTTATGTTGTTGACATGTAAGTATAGATGGCAAATACGACAACAGCAGTACTGTTATTTATATGGTACATTTCTTTAGTAGATCTGAAAATTCTTTATGAAGAGGGGCAAGTATCATTCTCACCAAAATGAATCACTAATTCTCTCCAACAGTTTTTATTAAAGATAATTGTAAAATACACACAAATTACTCTAAAATCTTTGTTTTCACTTTAAATAAGGAAGGCAAAACAACTCTGGAATACATGTTGGGATACATAGAGGTGTTGGGGAGCGAGAGGGGAAATGCAGTGATGAATGATCAGTCATTCAATTGTTTTCTTTCTTGCAGAAATTAGAGACAGAATACAGTTTATCTTACCCTGACTTTTAGCAAGACAGATTGCCATGCAAAACCCCCAAGTTGAAATCATCCAACCACCAAGCAGGGTGAAAAGAGCATCCTAGTTGAACACCCATAGCTCACACTATCTCCAGCTCCTGACTAGATTCTGTGTTTTTTCACACTCAGAAAACATTTAGCATGATATTTAAAAATCCTGGCTTTGCTAAATTAATGGCTAGATAAAGTGATTTATTTAGGACCAGAATCTGCCCTCCTTAGTCACACTTAGTACCTTAATCCATAAGTAAGACTACCTGAGGGGTACATTACTACTCACAATGAATAAAGGTAGTACGAAGTTCCCTTTTTTATACTTTAAGTCATGTGTCTCTTGGCACATTACTTTAGATTAGAGATAGGTGAAGTTTTCAGGCTAAACTTTTTTCACTTGATGCAGATTTGGGTCAACTGAAATATTTCACAAATAGAAGCAAAATGGTTTTTTGTTTCAAATTTCACTTCAATTTTATTATTGTTTATAATGATTAAAAATTGAAAGCAAAATGCAAATTTTAATTCTGTCTGGAAAAAAACATTTTCTTTGGTCTGGAATGAATTTCACCCCACCCCTAACTTTTAGATTAACATTTTTTTTAAATGATTTCAGGGAGACGCTAAATGATTTTTTTAAGGTTTGGTTACCAGTCTAAGAAATCAGTTATTTGCCCAGCTCTACGTTTAGATTTCATTAAGCTTCATTCTTCTCTCAGTTGCATCAGTTTTATACCAATCTTATCCCATTGAAATGTGTGAACCTACTCCTTATTTATACTGGTGTAAGTGAGAGAAGAATTGGGCTGTATAAAGTTAAACACCTCACATAATGGCAACATAATGGGGTGTTATTCATTTGGAGCATTTCTCTATTTATCTTTATTAATATATTTTTCATCTTTCTTACTGACTTGGACCAGCACTCTGGACACAAATTAAGTATTAGTTATTTGTTTAATGAAATCCAGTGGCAGTGAGCAGAAGGCAGGACAGAAAAAATTTGTGCTGGAAAGTGGTACAGTTTCTATAACACACCAGCAGTGGCCAAGTGCTCAGTGGGCTAGGTAATAAGAGAGAGGTATCAAAGATAGAGATTTTAATGAGATTTTTCTGAAAGGTGATTTCAAAAAGTAGCAGCAGATTCTAACCCTTGCTTTTTTCCATGGAAGCATGGGAATTGATGTAAGTAGCAGAAGGAGACAGGAGGAAGGAGAGGGTTAAAGTACACTATCAATAACATTAGATTTCAAGCTGATCCTAACAGTTATAGGTTATAAAATTATAGATTAGAAAGCCAGAAGGGACAACTTTGATCATCAGGATTGAGTACCTGTATAACACAGGCCACAGAACATTCCTAAATGTATTTATTCCTTTTTGAATAAGAGCAGATCTCTTACCAAACATCCCAGTCTTGATTTTAAAATTTCCATTGATGGAGAATCCACCACAGTTTATCCAGGCATTTTGTAAATTCTGACACCATTTAAACCAATGTCTTTGTAAGGCTTGTGTTCAACAATGCATTTGATCTTGTGGCTAAATCCATCCCTATTTAGCAAAGCACTTAAGCACATAAATAGTGTTAAGCATGTGCTTAAGTCCTTTGCTGAACTGGGGGTGACTAACTCCTCAGTGGGCAGAGCAGGCTTTACAGATGATGTGATCTCTGTGCATGTTTGTGATCAGGCAGAGAAGCTGTTACCTGGTCTCATCTAAGCCCATGCGAAGGGTCATAGGAGACTGTCCTCCCTGTGCACTGCGCAGACCACTCGGCCAATTTGTCAAGAATCCCATTGGATAAATAGCTGTCTCCAAATACCTTTATAGTGACAAATCCAAATAAATCAGAGTCACTTTTACGGAGCACTTCAGTGGACAGCTCCAGTTTAATGAATCAGCTGTCAGACCTCCAAAGAAGATCCCTCTTTCCAAACCCATAGAGAGCAAATCTTTGCTAAACAGTGACTTTTAGGGTGAAACTTTATTGATCCATGATAGGATATTGCATGATTGCTACTTGGCAATGTCACTAACAATAGGCCCAAATAGTCTGCCCATGAACAGGGGTCCACTCTGCCATGCTGCTCTAGAGATGCTGTTGGAACCCCTAGAGGGCTCTAAAAATCACTCACATGATCAAACAATCCAGTTCACATGAACAAAAACATTCCATAAACTGGATACTTGCTATAGGTCTGAAGATTTACACATTAGTGCTTAGGGAGGGAATCTGGTATTTCTTTATGATTGGTCCTCTACCCTCTCAGACGGGGGGGGGGGGGGGGGGGTAGGGTGGAAAAACACACACATCGCGTACCCGAAACCTTGTGGTCTAATTATCACAGGTTGTGCAAACAGTTTTAAAGTTTAATGCCTTGATCCCCCCAACCTCCTCCACAAACTTCCATCTCCATTTTTTTCTCCTCCCCCCACCCCCTTTGGGATCCATCCAGCTGCCTGCTCAAATACCTGCTGGCGCCAGAAGAAATTCCCCTGTAACAGATATCCTGTGGTGTAAAACCAATATTTTGTTTCCAGGGTCATCCCTCCCCCTCGCCTCCTCTTCCCCACCACTCTTGCCTCACCAACCTGCCTCTTGGCCAAGCCAAAACATCAGGAATTATTGTGAATCCTCAGGGTGAGATTTCGGAGTACTTTAATAGGCTTGGTGATTGCTAGCTCACACATTTCTTCTGTTCCCCCACCTCACTTTGGTGAGCTTTCACTTCATAATTTGTCAGGTTAGCAAGGCTGCTTTATACAGGAGAGTTTGACTGCAATTTAACCAGAATGCAAGTGTTTATGAAGCACTAAATTTTCACACTCTTTTCTCACTCAGCCCCTTATTTCATATGAAGATCCAACAAAGTCAAAGAGACAATTTGTGGAGTAAAGTACAAGCAAATTGGAGTGACAACATCAGAATTGGACCCTAAATAAGAAGGTTCTATTGAAAATGCTGAACAGAACTCCTCCAATGCTAATGTAAAATTCAGGTTTCATTTTGAAATACCAAACACAGATTTGAAATAACCCAAAGCATCAGGTGTGAACATTCCTGATATTTTCTTTTTGGAGTAACATTATCACAATAAAAAAGTGAAGTGTTGTAATAGAAATGTCAAAAACTGTTCTCTGATTTATATTTTAATTCTATTTTCACTTTTATTATGCTTTTTACAATATATTAAGTCTAATATGTTTTTATATATATTAGACCAGTAAGCTTTATTTTAATATTTACCTGTTCTAATAGGTGACATATAAATTATAGGTCCATAAAAGGATATTAAATGAACACACATTCTTTATGAAATAAACACATTTTTCATTAAACTTTGCAATAAACCACAGCTTTTTTACTTAGGCAAAAAACACATTCCCTTAAATAAATAAAACAGGTTTACATTGTTCAGTTTTATAAAACCATGAAAAACAGTGTGGCCATGGGAAATTAAATTAAACATAGTAAGAAAAAAAATACTTTGTCTTAATGAAGACTCATCACAGGTCTTTATCATTGGGCTGGTCTACCTGGCCCGGCAATGAACACTGGATGGAAGTGAATTCTATTGCGCACCAATGTATTGTGTACTACCTGATCCATGTGTATGCTGTGGAATGCATTAAAAGTCCTTATTGTGTGTTAAACACTCAACACTACTTTATCAGTGCACACTAGGGAATGTGTAATTTGCACCAGCAGAATCTGACCAAGTTAGTGCACAACATAATTTGTATACTTTAGAATTTACACTTTTCTGATGTGCATTGTCAACCAGATAAATAATCCTTAAGTAGGCCTTCTTTTGCTAGTGTTTTCTCATGAAGGAAACAAATACAATAATTGACTTGTTTGCTTTCATAGTCTTTAATTTAAAAAAGAGGTTACACAGAAGAGCAAGGTACAATATTAATATGAATATGGACATTTTTGCGGGATGGCCTGCAACTTAGGCCACAGTACAATTGAGAGAGGGAAGCTTACTTCCATAGAGCTGTCATTCAAAATCTCTTACAATGTGCCAGAAGCCTTTTTCACTTCTTGAGGCAGTCTCTTCAATTTGCATAAAGTACTAGAGATTCATAATACAGATATGTGCTATTAAAGGCTGATCTTGTTCCTATAGAGTCAATAGCAAAACTCCATGGACTAGAGCACCTATTGAATATATGAGCATGGATAAGATATTGTTTACTGTGGCCTCTCTGTGATTGAAAAAAAGATATAGATACAAATATTCTTTGCATGCTTTAAGACTAATATATACTTATTACTTCATATTATCCCACCAATTTAAAATAACTGGATATAGGAATTTGTCTATCTAATCTTAAAGCCAGCTTCAGGAACTACCTGACCATAATGGACCATCTTATTGTACATAGGATAGATTCCTTCCTGTTTCCAGTAGGTGGCCAGCAGGTGGCCAATTTATTCACTGAAGTGTAAGAGTTAATTTCACATATTGTAATCTTAGCTCACATACACAAATGGGGTTAGTGACTATAAAGATCACCCATCCCTCTCTTATATACAGCTATAGTATTTGGTAAAAGTACCAAGTATCTTTGGGTCAGAGTTTGCCTGGCCCTAATTGCAGCCACATACAATGAGAGTAATGCCCCTCTTCCTCCTCTCCATTTGTGAGATGTCCACATTTTAGCCTGGGGAGGAGGTGTAAAATGGGGCCACACACCTCATATTCCCAGAAATGGATGAAAAGGGAGGGACAATTGATGGTTTTGGTTTTGCCCCACCAGTGCACCAGTCATTTGATTTGGCAGGACATAAGAGCAAGGTGAAGGGATTAATCTGTGTGAGGTAAAGGAGTGATCTGTGTTATTTCCTCCTGAGGGTACGTGGGGAGCAGAGCAGGAATTTTGTCTCTGCAAGTCACAGTTCTTTCCTACAGCTTCCGCTGTGGAGATACAGAAATATTCTGCCCTTATGCAGTGGTAGAAGCAAGGCTCAGCCTACCCCTTTGTAAGAAGACATATTTGTGCAAAGGGCCCCAATTGTTGTCAACAGAAACTTCAGAGGGCAAGGACATTATTTGTAAAGCTCCACTTAATTGCTTCAATGGCATAAAACATGAGTCAGCGTAAATAACCCCTTCCAAGCAGACTTGGAGTTGCGTGAAAAAAACAATTATTTCAGAAACAGGAGGTGGATCACAGTGTTATAACTGTTCTGCAATAGCCTTATTAGAAAGTCAGAGGGAGTGTGAAGGAGTTATTTACGATACCTTTCCTGGATTCCTAAACTGGTCAGACAATTCATCAGACAGTCACATGAAATGTGCATAGCGAGTTAATACAATCATTCTCTTCTCCCCCCGTAGCATCCCAGTGGGTGACAGAGTACAACAGTGTTGGTTTTGACCTCATTAGGTTATTCTGAAAATAAATATCTTTTGATAGCCCTAAAAGGTGAATAATTAGACACAGTGTAGTGCTGACAAAGGGGATGATGGGAAGAACAATTCGATCCCAGGAGGCCACCAGCAGATGAAGAGCTTTAAGCCTCATCTTAGTTCATATTTTTGTAAATCAGTATAGCAGCTACAATGATTTAAAAAAAAATCAAACTGCATTGGTGTTTTCTGAAACTATTCTTGATCCAGGGAAGAACTGAAACATACCTGACCATGCAATCTAAAGCTAAACTGTGACAAGTCTGTTGTTTTCCCATAACAATAAAGGGCAGTACATTTAGAACAAGCAAAAGAAAATTCCCACTTTTCTCAACATTTGGTTAATATGTGAAGTTCATTGCCATAGATGGTCATTAAGATAATATATTGTGGCTGGATTTTTAAAAGAGCTGGATAATTTTATGACTGTCAGCAGCATCTGTAACTATGCAAACTAAAATTATGATAAGGGTAATCTAACCTCCTATTTTATGACATAAAATGTTCCCTGTTAGGCTGAGGAAGGAAATTCCCTCTTGTTCTCGTAAAACTGGCTAGATACATTATGGGTAATTTTCCCTCTTCCCCAAGGGAAGACACTGGTCAAAATCAGACTATGTGCTTGAACCAACTATGCCTCTATAGTAAAGGGTAAAAATAGAATAGCACTTCCTGTGGTCCCATTGTCTGACAGTTTCAAAACAAAGTACTTGCATTGCCATTGAAAGTGTGAGCACAAAAATGTGCCTATTGTCTAAGAACTGCACTAGGACAGGGGATAATATTCCCTTTCTCCCGCTCTAGCTTTCTTGTCTTTTTAAATTATAACTCCGTTGGGCAGATACCATCTCTTACTATTTAGTTTTGCAGTCCCTAGCATAAATGAGTCTTTTTAATGGGCACAAATCACATCCAGGATTAATTTGTGGGCATACCACCCACTCATATTAATGAGCCCAAACCCACAGTCCTTACCAAACCAAACTGCTATTGACATCAGTGGACATTTCATTTGTTTAGGTCTTCAGACCTAGTCCCAAGGAGAATTACCTGCTGAAGCCCACAGAGCAACCCAGGCAGGCTGACATAACTTAGACTGCTCCCAGGAAAAACTACTTAGGGGGCTTCTGCAGCCCTTAGAGCAGCACAGGAAAAGGAAGGCAAATATGTGGCTTAAAGCCATTACAGCTCCCTTTCTCCCTTGGCTGCAATTTCTGGGCTATGCCTGTTGGAGGCAGAGCACAGAATCTCATCCAACGTGTATTTGACAATGAAGATAGAAGGATAAGAATCAGAGTAGCTCTTTACCTATATTTTACCTATATTATAGACTGAGAATACTCAGTCTTCTCATATTGGCCTCTCGTGGTCCAGTGTTTTTAAAGTTTTGTGAGACACACGTGAGCTTCTTATTTAGAAAATGTATGGTGATGTGCTAATTTATAGCAGAAAAACACAAACATCAAATTCATAACTCATCAGCTTCTGAAGTTTCATGAAGCCAAAACTAAACCCAGTGCTATATGTTCTCAGGGAACCTACAAAGATTTGGTTTTTTGCAAATTATATTGGATATAAAGGGAAGCCTTTAAACCCTCATCACAATGATTTTCTGGCTTGCCTCTTATTATTTAATGTAACTCGCAAAAAACCATATATTTGTAAGTTCCCTGAGAAGACGATATTTTAGACTACTGTGAAGGTAGAACAAGCTTATTAGAATTCATCTGCACTGAATGATTACACCAACTTCACAATTATCAAGATTGGTGGTTGTTTGTTTTCTTCTGCCACTGACATATAGGGTAAAGTAAAACGAAACAGATCATGGCTCAGTCTGATCACTGACAAGATACATTCCTCCTGGGAAGAGGTTCGGTCAGACTTGATGCACAAACATTGTTTGATTTCCTTCATTATACATTTTATTTCACTTTGCAATGTGAATTCTTTTTTCCGCTCCTTTCTTTGGTGAGGTTTGAAAGCAACTTGAAATGGAATAAGATGCAGGCATAGAGTCACAAATATTGAACTTAACCCCACCCCAAAACAAACTCAGAATAGAAAATGAGGCTGTGTTTTATGCACAGATGTCTTGCATTCAGATGATTTCCTTCAACCTACATCTCAAATAGAAATACAGACCGAATAATAATTTAAAATCTTATTTGAGTAACAGAATTACAATAGATCATCCTCTCTGGATAAAAACTGCTTGGACTGGCTAGTATTTCAAACATAAGGATGGGATTCTTATTCTTATTGCAGCTCAATTCTTATTGCAGCTCAATTCCCTAAGGGCATGTCTACCCAGCAGCGTTTTTTCAAAATAACAGAGTGCACGTCTACACAGCAAGCCCGTTATTTCAAAATAATTTCAAAATAATGGGCTTCTTACTCTGACTTCTGTAACCCTAATTTCACAAGGAGTAAGGGAAGTCGAAGGAAGAGTGTTCTTCCTTCAACTTCCTGCTGTGTAGACAGCACCAAAAGCTGAAGTACTTTGACTTCAGCTGCACAATTAATGTAGCTCAAATTGCATATCTTAATTCAACTTTAGCCCATAGTGTAGATGTACCCTTAGGTACTTTTGAGAATCCTACCCTAGAATTCTTAAAGTTAGACACCTACATGCATAGTTAGGCTCCTAAAAAAGAAGTGGCCCAATTTTTAGCAGTGTAAGCACCCACTGCTCCTACTGACATGGCTGAGTTAGAACTATAATATTTGGCCCATAAAGAAGATCCAGCTATTCTCAAACCCCAAGATATTGCTTGCTATCACATTTTCCCATATTGTGGTAGATAATATACAGAGTGTAAACTAATGAAAGTTGGTAATTGCTTGGCTATACCTTTATGAGGGATATCAAACAATTGTAATACTTCCCATGATATTATTAGAGATGTTTTCTTCAAGTCGCCATCATTTTCCACACAATGTCTGGCGAGGTGCTAAACTCTTTGACCCTGAACTTCTGCAAGGTGTTCAATACTTTGACCCTAATCCAGCAAAGTATCCAAGCATGAAATTGACTGCTGCTCAGTACCAGGCAGAATCAAACCCACATGCATATATGTCACCTGGCTTGTGATTAATTTCTTCTCACTGACTTTTCCCTGTTGTTCTACTCCTTCAAGGGAGGATATCTGGTGGGAGTAACCCACCTTCTCTTCACATATTTGTCTCCAATTGCTCAGTCACAATCCAGGTGGAACTTTTCAGTTTCAAGAGTCCTTCTCTCCTCCTTTACAAGGATAACATGTTATTTCATGTATTTATTCTCAAGCTTCCTGGCCTTCTCTCTACAAACGGTGATAAAGCTACAGCTACCTGCAGTCATTGGTACCAGAACTGAGGGGGGAGGTAGGAGGCCAAGCCTCTCACTGCCCCACCTGTTAACAATTGAAACATATGCCCGGTGGGAGGGGGGAAAACCCCCATGATCATACTTCAACAGCCATACTGCTGGGAGAATTCTGTGCCCTGCAGATCTCTTCCCCTGCAGAATACTCAGGAAGGCACTGCAATTACACACACACACACACACACTCATCAGGGGCTTCTGTGGTGCCAGAAGTGAGGGTAGCTGGCTCACTGCCAGAGCTGCAGAGATGGAAGGGGCAGTTTGGCCTTGAGTACACAACTTCTATAAAGGTTCCAGGATCCTTGAAGTCAGCTTTTCCTTCTCTCACACAGCCCCAAGCTCTCTCCTGTGCCTGCTTCCCTCTCTGACCATAGGCTAGTAGTTCATCTTTCTGTACTCTGAATTATTCAGCCCTCTACTGGTTGGAGGCTGACCTGGGTAACCATACACTCCACTGGCTACCTCCTTTCTCTTCAGTTCTTCTTGGACCACGGGGAGGAAGCCAGAATTGATCCCCAGGTTCATTAAGATTCTGTTTGAAGCAAAATCTTGATGTGGTATGATGCAACCCAATTTGCACGGAGTGAAGCAATGCTAATTTGAAGGTGATGTGAATAAACACATGGCAATGCATTTCCTAAGCCTCAGTTCTGTGATCTGTGAGCTTTATTGCAGAAAAGAAATCTCTGCTGTCTACACTGGCCCTTTTGCGCAAAAGTCTTTCGGAAAAAGACTTTTGCCCGAACGGGAGCAGCATAGTATTTCCGGAAAAGCACTGACGATCTTACATGAGATCATCAGTGCTTTTGCGGAAATTCAAGCGGCCAGTGTAGACAGCTGGCAAGTTTTTCCTCAAAAGCAGATGATTTTGTGGAAAAACTTGCCAGTCTAGACACAGCCAAGCTGTATACTCAGGAAGAGAACATAAAAGGTACTGAAAAGGAGCAATGAATATCATTTTATTACCCCTTCTGCATTGCCTGCCTACATAGGTCCAGACTCTCTTTTGTTTTGACATCTGCTGAGTGCAAGACTGGGTGCAGTGAGGAAGACAATGGCAATTCTCCAATTCTTAAATTACCCCTAACCCAGTGCACATTAAAATCCAGTTCACACCAGTTGACTCTGTTCCAATGGGAACCACGTCATATGCCAGTGCAGAATTAGTGGAGCACAAACACTGTGCCATGTACCCTACACCAGAGCAGAAGAGGGTAGTTGGCATAGGAGACAGCTATTTTGACTTTATGTCCACTTAGAGCTTCTCCGTACATATGTAGGGAATTATCAGCTACCTAGTTAGGGCCAGAACCTGACCACTTTGTTCTGTGTAGAAGTGGAAATAGGCCAGAATAGGGAAAATAATCTGGCCTGTAGGGCTAAACCTACAGATCAGATGCTGATGCCACTTGCATAACTGTAAATGTTCTATCACTCCCAAATTATACCAGTGTAAATGAGCTCAGAATATGGTCCACAGGGGCAAATCCTGATGTGATTGAAGGCAATAATAAAAGGTTCATTGACTTCAGTAGGACTAGAACTTAGCCCTTTCCTTCTCCTACTGATATTTGACTACAGATGCAGGATGGGAACATTTAAGTAGCAAACCAATACATAGTTTTATTTTGCCATGACAATCTGTTGGTATCCTGATTAACTATGATAGGTTTTTCATTGAGAAATATTATGTCGTCATTCATATGAAAGTGATGCTATCGTAACCCACTTTTTTGGCACAATGTTGTGGTTTCTTTATTTTTGTCAGTCAGAATGAAGCTGTAGAATTTAAATATTATATGTGAACAAAAAGTAATGCTTATGTTCTGCTGTTAGATGTTCCAGTATTTTTTGTTTATTTAATAATTTTCTGGAATAGCTCACAGACATTGGCTTCCATTACTCAAATATTTCATCTAGATTCAACTTTATAGCTGTGCTGAAATATAACTGGTAATCTGGCCTAAACCAGAAGGCAGCCAATTATATTCACAGGAAAACATTAATCTGAGCTGAAGAATTTACAGCACATGTGTGCAATCTTTCCTTCTTATGCATACCACTCTTGTTCATCCTCTCCACCCCTCCATGTTTCACTAGTCTATCAAGACAGTGCCAACTTCAACAGCATTGTCCAAAGGAAAGGAAAAATTAACACATGGTTTGCTTTTCTTTCATGCATTCTGAACCTGGGCTTTGAAACGAATGAGAATTTGGTTTTTCCTGTTGGAAAAACCATGAAACATACTCTTAATCCTTATTTCTAACATATATAGGTACAGAGCCAGAGGGAGGCATGATTTGAGAGAGAGGTGATTGGATAAAAGTGGGGCAGGGGGGAGTACCACGAGGTTATATGGGAGCAGAGATCAAAAGTTGGGGGCAGGAGCAAAGCAGAGGCAGAGATCTACAGGCAGTGGGCACAGAGGCAGTAAGATCTTCAGCTACTGGAGAACACTGCCTTCCAGAACCTGGAATTGAATCCAAGAGGCTTGAGTCTTTGCATTCCTCTGCTGTCAACAAATAGCCGTGACTCCCACTGGCTTGTCCAGGATAACAGTCTACTATAGCTATCGGCTACTCTGTTATCTCAAGTGATAGAGGTCTGGATTCTGTACTGTATCTAAAATCCAAACCCTGCTAAATACCCAAGATGGAGGTCAAAATGGTTCCACATGATGGAATTTCTGGGAGATTTTCCAGGGTTATATTTAAATTAGGACATTTAAAAAAACGACAACAATCGACTTTAAAATAATGCTAAGGCTTCAAAGCCACGCATGCAAGAGTTAGAAAATGCCAGAATTATAGTTGGCCATGCAATTTTACTTTGGTCCCTTTATGTATATGCAGTAGGATACAGTCAATTATATGGCCACTTACTTTTTTTCCACAAGGACTCCTGCTTCTTTCAGTGCACAGGATGGACTTGCTCTAGGGATGAACCAGGGCTATGTAAATTAAGAGGCTGTTGTCTCTAGGATCACTGCTTCATTTGTTGCAGAAGTTGGAAGGTGTGTTGTGGATGAAGACAGGAGCTGAACAACAAGAAAGGATTCAGGTCAATGCGGTTGAATGTTGTCCTGGAGAACTAGATACTGTTTCTCCCTCTGCCACAAGGCTGTCATGTGTGGTTGCACAATTTACTTTCATCAAACCTGTCACAGGTGGTCACAAACTGTACATTCCTCATTTCTGGTTGCCTTTTCTTTTTGGGGTTACCAGTTCCGAAATGCCTCTTCCCTTTTTCCAGGGAGCGACTGCAGTCCTCCCTTTCTCCTGGGTATGTCTTTCCTTTCTCCAGCAATCTCTTCTCCATTCAATTCCTGGGCTTTAAAGGATACACCCCTCAGTTGAGTCTCCTCAGTCAGCTGCTGAGTGGGTTAATTGGCCCATCTAGCTTGTATTTAACCCTGCATGGTGAGTGTGGGGTAGTCACCCCATCACAGCTTGATATGTAGTGAAAGTTGTATAAGTAATCACAACCTTCATTGTTAAAAAAATGCTATTAGGGGAAGGTGGCTAGGAAAGAGACTGTGAGGGGTTTTCTTGAGCTGGAAAAGAGGAGACATGCTTTCATTGGCTAACCAGGATCCAGGGTTACTGACCTGTCATTATGACAACTCTTGTCTTCAGAGGTATTGTGCAGCTTGGATACCAAGTTAGACTCATTCTGCCCCTTGTTACCTTGGCTGAACTTCTTTACTGGACCAGTAGAGTGCTGTTCCCAGCTTCAAGAATGTCAAGCATGCCCATATGAACATCTGTGTAACATAGTCTTCAGAGAGCAAGGTGTCCTTTCAGTTCAGTCCCTCATCTGAGGGTGGGATTAGCCTTACCCCAGGTTTGCAATGGCTTTGACTTCTTATCAGGGGCATTTTAGGACCTTGTCCAGGAGCCCTCAGGCGAAGTGTGTCTTCCTACCTATTCTAAGCCGGTTTACTCCCTTTTAAGTTTTCTCTCCTATTGGACCATTTTCTGCAGGCCTGGAGGGGAAAGGCTGCCTGGGCCCAGGTTTGTCCTTTAATCCCTTCAGGTTTGCACACCCCATCACAGTCTGAAATGCTGAAATGAAAAGGGGTGCATGGTCAGGCATGGGGCAATTAGTGGCAGTATGAATGAATGTTGGTTATGTTTTATTTACGATTGCAAACTGCATTTATGAATTGATTTTTTGAAGTTCCCCTTGCTGACAAAGTGATTGTGACACATTAATTTCAGTAGTGTATCCTGTTTTTGTAAATGGTTAAATAAAGGTTAAATAAAGGTGTGTTAACGCTAATCTCAGAGTATATTGTTTATATAAGTTTGGGTACTTTTGGGCTAGACCCATTGCGTAGAAAATTAATTGAGGTTTATTCCTGGAGGCTTCCAAGGAATTCTGGGGGAGGAGGAGTGCACAGGGCCCAGCCAAATGGAGGCACTGCCAAAATGTATTTACTTATAAGTAAAATGACTGCAGCAGACAAGTGAATAGAGGATATTCACTATCCTGCTCCACCTCTGGGATTCTCAGGAACTCCTTTACTATCAATACTACCAGGTGCCTGAGCACACAGATGGGTGTTAAAAATAAAGTTCTATGAAGTAGTATGTATGTTCTTTTGTTTTGCTTCTTGTCATTTAATTCATAGTTATGTTGAGATTTCTGCATAACCCAGGAAGGAACAGGGAGGATTACAAGTGCAGAGCTCCACGACAGCAAAATTGCCCTACATTTTCTAGACCTTTAATTGCTCTTTTATCAAATGTGAATGAAATATGACTATTTCATTTCACCTGCCTCAGGTTTAAGTGATGATAATTCATGACCCTTTAAGGTCAGATAGGATTTGTATATGCAAGGAAAGCTGTTTTAGGTCACTTTTAGAAGTTTATAAGGTACAGGAATTGTTATATGTATAATGCTATTGGGTGAAAGGAATGACAGAAGTGGCCCTTTATGGCACATAAGAAACTGTACAAATTATGACCTCATCATAATGCAATCACTGAATGTGGCACATACTAGCATCCTTCTTAGCAGTCTCAGCAGGCAAACTAGAAATTGAATGAGCATAGAGACTGAACTCCCTTCTCACCACTAGAGGAGGCCTATCCAGAAATGGTTCAGGTATAGGCTAAAGCAGTGCTGCTAATGTTGTACCTATTCTAAGGCTAAGAAAAGAACTCCATTCGCAAGATACTATTTTCTCATTCCTACGCACATACACACTTAGGATTCATATTTTAAAATACAATAGTTATTTAAGTATGTATTAAATTACATATGTATGCATCCAGGCAAATTATTAAAAGTAAAGTTCTATGAGGTAGTGTGTATGTTCTTTTGTTTTCTCCTTGTCGTTTAATTCAGAGTTATGTTGAGATTTGAGATGAATCTTAAGTAGTTTTTTGGCATCAAGACGTGCAAAGTTTTAACACAATGCTTTTGCTTATGGATTTTGGCAACACTTATTCCTTGCATGTTACTTGTGGATCTCAGGGAAAAAAATGTGCAGAGCTGCATTTGTTTCTTGGCCTTATGGATGCTATAAAAGCTATTTTAGTGCTTATTCTTTGCCAGCTATTCAGAAAAATGTAATGTTACTTGAATTTTATAAATACATTTCTATAGGACTGTTTTATGTTAGTATAGGTACTTTGGTCTTTACATTGAAAAAGCAATTCAGAAAACTTGTATTTGTGAAAACCAAGGAAGCACATGTGGTATGTTTGCTCAGGTATATTGAAGACTTTCCTTCCACAAGGAATAGCAAAACAAGAGTACAATTTATGGACGTGAAGCAATTCTTATTTAGGCAATAGAAGTTTTGCCATTGATTTCAATGGGAGCAGGATGTAGCATGAACATGAAGGGTTGCACTTAGATAGTAAACTCTTCCTAGACTATAAGGTCTTTGGGCGAGAGCCTGACTTTTCGTTATTTGAATAGACTATACCTAGCACAAGGAGACCCTGATCTCTAATTGGGGGCTGTAGACACACACTACTGCAATAAAAATATAATTACTATATTTATGAATTTGTTAAAAGTAGTATATTATATTTATTAATTTGTTACATCACAAAGCTGAGCACACTAACAATTTGCAGTAAGATGTCAGGTGTAGGAAATATGTCTGCTGCCTAGTATATAAGGGTATGTCTACACTTGCCCTCTAGTTTGAACTAGGGAGGCAAATGAAGCATATTGAAGTTGCTAATGAAGTGCGAGATTTAAATATCCCATGCTTCATTAGCATATTCACAGCTGGTCACCATTTTAAAATGCTGGTAACCTGAATTAACTTGCCGCAGTAGACGTGGTAGTCAATTCAAAACCCTTCCCTCGAATCAACTGTTACTCTTTGTGCAATGAGGAGTAACAGTTAATTCGAGGGAAGGGTTTTGGATTGGACTACTGCTTCTACATACGGTGAGTTAATTTGGGCAATCGGCATTTTAAAATGGTGACCGGCCGTGAATATGCTAATCAAATGTGGGATATTTAAATCCCGTGCTTCATTAGCAACTTCGGTATGCTTCATTTGCCTCCCTAGTCCGAACTAGGGAG
The DNA here is from genome assembly GCF_049634645.1 of Pelodiscus sinensis. Lineage (NCBI taxonomy): Eukaryota > Metazoa > Chordata > Testudines > Trionychidae > Pelodiscus > Pelodiscus sinensis. Next base: position 95,545,647 of record NC_134713.1, on the reverse strand, counting down.
CAAGTGTAGACATACCCTAAAACAGAAGCTGATCCATTTTCAACATATGATAGGCAAGTGTTTCTGGGTGACTGGTCCCTGCAAGGAGAAAGGAGGCCAGCTAAACCTCTGTCATAATTAACTGTCTCCCAGCCAGAGACACCAGGGCTAGTGGGTATGGGGGATATTAACATCAAGTCTTGACAGAGGATGTTGTGAAGACCAGGACTTTAACAGGATTCAAAAAAGAGCTAGATAAATTAGTGGAGGTTAAGTCCATTAATGGCTAGAGGTAGAAATGGTGTCCCTAGCCTCTGTTTGTCAGAGGCTGGAAATAGATGACAGGAGAGAGATCACATGATGATTCCCTGTTCTGTTCTCTCCCTCTGGGGCATCTGGCATTGGCTACGGTTGGAAGACAGGATACTGGGTTAGATGGACCTTTGGTCTGACCCTGTATGGCCGTTTTTATGTTCTTATGTCAGGCCAGGCTTGGGAGAGGCTCAGATAAGCCCTCAAGTTGCAGCACGGGTTTTCTGCAAACTTTCTGGATACCGGGGCTAATGGGATGCGGTATTAGCATGGTGAACACCCGGGCCTCATAATAAAAAAGCTTGAGAAAATAAACTCAGGAGCAAGCTGTGATAGGAATGCCATATGGGAAGCCTTGTGAGGTAGGGTCTGTAGAAAGTAGGGAGGTCCCCAAGGGAGTTTTTTTGGGAGTTGAGATATTAGGAAAAGGTCCTCCAGGGAGAAACACTGGAAGGCAATGCTCAGTTAAAATGAGTTAAGAACACTCCAGGGTTTACAAATAGGGGCAAAAAGTCAGGAACTTCTTCTAGTGAATGATACCCTTCAGGGTGAAAGCCTAATATAGCACAGAAAAGGATTGTAAGGTAGCCCAGAGGGTGGGCTGAAGGATAGCACAAAACTGGCAGAACAACACTTTCTTTGTCTTTCAGTTGGACTTTTGCTGGGGAATTGCACTTTTAAGTGTGACCTGGCTGGGGACAGAAATCACACAGAAGACTTCTATAGAGCCAGGTGCACTGACGAAAGGGGATTCTAGAGCAGAAGAATTCCCGAAGTGTTGCATGCTGGCCCAAGGTGTTGCAAGCTTCAAAAGGGTTGGATTTCAAGCTCAATCTGCATGAGCATCTAAAACTTCAGAAGCTTTTTATCCCTCCTAAAACTGGGCTGGAAGTCTCAAGGGAACAGACTGACACTTTGTAGTGCTTTCAGGTCCAGCCATGGCTATTCATACAGCAAGAACAGCTTCTTTTGTGGTATGTTAGCGCTTCTAATTCCAGGGAGGGAGGACATTTTTCTTCTTGAAATGGCCAAAGGTTCAAGGATATTCTTAGTTTTGAACCTATTTACTCATTGTCGCAGATGACAGTAAGCTAGGAGAAGTAGGAGGGTAGAGATAGGGTCCAGAGTGAACTAGACAAGTTGGAGGTTTGGGCCAAAGGAAATCTGATGAGGTTCAATAGGGACAAGCACAGAACCTGATCCTGGGATGGAAGAATCCCAAGCACGGCTACAGGGAACCGACTGGCTAAGCAGCAGTTCAGCAGAAAAGGACCAGGGAATAATAGTGGATGAGAAGCTGGATATGAGTTAACAGTGCACCCTTGTAGCCAAGAAGGATAATGGCATATTAGGGTGCATTAGGAGGAGCACTGCTAGCAGATCTAGAGAAGTTATTATCCCCCTTTATTTGGCAGTGGTGAGGCCATGTCTGGAGTATTATGTCCAGTTCTGGGACCCCCATTACAGAAAGGATGTGGACACATTGGAGAGGGTCCAGCAGAAGGCAACAAAAATGATTAGGAGACTGGAGCGCAGGACTTATGAGGAGAGCTGTCTACACAGCTCCTTCTTGTGCAAAAACTCCTTCTGAGGAAGAGCCGTTTTTCTGGGGAAAAATACCCGGAAAAATAGCTCTTGCGCAAGAGGGGGTTTTTGCACAAGAAGGAGCTGTGTAGATGGCTCCTTTTTGCACAAAAGCCTCTTGTGCAAAAAGCGGCTGCTTATTAATTATGCAAATGAGGCTTGGCAATAGTCCACGCTTAGCCTCATTTGCATTTTTCTTGCACAAAATCAGCACAGTGCAGACATAGCCTGAGGGATTTGGGCTTGTTTAGTCTACAGAAGAGAAGAATGAGAGGGGATTTGATAGCAGCCTTCAACTACCTGAAGCGGGGTTCCAAAGAGGATGGAGAGAGGCTGTTCTCAGTAGTGACAGATGACAAAATGAGGAGCAATGGTCTCAAGTTGCAGAAGGCAGGTCTAGGTTAGATTAGGAAAAACTATTTCATTAGGAAGGTGGTGAAGCACTGGAATGGGTTACCTAGGGAGCTGGTGGAATCTTCATTCCTAGAGGTTTTTAAGTCCCGGCTTGACAAAGCCCTGGCTGGGATGATTCTGGCTAGGTCTACGCTGCAATGTTAAATCAGAAAAAGAAACACAATTTGCAGTACACAAATTGCATATCTTTTTCTGATTTACTTTCAAAAGAGGCTTTTCCAAAATTTGGCATGTCTACACAATGCCAAATTTTGGGGAAAAGTGCTCTTTCAACATGTTCCTGATTCCTCATAGAACAAAGGAATAGTGTCTGCGTTTTCAAAAAAATGTTCGGAAAAGCGAATGGGTTCCTTGGACGCAGAGTTGCTTTTCCGGGATACCTCCTCAATCCCAGAAAAGCAATGCAGTCTAGACATAGCCTTAGTTAGGACTGGTCCTGCTTTGGGCAGGGGGCTGGACTCTATGACCTCCTGAGGTCTCTTTCAGCTCTATGATTCTATGATTGTTAGGTTCAGTGTAATAACTTCTCTTTGGAAGAAAAAGAAAGGCAAATGAACGTCATGAATTTTTGAACTAAGGCTGAGATTTAATGCTCCACATTCAGAAGGTTAGGTGCAGGACTCATAGCCCAGAAGGAGGAGAGCAAAGACAGCTTTAAGTCACCTATGTCTCTGAGGTTCTAGGTTGTTCCATGGACCAGTCTGATCACTGGAGTGCAGCAGCCTCCTAAATTATGCCTCTTAATTGCTCTGTCCCACTCTGTGGCAATTCTCTGCTTCCAGTCCTGCCATTAACACTCTTCGGTAGTGGAAGGGGGTGAGGAGGAGAAAGCATAACGACATTTAATTGCCACGGTCCTGTGTGGTGCCCATGCCGGGAGAATTCTCTCTAGAGTACATGTAGGAGCCACAGCTTGGGATAGAGACTGCTTGATACTGAGGTAAAATTTGGACCCCGGCAAATGAGACCCATTTTGAGAGTGCAGTGATTTCCAGAGGCTCCAAGGTGATATCTGTTCTCTAGGATTTAGTGAATGTAGTTGTCTGCCAATATTGTTCTCTTTAGATTTGCATTAGAACCAATGAAGTCTTCAGCTGGTGTGAACCAACAAAGTTTCATTAAGTCAGCCGAGCAGTGCTTTCTGAAAATCTTTGGCCTGGCTATTTTGAAGTAATGGTTAATAGTTTGCTGAAGGATCAGACATTAATTTCTGCATGGACATCTAATTATGTGACATCACTTTTATTAAGATGTGTCTACAAATAAAGATGAGAATCTGCAGGGAGGCCAGCAGACTTGCCAGGTCTCTGGGCATGGCAGAGTGGAGTGAAGGCTGGCTCTATGCTCCTGGAAGGGACAGGGCCTCAGGCAGAAGAGGCAGGGTAGGGGTCAGTCAGCCCTCAGAGCAACCTGGTGTGCACCACATCACATCCCTCTTCCCCCCACAGCCCTCAGAGCTGGCCAGATGCACCACGCAGCACTCTAGCTGCAATTCAAAAGGACCTGGGGTTCTGACTACTGTTGCTATTGTAGTAGTTTTCCCTTTTGCACTCCCCTGTCAGCAGGCTTGAGAATCTAAATGGACAAAATAGTTACTAAAGGGCTTACTAGTGGAGAAAGACATGACAAAAACCAGCTGAATTCAGATACATTCACATTAGCTATAAGGCAAACTTAAGAGAAGGAGTGATTAAGCATTAGAACAAACTATCCAGGGAAGTAGTATATTCTTCATGTCTTCACATCAAAACTGGGCGCATTTCTAGAATATATGCTTTAGCCAAATCAAGTTGTGGGGCTCAGTGTAGGGGTAACTGGATGATATACTTTGGCCTGTATTAAACAGGAAACCAGACAAGCTGATGTAAAGATGTCTTCTGATCTTAAAATCTATTAATCATACACTACAAAAATGGTAACCAGAAAAGTACCTAGGTAGCTAGAACTGACCCAAACTGTCAACCAGAGCTCAGTCAACACTTGAACTGAAACCATATTTTAGTTTTGAAAATGTTTGTTGTGTCATATTTTCACTTTTATTAACATTCTTCTAAACTTGATGTTTGCAGCTAAAAGTGAACATACCAAATTCTTGTACTTTTACTGATTGCCTGAAGTAGGAGGTACTGGAAATATTATGAGAATGCCCGTTCTTGTGTGACAGCCAGATTTTTTCTAATCATAGAATCACAGAATACTAGAACTAGAAGGAACCTTGAGAGATCAGCAAGTTCAGTCTCCTACCCTCATGGAAAGACCAAGCATCACAACCTCCTTAGGAGATTTATTCCAGTGTTTAACCACCCTGACAGGAAGTTTTTCCTAATGTCCAACCTAAGACTTCCTTGCTACAATTTAAGCCCATTGCAAGGAGAACAATTTTTCTCCCTCTTCCTTGTAACATCCTTTTAGATACTGAAAGTTCAAAGAGACTCAAAATCAGCTGAGCATCCCCCAAAACCTGGAAGTTTCTCTAACTCTCCAAACTGGAGCTATGTGAAACATTCAAAACTTTAATTGAAAACTTTTTGTGAAATACTTCGACAATATTTCATCTTGTTCTACTCCAAACCTTTGGCAAGGGCAGCTATCATGACTTGTCATACAGCTCTGTGTGCCACACATCAAATATACAATGAACCAGCGCGACGTCTACATTAGAACATGAAATCTCTGCTGAATAAAACCAGACAACTTCTGAATACTGTGCAATATCTTAGGAGACTACTATATTCAATTTGTTTTATTTTTGTCTTTTCAGCTCTGTAGACTTGCTGTGAATGAGCTTCCTAACTCTATGGAAAATGCCATGATATTTTATTTAAAACATTTCTATAGATTTTGATGATGGATTATGTCTGATAGAGAATTTTGTCACTGTTATAGATTTCTATATAACTTTAAAAGTCTTTTGGAAGATCACACTATTACATTCCATAGGTCTGAGAGCAAGTTTTGCTTAAAATAACTTATTTATATTTAGGTATAGTCCTATTGGTTTCATTTTTACTCAGTTCTGTTAGATTACTCCAAAGGGTCTGATTTCACATTAAATTAAACCCTAAAAAGGACAGATTGTTGCTTTGGCAAAGGCAAAGCTCCTTCTCACCAGGTACCTGCTAAATAGACAGTAATGTAAGGTGGTCATAAAAATATTCTCTTCAATTTTGGATAGAGAAATTGCTTAGGACCCCGCTAGTAACATCTGTGCACAGTTTTAACCAGTGGGCATAAAGACTTCAGGTCTTTCTAGAATAGGCTAGTTTTGATTCAGAGCCAACTGGAGCAGGGCAGTAAAAGGGGACACTGACCTTTAGCAGAAGGGAGTTGACAAGTGGTGAAGTCAAGAATGTGCTGATGTCCTCAAGCTGAATGAGGGGGCAAAGTGTGGAAAGCCACAGTAACATAAAAATGAAGTCACAGTTGGTTAATTAATTAGGGTGGGATGTCTGTACATAAAGGGGAGGAAAGGAGCAGCAGGCTGGATTTGGCACAGATCTCAAGTAGCAGTTACAAAGGATTCTGGGGCCACAGAAGTGTTGGGTACAGCTCAAACTGGCTGTTGGCCAAAGATACATGTCAGATATTTGTGAAAACAGGCTGCAGCTGCTAAGGACAGGAGGATTTCATTTTATTAGCACTGTACCAGGACTGAGTGAGAGCCTCCATTCACTGCTTTGGTAATTCTCTGATAAGAATCCATCAGCCACAGGTCAGGTTACGGTTACACATACACATACACATACACATGCACACAGGGCCTGATTCTGAAAACACTTAATAGCAGGCATAGTGCTTTCCAGAGTGAAGTGAAATAGTATCAGCTGTGGGGATCTAATTGGTCTGCTCATGGTAACAAGCATGAGACCCAGGAGTAAATACTTGCAGAATTAGGATCTATATTTTGTTTCTGAGCTTTGGCTTAGACACAGCAACCACATAAAAGTGGATGCTCATTAATGTAGAAGAGCTAAATTAATATATGCTAGTAACATAATTACCAGATATAGAGTTTTTTTAAAATTACAGAGCAGTGGCAGTGACTCTATAGTAAAGATTAAAGATAGTGCTGTATTTCATGCATGTTTTTAATTCTTCCACTAGTCTACCCTGCAAAAAACAATCTTTCTGAAATTTTTCATACCCCTTATCTCATCCCACAGTGAAATTCTCCTGGTAGATTTTGTAAAATCAGTGTAAGAGTTGTACAATTAAGGTTTTCTAAAAATGTAGTCTAATTTATTTTTAAAAAAATGATCCTAATACTTTTTTGGATCAATTTGTCTCTGCACTTGCTTGGCTTAGAAACTCTACATTTATTTTATTTTGTTTGCCTCTGAAATATGTGCTTAATATTTTTGGGAAGGTTAGTTGAGGCAGGGGTTAAAAGTTATCAGGAGTTGTTTTCTGTTTAGACTCCTAGACAAAAGTAAGAAAAGAGGGAATAGTTGGCATGCACTGGGTATATCCTTATTTCCAGACATTCATAGTTTAAGGTGTTTAAAAATAGAAATGACATTCTGTTAGAAATTCTAACTCACTTTCAACACATTCTCAACCTGCACTTTCCTACCATAGCTTTTTGTTTACTTATTTGAACAAGATAAACTAAGATGTTGTAAATCACATTTAAAACTTGGCCTTGCTTTGGATGTCAATAATTCTAATTTCACAGAAAACAGAAGGACTACTAAATTATGCTGCCTGTAGTGTGGTTCTGTAGAGAACTTCTTACTCCTAGCACCTCTCTTCACCTCCCTACCCTGACAGGCCTTTTATACAGGTCAGAGTTAAGCAGTGCGGTGTTTCTCAAACTGTGGTTCAGAAACCCAGGGTGGGCCATGATCAACGTTCCCTTTAATATTTTCCATCCACGTGCAGAATACATTTTGTTATGTGCACCAAAGTATGTGCTGATGTTCCCCACCAGTAGAAACATATGTGCCAGCTGTGGGTACTCTGCTAATCAGCTGAGTGACACCTGATCTCTTTTGAAATCTAGGGAGTAATTGTGCACAAAAGGTCACCTCTGCATATGTCAAATTGCTGCATTACAAATTTAGAAGGAAAAAAAATACTTTGGTTGCCATACACTGGTCATCTGCTGTGGTTATTATTTATGATCATTTTTGCAGTATCTGGAAATGTGCCTGGCACTTTAAAGAACATCGGATTTATCCCCACCTCTTTTTCCCCCCTCAGATAGTGGAAACCATATAGCTCCACTGAAGTCAGTGGCGCTATGGCAGCTTAGAGCAGCTGAGGATGTGACCCATGGTCCCCATCCCAAAGAACCCACAATATAATTTTAGATGAAGAGGGTAATAAATATGCAGGGAAATAGTGGGGGGGGAGGGGAAGGTAACCATAATTCCTTAAATCCCAATCCAGCAAAGCATGTAACTATGTGCATGAATAAGCCCATTGACCCCTATTGTTTTCAAACCCATTTAACTGTTATGCTTAAAATTAGGAATGTGATTTGTACTTTGCTGGGCTAGGACCAAAGCAGTTACCTGAGCATTTTACATGCACATCTCAAAAGTGGTTCAACCATACCCATATGGCCACCAATAGCCATTTTATTTCTCTCCTACACCCAGTTTCAAATTCACAATTTATTTCTCAAGGAAAGCACAGGTAAATCTAAAGGCATCAGGAGGAGAGAAAGGAGGAAGCATGTAAGCATTCTTGTCCAGTGTACTAAGAGGAAAAAAAGGGAGGGAGCACTGGCTCTACGTCAGAGTAGAAAATGGAGGGAGAAGGTGTCTTAATGTGCAAGTGTAACAACGTGGAGGACATTTTAAATTCATACCTCCTTGTAGCCTTGAATGGAGTGGGGAGGGGATGTTTTTTGTCTCCATTTTATTTCCACTCCATCACACAGGAGAGTTATCCAAAAGCACTTGGCAGGAGTAAGACAAGCTATTTCCTAACCCTCAAAATAACTCTTGTTTTGAACATTTCCCAAATACTTAAATGTATCTGTCTGTATGTACAATTTGCATGGAAAACAATTTGTAGTTACCATAAATAATTGATGTTGGTTTCTGTAACCCTGCTGTTAATAGCAGTGACAGTGCTTGCCTTCCAACTCATTTTGGAGGACTCTCTATGTTAGAAAAGGAGAGGGCCTACAGTTGAACAATTCTGCAGATACTTTGATTCACTCCTATAAACTATTGGAGTAGATCAAATTAGATAAAAGTAAGTGACTGATACCTATTTCTGTTATGTCTGAGAGCTTTATTTTCAAAATCGAATATTAACCATTTTTTTTACACTCCTTTTAGCATTTGCAAGTACAACAGTAAAGCTATCCGAGAATATCTGCACAGAAATTGGCCAAGGCTTCATTATGTAAGGAAAAGAACAATTTTGATAAAGAAATTCAGAAATGCAAAACTGACAAACAGAATAAACAAATTTATCATATTGCCTTGAATGGGAGTATAAAATGCCTAAGGAGACAACTTCCTTGCAGATGGGAAGTGTTTGATGACTTAAGTAAGTTTACAGTGTAGCATTTAAATGCCCCCAGCTTCTCCTGTCCAGTAAGTTAGACTCAAAGGTTAATTAGAGAAATCTGATTCAGGGTTTAGGTTGCCTTCTTGGTAATCATTCATCTACTCAAAAGTTCTTGGCCTGTGTTTTTACTGAAAGAAATCAGTTACATATATTTGATTGGAACTTATTAAACAAAAATAAAAATGTTATCAAAACTTAGCTATTACTAATATCTAATGAAGAAAGCAATAGAATTATCAAATCACTGTCAAGGATTCAGACAGTGATGTTCTATTGGTACAGTGCTTCTTGTCAGCCTTCTTTAAGTGCAAGGAGCCTGGTCCTATTGGAGTCCAGGGAGGTGGGTAGGCATTAGCCTGCCCACAGCAAGGAGCCTGGTCAAAGGCTAGTATAGTTTTGTTTAATAGCTTGACTTACGTTACTCAAAGTGACCAAGTCATGGAGATTCCAGAAATCAGTCTTTCCTTAGATGTTTTGGTGACTCAAAAGGTGGACTTTCTCAGCCTTACTCTTGATTTTTATAGTTTGCATATGTGGCTTATACTGCCTTTCACTGCCTACCTTCAAGATCTGAGAAAAAATCACATAAGAGGTCTACCATGGAGCCATGCAACTTGGTCTAATCAGGCTCGAATGAGATCATCTTTAGCTAGTATAAATGTTGTGAAAAATCCCATTTAGATCAGCAATTAAAATAAAACCATTGTTAGCTACCACAAAGAGTGTAAATCTGTAATCCCTCAAAAAATATAAAAAAACAGTTTAAGGAAGGTTCAGCACAAAAGTCCTATAAAAATAGTTAATCTTTAGGTTTCTTTTTCAACAGACAGTCATTCAATATTCATCTATCAGCAAAATTAAAAATACATTTGAATAATTTATGATTAACTGCATCATCTGTTTCACAGACAAAACCATGTATAGCACTCTTTCTATTTTTGAACTAGCCTGTGAATTAAACAGATTATTTTCTGGAATCTTTAACTTTTGTTATAGAAAAGTTACTTTAAAACCTCTTAGAATGGAATCTGTTTAAAGGCATAACACTTCAGAATGTCCACAAGGCCTGTATTTATTCACTCATAATGCCTGTTGTTAGTTGTCTCATATAAAATAGTTATGATGCGGCAGCATGATACAAACTGCTGACTTCTGTGGGTCACATTTTCATTTTCAAGAGTAGTGTCATTTTGTTTTCTAACCCAGGCTACTGTGTGTGCTTATTAACTAATCAGACATAGTTCCTTAAAGAACTTGTCTTCTTTAAAATAATATTAGCTGGTTTACTTCATAGCTGCCAAAACAAAGCATGTATTTCAGAATATGTCGTGTGCTCCTTTTACTTAATCTTTATCATGATGATTTAGGGCCAGTTTTTTCAGAGTTCTCTGTTCTTTTTTTCATAGGCAGTTTATGCATGCTAAACAAAGGAACCCACAAATCAGGTACAGTAGTTAGTATTCATTAACAGTACCTGCCATTGATTTATGAACTTAAAATTACTTACTCTCCTTGAGTGACTTTACAGGCTATCTTGTAGTCTAGACCTTATTAACCAGATAACTCAATGGTGGGCCCAATGTAAACACTAATATAGCTGGAGTAATGGACAGTTTTTGATCTCTAAAGTATAATATTTTGTAATTTTTTTTGTAAGAATAAAGCAACATAGAAATAAAATCTGACAGTAAGAAAACTATGAACATAGCTGAAGTATTTTGGATGACATCAATAAAACCACTTTGCATCCAGTTCTGCACTCCATTTTCAGAATAAATTCACATTGTGGACAATGCAAATTTAACCAGAGTTAGGATTGCAGGATCTGCTATTGTGATATCTATATCTCTCAACTTGAAGATTTACGCAGCAATTCTTGGATCCTCAACTCAATTAATTTTTGTTTTTCTTCATTTAAATCATTGCTCTGGGGTGGAGCTGGGGATGAGGTGTTCAGGATGCAGGCTGCCTTGGGGAGAGAGGACAATGCCAACCTTCTGTCACTGTGTCAGCTTGGGGTCAGGTGAGAAGTGCCTCTCCATGGCTGCTGCAGCTCCAGCGGGCACAGCTGGGAGAAGAGTGCATGTTCCCTGGGTGGGGCAGGTCCAGATTCATCTGCCCCCTGCATTCCCCAGCCATATTGAGGAATGGAGCAAACTGTGCACTGTTTGCTCACTTCCTGAGAAAAGGGAACGGCCAGTAATGTTCCCATACAAGCAGAGAGACGTGTGCTGCAACCCCCATACCTTCCCTAAAGGATGCGGGGGGAAGGTATGGGGCACAGGGCTGGGTAAGTCCTGGCTAGAGAGAGACATCCCCAATTAGCCCCTTTTATCTGCCTGATGATTCTTTTCTGTATGGTTTTATGTGTCCCTGTACAAATTGCACAACCAAAACATGACCTAGCTTTAAGCTATGATAAGAGGAAGCTGCATCCCAAATTTGGTGATCCTAGCTCTTACCATTTAGGAATTCTTGAACAAATAGATTAACTTGCTCACTCACTCACAAACCAAACGCTCTCAAATAGATAGTCTTATAAATGATAAATAACTACAATTTTATTCTTTCTGGACCAAATTAAGTCCTGGCATAAGCTTCACTGAAGATGCATCACAGTAGACTCTGTCTTTCACATAGACTCCTGTCTAGCTTTATTGGAAAGAATATGAGTAATCCCATTGACTTAATTGGGACTCATATGCTTAAAGTTAGTCACATGCTTAAGTGCTTTGTTGAATTAGAGCTAAAAAGAGAGATTTGATCTTTTTTATTCATTGTTAATTATAAATATCAACCTGTAATAGCATTTGAAACTATCAGCCTGAGAAATGTAATTTTTTATTTTCATTTCTGAAAGATACTAGCACGCAAGCGCAGCTAGATGTCTCACTAGAACAAACTCTGAGGCTCTTTTCCTTTGCCTTAAGTGTGCCAACAAAGATCATGCTGAGAAGTTCATTTACTAGCTAGAGCCTTTCCTTTTTATTGCTTCAAATTTAAGAACATTTCGCAGTGAACTCCAAAAAAAATAACACAGAGATAGCTCTGACTGTGATGTTAACATGTTGCAAATTAAGTAGCACTCTCTCATTTACAAGTAGGTTATTTTGAAAAAGCATATTGGAAGGCTTTAATTAAAAGTCACTGAATATTGGGGCACATTGAAATGATCTGTGTGCTTACTGCTGAATGTACTGTACAACTTCTAACATAATGAGGTGAAACTATTTCTAAATGGGGAGTAGTTATTGCTTTATGCTAAGGTCATTCAATCATTGTTATTCTCAGAAGGCCTGATCAAAAACCCATTTGAGTCAATGAGGATTTTTTGATGACTTCATTGGGACCTGGACCAGGCTAATAGGCATTATCTATTATGTGCTATTTCTTTAGAAGTTAGCTTCCTTAATCATAATGCTCATAAATAAATAAATCTGTATTACCTATTCTTAAAAGGTTCTCATCCTGAGTGGCTCCAGAACCACTATTTATGGATCCTGTTAGAGTGGAAAGCGAGCAAAAATTTATCTCCCATATAATTCACAGGGAATCCAAAGACATTCACGGGGATATGCTATGTGTCTGTGGGCTCAGGAAAGCTAGCAAAATGGGGGGAAATCTGACACATCAGAATAACAGAAATTAAAATTATCCCAGAGGGAAGAGTGGCAACCATATAGGAAAGTGTGTGTTGTTGGGTTTTTTGTTTGTTTGTTTGTTTGTTTTTGTTGTCAAGGCAAATAGTCAAAAGAATTCAGATATTTTCACAGGACACAAAAAAGTCTCAAAGTTCTTGATAGTGAATGCATCTGCACTGAGACACGGGCCTGCATACAGGATCTCAGATACCACTCTGGCGTAATGCTTTGTAATAGCACAACAATTTATAAGAAAATAAAATTGCGTGCCTAATAGTAGACCCCAAAATCCATATTTGTAATAGGTAATTAAATTGTCTTATTATTTAGAAGTGCTGAACCCTTCTATGTTTCCCATGAGGGGCAGTTATTTGAAATCAATAGGAGCTGCAAGTGTATCAGTGCCTTTGAAAATCCAGTTTCTGAGGAGTAGCTGTGTTAGTATGTATCAGCAACAAAAAGGAGGAATCCTCTGGAACCTTAAACACAAACAAATTTATTTGGACATAAGCTTTTGTGATATGGAACCCATTTTATCAGAGGTGTGAAAATCAAGTTATCTATTTAGGTGCCTAAATATGGATTTAGAGAGACCTTGAGCAGAATGATCTGTGATAGAACTATCTGTCAAATTGAAAAAGTAAGGTTTTCCAGATAGTGATCAGGCCTTCCCTTTTGTAAGGCTCTGATTGTACTTGAGAAGAGACAGAAGCAGATCTTGAATACAGTGGGAATGAGAATGTTAAAGTAGATATTTGGGGTTCAGAGGATGACTATATTTGAAACCAACAAATTAAGGGACGTGTGAAGGTGGTACCAATTGTAGAAAAGTTTAGGAAATTCAGGCTTAGATGGTTTGGAGCATATGTAAAGAAGGTTAGAGTAGTATATAGGAAACAGGAGGGCTAAGAGAAGGCTCGGAAGACCCAAAAGTAGATGGATGGATGTCATGTGGACAATATTTGATTAGCTGAGGAGCTTTGGGGGAACCGCTTCAAGACATACTGGAATGAAGAGGAAGGACTCAAAGAGCTTCTCTCAGATAAATGGGACTAAGGCTAGATGAAGATGAAATATGGATTGAGAGGAACTCTTCAGGAGCACATTTTGAGATTTCTTTGGACTTAGTTTATAACTCCCATGGTGTAGGTCCTGTCTTAAGTATTCTATTCTCAGAGCTCACAACACAGCCTATCTGAAAGGTGTTATTTCCAGGATAATAAAGACCACAGATAACCAATGAAGTGTGCATTCTTCAGTCAACATATGTATACAGTTTCTGATCTTGTTTACAGCATCATAAATCAGCACTAAATTAGGTAAAGGAGATGCACTTGTATGAATGAAATCATTGGGTATGCTGTGTGTCTGGACTGAAATTCACTCCTGTGCAGAGGGTCAAAATATAAGTGTTAAATCCCACTGAACATAAGGAAACATAAGGAAACCAAGGCTGGAAGTAAAGTAATGTTAACTTGGGAGGTACAGCTCCTCAGCAGATACAGGGTGGCTGTGTCTACACTGGCTACTTATTCCAGAAAATCAGCCGCTTTTCCGGAATAACTTGCCAGCTATCTACACTGGCCCCTTGAATTTCCAGAAAAGCACTGATGATCTACTGTAAAATCATCAGTGCTTTTCCGGAAAAACTATGCTGCTCCCGTTCGGGCAAAAGTCCTTTTCCGGAAAACTGTTCCGGAAAAGGGCCAGTGTAGACAGCACAGATTTCTTTTCTGCAAAAAAGCCCCGATCGCGAAAATGACAATCAGGGCTTTTTTGCGGAAAAGGGTGTCTACATTGGCACAGATGCTTTTCCGGAAAAAGTGCTTTTCCGGAAAAGCATCCTGCCAATGTAGACGCACTTTTTCCAGAAATACTTATAACGGAAAACTGTTCCGTTTTAAGCATTTCTGGAAAATCAGGCCAGTGTAGATGTAGCCGGTATGTCCCCAGTAGAGGAATAGTGTAAAAGGACACAGGGAGCATTGTCACAGGGCTCTGTCACAGGTCTTCCTGCCCATGTCCCACAGCCTCCTTCTCTGCTTCGGCTTTCCTCCCATCCCACCGGATCGTGCGGTTCCGTCGCTCCCTGTTCGTCCTGACAATCCCCCGAGCACGAAGATCCCAGACCCCAGCCCAGGCCCTAAGGCACCCTCCACAACCATTCCCCACCAACGCCCCCGGACCCACAGTGTTGCGAGACAGGAGAGTCAGCCGGACCCCCACCCCTGAGCTTTCCTTTCCCTTCCTCCCTTCCCTCCCCTTCCAGCTCCCTCGTCCCAGGTTTCCCCCTCCCCTCTCCCACCCTCCTTCCTCCCTCCCCCCACCCCAGTTATGTTAAATAAAAAGACGTTTTTGTTTGAAAAACAGGTGTCTTTATTTTACAGTAGGTAGGGAGGGGAAAGCGGAAGAGGGGTAGGGTGGAAGAAGGCCCCAGTGGGGCATGCAAGGGAGAGGTCAGTCCTCCTCCTCCACCAGGAAGCTCTCCTGCAGGGCTTCCCAGATCCGGACGGCCCCCCGCTGGGCTTCCCGGATGGCGGCGGTGCGGGGCTGACTGTAGTGGCCAGCCATGCGGTCAGCCTCAGCCATCCAGGCTGGCAGGAAAGCCTCCCCCTTTCTCTCACATAAATTGTGGAGCACACAACATGCTGCCACCATGGGAGGGATGTTGTGCTCGGCCAGGTCCAGACGGGTGAGGAGGCATCGAAAGCGGGCTTTCAGTCGCCCGAAGGCCCCCTCCACCACGATGCGGGCCCTGGTGAGCCTGGCATTGAAGGCCTGGCGGGAGGGATTGAGGTGCCCCGTGTAGGGCTTCATCAGCCATGGCTGCAGTGGGTAGGCAGCATTCCCCACCAGGCACACGGGCATGTCCACGTCCCCGACCCTGATGTGGCGGTCGGGGAAGAAGGTCCCGTCCTGCAGCTGCTGGCACACGGAGGAGTTGCGGTACACCCGGGCGTCGTGTGCTTTGCCGGACCAGCCCACATTAATATCCATGAACTGTCCCCGGTGGTCACACACGGCCTGCAGGATCATGGAGAAGTACCCCTTGCAGTTCACGTAACCGTACACCTGGTGTTCTGGGGCACGGATGGGGATGTGCGTCCCGTCGATGGCCCCCCCGCAGTTGGGGAAGCCGAGGGCGCCAAATCCCCGGATGATGGCGTCTGGGTCGGCGAGGCGGACCACCGAGCAGCACCCGGTTGATGGCTTTGACCACCTGTGGAGAGACACAGCAAAGCGCCAATTAGTGGGGCGCCCGGGTGGCTGGGAGCATTTGTACCCTGGCAGTGCCCCATGCCCCACTCCCGGAAGCAACCCCCCTGGCGGCGTATAGTATGGCTGGGACAGACCGACCCCTCTGGTGCAGGGCACTTTCACCTCCTCCCGCCCCCCCTTTGTCCCTGGGCCGGCCCATCCCCTCCTTGCAGCCCCCCTCACCACCCGGCGCAGTGGCCGACGAGTGCCATACCTGCATGAGCACCACTCTGATGGTGGATCTCCCCACGCCAAACTGGTTCCCGACGGATCGGTAGCTGTCCGGCGTGGAGAGCTTCCAGAGGGCGATGGCCACCCGCTTCTGGAGGGGGATGGCGGGCCTCATGGGAGTGTCCCTTCTGTGCAGAGCAGGGGCGAGCCACTCGCAGAGCTCCAGGAAGGTGTCCCTCCTCATCCTGAAGTTCTGGGTCCACTGTCGGTCTTCCCAGCGCTCCAGGACGAAGCGGTCCCATCAGTCGCTGCTGGTGTCCAGACGCCAGATGCGGCAGGGCACGCCGGTGCCGGGGCACCGCCGCGGCTCCTCCACAGCCCCCAAGGCGGCCAGGCTAAGAGGCAGGGGGCTGACGTGCACCAGGTGGTGCCAGGCAGCCTCGAGCCATTGCTGGCAGGCTTGCAGCAGCAAGTCCAGAAAGTGCACCAGAAGGTGCAGGGCGAGCTCTGGCTCCATGTTGCCACCTGCGGCGGTGGCCCCAAAGGGAAACACCGACACAGACGGGCACAGAGACCAACGCTTTGCTGTCCCTCGGCGAGGTTGGCAAGCAAGCAGGAATAGCTGAGAACCGGCTGTCCAGAGGGGTCCCTTTAAGCACGAGCCTCAGATAGCCTGAGACAGCAGCCACACAACACAACTACTGACCTGATGCCCTGCCAGAGCTGGTTTCAGCTGCCCTTAAATGCGCCCCTGCGTCCAATCAGTGTGGACGCGCTAGTTCGAATTAGCAAAATGCTAATTCGAACTAGTTTTTAGGTCTAGCTGCGTTAGTTCGAATTAGCTTAGTTCGTATTAACTAATTCAAACTAAGTTAGTTCGAATTAGCGCTGTAGTGTAGACATACCCCAAGGGGCCTGGGTTTGGGACTAGAGGAATGGGAGGGTCTGGGTCCCCCTGTCTTTCTTGCTTCCCATCTTCTTTCTCCATAGCAACAGAACCTCTGTAGGAACAATTGGAGCATGCAGGAAGGACTCAGTCCACAGCTGGGGCCACCTCTGGGATGACTAGTCTGGCAGAAACTGTAAGCCTGTGACCTGGCCATGAGATGAGCTGGTTATTGGACCATCCTGCTGCAGTGCTATATGAGTTTCAGGCAGGCGCCCTGGACAGGTATAATTTTCACTCATTATTTCTTACAGCTTCTGATGGAAACACAACTGGAAAAATAAATGAATGTTATTGTTACTTTTGTACTGTGGCTCTACTTCTGAAACAGAGCAGAAATGCCAGGAATGAAAACGCTTTTTATTGCCTCCTTTAAGTGGCCCAGATTTAAACATCGAATGAAAAAAAACCACATGAAAAATATAATACAATTACAAAGTATCATTAGAAGAACAGAACAGTAGAGTTTATATACTGGATGAATTGTGATATAAACATCAGGGAAAGGCTAATTAGTAAGAAGCGAAAGGATAAGCTGCAAACTTGAAGTAGATCGTCTGACTCAATTTTTAAATCATTAGCGGAAAAGTGAAACTCATAATCAAAGTTCTTCGTAACAGAATGAGAAAATGTTAGAGAGAGAGGTAGACTAAAATCACTTCCCTGAGTCACTGAACTTTTGGAGAAAGATGAGGGGGAATAATTGGGTAATATTACCAATCCCAAACATTCAAAAAACATAAGCTAAACCCTAGGAAATCTTGATATTGGTTTATAAAGTACAATATTTAAAAATAATATTTTTTTGAATTCTTGGTGGTTGCCTTCTGGATTTTGAGGCTTAGGGGTATATTTGGTTAGTACATTCAGGTCTTCCTTTACAACCATGAGGATCAGAAATTTTTCTTTAAAACGAAAGCTTGCATAACTACTTGCCTACAGAAGTAGTTTAATAAAAATATGGAATAGTGTGACACTTAGGCTAAAATTACAAGAGTTTGCAGCATAAAAGGGTCCTACTGCTGCCCTAAACAACAGGGCTGTGTCTACACTGGTACGATCGTGTGCAAAAGGATCCGGTCTTGCGCAAAAACTTGCTGCCTGTCTACATTGGCCAGGTGTTCTTGCGCAAATAAACTGATGTTCTAATGTATGAAATCAGGGCTTCTTGCACCAGAACTTTGACACTCCCACACAGGAATAAGCCCTTTTGTGCAACTGTTCTTGCGCAAGAGGCCAGTGTAGACAGGCATCATGAATTTCTTGCCCAAGAAAGCCCTATGGTTAAAATGGCCATCAGAGCTTTCTTGCGCAAGAGAGCGTCTACACTGGCAAGGATGCTCTTGCACAAAAGCACATGCCAGTGTAGATGCTCTCTTGCGCAACTACTTTAACGCAAGAACTCTTGCGCTAATGAGTTTTTGCGCAGGATCATGCCAGTGTAGACGTAGCCCAACTGAGGATTGTTCTGTTGATGTAGCCACTTCTGTTTACTTCCTCTTGGATCCTGAGGTTTGAGATGTTCTATAGGGTGCTGCTGGAGTGGAAGGGGTCATGACCGTCCCCATCCCCATGTCAACCTTCCCCACTCCCATAATGGCAGCTATATAAGGAGTTCACATTGGTGCAACTGAGAGCAGCCTTTAGCCTTCTCTGAGTTATGCCAGCTCCCAGCTGTCCAAGGCAGCAAGGAAGCATAAAGACAGCTCAAAGCCATTTGTGCCCAGCAGAGCTCTGTCTCTGAGGCTTGGGGATTGACCTCATCCAGTTGGTTCTTCCATCTCTGTCACACATATTAAACAAATGAAAGCACTCACACACTTGCACTGCCAATTTTCACAGTTATGATTATGTCTTCACACAGTTCCAGTGGGACTTCAAACCACATTTTTGTGGCTATGAAGTAAACAGTGGTTACACATGTGTTTCACAAAGATAAGTACTGATGCATTCAAACATAGGCGTTGTGTTTTGAATGAGCTTTGGCCTATTTCTCCATAAGCAGTTATCTGTAACAGATTACAAGCACTGTCGTTACATTCAGAGGCGTCATCTGAAGAGATCTGTAATGCAGCAGAAGCTTTGAAGTATCAGGACAACAGACACGGGTATAAAGCCATTGCCCCAAAAAGTGACAAAATAATTTTGCAAAGTTCATCCACTTTGTCAAATGATATTTGACCCATTTCATAAGCCCAAGAAAAATCATTTGGCTAAATTAATCTCTGAGTTGTTAAACTAGTGAAAATTTGGCCCATTAATTTTGAGCACAAAAAAATGTCTTCATTTAACTGTTTGTGTTGGGCTTTTTTTATTTGAAGGAACCAGATCTGGGCATTTTACAAGAAACAAATACAAATAAGCAAAATTACTAAGCTACTGATTCTCATTTTGTGACAAGTCTCAACTAAAGGTTTTCTGACTTTCTGGGAAATGCAATTAAATTGTGACACACTGAGTAGCTAGTACTATTGAAAATTATCTTATTAGGGTGATTTCAAAATAAACAAACATCCATTTTTAAATACAGATTTTTCATTATAAAAAACTGAGTTGCTTTGTGTTGAACAGTCCAGCTGACAGGCTTGTTATAGTCTAACGTGTAGCTACCAAAATTAGGGTTAACAAACTTACATTAATAGCAAATCTGTGGCTACCCACTTTATATCCATGGACCATGTTTGCGGACGGTGGATAGGATGTGGTTACAAATTTTGTATCCATACAGGGTTCTAACAATGGAGTCCAAAGGAATTCCCATATTGCGATCTATCAATCCTTGCACATAGGGCAAATAGAATATTTTTTTTGCTCAGATGTTAATTACTGATAGAACTAGAAGATTTACCTGGCATTGCCTGGGTCCCTCAGGGCAGGGGGCTCACAGTGTGAGGGGGGTGCAGAAGTCAGAGCAGGGCCTTGGGGATGTGGGATGCTCAGTGCAGGAGGTTGGGGGAGTGGGGAATGCAGGACTAAAGGGGGGGTTGAGGAGGGACTCAGGACAGGGGACTGGGAATGTGTGGGGGGGTGCAAGAGTGAAGGTTGGGGGTGAGGAAGGGCTCAGGGCAGGAGGTAGACGGGTGCAGAAGTGAAGGTAGGGAGTGAGGAGGGGGCTCAGGGCAGGGGATGGGGTGCAGGAATCAGGGCAGAGATTGGCAGGTGGGGCAGCTCGGGGCAGAGGATAGGGGTGGCCACAGGCTTCTTCCCCGAAGTGGCCTGGGGTGGTGGGGGCTGTGCACCCTGCCTGCCAGCTTGTCCCCAGGGGCTGGGGAGGGGGGTTCAGGCTGTCCCCTGGCAGTACTCCCTGAGCCACACCTGACCCAGTGGAGGAGTGGGGGCCCACACAGGCCATCTCCAGTGGTACTATATGGCTCCAGCCTACAGGAGGAGGGGAGGGTCCTGCACAGGCTGGCCAAGGGGGTGGGTGTTCTGGGCAACCCAGCAGTGCTGGGGGTTAGGCTGTGGCTCCTCCAGAAAGTGGCAGGGCTTCTGGCTGGTGGGGGTTTCTCTCCTTCACTTGTCTGGAAGGGATTTCTCCCCCCAACCTGTCTGGCAGAGCTTCCCTCCTACTCCACCTCTACAGCCAATGGCCGGGGGGGGGGGGGGGGGGGGGGGGGGGGAAGGAGGAGAGGGAAGCAGTTTGGGGCAGAGGAGGCCACTTACCTAGTTCAGTGGCTGGCAAGATGGTGAGCACTGGTATCAGCTGCCCACTCTCTTGCTGATGCAGCTGCCTCCCTGTGGTCACTCTATAGTATAGCTGTCCCTCTGATAAGCCCCCTCCCTTTCTGTGTTAAGGAAAACAATCCCATTCCAGGCAGATCCCATTTTCCTGGCACAGCCAAACCTTGACTTTGCTTTCTGTTAGGAAAAGAGAAAGCTGCATACCACATTTGGTGGTCCTCTTTCTTAGGCTATGTCTAGAGTGCAGGCTTCTTTGGGAAGACGCTTTTCCGGAAGAGATCTTCCAAACAAACTTCTTCCGAAAGAGAACATCTACACAGCAAAAGCGCATCGAAAAAACAATCTGCTTTTTCAAAATATAGCATTCACACTGAATTGACGCTATCTCGCATTTAAGCTGTGATTACTACAGACAGAGAGGACACCAGGGCACTTGTGCTTTTTCCTCTTTCCTCTTCTTTTGAAAGAACTCCCTCTTCCCCATCCACACACGCCTTTTTCTGAAAGAGCTCTTTCGGAAAAAGGCTTCTTCCTCTAGAAAGAGGTTTACCATTGTTGGAAAACCCCCCCGTCCTTTCAATTTTCTTTCAAAAGAATGCAATTGCAGTGTTGAGGTAATTCAAGATTTTTCTAAAAAAAAAACCCAGCCATTTTCCCAAAAAAACTCTGTAGTTTAGACATAGTCTTACTGTTTAGGATGAGCTTTTGAATAAATGGACTCATAGATGAATGAGCAGACGGATGAACATTTCTAAAATATATACATAAATTACCTTGGAACTCTGGATCCTATTCCCTGTCCTGAAAATTGGAAAAGTTTGAATCTAAATTCAAATGTCAAGGCTTGGACCCATATATACAAAGCAAAGAATCAGATTTAATTTCCTTTACTCACACTGCGTAGCAGCTCGCTCCAAACATAGTCCCACTGTCATCAATGTGAGTGGTAGAATTTTGCTCAAATTGCCTCTAGGTATTTGGTTGAAGTGAATGAATTCTGTACTTAGATTAGTTTTGTTTCCCAAGTTGTTTCTGTACTGTTTATATTCACAATCCTTTTTGAAAATTCCCAGAATCCAAAACCCTTGACTTCTCCCACTCCGATTTATTTGGTACAATTATCCAGATCTACACTCTTTGGGGAAAAGCTCTTTGCTTGCATTGCAATTTGGCCAGTTTCCAGTTTGAATGTATAATGTTTAAATATACTTTGAAAAATGGGGTCTGAAAAAAATTGAATTATTCTTAAAACCAAACAAATATAAAACACATAATTGTTAGAGATGTGGCAAAATTTAGATTCTAGATAGTAGTTTCTCATGCCACTAGAAAAGCATCCATTGATCTTTCTGGTACTATACAATAGTGATAGAGAAATAAATATAAAGTGCTTCCAATGATCCATTTTTCCTCTTATAATTTCCCTTTTCCCACTGACCTGTTGGAAACATTCAAAGATTCATTTCATTTTCTGAGTTAATACAGAAGTGGAATCTTATCCTGTGTTTGTAAAAAGATTCTGTTTCACTCACTTCCCCATGCAATTTTATCAAACCAGTGACTAGATTTCTGTAAAATAAACTGGACACCGGGACAGCCCTTGGTTACAAGTATGTGCTGGTTTCAGTGACAGAATGTCACCCTGGTTTTTTTTTATCAAAATGCAATATTTGTTTATATTGTTCTTTCATGATATAGGCTTTGGCAGAACTAATAGCACTGCAAATAGTTAAGACTACCAAACATTTCCCATTGTAAGGCTTTTTTCCAATTGCTTATAATTTCACCACACTTTAATCATATAGGCTGAAATTTTCAACACTAGATGTCGGCCTCAGGCTAAATTCTCCTTTAAAATGTTAGTAAAAATGTTTTTTGAGAATGAGGTTAGAGAAAAATACCTTGCTTTGCCCATGTGCATGGAACTAGGCAGAGATCTTCTGGAAAAGATAGAATGTGGCCATGTCATTAAAACTGTATCACAGTGTACACGCACAAGGGGTTGAATTAAAGATACGCAAGCAACCTTTGAGTGCTTGATTTTGCAGACTTATTTTTGTCATAGTTTTGTATGAGTAATTATATCTCATGAAGTGGAATCATGCTGGACAGAAGGCATTTATTTTATTTTTGGGGACAGTGGAATATGAATTAGTCAGTTATTTTTCAGAGAAGTTGGCAGACGGAGTTGTGGGAAGCAAAACATTTTGCAGTCTCCATGTTCCAGTTTCTCCTTCAGCATCAACACACAAGTTATGGCCTAGAGATGAGTCTGAACCAAAATCTGTGATATGAATAACTTCCCTATTTTTGGAAGTTTGAATCCAGAGAAACCCATTTTCATTACATTATTTCTCCTGATGGCATAGCCGCTAATCCTTAATCAAACAAAACTCCAATTGATCTTAATGGGACTGTTGCTTAACAACAAAGTAATGACTATGGATGTGGACATATCATTAATAACCAATAATACTTTGAGCCAAAGACACTGTAGTGACTCAACTACATAATGTAGTTTTAAAAAACAATTTCTGTAAGAATACTGACATACTTCTGTTGCTTATTTTATTAAAGATAAACAATTTTTGACAGGGACAAGAATATTATAATCTATGTTATATTTTAGAATGTGTCTGTCTATGTGTCTGTCTGTGAGTCTGTTTGTTCAATAACTCCTCCTAAATGGCAAGAGCTAAGGCCACCAAAATTGGTAAGCCACTTCCTCTTCTCCTACCTTAAAGCAACCTCAGGATTTGGTTGTGCTAGAACACCAGAAGCCCTGAGAAAAGGACAGTTTTCCGTAATATTCACAGAAAGGGGCTGCTGTTCATAGGGATGCAATATGAGAGTATCCACTGGGGGCAGTGAGCCTGCTGCAGGGAGCTCGCCTGCAGAGTGACCACTGGGGGCAGCCACACCACCAATGGAGTGTCCAGCAGGGCTGGGGCTCTGTCATCTTGCCTGTGAGCACATTGGTAAGTAGCTCCTCCTCTGACCCAAACCCTTTACCCCCTCCCGGCCCTTAGCCCCAGCACTTGAGGAGGGAGGAAGTAAAAGGGCCCTGGTAGGCTGGGCAGCCTGGGCACCTGACAAGCTGGGGGATCTGGGGGCACAAGTGAAACCCCCCCCTACAGGCTGGGGGTTGAGAGAGCAGGCCCCTTGTGGGCTGGAAGAACCAGAGGGGGGAAAGAACAGGCCCCTGGCAGGCTGGGAGGCCTAAGGGGAGGGAGAGAACTGGATCCCTGGGAGGCAGGGGAGCCTGGTAGGAGACAGAATAGGCTGCAGAGGATCTGGGGACAAGAGAACAGGCCTCTGATGGGTTGTGGGGATCTGGGGGGTGGTGAGAGAACAGGCCCCTGGAGACTGGGGGACCTGGGGATTGAGAGACCTGGCCTGTGGTGCACTAAGAGGGCCTGGGTGGGGAGATAACAGGCCCCTGGCAGCCTGGAGGGATCTGGTGGGAAAAGGGAACAGGCCCTTTGCAGGTGTGGGAGACTGGGGCTGGATAAGAATGGGGTTCTGGCAGGCTGGGGTGGGTGTCTGGCCAGGGAGCACGGGCAGGGTGCTGGGGGATGCCTGGCCAGGGGCAAGGGCGGGGTCCTGGATGGGGGTCTGGACACAAGGGGGGGCAAGAGAATAAGCCTCTACAGGGCCTGGGGGAAGAGACTAGGCCCCTGGGGGTGAGGGTGTCTGGGGGGTGGGGGTGGGAGGACAGGCAGGAGAATAGGCCCCTGGGGAAGAGACATCCCCTTGGCCCCTACTCAATCCCCAACCCTCACTCTCACCTCACTTCTAGCTCCCTGTACTTCCCATCCCCAAGGCCCTGCCCTGAAGGACATGGATAATGCAGGACAAATCTGCTAGTGCTTTTATAAGTGATACATTAAACTGTTGTAAAAAATGGCTAGTTAAACTACTTGAGGTTATTCTCTTCAATGCCACTCTAGAAGAATGTCAGTGGAAAATATATAGTCCAGACACACTAATAACAAGTATAGTCTTTTGACCATGGTACAGCTGAGCTGGGATTCCAGATTGTCTTACAGTTGGTATCAGGATAATGGCTTGCAGATTAATTACTGAATCAAGAGAATTCTGTTAGGGTATGTCTACACTACCCTCCTAATTCGAAATAGGAGGGTAATGTAGTCATACCGCAATTGCAAATGAAGCCCGGGATTTGAATTTCCCGGGCTTCATTTGCATAAAGCCGGCCGGCGCCATTTTTAAATGCCGGCAGTTCGAACCCCGTGCTGCGCGGCATGGGGTTCGAACTGCCGGCATTTAAAAATGGCGCCGGCCGGCTTTATGCAAATGAAGCCCGGGAAATTCAAATCCCGGGCTTCATTTGCAATTGCGGTATGACTACATTACCCTCCTATTTCGAATTAGGAGGGTAGTGTAGACATACCCTTACTGAATTGTATTCTCTATTTTCTGTAGAAGAGTTGTCTTTAATTTGCACTGTGATGATGAGCAATTAGGCCCTAATCATCCAAAAGGTAGTGTTTAGTTGAATACTATGCATGGAACAATGACTTCACTCACGGTTACTCTTGGAGAAAGGTGCTGCTTTGCCCTGGTAAGGGTATCAGCATCTAGATCTAAACATTCTACAGCAATCCATTTTCTGTTGCAATTGTCATACCGAGAATGGCATGAGACGATTTCACTGAGCTTGTTCAGAGAATTCCCAAAACTTGAAAAGGTAGCAGCTACTGGAGAGTAAATAATTGGCCATCTATCTTCCCCACTGGCATGTATTACACACTTTCATTTACAACACATTTACAATACATGCCACTACACCAGTGTAACACATTTAAAATTGAGCCATTCCAGTAGTTTCTGGCTTCATGGAATAAGTTTTTAAGGCAAAATGTACAGAACACCCACGTAACCCAGGGCTTTTAGATCCCAAAGTAAATGTTTTCACATAATCATGGATTGGATCCAAGCAAATGTCTGCAAGATGAGATTTCTGGAAGCTTTTTGCATCTTTACATTATATTTAGTTTACACAATATTCTATACAACTGGAAAAAATAGCCATATGTGCCAGACCAACATTTGACCTCTTGTAGAGCATCTTTGAGAAAAGGCTATTCCACTATCCTCCCCTTAGGCTAACACCTTTTACATCAGACAATTTCAAAATCAGGAAATTCTTTGAAGTTCTTGCTCTTGCTTTCATAGTTTACTTAAAAAACATCACAAGGCCAGTGGAATTTTTTTGTTCATGTGTGCTGAGGGCCCCAAGCATCTAAACAGAAATGTGAGTTTCTCTACATTTTAAGCTGACTACATTTCCTCCACATTGGCCCCTCGCCTGCTTCACTTTGAATCAGTAGGAATCTTCAGTGAATTTCTGAGTAGAATTCAAGTGGTTAGTTTTAATCTTGTAGCCCTAAATGGTATGGGATTTACTTACCTGAGGGATAGCTTGCCCTGCTACCATTACTCATTTACCATCACTATAAACAGAAGGGAGCCACTGATGGGTCATTCCCTTTGAAGGCCCCTCAACTCCAGATATAACTGTGTCTAAAATATTTAGGAGGAGGGGAGGGAAATCAACATCTTTCTACTGGAAATGTGTCAAACAGCACAAACCCAGCACCTCAGATCATATGGTTTGCTAATACCACATGCTTGTTGTTTCTATGGTTTTAGTGAAGTAGGGCAGTGAATGTGCTCTGTTTGTATGAACCACTGACAGGAAGCATGAAGAGAGAAAATAATTTAACTCGGATTGCTTTAGTTTTCCCCTTAAGGTCTGAACCATAGACCAGTGCAGTCCATGGATGTACCACTGAAAGCTTTGATATCAAAGGGCTTTGGACCAGGTCCTTATCTCTTTTACACGCAAGACAAGAGTGAGTTTTCATTTTTTTTACTCCTTCAATTCTAGGCAGTGTGGCCAAGGGAACAGTAGAGGGGGAAATGGAGGGGAAATGCTTTTAATACCCTGTGACAGAGCTGTGGTTTTTTTTAAGTAATGAGAAAGTATGCAAGGATTAAAAGAGTTGGTTTTTCCCCAAAAAGATATGACAGTGTAGCCTACCCTTCACCTCTCCCCCTTCTTTTTTATAATTTGCAATATACTTTCAATAAACATGTGCCAGACAAAGGAGGCAAATTGCCTGTCATTTTTAGTAGCTCCCGCCCAATACTTTACAGCTACAGCTTACAATAGTCTTTTATCCTTTAAAGAAAAGGGAGTGTGGCATGTTGTGATTAAGGGGGTTAAAAGGGAAGAGGAGGGGAAAGGGTGGAAGAGACAGGAAAACTAACCAGAAAGTATGTGACACTAACAAAGTAGGGAACAAATGTGCAAATAGTAAAGCAGGCAGCTTGCTTGCTATAAGCTGACTAATGAAGACTTTGGCAAGTGACATAGGGGACGTTATTTTGTTCCATTCTGGTTTATACAGGTTGGACCTCCCTGGTCCAGCACCCTCAGGACATGAGGGGTCCCGAACCAGGAAGTTTGCCAGACCAGGAGAGGTCAGTGCTGCCCCACTCCCTGACTCCTCTCCCTGGGGCTCCCCAGGCTGGGGCTTCCACCTTGCTGCCATCCTTGCTGCCACCAGAATTCCATGGAGTTCTTCTGCCGGCCTCCTGGCCACCACTGGCCCCGCTGCCGCCTTCTGGCCAATGCTCCCATGCAACTGCCTGACCCTGCTGCTTAGCCACCTCCAGCCCCACTGCTGGGGCCAGTCCTGCTCCTGGGGGTTCTCCATGGTTCCCTGGCCCAGGGCTCTGCAGCTGCTCCCTGGCCCAGCTAAGACCAGGAGTTCCCTGGTCAGGGTGGGGGCCCCCATTCCCTTCCTGGCTCTGCTGATGTCAGGGTTCCCCAGCCGGGACCAGGGCTGCTCAGCCACAGCTGACACAGCCAGGGCTCCCCAGCCCTGTGGTCTCCTGGCTGGCTCTCACTCCTGGCTTCAAGGGCATTTTGGTCCAGCAACAGCTGTGACCCTGCCAGAGAGTTCTGGATTTGGGAGGTTCAACCTGTAGTTTTTACTTTTATCATTAATCATAATAAATCCCATCCATTTAGGGCCCGATCCATATCCTATTGAAACTGGAACAACTTTCATTGACTATAATGGTCTCGGGATCTAGCCCATATATACTAACATGCATCAAATAGCAACCAAAAATGTTTTATCTGCTGCACACCAGTGAAAGGCAGTAACCTTGGGGATGACACTTGATAGCTATTCTGTACTGATGGAACTACACCCAGCCCCTTAATGTTTGGGTGATACCCTCCATGCTGACAACTGCTCTTGTTAGAACTTTTGTGTCACCATATAGAACGAGTAGTCTCTAGAACCTAGTTTAACAAAAATATGAATATAGTATCATAAGCTTTTGTGAGCAAAACCCACTTCTCTGCTTATATGAGGAAGTGGGTTTTACCCATGAATGCTCATGATGCTCGCTCTATCTATCTATCTATCTATCTATCTATCTATCTATCTATCTATCTATCTATCTATGTTAGTCTCTAAGGAGCTACAGGACTACTCATTGTTTTTAAAGTTACAGACTAACATGGCTACCCATATGGAGAGAGAAAGAGTAGCATCCTTTTGCTCAGTACTTGTATCTTTGAAACTGGCTCTGCCCACCTCGACATCAGAGTTCTCTTTCTGTCTAAGTCTTAGGCCATGTCTACTCAAGGAAATTATTTCATATTTACTAAATTCGACTATGGATTCCTGATTTAACAAATTCAAACTTCTGTCACCTCACTATTGGGAAGCATCGAAATTGGTCTGACCAGGCTCTGTTAATATGGATGTGCTACCTTAGACTCAGAGCCCTAGGAAGCACTCTAGGGAGCTCCAGGAGGCCTCCCGGAGGCCAATTAGTTCAAATTAGTGGCACCCAGAGCATCCACACTAATGTAATTTTGGACTTATTCCTCATGGCCTGGTCTATACTAGAGGATAAGTTCGAATTAAGATACACAACTTCAGCTATGTTAATTGCATAGATTAAGTTTAAGTATCTTAACTCAGATTTTGGTGGTGTCCACACTGTGGAAAGTCAAAGGGAGCACACTCTCCCTTCGACTTCCCTTACCCCTCGAAGAAGCAGGACAACTGGCATCAACGGGAGCGCCCTCTCAGTTCGAATTTGTGTGTCTTCACTAGACCTGCGAATTAGACTATGACAGCTTCGATCTTATCTGTAGTGTAGACATGGCACATGAAAAGCAGGAGGACAGAGTTTGAATTCAGAGGCCTATTATTCCGAAATAATGGGCTTGATAGTGTGGATGCACTGTTTGCAAATCTGAATTTGGGGGAGTTATTTTGGACTAAGTTCCTAATGTACCTCAGGCTTTAGTGACTCTGTCCCCTAACTCCTATCTTCATATACAATAGATCAACTGTTTTCATAGA
Organism: Pelodiscus sinensis; assembly: GCF_049634645.1. NCBI lineage: Eukaryota > Metazoa > Chordata > Testudines > Trionychidae > Pelodiscus > Pelodiscus sinensis. Next base: position 95,516,713 of record NC_134713.1, on the reverse strand, counting down.
ATAACACTGTGGCTATGTCTACACTGGCCCCTTCTTCAGAAGGGGCATGCTAATTTTGAAAGTGGGAATAGGGAAATCCGCGGGGGATTTAAATATCCCCCTCGGGATTTAAATAAACATGGCCGCCGCTTTTTTTCCTGCTTTGGGAAAAGCCGGAAAAAAGCGTCTAGACTGGCCCGATCCTCCGGAATAAAGTCCTATTCCGGAGGATCTCTTATTCCTACTTTCTTATTCCGGCTTATCCCCTGGGCCTACCATCAGTGGCAAGGTCAGTTGCCTCCTTCTCTGGGGTCGGGGACGTCAGGGCACCGTTCTCGACCATCGGCGTGCCTGTCCCGAGCCCCTCCCTCCCCTCTCCAGGCACCTCAACCCAATCCAGCGGCACCGCAACCGCCGGCACCGGAGGTGGACCTATCAGGAGCGCAAGCTGCTCAGACGGCTCCGCAGCTGGCGACAACTGTTCCTGTGCCATTTCAGGAGTCGTCGTCGTCGTCGTCCCCGGACGAGGCACTAGCAGACCCTGCACCGAGTCTGCCGTCAATGGATGCCCGCATGCACCAAGACCTCCTCCGCCGCATGGCTGCCAACTTGGCCGTTCCGGTGGAACCTGTCATCGAGGACACGGATCCAATGGTGGACATCCTCACGGAAGATGCGCCTGCGCGATTAGCCTTACCGCTTAACAAAACGGTATCAAAGATTACCAATACCCTGTGGCAAACGCCGGCAACCTTGACCCCTACCTTAAAAGGGGTCAAGAGGTGTTATTACGTCCCAAACTCGGGGCATGATTACCTGTACTCACAACCCACCCCCGGGTCCTTGGTCGTGCAGGTCGCGGCCCAAAAGGAAAGACTCCCTCAGCTGGGCCCTTCTCCAAAGGCTAGGGAGCCTAAGAGGCTGGACCTATTGGGCCGTAAGGTTTACGCCATGGGGGCGTTACAACTCCGCATCGCAAACCAGCAGGAGATGCTGAGTAGGTATGCCTTTAACACCTGGCAGGCCGTCGAAAACTTCCAAGACAGACTCCCTGTGGAGGACCGTCAGGAGTTCGCGGCTGTTGCCTCAGAGGATAAAGTCATCTCACGAACTGCTCTCCAGGCGGCTCTGGACACTGTGGATTCAGCGGCCCGCACGATGGCGACTGGTGTCATTATGCGTCGGGGGGCATGGCTCCACGTCTCGGGAATTCCCCCTGATGTGCAGCATACAATTCAGGACTTGCCCTTTGAGGGCAAAGCTCTGTTCTCGGAGCACACCAACTCTAGGCTCCATACCCTGAAGGACACTAGGTCCACCCTGAAGTCCTTGGGTATCCATACGCCGGCTCCGCAGCAGCAACAGCTGCCCTATAGGCAGCAGGGAAGGGCGCAGCCCCAGGTCCCCCATGGGGATTATTGGAGGCGCCATCCCCGGGCCTCCGGTGGAGGTTCCGGGGCGGCCACGCACCCTCAGGGGGCTAGGGGTCGACATCGTCACCCCAGGACCGATACCCAGCGTGGAAGTCCTCACGGTCCTTCCCATCAGGGCAAGCCTCAGTTTTGATGCCTCGTTCGAGAGTCCCGTACCAATCTCGTGCCCTGGGCCCCTGTTTGGGGCCAGGCTTTCCCTTTTTGCCCATGCTTGGGCCTTAATAACTTCAGATGCCTGGGTTCTGAACATTGTAAGTGCAGGCTACTCTATCCCTTTCCTAGGCCCGCCGCCCTCAAATCCCCCTTCGCCGTCTCTAGTAAGGGACACTCCTCACGAACACATCCTCTGTCAGGAGGTGTCTGCGCTCCTCAAAAAAGGAGCGATAGAGAAGGTTCCTCCGCAGCTGCGAGGAAGGGGTTTTTACTCCTGTTATTTTGTTGTCCCCAAACTGAAGGGAGGGGTCCGTCCCATCTTGGACCTCCGAGATCTAAACAAGGCGGTAGTAAAACACAAGTTCAGAATGGTGACCCTGGCATCGGTCATCCCAGTGCTACAATTAGGAGACTGGTACGCGACTCTCGACCTCAAGGACGCGTACTTCCACGTGGCAATCAGACCCAGCCACAGGAGGTTCCTCAGGTTTATGGTGGGCCAATACCATTTTCAGTTTACGGTGCTCCCTTTTGGTTTATGTATGGCACCGAGGGTATTCATGAAATGCATGGCAGTGGTTGCTGCATATCTCCGCAAACAAGGGGTGCACGTGTTTCCGTACCTCGACGACTGGCTGATCCAAGGTTGCTCGTACGGGCAGGTAGAAAATCACGTGGCACTCACAAGAGCCCTTTTCCTAAGATTAGGATTCCTGATAAATATCGAGAAGTCATCCCTGACTCCCTCGCAACAGATAGTATTTGTGGGAGCCCTCCTCGATTCGAGGGTGGCAAGGGCATTCCTGTCCAAGAGCAGGTTCCTCTCCATAGTGGAGCTGATCTTGGGGCTAACTCAGTCCCCTGTAACGACCCCTCGGGTCTGCTCCAGGCTCCTAGGCCATATGGCGGCGTGTACGTACACGGTCTGCCATGCCAGGTTGCGGATGAGACCCATGCAGGCATGGTTGGCGAAGGCCTTCAGCCAGTCCAGGGGTCTTTGGGACTCGATAATTACGGTGCCCAAAGTAATTCTGGACTCCCTCCTATGGTGGACCCAGGAATCTGTGGTACACAGTGAGGTCCCTTTCAATACCCCTCCCCCCTCCCTGACGCTGGTCACCGATGCATCCGACCTGGGCTGAGGAGCGCACCTGGGGCAACACAGAACTCAGGGCCTTTGGTCCCCCTCCGAGCAAGCCCTACACATAAACATCTGAGAATTGCGGGCGGTGAGGCGAGCCTGCGAAGCCTTCCTGCGAAGGCTCGCCCACCGCTCGATCCTGGTTCGTATGGACAACACAGCGGCGGTCTTTTACCTCAACAAGCAGGGTGGGGCGCGTACACCTCCCCTCTGCAAAGAGGCCCTGCAACTTTGGCATTTGTGTGTCATGCACGGCATCACACCTCAAGCGGAATACCTCCCGGGGTGCAAAAACCTGCTAGCGGACACGCTGAGAAGATCCTTTGGAGCCCACGAGTGGACCCTCAAGGACTCTGCTCTCTGCCAGGTTTTCCGCAGGTGGGGTTATCCCTGCCTAGACCTGTTTGCCTCGGCAAGCAATGCCAAGTGCAGGAACTACTGTTCCCTGCTGGGACTGGGGAAATATTCCCTGGGGGATGACCTGACGACCGTGTGGCCAGAGGGCATCCTCTATGCCTTTCCCCTGTTTCCCCTAATTTCCAGGGTATTGACCAGGGCGAGGATATTTCGGTTCTCGATCATTCTCATAGCCCCCAGGTGGCCCAGACAGTTCTGGTTCACCATCCTGGTGGACATGCTTGTCCAGGACCCAATAGCACTCCCTCCAGTCTGGGATCTGCTAACTCAACCCTGGGGCGAGGGGATCATGGTTCACCCGGATCTCTGGTCTCTCCATCTAACGGCATGGTTTATCCGTGGTTGAACCAGCCTGAAAGGGAATGTTCCCAAGAGGTTCAGATGGTTCTCCTCAGTAGCAGGAAACCCTCTACTAGACGGTCATACGCTGCCAAGTGGCAGTGCTTCTCGTCTTGGGCGTCCCAGGGAGGAATACACCCGTCCTCGGCTCCTATCCCAACTATTCTTGACTGCCTTTTCCAGCTTCGGTCTAGTGGCCTATCTTTCTCTTCTATCAAAGTCCATGTGGCATCTCTCTCTGCTTTCCATGTTGGTATGGCAGGAGTCTCCCTTTTTTCTAACCCAGTGGTTAAACGGTTTCTTACTGGCCTGGAAAAGCTGTACCCCATGGTGAGGGCCCCGCTTCCCGCCTGGGACCTTAATGTAGTCCTCCACAGGCTTATGCTATCTCCCTTTGAACCACTGGCCACGTGTTCCCTGCTGCACCTTTCATTGAAGGTTGCCTTTATCGTGGCCATTACATCGGCTCGAAGGGTGTTGGAACTAAGGGCGCTAACTATAGACCCGCCCTACCTTGTCTTTTCCAATAACAATGTAAGGCTACGGCCTCATCCAGCCTTCCTTCTGAAGGTGGTATCACCATTCCACCTGTCCCAGGAGATTTATCTCCCGGTGTTTTTCCCAAAGCCCCACACCTCCTCTAAGGAGCGGGCTCTGCACTCCCTGGACGCCAAGCAGGCACTGGCGTTCTACATTGATAGGACCAGGCTGTTCCGTAAATCACAACAGTTGTTTATTGCATTCGGGGACAGGGTCAAAGGGTCGCCTATTTCCACGCAAAGGCTATCAAGATGGGTGGTGCAATGCATCACAGAATGCTATCACCTGGCTGGTAAAACCCCGCCCAGGGTGAAGGCACACTCCACCAGGGCGCAGGCATCCTCGGTGGCCTTTGGTGCCCAGGTACCGATCACAGAAATTTGCAGGGCAGCCACCTGGTCTTCCCTTCACACATTTTCAAAACACTATGCGCTACCTCAGCAGGCCAGGGAGGATGCAAGGGTGGGCTCTGCAGTCCTCGAATCTGTGATGTAAATATGTAAATATGATTCCGGTTGTCTTGTTCTTAAATGGTACCTTATCAGTGTTGAATTGTTCAAATAAATCAGTTTATTGTTCACCTCACTTCCTGACTCTGGTGGCATGACTGCTCCGACCCCTCCTCCGTGGGGTTAGCTTGGTAGTCACCTACTTCGAATGGACATGAGCAACCACTCGAAGAAGAAAAGAACGGTTACTTTCCTGTAACTGTTGTTCTTCGAGATGTGTTGCTCATGTCCATTCGACTCCCATCCTACCTCCCCTTCGTCGGAGTGTCCGGCAAGAAGGAACCGAGGTGGGGCAGCGCCGGCAGGGGTACTTATGCCCCGCTATGGCAGCGCCACTCCAGAGGGCGCCCTGCCGGCGCTACGGGTACTGCTAGAGAAAACGCTCCGGAAGACACGGTGCACGCGGTGCGCACACACCTACTTCGAATGGACATGAGCAACACATCTTGAAGAACAACAGTTACAGGTAAGTAACCGTTCTTTCTCATTTGCATCCACTCTGCTGTGATTTTGCACATTAAACAATCATTTGAAATGTTAAAAAAAAAAGCTTTCCAAGAGAAACACTTTTAAATGCTGTAATTTTAGCAACGGTATTACAGTATTAATCAAGACAGCATTTTTAAGAAGATGAAGTATTTGGAAACTGTATTGTAAACTGATAGGACTGTATGACTTTACACACCATAATTGCTCTTTGGTACATCCCAGAGAACATAGTGGAAAATTAGAAGCATCCCATCAAGCAATATGTCAATGTGAGTGAATGTTTAACAGGAAAATAAAATGGTTAGCAACCTTTAAAAAAAGTAAGTAACAAGCATCTTTAAAAATACCGGGAGTGGGTCCTTTATGGGAAACTCAGAATAAAAAATGTTTGGACTAAACTCAAAATGTTATGAAAAGCACTCTTAAGTAATGACACATATCAGCAGTATTTGTAACTATAAGAACAACGTGATAAATTTTAATCGCAGGGGACCCAGCTTTGTGGGAATACACAGACATCATTTATAGCTTTCCAGTTATGACCTACGTCTAAAAGACATTTTAATGATAACTAGAGAAAGTAGATGGATTGTCTTCCCAGAGTGTTGAAGGTCCTGTTTGTTGTCATCCTCAGCTTCCATAAAGACCAGAGATTTTCAAAGGTACTCTCCAGCCTTGCTATCAGCGTGCAATACCAAAAGGATGGAACTATCTAAGATAAAACATGCCAGAGACATTCACTCCTCAGGATTTCCTGTGGGAGTCTGTCAAAAATAAAGCAATATTAATAAATATAAATTCTGGAACATTATTATCAACAGAACTATGTCATGCAGCTTACCCTTGAATTCTTATAACCCCACTAATTTTCTCAGGCAGTTCAAACATTTAACTGCAGCCGGTCAAAGTGTTAGACCTCCCCACTGGGACAATTGTTCTAAATTACATTAAAGGCTCAAAGGCTTTGATAAACATACCAAGGCGAGGAGTTTAATTTACTGAATGTTTTAACTTTCTGAACTAATGTGGGATTGGGAGTCCTCCTACCCCTAGCCCTTAAAAATACTTAAAAAATAGATGAAATCTGGAAGCAAGTTAGTGCCAAAAATATGTGACAGCCCTTTCTTTGACTCTGTCTTTGCCTTTTTTATTTTCATTTTCTTGGAGGTGGTGTGTCGAAGGAGAATAAACATGTAGATTCACTTGGAGGTGGTGGGTAGAGAGAGAGTGAACTGAGTTGGAGAAATATATCCCAACCAACCAGAAATTTCATTAAAGATTTGAAGTGAAATAACTTCTTTTTGCAATATGAAAACCTCTTGCTATTTTTCTCCAAAGCTGTCCACTACTGTACTTCCTGATTTTGGTCTGGCCTAGAAGTGGAAGTGTCAAAATTAAGCTATGGAAAAGCTATGGTCTTAGAAAAAAAACCAGGAAGCAATACAAATCTCATGAGCGCCTCATCTAATGGGATTTCTTGGCCAAGAGATTTAGATTAGTTTATCACAGAAAAATAGTGTATAACTAGCCGAAAGCCCATTCCATTGAATGAGTGAGTAATTCACAAAATCATGTGCGTCTGTATACAAATATGTATGGGAACAGACCACAAATCCTACTGATGACTGAATCTCATGATATTGTAAAACAAAAAGGGTGCTCAACCATGCTTGCAGCTGTTTTCAGTGTGGCACACTGATTTAACATATCTTCTAAGCTTCAGAGAGACACACAGAGTGGCATGCATATTATTTTTACACTTGAACAGAGAGAGGTACCATGTGACTAAAGGTTTGGAGAGTTTTTTCTGAGTTTTCCTTAGCCCTCCACATTACACAAATGCTTGGGCATGTCACATATGCCAGCTCTGTGTGTGCATCTACACTTCAAACTGGTGGTGTATATTCTATTTTTATCCCATTGGGTCCATGAGAACGCATGCAAGTGTCCCTCATCAAGCTGTGAACTACAGCTTCAGCTTTAAGTGTGTCATCCTGAGTGATGAAGTAGTGTCTGTTCCAGAATCTTAAGTGAATGTTTAGAATCATAGCACTTACAGACCATATGGCATTTATATGTAGCTATTTGTCTAATGGCGTCACACGTATTGCTCTGTCATATGAGTCAATGTTTGTTGCTTTGATTGTTGATATTTCAGCTTCTATTTTATGTTGATTATTTGGCTTGTTTTTTAAATTAAAGTCAGTTCAAGGTCACTGTTCACTCTGGGCTAACTAGATTATGACTGAGACAGGTAAATCTTGTATACATGTTTGTTGGTTTAAAAGTGAGCTGTACGATGCTGAGGCTACGTCTAGATGGTAAGGCTAGGAACACGTCCACTTTTTTGGAATTTTTTTGAAAAAGCGGACACACTCTTTCTCCATCCCTGTAAACCTTGTTTTATGAGGAATAAGGAATGTGTTGAAAGAGCACTTTTTTCCGAAATTTGGTGCTGTGTAGACACACCAAATTTTGGAAAAGCTTCTTTCGACAGTAAAGCAGAAAAAGACTTACCATTGCAGTGTAGACCTAGCCTGAGTTATGTTATGGCTAACACTATCTCAACTAGCTGAGAAGATATTTCTACAGAATGTAGGACAAAGCAACCAAGGAAACCTCTGAAAAGTAAATTTACTATAAACCTTTTTATCCTATTTCCTAGCTAAGCGTTAGTCAGTGGGACTTGCTTGTTCAAATGGGATAACTTAATTTTGTCCCAATGTTCCCCCTCCCCCAGGCTATGGTAAGCAATGAAAGGATTAGTTTCCAATAAATATATTCTATAGATAGGTGCTTGCAGAAAGGAGCTTTCATCATTTCCACTTTAGCAAAGTTTCTACAAGCTCCATAAACTCTAAACAATATTTTTGTAGTCAAACTGCTGTTTCAAAGTTGACTTAACATATGACTCTGTACATGACTTCTTGGATTAAATTAAGTTTATTTGAAGGTTTCAGTACACCTCATTAGTCCTTTGGTGCTCATTGCAAAACGACACGTATCTGTTTAAAAAATAACCCCTATATTTCTATTGTTAGATATGAGAAAAGTATTTTGGCTTTTTAGTTTGTTTGTTTTGTGCATTTAGCAGAATTTTGTGTATAGCCAGTTTCATTGTTCTTCCTGACTACTGAGTCAGCTTTCCTCAGGTCTTTCACAAAGCAACAGAGGAGAGAAAACTGGGGAGGGGGGGACGGGGGAGAGAAAAAGAAAGTGTGATTGTAAAACCAAAAACATTAACAAAAGGCATCAGCAGTAGGAGCTGTACTTTAAAAAAAATCATTTTTTAAATTGACTGAACTACAGATTGATGATGTCCTTTTAAGTTAAACAGAGTGAGATGGTAAAACAACAAGTGACATTAGAGGATGTTCCAGATCAGTATTGTTATAGATATAAAACATCACCCTAGCCATGTTTTAAAGAACAGCCTGTGACGGACTGGGCTGGGTCTGGGAACCACTGAGGGTGTCTGCTCAGGGCGAATTGCTCAAAACTCGAGGTTCTTTACAGCCCCAGATTGGAGACCTTCCAGACAGGTCACAAACCAGTCACACCGAATGCTTCAGCTGCCAATCTGGCCAGCCAGAAGCCTCCCGAGCAAAACCCCTCTGACACCCCAGCTCTTCCTGTGCCACAGTTCCCAGGTCAATTTACACTCTAGATCTTACCCACAAGGTCACACCGAGCCAATCCTTTAGAATTAAAATCTAAAGGTTTATTACTAAAAGAAAGAAAAACATGGGAATAAGGTTGTTAAGGAGAATACATTACATGCATCAAATCACCAAGTTCTCAATGCAGGCTCTTAGCAGAGATGTTACAACTGCTATCTTAAAAGTCTCTGGTGTACATCCTATGTCAGGATGGGTCCACAATTCTTCCTGGCTTGCTGTTCCCTGCAAGGCTGCATCTGGGATCAGGAGCTGAACTCAAGACAAAATGGAGTCTGCCACATGGCATTTTATATCCATCCTTCATCTCTTCCAAGCTGGAGTGGGTCACATGGCCCAGGGACCTATCCTTGTGTCCCAAGCCAGCAATCATTATTCTGGCTAGTCTGGAGGCATCCAGATTCATTCTGTGGGTGTCTTTGGCACCTAGAGGTCTATTGTCCCTAGAGCCTCACTAATTAGCATAGTCATTGAATGATCATTCCTGGCACATTGCTCTGCCTCAGAGAGAATTTTCCAGCATCACCACAGAGTACATATTTATAACTCCACATACAGATATTGTACAAGTACACAAATAGAACATACAGAATCAGTAGAACATAAGCTTTCATGTGACACCTCACATGACCCCCGTTGTACAGAGTTTTGGAGTAAATACCCCCACCTCCCATGGGTGCAACAGTGATCTTCAGAATCCAATAATGTGACATAGCCCCCCCACTGAATCAGAGCTGGGAGCAGAGCAATACTAGGTTAGAGTGGTCCTACTTCTCAGCCAGTGCAGGACACATTCTTCTCAGTGGAGGAAAAGTTTAAAACAGCTACGGGCAATCTCGGGTAGTGAGTGGGCCACATGAGTTTCCCTCAATCATCTCAGTGGGGTGCAAGATTATCTTAACCAAGATGGTCTCCCAGGATGTAGTTTTGCTAATTGCGCTTGTGCACCTAGAATTTGTGGGGTGTTCCAGCTGTACTGTAGTAGCACCTTGATTGGATGAAGCAGGAGTGCATGGCTCTCACAGTCAGTTGTCTCAATGCTGTGTGCAGTCAGCATGCACCTCTCTTCATGTGCCCTTGCTTAACACCAGGGGTGGGCAAGAGGCTGCCAGCAGGCCGGATCTGACTAGCCAAGCCACTGGAACCCTTACACAGAGAACAGCTCACACTTTAAAAAGCCAGCTGCTCTTCACTCCAACAGCTAGGGAGGGAGACCTCTCATGCTGCTCCCATCTCCCAGCAAAATCTCTTAGCTCACATTGGCCAATATCTTAGTTTCCGGCCAATAGGAGCTGAGAATTTTTGCTGGGAGCAAGGTCAGTGTAGGAAGCCTTCCCCCTCTTCCTCCTCCCCCTCCCTCTCATGCCCATACCAGAGCCACGTGGAGCAGCTGTAGCAGCCAGTCTGCCTCAGGTTTCTGCTGGTAAGCACCTTCCAGCCACAGCCTGCCTGTAAGTGCATTATAATAAAAATATTCATGGGTCATTGTTTACCAGGCTTGTTTCTGCTCAAGAAAGAGCAGATGAATATAAATTTCTTATCAAACACGTACAAGGGAGAAGGGAAAAATGGCTCTAGGAAGTACATTACATTATTTGAGTATGTTATAATGGGGATGGAGAAGGAGTAAGAAAGCAGCAGGAATAAAAATAAAAGAATCAATAAATAGAGCAATGAAATAAACAAATGGTGCTAAAGCCTGTGTTGGTTTGCAGAGTTTTAACCTCCGTTCCTTACAATGTAATCATTTTTTGAAGCAATACAAAGCCTTTCAATGAATGTCGTAGAGCAGAACATTCAGCTCCTACACACATACATATGAATTATGGGAGAGGCTTCTGATCTCAAAGTAATGCCACTAAGCCTTGACCACATGTATTACAGCATTTGTTGTTGTTTTTTCTTGTTATGTGTCTTGCTATCTAACTGACCATCATGGTATATGCTGTCCTTGCTGGTCTTAGGAGGCATCTTGGAAGAGGTCTCGCTGAGACTGTGACGTAGTGGGGGTATTGGGCTGCTTTCTATGCTGGCTCTGTGGTAACCCCACTGGCTGCTGCCGGTACCACAGCCCAGAAGGACAGGGAGTGAGACATGCAAAGAGGCCCTCTCAACTGGTCCGACCAGCTACCCCCCAAGGAGAGAAACAAAGGAAGGTGGAATGCTGCCCTGGCCGGGGAGCAGGGCTGGAAGAGAGTGAGTTAGTTTCGTTTCTGTCTGGGAGCATGGAGGAAGCAGCCTCAGCAACAGGCTGGGGGGTTTAGGAGCCGAGACCCCCTCCCCCATATCAAGGGAGGCTGAGGCATCCTAGGCCTGCCCTGTAACCTGATGACATCTGTGCTGTGCTGTATACTGGAGAAGCAATAAACCACCTCTATTCTACTGGCTGGTGGAGTCTGTTCGTGCCATTTCGGGGGTGCAGGAAGCGGGGGACCCACAACGTGCCATCACACTGAGGTACATAAAAGGATAATTAGGACGAGGAAAGGAAAATGAAAAAGGTCAGATTCAATCTTGATAGAGAATCTGTTACCTGCTTACTCCCTAGAAAGGGAATGATGCTTATTTGAGTCTTGAATGTACTCCAGAAAGGGCAGAGAGCTCGGTTGTATGTGCTGGCCAATCTCATGACCGGATGTGATTATAACCCTGGGTAAAATTTTCAAAAGTGTCTAAGCGTCATATTTTCAGAGGTGTTAAGGCATCCAATGATAGATACCTGATGGGTTTTTCAGAAACAAACTGGTACTAGGCACTTTTGAAAATCTCATTAGGCATCTCTCTGTCCATCTAAAATCCTTTACAAATCTGTCCCTACTTCCCATTGACTTAAGTTTGATGCACTGGGAAATTTAAATAAAACTTGTCTGGTCACCTTTGAATGTGTTTCTATCCCACACACAGCCACACAGAAATCCTTGGAAGTACAGAACTACAAATACTTGTTTGGGGGAAGAGAGAAAAAACAAACAAGGAACAATAACGGCATATATATTCACATATCAGCACAATCAGTAAAATCCCATCAGGGTAGGATGACCAACAAGCAGTTCCAAATACTAGATGTCCAGTTTGCTGGAGTCCAAAACTCTTAGTCACACAACAGTCTCCACATACTTAAAATTCCATTCACGGGTCCAGTGGTAGTCTGGGACTGGCTCTCCTCCATGGTCTGCATCAGGCCACAGACTTTGGGGTTTTACTTTGTTTTTATGCTTTCCTCTGTATCACGGTTTGCTTGCTGGAATCAACTGGATATACCACAGCTAATCCATTCCTGTCCTCTGGGCGTTGGTGGCATCTTGGTGTCTCCTGTTCTCTGCCTGTCTCACACAGTTTAGGTTTTTAGAACTGAACTGTTTTGGTCTAGCCAGCATCTTAGAGCTTCAGACAAGGGTAGCTTTAGTGTAGGCTCACGGGTGCAATTTGAGCCTATTGCTTTAGTCTTCTCTTTTCCAGACGAAACAAACCCAATTCTTTCAGTCTTCCCTCATAGGCCATGTTTTCTAGATCTTTAATAATTTTATTGTTCTTCTTTGGATTGTTTCCAGTTTGTCCACATATTTCCTGAAATAGGACAGGACACAATACTACAGTTGAGGCCTAATAAGTGCAGAGCAAAGTGGAAGAATTACTTCCAGTTTCTTTCTTACAATACTCCTGCTAATTCATCCCAGAATGATGTTTGCTTTTTTGCAACTCTGTCAGACTGTTGACTCATATTTAGCTTGCTATCCACTATGACCCCCAGATATCTGTCTGCAGTACTCCTTCCTAGGCTACATCTTCCTTTGGCTTAATAGAAAGGCATTCTGAGTGAAATTTCATGTCCTGTTTTACATTGGAGATCAGACTAGACAATCCAATGGTTCCTTCTGACCTTAAACTCTATGGCTCAGATCCACAAAGGTATTTAGATTCCTAACTTTGACTGGCTGAAGAGGAAGCTAGAAATCTAAATGCCTTTGAGGATCTGGGGCCTACGAAACTATGAAAAGCTATATCATATCTGAATACTTCTCTTTGTAACTTCCTGAACCCATTCTGTGATATATCAGCTCTGCCAGTGTAACTGAACCAGGGACCTCTGGAGATTAATGCATCAGCCTCTACCATTTGAGCTAAAAGCCAGCTGGCTCTCAGTTAAGGCTGTAGATCGGACTCATTCTTTCTCTCTGTAAGTGGTCTAAGTGCTGAATGGCACAGTGAACCTTGCCCAATAGGTGTGTGGATTACACCTAGGCTGTGTCCAGACTCCATGCCTCCGTCGACGGAGGCATGTAGATTAGCCAGCTCGGAAGAGGGAAATGAAGCCGCGATTAAAATAATCGCGGCTTCATTTAAATTTAAATGGCTGCCCCGATCTGCCGATCAGCTGTTTGTCGGCAGATCGGGAGAGTCTGGACGCGATGCCCCGACAAAGAAGCCTTTCTTCATCGACACAGGTAAGCCTCGTGAAACCAGGTTTACCTGTGTCGATGAAGAAAGGCTTCTTTGTCGGGGCATCGCGTCCAGACTCTCCCGATCTGCCGACAAACAGCTGATCGGCAGATCGGGGCAGCCATTTAAATTTAAATGAAGCCGCGATTATTTTAATCGCGGCTTCATTTCCCTCTTCCGAGCTGGCTAATCTACATGCCTCCGTCGACGGAGGCATGGAGTCTGGACACAGCCCTAGGGTTGCCAGGTGTCCAGTTTTGAACCGGACAGCCCAGTATTTGAGCTTTCTGTTCGGGAAAGAAATTGAGAAAATATAAATGTCCGGTATTTTCTAAATAAGATGTAATGTAGATTGTGATGTAATATCAAATGTGTCCGGTATTTTTGTTGAAACCATCTGGCAACCCTTGTTACAACAACACTGGTCTGGTCAGCCCTTGCTGCAAAGCTATGACCCAGCACCAATATTCTTGTTAGGCCCTCACTATGAAATGAGCCTGATGTTGCTGATGGTCCGGATAGGTCTGCTTTGAAGTTGTTCTGGACAGCTATTGCCAGTTTAGCTTGGGCCCACTCCCAGAATCACACAGGATTCAGAATCTCCATGTGGGGAAGCCAGAAAAAAATAAAAGAAGGACCGTTGCACAGAGTCCCTAGGTTATTGCTCCTAGGCTTTAAGACACACGTGTCTACATTTTAGTTTCAATTCTGTTTCCAGACCAGAGTCCACTACCTATAAAGTTAGGATGATCCACTTACTCTAAGGCATATCCTGCACAATTCCTATGTCCTTTTATGTGTACAGTTGAACTAACAATCTATTGCCATTTAAACAGTCAGAACAAAACTAACAAAATGCAGTATTCGTAACTATGAACAAGTAATGTAAATGAGCCTTTTATAATCGGGCTTATCACCTATAGAGGGAACAGAAAGTTTCACCCTCTAAGCCTTCTGGTTCTGGTGCTGACATAAACAAATGCTTTTGGCATCACAATCTTAAACAGAAACAGACTCAGCCTATTTTCTGTTTGTACCATACACGTGTTGAAACGAGCATACTATTTTTCTTGCTGCTGAAATACCATCCTATATACAGGTGTACCAGTTTGTTTCATATTTTGCAATATATATCAGTAACAAATCTGTATCTCAAATCCATCAGTAGCCTAGATCCAAATTCCCTCTTACCCGATATCCTCAATATTTATTTCAATTATATTAGACCATCTGATGCAAAGATATTAAATTTTAGCATTTTAGTGTTTTCTAAGTGAAAATTATCAGATTGTTTAATATGATTAGCAGTAAAATATTGTTTTGCAACTTTACTATCTTTAACTTTTCCCCCATCACTCTTTTGGGTTTCATTTACCCATTTCCCAAAGGACAACATCTAATTGCTCTTTGACTGACCTTCTGCCTTGTCCCAACAACTTTGCCCCAGAGGTCATTTTACTAATCCATTATTCTTATAGAGAAAAGAGAGAGCTTCCTAATGTGTAAGCTTCTGTTCCTGTAACTGCTCAATTGATTAAAAGGGAGTGATTCATAGCTAAAGCCCATCTTCTAACATATCCGGTGGCAAAGCTTTTATGAAAACAGCAATTTAAAAACTCAAACACATCGGTATATTAATTTTCAGAACCAGAAAAGGTAACAACTGGGCCTTTACTGGCAAATTAAATCCCATACTATATTGTCACATATTCTCTTCATTGCCAAATGTAGTTTTCTAATGAATGATTAGTCCAACATAAAAATCTGCCTTCAAAACATAATAGGAAGGGAGCAGATGTCTTAAACAGTATGATTGCTGTAGGGAAATAACAACAAAAATGCTGTTATGTTTAATTATTAAAAGTCTATTAAAGTTAAAAAATGTATGGACAAATTTTGTTTGCACTTGCACACTGTAAATCAGGACAGAACTGGTTATTAAGAGTGTTGGCTGACTTTCCTCATTAGGGATCTGATCCAATGCCCACTGAAATCATAGGTAAGACTACTACTGAATTCGAGGGGCATAGGATTAGACTTTACGGTTTAGGTAATTTGAAACTTCAACTGCAGATATTTAAATGATTGTTCTGTTTTCAGAAACTGAAGCTACTAATAAAGAGCCAAATTCAACTCTAAAATACAATTAAATAAATTTGGAGTGATTCCATTCTGAAAGGCATTGTAGAGGAAATGTGCATTGAGGAGAGATTTGGAGGCGAAAACAGAGGTCGTTTGATGCATAAGATTTTTCAAACAAGTGACTCTTTAACTTGGATTTCAAGTAGCAGCCAGTGTCAAAATCGATAGAAGATAATTACAGGAGAAATGCTGGTCCCAGAGAAGTCGATTGCAGAACTCTCAAAGGCTACGTCTACACTGGCCCCTTCTCCGGAAGAGGCATGCTAATTTCAAACTTTGGAATAGGGAAATCCGCGGGGGATTTAAATATCCCCCGCGGGATTTAAATAAACATGTCCGCCGCTTTTTTCCGGCTTGGGGAAAAGCCGGAAAAAAGCGTCTAGACTGGCACGATCCTCCAGAATAAAGCCGGAAAAAAGCGTCTAGACTGGCACGATCCTCTGGAATAAAGCCCTTTTCCGGAGGATCTCTTATTCCTACCTGAAAGTAGGAATAAGAGATCCTCCGGGAAAGGGCTTTATTCCGGAGGATCACGCCAGTCTAGACGCTTTTTTCCGGCTTTTCCCCAAGCCGGAAAAAAACGCGGTGGACATGTTTATTTAAATCCCGCGGAGGATATTTAAATCCCCCGCGGATTTCCCTATTCCAAAGTTTGAAATTAGCATGCCTCTTCCGGAGAAGGGGCCAGTGTAGACGTAGCCTCAGTGACTGCAACAAAGCCAGCATTTCACCCTAAATGATTACGTCTAATTTGGCTGGTAGCTCCACTATAAATAGGAGTAGAATAACACATAAAATAGTTCTTAAAAATAATTTAAAAAGGAATGTTTTATTTTCCTAAAAGTTTATATTGAGGTTCCATTTATAAAGGGTTAATCAATTATTATAAAGTTATAAAGTCCAAGAGGTAAATTGGTTGCTAATAACAGTCTCTTATAAACCCTACTATTGATACATTCAATAGCCACTGATACATATGATGCTCTTTTCTGTGACATGTCTATAACATACTCATTTCATTAACCCTTTGTAAACCATTCATACATAAAGCCTTAATATAAAGTATGACCAAAAAAAAAAAAGCCCCCAAACCCTCCACTGCAACATCAGTGCATTTTATCTGCATTTTATCCTTTGAAACATTTCAAAGGCATATTTTTCTGACAGTAGAGTGCCAGTTTAGTTGCTTTGTGGGAGTTTTTGCTCTAATTTTATTCATTTGTATAATTTTCCCTTTACAAATTAATCACTCACCAAACTATTAAAACAATATTCACAGAAGGACTTTAACATAATGACAAATAACTAAAACAATAATTAAAAACAGTAACCATTCATCAACATTACAAACTAGAAATGCATTTCCTCCAACTAATACATGGGCCACTTCACCCTGGCATAGATAAATCATGAATCAGCCAATGGGTTAGTTAGTGCTGATAGGTTTTACTGAATTAAAAAGCAAAGAGGCTTTCCAAAAGATGCCTTTCCTGAACAAACAGGGATAGTAAGATTTATTTATGCTTGAAATACTGAAGCTTTTGCCTTGAAATAAAGATAAAAGGATGGAAATATATTTGTCCTGATGCCTTAGTGGCAACTAGTCATAGCATGGTATTCCCAATTTTGTAGGATAGGGAAAAGAAGAAAAAGAGCTTTCTGTAATGCGTGGTGTGACATAGTCCACAGAAAAACACCTTCCTATGAACAAGCAGAGAGAGTGGAGAGTAGTGCTAAAGCAAACAATGAAACAAGCTCTTGTATCCTATATATTGACAACATTGTAGGCACAGGGATTAAAATGTTTCATCTGAAATATTCAGTATCTCCCAGAAGGACTAGAGTAGGAGGAGGTAGGAAGCATGAGGTTAAGAATTTAGTGAGATTGGAGAGATAGTCAAAGATGAATAGATTAGATTGTCTGCAACTAATTACTAGGAGGATGTCCCTAAGGTTTCCACAACATCCTATCAGCACTAAAAAACTTTTCTGCAGTTAAGATGTGGAGTAACTGGTGTGATGAATCATTTATATATGTGTGTGTAAGTAATATAGATGCATAGATAGCCTTTCAAAAGGGACAAGTAATTTTGGGTGATCCCATTTTTAGGTATTCTATTTGACATCTTAAAGTTAACTTGATTTTGAATATGTGCTAAGTACCTGCCTTTTGGAAAGTCAAATCTCTTTAAGGTATCATAAATTGGGAACCCAAAACCTGAAGCACCCAAATTACTAGTCACTTTTGAATATCTTGGCCATATAGATACACATATATGAATATGTGTAAATAAATTGCAAATGAGAGAAAAATCTGAGAAAAGAAGAAAAACAATTAAATAAAAAATCTAGTCTGAAAAAAAAATAGTCAAAAATCAAAGATATAAAATGTAATGTAATGTTTTGAATTTCAATAAATGCTGTGGCAGCAGTAGGACTAGGCTTGCCAGTTGCTTTCACCAAAAATGTCCGGTATTTTCTGGGTTTTTTTTACTGGACAGGGGCCAGAAATAACAGATTGTCTGGGTAAAAACCAAATGGCGTACTTGTTTAAGGCTAACATTCTAATACAGCCTTAAGGTTAGAGGTTAGTCAGGGCTATAAAAAGAAATGGTCCTGAGCCACAAATATCAACTGCAAATCCAGAACCAAACTCTCTTAGGGTATGTCTACACTACAGCACTAATTCGAACTAACTTAATTCGAATTATTTAATTCGAACTAAGCTAATTCGAACTAACGCATTTAGACCTAAAAACTAGTTCGAATTAGCATTTTGCTAATTCGAACTAGCATGTCCACACTGAGTGGACCCTGAACCGAGGTTAAGGATGGCCGGAAGTAGTGCTGGCAGGGCATCAGGTTAGGACGTAGAGCGTGGAGCTGCTGTCTCAGGCTAGCGGAGGGCTGTGCTTAAAGGGACACGATCTCCACCCCGGATAGACAGTTCTGAGGGGTTCCCTGCTTGCAAAGCAGTCCTGGCTTGGAGTGCCCTGAGTGCCCACATTTGGCACATCACAGCACTCGGCCATCAGCCCAGCTGCACTTGCCGCAGGCTGCCATCCGGGGGGGTGTCAATTGGGGGGCTGCAGGAGAGCTTCTACCCCGAGGAGCCCGCAGAGCCACCCGAGTCCTCCCCATCGGGGGCTCGTACCCCATTCCTCCCTCACCTCCTTCCACTTATCCCTCCCTAGCCCCCCTTCCTGATGTACAAAATAAAGGACACGTGTGTTCAAAAATAGAAACTCTCTTTATTGAACAAAACTCGGGGAGACTGGGAAAAGGAGGTGGGAGAGGGGAAGAGAGAGGGTGGAAGAGGGGAGGGCAACTAAAATGATCAGGGGTTTGGAACAGGTCCCATATGAAGAGGCTAAAGAGATTGGGACTTTTCAGCTTAGAAAAGAGGAGACGGAGGGGGGATATAATAGAGGTCTATAAAAGCATGAGTGGTGTGGAGAGGGTGCATAAAGAAAAGTGCTTCATTAGTTCCCATAATAGAAGGACTAGAGGACACCAAATGAAATGAATGGGTAGCAGGCTTCAAACTAATAACAGAAAGTTCTTCTTCACAAAGCAAATAGTCAACCTGTGGAACTCCTTGCTGCAGGAGGCTGCGAAGGCTAGAACTAGAACAGAGTTTAAAGAGAAGTTAGATAAATTCATGGAGGTTGGGTCCATGAAGTGCTATTAGCCAGGGGGTAGAAATGGTGTCCCTGGCCTCTGTTTGTGGAAGGCTGGAGATGGATGGCACGAGACAAATGGCTTGGTCATTGTCTTCAGTCCATCCCCTCCAGGGTCCCTAGTGTTGGCCGCTGTTGGCAGACAGGCTACTGGGCTAGATGGACCTTTGGTCTGACCCAGTACGGCCATTCTAAGCTCAGGGCTCAGGGTCGGGGGTCTCACTGGACCACCCTGATTTTCATGCAGACATGCTCCTGGGTGGCCAGGCTGGCATCCTAGATGGCCACTTTCCTGTGCCTAGTGCGGAAGTCGTGGATGAGGTCCACGATCTCTGCACTAGACCAGGTGGGCGCCCGCCTCTTGTGGACCTGGGCAGGCTCCCAGGAGCCGCCAGCTTGGTCCCAGGAAGAGGGGGAGGGCTGGGGGGCAGCGGGTGGCTGGCTCGTGCCGTGCCAGGTGCAGGGTCTGCTGGCTGGGTGCTGGCAGGCTTGCACCTGGCACAGGCACCATAGCCAGACTGTGCCCTTTTAAAGGTTCCGGGGCCGGTAGGGTGGCAGAAGAGTTTCCCTGGTGGTGCCCAGAGTGGCCACCAGGGAAAGCTGGGGAGGGCTAGCCTCCCACTAGTTCGAATTAAGTGTCTACACAGCCCTTAATTCGAACTACTTAATTCGAGCTAGGCGTTAGTCCTCGTAGAATGAGGTTTACCTAGTTCGAATTAAGCGCTCCGCTAGTTCAAATTAAGTTCGAACTAGCGGTTTGTATGTGTAGTGCCTATCAAAGTTAATTCGAACTAACGCCTGTTAGTTCGAATTAACTTTGTAGTGTAGACATACCCTTAGAGATCAAGTGTGTTTTCATTGGAATTTTTGGCAAAATTGAATAGTATCTGAAGTGATAAATTTACAGATTTTTTAAGGATAAGTATCTGATGTTTTTGGATTAATTGGACCACAGTTTGTTTTGTTTCTAACTTGCATTAACACACTATTCAAGTAAATGATGTTACTGTGCCTGCAGAACGGAAGCATGTACCAGAGGAAGCATGGTATTTTTATTACCACTTGTCTTCCCTTGTTACAATAGCCAAGAAAATATAATCACTATCAGCTATATTTATCAAACCGACGTGACCAACTCGATGTGACCAAAGCCCCAACCCTGCAAACACTCTGACCATACAGAGTAGATGAGTAGTACTACTGAGTTCAATAAGAGGGGACTTTTTTTGTGTGCAAAGTTTAGCATATGAATAAGTGTTTGCAGGATTTAGGGCCACATCACAAATAGGAAAACACTCTTTTCATAACAGTCAATTGAAAACAGGAAATAGAAAATAATCTTCACATAAAACTTGTCCCACTTGTGAATTACATGCCACTTCAGATTTTGTTTTCATGGGAATCCGCTGATTTGTCATCTTCTTTGTGCAACTCTTACTTCATCTGAAAGTTTAATTTTGCAAGTACAAAATGCGAGATCTAAGATGATGTATTAAGGCATTTAAGTAATCAGAAAAAAATGCAGTTCAGCCCATGTATTCTTTGAAACTATGTATAAATATTTACAAATTATAGAGTTAAATCCAACTTGTTTTGTAAATGAAATAGATTCTGCTTTTTGATGGGAAACATCAAATTCCAGAGAGCATAGAAGAATGAGGCATGAAACCCTTTTGAAAAGGACTCCCATAAGCTCTTATTAAATCAAGTATAAAGAAGTTTTCAACTTTCCCCATATTTTAGTTGTGAGCACCCACATATCCATGGATTCATGGAAGAATCTTTCGCAGATGAGGGGTTTTATTTTTTACACTTACCAGTTTCTTTGTAAACAATTTAACAAAAAAAATAGTTTGCTAGGGAATGCTTTGAACAAATGAGAGTACATCTGTGGCACAGGCTGTAAAAGTCAACAATTAATTAATTGTTAAGAGCTTTGGTCATCCAAAACTTTGGCTCAGTATTTACTGCATGATTCATGGTTTGTGACCCCTAATTTCCATAGAAGTCAATGTTTGGTTCTCTATTTCAACCTTTCCTCTCCTTATGATTATCACCCATCCCTACACACACCCACACCCAATTGTGGAGAAGCTAAACACAATGGCCATATATAGAAAATGGCCAATCAGCAAACTCCATTGAGCATGATCAATGAATACTGTAGACTGAGATATAGCATTCTCTCAGACTGATTTAAATAACTCCCTGATAGAGGAGCCTAAAAAAAACAAAACAAAAACAAAAAAAAACCAACAACCCAGAAACAAAATGTAAGTCAAAAGAGGAAAATAGAACAAAATAAAGCCAGTAAAAGACTATGTATGGGTTTTAAAGTAGTAGCGTATGTTTAGCCACTCAGTACAGTAAAACTCCAATAGTCTGGCACCCAATTGTCCAGCACTCCTGATAGTCTGGCATCAAAATGGCAAGCGCTCCTGTCGGAACTGGGACTGAACCCGGAACCACTCAGGTCAGCTGCTCTCACTTGGGTTACAGCAGGGAGGAGAAGTGTAACCCATGTGAGGAGAAGTGTAACTCATGGCTCTGGGGAAGGGAGGGGAATTGGGTCACGCACGATGTCCTGGCCAGCTGATTGAAAAGCTGGCTGCTCAGCGCACATGCTCCAGTGCCTGGAGGGAGACATGCGTCTGTACCAGCAGCTCCAAGACCTGAACATAAGGTTGCGGGGGAGGGGGATTGGTTTGGAAGTATGCAGTACCTCCTGATACCCCAGCATATCCGATAATCCAGCACTACCTCGGTTCCAAAGGTGCTGGATTAGCAGAAGTCTACTGTATATATCAATGGTTGCCAGTTGCGGTAATCAGAATTTGTATCAGACGGTCTGTTGCTATGTGATAACTAGCATGTTGAAAAAAATCACATCTCACAAACTTTGAGCCCCATCATGCTCTTTGGATTTCTGAAACCCCAGACCTCTGGGGTGCTCAGTTGCATTTGCAGAAGTAAGATCTACTGCCTTCCTTTGCATGGAGTGTGGATGTCAATTGGTTTTTTTGTTTGGTTGGTTGGGGTTTTTTTGGTTTTGTTTTAACAAAAGCAGGCCAAACTCTGCAATCCATACTCAGGCAAAACTCCCATTGAAGCCTGTGGCAGTTGGGCTTGAATAAGGAATGATAAAGAGCTGAGTATTTTGCAATAATGCATTTAAAATGCATTTTAATTTGCAAGATACCCTTTGCCAAAGGAACTACCTGTGCTTAACAAAAGCCTGTTAAAAGGAACTAATGAAAACCTATAGCAGGCTGCCAAACCCTTAAAGACAAGCTGGTCGCGCCTTTGCTAGCCCTCAGCTTTACTGAGGAGGGCTAATTAACAACTAATTAACAACATAAGGGCTAATCAGTGACTCCCAGCTTGGAGTAATGGGACTTAATTAAAAAGACTGACCTCAATTGTTGGTGGTGAAACTGGGAGGTTAGTATTTCAGTGAAGCTGGGAAGTCAGTAAGGTGGAAGGCCCTGGAGGGAAGAACCAGGGAAATCCTACTCTGGGAAAAGGCTGAGGCTGAGGCTTAGTCAGGTTGAGGGATCCACAGGGAACAGAGGGTGGAGCCCTAAACTAGGGCTTATAAGGAAACAGAAAAGAAGCCCAGGAGAGGCCCAAAGGCTGTTAGTTATATGAGAAGTGCTGCATCAGGGTTCAATTGCTGATCCCTGAGGAAAGCTGTAAGAATCTTTTGGAAAGGGGAATCCTACAGGAAAAGTTCTGCAGAGGCTAGCAGAAGGAGTCGAGAATCAGAGCACCTTAGGGAAGTCTGAGGGGGCAGATGGGCAATTAGTTTGGGAATTTGAGTTGGATCTGTACTTACCCCAGAAAGGGAATGGACTGTTGTGGGAGTTAGACAGAGTGCAGAGTCACTCACAGAAGACCTGCTGAGTGAGTCTGAAGAAGAGGCTAGGTAGGAGTGGTCTTGGTGGCTGAGAGAGTGAGAAACCCAGAATGAGGACATGGGTTTACAAACAACTAGCAATACCGTCCAGTAATTAAAGTTGCTGCTGCTGAAACAAATATAAATCCACAAATAACCCATCTTCTAACAAACAAGAAATAAAACAATGTAGGATAAAGAGGGGGAAAAAAAGGAAACAAAAACATTTTGAGTTTCACTCAGAAAGGTTCCACAGATGTGCACATGCCCATGTAAGATAAGCAGAAATAGCATATCATGGATCTTCAACAAAGAAGCTCTGTTCCCCAATGTTGTTGAGATTGCATGATGACACAGTCAACATTTCCAACCCTGTTGATCTTAACTGTCCTTTATAGGAAATGAGACACCTCCCCAGTGGTGAAAGTAACTTAAAATTTCTTACAGGCACTGTCCTATTGCAACCCAGGTCCCTGCAAGCTCTTTAAATAGCTCCCTGCTGGCTTTTGCTGTAGCTTGGCCAGCACTTGCCGGAGCTGCGCACCAGGGGCATATCTGCTTACTTTCTCCTCTGCATCCTTCCAATAGATCAGTGCTATATTATTTAAGATTATGAATATTCATGAAGTGTGTGTGGGGTAAAATCCAAGGGGGAAGTAGAGCTCAGCCAATCATCTTACTGGTGATACAAAGAAGGGGGAGCATCTCTTGCCAGCTTTCCCCCATTCATGCCTTTGAGGGCCAGATCTTTCATTTTTGGCTCCTATTTGCTTTTTAGAGGCAGCTTGTAGCATGGAGCCCATAATGTAACACAGTAATCTAGCCTACATGTCATAAAGGTATTGTCTAATGATGGACTAGCTGACCTAATAGACCTTTTCCATCTGGAATGTCCACATGTTTATGGTTTACTGGGGTAAAACCCAAATCTGGGGGAAAAGGTTACAGACTCTAATTATTTTCAGAGATGGAAAAATCATTCTTAACCACTGCTGAGAAATGCTCTTCCATGTTCTGCTCACAATCAAAATCAATTTCCAGGCTGCAAACTTTACCCTGCCTGCCAAACAGATAGGGCCTCCTTTGAACAGACAAGATAGTCTGCTACGTGCTTCCTTGAAATAACGTAGTAATGATTTCAGGAGACATCACTTAGGATTTCTGGTTTCAAAAATTAGTTACTTTAAAAATAAAATTTTGGCTGCAACTTGGAAGATCAGATTCCCTTTGATGATCTTTTGAGAAATAATTGTTGGAGCTTCTTGGTATTGAAGGAAAGACCACATCTTGTTTGCTTCATCAGAAGTAAACAAAGACAGTCAAGAAGCTCTATCTGTCCTGGTGCATGTTTCCTGTATTTGCTTACTGTAGGACACAGAAAAAGTCACTTTAAAATAAAAATGCCTGCTTGCTGTTGCAAAGATCATCTGTAAAGAGAGGACTATGGTGAGGAGAACTCTGACCTGTAAACCTGCGACAACAAAAATGCCAACTTTTCAGAGAGTTATTTTTGAAGTCTAAATAAACCTTGACAGATTCTCCTTAAACTTCTATTCCAGTGCTTAATTTCCAATTTGGGGACTATTGCCTCCAAAAGACGATGAAACTATTTCCATTTTCCTTCTGTTCCTTGCTATATTCATTTGACCTACCAGACAGAATGAAAAATCTCAGTTAGACTCAATGTTATTAATTGAGTAGTATTTCACATTGCTCTCTCTGTTCTCCTCTGCTCCCTTTGTGTCTCAACATTTCTTCCTTGTCATGCTGGCTCATTCTTTTTCACAGGCTATGTGGCAAAGCTTGAATTATACGGTTACATTTTTCTTTTTAATCCAACTGTTGCCTCCCTCAACACAACTATGGCAGTAAGTGGGAATAATGACAGCACTTTCCGAGGGGAAATCGTGCCTGGGCATACGAGGGGTTGGCAATGGAAATGCATGGAGGTCCATGAGGAAGGTATTCTCATTCTCCAAGACATTGCAGTAGTTCCCACATTGACTATGTCTCATCTCCCTCCAGCCTCTGAAAGATTATAGAGGACCTGATTCTTTTCTTCCTTTGTGTCATCTAACCACATATACACTCTATATACAACTGAACCAAATGGCACTCAAATCAAAGTCTTCATTTCATTCACTTCAAAGGGGTTTTGGATCAAACAATATCAGTGCAGTTCTGGACTCTGTGGTTATGTCTACACAGAAGCATTATTTCAGAATAACTGACGTTATTCCAAAATAACAGTCCGGGTCGACACACAAGCAGTTATTTCAACATAATGTCAAAATAATGTCAACCTGGAGGACTACTTATTCCAACTCCTATAACCCTCAATGTATGAGGAGTAAGGGAAGTTGGGGGAAAGTGCTCTATCTTGAAATAACTGCTGTGTAGACAGCACCAAAAGTCCAAATAAGTTGTTTTGACTTAAGCTACGCAATTAGCGTAGCTCAAGTTGTGTGGCTTTTTTCGAGTTTAGCCTTGATATGTAGATGTGTCCTGTGTGTACACCCTCTGTGAGATTCTGGTTATGCTGTTATCTGCTTTTCTGTTGTGCATCTGTTCTGTTAGGGGAGGGAAAGAAGCAGAGGAACAGAAGCTGGCAACATTTTCATTTTAATAAATATATGTGAAACAACCCTACAGCTTCCTGCAGAGTTAGCAAGTTCAAACAAGTCCAGTCAGAACACAGGAATCAAAACAATAAAATCTAACCTTATTTTCTCCATTTTGATTAAGAAACCCTAGATTAGGCAGAATATTTTCCTTGGAATAATGCAAAATCAAAATTGCTAGTAGCTCATTGCTCTGTCAAGAATGACAGTGAACTGAACTGGGTGACCATCATAGGTGGGTTGTGGTAACACTTGAGATGTTCACTAACCGCATCAAAATTTTAGTTGCTAAATAGGGTGCCCTTCCTCCCCCTCAGCCCAGACCTGTCTCTCTGCATCACCCTCCCTGCAACTCTACTGTAGTATCAGTTGCCTCTGGTGACAAGACAGTGTATCTGTCATAGGACCACCATGCTTCGTCCCTGTGGCAAAATTTGGACCTTTGTTGAAATAAACTATTTGCTTTTTAATGGTTCAGAAAAAATACAGATGGATTTTAAGGATTCTATGGAAAGAAGAAAATAATGGTCAGTTGATTCTTTCCATATACACACGCACCTCGCATGTGCATGTAAAATGGGGAAAGCGAACAAAAAACAGAGAGAGAAAGATTTCTAATATCAGACCCTGTAAACCTAATCTTGCATGGCGTTATAGGGCTTCTGCTAGATGTGGTGCTTCTATAACTCATTTGGTTTTCAGTGATCTTTCAGTATGCTCATCCCTTTATAGGGAGGAAATTGTTTATAAAGGCATTGATTCAGGTGATCCTTTGTCATACTTTTAGTGTAAAATTAATGCTCTGTTCCTAGATACAAGAGCCAAATTCACATTACTTGTGATACATTTGAGAGAGCTGGCAATGATAAAAACTACATCTTTGAGATGTTTAAACTACACTGAATTCACCATCAGCATACATACTATAAGAAAAATCATGCATTGGAAGGAGGATAGACAGATGGCCAAACAAAGTTTCTTTCTCCATCTTGTAACTTTCTCAATACAGCTCACTCAAAGTATACATGGTGGGCATGTCCTATGCATTAAGTGTAATTGCCGTTTTATTTTATAAAATGAACTATGTACTGTATATGGAAGTTATGCAATCTGAAACAAAGGCTCCCATACACTCTGAATTCAAAACAATGTTCAATCCTTTACATCAACAGGTCTGGCTGGAGCACTTCTCGAATTAGTTAACACTGCAACCAGTTTCAAATATAAGTCAATGGGAATTCTGTAGAAATGATACAAATTGGTTTTGTCAGCCTGATATTTGAATCTGAGAAGAATGGAAGAAGTCTTCCTAGGAAAAGGAAGATCCTGGCACACATGCTACAGCATATTATTTTGCTTAATGAAAAGGAAACAAGGATGTGACAAAGTACTGTAAACAATGCATATGTATAAATACTCAGGGCCAGATCCTCAGCTGGTACACATCTGTATAGATCCACTGAAGCCAATGGACCTAACTGATTTACTCCAGCTGAGTGCCAAATTACATACATGTTCTATAACACCAGACTGTGCATGATATTAGGAATCCTGGGGCTCTCATTTAACATTCATATTTTCAAATGAGAAAATGGAGCAATGATAATTAGTACTTGTGTTGCAGACTACATGTTTAAAGTATTTAACCACTGACTAATCCTCACAGTGGCCATGTGTAGTAGATAATAAATTATTTTACGACAAGGAATCTAAGGCAGAAAAATGAATTCCTTGCTCAAGGCCACACAGCAAGACAGGAATTCTGGACTCCCAGTCTGATTCTCATTCGTCTAGGCAAGGAGTTCCCAAATTTTTCCTCAGGGCTTCTCTTCACTGCAACTATTAGCTTGAGTTAGAATACTCTAATTAAGTGGTTCACAACCTGGGGGTTGCTTGTGGCCCAATCAGGAGACAGCTGCAGGTATTGTGACATCAGGGTCATACAGGTAGAATATACAGTGTATGGATGTGGGCCACACGGTAAATAGGTTGAGAACCACTGCTCTAGTTATTCCATTTGAGCTAGCATAGCTTTAATGAAAGTGACCACCCTGCAAAACAGCACTCAATCCAAACAGAGAGAGTGATTAGATAGATTAGCAGCACAGAGTGATTAGAGTAGCAAACTAGTGGGACTGGTGAGTAACTTTGAGCTGCCTGTATCCCTCACTGCATTAGTCACCCAACACCTGCCCACTAATACACCAAATAGCTCAATCTGCTCTATTTAACTCAACCTAGAGATGTTGGTATGTGGACAGCAGGCATGTTAGGGAAAAACTCAAATCATAGTTCAGCTAAATTGCAGTGAAGACAGGTCTATAATGAGAACCATATTATAATGGAATAGTAAAATTGTCCCATGGACAATTCCCACTCACCTTTGTGATCTTTTAATATCTCTGTGGCAACTACAGTCAATTGCTTGTAAAGGTAATATTAGGAAAGTATCTCAGGTTTGTTTATTTGATGTTAGTGCAATAATTGTTTTATTGGTTTTTTTTTTAAATAACAAACATACTGCCTACTACTGTATTCCCTTTCACTTCGTCCCTCCCTCCTCTGTTCTTTATGGGTATGTCTAAACTACATGCTATTTTTGAAAGAGGATATGCAAATTCTGAGGGATTTTTTTCCGGGAAAAAAACCCTTTTAAAAAAAACAAAACAAAACTGTGTAAACCTCATTTTTCTCTTTCAAAAATAGAACATAGTCTAGACATAGCCTTTATGTCCTTCCTTCTTCTGCCCTAAGCATGCTTTCCATCAACCTAGCCTTTCTATTGTTCCTATAAAGAGAGAATAATTACCATTAAAATGTTTTAATTCCCTTAGATAAATACCCAAGTTAACTAACTTTAGTCAATATTTGTAGTGTTCAAGGGATTTTCTATAGTAAGTATTGGAAAGGACCAGCACCTTGTGAAAACCAGCTCTCCACAAACCCCAAACAAGTGTCCTTGTAATTCATGGACCCGCAGTTTGAGAATAAATGCTCTACACCCCTGTATTATTGTTGTTGTTATTATTTTTCCCTTGCCATTGCATGGTCAGCAGACAGAGTTTTGCAGGCCTCATAGCAGAGGTGAATCCAAAGGAAAAGGGAAAGGCTTTACAGATTTAGATGGGGAGTGCCTTTTCCATGCACGATAGGAAGCATGGAAGAAAATATGAAGCTATTTAAGGGAGAAATGGACTAGGAATGTTGGTGGAGGGAAGGTGACCTCAGCACCATGCTGCTGTTCTATAGTGCTCGTCCAGCTAGCCAGGAGTGAGAACCAATTATTTTATTTTTTATTTTATTAATTTAGAATACAGGTTGAACCTCTATTAAGTGGGACTTTCTGATCCGGCAACATCCGTGATCCAGCACAGATGTTGCAGCACCAGAGTCTCAGAGGAGGAGTCCTATTGCCCAGGAAGCCCAAAATGTGTTATTGGGGCCTCGTGCATGGCAGCAGGGCTGACAGGAGAGGACGGATCCCGGCATGAGACAATTGGGGGCTGGGGGAGCCAGCCTCTAGCCGGTAGCAGAGCCAGGGCTGGGAGGGAGCGGTGGCAGTGGGAAAAGGAAGACCTCCCCTGGTTTGGCAAAATCCCTCATGTGGAATTAGTCAGGTCCCAAGGGTGCCGGATCAGGAAGGTCCAACCTATAGAAGGATAGTAAATAGTCCCAGATTAACAGTCATGGCACTCAATGTCCCACTCAATATTTCTATCGAATATTCACACATAATAGGGATATGAATGAATAGTCGAGTAGATAACTGATAAGCCTAGGCTTAATCTTCTCAACTACTCGCATTTTCCCCCACCCCTTGCTGACTCTGTATCAGGAAAGCAGAAGCCAGTGCTGGGGGGAGCACTTTGCGGTGCCTCCTGCTTCCCCCCACACTGCTACCTCTAAGAGGCAGCAGCATGGGAGGGGGGACAGAGGAGGCTGCCATAAAGCTGATGCTGGAGAACCAGCCTTTAAGCCGGTGCTGTGCAAGTCCAGACTTGCTGTGGACAGAGTCTGCTTCACAGCAGCAGCCCCTGGCTGCAGGGGTCTGAGCTCCCAGCCTGGGCTGCCGCAGACAGAGGCTGCTTCGTGGCAGCCTGCCCTGCTCCCTTCGCTCCCCAGCAGCCTCTGTCCACAGGGAGCTCAGACCCGCCCCCGTGGCAGTGGCTACTGCTGCCCCACATTGTATCAGAAGCAGCAGTGCAGGGCGGCAGGCAGCTGGTCTGCAAGGGGAGCTGGTTTTTAAACTGGCTGCCCTCACAGACTGGCTTCTGCCTGTCACCCCCACCATTACTTCTGATACAGAGGCAGCAGCACGGGGTGTCAGGGTGCTCCCTGGGAGTGGAGCCAGAATGCACTGACTGCCTAGGGACTATAAAATAATAGTCTATATCCCTGCACCCCTAGGGACTATAGAATAATCAACTAACTGCTAAGAATTCATGCATTTAGTCAACTATTCTATTACCTGCTATCTAACATCCCTAGTACATAACCAGGTGTGTTCACGGGCACCATGATAAGTACTTGGCTTTCTGGGGGAAGGGAGGCAATACAGAGACTAAACATTACCCCCCATGTCTCTGATCTCTCTGGAAGACAGAACAACAGGAGTAAGCTAACAAGTGGTAATGCACTGCTTCCTTGGTTGCTCTACAGGATCAGAAGTCAGGCGATTTACTTTCCTTACCTGCAGGTGCTGAGAGATGTGAGAAGAGGAATGGGTAAATAGCAGCA
This sequence comes from Pelodiscus sinensis, assembly GCF_049634645.1. Classification (NCBI taxonomy): domain Eukaryota; kingdom Metazoa; phylum Chordata; order Testudines; family Trionychidae; genus Pelodiscus; species Pelodiscus sinensis. The sequence goes on along the minus strand of NC_134713.1, from coordinate 95,486,521 downwards.
TCTCAGAAAGAAGGCCAGTGAATCCGGGTTTCAAAAGACTGAGGAGGGCAGAAGAAACTCTCAGGCTGTGTCTACATTGGCATCCCTTTCCGGAAAAGGGATGCTAATGAGACATTTCGGAATTGCAAATCCACGAGGGATTTAAATATCCCCCGCGGCATTTGCATTTACATGGCTGCCGCTTTTTTCCAGCTCGGGGTTTTTGCCGGAGAAAAGCGCCAGTGTAGACGCGATTCTCCAGAAAATAAGCCCTTTTCCGGAAGATCCCTTATTCCTACTTGAAAAGTAGGCATTTGAAAAGTAGGAATAAGGGATCTTACGGAAAAGGACTTATTTTCTGGAGAATCGCGTCTACACTGGCGCTTTTCTCCGGCAAAAACCCCGAGCCGGAAAAAAGCGGCAGCCATGTAAATGCAAATGCCGCGTGGGATATTTAAATACCCCGCGGAGTTGCAATTCCGAAGTGTCTCATTAGCATCCATTTTCCGGAAAGGGATGCCAATGTAGACACAGTGTCAGAGTACAAAGAGATCTATCTTGAAGAGGAGGAATAAAAATATAGGGTAAGAGCAAACAAGGTACAGAGTTAGGGACTGAAGAGAAGTGAAGGAAAAGGCGGCACCCTATGGCCCCTTCCAGGGTCTGTGGCATTAGAGACAGAGCCACTGGCCGTCCCATTGTGGTGGCAGTATTTCCTTTCCCCTTCCCTGCAGCACCAACAGGAGATTCTCAGAAAAATTAACTGAGTAGATCCTTAGTGTATTTGCCTACTCAGAGATGCTTCCTTTGGGGCTCTACTTACTAATTTCTAATGCATAAATAAGGAACCTGAACTACATCATTTCTATTTGCTACTTTAACTATTTGTCTAGTAACATTAAGCTCAAGGAAGGAGTTTTGTCTGAGGGACACAACCTGGATTGTTAGCAGCATATGTTCTGACATAAAGAAAAGAATCTTTCTTACTTCAGAGGTCTCATTTCTGAGTTGCCAGCCTCTAACTTTTTAACTTCTTTGCCATTTTGAATGTATTTCAAAACAAATCAACAGACACATAGAGTCTTTGGTTATTTTTGGCTAGTGTTGGATAAATGAATAGTCCAAAAAGTTTCTGACGTTGTGCCAAATGTCCATGTGCCTAAAGCTTAAGAGTCATGTTTTCCAGGAAACCTTGAAGTTTGCTATGATTTATGCTTTTGATATTGTCATCCATTACTTTATTCAAAGGAGTTGTCTTCATAAAGGTTGATAAACCTTTACACTGCACAAATTATATCATTAGGTGTCTGCCTATGGGTCGACTTGTTCTCAAGCCCTCAAAACTAAACACAGCTGAGATCTAAATCCCTTGACAAATTAAGGCTGTGTGCAAGGATCAGGAATAACATATGGCAAATGGAATTTCTAAACACCAACCCCGCAGTACAATATATACCTGATAAATGGCTGTCTACAATAATACTGTTGAAAAAGACACTTGATGCAAGCCTGATGCATGACAGAGAAACATGAATGTAAATTTATAAAAACTTTAAAAATGACAAATGGTCCTGCAGCAGATTAGACACTAACAAAAAATGTAGATGGTATCATGAGCTTTCGTGAGCACAACCCACTTCTTCAGTTGAATGGAGCAAAGGGTACAGAGGTACAAATAAGTATCAGAAAAAGAGGGGATGGGGAGGGAAAGAAAAGGAGAAAAATCTTGTCAATTAGAGTGTCCATGCTAAATGATGCTAACAGCGTAGGCTATAAGTGCCCAATACATAGCTTTTGATGCCCATTAGGGTGTTGAATGTAGTGGCCCATCAAGTTCATATCTTTGTTCACACCTTGATCAAAGGTGTCAAATTTGCAAATTAAGGCAAATTCTACAGCTTCTCTTTCCAGCTGTTTTTTGAAATTTCTTTGTAATAGGATAGTCCCTTTTAGATCCACTAATTAATGCCCATGTAAGTTAAAATGTCCCCCAACAGGTTTCTTTGTGTTAACATTTTGAATATCTTATTTGTGTCCATTATCCTTTGTCGCAGAGACTGTTCAGTTTGGCCAAATACATGGCAGAGGGGCATTGCTGGCATTTGATGGCATAGATCAAATTAGTGGATGTCCAGTTATATGAACCTCTGATGTTGTGGCTTATGGGGTTAGGTCCTGTGATGATGTTGCTTATATAGATGTGTGAACAGAGTTGGCACCGGGGATGATTGCAGGGGTGCGTTCCTGGGTGAGTATGATGGTGGTGTGCTGTGTGGTTGCTGGAAAGAATTTATTAAGGTCTGTGAGATCATTTTCCAGGACAGATTGTAGGTTGTTAAAGATGCGCTGGAGGGGTTTAAGTTGTGGGATGTAGGTGATGACTAATGGTGTTCTGTTATTTTGTTTGTTGAGCGTGTCCTGAAGAAACTGATGCTTGGGTACACATCAGGTCCCAAAGAATTATGAAGTTAATTCTCACTTTACCTACAACTGAGATGTGAGATGCAGCCACTTCTGGGGCATAACACATAAGTGAAACAACATCAAAAAATTGCACAATAGTTTAGGACAAAAAGTGAAGGACGTTGCATCTAACATGCCAGAGGGAATTTTTGTATGCAAAATGTAATTATCCCCCCTGGAATTTGGCTAGGACATCAGAGTCTTGTGGAAAGTGTCCTGGGATTCTTAGTGATCAGAGGCAGTTTCACAACTCATAAAACTGATTCTATGGGATTGGTGATATTTGATTTGTTTTGCTTCAAAGATGCTTCAAGTGATGGGTAAATATTGGCCCCCTACTCACAGTTACCGGGCAGGCCATCTCAAGCCCAAAGGTAACAACATCTAAGTTTATCTGCTCCCAGTGTGATCCTCACTGAGAGACAGACCAACTGACTAGCTATTCATACCCACCTATAGCCCTGCTCCTCTTTGTGTTTCAGGCTTCTTTGCTGATTTGTGCATGTCAGAGGCCCTGTTCCTTTTGGGATTCAGGCAGGATTTGGTCCTTTCATATCTACCACAATTACACACCCACATGCCCACACACACTCATGCTCACTCCTGAAGCTACTTGTCCCATTCTTAGTAGGCAATGTGAAAATTATTTTAGGAACTATTCTTCAAATGAGGCTGCTAATTTCACAGTCACCAGGGCTGCACTCAGTTGTGTGTAATTAGCTGGATTTTTGGTTTAATGTGTTTCCTAATTATCAAGAGAAAAAAATTGATGTCTCCTCAGAGCAATTCCTTTTGGCATGTCTGTAAAGGCATCTTAAAAAAGATGATGGCACCCCCAAAAGCATTTGCAGTTGAGATAAGCCTGACCTAGACGCTTATGTGAACTAGAGGAGATTTCTGAGATTTCATTATTCTGCCCAGTGATGGGGGAGATGGAGGGAAAACAAAAGGGGGCAATTGCCTAGGGGCCCTGGCAATTTAAAAAGGCCTTTAGTCACCACTGCAGGTGGTGGTGTGCGGTTAAGAGATGCTTCCTGATCATCTTTGCTCTGTGCCGCTCCCAGAAGCATCCGGCACTGACCATGTTGCCCTAGAGAGGACAGGGGGTCACCACACGCTGCCCCCACCCCACGCACTGACTGCAGCCTCCATTGACCAGGAACAGTGGCCAGTGGGAGCTGAAGGGGTGGTACCTGCTAGCAGCAGCATGTGGAGACCTCCCAGACTTTATCAGCAAAGAGAACCTGTTGACTTCTAGTGGCCCCAGACTGATATTGCAGTTTTATACGACTTGGTCAGCAATGCAACTGTCACAGATCCTGGAATTTTGGCCATGTTTGTGAGCGATGGAGCAGGCTGAAAACTTTAGAAGGTGTGGTGTGTGGTTGGTTAGTTGGTTGTTTTTTGTGCAAACAAGGGACAAATCCTACCTGAAAACTTTCACACACAAAATTTCAACCAACGCTAGAGAACACAGACTGACCTGCAAAACTCATGATCTGAGTTCTCTTGCCATGTTGTAACTGTAGCCACCTGCTCCTTCACAGTTCCTGCATCCCACTTACAGCACTGCCATCTTTGTTATAGCTCCTTCCTTACTTCTTGCTCTTGGCAGCTCCTTGCAATGTCTGAGTTCTCTCCCCTCCCTAAGCTATCTCTCATGATCCCTTAGCAGTATCTTTTGGACCCAATCTGAGTCTGTCCTATTCACTGACCATAATTTTCTCCTGCAATTAAAAAGTAATATTTGGAAGGAGTATTGTAAATTTATCAAATACTTCATGAGCTCCTTATATTTATTCTATTCTGGTACCATTAGCCATAATTTATTTGCACAGAGCTTTATCATGATATACAGACATTGTTTCAGATTTTAAAAAAGATGCATATTTAAATAATAATGGTTCAACAGGGGGCATTTTCTGGAAGTTAATGACTGTCTAGAATAGCTTTCTATCCAAGTTAGTCATTAATTACTAGACAACGTCTGCTCCAAACATTATTATTGCTGTTATAAACTATGCAAAATTAAGTGAAGAATGTATTGAACAACTTCTTGTGAACTGCACATTGTCATGAATATGGTGTTAGGAGCCCTAAGAATTAAAGATCACATCATGTGAGCCTCCTGTGTCGAGTGCTCCCATTGACTTATAGTGGAACCAGCAGGATCCCACTTAGTATGCCCTTCTGCGAATCATTGATAGCTTTTCTATGGGAATTGTTATCCAACCAGTATGCACCCACCTTATAGCAGCTCCATCTCAGTTGTAATTCCCTAGTTTCTTAATGAGGAGGTCATGGAAAGTAGTATCAAAAGCTTAAAGTCAAATATACAAGGGTCTGGTGGCTTGAAGATATTTACCATGGCTAAGTAATTTTTAACTTGTTCTCTCCCTATTTTAGCTTCTGATCCTGCCTCACTTTCACTGGAATTCACTATGGCCTGGTCTCCATTAGGACTTTACACTGATCTTAGCTGCCCACGGTTGGTTATCTAAGTGATGCATCCACACCGCCAAGCCTGTTGCGCTGACCTTAGGGACTGCTGACGTTGATTCCTGTACTCCTGCTTTCACCAGGAGTAACCCTATTCCCAACTATGCATGGTCGAAGTGATACCAGTGTAGAGACAGCGCTGCAAGAAATTCGACATCGTTGACCTCCAGCTGTCCTCCATGACCACCCTGGGCAGGACTTTTGCCTCTACTGCATTCCCATTGAGATAAAAAAGTTCCAGGACCATAGAATGGCCTGTTCCATATGGCCAGCCTTGCGAGCCCTTTGCGAGCAAGCAACACACCGCGGGACACATGGACATGAGTTCCTCCAGCAATCCATTTTACACTGATGACGGTGAGTCCTTCTGCTCCCACAACCTCCACTTCTCGAGCTCATAAGAGCACCAGCCTGGAGTGTCCAGAGGATCTTGGACCTCATTGAGGTGTGTGTGTGTGTGTGTGTTGTGGGAGGGGAATAGAATGAAGCCATCTTCAATGAGCTCAGAACCAGAAAAAGGAACACTGAGATCTATGGCAGGATTACAACCTGCCTCAGGGTGAAAGGATATTCCAGGGATGCCCAGTGGTGCAGGGTGAAAATCAAGGTGCTGTGCCAGTCATATCACAAGGCCAAGAAGCAGAGTGGACTCTCTGGGGTGACACCTCATACCTGCTGTATCTATGACTAGCTGGATGCCATTCTCAGGGAGGCAGAAGACAGCTTCCTCAGCATGACTGTTGAGTTCAGACAAGGCACACCTGATGTCAGCCTGCAGGAGAGCGGGCTGGCAGAGGGGCAGGAAGAGGAGACTAGCTGGGGGGCTAGGTGCTCCTAGACTCCCCTTTGGAGGAGACATGGGCTGGAGGGGCTGGGCAGTACAGCCCTATCACCCCCAGAGGAGCTGCAGGCCAGGGGTCCAGGCAGCAGAGACAGCCCAGCAGCCACCAGTAGGGGCCAGGCAGTGCACAGGGAGGAGCCACTGACTGGGCAGCATGGCCTTGGGCACCCCAGGAAGCCACAGTTGCTGGAGCATCATTGCTCTTGCTGCCGTGCATGAGCCCCACCCCAGATCTCTCAGCCCTGAATCCTGAACCCTCCACCTTCTGCCCTGAGCCCTGACAAGAACCTGAGAAATGTCAGGTAAATTCTGTAGTATTTTTAATATATAAGGCAACACTTCCTCCGTTTTATCCCCTGCTTGTCCTTCCCAAGCAAGCTTTACCCTTCTATACCAATATTCCAGTCACGTGTATTATCTCACCAAGTCTCTGATGCCAATTGTGTCATAATTGTGTTTGCTAACTAGCATTTCAAGTGTTTCCTGTTTATTCCGTACACTTCTTACATAGCATACAGACATCTGAGATACTTATTTGAGTTCTACCCTCCCCCATGTTCTCTCTTGTCTCTTCAATCCCTGACATAACAACCCATGCCCTGCTTCCCCCCAAACCCTACAGATTCCAACTCTTCACCCAGGTGTCCATGTTTTTAACTTATGTGTTAGCTTTTTGACTACTGAACTTTGGAAGCTCTGGGGGCCACAATGATACAGCACATGCCGAGGACTGCAACTTAAGTGTGGTTGCATGTATATGCAAATATATATCCAAATATATGCAAATAGCTTCTTTCACACAATGCCCTGGTGCTCCCAGCACCTCCTCCCTGGGGGCTAAAAACGCTGACACCATGTACCCGTCTGTTCCAGCCAGCCCGTCTGCCTGCGTCTTTCAATGCTCACCCCACATGGGAGACGCCTTGCTGTTATGGAGAGTGTTCCCAGTGCAGGCCATGTTCAAGCGATCCCATCCGCAGGCCACTTGTTCAGTAGCTCTGTGCTAGAGTATAATAGGGTACACGTGATAGCCAACATGGATTTGTCAAGAATAAATAATTCCAAATCAACCTAATTTCCCTCTTTGACAGAGTTATTGGCCTATTGGATAGGGGAAGCAGTAGTCTTGATACATCTTAATTTTAGTGTGGCTTTTGACCCAGTCCCAAAGGACCTTCTCATAAGGTAGTTCATGAAATGTATCTAAACTATAAAGTGGATGCACAACTGATTGAAAGACTATACTAAAAAATGGTTATCAATGGTTTGCTGTCAAAGTGGGAGGTTTTATCTAATAGGGTCCTGCAGTGGCCTGTCCTAGGACGGGGACTATTAATAATATGCAGATGCCACAGATACGCAAATGGCACAAACCTGACTGGGATTGCAAGTGCTTTTGGGATGGGATTAGAGCATTGCTTTGACAAATTGGAGAATGGGTCTTAAACCAACAAGATGAAATTCAATGAGGACAAGTGCAAAGTAGTACACTAAGGGTATGTCTAAACTACATGGCTCCGTCGACGGAGCCATGTAGATTTGTTTGTTTGGTAAAGGGAAATGAAGCTGCGATTTAAATAATCGCGGCTTCATTTAAATTTACATGGCTGCTGCGCTGAGCCGACAAACAGCTGATCAGCTGTTTGTCGGCTCAGCGCACTAGTCTGGACGCTCCCCTGCCGACATGAAAGCCCTTTATCGACCTCCCCAGTAAACCTCATCCTACGAGGCATAACGGGGAGGTCGATAAAGGGCTTTCAGGTCGGCGCGGGAGTGTCCAGGCTAGTGTGCTGAGCCGACAAACAGCTGATCAGCTGTTTGTCGGTTCAGCGCAGCAGCCATGTAAATTTAAATGAAGCTGCGATTATTTAAATCGTGGCTTCATTTCCCTTTGCCGATCTGTCTAATCTACATGCCTCCGTCGACGGAGGCATGTAGTTTAGACACACCCTTAGGAAGATAAAATCAAAGGTACTCCTACAGAATGGGAAATAACTGACTGGGTGGGAGTGCTGCTAAAAAGGATCTAGGGATTATAGTGGATCACAATTTGAATGTGAGCCAATAATGTGATGCTGTTGCAAAACAAGACTAATATTATTCTGGGGTATATTAACAGAAGTGTAATAAATTAGGTTTAGGTTAAATATTAGGAACAACTTTTCAATTTTAAGGGTAGTGAAGCTCTGGAATAGGTTTTTGAAGGAGTTTGTGGAATCCCCTTCATTGGAAGATTTTAAGAACAGGTTGGATAAACACTAACCAGGAATGGTCTAGGTTTACTAAGTCCTGCCTCAATGCTGGGGGTTGGTCTAGATGACCTTTCAAGATCCCTTCCAACCCTACATTTCTGTGATTCACTAGATGAAATTCCATGGTCTGAGATTTACAGGAGGTCAGACAAAATAACCATAATGGTTCTTTTGGGCCTTAAAATATTAATATATGTAATACATGCACACACATATACATTTTATCTATTTTTATGTATAAGTAAATTGTAGATCCCAGCTAACTCCGTTTACCCCCATAGTAAATTGCTTGCAGACATCATTGCAGAGGTGGATTTGAAGGGGAGTGTAATGGCCTTTTGTAGCTGTTCAGAGCAGACATTCCATGATTAGGAGTAATTTTTACTCATATGAATAATCCTAACTCATCCAAGTAGTTCTTTTCATTTCAGTGGGACTCTTCACATAACTGAAGCTTTGCAGGATCAGGCCCTAAATGTGGTTAATTGCTTGGAATGAATCCCAAACTCTGACCATGTCTTCCATGCATGTTTCCTTTTAGTCTTTTCTTGGCTTTGTACCACCACATTTTCTTCACAGGAAACATCTATGTTAAACATCACTGTCAAGTCCAAGACAAGAGACACATTCAAAAGCACATGGAGGGTTTTTTTTTTGTTACTCTAAGTTGCCCACAGAGGGTCCGTTCATTCTGTTTGCTTGTTCCACTGTGTAATAGCTCAACTTGAGTATCAACAAGATAAGCTTTTAAAAGCAGAATACTCCCAGCTGTTGTGGTCAGGCAGCAGCAGGTTCCTATCTGAGGACAGGAGAACAATCCCATGCACCCGTGGCAATGGCAGTGTCTGGAGGAAGCATTTGTTCTCTGTACACAGTAGCGAAGGATCCAGTAGACAGCAATTAGCACTAGCAGAATGAAGATGAACAGTCATATACATAACCTTAATAAAAATGTCACAGAAGAGACGTCTCATACCATATGGATCCACGTCAAGCCTTCTTTGTAGGAGAGGATGAACTGTATTACTTTCTTCTCATTTTGCATTCAATTATGTCTATAGTTTTAATTTACTTAGGCACATATTTACCATCTCATCCCTTTCTTTTATTAAAAATAAACAAAACATAATTTTCTATATTTGTACACAGCCATCAAAAAGCCCAGCATTCAAAGCAGTGCAGTTCCATCATTTTACACCTCCTTTTTTTCTCGCTCAACCTTACCACCTGCATAGTTAATTTATGGTGGATTAATTAATCCATTTGCTTTCCAATGCAACAATAATGAAAACTTGATTGTGTCAATAAGGTAAAAAGATATGATTTGAAGACATACAGCAGATAGATATGTTGAGTAAGAAGGTGCCATTTTACATTAGATTTAATCCTTCTGACACTTACCGGTAAATACGTGCATGTGGGTACTCATGGGAGTATACCCATAGATATCGATGCATCTGCTCATATATGAGCTAAACAAGACGAATTGTGAATTAATGAAGCAAAATGCAGGACAATGTAGCACTTTAAAGACTAACAAGATGGTTTATTAGATGATGAGCTTTCGTGGGCCAGACCCACTTCCTCAGATCAAATAGTGGAAGGAAGTAGTCACAACCATATATACCAAAGGATACAATTAAAAAAATGAACAAATATGAAAAGGACAAATCACATTGCAGAACAGGAGGGGGATGCGGGGGGGGGGGGGGAGGAAGGAAGGTAAGTGTCTGTGAACTGATGATATTAGAGGTAGGGAGAGTGGGATGCACTCTCCCTACCTCTTATATCATCAATTCACAGACACTTACCTTCCTTCCTTCCCCCCCCCCCCCCCGCATCCCCCTCCTGTTCTGCAATGTGATTTGTCCTTTTCATATTTGTTCATTTTTTTAATTGTATCCTTTGGTATATATGGTTGTGACTACTTCCTTCCACTATTTGATCTGAGGAAGTGGGTCTGGCCCACAAAAGCTCATCATCTAATAAACCATCTTGTTAGTCTTTAAAGTGCTACATTGTCCTGCATTTTGCTTCAACTACCCCAGACTAACACAGCTACATTTCTATCACTGTGAATTAATGGGCATCACAAATACATGATGGGAAAAATCCAGGGTTGCCAAGCGTCAGTAAATCTATGGACAGTCCGTAAAAAATTAGCTGAAATTGGACATGTCCATAAAGTTCGTAAAAAAATTTAAGTGTCTGTAAATTTCATAAAAGTGCAATAAAATTTCAAAAAACAGCAATTATTCTATAGCAATTAAATTTCTTTTGTTCTGCTTCAGCCATTTGACTGCAGAGCAATGGAAATTCAACATTTTAGTTGTTTATTTAGCTCATGTGATCTATGTGATGTTATCATCAACATTATCCTGCCGAGTTAGCATCAGCACATTAGCAATTTATGTAATTTAATATTGTGATATATGAATGACAACAATTACTTTTCACCTTTGGCCATTTATGTCGTCTTAATATAGTATATAAATTATGTCCGTAAAAATATTTGTCTGTAAATTTTCCCCATTTTGTCCGTAAATGAAATTTCTGTGGGTTGGCAACCCTGGATAAATCTCATAACCAAAATATTGGTATGGAGAGGTAAAACTTGTAGGAAGGACAGGCTGGCAAAAAAGAGGGAATATAGCATTATATATGCATATATTCACCTGTTCTGAGAGGAGGTCAAGGGGCAATTCTAATGCAAATAGCCAAAATATCCAAAAGACAAGAACTCAGGGCCAGAGAATTTAACTACCCAGACATCTGGTGGAAAAATAATACAGCAAAACACAAAATTTCCACTAAGTTTTTGGAATATAATGGGGGCAACTTTTGTTTGAGAATGTGAAGTAAGTAACCAGTGAGACAGCAAATGGAGAGTAGGCTTATAAAATTTGCAGGTCACACCAAAGTGGGGAAGGTTGCAAGCATTTGCAGGAGAGAATTAGAATTAAAAACAACCTTGACAAATAAGTGAATTGGTCTGAAATCGACAAGATGAAGTTCAAGAAAGACAAGGAAAAATCAAATGCACAACTACAACATTGAAAATAACTGGTTAGGACAGCAGTGGGCAGCCTAGGCTAGTGAGTGAGCCGTGTGAGCGTCCCATCTCCATCTTAGTAGGCGGCATAATTGTCATAACCAAAATGATTTCCTGGGATAGGGTAGTTTTGCTAACTGTGCTTGTTGCAGTCAACATTGTGTCCAATCAGCATGCACCTCACTTCACATGCCCTTGCTTTACGTGTGTGTCACTTTAGCAGGGGCGGCCATAGACTAGCTGCCAGCAACTGGTGCCCAACGTGAATCATGCAATCGGTGCCCCCACCTCCAAACCCCTCAACGATATTGCACCACCATGTGGCGCCCCATTTAACTTGGTGCCCTAGGCAACCGCCTAGTTCTCCTATATGGACCAGCTGCTCCTTTAGTAATGACTTTAGTAATGACTTTAGTAATGACTTTAGGGGAAAAAAAACCCTAAGTAGACAGAAATCAGTGGAATCTGACAACCTTGCATGTGGGCAACAGAAAACAAAATGTCTTATGGGCCACACACAAACTCCAATGGGTCGCTTGCAGCCCACAAGACACAGGTTGCCCACCACTGGACGAGGCAGTAGTACTGTTGAAAAGGATCTGAGGATTATAGTGATCCCAAATTGAATATGAGTCAATGTGATGCAGTTATGAAAAAGGCAAATACTATTCTGGGTTGCATTGACAAGAATGTAACATGTAGGACACAGGAAGTAATTGAATTGCTCTCCTTGGCACCAGCCAGGCTCCATCTGGAATACTGTGTCCAATTCTGGGCACTGCACTTTTAGAAGGATGTGCATAAATTGGAGAGTCCAAAGAACAGAGCAAAAAAAAAAAAAAAAAAAAAAAACAGATTTAGAAAACTTGACCAGTAAGGAAAAGTTTTAAAAAACTGGACATAGTTAGACTTGGGGAAAAAGGAGTCTAAGGGTAGGTGCTGCTAACAGTCTTCTAATACGTGAAGGGCTGTTAGAAAGAGATGGCAATGAATTTTTCTCCACATGCACTATGGGTAAGACAAGAAGTAAAGGGTTTAGTCTGCAGCAAGACAGGTTTGGATTGTATTTTAAGAAAAAAACTAACTATATGGGTAGTTAAGTCCTGGAATAGGCTTCCAAGGAAGGTGGTGGGTTTTAAGAACAGGTTGAACAAACATCTATCTATTATGATCTAGGTTTACTTGGTCCTGCCTCAGCATAGGAGGATTGGACTTGATGACCTCTGATCCCTTTCAGCCCTACATTTCTATGTTATGCATAAAGTCCCTCGCATATGTAAGTGTTGGCTATAACAGAATTATACCGATAAGAAAAAGAAGATTTCAGAATGGGAAAAGTTTGGAATTCTTCAGCCTTCTGTGCGGTCCCTTTTCTGCTAATACTGTCTAATGTCTACAAGGTCATGGAAGGGAGTGAACGGAAGGATTCGTGATCAAGTCCCTGAAATACTTATGCCAAAAAAACAAATTTAACAAATCTTTACTTAAAAAATGAAAACATTATCTCATCAAGCAAGGCAGCCCACATTAATACCCACAGGAATAGATGTGTAGACAGTCCTCTCTGGAATGACATCCCATGTTCTTCCTGGTTAGCTTGGGTGATGACAGCAATCCACTTGCAGTCTGCATCAGACCCTGACTAGCTGCTTCTAACTGTGCTCATTTCTGTTCACATACTATATATCCCCATAAACAGGGGAGAAATGCATGGCTACAAAAATTATCTTTGACAATTTAAACTGTACTGAGTAATGAATCAGTTTTGGATCAAAAGCAATAGAATTTTCTCTCTCCTCTCCCCCTTTTACAACCCACTCCATCTGTGATTTGGCCATTAACTCCTGGGGTGTATTGACTTAACATGATTAAAGGGGTGGCTGTTTTGTATCAATATTCCTAAAATCCTTTTTATTATCTTCCATACGTCAAAGTTTGATAAGGCGGAAAAAGGATGAAGCTATTTATAATTCAGAATGACTGTTACCAAAAAGTATTTAAAACCAAATCACAGTAAGTCAGAGTTTACAGTTAAATCAGCTCAAATGAAAGACATCACTTTGAGAACAATTAGTAAAACTGACAAAATTAATGTTGACCTTACAATCTTTTAAATGCCAAGTCAGCTTTTCTTCCACTGTCCAAACATGCTGCCTCTGTGTGTTAGAGGCAGCACAGAAGTTTCATAATTAAGTCTATGTCGAAATTTGCATTTAACACAAGGATTGAGCCTCTTTGCTTTAGATGAATAGTATCTTCCCCGTATTCTGAGCACTCAGGCTGGCCGTGTCCAGACTCAGGGGTTTTTTCGGGAAAAGTAGCCTTTTCCCGAAAAAACTTCCCCTGCGTCCAGACTCAAGCCGCGTTCTTTCGAAATTATTTCGAAAGAACGCGGCTTTTCTTTCGATGGCGGTAAACCTCGTTTCACGAGGAAGAACGCCTTCTTTCGAAAGCTCCTCTTTCGAAAGAAGGCGTTCTTCAATGTAAAGAGGCCGTCTTCGAAAGAGAGCATCCAGACTCGCTGGGTGCTCTCTTTCGAAAAAGCGGATTTCTCTTTCGAAAGATCCGCCTGCAGTCTAGACGCGATCTTTCAAAAGAGGCTCTTTCGAAAGATGCTTTCGAAAGAGCCTCTTTCGAAAGAAGCCTGCAGTCTAGACATAGTCGCTATGTCTAGGCTATTAGTTTTTTCTGGGATACCGGTGGTATCCCGGAAAAACTCTGCCACGTCCAGGGAATGCGCCTGCTCTTCCGCTTTTTTTGCGGAAGAGCAGATACACTCTTTCAGAAGCCTTGTTTTCCTCCTTCCACGAGGAAGAAGGGCTCTTCTGAAAAAGGAGGATTTTCCAAAATTTGGCCCAGTAGAGATGGGCCAAATTTTGGAAAAGCCTTTTTCGAAAAAACTATCAGAAAAAAGTACTCAAATTGCGTAGCGCATTTTGCATACCTTTTTCCAATAGATCATTATAGTGTAGACATAGCCTCAGAGAGTACAGAATATTTTTTCTGAGTATTTAGAATTAAATTTGTCCTTATTTTGTAAGTTATAATTATATGAAAACAAACCTTTCTTGAACTTTTGATTTGCTCACGCTAGAAAATAACTTCCTGATTTTTGAGATAAGAAAATTTACTCACTTCTTAGTAAAGTTTAAGGAATAGGTTATTTAAAAAAATATGAATGTGGTATTTCAAAATCCATTCATAACTCTTTCCATCTACTTTGTGATAATCTTTGATGAATATTTTTGTTGATCATTGCAGGACATATTTGTCTCTAAATTAATGCTCTGGCATGTAAGCTTTCATTTTAAAAATACATGTCTATGCCTCATGGTGCCTAAGATAACCTTGAGAACATGGCCCAATATGATTGGTTGCCTTCCTTAGCTTCAAGACAGCCTAAAACTATAGCTGTTTTGCATGACCTGCTTCATTTATCTCAACCTTAACTTTGACCTGTTCATTTGTTATTTATTTATGCATTACAGACCAGATTCTCTTGTGTTTCAGGGCAAGAGAAAGGGGGGTCATTAAGAAGTCATTACCACTCCCTGATTCCATGACCCAGTCTCAGCTTCATCTCCATTTATTGCTGCTACTAGGCAGCTCTAAATTGTGGCATTGGGGGTAGGGTCCTTAATGGTTCGTCAGCTGTGACTTGGGGCTGGGCACATGCTTAAGTGAATTGCTGAACTGGAGTCCTCAATAAAAGTGGCCTGATTTTTACAGATAGTGAACAGCTGCAGCTGCTGTTCAAATGACTGCGGGTTATGGGTGCACAGCACCTTAAAAGTGAAGCCAGTTGAATTAGCAACCTAAATACAAATGAAATTGCCTAATTTTATGCACCCATGTTTTAACTGTGACATGTGAGCTCTTTAGAGGTAGGTACCAGGTCTACATGTTTGTCCAGTACTTAGCACAAGTGTGCTCTGATCCTGAGTGAGGCTCCTGGGGTACAGCTACACAGGAGCATTATTTCAGAATAACTGGTGTTATTCCAAAATAACAAAGTGTGTGTTTACACTACAAGCCATAAAAATAATGTTGAGCTGGTGGACTTCTTGCTCCAGCTCATGTTAACCCTCATTTCATGAGGAGTAAGGGAAGTTGAAGGAAGAGTGTTTTTCCTTCGACTTCCTGCTGTGGAGAGAGCACCAAAAGCCGAATTCAGCTATTTCGTCTTCAGCTATGCAATAGATATAATTGACGTAGCTGAAGTTTCGTAGCTTAATTTGACTTTAGCCCTGCTGAGTAGACGTACCCCTGGTTACTACTGCCATGTCAATGTGAAATTACACACAAAAAAAGATTGAGAGAACTTAGTTAACATTGGAAAGTCAAGAATTCAAAATTCCAGAATGGATAGAATCGATAGAAAATTCCAGAATCAGGTCAGCTCCCAGCTGCAGATGCATTATGACGCTGCCTTTATTTGGAGGATAAAACTATTTTTTTCTACAGGACACCTGCTTCTATTTTTGCTGAGGATGGTGAGACTCTAGAATCTTGGGTTCCACCCTTAAGGCTCTTGAGACTAGAGGCCTCGTCTGGGCTTTGCATTGATCATTCTAGCCCTTGCTCCCAGCCATAGCTCCATTAGACCTTTGACCTCCAAGCTGACCCTGTGCCAAATTTGGTGACTGTTTACAAGAACAGTGAAATGTGCATGACGGACACAAATTTCAATTCCCTGCTCCAAACCATGAGGAACTAGAGTTTCTCAAATCAAAGATCACAAAATGATGTATTTTTCCCTAGTCTCATTGGGTATGTCTACACTACAAAGTTAATTCGAACTGACAGCCATTAGTTCGAATTAACTTTGATAGGCGCTACACAGGCAAACCACTAGTTCGAACTTAATTCGAACTAGCGGAGCGCTTAATTCGAACTAGGTAAAGCTCATTCTACAAGGACTAACGCCTAGTTCGAATTAAGTAGTTCGAATTAAGGGCTGTGTAGCCACTTAATTCAAACTAGTGGGAGGCTAGCCCTCCCCAGCTTGCCCTGGCAGCCAACCTGGGCACCACCAGGGAAACTCGTCTGCCCCCCTCTCGGCCCCGGAGCCCTTAAAGGGGCATGGGCTGGCTATGGTGCCCGTGCCAGGTGCAAGCCTGCCAGCACCCAGCCAGCAGACCCTGCACCTGGCACGGCACGAGCCAGCCACCCGCTGCCACCCAGCCCTCCGCCTCTTCCCGGGACCAGGCTGGTGGCTCCCAGGAGCCTGCCCGGGGCCGCAAGAGGCGGGCGCCCGCCTGGTCTAGTCCGGAGATTGTGGACCTCATCCACGACCTCCACACTAGGCACAGGAAAGTGGTCGTCTAGGGCAGGATAGCTGCCAGCCTGGCGACCCAGGAGCAGGTTTGCATGAAAATCAAAGTGGTCCAGTGAGACTCCTGACCCTGAGCCCTGAGCTTGGAACATAAAAACATAAGCATGGCCGTACTGGGTCAGACCAAAGGTCCATCTAGCCCAGTAGCCTGTCTGCCAACAGCGGCCAACACTAGGGACCCTGAAGACTAGGGATGGACTGAAGACAATGACCAGCCATTTGTCTCCATCTCCAGCCTTCCACAAACAGAGGCCAGGGACACCATTTCTACCCCCTGGCTAATAGCACTCCATGGACCCAACCTTCATGACTTTATCTAACTTCTCTTTAAACTCTGTTATAGTTCTAGCCTTCATAGCCTCCTGTAGCAAGGAGTTCCACAGGTTGACTATTTGGTGAGGAGATCACATCTGTACACAGTACTGAAGATATGGCATACCATAATTTGATACTTCCCCTCCTCCTTCTTCCCCTGGCTTCCCCCTTCCAGCTCCCTCCTCCCAGGTTTCCTCCTCCCCTCTCCCACCCTCTCTCTTCCCCTCTCCCACCTCCTTTTCCCAGTCTCCCCAAGTTTTGTTCAATAAAGAGAGTTTGTATTTTTGAGCACACGTATCCTTTATTTTGTACATCAGGAAGTGGGGCTAGGGAGGGGTAAGTGGAAGGAGGTGAGGGAGGAATGGGGTATGAGCCCCCGATGGGGAGGACTGGGGTGGCTCTGCGGGCTCCTCGGGGTGGAAGCTCTCCTGCAGCCCCCTGATTGACTCCACCCCCCGGATGGCAGCCTGCGGCAAGTGCAGCCAGACTGATGGCCGAGTGCTGTGATGCGCCGAGTGTGGGCATTCAGGACACTCCAAGCCAGGACTGCTTTGCTGTCCCTTATCGAGTTAGACAAGCAAGCGGGGAACCCCTGAGAACTGTCTGTCCGGGGTGGGGGTCGGGTCCCTTTAAGCACAGTCCTCGGCTAGCCTGAGACAGCAGCTCCACGCTCTAAGTCCTAATCTGATGCCCTGCCGGCACTGCTTCCGGCCATCCTTAACCTCGGTTCAGGGTCCACTCAATGTGGACATGCTAGTTTGAATTAGCAAAATGCTAATTTGAACTAGTTTTTAGGTCTAGATGCACTAATTCGAATTAACTTAGTTCGAATTAACTAATTCGAATTAAGTTAGTTTGAATTAGTGCTGTAGTGTAGACATACCCATTCTTAGAAAAAGCTGAACTTTTGTGGCTGAAATTTCCAAAGAAAAACAGCTTGAGGCAGACAAGCAGCATGAAAATTTTCAACCCAAATGGTTAACATTTAGCAAAGTTTTATA
Organism: Pelodiscus sinensis; assembly: GCF_049634645.1. Classification (NCBI taxonomy): domain Eukaryota; kingdom Metazoa; phylum Chordata; order Testudines; family Trionychidae; genus Pelodiscus; species Pelodiscus sinensis. The sequence continues at coordinate 95,468,784 of NC_134713.1, read as the reverse complement.
GGCTACTGAAGCAGTGACTTATAAGATGGTATTTGAACCCACACATGCAAAGTACAATGAATTAGGAAACCACCAGTTGAACCTTTTGGCCACCTTGCAGGGTAAAAATGAAATAACACTATACTATGTAACAACTAACTACTGATTTAGAAATAGACAAACTACAAACCATGCCCTGACCCCAGACTGGGCATGTCTACATTTCGAAATAATAACTCCTGAAATAACTTTCAAAATAGCGCATCCACACTACAGGGAAGCCTCAAAACTAGTCCGAGGCAGGCTCCTTTAATGTGGATGCGCTATCTTGACTTAGAGCCCCATGAAGCACTGGAGAGTAATTACTTTGAATGACTCTAGGGAGTAATTATTTCAAAATAGCAGCAGTAGAGAGTCCACACTATCACTATTTCAAAGTAACTATTTTGTAATAAGTGTTATTCCTTGTGGAAAGCGAGAGTTGTTATTTCAAAATAATGGGCTTGGTAGTGTGGACGCTCCACTTGTTATTTAGAAATAAGGGGTGTTATTTCAAAATAACTCCCTAGTGTAGACCAGGGTACAGAAACACAAATAGTCTATTTCTTTTATACATTGTGGCCACATTCACGTTGCTTGTCAAGCCAAAAAAGTCTCCTTGAGCAGAACTGAATGAAGAAGTACATGCATTTCTCAAGCTCATTCTGCCTGCAGGAAGCCTACTGTAGCAACCAGAGCTCCTTCATCAGATGATATGCTAGCCAGCACCTCTGTTGCCTCTGACCTCACCTTCGTGCCAAGATACAACCATTAGTGTGTTAATATTCTTGAAGCAATGATTTTGTAATAGCTGGAGGGGGGGAGAGCAAGGGAAAGTAGACATTCACTGCCTGGTTTTTGTGTGTAGTAAATCACATGACAATCTTATATAAATGCCATACAGAGCTCTTAATGAACTGAGTCCTATAGGTGAAAGCCAACAGCAATATTAGAAATGGTGTTTATTTTATAGCCTAGAAACTGCATTTTAAATGCCAGTATAGGTTTATATGACAGTTCTATTAAATATATAATAGACCCATTACAAAGAAAACCCTGTACATCTGCTTTTATCTGTTCTAAATGGTGTGCCCGGCCCTGCAACTCCTCAAATGAGACATTTTTAGAACCTTATTTATGTTATAGCCATAACAAACTAGCAACTAGAAAACTATAATGGGCACAAACGGCTAATAAAAGTGAGATTGTTGAAAAATACTTCTTAATAGCAACTTACAAAGGGTCCTGATAAAACAGAGCTGAGGCTCTGTTTCCCTGGAAGTTTGCCACCACTGTAATCATAGCCATTTGGCAACAGGTACTCCCCCCTTTCCATCTTCTGTGACCATTTCTCTCCGAGTCTGCTGAAAGCCAAGTACCCTGAGGTTATTTCCCGTTCCCCCTTACATTAGTCACTCGGTGCCTACTAATCCGAAGCCATTTTTGAGTGAATTTTCCCCTCCCCTTCCCATTGTACACTGAGTGACCTGTAATTTGCTCTGTGGGAGGCAGGGAGCCAGAATCTCCTGCAGACGCCTGTAGTGTGCCCTTTTCCTATTGAAACCTATATGAACTATATGTTTAGACAAGGCAGCTAAGATGAACAGGCCGAGCTCTATGTTTGTCGAATTAAAACGATTTTGTTTCAGCTAAATATCAGATCCTCAGGCAAACATTTTGGGCAGAACAGAAGTCATGTTCTTTGCTGTATCTTGCAGGAATCTGACAAGGTCCATGTGACCTGGGAAAATAATTTCCTATCAGAGAAGAAAACATGCATTGCTCAGAATGTAAAATTGTCTGACAGCACTACTAGATAGTTGTGGAGCAGGGGTTGGGGCAGATAGTGCCAATGATACTTTTAACTAACGGCACTCAGTGATTTGTCTGATCCCTTTCAGGGACATGATGAATAGTCTTGGTTACAAATAGATGTCTGTGCTGGTTCAACATAATTCTGGGCATTTCACCACTGAAGATGGAAAGCATAATAGAACCTCTGAGTTATGAACTCCAGAATTACAAACTTACTGGCTAACCATGCAGTTCATTTGGAACCAGAAGAAAACAATCAGGCAGCAGTTGAGACACCCCCTCCCACCCAGAAAAAAAGCACAAATACAGTACAGTATTGTGTTAAAGAAAAATTGCTTTAAAAAAAGGGGGAAAGCAGCATTTTTCTTTTGTATAGTAAAGTTTCAAAGCCATATTAAGTCAGTGTTCAGTGTAAACTTTTTAAAGAACCACCATAATGTTTTGTTCAGTTACACATATTTCAGAATTACAACCTCCATTCCTGAGGTGTTTGCAACTGTCGTTCTATTCTACTTCCTAATTAGTGTGTACATTAAATATTTAGTTCCCTATTCTTTGAAAGAACAATTGAGTAAACTTATAAAAAATAAATACTGTAGCAGGCAACTTGCTTAAGGCCTATAAATAGTGGCATAACAACACTTTACCATTTTTTTCAGAGAGATGGGGAGTTTGGAAAGGATGGGAGGTTGTAGGATGGGGGCTGTTGAGGAACAGAAAGCCAAAATATATATGGACCTTCTTTTTTCCTTTTTATCTTTGAAAGAATCAAGGAAAACAACAAACATATCCCCTGAAAAGATTTGAACAATGTGAACTTTTCAGTGTGATCCTAAATTAAAGAGCCTGTTAATGAATACAGCTAAACTAGGAATCTAACTTATGTAAGCGACTCTTCAGAGAAATAGATAAACTGAGGGTATGTCTACACTACCCCGCTAGTTCGAACTAGCGGGGTAATGTAGGCATACCGCACTTGCAAATGAAGCCCGGGATTTGAATTTCCCGGGCTTCATTTGCATAAGCGGGGAGTCGCCATTTTTAAAACCCCGCTGGTTCGAACCCCGTGCAGCGCGGCTACACGGGGCACGAACTAGGTAGTTCGAACTAGGCTTCCTAGTTCGAACTACCGTTACTCCTCGTGAAATGAGGAGTAACAGTAGTTCGAACTAGGAAGCCTAGTTCGAACTACCTAGTTCGTGCCCCGTGTAGCCGCGCTGCACGGGGTTCGAACCAGCGGGGTTTTAAAAATGGCGGCTCCCCGCTTATGCAAATGAAGCCCGGGAAATTCAAATCCCGGGCTTCATTTGCAAGTGCGGTATGCCTACATTACCCTCCTAGTTCGAACTAGGAGGGTAGTGTAGACATACCCTGAGAGAGTAAGGAAAGTTCTGCTTGTTTTACTCTCGGGAGTCTTCCCATTGAGAACATAGGCAAGGCAAGTAGGATTTGACCAGAAGAAAATAAATGTGGCAAATTCATGTTAAATGGGAAATCTGCAGCAACTATTGAAAAAAATCTTAGCTTTTTAAAAAGCTTTTCTATGGAAGGTTGCTTTTTTAACCACTTTTTTCCTTTTTGCCCCGAGTGCTTAATTGTGAGTAAAATATTTATACTGGGAAGACATCAAAGGCACTGATTTTAGAAATTCAATTTTATATAATGCAAGCACCTGAACTTTTATGAAAGTTCATTTCATCAGCTATCACTAATCATCTACAAGTCTGGTGTTCTACCAACTAAAACACGACACTATGAATAATAGATTTTATCCACATTTGAAGTGTAATGAGAATTATAACTAGGAAGAAAAGCTATGACAGTGTATTGCAGGATTTCTCTTTGACTGAGCAATGATGCTCAGAATTAGACTGATCTTTTGCTTTAAATAATAGATAGCCCATAAAACTAACAAATGTACAAAGTACACTTGGTCCAGGGTTTTATTATTCAAATGTCCTAGCTATTATCTCTTTGATCAGTCTTCCTCTATTTCCTTGGGTCTTTGGTGCCTCTTGCAGATCATGATGTTGGAAGGTGCTGAGCCCCTGTTAAGAGATGTGAATGAGGGTTGAGAATTCTCAGAACCTTCAAGAATGGGGCCATGTAACAGAGCAAGCACTCACCTTCATGGGGGCCACCTGCTGGCTATGCAGGTAATTAGCTCTTCTCTTCAATTAACTGGTGTCACACCTGCTGCTCCACTTCTACTAGGACCCACATCTCTCCCAGACCTCGTCGTCCTTCCTCTGAGTACTGCCCTGACACACTGCCCTAACACTCTAGGGCAGGGGTTCCCAAACTTTTTGACACAGGAACCAGTAAATCCATTCACGAACTTTTGGATGACCGGTAACGTTCATTTGCATATTTGCATATTCATTAATCAAATGATGAATATTCAAATTAGTTCCTGGTCCTCCCAAACCCCCCAGTGCCAGCTTTAGCAAAGCTTGATATGGTCACCCACAATATTCTTGCCAGCAAGTTTAGGAATATGGATTGGATAAATGGACTGTAAGACAGACAGAAAACTGGTTAGACCAGGGTTTCCCAAACTTTTTACTTTATTTGGAACCCTTTTTTTTCAGTACTGTTTTTTGCAGCCCAAAAATATAAACACATAAAAAACAAACTGAGAAAATACCAGACATATAACATGTCTGGTATTTTCTCATTAGGTATGTTTTATTATTACTAGTGGTATCAGTTTGTAGTTTTGAACTGCCTGGCTGGTAAATGTGCTCAGGCTGCATGAGTGTGTCTACCAGCCAGACAGTTCGCAACTACTCGAGGGTGTGTGTGTGGTGGGGGGGATGACAATAGAATCCCCGGGCTGAACTAATTCATGCTTTGTGGGGGGGGAGGGGAGCAGCGCCCTGAGATCTACATATGGCCGGGTCAGTCCCACTCCCCGGTACTGGGCCGCGGCCCATAATTTGGGAAACGCTGGCCTAGTGAGATTGCGGAATCTCCATCACTGGAGATATTTAAGACTAGGTTAGACAGACACCTGTCAGGGATGAGCTAGGGCAACTCAACTTTGGAAGCCCCAGGGGCCACACTGATGCTGAGGGCCTCAACTTAAGTGTGGTTGCATATGCAAGCAAATATATACAAATAGCTTCTCTCACACTAACAGGCATGAACACAAAGATTAAGGCAAGACTATACAACACACAGGCACCATTTAAGTCAGTTCTGCTGATATTAATAAAATTCAATCTTTACTTGATTTCTACCCACGTGACAGCACTTTTCATGAGCACTGACAGTCCAAGAATTTAACTACTAAAACACAAATCAACAGAAGATCATTACACTGACTACTTTTTTGTTTCGGTTCCCACTCGCCAAACGTGTTGATCGCCACATAAACCCAAAATGCACTGCGGGGCACAAACAAACTGGCCGTGGGCAGCATACCAAGTTATTATTAAATATTTTATAAACTTTTACCTTTTCTCTCTGCTGCCATGTCTCCTCTCCTTGCTCCCTCATCTCCCCTGGTGCCTGTTGCCCCCCAACTCCACACCCTCTTCTGTTGTCCTGACTCCTGCCCTTCTCACTGTCCTCAGCCCTCCTGCGACCTGCCCCCTCCAGCTCTTCTCTCCCCCACTCCTCCAGTAGCCCCACTCTGATCAGGTGAGCTACCCCTCTTCTAACACCTCCCTCTCCACACCTGTCCTGCCTCTCTCCTCTGGTGCTGGTCCCTCCCCTGCAGGTTTCTGCCCTTCTGCTTCATCCCAGAATCCCCTGGCACCTGCACCTTCCCTTAGCCCTGCACCCTCCTGGTGCCTCCCCCTTCCCTTCCTGCCCTACACCTTTTTTCCTCTGATACCCACCCCCTCACCACTCTCTGCCCCATTCCCTTCCTGCCCGTCTGTGCCCTCACATGTGCCTTGCTCCATCCCCACCTTTCTCATGCCCACCCCTTGTTTCAAGCTTTCTCCCAGCACCTTCCCCTCCAGCCCCCAATGCCCTTCCCCTCTCCTCTCCTCTTCCAGCATCATCCTGTCCCCTTTCCTACTGACACCTCCCCTCCTACCCTTTGCCTCATTGTCTGCAGTTGGCCCCCTGGCATTTGTCTTTCCTGCACCCTCTCCCTTGGTGTCTTCCCCTCCCAAGCCCCTTCTCCATCTACCCCTCCCCCTCCGTCCAAGCCCCTCCTGCCCCCGCCCAAGCCCAAGCCCAAGCCCCTTTCCTTCCCTCCCCTCCCCCGCCACTGCCACCACCTCCTCCTCTCCTCCACCTCCCCCGCTGCTGCCGCACAAGCCCATTCCCTGCTTTCTGCCTTCCACGTTGCGGGGCCAGAGGCCACGCTCGGGCCCTGGAGGCCGAACCTGGAGGCAGCCCCACAATGTGCCTCCAAAGAGTTTTAAAATCCCAGGATGTGACGTCACGTTACGCCCAGGCATCCTCCCTGCCCACATGCAACATCACACATGGGCGGCAGCAGCTGGCGAGGAGGAGCTGCACACAGTCGGGACAGGCCAGGGCCCGCTCCAGGCAGAGCCGGAGGAGAGACCCAGCTCCACATATTGGTGGAGCAGGGCCCCCGGCTCTGTAACATGCCGGCACTTCCGGGTTCAGGGGCGCGGGGCCCGATTCGACCGAATCGGTCAAATCAGCCTAAGGCCAGCCCTACCAGCAGCCACCAGGCACGCTGAGGCCCGGTATTTTTTTCCCACGGCCCAGTACTGGGCTGCGGCCTATAGTTTGGGAAACGCTGCTCTAGGGTCCTTCCCCTCTGGGAACTCCCAATCCCATATACCCACCACCAGTCTTCATCTAACTCCTGCCTTGGGGCAAACTGAAGTCCAAAATGTCCACTCACCATTGGCAAAGGGGCATGGACCTGCTGCCTTTGCCTACCCTGGCTGCCTCTCTGCAGCCCTGGTAGCCTCAGACCTTGTTTCAAGCCCTGCAGCCTAGTCTGATCTAGTCTGGTCTTCCCCAGGACAGTGGCGTAGAGAAGGAGGTACGGGGGGGCAGTTGCTCCCAGGTGCCACACGGGGGGGCGCTCATTTAGCCCCCTCTGTTCCCCCATCATCCCTTGGCTTGCCAGCTCCTCCTCCACCTGCTGCCAGCGGCTGAAACCTCCTTCCCACTTCTCTGCCCCCAGCCTGACCCTCCTCCATCGCCGCTGGTGGGTTAGTGTGTGCGGGGGCCCAGCCCCAAACTGGAGGGGCAGAGGAAGATGCAATACAAGCTCCCCCTCTCCACCCAGGGTCAGGCTCAGTTGTGCGCCAGGTTCGGGGCCTCGCCACACAGCGGCAGCATGGTGCATGTGGGCAAATTTTGCTTTTGCCCCAGGCATATAACACCCTCACTACACCTCTGCCCTAGGACTCCTCCAGCTTCCCTGACAACCAAGACCCTCCTGCACCAGAGCAAGAGTGGGTCTATCTCCACCCCTCCAGGAGCCGTTATTTATACTGGTTTCAGCTGGGCCCTAATTGGCTCATACTAGCCACAGCTGCTGGCTTCACAGCTCCACAGCTCCAGCCCTCTTTCAGGGCTGGCTTTTAACTCTTAAAAAGCCAATGTGGGGCAGATGCACTGTCACAGGCCATAAAGTGTGTTTATAGTATTTCCATATTTACACCCACATGAGTTGGCTGATTTAGGAGACAGGAGATTTTCCACTAGCACAGTATAGCTGCATTTTTGCTGCCCTCATAGGTTGCAAAACAGCCACTCAATGACAGAGAAAGGAGAAACTTAAAAAACAACAAATAGTCTAGCAGCACCTTAAAGACTAACAAATATGTAGATGGTATCATGAGCTTTGGTGGGTACAACCCACTTCTTCAGATGAATGTAGTATTGAAAATCCAGTTCCAAAATAAATAGGGTATGAGTTGTGGGGTGGGGGGAAAGGAAGGGAAAAAATAGTGAAGTGGGCTGTGCCCACAAAAGCTCATGATACCATCTACGTGTTTTATTAGTTTATAAAGTGCTACCAGACCATTTGTTGTTTTTTTCTGTAACAGACTAACTTGGCTACTCCCTGAAACTCGTGAATTAGCGTGTTCATGTTACATGAAGCTGATAAAGAAGGTGCAAATTGTTCTTAAGTTCCCATTGTTTGGTCCGTTAAATCATTAGGATGTGGAAGGTAGTGTGCTAGCCAGGTGATGTCTTTATTCCTATCTTTGTGATGGGTCCCAAACTTGTAAATGAAGATAAGTTCCAATGCTTCCCTGTTTATTTGGCTTATGGAATTGGCCTGAAACAGCACAGTGACTTTGAGATCCATTAATGAGTGTCCCTTATTTATTTTGGAACTGGACTTTTAATACTCCATTCATCTGAAGAAGTGGGATGTACCCATGAAAACTCATGATACTATCTACATCCGTGGTCCCTAACCCGGTGCCCGCGGGCGCCATGGCGCCCGCCGGGCCTTTTACATGTGCCCGCGGAGCAATCTGGGCTGGCCCCACCCCCGGGAGTGCGGCAGGTCCCAGCCCCGGGCGCATGGCCGGCCACGGCCCCGGGTGCGCTGCGCGTGCCGGTGCCGACCCTGACCCCCACCCCCGGGTGCGCAGCGCGTGCCCTGGCCCTGGCCCTGGCCCCGGCCCCCACACATGCCCTTGCTGGCCCTGGCGCTGGCCTTGGCCCCGCCCCCGGGGGCGCCGCGCGGAACCTGGGCAGCCCCTGCCCGGGATCGCAGCAGATGCCGGTGCTGACCTTGGGCGTGCGGCGCATGCTTGGCCCCGCCCCCAGTCACATGGCCTGTGAGCGGCCCCGCCCCCATACGCGCAGCGCGTGAGCGGCCCCGCCCCCAGGTGCCCGGCAGCCCCAAAACGTTGGGGACCACTGATCTACATGTTTCGTTAGTCTCTATGGGTATGTCTAGACTACAGGGTTTTGTCGACGCAAGTTTTGTCGACAGATACTGTCGACAAAACTTCTGTCGACATAGAGCGTCAAGACACATTCAGTTTTGTCAACAAAGCAAGCTGCTTTGTTGACAAAACCCTGTAGTCTAGACGCAACCCTACAGGCAATAACACCTTCTGTCGACAGAACTCTGTCGACAGAAGGTATTATGCCTCGTAAAATGAGGTTTACCAGCGTCAACAAAACTGCTGAGTTCTGTCAACGTTATGTCGACAGAACTCAGCGGTAGTGTAGACGCAGGTATAGTTTTGTCAACAAAAGTCCACTTTTGTCAACAAAACTCAGTAGTCTAGACACACCCTAAGATGCTGCTTTTTGTTGCTTTTAAGTTTTTCTAGTTACAGACTAATTCGGCTACCTCTCTGAAGATAAAGGAGATACCATTTAAAAATCCATCCCTGCCAGAGGGGAACCTTCCTCTCTCTTCTCTAAGGCTACTTCTACACTGGTGGCTTCTTGCGCAAGAACAGCTGTTCTTGCGCAAAAATTTGCCGGGCGTCTACACTGCACAAGTACATTTACAGTCTAGCGTCGGAAAACAGGGCTTCTTCCGGAAGAGTTATTCCTCTCCCCACAAGGAATAAGCCCTCTTGCGCAAGAGCTCTTGCACAAGAGGGCAGTATAGACAAGCAACATGAATTTCTTGCGCAAGAAACCCCTATGGCTAAAATGGCCAGCAGAGCTTTCTTGCGCAAGAGAATGTCCACACTGCCATAGACGCTCTTGCACAAAAGCACATGCCAGTGTAGACGCACTCTTGTGGAAGAATTTTTGCGCAAGAACTCTTCCGCAAAACAGTTCTTGCGCAAGAAGCTGCCAATGTAGGTATAGCCTAAGGGTATGTATACACTGCAACGTTATTTTGAAATAACAGCCATTATTTCGAAATAACTTTCCTAGCATCTACACAGCCAAACTGCTATTTCGAAATTAATTCAAAGTAGCAGAGCGCTTATTTTGAATTTGATAAACTTCATTCCATGAGGAATAATGCCAAATTTGAAATAGCTAAATTGAAATAAGAGCTGTGTTGATGCTTATTTTGAAATAAGGAGCCTCCTGCCCTTCCCAGGGTACCCTGGTGGCCACTCTGGGCCAAACCAGGAAAAATCTTCTGCTCCCCCCTCCAGCCCCGGAGCCCTTATAGGGGTAGACTCTGGCTACAGTGCCTGTGCCAGCTGCAAGCCTGCCAGCCCAGAGCCAGCAGTCCATGCATCTGGCCCAGCATGAGCCAGCAACCCAGTAGCACCCAGCCCTCCTCCGCTCCCTGGGAGCAGGCTGGCAGCTCCCAGGAGCCTGCCAGGAGCCACAAAAGGTGAACACCTTCCTGGTCTAGTGCGGAGATCGTGGACCTCATTGAGGTTTGGGGAGAAGCCTCCAATGTCCACGATCTCCGCACTAGACGGAGGAATGCGGCTGTCTACAGGCAGATGGCTGACAGCCTGGCCACCAAAGGCCACATGCACACCCAGAAGCAGGTGCGCATGAAAATCAAAGAGCTGTGGCAGGCCTATGCCAGGGCCTCAGGGGGCAGCTCCCAACCAGGGGCTGACCCAGACCCTTTCTCCTATTATGATGCCCTGGACCCCATCCTGGGGGATCAGATGGTCCATGCCCCCCAGGTGGTCATTGACCCTGGGGCAGAGGACTCTGCCCGTGACACACAGGAGGAGGAGGAGGAGGATGGACAAGAGCTGCAGGAGCCTGGAGAGAGCATGCCCTGTACCCAAGACCCCTGAGCCATCCCAGCAAGCCTGTCACTGGTGTCATCCGAGGCTGGGAAGGCCTCGACATGTGAGTGCCATTACTGTCTCCTTATATGGGGTGGTGGGGTGGAGAGAGGGAGACCAGGGACCACGCATGTGGGCCTTGCTGACCACGGAGTACGCAGCAACCTGTGTATGTGCCATGACTCATAGACTCATAGACTCATAGACTTTAAGGTCAGAAGGGACCATTATGATCATCTAGTCTGACCCCCTGCACAGCGCAGGCCACAGAATCTTGCCCACCCCTCTCAGAATAATCCTCTCACCTATGTCTCAGATATTGAAGCCTTCAAATACTTTGAAGGCCCCAACATGTAGAGAGTCCTTCAGCTGTGATCTGTGCCCAATGCTACAGAGGAAGGCGAAAAACCTCCAGGGCCTCTGCCAATCTACCCTGGAGGAAAATTCCTTCCTGACCCCAAATATGGCGATCAGCTAAGCCCTGAGCACGTGGGTAAGACTCACCAGCCAGACACCCAGAAAGTTCCCTATAATGAATGGTCAATTAGTTACCAAGATCATGTTATTTCATCCAACCATCCCCTTATCATAGAATCATAGAACTGGAAGAGACCTCAGCTAGCCCTGGCTAGCTGGTCCACAGGGGCCCTGGCCTGTTACCCACACACGTGTATGAATGAAGGCACATGACATGCTCCTGACCCCAGGGAGGGACACTGCCTGATGCCCTCCCTCCACAAGCTCCCTCTACAGTCCCGGGCCAGCTCACACTCCTGGGGATAGCAGGACATGCCGAACACGGCCTGTGTGAAAGCACATCGGCTCTGATGGTGCGGAGACCTGCTGTCCTCGCCGTGCAGAGGGGGGCTGGGCTTTACCCACTGTGTCCCCAGGGATAACTGACCACTTCTCTTGTTTCCCACAGCCACAGCAGCTGCGAGTGCAGGGGGCACCACCCCGCCCAGGACAGCCTCCCACACTCGGGCCAGCAGGATGACCTGTAACCAGAAGGATCCTGTGAGGCCAGCACTGCACCCTCGACCACTGGGTGCATGAAGATCTGCAACTACGGTGGAAGAGCTGTAGGAGCTGCTTGGCCAGGGCCGTGCCATCTCTGACCACCTGCAGACCCTGGTGCAGAGATTGCTGCCTCCTACCACACCAACAGGCACCACTCACTACACTACAGTAACCAATGGGGAAGTATTGTAACAGCAGCAGAATCTGTTTCCATACGGATACGCTGTTTCTTTTCTGTTTTGTTCCCTCACATATTGTGACAGATCTTCCTCTAATGTAAATCAGTGTGTCACCTTAGGCTTCAATGGAGCTACACCAACATATGCCAAACGAAGATCAGAAAAATTGGAAAAAAGTTAGACTCATTTCACTCACTCCAGAAGTCAGATATTTTGAAATATTGATGCTCAATTGATTTTTTGAAATGTATGGGAGATCCTGTTGGCTGCTGCTAGTTCTTTTCCAAGAATTCAGAGATCATATATTCTGAGCACCTGATCCAAACCCCACTGAAGTAAATGAGAATCTTTATTCTGATTTCACAAGGGGATCAGAACACAGAGGTATCATATAACATAGGGATTTTGATTGTTTTTATAGTGCTTCTCTGTTGAGAAGAGTAGAGTGTGCCCTATAGCATAATGAATGGAAAACCTCGAAAGGTTATACATTTGGGTTTGATTTATTTAAACACCAAAAGGGATGACTAATTCCCTGAACTATCTGGGCTGAAAAATTGGGCTGAAAAGACCAAGCTTTCTTTTTTTTCAGTTGGCCCACAAGTACTCCAACAGCCTTCATCAGCCTTATGTTTCTGACCAATATGAAATACATAACAAGGTGGTTCCCTGCCCATTGTCCATTGCAGATAGTTGTGGAGATTCAATTATTTCACATAGGTTCTGAAATAACTTCCACTTCAGAAGTGCCATTACTTAACCATTTTCAGGAGTGGAATGAATGGGCTGTTACAATAGGCATGCTCTGATTTTGACAGACCCTCTTTCCTTTTTTCAGGCTTTTGGAATTGTGCTAGACATATGACTTGTAAGTATTAACCGGATCAGAGATTCATCCAGGAGAGCATATTAGCCTGTATCATCCTCAGGGCACTTTTCAGAAATAAGATTGAACAGATTCAAGAGAATTGTTCCTAAATGCTCCAAGAGGATACCAGGTTTAATCACAGCAACAGCCACAGATGAGCAACTGAAGCAGTTAAGGAATTAGCCCAAAATTCCTAGGCCTTGGCAAATTATATTTAGAAAAGCAATGCATCATGCTTATACAACAGAATATGCTTTGTCTTAAGAGTTCATTGGGCATATAAAGTCTAGCAGGCGTTATTACCCCTTTAAGCAGAAAGAAAAGTGAGGCTTATAGGCTACGTCTAGACTGCAGGCTTCTTTTGGAAGAAGCTTTTCCAGAAGAGATCTTTCTAAAAAACTTCTTTAGAAAGAAACCAAAGTGCATCGAAAAAGCGATCTGCTTTTTCAAAAGATAGTGTCCCCACTGAATGGACACTATCTCGCATTTAAGCCGTGATTACTAGGGATGGAGAGGCCTCCAGGGCACCTGTGCTTTTCCCTCTTCTTTTGAAAGAACTCCCTCTTCCCTGTCCACACATGCCTTTTTCTAAAAGAGCTCTTTCAGAAAAAGGCTTCTTCCTTGTAGAAAGAGGTTTACTAATGTTGGAAAAACTCCTCTGTTCTTTTGATTTTTTTTTCAAAAGAACATGTTTGCAGTGTGGACGTAAGTGAAGTTTTTTTGTAAAAATGGCTGTTTTTCCGAAAAAACTCTGTAGTGTAGACATAGCCACAAAGAGCAAGTGTCTCGACTTGCTCATATAGTTGCACAGCTAAAAATAGTTCCTAGCTCCCCTAATTCAAAACTCTGTGTTTTAACTATTAGACAATACCAAATGTATTTATTTAGATATACTAGGACTATCTCATGAGATGAAAATGCAAATACTGCTGTGGTAGGTTAGTCTAACAACACAATTCAGAAATGGGGTTTTCTCGGCTAGCTTCCCTTGTTATCATTTAAATCCAAAAGCAAACTTCGTTCATTGAAAGATGAAAAAAGAGAAGGCTGTCTTACAAATTCTCTGGCATTGGTGTTCCACTTCCTTGGCAAGTTGGAAGAATATCTTACGATATTTTGAAATGTTCTCTTCTGACTATTGCAAAACCCAGGAACCACAAACAGTGCAAAATTAAAAAATAAAAGGTAATCTATTTTTTTTCAGACCTCAAGAATGTTTGGTTTGGATTGATATCTAGGTAAATTTTTGGTTTGATTCTTATTTAATCTACACCAGTTCACTCATACCTAGTCCCTTGTGAACCTTTGCCCACCACACGATTATCCAGTCAGACCTAGGAAGTAGTGCTGCAGGTGAAGGTTGAAATACATTGACAGCTGTGTGAGGAAACTGGCACAATGCTTGGCTGGAGGTGGGGCTGTTAGGCTCTCACTTTCATGAACGCTAAATTCATTTACAATTATTGAAAGACAAAAACAAAAGGAAAAATAAGTTGTGTGAACTTTTCAGAGAAGGAAAATGAGACACATTTGAAAGAGCTAGGCCAGAAAATGAACTTAGAACTGGGAGGTAGTCCTTCAGAAGCCAGAGAGACTGATGCAATAAATCATGGAAAACATCTGCAATTTACTTACACTAAAATATATGTGGTATGTCTGTTTTCTTCTATCCTGGGTGTCCAAGTTCAGTGTTGACCAAACGCAACGAGTCCTTTGTGGGAGAAAGAAAACCACTTCAGACCCAGTGAATAGAAGGCACACATCATTCACTGGTTCACGTTTCACTCACAAAGTCACCTCCCTAGGCACAGATGAAAAGATCTTCTGGTTATTCACTGGGTTAGAGAGAAGTTTTCTTTCCATAATGAGTGACTGTTTGACTTAAGACCACTTTTGGAGCTACAAAGAGAAATGTTTTAAGGTATGATATCTGTATATAGGGAAAGATTATATTCAAATAATCACTTCAAAGGAAGTGGAGGAGGAAGCATGTTTCTAATTTCTATACAAAAACAAAGGATGGAAGAATTTCTTTCAAGGTTTTTTATTTGTTTTTCAAATTGTAGTCCTCAACTTTTAAAATAATAATTGGCCCTGACAGTCGTTTAATAATTGTTAGTGATCTATAGCTTTATTATAAAGTATTCATCTAATGATGTATTTCCTTTACCCCAAGGGCCAAGTACAAAGCAGGGAAATTATCTAAGTGATACTTTTTAATAACTTCCTGTGGGATTGAAAACGCTGGCCGAAGCTGTCTCTGCAAAAGAGTTAATCATGCAATTTCACAGATTAGACAACACAGGGTTACTAATGAGAAACTTCAGTTCAGTGATAAACTTTTTTTTTCCAAGAATATTTTGAGAGGCCTGTGACCTTTGGCTGACACCCAGTGAGGCTATTAGTTTAACCATGAGATGCACTGGAGTCAGCAGAACTTCTCCTTCTGAAATTTGTTCATAACCCTTCAGGAAGAAGTGTTCAAAAACCTAGAAGGACTAGATGGAAGGGAAAAACAAGCAGAAAAGGACTAACTTATCAGCTTCCGATAATTGGCATGGCTTCAGCTTCCAGTTTCTTTTCAACAATGTATGCTCACTATAGCAACCCCGGATCCCATTTAAATGTCATGCTGCCCTCTGTTCTATAAACATGTATCATCCATCACTAAATATTTAGATCTGAATTGTTGGGGCTGAGTTCTGTGCCAGGGGTAGGGGGATTAATTCCTTTCAAGGTCCTCACATGATGGATTTTTCACTGAAGTAAACATCCGAGAAGAGCTCACACTATGGCCATAAAATATATAAATAAAGTTTAAAGTTTAATTAAGTCAACATTATTTAAAGTGGTTGTCATATTTTATGGTGAACTTTTCATGTTTATTTTGTATGACTCCTCATAAATAGTCTCTCCCCATCAGACGAAAGGCACTGCTGGGTTAAAGTTAAAGGCTCCATGCATGATACAGGAAGGAGAATCTCTCGAGCTTCAGGGTTCCAAAACACACACTATCATGCCTTTCGCTATCTCATGTCTTCCTAATGAACTGAGATGTTGTGCAGACACAGGAAAAGCATGGTCGAGTTTACAAAAGACGTGACACTGGGAAGTCCTGGGCTTTGCAAAATTAGGGCCTGATCCTGCAAGGTGCTAAAAACGTTCACTTCTTACTGATGTCCAGGCTGGACAGTTAGGATACAGAGAATGGGAGAACAGGATCTGGTTTGTACTGTAGAGACTAGCCGATTATAGGAAAATTGGAAAAGGCCCTTAGAAAGATCTGGTGCTCACTTTTAACTGCTTTAGATACCTCTGTAAGTAAACATGAACTATCCAAAAGAAAGGGGGATTACCATGGTATTTTCCTTGACTCTTTATAACAGTAAGAAATCTCTCACTGATTTAATAGTTCTCAACAGGAAGGGAAAAAACAAGTAAAGAAATGTAAACTAATGATGTGGGCTCCTCCTCATAGAGATTTGGAAAGCTGGCCATGTTATAATAAATACATTGAAATGTGGGTGCCTTTCTCAGCTACAAGAAGAGAAAGAACAGTGCTCTGGTGAGAGTGCTAGCCTGGGCCCGGGGAGTGAGAGTTTCAATTTCTTGCTCTGCCAAGGACTTCTTGTGTGATCTTACACAGGTCACTTTATTGTTTTGTGCTTCAGTTTCCCTTCTGTAAAATGCAAATAATAACAACTACCTCAAGGAGGAATTGTGAGAATAAATACACCAGTGACTGTGAGGTACTGCAAGGTCCACTGATGGGGGGATGG
The DNA here is from genome assembly GCF_049634645.1 of Pelodiscus sinensis. NCBI lineage: Eukaryota > Metazoa > Chordata > Testudines > Trionychidae > Pelodiscus > Pelodiscus sinensis. The sequence continues at coordinate 95,452,466 of NC_134713.1, read as the reverse complement.
ACAAAGAGGCCCTCTGCTGCAGGGCCTCCCAGCCACTGCTGTCATTGTGGTGCATCTACACAGCAGGGCTTACCTCAAAATAAGCTATGCAGATTGAGCAGCATCAATTGCGTAGCTTATTTCAAAATAGCTTATTTTGAAATTGGGGGCATCTACACAGCACTTATTTCGAAACAGACTTATTCCTCCGACTTCCCTTACTCCTCATGCAATGAGGGTGACAGGAGTTGGAGTAAGAAGTCCTCCAGCTTGACAGTATTTCGACATTCTTTCAAAATAACTACCTGCCGTGTAGACACAGACTAAGTTATTTCGAAATAATGCTAGTTATATTAAAACAATGTTGCTGTGTAGACATACCCTGTGGTAGTAGCAGTGGCCAAAGACATGGACCCTTTACATTGCCACTGGAGTGCCAGGCCGCACACTCCAGATGGCGCTGAAGGGCTGGCTGGGGCTGGCTAGTCCCCAACCCCACCTCTTCTGCACAAGTCTCAGCCCCTTTTGGGAGTGTGGTGCCGGCCCAGGGTCCCAAAAATTCTGGGTACTCCAGTGATGGTGGGCCACATACATACCTAAAGCAAATAGATAACTGGGAGTTTTGAATGTGCAATGTTGGGCTAGAAATTCTTCAAGATAAATGGGATACTAAATGTGGTCTTATGGCTAAGGCACTTTACTGTCACTCAAGAGCTCTGCCACACTTCTTGTGTCACCTTGAGCAATCCATTTATTACCGTGTCCTTCAGATCTTTATATATAGAATAAGGATCATATTTTTTTTCTATCTTTTCTTTTTGGATTGTAAGATCTTTGGGAGTAAGGACTTCTATTGCAGTGGACTTCTTATCTCAACCAGGGTCTCTGGGAGTTACTGTACTACACACAGTAGATAAGAAGAATTGCTGTCACATGAGTTTTCAATAGTTTGATCATTCCTTCTCCTAACTGCCCTCTTTTGCAGTATAGCAGTACTTCACTTCCAATGTCTTCTAGAAGTCAATGTCTTTTAGAAGATGGATAAATCCCTCTCCCAATTCTCTCCATTTGTAGCATTTCAGAATTTCACTGCCAATATCCTCCAGAAGTGCATTCAAATGGGAAATGGTGAGGCAGGGAAGAAGTGAATGAAACTTTACTGAATTTCAATTAGCTATTTTTAACTGTGGGTGTACATGTGTAAATAAGAATACAGTGACACAGAGCACAATAACAATTAGTGAAGGACAATCCATTGCACAACTGAAAACAATTTTAACAAGACTCAGCACATGCAATATTATAGGTAAATGTGTACCAGTAGTAAATCATAGGTTTCTTCTAGCAAGGTATGTCACAAAGTAGTTGTTTGAGGGAAGATTCCTTCAGGTTTGTTCTGTAACATAATGCTAATTAGCTTTCTCCAACATTTTTAACATGAGATATCAAAATTTAGTGTAGGTAGTAGAAATTTAATGAGGGCTACATTTACATGACAGGTTAAAAGCTGATGAGAGTCTCTAAGGTTTTTTGTTGTAGTAATACAATGCAGGCTAATATTATTTGATAAGATAGGAGGAGACCCAGCTGAAGTGAAAAAATTGCCATGTAGGCTCAAGGCTTGAGTTATAAATGAAACTGTAAAGAGAAATTGAAAGAAGAGCTGCTCAAACTCAGATAACTTCACCTTTCCAGGAACAAGGAAAAAAATTGGAAAAAAATAGTAACAAGAAAGGAAAAAAATGTTTATTTTGGTCTCAATATGACCAGAATAGGTAGAGGTTTGTCAGAATAACAGAGTTAATGATTGTCTTCCTATTGATGAATGTCAGAAGAGCTATATTTAATAGCATGGGTTAAAATTCTCTGCTGGCTAAAGAAGCAACACTAGGCCTCTGCACCAGTTCAACCCTATTTCACCCTCTCTGCTTAGTTGATAGCAGTTAATGAATGAGACTATTCCATTTTCAGGTGCTGACATGCTCAAGCTGTATCACTGGTTTGACTGAGTTGCAGTTTATCAAACCAAAGATGTGTCAGCTGTTACAATGGTCGTTACATTTTACAAGAGTGATGGTTGCATTTCTCTTGTGAGTGAAGTGATCCATATATAGGGTGCAATCCTGAAAAGTCAGCAAAGCCCAAATTAAATGTACGTGCTTGTGAGAGACTTCAGACTAACACAGTGGAGCTGAGAAGGGGGGAGGTGGGGAGACAGAACTCTCAAAGGAGAAATAAGGCCTATAACACCTGTTCAGATGGGCCACATTCAGCTAATGCTGGCAGTGCAGTAGAAGGGTAACTGCTCTTTTAGTCTGATCAGTTCCTATTCCACTTTTGAGGTCAGATGGATTCACAAACTAGTGTAACCCACCCCCAGACTGTGGCAAGCCCAATGCCAATACATTAGTAAAGTCCCACTTAAATTTTCAGAATAGGGCTTAAGAAGGACTGGCACGTTGGTATTGATGTTGGCCAACCACAGACATCTTCCCTGGTTCTGAATCTGTTTGTGTTATCTGCCATTGTGGCAAAGAGCATAGTAGGAAAGTTGCATTTCTGCTGATTATGGCCCATGTGTGTGATGGGGCCATGGTTGTCCCTTTGCTTATAATTGTGCAAAGTACTTTTGAGAGGCTTGGAAAATGTGCTGAATGAGTCAATAAATAATATGTTTTGTTTCTCAAAACATTCCAAGTGAGAAACATATTTAATAACTCATGTGTAGCTGGACCTAGGAATAATGGGTCTTTATAGAATCTGCCACCTTCTAGCCAAATCCCTGCCTCAGATATGAATATACTCTTCCAATGGGAAATGTGTGTGCATATCAGAGGCAGAATTTGGCTCTTATTCTAAAATACACTGAGCACCTTCTTAAAAAGAAAATTATCCAGCAGTCATGTAAACCTCTGCATTTTCTATTTGCTTTTTAACTGAAGATTCTGTATTATACTGTGTATTTGCATCTGGATTTTATAAGGATATATATTAAGTGCTGTGTATGTATCTAAAATGTTAGTGTAAATTAACTCAGACATTCACGACTAACATTTTAGACAAATATATGACACTTAATACCTAATCACTATAAAATTCAGATGCAAATACACAGCTGCATAATACAGAATCTTCCATAAAAAGCGTATAGAAAATGTTAACATACAAATGCAGTTATTCCACAGCTGCAGTAATCCTTTCTTTTAATGGGCATTATGAAGAGACTTTGCATTCATATTTTCTTCTGGGTTTCACCAGCTTCATGCAAAGGCAACTCCCATAATTTTAGTAGTGTTACACTTCCACAATACTGATGCAATGGAGTGGAGAATCAGACCCTCGTGTTGAAATCTCGGCCCCTCTGAAGTTAACAGGAGTTTTGCTATTTTCTTTAAAGGAGCCAGGATTTCACTTCAGGACTTAATATCATAATAATTTCTCTATCTGTGGGTGTGATACGAGGGATACATTTTTCAGTTCCAGTGTTCATATTTACATTATATACTGCAGACACCTATCAGGGACATCATTCAGTGAATTATAAATAGACACCTAACATCCTCACTGTTCCCATTGACCTCACTGGGCTTTGGATCAAGCTCTAAAGATGTAATGTAGTTCTGCTGACCCACAGATTTCTACAAGAGAGGTGGGAAAATCAGCAGTGATGTGAAGTCCCGGGCTTTCTTTTCTTTTCTTTGTTTTTTTTTTTTTCTTCAAACCCGCTGGGACTGATTCACCTCCCACATTGATGTAAATCAGGAGTGGCTTCTACTGAAGTCAATAGAGTTACATTCACTGAGCTGATATCAAAGGATAATCAGGCCTGTATTATTATTCCTCTGTGCTACTATCATACTTCCTTCTATCGCTTCAGGGGGTAGCTGAGTTAGTCTGTTACAGAAAAAACAACAAATGATCTGGTAGCATTTTATAGACTAATGAAACATGTAGATGGTCTCATGAGCTTTCGTGGGCACAGCCCACTTCTTCAGATGACCGGAGTTATAAGTTGGTGATATGAAAACCCGAAATAAATAGGAGAGGAGAAGGGGAGGGAAGAGAGAAAGAAAAAACGGAGAGGGTGGGGAGACAGAACATCATTAAGTATCTGAAGAATGGGTACTTAAACCTAAGCAGATAAAAATCAAAGTCAATAGATAGATTCCTAAAACAGGAAGGATACCACTCAGGGAGCTGTTAGCACCTTCAGTGGTTATTAAGTAGATAAAGTTCCCACCAGCCCATATCACAATTGAGTCCATTATCATGTGAACTGAATTTGTAGATGAACTGGGATTCCAGGGCTTCTCTGTGTATTTGGCTTGTAGAGCTGGTTTGTGATAAGACAGCTACTTGCAGGTCTGTCAGACTGCGATTAGGGAAACTGAAATGCTCACCAACAGGCTTCTGTATATTCCCTTTACATATATCTGATTTGTGTCCATTGATTCTTTCCCGCAGAGACCGGGATAGCTTTAGAAACACAGCTGTGTGGACAGCTGGTTAGCTTTTTGGACAACCTTTCTGTCATATGAAACCTGTGTAACTAATGAACAGGTAAGACATGCCTCACAGCATGTAGTTGTTCCACTCTTCTATATATCTGGGATGTCTCATGTAAAAATCTTGACAATTACAGTAGGATTTTACAAGACATTGTGGCTCATATTCCACAAGGACCAAATAAATCCTCATGGGAATCTTGAATATAAACATTAATAGTTTCCCACATCTTTGTTTAGAAAATAGTCTGAGGATTTCTAAACTTTAAGATCTTATTCATTCCAGAAGAATAGTTTAACTTATGGCCACATAAATCTTTGTTTTACTTAAATTATCAACGGTTGGGTGCATCAGAACGCTAACAGAGAAATTGCAGGTGAGTGTATGTCAGTATAGGTGATTCTCCTATTCCCCATGAACTAAATTACATTGAAGGTAGCTATTAAACAATGCAAGAAATGGGTTGACAATGTTTTATAGTCCAGTGCATAGTGTGACTCTTGCCAGACTCATACAGTTCTTATGAAACAATAAGAAGGTTTTTACTGGAGTTCAAGGCCAGATTTTCCAAATTGCTTAGTGTCAAGGTCATGTTTTCAGAAAAGTAGAGCCCCTTTTAGGCACCAAATTCAAGTGGCCAAATTTGGGAGCTGCTATGTGCTGATGAGCGCTTTTGAAAATCTGACCTTATTTTTAGATGCCTTCCTGGGAGCTGCTGGATAGTGAGCTCCTTTGAAAATTGGACCAAAAGTGTCTGTGGTGGCTGCCTCTTCAGCTTTCCTGTTTGATATCTTTTTAAAAACTTGTGGGCAGACTTGATACTTCGATGATTTTAAAGTTGTTTAGTAGTATCCCTCCCCTATCACAGATGTTGATACAGTAAAAGCCCTGTTATCCAGCACTTAATTAACTGAAAAGCTTAATTAACCGGCATTTCTGATATCTTCCAATACAAATTTTCAATCCTGTCCCTGGGACTAGTATACTACTCAGCATATTATGTAACTGCACATTCTGCACTCTACTTCTCTGCAAAAAAGGCAGAAGACAAGTACGCTAGTTGATATCAGGAATCTATTTAAAAAAACCATCTTCCATGGTGTGTCATAGAGTCATTACAAATTCACCCCAACAGCTGCATCAGGGTGGGAAACTTTTGGCCCACCGACCAGATCCAGCCCTGGGCTTAATTTCATCCAGCCCACAGTAAGTCTCTGTGTTGCAGGCCAGAAGCTCTGAGCCTTTGTTCCCCCACTGGGCTGGAGCTGCAAGTGCTGGCGCATGGCAATCGGGGAAGCTCTGCATGCTGTTCTCACCCGCAGATGCTGCCCCCACAGCTCCCATTGGTCAGGAACTATGGCCAATGGGAGCTGTGGGGATGGCAACTGCAGGTGAAGGCAGTGTGTGGAGACACCTGCTCCCCTCAGGGACTTGCTGGCTGATGGGGGTAAGAGGTAAAGGAGACAATTGCCTCAGTGACTTAAAAGGAGTTGAGGCTCCTAGGGCTACTGCCATGGCCAGGAGCACCCTGCTGCTTTTAAAGAGCAGTAGCAGTGGCAGCACAGTGGTGGTGGTTGGGGAGGGGGGAGCCCGCTGCCACGTTTAAACTGTAGCAGCATAGTGTGGTGGCAGTGGGGGAGAAGCCCTGAGCCTCTGTCACTCTTAAATTGCAGAAAGCCTGCCTTAGCACCAATGCACCATTGTCAAGTGCTGCCTGAGGTAAGCACTTCAGAACACCTGCCATACCCTCATCTCCCTGCGTCACCCCTGCCATACCCTCATTTCTCTGCCCGTCATTCCCAGGCAGAACCCTTACCACCTCCTGCACTCCAACCCTCTGCCACAGCCCTGAGCCCACTCCGGCATCCTAACTCCTGCCCCACACTCACACCCCAGCCCCCTGCCCTGAGCCCCATCCTGAACGCCAAACCCCTTGACCCCTACCTGGATCCCCCTCCTAGACCCCAATCACCTGTATTCAGCCCCATCCCAGACTCTTCACCCCCTTGCACACTCCTGAACCTCTGCTTTTTTGTTCCCATGCCAGAGCTTATGGGAAGCCCCAAGTCTCCATACAGCCCCTTGAAGAGCTGTGTGGGTGTGTCTACACATCAAAGTTATTTCGGGATACCAGAGTACCAGAGATATCCCAATAGTAATAGAGAGGTAGCCGTGTTAGTCTGATCTTGCTAAAACAAAAGGAAAAACTATTTAGCACTTTAAAGACTAACAAGATGGTTTAATAGGTGATGAGCTTTCGTGGGCCAGATCCACTTCCTCAGATCATATTCTGGAAGAGAATTGGCATGACCATATATACCAAAGGAATACAATGAAAAAGTGAACAAATAGCTACTCTGCATCTTAACAAGCCACCTGTTATTCTGAAATATCTGACATGCTATACGGTGTAGCAAACATTCCAATGGGGCTCTAGAGCAGCAGCAAGACTTCAGGAAAACTTGTACATCACTGAAAGCAAGGCAATATCAATACTCATAAAAGCACGGTTCAGCACATAATCAGTATAATCCATCCTTTGCTCAGAGCAGGCCATGATGGTAAAAATTCTAGTGGCCAGCATATACTAGCTAGCACTGATGAGCACTGTAACAATGGGAGAGTTCAGGTAAAACTATCCATTTAGATGCAACCCTTGAGTTTCAAGTTTGAATAAACTCCATATCCAAAATAAAACTCAAAGTGCTTATTATCATATAGTTTCACCCTGAAATCTTGCAAAACCATAGTTTTTCATGGCTTCTATTAACTCTATTGTGACTACTTCAGCCACTGAGATCTATCTATCTATCACTAGTATATCTTCAACTACGATAGATTACCACAGATTCATCCCCCTGCCCTTCTGTCCACTCCTAAACAATGCAGACAGAGGTTAATTAATCTGATAGGCTGCACCTGGGGGAGAGCTATGAAAGCCTGACTGATAGTGGAACCCAGCTGAGAAGGAACAGGTAGAGCTGCTATAAAGCAAGGAATATGGTGACATGAAAAGGCTGTGGGAGAAGTAGTCTATAGTCATTCTCTAGGATGTGGGAGTTTGGGTTGCTGGAGGGCCAAAGCTGTCTCCAGGGAAATATTAAAGGAGACTGATGGCAGCCAGACAACAGTTGCTAGACATCGGATCACTGGAACAGAAGCCGAAGCAGAGAGTTTATGTGGTTTCCTAGACCAGCTGGAAGGGAAGTTGCACAGTTTGGGTAGTGAAGGGAAGACTGTCACTTTGGATGGTGAAACATTGATACACCAGGTGGAAAGAATTATAGTGATCTGTTCACAGGGGCAAGCCATGAAAAGAAAGCACCCTGAATTAGAGAGAAAGATGAACAATAAAAGGAGGTATCAGAGCTGGCAGATGCTAATCCTTAGAGTAGCCAGGAGGTGCCTTGTGGTGAGTAGATTCTGTTCCAGGTACTACCCACATCTCCTGTTCCAATGAGCTTCTACTGGTATCTCTATTCTAATGACTCCTGACTATTCAAAAAGTTAGGATTCTACTTACCTATTTTAATTAATTCTGGGAGAATTCTGCAATTGTAAAATTGCACATAGTAAAATTGCACAATTCATCCAGGACTGCTATTATATAAACATACAGCGGTGCTTTTAGGTCTAGATCCTGCATTGAGCAGACCCCTGATCCCACACAGGGCTCTGCTGAAGTCCATGTGTCTCTGCAAAGAGTTCATTGCAAAATCAGGGCTCTAGTTAACGTTGTTCTGAGTGTTAAAGATGTTACCTATTAACTGACTAGTTGGTGAAAGATCCTTGTAGTCCCGTCCAGACTGGAGTCGATGGCCATGTCTTCACCCCAGCTTCTAATAAAAGAGGCTATAGAAGTTAGAATATCTCATAGCCCAGCAATCAAGTTAAAGTTTGTTGCTATTACTATTCCTGCATGTATCGTTAAAATGTTGCTAACTTCTTGTATCTGGGTAACTACTTTTGAATGCAAGGTAAATTCTTCTTTACCCCAATTTATGCTTTTAAATATTTGTTAAATAACCAGGACTTGAAAGTAAATACATATACACTTCTCTCTTCTATGCTTCCTGGGCTCAGCTCGCTCTCGCTCTCTCCAGAGAAACCTTTCAGAGAGTGTCATATGGGCAAGAAAACACCAAAACATCTCAGTTTCCTGGACATCACAGCACTGCCAACGCAGAGAGTCAAAAGTCATGAGACTGGCCCAAAATGAGATTTAAAAATGTGAGATAGCTTGTTGGACTTTTGATTTTATAAATCCCTTAGTTTGGTGTGTGTGTGTGTGTGGAGGGAGACTGATATAGTGTTGCCAACTTTCTCATACCTACTGTGCAAGATGATTGTTTACTCCCTGGTAGGTGCTCTAAACGGAAGACCCAACTGATATCAAATTACATCTGTTCATAAAACACTGCTTCAAGTGTTTCAATCTTCTCCTAAAACCCCTCAATTCATCCTGTGTTTCTCTCAGTCCTACAGCATCCCCCTTGCACCAAAGGTTTGCATGCCCTCCTCCTGTACCTTCTTCACACTTCTGGAGTGGGCAGCTTCAGGAGCTGGTTTTTTTACCACTTCCACTACGGTAGGTAAGAAGCTCCACCCCAAGTGTCCTCTTCTCTCCTTTTATGTACTGGAGAGGGCTATGGAGGAAGGAGAAGCAGAGTTGCTGGGTTCATTCTGCTTCCATCTCCCTTTGTGCCTTCTATGAACAGATCAGCTAATCCCACTTCTCTACCCAAAGACTGATCCCCTGAGAGGCTATGTCTACACTACAGCACTAATTTAAACTAACTTAATTTGAATTAGTTAATTTGAACTAAGCTAATTCGAACTAGTGCATCTAGACCTAAAAACTAGTTCGAATTAGCATTTTGCTAATTCGAACTAGCATGTCCACATTGAGTGGACCCTGAACCAAAATTAAGGCTGGCTGAAAGCAGAGCTGGCAGGGCATCAGGTTAGGACTTAGAGCGTGGAGCTGCTGTCTCAGGCTAGCCGAGGGCTGTGCTTAAAGGGACCCGACCCCCACCCCGGACAGACAGTTCTCAGGGTTCCCTGCTTGCTTGTCTACCTCGATGAGGGACAGTAAAACAGTCCTGTCTTGGAGTGCCCTGAATGCCCACACTCGGCACATTACAGCACTCAGCCATCAGCCCGGCTGCACTTGCTGCAGGCTGCCATCCGGAGGGGTCAATCGGGGGGCTGCAGGAGAGTTTCCACCCTGAGGAGCCCACAGAGCCACCCCAGCCCTCCCTCACCTCCTTCCACTTACCCCTCCCTAGCCCCCCTTCCTGATGTAAAAAATAAAGGACACGTGTTCAAAAATAGAAACTCTCTTTATTGAACAAAACTGGGGGGGAAAGGAGGATTAACCTCTGGGGAGACTGGGAAAAGGAGGTGGGAGAGGGGAGGAGGGAGCTGGAAGGGGGAAGCCAGGGGAAGAAGGAGAAGGGGAAGTATCAAACTATGGTATGCCATATCTTAAATACTGTGTACAGATGTGATCTCCTTACCCCAGAAAATATATTTTGGCCTTGGAAAGGGTTCTAAAAAGGGCAACTAAAATGATCAGAGGTTTGGAACAGGACCCTTATGAAGAGAGGCTAAAGAGACTGCGACTCTTCAGCTTAGAAAAGAGGAGACTGAGGGGGGATACTACAGAGGTCTATAAAAGCATGAGTGGTGTGGAGAGGGTGCATAAAGAAAAGTTCTTCATTAGTTCCCATAATAGAAGGACTAGAGGACACCAAATGAAATGAATGGGTAGCAGGCTTCAAACTAATAACAGAAAGTTCTTCTTCCCAAAGCAAATAGTCAACCTGTGGAACTCCTTGCCACAGGAGGCCGTGAAGGCTAGAACTATAACAGAGTTTAAAGAGAAGTTAGATAAAGTCATGGAGGTTGGGTCCATGGAGTGGTATTAGCCAAAGGGTAGGAACGGTGTTCCTCGTCTCTGTTTGTGGAAGGCTGGAGATGGATGGCACGAGTCAAATAGCTTGGTCATTGTCTTCGGTCCATCCCCTCTGGGGTAGCTGGTGTTGGCCACTGTCAGCAGACAGGCTACTGGGCTAGATGGACCTTTGGTCTGACCCAGTACGGCCGTTCTTATGTTCTAAGCTCAGGGCTCAGGGTCGGGGGTCTCACTGGACCACCTTGATTTTCATGCAAACTTGCTCCTGGGTTCGCATGTGGCCTTTGGTGGCCAGGCTGGCAGCTATCCTGCCCTAGATGGCCACTTTCCTGTGCCTAGTGCGGAGGTCGTGGACGTTGGAGGCCTCCCCCCAAACCTGGATAAGGTCCACGATCTCTGCACTAGACCAGGCGGGCGCCTGCCTCTTGCAGCCCCGGGCAGGCTCCTGGGAGCCGCCAGCCTGGTCCTGGGAAGAGGCAGAGGGCTGGGTGGCAGCGGGTGGCTGGCTCGTGCTGTGCCAGGTGCAGGGTCTGCTGGCTGGGTGCTAGCAGGCTTGTACCTGGCACTGGCACCGTAGCCAGACCGTGCCCCTTTAAGGGCTCCGGGGCTGGGAGAGGGGCAGACGAGTTTCCCCGGTGGTGCCCAGAGTGGCCACCAGGGCAAGCTGGGGAGGGCTAGCCTCCCACTAGTTCGAATTAAGTGGCTACACAGCCCTTAATTCAAACTACTTAATTCGAACTAGGCGTTAGTCCTCGTAGAATGAGGTTTACCTAGTTCGAATTAAGCGCTCCGCTAGTTCAAATTAAGTTCGAACTAGCAGTTTGCCTGTGTAGCGCCTATGAAAGCAGTTTGCCTGTGTAGCGACTGTTAGTTCGAATTAACTTTGTAGTGTAGACATACCCAGAGGAGGGACAGATAGAACTCAGCCTACCAAAGGAGACTTGAAAAGCTCTTAATTTCTTGTCCCATGTCATGTTAACTTCTGGTCAAATCGCTTTACCCTGGATAGAGTGGGCAAAACAGATTCACTGTGTCCAACATTTTCAAAAGAAGATTTCCAATGTTAGTATTCATGCCCTCCAGCAGCACTGAAGGCCATTGATTTCAATCAGTGTAGGATCAAGCCCTGACTCTAGAGGAAACAGCAGGTCCTTGGTGAATGTGAAAACCAGGATGGAGCCCAGAGTGTAGGCCTTGCTGACCATGGAGCACGCAGCAGCCTGTGCATGTGCCATGCCACACAGGGGCCCTGGCCTGTTACCCACACGCATGTATGATGAAGGCACGTGACATGCTCCTGACCCGTGCGCTCCCTCCAAAAGCCCCCTTTACGCAGAGGCAGGGCACATCTCGTCTCCCCCCACACCAACACTAGATACAGCACAGGGGCATGGGTGCAGTCCCAGGCCAGCTCACACTCCCAGGGATAGCAGGACATGATGGTGCGGAGACCTGCCATCCTCACCGTGCAGAGGGGGGCTGGGCTTCACCCACTGTGTCCCCAGGGATAACTGACCACTTCTCTTGTTTCTCCACAGCTGCACCAGCTGTGAGTGCAGGGTGCACCACGCTGCCCAGGACATCATCCTGTACCCGGACCAGCAGGCTGACCCATAACCAGGAGGAGTACCAGCAACAGCACCTGGGGTTACTGCGAAGGCAGGTCCGCAGCCAGGAGCACCAGGTGCAGGAAGACCTCCAGCTGCAGCGGGAGAGCTTGCAGGAGGTGCTTGACCAGGGCCGTGCCATCTGTGACCACATGCAGACCCTGCTGCAGAGATTGGTGCCTGCTGCAGGTCCAGCCCGTACAGCCACCCCAGCTATTGCTCCTACCCCCTCTCCTTCCTACTTCTTCCTCTTCCTCCCCCCACACCCACCAAACCCTCCATACTCTCTCCCCACCAGGGATGCTGAGGCCCCCGCACCCACAGTGCTGGGAGACAGGTGGGCTGGCAAGACCTCCAACCCTGAGCTTCTCCTCCCCCTTGTTCCTCCTTCCAGCTCCCTCCTCCCAGGTTTCCCCCTCCCCGCCCCCAGTTATGTTCAATAAAGAGAGTTTGGTTTTGGCAACACATATGGTTTTATTTGATATCAGGAAGCGGGGTTAGGGAAGGGGAAGTGGAAGGATTTGAGGGTGGAATAAGGCACAAGGCTCCAGTGCAGTATACCAGGGAGACTTCACTCCTCCTCAATCAGGAAGCTCTCCCATAGGGCCTCCTGGATACTGACAGCCTCTCATGGGCCTCCCAGCTGGCAGCCATGCGGGGCTGCACATACAAGCCAGCCAAATGGTCGGCCTCTGCCATCCAGGCTGGCAGGAAAGCCTTTCCCTTCTGCTTACACAAATTGAGCAGCACACAACACGCTGCCACCACGTGTGGAATATTCCACTCGGAGAGGTCCAGGCGGGTGAGGAGGCATCTAAATCCAGCCTTCAGCCGGCTGAATGCCCCCTCTACCATGATGCAGGCCATGCTGAACCTGGCATTAAAGGCCTGTCGGGAGGGGTTGAGGTGTCCCGTGTAGGGCTTCATGAGCCAGGGTTGTAGTGGGTAGGCCACATCCCCCACCAGGCACACAAGCATGTCCATGTTCCTGACCCTGATGTGGCGGTTGGGGAAGAAGGTCCTGGTGTGCAGCCTCTGGCACACGGAGGAGTTTGCGGTACACCTGCACGTCGTGTGCTTTGCCGGACCAGCCCATGTTAATGTCCATGAACTGGCTCCGGTGGTCAGACACGGCCTGCAGGAGCACAGAGAAGTACCCCTTCCGGTTTATGTACAGGGTGGCCTGGTGGTCCAGGGCACCCTGTACATGTGGGGATGTATGTCCTGTCGATTGCCTCTCCGCAGTTGGAGAAGCCCAGGCCGCCAAACCCCTTGATCACCGCGTCCAAATCAGTGAGGCGAATGACTCTGTGGAGCAGTGCTCTATTGATGGCCTTGACCACCTGCAGAGGAACACAAAACTGAGAGTCATTGGGGTGCCAGGATGGCTGACAGTGCTCCTTCCCTGCCACTGCCTGTGCACCCACTCTCCAGAAGCGACCCCCCCCCCTGCAATCCTGGCCATCACAGGCAGTCTGTAGTGTGGCTGGGACAGAACAAATCCTCCCGGAGAGGGGACTTGCACCACCTCCCCCCTTTTCCCTAGGGCAGCCCATCCCCTCCTTGTACCCCCCCCCCCCGGCACAGTGGCTAGAGATTGCCATACCTGCATTAGCACTGCTCCGACAGTGGATTTCCCCATGCTGAACTGTTTCCCCACAGATCGGTAGCTACCCGGCATAGAGAGCTTCCGGAGGGTGATGGCCACATGCTTGTGGAGGGGAATGGCGGGCCTCATGTGTGTGTCCCGTTACCACAGAGCAGGGGCGAGTCACTCACAGAGCTCCAGGAAGGTGTCCTTCTTCATCCTGAAGTTCTGGATCCACTGTTGGTCTCCCCAGCACTCCAGGATGATGTGGTCCCATCAGTCGCTGCTGGTGTACAGACACCAGATGCGATGGAGCATGCTGGCATCCAGGTGCTGCTGCTGCTCCTCCACATCCTCAAGGGGGGGTCCTGGAAGAGAGCCTGGGGGTTGGGCTGCAGCACATGCTGTGAGGCAGTCTGCAGAAAGTGCAGCCAGGCTTGCAGCAACACGTCCAAAAGAAGCACTACAGTGCCCAGGGACAGCTCTGGCTCTATGGCGTCGAGTGCTGTAGTATCTCAAGTCAGGGCAACCAAAGCAGACAGAGATAAAAATGCTTTGCTGTCCCTCAGTGAGGTAGGCAAGCAAGCAGGGAAAGCTGAGAACCGGCTGTCCAGGTGGGTCCCTTTAAGCACAAGCCTCAGGTAACCTCAAGCAGCAGCCACACAAAGCAACTAGTGACCTGATGCCCTGCTGGAACAGATTTCAGCTGGCCTTAAATGCGATTCAGTGTCCAATCGGTGTGGACGCGCTATTTTGAAATAGCAGAATGCTATTTCAAAATGCATTTTGTGTGTAGACGCGTTATTTCAAAATAACTTATTTCAAATTAACTATTTCGAAATAAGATATTTCAAAATAACACTGTAGTGTAGACTTACCCTAACAGAATAAAATTTAAAAGATGCTCATTTACAGTCAAGATATCAGGAATTTTTCAGCCAAAAGTCTAGGGAAGGTTTTGTAAAAAACAAAGATTTTACAGAATGAGTAAACAAACAAACAAACATGAATTTGCAAAACAAAAATAACTGATTTGATTTACTGAAAGATGATTGTGACATTGCATGGGAAACATGAAGTAAAACAGACTGGAAACAAAATTGATTTTCTTCCCAAGCACAGTTAAGTGCAAAAAAGTAAACAAGTAGGTGAAGTCTGTCCAACTAGCTATTTATAATCATCACCATAATGTCTGATTTGTGGCAAATACATTACATTATAACATCTACTTTCGTTTTTAATAATCTAAAGTGTTAGTATAATAGATACAGAACACTAAAAATAAATATGCGTAGATACTCTGTTTGTAGCATATAATATGAACAAAAAGATTACAGGTCTCAAAGTAGTTGTATGTCAGTGAGAATTTATTCTGATAATGTGAATCAGTTGGGCCAGACAGCCTCCAGTGGCTGGATCCGGCCTGCCAAGCCCTTTGCTCCAGCCCATGATTTCTCTGCTGCCCTCCCCTCTCCCCAGGCCAATCGACACCTAAGGACAGGGGAGCGCACCAAGTCTCTTCTCCCCTGCCAGGGGTGTGCAGCACCAGAGGAACTTCCAGCTGTTGCACATAGTGGAAATAAGTGTCAGTTCTCTCTCTGTGCGCACCTGGCAGGGTAGGGGTGGGGGGCAAAGACTTCATATACTCCCCCGTCCCCAGGCTAATCAGGGTCAGTGGGCAGGGGAGCATGTGAAGTCTCCTGGCCCTGCCCCTTCCACCCAAGGCCCTGCCCTTTCCAGGATGGCCCATGATCACTTCTGAAATTCATGGAGTGGCTCCCCTTCAAAAATTATGCCCTCTCCCAGTATAAATGTTTGTCATCTGACACTTTGGTTCTTGGTTACTAATGGGTTGATTTTCTGTGAAGCCTGATTTTAGTCAAGATTCTCTCTCCATCACATTCTTGAATTTAGATCTTCATGAACTCCATTTTTTTCAGTTGCCTCTGGAATTTTAGCTCTTATTCCAAACACACTAATATTTATGGCATGCACTTGAAGACAGTGCCCCTTTAAAAACATTCATAAAAATCAGTATAACCTCAAAGTACAACAAGCTAAAAAGAAAAACAGTCTGGAAACTAGCTTTGAAATAAATGCTTCAGAGTCTTTATCTGAGGTAAACTGGCAGTCTCTAATGAGACATTTTTAATTTAATTGTGTCGGGGGAGACTATAAATTTTCCTTAGAGCGCAAATCCAAGTTGTTTTTTATAATGAAGATAAAGTAGCACACATACCAAAAATCACTTGAAGTATGCTACAGCTTCTTCAAAAAAGATAGTGAAGTCCCAAGTCCTATTTATGGCAATATGCTCTAATGTATAACAGGGCTTACAACAAGAAGTAAGCTATGAGGTATGAGCTCAGCCTATAAGCAGCCAATAATTTATAATTTTTATATTTCTTTACTAATCATAGTGCAATTTTTTGGACCCAGTTCAATAATAATGGAAGTAAATAAGAAAAACCACATGCTGTACTTATTTGTCTTATAGAAACTCTATGGCTGGCATGATTTAGCGCAAATACTTTTAACGGAAAAGTTTTTCCGTTAAAAGTATTTGTGCAGGAGAGCGTCTATACTGGCACATGCCTTTGTGCAAAAGATTTGCTTTTGTGCAAAAACATCTGTGCCAGTATAGACGCTGTCTTGCTCAAGAAAGTTCCGATGGCCATTTTAGCCATCAGGCTTTCTTGCGCAAGAAATTAATGTTGCCTGTCTACACTGGCCTCTTGCACAAGAATACTTGCTCAAGAGGGCTTATCCCTGAGTGGGAGCATCAGAATATTTGCACAAGAAGCACTGATTTTGTACAGTACAAGGTTAGTGTTCTTGCACAAATACTCTCAGCCAGTGTAGACAGGCGGCAAGATTTTGCGCAAAAGCAGCTGCTTTTGCGCAAAATCTTGCCAATGTAGACACAGCCTAGGAGTTTGATGTTTTTTCTAGAGAGGAAAATGTTTTCAATTTAAGTCACTACTGTTAGGAATTTTCGTATCCCAAACTCCTAACTCCGGTCATCTGAAGAAGTGGGCTGTGCCCACGAAAGCTCATGATACCATCTACATGTTTTGTTAGTCTATAAAGTGCTATCAAACCATTTGTTGTTTTTAAACTATTTGTGAGTGGGATTAGTAAAACTCTAAACTGAGTGTATAGGTTTCCATGTCAAACGGAAACCTGATTCTGAAAAGAAAAGAAAAGAAAAGAAAAGAAAAGAACCAAGGTCTACCTGGCCCCATCCCCTTGCCCTCTGCTGCAATTGCTAGAACTTGTGTGTTATTCACCAATTGATCCTGATGGATGATTTTTCTGGCTCACTAAACTGAACTGTAACTTTTTTTTTTGTGGTTCTATACATCAGAGCTCCACAATCTCCAAAATTCCTGCTTTTTCATACCACTGAATTTCAATGATTTCAAAGAATAAAAATTAACAGCTTTTGAAATGTGACCAAAAACATCAACAGAAATCTCATCATTTACTGTTTTAACTCCAGTTGTCAATAAATAGCATATAGTTATGTATACAAGCAGGTGGCCCTCATTTTGCAATGATAAGTGCACAGGATCAAGAATGTGCCTTGATCTGAAGGGAAAAATAAAAACCCTACTTCTTTAGTGCTTTTCAAATACTTGCTGTAAGAATGTGGTCTGAGTACCAAACTGGGAGTCATAGTTAGTGAAAATCTAACTCCAGTTCTTATTAACTTGCTCTGATTTTGAGCAAGTCTTAATTTTGATACATTTCCTCAGTCTTTGACATTCTGAGAAATTTCTAATGAAGATTGTGATTCAGTATTAAGTTTGAATACTTTATATTGTGAATACTGCTCACAGTTACAGCTATCCAGGAAACTACTGTATTTCCTCCTTCCATGCATTACAGCAAAAAATATAATTGTTTACTTGTTGAAATGGGTTTTTTTTTGAAGTTGTAAGAAAATAGAATGTGTTTTGCAAAATTTTCCTTTGCCATTTTCTATCTAATAAAAGGTTTGGTAGAAAAGTTGTTAGCCCCTCTACTTATGATATTTTATCTATTTTTATATTAAAAACAGTATATACATGGAGTGAAAAATAAGAATTAAATCAATGTTGGTGTTTTGATAGTATGAAACATGAGGAAAAGTGATTGAGAATTGACCATCTTGGGGCTGATTCTCTACTGCTTGGCGCCTTGTGTAGCCACTTACATTTGCTTGCTTGTGTGCATGTATAGTCAAGCAGATTACTCTCTTCCCCAAATATAACAGTCAAAAAGGGGTTAAAGAATGCCCGTGGTCACAATCAGACACCTCCCCCCTCTTCCCATTTACTGCACCTGTGCAGCTTGTCAGGCCTAGGAGTGGTATTCTAAAACAAACTGAGCTAGAGCTCCCAGATTTGGTGCAGAATGATTTGAGACCTGTGGGTATGTACCCTTCTGAGGAAAGAAGGGCCAGTTTGTTTCTTCATTTGAAACTCTAGGGCTTAAGCTTTGGCAATTAGCTATATGGAAGGTTGAGCTGGGATTTCCTGTGTGGTCTGAAAGACTGCTACTCCTTCTTTGTGAGGAAGGGGGGTCTATACTCTGATAAATTGTGGAACTATCTTGTTTGGATGGCTTGATACCCATGGAATAGGGTAGGCTTTTTAAGAGGGACAGCAAGAGGACTACAGACCGTGGGACTGTTACTGCCCAGGTAAGTGAGGTGCCTGCTTTCATCACAGGGGTTTACCTAAAGACACAGCATTTGAGAAGGTAAATGGCAGCTGTTGTGTGTTGAGGACTCTTAGAATTGAAAGGAATCTTTCTAAAAGTGGGGTTGTTGAGGTTTTCTGGTTTGGCTTGTAGGCCAAGGGCTCTGTAGCAAAGTGTGCAAACTAAGTTGAGTCATTTTGGAAATAACCAATCTAAAGCAATGGGTGGGCTGTGCTCTATTTTCTGAGGGAACAGCCTGTTGTGTCTGGTTTGGGATTCTTGGGTCTTATTCTGAACACTGAAAAATGATCCCATGCACACTGCTTCTCCAGCAGAAGTATTTGGTTTGTATCTACTGTCGGTGTTTGTGCCCACTACAAACATCACAGAAGTCTTTTGGGTAAATATGCAGGAGGCAATCAAGTAGCTAAACTCAGTACAGCAGTAACTTGAATATACTGAGAATTGTTCTAAATTACTCTGGTATCTTGTAATTTTAAGTGGCTCCTTGGTTTTTCTTGCAGGCTAGAGGGCTCTGAAGGAAATTCTATGATGTGAGTTTTCACAGGTAGTTTGAAAAGCATGAGACTGAATAAGGGGCTGAGAATGAACAGAAGAGGGTCTGCCGCTCCCAGATGAGAGCCTTTATTTCAGGTCTGACAAAAGTAGTGTTCCAGTTTGTGTGGCTTTTTTTTTGTTGTTGTTGTTAAATCTACAAATCAACAAAAACAACATTTGGCTAATCTGCTGCAAGTCCAGTTGCAGTGTTTTCACAGAAATGATGATGGTTACTTAAGAGGATGTCTATAGGAACTTTGGTTTGTTAGATGAATTAAGAACAGGACGAGACTACATTTAATTTATTTAATTCTAAAGCAAATGTTAGAAAAACTTACAAACAATGTTGCCTTTTTGTTTGTTTGTACAACAAAAGTAACATGAAGATATTGCTTGGGCACAACTGGCTCCCAAATTATCACATTTATTAGCTATGAACAGACATACCAGGCATATCTTAATGTAGGGGTGTAAAATCCTGATTAAAAAGTTAGCTGTTTAGATGGAATGTTTACTGTTAACTGGGATCCTGTGGAATGGTGAAACCACTGGGGCTGGAGTGGCCCCCTCCCCTGCTGGGTTACCAATAAGCGTCACCTGGCAAGCATTCTGATGGCTTCTAACACAAAGAGTGAAGACCATTGGTGTTCTTGCAAATTGTTCCAAAGGCATGTTTCCTTATTCCTACTTTTAGGTAAGCCAGCTACTGATGTTAGTGTTACTGTGAAACTTCTACCACCCGCATTGATGCTGTATATTTCAGTGGAATTTGGATAACTCTTTATCTGTATCTAGTATATCTTCACCTCATTTTATTTTTAATTAATTGGATCATAGACATGCAAGCCCTCAGTTTGATCAAGCATGTTGTACATTTCCACAGTTTTTGTATGTTGCCCCCAAAATGTTGCAACTTTAAAGGCAACATTTTTATTTAATAAACTCTTCTATGTATGCGAATTTTGACTTTTGTTGAACTAACCAATATTTGAAACATTTCAATATTAATGCCATAATCAAGTTATGTAGTAACAAGCTACAGTGAGGACAGGTGAGGGATTTTAATGGAATAGGAACACTTGATTTTTATCTGGATAGTCAGTGAATGGTATTGAAGATTGGTCTGGTGTGTAATGTTAACACAACCAACTGCTGCACCAAATAGCCACAAGGGGGGAGGGGAATTTTGGTAAAGGGGTGTGTGCAAGAAGGGCCAGTCCCAAGAGTTTCTTAGAATAAATCCCCAAAGAGGTTATGGAATCACCATCACTGGAGGTTTCTAAGAAGAGAGCCATGTTTTTGCAACCAGAGATGAGGTAGATATACTTATCCATTTCCTCCTACTGTGAAACAAGAACTGGATTGCCTCTCAAGGTTCTTCAGAATCCCCCATTCGGTAAGTAGGGCATGCATTCCTTGTTCCTAGATACCTAACAATTTACATTTGAATCCAGATTGTTCCATAGGACTTCTGTCCTCATCATTATTTACCATTCTGCCACTCTTTAAACCATCCACAGACTTTATCAGCAGTGACTTTAGGAAGTAAATATCAATCACTGTTGGAAATACTGACTAGCTTTAGGTCTAATACTGCTGATACTTGCAGAACCCACTAGTTGCCAGTGGGAAGCAATCACTGAATGTGGGTGACAATGACTCTCCCTTATTGGCAGCTACTTTGAGACTTGTCAATTTGCCATTTCTTAATCATTCAACATGTGCTTTCCTGATGTAGCATAGTGCTCACATTTTAATTGGAATGTTGTACAGTATTAATAGAGCCTTGTAAATCCATGGACATTTGCAACTGCCATGGGCCATTTTTGGGTAGTGCAGTAGATGTGAATACAACTATGCAGGTTCTACTTGGCTGGGGTGTCTGGCTTACGGGCCTCAAGGCTGAGCAGCCTGTGTCTGGGTCTGGATGGCAGGTTGGAGACAGGCTGTTCAGCACTTGCTAGCTGTGCCACTTCCCACCCAGTGGCTCAGGATCCTTGGGCAGATCTAGCATTCCCACCATGGCTCAGCCCAGCAGCACTGGCCATACTCCCAGCCCACTGGCTCCTAGGTCTGCCCTTGGCTGTGGTGATTGGAATGGGTGGCTCCTTAGTCCAACCCTCCTTAGTCCCAACCCTTTCAGTCCACTGTGATGTAACACACACAGCTGCTGCCACGTGCTGTCACTCACTCCCCCATGCCCTCAGGAGCAGCATGTGATGCGACAACAGCCTTGCCTTCCACTTGCTTCTCTCAGCTTCCCCCCGACCTGTGATAACCTCTCTGAGACTGTGTGCTGGTGAAGATCCAGGTAAAAGACAGTTAATGGATTGCAGATTGATCCTGGCAGATGCAAGTCTATTTTGTTTTTACTCTGGACTCTAGGTGTTAGATCAATGCCTGACAATAGATTAAGTATATTCTATAGAGGTTCTTACAAGGCTCATCACTACAGTGTATCAGTGCCTTCAAACAGTGCAATAGAAATCTGTCACTTAGGGTGTGTCTAGACTGCACGGTGTTTTTTGTTTTTTGTTTTTTTTGTTTTTTTTAAAGCGGCCTGGAGTTTAGAGAATCTTTTAGCTATCCTGGGCTCAGGCCACTGATCAGGGTTTCAGTGCTTCTCTTCAAGGTGAACGTGATTGATCCTGTGGTAAGCCAGTGTCAAGTTCATGGTAGCCTGTGTTGCTGAAGAGAGATGCTGCAGAATGTTGTTCTAGTTGGAGTTTCCAGAATGTTGAAGAGTTGATGCCTAGGCATATCACATTGCTATAGTCCAAATATGAGGTGACAAAGGTGTGAATAACTGAGGCCTGGTCATTGTCCATTAGGATGGTATTTAGCGTATTGCTAAACCACAGACTTAATTGTGGATGTCTACCTTCTAACAACGGGGGCTATGCACTGCAACTACAAAACTGAACTTTATCAATCTTGCAGTATCCTGGAAAATAATTCTCCACAAAACTATATTGACTGGGATGATAAGTCTGGTTTTTTAATTTCTGTAATAATTGAATCCCATATCAGCTTTTCTATTTTTCCCAGGATTGGTGTCAGACTGATGACCCTGGTCATATTGCTTGACCTTTTTGGAATATTGGCACTAGTATTTTTTTCTAACTTTCTAAAATTTCCCTGCCTTTCAGAATTAAAAATTAAGTTTGGTGGGCCAGAGATCCCCTTAACCAACTCCTTTGGGACTTCTGGGTGCAAGTTACTAGGGTCTTATGGGTTGGGAAGTAGTTCATTAGCCTCATGTAGTATAAATACTGTACATCCTGCTTTCACGGTACAGAACAAATATTGAACACTTACATCATTAATTGTGCCAATTTCATCTGGTGATATAACCCTACTTCTGCTTGGATTTCTTTTTTGGAGGGTGGGGGGATGAGGGGAAAGAGTTCCTAATCTTTACAAACTCTTTTGTTCTACCTCTGCCAGCTATAGATTTTTTTTTTACTGTTTTTTTAACTTGTCAATTTTGTATACTTTAAAGTTACAGTTTTTTAATTGATTGCTTCATTTTTTTCATATCATTTAGAAAAAAACCCTTATTTCAAATTGCTGCCTCTTCTTTGGCACTGGAGTAGAAAGGACTCTGATTAAAAGTTGACCACTTTCTGGATGCCTGGTGTTTTGTCCTTCTAATAAGCTCTTCTTTAAGAACTCCCCATTTTCATTCTCATTTTTCAGTCTAAATTTGTCCCCCAATCAATTTCATTCATTTATCCTCAGTGTCAAGAAATTATGTCTCTTTGATGCACCGTGTATATACTATTATTGGGAATGTTCTGTTTACCCATTGTCATGGGGCTGTCTTCCCGGCCACCTCCGGAGGGCCGGGATGGGACCCAGAGTCTCTATATACAGTCACGTTAACACCAGCCCCACTGGCCCGAGGCTCTATGTGTAATCACGGGGTGGCCTTTTAAGGCAGGGCCTGCTGGGATGTGATGGCAGGCCACTGATGGGGCGGGGTCACACCCCTGATAAGGGAACCTGGGTCCACCCTACTCCACCAGGTCCCAGCCCAGGATAGTCCACCACTCCCTCAGTGGGGAATCCACCCGAAACGCGCTGGAGTCTTGCCTGACAACTTCATAGTCCTGTCAAATCTTGCAGTTACATTTCCTGTCTTCACTCAAAGGCAATTGTCCTTGTGTTCCTTCTGAATTCAGCCTGTCCTTTTAAATAGGGAATTGCCAGTGATCTTGATGTTCCTTCAGAACCTCTCTTGGTTGCTTATTTCATACCATAGGGACATTAAATGTGTCTTCTGTAGTTCTTTGTTCCATTCTTCCAGAGACAGATTGTTCTATGGTTGACTTGTAAGTATCTGAAAATGATCTGATAATTCTAGTTGTTGAATGCCTCCTGACTCTTACTTTCTTATTCATTGTCTGAATCTTTGTTTCTATTTTGTCCAATTCCCTCAGCACCTTCCTTTGGTAATTAGCAAAAATTTGGAAATTGTTCTTAACCAAGAAGTCTTTGTGTTATCAAATTTTGCATGATGTTACAATGTATGCTTCCAAACTTCTCCTCCTCTATGGTCACCAGCTTGCATTTCATACACCAGAAATGCATTCTGTCTTCCAGCAGAAATGAGAACATTGCACATTCAAGGCAGGGGACAGTAGTTGTATCCTCATAGATGTTTGCTACCTATTGTAGATCATATCTAAACCAGAAATCTAAACCCCCTTCTATTAAAGTCCCACTGAAACTCCGTTTGCTTCTCCTATTCACCTGGCAAATGACTTAATTACTAAGCCCATTGCTATTCTCTCCCAACAGGGCCCTCTCTGAAACAGACCTGTCCTCCTACATAATTCAGTGTGTCCACAGTCCAGCCACACAGCTCTCTCAGAGAACAAATGTTCCATGGAATCCAAAGCTCCACTATGTGGAACTTCCCATTTTGCTGCTGCTTTTATCCTGCTAAAATGTGGGTATTTGAGGGAGGAGGGCCATAAATATTGGCCAAAATGTTTTGCAAGAAAACTTTCATCAAGGAGGTACACTGCTCCATCAGTTAAAAATAATCAAATAGCTAGTAGCTGAAAATTATAAAAATGATAATCCCATTAGACCAACTGTAAGTTTTTTTTTGTTTTTGTTTATAATCATTTTGAAGTATATTTCCACTTGGGTAGAAAATCAGGGTGAGGAGTCTCTCCGGGGCAGAGCATAAAAGAATGGCTCCTGCTTTTCATTTGAGGTTAGGAAAGGTTTTAAATTATTCTTGGGGACTACTATGCTTCCATGAGCTCCCTTATTTCTGTTTGGGCTCAAACGTGGAACTCTGAGCACCTGCCACTTCTACTTCATCTGAACACACTTACAAGGCACCAATGTTAGACATTAAAATACATTACAGCTGCAATCATAACTCCTATATGAGTGAATCATAACCCTGCAATACCACCCAGTAGAACTAGAGAGTACAAGGTAAAGTGCCACCTTTCTTCCCTGTGAGGACTCACTGCATTATGTGTCACAGGACGGCAGGAGAGCAGCCTCTGTAGAGATGGTGCTCTCCTCTCATAGGTGGGTGGGATGGAGACTGGGTAGAGCCAAGATTTCAGCCACTATCATGCTGGTCTCTGTACCTGATCCAGTGCAGAGGGGGAAGTTGTCCGATTCTGGCTTGTCTTAAAAGCTGATTACATCCTCCCTGACCTAATCAGGGAGAGAAGTGGCATGCAGAGACACAGTTCCCTCCATGATCCATTACTGGTGCAGGTGCTATTTTGTGGCTGCCTCTGGTTCAGAGCAAGTTGTGTACTTACTAATCCATATACACAATCCACATAAACATGAGGGGGGATTTGTACAATCAGTCTTTCCAAGAGATCTTATGTGAGTAGTCAGAAGTGTGTTGGCCATTATTAATAGTATTTATTCTTGTCAGGAAGCTCCAGCCATGGACTTGGAACTCCATTATGATCAATACTAAAGAAAAACGAAAATATGGTCTCTGCCCAGACAGATATTTCAGCTGGCATGAGAGATCTTATTTTCCTCAGACTGTAAGATTTTTCTATCCTTGTACATAACATACTTGCCATTAATACTACTGCAGGCATTGGAAACGTTTGTCAGCTTTGAACCAGAAACCAAACCTAAATGGGTCATATAGCTTTTTGTTTCTTTGCAACACATCCTGTACTGAGAGGTTGTTCATGAATATTTTTCCAATGCAGTGTCTTAGTTCATGAACTTCTTCTTCTTTAGAATACTACTAAGTTTAATAAGAACATCCCCATACTTAATATTAATAAAATGTGACCGTTCCAGATTAGATGCCAGAGTTTGAAACATCCACAAATGACAGCAAATCTAGCCTGGGGCACAATGAAAATGAGTGAAAATGTAAGCCCTTAGCTGTGTCAGTCTAGATCAGTCATTCTAAAACTCTGGATTGGACCCCAAAGTCCTGGGCATCTGCCTCAGCAAGTAGCTTATAAAATAAGCCTAGAGTGTTTGGATTTTGGCTTTGGCCTCTCTGCCTGCGGTGGTGAGGCTTATACTTTGATTCTCCCACCCATGGTAGTGGGGGATCAGTCAGGTTCAGTCTCCTCTCCTGGGGCCATGTACACAGTGTTCCTTGTAAGTTGTGTACTTGTGATTCAAATGCTGCCTAGCTGACTAGCAGAGTGCCTATAGGTAAGTTTTTTGTTTCTACTGGCGGTGCGCATTCACACATCTCAGTGCACATAAAAATATATCCCCCACACAGATGGAAAAGTTAGTGGGAACATTGCCATCTAGTAACTTTTGTTGTCAGAAGAGGGACATGGTACAGCAAAGTTTGAGAATCCCTGACTTAGAAATTCCAGTCCAGTGGCATCTCTGGTTACTGTGTCAAATGTGTTTGTCTGCTCTTTGCTTGCCCATACCACAAATCCACCCCATCACTTGAAACATATATCATAGAGTGATGTGAGTCAGGATGGACTAGTGTGGAAAAGTTTGTGTCTAGTGGTAGTCTGCTTATTAGGAGATCTCTGTAAGACTAGGAATCTTTCCCTAGACCTCTATTAACTTTGGTGGTACTTCGGGTAGTGTCCCTGTGGGTATTGGGCTCATCCTGGCACTGCAGACCAGAGATCTTTTAGCTGTTGTCTGCCGGACCGCACATGTGCAGTGGCCATCTTGCAGCTTTTCGCCCTGCTTCCGGTCACGTGGTCTGGCTCTGCCATTTCCTCCTAACTGTCTTCAGGCACAGATGGAGAAACAGCTCCCTCTCATGTGTCTCCTGACAGGAATTAAGGGAAGGGAAAATTGTTGTAGTTCATAGTTCTTAGCACACTTAAAAAAAAAAAAAAGAAATGTATAGTAATATTCATCAAAATGCCTGGATCCTCAGTATCCAAGAAGTGTGCCACATGCAGGGAGTCCATGCCCACTTCAGACAGCCACGCATCCTATATAAGATGCCTCGGTGAAGGACACATACCTCAAAAGTGCCCCCACTGTACTAAACTGACTTCCCAGGTACATCGTGACCGCGACATGTGGCTCAAAATGTTGTTGTTTGACAAGGCCCTTCAGCCACAGTCGGACTCCTCAACCATGCCGCCACGTTGTACTTCTCCCAAGGCAGCGCAGAAGAAGAAAACCCTTTCCCCGTCCCACTCTCTACCACTGACTAGAGTGAGCACGGCAGACAAGCCGAGCACCTCTGGATTGATGGTTACCCACAGACCAGAAAAGAAAAAACAGGTGCGCAGTACATCGGCACCGAGACCAATATCAGCACTGAGGCTGGCACACACTCAGGCACCGACATTGTCTGCACTGAGCCCGCCTTCTGCACTGAGCCCGCCGGCTGTATCGGCACTGGGCCTGGCACCGGCACGGTCAACCCCACACACGTCGGTGCTCATCCCATCCGCACCAACTCTGGCACCACATGCTTCGGCGCTGACACATCGTTCCGATACGGAACCATCTTATGCACGGGTGATAATGACTCCTGCATCGATGCCACCCACACTGCCCATACATCATTCCCCGGCACCGACCAGGGAAAGAAAGAAAAGACCCACAAACATCCCACATCATCTCCAAGCCCAGAACCAGAATCATTCTCCCCAGAGCCACCCGCTCCATCTCCAGTGCGGCCCTCTCATCCATCCCATTATAGGTCCAGGACCCAATGATTTTTGCCCAGCGTATCTCCTCATTCAAGATACCATCATGACCACCGCCATCATTTACCTTCACCAACTTACTCAAGGGGTAGGTCAAGATCACCTAGGTCTCCCTCATACCCCAGAAGTTCCAGGTACAGGGATGACTATAGATGTTCATACAGGCATTCACCCTACTGTGATGATCATTGGCGCAGGCACTATAGTCACTGGGACCAGTGTTTCCACTGACCTGCCCATTCAAGGGGCATTTCACCATCACCTGCTCCTTCAGACATTGCCCCAGACAAGAGCAGATCTGCCTCTCCACCTATGGAGAGGCCGCCTATGCCCACCAGTGACCAGCCGATAATGGTCCAACAGCTTACAGTGGAGGGCACGCATCGATCTAATACGGAGGGGTCCCACCAACAATCCCCTACAGACATAGAGTCTTCCTCTCTGGATGATGCTGTATTCACAGGAGACACCTAACTGACAGATGACCTGAAGGATTTTCAAGAACTGTTTAAAAGGGTCGCCAACAGTCAGAATGTCCAAATGGGGGAAGTTCAGCAGAAGCAACACGACCTGCTGTGAAACCTACACCCCTTGCACTCTTCCAAAGTCACCCTCCCATTGGATCTTTACAGCACAGGGAGTCATTCAAGATACCAAAAAACCTTCATTTTTGCTCAAGGTTAACTCCTCCTTTTATATAAATGAACCTATTATTCTTCCCATCTTTTATCCCAAGCCACATTCCTCGGAGCATCAGGCAAGACTGTACTCCCTTGACATCCACAGGGCCTTGGCCTTTTACATCAAGAGAACTCGCAATCTGCAAAAGTCCCAACTTTTTTTTTTTAAATTAGGACCTTGCACATGTACATTAGGCACAAACTCACTTTTCAGAATGCAGCAGTGCCAGCACTAGTTGTGTTGACTGTCCACTGATCATGCACAGTGAAATATTGTACCAAGTCCTACGGTATTTTGAAGGTTTTTTCCCTAGTGCATAGGTCCTAAAGGTAAAGTGTACCGAGAAGAGAAGGGAACACCAACAATATGTAAGACTACTATTTTACAGCATTACTTTGTACATCATTTGCAAAGAATATTTAAATTACACTCCTTTTTGATGAATTCTAGCTAAATATTTGAAGGGAGTAGGTGGTTTCTGGTGAACAGTTGCATGGCTGTTTATGCACTTAGGTGCCTTATTCAGATTTTAGGGACAACTTCAGCAGGACTTTATATATTAAATATTTTCTTCTTATGAATATGGTCCATCCAGGTGAAAGCTGGTTTATTTGGCTTCTATGCTGGAAGACACAGGAAAGTGAAATCTATCCCACCAACCCATTAGGACTGCAATAGCAATCACAGCGCACTCAAGCAATGGCCCAAGCAGTTGGGGCTGCCAGATCCATGTGAACATAGATTCTCCAGACTGCTCAAATGTAGAATTTTAATGGCGTACACAAGCATCCTTCCATGGCCACTTAACCACTGTGAGCTCAAGCCTTCTGTGGTGCACTTGTGTTTCCTTCCACACCATAAATTTTAATGTCTTTGATATGATTTTGCATATAGGCTTTGGATCTGGAGTCTTTCTGTTCATTTCAATGGGACATGTGTATTTCAAAAGCATAGTAAGAGGAACAGACTGTGGAGGTGAGGGGAAAACAATAAGGCTAATGAATACTCCTTCTCCTGCTTAGATATTTTAACACAATCAACTGTTAAATGTGATGCACAGATGATGTGATAATGAGCACAGGGGGCTAAAGATGGGGTGATCTGAGCAGAGAAAGCAGGGGCTGGTGAACTGCAGTGACGCAGCTGATTATTTAGTTTCAAATGTTTTGTCTAGTCCATTTTACATCCAGTGTAGCTTGTAAAAAGTAGTTACAGAATTCCTAAGAAATACATCTTCATGGAAATTAGGTTCCTTACTCCTATAAAATATTGAGGGGGTGGATGGGATTTAAGTCCAAATGCTGGAACTCTTGTAACTGCATGGCTCACTTGTGACTGAGGAATGTGGCTAAATGACGAAGCTGGACCTTACCAGAAATACATTGTTTAATGCTTCTATCCTGACATCCCTTTGCAATTCCAGTATAAACATGGCCACTCAAACATTGTGCCATTTTCTAGCGAGGTGTTGGAATTGCTGGTCACCAAAAAAAGTATGGGCCCTGCTTTCAGCAACATGTCTTCAAGGTTGAATCTGTCAGACTAGAAATCTTCCCTCGTGTCACTTGACTCAGCAAAAGCATATATGCCTTCTTAAATAAAGCATGCATTTTCTCCTTAGGGTGCTTTACATGAGTACACACATGCAATCCTGGATTGGAGCTATATTCACTTGTTGGCAGTGCATTACTGATACACATTTGCACCAGTACATGGATGATTATGCTGTAGTTGCACACTCAAAGGAGGAGAAACAAATAGCCCTTAATTGCTTTTCTGAAGCTTACAAAAGCCTGGGGATAACTCTGAACGCTGGCAAAACAAAAGTTCTGCCCCAGCCAGTCACCAACCAATCATCAGCCCCAGCAAGGAAGATCTACGCTTCCAGAAAAGAACCGGACAATGTGGAATACTTGACCTACCCTGGCAGCCATTTCTCAGTGGACAGACATGGATGTTGAGATTCAGCACTGAATCTGCTGCAGCAGCACTGCTTTTGGCAGGCTATCTTGCCAGTTGTTCAACAATCACAACAGCAGAATGCAGGCTAGACTTTTAGTTTATAAAAGGTGGTAATCTCAACTCTCCTCTGGGTGTGAGAGGTGGCAACTTACAGAAACACAAAAAAACCTTGGAACAAGCACCAGTGCTTTAGTTGGAAGCTCCTCAGCATAAAGTGGGAGGATCCCTACACTAATGTCTGTCCTCACAGGCCAACATCTTCAGTGTTGAGGCCCTGATTATCCAGCGCCACCTGAGGCGGAGCCTTATATAGGCTTACCAAAACAATTGATGTATGGCAAATTCATCGAAGGGGAGAGGCTATGGGGACCAAAAGAACTGTCTTCAAGACAAAACATTGACACCATACACTGGAAGACAGAAACCCACCTGGATAACTGGCAAAGACTTGTTAGAGAAAGGAAGCTCACTTCTGAGGAAAATCACCTTGTGCCTGAAAGTCAAGATAACTGTCATGCAGCAATCACAGCCCAATCCTATCTTCCAAGACCACCTGCAGTATCTGCCGACAAGCCTGTGGCCCAAGGAGCAGACTCCTCAGTCATCAAAGGACCCATGTAAAATAAAACCTTGTGAAAGAGCTCATCCTGAACTTCAAGGGATCACCAATGACAGGAGTGTGTGTGTGTGTGTGTGTGTGTGTGTGTGTGTGTGTGTGTTGCATGCAATAGGCCATAGCTTGTGAAAAATCAGTATCCCACCCTAGGCTGCATTTGCTGACTGAGGCACTGATTCTTGTGTTTTCTCCTTGGAACAAAAATGACTTCTCACAACTACAAGTAGAAAAGGAGACAGTATGCTTACATGAAAGCTGTGCTTAATGGGAAATGTTTATGCCTTGTTCCTGAAAATTATTCTGGTCACATTAATAGTACAGGACAGACTTTAGTTTGTACTATGTGAAGAGGGTTGAGGGGGATGAAGACCTTGAGGTCAGGGCAGGGTATTGTCCTTGGGGAATTTTTTTAAAAGCTTTCCATTTATTATGAATTGGTCTAGCCCGAGGGAAATAACATGCTCTTCACAACTCACTTTGAGCACCCAGGGTAAATCCCCTTGCTGCAGGGATGATCTAGGAAAAATATTACTATCCATCAAGCATCTGCAGAAGAAAGGAAAGTTAGAAAAAATTCCTTTCAATATCATAGGAGGGATTTGACTAAGGGAGTCATGTGAACCCCAAAGAACTTCCTTAGCTCTTAAGTCACCACAGCTCCTTGGAAAATAAGTTCCTTTATTAAACATACCGTATTTTCCGGCGTATGACTACTTTTGATGCTAAAAAACATCCCCCAAAAATCGGGGATCGTCTTATACGCTGGGTATACAAGCGGCGGGGCAGCCCCGGCGTGCCTGGGCTGCCCCGCCGCCCGAGCCCCTCTGCGGCTTAGCAAAGCCTCGGGGGAAGCCGGTGGCGGGGCATCCCAGGCGCGCCGGGGCTGTCCCGTTGCTGGGGTGTCCTCAGAGGCTTTGCTCCCGGTGTCCCTGGTCTGCTGGGGACCGTCTCCAGCAGACCAGGAACACCGGGAGCAGAGGCGGAGGGGCGCTGGGGTATAAGACGAAAACCTATCTTTTAACTAAAAAATTAGGGGGTCGTCTTATACGCCCAGTAGCCTTATATGCCGGAAAATACGTTAAGTCTGTGCTCCTTTAAAATGATCCTCATTCAGCTAAGGATCTGGCTCAGATTTTTCAATGACATTTCAAAGATTAAAAATGCCAAAAATCTCCTAATAAAATTTTCAAAAGTGTCCTAACTGTTCAGATGATCACAGTGGTACCTTCTGACTTGGGAATCTCGAGAATGCCTTTTGGTTTCAATAGCTTAACTTGCCTATGTAGGAGCTTTTGAAAATCCCACTGGGTACCTAACTGCAATTTTAGGCACTCAGAAACCTTTGCGTATCTAGTCCTCAGTAAGGAAAACTCTGATTTGAGGATCTAGTCTGCTGAATATTAGAAAATACCTTTCAGCCCAATGAAAAGTAAAGTCTCGGCATTTAAAAAAGTTTCCATGCGCTGTGGTGGTCAGAATGAAAAGATTTACAGACCTTAAATGAAATGATGCCGCCAGATGCTGCTGTAAGCAGGGAGGCGGGGGAGAGAAATCAGCAGCTGCAAATCCTCATACAACATCTCACTTAAAATGTCATGTGTGCTACTTGGTTTAAATTGTCACCCCTCCAGCAACCACAAACAATGCAGAAACAGCAGATGTGTTTTCTATTTAGAATTAAACAGTTTATCTCAACCACTGTCATTGTTACAGAGGGAAAATAAATAAATATCCATGTTAATGTAAACTTCAAAAGGTACTTTCTGGCAAGAATGGCTATTTCTGAATCCAGAGTCCACTGAGAACCAAGATTTGACCAGATTTTTTTCCAATAGGGATGCTGGCAGCTCAGAGTGTAGTAAAACTTAGACTGGTCAAAAAGATTTTTTGGCCAGATATTGCATCCAATAACTCATGTCATTTATACTTAATGGTCCAGAAAATTTAAGTAAACATCATAAATGTCTTTTGTTATTAAATGTTCCATTTAAAAAAAATTGTTTAACTCTTGCTTACTGGACAGTAAAGAAAGCATTTATTTGCCTACATGATAATCTGAGTCACCTCCTGGAGATTTAGGAATCTGATATAATTCCACCCAAGCCCAGAACTGCAAAAGAAAAACACAAACTGAAATATCTTGCTGAGAGCATTTTATCTTGAAATTAAGTTACTTCTGAACTTGCCCTTCAGTCGTCATGACCAATTTCCTATCCTACTCACATGTTTAGAAGATGATAGCTTTCCTCTTCCTATGGCCAAGCAGTCACTACTATATGCATATTAGATAATCTCTCTTTTAGCAGTAGTATTTCTCCTTTTTTAAAGAAACAATTGGGCCATATCTTAAAAAAATATAGGTATTTTCTCCAGGAAAATAAAGGTAGAGATTCACTTAGCTGTTGATGTCCTGCAATTATTTTTTTTAAAAGGACATGATCTAGGTGCCTATGTATTTTGACTAAATCAGACTTGAATTCTTTCCCTGATCTAAAGAAACTTTGATAGGTGAAATATTACCACTTTCTTTTGAGTCTGACACACACTTCAGCAAATGCCTTTCTAGTGTTTGATTCTCAGCCAATATGTTAACATACCACCATTTAGCATATTTCCAGATTTTATATTTTTACAATGAGATTTTTGTTCTCATTCAAGTATACGCGCCAGTCCTTCTGACACCTTTCCTGTTTAGACATGGGCAGAGAAAAGGTCTGTATATTCAGCCAATGAAGAACTGTGTTAGCCATTACACATATTGGAATTGGGACAAATTCAAATCCCTATGCACTAATGTAATGTTGTGTTATGGTCCCCATCCTGTAAACCAATGGTCCCCAACCTTTTGGGGCTGCGGGCGCCCACGGGCGGCACCACGCATGTGCAGCATGCCTGGAGTGGGGGCCGCGCATGCGCCGGGCACATGGGGCCTGGGACGCAAGAATGACTCTTGTAATGTGCTCCCCCATTCAATAGCTTATACCAAGTTAAAACTTGTAGTACTTAACCCAAGAGAGCAGCCCATCTGTTGGATTGAGAAAAGAGCTGAGTTCTTAAAATCTTGAGTTCTGGCCTTTGCTCTGACTCTGGCTGAGTGGCAAATGTGAATTTTGCTCTTCAGATCATATCAGCAAAAAGGTTAGGGCAGCAGCCCACCTGACTCAATGCAAACAGGTTGACCACCGGTTGCTAATGGAAACTCATTTAATTACAAAATGGCTGAGCCATTTTGCTAGTGCTGCAGTGAGTGAGACCATTTAATTTAAATTATGAAACAGATTAAGCATTTTAACGCTCAGGTTAATTTATCAAACTTTTGTTTTAAATAAAGTACAATTAATTTATGTCCAACACAAGGTTTCCATTTTTTCTTTATTGATGGTTGGAATGGAGAATTTTTTTCTGGTTGGGGCCACTGACCCACAGAGAAATTATTTGGGAACCACACAAGTGAAAAGCAAAAAACTCCTCCAAAAAAGCCCAACCTCACTGATGTGGCCCCCAACTGAGACACCTCACTCGTCTGATGCTCCAGCCTCACAGGGTGAGGGGAAGGGACAGGGAGGACTGGGGTTCATGGTTTCCCATAGACCAGATTTACTGTGCTGGAGTTAATGGATTTTGTGAACCCTTTAGGTTCTGGGGTGGGGACAAATGAGGGGTTCAGGATGCAGGACAGCTGCCAGCCAGTGGGCTAGGCATTGGGGAGCAGGATCTGGGTGGGAGGTGGGGGTGCAGGAAGGAGTGGGGTGCGAGGTCTGGGTGAGAGTAGGGTGCAGAAGCAGGCTGGAAGTAGGATGTTTCGGATGTGGGGAGAAGAGAGGGAGCAAGAGCAAGGAAGGGTGCAGTATCTGGCCAGGAAGGCGGGTGCAGGAGCAAGGAAGGGTATAGAAAAAAGCTGGGAGTGTATGGTCTTGGCAGGAGGAGATGGGCGAGTGAGGGGGCTTGAAGGTGTGAGGATCTGGGCATGAGAGGGGACACTTACCTGGCTTTGCGCCTCCACTGCTCTGGTTGGCCCGCCAATGGGAGCAGCGGGGGAAGCCTCTGGATAGCACGTTACTGCGCGGCCTTCTCTCCAGCAGGGTGGGGAGGAGTGAAGTTCAGCCCCCTCTCCTCCTCTCCCATGCAGCGGGGAGCCCACACTGCTGCTCCAGCCTTGCGGTTGTGACAAAGCCATGGGGCTGGAGCACTAACTCCAGCTTCCCAATCAGCGGGGGTGTGGGGGGGGGGGGGGGAGAGAGGGCGGGTGTGTGAAGAAAATCCTGACTTTTCCCACCAGACCTAGCTCGTGGACAGAGGCAGAGCAAGTGGCTCCGTGCACTGCTGCTCCCCCTCCTCCATCCAGTGGGAGCCACTTGCTCTGCCTCTCTCCACAAGTTGGTCTGACAGGAAAGGTGAGAGTTTTCTTCACCTCCTTCTCCCTCATCCTTCCATGCACCCTCTGAGTGCACAAAGCTGGTGATCGTGGCTGCATGGTGACAGCGAAGCTGGAGCAGCAGCACGAGCTCCCTGCTACGGGGGGGGGGGGGGGGGGGGAGGGAGAGAAGAGGGGCTGAGCTCAAGCCGCGAACCACCTGTAACATGGCTGTAGACCGCACTTTGAGAACCAGTGGGTTGGGGACCAAGTCTCATTTTTGCCTTGGGCACCAATGCATCCAAGTTAATGTTACATCTTATGTTGTCAAAAGCACTTTGTCCTTAGTGTCCTGTTTGTCTTCTAGGTAACATGCATCCAGGAAAAAAAATGCAGTAAGCTAAAATGATTTACAAAATTAGACTCCTGTGGCATAAAGATGGGAAGCAGAGCTCTTCTTACTGCAACTATCTTATTGAAAGCTATGGGACTTAAACACTTAGAAAAATCAGGACCTTAATTTCTCAAGACTGGTTTGAGTAATATGTGAGCCTTAAGTGGTCCTTGTGCAGTGAAACAAAAGACAGGACTATGTAGCACTTTAAAGACTAACAAGATGGTTTATTAGGTGATGAGCTTTCGTGGGCCAGACCTATCTTTGTAATGGGTAAGATAATTAGTGTCTTTAAGACCCAGGCATAAAGTGTCAAATTTAAGCATGAATGACAGTTCAGAGGTTTCTCTTTCAAGTCTGGTGTTAAAATGTCTTTGAAGCAGTATGCAGGTAATCCAGTCGTTGAGACAATGCCCTTTCTGGTTGAAATGGCAAGAAACTCTCTTTTCTTTGTGATACTGTCTGATATCCGTTTTCTGTGCATTGATTCTTTGGCGAAGTGTCTGAGACGTTTGTCCAATGTACATAGCAGATGGACACTGTCAGCACATGACATAAATTATATTTCTGGATGAGCAGGAATATGTGTTCTTGATCTTATAACTGAATTGGTTAGGTTCAGTGATGGTGTCAGCAGAGTAAATATGTGGACAAAGCTGGCAACGGGGTTTGTTGCAAGGAAAAGTTCCAGGGTTGGTATTAGTGTGATATGTCCTGTGGTTGTTGGTAAGAATCATCCTGAGTTTAGGTGGTTGTCTGTAGGAGACTATGGGTCTGTCTCCCAGAGCCTCTCAGAGTGTAAGTATCCTGTTCTAGTATAGGTTGTAGTTTATTGATAATGTGTTGGATGGGTTTAAGTTGGGGGCTATAGGTGATGACCAGTGGTGTTCTATTGTTGGTTTTCTTGGGTCTGTCTTGAAGTAATTGGTTTCTGTGTATTTGTCTTGCTCTTTCAATTTGGTTTTTTTTTATTTCTCCAGGTGGATAATTGAGGCTTATAAATGCTTGGTAGAGATCCTGAAGTTTCTGGTCTCTGTCAGTGGGATTAGAGTAGATGCGGTTGTATCGAAGGGCTTGGCTATAGACGATGTATCGTATGGTGTGTTGTGGATAGGAGCTGGAGGCATGTAGGTAACTGTATGAGTCAGTGGGTTTTCTGTAGAGAGTGGTATCTAATTTACCACTGGTGATTTGTACTGTGGTACACAGGAAATGGATCTCTCGTGTAGAATGGTCCAGGCTGAGATTGATGGTGGGGTGTAGGTTGTTAAAATCTCTGTGGTATGTCTCCAGTGTTTCTTGACCGTGGATCCAGATCATAAAGATGTCATCAATGTAGCGTAAGTAGAGAAGGAGTAAAAGGGGACGGGATCTGTGGAAATGTTGTTCTAAGTCAGCCATAAAGATGTTAGCGTACTGTGGGGCCATGATGGTACCCATGGCGCTGCCACTGATCTGGAGGTATAAGTTGTCCTCAAATTGGAAATAATTGTGGGTGAGAACAAAGTTATATAGGTCTGCTGCCAGATTGGCAGTGCTGTCCTCTGGGATAGTGTTTCTAATTGCTTGTAATCCATCTTCATGTGGGATGTTGGTGTATAGAGCTTCTACATCCATGGTATATTTAAAAAAAAAAGTCTGTATCCCTTAAAAATGGCTTCTAGTATCCTAGCAATTTGCACAGCTTAACTTCAAACAAGCTTAATTTTCTCGCAACTGTGTACATTTTTCAGTCAGCCTTATTCAAAACAGCTCTTCAGGAATTTAGAGGTTAATTTTAAAACTGCTTCCAAAGCAATGGGAAACTTGTCAGATAGGTAAAGGGCAAGTGAACTACATGTTGAAGGGTAAGGATACATTTTTACAGCATTGCTTGGGAGAAATGGGCATAATCCTTTGCCACAGAAATCAGAGGCAGTTTTGCTATTTATTGTAATGGCAGCAGAATCAGGTCTTTCAAAGCACAAATTCTGTTTTTTATAAAATTAAAATCCTGGCTAGTGTATAACTGTTTAAAATACTTATAAAACTGAGAGCACTAGGGTCCCATTTGTGAGTTACCTGAAGGGGGAGGGAATTCTTTTCTGAAGTTTGTTATACAAAATTATTTGAGAAATCATTTAGAAGAATTATTCTTGATGTGTAGATTGTTAGTGAACAGGGGTTTTTTGTGTTGTGTTTTTGGCCAAATATTCAGTTGTATGGGTCACATGGGGTATGTGATAGTGTTGCTGTGGCTTGATTGGATGAATATATATCTTAAACACTTAGAAATCAAAAGTAAGACTAACCTTAGATTGTTGTACTTTTCATTCTATAGTGAGTACACCCAGAGCTACACATTGCTGCTTCAGCTTCTTATACTCTAACTTTCAGCTCATGGCTGTGCCCTTTTGTCAAGGGCTAAATGCTCCTCCCTGAGAGACATTAAGTCCACATATTTATGCCTCTACTGGCATGCCAGATGGTCACTGACTCCAAACCCCTCTCTCAGGAGAGGCAATTCTTACTAATTTAAAATGTAACAGTCTCCTGGTAGAATAACTCTACACATCAAAGAGCACTCAGAGAGGAGTCCAGTGAGAGAAGCCATGGAAACAGCAGTCCCCATTTCAGATCTCAGCATCCACTTCACTGGCTCATGGAAGTAGAGGGCATCATTTGGCCCTCATTTCTTTTAAATGAAATAATTGTTCTTTCTCTTTTTTAAAAAGCTCCTTTTTGGGAGCAGCATTGCTGGTTGGAAACAAGTAGCAAGATGGGATGTAGCCCTGGGTGAGGTTGACAGCTTAAAATTGCCATGCCCCCAAATCATTCAACTAGGGTAGCCTCCCATGCTGCTCTGCTGGTCATACTCAACATGACTATAGGTAATGATTTATACCCAACTGAGGTACCTGGGTGCTTTTATCAAAGCTGCTTAGCAACTGACAGGGAAGGGACCAGCAAATTTTCCAGTACTCCAGCAGGCACATAACCTCAGAATTATACCATCTTGCATTGCGCAGAGCTATGGACATTGCAAGCTCATTTAATTAGTTCAGTGTGGGGAAGATCTGCAGCAAGTGCTGTTGCAGAGCCAAGATTCACTGACACTTAATTTAAAATCTTGCTGGCTAAGATCTATCTTTCTGTAATTAGAAATCTTGTTTAATATTTTAATAAGTGATAGCAAACAGATCAAAGCAGTTTACCTAGGAAACTAAACAAAATCACAATCTAAAGATTTATGCACAGTAGATAGGATTTGAATTAGCCATGTTTCACCCTGACTGATGATGCAAACAGGCTACAGACCTTGAAGCGGAAGCTCCATCTTCTCAACAGCTTGGTTTCCCCTCTCCTGTTCCACAGTCTCTTTCTTTCAAGAGTTCTTTCAGTTGTCAAGTTGTGGGGAGTGAAGACAAGTCATGATGTCACTCCCCATTTTATATAATTTCTTCATATGGCAGAAACTCCTTTGTTCCAAGCCAGGGGTTCCCAACCCAGTTTGTGGAAAATATGAACTCCATTTTGGTACCTGTATATCATGTAGTCTGGTCACATGCTTTGCTGAGTCATAGCAGCAGATCTAGTGGTTAGGGAACAGGAGATGCTAAACACCTAAAGCATGGTTTGCAGGTGGTGGTCTAAGGTTATTTTACTCTATGGTGTAGGTCTCCAATTAATCCGGATTGCTTGTGTGATGTAATTGCTGGTAATTTAATATGAGCTTTGGGATGCATTTCTGTATTTATTTTTGAACTTACCCAAAGGCTTGTGTGCAGAACAAAAGTTTTATAAATATGGATGTAAATAAACGACACAAATTTCTCTCTTTCTATATACTGTATGCAGTGAAATTCTCTTATACAGGACCCGATTCTCTGATTTCCTCTCCCCCTCCCCCCTCAGTAAGTAATATTTCTGGAGACTACCAGAAAGAAATAATGATGATGATTAACAGGAGTTGGAGGTTTGGAATGAGACCTGTACTTGCTACATCTGGCCTTCTAGGTTTCCCAGTCCAAAACTGAGTTTAATAAAGTGGGTCTAACATCTGATTCCCAGGGTGGAGTTAAAATGGGATTAGAGCTAGAGTATGGGGTGCTTCTGTATACCTACGTGCAATCTTATGTTGGTATTTAATGAGAGTCTCTTAAGGGTGATATTGGAGTCTTCAAGACATTTTTGATAACTTCATTGTCCATATGGATGACTCCTCCTTCAGACGTGATGTCATGGCAACTGACACAATCTTAGGAGAGTCTTTATTTGCTTGTAGCTCTGGGTGTACTCTTTGATTTCTGGCTTGTTTTGCTAGGGAAGGCATTGAGGGTTGCAGGTAAGAGCTTTTTGTCGAGGAATAATCAGCCCAAAACCAAGAAGATAAAATACCAGTCTCTGTCTCCACCTCTGCTTTTGTTGATATTGTTCCCTCGCACAGGCAGCAGTCATCCCACGGAAAGTGAGTCCACACTATGCGTTCACAATGTAGAATGGCAACCTTAGTTGCATTGCCCTTTCTCTTACTTTAGTCTTGAAGGTGCCACAGGACTACTCGTTGCTTTTAAAGTTACAGACTAACATGGCTGCCTCTGAGGCTTTCTTACACTATTGTGAAGCTTGTCCCACAGGAATGTTAACACAAATAATATGCATCTCAGCAGTGCATCAGGTAAAAGGTAAATTAGGCATTGTGATCACATCCCCTAAATGCTTCATGTGTGCAGAATCAGGATGGTGTCTAACTTGACTCACCAAGTACCGATTGCTGTCAATGAACTCTCTTGCAATTCAACACTGCAAATTTGACTTTGACTTCTTCTTCTGCATTCTTCACACTAGAGTTTCTTTGGCACAATCTCCTCTCCCATTTGGATGCCTTCTGCTAATTAAACAAGGAGTTTCAATGTATCAGTGATTTATAGAAACCCATCTTAGACACAACAACCAGCCATGTACCGACATTCCATTCCACTACAACTCAACCCTTAGCGTTGCCTTGCACTTATAAGAATAGTGATTATTTCTTAGTAAAATAGGGCCAAAGTCTGTGTTATAGTTTAAAAGGAAAGCAAAATTATGCAGAGGGAGAATATTGGAAAGCCAGATGGATTGTATCTGGAAATGTTTATCACTTTTAATATTTTGAAACCAGATGTTGGTGCACAAATGTTGCTGGTTGCAGCCATAGGAAGCTACGTTAGATAATTCTCTCTCTCTCTCTCTCTAACCTTGGTAAGAAATTACAATGTTTTGATCCAGTTAAGATCAACTATTAGTATATAATTGGCCAACCACGGTTATATACCGTTAAAAGAATAAGAAACAGATGCTTGATAGAGAGCTATCAGCCAAAGCATTCCTGATCTTTTTATAAAATGTAAACTTAAATATTTTGTGTCTTTTAATGAACTGCTATAGAACAACGTTAGTAGTCAAAACATTGCAAAAGATTAGACAGATGCAATTCGTCTTTTGTTTTTTTTAATGTAGTCACAAAGTCAATTGTGCTCCTGGGGAAAATGGGCACAAAGCTGAATCCTGCCAGGTTATTAAAATTAGACCTCTTGTATAGGAACACAAAGTAGATATTTAAGAATAATGGCATTTTGACTAAAAAAGTAGATGCTTTTTATCATTCAAAGGGATTGTATGTGGGCGAGAAACCGCCTGATCACCATAAAATGGTGCAGTTGCATTACGAAGCAACACCTTCAGCTGTACATGTTAGTTAGCAAGTGCATGCCAAGAGATTATACTTGCAGTAAGGACAAATGCAAAAATGTTCAGATATTGTGGACATAGAGCAGATTCTGCTAATGCCATTCTGTTGCTAAGTTCAAACCTATAGAGCTGCCCTTACTTTTTTAATAAAGATAACTGAATTGGTTTGTCCTGTCCCTTTAAACAAAGAGCTGAAGCACAGAGCTTCAACAAATACAACACATGCCAGGGTGAAAACTAGTAAGGCCTCTGCCACCACTAGCAGCAGTGCATCATTTAAGAGGAGGAATGGATCTGAACCAGAATTCCAGAGATACCAGAAGAATAGTTAGCCAAACCCCCAAAAAGTACATCAGAAGCAGGAAGCCTGTTAAATCCCCAGTGGGGCCACTGGATGATTGAGGTACTGAAGGAGCACTTGAGAATGACATGGTCATTGGGGGAGAAACTAAATGAATGTTTTGCATCCATCTTTGCAGCTGTGGACATAGGGCGATTCCCAAAATCGAGCCATTCTTTAGAAGTGACACAACCTGAGAATCTGTCCCAGATTGAGGTGTCATTAGAGGAGATTTTGGACCAAATTGATAAACAAAACAGTAGTAGGTCGCGAAGACCATATGGCATTCACCCAAGAGTTCTGAAGGAGCTCAAATACGAAATTATAAATTACTATGACCGTAACCTATCCTTTCAATCCGATTCTGTACCAAATGACTAGATAATAGCTAACATGATGCCAAATTTAAAAAGGGCACTAGAGGTGATCCTGGCAAAAACAGACTAGTAAGTCTAACATCAGTAATGGGCAAAACTAATTCAAACCATAGTGAAGAATAGAATTGTCAGACACATAGATGAATGTAATTTGATAGGGCAGAGGGGGAAGAGTCAAAATGATTTTTATAAAGTGAAATAATCCCTTCCCAATTGAATAGAATTCTTTGAATCAATGAGCATGTGGATGTGGTGGAGTTAGTGGCTATAGTGTACTTGGATTTCCAGAAAGCCTTTGACAAGGTCCCTTACTGAAGGCTCTTAAGTAAAGTAAGCTGTCATGATGTAAGAGGGAAGGTTTAATAAGGGTATTTCTATACTACAGAGGTATTTTTGTTTGTTTTTGGAAAAACAGTTTTTTCCAAAAAGAACTTCTTCATTTATGTCCACACTGCAATCACGTTGTTTTGGGGGAAAAATTTAGGGTTTTTTCCAACATTGGTAAACCCCATTCTGCAAGGAAGAAACCTTTTTCCGAAAGAGCTGTTTCGGATAAGGCATGTGTGGACGGAGGATAGGGAGTTCTTGTGAAAGAAGAGGAAAGTGGAAAAAGCACAGGTTCCCTGGTAGCCACTCCATCCATAGTAATCACAGCTTAAATGCAAGAGAGCATCCACACTGAATGGACACTATATTTTTCAAAAAAGCAGATCACTCTTTTGATGCGCTTTGGCAGTACGGATGCTCTCTTTTGGAAAAGATTTTTTTCAGAAAGATCTCTTCTGGAAAAGCTTTTTCTGAAAGAAACCTGTAATCTAGATGTAGCCTAACTGTTTAAAAGATAGGAAACAAAGGCTAGGAATAAATTGTTAGTTTTCAGAATGGAAACAGGTAACTAGTGGTGTTCCCCTCAGTGCTTTGTATGGGACCAATATGATTCAACATATTCACAACTGATCTGGAGAAAGGGGTAAGCAAAGGTTGCAAAATTTGCAGATGACACAAAACTACTCAAGATAGTTAAATCCAAAGACTGAAGAGATTAGAAAGGATCTCACAAAACAAGATGACTGGGCAACAAAATGGCAAATTAAATTCAATATTGATAAATGAAAAGTAATACATATTGGAAAACATAATCCAAACTATACAACGCAAATGATGAGAACTAAATTAGCTGTCTCCACTCAAGAAAGCTTGCAATCATTTGTGGATCGTTCTCTGAAAACATTCACTCCATGTTTGCTCTGTTGACTGCTGCTGCACAATGTTGTGAATAGTTAATAAAGGGATAGATAAGACCGAAAAATATATTGCCTCTATATAAATCCATAGTACACCCACATCTTGAATATTGTGTGCAGATGTGGTCACCAAATCTCAAAAAATCTATCTTGGCACTGGACAAGATTCAGAAAAGGGCAATAAAAATTTAGGGGTGTAGAATGGCTACCATATGAGGAGAGATTTACAAGGCTGCAACTTTTCCGTTTAGAAGAGAGGCTAAGAGGTCATGACTGATGTGGGGAAAGTGAATAAAGAGGTTTAACTTACTCCTTCCCATATCACAAGAACTGGGGCTCACCAAATGAAATTAATAGGTAGCAGGTTTAAAATGAACAAAACAAACATAACAGAGTAAAACTGTGGTTCTCCTTGCCAGTGGATGTTGTGAAGGTCAAGACTATAACAAGGCTTAAAAAAGATCTAGATACATTCATGGAAGATCTCTCCAGCAATGGTTATTGGCAGGGATGGTGTCCCTCGCTGGGAATGGGTGACACAGGATGTATCAGTTAATTGCCTGTTCTGTTCATTCTCTCTGGGGCACCTGGAATAGGCCAGTGTCTGATGACAGAATACTGGCCTAGATGGATCTTTGGTGTTTCCCAGTATGGCCATTCCAGTACCCATCTAACCTGTACAAACCAATAACTAATGTTGAAAGCTTGTTAATTGACTTGTCATAAAGATCAAAGACTAGCCTCAGCGCTCTCACATTTATCTAAGCTGAGCTTTATAGCCCATTTAAAAAACAAACAAACTTTTTCCAAACATTCTTCAGCAGTTCACAGCTCTAGGGGCCCTGGGTTTGTGAGACCTTATGGTTAAGGCTTTAGAATGAGATGGGGATTCTGTTTCCGGTTCTGTCACCAGACTTCTTACATAACCTTAGGCAGCTCGCGCTCTCAATGTTTTTATTACTAATAGGAATAATACTTGCTGTATCCTGTTTTGTCTGTAAGCTCTTCGGGGCAGAGATTGTTGCATGTTTGTATTGTCTGTAGTACAGTGGGCCTTGATCTTGGCTGAATCCTTTAGGTGAAAATGTAAATTAATGATTTTTATTGTCCAGACAACAATAAAAGTGGCAAAGACA
The DNA here is from genome assembly GCF_049634645.1 of Pelodiscus sinensis. Lineage (NCBI taxonomy): Eukaryota > Metazoa > Chordata > Testudines > Trionychidae > Pelodiscus > Pelodiscus sinensis. Next base: position 95,408,647 of record NC_134713.1, on the reverse strand, counting down.
AAAGAACCTCTTTGCTCCCTCACATCTGGAGTTTGCTGTCCTGCCATTTAAAGCAGATTGCAAAACAGTATCCTCGTTTCTGTTAACAATACAAGACGGTGGAAGGCAAGAATGGCAAGGACCACTGCAAATGACATAAAGGCAAAATGAATCATGTCTTAGGATATTCAGGAGCAGAGAAGCTTTGAAAAAGTGCTAGTCCCTTCTAGTCTGAGGTTCTTACAATGCACATGACACTGTAGTATCTGAGCACTTTTGCTTTGGGTAGAACAATTATGGCCAGGCAGATGGCTGGACTGGACAAGCTAATATGTGGAGCTCATTAGTGTCTCTAATTTCTCTGAAATGCTTGTAAGGAAGGGTAAATTCCAGACAAAAACCTTCCACAGCTACCTATGGTTCCATGTCCAATAAAGACCAAAAAGACCTATAGATTTTTTCCCTTTGTGAAACACATGCTTATCCACACTTAAAACATGCAGTTTCTCAAACACACCAGCAGCAGTTTGTTAAAACATTGGATTCATCTACTTCACAATCAAAACACTCTGAATGGAGAGAGAACTTGGAATATCTTCCAATGTTTATCACATGATTTGAGCAGAACAGTGTTTTACCAGTTCAAAAGTTTCAGAGAGGTAGCCGTGTTAGTCTGTAACTGGAAAAACTTAAACAACAAATAGTCTTGCAGCACCTTAGAGACTAACAAAACATGTGGTATCGAAAACCTGGACCCCTTAAACTCCATTTATCTGAAAAAGTGGCTTGTGCCCACAAAAGCTTATGATACCATCTACATTTTTGTTAGTCTCTGAGGTGCTGCTAGACTATTTGTTGTTTTTTGTATTTTACCAGATCAGATATGATTTACACAAGGGGATGAGAAGAGGGCCGGTCTCTTTTTTGCATGTCTTTTAGCAACCAGATTGTTTAGTTTAATCTTTTGTTCACAAACAAGCTTCTTTTTTTCATTGTTTTTGGACTCCATCCCATGCTTCTGCTCATGCTAACCAGAGCTAGAGTACATCTGGCATTGTCCCTGCTCTTCTTCATGCAGCTGGAACAAATTAACTTGTATTGTTTCTTATGACTTCCCTTGCATATCAAATGCCATTACATGGCTCCTGCTGCAGTACTTTTTCAATCTATACTCTCCTTCTGTTCTCTACCAATTGCCAGGATTTTCTCCTTTTCTTTATTTTCACAGCAATGCATATATAAGACCAAATTTTCAAAAGCAGATGCTAAAGAAAATATGCCATAGCACTTGGTCTAATATGCTACACATTATGGTAGTGCTACTGTGTTTGGGATTATTCGGGTAAATTGTCGTTTTTATAAGAGGGCTAACATTGTGATGTACTGTGCTGTGTTTCTTCTACAAATCTGATCATCTAGACTTCTTTCTCAGTACTACCTTTGTGCTCCCGTAGTTTTGGAAGCAGCTAGGAGAATTGATTTAGTCTCCAATGTAAGTTACAGGAACTTCCATGCTCCTCTAACACACTTTGGGGATTATTGTAAAGCAAGGTGCTCTGGCCACAACCCCTACACCACATGCATACAGCTAGTCTTGCTCCACAGCAGGAAGAAAGTACCCTAAACAAAGTGAAGCCCAGCTGCACTTCTGGGACAACTCTACCCTCCCCTTCTATCTCTTTCTGATGCTACTAGTCCTCTAGCTCAGGTACTAACATTTTCTGAGAACATAAGAACACCCATGCTGGGTTCATCTAGCCAGAATCCTGTCTTCCAGTAGTGGTCAGTGCCAAGGGAATGAACAGAACAGGCAACTGTCAAGTCATCCATTCCCAGCTTCAGGAAAACAGGGACTACGGCCACTTCTACTATGGTGCTGAAGGGCTTGTGTCCTAACCTTCCCCATTACTTACATATTCAGAGGAGTATTCTGTTTAAAAATGGAAAAAGTGGCTTTGTTTGAGGCCAGAATATAGGCTGAGTAACACAGAAGATGTGCATGACTAGTTCAGAAGTACAGCTTTGCTCAATCCATTCCTTTCTGATCCAGATCTGGATTATTAGTGTTTATTTGTTAAGTGCCAACAATGTGCTCAGTGCTGTAGAAGACACAGAATGAAGACCATGCTTGCCCCAAAGAACTTGGACCTGAAGTTCCCCTCAAGTCCAAGGGCTCAGATCAGGTGTTCCAGTTCAGGATCATCTCCATTATGTAGTGGTGCTGAAAAAGTCCAGATGTTAACAAATTCTCTTGTAAAATATTGGAAATGACTCATTTTTTCTAATGAATATTTTGGAAATGACATCCATGAGGAGAAACTGTAAACTGCAATAAATTCTGTAAAGGTCCAAGTTTGTAAAGACTGAATAGGATGGAAAACTTTGGCCAAGATTATTTAAAAACTGTAAGACAAGCCAGGGAGTTAGCATTGGTGTGGTGCAACCTTATGTATCCATTAAAGGTTTCAGGCTATATTATCAGCGTTAAGTGATACAGGCTGAGGCATCAGGGAGTGAAGCCTATTAAAACAGTGAGAATCCTAGAGACTAATGAAAGATTCTGAGTCTTTGCACTTTGAGGTCAGGCTTTCAGTTTAAAAACATATTCTGATGGTGCCCCTCCCTATGTTTCTCAGAGGAAAGATTGGAACACCACCCTCCCTGTCGGATCTGCTTCCCCATGAAAATGGTAGTAGAGATCTTGCGGGGGTTCAAGCCATCCAGAGGGTTTGGTTGGGAATGATGATCGATAGGCATTTGGGGAGAAGCTTCAGCCTGGTTTGTTATCGGTCTCCAATGTTGATTGCCTTAACAACTTATGAGATCAGATAGTCAGTGATGGACAGGCAGTACACAATTCATCTCAGGGGTGAGGGGGAGAGGTTTAAAAGGTGGCCTTTGCTCTCTTCCCTCTCCCAATACTCTGAAGTGAATCTCGGAGCATTCTGAAGGCTCTATGTTATGCTGGTTACTAGCTGCCATATCTTCTCCTTGGAGTCGCTGAGAACCAGCAGAGTATGCAGAATGCTTTAACAGTGATCCCTGTGCTGGCAGCAGTGAGATTTGATGAAACCATTACATTGACGCCACACGACAAGAGGGTTACCATACACTGCAGTGTTCTTCCACTGGCCACTCAGAATCCATTTGCAGTATAGGGAAGAACCCTTGTGCTGCACTATGGAATTGGGTCCATGCCGCTCTTTCTGCTCATCTTGCCTCTGAGAAATAGGTGTCAACCTAAGCAAATAAATAAGGTCTAGGCATTTCTAGACCTACGTTAAAACAGCCTTATTTGGTGGTCTGTCTGGAACTTGAAAGTTTTATCATCCACTCTGTAAAAACTTTTATTAGGAATCTCTGTTTTCAAGTCAGCCTTCAGGACATTGGAATAATTTGTGGTAGAAATGTTGCCACACATGGAAGAGGACTAGGCAGGAAGTGAAAGCCTAGGCAAGAACAGACAGGAGTGTTGTAGTTTCATTGCTACCTATCCCACAGCAAGAATGAGAGACTGAAGTCAATGGGCGAGGAATTCCTGTAGGCTGGAATAAATCCAGACAGCTCTTTTTAAATTCAGAGGTTGGTTCACATTAGGTGTAAAGTGTTTTTGAATAGGGAAGGGAAGGGAAAGGATTCTTTTACATTCCATAAATGAGGAGATGGGTCTTGGGGTAGGGTATGGAATTTTGATTCAGCCCATGTCTGCAACTGAACCTTTTAACATCTGATGTGTGGTTAAAAGACTACACAAGGCCTGATATTGAATTCTTTGGGAATGACTGCTCAGCATCTCTAGTCTGAGGGGGCTAGCAATGTTATAGATTGACTTCAAAAAAAAAAAAGGGGGGGGGTAGGTCTCTAGCACCTATAGGCTATGTCTACACTGCATCACTATTTCGGGATACTAGCGTATCCTGAAATAGCTATCCCATGTCTTAACAAGAAGCCTGTTAGTTTGGGCTCGCTATTCTGATGTCCCTGTAAACCTCATTCCATGAGGAGCAAGGGACTTTTCAGAATAGCAGGTTATTTGGAAATTTGGTGCTGTGTAGGCAGTACTAAATTACAAAATAAGCTATTTCAAAATATGACAGAAATAAGATAGGCAATGTGAGCTATGCGTATTGTGTATTTTATGTCACACTACAGTCCAGTGTAGACATAGCCTTAGAGACTAACATTATTTATGTATCATGAGCTTTCGTAGACAAAACCCAGTTCCTCAGATGAGCAGAGTGGGGAGGGGGGGTTACAAATTGTGAGGGTCACCTCACCCCCCCCCCCCCACACACTACTCATCTGAGGAAGTGGGTTTTGCCTATGAAAGCTCGTGATAAAATATTTATACAGTAAACTTCCAATAATACGTCACCTTTAGGACCCAGGGAGTGCCAGATTATCAAATATGCCGGACTATCAGAAGGGGGGGCTATAAGGCGTCTGGGGGGGGGGGAAATGGAGGGTCAGTGCTGCGGGACCAAACTGGCAGCACCCCAGCTCCTCTGCCCCAGACTTCCAAGTCAGCTGCTGCTGAAACTGACCAGTGGCTGACTCGGGGAAGCCCAGGGCAGAGCAGCTCCAGTTGTCTGGCTGCCTGGAGAACTTCCGTGGTGCTAGGCTATCAGGAGTGCCGGACCACTGGATGCCAGACAACTGGAGTTTTACTGTAATATTAATCTCTAAAGGTACATCTACATAGCAGTGTTATTTCGGAATAACTAATGTTATTCTGAAATAACATAGTCTGCGTCTACACTACAAGCAGTTATTTTGACATAATGTCGAGCTGGAGGACTTATTACTCTGACACCTTACCTCTCATAAAATGAGGATTACAGGAAATTTGGAGGAAGAGTGCTCTTTCTCGGACTTCCTGCTGTGCAGATAGCTTATTTTGACTTAAGCTATGCAATTGATGTAACTCAAGGTGGGTAGCTTATTTCAGAGTTAGCCCTGCTGTGTAGACATTTTTTTCCTAAGGTTCATAGTTGATTTCTATAGTTCCAGTTCGGATGTGTCTACATCATATGCACATGTGCATGCGCACACACAACAACACTCAGTATGATCATTCACAGCATTGTTGCCATATGGGTTTACCTATCAACGGACTAGTAATAATGTCGGGGTGAATTGTGTGTGTTTGAGACCAGGGTATCTAGGACCTGCCTCTTAAATTAGGCTAAAGTTAAATATTGGTTATTCTTATAGATTTTCGCATCCTAACTATTGTAGTTAGGGGATTCCTTATTATTCTAATGGCTTAATAAATATGTGCCTGAGACTGAGTCCTTGAGACTAAAATCTTTTGCTTATCCACAGAACAGGTGCAGCATAGGCAATGGTAGTTCATGTTGCCTCAAAATGTCTGGTCAGGATAACTATTAACACCTTTTAGAGCTAAGGTAAGAGCAAAGCTAGCCATTCAGTACTGTGGAGTGGACACAGGACTGACCAGGTCCTAATGAGATCGATCTTTCATGCTGTTTTACGTGGCTATATGCACATAACCAGATTATATTTTGGTTTTCCTCCAACAGCAAATGAATACTTACTTACTTCATGCATCTATTGTGAAATATAATTATTATTTAGACAATAGTTTGTGAAGTTATAAAGTATGATGATGCTAAGTGTTAGTCACCCTGCCTTCTGCATGAAAAGCCCAATGGAGCCAATATAAAGGTTCTGGGATCGGTCCAGAGCTAAAGGATTGTCTTATACTACATGTTTGGCTATCAGAATCCTTTTGTTTAAGATTTAAGTCTGTACCTTTTAATATCTGTTGTGGGGGGGAGGGAACACACACCTGCTCAGTGTAATTTTATTCTGTTTTTGTGTGACATCTTTATTCTGTATTGCTCCTCTCACACTACCCCTGCCAGGTCACCTCTGATTTTAAAAACAAATGTAGTATGACTTATCTCTGTGGGAAAACTGTCATCTCATTGCCAAGTAAATTGGAAATTTCCATAACTTTAATAATGGTGACACATCAGCCTTTTGTGAAATAGACCTAGTGCATTGTTCCAGGTGAATAACAAAACGAGTGCTTGGAATGTGCAAAATTACACATGTACCATAAACCATTCAACTGCCTCACTATTACAAATGTTTCTCAGTCTTTACTCAGGCAAAACTCCTACTTACTAAAGAAATTTCCTTCCTGCATTTGCAAGCCAGTATTCTCCATAGTAAGACAGTTGAAAGAAATGAGAGTTTGGGGCTGTTGGTGCTTTGTATGTTTGCGAAGAATATGATTTTATGGTGAAGCTAAAGAGTAGACTGCCCCCTAGTGTTTCTACAGGGTATTATTGGCCAGTAAAATACAGTTACTGTACTATTTATTGTTAAGTTTTTAACTTTCTGGTAGCACTTGAAAGACTAACAAAACATGTAGATGGGCTCACAGTACCATCTACATGTTCTGTTAGTCTTTAAAGTACTACCAGACTCTTAGTCTGTAACAGGAAAAACTTAAACAACAAACTCGGCTACCCCTCTGGAAAAAGTTAAAATTAACACATTCTCTGTCTACCCAGATCTCCCAGATTTTACATCTTGAACATATTTACTATAGTATAGTGGAACAGACAATGAGGGACTGAGCTTGGAGATAAAATATTCTGGTCCATCTGTCTCATCACATCAACCTATAAAAATAGCTCTTTCTACTACTGGGTGACAGTTCAGTCTGTGCATTCCCATGCCTTGTGGCGGGAAGGGGAGAGCAGAAGTGGAAGAGGGATTTTTTTTTTTGTCTTAAAACTGTGTTGTACTTTTCATGTTCTTTTGGGTGTTTGTGAATTTCTGTTTTTCCCTCTATTACCATGATGTTGGAAAGGAAAGAGCTCTTTTGAATCCATTTAATTGGTCCCTTTTAATGCTTACCAATTTTGCACAAGTAATTGGGGAGTGAATCAAATTAATTGCATGGGCACCAGTCTATTGGTAACGCACACGCTTCAGTTTTTACATATTGTATGTGCTATGAGTTGGCCTACATCGCCTGTTAACAAATACATATTACTGTTTGCAGGGGCGGACATAGGGCAGGGCGAACGGGGCGGCCGCCCCGGGCTTAAAAAAGCCCTGCGCATGCGCCATCGCTTCATTATTTAAATCGCCGCTTCATTTTCCTATGCCAGGTAGCCTAATCTACATGCCTCTGGCGCCAGAGGCATGTAGTCTAGACATAACCTTATTTGCTCCAAAAGGCTTTAATACATTTTCTTTCCCTTTTAGAGATTTGTACTAAGCTATTTTTTTAAAATACTCCCTTTCAAGGTATCTCCCAGTACAATGAGGTTTTCTATGAGCTGCTGATAAATCATGACTGATGTATCTCCCATGTCTCTATTTCCAAATTGGGGCAACCAAGTGAAGAGGATGCTACCGTACTATAAAAAGAATGTGTAAGAATTATATGGAGCCACAAACATTTTGTATCTGTTCCTAATGTGTTGTCATCATGGGATGTTGGCCCTAATAGATGGGTCTTTTAATATTCACAATATTTCTTGCTGTCTATTAAAGATGCAAAGTACAGATGTGGCCAGGAGGTGGCAACATTTTACTACACTTGCCTTTTATTTGCACATTATTTCCTATTGGAAATAAGTTGTAGGACACATGCAAGGGTAGCAAGAGCAAACGTTTTTAATTGTATGGAAATTAAACTACAGCTAACAGTCTCTAAAACAAAAGCAGCATGTTTGTTTGCTACACTTGATAAGTTATTGGTGTTTTCTCCTAGTACATTGGAGTCTAATGTGAGTGATAGAATTTTCAGGTTTGATCTCCCCGAGCTACTGTCCCAGTTTGAGTCTGGACTTATCAGTCTTCACTTGGCCACTGAAAAGAATAAGATTATGTTTATTCAAACTATAACTCCAGCTGTGTTGGAGGAGAGATGGCTATTCTCCCAATAATCCTTGCTGCAAGCAGCTAGACAAGAGAGGGCTTGGCAGTGGGGGAAATCCTGGTTCCATGTCTTTACTCAGTCTTGGTCTACACGGGCCGATGTAAAGTACTGGCACAGTTACAGCGCTGCCCACAGAGCTCAGCGGTGAAACCGCTGTTGTATGTCCACAGTCAGTTGCCAGTCCAATAGCGTAACCATGCTTGTTGCACTGCATTCTAGGCAGCTATCCCAGAGAGCACCTCTTCCTCTTTGACACTGAGGCTTGTGGGAAGGCTGGCGGGGGAGGGGAAGAGGCAGAGGGGATTGCAGGGCATCCTGAGTCCTATCCCAATGCCTCATGGTGCATCACTTTGCAGTCTGTAACCCCTGTACCTCTGTTCTCATTTGGCACCATCTTTTAGTGGCTTTTGTTCTCCTTGGTCTCTGGGAGAAGGTCCTGAACTGTTGAAGAAAATGCTGATTGGTCTCACTAACGTGTCACATGGCAGCTGAGTTATTCCATTAGCTGCAAAGTGATGAGTCAGACACTGATCTTGCCACGCATAGTAGCTGTGACACGAGATGCCTTGTGGCATTCATGGAAGTGCTGACCGAAGTGGAACACCACTTTTGGCCTCAAACAAGCATCTAGTGCTTTTGGATGAGGAAAGCCACTTCATGGGACTGCTTGAGCTTGCCCCCACCCTGCAGTGCAAGGACACAAGAATGAGAGCTGCCATGCTGGTGAAGTGCGTGACAATTGCACTGTGGAAGCTGGCTACTCCAGACAGCTACCGATCAGTTGCCAGCCAGATTGGAGTGGGAAAGTTGACCATTGGACTTGGGAGTGTGCAGGGCCATCAATCACATCCTGCTACAGAAGACACTGATTCTGGGCAATGTGCATGAAATTGTGGATGGCTTTGCATGGATGGGGTTCCCAAACTATGGATGGGTGATAGATAGCATGCACATTCCAATTCTGGCACCAGACTACTTAGCCTAATATTCAATATGTCTGACATGTCCCTATATCTCCTGATAATACAGGTCACTTTTCTAGTGGTCATAAAACCAGTTCAAAGGATGTCAGAGTTGGGCACCCTCGGTCTTTTTTTTTTTTTTTTTTCCAAATGACAGGGCGGTGCTCTGGGCAGACCCTTCCTACATCCCCTCTTCCATCTATTCCCAGGCAATTTAGCATCCCTCTTCTTGCCTAAAACTAGCCCATTTGAATGAAAGGGTTTGACATAACTTGGATGTCCAGAGGACAATTAGGATCTGTATTAACTGAACAAAGCCCTTCAGTAATGTCTCCTTCTGGTTTGTTTCTTTCTTTTTAAGTTTTAGTTCTCAGAGGTATTCTCCGCCCTGTATGACAAGCTGTATTAAATGGGGGAGAACGCCCCCATTTGAAACAAAAGCCCGTTCCATGAAAGCAATGGCAACTTCATGGGCTAACTGGTTCAGCATATGATATGAACAGTTGGGGGCAGCTGAATCATAGAATCATAGGACTGGAAGGGACCTCGAGAGGTCATCGAGTCCAGCCCCCCGCCCTCAAGACAGGACCACGCACCATCTACACCATCCCTGACAGATGTCTATCCAACCTGTTCTTAAATATCTCCAGAGAGGGAGATTCCACCACCTCCCTTGGCAATTTATTCCAATATTTGACCACCTTGACAGTTAGGAATTTTTTCCTAATGTCCAATGTAAACTTCCCTTGCTGCACTTTAAGCCCATTACTCCTTGTCATGTCCTCAGAAACCAAGAGGAACAAATTTTCTCCTTCCTCCTTGTGACACCCTTTTAGATATTTGAAAACCGCTATCATATCCCCCCCCCTTAATCTTCTTTTTTTCCAAACTAAACAAGCCCAGTTCATGAAGCCTGGCTTCATAGGTCATGTTCTCTAGATCTTTAATCATTCTTGTTGCTCTTCTCTGTACCCTTTCCAATTTCTCCACATCTTTCAGGCAATCGCAGCTCTCTGTTCCTGGCCAATGGGAGCAGTGGAAAGCAGCGCAGACCCATTAGCTGCAGATCACCGTTCCTGGCCAACAGGAGCTATGTCCACCAATACCTGTGCCTGTCCAGGTAAATATAGCACTGGCGGCCTGCTAAACCTGCTAACCCCGGTGAACCACTGCCATGTTATTGCCCACCCCTGACCTAAACCGTTCTAAAGTAGTAAGTAAGACTGTGTCTAACTTACACTTGCTTGAAAACTCTTTTTGCTGTTCATGGGAGCTTAAACCTCTCCTCTCTTCCCCCCCCCCCCCCCCCCCCCCCCGCTTCAATGAATGACAAGGTTTTGCCACGTGTGAATGCTGGTTTGTTGGCAGGAGCACTCTCCTGCCACCAAAGTGAAACCTGCTCCTTCAGGGTGGAAGTATTTTGCTGGTATTCACACATGCTGACTTTTACCAACAGGGCCATGTCAGCACTGACAGTTAAAAGCTACACTGTGGACACATCTAATTCTTATTAGAAAAGATATTTTTATCTACTAGAGTCTTTGTTTTCTGTGTAACTTCTTTGTATTTGCTTTTCTCTGCTGTTTTACCTTTGAATGTGTGGTTTTTCTTTTACATAGACCTTGGGCTTATTTTTATCCTGAGTAGGTGTCTGGTGTGAAAACTGTGTGGGATATGTATGCCAAAGAGAGCTTGTATCTGACGGAAGGGTTTCACATCTTAGGAATGGTCTAAGTGTTTGGTAATTGAGACCTCTGGGAGAATGTATTTGAGCACTGGCAGTGTTTGGAGTAACTAAGCTGGTAAGACTCTTTGCTGAGGGCAGGCTATTGGTGTCAGGCAATAGCACAAATAAAGCACACACAGCTACATGCCAAGTAGTGACAGAAGCTCTAACCGGGCTGGGGGGGGCGGGGGGGGGAGGGGGAGCGCAAAACATCATTTTCAGGTTGAACACTTTTTCTTAGTTGTTGGGCAGATTTGAGCTATTGTTGATGTCTTTGAAAGACTGTTGCTTTCAAAGCTGATAACTCTCATATGTGAATGAAACTCTGGGGGAGCTTTTCAGTGAGAGGAGTAATATGGATAGCCAGCCCAGCTCAGGTGAGCCAATAGACTTGCCAGGCCCCTGGGCAAGATGGGTGGTCCCGGATCCATGCTCCTGGAAGGGGTGGGTTTGGTGTGGAAAGGACAGTATCGGAGCAACTGGCTTTCTGGATTGCACCCCTCAGCGCTGTCTGGAGGCCTGACTTCCTTTAGTGGGTTTAGCCCAGCCTGTTGAAAATCTGTCGTCTTCTGTCATGTACCTCTGTGGGTGACTGAAAAATCTGACACTGCTGAATGTGTGGATCTATTCCCCTACTTAGAAGGAAAATTTCTGGTTGAGAGAGTATCTCTCTCACTACTATCTAGCAAAAAATCCATATATGTTAATTTGCAACAAATAATGCCCTACCTCTGATACCTTCTTCCAAAGGCGAAGCATATTAGCCTGCCAAGGATACACAAGTTAACAAGAGGAAAACTGCCTCTCATGTAGCTCAGACCTCTGTCTGAGTGCTCTGTAATCAACATCATGCATCTTGAATTTCACCTGGGAATGGATCAATAAGTGGCTCAAAGGTGCAGAAATCTAGAATTGGTTGGCATTTTGTCCTTTTTATAGGGTCCTCCTCCCCCCCCCCCCCCCCCGGGGTGAGTGTGAAAATTTTTGGGAAATTTTGACAAGTTTTTTCAGTGAAAAGTTGTAAAGTATAAACCGATATTTGGGGGGAGAGGGGAGCTTTTATAAATGGAAATTTTGTTACTGAAAAGTGTGGGGGTTTTCTCTCTCAAGTTAATTTAAAAAATGAAACTGTTTTGGTTTCTATTTGAAAAAATATCATAGAAAAACTTAAAAAAAAAAAAAAAAAAAGCCCCCGAACCTCAAATGTTCTAAATTTCCCAGGAAGAAAAATTGGCATTTTCTAACCATTTCTAGTACCATGTTTTTGTCTTGGAATGCCCCATTCAGAAGATAGATAGCACAGACAAATTCAGTATGAGGCTTCCAAGTAACCTCAAATGTAGACAGGGTTTAGTGGGTTTGGCAGTAATCCAGAATTTCTTACTGTCATGGTAAAAATCTTTTGGAATCTGTCAGTTTGGGGTGCAGTCCAGACTAGTGAGGGGCTGTCACCATTTGCCAAAGCTTGTAGGGACTGGTGCCATGGGCAGGTAACACCCAATGTGATGGTAGTTGGACAACATGTCTGGCTGCAGTGCAATGGCCTGCTGCTTAAGACATTGTGACAATGGCAAAACTTAGAGGAAAACTGCTGACCAGTGACTCTCTTGTGTTGTGGTTTAAGTGTGAATTATAACATGACTCTGTGGTGCTGAGACACTGTGAAAGAATCTGTGGTTTTGGTCACATGACCTTAGAGGGTCTAGTAAAAAAGAATAACCTTCAGGACAATGGAAATGGTTAAAAAGGAGGATCTTCTTTGTGAGTAGAAACTGAAAAAAATTAATGGGGCAGATCCTCAAAGAGTAAATTTTCATAGATCTGTTGAAGTCAATGGAGCTACGACCAATTACACCAGAATTATGGTCTGTTCCTGGAACTGGTTAATTTACATTGGTGACGGTGTTGACCAAGACTAATCTGATAGCAGAAGACAAAATGAATAAGGTTAGTTAAGCATTTCTGTTTATCCTGTGTTTTCTCATAACATTGTGCAAGAACAAGTGAATGCCAAAGGAAATTAAAAAAGAACAAATTTATAACTGATAAGGAATACATTTGCAGCCAATGAGTCATTAACCTTTGGCTCTAAGAGCCACATGATATTCAGGCAAAGAGCTCAGTAGGATTTGAAAAAGGGATTACATTTTATATGTATAATAAAAATATCATCGGTTACACTGGCGCAGATAGTAATTTATAAGAGTTGGCAGCCGTCTGTTTCAGGACATATGCCAACCACTGACTGCCTCAAGATAGGAAGAAAATTCTCTCATAGATGCGGTATTGCGCAGTTTATCCTTTATGGAGATTCTTCGCATTCATTGAAAGCAGCTGGTACTAGCCATTATCTGGGACATGGTGCTGGACTTGATTGTCAATTTATCTGATCTGATATGGCAATTTCTGTGTTCTTATAAAACATATGGTACCCATTTCTATTAAAAGCAATAGCTCTGGCGGAAAGAAAAGTGCTAACAGCCTTGCATGAAATATATGCAGACAGACAAAATCCACGCATGACAAAGCAATAACACATGAGATTATGAACATAAACCAGTGACTGGAAAAGAACACTATGTCAATGGTTAGATGTTAGCACAAAATTCTGCCTTTGAGTATGTAGCACACTGAGTACATGCTCTCCAAGCCTCTCTGGTGGTACATGGGAGAGAAGCCAGAGTAATGAACTCTGCATAATACCTTCCCGTTCTTCCATGAGGTAATAGCATATATTTCCCTTTGAACCTCCTGCCATGTAGGTTGGCTGGGGCCTCCAATCCCGGTAGGCTCACTGTCTCTTTTGGGACATAAGGAATCTGTAGATATATTAGCTGGATTCACAACAGTCCATAGCCTGGGTTCATATCCTTTTATCTGTGTAAGCACTCTGAAGTGAAGGAGCTTTTATGTTTTTTCCTGCCTGGCACACCTGCGTGAGATAAGATGAATTAGTGGCCTTAGTGGATCAGGTGTATGTCTTCTGTTACATTCATATAAACTGTAGTGATTTTACACAAGTTTAAGGCATACATTTGTAAATAGGAATATACAAAGCTCATCATGAATGTGTTTTTGGCTTTAGCAAATTGTTTTCCTATCTCCCCTATTAATTCGTAAATATTTTTCTGCACAAAGGCTTCTTTCATTATACCTGACTAACTTGTTCTTATGGTGAACCTCTCAAACAGAGCAATCCCAAATTAGTTACTGTCAAATCACCTTGGTATACAATTATCAGGGCTGACAGTGGAACCTAGTTCTCAGGATTCCTAGCTCTGAGCTTTAGCTGCAAGACTACACTCTTCCCCTGAAATGTCTGACTTCGTCCCTCATCAGAACTAGATATCTGCTGAGAATTCCTGCTGTTGAGGGAAGAAGCGATGTAGATCCAGACTTGTTCCATTGTTTTGCCATTGTGAGATCCACAGTGGGAATATCTCTGAAGAAATGTGCTCCAGCATTCAAAAGCCACATTGAAACCAAATTTGAATTTGCTACTGTGGGGCATCATACGGGGCAATCTTCGCAGCAAAAAGTTTTCAGCTAAAGTGCTGTGAGAATACAGAAAGTTACAGTTAAGCTGTTTTATCATAAAGATTGGTTTAACAGAAACTATTGCTGCAGTTTCATGTGGCCTTCCCCATATGCCAATTATTTGATCTGTAGCTTCACTGAATCCCTATATAGCAGTTTTGGTGCTGCAGAGAGAACTTATGAGTCTGAAAACCAGAGTTAAACTCCCTACAGCACTTCTTCGTTAACAGCATTTGTCATTTTGAGCACTGAGTGTTCAGTAGCTTGGCATCTCTGTATCGCAGGCTACGTCTAGACTGCGGCTTCTTGCAGAAGAAGCTTTTTTCAGAAGAGATCTTCCAAAAACACTTCTTCCGAAAGAGAGTGCCTACACTGCAAAAGTGCATTGAAAAAGCGATCTGCTTTTTCAAAAGATAACATCTACACTGAATGGACGCTCTCTTGCATGTAAGCTGTGATTTGCTATGGACGGAATGGTCACCAGGGCACCTGTGCTTTTTCCTCTTTCCTCTTCTCCATCCACACACACCTTTTTGTGAAAGAGCTCCTTCTTTGTACAATGAGGATTACCAATGCCTGAAAAACCCTTGCATTCTTTCAATTTTTCTTGCGGAAGAACGCAATTGCAGTGTGGACGTTCCTCAAGTTGTCGGGAAAACGGCCATTTTTTTTCGACACAACTCTGTAGTGTAGACCTACTTGGTGGCAGTTAGGGTAAGAGATGCAGGCTTAAGAATATATATGCAGGACTTATGACTCAACACAAATGTGGAATGCTGAAGATGGATGAATTTAGCTCTCATGACACTCTTCCTGGGGAAGAATGGGTCACACTGAACTGTCAGTTAAAGTATCCTGTTGGTTTAGTGTGTGAGAAGGAGAGCAATCAGAAGGCTGTTTTGTATCAAAGTAAGCTGACTCATCCTATACAAGTTCAACCACTAACTCCTATATACCAACAGATGCCCTATGCTAAAAGCCCAGTTTTTGTTTGTGCACTGTAGCCTGTATCGAATCCTTAGTTGACTTGTCTTGGGTTAGGAGACCAGTTTTATAAATTTCCTTTTTGGCTTCAGTCAGTCATCCTTCTCCCTTCTCTCCCCTTCTCTCCCTCCACGCACACACACCCCCCTTCTCTTTTTCCATAGATTTTTGTTCCCATGTTTTCTCTTTACTCATTAAAACAATCATTCCTCCCCACTTAGCTTGCTTTGGCCGTGAGATAGCAAGGGGATAACATCACTATCTACTTTATACTGGAGAGAGTTTGTCTATGCATCTGTCTGTCCAAGAACTCCTCCTCCTAACTTGTAATAGCCAAGACAACCAAATTCGGTATACAGCTTCCTCTTATCATAACTTAAAGCAACATAAGGGTTTGGATGTGCCAGGAAAATGGAGTGTGCCCGAATAGGATTGCTTCTCCAAAAACCACATAGAAAAAGACAGAACCACCAGGCAGGTAAAAGGGGCTGGCTTGGGGTGCTCTCCCCATCAGGGACTGCTCCAGCCCGGAGCATCTCACCCTCCAGATTTATACAGGGACATTGCTGGCTGTTCCCTTTTGTCAGGGAGAGAGGGGGGAAATACACAGTTTGCTGCATTCCTCAATCTGGCTGGGGTCTGCAGATAGTAGACAAATCTGGACCTGCCCCATCCAAGGCACATGCACCTCTCCCCTGTCTGTGCCTGTTGCATCTCCATGGCCACTGCAAATCCGCTTCTTGCCTGGCCACAAGTTGTTGCAGTGAGAGAGCGCTGGGGTAGTTCTCTCTCCTGAGGCAGCCTGCGTATTGAACCCCCTCGTCCCCAGGCCTACCCCAGAGCTCTGATTGATTGAGATAAAGAAAAACAAATTGAGTTAGGGATCCTGGCAAAGGGGATCTTATTTTGCAGTGGGGAGCCATCTGCTGGCAAAAGCTTGCAACTTATCAATTATATATTTGAGAGAGTAAAATAAAAATTATTTGCGGTAAGGACCCTGAGAAATGCTGGATAAATCTTCTAGCATGAACATAAAGAGGCTAGACTCAAAGAAGAAAGAAAAAGGTACAGCACAACAAACAAGTTAGTACTGGTGCCTTCCTGTTCATCATCATGTGGTATGTGAGACTGTAAAAATGCTGTATTCCAAAGTTTGTTTGCACAGTTCAAAGTGGCATCTCCCAGATCAAAGTGAACATTGCTGGCTTTTATTTTAACTATGATGCTAGAATTTTGGAGGTGATGCCTTAGAGGAACATTTGCTTAAAATAATCTAATATTCTTTATTAATTCCGTGAGTTGGAGCACTGGGAGAACAGGTTTTATCTTGTAATTGGTTTCTCCTTCCCTGTGTCTTCCTAAGGTTTCCAAATTAGACTTCTTTAAGAATAGGTTTCCTCGTGAGTTGACCTCTTAAATATGCTTTTTTTTCAAGCCTGTACTATTGTTGGGAGCCACCTGGTAAGGCAAATAAACCAGGAGTGGCCAACCCATTCTGGGGAAAGGGCCAAGATATCAGTGGATACAGCATGAAGAGCTTGCGCAAAGTTCTCGAGCGCGCGCCCCCCCCCCCCAAAAAAGAAAGAGATGCCCCTTTAAGAAAATGCGTTTAGAGGCTTTTTTGACCACATCAGGCTCCCGCCAGCTGACACCATATTTAATACTTCATCTTTAATGGCTATGCTGGACTGCTCCCCTTTCCCAGTGAGCACAGGGAGCCTGGTGGAGAGGGTCATTTTCAGGGGTGCAAGACTTTACAAGCCACTGAGGGGCTTCATGAACTGCACCCGGAGGTGGGAGGGGGAAGAGCCATGGGTTGGCCATGGCTGAAATAGACAGTCATACAAGCTCTGTTTAACTGAGATGTCTGGCTAATTACAAGTTTCTCCAAAATCTATTAGATGGTAACAATTTTTACTAAGGAGGTGTCTGATTACATTAATATTTTGTCATAAAACGAAAGGTAGAAGACTGGAGTCTGAGAGATGTTAAAATTTTCATATGACTCCTCATAATGTTTTTGAATGTCAAACACATTCCAGGTAATGTGGGTTTCTCACATCAGAAAATAATTGGACATAAAATGTCAGTGGGAGTAAATTGTTTTTTACCTCTGTGCTTATAAACAATGCCAACAATTTGGAAATCTAGGATTCTGAACTTAGGCTCCTAAATCTGTATTTCAATATGTGAACAACATGGCTTGATTTTTTGTTTTGTTTTGTTGTTTGAAAGTGCTAACCTTCCACTGTATTTGGTGGGATTTGTGGGTGATCAGCACTTTTGAAACTCGCATCACTTTTTTATGTAGGTGGTGCAATATGGATTTGGGAGGTGATCCTTGGGCACCACAGTTTGGAAATATTGGCAAAACACACCCGGGACATGAGCATGCCACTAAAAATAATTCTTAGCTCTTCTGAGAAAGCTGTGCATGCAGAAAGAAAGGCCTGTTTAATGCACAGTTAGCAGGTCCAGTTCTGGACCTGCTAACAGCTGTGTTACCCAAACAGTCAAGGACTGAGAATAAGACCAACACAAGGAAGTTAATTTCCATTGCTCTCTTTCGTAGGAATTATGTTTGAAGCTTTGGATAAGTTGGCAAGCAGAACTGAACCAAGGTCTTTGCTCGTATCACAATAGGATCTTCTCTGTCATTTTCTGCTGTTCCTTCAAATCTCAGACCAGTGGGGCATTTCCAGCATCTCAGTCAGGCAATGCAGCCTGGAGCACCCTTCACATACAGAAGCTACTATCCAGCTCCTCACCCACAGCACGCTGCAGGCAAGAAGCTGCCCTACCTTGGCCTGGCCTGCCGTGCTGTGCTGTGCGGGTCCAGCTGAGCCAGAGCAGCAATGCAGCAGGCCCACCATGCTGTGAGCACGGGGCCACTCCAGCCCCGCTGGGCCCTCCACTTATGGGATCCCATTTAACTGGCTTACTGGAATGTTTAAACTTCCATTTAACTGGTTAACTTTAACAGGATTTTACTATGAATAGATTAGATTAGAAACTGACCTTGTAATCAAGACACACTTCTGCTCTACTCCATGCTTATTAGGCCTCAGCTGGAGTACTGTGTCCAGTTCTGGGTGCCACATTTCAAGAAAGATGTGGTCAAATTGGAGAGGATTGAGAGAAGAGCAACAAAAATAATTAAAGGGCTAGAAAACATAACCTATGAGCAAAGACTGAAAACTGAATTTGTTTAGTTTGGAAAAGAGAAGACTGAGAGGGGACATAATAGTTTTCAGGTATCTAAAAGGTTGTTACAAGGAGGAAGGATAAAATTATTTTCCTTAACTTCTGAGGATAGGACAAGAAGCAATGAGCTTAAATTGCTGCAAGAAAGACTCAGGTTGGACATTAGGAAAAACTTCCTAACTGTTGGGATGGTTATAAATTGCCTATGGAAATTGGAGAATTATCATTCTTAGAAAATTAAGAGCAGGTTCAGAGATGCTCTTGATGATGCTTGGCCCTGCCAAGAGTACGGAAGACTGGACTTGGTGACCTCTTGACGAGCCTTCCAGTTCCGTGATTCTATGATTAAGCAGAAGTGAAACTGACACTTCTGAGTCACTTTTACAGTATTGCAGATCCCAAATGTTCAAAAACAATGAATTGGGCTCACCAAAATAATGAGATTTTTAAATACTGAAATTTATGTACAGACAAATAATAGCTTTCTTGTTTATTTGCCTTCTGCATTTAAAACCTTGATGATGTAGTGGAGACCCATTTTGAAACTTTCTCCTCATCCATGAAGGTTAGAAACTTCATTTTTATTTAGGTATGAAGGCTGAAGTCATCACACATCCACTTGACTCCAGGTGCTGGGGCTTTAATGAAAACAATGATTATCCTGAGACTCTTGACAAAATTGAGTTGGCAAAACTGCTTTTACTTCTGTTTAAAGGGTAGGTACTTTCCAGAAGGCTCTTAAACACAACACCACACCGAGAAATGCAGTTCACAGGAGACTATTTAAACCCAAACACCAAGAAGATTCCAGATTTTAAAGCTGACAAATTGAGATTTCTGTGATCTTCCATGACCACTGCAGGTAGGAAAGGAAAATAAACAGGCAAAAGAGTTCTAGGAAGTTCTTGGTATTGAAGAAAAAAAAGTTGGAGAGTTAATCGTCAAGTTCTTAATCCAGTAAAACTTTGGTTATCAGTGTCTCCACTCATAGGTACTAACATGTTCAATAACTATTTATTTATTTAGTTGTTTAAAATATTTTTAACCCACATCTCTATTTAGAACCATCATATCCAGAGCTATACAACTTATGCATGTTAGCTCAGGCATGACATTTTCTGGCATATTTTGAACAGTGCTGAGCACACACATGGTGCCCAGTGAATAATAAACATGCCAATCATTGACTTTTGTGGACTCTTTGTGTTTTTCTGTTCTGGAATTAGCCTGGATACAGCTGTAACCTTTAAGAATTTGAGGCATGTATAACACTTTCTCATCCCTTCCTTTTCTCTAACTCAGAACACAAAATAACACAACAAAATGTTTTTCAGTTAAAGTGTAAAATCGCACAGACATCATTGCTTAACAACCCAGCATGGGATACTCCTTGGGAATGAAATAATCTTCTCCCAACTGAATCTTTCCTTCTGGTTTTCATTCTATCAACCATGACATTTTCCCCAATGTTCTGGGATTGCTCCGGCTGAAGGCTCAGAATTGGTTTTGCTCCCGTCTATAAGACACCTTTTTTAAATTTTTTCCTGGTTAGGGAGCTAACCCTGAAAGACGAAAGACCTAGGTTCTACTCCTTCTATGTGACTTCCTGTATGACTTGAATGTATGACCTAAGTTGGCCTTAGGGAACAAGTTTCAAAACATTTTAGACACTAAAAGATGCAGCTTGGCTTCTAGCATCCAAACCAAACCACCTAACCTTCTAGGCACTTTTGAATATCCCACTTGGTGCCTAAATACCTCTGAAAATCTGGCTGTTAGTGGGCCAATAAGGTACAATGAGACTACAATGGGAATAAGAGCACTGCTAACTTATACCTCATGGAGGGGTTGGGTGGAGAAATAAGTTAGACATCATAAAGAGCTATGTAAGCACCAAACATAGGGTGGGAACTTCTCTTTATCACTATCCCTCCCCTTGGTTTTGGCCCCATCTTTTCACTTATGCAGCTAAATCTCCTCTTTTACTGACTATACCTTGGCTCAGAGGCCTTGGCTGTATTTCTTCTGTGTCTGCTGTTCTCTAAAACAGCCCTTTCCAACCCCCAGGCATTCCTCCTTTTACAATCTCTGCTTTCCCATCCTAACTTAATCACCAGCCCTTTCTTATATTAACCCCTACTTGTGTTTTTAAACAAAATGCTGATTCTCTGGCTCTGGGGACAACTCTCCTATGCTGAACTTACATTTCACACTAGTTATGCTGTAGTTAAGAGCTCCCCCTGGGAGTAGGGTGGCCAGTTGGTTGAAACAGACCAAAGTTGTTGAGCAAAAAAATTAAAATAAAATAGCATTAAAACAGCTGAGTGAGTGCAGGGATAGGAACAGGGGAACAGTTGACCACTAAGACTCACTCATAGGAAAAATGCAGACAGAAGCCCAGCAGCAGACTGTTTATTGCATTGGGTGTAACATGTATGATTACCTGCCCTGTGGGATGGTGGCATATGTGTCCACCTGTTGCAAGGAGCTCTGACTCTGAGATCAAGTTCGAGCTTTGGAGGCCGGGTGGCTAAACTGGAGGAGCTAAGGGAGGCAAAAAGCTATGCTGATGAGACTTTCTGGGACACTGTAGTACTGTCCCACCTACGGTCTGAGAGCCCCAGTGCTCTTAAGGAGGATGAAAGTCTCAGGGGAACAGAGCATTCCATGGGAGCAGAGGGAAACCTTCCCATAGTTGGGACCCTCCTTTGAAAGGAGGTTGCGGTATCCTCTCACACTGAGGATACCTCTGAGGGGGAGGGAATGCCAGTAGTTAGTAAGAGGCAGGTGTTAGTAGTGGGTGATTCGATCATTAGATACCTAGATAGTTGGGTTTGTGATGACCAGGAGAACCGTATGGTCACTTGCCTGCCTGGTGCAAAGGTTGCAGATCTCTCGAGGCATCAAGATAAATGTATGTGTAGTGCTGGGGAGGAGCTGGTGGTCATGGTACATGTAGGTACCAATGATGTAGGGAAGGGTAGGAGAGATGTCCTGGAGGCCAAATTTAGGTTGCTTGGAAAGAGACTGAAATCCAGGACCTCTATGGTGGCATTCTCGGAAATGCTTCCAGTTCCACATGCAGGGCCAGGTAGGCAGGCAGAGCTTCAGAGTCTCAATGCGTGGATGAGACGATGGTGTAGGGAGGAGGGATTTGGATTGATCAGGAACTGGGGACACTTTTGGGAGAGGGGGAGCCTATACAGGAAGGATGGGCTCCACCTAAACCAGGGTGGAACCAGACTGCTGGCACTAAACATTAAAAAGGCTGTAGAGCAGTTTTTAAACTAAGAGATGGGGGAGTGCTGATGGGTGCGGAGAAGCACATAAATCGGATGGAGACTTCTCTTAGAGGATAATCCATTGATAGAGATTCTCTAAGATGTAGTCAGAAAGAGGAAGGGAGAGGACAAACCATGGGCCAGAGAGGACAGACAACCGCATATAAAGGAATCCAATGCATCAGGGAAGGGCAGACAAATAAACAGTGGCAATTTTTTAAAAGTGCTTCTATACAAATGCTAGGAGTCTGACTAATAAGATGGGTGAACTAGAGTACCTCGTATTAAAAGGAGAGATTGACATAATAGGCATCACTGAAATCTGGTGGAATGAGGAAAATCTGTGGGTCACAATCATACTGGGATATTAAAATATATCGAAAGGAATGCAGGCTGTGTGGGTGGCGGAGTGGCACTGTATATGAAAGATAATGTACAATAAAATGAAATAAAAATCTTAAATGAATCAACATGTTCAATAGAATCGCTATGGATAGTAATTCCATGCTCCAATAATAAGAATTTAGCAGTAGGGAGATATTATCGACCACCTAACCAGGACAGCGATACTGACATTGAAATGCTGAGGGAGATTAGAGAGGATACCAAAATAAAGAACTCTGTAATAATGGGGGATTTTAATTATCCCCATATTGACTGGGTACATGTCACCTCAGGAAGAGAAGCAGAGAGAAAATTTCTCAATGGCTTAAATGACTGCTGCTTGGAACAGCTGGTACAGGAACCCACAAGGGGAGAGGCAATTCTCGATTTAGTCCTGAGTGGAGCTCAGGATCAGGTCCAGGAGAGAACCATTACAGGACCGCTTGGGAATGGTGACCATAATATAATAATATTTAACATTCCTGTGGTGGGAAGAACACCTCAGCAGTCCAGCACTCTGGCATTTAATTTCAAAAAGGGGAATTACACAAAAATGAGGAAGTTAGTTAAGCAAATTAAAAGGCACAGTGACTACAGCCAAATACATGCAGCTTGCAGGGAACTTTTTAAAGACACCATAGTAGAGGCCCAACTTAAATGCATACCAGAAATTAAAAAAACATAGTAAGAGACCTAAAAAAGAGCCATCGTGGCTTATCCACCAGGTAAAAGAAGCAGTGAGGGACAAAAAGGCATCTTTCAGGAAGTGGAAGTCCAATCCTAGTGAGATAAATAGAAAGGAACATTAACACTGTCAAATCAAGTGTAAAAATGTAATAAGAAAAGCAAAACAAGATTTTGAGGAACAGCTATCCAGAAACTCAAAAAGAAATAACCAAATGTTTAAGTACATTAGAAGGAGGAAGCCTGCTAAAAGACCAGTGGGTCCCCTAGACGATTGAGATATAAAAGGAGCAATCAAGGATGATAAAGGCATTGCGGAGAAACTAAATGATTTATTTGCTTCAGTTTTCACGGCTGAGGATGTTAGGGAGATTCCCAAATCTGCACCGTCCTTTGTGGGCGATGAATCTGAGGAACTGTTCTGGAATGAAGTGTCGTTAGGAGGTTTTGGAACAAATAGAAAAACTTAATGTTAACAAATCTCCGGGACCGGATGGCATTCATCCAAGGGTTCTAAAAACTAAAATGGGAAATTGCAGAACTATTATCTGTGGTTTGTAACCTATCCTTTAAATCCGCTACCTAATGACTGGAAGTTAGCTAACGTGACACCAGTATTTAAAAAGGGCTCTAGAGGCGATTCTTGCAATTATAGATCAGTAAGTCTAATTTCAGTACCGGGCAAATTAGTCGAAACAATAGTAAAGAATAAAATTGTTAGGCACGTAGAAGAACATAATTTGTTGGACAAAAGTCAACATGGTTTCTGTAAAGGGAAATCATGTCTTACTAATCTATTAGAGTTCTTTGAAGGGGTTAACAAGCATGCGGACAAGGGAGATCCAGTAGATATACTATACTTAGATTTTCAGAAAGCCTTTGACAAGGTCACTCACCAAAGTCTCTTGCGTAAATTACATTGTCATGGGATAAGAGGGAAGGTCCTTTCATAGATTGAGAACTGATTAAAAGACAGGAAACAAAGGGTAGAAATAAATGGTAAATTTTCAGATTGGAGAGGGATAACTAGTGGTGTCCCCCAACGGTCAGTCCTGGGACCGATCCTGTTCAACTTATTCATAAATGATCTGGAGAAAGGGGTAAGCAGTGATGTGGTAAAGTTTGCGGATGATACTAAACTGTTTAAGATAGTCAAGACAGAAACAGACTGCGAAGAACTTCAAAAATCTCACCAAACTGAGTGATTGGGCAACAAAATGGCAAACGAAATTTATTGTGGATAAGTGTAAAGTAATGCACGTTGGAAAAAATAACCCCAACGATACGTACAGTATGACGGGGGCTAATTTGGCTACGACAAATCAGGAAAAAAATCTTGGAGTTATCGTGGATAGTTCTCTGAAAACTTCCACACAGTGTGCAGTGGCGGTCAAAAAGGCAAACAGGATGTTAGGAATTAAGAAAGGGATAGAAAATAAGAGAGAGAATATCTTACTGCCCCAGTATAAAACTATGGTACGCCCACACCTTGAATACTATGTACAGATGTGGTCCCCTCAACTCAAAAAAGATATTTTGGCCTTAGAAAGGTTTCAGAAAAGGGCAACTAAAATGATTAGGGGTTTGGAATGGATCCCATATGAAGATAGGTTAAAGTGACTGGGACTTTTCAGTTTAGAAAAGAGGAGACTGAGGGGGGATGTGATAGAGATATATAAAATCATGAGCGGTGTGGAGAGGGTGAATAAAGAAAAGTTATTTATTAGTTCCCATAATAGAAGAACTAGAGGACACCAAATGAAGCTAATGGGTAGCAGGTTTAAAACTAATAAAAGTTGTTCTTCACACAGCGTGTAGTCAACCTGTAGAACTCCTTGCCAGAGGAGGCTGTGAAGGCTAGGACTACAACAGTTTAAAGAGCAGCTAGATAATTTCATGGAGGTTAGGTCCATAAAGGCTATTAGTCAGGGGATAGAAATGATGTCCCTGGCCTCTGTTTTCAGAGGTTGGAGAAGGATGGCAGGAGACAAATTGCTGGATCATTGTCTTCGGTCCACCCTCTCTGGGGCACCTGGTGCTGGCCACTGTCAGCAGACAGGCTAGTGGGCTAGATGGACCTTTGGTCTGACCCAGTACAGCCGTTCTTATGTTCTAGTTTCTTTAGGTGGCTTTGAAAGTCTCAACCAAGGATCTTGCAGACTCATGTTCTCAAGCATTTGACCAGTGAGTGGACAGAGATGAGGCTCTTAGAGCCTGCTTGGAAACCCGGGCTGCTTTCTCTATATAGATGGAGCCCTTACTCTGTGTAGTGTACTCTGCTGTCCTCATCAGTCAGCGAGTCTCCTCTACTCCGACACCAGGCGGTATTTCTCCGCCTATGCCCTATTGCCGTGTCTGCCAACACCACAGGCCTCCGCTCAGATGCATGAGTTATTGTTAATTCTGGCTTATTGCACAACATTCCAGCATGTGGACTCCACAGCATTTTGTAAGGAAACTTCTGCAATGATGGATAGCCTGAGAGAGGCCAAGGAAAGGGCATTATTATAACAGTACATAAATATGGGTTTTTTTCCTCCCGCTTAACATTAAAACACCTGATTTCCTTTAACATTGTAAACATGTGATTTTATTAGGTACTAGAGAGCTGATGGATTTAAAGCCATTTTCAGAGAACAACTGACGGACTTGTCAGCTTTTCTGTTTGTCACATAGGAGCAAGAAGTAGGAATCTTTATCATAGAAAACTCACTGAGGAGGGAAAGGGATGGGAGGGAGGTGGCCTCCCCTCTGAAGCTTTCCATGGATGTGTAAGAAGCCACCCAAGAGTTTTCACTACTTAGTGGAAAATAATTTAAAAGTGGAACGAACATAGGATATAATTTTCCTGAATGAAAGTTGGCAAAGACACTGTGTTTTGTAGCTAATAAATTCAGCTTTCAGGAGGAAATTCTTATAGGCTTCATTTACCAATTTTTGAGAGAAAATGAATACATTAATTATGTACATTTTTACCATCTGGTAAACGAAGTAATTTTGACCAGCTCTTGGCAACCCCCTCCTGGACATAAACTTTTAAAAACAAGCTTTTTCAACCATAAAATTACTGCCCTAGAAAAGGACAGATAAATGTCTAGGTAAGCGCCTCATTACTGTCAAAGCAGTGATTTGTTGTTTCATTATAATGTGTTCTCCTTATTATTAGAGTTAAGGTTGAGTCAGCCTTTCCATTATAAATAGACTCCTACTTTTAGAGTGACATGGCTCAGCTGTTTTTTTTTTATAAACTTGCCCTGGGCTGAATTGAGAACTCAGCTAACTGCAAGGATTAAAATAAGAGATACAATGTTTCTAAAAATTTGAATGTACTTCTAGGATTGACAAATGCTTGGCTTTTTAAGAGCTCCTGGGTAGAACCCACCTTGCCAAAGCCTGCACTGAGCTCCGACTCCCTCTCTTAATGCAAGTGATTGAGCATGATTATGTAAGAACATAAGAACGGCCATATTGCGTCCGACCAGTGGGCAATTCCAGGTGCCCAAATCATCAGAACATTTAATCAAGATATTCATTCCCTGTCGCCCACTCCCACCTTCTCACAAAACAGTTAGGGTGGCTGGAATCTTGGCAAGTGCAGCTGTGCCAGCATTGATGGGGGGAGGAAGGGACCATAATCTGCTCCAAGAACGAGGTTAGAGCAGGTTGTTTCTTCCCAGAAGTGGGAAGGAAATTGGGAGGCTGGACTCGGGTTCCCAGTCTGCTCCATGTGCCTTGCAACAACATGCTTTTCCTTACTTGGCCTTCAGGTACTGCAATATAAATGTTAAATAATTAGAAATGAGTAATGCTGCTTGGGGCTTGTGACAAAGCAACAGTTCAGCTCCAAATGTGTAAAAATAGCAGAATCATTCCCTCTAAAAAGGGAGGGCTATACTTGAGAGCCATTGTTCCATAAAACGATTTGCTTTGCGTGCCTGCTGAGCATGTAACAGTGGGTTAAAATGGGATCGTTTTTGACAAACTGGTGACTTGCAAACATGTGGCAAAACTTATTGGCTCCTGCACTTCAGCTGTGGACTATTTCCCCCCCGCCCCAAATAAGTGCACAGTAAGGTTCAGCGGCCCCTGAGGTTTTATTTACCAACTAGCATTGGCTCAAGAAGAAGTGTAAGATATGTGCCAATCTGTTGCCATGTAAACACAAATGTTTTAAAATGGCAGATGTTACTAAAGGCTGTGCGATGGGAGTAGGAATGATCTAGTAACACACTACAAATGTCTGAAGGTAATGTTTGATTGAAGTTTACAGCAGGGAGGGAGAGAAATTTGTGTAGTGTCACACCCAGAAGTATAATAAGGACCTAAGAAAAGAACATTTAGTATAATTACCAGGAGACTTTTTGGAGGGAAAGGTTGAGATGGGAGACTGACAAGCATGTTAGTCAGTTTCTACAACCCCATCATATTTGATGTACATGCAGGTGCACACCCTCCCCCCAAATAACTAGGAATAATTCTTTCCCTCTGAATTAAATTCCTTATGAATGGAGACAAGGGGACAAGGAATACTGTTGTTCTACTGAAGCATGCCTCCTACAAACCACAAATGCCAACATGTATCCATTTGGTACTGTTAAATTTTCATTAGCATAATAGCAACCTGGTTAAAATAAGTGTGTGTGATTTAAAAATCACAACCCAAAAAAGTGCATGGGTATTCATTGTAGTTACTTGAAATTACTGCCTATTCCCATCGAATGAATTGCTTGTTCCAGAGGAAGTATCCAATACAAAAAATGGAAACCTGTTTTAGTGTTTTCAGTAGCAAGGGATTATATAAACTGCAGGTGATATCTACTAAGGTTTCACCAGTATATATTACCATTTTCTGGAGAATTACTTTAGTTGGTTGTCTGTTTCTTACAGATATAATTTGCTTATAATTGTTCCAATCCTTCCCTTTGCTTCTGCCCCAAATCCCAGTTTCAGAATAACTATTACATCTACACTGCACCCTAGAAAGGTCTGGCTCGCTGCCAGGGGGTGCGGTGGGGGGAGGGATTTCAAAACCCTGACCCCTTTGAATTGTGTGGCATGGCTCTGAAGGTTGGGGGGCACACTGTGGTCTGGGTAGTGTTGAGGGCTGGCTACTTGGCTCTGCCCCTTCCAAGGGCTCAGAGCCAGCTCACCCTCCCCCACCTTGTCATGGGGCCTGTAGTAGCTGTTGGCCCCCCGACCAATATCTCCCTTGAGTTGTGTTATAGCTCTGTGACACCTAAGCCTGCCTTCAAAGTATCCCACGCGTTCAGCCTGTGAGACGTGTCAGATTCCTTTGGTTAATGTGCCTATTCCCATTGCTTCTCCTGGCCCCAGATTAGGTCTCTTTTCCCAGGGCTCAAGAGTGCTCTCCTTGTACTCATCTTAGCAGGGATCATTCTTTTGTTTCCAGACTTGTTGCTGTACCTCATGTATGTGTGTGTACCACCTCCCTGCCACCCTGTGGCTCCCACAAACTGCTTTTCTTGGTAGCACTGGCTTGTTTGTAGCATCCCTTCGTGGAATGAACTATTAACTGTATTTGTGTTATTCTGGGGAAGTGCCTCACCCTAACTTTAATTTCCTCCCTACTTTCAGGTCAGATCCTCAGCTGCTACAAAGCCAGTACCATTTTATAACTGCAGGAAAATGTGTTGGAAGGAAGTAGCTTTCCCCTTCCTCCTTGAACTCCCTCTGCCATGATTCTAGTTCTCCTATAGAAGAGCAGGGCATCAGCTTTGTGCAAGAGCTCTTCTAGAATCACTTGAAATCACTAGGAGCCTGATTCAAAGCCCTGTGAAATCCATGGGTGTCTTTCCATTGATTGACTGAGATGTTCTTTTGGAATAGGTCTAATTGGACACATCCTCCTGGTCAGCAGGTTCTTCCAGATTCTCAGTGGAGTTGTGCCTGTTGACACCCTCTGAGGATCTGGTCCTTAAGTTTGACATGCTCTAGCTCAGCCTTCACAGCATCAAGTCACATGCATGAAAGGCCCAATCTTGTATCCCTGAAGTGAAGGAAATAGAGCTGATGCAATGACTTAGGTTGCTTCTGTCATGGTTGAAATGTTGGTGACCTCAAGCTCATTAGTCAGTCCCTATTTGATGTGGGTAATTAGGTGTCTGTTACTTTGTTCTGGGACTATATAAATATAGGCCTGTGCGATTATAGATGTGAGGAGATCTAAAAGTGGTAGGGTGTTGTGGATTCTAAGGGTAGAGTATTTTTTGGTTTTGATCATGCTGATCAGCTCTCGTTCTGTAGCTTCCACCTCCTGTAAATCTCTGGGGAGTCAAAGGATGATGACTTCACTAGTGCTTCAGCTCAGACCCTAACAGAAGTCAATGGGAGTTTTCTGAGTAGTCAGTAATTAGGCTTTGGAGAGAGGCCTTGCACTGTGTGTGCACTCATGGGGGGGGGGGGGGGGGGGGAGGGGGGAACCTAAACCACCGATAAATGAAAACGCAGCTATCACGGATAAATGAAACCAAGCTTTGGGTGGTTGTGTGTTAGCACTAAGTACCAGACATTCCACTCAGTACTGAGAGCCTTCTTCCTGCTACACATGCTGTGATTTAATTGCTATATTTAAAGGTGACATTTCTGTGGGGTGGCACAACTGTAGCAAGCAGTTTCACTTAAGCTTTCCCATGCCAATCGCACAATGTTTATTCATTCATAAGTTTCACAAATGGAAAATAAAAGTATAGTTCGGGGGTGGTGAACCTCAGGCCCAGAGGCAGTGACCAACTTGCCTGGATCCAATCCTTGGGCCTGTGGTTCCCCACTTGTGTGAGGTCCCGGACTGTGTTTTTTTTCTTCCTTTGGGTCAGTGGCCCCCAACGTTCCCCACCCTGGTCAGTGTTCCCTCTAAGATTTTTCCATCCATGAGCTGAGTGAGTTTTGTCTGGTCACCAATATTGAGGTCATGTGGGCTTGTCCGGGTGTGTGCCTCCATAGAACCTACCATGAAAACTACTACAACAGCTCTTTCCCAGTCACAAAGAATAAAAAGAGCTGTTAAGTCTGAACTTTTCCCAAAGAATCCTTCTTATTATGGGTGACCCTGAGTACCAATGTACTGTCATGCACCAGCTATAGATAAGGTAAAAAGACATCACCCACCCTCCTCCTCCCTCCTTCCCCTCCCCCCCCACATACCTGCAAAGTTTGAACAATAACCTTTTTTCTTAGACCTGTGCTGCGCTGCTACACAACTGGGATCTTAAATGTCTGTTCATTGAATAGTTGAGTAACCTCATGAATTCTTATAGGTTAGTCAACTTTCTATAGTCATTGGGGGCAGGGCCAGCAGTGAGTGTGCTCTGGTCTCGCTCCTTAGAGCCCCTTGCCACTCCGTGCTGCTGCCTCTATATCAAAGACAGCTGTGTGGGGTGCTAGGTGGGAGCTGATATGCGGGGGGGAGCTGAAGCTGCTGGAACAGCTGGTCCAGTCCCCAAGCAGCTGAGCAGCCACTTCACAGCCTTGCTGAGGGAGTGAGCAGGCCTCAAATTCTTGGTGCGGGCTGGTGCAGGCGAACACCTTACAGGGCACATTGTCCCTGGTATAGTAGTTCTCATTCACAAGAAACTGTCAGATACTAGTGTTAGTAAAAGAATGTGCATAAATAATTAGAATAAAAGGTCCAAGGCACAAACTTTGTATTATTTATATTTGCTCTAACTTTGAGATTGTAGCATTACAAAAACATCCCTAGTGGTTTATTTAATAGTCTTCAGGGTTTTTTATAGCATAGTTGTATTAGCCCATCACCAATATTGAGTCTCTTGCTTTTACACACAGAGCAGCCCAAACCCTTCTGGACCCCAAATATGAGGGGTTTGGAACGGGTCCCATATGAAGAGATATTAAAGATACTTGGACTTTTCAGCTTGGAAAAGAGGAGACTACAGGGGAAAGGGGGTATGATAGAGGTCTAAAAATGACTGGCATGGAAAAAGTGAATAAGGAAAAGTTATTTACTTGTTCCCACAATATAAGAACTAAGGGTCACCAAATGAAATTAATAGGTAGCAGGTTTAAAACAAAAGGAAGTTTTTCTTCACTCCGCACAGTGTCATCCTCTGGAACTCCTTGCCAGAGGATGTGGTGAAGGCTAGAAATTGTACAGGGTTCAAAAAAGTGCTAGATAGCCATTGATGGACCTAACCTCCATGAATCTAATAGCTAGGCTGGGTAGGAATGGTGTCCCTAGCCTCTGTTTGTCTGGAGGTTGGTGACAGGAGGGATCATGTGAGGATTACCTGTTTCCTCCCTCTGGGGCATCTGGTATTGGCGACTGTTGGCAGACAGGATACTGGGCTGGATGGATCTTTGGTCTGACCCAGGATGGCTGCTCTTTTCCTACTCTCTAATCCAGTGTTTCCCAATTTTATTTGGCCGAGGAACCCTTTTCAGCTTTTCAGAATTTCAAGGAACCCCTAAGTTTGTCAAGCAAAAAAAAGGGTGGGTGGGTGGATGGGAGAAAAGAGACCCACCAATTCATGAACATCACATTCCTTCCCCAAGACTGTCCCCACCTCCCTTCTGTGAGGCCTCATCCGCTCTGTTCCCCTCCTCTCCACCACTTGCTATCCCCAGCCCTTATACACTCCCACTATGTTGAGACAGGAGGTGTGAGGTGGGAATGAGGGATTTGGGTGTGGAAAGGGGTGAGAAGTACAAGCTCTGGGAGGGAATCTGGATGCAGAAGAAGGGGCTGTTGGCTCGGGGGGGGGGGGAGGCTCTAGGCTGGGGAGTGTTGGGTTCAGGTGGAAGGTTGGGGTGCTGAGCAAGCCAGGGCTTGTGGATGTGAGGGTGCAGGAGTTTGGGCTGGATATGTGAGGGACTCAGGACACAGATTTGTGATGTGTGGATGGTGGAGGAATGTTGTGGCAGAAGACTGAGGATGTGGGGATGCAAGAGGCTCAGGACAGGGGGTTCTAGTGTATGATAGGCTCAGATTTGGGGTCAGGTGGTGCAGGAGTGTTATGATGCTACAGTGAAATGGGGGTTTGGTCCCAACTGGGGGGCTTGTTGGCCAGGCTTCATTTTTAAATAAAATATTGTCAAACTCAAAAGGTTTTAGCATTGTCTTTATATATGAGAGGGGTGAGGAACCTGTTGAGTCAAAGGTCTCTGACCCACAGAAAAGTTAGTTGGGGCCACACAAGTGAGATGCAAAAAACAAAAACAAAAACTCCTCCAAAACCCCCAAACCTCACTAATGTGGCTTCAAATGTGCTGGTGGAGGTAAGGGACAGAGTGCTAGTGGGTACTGGGGCTAGGGAGAGAGTGCTGCTAGGTGGAAAGATGCTGGCTCAGGTGGTGGGGTGCTGGGGCAGGCAGGTGGCAGGGTGCTGGGGTTAGGGACATGGTCCTGCTGGGCACTAGGGTGATTGGCAGGGTGCTGGGACAAGGAACAGTGTGCTGCTGGGTGCTAGAGTGGATGGCACGGTGCTGGGACCGGGTCCAGGGCGGTGCTGAGTCCTGGGGTATGAGGCAAGGTGCTGGGGCCAGAGTGGTGCTAGGGTGGTTGGCAGGGCTGCCAAGGAGCGGGATAAAGATGGGGTGCAGGATCTGGGAGGGAGCTGGGGGGCGGAAGGGGTCAAGGTCTGGGTAGTAGGTAGGGTGCAGAAGCAGGCTGGATGTAGGGTGTCTGGCCAGGAGGAGGAGCAGATTGGGGGTAGGTTGTCTGGCTACGAGGGAGGGTGTAAGTAGGAGACTTGGGTAGGAGTTGGACCTTCCTGATCTGGCACCCTCTGGACCTGTCTGGTCCCAGACGAGGAATTTTTGGACTGGGGAGGTCATTTCAGGGCTCCTGGTTCCCCTTCCCCACTAGGCTTCTTTGCACAGAGCTCTATCCCCTGCAACCCAACTGAGCTGCCCACCCCTGCTGGTTCCCTGCACTCCCCTCCCCCCCCCAAAACCATCCCCACAATCCAAGGGAGTGCAACACCAGTTCCCTGCAGCCCCTCACAGCCAGCTGAGATGCCCGTCTATTCTGTATGCCCTCCCCCATCCACCTCAGCCCAGTTGAGCCCTGCACTGGTTCCTTGTATGCCTCCCTCACAGCACAGCTGATCCCCGTTTGCCTGCATCTCTCCCAAGCCCTGCAAAACTGCTGAACCAAGAGCTGATTCCCTGCCCCTCCCTCCCTTTGAGTCTAGCTCCGGTTCCCGGCACCTCCCTCCTCCTGCAGCCAAACTGAGCCCCCCCCCACCCCACTGCCCAGCCCAGCTCCCCAGACTCTGCAACCCAGCTGAGCTCAATTTCCCTGCACCTTCCCCCAAACCATGCAGACATGCTGAGTCAGTGCTGATTCCCTGCCTCTGCCTTCCTCCCTCCCCTTGGCTGTGTCTACACTGGCATGATCTTGCGCCAAAGCGGCCACTCTTGCGCAAAAATTTGCTGCCTGTCTACACTGGTCATGTGTTCTCGTGCAAGTACACTGATGTTCTCATGTATGAAATCAGGGCTTCTTGCGCAAGAGGCCAGTGTAGACAGGCAACATGAATTACTTGTGCAAGAAAGCCCTATGGCTAAAATGGCCTTCGGCACTTTCTTGGGCAAGAGAGCGTCCACACAGCCATAGATGCTCTTGTGCAAAAGCACAGCTCGCACATGGCAGTGTGGATGTGTTCTTGCACAAAAACTCTTGCGCAAGATGTTCTTACACAAGAAACAACCAGTGCAAACATAGCCTGAGTTCCCTCACATGAGCAAAATGAATTTTGTGTTGTGCACCAGTACTGAGTTCATGTGGCTTGTTTGGATGTGCCACCCAAGTTATTAATAACTATTTTTAAACCTCTACCTTTTCCCTCTGCTGCCATGTCTCCTCCCCTTGCCTCATCAGCTCCCCTGGTGCCTGCTGCCCACCCTCATCTGCTGTCCTGACTCCTGCTCTTCTCATTGTCCTCAGCCCTCCTGCAACCTGCCCCCGTCCGGGCGTCTCCCCACACACAGGTTTGAGCACACTGCGCAGGGCAGCAGCAGCCAGCAAGGGGGAGCTCAGAGAAGGTTGCGCACGGTGAGGATGGGACCGGGATAGGGACGGGGGAGAGACGCTCTGGGGCCGGGGTCAGGACCTGCTCCAGTTCCAAATATTGCTGGAGCATGGGCACCATGAGCCCACACAACTCGCCGCCCATGCCTCTGCTGACTAGGTGGCGCGCGCTCTCTTTTTCAGAGGGGGCGGGGGAGTGCCGGCTCCTTGCGGAACCCCTAGTTTTTCTCTGCGGAACCCTGGGGTTCCACGGAGCACCAATTGGGAAACACTGCTCTAATCAGTCTTGCATGCCACCCTCTGTATGTGAAAAGTACTGGTGAAAAATGTAATTCAAAATATATTTGTGGACAAAAAAGGCCTTTTTCTCCACAACAAGCTTATGTAGAAAATGCCTATTTTTCAACAACATAGGCCAGCTTTATTTGTAGAAATAGCAAATTTTGGGTATTTCCAAAAATCTGAAATGTTCTATATTATTCTGGTTTTGGTTGCCTGAACCCCTTCTCATCTTCCAATGGTAGGTGGCTTGCCTTAGACTGTGAATTCATTGTGCCTCTTCTGCATTTTTGGGCTCAGCCTGCAGCACTGGTTCTGAGACCCATTCCTTTCTTGGGGTTTCAGAGCCTGGGCTCCAGATCAAACGGGAACATCCACATAGCTCTTTTCAGCCCTGAAGTATGAGCTCCACAAGTCCAAATCAGGTGACTCGGGATCTAAGACACAGTCTCAAGTCTTAATGTGTCCATACTGAAAATTCTCTCTGACTCAATGGATGTTTTATTGGTTGACTGGACAGCACTTACCATGCTGTGGGTGCTATAGTAATGCTCCTTCTATTATTGGCATTGTTAATGGTATGTTGCTATCTAATTAAATACACCTAAAGAGAAATATGTTTATGGTAAATGTAATGTAATTGGTTGCGCTTTAAATGAATTTAGAAAACAAATGAGATTGGTAAAAGACCTCTGAAATCCAGAAGTCAAAATGTTGTTGGTACAATTATTGATGTTTTTGCACAAGCATGCATTCTATGTACAAAAGCGTTAATAGGTAAAAGACCAGCAACTTCATACTCACCCCCCCCTTCCATGGCCTTATTGTGGATCTTTGCCAAAAGCCACTTATCAACTCATGGCATCTGATTTACACTAGTGAAGTTCTGATTTTGGTGAGCTCCAGGGGACTAGAGACCTGCTATTCATAGTGGTTTAATTTACTAGTGTAAACTAGGCTTGTGTTTGTGAGTGGGTAGGATGGACAATAAACTTTGTGAATTACATCCCTTAGTCTCCATCAAGCAACTAAAAGTATAAGTTTTCCACATGCTTCCAAGGATGTGAACTTTTGGAAGGACTTTGCTTGGAGTCATGTGCTTTGCAATCTTTGTAACAATTACTGACAAATCCACTTTGCTAAGTGGTGTTTCATTAGTTAAAAATCATGGACAGCGTGGTGCTTAATATACATTGCAAAGGTCTAGGGCAGTTTACCACCTGCAGACCTCTGCAGGAGGTAGAAGACAACTAATTTTCAACCCCCACAAACTTAATCCAGTACAAACTTAAATACAAGTAATATTTGATCATTTGAGTAGCACTCTTTCAGAGTTTTATAGGAGAATGTGCACCTTTGTTTTGAATTAATTGGGATCAACAAGACTTAGGAAAATTTGCACCTTCTATTAATTCTTTTCCCCATTACTGTTTTCCTAGGGCCAGGGCTTTGACTGCTCCATTGGCAATTGACTTGAATAAAAACACATTTTTATGTGGTGAGTATCTGGCACTTGTTGCTTTTAGACACTAAAGAGAAGACTGGTTTATAAGGAGACTTAGGTCTCAACCCTGCAGAAACTTATGCATGTTCATGACTTTGATGTCAAAGGGAGTGGTTTACCTGCACAAAGTTATGCCTATGCTTAATTCTTTGCAGGACTGGGGCCTTAAGGTTATGCCATATCCTTATGTGATGGTGCGTCTTTAATGAACTATATCTATAAGCCGCCACTTATAGAAAAAATGTGATTACTATTCCCTTTCTTCATGCACAAATGAGCAATTAAGACCACTGACAAGCTATAAATAAAATGATGGGGAAACTGCTGCAGAGTGATACTTTCCTCAAGATGAGGGTCACTACTGAACTATTTGGCTAAATTACCTGTTAATTCCTTAGTAGTAGTTCAAGCTGTGTTCTGTGCAAAACAACCCACATTTTGATGCATTTGTGACACACAATAAATGAATGAATTTCTGATTCATTCATTTATTAAGAAAACTGTAGTGAGACCCTGCTCTTAGAAGAAATCACTGTGTGATGAAGGTTTCAAACACCAAACCAGAAATCCTGCGGGCAGCACAGTACAGAAAATAACAACAGTTCCAAATGTATTTATTGATAAGTAGTAAGATGTACATATATTTTACAAGCTTTTAATATTAATTTACATTTTCTTAAATTATGTAGGCCCCAATAAACTAAACTTGCTAATACATGACAGAGACACTTGGCTTCAATTAAATTTCCAAAATGCTGTTATTGCTGGGAGTCATAATGCAATTTTGGCTCATGTCACTAAAGTTCCTCTTTAGAGATACTAAATACCATATTCATTTAAAGCATATGTTTGGTATAAGGTAGAGCTGGCTCCTGAATGAAAACCCTGGAGCTGGATCCAAGTTCATTGCTAAAACTTAGCCTTCCAGTCAAGGGCCAAATCCATGCGCACACAAATTTGGGATTTGGATTTCAAACCTCCCTCCTATCATGGCAGAAGTGTTTTGGATCCAGGATTTTTATATGGGCACATTTGCTTAGATTGGAACATGCTTTTGCACCTGTTTTTGGTGCATATATTGCTGCTTATACTAATAAAATCCAATTCTGGGAATCAGTCATCACCTATGTCTTTGTACTCAATCAGCATATGTTTCTAAGAGCTTTTTCACTGTATTTTTTTATATTGAGCTGTACTAACTTGCTCCCTATTATTTATGATATTGCTTACTCTGTGATTGAAATTGCACTATATTCATATCTTGCAAGTGCAGTATTAAAAGTGCCTAATGTTCAAGTACTGTACTCATTTTAGGTTGCTACAGTAACTGCAAAGGCACAATAGTCTATATTTTAATTGCACACAGTAAATGCAAACATAACATAGTGTTCATTTTGGGACTAGGGGTTGAAGGGAGGCGATTATTGGATTATATACATTGAATTAAAATGCACTCAAAGTCCAAATGACCAAAGCTTAATTTAGGTCCAACCATATCTATTTGGAACTGTCTGGTCTGACTAAAATATTTGCCTTGGTTAATCATGCCTGTAGTTCTCACGGAGGAAGCTTTATCAAAGTAAGTAAATACTATGAGATTGTAGTTAATGATAACCCCTGTGCTTCTTTTTCCTTAAGAGGAGTATATCTGTGCCTCTGGAAAGAGCTTTGGTATTGTGTATATGAAATATACAGAGCTTAGGGCTAAACCCTTAAGTGGGGAAGTGTCATAAGATTTTGTGAAGTATGTATTGTTGTTGATATTAAGATAATACATAAAAGCTCAATATTATCAGGGCTTCAGTGTGCTAGATGTTTAAAAAAAAAAAACAACCCAACATTTTAATCACTCTGAGCCATACCCCTCCCATGAGGTCATGATTTGATTTTGTAAATAGATGGCAGGCTATGGACTATTGCTTATGTCACTCTGTGTTACGTGCCTTTCAAAACATTGTTAATGGCCTTCAGTATATTTAAAATATCTTCACTTATAATAATGAAAACTAAATTTTTGACCACTTGGCCTAAAATTAAAATGTTATGTGAAATTTTATCAGGTAGTATATTGTAAGAATAAACTGCCTGTAAATGATTTTCAGCTATACAACTCTTTCAAGAAGAGGGGGGGAAAAGAATCCTAAAAATTCTTGGGTAAATAGGAGACAATTTAATATTTGGATAGACCAGTCTGAATGCTGTACACTATTCATTTAAAACAAGTGCCACGAGCATACCAGCCTGTTATATGCCAGTCATTCATACAAAATTCCAATGGAGGCAAAGAAATTTTTTCACTCAGTTAGAGTTTTGCCATTGACTCACGTGGGGCCAAGATTTCCTGTGAAGACATGCATTTGATATGGTCAATGTAGTTTAGTGTTGCTTATTTCCCCATAAGCACCTCCAGAGTAGAAATAGGTTGGCTTCACAGCAAAGAATGGGAGGACAGTACATCAGTATTGAGTTCTGTCCTTAGATATGATATAGAATGCCAAGGGCATCTAACGTGACAATCTCTCTGCCCAGGCAGAAGGGGTGGGTGCACATGGGCTGTCAGTATCAAGGAAGAGCAATTTCCATCCTCCGCAATAAAGTCATTAACACTTTTAGTTGTGTCATGACATTGCAATCTGTGGGGTGAGAGGACTACAGTGTGGAATGTGATGCTGTATGCTCTTCCTAAACAGGGCAAAGTATAAAAGCAAATCTCGAAGAGTGAATTTCATTTTACGTAAATAGCAGATGCTCTCTGAAGTTTTTCTGTATGTGAGAATGAAGAAAGTTCAAGATGTTAAGCAATTGCGTTAGCTTCGAAGGTTACGGTCCCCAATATTTCAGCCTCCCAAAAAACTCTTAACTTGCCTCATACAATCAGTGGAACTAGTCAGAAACCACATAAAAACCACAAACTTTTCTTTATTTAGTTTTTTTTTAACTGCAACATATTTAGCTGCTTTTGATGCAGTCCTGCTCTTCAATTGAATTTGAAATTTGGTCATGTCAAAAATTTTCACAACTCTTGGTTTATCTACATAGTTGTTAACCAGAATTACATTGTAACACACAAACATGGTTGTCTTATGTCTTTAAGGCACAACACATCATTTATGCATGTTTCATTTGCCAAACTTATAAAAGAGACAATTGTATAACCCTTCCCTACAACCCCCCCCAAAAAGAAAAATTGCATCCACTTCCAAAAATCAGCTGCTAATAAAGTCACAGTAAATTATTTTCATCAATAATTTACACAAATTAGAGGTCTAGACAAGATTGTCATTATACAGTCTGAGTGCATTCCAATTCAGATTTTCTGGGTTAGGTAGGCTAAAGTCTGGTTCAAACCTCAGTGCTGAGAGTATATCCCATATTGAGGAATGTTGTCGACCACCACCTTGTCGGTCAGAAAACGCATGTTCGTGCTTTGTCAGCGTGAGTTCTTTATTCACTCCCGTTAGGGCTCATTTGGTGTGTACCAGCAACTTTCATAGTTTTTATTCATTTAAAACGTTGCATATATAAGACCATAGAGCTTCCTTATGTAGCGCTAACATTTTTAACTCGATTCAGCAATCTGAATTCTTCATTTTGGAATTTTCATTCCAAATATTTCTTCCCTTCTTAAGACAATTCATATGTGTTAAGCCAGAGGCATCGAATCACACATAAAAATTCAGTGTACTTGAAATATAAAAAGGCTCGCCAACTATAGAACACAGTTACAAATACTCTAGTTCCAGTGCTTGATGTAGAGCCAAGAGGTCCGAATGACTTGATATCCTCCAGAAAGGCATGTTGTGCTGCATGTGTCAGGAGAGGAGAAGTGAGGGAAAAATGAACACATTATATACATCAGAAGGCACACAACATATGAA
The DNA here is from genome assembly GCF_049634645.1 of Pelodiscus sinensis. Lineage (NCBI taxonomy): Eukaryota > Metazoa > Chordata > Testudines > Trionychidae > Pelodiscus > Pelodiscus sinensis. The sequence goes on along the minus strand of NC_134713.1, from coordinate 95,369,310 downwards.
TACCGTTAAACTCACAATATATTTTGTGTGGCCTGATGTTTGTTAGTGAAAGTCTGACAATCAGACCAAAAATAGATGTGCGCTTTCTTCTTAGAACTAGGAAGAAATAATCAGACAGTCTGTTTCACAATTTGCACTGGAAATAGCCCAAAACTCAATGAATGCAGTTCACTCACTTGCTACTATGGAGTTTAATAGTAATGGAATAAGAAATCACTATTTATTTGTACTAATTTATTACCATTTAAGAAAGTTCAAGTCCCATTTTTAAAAGAAAGCCCCATATGTAAGAGACAAGTATATTTTGGGGGGAGGGAGAGTCTAGCTGTGGAAAAACTCTTCTGGAGAGAAACTTTCAAAACACTAGGTTAAATAAAGATGCTACAGGAAGCATCTATGTCGGTAGATGCAGTATAATGATTTACAGATTTACCCATGCCAAATCACTCCTTGAAGGATGCTACTGCTGGATATTCTAGCTAAATAGATCCCTGGAGCTAGGTAAGAACTTACTTTTGCTAAGTTCAGATCGATTTATTAACTGGTATGTTCAGCTGTTCCTCCGAAAACCATATCTAGTCATGCAAGTACAGCTACAGTTAGAAACATGCCAACTGCCCAAACCAACCACCTGTGTTCAGCACAGGCTATAAGAGACCCATCACCAGTACTACACCTCTATAAGCAACCATTTGGAATGAACATTTTGATTCTGCTTTATTATAGCTTAAAATAACACATAGCACCCATCAAAATATTAGAAAGATTTAAGTTTTGCTACCCTTAATGCTAATTCATGGTTTTTCTGGTTACAACTCAGGAGGCAAAGAGCACGATGTTTAGAGGATAGCTTTCCCACATTAATAGGTGTTACGGTGGAATGCAAAATGTGTTGACATCCGAAAGATTCCCAACTTGTTGTTTTCTCAGATATTGACTATTTAAATTGCTTATGTCACACTTCTTGTCTTTGAAAAACTGTGCGCTGCAAACATTTTTACTTATACAGGTTGAAGAAACTGTTTCTATTTCTGTGTTCTCCTTTTGCAGAAATGTTTCTTGAAACTAGCTCTTTTAAAATCAATAATTTCCCTCTTAGAATATTCTAACTTTTTTTCTTCATAGTGGTAGAACTTTGGCATAGATATTTTGGTGGTTTTCTGCATTCTTGCCAATAGTGCTCATTCTCATTTCCACATGTGTTGTTTTAACCAAAACCCCTCTTACTTTATTACTACTTTATTACTTCTGTTGTATCATCTTGTTATGTTTCTTTTGCCTTTTCCCCTCCAACAATCATTTAAGGTTTTATTGGGGAGGAGGCAGGGGTACATTTCTTACTCAGATTGTCATAAAACAAATGCTAGAATCCAAATAGCTTATTTTAATTCAAGTGTAGATCTTATCGTGCTCTTGGTGCCTCTGTGTATTGAACTTATTTGCCAATCTGCAACATTAGCAGCAATGAAACAGAAAGGCTTTCATTAGTATCTGTGTATCACACCAACATTTCATAAGACAGGTTACCTTTTTTGCTGCCTGTTCTTCTTCTACACCATCCCCAATTACAACATATACTACTTTTCTGCCAAACCTTTGCATTATTCGTTCAAAGCAACTTTCTTTTCCTGGAAGATAAATGAGATAAAAGTTCAGAGTGAAGTTACCTGATTAGCTGCATGCTCCTCATCGCGTCCATCTCCAATCACAACATAAGTTATGTTAGTGCCAAATCTGGACACTATACGCTCAAAACAGCTTTCTTTGCCTGAAAAACAATGCACTACTTATTCAAGCCATCATGTGAGTTATCCTGAAGCTTTACAAAGGGTTAAGTGAATTTTATTAAAAAGTGTGCATTTTTGGCTTGTTTCATAGATACAATGAGCAAAAAGGCAGTTGAATTCCTTTGGTCAGACTAAGCAGATTTAGTTGATTATTAGATCACATACCTAACCTTAGGTAGAGGTTTTGGCTGTAACAGAAGGATGTTATTACCACCATTGTAAAACATAAAATGTCAATAGTTCCAGATTATTTTAAACCCTTCTTCTCCCTCCCCTAAGGGACAGTACCAGTCATTTAAAATGTATTTACTGCAGGGCGAAGAGCTGTTGTGATGGGAAGATGAGCCCTGAATGCTAGAGAGAAAAATAAAAGGAAGTAGAAGGTTGCAGAGAAGGTATCCCTGAAATGTGCCATTTTGCAGAAGTGGATTCAGCAGGCTCAGCGAATGACAAGAAGGGTTATGATTAGGAAAATATGGTGTTAGAACTGCTGAACTAAAAGGACCAGATTAGAGAGAGAGCTAAGAGCCAGCTCTTTTAAACGTCTTTAGCAGCACAGCCCACCTGAAAGGATGCAGTGAGAGGGGAGTACTGTTCATTGTATCCTTAGAAGGGATGTAGCAATGGGCACAGTTCTCCTACATGCCAGTCAACAATTCTCTTTCTGTGCCAGATTTTGCCCATAGATTCTGCACAGATGGTGCTACTCCGCTTCAAATCTTAGTGTGGCCTAAATACTATTGTTGTCTGACTGCAATTTGCACACTAGTGTACAATGTGCAGGTTGCCATAAGTATGATATTGGTTTACTGTAAGTTAGGCTATTTGATATGCTGAATTCTTTGAGAGTTTTAAATGATTTGGTGCATCTTCTTCCTATGGAATGATGTAGCTAATTAAGTTATCAAAATATCCATTTTTCTCTGTTGCTGAAAGGCACATCTAAAAACAATCATAGTCATGACACTTTGCCAGTGAAGTCCTATCAATTCTATTTCATCTTATTTAAGCATCTGGAATAGATGAATTGTCAGATATGAACTCTTCCAAATTTATTAGCTGTTTAAAAGTCTCTAAAATGGTGATTTCCCTTAATTGACAACTATGACAGCTATGATTCTCAATGTTCAGATGCAAGTTTTTCTGAAGGAAATTCTCCCTAGATTTTTCAAAAGAAATTTGGTGGTTCTATGACTTAAATATGAGAATCATTTAAGAACTTTTAATACATGCTTTCATTAGTTGGAAACCTTCATTCTTTCCCCATATTCTATATTCGCAGGCCATGCATTGGAGTTAGCATTTTCAAAGGAGTCTTAGAGGTGCCTTTAAAAATCCAAACCTAAATTTTATTTTGTAGATTATAATCTTCAAGATTATAATTTGTCACTATATATAATAAATAACTTCTTGTAAGTCATTTAACAGACCCGAATAGTATTGGATGACTGAAATTGGTGTGTATGAAATGAAGATCTTTGTTTAGAATACAAATTAGCTGGGTCTTTCAATATTGGTGAGATGTCTGTAAAAATGCAGGCTCCTAGATATACATTATGTAGTTCCAGTGCATTTTAATATCTAAGACTGAATTCAGTTTGAAGAAAGTTAGAGGGAAGACCTGCCTAGAGCACCCCTTTGTGGCATGCCATGGCATGATAGACATTCCTGCCTCACTTTTGCCTTCCAAAGTCCCAAGTAACTACTCTTCAGATTGTCGTCTTATAATATCCTTTTTGCGGCTGGTTTATTAGAAAACCTCAAATTGGATTTCTGTTTTGCACATTTTCCACTTCTTCCCCAAATCCAACCAGTTATGAAAACAAGATATCTTGTCATTTGATGAAACACATACATAGTGGCTTTTTCAATTTCCCCAGTTGGTTAATCACCCTGGTTTTTGTACCAGGACAGCCACCACAGCTCTTCCAACTGAAGTATAATCTTGCTCTTCCCAATGGGAACTCCTTAGTGTAGCCTCTTCTCAGGCTGGACACAGAGGAACTGTGAAAAGGCCAATCAGCACTAGAGATGTCAACATGTAAGCCGTTTGGTTGCCCCATTTGTTCAGCTCCATCTGGTCAACAGCTCTGGCTCTGTACCAGCAGGCACCTTCCTCTGCTGCTAATCCTTCCTTCGCAGCCTTCTCCTGACCCTGGCTATATATTGCTTTGGGGAAGTCAGCCAACACAAACCCCTCTATGCACTCTTCTGGCCTTCAACTGTCCCTCAGAAAACATCATCTGCTTCTTTCTAGGTCATTCCATAGTCCCTGGGCAGTTCTCATTTGTCCCCATTTCCCACACAGGCAGCTCTGACCCATCAGTCTTTTTCTTTTCTGCTCTACAGCCCCCAGCCCTCTTAACTGTCCAAACTAGAGGCATGCAGATAAAGTGCAGGTGTATTTGCCCTGCTTCCCCTGAAGGCCAGTGTCACTGTGTGACAGTTATATATTTAGATTATACATATTCTATATATAAATAGTGGGATTAGAAGTACTCCTAACAAACAGATGTTGACATTTCTTAACAGTATTTAAACAGGCAAGAGGCAGTGCACAACTTATTTTCTGCCGAACATTCATACTATCAGAGAAATAGCTCTGAATCCATTAATAAAAGGAGGAAAAAACACATGATGAAGCAAATACAATCTTTGAAGACTAAAGAATAATTTTCTTACCTATTTTGGTTGCACTGTAAATATTTTCAATAGGAAAAGCACCTCCTAAACTGTACAGCAGGACTTTTGCAAGTGCTGGGATAAGTTGGGTGGTTGTTACCAAAACGTTTACACAGTTACTCCTGAAGGGAGAGAAATAGTTCTTGAATCTGCATAATGGTACATCATTGCAAAAATTGCACAGTTAATATTTTGCTAAATAAAACTGGCCACTGAGGATGGCAGTCAGGATTTCCTGACGTCAACTGTTAATCCAAAGGCATTACTATTACTTAAACAGCACTGAGAATAGTTATACTATAAATCTTTCTTGGCAAAAATCTTTCCTTTGTCAAAGGTGTTTCTGTTCTGGGCAAGTGTGCAGGCCTGCAGCGCTGTCAAAACTGGCTCCCTTTAAGATGTGCCCAAATAGATGCTCAAAAATGGAAACTCCCACAATCACTAGTTGCTTTCAAAAATTTAGGTTCCAATGTTTCCAAAACATTCTCAGACTGACAATTATCGGTGACTTACAAACAATCAGAGTTAATAGGGGGAAAATGCTTTGTTGTACCTGTCTTACAGGAAGGACTGGGATAACATAGAAATTCATATTTTTTCACCCAAGAATCATAAATTAATAGTGGCCTCAAAATGGAACATCACATTCTTGGTATGTCAAGACTGAAAAGAGCAATCTTTACAAAAGGGAGGAGGAGAAAAACTAATCAGTGATGAAACTCTGAAGTTTTAAATGTCATGGCAGTGAATATACTACCAGAATCAGAACACTACAGGCAGTCCCCAGGTTACGTACAAGATAGGGACTGTAGGTTTGTTCTAAAGTTGAATCTGTATGTAAGTCGGAACTGGTGTCCAGATTCAGCCGCTGCTGAAACTGACCAGCAGCTGACTACAGGAAGCCCGAGGCAAAGTTGCTCTGTCCCGGGCTTCCTGGAATCAGCCGCTGGTCAGTTTCAGCAGCGGCTGACTTGGGGACGCCTGGGGCAGAGCAGCTGGGGTGCTGCTGGGTTGCTCCAGTAGCACCGCTCCTCGGCACTACTGGACCAACCCAGCAGCACCCCAGCTGCTCTGCCCCAGGCGTCCCCAAGTCAGCCGCTGCTGAAACTGACCAGCAGCGGCTGAATCAGGACCTGGAGCAGAGCAGCTGGGGTGCTGCCGGGTTGGTCCAGTAGTGCCCAGAGCGGGCGCTGCAGGACCAATCCGCAGCGCCCCAGCTGCTCTGCCCCAGGGTCTAAAACAAAAGCCTGGTCTGCTGGGAGGGGGGCACACTAGCCGCGCCCCCCCCCCCAGCAGACCAGGGACACAGACAGCAGAGCCGCAGCGGCAGCGGGGTACCGCGCCTCTGAGGCTTTGCTCTGGCAAAGCCTCAGAAGTGCGGGAACCCGCCCGCTGCTGCCACTTCAGTCGCGGTGCCTGTGGTCTGCAGGGGACCGTCCCCAGCAGACCACAGGCACCGCGACTGAAGCCGCAGCAGCGGACAGGTTCCCGCGCTTCTGAGGCTTTGCTCTGGCAAAGCCTCAGAAGCGCGGGAACCTGCCCGGTGCCCCGGTCTGCTGGAGACTGTCTCCAGCAGACCAGGGGCACGGGAGCAGCTTACGAACGGGGCTTTCTTGCCCCGGAGCTCGCAGGTAGCAATCCGCTACCTCGACCTCCGGGGCGAGAGAGCCCCGTTCGTAAGTGCGGATCCGACATAAGTCGGATTCGCGTAAGTCGGGGACTGCCTGTACTTGACAAATATTTAAACATCGCTGACTGGACTTCATGTAATTGGCAACAATTTTCCAACAATCCATTATTGCTTAAATGACAATAGCATTTTTTAATATTCCAGTTTAGCTGCTACTTACTTTTTTTAAAAGTAAATGTTTAAAATAATTCATTTTGTTCTGTTCCCTGAACACTGGTTCATTTTTCACCCATGTTAACTCTTGAAATGGCTCAATGTAGCTCCATGTTGTTCATTTCCATGGTTTTCTGTTTGCAGTATTGATTAGCTCAGAGGGAACATGCACCACTTTGTGAAGAGCATCTCTTAAGAGCCAGCAATGATGGTTATTTTTATTTCTTAGAGATGGGAATGGTGGGTTATAATTACTTTGGCTCAACAGCTAGTTGCTCTAAAGAAAAGTGTACATGTATCCAGGGGTCTATTTATGCTTCAATGCAAGTCCATGGTTAATGGCACAGGAGTTAGAAGTAGATCCTGGATTTGTTAGCCTACAGCTGGAGTGTCTACACATACCTCATTTTAGGAACTACTGAACCTTGGGTCCCAATATGGGGTTCCATTGTCTATGCACATTATGCAGCCTGAGTATAGCCCAGACTTCCTCGTGACCTCGCAAAATGTAGCTGCATTAGTCTTTTGTTCATTGAGCTGTGTGGGAAAATTTAACTGTCCCTCCCCAAACTTGACTGCTTAGAGAATAAAGTCAGCTCATGGGCCACGATAGGTGGACTTCCAGAACATGAGTCTTCTGGGGCTGTCTCTACCCTGAATCAGCATAGAGCTTGAACCCTGGGTCTTAGCTTGATGCAGGGGTGGACTTTCTACCCATATGGTGTTCTGAGACCCTGAGTCAGAGTGATTTGTGTGTAGATGGAAGGGGGGCTTAGGCATGAGCCTGAGTTCAAACTCCTTGGCTCACACAACAGTGTAGCCATGTCTGCAGGAATGTATCGACCTCTTGAGCTCTGAGCTTGTGTGCAGATGCCACTATGCAGAAACACATGATAGATAGATTCTAAAATTTAGAGGACATAATTTTAAGATGAAGTTCATTTTAGGCTTACATTAACTGTAGGCAGTTAATATACATTTAAAGAACTAAAACCTGTTAACTTAATGGTTTCCCTCCTTCACTTGTTTGTTATATTATAGGGTTGCTTATGAAGGCTTTTCATTACATGTATTTTTAATACAGAATAAATTAATATGAATGTTACACAAATACATACCTAGTGCTAATAATTGATAATGATTTAAGTGCATTTGTCAACCAGGAGTCTGTCAGAGCTTCAATCTCTGCTCTTAACTGCAGCCATGCATCCCTTTTAGCAGGGCCAAGGAGACCTTATATATAAATGAGTAAGGAAAAACAAATTAAACTATGCTTTAGCTGAAGCATACAGATGTTGTAGTAACTTACTCTATTTTGAATTCTGCTTTTTTTTAAAGGTTTGATTAAACAAATCCACTGAAGCCAATGGAAAGATTCCCATTGACTTCAGTGATGAGTGGGTTTTACTTCTCCCCAATGTGGATGTGTAAGGCTCTAGGACTTTTTGTTTGAAAGATACCTGAGCTCTCATTAATAACCAGTTTAGATACCCATATGTGTATGTATGTGTATTTACAAAGTTAGAAGCTGGAAAGTCCTACTTCATTTCTCCATCAATACATAACTTTTCCCAATGGTGTGTTTTTTTCCAAAGCAATTAGACTATCTCCTCTTTTATTGCAAGGGTATCTACAGCCTAACACCATACATCCCACTGAAATGGTAGCCCCATTTATCTCTGTTATTGTTCTCTAATAACTTCCAACCTTGGTATCTGAAGCTGTTGCAGCCTTGAAGTATTTGTAGATTTTATGACACCTTTCCTCTAATCTTGTCTGAGAAACTTATAAAAGCTTCCCTCCAACCTCTCAATAGTCCTGCTTAAATAGGAAGAGCCAGATTTTCTAAAGTACACAGTTGTTGCAGAACATTTGAAAATCTGATAACTTAGCTCAGTCAGGTTTCTTTGTCAATGGCTCTTTTGAAACAAGACCACATAGTGAGGAAAAAATGTTACAGAAGATGGAGGGAGTAGGATAGCTGTGTGAATTGGCCACAAATGGTGGAATATATTAGATAATCAAAGTACAAACAATGTTTATGGGGCAAAAGAAAAATACATATAGAATATACTATGCATACAGACTTCAGAGTGATACCAGTTATAACAACCATCTTTAGATTCTTACACATTGGCTCAGTAACAGGTTGTGGGTTTTTTTTAATGGCACAGAGAAAGTTAAGAATTCTAGAACCAATAGTAGCTTTTTTATGAATGTTTAGTAAATCCATAGGTTTACTTTTTTCTGGTATTTTAAATGTATAAAATTCCATTTCAAAATAGTAATAACATGCTGAACAAGATGGTGGCTTGGAGCATCATTAACTTCTCAGGTATTTTAAGCTGCTTTATCTCAACACCTGCAAATGCTCTATCTGCTTCATTTTCATGTAAATAAATACTTTTAACTAATAAAAATGCAAAGGCAAAGATATGTCAGTCTAATTTTCAGTGAAATGTCTACCATGGTGACCAACACTCACTGTCCACATCATCCTCACTCATGATTTACATTTCTGCCAGAGAGACTTGGTTACAAAGCAGTGCCAAACCTGCCTGTTTTTGTTCACACCTAAGTTTTAATTTTAGAATATGCCCTGCATGAATCTCAAATGAAGTGAGTCTTATTGTAAAAGTCAAGAACTTCATTGGGATCCTCAGCCTCACACAGGCCTGGGCTTTCCTTCCCCATGGCGTTTGGAACAGGGGACAAGTGACAAGACCATGTCATCTTGGAGTGGATGACTGATCTTGGTTTTTCAGAGTGGGGCTGGCTGGACTGCTAAATCATACAGGAGGAATATTCTGGATTGATTCAGCCTTCTTTCGCAGCAGTAGAATGATAGTATCTCTACACTGCATTCCTCTTTCCCGAGAGGAATGCAAATGCAGGTGAGCGAAATTGCAAATGAAGCAGGGATTTCAATTTCCTGAACTTAATTTACATAATTGCGTCGAGCTGCTATTTCTAAAAAAATGCTGTGTAGACACAGTTATTTTGGGAAAAAACCCTTCTTTTGAAATAACCCTTAAGCCTCATTTTATAAGGAGTAAGGGTTATTTCAAAAGAAGGGTTTTATCTCGAAATAACTGTCTACACAGCGTTTATTTCGAAATAGTGGCTGGATGTGATTATGCAAATGAAGTGCAGGAAATTCAAATCCCCACTTCATTTGCAATTTCGCTCACCTGCATTTGCATTCCTGTCTCCAGAGAGGAATGCAATGTAGACATACCCCTAGTAAAGATGCCCTCATCTTGTGAGAGGTCAGAAGTTTCCTACTAAGACAGGTAAAGTTAGGTGGGGGTGTCTGGTACAGATTTAAAGGGAACAGCAGCAGGACTCAAAGAACCTTTCTGGCTTCAGAGCTACAGCATGTGGTGGACTAACGTGACTGTCTGCCAGGGGCTCTCGCCAATGGGGTTTGGTGGTAGCCACCCTCTCTAGCAAAAGAGGAGGATGGGGGAATAGGCAGTCGTCTTCATGCTGAATCTACCAGCATGGCGGAAGCAGGAGGACACCTGAGCTGTCTCCTAAAAATCATCTGAAGTGGTTGGAACAGCCAGCAAGTCCATGGGACTTGTGCAATTGTGTTGGAAGGGTGAAATTCTAATCACACTGAACTCCACTGGAATTTTGCCACTGATATCAATTGGGCCAGAATTTCACTCTAAGTATGCTGCTAACACACTTCTCTGCAGTGTCCCCTAGAAGTGGTATTCCAGCAGTCACTCTTTGTAGCAGAATATCTTGCCCAACTCCAGCATGGTCATTTTATATTACATTTTAATAGCATGAATTTCACTGAACTGAATGTTCATGTAGAGATTCAAAGAGTACAGTAAAATAGCATTAATTACCATAATCATACAGTAACTTATTCAAAATATTATCGAGTTACATTGAATGTGCCCTACCCTTACCTCCTATGTTGTTCTTGTAAGTATTATACAATTCTTTTACTCTTCTGTAACGGAAAGCCAGCTTCCTCATCCAGTCAACCCCTCCTCTTACACCTGTTGGCAGACAAAGGTTTGCACTACTTGCAGCTGCATGGAAGCCATCAGTTGCAAAACTGTAGGTACTGCAAACACCCAAAATATATTAAAAATAAATACAATATATTCCTGTAAAAAGATCAACTTTTCTAATCTTTGCAAAAAATAAAATTTTGAAAAAGAATACATCTTACCTTAGATCTTGTCCATTATCATCAGAAGAAACATCATCTATATGAACTTGATCACATTCCTATTGAAAAATTCAATTATAAAGATAACTTGTTATAAAGGTTCATGTATGTGTTAATGCTTCCCAATATGGGTTTTTTAAAATACAGGTATTACTGAAACACCTTTTGCATAGCTTTGGTTATGCCAGAAGATGGCAGTGTCTGCATGCTTGTAATCTCATAATCATGACAAAGTTTTCTTTCTAAACAAAAGAAATTTCAGCTCCTCCGACACTACTCAAATTGAGTTACAACGGTGTTCCCAAAGAAAGTAACAGGATACGTGGTACTTGAATTTGATTTTTGGACAGCAATTTTTTAAAACCCTCTCCTAGTCTCTCTCTGATGTGTTGTAAAATTTTTGTTAACCTAGCATTTCAAAATCAGTTCAGACCATTGTTCTACAATCTCTATAAAAACCTGTAATGGGTGAACCTCAAAGATTTGTCATTTCTGTTAAGCATCTGGATTTTTGGAGGCTTATCAAAGTCTTATCTGAACTTACACAAACCTTTGGTTTGGAAATCTCACAAAATCAAGTTCTTAAGGGCTCCACTACTTCCTGGTTTTAACTGGGCTAAAAAAACCCCACAGAAACAGCTTGTTCTGTAGTGTTTGAATACATCCAGTTTGGGGGTGGGGGGGCGGGCGGGGCAGGGGAGGAATGGGCAGTATGGAACATACAGAGAACATATCTGATTTAAAAAACTTAAGGTTTTGCCATTATTCACAGCTGTTATGGACAAAAGCGAATTTGGGATTAAAAAATACTCTACACGTACACAAGTACTGTGTCAATTTTACATTTGTTTTCTGTACCATAGTTATAGTACATTATCTGGAGGACATGTATGAATTTAGTTGTTTAGAGATTTTACCTGCATATATTTAGTGATACGATCATAAGAAAAAATAATCAGAATTTTATGAAATTTAGGATTAAAGGGTTATGCTGAAAAACAGTAAAATTATGTCTAATTATTTAAAGGATGAGGGACGATTTTGAAAATGGATTCACGCCCTCTACTGCTGTAACTCTTATGCCACGCTTTCCACTTATGGAACTGCATACCCTTAAATGACTGCATACCCTTAAATGACAAGTTCTCAATCATTGTGAAACAAAATCACCAGTCAAGCTGTGCACATTTTAGAAGTCTCAAAGCTCAGTCTAGTATAATTGCTAAGAAATTTTAAAATCTGAAGAAAGAAGAAATTTCAGAATATTCACATTGAAAACTGAGAATTTAAACTGGGAAGACAGCACATGGAGTTAGAGATGTATTTGTTCAAATTTCTCCAAACCTTAATATCAACAGTAAATATCATGATTTTTTTCCAATACAAAGTAAACCTGTTAAAAATCAGATTACACTTTTAGAATCAATTTGTGGACAAAATTAGTGCAGACTACATAGTTTAAATCTCATTTATGATTCACCATTGTCAAATATCCAAAAGAATTAGCTTCCACATTCTACTTGTTTTGGCTTAAACCAATCCTGTAATTGACATGGTAGTGTTAAGAACGCAAGAGCTGCAAAATTTACTCATTCTTCTCTCCTTGGGAAAGTGTGTAGTTTTGCTCTAAGTGGAATGGAATTATCCTAGTGTGCAGATTATTACACAACATACTATTTTCCCTAGGGTCCATATTTAAGTTTGCACAAACTTATGCTGAGGAAATAAAAAAAAGCCATTTTAAACAGGGTTGGTTTTTTCTGAGTTTTTAAAAGTTCAGATAACCTGCATCTTTGAATTTATTTTTGACTAGACCTCTGAACTTCCTAGTTCTGATGGAGATTAGCAAAACACTATTGGAATGTAGAGCCTTAAAACCTCTCTAAGAAAATAGAGATGTGGCAGGGGGATGTTAGAGTGGGGAAAAATGAGTGCCAGATGCAAATAAAGGAGCTGTTCTCTTACTCTCTTGCCTTCACTGTTGTTTGTGCGTATGGAGACATGCCTGTGGAAGACATCACACAGTTGTTTCTCGTCAGGCTAGTATCAGACTCCATATTACACTGGGACAGATTCTGATACCTTTACTCACGTTAAGCAGTATCATATTCTAGAGCAACTCCATTGATTTCCGTGGGATTGGTTATAGAATTGCAATCTGACCTGTGAGTTTGTGTACCTTTCATTTCCTCACCATGCAAAAAGTATGAACGAATAAAAAGGAGTGTCCATATCTGTTCAATGTTTGTTAAACTGTGCAGCTATTTTATGAGTACTACAATTAGAGTACATTTTTAGTACTAGAAAATAGATTTATTTGGAATGGAACCAATAATTGGCACATAACCAACACATAAAATTCCAGAGACTAACTTAACTGCAAAATTGAATATGAAGGGATGGCAAAGCCTCAGCCATTTTGTTCTACTTTGAATTTGTATCTAACATCTTGAAAACTATATCCAAATTCACCAATTTATGGGGAGGAAAGAAAGAGGGTCCAAGAGCATGCAGTTTTCTAACTTCCTTGCTGCTTGTCTTTGCCAAGAGGGTTTTTCAATTTCCAGTATCCCAGGATCAAAATACACATGCTTTTACAATTCCCTTTCCTCACTGATTCTATGGCTCATCCTTTTAACCAATTGTCTCTGAGCTATACTCACATGGTTACTTGCCATCCCCCTCTACCTTTTTTGGTGCATTACTGAATACTCACAAGGGAGACCTTAGAGCTGATTAATATGCTATTTCTAGTCTATCAAAATATTCCTTTCTTCTTGATTTTTAAAACATTTTAAATAGTCACACTAGACCAACGTATTTGTAAATTTAAATAAACTTTCATACCAAAAATGTCCAAGTTCAACATAAACCAAAGTCAAATTGGGTACAGGTTTTTAGTCAGTTCCCTCCCATTCCCAGTCGAAACAATGAGCATGTTGCACAAGATTAGGAGATTGTAATTTGTTCATAGGAAAGATGGGATAGAAATGGGGAAAAAAGCTCTCTGATAATTGTAAGGTAAAATACCTTTTCACAACAGCTACAGTACTGGCTACACTCAAGTCACAGTGGGTCACTGGCTGTGCAAGTTCAAAACTAAGAAAGATAAAATATATTTTCTATTACTGTGTGTGTACAGAATTAGTCCAGGTACAATAACTGACTTTTCTTTGCAGTAATATTTATTTTAAACACAACTTGGTGCTGTTATTTACCCGTAGGAATTTTTAGAGCTTGAAAATTTTACTGAAAGTCCAGAGCCTATGAATTGTCAATAAAAAATTATCCTCTTGGAAGGGATAGTAATTTCATTATCCAGTAAAAACAGTGACTCACTGCACTGAAAACAAAAATGCTATTATACTGCATATATTCAGCACTATACATTTTCAGGATGTACAGAACCACCCATTTCATGTACATGCCCCGATCTCTATTAAAACTGGACTGAATTGCTTGCCAAGTTTTGAGGTTTATTTAAACTGCTACCTGAACTTTCCCCTCTTTTATGTGAAAGAAAAAAATAGCACAAGGTTGATTTTTTTTCAACATGAAAAAAGTAAATGTATAGATCTTTCATACCTCATTACCTTTGCTGCTCTCTAAACCAATATTATATATTTATATTCCTTTAAACTGTATGAATTTGGCTTTCCTGCAGCTTGTGAAAAAATGACAACAAATAGCAACAGACTATTTTACTGTTGCATACATACAGGACCCAAATCCTAATTTGTAGACCCTGATTTGTGCATGTAGTGGTGGGGAAAGCACTAGAACTGAAATACTTTCTACCAACATTTCTCTGTCATCCTTAATACTTCTGTAGGGAAACACACAGTTACATTTCTTACCTGTACAACAATCTTCTAATAAATGGAATTGCCACTAATTCAGACATTATTACTGGGTTGGCCCCACCCTCCTACCAGTCTAAAATGGCTTTGCTGCAAGAATTTTCTAGAGCATGCAGCCCCTGTATATAATGGAAGGCCGCAAACTATGTTCCAAATGATACTTTGCAAGCTCCCTAAAATTTATATTTCAAGAATGAAACAGCTTGAGAAAAGAAAAACCCAGCCTGAAATACCAGCAGAAGCTTTACTGACTAAAACATGGTTTACTAAGTTTCTGAGGACTTCCTCAATACATGGGAACCTCTGGGTTGGTGAAAATTATATGACAACAAATAGGGAGAGGGTAGTGCAGATGGCAATATTAAATAATCTGGATATTACTACTAGCAATTTTCAAATAGCGAAAAGGATAGAAAGGGTTAAGAAGATGACTAGATGGGCATGTAATCTAACACTGGCTACCTTCAGACTGTATTTCAATCATATGCTATTTTTGAGGATGAAGATAACAGGAATAAAGAGGCTCTAGTTCATGTATAACAGAGTGGCTCAGCTCCTCAGTTGATGAGAAAACTGGTGCTCTGCAATCTCCACCTCCCATTTCACTACCTCCAATGTCAATTGAAGGCCTTGGTTGTGATGTGTTAGACCATCAACAATTCAGGACCAAGTTATGTCTGAGACTGTCTCCCCATCCAAGACTGGTGTACTCTTCATGGCCAATGCATCCCAGGGCATATAATCTAGGACACAAAGCACGTTGAGAGTCATTTTGAAAAGCAGAGCTTGTAGAAGGAAGGACTAAAGGAAAATGGGCTAAAGAAAAGAATGACTGATTTCAGAACACCCCGAATAACCCAAAGTATCCAACGGTACTCAAGAAGAACCAGGAAAGAAAGGATGGGGACTCTAGTGGAGTTTTTAAAAAGGAGGAATTGCAGACTGGCCAATCATCATGAAGATCTAATTTACCTAATCAAGGAGCATTATTAAAGCTCTTGGGGTATGTCTACACTACCCCACTAGTTCGAACTAGCGGGGGTAATGTAGTCATCCGCAGTTGCAAATGAAGCCCGGGATTTGAATTTCCCGGGCTTCATTTGCATGAAGCGCGCCATTTTTAAATGCCGGCTAGTTCGAACCCCATGCCGCACGGCTACACGCGGCACAGAGTAGCTAGTTAGAAGCCTAATCCGAACTAGCTACTCCCATGCTGCGTGTAGCCGCGGGGCAGGGGGTTCGAACTAGCCAGCATTTAAAAATGGCGCCGGCCGGCTTCATGCAAATGAAGCCCGGGAAATTCAAATCCCGGGCTTCATTTGCAACTGTGGATGACTACATTACCCCCACTAGTTCGAACTAGTGGGGTAGTGTAGACATACCCTTAGAGAGCTGAAAGAGTCCCTTGACAGATAAAGGGATTCCATAGTGGCCAGCCTGCAGATTTTTGCACAAGTTGTCCAGACCCTTATCAACTCTGAGATGCACCAATTGATTTTCTGGAATTGTGGCTGCAGGAAAGGTGGAGAATCTTGTTGGCCTTCTGATATATTTCAAAACAGATCTTAGCTTTTTTTTTTTTTTTCCTTTTGGCCCTACTACTTTTTATAATACACATAGTTGGTTTTGCAATAGTGTTGAGGCTAGAAAATACTCAATTGTTTACAGACATTCAAGAAATTAAACTAATTTCATTGGAATGTAAAATTCTTGGACAACAATGTTGATCTACATCCCAAATTAAACTTCACAAGCTCTCTAAAATAGGAAAATGTTTTGATTTAGGCCAAACTCCAAAAGAAGCTTGAGTATGATTTTTAGGGAAAAACTATATACAGGCAGTCCCCGAGCTACGCGGATCTGACTTACGTCGGATCCGCAGGTACGAATGGGGCTTTTCTCACCCCGGAGGACGGGAGCGGCGGGACGCCCAGATGCACTGCGGTCCGCCGCCCCCATCACCGGGGCGAGAAAAGCTGCTCTCCGTCTCCCTGGTCTGCAGGGAGACGGGGAGCAAAGCCTTGGAGCACGCCCGCAGCGGGACAGCCCGAGCGCGCTTGAGCTGTCCCCCTGCAGGCGTGCTCCACGGCTTTGCTCCCCGTCTCCAGACCAGCAGACCAGGGAGATGGGGAGCAAAGCCGCGGTGCGCCTGGACTGTCCCGCTGCCCGCGTGCTCTGCGGCTTTGCTCCGCGTCTCCCAGGTCAGCAGACCAGGGAGACGGAGCAAAGCCGTGGAGGACTTGGGCGGTCCCGCCACCCCCGTCTCCCTGGTCTGCTGGGGGAGGGCTGCAGCTAGTGCCCCCCCCCCCCAGCAGACCAGGCTTTTCTTGCCTACCCCTGGGGTAGAGCAGCTGGGGGCTGCCGGGTTGGTCCTGCAGCGCCGCTCCGGACCAACCGGGCAGTACCACAGCTGCTCTGCCCCAGGCATCCCCAAGTCAGCTGCCGCTGAAACTGACCAGCGGCTGACTACAGGAAGCCCGAGGCAGAGTTGCTCTGCCCCAGGCTTCCTGGAATCAGCCGCTGATCAGTTTCAGCAGCAGCTGACTTGGGGACGCCTGGGTTTCTTATGTTGAATCTGTATGTAAGTCAGAACTGGCGTCCAGATTCATCCGTGGTTGAAACTGATCAGTTTCAGCAGCAGCTGATGCCAGTTCCGACTTACATACAGATTCAACTTAAGAACAAACCTACAGTCCCTATCTTGTATGTAACCTGGGGACTGCCTGTATATAAAACCTTAGTAAGAAAAAAGAGGAAGTGGTATTCTTAAGTAGAAATTACCCTGTTTGCTAAATCTATACGCTGACACATCTCTAAAGATGACAACTTCATTGGTGAGAAACGAAACTAAGCAAAGCTTTGGTGAATGGCTCACAGAGAAAACAACAAAGCCAATACAGCATGAAGATGAAGTTCCACTTTGGAAGAGGGAGCTGACTGGTGCCTTGAACACAGCATCAGACTGAAGAAACCGGGGCACATGCTAAAAGAGGGTTCTTATAGCTGCCACTTGAAATCTGAGCATGCTAGGACAAAAGTTCATTACAAAGAGAACCTAACCAATGCTTTGAAAAATTGATTTAGAATCTATCCTTTTCTCTGGGCACCAGAAGAAGAATATTGATCACATGCTTTTACATGGTCAAGTGATATCTCATTAAGACTGCAATAAAAGATGCACTACCTGAGGAATAGCCAGGGTTTCAGTTCTCACATTTCACACTGCTAGAGAAAAGAGGTAAAGCTCAGGTGAAGGACCGATCTTGGGACAAAAGGTTGAGGGTAAGGGGAATGATCTGAGCTTGGGACAATGAAGACTACATCAGCATGGTTCCTCTTAATTTTCTTATTGGCCGTGGAACCAAGGAAGTGACTATTACAAGAAACCTCACCCCCCAGTGGAAGGAAAATCCATCCATTCATCAAGTCTTTTCTCCCAGAATTTGAAGCAAAACATTGTCAATTTTGGTTTTAACCGGTGGTAAAAATGTCTACCTGGGGAAGGTATGCTGATCCAAATTAGAAGCGGATCTGTAGTCTTCTGTATGCCTATTCAGAAAAAAAACTCCCAACAACTGTGAAGTGGTTACATTCCATAATATCAGAACTAGACTCCGTGAGAGGCACACAGTGTTTAAATAGTATTGCTGATGGGTATGGTGGAACATGTTTAGTAGGGTGATGACATTGAGAATAAAGGGCTATGAATTAAACATGTTGACAATGAACTCATAAGTGGAAGAATTTGAATGAGTGAATAAAGGATTTGAACCTCCTTGAGAGACACCTGGATTAAGAGACTGAGGCTCATTATTCTTTTTACAACTTTTTCTGACAGTACAGATGATCTATGAAAATGGTAAAGGGTAGTCTGAAAACTCCCAATTTTCTTTTGGACTAAAAATAAACCTAAAGTGGATCCAGAAGCTTTTTGAACAAGGTTTAGTAAAGTCTATCTGTTGTATTAGCTGAGGGGAAGGAAATGGGATATTCTGTTAATGAAATAGTCATAGGCTTTTCTTTTTATATATGTACAACTGTACTATATTTTACTGACACCTTTCTTGTCTGGAGTCTTCAACCATAACCCCACAATACTCTTCAGAGAATGGGAAAAAATAATTTGCCCCTGAGTTTTCTTATCTCAAAATCAAAGTTTTTGAAACTGGAGATCTGGAGGCATCTTAGGGGTCTCAATTTCTATTTCTTTAGAGATATGAATGATGATTATGCCTAGATTGTTTAGGACTAAAAGTCTGTCGTTATGATCATAACTTGCTGATGAGAGAGCTTGAGTAGAATAATGAGAACTCTCCTTCTTTCTTGAAAAGAAAGGGTGGCTCTTAACCCTGAAAACATGAGAAAGTCACAAGGCAGGCCCCAAAAGGGGAGTTTAAGAGGAGGACATCAAACTCGTCTGTTCATATATCTTTTGGAGGCAAAAAGTGACCACTTCAGTTGAGAGAAAAGAGGTGGAAGGTAAGTGGGGTCTCTTCTCAGGAGTACATTGTAGACAGACAAATCTGCAGCATCAGAAAAACAAGCAGTGCGCAAAGAGCTACTGTAATGGACAGAGGCAACACATTGAGGATGTTCCCTGCTCTTCAGATAAATACGCTGATGCTAGAGAAAATTATTGCAGTATGACTGACTCTGATTGTTCTGTTAGACCGACCAACCTCAAAATAATGTCCAAGTGAAAAATACTAATATGTAACAAATCACTGGTGTCATGCTCTGGGATGAAACAGTCAATGTTACATTCTTTAGATTCTTACCTCCAAGTCATTAAAGAATAAATGTGTATCAGCGAGATTAAAAATCATTTCTTCCATTCGCAGGCCCAGTGTCACTGCCATTGGTGGATCCTTAGAAAATGAAAAATTAGGTTAGATATTTAATTACAATCAATTACAATTCATTCAGGTAGCAATTATTCAAAAGTTAGTATTCTAACATTTTGCAGTGATTTCTCAAACAAAAAATTCCAAATATTTGGCAACATAATAGTCTCCCAAACTAAGTGCTGGAAGCCTCTTCAGTGAGGACATGAAAAACTGGACTGGAAAAAACTCACAAGCTATTGTATTGTATACAGTAATGCTATATGGCGTGAGGGAGAGAACTTTTCAATGTCTAATGTCTATGTTTTGTGAAAACAAAAGCCAGTCGGAATCTTCACCCATCTTCCAAACAAATTTCACTTTAGAGAAATAGCCTCTGATTCATCTATGTATTTTTCCAATGCCAGTTCTCTTCCCCATAGTGTCTGCTGCTCCAAAAACATGGATTGGCCCAATTCATAACCACTATTTCAACTGAACACCTGTCCTTTGTCCCACATGATTTCACTATCTATCCTCCTTTCACTGCAGGCACCCACTTGACCAAATTCCAAAGTTTCCCTCCATTTGTAATTTATGCCTCCTAACAAATGCTGATCTCCAGTCCCCTTTCATTGTAGGCTCTCAGCCAACCTCATGTACTCTGTGGCACTATTGATTAGGAGGCCCACAATATTGGGAAAGCACATAAAGGTCTTTCTGCAACTCACAGGCTATGTCTATACTGCAGCCTTCTTCTGCAAATGAAGCACGGAGTAGAATATCACCACGCTTCATTTGCATAATTAATTAGAAGCCATTTTTGCGCAAGAGGCTTTTGCGCAAAAAGGAGCTGTGTAGAGGACTCCTTTTTGCACAAAAAACCTCTCTTGCGCAAGAGCCATTCTTCCTAAGAAGGCTGCAGTGTAGACGCAGCCACAACTAAGAGAGTTCTTTCTTTAATTCAAGTTGTAAAGGCACACTGCGGGACAAGGTCTGCAGCTGTTTGTGGTTATTATAGACAGGAGTTAGACTCTCCCTAGGTTAGGCTGCCACCATGCTCCCATTACAAGAGGATCAGATCAGCTTATAATTAAAAAAGAAAAACAAAATCCACGTTCATCTTGCTGATCACTAGAGTTTTCTGAAATCTTTTAAGTACCTTGAAGTCAAAAGACACATTATTTCTACAGACAGCAATGTTAACATCTGCTATCCCCTTGTCAACAGAATCACTCTCCACCACAAATCATCATTTACAGGCAGTCCCCGGGTTACGTACAAGATAGGGACTGTAGGTTTGTTCTTAAGTTGAATTTGTATGTAAGTCGGAACTGGTACATATTGTAGGGGAAACTCTAGCCAAACATTTCTCCAGAGCTCAGTTTTATTCTCCCACACCTCACTTCCCTCAGTCCTTTATTCTCAAGCTGAGGTGTCTGCTGAGAAAAGCTGCTCCGCGTCTCCCTGGTCTGCTGGGGGAGGCGCTAGCTTCGTGTCTCCTTGGTCTGCTGAGGGGAAGCAGCTAGTGCGGAGTTGCCTCACCCCGTTTGTAAGTAGGGATCCGATGTAAGTCGGATCCATGTAACCCGGGGACTGCCTGTACTTGTATGGCAAAATTTTTGTTGATAAATCAGGCTCTGGCCACCATTGTGGTGGGCACTTGGCAGACAGAGTAAAAAAGGGTTCCTGCTCTGAAGCACTTAAAACTAAATGGCAACATTTGCAACAAACATACTTTGGAACTGGCCCAGGCAAGAAGCAGATTTCAAGGGCAAGAAGAGTGGAGTGTTTGAGAAATTGCCATTAACTAGTAATGAGACCCAGTTCTCTGCCAGTTTTGCTATTCAACTCCAGTATTTTCATGCTGACTTCTGAACTGGCCCAACTTATTTTTCTAAAAGAAAAAGAAACCTCAGTACCTTGTAAAATGGCTTGTTCCTGAATTCTCCACAAAAATGGCCTTTTGGATAATGAGTACTTGCGTGAAAAGTATAGCAAGTGCTCACGTCTTTTTTCCAGGGAAGGTAACAGAGAAACATGGGTTTAGTGATTTGCCAAAGGTTACATGGGATGTCTATAGGAGAACTGGGGACAGAACCTTGAGCCAATAAGAAATCCATGTCTCCCTCACTAGGCCGTGCTGCCTTCAAGGAGTAACCACTGGCTGTTAATCACTGTCATGTAGCAGACTAATAGTTCTAGACAAGAACAAATTGACTTAATGTATCAAACATCGATTTTTTTCTTCACTAAGCTCTTGAAAATCCTTTTCAGTGAATGTTAAGAGAATTTCCCCTCTCCCCCAAATATGAAATTCACAACTCTTATTTTTGCAGTATGATGATTGACTTCAATCTTGCAAGGTTTATGCCCATGCATAACTTTACTCACATACGGTAGACTCATTTCTGTCAATGGGCCTACAGTTAGGAGCATAACTGCTTGCAAGATGGGGGTCTTTGGCCTTTTTACTTGTTTTCTCCTTTCTCTGTGGAACTGGACTTAATCGTGGAAATACACTGTAAATGACTGCATCATAATCCAGTTACGTTTTATTGGAAGAGAGAAAATAGTGTAATTGTCTAAATGAGACACATGCCTGTCACATCGTGTGGTGTACCACATCCAGTGACCTAATAGCAACTGTATGGGTGAAACCAATCACTTTTATACCCTTAAATGAACTCACACAAGAAAATAAAGATCCTGTTATGGAAGGGGGGAGGGGGGGGGGAAGAGGCGGGGAAGAGAGACACTTTTCACAAAGCCATCACTCCATTTCTGACCTCTCACTCCTCATCCTCAAAGAAGCCTGCACAACTCTTTCAAAAGAGAACCCTGAGAGCTTCAATTCATAAGATAGCTAGGCACTAACAATAATGGACTAAATACAGACTGTAGATTTATGGTTTATTAAAATAATCTGTAATCTATTTTCCTTGGACCGACATGGCTACAACATACTGCATAAAATATTATGTAACATTATGCTGAATTTGGTATATAATAATAGTAAAAACAAAATTAAGATACCTCTTTTCCAGCTTCTCACATATTCAGTTTTTTATCTCAGAATAATACAATTTTGTCAGGGCAGATTTGCTGAACCCTTCAGGAGAGAACCTGGCCTCCTTAAGCAAACTTGCCAAATTCCATAATGCAACTTTTTAACAAACGTTGGTGACCAAATTCCAGTACTTCCTAATTAAATTTGTCACTGCACACACAAAGAAATGAGAATCAGGAAGGAGTAAAAAGCACTCATGTACTTTGGTCAGTTTAAAAGATTTCAAAATGTGGAGGAATAACCTAATGTTCACTTTGTCTCTTAACTTGATCCTGGGAACACAGACTCATATGTTAGAATATAAATTAAAACCGGACAAGAGAAAAAATATGAAAAGCAAGCAAGGTATTTAAGGAGAGAAGAAGCAAAAAGACTCCTCCCGTAGTCATACACAATGTAGCTATAAGAGAAATTTAATAAGGCAGATCGAACTTTTTGCTAATATATTCTGTGTGACAAGGCATTCGCCCTGCACTGGCCCTTTAAGGGCAAACCCCAGCTGGGGCTGCATTAGGGGATGAGGGCCCAGCTGGGGGCTATATAAGAACCTGGGTGGCGGCTCCCAGAAGGAAGGTCAGTGAGGGCCTGGCTGCTGGGGAAGCAGGAGGCTCCCTGGAGCTAGAGCAGGGCTGGGGAGGCAAGGCAAGGCAAGGCAAGGCAGGGCAAGGCAAGGCAGGGCAGGGCAGGGCAGGGGGAGCTCTAGCCAAACAAACCCCCAGACTGCAGGGCCTGCATAACGGCCCGGTGGAGAAACAACAACCCCCGGAAGGGGGGCTCAGAGACGGACTTGGGCACTGCCGGAGGGCAGTGTGGTGAAGAGGACAACACGGCCTGGAGGAAAGAGGGAAAGGTACTCTGCCTCCGGAATCAGCTCCTTCTGCTGGCAGACGGCAGACCCCCGCTACGGTGGTGAGTGAACCCCCTCTCACACTGTTATTCCATGTATTAGAAAATAAAATTGGATCCCTTTCCACAGATATGTAGATGCATTAAAAAAACACCACCAAGCAGCTCTGTAGCCAGATAATACTAGTACGCAATGGAGTCACGATCAGCTACAGCACTTCTCTCTAGCAAAAATACCAATGCTTTTAGTTACGTTAGTAGAGGGTATAAATTGGAGCCAGACTGTCTGGACTTGTGTGCTAGATTGAGCCATCACTGGAATGCCTCCTAGGAGACTAAGTAAAAATATCTCGACAAAACCAATATATGTTTTGAGGAGAAGAGAATCATGATAGGGTCCCATATAAAGTCTAAACGTCTTAGTTTAATTATTGGCAGCATACTGTTCAAAATCACTAGTCACGAAATGCTCATTTATTGTATTTGGATACAAAGGAAACATGCTATTTTATATTAACTTTTCTAGTTAAATATAACACCACAAATGAAACCTTTCTAAAATCTTGGTGAACAACAATGTGAGAACATACCTGTAATGGGGATTATTGCAGAACTTAATAGGAATAGCACTGTCCTCTGGAAAAAGTTTATTTTACAGGTGGAAATGTTGAGCGTTAAATGTTAATCTTACTGGCCCAATGGCACTGCTAGTCTAAGGTAGCAGCATTAGGTGTAAATCCAACTCTCTTCCCTGGGGAGAGTCATTATGGAGGCTGGAGAAGAGGAAGTGAGAGCACTGCTGATGGACTCCACAGGAAGTCCCTGTCTGTTACTCATTGGGCTAAAGTAGGCAGTAGACAACAAGAGTATAAGAGCAGCAAAATGAGAGATCCTGAGACATCTGACTCAAATACAAAACAATCAATGCAGCTGAATGATTTTTTTTAATTGAAGTATAGTGGTGCTGATGAAAAGTGCCAGATAGGAGAGGGCAATAACTCATGACCGGGTAATAATGAGTATTCTTGTACCTCTCTGCTAATATGATTCAGCTCTGACCTGGAGGGACACTCAGTAAGAGGACAGTATGGTCTTCATGGGCCATTCTCTATTTTTGGGCTCACTTCAGAGACTGTCATCAAAGGGGGACGATCAAGTTTTAATACTAGTGGCAGAGCATTTTGCCCTCTAGAAGACCACCAACTTGTTATCATATGCCATTAAAACAGCTGCCACAATTCAATCACAAATAAGACTGGCCAAATTTGAACCGTTAAAGGTTAAAAGATACCTTAATCAAACACTAGGGCCAATCTAATTCATAGTCATGAAAAATGCATCACGGACAGTGAAATCTGACCTTTCCCATAACATCTGGATATTGTACAGGTGGGGACTCCTACTATGGACTGGGTTCTAGCTGTTTGTCCTAGCTGGGCTGGAGAGGGATATGGCTACTTCTTCCCCTGCAGGGGCCACTTCAGGGTCATGTCAGATCCACCTCTGGGAGCCTCCCGTAGCTACATGAAGCTCTAAAGGAAGCTTCCTGCAGCTGGGAGGTGTTGCCAGAATTGGGTCTGACCAGGCCCTGGGAGTGGTCCCTGAAGGAAGCCCTGTCCCTCCCCATCTGGTTGAGACTAGTGCACTCCAGGCCCCAGCTGTTGTAGGAACCTCTAGTTCAGGGCCCAATGCTCAGGTGTGAAAGGGGTGTTCAGCTAGCTGGTCAGTATCCCCCAACCATGAGGGCCTGGGCAGTCACACTACTGTATGGACAGCCTTTTCCAGTACCCCCCAACAGAAAACCCCCAAACCTGTGACCTTCACATCTGTGCTGCTGCTGGCAATAGTACTTGATTGAGACCTGGGTGCTTGGCCAGCAGCAGCACAAAAATAAAGGTGCCAATACTACTAACACCCATGATGACCCCTTTAATATTTTCTATCCATATGTGGAATAAACTTTATGTGCTCTGAAGAATACGCAGATGTGCAACACCAGTATAAAATTCATCCTGCTGGCTGTGGGCACTCTGCTAATCATCTGGGAAGCATTTGAATCTCTCCTGGGTGACTGCCCAAGAGCTCAGCTTACAGGGAACACTGGTCAGGACCTCCAGGCTTAAAACATCATGGAATT
The DNA here is from genome assembly GCF_049634645.1 of Pelodiscus sinensis. NCBI lineage: Eukaryota > Metazoa > Chordata > Testudines > Trionychidae > Pelodiscus > Pelodiscus sinensis. Next base: position 95,344,067 of record NC_134713.1, on the reverse strand, counting down.
TCAGATGTAAACATATGAAACCATGGAACTATATTAAAAAATCCAAAAAACATGAAATTGACCAAAATGAACCATGAATTTGGTATGGTCCTCTCAGTCTCCTATCCCCTGAGCCTCTTATATAACGAATAAATAAATAATAATAATAATAATGATAATAACAACAATAGTAATAAATAAAAAAATATATTAACTAGAAACAGCTAGAGATATAGTTGGACCAGAAAATTGTAGAAAAAACCCTGATAAATTTTGGCACTGACCTACATCTGAATCAAACTGTGATAGTACAGGCAGTCCCTGGGTTACATGGATCCGACTTACACCGGATCCCTACTTACAAACGGGGTGAGGCAACCCCGCACTAGCTACTTCCCCCCAGCAGACTAGGGAGATGCGAAGCTAGCGCGCCCCCCCCGCCCCCTCCCCCCGCCCAGCAGACCAGGGAGAGGTGGAGCGGCTTTTCTCAGCAGACACCTCAGCTTGAGAATAAAGGACTGAGGGAAGTGAGGTGTGGGAGAATAAAACTGAGCTCTGGAGAAATGTTTGGCTAGAGTTTCCCCTACAATGTGTACCAGTTCCGACTTACATACAAATTCAACTTAAGAACAAACCTACAGTCCCTATCTTGTACGTAACCCAGGGACTGCCTGTATTTATCTACTTGATAAAAAAAAGTTGGTCGGTTCTGTCCACTTTCTTTTAAAGTATGCTCTAGGGTTTTTTTTTCTGTTGACTTGTACTGTCATATTTTGTACGTCTGCCTAAACATCATCCTGAATTCTGTATAATACATATTCAAGTTTGGAGAACGAAGACTTTTTTCCTCTGGAGTGCCATGAAAGGCAGTTATTCTTTTTACCAGCCTGAACTTTGACTTACGGTATTTTTGGAGCATCTTTGCCCTTTGAATTGACCTTAAAGAAATAAAATGATCCAAGTCGGAAATGCTAACACTCAAACTCCTAAGTACAACCTAATCATCTGAAAAACAGTGAGAAATCACTGGAACATAGTAGAAGGAAGAATGCATATTGTTAATAAGAGAACAGGAATGTACCTCATAAGAGAACAGGAATGTACCTCATAAAATGTAACAGATGATGACAGTCTTCTAACACATGGCCTGTCACATCAACAAATCCTTATTTAAGAGTTTAGCATTGTAGAAAACTATATGTGCCAACTGGTGCTCAGCTGCAAAAACCATCATCAGCCACACAAGTCATAACATAACAGCTCAGATACCAATGATCATAATTTGCTACTGCAGTAAATAATTAAAAATAGCAGTGTACTAATTTTATGGTGCATGAAGAGCATCAACAAATGAGATGAGCAAAGTAACCTTACAGTTACCTTACATGTTGAGAGAGACATATTTTGATAAAATAAAATAATAAGGGAAAGTCCAGTAAAAGAATCAGACAATCACTTAAGTGTGAATTTTGGCTTTTTAATTAATATCTTGTAGCTCTATACTGACCAAACTCAGATATACAAAGTCTCTCTCACTTCAGGGGTTAATTTCAAGTTATTTTTTCAACGGGCTTTCTCCCATGAAGAAGCAATTTGACATATATTTTAATGAGACATTTATAATCTTGCTCATAACATTAAAAATATGCATTCTATTTGTCACAGCTTGCTAATACTATTATTATTTATAGTACACCTGCCTCAATGCAGAGACTGGACTAGATAACCTACTGAGGTCCCTTTCAGTGCTAGATTTCGGTATTACATACAAGTCCAAAATGAAACCAAGATCACCATTCTCTTCTCCTTTATGCTACTGCCTGCGAAAAAGGAGAGTGAGATGTAAAAGAAGAATTTTTAATCTGCTGGTCTCTCCATGGCGGTGCACTGGCCTTGCATAAAAACCAGTCTGACTGTGACACTCAGCTAAATTGGCTCTACTCTGTGCTACATTTCTTTTCACAGCCATAATAACAGTAGAGGATTAAGACCTAAAGAAAGTTATTAAAAGTTTTTTTGTTCCTCCTAGGTCACAGCATAAAAAAATAAGGCAAAGAGAAGGAAAAGAGATAGTAGGTATGTTTTAGATGGAAAATAACTATCGTGTGTGCATCCATCTTCACACTGAGTGCCTGTATAAATGTTAGACTAATAGAACAAAGGTGAAACCCTGGAAAACGATCCATCTAAGTACTGGTATAATCCCAGAATTTCACACCTTGAAAATGTAACTTGATCATTCCATTCACCATAAACTGCTCTCTCCCTATTTATAATAGCATCATTATAAATATGCTTTATAGAAAAATCTTGGAAAACATATCAGGAGGCCCTCGTCTGTCTCATTTAATCTTCTCTTTTGAGACAAAAAATTTTCAATAAACACAACAAAATATTTTAAGAAAACCCCACATTTACAAAGAGATGAGAATCAAGCACACACTGTGTAAAGTTACTTGACAGCTTAAAGACGGTCATCATAGGCACAGACTGGAAGTGGCGATACCTGCAGGACTAAGAGATAATGCAAAGGAAGGTGTAAGACTCACTGCTATGATTCTGTGCCATCTGGGAATTTCCCTAAGATGAGGGAATTCTCTATTGGCTGCTTAAACTCACTTTAGACCAACTGTGTGCCACCGGAGCAGCATGGTCACAAGAAAGAATCAATGTCCAATATGTTTTTTGAAGCAAAGAAGTATAACTAGATCTAAGGTACATATGTCAACTATTACCATAATATCTATGTGCCTCACTATATTTTATAGTGTGTTTACTGTCACAACACCTCTTGTGATGTCACAGTTGGTTGCTATAACTAGCCATTAACACATACTCTGGATTTTGGTGGGGACTACATTGCAAGACCAGTTGAGTTTTACAAAGCAGTGATGTGTTACAGACTGCAGGAACGTGCTGGCTGCTACTCCCCACACCTCCCACTGGACAGGAATGGCAAACTGTGAGAGCTGCGCCCGAGGATGATCAGTATAAACACAAATGTCTCATGGCCTGCCAGTGGATTACTCTGATGGGCCACGTGCTGAAGATTGCCAACCCCTGATCTACAATGTTCCTAAGATATGGAGGGGAAAGGAAAAGAAAAACCAAGAGGAGAGAACTAAAAAGATATCCCTGCACAGTTGTTGCCAAAATAGTTTTCAGTTATCCAGAAAGGATTGATAGCTCTCTAATATTTTACAATTTAAAAAGTTTTGCACGAATAATTTCTTAATTTTAAATATCAGAGATGGAGAAAATATTGCATCAGTACAGTTATACCATCCAAAAGGTCACAATGACCCATTTGGATTAAAATTATAAGTAACTGAATCATTAGGGCCAAATATAATAATTCCCCTGGAGGTCTGTGGTCCATATTCAATGGTGATATAAACAATGCAAGTTGTGTGTTTGGTCTGATTAATCTCTTACAGAGATATAAAAAAGAATTAATACTGTCAAAGTCAAGGGAATTATATGTTTGTATTATTAGAACATCACATGGGGTACATGATAATGTAAGTGACACAGTAACAAGAACTGATTTGGCACTGTAAAGCCAAATCTTATTTGTACGAGAATCAAATTAACTAATCTTATATATGCATTTCAAAATGGTCATGGAAATTCACCAGCTCGTACTAAAGTCTGATGGCCCACTCTTTTCATACACCAAGAGAAACAACTTCCTGTGTTTCCAAACACACATACCCATACACACAGCCCTGCAAACACCTCCACATGCACATAAACACCAAATTCTCGTCACTCCTTTTTTCATTAACAGAAACATGCTTCAGACCTGTCACTTCCTCTCTCTCTCTCACACCCACACAGCTCCACAACTGTTTCTTATACACACTAAATAACGACAGCATCCTGCAATTCATAGACTTGTCTATCTTCCCGCACTGAAAACATCAGCATTCATTCTGCCACCAGCCCTGCCAATGTCAGTGCAAAAAAAACACTGTGGAAAATCTGTATAAAATTTACTTCTTGAATGTTCTGAAGTTACAGAGCGGTAACTCCTCTGTGGAATCACAAAGTTCCATTAATCTTGCCTCCTCCCCATTTCAGCCTTCTTCCATCTTCTATCCTTCATTCATTCATTTGCTTTCATTTTTCTACCTCCCAATGGTCCATCAATGCTATCCTTTCTGTAAATCCATTGGTCCCCCTTCTCAGTCCTCTTTTTCTCCCTTCTTCAAGCTCCTCAATTTTCTCCATCCTTCATACCCACAGACTCCTTCCCTTTTCCCACTAGTTCCTCAGACCCAGGATGAGTTGGGTTCCTTGCTCATTCCTTTTGCTATTACATATGGTTGCTTCTCCCCTTTTCTCCTTTCACTGCTTACTGCTCCTTCTCCAGCCACCTTTGGATTTCTGAGAGGCAAAGAAAGGAGTAGTTGTGAACAATAAAAGCAATAACCGATTGGCAGCAGGGAGTGTTTCTGCCAATGGCTGTGCCTATGCCAATAGACAGCCAAGAACACCAAAGACTCAGCAAGAAAGCTGATGTGTCGGAGAACACATCAAAAACCTAGAGCCTCCACCCTAGAGTTGAAGTTAGGCAGGTCTGCCTCCCGCTCATTTACTCTGACTTAAGATTTCCCTTTCCCTGCAAACTCATCAATTCCATTTTCTTTTCCATTGTTCACTTGATTCATTCCCTTGCCCTGATTCCAAATGTATCAATTATTTCTCCTTTCCCACCAAATCTATTATCCATTTGCAATAGTTTTTCAAAGCTGTCCCTCAATGAGGTCTCCTCCTTAGCACCTACCTCAACAACACTCTCTCTGTTGGGCCTCACATCTTACCTAAGAGCAGGTGCCTCATCTGTTTCCTTGGCTGCTCCATTTGGGCAAATTACAACCTCTGTGTACCTCAGTTTCCCAGTCTGTAAAATGGAGTTAATACTATTCACCTCCCTATCTTTCAGGGGCACATGAATATTAATTACGTTTTGTAATGAATACTGAAGATGAAAAACATAGTAAAAGTGCCAATTGTATCAACAGTCTGAACTGACTGTTGAATTCATTAAACACATACCTTGCCATATTTTTGTGCATAGGATCCTGTAAGCAGCGAATGAAAAACAATGATGGTTTCATCTAAATCCCAAACAAATACACGCTGAAAATAGAAGAGGTGGCAAAATTAGTGTGTCATCAAGATACAAGAGTTATGATCCAAAATAATAAAATCAGTCAGGTCAGTCATGTCTTCTCTTTAAATAAGCCCTTAAGTGAGTTACTTTATTCTGAAAATCAGCACTGATAGTGTACCTTAAAATAATCTATAAAAAATACACAGGACAATAAGTTTTTCAATTACTTTCCAATATTTTAATTACTCTACAACCTTTAACAATGTTTTAACCCTACAGAATCTTTATTACCCAATAAAAGATAGTATTTCATCCTCCTGGTCTCTCTATCAGTATACTTCATTATAAATAGCCATTAATTTAAGGATACATTTTTACAATCAGATTCTTATATGCAACTCATATTGAGTTCAAGGAATTTGTTTCTCCAATAAAGATAATATTAACTCCTGGTGCTAGTTCTACATCCACAAATACTATTAGGCCACAGTAATTCACGCAGAAAAGGAAATTTAAATAGTTTAAAAAATATATTGTAATTTAATTTTATTTTATTTTGGTTTTTAAGGAAAATTTCTTAGTGATGAAAGAAGAGGGCTCCCTCCCCCCGAAATTCATCAGTGAAAATAAAAATAAGGAAAAGAAAATGGAACTCTTTCCACAAATGTAAAAAGAACAACTGCTTAATTTAAAAAAATAAGTTTGTGGAAAAAAATTCCTCATCCTTTGTACAAAAAGCTATGGCATTCAATATTGATGTTAAGCACCACAGTCAGGCCTGTCCCTGTTATAAAAGTGATGCAGGGACAGGTACAGCCAAGTGATGATAAAGCTAACTCCTGATGATAGGTAGAGATAAGCACAGAGGGTAGAGCAGTCCAGTGATACTAGCACTGAGTGCCAGTATCACCGTGGGAGGAGGCACATCACAAATGTGCAGAACATTATTCTGATCCCTGTGCTGGAACATACCATGCATTCAATGAGTGGTGGTCTTTTATTACAGTATGGCAGAACATTGCTAAAACAGGTAACAAGAATATAATCACTCCACTAGGAGGACACTTGTTTTAAAACATTATCTTGCTCATTGCACAGACATATTTCCTTGCTAAGGCCTTGTTCTCTCAAATAGTGGTGCATAACTATTGAAGTCAATGATACTACTTACCAGAGGAAAAGTTAAAATCGTCCTTAAATGTTTTCAGGATTAGGGCCAAACACAGATGTGTCATTTATGCATTCCTTTTTGTAATGCACATTTTTACACTGAGTATATAGATAACTAGATGGCTACATATGAATTTTTTTTCAAAAAAGAAAGTCAAGCAATACACAAAATAAAAGTTGATCAAAAAATATGAAAAGAAAACTCTTATTGTTTTGTACATCTATTTCACATTAAACTGGAAGAGGCAGTATGCATGGACATAGTGTATTGACACTGTTTACCTTACTTTCAGTGTATTTAAGGAAACCCTGAATATGCCCCATATTATATAAATGTAAAGTGATTATTAGGAATCTAGTACTTTCAATTAGTTATATATATGGTTTAGGTCATTTTTTTTAAAAAAAGCTTTAAAAAGTCTGTGCAGCTTTAATTTGCCAAATCTACCTTCAGGTAACCATTTATCAGTTACCATAGGGCATACCTCCAAGTCACTGTCCGGAGGGGGTGATGGATTATTCTTCCGCCCTCTACCCCGGGACTTTGACCCAGAACTCCGACACGTTCTCTCATCAAGATCTTTGATCGGTGTTGTGGGGCTCTGTACTGTGTCAAACTCTCCTGTAAATATAACCATTCATGGAAAAAAATTAGTGTTAAATTTTTAAATAAGGCATAAAAGCTTTCAAAAAATGTCCCTCTAGACAGTTTATATGCCAACCCAAACACAAGGTGCACACATGCTGTAAACATAAAATGCAGAAGAGCAGTTCTCCGTTTCACATAACAGGAAATTGCAAATGCCACAAATACATTCTGACTTTACCAGAGACAAACTTCCACACATCTCCTTAGAAAAGGAGAGTGGATTTAAATGCACTAATGTGCATATTTATATATAACAGTGTGGCATCACAGTAAGCTTTTTAAAATGCCACACTAATAGTCATGTCATGCCTTTTAAAAAAAAAATTAAGGTATGGATATCTTGTTTCCTATAAAGAAGTCAGCTAGACAGATTTCAATGTCCTCTATTGGTGTAAAGACTCAACTTTAACTCCTGTTCACACTAGCAGGAGACCCACCATCCTTACCTTAAATATGGAGGAGGTACTAAATACTCCTGCAGGTATCAGAATTACCAACCACCTTCTCCTTTCTGAGAGACTAACAATCCAATCTCCTCACCCATCTCCCTGCTCTTCCATACTACCAGCTCTTTGTCAGTTGGTTCCTCTACCTTCTCAGGCTGATTTTCCTAATATAATCCACTTTACTGCTGCTGATCACAAAAATGCCTCTCTACACAATTTAAAGCATGCTGATCAATGGAGATCTGTGAACAGAATAAGGCAGATCACACTGGGAAGGTGGGATGAGGTAAGAGAATAGAGTTACTTAGAAGGGATTGGTTAAGACTTGCTCCATCTCATCTTTCAGTAATCAGAAATTTTTCCTCCTTCTAAGGCCATGTCTTCACTATGGGAAAGATCCACCTCATGATCAATCTTCTGGAGTTCGATTTAGTGGGTCTAATAAAGACCCTGTAAATTGAACTCAGAGAGCGCATCCATCAGCACTGGTACTCCTGCTCCTCTCAAGGAGTAAAGGAAGCCTATGTATGTTTGCTCCTATTGGTCTCCTGCTGTGGAGACCACATGGACACTTGAATTAACTTAACATAGCTGGAGTTGTGTATCTTAATTCAACCTTTCCCTTTATTGTAGACCTGGCCTAAAGCACATCACTACCAGTGCATCTCCAGAAACTTGTGAAGACATATCTAGGGACTGACTAATTTAACCAGATTCCTAAGTGTGGAAAGACATGAATCCTCCCTTTTGTCTGCCTCAATAATGATATCATAGCTATTTCAGAACAACAATGGGTACGTCTATACCTGACATCTTCCAAAGTATTCAATAAACTGATTCCAGGATGCCATCCAATATTTCTAATCTATTGGGTTCTATGCTGCAGTACTGTCAATGGTTCTTTAAAATACTGGGTGATTTAAGATACAATGACTCCAGCTACATAATTAAGTTCTGGAATTGTGTATCTTAAGTTGACTTTCCACTCTAATGTAGACCAGGCCAAAGCGACAATACTAAAGGCACAAGAGCAATGAGTAAACTATCCTAATAATAAGGAAAGATAGCAAGACTAGCAAGAGGCCAATATGCTTCCACAAGGAGTTCTCTTTAATGACATGTAAATAAATACATTAATTAAATAAAAGAGAATCCTACAAAGAGTGAAAATATGAATAAATTGCTAAGGATAAATACAAAGAATAGTACAGGAATGCAGGGATAAAATCAGAAAGGATAAAGCATAAAATGAGTTACACCTGGCAAGGGTGTAATATAGTACCATTCAATATTAATCCATGACTCTGTATTTAGTTTAACATGTTATTCTACCTGCATGTATACTTTCTATGAGAATGCCTTCAGATAAAATTTGTACTGAGATATAAGCAGCAGAGTTCTATAGAAACTACACAGGGCTATGTATCAATTAACTAAATACCCAAAGCCTTTAATAGAAAAATACTTTTTATAAACTTTAATACCATCCTATGCAACTGTATAGAACAGTTATGTCTACTAAATTCATTAGGATCTGTCCACAGAAGACTGACATGTTTGCATTACACACAAATGACAAAGCTGCATATAGGAAGATTTTTGGGGGGAAACAGACTGACACAGGTGAGAAAACAAGGCTAAAATCTTATCTAGTGTAATATCAAAGAAGTGAGGAGTCTAATACCTATTTTCAAAAGTTACTTAGGCACTTAAGAGTTTTAGTCTAACTTCCAATGAGACTTGTGTTTCCAGATGTATAAATCACTTCTGAAAATGGGTCTTAACATTTCCCTAGGTTACTGAGGGCCTATCTGTATCTCTATAAACGCCAGCATCTAAATTAATACCTTTACAAAGCTTTAAAAATCTGTTTAAAAAAATTATCCTAATCTAAAATTGTAGTAATTTGCTGAGGAATGAAAAGGAAATTAAACAGAAATAAATCACTTTCATGTAATCATGACTCAGTCATATTCTTGCTTTGCTGTTGTAAAATTAGTCAGGAGAAGGAGTTCTGATTAATCATGCAATTTCATTCTCGGAGTTGTGGCAGGGGTTGTCTGGGCTTGCTAAAGGAGATGGCTCTGCTTTATGGCTGCAGAGGTGGAGGGGGAAAGGGAGTGCATGAGGTCAGACTGTTGCAAAGAGGTGAAGGGTGGGCAGTTTTGCAGTGTGACTCTACTCCTCTCCCCCAGGAATGTGAGGTCAGAAAGGTATAAAGGAACAAACTCTGGGTGGAAGAAGCCCCTTTGTTCCATGCAGCAAGACCCTCCCTTCCATAAGGAAGGTGAATATCAAAGGTTAGGTTAGGACCTGACACGGGCATCATGTTAGTCACTCCTTTTTAAGGGCAGCTGGCTTTGGCAGAGTGAGATTTTTTTCACCTTCCCCACAGAAGTTGTCAGGGAGAACCTTTGGGGTAAGAAGAAAAGATGGTAGGTCATGTGCAGTAACTTATTTTGTAAGCGTGGGGCGATGTGCAGCAGGGTTCCCTCTAAGCTGTGTGCCTGCATGGCCACACACACAAATTTTTAGGCCCACCCAACCTGCCTGTAGAGCCGCACAGCAGCACTCACAACCACTCACTTACCTTCCTGTCCAGCAGGAGAGTGGTGGCAGTGGCGGTAGCAGTGGCCTGGTGGCGCCATGTGGCTGGCCTGTTCCGCCCCTATTTGCTCTGGCTGACGCTTTGCACAGTGAAGCTATACCTGCTTGGGAAGTTTAACCGGCCCCAGTTCCAGCCACAGTGGGCAGGGAGCCACAAGCTGGCCAGGACTGGAGCCATGTGTCAAGTGGTGGCTGGTTTGGTGGCCCTACCTGGGACCAAAGCCACTATGTGGCAGGAGGCAGCTGGTCGGGTGGCAGAGCAGACACATGGCAGAAAGCTTGTTGGATGGCTGTGGGCAGTGGCTGGTTGGGTAGCCCCGGCCAGGACTGGAGCCACCATATGGCAGGTGGAAGCAGCAGCTCCAGGGCTGGAGCTGTTGCATGCCCCCCAGATCTATCCCCCTGGCTCTCAGCTGCAGCACCATCCAGGTTGGCAGCCAGCAGCCCTGGCTCACTTACCCTGGAGCTGCTGGCCAGCGCAGCCCCAGCTTGCTCCTCACTCACCGGTTGTGGGATCCAGGCAGCCCAGCCCCGCTTCCCCCACAGCGAAGCAGCTTCTTGAGGGACCATGCAGCCCAGTCCTGGGCCCACTACCCACAAGAATAGGCAGCCCAGCTCCAGCCTTCCCACAGCGAGGAGCTGTCACTTCCCTGACTTCTCAGCACCCCCATCATGAGATTTCCCCCTGCCCTGAATTCTGCACCCCCTGAGCTACGCCATACCTTCCACCCCCGGCATCCCTGATGCCTGCACTGATGGGTCATGCACCTTGTTAATTATTCCTTGGCTTGGTATTTTTTCTTGTATAACAGAAAGACACGGACAGAGACTGGTGGGTGCCATGGTGGTGAACACCCAAACAAGCACACATAATGTCAATGTTGGTGCACAAGACAAATTAATTCTGCTCTCAGCTGGGAAATCTTAAAGGGAACACTAGTAATGATTTGAACAAACATGGATTTGTCTGCATTGTACTCTCTGCTGGATAGTCCCAAACATCTATATAATAAAGTTTCAGTCTGAATAAACCCATACCAATAGTCTCCTGTCTTCCTTTTGGAATACCCAGACAAGCCAATATCAGTAAAAACAGAAAAAGTAATGGAGAAGTAAATAAAGCCAGCGAGTATTGGCTTGTCCTCCCATATATGAGAGAAGAAAATATACTTGGTTAAATGAAGAGGTATAAAATTACAACTCAAACCTGGATTCTTTGCACAACAAGAACTTCCACTGACTTCAACTGGAGTTCTGAATATGTGTCTTATAGAAGAGGACCCTTATTAAAGGAAATGTTATTTCTTAGCTCTTCCAAGACTACATAAAAACCAAACTAAAAGAAAAAAAACACACCTTAATCTCTGGCCCGAGCTTTTTAATTATTTTTAACACATAAGAAAATGTAATTTATGTGAAGAATGTAATGTTTTATAAATCTATATTTAATTACAGAGTAACATATTAAAACATTTGTTCCTAATTATTTAATTTACTTAATTCTTCCAAAAATTCAAAGAATCTTTCTAAATCTTCTATAAAAATTCCTAATAACTGAAGTAAACAACTGAACGCTATTTACAATTTCCATTTAACATTAATCATTACCAGTTGCTCCAGGCTTTGACTTGGGCCAACAATGTACATGATTGCATAATTATCCATTAATCAGTACTGTAACTAATCACTGTACCTTGTAAGTTCTGGATATTTAGAGCCAACTTTATTTCATTAAACTGATCTCTAAATCAGAATGACCAGCTGTCTCACTTGAATGCAAGGCATGCTTCTATTTTAAAACTGCAGAAGTCAGTAGTGCATAGGTTTTTGAACAACTGTAGGCTTAATTGCTGGATTTGCTTTTCATAAACAGCAGGCTTATGCATATTAATAGGGAAACCTATTCTTTATCCTTAAATGGCTTTAGAAAACTTAACAAAAACAAAAAAACCTGACCAAAATGCAGAGCTATGGTGTGCAGGGTGTCCCCACTATAAGTCGCCCTGATATACATCTGTTCCACACTAAAGTTGTTGATACTTGTAGGAACTAATGCATTATAAGTCCTCCCATTCCCTGCTCTTAAGTCATGCACCCCTCCCCCCTACCAATTTGCACAAAAGGAAGTCAGTCATGGGGAAAAAATTCCCTGCTTTAAGTTGTTTAACTATAAGGAGGGATGTTAAATTTAGATTAATTATCTCGAATAGTTGCTGCAATTTGCATCAATTATTCGATTAGTCTATAAGGGCACCTCTGACTCCCCAGCTGGCCACGAGCTGCACACAGAGTTTCAAAGTGGCAGCACCACACGGAGTCCAGAGTCAGTTGGGGACTCTAGTCTTCTGACAGAGACAGCAATGGGGGGAGGGAGAGAAGCGACTAGTCCTCTAGCGTGTCAACTATCCGATAAGCATTTGGTTATTGGATAGTCGACTAGTCGTTCACATCCCTAGCTATAAGTTCAAGTTTTTTGGAATGTATTTTGGACTTACAGCAAGGTCAGCCTGTAGTAAGTATGCATGTCAAATCTGACACACTATCCGCAAACTGGTCATAAATGGCTGGACCCAAAAATGTGTGTTCTTAGAGATAAGGAAGTCCTAGTGCAGTTCACTGAAGTTAGAAATATTAATTGTAATGCTTGAAATTCTTTGTGTTTACTATATTCAATAATGGCTAAGGATCCTGTTTGGGAAACTTTCATTCACAGGCAAGTGTGAGTATGAAAACAACAAAGGGGTAGGGAAGTGTTAAGCATGTACATGATATGTTATTACAGACACAGTAATAATCAGATACTGGTGAAGGGCCTGTACAAAGCCTTCTTTGCCACTGAATCCACCACAACTCAACTGATTAAGAGTACGAGCACAGTGGTTTCAAAGGAGGCCTTTTGGGAGGGAAGACCCAAACACACAAACCTGGTGAAAATCCCCATGTCTGCTGCTTCTGAATAGGCTTGTGTAGACCAGGAAAGTCAATGCAGGCTGATTCATACACATGTTTATTCCTGTGCACAAGTAGGCCCTAGCACCGTTATCCCAGTATACCAGCAGCAGGCCTCACTGTGCCCTTTTCCCACCCACCAGGTGGAGGAGTAACCCAAAGCTCTTTCCAACTGCTACCTCTGAGCTATGATGTCCAAGTGCCATCTCCAATGTCCAGAAGCAGCTGGACTCCATTCCTTTCTAAAGGAATGAAGTTGCTAAGATCCACAGGCCACTTTCCTGTTCCCAGTTGGCCGTTATTGGCAACATCCCTCAGGCCAATGTGACATCACTCCATCAATAACTCCAAACAGTACATGATGGAGCTTGGCTTTAGGCTGCTTATGGAACATGGCGAAGGTCCAGTCAGTGTTGTAAATTAAAACCCTGTTCATAATAGCATTAGGGAACAACAGGATTGTTAGCATGTCTCTGAGCTCTCTCTGTGCTTACTGGGATGAATGTTTATGCCTGAACATATTAAGATAACATTTGTACTCTCCACAGGAATTTTGCTATAATGCCACTTCTAGAAGAAACAACAGGTTTTCTGTACAGGAAACCTCTCAATCTCTAAAGCATGAAGCAGCCAGAGAGAACAAGTTCTGATCTGTCCCAATAAACGTGTGTTAATGTGCTGCCACACAAGGAAGAGGCTGAGAAATTAAGAATTTGGCCTGATGTGCAGTGGCTGGGTTACCAGGAGCAATCCTACACCCTGAGAACTTATCAGACAGCTATTATTGTTCCTTAGTTTCTTTACATCTGCCAATGGATGTACTTCAAAGGCAGCAAAAAGGAGGCAGGGCCATCACCTGGCACATCAGAGAAGGTAAAGTGCACCATGGGGGGGCGGGCGGACTCATCCCATAGGAAGGAACAGCTATTACACCCCTTACTCATACTAGAGGGCTTGGGAAAAAGAGATATACTGTCCCCAAGGTAGGGATGTGATTTAAAAAGGTACAGTCTTAAGTACGGGACACAGACTGGTAGGAGAAAAGCCAACAAAACCATAAATTACAACCTTGCCACCAACACAAAGGGACACAACTGTCAATCCTTTACTGTTCTGTTTTCCTGACCTGCAGTCACACAGTCTCTTGCAGCTTGTATCTATCAATGGTAAGTGTAAACAGCTGTTATGTTTTTCATCTGTTTATCATCTCTCTTTACTCAATAAACACTATCATAAATGGGATCTGTCTGTGGATTTTAGTGTCACAGTTGTTTGACTAGATTAAAGATCCTCTCCATTCTGGGCAAGAAAAGAAACCATGAAGCACCAGGATGCATCTATCTTAAATTTTAAATGACACAGCCCCATGGTTCTTCAGCCAACAAATCTCTTTCGATAGAATGTGCTGATCCAGGCTAGAGTAGTGCTAAGATAGGACCTAGTGTATCGGTAGTGTTCACAAGTTCTAAACTATGGGCTAAGCATTCAAAATGCTGCACTCCATTTATGCAAGTGTATTTTTAAAGTCACACACAAGAACAGAGGCATGCAATGTATTTTCAAAATGGGTGTTGCACTGTGCACACAGTGTCGCATGACGCACTCAGCACTCTCCAGAAGTGAGAAGTGCATGAACAGATTTACAAGTTCAGATTTAAAAGGGAGACACACTCATGTGCTTAAATATAATAACCTTTCTTACTAATGCATTGTACTTATACACTCATGGTTTTCAATTATTTAGCTTGTATGAAGTTCCCGTCTGTAGTGCATTGAATGAAGATTATAAAACACTAGCATAAGAGATTTTGTAAATACAGTATGCTAACAGATCATTTCTAAAAAGCACAGCTACAGGATGAGATAAAGTGCAAACTTACTCTGTCAAATATTGTTAACTATGCAAGAAATATAAAGTGTCCTGAAGCACTTGCATACAGAGTTTTCAAAATATAATTTTAAGAGTATTCATGACATTTTTGAGCATACACCAGAATATTTTTTAATTATGTGTAGCAATATCTACAGTGAATGTTCGTTCCTCAAGAGTTCTAATTTCAGTTGATTATAACATAATATTTTACTTTTTGTCTTAAATTTGGCAGGTTTGCTGTGAGTCCAGGACTTAATATTTTTTTTAAGCTTGTGCCAAAATGGTTCAGCTTATTTTTTAAGCTTGTGCCAAAATGGTTCAGCTACTTTCAAGAACCAAGGGAGTGAACAAAATATACTTTCCCATTTTACATAAACACACACTTTCCAAAAAAAATTCACCCTGAGGCAGACACCTGGCATGGGAAATTTCAGCCCATACAATTAAAGTCTGGCAAAGTTATAAGTAACTGAAACAGGGTCTTGTAATGGGAAGTGTCAGGCAATCTCAACTGTAAATAGTTCTGTCAGATCTGAGTATATTTTTACACAACCTTAACTCCTCCCCTTCTGCTTATTCATTATTATTAATATAGTACTGCATTTTCTATGAAGCAGCTCTGTTCACTAAAAAGTGAACGAGACAGCCTTGTGTACTGAATTGGTCTGGGATCCAGTGCTACCTTTCTACATTCAGGGACTGATCCAAAACTTATTAAAGACAGTGACAATAGGTTTTGGATCAAGTCCCACACTGCAGAAACAGGGTATGATGAATGAAGCACGTTCCCCTGGAAAACAAAAAAAGCTCATGTGCCACTGGACAGACAACGTGGAGATCCGTAGTCTTTTACTGCCTCTCTTACAGATTTTGCATGTGACCTTGAGCAAGCCACTTAATCTCTATACCACAGTCTCATATTTGTAAAACGAGGATAATACTTCTTGACTTTGCAGGAGTGTTTCAAGGATCAATTCATTAGCTTTTGCAAGATGCTCACCTACTAATGTAATGAGCATTATAGAAAAGTATTCAAAGAAGGAAAAGCAATCCTTATGTACAGCAGTGTTTGAATGGTGTGTAGTGTATAAAGCCGGCATGGAACTATAGGGAAAATAAGATTAAGGCAACTGTCCAGTTTTTCTTGTCCACCTCAGACACTGAATGAAATGTATTCCTGTAAAAAATGTTGAATGTGATTTTATAATAAAATGCTGTAATGCATATGCCCAAAGGCATATAACGGGGCAGGCAAACTTAACTTGTCTTGGCTTGGCTTCTGAGTGCTTTACTTTATAACCTTAACTATTTTAATAGAATTTTAGTAGACTGATACTAATACCTGATAGCTTTACTGTGAATTAGCAATATGGCATGCACATACTCAAAGTTAACCACATTAGTAAGTGCTTGTCTAATGAAAGAAATAAATATAGTTTGGTTTTAATTATTTATTTTAATATTTCTCAGTATACTATATTAGCAAAGAAGCTGTAATAAGGGAGGCAGTGTGACCTTGTGGATAGAGCACTGGATGGCACTCACGAGATGTTGGTTCTAGTCTTGGCTCTGCCACTGGCCTTCAGATTGACCTTTGGCCAGTCACTTCACCTCTCTGTGCCTAAGTGTTGGTCCATTCTACAGTGTTAGGATGATATAAACTGCCTTAATGTCAGTGTACACATTACTGCACTGTTCCTGTCAATGTTAAGTGCCCTACTGCTCCAACATCGTAACTCCACCTCCACAAGACACCTAGGGTGTGTCTAGACTACATGCCTCCTTCGACGGAGGCATGTAGATTAGCCAGATCGGAAGAGGGAAATGAAGCCGCGATTAAAATAATCGCGGCTTCATTTAAATTTAAATGGCTGCCCCGATCTGCCGATCAGCTGTTTGTCGGCAGATCGGGGGAGTCTGGACGCGATGCCCCGACAAAGAAGCCTTTCTTCATCGACACAGGTAAACCTGGTTTCACGAGGCTTACCTGTGTCGATGAAGAAAGGCTTCTTTGTCGGGGCATCGCGTCCAGACTCCCCCGATCTGCCGACAAACAGCTGATCGGCAGATCGGGGCAGCCATTTAAATTTAAATGAAGCCGCGATTATTTTAATCGCGGCTTCATTTCCCTCTTCCGATCTGGCTAATCTACATGCCTCCGTCGAAGGAGGCATGTAGTCTAGACACACCCTTAGGCTTTGTCTACACTGCAGGGTT
Organism: Pelodiscus sinensis; assembly: GCF_049634645.1. Classification (NCBI taxonomy): domain Eukaryota; kingdom Metazoa; phylum Chordata; order Testudines; family Trionychidae; genus Pelodiscus; species Pelodiscus sinensis. Next base: position 95,327,058 of record NC_134713.1, on the reverse strand, counting down.
TTTGCACAAGAAGCCTTTTGCAGAAGAGTTCTTGTGCAAAAGCGCATCCAGACCTCAAAGAGCATCGCAAAAACGATGTGCTTTTGCGCAAGAGAGTGTCCACATTGCATGGATGCTCTTGTGCAAGAAAGCTCTGATGGCGATTCACAGAATGGCCATCAGAGCACCTGTGCTTTTTCCCCGGTAGGGGTTTCTTGTGCAAAACCCCCTGTGGAGTGTCTACACCTGCCTTTTTGCGCAAGAGCTGTAGAGCAAAAAGGAGTTATTCCTCGTGGGGAGAGGAATAACTCTAACAGCAAAAGCCCTCTGTTCTGTCGATTTTCTTGAGCAAAAATGTGCTTGAGGTGTGGACGCTCCACCAGTTTTTGCGGAAAAACAGCTGTTTTTGTGCAAAAATGGTGGGTTTTGCGCAAAAACCTTGTAGTGTAGACATAGCCATAGGGTGTATGCTGGTATATATAGGGTGATGCAGAATCCCTGTAGATATCTTACATCTACTGGCTGTCATTCTTGTCAATTTCATGGCTCCCCCGACAGGAAAGTCAGCTGTGGTTGCTGAGCTGGGTTGCTGCCTGGACTCCACTCCAAGATGGACTGATGTTCTCTGTAAGCTGTTCCCTCAATGTTCCCTGTAAGCTGGGTGTGGCAGCACAGCTTCACAGGTGATTAATCAGCCCCGCCCAGTCAGTCAGCTCCATGCACCAAGCCCTGAGCCTCTGACTGGGCCGTGACGATTAATCACCTGTGTAGCTGTACTGCTGTGCATCTTAGAGGGAACACTAGCTGACAGCCAGAGTCTTGGCTCTGACTACTGCCCAGGCTTTCTCTTCCCTGTGGTGAGCTCTGCTGCCTCCTCCCTGCACCAGGTTCCTGGCTTCCCGCTCCTGTCCTGTTTGCCATCCACGGTCCTTAGCTCTTGGCTCCCCAGTGGGAGTACGGCAGACAGGTCGACTTTGAGTGTGGTTTTCCCTGCCAGGAGCCTGACTGGGCTCACTGCTCCATGCTAGGATTGGGACAGTCACACAAGGCTTCTCAGCAATATGCTGGGAGCATAGCAACTGACTGCACTCTGGATGCGCAATTTTCCACCGGGAGCCTGGCTGCTCTCCGGGGCCTCAGCTCCCCATTGGGAGCATAGCTGTGCCCAGTGGGGAGCTATGTGCTCAAAATCCAATCAAATGCCACATGCCTGGTGAAGGGGAACAGAGCTTCCTGCAGGGAGATCTATGGCCAGTGTTTGCCCTGTTCCAACTGGAGTGTTAAGTGGGGAGAGGCAGCCCAGTAGGAAGCCAGGCAAAGAGCTATGTGGAGTTGACAGCCCTGGCTCTCACTCCCCTGCACTGCCCCTCTCTAGCTGGTGGAAGTGCTCCTGAAGAGCGCACGCATCACTGAACGAAATGCTGGCAGCATGGACACAAATCACCACAATTATTACTACAGTGGTTGTAAGTCAACCTAATCTAGGTTACCTTCAGTTTACATAGTAAACATGCCCTAAGTTTCCCCATCTGTAAAAGGGGAGTTATGATTCTGACCTTCTTTGTCTATATGGCAGCGTTATTTTGTAATAATGTCAAAGAGCACATCTACACTACAGGCTGTTATTTCAAAATAATGTCGAGCTGGAAGACTTCTTACACTGACTCCTGTAACCCTCATTTTATGAGGAGTAAGGGAAGTCAGAGGAAGAGTGTTCTTTCTTTGACTTCCTGCTGGGTAGACAGTGCCAAAAGTCGAATTAAGCCATTTCGACTTCAGCTACGCAATTGACATAGCTGAAGTTGCGTAGCTTATTCCAACTTTAGCCCTGCTGTGTAGACGTACCCTTTGAGATCTATGGATGAAGAACTAGGCACTATTATTATTAGGTGACAGTAATACAAGACCTCAGCCCCATTCTGCTGTTAAATCTTTGCTGAGAGAGAGGAAAAGGAACTGTCTTTTTTTAGTGTGAATTACAAAGGTTTTGATATCAAACACAGCAGTTTAGGACATTCAAAGATATATACTTGATTGTTGTGTCTTTTTTCATTCCTACAATGATACATATATCAGCTTGACAAAATAATTTGGTTATGGTAAAATGTCCACCCTGAAATACAGTAAAACTCCGATGGTCTGGCATCTGACGGTCCGGCACTCCTGATGGTCCGGCACCATCAAGAACCCGGAAGTGCTCCGGGCAGCCGGACCATTGGAGCTGCTCTGCCCCCAGCTTCCCCGATTCAGCCACTGCTAAAACTGACCAGCGCTGAATCCAGGAAGCAGGGGGCAGAACAGCTGGAGTGCTGCCACGTAGGTCCAGTAGCTCTGCCCCTCGGGGCTGCGGGACCAACCCGGCAGCACCCCAGCTGTCCCGGATTCAGCCGCTGCTGAAATTGACCAGCGGCTGACTCCAGGAAGCCCAAGACAGAGCTGCTCTGCCTCTGGCTTTCTGGAGTCAGCCGCTGATCAGTTTCTGCAGCGGCTGACTTGGGGACACCTGGGGCAGAGAAGCTGGGGTGCTGCCGGGTTGGTCCAGTAGCGCCGAAGAGCAGCGCTGCGGGACCAACCCATCAGCACCACAGCTGCTCTGCCCCAGGCGTCTCCAAGAGCAGCTGGGGTGCTGCCGGGTTGGTCTCGCGGCGCCAAGGGTAGGCGCTACCGGACCAACCTGGCAGCACTCCAGCTGCTCTGCTGCAGGCGTCCCCGATTCAGCCGCTGCTGAAACTGACCAGCAGCGGCTGAATCAGGGACGCCTGGGGCAGAGCCAAACTATCGGAAGGGGGGGGCTATGAGGGGGTCTGGGGTAGCATCCCCCTACCCCACCCTAGACCCCCTCATACCTCCCCCCTTCTGATAGTCCGGCATACCTGATAATCCGGCACCCCCTGGGTCCTAAAGGTGCCGGATTATCGGAAATTTACTGTACATATTCTTTCAAAAAAAATGTTCACGATTATTTCCATAATCAAATATTTTTCTAGACACATTAAGAGAAGTATAAAAATTCATTTTCACCTCAGTTTGGTTAAGAAATTACCTATGTTTTCACACATCTAAACTGATGGGATGAAACACAAAAGTTTTTCACCTGGATGAAGATCTGTACCTGGTTGACTATTCAGGCCAGGGAGAGATTCCTGTAGCTGGTAGGTTGATGATGATGAAGAGGTGCCATCAGCTGTGTTGTTTGAGGTCATATACGCTCCATATGTTGATGCTGAATAATACTGTGCATATTGGTTTTGGCCAAAAGCTGTGTAGGATGGATAATCCTAGAAAAAGTAGAGGCAATTTATTAAGTGAATTAATTTCTTTATCATGTACTTTTAAATAAAAAGCTTGATCAAATTGTCTCATGAAGATTGCAGTATGTGGTTACATATTAAAGTAAAGGTTGAACCTTTTTAATCTGGCACCTGCGGGTCTTGACCAGTGCCAAATCAGAAAATTTGCCAAATCACGGGAGGCCAATATTGTAGTGAATGTGTGTCTATTTTTATTTCACTAAGGCGAATAAATGGAACAACACTTGTCATGCTGCTTAATAATATAGGACTGTATTGATATACCCTATGTAAACCTATGCCTAGCCAAGGCTTATCAGTTGTCTTCATAACAAAGTGTTAGTGTTGTTCACGCTCTTACTGTACTGGCACAAGGAAACAAGCAGATAAAGCATAACAAAACTTGCTTACACCTAGCTGCATTACTAGCATTTCCATTGCTTGCTGGTCTGTTAGAAGGCAGTTAGGGATAATTTGCCAAGACTGGCAGCTGTAAACAAACTTTATGGGACAGCAGGAAACTTGACCACACCCACGATAAGCAGACATCCAGCTAATTAAAATCATGTCAGACCACAGATGTTGCCTCACCAGGCAGTGCTGGACTATTGAGGTTCCACATGTACATTGCTGTCCTATCAAACTCTGAATCATAATAATCTTGTTTTAACCTAAATTGGTCAAATTATGCAATTGCCTGATTACTTACAATGTTATCTTTTTCTGTTGCATATATAAAAGTTTTGATATTCATACCTGCTGTGAACTACTGAAGTTTGTAGAACTGGAAACTGAATTGTTTGCATAAATAGTAGATGAGGGTGTAAAACTAGAACCTGAAGATAAAGGAAATAATGTATTATAAGAACCTATTTGTGTATCGAAAAGAAAATCTTTCACATTATAATACACACAAATCAGAAGTACAAATAATTGTGATCCTGACTTTAAATTATAAAACATTATAATGAACGCTCAACAGAAATAGAAAAGTGCTTCTAAATTTACTTTGTCCTTTTTATATTGTTTAAATAAACTTGATTAACAAAACTACATAGTTTCCAAGAAAACCTTGTCACACTTACTACAGTGCTTCATCTACTCCCTTTTAGTTTTTTTTCTTGTTCTTTTTCTTGCTATGTGTATTCATTGCTTAGTTCGCCTTCACTTGCAGTCATCTAGTCTTAGTCTCAGCACAAAACAATGCAAATCCCTTCTCCCTCTCAAGTAAAAGGTGGTTTTTAGCTAAGGATTTTTCACATCCTAGATTAATACCCTTTCCACTGGGTTAAGGACTGAAGGAAGTAAGTCTCCTTTCCCCACTGTTTTGCATAAGCTTGCCTATTGGCAGGCAAGCTAGTTAGGAGGAGGAACACCTACCTTCCCCGGTTTCTGTATCACTCTGGGGCTTAGGAAGCTACATGCTTGGAATGGGACTGCAGTGTACATGCTCAGAGGCAGAAACCTAGATGCCAAAGGAACTTTTACTGCAACAAAAAATTAAGTGCCAAATGAGTTTAGGCACCTACCATGTGTAGTGGCAGCTGAGAGAGCATTTTGTGAAGTCTATTAGCACTTGACTCTAGGATTTAGGCAAGGTCCCTAAGTCCTTTTGTGAATTTAGGCCGGGGTGGATAATAAGCAGCCAGTGGGTCAGATGCAGTTTGCCAGGGATAGCCCTGGGCAGGTGGCCAGACTATTTACCTGTGTGTCTGAAGGAATAACTGTGGCTCCTTGTAGCTCCTACTATGTGCGGTTTGCCATCCCCAGCCAATGGGAGCCGCAGGAAGTGGAGGCCCTGCCCTATGCCATTTCCCACAGTCCCCATTAGCCAGGAACTGTGAACTGTGAGAGTACCTTTGGACAGTCAAGTAAATAAAGCGTCCGGCAGCCCGCCAGGAACTAACCCTGGTGAACTGTATCCAGCCCATGAGGCTGCTTATTGCCCACCCCAATCTAGCTCCTATTGATTTCAGTGGGAATTAAGTGACTAACCTAAGCTTTTGAAAATCCCACTAGATGCCTATCTACATCTTTAAGTCCTTAAATAATTTTGAAAAATCTGACCCTGAGCATTTTTGTGACTGTTTCTTACAAAGAAATGCATACCATAACACTACATTAAAGAGAATACCTTGCATGAAGTCGCATGATAAGCAGCCTGCGCACCACATTTTAATAATTTTACAGCAATACGGGTGCCTAAATACCTTTGAACATCTGAACTTAAAGGCCTGCCAGCCTTCAGATATTTCTACTCACACTGAGTGGTACCTCACTTGTGAGCAGTGCCATTTAAATGTAAGGGGGGAAATGACAATGAGGGTTACTGACCTGGCATTTGGTAAGAATACGGTGTTTGGCCTGGCTGTGGTGTGGAAAAACCCGGACTATAACTCAAGCACCCACTTTGCAGTGGTGACTGCGTTTGCGAAAGCCCGCTTTCCGTCTTGATGCCTGGCAACATTACACCCAAATCTGTGTGAGAAATTAATTTTGAACTGATTCTATAAAATATTTTCTTGCAGTGGGGAAAAAAGTAAAGAATGCTCATGCTGATAATTAATCTTACTTCTAGCTAAGAAGGAATTACAATTAGAGGTAAAAATACCGTAAGTAGGTAAGCTGTAAGGCTGTCCAGTCTGTGAGTAGGCTGTATAGACTGCTGGCTGTTGCATTCCTGAATACTGGGTCTGTCCGGAATAGGCAGACATTGTTTGAGCTGCTGGTGTAGAAAGAATGTGTGGATAGGGCCTAAATATTAGGGAAAATAGCATTACTGTGGCAACAAATACTTTGCATGTTGATTCAAGTAATAAAATAAAAAGTCTATAAGCAGTTTTCTTAGTCAAAAACTAACTCTTCTCAAATCCAATCTAACCTTACTGAAGTAAATGAAGAAACTCTCTGAGTCATATTCTCTTGTGCAGTGTGGATGTTCTATACAGTATCACCAGCATGATATAACCTTAAAGCTGCTGTATCCAACCCCAGGTGGAACATCCCAGTGCCAACATAGTTCTATAGTGACTCCTCCATCTCCTTCCCCCTTTTGGAGCAATGAGCTTCTGGCATAAGTCAATCAGTGATGCCCTCAAGCTGCTCTAACCTAATAAGGGGGAACTGGCTTAAACACAGTGGCAGCAGGATCAGGGAAGTACCTTCATGAGTGCCAAGATACACAAACTTGTACTGTGTGCAGTTCAGCTGTAGCTGAGTACTTGGTCCTCTGATTTCAATGGGAGATGGACTATATATGAGCCTATATAGAGAGGCATTAAAAATGCCTGAGGTAATACTTTAACAACAAGAAGGGCTTTCACCATTTGGGAAATTTGGGTTACAGAAAAAATGGAAATAAAAGTGATCTTTTGTTTATGAACACTGAAGTTTTATAAGAAGAGTGAATAAAACTAAGTTTAAAAATTTTATCTTCCAGAGTTGTAAAAATGTATTCAGAAATATTTGTCTTGGAATGTTTAATAAGTCAAATAAGATTTTATGGACTAAGAGTGATCAAACACACTCTGAAGAATTATTGTAACTGAAACCTGGCCATTAAAAGCCATGACTAAATAACAAATGCTAATTTCTTTTCCTTTTTTTTTTTAAATAATTACTTCAGCACAGTTGGCAGCAGCTGCTATCAGAAAAAGATTACATTTTAATTTAGATGCCAAAAATTATTACAGTAAAACAAAAATTCAATAAGACTTTGTAATATATTTGGACAAGAATATCTGATGCACTGCAAGCCAAATCTTATAAGTGAAATAAGACTACACTTAGTTCATTGTTGTTTGCAGAATTGTTGTAACTGACTGAAGAAGTGCCCTGTATAAGGTTGAAAGCTTGTCTCTTTCACCAACAAAAGTTTGTGTAATAAAAGATCTCACCTCATTCACCTGGTCTCGCTAATATGTATAATTGTAGCTGTGCTGGTCCCAGGATATTAAAGAATCTCTCTAATATGCGTAGTTTAGAAATCAGACATTTACTTGTCATCTTATTACATATTTGTTATATCACCATGTGAATGCAAACTTACTGTAACAAAGAAGCTTTAGAAAACATAACTTTCTAATGCTTCAGTGTTTTGTTTTAAAAACATAATGCCAAATTCTCAAACATAGCCTCCTGCTTGGCTCTGTCAAGTATTCAGGAGCAAACAAACTTCACATTGCAATCAGAAATATGTATGCAGAAAACAGAGTACCTCGTGCAAATGGGGTACTTCCATTAGCCACAGCATTGATAACTCTAGTGATTTTATATCAAATCTCACAATATTTCGTGTTTTATCAAAGTCCAAAGCTCTCTGAAGTCATGTGACTACATGAGAGTCTTAATTTTAAATGGGTGAAAGGAGTGTCTAGTCCTAACAGTTAGAAAAAAATCTTGAAACATGACCTCTACTGGTTTAAGAACCAGGAAGTAAATAATAACATTTCAACCAACCTTTGCAGGATCTGATTGATGATTTTTTGAATGTTGGCATCACTGACTATGCGATATCTATGTACAGAAAGTTCTCCTTGTTTAAGGCACTCGTACTTATGCATTTGAGAACTCATTTTGCACCTGCAATTGTATTTTTTCCTAATCAAGCGCTTGTTTCCATGTGCTTGAGCAAATTCTGTCAGCACAGCTTAGATGCCTATGTTTGAGAATTTGAGCACTGGGATTCAATCTTGCCCTTCCATCTGTGTGCAAAATCTATTATATACATTGTACAACAACACATAACTGCACATCTAAGAACCAGACCAAGGTCTTCGCCAACTGTGTGAGAGAAAGAAATTAGAGTAATGAAGCTAATGGGGATCAGTATCAAATCTTAATTTTTTAGCTATACAGTATAGCCATTTGTTAGTACTTTTATTTATTTATCATGCATTAACATTTGTTGGAAATTTTGGACAACACAATTGCCTGAAGTCTTGGTCATTCACTATGATAGACTAGAAAAGACGTGGGCACTAACTTGGAGGGATAGATCTGCGGAGAGTACTGATGGGCTGATCTTGGACTGTAGCCACTACTTGTTATTACTGCAAAACAAAAAACAAGAGTGCCATATTTAATGAAAACAAAAAATAGATTTAATTCACATACCAAAAACTTTGCAGTGTTAATGAATGCTAAAGTATTTACATTTGTAGAGCATTTAACTAAAATGGGATAACCTTTCATCAAGGCTTAACTACTATAGTTTTAATATGCAAACTGAAAATACTGCAGTAAATTCCCAAGTAGCTCATGTTGTAAAAATGATCATCACCCAGTAACAGCATGCAGCATATTTTAAATTTGATTTATAATTTTGGCATATATTTTAGAGGCCTACAATTCACACATAATATTTGATCCACAAGCCAGAAGCGAACATTTAGGAAAAGTTCCTATAATGCATTACAAAACTGCTATTTTAAGAAGCTTGTGATCTAATGGATAATATTATATAGACTTGAAAAAAATATAAAATTAGCTTTAAAAGCTTGACACTTGCAAGTTGAATTACAATTTGGAATTCGCAAAATATGTTTTATCTCATGTTTGAATTTCTTAGTGAATTTTGCAGTCATGAAAGAGATCAAATTAATAGTCTGAGGAAACAAATTCAAGTATTTATTCTCAGATCAGTTAGAGCAAGACATTGGTGGTATTTTTAACTAAAATGTAAGTAAAACAAATCCCAGTTCAATTGCCATCAACCTTTTATTTGGCTATACTATTAGCAGCTGTATTCTTCCGAAAAAGCTTACAGAATGATAGTCATATCCTATTAAAATTTCAATCAAAAGCAGCACCCAAATTGGACTATTTCCAAGAATTTGGACGTTTCACTTTCCTTTAACCATCTGTCTTGACTAAGACAGATGTATTCCAAATATATGTACTCTAAAGTGTTGAACCAATCCCTTCAGAGCAAATCCATATTGAGCAAATATACAGAGTGTCTTTATTAGACCATCTGCTGTTCATTCAATGTTCAAAAGATTAAAGTAGTACACAACGAAGGACTGGAATTTCTGTAGTCTAATCAATCATAGTTGTACTTCAAAGTATACCCTTCCTGAGTTGTTCATAATGGTTCTGCAAACCAACTTTTAGAACTGTATAAGTGACAAATAGGTTCGGGTGCCTATATGAAATGTGATACATTTCTAGATCGAAGTCTAATGCGTGCCTTCAAGACCTATTGCTCTGAACACATGCAGAACTTAATAGTTCTTAAGCTATTGTAGAACGTTTAGGAAAATGTAGTAGAAGAAAAAGAATTAATTCCCCTTAAATGTGTTTTAGGTTAGCTTAAAAATTAGGAAATATTGGGTAATAATTTTTAGATCCTGTGCTATCAATTTTAATTTGTAAGTTGCAGCATATATCAAAGCAAACTATTGGTAAAACTATAAAGGATTCTCTCTTATTTGCAAAACTCCTGGAGGATAATGACTCTTGCCTGCAACACCTTAGTCTTCTTTCTGAAGACAAAACAGTTACACAAGGCGATCTTGGAGATTCTCAGGTCAATGAACTTGAATGTTCCATTAATTGCATCTGCTGTTTTTTGACCAGTAAATATCATGCCATTTCCTTGTCTGTTATTTACTGAGCTTTTTGATGAGAACTGGGAGATCAGCTAATTGATCAAATTTGAAAAATGAAACAGGTTATTTATTGTACTACTGTAATTGGTACAAAGTAAATTTCAGAACAGTTACACTGGATGAACTATTCAAATAACTCTCAGTGAAATTAATGTTGTACAGAAAAATGGATGCTGTACTTAAACACCTCTGCAAATCAATCTCTACTTAGAGCATTCAGAAGAACTTAAAATATTATTGAATGTGTCTTTTCATATTCTTTACATTTCACCTTAATGACTGTAAAAGAGTATTCTTCTAGTAATTTTCCTTATTGCATTGACCTCAGCTGGTCTGTTTTGGGATAGAAAAAAATATAGATGCCCTGACAGAATTACATGTACATCTTTTGTTTACATATAATATTAGATCACATCTCTGAATATCCTGAAGACATTGAATCATGCCAGGGGATGGGGAATGTCTGGATGCCAGGGTGAGGGAGCTAGATGGGTTCAGAAGCCGGAAGTGAGAAACTGGGAATGGCTGAACAGGGAGACTGGAATTGGGAGTCAGAGGAGACAGGGATAAGGAAACTAGAGGGGTAAGACTAGGACTTCTGGGTATCCTGAGGGAGTCTAGGACTGACTAGATGAAAGCAATAGGGCTGGGACATGGACTCAGGGGAGGGGACAAGACAGGACAGGCACAGGTTGGAGTGGATAGGAGAAAAGGGGTCATACTTGAGGGTCCCAGGTAAGAGAGTCTCAAATGGAACCTCAAGGTTCCTGAATATCAACCTCTCTCTGCAGTCAGCAAATATCTATGAAATCCACTCCACTGGCAAAGTGTCTCATCCCTCTCTAGTGTTATCCCCACAGGGAATGACAACCTACAACTGCTATCAATTATTCTATTAGCTCAAGTGGCAGAGATCTGTATGCAGGAGCTTAGGATTCCACCATGTTCATGATTCAGGTAGGTGTAAATATGATGACATGAAATGGACACAATAAGTTAAGAACATTATTAATGTTTCAAATCCAAACATTGAACAAGTAGGAAATGCCAGAGTTGAAGTTGCCTGCACAATTTTAATTCAGCCTCCTCATGTACGTGCATTACAATGCAGTGCTTATTTACACCATCACATATTTTTTCCCCAAAGGACCTCTGCCTCAGATGGTGCACAGGATGGATTACCTGGGAGGATGAACCTGGAATGTGTAGTGATGGAGATTGTTGTGCACAGGACCCGATTCTTTTGTGGCAGAAGTTGGAAGATATGGAGTAAGTCAGGGGATTATGGAAGATCTCTGGGTTAACATAACTGACTGCTGATATGGAGAATTAGATTCTGCTCCTGACTTGGCCAAAGCGTGACACCGAGCAGGTCAACAAACCAAACTTTTCCATATGCGGTCACTATTTGTGCATCCTTCAATGTCTGGGTGCATGATTTAAAGATGTGTTGAATAATTGCTCCTGCAAATGAGGTTAAGGGGAGCTACACTTTCAACCTTGTGACATGGCATTCCATATGCTTTATGAAAATATGGATATGATACACATTTCATAACCAAGGTGTTTGCTTTATGTCAGGTCATTAATGTGAGATATCATTGGAAAGGTTATGATTTACTCAATATGATTATCCTATTTGTAGGCTTGCATCAACTAACTCTGTTTCTGGAGTTAAGAATTTCTCTAAGAAGATTGGTGGTGATTGGGCACCTAACATAGTGAATGCCAGTGAAAATGGGGTAGGTTCAGAAGCTAAAATAGGAAAAGAAAAAGCTAAAATATACTTAGACAAGTTAGATGTCTTCAAATCATCAGGGCCTGATTAAATGCATTCTAGAATACTCAAGGTGCTGACTAAGGAGATATCTGAGCTACTAGCTATTATCTTTGAAAAGTCATAGAAGGGTTCCAGAAGACTGGAAAAGGGCAAATACAGTGCCCATATATAAAAAGAGAAATAAGGAAAACCCAGGGAATTACAGACCAGTCAGCTTAACTCCAGTACCAGGAAAGATAATGGAGGAAATAAGTAAGGAATCCATTCACAAACACTTAAAAGTTACAGTAAAACTCCGGCATCCAGTGGCCTGGCACTCCCAATAGTCCAGCACCAACTGGAACCCGGAATTGTCCAGCTGACTGGAGCACTTGGAGCTGCTGAGAGTCCCATGGGTGCTCACAGCTGGGAAAGGGAAGGGGATTATACTCCTGTGACGGGTCTACCGGGACCCGCACTGCGTCTGGCCGGGGGGGGGGAGAGGGGGAACGGCGCAGCAAGGGGCAAACCCTCCACCGTTTTTCAGGAAGGCGGGGGAAGAGCCATGCAGCCACCGGCGACAGGCCAGCTGGGGAAACCCAGCCGCCGGCCTGCAAGCGGCAGAGGAGGAGAGGGGGCAAGAGCTAAGTCCCCGAACTTGCCCCATTCCGGCTGCGCTCGGCCCTGTGCCACCACCGAGAGTTTCTGGGAGGGGAGCGGGCTCCCCACTCCCCAGACTGCAATAGTTATCACCGAGCAGGGGGATGAGGGGTGGCGCTGCGGGACCAACCTGGCAGCACCCCAGCTGCTCTTCTCCTCCACTTCCCCAAGTCCACTACTGTGATGAGTACTTCTGAATACTCCAGCATATCTGATAATCTGGCACCACTTAGGTCCCAAAGGTGCCGGATTATCAGAAGCCTACTGTAATAAGGTTGTAAGAAGCAGTCAGAATAGATTTGTAAAGAACAAATCATGTCAAACCAACATGTTATTCTACCAAAACTATCAAGCCTTGTGGATAAGGGGGAAGCAGTAGATGTAGTATATGCAGACTTTAGTAATGCATTTGATAAAGTCTCACATGACCTCATTATTTACAAACTCAAGGAAATGCAACCTAGGTGAAGCTACTGTATGGTGGGAGCAAAACTGGTTGCAAAACCATTCCCAGAGAGCAGTTATCAATGGTTTGTAGTCATGTTGGACTGGAATAACAAGTGTGGTTCTGCAGAAAGCAGTTTTGGGACAAGTTCTATTCAATATTTTCATTGATGATTTAGATAATGACAGAGAGTACACTTATAAAGTTTGTGAATGATACCAAGATGGGAGGGATTGCAAGTGCTTTGGAATACAAGACTATATAGACAAACTGGGGAAATGGTCTGAGGTAAATAGGAAGAAATTCAACAAGGACAAACACAAAGTACTCCACTTAGAAAGGAACAATCAGTTGCACACACAAAAAATGGTAAAGGACTGCCTAGGAAGGGAGTGCTGCAGAAATTGCTCTACAAGTCATTATGGACCACAAACTAAATATGAGTCAACAATGTAACACTGTGGTAAAAAACCCAAACATTGTTCAGAGACGCTTTAACAGGAGTGTTATAAGGAAGATATGATAAATATGGACAAATTTGAGAAGGTCCAGAGAAATGCAACAAAAATGATTAAAGGTATAGAAAATATGAGCTATGAGGGAAGATTGAAAGAATTGGGATTGTTTAGTCTGGAAAAGACATGACAGAGGGGACTTGATGACAGCTTTCAGGTATCTGAAAGGTTGTTACAAAGGGAAGGAAGAAAAATTATCCACCTTAAATTATTCACCCATACTGATGATAGGACAAAAAAGGCAATGGGATTAAATTTCAGCAAGGAAGATTTAGGTTGGATATTAGGAAAACCTTCCTGTTTGGGGGGGAGGGGAGGTGTGTTAACACTGGAAGGTTGTGGAATCACCATCATTGGAGATTTTTAAGAGCAGATTAAACCTGTCAGGGATTGTCTAAATCAGGGGTAGGCATGAGAAGCAAAAAACCCAACCCTAACTGACTTGCTATTGACTGAGAAGGAGAAAGACTTTCCTCAGGTTCCCTTTGCAAACCAGGGATGTTAAATTTAGTGTGATGAACTAATTAACTAGTTGATGGATTTTTCCATCAACTAGTTGAATACTCAATAAAAAGGGGGGCCACAGCAGGGTTAGCTCCCACCAAGGAGCTAATCCCACTGCTGCTCTGCCTTTTAAATGTATTAAGAGCTTGTTGGCTCTTAATACATTTAAATGGCTAAAGTGCAGCAGGAGGTACCGGATAGCTGATTCCTGGCTCATGCCCAGTCCTGCCCGCTGCACACCAGCCTTTTAAACGTATTAAGAGCTGACAGTGATTTTATGCATACTCCTTTGCATGCGTACTTTCTGATCCGCTCTCCTTTGCTACCTCTTCCATTAACCCTACTGACTCCATCCCATCTCTTGCTCTCTGTTGAGTCAACGCTTGTTCCTTCCTTCACCTCTCCCTCTCGTGATTTTTCCTCTTTCAATACAATACACATTAATGTTTTCCACCTTAAAAAAAACCCCTCACCTCTTTATTCACCATCTCATCTCCTTGACAGCTCTACGTTCATGTAACATACTGTCCGTAATCATTGTCTGGAGTTTCTCCCCAATCTGGCATCTGCCCTTTGTGCTACACTGAAATCACTCTCAACAAAGTTTATTAATTCCCTCTCCCTGGCCAAATGTATTAAAAGCTGATAGCTCTTAATATATTTAAAAGGTTGGTGCACAGCATAGGGACCCAGCATGAGCCGGGAATCAGCTGTCCCAGCTTGTGCTGGGTCCCCCTGCTGAACTTCTGATTTGTAAATGTATTAAGAGCTATCAGGCTTTTAATACATTTAAAAAAGTAGAGGTGCAGTGTCTAGGACTGAGTGTGAGCCAGGATTTCCTGCTACTCCGGATTCCACCCCCCCCAGTGGAGACAGTGCTGGGGGAACCAGCACTGACTTCTGCTCCATCCTCCTTGCTGCCTCTTCTTTTGCTTATAGGATAGTCAACTAGTCACTTACATCCTTATTGCACACCAGAGCCTTGGGAGGCCTAGGCTAGTAGATTTTGTGTGTAGGGGGTTGATGGCGGAGCTGGAGCACCAGCATGGCCTCTCCAATGCTGGGGGGTAACCCCAAACCTCAGGAGAAGTACCCGGAAAAGCCTGGGGCTGCATCCCGACTACAGGCCTTAGGTTCCCCACCCCTGGTCTAGATAGCATTTGGGCCTCCTAGGAGTTCAGGGGACTGGACCTGATGACTTTGAGGTTCCTTCCAGTTCAATTATTCTATGAATATGGACTGTAGATTTATATTACATTCTGGGTGAAGCCTGCTACCTGTCCTTCAAAATACAAAAGGACAATACTGATGGCCCATTAGCAATAGACTATGGACTGTAAAATGTTTAGTCCTCTTGCAAAGATGCCTACACAGACGTATGACCATGTCAACTAATATTGAAACCCATCTTGAATGCTGTACTTTTCCATGTAAGGATTTCCCACCTTATGGGAATTATATACAAGGCAGGAAAAGAAAACAATGATTGGCTTCAGATTGTTTTCCCTCTGCCTCCCCATTTCAAAAGAGATATTTGAAAACACCTGGAAACAAAAGGACTGTGACTGAAGTGGGGAGAGGGGAAGAAATGCTAGACCCAGGCCAAGAGACACTTGGAGATGAACTTCATTTAATTTTGGGTTGGTACCCTATAGGAGAGGTGAACATGTAGGGACTGGAGTAAATCCCTGAAGCCGAATCCTCCCAGAGCTGACCTTAGTGTCTGTATCTGCAGCTGAATGTGGCCCTAGCACATGGGTTTTTCTAGAGGAGACTGGAGAGCCTGATTCAATAAGACCAGCTAAAAAAGGGTCTAGGCCAATAGAGAAAGGGGGCTCTGTAGTGTCTAAGCACTGCAGGTGACACCCCATGGGTCCTGAACCATCACAAACTGATAAAGAGCTATAAAATGCTAAAAACTTTAAATTATCAGGACTTAGCTTTCTCTACTTGGACACTCAAAAAGATGATCTCCTTGGCTCAGAGTCTCAAAGTTATTTAGTCTCCTAACTGATTCAATGGAAATTAGGAGCTTACATGCCATTAAGGATCAGTACCTGTGTGCCTCAACCATCTGTAAAATGGTGATACCACCATCAAATTAGGTATGAAATAAATACATTTATTTTTGTGAGTTTTTTTTTACAGTGATGAGCACCCTAGAATTATTAATTTCTTCATAGACTTTTCTGTCTTCATAGAGGGGTTTGAACAGTATGCAGTAAATAAAACCTGAGGCCATGTATTGAGTAACAAGCAGTGAGGAAAACACAAAACACTGAATAGCTGCTCATTAAGTCAGCAGTACCCATTCTGTGCCCTGAATGAGGCAGAGGGTCCAGTGGAAAAACTAGTATGTGATCTTTGAATTAAAGAATACATCATAATGCCTAAGCACTAAGGGGGCAAACAGATTATGCAGACAACCTTAATTTTCCATTTACTAATTTTTGAATGTGGATTTTGCAGCCATAATAATATTCTAACAAAGTTTTTTGTGTATAATAAATATTTACTGAAAAGTGATGAAACTAGAAAGCCTAGAAGTTGCTTGCTGCTCCGTTAAAATTGTTATTAATTCTCAAATTCACCTAATTTAAACACAAAAATGTATGCTGAACTAACACTGCAGTCAAGGCAAATTTATCAAAGAAAAAAATTCAGAGTTAAAAACTCTCTCAGTGTCTTGTAGCTTCATGTATCTAGTACATTGTAATTGCCCAATATAGTCCATTACCATATCCCAGAGTTTCCTGAACTTCATACAGTATTAAATACCAAAACCATATTCTTCATAGCTATACCATTATATGTAGAAATGGTGAACAATTGATTTGTCTCCACAGTTAACCTGGAGAGACAAATATTTTCCTCAGTGGTAACGTGATAGTGTGTTGTACAATCCTCTGAGGCTGTGTCTACATTGGCACCCCTTTCCGGAAAAGGGATGCTAATGAGACCAGTCGAAATTGCAAATGCCGTGGGGGATTTAAATCTCCCCCGCGGCATTTGCATGAACATGGCTGCCGCTTTTTTCCGGCTCGGGGTTTTGCCGGAGAAAAGCGCCAGTCTAGACGGGATCTTGCGGAAAATAAGCCCTTTTCCGCAAGATCCCTTATTCCTACTTTCAAGGATAGTTTAACTCTAAATTTATTAATGATAAATGGTTTCTCTCTTATCATTAACATTAGTTTATTGTGTCTGAGATGTGACATTTCCTATTCATTTTAATATAGGGCTGTTTAAAACACACAGTTTTAAGCATTGTGTAAATCTCTTTAATGGGGTTGTTTGTGTTTAAGTGCTGAATCAGAGTTCTTGAATATTCCTGATTGTAGTCTGATGTCTTATACTTATATCTATCTATTCATGTAAATTGAAGAGATTAGATGGCTGAAGCTCACAGATCTGGACACCCTATCAATCCAGAATTATTTCCTCTCCCCCATCATACTCCCACATATATCCCCTTCCTGGGGTTGGCTATCTCTGACTGCAAGCCTGAATCCACAGGGCATGTTTTCTGCAGAAGAGAGGGAGCCTTATGATCGATTTAATTGTTTTAAAGCTATACGGCAATGCTGACATTATGACTTCCCCAGAGATTGGGTGTTCAATTTGCTGGTATTTGTCAGAGGAACATCTTGTTGCTTTATTTAACAAGAATTAGATCCACTACATTCACTTGCCCTTAAGCCAGGCTTCCCAGTGACTACACATTTGGCAGCTTTGTGCATAGATACTAAGCAACAACAACAACAACAAAAGAATGTGGAAAAAAAGTATTTCTCTGTTTCAGCTGGTATATTTGGAAAGCTACATGTAGCTGCCATTAAAAAACACATGTACATCCTCTTCCTGGCAGCTGAGGGATGCTCAACACTGAAAATCAGGTACTTATTTAGGTGCCTAAATATGAATTCAGGAATTTATCTCTAAGCAACTCTTCCTGAAATTCTTACCCTAGTCAAGCCCAGATTCCTTAAAGCTAGAGTGTGGATCAATAAAAGCTACACAATCAAAACAAAACCACTATTCTTTCAGCTGGTTGTGAATTTTTCAACTAATCACATTTTTGTCTAAAAACTTCTGATTTGGCAAAATGAAACTGTTCATGAGTCCATTTTGACAAATCTTTCAACGTATAAGTTGAACAAAGTTTTTAAGTTGTCTATATAATTTGTTTTGACCTCTTTTAGACCAAAAAAACCCAAACAGTTTTCCTGCATGAAATTACTTTGTTTCAGAATTTAAGATATTTAGATTAATAAAAAGTTTAAAAGGAAAGAAAAAAGATTAAAATCAATACAAAACATTTTGGAATTATTTTAACAAAAAGTTTCAGCTGACCCAAACCTTCATCTTCTATACACATAACTTCTGTAAACAACCCTAGGGACATCATATCCTCAATAACAAAGCTAACTTATTCTCAGCTTTCTGTAAGTGCCATGAGAACTTGGATGTAATGGGCCTGATCCAAAATCTACTGAAGTCAATGGAGAGTTTTCGTTGACTCATACTAGTTTCTATGTGTTCCAAAGATGTTTATAGGTGGATTATTATTCTGCTTTAATATTAACATGACCAAAAGCCAATATTGAATTATAATGCAAAAAATATGTACTTTCTTGTACCTTTAATTCTTTTCAGGCAGCTACTTGCAAATAATGCTTTTTTTTTTTTTTTTTTAAACAACTGGGAAGATAAAGTTTATTTATATTGAATCAAACAGATACTTCACATTGAGATCCCTGGATAAGATAATTTAGGACAGCCTCATCAGCTAATAAGCACTACTGGAATTAAGGTTAGGATTACTAAAGCAATATAGTCTTCAGATTTAAATTCTATAAATTATAATTGCTAATAAAATTTGGTTACAATAATTACAATCTGGTTTTTTCTTACTCTCGCTGATATTATATGAACCTACAAACTATAAAAAATAGGTCAATTGTGACCATTGTTACTTAAATATTCTTGCACACAAGAATGACTGTAAATATAAGTTTCTTAAGAACATAGCTGATAAGAATTGCAAGTTAAGGTGTTTTCAAAAAAGGCATTATTACTCTTTGGTATTAAAGCTACTTTATAACTTTCACAAAATTTAAGAGAAGTTCTCCATGCACTGACATGTTCATAGTGAAAGTTACCAATGCTGTACTAGTGTGTATCTCATAACATGTGATCTTATTATAGCTTTACCTGACCCAGTAAAAGTGTCAAGCGATCCATCTCCAGTTGTGGTAGTGGTGGTGGTTTCACTGCTGTTCATAGGCTCTGTTTTGACTGCAAGAAGAGACACTACATAGAAGAATAAGTAGACATGAGATTTTATTTCTAAATTTACATCAGAGACCTCATGCCAGTGTCACGAGTGGCAGTCCAGCTAGAACAGACATGCGATTGAAAAGTTTAGAATTTTATGAGAACAATCTGCTATGAACTTTCTGAAATGGCCACACATGCATCTATTTATGTATCTAATTGAAAGACTTTGATAATTATCTGATTAATTGCAATCTAAATCTAATTGATTCTAGCAATTCCTGAAAACCAGTGAACAGGAAAGAGAAAAGAGTATATAGCATATAAAAAATAGTTATGCTTGAGAACCAGTACAATATGTTTTTGTTCTCTTCTAGCAGCATATTGCTTTTCACAGTGCAAACTTTTTCCCAACAGAGATGTCTGCTTTTATCAGAGGCTAAGCTGCCCTAGGAAAATTAAAAATTATAGCTAAAATTATCACAGTTACATTCACAACACTCAGGTAAGTAGATGTGCATATTTACAGCATATATTATTTACCAGTTGATAAATACTGAGGGAGGGGCTGGTTTTCATTAATTTTAAGGCTCTTTTACAAAGCTAGTAATATAAGGGGCTAAGTATAAATTAGAATCAGGCCTTCTATGTTTTATTAGACATGTGGTATATTGTGCATTTTCATTCTAAGAACAAAAAAGGCTGGAATTTTCAAAGGAATTTAAGGGCTTACAATGGAAAATTGACTACCTGAACAAGAGAAGTATAATTATACCAGTGTTGGTTGGCTGATCAATTACGCAACATTGACAAGTCCTTAGCAAATTGGGGAAGGAACCCTCAAAATCTCAGCTAAATTCTTTGATGGCTTTTACAAACTATGGGATCTATTGTAGCTGTTTGAAATTACACACCCACACACACATTTGTCCCACATCCATACTGGAGCTTTCATAGGCAAATGTGTGAGTTGGGTGATTAATACTTAAAAGCAACACCACAAAAAACACATGGCCACATATTAGAGATAAAATTTGGGACACTGTCTACATTCAAAGTTCAAAGAAAGACTATGGAAATTTACTTTTTGACTATTTATAGGAATCGTGTAAATCTTAATATGGGCTATGAATATTTCAGGGTGCTATCAAATTGGCAGCCTGAACAACTCCAGTGTGGTTGGTTGACTTCATAGTGTAGGATAGAAGAAATAGGTCAAAGTAGTTTACTCCTATCAGTGGTCCTCCTGTTCTCTACTCCACATGACCGGGAAACAGTGTCATGAATATGGTTCTGAAAAAGTCAAAGTTAGCAATATCAACTGAAGTACCCAAAAGGAGGAGTTACTTCTTCAGAAGTCCACTGAACTTGCTCCACAGAATTTTTAAAAGGAGTTAAAAAAAATCATCATCAACAGCATATTCTTAAACCAAATACTACATTTCATTGCATCTCTGACTTGAGATCATTTCCAAGAGATGGATAGTTCAGATTAAATGTGGAAATGGAGTGACATTTCTTTGCACTGATAATAAATAGTTTTTACAATGAGAAAGCAGCTGGAACAAAAAGATGTATGCCAAAATTTAGGGAATGTATTTTTATACTAAATACAATCCATATGAGAAATTAAGGAAGGCTTTTTTTCCATAAGGCAAAGATTGTCTTGCATCGCTGTTAATACGAACACAACCTAAGGGTATTTGCTCTATAAATGACAGTTGTGCTGTGAAAGAGAACACCTCTTACTGATTTCATTGAGAAGAGACTCAGGCCTTGCCTCCCCTCTCTCTACATATATCAGAATTATGCAGTTTCCTAATTTGGTCTTTTCTGCAGTCTTTGCTCTTTTTATTAACCTCCTTTTCTCTCTCTCTATGGCTTCCATCACAGCAGTCTCTGACTACCTCACAATCTTTATTTATATTTATTTTTATAATATCCTTACGAAATAGGGAAGTGCTATTAACCCAGCTTACAGATGGAAAACCAAGGCACAGTGATGCTAATTTTTTGCCAAACATCATATAGAGACTCTCTAGTAGAGCAGGGAATTCAAATTACATCTCTCAAGTCCTAGGTTAATGCCCCTAGCCAGAGGATCATCATTTCTCTCTTCTAGCTAGACTGATACATATGCAGAAAAGCACTTCAGTATATGCATAACTGCATAAAGTACGGCATTGAAAAGTAATGTATTGAATTATCCTTCGCTCCAGTCATCATGACATGCAGCACACTTTCCTGGGCACAGATATTCACCCAATTTTCCTCTCCCTGCCAAACAATCACTCCCCCCCCCCCCCCCCACTTTTAACTCTTTAATTAATTTGATAAAAACACCAAGTTTGAATTACATTTTGTGAACAGTACATCTGGAAAATATCTTTTGAGATACCCTTGATTTTAAAACAGCTCTAATCTGTTTCATTCGGTTTTTATTAGAGTAAGGAATTCAGCAAGATCTTTTCTCTGTATCGTTAGACTTTTGGAATACTGCCCTTATTTTTCATGTTGCACATAATTACACCATGAAGTAAAACCATTAAACAAACAAAAAAGAGTGCAACTTTAAAATAAAAAAGGCAATAAAAATACAAGATCACACCATTTAAACACACTATTTTGCCTAGGTTTTGTAGCATATACAACACGGTGTGTGGCATCACGCAGTGTTCTGACACTGCTACAAGATCTATCATAGAAAGGGAGTAGGGTGACAAAGACTGGAATTACAAATCATTTTTAATTACTGCTTTCAGAGTATAAATAAGATTCTGTATTATTTCTAAAGCATCAGTTATTCCCTATTTTAAATCAAAATCAAAACAGAAGTTCTAAAAATAAAATTGAAGTATATTGGAGTGCTGAATGTAGCTCCCAATAAGTAACATCTTTTACAACTGACTTTATTTACTTGATTTAATGGCACACGATGGCCAAGCTGTCTGACTCGTGTTCTGAAACTAATGACATACAAAACTTCATTTTAACAAATAAACTATATTTTAAGGACTGAGAATGTGAAATGGTACAGGCTGAACCTCTCTAGTTCAGCACACTCTAGTCTGGCAACATTTGTGGTCTTGCATGATTTTAGTTAGTTGGATGTCCACTTATCATGGGTTTGACCAAGTTTGGTGCAGTTTGTTTACAGCTGGCCCTCAGTGTTCTGTGCTAATATTTAGCTCTAATTTACTCCTAAATGTCTTTTAAGAGCCTAATAAAAGCTGCTAGACAATACTGACTTCCCGTGGTTCAGCAAATTCTCTGGTTCGGCACCAATAAGGTCCCGAGGGTGCTGAACTACAGAGGGTTAACCCATACAATAAATCAGATGGGCAGCAGATTCTACTACTGTTGTTCTGCCTTATACACTAGAGCTTCAGTGTTACAAATTGACCGGTCAACCACACACTTCATTTGGAACTGGAAGTATGCAATCAGGCAGCAGAAAGGGAAAGAAAGTTTTCTTTTTAAATGTTAATGCAAGGAAACTGCTTATATGCTTGTTTCAGTTAAATTAAGATGGTTGAAAGGCAGCTTCATTTTTCTTCTGCATAGCAAAGCTTTAATAAGTCAATGTTCCAGCTGTACATTTTTGAAAGGACAACCATAATGTTTTGTTCAGTGTTACGAACACTTCAGAGTCATGAATAATCTCCATTCCTGAGGTGTTAGTAACACTGAGGTTCTACTGCATTTGAAAGCAGTCGCAGATGAGGGAGAAGAGGGGCCAATGAGAGCAAGCAACAATGGATCCTTTAGCAGATCAATCCAGGGAGGTGTACAAGAAAGTTAGCCCTCCTTTCACTTAACATCCAAGCCTGAGGACTTGTGATAATGGAGAAAAGTAGCTGGCAGGCAGCGAAGATGCTGCTCAAAGAGCAAAGGAAGATAATAGGCTACACACCGCAGCACAGGAGACCAGCAGTAACGGGCTGGGATAAAGTCAGCGCAGCCAAGCAACCTTTCCAGCTGTGGGACTTAGGCGGGATGCTATACTCAGATGAGAATGGAAGATGTAGTCTGTGACTCCAGTGCAAGAATACAGGAGCAATCAAGGGAACATACATGCTGGATGGGGTTATCATTAGCTAGGACTTGAGGAAGTGCTAACGGGACTGTCAGAGAAAAAAGTTACAGAACATCTAAGATTGATGGGTGTGAAAGGAAGCACATGCAGGGAACAGACCAAAGGCAGCCATGCACATCCGATGGCATAACTCAATACACAGAGGCATATACTCTAATCACACACAGTTCACCAAGCAAATACTATGCAACCACAGATGCAGGTGGTCAGTGAGGACACCTGCTGGGGTAGCATGTGTCTACCCACTAGATTTCCCCCTTGCCGCTTAGCTAGGAACTAAGATGTGTGTGGCAATGTACTTTTTCCTTCACCTGTACTTACTAAAATAACAGATTAGAACAGATGAGTTATTCCATAATCAGACTAAATTATTACTTTCACACATAGCTGTCTAGCCCCCATAATAAGCCATTTATCCTGGCATGGCACTTCCTCTGTGGGACAAATAGAAGATATTTTTATAATACCTTATAGTGGCTGACTTGCACATATGGAGTCATTTCAAACTTTTTTTTTGGGGGGGGGGGGGGGGGGTGTAAAGGCAACTTTCTGAAACCTGACTAATTCTGTCCCTAAACATACAAAGCTAAATATGTGTGTCATATTCTCCAACAGGGCCTTTCAGAATAATAGATTATGGTTAGAATTTGTGTGTGTACTAAGAACAACTCTACACATTATCTTAAAATATTTAGATTACATGATACACAATACAATGGATTTCATTAAAATGCATATCAAATATGACTATATATTCAGCGGACCTCAATACCGACCTCCAAAACCATGCATGCAGGATCTTGTATGAGCAAAACCTAAAACTGTAAATGCAAAGAAGTTTGAGTGTCCAAAGCATGAGAATCCAGCTTCATAGAAAGGATTTGAAAATTGGTCTCAGCCAAACTTTCAAAATCAGCCTCGCAGGGTGTGTCTTTATTACAGAGTTAACGTAGGTGATCACAGGAAGGCCACTTGTCTTGTTCTATATAGGACAGTCCTCTTTTTGAGAGATATGTCCCTAGTGTGGTAATGGGCCAAATCTGAAGTTGTTTTCTGTGGTATTAGACAAGAGCCACCATTTTCAACAGTTTGCTGCCCCACCCCTGCCGACATCATCTCACGTGTCAATCAGAACTATGGATTCTCAGACTCTGAAAATGATGCCATTAGGTTTTATGAGGCTGTGTACAGTTAATCTCATTCTAGGACAATTAAAATTCTTATTTCTAGTGAAATGGCTTAACAAGTATGATTAAAAAAAAGTTTGTTATTGTGGCTTCCTGATTTACCAACATTGTACAAGGACTCTGAGAAGTAGGAAATCAAATACAAAATGTTCTAAATCACAGAGAAAAAGAATTAAAGAAATCAAGAGAAATGTAACACAGCAGTCAGGAGCCACACAGTCACACACATGCATTGTACCATAATCTCTCATACTTGTTGCAGAAGAGGGAGTGCTGCAACTCAGCAACCAGTCTGCAGTATTTAAAACAGTCATGTTGTCTCCTGAGAATGGGAATGGTATAAAGATTCATTGTCTGAATGTCTTCTCAATATACATGGATATTCTTCAATGCCAGTAGGTGTTTTTGCACTTTGAGCCTAGTGTTTAACTGTATGGTATTGCTTTTGTGAGTATTATTCTAGCTGGTTTATTTAAGTAAAATATATACATGTAAATATTAGTGCTCTCAAAGATCTAATTTTAGTTTCAGCCCCTTCTTATTCTGGAACATTAGTACAGTATTTGGTGTTTAAAGGTGAATATATTGAATCTAAAGATATTTCTACAGGGGACTATTGCCTCCATATGCACAGGTAAATTTTCACAGATATTAATGGAATTTTTGCATAGAGAGAAGCAAATATTGTGGTAAGAAAGAACAACCATAAAATGGTAATATACCAATGCAGTGCACACTAATGTACAAAACCTAAGAAACACGGGTAAAATCCTGGCTTTGCTGAAATCAATAGCACAATACTTATTGACACCACAGGGACCAGGATTTCACCTGTTTTGATATCTTTGCTCACCCTGTGCATTGTCACTTTCAGATTACTCAGTAGACCAAGGGCAACATAAACCATTATTAGCATTAAAATGTAATATTGATCTAAACTTCACCAATGATGTCTTTATAGTGGTACACAGAGCAGCAATCATTTAATTAATAAATTAAGTAATGAGCAGTAGTAATTAAACAGGTTAGACAAAGATCTATCAGGGATAGTATACATTTACTTGATCCTACCTTTGTACAGAGGTCTGGACTAGATGACCTCATAAGATCCCTTTCTAGGGCTTCTATATTTTGAGCATTATACGGTGAGAAAGACTGGTATATTACAACCATTATTTATGTTATACTTTCAATACTTGTAGACAACTGGGTTTAAGACCCAATATCTTTCCTCATTAAGTTTCAAGTTGTTGAACAGAATTAAAAGGAAACAACTGTACACAATTAAAATGTTCTATTTAGCTTTCTTGTTGAGTTGATGGCTGATATCTGGCTTATGCTCACCACTATACTGAAATGCTGAACTTAAAAAGTTTATTAAAAATAGCAAAATGATATATAGCAACTTTCCGTGCATTGATGATGTCTTACACTTACCTCCTGTTCCATTTGTGGTGATGGATGTGCTGCTGAGATTAGATTTATCCAGTTTGGAACTACCCGGATTATCACTGCTTCCAAGATTATGAGGACTTGTTAGATCCTGCATTTCCATAGACCTTTTAAAAAAAGGAAGCAACACAGGGACATAATAAAATCAAACAACAATATTTAAATCTTTGTATTGCAATAATCCCTACAAGACCCAATCATTGTTTGAGCTCTCACCATTGCACACATACATCCCCCCGAAAAGATGCACTGCACACATACATCCTCCCGAAAAGATGTTTCCTTCTGTAAAGAGTTTGCGGTCTTAAAAAGATAAATATATGATCTTATTGAAAAACAAACCTGTTGCTAATAATGAATAGCTAAACTACCGTTACCAAAGTTTTGTCGTTTCCATGACAACTGCTTGTGGTTTGAAGCAGGAGAGAAGGATGCAGATGTAGCAATATTGTGGGCATTTTTTTTTGTCTAATCCCTAATATATTTGTTGAAAAACTCCATTTTAATAGACTCATAAAATACTAGAATTGGAAAGGACCTCGAGAGATCATCAAGTCTATTCCCCTGCCCTTTTGGCAGGACCAAACACAGTCTATATCATCCCTGATAGATGTCTATCAAACTGCTCTTAAATATTTCCAGTAACAAAGATTCCACAACCTCCCTAGACAATTTATTCCAGTGTTTAACCACCCTGACACTTAGCGCAAGAAGCAATGGGCTTAAATTGCAGCAAGGGATGTTTAGGTTGGACATAAGGAAAAACTTCCTATCATCAGAGGCCAAGGAGAACCATTTTTCTTCCTCCTCCTTGTAGCACCTTTTTAAATACTTGAAAACTGCTATCTAAACTAAACACACCCAAATCTTTCAGTCTTCCTTCATAGCTCATGTTTTCTAGGCCTTTAATCATTTTTGTTTTCCACTTTCTCCAATTTTTCCACATCTTTCTTGAAATGTGGTGCCCAAATCTGGACACAATACTCCAACTGAAGCCTAACCAGCGCAGAGTAGAGCGGAAGAATGACTTCTCGTGTATTGCTCACAACACTCCTGTTAATGCATCCCAGAATCATGTTTGCTTTTTTTGCAACAGTGTCACACTGTTGACTCATTTTTAGCTTGTGGTCCACTATGACCCCTCAATCCCTTTCTGCAATACTCCTTCCTAGACAATCACTTCCCATTCTGTATGTTTGTAACTGATTGTTCCTTCTTAAGTGGAGTACTTAAGCTTTATCCTATTTACCTCAGACTATTTTCTAGTTTATCCAAATCATTTTGAATTATGACCCTGTCCTCCAAAGCTTTTGCAACCCTAACCCCTTTGGAGCTCTCTGTTCCCCATGCTAATCTCTTGCATGTTCTGAGGGGGAAACAATTTTTACCTCCTGCTGTTTGAACCTGTCCTCAAAGGGGAGCTTTATTTTGTGCGCCTAACAGTAGAAAAACTTGGTGAACATTCTACTTACTTCAGGTAAATCTATCTGAAGACAGCATAGGGTTATATAAGAGATCTGAAAGTCTTTCTTTTTTTGTTTTGTACATCATCACAATTTGGACAACAGAGTAAGGTTCTTCTCTGAAGCCCCTCAAAGCCAACTGAAAGAATCCCATTGACATCAATGATTATTTGATTTGGGCCCTATATGAAGCAGAATTCTTTCGGCAGGGCACTGTACCCAGCAACAGTCTGGATGAGTAGTGGGACTCTTATAAGTGCAAGGAAGAGGTCATGCATCAGTCTGTATGAATTTTATACTAATATTTCAATAATACAAAGGCATAAACTGTGATTTAAAGCATCTTGACCCAGATTTCACCATATAACTGTATATCCAGTTCTATACATCTGTCTACAGAAGATTATATTTATTGTCTACTGGAAATGTGATCAGTGATGAAATAAAATGTCAGGTTTTGTCTAGTAGTTTGCTGTACAGTGAAACTGCACAGCTAAAGGTTACAGAAAGTCTTAATGCTTCTGTCATGTAAGTGTTTGAGAAAGCAAGGGGGACGCAAGATAAACAATCAGCATGTCATTGCACATACAGTTTAGTTCTCCCTATATGTTCACTAAAGCAACATCATGATTTTCTGTTAAAAAACGACCAGCTTGGAAATACCTGATGGATGCTTTAAAGCTTAGAAACACAGTTGTTCTCTCTTTCTGGTCAAGGTAAAAACTATTTTTTCTTCCACATTCATGTACAAGGTCTACAAAAGGATACACTTCAGTAATATTGCAGAATGCAAAATAATAAGCTTCTCCACATATTAAAGGTTCTCCATATTTTAAAAGTTCCAAACACCTTTTACTTCGGATATGAATCAAGGTTATTTAAAACAGAAAACAATTACCCTATCAGGTTTTTTTTATTATAGCATATAAGCAGATCACAAGGGATGGCTGTGATTCCCCATATTTATGTCATCTATTGTATATTTAACTAATTTGCTTTAGAAGTAATGAGTTGAAAAGATTAATGAATGAATAGGAATTGTGTTTCGATGAAAAAAAAGACACTCTGGTTGATGCCACTGTGCTTGCTGAGGCACAATAAAGTTTACAATTATTTCATAAAACTATTTATATAAATATTTACATATTTATCCTCAATTGCTTTGCCTCCAGTGAACAAGCAAGAAGAACCTTTAAATATTTCCAGGTCAGGTACTGTACATTTAGATTTTACCTCGTGTACTGGATTTTAATTCACCTGTCTCAATATATCCTGCTCACCGTTAACATAAAACATCTCAGCTAAGGTACAAGAAACCTACTGCATATAAAGGTAATAAAAAGAAGCATGGAATTCTAAACAAAATTTCTTAAAAAAAAAATGATTTGCCACTGACCTTCTATATGATTCTATACGATTTTGTGCAAAATTATCACAATAGATCTTCACAAGGAAGACAAAATAAGGAACTGTGGCATTTCCTAACTTCTAAATGCTTGACTTTGCAATGGTCAAATTTATTTAAAACAGGATTTTTTGTATATAATATATTCAAACTATTTCTCTGGCATGGCACATCCTTTTTTTTTAATTCAATTTTTCCTCTCAGTACAGCTATCTGTTCATTCTTCCCCCTTTTTTCAGAAAAAAACAAACATCCATTTGCAATTTTTAAAAGAGATAAAAATAGAATAATTCATACAGATGGAATAAATCTTACCAGCCACTTCAGAAAAGTGTTAGCTATTTAAATTGACAACTTAAATGGGGAATAACTGGAGCAAGGTCTTCTCAAGTCAGAACATTCTTCAGTGGAATTCATGACTTGCAGGAAGACACCACATTAGATCTAATTGTGTCTTCATTAATTAGAACATTTAAATGATTAAAGCTTTTTATTAAAACATGCCAGTTTTGAAAATAATACATTTTTACTGTACTTACAAACTACTTTCTATCAGCTTCAGAGGTATAGCCAAGTTAGACTGTAACAGGAAAAACTTAAACAACAACAAAGAGTCTAATAGTACTCAAATAGTCTAGTGTCCACTCATTAATGCAGTGGTCACCAACCTTTTTGTGGCCAATAGCACATTCATGTTTTCAGAAGAGTGTGGCGGGTGCCAACAATTTTTCAAGGCTTATTTTGTATTTGTACATTAAATAATACGAAAACATCATATTTAATATTACATAATATATTAATCCATAAGATAAAAAAGGTAATTTTACATGTAAAAGGTATTAATTAAATTATTCAGCAATTATTCGGCCCCCCCTTTGGAGAAAAAAATAGAAGAAAGGCGTCAAATGAGAAAATTGAAGGTTATTTTCATATTAAATGTAAATTGGGTAAATTTGATAGAAACTTAATTTAGTTGGATAATTTTTGTTTTAATTATTTTGTAATCCATTTTTAATAAAATTCTGCATTAATAAAAAGGGGGGCTGTCCAAATATTGAGCAAAAAAAGCACCCCCCCCCCAAATCATGGCACCTTTAAATCTCACACGCCCCATCCCCACCATGTCCCCACCATTTGCTGCCATGTCTCCTCCCCTTCCTCCATCAGCTCCCCTGGTGCCTGCTGCCCCCCAACCTCTCACCCTCCTCTGCTATTCTGAATCCTGCCCTTCTCCCTGCCCTCATCCCTCCTGAGACCTGCCCCCCTCCACCAGCCGCCCTTCTCTCCCTGCTGTGCCCACTCCGATCACGTGAGCTACCCCCTCTCTTAACACCTCCCTCTACACACCTGCCCTGCCTCTCTCCTCTGGTGCTGGTCCCTCCCCTAAAGATGTTGGCCCTTCTACTTCACCTCCAGAATCCCCTTGCACCTGCACCTTCCCTTACCCCTGCACCCTCCCGGTGCTCCCCTTCTCTCACTGCTCCTGCCCCCTTTGCCCTCTTTTTCTCTGATGCCCACCCCCTCACCAACCTCTGCCCCCATTCCTCTCATGCCCCTGTGCCCTCACACATGATTTGCTCCATCCCCAGCTGCTTCCGTGACCCAAGACCAGGTGCCGGGCCTGGAGCTGGGCCACGCAGTTTTAAAATTTAAAGTCCCGGGCTGTGACGTCATGGCATGCCGGGTGTCTCCTCTCTCAGCTGTTGCATGAGCATTTGAAAATGCCGCGCATGTGCTCCCTCGGATGCAAACCAGTGTCTCCCCTCTCAGCTGTTGCGTGGCGGCATGCGCTCCCTCGATAGTCGGCACAGGGGCACTTAAATGCCCCAGTGGGTGCCATGGTGCCCGCAGGCACTGCATTGGGGCACCGTATTGGGGACCCCTGCATTAATGGATCTGCCAATTCTCTTCCAGAATTTGATCTGAGAAAGTAGGTCTGGCCCACGAAAGCTCATCACCTAATAAACCATCTTGTTAGTCTTTAAAAAGTGCTACATAGTCCTTTCTTTTGTTTCTACATGTTTTGTTAATCTTTAAGGTGCTACTAGACTATTTGTTGTTTTTTAAATTTTTACTTTCTATCAGCAAGTTCTAAAGCACACACAAAATCTATCAAACTATGTTTGAAAATAAAAACACACATTATTTCCTTATCTAAATAAAATATTTTTTAAAAAGTAAATAAACAAAAAGTGTTTCTAAATAAAATGCTCTGAAAGCATAAACTCTATGGTAGGTAACACTGTTAGCAATTCCAATGTTAAGTGAATTTAAAGAAGGACTAATTTACCTTATTCTCTACATTTTCATAACAACTCTTTCGAAAACAACTGAATTCTCTACATATTTGAATGAAAATCTTTACTACTTTTGCTAAGAAAAGTATGGTCCATTTTTAAAGTTTTGTATACAGTTTTTCTAATACTCCTCTGATTACAACTAGATTTCCAAACTTCTCTCTCTCACAAAAAAAATTATAATATTTCAGACACTGGTTACTTTTGAATTTCTAAAATTAAACAGAGTTTCCCCCTTTATTTAAAATTATCATCTGGAGCTCCATGAAGTCTGACTGATAGAACTACTCTGATCTGCCAATTACTTCCGTTTCCTAATGAAGCCAGTTCAGCTCTATGACCAGAGGCTCAATTTAGATGAAAAACAGAAACATTTTTTTTTGTTTCTGTTTTTCCTCAAACCTCCATTTTTTGTCAAAAATGTCCAGCTGTGTTCTGAATATGCTCCTGGTGAGCAAAGACAACAACCTATGTCTCTTCATCTTTACCCTGAACAGCCAACATGCAGCTTTCACATCAACATGCACACAGATGCAAATTTCAGTTCAGTAGCTTCTACCTAAATGTCTAATGATCGCTAACGATACTGACCATCCATGTACATAACTTTACCTAAACATTATAGAAAAGCTTGTCTCACAGCAAGCCTCATTTATACTTAGACATACAATCCACTTACAATGTAATTCATGAAAGCTACACCACCCTTTTATGAATCAATCAAAGGACATGAACATTACATACACTTAACCAGGTCTAAATGAGACTGGATAAATGTGTAGTCTGGATGGCAGAAGTGCAGAAAACTGAGGATGATAAAGGAAAACTCATCCACTGAGTGAAGATGGGTATTTTGGGACTTAGCATGTTATCTCCTTGTTTTTATCATTTATGGTGGTAGATGGGCTATTTAGCAGCCTTCACTCAAAATTAACAATATAAAAATAAATAAATGGATTCTATCATAGGTTGCCACAAGCACAGTAAGTTATGATGATGCTGCCCTAGGATGATATCTTAACATATTACATTCCCAGTCATCATATTATTCCTGGAGTGCTTTTGCAGATGCTTTGATTTTGTAGGTGGCTGTCTCTGTGATGTCTAATGTCAACAAGGATGACTTTCTAGGAAATATACCAGTTAGAACTGCCTGTGAATAACTCTAAACAGGATATGAATTTCTAAGACTATAAGAATGACCATATTGGGTCAGACCAAAAGTCCACCTAACTCAGTATCCTTTCTTCCAACTGTGGTCAATTCCAGGTGCCCCAAAGGGAGTGAACAGAACACAAGCATCAAATGATCCCTTCTCCTGTCATCCATTTCCAGCCTCCGACAAACTATTTCTTTTAGTATACTATTCTGAACCGCAAGTTCTAACTCAGACTAGGATATCCCTGACAAAAACAATGAAAAACTTTAAAAAACAACAAATAGTCTAGCAGCACCTTAAAGACTAATGAAACATATAGATGGTATTGTGAGCTATTGTGGGCACAACCCACTTCTTCAGATGAAACTTGTTGGGTTTTAGTAAAGTGCAGCCAAGAGAAAGTGTGTGTGGAAGCTTGGCTTTTTATGAGAGTCTCTAATGTTGTCATTAAAGGAAATAAATATGGGTTTCTTTCTGAACATACACTGCATGTGCCTTGTTTGTTATGACTCCAGATACTTATACAACTCCAATGAAGTCCAAAGCAACTGCAAAATCCAGTGAAAGAAGAATAAACTGATAAAGTTTTTGCCATTGAAATTACTTTGGATCTCTCATGCAGACTCAGGATGAAGGAGAAGAAACTGCACTCTCTCAAACTGGAATAGAAGGAAATGACACCAACTCCGCTAGTCTACTGTTTATTGTTATCCTGACACTATAGACCAAAAGCACACCCACTGACAGCACAGTGTCAGTTCTAGCTGTTCGCCTGAGAGGAAAAAACAAGTACAGCAGACTTGCAATAATCCAGCACCTTTGGGAGCCAGGGGGTGCCGGATTATCAGATATGCTGGAGTATCAGGAGGTAGTCCGGCAGGGTGGCTGTGATAGGTCGGGGGGGGGGAGGGCAGCATGGGGTGAACCAGGTGTTGGTAAGGGGCAGCACTACGGGACCAACCAGGCAGCACCCCAGTTGCTCTGCCCGCTCTTCCCTAAGTCCGCCGCTGGTCAGTTTCAGCAGAAGCGGACTTGGGGAAGCCGTGGGGCAGAGCAGCTGGGGTGTTGCCGGGCGCTGAGCAAGGGGGTGAGGAGCGGTGCTGCGGGACCAACCTGGCAGCACCCCAGCTGCTGTGCTCTGCACCAATTCCCCAGGTCCACAGCTGGTCAGTTTTAGCAGCGGACTTGGGGAAGTGCCCGGAGCAGCTCCAATTGTCCAGCTAGCAGGAGCACTTCCGGGTTCCAGTTGGGGCCGGAGCACTTCTGGGTTCCAGTTGGGGCCGGACTATTAGGAGTGCCGGACCACTGGATGCCGGACAATTGGAGTTTTACTGTAATAAGACCGAATGCTAACAAGAATCCACTCTTCATTCTTCTTCTTGAATAGTAATACAAATAATGAAATAACACCACATGAAAATACTAAGCATTACAATGTGTACATTATCTGTCAGAGTATAAAAGTAGAGGTGAGAGAATTTTTTTTCCGTCAACAAGTTTATTTGTCCAAAAATGCAGTTTCAGGGAGATTGGTGCTATCCATGGATTTGTCTAATAGTTTCAGATGAATATAAAATGTTAATAAAAAAGTCAAAATAGTTGCTGAGATATTTTCTAAACAAAATATGTTGACTTTTCATTTCAAAATATTTTGTTGAAAAATTGAGCTAGAAGTTTTTAAATCTTGCTTTAAAAGGGGCAAAACACACCTACATATTCAACAGCAACAAGTACTTCAGGTAATAAAAATATTTCCTTCAACCTGAAAATGTTTTCCTCCCTCCCTCCCCTCAGTTCAGCCATCAAAATTGCACCTCTGTTTGGGAGAAGAGAGAAGCTTGGAGGTATTGAAGCAAAAAAGGAGTAGAAGATATTGAAGATTCAATACCAGTCTTCAAGTGTGGGCTTCTGAAGTGTAACATCATTCACTCCAAGCAGTAAATGATATCGTGAGATCACCATCAACCCTGCAACTTTTATATCAATCTAGAAAATACCTGCTAAGCCATTTGCATGAACTGCTACATAAATGTCAAAGGATAGTGGTGGGATGTTACTTGTCATTTTATTTCCTACTGAGAAAACCCCTAGTTTTCTTCAGTTATCTCACACCCTATACAAGAAAAACAGCACTATTCAGAGAAGCAAGTTAGCAAAATGGAGAAGTACAACTCTAAAATTTTCCACAAGCCTTCCTTAATTATAATGATCAAAATACACCACATAGGTCAGCTTTGTAGGGTCCCTAACACAATCCAATGACTATGGAGGAGTCATTATGAACTGGTATGTTATTAAGTTCACAGTGCTGAAGAAAATTCATAATGAATAATCTATACACATAAGATGGGAACAAAATCACTGTAATGAAAATTTATGTGGGCTATTGGTGTCACACCTTGAGGAAGATCAGTATTTCCCATTTTGTTTCATATCTTTTTAGTTTGCAATAATGCTATTTATTTTGTGGAGATCTCAGTTCAAAGATGGTTCTCTAGTTGATTTTCCTTGGTTCAGCCACTGGTTGTGGTTATTCCTCTGCTTTTCTTTCATAAATAGCCATAATCTGGGGGCTATCTAGTCTCTCATTCAGGGGTGGGCAATAATTTTTGACTGGGGACCACTTCAGAAATTTTTGAAGTGGCCACGGGATGCCCCAGAAGGGGTGGGGCTCAGGTGGAAGCGGCAGGGTTAAGACACTGCTATGCTTCCCCGCCCACAGACTCAGATTGGTCTGTGGGTGGGGGAGGACATGAAGTCTTTGTTCCCTGCCCTCCCCCAGAAAGAGCCACCAGCCTGTGCCCCTGGCGTTGGGAGGAAGACTTCATGTACTCTTCCCCGGCCTCCTCACCCCCCGCAGATAAATCAGGCCTGGGGGCAGAGGGAGCATGCAAAATCTGCCCCTGCCCTGCAGGAGAGCGCCATGCTTAGAATCTCCTGCAGATGCTACTCAGTGCTGAGCTCCTTGCAGGGTGGAAGGAGACTTTGCAAGCTCCCCCTGCTCTAAAGCTAGTCAGGGCCTGGAGGTGGGGGAAAGCGTATTAAGTCTCCTCCTGCCCTGCCTCCATTCTGCAAGGTGTGCGCAGTGCTTCCAAGGGTCATGAGCTCTTTGCAGGAAAGGGTGGGAAGAGACTTTGTGTGCTTCCTCCCAGGCCCTGATTGGCCTGGAAATGGGGGGAGCACGAAGTCTCTTGCTCCCTGCCCCGCAGTACATGGAGCTTAGAGTCAACTGCCAGGGTTGACTCAAAGCACTGCATGCTCCCCCCCGTCCATAGGCCCTGATTGGCCTGGGGGCGGGGTAGCAGCAGGACCTCCAGAGGCTGGATCTATCTGCTCTGCGGGCTGAATCCGGCCCACAGAGGCCCTTTAAGCCCACACCCCTGCTCTAAATCTAGGAGAAAAAAAATCATGTCAACAGTATTATTTTTACATGAAAAGCCTGACAGGAATCTAACTTCCAATTTATGCAACAGTGCAAACTACTTAAAATGTAAATATAAAAAATAGGCTGAACAACAAAGCCAGCTATGTACTAAAACTCACTATGCCATTCACTGCCTGAGAAAAATTATGCTTTTCTGGCCCCCTTCCCAATCCGCTCCTTTAGATTCAGTGACTTAATTCTTATATTCAAGACTCTGCCATTCTGAGATCCTCTATTCTTGTCCATAAAAATGAGACTTTTTCCTCCACACTTCCCTCTTTTATCACTATTTGATCAGAGGCGAAAGGCCATGGGTTTTATTTGTCCAGGATATGACTATTTCTATAATAGGAAGAAGGTCTGGTTAACTTATTGAGATTTTCAATGGATTCTCAGTTATGATCATGGTAGGGATGTTAAATAACAGTTACTCGAATAGTCAATTAACCTCATGAATTCTTATAGGTTACTCAAATATTCTATAATTCCCAAGGGAGGGGCAAGCAGCCAGTGCACTCCAGCCTCACTCCCAAGGAGTACCCTGCCTCTCTGTGCTGCTGTCTCTGTATCAAAGAAAGCTGCATGGGGTGGTTCCGGGAGCTCTGAAACTCTCCCCCCACAAACAGGGGCTACTGCCCTCCCCCCACAGACAGGGAATACAGAAGCAGCAGTGTGGGGTGCCAGACAGGAGCTGATCTGTAAGGGAAGCCATTTTAAAAATGAGCTCCCCTTGCGGACCAACTGCCTGTCACCTCGTGCTGCTGCCTCTGATACAGAGGCAGTAGTGCAGGATGGTAGTAGCCTCTATCCGGGGAGGGAGGGTGTCTGAGCCAGACCTAGAGCGTGCCAGAACTGAACTGGGCTGCCTGTCCACCCAGCTCCTAATATACTTTAAACGTAGAGCTATAGCAGAGGTTAAGTCCTGGACCCAGCGCAAGCCAGGACTGAGCCAGGCTGTTGAGCAGCCTACTAAAATATTTACTAGTGGGGGGTGTGGAATATGTGTAGTCTATAGCATTAAATGATTAGCTTTTACTTATCAGTTAATCGGTTAATTGACTATACTATCACATCTCTAGATCATGGTAGGCATGAGTGTACACCAAATTAAGTATTTTGAAATATAACTGAATACAAACCACAAGGTTGCTTTTAATGTGAAAAAAAGCTGAAACTCTTCTACCTGATGGATGAAAAAGGTTGATATTTGTTGTGGACACGTTACTGAGTTGACAGGGATGTCCATACTGTATACTGTAGTTACTGAAAACTGCCTTACGTTATAGAAAACTCAGCGTGCAATTCATTTTAATGGATTTTTGCATGAGTGGACAACACACAAAAGTAACTTGCAGTAAATATTTCAGGTTTACTGTATCAGAGACCATTCATCTAAAGCCAAAATGAAATGAAATAAAAATCAAATAGCTCTAGA
Source organism: Pelodiscus sinensis (assembly GCF_049634645.1). Taxonomy (NCBI): domain Eukaryota; kingdom Metazoa; phylum Chordata; order Testudines; family Trionychidae; genus Pelodiscus; species Pelodiscus sinensis. The sequence continues at coordinate 95,290,103 of NC_134713.1, read as the reverse complement.
GAAACTACTTAAAAAAACCAGTTTAAACATGAATTTCCAGCTCACTGAAAAGTAATGTTCTCTATGTTCAATAGATTTCATGAATATAAAATAACTTACACTTAAGTTGTGGACATTGGAGACTGGTTGGTGCAAAAGAACATAAGGTAAAGCCTTTTCTTGATAGGTATTTTGTTCGAATTTGGGATGGGTTGGTTGTGACAGAGTCTTTACTTTCTGACAGTACGCAGCATATTAGATGTTTAGTCAGAAAGCATTTTTAATCAAAGGGATACACAGAAAGGAGCAGTTCAGAGAAAGGCTACTGTGTTCCACCTGAAGCGTGAGCAGAAGTACACATGAACACAAGATTTTAAAAAAGGGCCTCAGATTTTAAAAATGGGTGCCTAAAATGAGGCTCTTAATTTATTTAGGTCCCCAAATATGAACCTTCCTGCTTGTCAGAAGTGCTGATAAAACTTCAGATTTACTGGGACTGGCTGGAGATTCAGCACTTTTTAAAATTAGAGCACTTATTTAGGTCCCTAAATACAGGCTTTTGGATCCAACATTTAGATACCTAAGGACAGATTTTCAAAAGAGCTCTATACCCAACAGTTTTATTTAGGTACTTAAACGACACAGATTTTCAAAAGTGATCAACATCTAGCAATTTCTGTAATTCTTAGAAACAAAATAAGAAACTATGTAAAAAAAAAGTCACTGCTGTTAGTCACAGGATTTATTCCTGGTCCTTCTCCCTTTACCTCCAAATATGTATGAGGTAGCTGTGTGTTGTTTTCTCTCTTGTATTTTTATGGTAGATCATGGTAGGAAACCATAGACTTGTAGGCTACGTCTACATTGCTCTTTCTTGTGCAAGAATATAGACAAATGAGGTGCAGTGATGAATATCGCTGTGCCTCATTTGCATATTTAATGAGCTGCCATTTTTGCGCAAGGGGCTTTTGCGCAAGAAGGAGCAGCGTACACTGCTTATTTTCAGGCAGAACGGCTCTTGTACAAGAGGGGTTTTTTGTGCAGGAAGGAGCAGTGTACACTGCTCCTTGCGCAAAAGCTCCTTGTGCAAAATGGCGGCTCATTAAGTATGCAAATAAGGCACAGCGATATTCATTGCCGCGCCTAATTTGCATCTGTTCTTGCACAGGACTGGCCAATGTAGACATAAGCACAGAGTTTCAGAGCTATGCTTGGACAGTTCTGCTGTTCTTTACTCCACTATCATTCTTTCCTTCTCTTACAATGGGGCCATGAATTTAGACATATAATTATGGGGTTAAGTGCCCAAGATTTACCAAAAGTTTGAGTCTTTTCTGAACATATGATGGTCCTTACAATAGACAATTATGAAACTGGAGTGTTTGATCAAGTGATTTCTTAGCTTTAATTGGGTTTAAGAGCCAGGATTTTTTTAATATAAGAGTTGGTGATAGGTTCTAGTACTTCTAAAGTCTAATTTTGATCAATAAAGTGTATTTAATTCATTGTATACTAGATTTACCCAGTGTTGCTCAGATCATTAACTCAATTTTTTTTTTTTTTTTTTAAATAAAATGAAAATGTACATGCTTCATTTAACACATTGCTCTGGAGTAAGGCTAAGGATGAAAAGTTCAGAAGGGGTAGGTGATTTGGGGATCGGGCAGTCCAGGATCAGGAAGGGGCATGTCACCCCTGCAAACACCTTTTAACTGCCTGGTTATTCTCTCTTTTTAGTATGGCTTAATAAGATGCAATCCTATTCCAGGCACATCTCATTTTCCTGGCACATCCAAACCCGTACCTTGCTTTATGTTACGGTAAGAGGAAAGACAGGTTGAATCTCTCTCGTCCAGAAAGCCCCTAGGATCAGTGAGCCCTAGCAGAGAGAAGCTGGTCATGGAGTCCTGGCAGCCCTGGGGCAGTGCAGCCTGGCACTTTGGGGTTGGCTGCAGGGTTGGAAACCTGGTGGCCTGAGGGGCTGAGCTCCCTTGGTCCACCAAACTCCCTCTTTTGGGACTGGTCAGGTCCCAAGGATGCCAAACCAGGGAGGTCCAGCCTGTACTGAATTTGGTAACCCTAGCTCTCACCATATAGGAGAAGTTCTTGGACACACACACACACACACACACACACAGACAAAGTTTCTCAAATGTATTGTAGATATATATAATTGATAAACTGTCCTTTCTTTATTAGTATGGTTCAAAACTGCATCTTATAAAAAATGCTTTAAAAGGCCCAGGATCGGTCTGCAGGAGTTTGAGTGAAAGGTGACATTTTTTTCTGCATCTTTTAAAAACAATGAATTGATTTCACAACAAATTGGTGAAACTTCAAGCAGGCCTGCATTATTGCATGATGGTATATCTGTCTGTAACTGAAATTAACAGCTATAATGGGCTGATTGTCTCAAAGAGGAGATAACTTTGGGATAAACAAAGGAAAAGAGGGCCTATATCTGAACTTCTACATTTCAAACTGTTTTAAGCATTTAGTCCTTTAAATCTTCAAAGCCACTTGTTGCCATTCTGGGATCACAGAAAAGACCCTGTGCTTTTTACATGGCTACTTCAGTGGTGGAGAATTCTTTAGCGGCAGCATGTTCATTCCTACATGTGGGTGGAGGCCTGAGAGATGACACACTGGAGTGCCCTTCTCTGGCCAACAGTTATCTTTTCAACAGATTAGCTATATGGACCTATATAGGTGGCACAAAGAGGGCCTAAGAGGCCCCTGCCACTCCTCATCCCCAAACAAAAGAGAACTAGTGATCTCTGGACACGTCTCTTCTGCTACCTGATTTCCTGACTACCTTTCTCATGTTAGGAGAGAGCATAAATACGGATCTCCTTTCTAGCCTAAAACAGACTATGGTGTAGAATTCAGGAATCTGTTGTTCTTGAGTGTGTCAGCAACATATTGATTCGATAACTTTCATTTTATCAAATAGGGTAATTTGAGAAATAATTTTAATTGCATCCAAAGTCATATAATCAGCAAAATCCTAGCCACACTAAAGTCTTTGGGAGTTGATTGATTTTAATGGAGTCAGGATTTCACCAAGTAAATGTTTCATTCCTGTTGGGTATGGCCTGTGTTCCTGATCCTCCTAAATTGAAAAGCCTCTTTCACTTTAAACTAGAGCTCGAAATATCTCTCTCTCCATCCTAAGGGGTCTCTCAAGGTAACTGTCCCAGATTCAGCTCCCCTTTCCTGCTTCCACCCTAGGAACCCACAAAAACTTTATCCACTCCTCATAGGGCTGAATTATCACAATTAATGTATGCCTCAGCAGTTACCAAATGTGTCTTAATACTATACTTAAACTCCATTGTTTAAAGCAAATATACTACATCAGTCTTTGTAAATATCAAATACAGAGAATTACTGTCAAACAGGTTTAACATGGGAAACATTAACACATCACACTTAACAATGAAATTCCCCTTAAAAGTTAAATGTGCTATGAACCTCTGCTACCAGTGACATTAGAACTCCACAGAGACTGCTTCACATGAAGCAAATTATGCTTGGCTCGAGAAAAGCCTGTGTCAAAATCAATCATTTTTGTTCTCTAACGGTAGTGACAACTACTATACCATTGGAAACAAAAAACAAAACAAGGCAGCTTTCTATTTGCCTTGTATTAACACATGCCAACAATCTAATAATTTATGTTCCATTCAAATATGTAATAAGTATGGGAACATACTGGATATCCACACAGATTAGATGTCTTACACAGAATTCCTTTGTCTAGTCAATGAGAACACTTTATCTGTACACTAGCTAGAATAGGGGAAGTTAATTGTAATGAATAATCACATTTAAAACATTTTTAGTGATTAAGTCTCTTGACAATGTAAGTATATTCATTGATTTTCTGTATCTTTTTAATTTTGGGTGAAGTAGGTAATTTAAAAAAAATAGCTGATAAATATTTGCAGTTGAAGACTCAGACAAACACTTCAGTTACCCTTTTGGTCCACAGGAAGAGAGCAAGGTGGTAATCTGATACTGGCCCATATCAGCAGCAAAGCTATGCTACCTCCTGCATCAATTCAGCTGGTTGGCATGTGGGGGGCAGTGTTTCTGTGGGTGGTAACACAACTATGACTCCAATCAATCACTCTATGCCCTACCTAACCCAGTACCCCTCCATAGCTGGGCCTAAGGTCCAAGCAGCCTGTGCAAGGCTATAAGGGTTTGTCTACACTAGCCCCCTAGTTCAAACCAGGGAGGCCAATGTAGGCATTCGAAGTTGCAAATGAAGCCCGGGATTTAAATATCCCTGGCTTCATTTGCATCTTCCCAGGCACCGCCATTTTTAAATCCCCCTTAGTTCGAGCTCCGTGCCCGCGGCTACACACGGCACGGAGTAGGTAGTTCGAATTAGGATCTCTAATTCGAACTACCGTTACTCCTCATGGCGCCCGGGAAGATGCAAATGAAGCCAGGGATATTTAAATCCTGGGCTTCATTTGCAACTTCGAATGCCTACATTAGCCTCCCTGGTTTGAACTAGGGGGCTAGTGTAGACATACCCTAAGAGAGCTAAGTCCTTATAGCCCCGTCGGGTATGTTATCCACCTCAGCAGTGGTTCCCAAACTTTTTGGCATCATGCCCCTTTTTGATTTTTGAGAAACCCTCACGCCCCCGTCCCAAAAAAACTGCAGCAAAACTTGGGGTGGGATAGACGGGTGTGTGTGTGGCTGGGACGCCTTGCTCCCCCCCCCCAGAATTTCTTCAGATACCCCCAGGGGGGTACACCCCCCCAGTTTGGGAACTCATAGCCCTTAAAAATTAACTATTTGTATTTATATAAAATCTAGTTCTGTCCCAGGAAATAGCAATGTAAGCAAAGAAACTTATCTACAGTGTTCCTGTTTAAGGTCTGTTCCTGGAACGCTTATGTACCTGAGTACAATAGATATGTGTATAACTCCACAAAGTCTACAGCTTAATGGTACTAGGACTGCATTGCCTTTTCGGTCTGTATAGGTCCCAACACAGTCAAGCCAGTCCTGATTAGAACAACTAAGTGTTATTGTAATATAAATGTTAAGTTACAAAAGCTATTATTCTTTAACTCCTTATTGTTACTTATTTAACATTAAAATGACATTGATATTGTTATGCAATGTTATTGTGGACATGGTCGTCCTAGGCTCAAGTGACCTGAAGAAGAGCTCTATGGAGCTCATAAGCTTGTCATTAACAAGAAGGTGGTCTAATAAAAGATATTACCTCATCCACTGTCACTATCATGCAACACAGTACAGTATACAAACCTTAAAAAGAGAATGAATGTTTTATTATTGATTCAGAAAGTCACAAATAGCTACAGTAGTGCAAGAATTTACTGTTTATTTCATTTTCAAATTTTAGTTTAACTACATTTAAAAAAAATAAAGGAAGAATGAAGGGAGGGGAGAAAGGAAAATCCAAGAGAGAACAGTAGTAAAACAATTCCAAACCAGTGTAATTTTATCAGTATGGTCTTTTAGTTAGCCAATAAGTTGAACTGGTAATTGCATACTGAAAAGCAAAGAAAATAAAGTACAGGCTACAAAGAATGAATGATACAGATGCTCAACTGTAAATCAAAACAGAACATAAACCAAATTCAGAGGGAAAAAAAATGTTCTGGCTCACTGCCTTCTTCACTGTTCTGAACATGCAAGCATTTCTAGCAGAAAGGTTTGTTCATAGAATTGCTTTATTTGGGTGCTTTGTGACTTCCTAATGCAGCGCTGTTAGTTATGACCTGCAACAAATTTGATACACGAGTCCGGGATTCACCTAAGCAATAAACAATGATTCCCTAAGGGCTACATTGAGCCCACCACACACATTTTCACCTGTAACCAAATTCAGATATGAACATAGGTGTTCAAAGGGTGAAGGCTGGGGGAGGATAATAGAAGGCAAGTATATATCATGCTTCAAAGAGAGGTAAAGTTACTCTGCTCCAAAAGAGATCATATAGAATCATAAAATACTAGAACTGGAAGGGACCTTGAGAGGTCATTGAGTCAAGACCCCTGCCCTCATGGCGGGACCAAGCACTATCTAGACCATCCATCCCTGATAGATTTCTAATTAACCTGCTCTTAAATATCTCCAGAGATAGAGATTCCACAACCTCCCTGAGCAACTTATTCCGGTGTTTAACCACCCTGACAATTAGGAAGTTTTTCCTAATGTCCAATTTAAGCCCATTGCTTCTTGTCCTATCATCAGAAGCCAGAGAGAACAATTTTTTCTCCCACCTCCTTGGAACACCCTTTTAGATATTTGATAGGGTAATTCCCAAAGAAATCTGACAATAATAAAGATTCAGCTCATGCTGAATTATATCACTTGGCAGTGAGACTGGAGAAATTAATCCAGAACTGCAAACACAACTCAAGGTGCACATGTGGAATTATGGAAAACTTTGGCATTTCTTACACAAAGAATCATGCACAGGGATCTTACGGGACTCATAAAGAATCTTATCAATTGGAAAAGGGTGTGTAAATATCTAAGAATGGGATGACAGATTTTTTTTTAAAACACATTCAAAAGGATAAAGGCCTGCAGACAGCCCATCTGCAATCTAACCACATAAAAGACCCATGGGCAAATCAAAACCCATTAGTAGAAGTGCTTGAGGAATCTGCCAAGGAGCCAGATGCTGTCTCTGGAAGAATATCTTCCACAGGTTGTCATCTGGATCCCCAGACTGCCATTCAAAGTAGGGACAATGAAGAATGGTGATCTGATTAAATAGTGTGTAAAGAAAGCCCAAGTATGCCACATGTTTCCTTGAGTTCATACAACAGTTCACTGCCTATGTTTTAAGAAAAAAAAAAAGACAATTGAACCTAGAAATAAAAAAAAATATTTAAAATACACATTCATGAAACAAACCAGAAGACGAAGATGCTATATTAATGACTGCCTCTGTTGCATTTGATTTCTATATTCTTTAACGGTTACTCTTTAGATTGAAGACATGTTGGGATCACTCTTACCTTTTCTTTTATTACCTGTTGCCCATTGACTCCATTTGATTATGTCTGATCAAGATATAGCAAATGGATTTAAAAAAAACAAACATTGGGATATTACATGTTTAGTACCTAGTGTAGACTGGCATTTATACTGGCTGAAATGTGTCTGACTAGAATATGAAATATCATCCAAAAAACTGCACACAGAAAAATGGGAACTAGCAGAGACTATTTTTCTTAACTGGAATTCCAAACCAAACTTGCAAGAAAAATCCAAATCCAAGTATGTACTTTTGTGTAAATATACATAAAAGGGCTAACCCCTTTTTAATGTACAAATTCCACTAAGAATCCACTTATTGGCCTTGGAGTAGAATGTAACTGGAACTGAACACATTTATTATTTAAAGTTGTCTATGGCACAAGTATATTTGGATTATCCAAGAAGGTCAGAGAAACTGGCATGGAGTCTGAATTACTTCTCCTATGCTTTGCTGTAATTTGATGCCACAAGGGCAAAAATAGACTGAGGAAAGGGAGAAAAGCAAGAAAGAGAACTCCTTCTCGCTGTTACATTTTCTGGGCTTCATGAACCAGTATCACCATTTCTTGGCTCAAAATCCAGTTCAACTTTATGATAAAAAGCCCCAGGAATAGATACGATTACTTAAAATATAATCATAGAATATATTCTTCTGCCTACGTACCCTTTTCCTAACAAATTTTCAAGATCTTCACAACACTAAAAAAAATTAATAGTATGTTTCTTTAATAAACAGTAAATAAGGTTTTTTTTACGTTTCAGACTTTCAAAATTCAAGCAGGCCAAGTGAACTGAAAAGAGTTATGATATTAGTTATGTATCATATGAATTTTTTTTTAAGTATTTAAGAGGGCAAACACATAAAATGACCAATCAGACAGTAAATCCTCATCGGGAATGATCAGGAAGCAGCTCTCCAGAGATCCATTTTCCTTCTTTAAGCAGAAGTCAATTTCAACAAGTTTACTGGTTTTCAAACTGAGGTAGTTGTCCAAGTTATGCCATGCCATTGTGCCCAGGAGGCATTGACAAGGCAATCTCTCTATTAAGATTTAATCCATATTATAAGAATCTCTGAATCACACTGCTCTTTTTCTGCTTTTAAATTGTTCTTCATGGCAAATTAAAAAAGCAAAGCCAAAAACCTAAAAAAGGCCTTCTGTTGCAGAGTATATATTCACTAATTAAAAGAAAAGTTTTAGTTATACATATGAAAATGGTGTTGCTCAACACAACAAAGATTTCCTGCAAGTGAAGGACAGGGTTAGCCACTCTGATGGGTACATAAGAGGGGCTACTAGACCCTCCCACTACTTCTACCGCTAAACACACACACACACACACACACACACACACACACACACACACACACACTTACTTTAGTGAACTAACTCAACCAGAGATAGCGTAGGTATGTCTACACAATTTGGGAATCACAGTCCTAGCTCAAGAGAGAGACTCGAATTCAAATTGGACACCGTGATGTTGACATTGTAATGGCTGTTTGGGGACCAGAAGGAAGGAAGGAAGATGTTATAGAATTTACAGCCCTATGAATAAATATGATTACTTAGAATACATTTTTAGGATTTATTCCTCTGCTCAAAAGATAGTACGTACCCTCTTCCTAAAAAATGTTAAGAGCTTCACAACATTAACTATCAAAAGTATTATTAAAGAATACAATATAGCAAGATACAGAGCACTTTGGCCCTGATGCAGCACAGTATTAAGTGCTTAACTTAAGCACAGTATGTGCTTAATTTAAAGCATGTGAGTAGTTCCATTGAAACATGTGTAACTACTCACTTGCTTAAAGTTAAGCACCAATGTTTGCAGGATATGGGCTAGGGATTTTTTTTGACAAATATTTAATTTGAAGTTTTGAATTTGTATTAAATTTGGTCAACAGTTTCAGTCCAAAATATCTTTTTAAATTAAAAATGTTTGAATGTTTCCAAAGTGCCCAACATTTATGACACACTATTTAAAATAAACACACAAATATTATATATGTGTGTGTATTTTAAAAGGTAATGGTATTATATGCTACAACTTCAATTTGTGCTCAGAAAAGGCAAATTTTGAAATTAAATCCTTTGAACTTTTCATTTTTAAAGACATTTCATTTAGAAATATCATTAATTTAATTTGTAAAAGATGGTAAAAAAAAAACCTCCCCCAAAATAAACAAAAATGCTTTGGGTAAAATAAATAAGTTAATTCCAAATTAAACTTTTAGTTTTAGATTCAATTTTTCATTTAGATTGAAATATTTCATTAATCCAAAAATTATTTTTGCTTTTATTTTGGCAAGAAAAAAACCAAAGAATTTCTATATCGATCTGACCCCTGGGGTTTTTGGGGGTTTTTTCCCCCCCCCCAGATTTTTCAGCTCAGACCCCAAACCAAATTTATATAAACTGATGTATTTTGGTACTTGTAAATTAATACAAACGTGATAAAAGAAATGTCATAAGTGTCTCATGAATCAGAGTTAAGACTGCAAGATTTGCATAGTGAATTTTTATGTCAGCATCATTATTAAATTGTGAAATCAATTATAAATTAATTATTCTCACTGGTTATTTCAATATTTTAAAATATTTAGTTATTTTTCATTATAATAATTTAGAGCAACTTTAGCAAAATGTTATTCTTGTTAAAAGGTACACTGGGGAGGAGCTCTGAAAGCATTTTAAAACAGATTGCTAGACACAACATTATATATGAAGTCACTACCACTGTCAAAGAGGCCACTTATCCAACTACCACCAACTTTTTAACCCACCACCTTACATAGAAATTAAATTAAAATATTACTGTTGCATCATGCCATTTCGATCTGGTTTCTTGTGGACAGGTGTCAACATCCAAATAGCATTTTCAAACTTAGCCCCAGAAGAGAGGCTCAGAAAGACCCCCATGTAGCAAAGCACAAAAGACCATGTTTAATTGTGAGTGAATCCAGCTGAATTCAAAACAAGAGCTGGATAATCTTGTTCAGCACAGACTAAAAAAAATGTGTGAAATAATGTCATATTTACATTACTTTCACAAAGCCATCATTTTATATTTGATCTGCACATGTCATACAGGTTTCCCTCATTCTCAAAGGAAACCTATATGACATGTTCAAAAGACAAGCCTGGGATCTTAAATTCATAACTTTGCTAGACATTAAAAATCACAAACTGAACAAAGACACTGGATTTATGATTTATTACAGCAATCTGTAATCCCCTAACAACAATCCCTGACAGATACCTTTTCTCTCCTCGCCCTCCCTACGACTTCACCTTGAATGGTCCCTTGAAACATGTTACTTACTTATGTTAAAAAAATCTGTTTCACCATGTCTTTCACTGAGTATGTTTCCCAGACCAGAAGAACAGCTCTGTGTAAGTTAAAAAGGTTGTCTCTCTCACCAAAAAAAACAGATCCAAAAAGGCAACGGATTCTTTTTGAGCCCCTCCCCACCCCCACCCAACATGCTATAAAAATTCCATAGCCTAGTTATGCCATAACACCAACAACTGGTTTTCTGCATATGAGTCAGGGTCAGCATTAGGGGGTAGCAAGTAGACCTGGAGACCTGCCCCACAGAGCGCCCAACAAAGTTAAGTGCACAGTTTTCAATCCAAGGTTGTGTGACTTTGGCTTTCTGTCCTGGGCCCCATCAAGTCCACCCCCATATCTGGTGGCAGCCCTTACCTCCACCCCAAGAGACCCTAGATCCCTGGTTGAGAACCACTGCAATAAGGATATGTCTATAGTGCAATTAAAATCCACAACTGGCCCATGCCAGCTGAGTCACATTCTAGGGGCTTGGACTAAGGGGCTGTTTTACTGCAGTTTTACTGCAATTTCAATAAAACTGATAGTGGATGCATTCTCCCGTCAAGCTAACGAATAGTCTGATTTTAAGGCCATTTTAAGGAGAGCTGTTTGCTTGAGTCTGAATAATAAGCAGTAACAATGATAACTAAGTTTGCTTTTCATGCATTCATTTGGAAAAGTACAGGATAAAAAAAACTGAAGCCATCACTCAAACCAGTATTCCATGGACTCAGATTTCACATATCCAGGTGAGAGGAAGGCTGACTGAATATTATAAGGGGGCAAAAAATTGTGCAGCGTAATAAACTCTTTGTATTTAAAAACTGCAACATGCACTGTGTGCATTACATCACAGTTCACATACATAATGGTTAAATCTCACCAACAGTTAAAGAAAAACAAAGATGGTAGCGCCTTTAAAAAAAAAAAAAAAAAAAGAGAGAGGACTCTCCTATCCCCAAATGTAATTTTGGTTATTGTTGCTGCTGATTGGTTTGCTTTTATATTATATTTTTATAAGGTTTTGGTGTAAAATCCTCACATCATAAGGTATTAGCCAGTAGTAAGGTACTTGAAGTTCAAGTAGCTGTTTGATAAATGACTCAGTTATTTTTATATCAGGTTTTTTACCATTTCACTGTACATAAATTCTGTTATATGTAAATTGTTTGAAAGAGAATTTTCTATGTTAAAAAGCATCTTTCACAATGTGTCCCATTTTTCTTGTTTCTTACAAAGTTTTACCAGGCTTGAGCCAAAGTTCAGGTCAAATGGGAATCTTTTCATTGACATTTATGGCCTTGGAATGATGTCCAGAAATCATTAATAAAGGTGCAGAGGTAGAGACTTTGTGCATGATTTTAATAAATTGAGTTTTCTTTTCTAACAAACCTTAAATATGTAGGGCTGCATCAAAAAATTGTGAATAAGGACACACACATATCATGAATCTGTGAACATAAGCCATTTGAACTATTCTCCATGATTCATCCATACCACTTTGTTTGTACTCTAAATACAGTATAGTAATTTATGTAATTATTATTCCATATGTTTATGGAACTCTTTTGGGGCCTGATCCATAGCCAATAAAAAGCATTGGAAAGACACCAACTAACTGTAGTGGGCTTTGGATGCAGTCCTTGCTGTAATAATAGTAAAACTAAAAATCTGAAGTTAACTTTGTTATATGTTAAAGGATAGCCAACAGGTAAGGAAGACAGTGCACAAACTGGGTCTTTACAAATTTCTTAGATACAGTCAGATATTGGCATTTTAATGGAGATATAGCTTCTAAAATAAAATAACACTTTATTTTTGTAATACAGTTGTCACAAATTTTATGTTTTGGTCCACTGCACATGTTTGCACAACTATCTCACAAATTAAATTATTTTGATGGACTTACCCTTAGATAGACTAAATAGTTGCACTGACTTTTCAGTAAATAATAATAAACAGAAATCAATTAAAAATTTTAAAAAATCTACAGATGGACTCATTTAATAGAAATCTTATTCCATAATACAGTATTTTAAAATTGGAAAATTGAGATACTTTTGCACGAGCAGATGAAAGGATGCCAACAAACACTGCATGTGCCAATATCTTGACAGAAAGACTGAGGCCCGGGTCTGCCAATACTTACTTCTAGGAGTGTTGCTTCAACTGAGTGTATTTTCATTGAAGTAAACACTACCTTGTCAAGTATTTGCAGAATTGGGCCCTATTACTGACTAAAAACATTAGTTCTTTCTTTTCACAACCACTTATATCAGCTTTTCAGTTTCAAATTATTTAATTCTATTACCAACTTTTCATACAAAACATCAGTTCTGGCGTATCTGTTGCTTATACGTTTCTTTTTTTAAAAAAAAATCCATGATGTACCAACTGACTGTTGCTAAACTATTTTCCTGGCAACTAAATATTTTTACGATGCTTTTATTCCCTCCTGGAATTAAACAGTTTTAAAGAAAAAAGAAGACACTAATACAAAAATAAAGCCAACACTTCACTGTCATTGCTTACTCTGGCATATACATTCATTCTCCTTGGAATGAATCTGCTCCACATGAATTATACTGTCACCAGCTTTTTCATGCATACCTAAAAGAATGGACATGGTGCAAGCCCATGCCTGAAGGCACTACAAAAGTACTGGAGGCAACTGCACATATGGGACCAGATATCAAGGGTCAGAGCCAGAGTCAAAGACTGAGGGTGATAACTGGGTTGCCTGGAGTAGGGGGTGTTAAAATGTGTTTATTTAGGTAAACATGTAACTGATGAAATTTTCAATGGTTACATGTTTACATGTGGGGTGCAGGGCAGTTCCCCAGAGAGATGCCTCTCTCCCTGCTTCTCCCCATGCTGCTGCCTCCCATCCCTCTCCATATTTCTGGAGACTGCCAATCTAATAACTCCCCGCTCCTTTCTTGGTGGTCAGACTCAGACCTTGTAAATAAAGACTTACTAGAAGATTTACCCGGCATTGCTCCGGTCTTTCAGGCAGGGGGGCTGGTGGAGTGGGAGGTGCACGAGTCAGGACAGGAGCTTAGGGATGTCCAGGGCTCAGGGCATGGGATATGGTTGGTGCAGAAGTTAGGGATAGGGGTGAGGAGGTGCTCAGGGCAGGGCGTTGGGGATGTGGAGAGGTGCAGGAAGCGGCAGAGACCATGTTTCCTGGGCAGCAGCTCCTGGGCTAGCCATGGCAGGAGCTGTGCTTCCCGGGTGGGTGACTCACCATAGTTAACTGCAGCAGGGGCTTTATGGGACAGGTGGGAAGCTCACCTCCATCTCTGACTCCTCCTGCCAGAAATAGGGTTGTAGTTGGTCCCCGACTCTATCCCCTTGCTGCCCCATTGTGGTCATTACATAGTATAACTATCCCTTTCTGTGTTATAACAAATAATTGCATTCCAGGGACATCCCATTGTCCTGAAACAACCAAGCTCTCACTTTTCTTTAAATTATGATAAGAGGAAGTGGCATACCAAATAAGGTGTTCCTAGCTCTTACTATTTAGGAGAGGTTGTTGAACAAACAGACAGACATTCTTGCTTGCTCACAGACAAGCAAGACCAATTGTAGATGAGTTACCTGCTTTATGGTCAATCGCAATAGAGTGGGCTGCTCCAAGCTCTAATGCCATGCAAACTGACATGCTCAGAGATTTGGTGTGCCCCAAAATGCAGATGAGATTACACAATAGAAAATTTGAAGCTAGCAACTAAGTCCCAGCACTATGATACTTAGTAGAAGCCATAAATAGCTGCAGGGAAAGGGATTGAAGAGGAGATCTGCTTTGAATGAGACTATGCAAGGTGAGCTCTCAGTCTGTTAAACAGGTATAGGACAGAATTAGGGATGTTAAATTTTGAGTAATTGACTAATCAAATAGTTGATGCAATTTGCATGACAATTCAATTAGCAACCCTAGGGCTGATGCTACACTTCAAAGGTGAAAGTGTTGCGGTGAGCATGGGGCTAGTGTGGCAGTCCCCCACTGGCCCTGTGTTCCCCACTGTGTTTCAAAGTGGTACAGATCCTGGAGATAGTGGGGGAGTCCCCAGCTGATCCTGGGCTCCATGCAGCGCTGTCACTTTGAAATGCCACATGCAGCCTGGGGACACCCCAGTTGGCCCCGGGCTGCATGCGGTATTTCATAGTGGCAGCGCCATGTGGAGCCCAGGGTCTGGCCCCTGGCTCCATGTGGCACTGCCACTTTGAAGCAACCCCTCCTCTTCCTGCCTCCCCCCCTTGCTGCCTCTTTCTGATAGAGGCAGTATGGGGAGGAGGGATGGAAGCGACTAGTCGACTAGCCTGTCGATTATCCAATAAGTCATTCGCATCCCTGGACAGAATATTACAATAAGATAAAGACTCTCAAGACAGAAAGATAATAATTATTTCTATTCTTGATTAAGGCGGTTTCAATAAAATTAAGTCATTTCTGTTATGCCTGTCAGAGTACATCTTCCATTTAAATGTGATGTCTCATACGTAATTATATCAAATGATAATTATGATTAGTCACAGTTCTTTCCCCTATAATAACCCTATACTTCCTTGCTTTCAACATTCAGGGCAGATTTGCCAAGGATGTCAGTATCTTAAAGCCCTGATTGAGACCAAAAATGCTCATCACCAAAAAGGATCTCATTATCTTGTTTCAAAGGGAGCTGCTGCTATTTTAATGAAGATATAAAGACTGATAGGTAATGGGCTAATGCTATATCAGTATATCTCAAAACTATAAATACAGGTCAGTTTACTGGCTACAAGATATAGAGACAGTGTGTTTAGGTCTAAAGGAAGGATCCTGAAAGATGCAGCTCTTAAAGCTATTCAGTATCACAAGCAAACCAATTAGCTAACGAACAAAGGAGTGTTAATTAGAAGCTTTGGAGAAAGCTATGCATACCACACCCAAGGTACGTCTACACTGCATCCCTAGTTTGGACTAGGGATGCAAATGGAAACGACCGAAGTAGTTAATGAAGCGAGGATTTAAATATCCCACGCTTCATTAACATGATCTCGCCGGCGCACTAGTTCGAATCACAGTTGATTCGAACCAGGAAGTGCGCGCCGGGACACTTTAGTTTGGACTAAAGCCCTTAGTCTGAACTAATGTTACTCTTCAAAAAATGAGGAGTAACATTAGTTCGGACTAAGGGCTTTAGTCCAAACTAACGCGTCCCGGCGCGCCCTTCTTGGTTCGAATCAACTGTGATTCGAACTAGTGCGCCGGCGAGATCATGTTAATGAAGCGTGGGATATTTAAATCCTTGCTTCATTAACTACTTCGGTCGTCTCCATTTGCATCCCTAGTCCAAACTAGGGATGCAGTGTAGACGTACCCCCAGAGAGTAACAAAAGCTGGCAGGAAATTGAGGCAAGTAACAAAATAAACAGCTCTCTCTCCCTCTCCCCCTCCCCCTCCCCCTCTCTCCACCCCCCCCTCCCCCTCCCTATATACTGAAACTACTGCTATGTTAGCTAGTGGAGGCTCTAATTTTGGTGAAATATTGGAGACCTATGTAGTATTTTAAAAATCCTCAGTTCTATTCAAAACATCTCAAATGGTTTAGCTGGCAACTGTGTTTCTTTATCACATTGTTTACTTGGAGACTGGCAGGGTTTTTTTTTTTTTTTTTTTTTTGTGGGGGACATGCGTTATTGAATAACCACATACTCTGAGATGAGCTTTGTCTAATTGAGAATACCTAATGTAACTGTTAGTGTGCTTGTGACAGTGTTGCACTGTAGTGTCTGGTAGAAGTTTTCATTGGAATTTCCTTATGAGCAGTTTCTCTTTCCAGTTTTCCTACTTTTTTGAATTTAAAACCAAATAAAAAAGGGTAAATGGAGAGAAAGTGTATATCCTTAGGCAAATGACCTATAAAATTGTAATAAAAAATATGTATAAAAGCATTACATGCATTTTGCAAAGCAAAGTGCCTCCTTGAACCTTATCAATAAGAAGTTGCATGGTCCTGTGAGTAATAGAAGGCTTGCTTGTTGGCTTTTTACCATCTCTGAGTATTTTCAGAAATAATTCAAGGTCAGCTGACCTCTGTCCACAGGCCAGAAAACTATTTCCCAAAGTCTTCAAGTGTTCTTTTTATTCGTAGATACTATCCTCACACATTACATATTTTCTCTCTGTATTTATAAAGTTTCTGGCCTCCGTTCTTACCTGGAGGGGGATTACCTCATGCAAGACAGAAGAAACTCTCTGACACTGAGCTCACTGAATGTTTTACTCATTCGTCAGTGGGCTATGATTTGTCATCCCTCTCCATCAGAGAAAGGGAGAGAGAGGGAAAACAACAACCAGGAGTTCTGTTCTCTTGACCCATGGATTACAAGGGCTTAGCTGGTGACATAAGTCCAGATGGCACAAGTCATGCCTTTAGGTGCTCCACTATTACAGCTCTCTTTAGAACCCCATTAAATGGAGATTTAACAGCAGAGCAGGCAGGGAGGAAAGGAGTATCTGTGGAGTGAAGAGCCGAAGAGCCCATGCTGACTGGGGCTAGAACACTAAAAACTATTTGAATCTTTTTGAGTCTATTCTGTCTTTGAGCAAGACAGAAGGGATGACATTCTCCCCTTCACAGGCTCTACATTGTTTATATTTACCCCATGCTTCCATCTAGTTCCTTAATTGTTTCTGTCTGCTGTATAATTAATTTTGCTGTGTGTGAATCAATCGAGATGGTGGCATATAATTGGTCAGAGAATGATGTTACAATGTATTAGGCTTGGTCAGTAAAATTTCAGGAAAATGATTGGTTAAGCCAGTATAGCTAAGCAGAACTCTAGTTACTACATAAACTAAGTTCAAACAGGAAATGGGGGGAGGATATTGGAATCATGTTTGCTAAGGGAGGGGATGGGAACAGGGATTAACCTGCAGTGTCAGAGCTGGGCACTACATCTACAAGGTTACTGACTGATTAATCTGATTATGTGGTCATATTATCTGGACTTTACAAGAGTGTACTGAAAGTCAGTGCTATTGCTGACTCTGCCGCTGATTGGTAGTATGACTCTCATCAAGTCATGCCCTCTCTCCATCAATTTAATAACAGTGAATCCAAAATTAAATTATAGGGGCTTTTATGTTGGGAATCTATCAACTCATCTATCTGAGAATTTATTTTTTTATGACAAAGGAAATAATTTCATAATTTAGCTATCACAAGATACCACAGAGATGGATGCAACATAAATACCTAGACAGAGATAAAGGAAAACATTTTCAAAACAGCACATAGGAGATATAATCAATCACTCCCAGGAAGCTATCACATGCCTACATTCTTTTGCCTTGCTTGAAAATATATGGGTCAAAATATGTGTGTGATTGAAAGATATTAATGATTAATGCACATTTTTTGTGCATTCATGTGCTTAGAGAAGACCATCCTATAAAACAAATTTGCAAATTTTATAACTGTAGCCAGGTCCTTGCCCAAGTGTGGTGTTCAACATCTATCAACTGGATAACAATTTTGTATACATGAGAAATAACTGCTGTTGATTAGGAATGTTAGAAATTGTGTAACTGAATAGTCATGTAACCGCATGACTACACTACTATTAGATAGTCCCTGGGGGTGGGCTAAGCAGCTAGTGTACTCCTGGCCCTACTCCCAGAAAGCACCTTGCCACCCTGTGTTCTTGCCTCTAATACAGAGGCAGCAGCATGGGGTGGCAGCAGCCTGTGTGTGCTGAGAGCTTGGACCCCACTCCCCGACAGGTGCTGCCGCTGCACATCAGCGTCTGTCTATGGCAAGCCCAGGAAGCTGTGGACAGAGTTGCTTTGTTGCAGCCTCCCTTGCTCCCTCTGTCCCTATGCTGCTGCCTCTGATGGGGGCAAAGCAGCACTGCAGAGCTGGTGGGGGAGTGGGTGGAGGAGAACCAGCTTTTAAGCCGGCTCCCCCCAGCACTGGCTCCTGACTGCCCACCCCCTTGCTGCCTCTGTAGGTGGATCTGGTACTCACAAGGAGACGGCATAAAGCCAGCTCCTCACAGGCACCTGCTCTCTCTCCCCCAGACTTATCGGTTAATCATGTAGTCGATTACCTGTTGAGATCCCTACTGTTGATGTTTGAGCTTTATCACACATATGGCAGGATACTTCTATGAAATATAGGCTAGTAGATTTCCTTTGCCCAAATTTACCAGTCACATCTGTATCTTGAAAGTTTCTTACTAAAAGAGGAACCAACGCCAAGTAAGACAAAGAATATGCTGATACACACATGTCACTCCAAGAATTCTCCTGACAAAGTTCCCACACCCAATTTAATTACTTCCCTACTGTAAAAACACTTTCCATCTGCATTTATTGTAATAGATTCAAATCCAAAACCAACACACTATAAAGCTAGCTAAATAAATGAATGATATTAGCCTTGAGTCCCAAGCCAGCAGCCATTCTATAAGGCAACATGTCTCCAGCATTCATTTTTATGCTGATGTTTCATTTTATGTGCAATGTTTTCATTTAAGATGTATTGGAGAAGAATTACCTTGCTCTAGACATTAAAACTTCAGGAGATATAGTAGTGCCCTCTAGCACACACTTGTCAAAGGTCTCTCTCAGATTCCATTCTAAGACCACAGTTGCATCTTATATCAAACTGGCACAAAATTTGCTTCTGGCTATATTCACATCATCAGAAACTCTCACACCAAGAGCATTCCCTTTCATTTAAACTATATCTGGCTTAAAAGAAGTTTCCTGATATAAGGAGGACATAGTATACATATTTTTTGTTCAAAATTTTCCTTTTTTTTTTTCAGTAAATTAAATTTTACCAGATTTACAGTTTAATTGTTCACAGTGTTTGTTGGTCATGGTTCAGAGAAAAAATACTTCTTAGATTTATTTTATATAGTAGATCAACAGAACTACAGTTCAACAGAATGTTCACAATAGTGTCAGGATTATGAAAGTATATTGGGTCATGAAGTACCCTTACACTTGTTACAATACAAGGCCCTGACTGACCAAAGCTGCTGAACATGTGGATAATTTCAAATATATAAAGAGTCCCATATATTCATGTGCTTAAAGGTAGGCTTATATTCAAGTGCTCTGCAGACTCAGGACCCTAATTCTATTGAAAGTACTTATAAAGAGCTGTGAGGGTTTTTTTAAAACTGTAACTTAATTGTCAGTCAAAAATACTAATGGGAAGGATTATTTAATAGGAATCGAAGGTTCAAAGCAGCTCCCATTGAAATCAATAGCAAATTCCCCATGGACTTCTGTAGAAGTAAGATCAGGCCTCAGTCTGTTCAACTCCTACTGAACCCAATGGGAGCTATGCGTGTGCAACTGAATACTGTAATGTGAAAAGCAAATCAAACAAATTCTGACATGCCATAGAGCACTACTTACAACTATTCCATTGTCCATAGGCATTATTGGGTCCCAACCAACCACAGGCTTTGCAAACATTAAAGGTGCAATACTCAGATGTAAGAACAGTTATGTTTCAATAATTTTTAATTTCTTAGGGGTGGGGGTTGTGGTTTTTTGTGTTAACAGATTGTTAATGTTACTTTAGGTTTATTTTGTTTTTCTATTTGTATTAAACATTTTCCGCCTGTGAAACCGAAATATAGCTCATGTAAAAAAAAATAAAGGCAGCCTATAAAATATTTCATACCACAAATCTTAGACAAAACAATGTCCTGTCTCTTAAAAATTGAATAAGTACCAAATATGTACATGCTGGATGGCACATTTGCAGTAATTATTGCATCACTTGTCCAAAATATAGACAGAACTAGTGACTTCATTTAAGTTAAATTAATTTCCTTTTCCACTTAGACATACAATTAGGAATCACTGCATTTTAATACATCCTTTTGGAAGAAGGAATGTCATTTTTCTAAGATATAGACATTAGCATATTTTGCACAAGTAAAATAATAAAAACACACCCCACTGATAAAAGAGTCATTGACCAAATAAAAACTGATGTGCTGACACTAAAAGTAAAAGGAAACTAAATGAATGACAACAATCAGGTGCGGAAAGAGATGGAAACAAAATAACTTATCTACCAACTTTATTTATTGTTTTAAATGGGATTAGCTTCTAAACTGAAGGTGACAAATCACTGTTAATATACTATCAAAACTCTCTCCATCCCTCCCTTCCCCGCTCTATCCCCCAATTTCAATTTTTATCAGTAACTGCAGAAAACAATACAACCTCTGGGATGAAATACTACATTTAAAGTAATCTAGCCAGACTCATTAACTCTCAATACTAATCTCTCAAGCCCTTTCTACATAGCTTCAGTATTACTTCACATAATCATGTTCTTCTCATCAAGTATTTTTTTAGTTACTGTACCTGGAATTCTGAACCTCTGAAACATCTGATTCTGTGCACGTTTTCTTTACCTGCAAAAACAAAATCATTATCATCAGTTACTCTCATATGAAAACACAACTTCCTCACTCATAGTTCATGCTCTTACACCACTTAAAATGGATACAGCTCTGCTCACCATAGTATCTATAAAATACTTCCCGCATTTTACAGCAGCAATATGCAGTACTAAACAGTGTGTTTCATTATTATCCCATGAACAGCTGCCAACTGCACTTCCCTAGGCTCCATTAGTATGTAAAATGTTCAACTAAAATAGCTTGGGAGTAGTCTAACTAAGAACAAAGAAACCAAAGAACCAGGTTCCCCACTTAGAAACTAGAAAGCCATACTGTTCTCCGTTCAGAAAAGAAATGTTTTCCCAATTGATACTGCTTCTGTTTCCTGCTAAAACTCACAATAATAAACACCAGATTCTGGGGCAAAGTGCAGTGTTAGCTAAATAATTCATACCATTAATTTTCATTTTCTGAATCTAGTAACTAAGGGTACGTCTAGACTACAAGCCTTTTTCGAAAGAGGCTTTTTTGAAATAATCTTTTGAAAAAGCCTCTTTCGAAAGAGAGTATCTAGACAGCAACCAGTATTCTCAAAAAGGAAAGCTGCTTTTTCGAAAGAGAGCACCCAGGCAGTCTGGATGCTTTCTTTCAAAAAAAGAACTGTTTGAGTTCGATAACGCCTTTTTTCGAAAGAGCATTTTTGAAAAAAGGCATTATACCTCCTAAAATGAGGTTTTCTGCAGTTGAAAAAACTGCCGCGTTCTTTTGATTTAATTTTGAAAGAATGCAGCAGTGGTCTAGACGCAAGTCAAGTTTTTTTGAAAAAAACCTGTAATCTAGACACACCCTATATGTTTAAATTATGTTCATAAAGTGTCAATGAAGATTTTCACACATTTGAAATATACAATTATATATATTCTATTTCAACCTTCAAATTCATCTTTGTGAAATACTGCCATTAGCCAGCAAAAGGAGAAAAAAAAACCCCACTTCTAAGACTATAAACTACTCTTTTCCAGACCCTCTATAGTGTTGGGTATAGTTTGGGTTCTGGAGTAGTGCAATTTGCACCTTTAAGTCATTTGAATTTCAGTAACTTTCTGAGAGACTTTTTGTTAAATATGCAACCTACTGAGTTCGTTTCTTCTATTAAGACCATCTAAACCTATTTACAGATACTCTGGCTTACTTAGTATCACTTATACTTACTGAACACTCCCCTTGTAGCCAATAAATGTTCAAATTCTGAGCATTTTCAATTATAGTACCTTGGATCAAAAGATTCATCTATTGTTAAACCCTCCTTTTGTTACACTGTTTTAAAAAGTATTTCTGTGATATGGTGGGATTTTCAAACACACTCAACTCTGCCAAACATTTCCCATCAAAGTCAATGGCAGAGCTTCTATTGACCAGAGAGTTAGGTCAATACTGAGCCCTTTTAAAAATGCCAGCTTTCATGGCTTGAATGGATATCATGCAAAACTACAGGCAGTCCCCGAGTTACGCGGATCCGACTTATGTTGGATCCGCAGTTACGAACGGGGCCCGTCTCCCTGGTCTCCAGCAGACCAGGGAGAGGAAGCAAAGCGGCGGAGCACGCGGGCAGCAGACAGCCCAGATGCGTCTGGGCTGTCCGCTGCCCGCGTGCTCCTTGGCTTTGCTCTGCTTTGCTCCTCGTCTCCCTGGTCTGCAGACCAGGGGGACGGGGAGCAAAGCAGAGCAAAGCGGCTGAACACGCGGGCAGCGGACAGCCCAGACGCATCTGGGCTGTCCGCTGCCCGCGTGCTCCGCGGTTTTGCTCTGCTTTGCTCCCCGACCAGGGAAATGGGGAGCAAAGCAGAGCAAAGAGAAGGAGAGCAAAGGAGTCTGGGCTGTCCGCTGCCCGCGTGTTCCGTGGCTTTGCTCTGCTTTGCTCCCCGGCCCCCTGGTCTGCAGACCAGGGAGACGGGGAGCAAAGCAGAGCAAAGCCGCGGAGCCCGAGGGCAGCAGGACAGCCACGGCGCGTCTGGGCTGTCCCGCTGCCCCCGTGCTCCGCGGCTTTGCTCCGGACGCCTGTGGTACAGCAGCTGGGGCGCTGCCGGTTGGTCCCGTAGCGCCGCTCTGGGAGCTACTGGACCAACCCGGCAGCACCCCAGCTGCTCTGCCCCAGGTGTCCCCAAGTCAGCCGCTGCTGAAACTGGCCAGCGGCTGACTACAGGAAGCCCCTGCCCCAGGCTTCCTGGAATCAGCCGCTGATCAGTTTCAGCAGCAGCTGACTTGGGGATGCCTGGGGTTCTTAAGTTGAATCTGTGTGTAAGTCGGAACTGGCGTCCAGATTCAGCCGCTGTTGAAACTGATCAGTTTCAGCAGCGGCTGAATCTGGACGCCAGTTCCGACTTACATACAGATTCAACTTAAGAACAAACCTACAGTCCCTATCTTGTACGTAACCCGGGGACTGCCTGTACTCAGAGATATGCAAGTACAAGAACGAGTCTAGAGCAGTGGTCTCCAACCTTTTAAAGCACAAGATCAATCCAGAATCTACCTCAAATTCAGATACTCTTGTCCCGCCTCCTTCATGCCTCTTCTCCAAAGCCCCACCCCTGCTCACTCTGTCCTCTCTTCCTCCTCTTTCCTCCCTCCCTTACACCAGGCAGGGCCAGAGGGTTGGGGCACAGGCTCTGGTCTTGGGCTCAGGGATTTGAAGTGAGAGAGGTTTCTGAGCTGAGCCTGGGACAGGGAGTTGAGGTGCAAGAGGGGGTTCAGGGTACAGGCTCTGTAAGGGAGTTTGGATCTAGGAGAGCTCAGGGCTGGGGCAGGGATGTAGGAGGAGGAGTACATGACTGGGGCAGGGGTTCGGAGCTGGATCCAGCTGGACACTGTTTACTTCAAGTGGCTCCTGGATGGTGGAGCTAAGGCAGGGTCACCCTTGCCCTGGCCCTGCAGCACTCTCAACAGAAGCCAGCAAACTCCCTCCATCCCAAGCCCTGTTGTATAGCTGCCCTCCGTTCTGTGGAGATAGAATACAGGGTGGGAGAGGGGGGACCCTGACAAAAGCATCCTCCTCTCCCTTCTCTGCACAGCAAACAGGAGGCCCAACTCCAAGGCAAAGGGCAGGAGATGAGCAGCAGAGGGGGAGGGGCAGCTGAAGTGCCAGCACTTGATAGCCTCTTGGCCAGTCAGGATCCCCTGTCACAGGCAGGATGCAAAAGGGGCAGTGAATGCTTTAACATCGACTGTGTGTGGGTCAGTACTAGCAGCCAATTCTTACCAGGGCACCATCCTGGCTCACATTAGCTCACTTTCACTTCTGCACAAAACTGGTATTAGGATGACAGCAGCAAGGTTGCCAACTTTCTGGTTAAAAAAACCTGAACAGAGTTTTCCTGCCTCTTCCCCATGGCCCTGCCCTGTCCTGCCCCTGCTTACTCCACCCTCCCTCCTCCTTATGCTTGCCGTAACCCAGTGTTTCTCAATCTTTGTTTATAAAGTACCCCTTTTTTAAAAAAAATATAAGGTACCTACCCCCAGTACCTACAGTTTTCAGGCACACATTTTTTTCCTACCATTGCAACACATTTGTTTAAACAACTTAATTGTAGCTGGGGAGGGGGGGAATGAAATTTTGGGTGTAGAAAATACAAAAATAATAAAGCGCTGTAAACACAAAAATTCCATTTTCTCCAAATTTATGTCGTGTTGACATACCTCCCAGACTTCTTTTGAGTACCCCTAAGGGTAGTTGTACCACTGGTTGAGAAACAATGCTCTAACCCACCCTTGCTTTGCTTACTGATTTTCACTGGGCTGTGGCAGGAGGTTGGAGTGTGGAAGAAGGAGAGGACAAGGGCTCTGGCTGGGAGTACCTTCAGGGGTGAGACCAGAAATAAAGGATTCAGAGCGTGGGAAGAGGCTTCGGGCTCGGGGTAGGAGGTTGGAGTGAGGGGTGCAGGCTCTGGGCAGCACTTACCTCAGGCAGCTCCCAGAAATGGTCAACTTCCATCCCCTCAAGTTTGAGGGGCAGGGGCAGCCATAAGGCTCTGCATGCTTCCCTCATCAACAGGTGCCACCCCGCAGCTCCCATTGGGTGTGGGTATTATGGAGACGGGGCTCAGAGTGGGGGCAGGTTGTGGAAGTTTCTGTGCCTTGGAAATGGATGGAAATGCCAGCTTCTTCCAGTAGCCATGTAGAGCCAGGGCAGGCACTAAGCCTGCATTAGCGCTGCTGCACCACTAGCCAGACAATTTGTATAGTGTGCGGGTGTGTGTGTGTGGGGAGAGGGGGTGCTAAGAGCCACTGAACCAAACTGTAAGTCTCCTATATAAAATGAAAACTACTTCAAGTCAGACAGTGCTACAATACCCGCCACACTCCTAATTCCAGTACATATGAAAATATGTTGTTCATGATAAAAAAAAAAAATCTTATAATTGTTTTCTGAGAAGCCGTCTAGAATCTCCATGCTTTGGAGCAGGTATTTAAAATTTGGCAGAGGGTTGGCCCTGGTGCCAGCGATGGGATGAGCCTTTTGCCATTTTTGTGAAAATCTGCCTAAATTTGAGCAATTTAAGCTTCTGAAAAAAATTGCTTTGCACATGATCAGCAGGCTTGTTAGAAGCGGACCATAAATCCTCTGAAAATTCCACCTGCATTGATCATATTCCACCTCAAAAGCTGCAGGGGCTGATCAGAACTTTTCCTGCAATTCCACTTACTGGTTTCTTTATTGGTGCCAGGCACAGGGACTGAGAGCAAGGAGACACTTCTCAAAACTGCCTCTATAGTCTATACAAACTCAGAAAGCATGGAAGAAGAGGAGAAATCAGTTTGATTCAGAGGGAACTTTGGAAGTAGGGAAGGGGGAAACAGAGGGAAAATAAGAACAGAGAGGAAAAGAGGTGCTAGAGGGTAGGGCAAAGAGGGGTATATGGGTTCAGACAGAGAGGGAGCCAGAGAGCTGGATAAATGGGGGCATACAGGAGCAAAAGTAGCCGTTGTCAGACTGTTGGCAAATGGAATAGGGAGGGGGGTAGGAGCTGAGAAGCCAGGACATGGGTTCAGATAGGAGCAGAGCAGGGGGGGACAGGGTTAGTGGGTAGGAAGAAGCAGAAGTATGGTGGTGGCAGGAAGTGGGGGGACAGAGTGGATTGACTTAAATCCAAATGATTTAAATTACCTATTGGAATAATCATTTAAAACAGCAAGCAGGGAACCTTGATTTAAATTATCAGTTTTAATATTGTTTTGTATTTGTGCTTCTTGGTTCCTTTTTTGAATTAGGATGATACTTAGTGGCTAGTATCCATTAAAACATGTTGATTTACAACTAAATATAGTATTTAGATTAAATTTGGTGCTTCTTTTTAATAACCAGGATACACTCCATCTATGCATATTTATTTGAGCATATTATATTTATTCAGTTTCTTAATCTTTACATTTTTACTATGGCTGAAAATGGTGATTGATGCATTTGTTTACTAGATAGCAATTAATTTGTGGTTTATAGCAAGCTCTGTTTGGATAGAAATTAAATTAAATGCATAAAACAGCACTCAATTTTAATAAATAAAACTATTTAAATGTCCTAAATGCATAAGAGAAAAAAAGTTAATCAAAACTGATTTATTAAACAAAAAAAATACCTGTAGTTAGTGAACTGACATGACTATTTCTAGTGACCATGTTCTTCAATGTTTTAGACATAGTAGAGCCCATCCTCTCACCCCCAATTTTTATTCATAGACTGGACGCTTTTCTGCTTTTTTGACTCCCAATTGATTTCTTAACTTTGAATGAATTAGTCATTAAATTGAATTAACTGAATAAACTAAAATGAAGAAAACATTCTCTATGTACCTGGAGAACAGGTTACTGCTCATAATGGCTGGTTTAGCACAGAGATACATTTTGGTTTCAGATTAGTAGCCATTCACTTCCACCAGTTCAGTGGTTTGTCTTTCTTTAAAACTTTGCAGGAAATAGATATATCTTATTTTTTTTCATTTAATTTAAATATTTGAATAGATTATAACGTTAGCCTTTACTATAGATTATCAATTTCAAATTTAATTTTACATAAGTTTATTGTAAATGAACTTTACAATTACATTTTAAAAGATCTCATTTACTTGATTTTTTTTAAAACTGCTTTTTATCTACACCTGATGGGGTGGATGTGAATAGAAAAGGAGTATGGGCGTAGGCGCCTTTCTAAAACCTGGAACTGAATGTCCCAAGCTTCTGTATTTCTTTGCTGCCCACAAGCTTGAAAGACTGACAAAGTACACGTCTCACGCTCGCCCCAGTGGATGGTTCCCAATGGTGACTGGCCAAAGGCTACTATTGCTATCCATTGTATGTGTGCTGCAGATTTCAACACCCAGACCTGCTCATGCACCAAGTTGGGGTTCAATACACGACAGGATCTCTCTTGTATCAAGACGTTTGTTTTTTGTGAGTCTTTTTTTTTAAATCAGGAAATTATATGAAAAACTATATTGAAAGAACATTTAAGGTTGCAAAGTCAAGCACTCGTAGAGAAATACAAGAATTAAGGATGCCTGTATCATGCATTACAGGCAGTCCCCGGGTTACGTACAAGATAGGGACTGTAGGTTTGTTCTTAAGCTGAATCTGTATGTAAGTCGGAACTGGCGTCCAGATTCAGTGGCTGCTGAAACTGACTGCCAGTTCTGACTTACATACAGAATCAACTTAAGAACCCCAGGCGTCCCCAAGTCAGCTGCTGCTGAAACTGATCAGCACCTGATTCCAGGAAGCCCGGGGCAGAACAACTCTGCCTCGGGCTTCCTGTAGTCAGCGCTGGTCAGTTTCAGCAGAAGCTGACTTGGAGACGCCTGGGGCAGAGCAGCTGGGGTGCTGCTGGGTTGCTCCAGTAGCGCCGCTCCTCGGTGCTACTGGACCAACCCAGCAGCACCCCATCTGCTCTGCCCCAGGCGTCCTTATTCAGCCGCTGCTGAAACTGACCAGCAGCGGCTGAATCAGGACGTGGGGCAGAGCAGCTGGGGTGCTGCCGGGTTGGTCCAGTAGTGCCCAGAGCGGCGCTGCAGGACCAATCGGCAGCGCCCCAGCTGCTCTGCCCTAGGGTCCAAAACAAAAGCCTGGTCTGCTGGGGGGGCACACTAGCTGCGCCCCCCCCCCAGCAAACCAGGGACACGGGGAGTAGAGCCATAGCGGCAGCGGGGTGCCGCGCCTCTGAGGCTTTGCTCTGGCAAAGCCTCAGAGGCGCGGGACCCGCCGCGGCTGCGGCTTCAGTCCCGGTGCCTGTGGTCTGCTGGGGACCGTCC
Organism: Pelodiscus sinensis; assembly: GCF_049634645.1. Classification (NCBI taxonomy): domain Eukaryota; kingdom Metazoa; phylum Chordata; order Testudines; family Trionychidae; genus Pelodiscus; species Pelodiscus sinensis. Next base: position 95,262,014 of record NC_134713.1, on the reverse strand, counting down.
CCAGCAGACCACAGGCACCGGGACTGAAGCCGCAGCCGCGGCAGGTTCCCGCGCTTCTGAGGCTTTGCTCTGGCACAATCTCAGAAGCGCGGGAACCCGCCCGGTGCCCCTGGTCTGCTGGAGACGGTCTCCAGCGGACCAGGGGCACCGGAGCAGCTTACGAACGGGGCTCTCTCACCCCGGAGCTCACAGGTAGCAATCCGCCACCTTGACCTCCGGGGCGAGAAAGCCCCGTTCGTAAGTGCGGATCCGACATAAGTCGGATCCGCGTAAGTCGGGGACTGCCTGTATTTATTAAATATGCTCACATACTATTTTTTCCAAATATCTGCTACTTCATTCAGGGCACAGGATGAACTAAATTATATGAAAGAATAAAGGATGTATAATGAATTAAGATACTATTTGCTACATAACTGGGAAGGTATATAATCAATAAGGCACAGACTGCAGAAAGAGAAAGAAATGCCAAGCTGTCCAGGATAATTTCATTTTACCCTCATCTCTGTCACAGAGTTTCTTTGTGATACTGGGCAACTCACTTAAAGCAAAATGTTAACAGTTGGCCACTAACTGTTGTGTAACTTATTTTCTGGATGCTCAAAATGAGACTCATGAGGCTAGATTTGCAGACGTTCTCAGTTCAATGCTGCAACTGAAAGTGGGATGGGGTCTGTATTTCAAACATATGAAATGGTTTACAAATCCTAAGTACTCTGAAAAATGTGAATGTGTTTCAAGTTGGACACCCAAAACCAGCCCTTAATTTTGGCAGGACCTCCATGTACTACCATAATATAAATAAATTAATCAAAACAATTGATAATTTCTTGGCCCATGGAAAGCACACAAGATCTAGTTTGAATAAACAATTCATAAGGTTAACAGTCCTCTGATAATGTTTTTCTGTTTAGAATATGCTTTTCAAATTTAGATTAATAAAGTAAATGTGTCATTAAGATACAAAGCACGAGGACAATGATCCCAATTTGGGACCTTCCTTCCAGTTGTCATGGTATCTGCTTACAAAGAAGTTACCTCTCCCACAGACAGGAACCCATTATTAGGAAGAGATAGGTAAAGTAATGGGGGATTTGATTATTAAAAATATAGATAGCTGGGTTTGTGATGACCAGGACAGCTGCATGATGAATTGGCTGCTGGGTGTGAAGGTTGCAGACTTCTCAAGACATTCAGATAGATGTATGTGAAGTGCTCTAGAGAAGCTGACAGTTGTATATGTAGAAAAGAGGGCCTGGAGATCAACTTTAGGTTGTTAGGGGGAAGAGACTGACGTTCAGAACCTTCAAGGTAGCATTCACTGAAGAGATTCCAATTCTAAAAGCACAACCGTTTAGACTGGCAGAACTGTAGGGTCTTGATGTATGAATGGGACAATAGTACAGTGAGGAAAGATTGAGGTTTATTAGGAACTGGGGAACCTTTAGGAAACGAGGTACCTATACAGAAAGGATGGGTTCCATATAAACATAAATGCATAGCTCCCAGATCTAGTGCAAGCCGGGATTGAGCAGTCCTGGCTCCTGCCAGGTCCGGGACTGATGCGGCTCTGCATTTCAAATGTAGCAAGAGCTGGCCTGGCTCTTACTACATTTAAAATGTAGAGCCGCAGCGGGGGTAGCTCCTGGACCCAGCATAAGCCAAGTCTGAGCCAGGCTTGCTCAGTCCCAGCTTGCACCAGGTCCAGGACCTACCCTATTGCGGCTCTGCAGTTTAAATGTAGTAGGAGCCCGGCAGCCTGCATGCCCAGCTCCTCCTATATTTAAACTGAGAACCACAGGGGGGGGTAGCTTCTGGACCCAGTGCGAGCTGGGACTGAGCACTTTCCCTTATCAACTAATCACGTAGGGTATGTCTACACTACAAAGTTAATTCGAACTAACAGCTGTTAGTTCGAATTAACTTTAATAGGCGCTACACATGCAAACCGCTAGTTCGAACTTAATTTGAACTAGCGGAACACTTACTTCGAACTAGGTAAACCTCATTCTACAAGGACTAAGGCCTAGTTCGAATTAAGTAGTTCCAATTAAGGGCTGTGTGGCCACTTGATTCGAACTAGTGGGAGGCTAGCCCTCCCCAGCTTTCCCTGGTGGCCACTCTGGGCACCACCAGGGAAACTCTTCTGCCCCACTCCCGGCCCTGGAGCCCTTAAAGGGGCACGGGCTGGCTACGGTGCCCGTGCCACATGCAAGCCTGCCAGCACCCAGCCAGCAGACCCTGCACCTGGCACGGCACGAGCCAGCCACCCGATGCCACCCAGCCCTCCCCCTCTTCCCGGGACCAGGCTGGCGGCTCCCAGGAGCCTACCCAGGGCCGCAAAAGGCAGGCGCCCGGCTAGTCTAGTGCGGAGATCGTGGATCTCATCCATGACGTCCGCAGTAGGCACAGGAAAGTGGCCATCTAGGGCAGGATAGCTGCCAGCCTGGCCACACAGGAGCAGGTTTGCAAGAAAATCAGGGTGGTCCAGTGAGACCCCCAACCCTGAGCCCTGAGCTTAGAACATAAGAATGGCCGTACTGGGTCAGACCAAAGGTCCATCTAGCCCAGTAGCTTATCTGCCAACAGCGGCCAATACTAGGTACCCTGGAGGGGATGGACCGAAGACAATGACCAAGCCATTTGTCTCATGCCATCCATCTCCAGCCTTCCACAAACAGAGGCAAGGGACACCATTTTTACCCCCTGGCTAATAGCACTCCATGGACCCAACCTCCATGACTTGATCTCACTTCTCTTTAAACTCTGTTCTAGTTCTAGCCTTCACAGCCTCCTGCAGCAAGGAGTTCCGCAGGTTGACTATTTGCTTTGTGAAGAAGAACTTTCTTTTATTAGTTTGAAGCCTGCTACCCATTCATTCCATTTGGTGTCCTCTAGTCCTTCTATTATGGGAACTAATGAAGAACTTTTCTTTATGCACCCTCTCCATACCACTCATGCTTTTATAGACCTCTATCATATCCCCCCTCAGTCTCCTCTTTTCTAAGCTGAAAAGTCCCAGTCTCTTTAGCCTCTCTTCATATGGGACCTGTTCCCAACCCCTGATCATTTTAGTTGCCCTCCCCTCTCCTGCCCTCTCTCTTCCCCTCTCCCATCTCCTTTTTCCAGTCTCCCCAGAGGTTAATCCCCCTCCCCCATCCCGAGTTTTGTTAAATAAAGAGAGTTTCTATTTTTGAACACACGTGTCCTTTATTTTGTATATCAGGAAGGGGGGCTAGGGAGGGGTAAGTGGAAGGAGGTGAGGGAGGCATGGGGTACGAGCCCCTGATGGGGAGGACTGGGGTGGCTCCTCGGGGTGGAAGCTCTCCTGCAGCCCCCCGATTGACCCCCCGCTCCCGGATGGCAGCCTGCGGCAAGTGCAGCCGGGCTGATGGCCGAGTGCTGTGATGTGCCGAGTGTAGGCATTCAGGGCACTCCAAGCCAGGACTGCTTTGCTATCCCTCATCAAGTTAGACAAGCGAGCGGGGAACCCCTGAGAACTGTCTGCCCAGGGTGGGGGTCGGGTCCCATTAAGCACAGCCCTCGGCTAGCCTGAGACAGCAGCTCCATGCTCTAAGTCCTAATCTGATGCCCTGCCGGCACTGCTTCCGGCCAGCCTTAACCTCGGTTCAGGGTCCACTCAGTGTGGATATGCTAGTTCGAATTAGAAAAATGCTAATTCGAACTAGTTTTTAGGTCTAGATGCACTAGTTCGAATTAGCTTAGTTCGAATTAACTAATTCGAATTAAGTTAGTTCGAATTAGTGCTGTAGTGTAGACATACCCGGAGTCAATACAGATTGTGTTGTCTACACAATTAGCCAATTATCTGCTACCTAACATCCTTACATGAGTACCTAGTATAAAAATGAGCATATTGATATAATTGGCATCATGGCATCACAGAAACTTGGGTGAATGATGGAAATCAATGGGACAATGTAATAGCAAAGTACAAAAAAATAGAACTAACAGAGAAAGTTACACTTGTGCGAGAGTGGCACCTCTCATCTGCAGAAATGGGTTTTGTCCACAAAAGCTCATAATACAAGTTGAACCTCTCTCAACTGGGACTCCCTAATCCACGGACCCAGCAGGACCACGGATGTTGCTGGACCAGAGAGACCTGGTGAAAAGCGTGAGGCTAGTGGGGCCAGAAACCCAGCCAGGTTTGCTGCAGGGAGGCCAGTGGCAGGGATCCCTGCTACAGGAGCCCAGCTGAGCTGGCGGCAGGGCAGCCACAATACCAGTGGGTTCTGGCAGGGCAGCAGTCTGCTGTGGTGAGGCCAGGAGCACTGGTGGCAGGACTGCAGGCTGCTGCAGCAGGGCTGGCAGGACCAGGAGCCTTGGCAGGACTCTCTCAGTAGAGCTGGCAGGGTCAGGAACACTCGTGTCTGAGCAATGGTCTGCCATGGAGACTGCAGGCTGGATGGCAATGCTGGTGCTATCGTACCAGAGGAGGGACAGGGATTTGCTGCAGGGGGACTAGGTGGTACCATGGGTTGGCAGGGTCAGTGCTACTATGGCAGGGTTGGTAAGACCTGGAGCACCAGCAGTGGAGCCGTAGTTTCCCCCGGTGGAACTGAGTGCCCCAGCGCTGGGACCATGGGCTGCCGTGGCAGGACAGTGCAGCTGGTGGTAAGTGGGAGCTGTAGTTGGACTTTCAGAAGGCCTTTGATAAAGGTCCCATGCCAAAGGATCAGAGTTGGGCTGGGGAGCTAGAGGTAAGGGGGCCAGAAATGACATCTCCTGATCCATCAAAATCTCTTGTTTGGGACCACTCAGGTCCCAAGGGTGCCCAACCAGGGAGGTCCAACCTGTACTATATTTTTTTGTATTAGTGTCTATGATGCCATAGGACTACTCATTATTTTTAAAGTTACAGACTAACACAGCTACCTGCTTGTAATTATTAGAACTGGGAGCACTGGCTGTTGGGAATCTGGAAGCACAGGAAACAGGAAGGGGGGGAGGGGGGGGAAGAGATGGGCCAGGCCTGAGTGAGAGCTACACAGGGGAGCAGCAGCAGCTTTGTAAAGAGGTTTCACCTTTGGCAAATAACAGCCCTGTTGAAGTTTGTTACTACCTTGCTTGCATGATACAACACTACCTCTCTGAGACTATATATGAAGAAAAGCATGGAGGCAAATACAGTAAAAATCTTAAATGGATCTGTACCATAATATCTCTATAGATAGAAATTCTATATGTGAATAAGAGTATAACATAGGAATATACTACTGACTACCTGAACAGAATGGTGACAATGACTGTGGAATGCTAAGGGAGATTACAGAAGTTACACAAACAGAAAAACCAATATTAATGGGATATTTCAACTATCCCCATATTGCCACCACAGGATGGGCTGCAGAGGTAAAATTTCTAGTCACTGTAAATTTGAGGAATTATCCCAGTCCGATGCATCAGTAGAGGTGGTTTTGGAACAAACTGATATTTAACAATAAGAAGTCTCCAGGACCCGATGGTATTCACCCAATCGTTCTGAAGGAACTCACATATTAAATGCAGAGTTACTAGCTATGGTATATAACCTGTCACTAAAATCAACTTCTAACCCATATGACTGGAAGACAGGTAATGTAATGTTGGAGTCTCCATAGGTGGCACCAGGCAAATTTAGTTAAAACTACAGTAAAGAATAGAATCATTAGACATACACATGAACATAACATGTCGGGGAAGAGTAAACATGGCTTCTGTAAAGGGAAATCAGCTCACCGTAATCTATTAGAATTCTTCAAGGAGTTAATAAATATGTGGACAAGGATGATCCAGGGACTTTCAGAAGGCCTTTGATAAAGGTCCCTTGCCAAAGGCTTTTTGTTAGGATGGGGTAAGAGGCAAAGTCCTCTCATGGATTAGTAACTGGTTAAAGGATAGAAAACAAAGAGTAGAAATAAAGGGTTAATTGTCTCAGATAAATAATGGGGTCATCCAAGAGTCTGAATTGGGACATTTGCTGTTCAACATATTCATAAAATCATCTATAACATCTATAAAAGGAGGTAAATACCAAGGTGGCAAAATTTGCAGATGACACAGTATTGCTCAAAATAATTAAATCCAAAGGAGTTTGCATGGAGTTACAAAGGAATCTCACAAAATTAGATGACTGGGCAACAAAATGGTAGATGAAATTCAATGTAGATAAATGCACAGTAATGCACATTGGAAAACATAATCCCAACTGTACATAAAAGAGCATGGGTTTTAAATTACCTGTTACCACTCAAAGAGATCTTAGAGTCATTGTGGATAGCCCTCTAAAAACCATCTGCTTAATGTGCAACAGCAGTCAAAAAATCTAAAAAATCTGTACACCCACACACATTATGTGCAGTTCTGCTCACCTCACCTCAAAAATGATAAATTAGAATTGAAAAAGATACAGGGAAGGGCAACTAATGTGATTTATGATCTAGAACAGCTTCCATATTAGGAGAGATTAAAAAGACCAGATCTGTTCAGCTCAGAAGAGAGATGAGTAAAAGGGAATAGAACCGAGGAAGTACTTGTTCACACAATGCAGAGTCAACCTATAGAACTTGATTCCAGGGGGTTTGTGAAGGACGGAAGTATAAGTGAGCTCAAAGAAGAATTAGGTAAGTTCATGGAGGACAGGTTCATCAATGGTTATAAGCTAAGGTGGTCAGGGATGCCACCCCATTCTCTGAGTGTCTCTAAATCTCCGATTGCCAGAATATGAGACCGGTGACCGGGGGCAGTCACCTAGTAATTACGCTGTTCATTTCCTCTGGAAACATCTGGCACTGTACACTGGTAGAAGACAGCATACTGGGCTAATCCAGTGGTATGACCTAGTAAGGCCATTCTTATATACTAGTTTTCTGGTGAATTACAGTTGAAATACTGTTTCAGCTATATAAAACTTAAAAGCAAAAATGAATGAAGCTTGCATAAGAACAAAAATACATGGTTCACACATGGAACACCCTGAAAAAAAAATCCCTTACAACACCAAATTCTTAAACGTCACAGTAAATCGTTGCTGTAATGTACTTGAAATTTCTTATAATTGGTGCAATTAATTAGCTGATAATACCAAATTATTTAGAGTTTGCTTCTGCATAGGCAATGACCCAAGAGCCAAATTCAGTTAAAAAAATAAGCCCAACAAACTTGATATTACTGTTGTTTCAAGATCACGAAAGCAGAAAATTAATTTTTCACAATTTTTCAGAATACAGAAGCTGGACATCCTTTATTTTAATAGAATTGGAGTCTAAAAATAGTTTTACAATATCTCACCAATTCTGAAAAAGTTTTATTCTTTAACTACATAGAAGGTCCAGAATAAATTTGCTTTATATGAGATTAACTTTGAGAGTGAACACCAAGAACAGTGAAGACATATTTATCAATTATTAAAACAATTACATCAGATCATCCACAGTCACACACTGATTCAATCAACTTATAATTACAAGGCTAGTTTCTAATGTAGATGATCATGCAATTTTATACTTCAATATAATTGACAGAATTGATGACAAAAAATGGGTTAGGGAACTAGCATCAGGTTTTGTATTTTATACTAGCTACCAAAATTACTCAAAAGAAAAAGGGAATTAGTTATGCTGAAAAGTCAGTGAAGCCTGAACCTAAAGGCAATATTATGTAATATTATAGGTCATTTGAATCTCTCATGCTAATTTACTCATTTAGCTCAGCTCATAAAGTAACTGTTTTCCTGCTGCACACCTACCATATACAATCCATCCCATTTTCTTACAGAATATTGTTTCAGCAAGTAAAAGCTGACAATTGTTAATTACTGTACTAAAAAATGTATATCATTTTGAATATACCCAACTCTGAAGAACCTTGTCAAACTTTTGGCTGAAATCATGCCCCTTTGACTTCAAATGCAAGCATGAAAGTGGATTTCAGAAATTGACTCTGACATATGAAATCTTGCACGAAGTACTTCAAAAGTTATGAAAACATCAGAAGTTGTATGGATAAGAGAAACAAGAATGCTGCAGTTCAGGCTATGGGAACAGGACTTGTGTGTCTGAGAATGGAGTTGGAGATAGGAAAGGGTGGGGTTAAGTAGACAGCAGCACCAAAACATTTCCTGTTCCCCTTTCAGCATGAAAGTTTTCTTTTTTTCCCTTCTTTGTGTAGTAAAAACTAAGTGTGCTTCTTCCCCTCCATTGCTTAAGCTCGAAACAGCACGTATCATTTAGCTGATTGCGCATGTCTTAGAAGCTGCTAAACTTTCTGCCAGGGAACTGAGTAAACTTGCAGTGACCAATCACGTTGCGACACGATGGCCAGAAGGAATGTAGAATCCATAAAAGTTTCAGCTCAGGGGATGCTCAAGGTCGACCTTGCTTTGAGCACTGAGCTCCTTTGCTGACCTTGTTTGCAAACAATAAAATAGAGTTGGACCCAGCCTGAAAGTGTGACTCTCTTCTTGAGGCAAATTGAACTAGCCTCCAGGGGACGAAACTAGCAATTTACGCGACATTTGTAAACAAATTTGCAAATTAAAGCAAAGAGAAGTCAGGGAACTGCTCAAGTCATTCTCTGGACTTTATAGGAGTCTGAGGTCTGCTGAGAAATAGCTAATGCCGTGGTCGGCAACAAGTAGATTGGGATCTACCGGTAGATCTTGGACCATCTGACAGGTGATCCTGACTGATTAGCCAGGAAGCTATCAAGCTCTGGCACTTCAGTTGCCCCTCCATCCACTGTCATGCTGCCTCTGCCCTCTGCCTTGGAGCTGCTCCCCCTGGGAGCGTCCTGCTTGTTGTGCAGGATGTGGGAGAGAAAAGAGCAAGTGTCCCTCCTCCCCCCACTTCTGTACCCTACCTCCACACAGACAGAAGGGGATGGAGGGGATGGCAATGCTAATCTCTGTCACTTTCACACACTGTGTGCCGCTCATTCTCACAAACTCCAAACAACCACCCACGTATGTGTTGTCAGGAGATGAGATGTCTCTCATCTCCTGACAACACATACGTGGGTGGTTGTTACTTCTTTTACTGCTTGCAAAGTATGTTGTTTGGTTTTTGACTGGTTTGTGCATTTCATAATTTTCATTTCTCTCTTATGCTTAAATGTAATTCTTTGAGTAGTGAGTTCTAAAATGCCTAACCTGTCTGTGGCTGCAGTAATTATCTCTAAGGTAATTGCTGCTCTTAGAAGTGACTGTCATGTCCTTGCAGTCCCAGAGAAAGGGAGTGCAGGAAGTCTTCGCATGCTGTCCTTGGACACCACTCCTGCAGCTCCCATGGACCAGTAATGGGGAACCATGGCCAGTGTGAGCTGTGGGCTCAGTGCCTGAGCACATGGCACCATGGAGCCATTGCAATACATGTCAGATGCTTTCAGGAGTGGGTGCAGAGCCAGGGCTGGAGTAAGCCTGCCTTAACCCCACTGCTCCTCCACCAGGAAGACGTCTCAGTTAAATGGTGCCCAGCCAGAGCCTGCTTCCTGAACCTTCTCTTACACCCAACCTCCTGCCCCAGACGTGAGTCTCCCTGCACCCAAACTCCTTCCCAAGGCTTGCATCCTGAAACCCCTCCTGGACCCCAACCTCCCCTCCCCCTGGGCTAAGCCCAGAGCCCCTCTTACCCTCCAAACCCTTGGCCCAAGACCAGAGCCTGCATCCCAAATCCTTACCCCAGCCTGGTGAAAGTGAGGGAGGATGGGAGAGGAAGGGGGATAGAGTGAGCAGGGTGAGGCCTAGGAGAAGGGGTGGAGCAGGGGCGGTGCCTAAGAGAAGGGCTGGGAAGGATGTGGGGCAAGGGCATTTAGGTTAGAGGTAGATCTTACATTGCACCTAAATGGAAAAAGTGATCATGTGGTTAAAAAGGTTGGAGACCACTGAGCTAATGCATCTGGGGACATCCCTGACATTAATTTTGTGCATATGTTGTTTTACGCCTTACCTGCTCCCAAATCTCCTTATTTGGTTGATGGCAAAGATTTTTCCAGTCATCTAACCTTTCTCTGAGTAATGAATAAATACTCTCAGGACCCAGGAAATCAATCCCATAATCCCATTCTCTCACAGATCTCACACCAGCCCCATAGAAATATCACAGGGCTAGCAAACTAGATATAACCAATAGACCATGAGGGGTAGTAACACAAAAATTACTTCTGTGCATTTTGTTAAATTAATGCATTACAGTACAGTACCATAAGGTGTACTATGTTCATTTGGTATCAGTTTGTGGGATCAACCAAGAATGACACATGCACCTGGCTCATACAAAATGAAGGCCATGCTGAATCCTCCGTCAGTCACAACAGAAATTTTTTGCCAACTTAATTCAGACCTTGAATTGAAGAGCCTTGATTGCTGAACCTTCCTGAGAGCTACCTTCTATCTCCAGGAACAGAGAAACAACAAAGCCTTCCCTTCCCTCCTCCAAATGAAACAGGAAAATTCCTGGCCTAGAGCCACAACATTCAATTTGTAGGTGCTCTGAAAAAAATCACTGGAATCCAAACAGGTATGTAGTCTTCCTATACACAGAATGAAGAGAAACAAGCTCCTAAGAATAGGATCCAAAAAAGCCAGGAAACTGAGTCAGGAAGCTGGCTAAAATAGCCAATGAGAGATGCAGACAAGAGGAGTGTTTCTTAAGTCCCATTCCTTTCACAATGTTAGGATACATCTACACAGCAGCATTATTTCAAGATAACTAACATTATTTTGAAATAAAATGCATGTCTACGCAGCAGGCTACTGTTTCAAAATAATGTCAAGATGGAGGACTTCCTACTCTGACTCCTGTAACCCTCATTTTACTAGGAGTAAGGGAGGTCAAAGGAAAAGTGTTCATCTTTCAGCTTCCTGCTGCATAAACAGCATCAAAAACCAAGCTATTTCGACTTCAGCTACGAAATTGACGTAGCTGAAGTTGAGTAGATTAATTCGACTTTTGCTCTGCTGTGTACTTTTAGGCATTAACACTGGGCCGGTAGAAGGCTCTGATTTCTGCTTTTGATGTGCAGCTAGCAGTCCATTTCCTGGAACATGGTGGTTTAAACGCCCAAACTAGTTCTTACAAGAACAGAACCAAGCAAACTTGTAAGTCCTTATAACCTTGAGCCAAGTGGTTAGGAAACTCATAAGAACATAGGACAGACATACTGGGTCAGACCAAAGGTCCATCTAGCCAGTATTTTGACTTCCAACTAGGGGTGTAAAAGAATAGTCAATTAGTCCACTACCAATAAGTCTACCCGCATTTCCCGTCCCCGCCCCCCTTACTTCTTCTATATCAGAGGTAGCATGTGGCAGAGGGAAACAGGAGCTGGTGCTGGGGGAGCTGGTTCCTCCCCAGCAGCATCTCCGGGGTGCCACTTGCAAACCCCCATGCTGCTGCCTCTATCAGAAGCAGCAGTGCAAGGGTTTGGGGGAGGCAGCAGCTCCTGTCCACGGGGGGGGGGGGTCCCAGCAGGGAATTGGGGCCCCCAAAGTAGGGGCTACTACTGCAAAGCAGCCCCGTCCGCTGTCAGCCATTGTGAATAGGTACTGCTTCACCACAGCAGCTCCTACCTGAGGGGGTCCCAACTATGCAATAGGAGTCCACGCGGACAGGGGAAGCTGCTGGCTTTGCTGGCTGCCAGGCTCAGTCCCAGCTTGTGCCAGGACCAAACCCCGGTGCAGCTCTGCAATTTAAAAGGCAGTAGGACAGGAGTGAGCAAAATGGCCTCTGTGGGCCAGATCCGGCCTGATAAGTGGGTTGATCTGGCCCACGGAGGCCCTGCCACTTCCCTACCCCCAGGCCAGCTAAGGCCGGGGAGAGGGTGAAGTGCACAAAGTTTCCTTCCCCCTGCCAACAGAGCTCAGCGCTTAGAAGCACCATGCGCTTCTGGCAGGGCAGGAGGAGACTTTGCGCTTGAAATTTCCTCTGCCCTGCTCAGTGAGTGCAGTGCTTAGAAGCACCACACACTCCTGGCAGGGTGGGAGAAGACTTTGCGCACTCCCCAGCCCCCATGCTCTGATTGTCCTGGGGGAAGAAAGGGGAGCACGTGAAGTCTCTTCACACCACCAGGGGCATGGGCGCGTAGGGGAAACATCTTGGGTAGGGGGGACAAAGACTTCACACATTCCCCCATCCCCAAACCAATCATGGTTTGAGGGTGGGGCCAACAAAGTATCCTGGCCCCGCCCCTTCCACTGCAGCCCATGGCTACTTAAAAAATGTCTGAAGTGGCCCCTGGCCAAAAATTATTACTCACCCCTGCAGTAGGAGCTGGGCAGCCTGCTCCCTGGCTCCTGCCATGATTTAAATTGCAGAATTGTGGCCAGGTTTGGTTCCAGTGCAAACCGGGACTTAGTCAGCTGCCTTCCCCTATCAATTAATTGAATATTCCATAAAAATTCTATCGACTACTTAATGAGTAAAAAAATCTCATTTCAACAGCACTACTCCCGACAGTGGCCAATGCCAGGGCCCTTGGGTGAATAAAGTGAACAGAAAATCTTGAAGTGATACATAACCTGTGGTTCATTCCCAGCCCTGACAGATGCTAGGGACACCATCCCTCCCCATTAGGGATGTCAACGTGTAGACAACTGCACAATTAACTAATAAGCCTGGGCTTATCAGTTAATCTTGTCGACTACATGCATTCCCTCTACCTTGCTGCCTCTGTATCAGAGGCAGCAAGGGTGGGGAAACGGGAGCCAGTGCCTATGGGGATCCACTTGCCCCTACCTCACCACTACCGCGTTGCTACCTCTAATAGAAAGGCAGCAGTGCGGAGGGTGAGGGGGACAGGTGGAGCTGATACACACAGCTCCATACATGCAGGTTCTACAGACCCATCTCCCCTGAAAACGCTGCCTCCTACAGCGACAGCAGGGTAGGGGCAGGCAGGTGTCGGTACTGGGAGGAGTCAACATCCCACAGAGAAGCTTCTGTCTGCAGCAAGCCTGGACCTCCTTCCCCCCCCCCCCACCCCTGCTTTGCCCTGACAGAGAGGCAGAAATGTGGGATGGCATGGGGCTCCCCAGGGGCGGGGTCCGGAGCACACTAGCTGTCCACTACACATCTGGAAACTATCAAATAGTCTTGTAACCACAAAAATTTGATAGTTTCATGACTACTCAATTACACACTAACATCCCTATTGCCCATCCTGGCTAACAGCCACTGAAAAACCTATCCTCCATGAATTTATCTACAGGTTGGACCCCCCGTGGTCCAACAACCTCAGGACCTGAGCAGGAGAGTTTGCTAGGCCAGGAGAGGTCAGGCTTCTGGGGCTCACCTCCGGGCCCATCAACTCCAGCAAGCATGTCTGATCCTGGCCTGCCTACCAGACTCCACTGACCGTACCCAGAAGGCTGCCTACACTCTGCGGGGGCTCTACTCTGGCTGCCAGCCCTCCAGTGGGGCCTCACTCATGACCAATGACCTTGTGGATTGCTGGCAGGGCTCCCCGCCTCTAGCGGGACTCTGCTCCGCGCTGCTGTCTGGGGCTGCCTGCCCCAGGCAGGGCTCCACTCTGGGCCACAAGCCCCGCAGCTGCCAGGCTGCTGGCCTGCCAGACCAACTGACCCCAGCTGCTGGAAACCCCTCTGGCTGGGGCTCTCTGGTTCAGCAACATCTGTAGTCCTTCCAGATCACAGCTGTTGCCAGACCAGAGAGTCCTGGATGAGTGAGGTTCAGCCAGTCGCTCTTTTCCGAACTATGTTAAACTATGTCTTGGCCTTCCTAGGGAAGGCCTCTAGCAGGGAAATTCACAGGGTGACTGTGTGCATTGTGAAGAAGTATTTCCTTTTGTTTGTTTTAATCCTGCTGCCTATTAATTTCATTTGGTTACTCCCAGTTCTTGTGTTATGGGAAAAAGAGTAAATAACTTTTCCTCATTTATTTTCTCCACACCAGTCATGAGTTATAGACCTCTATTATATACCCTTAGTTGGCAATTTTCCAAACTAAAAAGTTGTAGTCTTATTATTTTCTTCTCATATGGTGGCCATTCTATACAGTTAATCATTTTCATTGCCTTTCTTTGAAACTTTTTTAATTCCAATACATATTTTTTTGAGAAAAGGTGACCATATCTGCACCACTCTCTTTTGGCCATTGTGTGTGGCATAGACTTGCTCTAAGTTCAACTAATGGATTGGCCCCCTTAAATAAGTGTTGCCCTGCCCATCTTCACTTGCTTAAAGGATTACACTGAGTCTTAGGCTACTCCTAGACTGCAGCGCTTTTCCGGGATACCACAAGAAAAGCAAAAGCAATGCTGCGTCCAAGGAACACGTCCGCTTTTCAGAAAAAATGTTTGGAAAAGGGGATGCACTCTTTCATCATCCCTGTAAACCTCGTTCTAAGAGGAAGAAGGGATGTGTCGAACAAGTGGGTTTTTCTGAAATTTGGAACTGGGTAGACATGCCAAATTTTGGAAAAGCCTCTTTCAACAGAAAAGCGGAAAAAGAGACACAATTTGTTTATGTTTTTCCAACTTATCTTTGTAGTCTAGTAACCTCAGGCATGAGATAGGTGTCCAGACACCTGCCTGAGACAGCAGTTTGCATGCTCAGAGGCAGAAATTTAAGTATCTAGTGAATTTAGAGTTTAGTTTATGGTTGAGGGAGGGGCACCAGGAGAAGCTAGACCCTTTGTGAATCTGAGCCCTTTGATATTTATTCTGCTAGGCTTATTAATTGCCTGGGCTGGAATTTATTCCATCCCATCCAAATTTTGGTTAATTAGTTCATGGATACAATTAACTGTTCAACTTACTAATAATAAGGGTAGCAGATGAGTGACAGTAGCGTGCGACTGAGGCCACACTGTGCTGGTGTTGTACACACATGAAGACAGTCCCTATCCCAGAGAACAGTCAACGATGGGATGCAATCCTGCAACATTTTATAAACTTGTGTTACTATATGCACTGTGAGTAGTCTCATTGTACAGTGTGAACTGTCTCAACGAAGACAAAGTTAAGCATGTATATAAGTGTTTGCAGGATCAAGGCCTGAGTTAAGGCCAAGATGCAACAGGTGGACAAAGTAAATGAATAGGCTGAGAAGAGTGGAGATGAGGGAAGAGTAATATGATTATGTAATATGCACACAGTTTGGCTCACCACTATCAGTTGGCAGAATTCTATAGGCATCCTGGAAGAAGTAAGCACTAAGAAGGGATCTGAAGGAGGACAAAGTAGAGCAACAGAACAGTACAAATTTGATACAGGTATAGGACCTGCTGTAGGATTAGAAGTATTGACCTATTAACATACACTCCTTTGTACACTATTGGCCCAAACTTAATTTTTAGACACCACTTAATGGGAATTGTGGGCATTCAGCCCCTTTGATATGGAGGAGTTTGGAGGAGACAACATTTTTTTTAAATTCATAACTTTGGAATTTCCTATTTTTATGAGTGTTGTCTGAAATGGATGCTGTACAGTATTTACATATTTGGAGAACAACAAAAACATTTCTATAAAACACTTAAAATTTATATGAAGGCTATATTAACAATCAATGGAGTTCAGCACAGGGGAAAATATGGAAGTGGTACAGGTATGAGAAAGTAATAAATATTCACGTATTATATTCCATCTAGAAAATTACCAAGTACATTGACAGTGCAAAAGAAGTATACAGCTGTCCTTTTCCTTCGGTTTGATATATTTCTGTTCTTACCCTCTAATGACACTAATTTGTTTAGTATTATAACAATTTCTTACACCTGTTGTCAAATAAATAAACTATGTCAGATAACTGAAAATGTCAAACTATTCCCAGTAAATATATTAAAAATCCATTGCTGAATAAACTTATATCTAAGTAACATAATATAACTCCTTTCTTAAGCCATACACATATCCCTACTCATAAAAAAGTACATTCACTAATAGTCACACTAAACTTTAATAATTAAAAGCTCATAGGAGAAATAGATCTAGTGCAAGGACAAATAGTGTGTGTTATACTATTCTATCACAGATTATGGGAAATAAATTATTTTTGAAAAATATTTGAGAGTGCTTAATTAATCAAAATACTCTGAATAATTTTCCCTTTAACAACAATGCCCAAAGACTCACCGGAATGGAGGTTGAAAAGTATTCTCCAATAAATACACACATACATAAGCCTATGATATGTTGCAGATATTAAATATTATAAGGTATATATATTATAGATTTTAAATTGTAGGTTTTAAATGCTACAAGGTATATATTTTATTTGTATTTTGTAATTTGACTTAAGATGTTAATCATTCAGTGGATAGGCACCAATCTCATGCTGCGGGAACATTTACGTTATTTACAATTTACATTTATATAAAAAATATAAATATCATATAGATTCCTCTTAATTATGCACAGTGGGATACACAACCAACTCTCGCTGACATGGAACACGCTAAAATAGGGCAGATCGTTTGCTTATTTTATTATTTATTTTTGTGCATTTATATTGAAGTAATATAGCAAAATAATGTCATAGTTAAGAAATTATTACCACTGTGGGGTTTTTTAAAATGTGGGATAGCTCTTTGACACCAGCACTAATATCTGTATTTACAGTATGAAATATGTAAGTAAATCTCAGAGCATCAACTAATGGTATACTTTTCATTATTAGTCAACAGGGACTACATCTGAGGTAATATAGCACTTAAAATACCACAGAAAGAACCACAAGATGCTTTGATAGATCATGTTTCAGCTCATACGTAAGTATTTCTCTTACTCTCTTTTTTTAGGTTTGGAAATTTAACTGGTTTGTTGATTTACACTAATATGTCCAGGTTTAACACTTTGGACAGATATTTTCATGCCAAAAGTATATATCCTTCAAAAGTGCTCTACTGACAAACTTTCCAACTGTAATTACTTTATGGTGTTTGTTCTATTTTGTTCATATTTTCAATTCTACCACATATTGTTTAATGAAAAGGCAATTATTTTACATCAGGAATCCTTACACTTTATTTTGAACTATTTTATAAATGCAATTAGCATTAAAGCAAACTACTGCCATTTTGCAAGTATAAGAACAACTAGGATTATGAACGTGAAAATGTGTAAAACAAAAACGATACAGTTTAATGTTAAAGGATGTGTTTCTGACAGCTTGACCACTGAATATGTAACAATGATAAAAGTATGTGGCCATTTATATGCATTAGTTGTTTCCACAGTGTTCTCAAGCGTAACTGAGTACTTTAGAAAATAAACACAGTCTGCACTCATACTCATCCCTTAATCAGAAAAAAGAGACTCCTTCTCAACTTAACTTGAAAAGACATCCACATCTTTTTTTTCTACATGAGATGTTGGAATGTTTTGGCCACAAGGTTAAGAAAGATTCTCCCATTTATCACAACCTGCCAAGCACAACAGGGTCACCAATCCAAGCCAGAATTCTACCACTTAACTAATCCAGCTTCATCACAAGCATGAAACTTCAAAGATTTTTTGCCACGGGCAAAAATTAGCTCTTATTTGCTTTAAAACTGAAGTATCAATCAAGTTAAATTGTGCTTTAGCGGAGCTAACGTTTTGAACATTCAGCATAATGTATATTTGCTCCCCAGTCCTGACTCTAATTGAATGCAGAGCTTACCTGGTATAACAATATAACTACTTCTGCAACTTAAAAAAAAAAATCAGACTGATTTTTAAAGCTGTAACAAAACCTTCTATCTTTTTTCATTTGATTAAAAAGCAAACTTTTATATATCAAAATTCTATGTGAATACAAAACATTCAAATACATACAAGAATACAGAGAATAGGTAATCATAGAGCATAAAAGACATTTTAAAATTGTTTGCATTCTACACTTTTGATTTCAAGATAGATTTAATTGCCAGAGATAGTTTTTTTTTCCGAATTCCATCATTTTGAAATTTTATTGATGTTTTGGTTTCAATTCTATATAAACTATTTGAATATGCTACTTTTAATCAATGCCTTTTAAAAGAATTAAATGAATCCTTTGAAAAAAAGTGATTGTATAATAGAGTTTTTCAAATTCTCATATTTCAGGACACTGTCTTAGAGTTTTCTTATAAACTATACTGTATTTCTTAGAAGTACAACTTTAAGCTAATTCTTAAATATTACTTTAACAGAGATCATATGGAACATGGGCGGTGATACATGAGTTAAAAAATTCCTGCTAAGGTTCTATGGGAATGTATTTTTCTATTAGGCTTTATCCATTATTGTTTTGTTTGTTAGTTAGTTTGTATATACATGACAGTATATACAAATGTAGCATAACAATACTATTATTGTTTTAATTAAAATATATCATAGTGCAATTACAATTACAAATAAAGAAGCATTTATTCTGAAATTCCAAACTGTATATTTTAAACAATGTTAATTTTTTTCAGCTTGCCATTTTCAAGCAACCCAAAGACCGTATTAATTCTTATTAAATTTACATGTATTTATGTGCTGAGGAAGGAAAGAAAGCAGTAGAAGATAAAGAAAGAACAGGTTATACAGTATTAGCATAGCTATAAATTATAATCAGGATATACCGTATTCTCTTATTTGCTTGCTCATTTTACAAAATGCCTGGACCAGTTATTAAATCTTGTTCAACATACATTTATGAAGTCATTTGCCTTTTGTATTTCTTTAACAGCTGTAATTACTTTCTCTATATACATAAATTTAGTTTTGGGGAAATAATGTAAGGTCACGTGGAGACTATAATCTACAGGGTTGATGCTACTTAATTCAGGAAATCATGTCCCATATAAACATATTTCTAAGCCTTGAACAATTGCAACCAAATAATTCTTGCTTAAAAATTCTCTCAAAAAATTCTTGCAAAATTAATATTTAAGCCAAGAATTAAAGAAGTTATTGCTATACCTTTTTAGCATATTAATTTAGTTTAGAAGACAAAAATCACAGTGGCAAAAAAAGGTGCTGAGACAGTTAAAAGTCATTCAGCTGAAATGTATTATATAAAATAGTGAGCAATCTAAGAAAAGAAACATGTAATTGGACACTGCTGCTTGCTGTTAACCAGACCCGAGAAACTAAATTGAAGAACTTATTGGCTGTTATAATTTATCATACCTTTCTTCAAAACAGGTTCCCTAAACAATACAGCTCCCTGTAGCAGTAAATCAATTTTCACAGATGGACAGAAGTAATTTTCCCCCCTGAACTTTGCTTCCTTTACTAGGATAATAAAACAGTACTCCTACAGCAAACCCTGTCTGATTCTCTTGAATGAAACGGACATTTAAGAAGCAGTAATCATTATGCCAACTCACATCATGGCCCCTGAATGCAGCAGAGCAATAGCTTTGCTGTACTCGCCTCCTACTTTGCATTTGAACGTTGTGTACTGCAGCACTCTATGCAAGAACCGATGTAAAAAACATTTTACAGTCAGAACTCATTTTCCAGAAACTATTTATGTTATTACAAACCACATGAAAAAGTTCTCAAAGGTTTTACAAGCAGTAAAATTACAATCAAATATGAACTCCAGACATTTACTCCCGAATGTCATATAACACTTCAGAAAAGTTTACTAGGAAAAGTAAAAGCTAACTTTTTGGGGGGGGAAAGGAGGAGAATTAGTTTGATACATTAGTATAATTACACTTCTTCATCTTCTTTCTTAAACAATTGTCAGATGATGTTAGAAGTATACTAAAATTCAATAGAGACCAAATAAATTAACTTGGTGTACGTACATAATTAGTTATGAAAACAAATATTTCTGCCAAATGTAGTTAATGAATTTCATTTCTAAGTCTCTGAAAAAATGATCATTTCCCATCAGTACATATCTCAATGTTTTAACCATTAAAGATGCCTTAAATTAAATGTATGAAAAATCAATAAATTATTCATAGATTAAAGTATCAGACCTGCATTGCACTTTATTTCCTAAAAAACCTAAAGAATAACAGGGAAAATGAAGCTTTTGGAAAAAATACAACAAAAGAGTTTGAAGAACTCATGATTTCCATGCTCAACTACTGCCCTCAAGAGCTACTATTACCAAATAGATTGTGTTAAAATCAAATTCAAAACAACTAGAGAGGAGAAAATATATCCTTTTTTGCAATAAGATCTCATTGTGTATATAGTACCCACTAGTATTTCTCAATTTATCACTAAACTACATGCATTTCAAGCTCTGACATTAAAATCCATCAAAAGCTTACCTCATTTGCCTTGGAAGAACTGAAACAAATTCTCAATGGTGTAAATTTATTCTCCAGAAAAATATTCTTGTGTTATGTTTAGCACCAATAATTTCCACTGTAGAGCATATAAGGTGAGCAGCCAGTTCCAGGACCAGGAAATTCTGTGTAAGTCAGCAGTATTGTCTTCGATTCAGGAACTACTGAAGACACTTTGTTCTCCCTTGAACTGTCACTGTGCCTAGCTCAGTTTAGTTATTTAAGTTAACTAAGAAGAGATCTGAATAGTAAACAAGGCTGGCTCTGACCAATGGCTTTCCACACCCTTCTGTTTATAGTAAGATGACTTGCATTCAGAGGTCACCCCCATCAACAGCTCCTGTCTTTCAGTAGGCATCTAATGCGCTGCATTTATCCCAAGGCTCTTTTAATGAAACCACCTTCCTAGTCTCTGCTTGCCTGCTGTCACTGAGACACATCTGTTCCTTAATATAGGAAGTAACTTTAAGTGTTAAAATATAATATTATAGAAATGAAATAATTTAGCCTACAAACTGCAAGTAACTAAGGTATATTAAGGTAGCTCTATTTATATTTGTAAGTAGCAAAATATACTTTAAAGATTCTAAGATTTATATTAGGCAAAGGACATACGTTTGCCAAGAAAATACTCATCTTATAAATAAAAGAAAAGCAGGCACAAGGATAATGAATTCCATTGTTTGATCTGGACTTGAAAACTATTTAAAAAGACTCCTCCCCAAGAATAATGTATGTGACTGCACTAAATAATATTTACTTGAATATGTTAACATGCTGTTAACAAGAGACAGGGAGTATCCTCAGTGAAAAAGTGCCAAGAAAACCAAAGGTCAAATGCCAGAATCTCAATGCAAACACCACAAAGTCAATTCTATTCTTAAAGAATACACATAATGATTGTTCTTTAAAAGGTAGAATAAAAATACAACAGGGTAAATAAAAATAATGTTCATGTATTATGCAGACAATAAATGACAAATTGGTTGTTAGTATTCTGTGTATGCACTAGCATTGCCCCCTCCTCCATTTTTATTATTTTTTACAGCACATGTTCTTATAGACCAAAAGTTGGAAACAAAGCGTATTTCTTGACATTTATTGTAATGCAGGTTATGTCACAATCAATATGTCTAAATAAACTATTTTAAAAATGAGTATGTGCACACACACGGGTTTTCTTAATAAAAGGGACATATTTCCAGAGTTCTACCACTATAAAGGATTTCACTTTCTGCCACCAGGAAAAAAAAAAAAATCAGAATTCAAAGCTGGTTTACATGGACACATGAAACTGAAGATGGCACTCTCTCCCCACATGAATATAAACTAACTTGCTGCTTAGGAATAGTCTTTGAGTGAAAGTTACACCTGCAGCACATTTTCGGCACCAGTTTTTGTCACCACTACAAAATTTAAATGACAGACAGCAGCCTGGCTCTGTTAAAGCTAATAAAACATGATTGATGAACTGGGCTAGAAAGCTATGTCACTTCGGATTAGAATATTTGTGCCATCGTTTGACAGCTCCAATCTTTATTATTAGAAAGGATTGCCAGGGCTGCAATAAATACTTACAATCAGATACCTATTTTGTGTACTTAAAATTCCTACTGAGAACTTCATGGAACTGTTGTTTAGCTTTTTATCTCAGAGCATTTCCTTAAACAGGTGCTTGTCAGCTGTAATTATCTCAAGTGTTTAAAGACCAAGTAATCCTCATTTTATTGTATTTTATGGTATAATATAAGCTTGCCTCTCTGACAATGAAAATCCATTGAAGCATATGTAAAGTTTTGAGGAGAGTATAATCGGTTTTCAAATATTGTTTTGGACATTAGTATTAGACCAAACCCTGTTCTTAACTGTTGTAACAATCAAAATGTCAAATGTTGAAACTATAGCATGAGTAAGCATTTGTGGTTTATTTCACCATTAGAATTAAAAAAAAAAAAAAAAAAAAAAAAAGGGAAAATCCACCATAGAAAATTCTGTGAAAGTGAAGACAAAGAAAAATACACCGTATGAACCAAGGGCCAAATCCTGCTGCCCAATGCAAACCCAGGCTAAAGGACTTTTCAGAAGGGAAACCCCATGGAAGCTGATGAGCAACAGAATCAGATCCACCTTCCACCTCACATTATGTACAGAGAAACAATGCAGTTACTCTCACAACCCACTACTATAGTGCATGGGCATTTGGCTTCCTCCTGGAGTAGCAGAATCAAAATTTCTCCATTAGTTGGTTGGTTGGTTTGTTTGGCATAGAATGGTGGGGGGGGGGGGGGGGCACATTTGGTCTAATAAAATTGTAAAGGCAGCATTTTCAAATAAAAACGAGAAAGTTGTAGGCAAAGTAGTAATAATAATTAATAATGTCAATAGTGCTTCTATCAGAGGTTACCCAGAGGGTGCTTTCTCCCCTGTGCCAGTTAGGAAAACCTTCACTTCAGCATCTCCATGACAGGCAAACTACTGCACCTGCAAACGGAAATTACTAAGAAACCACCATTTTCCATAGATGTGATTTCTCGCCTGTGACTTTGTTCTGTTTTTTGCACAGTTATAGAAGAGGTATCACTCTCAAACCCAGCTGGTTTTCATGATCTTGGGGAACCCAAGCTGCCTCTAGATTTGCTTCCTAACAATTACGTATAAACCATTATGTTCTACAACTCTTGCTTGCAGGGTCTTGGTTGTAAATGGGGAGGTGAGCTAATAAAAATGAAGAAATTTATTTATTAGCATAAGTGCGTTAACTGTAACACGAGGGAGTCCTAGTCATGGACTTCAGCCCTCATTGTGCTGCTACTCTAAGCATTCGTGTCTGCAAGGATAGTTGCTTTAACATCACTGCAGTCAGAAGAGGAACAGACTATGCTAAGTCTGATCACAATCTTGGTCACCTCCCCTCACTTTGCTCCACTCACTAATTCCCTCACAACCACAACACCATCCAGAGATCTCAGAGGAGTTTTTGAGAGTTATACGGAAAAAAGGAGAGCAAGGAGCAGAGCTAATGTTCTCTTCTTACAAACTTTTCACAACAACCGTGCACTTTTGTCTTCTCCCCTAATAAAGTGCATTCCATAGTGCACTTAATTATTATAGCTAAGTTTTTCAAAAGCACCCAGCTCACTGAGAAGCACAATTCCCATTGATTTTCAGTGGTCTTCAATGCTTTTCCAAAGTGTTTCTTTTCTTATTTTCAAAATATCTGATTTTTAAAATCTCTTCCTTAAAGCAAAAGAATGCTTCACACAACTGAAGCAAACTGGGTAAAATTACTGGACTCATGGGAAAAGACACTTTGATATATAAAAATTTACAACATTTATACTGTCCAAAATGATGTGTCTGTACCGTACATACACTCGCAGATGCATTATATATTGTAAATGCAAATGCCAATACTGCCAGCATCACATATTCAACAACCATTAGAGATCCAAAAAAATCATGAAATTAACTTTAAAATCCTGAAATTATAAAATAATAAATGTGGGATCTTTTCTTTTGCTTTCTGGTGAGCGATTTGGTGTCATATATTCCAAATTTTCTCCACAGCCATGAAAGCCAGAAACTTATTTTTTTAATGAAAATTAAAATTCTAATGTAAGCACACAACTTAATGAGTTGGGTCTTTAATAAACAATCTATGAGCAGATTTATGACAAAGTTGTGAGAGTTGACAATACTGCAAACTCCCCCTATTGAAAAATTAATGACAGGTTTTTTTCGATTGGTTTTAGTAAAATAATGACTGTCCCCACAATGCGAAAATGTACATTAGATTACTGCCTTGTGTTTTACAATGTACTGCTGTCATCTATCCTGGGGTTATTCTACTAAAATTAAATCTTGATGCCTTAAAAAATTACTAGCACTTGGAAATAGGTATCCAGTTTCAAGAACTTGTTTTGTGAAAACACTGTACAGATTATTTCTTCTAAAAATAGGTTACAATGTTGTAGTTCAGACTTACAAGACACTGGTCTATACTAGAGGAGGAGGAGGACCTAAGATCTCCAACTCCAGCTACGTTATTACGTAGCTAAAGTATCTTGAATCACAGATTCCTACAGAGGGAGGTCGATGAGAGAAAATGTTCCCGTAGTCTTCCCTTATTCCTCATGAGGAGCAGGAGTACACTGGTACCGAAGAGGGCACCCTCTGAATTCAATTTACTGGGTCTCCGCTACATCTACTAAATCGAACCTTGGAAAATCGATCACAGCAATCGATCTTCCGCATAGTGTAGTCATAGCCTGAAGGTAAAAGCTACAAAAATATTTTATTCCAACCCATTAAATACAGTTGTTTGTTACCATCGTGCTCAAAATCCCCAATCATAATCAGGGCCTCATTTCATACACTAGGTGTATGAGAACATGATTTCTGCACTAAAGATTTTAGCATCTGTTCTTTTTATTTAGTTCACCTAGTACACTATTTTCTGAAGCTTCTCTTGGGTTGCTTTCTGAATTCAAAAGATCATTTCACCTACAAGACATCCTGCAACTCCCTCGGCTTCCACTGATGATCTCCAAGTAATGGCCAATCTTGACTCTACTCAGTATGTGAAATCCAGTAAGATGTTTTATGGTTTCTGATGCTAATTTAAATGAACATCCTAAAAACAGTTTTGCTTGGCCACCAGTGAGAAGTGAAACAGATATTAAAAAGTGCTATCAGAGTGAAGATAAATTTTCCAGCTTGATTTGACTAACAAGTTGGTATACATAAGAGGAAGACGCTATTATATACAAGTGAAAGCTGGAGGACTATTATGTATTTCATAATATTTGAAGGTGGTCAGGAAGGAGAAGATATAATTTACAGAGCTTTTGATTTAAATCTTTTGGGGAGTTCTTAACCATTTTTAATCACTGAAGTCTAAAAAGTCGAGGGTTAAGTGCTAGTGTCCTGAACAAGCTTTAATCTGAGTAATTTACTTTTCAGTCTATCTACAGTTTCTCCATTTGTTCAACTGTATGCAATATACTTTATTTCTTGTGTTGAACACTTTTGTACAGTGTTGTTCAGATCTAGTCCTCTGAAAATAAATACATTTAAACTTTATTGTATTCTCAAAAAATTTGCTATATTCTCAAAAAGTGTAATTTTATGGGAGGAAATGCTATATTTTTACTACGTAATAAAGTGGTTGCATTCCTGTGTTAAGTGCAAAACTCAAATTTAAATGTGCAGCTAGATCTGGCATCTCTATAATTTATAATTAAAATACCCAGTGCAAGCCTCAGCATACCTAGATATTCATTAGACAATTGCTAAACTTACAGAACCAGATGCTCTTCTACTTGGCACAGATGGGGAAGGCTAACAGGGAGCTAACTAGAATTCCTTGTTACAGAGATCCAAACTTCACTGTCTCTGGGCCTACCACAAGTTAAAGCAATTTATACCCACTTGTTATGGTTCCTAAAAAATCTCAAGGCATCTGAGAAATGGCAGAGTTCAGGGGCACTCTATCTCCATGCCCAACATCCCCTAAACCTGGGACTGAAGGTTAGTTGGTGTAGGAACTGCCTATGCCATCTTTACACTAGGGATGTAAGCTAGTAGTCAAGTAGTCAACTACCCGATAAACGTAGGTCGCTGCCTCTGTATCAGTGGCAGCAGAAGCTAGTTCCGCCCCAGTACCACCTCCGTGGTTCTGCCTGTCCTCCCCCTGCCATGCTGCTGCCTTTATCGGGGCAGAAGCGCGGGGGGGGGGGGGGGGGAGGGAAGGACAGCAAAGGGAGGTTGCTGCAAAGCAGGACAGGGGCTGCTTCACGGCAGGAAGGATCTGCTGGGATGCCCCACAGACAAGGACCCCTGTTCGCACCGGCCTGGGCTGGCCATGAACACAGGTTTCTCAGGCAGCAGCCCCTGTACACAGGGGTCCCAGCTCCCCACTGGGACAACCTGCCTCCCTTCTTCCCTATGGACAGGGGCTACTGGACCTGGTGCGAGCCCAGCTCCCACTATATTTAAACTGCAGAACCGCAGCAGGGGTAGCTCCTGGACCTGGTGCAAGCCGGGACTGAATGCCTTTCCTTATTGACTAATTGTGTATTTGACACAAATTGTATCGACTAAGCAATTAGCCAATTACCCACCTCTTAACATCCTTATTTTATACCAAGAGCTCCTGACACCAACCACTAGGAGAAATTCTCAGCTGGACAGCTCTGGTCAGTTTTAAGTTATTTCACGTTACCTGAACAGTGCAAAGGAGTCAGTTTAGTTTAAAAACAGTTTGAAATAAAATTTTTATTACTTTAGAATAATATATATATATATATATATATATACACACACACACACACACACACACAAGATCTTCATCTCAGCTAGCCCTTAAACCCTATCCTATGTATAGCTTACTTTATGGTGAAACCTACATTAATGTGTCCATTTCAAGGTACTAACAAAAAAACAATTGCTGAGCTGAGGTGGTCTTTTCAGGAAAGATGGAAGCGAATTGCATTGCACTTCATATTTTAAGTTAATTAAATGGTGTTTGGGGACACCCTTTTAAGAGCTTACATAATGATGATAGTTTCTTGTATATGTTTCACTATATTTGATTTTTCCATTTATATGTTTTCTCTTTCATGTGAAATTCTATGTCCAAAACATACAGTAGGAAAATTTACTTGGTCTTTTCTTCATACACAAAGTTTCAGCACTGCATATAAAATAAAAGTCACTAAAAACAAGGTGTTATAAAAGGAACCCTAACTTTTGGAAGCACTACAAAAGGACCTTTAAACAACCTTATAGAGAAAGTTATACTTCCAAATGGTACATGCTTTGCCTAATTTTGACATTTAAGGCAGATGGTGCTGCATATAAGCATTGAAATAGAGCTTTTACTAAAAATTAATGTCATGCTTCAGTCACATAGCACAGTACAGTCTGGCTCCTGTGTGAGCTTTGGTGGGTACTGAAGAATGATACCTCTTCTCTCTGGCTTAGCTAGGTCTGTTAACCTTAACTGGTCCTTGATTGGAAACAGCTTTGTCTATTGAATAGCCTTTTTTTCCCTGTTTTTTATGCTGTTATGTGGGGAATACAGTGAAACCTTCTCATAAAATTCCTTTAAAAATTAGAGAAAAGGATAGGTTAATAGACCATTGCTTTTTCATAAAAGGATTTTTTTTTACAGCTTTTTCCATGGAATTAGATTTACATTTGAGGTTGACCATGTGTTAACAGATAAATCATATCATAAAACAGTTACTGCTGAGAGTTTAAAGTTCATACTGATCTCTCGAACTTTTTCTTTGAAAGATACTTCAACTTTATTTTAAGTAGTTAACAAAAACGTTTAAAATATCGCACAGAAATATATTTGTAGGTTTTGATCTTTAAAGTTATTAATACTGTAATTGTGATTTTTATGGTCAAAGTTTCTTAGTAAGAAAGTATTTGCTTAGGAACATATTTTATCAACCTATTCTCATTATTGCTTAGGTTTTTATATTCCTTCTGGATCCTCATAAAACCTTTCTACTCTATCTACAATGCTTCTAAGAGAAAATATCAAGCATTTACACTGATAAAGGCATTCCTCTGATTATATGTTTTTCTACATTATCAAAGGGCTTGGGGGAAGTTTCAGGGGTTTTTGTTTGTGTTGGCAGCTTTACCAATGGGAATTACAAAGAATTTCACAGCCTAGCAAAGGGAGGAAGTAACATCTCTATATCCCCAAATTATCCAGCTTTCAGCAACTTGCTCCTTTTTCTGCAGTTACACTACAGTCTTTTATTACTTTTTTCCAGCAGGAAAATCTAGCAACAGCTGAATGCTCATCTAAAATAAAATCCTCCCTCTTTGTAACATTATAAAAGCAAACTCTAATTTAAGGCTACTATATTCTCGTTTCTTACCATATTAAATATCCTTTGTAAGACACAAAACACGCATGGGCACATTCTCTTCTCTGTTATATCCATGCAAACTCATTGATTTCATTTGGGATGCCAAGACATAACAGAGAGGACTGCAGCTCTTGGCTTTCCAAAACAGCTTTATCAAGAGAGGGCACTGTACTAATCCTATCCCTCCTGAAACTACATAGGTAAGAAGTAAACATGCAATGCCTTTTGAACACATCACACAACACAATTTACATTTCTGAACTCTTCAGTATGCATGAATCCTGTAGCACTTTATAAACACTCTAAAGTTAGCATTGAAGCACAATGCTGCTAAACTCCACTTGCGTACAATTCTCTGAATTACAGATGTATTAAGCCACACTGATACCAATGAACCAGCAAAATGTGGCACTTCTTACGTATATTTACATGATTGCTCTATGTATAAAGAAGTTGCAATACAGTGCGCCACGTTCTCTTCTCAGATACAGTGATTCAATCCTATTGAAATCTTATAAGGATACTGTCAGTAGGTATGTACTGCTGTAACAGAGAGCAGAATTTAGACTAATATGGATTTCAGTACCAACCTACTCCAAAATACAGGATTTCAGCAGTGTCACCACAACTTTAAAAGTGAAGTCTCTTAAAGAAACTATCACTGGAGAGCAAACATTCATCATCATCATCATCACAATCAGTTTCTCACCATCAGCATAGATCCTTGGAATTATTATTTAGTTTTAATTAAGTATATAAACTGTAGTCCTGGATATGCTAGATGGAAATAAAGGTATACAAATGCAGATTTACTATAAAAAAGGAATTTGTATTTGTATTCTGCCACTGAAAAATAAAAAGTTGTAAATCGTAACATTTAATAAAATAAGATGTTTTAATTGAGGTGGTCTATAATAATTGGCACTTGATTATAGCACACATTAGGAATAAACTGTTTCAAAGTTGGCAATATAAAACAGCATCACTATTAAAATCTGTAACGTGTGCTCCTATCTGTATAGCTGCAATGTTCAATAGGTTTCTATTCCACAGGCTTTGTAATCATTGCTACAAATAAGCAGTGAAAATTTTCAAAATGGAGCACAAAATATACCAAGGCTGTTTTAGGGGTGTGTTGTTATTGTTTGTTTTGGTTTTGATTGGGAAACAAACAAAACAAAAAAATTTGAGGGCAACCTAGTTACTTTTTCAGGTGAACAAAGTATCTGTCCAGACTAGGAACCAACTGCCAAGCCTTAATGGAATACAGACAAAAAACATTAATGGTATTTCCTTGTAGTTAGCCAAGAGATTTTTCTCAGCTTTGAAGGTAGTATTCTGATACTGGTAATTGGTCACACAAAACGAGTGGAGATATTCTTTCTCCGGCCTGCTCTCTCTCTCTCTCACGTACATATATGTGTAATTATATTTTCCATAATTTTTTGTGAAACTCAAAAAAATTTAGTCGTGTTTAATTAAACAATTTTATTTTAAAAACATAGTTTATGTACAGATAAGTATTTACAATACACTTCATGCAAAGATTTATGCATGTATTCATTCATTTCTTTTTGCTTGTAAATAGTCACATTCCCTTTAAGGGGATTACGCACAGTATGCAGAGTTAGACGTGTGTGTAATTTTTTTGCAGAAATATAACCTCAATTTGAAATACTGCAGTAGGCTCTTTCCTCAGATTTCCAATCAGCTATATTCTGTTTTTCAAATTTGCAAAACTCTATGTTCTCAAAGAAAAAAAGTAATATATAGTGAAGACTAATTATGTGTCTCATACATATTTAGAAATACACAAAATGCACTTTGATATTCTTGGGGGAAAAAACCCATACAAAACATGTATATTAGAACACTGTTTAGTGGATAATATTCTAATGCAAATATATTAAGTCAAGATCCTTCCAGTTAGAAATGGGCCTGAAACACACTACCAGATTCAAATTTTTCAGACATATAATACCATAAGGTAAAACTTTTAAAGAAGAAAAAAGATGAAAAAGGAAATAAAGAAAATAAATAAATGCACAAATAGAAGCTACAAAGACAACAGCAGCCAAACATAAGGTTAAGGAAGTGTTTGGAAATATGAAATAATGACGGAGATATTCTGCGGTGTGTGGAATGGGAGGGAAGGTACAAGTTACCGTTATTGTCTGAAATCAACAATAACACATTATCTTTTACAAGGAGACAAATCCTGCCACATATACAATATATGTATAAATAATGAGCACTGAAGCCACGCATACAGGCTCCACACCAATGCAGTCAAAACTCAGTAGAGCTGGGCTCAGTATGCAAGGTGTTGAGAGGGGTTCTATGTCTACTCATAACCTGCAGAACTGCTCATGAAAGCAGAGTGTTCAAATATACCTAGATCACCACAGATTCTGCTCCCACAGTTCCAACCCTCTGAGAGCTACCATGGAACAGATGAGAGAAAAGAGGGAGTCTTGAATGGGCTCCAAAAATAAATTTAGAAAATGTGACTACCTTTGTGAGGTTGAGGGGTTTGGGATGTAATAGTGTAGATGATTACGTGATTAACCGATACGCAAACATTTATCAGTTAACGCCATCGACTTACACAGAAGGTTATTTTTATATAGGGCTGGCCAGCTGCGGCTCTTAAATTACTTTCAGTTCAGTGGAAGTAGTTGCTGGACCTAGCACGAGCCGGGACTGAGCACTATCCCCTATCGATTAATCATGTAGTTGACAAAATTTGTGTCAATGAAATGATTAATGAATTACATGCTTCTTAACATTCCTAGCATGGGTATGAGAGGATGGGTAGTGTGGGAGGAGAAGAGACTCACTGTTTAAATAAGATATGGAGCTAGCAAATGGGGGACTGCAAACAAAATTAGAGGGGGAGAAAGATCCTCTTACTGAATGAACAAGATGCGAGTATTATCTCTGGGATGAGTGAGTTTTCTCGAGTATGTGTGTTTTTCTCTTTTAGGGTATTTCAGCTACTGAGTCAGTTGGGATTGTGCATCTGGGTACTATTGGAACCTTTGTTCCCTGGATCATCCTTTATCATCTTTGATCAGCCTCAGTCAGCCTTGTGATCACCTGTCCCTGGTATGGTTAAAAAGGAGATCGAGGTGACCTTGGAGAGGAAGTCTTAAAAGCCAGAGGCCAAGTGACCCAGGGGAGCTAGCAATCAGGGGACTACAAACAGATGAGTATGGGAGGAAATTCATATGTGGGAGTCATAAGAAATCACTATGGTTAGAAAGGGCTGCATTGCCTGTGCTAGCAATGCTCCTGTCTTCTCCACCTGCGCCTGAATCCAGACAGACAATCTAACCATGTATGTCTCTACCCAGACACTGGTGTGGTTTTCCTGAGACTGTGGCCTGCACTTCCCATTCACGGAAAACCAGCTTTGGGAGGACCATCCACTGTGAAATATGCCTGCTAGTAGAATCTCTCGTGAAGCTGGTAGGAGAGCTACAAAAAGAGGTGGGTAGGCTCAGGACCATAAGTGCCCATGAGAAATTCCTCAAGAGTTTTCCTCTGGAGACATCATAGGCTGAGCAAGCTATCCAGCTACAGAGGACTGCTGTCAAATCACCAGGAGAGGAGAACATGACTGTCACAGGGAGGGCACTGGGATCTGTTTACTTCTGGCAGCAGGCAATGCTCCATCCCCAAGGCTGTGAGGTCTGCAGTCACCATTGCCAGCAGGAAAAGCAGGGTAGTGATGGTTGGAGACTCACTTCTGAGGGCAATGGAGGCACTCGTCTATCACCTTGACATGGCATTCCAGAAATCAGGACAACCCAGAATTGGTTGTCCTTATTGGTTGAAATAAGGACAACCCAGGAATTAGAGATCAGTCAGCTTAACTTCTGTATCAGGAAAGATAATGGAGATCATAAATTAAGGAATCCATTTGGAAACATCTTAAAATAATAAGGTGATTGTAATAGCATAGGTTTGTCAAGAACAAATCATGTCAACCTAACCTATTAGCTTTCTTTAACAGAACAAGCCTTGTGAATAGGGGAGACATGATAGATGTGGTATAGTTAGACTTTAGTAAGGCATTTGATAAGAGTCTTGTATGACCTTGTCATTAACAAACTAGGGACATACAACCTAGATGGAGCTATTATAATGTGGATGCACAACAGGTTGGATAACCATTTCCAGAGAGTAGTTATCAGTGGTTCATAGTCATGTTGGAGGAGCATAACAAGTGGAGTTCCACAGGGATCAGTTCCACGAGGCGTACAGATAGTTCGGATTAGAAGCCTAATCCGAACTATCTAGTCCGTGCTGCGTGTAGCCGCGCGGCACGGGGTTCGCACTAGCCTGCTTTTAAAAATGGCGGCGCCGGCTTTATGCTAATGAAGCCCGGGAAATTCAAATCCCGGGCTTCATTAGCAAGTTCGGTATGCATACATTACCCCCCTAGTTCGAACTAGGGGGGTAGTGTAGACATACCCTCAATGACTTAACCACCTGCATTCTGCTACAAAGACCTTTTACATCTGCACTTGAAAGGGAATCCTCTGAACTGTCATTCATGTTAAAATTCGACACTCCAAAAAGGAATGAACAAACACTCAGGCTATCTTACCCATTACCAAGATAGCTTCCCCAATTATCACCTCTAATACCATTAACTCACAAACATCCCACTCTCCCCACCTCTAATATCAATTCACAGACACTTACCTTCCTTCCTCCCCCCCCCCCCCCCGCATCCCCCTCCTGTTCTGAAATGTGATTTGTCCTTTTCATATGTGTTCATTTTTTTTAATTGTATCCTTTGGTATATATGGTTGTGACTATTTTCTTCCACTATTTGATCTGAGGAAGTGGGTCTGGCCCACAAAAGCTCATCATCTAATAAACCATCTTGTTAGTCTTTAAAGTGCTACACTGTCCTGCATTTTGCTTCAGCTACCCCAGACTAACATGGCTACATTTCTATTACCTTTCAGTTTTATGATTTTATGATTCTAACAAGAAGTCTGGTTCTATACCATTATAGTCAATGAGCATACCATTGACTTCCATGGGGAAAGGATCAATCCCAAAGGAGCTTTAAGCAGTCTGACTAGAATACTTTCCCACTAAGCAGATCATTTTTAGTTTCTTGACTCCTGTGATGTCAACATTTCCTTCTAGAATCTTCCCGGGGTGAGTCTAATGTGGTGACTTAGACTTAGATGCATACCATTTACAAATATTAAACCCTTCTCATATTGCCTCTGAATTGGCCTCAAATAGTTTGAGTCTAAGATGGTGCTGCTGACATGCTGAAAAGCTGCAAGACAGGGTATAGCAGAAAAAGCAGCTAACAGGAACATACATTAATAAGTAGTTCATCTCCTGTATTAACTTACACTTTCTTCTGTCTCTTATGTATATAAATTAAACCAATCTGAACCCAATTATACTCATACATACACATCTAAGGGAGTCTAGATTGGTCACATATACACATAATAACTTCTTTGCATGTTAGCAACACCAACTCAGACTCCCTTATGCCCACTGATATGCTCCTGCAAATGTGGACAAGTCAAAAATGAAACAACCAAAGACCTAATCACAGCAAAAGCAGAAGATTCATGTGCTACGGTGATAAGCCTACTTTAAAGGCAGCTTCAAAAACAGCAACTACTTTAAACTCTAAAAGAGAGCCACTTAGGACCTTTTAGCCTGGAAAAAATTACAAGGGCCTAAGTCCAAATGCAGAGTTTATATCAGCCTACACATTTGGGGGAACAGACACTTCCTGGCAGTTAAACAGAAGTTAGCCTAATGGTTTCGGAATTGTTTTGACTTTGAGCCAATGCAATTAGGGATCTGTACAAAATTACAGCTGTCCTGTGCAAAGAGGACTATCACAGTATGCTTCAGAGGTGTGTTCTTACAGATAGATTGGGTCCAACTGGACAGGGTTTAATTTGCAATTTAACAATGATACTAAACATTTGTCTAGACCCTAATAGGCTGGATGGAAAAATAAAAGCTTTAAAAGAAAATCCACAGAATATAAGAGTCTTTGCAGTAATCCTACCAAAAAGCTAAGAATGAACTGGATCAATGTACTAGCTTGAACTACTGAACAAAATATTTTATGTAGCATTTGGTTAGTAAATGCTCTAAATGTGTCTACATTTCAGATAAATGAATTTAAAATAAAACAATCCTTTTCAACATTTGAAGTATGTATTAAGACGTTCAACCTGATTGAAGGACCTGCCTCCACCCTAGGGTCTCAGAGCCCAACCCCCAGTTTACATGGCAATTTTTACCACATTTCATGAGCCATGCAAGCCTGAATCAGTTGATCCATAGCAGTGGGACTAAGAGCCCACAACTTCTTTGGCTGTGTAGATGTACCATGGGATTGATTATTAATATAATCTGGAACAGAAAAATTCTGTGCCACCATAGCCATTCTGCAGCTGAGCAGAATGTGGTTTCCTTACTCAAATGTGATTGCGGGGGGTCTTCTCTTTAGCATTGGAAATGCTATAGAACCTAGGATAGGTTCTATTTGTAGTAATGGGGGGGGAAAGAGTTTTTCCTTAATATTATTCAGGAGGAGGTTTTATTCTATGCATAATACATTTTTAGGTTGTTAAATATGTCTTAGGGTGTGTTTGAGAGATTCTATCAAAGACCCTGAGTGTGTTCCACATAGGTTTGAAACAGGTCCATGTTAATACAAGTTTTCTTCCACTTGACTCCCCCTCTACACACCTTTTCCTTTTACTTCTGCTTTAACTTTCTAACAACTCATCAGACCAAAAAAACCCAACGAAGTTCACTATCTACAAACCATGAACAAAACACAACCTAAATAGTTACCACTAACCCCAATGCTTCATGTTCTAGGGAATAAGTTCTCAGTGATCTTAAAACAGACTGAAGAAGAAACACTCTCTTCTACACACAATTTGCAATGTACAAAAATTGTTGATTGTAAGTAATTTTATTGCATTCCTGGGTAAGTATGATTGAGTGTAAACGTCTAACCACTTAATAAGTAGATGCTTATCAGTTAATGGTGTCAGTTACATGCAGCGAAGCCTCCTTCTCAGGAGCTGGGCAGGGCTCTGTACCTGGGGAGGAAGGAGGATCAGCAGTTATATATTACATGATTGGGAGTATAGTTTCATTATTAGACAGTCTAATAGGTGGGTTGGAAGGAAGGTAACCAATCTGTCATAAGAAGGTAGTGTTAGAGTGTTCTATTCTCTCCTAATCTCCTTTGTGGTTGGTTACTGTTTGTTTGTGTTTTTTGTGAGGAAGTGGGAGCAAATGTGGATCCACTGCAGACTACATGATACTTCTTATCTCAGGTAAAGCTTTGGAAAGGTAAGCAGGTAATTCCTTGCCATTGTAGAACCTAATTAGATGTTGATAATATGGCAATCTAGCTGGACAAGGGACATAATAGTGCGAATGTACGTCAAAGGGGAAATCCTGGCTCCTCTGATGTCAATGGCAAAACTCAAATTTACTTAAATAGGGCCAGGATTTCACCTCAACTGTCTGCTTCTACACCTCCACATCTTTTCCCTCTACCTCCCAAGCCAGTGGAGTATAGGAAGGAACAGATCTAAGGGTATGTCTACACTACCCCCCTAGTTCGAACTAGGGGGGTAATGTATGCATACCGAACTTGCTAACGAAGCCCGGGATTTGAATTTCCCGGGCTTCATTAGCATAAAGCCGGCTCCGCCATTTTTAAAAGCCGGCTTGTTCGAACCCCGTGCCGCATGTAGCCCCGTTCCACGAGGCGTACAGATAGATCGGAATGGCTACATAGTTCGAACTATCTAGCCCGTGCCGCGTGTAGCCGCGCGGCACGGGGTTCGAACAAGCCGGCTTTTAAAAATGGCGGAGCCGGCTTTATGCTAATGAAGCCCGGGAAATTCAAATCCCGGGCTTCGTTAGCAAGTTCGGTATGCATACATTACCCCCCTAGTTCGAACTAGGGGAGTAGTGTAGACATATCCTTACTGCTTCAGTCTGGTTCTTAAGCACTATATCCTGTGAAGCATGTGCCGCCGCCACCAGATTCATCAGGCTATGATGTATAATGCCCATCTTGAATCATCCATTGAAAGTTGTCTTTTTTCAGCAGGAGCCCATATGGGAGGATTTAGGTTACTTAAATCTCTCAAAATTGCATCTTTCAATCTCATTTGTGGTTGGGCTCATGCTCTACTTCCTTTAACCCTATCTCTATCAACCTTCTGTGAAAGCATACCTACTCCAACACATTGGACATGACCCATCTCTTCAGTTATGTTGTCCTCAACTGGAGCAAGACTAACTGGCTAGGATGATCTGAGTATTTCCTTTTGTGTGACAAAATCAGAGCTATTAATACACCTTAACATTTGACATTGAAAACTGTTTCATTTCCTCTTCTTAATTGTTTTTTCTGCTTCATCTCTACAACACTCAACGTCCATGTCTTAGTTTTCACAGACATCTTGCCACCCAGATGGAGGTCTTATAAGCTGCTAAAATACCACTGATGCAAAACCAATCTGACATGGAGATATAGGGCCTCCTGCTGTCAACTGACTATCCTGATAGATA
Organism: Pelodiscus sinensis; assembly: GCF_049634645.1. Taxonomy (NCBI): domain Eukaryota; kingdom Metazoa; phylum Chordata; order Testudines; family Trionychidae; genus Pelodiscus; species Pelodiscus sinensis. Next base: position 95,225,290 of record NC_134713.1, on the reverse strand, counting down.
AAACTATTCACCGATTCAGTGTACTGTCCATTTTATACTGCATCAGCAGGTTGCTCATTTCTGTTTTACAGAAGGCACACTCAGCTTTGATTTTATCAGCACCAATCTTGCATCCCCTAGACCGCATTTTTTCACAGGTCTTCCAAGCATTATTTGTAGCTGGTCAGTAATTTATCCCAGTAAGGCAGTATCATCACATACATGAGATCCTCTACAGATACATCTTTGAATTTCTTATCTCCTGCTTTAGCTCAGTAAAGTTTGTCAATGGATAGTTTATTAGAACATTAATTTAGGTGAAAGAACAAATTCCTGGCCCACTCCTGATTCTACTGAAAGACAGTCTGCAATACAACTATTGTCTCTCACACCACTAAATGTTCCATGGTACACTTCCTTCAGTAGGCACATTAATTCCTCAAACGCCCTTCACCTGTGGCAGTATATCAGTATTCACAGTGCTAATCAATGAACTTAGTCAAAAGTGGCTGCAAAATCTATACATTTGATGTGAACTTTCTACTGCTGTACCTGTGCAATACCGTCCCATAGAGCTTACAGCATATGGATAGTAGATCAACCTGTACAGAAAACAACAGTGCTTGTCACCCATTTTTGAGTGAGACAACATTTCAGCTAGTTCAATAGCATGATCATAAGCACTTTCCTTGGGACTGACACCAGTATTATTCCCCTATAACTTGATCTAGCTGATGGCACTCATTTTCTGAAAAATGGGACGATGCAGCACAGTTTCCAATCTTCTGGAATTTGACCAGTTTTCTAAACTTAAGTCAGTTTCAGATAGCCGGTTATTCAGACTTCCATTTTTAACAGTTCTAACAAAACATTGTCAACTTCAGATGCTTTATCATTTTGTAACTGTTTGACTGTCACTTCCTCTAATATCACTGGCATTTTATTTGCTGGGTTAATTTCTTGAGTAAATTTCAGTTTAGATGGCACTCAGTTTCTTAATTTACAAAAATACTCACACCACCACTTTAATTTTATCTCAGTATCCCAGCAGCCATTCTCCATTTTTGTCCTCACCTGGCATAAACTATGAGTAGGGTCATCCAGATAGGAACTTAAAAGCCTTAAATACACATTTCCTGTCATGTCTTTCAGCAGCTTACTCAGGGAACTGTGCTATTCTATTCCACCACAGATTACATCAGGGATTCTCAAACATTTTTGGCGGGCCCCTCCTTAAAAATATTTCAGGATGTGATGACTCCCTCTACCACAAAAAAAGTGATATGAAATTACTGTTCATATTCATAGAAACATGCTCATGCTATTGCCATCCTTACTTCTGTGTTGCTGTTGGTAGTAGTGCTGCCTTCTGTAGATGTCCAGCTGTGAAGACAGCACTGCTACCAGCAGCAGCACAGAAGTAAAAATGGCATAGGATGGTGTTGCACCCTTACTTCTGCTACTGCTCTCTGGCCCTCCCAGCTCTGAAAGCAGCAGTGCAGAAGGTTGGCAATACAATACCATGCCACCCTTATTTCACTCCCACCTATAGATAGCCATACAAAGCTCACTCAGTGTCAGTGGCCAGTACCCACAAAGACTCATCTTTTCTAAGATAATTCCCGAGAATTTTTTTTATAGACAAGTGTCAATCACCCAACAAACAGCGCTTATGATTAGGGATGTAAAATACCAGTTTATCAATTAACCGGCTAAATGTTAGGTTAACCTAATTTTTAACTGGCTAACCAACTAGCGGGTTCTCTGGCTCCAGCCCCCCCAACCCTGGGGCTCCCAACCTCACACTTGGGCTGGGGCTAGTCGCTGGCTCCTGGATCCAACTGAAAGCTGCACGAGGGGCTGGAGCAGCCCTCTGCCGGCAGCAGGCTGTGGAGGAGGGGAACTGCTCTCCAGGGAACCAGTTAACATCAGGTAAACATCCCCTAGAAAGGTTAACTGGTTACCCGTTCACATCTCTACTTATCATGCAACTATTGACATACTTTGAATTATGATAATTCTAGCAGAAGTTGGGGGCAACTTTTAATATGCATACTATTGAGGCATTGGATGGTGTTTTCATCTATGGAAAGTGCACAGCACACTTTGAGCACTACAACACTAAGGGTGTGTCTAGACTACAAGGATTTTTTTTTTTTTAAAAGTGGCCTTTTTTCTAAAAATCTTTACCTGCGTTTAAACTGCTGCCGTGTTCTTTCAAAAATAAATCGAAAGAATGCAGCAGTTTTTTCGACCACAGAAAACCACATTTTACCAGGAAGAATGCCTTTTTTCGAAAGTGCTCTTTTGAAAAAAGGCGCTATGTAATTCAAACTGTGCTTTTTCGAAAGAGAACATCTAGACTGCCTAGGTACTCTCTTTCGAAAAAGCGGCTTGCTTCTTTTAAAGTACTGATTATAGTCTAGACACTCTTTTTCGAAAGAGGCTTTTTCAAAAGTATCTTTTGGAAAAGCCTCTTTCAAAAGAGGCGTGAAGTCTAGATGTAGCCTAAAACATTTACAATATTCCTCCCTAAAATATTTTATTTATGTACATTAACATTTCCTGTCAAATTCATTAAAAAATGAAGTTTCAGGAAAAAAGGAAGTGACTATCAATAAAACTCCTGAATCAAATGCAAAATTAAGACATCAAGTATGTATTTACTAATTAATATTGCTTCTTTATACGATGACATAAAAACCAGTTCAACAATTCTAGCACGGCTTCATAAAAAGCACTGCTGCTGTAAACTAGGTCCTTTCTTAGAAACTGAGCAGACAGTGCTCATTTATTATTTAAGGTGTCTTGTGCCCATGTCAGCTCCTGATTAATAATTAAAATTAATCTCATTATGGTAGATTTCATTACAGGATAATTTAATTAAATGATGAATTGGCTCCCAGATGTCACCATTTGTGCCACCTTTTAAATAATGCTGGTGATGACACAGATTTGCCAGGTGGATCAATTAACAGATTTTGCCATTTTAGCAGCAGGACTGGCATTGCTCACTACTATTACTACTGATACACAGGAATGAAGACCTGGACACAAAGGTGTCAGTCAGTAGGCAATTTTTATAAAGGGTTTTCAAACATATTGAGCATACAAGACTTCTACCATTAGTGTCCTTGTGGAGATGGTGTGCCAGGACCATTCCTTATCCCCGAAGCCTAGTCACTGCTCCAAAGGTGGCTAGGCTATTTTAAAATTCATGTCTAGGTTAGAGACCTGACCTGAGTTAGTTTAAGACTACAAATTCAGCTTCCTAAGATTTTAGGTGAAGGGAGGAGTTGGAGAGAAGAGAATTAGGAAGGAAGAGAAGAGGAAAAGAGGCACCGAGGTATCTTCAAGGGGAGAAAATGACAGCTATAAACAACCTTCTCCAACACTTCAGTCTACAATAATAATCAGTGGCCTACTCCCCCCTCCCACACACACACTTTCAATTTGCCCTTGCTATTAAAAAATAAGTAAAACAAACAAACAATTGGGCTTCTAATTTAGTTTTTTTTAATTCAAAGCAAGGTATCAAGAAGTTGCTGAAACACCAACCACAGATGAGTGGAAAGCCAATATGATCATAATAGGGACCAGAAAGAGGGAAGAAATGAGGATCTTGCCTAAAACTAGGGATCATATCAAAAGGTATTTTCCAAGAAAATATTATGAGAAAAATATTCAGAACAGTGAGAGGGGGGAGAAAGCATTTATTTTATCATCTTCTCCAATGTGTTACATTTCATATTAAAAGAACACATTGTACACAACACACAATACTTTCTTTTAAAGAATTTTATGTTATTAAATAAAAAAATTAATAGCAGCAGGCATTAATAAGCTAATGGTGCTACTTTAGATTGCTAAAGTTGCCCGAGACACCAAGAACCTGTTATTGACTTATTCAGAAAAGTACCACTGATGCCAAAGTTAATGATCACTAATGCAGCAAAGAAGAAAAATATGTTAAAGTTAAAAGCAGAAAGCTATAATTTTGACAGAGGTCACCCACATGATAACACCTTTAAATATTCATTTCACAGACTAAGAAGAATTCCAGGGCCTGTAGTGTTACCAGAAGGTTGTATGTAAAAATAAAACTGTCAAATTTTAAATTTTGAAGTTGAAATTGCAGTAGCAGTTCTGATATCAACTTCAAACCATTCACATTTTGCTGTGGGTTTGTTGGTGAAGGGTTTGGTGATGACAACAGCTTCTTTATAACTTTTAGTCCAGTGACTAGTGCATTCTTCTAAGAGGGAGAGGAGACTCCTGTTCAACTCTCCCCACACCCAGTCAGAGGCGGCAACTGAACCTGGGTCTCCCTCATTCCAGGGGCACCTGGGGTCCACCCTCACCAGTTGCCTTGCTTGTTATATGAAAGCTTATTTCTTAACTTTATCACCACTATTTTCAGTTCTTTAAGCAATACAATTATTACACAAAAATCTACATTTGCAAGTGCTCTTATACCATTAAACAAAAAAAAAAAACCCCAAATCTTTCTACTTCCATCCTTAACATATAGGATTAATCTGTTTTGTACATAAGAATTATATTAAATACTTGCTCAATACTTTATCAATTTGCAGAGTAAACAAAGCTTTTTATTTAAGCAACTCAAGTTTCCTATTCCAGAAAAGCTGATGGTATTTCAGAACTGTTCGCATTAACAACTCCCAACTTAAATTAACCGTATCATTCTCTGGTGATGCATAAGAACAGCCATACTGCGCCAACCCAAAGGTCCATCTAGCTCAGTATTCTGTCTTCTGACAGTAGCCAATGCCAGGTGACCCAGAAGAAATAAACAGAACAGGCAATAATTAAGTGATTCATCCCCTATTGTCCATTTCAAACCTCTAACAGAGGCATTTCAAACCTCTAACAGAGGCAAAGAACACCTTCCCTATCCATCCTGGCTAATAGCCATTGATGGACCTAACCTCCATGAATATACCTATTTTTTTTAACTCTGTTATAGATTTGGCCTCACAACATCCTCTGGCAAGGAGTTCCACAGATTGATTGTGCATTGTGTGAAGTACTTCCTTTTGTTTGTTTTATACCTGCTACCTATTAATTTCAATTGATGACCTCTAGTTCTAGTATTATGGAAAGGAGTAAATAATTCTTCCTTATTCACTTTCTCCATACCAGTCATGATTTTATAGACCTCTATCATATCTCCTCTCCCCTTAGTCATTGTTTTTCTATGCTGAAAAAAATCTCAGGTTTATTAATCTCTCCTCATATGGTAGCCATTCCATACCCTTAATCATTTTCATTGCCATTTTCCAAATTTTTTTCAGTGCCAGTATATCTGTTTTGAGACGAGGTTATCACATCTGCATGCAGTATTCAAGATGTGAGCATGCCATGGATTTATATAGAGGCAATAAGAGATTCTCTGTTTTATTCTCTCTCTCACTTTTGAATGATTCCCAACATTGTTTGATTTTTTGATTGCCACTGTACATTGAGTTGATGTTCTCAGAGAGCAGCTGGTTGGATCTCCTGTACAGAGATCACACACCAGCTGACCAGAATCAGTGTGCTAGAGTGAACATCCTCTTGAATTTCCCCATCTGGGCATTAGCGTTCTAGGTAGCTGGGCATGTGTCTGGGTACTGTGGCCTCTCCACTAAGCAACAGTGGCCTCTCCACTGGTGCAACAAGATTGATTCCAACAATCTCCTGTAGGTACCAAAAATTCTGGCAGGGAGACATCCAAGCCTCATATGACATCACCTCAGTAACACTCTATCCTCAGCCACCTAGCCAAACTTTGTAGACAAGTCACAAAGTTAGCTTATACAACAAACATTGCGAAACACATGGAAAGTTCTGTAGATTTCCAAAGTAGTAGTAGCAGTTGTATTGGTTATAGACAACAGACTGGCTTGATGAAACTTAAACATACATTGTTCAGTAAAATAGCTTAATTTAAATACATTGATGTTTGGTTAGCTGTTTTAAAAACAAATAGAAGTAGTCAAACTTGTCATTCATTAGTAATAAATATTCTTATTAACTTGGGTTTTAAAGGAAAGAAAAATTCAGCTTTAAATTTTTCTGCATCCAAATATGTATGACAAAGACTGATGGGTTATTCCTCCTAAGCTCTCACTCTGGCAAGACAGCAAAAACCCCTTTTAGTTTGTTCACATTTATGCTCACACTTACCCCTGGTGTACTAAAGTCAGAGAGGGATGCCTACACAGCATTCCTCTTTCAAATTTTATAAGGAGTAAGGGTAATTTCAAAAGAAGGATTTTCTTTCAAAATAATTGCATCTAGATAGCGTTTCTTTTTTCGAAATAGGGTATTTCGAAATAGCAGCCGGATGCGATTATGCAAATGAAGCGCAGGAAATTCAAATCCGTGCTTTATTTGCAATTTCACTCAGCTGCATTTGAATTCCTCTCTCGAAAGAGGAATGCAGTGTAGACATACTCCAGGAGTGTTGTTCAGTAATTAAAACATGTTCATAGGATATCAAGTAATAATATTAATTAAAAAGGACAACAGTAGTGACTTTTTTTTTTTTTTTTTTTTTTTACCAGAGAGGTCTCACTGAAACACTGGCAGATATTACAGATTAACTACCCAATGCTGTATTCTTCACGAGCATGTAACATACACTCAGATCAATCCGAATAGTGCTCACAAGGGCAGAAGATCAGTTAATGTGCAATCTCAGGAAGCTGTGGAGTATAATTTTCACTCATAAGACTATGCAGTTACGTCTGTAGGGTAAAGAGTTTTCATAAGATGATCTTATTCTTCCAAGTACACTTCTAGACAAAAAATATCTTTTTGGATCAAGGGCACATGTGGACACCGAAAAACAGAATCCTGCTATTAATACATAAAAAAGGAAATGCATGGTTCAAGTGGAGAAGGACAGAAAAGATACTTTAGCAGCAAATTTGAACTCCAAGGAAAGGAACCTGCGTGTATCTTAGGTCTAAGATTTAATTCTGCCTTAAAATACAAATGAAAACAAGAGATTGAAATTGTGTCCGTTTTCCCATTCATTGCTATAAATGGCTGCTTTTAGTCTTCAACAAAATATTTAAGCACATGCTGAACTGTAAGCATGAGTAATCTCATTGCTTTTAATCTGGACTGGGGCACTGAGTGCCAGATCTTTATCCTATCCTGAAGGAACTCTGGAATGCTTGCTATGGATGATTTAACACCAAGCTGAGAAGCCAATCCAGTCATTGCTTTCCAAACACTGGAAGTCACAAACTTATGAAACAAATACAGCTGCATAGCTCAGTATTCTCTGAGGGCACATCTACACAGCAACATTATTTCAAAGTAATTAGCATTATTTTGAAATAACTTAGTCTGCGTCTAGACAGCATGCAGTTATTTTGAAATAATGTTGAAATACTGTGCAGCTGAAGGACTTCTTACTCCCACTCCTGTAACCCTCTTTGTACGAAGAGTAAGGAAAGTCAAAGGAAGAGTGCCCTGTTTCAAAGTAAGTGCTGAGTAGATGCTCACAATTTCAAAATAAGCTATTTTGAAATAAGCTATGCAATTGATGTATATCTTGTTTTGAGATAAGCCCTGCTGTGTACACGCATCCTTATATTCCAAGTCAAAAGGTATAGTCAGCTGCATATTGTGTGGTAAACTGTATTAGTGACACAGGGCCATGGACGTAAGCAGAGGAAACTATATTAATTCAATCAAGTTGCTTATATCAATGGAATATTTTACTAATATATGGAACAATGGTAGTTTAACAGAGTGACAATTACTAGTTTCAATCAATATTTCTGCTATTCTGGATCTTACCTAGTTAAAAAAGATATACATTACTAATGTGACTGCAGGTCTGGGACAGTACACTAGTGGTGGAAGAGAAAGCAGCCTCTAGACTCTCAGTCAGAGAGAGGCTGGGTATTGCTGAATTAGGGAGCCAATAACTAACTACCTAAACACCTTTCCATTCCAAGCCCATAACAAATGAACTTCAGCATGGGAAAAAAAAAATCTAGCCCTTCATTTTTAATGTCCTAGTGCCTAACTCAGGCAGAATTCTTCCAGGAGCTCACATTTGAATGACTGGTCTCTTCTCCTTGTCCCTTGCTCTTATGTCCACTACACTAATATGGCTTTTTAGACATATCTCTTCATAATAGACCTACAAATAATTAGTGTCTCCAGAACTTCTAGGAGATAGAATAAACTAGTTTGCCCCTACCCCTCAGTTTATAACTAGACACATGGTTAAGACAAAGTTTGTGCCCAATGGACAGTTTCTCACGGATACATTTGAAAGAGCTTTTATCAGTCATCTATATACATAGGATAAAATAATATTCCTTATTTCTATGTAAGTTTTTAGAACTAACCTTTTTATTTTTAGCAGTACATAAACTCACAGGAAGACCAACATACCTTTGATAAGAAATACCAGTAAGAAAGAGCTTTTCCCATTGCAGATTTAACATTGATCAAATTTCCCACGATTACAATATACACTTGATGTAAATATTTTCCTATTTCCCCTCATAATAAAGATTGTCTTATCCTTAACTGTTAGATGTTAGAGACAACAACATTCTCATCAGTACTTTCTACTTTGAAAATTTGTTTTTGTTGGCTCTAATAAGAAATTAAAATATGTATTAATACAAATGTGTTGGATACCTTTTAGTATGGTACTGACCAGCCAGACATTATAAGCATAGAAACCCACTTAGTTTTATGTCACAGTCTTCAGGTAAAATATATTTTTTCAACATGTCACTTTTAAGTAGTATATTTTTGGAATAGTAAACCACATTTAGTTAAAGTGCCATTTGAAGACATTAGAGCTTTACAATCTTTATTTTTAAGGTGTCTCTAAAAATTAGTGTTGTAGTCAGTTAAATTCAACAGAGCTTCATCAATTTAGTAGAAACAAATAAGGACATTTTACTTGTGTGTTCACCTAGAAACTTGGGTAACACTTCCTCATTGTAAGCGGCTGATTCTGAAGCTACTTTAATTCTTAATGTCTTAATCACTTGCACTTACTAAATTATTTAAAGTGCTCTGAAGAACAAAGATTAGATGTTTCTTCCTCTGCAGGCAATGGAGCAAGTGAGGACTCTAGGTTCCCAGAATATGAAAGGGGGTGGGGGAAAGAGGAGGGAAAGAGTTGCTCATGAGTGTTTTGTTTCACGGTTTGCCTTTTTGTTAAGTACTTTTTGTTAAGTATTAGAGAACAGAAAAAAATTAAAAAGGATGAAACATTAGGAGTGGATTCACGTTTTGTTTTCAAAATTTTCCTGCATTAAGAGTGTTCCTCTTCCTGATTCCATTCATCTGCCTTTGTTTCCAGATGATTTTTATTCAAAGTCTATTACTTAAGGGGGGAAATTAATGAACTGAGGCACCTGTTTTCATGCTATTGTAGTATCTTTGGATGTTGAAAGGGAACACACTTTAGAATTAACAATTCCCTTCCCATAAAGAGCTATATCTTAAAGGGCTCCTACTATCCATCAGCATCTATGGTGTGAAGATCAGCAAAACCAGTACAGGCCTATCATTTAGAAAAGGACAAACCATGAAAAGGGAAGAGTCTCTACCCATTTTGAAGCATTATGCTTTGTTCTAAGGGAATGTGGGAATCTAGCGATGGGGGTTTCGTAATGTAAAATGGCGGGGGAAGGAGAGAGGTTGGTGGCAAGGTGGGCTGGGAGAGGTGCAGGGCCCTGGGAAATAGATCTATGATTAAAAGGGAGCTGGAATAATTTTTAAGGTGGGAATGCTAAGAGCCACTGAACAAAGCCAGGGGCAATAAAACAGCAGCCATTCGCCAGGGTTAGCCCCTGGTGAGCCACTGCTACTATATTTAGCTGCACCTCAGCAGGTACAGGCGATCACAGCTCCCATTGGCTGCAATCCCCCATACCTGCAGAGGAGCAGGTAAATACTGTGGTGGGAGACTCATCAGGGGCTAACCTTGGCAGACTGGTATTTGCCCATTCTTGAACTAAACTGTAAACTCCATGAATAAGGGAAACCACTCCAAGCCAGGGGGTGCTGTAGCACCCCTGTCCCCTGGCACTCTTATTTCCAGCACCTATGTGTGATTGTGTTGATCTACTACATAAACCATCCTACAGAGGTAAAGAAAGGGGACACTGTGGCTACACTGCTTATATGAGCAGCGGCTGACTGCTCCAGTGCTGGTGTGCAGCCTGAAGGAATGATACCTTCTACCTTAACCCTGAATTATCTCTTTAAATCAAGCTAAGCACAGGTATAGTGCATTTCAGCCAGTCAATGTCAGCTTAATCTTCAGAGAAGAATTCTACCACAAGTCAAAAAGTTGTACAGATTTTTCTCTCGCACTCTAAACGATGGCATTTACTTTATAAGATTAAAGAATACTGCCAAGCACGGCACTGATTTTTTTTTTTTTTACTCTCCCTTTTTTCCCCTCACATTTGAAGTTCCTCTCTTAGGGAATGCTCTTGAAACTAAGCATGCTTGCAAAGAATAAGATTACCAGGTAGTCATAAAAAAAATACCGGACACGCTTCATCGGGGGAGGGACCAACCGGCGGGAGAGCGGTGCTAGCCGGGAGGAGGGTGGGGCGGGAAACAGAGCTAACGGGGAGGGCAACAGGGCTGGCCAGGAGACAGAGCTGGCCAGGGGAGCTCAGGAGGAGGAGAATGGGGAGGGGGTGGGGGAGGGGATAACTGGCCGCCGGATGCAGGGCTGGCGGGAGCTGCAGCGGGGCTGGCCGGGGAAGATCCGGAGCAGGAACCGGCCAACAGGAGACAGAGCTAGCAGCAGTGCGGGAGGACTGTCCAAGGAAGACGGGGAGAAGAAGTCGGGGAGAATTAACCAACCGACCGGCTAGGACGGGGTGGGGGAGCGAATCAGCCAGTGGGTAGCAGGACTGACTCAGGCTCTGCAGATCTCAGGGCGCTCCCGTTCCACACACGGCAGTCTGGCTGCGGTTCCACCACATGCTTGACTGGCGCGCAGGAGGGCCGCCCATCCTCCTCCTCACACGCAACCAGGGCTCCCAGTGCCGATCGCGCCCCGCCTCCCAGTCACTCCCCCCACCCCCGCCAGGCTTCAGCCTGGCGCCCAACCGGAAAACCAGGAAATACCGGACATTGGACATGTCCAGTATTTTCTGGATTTTTTTATCGGGCAGAGGGCCCGAAAACCGGACACTTGGCAACCGAAGGGGTGAGGGTAGGGGGAAGTTGAAGCACATAATACACCAGGTGAGATGTCCCTATCTGAACATGGAAATACTGAAAACAGCAGCTTGATATGTCTGACTTATGGACATGTTAGAAGGAATAATCTATGAATCAGAAATGGAAGCAGTAAGAGAAAACCATACAAACGCTTTTAAAAAAGTCAAAGTTAAAATCTAAAAGCCTAATTACAGTGGAGTATCCTCACCTCAGAGAACTCAAAATTTGAATACTGTGAATTCTATATTGAATATGTATATTATATTTTGTTTTACTATCATACAAATATGTCCAAATACTTGTGTTACCTGAGCATAATGAAACAGGCTTCAAGACTCATAAGGTCCTAAAATTAAATACAGTGAAATTATCCTTAGTGGCACATCACTGGCAAAATATAAACTAATGTATCTCTCACCTTCACTCTATTGAACTAGACATCAAACAAATCTTGGATTTAATTTAAAAATATTATGTAGGTACAAATAATTATGCACAACAAATAATACAAGCTTTTATCTTATCTAACTTAGCTAAAAAGGCAACAGTCATGGAAAAACTAAAAAAAAGAGTCAAATGTGTAATTCATGATTGCTATATAGTACAAAAATTATCAAGGGTGAAATCAAATTTATTGCAGCTGTAACACTTCCAAAAGAGAACAGAGGTATGGATTTATGCCAATGAATATAATTTGAACAGCTGATCACATGATCTTCAAACTAACTACATTAACTTCATTGTACAAAGAGAAAAGTAAAACCCACTAAATTTCAAAAACTAAGGAGTAGGTAAGTATTTTCCAGTTGGAAAAGAAAGATTTTTAAATCTGTTAATAAGTTTCATCAAGCTCTCTAACATGATATATAATACCAATTAGAAACTATTAATTCAGAACAAATGGATTTAACATAACACCACCACAATTTTAAAGAGAATATATACACTTAATTTTTACCTCCAGATGCACACTTTTCATCAAAAACAAAACTAAAGTACTGACAGGTCTTTATGAAGTTTTCATATCAAAATTTTGTTCTATTGGTGTTCTACAGTTCTCAGAAAGCTTAGGATCGATAAGCATGTCATCTCCCTTCTGGCTTGCAACTCCCATGCTCAGTGGATACAAAGTGAGAGATTTCAGCACAGCCACCAGTCATTAATATAGATCCAAATTCAAGAAAGCATCCCTTTTCAGTAAGGCACCTAAGCACATGCTCATATATACATACATATTTCAGTGTTTTCCTGAATTGGAACTAGGGTTGCCAGATGGTTTCAACAAAAATACTGGACACACTTCACATCACACCACAATCTACATTACATCTTATTTAGAAAATACTGGACATTTATATTTTCGCAATTTGTTTCCCAAACAGAAAGCTCAAATACTGAACTGTCTGGTTTAAAACCTGGCAACCCTATATATAACTGGAAGGGAGTATGATGTTTTGGCTATACAGTACAGTCATGCACATTCATCCTGAAAAATGTGGAGATTTGGACTTGCCATATTAATAACCAGTGACCAGACTATAGGGCCTACTAAGTCTCCAGCATCTTAGTCCAGCAGTGGTCAGGTGCCAAAAAGGGTACTGCATGGTACCATGGGGAATTTCCCTAGTGTATGGCCAGCTGCAGGAATAAGGGTGTGGTGGGAATGGGGGAGAACTGGACAGAGCTCCTTGCATTTCAGCAATTTTGTTCTGTCCTCTGAAGGTAGGATAATAAGTAATCTGCTTAACCCGCATGAAAGGAGATTTAGGTGAGAGAGAGAGAGAGAAAGAGAGAAAGAAAGGTTACTAAAGTACTAGAATAGGTTGTCTCAGGAGTTTGTGGAATCACTGTGTTTGAAGGTTTTTAAGGAAAGGGATGAACTAGACAACCTCTTGAGATCTCTTATGTTTTCATGATTCTATGAGGAAGCTCATAAGCAGCCAGATAAGGCTGCTGTATATAAAATGAGAGTTGGGAGGGAATTAAATTAATACATCCTAACATGCAGGCAGGCTTCAACTCCACAAGCAGTTTCTCCCAATGGCTGCAGAATAAGTAAAGCAAAAGCAAAACTGAGAGCAGACATTGCATACAAATGATAGGACCCACTGGCAAGCTCTGAAAATGCTAAGTTTTGATTGGCTGTGATTTCTGCATGTTATTATCCTGCCATTTCTGTTTTATTAGCAACAAGTTAGATCTATTCTGAAGCAAACTAAGTTTAAAAAAAAGTAATTTACACAAATATGGAATACCAGACCCCATATTTAGTATCAAATCACTGTTTTAATCAAATATATTGTTTTTCTAGTCTGGTTCATGTTGATTTTCTGTCATTTAAAATACTAAGCTGAATACAACATATTACAGTAGAATCATCTGATCTTTTAACTTGTACAGAGTGCAAGAATAGCCACTACCTCACAACTCTATGGGGCCAAAAAGTGTAAAGCTTGATTATGAATTTCGCTCAGTGCAAGAAAACTACCATTTAATATCAAAATATGAAATATAGAGATAGTTTAAATTCCTTTTAGCCACTGAAAACAGTAGAAGTGTTAGTAAATATGTCTTGATGTAACACAAAACAAGTAATAACAAACATTTACAATAAACCAAAAGTTTTCAATAACATTTCAAGTAAATTATAGAGCAGCTAATTAAACTGCTTCTCTGAAATCAGTTTAAATGTTAAAGAATTCTGACTAAAACTACCAATTACCCTGGCTAAAAAGATACTCAAAATGACATGAAAACAGATTTTTACAGAATTAAATACAAGAAGAGTCTTTGAGAAGGACGCGCTCAGAAATTAAAAACCTAACAGCTTAACTCAGCTGAATAGATGCATAATATAAACATTGTAAACATGACTGCCGATGTAAATGAACGTGAAGCAAGATTCTTTTCAAGTCAAAGTAACGTGACAAGTAAATAGAACAGAAATAGCAGGGTGCTGAGCTCTCTGCATACCAATTCAGCATTGCTACCATAGACTGACTTACTGCTACCAAAGGCTTTACTTTTCACTATGCAACAATTGTTGAAGGCCCTTTCAAGCATCAAATGTCAAATCACAATGCTATGCAATCACATAAATGTTTTTTTACTTTGTGATTTCATTATGCCAAATAAGGGTGACTTACAGTCCAGTCCCTCTTTTCTAAGCAGGGAAAGATGTCTCAAGTATTAAAATATGGACTGTCCCTTTCCCACTTCTTCAAAAGCAACACTTCTTAAAGCAATGTTAATTGCAAATAGGCTATGGAACTTCCATCCAGCGCCTCAGGTTGGTTTTTCCTTTTCCTTTACATTTGTCAATTTTTAATTTCCTCCCTAGACATCTTTCTCTGCATAGGATGTAACAATAAAACCAGGACAAACACTATCAAATCTCTGTGGCTGCTGTCAGTGTTTCCCCTTCCCTTCGAGGGCTAATCATTGAATGTGAAACAATACAGTATGATTTATCTAATGCTAATAAGAAAACACAAAAGCATTCATTTATTCCTTATAGTATGATGCATTTCAAATTTAAGGCCTAATATTTTTATGAGGAATGCACAATTTTATGGAGATTCAACACTGTATCATAATTATTTAAATGAGCTCATTCCTCAAATCATGAGGGGTTTTGCTGAGTACCTAACAGATGTAGAAAACTGGCTCATTTAAAAAAAAATATTTTTCCAGTTGAATCTTTACATATTAAGTTATTTACACTGAAAGCAAGTGTAGAAACTTCTTTTCACCACAGGATGCTTAGATTTTTTGCACTTCATTTAGCCACCTATCCTCCGCATACACGCAAACATTCCTTCTCTGAATATCCAAAAAAAGCAGGAAGCTCCAAGAAAGGGTAGAGTCAGCAGTAAAAAGGTGGCGGTACTAATTTTAATCATTTTAAATATTTGTTTTAAAAAGAGCATTAGCAAATTACTTAAGTCCCAGAGCAGCAATAACTCTTAAACCAAAAGGTAATATTGATAGTATACATGCAGCTACTATTCAATATATGCTGTATTGACTTCTTACTAAAACATATATATCTACTTAAAAGAAAGAAAGTTATATAATAAGAACCACTTCATTGAAAAGAATTGTAGGGAAAGAAAATTTTAGCATCAAAGGTAATATTTCTTTCTTAAATACAATGGCCATTTATAAAAATATTTAACCTCTTATGCAGAATAGCCGAAATACTAATCAAAATAGTTGAAGATTAATGGATTAAAATATAGAAATCCTCAGTGGGTTATTTAAAGGATAATAAACTCAAGATGGTGAATTATGTCATCTCTTATATGGTACATTTTACACCCAATGACTGTCCATTATCTCTGCTGACACAATAAGAAGGAAGAATGAGCCTCTACTGAATATGTGGTTGTTGCACAATAAAATTTGATATTCTGCTGATAGGCAGTAAACATAAGATTCTGTCTGATGTGATTTAAAAAGATGGAACTGCATGCACCTATACAGACTCTAATGCTTAAATGAAACTAAATGTTATCAAAACTCATTATTAATTGATTTCAAAAGTCTGATAACATCTTTGTAACTGCCTTTTTAACGCGGCATCTCCAGTGACAAAGCTTCTCTACGAATTCCATTTTCTCTTTCAGTATAGTTGTTGACCTGCCTTGAAGCATTGACACAACCTATTCAATGCTTTCAGTTTGCCAAATGATCCACCCAATAAGATAATGAAGAAACTCTCATTATACATGTAATCTACAAGGTTTGTATTCCCAAAGATGAAAATTTTAAATTCATCATCAAGCAATTCAAAGGAATGTTGTAACACTGTCCTGCATGATAACGACGTAACTTCACTGTGAAACAGAAACAAGTGTGTTCAGCTTCTCTCTTCACATGGCACATACGAAAACGTGTTCACTGTCCATGATTTTATAAAATGGATAATTTTAACAATTTTGAGGACCTCATGTGCTTCAGATTGCTACTTCTTGGATACCAAATCTTGCCAATAAATCATGCAGGGTTACCAAACTGCTGCTGGCACCACTTTCTTTATTCATACTGCAACCTCACTGTTCTTTCTGGTCCTGGCTGCATATCCCCACACACATGGGTCAATTCAGACTTTCTTTCACTATGAATTTATTCCACACTCTTCAATATTTCCTCACCTGATGTTTACGTCAGGGTTTCTTCAAAAAATAAAAGTTCTTCAATTGTTGTCCCTGCTTTTACAAATCTCAAATAGCGAAGAAGCTATGTCTGGGTTCATGAAGTTGCAGTGCCAAAGTTTGCCTTTTTTAAAAGCTCTCTCTTATCCCCTGACCTGCACGTTTACTGCAATTTGTGAGTGTTGATGGATAGTTTTGTTTGACACATGAACAATTTTCAGTGGCATGTGTTGGGGTCTGGCAACACATGGATGATTGTACCCCAATCATAATTCTACGTATCTGTTGCTACTGGAAGTGGAAGGGTCTAACCAATTTTGCAAGGCCACAATATAAAACACTTGTAAGTGGTGTTCTTTGTAAGCTCTGCACTGGTGCCACCATTCAGGAGAGATTCAAATGCTGCACAGCTCATTAGCAGAGCACCCACAGCTAGATTTTTTGTTTCTGGTGGTGCACATTCACACATGCCTCGATGCACACACACAAAAATATTCTGCACATAAATGGAAAAAAATCTGCACATGGTAGAAAAGATTAGAGGGAACATTGCTTATAAGGCTTTTTTTAGAAATAGTTTCTTCTTTAGATATGATTTTCTCCTTTTTCTCGCACTTTAAGTGCTCTGGGGAAAAAATATCCATCATTCTTGCTCATGAATGCCCAATGTTTGGTTTCTAACTGACTATGTCATTTCTATGGCCTCATATTTTCATTTCCTAACATGAAAATAAAATACAGATTGTGGCTGTGGATTACTATAGCAATACCAAGAAACAAAATTCCAAACAAACGTAAAATAGGGTTGCCAGGTATCCGGTACTGGTATTTGCAGCCTCTGTCTGGTTAAAAAAAATGTCCGGTATTTTCTGTTTTTCTCTGACAGAAGGCCTTTTTTTTGTTGTTTGGTTTTTTTCCTTTTTGCTCAACCAATTTTTTCCCTGGCATGTTCGGTATTTTTTGTGAAAGTAATCTGGCAACCCTAAATATAAATATTATCCCATTGTCAACTTTTCTTCCTTTTCTGTTTACCATTATTAAAATTGTCTTCTTCAGCTGAACATTTGCTACTGGTAAAACAGTTTCATTATAAAGAGAACATGAACCACTCTCTCTCTCTCTCTCTCTCTCTCTCTCTCAGTCCCTTTCCTTTGTCTGCTAGTGCTGCCGGAGCCTCTCAGTGCCCCAAAGCAGGGGGGTTTCAGCACAGAGATTTCCTGCTGAATGCTTCCCCTGAAAATATCCTGTAGGAATGAAGAGGAGTGAGAGGCTCCCAGGTCCAGCAAGCAGCAGTATAGATTAGACAAGTGATTTCTCAGATCCTGTTTTAATAGTATCTTAATTAGAAAATAATGCAAATATCCATATTGATTAATTCTCTCCTCCCCAAAACACTGGCATGGCTCACAGTTTAGGAAGCACTGCTATAGTTTACACCTTCATTAGCACCAGAAATCTGAATTTTGTTCAAAAGAATGGACTGCCCTAGATATCCACACCTGGGCTATTTGCATATTGTGATTGCTTTTAATTGTGGCTTCTACAGAACACTTTCAAAACTAAACCTGATGACATGTTGTCTTCAGGGAGTCAAAGATCCTTTGGAACTGTGGTGACCTGTAAATATAACACTTGAAAAGTCAAACAATCACTCTATTCAGACTACTGATCTATTACAATTTGCACCACTCCCCCACAGAGACTCCATCCTGTGGAACTCAGAGTATCAGAGCAAAACTCATTTCTTACCAGACTCTGGCACATGTATACCAGAAACAGTTAGAAAGCACACGAGGTGGTTACCTAGTAGACATTTTATTTCTCTTATTCACCTTGGCAGGAAGGCAGACACTATGTCTTTCACATTTCTGAAGTATTGTAGATAATGTTAAGCTATATTGTGTATATGTAATGTGAAGGAATAGACATATCCTTGTGATTACATTTCCTTTATAAATTTGGCTATTTTTAATTATTATTATAATTTCCTATCTATTATATATTTTGAAGAGTTTGTTGATGGATTTGTTTGTGCAAAATAAAAAGTCATATTTCACGATTACCTACAAATACCAAATTTTGCATAAGCAATCCTGCCACTTAAATTAGCTGAATATAGTAATTTTTACCCTGGAATATGCTGGGTGAAAGGTTTAAATAATTATTTTTTGTTTTCATTGGGGGAAAAAAAGTCATGACTATTATGATTAAAGTTAATAAAAAATATTTGCTAACAAAACTAAAATTGAGTCACCCATTCAACAGTCATTTTAGTGTTACTGTTAAAATCACAAAATAATTCAAATTAGTTACGGAAAGAGTAAGGGAAGCTTTACAAGTTTCTGATTCAAATGTACTGTACGTGGTAATTATTCAATGAAATGACTAATGGTTGAAGTTGAATTCCTACAAAATTTAAAACTGTTCTTTTACTTCCCTTTTTGCAAGAAATTCTATTACATAAAATTAATTTCTTGAACTTTCCTATAAGTGTAATCTATGTAAAATGACTTTGCCAGGTCAACAACAGGCCTCACCTGCTAGTATTTAAATAATTTTTAGTTGCAAGAAATTATCAAGAAAATAATCTCAAATCCTATTCATTAGTAATGATCATTAAAATCTGTCCCTTCAAATTCACATAGTTATTATTGAAAGGACTTCTGAAATAAGTGGTGCAGATAAATTGCTTAATTTCACATGAAAAGTAAGAGAAGGAATAAATGATCTTCCATTTATTTACTTTATCCATGTTTTATGTCTGAATTTAATGCATATAATGCCAAAATCTGTGTGGACTGTACAGTTTATATTAACTGTAGATTATAAATAAAATGGACCAGGGATGGATTTATTTCATCTCCTGTAGATTAGAGAGCACGTTTTCAGCACTCTATAGACAGTAATAATTCCTAATGTTTATGTCATTGTTTTGTCCTTTATCTGCTATTTTTTTTTTACTTGTGTACTTTAATTCATCTCTTTACAGCAGTTATTAGTTTACGTCTGTCTTGGGAATCTTGCTACTAAAAAGGTTGAAAAGGAAAGAAAAGGCTATTCAAAGCTCCCATACTCTTTCAATAAAATAAACAGCATTGGTGAGGTCTTCCCTTATGAATTCCCTTAGCTAACAGTTACAAAACAGACTTAATTCAAAAGAATTTTAAAATTGAAATGTTTAGGCAGTACAGTCTCCAGTTAAATCTTTCCAATCCAGGATGCCAGATAACTAGCGCTGCATAGACATAGAAAGGAAGGCCAAAAAGACATGCAGCCAAGACTCACAAACTGAGTATCTTCATTTGAACAATAGCTGAAAATACTACCCATGAAGAAAAATAAACTTCACTATATATTCTTCCTTTCACTGTCCAGGGAATGGCTAGGTTTGAAAAACATATACAGGAAAAATACCGGCTATTATTAAAGCAATGAAGTTTCAAGCCCCAAGAAAGGAAACTTGTATTTCCAAAGAATAATAAAGGGGGGAGATTTCCAATAAGGTTTATGAACAAAGTAGTTAATATTTCCCTTTATGAGTTTTATGGTTTATTCTTTAGGATTAACATTTTCTAATATTTCATTGAATTCTGCTATCTATTAATTTTCTTGAAAATGAATTGCCTGGATGTATAAATGTTTACTATATTCATATTCTATGGAAAGACCATAGGCAAGAAATTAGCTAACTACTCAACTATTATGGAACTCTTCTTTGTTCCTACCAGATACCACATCCCAACTTCCCCGTAGGCCTGGACAGTGTCCCCTAAGACGGTCAGAAATTGGCAGTAGCCAGTCTGCAGGCCAGCTCCTTAGTTTAGGATATTCCAGATGGACTTGCATAAGGAACCATGCTCCAACTAATGCAGCCCTATTAAAGCCAGCTGGCGGCCTTCCTCTTCACTGCATTTCAGGACAGCTGAACCCAGAGCATAGTGAAGAATACAACACAACCCAGGAATAAGCCCAGGGATATTAACCATCTTTAGGTTAGCTCTGAGCAGGACTGAGAACAGCAATTCCAGGCCCTGGGGCAAAACGGTCATCCTCCCCCCCCCCCCCCCCCCCCCCCACACACACACAGAGTACCTGTGCAGATGAAGTCTGCCTGACATTTGGTCAGTACTACAGCTGCACCGGATGGTGCACAGTGAGCTTGGACACGCTCTTCCAGCACTGTCCTGACTTTCACATGCCTGCTTGGTAGGGTTGCCAACTCCCTGCCCCTTCTCCAAGGCCCCACCCCCACTCACTCAGTTCCCTTCCACCATGACTCACTTTCCCCCAGCAGGAACATAGGGTTGGGGTGCGGGATGGGGAGCAGGCATTGGGAGGGAATCTGGATGTGTGTGAGGGAGGAGTGTAGGCTCTGTAGTTGGAGTGAGGGAAGGGACCAGAGCTTACCTCAGAAGGTTCCAAAAAACAACCAGCACACCCTTCTGTTCCTAAGCAGGGAAGGCTGAGGAGCACGGGAGGCCAAGGAGCTCTTTCTGACCCCTGGACATATGCCCTCTCCCCTTCCCATTAGTGGTCTGTCTCTGAGGCAAAGCTGGACCTAAACTCTACAGCAAGAATGTCTGGCTTCAGAGCATGCCAGCACAGCAAATGGGAAATTCCATGGCAGATCCAGGAAAATTAAAATGGGAGGTTTCTGAGGACTTAAATATGAAAATGAATAACAATCAGTATAACAGTCTTTGTTTATTATTACACTACTGCATTACATTTAGATTATACTGGCATCCAGCTTTCAGTGTGATGCAGACTTTGGTACTGACAACATAAAATTTCATTGTAGAAGCTGCTGAAGATTCTAACACCTGGGGAGAGGCCAGTTGAAGCTTTTAGGATCCAAGGTGGTAAGAAAGGCAGCATAAGGTTCTGAAACCCAGGAAAACCCAGTCTTTTGGCAATAAGAAGTACACATATCTCCTCTCCTTCCCCCCACAGGCACTTGGATTTTAAATATTATGTAACAGCTTGTTTGCTTTTACCTATCCAGCAACCCTGGACAGCAGTGAGATGTCCCATTGTATCTGGCCCCATGACACTGCAACCTATAACAATGGGTGAATTTGATATTTTCTGCAGCAGTAAAATGGTTATCAATCTTGACATTTAAATGCCATCTTTAGGATTACTTTTTAATGCTCCATTAAGATCAGACCTCTCTTACAGCTGTTTTAGTCTAGTTGAGTGCTACTGCATTAGGACATTGCACTGGGTTATATTTATATGGTTTTCACCACAAATTCATAAGGTAGAACATGTTTTGGATTAAATCTTATATGCATTTAAACTATTCTGCCCGAATATAGATTCTGCAGCAAGTACTCCAGACAGTGACTCAGATAACACTCAGGGTTTTGGGCAGTTAAACTGGGGATAATATTTGAGGTTGTACGTCTAAATATTAAAATACAATATATTTAAGAGGAGGGTATATTTAGATACATTTAGAATACAGTACTATACAAAACACTTTTAGACATGCAATAAGTTTCCTACAAATGTCTCAACTTCACTAATATTGATCATTATATAAAGATTAAAAATTAGCTATTTTCAGATATTTGATATAATTTTAATGCACATTTTTCATATATATCATTTGAGACTGACAATCAGCTTTTCTATTTTTATGTTGTTCACATGTTTGAATATAGACTACTTTGAACTTTACGTGAATGACAAATACACAGCTTCCCACAGCCTGCTGAAGGTCAAAGCACCAATTACTGCAATGTAAATATACCTTTCTTTCTTCTTTTTTTTCCCTAAGTATGTATGTAAAGATCCAACACAGAAGCTCTGCTTGAAACCCCCAGGATCGTGCATCTGCTGATTTTTGCACTCACATTATACAAGAATGAGGCAAAGTATTAATGTCTGGATGAGAGCAAATATACAAGTTCCCATTTTTGCAAACAAAAAACTATCTTACTATCTTAAAGTGCAAGACTAAACCATGTATAATGCAACACTCAGGTACAATGTCAGATAATTATTTGCCTTCTTTCAGCAATATACAACTATTTACACACACAAAATAAAACACTATTAGAAAACCTTTCCAAAACATGAAACTACAGACAAGAAAATTACTCCTTCAGGTAGGATTAGCATTTTCAGGATCTCATTAACCAATTATTCAGAGATTCACTTATGAGAACTCAAAACTAGGTCTTTCCCACCAAAATTAATGGTAAAATTCCCAATTTCTTCAGTGAGAGAAGAGTTATATCAGCTTTGAGCACTTTAAAATACTGTTTAAATATTTTTACTTTGGTAGAATCCGTAATTTTCACTTCTGGAAATTAATAATGAGCTAAAGTATACAATCAGTCAACCTGTGAAGCAAAGATGATTCATCACACCAGTCACTCCTAGCCCCACAATGAGGATTTTTTTCCCCACTGCTGGGATTGCTTTGACAATCTTCTGAATAAATTAGGTTTCTCTCAGGAAAAATCAAACATATCTTTTGAATCAATTCACATTTCTAACCCTCACTGACTTGAAAGGGGTGATTTCAACATTCATCCCTTAACAAGCCCATAATTGCCCCTAAGTGATTTTTACATGGCATGATTTCAATTATTTGCTATTTAAAAGCAAATACTGTACTCCTGTTTTGTTAATAATCCTAAAACCTGATAGCCACTTGCAGTGAGAAAATTATGAGAGAGGGAGAATCAGTTTTAAAGCCATGCTTCCTCTAGGCCACTGGTCTCAACCAGGAGTATGCATAACCTTAGGGGTATTCAGAAGTCTAGTAAGGGGCGCATCAGCTCATTGATAGTTTCTCAGTTTTACAACAAGCTACATAAAAAACACTAGCAAAGTCAGTACAAACTAAAATTGCACACAATGATTTTTATACTACTCTAGATATTATACACTGAAATGTAAGAACAATATTTATATTCCAAAGAACAGATTTATCCAGCGTTGTTCAGGTTCAGAATTTCATCAAGTGTATTTTGTTTCTCCATCCTTATACAAACTCTTATCATTCGCTATGTTTTAACAAAAGAGGGCTATAGTCAATTTGGTTTCCAACATCATTTTCTTCTAGTTTTCAAACGTAAAGCATTGATTTAGCTGTGCCAAAACAGAGCATTCCTCCAAATTTCTCAATTTTATCTCTTTTCTGTAAAGTTTATTAAGAAGCAATCCTATTCCAGGTTCATCCTATTTTTTTGGCTCATCTTGGTTCAGTCTCTTTCAACATAACCTCAGTTATGCCAATCATGAGGACTTGCTTTAGTGATTCTCTCACATTTATTTGGTTTTATGAGAAGCAATCCCTTTCCAAGCACATCCCGTTTACCTGGTACAACCAAACCCTTACACTGCTTTCAGTTATGACAAAAGGAAACTGTATACCAAATGTGGTGGTCCTAGCAAGCAGTTTTTAAGTGAGGTGAAACTTGGGGTCTGCAAGACAAATCAGACAAATCACCGATCAAAGCTGTAGCACCCACGTAACTTCCCACATGATCACATGTGGTGCAAACTACCCAATCTTAATTTTCTGGGCTATATTTTATGGGAGGTAGAAGAACTTGGGGCACTAGGGTCCAGGCAACTGATGAAGACTGTAAAGGGAGGGAAATTTGAAGAATGCCAGGATTTAACTGACAATGGCAATAGGAGGTCATAAGAGTTATAAAATAATGGCAACCCAATGGCTCCAATAAAGTCAATGGAGAGTTTTTCCAAGATTTTACACAATACTTTTCTCCAATTATTATACAAATCAGAAAAGGTAAAGAAATAATGGAAAATGTTAAATGTTTCAAAAAGAAGAAATGGAGGAAGAAAAGAAATGTCAAAAAGGACCCGAGAAAATCCAAATCACTGCAAGCAGCACTTCTTGTCATTCAGCACCTATAGAATGAAAGTGATGCCTACTGTAAATTTAATTCATATACTGGGAATTAGCAAGAGAGAGACTTGAATCACTTAAACCCAAAATAATTTGAAACAGACTAAAATGTAAAGCGTACCAACTGATTAGCAAGGGAAGGGAAAGGGATTCAACTGCCACCTGATAGTTTGGGATTTGTTCATGTTCCACTTGATGATTTAAGACTATTTGCTTTTTATAAATTCCATTTGTCAGCAAAAAAATAAATAACTAAAATATGAGTACATTTAGATGAGGATAATTGATTGCAGAGGCTGTAAAAAATTTTAACGGGTTACTACTTCAAAAGTGCTATTCCCGTCAAGCCTTCTTTTTATTTTATATGCTTACACACCAAAAATGTACAAGTTGAAATGGTTTGCACATAACAGACTAGTTTAATGGAACCATTACAAAGGAATATGGAGCTTTATTAAAGAGAATATACATTTACTAAGGCTATGTATTTTCTCTGAACCACCACTTTTTCTCTCTCAAGCAAATACAAAAAAAGTCCAAGAACAGTCAACACACAAAAAATTAAATACGATGAAAATCAAAGCTGGAATATTTAAAGGGGCTTATGAGAGTTATGTGCCTAAGACCTCTAACTCCTTTGAAAATCTCTCTCTAAAGCTTTTTAAAATCTATACTTGAACTGTTGTAATTCTTTTCAGAAAGCACTTAAGTGTGGCAAGTTTTGTTCTCCATAAATCCATGTTGCTTATAGAATTCACATTTCAGTTCTCAAGATGTTTGTTTAGGCTTTTTTTTTTAATGTATTCTTTTGTTTTTCTAAGGTGCATGTAAATGGTGATTTAAATAAGGAGATTTAAGAGGTTTTTATGTTTTTGGACAGAAATCTTAGTCCCGCAAAAGAATGGAAAAATGCAAAAAGAAATATGTAATACGATATGCATTCTGCAAATAAATTAGTTTGTTAAAATAATAGCTTATAGAGACCATTTAATAAATGTAATTAATCCTGGTGACTTCAATAAGCAAAGAGATATATACTTAAATTAGCTATTTAAAAAAAAACACACAGCATATTTGGTAAAATAACTAATTCTGATAAATTTATGCCACAGTACTCCCTCCAGTGGTCAAAACCACAGAAGGGCATAAAAAGGGAGAAACCCCATGAGGACCTCTTAAATAATGGTTGGGAAATTTATTTGAACTATCACATTTACCCAATATTTGATATAACGCAAGATTAGCAATGGGGGGCAGGGAGCAACAGCCTTTCATTGTTGAACATTCAAGTGTCTGGGGAAAAAATTCACAATGACTATCATACACATATAAGCTTCATCTCATACTGAAATTCAGGACCTCACTGAATATAAGATTCACCATTACATGCACACATGCCATCATAAAACAGATTTAAACTAAAAAAGTGTTGCAACTAAAACATGGGGGAAATCTATATTCCAGCTTGCCTCAACTTGCAAAGAAAAACTGAGCAGAGTATTAAAAATTAATGGTAGCTTAGGTACACATGATCATGACTGATAACATTTCTAATGTGAAAACAAAATAGTTCAAAAAAGCAATGTATATTATTGTTGCTTTAAAAGAACCCATTTTTCAAAACTGAAAACAATTATGAGCCAGATAAGCTGGGAGGAAAAAATTAATCATAGAAATGTGAAGGATAACTGGGAATAGTTTAAGAACACTTCACTATATGCCCCAAAAGCCACAAACCCACAATTGAGGAAGAAGGTTACTGGTTAAAAAACCAAGCCAGATAAGAGGGGAAATGAAGGCAGCTATAAAAAAAACCTATATAATAAATGGGAGAAATATGAAACTGATCATAATTAACATAAATCAGAATCTAGGGATTGTAGAAAATTGATAAGAGAAGTAAGGAGACACATGGTGAACTATGGCCAGAGAAATGTTCAGGAGAAAAAAAAAAAGTGTGTTTTCTAAATAGGTTAGAAACAAAAAAGAATTGGTCCATTACTAGATGGAAACTGTAGAATTATCAATAATAATACAGGCAAGGTAAAAGCGATCAGTAAATATTTCTGTTCTCTATATTTGGGGGAAAACAGATGATGTGCTCTGATCATATGCCCTATGCAGATAGACTCAAATAATTTACTCTGTTGAGCTCAGTGGTTCTCAAACTGTGGGTCAAAACTCCAAAGTGGGTCATGACCCCATTTTAATGGGCTTGCTAGGCTAGCATTAGACTTGCAGGGACCTAGAGCTGAAGGGAAAGCCCAAACTCCACCCCCACATAGAGTAATTGGGCTCAGGTTGTGGCTCCCCTCTCCCTCCACCAGGGCCAGAGGTGCTCAGGCTCTGCCCCTCCCCCAACAGGGGCCATGTAGTAACTTTCTGTCAGAAGTGGGTCATGATGCATGAAGTTTGAGAACTGTCCTAGCTGAACAAAGAGAAGATGAGGGGTGACTTGATTACAGTATGCAGGTGCCTACAAAAATTTAATAGCATGCTCTTCAATCTAGCAGACAAAATTATGACAATCCACTTGCAGGTAAAAACGAGTGGTCCTGTGGCACCTTAGAGACTAGCAAAAAATATATAGATAGTATCATGAGCTTTCTTGGGCACAACCCAGTTCTTCAGTGGAGCAAGAGGCACAGAAACCACAAAATTTAAAGCAGAAAAAGAAAAAAATACCTCATCACATAAACCAACACATCAGAGGTTAGGTCCTTTTTCTTTTTCTGCTGCTTTAAATTTTGAGGTTCCTGTGCTTTTCTATGCCTTTCCTCCATTCATCTGAAAAAGTGGGTTTTGCCCATGAAAGCTCAAGATACTATATATTAGTCGGTCTTTAAGGCTATGCCTACATTAGGAGATTATTTTGACTTTACTAAACTCGACTTTTGGGCATCCAATTTTACAAATTCAAACTTCCATGTCCTCACTACAGGGAAACAGAGCCCCAGGAAGCACTCTCGGGAGCTGTGGGAGGCCTTGTGGAGGCCAATTAATTCGAATTAGCAGAAGTAGAGTATCTACACTAACTTTATTTCAAATGTACAAGTTCAGGAATAACATTATTCCTTATGAAAAGCAAGACTACAGAGTTCAAATTCCGCAGTCCCTTATTCCAGAATAATGGGCTTGGTAGTGTGGATGCATCGCTTACAAATTCGATGTTGGGGGGGAGGGGAGAAATTACTTCGGACTGAGGTCCTAGTTTAGACCAGGCCTAAGATGCTACGGAACCACTCATTTTTTAATTTTTTGTTAAGTTATAGACTAACCTGACTACCCCACAGACATTTAAACGTGCATTTGCTGGAAGTTAGAGCTAGACAAACTCAGTTTGGAAATAATGAGGAATTTTAATAGTTACAGAAAACAACCATTATAAAAATTTACCAGCAGATAATGGATTCGCCAATCTTGATTTTTTTATAAATCAAAATATCTACTCTAGAAATTATTTTGGAAAACTTCTACAGCCTGTGTCATGCAAAAATCAGACTATATGATCACATGTTTCCTTTTGTCCTACCATTAGCAGTACAAAAGAAATAAAGGCCTGGCATGGTATTGCCACCCTTACTTCTATTCTCCTTCCTGCAGAGCTAGGCCCTCAGTCAGCAGCCATCATTCTCCAGCCATCCAGCTATGAAAGCAGCAGTGCAGAAGTCAGGATGGCATGCTGCTGCCTTCAGAGGAGGGTGGTTGGACAACAGCCCCTTCTCTCCAGCTGCTCAGCTCTTAAGACAGCGCAGAAGTAGGGGTGGCAATACCACAACCCTATAAAATAATCTTGTGATCCCACCCTGCAATGCCCTTTTGGATCAGGACCCTAAATTTGAAAAATACTGGTCTCCCCTCTAAAATCTGTATAGTATTGGGTAAAAGCAAACAAGAGACCAGATTTTGCTTGAGACATTTTTAATGGCCTTGAATTTGATAGAATGCTATCCATTCTAGCTAGCCCATAACAGGATATGCTTTACTTCTAGAAGATTTTTATTCATTTTGAATGCCCAGACACTGTAAACAGGAGTCACAACATAGCTTTGTTTATCAGCATCATTTTAAAATGTCTACATCATGAGTATTGCCTCATAGTTCCATAACACCTACTTCCTATCGTTCCCACCCTCCGTGAGCAAGTAAGACTTAAAACTCAGTTAAATCAGCACAGTTTCACTGCGGGAGGGGGGGGTAGAGGGGGAAGGAAGGAAGGGAATGAGAGAACATCAGGCGTGGGGAGGGTACTCTGTAGGAAACTATGTCCCCTGTGTGCTGCAGGGCATTGACATGTAGCAGCTGTCTTTTTGCAGACCAACAAAAGGAGGCTTGGCAATAGGGAGGAACCTTTGAACAGGTGGTCCAGAGTCTGCAGCCAAAGAAGTGTCACCAGCACCCACAGAGCTGCTGGGAGAATCTCCTTCACCTTGTCACCATTTTATGAGAGTTAACTTCCATAATCCACTTAGGCCCAACAAAGCCATTTGCTAACGCTGTGTGTGAATACAAGCAGTTGGCCCATAACTCTTAACCCTGGTGGGCTACCTTTCAGTAAAAAAAGCTCCTGAAACAGAAGCAGCCTCCATAAACTTAGTACCACACTGTGTGCAATTGGGTCACAATGTTTGTTTGTTTGTTTGTTTTTAAATGAGTGGAATTTAGTTGTATAGTGCATCTTTTTTTAGTAATGTGCTCAATAATTTGAGGGAAAACACCTGGACATGCTTCACAGGCAAATTTTAAATGGACGTAACTCTCAGAACCAAACAATAGCTTTCAGAACAGTCTTGTACTGCTGCATGGGGGGAAACTATTTCCATTCCAAACTGGAACTTTCAAAACCACAACAGTTTCAATGGTGAGGACAATTCAAATACATACATACATACATACATACATACATACATACATATGGCACAATTTTTTTTCATTGAAATGATGGGAAAAGGTTTGTTTGTTTTCATTCTTACTCAACAGTTCTTTGGGATTGTGGAATTGTTTGTTGTTGTTTTTGTTTATAAGTTTAAACAAACAGATAAACAAAAAAATCAGTTTTGGGGAGAAGTAAATATGGACAAACGTCACCTCAAAAGATCATTTCACAAAACCAAGACTGACTTAGACACACACTATGAAAGAAACATTTTTCCAACCTTAATCACAGTGGTCACTATTGCTCCCACTGTTAAAATCTATTATTCTCTCTTTCTCTGCCCTGCCTGGGCAAAAAAGTGAAATTTAATAGATGTTGATACAAAATTTTACTAGAAAATTCTCAATTGCATGCAATTCCACTTTAGGCCCAAATTAGACTAAGATTATACTAAAGTGGTTAATTTTATACCTGGCGTGGCCAACGTGAGTTAGATAAACTTAATCTAAACTGAGCTATTCTTCCTAGAATAGACACAGGATAATACTTTTCTTTTAGCAAATCAAGTTATAGCCAAGGCTCCTACAGAAGTTTAAAGTTTTAATTTCTCTAGAATGGAGCTTGAGAGGGTGTAGAATGGAGAACAGAGAAAGAATCTAAGGCTCTGTCTGCACTATGGAATTTTTCTGGGATACCAGAGATGTCCTGGAAAAACTCCGCTGAATCCAAGGAATGCATCTGCTCTTCTGAAATTTTTTTTGGAAGCGCAGACACGCTCTTTTGAAAGCCCTGTATTCCTGATCTTATGAGGAATAGGAGTTAAGAACATAAGAATGGCCATACTGGGTCAGACCAAAGGTCCATCTAGCCCAGTAGCCCGTCTACCAACAGTGGCCAGCACCAGGTGCCCCAGAGAGGGTGGACCGAAGACAACGAACAAGTGATTTCTCTCGTCCCATCCAACTTCAGCCTCTGACAAACAGAGGCCAAGGACACCATTTCTATCCTCTGGCTAATAGCCTTTTATGGACTTAAGCTAGATAATTTCATGGAGGTTATCTTTAAACTCTGTTATAGTTCTAGCCTTCACAGCCTCCTCTTGCAAGGAGTTCCACAGGTTGACTATGAGCTGTGTGAAGAACTTTCTTTTATTACAGTAAACTTCCGATAATGCAGCACCTTTAGGACCCATGGGGTGCTGGATTATCCGATATGCCGGACTATCAGAGGGGGGGGCTATGAGGGGTCTGGGGTGGGGTAGGGGGATGCCACCCCAGACCCCTCATAGTCCCACTTCCGATAGTCCAGCTCTGCCCCAGGTGTCCCCAATTCAGCTGCTGCTGGTCAGTTTCAGCAGCAGCTGAATCAGGGACGCCTGCGGCAGAGCTGCTGGGGTGCTGCCGGGTTGGTCCCGTAGCGCCGAGGGGCGGCGCTATGGGACCAACCCAACAGCACCCCAGCCGCTCTGCCCCAGGCTTCCCTGATTCAGCTGCTGGTCAGTTTCAGCAACAGCTGAATCGGGGAAGCCGGGCGCAGAGCAGCTCCAATTGTCCGGCTGCTTGGAGCACTTCTGGGACCATCAGGAGTGCCGGAGCATTGGATGACGGACCAATGGAGTTTTACTGTAGTTTTAAACCTGCTACCCATTAATTTCATTTGGTGTCCTCTAGTTCTTCTATTATGGGAACTAATAAATAACTTTTCTTTATTCACCCTCTCCACACCACTCATGATTTTATATACCTCTATCATATCCCCCCTTAGTCTCCTCTTTTCTTAACTGAAAAGTCCCAGTCGCTTTAGCCTCTCTTCATATGGGACCTATTCCAAACCCCTAATCATTTTAGTTGCCCTTTTCTGAACCCTTTCTAAGGCCAAAATATATTTTTTGAGGTGAGAAGACCACATCTGTACACAGTATTCAAGATGTGGGTGTACCATAGTTTTATACAGGGGCAGTAAGATATTCTGGGTCTTATTTTCTATCTCTTTCTTAATAATTACTAACATCCTATTTGCCTTTTTGACCACCGCTGCACACTATGTGGAAGTTTTCAGAGAACTATCCACAATAACTCCAAGATCTCTTTCCTGATTTGTCGTAGCCAAATTAGCCCCCATCATACTGTATGTATAGTTGGGGTTATTTTTTCCAACGTGCATTACTTTACACTTATCCACATTTACTTTCATTTGCCATTTTGTTGCCCAATCACTCAGTTTGGTGAGATCTTTTTGAAGTTCTTCACAGTCTGCTTCTGTTTTGACTATCTTAAACAGTTTAGTATCATCCGCAAACTTTACCTCCTCACTGCTTACCCCTTTCTCCAGATCATTTATGAATAAGTTGAAAAGGGCTAGTCCTAGGACTGACTCTTGGGGGACACTACTAGTTACCCCTCTCCAATCTGAAAATTTACCATTTATTCCTACCCTTTGTTTCCTGTCTTTTAATCAGTTCTCAATCCAAGAAAGGACCTTCCCTCTTATCCCATGGCCATGTAATTTACACAAGAGACTTTGGTGAGGGACCTTGTCAAAGGCGTACTGAAAATCTAAGTATACTATATCTACTGGATCCCCCTTGTCCGCATGTTTGTTAACCCCTTCAAAGAACTCTAATAGATTAGTAAGACAGGATTTCCCTTTACAGAAACCATGTTGACTTTTGTCCAACAAATTATGTTCTTCTATGTGTCTGACAATTTTATTCTTTACTATTGTTTCGACTAATTTACCCAGTACTGAAGTTAGACTTACCGCTCTGTAATTGCCAGGATCGCCTCTAGAGCCCTTTTTAAATATTGGTGTCAAATTAGCTATCTTCCAGTCATTAGGTACGGAAGCCGATTTAAAGGATAGGTTACAAACCGCAGATAATAGTTCAGCAATTTCCCATTTGAGTTCTTTTAGAACACTTGGATGAATGCCATCCGGTCCCAGTGATTTGTTAACGTTAAGTTTCTCTGTTTGTTCCAAAACCTCCTCTAATGACACTTCAATCCAGGACAGCTCCTCAGATTCAGTTCTTCTGAAAGAGGAGGTTTTTCTGACATTTGGCCCCTTGTAGACGGGCCAAATGTCGGAAAAGCCCCTTCCAAAAAACTAATAGAAAAAGGGTACACAAATTGCAGTTTGCAATTTGCATACCTTTTTCCGAAAAACCTCCCAGCAGTGTAGACACAGCCTGAGAAACAACCAGGATTACCAGGGACCTTTCTTCTGCATCAAAACTTGTTGCACATTTCATAATACATACTAAACAAAGACATATCTTTATTTCTTCTTCCCCAAACTCAGGGCTGGCTGGATTCTCAACAAATTGCCCTGCTCTTTTCATTCCTTCTGAAGTTTCTGGCATTGGCCACTATCAGAAGATAGGATAGTGGACTAGGATAGTGGACTATATGGAGCAATCTGACTCGTATGGGTGTTCTTATGTTCCTTCATTTTATTTCCACCCAGGATGTTTCTCACCTTGTCATCCTCAAGAAATTCAATTGCTAATTTATGGAACACTGGAACTGGGCAAAAAGCATGGGCAAGATTCATTAATTTATGTTCTATTTTAATATTCCCTTAACACCTGTAATTCAGTAAAATCTTTTTTATCCAATGCTAATGCTCTACAGTAAATGCAAACAAATTGTTCACTTCCCTACCTCACAGCAGTGTCGTGAGGATAAATATATTAAAAACTGATTGTGAAATGCTACGAAATGTACTGATGAGATGTTCTATATAAAAGCTAGGAGCAATTATTACTGTTATCACAAAATAATTGAGACCAGTATATATTCTCACTTGAGAAGTTAGCATGTTTTTCATTTTGTGAAGTGAGAGAAAAACGTGTTACACTGAGATTAAAAATTGTTACTTTACAACAATTTGAAACAATGAGAACAACCATTCCTCAAAAGAAAAAGTTGTGCTCAGTGGTTTACTATCAGAAAAGAATTTCAGTCAGTGCTGGAATTAATACTCCTATAACCTGTGTTCAGAAATTAGGTCAGACTCAAACGGGATATTTAAGAATCTTGATATACTAACTTCTAATATGATACTTTAGTATAACATAACAAAAAGTGCTGGGCCCAGTAATATTATATGACATTGTAAATGAAAAATAATTGTACAATAAAAAGCAACGTCAATGCGGCAAACAACTCATTGTTTCAAAACAGTTAACCTTAAAACCATACAAATCTCAGTGTCCAACTTTTTCTCTAATGTCATAAAAGCCAAAGTAAGTTAAAAATTTTATTAAAATTTACATCATTCTGAAGTATTTTAAAACAAATACCTGGCACTCTGCCTACTGCCAAAAAAAGGCTCTGTGGTTTACTGATTTCAGAGTCAATCAAGACTACCCTAGGTCTAATTCAGTTGAGACACTGACAATGACCAAACAAATGAAGGTATGCAAGTCTCCTTACCTGATTTCAAAGGCAAGTAAGTCCTTAAACTGAAATTTCAGGCACAGATTCTCAGAAGTCACTGCTCAGGAGAATGGCAGTGAAAGTTAATTTAAAGCACCTTTGCACTTCCCCAGTTCTGGGTTGAGACTAGGGATATAAATGACTAGTTAACTATCCAATAAGCAAAAGCCAGTTCCCTCAACACAGTCTCCACTGGAGGCAGGGGTGTAGTGGGGACTGGGTGCAACCCTAACCTAGTCCCATACACTGCCTCTGCTTTTTAAATGTATTAAGAGTCTGCCGGCTCTCAATACATTTAAAAATCAGAAACGTAGTGGGGGGACCCGGCATGAGCCGGAGGGTCCCCCCTGCTGCGCACCAGTCTTTTAAATGTATTAAGAGTCTGTTGGCTCTTAATACATTTAAAAGGCTAAAGAGCAGCAGCAGGGACCCAGTGCGAGTAGGACTGCTGATTCATGGCTCATGCCGGTCCCCTCCACTGCACACCAGTCTTTTAAATACATGTACAAGGCTGGTGTGCAGTGGGGTGGGAGGACTGTTCAGCTGGGAATCAACTGTCCCGGGCTTGTGCTGGGTCCCTCCTGCTGCGCGTTAGCCTTTTAAATGTATTAAGAGCCAACAGGTTCCTAATACATTTAAAAGGCAGAGCTGCTGCAGGGTTAGCTCCCAGGCTAGGAGCTAACCCCACTGTGACTCCCCCACTTATCGACTAATTCACTAGTCAATGGAAAGTTCATCGACTAGTCAACTAGTTGGTTAAATTGAATTTAACATCCCGAGTTGAGACAGGAGCCAAATTCGTCATCTTAGTGTCTGTGCCTGATAAAAAAAATACAGTGTGTGTGTGTGTGTGTGTGTGTGTGTGTGTGTGTGTGTGTGTGTGTGTGTGTACGTACACACACACAAACACTAGCTCGCTCGTCTACATTTACAAGTCAGTGTCAAGGTAGGTACAATAACTCCTGGCCACTGTTGTGATAACTGGGCCTACAAATTTACCCTACCTGTGAGGTCAACTGTAAAGACTGAATGAAAGTTTATAAAATGTCACAAAAACCTAAAATAACAAACAGCAAACACTGATAGGTGCTAAATGGTGACAGAAATACTGAATTGGTCCCAACATAAAGGACTAGGTCAAGATCATCTCTGGGTTTTTTGTTTTAAAAAACCCCCACACATATACGAATGTACACTAGAAATGTGGGATCAGAAATCAATAGACCCAATAATGGTGTGCTGGAAATTAGGCCTAACTGGTGAATTTAAGGGCTATTTTGCCCATCTCTGCACTTTTAGAATTCTCAAAGACTTTTAGAGGGAAAGCTCACAGGCATGGACCAATGGATGCCAATGCTGTCTTACTAAAAGGTGAGAGAAGGGAAAGGAGAAACCTACATTGTCCTTGCTGCCAGAACCCATCATTTCCTGACACCCACTGTGAAATAATTGGGCCTTTTTTGTCCTAATCCCTAGAGATCTCTTGCCCAGACCAGGGGAAGGAACCAGGTGGCATTGCCTCACTACTCCCACTCACTCTGAATTCTCTCTCTCTCTCTCTCTCTCTCTCACACACACACACACACACACACACACACACACACACCCCCGCATGTCCATGTTCTTCCCCACTTTAGTTCTCTTTCCTATCCCTTTCTATTTGCCTTCTACCTAATAGAAGTCTTACCTGGCCAAAACCATTTTGCAACACTAATTAAGCCTGTGACCAAGAAGAAAGATAAGAGCAATGATCTAAAGTGTCTGATGCTGTTACAAGTTTTCCAGGTGCTGGATTGGCTAATAAGACTGTATGTTTATGCTTGTGTTCTTCCAGCACTAGGGTTGCCAGGTGTCTGGTTTTGAACCAGACAGTCCAGTATTTGAGCTTTCTGTTCGGGAAACAAATTGAGAAAATATAAATGAGAAAATATAAATGTTCGGTATTTTCTAAGTAAGATGTAATGTAGATTGTGATGTAATGTCAAGTGTGTCCAGTATTTTTGTTGAAACCATCTGGCAACCCCATCCAGCATAAATCAACACTAGCAACAGAAGCTGCATTTTCTATCTTTGCTCTTGTTTCCTGTTTTGTGCACGTCTTCATTTTGCCTTCTGGGTAACTGAGAGGTCTCAAAATGTAATTGTCAAAGGGGAATCCTTAAGTGGCCCACAAGGATCAGTTCCTAGCTTTATGCTATCTACAATTTTTTATCAATAACCTGGAAGAAAACAAAATCCTCACTAATAAAGTTTGCAGAGGAAACAAAAATTAGTAGTGTGGTAATTAATGAAAGAATAGGGTCAGTAAGGGCACGTTTAGACAACAGGGCTATTTCGGGATACTGTGGCTTTGAAACGCACCTGTTATTTCGAAAAATATCTCAAAATAATGGACACACTATTTGGGCATCCCTGTAACCCTCATTTACATGTCTCGAAATAGCACATTATTTCGAAATTTGGTGCTGTGTAGAAATGGCAAATGTCAAAATAAGCTATTTCAAAATGCAGTCGTATCTTATTTTGAGTTTAAGGTGCTGTGTAGACGCACCCTAATATAAAGTAACCTTCATTGCTTGATAATCTGTCTGAAGGCAAACAATCATAGACTACTAGGACTGGAAGGGACCTTGAGAGGACATCAAGTCTATTCCCCTGCCCTCATGGCAGGACCAAATACTGTCTAGACCATCTCCGATGGACATTTATCTAACCTACTCTTAAATATCTCCAGAGATGGGGATTCCACAACCTCCCTGGGCAATTTATTCCAGTGTTTGACTACCCTGACAGTTAGGAACTTTTTCCCTAACGTCCAACCTAAACCTCCCTTGCTGCAGTTTAAGCCCATTGCTTCTTGTTCTATCCTCAGAGGCCAAGATGAACAAGTTTTCTCCCTCCTCCTTATGACACCCTTTTAGATACCTGAAAACAGCTATCAGGTCCCCCCTCAGTCTTCTCTTTTCTAAACTAAACAAACCCAATTCTTTCAGCCTTCCCTCATAGGTCATGTTCTCTAGACCTTTAATCATTCTTGTTGCTCTTCTCTGGACCCTCTCCAGTTTTTCCACATCTTTCTTGAAATGCGGTGCCCAGAACTGGACACAATATTTCAACTGAGGCCTAACCAGCGCAGAGTAGAGCGGAAGAATGACTTCTCGTGTCTTGCTCACAACACACCTGTTAATGCATCCGAGAATCATGTTTGCTTTTTTTGCAACAGCATCACACTGCTGACTCATATTCAACTTGTGGTCCACTATAACCCCTAGATCCCTTTCTGACGTACTCCTTCCTAGACAGTTGCTTCCCATTCTGTAATGTGTGAAACGGATTGTTCCTTCCTAAGTGGAGCACTTTACATTTGTCTTTATTAAACTTTATCCTGTTTACCTCAGACCATTTCTCCAATTTGTCCAGGTCATTTTGAATTATGACCCTATCCGCGAGAGCAGTCGCAACCCCTCCCAGCTTGCAATCATCTGCAAACTTAATAAGCGTACTTTTTATGCCAATATCTAAATCGTTGATATTTGGATGCAACACACATTGTTTGTGTTATAATATAGCTAACTGTAAACTTACACATCTAAAAACAAATAATGAGAGTCATAGTTACAGGATGGAGGACTCCAAAAATTTGAGGAGGGAGGAGCACTATGAAGGATACTCAACTGAACACAAGCTCCCAGTGCTATACTGTGGCCAAAAGAGCTCATGTGATCCTGTAATACATGAACAGGGGAATCTTGAATAGAAGTAGCGAGGTTATTTTACTTCTGAATTTGGCACTGGTTCAAAAACTGCTGCAATACAGTATCCAGTATGAGTGTTCAAAACTGAAAAAGCACGTTAATAAAGTAAAGAGGATTCAGAGAAGAGCCACAAGAATGATTAAAACATCAGAAATGCGCCTTTGGTAATAGGCTCAAGGAGTTCAATCTATGTAGGTAAACAAAGTAGTAGTGAGAGATTATTTGGTTCCAATCCGGATGAGAAACAAATATTTAATTACAAGCTTTTCAATTTATCAGACAAAGGTATAGTACAATCCAATGGCTGGATATTGCCGGACCAGAGAGTTCCAGTTGTGGAAGGTGGAACCTGTATCTGAATGACTAAGTTGTTAGTTATGTCTGCATAGCAAAAGCGCTGCATGGGCTAGTCTATCTACACTAGCTTCAATTCAACTAGTGAGGGTAATAGCAGCAGCAAAGCCTGTGCAACACAGGAATCAGTGCAGACAGTACATGATTTTGGCAAGTATTTTATGCTTTTGGCTCTCTGGCCCACTCTGAAGCTCCCATTGTGCTGTTTTCGCTGCTAGACTACTATTGTTACCTGGGCTAGAAGGCTTCAAGTTAGCTCAGATAGATGAGCCTGTGAAGAACTTCCACCCTGTAGACATGTCTATTGTCTTAAACACACACCAATGTTTTTTAGTCCAACCAAAGGCTTCATCTGGTAGTGCTGGTCTCCCTTACATGGACAACAGAGAGCACATCCCTGACTCACTGTAACACAGCACCACGACTAACCACTGAATTTAATAACAAAATTTGCAGCTTTTAATCACAAAACTTTGGTATTTTTCTTAAAGCCCCAACTCTAGATGAGGTGCTTATACAAGACTTTCAGCTTCCATGGGAAGAGAGGGGGGAAAAGGATTGCAACCTTCATGAGTGCAGAGAAAAACAATTTAAAGTCAACAGGACAAACATACATTTAAAAGTGCTTTTTTTAAGCACGTCCAAAAGTAATTTCAGAATCGAATCAGAAACAGAAGCATCATTGCTCAACAGATCTCAACTGTAAGTAGTTTGGCAACATCTGAAGTGAAATGACATTTCTTTAAAGAGGAATGGTTGCTGGAGCAGAGGCTGCAGCATACCAAAAATAGCAGAATCTAGTAAACAGAGGAACAAAAGGTCCCCTTGGAGGGAGGCTTTTTAAAGCTTTAAAACAGAACTGAAAATATTGCAGGCTTGACCTGAACATTATCTGGAATGACAGATATTGAGGGATTATTTCAGTTCAATGCGATTCTTAAAAAGGCTTTTTAAGGATACAAATCACAAAGCCTTTATTTTCTTAGTGATATGTTTTGAAAAACAGAGCCACGTGAATCACAAAAATCCCCAATGTTAGTGGCTTTACAATCCCACAAAACACTATCAGAATTAAGGCTACATAT
Source organism: Pelodiscus sinensis (assembly GCF_049634645.1). NCBI lineage: Eukaryota > Metazoa > Chordata > Testudines > Trionychidae > Pelodiscus > Pelodiscus sinensis. The sequence continues at coordinate 95,186,514 of NC_134713.1, read as the reverse complement.
ATAAACTGTCTCACTTCATGAAGACCAGCTATCTGCAAACTTTAATTATTTTTAAGACAGATCCTAGAAATCACACTGATTCCAATAATATCTATTACTATGACAGAGAGAGACAGTAATGACAGAAAACCAATACACAAAAACAATTATGCAAGGGATAGAGAAAATAAATAGCTAAACATGGATCTAAGGGACTGCTCGGGAGATTGAATTAAAAAGGGGGGCTCTCCAGTGAGAAAGCCCAGCTGCCCATCATGACGTGTTTAACCTTATGATTCAACAGATTGTGTTGCCAGCGTTTGTGTGGGTAGAACAATGCACTCTGAAGCTCTCTACTCATAAAATCTAAATAACTGGGTTGCCACACACACTCCCTCATTTAGAGATGTTAAGAAGTGTGTACTTCATTAATTGTGTAGCTGACAAAAATTTTGTTGATTACACGATTAATCGATAAAGGATAGCACTCAGTCCCAGCTCATGCCGGGTCCCGCAACTATCCTCCTGCTGCAGCTCTTCACTGAAAGTAATTCAGGAGCCAGGCGAGCAGACAGCCCATCTTAGTCCTGGCTCGTGCTGACTCCTGGGAGCTACACAACTCCTAAATTACTTTAATCATCTACACTATTACAGGCAGTCCCTGAGTTACGCGGATCCGACTTATGTCGGATCCGCACTTACGAATGGGGCTCTCTCACCCCGGAACTCGCAGGCAGCGGGACCGCCCAGAGCGCAGCGGTCCCGCCACCTTGACCTCCGGGGCGAGAAAAGCTGCTCCGGGTGCCCCTGGTCTGCTGGGGACCGTCTCCAGCAGACCGGGGACACCGGGAGCAAAGCCGCAGCGGCGGCGAGGTGCCGCGCCTCTGAGGCTTTGCCAGAGCAATGCCTCAGAGGCGCGGCACCCCGCCGCCGCTGCGGCTTTGCTCCCGGTGTCCCTGGTCTGCTGGGGGGGGGGGGGGGGGGCGCAGCTAGTGCGCCCCTCTCCCCCCCCAGCAGACCAGGCTTTTGTTGTGGACCCTGGGGTAGAGCAGCTGGGGTGCTGCCGGGTTGGTCCTGCAGGACCTACCTGGCAGCCCAGCTGTTCTGTCCCAGGCTGGAGATTCAGCCGCTGTTGAAACTGATCAGTGGCTGATTCCAGGAAGCTGGGGGCAGAGCAATTCTGCCTCCAGCTTCCTGTAGTCAGCCTCTGGTCAGTTTCAGCAGCAGCGGCTGAATCTGGAGCCAGTTCCGACTTACATAGAAATTCAACTTAAGAACAAACCTATAGTCCCCATCTTGTACGTAACCTGGGGACTGCCTGTACATCCCTACCCTCTTTATCTTAAGTGGGGCTGTCTAATGGACTTTTCTGACTATCTTCAGTTATTTTGAGGGGTGAGTGGATCATAACAGTTTATATAAGATTTAACCTAAAACATCACATGCCTATTACTCAGTTTCTCCTCCAGCCACCATCCCACCTGCCCTATCTGGATTGGAATATGACCAGCTCGCTCTCATTCAGATCCACAATCAGATATTGCTGAGATGACAGAATTTTGGTTTGGGTGAAGAAAGTCAGAATAATCAACCTATGGATAACAATGCAGCCTAAAATCTTCTTTAGTGACTTCTGGAACCCTTGGGATGGGACCACTACACACAGTCTACTCCCCAAAGAAGTTGAAGAGCTCTCTGTAGATCGAAACACTTTTCTCCTTCACTGACAGAAGTTGGTCGGATAATAAGTATTACCTCGCCCACCTTCTCTCTTTACTTCCTAAAGAGTCAATAGCACATAATGGTCACTGATATGGAAAGCTGCTGCTACTTATGACATTCCCAGAAACCCTAGCGCTGTCTATTTTAGAGCAGTTCTTTTCTATTTTATGGTAATTACGTCTGAAAGCCTAGTGAATCTATCATTCTTTTCAGTCCATAAATATATACTTGAATAACACATGAGCCACTTAAGTGATGAACTGTGGGGAAAAACTCAAATGACACAACTGCTATATGCCCATACTGTAGGTTGTCAGCAATCTTTTCAAACCAAGAGCCAAACTACATCAAAATTCAGAACAAGTGGTGAAGAAAGACAGGATAAGAATGCCCATTTGCTTGACTGAAAATATACAACTTAATATTATCGATAATTGACATGATGATTAATAGCAGGATAAATGAAAACTTGTACACACAGACTTTATTTAATGGGACTTCTGCTACTGCATCTTTTCACACATTTTTCTGAAGTTTACATAATAACTGGTCAAACTCAGGTTCATGCACGCATTCAAGCTACATAAGTAATTATGCATTTTTAAATTTTTGAATTAATTTTTCATTTTAATTTAAAAAGTTACATTGTATTTTGGAAAGGAGTAGAAAACCATATTTGGTTCTACACTGAGCCATATTTGGCTTGAGTGACATAGGTTGAAGACCTCTGCCTTATTATATGAGTAAAGGGCAGCAGAACTATAGTTAACATGTCCTAACTGAGGGAGTGGTGATGATAAACCCAAAAAGAATTTAGAGAGGGTGAGAACAGGAGTTTCTACCTTCTGGACTGAAATCCTAGGGTAAGTTTATTCTGCAGTTAAAAACCTACATCTGGCCTATGCCAGCCGGCTCAGGCTAAAGGGCTGTTGAACTGAGGCGTGGATGTTCAGACATTGGTTTCAGCCTGGGCTCTAGACACTGTAAGGTGTGATGGTCCCAGAGCTTGAGCTCCAGCCCGAGCCCAGAAGTTTACACAGTAATGAAATAGCCCCACAGCCAGAGCCTGAGTTGGCTGACACAGGCCAGTTGTGAGTTTTTCTTTGTTGTGTAGACATGCCCTTTAAGGTGCCTAAAGATGATATTCAGTTTTCCCAGATTATTGGGTGGAATGTTGAAAGCTATATTTAATTATGAATAATATTATGGAAATAAGACTATCCTAAATGTAATGCATATTTAACAGCATTTTTTGTATCTATCAGACATTCAATATTTAAAAAACAGTTTAACCATCACAAACTATACATATTTTTGTTTAAACTTACTAATCTACTTTGTTAATATTTCTACTAGGTAGTTGCACAGATTAAATTACCTCAGATATGAAAAGAGAAGCTATTTAATGATGCTGTTTAATTCTTACATGCTAGAGTTTTGGCTGAGAACATTTTAGATAAATAAATACAGCCGTACCTAAACAGTGCCACTACTATGACTCAATCAGTTTAAAGGATATTTAAATCATCTATGAAAATGTATTTCAGCATAAACCTCATACATAAGGTGTCAAAGGAGGAATGAATTATTTTTCCCACCATCCAAAAATGAAGAAACCCTTCTGTTCTGATTGAACTTTTAAGAACAAAAAAACTGGAAGTACTGTTCTCTGCATTCCTGTTACCTACAAAAAGTCTACGTTACTATAAAAGAGTTACACTTTTTCCATAATGGACTAGTAGAATTTAAATATATTAGACAGCAAAATACTGTGTCACCCAATTACTCCTTACAGAGGAAGAAAAAGAAATTATTAATATTGTTCTCACTCTTTCTGTAAAAGGAAACTATAGCAGGATTATCTACATGCCCTGCAAAACAGGCCATGGAACAAGTCTCCAACCCTTACAGATCCCCACACATCCATGGAGTCCCAGGAGGATCAGCATGAGCCAAAAGCTTTTCACACAGTTACTCTGCACCTCTGTATCACTCCAACTACCCTGCAGCTCTTGTTTCTGGTAATTGGTAGTGTGGTGATAATAGAACTTAATTGCCCTACGCCCGTGGTCCCCAACACGGTGCCCGCGGGTGCCATGGCGCCCGCGGGGGCATTTGCATGCGCCCGCCAGGTGCTCGGGGCTGGCCTGGCCCTGGGCACATGGCGCGGCGCTTGCGGGAAGCGCCAGCCCCGGACGCGAAGCGTTTGCGGGGGGGGGCCGGAGGAGCGCCGGCCCCGGGCGCACGGCCCTTGGGGGGGGGGGGGGAGAGGAGCGCCGGCCCCGGACGCACGGCCCTTGGGGGGGGAGCCCCGGCGCCCGACAATCTCAAAAGGTTGGGGACCACTGCCCTACGCTATCCTGGCCACAGTTCTCTCCTCTGAAGAGGATCCACTGCATTATCTTTCGGGATGATCTCTGTAGGACATATGGGGTATGTACAACTTTCCCTCTTTGGCCTATCTACTTCTCCCAAGTGATCAACAGCTCTGCCCCAGGTCTCCAGACTATGGGACATCCTCTGTGGGGAAGAAAGAGGATCTCCCTCTGCATGGTTCATAAACAACCAGAAGTCCTGTGGCATCTTACAGACTGATCGATTTATTTGGGCTTAAGCTTTCATGGGTAAAACCCACTTTGTTACTTGCATCAGAGTGGAAATTACAGAGACAGGCATATATATACGTACTAGTATATCAAACGAAGGGAGCTGCTTATCAACTACAGGACCAGCTGACTCTAGCAGCTGATGAGGAGGGGTGAATACCAAGGGAGAAAATTGCCTTTGTAGCAAAATAACCCTTCTAAATCTTTATTCAGTCCTACTTAGAGTGTGTTTTATTTGCAAAAGAATTGCAGTTCTGCTGTTTCTCTTTGTATCTGTTTTTTGTAGAAGGATGGCTACTTTTCAATCCCTTACTGAGTGTTCAGGGAGGTTAAAAGGGTTCTCCTACTGGTTTATGTAGGTTAGCTTTCTTGACCTCTGATTTGTGTCCATTTATCCTTTATAACAGAAATGTATGTTCATGTGAAGGTCACTGAGGCATGACAGAGCCACAAGTTATTTCATTTAGAATTGGTATTACATATGCACAGTAATTATTTAGCAAAGTAAATTATCTTTGGTAGGGAGAGAGATTAATATACAGCCTAAGGAATAAGCACTCTTATCCTATCCTTATTCTCTTATCCTTATACTTGTCAACATTATCCCATGGATGCTTAATTAAATGTTTCATGTTTTCAAATTCTCCTACAAAAATTGTGTTATGCTTAGATCTTTTAGATTATAAACATATAGCAAAGTAAAATTGATGAAATGCAGAGTTAGAACTCCTACTTCCTTCATGAGGCCAAGTTGTTTGTGTATAGTAACAAATATTCTACCAATGGAATCCTTGATTTCAGTAGGAATATGCAATATTTTCCTCCATCATAACTAGCAAGACAAGGAATATTAGCTGTAATTATCTATTAATGCTAACATTTATTGGATCTTTAACTTCACTGAAACAACTGTGTGCATGAGTGTGCGAGAGAGAGAGAATTTACAGTACAGACACAGTGAAAGTATGTTTTGACAGAGTGATTTGAGCTAGGCACAGTGCAGATAAGTTTCTACGCAACATCTCCACATACTGCTCTTCCACGGTATCTCAGTTCCCTCAACTCTTACTGTTTCAGTTCTGACAAACCCTGCTAAACTGTGTATTAATTTTGCAGTGTGGAAAAACAGACAAACGTGAGACCAGAAAACTCACTTCACCTCTGCCCTAAAAAGTAATTTGAGCCTATATTCCCAGAAGCTTCCTCGGGGTCTTTTTGTTCAAAAAAACTGGTATAGATGTAAGAATTATATCCCCTCAGAGAGAAATTTCTAATAGCATCCTTTTGAAGATGGTATACAAAACAATGCAATGTCAATTTCTTTGATAAAACTTTACTGAATTTGTACTTACTGACTGTTCATTTAAATCCTGAGAGTCTTCCATGGAGGTAACTTTTCTTTTCTCCTCCTTTTCCCCCACAACAGAAGTATCTTCTCCTTAAATTACAATAGGGATTTCTAAATTTGAAAAAAAAAGAGAAACATGTATTTTGATCTAATTATTACTTCTAAAGTATGTCAAATAAACATTCTGGGTGAAATAAATGGCAATGCTCCCACTGACTCCAATTGGGCCACGGTTTCACTCCGTTGTCCAACATACCCAGTGTCATTTTGGAAAGTGGTAATATTTGAAACACTCAAACAGAAACACACACTTAAGCAAGAATTCTTCAGCTCCTGCCCGAAAAAAAGTTCTAAAAATAAAGCAGCAGAAAAGCTAAAAATGTTTAATGCAAGAGTTATTTAAATAGACAACAAAAGATAAACTTTGGGTAAAAATATTTGAAAGGTAGTTATAGAATACACAACAAAAAACCGCACACACAAAACTTATTCAAAAGAGAAGCATTAATGACAGTCATTAAGCACGTAGCAGAGAGAGATTATTGTATAAATTATCAAAATGATATTGTCTTAAACCTCCATTAAATTCCTTTAGGATTAAATAAAATACAAAGGGATTTAAAATAGGCAGTCCCCTACAGAGGGTTAAATAATGAGCATTACCCTAATTATCTACTGCCTCCATCCCCACATCATTGCATCAAATGATGTAAGTTGATGTATGCACATTTTGTGACTTAAGAGATCACTGACTACTGCAACCCGAACTATGGAGCCAGGGCCATTTTACTAGATAAATGTAATGTTAACAGTTAAGATTGAGAGTACACAGCAGTAATTTAGAGTAAAATGTGTACAGGGACATTGGGGATAATTCAATCCAAGCATAATAATGGGAGGAAAGTCAGAGTTGGGTTAACCTTAAAGAAAATCCAAGCACATTAAAATAGGAAAATACAAAGTTAGTGAATCCAAACAAACTTAACTTTTTGCCTTTTGTTTGGGGTTTTTTTGTTTTTGTTTTGGGGAGGGAGTTGGTTTTTTTTCCATTTTGTTTGTTTAATCGTACAAAAAAAGTCAAAAGAAAAAGCTACTAGGAGATATTTCTAATGATTTGAAGGTATGAATGATCCGTTTTAAATTGTAACTTCTATGTCAGTATGCTCCAGCTTTTTTATGCCATTCTGGAGCACCACAAAGTAATTTGAACATACTTGCCAGTTAAGTTGTGTTTACATCATCAAAGCAGCAAAGTAGTTGGAGGTTGTATCTCACTCCCTACTGCACTGAACATTTTCCTGTACAAACAGACCTCAAAGTCCACCTGCCTCTCTACATTTCCTTCTCTTATCTTCCAGATCATCCCCCTATGCTGCCCCATACACAATTTTAACAATAACTTGTAACACTTAGAAAATTAATCCTGTATTCAAAGACTGATTCTTCATACCTCAAGTAGCTGAATCTCTGCTGTAAGTGCAAAACTCAACCTTCACTATGGAACTACAATTGGCACTTCTGTAATACCTAAAATTAGTGGACTCACTGTTAAATCTTTAAGGGCTGGGTCCAAACCCCACTAAAGTCAATAGAGACAGCTCTCACACCTTTTCTTGAAAGGAACAGAAGCTTATTGATATTTTAGATTTCTTAAATATACACATTCTGCCCCTATTGCCATTAACTTAAGTGCAGTTAGGTTTTCACCCACACAGTTTATATATATATGCTTTCAAAAAAATACACAAATGAATTCTATTCACATTGCCACCGCTCATAAATAAATATATGCCAACTTCACATAGAACTTGGAAAGAACTTAACTGCTCTTTACTGAATGATTTACAAGAGTAATACCACAGGAACATATAATTAGAAATACCACTTGTGTAAATTGTATTATTCTGAATATGCCTGATACTGACCAATTAAAAAAATATGTTGACTCAGTTCTGTTCTAATTTTGCACAAATGTACAGTGATACCTTAAGTGCTAAGTTGCTTATTTGTTGTCTCCAAAATTCTGATGAATTGTTAGGATTAAATAATTTCCTGACTTAATACTTAGAAAAATATCCTAATACTGTATTCTTTACATTTGAAGTGCTCAAAAGATGGTCCATTTTGAACCAAGTTAAAACTATCATTATGAGTAACCACAAATGCATTATTATTCATACAATTGCATGAAGGTGACTATACCAATTACATTGTAGAACCAATATGTAAGGGGGGGGAAACTATTAGATAACTTAATGGTTCAAATAAGACCTACATTACTCCCCAATGAAGATATAAAATTAAGGGATAATAGCAACCTCATGCAGTTTTATAAGCCAATAATCCAGTTACCAATTCAATCATGTAGTTTATCCCATCAAGAGAACCAGATTTAAAAACAGAGGGATAGTACTGCTGTCCCTATTATATTGCAAGGGTTTTTAATATAGTTTTCAACTATTTTTTAAATCATTAATAGGCTTAAACTCACAGATAAGCCAGAAAGAAGAAAAAACATCTGTTTCTGTTCTTGATCCAGTCCTCACAGATGTGGCTTTAAAGCTGATGAAGTGTTTTATGCTTCAAGATAAAAAATTATCTTTTCAAGAAGTGTCTTAATTAGGAAGAGTCCCGATTTCCTGATCAACAAATGCATTTTTTATCTTGGTGCATAAAACACTTCATCAGGTTTACAGCTGCAACTTCCAGAACTGTATCCAGAGCAGAAACATGTGTTTCTTCCTAGTGATGCACATGTAAGTTAAGAGCAATGAAAAACAATTTTGAAATCTCCCTTTAAAATCTTATAATACATATGGGTTTTAAAAAATAATTTTGGCTTAGAAGACAGCTAAATTGTGACCTAGCCTGTAACAGTGACTGATTGCAATCTTCTATTCAGCAGAAAGTTAGAGTTATGAGGAACTAACCAGATTGATGGGAAATGTTCAAGTTGATCCAAAACCTGTAGGGTGGAGGTTCTATGCTGCACTTCCTGGAGGTTCAAAACAAGACGTTCTGCCATAGGGACTGGAGAGCCAAGATAACTATCAGCTAGTTGCACACTTCCATTTCTAGACTACTCCAAGGTCTCAAACTGCCTCCAGAATAACTCAGGGAAATGGAACTCCAAAAAACAGACCGGTCATCTTTCCTTGTTTGCCCTCTAATACAGATAATTTAGGAGGAGAATGTGCCCTCTTCCAGTCTCAAAAAATTACCTTTTTAAAGTAAAAGTATAGAGAAGTTAGTGGGACCTACCTTAGCATCTTGTCCATGCAACCTTAATTCAGTTCTCATTAAGCATATGCATTATAATAGTAGTTAATTATATGTTAATATACTATTTTTTCATAGGATCCCTGCCTCATTCAGTGCACAGGACAGAGGATCTACAAATTAACCAGGTTATGTAGTAAGTTAGGCTATTTGTAGGATCCCTGCCTCATTTGCCCTTGAAATTGGAAGTTGAGAAAAATAAAGAAAGATAAAGAATGGTCTTATGATTAAAGCAGGTGATAGCCACTAAGATTTCTCTCTTCCACAAACCTCCTATTTGTTGCTGAAGAAGCCACTTAAAATGGCTAGAACTGTGCACTCCTTGTTTTCTGGGTGCCCAACTTGAAATACCCGGGGAATTATACAGAAATTCTCAGAAGTCACAACTGCAATTGATGTCAATAGGAGTGGTAGAGATTGTCCATATATGTGGAATTAAGGCACTCTGTCAGCAAAAATTAGAACAGCACCACAAGTTAGAAGGTCATGATTTCTAATCCCGGTTCTGCCACTCACTCAGTGTGTGGCTCCGGCAAATCTTTTTATCTTATTTTCCCTATTTGTAACCTCAACATCTTCTCTTATCTCACAAGGGTGATATGGAGGTAATTTTATTCATGTCTGTGAAATATTCAGTATAGTAATGAGAGCCCTAGGGAAGACAATGAAGACATGAATAATGCCCTATTTAATGCACAGTTCTTTTGTGGACAGGCATGACAATACACTCTAATTACATAATCACACACTATTTTATTCCACAATACCCCTGCCTCATTCAGTGCACAGGATGGATGCGCAGGAGCTGGAATTAAAGATGCACAGGCATACATTGGAATGTCCTAACTTTTATCTTTCCCTCTTGAGTAGTATGAATGCTGTACTTTGTAGAAAGAAATATTAACCTACTAAAGGTAGCATCTTATCATTTTGTACAAGGTTATTTATTCCCAATTGCAAAATAATAATTAAATAACTTTAAACATTTTCATTATAACAAACAAAGAAAAACATGCCAGCATGACACACTGTTCTCTTGAGGAAAATCAGTACATGGAGAGAAAGTAGACAGGAAATGCAATGAGATTTGCCTCCCTCACATGATAGTCTCTTTCTGTTCCTTTCCTAATGATCCGGATTCCTTCAGGATTTGTAGGAGAGCCTTAAGGTCAGCAGGGATAACTGGCTTTACCACCTGCCTTCAAGCCAGTTAAAGTGAATCTACTAAATGAGAGTCTACTTAGTCTGGGCCAGGGATCAATTTTATTCTTTGTACAGTGCCTAATAAATATAATAACCTTGCTCGTCTACTGATTAAACATGTAGTGTATCTCAAATGTCATCCAGTCTCTGAATATATTTATCCTCACAAAATCCCTCTGTTAGAGAATGGTTATCCCCATTTTACAGATGAAGTACAGAAAAACTGAACCACTTGCCCACAACCACACAGGAAGTTGGGGTGAAGAAAGAAATTGAACTTGAGTCTGTGCAGTTCGAGGCTATCACCCTAACCACTACACCCTTCTTCCTATTCAGTGGAGTCCTGGTCCATGACCAGGGCTTCTACATGCTACTATAATACCACTAATAAATAATATATTACAGAAACCATTACAGCTACAAAATTTGCTATAGAGTTTGTAACTAGACATATATGTAGCTCAGAATGTGATTTTACCTCTCTAGCTTCAGCAAAGAACAGGCAGTATTTTTAAGAATTTGAGACCACTAAAGTGTCAACTATAGAATTTATCTTTTCAGATTGTGTTTTTCAATTGCTAAGAATACAAAGGGAAATTAACATAGATCTAAGAATTCCCCAAACACTGATGAAAGGAGACCCCCATTTGATTTCTCTATATAAAGAGAATATATGAGCTACACATATTTCCCTCTCATGGTCAGTCAATGCCTTCCCTGGGCCCTAGTGCTCAACCATTCCGCTCTTGCTATCCCTATTCTGAAAGTTGCTGCACTCTCCCACAGCAGGCAGATCAAGGCTTGAAAGTTTTCCCTGGGAGTATATCTAGTTCACTTAAAAGTGAAAAGTCTTCCACCTTGCCAGACTATTAGTATAACATTGAAACTGTGAAAGAGCCACTAAATGGTAATGAACCTAATTCAGAAATATATGCCTTCAGTTTCTAAACTTTCATTACTGTAATAGTTTAAAAATTGCTTTAAATATTTCATTAGTTTGTTACTGAAGATGATAAAAATAGCATATCTAAAAAATCCTTGCATAGATTTTCAGATGCATAATGTGAGTATTCAGTTTTAGCCTTAAATGCTTGGCTCTTCAGACATACAGGGAATTTTTAAAATAAATTCTTCAAAAGACCACCCTTGTCTAATACACACATTTTAATTACTATAGTGCAAAATACTTCCTTCTAAAGTCTTCTTGTCCATTCCTGCTCTTCTTTAACTGCCTCCCCCCACACCCAGGAGAAGAGAGTCCTTATAGGTACAACATCCCTTTTCCTCCAGTTGGCTGGATAAATGAGTTTCCCTTTCTTTATTTCTGACTATTTGATGAGCTAGTTTTAAGAGAATAATCCACCAAAATCAGTATCTTGGTAAGATATAAAATCCTTTGCTAAGATTAAAATCTTTGGAAACAACATATTTTTAACAAACATATCATGACATTTCATAAACATGTCTATACTTATGGAGATCACACAAAATAAATCAGCATTCCCTTTTTCCACAAGCAATGAGCTCTGTTATGAACACACTAAGCCACTCTGATTAATTTAAAATATTTGTTTTCAATGCATTAAATATGAAGTAATCTGGTATGATAATATTTTATGAAGACTTAAGAGTACATTTAAAATATAAAGCATGTTAGAAATACTAATTAAGAACATGTAAAACAGAAGAGCTGCATCATATTAATGTTGTATTCAGCAGAACAGCTGATTTGCCCTTACTTACAAAGTTTATGCGAATAAATTTCTGACAAACTTCAGTGTATATCAAAAAACCCGTGACTGACATTTTTTATTCACAAATGCAGTGCTTTTAATTAGGTACTTTCTGCATGTCCAGTCTTCATAATCTGGCATGCAGTGGGAAACATATTCCATTTTCTTTAGAAGAGTAGGGGTTTTTTTTTTCAAATATGATTTGCTAAATTTGAGTTCAGAGATTTGGCTGGAAGGGGTGAGCAAGAAAGGAATAGGGAACAGAAGAGAAGAGGAAGACAGGCTAGAAACAGTGGAGCCCGGACAGAGTGGAGGTGGGATTTGGGCAGAGCAGGGGTGGAGTATGGGCAGGGCCACAACCTAGGGAGCTTTACACCCAAAGTAGCAGCTTCACCCATGGCCACACGTTCCTGCTGACTCATTCCAGTTCAACCAACTTCAGGATGCTATGGCCACTTTAAAAAAAAAAAAAAAAAAAAAAAGGTACTGTACACTGCTCAAAAACAGTTCTTCCAGACTTCTTGTAACCAAATCTAATCTATAATTACATTGTTTGCCCCTAAAAAATAAAGAAAAGCTAATTTACAAATAAATAGATGTGGGGGAGAATATTAGTTTATATCTAGATACAAAAAAATCATATGCAGCATTTCAGGAGTGAGTAATGCAGAGAAGCAAAAAGGCACACAGACTTTAAGAACTCTATTAGAAACATAAATTTTATGGGGAGGGTTTGTCTTATGGGTCAGTGGTTTGGTTTTTCAAAAATTACATACTTTGGAGACTTTCTGAATCATTTTGCTTATTGTTTAAACAACTACTGAAAACAAATGACTATAAGACTATTTTTTGTTCTTCTTAAACAGGCTCCTTAAAAGAGTATCACTATTACCACTGGATGCCCAGTATACTTAGAGAGATACAATCAACATTAAAAAAAAAATCACATCTCTGTGATTTGTTTCAAACAAATCGTATACATTGAAACTCTATAAACCAGTACCCTCTTGTCTGACAACATCTGTGGCTCAGCACTGATGTTCAGGATCAGAGAGTCCCAGTGAAGGGGGAGCTCTTTGTGCCAGCAAGCTTTCTGCAGTGAGTAGCCAGCGGAGCCTAGAGCTGCAGCAGTGGAGCCGAGAGCCTTAGCATGTGGCTTCTCAGGGGAGCAGACAACTGCAGCATACAGATGCCTGGAGGATGGGCAGGACAGTGGGGCCAGAATCAGGTGGGGAGCCAGATGCAGGCCAGAGCTGCGGTGGTGGTTATAGGGGGGGCCAGAAATGACCTCCTCCGGTCCAGCAAAATTCCTCATCCAGACCAGTCACGTCCCAAGGGTGCTGCACCAGGGAGGTCCAGCCTGTCATACTTTAGACATATAACTCATATTGCATAATGTCAGTTATGATAATGTAATTATATCTAGGATAAGATCCCTTAACATGTCATATTGGAATTCTTGTGGAACCCAAACATAGATATGAACTCTAACAAAAGGAAACTTTTATGAATCACCATATATATTCTCATTCAAGCCTACTTAGTATACAGTGAACACATTCCATTTGTTCCAGGAGGTATACTACAATATTCATAGAGTATTCAACAATAATATCCCTGATTTGAATGGACATTTAACTATTTTTAAAAGTAACACCCAGAATCACTAGAAATGAAAGTGTTTAAAGAAAAAAAAATCTGCTTTTCTTTGTTTCTTTACATTGATCATTTGACAACACTCTTTGTGCAATTGGTTTCATGCTTTCCTCTATGTACTCACTTTCCACTGTTGCTTCTGTGAGTCTTTAAACAGATCAGCAGAAAAGAAAATATTTTGAAATACATGACAATTTTATTGAAAAGCCACAACATTTGGCAGAGGTTCTCAGGTATATGGATACTAAACTAAATATTAGAATACAAGTTGCCAGTATCCCTGAAATAGAGGTTCAGAGAATGGAACATCTTTATTTCCAATGAAGCACTGAATAATGAGCAATATAATAATCTGTGTACAAAAACAGCCTCAGAATAAATAATAATTGTTGAACAACTCTTGTAGACTAGAGGCTGCTTCTTTAAGAAACTGAGGAAAAAAGGAAAATCATTTATCATTTCTATTGCAGTCACCTCAAGACTGACACTGAATCAAGCATTTGAAATAATATAAATAAAAACAACAATTGTTTGGGTGCCAGCTAATGGAAATTTGTAAGAATTTTTAATATAAATATCAGTAAGTGTTAGATATTAAGATTATCTTCATCATGGGCCTCTGTTGCAGAAAAGGTTTCACACACACACACACACACACACACACACACACACACACACACACACACGTCTGAAGCCTGGTTCTCATATGTGTAACATGGCTTTTGCTTAAATCTATAGCCAAAAGATACATTTTGTGGGAGAAAAAAAATCAAAGCAACCAACACCATAAAGATTGGTGTAAGTTCAATAGGTGAAATCCACTCCACTCTTAAAAACTGAAATACTACACTTAGGGTCTATATGGTTGGACAGCCGAGTTTCTATGAAGGTGAAATCCACTCCTTCAGTTGTAATATTAACAGAAATAATGGCTACAGCAATTCTGCTCCACTTGTGAGCGGGATGTTGAGACCACTCTGAATCTATGAAAATGAGGTTCCAATAGATTTGTTTTGGCCTCCCACCTCTCCGATCAAATCCTCCCATGGTTCAGAGTGTGTCTACACAGCAGGGCTTAACTCGAAATAAGCTATGCAAACTGAGCTATGTTAACTGCGTACCTTATTTTTAAATTGGGAGTATCTACACCGCACTTATTTCAATATAGAGCACTCTTCCTCCAACTTGTCTTACTCCTCATACAATGAGGGTTACAGGAGCCAAAGTAAGAAGTCCTCTAGCTCGAAAGTATTTTGACATTATTTCAAAATAACTGCCTGCTGTGTAGTCACGGACTGACTTATTTCGAAATAACGATAGTTATTCAAAAACAATGTTGCTGTGTAGACGTACCTTCAGAGTCCCCTTCTTCAGCACAAAGAAACTACATTAGATCCCTCTTAGTGGACACTGTGATCCTAGAAGCTGATCATCTGAGCAGCCCCTTTGCAGAATTTAAGTGTTATGGAAGTCCTTAGCTTTGGATAATGTACCAAGCTACTGGTGAATTTCAAATTATACTGGACACCAAGCATGCAACATGCTATAATTATGAAAACTAGAACACTGCTATACAATATATTTTAAGTGTACTGAAAAAAAGTCAGAGCTAAGTTTTAAAAAGTGTCATCAGTCCTCAAAGATCCTCTCATACAAAGACACAAAGAGTTAAATTAGATTTGTCAAGCAACACGGTTTGAACACTTGAAATTAAAATACACTATACAATGTTTTGCCTTCAGAAGACATAATATAAAATGGCACATCTGACAGACAACTGCAATTATTTCCACTAGAAAGTCTCTGACTGCACTTAAAAAAAAGATGTGATGTACCATGTTATTTGCAAACAAAATAAGTTATCAAATAAGTTAATACTTTGTGACAGTAGACACTAATAAAACATAGTTGCCATAAATTAAACATTTTCCATGGAGACAGATGAGTAACAGCCACTTTTGAGAAATGGTCAATATCATTCCACAGGGATAGCAGTAAAAAACCCAATCAGTAGCTGTTGCTATACACTTTGGTGACCAAGTTTTCTGCCAATAAAATTATGCTTTGTCTTTCCCTCATAAGAACAAGTTTGAAACAGAAGAAAACCCAAATAGACAGTGTATATCATCATCTGATACTGCACCTAAATTTTCACAAAGCTAATGCATAAATCCCAAAACTGTCACCTCCAAAATGTCACACATGGACCTGTCGGAACTTCCCAGAAGTGTTACCTCCAAAAATGTGCCAAACAAATCTCTCTCAATGCAAGTTATTCCTGACTCTGAAGCACCTCTGAGATCTACTCTAATTGTGAGTTCTTGAGTAGAGATTTTCTAAGTAAGCCAAATACTGCAGGGTAGTTTTAAGTACCCATCAGGGATTACGTAGAGCATTCAAAATTCAATCTCACTTATGGCCTAAGCCAAAATTTGATCACTATTTGAGCTAGCCTCCAGAGAAATAGCAGCACATACCTAAAATATAAAATATTTTATGCGAAAACAAGTTAACAGTTAATACTCGTCTAAATAGCTATCAGAAATGTCTAGGAGAGACTTAGTTGGACAACTCATCTGAAGGGCATTACCATTTTCATTGTAGTCACATCCAGTATTATTGTTCTAAAGCGTCAGTCAGCTATAAAGCCAACTCCTGGTATGGTACCTGAACACGATCTTCTGGCTGTGAAATGAGATATTAACTAACCCAGATCAACATGGTGAACTATCAGTTCCTTATATCGCACCAATGTAGAATATTAAGATAAGGTGGTACTCCCTTCTACTGCCTAATGTCACCTTTGGAGTCCTACTATAGATCCAAATCTTGTTTCAGTTTGGGAGACCTCCCTAATAAAAAGTTATCCAGTTCACAGAACCACTACAGTTTTTAGCACAATTATTATTCTCTGCATTTCAGAGGGCCAGGACTGGTATAGCAGGTTGGGTCTGAGATGAACTGACTGAAATTGGCAAGGAAATTTGCCTATAACCAGTGTTCCCTGTAAGATGGCGCTTATGCAGCCACTCAGGAGAAATTCAAATGCCTATCAGTTCCTTAGCGCCCACTGCTAAGTTTTGTTTTTACTGATGATGCACAGTCTCATATGTCTCCGTGTGTATAAAAAAAAATATTCCACGCATGAGTGGAAAAAATCCACATAAGGATGGAAAAATATTAGAGGGAATGTTGCCTATATCCCCCACCCATGCTTGATTCTAGGACTGCTCACTTGCATGAGCACCAAAATTACCTAAAAAGAATTAACAACCAGTTCATATATTATGTCTAACGGAGCCAATGCTCCAGTGATATTATTGGCTCACAATTCTCTCTTTTATACCCTAAATATTGTTACGTTATTAAAAATAAAATATTCTTGCACAACTCTGAAAGCCCCCCCCCAAAAGCAGAAAATTCTAAGATCTGACTGTATCTTTATCTTTAACTTATTTTGTTCTGACTAGTGAGCACAGGAATCTCCAAACTGTGCACGTAACTTGCACATAATGTGTACTACAATATCTTAGACATAAGAGACCAAGTTAAAAATAGAGGGTCTGATACTCAATGAGTATAAAGCTGAACAGTCCCACTGATTTCAACACAATTATACTGATTTACAATAGCTGAGGATCTAGTCAAGTCAAGATTCCAGTTACCTCCATGCAAAGGTATTGATTACAATAGCGTTTATGCATATAACTGAGCAGAACTCTGTTCAAAGTTTCAAGCTTAGTTCTGCATTTCTATTCTTTTGTGCTCCTAGTTAGACCCTCACTGATAGGTCGGTGTAGATTTTTGTGGTTTAATTATAGATGTGTCAATAGCAAAATGCTTACTCTCTGCATCAACCCAATTAAAAAAAGGCAGCAGTAATTCTTTACATTGCTGACAATGTCAACGTACATGGGTCATTTCAGGTTAGTATCAGAGTAATACTTTGACTATTACATTGTCAAATTAATTTAGGTATTCTCTCACGTAAAAAAAAAGTTAAAAGCTATTCCAGGTATAAAATTACTCCTATCTACAGTTATTTTGTGGATGATAGTGTCTATCGCAAGTCTTTTTAATGAACGAAGGATACAAATTACAAAAATGTATAGCCTTGGCAATCAAAACAGAGCTACAGTACTTTTCTATTGGTACACCGACTGTAGCTTGACCATTATTTTTCAAGCAACTAAACAATCATTTTCCTATAAGCCTATTCATTGTATTGGAGTTTAAGAAACAGCTGTCCAGTATGGAATCACAATGATTTTCCTACTTGTTCTAGAGAGTATGAACTTAATCAGAAAAGCTGCACTGACCTTGCTTACCACAGCACTGAAAGCTCTTATGGGATTAATTTCTTGTCATACAAAACTGTGACAAGTTTGAAAATGAAGTGCTTAAGTTTGGCATTTTCAAGCCTACCATTAGCAGTGGCCATTTTGCTGAAAAATGTGACAACCAGTATATATAAACCTGTCAGCATGAGAGCTCAGTGACAAGATTGGACATTTCTGCACAGTCTTTTTTAATACAGGATTAAAGGGGGGGAAAAACAAATGCTTTAGTATTTAAGCAAAATATAGAACATGTCCCCAGTACAGTTTTCAGGTTTTGAGTCTACTAACTCCCCATGGATGTCCCAAATAAATTGCAATAATGCCAAAAAGAATGCATAACATGACTCAAAATGCAAATATTAAATAAACGTGCCTTCCAAATAACATTAACTTTATACTCACCAAATATTTGAGTTTTCACATTGCTGTAAGATGGACCCAAGTTTCTTTAAGCACTTCTGATTTAATCTGATATTCAGACAGAAGTATGAATTTGACCAAAAATCTTTCACATCCCTCCCATGACAGCCTATTTCTATAAATTAACATAAAAAATTTAACCATTATAAAACATGTAAATACAAACAACGGCATTTTTAACTGCAGACTATGAAGTCTAAGAAGTCAAGTTCAGAGTTTAGGAAAGCAAAACTCCCATTGACTTCAAAAGGAAGAACACACAAAACAGTTAACTTTTTAAAACTATTTTTATTTAAATTCAAAAAGGGTAATAGTTTTATGTCTTCAGCAGAACCCTGTTCTGAAATCTCAAGAGCGATTAAAAGACTATTGCAAAGCTGAATGGTTTCAAATATCAAACTGTATTATTATGTCAGGGCCCGCAAGATCAATTAGCGCTTTTTAATGACAGGAAAAGTTACAGTTAGACTCACATTTATACAATGTCTAAAACTAAAAAAGAAAAATGTTTATCATATTTACTTACAAACTTTTTAAACAATCAAAATGTTAAATATTTTCTTTAATTCACATGGTATTAGAGTGGCTTTTCTGTTGCATATTTTAAAAAACATTTTATTAACTGAAGTAAGTTGTTGCTGCAGTTACAACAAATGTATATTCTGAAATGGCCAGAAATCACAGGGAACATTAAATTATGCAGTAAAACCAGTATCATCTTAAGGTATTTCAGTATATGTGGTGCTGGTACTAAACCTGGTTTATTGCTAGGCTTTATAAAGCTTTAAAAACACTTGGCAACTATCTACAAATCATTTGCTTTTTCTATCTGGGTTTACATTCTTTTTGAGAATCCAAGCTACAATATTATGAATGGATAAGTGAGTTTGGCTCAATGTTTCTAATTAAAAACAAAAAACACTATCATAAGACAGAAACAAAATATAAGAATTAAATACATTTATATAAAACAGCTTATCACAGATCTGCATCAAAAAAGTAAGTTTTATACTTTGTTATTAAATGCCGTGCATAAACTTAAATGTCAACAAGCGACTGAATATATATTTCACTTCTAAGCACAGAAAGAAATTATAAGTGGAGATACAGGTATGTTAGAAATTCCCTCTTGGTACATTGTGTTCAAGCACCGTTTGCTGTAACAAAATACCTCATTATAGTTTCAAACACAATTAGTTTAAGACTCTCTCTGTGGTGATATTTCAGAAGACAGCGAGAATATTAAAAACACACTTTGTGTATGGTTTAAGCTGTAAGCATATTATTTTTAATAAAAGTGAAGCATGATTGCTTTTATACAAACAGCAGACTTCAAAATTTCATATTCTGAAACTAAACTTTTCTATTTATTTCTTCAAGGAGTGATTTGAAATATTTACTACCAGACAGTACCTAATTTTAGGTTTTAAGTGCTTTAACAGCTCTATGAAATATGATCAGCAGCTGCAATGTAGAAGTACGCTGAATAAACTATCCTTTATAAAAAGGGAAACTCATTTTACCCAGAGTTCATAAAATCCTCACTTTCAAAACAGAAAATGATAACAAATAATTTATATTTGCTTTCTACATCACTTCAATAAGTTGATATTTTTTATTGATTGAATTTAATATTAAAACAGAAAAAAGTAGTTTGTTTTATTACCTGTAAAATAGAAAGAACACTGTTCTATATAAGCAACTCTTGCCAAAAGTGCGTAATTGTTTTTACGCCTTCTCAACCAAATTCTGATACATAAAGTAAAACTAAGGTATACCAGAGCCAAACACAACTACGTTGATTTCAAAGCCTGTATCGCAGACTGAAAATATAAAATAGGACAGTGTCTTTCTACATTTCAAGTGGTAACGCACAATACATTTTCATTGGGAACTGTAGTATGAATAGCAAGGAACTCAGTGATGGTGGAAACCTGATCTACAGTTTTGTCTATGAACTCTCAGTCACTTAGAACATATTTCTATTATAGCACGTTACTACTGTTCTGTAAGACATTACTACATGAAAGGAACTTCTAAGCATAAGATTCAACTGAATATGATAGTATAATTTAACACAACCCAAAATAGGAAATATTTATTTTTCTAACTATGCACATATCATTTGAACAAGGTTATATAGGTACAAGTAACTATGACATTCTTGCCTTGTATTTTCCTTGTCAGATATTACAGTTAATTCAAAAACAGTTGGTAATATGAACACCAGCATTCAGAAAACTAAAAAAAGAAAGGTTTTATTTAAAATTTGTTTTAGATTTAGTTCAGATACCAGCATAAGTTGTAGGTATATAAAGATCTACATTCTACAGCATTGTATGGATACGCTGGAGAAAAAATGTAAAGTCTACAGTGATTTTAAGATTTTGGATTCACATGATCACTAAGAATTGATGAGAAATCAGAGAAAAATGTTGAACATAACACAAAACACTATGAAAACTGAAGTTATGATATAGCCAGAAGATAAAACATAAGACTATAATTACAGAAATACAGTAAAAAAAAATTGAGAACTGAAATCAGATACAAAATAATTTATAACTGTTTACAGTGAAAATACACTTCTCAGTACATGTCAGTGCAATTCTGAATTTTCTATATACTTATATTATCCCTGCTACTATTTCATACGTTCAAATCAGAGCTTTAATTTAAACCAACAAGGATTTATTTTACGAGTTTAATGCAAAACAATTTTATTATTTAAAATGTTATCTGATTTTTAGATAGTCCTACCTAAATTTGATCTATTCAATGCCAAATATCTATTACTACATAATTTATCTCCTTGTGTTTTGCTGTGAACTTTGCTCACAGGATTACCCAAAAAACAACAGTATCTGCTTGATTTTTAATAGTAGTTAGTTTCACAAATGTAAATTAAAGTTTAAATGCCAATCACTGGTTGGCAGAGACTCAATCCTGGAATGCCTTTCACTTTTGTTAAAAATGCCTAAGTCTGGGTGTTACCTAGATCTCTATACTGCATGACACCGAAATGGGCACATACATAAAACCAAACAGTTGCCTTTACTTAAAAATAAAAAGTCAAAGCGACTATGAGTTTGTCATACCCCACTAATATCGATTAAATGGATGCTAAGTACCACGCCAAAAAAGACAGATGTAGGAGAAACAAAACTGTTAACTACGAGTCCTTAATGTGAAATCTAACCTGCAGTTTTTCTTGGGTATCAGATTTTGGAAGTGTCCGTACTGACAGCCAGAGAGGCAAATTAATGGCCAACAGCCCATTGGGTTTAAACACGGAGAATCCTGTTACCTCCTCAGATTAAGTACAAACACACACAGACTCTCCTCCACGTGGAAGTGTTTTCAAACCCAAACACAAGCCCCTGCATGCTGATCCACCTCGGCGGAACAACTAACTCTACTAAAGAGCTGTAATTCCTGTGTTTTCGTCTAGAGTAGAGAGTTAGCAAAAACAGGAAGGGGGAGCCCTGAAAAAGCCAGACAAAACCGAGTTAAACCACAAAAACCAGTCATTCATATTATTTTAAACACACACTAGGGAAAGAAAGTGGGAGAGAAACAAAAAAGCGCCCTGGGTTCCTACTGCCCCCAATTTCCGCAGCCTCCTTCACATTTTATTTTGTTGCCAGTGTGAAATGAGACCGCCCTATCAGCAGTTATTTTCTGATGGCTGCAAACTGTAAGTGTGATCCATTAAGAAAGAAAAGTCTATTTAAATATTGCCGGATTCTGGGGGTGGAAGGGGGTTTGGAAGGTACATAACACGGCATAGGATGTCATGTACAACTGAACAAAAGGGCATATTTTCCGGACCAGATGGAACCATCTACGTGTTTACAATGCTGAAAGCTAAGCATGTTTGCACAAAAGTTGCCATAAATTAAAGAAACTCCTCTTCTCCTCCCCCCTCCCGCAAGGACTGTTAACCTATAACGCTCATACTGCATGATCAGATTGCTGGCAGCAATCGCTAGTCAAGTTACCGCACCAAACCTCCCGAAAACTCGCTGCCTGGCACTCTCGGAGTGACCACCTCTACATGTCCTGCCCCAGCCGCGATGCCACACACCCCGCCGGCCGCGTGCGTCTCTCCCTCGCTAAGCACAAAACTTCCTCGAGTTGGGGAGGAGGATCCTCACCAGAGACAATAAAATCGCCTGCAAAGTGCAAAGCGGCGCTCAGGGGGCGAGGAGAAAAAGGCTGGTGAGTTTCCTGCTACACAGGGTTTCTCTGCCTCCTCCACCCCAGTCCATGTGCTTTTCCGGCTACAGCCCGGCGCTAGGGAACTGCATTGCAATGGGACGGGGCTGCCCCCCTCCCCCGGGCAAGCACAGCAAAGGGTGGCGGCGGCGCGCGAGCCTCGGCTCACCTGGCGGGGGGCACAAAAGCCGCCGGGCCAAAGGAGCGAGCCGAAGGCAGCGAGGATCTCGCCGGCTGGGGCTGGGCTGGGCTCAGCCGCCGCTCCCGGGGAACTCCGCTGCGCCTCCTCGCAGTAGTTTCAAAGGGAGGGAAACAAGGTTCAGTAGCCGCGGCGCAGGCAGGCACCCGGCGCGGGACGAGGTGGGACGGGGAGCGGAGCGGAGGAGCGACACTCACCTTCTGGGGCTGGGACGCGCCGCTGCTGGCACAGGCTGCGCCCGGCTGGCGATCCCCCTCCTGCTTCAAGCCGAGGTTCCCCCTCTGCGCTTCTCCTCCGGCAAAACAACAGGACATCCCCCTCCGCAACTCCCACCACCACACAACCCAGAACAACCACGGGGGGGGGGGGGAGGGCTGGTACGGGAGAGAGCAACCACTGACTCTCCTCGCTTTAGGGCGTGCAGCTAGTCCCCCCCCCCCCCCCGCTCCGGGCACACACCGCTGCCCCCTCCCCCAGAGCACCACTTCGCAGTGAACCCCAATGAGGCGTTCGCTGCCCAAAGCGGGAGGGGCGCGTGCAATGCAACACCGCCCCGGGCTCGGCTTTGCACTTGTGTAGGGAGCTGTTGCAGGCAGCGGGGCCAAGGGTGCAGCAGCACGGGGCTGAGCGTGCAAAGGGGGTGGGGGCTGAGCCTGTAGCCGTGTTTACTGCAGCCCAGGGAGCTGCATGTTGTCATTGGCTGTTTCTCCCATGGGTATCTAGGGAGCTCCCTCCTATGCCTCCCACCCCTTCTTGCCCCAGGTCCTGAATACATGCTGCTTCCCAGCCCCGGGTTGCCCCTGGGGAGCCAAGCCTTCCACCTACAGTTGAGGCAGCCACCCCACACCGGGTGCTTTGGGGATCCCTCAGCAACCACTTCAAGCGTCTTATGGCCGTCAGGTCGGCCCAGGGAATTACTTAGGAGCCCAACACAGAGCAGCAGCAGAGGTCACCCATGCCTCCCACTCACTGCAGTGGCCTGAGCCAGAGTGACCTGGTAGCTTGTTCTGTCCCAGCCTACTGTCCACTCAGTCCGCTGCACTCTTGCTTCTTCTTGGTAGTGGGATGCAGAGCGCCCCAGTCCCAGCTTGCTCACTTCCCTCTGCTGCGAAGAAATGGAGCACCTGAAGCTGGGAGAGGGCAGCAGGGTAGAACAGCCTGCCAACTCCTGTCCCCACTGTGAGTGGACAGGGATCAGGGCAGAGCTGTCCATAGGGGGGCATGGGCAATCCCGCTGCTTCCACCTCACCCAAGCCCCTCATAATCAGCTGCTCCCATAGCTCAGGGGTGAGGCTTCAGCAAGAGAGTGGAGCCTACCACAGGAGAGCTGCCCTTGACCCCATGCCTGGCACACTGGGAATGGGGGCCCTATGCAATCCCCATTGTCAGTGCCCCAGGCCTTGCCTGGAGCCCTTCCCCTACCCTACCATCCCCACTTTTCCTGTGTCTGCCA
Source organism: Pelodiscus sinensis (assembly GCF_049634645.1). Taxonomy (NCBI): domain Eukaryota; kingdom Metazoa; phylum Chordata; order Testudines; family Trionychidae; genus Pelodiscus; species Pelodiscus sinensis. The sequence goes on along the minus strand of NC_134713.1, from coordinate 95,162,358 downwards.
GGCAGTGCAGAAAAAGCAGCTGCTGCTTGCATGCGGCCAGGCTAGTGAGGAGAGAGCAGTTTCTCCCAGGTGCCAAGGCTTAACCAGAACTCTCCTCAGGGACCTTGCCTCTTCTCTGGGGCTCAGGCTCTGCAGCTCTCACTGTCATTAACACCAGTGCAGTTTGGCCTGAGCAAAGGATTGCAGCTGGAATTAGTTACTGAGCAAGCAGGCACCTGGGGGCTGCATTTGCTCATAATTCCCCAGGCCACCTTTACTCAAGTTGAGTGTTACCTGGCTCACTGAAATCAATGGTAGGCCATACTACTTCCATGGGGCTAGGTGACTTGTGATCTGGCCCATAGCAATCTGTTGCACTGGCCCTACAGCAGCTCACTCATGACTCCGAGTTTTAGTCTCCCCACTACTCTACTGAGGGCATAGACTACAGCGGCAATCAAAGCAGACAGAATATTTGGAATCATTAAGAAAGGGATAGAGAATAAGGCAGAGACTATTTTATTACCTCTATATAAATCTATGGCATGCCCACATCTTGATTACTTTGTGCAGATGTGGTCTTCTCAGCTCAAAAAATGTTTATTGGCATTGGAAAAGAATCAGAAAAGGGCAACAAAAATTATTAGGGGCATGGAACAGCTGTCATATGAGGAAAAATTAATAAGACTGAGGCTTTTCAGCTTGGAAAAGAAATAACTAAAGGGGCTATGATAGAGGCCTATAAAATCATCACTGGTGTGGAGAAAGTGAATAAGGAAGAGTTATTTACTCCTCCCCATAACACAAGAACTACGGGTCACCAAATGAAATTAAATAGGTAGCTGGTTTAAAACAAAAGGAAGTACTTCTTCGTACTAGGGATGTTAAAGACTAGTCGACTATCCGATAAGCATTTGCTTATCGGATAGTCTTTTGACTAGTCAACATCTCCCTCCCCTTGCTGCCTCTATTAGATAGAGGCAGTAAATGGAGGGGAAGGGGTACTTCAAAGTGGCAGCTGCCAAAGGTGGTGCTGCTACTTTGAAACCCTAAGGTGGCCGCTGCACAGCTGATACACAGATCAGCTGTGCAGCGGGCTGCCCCTTTAAAACGCCACTTCTGCGTGATTCAAAGGGACAGGTTCTGGGGAAATGCCGCAGAGAGCCTGGGGTCAGCTGGGAGTCCCCAACTCACCCCAGGCTCCATGGCAGCTGCCCCACTGAAATGCACAGAGGCAGCTGATCAGCTATGTGGTGGCTGCCCCATTTAAAACACCACCTCCATACATTTCTAAGGGACAGCTGCTATGGAACCCGGGGTCTGCTGGGGACTCGCAGCTGACCCAAGGCTCCCTGCGGCATTTCCTAGAACCTGGGATCAGCTTGGGAGTCCCCAGCTGATCCCAGGCTCCTAGTGGCATGCAGCATAGCATGGAACCCGGGGTCAGCAGGGGACTGTGATTCCCCCGCTACCCCCGTGCTCCATGGCTTTGAAATTTACAAGATCCCCCCGCTGGAGGCTCTTGTGTATTTCAAAGCAGGCACACCGCATGTGGCCCGGAGTCAGCAGGACTTCCCACTAACTCCTGGCTATATGCGGAGTTTCAGAGGCTCTTGTACATTTTGAAGGAGGAATGCAGAAGTGCCTATCGACTAGTCGATGGAAATTCCATTGACTAGTTAATTAACCATATTTTAAAATCCTTACTTGATACAATGCACAGTTAACCTGAGGAACTCATTGCCAGAGGATATTGTGAGGGCTAAGACTATAACAAGGTTAAAAAAACTAGATAAATACATCATTGACTACTAGCCAGAATGGGCAGGGAGGATGTCCACAGTCTCTGTTTGCAATAAGCAGGGAATGGGTGACAGGGGATAGATCACTTGATGATTGTCCATTCTGTTCGTCCCCTCTGGGGCACCTGTCACTGGCCATTGTCAGAAGACAGGATACTAGACTAGATGGACCTGTGATCTGACCCAATATAGCTGTTCTTATGGCTATTTTCGGATGCAGCATGAACTATGCAAGGCATCTGAGGGAGTTTCATGATGCTGGATGTGTTAGAGAAGTAGGGTCAGCATACTCTCTTCCTCCCTCCCCTATAACTACAGAGTTTGCAGGACCAGGCACACAAGTAGTAGTGGTACAGTGCAAGGGAACACCTTAAACTTCCTCAGCTCGCTCCAGAGGCAATGCATGGGGAGGCATGAGTGGTCTCATGTCCCCCAATGCTGTGAGCAGGCCAGCAGCCAGAAGGAGGAGCCTACAGGAGGGGTCCAGCTCCCGCACTCATTGGCAGCAGAACAAGGAGGCCCTGCTGCTTTGCTCTCCTGATCATGCTGCTCTGGGGGACGAGAGGGGATCGCCCCCACTCTTCCCTGAAGGAAGCAGAGTGACATGGCAGCTGGGAAAGCAAAGCAGCAGGGCCAGGTTGCTCCACATCCTCACTGCTGCCGGTGAGAGTAGGAGGATGGGGGAGGTGGACCTCTACTGCCAGCACTGGCACCGCTAGTTCCTTGGGCCACCTCGAGTGCAGGAAGGAGCGGGGATGGGAAGAGTTGGGTTTTGGCCAGAGAGGAGTGGTCCTAGCCCTTCCTTGGGTTGGAGAGAGGGGTCTCATGACCAGTGGCTAGTCACCTTTGGCTCCCTTGTTCTCATGATGCACAGGACAGGTCATAGTTCAGACTCTGGTAAGATAATACTGTATGCCCAACATGATTACAGGTACCACAAGATGGCACTTACTTTGTAATCTGTCATTGTCTCTGGTTGTTCTGAAAAAGGAAGGCTCCAATTCAGTCTGCGTACATTTAGGGAGGCTAAAGCAGAGAGGCATAGAAGAGATGCACACGAGGAGTACTCAGGGATCATACACCACAGCACCTGCCATTGTACCCTTTTTAGAGTTGGCAGTTGTCTTCCTTCTCTCTGCCTAGCCAGTGTGGAAGGGGCCCAGGTCCAGCCCATTGTGAGGCAAAGTTTTCCCAATCCTTATGTTCTAGGAGTTGAAGGACTGTGTTCAGTTCCACTCCATACACAGGAGGGGTAGGATGAGAGCGGAAAACTCAATGCAGCCTTCCTGACCTACACTTGCTGTTTTATAAGAAGTCTGCTGATACTTGTTTTTTCCTCAGAACTCCAGCTCTTACAGTAGTGCTAATACATGAAAAAAAATCAGTTTTCATTGTTTAAAAAGTAAGGTTCTAGTTCCCTTGTGAAGAGCATATTAAAAATTATGAACCCCAAAAGGCCCATAAAATAGAAGGTAAATAAAGAACCCTATGCATATTTTAAACCAATCCCATGCTTTTGAAGGCCCTGATTTAGGATTTTTGAAGAATGTGTTGGCAATTCCTAACCATCTAGTTCTTGATAATTACTTTAAGAGCTTTACAAAATTATTTATATGTCAAAATGCAGCCAATTTAGTGCAAAGGGAAAATGTTTTCAGTGAAAGCTGATGCCATACTGCAGGACCAAGCCATTTTGCTTTTAATGATGTCACTCAATGTAACTCAAGAAGGAGCTAGATAGGAACAAAACCTGTACATTTTTAGTTTACCAGTCTTTATGTCATGTTCTTCATTGACTGTGTGATAGGGTGGTACTCACTATTGTAAAGCCTCCTAGTAGCTGTCTTGGGAGTTAGCTCTGCACCCTCTTCTAAAGGGTCTGAAGGCTGACGCCCTTGAGAAAACGGCAAAAAGTGTGTTGGGGCCCCAGGGAAGTGACCCAGGGACATCTACTGAGGAGTTGAAAGGGACACAGCCAGTGGTGTCTATCTACAGAGTTTCTGGGCTAGTACCCAAAGCAGTGGGTCTCTTCTCTCCACCCCCATTGAAGAAGTGGCAGACAATTGGCTGCATTAACCACTGAGGGTATGTCTACACTACCATCCTAGTTCGAACTAGGGTGGTTAATGTAGGCAACTGGAGTTGCAAATGAAGCCCGGAATTTGAATTTCCCGGGCTTCATTTGCATGTTGCCGGGCGCCGCCATTTTCAAATGTCCGCTAGTTCGGACTCCGTGCCCGCGGCTACACGCGGCACGAACTAGGTAGTTCGGATTAGGCTTCCTATTCCGAACTGCCGGTACACCTCATTCCACGAGGAGTAACGGTAGTTCGGAATAGGAAGCCTAATCCGAACTACTTAGTTCGTGCCGCGTGTAGCCGCGGGCACGGAGTCCGAACTAGCGGACATTTAAAAATGGCGGCGCCTGGCAACATGCAAATGAAGCCCGGGAAATTCAAATCCCGGGCTTCATTTGCAATTCCGGTTGCCTACATTAACCACCCTAGTTCAAACTAGGGTGGTAGTGTAGACATACCCTGAGGGATGTGGCTGAATAGCGGACAGCAGTGCTGTTTCCTGAAAAGGGGAAGCACAGAATGCAGTACAGCTGGAGGGCTGTGTTCTGAAAAGGATGCTGCAGTCCTTGGGGTGACATGGGTAAAGGAGGAATATCCTTGCAGCCTGACAGGAGCATCTTTAGGTCCCTGGAACTCTGCCTTCTGCACAACTCTTTTTGCTGGATTCAGCCTGCAAAGAAGTTAGTCCTCTCTCCCTCAAATTCCAGCAAGTGACTGAAAGGGTTTTGTTTTGCCAGCCCCTTTTATATGGACCAGCCTGGCTGAGATTTGCTGCTGCACGCAGCCTTTCTTTAATTAGCTGCCTTTTACACAGCCTTCCTAGGTGTCTATTAACCTCTTATAGACTGTGTGGGGCAGATGCCCCATCACAGACCTCAATGGAAGCTGTCAGATGTTCTGTACTTCTGAAAAGCAGTTCTCTTATTTTGATGCACAGTGGATTTAGGAGCCCAACTGGGCTCCTGTTTTTGAAAATTTAGACCTAAGTCATCTTACCTCAGAAATAATTTGGTAAAAAGATGTCCATGTTAGTGCAATTGATTGCGTATCAGCTATGCAATTCAAGGATTTAGTAGCAACTTCCTTAGGGAATTATTTCCTTGTGAAAACAAGTTTATAAAATCTCAATATTCAATGTCTTCAGAGACTTGCTACTCAGAGAGAGAAGCAGTCTTGAAAAACTGTCAACCTTCAGAAATTCAGCAAGAAATTCCCTCCAAAATACTGTACATTACATTTATGCAGCATAAGAACAAGCCACAAAAAATCAAATGACTTTTGAACATGAAAGTTGAGAGGATACCTGGGGCAAGAAGGAAAAACAAATCAGATTTGAAGGAAATAATTCATATTGACAATCCTGATGCAGAATGAAATTAGTGACCACAGTAGCTATGTTATTAACAGACTACTTTTATAAGAAAAAGTTCTAACAACTCATTTGTTTCTATTACATTTGTGAACAGCAGTACATTCTACTACAAGGTAGTTGATCCCTGCAGTGAGGGTTTTCTGAAGTCTAGTTTAAGGTTTCTCTCCAACAAGGGGTGAAAGGAGAGCAAGGATGGACAGAAAGACTTTGGAAGCAGGTTTTTGTACTACAGTAATTAAAATTAAAATGTGTATTTTTTTATATAAGGTGGTCTGTAGAGGGTGGTGTCTAATTTTCCATTGTTGATTTGTACTGTGGTGTCAGGGGCTAATATCTTTATGGCTGACCTAGAACAACATTTCCTCAACTCCCATCCCCTTTTACCCCTTCTCTACTTACGCTACATCGATGACATCTTTATGATCTGGACGCATGGCCAAGAAACACTGGAGACATTCCACAAAGATTTCAACAACCTACACCCCACCATCAACCTCAGCCTGGACCATTCTACATGAGAGATCCATTTCCTGGACACCACAGTACAAATCAACAATGCAAAATTAGACACTACCCTCTACAGAAAACCCACTGACTCATACAGTTACCTACATGCTTCCAGCTCCCATCCAGCACACACCATACGATCCATCATCTATAGCCAAGGCCTTCGATACAACTGCATCTGCTCTAATCCCACTGACAGAGATCAGAAACTTCAGGATCTCTACCAAGCATTTATAAACCTCAACTACCCACCCGGAGAAATAAAAAAGCAAATTGAAAGAGCCAGATAAATACCTAGAAACCATCTACTTCAAAACAGACCCAAGGAACCAACAATAGAACACCACTTGTCATCACCTATAGCCCCCAACTTAAACCTGTCCAACACATTATCAATAAACTACAGCCTATACTGGAACAGGATACCATACTCAAAGAGACTCTGGGAGACAGACCCATAGTCTCCTATAGACAACCACCTAACCTCAAGATGATTCTTACCAATAACCACAGGACATACCACACTAATACCAACCCTGGTACCTTCCCTTGCAACAAACCCCGTTTCCAGCTTTGTCCACATATTCACTCTGCTGATACCATTATTGGACCTAACCAAGTGAGTTATAAGATCAAGAACACATATTCCTGCGCATCCAGAAATATAATTTATGCTATCATGTGCCGAAAGTGTCCGTCTGCTTTGTACATTGGACAAACGTCTCAGACACTTTGCCAAAGGATCAATGCCCACAAAACAGATATTAGAGAGGATCACAAAGAAAAAACAGTTTCTTGCTATTTCAACCAGAAAGGACACAGTCTCAATGACTTAATTACCTGCATCCTGCTTCAGAAGCCTTTTAAATCTGCACTTGAAAGGGAATCCTCTGAACTGTCATTCATGCTAAAATTCGACACTCTACGCGGGGGTCTCAACAAAGACTCTAGCTATCTTACCCATTACAAAGATAGCTTCCCCAATTATCACCTCTAATACCATTAGCTCACAGACATTTACCTCCCCCCCCGCATCGCCCTTCTGTTCTGAAATTTGATTTGTCCTTTTCATATGTGTTCATTTTTTAAAATTGTATCCTTTAGTATATATGGTTGTGACTATTTTCTTCCACTATTTGATCTGAGGAAGTGGGTCTGGCCCACGAAAGCTCATCATCTAATAAACCATCTTGTTAGTCTTTAAAGTGCTACATAGTCCTGTATTTTGTTTCAGGGTGAAAAAGTCTGCTGTGGGAGCCTGCAGGAATGGTTAGAAAAGGGAGAGGAAAATGGAAAAAGGCTGAGTGCTAAGACCCAGGGAAGGCACTGCCTCCCCTTACCTCTTATATCCATCACTCATTGTAGAATGATGCTTGGGTTGGAGCCTTGGCTCAGAGACCCTGTGAGGGAGAAAGGGTCCCAGAGGCCAGACTCCGGCCTTGAGCACTAACATCTATGGCTCTGCAGCTCAGGCCCCACCAGCCTGAATCAGCTGACCTGGGCCAGCCACAGGTGGTGTATTTCAGTGTAGACATTCCCTGAGTGGCCTGATCCTGCCCTTGGGGAAGAATATAGATGTTTTGCTATTGGTTTCCATGGGAGCACGTGGGCTATTCATTTACATGAATACTTAGTTTGTGGAAATCTGGAATGTGATCCATCTCGCACTAGTTTGCTGCCCACAGGACATGGATGCTGCTGACTCCCACTGACAGTTCCTTAGTGCACTTTGATCCCCATTCAAGCACTCAGAATTTGCTAGTGCACATCAGCAGCCTCCATAAGGACACTTTGTCTCTAACTTTCTACACACAAAATGTTCACATAAACAAAGTCAAAGAATGTGAGTTTTGATATATTCAGTAGTGCTAAATGTAGCCCCAATGGAACAGCTATAATAACCAAACACATTTTCTTCAGTAAGAAGTCTTTGATAGGACAATGGGTAGTCTACACAGCAGGGCTAAAGTCAAATAAAGTTATGCAACTTCAGCTATGTCAATTGCATAGTTTACGTTTGAAATAGCTTAATTCGGCTTTTGGCGCTGTCTTCACAGCAGGAAGTCAAAGGAAGAGCATTCTTCCTTCAACTTCCCTTACTCCTTGTGAAATGAGGGTTACCACGAGTTGAAGAAAGAAGTTGTAGCTCGACGTTATTTTGAAATAGAGGCTCGTGTAGTCTTCCTTCCTTCCTTAACTTAAAACACTATGTTCTTTCAGAATGTCAAGTTACTCTGAAATAACACTGCTATGTAGATGTACCCAATGAAATTAATTACGGTGTATTTATTCTATGAACATGTACCACAACTGACACTGAACAACAATTATAATTGATAAAAAGGGCACAGTTCAGATCTAAATGCTTATTCAAATTCCACTAAAATCAATGGAAGGACTCCCCTTGATTTCACCAGGTTTTGGATCAGGCACTTAATGCAAAGAACAAGCAGAATAGCCTCTGTATCACTTATATCCCACAAAGGAGCTACAGGGCCACGTAAGGCTGCCTATGCAACACTGAGTGAGTTCCTGTACTGGCTCAACAAAAGCTAATGTATGAGCTCATGAAAGAAGTAGGCCAAGGGCAGCTCAAGGAGGAGCCCTGAGATTCATTTTTACAGAAGAATAGAAGAATAATACCGTATCCAATTAAAGCAACAGGGGAATGTAAGTAGGCAGGATGTAATTACCTACATTGGTATTTGGCCAGAACGGGCACTCCTACACTTGCAACAAGTGCCATAGGCTCTCTAATGACCACAAGTGGCCATAATCTTAGTTTGAGCACTTATCTGAAAAACAGCATTATGATTATTTACACCATGCTTGAGCACCATTTCATTACTGGGTCAGTGGAAGAATGGTGCTTACTAATTCACAAATACCAGTTCATACAATAACTTGGAATTTTCTTGGAGGTCTTCCACGCAAGTACTATAGGCCCAACCCTACTTAGCTTGTGAAATCTAATGAGATTACAGCCTTAAATGGCATGGATCCAGATAATATGCCTGTTTACATATGTTATTAAAATAAATCGCACTTTTAAATTATAGGAAGCAGTTCTGAAGTGAAATTAATGTAATTATACTGCATTGTTGTAAAATAAACTATTTTAGACAAAAGGTATTATATTTATGTTTTCTGAGGAACGAATCTTAAAATTGATAAAAATACTAAATTTGGTAGTTTTGATTATTATTGTTATTGGGTCTAGAGACCCAACAGAAATTATGGTTTGTACTACTAACTGTACAAACACATAGTTTTACGTATCTATTCCTAATTTACTCTATGAAAAGAATATACAAATGCAGCATCTTACATTTTCAGGTTGAAATCTCAACTCCAAAAGCAAGTTCATTAGGCTGAGTTCATTGATCTGTATACTTAAGGTACTTCATAGCTTTCTAGTCATACAAAGAAAGAATGAATGGGGGTTCTTTTACCAGGGTTATCAGATTTCAGGTATAAAAGGAAAGCTACCTGCCCTCTTCAGTAATTCTGCATATAGAGTTCAGCTGTGGGTTCAACAGCAGGTTATGACTGGCTAATTATTGTAAACTTGAAGTGCTAACTGTGCCTTTAAAAGCATTACATAACACATTGGGAGTTTTTTAGCTTCCCTTTAAGTATTTCGTAATGTAAAATATTATTTCCTTGTCCATATATTTGAAATCCAAACAAATATAAACATTTTTATATCCTTGAACATAATGCTTGATGACTCCAAATATTAGCTCACTTCTAATAAGTGGCAAGTTTATTTGGAGTGACTAGATTTAACACTGTAGCATAAAAACATGTCCAATGTACTCTGCCAAATACTGTATCAGAGGTGTCCTTAAATGTCTTTCATGCTTCCGGGTACAAGGCTCAGTTTTGTATTTTTGTGTAGGCAAAAGTACAGTTGATATTAATGGGAGTTTTGCCTCTTTCAGACCCCACTGAGATTGTTTTACAGATCTAAGGTCTGCATGGTCTTGGGAAGAAGGAATAGACTGAGCTTGCCCAGAAAAGGTAATCTATCCTAGATCATATTACAGAACTTCCCTCAGAGAATCAAAGGACAGCTGTGCTCAAGGGAAGTCTCTCAATACAGTTCCAATACAATCCTACCGGTACTTGAAAGGGGGATTCTTGGACCAAGAGGGGCTGCCAGGGCCAAAGTTGATGTGGGGGTACAGGATTTCCTTCAGATCCTCCAGGACTCCTCACATTTGAGGGTAGGCTAAATAGCCTTTACTGTGGGGTACTGTAGGAGATCCTATGTTTTGGGTTTTTATAAATGTACAGACAATATATAGGTTGAAATTATAGGTATTTCTGCTGATCTCTGAACCAGGGAACATCTTAATCTGTTTCATTAAACCATTAATGTGATCCATCTTCTAGTGCAATTTTTTTTACACTTTCCTGTGTTCAATTTTTAAGCAGTTTTACCTGAACTAACAGTTCCTTGGCATTTTAATGATTCTGAAAATTTTCAATGGTGTTTTAAAAGCTTCTTGCCCTAACATTTTCATTTGCATTTGCAACCTTACCTCTCCTCCAATTCATCAGCTGTTGCTCTCTGCCCACCACTGGCATCTCCCCCAAAAGTACTTGTAATATTCTAAACTCATGAGGAATATGAAACAGTACAAATAAATATTTTAACATCAAAATAGTTTTTCTGTCGTGTATGTGGCATAAACAAAATACATACTGTTATAATATAAAAATTTTATGGCACTTATTGGGGAGGAACTACATAACCAACATTCAATCATGTTCATTAGTCTGATGCTGCTTCCAGTGAAGTCAATGGCATAACATTGATTTAACTGCCAGTGTGATTAAGCTCATTATGCCATAATCACAAATGCAAATTCATGCCAAGATTGTTATAGTGTAGTAAAAACATCATGTAGTCTCTATGACTGCCATTGCAATATACTAATTTTTATTCAAGAAGAAAAGAATTGGTCTAGCTGCCAGAAGCTAATTCACAAATAAAAATTTCAGTATTTTTTTAATGCTTATAATAGGTCATAATTTCTGTTACAAAAGACCATATACCTTACTCTTACTATCCAATGTAACTGTATTCTTTTCTTCCAGAAATTTTGCTGGAACTCTATTCTTCTAGGGCTGTTTCTACACTGCAGGGTTTTTTCGAAAAAAGTAGTCTTTTTTCGAAAAAACTTCACCTGCGTCTAGACTAAATCGAAAGAATGCAGCTTTTCGTTCGACGGTAGTACTCCTCATTTCACATGGAATAATGCCTTTTTTCAAAAGTGCTCTTTTGAAAAAAGGCGCTGTGTAATGCAAACTGTGCTTTTTCGAAAGACAGCATCCAGACTGCCTGGGTGCTCTCTTTTGAAAAAGCGGCCTGCTTTTTCGAAAGTACTGGTTGCAGTCTAGATGCTCTTTTCGAAAGAGGCTTTTTTGAAAGTATCTTTCGAAAAAGCCTCTTTCAAAAGAGGCTTGCAGTCTAGACTTAGCCCTAGGGTAAATGAAGATTTAAGTGAATCTCAGCCAATTACAGCCATTTATTAGCAGGTGTATACAATAGAAGCAGGAAAGACAGAAACATAATCACTAAACTTGAAACCTATAAAATGAAAAATAGAGGTTCCAAAAATGATGCCAAAATGAGAGTTTTCAGAAAACCTGTCTAATTCATAGTGAAAGTTTGTTCCCCCCCTTAAGTGTACTATTCTACACATTTTTTAAATGGTGCCATTATTTCTGACCTTGTATGTTATAGATCCAGAAAAGGGAACTCAAGCTAATAGTTTATTTTCAGCACTTACTATTTGATGATATGCAGAAAACAATGCATGCAACAAAGGCCAACTATCAGTCCCTTTGAGAGTTTATTGTAAAGTCCTCTAGTTGTTTAAAAAGTACTTGCCCTGCTATAGTTTTCACTATACATTTCAGAATTTCTGAGGACTCCAACATGAGAAACATAGGTGTCAGTTGGAAGTTAACTGTTTAAATTACTTTCAAGCCATTTGGGAATCAGTTGTATAGTTATTTTAGGTAGGTAGTTCAGGGGGCAAATTTAATATTAAATAATGCTTTAAGTTTTGAAAACTAAAAGCATCTAGCTCAACAAACAAAGCCCAAAACTACTGCTGTTTCAGAGTAATCACAGAATCATAGAATACTAGGACTGGAAGGGACCTCGAGAGGTCATCGAGTCCAGTCCCCTGCCCTGATGGCAGAACCAAATACTGTCTAGACCATCCCTGATAGACATTTATCTAACCTACTCTTAAATATCTCCAGAGATGAGGATTCCACAACCTCCCTGGGCAATTTATTCCAGTGTTTGACCACCCTGACAGTTAGGAACTTTTTCCTAATGTCCAACCTAAACCTCCCTTGCTGCAGTATAAGCCCATTGCTTCTTGTTCTATCCTCAGAGGCCAAGATGAACAAGTTTTCTCCCTCCTCCTTATGACACCGTTTTAGATATCTGAAAACTGCTATCATGTCCCCCCTCAATCTTCTCTTTTCTAAACTAAACAAACCCAATTCCTTTAGCCTTCCCTCATAGGTCATGTTCTCTAGACCATTAATCATTCTCATTGCTCTTCTCTGGACCCTCTCCCATTTTTCCACATCTTTCTTGAAATGCGGTTCCCAGAACTGGACATAATACTCCAACTGAGGCCTAACCAGTGCAGAGTAGAGCGGAAGAATGACTTCTCGTGTCTTGCTCACAACACACCTGTTAATGCATCCCAGAATCATGTTTGCTTTCTTTGCAACAGCATCACACTACTGACTCATATTTAACTTGTGGTCCACTATAACCCCTACAACCCTTTCTGCCGTACTCCTTCCCAGACCGTCGCTTCCCATTCTGTATGTGTGAAACTGATTGTTCCTTCCTAAGTGGAGCACTTTGCATTTGTCTTTATTAAACTTCATCCTATTTATCTCAGACCATTTCTCCAATTTGTCCAGGTCATTTTGAATTATGACCCTATCCTCCAGATTAGTCGCAATCCCTCCCAGCTTGGTATCATCTGCAAACTTAATAAGCGTACTTTCTATACTGATATTTAAATCGTTGATGAAGATATTGAAGAGAGCCGATCCCAAAGCAGACCCCTGCGGAACCCCACTTGTTATGCGTTTCCAGCAGGATTGTGAACCATTAATAACTACTCTCTGAGTACGGTTATCCAGGCAGTTATGCACCCATCTTATAGTAGCCCCATCTAAGTTGTATTTGCCTAGTTTATTGATAAGAATATCATGCGAGACCGTATCAAACGCCTTACTAAATTCTAGGTATACCACATCCACCGCTTCTCCCTTATCCACAAGACTCGTTATCCTATTAAAGAAAGCTATCAGATTGGTTTGACATGATTTGTTCTTTACAAATCCATGCTGGCTGTTACCTATCACATTGCCACTTTCCAAGTGTTTACAGATGATTTCCTTAATTACTTGCTCCATTATCTTCCCTGGCACAGAAGTTAAACTAACTGGTCTGTAGTTTCCTGGGTTGTTCTTATTTCCCTTTTTATAGATGGGCACTATATTTGCCCTTTTCCAGTCCTCTGGAATCTCTCCTGTCTCCCATGATTTTCCAAAGATGATAGCTAGAGGCCCAGATACCTCCTCTATCTGCTCCTTGTGTATTCTAGGATGCATTTCATCAGGCCCTGGTGACTTGCAGGCATCTAACTTTTCTAGGTGATTTTTAACTTGTTCTTTTTTTATTTTACCTTCTAAAATTACCCCCTTTCCACTAGCATTCGCTATGTTAGGCATTCCTACAGACTTCTCCGTAAAGATCGAAACAAAGAAGTCATTTAGCATCTCTGCCATTTCCAATATTATATATAATATTAGAATATAATAACCATATTCCAAAAGGGTAAGCAACAGAATACAATGGCATTTCCCAGCTTCTACCCTTTTTTATAAGCGTTCAAATCCTCTATTGTTTTTATTGTTTTTTATTATTAATTGATTTGTACTGTTGGAGCTTCTGAAGTCCTGGTCAGGATCGGGGCTCTGTTATGCTACACACTGTGTAAACGTAGATGCTGAGTTGGTTCCTGATCACTTACAATCTAGGAATATTCCTCAGCAACCCTTCCACAAAATCTATATATAAGTACTTAGCATCATTATTCATTTTAGAGCCTGATCAAATGCCCATTAAAGTCAATGTAAAGCCTCCCTATAACGTCGGTTGAGATTGGCTCAGGGTTGTGTCTTTAATATGCCTCTTCCTTTGGAGTGGATGTATGTTTTATATATATATATAAAAACGGAAAGGATCGAAGTACAATACATGTTGATTGGAGTTGGGGCTTGCAATAGAAAAGCAATGCACTGTTTGATATATGAAGCCACAGGCTCAAAACTATAGATCAGACAGACACTGTTACCTTCCTATTTTAGGCCATTCAAAAAACTGAACTGTGCTGGTAAATCAAGAGATATGAAGTGTAAATGGGCAGTACGTTCTGTAATTTTCTTGTAGGGGACTCTTGCAGTGTGCTGCCAGCTTGTACCCTGCATCAAGAGTTAGTATGTATCCTTAGAGGTGACCTACTTTCACTGAATCAGCCATGTACATCTGAAATGGCTTCCCATCTCCTCCCTTTCAAAGGAAAAGTCTAAGGGTATGTCTACACTACCCTCCTAATTCGAAGTAGGAGGGTAATGTCGGCATACTGCACTTGCAAATGAAGCCAGGGATTTGAATTTCCCGGGCTTCATTTGCATGAAGCCGGCCGGCGCCATTTTTAAATGCCGGCAGTTCGAATCCCGTGCCGCGCGGCTACACTGCACGGAGTAGCTAGTTCGGATTAGGCTTCCTAATCTGAACTAGCTGTACTCCTCATTCCACGAGGAATACAGCTAGTTCGGATTAGGCAGCCTAATCCGAACTAGCTACTCCATGCCGCATGTAGCCGCGCGGCATGGGGTTCGAACTGCCGGCATTTAAAAATGGCACCGGCCGGCTTCATGCAAATGAAGCCCGGGAAATTCAAATCCCGGGCTTCATTTGCAAGTGCGGTATGCCTACATTACCCTCCTACTTCGAATTAGGAGGGTAGTGTAGACATACCCTAAGACAGCCAAACTACCATATAAGGCATAAGGCACTGTCTAAGTATAGTGCCTCCCTGAAATCCCATCGGGCTCTTCTCCAGCTGACTGCCCGACAGCCAAGAAGTAACAGAATGGGCTCTGTGACATGAAGAGGGTATTTCCTGATATACATCGCCAAAATGGAACCAAGAAAGGAACCCCTCAAATGAAGCTGTCTCAATTTACGAGAAGAGAACCACCAAGAAATATGTCCTTCCACAAGCCTTTGTTCCTTCAGCCATTTCCTATTGCCTCCATTTAATCCTAGGTCTGTTACACTAGGACTGCTATCTTGGTGGAGCTGCACCCATGGAGCTATGCCACTTCAGTGGGTCTGAAGAAGACACTCTATACCAAAGGGAAAGAGCTCTCCCATTGGCACAACAAGGCCATCTCTGTGAAAAGAGTAGGTATGTTAGCAGGTGAAGTTCTCCTGTTGTCATAGTGCTGTCTGTGTTGACACTTGCATCAGTGTAACACTCCTGAGTGACACAAGTTATGCTAAAGTAAAATGGTAGTGTAGACCTGACTCTAGTATCTCCTTACGTCCCTTCTGGGAGCAGCAAATGGTTAATTTCAGCTCTAGTTATGGAAAGCCCTTGCAGGAGAGGAGAGAGGCACAGAAAGAGTTGGAATGCTGCTTAGACCAAGGAACTCATGCAATTCTCCCTTTTCTGTGCTCCTCTGCACCTCCCAGTTACAAGGCAAGTGCTGGGCCCATCCTTCTTTTCTTCTGCATTAGTGTGTCATATCCAAGGATGCAGTCAGTTTCAATGCCCTTCTGACTTTTGAATGACCCGTACTCCTGCGTAAATGAGCCTGAGGAGTTAGCAGTATGTCAGACAAAGAAATGATAAACATCTTTAATAGGCTGCAGCTATACCATTTTCTAGGCATCATATCCTGTTCTGTGAGGTTGCGTCTAGACTGCAGGGTTTTTTTGAAAAAAGTAGCCTTTTTTTGAAAAAACTTCACCTGAGGCTAGACAACAGTCACGTTCTTTCGAAATTAAATCAAAAGAACGCGGCTTTTCTTTTTATGGCGGTAATCCTCATTTCACGAGGAATAACGCCTTTTTTCGAAAGTGTTCTTTCGAAAAAAGGCATTCTTGAATGCAAACAGTGCTTTTTCAAAACAGAACATCCAGACTGCCTGGGTGCTCTCTTTCGAAAAAGCGGCTCACTTTTTCGAAATAAGAGGTTGCAGTCTAGATGCTCTCTTTCAAAAGAGGCTTGCAGTCTAGACGTAGCCTGACAGCTTTTCCACTTCTAACTTAGTTTAAGAACATATTTATGTTTTGAGCTGTATTTTTTTAGTGTACTCTTTTTCTACTTTTGGGGCAGATAGTAGAACTATGACAACCTTGACATTTTAGATCGTCTACTCTGGAAGCATAATTATTTGTTTGAATTATTGATGATGTGAGTACCTAACTCATCTCTTGTACAAAATAGAAGAGAAAAATATCTGAATTGTGAAACATCAACAAGTGAGACCAAAACATGCAACTTTAGAGACAATTCATTCTGTCATCTGTTTATGTAGCCACGGTTGATGATAAATTAACTTCAGATTGGATATTAGAGATACATGAATAGAAATTGTGATAGTGTGAAATATATTAAAGTTTTATTGCCCTGAGCTTGAGATGACTGCATTATTTATGGGTAAGTTATGCAGATCCTTTCAAATCAATTGCACTGTCATGTATTTAGTTTGACACCTTTTTGATACTTTTATTGATTTCCCTCATTTTTTCTTTTTGAAAGAATTTAACTACCATGGAAACAATTGTTTCATTATTAGTGTTATCCACAAATGCAATGAAAAAAATCAGCATAAATTATAAACTGTGGTTTAAGTGATATGTAAGTTTATCTAATGGTTATCATGAGCAGATGTGGCATCATGGCTTCACTATTTACAATACCACAGCTATTTACAATGTCTGTTGATTATGTAAGTCATTACAAAGGAGTGCCAATGAAATCAATCTAGCATATCATGAATTAATATAAATTCTGAAATATGATGCATTTGTTATGAAATAAGGAATATTCTTGTTGCAGGTTTTTAATTGTAGCTATTTAAATGCTCTGAGAGAAGAAATTTGCATAAAGTTAATTACCATAATGAAATGCAAAAATGCAAATAAATTATCATAAATATATAAATGTTTCTATACAAGTCCGCCAAAAGTTTTTGAATGAGTCTGCTGGTCCACAGTATAAAAAAGGTTAGGAACCACTGGTTTAATAGATAAAGCTCAGGTGAGATAGTCAGTTCACTCATGTATATATAAATTCCTGAAGGTCAAAGACCTTTTCTTGTATTTAAGATGTTCTGTGCCATGAACAGTGTCAGCAACGAATGAATGTAATTAAACAACAATTTGCAAAAGTTTAATTACAGGGAGAAGCAGTGCTAAACTAATACAGCCTGACATTTTGCAGGTTTAAAGCCATACTCTCTGTTTCAAGAAAGTAGTCTGAAGTTGAATTCCACATTTGGGAAAATATAGCCATCTTAACCTGACAATAAAACCTAGGCAGGGTCATATGCACTAGTTCTCTGCGTAAGAGGTTGTTTCTTCAGTCAGATAAATCAGTCATAAAAGATCCTTGATACATCTGGGTGGAACTGTATTTTTCCCAGGATAATTAATGTTCTGTGCCAGTCACAGAGCAGTAGTGGAAGAAAGGAAGTCAGTCCACTTTGACTCCAACTCTAGAAAGCAGTTATGTTAATTGAAGTCAATGGTAAACCTCCTATTGGACTGTAATGGTGTTAGTGACTAAGGTCACATAGGAAGTCTCTTCTGGAGAGAATGCAAATCTTCCATCTCCCCATGCACCTTAAATGACAAGACTATGCATCCTCCCAACCCTGCAAAGGTAACTGACTTGTCTATAAACCTGGGTCAAATTCCTCAGTAAAAATCTTACACAAGTCTGAAGCCAAAACTTACCTTGTGTGAGTGGGCCTATCCAGAGTACATAAAAAAAACCTGTCAGTGGTTAAGAAAAATTTCAATATAACTACAGCTTTGGAATATATTTCAACAAGACCATACTCTTAAACTATTGCAAAAGCTATATACTTGCAGCACTGGACGTTTCCAATTTAAAATGTCCATGGAAAGCTAAGTCTAGTTTTGTAGTCTCAGGTCAGTTAGTATTCTGCAGTGTTATTCTGGAAACCAGGAACTGATTCTGACTCCTAGGTCTCCTCTCACATCTCTTGTGACAGTCAGGGCTGGGAAATTTGTGGAAGAAATTTATTATTTCATGTCATTTAAAAGCCGGATTTTGGATAATTAAAGAGGAGCACTAACAAGCTCTGAAAGGAATCCTGTCCTTTTCAACCGGAATGAAGATACTCATTACATTTAGTCTTGATGACAGGAGTTTGATGTAGGAAAAAACAGAATTGATCCTTAACATCCCTCCTCCCTCCCAATCAGGGAAATGGAAGATTCACTAGAGGGAAATTGGGGAATGCTAAATGTGACATAGATGCTGGTTTTCCTTAACTTCCATATTTAAATAGCATGCCCATGGAGTATCTCATCATAAAGATAAAATGTTGATGTTGGGCAATCCATATGTGTATCAAAAACCTAAATTGTAATGTGAGAAAAAGAAAGAAACTTACAGATTTATTCTTGCTCGTGAAGAAAAAAACAGGTCAAATATTTTTATAGTAGAACCCAATCAAGATTGGGACCACATTGTGCTTGGGATTGCATTCCCATATAATGAGAAACAATCCATACTTGAAGAGTTTACAATCTAATTACACAAGAGAAACAAAGCATGGGAAGTGGAACAGAATGCTAAGTACTTGTTCAGTGTTAGACAATAATTAAGTAGCAGGACTATAGCCATGAAGACCTTCTGATTCCCACATCAGTGCCCTTCGTCACTAGCCCATGTTGCTTCCCTACCGTAGTTACAAATACTCATTCTTTTATTTCACAGTTTGCCTACTTCTGAGTTGGAAGGTGATCTGGACCTCTACAAAATGCAAAGCTGTCCATCTCTGTAGTCCTTATTAGTCCTTATAGATGGGGGCCTGCAAGAGACCTTAAATGTTTTGCCTCTATAGGCTCTGTTTACAAAAACTTCTCAGAATCACAGATGCACTGGCTCTGAGAAAAACAAAAAACTGCCACCATCAAGTGATTTAAAAAAAAAAAACAGGGAGGAACACTTGAATTCCTTCCACAGGGATACCTCAAGCTCTTTTACCATAGGAGAGCTTGACAAAGCAAAGAAAATAAACTGCAGACTCTGGTAGCTGACCTCTTAGTCTGAGGCATGAATACACACGCACAGACAGACCTCCTGTTTCTTTCCAGGACACAAGACTCAAATCATCACCTTGATCATCATACTTGATAAAGCACTTAGTTGCTAAGTGTTACAGAGCAACTGAGTAAAACAAATTAAAATATAGAGAACATCTCTGGATGCGCTCTTAGTGAAGGGAAGGCATAGATTCACACAGAGAAGTTTAACCAGACAACCAAAACAAAGAGATATACCTTGATTGCAACTAAATGCACTTTCCCCTTTACTCATGATCCGTGCTGATTTGTCTTCCAAAGACCAGTTCACGCCCATGTCTAATATTTCTTATAGGCAATGTAATTGTGATTACTGCAGCTGCTCCCTCCTGCCCTTAGCTTAGAATTCACAAAGGAAGAGCAGACAAGGTATCTATATCCAGTTCAAATTTCAATACTATATCCTATTGGTTCTTCTAGCCTCCTGCCAACACCCTTACTAATTACCTGAATTTAACCCTTTAGTCACCGAGTGCTGGCTAGCACTCCTCCTATACATCACAGTCCTAGAGTGTTCTCCATACTTTCTTACTGTTACTAGTATTCCCTACTGTCATTATGTCCTGGGAATATACATTTGATAAAAATGTACAAGAGATCACCCCTAAAACACCATTCAAGCCATTTATGGTACAAACATTGCTAGTAGTTAAATAATCAACAATAGAGATTTTAACAGAGAAAGAGATGAATATACACACTCAATGCAGCAAAGAGTAATGGTAGCCGTACAGCCCATGACCTACCCTGATTAGCATCTCTTACAATCAAAACAGGTATGTAGACAGAAAATCAGTCAGTCCAATATAGCCTGAGCCATCACTGTAAAGACAGAGCAGCCACTGAGCCAGACCCTAAACCTAGGGGCTACGTCTACACTGGCCCCTTTTTCGAAAGGGGCATGCTAATTTTAAACTTCGGAATAGGGGAATCCGCGGGGGATTTAAATATCCCCCGCGGGATTTAAATAAAGATGTCCGCCGCTTTTTTCCGGCTTGGGGAAAAGCCGGAAAAAAGCGTCTAGACTGGCCTGATCCTCCAGAATAGGGCTTTATTCTGGAGGATCGGGCCAGTCTAGACGCTTTTTTCCGGCTTTTCCCCAAGCCGGAAAAAAGCGGCGGACATCTTTATTTAAATCCCGCGGGGGATATTTAAATCCCCCGCGGATTTCCCTATTCCAAAGTTTAAAATTAGCATGCCCCTTTCGAAAAAGGGGCCAGTGTAGACGTAGCCAGGCAGTTTCTGCAAGTGAGTATATTGGTCAGTGGCTCCCGCAATTCTGAAAGATATATACCCTATGCTCTCTTTACTGTTCCTACACAAATGGATGGGTTCTTCTGTCCTGAAGTAATATTTTACATATTTAATTATAGCAACGTTCACCTACTTCAGCATATAGAAACTAGAATGTGACTAGTTTAAGAAAAAAAGCTATGTTCTAATTCAAGTAAACAAACTCATAGTAAAAGACAAGTAAAGACAAAAAAAATTGTCTTCTCATGAGTGAGCAAGGTCAAGTTCAACCCTACATTCCCCCAGTTTTTAACCTGATTAGCCAACTTATGTGAAAGCTAAACACTGCCTTGTCTTCACTAGGATTTTACCTTGAGAAACTCAAGTTAAGAACAGACTTTTTTCCCCCTCAATGAATACAAGGCTGATAAGGCCCAGCCCCTCCACTATCATTGGAAGGAAAAATCTATGATAGAGCAGATGAATTTGAATGGCTTTTTGCTCCTCTCCCAGCCTAATTAGGGAGTAGAGATGGCTACTTTCTCATTGGCCAATTTTGGTTGGACAGATTCCTGGAGTTCATCACATGATAATCTTTAATTAAAAAATTAATTCCTGGAGACTGCAGGACAATGTTGGAGGGTTAGCAACTCTACCACTGAGATATTTCAGAGCCAGAGGAATTATCAGTGGCACAGCTCAGAAGAAAACCCAAAACAACCAACATTGACCAATCATGGCCCAGGAGAGGCTAGGGGCCTCTTTTTTCATTTCAAGGGAATCCCCAGTAAACCCAGAGCAGCTGGTTACTGCTGCAGCACCATGGGATTCTTTGTAGATGGTGGGAGACAAAAGGGATTAGAGAGAGAAATTAAATTGAATTACTTTAGCCAGATTTGCTGAACAATAGTATTTAAATGTACTCGTCCAGTCTGTCACTGGTAGTTCTTAAATCCTTTGTTCCAGACATTAATGTTGACTCTGTTTAAAAAATGTTGTATCCCAGTTAGCATACCTCTCAAAAAAAAATCTACTGCATCAGAAAAAACTATGAAGCTCAAACACTGTACATAATTTAATCAAAAGGAATGAACCAGCCGGTTCAGTAACACAGCTGGGCAATTCCACTGAGTCCTTGGATCATCTCAGAGTTGTGGGCATGAGATAGGGTTCTCTACAAATGGTAACTTAGAAGTCTTGTTAAAATATATCTATTAAATAACAAAACTTCTTAAAGATCTTTAAACAAGACATTGGAATGTTCAGAAAATATATTTTGTACAGGCATGTGCTATCACCAAGCAATACAAATAAAATAAGTGTACAATATTTTCTTTTACATTTGCCTCTTCTGTTTTTATAAAGGCTATGTCTTCACTGCCAGTTCTTTTGGCAGAAAATATGCTAATGAGTCGCAAGCTCATTGGCATATTTTCTGCCACTTCTTTTTGCTCAAAGGGTTTTTGCGCAAAAAGAAGCAGCGTGGACTTTTTTTGTTGCGCAAAAACTCCATTTTGTGTAAGATCCTTAAGCCTGTCTCAGACAGGCATAAGGATCTTGCACCAAACGGGCTTTTAGCACAAAAAAACCCCATCCACACTGCTTCTTTTTGCTCAAAAACCCCTTGTGCAAAAAGAAACGGCAGAAAATATGCTAATGAGATTGCAATTTATGCTAATGAGTTCTTCATTAGCATATTTTCTGCTGGAAGAACTGGCAGTGAAGATGAAGCCAAATAGTATTACCATTTCAGCTTGGAACCTTCATGTGGATCTCAATTTCCCCTATGAAAATAGTCTCCTCCAAAAAGTAAAACAGTAAAACGTCCTGTAAACTACGGAATATATGGAAAGCATGCAGTCAAAGTTGCCAGTTTCATCTAATTTTTGATGTGGCCAGTTACTATTTTGCATTTGTATAAATAATATGGTCCTATAGTAGTTTAGAGCCTCAGAAAACCCCTTTACTTAATTTTATGAAGGACAGGAGAGATGGCTTCAAACCAAGATCCCAGAGGTGAATGTACAACTAAAGCTATTCAACCTATCATTTCCTTTCTGAGAGATCATTTCCTCTTGACACCACAGTATTTGCTTTTGTCTTTCAACAAAAAATAGTTGAATCTCCATGCAGAGTGTCAGGGCATAATATATAGTGGGTTTTATAAAGCTTCATATTCTCCAAAAGGTGTTTTTCTTTAGCTTAAATTAAGAAAATTTACCACTTGTAGGTTTATTACAAAAATTCAAACAGTAAAATCAAACATGTTTAAACATAGACAAGTAAAGAAAGATTACTAGGATGTTTGCTCAGTTAGCTCACATTTCTTGGGAGCAGGGTTGGCTGTCTTTCATGGTCTAACCTGTCCTGAAAACTTCAAAAACATTTCTCAGTTACTTTTGGATGTGAAACAGTAAGTGCATTTTTGCAATCAGCAAAGAACTATGAAAAAACTCCACTGTATGAGCTAACAAAATGCTGCTATTTGATTAACAGCCTTCTGGTTATGATTATTCCTCTATTAACACACATCTACACAGATATCATGTCATAATTTAGTCTCATTTATTGCAAAAAGCAGAAAATTTTGCAAATGTACAATGATTTATTCAATAAAATAATTGCATCAGGTTTTTAAAATACTTTGTACCTACTATGAACCTATTTGTTACCTGGAAAATGCTTTTACAAATATTAAACAAAATGCAAAGGTCGAAAAACATGTCAGTATTATCACTGGATTTTCATAAGAACGGCCATACTGCGTCAGACGAAAGGTCCATCTAGCCCAGTATCCTGTCTTCTGACAGTAGCCAATGCCAGATGCCCAAGAGGGAGTGAACAGAACAGGGAATCATCAAGTGATCTCTCTCCTGTCATCCATTTCCAGCCCCTGACAAATAGAGGCTAGGGACACCAGTCCTACCCATTCTGGCTAATAAGTATTGATGGAATACATATGAGTACTTTTAAGCACCAATAGTTCCATTTACTTCAAGTTAAGTGGAGGTAAAATTAGGCACATATTTAAATGCTTTGTAGGATTAGGGTCAGACAGTTAAGCACGTTGCAGGAAAAAGCTCTTAATGCCTAGATAGATAATAAACTCTTTACAGATGGGAATACTGAGGCAAAAAGAGATCAAATGACTCATTTAGGGTCACAAAGTAAGCCCCTAGAAGATCCAGGCAGCTATACAACACAACTACTCTAAGTCCTAGTTTGGAGCTGTGGCTACAGCCCACTCCACTTTTACAATGATGAAAGGCAAATTACAAAATACTAGTATGAATAATTTAATTTTAACTTTGACTATTTTTATGTCTTAACATAGTTGAATTATAGGCAGGTTTCTTTTAATAGGTTAATGCTGATAAAATCAAAACAAAGCAAAAATTTGAGAACTGTTTATAACATATATACAAAATACTTGAATTTTACATTTTCCTGCAGGATATACATTTATTTGCAGAGGCAGCTTAATTAACTGGCAGCTGGTTACAGAAGACACTGACAGTTTGGGTGCCTGAGCAAATAGCTTGTGACTGCTAGTGAATTTAGCATTACTTTCCATATGAATCTCTTAATAATCAGGGCACCAGAACTGACCTATTTTTCATGCAATTCTCAGTGATCTACCATATCAAGGACCAGATTCAGATATGCTTACACGGAGTAGTAATTTACATTAGGAATATTCCCACCGATTTCAATAGGATTACATGTGATGGAGTAAGATATAAATCAGCAAAAGGGTATCAGAATCTGGCCACAAGAGCGCAATAATGTAAAATATCTCTTAAATCCTACATTCCCTTCCTCATTAAAGATATTAACATCACAGCACAACATCTGTATATGGTGGCATTTCATCAAAGATGAAGCTTTGCAAAGAGAAAAATGAACCATCTACAAACACCCCTCTACACTGCAAATCTGATGGGAGAAGCCCTAAAAGTGTTCTATCCCTGCACCTAACAAGTCTGAAGCTGCGATTGTCTGGAAAGGGTGCAGCCTCCATGGCAGAAGACAGCAAAGAAGTAGTGAAGAACAGCAGTAGAAGCATCCCCTGACAGCTGTAGTATATTGAAAATTATAAAACCAACAAGCTGTCATTTTAAATCCTAAGGATTTTCCTGGGCCTGCATGTACGCAAAAGGGCTCTGTATAGAAGTGTGTGATCAGAGTCAGTTTGGCAGACAGTCAAAGGTTGGGTGAATTTTGCTTTCCTGTTTTAGGGAACTAAATTGCCTAATTTTGTCTCTCTGTTTTGGGAGGAGGGGCAGATTTTCACCCCACAGAGAATAAGGTAGGCAGAATTCAATTATCTACATCATAATTTGACCAGAGCACTGGAATAGCTGTGAAAAATGCAATTAAAGAATTTGCTTTTCAGTATCATTCTTACCCAAAGCCATGTATGTATATATGGGCTACATTTAATCATTGTGTTAGTAAGGAACACAAATAAAATAAAATTAATAGAAGCCACAACTATAGATGCAGTTGGTATCACAGCAGCTACATGAGCTGCTTGTAGTTAGCAGGCTTGCGTGTGTTTCTGAAGGACCCATCCTTAAGTCTTTACTCATGCAGAACTCTCATAGTCAATGGAAATTTTGCTTCAGTAAGGGCCGCAAGACACAGATGCATGTGGTCTTTGTTACAGGCTTAGTTGAGGAATTTGATCACTTCACTGAAGTGACACATTTTGGCTCTAAAAGGTGACACACACACTTGACAGGGAGTTGCACTTATCTCAGTCACAGTAATGATTCTCTTCATCTACTGAAGAACAAGAGGCAAAGAAGTGGCCAGCTAAAAACAGGAGTAAAATTCATTGAAGTCAGAGAGTTTTGCCAATAACTTCAGTAGGGTTAGGAAAAATATAAAGAAAATACAGGGTCATAAAACACTTCAGTTCATAAAAATAGGTATCATACACCATCTGTCTATTAAGGTAACTAACCTGCAAGCATGCTACCATTAACTAACACCCAAACCACTAATTCATGTTATGTACTAGTTATGCTGCACAACAATGCTATAAACTTATAAATGAAAATAGGTTGCGATATACAATAGTGTACAACTATATGGTTAAACCTGTTATGAATTTTGCACGATGTAAAGGATATATTTCCATTAGTTCCATACTTTTGTCAGCTGTCAATTACTGCACATCCCCCCCAAGAGCAAATGGAGGAGGGGCCAAGAGTGTCACAATTCTTTCCCAAAGCTTCTTTTGGGGGCAGTATGTGTATGCACTGCCCCACGCACAAGGCCAAGGCTCACTTCAGCCCATAAGCAAGTCTTCATTGCCCTCTGCCCCCAGACTTCGTATTTTACCAATTTAGGACTCAAATCCTGCAAACACTGTTGCATGCCCAGAATTCCTTTCAAAATCTTCAGTGGGGCTACTTGTGTGAATTAGTCTTTCCAAAATTGTAAGCTTTGGGGGCCAGGATCTGGTGTAGTGAAGGTGCCAGGCACAAGGTTGGCACAATAAAATGAAATAATTCATAGCTCATATATAGTGCTTCTCATCAGTACCAATTCAAAGTGATTTACAAACAAGAACAGTGTCATTATCCCCAATTTACAGATGAAAAATGGAAACACAGAGAGGTCAAAGCTTTCCTAAGGTCACCCACCAGACCAAGTGGATGAGCCAGGAACGGAGTGCAGGTCTCCCAAGCACCAGACCTGCATACTAGTTCACACTGTAGATAAACTCTAAAAGATCTTCCCCAGAAATCTGCCAAATACTGTAATATGTTTGCTAGTTTTCAGTTATAAAATGAATGACTACAAGAATTGTGCTAGATTATGGAGCAATATGAAGTGAAATCAGATGAAGATTTTTTTAAATTAAATTTGCCGTGAACTTTTAAAAATACACACTAACTGAACATTCCATTATATCTAAATATTAGTGATACATCTTGAGAACAATCACATTAATAAGAAATCCTGTTAAAATATTTTCCCACCAGATAGACCCTCTAGCTGGGGACCATTTCAAATAATGGTTTTACTTTTTAGTAATGATATTCTTAGTAGTCTCATTGTTCAAAACTGGTCCCACAGATATCTAATTTTTAGTAGGATAACACACATTATTTGAACATATCAGAATTTTTACCAGAAAATTTCCATCTTACTTAGCAGACTTAGGGGAACTATGCCACCATATGTGATTTCTTACATTTTCTGACTACTGTATTCTAGAGCTAAATAAACTTTGTCACACCAGCCTTATCCGTGACAGATTTCAACTGCCTGAGGGTGTTTACGGACCAGAAACAAGAAGTCTGTTTTAACTCATCAGAAAGTGAGCCTAATGAATAGGCTTAAATCCTCATCTATTTACTGGTATTTTATTATTTGTTAAATTGACTCTTGGTCATTCTTATTATAGCAGTGTGGTTCTCACCACTATACATTAGCTGACAGCCTATCACCATTTCCATTAGAAACTGTTTTTTTTTGAGACATTTGCAACTAGGCTGTGAAAATTCACTGTAGAAATACACCCTTGGAATACTATTTCCCAGATGTGGTCTGATGCATTAATTTTTAATATGAATGTGTATGGGAATTTGGTACTTTCATAAATGAAGAATTTTAATAGCCTCATTTAAACCAGATAGATACTGTGCCCATACTCCCCCCCCCCCCCCCCCCCGCCATGCTTTTTAGTGAATTCACCTCAGACCTGATATGCAATGTTGCTGTTGATTCAACTGTGGACTTTGTTTGAACAAAGATAGGTTGTGTGTTGTACACAACTGTTTTCTAGAAAGTAGGATCTGGGCTATCTACAGCACTGTATGAAGAAATTAATCTTCATTTAAAAGCTAGTCATTTTTAATTACAATACTATTTATTTCCTATACTGATCACTATAAAATATTTGTGTGTTCACTGTCTTCCTAAAAACGTACAGACAGCAATACAATTCAAAACCTGCTGCTCTGTTAGGCTATGTCTAGACTGCAAGCCTCTTTCAAAAGAGGCTCTTTCGAAAGATACTTTCGAAAGAGCCTCTTTCGAAAGAGAGCGTCTAGACTGCACGTTGAACTTTCGAAAAAGCGGCTTGCTTTTTCGAAAGAAAGCATCCAGTGAGTCTGGATGCTCTCTTTCGAAGAAGCCCTATTTACATTGAAGAACGCCTTCTTTCGAAAGAGGAACTTTCGAAAGAAGGCGTTCTTCCTCGTGAAATGAGGTTTACCGCCATCGAAAGAAAAGCCGCGTTCTTTCGATTTAATTTCGAAAGAACACGGCTTGAGTCTGGACGCAGGGGAAGTTTTTTCGGAAAAAGGCTACTTTTCCCGAAAAAACCCCTGAGTCTGGACACAGCCTTAGTCAGAGTCAAGTGATTACTCTTTGGCCTGACCCACAACTGTGACAGGAGCATAGAACACCCAGGGTGGGGCACAACAAGAACTAACCATCTAGCCAGCTGGAAACTGGACTTATGTTTGCTCACCAGATCCATAAACATTAGTACAAGGCCAGTTCTAATAGTGCTTCCAAATTTGGGAAAAGAGGGACTTATTGGTCACACTTCTCTAGCTCTATGACAGTGATATGAACCCCTTTGGGGAACTGAGACATTTTCTACTTTGCGAAGAACCTGGGTGGGATAAAACCTGGGTCCCACCCCCCTCTTGTTTAAGAAGAAACCTCTAACCACTATAAAGGGAATAAATTGCTCCCGAGAGAAGGTACATTCTTCCTAGAGCAAATGGGGGACAAGAGTCACAATTCCTTCCCAAGCCTCCTTTTGGGACAGCACATTTATGCAGTGACCCATGAGCAAGGCCAAGCCCATAAGCAAATAGTGATGAAATCTACAATTCATGTTTCCTTAACTTTGTTAGAAAAAGAGTTTTATGTTTCAATTAAAAGAAAGGAGGGGGGTGGAGCACTGCTGTGAATGACACTGACCCTTCTTTACTATGGTTTATACTAAACTCAGAAGGTCGGCTTAAGATACACAACTCCGGCTACTTAAACAACATAGCTGGAGTCAACATACCTTAAACCGAGCTTTGTGCTGTCTTCACAGCAGGAGGTCAAAGAGCGCAAATGCTCCCATCGACTTTCCTTACTCCTTGCGAATTAAGGAGTACTGGTGCCAACTGGGGGTACCCCCAGCATTCGATTTAGTGGGTCTTTACTAGACCTGCTAAATTTAATGCCAGAAGATCGATCTCTGGCACTGCAAATGCCTAACCCAACAAAGCACAGATAGTATTATAATAAAAATAAATACAGTGATGGTAATAGAAGTTATTATGTGGCACAACTAAGGAAGTATATACTTTGGCAGAAAAAAGTGAAGGATAAAGAAAAAACATGTAAGTATACATGGCTAAATAAGTAAGTAAAGAGACAAAATAACTGCTAGGTTAAAAATTCAACTTCAGCAGTCAGAATATTAGAAGAAAGTTTTATGGATCCAACTGTACAATCTTTGCTTAGGTGGCCAGTTTACTCCCTGGCATATAAGATGAATCATGGCTTCACCCTGGAAGTTTAGTTATGCATAGTCTATCCTTGACTGACCAGTTGTGAGCAGTAGGAGATCCGCCATGTATATTAGGCAGTATCTAACCCACATTTTGTAACTGCAGTCCATGGACTATAGTTCAAAATGCAATTTGACCCTCTTCACAGAATGAGTTTGACCCTTTTGCTGCCAACTTTCTTTACAAAAATACTACTCCTCTCCCCCATACCATTTTTAAACCTTCAAAACTGCTAGCACAAGCTTACACCACTAATTTCAGTGGTACTGGGGGATTAATTTAGCAGACTATGATTTTCATTACCTCTTTTGTGATTTCCTTTTAATGCTGATCATTATTTTAGTAGCCACATTTTAGATGTTAGTTTCGATATTAGTAATTCAAATGGCATGGTTACCTTTAAAATATTTACAAATCTATTTACAAGTTTCCAATTTTACTGCCAGTACGGCACTTTGTGCGAGGGCTCCAGAACCCTGCAAACAGTCTAAATTTGGTGGCCTTGCAGATATGCTGAAACAGACATTTCTTTGGCAGAGATTTTTGAAAAAGCTGAAGCTATGCATACCATTACATTATTGTAATGTATAAGTACTTTCACAGGGAGACAATACCAGGTACTTAAAAGGCTTTTTAATCTAAGAGAGAAAGTTATAACAAAACCATTGTCTGGGAAGTTAACATTTACCAAACTCCAATGATAACTTAGGAACTTATGGTTAAATGGAAGGATGATTAATCTTTGGAACAAATTACCAAGGTAAGTTACAGATTCTCCAGCTCTCGCTGTCTTCAATTCAAGACCTGTTGCTTTTTTGGAAGTTATGTTTCAAAGACAAGTTATTGGGCTCAGTTACTGGGTTCTGTGGCCTGTGAATGTGGGAGGTCAGAATAATGGTGCAATGGTCAGTTTTGATCTTTACATCTATTAATCTATTTCCACAATGATAAGCAAATGGAAAAGAATGTTTGTAACTGACTGGTTACATTCCTGTTTGTATGGTCATTTTAATGTGTGCTGGGATTTCAGTTATAATAATGTGTTAAGACACTAGGCTATATCTATCCAGCAACATTTTGAAATAACTAGTGTTTCAAAATAACATAGTCTGTGTCTACACAGCCGGCAGTTATTTTGACATAATGTTGAAATACTGTCAAGCAGGAGGACTTCTGTAACCTTAATTTTATGAGGAGTAAAAGAAGTCAGAGGACGAGCGCTCTATTTGAAATAAGTACTGTGTAGAAAACACCAAAACTTGAAATAAGCTATTTTGAAATAAGCTGCAATTGAAGTAGCTCAATTTGCATAGCTTATTTTGAGTTAAGCCCTGCTGTGTAGACACACCCCTAGAGCTAGGTATAGCATCTTTTCATATTTAAATCTAAATAAAATATGTGGTACTCATGTTAACAAAAAAACCCATCTAACACAGAACCTGAATATAATAACAAGAGTAGCATATCAGAACAGCTGCCATTTTAATTGGCTGAGGATACAGAATAAGAGTGACAACAGAATTCTTTGACTGTAAGAGTTAAATCAGAGACATTTTAATAACGCTGTTCTAATGGGATTTTTTTAAGTTGGCTAAAACCTATTTTGTTACAGAGGCATTGACAGCAACACCATACCATAGTTAAGGCTGCATCTTGAAATGTACTTAAAATGATAATGCATAAAATACAGGGGGATCAATTAGTGTAAAATTTTACACAGGGTTAATTTTTTGCCCTCCCAAGGGATGCCAGCTGATGGGCATGAATACAAAGATTAATTAACAGAAGAGCTGAAAACTGACTCTGACATTGTTTAATATTTACTTCTCATTCCTGCTTCAACATGCTTTCCCTTATGTTCAAGGTGTCTGTCCTTAGTGCCACCCATGATGGAGGTGTATTTAATATTGCAAGGTTCAGCTCTAAGATGAAGGAAATCAGAAAGGACCAGTTTGCAGATGACACAGCCCTTGTGGCTTACAGTGTTGATGCTCTACTTCATCTTATTTTCTGGTCTATGCAAAATCATTGGACTAGAAATTTTGAAGAAGACTGCTATCATGTACCAAGGCTCTTCAGAACTAGTTCCAGATACCAATGGTATTCATCTGGGTGGTGTTGACCCATTTTGCTATCTTGGCTCTACTGTTACCAGCATTGTAGATTTTGACAGTGAACTCACTAGTAGAATTGGCAAAGCAACCAAGGAACTTTGGTCTTTTGCATGACAGAACCTGGAACAATAACAAATTGTCAGAAAAAGTGAAAATCCATATTTATTGGGTCATGCCTTTTATTCACTTTTCTATATAGCTGAGAAACATGGGTGACTTACACTAAACATACCAAAAGACTAAATGGCTTTCATATCAGATGCTTGCATATAATTCTTCAAATAAGATAGCAAGACAGGGTGACAAATGGGGAAGTGTTAAATCATGCTGGTATGTCATTCATGGGGACATTGATTCGTAAGGAAAGACTAGATGGCTTGGACATGTCAAGCAAATGATAGATTACAAGATCCTAAAGAGTGTATGGTGTTCTGAAGCTCAAAGGATCTAGAAAGAGAGGCAGACTGCTGTACATATTTTAGGATGCTTGTAAAGACGATTTAGTATTCTTTGGAATCTCAGTGGATGATTGGAAAAGGAGCATAGAATGTTGCTTTGGTTGATGGACTCAGTTTGTAGATGGAGCAAAGTGGGAGTGAAGTGGACTGGATCAAACTTTGAGGATTGGACTTCTTTATGAGGAAAGAATCTGCTGCATGGATTCAGAGCATTGCTAGTGTGTGGGTATTCTCTACCTGCGGCTGGGACTCTCTCTTACGCATTGGACTCAACAGCCAAATAACTCATCTGCATATACATCATACTGTGAAGAGTGATGGTGCCATTGACTGATAATTAATAGAAGTTACAAAATGTATCACTGTAAATTAACAAGGCAAACAGAGTGGGAGTCAAGGAGCATTATTCTCCCATTTTAGAGATTAGGACTAAGACACAGGCATTTGCTCATTGCCAAAGGGGAATTCTGTGGTGCAGCCAGGAATTAAACTCCTAAGTCCTCACTACCTTATCCACAAGACCATCCTTCGTATTTATTATTAGTAATTAGTCTATACAAAACTCAACCTGGCCAGAAAGAAAGGTACAAATTTTAAAAAGTTTCATTTTATTTATTTTACTTTACCAATTGCAATATAATAGGCTGAAAACTTGAGACAAACACCACAGAATGACATTTGTTTAAATATAGCAAGCATTGGGGTTTTTTATTTGCTATTAGTTTCTAAGCCTTTAGACACAATTGGGTCATATTTTCAAGTTTTCTTTGTAACCAGGACAATCAGAAACTTAAAAAAAAATATAATATGAAAATTGTGATTCTCTAGGAGCTGGGGCTTTAAGAAACTTCAAATACATCAAGACTCATGATAAAAAAAATCAAGAAAGTTAGCAACGCTGTTGTATCAGGGTGCGTTCACAGAATACCGGAGGTGAAACAAGCGGGTGCAAGAGCTGGATGAGATGCAGCAAAAGCCAGTAGGGAGCTATTTAAAGAGCTGGCCGGGACCCAGGTTACAGTAGGACACTACCTGTAAGACATTTTAAGTTACTTTCACCACTGCAGAATACCTCTTGGGATTGTTCCCTGGTGTGCTGACTATGCCACTGACACCACCTTCTTGCTTTCTGGCGCTCCCCACCATCTTGTCCTGCTGGGCCAGATTCTCTGGTCTCCCTAAGACAAGGCACAGATCTGGGGTAACCCCACTTCCCCACCCCCATGAATCTGTCTTTCTCTATGTAAAAGTTTTACACAAAGAAAGCTCATGAGGATGTTCACTCTCTTTATCAATGAAAGAGAGATATGCGCATTAGTCATTCCGCCTCCCCCCTACCCTGAGGTAACAATTATTTACGCCAGGTCTGGTTGTATTTAATAACAAAAACACTTGTTTACTATCAGCAGATTTAATTGTTTGCAAGTGAAAACAGACAGATCGAAGTAATTTACTAAGTTACAATGAAGAGAAAATGCACAGCTAATGCTAATTCACTAAAAAACTTATTGCAAGCATATTCTTACCCTAAAGAGCTGTTCTTGTTCTAGGTACAATCTTCAGGTCAGAAGCACCCTCTTTTAACCTGACATGGATCTGAATCCCTTTGTATCCTTCCAGGATTTTCTTGACCAGCCAAAGACCGATAGCATCCCCTTGCTTAAATAGCTTTCTCCCTAGGGCAGGAATCTTTTTGTTCTCATAGACTCATAGACTTTAAGGTCAGAAGGGACCATTATGATCATCTAGTCTGACCCCCTGCACAGTACAGGCCACAGAATCTCACCCACCCCGCCTGGAATAATCCTCTCACCTATATCTCAGATATTGAAGACTTCAAATACTTTGAAGACCCCAAAATGCAGAGAATCCTCCAGCTGTGATCTGTACCCCATGCTACAGAGGAAGGTTTAAAAATAGGAACTATATTAGCAATTCTCCAGTCAAATGGTACAACCCCTGAGTTTAGAGATTTATTAAAAAATTTTGCTAATGGACTTGCAAGTTCATGTGCCAGTTCCTTTAATATTCTTGGATGAAGATTATCTGGGCCCCACGATTTACTCCCATGAAGCTGTTCAAGTTTGGCTTTTACCTCAGATATGGTTCTACATTCCCCCTTGCATGAAAAACTACCTGGGTCAAAAATGGAATCCCAGGACCAGGTGGTATGGTCACATGTCTTACTAGTCCAATCACCTTTGGACTTACAGGACAATAAAAGCCATTTACAAGTCATGAAGTTGACCACCAAAGGCTTTCAGAGCACCACCAATGGTCTCATTAGTACATTTAAAACTATAAACAGCCTCATAATTCATATTTCTAACTTTATATACAAGAATGATTATGCAACAAAATGTGATATAAGGACCCAGAAGACTGTCATGTTAAAATAGATACATTACATGAGGTATTTTGTCCAAAAGCATCTCCACATTATGTATATTTTTATTAAAGAGCCAATTTTCAAAGAGTATGGGGGGGAGGCCTGTCACAACTGTTATAGCCCTTTTATGACTGGATGGAATTAACTTTTCTCCACCATTGTGTCTTATGCACAAGAGTCAGGCATAATTGCTATCCCTGTGCTTGATGAAGAGGAGGGACTTCTCCTTCTAGTGCCACAGAGGAAACAAGACACCTAACAGACAGGAGTGAGGCAAAAACAAGCCATTCCTCACTCCCTTTCCCACACACTGAAAGGATGATGCAGAATTACACCTCTTTTATAGACCAAGGAGTTCAGATTGTTCTTTCTAAAGCACAACTGTGGTAAAGGGGTTCTCTCACTGCAGGATCACTTCCTCGTGGCCAGATGTGATACAGCAGCATTCTCCCACTATTACACTTCCTGCTCCTACTCATTCCATCCCAAAGGCTGGCCCAGCAGCAGCCAGTTCACACCTTCTAAGTACTGCCAGGAGTGTTAATTTGCCTCTCAGGCCCACATTAACCCCTTCAGAGCTGAGTGGGATAAACACCCCATCACGTGCTCTCTCTGATGCAGCACAGCTGTGCACAGGTCCTGTACGGGCCAGAACTTACAATCTTGGGTATTACATTGTTACCATTTTCCTTCAAGAGGGCCCTTCCTTCTTCTGTATACATGACATAATTAGTATTAGCATTAATGGGATCTGCTTATTTGGTTGAGAAGAGAGGATAAATCCTCGAAAATAGTGAATATAATAGCTGAGATTGCTTTCTTTCAGATATGAGAGTGACTGAGGATGAAATGCTAGTTTTCATCTATTAAATCAGGGAAGAAAACCAACTACTGGTTTCTGTGTACAGAATTCTGTGTGTATTTACAGAACAGCAAGCAAACGTTTACTTTTCATTGCTTAAGTATCCTGCTACTGGATTTTTATGTGAGTGACAGAAGACACAAAAAGGAAAACACGTTGTTGTCATATGTTATTACAAGTCTAAATTGACACTGACATGGCAACTGCAGCTCAGTTATAATAAGAGTTTAATTTTCATGCTTTCCTACAAATAAGAAAACAATGAAGCTGTTTTCAAGCTTCAGATGTTTGTCCTTTATACAGAAGTTCTGTTGCTGTATAATCTTTCCTGAAGCCCATGGTGATTTCCTCAACAAGAAAAGTTCTTCATATAGTCTCATCAGAAACAAGAACTGTCATAATTCTGATTGTCAGGATCATCAAAATTAATTACAACTTCTAGCTGTGACAAAGACTAAAATAGCAAGAGCTGCTGGTGATCCAAAAACCACTCACAGCATGTCCAAGCTAGTATTTGGCAGAGTGCATATGCAGCTTAAAAAAAGAACATAACCCTTTAGGCCTATGCAAGCAATTAAGCTCTTTGTGGAAATGTCAGCCCATAAGCATGAAAAGACCTTCCAATTGTTTAGATACAATTTTCCTCTAATTAGTGAGAACTGATTTTAATTTTTCCCCTTCTTTTTTCAAGTAGGACCAGATGGGCTTAAGTTTAGAGGGCAGCTGTTCTATTAAAAAAAAGTAATTCTTGCTAAGTCAGACCCCATGATTCTTATATTGAGGGGGTGAGTAAATGCCAATCAGCTTAGCAGTATTTAAAGATACGTAAGGAACTTAGCCTGGGAGCTCTGCTGACGATGTTAAACAAGAAGACATTTCCAGAAGTGTCTGTCAAAGTATAAAAATAATCAGAGATTGATTGCACAAGTTACTGACACTTTAGTTGGTGTACATGTTGGTACAGTTTAACAGCCCTGTACTAGACTTCATTTCATTGTTGCATTGCTACTGACTAAGGCACTATAGCTGGTGATTAGCTGATTAAAAATACATGACATAACAAGGTAAGGCTATAGCTACTTCAAAAAATTTGATCTACAGGATTTATTTCCATCCCCTAATCAATTGAATTACTATCCAGAAATTAATTTTTTCCTTCCCTGTGACATCTATTCAGAACACATTGGCTAAATTCTGCCTCAGTGTCATCACTGTAACCCCAATGACTACACTGAACGGAAAATTCAGTTCAAAGCTTCACAGTGACCCTAATGCTGTCATTGTGAATGACAAAACATGTCAATGGTATCATGAGCTTTTGTGGGCACAAACTGAAGAAGTGGGTTATGCCCACAAAAACTTATGATACCATCTACATGTTTTGTTAGTCTTTAGAGTGCTACTAGATTATTCATTGTTTTTAAAATTTTTCTAGTTACAGACTAACTTGGCTTCCCCTCTGAAGATTGTGAAGCAGGACTGGTTAGTACAAAGAGAATGCTTAGAATCTAATAGTTAATGTAGGAGACTAAGTAATTGCTCCTGGAATTTTTTTCCAATTCTGACTTTCTGTAAAACACTAAGCAAACCACTGAATTGCTGTATGCTTCAGTTTACCCACAAGTAAACTGGGAAAATGTTTATCTATGCCAGGGCTACTCAACTTTGGAAGCCCCAGGGGCACAATGATTCTCACAGCAAATGCCAAGGGCCGCAACTTAAGTGTGGTTGCATATACATGCATATATATATGTAAATAGCTTCTTTCACACTGATGGGCATGAATACAAAGATTAAGGCAAAACTACACAATACACAGGCCTATTTATGTCAGTTCTGCTGATATCCATAAAATGCAGTATTTACTAGATTTCCACCCACATGACAGCTCTTTTAAAGAGCAATGACAGTCCAGGAATTTAACTACTAAAATGCATATCAACAGAAGACCATTATATGGACTACTTTTTGGTTTTGGTTCCCACCCACGGGCTGCATGTTGAGCCACACATAAATCCAAACCACACCGCAGACCACAAACAAATGGGCCACGGGCCACATGCATCCAACGTGCCACATGTTGAGTAGCCCTGATCTATGCCATGGGAGAATGGGGAAGCTAAACTAATGGTCTTTCTTTGTAAGACACTTAAGAATCCTAGGCTAAGAAGGTACTTATATCAATGCAAAGTAATGCTATTAAAGACTGGCTCAGCTTTTATAGTAAGAAAACAAATACATATGAAGGAATTAATCATTTTATAACCCCATTTTGTTTAATTCTCAGTGTATTTTATGCACTGTCCTGCACTCTTCATAGAGGAGTCAAATTTAGGAATATATTTTGCATTTTTAAATCAAAGTTTGATGCTTCATAGGATAGTAAAATATGTTTGCAAACATTTTAATTCTCCTGATTTTACATTATATAACTGACAACATTAAATGATCTGGACAAGTCACTTGCATTCTCTTTGCCTCTGTTTTTTCTGCCACCTTTTTCCTGCCTTGTCAATTTGGAGCTGTCCATAAATTATTTAATCCATGGTGGGTAGGTCCTTAATTCTGTGTGTTTGTTAAAGGGGGTGGGTGGGTCTTAAAAATGATCAGGAATTGTGTAACATAATTTATGGACAGCATCCTTTAGATTGTGAACTCTGAGTTAGGGACTACATGTTACTTTATTCATCAGATATAATCACAGAATCATAGAATCATAGAATACTAGGACTGGAAGGGACCTCAAGAGGTCATCAAGTCTAGTCCCTTGCCCTCATGGCAGGACTCAGTACTGTCCAGTCCATCCCTGATAGACATTTATCTAACCTGCTCTTAAATATCTCCAGAGATGGAGATTCCACAACCTCCCTAGGCAACTTATTCCAGTGTTTAACCACCTTGACAGTTAGGAAGTTTTTCCTAATGTCCAACCTAAACTTCCCTTGCTGCAGTTTAAGCCCATTGCTTCTTGTTCTATCCTCAGAGGCCAAGTAGAACAATTTTTCTCCCTTCTTCTTATGACACCCTTTTAGATACCTGAAAACAGCTATCAGGTTCCCCCTGAATCTTCTCTTTTCCAAACTAAACAAGCACAATTCTTTCAGTCTTCCTTCACAGGTCATGTTCTCTAGACCATTAATCATTCTTATTGCTCTTCTCTGGACCTTCTCCAACTTTTCCACTTCTTTCTTGAAATGTGGTGCCCAGAACTGGACACAATACTCCAACTGAGGTCTAATCAGTGCAGAGTAGGGCGGAAGAAGGACTTCTTGTGTCTTGCTCACAACACACCTGTTAATGTATCATAGAGTCATGCTTGCTTTTTTTGCAACAGCGTCACACTGTAGACTCATATTTAGCTTTTGGTCCACTATAACCCTTAGATCCCTTTCTGCCGTACTCCTTTCTAGACAGTCGCTTCCCATTTTGTATGTGTGAAACTTGATTGTTCCTTCCTAGATGGAGTACTTTGCATTTGTCCTTATTAAACTTCATCCTATTTACCTCAGAACATTTCTCCAATTTGTCCAGATTATTTGGAATTATGACCCTATCCTCCAAAGCAGTTGCAACGTCTCCCAGCGTGGTATCATCTGCAAACTTAATAAGCGTACTTTCTATGCTGATATCTAAATCGTTGATGAAGATATTGAACAGAACCGGTCCCAAAAACAGACCCCTGTGGAACCTCACTTGTTATACCTTTCCAGCAGAATGTGAAGAGTTAATAACTACTCTCTGAGAACAGTTATCCAGGCAGTTATGCACCCACCTGATAGTAGCCCCTTTTAAGTTGTATTTGCCTAGTTTATTGATAAGAATATCATGTGAGACCATATCAAATGCCTTACTAAAGTCTAGGTATACCACATCCTCCGCTTCTCCCTTTTCCACAAGAGTCGTTATCCTATCAAAGAAAGCTATCAGATTGGTTTGATATGATTTGTTCTTTACAAATCCATGCTGGCTGTTTCCTATCATCTTATTATCTTCCAGGTGTTTGCAGATGATTTCCTTAATTACTTGCTCCATTATCTTTCCTGGCACAGAAGTTAAACTGACTGGTCTGTAGTTTCCTGGGTTGTTCTTCTTTCCCTTTTTATAGATGGGCACTATATTTGCCTTTTTCCAGTCTTCTGGAATCTCTCCTGTCTCCCATGATTTTCCAAAGATGATAGCTAAAGTTTGCATCAGATACCTCCTCTATCAGCTCCTTGAGTATTCTATAATGCCTAGTATAACGGAATTCAGTCTTGGTTGGGGACTATATACACTACCTTAAAATGGTAAAGTAAAAGTGAAAGCAGGTAAACCTTATTCTAGTCTAGTGTATGAATGAAGTGTTCCCCTTTCTACTTGCTTTGATTTGAAGCTCATTTCCAGTTAACCACCACATTATTTCAGTTTTTGCATTATTATTTTTAATGTGCCAGTGCAACTATAAGAAATTGCATACACTACTTGAGGTGATGTGCTGGTACTCAGTTCATGTTATAAATCATGGCAGAGGTCAGCTCTTGTTCATTCTGAGTACAAAACTAAGTTTTATAGGCTACATATGTGGGGCTATGTCTATACTGCAGTTATTCTTCAGAAAAAGATAAGCAAATATTCCAATTTTCTGATTCCTTTTTTGGAAGAGGCTTTTCCAACATTTGGTCTGTCTACACGGGGCCAAATGTGGGAAAAACCTCCTCTTTCGGAAGAGCCCTTTTTTCTCATAAAATGAGAAATACAGGGCTTCCCAAAAGAGTGTGCCTGCTTTTTCAGAAACTGATCTGAAAAAGTGGATGCATTTCCTGGACATGGCAGAGGGAGATGGAAAATAGCAGACACTAGCTATAGGAGCACCCACTTTGAATTGATTCATGGAATGAAAAATAAGCCTTCAGAGATTATTCCCCTGTCCTTAAAAGCAAAAGAAATGCACCATGATGAAAGCTAGCAGAAACGGAACATAAGCAGCAGCAAATTGGTGGTTGTCTCAAATGGAATACTAGAATGGAAGACTCGGGCCATGTCTGAAATATCAAAACCAGTGCTATAATACAGTGAAGCCTTTAAAAATATGGCCTGTTATGACTGCCAATGGCAAGAGCAGTGCCTGCAAATACCGGTCCAGTTACAGAATCCCAGTCAATATTTTTCTTAAATTTGAAAGAAATATTGGGGGAAGTTGCTATACGAAATGTGAATCAAGCCCATTCCATTGACTTTAATGAAATTTAGATCCAGTTCTGAGAAAGGCGCTGCTTTGACAACTCTGGAAAATGAAGTCACTCATTTCCTTATGGAAAACTTACTGAAGAACATGAACAATGACAATAGCAGCTTCACCTTACCAGCTCTCAATCCTAACCTGGAGTGGTAGCTTCTAGAGGTGAGAGGATAGTGTAAACTGCCCTTTCAGTCCTTAAATTGTCTGCAGAAACTTCAAACAAGTCTGCCAGTAGGGATTTCTGTCTACAGGCAACTGGACCGAGACAAAAATCATTTCATACACAAGCCACTGAATAACAATCAGAGGGTAAAAACTCTCACTTATTATTAACTGGAGTGGAACCAGCAATCTAGAGGTGACAAGCTCTATATCCCATTACCAATCCCCTGAGCCATCCAGCTCATTCTGGAGTCTAATCTTTTATACTATAAATACTTTCATTCTTAGCATTGCCAATGGCAGGTGCTGGAAGTGGACAGCTAGGGGAGTTATAGCTGGCCCCTCCCACTCACAATGTACAGTTTTCTTACTGTATATCCACCAGCAGGGCCGACAGCTTTGCCAGGCCCCTGGATGAGGGGGGTGGCCTGTTCTGCACCCCCAGAAGGGGCAAGCCTTCAGTTGGAAGAGGTGGGGCTATGCCTAGGCTAGGCAGTTCTTAGCACCACCTGGACAATGTGTGCTTTCCCCAGGCAGCCCTCAGTGCTTCCAGGAATGTGCCATGTGGTTCTTCGGCAGCGATTTAAAGGGCTCAGGGCTCTGGCTGCTGCTGTTGCCACAGTAGCAACAGCCAGGAGCTTTGGGTCCATTTGTATTTCTGGGCCCCAGGAATACTGACATCTTTGGTCCCTCCTCTCCTCCCCCCCCCCCCCCCGCCTGTCAGTGAGTCTGATGTTCACCTGGTTTCCATGGGGGAGAGTCCCTTCTTATGGAGGGTGTTTTGTTGATAAGGAATTATACTTGACTGTGACCAAGGAATCCATGTTTCCCTATGGTACGGGAGGCAAACAATGACCTATCATTTCAAGAAATAGGAGAGCCGTGGATCTAAACATCAGTGTGCAAGCGCTAAGGAAGAGTCAGATCCACATAATGGCACATAAAGGAAACTTTCCCTCTGTGCTCCTTAGGCTTCAGCTTCCTCCTGTAACGATAACATGGCTGGCAAGAGTACTGTGCTACTACCTAGTTCAGGCCAGCACCTGCCCTCTGTCACCCTTCTGATGGGGGTGACAGACCACAGAAGGTCTTCTTTGCTTAAAGCATAATGAATGTGCTATTCATTTTATGAACTTTAATCCAAATAGGAGCAGATGCTTAATACATTTGTTCATTGTCTCCTCCTCTGCTTGCTGGCTCTTTCCCATTTTTGTGGTCTTTGTGGAGTTTTAGCAGAAGGGATAGAGCTGGCTATGTGGGGGAACATCCCATCCTGCTCCTTCCACTCCACATGGCCTGCAACCCCATGTCAACCTTTTGCTGGCAACAGTATAGCTACTCCAGACTCATCACATAGGAATCGGATGCCCTCAGCATACAGTCAAGCAGAACGGAGTGGGGCACAGTTTTCTTAGTTTTAACTGTTGTGGAGGAAAGAGCAGGACTGTCATATTTTGGAGAAAGAAAAACCTGCTGGGTAGATTCTTGGATCATTTACACAAACGCATGGTTCCTGCATAGCTGCTCAGTACAATGAGATTCAGGGGACTGTATTTCAAGGTTACCAATGGATGGATTACAACAATGGACTACATCTGTATCTCCTTTCCAACACAGTCGTGAAGAGCAAGAGAACAAGATGGGAGGAGGGGGGAGGGAGAAATGGAGATTTAAAGATACATATCTATTTAAGAAAATTTGATGTGTATTAAAACACCAAGTTGTGCTTACAGAGGCTTTTAACAGTTATCAACAATTCTTTAGAAAACAGCCACAGTTTACATGTGCAGCCAGTTGCTTTCTAATTGCTACAGCAGGCTACCACTGGGAAGAACAAAGGAAATATTTAGCACATCATAAATTCTTCTGCAGCCCCGCGGAGTGGCTGGGATTCAAATTACACATTTATGACCAACATTTGAGAGCAATTTCTACTTCACTTTGAGAAAGTGGGTGGGGAAGCTGTTCAGCAGTATTTCTTCTAATGCCTAAATAAATGTGTATGTGAAGAAACTTAGGTTCAAAATTCCACTGAGCTCAACCTTTGACTCATGCTAGTAAACCACAGTAGTACTTTCAAGATACTGTAGTTAATATTAAATTTTAAATGAATAACACTTATATGTACACGCAATGCAATAACTATTGTTATTATTATTACTATTTGCTATCAGCCATACCACCACACTTTGTGATACCATCAAATCTCACAAACTAAGCAGGTACAGCCAGGATAGATCCACACTGGTACAGGCAAATACCAAGAGTCGTATGGGTGCTACAGGAAGTTTTTTGGTGATTCAGGAGTTGATGCTCTCTGAGTGGGAATTGAACCATGACCCTGCCCACTTTTAGGATCCAGTGTCATTTGGATCAGAGGTGAAAACTACTACACTACGTCTACACTGCAGGCTTCTTGCGCAAGAACTGTTTTGTGCAAGAGTTCTTGTGCAAAAGGTCTTGCGTAAGAGTGCATCCACACTGCCATGTGCTTTTGTGCAAGAGTGTCCTGGCAGTGTGGACGCTCTCTTGTTCAAGAAAGCTCTGATGGCCATTTTAGCCATAGGGGTTTCTTGCACAAGAAACCCCTGTTGCCCATCCACATTGCCTTTTTGCGCAAAAGCTCATGCACAAGAGGGCTTATTCCTCGTGAGGAGAGGAATAACTCTTGCGCAAGCAGCCCTCTTTTCTGATGCTTTTCTGTAAATGTACTTGTGCAAGAACACACGTGCAATGTAGACGCTCCACAAGTTTTTGTGCAAAAACAGCTGTTCTTGCGCAAGAAGCCTGCAGTGTAGACACAGCCCCATAGTTGAGAGAGCGAAGTGATTTCAATTTTCATCCATTGCTTTTTATACATTTTCATCTTTGCACACACAAAAAAATCACCTTTTGGACTGAAATGTTCCATGTTTGGTGTCTGTTCACATCCATATGGAGAATGATGGATGAAGAGGTGTTTTCTGTTTGTTAAATTTGAACAGAAGCGGGTGAACCATTTTTCTTCAATTTGTCTGAGTTTAGTATATACAATGAGTTTTGTATATACAAGCTTATTAGAAGAAGCCATCCTATCTAGCTCATGGGAATCCTATGTCAGAGAATTTTGGCTTGTTAGAGACAGTGGTTCTGACAGCCATGGTTGGTCAGACCTAGAAACTCACCACTTAGTAGGGAAATTATATGTAGGGACATGTCTAGGCTGTCTAGAGACTGACCACCATCGTATATAGGGACATGTCCAGACTGGGCTTAATGGAGGACTAGTCATGAGAAAGAATGAATGGCAATACTGTATGGCTACTAGGGTACGTCTAGACTACAGGGTTTTGTCGACAGAAGTTTTGTCGACAGATACTGTCGACAAAGCTTCTGTCGACAAAGAGCGTCTACACTACATTCAGTTCTGTCGACAAAGCAAGCTGCTTTGTCGACATAACAGTGTGGACGCAAGGGACAGTTTAGATGCAATAATGCCTTCTGTCGACAGAACTCTGTCGACAAAA
Source organism: Pelodiscus sinensis (assembly GCF_049634645.1). Lineage (NCBI taxonomy): Eukaryota > Metazoa > Chordata > Testudines > Trionychidae > Pelodiscus > Pelodiscus sinensis. The sequence goes on along the minus strand of NC_134713.1, from coordinate 95,118,673 downwards.
GGTGTTATTCCTAGTAAAATGAGGTTTACCAGCGTCGACAAAACTGCTGAGTTCTGTCAACGTTATGTCAACAGAACTCAGCGGTAGTGTAGATGCAGGTTTAGTTTTGTCGACAAAAGTCCACTTTTGTCAACAAAACCCTGTAGTCTAGACACACCCCTAGTGTCTACAAAGATGGGGGGGAAGGGTTAGGGGAAGAGAAAAAGAAGAAGAGTGTGGATAAAAAATTAGTTTACAAACACTTTCATGCTCATTGCTGCTGATCGTGAAGCTTGAAATGGATATAGCTCCCTCCCCTTCCCTTCACTGAAGTATCCGGAACCAAATTTTGAAAAAAAAAAAGATAGATTAAAACTTATTCAATATTTGAAATATCACTTCTGAGCATGCTTAGTTGTCAACTGCTAAGAATGTTACCAGAACCTAATGAAGCCATGCCCCATTTCTGACATCACAATGTACATTCTCCATTCCTAGCCTGACAAAGAAATCAGCAAGGGCCTTCGTGCTGCTGTCTGGCTGCTGGGTCAGTTTGCGTGAAAGCAACCATAAACATTGCATTGAAAGATCAGCAAAATCCTCCCCAAAAAGCAAACCACAAAAAACTGCCTTAACAATAATAAAAAATGCTGTGAATTTAATAGCAGTTCTGCTTAAAAACAGTTGCACAATGTAGTCCTAGCAGAATAAGGTACACGCCTATTTGGTGTCAGTTACACTCAATAGAGTTATTCCAACTCTGCATTATTGTGAATGAGTGCAAAATTCAGACCAAAGGGAACTGAAATCAAAGGAGGTTTTAGGTGTGCAAGGAAAAGCATTAGGTCTTTAACTCGAAAAGCAAGAGCAGAAGATGCTATATATTGTTGCTATAAGAACCTTGCGTGAAATCCTGAACTCACTGAAGCCAATGGGAGAGCTGTTGTTAACTTCAATGGGGCCAGGATTTCACCCCTTAACTTTTGAATTTTCTGACTTTTTATGGGTTTAATTATAAAACATTAATGTTACATTAATGTATGTATTTGCATTTAGTAGTCTGTTCGTGTGTAATTCTTCATGAGGAAAGATACTATACAAATGTAAAATTATTATTCCTTAAAGAAGTCTTGAAATTCCATAAACACAAAAAAAGCCCATTTTCATTGTGTTAAAACGTTATTGTATTCAGACTATGTATTAGCCCTTTAAAACAAAAACATGGCCAATTCATGCAGAGAGCTATAAAATGAAGTTATATAATGTACAATGCAGGATTCCACATTTGGGGGAAAATACAGAACATATAGAGTAATAGAATATGCTATAATGGAGGTATCCAATAAAATAGTATGTTTGTATACTTCCTTTTTATTCCAAAGTACAGTATATAACATCACTGAAAGGCAGCTCCTTCTGGCATGGAGAAGGATAAGCAAGTGGTACACGGCATTATGCATAAATAAACCCATATGCAACATGACATGGAGATTAGCTCATATCATTTGTGACTTGATTTTCTAAAATCTGGTACTCTCAATTCAAGAAGGATGTTGATAATTTGGAGAGGGCTCATAGAAGAGCCATGAGAATAATTAAAAGATTTGAAAACCTGCCTTATAGTGATAGGTGTGAGGAGTTCAATCTATTTAGCTAAACAAAGAGAAGGCTACGGAGTGACTTGATTATAGTTAATAATTACCTATATGGGGAACTATCAAGTGGTATCTGACTCCCTGAAGTGATCAAGGGCCCAGCCTACTTTTGACAAGTTCCTCAATGGGGAAGGAGGCAGCTCAGTTTCACCTGAGAGCAGTTAAGTCAAAGAGTAGCTGAAACACAGTTAAGTACGTAAAGAAGCATCTGTGAATGATAAAAGGTTAAGGACAACAGATTGAGGGGGAACCTCTGAGGAGAAAGGTTGGGGTCAGAGAGATTTTAGAGAGAGGCTTTCTTCCATAGACTGATGACAAGCTGATACTTCAAAGAGGGAGAAGCAGGGAAAGAGATTGGGGAGACCTGCAAATGAGAAGTATGAGATGGATCAGGGAGTAGCAAATGACTGAGAAGGACTGGTTTTAGCTGTTCCAAACAAGGGCTCTCAGTTGGGATCCAGTGGAGAAGAAGGTTCTAAACCTGGGACACCTAGGACTGTCTAGCCCCCACTAGAGCTAGGAAGCTTCAAAAGCCTATTATCCTGAAGAGGACAGAGACTATTACGGACTTGACTAGAGGGCTGGGTCATAACAAGGGCTTGACAAGCATAGACTTCAGTGTGGCAGCATAAGTGGGCCAGAGTCAGGTGGTGTAAACTCCCCCATCCTGTCACAAGAAGGTACAAACAAATAAAGGCCCCCTTTTACAGGAACAAATAATTAATAGGATTTTCCATGGGTAGTGGGTGAAGTTCTCCTTTGAGGAGGCTAGCCCCTTTCTCTGCCTCTTCTGACTGAGGCTATAGCCCTCCTCTCTGCTTTCATCCCCCTTCGTACTGCCCCCATGGCCCTGACCAGGGGAGGGGCTAGGAGCTTGGGTGGGGTGGAGTGGGGGGGCTGAAAGCTTTTTTGGGGGAAGGATGCTGAGAGTTTGTTTCCAGCTAGAGTTCCAAACCTGGAGTCCTTTCTCCTTGACCTGTGCCTGCAGTGTCAGAGCTTCAAGCCTGGCCCCTTTCCCATTCCCTTGCACCTACAGAACCACCCACAGTTCCAACCCATTTCACCTCACATCCCTGTCCCCTTTCCACCCCATCCTTGGAGACCCTGGCCCTGTTCTCTCCCCCGCCCCCCACATGATATCTCTTCCCTCTAAGATCCCACTCCCTGCTCACTCCTTTCCACAATCCATCCCCACTGTGGCCCTGAAGCTGGAAAAGCTCTGTGCCCCCTCCATGCTGTTCCTGGTATTGTGACAGGAGGAGACCTTTCTGGGGGGGTCATGTTGGCGGGGCCCCTGGACATAGGCCTCAGTGGTCCATGCAGTATTTTGCCATTACCTCCCTCATGGGAGCATGAGGTTTGGGGAGGCTTAGATTCCCCAAGCCTCTATTACATACTGCCCATGGCCTCTTCAGTATAGCAGAAAAAGTTATAACATGATTCAACGGCTGGAAGTTGAAGCAAGACCAATTCATACAGGAAACTGTAAAATTTTAAGTGAGTAATTGGCCGTTGGAACAACATGTTGTGCTAGATTCTCCATCACTTGCCATTTTTAAATCAATTGCATGTTTATCTAAAAGAGATGCTCTAGGAATTAATGCAGCCTGTGTTTTACAGCAGGTCAGATTCAATGATCGCAATGGTCCCCTCTGTCTTTGGAATCAAAGATTCTAAATATAAAATAATGTAAGATCTCATCAGTATGTTTTAATTACTAATATTTGTGTTTAGTAAAAATGAACTGAAATAATTTAAGCTCTTAATACATTTTTCTGATGGGGGTAATCAGCCACATGCATAACTATGGAAAAAAGCCCCATCCTAGTAATATTATGAGATTAAATTCTTCAAGCCATAGCACAATTGTAGGCCTGACATACACACTTGATTTTCTATTTCTATTTATGTCTTTTTATCTGTCTTCACACCCACCGCATTATTCCTCTTCCATGGAATAAATAGAATATTTCACCCATGAATAATGACTAATGTTCTTTCACTCACCATAAAGATCTGCACAATTCGTTCACACCTGCAGCATTCATAAATTACAGGTCCCATGCTCATGAAAGAAACTTAATAAGCACGCTTCACACAGGAGATGACCTTAAATTAGATGCAAAATGTTCAGTGATGACCTGTTGGTTTTTATAATTTCAAACAGTGTGTAATTTTCCCAGCATTATGCTACCACATCCCACTGTTGTGTCATTTAATTCTGCAGCATTAAAGTTATCCAGAGGGCATATTGTAAATGCAGCTTGGGTTCCATGTTTATATATATGATGCAAAGGCAGTTTTAAAGGTTATAAAAATACATAGACTGGAAAACTGGATGGTAGGGCTCTGCTACCACTCCCTGCCACTAACTTTAATGAGAGTAGGAAGGGGACCATATATCATTAATACAAATGGTGCATTAACAATCAAAGTATGCTGTTAGGTTTCCAGCCACGCTTCAGGAAACATAAGTTATCTTTCTAACTATCTTTTGTATTTATAAATACTTAGCACCTGGCCAACTATCAGTGTGAGGCTAAATCCTGCTTCATTCATGTGAATTGCCCCATTGATTTCAGTGGAACTACTCACTGAAGAAAGGGGACAAGATTTGGTCTTTTATAGTGATTAATATTTCCTAATCATGCCTGATCTTCCCTCCACTCTTCCCAAAGCTAACATTTAGGCTCTCTCTAGACTACATCCCTCTTTTGACAGAGGGATGTAAATTAGACACTTCTAAAGGGCAAATGAAGTGGGGATTTAAATATCCTTCCCTTCATTTGCATAATCGCGTCATGGCGCTCTTTTGAAAAAGCACCATTTCGAAAGTAAATCCGCGGTCTAGGCGCGATTCTTTTGAAAATGGCAGGCTTTCTGAGGAGTACAGGATCTTTCAAAAAAGCTGTCATTTTCTAAAGAACTGCGTCTAGACCACAGTTTTACTTTCAAAATGGTGCTTTTTCGAAAGAGCTCCATGGCGCGACTATGCAAATGAAGCACAGGATATTTAAATCCCCACTTCATTTGCACTTTTGAAGTGTCTAATTTACATCCCTATGTCAAAAGAGGGATGTAGTCTAGACACAGCCTTACATGTGACTTTTGTGAGTGATACATGAAATAAGAGATGCAAAATGTTCCACATATATGCATCACATAGGGTGAGCTCCCATTATAGATAAGAAGAGGGACAGAGACATTAAAAGTCAAAAATCAAGGCAGCAATTAGCCATTTATTTTGCAGTTGCAAAAACTCAACATGCACTCACACAGGTGTCATATAAATGCATATAAATTCTATGCATTGGATGTATACATATAAATCATATAGTTATGCATACCCTATATAAAATAAATCATAATTATATGACAGTGGTGAATATGTGTTGGTGCATGCACTCCAATTGGAAAAGAAATGGCTAATTTCTGTCCTGATCTTTATTTTACAACCACCTTAGGAGATAACCTTCTCTAAAGCGACTTCTACACTGGTGATTGGACATGATTTGATAGGCATGGTAATGCCAGAATCCCCCCGATCACCCACATCTAAACCTCAGAAGCATGGATTTCAATATTTGTATGAGACAAGAAAACTAGCAGCCTGAAGGGATTTGTGTATGAGCATGCCTCAAGTTGTGGCACAAACCATGCCAGTTTATAAGTGTGGATGGGGCTATGGTGCACGCACAGTGAATTGACCCCTGCTGCCTGACCCCTTACCTGAATCAATAAAGTCTCTGTCTCTCCATTCTCGCCGATAGCACTGAGCTGTGCCAACCACCTCAGAACATTTTTCCACTGCATTCTTTTCACTAGTAAATGGGAACATGAAACATACTCTGAGAGCCACAGTCTGGTTGGCTGAGTACACCAAGGTGTTCACTATCCTTCATGACTTCTCCCACAGTACTAGGGACGTCCATCTTTACTGGGAAGTTTTGGATAATCTGGCGTAGGCGGGCATTCACCGTACTCTGGCCCAGCTCCGGTAGTGAAAAACAAAATGTTCAAAGAAATGCTCTGGGAAGGGTACTTCAACATGTCCATTCTTCCAGGAGCTGGACTGGATGCTCTCCAGGGTTCCCAATACCAAGCTAGAGATGACTCATGACTCCTCCTCATCTGTGCTGGCCTCATCTAAGAGAAAAGAAATGAGGGCCCAGGCTAGGAAGCAGCAAGAACTGCAGAGGAGGAAGCACTGGAAGACTTGGAGGAAGAAAACCAAATTATCCTGTGCCTCTCTCCAGAGGAATCGACCCCTCAAATCCCTCCTGACAAGCAGAGGAAGACTGTGAGACTCAACCAAAACTGGATTTAGAGGCCTGTAAATTAACCCTTCACGTTACTCTCCAACACATCTCTCTTTTCAGCATTACCTGGACCCTATCTTCCCTCTCTGCCTCCCCCTGTCACTTTCCCCCTCTCCAAATAGTCCCTGACCACACATCTATAAATTCTACATTTTATTGAATTACCATGAACCACTATAAAGCTTTTGGCAGAAGCTATAGATCAGATTACCAGAAAACTATCATATTGCCCCTTGGTCTGTGAATTTCTTGGCCAACAGGCTGATAGTGAGGAAGGGGGTGGAAAGGTTGAGTTGAAGGACAGGATATTTGTACAAGATTAATGGTTCTACAATGTTACAACTGTTTTCTACTTCTTTTAAATCAGACTTTCATAATAACACCGCCCCCTCCCTTACACAAAGGAGCTGTGTGGAAGGAAGGGATCAGTTTAATACTTTAATATCTGGCCTGGTTACATATAGGAATAAGATGGGAAATCTTTTTATATTATTATTTTGAGAAACATAGCTCTGGTCCTGTGCCACAATACAAATGTTTTCAAGCATCTTGGTCCCTGGTGTCCAGTGTCTCCTCTCTTAGGGTATGTCAACACTACAAAGTTAATTCAAACTAACGGACGTTAGTTCGAATTAACTTTGGTAGGCACTACACAAGCGCTCCGCTAGTTCGAACTTAATTCGAACTAGCAGAGCGCTTAGTTCGAACTAGGTAAACCTCATTCTACGAGGACTAAACCTAGTTCGAACTTATTAGTTCGAATTAAGGGGTGTGTAGCCCCTTAATTCAAACTAGTGGGAGGCTATCCCTCCCCAGCTTTCCCTGGTGGACACTCTGGCCAACCCCCGGGAAACTCTATTGCCCACCTCCCGGCCCCGGACCCCTTAAAGGGGCACGGGCTGGTTACGATGCCCGTGCCAGGTGCAAGCCTGCCAGCACCCAGCCAGCAGACCCTGCACCTGGCACGGCTCGAGCCAGCCACCCGATGACCCCCAGCCCTCTCCCTCTTCCCGGGACCAGGCTGGCGGCTCCTGGGAGCTTGCCCAGGACCGCAAGAGGCGGGCACCCGCCTGGTCTAGTGCGGACATCGTGGACATTGTCCACGACCTCCGCACTAGGCACAGGAAAGTGGCCGGCTAGGGCAGGAGAGCTGCCAGTCTGGCCACCCAGGAGCAGGTGTGCATGAAAATCAAGGTGGTCCACTGAGACCCCCGACCCTGAGCCCTGAGCTTACAATGGACATACTGGGTCAGACCAAACCCGTCTAGCCCAGTAGCCTGTCTGCCGACAGCAGCCAACCCTAGGGACCCTGGAGGGGATGGACCGAAGACAGTGACCAAGCCATTTGTCTCGTGCCATCCCTCTCCAGCCTTCCACAAATTTCGGGCAGGGACACCACTCCTCCCCCCTGGCTAATACCACTCCATGGACCCAACCTCCATGACTTTATCTCACTTCTCTTTAAACTCTGTTCTAGTTGTAGCCTTCACAGCCTCCTGCAGCAAGGAGTTCCACAGGTTGACTCTTTGCTTTGTGAAGAACAACTTTCTGTTACTAGTTTGAAGCCTGCTACCCATTCCTTTCCTTTGGTGTCCTCTAGTCCTTCTATTATGGGAACTAATGAAGAACTTTTCTGTATGCACCCTCTCCACCCAACTCCTCCTCTATCATATCCCCTCTCCATCTCCTCTTTTCTAAGCTGAAAACTCCCAGTCTGTTTAGCCTCTCTTCATATGGGACCTGTTCCAAACCCCTCATCATTGTAGTTGCCCTCCCCTCTCCCAGCCTCTTCCTTCCCCTCTCCCACCTCCTTTTCCCAGTCTCCCACCTCCTTTTCCCAGTCTCCCCCAGTTTTGTTCAATAAAGACAGATTCTATTTTTGAACACAATTGTCCTTTATTTTGTACATCAGGAAGGGGAGCTAGGGAAGGGTAAGTGGAAGGAGGTGAGGGAGGAATGGGGTACTTGCCCCTGATGGGGAGGACTGGGCTGGCTCTGCGGGCTTCTGGGGGTGGAAGCTCTCCTGCAGCCCCCCAATTGTCCCCTCTCCCCAGATGGCAGCCTGCGACAAGTGCAGCCGGTCTGATGGCCGAGTGCTGTGCTGTGCCCAGTGTGGGTACTCTGGGCAATCCAAGCCAGGACTGCTTTGCAAGCGGGGCACCCCTGAGAATTGTCTGTCTGGGGTGGGGGTCAGGTCCCTTTAAGCACAGCCCTCGGCTAGCCTGAGACAGCAGCTCCACGCTCTAACTCCTCATCTGATGCCCTGCCGGCACTGCTTCCGGCCATCCTTAACCCCGGTTCAGGGTCCACTCTGTGTGGACATGCTAGTTCGAATTAGCAAAACGCTAATTCGAACTAGTTTTTTAGTCTGGATGCGTTGGTTCGAATTAGCGTAGTTCGAATTAACTAATTCGAACTAAGTTAGTTCGAATTAGCGCTGTAGTGTAGACGTACCCTTAGAGCCATGCTGCATAAGCCAGGAGAAGGAGGGGGAGGGTGGGAGATCTACTGCAGTGGCTGCACATGCACAATGTGGCATCCCTTTGCCATGGAGAGGTAAGTGGCTTGTAGTTTTGATTGGAAAGTTCATGGAACAAAGTACAGTTGTTATATGACTTGCTTTCCCTGGTCCTTTCTCTGCTCTTAGCCAGAGGTAGGGGCCAGATTTTCTGAAGCTATAGGGGTGGCTTGGGGATGTGTGGGCATTTGCAGTGGTTCACTTCTCCCTAGAGAATAAAATCTATTTCCATTTGCATTTCCTTCCAGTTCCTTTAGCACTATAAGCAGGTGATATGTGTGCACATTCAGTGCTAGGAACTCATGGCCATCAGAGACCGAGTACAGGCTCTTGAAACCAGAGTGGTAGACCTGAAGGAGTTAAGAGAGACAGTGAGGTACACAGATGAGACTTTTTAAAGACATAGCAGAGTGATTCCATCCCCAATCTGGCAGATTCTGTGTTGTTCAGAATAAAAGGAGAACATCAAGCTAGAGTGAAGGGAAATTATTCAATAGTTGGGACCCTCCTTCCAGATGATGTCATAGTATCCTCTCACACTGAGGTAGTCCCTGTGGGGAGTTATTAGGAAGAAATAGGTAATGGAGGATTCAGTTAGTAGACATAGATAGTTCAGTTTGTGATTACCAGAAGATCATTATGGTGAATAGCCTGCCAGGTGTGAAGGCTGGGGACCACTCCAGATATCTAGATCAAGGGTTTTCAAACTTGGGTCACGGACTCGCCAGGGAAAGCCCCTAGCAGGCCTGCGATATTTTGTTTACTCTAAAGCTCTGCAGCCATGAAGTCTCGCAGCTCCCGTTGTCTATGATTTGCTGTTTCCAGCCAAAGGGAGCTGTAGGATACTGCATCCATGTATGTGCCACTTCCTGCAGCTCCCCCTTGGCTGAAAACATGGAGCCTTGCAGCCAATGGGAGCTGCAAGGCTCCATGCCTGCAGAGCTTTAGAGTAAACAAAGTATCGTGGGCCAACTAGGGGCTTTCCCTGGCGGGTCCATGACCCAAGTTTGAAAACTCCTGATCTAGATGTCTGGAGTGGTCCTCAGCCTTCACACCTGGCAGGCTATTCACCATAATGATCTTCTGGTGTATGTCATTGTGACGGGGCACTCAATCCCCGCACTCCCATGGAGCCACCACCGACCAGGGGAGGAGAGCAAGCTTCGCGGCAGCAGCCTGGCTGCGCATGTGCCGGCGTGCTGGGTTGTTCGGATACGGCTGTGGCGAGTGTGCACGTAGCGGAGGTGGAGCCCAACGTGCAACATGCCCAACAACCCCCATGGTGTGGCGCGGCCTTTAAAAACAGCGCGCTGCCATACGGGGAGTGTGTGGGGGGAGGGAAAAAGATGGCCGGGGTGAGGGTATTCTGGGTATCCTGGGTAGAGCCGGGGTTGCCCAAGCTGGAGGAAAGATGCTGGGAGACAGCCTTTTATGGTCCATCACCCCGAGTTAGCTGATGACCGGGGCAGTCCTTTTTCTGTTCCCCATTCCTCCAAAACAAATCACACATCAAATGCTTTGTGCCTTGGCCTAGCATAGGTCACAAAAGTATTCAAATCCCATGATCAGTGATGTGTGAAATTCTATTGTTAAAGAAAGCACTTCAAGCTATAAAAATCTTAGTTGTATGCACTTTTAAAAGTTCCTGATGCCTTAAGTTTTTTTTTTTTTTAAGAAAAAGACTTTCCTGTTCACACATAAAATCCAAAATCATTAAATGGATAGAATTCTGACTTAGAAATGGAAAGTAATTACATTCTAAAGTAAGTGCATTTCAAAATAATCTCTTCTTGTCAGTCAGTGCCACAGAAGTGCAGTGTACTCTTTGCATTACTCAGGGTATGTCTAGACTACACGCCTCTGTCACCAGAGGCATGTAGATTAGGCTACCAGACATAGGAAAATGAAGCGGCGATTTAAATAATCGCCGTTTCATTTAAATTTACATGGCTGCCGCGCTGAGCCGACAAACAGCTGATCAGCTGTTTGTCAGCTCAGCGCGATAGTCTGGATGCGCGGGTGTCGACATCAAAGGTATTTGTTGACCACCCAGGTATACCTCATCCCAGGAGGCATACCTGGGTGGCCGACAAATACCTTTGATGTCGACACCCGCGCGTCCAGACTATCGCACTGAGCCGACAAACAGCTGATCAGCTGTTTGTCGGCTCAGCGCGGCAGCCATGTAAATTTAAATGAAGTGGCGATTATTTAAATCGCCGCTTCATTTTCCTATGTCTGGTAGCCTAATCTACATGCCTCTGGTGACAGAGGCATGTAGTCTAGACATACCCTCAGTGACATCACAGCTAGAACAGGCAGGAAAATGCCCCGTTTTAGGTGTCAGTGATATTATCTATTACAGTGGAAAACAGACCCCTGGACTCGAGCTTTGTCCGGTAAATGTTGGAGGAGCTGCTTTTCAAATATTTTAAAATGCAGTCTTAGAAGTCTAGACCAAGCTTTTGTTAATGATTTAGGATTGCAAATGGTCGGTTTTGTTTGCAAAAGAATTGTGGTCCGCATTTCATCCAAGGTTATAAAATGTTTCTAACATGCCCAAGAAACAAGAACTGTTCCTTGAGTAAATATGAATGTAATAAGACAATTGTATAAAATGCCCATTAAATATGTAAGGGTATGTCTACACTTCAGCGTTATTTCAAAATATCTAATTTTGAAATAGTTATTTCAAAATATCTTATTTCAAAATAACGCATCTACACACAAAATGCATTTCAAAACAGCTTTTTGCTATTTCCACACTGATTGGACGCTGAATCGCAGTTAAGGCCAGCCGGAACTGGTTCCGTCAGGGCATCAGGTGAGAAGTTACCTTGTGGCCAAGGCGGCCAGCAGGGCACCCTGGAAGGGCTGAAGGGCCCCTATTTCGAAATAAGTGTCTACACAGCACTTATTTCGAAATAGCAATTTCAAAATTGGTGCTTTTCCTCATGGAATGAGGTTTACCAATTTCGAAATAAGCCATCCACTATTTTGAATTAATTTCGAAATAGCAGGTGGCTTGTGTAGATGCTAGGAAAGCTATTTTGAAATAATGGCTGTTATTTTGAAATAACTTTGTTGTGTAGACATACCCTAATAGAACAGACCAGCTCCTTCTGATTTATTCAGACTTATCAATATGGACCTAATTCACCTCTCACTCCTGGTATGAATACTAGCATAGATACTTATCTAATTTTGTGTTCTCAAGCAAAACTGTTTAATTAATACAAGTGCAAAACCAAACATATTAAACTCATCTAACTTCTGAGCACAATTTTGTACCTATTGAATCAATAGGAAGACATCAATAGTCTTCTGTTCTAGACTGTGATTTTTTTTGTCTTGATTTGAAACAAAGTACAGTAGTAGCCACAAATAGAAGCGAGATACCAGACTTCAATGGTCTCAGCCTATGCGCACAGACAAAACTTATGAGCTAAATTGCATCCTCAGTCTAATTTAAGTAGAACTGTAGTGGTATAACTGGAATAATTTAGCCCTACATTTCTACTTACAGCGACAACAATTCTGCCATTGATCAATCTAAATAAATACCTTTAAGGGTGGTAAAGACAGTGCTATAAATGTTGGAAGATATAATGATCATATTACTTCCATGGAAGTTTTACCATTGATTTTCTTGGCAACAGGATCACATCCTATAAATTATTACTTTATATATTAAATCTTGTCTGTAACATATAGTCTTTAAAATGCTATTGATCAAACAAAGGCATGAGTCACAATACAATTGCATTTCATTATCTGACTAGTGCAAAACTGAGATTATCTTGGAGTATAATAGCCTGCCTGAGGCTATGTCTAGACTACACTGATCTATTGGAAAAAAGTACGCAAATTGCGCTCTGAAATTTGCATACCTTTTTCCGATAGTTTTTTCGGAAGAGGCTTTTCTGAAATTTGGCCCATCTACAGGCTCTGGATCTGTGTGGTGCTGAATGTTCTCAATTCCACTGATGTAATTAGGAATTGAAAGTGCTCAGGACATTGTAAGATTGGCTCCAAAAAACCCTAATTTTTGTCAGTTCTTATTTAAGTTGATACAAATTGACATCTACTGTTCCACTACTGTTTTTGTGCAGTGAACTGGAATAGGATATTTATCATTTTTATCTTTACTTGCTGATAAATTTCATACTTAACTGGGAGTATCTTGAATTTTTCTTCTCTTTTAAACATGAGAACATCTCAAAACCAACTGCACACGTTACACATTTGTATTGCCAGAGCACACTGATGTCCTTGCATCAATTTCATGATTTAAAAGTTCTGAAAGTTGATTGATTGTTCCCAAACTGCTACATAGTTTTATTTGATTAAGTGCATATATTTTTGCCAGTGTGTCTGGCTACCTTTTTTAAGTTAGTGCATTGCTGGCTGTATTACAAAACCAGATTTTTTTAACGACTGAAATCAGATTTGGCAGTAAAAGGTTCAGTTGCAAATTCATAGGTAATCTTAAAATTTCATTTGACATAAAAGAAAATTCTTTGCTAAGAAAAATGGAAGCCTGGATTTTATTTAAAATGACATCTCCACTGGCAAACAACTTAAAAAAAAAACTTTACCATAAACTCCTGTGGGACTCCTTTTAAAAAAAAATCTGGTATTTTCTCTGTTCAGTAGGGATCTTCTCTATAAGAGTGAAGTAAAATCTTTTCTTTTTAAAAAGCAGAAAGATATCCTTTCAAAATTATTTGCACTAAAAGAAGCTTTTGTCCCTTTTTTGGCTTTTTCAGATTTTAATGAGTTGTTTATATACCTCAATAGTTAGAAAAGACAGATGTATTTTATGTAATCTTCCATGTAAGTTTTTTTCATTTCCCTTATAAATTACTTTTCCATATTTTAAGATGCAGTTGTGTTTTGGGAAAAAAATGAGCAAAAAATGTGAGCAGTTATTTGTTGGCCATCATCAGCTTCCAGATAAAGTGGGCATAAATTGCAGTAGGTAATAAAATCCCAACTTATAAATAAGCCACAGTTTTATTGTAGAAATGGCAATTAAAACAGTTGTTCTGTTTTGGTTTTACTTTAAAACTGTAATATATGAGTTTCATTTGAGTAACAGTTAAATGGTTAACAGCCTACATTCTGTTTAACTCACAGAGCAACCATATCTGAGGTTACAGAGCCCAGGCTGTCTATAGATACAATGATGAACAGCCTCCCAATAGCAAAGGGCTTTCAGAGTCTATGACTTAAGGCTGTAAACTATACACTGCAAACTTACAAGAAACAATGAAAGACAGAGATGCCAAACCCCTGAAATGTATAATTGAATAACAATAATTTAAGTACCTATGTCAGGCTGTATATTGTGGATAGGTTGGCTCACTGAAGCACAAACTTGACCCAATGATTTCCCATTTTTTAAAATCTCTCCATAAAATTTCCCTCATTTTACAAGTCAAACAGCTCTTAACTCTTATGGATTTGGATCCAGTTCAAGTGTAGGTCTTAACTTCATCTTGAGCCTTAATCTAAAAGCAAACAAAAAACAAACCCACTTAAATGGTTTAAACAGATGTGCAAATGTATGCTTTGTTTGTTGGTTAGAAGGACTATAAAATGAAAAAGACACTAGACCAGTAGCTTTAGCCCAAAATCTACCCTACTTTAAAACCAGTGGACCAGGATCCTCAGATGGTGTAAACTGGCATATTTCTACAGAGGTAATGGCTCATACCTCTTACAAGATCTGTACTACCATGGTTTGGTGTGGGAAATGGCCTCCATATTCTAAATATATATATTTAAAAATCACATATACACCTATCGTTGAAAAGTTAAATAGGCCTTGGACTGGCAGAACACTCCCTCAAATAAAACCAAACCCAACACATTGTGTGAGCTCCCCCTGCTGACTGTACAGCAATAGTTAACTAACAAACACTTCCTTGAGAGGTTCATATTTTTGCTGTCCAATGGCCTTTTCAAATTCTAAAATGCTACTTTTAAACTGGGAATTTTGAAACAAAGTGATCACAACTGCCAATGTCCTGATTGAGGTCGGGTTTAAATCAGATCTTAGTGATATGCAGGCCTAAGGCTGATCCTCTACATTAATATGAATTTCACTGAGGCACTTGATAGGGTTGGAAGATGGGTATTAGAGGAAGGGAACATATGCATTAGAGAAATAGTATCAGGTTGGAGTAGAAGAAAGAATAGTAAAGAAAATGGGAAATAAAAGAACAAGGGAGACTTCAAAGGTTGGGATAAGCTTTGGAACATCATCTCTAGACCAGGGGTGGGCAATAATTTTTTATGAGGGGCCACTCCAAGATTTTGGTAAGTGGTCAAGGGCCTCACTTTTCTATAGAGGAGTTGCAGGTCTGGGGTGGAAGTTGGGGGCAGAAGAGAGCTTGAGGTAAGGGACTGGGGTGTAGAAAAGGGAGTGGTGTCTGAAAGGGAGTTTGGGTGAAGGAGGAGGTTGTGATCTGGGGCTGGGGCTTGTGGTGCAGGATCCAGGAGGGGGTTTGGGTGCACGAGAAGATTCTGGCCTGGGGAAAGGGTGTAGGAAGGGGTGCCGGGTCTGGGAAGAAGTTGTGACTTGGAGGAGGTGGACATGGGGGGTACTGAAGGTTTAGGTGATGACCTGGGGCAGGGATTTGGGGGGAGGGAGGGTCTGAGGTGCCAGAGGCAGGCTGTGGCTAGAAGGCGCTTACCTAAATGGCTCCTGGCCAGCAGCCCTGCAGGACCCCGAGGCAGGCTCCCTGCCTGCTGCAGCCTCAGGCTCATCAAAATGGCTCTCTGCTCCCTATGGCTGTCTGCTCCAGGTGCTAGGGGTAGACAGAGACTGCCCTCACCCCGCAACAAAATCTCTCAGCTCTCATTGGCTGGTTTCCAAGCAGAGAGATTTCTCCAGGGGGCCAGGGCATTGGGCAAAGCCTCCCTCTCCTCTTGGCACCCAGAGCAGAGAGAGTTACCCCAAAAGCACAGTATGAGGTCTGTAGTCCATCAGCTCTCAGCTACACCTGTATAAATATGGAAAAATTCTCTGGATTTTGAACCCAATGTAATGGGCCAAAATCTTCCCTCAGTTACAACAGTGTATTGGTTTCATTGGGGTCACACATTAAAACTAAGGGTAGAAATCAGCCCACTACATTTAAGGATCCAATATATGCAGAAAGATTGCGATGTATCTTTAAAAATATTGTATAGAAGTCTACAACTAATATAAAAACAGAAGTTTATTCAACAGATATTACTATTATTATGTATCATTAACAGTGCAACATACCTATTGCACTCATAATTTTTGGAGGTAATGCCAAGTTTTCAGAATACCCATTTATATCATCAGCTGCCCATAAAGAAGCTGTCAAGAAAGAGGACCAGGTGACAGATTGTGATACAGTGAGATAAATTCCAATATCACTACCACCCTATAAAACCATCTAATAAAAAGGCAGTATAATACATAGGCAAGGACTCTTTTTGGCTGTCAGATTTGTGTATTGTAAGATATATTGTTTGCTATAAAACACAACATTAAAAATACCTTGTCCAATTGTATATTTCAGTATATTCAAATGCAGAGTATGCTGACATACTAAATTTCACAAAGGTATTAAATTAAATGAAAAAAGATGCTGTTTAAAAATATACACCACATATGTTTTGTCATCTCACAAGACAATAGGTCAAAATCTGATCACAATTACATTACAACCTCATGTGGGCAAGTGGTTTGGTGTAACTGGCAAAAAAATTTGGTTCCCTGTTTCCACATCCAGAGTACCAATGATGAATGCTTTACTTCAAGAAGAATACTCTTGCACTGAAGTAAAAATAAATAAATAAATAAATAAATAAATAAATAAATAAATAAAGTAAAAAGCTCTTACAATTTTCATGAACTTTTCTCCTCCCAAGAGTAAAATTTAATAATGGGATGTGCCAATTTAATGGAGCCAGTTCAGCTACAAGCAGTTGTTGCATCACAATGGGGAAACCTATATGAAGTGACAAACCCAGTCCTTTATGAAATGTACATGACTTGAAAGCTGAGTGGAATGTTTCACTGAATCAAATCCTAAGTTACTTACTAAAGAAAACCTGGGTTTGTTTGAATCCCATTATATCACTCTAACAAAAACAAATCTACCTGAGGACAAATCCTGAATGGCCCCACGTTGCAGTTAATGTGCACTACTACCTGGGGAGGGGTAGTGGATTTGATGAGGACTCACAGTAGGATAATCTCCTACTCTGAGTGGAGCATACTCCTTGTCCTTAGGTTCGAACTTCCACACTGCAGGAAGGAGATCGCCCCCTTTGCTTTCAGGGTTCCCTAGCACTCGAGCCTAAGCACCTGGGCTGAGCACTGGGGAAAGGATTGCTCCATAATGAGTGGACAAGAGATTGTGTGATCCAAACCCCACCATTCTAATTAGAAAGAGGGTTACAAGAGTACCTAATTCTAGAATGCATGTTCTAGTCCAGCAAAGAGTGAAATGGGAGGTGTTAAATGAAAGCCAGTGCCTAGTCTTCAGAGGTGAAAGTGGATTGGTATGGTGTACTGGCAAGAAGCAGCCACTGTATAGTCCTGGCCTACACATGGCCAATGTTAAAGTGCTGTCATGGCAGTGCTTTAACATCACTGCCCCCTTTGCTTCACCCCTGTCAGTGGCCCTGCTGGTACTTCAAAAGGCAGCTGCCCTGGGTCCTTCAAATCCCTGTCAGAGCCCCAGCCCTGTTGTTCTTGGCTGCCATTGCAGGGGTGGCCATGAATGGCTGGCTGGGGAAGTCTGGTACGATAGCCCTGCCCCTTCCACCTGAGACTCCACCCTTTCCTGGGGCACAGAGGCCCCAGCCCACCTTGCCCAGGAACCCAGCATACCAGTAAGTCCTGGAAATTACTTTCACCCCATTGGTCTTTAATATCATTTTGAAGTCTGTGCACAGACACTATGTGAGCAGTTAAGAGTATATACGGAAAAGTTCTAAAAGTTGTATTACAGCTGCGATGAGGAAACAGGTTCCTGTCAGACAAAAGATCTGTAGTCACCTAAATCTCCATCAGCACGTACATTAAGCTAACACTACAGAGGCACATTTACATATGAAGTCAACAAGGAAGAGCACTCAACTGGGGAAGAGAACCTTAACTTGAGATATACTTCAGTGATTTGTTGGACTGCGTTTGGAGATCAAAAAAGGCCCCCTGTTATCCTGTTCTTGGTAATAAATGGACAGTGTATTTACATTAATGAAAATGGGATCACAACCAGACTTGGCTGAAGATTCTACAAAACGGTTTTGTGTGAGATAAGACTTCTTTACATTGGAGGTTAGCCTGTTAAGTTTCTAGAAAACATGTTCTGATTTTGTTTTATATTTAACCATTTGTTTCAATTATCCGTACTTACTATCTCTTGAATCCTGAATCTTTTATAATTAAATTATTCTTGATTTCACTATTAATATATCTAAGTGATGTGGGAAGACAAGTGCTAATCCTGGGCTGAATATATGTGCTAATATGTACACTGTTCCACAGAGGAAAGCAGCTCTGGAATTTCTATGAGTGTTGAGTAAATGAGAGGCTGGATATTATAGAAGAAAGGTTCAAAGGGGCTCAGAGACTGTCGGTAAGTCTACACTACAGAGTTTTTTCAGAAAAGCACCCATTTTCCAGAAGAACTTCAGTTACGTCCACACTTCAATCATGTTCTTTTGAAAGAAAATCAAAAGAACAGAGGGGTTTTTCTGGCATTGGTAATCCTCTTTCTAGGAGGAAGAAGTCTTTTTCGATGTGCTTTGGCAGTGTGGATACGCTCTTTTGGAAGAAGCTTTTTTGGAAGATCTCTTCCGGAAAAACTTCTTCCGAAAGAAGCCTGCAGTCTAGACGTAGCCTGTGGTGCACCTATTGTTAACCTGCAAGCTAATGTTAGGGCTGGTATAGTCAGAGATAAATGTTTGGGTGGCTGACAGACTAGGGGTTTCAGGGAGCTGACACCCAATTAAGCACAAACATGGGGATTTTACATATTGGAGACAGGGGGTAACAACATAGCTCGAAGTGATGGGTACCTAAGAACACAGAGGCGAAACAATGAACTATTGAATGGGAAAGCTTCATATTTTCATTTAGTACTTTTGGAAGTACTTGGACAATTCCTTTCTTATGAGAAAATACAAACCTTTGTTTGGCTTTTCAAAAATAACTTCAACCAAACAGAAGTCAAACCCACGTCTTAAATTTCTGGGGAAGTTGTTCACTCTGGAGGTTTGAAGTACAAAGCTAAAAAAACCTTGGCTCCTAGGATTTTTGAGAATAGAATTTGGAGGGAAATTATACTCTAACTGATTTATTCTACAAAATAGAGGGAATCTGTTATTTTGAAAAATATAAAGGGTTTGAGAATGGGATCCTTGGAGACCGCTGGAGCTGTAGACTTGGATAAGGATAAGTTATTGACTGCTGTAACTGGGTGCATGCTAATCATACTATGTGTATTTTAAAGCCCATTTACTGTTTAATTTATGGCCAATTGAACCACTTGTACAGTACTGAAAGGTGTCACAGACAGTTTGGATTTAATCCAAAAAACAGTCAGGTTTATTTGGGGGGGGGGGGGGGGGGTTAAATATTTTTATAAGAGCTATATAGTGCACTTTTTTCTTCATGAAAGGTGCTGGTTCAGTGAACTGAGCTTCATAGCCCTCCCTTCTCTACTCCCCTCTTTCCCCCCAAACAAAACCCCCTGCAACATAAGAAGGTTAGACTGATGAATGAATAAAAAAAAAGAGTTTTTATGACAAGCTTATGGGTTTAAATCCTGAGCCCCATGTTCAATAAGTCACAGCCATGTGAGTTTCAGAACATACCCAGACTTTCACGAAGGCCCTGATCCTACAAACACCTATGAATGTAAGTAGGCCCAGTGAAGTCAATGAGATTACTTATATGCATAAAGTTAAGCAAATATGTAAATATATGCTGGATGGAGCTGGAGCATATTATTATTCTGGTAAGATTACTCACGGGGGTAAATCTTCCAATCTTTTTGCAGCAGATTTACACAATGACATTTGTCTGCCTTGTAGCAAGACTACCAATAGATGCTGGTTCAATAAAATATATTACCTCACCCACCATGCCTCTCTAATAACTTGACATCAACATGGTTACAACAACACTGCATACACCAACATGAGGGTTGGTGAAAACAAAAATCAGCTTTATAAATAATTTCTATTAAGAATAAAAGCTATCTATGTGTGTTTCTGATGCAGTAAAACTATTGAGACTATTTTTAAAGATTTGAGAGGAGGATCACCAGTGGTGGAGGTAGGAACAGATTGTAATAATAAAAATCACACAGTAGTACCCACACATTTGCTTTAGAATTCAATAAAGAGTGCCAAGATTTCTACCTGTACATGCTTAACCTGATGTTTGATGTTTCCTCCCCTTCCACATTGGAAACTTCCAAGTGTAACAGAAAAGCCACAGCTATTCATCATGATGAGCAGCATCTTCCCTTCACTCACCTCTCTTGTGCTTCCCCACTCTTTCCCGGCTTTTCAAAGCTGCCAACATCCAGGGGTTTGGCCCACAAAAGCTCATGATTCTATATTTTAGTTAGTCTCAAAGGTGCCACAGGACTACTCATTGTTTTTAAAGTTATAGTCTAACATGGTGTCACGTTATTGGATTTTAAGGAGAGCAGAAAGATCATTGCTGCACCCATGGGGGGGGGGTGTTTGCCCCAAAGTCTATAAAAAGGGGGCCATGTGAGGTGTCAAATGAAAGCTTATGTTTGACTGATTCTTTGTATGCTACTCATGTACTTGTATGATGTCTGTATGTGGGGTCATGAATATGGGCCTGGACTGCCTGTTGTAAAGAAGGATTGTTCAGTCAATGACTATGCTAATTATCAGGGCCCCAAGGACAATGGCTCTTAAGGTGGCCCATATACACCTGAGGAATATGTCTGGAAAACTGCAAACCAATCAGATCTAATGGCTGTTGGCAGGGGACACAGGCATAGGTCACTTGACCATGTGACCCACTCCAGCTTGGAAGGTACCAGGAATGAGGCAGACTCCATTTTGTCTACAATTCTGCAACTGATCCTAGATGCAGCCTTGTGAGGAACAGAGAGCCGGGAAGGATTGTTGACCCATCCTGACATAGGATGTACACCAGAGATTTTTAAGCTAGCAGTTTGTAACATCTCTGCTGAGAGCCTGCATCAATAACTTGGTGATTAGTGCATCTAGTGTATTCTCCTTAACAACCTTACTCTCAACCTTTTCTTTCTTTTATTAATAAACCTTTAGATTTTAGATTCTAAAGGACTGGCCCAGCATGATCTTGTGGGTAAGATCTAAAGTGTAAATTGTCCAGGAACTTGTGGCTGGTTCTTTGGGAACAGGAGAATCCATTCAGGGTAGGTGAGTTTGGGTTCTATAACCCCCCCACCTATATGTAATACCCAGGGCTGACTGTGGCACGGGGAGAGCTGGGGTGTCTGAGGGGTTTTGCTCATGAGGCTTCCTGCTGGCTGGATTGGCAGCTGAAGCACTCTGCGTGACTGGTTTGTGACCTGTTTGGGAAAGGTCTCCAGTCTGGGGCTGTAAGCAGCCCTGGTTTTGAGTAATTTCCCCTGAGCAGACACCCTCAGCGGTGCCCTGACCTGGCCCAGTCCGTCACACATGGCTACCATTCTGAGACTTTTTAATATCCATAATTGTTCAATAATTCAATTCTGGATTGCATTCTATGGTTGCTTTATCTTTTCAGGCATTGCTGTTTTTTTAAGAACCTTCAAACAGCATGGGCCCTAATAACAGAGATACCCTCCTTGAGCCTTGTCCTTAGGATTCATGTATATATCACCTGAGTCATTTCACCTCCTGATGGTCTTTCACATACACGTGCACCTGCCTTCATCATTTAAGGATACTACCATTTTATGTTGGCTGTGGTGATTCCACCACTATGGAACTTGCTCCTCACTGAAGTTGATTATCTCTCTTTCTCTCCTCATTATTTAAAAGCATTTAAATATCCCCCTTCCCTATATAGAGTAGCCAACCCTCCATGATGCACCTGGAGTCTCCTGGATTCAGCATCAATCTCTCAGTGACTATTGAAAGAAATCCTTCAGACTTTAGTAGGATACTTCAAGAAAATGACATTATATCATATCGGGGGAAAAATCTCCCTGAATAGCTTCAGTCATACTTGGCAATCTTATCCCTGAGGCACTTTCCAAATATGTTCACTGTTCATTCTATATGCATCCCTTCTTCCCATGTTGCCCTTTTTTTCTTGCTATGTAATTTCTCTTCTCTCCATTTATTTTTCTCGTTTTAAGTGCGATAAAAGTTTGTTCACGAACCTCTCTTTATATTTTATTATTTTTTATCCTGTATTAAACTTATGGTATGGCTCCCCCCAAGTCCATCAGCCAGGGGAGTGTGTTCGAGATAAAATTATTAATAAGCATTATTATTGAGCCAAACTCTGAGGCCCTTACTAGTTTTTACTCAGAGATAACTTTGACTGAATTTTTGAAAATGCCATACCGAGGAAGGTAGCTTGTTACCTCATCTGTAGAGGGGGGAAGGAGGAGTAGCTGTTGAATTGCCGACTGGGTTTGTAGACTGAGCAATCTAGAGGGAGGAAAATTAAAAGTATCAAACCCTTGTGAGAAGTCTTGTGCTGACTTTTGTTACTTTATTATTAATTTCAAATTAAATGACATAGAATGTTAGGACAGATGCTATACAGTATGTAGGCCAGGGTGTATTTAAGAGCAGGCTGGGAAAGAGAGTGCTCTATCCCTTTTTTCTCTCCAACTGGCAACCACCTCTCTCAATCCAAAGCTCCTTTTGTTCTAGGTGAGGCCTTGTGGTTAATTTATCCATATTGTGTTATTTGTGAACTCAGCCATCCATCTCAACCAGGTCTGTAATCCATCCAGTCATTAGCTAATACCATACAGAATATTTTTATAAGCAGAACAACTTTTGGTCACTTGAGCTATGTCTAGACTACATCCCTCTTTCGAAAGAGGGATGTAAATTAGGTAGATCAAAGGTGCAAATGAAGTGGGGATTTAAATATCCCATGTTTCATTTGCATAATCACATCACAGTATTCTTTCAAAAAAGGGTATTTCAAAAGTGAAACCGCAGTCTAGACACGGTTCTTTTGAAAAAACAACAACCCTTTTTCGAAAGATCCCATACTCCAAGGAAAGGGTTGGTTTTTTTCGAAAGAACCGCATCTAGACTGCGGTTTCACTTTTTAAATACCCTTTTTCAAAAGAACACTGTGACGTGATTATGCAAATGAAGTGCAGGATATTTAAATCCCCACTTCATTTGCACTTTCAATCTGCCTAATTTACATTCCTCTTTTTAAAGAGGGAGGTAGTCTAGACATGCCCTTGGATTCAGAACTAGACATGAAGGGCTGTGTTTTCCTAGAGCAAGCCCTAAGGCATCCAATCCCTCAACATATTTTTAATTACCCCTTGTTAGTAATGGATGACTGGACAAAACCATTGCAATTTAACTCTTCATTCTGGTTAAACAAGATTAATTTGACTCTTACATGCCCAATACCTGAGCTTGCTCTTCTCTTCATTTCCTGGGATTTACTTCTTTTTTCATTCAGCTCCTACTCTTATTCTCTTTAGTTTGATTTGCCAAGTTCCTGTTAGAAAACAACTTTGGACCAGTATACCTCATGTTTGTTCTATGGCATCCTTATACAATGGCACCCGCTCAGAGCCTTTAGGAGGAGGTCTAATGGATATTTCTCTAGTAAATAGGAGTGAAAGGATGTTTCGCAATAGCACATATACATTTAATTCAGATCCTTTAATTCTATTTACTATATAGTATGTCATTACTAATATTTTATTATAAACTTGTGGTGCATACTCCAAATTCTGAGTTCTGCTTTATTTTGCTTAAACTGTTTAATCTAGTTTAAGGTTTCCTGTGCTTGTAGATACCACAGTGATGGACACAACAGAAAACCCTTTACATTGAAAATGGTCACACTGCATACAGCTGAGATTAAAAAATCATAACTCAAGTATTCAAACACATTATTGTGGATGGGCAGCTATTGTTGCATCACTGAATCTGTGGATAGGAAGACCATTCTATGACTTCTAAAATCAGTGTACTTCCTTTAGCTCCTTTGAAATCCAGTGGGTCCTAAGTAAGCACAGAATAGGGCTAGTGGCCCAAATCTGCATGCATTTGAGCAAAAGATTCCAGAGAGACAAATCCCCTAAAATAGCCATTTTTCAAACAGTTTTAAGTGTCTTGTATGGGGGAGGGAGAGGAGGTTATTTTTGTTTTTTCAGAGAGCTAGAAGTCAAACTACTGATGTGAGGTGGGTCAAAACAGTCTCAATCTGTTGAGTATTGCCCCAAATAGTCCTTGCTGAGATTATAGGGAGAGTTCACAGACATCAATTCACACAAGGATAAATTAAACAACAGCCCTCACCTAAAACAAAAGGAATTTTGGACTGAGAGGTCCAAACTATGAGTCATGGGTAGCAATTTTATCTTGGGGAGAATGTAATCAGAGTCTTTGGGGGAAAAACATTAGACTTGTGATAAATGCTTCCTGGAATGGGAGGGATATTAGGAGACAGAGGAGTAGGTCATGGGAAGTGGGCTAAATGGGGATGTCTGGTTGGAGAGGAGAGAAGTTGGGGGCTCAAGTGAGGGAGGTATGGGGATTGGGAGGGATGGATGGGCACTGGTAAAGGTGATGAAACGGGACTGGGAGAAAATAGGGGCAGGCCCATGTTCTCTCCTTGGGTGTGTATACACAGAGGGGTGGGGGCCTTCTTGCCTTTTAGGGGAGTTTGAGCACCCTCCCTGTCCCCTCGTATGAGCTGAGGTATTAGAGGCCTTGTCCCTCTGGGAGTGCCTACACCCCATGTATGTGCCACGCTCTGGCCCTAAGCACTTTCATGTGAAGCTGGTTCTTGGAGACATGACGTTTAAGAGAGTCCAAAGCCTCCTCCCTTCCCCGTGTGAAACAGGATCTGAGGAAGTCCTGCCTCCTTGGCTGGGGAGCTGCCCCTTCTTGTGCAAGTGTGTCTACACAGCCCCTTCTTGTGCAAGAAAAACCCTCTTGCGCAATGCTGTTCTTCCTGTCAAGTAATAGGTGTAACGGCATTGTGCAAGAGGGGTTTTTTTGCGCAAGAAGGGGCAGTGTAGATGCTCCTTCTTGTGCAAGAGCCTCTTCTGAAAAAAATGGTGGCTCATTAGGTATGCAAATGAGGCTCGGCAATATTCCATGCTTAACCTCATTTGCATATTACTCACGCAAGAGTGTAGACATAGCCATAGTGTGGAGGTTTAGAGCTGACAGAGCTGGTACCTGGATCACTGAGGATATAGAAATATATGAATTGCCAGGATTGCTGATATGTGAATTCTGATTGATTTCGGATCATGAGGTTGTTGAATTTTGTGAAAGAGCCAGGAGTGCACCATGACATGGTGATTGCTGACTACAGGCTAATTTGGGTGAAAAGTGGTGTCCTGCATTGGCATCATATTTTGGCCACTTTGCAGCATCTAGCCAGTGAGTTAAGAAGTTATGATCCATTCAACATTGTGATGATTTATGAATATGGAAATGTACTGGGCCTAAGATACCTCATGCAATGTACGAGAGAAGATTTGGATAACAGGGATTTGTGCCCAAGAGATGTGATAGTTTTCTCTGATTTGGTTGAATGTCTGAATAATCACTACAGTAACAACATGAAAGCAATTAATGAGGGGGTGGAAGGACATTAATTGGGAAATAGGAGGGTTCATGGCTGACTAGAAAAATGTGCCCTGTATACCACAGAAACACTACAAGCTCCATCACTAATCTGGGGGACATCTATTGGACAGGGGCTCAGGGCATCTTTTTGTCAAACATAAAACTCAGTGATTTGGAACAGAAATTCTAATTTCTTTCACTAGCCTTGACACAGATTTCATCTGCCAACCATTTTGAAAGTAACTCAATTCCACTGCAAGATAGTTGTCTGTTGCTACCAGAACTGCACTGCAAGTCAATTTGAGGCAGGAAGGGAGAGCAGGAGCAATAGGAAAAATTGTATACGAGGGAGTGAAGATTGCAGAGAGATGCATCCCCTGCTTGCAGAGGGCTGAGTGGGTTAGGTATACCTATTAGGTGAGGTAGTGAATGGACGAGATACATGGCTGGGGACCCAGCTGATGGGGGGGAGGGTAAGTTGCGGCTGGCTGGCTTGGTATGCAGATTACAGGACATGGTACATACAACTGCCTAAATGATTACTAACTCCTACCAGCAACATATTATCTTGTTTTTTAAAAAATAAAAATTGACATGACAAAAACCCCTATGTTAATGCAAAGTTAAGGTTGTTTGGTGACATGTTGTTCCCTTGCAGAACACTGAGTTCAGCGAAATTCAAACTTCTGAAAACCAGCAAATGCAGAGTTAATCTTATCTATGCAACCTTTATCTGTGCAACCAAAGGTATTGCACCAACCCACATACATTTACTCTGCCAAGCCTCCAGTTGCATACGTGTCCAAGCTCTACACCTCCTTTTACAGCCCATTCACTCACAAACAGGATTCCAGCTAACACTATTAAGGGGAAAATTGTCACCCCACCACTTTTTCATTTTATAGAGCCTGATCCAGCGCCACTGACCTCTTCTGGAATTTTGTCATTCATTTCAATGAAAGCAAAATTGGGGCCTGCACAGATCATTCTCTGTGTTCTTAGGTTGCAATCATTGTTGCACTTTACCACTTACTGATATTAGGTTTCATGTGGGACCACCATCAATCCTGTTTCTATAATCAGCCAATAGAGAGCCCTTCTCTTTTCTCAGCCCTTCCAGCTCATGGCATCACATCCTGCAGGACTGTTAGTTACATCAAGGAGGGAATGAAAGTTCAAAATGCCTGAGTAAGCCCAGACTCCCAGTGAAATGTGTTACAGTTCTGCCAAGACAACAGAATAGCTTGGCTTGGATTAAATGAGAACATTCAATACAGATTTGTCTGTAACCAAACTTTCCCAGATGCTGGAAAATGGGACCACAATGCACTTGATTCCCAGCTTGTGACAAAACCCTGTTATTTTGCAGGCAAAATTGTGGAGAAGGGTGACTGAGGCACCTCTCTAATTCCTGTTTACACAGATAAATCATGTACTCTCTTAGGCCCTGGTCTGTAATCCCATACCGTGACTACTCCTCTGGAGTAATACCTCCAGGCATAAATGACTTAGGTGGGACTGTTTCCTGAGTAAGGAATACAGGACAAGTAGCCTTTGGAAGGAAGTTAGTAAGTGTAATCATTTTCCTTGCACAATTTCTTCTCCTCTCTTTATAAACCCCATCTAGGTGTATGTCACCTTGATCATACAACATATCTTTTAGAAGTGAAAGAGTGCAGCAAGACAACAGAATGATCTCATGTGTGACATTTTTAGCCTATGGAGCTCACAAGGATATTCTATAAAGATGGCATCATAAGTTATCTATAAAGTCTGCATCATACATCTCATAAAATGTAGGGTACATAGCCCAGGTAACACAGCATTACAGTTATGTGAATACATGAATGTATCAGGAGAGGTGCCTAAAATTGTACCTTTCTGGTGCTTTTGTAGTATAATTAAGACAAGTAATTTACTGAACTCCTGTTAAGAATCCAAATTTGGCCTCAGCTACATAGATCTAATTGCTTTACAGTCAAACCAGCCAGTGGGAACTGTACCCATATCAGTAAAGGCAGAATCAGATCCAGAAACTTTTGCTCATATTTCTTTGTGTTCTGTTGCATAGTTGTTAACACTTCAGAAGCAGGAGGGTGATTTCATTCCTCCACAGGAGTACTGAATAATATCATTTTAAACTAGTATTTCTCCCATTGGCTCTGGTTTGCCATTTCCAGCCAAGGGGAGCCAGGGGAAGTGGCAGCCTGGGCCATGTTGCTTCCCATGGCTCCCCTTTGCTAGAAACAGTGAAGGGGAGCCAATGGGAGCTGCAAGGCTTCATGGCTAGGGAGTCTTTAGATAAACAAAGTGAAGTGGCCCGCTAGCAGCTTTCCCACAGTGGGCCCATGGCCCACTTTGAGAAACACTGGTTTAAATACTGCTTTATGGTTAACAGGTGCTCTTCACATAGCTGGCAAGGGCTCTCCAGAGCCTAACAGAGATCACTCTTTGTTTAAGACACTCTAATAAAAGTGGGTCACATAGACAGATGTGTGCAGTGCTTCCCAGCCCCTGTAGGTCCACAATACACACTTAAAAGAGGTTAGTAATATGAACATAACCAATCATCAAAAGAGTCAAATTAGGACAAAGCACTACAAATTGAAATAGACATCACTGCATTAGAGTTGTAGAGGATTTTCTTCATGCTCTAAAGCAGCGATGGGCAACCTAGGCAAGTGGGTGGGCCGCATGAGTGTCCCTCCTTTATCTCAATGGGCTGCAGGATTGTCGTAACCAAGATGGTCTCCCAAGATAGTTTTGCTAACTGCAAATTGCATACCTAGAATTTGTGTGGAGTGTGCCAATTGAACTGTAGCAGTGCTTTGATTGAACACAGAGGGAGCACATGACTCTCACAGTCAATGTTGTGAGTAATCAGTATGCACCTTACTTCATGTGCCCTTACTTTATGTGTGTGTGTTACTTTAGTACTGGTAGGAAAAAAACTACATGGACAGACACTGGTGTAATCTGGCAATCCTGTCCATGGGCAATGGTAAATGGCCACACATAGAACTCCTGTGAGTTGCAGGTTGCCCCCTACTACTATAAAGATACAAAAGAGCCATATTTTTCTAAAGTAATCTGAGCAGAAAGCTAAGCCATCACATTTTAGGGCCTATTTCAGAAGTCCTGAGTACTTACAACACCCACTGATTTCAACTTAAGTGGGATCCAAAGCCCATCGAAGTAAATTGAAAGTTTTCTGTGAACTTTGGATCAGGACCTAAGAGCCCAGTCATGCAAGGCGCTGAACCCCCTCAACATCCTTTGACTTCATACAAAACAGTTGTGGGTGTGCTGTGGTTAATTAGCAATAAGTGAAATGGCAAGTGTGTAGAGTTGTATGGAAGAACTCTTTACTGAACATCCATAGGGACCAGCATTTCATGCTGAGAGGCTTGTGTTTCTCTGGGAAGAGCCTGGCTCACAAGTTGCAGTTCTGTGCCCATAGTGTCACACCAAATTGATTCCCTCCTGTATCCTGAACCTTTTATGTTCCATTTATTACACAACACTCAGCTCTTCATCAGAGGTGCTCAGCATCTCACAAGATGAGGCCATTTGTCCGATTTTCTTTGTTCTGTTTACCTGATTCAAATTAGCCGCTCCTTTATAGACTAGATTCAAAACCTGGCTTTCATTTAGTGTGTGTTCATGTGTGCACAGTAGGTGAGTGTACTCACAGGTACTTTTCTAAACTAACCACTTGAAGTGGGCTAATGCCAGGTTTGGAAATCAAGCCCTAAACCTTTAGGAATCACGCAGGCCAAGGAACATACTGTTTAGAGCTCTCGGGCGGGCTTTTACTCTGTCTCCAAGACCCACCAAAGTAAACAATCTGACACCTCTTCCAGATGCTTCCACTTCCCACAACCCTCTCACACCCTATCAAGGGAACTGACAGGCTCTGCAGGACCCTGGCTGGGATTTGTGTGGGGTGTGTGTGGGGGGGAGGGGCAGCTCTGCACTCCCAGAAGAGGATGGGCTTTGGGTGGAAGGGGTTGGGTTGGGGAAGCCAGCTCTCTGCCACATGGAACGCCATGTACCCCCCCCCCTCCCCGACCACCATCACCAGTCCTCAGAACTGCATTGTGTGTACAGTGTAGCACTCCAGTGGCAATTTAAAGGGTCAGGAGCTGCAGTCCTCTTTGAATTTCTGGGCCCCAGGGCAACTGCTCCTTTGACCCATCGGCAGTCCTGACCCTAGTCCCCTTCTCAATTGCTGAATCTATGTCCTCCTCCAGCCCTTTGACACAGTCCCTTTCCATGTATGAATTCTCCTGCTAACTCTCCCTTCTACTAACACCTCCACCTGATCTCCGTCCCAGCTGTCAATCGCTCTCACTGTTTTCATCCAAATCCAAACCCTTCCCATAAAGGAACATCAACAGGCTCACAAACAACAAAAACCTTTAGTTAGCCTCCTCCTTGCAAGCACTCAGATCCATCCTTCACCTAACTCCCAAATCCTCTGCTACTGACAACACAGCACACAAGAGCCCTGTATAGCCCTCAATCTCAGCTGTGAAACACAGCCCACCAGAACCTTTCTCTTCTCTGCTGCCTAGTAAATAGTCTCTCTCGCAGTCAGATTGTTCAGTTTCCCTGACATATTGTCTTTGATACCTAATCCTAATGGTTAAAGTTGTTTTTCTTTCTCTATTTTTTAATCCCTAAAGCAGATTTCCAGGGGATACCAGACATTTTCCCACCCTTCCCCTGCCACCAATTCTCAGAGATACTCTCAATTTTAGAGGGTTTTAATTTCCATTCAGTGATATCTAACAAGGTGAAGTTGTGCCTTTGGCCAGAGCAGAATGGACACCAGTTGGTGTTTTGAAGAATCCCACATCAAATTCATTGTTGGGACAGTGCCACTGATTTTGGTCTTTCAAGCTTTCAAGCTACTTGCTTTTATAAGGTTTCTTCTGAGCTGACCTGTGTGTGAGACAGTCCCTTTATTATTGTTTGCTTCGATGCTATATTAGGAGTTGTTATACAACTTGGAAAGCGGTGAAAGTAAATCCCTTTCTAATATGCTTAGACCAGTATAAGGATCACTCTGCTTATTGTTAGGTAGACAGCTGGGTTGAACTCAAAAAGGCATTCAGCAGAAAAGCTCGCTTACCAACACATCTGCTCTATCCATCTATTCTGGAGTGAGGAGAGGAGTTGGGGAGAGAGAACATTAAAAAGGAACCCAACCTCAGATTATGAATTTAATTTTTTTGTGTTGATGTGAATGTAGAAGATTAGGTAACTTTCTGGAATTACAGCAGCAAGCTGACAGTGATGTATGAGATGAAAAATCTTTCCATAATGCACAGACACTATATGCCACACAGTGCAGTGAAACTGCTACCATCCTGTATGCTACCATAGACACACAACTCTCAGCCCACAAAGTGTAGCCAGAAAAATGCTTTAAAAAAATTCAGTCTTAGGCAAGCTGCTCCCAGCTTCCTTCAAGCTGGAGCCCATTTAAAAGAGCCTTTTCTCACATATCCTTTCAACCACTGCACACACCTTCCAAATACAGAGTTTTATGAAGTAAAAAATTCCCTTTGAATAAAAAAGTCTTTAATCTATATGATTATAAAGCTATAAAAATGCTTCAGCAGGGACTGATACTTGAAAATAAATGAAAATGGATATAACTGATATGTGCAACCATCAGTGTGCAATGAGATGGATAATATTTACCCTCTTGTTGTTGAGAGTGTTTGGCAGTTGTGTTTTATAAAAAAACTGTTTATTTGGTTGTGTTAGCTAAGGATGGGGTTCTGGTCTGCTGATATCACAGACAGCAGGAAGCGGCAGTGGATATAGGGCAGGGCAAGCAGAGCGGCTGCCCCGGACCCCATGCTTCAATAGGCCCCGCACCCATAAGTGTGCACACGGGGTGTGCCCGATATGCCCAGGCACACCCTAATGTTTCAAAAAGGCCGGCTGGAGGCTGCTGGAGGAGGAGGGGTGTGACGGGGAAAGCCCGTTCCCCTGCCCCTGCAAGAAGACGCCAGTGGCCCTGGCATCAGAAGCTGCGCCGTCCAGAGTGCCTAGGAGCTGCTGCGCACGCTCCCGCGGCCATGCGGGCACTTCAAAAGCTGGGGCCGCACAGGTGAAGAAAGGGAGCAGGCCAGAGAGCGAGCTTGGAGGAGAGGTCACGTGCACACGCCACAGGAAACCAGGGTGCACATGCTGGAACCCTGATCTTTGGAGGGGCGGGGGCGCTGGGCTGGGGTGGGAGTGGAGCGCACAGCCCCATGCATTGCAGTGACCTGAGAGCGACTGGCGGGCTATGCACACTGCAATCAAGCCGAGGCAGCTGGGTTGGTTGGCAGGATTAGCCCTTTTAAAGGTAGGGTTACCCGTCCCATACTTCTGGTGCCTGGCTCTGCAGGAGGGGGATTTGGTTGGGAGGGGCTGGGAGTGCCTGGATTTGGGGGAGGAGTGGATGCATTGGGATGGGGGAGGGCTGGGGATGCCTGACTCTGTGGGACGGGTGGGTGCTTTGGGATGTGGGGGGTGGAAATGAGGGTGCCTGACTCTGGGGGAATGGTGGGGCATTGAGATAGAGCTGTGGGTTGAGGTGCCTGGCTCTAGAGGAGGGGTGTGTGCATTGGGGGTACTTATAATTTTTTTTAAAAAAAAGGTACTTTATAAAAAAGTAAAAACTTAAATAACAAATAGTCTAGTGGCACTCTGAAGACTAGCAGAATATGTAGATGGTATCGCGAGCTTTCGCGGACAAAGCCCACTTCTGCCCGTGAAGGCTCATGATGCCATCTACATGTTCTGTTGGTCTTTGAAGTACTACTAGACTATTTGATGTTTTTTAAGTTTTTCCTATTACAGACTAACTCAGCTACCCCCTCTGAAGCTTATAAAAAAAGGTTGAGAAACCTTTGGGCAGGCAGGAGTTTTGGCAAAAATATATCAGACATGTGCACACAGTGCCTGCTCTACTTCAGCTGGTGCTGGATAATCAGGGCCTCAATTCTAAAGGAGTTGGCATTACTGAGGTGATTGATCCCCTCCAAGTTTTGTTGTGGATTTTCCAAAAAAAAATGATGGTGTTTTCTATAGGTTACCCACATCTCCCAGCCATAGCAGAGATTTGGGATTAACATGGCTTTCTCACCTAAGGGCAGCCCAGATCTGTGTGTTTCTTAGGGATCAATGGCCCCTGGCACGCAGAAATCACCAATTTGGCCCCGCGCGACTTGCTCTAGGGAGCTACATTTCCTAGGCAGGTGGGATGTTGAGCCCAGAGGATAAATGTGGCTTCTGGTGCCGCTGTGTGCAGGTCCCGCCCACAGTGTTGGGGCTTTGAGCTCTGTGGTTACTATGGTCTCATGTGTCTCTTGGAGACCTTCCGCCTGGCCCTGGGCCAGCAGCTGGAGCGGCTCCACAGACTCCAGCCTCGCAAACTGGAGGGGGAGAGGAAGGGGCTTGTGCTGAGGGGAGGGGGCAGGTCAGGAGAAGAAAGGGGGGAGAGTTGCATAACAGTTCATGATTGTTTGAAAATAATTTGTTCAAACAATATAGAAGACATATATCCTAATATTTATATCACTCTTATGATACTTCTAACTAGTCTAGTGACAGTAGCTTCAGCAGAGAGAAGTTTCTCTAAATTGAAACTAATAAAGAATTACTTAAGATCTCCTATGATCCAGGAGCGTTTTGTAGGTCTTTCAATTATATCGATTGAAAACGACGTGTGTAAAGAAATGGACTTTAATGACATAATTGAAGAATGTGCTGCCAAAAGAGCTCGACGGCTATAATAGACTCAAATACAAATGAAAATTTTTAATTATTAATGCAGAATTTTGTTTAAGAATGAATTACAATATAATTAAAATAAAAATTATCCAACTAAATTAAATTTCTATGAAATTTACCCAATTCACATTTAATATGAAAATAGCCTTCAATTTGCACATTTGACGTCTTTTTTCTATTTTTTCTCCGGAGAGGGACCTCATGAAATTGTGCTACACTGGGCCCCACAAAACTCTCATCCGTCCCTGGCAGGAAGCATAGGACTATGAACAGGGAGTAGATGTAGAAGGGAAATCTGCAGAGCTTGCATCCCAATACTCCTCTTCATGTTCTAGATGGTTTGACAGCTGGGAAATCTGATGCCCCCTGAGGCTGATAAAGAATCCTGTGGCAGATTTAACCATCCAGTGGTTTTAAGAACCTTGCCTTCTGTATGGGCTTTATGGAAGGTAGTGGCTTGCACAGTAAATGTACTCATTTTAAGGCCTGATCCACAGATTCCATTTGTATTAGCTTTTTATGACCAGTTAGAGTTATAATCCAACCACTTAGTTTTATGCTGCATAGATAAAGCAGTCACATCAGTATTTTTGGACCTCCCAACACCTCCAGCTTCAGTGGAAGCTCAAACTTTCCCATCTGGTTCTGCAATACAGAGGGCCAAATTAATCCCTTACATAAATCCATTGGCTTCAATGGATGGATTTACGCCAGGGATTAATTTGGCACAGAATTTCTAATTCTAATTTCTCTTTTTTGTTATTTTGCTTCCTGTTTAAAATAGCTTGAATCTATACTTTAAGATTTATTGTGCCCATTGGTGTTGCTGTGTTGAAACTATTGCAAGCACTTAAATAAGTATCCACAATTTATGAAGGTAGATTAAAAGTTATGTAATTGATGTAGTAATTTCCAACTCATTCACTTGTCATTTCTTATTTCCTTGAAGAAGAAACAGTTTGGAAAAAAAAAAGGTAAAAGAAGCTTGTCCAAACTGTTTTTTTGGCAAACAGAGGAAATTATTTAAACAAGCCAGTTTTAAATTTTTGGGAAGTTCTCTGCAGGAAAATATTTTCCCACAGTCTGTAAGACCTTGGCTCATTTCTCCCTATTAAATGCCATAAAACAGTTAATGCTGAGGTGAAGACACAACCTTAAAAACAATGTCTTTAGCTTAGCATTGGTCATTAGTTAAAATCGCCATTTTTAACTCAGCCCTTTGGTCCATTAACAGTCTCATATCACTGGACAAAGCTTCACGGCCTTTTCTTGTAAAAAGAGAGCAATACAGTCATGTGAGCTGTAAAGAGTAACAAAATAGTTTTCTTTCTACATAGGAAGATAGAAACCACTCTTTAGAAGCCAGATCCAAAATCATTTTAGGCAGAATATTTGGGCCAATCTCTGCTTTAAAAGCAGGGTAGCATGAACTAGATAATACACAATGAACCAGATAATACACACCCTTTGATAATTACAAAGCCACTTGGGCATACCTATCTTATCAAGGGGATTGCAGGAACACACTTTTTAAAAATACGTGATTAGTTTTCAGCTAATAGCTGGCTTCTTTCATATAACAAAAGCTTGATTTAACTGATTTCCTTTCAATTCATGTTTATATCCTCTGTATTCAAAACTTACAACATTCCGCTTCAGGTTCAGACCATCTTCCTGAATGGGATTAATATTATCTGAAATACATTGACAAGACTATACGAATTGTCATCTACCCAGTTCAACATTTTGTTTCTAACAGTATCTAGAGATACTAGATACTGCCAGAAAAAGATTCATGAGACTTGCCATGGGCAAGCACAGCTAACACGTTAGGTCCTGAAGCATGAGTGGTTTATTACTTATAACAATTCTTAAACTAATATAAGTGTGAATGCTCTTTATAATTATATAAATATCTAATTCTTTGCTGAATCCCACTACATTTTTAACTAGCACTGTCAAACAATTTTTGCCTTTTTTTTGTGAAAAGTGCGGTTTTAACTAAATGTCTGTGGAAAAGTTTAATTTCCATCAACCTTTTTTTTTTACAGAAACTTCAAAGAGAAAAATTGACAAATATATCCTGACTTCTTTCTTTGACATTCTGGATAAAACAAAACAAAACACAGTTTCTTAAAATTATTTCCCCCATTTTCCATTGGGAAAAGAAGGGGAGGAAGAGAGGGCAGAGTTTAAATAAAAGTGAAAGAAAGTAGTTTTTGGCCATCTATCATTTTCGGTTTTTACTTTCCACCTTTCGCCAATTAAAAATGAGCTCCCTTCACTCACTTTCTCTCACTGTTTATTCTTCACACCCCACATGCTTCTTTCAATGGAAAGAGAGTAACATTTTGAAAAAAGAAAAGAAAATGTGTTTGTATGGGGGAAGAGGTGGTGGATTGACAACAAAACAAAACGTTTCCATATATTATTTTAAAAAATATCATCAAAATACATTTTGTGAAAATTAAAAAGAAACCAACTTTTTAAAATTTGTTTTTGAGAAACAACTTTGCTTTTTGTGACCAGGCCAGTCCTACTCTTGACTGCAGTATATTTTGAATGTTGTTCTTCTGAATAATTATGAATTAAAGCCTCAATCCTACAGTTGAACTCCTACATAAAAATAACAAATAGTATGATATCACTTTAAAGACTAATAAAACATCTAGATTGTATCGTGAGCATTTGTGGGCACAGCCCACTTGTTCATATGACCAGAGTGTTGGATGTGCAAAACCAAAAATAAATAGGGAAGGGGGGTGGAGGGAAGAGGAAAAAATGGGAGGGGAGAACAAAAGGAGGAAGTGGCTATATAAATATCAAAGGGTATGTTTACATAGCAAAGTTATTTTAAAATAACAGCCGTTATTTCGAAATAACTTTCCTAGCGTCTACACAGCCAAACTGCTATTTCGAAATTAATTCAAAATAGCGGAGCGCTTATTTTGAATTTGGTAAATCTCATTCTATGAGGAATAATGCCAAATTCAAAATAGCTATTTCGAAATAAGTGCTGTGTAGACACTTATTTCAAAATAGGGGACCTCCAGCCTTCCCAGGCTGCCCTGGTGGCCACTCCAGCCTCAACCAAGAACACTCCTCTCCCTCCCGCCTCCCCGGAGCCCTGTCTCTGCCAGCCCCAAGCCTGGCAGCCCAGAGCCAGCAGTCACTGCCCGTGACCCAGTGGCCCCAAAACATGAGCCAGCAAGCCACTGGCTGCCAGCCCCCCACTGCTTCCCAGGAGCAGTCTGCCAGCTCCCAGGAGCCTGCCATGGCCTGGAGAATGCAGGCACCTTCCTGGTCCAGGGTGGAGATCATGGAGCTTATTCAGGTTTGGGGGTGATGCTCTCAACGTCCATGATCTCCGCACTAGATGGAGGAACGCAGCAGTCTATGGCAGGATAGCTGCCAGCCTGGCCACCAAAGGCCATATGCAAACCCAGGAGCAGGTTTGGATGAAAATCAAGTTGGTCCGGCGAGACCCCCAACCCTGAGCTTCCCCTCCTCCTTCTTCCCCTTTCAAGCTCCCTCCTCCCAGGTTTCCCCCTCGCCTCTCCCACCTTCTCTTTTCCCATCTCCCACCTCCTTTCCCCAGTCTCACCAGAGTTTCATTCCCCCACCCCCAGTTTTGTTAAATAAAGAGAGTTTGTGTTCATGAAAATACATGTATTTGATTTTACATCAGGAAGGGGGTTAGGGAGGGGTAAGTGGAAGGACGTGAGGGAGAAATGAGGCACAAGCCCCTAGTGGGGAAGACCAGGGAGGCTCTTAGTGCTCCTCAGGGTAGATGCTCTCCCAGGGTACGTCTACACTACGTTAATTCGAACTAACTTAGTTCGAATTAGTTAATTCGAACTAAGCTAATTCGAACTAACGGATCTAGACTAAAAAACTAGTTCGAATTAGTGTTTTGCTAATTCGAACTAGCATGTCCACACAGAGTGGACCCTGAACTGGGCTTAAGGATGGCCGGAAGCAGTGCCGGCAGGGCATCAGAGGAGGACTTAGAGCGTGGAGATGCTGTCTCAGGCTAGCCCAGAGCTGCGCTGAAAGGGACCCGACCCCCACCCCGGACAGACAGTTCTCAGGGGTGCCCCGCTTGAAAACCAGTCCTGGCTTGGAGTGCCCGGACTACCCACACTGGGCACATCACACCACTCGGCCATCAGACTGGATGCACGTGCCGCAGGCTGCCATCTGGGGAGAGGGGTCAATTGGGGGGCTGCAGGAGAGCTTCCACCCCCAGAAGCCCGCAGAGCCAGCCCAGTCCTCCCCATCGGGGGCTCGTGCCCCAGTCCTCCCTCACCTCCTTCCACTTACCCTTCCCTAGCCCCTCTTCTTGATGTACAAAATAAAGGACACGTGTGTTCAAAAATAGAAACTCTGTTTATTTAACAAAACTCGGGGAAACTGGGAAATGGAGGTGGGAGAGGTGAAGAGAGAGGCTGGGAGAGGGGAGGGGGAAAACTGGGAGGAGGGAGCTGAAAGGGGGAAGCAAGGGAAAGGAGGGGGTGGGGAAACTGAAGGATCAGGGGTGGGGGTCTCGCCGGGCTAACCACCTCCCAGCACGGCGAGGGAGGGGGCCTCGGCGTCCCCGGGGGGATGGGGTGGAGGGTGCGGAGGTTGAGGTGGGGGGTGTGGACATTGAGGAAGAGGTTGTGCGGGTTGAGGAGGGAGAGGTGGGAGGGGGAGCAGGAGTGGGAGGAGGGACAGCAGTTGGGGGGGCAGCAGGTGCAGGACCAGCACGGGGCACCATGCTCTGCAGCAGGAGCTGCAGGTTGGTGCTCAGCCCTCGGAGCTCAGCCAGCAGCTCGTGGCAGACCTGCAGGTCTTCCCTCATCCACGCCTGTAGTGTGCGGTGCACGGCTCACAGGGCCCCAAGGTGCTGGTCCCTGTACTCCTGCTCCGTGCTGGCGGTCCGGAGCAGGCCGCGGGTGCGGGAGCATGTCCCGGGCGGGGTGGTGCGCCCTGCACGAGCAGCTGGTGTAGCTGTAGAGAAAGAAGAGAAGTGGTCAGTTCTCCCTGGGGACGCAGAGGATGATGCCCAGCCCCCTCCCCAACTCCGCAACGTGAGGGTGACTATGTCCTGCACCGTCACAGCTGCTGTGCTTGTACAGAGGCCATGGTCAGGATGTCTGGCTCTCCCCGGGACTGGGAGCTGCCCCAAGACCGCACCCATGTCCCTGTGCCATGTATAGTGTGGCCAGGGCGGTGGGGGGGAAGGGGAGATGTCCCCTGCCTCCGTGTAGAGGGGACATGTGAAGGGAAATCATCCTGCTGGGTCCTGCCCCGGGGTCGGGAGCATGTCACGTCTCTTTGCACAAGCATGTGCCTATTGGGCAATGGCCCCTGGGTGTCACGCAGCTGGAGCCACCTACCCAAGGGTGGCATGGCATGTGCTCGCACGTGCACAGGTGTCTGCGTGATCCGTGGAAGGCATGGCCCACACGCGTGGTCTCTGGTCTCCCTCCCACCTCCCCCCTCCCGAACTACTTAATTCAAACTACTTACCCGGTACGGTCTCCCTGGACGACACTGCTGGCGGTGGCCCTTCTGGTGTGCCCAGCTCGATGTCCCCCGGGCTGGCACGGACCGCCCTGCCCCCCAATAGTTGGTGGAGGGCAGCGAAGTAGGGGCAGGTGGCAGCCCCTGCAGCGGCGCCGCCCCTTGTGGCCCTGGCGTACGCCTGCCGCAGCTGTTTAACCTTAATGCGCACCTGCTCCTGGGTGCGCCTGTGTCCCCTGCTGGCCATGGTGGCTGCTATGCGCCCATAGACAGCCACATTCCTCCTCCTAGTGTGGAGATCATGGATGTTGGGGGCCTGCCCCCAAACCTCAATGAGGTCCATGACCTCCGCACTAGACCAGGAGGCCGCGCGCCGTCTACGGCCCTTGGCTGGCCTCTGGGTGCTTGGGGACTGGGCAGGGGACGTCTCACTGGCACTGGCTGCCTGGCTCATCCTGCAGCCACTGGTTCGGGGCAGAGACTCCTGGCAGGGCTGGCTGACTCTAGTGCCGTCTGGCCAGAGTCTACCCCTTTAAGGGCCCGGGGCTGGGGGAGAGGAGAAGAGTTTTCCTGGTTGTGCCCAGAGAGGCCACCAGGGGGAACCTGGGAAGGGCTAGCCTCCCACTAGTTCGAACTAAAGGGCTACACAGCCCTTAGTTCAAACTAGCTAGTTCGAACTAGGCTTAATCCTCGTAAAATGAGGTTTACCTAGTTCGAACTAAGCGCTCCATTAGTTCGAATTAAGTTTGAACTAACAGAGCGCTAGTGTAGCGCCTAGGAAAGTTAGTTCGAACTAACGTCCGTTAGTTCGAACTAACTTTGTAGTGTAGAAATACCCCCACAGGGCCTCCTGGATACTGACAGCCGCCCGATGGACCCCTGGATGGCAGCCTGCAGAAATTGCATCCAGGCTCGCAGCAATGCATCCAAGAGAAGCACCAGGGGTGGCTCTAACTCCATTTTGCAGAGTGCTGTGGTGTCATGAGTGAGGGAAACCAGAGCACACGCAGAGACAAAATGCTTTGCTGTCCCTCATCGAGGTAGACAAGCAAGCAGGGAAACCTGAGAATTGGTTGTCCAGGGGGGTTCTTTTAAGTACAGGCCTCAGATAGCCTCGGGCAGCAGCCACACAAAGTAACTCCTGAGCTGATGCCCTGCTGGACCTAGTTCCGGCTGGCCTTAAATGAGATTCAGCGTCCACTCAGTGTGGACACGCTATTTCGAAATAGCTTTTTGCTATTTCAAAATGCATTTTGTGTGTAGACGCGTTATTTTGAAATAAGCTATTTCAAAATAAGATATTTCAAAATAACGTTGTAGTGTAGACAAAAGGAAAACTGAGCTATTATGTAACAGGCAAAACTGATAGTCTATAAGCACCTAAAAACTGGATATTTAAAAGAAAATAGTTCCTTTTCTCTT
This sequence comes from Pelodiscus sinensis, assembly GCF_049634645.1. Taxonomy (NCBI): domain Eukaryota; kingdom Metazoa; phylum Chordata; order Testudines; family Trionychidae; genus Pelodiscus; species Pelodiscus sinensis. Next base: position 95,078,663 of record NC_134713.1, on the reverse strand, counting down.
TCATTGCTTTTTAATTTCATAGGTCTCTCTGTTGTACTATTATGAGATGGAGTAAATTGGAGAACCTGATCCACGTCTCAATCCCAAATATTATTCTGAAAATCATATCTTCTCTTTAACCTACACAACCCTAACCTTCTCATTGTATGATATCCTTTCTATTCCTTTGATTATTTGTATCTACCTGCTCTGGATTTCCCCCCTTTTTTTTTCTTCCAGATAGATTCTCTTTGAGATAGGGTAGCCAGAACTGAAAACAATATTCAGAATGTTATGGTCTTCATGTGTATGCCCAAAGTCACAAAGGATAATCTGAATGATCATTCCAGTCTATACTATCGCATGTAATTTAGTAAAAATGTCACGTATTAAAAATGTAGTCAAGAGTATGTAATGGGAAAGATGCTGGGACGACATAATGCAATGGAAGCACATGACAGAGCTTTGAGCAGATTTTATTTGCAGTGGTATTTTAGTATCTCTTTAATGTTTTCTTTCAGTTAAGTGCTTCCACACATTGAATTTAAAAGTTTTCTCACACAGTAGCTTTGATTGTTATGCATCACAACTCAATGCAGCAAGGAGTTGCAGAATTCTGCAGACTGTACATGCATGTCAACAAAGTGAGGAACACATCATTCACATAATATTTAATTATGGTAGGTCCCCTGGGCCATGCTATGTCATACTTGACTTTACTATGTAGCATTTCAAGTCAAGATTTATGCTTTTATAACACCCCCTCACTTTACCTCACTGACACACATGTACAGATTATAAAACCAGAAGGGTCTTTGATCATCTAGTCTGACCTCCAGTGTAACATAAGGTATACGAGTTTTTTGAATTAATTCCTGTTTCAACTAGAGCATATCTTTTAGAAAAAAATACAATCTTGATTTAAAATATAGTCAGTGATGGAGAATCCACCAGAACCCTTGGTAAATTGTTCCAATGGTTAATTCCCCTAATTGTTAAAAATATATACCTTATTTCTAGTCTGAGTTTGTTTAGCTTCAACTTCCAGCCACTGAATTTTGTTATACATTTGGCTGCTACATTGAAGAGCCTTCTCTTATCCTGAAATCCAAGTCAAATTCTTTATAGAAATCGAAGTGTATTAATTTATTACTTTATCAGCCAACATTGTAATCTCATTAAAAAGTTAGCTTGATAAGATCTATTTCCCTTAAACTCATGCTGATTGGCATTCAGCTTTTTACCTTCCTGTAATTCTGTATTGAGTCCTATATCAGCCATTTCAACAGCATGCTGATTGGCCAATAGGTACCCATGTCATCCTATACACTCTTTTTAAAAATTGGCACAGCAATATCTTTCTTCCAGTCTTCTGAAACCTCCCAATGTTCTGAGACTTACTGAGAATCATCATTAAAAGCCCAAAGAGCTTGTCAGCCAGCTCTTTTAAAATGCTGGAAGCAAGTTATCTACTAGCTATCATTCAACATCCTTTTTAGCTACTGTTGGAATGGAAAGTATCACATCATCAGTTATCATATTAATATACATTATCTAATTTTGAACTAAGCAAAGGGGATATAGTTCTTTGAATTGCTTTATATGAACAGGGGAACAAACTCAAGGAAGTGGACATTGCTTATTGAAAATGTCCTAAAGCTTAGGGACATTGAAATGCTACTGTGCATTGTGGGTGATGTGGCCTACTCCCTTATGCCATGGCTGATGAAGCCCTACACTGGCCACCTCGACCCAAGCAAGGACCACTTCAATGGTCACCTGGGCAGGGCCTGCATGCTGGCTGAATGGGCCTTCGGCCGCTTGAAGGTGAAGTTTAGGTGCCTCCTGACCCGCCTGGATGTGGGGGAGCAGAACATCCCCCAGGTGATATTTGCTTGTTGTGAGCTCTACAACATCATGGAGAGGAAGGGAGAGGCCTTCTTTCTGGGGTGGGGGCAGAGGCTGGCTGGGAGGGATGGACCTTTGAGTAGCTGCGCACAGCTGTCATCAGGCAGGCCCATCAGGTGGGGGTGTGCATCTGGGAGGCCCTGAGGGAGAGCTTCTCTCAAGGACCCCATTAACTCTCCCTAGGGCCTCCCCACTAGGGGCCTGTGCATTGCCCACAACAACCCCTCCTTTCTCCCCTCCACCCCTCTTTTCTGCAGACACAATAAAAAAAACTGTTTTGTTGTGAAAAAAAAGAACTGTTTGGGGTTATTTATTTGGGATAGAAGTAACTGGGGAGGAGGCAGGAAGAGAACATGGAAATGGGGAAGAGAGAGGGGGATAAGAACCTCGGAGGGGAGGGAGGAGAGGCTCATGGCTGGGGCTAAGAGTGGTGTGTGGCTCGGGTGCTTCCTCCGCCTCATGTGCGGGGACCTCAGCAACCTTGGGGGTGGGGAGTACAGAGAGGATAGGGGGAAAGGCAGGAGGTGGGGCTGGAGCGGGGTCAGGCATGAGAGGGGGAGCAGGGACTGGAGCAGGAGCAAGGACTGGGACTGGAGCAGGATCAGGAGCTCCCAGACGGTCACACACATATTGCGTCCCTGTTGCAGCAGCTCAGTCCACATCTGGGCCCGCCACTGCCCGTCGTCCTGGACCTTCTGGACCAGCATCTGCTGCATGTCCCATAGGATGGAGACATGCTCCCTTGTCAGGTCCCTCTGGACCCTCGGGCACCTGCGGCTCCCCCAGGGTTGGGCAGCTGGCTCGAGTGGCGTCGGTCCCTCCACAGTCACAGCTAGTCCAGCTGGGGAGATTAAAGAGAGGTGCTAAGTCATCCCTGGAGACACTGTCCCTGAGGCCTTGCCCTCATCTGTGAACTGAGAACAACAGTTCTCAGGTCAGAGGACAGCGATGTCCCAGGAGCACGGCAAAGTGTCTTCAGGGGACCAAGCTTCCCGTCTCCACCCCTGCCACGTGCCACAGACAAGCAGGCAAGGGAAATGGCTGGCCACACTGGGATTCAATGGCTGGGAGGGGGCCTCGAGCTGCCTGGGCTTCCTTCGGGGCTGCAAACACTCCTGCGTCTCGCAACGCTGTCCCAGGAGAGAGTGCTGGTCCAGAAGGTCCAGGACGACGCGCAGTGGCAGGCCCAGATGTGGATTGTGCCATGTGTGGCACTCCAGAATGTGTATGTGTGTGTGTCCTTGTCCCCAGCAGTGTTCTTCCAGCAGTGGCTTGTGGTGGGAGGGTGTTTATCCCCATGGGTCAGAAGTGTGGGCACTCTCCCCAGAGCCTGTGAGCAGGAGCCCAGGGGTGCCCTGGTGCTGCCTCATGGGACTGCATGGCACAGACTGGCGCTTCACGTGCATCCATGTGCAGAGACGACAGCGCGATGGCTAGGCTGCGTCCTCCTTCTCCTCCTCCTCATGGACGGGGATCCCCGGGTGGGTGACGTCAGGCGTCTCTAGCCCTGAGTCTACCATCAGGGGTGGGGGAGGGGCTGCACCGCCCCCAGGATGCAGTGCAGGTCATCAAATTAGGGACAGGAGTGGGGTCCTGCCCTGGAGCGTGAGCTGTGTTCCCTCAACCTGGCATAGGCCTGCCAGAACTCCTTAATTTTTCTCCAGCCCTGCTCCAGGGTCCTGGTGTGGCCCCTTGTGACCAGGCTTTCGGCCATCTGGCCACAGATATCGGCATTGTTCCATCTAGAGTGGAAATCCTGGAGGTTCTCCTCATCACCCCACACCTCTAGGAGGGCTAGGATCTCCGACCCCAGACCAGGATGGCGCATGCCTTTTGCAGCCCCTAGCAGGCTCCTGGGAGCCCTGTGCTTGCTCCTTGGGGGGGCTTGTGGCTGAGACATGCTGCCCAGACGTCAGGCAATGTGAGCCCTGTCCCCCATGTCTGCAGCTTTAAGAGCTCTAGGGGAACAGGAACTATAGAGTTGTGGTGAGTGTGGATGGAGTGTGGAGTGGCCAGCAGGACACTTGTGGGATTTCCTGGAGGCCTCTTTTTTCGACAAAAGTCCTTATTCTGCATCCACATACACCATCTTCTGAGAAAGCTTTTTTGGAAGAGGTCTTATACCTTGTGGAATGAGGTTTACCGGCATTGGAAAAAGCCGTCCGTTACTTTGACTTTCTTTTGAAACAATGCAATTGCAGTGTGGACACTAGTATTGTTTTTCTAGAATAATGGCTGCTATTCCATAAAAATGGTGCAGTGTAGATGCACCTTCAGTGATTACAAGAGAAATACAAGGGGATATTTAGTAATTGTTTCAATTCATCTAGGAAAAAAAATAAATGTAGGCCACAATCCTGCTGTGATAGGGTCTCCTCTTACTGGTAATTAGCTCCAGACTCTCACCCTTTGAGGTGATGATCCCAGTCTTTTGGAAGATGAGATGTCACCCTCAAATCCCTCCAACACCTCTATCGGTAACAAATATTCAGTTTTGTCAGCGAGTCACTTTGATCAATCAACAGATTACCCCAACAGTTCCCAATCAGGAACCAACTTCCCTTTAGATTAAGACTGCTGCTCTTATGTAGCATGGTGCACAGGGGCCACTCAACAGCCTGTCCTCTGGCATATCTCTCAGATCAGTGCCTTGTTGTATCTCTGCAGCAGCCCTTGTCCTTTCTACTTCTGCAATTCCTTCATTCATCGTAATCCCACTCCCCAGTTAGAGGTGAGCTGGCAACAGGAACTCATGATTAAATTTCTGGCCAGCTTTCTAGGGAATGAGACCTCTATGAGGATGAGAGGCTGTCTTCTCCTGTTTGCTCATCCACCACCAATCTGGGCTTTGGAGGCAGAGCCAACTTTTACTGCATTGTTGCTGACTGGTGGGGATGAGGCTGTGCACTGCAAACTGCTCTATATGGCTAGAACCTTGTATACAGTTGGAATCCTATTAATTTATGGGGCTCCGCACATGTAATAAGGGTTCAGCTGTATGGAATGGCTCCCAGGATGAGGGTCTTTGGTTTTTGTACATACAAACAATTGCATGCTCACAAATACAAGAGCAAATCTAGAGGCTGTTTTTTGAAAATGCAGCCCTTAACAATGAGAATGTCTTGCCTCTGAAATAACTTGAATGATAGGAATTTGAGTACCACATATATAATTGTATTAGAATCATAACATTTTCCATGAGTAGTTGTTACTGCATTCTAATGTGACATGGCAAATATTAAAAGATATTGGAAACTTGATGACCAAAAAACAACTATATATTTGTATACAGGCAGTCCCCGGGTTACATGGATCCGACTTACATCGGATCCCTACTTACAAACGGGTGAGGCAACCCCGCACTAGCTGCTTTCCTCCAGCAGACCAGGGAGATGCGAAGCTAGCGCTCCACCCCCAGGAGATCAGGGAGACGCAGAGTGGCTTTTCTCAGCAGATAACTCAGCTTGAGAATAAAGGACTGAGGGAAGTGAGGTGTGGGAGAATAAAACTGAGCTCTGGAGAAATGTTTGGCTAGAGTTTCCCCTACAATATGTACCAGTTCCGACTTACATACAAATTCAACTTAAGAACAAACCTACAGTCCCTATCTTGTATGTAACCCGGGGACTGCCTGTATATATATTTATATATATAGTATAATGAGCTTTTATGGGCAAAACCCACTTCCTCAGATGAGCAGAGTCTTGCCCACAAAAGCTCATGCTTCTACATATATACATTTGTTAGTCTCTCAGGGTATGTCTACACTACCCCGCTAGTTCGAACTAACGGGGGTAATGTAGTCATCCGCAATTGCAAATGAAGCCCGGGATTTGAATTTCCCGGGCTTCATTTGCATGAAGCCGGCCGGCGCCATTTTTAAATGCCGGCTAGTTCGAACCCCGTGCCACGCGGCATGGAGTAGCTAGTTTGGATTAGGCTTCTAATCCGAACTAGCTGTACTCCTCGTGGAATGAGGAGTACAGCTAGTTCGGATTAGGAAGCCTAATCCGAACTATCTACTCCATGCCGCATGTAGCCGCGCGGCACGGGGTTCGAACTAGACGGCATTTAAAAATAGCGCCGGCCGGCTTCATGCAAATGAAGCCCGGGAAATTCAAATCCCGGGCTTCATTTGCAATTGCGGATGACTACATTACCCCCGCTAGTTCGAACTAGCAGGGTAGTGTAGACATACCCTAAGGTGCTACAGGACTACTAGTTTTTTAAAGTTACAGACTGACACAGCTAGCCCTCTGAGACTTGAAGACCAAAATAATTTCCAGCTCTCTATCTAGGAGGGACACATGTCTGGAATTGTAAATTATTATTGTAATGTAAAAAAAGGTAATTATTTTAGTTCATCACAACTATTTTTCTTTCCCTTTACGTTCTATAAAGTTTTTGTTCCTGCATCTAGCTAAACCATAAAGTACAAGGCTGAAGGTGAACAGATGCAAATGGCAATCAAAATAACCTTCATCAATGTCCTTTTGCATTAGCATGCAAAACCATTAGAAACATTTTGAGAAATTCCCATGCAGAGCTGCCACGTTGGCAACAAACATTAGCACAGCAGTGTGTTTAATACTTTTTTAAATCACAGCAAATGTGATCTATTATTGCATGTTGATATTTTTTTTTGGCATGAGCCACAAACCTGAGAAGTTACTAAGCATCTTCTGCTCCTATGAACTTCACTGGGAATTGATAGTGCTCAGCAGCTTTACTAACAGAATGTACTTAGAAGCTCACAGGAGCAGACCATATGTAACTAGTTGAAGTTAATGCTGAACTGAATAAGATGCTTGTTACTTGGTAATAAGAAAGGCATCTGGATATTTATGGAAACTGAAGTTAATATTTTGACCTTTTAATATCAAATGATCAACTGAATTTATCACAACAGGCAGCAACAATATTACAACACACATTTATTACAGAGTACAATTTAATACAGATTTAGCTCACGTCACCTAACAGGTATCCACCTTCTATAGAACAGTACCTTCTTCTTCCTTCTCCCCATACCTCATATATTATCTTCATGGAATTTTATCAAACCAGCTATACACTGGACTCCCATCTTAGAGGGTAACGGGCACATTTCAATATGAACCTCAGTACTTTTTTCAAACTTTGTTTTGATTACATATCGAGTTGACTTATTGCTACTATATTATAAAACTTCCACAAAATATTGTAGGCTGTGTAGTTTAGCTGCATTTTCTCCCCCTTGAAATGGAGATGGAATGGATGCCAATTTGCCACATAATCCTAGTATTGGTTCAAATACATTGTTGGTTTGTCTATAAATATACCATGCCAGGACTATTCGTATATTTCACCTCATTTAGTAGAGTAGGCCTCTTCCAGACTTCTGGTTTTATACATCTCAATAGTGAGATATTAATACTAATCAGGGACACTGATTCAGTTATTAAAAAATACACAGGGACTAGAGTGAGAGAGAGGTTACGATGTCCCAACTGTTGTATGATCCTCTCCCAGGATAAGTGAACATCCCCAATATATGTGTGTGAATGAACCATGCTCACCATACACTTTTCTGTGAAGGAGATAGCCCCCTACAGTATATAGGGCTGGGATTTTCTGCATTAAATGATACCTTAAATTATGTCTCTTCTTCAGTATAGGAGTAGGAGCACTTGTGAATATATACCGTGACCCAAAGCTCTTTGAAGCCAAAGTGAGATGTTCTATGGACTTAAATGGACTTAGGATCAGTTCCACTGAATGCTGCTTTAGTTTAATAATGACTCTACTCATATTTTGCTGCTAATACACTATGTAATATCAGAATTCTGTAATTTTATGCTCTGAAGACCATTGCATCCAACTGAATAGAAACATGAAAGGGAAGATTTTATTACTACTTTTCTGCTGGTATTTTCCCAAGTTTTAATATAATCACAGGCAAACAAGAGTTGTATGACTTTCATAGACTCATAGAAATGTAGAGCTGGAAGGGATCTTGAAAAGTCTTGCCTTCTGTGTTGAGGCAAGACCAAGTAAACCTAGACCACTCTGACTGGTGTTTGTCCAGCCTGTTCTTAAAAAGCTTTCAGGGATGGAGATTCCATAACTTCCCTTATAAGCTTATTGCAGAGCTTTACTACCCTTATAGTTAGAAAGCTTTCCTAACATCTAACCTAAATCTTCCATGTTATAGATTAAACTTCTTGTCCTACCTTCAGTGAACATGGGGAAGCACTGATCACTGTTGTCTTTCTAACTGTCCTTAACATACTGGAAGACATATTGGTTTCCCTCAGTCTTCTTTTCTCAAGACTAGACATGCCCAGCTTTAACATTTCCTCACAGGTCAGGTTTTCTAAACCTTTTATTACTTTTGTCCCTCTCCTCTGAACTCTCTCCAATTAGTCCACATCTTTCTTAATGTGTGACACCTGGAATTGGACACAGTACTCCAGATGAGGCTTCACGGGTGCTGAGAAGTTGGAACAATTAACTACCATGTATTAAATACAACATTCCTCTTAATATACTCCAGAATATTAGTCTTCTTCACAACTGCATCACATTGTTGACTAATTCAATTTATAAAAGTCACTAATCCCAGATTCTTCCACTGATACCTAGTTGGTAATTCCCTTTTTGCAGCTGTGCATTTGATTTTTCCTTCCTAAGTGTAATACTTTTTATTTGTCTGTCTTGAATATCATTTAGTTGATTTCAGACCAATTCTCCAATTTGTCAAGGTAATTTTGAATTCTAATCCTATTCTCCAAAGTGCTTGCAACCCATCTCAACTTGGTGTCATCCACAAATTTTATAAGTATTTTCTCTATTCTATTATCGAAGTCATTCATGGAAATATTGACTAGTACTGGACCTAGATGACACAGATAGGATCTTATTAGGTACACCCTCCAGCTTGACAGTGAGCCATTGATAACTACTCTTTCACTATGAGCTTTCATGCAATATATAAATTTGATCTAGACCTAAATTTCCCTAGTTTTCTTAATAGACTTTGATTGGGGACTGTGTCAAAAGCCTTACTAAAACCAAGATATATATCTCTTCTGCCTTCTCCCACCCATTAGGCCACTGATCTGGATAATTTGGATCCACTCAATATATATTTTTAATATTTCTGGTACCTATTCAATAATTTTTAATAATAACTCAGGAGGTACCTTCTCCCTCTCCTTCTCCATCACTTCCATTGCCAGCTGTGCAGGTAGGCATGCTACAGGAAAACCTTCTAGGGCCTGAAGTTAAGCAATCTACCCCCCCCATCCGAGGCTACTTCAGCCACGGGATTATAAAAGTATCTTCATAGGTTGTTTCTCTTTGTGGAATCTATATAACAACATCCGCTTCTTCTATAGAGCTCTTTACCTATAGATCTCAAGTATAATTTTCTCCTAATTTACAGATGGGGAACCTGGGGAATAGAGCAACAAAATGATTTGCTCCAGGGAACCCCGTAAGTTAGTTGCAGAACCAGGAACAGAACCTCACTTTCTCAAATCCCTCTCTAATATGCTAACATCAAGTCTTTTCCCTAACCAAACTCTAGCTCCAGAGTCCCCTCTGGAGATATATGCATGGAACCTTTATGCAAGCTCCTTAGTTGCTGTTTTCACCTGGAGAGCAGAACACTGATTCCATTACAGCTAGCCACCATCATGGACATAGAAGAGGCAGAGTTTGCTCCCTGTGACTATCCATTGGAGAGGTTGCCCAGTAGTCATTTGCATATACACTCTGACCTTACATTATCCAGCTGAGTTAGAATTTTAGTTTACCCCCAAAAGATTACATTCATGTGTAGCTCCCAATCTGGCCTGTTAAAGATTTTCTCTTTCTCTTTTGATGGTATCAAAGTAACAGAATTACTACCAATTGGTTGCAACTGATGTCCCTATGTGCATTTATTATTTTAAAAAATCAGTCTAAGTCATCCCAACTATTGATCTCCCAGGGTGTCTCATGTCTGTTTGTCCAATCCCACCTCTCTTTTAGACAAGGGACAAGGAGAAAGATATCTGTTTTGTATACTGCTATTGACATTGTAAATAGACATACATTATGCATGTTTATCTATATGTAGATATGGATATAGATACAGACAGATCACACACACACACACACACACACACACACACACACACACACACACACAATTATACATGCAAGAATCATTTCACCAACCACTGAAATGAAGCCATCTGATTAGTTAGAATTATGTTCTTTTCATTCTGAGCCAGTGTTTCAGCACCAAAGCAATGCCTTGCATGACTTTAGAGAATACTGCTTTGTTGGAAGTGACATTTTTCAGATGAGCTGTAAATCTAAAGTCTTGACCACTTTTTGGTCACACTCATCATTTCATTACAGATATTGCAAAAAATTTGGCAAGAGGTAAGGGTAGCCTGATATCTTCCTGACCAAATTTTAATTTGCTTAAAAGTACTTTACATACCTACTTTTTTCATTATAGTTTCAACTGGATAGTTAATACAGAAGTCCTATCCCAGTATGATGACCACATCAGGTCCATCTAGATAGCACCCTTATCTCGAAATAAGCTACACCATTTGCACTATGCAAATGATGTCGCTTATTTAGAGTGTATATCGATATCGCTTATTTTGAAATTTGGCGCTGTCTACACAGCACCAAATTTTGAAATAACATGTTATTTTGAGACATCCTTTAACCCTCGTGGAATGAGGTTTACAGGATTGCTGGAATAGCATGCTCATTATTTCAAAATCTATTTCAAAATAATGGGCGTGTGTAAAAGATACCTCTGGTATCCTGAAATAGTGCCACAGTCTAGACATACCCATAGAGACCACAATAGAAAACACCATAAGCAGCCTCCTGATTCCAGGGAAGAAAGGAATTAAAATACTTATGGCTGCCATAGAAACAAAGTGTGATGTCTACTCAAAGGAACCAACCTAGCAGAGATAGGTGAAGCAGCAATCTGAGCACTTAGGCACTACCCTGGCCCCTTGGAGAAGGCTGATGAGGGAACATGCAAATAATTAACTTATCAGACTGAGAGGGCTGATGAACCCATTAGCTACCATCTGAGGGATATAAAAGAGGACACAGGAAATGGACAAACAACCTAGATACTTTGTTGCATGAGGGTGTATTCATGTTGGTGACTGGAATATAAATATAGTCACACAAACTTGCTACTTACTGGATGGAGTCAATTTTCTGGGGCAACAGAAGATAGGGACAGAGCACACCCAGTTACACTACCACTGTCTACATCTCAACCAGTTTGCACAGAGGCTAGAAAACGAAAGTTTAACTTCATTTTTTTCCAACTAAAGAAAAAAACCCAAGCTTTGTCATGGAAGTTTCAAATGAATGGTCACCAAGGCAGAGCCTTGGAGACTGAAAGTAGGAGGAAGTTATCTGTAATAATGTTTGTTATTGTTCCACTCCCAAGTATTTGATGACAACAATAACAGCAGCATTTAACTCATGTCAGAGCCAAAACAACATTCTCCCATGTTCCTCCTTCTCCTCCCATATGTGCTTCTGTTACTAGAGCTGTGCATGTTTTCCAGAGAACTACAATAAAATATAGGAAGTAACAAAGATAAATAAAATCCTAACCTAAACCTCCTGTGTCTCTTTTTTTTTTTAAAAAAATCTTTTTGCTTTCTCATATTTGTTTAATTGTCTCTGTAACCTTGCTTCCTTGTTTTCAATGCTGTTTTTTCTCAATCCCCACATCTTTTCTTTCACTGAAAAATTCACTTCCCTCTTTCCTGTGTCTCCCTTTCACTCTCATGTTTCCCTGCCCATTCTGGTTATGTCTAGACTGTGGGTTTTCCAGGATACTAGAGGAAAAATTCTGCTGCATCCAGGGAACACCTCTGCTATTCCATTTTTTTATGTGTACACTCTTTTGGAAGCCCTGTCTTCCTCCTCCTACGAGGAAGAAGGTTTCTTCCGAAAAGGTTTTTTTCCCCTAAATTTGGCCCAGTGTAGACAGGCCAAATTTCAGAAAAGCCTCTTCTGAAAAAACTATTGGAAAAAGGTACGCAAATTGCGGAGCGCAATTTGCGTACCTTTTTCCAATAAAGCCTGGTAGCGTAGACATAGCCCTGTAAGCCTTTTTGACTTTCTCTCCCCTCACTTTTCCCTTCTTATTTCTTCTCCATTTCCTTAATTAGGCCCTGATACTGCTACAGCAGAAGACCCAGTTTACTTCAATGGGGCTCTATGTAGGCCCAGAAATCTTGCTTCATACATCTCACTGTAGGATCAAGGTGATGCAACATTGCTTCCATACACATTCCGTTGCAAGACTAGAACTTTAGTTTCTACAGTCGGGTTAAAAAAGAAATGCAGGGATTTTTAAAACAGCCAACTAACTACATGCCTTGATTTTAAATACTTTCTCTGAGGGACGTAAGTAAAAGAATTGTGAGCATTTGTGTTACACTTGGCCATTATGTGGTGTTATTACATTGGTTCTAAGAATGGCATCAGAAAGCTTTTTACAAATGGTAAACACTGATGAGCTGTGCCTTGTACAGTTACTGTAACTGCAGTCCATTAGCTTAACAGATTTTGTGGGCTAACAATTTATTTTAAATAAACCTTTAAAAACATTTATTCTTATGTAGCGATTTATACCTATAAAATAAGAGGTGTTAGCTGGTAAATACTTACAAATACCGTAGATTTCAAAAGAAACTGCATCTCCATATGTCATACTGTTAGGTATTTGGGAAGAACCAAAACAAACAACTGTTCCACTTTCTCTGTTTGTCACTCCTAAGCATATTTGCTTCTGCAACAGCTTTCCTAAAAGACCTGGCTGGCAGCGTGCCCTGAGACTCAACAGATTTCAGCTATTTCAGACCAAACTGGCATGATAGTCTTTGTGGATTCATTCGTATTCACGGGCCCAGATCCTGCAACGACTTGAGTGCATGCTTAGCTTTATGCACTGTGTACTGATTCAATAAGCTACTTGCGTATTTTCCTAACTTTAAGCACAAGTAGTCCCATTGGTTCCCCAAATAGCACATTTAAACAAGCATTTAAACAAAATAAATATGATCATAACTTCAGTTAAAGGATTATCAAGCCTGCTTGGGTTGAAATAGCTGAAATCTGAGTATACAAAATCAGGGACTGATGAGGTGAAATCCTGGCCCTCAATGATGATTAGAAAGTGCTGACTTCTTTTCTCAATGCTGGGATGCCTACAAGGCTCCCTAAATATGGAACTGAATGAGAAGGGGATGCCTCAAGTGCTACAACACAAACATATACAGAATAGGAACATTAAACAGTGTTATAAAGCAATACAATGAAAAACACAAAGTGGATGAAGGCAACATTTCAAACTACTTGGGGGAGGGATAGCTCAGTGGTTTGAGCATTGGCCTGCTAAACCCACAGTTATGAGTTCAATCCTTGCAGAGGCCATTTGAGGCAAAAATTCATCAGGGATGGTACTTGGTCCTACTGTGAAGGCAGGGGACTGGACTCAATGACCTTGCAAGGTCCCTTCCAGTTCTAAAAGATAGGCAATCTCCATTATTAAAATTAATTATTACTTCCCAACTCCATATGTGCTGCTATTTTTTCCATCTCTTATCAATGAGGGTTCTAGAAATAACTATTAGTGAGAGTTACAAAAGACATGGACATGAATTGCTACACACATTTTAGAAACTGAATCAAAAGCCTAGATCTCAACACCATTGAACATTAATTGATGGTCTTGAGGGATGAGTCAAAATCTGATAACAGATTTAGATCTGAACACCACATATCATAGAATCATAGAACATTAGAACTGGAAGGAACCTCAAGAGGTCATCAAGTCCAGTCTTCCCCCCCCCCCCCGCCCCCCGCTCCTCCCTCTACACACACTCATGGCAGGACAAAGCCATGGGAAACAGGAATTTTATTTTTTCTATGGTGGGATCAGAATTCTCCCCAAATCTGAGGTATGTTAAATCTAAATGTGGATCTACATTTCGTGGTTCAGACGTATCTCTAATTTAGTTAGAAAAGACTCTGCAATGATTTTAGATGCCTACAAATATCAACTAATTAGTGCAATTATTCTTTTCCTGTGTCTATTCTTAGATTTTTTATACTGTATTAATTCTAAGTGAATTAGTATAGAACAGTGGTCTCCAACCTTTTTATGTGTGAGATCACTTTTTGAACTTAAATGCAATCCAAGATCTACCTGAAACCCAAATACTCTTGCCTCATCTCCTTTGTGCCCTTTCTCCGAGGCCCACTCCTGCTCGCTCCATTCCCCATCCTCCCTCAGTATCACCAGGCTGGGGCAGAGGGTTGGGGTGCAGGCTCTAGCTACACGCGGCAGTCAAACATTAACTCGAACCAAGTCCTAAGTCCTCGTGGAATGAGGTGTAACAGTTAACTCAAACTAAGGACTTGGTTCGAGTTAATGTTTGACTGCCGCGTGGAGCCACAGGCAGTTAGTTCGGACTAAGGGGATTTAAAAATGGCGCCCAGACGGGAAGATGCAAATAAAGCCCGGGATATTTAAATCCCGGGCTTCGTTTGCAACTTCGAATGCCTACATTAGCCTCCCTAGTTCGAACTAGGGGGCTAGTGTAGACATACCCTTTGTTAATATCCAATAATTTTCCATTATTGTTAGATTAACACAACTATTCACTGAGCACCTATTAAACAACCTTATTTTAACATGTTACTAATGTGGTTAAAAGCAGAAAGACACAAAACCTTTTTAGTCTAGAACACACTTTCTGGGAAAAAAAGGAAAAAGAAGAGCAAGGGAAATATTACCACTTGGTAAAACCAACCAGCAGATAGTAGGCCTTGATTTACAGACGGTTCTGAAACCCACATTGTGAGTCTTTTCGCAGCTCATTGGTTAGTCATTACAAACATGTCTAGCCATTACTATTTCCTGTACATAAATAACCCTTTTTTCTTGTTACAACATAGTGACTTATTCCTCTCCTGGACCATCTTTTGGGGGTTATTTGGGTTATTTTTAAATCCTCTGAAAGGAAAAAAAAAAGCCAAGATGCATAGAGATTTCTCTCCTGAGTCAGATTAATTTTCTATTACATTATTATCCTCCTTACTGCTTTCTCTAGCCTGCTGTCTTCTGGCGTAGCTTAAAACGTAAGAAAAAACCCATTCTCCACAAATTATTACAGCACTAGGGAAGGTGTCCAAGTTGCTATATCAATTGAATAACATTGACATATGCGGAAAGTTGTCTTTTAATCTATTCTTATTGAAATGACAAACATGGAAAAAGTTGGACACAGCACCACACTTTTTTATTACATTTACAGAACTAAGATTAAGGAAACCCCAATTTCCAATTTTCCCCTTTCATTTTGGTGGTGGCGGGTGAGAGATGCATCAAATAAATGATAGTTTTACTCTAGGAATGAAAATAAAAAAATGATATATTTTTTTCATCTGTTACAGCATCCAGAAAGAAAGCTGAAACATTTCACTTCTGAGTCTGGAAGTCCAGACCTGCTCATGTAGCGCCCCTCATGTTGGCAAACAAAAACAAACATAATAGTTCTTGCACCAAAAAAAAAAAAAAAGAAAAAAAGAAATGTGCACTTCACAACAACACTGCAGAACTCTTTAGACTCGGATTCCTGTTTTAGAGTCCAAGATGAAACCGATAGCACTGCAGGCAAAATGTGGAAATAATAGGCCATAGACACTGTGAATGAATTATGCCCAGCACACACAGAACTCCTGAACACATCACTGTCCTAAATTTTATTTTTATATGGCACATATTTAGAAAATGTAGGAGTGTCCTGGAAAGTTGTAACAGCTGGTCTGCGTGTGTTCAGCACTGGGGAGGGGGCTGGTCGAGTGTCTAAGGAATTCCAAGGCTTCTAAGAGGTATATGTTTCTGAGTAGGCCTCAAAACTGCCTGCAAGCACACAGTGTGAGAAACAGCCAACTGGAAGAGCCCTGACAGATGCTATGAAAGGACTGGTGTTAAGTGCCTTTTTCAGGATATTAAACCAGCATCCTAACTGGTAAAAAAAAAATGAATTGTCACTGACATTATGTCGGCCCACTTGGAGCCCTCTTTGCTACTTTCTGCAGTCTGGTAACCATTACACACAAGAGATCAATATTCTCAGTGCTGGAATTTAAATAATGATTTCCAATAAAACCTATCTCAGACTGTTCTGGCTAGGGGACAGAGACAAGCCACAAAGCATAATGCACTTAAAGCCTTTAAAAAAAAGAGTCCTGAATAATGGAAGAGAGATCTAGTGATAAGACACACACACGCACGCACAAGGAGGGGAGGAGGGCATTTTGGTCCAGGCCAATCTGCTTAACTAATGTCTGTAAACTGACACCCATAATGAAATAAAAATGTCTCCGTGCAATTGCATAGCTGCACAATTGCTACCAACACTGAAGTCTGTTTGTAATCTAAGTGATGGGTGTTAAGGAATGTGCTGAACATTTCACATGCTTCCCCACTCTCCCTTATAAGCAAATAAGAAAGATGCATCTAAAATTAAATTAAGAGAGCACCAAGGTTTCATATCACAGAAAGAATTACTTCTAAAGCTTGATTTTCAGAGCAGGGGAGCGGCTACAGCTCCCATTATTAACATTGATTACAGCTTGGGTACTCAGCACCTCTATCAGGTTTCCAATAGTGTTGCAATCTCCCCCCCCCCCCCCCCCATTCCCACCGCTTGCCATTTTTTTGTCTCTATTAAAGAATCTGAAGGGTGTAAGAAGTTGACTGGTTTGTGATCTATTATCTGTTAGCAAAGGGAATAATTTACAGAGGTGGGATAGACAGAGATGTATACATATATCTTAGACGCTGTCACAGTTTCCCATTTTGCCTTTGGCCTCATTGTATTGCCTAGCTCCTTTATGTCCTGTGGTGCAGACTTCAGACAGAGGAAAAGCCCCATGCAAGTGTGCTAAGACTGGGCTGCTGTGGTTAAAATGGTTTCCCCTGGATCTCCCTCACAGCTTGCAGTTGTCTGATTTCAATCAGTGGCAGTTCTCTCCACATGTCTAGCCATCAATCTTCTCCTGCTCCTGGATGAGTGTGTCACAGCATGGTGCATGTTCCAGTTAAAAAATAGCCTTCAGTGCAGCTTTCCCTCCTCAGTCATTGATAAGTAACCCTTTGATTTTTTTATTAAAAAAGAAAGAAAACAATATGAAATACTTTTTCTCTTTAAAATGTAGCAGACCAAAGCCCTAGAGGTTGTAGGAACCAGAGGAGGGAGGGAGAGAGCCTTGGTTTATGTGATTATGATGGAACTACCCCTTTGTAAGAGCTGAGGATTTGAATCTTTATTACTTTCCAAAATGCACACTGACAGCAATAAAAAAATTCTTCTTACATTCTGTGAGTCTCCAGTACTCATGGGCTAGCACTATCATATTCTCTCAGTAAGAAATCATTAGCATTTGGGAAGGAGTCAGAGTTGTAATGCTTTTTTGTAGGACTAAACAAAAAACAAACCTATTCTGTCAACCTGTAGTTATTTGTTCACACCGATAGACATTTTGAAGAGTGATTATAACTGAAATGAATGGCTAATGTTGCAGCTTGATTCTTCTTTTAGATTGTAAACTAATCTGTCAGTCTCTTATATCAGATATGCTCTGAGTGACTTGATGCCTTTAAAATCACATAAAAAGGTTGCATGTTCAATATATGTGCATCAGGGCTAGAAAGAGACAATTGGGCCAGTGATTTCTAACTCTAATGAAACTTTTTAGCCCTACCAATTTGAGTGTAATATTTTCAAGAAAGGCTGCAGCTATACAACCTTAATAGTAATATAATGCAAATACATCTCTTTCATCAGTAAGCAGTTTACAAAGAAGATCAGTATCATTATCCCTATCTTATAGATGGGGAAACGGAACCACTCATGGTCACCCTGGCTGTGTCTAGACTACATCCCTCTTTTGATAGAGGGATGTAAATTAGACACTTAGAAATTGCAAATGAAGCCGGGATTTGAATTTCCCACACTTCATTTGCATAATCGTATCTGGCACTCTTTCAAAAAAGCGCCATTTCGAAAGTAAAACTGCTGTCTAGACGCAGTTCTTTCAAAAACGGCAGGTTTTTTCGAAAGATCCTGTACTCCTCCAAAAAATGAGGTTTTCAGGATCTTTCGAAAAAGCCTGCCATTTCTAAAGTAAAACCACGGTCTAGACATCTAGACCGTGGTTTTACTTTCGAAATAGCGCTTTTTCGAAAGAGCGCCATGATACGATTATGCAAATGAAGCAGGGGATATTTTAATCCCCGCTTCATTTGCAATTTCGAAGTGTCTAATTTACATCCCTCTGTCGAAAGACTACATCCCTCTGTAGTCTAGACACAGCCCCAGCAATAAAGCCATGAACAGAACTCAGATTTCCTCAGTGCTAATCAAGTACACTATCCACTAGGCAACATGGTCTGACATCTTACTCATCTTGGCAGTCTTTACTCAAGCAAATATTGAAGTCATTGTGACTAAATGTGTAAGTAAACATTACTCAAGTGGGGAAAGTTTGCAGGATCAGGTTCTCAGGTGTCTTTCACCTACAATAAAAAACCTCTCAATTTTCATTTTTTATCCAGAACATTCTAATTTAGAAAGAAAATGAAGAGTGAGAAAGCTATCCCTCCCTCCATGCACTCTTACACCTTTTTATAATAGCAAAAATAAATTCACAAGACATTTGCTTCTACTTCCTGAAAGGATAGCTAAGTATTTATACATATTAAATAAAATAAATCCCGAACTTCAACAACAACAAAAAATCACCAGTAAAAGGCAAGTAAGTATTCAGTAATGAAAAGATCGCTACACCAAGAAAACAAAATGCAGTCTGTGAAATACAGCAAGAAATTCTTATAAAACTCATTATTATGTCTCATATTTTCAACTATATACAGAGTGAATATAGTTAATATTTTATCTCAATCTTTCACTGTTCTTAGCAGTTTCTTCCAGGCAATCTGATCTCTGTTCACACAGTATGGCATTCTGATTAATTCAAGGGATCCATTTCAGTTACAACGTATAGTGTTGACTCCTTACTAGACTGAATAACTGAAGTGCACATTTGTAGCCTTTAATTTACATGTTGCAAATCACATTATTTATAGTCATTTTACTTTAAGATGTCTAGTTAGAAAAGTTCAGCTAAAGTTAAAATGACTTAAGCCTAATAATGTTAGACCATACCATCTATATGGTGCTGACTTTGCTTCTGGGGTTTTACATTCCATATTTACAACACAGGACATAAAAAAGTGCAAGCCAAAATTCAGTTCCAGTTAAAATAGCCCGTTAAAGTATTCCCATTATATCATTCAACATAAAGTATCAACATTTGTAGAAAAATTGATACATAACTTGTGCTTGTCCAGCTCTTAGAAAATTTACAAGGCAGATATCAGGGATTTTGATTGTGTGCAGATTACACAATTTGGTCCTGAATTATCATTGCACCCTAGCAAGTGGCAGTTTACTCTTCCATAACCAGATAAGAAGCATGAAACAGTAAAAGAGTGCATAGGACTAAATGCTGTAAAGTTACACAAGTGTAAATCTAACTCCATTGGTTTCAATTGAGTTACTTTCCAGATTCATAGCAGTGGAATTCACATCAGAATTTGGCCCTCAGAAGTAACTTCCAGATATAACAAGCATATCACAACCTCTACTGATTTGTCTAGAAAGATATTTTCTTTTCGTTTCTTGTGGCAGACTGGAAGAGCTCTAGTACATTGTCAGTCAAGGCAATATGCAGGAAGCACATGAAGTTTGCCCAGCCACCAGATCAGGGACCACTGGAAGGTCCCATTTCAGCAAAACTATTAAGAAAGAGCTTGAAAGTTATGCCCATGCTGAAGTACCTTGCTAAAATGAGGCCTAGCTGCTCTTGTCTGCTCCAGTTTATCATCAGAAAGTATGAGTGGAATCCTGAAACCCTTATATGTACAGTCCCATCAGTCACGGTGAGATTTCTCAAATACGCAAGGACAACTCACCTGATTAAGGCTTGCAGCATAAGGCAACAAATATGCAATAATTCTTAGCATGCAATTGCAAAGCTGCACCTCTTTGTTTCCTTAGATATTTTGGTTTTATGTTTATTTGGACAAACCATAACACATTTAGTAAATTAAATGCCTTCACCAAGACAATCTCTCCTCAGATATAGGACACCTAGTGTTGTTCCACAATCTACAACCCATCTTGGAAAATGATCCCTCACTCTCAGAGGCCTTAAGAGAAAAACCTATTCTTGCTTACAGACAACTCCCTCACCTGAAACGTATTCTTTCTGATAACCATGCCACACAACCACATCATAAACCTCTAGGAACCCAGCCCTGCAACCAAAAAAGATGCCAACTCTGCCCACATATCTACACTGGTGAATTCATCACTGGAGCAAACAACATAAGCCACAAAATCAAAGGGTCATTTGACTGTACATCCAGTAATTTGATCTATGCCATCAAATGCCAGCAGTGCCCCACTACTATATATATTGGACAAACTGGACAGTCTCTGCGGGAAAGAATCAATGGACACAAATCGGATATATGTAAAAGGAATATACAGAAGCCGATTGGTGAACATTTCAGCTTGCCTAACCACAGTCTGACAGACACTCTCTAAATGACTTAGCCACCTGCATTCTGCTACAAAGACCTTTTACATCTGCACTTGAAAGGGAATCCTCTGAACTATCATTCATGTTAAAATTCGACACTTACCACCAGGGACTTAACAAGACTTTGAACTTTCTCACCCATTACCAAGACAGTTTCCCCAATTATCACCTGTAATACCATTAACTCACAAACATCCCACTCTCCCTACCTTTAATATCAGCAATTCACAGACACTTACCTTCCTTCCTCCCCCTTCCCACCCCCCCCGCATCCCCCTTCTGTTCTGCAATGTGATTTGTCCTTTTCATATTTGTTCATTTTTTTTAATTGTATCCTTTGGTATATATGGTTGTGACTATTTTCTTCCACTATTTGATCTGAGGAAGTGGGTCTGGCCCACGAAAGCTCATCATCTAATAAACCATCTTGTTAGTCTTTAAAGTGCTACATTGTCCTGCATTTTGCTAGACCTGCAAGTAGCTGTCTTGTCTCAAACTAGCTCTACAAGCCAAATACACAGAGAAACCCTGGAATCCCAGTTCATCCACAAATTCAATTCACATGCTAATGGTCTCAGTCGTGATATGGGCTGGTGGGGACTCTTTCAACTTATTAACCACTGTAGGTGCTAACAGCTCCCCGATTGGTATCCTTCCTGTTTTAGGAATCTATTTGTTGACTTTGATTTTTATCTGCTTAGGTTTAAGTACCCATTCTCCAATTACTTAAAGATGCTCTGTCTCCCACCCCCTTCCCTTTTTCTTTCTCTCCCCTCTCCCTTCAAGTTTTCATATCCCCAACTCATAACTCCAGTCATCTGCAGAAGTGGGCTATGCCACGAAAGCTTATGATACCATCTACATGTTTTGTTAGTCTATAAAGTGCTACCAAACCATTTGTTGTTTTTTTCTGTAACAGACTAACTTGGCTGCCCCTGGAAGCATCCTCATGAGCTTCATCCTGAAGAAATCCGCCTTTACATATATTTGTCCTGAGAAGCTCAAAAAACTTCCCTTTGTACACAACACAGAGGGTACTTTCACATCAGAATTTGGCCCTCAGAAGTAACTTCCAGATATAACAAGCAGATATACCCTGTGGGTACTTTCTTTTATTATAACAGCTGAATACAGCCACAATTATGCTGCACTAGATTGTGCCTTCCCTAAAGATACACACTAATGAGAGCATCTTAAAATAGAAAGTATAATTTTAAGTATGTGTGTAAACATGTGAGTAATCCTGTGAAAGTCATGGAGAGAATTTGCTTCAAGGTAGACATATGTAGAGAGAAAGGACGGTCCAGTGGTTAAGGCTCTCACCTGGGATTTGGGAGGGTTGAGTTCAATTTTGTACTTTGACACAAAATTGTGTCAGTTGTGTCACCTGTGTAAGTTGGGGAAAGTGATTTACATTTTCCTCAGCTCCCTATATGTAAAATGGGGGAAATAGCACTTTCTTACCTCCCAAGGCTGTTATAAGGCTAAATATATTAGTCATTGAGAAAGGTGCTAAAACACTATGGTGATGGAGGCTATATAAGTATCATAGGGTATGTCTACACTACCACCCTAGTTCGAACTAGGGTGGTTAATGTAGGCAACCGAAGTTGCAAATGAAGCCCGGGATTTGAATTTCCCAGGCTTCATTTGCATATTGCCGTGCACCGCCATTTTTAAATGTCCGCTAGTTCGGACTCCGTGCCCGCGGCTACACGCGGCACGGACTAGGTAGTTTGGATTAGGCTTCCTATTCCGAACTACCATTACTCCTCATGAAACTCCTCCTTCCCACCCCTTCGCTGAGGCCTCGCCCCTGCTCACTCAATCCTTCCTCCCTCCCCTATCCTCATTCACTTTTTTCAAGATGGGGGTCGAAGGTTGTGGTGCAAGGGAGGGGGATGTGGTCTCTGATCGTGGGCTAAAGGATTTGGAGTGTGGGAGGGGTTCTGAGCTGAGCCTGGGGCAGGGAGTTGAGGTGCAGGAGAGGGTTCAAGGTGCTGGCTCTGGGAGGGAGTTTGGATGCAGAGGGACTCAGGGCTAGGGCAGGGGTTTGGGGTACAGGACGGATTCAGGACTGGGGCTGGGGTCAGAATGCAGGCTCCAGTGGGGCACCACTTAGAGCAGATGGCTTCTGGGTGGTGGTGCAAGGGGCTAAGGCAGGCCCACCCCTACCCTGGCCCTGTACCACTGCCAAAAGCAGCCAGCTCTCTCCATCTCTGCCCCCATCTGCTCTGTGGAGATGGGGTACAGGCTAGGGGAGGGGCAGCCTGACATTAGCACCCTCCCTCCTCTTCTTCCAGTGCCCTGCACAGAAAGCAGAAGGCTCCCAGGGCTGTGGGAGGTGCCTCCAATGTAGAGGGCAGCAGGAGCAGGGCAGTGCTGAGAGGGGCAGATGAAGTGCTAGTACTGGATAGCCTACTGGCCAAACCTGTCAGCATCACCTGTCAAAGGTTCCAAGATCTACCAGTAGATCCTGATCTACTGTTGGGTGACCACTGTTATAAAGCAGTGGTGCCCAACGTGGTGCCCATGGGCGCCATGGCGCCCGCCGGGGCATTTATGTACACCCTTCAAGTGACCAGGGCCGGCTCAAACCATTCTTACACCCCGGGCCCCACCCCTGGGCGCCTACCAGCCCCAAAAGGTTGGGGACCACTGCTATAAAGTGTATATAAGAACCTATATAGAACAGAATAGGTGGAACAGACACCTCTATATAGGGATTACAGTGGATAGGAGGGAGAATGCTCATTTACCTGAGTTATCCTCCCTCTAACAAGTTGTACAACTGAATCTGTGCATTTTCTCCCTTTTGGGTAGTATTGCATATAATAGCTGTGACTCTGAATAGATCAGTCCACTGTCCATATAGTCTCCATGGTCTTATGGATCTAGCACAGCACAGAAAGCCACAAGTATTTTTTCTGGACCAAATCCCACTTAGTAACCACCAGTATGGCAAATTTCACACTAGAAGTGTGCACAGTGCAAGAATGTAGAATTATATAGTGCTCCTTTCTGAAAGTAATGATACTTCCTTGGCATATTCCGCACATTAGCAAGCTAATAGACATGCATTCCAAGTAAGTCTGACTGTCAGAACAACTACATCTAAAGGGCCACATTAAAGCGACCCACAATCAGTCCAGTTGTTTCATATAAAAAATTGTCAAAGCTCTCCAAGTTAACCTAATAAATTATCTTTATATAAACAGTTTTATTGAATGTGCAGAAGTCTAAGAAAAACTTTTAAAATAGTTATATGAAAGATTTGCAAATCTGTGAAAATAAGTTTTAAAAAAGCTGGTGATGGAGATTAAAATTGCCATATAAAATGCAGAATAATATAGTCTCAGTTCCTTTTTCATGAGTCTAACTAGCTAAAATATGAAAAAAGACTCTTCTAAAAATGAATTTTAAAAGTTAAAAGCTTAAAAGATTAAAAGCTTTACTTTTAAAGCATTACAAATCAGTTAGTATGAAACAACACTTGCACTTGCACTTTCTATGATTAACGGAAGAAAACGGAATGAACAATAACTGACCAGCAGTTATGAGTAATACAATGTATGGGTGAAGTCTTTGTCCTATTGAAATTAATAGCAAAAGTCCCATTGACTGCAAACGGGTTTCTCGTTGTAAGAATCTATAGCAATACTTGATCAACTGTAGATATTTTTATTCCAGCACACTGCTGAATGATTAAAAAATTACAGGTATGATTAATATAATATGGTAGATATTCAATAGTTAAACTGTGAAATAATAAAAAAGTATGTGCAAAATTGCCAAGTTTTGCTGTGTGTAGACTACATCCCTCTTTCAACTGAGGATGTAAATTAGACACTTTGAAATTGCAAATAAAGCCTGGATTTGAATTTCCTGCACTTTGTTTGCATAATCATGTCATGGCGCTTTTTTGAAAAAGCGCTATTTTGAAAGTAAAACCGTGGTCTAGACGCGGTTCTTTCGAAAAGGGCAGGCTTTTTCGAAAGATCCTGTACTCCTCAAAAATGAGGTTTACAGGAACTTCCAAAAAAGCCTGCCCTTTTCGAAAGAATCGCAGTCCAGATGGAGGTTTTACTTTAGAAATAGCGCTTTTACGAAAAAGCGCCATGACACAATTATGCAAATGAAGCACAGGAAATTAAAATCCCTGCTTCATTTGCAACTTCAAAATATCTAATTTACATCCTCTGTTGAAAGTGGGATGTAGTCTAGACACTGCACTTAAGCCTGAAAAAGCATAGAATTTCAGAGCTAAGAGAGAGTGCCCTTTGTTATCTTTCCCCATTGTGACTAGACACTGAAGCAGGTGTGTTATGTAGATTACTGCCATACCTTGGCACAAGGAAATGAGTCAAGCATGGAATTACTCTTTTAATTTTAAGGGTCAGATTTTCAAAGGATTCTCAATCCAGGCTCTATCTTGTATGCCAATCATTGTGCAGGCACACTTTTTATATACTATTACTTTCAGACAGAAATGACAGTACACACATGCAAAATAAAACTTATTATTATTAAAACGTAGTGCCAATATATTACTTCAATGGTAAGTAATTTCAGGCACTTTTTTATTTCTATATGTATGCACATTCCTAGGTCCCAGCAAGTGGTTGGTGCTCTTCTACAAACAAATAATTAATACTAATATTAGTATGTTGGACTTAGCAGTGCTGGGAATTAGAAAATGCCTTTCCATAATCCAAACATTTTTAAAGTTCCTCGCACTATTCAATGATAATAATATTTTAAAACAACATCTGAATGCTTTTCCCTTCTATTTGAAATTGAATAAATGGGTCTTCCATTTTCACTCAAATGCAACCAGTTTAAAATAGGATCTAACTATTGTTTTCTTCTCTAGTGGGAAGCACCTTTGGTGTTTTACCTGTTTCACTAGCATTGCACCATCTTCAGAGGAATTATATGCTTTTTGCAAGGTGACCAAAACTCACCCATGCAGTATATTAAAGAAGATGGAGCTAGCACCTCATATACTCACAATATACTGTAACTAATTTTGATTTTTATCCTCATTCATACAATCAGTGTCTTCCCACTCTCATTTTCACCTGTTTTCCTTTTCTACTGCAGTCATACAATGAATTCATTAGTGAATATTTTCCTGTCCACAGTCCTTGCATTTCTTTTCAAGTCAGTGCTCTGCATGATAGCTCCACCGAAACTTCTCTACAACAAAAGTTAAATGGACACAAGTCGAATATTAGAAATGCTAATACACAAAAACCTGTAGGAGCACATTTTAATCTGCCTGGGCACTTGTTAATGGATTTAAAAGTAGCCATTCTTCTACAAAATAATATCAGAGACCAACTGCATAGAGAAACTGCAGAACTGTCCTTCATATGCAAATTTGACACTATCTCTCATGGCTTGATCGAACACTTGAACTGGATGGGTCATTATATTCAATACCCAAATGACATCAAAAGCCCACTCAGTTAGCCTCACTAGCACTGGCACTATAATTGACAAGCATTTTTTCTCTCCCTTCCCTTCTTTTTCTGTTTAAATTAGGAGGTTTTCCCTTTTTTTCTCCACTCTCATTATTATTTGTTAGTCTCTAAGGTACTACAGGACTATTCGTTGTTCTCCTTTGATTTGTTTGGCCAAATTCAGCACTAAATAACCCATTGAGATTCTACGGTGAGATTACGCCCAGAGGGAATCAGTGCTGAATTTGGATTTTTATTACTGTGGTTTCCATTCTTTTCCCCAATTACCTAACAGCAGCAATTGACTCTAAAACTTGCATCAATATTTACATGGGTTTCACCAACAAAATTTGAACCTTTCTTTGTTCCTATCTTGTCTAGTTAGGTATCCCATTCGTTTCCTGAAAGGCGCAAGCTCGCGTTTTGAATCTTCTGTGACATACAATATCTGAAAACTGTTGGACACCACTAACTACTTCATTCATCCTCTTCCCCTGTCACTTAATGTGTTTACTCATCCATTTTCCTTTTTATAATCCAGCTACTTTGTTGCCGTGCTTTCCACATGTGCATCCTGCAGCACAGGCACAGCTGGGAGTCTGTCTCTCCCGTCTGCCTCCCTAAAAGCTATCTATGCATCTTCAAAGAGCCTCTCCTATTTCCTAGTCACTTAGAAAAGCTAACATGCTAGTCAGTCTTTCAGTATTAGAACAGATAGCCTTTCAAAATAATGCTGCCCACCCAGCTTTAGCAATTAAAAATATTGTCTGTCCCATGCATTACATTGTATGCATTTCCAAATTATTCATTGTATTACAACAGTACCTAGGGAGTCCGAGCTGAGACTAGAGTCTCATTATGTTAGGTCAGAGATGGGTAATAATTTTGATGGGGGGGGGGGGCACTCCAAGATTTTGGTAAGAGCTCAGGGGCTGTTTTTTCTATGAAGGGGTTGCAGGGTCTGGGCCGGAGGATAGGTACAAAAGAGCATTCATGGTAGAGGTCTGGGGTTCAGGAGAGAGGGTCTGAGAGGAAGTTTGAGTGAAGGAGGGGGTGGTGATCTGTGCAGGCGTTAGGGTGCAAGGAGGGGATACGAGTACAGGAGAGGATTCTGGCTTGGGAGAGAAGTGTAGAAGGGGGTGTAGTGTTTGGGAAGGAGTTGTGACCTGGACGTTATTCTGAAATAACTTTGCAAGCATCTACAAAGCAATTCCGTTATTTCAAAATAACAGGGAAAAGGCAAAGGGGGGGGGGGGGAGGGTGCAGAGGGTTTGGATAGTTACATGGGACAGGAAGAGGTGGTGAACTAGGGCAGGGAGTTGTGGGGAAGGAGGGGCTGGGGTGCCAGAGGGAGGCTGTAGCTGGAAGGTACTTCTCTAGGGAAGATAAGTAGCTGGAAGGCACTTACCTGCC
The DNA here is from genome assembly GCF_049634645.1 of Pelodiscus sinensis. NCBI lineage: Eukaryota > Metazoa > Chordata > Testudines > Trionychidae > Pelodiscus > Pelodiscus sinensis. The sequence goes on along the minus strand of NC_134713.1, from coordinate 95,051,187 downwards.
ACAGCCCCACGCTGCTCAAAACAGTTGGTTGCTCCTTGTGGCTCTCTGCTTAAGGTACTGGGGAGAGGGAAGGCTTTATATGCTGCCCTGGTCCCTGGCAAAATCTCTCAGCTCCCACTGGCTGGTTTCCACAAAACTTCCCCTGCTCCTTGGTGCCTGGAGCAGAGAGACGCAAAGAGCAGCCACCTGCTTAAAGTGGGATGGGGCTGCTCTGTAGCGTCTGGCTGCTCTGTGCCTGAGGTTCCTGGCAGTAGGATGGGGGGTGGCCCATGGGCCAGATCTGGTTGTTCATCTCTGTGTTAGGCGCTGTTACTCTAAGGAATATGCAATCTAAGAGTGCGTATACAAAACAATATTATTTTAAAATAACGGACATTATTCCAAAACAACTTTGCGAGCATCTACACAGCAATTCCATTATTTCAAAATAATATCAAAATAATAGGTGGCTTACTATGGATTCTGTAATACTCATTCTACAAGGAATAACACCTCTTCTGAAATAGCTATTTCGGAATAGCAGTAGTGTGGATGTCCACTGCTGATATTTTGAAATAGCGCCCCCGCAGGCCATTTAAAGTAATTACTCTCCGGTGATTCCTAGAGCTGTAAATCAAGGTAGAATGTCCACATTAGGGGAGCCTGCTTTGGACTCATTTCGAGCCATCCCTGTAGTGTAGACACGGTATTTTGAAATAAGCTATTTCAGACTATTTGTTCCAGAATAGCTTATTCCGAAATAAGTGTGCAGTACAGACATACACCAAGTAAACAAGACAGAAAAAAGGAAGAGAAATAAAGGCATGGAGCTAGAGTATGAAAGACCCAAAGGTTCTTAGGCAAACCTGAGAACAAAATCCAGGTCTCCTTAGTCCAAGTCCTGTGGCTTATTCCTAGAATCATACTGCCCATGTTAATACTTTTGAAAAAATGGTTGACGCTCTCTGGCAAACATCCTGCCCAACTCTTGGTGAGATCATTTTAAAAACTCATAAGCTAAGCTGGTTATTACTGAATGTATACATGTCTGAAAGACAAGAGACACAAACACAACTCTGAGGTTGGTGCTGCTGTTGGGTGAACAAGGCCTAAACTGCATCTATAATCTGCCACAGATTGCTACATATGAGGTTAGCCACCGATTCCTCCCAGTGACAAACTCACTGCAGTATTCTGTGGAGCAGCAGCTGCAACAGGATTTGCATAAAGCATTAATTTGAATTTGGAGACAAGTTTGATACCACACACTTGGAAATCAACAAATGCATTCGATATGGGGAAAGAAAGAAAGAAAGAAAGAAAGAAAGAAAGAAAGAAAGAAAGAAAGAAAGAAAGAAAGAAAGAAAGAAAGAAAGAAAGAAAGAAAGAAAGAAAGAAAGAAAGAAAGAAAGAAAGAAAGAAAGAAAAGGACAATCCTGTCAGTGATTTTAAGCTGCCACATTTTTTTTAAATGGAAAAATTGTTACAAATGAGTTCTTCAACATATGTTATTAATTTCATTGGACTGGCATCTTGCCAGCTAAGCATCAGTCCTGGTTTCTTTGCTTTCAGTTTTAACTAGGAAAACTCATGAGGTCATTAACGAAAATGGACATGAGCTGCTATTTTTTAACACAACTCTTATGGAGCCACTAACTATTCAGGGGGCTTTAATTTAATATAATATCAGTTTCTTTTTAATACGGAGATGGGCTTTTCAGCAAAAGCTGGTGTTTCCACAATAAACAAAGCAGCAGACGAAAGACTCAGACCACACTTATTGGTACTGGCAGGGGGGGAAATAGCAGCAAATTTAAAAAGCACCCCTATGTGTTACATAACATGTACTGCTTTTTACTTGTCTGACATTTGTTTACTGTTTGCAAGAGGCCAAAGAAATATTGAAAAATGCCAAGCCATAGAAAATGCAATTTGGTAAGATATCTAGAAGCAGAAATGCTGATTTAATGTTATTATCATTCTATCAGGCTTGACTACAATAAGCAAGTCCACATCAAAACTGAACATAGTTTCATAGATTTGTATAGGATGCAACATCTCCCACACCTGTAGTGCTATACTGAGCTCTTAATCCAGTCATGTACTTCTCACTGACATCAGTGAGACATGGCTTGAGAGCTTATGAAATGGTCCATAGTTTGCACTGAAAACATTTCTTTTTTTAATTGAGTAATGTAAATTGATGACACTTACCTCGGCAAATGGAGAATACTTAGAGATAGGTTGTAGTATTAAGTTCCTATATTTGCTGGCAGGAGCCCCTATTTAAAAGCAATACACAATGTGTTCAGCACTACTTTAACAGTGAACCCTGAGTTTTCCTTTCACATCACAAATGCAAGGACCAAGAGCAGCCCTGGAGTCACTATTCATGGACTGACTCCTAGGCATTCTCTAGTCCTGACCAGCCAACAATGAACATTGGCCATAGTACATTGTGAAATCAACTAGTACAAGCACTTCTCAGTCCATCTGCTCCAAGTCTCTGTTCAGTGGAAGTAACCTTTTAGCAGAGTGATAAGCTTTACTAACCTGCAAAAGGGAGTCAAGATGGTCTTCTTCTCTAAAAGTAAAATGTTGCTCTATTTTGTGCACTTTATACATTGCTTATACCTATCACATTTTGTTAAAAGGAAACACTGGACAGTACAGAACACCCTTTTCAACACTAAATCAAGCCCCACATTGTAGTTATCCAGTCTTGTGTATTGTATTGATCTACTGAATTATAATAATTTGGAAAATATATTTATAATTTTTAAAAAATATATTTTGCCACAGGAAGCATAGCTTACACAAAAGCAGCCAGACATTCTAGTTACATATGTGTAATAAAATAAGTACTTTAAACTGAACAGAACTATCAATATGTGTAAGTACATAATCTTATTACTGTTGCCCTTGTCTTCTTTTCAACTTCCCTCCTGCTGTTTGATATACTCTCTCCTTGCATCATGTCTAAAATAGATTGCAGGAGTAGACTTTCTTGTGAGATGTCTAATGCCACCTCATTTAGGCCAGAAGGGAATTTCTGCAAAAAAAGACTGTCTCATTGTATTTTATATTTCTTTTTCTAATGCCTGATCCAACCACTGCTGAAGTGAAAGGAAGTCTTTCCCTTGGCTGACCAGACCCTTGGCCCAGATAGAAACAGGAAGTGTGCAGATTCACTGAAAAAAGTATAATTGCAAGGATGTATTGTAAGCTTTGGAGTTGATTCATCCACTGAGGAAAGTGAAATAATGCTCCAAACAACAATATGTACCAGCAATTTCTGCACTCGTTTAGAAACAAAGTTTCAAAACAAAACCAAACAACAAAATAACAAAACAAAACAATCAGACCTGCCCTTGCCTTTGGGGCTCGCCCAACTGGCTCCTGTCCAGGCAGGTGTCTCTTTCTCAGTTCTGCCAACTTATATATGTGAAGATCACCTTGTATCTCTTCTCTCTGTTTCTCTGTCTAAGAAGAAAGACACCTTGTGTAAGGTTTCCTATAGATAACATAACTAGGAGTTGGCATTTGACCTGCAACTACAGTGCCCACTTTTAAAGACAGAGTCCATAACTGGTCTAAATAAGATGTGTACATGCCACCCAAGGTCCAGTGTGCACTCTCTCTTTCTCTTTGCCTGTCAGCAGGGCTTAATTAAAAATAAGTGATGCAAATTGAGCTATGTCAATTGCATAGCTTATCTCGAAATAGCATATTTTGAAATAGGCAGCGTCTATGCAGCACTTATTTCAAAATAGAGCAGTCTTTCTCCAATTTCCCTTATTCCTCGTACAATGCAGGTGACATGAATCTGAGTAAGAAGTCCTCCAGCTTGACAGTATTTTGACACAATTTCAAAATAACTGCCTGCTGTGTAGACACGGAAAAAGTTATTTTGGAATAGCGCTAGTTATTTTGAAATAGTGTTGCAGTGTAGATGTACCCACTCAGGTAAAGCACTGAACAATTCTTTGGCATAAAATTCTAATAAAATTCCATAAGTCAATGGGGGCACAAATGCACATTAATATCACAGATGCACATCCTCTCCAGTAGATGATTTCCACATCATATTATTTGTACAAAACAAGGATGCTCTACTTAGTGAGGAAGGAGAGTCTAGGGGTCAAGGTACTAAGAAACACTATTTCAGTTCCTCTCTCTCTGCTACAGAATTCTAATTTAATATTGGGTGAACCTCTCAGAGCTCAGTTTCCCATCTCTAAAATGGGATAACAACACCTCTTCCCACCTCACAGGTGTTTTGCAAGACAAAATTAATAAAAAGATTATGAGCTACTACTCATACAGTTGGGTCCTGAAGATCACCAATGGAGTATCTGGCTGCCCATTCATGTCAGGAAGAGGCTTCCGGTCAAGCACTCAGCTACTGCAGTTTGTCCAAACTTCAGGAAGGTTGGTGGTATTCGACTTCAGCTTTGATATGAAGGTACAGGTTCGTCAATCATGAGTTATGGTTCAGTGAGGGCACATTTCTGCACCCTTTACTAAAGCAAGTGAGAGAGATTTGTAGGACTAGTATAGGACCTGGTTCCTAATTTATATGACTGTCATAATAGCTCATAGAATGAAAACAGTCTCTTCAGCCTCCTGTGATTAAATACTGTATTTTGGATTGAGGGAAGTAGTTTTATAGTTTAATTTATTTTACGAGTGATGTCTTGTTTAGATCTTTTAAGTATCCATTGTCTGCAGTTCCAAGAACTCACTGTAGCAGTTGCCAAATATGTAAATGTTGCAGCAATTACTTTTTCATTACCCATGAAAAATGACCTTGTAAAGGTCCGAAGGGATGCAGTTCTCTGGTGTTGAATGTAATTTTTTTTTTAAACAAGTCAAGTAAAAGAATATATGCTGCTGTAGTAAAGGGTGACAAACAATCTAAAAACTAAGGCTTAAGATGAGATACATGAACAATGTATTTATTGAACCTTTTCTGACCTTCAGATGTGGACTGAAATAAACCAGAAATACACCAACGATTTTGTGATGTATTGTGGGATGTGTTAGTCAATATATTTCATAAAAAAAATACACTTGTCACACACGCTTAACTATCTGTTACACAGGTTTGACTTCAAAGGGGTTCCACATGGGTGAATGTATCTGATCATATGGGAAAAAGTGACACAATCAGGACCCTGGGGCCTTAACTCTTGCAAGTTCAGGGGAAGTGTCATATAATATGTATAATATGTATTGCTTGTAGAAGGAAGCTTGATGTGCACATGTATAACAGCTGTAAAAGCTGCCTGCTAGAGTTGGTGAAAAGTTCTCAGGTGGAATTTTCTGTAGGTGTATTTGCTTTATACGTTGATTCTGACAAAGATTCACTCTGAAAAAAAATCCTTTCTATTTTTCATTTTAAAGCCCTTTGTTTCAAAATTTGCTTTACATGCTAAATAATAACATACTAGAAAATTTAAAAAGTCAAATTGGAACAAAATATTTTTATTTTATCAAGACAACATTTCAATTGACCTAAATAATTTAAAAAAAATGTTATCACAGTTACTGCTATGATTATAGCCTGTATGTACAATAACAACCACAGTAAAACTGAATGTAGCATTAAAGCATTTATTGCACATTCTCCAATGACATCATCTGACATGTTAAAGAACCAGGTTCTTTTCATTCAATTTGTTGTTTGAGTTCTTGCAATTTTTAACATGGTATTGATATTTATATTACAATGACTTACACTTAATGCTATAAAATTAATGAGCATTCCTGTGACATCTTAGAGAGTAACAAATATATTAGATCAGGAGCTCTCGTGGGTAAAACCCACTTCATCAGATGAGTTGGAGTGGAAACATTTTGGATGAAGTGGGTTTTACCCATGACAGCTCATGATCTAATATATTTGTTAGTGTCTGAGGTGCTACAGGACTGCTTGTTGATTTTAAAGTTACCGACTAACTCGGCTATCCCTCTGAGATTTAGTGCTCTGTAATTAAAGATGTGAGTGTTGCAGTGGATTAATACACTAGCCTTTCATCTTTGGAGAACTGGGATTAAATTTATATTAGGTTAGAAATGAAAAATAATTTGGTCATCATATCCTAGTCCCAACTGAAGTATCTTAGGGTCACAAACCACCCAGATATTTTGACAAGATTATAGAGAGTCATGGTGGGTGAGATAATATCTTTTATTGGACCAACTTTTATTGGTGAGAAAGGCAATCTTTTGAGTTACACACAGATCTTCCTCCTGTCTGAAGAGGATTATGGTTATGTCATAATTATGATATCATTGCAGAGGAGAGGCCCAAGAAAACTTGCATAGTGTTGGCTCCCATTAATCCTGATACTAAGCTTCTTCATTTTCTTCTTATTTTTGGAAGTAGTAAAGTTAAAATAGCTAAACATAATGAAAATATCCCATTTAAAAAAAATGACAATATATTGTAAAATAACTATAAATATTTTGCATGTGTTATTTCTCTAAATGTCGCTTATCAAAATATGGGCCTCTTTGAGCATATTCAAAGATTCCATCGTCCTAACCGCTTGACAAAGAAATACATCTTATTATTGGGATAGCAGGAGAGAAAGACAGAAGGACAAGATAACAAGCAACATGCATACTGTGTGTTTTGATTCCAGAATCCAAACTAATTTGTTTTTCCATCTGGCAGGAAACAAATTTGCTTACTGACTACTATAAATTCCATGTCCCTCATGTTCATGCCTGGAGTATAGGTAAAATTTTTAAAAGTGCCTAAGGGACCTAGAAGCATAAGTCCCATTGACCTAGGATTTAGGCTCTGAAATCATTAGGCCTTTTAGAAAGTTTTATCTTACCTCTATAGCCTGAACTATCGATTGCTGCAAGATGGACAAGGCTAAGGAAAAACAGAATATGATGCCGTACATGACATTGAAAAAGAGGTTTGAGGTTGAGGGGTGTCCTTCAAATGCACCATTTATTAAATGTTTTGCTTTTCTCTATCTTCTAAACATTTTTCTGCCCTACTGTTCAGGATAAACATATTGAAATTAATCTCAGAAATGCCAAGCAATAATTTTTAATTTCCACTCATGGCCAGAGGGGTGCTGGAACAATTTGTATAGTGGGAGAACTCAGAGCCATTGAACCAAGAGGTAAATCCTGTATATGATGGAAACCACTTCAAGCCAGAGGGTGTGGCAGCACATCCAGCACTCCTGACTCCAGCACCTATGATGATGATGGTAGTGATGGTCACAGGTGGGAAGAAAGCTACCCAGCCCCAGATTTCTCTGCTCTAGCTGGAATTTTTTATTACTCCTACAGTTTATTACTCCTGCAGATGCTCCTGTTTTTAGGCCTCTTAGGCTCTGTTTAAACAGCACAGCTTTTAGCAACATGGCCATAAAAGTCCATCAGTGTAAGTGCCATTTTTCAGACTTTTGCCAACAAAATACTTCCACCCCTATGATCTAGGTTTGTGTTGTTGATAGGAAAGTACTCTGGAGACAACACGCTGTTTGCACTGCCATTTGCCATAATGAAACTTTGTCTTTCCAGGTGGGGGTGAGGAGGGTTAAGCATCTGTGAAGGACAAAAGTTTTGTCGCTCAATTGGCAGTGAAGACAACGCCTGAGAAACATTAACTGATAATGCCTTATCCATTAGGCCACTGGGGCTGCTGACAAGGACAGCTGTAAATGGCAGAATAATTTCAACGCTGGAAACTTGCTCACTGTCATTGAGGAAAAACATATACAGGCAGTCCCCGGGTTATGTACAAGATAGGGACTGTAGGTTTGTTCTTAAGTTGAATCTGTATGTAAGTCGGAACTGGCGTCCAGATTCAGCCACTGCTGAAACTGATCAGTTTCAACAGTGGCTGAATCTGGACGCCAGTTCTGACTTACATACAGATTCAACTTAAGAAGCCCAGGCATCCCCAAGTCAGCTGCTGCTGAAACTGATCAGCGGCTGATTCCAGGAAGCCCGGGGCAGGGTCTTCCTGTAGTCAGCCACTGGTCAGTTTCAGCAGCGGCTAACTTGGGGACGCCTGGGGCAGAACAGCTGGGGTGCTGCTGGGTTGCTCCAGTAGCGCCGCCGCTCCTCGGCGCTACTGGACCAACCCAGCAGCACCCCAGCTGCTCTGCCCCAGGTGTCCTGATTCAGCTGCTGCTGAAACTGATCAGCAGCGGCTGAATCAGGACTCCTGGGACAGAGCAGCTGGGGTGCTGCCGGGATGGTCCAGTAGCGCCAAGGAGCGGTGATGCGGGACCAACTGGCAGTGCCCCACCTGCTCTACCACAGGCCCGGGGCTTTGCTCCACGTCTCCCTGGTCTGCTGGGGGGGCCACTAGCTGCGCCCCCCCCAGCAGACCAGGGACATGGGGAGCAAAGCCGCAGCAGCGGCGGGGTGCCGCACCTCTGAGGCTTTGCTCTGGCAAAGCCTCAGAGGCGCGGGACCCCTCCGCCTCCCGGTTTTGCTCCAGGTGTCCCTGGTCTGCTGGAGACGGTCCCCAGCAGACCAGAGGTACCGGGAGCAACTCGGGGACTGCCTGTACTGATGCATCTTGCCTCAGGTTCAAAAAACCACTTTCGAGCAGAAGCTATTACGGATTAGAGCATTAATTTGCTTAACTAATCTCTCAGGGTATGTCTACATTATCACCTTAGTTCGAACTAGGGTGGTTAATGTAGGCAACCGAAGTTGCAAATGAAGCCCGGGATTTAAATATCCCGGGCTTCATTTGCATCTTGCCAGGTGCCGCCATTTTTAAAACCCCAGTAGTTCAGACTCCGTGCCCGCGGCTACACGCGGCATGGAGTAGGTAGTTCGAATTAGAAAGCCTAGTTCCACGAGGAGTAACAGTAGTTTGAATTAGAAAGCCTAATTTGAACTACCTACTCCGTGCCGCGTGTAGCCACGGGCATGGAGTCCGAACTATCGGGGCTTTAAAAATGGCGGCGCCTGGCAAGATGCAAATGAAGCCCGGGATATTTAAATCCCAGGCTTCATTTGCAACTTCGGTTGCCTACATTAACCACCCTAGTTCGAACTAGGGTGGTAGTGTAGACATACCCTCAGCTATGAACCTTAAGGCATCAGCTTGGTTTACTGGGTACAGCATCTCTGAAGAGTACTCTTATTTCATTTCCATTTTATATTTTCATGTATAGCTTTCCTTATCCACACATTTAATGGGTGTTTATAGTTTGTGGCAAACAAATAAATAAAACCACCTGTCTGAATTAGAAAACTGAAACATTTTACATAATACATATAAACCAACTGGGGCAATCCTAGAATTTGATCATGATTAACCACACAGAGTGGCAGAAAAAGGAGAATATTTATATGAGTTGGAATATAAAAACAAAAAAACACCCTAACATCCCAACAATCGTTTACAGAGTCATATCCACAACCCTGCATATACAATGTCTGAGATACAGCTGAGAGTTAACAAGCAAATGCATTACATATGCATTTTGAAGTGATTTTATGTTGAGTGTGCAAACAGGAACCCTCTCAGAAAGCAAAACAAAATAGTTAGCTTTCACAGTGTGCATTTTTTTCAGAATCTTATGAAGTCCTGCATGGAATGCTGTAGTTTTGCAATCCAGATGTCTGTATGTGTATATTATGGGTGAGACTTTTCATTTGTAACCAGTAACTGAAGTAGAATCAGTTAATTAAAAAACAGAAAGAACTTCCCTAATTCAAGCAGCATAGGTGCTGACCCATGGGGAAAAAATAGTGGGTGCTCAGCACCTACGAGCAGCCCCACAGATAAGCTCCTTTTTTTCCTCTCCCCCAGCACTTCCCACCCACTGGTGGCACTGCCAGTCAGCTCCTCCTCTTCTCTCCCAGTGTCTCCCACCTGCTGTGATCAGCTGTTCAACAGTGTGCAGGAGCTGCTAAGAGGAGGGAGAGGAGCAAGGGGCAGGAAGAGGTGGAATGGTGCTGAGAGCCTGGGAGAAGGAATGGGGACAGGACCATAGTAGGGACTGAGCACCTCTCTGGAACTCAGGAATTCAGCATAAAGGCCAAGCATTGTTAGCAGTGGAACTGGTCAGAAATTTTCCTATGAAACATTTTCAATCATAAAATACCAATTTGTTGAAAGTGGGACATTTTGCAGAAGAGGGACAATTTTTGCCAAAATTTCATTTAGAAAAAGGAACAGAGTATTCTCTAAGGTCAAAGCATTCCATGTTTACCTTTTCAGAATGAAACATTTTGATTTTCCATTTCAAATTTACTTTGTTTCAGTTTTTAAAATTGCATGTTATAGAACATTAAAAAGTCAAAATTGGAAGGAAATGCTTCCAAATATAAAAAAATGTGATGAGTTAATACTGTTAACATCTGACTGCTATGTAGTTGTCTGTGTGAAATAACTAATTGCCCAGGGGAATGTTCCAAAGAAAGTAGCGAGAGCTTGCATCATTTAACACAAGTCAACATACAATATTAAAATATGTAAGGAATAAACCTGAATTTTCAGGAAGAGGGCTTGGATAACATAAAAGATTGTTTATACCACTAATCTTTGTAATTTTATTAAAAATATTGGTTTGCATTTGTTGCTTCTTATAACACTAGTGTCTCATCCTAATGCTAGTTACCTCTCTGCTGAGTGACGGCAGATGACCAGAGTTGACGGGTAGGTTTTTCAGTGCAGGAGGAATCAGCTATGTGTATTCTGAGTATATTTTAGGTGTATTTTTTTTTAATTACACATATGCAAGTCCTGGAACAGTGATGGTCAAACAGCATTCAGGGCAGTCAGTTATTTGGGGAATCTCAATTCAAAACTAATGTTCAGCCCCCAATGTCAATTTTTGCCTCAAGAATTGACTCAAATTACTGACCAACACAGAGAGCAAACTCTTCTGCTACTCCTACAACTCCTTCCCAAAGCATGGCATGTCTTCTCAAGATGGATGTATTTGCTCATATGAATAAAGACTTAAAAGACCATGTTTAACAGCAACCTCTACATTACACAGGGATCAACACTCTGACGTTGATTCACCAGCAGTCAATTTAGCGAAGACCTGCCAAATCAACCGCAGATCACTCTGCAGTCCACTCTGTTACTTTCTGCTGGATAAGGAAAATAAGGGAAGTCAACGGGAGAGTTTCTCCCATCAATTCCCCTCTCATGGTGTAGTCCCCACAGTAACTCAACCTCCTGCTATGTTATTCATGCAGTTGGAGGTAGCATCTGATTACATCTACACTTAACACCTTGCAAAAGCGACGAGGAGTCCTGTGGCACCTTATAGACTAACTGAAGTGTAGGAGCATAAGCTTTCGTGGACAAAGACCCACTTCGTCAGATGTATATGACATACATCTGACGAAGTGGGTCTTTGCCCACGAAAGCTTATGCTCCTACACTTCAGTTAGTCTATAAGGTGCCACAGGACTCCTCGTCGCTTTTGCAGATTCAGACTAACACGGCTACCCCTCTGATACTTAACACCTTAGCAGTCATAGCACTATAAGAGGAAGTTAGTGGGCTACAGATTGCTGTAATAAGGCATAAATTCAGTGTCTCTTCAGTCTGTGATTTTTCATGTCTTGAAAAGTAATGAATTTAAGCTCCTAGGCTGTTTTTCTTAAGAGCGTTGTGAAGGTTTCCTTTTGAGAATGGGGACTCATAAGTGGAATACATAGGCAGCATGGGGGGGGTGGAGATGAGCGGTCACATGCACCAAAATGGCATGGAGGGGAGGGGCAAGGGACCATCCAGCCTCTGGTGGGGCCAGAGCTCTTAGGTAGCTGTGGGGAGGGGGAGGGACTAGGGAAGGCGGTTTGGCACCTGCAGCAGGGATCCAGCACCTCCCCCGCTCTCATTTGCAGTGGAGGGGCAAGTGGAGCAATGTGGCCCCAGTTTGCTCTCCTGCTCTTGCTGCATCACTTGAGGGACCAATGGTTCTGTGGTGCATTTGTCAACAAAATATTTTCAAGGTGATCCATGAAGAGATTGGCATATTGGGAAGCCATCCTAAGTATTCATGGCTGTTTCTACTATAATCCCTCAAGTACCCATTATGTCTAATTTGGCATACCACAGTCAGCATTAGGAATGAATACCACAGAATTCAGTGTGGCTGGTCCTTTGTTCTTTGTCTTCCTTTATGGATTTTTTTCAAGGGAGAATACACTATGGCCTTAGTGAGTTTAGAACCTGAAGCTAGTTCTGTCCAAACCTATACAAAGTATATTGATCCTTACAAATGCTGTTTAGATTTTAGTCAGTAAATGATAGGGAGTTTTATGAAGAAAAACATTCATCTAAATGAAAATCTCAACCGCCCCTCCCCCCAAAAAAGTCAGTTAGTGACCAATACATTTTATATGTTGGGTGTGGTTTGAGCAAGAAGCTGAGAAAATGGCAGTTGAACAAGATATTCTTTTGAGGGAAGGTGGACTCTTCACTTGCTCCAGCAAAAGTAAGAGCTGCTGTGGGTGGCTGCATTGGACTTTGTTGGGATTCTGCTTTGACAGTATCATCATAAGAACATAACATAAGAACATCCGTACTGGGTCAGACCAAAGGTCCATCTAGCCCAGTATCCTGTCTCCCGACAGTGGCCAGCACCAGGTGCCCCAGAGAGGGTGGACCGAAGACAATGATCAAGCGATTTGTCTCCTGCCATCCCTCTCCAGCCTCTGACAAACAGAGGCCAAGGACACCATTTTATCCTCTGGCTAATAGCCTTTTATGGACCTAACCTCCATGAAATTATATAGCTTCTCTTTAAACTCTATTATAGTCCTAGCCTTCACAGCCTCCTCTGGCAAGGAGTTCCACAGGTTGACTACACGCTGTGTGAAGAAGAACTTTCTTTTATTAGTTTTAAACCTGCTACCCATTAATTTCATTTGGTGCCCTCTAGTTCTTCTATTTAGGGAACTAATAAATAACTTTTCTTTATCGGCCCTCTCCACAGCACTCATGATTTTATAAACTTCTATCATATCTCCCCTCAGTCTTCTCTTTTCTAAACTGAAAAGTCCCAGTCGCTTTAACCTTTCCTCATATGGGACCAGTTCCAAGCCCCTAATCATTTTAGTTGCCCTTTTCTGAACCCTTTCCAAGGCCAAAATATCTTTTTTGAGGTGAGGAGACCACATCTGTACACAGTATTCAAGATGTGGGCGTACCATAGTTTTATACAGGGGCAGTAAGATATTCTGGGTCTTATTTTCTATCCCTTTCCTAATAATTCCTACCATCCTATTTGCCTTTTTGACCGCCGCTGCACACTGTGTAGAAGTTTTCAGAGAACTGTCCACGATAACTCCAAGATCTCTTTCCTGATTTGTCGTAGCCAAATTAGCCCCCATCATACTGTATGTATAGTTGGGGTTATTTTTCCTGATGTGCATTACTTTCCACTTATCCACATTAAATTTCATTTGCCATTTTGTTGCCCAATCACTCAGTTTGGTGAGATCTTCTTGGAGTCCCTCACAGTCTGCTTCTGTCTTGACTATCCTAAACAGTTTGGTATCATCTGCAAACTTTACTACCTCACTGCTTACCCCTTTCTCCAGATCATTTATGAATAAGTTGAAAAGGATTGGTCCCAGGACTGACCCTTGGGGGACACCACTAGTTACCCCTCTCCATTCTGAAAATTTACCATTTATTCCTACCCTTTGTTTCCTGTCTTTTAACCAGTTCTCAATCCAAGAAAGGACCTTCCCTCTTATCCCATGGCCATGTAATTTACACAAGAGCCTTTGGTGAAGGACCTTGTCAAAGGCTTTCTGAAAATCCAAGTATACTATATCTACTGGATCCCCCTTGTCCGCATGTTTGTTAACCCCTTCAAAGAACTCTAACAGATTAGTAAGGCAGGATTTCCCTTTACAGAAACCATGTTGACTTTTGTCCAATAAATTATGTTCTTCTACATGCTTCACAATTTTATTCTTTACTATTGTTTTGATTAATTTGCCCAGTACTGAAGTTAGACTTACCCGTCTGTAATTGCTAGGATCGCCTCTAGAGCCCTTTTTAAATATTGGTGTTACGATGGCTACCTTCCAGTCATTAGGTACAGAAGCCGATTTAAAGGATAGGTTACAAACCACAGATAATAGCTCAGCAATTTCCCATTTTAGTTCTTTTAGAACCCTTGGATGAATGCCATCCGGTCCCGGAGATTTGTTAACATTAAGTTTTTCTATTTGTTCCAAAACCTCCTCTAATGACACTTCAATCCGGGACAGTTCCTCAGATTCATCACCCACAAAGGACAGTGCAGATTCAGGAATCTCCCCAACGTCCTCAGCCGTGAAGACTGAAGCAAAGAAATCATTTAGTTTCTCCGCAATGGCTTTATTGTCCTTGATTGCTCCTTTTATAGCTCGATCATCTAGGGGACCCACAGGTTTTTTAGCAGACTTCCTGCTTCTAATGTACTTAAAAAACATTTTGTTATTTCTTTTTGAGTTTTTGACTAGCTGTTCCTCAAAATCTTTTTTTGCTTTTCTTATTACATTTTTACACTTGATTTGACAGTGTTTATTTTCCTTTCTATTTATCTCATTAGGATTGGACTTCCACTTCTTAAAAGATACCTTTTTGTCCCTCACTGCTTCTTTTACATGGTGGTTAAGCCACGGTGACTCTTTTTTAGGTCTCTTGCTATGTTTTTTAATTTGGGGTATACATTTAATTTGGGCCTCTATTATCTTACCACATGTTTTCAGATGCCTCTGATATGTATAGCATACCTTCCTTAAAGCACGGACTCCTTCCACGACAAGGCACTTTTAAAAAAATGAGCCTCAACTATCTGTTTTTCTTCAGTAATTAATGGTCCCCTCATCATTGTAATATCTGAGCATTGAATAATACCCATGTGGCAGGAAAGTGCTATTATCCCCATGTTCCAGATGGGAACCCAAGGCACAAAGAAATTACATGACTTGCCCAACATCACAGAAGAAGTCTGTGTCAAAGGAGGGAACTGAACCTCAGTTCTGTGCTAGCATCCTACCTATACAATCATTCTTTCTCGCTAGCACACTTTCCTTGCTCACCCAAAACTCCCATTGATTTCATGGAAGCTTGGGGCATGCAAAGAAAAGCATGATTGTTTTACATATTCCTCGATGCCAATTCCCGTTCAGATGGAGAATATGTTTGAGGAAAGCACACCATCCATTATTTGTGAGGGAAGCATTGCCTCAAATGCCCATGACTAGTGGGCTATTGCTAAACTCAGAACAATAGTCTGAATCCTGATGTTCCTACTCAGTTTTTATTCTGTGCTTACTTAACTCTCAGTCAAGAAAATATCTGAGTTAAGGACCTAAGAATTTAGCCCATTCTTGATAATCCATGAAATCTGATGGCAAAGCATCATTGTCAGAAAATACAGATGCTAAAGTAAAATTAGAAAGTTTACTAAGAACTAAAGAGAAACAAACTCTCAAATCCATTAGTAGTATGCTATTCATCACAATGTGCAACTTCCTGACTTTCTGACAATACTCTTTAGTGCTAACGAAGGGCTTTTCCCATTGCTTGGCTGAGGCTGGAGCAATAATTACAAGCAAGCCTTCCCCCCTTTTAGGGGGTTCATTGCTATAGTTGCAGCTGTTGTTTCAGCCTCCTGTAGTCACAGGACCTTAAGAAAAATGTAATAGACGCTTCCTTACATATAGTTGTTCCTGGCCTCTGGAAGGATGGGGTGGGTATATTACAGTAACTCAAGTTTATAAAAAATGTTGTGAAAACAATGAAAGCCACATAAGAAAACATTTACAGAACCATACAAATATGTGGTTTGTCTATTTTATCTATTTGCTTTCTTTATGTTTTGCAGGCTTTCAGAGAATGCATGTGGTCCTGGTTTCCAGGCATACAGTATGTACTTTCAGGATTCTCCAAACTGAAGAAGTATTCTGAAAAACTGTGAATATAATTAGATATGGGATACTTTTAACAGCTGGAGGGATTTCACACTTAGGCCCCAATTTACAAAACTTTGGAGTTGGCACTGTTTCAATCCTAGCACTGGAAGTAATAATTTCCCTGGCGTTTTTTTGGCATGTGAAATTATTTATGGATGTACATATAGCTTTTTTTTTTGCTTTTAAAATGAATCTTAGTTGTACCTCACTTGTGATAAATGAACAACTTTAGAAGCAATGTCAGAAAAAAATGATCCCCTATGTTTAAAACGTATGGCTAATTTCTTTCCTTGTTTATAAAAGGTCTCTTGTAAGTCTTCTACTTTACTGAAAATGCTTAAGACACTTTTCTGATACTTTAATGGAGTCAATTTGTGTGAGATTTACAAGAAAAATATATTAGTAAAGTGCCAACGCTCCGTGTATAGTTAGAAAGGCAAATCTATCATCTGTGTGATCTAGACTTTATTTCTGAGAACGGGTCTGACCAGGAATTAGAGTAAATAAAAGATTATTGCCATCATTCTTCCCACTGTAATCCCATAAGCATGGCATCATCAATGTGATTTACATGCCAGAAGAATAGGAATATACAAACTCCAAATTTACTAATAAATTGTAAGCTAATATAATTGTTATTGTTTTTGTAGTTTATTTCTCACCACAGATTCAAGGGTTCCAAAAGATAAGAACATTACTATGACAATGTATGTTAAATCTGAGATTGGTCTTCTCTTGGGAAGTGCACTGCAAACTATTTAAGAGAAGAAAGTAGTTTTATATTTTATAAATGCTTGATGACATATGTTTGTGCAATGACTATGGGCAACAGGTGACTTAATGAAGGTGCTAAGAAATTTGTATTAATTGCTTTCCTTAATGTTATACCAGCTACAAATTCTTAATAACTTTGATTCTTAGTGGGCTGGTGTGACATGCCAGAGTGGCCGCCCAGGAGACGAATCTGCTCCTTGTTTTATTCCCAGAGAGGGACAACAAGCTTCAGCACATTTCCTGACCAGCCAAGAGGTCATGAGATGGCTTGTCTTCCCATCCATTTTGTAGCCTGATCTAAAGCCCCGCTTAAGAGAATAGAAAGACTTCTATTGACTTCAGTGGTTCAAGAGTCAGACCTTCAGTTCTTGTTCAGGTTTTTCTGCTAAGACAGTGGATATGTTGCACTTGTGAATGTGGTGACATGCACATTCATTAGGAACTAGAGTGGCTTTAACTCATTTAACATTGTACACCAGATAACCATCATATGGTGACAACACTCAGTTATCACAAGCCTGGACAGGATTTGAACTGGTAAATGGAGATGAGAGGTTCCAAAACCCATTACCAATGCCCAAAGACAAGGAGTCCTCCAGCTCTTCTTTATTCTTTCAATGAATGATGATTTTTCCTCAGGCTTTCAACCACTAGTGAGTTGCATTAAGTTGTTGCATGGTGAGTTAACCTATTTCCCCCCTAAATCGAAAGTAGACTGAGACTCTTCTTTTTTCCCCTTTACTGGAAATGATTTTTAAAATTTGATAAAG
The DNA here is from genome assembly GCF_049634645.1 of Pelodiscus sinensis. Taxonomy (NCBI): domain Eukaryota; kingdom Metazoa; phylum Chordata; order Testudines; family Trionychidae; genus Pelodiscus; species Pelodiscus sinensis. The sequence goes on along the minus strand of NC_134713.1, from coordinate 95,033,725 downwards.
CCATATATAAGAATGATCAACATAATGATTCAATGGATTCCTTTATACCACCAAAACATCTATCTGAACCATTAATTAGAGTGAGGCCTTTCCCCAAATTCTTGTTAATTACAGACACAAAATGTTGTAACCACCTTTCAATACCCTTCATGAACAGGAAGAAAGAAGTGAATACAACCTTCTTGTTGTTTAATGTATCTTGAGCAGGATTAGAATTACATTTTAAATTTGTTAGTTTCAAAACAAACAAAAAAAACCCCAAAACAAAAAACAAAAAAATTAAGAGTCAGTTTGAAAAAAGTGCCATAGAATGAACATCAGCAGCAAGATCTTTTCTTATTGCAACAGCGGCATCTAAATAGGCAGCTATCAGAGATAGGAGTGAGGGGAAGTGCAGTCACAAAAACAATACACATGTTTACCTTTATGAATGTAAATAGTGTCAATGAAGTTATTGGGACTAGTGATGGGCCTAACCAAAAGCTTTTTGAAGTCAATCATTCTATTGATTTTAATAAGGTTTAGACTATGTGGTCAATCACTTGTATCAATTTTTGAATTTTGGGGTGCAAATAACTACAGTGCCCGCACCGCATTTGTAATAATCTTATTAGTCTTTCTCCCTAAGTCTATTTAATGCACATCATCCTAAAAAAAGCTCCTCACCTCAGATTATGTTAGTTCCCATGTGGAGATTCAAGCCAGCCTCTCAGGACCTTTCCAGTATCTTAATCCTTTCCAGGACTTGCCATAGCAGCTTGAAGTCACCTTTTCCCTAACGATATCTTTTTAATTTCTGCCAGGCACAGATATTTGACACTACCCGTAACTGTGTGCTGCAGAATGCATAAAATGATTGCTGAGTGGCCACATAGCCTAAGACATGCATTCTTTATAGAATGTACTTTTCCATTTCTGTTTTCTGTTTTAGCACCTGCGGGGGTGGGGACGGGTTTCAAGATTATTCCTGTGGCAAATGCAGGTGTCAGCTGACAATTGTCTCTGTTAAGGGGGTAATGTCAGGAGCTGGCAGGATCAAATGCGGGAGGAAATATGGTTGTAATATTAATAAACACCTGCCTGGTATTACTGTACCTGCTGGAGTTCTCTCAGTAAGATAATTAATCACCTAAACCTGACAAAACAATCTTTTAAACCCCAATGTAGTATACGTTACAAAATAATTCTGAACCTGATCCAAAAAGTGTGTTAAAGATACTGGAAATCCCAGATGAAGGCTGTTATGTAAAGTAGAACTGGCAGTTTCTACCACTCCCTATGAACTGGTTTGAAATAGTACTGTGCTGAAGGACACAACATTTTTATGTACAAAGGGCATATCAGGGCATAAAGCCATTTAGCACCCATATAGTGGAAATGCTTGCCTCATCATACGTGTGCATATGGAATTTAAAATGCAATGGAAAACTATGGAACAAATTCTGCATGGCTATAAAGGCCACTGGTTTCACAAGGAACTGTATTCACGTGACTGATGGCAAGATCTGTCTGCATCTCTTTTAATTATTTTTAGTTGTACTAATAGTTGTGTGCTTTATGTTTTAATTTGATATGCTGTAAAAGTAGCAGGGTACATTGAGCAGATCTGTATAAAAGCATAAATCATAGCTGTGCTTCATATTTATAATCCTATTTGGATTCGACATTAAAAAGAATGCCTCTACTAAAGCTCTGAATATCCTGACAATAATTAGAATTACAAGCATCCAGCAGCACAAATACTGAAGTCAAATGTATTAACTCTGCCAGCCAGCTGCCTTAAATGATCAAATGGAGATAACCATTTACCTCAGCCAGCTGATGATAAAAATAGAAAAATTCCAGAAAAGCTTTTCCTCCCAAAATCATACCCAGGGATATACTCTCAAGCTTCCTCCGGGACTTCTACAAAACAAACGCATCACATCATATACTACAAAGTTCTTAAAGACTATGTCTACACTACAGTCTGGAAATGCAATTTCCCTACTCGTGTTCATGTACTCATTGGAGCTCAATGAGAGCTGGCACAAATATAAGCAGTGGGGTAGCCACAATAGAATGGGCAGCAGTAGTGGAGACAGGGCTGAGCTGTGCTGCATTATGGACTCACTGTCCAGGGAGGTTTGTAGTCAGTGTTGCTCAACTGTTTCCCCACTGTCAGTGCCCATGCTAGGAGAGCTACATTGCTATTTAGACTCGTGCCAGCTCTCACTGAATTACCACTAGTACGGATACACGAGCAGGGGAATCACACCCTTAGCTTGAAATGTAGATACAGCCCAAGTGTATTGCTCATTTTCCCATAAGGGACTGAGCATGCTGTGAGGAACAGATAAGGAAGATGTGGGGTGGGGGCAGAGCAGGGGTAGGAAGATGTGAAGCAGGGCAGAGGGCACCTCCGAGTTAGAGGGAAAGTCAATGCCTATGGGACATAATACCTCAAGAAATTTACCTGGAAGTGTGGGATTCCTTACAGTGTGTAAAGTTAAGCAGATTCGTAAGTGTTTGCACAATCAGGACGTAACTTTACGAATGACTTTTCTGTAAAGTTGATTGCTGACATTATTAAAATTATAGCCAATCAGATACCATCTATCCATTAAACCTCATCTCCCAGGGCTTAAACCAATCTCTAACTATTAAGGACCAGAATGAAACCTAATTTAAGGGGCAGGCTATCCTACACCTGCCAATCTGTGAGGTTCTAACACCTTCCTCTGAAGCTTGGGGTACAGATAGGTTCCTGGACTAGGGGGGCCTTGGGTCTGATTCAGTCTGGTAATTTATATTCCAAAGCCTAATAAAATGTTGTTCTCTAAAGATAAACTTAAAGTAAGCTGGTCTCCAATTGGCTAGAATGCACAACAGGGCTGTTCTCCAGGTCAGAATGGATATAGTACATCAATAAAAATATGTCTGGATCCTGAAATCTTTATGCTGTTCATTTTGTGAGGGTGTGTAGCACAAGTGTGAGTGGAGACTATGCAGTGAGCATGATAAATATAAGCACTATTAAAAAAACCCCTCAGTACTCCTGAATATCCATTGCCTACTTCTTAAGAACACAGGATAACGAAAAAAATAAGTGCAGAGAATCTGAGCACATGTGGTGACTGCCTAGCCCTCTAAAGTCAATGGCAAAGCCCCATCACTTCAATGAAGGCCACGTGTTCATTCATGGTGTGGTGTTACTGAAACCTATAGCATGGAAATGAGTCTCTTAGAGTATACTTACATGGCAATAAAAAACCTGCAGCACAGTGATGGCTGGCCTGGGTCAGCTGCCTCAGGTTTGCAGGGCTCAGGAGCTAAATATTGCAGTGTTGATACTCAGGGTTGGTCTTGGGACCAGGCTCCCACAAGGGGAGAGGAGAGATGGATGTCCAAGTACAGGCTACAGCCTGAGCCTGAAATTCTACACTGCTATTTTCAGATCTGCAACCCAAGTCAATTGTCCTAGGCTCCGAGACTCAGTGCCACAAGGTTTTCATTGTAGTGTAGACCCCTTACCTACTTGTTCCTCTCTTTGGCCTTCTTCTTCCTACCCGACAGGAGTAAAGCAATAGCCATCCAGCAGAACTCTCATTAAACTAGGGTTGAGTTCATCTTTCTTCCTAACATGTGACTTATAAGTGCTCTCAATTTGCTGTCCATACATCCAAGCCCACAGCAACTAACTCTGACTGATTTGCAGTATTGTAGTCTGCATTCATCGTAAGAGAATAGTTTGTAATCTTCAGGCACTGCAGTAGAACATTATCTCAGGATCAGTTTCCTTTAGTAATAAAGTCCTGACTTTGTCTCAATATTTATGATGTGGCAGAAGGCCATTTTCCATTGGAATTATCTCTTGGATATACTATGCACTGTAAAAAAATATTGCTCTATTTATGTGGCATTATAAAGACATTTGACTGAGTGACTGACTTTAACCACCCAAGAAGAGCAGTAAGTCCAGTAATCCTCTAGTAATTCATAGCATAGACTAGACTTGCTGCTATTATGTATTATGATTTTATAAAAAACAAATTAAGAAAACCATTAGATTATGCATTAATTGATATGGGCATGATTTAAATAATAGAATTAGATATTCATATTTTGTGTCTAGAATGGTAATTCGTTTTCTAATAGCATAGATAGCAATGTATGGGTTTTTTGGACGCATTAGCCTATTACAAACATTTTGGGACAATAATAATTTGCAACTGCTTTTATATACCCCCATGTATATGTTGTGCGTATGGATTTGCAAGAGGAATGAATTTAACAGGCACAAATCGGAGAGAGACCTTGGGGTTGATTCTTGGTGAAAGCTGAACAGTGCTCAGGGATTGGATTGAGAAGAAATACAAAGATGCATGAACAGTAGAGCTGTTCATGCATCTTTGTACCCTCCGGGCCTGCCAACTAAGGCCCTTCCTCTTTTATCCCCACCTCCATGGAAGTCCAGAGCCCATCACACTGGGTGGGTAGGTGAGTGGCATGTGCTCCTCACCCCCACATCTTGGCAGTCCTGGATACCCCACATCCCAGCCACTATAGCCCGAGTGCCATCAGACTTTTCTGAAGAGAAGTAGCCTGCCCAGGCTAGGGCCAAAGAGTGGCAACCAGGGGGCAGGCATTGGGGTGGAGCATGGTCAGGGTCATGCTGGGCTGTTTGGGGAGGCACAGCTTTCAGTGTGCACTGAAAGATTTCAAAGGATGTAAGCTTGTCATTGTTCTGGTCTTCCTCTATGTCTAAACTGAGTCTCTCATCTCTAGTTTAGCTTATGAGAAGGGTAAACCTGGAGAGGTTATGAAAATTGTTTCTTTCATTCTTAATTAATCTCATTTTTGTTAAGATCACTGGGCAAGTGTACAATTTCAACCACTGTCTCTAAAGAATAGAAATCACCTCTGCCTCTCCGGAGAGGTGCTGAAGAGTAAAGAGTTTCTCACCAAATTATCTCAGTGAAAACGTATGTCCTAGAGCTGATGAAAAAAATGGCAAATAGAATTTTTACTAAAAAAAATGTATTTCTCTAAAACTATCCACAACTTCAGGACGAATTTGACAAACAGTTTCAGGTGGAAAAAAAAAACATTTTTTAAACAGTCAAAATATTTCATTTGATTTTTTCATTTTAAAATTAGATTTCATGTTTAGATTTGGTCAATTTTAAAAAAATCACAGATACAAAAAAGCATGAAAATAGCTAACCTGAAACACTTAGAAAAAGTTATTTTAAGTTGGACAAAATGTTCCCATTGATTTGAAACAAAAAAGTCTGTTTTTCTAGTCAATGAAAACATTTTGAAAAAAAAAAACCTGGTTTAGGTTCAAATCAAACAAAGATTATTATTTATTTTATTTGTCAGTTTGGTCCCCAACTCTCCAAAACTCCATTTTTGCTCTGCTCATTTATGGACAGAAATGTCCTCTCACAGTGAGTAATGTTGTCATTGGGCAGCAGTGAGTGAACTCAAGTAAAAAAGCTAAAAAGACCAAGCAGGAAATGAGAGTTATTGGTCAGAAGTTTATTAGCTATTTGCTTTGCACAACATGGGCACTTTCAGCAACTAAAACTAAAATTAGTTCTGAAATTTAGAATGTGAATTAATCAGAATTCCCAAGAACCTCTAAAGAGGGGTTAAATCACCTGAGAATAGAATAAAAATTACATCTTTTTGCAACTAATATAATAGCTGCTCTTATGTGAAAAGAGAGAATAACATGGGAGCTGGTTAGAATTGCAGCTTTGATCTCTGTTCCACCTTGCAACACTTTTTTCCATTGGCTAATAAATATTAAATTAAGAATAGTTTGAAAAAAATCCCCAAGGGAATGCATTCCCATTTGTAGTAAACAGCAGTGTTAAGCATATTCTCTCTCAGCAATCCGTTGAATTCCATGTTTCCTTCTCTATGTAAATGTCATTATTTAGGGAAATTAGATATCCCTGGTGTATGAGTGACAATTCCAGTCTGACCTAGCAGAAACCAATTTTGTTTGACCCAAAATAAAAGGTACTTTCATTTTGCAGTTTGCAAAAACTGATAATTGAATATCGATGTATTTATTTTATGTATATGATTTGTTACAGTTCCAGAACATGAGATCTGGATGCACATTTAAAAGATGAAATAAACAGTAAAGGATTTACTTGAAAAAAATGGCAAGGGCACCCCATTCAAGAATTGGATGTTGTATTGTACTGTGCATCTGTGTGTACCTCATCATTCTACAATTCATAAATAAATTGTGATAGCATATTCAACACGTACAGAGAATATCTAGGTGAGGAAGATCAGGCATTCTCTGCCTTTCATTTCTTTGCAAGAAGTTCTTTATGCTTCTTGCAGCTGCAATAATCATAAGGAAAAATAATTTTTCTTTCAGTTTTCTATTCATGTGCATCCTCTCTCCAAATGAGTAAACTGTCGCAACAGCTGTATTTATGTAGCATAAGGAACTACATGTAAAGAAAATAGCACTCCTAAAAATGGTGTTTGCTTACTCTGTAGTATTCTAGTTCTTCTTAAGATCACATATAACCTACTTAAAAAGCTTAGAAATTTTTATATTTTCTTTTCAGAAGTGTAAAAAATACTTTTAAGTACATATATGGACTGACCACAGATTTATTGCCATTGACTTTTTCTAAGACAGCCAGAATGAGGCTGCTAATGCAAGTTTATGAGAACAGCTGGTACATTTACTGGCTGCTTTATAAGCACACCTCAAGAACTGTTCCACGTCTTAAAAAGCATGGTATCAAACAAACTGTACTGGACATGTGGGGCTATCGATGGGCAAGGCACTATAAACCTAGCCATAACTATTGCAGCTGTGACCATAAAACTTTTTAGGAAAGTAAAAAAATCAGACACAAAAACATTTAATGAATTTCAAATGAAAAACCTAGACTGCTGAGTGGAGCCACGTAATGATTTGGGGAAGTATGTTACGGGTCTAAATTAAACAACGAGAAAAGTTTAACAGTCATTATATTTTGTTGTTTCCTCTAATCGGCCTCTGTTAAAATTTCCTAACTACAATTAACTTTCTTGCTGCTTTTAAAATCACCTTTCAGAGTGCAGGCTACCAGGAGTGTCCAACAAAACAATGGGAGTTCTTTAATAGCACTGCCAGGAGGGTGCTAGTTGCAGCATTTTGTCACAGGCAAACCTTGCGTAATTAGATTAACCACAGAAAACTGAGCAGTTAACATTGTGGATAATAAACATCCATTTCTAATGTATTCTTCCTTTAACAGGTGAGGACCCTATATCTAGCCTTTCTGGTATCCTTTAATGAAAGTTTGTCCTCACAAATTAATTGGTTTTATTAATATTTTATGTGAACAGCAGCAGTTGTTAGCTGAATTCAGAAAATTGTCTGCAATATTTTACTGACTGATTTTTCACAAGTCAGTGAATGGTAACTTGTTTTTTGACGTGTGAATGTAGGTGTACAGTGCTATCTCTTCAAGGCCTCTGAAGAGCAAATGAGAAACTAATGGTGCAAAGAAGGCATTTGTTGCAGATCCTGAGACTTGTCTAGGTGGGGAAAAAAACCTATGCCAATGAGACATCCTCGATTATGTCCGGGGGAAGTAGCTTTTAGGAAGTCTTCAGACGAATCTTGTGCACTAGCACTTGGCATTGGAAAAGGTTCAAAAAAGGGCAACAAAAATTATTAGGGATTTGGAACGAGTCCCATATGAAGAGAGATTAAAAAGACTGAGACTTTTCAGCTTAGAAAAGAGGAGACTAAAGGAGGATATGATAGAGGTCTACAAAATCATGACTGGTATGGAAAAAGTAGATAAGGAAAAGTTATTCCTTGTAGAAAGAGGTATACCTATACCGCAAAAAGCCCTCTGTTCTGCCGTTCTACTGTAAATTTTCTTGTTCAAAAATGCACTTGAGGTGTGGATGGTCTGTGGGTTTTTGCATAAAAACCCTGTAGTGTCGACATAGCCTCAGCGCAGAGTCAACCTCTGGAACTCCTTGCTAGAGGACGTGGTGAAGACTAGAACTTTAACAGGATTCAAAAAAGGGCTAGATAGATTGACGGAGGTTAGGTCCATCAATGGCTATTAACCAGGATGGGTAGGAATGGTGTCCCCAGCCTCTGTTTGTCTGGAAATGTATGACAGGAGAAGGATCACATTATGATTAGCTGTTATGTTCCCTCCCTCTGGGACATGTGATATTGGCCACTGTTGGCAGACAGGATCCTAGGCTAGATGGACCTTTGGTCTGACCCAGTATAGCCATTCTTATGTTCACTAGCAGTCCATGATCCTTCATAGATTTGAGAAACTTCACTTGTGGTTATTACTATAGTTTTTTCTTAATGCCAACATCCCTCAGCATCTGCTGATCCTTTATTTCAGTTAACATTATAATTCTCTTTTTTCCACACCAATTTGCATAATGGGCCAGATCCTCAGCTGGTGTGAATTTAAGTGGCTTCATTGGTTCAAAGTAACTATGCTGATTTATATCAGCTGAAGTTCAGACCTTGTAGTATACAGATATAATGATTTAATGTAGGAATAAATATTATTGTTAAAAGCTTTCTTCTGCCTCTAAGTTCTACTGTCTGGGGGAGGGGATGTGGTGCCTATGCATCTACTTCAAACTGAAGATCCAGATTTCAAAAGTTCATTTCATGCTTTTAAACATGAACTGTAGAGGAGGGACAGTTTAGCTTATGTTGAAAAGGTTACATCACGTTCTGCCCAGTTTTCTCCAGAGGCTGTCATGCCCAAGCCATTCTTGTTAGCATTTAAAATGTGGATTACATTTTCTTCTGCCCCTGCTGATAGACCATCCCAGCGTCCTATGCTGTATTAGTGGTGATAATCCTTGCTTTTTTGGCTGAAGTCCATGACAGTGGAAACCCCGCCAATCCCATATCTCAAATAGTTTCTCTCTAACATAGCCTCGTCACTGACAACTATTCTGTTGCTTTCCTATATGACTGATTTTCAATACAGTATCTTGTTCTGCTAACATGCACAGGTGAGATGAAAATTTTAAACATCTATTAATGCCTTTCTTTGAGTTCATTACTCCCAATAGACTTCTTGCCCCATATACAAATATTGGGGTAGCACTGTTTTACTCAGATGACCTTGAATTTAATAATTTGGATGTGGTTATGTTCCTCCTACTCATTAGCTGTATTGAGCAATTATAGCTGCTCCCTTGATGTATTTTAGAACAAACTCTCCGACCCTTTTTATTGGCAGTGTCTTGAGAAACTATATTGCTTATTTAAAGTGAAGTTTGAAATCAACATGCAAGTGCTCTTGCTTAGACTTTCATTTCTGACAGCCTAACCTGGCAATGTTTAGACTGTTATAGTAAGCACACTATTATTGGGGATTATATTACAGGTTGCATTTCTAAAATCCAGGATTCTGTGGTCTGGCGACATCTGTGGTCCGGTATGACCATGCATATTCCAGGATTAGAAATTCCCAGGGTGGGGGCCTAGGCTGCAGGGGAGGGGCTGGAGCTGTGCGGCTCATATGGACTTCCAAAGTGGGGGGGGGGGGCAGGAAGCTGGCGCGTAGCTCAGCTAGGCTGCAGGGGGAGCCAGGAAGCCAGTGGGGGGGGGGGGGGGGAGGGAGGAGGGTGACCTGAAATGACCTCTTCTGGTCCAGAAAAATCCCTCTCTGGGACCAGTAAGGTCCCAAAGGTGCCAGACCAGGGAGGTCCAACCTGTATTCCTTTTGAAGACCGATGACTACTTTTCTTCTCTAGCTGTAGCCCTTCTCATCTTTTCTGGGTACTATTTCCTCTCTTTGTTAGTATTGATTTAGGAATGAAGGCCTGAGGGAAATAATCATCAAGAGGAATTTACTAGCTCTCAGTTTGAATTGTTTGTTTGTTGTTGTTGCTATATTTAATTGTGGATCCAGAGAAGCCTTCTCTCTGCATTCCTAATAGGTCAGACACTTCAATGGCGATACATATTCTGCCAGGAATTTAACAAATTAAAAGCATTATGCTGACCTTACCAGTCTGAGGCACATGGTAGTCTAGTAGCAGTGCAGTGAAGGGTCCTTGACTACCAATGGCTAAGGGGACTAGAAATAACTCAGTGCCCCTCTTTCCCCTCGTCCCAAGGGATAAAGGGGAAAGTTGGATTCAAAACTGAGCAATGTCTCAGCTGCTGCTGATAGTATGTGGTGACCAGGAACCTGATCATACCTCAAAACTGGTTGACCACATATTCTTGGAGTCAGGAAATCCTAACAGGCCTCAATACATTCCAGCAAGACAGGCCAAAACTGTATGCTAAGTGTCATTTGCATTTAGAATAAAAAAAAATTAGTGTCCAGGAAGTGAATGTTCCAGTGCTAATCTATCATTCATAATAAGAATGTATTGTTAATTATTATTATTGAAAATAAAAATAATTGCTCTTTAAAATAACACTGGTGCTTCACAATAATGACCTCTGCATAGGGGTAGTAATAGTAAGTTAGCACAGTTGGTCAGCCAAGCCTAGTTCCAAGTGTAGTGCCCCTCTCCACCCGGTTACCTTCTTTAATGCCAATCTGCCTACAGATTTCGATGGACAGGTCTGGGTTCTTCTGGATCCCGCCATCCACTCAGCAGGGTGTATCTTCTTTATTTTTTCCTATGAATTTATTTGGCGGTGCCTCCACCCCCTCACTCTTTCCTGGCAGGGTTACCAGGGCAGTTTGGGAGGAAAATTCTAACCACAGGGTAGTCCCCACTTACATGCCAGATAGTTGGAGACCTCCAAAAAATAACTCAAACACATACAATACATTCAACACAATAATTATATTAAACAGGAAACAATTATACTTAACAGGGTAAAACACTATTTTTAGGTTCACCGGTGCCCATGCTGCTAATACCTGTGACTTTCCTCAGTCACGTGACTTAATGTAGCAAATGTAAGATTAGTGTCCTGTTGGTACGCGTACTTTGTTGGGGCCCTTGATGACCTATGACCACAAAATTCATCTCTGCAGTGGTTTAGCAGTGTGGCTGACTGGGTTCAGTACAGCCCAAAGGACTCACAAGCGGGAGAAGGTGGTAAATCCCTCCACAGGTTTAATATGCAGCAGGTTATAAAATCCCAAACCCTTACTCCCTGGCTTGAGGACACAGTTCAGGGAGTAGGGGGTCCCCAAAATAAATTCCGTGACTAATTAACTAAAAGATGGTGCACTCACAAACTCCATGAGTGATCCTCAGGTTCATAGATGACTCTGGATTCCTCAGTCACAGGAGAGGGTCTGATCTCTGCTAGCAGGGATCCTATTCAGGCAGGAATCAGGCTGCTTCTGCCCCAGGATTTCCCCTCACCACAAAAGGGTGCAGGGCTCAAGGTGCAGAATATACAATTGTACTAAAATCCAAACTGTAGTCTCCTAGCCCAGCATCCTGACACACTCACAGCAGGCAGCAGCCCTGAACTAGCAGACAGAGCAGAGCTGACCATGTGGTGACTGTGGAGACCATGTGGTCTCACCTAGGCTATGTCTAGACTGCAGGCTTCTTTCGAAAGACGCTCTTTCGAAAGCATCTTTCGAAAGAGCCCGTCTAGACTGCAATGCGCGGATCGAAAAATCGATCCGCTTTTTCGAAAAAGAGCGTCCAGACTGCTGGACACTCTTTCGAAATTGAAAGCCACCCGGAACTGCTTCTGCCAGGGCATGGGGGCAGCATTTCCTTCCGGGTGCTGCCTGCCTGCCCTTTGCAGAGACGCGTGGTGAGAGGGACACTCCTGAACACCCGTTGCTCTGCTCCTGCAGCTGCCTTTGCTGTCCCTCGAGGAAGTAAGCAAGGCATTGCAGTGCTGGTTTGGAGTGCTCAGCTTCCTGGGACACCCCAGCAGCTTTTTTCTTTTGAGGTTTTTCACTTTGAGACCCTTTTTTTTGGCATGGAGCCAGAGCTGCCCCTGGGCAGGTGATGGCCCCACACCACCATACTGCAGCTGTTGCTGCATCTGCATGACACTGTCATGAGGCTACTTCCCGAGCTGGACCCAGACCAGAGGTACGAGGGGCTCCTCCGACAAGCAGCCGCACTGCCCTTGCCTCCAAACTTTTTCGGGGACAGGCGTGTTTGGAGGTTTGACACCAGCTCTGACTGGTGGGACCGGCTCGTGATGGAGATCTGGGATGACCAAGACTGGCTACGCAACTTCAGGATGAGAAAGACCACTTTCCAGGAGCTGTGTACCTGCCTCGCCCCTGCTCTGCAACGACAAGACACCCACCTGCGGCCCGCCATCCCCCTGGAAAAGAGGATCGCCATTGCCCTCTGGAAGCTGGCAACCCCCGACAGCTACCGCTCCGTGGGACACCAATTTGGCGTGGGCAGGTCTACCGTAGGATCCATCCTGATGGAGGTAAGTCATTGTCTGGGGACAGTCACAGTTTGGGGTGGGGGGAAGGGAGACTGTCAGGAAGGGCCAAGTGGAGTGGGAGTGGGAGGGAGCTCCTCCACTCACCCTGAATTGTTGGGGGGGGGGGGGTTCTGAGGAGGGGATTCCCGGGGTGTTTGAGAGGGAAGGTGGGCGGTGGGTTCTCCTCCTAAGAGATAAGGCACCCCTTCTAACATTTTGTTGTCTGTCTCATTCTGCAGGTGGTGAGGGCCATCAATTCGGAGCTGCTCAACAGGCTCATCTGTCTACAAGATCTGGACAGCGTCATGGCCGGCTTTGCTGCCCTCGGCTTCCCGAATTGCGGAGGAGCGCTCGATGGGACACACATTGCAATCCGTGCACCGCCCCATCGAGCAGCCCAATTCATCAACAGAAAGGGCTACTTTTCTATGGTCCTCCAGGCCCTGGTCGACCATCGTGGCCAGTTTTCGGACATTTGTGTTGGGTGGTCAGGGTGGGCACACAATGCCCGGATCTTCAGAAACTCGTACCTCTACTGGAGGCTTCAGGCAGGAACATTTTTCCCCCATCGCGAGTTTGCGGTTGGGGATGTGCACATGCCGGTGTGCATAGTGGCTGATGCCATGGCTGATGAAGCCCTACACCGGCCACCTGGATGCGAGCAAGGAGCAGTTAATGCTCACCTTAACCGGTCTCGCAACCAGGTGGAATGTGCGTTTGGACGTTTAAAAGGCAGATTCCGGTGCTTGCTCACACGCCTCGACATGGGGGAGAGCAACATCCCTGAGGTGGTGGCCGCGTGTTGCGTCCTCCATAACCTCGTGGAGAGGAAAGGGGATGTCTTCCTACCAGGGTGGGGTAGAGGTGCTGATGGCCAGGAGAGGCTCTTTGCCCAGCCCCGGACAGCTGCCATCCGCCAGGCTCACCGGTCTGCTGTTGGCATCCGGGAGGCCCTCTGGGAGCAATTCTCCAGTGGAGGCCACTGACTCTACTGAGGGGCTTCTGCCTGGGGACTGGGCCCTGGCCCAATAGAAGCTTCCCTCCACAACCCATCTCCTGACCCTGTTTGGACACATCAGAAACACCAGGGTGTGTTGCAAAATAAAATGTTCTGTTTAATTTTTGTACATATTCTCAAACAATAGTATAAATGTAGCAAACATAACAAAAAATTTTTTCATTTTTGTTGTTGAAAACACTATTTACAATAAAGAAACATTTTGTTGAACCCTTTGTTTGTGCTTTAACTGGGGTGATGGGGGTGCTTGAAACCTGGAGGGGGGGAAGGGGACTGGAAACCTGGAGGGGGGAAGGGGACTGGAAACTTGGAGGGGGGAAGGGGATCAGGTTGCACGGGGCTTGCCAGATTTCCCTCTCCTGCCTGGGCCTCGTGTTTGGTGTGCTCCACAGCTACGGGATCGGGTGGTGCACCTGTCGGTTGGCTGGCTGGGGTGCTCTTGGGACGTGGAAGCCTGGGGGAGAGGAGGGCCAGGGGGGGAAAGGGATGCAGTTGTGGAAGGGGGGTTTGGTGGGGTGGGGTCATGGGGTGCTGGAGGAGCAGGACCAGGCACAGGAGCAGGCAAGCCGCAGACCTCCCTGAGAGTGGCGCACAGGGACGTGCGCTGCAGGACCAGCTCGTCCATGAGCCGGTCACGCCAGCGATCCTCTGCCTCCGCCCTCTCTCGCAGGATGGAGTTGAGCTCCTGCACGGCCTCCACGTGCTGCCTCAGGATGTCCGCATAGACACGCCTGTGTCTGCGGCTCCCATGTCCCCGAGATGGAGATGGAGGTGGGGATGGGGTGCTGCGGCCCTCTTCCACGGCTGGTCCGGCTGTGGAGGAAAAGAAGAAGACACAATCAGTCCTAAAAACTGGACTCTGTAGCACTTAAAATACTAACAGGATGGTTTATTAGGGGATGAGCTTTCATGGGCCAGACCCACTTCCTCAGATCAGAGTAACACGGCTACATTTCTATCACAATCAGTCATGTGTGCAACAGCTGTACAAAAAGGGCATGCCCTCTCCCTTGAGACAGGGGAATCAGACATTCTGAAGGTTACACTGTGTGTGTGTGACCTGGGCATCAGCCTGAGCATGACAGGTTTCCCTTGTGCATCACCCACTGTGCACCCACCTACCTCCCTCCCCCCCCAGGTGTGACACAACCTCACTGTACTCACCTGCTGCTTCCTCTCCTGCGCCAGATGATGCCTGGGAGGCCTCTGGGGTCTGGGTGACTGGCTCCAGGGTGAGGGTCGCCGTCTCCTCACTGTCCTCCTCCTCTGGGACCATGTCCCCGTCTCCAGACTGCTCTGGGTCCTGCTCGGGAGCGTCCACCACGGGGTCTGCCAGTCCAGACTGGACGAACTGCCGTGGTGTGCGCTTCACCACTGCCACCCAGGATCTGGTCCAGCTCGGGGTAGTAGGGGCAGTAGTGGGGGGCTGCCCCAGAACGGGAGCTCTCCTCCCTGGCCTTGACGTACCCCTGGCGCAGCTCTTTTACTTTGGACCGCACCTGGTCCTGGGTGCGGGGGTAGTGGCCCTTCTGGGCCAGGGCTTCAGCCATGCGGCCATAAATATCAGCGTTTTGCCGCCGGCTTTTGAGGGCCTATAAGGCCTCCTCCTCTCCCCAGAGCTCCAGCAGGCTCTTGATCTCTGCGCCAGACCAGGATGGTGCCCGGCGTTTGGAGCCCTTGGCTGGGTCCCCAGAAGGCTCTGTGGAAGGGCCAGGACGGTCTTGGGGCTGGGACATGCTGCAGCAAAGTAGCCATGTGCTCTGGCTCCTTCTCTGCAACAAGTGGCTGTGAGGGTGCCTGTCCCTTTAAGGAATGGCTGCAGCCAGGAACCACAGACGTGCAACCCATGGCCCAGATTGTCCACCAGGGCTTCTTCCTGGAGGCCAATACTTTCGAAAAAAAGGGCTCCCCCCGTCCACACTCACTTACTTTCGACGGATCTCCCTCGAAAAAGGCGTTCTTCCTCGTAAAATTAGGTGTACAGCCGTCGAAAGAAAAGCCGCGTTCTTTCGATTTACTTTCGAAAGAACGCGGCTTGAGTCTGGACGCAGGGGAAGTTCTTTCGAAAAAAGGCTACTTTTTTCGAAAGAACCCCTGAGTCTGGACACAGCCCTAGGGAGCTGGAGGGCTAATTCTGGTTGGGGAAGTTTCCCAGCAAACTCTACAAACTGGGAATCATCAGTGGAGAAGGAGAACCCAGTTGAGAGATCTTGCTTTCAGGTCCCTAGAGGCCAGTTCTCAGGGGGGACCCTGGGACTTACCAGCTCCCCACACAGCCAGTCCTGCCCTTGCCCTGGCTGGCTCCAGACTGACTCATAAAAAAACAATGGTTTCTCCCCTTTCCTGAACTCCCTGGGTGGGGCATCTCACTCCCTATTTGTTGCAGGGCAAACTCTGAGTTTGCCTTGGCTCCTCCTCCCTACCAGGAACAGTGTGTCTTTACCTGAGCTGCCAGAGCTCCAGGAACCTAGGTAATCTCCTTGGGGGTTACACAAGTATGGAAGAATAAAAGATACATTATGCACAAAAGGTTACGTCTAGACTGCAGGCTTCTTTTGGAAGAAGCTTTTCCAGAAGAAATCTTCCAAAAAATCTTCTGAAAGAGCGTCCACACTGCCAAAGCGCATCGAAAAAGCAACCTGCTTTTTCGAAAGATAGCATCCACACTGAATGGATGCTATCTAACATTTAAACCGTGATTACTATGGACGGAGTGTCCACTAGGGCACCTGTGCTTTTTCCTCTTTCCTCTTTTTTTGAAAGAACTCCCTCTGTCCCATCCACACACGCCTTTTTCTGAAAGAGCTTTCAGAAAAAGGCTTCTTCCTCATAGAAAGAGGTTTACCAATGTCGGAAAAACCCCTCTGTTCTTTCCATTTTTTCGAAAGAACACGATTGCAACATGGACATAAACAACGTTTTTTTTGGAAAAACAGCCGCTTTTCCAAAAAAACTCTCTAGTGTGGACATGGCCTATGTTTAAAGAACATCATGGCTGTGAATTCAAGCACCCAAAAGTTAGGAAATGCAGTGAGATAGTTAATTCAAGTTAGTCATCTCCCTGTAAAAACACACTTTTGGCAGTGAAGACACAGCAAGAGACAGTTTGGATGTGTCCCTTTTAAAATATAAAAAAAATATAAAAAAAATCAACAGCCCTTAGAACTTCAGGACTAATCCTAAATTATCTTTAGCCTCACATGGGACATCATGCTTCTCATCCTAGAACTTCCTTTCTTAACTCACATTTGTTAAAAATAAAGTGTGTTAACTATATGGTGATAGATATTGAAATATATCAAAATAAAGATATGCATCCATGAGTTCCAAAAGCAATCTGATGCTAATTCAGCTTTGTAGCTTTGTAGATTTATGTATTTATGATTATTTTTAAAACATATGTGCTAAGTGTTGCCAACCCACGCTCTGGGAGCCCCTTCAAATATTTAAAACAGCACAATAATCAACAGTTGCAGTGAACAGCTAAAATACACTGCCAGCCACCCATACAGTCATAAGTCATTCTTTCCCCAGAGCTGGTAAGTCATGGAAATTCATTTTGCAGGATCCTGGGAGCCAAGCTGACCTGAGCACATGGAGATAATCATCTGTGCTGCCAGCCAAGTGATCTAAGCCAAGTGGTACAGCTAAACCTTCAGATTCTGAGGGATTCACAGCAGTGATTGTATGCAGTTCACAGAGTAAGGGTGCCTCACAGCCACCCTATGATCATCCTAACTGATCTGTGTGTCCGGGAGGGAAACCATTTTTCTGCATATTCCAAATAAAGTGGGAAAACATGACAAAAGTATTACTAAATTATATTATGCTGTTCAGCCACAACCTTATTTAAAGCTAACCTTAGCCATACCTGGCAGTGTATTAAATGATCTTATGATGAATACAACTGATGTATATAATAAGCAAGCTCCCCAGCCAGTCCATATCTGTTGCAGAAGTATGTGGTGTCAGGTGTAAATTAAGAACAGAACCAGAAGGAAAACAGAAACAAAGGTTTCAGGAAGATCTCATCAACATGCTACTATTCAATGCCCAAGAGAGCATTTAGCTATGAAGTACTTTCACAATGGACAGACAAGAAGCAGAATTTTGCAAGATTTTGAATTGTAAACAAACTACACAAAGACACCAGAGATATATAGTATCAGAGGGGTAGCTGTATTAGTCTGGATCTGCAAAAGCGACAAGGAGTCCTATGGCACATTATAGACTAACAGATGTATTGGAGCATAAGCTTTTGTGGGAAAAGACGTACATCATGAGATGCATCTGATGAAGTGGGTCTTTGCCCACGAAAGCTTATGCTCCAATACATCTGTTAGTCTATAAGATGCCACCGGACTCCAGGGATATATAGATATCTTCTTTAATTTATGCTATGGGGAAACAAAAAGCATATCTTTAAAACATAGAAGATCGTAACAAAGATGACTACGGAAGGATTTCTGACTATATTTGATTTATACTTTGTACCTCAGACAAATGAGGATTATGAAATTGCATGTTACCAGTACAGAATTCAAAAACCAGGGGAAAATTTTTAATGATTTATAATAGCATTGCATACATTGGTGGAAAACTATGATTTTGGGACTGTGAAACATGAAAATATCTAAGACAAACAGGTTATTGGGCTCATCCATAAAGGACACTAACTTATAAATACTGTGACTGGGCCTCCAGTCAGTGCAGTAGATGGGCATCAGCAAGGATATAAATAAGAAAATATCTGCATGTGAACCTTACAGAACTAACAGACTAACACCACACAAAGAACTTTTAATACCAACACTTTGACTTGATGGGCCTTGAAAGAGACTAGCTGCAGATTTATGCAAATTGAGTAGACATCATTATCTAATCGTTGTGGACTATTCTGCCAGGTATATAAGAATAATATCCTCAAAAGGCATAACACGTCACAGTGTTATCAAGAACCTGAAATGCACTTTTGCTCATTTCAGTATTCTAGAACAACTAATGACAGACAACAGACCACAATTTACTGCAGCAGACTTTAAGTCCTTCCAAATGAAATATGAATTTGATCAAATTACTAGCAGCCCGCATTACCCACAAGTGAATGAAGAGGCTGACAGAGCTGTACAGAAAGCCAAGAAAATCCTACAGCAGGAAGTTCCATTTCTTGCTCTTTCTGAGTAAAAGATCAAGACTAATAATGGCTACTGCATATAGTCCAGCACAATCCATGATGGGAAGACTATTCAAACCTACTGTTCCAACTTTGGACAAGTACCCTTTTCCAAAGTGGCCAGACATGACAAGAGTAAAAAAAATACAATAAAAAGTATAAAAGAGCTTCTGAAAACTTGTACAAGATCTCTGGTGACTATGTTCAGGTCACACTAGATGGAGAAAAAGGATAGACAACTCCACCTATTGTAAAGAAATGAATTCAGCACTAGATCTTAGGTGATTGAGACTAATGGTGGCAAGCTCAACAGACATTGTCAATATTTACACTTTGAACCTCAGCAAGAACAGTCGATGGTGCAAATTCTGCAGAAGGAGACTCAAGAATTCTAAACTGACCACAGCCAGTTCTGCAACTAATGGACAGCAAGATGACCAAGTTGTTCCATGTTTGTATTGTGTAATTAACCAGCATGACGCAGAGATATTTAACAGACAGATATATACTGAACTGACAGTATAAATTTTGTGGATGGTAGAACTCAAAGGGACAGATGTAATGGAATGCCAAACTGTATTATATTGTTCAGCCAAAAGGTAGTGCTGTGAGCACAATACCTTGTTTAAAGCTAACCTTAGCCAGTCCTGACAGAGCATTAAAGAATAGTATGATGAACACATCTGGTGTATATCTGGTAGAGAAGTGCATGACACCCATCCTTCCCTTTCCCCTTGCAAATTAAATTTTTCAAGCTTTAGAAAACATTGGTGAGTTTGTTAGTTTAAATCATTGCAAAAGATATAAATGATGTTAATTAACCATCTATTTTAACAGTGAATGAGAGATGTCAGAGGTTTATTGCTTCTCTGTGTCAATTTTTTATTGTTTTCAGTGTTAAGAAGTGGCATGGCAATTGGTTTCCTGAAGCAGAAATTCACAGCCTAGAAATTCAGAGCATAAAACCATGCTCTAACAATTGAGAGAGACATTCTCAACATTGCTGCTCTACAGAAAGAATCTACAATGTTTTGGTCCAAAGTTTTGTGTTAATCTCCATTTGTTTTCATTTCTACTGGATTAAAGAGATTTGTCTGAGGTTTTGAGATAGAAATTTCCTATCTTTTTGCAGGTGCATTGTTGTTCTAGGACCTGTTATGTTATTTCAGGGAAATACAATGTGGTAGAAAGAAGGCATTCTGTGGACAGTGACTATGGGTGTGTCTACACTGCAGAGGTTTTTTTTTTTTTTTTAAGAAAAACAACTGTTTTTCCAAAAAAAAAAAAAAATTCACTTACATTCACACTGCAATCATGTTCTTTCAACAAAAAAAAAAAAAAAAAAAAAAAAAAGGGAAAGAACAGAGGGGTTTTTCCAACATTGGTAAAGAAAGAAGGAAGAAGCCTTTTTCTGAAAGAGCTCTTTCGGAAAAGAGTGTGTGTGGACTGGGAAGAGGAAGTTATTTCGCAAGAAGAGGAAAAAGCTTTGGTGCTCTGGTGGCCACTCCGTCCATAGTAATCACAGTTTAAATGCGAGATAGTGTCCACACTGAATGGATGCTATCTTTTGAAAAAGCAGATAGTTTTTTTCAATGCACTTTGGCAGTGTGAATACGCTCTTTCGGAATAAGCTTTTTTCAGAAGATCTCTTCTGGAAAAGCTTCTTCCAAAAGAAGCCTGCAGTCTAGACATAGCCTGTGTGTCTCTAGAACTGTGTCTTCAACAGAGTTGTTGAAATCAGTTAGTTAAATTTTCCTAGAAAATCACTCAGCATTAATGGCTTAATATGTTGCGCTAACAGCTTAGGCATAACATAACCATGACTTGATCTATTAAATCTAAATGATTCAGGGTCTGATACATGACTTATAAAAGCCAAAAAAACTTTTTTTCTTTTTTATAAAATAATAACTTTTTTATTATGCGACACAAAGGAATAAAAACTAACAACCAGGCATGATGCTGATGACTCTTATTCCTAGTTTAACTCTGGGTTTTCTACGTAGTTATGTCATGTGCAAATTAGCTGCTGAGCAGCAGCAAGTTGTACCAGGTCAACAGTGCAAGGCATGTGAGATGGGACTAACTGTTAGAAATAGGATTACTGTCTTAAAATAGACCAACTATACAAACCATAAAGTGACTTCAGGAGAACTCTTTAGTTTAACTGATACTTCTGGGGACTGAGGTGCAAACCTCTGAAAGGCCCAAACATTAATCCAAAGATTAGCAATGCTGTGGGATGTATTAATGTCAGTGGAGCCGATCAGCAACTGTTCTGGTCTCTTTTCTAAGCATTGCTTTATTAGAATGATTAGAACAGTGGAGATTGGTTTCATTACTCGTGTCTTAGGAGTCAGTATTGGAAGAACCCAATGAATTGTATTAGATGTGAACAGCTTTGTTTGGTGGGAAAGGAGAGAACAAATATATTTGGAAAAATGGATTTAACACTTTTTTTATAGTTCTGTCTGACAAAAACATTAGAAAGGCATAAAGCATTAGCTGCCAGCCCAAAGTTTAGATCTCACAGAAAAAACAAAACAGGTTTACAAAATCTAACAGGAACAAGAAGATGTTCCTTGTTTCTCATTTCACTGAAAACAATTCTGCGGTAGCCATTAGTAACTATCAAGATACAATTTTAAATAAGATTGGATATTACCAGAATCAACTTGTTTTGAAAGTTGGGTTGGCTTACATGCACAAATGCAGTAGAAAGTAAAAGTATATCTATGCTGCAATAGAACACCTATGGCTGGCTTCTGTCAGCTGATTTGAGCTTATGAGGCTATGGGACTATAATACTGCAGTGTATACATCCAAGCCTGAAGTCTGAGACCCTACAAGGGGAGAGTGTCCCAGAGCCCAGGTTCTAGCCCAGTGGTCTCCAACATCTTTATGCCCAAAATCACTTTCTGAATTTAAAGGCAACCCAAGACCACTCTGCCCTTTCCCTGAAGCTTCACTTTCCTCACTTCATCCTCCCCTCTCCATCATTTGCTCTCCCCCCAACCTCACTCACTTTCTCCAAGTTGGGGGAGGGGGTTGGAATTTGGGAGGGGGTGCAGACTGTAGGTTGGGGTTGAGAGGTTCACAGTGTGGAAGGGAGCTCCAGGCTGAGCCTGGAGCAGGGAATTGAGGTGCAGGAGGATGCTAGCACTGGTAGGGGGATCAGGGCTGTGGCATCAGGGCTGCGGCTTGGAGAGCCAGAGCGGGGTATGGAGTATTGGCTATGAAGGGGGCTGGCATGCAGCCTCCTGCCAGGTGGCACTTACTGAGGACAGCTCCTGGTCAGTAGTGCAGTGTGGCTGAAGTAGGGTGCTGCTCCTGGAAGGGGCCAATGCCTGTCTGTTGCCCTGGGGGTTTGGGGCTGGGGGTACATGGCTCCGCATGTTGCCCCTCTCAGCCAGCAGCACTCCCTCAGCTCCCATCAGTCACAGTCCCTTCTGCCTCCTCATCCTCCTTCACTCACACAGGGTAGTGGGGCCTCACTGGCCGCTTCCAGGAATGGGCCGGAAGGAGGCAGAGTCAGGCAGGAAGCCTGCCGATCACAATTGACTGGGAGACTTCTCAGGATTGACCAGTCGATTGCAATTGACTGGTTGGTGACCACAACTGTAGCCCGCAGGAGCGGTCCTAGACTAGCTGCCAGCAACTGGCGCCCTAGGTGAAACATGCAATCGGCGCCCCCACCTCCAAATCCCTCAATGATATTGCGCCACCATTTGGCGCTCCATTTTACTTTGATTCCTAGGCGACTGCCTAGTTCATCTATATGGATGGGCCACCCCTGGTAGCCTGAGCCCAGACTCCTACAGTGCAATTTTATAATAACCCAGTCCCCATGAGCCCATGTCAACTGACACAGGCCAGCCATGGATGTTTTATTGCAGTGTAGACAAACCCTAAATGCCTACATTTTTAAAATGACCACTAGTTTTGGGTGTTCAATTTGAGAAACTTTTTGGAATCTCAAATTTGACACCCAAAATCAGGAGCCATTTTGGAAAATCTTGGCCTTATGTTTTTTAAGAAGATTCACATTACTTAAGCTTTGCCTTTACGTAGTCTGGTTGATTGTTACTACTGACAACTTTTTTTCTTGTTTTTCTACAGTGGATGTATGATTTCTAATTATGACATAATCAGGAAAACATTTTACTTTTTTTTGTTCTGTTGGCAAGAAAATGCTCCCAGTCTGGGAGGAAAAGATAACATAAACTAAACCAGACTTGGCTCATTATATTTGCTAATATAAAGTGAGAGATGAATTTTGTACATTGGATTATTTCTAAAAATGTGGGGTTTGGCATGGGGGTTTTTTTGTTTTCATTTTTGGAGCAGCACCTGCAACCATTTTCCAGTCTCTTTCATAAAACATGCTGATGTTTTTCAGCTTGAATACTTATAGCTTTACCTGTCACTACATCTTGTCCAGTGCCACATTGTTAAAATCATAGAGAGATCACTACAGTGGCTCACTGGTAGTAAATCAATTATTTGGTTTTATGTCTGTATATAAAAGCTTAGATCAATATTCTGGACTCTCATATGCTTCAGGGGAAAGAGGATATATATAGGGAACCCGTTCACTTCTAGCACATTCACACAGGATGGCAGAATATGCAGCTAATGCTCTTTACTGGAGTAGGTGGAATATTTGACTACTGAGCTTGGTAACATGGTCAGTTGGATTGAATTCAAGACCAGTTTTTTAGCCCCTAATTTACATGGTGCAGTTCAGCAGCAGACTCTCGGGAATTGTATTGCCCTGTATAGACAGGATGGTACTGGAGCCCACTGCTGCTCTGCCCTCCATAACACCTCACAATCAGAAGAGCAGAGATTTGCCTTATTCAGTGGGAAAAGTAATTTTTTGAATGATTTATCTGCAGGGATGGCTGCTACCAATGTGACCTTGGGAAGAATGGAGAGTCCACTGTTCAAGAATTCAGCATTGAGCTCCCATGGTACGTCTACACTGGAATAAAAGACCCATGGCATGGCCATAACTGAACCAGGTTAGCTGAATTGGCCTCACAGGCTAAGATTGTTGTACAGACATTCAGCTTTGGGTTGGAGCCTGGGGTCTGGGAGGTGGAAAGGTCTGACAATCTGGGCTCCATCCCAAACTGAACATTTACACAACCATTTTACTGCCCCACAGCCTGAGCCTACAGTTAGCTTTAAGTGTTTAGTTATTGTATAGACAAAGGTTTCTGCCTACAAATAAATCACACTAACCAGGGCTCAGACCCAGTGTTTCATGACTTTGTAGGGGTGGCTGAGCCAAACCCTAAGCAAGCTGAGATCCTCAGGTTCAAGCCCTATTAACTTTGTAGTGTAGATGCAGTCCCTCTGAACTTGTGCTCTACGAGTCTGCAACAAGTATTTCACAATCCCACATGCAGATGATCTTTGTCCTCTGGACAGTCAAGCTTAAGGGACAGTCAAATTGTCCCACTCTGCACCATGAACAGATCAGCCACATTTTAGCAGGGTGCTAGGAAGTCAGATATGGGTGGTTGGACTCAGACCCACAAAATGTGGGGTAGACTTTAAAACTCCTGATTGGGACCCAAGGTTCAATATTTTGTAACACAGGGTTGCAAAAGGAGTGCAGATGCTTAAGCCTTAAGTTAATAATAGACACAGTGTCTGCTCATTCAAGTTTTATTAACTCTGGGCTTACATTGCACTGTACGCAGAAATATTGCCTGTGAGTGCCCCACCCCAAATTTACCAACAGTGGATCCACAACCATAACATCATTTTATGTACAGGAATATTGAATAGAGAGAACATGGGGAGATCACCATGTCTGTTTTACCTTTAATTTACCTGTGACTCAGATATTTCCTCCCCTTTTTTAATGAGGCCTGGTTTGGCAATATATTAGAAGCTTACATTGTGACAGAGCCCATTTTCTGCACAAGTCTGCAAATTCTTGTTGTTCCTTCATGTCATTCCAGAAGAATGTGATGCTTTGACATCAGTTTTTCTAGGGCTTCACTATTAACAATCACCCTTGGTGATAAAACATTGGCCAGCAAGTGGAACCCTGACACCCACTGCTGTATCATATACAATCTCTTTCATAAAGGAGGCTTCCGTGGAAATAATAATTTTCAGAAAAAAATTAACAGAAATAGAGGTCTGGCAAAAATAAATGTTATATCAGGAGCTGACTTTGCCAAACATAACGTTTTCTCAGGAGCAGAACTTGGCAAAATGAATGTTTTATCAAGAGTCAAGGATTGGAAAAAGTAACATTTTATCAGAAGCAGAGACATATGGAAAACACTGTTTTTTTCCAAGGGACAGGGACCACAGCAATTTAATCAGGAGAAAAGCTTGCTGAAAGTGGAGTTTAATCAGAAGTTTTGCTTAAGGAAAATAATATCTCATGAAGGAGAGGGGCTTTCCAAAAAATATTGTTTCGTTACAAGGAGATGGGTGAAAATAACTTTTCATCAAAATGAAGGGGGTTAAGGAAGGATGGATTCAGTTGATACTAACATATTAATTGCTCTTGCTTTCTAACGGTCATAAGCTTTGCTCCTGAGAACACATCACTTGCCCACCTCGTGCCTGCCCGAGCTAAAATGCTAGTTTTGTGCTGCTGACAAAATGTTATTTTTGGCTAATGAGACATTTTTAGAAAGCTCCCTGCAGAGGGAAGATATGCAAATTGACTATAATACCTGCAACAGAGCCAGATATGTCTTTGAGCCAGATTACTAGTACCTGCCCAAGCAGAGTTACTTATGAATGTCTAGAGTGGCCAGCAGGTGGGTTTAGAACAGGGAGGTATGAGTGTATATAAATAGGAAACAATGTCAGTTTTACACTCACCCAAACCACAGTGTGTTGGGTCTCTAATCTTAAACCAACCTGCAGTTCTGAAATGCAATTATGGAGTAGGAGACAGTGCCTCCAACATTTTATTCCCCGAGTCTCATGCTAACTGACTTAATATGGCAGAGATTTTAGAATCTGTACTTTGCACTTTTCCCCCATGTCTGGAAGTTTGTATACAGCCATGATTCTGGCTCATCTAGCCAGTAGTCAATAATGTAGTTCTTCCATCTCTCCCTTTTCCTTCAGCCATCCATTGCTTTAAATGAGATTCACTCTCCTGCAGCTGACTCTTCAAGTTACTAGGGGGCTGTCTCCTCTGCTTCTTACGGTTGCCTACTGCCTCCCTCCGTCCCCGGGCCACTTTTACTTTGCTGAGAGAGCCTGTTGATGCTGATGACATCATTCTGTCACTCAGCAGAAACATTCTGTCATGTGTCAGGAAAAACTTTTTTATATAGAGAGCAAGATTTAATAGGAATAGGAGAAAAAAGGCTGAAAAACTCAACACACCTCTATATCTCACCACACCTTCATGTCCATGTCATACCATTTCTTCCTGCTGCAATATTATGTAAATAACCAGGGTAAGATGTCACATATTATTTTACTAGAAAACTTACCTAGCATTACCCAGGTTGGCCTGGAGTGGAAGTGAGCTTCACACCCTGGCCACAGGCTTCTTCTAGGTGCCAGCCAGAGTTGAGGGGAATGGAGCTGTACACCCTGGTCACAAGCTTTGCCCGAGGGCCAACCCATGGGCAAAGGGGGCCATGCAGCAGCCGGAAGCTGCTCCCCAGAGCTGGCCAGGGTGTCGGCTGCTGCCAGCCAGTGGCCTCCCACTGGGGTGCTTGCTGCTCCCTGTAGTCATTATAACTTTTCCTGATGCCGAACCCCTCCCTTCCATTTTATGAAAAATATATTGCAGGCACATCCCATTGTCCTGGCACAAACCCTGACCTTGCTTTAAGTTAGGATAAGAGGAAGCTGCCTACAGAATTTGGTGGCCCTAGCTCTTATCATTTAGGAGGAGTTCTTGAACAAATAGACTCACAGACAGACACACATTTCTACAGGCAGATAATTGCAAACCCTATGGAGGGACCAATACTGAGCATGAATATAGGATAGGTGCCAATAACCGGTGATTCAGTGTTTCAATATGAGGGCTAAATTAGCATGCACTCATGTGCAACAGAAGAATACAAATCACTAAGACCGGATGCATGAGATTCTCCATGAGTATTGCAGGAATTAAATAGGGAGTCATTGGAATCACTTGCTGTTATTTACAATGTCACTGAGCAGAGGCAGGATACCATGGAACTGGAGAAAGACTGATGTAGTATCTATTTTTAAGAAAGGTGACAGGTGTGAAGCTGGTTACTGCTTGTTGTGCTCTATTGGAGGTACTGTAAAATACTTGCATGAGGGATGAAATAGTTGGCTATTTTGAGACGAATGGGCAACTAAATTACAGTGGTTATGAAGAATAAATATTCGTAGACAAATCTGGTACAGTTCTTTGAAATGATGCCTGGGAAGAGGTGTGGACAATTCCCACATTGGCTGTGGGGAGGAAGGGGTTAGTGGTCTGTTCTAGAGACAGTGCCTGAAGCTAACCCTGGCCACAGCACCTGCCAGCTGTATGAACCTGGCATCAAGGCCCTCCAGAAAAAGGTAGGAAGCAGGCTTCAGAGGGACGACGGTTTCAGGGAAAGAAAGGAAGAAAAAAGTGTGTGCGCAGTGGAAGGATGTAGGGCAGAGCTGTCACAGAATCATAGAATACTAGAACTGGAAGGGACCTTGAGAGGTCATAAATCCAGATCCCTGCCCTCATGGCAGGACCAAGCATCATCTAGATCATCCCTGATAGATGTTTATCCTGTCTTAAAAATGATGGAGAGTCTACAACCTCCTTAGGGAATTTATTTCAGTGTTTAGCCACCCTGACAATTAGGAAGTTTTTCCTGATGTCCAACCTAACCCCCCCCCCCCCCCCCCCCCCCCGCTGCTGCTTAAGCCCATTGCTTCAGAGGTAAAGGAGAACAATTTTTCTCCCTCCTCTTTGTAACACCTTTTCAGGGACTTGACAGCTGTTATCATGTAAATGTAATATGTATATGTCAATACTTATGTCCCCTCTCAGTCTTCTCTTTTCCAGACTAAACAATCTCAGTTCTTTCAATCTTCCCTCGTAGCTCATGTTTTCTAGACTTTTAATCATTTTTATTCTTCTTCTCTGGCCCTTTTCCAATTTGTCCACATCTTTCCTGAAATGTGGTGCCCAGAATGGGACACAATATTCCAGCTGAGGCCTAATCAGAGCAGAGTAAAACGGAAAGCTCAGAGTTAAGGGGAGTTACTGTTAATTAAGCAAAACATTGGGAAAAGGGTGATTTTTTACACTAAATACCACGTGTAGCCAGACAGAGTCCCCTCTCCCCCACATACACATCTATCTTGTTTGCCCCTCTGAGGTGCCTGAAGCATACAG
Source organism: Pelodiscus sinensis (assembly GCF_049634645.1). Lineage (NCBI taxonomy): Eukaryota > Metazoa > Chordata > Testudines > Trionychidae > Pelodiscus > Pelodiscus sinensis. The sequence continues at coordinate 95,005,782 of NC_134713.1, read as the reverse complement.
GGCAGAGAAGGAGCAATAAAATCAGCATAGTCTTTGAAGCCTTGACAGAGGCCTGGATATACTGGCTCATCTGACCCTGGGTAAACTGAAAACACAGATATGAGAGAGAGTGATCAAGCCAATAAACTGACCTCGAGGCTGCGAGAACTGCCTTGGCTGGCACCTATATTGATACGATCACACACAGTTGTCCCTGGGAGAGGAATCTCCCGCTGAGAAAAGAATGCCCAGTACTCCCAATTTAGTTCTCTCTCTTACAAGTGTAAATTAAGTTCACAACTCCCTTGTAAGAACTGGCGTCACAAAGACGGACCGGTACCCTTTGGCATCACAGATAAGAAAGAGAAATACGTGACCCCACGGGTATAAAAATGGGTCCAGCAGCCCACTCACACTGAGTGCCAATCTACCCTTTTCCTGCTGGTTGGGTTAGGTGAATTGCCTCCCGAGGTCCACGGGGATGCCAACTCGTATTTTGTCTTTCCGAGGAATTGAGGGACCGATCCTGGCCTGACACGCTGGAATCGAGTGACGCAGAAGGGGGTAAAAATTGTACCCGTATGTGTCCTTTTGTTTTTAGTGCATGCATAGAACAGAGCTCTTTAAAAATTAAGCTGTCACTTGGTACCATTATTTTCTATCTTCCTTTTCCTTTGTAACCATTTTAAGATCTGTATTTGCTAGCAGTTAAGAAGTAGAGCAATAGCCATTGTAACCACGTGCTTCATAAAGCCTCTTTAATAAACCTGTAACTGGTTAAGTTTTAACCTGACTCCTTCAGTTGCTGTAATAGAACCAAGCACAATTTAAAAGAACTGCAGCCGGTCATAAGGGACAGATATAGGGAGAACTGGGGCGTTTGGATTGTGTCGCCTCCAAGGGACAGATCCGTGGGGCATCTCTCAGCCTTCTCTAGGCTGCCCGCTGCAAAGGGATCATGTGTCCTAGCAGTTAAAGTCTGAGGTGTAATAAGCTCTCCCTGTAAATTCTGGGACATCTGTCAGCCTGTTGGCTGCCCGCCGCAAAGGGACCACAGTCCTAGAGGTCAAAGACACGGACTTACAACTTCTCGGGGCGCCCGTCGCCCTCTCCTAAGGCTGCCCACTGCGACAGGATCTAGCGTCCTAGCAGTTGAAGACTCAGGTGTATAACACACACACGCACTGCCCTGACCATCGGCAGACACTACATGGACTTTGTTTCAGAGCACGTTATGAAAGACTTGCTTTGGTGATTCAGAAGTGCCCAGTGCTCCTGGCCTCCGCTGCTGCAGCAGTGGCAGTGGCTGGAGCCCCTGACAGCATGCCCCAAGCAGTGCTAAGTGCTGGCTGGGGGCAGTGCAATGCTGGTTTGGCCAGCACTGAGGGCTGGTTGTCCCAGCCCCAGCCGTTCCACCTGAGACCCTGCACGTTCTAGGAGCACAGAACTGCCCCTTCCCCCCAACATGCACCTGGCTCAAGGGCCCAGTAATTTTGTTGGTCCCCACCCCGTGAAAGACTGTCATTCTCAGTGATCTTGTGGGGTTGAGTGGATTGCTTGACTCCTACTGACATTCCATGAGGGTCCTACAAAACTGAGTTCTCTTCATTTCAGGCCCTTATTGTTGGGGTTCTCAGTTTTCACTTCACTCAACTGGTCCTTCAGGTTTGAGGTATTTGGGTCTTTCGGCAGCCAGGTAATCTTACATCAAAGAATCTTACATCACTGAGGGCACTGCATCCACTTCTTTGCCCCAACTGGGAGGATATCCATGAGGTGTTCCAACACTACAGCTTCTTCCACCTGAGGCCTGGTTAAATTCTCTGGATTCAGTCATTTCCAATGATAGCCCCCGCAGGCATTAAGCCACAGACTGTGGTTTGGCCTCCAGCAGATATCTTTCTTTGTGAAATCACTATTGATAGGTCTCCAGGCTAATTCCAGTGTAGTCTAATATAGCAATCTTCACTAACAAGTAATCCAAGACTTCACAAAGAGTAAGGTTACAGTAGGCAGGACCAGTTGTGTAGCCCAGTGTCCTGGAGGCCAATGGGTGGCCATAGCAACCCTTTCAAAAGTGAAAAGGAATGCCTCAGGGTTGTCACCAGATCCCATCTGGGTGAGGCACCCCTTCATCCCTGCTTCTTCAGGGACCGGCCTTGCCAGTCCTGCTGGCTGTAGTAGCATCATGACCTTCTGGACCTGGTGTTCTTGCTGAATCTGGTGCAGGGCCACGAACTCTTGATGCAGCTCCTGTGATTGCTACTCATGCTGGGTCATCTGCAGCTGGTGTTGATTGGCAAGCCGCTGCATCAGTCAAGCCTACTGTTACTGCTACTGACTTTTCAACATCCACTTAAGGAATTTCTTGGTATCCGTGTTAGGTTGTTGCTGGGGTTTCACTGTCTAATTCCTCTTGTCTGATCTTCTCAGCATGTCCTAGTTGATGCCCACATTCTTTTTCTCAAGGTTGTCACAGGGCAGGTACATTCCAACACAGTCAGTAATCAGTCCGTCTACTCAGGGCAGTGTGGCCCAGTGGCCAGAGTCCATAAGTGTCCTCACTAAGGATGGCATGGCTTAATGGCTAGCTTACATAAGAGTCCCTCTCACTCAAGATGGCATGGCCTATTGGCCAGCTGGGAAAGTTGGGTGCCCATTGTGGGGGTGACCCCTGGGGGAGAGGGGACTCGAGCTCTCCCCGCTCCTCCAAATCTTAGCCCAGGAATCTGGCAGTGGTGAGCATGTCACCACCAAGTGAGGAATGGGGATCCTCTGGAAATATGTTGACAAGTTCCTCCATTCATTGGCAAGAAATGAGTCAAAATCCCCTGGGCTGCTTCTTTCTCTTTCTCCCTCAGTGAAATTCCATGTTTTCCCCAGGTCTCTGGGGTCCTCATATGGCCCAGCTCTGGCCGGCACAGTCTTTTCTCTGGGCTCATCGAGTAGCTGGGAATCTGCCTGGAATTGTGTGTGCTGTGGTTCTGTAGTTGGGGCCTAGAGGAGCTCCCTGAAGAGAGCCTGCAGTCTGTGTCATCCCTCTTTAGCAGTCTGCACAAACTGAGCTGAGCAGCGACCTTTAATACGCTGCCTCCAAACTGAGCATGCCCAGTAAGGTTAGAGGGGTGAGACTTCCTCAGCCTGCAAAGCAGAGCGAACCCTTTTAAGGCTGATGCAGGGTAGGTACACCTCGTCACACATAGCAGTATTGTTATATGTATACTTGGGTTCCAAATATTTGGTTTGTAATTTCCTGACGATTTTTTTTCAATGATTGTTTACAGTTGTTCTATCTGGGGTAAGGATCTGCCAATCATTCCTGAGTAATTGTGTCTGCATATTACTGCAGGCAACATCGCTGCAGGAATGGGTAAGGAGTCTTTTATACCTCCACTCCAGACCTGACTCTGGGCTTGGTGCCTGGGTATCTCTTTTGCCAAGTAATATTACTAATGACCAGGATTTCGCAGCTAGCTATTTAAACCATTACCAATCTCAGTCTAAGTAAGGGTGATATTTGCTATTATTACATAACATGTTTGCACAGCCATTAAGCAATGGATGAGCAAATTCTTATATCTCCACTTAAACAATAATCCTTTATACGTTAGTTTCTTCTCACATTAAATTTCAGACTGTGCTAAGTTTTACCATAGTGGTACCTGATATTATCAGATTTTCCTCTACTTAAAATAGGGTAAAAATAACCCTCTCATTTTAGACAGCACTACATAGTAATGATTAGTAAATATTAATTATTAATGGTGACTGTTATACATGAATTACCTGTGCTGTCCTTAGTCCTCCACCAACAGGCCTCTCTGCTTTGCATTGCATTGAAAGCAAGATAACTTTAATATTTCCTCTTCCATATCTGCAATTTCATCCCAAAAGGAAATTAGAACAATACGTGATAGATTGTAATGGCTGCTTGAGATCTTACAGTTGAGCATGAAGATTCACAATTTCCCTTCAATGAGTAATTTTATGGTGACATTTACAAAAAAAACAAACCTTTTTTTTTGGAAAGGGAAGTTATCAGAAATTACTGTTAAGTAGTTATAAAAGGGTTTTTTTAGACTGAATAATTTGTGTGCCTACGGGTTACTTAGACATTATGTTGTTTTAAACATTTCTGTAATTGTTCAGTATGTGCATATTTTTGGAGAAAAATAAAATAATAAACAGAAGCATCTAGGAAGCCCAGCAGTATGGCCTGAAGTCCACATTTACACCAAACCAATGTGTGTAAATACTGTAGGTGCTTCCAAACAGCAAGCTGTATCATCTTCGATATATGCTGCAACATGATGGCAAACTGGGGCGATTAAAGAAAGGCTTTTAATTTGCTTGGCTTTATTAGTTTAAGTGAAACACTTAATCTTATTACCTAGTTTTGGGGGGTTTATATATGATAAAGGGGTTATTACACAGTGATCCTTGTATGTTTAGGTCAGCTGTGGCAATCAATCAGTGGACACTTTGCCTTTGGCAGCACATGCTTTCATAAAAAAAAATTCCCTGGCAGACCCCTGTTAGTAATGACAGAGTAACCTCTGTCAAGTAATGTACTTGATAAATCTTGCATGTGCTGTTGACTGACAGAAGCTCTGGCTTCCTGTCTAAGCAGCAAACACAGGCTTCAAAGAACACAGAAACTTCTTTCTTCTCCCCAAATGAAATGTCTTAAAACAGGACTGGGAGAGAATCACATTTATCTCTGAGGGAAGCAGAGTGTTAAAACAAAGTTTCCAGAAGTGAGGGGATTTTTTAACCCATTCACAGATGCTCTTTCCCTTCTTTTTTCCTTTTCTTTTGCATTTGCCTGTCATTTGCAATTACTCGGGGACTTCCTTGCTGTTGTAGCATGGCACTTAGCATACACAATTATATGAAACAACAGCCTGAGTGAGTGCTCTTGCAGCTGACTTTGGTATAAATCTAATTCACACTCTCAGTGGCCAGTGATCCCTATCTTTCAGGATCAGCAGGGATGGAGTGGTAGCCCTTTGTTTAGTCTGTGCAGGGGATGTGGTAATTGTCTACAGCTGGGACTCCTGCTTTTCTTGTTTGCTTTGGTTAACTTTTAGGGAATTGCCACAGTTCCAGTGACTCTGCTGACCCTTCAAAGTTCTTTCAATGTTTAGAGCAAAATGATAGACGGATATACCACAAAGACTGTCATTCCATTCTTCTTGTTCTGAACAGGAAACCCTCCCCACCCCCATGAAGAGTTAGCTAATTTATTTAATTCTATAGATATAAGTGAACTGCATGACCACCATTGAATCAGTCCTTTACATTTGGCAATTATTTCTTTGTATTTAGGGCCCTTCCCCCTTCACAGGCCTTGATGATATTAATGGGAGTTCCACATACAGAGAAGAATCTATGAGAGTCAACATGCACTTCATGGCAGGTGCTGGTGGCATCATTTCATATGGTATAAAAATCAGCACACAATGGGTGTGTTATTTGGGCAAGTAGAGCTCAACAGAGAGCATTAATAACAATGAGCAGTCCGGTGGCAATTTATTAGATACTAATAAATATATTAGGTCATGAGCTTTTGTGGGTAAAACCCACTTCATCAGATGAACTGGAGTCAAAATTACAGAATCCAGGGTATAGATAACAGCCAAAGCAGTTACCTGTCAATTTTAGGACCATTTTTCATGAAGCTATTTAAATCAGGCTGGATGTGTCCCATTGGTAGCATTTGATATGGAAATGCAAATGTCAAAGGTGGGGTAAATTGCCTTATAGTGCGTTAACCAATTAATATCTTTATTCACGCCCATGGTGATAGCGCTGAACTTGTAAATTAATTCCAGTTCATCCATCTCCTTCTGTAATTGGGTGATAAAAATCCTTTGAAAAAGAAAGGCTACTTTTAAATTCATTATTGAATGTCCAGGGAGGTTAAAATGTTATCCTATACTCAGGTTTGTGTGTGTTACCCTCTCTCATATCTAATTTGTGTCCTTTGTTGCTTTCTGATTTGGCCTATATCCATGGCTGAAAGGCTTTGAAATTATTGGGTTTTTTTAGGGACTATGCTAACAGGCAGCAAAGTAGGCTGCAAGCATACTGCTTAAATCATCTAATTAAGAGCACAGTTGTGCTTTACTAAAGTGAAGGGAGTTTTGTCATTAGCTTAGTCGGAGCAAGTTTAAACCCTAAAATTAGGTGCCAGTAGGCTTAGGTTAACAAACCATCCTAATTCCCACCTATACATACAATTCATTCTTTTGTGTTCTGAGACAGAGCAATTAATTAAAAAATGGGCTGATCAAAAGCCTGACTACACTTAAATTTTGGTCGATCTGTGACATAGGTAAATCATACTGTAGACACAGATAGGCCGACGAAAGAATTCTTCTGATGACCTGATCGCCATCCCTCGAAGAGGTAGATTTGTTACTGTGATGTAAAAACCCTTCCATCACTGCAGTGTTTGTGCTGCAGTGGCATAGGTGCCGCTCTGCTCTACAGCATTTGTAGCATAAACACACCCTGAATTTATTTCAAAAGAAACCTAAGCCACACTTTTCAACGGATGCCATTTACTGTATATCAATCAAATTGACCATGTTTACAGAAAAAGGAATTTTAAACCAACATGTGAATTACAGTGTTAAAGAAAAACAGCTTTCCAGCAGTTGCAACAGCTCTTGGTGAAAGTTGGATAAGCTGGGAAAATGGAAACTTCAAATACAGCTACTGTATAATTGCATGTTCCAGCCATCTCACTGAGAAGACAGAGCATTAGCTGGTTGAAAAACAATTAATAATGAATTTCTGGATAACTTCAGAGTAGTGGTTCTCAACCTCTTTACCATTGTGGGCTGCAAATGCAGCCCAAAATGTGTGTCCTGGACCATAGTTTGAGAACCACGGCATGCCCCCCTCCTCCCCAAAAGCCTCTATGCCCAACGCCTCTCACTCAGAGACTCCTCCCTAAAGTGGGGACAAGGAGTAGAGCTGGATGGGGGCCCCACTGCAGAGATCCTGGATTTTGTTGTATGGGGCTGGCTGGCAGGCAGCCCTAATCCCAAACCCCCAATGTGTGAGGCTGTCCAGCAGCCCAGGACCCAGGAACCGCACTGTGTGGGACTGGCCTGGCAGCAGTCCTGGACCCCGGAGCTCCATTGCATGGGGCCAGTTGGGTGTCAACCCTGGATCCTGTGGAGCCCCACCATCCAGCAGTACAGGAGCCTGGAGCTCCACAAGGAAGCAGCCCGGAACCGCAGACCCCCTGAGAATGCCTTCACCGATGAGCTGCAGTAGTGTGGATGCACTGATGTAGCCCTTCTAGAAACACATATCACTGAATGGGACTACACCATCTGTGTGTATTGCAATCTACCTCAGAAATTATTGTAGTAAACACAATTCCAGTGATCTATTCTAAGTATCCCATTATAAAATAACATGCACAGTTACATTAGTTTTATTACGCAACTGTGTGCTTTGTCATACAAAATGATCTCATCAGGATTTCTGGATACTGCAAAAAGTCAGATTGATATTTAGATCTTCTGAGTCTGAGGGGTTTTAAAGCTAGTTTGACTTTCTGTATTATTCTCTTTGTCAAAGATTTCCACTTTCATTATGGTTATTCATTGCAGAGACTTTTCAGTTTGCAATTTTAAAATCTCCCTGTACAACCTCTCTCATACTCACTATTTCCAGTTTAAACAAAAGTGACAGGGATGGCAGAAAAAGGAGGAACATATTTTTGTTGGGTTATATTCTCATATACAGTGTTTATCAATCATTTACATAGTGTATGGACAGATTCACTGAGTGATCTTCATCGTTTTGCAATGTCTTTGGAAATCTAAAAATTTTTAAATAAAAATAAAGGAAGAAGCAAATAACACATTTGACAGACTTTTCCACTGGACCTGGCTTTGAGGCAGGGGTTCTCAGCATTCGGCCCACTGGCTGCATCCAGCCCAATTAGCACACAGGTGCAGCCCAGCTAAGTGCTAACGGCCGCAGGGCCACATGGCAGGGTCCTGGTTCCCATCTGTTCAGCAGTCCGGCCCAATGTGGTCAGGTTGGGATTGAGGATCTCAGGTCTGGGATCTACCAATGGGTGAGCAGTCTCTTGTCAATGTAATTACTGTACCTCTGCAAGAGGTGGAAGTTATATCCATGAGAGAGCGTCTCCCACCAACAGCGCTGGTGTGGACAGCACTTAGGTCGCTGTAACTTACGTTGCTCAGAGTGTCAAAATGTCAAAAAATACACATACTCCCAAGCAATGCAAGTTAAAGCTAAGCAGTAATGTAGACCTATCCATGTAAAACATTGAGCCTATAGAAAAATGTATATAAATTCTACCTTTCTCATGATCAGTCATTAGGTAAATTTCACTCCTCTATACATTTTGTACATCTCTAGACTCTAAACTGCCAGGTAGGATAGTTATGGGTAAGTTATATCTTTCCTTAAAACAAAGGCTTTAAGGGTGAAATTCAAGCTTCATTGAAATTAATGCACAGTTGATTAGGTATATCTGTTGCTGGACTTAATTCCTAATTGAAGAAATTTAATTTAGAATTCAGGTATACTCCAGTTACCAAAAGTCTTAAGCAACATTTTTAGAGTGTATTATAAACTCTTCTTCTACATCTTTATATTATAAATGTGGTTGGGATACAGTTTTAAGCAGGATGAAAGATTAAACAAACAAAAAATAATGAAAAGTCAAAATATGCACACTGTGCAAAAACACGGTCACATACATTTTTCCTTGTATAAACTTCACCCAGTCTATGTGGGTTTTAACATATTTCCATGACTTTAAATAGGAAAACATCTTAAAGCTCAACCCATGGGAAACCCAAGCTTGATTAGTTTTCCCTTTTACTACAGCCTGCAGAGTGTAAAACACCGCACATCAGAATTGAATTTGTCATCTCCAGACCTCACAGGAATTTTAGGAACTAAATAGTTAGGAAGCCATCCTGGTACTTCTCTTTGCTTTAATCATAGTAGAAGTTTCAGTTTAAACATTCAGGAAATCTCCCTTATTTAAAGCAATCAACTCATTGCTGACAGAGTCTGGCTGTACTGTGTTTAATTTTTTGGCATAATGCAAAACTTGATTGGTTACAGCCAGTGCATGAAAAGGTCCACCCTTACCCCTCGCACTCCCCACCCCCTTTCCAGATCTATGCTGTATCATGCACAATTCTGAACATACTTCCTATATTTGCAAATCAGCAAGAGCTTAGTACTAACCTTCAACTGAAAAACGTACATAGAACTTCAAAATCTAGGCAAAGCCTTGTTGACAAACAACTCTCGCTGCTACGTGTTTCAGCTGTGAAAACTTAGTTACACTTCATATTTTTCCACCATCACTTTTCTCCTGTTTCTAGAGTTTCTTTTGTTGTGTGGTTAGATACAGAGCCGCGGCACATTTCCAAGATTCCAATGTACTGTGGGCAAAAGGAAAAACTCACCACTTTTTTTCATCCAGTTAGGATGGCAGCACTGGTATTTAGATAAACTAGGCTGTTCTTTTAGTGAAAGAAATGCTATCGAGCACTGGAATTGAATTGCAGAGCATATTTTAGAATTCTTAATTACCTGCACCTCCCCCATAAAAAAAGATAGTTTAGCCGCCAATGAAATATCCATCTGCTATTTTAGGCAGAGATTCTTGAATTTCTGATACCCTTTGTTAGGCATTACATTTTAATTGATGCCAGTTGTGAATCTGGGATATAAGAAAACATTATTTGTAAGAAAAGAGTCATATTTCAGCAAGCAGGAGCTGCCTTGTTATAGGGGGCCGTTGGCATTAGTGTCTTTAAAACTTATGCTACTTAAGTACAGTATGTAGTTAAGGAGTGCCCTGTTTATCTAGGATCCCCACTGATGACCGTTCCTCTAATAGCAACCCCTTGGCTTTCTGCTGTAAAAGACGAGACAATTTGAATCACTTCAGTCTGAGTCATGCTCTGGATTGTACCAGCATAACTCAGGCTATGGAACCCCTATTTTGAAATAGCGTCAAAAGAAGATGCACAATTTGCACACCTCAAATTGCGTATCTTATTTTGAGTTACAGAGCGGTGTAGACGTACCGCTGGGGAGTAACTACCAGCAAAATAAGACAGCGCTGTCTGCCTGGCGACCTCTATGCACACACAGCCATTCCTATTAGTGCAAGATAATGTGGAATTTGTACATCATCTATGCTCCCCTGGTGAATCTGGCCCATAGAGGAGTTGGCCTCTGATAGACTGTCTACTGTCTGCAGCCACTCTTCTCTGCTCAGCTTCTCTGTTCCTCAGACATCCATCTGCAGTCTGGCAAGAACACCTCACAAATTGCAATCAGAGAGAACCTCTCTCTCTGGGTGACAGGAAAGGGATCATGTGAGGATGACTACCTGTTGTGTTCCCTCCTTCTGGGGCATTTGGTATTGGCCACTGTCAGCAGACAGGATACTGGACTAGATGGACTGTTGGTCTGACCCAGTATGGCCGTTCTTATGTTCTGCTGGCTGTGTTCCACATTTTGCTTGCTACAGTCCTATGGCAGCATGGTACTAGACTTGTTTGTGGCCCATCAGCCTTTGTGCTCACTTGGCAGCAGTGCAAAAGGGGGAAGTTCAAAGACAGGTACAGGAAATATTGGGCTGTGGCCCACCACCTTGTGGTAACAAATTATAAGGAAACGCAACATATTTATCTTGACCACACGGCTCTATTTTTAGCAACTGTGGGGATTTTTTCCCTGTTTATATCTAACCAAATTTATTAATTTTTAGATCAGTGAGCTGAAGGAGATCTTAATCCCATGAAAACTGAGCAGTAATAGGCGTGCGCGCGCACACACACTTTTATTCAAGTAAAACCTTCCATTCCAATTTTGTTTGTTTTTTCTATTTTTCGGGATCCAGTTGTAAGTCTTTTTTATATAATTAAAATATTTTATTTTCTGTCATCTCTGTGGTTCCCCCCCCCCCCCCCTATTGATTTTATGTGAGTGTTTTTATGTGTGAGGCAGTGGTTTAGATATGCAGGCAGCTGGGGAAATGTTCAGGAGAGTCCAGGGCTGGGGGGCTGAAAATAGGTTGGTTTTCAGAAGGGAATTAGTTCATATTTCAATGGACATCACTAAGAGGCAGTGACTATTTTAAGTGCCTATTACTTATACATACGTATCTCATACTGTGGGTTTTCTATATCCATGAAAGATATAGATAACATTCTTCATTTTAGGGCTTGACTACACAAGAAAATCCTTCATGCTAACTTGAGTTTGTGCTTGGTAAATGACTCTTGTACCCACCATGCAAAAGTGTAGTAACTTCACAGTTATAGCATATTCTATACTGTGCTTTGAAATAGCTGGTTCGCTGCCTACTGAGTAAGTGCACACTAATTTTATGTGCACATGTCACTTGGTCACCCTATTCTAGCAAGCCTCAAACTGCTATCCCATGCTTCTATGCACGTCACCATTGCAGACCTATTTTTCTGTGCCTTCTCCAGGGCCAAATGGATGGGATGTCACCTTCCCATTTAAATGCTGGTACAACACCAAGATTGGGTTGTTTGGCTCTGGATTTGAATATCTCTGCATTGCAGCAGTATTATTAGAGCAGTGCTACCCCAGACTTCATGCATGTAATAGGAGATACTACTTTGACACACTGATAACATAGGGGTAGATACAGTTTACCACACTGACTGGATACATAATTTTAATTCACCAGGAACGTACATTAGGTTTCTCACAAACTGATAACATTACTAGAGCACAGACTCAATGCTTTTATGAATAATATTATAGAGCAATGTCAAATTTAAAGTCAAATAAGAAAATCATAGTAAAATAGACTTACAACAATTAGTATCTCAAAACACAACACGTGAATAGAATACTTTTGTTTCTGTTCCTTGTGAAATTCCATGATTCAGAAATACCATTATTGGAGTCATCTGCTATCCAGCAGACTAAGGTTGGCTCAGCACAAACAGGGTGAAATAGCTGTAAAAATCTTAATCTGTATCAAATATACTCTTTGGTCACTTTGGCCCACCATGTGGGCCACTTACACTGGTGAGCAGTGCCTCAAGTGCATCTATTGACTTCACTGGACTTATTTGCACAACTGCTTACCCCTAAGAGCAGCTGAGAAATGGTAAGTAGGTTGCATTAAAAATGTGGACGTTTTCCAATTTTTGGACAAAAATCTCGGACAAACAGCAAAACACCCTGAAAAGTGAAAAACCAAAATGTTGGTTCTTAAATTTCATTTTTCTCTCCTTCCTCTTTCCATCTCCTTTCTTACTCTCTTTTCCTTCCTTTATTTTGCTTTTGGAAAAGGCAGAAGAAAGGGAGAAAAAGGGGAGGAACCCAAAACTGAAGTGTGTACAACTTACAAAGGTTGTCAGAAAAGTTTGATATATAAGAATTCTTTGCAAGTTTTACTTTCTTATTTTAGAAGGGGGGGCACTTTTTAATTTAAAAAATTCAGTGAGCTCTACTCACCAGTATAAGGGTATGTCTACACTAGCCACTCTAGTTCGGACTAGGGTGGTTAATGTAGTTATTTGAACTTGCAAATGAAGCCCGGGATTTAAATATTTAAATGCAGAAGGAGTAATGGTAGTTCAAATCAGGAGCTTTAGTTCGAACTACCTAGCCCGTGCCGCATGTAGCCGCGGGCAGGTAGTTCAAACTACCGGGCATTTAAAAATGGCGGCGCCCGAGAACATGCAAATGAAGCCCAGGATATTTAAATCCCTGGCTTCATTTGCAAGTTCGAATGACTACGTTAGCCACCCTAGTCCGAACTAGGGTGGCTAGTGTAGACATACCCTAAGAGAGCTCAAACTTCAGCATTTTATGACAACATTTCACCTGTGTGCTTGTACATACAGAATCTCTGGCCATTCATTTCCTCATTATTAAGCTCTTTGCTTAGTTCCCACCAAAACTTTAATTTCACATCAGCTTTTCAATACACCTTTTACTATGCAAAATAAAGCACGTTTTGTATGTGATGCTTTGAAGTTACAACAAACTCACCGTCCATTTAAGTTGGCCTTTGTCATTTCAACAGCTCTTTTTAAATGTCACCTTACCCTTCTGTAGAACCAGTGTGACAATTTTAATAGTTTGAATATATTTGCTTTCTGATTGAAATGACTAAAGTTGTTTCCTGAAATCTTCCACTGATTAATGTGTTTTACTGTATTAACAATTTAATTATTTTACACCCTATTGTTTCATTATAAAGTCTTTCACAAATTGCGTATTTTTTTATTTAATTTTTGAAGAGGCTTTTTTGAAATTTGGCTCATCTACACGGCACCAGATTTCAGAAACAACCGCTCTTTTGAGCCATCCCTTATTCCTTGTAGAACAAGGTTTACAGGGATGGCGAAAGAGCGTGTCTGTACTTTTGAAAAAAAATTCAGAAAAGCGGACGTGTTCCTTGGATGCAGCGTTGCATTTGGGGGATATTTCCAGTATCCCCCAAAAGCAATGCAATCTAGACATAGCCATAGTGTTGGGGTTCTTCTAGGAAGTGGCTTGTTTTGGCCTGGTTTTGAAATGGGATTAGCTTGGTTTGTGGTTTATTGTGAAAGTTGGGGCACTTATTTACAGCATTAAAGTTGGCAACAGTCATTAGGCAATTGCCCAGGATCCCATGCAATGCAGGGTACCAGGAAGCAAAGTTGTTCAGCTTCTTGCTTCAGCCCCAGATGATGGGATTCAGGGCCTGGAGATCATCCCCATGCAATGAGACTTAGGCTTTATGCCATGGGCTACAGCAAGTCTAATACTAGTCCTGCTTGGAGGGTACACTGAAATGTGCTCTCAGTCACGAGCAGGCTCTGGACGCCTGGTTGAGAGCCATTGCTGTAAAACACGGTCAAGGATTTAAAGGTGTGATACAAGTAAGTAGAGAAAAAATCCTAACTGCAGACTCATGTTTGACCGTAGATATAGCTTAGATATTGAATGTTTTGGCCAGAAAGGCACAGCTACACTTAGATCCATGTCTGTAAAAAACGCATTAGTATTATATGGCATACATCTACTGCCCTTGTGGTGCAAAGAGATAAATTTGACAAGTTTCTGCTTATGAAGGGTAAAATTTTTAAAAAAGGATCATGCAGGGTTAAACTTTCAAAGGAGCCTCTGTCTAACCTCCATTTGTGCACACACATTTCCTGATTTATTTTTTCTCATGTCCCTAATTTTCATTTTGTATCCTACATCATTATTCATGTTTAGGCTTTGTCAGGTTGAGAAGTGTGCATTTTGGGAGATGGATATAGACAGAATATATACACTTTTGGAAATAAGCCTCCATGGAATGTAGATTTTCAGTGTGGTATTTCTACAAGGAAATATATCCATGTTAAATGACCTGAACTTTTGGAAAAGAAAACTGACGACGCTCAGCCTTAGTAATAGCTAAAATAACCTCATACTATATAATCTCTCAACACCTAGGATTATAGGCTCAAATTCCTATGCTTTCAATTATACCAAAATAAATCTAGATTAACTTCACTGAAATTAATGGAGTTACTCAAGATTTACCCTGGTATAACAGACAGAAAGAATTTGGCCCACAAATCGGATTATGACAATTAGCAACTTATTAAAGCTATCTTTCTACTTGGATGACAATTTGAGACATTTGATTCAGGGTTGTGTAATCATTTATATACCTAAAGCCAGATTTCAATCTCAAAAATTCAATGTAAAATGTAGAGTAATTTGTGGAAATCAATGCAGTAACTCAAGGTTTATGCCAATGTCAGTAACTAGAGTTTGACTCATAAGATAAATAGTGTGAATAGCATATTACAATATTTGAATTACTTGTATTGGTAGAAATATAAAAAGGTACTATACAGAAGAGGCAGAAAGGAAAAGACTCTTTACTAAATTATTTATAATTTAATATTAGAAATTAAAGAGGATAAAGAGCAGAAGGGACAAGGAGGTAGGAGGATTACACTGATAAAATCATGTGGTGACTCAGTTATGGCAAATTACTTTATTTTCCATTGTAAATAACTCTAATGGATAGAGAATGTGAATTCATGTGAATTAGCTCACTTCCTGTGGACTAACATATATTATGCACTCTGAAAATAATACTTTAAATAATAATATAAAGCTGGTAGCTTTCATTTAAGCTTATTATTCTATAATCATGTCAGTAGTCTACTCTGCCACCTCCTCCCTTCCTCAACTACTGTAAATACAGTCTCTGAAGGGTAAAACAAGACACTTCATGTTAAAAAAATATCTGAATGTTAATTATTAAAATTCTAAATTCAATATTTGTGTGCGACATTAATGGGAATTAAATTGTAAAAATGTTATGAGAGATAGGCAAATATCCTAAATGGAGCTCTTATACAATATTTTCAGAAAAGTCACTGAGCTGAATAAAGAAATGAAATATTCTTACTGGGTAAGCTGTTGCAAAATTATGAGTGATATTTATTTCACAAAATCAATAATAAATGTTAGGAATGTAAATCCAGTCTCACACAAAAGAGGAAATGCACATTTTTCAAAAGTGGCCTCTATATTTTGGGTGTCCAGTGTTGGACATTTAAAATTCAGTTTTCAGATATGTTGAACATTCTTATTACTTTCAATTTGAGGTGCTCAGCATCTCTGAAAGGCAAACTATGGGTACATCTACACTGCATTCTAAAATCAAAATAAGATACATAATTTGCATCTCTTATTTCGATTTTATTTCAAAATAGGCTATTTCAAAATTTGGTGTGTCAACACGGCGCTATGTTTTGAAATAAAGTGCTATTTTGAGCCATCCCTTATCCCTCGTGCAATGAGGTTTACAGGGATAGCAAAATAGTGTGTCTGTTATTTTGAAAATTATTTCAAAATAGCGGACGCGTTCCTTGGACATAGGGCAGCTTGTTTGGGATGCCCTCTGGTATTCTGAAATAGCATTGCAGTGTAGATGTACCTTATGAGTGAGCTATTCAATTCCACAGCAGTGTAATGCCCAGCGATCAGGCAGATCAAAGGGCAGTCCAGATCAATGGTCTCTAACCACTCAGGATCAAGATCAAGTAGCCAGTTAGGAAGCAGGTTAGAGATCCTTGTAAGCTGCCCCTACTGCCTCAGCTAAATCTGAGAGGCTAATTGGATGAATTGGCATTGTGCAATGACCAAGGCTGTTTCCCAATAATCTAAGAAACCTGGGTCTGAGACCAGGTCCTGATATCACCTTCTTCCCGTGGGCTGATTTTAGAAGGTCTAGTTTTATCCAGGTGTGCCCTGTGAAAGGCACTATTTTTTTCAGTGATGGGTACATAGTGAGCTGGTTCTCAGGCTCATTCCTCAGGCCCAGAACCTTTCCTATTGATGAGGTACCAAAACTGACCACATCATATCTGGGAATTTAGGATCTCAAGGACAAGACACTCTGCTTGTCCCTGAATCTGACTAAGTGGTTGAGGGGATTGTTTTCACTTAGGGAAAGGCCTGTCTGAGAATGGTTTAAGGAGGGAAACCTGAAATACAAGATGTACCTTGAGAGACCAGGCCAGCTGTAGCTCCAAGATCTGTGGGTTGATTTATCTACAGATCTGGTAAGGGCCCATGTATGGATGGTCAAGACAGACTGACCTAACAGCCAAAATTTCTACTCCACTGCAAAAGTGGGACCTTTCTGTCAGTGGGAGTCAGCATAATGCTTGTGTGCTGCATTGACCATGTCAAGATGTTACTTTTGTTTCTCTTGGGTTTGATGGATGAGATGCATCTGGTCTGATGCTGCAAGAACATCAGGTGCTGTGAAAACTGGTGAAGAGGGCTAAAAATCTTAGTGAAAACTGGACCCATCCCAATCAAAGTGTGGTCCATAGTATTAGATATAAATTCCAAAAGCAATGAAGTGCAGTCATCTTGGTGGAAACTGGTGAAGTGCCATAGGTACTGTTCCAGTTCCTAGTTTGCCCTTTCTGACTGACAATCTGTGACTGATATGTGGTTGATGTAATAAGACACATCTCTAGCAACTGGAACACTTCCCTCCAAAATCACGGTACAAACTCAGGTCCTTGAGCTGAATTAATGTGGTTTGGGCAGCCATGGAGGTAGAAGACATGGGAGAGAGAGGTGGGCGGCCTCTTCAGCAATGAGAAGTTATCTGTAGCACATGAAATGCACCATTTTTGTAAGCAGATCCACTACTGCCCCAATGATATAGCAACCTTGGATTCAGTGAAGTCCGCAGAGATCCAGGATCAGGGCCTGACAGGGGTCTCAGTGGGTTTTAGTATTCTAGAGGGTTTCGTTCAAGGTACTTTTGTATGTGTGCACACGTTGCAGGATTTGACATGAACCTGCAGTTTTGACCACCGAAATGATCAGCATCCCAGGCCTATGTTGTTTGCATGGCTAAACTGATCTGCCCAAGGAACATTGTGGCATATGTGAAACTTCCATATGAGTACTTCCCTTGGGAATCTATACACCTGTGGAGGTGAAGAAGTCCATCCTTGTGTGCAATTTAAACTGAGGGTTTCTTATCAGAGGCTAGGAGCTTCTTCGAAAAGGGGCAATTTTGAAAAGTGTATAGATGTCATTAAGTATGATAGTAATGAGTCCTGAAGAAAGTGATGTGGTTTCAGGATGCACGAAGGTTCTGCATCAGATTCTCTAGGATCACTGGCATATTCTTCCTGCCTACAGATGGGGACTACTTTTCCATTCCTAGGGTGCAGCAGCATGGGATGATGAAAAATCAAGTCTTGAAAAGAAGAGAACCCAGCTTAGTGGTCATTCATTCAAGGCTTTAGCAGAGCATAGTTATTCCAAATTTTTGTGACGGGTGGTATATACTTGCACAGAGCATTTTGCCCCTTTCAGTCAGGGCTTTCAAAAGCTCTCGGCATACCCCATTATCTGAAATTTCATAGTTACATTCATCAGGAGAGAGCTTTAGAGAGAAATATGTGCAGAGATGGAGCTCTTGATCTCAACTGTGTTGGTGGGACAACACTGCCCCTTTAGCAACACTTGTCATGTTCCAGAATGAATTGCCTGACTTGTGTCTGAGTGCACATGTGTTGTCTCAGTGGTGAACCACTTCAAGTGTTCAAAGCATGTAGGACTTCCAAAGTCCGGATGAATTTGACGAGTTTGCAAAACAAGGAGGTTATCAGAGCCAGACTTTGAGAATAATCCCATATATAGTGCCTGTAAAGTTTGCAAACCTGAAGTGTTGGATTTCCCAAAGGCTTCTGTGTATCACCACTTAATTCTGGATTCTATCTTATGCAGTGGCATGCACACCCTTTTGGGAGAAAGTTAATATTTGAGAAACTCTATGGTAGGTTTCTCCAAGATACATTTTTCCAGTTTTGCAGAGAGTCCCTGTGGGCAGTGCCTTCCCAATAGGATGCACACATGCTGCTCATGCTTGGCTAATGCTGCTTGCTAATAAGCCAGTGGGCCTGGTTCAAGACATGGGTTTGAGACCAGGTTCTGACATCCAGTCCCTTATAGTGCATAAAAAGGTCAGCATAACGTAAAGGAGCCCCAAATCCCTGATTCTAGCTGAGAAAAGAGTCTCCTGGCCCAAGCACTATAGAATATAGCCAAAAGACTGACTTCTGATGACCCCCTCACAAGCCCTGTTTAAGAGCTTAGGTTCAGTGTGCTGTTCTGTAGCCCTGGGGACGCTAGGTCTAAGTTATCCCAGAGATCTTGGAGCAGTCCAGAATCAAAAGAGCACAAAGGAGGCTTAAACCATCTTGGCCTAACTCCATGAGGGATTGTAAATTTGTGCTGCACCTCTTACCTTAAATTTCTAAAGGTATGCACCAGAAACAAAGGCACTCAAAAAGCCAAGGACACTTTTGAAATATGTAAGTCATAATGTTTCTAGCATGGCTAGTACCAAAAGAGGTGTACACATAAATAATACTCTGTGGCAAGACTATCTTTATTAAGTTCAAAATCACACTGGAAAGAAGAATGTAAATCTGCCTTAAACCTCAGAACAATATGAAATGAGGGACTATATATAACCTAAAACATAAATTACAACTACAGTGTATGTATAAAGTCAGCAGTGCAGTCTGATTTACAAGGGTCCAGTCAATAATCCCCATGATTCAGACTCTAGTAGGTCCAACAACTGGTACTTATAATAAAGTCAGCTTTTCCAACATGACCTATTTGGAAAGCATATTAATATTAGTTTGCTAAGCACTGACAGTGGGTATAAATCAATCTATTCACTGCAGACATTGACAAAAGTCATTCTGCATCTAGTCTCTGTATCACCAGAACACCAGCATTTCCACCTGCATTGCTTATTGCTGCCTTCTTTAAATACATGCCCTTACATTTGAGCAATTGACTAATCCACAGGATGACAACTTTGTGCAGAACCAAAATTGAAATCATTCCCTGGATAAATATTTCCTCTTCCTGTCTATCAGTATTATCTAGCTATTGGTCTGTATATTATTAACTTTGTTTGCAGTGTTACTGTAACCATGTTCCCAAGATATTAGAAAGACAAAGTGGGTGAGGTAATATCTTTTATTGGACCAACTTCTGTTGGTGAGAGAGACATGCTTTTGAGCTACACAGAGCTCTTCTGCACAACTGGGAAAAGTACTCAGAGTGTCACAGCTAAACACAAAGTGGAATAGATTTAGTATAAAAACTGAACACATTTTCTAAGGGACTATTCAAAGTGACATGCCCAGTTAATATCTCTGCAATCATAAGACAAAGAAATGTTGTTAGGGAGGTACAGATTGTTGTAATAAGCCATAAATCCAGAGTCATCATTATGACCATGATTTTTAGTGTCTAGCAGTTATGAGTGTGGGTTGAGCCTCTGTAGTCCAGCTCTTTCAGATCCAGCAACATCTGTGGTCTGGCATGATTTTAATTTGCTGGATGTCCACTTATTATGGCCGTGGCAAAGTTTCCCATGGCCCTATAAAGTTTGATTGCAGTTCCCAGTCCTGGCTGTTAATGTTTTGTGCTGTTATTTAGCTCTAATTTGCTATTAGCTATTAAATGTGTATTTGGCTCTAAATGTCTTCTAAGAGCCCAATAAGCAGTGGAAGTGTTAGTAATGCTTCTAGACAATATTGACCTCCCGTGATCTGGCAAATTCTCTGGTTCATCACCACTCAGCTCCCCAGGGTGCCAGACTAGAGAAATTCAACCTGTGGCTCCCAGCCTCTTACTATGAAACCATTGTAAAGGGTTTTTTTGAGGAAAGACCGAGTGGTCAAATATAGACTGATCATTTTGTGAAAAGCGTTTGCCCATGGGTAATATGGTATGTTTGTTATTTTTCTGTGCTAACTACTTAAGCTGAAGAGTCTTTTCCACCTTATCTTTAGTTGTGACATTCTGGGCAGGTCTACACTTAAAACATTACAGTGGTGCAGCTATGATGCTTCAGTGAAGATGCTACTATGCAAACAGGAGTGCTTTTCCCATTAGCATAGTTAATCCACTTCCAAGAGAGGGGGTAATTATGTCAATGGGAGGAACTCTCCTGTCCACGTAGTGCTGTCTGTACCAAGGGTTAAGTCAGAATAACTGCATCACTCAGGAGTGTAGATTTTCTACATCTTTCACGGATGTTGTTTTACTCATGTAAGTTTATAGTCAAGACCTGGCTCTGAGTACCTCTCTGTATGGGACAAAATTGCTATCAGGTTTAAAGAACATTTGGCATCTCAAGTCATTTGTTATTGGCTTAGGAAGTCACAACATTTTAAGCCAACTTCAGGGTAATGAAACAAGTAACCCTGCCATTTTATTACAGTGAATCCTCATGTTATGTTCAAGAAAAGCCGCAAGGAAGACCAGTGCCAACAGTCATCTCAGGTAATAATGCAATTTATTCTTAGAAAGCTTCTTATCACCAGGCGTATCAACAAGCTGGTGAGCATCAGCAAGGACTGAAATTTAACCAGATCCAGTATCTGATACCTTGATTTGCCTAAGATAGTCTCCTCTGCTTGCCAGTCTGTTAACAGGGTTTGGACAGGTTACCATTGACAGGTTCTGTACAAATGCTCTCTGTCGTGGTTCAGTTTTATAAGCAGGGTTGTAAGAGAGGGACAGCAATGGAATTTAGAAAAGCTGTATGTGTACATTTGAGAATTCAGGCTAACATGCATTTAGTTACCATAGACCTGATTCTCATTTTCATGAAAGTCCCTTTAAATTGCTCTGGCAGTGTTAAAAAAAAAAGCCTTAATGTGAGTATTATATTTACCACTTCTTACATTTAAGGCTTCTTTATAGAACCAGGCAGGCAGTGTATATACTACAGCTAAGCTGAACATCTTAGGGTATGTCTACACTTGCACCCTTGTTCAAACTGGGGATGCAAATGCAGGCATTCGAAATAGTCAATGAAGCGGGGATTTAAATATCCTGAGCTTCATTAGCATGATCTTGCCGGCGTGCTAGTTCAAATCACAGCTGATTTGAACCAGGAAGTGCGCGCCAGGACAGATTAGTTCAAACCAAACCCCTTGGGTAGACATACCCTTAGAGAATAGTCACTTCCACCTAACCAATTTCAGCCACTCTATTTATTGTACTCCATCACATACTCAGGCCTCAGTGCATCAATAACTAGGGGATGGTAGGGCTCATATTAAGAAGAAAATGCAAGAGCAGAGCTTCAGTTACAACTACGTGAACATTGCACACCTGATGCAATGATAAGGTGGGTGCATATATTGCCTGAAAGTCTAGACATTTTCTGCCTAGAGTGGGAAGAATGCAGTGGCTAGTAGCTCCTCTCTACACTTTCCCGGCTCTGCCTTCCAAGCCCTGCAGAGCACCCAGGGAGAGGGATGGATCTGTATGTTGGACAGAAGGTAAAGAGCAAGTATTAGAACTGTCACACCCTGCATTCATACACGCCAAGTTGGATCTATATATGCATTCTCTTTTTTTTCCTCATTGAAACAGGAGAGTATTTGGGTCTATCCTGGTAACTTCTAGTGAGGAGAGTGGAACAAAATAGAAAAGAAGAAATTTAAATGGCCAGGCAGTATTATTTTATTTTTCCCTTGGAGCGTCTGTAGTTACTCTTTTATTGTAGATATGCATTATGACAAAAGCATGGGCAGGGGGTGATCGCATGGCTTGGGGAAGTGAGCCCCCTCCCCCAGACACACCCACCAGAGCCCATGCCTCTCCCCCACCGTGGCCTACTGGCCCCTGCCCAAGCTCCCTTGTCCCCCCACCCTCTTGCTCCCCCAGCCCTGCCATGTGGCTGCTGGCCCTTGCTCCCTCCTTGCCCCTGATAAACACAGCTTATGTCATACTGTTAACAAGTACTGTACTTCCAAAGAAGTACAATTTAATTAACAAGGACAGAGACATAAAGGGGACATTACACAGCTCTACTGCAAAATCATTATTAACTTAATTAGTAAATTCTAAATGAATGACAATTCTGTTTTCCTTTTGCAATGTCCAAACCCAAAAATTAAAGCCATTTTCCCAATCCAAGTCATACTCATCTCAACTTCCAATTGCATAGCAAAAGAACCCATGATTTCCCTTTTACATGAAGAAAAAGTTCTCCTTTTTTCTACCAATCAGAGGTCCTGTCTTTGTCTTTCCAGTCAATGATTTACTTTTCCCCCTCTCCATAGTGAAATCACACAACCATAGTTGTGCAAAAGTCAGCTGTGCGATACTCCTGGAGATTTACTGAACTTTGATTTCAATCTGCATGGATTCACCTCCCTTAAGTTTTGCTTTGAGTTTAAACTTTGAATAGATATAAAAATTCATAGCAGAACTCACACAAAACTACTGATTTTCTGTGATTTTGACCTAAAACTCTACTAGCTTCCCCTGTCACAGGGTTTTGAAACAAAATTCAGACTAAGTTTGTCAAATTTGCTGAATTTATTATCAAATCTGGGCTGAGTTTTAATTCCAGTGCAATAGACAAATAAGGCTCAATCCAATGTCCAGTGGAGTCAATGGGAGTATTTCCACTGACTTCAATGTGCATACAAAAAGGTAACTTGTTTTCAGTTTAATCATCAAATTATAGAAATCTGGAGCTTGAAGTGATCTCAAGAGGTCGCTGATAAAAAAACCTTAGCACAATTTATTCAGAATGTTTTTTCTGCTTTATCTAATAAAAGGTATGTACTTTTTCAATAACATTTTGTACCTTTTGCCTTTTTCTTTCTTTGAGGAAATAATACATTTGTCTTACAAAGACTTCTGCTTATAATGCTGTGAAGTTAACAGTTGAACTTTAATAGTTTTCTACTGACAATGTCCTTTCTGGTTGAAATGGCTTACCATTGTCTCAACGATTTGATTACCTGCATCCTGCTTCAAAGACCTTTTAAGACTACACTTGAAAGAGAATCCTCTGAACTGTCATTCATGCTTAAATTCGACACTTTACGCCTAAGTTTGAACAAAGACTTTAATTATCTTACCCATTACAAAGATAGTTTCCCCAATTATCACCTCTAATATCATTAGCTCACAGACATTTACCTCCCCCCATCCCCATTCTGTTCTGAAATTTGATTTGTCCTTTTCATGTGTGTTCATTTTTTTAAATTGTCTTCTTTGGTATAGATGGTCGTGACAATTTTCTTCCACTATTTGATCTGAGGAAGTGGGTCTGGCCCATGAAAGCTCATCACCTAATAAACCATTTTGTTAGTCTTTAAAGTGCTACATAGTCCTGTTTTTTGTTTCAGCTACACCAGACTAACATGGCTACATTTCTATCACTGTCAAATGAGTGGACATAGTACAATCCATCTTAAATTAAGACTTCTAGAGAATTTTGCCTGCCAAAAACAGACAAAAAATATATTCAAAAGAGTGGAGTGCTAGAAAAAGGACAGAATGGGAAGTAGAGGATCAATGGAAGGAATTTCTCAAGGGAACACTTTGCCATTCTGGAATGATTGAAGAGACATCAAATCACTGAGTCTTTGGTCCTTTCCGGCTTCATTATTTTGAGAAAGGTTTCTCCCTGTCACATATCTAAAAGTAAAGAGAATGGCATAACTAGAAATTATGACCTTTAAGTACCCTCTTCTTCCTGACTGCCAGGGTGCATAAGCACTCAAATAAATTGCCTGGGGGAGACTGTGGAATCCCCACCATTGGAGATTTTTAAGGCCAGGTTAGACAAACATCTGTAACAAATGGTTCTGCCATGAGTGGACTGGATTTGATGTTCTCTCAATATTCCTTCCAATTCTAGTATTCAATGATACTATCCATGCATCAAGTTATCTAGCCTTGATGAAAGGTCCCAACTCAGCTTTCAGTTCATACCAGCATAACTCCACTGATGTCCAGATACTCCTCAATTATTCTCAATTATAAGATGGGTATATGGTCTGGTTAACATAAAAAAATTAATTGTGGCACATTCTCCTGTTTGGAGTACAGCAGACAATTCCAGATTGAGAATTTTTCTCTCTGGTAGTGTTATTCTCTAGCTTTATTAAACTGTGAATGCAAGAGTCATGCATGACCTGCAAAGGCTATAAGGTCAGCTGGGTTACATCACCAATGGTATGCAGACCAGCTGCCAAAAATTCAATAAAAATACACTCTGGCTGCATAATTGCCCAGAGAACTAATATATCCAAAACACAGGCATAATTTTTCAAAGGTGTGCACTATCATTAACATCAGAAAGTCAAGCAGCTAAATGTCTCCACTGAATTTTAAAGTGCACCTTGCAGCATGAAACCTTGCTAACTCATCCTTTTTATTATAAACAAAATCACGTGATCAGTTATCAACAGTTGACAGCAACTTTAACTTTGTGAAATGAAGTAATCCTTTTCACATGTTCTTAATCCCTGTCTTGTCACAATGTATGATACTGTCCTGGAAGTAATGGGAACAGGCATTATGGTACCATGCTTAACATCAGGAACATCACCAAGTACCAATGGGGATAAGTAAATAATTTCCACCATTAAAAGGGAACTGGACAAAGATATTAGAGAATGGATGGCTAGGAACAATTGTTCATTGCCAGGGCAGGTTGACACAATGGACTCTATTTTACATGTCTCCTTCATCTTTAATATACCTGACCCCTTTTATGTTTCTCCACAAATGGGGATAGCACACCTCTACCCTAGAAAGGCAGTATTTTTTACATTTATACAAATGGTTTTACTAAAAAAAACGTGAATTAAAAATTGTAAATCCATAGCCTAACATGACTCCTGTGTTAATAGTTCAGTCCATCAAGGGGCTGGGCTCTCTGGCTCTGACCCAGCAATCAATTGGATTACACATGTGCTTAAATGCTTTGCTGGGTTGGAATCAAAGTGTTCATCGCCTTTTTTGATTGAGTCCTAAATTAGCTTCTTTAGAAGCAGAGTCTCCAGTCCCTTTGCTCTGTTGGTTCCCACTGCCATATGTCATAATTTACATGAGACTTCAGGGTCATGTCAGGAGCCCAGCCTGGTGCACGGCCACCACAGGCTCTGGGATGTAAAAAACCACTTTGGCAAATCCCCACCTGAACTGCAATGTGCTAATACAAGAAGTAAAAAACAAGACCTACAGATCACATGGCAGAGCTGCTTAAGGTGAGGTTACAAGGGTGACTTAGCACTCCTCAGTTGCTGGCTGTGCAGGTAGGATGGTGTCCTTTGGTTTGATTCTGAAGTCTGCTCTAAAGTATACTGGCTTCCAGTGGTTCCCCTTGTAATGCCAGCCGTGAATCAGTGACTAGAGGCTTTTCTTCTGGAGAAGTGAAGTGGCTTAAATGCAGCAGGCACACATGACAGCAGATTTTAAGATCCTGAACACTGGAATATTTTTTGTACAAATATGCACACCCTCTAGTAGTGGGAAATGCTGCTCCAATTTCATAGATTTTAAGGCCAGACAGCACCATTAGACCATCTGGTCTGATCTCCTGTATATCACAGGCCATAGAAATTCATCCAGTTACTTCTGTAACAAATCCAGTACCTCCTTTTGGACTAAGGCAGATCATCAAGGAAGGCATCCAGTCTTCATCTAAAGCCATCAAGAGATGGAGAATCCATCACTTGTTATTTAGAATGTCAAGCCTATTTATACACCAGTACAGCTTTTTACAACATTGTACCATCTCCATCAGAGCACAAAAGCCCAGTGTAGCTGAGCCCATAAAAAATTTGTTCAGTTCTGTGATTTTATTTCCCACCTGCTTTGACCAGCCTTATAAATACTGGGAAAATACACAATATGTACAAACTCTTGCAGAATACTCAGTTATTTCATTTCAGAGTTTCAAAGAATAATTATTATAAACCAGTGGGCATGTAATATGGTTTAGAAAATGGAATAAATGGTTATCAAAGAGAGTTAATCTATTAGCTCTTCCTTTCAAACCTTAGACCACAAGTGGTGTTGTGTTTGGTGGTCTTACATTTGTCACTGTTACATATCCATCACATAAATTAGGTCAATTAGCTGTCACGACAACCAAGATTAGAAAAACGCAAAGTGAAATTTCAGACTGAGGTGATTTGTCAGAGCTATGTGAAAATCCCTTTGCTACTGCTTACCTATTTCTTTAGTATTAATGTGACTACTCATGTACTTAAGATTACACAGCTTTGTACTCACCATAAGTATCCAGGCTAAGATAGAGAAGCTAGTGATCTGATTAGCACACCAAATCCTGGTCACATGTCTCCTGTGGCACACTGTGCACATGCTAAGAAGAAAGGGCTCACTGATAATCTATGAAAAAAAAAAAAAAAACCAAATAGTCTAGTAGCACCTTAAAGACTAACAAAACACGGAGCTGGTATCATGAGCTTTTGTGGGCACAACCCACTTGAACCTTTGTCATCTCAGGAGGATGTTCAGTCATTTTCGATTGTATGACTTGATTGGAGGGCTGAGTCACTAAAGATCTACCAAGTAGCACCAGGGGCAGGAAAGACTACATTTTCACATCCAGGTGCTAGGAGGCAGCTAAGAAGTGAGTGCACTTGTGTCAGAGGACAAGAAGTACTTGCCCAAGACTATGATTTATTTCTGGTGTTAGCTTTAAAACACATAATCCCATTGAAAAGTCTTACCAGCAAAATACTCAATGACACTGAAAAGGGGTTATATACCGAAGCTGGTCAAATAATGGAAAACACACAAAACAAAACTCAACAACACATGATTTTTTTTGATGGGTATAAGTGCAGAATTCTATTCACAGTTATTTCAGGGGCCGTTATTTGTCATCTGTGAGTATTCAGCCAGCCACTGACAGTCTGCTAATCTGGAAAGCCTCAAGAGTTTTAACATAAGTAATTATTCATTACTGTTCTGTTCTAAAAGACTGAGTCTTCCAATCAGAGAGCAGAAATAATATTACAGGCTGAACCTCTCTCAACCGGGACTCTCTGGTCTGGCAACATCTGTGGTCCAGCAGAACCATGAATGTTGCTGGACCAGAGAGACCCAGTGGAGGACCAGACACAGGAGCTCTGCAGGGGCTGGCAACCCTGCCAGGCTGGCTGCAGGGAGGACAGCAGCTGGGAACCCTGCCCTGGGAGTCTGGCTGTGTCGGTGGCAGGGCAGCTGGAATACCAGAGAGCTTCAGTGGGACATGGACTGCTGCAGTGGGGCCAGGAGCCCTGGCAGAAGGACTGCAGGGCAGCCACAGGAGGGTTGACAGAGACAGGAGCCCCAGCAGTGGAGCTGGCGTTGCCCGGATACGACTGGCAGGTTTGGGAACCCTGCTGGCTGAGCAGCAGTGTGTCATGAACAGGGAGAGAAGGAGAGGGGTGGGAGTCCTGACAGTGGGACTGTGGTCTGGTGGGGCTGGTGCTGCCACAGCAGGGTTGACAAGGCTGGGAGCACCGGCACCAGGGCAGTGGTCTGTTGCGGCAAAGATGAGAGCAGTGGGACTGTGGGGCTGCTTGCACATGTGGAGGCCACTGGGAGGCCAGGCCAGAAGCGGAGCTGGGCTCAGGGTCTGGTGGCAGAAATGACCTCCCCTGGTCCTCCTTCAGAACCACTCAGGTCCCGAGGGTACCAGACCA
Organism: Pelodiscus sinensis; assembly: GCF_049634645.1. Lineage (NCBI taxonomy): Eukaryota > Metazoa > Chordata > Testudines > Trionychidae > Pelodiscus > Pelodiscus sinensis. Next base: position 94,977,697 of record NC_134713.1, on the reverse strand, counting down.
GGGAGATCCAACCTGTACGTGAATTAGATGACCAATAACACACAAGTAAATCGTCAAAATGAACAGTTTGTAAACACCACAAATATTATTCATAAAGAATAATTCAGTTGTACTGTGTAAGTACTGAGTATAAAAACATAGATGTAAGGTTTATACACAGTACAAAAATAGCAAAAATGAATTCATGCTTAAACTAACCTAGTTCTTACTTTCTCTAATGAAGTGATTTTTATTTTGGGGGTGGGGGACGGAGAAAATGAATATTTGTAACTCATATTTCAAACCCATTTTTCCCACCAACAGATGTTATATTAATACATGTCAAGAACCAACTCTAGGGCTATGTCTACACTATGATCCTCTTCCGCAAGAGGAAATGCAAATGGAGCGCTCGTTTGCATATGTTGCGCTCTCATTTGCATTTCCTCCTCTGATCCCTTTTGCACAAGAGGTTTTTGCACAAAAAAGCACTGTGTAGATGGCTCCTTTTTGTGCAAAAGGGTAGGTCACCTGGAAATTTGGGGCACCGCTGGGTTTTATGTCCACCCATCTACTCTTCCTGTCCTTGTTCTGTGGCTCCGCTTCTGGAGAGGAAGTAGGTAACTTAAAAGTGAAAAAGCCTGTCAGACCAATTAGCAGAATCTGTTAAAGAACCATTCAAGTGGTAATGAAGCCATTTTTAACAAGCATTTGCCAACCCATATCAGTTTCTGAATTTACCCAGCCTCCTTCTTCTGATGAATGGAGTTTAAGGGGGTTGGTGAAGTTCTCAAATAAATAGCAGAGAGGAGATTGGGGGAGGGGGAGGAGAAGAAGGGGGAAAAAGGGGAAAGAAATTGTCAATTAGAGTATCTATGCTAAAAGAAGTTGATAATCCTTAGCACCCACTCTACATGCCCTTTGTTTGTTTGTTTTTTATGTCATTAGGATGTGGAATGTCGTGGGCCATCCAGCCAATGTCTTTCTTTAGACTTCTGTTGTAGGAATCCAACTTGTAAATTAAATTAAGTTCCATAGCTTCCCTATGGAGCTGGCTTTTGAAATAATACGGTGACTTTGAGATCCATTAATGAGTGTCCAGGCAAGTTAAAATGTTCCCCCAACAGGTTTCTGACACACCTCAACAGGAAGCTACAGAACTTAATTTACAATGTAATAATGCCTCTGTAATAATGGGGATGTTTTCAATGAAGGGCTAGCCCAGCCTCTTGAAGCATATAAAATACTTTCTCACCTTAGTTATATTATGCTTTCAACCCACCTTAGACGAATCATCTTGGGATATGTGCATTAAAGCACTGGTTCTCAACCGTGGGTACACATACCCTGGCGGGGAATAAGAAGTTTTCTGGGGATATTAATTTTAAAACAGGCTATGTAAAAATCAATAGCAAGTCAGCACAAACTAAAATGTCATATAATTACTTGTTTACACTCAAATGTAAGTACAATATTTATATTCCAATTGATTTATTTAATAATTATGTGGTAAAGATGAGAGAGTCAGCAATGTTTCAGTAATAGTGTCCTGTGATATTTCTAAATTTTTACGTCTGATTTTGTTAACAAGTTGTTTTTAAGTTAAGTGAAACTTGGGGGTACACAAGGCAAACCAGACTCCTGAAAGAGGTACTGTTGTCTGGAAAGTTTGAGAGACACTGTCCAGATTCTGCTTTCACTTGGCCTAATAAGACACTCATTTTGCAGTGATGGTGCATGTTAAATCACAAAGTGCTTGTAGTCCTACATTCCCTTCCTACAATTTTTCTAGGGCCTACAAGGACAGACAAGTTCTCCCACAATTCATTGGGAAAGAATCAGAGCAGTTCAGTTTACTGTAGCACAAAGAATCATGGGATTTGCCCCCAGAGTCCTAGCAACACACAGGAGGGATCACCAATAAGAAAACAGGATCTCAGGTGGGTCTTTGCAATATAGCTGCTTACATCCAGATGAGGCTGAGATGGGAGCTAATCTTCCAGGCTAATTCAGCAGTAAAGACATACATAGAAAGTGTAATAGTCCCATTGAGTAAAGGAAATTCACCACTATTTAAACCCAATACATTCCTGTAAATTCAAGCAGGATACTTTTGAAAGTACATTAACCCAATATTAATAGCACCTGTCTTGCTTATTAACGATCACATTGTGTTTTTATTTAAACATCATCACTAACCAATCACTCACTAAATTATTTAAAGGAAACAACAAAAATTGTTTTAAGGTCACAAGAAGGATGTTGGTGGACCAATATTACTAAGCCCTATAAACCCTGGAAGATTTCATTTTGAGGAACTATAATAACTCTGTTCTTTGGCATATGTAATTCAATATTTTATATTTATTAAGATGGACATTTCTGAAGTGTTTTAATGAGCAGCAATATAGTTTCACAGTTGAAATGTAGAGCCTTATACTATTTTTAATATCATATAGTAACACAGCACCATATGCTTCTGTAACTAGCCTGCCAAGAACATAGCAAGTTATTTTGAAACCTGCCTCAAAATTCTATACACAAGCCAAAACCATGTCTGTGGTACTGCTCTGTTGATGTCTGACCAACTTACAACATTAAAATTGTCCCATCGAGAAGTGACATGTAAGATCTGCTCACTCTACCAAAGGTTTGAAGAAATGTAAGGGGAGAGTCAGGGCAAAACCAAAGTACTAGATAGGCTACAACAGAACAATGTAAGGGCCCAATCCTGCAAACAGCACAGTGCTTGCTTACCACAGTTACTTCGGTGGGACTACTAATGGTTGTCAAATGATCCTCACTTTATGATGCAGGAACCACGTGCAAAACTTGCATTCCCCTTCTCAAGGTTCTTCAAATGTTCTGGCTGTTCGGAGCCACCATTCCATTAGCAGGCACCTGACAGTGCTAAAGATGCCGTATGAAAGCAAAATTAAGGTAGAGGACAGGAAAGAAAGAAAGAACTGTAGAAGAGGAGATGAAAGGTAAACGTGAAAAGAAATTAGAGAAACCCATCAGTGCTAAATGTGTGCACATGTTTAATTGCTTTCAATATTATAATAGGCCCTTTGGGGGAAAGGACCATTTTGATATCCATCTTGTAGAGTTGCAAGCATTTTGTTGGTCTCTTCAAACACATCCCAAAGCCAAAGCTATTTGCTAAAGACTAAAGCTCAGCTCCAATATGCTTGCCCTTTTTCTACCCTATTATATTATTGCTTTCCAATAAACCAGTAGCATCATAGTCTGTGGGGATTTTTTTGTTTTTGTTTTTTCTAAAATATATAGTTGTTTCTATTAAATGCAATCCCCCCCTTTTGGGGGGGGGAAGAGGGATGGGGAGGAAACAGTGGACAGAGGCATCATTCTGCTCTGGTTATATTAATTCGAGACTCAATATATAGAGAAATATTTCATGGCTAAACGAAGACAAACTAAAATTATTTTTTGCCATCATAGAGGCTGAAGCTCTTTAACTTAAATACATTAGAAAATAAGACAATTAAAAAGAAATTCACTTCGACTATACAGTGGTCTTGACTTGTATTGACATTTTCTATACAATGTAATATTTTTAGCCTAAAACCAATAATGGTTGAAAAAGGACATCCGTGGAAATGAAAGAAGTAAATTCAACACAGATGTTAGGAAGCAGTCTCCACACAGAGTAGCTGATGCGCTGAAAAGCTACAACAAAAGTCTGGAGGCAGAATGTTAAAGGATAGCTATCAAGAAGTGAGTAAATGTCCCACAAAGAGGAAAGTGGGAAAAAGTTGTGGTATTAACAGTGGAACAAAACTTGATCCAGATGTCTTCCCTTCCCACTCAATTGAGCCAAGGTCATTCTGCATATCTTTCAAAATACAGTTGATTTTTATTTCAAATTATGCAAAACCATTTCAGAATATGAGTAAAACCAGAAATTATGACTAGACACAAATTGAGAAGATCAGTGGGGTGGGAAAAGGGGTGCCACCTTTGAAGTGTAAAAAACGTGATACCCTGGCTCTCACAAGGCAAGGCTGCTGCAAGTCCATCTCCAACCCCAATGCAACTCCACGACATAACTTCAAAAACAAGACTAAGTCCTGGTCTACACTAGGGGATTATTTTGAAATAACTTCCCTTATTTTGAAATAAGAAGCAGAGCATCCACACTACTAGGACCATTATTTCAAAGTAAGGGGCTGGTTATTTTTAAATAACTCCTGCTTTCTACGAGGAATAACTCTTATATTTGAAATAGTTATTTCGAAATAGCGGCACTATGGATGCTCCACTGCTGCTATTTCGAAAGAACTACTCCCCAGAGTCATTCAAAAAAATTACTCCCCAGTGCTTCCTAGGGCTCTAAGTAGAGGTAGCACATCCACATTAATGGAGCCTGCCTCGGACGAATTTCGAACCTTCCCCATAGCGCAGACATGCTAGTTCAAAATTGTTATTTTGAAATAAGTTATTTTGAAATAATTTCCTAGTGTAGACATGTCTTAATAGTATCTAGAGAGATAATAGATAAGATTAATAACATTGCCTACCCTCATTTAACTCGTGGAGCTTGTTTAGAATATAAAACACTTGATATGCAATTATAAAATAGGTAATGTTCCAATCTCTTTAAGGCCTAAGGAGATTTTTTTTGGACGTATGCAAAAGAAAATTCGTTTTTCCTAAGCCACAGTCCAAAATCAAACATTATATAAAACTAGGCTTCTAGTCCCTAAATGAGTGAGAAGAAATCATCAATCTTTAGTTCTCTTGCACTTTTCATCCTCTTTCCCAACTGGTTTATGTACCCTTCTCTTTAGGGAGGCACCTGCCAATAAGGCTTATTAGCATTCCTGTGGGGATCCGCTGCTAATCCACCCATCCCAGATAGCAGCATGCAGAGATAGTAGTATGTTTGGAGTGGGGTTTTAACACCCTCTTGTCCAGAGTCTACATAGAGTCTTTTCACTCCACCACAAGACATTAGGAGGTGCTGTAACAATTTTATAGGGAGGGCTAAGTAACTGTAAACCCTGTGTATAATGAAAGCCACTTTAAGCTAGGGCTGCTACAACACCTTCTGGACCCCTAGTTCCAGTATTTATGTTGGGGTGTGAGAAAGCCACTACACTTTTTTTCTCTTTTGGTATGAGAGCCAGCTGTTACTGAGAATGCAAAGAGCTCAAGGAAATGAGGATTTTTGTGGAGGTGAGGATATGAAGGACTTGAGTTGTTCGGAGTTTCCCCTGGATCCAGGGGAAATGAGCAGAACTTGTTACTGGGGGAGAACATTTTAGATCAGATGTGGAATCGTGTTACTCTTTTGCGCCATCTGGTGTCAGGAATGTAACACTGCACCCTACCACTGAGGGAAAAGTTGATTTGTTTGTTCTCTTTGTGGGTGAGTGGTGACAGTGGCCTATCAATTCCTTCTGACTAGTGAACAGTAACATGGCATGGAAACTGAAGGAGTTTAATATAAAAGGTAGAAATGGCCAATGTAAGGTGGAAATGGGCTGTGGCAAAAGACTGGTGGAACCAAGAGACTGGAAATTAAGTTTCCAATCTGGAGGGATACGTCTACACTGGCATGATTTTCCGGAAGTGCTTTTAACAGAAAAGTTTTCCAGTTAAAAGCATTTCTGGAAAAGCGCGTCTAGATTGGCAGGACGCTTTTCCGGAAAAGCACTTTTTCTGGAAAAGCATCCGTGGCCAATCTAGACGCACTTTTCAGCAAAAAAGCCCCGATCGTCATTTTCGCGATCGGGGCTTTTTTGCGGAAAACACTACTGGTGCTGTCTACACTGGCCCTTTTCTGGAACAGTTTTCTGGAAAAAGACTTTTGCCCGAACAGGAGCAGCATAGTTTTTCTGGAAAAGCACTGATGATTTTACATTAGATTGTCAGTGCTTTTCCGGAAATTCAAGCGGCCAGTGTAGACAGCTGGCAAGTTTTTCCAGAAAAGCAGCTGATTTTCTGGAATAACTTGCCAGTGTAGACACAGCCTAGAAGTGTTGTCCCCTTTAGACAAATGTACCAGCAGCAAAATTCAGTTGATATGAAGAGGAAATAATGCCCTGCTGGTAGAGCTTGTCACCTATTACTAACTTCCTTTTCTCTGTGTACCAAGTGATGAAACTGGAAAATTAATTGTGATTCTCAGAGTCCATTTGCTCGTAGGGCAGTATAGACACATTCTGGCCCTTTCTCAGAGCAGATTGTAATGTTATCGGCTATGTCTACAATGGCAGCTTCTTGCGCAAGAACATCTTGCACAAGGGTTCTTGTGCAAGAAAACGTCCACACTGCCCTGTGCGAACTGTGCTTTTGCGCAAGAGCATCCATGGCAGTGTGGACGCTCTCTTGCGCAAGAAAGCTCTGAAGGCTGTTTTAGCCATAGGGCTTTCTTGCGCAAGAAATCCCTGCCAAGCATCCACACTGCCCTCTTGCACAAACGGGGCTTACACCTGATATAAAAGAGCGAAGGGCTTGAGCAAGAAGCCATCTCTTACCACGCCGTCAAGAGCAGGAAGGCAGTGTGGACGATCTGCGGATTCTTGCGCAAGAACAGCCATGCTTGCACAAGAATCCGCGAATGTAGACATAGCCTGAATGTTTTCAATATGGCTAGAACCCTTGGCAATGCAATCTAACCCTTTAAGAAAGAAAACAGAAAAATACAACTTCAGAGAACACTTAATATCCAAGGCTCTTCAAGTCTAATTCTAGTGCTGGCTGAGCAGTGGCCTCATAGCTAGTTTTTCATGCTCAGTGCCACACTACATATGCTAGTCATGCTAAGACTGTGAGGAATCAGGGAAGCTGGAGTCTGGCTGGCATATGTAGTCATTCTTGAAGTGCCACTGTGTGTGATATGAGGGATCGGTCCAAGATCTTTGCTTGCTCTTCAGGACGTTTTACTGACAGGTGCAGCAGATGAGCTTTTCTTACAGCTTCCCTTGCATGTATGAGACCAATCTGTCACCAGTCCTGGATGCCAGATGAAGGTGGCTTTACCCATATAGGCAAGCCTCATGGCATTCATGTGAATGAGCAGTTGTGGAATCAGGGGCCAGATCTTTTGCAAGAAGAAATACTGGAAGTTTTGGTTTAGTGTCAGTGTTCCTCCTGGAAGGACCCAAGATATCCCCATGATATGGTTTCCCAGAAGGCAAAATAGTTCCATTTCCCTATACCAGGCTTCTGGGTAAAGTGATTGAAGTGCTACCCTAAAAAGTTGCTGAAAACTTCATGGTGAAGTCTTTATTCCTCTGTAACTTCAAAGTGCAAGGAAAAGTGATTGGGTTCAGGTTTATATGACTGGTAAATTCACTCAAACTTTTTTTTTCCTTGCATTTGTCATTAGAGAGACATATTCAGGCAATATAATGTAGGGAAATATTTGCTAATTTATCAGTGACCCTCAGTGTAGTATGTCTGGATACTCCCTTAGTTAAAAAAGAACAGGGGGCACACACTTCCTTTTCTTTGTAAAAATGCTAAAATCTAGCACTTTTTATGTCTCTTCCTCTCTGACATGGCTCTATGGTCCCTTATACTATAGGCTCTGAATACCTCGACATTTTTAACGTATTTATCACCACAACAGCCCTGTGAGGTAAGAAATCACCATTATCCACATTTTACAGACAGAGAAATGAGCCACAGAGCCACTACAGCGCAGACTCACAAAAGGTGTTTAGATCCCTGAAATCAGTGAGGCTATGTCTACACTGCAACGCTATTTCGTGATACCGGAGAATCCTGAAATAGCTATCCTGCATCTTCATAGCAAGCCTGTAATTTTGAAATATAATGGGCTCGCTATACTGACATCCCTGCAAACCTCATTCCATGAGGAGTAAGGGACATTTCAGAATAGTGGGTTATTTTGAAATTTGGTGCTTTGTAGATAGTACCAAAGTACGAAATAAGCTATTTTGAAACAAGATTGAAATAAGATACAAAATTTGCGTAGCTCAAATTGCGTATCTTATTTTGAGCTATGGTGTCGTATAGATGCCTACCTATCAGGGTGCATCTAAGAGCATATCTACACAGCAGGGCAAAAGTCGAATTTAGCTATGCAACTTGAGCTACAGCAATTGCTTAGCTTAAGTCAAAATAGCTTATTTCGGCATTTGGCGCTGTCTACACATCAGGAAGCTGAAGGAAGAACACTCTTCCTCCAACTTCACTTACTCCTCGTAAAATGAAGGTTACAGGAGTCAAAGTAAGAAGCCCGCTATTTATTTTGAAATGATGGGCACACTGTGTAGACCCGCTATTCGTTATTTTGCAATAACTGACATTATTCCAAAATAACGCTACTGTGTAGACATAGTCTCAGTGACTTTCCCAAAATACACAGGGAGTCTGAGGTGGAGTAGAGGAACTGAACCATCATTCCACCAAATCTGAGTCTAGACTCCTCTCCACAGGACTTCCTTTTGTCACTTCCTCTACTTTATATATTACATGCTCTTTTTTAGTTTTAGTGACTGGTCAATGTTTGGGGTCCTGCAGATATCCCAGTGGGAAGAGAAACTCATGGAGTCTGGTATTTCCTTTGATACAGACTTGATTATTTACATGTAGGTCCATCAAACAAATTGTGATTTTAGAAGTTAATCACTCTGTTAAAGAATAGGAAATCATTTATTTAAACATTTTAAGCATATTTAAACAACATATCTACATTTTCAAATGTTATTTCAGTTACAACACAGAATATGAAGTGTACAATTTTCACTTTATATTTACTTTTAATTATAAATATTTGCAGTGTGAAAAACAAAAGAAATAATATTTTTCAATTCACCTAATGCAAACACTGTAGCGATTTCTCTATCTTGAAAGTTGAAAGTACAAATGCAGAATTATGTACAAAAACAACTGCTTTCAAAAATAAAACAATGTAAAACTTTGGAGCCTAGAAAGTCCATTCAGTTCTCCTTTTTGTACAGCTAATTGCTCAAACAAATTTGCTTACATTTGCAGGCGCTAATGCTGCCTTCCTGTTTACAATGTCACTTGAAAGTGGGAACAGGCATTCGCATGGCAATGTTATAGCCAGCATTGCAAGACATTTATGTCAGGTGACATACATCCAGGTTGATGACTAGTTCTCCTAGATAATGATTCAAAGCAGTGCAAACTGATGCATGTTCATTTTCATCATCTTAGCAGAAGGTTAATTTTCCTTTTTGATGGTAGAGGTTCTGCAATTTCCATCTCAGAGTGTTGTGCTTTTAAGACTTCTGAAAGCATACTCCACATTCCACCCATCTAAGATTTTGGATGGCACTTCAGATTCTTAAAACTTGGGTTGAGTGCTGTAGCTATCTTTAGAGATCTCGCATTGCTACCTTCTTTGCGCTTTATCAAATCTGTGGTGATGAAAGTGTTCTTAAAATGATCAACATGTGCTGGGTCATCCTCTGAGACTGCTACAACATGAAATATATGGTGGAATGTAGGTAAAACAGAGTCACAGACAGTCAGTTCTCCCCAAAGGAGTTCAGTAAAAAATTTAATTAGTGCATTATTTTTTTAACAAGCATCATTAGCATTGAAGCATGTCCTCTGCAACAGAGGCCAAAGCATGAAAAAGCATACAAATGTTTAGCATGTCTGGCACATAAATACCTTGTAATTCAGTTGCAAAAGTGCTATGTGAATGACTGTTCTCACTTTCAGGTGACATTGTAAGTAAGAAGTAGGTAGCATTATCTCATATAACTGTAAACAAGCTTATTTCTTTTCATGATTGGCTGAACAAGAAGCAGGTCTAAGTAGACTTGAAGGGACTAAAGTTTTACACATTTTTTTATTTTGAATGCAGTTATGTAACAAAAATCTACATTTGTGAGTTGCACTTTCACGATAAGGAGGTTGTACTACAATACTTGTATGAGGTGAATTGAAAAATACAATTTCTTTTTGTGTATCATTTTTAGAGAGAAAATATTTGAAATCAAACAATAATAAAGTGAATGCTGTGGGCTTTATATTCTGTGTTGTAATAAAATCAATATATTTGAAAATGTATAAAAACATCCAAAATGTCCTTAGAAATTTGTGCATGTCTGTCTGTCTGTGAGTCGGTCTCTGTGTAGTCTATCTATTGGTCCATTTGTTCAAAAACTCCCCCTAAATGATAAGGATCTAGGACTACCAAATTTGGTAGGTAGCTTCCTCTTATCCTAACCAAGGTCAGGATTTGGTTGTGCCAAGAAAATGGGAAGTGTTGGAATGGGTCTGTTTTCTATAACATGGAAAGGGAAGGGCAATTTAAAGTTAAAGTCTTACGTTTCAGTTTACACTTAAGGGCTACATCTATACTGCACCTTTCTTCCACAAAGGCTTATGCAAATGAAGTGTGGAGTAGAATAATGCTGCACACTTCATCTGCATAATTAATTAGGGGCCGTTTTTGCGCAAGAGGCTTTTGCACAAAAAGGAGCTGTATAGACTCCTTTTTGTGCAAAAACCCCGTCTTGCGTAAGAGCCATTCTTCCTCTTGCCCAAAAACGGCTCCTAATTAATTATACAAATGAAGTGTGGCAATATTCTACTCCACGCTTCATTTGCATAAGTTTTTGTGAAAGAAGGGTGCAGTGTAGATGTAACCAAGGTCTTCTTGCACCCCCTACAGATCTGAAGTTTGTGCTCATGTCCTTATTTCATAAAAAGTGTACTGCCAAGTTAAATGAGTAAAAAATAAGGTAAATATGTAACTATGATCTCCACAGGCTGCTCCAGCTGGTAAGGATGAGGCTTACTGGTTAACCATTTAAACCTTCACATCCCTAATTCAATCAGAAAAAAAGCCCACAAATTTAATTGCTTTCTACACTTCTGGTACTCAGTCCTCTGTTCCTTCTCCCCCGCCCTCCAGCCCCCTTGCTCTTCTGGGCAGAAAATTTCAGCTGAGGAAATTCAGGTTTTCATAACAAAACAAAAAATGAAACCTCCAAAATTCCTGGTTTTCCAGTGAAAAACCTGAAATTTTCTAGCTAGGAAAGCAAACACTATAGAAAATTACAGCCATGAGTTACCTCAGTCAGTTAAACCCACTTTTTTCATTAACAACCTCAGTTCTAAGCTTCCCTTTCAAGAACTGATAGCATGGCTAACAGCTAAAACAGAGAATGAAAGAGAGGTCTTTACATTTTCTAGACAGAGATGATATCAACAATTACAGGACAGATGCAGAAACAGGAATTTAGGTCTTGGTGGGTTAAAATAAACAGCCTTTTACCTCACCTTTAGAAAGTATTGATGGCTTTATTGTTCATGCAAATCCCAGTCAGCAATTTAAAGATTTATCTCAAACGGCTCAACCTTCCACTATCCCTTAAAAATCTTTCTTAAATTCTGAAATAAAACAATGCTATTTGGACAGAGAAACATTCCTGAAAAGTGCTCACTTTGTTATGGCTCCTGAATTACTCATGAAAATGAACAGTTGGCAAACTAAATTGCCCTGATGGACTTAAATCCCTGACCCGCTACCCCAAGATCTCTAGAACTCAGGTTTAAAGATCTATTTACATTGATTAGGAGTGAGGGTAGCTTTTCCCTCTTCTCTTATATACCAACCCCAGGTCATTTGCCATCTCCTTCATTTGTCGTTTGTGATTTAGCTTACAAAAAAAACAAACAAAACACCAAACTAAAAGAAAACACAAAAACAGCATATTGAAGGGACGTGGTTACAATGTATTTCTTTCCTGTAATAGTTAAAACATGGTTCCATGTTGTACTGTAGCAAAAACTTACCATGTTGTAGCTCTGATACAATGGCCGAGGTTCTTTCTACACTGCAAAATGTAATAATTGTTTCATTAGCAAGGAATGAAGTTGAATACAGCTTCTGATGAACATGTGGAACTGGGCACTGCTCTGTTCTTATAGCTGAGTTCCTTCCAGCCCAACTCTCAACATTTATTGTTTTCCTGATGTCTTGTCAAAAACATTCCCTCTAACTCCAGTTCCACTGAGCATGATACATCTTTCCTAATTTACATACATTTTTAAATAAAACATTAAAAGAAACAATTAATGCCCAGACCTCCATCCCATGTACCTTTGGACAGAGGTTGCTCACATGCAGCTGGGTTGGAGTCAGATCTTTACCAGACTCAGTTTGTTGTACCAAATAAAAGCAAGCAGGATCTTATGAGGGGGATAAGGCAAAAAGCCACATTTATTGTAAAGATAATAATAAAAAATAAAGAAAAGATAGAAGCAAACAACGTTGTTTAACTACTTATTCCTATCACTACTTAACCCTTATACACTTGTGTATATATATATATATACACATATACATAACCATTCATTCATACATCCATTCATTCAAGTTCTGTGTATAGTTACCAGCCTGGAAGTTGCTTGTGACAGGATACTGGCCAGGTACTCTGTACACAAGTGATGGTAGTGGGGAGCGAAGTCCTGATCAGATGCGCATCTGAAGCTCCTGGTAGGCTGGCAGCAGAACCTTGGACTCTGATTCCATAGTTTTTTAGTCCAGTTCTTATAGGAATTTCTTCCTATGCCAGTCTATGGAAATTGCTGTATCATGCTGATGTCTCCAGGGTGGCTGCCAGGTGCTCATCAGTGATCTCATCGGGTGGACCTCCAGTTTCTCCACTTGACACCTTTTGGTTGCACTGGCACCTGACGCCTTCTTCAGCCCTTTGTTGCTGTATTCTCAGGCTGGCACCTCTCAGAGCCATTCATTCATCATCCAAGCACTCTCTCATACATTCATACAGTATTTTGTATAATAATAAAAGTTGTAGTTACAAAAAGTTTCTGGGTGGTATTGCTTAAAACATTCTCTGAGTGCTGAGTAAAGTTACAATGTTTTAAAGAGAACAGGCGTCAATTAAGTAACAATGCCCTTAGTCAATTACAGGGCTTGGCTCCCATAGCAGAGTTAGTGGCTTGACAATGCATTGTTACAATGTATCTCTGCAATGTCAATTTCAAGCAGCCCCTTGCACAAGCTTGAGCATGCCCTGGAGCACAGAGGGGGGGGGCTGTTTCTGGTTACATAGGATTATATTTTTAACAGTTCTAAGTTACATTACCTAATACATTATATTCTAAAGGGGCAATAATAATAATAAATCTAAACATTTAACAATCTTAACAAATAATAATAATAATAAGAAGAATTAATAATAAATCTAAATACTTTAAGTTGTGGGGAACAAATTATGGGGAGTCACTTCCATTTGGGGGAATCACATTTTTAATACATTAATATGTTATCCCTACAAGTTGCTGTGGTTGCCCGTTCAAGAAAGCAAATTGAAGGTGATCTCTCTCTGCCTCCCCCTCCCCCATTTTGATTTTATCTAACAGTCCTCCTGGGGAATCTCCTCTCTCCCTGTTGGGCTTGCCTCTGGATGATTCTCTGTCCATAGGCATTGAGTCTGTGCAGCACCACCACACAAATAATAGTAGGTGCTAAGGATACGTCTGCAGCTCCTGTGGATCAGCTCTCCTTCCTCTCACCTCAGCCCTCTCATCCAGAGAGTCATAATTATCAGCTCCTACACCTTCCTCTCAGCACCTCCCATGGTCAGCTGGTCAGAGGCATGTAGAAAGAGCTGAAGCAGTGGGGGAGGTGCTAGGGCAGGAAAAGGCAGGATGGTACAAAGTGGGAAGGGGCAGGAGGTGGGAAGAGGTGTGTGTCAGGGGCAGGAGGTTAAGTGCCCCCAGAACTTAGGAAGACAGTGCCTCTGATTCTCTCTCTCCCCCTCCTGATCCTTGTGGGCGCTCTGGGTGTTGTGTCTGCTGGTTCAGAAGTACCTCCTGTTCCTTCAGATCACTTGCTCCTCTTGCATATCACCTTATATGGCTATGTTGCCACCGCATCCCCAATGGCTAGATCCTCACAGGAGTGCCTGTCTCCATGGCCAGTAGGTCCTTGGCTGTCCTGGAGTACTGTACTACCTGCTTTTTCCAATCGTTGGCCATCTCCTTTCAGCAGAATCCATCCTTCTGGCTGCAACAGGTCTTTCCTCATTGGTAACAGGGTTTTGGTCCTTTGTACTGGACTGTATTGACATTGCTATGATGGGGTATTCCCATGTGCCAACAATGCTCACAAAGATCTACATACAAGAAACAGCCCTGTGTAGCCATCTCTTAGCTGTTTTCAACTGACCATTACTCTGTTGGTATGTGGGGAATGGTGGTAAAACTCCACTCTGCATACAAAATCCTTGGGGTCCCTGTTGTCAGTGAAAACAGTATCTGGAATGCCATATCTCATAAGCAGGCTATTAGTTTGCCAGTTACTGACTTGCTGCGTCTATCAGAGGATCAGAATCTCAAAAATTAAAACAGTAGTCCACTGTAACGAAGCACTGCTTTCCACTGAACGTAAATAAAGTTTACTTCCACCTTTCCTCATGCTTGGGTTGGGAGCCCATGAGAACTCATCAGAAAGAGAGTCTGAGTTCAGACAGACAGCAAGTGTCAGGTGTTCTACCATGGAGTGGAATTATGTATTAATTCCCAGGCAAATAAACACACTCTCAAATCCATTTAAAACATCTATCAATGCCCAAGTGTGAGAGACGTATTTTTTGCACCACATCCTTACACAATGATGAGGGGACAACTCCTCTCTGTCCCCAAAACATGAATCCATCCTGCACTTGGCTCATCATTAACCTGAAAATATGGTTGTGCTCCTACTGATTCTTGGCTTTTATCTTTTGGCCACCCTGCTTGTACTTTTGACATTGCTACAGAAAAATGTAAAGTTTTCGTTCATGGTCTAGTTCAGCTTCCGTATCGTTGCTTCTGTCACCTACAAGGATCTCATCTGCAATAATTTTCACCCCAGGCAGGCCTTCCAGTGCTTGGGTGAATCTTCTCTGGCATACCTCTGGTACAGGGCACATGTCCATTTGAGTGTGCAGCCATCTGTAGTGACCTGATGGTGTGAGGTTGACACCATTCTTGACTTTATGCCTAGGCTTGTGTGTCAGAAATGTACCTCACACCACAGACCATGGAGACTTTGGGCAAAATGTCCTCAACAGTGGGCAGTGGATGATAGGGGATGATATTTCACCCGGAGAAATAAAAAAGCAAATTGAAAGAGCCAAACGAATACCTAGAAACCATCTACTACAAGACAGGCCCAAGAAAACCAACAATAGAACACCACTTATCTACAGCCCCCAACTTAAACCTGTCCAACACATTATCAATAAATTACAGCCTATACTGGAACAGGATACTAAACTCCAAGAAGCTCTGGGAGACAGACCCATAGTCTCCTATAGACAACCACCTAACCTCAAGATGATTCTTACAAACAACCACAGGACATACCACACTAATACCAACCCTGGTACTTTCCCTTGCAACAAACCCCGTTGCCAGCTTTGTCCGCATATTCACTCTGCTGATACCATTATTGGGCCTAACCAAGTGAGTTATAAGATCAAGAATACATATTCCTGTGCATCCAGAAATATTATTTATGCTATCGTGCCAAAAATGTCCGTCAGCTATGTACATTGGACAAACGTCTCAGACACTTCGCCAAAGGATCAATGCCCACAAAACATTAGACAGGATCACAAAGATTAGACAGGATCACACAGTTTCTTGCCATTTCAACCAGAAAGGACACTGTCTCAATGACCTAATTACATGCATCCTACTCCAAAAGACTTTCAAATCTGCACTTGAAAGGGAATCCTCTGAACTGTCATTCATGCTAAAATTCAACACTCTCCGCGGGGGGCTGAACAAAGACCCCAACTACCTTACCCATTACAAAGATAGCTTCCCCAATTATCACCTCTAATACCATTAGCTCACAGACATTTACCTTCCTTTCCCCCTCCCCCACATCCCTCTTCTGTTCTGAAATGTGATTTGTCCTTTTCATGTGTGTTCATTTTTTTAATTGTCTCCTTTGGTATATATGGTTGTGACTATTTTCTTCCACTATTTGATCTGAGGAAGTGGGTCTGGCCTCCGAAAGCTCATCATCTAATAAACCATCTTGTTAGTCTTTAAAGTGCTACATAGTCCTGTATTTTGTTCCACAACAAACTAGTTATTTTTTAGGTTAGATACTATGAGGTCACGTTTACCTACGGCAGGGAACCTTTTCTGGGGTTGGGAGCCGCTGACCCACCAAAAAAAAAAAAAAAAAAATCAGTCAGGGACTCTCACTGACTGGCCCCCGACTGAGAAGGAGAAAGACACTCTCCACATTCCCCTCACACACCAGATCCTAGGGGGACCCAGACTAGTAAGCGTTGTGTGCTTCAGCTCCATGGTGGGGCAGTGGAGAGGGGGGCCTGGAGTGCCAGCATGGTGTCCCTAATGCTGGGGTGGGGGGGGGGGAGGCCCTGAGCCTTGAGGGCTCAAGGAAGCTGGGGGCTACATTTGGGCCCTGGGCCTGAGGTTCCCCACCCCATTGTACAGGCTGCACTTTGCTCTGATTGTACATTATTAGATTCTGATTGCTCTTTTCAAATGGGTGTGTTAAAGTCCAGTTCACACAGAGGAATCATCCTGCAGGAGGCTCCACTATCCTGATAAATTGTTCAGGCCATTTCCCTATTAATGCCAGGTCTGGCCCACAACATTTTGGGCACTTGAGGTGGGGAGCTCAAATGACGCCCCCATGCTTCCTCGTGTGGGACAAAACTTTGAAATGTCTCAATTCTGCCTTCTTCCTGTTCTACTCCTCTCTGTGCATCTAGAGCAGAGAGAATACATATGCACCAGCAGCAGACAATTTTCTACACTCTGGGTCCTAGTGGCACCCCCCCCCCCCCCCCACAGTCTGGCACCTGAGGCAGCCATCTCAGTTCACCTCATGATAAGGCCAGCCCTGATTAACGCTGTTGTAAGTAAGGAGGTTGGTATTGTCCCTTGTTGATTTCCTGGCCTGGCAGCCTGATGAGAACATATCAGGTTCAGAGTCAAGGACAGAATCATGATGTCATCACTGTTGCCTGATTTGCTATTCCTTTCCTTGTACTAGTCTGAGAGCTTTCTGAGAGCTTCTTCTCTTCTTACACACAGGGCTCATATTAACCTGCCATATTCCACGCACTGCTGTGCAGAAGCACTTCTCCTTTACCTGCTTATGCTGCCTCCCAAAGTAAATGCTTTGCACTATGGATACAGGACCACAGTCACCTGCTCTCCTGCATGGCACGTACCTCTGGGGTTGCAGTGTCTTGTTGGACTTTCATCCTTTCTTGTGAGGATTCTACATCTAAGCATCCGTCTAATGTGAGATTGATTGCTTTTCCAGGGCAGGTACTCATGCAGGTAAACCCAAGTGCTGCAGACTTCCTGTCCCAAATTACAGTCCGTCACGTCCACAAAACTGCACATAGCAGTCAGTGTCTAACTAACAGGAGTCTGCCCCTCCCTCTTGGAATGGTCTCTGGGTGTAAACATGTACTGAAGAATTGCACATCCTATGTGAAGGCAAGTTTGGTGCTTTCATAATGAAACCTCAAGTGCAGTTCCACTAATACTTATAAAAATGCCACCTTCTTGCACAGTGATCTCCCCTTCACATGGACTGGGAGTCACATCTGTTTGTTTACTCTCCTCTCCACTTTTTTGTTTTTTAAACTGCTTTTCAGTCCTGTTATGCCCATAAAAGCCAACACATCTAAGAGAGTGAGCTGGATTCTTTTCTTCCTGAATCTCTGAAAGGATCACTGACTGTACTCCAATCAGCTTTGCCGAGCAGGCCTACAAAAGACCTGAGGTTGCATAGGTGGCACTGAGGACATAATCAAAGATGAAAGAACTTTTTGGGGTGCAACTGATGGCCTAATTTAACCTACACAGACTTCAGAACTAGGACATGTCGTGTAAAAATAAGACACCTCTTCATCATCCCTGCCTTCTTGCCTCCCATTTCTTTGCCCAGCCTGTTTCAATTCTCCACCATTGCTTCCTGACTCCCAATCTCCCTCCTTGTCTGCTTTCAGTCTCTGCCCTCCCATACTCCAGCTCCTTATCTTCATCTTTGCTAAGCCAGTGCCAATTCTACCATTGCATCCTGGATAGTCATCATATGAGTCTCTTTTCCCCTTCTTCCTTCCATCCCACTGATATCCAGACCCTTTCTCCCTCCTGCTTCTCTTTGGGATTAGTCTTCTCCAATCCAATAGCTCCCAGCCTTCCACTTCCCTCCCTCATTCCCAGTTCCAGTCTCCACTCCGTCTCCTTGCCCAGCCAGTTCCTGTTCCCTCTGCCCCAACTCCCAGTCTGAGTTCCCTTCACGCCATGTCTGCCTTCAGTCCCAGTCTTTTTCCACTCCTGATACCAATCTGTTATTCTCTCCACTACACCTACCCATTCCTGCCTCATTCCCTTTGCACTTGACTCAGGCAGCTTTCTTTTGGACACTGCCTGTGGTCCACCCATGGGAACACTGAACAGCAAGGAAAGACAGCCTTGCGGATCCCCCCTTCAGGTGCCTAGAATGGAACTAGACATAGCTTGCAGCAGCATACAGCTGCAACTCCGAACTAAGCCCTGCTCAATTCCGGATTGGAACATGCATGGATGAAATACTGCGGATAGAATTTTTGCTGAATTTAGCTACTAAAATTAAAGGAGTTTCTACGGAGCATGTGCACACTGAAATATTTCAAAGGCTTAGAGCTTCCCAAATTTGGGCAGTTACAGAGACAGCCGAGTGTTCATCCAGACACAAACCTCTCCCCTTCGCAACCTTTCCTGTCTGCCACATTTCAAGTCCCTGCTCCAAAACATGAGGCCACCAAAGTGTCTCGAAGAAAAGATCACCAGCATTTTTTAACATGGACAACACCTACACATTTTTTCCATAGCCTTGCTCTACAAAATGATGAAAATGCTTTGGCTAAATTTTTCCAAAAACACACATCCTGAGTTAGGAAATCAGCATGGAAAATGTTAGCCCAAACAATTAAAATTTAGCAAAGTTATAAGCAACTAAAAACAGGGTTTTATAATAGGAGTGGTAGGCAACTTAAACAATAGGTGATGCTACCATTGTTATTACTGTAGCACATCAGGCTACAGCTACACTGCACATCAATTTCAAAATAAGCTATTCCAGAATAGTTATTCCGAAACAGCTTATTTTGTAATAGCACGTCTGCACTGCAGGGAAGCCTCAAAATTAGTCCAAGGCAGGCTTCCTTAATGTAGATGTGCTATCTCAATTTAGAGTCCCAGGAGGCACTGGAGAGGAATAATTTAAATTGGCTCTGGAGAGGGGCTATTTCAAAAAAGCAGCAGTGGCACATATACACACACCTTATTTTGAAGTAGATATTTCTGAATAGGCATTATTCTTCATAGAATGAGGTTTACAGATTTCAGAATAAGCGGCCCATTTTTTGAAATTATTTTGAAATAACGGAATGGCTGTGTAGATGTTTGTATAGTTATTTCAGAATAATGGTCATTATTTTGAAATAACTTTGTTATGTTGACATACTCTAAGTCATAGTCGTGGACTGGGACTCCATTGTGTATACTGCTGTGCAAACAGAACAAAAGGCAGCTCCCACCCCAGAGATCTTACAATGTAAAGATTATTCTACTACCTTGAAAACTTACAGTGCTGTAGCTATGTCTCTCAGGAGTATAAAAAATTCCTTTTACCTGAGAGATGTAGCCATGATGACCTAACCCCCAGTGTAGCAAGCATTAAGTAGACAGAAGAACTCTACCTAACTACCACTTCTGGGGGACATGCATTAACTATAACAACTATAACCGCTTCTTGGGGAGATGCATTAACTATAACAACAGGAAACTCCTCCTGTTGCTATAGTAAGGCCTGGTCTACACTAGAAAAATAGGTTGGTTTAACTACTTTGGTCAAGGGCATGAAAAATCCATACCTGAGCAGCATGGATAAACTGACCTAAGTCCCTGTGTAGACAACACTAGGTTGACCTAGCTATCGCCTCTTGGGGAGGTGAATTACTTATGCTGGAAGAATCCTTCCCACCAGCATAGGTAGTGTTTACACTGAAGCACCATAGTGGTGCGTTTTAAATGTAGACATAGCCTAATGTGTGGTCAATGCTAGAAAATAAAGCTGGTTTATCTGGGTGAGTCATGGTGTGAAAAATCCACCTTCCATTGCCTTTCAAGGAGGTGGATTACCTATGACAAACAGGAGAACCCCTCTCATTGGTGCTGTAGCATGTTAAGTGCTGACAAGTCTCCAGTATAAAGAAAAAAAACCAAACAAACCAAACACAAAACAAACAAACAAACAAAAAAACCCCATGCCTCCCAAACAGATGGAGATAAACCGACAGGGCAGTACTAGGAATCAAGACAACGCTGGTCAGCATGATAAGCAGCTTAATTGCGGTCAAGCATTTTGTAGGCATTGCAGCAAAAGAGAGTTTTAAAGAGGGTGTGTGAAGGAAGACAATGAGGTACTTTACCTGATAGTTACAGGGACCTCATCTCTGCCTGGAAGAGCAACATGGGAGGCTACGCAAAAATGCTTGTTTGAAACTTTATGTGGGCAATGGAGGCTGGGATCATGGACCTATATGTGGGAGTCAATCTCTCAATAGTGAATGAGAGAGAACAAAAAAGGATTCCTGAAGTCAAAGCCCTAAACACAAACACTGCTGTCTCTTCCAGTTTTCAGATCCTATCAGGTCTCTCTCTGCTGTTGTTTACCATGTACTCAGTGGACCAGGGTGTTTGCTGCCTATATGGTTCATAGTCCTTTCTAGTGAAACTGTTAGGTGTTGGTGCTAGATGGTTTTCAGTACCAAAGGGGCCATCCTCACCTTGTATTCCAGCACCATTTGCAGCACCAATTGGCTATCTAGGAGAGAGTATAAGACCTGTTTTGCAGACATAAGGAACTCCAGTCACTCCATTGCATTATCCCTAAAAGATAGCCCTCCTTTGAGGTCATAAATTGAGCAAGGCTCAGTATTCCAGATACACACATAGTAGCATCTATGTTTATTTCTTTCCAAAGTTAACTACTTGATTTCTCTTTGACATGCCAGTCACAAGTCACAAACTCTATGTAGCAGTCTAATTTTATATGATCATGACTGTGCAGCTCAAGAGAGCTGATCCTTCTGAATAATGTATTTTAACTCAGTTATTTTGTATTTTATTAAGAGTATTGCAAAGAAACCTGTGCAAAGTCAAACATATATGTGTTTTTTTTAAAATAGGTATGTGAAAAATATTAGCTCAGTTCCACTGGGGACATAATTATCTTCCACTCCCCTCCTCCCTCCCCCCCGGATCCGATTCATTCCTATTGACTTCATTAGTTATGTGTCATTACTATTGCTTCAGCTTCATCAGTTATAACTACAGTGCCCATCTAATAGATTAGAAAAAATGCAAAAGGACTCGTGTTAATATAAACCCATCCAAATCCCAGGCTGTTTCCCCCTCAATAGCCTGAAAAAAGAGAGAGAGAAAGAATAGGCTTTGCAGCTTGTTCAGAAGGCCAGCAAATCAAGGCATTGGTAGGAGTGGAACAAGATTCAAAACAGAGCGCAGCGGCCTATCATTTATACAAAGGTGGTACTAATTGAGCACCTCTGAACTTGTATACTCTGCTATTTCCAGATGACTAGACATTGTGTTCTATGCACAAAGGCTGCATTAAGGTCATTAGTCGAGTAATTTTGAGTTATCTATTACTATCCATCCATTCTATTGTCCTGACAAATTTTCAGGGCTTCCAAAACTCAGAGTACCAAGTACGCAAAGTATCTTGTCAGGATCAAGATATCTAGGACATCTTAGGCCCAGATCCTCACTGGAAATTAAGCACCTAGATACCTTTGAGAATCTGAGCCTTAGTGACCTTAAAGCTACAGTAATATCAAATACAAACCTCTCATAGTTCTGATGCATTTTCCCAACACAAGGCCTTAAGCAGTGCCTTAAGACAGATGTAGAATTCAGTCTTCATTGTTTTCCTTCTCTGGGAAAATGCTACATTTCCATTTCCCCCTATAATCTGTACTGGACAATATAAAGCTCACAGGTGGAAAATGGAGATAGCATAGAGAATCATCTCCAAGTGTACAAACTTTTTCATGAGGTTGTTAGGGCTGGTGTTAGACTTGTTGGGGCTCATGGTTGAAATCCAAGCCCCACTGTCTAGGAACAAGGTTGAAGCCTAAGGACTACAGTCCTGGGTATGGGATTGAAATCCTGGGGCTTTGTCCCCGTCTGCCTGATGTGGAAGGGCTTGGGCTTTCGTTTTGTCCTTCCCCCATCCAAGGTGGGGAGATTTGGATGGGCTCAGGCTTCAGTTCCTGCCTCCTGTGGTCATATAGTAAAGAGGGTCATGGTGAATGAATTTTGAGAACCTTGATCTCTATTTCCTTGGGAGATATGTGTATACTTGTATTTAAGGAACTGCTCAGGGCCCTAAAATGCAAGTATCTCTGAGTCCATATTTTTACTTAAAACATAGCCCAAATACAGAGGAGATCACAAACATTCTCTTGACCATCTAGATAAGGCAGAACAGCATCATGTATTGGTTTCAAATTATCTACAACCTTCCCCCTCCCCCCCAACATTCAGTAACTGCTTCAATAGAATCAAGAAAAAAATTGAATAAAAAGGAACATCTTAACTGGTTAAAAGGCTTTTTTCCCCTCTCAATAGAAAACTGTCCTATGATTGAACTAACATTAGGAATTAGCAGTCTGAACCATGAATGCTCTGGTGAGAGAACTGTATGCCAGGTAGAAGAATATGGATGAATGCTCTTCCCAGCAGAAATTGTCATTTTGATTTGATTGAACTAATGGTATCACAGAAATGGAAATTACCCCAAACTCAACAATAGGGAATTTATTCCTAAAGTATAATGACCCTGGATCACAAAAACAAGTAGAACCCATTATTCAGCTTTCATTCTGCTGCTGGGAACATGAAAGAATTGTGGAATGTCAGCACGCAAACATTAAGCCATCTGAAAATACTGTGGTCTTTTAAATAAATTCATGCTAACTATATCAGAAGCCCCTAGGATGTTTACAACATTCCAAGTCTCCTTTGTGTATCTAGTCTAGTATCTGTACTACTGGTGTATCCCTAGCATGCAGGCTGAAGTTTCAAATTACTGATGAGGTCTTTTGCTTCTTTAAACATGGTATTAAGAGTACCTTAGAGTTCTGAACAATATCATCCCATTTTAGATCTATCCATTCCTCATAATATTGTGCCAGAGTTGGTTAGGTAAACATGACTGACAGACTCCCATCTTTATCCTTTACATGGCTGGAGGTCAGCACTTGTGGAAGGTAATGCTTTTTTAATTAGTTGGTAGGGGATTGAATTTCCTTTGTGTAGATTGCTTGTTGTTTTGCTGTGAGTCAGTATTTGAAGAAGCTACGTCTTTGCCTTCACTATTCAGTGTAACCCAGACAAATGAAGAATAGTCATAAAAGATTCATACTGATGATGTTTATGAAAAGTCAGATCTGTCAAGAAAACAGATTCTTTCACCAGGTGACTGCAAGACTTTGCAGACAAGAAATATAACACAGTTATAAAAGAACAGTTACCAAAGCCAGATCAAAGGAAATGCTCTATACTTTACCATGCACCATTACCAACAGAAAATAAACAGGTAAAAGCTTAGGGTCTAGTCTTAAGAACCTTGTGAGGTAATGGTTTTGCGAACTAAAATTAAAACAATCATCCCAAAAATATCTTGGTTTTGCTCATACACCAAAACAAAAAAACTACATGTATCAGACATTGTCCTGACTAAAATAATTTTAAGATTCCATAGCATGCATTTGACTCAAGGTCTTTAATTATCCAGAATTTCCATTGTATAAATAGTTCATGGCATTGCTTTAAAAGCCTCTACCACAGTTTCAGAGATATATCAGTATATTAGAAATTCAGAGGGGAATACAATATTGATGTCATATATTATATATATATAAATAAGAGAGAGAGAGAGAGAGAGAGAGAGAGAGATTATAGAGGGCCTGTATAGGGATACACTTACATTGGATATACAAGTAAGCAGAGTCACAGCAGAACGTGCATGGATCTGCAGTGTTTTAAACGTGTTCTGTGGTTCAACTGTTTGAGGGACAGAATAAAAGGATAATTTCGGGTGAGGGGTGGCAGAGGCTGACGACACTACAAAAGCTAGAGGTTACCATAGAAGCCCTAGCCAGTTGCCATTGGCTGGACTATTACTAGCAGATGAAACCAGACTGCAGACATCTTCCAAAACAAGGCTCATGGAGGAAACTGAATGAATATTCAATATAAATATATGGGTGCATTTTCAGAAAGATGGTGCTTTCCTTTTTATGTACCAAAGTTTCATCTGCAAATTTCATGGTAACCGAGAATGTGCATCTCCATTCAACGTGGACATCAGGTGCAAAACATAGATTATCTCCACAATTTATTGTCCAGATGCAAACCTGAGGCCATATATTATACCCACACAATGTATGTCCACAAAAAAAAAAAAAAAAAAAAAAAAAAGAGAAGGGGTCTTCCAGCTATGACATGACAGTCCATAGCATATGGGTATGTGCACATTCAGAATATAGTTTTTGTTTTCTCTTTTATAATCTGATTCCATAGGTATTTTTACATGGACTATGGAAACTGTTCTTTGTTTCTACTTAAAGTGATATTTGAAAGCATGTATCTTCAATTTAGAAAGGGGGATAGATGTACATTAAACATCCCTCTTCTTTCCCTCATACAAATTGTTCTAATGGAAGTGTTCTACAATCTGGAAACTCTCTTAGATTTGGTCTTAACTAACAGGAGCCATGGTGCAGAGAACTAAACAAACAAGCAAGCAAGCATTTTTTAAAAGAAAATCTATCAGAATCAAATGAAGTTGAAAATAGTTTGGTTTAAATCAGGCATGTCCAAAGTCCGGCCCGCGGGCCAATTGCGGCCCGTGTTCCAGTTTAATACGGCCCCACAGGTAATTTGGCAATATCTATCTTTTATGGCCCCCAACGAATCCATATGTATTGAGATGAATACATTGTAAAGTCTCAGTTAATGTCAGTTGGTCTAACTCAGTTATAAATATATTTGACACAACATATATACTTGGTGTTATGTTCCTGTTCATATTTTTTGAACTTAAAAGTTGACGGACAACCTTTATTACCAATAATATGTAAAGTACATTACAATGTTCCTGACATATTTCAGCTTCCTGGATTTTTTTTTCATCTGGCCTTCAGATATAAAAGGCAGAGTGATTTAACACCTGTTTAGATTTGTCATCCATGTGACGAAATGAAAAGTATGCCGTTTGCAATAAACTTTGCATAAAATAGTTAATTTGCATTTAATTTTAATGGTTCAAATAATGTCAGGCAAAATGATTGGCCCTCACGCATGTTCACTTCATCAAATCTGGCCCTCTTTGAAAAAAGTTTGGACACCCCTGGTTTAAATCAAACACAGAAGCTTCTCTGAAAAAACTGGAGATGAATCTGAATTTATTTTACCCTTAGCATTACACTGTGTCTCTCTCTGTGGATTTGGCATTTCTAGACAAACTATGTAATGTCCTACTTGTCATGTATAAAACATGAAACAGCTTTCAAGTAATTTAAATTTTTATCCCTTCAAGACTGTGCATCCCCTCTCACTCAAACACACATGCACTAGAATCTACATAGAAATGATTTACTTGTAAGCTATTCAGTTGTAACTTGTATATTTGCGAGAAGGGGAAATAAAGGTAGGTAAATATCTGTGTTTGTGCAGGGGTGAACAGTTCTGCTGAAGATCCCTCATGTGTAGGCCTTTGTTTTCGAAAGGAGAATTAATCACTCGTGAAGCAGTGGGAAAATTGACAACTGTCATGTAACCAGATGTTTGAATTAACAACAACTTTTAGCTTAATACATGATGTGAAATCTTGATGGCTGGAAAATTCACTGTATTGTTGGCATGTTTGTTTTTACCTAATGGTTCTACTCCTATATAGCTGGAAGGTAACTATGTTGTGTTATTACCCAGTATTATCTAGACTATGAGTAATTCTCCTTTCAGCATGAGTTTGCATTGCTACTACATGGTGTCTTTACAATGTATAATAAACATTTTTCTCTTCAAGGTGAGCACAGACTGACATTTTAGACTGCATGCAAGTCACAGGAAAGGATTTTTGCTGGGATTTTTATCCTTGCTTTCACCACTGATTCTAGTTTCACGGGGAGAAAAAGAAAAGTTGTGTTTAGCATTCTATCACATTTAATTGGCCTGTGGAAAATGCAGGGGGTTCACTTAAGATTTATAAACAAATACTCCATTATGTTCCTTATTACTTGGAAGAATACCTGTATAAGTGGTAGCTGTCACATACAATAAGCACTCCCCTCCCTTTCTCCTTATATAATAATCCCAGCATTCAAAAGACTAATCACTACACATTGATCTACAAAGCATCTTATTTCCTCATCAAATTTCCTCGCTGGGCTTAGCCTATGCTTGTCAACTTCTCAGGTCCCTTTTCAATAACTGGTTTATTCTTAGCATCTTGCCAAGAAGCATTCCTAGGAGTAAACCATGGAAGAATGAAGTTCTAATTTCTTTATCTCGCTCTGGGAGAGGTTTCTGCTCATGCTCATGGGAAAGGTCACAGGTAATTTTGGCTGTTGGTTCACTTTGGAGGAGCAGCCACATACCGCACATAGGGGTCCTTTGTCTAAGAATTCAGATGACCACCAAAGATGACAGAAAGAAACTAACTGGCAGTCTAAGCAAGCAGATTCTTTTAACCCAGAGTAATTTGCCCTCATTCAGTTTCAGTTTGAAGTCAAACATATAAAGTCTCCTATTTTCTGGGTTATTTTTCTCAACATCTGTGGGTTTAACTCCAAAACCCATTAAAGCCAATGGGGGAGGGGGGGAGGTTTCTATGGAATTCCCTGGCCTTTAAGGATCAGGCCTGATGATTTTTTTAAAAAAGTAGTAAATGTAGTTCTCATGAAAGATGCTACTGTGATAGCCCTGAGCTCCTTTCCTTAGCCCCAGCAACAAGACCCTTTTTGTTAGAACTAATTGCAACGCTTTTTGGCAGTGTCAAAAACAGAGTTAAAAAACGAGGACTGACCTGACCTCTAATCCCACATGTGGAGCAAGAGCTCTGCTAAAATCATGGAAAGTAACTGGGTTAAACATCCAGCATCTCCAACCTGAACCCCACATGATATAAAAACTGAGGCAACAGGTAAACACATTGACAAATGCACAAACTGTATGTTCCATGGATAAATGCAGACCACAGTTTCCAGTGCAGCCAGTCAAGCATTATTCACTAGCACAACTTGCCTTTATATATTTGAAAACAAATATACCCGATTGCATAAGACAAGGAGAGGAAAGAATAATTTATTTTCCACTTGTAGGGATGACTAAATATACTACTTTGGTGATCTTGGTCATTTTGAGAAGATAAAAATTGTATTTTGTTCCCAGAATTATCTATAGGTGTCTGGTGTTTTATTTATATATTAATAGTCAGACATATAATTCGTGTCCATAAACATATAAAACCAAACATAAATCAATTAATAGATTGTTATACTTCAATGTCAGAAAGGACTGTTATGATTTTCTAGTGTAAAACCTATTATTTAACTCAGATCTTGGGTTTCCCCACAGTAATCCTTCTCTGGCCCCGAATAATTTGTGGTTGAATTAGAGTCTCTCTCAGACAGATATCCAATTTGTATTTCAAGTGATGGAAGATTGAATCATTCCCCTCTTGAAGTCAATGGCAAAACATCCACTGACTTCAAGGGGGAGCAAGGATTTTACCCAGAGAATTTATCACATACTTTAGCTAAACTGGAGTTGTTTAAACGCATTGTTTAAAATATGCAACTTATTTCTAGTTGGAGCTTTGCTATCTTCAAATTCCAGCCACTGTACCTTGTGCCTCTGTCTTCTCAATGAAAGAGCTCCCAGTACTAGATGACTTCCTTCTCACTTACCTCACAAGCTTCTAATCTTGTATGAACACTCATATTTCACAAGTTAGATTTAAATTTGGCAAATGTGCTCTCCCACCTCTGCACAAAATCACTAGATTTAACTCAGACATTAAAAACTGCTAGTGAAAAGTAGTGTCCTTTTTTAATTCTTTTGTCCTTCCATCTTTTAGCTTACCCTACTGGCTCTTACTACATTTAAAATGCAGAGCTGCAGTGGGCCTGGCTCTATAGAACCTGTCCTCCTCTCCCCCCTCCCCCCGCGCCTCTGCAGTTTAAATGTATTAGGAGCAGGGCACCCTGCACGCTGAGATCCTACTACATTTAAACTGCAGAGACTTGTTGACTAATCGTGTAGTCGACTCAGTTACCTGCCTCTTAACAATCCTTAATTGGCCATGGACCTCCATTCCTGATGCGGACTTGGACACCACTTCTGGTAGCTCCCATTGGCCAGGAACAGTGATTGGTGACCAACAGGAACTGCAAGCAGCCATACCTGCAAGATGGGCAGCTAAATGGAGCTCAGGCAGTCCATCAGGGGCTCATCCTGGTGAGTCACACTTCTTGCCCATGCCAGAATTAGAACCTGTTTTGTACAGCATTAAACAAGCACATGCCCACTGCTACATCAACAGTGCCAGGCCAATGTAGCCAGTGGTTGGAAGACCCCAGTATTGTACATTTATTCACAGTGGGTGAACTTTTTCAGTGCAAGTGTGGGATGGGTGATACCATGAAAACATTTTGGACACTGATCTACTTAAAGGGTAATGACGGTGCATGCTTTACTTCACGCAGGACTGGGGGAAAAAGAGCTATGCAGAGAGACAGAACATCTACTGCACAGCACAAGATCAGTCTCACTGTTCTCTTATGCTTATCTCCTTCTCAGGTTACTGTATTTTCTGTCCCCCTTCATTCCATTGGAGCAACACGGAGATAATATGTGGCCCAAATCCAGGCAATCATTTCTGAGTAATTAGTTTAGGTACTGCACACCCAACCTGTGCTTTTTCAAGTAGGTATCAAGTGGGTCAAGTTACCTGACTACTTTCCTGTATTTAGATGCTGTGCTGCATGTTTAGTCTAAGCTCATCTCCCGCTATGGACAAAACCTAATTAATTGTATTAGCTGCTCTTAGATGTGCTTTTCACTAAAACTAGCTGTCTCTGTACTTCTCCCTCGCTCCCCAGTGCTAGGTGGGATGTACACTTGTTGTTCCCCTCCTCAATGTCTTCCTATGCTGCAAAGC
Organism: Pelodiscus sinensis; assembly: GCF_049634645.1. Classification (NCBI taxonomy): domain Eukaryota; kingdom Metazoa; phylum Chordata; order Testudines; family Trionychidae; genus Pelodiscus; species Pelodiscus sinensis. Next base: position 94,948,428 of record NC_134713.1, on the reverse strand, counting down.
ATGACTTTAGCACAGCCCAGGAGCAAAATTTTCAATTATAGTCATCTCAAAGGCTGACAATTCTGAGGTTACCAATATTTCCTTTCATTTCTTTGTGTAGCTAGAAAAACAACAACGACTCGGTGAATGAACAGTTTTTTAAACTCAGAAACCATGAGCACAAGTTATTCTAGAATATATATTTCAGGTGGCCAATCAGATTTTCAAAGACACCGCTGGTAATTACGGACTTAGTTCCAATAGGCTTACAATGGGAATTATATGCCTATTATTTGTGCTTGGGAAAATCTCCCCGTCTTGAAGGGAGATCCTTGAATGACAACTGCTATTCAAGTACAAACCATAGTTATTACTATGATGTCCCATTCACGATCAAAGGCCATGATGTGGCAACATTGCCTTTAAACTGGAGTGCTCTCTCCCAGGACTTGGTAACTTCCTTTTACCATGGCCTTTGTGTCATTCATTCCTTTTCCTCCCTGTGGCTTATGCCCTACAGAGAGCACAAGCATCAGCATGGCTGGCTGTTTCACACTTGCCTGCCAAAGTACTTTATTCTTGACCTGGAGGAACCACCATTAAGGGAGAGAGTTGCAGTTTAGCCTCCATTTTGATTCTCTCCTTAGCTCCTCTGCTGTGCCCATGAATAAGGCTGCTACTTAGTACCAGCTGTGAAGATAGATATCCCACCAGAAACTGGCCTGACACCTTTCACTGTTTCACAGAACCAAGGAATAGCTGTCAGATAAAGACAAACTTTCAGTCAAGATTAATCTGGGTCAGATTCCCATTGGCAAATGCAAGGCGAATGGCTTCAGTATTCCATTACCAATTCCCCTGAGCCATCCAGTCTCCCAAGGTGAAACTTCGGAGACATGTTTAAGAGGCTATATTATGCATCGATTGTTTTTATTTATTTTAGCGGGTAGTCCGTAAAGACTGTTTGGCTGCAGATGTCCACTGACTTTCAGGTGAGCACACATTCCAAGGCTAGTTCAACTCAAGCATAAATGTTGGAGTCACTGTTTGTAGTGCTAGAAATTACAAAACATACCAGTTACTTGTTCCTATTTCACCTGACTGATTAGCATTGCAATCAGTGCACCAAGGAATTTGAAAAACATCAGTTACCCGGATCAGAGAACAGCATAACCCCAAGCTGTGGGTAAGTTTCAAACAGCTGAAATGTAATTATCTTTAAAAAAAATGCTTCAAGGCAAAAAAAGAGTCTAATATGTTTGTAATTAGAGCATGATTCATATTTGCAATATGAGATATAAATCAAAACACAAGAGTAAACTATGTTAACACTATACTAATCAATGGGAATGTTTATCATTTCAACACTTCATGTTTTTCTAATTATTACAAATAGGACCACAAATTCAGAACTGGCATACATTGATGTTGTTCCTTTGCAGTCAAGGAAGCTATGAAGAAGATTTAAAACAGTCAAAGCTCTGATCCATAATCTTTTCTTGACAAGATTGCTGTCACTGTGTTACTCCAATTTTATACCTGTATAATGAGATCAATGTAGTTATAGAACTGTAAAACTGGAGTAGAGCAGTGGTGAATCAAACTCTAGGCCATATTAAGCGCTGTAAACATTTTAATTCAACTGCAAATCAGATATTATACGAAAGTATAGTATTACTGGCAAGACATCACTCCTTTCTTATTAAGGGATCCTCAGAATTTAGTTTAGACTGCCCAACTGGTCCTACATTTATCTTTTGTTTATAGGCACCACAGTATCTTTTGGCTAGGTTCCAATAGCTCTGTCACTCCAGTAAATATTATTTTGTTGTCTGTACTGTGTGTGTTGAACAATCAGATTCCTGCCCCAAAACACTTAAAAGGCATAAGTGAAAATAATACTGCATACAACCAAAAAGAAGAACATATGGGGACCATAGGCAGATATTTACTGCATTTGACAGTACCTCTTTACTTATTTAACTTGACCATACCCTTTTTTTAATGAAACACAGGCATGAGCCCAAACCACAGATCTGGAGGAGGGGGTTCAAGAAGACCTTAATTGTAAACTGAAACCTAAGATTTAAAAATTTTAAATTGATATCTGTTGATTTGTGTGTTTTAGTATTGCCAACCCCAACAATACAATAATCGTGAATTGAATCCTCTTTTAAAAAACGGTAAGTTCGGCTTTCAAATCATGAGATGGGTTTGTTTGTTTTTAAACAGCTAATATATTTTGGATTCTTTTTATTTGCATTATACTTTGAGCCCAACTGCATCTTGTATCACGTTTTTAAACCTCTTCTCCAGAACCATGAAGTCTAGAAATTTACTTTTTCTTCCTAATGAGGTCTGAGATGCCATGTAATTGCTTGACTCCACCAATTGGGGCTTTAATGCAATCAACACATATTGCAAGACTAAATTTGTAAGGGTTGAACCACCGTAAATCTTTCCCACGTTTCACAAACACTTGACAGAGGCTTTGGTGTTAACCTTTTTGAAGCCACAGAGCCAAATCCTGCTCTGACATTGGCCTTGTGCAATGGGATTGTAAGAGACTGAAGCTCAACCACCACTGGGCCTATAATTATCTGCACATTTTCAATTTCAAACAAATTGCAAGTTTTTCATTTTTTATCAGATAACATTTAGTTTGGACAAACACCTAAGGAACAAAGAAGAACACCTGTATCCTAGCAAAATGAGTCAGACAAGTTTATGCCCCACTGGGCTGGATTTTAGCCAACATAATCCTTTGACAGAGTCCTTGTTATGTTAGAAAGCAGTCACCTTGCCTTGCCATCACAAAGCCTACGTACTCTTCCCTCCATCCCCCAACAACTGCTGCAGCCAGCTGCTGTAGAAGATAGGCAGCTGGAAACAATTCTGTCTGCCAGTGTAATCAGAAAAAGAGGAGCAAAGAGGTGAGCCAACGGGGGGACAGCTCTACAGACCCAGAAGACATGTGGCCTCAGGTGGAAGGAGCAGGTGCAAGTGCCACCAGCCCTCAGTGCAATACCTACCCCTAGCCTCCAAGCCAGGTGGCATGCCCAGCACAGTGCTCCAGCAGCAATTTAAAGGGCCCAGGGCTCTGGCTACTGCCACTGCCTCAGTGGCAGTGGCTGGGAGCCACAGGCCCCTTTAAATCTCTGAGCCCAGGGTAACTGCTCCCTTTGCCCTCCTCCCCCGCCAACCATTGGCAGGCCTGAGTGAACACAGCCCCAAATTCTGCTGAGAGTTAAAGAAGGGAACACAAGCAGACTTAGCAGGCACAGTTTGCACCTCTAACAGGAAACCAAGCTGAAGTGCCGCTGAAAATTTAGTCCTAAATATAACTCCTGTAAAATCAGGCAGACTTATTTGGAAGAAAAATGGCTTTTCACATTAAATTTGTCGTAGATTTTTTTTTTTTAGCTTTTGAAATGTTAGAAAAAATTTAAAAGGAAAAATCATTTTAACCTCCCTACTAAAAATATAATATTTTTGCTACTAGCTGTATGTAGTAACCAAGTTGTTTAAAAAGCTTCGCTCTGTCAGCTAATAGAAAAAGCAGCTCAACATCATTACCTGAGAAATAACACTGACCATCATGCACTAAATGCTAAATGAACTCCATGCATTTAGTTAACTTTCAGAAACTGTATATCCTACAAACAAGATGTGTTTGAAGCAAAAACAAAAAAAATGAATTTTATGGATGTGGATAATTGCAGAATAACAACAAGATAATTAAACTAAGGGCTCAGTAGGAAAATGATGGTGTTGCTATATCTGGAGCAGAACACACACACAAATGTTAGAAGACTGCACAACTTAATGAAAAAAAATGGAAAATCCCACTGATGGGAAGAAATGGATTACAAAGTGATCTGATCAGCAAGTCTAGGTAATACACATCAAAATAGATTGATAAAGTACCCTAGGTTGTAGCCTAACCAATGAAAATTAGCTGTGGGAAATCCAAATCTCAACAGTGACATTTAGAATACCAGGAGTAGAATTGTTATTTTTTACTTTTATAATTTGTTGAGCACTGTAAGGGTTTGTGATTCATGGCTATGGCACCTCCTGCTGGTATATCTGTAAATTAGCTCTTCTAGCCCTGAAGAGACCCCTGTTGGCTCGTGTCTCACCCTCAGTTATCTGTTGTCTCTACCACTACAGGCCCTGTGTCCCTCCCAGCTCACAGTGCCCCTTTCCCTCTGTGTACACCTTGTGGCTGTTCCCCATACTCGGGGTCATTCCCTCCCAGGGAACCCCAAAACTTGGGAGCAAACTGCAGTCTGAAATGGCCACTCATTGGCGGGAGGGGGGGTGTAGATCTACTGCCCTGGCAACTTTCTTGCAAGTAGGAATAAGAGATCCTCTGGAAAAGGGCTTTATTCCGGAGGATCGCGCCAGTCTGGACGCTCTTTTCCAGCTTTTCCCCAAGCCGGGAAAAAAGCGGTGGCCATGTTTATTTAAATTCCGCGGGGGATATTTAAATCCCCCACGGATTTCCCTATTCCAAAGTTAGAAATTAGCATGCCTCTTCCGAAGAAGGGGCCAGTCTAGACGTAGCCGCTATGTCTATCCTGTCCACCTATGCCCAACAGTGGGCCTTTTCCACTGCCTCCAGCTGTACATGCAGGCCAAACTCCTCTGGACCCTCTACCTTCAGGGGCTGGGTCCACACAGTAGCCCACTATAACACTGTGGTATTTGTCCCAAAAATCAATCCTGGAAGAGTTAAAATTTGTAAGAAGAAAACCTAACTGTTTTGAGGTTTCACAACACATGACCAGTAAGTAGCAACCACACAACCAGTAAGTAGCAAAATGTCACATGTATTCATCAAATTAAAAAATTTTAGAACCCTAGATCTTAAAAATCCCATTAAGCTATATCTACACTGCAGGTTTCTTGTGCAAAAAGTTTTTTGTGGAGGAGATCTTCTGTAAAAACTTCTTGTACAAGAGCACGTCCACACTGCAAAAGTGCATCAGAAAAGCGATGTGCTTTTGCTCAAGAAAGCGTCCAGACTGCATGTATGCTCTTTCGGAACAGCCATTAACAGAATTACCACCAGGGCACTTGGGCTTCTTCTGATAGGATTTTTTTTGTGCAAAAAAAAAAAAAAAAAAAATCCTGTTTCCCATCCCCACACACCTCATAGAAAAAGGAAAACCTATACCACAAAAATCACTCTGTTCTGTCAATTCACTGTAAATTTTCTTGCGCAAAAACGTGCTTCGGGTATGGACATTGTGGGGGTTTTGCTCAAAAATGACTTTTTGTGCAAAAACCCTGTAGTTTAGATGTAGCCATAGGGAGGAAATCCTGTTGCAATTTTATCTTACACTACCCTTTGAAAATTTTAATAAAAATTTAACTCTGTATCAAGACTGAGGCTTTCAAAGGACTGAAAGTTACAAATTAGGTGCCCAACTTTGGATGCCTTTACACTCCCTTGAAAAAAAATCAAGACAAATGTATAAATGTCCTTAGTATTTCTTCCTTTCATAACATTGTGCAACAATAATATGCTATTGGAAAAAAATTCGTAGCACCTTTTGTTTATCTTGCGTCGTTTCCCCATAAGTCAGCCTATATTTGAAAAAAAAATCCTATTTTTGTCTATGTGTATGTGTGACGGGGCGCGCCTCCCCCACACCCCGTCCGGCGGCCCGCCCCGCACTCAGCCCGCAGTCGCGCTGTCCCTCCTGGGCGCCACCCAGGGAGCGCGGCGGCACTGCGGGGCCTGTTCCCTGGCCGCGGCCCGGATAACGGGCGGCGCGGCGGAGGCGGGGCTACGCCCGGACAGCAGCGTAGGGCGGGGGCGGAGCCCCGGCGACGTGACGGCTGACGTCGCCGGGCGCGCGCACGCACGGCAGGGGCGGAGCCTGGTGACGTGGCGCGTTGCGTCGCCCGGGCCGGACGCCGGCGGGGGATTCAAAAGGGGAAAGGAGCAGAAGGAAAGGGGGAGAGCCCGGAGGAGCGAGGAGGAGAGGAGGGAGTCGGAGAGCGAGTGAAGGAGGAAGGAGCGGACAAGGGGGAGAGAGCGGAGGCGGGAGAAAGAGCGGAGGAGGAGAGGAGAGGAGGACACAGGAGGAAGGAGGCACAGGGCACTGGAGGAGCAGCACACAACACGAGGAGGAGGGGAACGGAGGAGCACAAGTGGTGAGGGGAACGTCAAAAAGGGGGCAAACAGATTCACGGCGGGGAGCAGGACGGGCTCCCGCGTTACACGTGGTGGAGAATGTGGGCACTGAACTCTAGATAAAAGCGCACAACCCCAAACAACTCACCAAAAAAAAAAAAAAAAAAAAAAAAAAGGAAAAAAAAAAAAAAACCACGGGTGGAGGAGGTTACGGTGTAACAGGACGCACAGCCGAGTAGAACCGCGACTGAGCGTAACGAGGAGCCATGGACGCGGCCGACGTGTTCAAATGGCTGACGGACAATCAACACCAGCAGCAACAACAGCAGACGGCCCTCCTCCAGCAGTTGGCCACGCAACACCGGGAGCAGCAGGCCCAATTACTACGTGACGTGACGGAGCAGTTCCGGACGCAACAGGACCACTGGGTGAGGCAGTGGGAAAATGCGGGCCGGGGGCCAGCCCCAGCGGTCGTGGGGGAAGGGGCGGAGGGTGGGGCCCTAGCCCAGCTCCCCGTAAGATTGACTAAAATGGGCCCTGCCGACGATCCCGAGGCCTTTCTGGTCACCTTTGAAAGAGTAGCCACAGCCGCCCGGTGGCCAGAACAACATTGGGCTACGCTACTAGCTCCGTACCTTACCGGCCCAGCTCAGCTGGCCTATCGGAGTCTAGATCCACGAGATGCCCTACATTATTACAAAGTGAAAGAGGCAGTCCTGGACCAGCTAGGGGTCACCCCCGAGACCTATAGACAGCGGTTCCGGCAAGAAAAATACACCCCGGGGGCCCGCCCGCGAGCCGTGGCACAACGGCTCAGGGAGGCGTGTTGGCGCTGGTTAGAACCCGAGCAGCGGTCAGGACCCCAGGTAGCGGAGACGGTGGTCCTGGAGCAGTTTATACACATCCTTCCGGGCGAGGGGCAGCGGTGGGTGAGACGGCACCACCCTACGTCTCTGGCCGACGCGGTAACCCTAATGGAGGACTATATGTCGGCCGAGGGGGGCCGGGAAGGACCCGGGTCACGAGGGGAACACTACAGCAGGGCAGCAAGAGAGACCAGACCCCCGCCCCGGCAAGGGGAGACGAGGGGACCGGGTGCCCCCCCCAGCCCCGGCCGCGGTGGCAGACGCCTAGCGCCGGTGTGGAGCCGCCCTGTGAGGGAGGAGCCAATTCCCCGCCCAGCTGCCCAGGAAGAGCGGAAGATCAACCCACCCCCGGCACGGGGTCCCGGGGGAGCGTGCTACCAATGCGGCCAAGAGGGACACTTCAAGCGGGACTGCCCGCTGATGGACTGCTCCTTCACGCAGGTAATGACAGGGCAGAGCAGGTCGGGGCCCCAACCCGCGGGAAGGATATTACGTCAGGTGGAGGTAGAGGGCCAGGTAGTCACCGCCCTCGTGGACTCAGGTTGCGGCCAGACCCTGGTCCGGGCCGACCTAGTCTCCCCCAGGGAGCCCCGGGGGCCCCCCGTGTTCGTCCAATGCATACACGGACGCGTCGAGCCATACCCCACGGTCTGGGTGCGCTTGAAGGATGGGGGCTCGGAAGGGAGGGCCTACGTCGCCCTTGTACCGGGACTAATATATCCCGTGCTCCTTGGAAGAGACTGGAGCGGGTTCGGGCAGGCCCTCCGGGAGTGGCAGGGAGATCAAGCCGCCTTGGCCGGGGAGGATACAGAGGCCCCAACGAGGGAGCCGGGAACTAGGGCCGGGGAGGACCCGACCGACATAGAGGGTGAGTGGTCCCCCGACTTCGTCCGGGAACAGAGGGAGGACCCCCTCCTGCAGCAAGCATGGGAGAACGCAACCACCGGGGCAGAGGGAGAAAGGGGCTACCCACGCTTCGAGATCCAAGACAACCGCCTATACAGGATCACGGAGGGACGAGAGGACGGGGAGGTGATCACGCAGCTGGTCGTACCAAAGCTACATCACAGGCGGCTGTTGGACCTGGCCCACAGCAACCCCTGGGGCGGGCACCTAGGGTATGAGAAGACGGTGCAGCGCCTACTGCAGCGGTTCTATTGGCCTGGCATATACCGGGCGGCTAAAGACTTTTGCGAATCTTGCCCGGAATGCCAGAGAATGGGACCAGGGAGGGTAACCAAGGCCCCGCTCGTGGCAATGCCGGTGATAGATGTCCCATTCCAGAGGATCGCCATGGACCTGGTAGGACCCTTGGAGCGGACGAAGAACCGGTACCAGTATATCCTCGTGGTAGTGGACTACGCAACCCGCTACCCCGAGGCCGTACCCCTTCGGAACGCTACCGCCCCCACGCTCGCGAACGAACTGATTAAGATCTTCTCACGAGTAGGCATACCAGGAGAAATCCTCACCGACCAAGGGACGAACTTTACCTCGGCGCTCATGAGGGAACTGTGCCGCCTGCTGAGGGTAAAGACCTTGAGGACATCGGTCTACCACCCGCAAACCGACGGGCTCGTGGAGCGGTTCAATCGGACACTCAAGGGAATGCTCCGGAAATTCGTGGAAGAGGAACCTAAAGAGTGGGACCGAGCCCTGCCGGCACTCCTGTTCGCAATAAGGGAAGTACCCCAAGCCTCCACAGGGTTCTCCCCGTTCGAGCTCCTGTATGGTAGGCAGCCCAGGGGGATCCTGGATATAGTGAGAGAGGCCTGGGAGGCGCAGGAGACCCGAGTACAAGGGACAGTACAGTACGTCCTGAGGCTCAGAGAAAGGCTACGTCGGGTAGGCGAGTTCGCCAAACGCAACCTGGAGGAGGCGCAGGGGAAGCAGGCCCGCTACTATAACCAGAATGCCCGGTTGCGCACCTTTCAGCCCGGGGATAGGGTTCTCCTCCTGTTGCCCGAACAATCCTCAAAACTGTTAGCTAGTTGGCAGGGCCCCTTCGAGGTGATCAGGAGAGTCGGGGACGTGAACTATGAGATTAGGATGCCCGGGAAACGGAAGACAACCAACATTTATCACGTCAACCTGCTTAAAGCATGGCGGGCCCGGGAGGCCCTGGCGGGGTGGGGCTCAGGACCGAGGGAAGGCGAGGTGGCCGCACGGCCCCACCTGGGCCTAGGCCTCACACCAGGGCAGAGCAGGGGACTACAAGAAACCTTGGGGAGGTTCTCTCAGGTCCTGACAGAGACGCCAGGACGGACCGACCTGGTCCAGCACCCCATCGTGACCACACCCGGTCGCCCCGTGAGGGAGCCGGTCAGGCCACTGCCCAGGAAACTGTGGGGGACGGTACGTGACGAAGTGGACAAGATGCTGCGGTGGGAGGTGATCGAAGAATCCCGCAGCGCGTGGAGAAGTCCCATCGTACTGGTCCCTAAGAAGGATGGCACCACCCGATTCTGCATTGATTTCAGGAAGGTCAACGCGGTGTCTGTGTTCGATGCCTACCCAATGCCGAGGATAGATGAGTTGTTGGAGCGGCTGGGGAATGCCCGATACTTGTCCACGATCGACCTATCGAAAGGGTACTGGCAAATCCCACTGACGGAGGAGGCCCGCGAGAAAACCGCATTCTCCACGCCGTTCGGCCTGTACCAATTCAAACGAATGCCCTTCGGCCTCCATGGCGCCGCTGCCACGTTCCAGAGGCTAATGGACCAAGTGCTCCGGCCTCACGGGGCATACGCAGCGGCCTATATCGACGATATAGTCATCTTCAGCGCAACTTGGACCGAGCACCTGCGGCAAATAGAGGCGGTGTTATCCTCCCTTCAGGAAGCCGGGCTCACCGCTAACCCCGCGAAGTGTCAGTTTGGCCAGCGGGAGGTGTCGTACTTGGGGTACACGGTGGGGGGAGGACAGATACGGCCCCAAATCGGGAAGATGGAGGCATTGCGAAATTATCCCCCCCCGAGCACGAAGCGCCAGGTCCGGCAGTTTTTGGGACTCGCCAGTTATTACAGACGTTTTGTGCCCGACTTCGCGTCCGTGGCGGCCCCATTGACGGACCTAACCAGGAACGCGGCCCCTAAGAGGGTGCGATGGGACCCCGGGTGCGCCCAGGCCTTTGAGACTCTAAAGCAGAGGCTAACTCAAGCCCCCGTACTGGCGCAGCCTGACTTTTCCCGCCCATTCATTTTGCAGACGGACGCCTCCGAGCGCGGGCTCGGTGCGGTATTATCCCAGGGGGAAGGAGAGGAAGAACACCCTATAGTATATGTTAGCCGCAAGCTACTCCCGCGGGAGCAGCAGTATTCAACGATAGAAAAAGAGGCTTTGGCGGTTAAGTGGGCTGTTGACATGTTACGGTACTATCTCCTAGGCAGTACGTTCACGGTGGTGACCGACCACGCACCCCTCCGGTGGCTCCAGGCTATGAAAGACGCCAATCCCCGCATCCAGAGGTGGTACCTGGCGCTGCAGCCCTACCGGTTCAAAGTGAGCCACCGGGCAGGGAAAGACCACGGGAACGCAGACTTTTTCTCCAGGATACCCGAGGAGACCCCAGAGACACGAGGGGAGGAGCGGGCAAACCTGGAGGGGGAGGTGTGTGACGGGGCGCGCCTCCCCCACACCCCGTCCGGCGGCCCGCCCCGCACTCAGCCCGCAGTCGCGCTGTCCCTCCTGGGCGCCACCCAGGGAGCGCGGCGGCACTGCGGGGCCTGTTCCCTGGCCGCGGCCCGGATAACGGGCGGCGCGGCGGAGGCGGGGCTACGCCCGGACAGCAGCGTAGGGCGGGGGCGGAGCCCCGGCGACGTGACGGCTGACGTCGCCGGGCGCGCGCACGCACGGCAGGGGCGGAGCCTGGTGACGTGGCGCGTTGCGTCGCCCGGGCCGGACGCCGGCGGGGGATTCAAAAGGGGAAAGGAGCAGAAGGAAAGGGGGAGAGCCCGGAGGAGCGAGGAGGAGAGGAGGGAGTCGGAGAGCGAGTGAAGGAGGAAGGAGCGGACAAGGGGGAGAGAGCGGAGGCGGGAGAAAGAGCGGAGGAGGAGAGGAGAGGAGGACACAGGAGGAAGGAGGCACAGGGCACTGGAGGAGCGGCACACAACACGAGGAGGAGGGGAACGGAGGAGCACAAGTGGTGAGGGGAACGTCAAAAAGGGGGCAAACAGATTCACGGCGGGGAGCAGGACGGGCTCCCGCGTTACAGTATGTAATACAGAGCACCTGTTGGGTTCAGTGCTGTTTTAAACAGATCAAAATTCATATACTCAACCTGGAAAGAGAAAGAAACAGGAATGTTTTGGAATGAATTCAGCTATTCTTCTGGCAACCACACAGTTCTTGCTTCTACAGCTTCCTGTTCCTACTGTCTTGATTGTTTTGTCTAATGCCTCCTTCTTAAACAAGTCATCATCAGCCCAGTATTAATATCACTCTTTTCTTTCTTTGTAAGTCAGGGGAAAGTAGTGTTACCACCTTTGACATGCATTCATCCTCTCTCCACAAGCAAGCCTACTGCAAACCCCACACTCCAACCAGAAGGCAACTCTGCAACACCCTCCCCCGCAGCCACGTATAGTATCTAGGGACAGATCACATATTGATGAGATGGATAATATCGCTTGTCTCCTCATTCTTGCCACATGACTCAAACCCTTTCTTGCACACATGCACTGTTTGCACATTGATGGGTGGACAGCTGCTCTGTTTTCAAGTTTTTAATCTGTTGTCACTTAAACTGCCGTTGTAGGAACGTTTCAACCTCTTTAGCTGAACACAGCAACTTCTAACATTGGATATACTTGTGTACTGTGGTGATAATGCAAGACTGTAGATCCATGTTGAAAATAGACAGCAGATTAAATTATTTTTCTGGTCAAATAATGGCTAGAATGGTTAAGAAGCCAGCAGGTGCAGTCTTTTAGCAACACACTGGCCACAGCTGATTCTGCCAGGGGATGCCGGATTGATTACACTTCCGGGTTAGTAGGCATGGAGCTAGCTTTAACTTGACCCAGCAGCCCCTCAAGCTCATTGGCTGCTCAACTTTCTCTATCCCTGTAAGTTGTGATTGGTTCTGTTTCCTGTTCCTGCCCAGACTACTCTGCTTCATTTCCTGTCTTTATCCATCCTTAACTGCAGGCTCTGCATCCCAACCACCTTCTTGGCCCATTCATTGGCTCCGGCATTCAGCTGCTCATCCCTGACTCTGATGTTTAGTGCTGCTCTTGACTACACCAGCAGGTGTCCCATTGTCCAGGTTCTTGCCACTAGCTTGGCACTGCTCTAACCTCCAGGCCTGGCCAACCCCATATCTCCAACCATTAAGCCCTACCACCCTGAACCCAGTTGTAATCCTGTCAAGATCTCACCAGCATCATTTACTTTTATTTTGACGAGTGCAAGTTTGCAGATCATCATTACTAAATATACATTGGTTAATTCTGCGTAGTTGCTATTACCAATTAGCAAAACTCAGGCAGAGCAGTCAGGAAACTTGGGATCTAATCCTCTGAACACTGATACACATGATAAATTTATCACAACTTAGTAATCATGCTAATACTCACGTGTGTAAAGCTGCCTACTTGCACAAGTGTTTGCAGTATAACTGTCACTTGTGTTGTTCATAGCAATGTGACATTTCCATTGAACACTTCCAAGCCTTTTCACCACTTGCATTTTTAACATAATTCTAAGCATACAAAAGTTTACATTATTCCAATCGTTACCCAGTTTTCACATACATAAGCTAGGTCATGGTATTTTGCTCTGTACTTCTTTTTTAATTAGTTTTGCTGACCAGGGACCCACTGTTGTTGAAACAGATGTTGCAGCCCAATAATAGCTCTCAGCTGCCAAAAGCAAAATATGGAACTCAGCCCTGGCCATGCAGAACAAATGACTGTAATGAAGGGCAAGCATAATCTAAACAATAGGGAAACTTGACATCCATGTGTATTTATCTGCTTTATCATATATTGCATCTTTTCTTAAGTGTGCCTTCCTGTTTATTTTAGAAATATTCAGAATACAATAAAAGAGTGAATCTCCTTTATATAATAAAATATAACTCAGATTGGGAGAAATCCCGGATGATAGGAAAAAGGCAATTGTAGTGCCCATATTTTAAAAAAGGAAGAAGGATGATCCAGGGAACTACAGACCCATCAGCCTTACCTCGGTCCCTGAAAAAATCATGGAGGGGATCCTCAAGGAATCCATTTTGAAGCATTTGGAAGAGGGGAAAGTGATCAGGAAAAGTCAACATGGATTCAGGAAGGACAAGTCATGCCTGACCAATCTGATTAGCTTCTATGATGAGGTAACTGGCTCTGTGGCTATGGGAAAGTCAGTGGATGTGATATACCTTGATTTTAGCAAAGCTTTTGATACGGTCTTTCACAATATTTCTGCTAGCAAGTTAAGGGAATATGGATTGGATAAATGGACTATAAGATGGCTAGAAAGCTGGCTAGACTGTCGGGCCCAACGGGTAGTGATCAACGGTTCGATGTCAGGTTGGCGGTTGGTTTCTAACGGAGTGCCCCAACAATATGTTCTAGGACTGGCTTTGTTTAACATCTTTATAAAATTACTTGGATGAGGGGATGGATTGCACCCTCAGCAAGTTCGCAGATGACACTAAGCTAGGGTTGAGGTAGATACACTGGAGGGCAAGGATAGGGTCCAGAGTGACCTGGACAGATTAGAGGATTGGGCCAAAAGAAATCTGATGAGGTGCAAAAAGGACAAGTGCAGAGTCCTGCATTTGGAACGGAAGAATCCAAGCATTGTTACAGGTTGGGGACAGAATGGCTAAGTAGCAGTTCTGCAGAAAAGGACCTGGGGATTATAGTGGATAAGAATCTGGATATGAGTCAACAGTGTGCCCTTGTAGCCAAGAAGGCTAATGGTATATTAGGGTGCATTAGGAGGAGCATTGCCAGCAGATCCAGAGAAGTGATTATTCCCCTTTATTCGGCTCTGGAGAGGCCACATCTGGAGTATTGTGTCCAGTTCTAGGCCCCCCACTATGGAAAGGATGTGGACATGTGGGTCCAGTGGAAGGCGACCATGGAGCACATGACCTATGAGGGATTTCGGTTTGTTTAGTCTGCAGAAGAGAAGAGTGAGGGGGGATTTGATAGCAGCCTTCAACTTCCTGAAGGAGGTTCCAAAGAGGATGGAGAAAGGCTGTTCACAGTAGTGACAGATGGCAGAACAAGGAGCAATGGTCTCAAGTTACAGTGGGAGAGGTCTAGGTTGGATATTAGGAAAAACTAGGAGGGTGGTGAAGTACTGGAATGGATTACCTAGGGAGGTGGTGGAATCTCCATCCCTAGAGGTTTTTAAGTCTCGGCTTAAAGCCCTGGCTGGGTAGATTTAGTTGGGATTGGACTTGCCTTGGACAGGGGGCTGGACTTGATGACCTTCTGAGGTCTCTTCCAGTTCTATGATTCTATGAATAATAGATCTATAATTACCATTTATCTGCTTACTGGCTCTTCTGAACTAAATGTTTGTAACTGAATCTCTGTGTTCTGCTCAAAGTAGGACCAACAGCTTTTACTATTCCTGTTTACTAGCTATGAGTTATTGACTTCCATATGAACACTGTTGGGCTCTTCTTCTGAAGGATGATGTCAGAGGGTCTGTGGGCTACTCACCAAAACAGGGATAGAGCCAGTTTGGGCAGGTGCAGGTGGATGCTGTTGTAGGGCCAACTGGCAAGAGCTTGCTGAAAGCCTGAGGCAGGAGACAGAGCCGGCTGGGAGCCTTGTCAGTTTCTAACACCACGGGGCAGTGGGAGAGCTCCCAGCCAAATGGTGGTGTTACCCAAACCACCTCAATACTCTTTCTGTTGGATTAAATAGCTGCCCCACTATGAGGAGGTGGAAGGGAGAAATCAAGGTGTTGTCTGACTCAGTCCTGGCTCGTGGATTGGCTGCTGCAGCAAACCTGAAAGATGAGTCATCACAGGCTGAGGGATAAGTCATCACAATCACTGGCTGAGAGACTCTCACAAAGACTGATCCAGTGAGATGTGCAATAGGAGCATCCACTAATGTCAATGGTAGAACCTGTGAGAAGAAAATTCTGTCTAGTGTTAAAAATGAGAAGTCCTATGGCACCTTTTATTGGAACATAAGCTTTCGTGGGCAAAGACCCACTCTGTCAAATGCACAAAGTGAGTCTTTGCTCACGAAAGCTTATGCTCCAATAAATCTGTTAGTCTAGAAGGTGCCACAGGACTTCTCATTGTTTATGCAGATTCAGACTAACACAGCTACTCCTCTGACACTGTATAGTGTTGCAAACAAGACAAGTTTTGGCTCATTCTCATCTTTGAAAGTGTTCCACAGCTTGGGGCAACAAAGGGAGGTCATCATCCATTGGTTCCCATTCACTTGACCCTGAAATATCATCGCTCTCAGCTAGAAACCACCGCAGGCAAAAAACAGGACAATTCCAGACACAAAGAAACTGGCATTTAGCATCAATTGATGTAAAGCCAGCATGGGTGTAGTACTGGAAAGGACAGATTATAAGAGTTTTATGCTGAGATACTGATGTGAAAGCATTGGAGCTATACTGATTTACACCATAGTTTGAGGTGCTCTCTCGTTGTTCTGTAGATATGTAGTCTAAAGTGACTATATAACTCCCTCATTACGACTGTAAGACGCTATCTAATTTTCTGTGCACTAGCATCACTTTAGTTATTACAGTTTTACATTTATGTGTATGACACTGAATATCTGTATTGTTATTAGCCTGCATTCTTCTATTACATATATTGTTTCCTTGCTTCCTATTTGTATTTCTATCCTTTCCAATTTCCTTATTTTTCTCTGTCCTTATTGGGATTTTTATAACCTCGACTGTAGTACCTACACATTCAGTTAATATGCAATTTAAATGTTATTCCTAATCATTCATAAAATAATTAAATGAACCTTAATAAAATAATTAAATGAACCATGATCTTTGTGTATTTCTTTGTGACTCTTTGGCTTAATTATACCACCCTTCCTCAGGTTGAGTAGTATTTTAATCTGCTAGCAGATACTCTGATATCAAAGAAATAATATAAAGCTCTAATGGTCTATTCCATAGAAATCAGTGACAGGTACACTGAATGGCACAGACAGATGGAGAGTTGGAAAGCAGACAGAGTGTTGCTGGTGGATAACAAATTAGACAACAGTTTGCAATGAAAGACGGGGCAAAGGAAAACAACAGCGAAAATGCAACTGAAATTAATGCAAAGACATGATGAAATGGTAATGATAAGACTGGTTCTAAAATAGTCTGTTTACTTAACGATATGAATATCAGAAAAATATCAACAAATTAAGAAGGGATTCAGAGAAAAATATAATTAAGAGGCTGACAGGATTTGCTTATGGGAAAAGGTGAAGAACTAAATCGATACAACTTGCCCAAATGTTAATGAGGTACATGTATGTGGGAGGTAGAGCCAGGCACAGAAAGGAAATTACATTCTGAAGAGGATTTTGAGGTCTCAAAGATTTTATTTGTTCTGATTCAGAGCAAAACCCCAGAATTTTGACATTCTGCATGGAAGTAAACGCATTTGTTCTGAAATTGTTTTTCTGAAAATTATTTGAGACAAAATCAAAATATTTTGTTTTAATTTTGACATTTAAAAATTATATTACATTAAAATACAATACACAATTTTTAAAATTGAAGCAAAAAGTCATTATGAGAAAAAAATCCAAATATTTTGCCCAACAAATTTGGAACAGCACTTCAACATTGTTGACATTTCCTCTCTCTCACCTCACCTTCTTTTCTCCAAAATTAAATTTTTGGCAAAAGAGACAAGGTTCCAAAGAGGATGGAGAAAGGCTTTTCTCAGTATTGACAGATGACAGAACAAGGAGCAATGGTCTCAAGTTGTGGTGGGAGAGGTCCAGGTTGGATATTAGGAAGAACTATTTCACTAGGAGGGTGGTGAATCACTGGAATGGGTTACCTAGGGAAGTAGTGGAGTCTCCATCCCTAGAGGTGTTTAAGTCTCAGCTTGACAAAGCTCTGGCTGGGTTGATTTAGTTGGGGTTGGTCCTGCCTAGAGCAGGGGGCTGGACTGGATGACGTTCTGAGGTCTCTTCCAGCTCTATGGTTCTATGATTCTATGACTGCACAGTGTTTCAATTCTAATTAAACTGCTATTCAGTGGGGGGAGGGGAAGGAGGAAATGTTCCATCAAAGGTTTTTCCAACCATCTCTAGTGGTTGGATTTTCAGAGCACCCAAATTACTTAGGAGTACAAGACCTACTGAAAGCCAAAAGGATTTATATTCATAAATCAATTAGACACTTTTGAATTTCCCCCATTTTCTTTTGCAACTATGTGAAGCAGGTGAACAAAAAAATGAAAGATTAATTTTTTGTGGTGTGTAAAAGGATTAAGATAGGAAAAGTAGGATGAAATTAAGAAAAGGAAAAGTTCCTTAGTGAAAACTGTTCTGGAGTTTTATTGCAATCTCTGTGACTTTGATTGCTATCCTATGAACAACTTTTAAGGTTTGTCCTGATCTCCATTAGATGACCCGTGCAATTTTACTGGTCACTTGTGAGCACAATAATAATATTCTGTAACAAAGTAAAAAAGAAAAGATAATAAGAAACCAAGGAATAGACAATCTAGGCGGAAAAATGTGTCAGGAGCCTTTTTCTAACAGATTATGGATGCATCTGTCAAAGAAAAAGTGAACAACCCACAGCAAGAGAATTATTTAAAATTGCATTGGACAAACAATTGAAAATGATTGCCATTTCTGCTCACTCGCTCTGGTGTACATGGTATTGGCCACTGTCAGAAGGCAGAATACTGGGCTAGATGGACTTTTGGTCTGATCCAATATGGTTGTTCTTATGTTATTTTCTTAAGTTAGAAAGAGAGAAAGGGAAGCCAAAAATAAATGCTAAATTGTGTGGCACAGCAAATATGCTGATGGGCAGTTACTCACACAAGTAATCCCACTGAAGTCATCACTAGAATTTTGCATCAGTGAAGTCAACGGGACAATTGCTGTGATCCATATGCACATTGGTACTTATAGTCTAGCTCAAATTTAGCTGAGTTTCAGCCAAAGTTTTCAAAAATAATTAGTGATTCAGGTTGCCTCAGCTTTGGGTGTCAACTTGATATACCTGAAAAGGGCTTCATTTTTAGATGGAAGGTACTCACCACTTTCAGAAAGTCAATCCCCTTCAATTTTTGGGTACCCACATTGAGACACCATAAAGTATTCCAGCACTACTCCCTTTGAAAATTTTGGAATTAAAAATATATTGCAAGACACTGAAGGCGGAAAGAACCTGCAACAGAGAAGATTGGCACAACCTCCATATGGACAGTGGCCTTCAGCACAAAGAGTGGAAATGAATTAGAAATGGAGAATATTGGAATATGAGAGTGGAAAAAAGTTTAATACACAAATTTACTTTTCTGTATTAACTTTTAACCTGCCCCATCTCATTCAGTGTAGTTTTTAAGCCTAGGTAATTTTATTTGTATGTTTGTGTGTGTAATGTATACGCATATAGATGCATGAGTGTGTGTGTGTGTGTGCGCGCGCGCACTGTAAAATGAATATTCATATATGTGTATGTATATTTTTAAAATGTTTAGAAATTAAATAAGCTCTTATGGTTTGGGATATAAGCCAACAACTGAGGGAATGATGAAGAATTTTGCCTTCTTGACAGGTTATTCCATAAATGCCTATGTCAGTGCTCCTTGTATCTTTCTCTTAAGCATATGGTACAGGTTACTGTTGGAGCCAGGATTCTAGATTAGATGCACCCCCCAGTCTGATCCAATATGACAATTTTTACATACCTAAGAGTTGTTCATACTGTATAGTTTGAATATGTGTTTCCATTCAAAGGCTCTGTGTAGCTCCAGACATTATTCATCTTGTTTTTACTGATACCTTCTTGGTTTAGTGCAGCATCTTTCCATTTTCATGTTTTGAAGCCTGCCCTGTTTCCACAGTGCTTCTCCCTTTCCACTTTCTGGAATCATTAAGTCTGTGAATACATGTGACACATCCCCTGAAGTGTTTTCAAGGACATTTGGTTGTCTTCCCTGAACTACACTCTCCCAATTACAAAAAAACATTCCATTCCCCTCCTTATATTACAGGGCCTTCATTATTCAGAGGAAAATATAGATATAAAAATGTGGTTTTGTTCCAGTAGTTTTTCTGCACTACACATTGCCATCTGCCAACTCAGAAGTCTAGCTGACTGAGTTACTTCTACAAACCAAAGTTCCAGGCTTATTCTCAGTTTCAGAGGGAGTGTTGTATGTGGAGCTGGGAGGGGGTGTACTATTTTAATTGAAACTGAAATCCCACATTTAGGCTAGACGGACACTTTCTCAAGGAATTCTTTGGAAGGTTATCTTGTAAGTAGTGTAACTAGAAAGTGGAACAGATCATCAAGTAAATTCTTTAGGCTTTTTTTTCCCTATACCCATCAAGGAAATGTTTCCTTCATATATCAACTACCTTTTCTTATTAGATGTGATTTGATCTATGAAACAAGACGACCTGGGGCAATACAGAATTGTATGAAAGTTGATATTAGAATACAAGAGGGAAAAGGGGGAATTAAAAGCAAGATAAGGGGAATAGCTGGGATGCCAACTCATTATGGAAAGCATGTCGTGTGCTTGCCCGGGGAAGCTAGACTCTCCAAAACATGTAATCTGCATGTATGGAAATTTAAAATGAAATTAAACAGATAAAGGACATACTTTACAGAGTGTGTTTAGGATAGGTAGACTCAACCTACATGCTAACACCTTTAATATTGTTAAAGTTAAGTTCTTAACTGGAAACACCATCCCAAATTAGTTTGATGAGATTTTCCATCCTTATTCGTGTCGATACACGTTTATGCAATAAACATATGTAAAATAATGTACATAGTAGAGGTATGGTATTTTATTTATATACCATATATTTCACACAAAGTACTGTCTAAATGTTATACAGTCATCACTTTTTTGTTGTGAGGTTATGTCCATAAAAAGAATGGCAATCGGGTATCACATTGCATAAGCACACAGTGCTATGCGGAGAATAATGACATGAATCAATAATGCTGTCTGGGAAATGGCTTAGAATAAAATATTACAAGAGGGTACAAACATCACCCGGGAGGAGGTTTCGATGCTGATTAAATATGGCTGCCTCAGCTATCCTCAGTGCAATGACAGATGAGGAGTGCTAGCTTTGGGTTTTGCTGCATATTCTCAACTCGGGTTACTCAGGTTGCAGCGAAACACATGTTGATCTGTTCAGGCATGCAAAGGCTGTCTATTGCCTTGGGCTGCCCTCTGAAGGCTAAAGTTGTATACACAGCAAAGGATAAAAATCAATCAATTTTCTAACTCCTAAACAAGTCATTTCAAGGGGACTCTAGATCTCCTTAAGGTATTTTTACCAGCACACAAAAACATTGTTAAGCCTTTCCAAATCAGATACAACATTCTACTCTTTTCAAAGTAGCAGTACAATTTGAAAAGAGCAAAGCAAAATAAAACAAATGCCCACAACACAGCAACATAAAGGACAATTTAAAATATAGGGAAATATTTACTTCAAGAGTTATATTTACAAAACTACAGTGAAAAGCAAGAGAATGAGAAATACTTTGAAACATACGTCAATACTGAAACAAAGCCATGCCACTATTTTTTCCAGTGTAACTTGCTCAGTGTTTAAAACATGTGGTGCCACTTGACGAAAGAAATATAACCTGTTTTGTCCTAATATCACTATGGTTTTACATATGGCTGCTGAGTGGAAAAACATGTATTGGTCATCCTACTGTAAAGTCATCTGACCTACTCACTATTACTCACAAAACTTGAGATGTGGCTTAAGAATGAATAAACAGTTAGCTCAGCATATTCCTAAACATAAAATATGCAGGTGGCAAATAATTTACCCATCACTGGAAAGGGAAAGGGAGACACTGATGTGTTAGCAGCTACAACACTAATTTCTAAAGGATCTGAATTGCTGGCTGGCTAGTCCATTCTATTATAAACTTGATTGAAACCATTAGCTAGATTTTAATGAACTCCATGTGCCACTTCAAGTCTGCTCCTGGAAAACAAAATCTATTATATGATTCTTGGCACACATAATTGAGATAAATCCCAAAGTAGGTCATTTCTCATGTCTTTGGTTTAGTGGAATTCCTTCTAAATAGACATTTTTAAGAAACAAACATATTTACATATAGACTATTGGCGACGCTTCCTGCTTTATCTAGGCACTATGAAACGTAAGTATGTTTTTATAACTTATGCACACATATATATTTAAATATATCCTGCATTTAGTCTGGAGAACAAGGAACTCTGAATCAGACTACCTATTTCTTTTCGTTCAGTGTTTTATCATCCGTTCAACAGATATCTTGTGTGGCTTTGGGAAAGTCACCGAAATGCAAGCTTTCTTCATTTCCTCATCTGTAACATGGAGCTAATGCATTTTACCCATATTTTCTGTATACAGGCAGTCCCCGGGTTACGTACAAGATAGGGACTGTAGGTTTGTTCTTAAGTTGAATCTGTATGTAAGTCGGAACTGGCGTCCAGATTCAGCCGCTGCTGAAACTGATCAGCGGCTGATTCCAGGAAGCCCGGGGCAGAGCAACTCTGCCTCGGGCTTCCTGTAGTCACCGCTGGTCAGTTTCAGCAGCGGCTGACTTGGGGACGCTTGGGGCAGAGCAGCTGGGGTGCTGCCGGGTTGGTCTAGTAGCGCTCAGAGCGGCACTGTGGGACCAACCGACAGCGCCCCAGCTGCTCTACCACAGGCGTCCGGAGAAAAGCCTGGTCTGCTGGGCGGGGGGGGGGGGGGGGAAAGGGGAGTGCACTAGCTGCGCCCCCCCCCCCCCCCAAGCAGACCAGGGAGACGCGGGCGGCGGACCGAGACGCACCGCGGTCCTGCCGCCCGGGTTCTCCGCGGCTTTGTTCTGCGTCTCCCTGGTCTGCTGGAGACCAGCAGACCAGGGAGACGCGGAGCAAAGCCGCGGAGCACGCAGCCCAGACGCACCGCAGCTGTCCCGCTGCCAGCGTCCACTGAGGCTTTGCTCCCCATCTCCCTGGTCTGCTGGGGGGGAACTCCCCGCCCCCAGCAGACCAGGGAGATGTGGAACAGCTTTTCTCGCCCCGGAGGATGCGGGCGGCGGGACCGCGGCGCATCTGGGCATCCCGCCACTCCCATCCTCCGGGGCGAGAAAAACCCCATTCGTAACTGCGGATCCGACATAAGTCGGGTCCGCATAACTCAGGGACTGCCTGTACAAAGTTTTGAGGCCCTTAGATTAAAGTTGCTGTGTAAATCCAAAACATTGTTGGGCCAGAACTTGCCACAAGAAGATAATACCTACCTTTTAGGGAAGCAGTGACCATGGGGTTCCCCTGACAAGAGATCTCTCTGCATTTTTCCACAAGACAGTAGAGCTTGCCTGACCTGCAAAAGAACAAAAGACATTGTCCCAGAAATTTCACTGTGGCTCACCTGGAGTCCACACACAAAGCTCTGTGCCAGTTCTAAGTATCCCAACAGTACCCTTTCCCATTCTCTTCGTGGGAGGGCTATGAGTTTCCGCATATAAAGGAGGACACACAAACTAACAGATTCTAGCCCTTTGACCTAAGCAATGCTCTCCCATCCTCATATGCAGATGCCTAGATTTATGGAGAAAACGCATGCGTTCATCTATGATGAAATCTATGTGGATCCCAGCAGTGTGGTCAGGCACATTCTTCCCTCCCCTTCCCCCCCAGTAATTAATTAATGAAACACAGCAAAGTGGTTGAGGAGCGGGCATAGGAATATCTTCTGGATTTTTTAACTCTCCCATTAAAAGCACATTCCAGATTTATGTAATCCAGTTGCTCAGTGAAGTGTATCTGCATTTCAGCTTTAACCATTCAGATGGCAAAAAGGAGATGATGTAATAATCAAAGAGATTTGGGCTAATTACCTTCATGCAAACCCAGAACAAGCATATAAAGGAGATATTGATTGCTGTCCTATTATGAGAATAATGCTGAACTTGATCCCAAAAAGATTGTAAAAGTGGAAAATATTAAATACAACATTATATTCTTTTCTTGAACACTGATTTCTTATCTGGTCATACCTTTCATTCATATGAGAAAGGAAAGTTATATAAAGCTTCTAATATGGACTTTAAAGATATGAGGCACATACAGTGATTGTGATACAAAGCCTACTGAAGTCAATAGGAAGACTTAGGATCTGGTTCTAGATGTCTAAAATCAGTAGGCCTGAATTTCTTGTGGACTCCAGTGAGAAATTCTTTTTTCCAATCTTTCTAGAAGAGTGAGCATTTGAAGCTAGATAAATATCATAGAATCATAGAATAATAGGACTGGAAGGGACCTCAAGAGGTCATCGAGTCCAGGCCCCCGCCCTCAAGGCAGGACCAAGCTCCATCTACACCATCCCTGACAGATGTCTATCTAACCTGTTCTTAAATATCTCCAGAGAGGGAGAGTCCACCACCTCCCTTGGCAATTTATTCCAATATTTGACCACCCTGACAGTTAGGAATTTTTTCCTAATGTCCAATCTAAACCTCCCCTGCTGCACTTTAAGCCCATTACTCCTTGTCCTGTCCTCAGAAACCAAGAGGAACAAATTTTCTCCTTCCTCCTTGTGACACCCTTTTAGATATTTGAAAACCACTATCATGTCCCCCCTTAATCTTCTTTTTTCCAAACTAAACAAGCCCAGTTCGAATATGCCTTTTCCATCAGCAGAGCTGTGGAGTAATTTCTTTGTTTCACTGAGTGGCCAAAGGGTATAATCTGTATTGTGTGAAAGATGATGATTCAGTTGCAAATACTGATGAAAACAGACCTCTTCCATTATTTTGCAAAGCACTAGTCAATTTCTAGCTATAAAATTATGTGCTTGACAGATGCTGTTATGTTTATGCATAACTACAGTTTCCTGTGTTAGAGAAGCTGCAATGATATCTGTAAACTTCAGAGACAAGACTGAGGAAAAGCTACCATTCAGCATTTTAGTTATTTTTATTATTGCTATTTTTTATATTAAAGTAGTACCTACTAAGACCTGGGCCCAAATTCCAACCTCTGAATAAACACATAGTAAGAGACTATTCCTCCTTGGGAAGTTTAGACTCTAATCTTGCAAACACAAAAGAACCTTAACTTTATGACTACAAATAATCCCATTAATATTCATATTAGTAAACTTAAGCACATAGTTAGATCTTGATCCTGAAGACACTTAAAAAGGGACAAGAAAGATCGTCAGAGAGATTAAGTGACTTGCCCAAGGTCACAGAAAATCTTCAGCAGAACCAGCAACTGAACCCAGATGTTCTCCCAGTCCAGCTCATGGTCATCTTTCCTGTCAAAACAAAATCTTCCTCCCTAGAATTGGCTTTGCATAAGGCATATTCAACCAACCATATGAAAAATTTCTAACTATGAAGCCACATCTCCGCTGTGACGATCGATCTAGTGGGTATAGTAAAGACCCACTAATTGAACACTGAGGATGTCCCCATTGGCATCAGTAATCTTATGCCTCCAGCTATACTTTTTACATACTGGAATTGCAAACCTTAAACTGACTTTCCCCTGTAGTGTGGACCTGGCCTGATTAGTCAAATACATAGAAAATCCTTTTTAAAAAAAAGTTTGGATACGTGGGTTTCCAGTTATTTAAAACTTGATCCTACAATCATTCCCATCTCCCAATGGGAAATCAAGATGCTCAGTTTTCCTAACCAAGAAGACACTCAGACACTTGCACAAAGCACTTACTGCTTTGCTCTGAACTTGCAGCTAGTAAGATAGCAGGGAAGCAGACTACAGGAATGGTTCTTTCCTGCTACTGACACTATTTGGGTTCTAAAAGGCAGGATTTTAAAGAACAAATATGAAAGAACAGAGTGGAGAGGTTTCTTCCTATTTCCTAAGGTTTTCAATTGTCTCTTTCCCTACAAATGGCTCTCTAGTCGGGAGCGCCCCTCCCCCGCATACACACACACACACACACACACACACACACACCTTCTCGCTCCCTTTCTCTCTTTTTAAAAATATAGTTTACTTTCAAGTCCTCTACAGTTACAGTGTTCCAGCCATCAAAGTCCCCTCCCAGCCATTTTCATTTACCTTGTGACTCTGACCCTTTGTAAGGCTGAGCATTTTCAGAGTAAACTGATCCTGAAGGTCCCCAAGGATGTTATTCTCATTTATTCAGTCAGCTCTTTGAATAGAACAGCCTACATTTGGCAGCAGCTCAGCAACCTCCTATTCAAAGAGCACACAATCCTTTTCTTCCAGGGGCCTTTCAAAATAAGGCCGTTGGTTTGTCAAGGAGCTTTAATGGATGTCAGTCATTAGCATGTTACATTTCATTCATGGCTGCCAATGGACACGATGAGTAGAGAAGGAATAAAATGAAGAGGCAGACTATAATGGCAAGGGATAATCTTCCATGGCTTTTGTGATGTGACAGTTTATGCAGTGCTTTCCTAGCTACCGTTACTTACTTGGGGGAAGTTAACATCTTTCATGATTGAAGCCCCGCCTCAAATTGTTTAAGGATTTCAGAGCCTGGCAAGGGGGCATCCAGGACACGTTTGTCACACTGTACTGAAACAGCTGTTCAGTGGAAACCTATTTTTTTTCTCAGGTGCGTGATGGAGTGACTGAGTAACTTTAGTGCCATCTGCATGTCTACAGGCAGTCATTACCTTTGACAGCTGGCCCTTCTTTTCAGAACTTCAGAATGTTGGGGAGAGTCCCCAGAGATTGATAAGACAGAGATACTTCTGTGAGCGTCCCAAAGGGAGTGAGAATGGAGGCAAAAGGCTCATGGTTATGTAGCACTGTACCTGCCAACTGGTATGCCACAAAAGGACTGAAATTACCAGCTGTCCAATTATCTGATTAAAGAGATCCTTTCATTTGAGCTTTTTTTAAATATCCAGGCTTAGAGGTGGGTTAGAGAGGGGAGTGGATTTTTTTTTCCTGTGATCAACAGTAAAGTTTTAACAAAAACTCAAAACATGGTGTGGAGACACATTTTATACTAGTGACAAATCATATAGTTTCTATTTCACTTTTTAATTTTAGCATCAGGCTTAATCTCATTCAGTTTTTTTTTTTTACTAAAAAAAGTAAAACAGAAACAACTGACTGTCCCATTCTGTGTTTTTCCATCTTAGATTAAATAAAGACCATTTTCCAAAAAAGCAATTCAGATTTCATTGGCAATTCAGATTACACTTGTCTTGGAATCCCTTTAAATTACAGAGTGCATAAATTATCATTCTGTCAGCCAACACCAAAGATACCTCCTTCTGGCTCCTGGACTCAACAGCTGCTAGGATTTGAGAATAAATGTACAACATGCTGGGGCTCCACCAGCCAGTTAATGACCTGCCACAGTAGTTATAAGGCCCAAGACGAGGCAGGGGAAGTTTAACTGATCTGGGCAGCACTAACTTGCTGGCCTGGAGCACGGAACAGCATGGAGAGCATGACTGTAAACTGTATTGTCCAATCCATTCTGAATTAAGTACATTTTATTAATAATGTTTCCAATGTTTATCCTTTCCTGCTTGTGTAACCACAAAAGTGAATTCAAAACTACAAGAGTCAGCAAAGCCACATTTCACTGGAGAAGGCTGCAGTCTCAAGACACACGTAACAAACATGTTTCAGACTATCAATGACTTACCCATTACAACAGGCAAAATAGGGGGCAGAATGTGCTTTATTCATTCCATTCACATTCTTACTCGATTATTATCTAGAAGTGGCCCAAACTCAAGCCCTCCTGGATCTGAACACTTCTCACTGACGTGAGAATAAGTTTGGATCTACAGATGAAGTTCCAAGCCTAACCCTATCTCTGTAATAGGCTGAAACAAAAATCTTAGGTTCAAATACTTCCAAAATATGTGTAAGTTCTAAACGGTTGCTAGTCAGACCCATCTCTGTTCAAATCTCTTTACTGTCTGGGAAATGCCAAAAAATTAGCAAGGAGAGAGTTGCTTAAGTATTTTCATACAAGATGGGAAATGCATGAAAAAAATATGTACACAATTGTAGTCTCAGTCCAACTATAATGAGCTCCAGTCTTACTTTAATCCATTTACATTTATGCCACTGTTCACTCTGCTGCTCAGGAAAAAACATACATTCAGTACTTCAGAGATACTGTAAGTGTTTAATAATGAAACACTCATCTTCTGTGTTTCTGCATATGCCAGGAAAAATATATCCACTATTAAACATATCTTGGTATGTGGTTCCTATTTTGGACCAGGGAAAGGAATTGGCAGCAAATACATTACCTTTTCATTTTTTCAAACTGTCAGAAGGTTTTTGGCTACCCAATGAGAATATAGGTGTTGCCAGAGTGGCTCAGAGCAGTGGTTCAGCTAGACCTGTATCTTGATATGGACGAACACCAAATACAGAAGGCATTTATGATAACTTCCCACTCTAGGTGCTTCCTCCTCACAAAAAGCTTCCTTCCAACTTCTACGAGTTAAAGGTGGAAGTATGCTGCAAACTTTGAGATGTTTGTTTGTATGATAGGGTGTACCAACCCTGCACTGGCTGATGAGGAGTTAAAGTTGCTGGGCTGAGAAGGCACCTCCCCCCGCAGCCCTGCTGGACATGCGCCAACTGCAGACCCAGTATAAAGGCCAGAGGAGCAGTTCAGTTGGGGCTGGCCACTGGAGGAGGAGGAGCTCCTGCCAGAGCACAGAAGCAGCCACCCCGTGGGACCAGCCGCAGCTGCCATGGGACACAGCGCTAGCTGCAGCAGCATTCAGCAGTCCAGGTGGGGACTACACTAGCCAGCAGATACGGATAGGAAATAGCCCAGACACCCCACAAGAACCCCCTCTAATGGAGCAAAGCTGGACCCGCTGTTACAAGTGCGGTCAGGAGACCCCTTCAGTACTGCAGTTATGGGAAGGTGTTAGTGGCAGGGTCATGGGCCAGAAAAGAGGGACCGGGTGAAGATAGTGATCCCTGTCAAAGTCAAGGGGACTCTGACAGAGACACTGGTAGATTCGAGGTCCAGCCAGACCCTGATCTGGGAGGGCCTGGCTACGAAGCCGGTTCAGTGGGGAAAAACTGTGCAGTTGAAGTATGTGATGTGAGACGTGAAATGTGGGGTGTCCCTGGAGACTGGGCCATGCCTGGAGCAATGCCAGTTGCCAGGTGGTGTTAGCATTCCCTACACAGCATTCCCTACACCTTTTGGGATATACCAATTTATTGGGTTGTCATTCAGGTCACAAGGAGCCACAGCTACCTTCCAGCGGCTCATGAACAGGGTGTTAGGTACGCTGCAGTATACATCGATGACATGAGTACGCTGCAGTGTACATCGATGACATCATCGCCTATAGTACAAACTGGTTGGACCACCTGTACCTCTTCAACCAGCTCCTGCAAGCCACGAGGGGGAGGGGGAGACTGGCCTCACAGCTAATCCGGCCAAATGCCACCTGGGACAGCAACAGGTGACCTATCTGGGATACACCGTGGGGAAGAGAAAGTTACATCCCTTAGTGGACAAGGTACAGGCCCTCCAGGACTACCCCGTTCTCACTACAGAGAGGCAGGTATGGCAGTTCCTGGGCTGGTGGGGTATTATTGCCAGTTCTTACCTAATTTTGCCACCTTGGCAGCTCCTCTAACTGACTTAAAGAACCAGAGACCCTGGAAGGTAGAGTGGACGGCAGGGTGCGAGACAGCTTTTCAGAATCTGAGAGATTACCTGACACGGGAGCCCGTGCTCACCCAACCAGACTTCACAAAACCATTTATTCTGCAGATGGATGCATCAGAGGTGGGGCTAGGGACAGTACTCTCCCAAAAGCTAGAAGGGACATAGCACCTTATCCTCTATTTGAGCCACAAGCTGTTCCCTAGAGAGACCAGGTATTCAACAATGTAGCAGGAGACGTTAGCAGCGAAGTGGGCTGTTGAGGCCCTTTGGTGTTACCTTCTGGGAAACCCCTTCATGCTGATGACAGATCATGACCCATCTAAGTAGCCACATAGCATGAAGGACTCAAACGTGCAGATTACGCACTGGTATTTATCCTTACAACCCTATTTGTTTCAGGAGGAAGCGGTGTCTCCTCAGGAGTTCCTCTTAAGGGGGAGGGTGTGTGATGGGGTGCACCAACCCCAAATTGGCCAAGGAGGGGTTAACCAGGCTTGTTAGGCTAAGAAGGCCCCTCCCCTGCAGCCCTGCTGGGCATGCTCCAATTGCAGACCCAGTATAAAGGCCAGAGGAGCAGTTCAGCTGGGGCTGGCCACCAGAGGGTAAGGAGCACCTCCTCGAGCATAAAAGCAGCCACCTCCTCAGGACCAGCCCCAGCCACCGCACCAGCCGTAAGCCACAGCTGTTGCCACCGCGCCAACTGCAGACACTGTGCCAGCCGCAGATGCCACAACTTTTGCCAGCCCAGGTGGGGACCATGCTGGCCAGCAGACAGGGGTAGAAAATAGCCCAGGGCAGGGAGCAGGAGGCATCCTGGAGGGCTTGGCGCACTTCGGGGGGGGGGGGGGGGGAACTCCCTGCTGAGCCAGTGGTGGGAACCACCTACTGCTGATAGGCCCTGGGCTGTGGTCTGGTGGAGAGGGAAGGCCCGGGCCCCCCCCATCCTCCCTTCCTTGCTCCCCAGAGAGGGGAGCCATTCTAACAAACTATAGAGTTGGCTGCTGAGCCATTTTACCCCACCGACTTTAGACTTGGCCACTGGGCTGCACTACCCTGCCCATCAGGGCATGCGAACTAGGCCCTAATGCCCAGACTAGAGGGACCTTAGCCCGGAATAAACCACAGGGGTGAAACCAATCCACCTGGCCCTCCAGGAGCAACAGGCTGCTCACTCCATGACAGTCTGTTCCATTGTTCTTTCATATATTTTAACAATAAAGAACCAGATGTTATCCATGCTCTTTGCCTCATGATCTCTAGTGGCTATGGACTCCACAATCTCATCTATCAATCTTCCTATTTAGATATGCTAATCACAAGTCATGGTGCTGTGAATATAACTCTAATCTGGCTAATACAGGTGAGAAACGCAGAGCACTGTGTTCTGTACTCATCACACAAGTCAGGGAATACTCCATAGTGTTAGTTGTTTCATATGACAGTATAAGGTACTCTCAGTGAACCACTGGTGAGAGTTTTTAAACAGTTTTTCTCTAGATACCATCAGTCCAAAGTAAATAGTAAAGTAGAAGAAAGCAATTTTGGCAGAATGGGTAATGGAGGGGAATGGGGTTGTGTACACACCCCATCAGTTTTCTGGATTGCTACTGAACATCACTAGTAATCTGAGCAATGGTGCCCTCTTCCCAAAGGTTGCAAAACAGACCTGATTTTCATGGATCTGTCTGTCCTCTGTAAGCATCTACAATTTTGTGACAGACATCAAGATGTGATGTCATAAGATTTAGCCGACAAGCACTATGAAGTTGTGTTACCATCACATGGGTCAAGTGGATAATTCTTGGAATCAAATTTTTGGAATCCTTTAAGGCTCATCTATTCATAAATAGTCACCATTGCTGTTTGTGACCCTGCAATTATGAAAAAATATATAAAAGTTAAAAGGATACATGTTTAATTACATAGTTGATATTCTGCTCCCCAGTATAAAGCCTAGCTCTAAAGCCTAAACTGGATCAGCCACAAGGAATTGAAACAGCATTAGGGATATTATAAGCATCCCTCAGTGAAGTGCTGTTTTAACGGATGTGTGTCTGCCGCCACAGGTAGTGTGTGGAGGGCCAACTGCTGCTACCACCCTGCACCAGATTTTCCGTATAATCCCCAAAGCTGCGTCCTTGGGAGATGGGGTGCTATGGGGGGAGGGGAGGTAAAGAGGGGTGGAAAGAGGTGGGGGCTGGGAAGTCTCCCATATAAAAGTGTACTCATCCCTCTGTACCCAGGCTCTGCAGCTGCTCCAGGTTCACTCTCCTTTCAGGCTGGGACTTGCAGGTCTCTCCCCTAGAGTTCCCCATCAAACTCCAATTGAAAACATATGAACTTGAACCAACTTCTACCCTCCTCAAACTCTACTTTGCATCCCTCTTAACTTTGCCTTGCTCTTTCCCAGAGCTGAATTCCATCTAGGACTCTCTCCCTGGACATTCAGATCCTGCCCTTTTGTCGGAGGTCACTGCCAGAACTTGCTCCATGCCTGTGGTTCCTCTGTCTCTACTCAGAGGAAGATCCTAACACCAACGCTCCCCTTCAGCTTCCTCTTCTTTCTGTTTCCCAGACATCCTTCCCTGGCCCTGAAGGCCACTCTACAGCCTCGAGAGGAATGGCAGAGCTCTGTCTCCCTTCTGTCCTTTCTACTGTGGACTTCTCTCCCAGCTGAGACTCAAATTTAAATGGGCCTAGTCCAGGTCCACTAATTAAAGCTCTCCTGCTTCCCTCCTTTCAATGCCAGTGTAGCATTTATACCCCTTCAGAGTGCTGATTTATCATTTGTGGCCTTTTTTCTGCAGAACGCCCTATACTCATGTTCATATGGGCATTTCCCACTGTTGCTTACATGGGATTTGTTTGCAGATCCAGAGCCAAATTCTGCTGTTTACCCATGTTTTTAGTTACATTGCAGACTGCATGGTAGCACAGGGGTCCATTCTAGCAAATTCTAATGCAGGATGAGGGCCTATATCACCCCCTAGTTCTTTTCTTTCTCCATATTAATGGAGGATCTTTGATTTTTTCCTGTTATAATAGCTAAGTTATCTTTTCACAGATCCATAGAGGTTAAGACCAGAAGGGACAATTAGAGTATATCGTCTCACCTCCATTAAATTTTACTTAATTACACCCGTATTGAACCCAATAACTTGTGTTTGACTATAACAAACTTTCCAGAAAGGCATTCAATCATAAACTGAAGACATCAAGAGATAGGAATCTACCATTTTCTTTGGCAATTTGTTCCAATGGTTAATCACCTTCACTATTATAAATGTGTTCTTTATTTTTAATTTTAATTTGGCTTTAACTTCTGCTCAGCAAGATGATGCAAATGAGAAAGGTAATTCCACTTAGGAAATTTCAGTTAAGATTACGTTTAACAAAGAAATCTGTATAAAGAAAGAGCTATTGTTAGCAAATAATGACAGATGTTTTGAGAGGAAAAAATGAATCTGACAATTAAAACAAAGATTTTCCCCATGAATTCCAGTTTTTATGCATTAGTTATGAAATATGCAGTGTTGTTGATGAAGCTTTCCATTAACTACCTTGAGAGCAAATGAAATGGATAATCCTGACTGACAGCAGTTGAAATTTGCTGTTCTGGTAGATTATATTTTGCCATTACTATACACATGCTTCTGGTTTGGATTATTTTACCTATTGCACTTTAGATGGACTTTTCATAACTATCATTTTACAAAATATTAACTCTGAAGCTGTGTGTGTGTGTGCGCGTGCATGCATGCACACGCACGCTTTCCAAAGCATAAATCTGTTCTATCCAAATGGCATTTTCCAGTTAAAACAACAGGGACAAATATCCAGTCTCGCAATTATTCTGAACTCATGATAGTTGCCCAGAAGCAATAGAACAGAATTTGACCATTGAAATAGGGTGGTTTTTTTTTTTTTTTTTTTTCAGAAAATGTGAATAAAGATCTATTCAGACTTTCCTTTCTTCAGGATTTTTTGCATGAAATCCATTTTATCCACAGCATTTGGGAAGATGAAGAATGAATACTATTTTTAAAACTCCAGTGCATATAACTAAAATAACATAGTTTTAATAATCTAACAATGTCTCATTATCCCCTTGTTCAGTATAAGATGACATCTTCTGACATGGAAATTAAAAAAAAAATGAAAAAAATAGAAGAACACTACTAAGTCACAAACTTCCCTTTTCAAAACAGTACATAAGTCAATTCAATGATGCCATAAGGACTTAAAACACATTCTTAAATGCTTTCTTAAATGAGGCCTAAGCAAGTACTCAAAACTGCAAAGCTGTTTTCAACTACAATCCATAAGCATGATACAATTACTTCACTATAACTGTTCCAAGACTGAACTAATTGCCTCCAAATTATTTATTCCTCCAAGACGTGGCATCCTGCTGCCTTTAGATCATCTGGTCACATATCCAGCTATTATTCTGTTCATAACATGATATTCTGAACCTTCGAAAAGTAATGCTGAATTTTCAAGCAAAGTAGCTTTGCCAACCCAGAGTGCTCATTTGGGATCCAAGGACCCAGCCACAGCATACTTTCCCCATTGCCTACTCCACATGCTCTTTGGATATGATATTGCATACTTTGCATGCAGCACATTCCCAGTGTCATCCATGGGCATTTCACGGAAGTCATAAGAACAGCCATACTGGGTCAGAACAAAGGTCCATCCAGCCCAATATCCTGTCTGCCAACAGTGGCCTAAACCAAGTGCCCCAAAGGGAGTGAACCATCTCCACCCTCTGACAAACAGAGGTTAGGGACACCATTCCTTACCCATCCTGGCTAATAGCTATTAATGGACTTAACCTCCATGAATTTATCTAGCTCTCTTTTAAACCCTGTTATAGTCCTAGCCTTCACAAGCTCCTCAGGCAAGGAGTTCCACAGGTTGACTATATGCTGTGTGAAGAACTTCCTTTTATTTGTTTTAAACCTGCTGCCCATTAATTTCATTTGGTGGCCCCTAGTTCTTATATTATGGGAACAAGTAAATAACTTTTCCTTATTCACTTTCTCCACACCACTCAAGATTTTATATACCTCTGTCATATCCCCCCTCAGTTTCCTCTTTATCCAAGCTGAAAAGTCCTAGTCTCTTTAATCTCTCCTCTCCTAATCATTTTAGTTGCCCTTTTCTAACATCTTTTCTAATGCCAGTATATCCTTTTTTAGATGAGACCACCACATCTGTATGCAGTAGTCAGTAGGGATTCTTGCTGTGCAGAGCCATTAGCACGTCAAAGGGTCAAATTAATTGGGACTATTGTTATCTGCTTAAATGAAGCACACGAGATCTTTTATGGGGGGAAAAGGCAGTACGCCGCATTTATTGAGAATACAACAGTTGCACATGCTTTTCAGTCTCACACACACCTTGCCAATCCAGAGTCTGTATCAACCTAGTGGCCAGCTAGATTGAACACAGGGGGGAGCAGGGCCTTTGTCAGTTGTTCGATCCAATGCTCCTCTGGATTTGGTGCTGGCAAGACAAACCCAAAGTTCCATAGCAAAGCACCTTGCTTTTATAATCCTTTTCTCCATTGAAATCAATGGATTCCACTCTGTCAGCCTGTGACTGAAATGTTATCTTGTTGATGTCAATCGTTCCCAAACATCTCTTGAAGGCTCATCCTGTCCTGGATTCTTAATCAGTTGTTTTTAGGGGTGCCCGCCCTTCACCTTTAGAGCAGTCAATTTTGCCAATCTGATCCATTTTTGACCGTGGGTATGAACTGACAGTTTCTCTGCTCTTCACAGTCTGTCTTTCACAGTTTGTTTTCACCACACATTCTCCCCCTTCTCTGGCCATCTGGCTCTAACAATGACCTTCACACCCTATCTCATTCATACAAACAGTCTCTCACACAGAATCCTTCAAAGGTAAACAATACTGTTTTATATTAAGCAAAATCAAAATAAAAACAAATCTCTAATCTAATTAAACCCTTATTTCTAATCTCATTAACCGATACAATAGGAGATCCTGTCTCTCTACTTACTAAAACTTTAGAACAAGGAACTATAGAAGATATATACTTAACTAAAAATTTGACATATTAAATATTGTAGTATGATTATATATATATTACCTTAAAGATATATTACTAAAGATAAGAAATATAAAAAGAATAAAATTTTCAATCCTAACACTATGCACATTTTAAATGAATTCTGAAGGGTTAAAAGAAAAAAAGTGTTCTAGATTGTATGTCATGTCAAGTTTCAGTCCCGGAATGTTCAATGTATTGGTACTGCCAAGTTTAAAAGGGCAGAAAACAGTGCCCCATAATAAATATATACTGCCAGCTTCATCCAAGACACAGCTGCCATTTAACATTACAGGCAGATGTGGTTACAGGTAGGTGTGGTATCACTTTTATTATTCAAGCACCTTCTTTAGCATAAACTTCTGGAAGGATTGCCAGAGCAAGAATAAAGGAGGAGGAGATGAGTGGGAAGCAGAGCCTCTGGATGATTAAGTAGGTATACAGGGTGGGATTTTCAAGTGTGCCTAAGTGAGCAACGAGCACAGATCCCGCTAGCTTTAGGGATTTGTTCTCCTATGGCACTTGCAGTACATCTACACTGCAAAGAAAAACTTGCAGTATCAAGCTTGAGAGCCTGGGTTAATTGACTTGGACTTAACAGAGCTAAAAATAGCAGTGTGGACATGCCATCCCAGGCTGTAAGCCAGGTGCTGAGACCTTCCCTCCTCACAGGATTTCAGAGCCCAGGTTCCACACAAGGCAGGGCCGGCTTTAGGCTGATTCGCCTGATTCCCCCGAATTGGGCCCTGCGCCTAAGAGGACCCCGCGCCCTAAAGCTGGAAGTGTGCTGGCGTGCCGAGCGTGCCGTGGGA
Source organism: Pelodiscus sinensis (assembly GCF_049634645.1). Lineage (NCBI taxonomy): Eukaryota > Metazoa > Chordata > Testudines > Trionychidae > Pelodiscus > Pelodiscus sinensis. The sequence goes on along the minus strand of NC_134713.1, from coordinate 94,912,705 downwards.
GGGGGAAGTCAGCCCCAGAGGAGGAGCATGGCAGCTCACCGCAGGAGGGGTGAGTTGAGCGCAGGGTTTTCCCTGCACCATAGGAAGGGGAATCGGCCCCGGGCTTTGGCGGGAAGGTTGGACTCTGCCCCATAGCTGGGGATTTAAAGGGGCTGTGACTCTTTTGTGTGTGTGGGGGGGGGGGGGGGGGGGGAGGGGAAGTTTGCACTCAACAAAATATCCTGACTGCTGGAGCCCTGTCAAAACTGTTCGAATTGGGCCCCACACTTCCTAAAGCTGGCCCTGACGCAAGGGGAGTGTCTACACTGTTATTTTTAGCTCTGTGGTCCTAGTCATATGAGTCCAAATCAACTGGTTCTAGCTCCAAGACATGGCTGAAAATTTCTCTTTGCAGTATAAACAGACCTTGAGGTGCTTTTGAAGGTACAACCCACAGGCTCTGGTTTGGGGAAACACTTATGCACGTGAATGACTGTACACATACAAGTAACCCCACTTAACTCAGTCAAGTTAGTTATACACGTAAGCATATTGCAGGCTAGGGAAAATAGTGCCCTGAGACTGTGATGATGCTATGAGGTTCTTATGCCAAGCAAGGTAAGAACATTTTTGAAAAGCAGAGGTAGAGACTGAGGACATTTGTAACAGCACTTGCATGCTCTTCAACGACTAATTAGATGGAACAATCATCAAGCTAAATAAAAAAGTAAGACATCAGTCTTTCTGACATGTTACTTTTATGCGTAAAATCAGCAAAGCCAGAAGCTTTAATGCTTTAGGTTTCTTTTGGTTTATTAACCTCTCCACAGCTGGCGCAGTTGAAAATACTCTTTCATCACATGCTTAGCAGAAGTTCAAGTGTAGCAGAAAGCTCAGCCAAATTTCTGTCTGCTGGACTCATTGTCAGTATGACGTGCTTCACTTCTAACTTCATTCCTATCTGATGGAATAAAGAAAATCTGCCTCTGTCCCCTCCCCCCCCCAAAAAAAAACCCACCACTTTTGCTGGGCACTATCAAATTGGCCATTCCAAGGGGATCAAACACAAGCTGTAGCTAACAAGAGAAACATTTTTATGATGTTTCACTAAACAGGATTCAATTAATTTTCTATCTGGCAGAGTATTTTGGAAGTATCCCACAAAGATTATCCAAATTTCACATTGGTGGGAACACTGGAGTTCTACCACATTCCTCTTTAAGAGCCTGTCTATGGCAGAGTTATCTTTAAGGTAGGATTTTAATTGATTTAGCTAAATACGTGCTAACGGGAGCCAATAGCTTCTGTGGGCAAGGTGAGGGGCACCCCAGTTCTTTCTACCCATAAGGGGAGGGGCCCAGAGCAGCCAGTCCTCTGTGCTGCCCAGAGAGTACCGCCCATCCCCCGCCCTCAGACCTATACAGAGCCCCAGGCCACTTTGACTCTCCAGGCCCCCAGGCAACTGCCCCCTTTGCCTCATCATGTTGGTGGGCTTGGGTGCAAAAGTCTATGGGTGTGTCTAGACGATAGGGTTTTGTCGACAAAACTATACCTGCGTCTACACTGCTGCTGAGTTCTGTTGACATAACGTTGACAGAACTCAGCAGTTTTGTTGACAGCAGTAAACCTCATTGTACGAGGAATAACGCCTTTTGTTGACAGAGTTCTGTCGATAGAAGGCGTTATTGCATCTACACTGTCCTTTGAGTCTACACTGTCATGTCAACAAAGCGGCTTGCTTTGTTGACAGAACTGGATGTAGTCTAGACGCTCTTTGTCAACAGAAGCCTGTAGTCTAGATGTACCCTAGGTGGACACATTTCAATTTAAAGCAGGCTTGGGTCTTGTCTATACTTACAGTGCTACAGCTATGCAGTTGCACCACTATAGCACTGGAGTGAAAATGCTCCTACGCTGAGAAGAGAACTTCCCTTGTTGGTGTAGTTCAATGGTCCCCAACGCGGTGCCCGTTGACACCAGAGCTACAGCCAGAGGACACTTCCAGCTGTCTGATTTCCCCATGCTGTTGGGAACACCTCCGGTAGGGGGCTCTTAACTATTAATCTGGGCCAAGCTGGGAAGAGACTGGACCTTCTTCCCCTGCATGGCTGCACTTACCTACAGGCAGGCCTGCCGAAGAAGGGAGGTGATGGGCCAGGAGGAAAGTACCCCAGAGCTAGCCATTTGAAAGGGCCTGGGGTTCCTGGCTGGAGCCCCTGGCCCTTTAAATGACCACCAGAGCACTAGGTGGCCCTGAGGGATTGCTTGGAGTTGGGGGTCACGGTGCATTCCAGGCAGCTGTGAGGACTGACTGAGCCCAGTCCCATCCCTTCCACCTGAGGCCCTACCCCCTTTCAGGAGCACAGAGCTGGACCCCTCAGACTTGCCAGCCCCTTGGGCAAGATGTCATCCCCCCCTGCTGCAGGAAATTCAAGAGTGGCTGCTTTCAGAGCCTAGCTCTACATTCACTATAAGGAATTGTTATTGAAGGCATCGGATTCTGAGGTTATCGTGTGACTACTTCACTGTCCCCAGGGGCTGGAGCACTGTTGGTAGCATGCTACTGCTATGCTTCACACCAATTCACTCTTGAACTGTAGTCGTTTCATGTGGCTGCAGTATCCATGAAACTCCCACCCATATCTGTGTTTCTTATTTAGTAATAATGAACATTGAAAACAATACTTAAACTGTATATAAATGGGAAAATTATATTTGTGAATGATTATTTCCCTCAGTGTAAAATAGCATATAAAGCACGTAACAACTAGATAGTCCTGTATTTTGTTTCAGCTACACCAGACTAACACGGCTACATCTCTATCACTAACTAGATAGGGGTAAGTCATTTTATGACGACATCTGAATTCATTTTCTGGGTTGGGATGACCGGGACTTTTGTATGAGTTTTACATATTTGATTTATACAACTACCATCTTTTAATTATTATCCATCAGATATCCCATCCATTGGCCAGTTTGAGGCAAGCCCCATGGCAGCAGAGGTTGGGCCTGCCCCCACACTCACCAGCAGCAGCATGTGCCATGGGAAGCAGAGTGACTCAGCTGCAGATGCTCTGCTCCTCCCTAGTGATACAGAAGGAGCCAGGCTCCAGGGAGCGGAGTGGGCTGGGTCCAGGTCACTCTTCTTCCCAGCACAGCGGTGAGTAAAAGAGAGACCCCTGCTGCTGGTGCCCAGCTACCTGATAATCCTGTGAGTCGCATTGCTCAGGGAAGTGAGTGGCCTGGGATGGAAGAAGGGGGTCTCAAATCCCACACCCTCTAAGGAAGGCCCTGTCCATCACCAACTGCTATAGCCACAGTCGTCCTTGTCCCTGTCCTAGTAAAAGTGATTCATGTTGCCACGTGTCTGCAGTTGTCACAAGCGATACCATTCTGGTCACCACTTGGCAAGGTGGTGATAAATTTTGCATGAAGTATGCCCTGTGCTGTATTATTTGAGATGTCAATCTAGTGAGCATTTTTCTCCTGGTAAAACATGTGTAGCAACTCTGTGTGTGAGGTTAAGCTTCTACCGTACAATTGTTACTGAACTATGCTGTAATTCTGGGGAACACCCACAAACCAGTCTTTTAGAGCTCAACACACTGGCCTCAGCTAAGGAGTTACTACTAGCTTGAACAGCCATTATTCATCAATGGAAAGATATAAACAAGATATGTACATTTCATCACAGATGGTCCAACCTTCACATGCACAAGAGACTACTTATCACCTGCATCCCACTTACAAGTAATCCTCAAACAGTGGAGGACTGTATAAAAGAGAGAGACAGTAGCCTCCATTTCAGCTCTCTGTTCATGACATCAAGGACTCTGGCAGAGGGAGTGGTCTCAGGATGAAAGGAAACCCAGCCTGTAAAATTTACAACAGCATATGGCGAGACAAACCCTGTGCTTTTAAATTCACTCAGCTTGAATATTGTTCTTTTCTGTTGGAACCAAGCCTGACTTATGCATCATCATTAAAAATCTTTCTGTATTTAATAAACTTATCTTAACCAGCGTGTTTGGATTAGAGAGCATGGGAAACGCCATTTGGGATAACAAGACTAGTGCATGTATCATTTTCCTTTGCTGGAAAGGCACTATGACTTGCATTGTTCGCAGTGTACCGCACTGTACAAGAGACATTTCTAGGAGAAAGTCTCGGATTAAGAATTTATGGATGTTGCCCAGTAAGTAATTTTTGCATGATTGGTCAAACTGCTCAAGCATTTAGCTGGGAATGAGTTTACCTGCTGCTGACTGTGGGAGCAGGCCAACAATGGATTTTCTGACAGCAGAGCAGTGTAAAAGGCACTCCAGGCTAGGGAGTAATAGCATCACTATTCAACAGTCCAGATTGTACCATGGGGAATGTCACAGTAATGAATATGATGTCCATGTCAGTTTGTTATTTTTAGAAAATGAGCATTGTTATGATATTGTATTTAAATGTTTTAAGTGAATTTAGTGTGATAGTTGCTAATATGACAGCCATGCAAACTAATGTCTGTTTGTCTACAAAACAAATAATCTACCACAGGTAGCAGCAGGTCAAGATTCTCCTCTCAAGGCCAGATTTTCCAGCTCTCCCCTCCAGCCTCAGTCCCTTAAATTCTGCGTCAGAGTAGGTAGGGCATTCTGGGGCTATGTCTGGACTGCAGGCTTCTTTTGGAAGAACCTTTTTTCAGGGAGATCTTCCAAAAAAAAAAAAAAAAAATCTCTTCTGAAAGAGAGCGTCCACACACAAAAGCACATCAAAAAAGCAATGCGCTTTTTCGAAAGAGCATCCAGCCTGATTGGACCTTCTCTTGCAGGAAAGGCCACCGGGAACCACTTCAGCCAGGGCTTTAGGTCACAAGCTGCTTCCATGTGCTGGTGCCGGAGCCTTGCAGAGACAAGCGCTTAAAGGGACCCTCCTGGACAGCAGTTTCTCTGCTGCTGCATGCTTGCTACCTCTTCGAGGGACAGCAAAGCTCTCGCAGTGCCTGCTGTGGTTGCCCTGTTTTTTTGGATGCCACAGCTTCTCTTAGTGCCATGCAGACGGAGCTGCCCCTGGGCACTTGATGGCCCCACACAGCCATGCTGCAGTTTTTGCAGCACCTTGTGCCAGCTGCTTTCCTGGTCCTGACTGAGCTTGACCCTGAGCTTATTCTGGGGACCCTCTCCCTAGGGGCAGGAGCTACACTCTGGCAACTACAATCCACTGCAGAGAAGCATTTCTGGAGGCTTGAGACCAGCTGGCCATGGAGCGGAGAGACCACCAGCAGTGGCTCCAAAACTTCTGCATGCGAAAGGTCACTTTTTTGGAGCTGTGTGCCTGGCTCACTCTGCCCTCCGGAGACATGACATCCACTTGTGGCCCGCCATACCCCTAGAGAAGTGGGTCACAATTGCTCTCTGGTGGGCAACCAGTTTGGCATGGGGAAGGCCACTGTTGGGGCCCTCCTCATGGAGGTAAGGCATGCTGGGGAGAGTCCTGGAAAAGGGGAACCCTAGAGCAACAGGGGCTGAGGACTGTGGGGGTTGGAGTGAGTGGCTCCTAGGGTGTTTGGGGGGAATGGGTAGGGGACAAGAGGGGGGCGGGCACCTCCCAAGGGCTCAGGCACTCCCTCTCTCATTCTGTTTCGTATGTTTGTCTCCTTCTGCAGGTGGTCAGGACCATCAACTCCATCCTGCTGTGGAGGATCACCTGCTTGGGAACCCAGTCACAATTACAACTGGATTTGCCACCCTGGGGTTCCTGAACTGTGCTGGAGCCATAGATGAGACCCACATCCCAATCCAAGCACCAGAACATTGAGCAGCCCAGTATATTAATAGGAAGGACCACTTTTCTATGGTGTTGCAGGACCTAGTCAGCCACCGTGGACAATTCATGGACATTTTTGTCGGGTGGTCAGGCAAAGCACACGATGCACGCATCTTTAGAAACTTGAGCCTCTATGGCAAGCTGGAGGTAGGCACATTCTTTCCCCACAATGAACTTACCATTGGGGATGTGCAGATGCCACTGCGCATTGTGGGGGACGCGGCCTACCCCCTGCTGTCGTGGCTAATTAAACCATATATTAGACACCTTGACCCCAGCAGGGACCAATTTAATGCCCGCCTGAACCAGTCCCAGATCCACGTGGAGTGCACCTTTGGCCGCCTCAAGGCGCAGTGCAGGTGCCTGACTGACCCACCTGGACATGAGGGAGCACCACCTCAGGGATGTTGTCACACCATGTTGTGTCCTCTACAACATTGCGGAGAGGAAAGGGGAGGCCCTTCTCCCAGGGTGAGGGGCAGAGGCTGGTCACGAGGCGTGAGCCTTTGAGCAGCCAAGGACAGCTGCCATCCACCAGACCCATCAGGCTGGGGTGAGCATGCCGAATGTCCTGAGGGAGAGGTTCTCACAAGTACCCCAGTAACTCTGCCCAGGGCTTCCCAAACAGACACCTCTGGCTTTCTTCCCTATCCATTGCTCACCACAAGCCCTCGCTTCCCTGGCCTTTCAATAAATACACCTGTTTGGTTTCCAAGAAAATGAAGTCTGTATTTCTCTGACAGGAAGAAAAGGTGGGCAAGGGGAAGGGGGACTCAACCTGGAGGGGATGGAGGAGACTAGATGTGCTACCTTGGGAGTGGGGACCTCATCGGAGTGGGGATTGGGTGGGTCCAGGGACCACAAAGGGGTGGGCAGGAGTAGGGGCTTGAGCATGGTCGGGGATGGTGTGGGGGGCAGATGGAGGGGATATGGGCATCACCTGGGGAAGGGACATCACCTGGGGGCAGGCAGAGGGGGAATGAGCATAGCGGGGGGGGGGGGGGGAAAAGACGCAGATGGTGAAAGCCAGGAGCAGTGACAGCAGGTGGGTGTGCCAGCATGTGTGACATGACATGCTCTCACACCACCTGCATGAGCTTGTCCCATGTGCGGTTCTGCCACTCAGGATCCTCCCATATCTTCTGTTCCAAGGTCTGCTGCATGTTGTGCAGGATGCTGATATGCTGGCACATGAGGCCTTCCTGGACCCTGGCGCACCTTCAGCTCCCCCCAGACTCCAACGGCTGACTCTGGTGGTATGGCTTGCCTCTCAGTCCCATCTGTGGAAAACACAGAGGGAGAGGCCGTCAGTCATCCATGCACACTCCGCCCCCGAGGCCTGATCCTCCTCTGAGCAGTGACCACCAGTCCTTGGGTCATGTGTGGCCTGCACAATGGGTCGTGCCTCACAGGGGCCCTGAGGTACCAACTTTCCAAAGTCTCCCCCTCCCGCCCCCGGCCCACAGATAAGCGAGTATGGGAAGTGTCCAGCAACTTCATGGGTGGCAAAGGAGCTGGGAGCAGCCTGGCCCTCCCTGGTGACTGTGCACACACCTGCAGCTCACAGCACTGTTCGCGGGAGCAGGTGGTCTTGTACAAGCAGGCATGCCCACGTGCTGTGTGTGGCACTCCTCCGTGTCTTTGAGGTCATGCCTGCGCCATTGTGGCTAGCCTGCTTCCAGCCATGACAGGAGGGCTTCCCCTCCTCTCCCCTCCCCCGCTCACAACTGGACACGTGTGGCCTCCCGAGCCCGGCAGCAGAATCCCACCTGTGCTCAGGGGCTGCCTGCTGCATCCGTGTGCCACACACTAATGCTGCACGTGGTTCCAAGTGAGCGGACTGCAGCACGATGTCCAGCCTGAGCAGCCCGAGTGACACTCACACCCCGCCTCCCCGCCCTGTATGTGAGACACAAACTAAGACCACTCACCTGAATATCCCTCTCCCTGACATCCAATGAGGCCAGGGTGACATCCTGGCTCACAGGCACCAGCTCCAGGGACAAAGTCAAGGTCTCCATCTCCTCCTTTTCCTCCAGCTGGCCCTGGTCCTCCTGCTCTTCCTCCGCAGTAACCTCCATCCAGGCAACGACAGGGGTCTGTAGACCGGAGTCCACCGTAACTGCTGGGGAAGATGTTTCTCCCCCTTCTCCCTCCCCCAGGATCTGGTGCAGCTCGTCAAAGTAGAGGCAGGTGTGGGGTCCTGCCTCTGTGCGCTGCACTCTCTGGCCTGGACATATCCCTGGAGGAGCTTTTTCACCTTACTCCAGACCTGTTTCAAGGACTGTGGTGGGTGTCCACCAGGGACTCGGCCATGTGCTCGAATATCTCAGAGTTGCGGTGCTTGGTGCGGAGATCCTGCAATGTCTCTTCCTCACCCCACAGTTCAAGGAGGGGCAGGATTTATGCTCTGGACCGGGGGTACCCGCCTCCTGGTCCCCTTGGCTTGGTTCTGGGACCCCTAGGGCTGCTCCCTGTGAAGGCCGGGAGGGTTTCAGAGGGCTTGAGACTGGGCCGTGAGTAGCAAGGCCTGTGGCAGGGAGAGCCACACGGTGAGGTGCTGCTCTCAGGCCAGCTTCCTGCCACAAGGCATGTCCAGGAAGCCCACAGCTTTAAGAGGGGCCAGGAGAAATGAACATAGAGTCCTGATTAATTAGGATAAAGTATCCACCAGGGCACCTGTGTTATTTCCTGGAGGTCTCTTCTTTCGAAAAAACCCTCCCCTCCCCATTCTCATACACCTTTTTCCGAAAGAGCTCTTTTGGAAAAAGGCTTTTTCCTTGTAGAAAGAATTACCAATGCTGGAAAAACCCCTCTGTTCTTTTGATTTACTTTTGGAAGAACAGGATTACAGTGTGGATTTAACTCAGGTTGTCAGGAAAACGACCGTTTTTCCAACAAAACTGTAGTGGAGACATACCCAGGTCAGGTCGGGAGTGGGAAGAGGTTGTGCTCTGACATTCAATGTGCTCTGACATTCCCAGCTGGTAGAACAGCTCCTTGGTGTCACCCAGGCTTTATGAAAACAGGCTTATGGGTATGAAAATGCATGACTCTCATATCCTGTAGGCAAAATGCAACATGACATTTTTAAAAAGCTACAGTCTGATGAATGTGCATGTATCATTCTTATATGAAGTGTGGATCTGTTTATCATTCTAGATGTGCTAATGAGGGTCATTAGTAGTACTCAGGAGACAATGTTCCAGTGCTCAAGACATAGATCTGTGAAATGAGTTTGGTCTTACAAAGACATGTGGCAGACCACCTGATGCTGGAGACCATTTTAGATCTACTTTTTTACTTTGATGTGAAAAGTTTGAACTGAGCACAAAGAATTCCCACCTTTGGCAAAAGAGATATAAAGATGGAAAAATCAAACAATAGGTATGATTGCTGGATGCCAGGAGACCCCACATTTACCACCCAAGATGCCCACTGGAAACATCTAAGACTGAACAGGGAGAAGCATCAGGCCCAAGCTAGGAAGCTGCTACGTGTCAAAAAGAGGATCAGAACAACGGCTATAGTAGGAATTTGCATGTTAACGAGTTCTAGTGTACAAGGATTAGCTGCTGTTTATGTTTATTTTGGCTTAGTAACTTACTTTGATTTGTCTGCTTTCACTTGCAACCACTTATTCTACATTTTATACAAAAAACACTTTTGCTTATTATCAAGCCCAACATAAATAACTGTTCTCAGAAGGGAAGGAGCACGGAGCACTCTCTCTCTCTTTCATTGACTTCTATATAGAAGACGATGGGTTTATTTGGGGGTTTGGTCCCTTTCAGGGGCCACATTCCTGAGTGCTGCCAATAGCCCTATAGTTGAGCCCTCCCGGAGCAGAGCTGGTTCAATGTCTGTGTTGCTCTACAGTGGGGACTGTTACCCCAACTGTGCCTTGGGTGGGGGGGACCAGAGATTCTCGTCAGGGCGTTGAGGCACTCCAGAGTGCACATATGTGGACTCAGTGACATAACCAGCACACCAGATGACAGTCTTAAGAGGACCCCTCTGATCCAACCGGTCAGTTGGGAGCTGTTGTTCATTGGCATAAATTAGAGTAGCCCTAGGGAAATTTTTAGTTGTTTTGATTAGCAGCAGCAAAGATTTATGAAGTTTCACCAGAGGTTGTGATTAGAGGATTGTTTTTAATTCTTTTTTTCCCCCGCTTCACACAAAAGCATGGGGACTGGTCTATATACCATTTCGGCACTGACTTAACTAAACATAGGGTAGACTTAAATTTTTGAAGAGCATTTTAAATCTTTGTAGTTAAGTCCAATTTAGTAAAATGCATGGAAAACCTGTATGTAGATCAGCTCTGCAGTGATTATACTTAAACTTTTGGTCTATCAAAGAGCAAGAACAGCTATTTCAATAAATTTGCTAATGTTGCCCCTTCTTCTGACATGATTATTGCATCTCTGCCAAATGGTAGCAGAATTCTGGGACATTGCAAGTTGAGGAAAAGCAATCAAGGCCATAGAATCTGGGTAATCTAAATGTAGCTTGCTTTTGGTTTTTTATAGACCTACACAAAATGGTTCTGATTCAGAAGCAGTCAAACACCTTCCAGAGATCTAAGATTGCAGGAAGCTCTCCTTTCCCAGACTTGCTTTTCAAATATAAAAAATAATGCAGCGAGTGAACTTTGCCAATTGTCACAAATTTCTATCCAAGCATAATGAACAACAACAAACAAACCCACCCAAACAAAGTATTTCTTCAAAGACTAAACATTCTGCTCACACACTAAGAAAAAAGAACTTGTAAGAGTATACACAACAATGTCTTCTGGGCACTTCTGCCATAAGCACTTCTGCATAAGCAAAATCACTAGCAGTAATAGAGTGTGTTATATCAACACTTTACCAGCTAGTGCTCAACAGATAAATTTGTACCTGAGATACAATTTGCAAAGTGAATTTGCAAAGTGAAGTTTGAATTTTTACCCACATTTGAAGCATATAATACAATCCCATCACAGACACTACACGGTATTGGAATTGCTATTTCTCTCTTCCAGTTTGGCAAACAGCCTTTAGCTGCAACACACACAGATCCAAGATTAAGCTCACCCCAATATCAAGTTTGCCATGTTATTTTTATATTCACAAACTTTTAAGACAGGGCAAGAGGGACAAATAGTCCAGATTTTAAAGATTTTCCAGCAAGACAAAAAAAATGCTTCATTGCATGTGTGTTCAGCATTAAGAGAAAAATAAATGTGCTGTTTTCAAATTTTTGCTTCAGGGTCAGCCAACATCAGTCTACCATGCAACAGCTTTGAGGGGGGAAAAAGCCTCACTAAAGGATAGATCTGCCAGAGTAAACAGTGCCTCAAACCAGGGAAATCTAAAGCACATGCCTTATTGTCAAGTTTGGTTTAATTTGTTTTACAAATCAAAATGCCAGCTCAGCTTTTAAGACCTATTTCTGTTAAGTCCACTTAAGCCTTTTCTCAAGGAGGTAAGAGACGCACTTTTGAATTGTGCTCCCTAAATTGTGTATAAAATATGATATACCAGTTTGTTTGAAACTGACAATCTCTAATTCTATTTTAATGTACAGTTGCTTCCTTTCTCTTTGTTTTGTTTAATAAATCACAGGGCCAGATTCTGCTATTTACACTCATGCTGATGTGTCCCATATTCCAAAAGTAGTCTCCATTAAGTCAATAGGTCTACTCAAATTACACATCACTGGAAAAAGGCGTTGCAGAATATGCCCCCAAAGCATTCTGAACCTGGAAAAAAAAAATTAAAAATCCTCTCTCCTTTAAGTAAAAACACAAGGCACACAAACACATTTTATACTTTATGTACTCAACTCCTCTAACTTCCATAAGAAATTTGCATTAATATCGGAGGGAAGAATTAGGCCTTTCAGCTTTTAAATATTACTCTGTTTTATTTAAGGGCAAAACCAAACCTGGAATGTTCTGAAGACATTTCCAAGAGAATAAAAAGTCATTGGCAAACTGACAAACCTCCTGAAAAATCAACAGCTTTCTTTCAACACATATACCAACTCACCTCACAGCTGGATTCAAAGCAGGCGTAAATTCATTGTCTTAAAATGAAAATGTGCTGATTTACACCATCTCAAGAGCCAGCCCAGAATAACAGGCTGAAAAATTTTAAATATTTCCCCCATAAAAAGAGAAGCTTCATAAAAATAACTTCCAATGCTTTACATTTTATGCAAAAAAAACCCAACCCAAAAAACCCCCACAAAAAACCCACCCCCCCACACACACACCCCACCTTTACACTACATTTTATCAGAGTTAACAATTTTTATTTAACAAAACCCTGACTTTTGATAAACAAAAGTTAACCGCTCTGACACCAGTTTCATTTAAATTCTTATTTACAAATATTACAAAGAAAACTTTCAAACAAAAAAGGAGTTAGCTTGGAATGTTACCAAATGAATGTTGAATATTTTTCATGTTAGAAAAAAATTCAGACAACTCTACCAGAATGAACAAGTAATGATCTAGCTGTATAGGACTTTACACTGCATACATCACTGTGGTATCTGAGGATCATATTGCGTATGCTAAATAAGGGGAAAATTATAAACTCTGAAAATGACACTTTCAGCTGGAACATCTTTTGCATATGTATTATGTGAAGAGAATTTTCAATTATTGTCTATTTGCTTTAGTAAAGCTTTTGCATGATCTTCTCATAAACAAAGGAAATGCAACCTAGATGGAACTACTATGAAGAGGCTGCAAAACTGGTTGGGAAACTGTTCAAGGAGTATTTCATAATGGTTCACAGTCATTCTGGAAGGGTATAACGACCGGGGTTTCACGGGGCTCAATTTTGAAATTAGTTATGTTCAATATTTTACATCAATGATTTAGATAATGGTATAGAGAGTACACCTATAAAGTTTGCAGATGATACCGGGTTGGGAGGGTTTGCAAGTGCTTTGTAGGAGAGGATTATAATTCAAAATGATCGGGACAAACTGGAGAAATGGTCTGAGGTAAATAGGCTGAAATTCCATAAGGACAAATGCAAAATACTCCATTGAAATAATCAGTTGCGCATATACAAAATGGGAAAGGACTACCTAGGAAGGAATAATACAGAAAGACATCTGGGGTCATAGTGCACCACAAGCTAAATGTGAGTCGACAGAGCCACACTGTTGTAAGAAAAGCAAACATTTGGGGATGTATTAACATGACTGTCATAAGCAACATATGAGAAAATGCCACTCAGTGCTGATTAGACCTCAACTTGGAGTAGTGTGTCAATTCAGGGAATCACATTTCAGGGAAGATGTGGACAAATTGGAGAAAAATCCAGAGAAAAGCAACAAAAAATAATGGAAGGCTTGGAAAAAATGATCTATGAAGGAAGGTAGAAAAAAACTGGGTTTAGAGAAGAGATTGAGGAGGAACATGATAATTTTCAAGTACATAATAGATTGTTACAATGAGGAGGAAGAAAAATTGTTTTTCTTAACCTCTGAGGATAGGATTAGAAGCAATGGGCATAAACTGCAGCTAGGGAGGTTTAGGTTGGACATTAGAAAAGCTTCTTTACTGTCAGGGTGGTTAAGCACTGGAATAAATTTGCTAAGCTGGTTGTGGAATCTCTATCATTGGAGATTTTTTTAAGAGCAGGTTAGACACACTCCAGTCAGGAATGGTCCAGATAATAGTTAGTCCTACCATGAGTGTGGGGGACTGGACTAGAAGACCTCGAGATCCCATCCAGTCCAATGACGGATTCAAAATCTAGGCATTGTTATCGGGGATAAAATTAGTGTTTGCAGCTGTTTATGTGTTTAGAGTGTAACTAGCACAATGTGACACTGATCCTGTTTTGGTATTTTGGGTGCTATTGTCAAATAATAAATTCACTGATTTGAATTGCTGAACATCAAATATTCAGTACCGAATGTCAAATGCCAAAAACGAGACGTCATCGTTATGAAATATGTATTAAAACAATGACAAATCATATCTACATTTTGCCTCACAGCATGACTTAATACATTAATATTGACAATTTCATTTTAATTACAAAATTGGCATTCATGGCCAAATTTGTGAATCCTTTAGTCATATGCCTGATCAATTACATCAGTAGGACTATTCATATGAGTAACTGATCATCACTGTGAATGTGTTTCAGAGGGGTAGCCATGTTAGTCTGTTTCAGCAAAAACAATGAGGAGCCCTGTGGCACCTTAAAGGCTAACATTTATTAGGGCATACGGGCACAACTGATGTGGGTTGCAGCTTACTTCAATAGCTTATGCCCCACTACATTTGTTAGCCTTTAAGGTACCAAAGGCCTCCTTGTTTCTTTCAGTGTGCGTAAGAAATTCACAACCAGGACCATAGATATAATGGGCATAATTCTACTATATTATACCAGAGGAAGTCAGTATTAACATCACTGATATCAATTCAGTTATACCAGTGCAAAACTGGGATAACGTGAAATCAGAATATAGCTTACTGTATCACCACAGTAACTACATCAGTAAGAATTGTAAGTACTGACTTGTAGCATGTTGTAGGATTTGAAAAACAGAACAGTAAAGAACAAGTAGTTCCTGCTTTATATTATTCAACAAACATTTTTATAGGTATGTACTAATAATCACTTCAATTTGACTATTATACCCTCTGCAATTTGTACTTTTTAGCATTGCTACTTGAGTAATTTCAAATACCTTCTGAAAGGATAAGCCATTCATGTTCAAATAACATTCAAAATCATATACAGGTACCAGTCACATCTGTTATCACTATGTTGTTGTAGGTCAGATGTAAACAACATATCAAAACTGTTTGTGGTCTGCATAAACCGCGCATTTGACTGCAGACGTATGTCTCTGGTGCAGAAGAAGCAGGCCAGGACGTGGAAAATTCTAACATAGCAATGTCTAATAGAGCACTACATTTGACAGACCAGCAGATTTATATTTGAAATCCTTGTTCTCCAGGGACATATAGATTGGTCTTTTAATTTTACTTCAGGCAGAAATTTACATTTTCAAAAGGAAAACTTATAACAGTAAACTGTTTTTCCACAGAAACACTATAAATAATCAGAGGGGTAGCCGTGTTAGTCTGGATCCGCAAAAGCGACAAGGAGTCCTGTGGCACCTTATAGGCTAATAGATCTATTGGAGCATAAGCTTTTGTGGGCAAAGACCCACTTCTGAGCAAAGACCCATGCATCTGATGACGTGGGTCTCTGCCCACGAAAGCTTATGTTCCAATACATCTGTTAGTCTATAAGGTGCCACAGGACTCCTTGTCACTATAAATAATGATCTTCTAATATTTGATGCTTTTTTTCCCCCCCACTTCTGTTACTGAAGAGGTCTTAACATCTGACCAAAATGCCATAGTATCAAGAGAAAGATTCTCATTGAGATCAGTGGGATTTGGATCAGGGCCTTAATTTGTAAAATTTTATTTTAAGAAAGTATAGCCTAAATTTATCCCAAGTATTTTTAGTAGAACTGGAGGGTTTCCTCACTAAAAAAACATTGCTGGCTAATCATCCATGACAACTAGCTGGCATCAAAACATTTTCTAAGGAATGTAAATGTAAATTGATTTTTTTTAAAGAAAGAATGTTTCTATCTAGACTATAAAACAGTTAGTTGATCTGCACATCCTCAGCACTACTACTGAACATTGTTGTTAGGATAGGAAACATTTCAGTGCATCTCAAAGCACTCTAAGAACTATGAATTGTCAAACTTGTTCAGAGGAAACAAAAAAAAGTGATCTATATTCAATGTTGTTTATGATAGCAACATAAGCATTTGTAAAGATTCCCGAAAGTTCCACATGCACTTTTAATTTTTCACATGCCTCCATGCTTTGGCAGTTCATTTAGAGCCAGAGATACCAAAATACCGTAACAAGCTGTGCCTGTTGTACATCCAACCATAAGCAAATGAAAAAGTAGTGAAAATTGTTCAAGAAAACCAGAGACTGAGTTTTCCAGCCTGATGAGGTTTGGATAAACTTTAGATAAGCAGATGGAATTTGATATGATTATCAAAGCCAACTTTTCTGAGCTTTCCCAAAACCACTACCATGAACTGAAAAGGAAACATTTTGAAACAAACTGGTGGGTTAATAGACAATCCAGTCACAGTCAGCTGAAATCAAGATAACTCTCTCATGCACCAAGAGGAAATCTGCTTCTCAGAGACCTAAATGTGCAATGCAGAAACAATCAGACCTCTGGTGGGAGCCCTTGTACAGGAAAATGTGTAATTCCTGGCCAATGGGAGTTGCGGGAAGCAGCGACCAGCAAATCCCTTTGGCCCATGCCGCAGGTGGGATACCACTGGTCTTCAGCATGAGAAAAGGGAACATTCTGAAGTATTGCAAAGAGGCATAAGAAAATGCAAGAAAAAACAAGGGAAAATAGAAAAAATATAAAGTAGAGAGGAGAAAAGCAAGGAAGTAATGTGTCTATTTTGTTGATATGCTACTGCAATATTTCTGTGGATTCTTTAAATGTGCCTTAAAACAATAGGCTCGGTCTTGTTCCCATGGAATTCAAAGGTCCTGGTTCTGACAATGTAAAGGGCCTTAAAATGTAATTGACTTTCATTTTACACTCACTTTTAGGTCACTTTACACTGCCAGAGCATCATAAAGGGGCCAAATATTTCAGTGCCTGCAGGATTTACTGTTTACATTTCATATAGGACTCAGTGCTCACTTAAATTAATGGAATGACTCTCATTGACTTCAGTGACTTAGGAATAAAAAAATATAAAATTTGAAAAACATTCAGCCAAAAGAAGCCAAAAGAATCCAAGATGTAATTAAAACTTGGCATGCTCTAAAAAGTGCTTTACACACATATATGCAGATGTGAATTCCATGGGTCAACTGACGAGCAAATTAGATGAGTTGGAAAAACAAAGATGATAAATTGAATCTCCAGGGGCATCTTCCCATCGGGAACCTTTTTTATATTCTGTGCTTGAGTTAAGGTCTAAATTGCCAGAAGCTTTGTCATTATACCCTTTCCACCCATGGTACACGTTTGCATAAAGCATATCACAAAACATAACAGTTTACTTTCTCCCATCTCACTGCCTGTCATGCTCATGTATCATTCATATGGATTTTTTGTCCTAAATCTACAGATTAAATATCAAAACTAACCAACTCTTAAGACTGAGGCATGATTTGTTTGACTTTTGCAGGCTACATTTAGCCAGTTATACACATGATCCCATTTTAAAACTGCAATGTTTTATGTTTACTGACAAACCTAATATTGAAATGAGAGTGCAAGCTACTCCAAATTCACCACCACCATACCTCCTCTACTCTGACCTGAGAGAAGACATCCCTGTTACCCATGGAAAGGTATTTGTATATACATTATGAGTAGGGATCTATCAAATTTACAGCTCATTTTGGTCAAATCTCTTGGTCAGACCATTTAAAAAAAAAATTTCATTATATAATCGTGATCACATTTAATTGCACAGTTAAATAATAGAGTACAATTAAAATGCAGAAAACAACAAACACTTAAAAATCTATTTAGTTTTTTTTATAGAAATTAAGTGAGCACTATATGCTGTGTATTCGGTTTACAAAACCGAATACACAGCATATAGAGCTCACTTTATAGTTTTGTTGTTACAAATACTCGCATTATAACAAAAAATAATATTTTAGGTGAACTGAAAAATAAGTAGTATAATGCAAACTATCATGAAAGTTGAACTTATAAATGTAGAATTAGCTACAATTCCGTTTCTGAATGCAATGTAAACTTTCAAGTTTTACAATTTTACTCAGTCCTACTTCTTGTTCAGTCAATTGCTAAGACAAACAAATTTGTTTACATTTAGAGGAGATAATGCTACCCGCTTCTTGTTTACAATGTCACTTGAAATTGAGAACAGGCATATGAATATCACTGCTGTAGCCAGCACTGCAAAACATTTACATGCCAGATAAGCTGAAGATTCATGCTTTAACCACCATTTCAGAGGACATGCATCCATGCTGATGATTGATTCTGCTCAATAATGATCCAAAGCAGTGTAGACCAATACATGTTCATCTGAATCAACACATGTTCAATGTATTATTTGAATCAAATGCCCCACTAGCATTTGATTTTCTTTTTTTGGTGGTTTGAGTTCTGTAATTTCCCTATTGGAATGTTGCTCTTTTAAGACTTCTGAAAGCATGGTCCACACTTCATTCCGCTCAGATTTTGGATGGTACTTCAGATTCTTAACCTTGTTGTCATATGTATTGTAGCTATTTTTAGAAATCGCACATTGGTATCATCTTTGCATTGTCAAATCTGCAGTGAAAGTGTTGTTAAAATTAACATGTGCTGGGCCATTATCTGAGACTGATAGAATATGAAATATAGGGCAGAATATGGTTACAGAACCGGAGACATACAATTCTCCCCCAAAGAGTTCCATCACCAGCACATTTAATTTTTAATGAGCATTACCAACTTGGAAGCATATCCTCTGGAATGATGGCCAAAGCATAAAGGGGCATATGAAAGTTTAGCAATTCTAACTACAAAGGTGCCAGGAAAATGCCTGTTCTCACTTTTCAGGTGACATTGTAAATAAGCAGCAGGTAGCATTATTTCTTTTAAATATAAACACACTTGTTTGTCTTAGTGAGTAGCTGAACAAGAAGTAGGACTAAGTGGACTTGAAGGCTCTAAAGTTTTACACCGTTTTATTTTTGAGCACGGTTATGTAATTTAAAAAAATTCTACATTTCTAAGTAAGACTTTCATGATAAAGAGATTGCATTTGAATGAAGTAAATTGAATAGTCGTTTGCCATTTTTACTGTGCACATATTTGTAATAAAAAATAATAAAAAGTGAACATTTTACACAGTTTTCTGCATTGTAATAAAAATCAATATATTTGAAAGTGTAGAAAAACTGTCCACAGATATTTAATAAATTTCAATTGGCATTCTATTGCTTGAGTGTTATTAATTGTGATTAACTCAAACATTTATTGCAATTTAAAAAGTTATTAATCGACACCCCCAATCTGAAATATTACAGAGTTGTGATCAAAGAGGGGCTAACTCCTGACCCAAAAAAGGAGTTGGTAGGGGCACTCAAAGTTATTGTGGGGGGGAAGGGAGTTACAATACTGCTATCCTTACTGCAACTTATGATCAGGGCCTAGTAGTCTCAAACACAAGTTAACAGTTTGTAACCAACAATTTGCAGAGATTTCATCCAAACTGTTCTCTGTTCATGTTCTATTCTCGCTTTGGTGTTTGAGGTGTATGACTGGTTATTTAAAAATCACATTTTATTGTCTGTTCTCTGATGGCTTATAAAAGATGTCATCAATTTCTGCTTCCACTCAGAATGAGTTCATTTAGTCAAATCATGCTGTTATCAAAATAAACCTCATCTATGATCCTAAAATTCAACCAGCTTGAAAGAGACTGCAGAACTTAATTTCATGTAGAAGTTTGATACCTGCAACAGAGGTCTAAACAAAGACTTAGACAGAATGGCTCTGTACAGTCCACATCCTAAAGGACATAAAAAGCCAAGCACAGGGTACTTAAGAGTATTTACATGTTTTGTTACACGTTTTGTCAGCCTTTAAAATGCTAGCAGACTATTTGTTCTTTTTTAAGTTAATACCCACTATCAGCTTCATTTAACATGGACACTAATTGACCATTCCCTCCCCCCTTTCCCCTTCCTTCCCCTCTCCACATCCCCTCTTTTTCTCTATTTATTTGGAAGCCAGACCCTTTAACTTCATTCATCTGAACAAGTGGGTTGTGCCCACGAAAGCTCATGATAACATCTACATTTTTTGTTAGTCCGGAAGGTGCTGCAAGACTATTAGTTATTTTTAAAGTTTTTCCAAGGAAGATCGGATTACAACTTTATTTGCATGAATGTTCAGGAAAAAACCTAATAAAGTGTTTGTGAACCCAGCTACAATTAAATTTATATTCAGAAGTAACAAATGCCTGACTAATTTCCTCTCACTATTTACCAAATTCTATTCCCAAATAGTTTAACAAACCAGACTGTGGGTAACATTTAACTAACTTGCTTTCATCGACTTCAATGGAGTTCTAAAACTTAACCCAGTGGTATGTTTTACATTGTGTTTTGAATTTGCACAGAGGGGAACAAACAACTGCTACATAATATACATTGTTGTTAAAAATAAGTGCTATTAATACTGAGAGGAAAACAACATACGTCTCTCCTCACCAAGGAAGTTACTTGTAAACCCAAATGCTACATAAGGAACTCTTTGACTTTTCTAGTTATTTCTTTAAAGCTCTTTTTCCTGCTGTCTTGTTCTCATTCAAGTTTTAGGCTTGGTCTACATTGTCAACTGAGTGACAAAGCTTTTGTCCTTCATGGGTGCTTTACATCTCCCACTCCCCCCAACACAACAAAAGCTTTGCCAGGCAAATGGGCTTATCTACACTGGCAAGTTCTCTCGCAAAAATTCCCTGTGTCACCAAAAACCAGACCTTCAGAAGGCAGACATGCTCCCCTGCTGACAGGCTCCATCAACTATTTGGAAAAAAAACAGACCAGAGAGGACCAAGAAGGACCTGGTGAAGGATGTTTTGCAACATTCAATGCTTTAAAAAAAAAAAAAAAAAAAAAAAAGGCGCAGGCTAGGGAGGCAAAAGCTACAACAGAAACCACTGGTCACATGCTAAAGCTCATTGAAGACCAAACTGTGATGCTGAAGTGTCTAATTAAGACGCAGAGCAAACAGAATCAAAGCCTGCGCTGGCAGCACATTCTGAATTCTTTACCCAGCCACCCTCCTTCTACCCCCACAAGAAGCCTCCCTGGTAACACATGAAAAAATTCTGTATCCAGCAACCCTCTCTCTATGCCCACATGCTCCTTTTCACTGTCTGGGAATGTTTTTCCCCAGCACACTCCACTGCCCATCACAGCAGCTGTGACTTTGACAGCTGGATGTTAACACAATTGTGAGGTTTTTCAATAACCTTACCCTCCCCTTGCCAGCAAGCATTCACGCTACGTGTGTGACCGTGATTGGTATTATTGGGGAGGTTATCGATGTTTTGTAGTTTCCTTAGGAAGTCTGTAGTGTCTCGGAGATAGCTGGGGGTATTGGTTACGAAGGTTCTATATACACAGCTTCCGGAACAATGCACAGACTGACATTATTCGCAAACGACAACAAGCGACACACAATCTTAGCCGCGCTGAACACCATGCCATCCAGAGTCTCAAAAACAACCTGGACATTGTAATCAAACCAGCTGACAAAGGGGGTGCTGTGGTCATTATGAATAAGGCCGACTATAACCAGGAGGCAACCAGACAACTCTCGAACACCACATTTTACAAACCTCTCCCCTCTGATCCCACCTTGGAATACCAAAAGTAACTACACTGTCTCCTTAAAAGCCTCCCCACAGCTACTCGGGAACAAATCCACACAGAACAATCCTGGTCGGGGGTCAGAAGGTGATTCTATCTACTTCCCAAGATCCATAAACCTGGGCACCCCGGACGTCCCATCATCTCTGGTATTGGCACGCTCACTACTGGTCTATCCAGCTATGTAGACACTCTTCTCAAACCCTTCATAACCAATACCCCCAGCTATCTCCGAGACACTACTGACTTCCTAAGGAAACTACAAAACATTGATAACCTCCCCAATAATACCATCCTTGCCACCATGGATGTAGAAGCTCTATATACCAACATCCCACATGAAGATGGATTACAAGCAATTAGAAACACTATCCCAGAGGACACTACTGCCAACCTGATCGCAGACCTATGTAACTTTGTTCTCACCCACAATTATTTCCAGTTTGAGAACTTATACCTCCAGATCAGTGGCACAGCCATGGGTACACGCATGGCCCCACAGTATGCTAACATCTTTATGGCTGACCTAGAACAACATTTCCTCAACTCCCGTCCCCTGGTACATCGATGACATCTTTATGATCTGGACGCATGGCCAAGAAACACTGGGGATATTCCACAGAGATTTCAACAACCTACACCCCACCATCAACCTCAGCCTGGACCATTCTACACGAGAGATCCACTTCCTGGACACTACCGTACAAATAAACAATGGAAAATTAGACACCACTCTCTACAGAAAACCCACCGACTCATACAGTTACCTACATGCTTCCAGCTCCCATCCAGAACACACCACACGATCCATCGTCTATAGCCAAGCCCTTCGATACAACCGCATCTGCTCTAATCCCACTGACAGAGACCAGAAGCTTCAGGATCTCTACCAAGCATTTATAAACCTCAACTACCCACCCAGAGAAATAAAAAAGCAAATTGAAAGAGCCAGACGAATACCTAGAAACCATCTACTTCAAGACAGACGCAAGAAAACCAACAATAGAACACCACTTGTCATCACCTACAACCCCCAACTTAAACCTGTCCAACACATTATCAATAAACTACAGCCTATATTGGAACAGGATACCATACTCAAAGAGGCTCTGGGAGACAGACCCATAGTCTCCTATAGACAACCACTTAACCTCAAGATGATTCTTACCAACCACCACAGGACATACCACACTAATACAAACCCTGTTACCTTCCCTTGCAACAAACCCCGTTGCCAGCTTTGTCCACATATTCATTCTGCTCATACCATTATTGGACCTAACCAAGTGAGTTATAAGATCAAGAACACATTCCTGCTCATCCAGAAATATAATCTATGCTATCATGTGCCGAAAGTGTCCGTCTGCTATGTACATTGGACAAACATCTCAGACACTTCGCCAAAGGATTAATGCCCACAAAACAGATATTAGACAGGATCACAAAGAGAAAACAGTTTCTTGCCATTTTAACCAGAAAGGACACTCTCTCAATGACTTAACCACCTGCATTCTGCTACAAAGACCTTTTACATCTGCACTTGAAAGGGAATCCTCTGAACTGTCATTCATGTTAAAATTCGACACTTTCCAAAAAGGACTCAACAAACATTTGAACTCTCTCACCCATCATCAAGATAGTTTCCCCAATTATCACCTCTAATACCATTACCTCACAAACATCCCACTCTCCCTACCTCTAATATCAATTCACAGACACTTACCTTCCTTCCTCCCCCCCCCCCCTCCCCCGCATCCCCCTCCTGTCCTGCAATGTGATTTGTCCTTTTCATATGTGTTCATTTTTTTAATTGTATCCTTTGGTATATATGGTTGTGACTACTTTCTTCCACTATTTGATCTGAGGAAGTGGGTCTGGCCCACGAAAGCTCATCATCTAATAAACCATCTTGTTAGTCTTTAAAGTGCTACATTGTCCTGCATTTTGCTTCAGCTACCCCAGACTAACACGGCTACATCTCTATCACTTATGATTGACATACTCTGTGGCAAGGTAGGTTGGGGTGGCGCAGCACTACAATGGGACCGTGTGTGCCATTGAGTGTCTCGCTACAGTTTGCAAAGCCCATTTCTGCAAAGCCAGCCAATCCGTCATCCACATTTCCCAGAGTCACAGCTCTTTACTGCACAATGCAATTTATTGCCCTGAACACCTGCATAAGTGCTGCCCCAACCGTAGACTTTCCCACTCCATACGGATTTGCAACTGAACGGTAGCAAGCAGGAACCGCCGGCTTCTACAAAGCAATAGTAACATGCTTCTCTATTGAGAGAACAACTCATTTGGGTGGTTTTGCACCACAATTCAGAGGCCAGCTCAGCAAAAAGCTCCAGGAAGGTTGCTTTGCGCATCTGAAAGTTCTGTAACCACTGCTCTTCATTCCACACCTGCGTGGCAATGCAATCCCACCACTCAGTGCTAGTTTCCCTAGCCCAGAAGTGATGCTCTACTCTTCACAGCTGCTCTGCAACATCACTGCTGTCTGTGTCACTGTGGCGTAGTAAGGGTGCTTTCTGCTCTGTGACCCGGGGTCCCCTTGCGCTGTGATATGAGATTCTCACTGACTCCCAATGTGTATTAACCCAGACATCCAGGCTCAGCCTCCCAGGGGGAGAGACAAAGGGAGGAGGGTGGAGACCAACACTGGGCTGGGGGGCAGGGCTGGAAGAGTTTTTAGTTTGTCTGGAATCATGGAGGAAGCAGCCTAAGCAAGGGGGCCTGGGATTTAGAGGGGCTGAGGCATCTCAAGGGGGGGGGGGGGGCGCGCTGAGGCATCCTAGGCCTGGCCCTGTAACTAGATTGCATCTGTGCTGTGCTGCATCCTTGGAGAAGCAATAAACTCCCTCAATCCTACTGGCTGGCTGGGAGTCTGTTCGTGCTACTATGGGGGTGCAGGAGTCGGGGGAACCCCGATGCATCGTCACAGTCACTCACACAGTCTTCCGCATCTGAGTTTTCTACCTTTGACAAAGTACAAAGGTAGCTTTGCTGGAATGTGTGATGTCCCTAGCACATAAAACACCGCATAGGAGAGACGTCTGAAACCCATGATTCCTCACAGCAAATACTGGAGTGCGCAGCCAGCAAAGCAAGAATTGTCAGTTTCAAATGGCTCAAAAGCAAGTTGCAAGCACCAGCAGGGCTGCGAAGCAAAGAGGTGGCTGATGGAACACTATTCGTGTTCCCAACATGCCTTGGGCTACATTGCACATTCCCAGTGCCTAGTGACTGAAGCTGATGCCAGGCATTCTGAGATGTGTACACCCTATTGACCAGGGAGCTAACAATGTGGCCATGATATGTTGACAGAGGATGGCAGTGTAAACACGATTTAGTGACTTTTCCATGTCAATAGTACTTTCAGCACCAAAACTTTCCAGCATAGACATACGCTAAGTACCAGTACTCCTGTCAACAAAGTAAACATTGCTCATTGAGGAGTAAGTGTTTTGCCAGTAAGAGTGCTGACAGTGTTTACACTCCTTGACTTTTAGTGACATAGCTGTATAGTGTAGACCAGGCATGTCCAAAGTCCAGCCCGCGGGCCAATTGCGGCCCGTGTTCCGATTTAATACGGCCCCCGCTTCCTCCCCCTCTCGTGGCTCCCCGGCGCTCTTTTGAACTGGTGCGCCCAGCACGCCGCTTCCGGCCGCGCCTCCGCGGTCCTAGAGCCTGCCCTGTAGGGTACGTCCGCAGCCCCGCTCCCCCGCTCAGCTGCGGGTTCACCCTGCCTCTGGGCCGCCGTGCCCTGCGCTTTCCGCCCGCCTCTGACCCGGCCCTCACGCATGTTCACTTCTTCAAATCTGGCCCTCTTTGAAAAAAGTTTGGACACCCCTGGTGTAGACACAGCCTAGCCATGTACACATGATACGCCAGCCTTTCCCCAAAACCATCTCCAAGCTAAATAGTGCTTTCCATTCATGTTTTAAACAAATGCTGTCTTGTTTGTCATCTTTCACTCAGAAGATCTCTGTATGCAGACAAGATCTGAGATTTAGAGACACTGGCAGAGAGGTTACAAGCGGTTCTAAGAAGTTAGGTGAGGCTTAAGTATACTTAAGTTTACCCCATTGTCCTACTCTCAGGTGACCCTCAAAGAGTTCTTGTCAGGGGTTCAAGAGACCAGGGCTTGCCCCTGCTTGTATGGGGCTAGCAGTGAGGAATGCAGTGGGAAACAAGTATTGACATTCCTTTCTCAGTTCTCTTTGATATTGTAGCCTAGAGCAATTCCTGCTGTGAAAGGGTGGGACAAACAGCTGACAGTAGCCAAGCTGTGGATAGTCAGTGTGGGTCCGACAGGGTTTGTCTCAGGACAAGTCAACGATTTCTTTGTCTCTCCGTCTTTTAAAATAGCTTGCATGTTTATTATGTTTCCATCAAGACACAGACATCCACTTCTTACAAGAAGCCCACATCCTTTTGTTTTGCATAAACAAAAGTTGCAAAAAAGAAGGAAAGCTTCAGAAGGGTATCCTGTACAGAGTAACTCGGCTACATTTAAAAAACAAATAGTCTGGTAGCACTTTAAAGACTAACAAAACATGTAGATAGTAACATGAGCTTTTGTGGGCACTGCCCACTTCTTGTGCCCACGAAAGCTCATGATACCATCTGTGTGTTTTGTTCAAGTGCTACCAGTCTGTTTATTGTTTTTAAAAATGAAGGAGTCAGTCCTTTAAGTCAGTGTTTCTCCGCCAGTGGTATCAGTATGCTTAGGGGCACTTGAGAGAAATCTGGGGGGGCGGGTACATCAATACCTGAAATTCGGAGAAAACTGAATTTTTGTTTTAAGTTTTACAGCGCTTTATTATGTTTGTACTTTTTACACCCAAAAATTTCATTGCCTGCCCTGGTACAAATTAAGTTGTTTAAACAAATGTGTTGCAATGGTAGAAAAAAAATGTATATGTCTGAGAACTGTAGGTACTAGGGGGTACTTTATATAAAAAAGGTTGAGAGAAACCGCTCTAAGTCTCATATCAGTCCAGCCAGCTGTGCATGCTCCTGCTCTGGTCCTCTTGAGTCACACAGTTTCTGTATATATTATAACACTTGCATCCCTTTGCCATTTTCTGCCTAAGAGCTAACACCCAGACAAAGTGATTTTTAACTGTCCCTTGTCTCTGTTCAAAGACAATTTGTCCCAGGCCTCTTGGCTAAAAGGGACATTGTTACTTGGGGCACAGGCCAAACTTGAGTGGCTCTATCTTTCTGAAGATTGGCATGATACCATCTACATGCTTTGTCTTTAAAGTGCTACCAGACTCTTTTTTTTTTTTTAAAGTTTATCCTATACAGACTGACTCTGCTACCCCTCTGAAGCTTTTGAAGATTGGCAGATACCCAAAACCTGATGGGCATTAGGTCCCACCTTCAGCAATCTGAAATTTTGGGAGGCATGTCTTTAACTGTTAGCAGTTAAGTACTTCTAAAGCTGAACATGGCACTTTCACTGTAAACACCAACAAATAGATTGCAGGTGACTCATGTGAGGGTGCATAGACTTTCCTATCTTGGGCCACTCATGCAAGCACCAGCCACAATTTCAGCTCCTGTGCTCCCTGGAGTGCCAGGGTCACACCACTAGATGTACACTCCATGCCAAAAAAAGGGATGGGAAGGGGAGAGGAGAGAGAAAAGATTGAACATTTCTCTCTCTAAGAGCCTACAGGGGCAAACATATGCTATACCCCTTTATGAAGGTGTTGCAGAAATTATGGTACCCCTGTGAGCAGAGGAGTTCTGTGAGACTTTCCAGGTACAAAACTTTCAAAGAGCACAAAAGTCCCATTTTCAAAACCACCTTTCAGAAGTGTCAGTTGCGTTTTCAATTGCACCCAGATGCCAATCTGCATCTTTATATACCAAAAGGCCTTTAAAAACCTCTCCCAAAGTCACCAAGTGTTCAGTCCCACGAAGAACAAACAAACCAACCAACCACTGTGAGAAAGGAAAGTGGAGATACGTGCATGGAGTCAGAGCAGACTGAGTTGTATGTGATGTGTTCTCATGCTTTTGCCTAAAGGAGGTGACTCATTAGATGTTAGAGCAGCTAATTCCATTAGACACCTTTTACAATCCTAGTCTGCAACTTCCTGATAGCTACCAAGCAGATAAATAAATGGAATTGAAAGTGAAGCATGTGTTGTGCATTACTTCAGTACTAAAGCTGATCAGTGCTAAGAAGATGCTTGGTAACTGATGCGGCACTCAAGGACACCAAACTGGAGTTTGCTGATCAGACAGAAGAGTCCTAAATTGTGTTGCAGATATTTTCAGTGTAGAGTCAGTTAATCTTTGATCTTGTCGGGTTGGGGCCTTTTCAGTATTTTCATAAGAAAATAATTTATTTAATGTCAAACTCTGTTCATTGTAACAAAATGAATTAATTCCATTGACTGCAACGTGCTACAGAGAGCCGTCAGAGTGTTCCTGAAGCCAGCCTGCATTAGGGAGGTTATCTGACTAGTTGTGTAGTCAATACAATTTGTATCAACTACACAATTAGTTGGTAAGGACTGCTCTGCAGAGCTGCTGGGGGAGGGGGGGGGGCGGAGGGTGGCAGCAAGGGGGTGAGGGAGGGAAGCAAGTAGCAGATACTCCAGTCGACTAGTCACACTAAAGCCTCTGTAAGGTGTTCTTCATGCCATGAAGTCTCTATATTGGTTGCCATTGTAGAGTCAGCATGTAACCAGAACTACATAGATATAGAGAAGTAAGTTCACCCAGATAAATCTGTTTAAGGGATAGATAGTGTCAGTCCTGAGTACCTGACAGTGGTACATAGGAGGTCATATGTGGTAGCTGCAAGAAAAGTTGACTAATAATAACCTTCAAATTGTGCACAAAGCTGGACTCAGTTTGTGGCATCTTTCTTCCTTGAAAACTGGAAGGCATTTCTTTCAAACAATTATTGAACCACCACAAAAAAAACCAAAAAACCCACAATGACTTTAATATTAAGGAGAACTGCATGGAAGGGAGGTACCCTGCCTAATCTACTTGGTTAAAAAACCCAATTAAAAACACCACACACATGGGAGCATGGTAAGTTACAGAAATTTAAAGATTATAGGAAAGAGTTTGGGGAATTCCAAGGCAATACATACATAGCTGATGTTCTGGATGAACGGGTGCTTATTCTATTATGAGTCAGCATTATGTTTTGAAAAGCCTGAGACTCAAAACATTTGCATTCCCCCAGATAAATTTGTGATAGGGGCAGGTATTCAGGGTTGGCATCCAAAACTGAACCTCTAAATTGTAGGTGCAGATTAAAAATAATGCGAGTTCCATTTGCAGGCACACATTTTGCAAAAGAAATTGGATTCTTTTGTAAATGTGTCCATTACTATTGAAGAGCCTAGCTATGTACAGTATATTGAATGGGTATTTGGGGTTACCATTTAGAAATCTAATAGGAAAGATGCACTGGAAATATTTTCATATCCCATTTTGACCCCAACATAGGGATCCTATTACACAGGCCTAGAACATTTAAGGATATCAAGAATGAGGAAAAAGACTCCCGTTTTTCCTGAAACTGAGCCAAGAGACCAACCCTAACATACTTATTGCTATTAAACAATCAGGTGAGGTTTCTTTTGCTTTGGTACCCACGGTATTAAATATACCTTGCTAGTGAGGTCACTTTTTTTAAGACCTGATCTACATTAACATGGCTACCTTCAGAGCCAGAGGGGAGGGGAAAACACCACACTTTCCCCAAAAAAACAACACAGAGCTTTTGCCAGCTGAACTAGGTGATGGACTGTGTGATGGAAGGCAGTCACAGAAGGCCCCTTGAGGATGCTTCCCAGGGTGCTGACAAAGATAAGACAAAAGACAGGACTATGCAGCACTGACACTTGCCTCCTTGCCCTCTGGAGCTTCTCACCACCCCTTCCTGTTAGCCAGATCTCCTGGTTTACTTGAGCCAAGGCACAAAGCTGAGATTACTGACCCTCCCCCCCAATCAAGAACAATACAGACACTGAATCTTTTCAGGTCTGAGAATGTAGTTCTAGACCCAGCTTCCAGGACCCTAACCCCCAAAAGAGATCAGAACCTCAAATAAATCTTTAAAGGTAAGGATCTTTAACAATGAAAGGAGGATATACACACTGATCCCTCCCCCAGATAATTATTTACACTGGGCGTGATAATAAATAAAAGTGATTGTATTAAGTACAAGTAGGAGGATGTAAGTGGTTGCAAGTGAAAAAACAGGCAAATATAGCAGATTACAAATTTGAAACAAAAAATGCATAGCTAGTTTTAATACTGAATGCTCATTACAAACTCACTCTAAAACTGTTCTTATTTCAGCTAAACCTCCTAGCCAGGGAAGATTTTTTCCCCTCTCAGGTCTCTGGCTCATTTTCTTGGGATTGCCATGCCAGCCCAGGACAAAAGGACAGCTAGCTACCCATTGTTTTATAGATTCCATTTTGGGTGGGAACTTTGAGTTCTCTCCCCCCTCCCCACCTTCTATGGAAAATTACCTGGTCAGTCCCTACCCATTTGGGTGGTAACGTGAATTTCTAAGACCAACCACTGCTAAGACTTAAAGGAAAAAAAGAGGATGTTTACAGGTGAGCACCCAGATCTTGAGGGAAACACCCTTGATGGCTTTCATTTGTATATTTAATACCATAAACCATTCCATACGCCATATTTCTAACTTTACATACAAGACTGATACATACAGCAAAATAAGATATGCAGATCATGACATTAAAGTGGATAGGTTACATGAGGTATTTTGTCCAAAGCATCTTCAAGTTATGCATATTTGTGTCCGTAAGTCAATTTCATAAGGCATGGGGGAGAGGGGAAGGGTTCAGAGTAGTTTTTGGTGAGAGGAGCTGCAGGGAGAATTTAATAGCAGATTTATACGGTCAGATGCATCTGACCAGAAATTATTGTGAATACAAGGCCCCAAAGGCATGACCTAGCCACCTCCCCAGCTATTTTATAATTCTTACCCTCAATGCACCTAGAGATTCCTATCAATAGCCCATTTCCCCACACTGCTGCTGCTTCTCTCCTGGTACTCAGATTCCCTTGTGTTGATCCTTCCTCACCTTTAACATACATATAAGAAGCCCATTATTGAATAGAGCTGGACATAAATATGTATTTAAGAGTTCTGCCAATTTGGGACTTAAGGACCTGATCCAGTTCACACTAAAGTAAAGTGCATAGGTATCAGTTGAAGCTCTCAGTGCATAACAGAGAGAGCGTCCAATGGTCTTTTCTATAACAGAAAATGGCTACCTGACAAAATAGTGCAAAGCACTGAATTCTAAAGACTCCAGCACAAACAAAATGGAGAGGCAGCAACCAGATTTTCATCACATATGAAAAGGATGCAGTCAAGGAGCAACATTGCACAGAAAATAGAACACAGCAGTAAGAGCATGGGGTTGGGTCAGATTTGTTTCTCATAGCTCCAGTTGTTAGGGCTAGCTAAATGCTCAAAAGAAAGGTCTCTGCTCCAATCTGAGCTCCTAAAACAGAGGCTCAGGTAATGTTTCCTTTCACAGGCAACCCAGATGCAGCCGCCAAGAAGCAAGGCAACCTCACATCAGTATTTATAAATCTGTGTGTAGATGAGCTGAGTCTGGATCTGAATCTGGTTTTAAAGTGCTTCTCTGATCATTTTAAATGTCTATGACCCCCAACACACACACACACACACACACACACACACACACACACACACTAATCAGTAACTTACAGGCAACAAATATATAATATTGTACTTATTCCCAAAACAAGCCTAGTAAATGCAGTGTTAAGATTAAACTTAAAGAATATCAGATGTGTTGATGCATGGTAATGCATAGCCAATAGAATAGAGTATGAATAATATTGGGGAAGAAAGGATAATGATTGGTTAATTTCCATATCTGTATGGGGCTACTTGATAATGACCTGAGCTATTGGCATAGTTCTATTCCTGAATGTTCTATTCCTGAATGTAATCAATGATGGATACAAGTGTCAATAATTTAGCTTATTCACAACTCAGTTTCTGGACATGTAGTCTACATGAGTTCAGAATCAGTTTTACCAAGATATTAAAATTTGGTGAGTCTGTGTTATGACCACAATAATGAAGTAAGGGCTAAAGAAAAACTTGAGAAGAGCGGATTTTCTTAGAGGGCTGACTAATTATTTGTAATCAACAGCAATAGATATTACTAAATTCTCAGAAAATGAATTCTGTACCCAAAGAACACTGCAGCTTTGGAGAGTATATGCTGTATCCTTCATGCATAAAGTGAAACCTCAACTCAGCCTTACCTGTGAAAATATTATCAGTGCCTTTGAAATGACCGAACACAATAGGAAAATACCTCTAGACAGCAATGCTTATTTGCATTGGGTTAGGGCTTCTGGACGAACTCGTGGTCTTTAAATACCAATAATTACCTTTTAAAAAAAATGGGATTTTCCAAACTGCATTCTTTGGTGTCACAAGATCCATCCTCATGGATGTACTGCCTGCACTTTACCACCTAGCTTAACATATTTCATGGAGGACAGGTCCATTAACGGCTACTATTCAAAATGAGACAGGGTGGTTGAGGCAATGACTTTTATTGGACAAACTTCTGTTGGCAAGAGGGAAAAGCATTCCAGGTCTGAAGACAAGCTCTGTGTAAGCTCAAAAATTTCTTGCATCAACAGAAGTTTTTTCCAATAAAATATATGAACTCACCCACCTTGTGTTTCTGGTGTCCTTGGCCCAACACTGCTGTAGAAACTTTACCCAAGATGGTCAAGGATGCAAGCCCATCTTCTGGGTGTCTCTAGCCCTCCAACTTCTGGAAGCTGGGACTGGATGACACGGGATGGATTCAAAATTGCCTTGTTCTGTTCATTCCCTTTAAATCATCTGGCAATGGTCACTGTCGGACAGGATCCTGGGCTAGATGAACCCTTGGTAATAATATTATAGTGTTTTACAGCTATGAGAAAAGCCATACTATATCAAATCAGTCTGACTTAATTTATGAAGTTAGTACATATGTTTTTGCACGCATTTTCCATCTCTAAATTCTGTGATCTCAGGTGAGGCTAAGTGGCTGGTGAAAGACCAATTCCTAGTATGCGGACCAGAATGCGAGAACCCTAGCTTCTTTCAAGATTTCTACTCTATAGCCATTAAACAGTAGAAACTGGGAGTCATGGGCACTATATCCCATGTATGAACCACTAAATTGGAGGGGAGAGGTTTTCTAACTCACTACCAGACGCCGACCCAAACAGTCTTCCACAACCTTTATTTTTTCATTACAATTAGTAAGTACTTCAGTAGCTTCAGAAATGGAAACTGTGAAGTAAGGGGTTCATTTGTTTTGCTCCTGGTTAAAGATTTGTTTTTCAAAATCAATTATTTCAATTTATTTTACATGCTACACAAACTGCTTATCACGTAGCAGTAATGAAATCAGTGAAAGTAATGCAAAGTTTTTTACATTAGGCTATATCTAGACTGTAGGCTACTTGCACAAGAAGCTTTTTGCGGA
This sequence comes from Pelodiscus sinensis, assembly GCF_049634645.1. Lineage (NCBI taxonomy): Eukaryota > Metazoa > Chordata > Testudines > Trionychidae > Pelodiscus > Pelodiscus sinensis. The sequence goes on along the minus strand of NC_134713.1, from coordinate 94,879,903 downwards.
AGAGATCTTCCGCAAAAGCTACTTGCACAAGAGCACATCCATACTGCAAAAGCACATTGGAAAAGCAATGCGCTTTTGCGCAAGAGAGTGTCTAGACTGCATGGATGTTCTCTCGCAAGAAAATCCTGACTGCCATTAACAGAATGACCACCAAGGAACCTGTACTTCTTTAGATTGTTTTTTGTGCAAAAACTAGTTTCCCGTACACACACATCACAGAAAAAGGAATACCTACCCTGCAATAACTCCTGTTAATTCTCTGTAAATTTTCTTGTGCAAAAATGCTCTTAAGGTGTGAACGCTCCACCAATTTGTGCGCAAAAACTGCCATTTTTTGACGAAACCTCTGCATTGTCGATGTAGCCTTAGTGAAACCTACATAACAAGCTTTTCCTGGAAGTTACATACTTAGCAGTTTCATGTCAAACTCTTCTGCTTCCCAACCATATGAAACAATTTTGGTCAGTAAAAGCACAAGATCGCTTTATTGGAATGGCAAAAATTTTCACCTAGACAAAAGTATAAGTATTTGCAACATGTTTCCTAAGGTGGGATTTTTTCTATTTTTGCTATTTTCAAACTACAAAAAAAATGCAGCACTCACCAACAAATGCAGCGCTCACCAACAAATGCAGCCTTGGTTAAGCTGACAGAAGCTCATGAAAAGTTCATATTGTGTTTCCAAAAACTAAATTTTTCCTAGCCCCACTCAGAAGTGTAATTCTGTATGAAGGCCCTTCTTTACAGAACTCACTGTGTGTTCAGGGGGAGGGGACAGTTACTGTACAGCACATCAAGTTATCTGACCAGTTGTTTCATGATTAGTCTTTCAGCTTGGCTTCTTGCATGCATATTTTGTGGTCAAATCCATTAGTCAGTTACAGCAATAAACACCTGGAGTCTATCAAAAACAAAGAAAGTCTTATTCTGTAGGTACAGCCAGCCTGGTGAACATACCAAGCAGAAACTAATGGGATAATATAGAATTCAAACAGGAATATGTTTTTTATGATGTGCCAGCATGAGGGAGTTCAAAGACTAAAGCCAAATAAATAGCAACTGGGTACCAGCAGAGGAAGCATATTTAGACCTTAAAAGTAATGAGAAACAAACCCAAAGAACACCAACACCCTCCAAATTCAAAAGTAACATTTTTTGCCCATCATAAATGATTCAAGAGCTGGCAGTAGAGGGTGTGGGGGAGGCGGGGGGAGGGGGGAGGAGTGTTAGTTCCTACTGGTTTTACATTTGGAAGAGCATTTACTTAGAGATCAGAACATGCAACACAGAACTGTCTCACACCACCATTCTTCTTAACCTCATCCCTCAATGATTTTAAGGGGTTATACTGCCATGTGACTGAATTTTCCTTGGCTGTGGTATGGAATTTGACAGCTTAGGTTAACCATTTATTGAGCTTGACTCCTTATCGGAAAGATCACCCAGCAAACTAGAACAATCTGTCTGGCATCCATTGACTGGCAGTGCAAATTTTTCCAGGTGGTATATCCAGACACCCAGAATTACACACCAACCCCTATTTGGTCAGGCAGCTTGATCAAAAGGAAAAGGCCAACGTTACTAATGTTCAGTGTCATGTTTAGTACCTGCAATGTATCTACATACACAGCTTTAAATGGCTACTAGTATTGAAAAACATTAAGGGGGGGAAAAAGATACAGAGGAGAACAGTCAATTGACATGCTAAGCCTAAGGGCAAAGAGCTACATCTGTGCTTGATTTGTCAGGGATTTACATTCATGAAACTTTAACTCTATAGATGACACACAAGATTACACTTACAGAACAAGTTTATGCAAATAAAGCTCAGTCTACATAGTATGTGGGCCCAGACACACTGAATTTGGTAGGATTCATTGAGTCTAGGGGCTGGGTTTAATAAATCCATTTACATGAAGGATTCGGACATCTGGAAAAGTAGCAGAGCAGTTTATTGAAACAAAGAACATCAACTGAAAGGTTACAGGTATGCAAAGCATGCCATCTGGGCAACACAAACGCATGGAGGGGGTGGGAAGAGGAAATCCCCAAAATGCTCCCCCCTTGTGAAAATGGAGACAAAACACAAACTTCTTGCCCTCCCTCAGAGGCCATGTCTACACTGCCGGCTTCTTGCGCAAGAACATCTTGCGCAAGCCTTCTTGTGCAAGCAGTCTTGCACAAGAAAATGGCCACACTGCCATGTGCGCACTGTGCTTTTGCGCAAGAACGCCCATGGCAGTGTGGATGCTCTTGCGCAAGAAAACTCTGATGGCCATTTTAGCCATAGGGCTTTCTTGTGCAAGAAATCACTGCCCAGCGTCCACACTGCCCTCTTGCGCAAGAGCTCCTGCGCAAGACGGCTTACACCTGATAAAATAGCATCACTCTTGCGCAAGGAGCCCTCTTACCATGCCGTATTGTAAATTTCCTTGTGGAAGAGCAGGCAGGCAGTGAGGATGCTCTGCAGAGTCTGGTGCAAGAACAGCCGTACTTGTGCAAGAAGCTGCGAGTGTAGACATAGCCAGACTGTGGAAAGCCATTGATATTATCAGGAGTGGTATAGGGCAGTTCCACATGCCACTACTGACAGGTTACAAGAATGTTGCCTGGATGGCCATCAAGCTTGCACATGCACCTTTTTCTATTAAATTCAAATCTAAGACCTGATCCTGCCAGGAGCCGAGCACCTTCTTCCATGTTGCTGAACTCATTCAGCTCCTCTTGGCAGGGCGGCACAGAGGTTTTGGGAGACCTGGGACAAAATGTGAAACTGAGGCTCATGTACACAAAAGCATTAACAGACAAAGAAAGAGTTTAAGAGAGGGGCCCAACCTCTGAAGGTCACTGCCTTCCTTGCCAGAATGCAGGAGCTCTGTCCTCTGCACTGCCAGGGTTTCTTCTAGTCTCACCCTCTCCCTCTGCTTCATCCCCACTGTTAGTGGGAGCAGCATCCGAGAGCCCCAGTGCTACTTCTACCACTGCTCTTTTACCCTGCTAGCTCACCTCAGGCCTGGCACAGTAATGCCAGCAGTAGCATCAGTAGGATCAGAGCCCAGTTGGGGCAGGCAAGTTACTTCTCACACTATTGATAGCAGATGGGTACATCTACACTCTGTGCTTTTCCTGGGATACCGCATCCAGGGAACGCATTTGCTCTTCCACTTTTTTTTTTTTTTGGCCGAAGTGCAAATGCTCTCTTTCAGAAGCCCTGTCTCCCTCATTACATGGGGAAGAAGGGATCTTCTGAAAGAGGGGGATTTTCCAAAGTTTGGCCCAGTGTAGACAAGCCAAATTTCGGAAAAGCCACTTCTGAAAGGGGGGGGGGGGGGGAAGGAGAAGAGAAAAAAAATCATCTATCTGGGGGCCCTTCCCATTGATGTCAACAGGAAGGGATAACCCAGATCAAATAATGCAGATTTAAATGAGCGGCGAGGTAAATTATTCAATTGTAGGGCAACCAAAATTATTAGGGGGCTGTAGCATATGACCTACAAGAAGAGGCTGAGGGATTTGGGTTTGTTTAGTCTGCAGAACAGAAGAGTGGGGGGGGGGGGGGGGCGGCGTGCGGGGGCAGATTTGATAGCAATACTGTACTTTGTAGTTTGGTCTGTCTTGTTTCAGCTTGGTTTTCTAGTTCTGTTATTTATGCTTGCTTGTAATTTAGATTTCCAGTCTAACATCTTGAACAGTTGGTTAACACTGACATAACAACAAATTGCACAAAAGCAGAAACTGAGATGATATGTCCTGATTTAGAGACTGTCAGAACATAGTTCAGGTGGTTTGCAGTAACTTATACTACCTCCAGATTAATTTATAACTTGGTAAGACATTCCAATTCCTCGCCATTTTTTTATGTAAGAGTATTAGTAGGAAGAGTTTCTAAGCATAGCCCAACAACAGCACTGCACATGGGGAAAACTCTCTCAAAGGGCTTTATTGTCCAAATGGTTAAAGCAGTTTCCAACAAAAAAGTTTTCAAATAAATGGAAAAGTGGCCTACGCCAGGCTAAATAATCAACCCAGTTTTGCCAACTTGATTTGAACATTTGCCTTTGGTAAGCGTGATGTTCGCTAATTTCTGTTCCTACTCCCTGTGACCCAAGTTTTCTTTTTGGTCCTTGCATGCAAGGAATTTGTGCATACCTGTATTGTCACATGTATACACATGGACTTAGGCATACACACTGGAGATGGCGAGGAAGAGGAGATGAACATTTGCAACCATGCCTGTCCAGCTATCCTGGAAAACCTCTATTAAGTCACTCTGCTCTCTCTCTCTCTTACCTTTGATGGGGCAGTCAGTTAGGAACTCTACCTCATTACCATCTCACAGATCCCCAGGAAAGCAGGGTAGTGGCACACTAGGCACCTATCTTTGTCAATTTTCGTATGGCCAACAGCTGATGTAAGGGACGGTGTCTATGCAGACACCACACTGACCTAACTGCCCAGCCATTAGTCTTAAACCTCTCTGTAGCAGGGCACTTACATCAGTGGGAGGAAGGCTGTAGTATAGACGCTCTTCCGGTATTTACCCGCGTCTACACATAGCCGAATTTTTAAAGCCCCTGTTTTGAAAGGCCCTTTATTCCTTCTACAATGAGGTTTATAGAGGTCTTTTGAAATAAATCCTTATTTCAAAATTCAATTTATCCCGTGTAGACGTGGATAAATACCGGAAGAGCGTCTTCTGAAAGATACACACACCCCGGAGGAAGTATACAAATGCGCAGCACTATTTGCATCCTTCTCCCAAAATAAAAATTGGGTGTAGACATACCCTTAGTGTTAGTGGAACAAGTAAGTCCTTGTTGTGAATCTAGCCATGGTGTTGAGGCACTTCAGTATGCCATTATGGGGTGCCACCACCATACAATAGCTATCATTTATTTTCATTTCTGATACACAGCCAATTTGATTAGTGTAAATGCACTACAAATCTTATATCCTTTATTGTGGTCAATGCTAACTCAGCTCTTTTCTTATTTTAGATGTTTACACAGACAGGACTGTGCATTTGGTGTAAAAAAACCCACACACAAAACATTTTATTTCATTCAGAGTGAAAACTTAGCTCCAGTGACTAACTCAGGTCCCCCTTCAAGGGGATGAGGGGTTAAAGGCTGTTACCAAGTGGATGGTGATCACTTTTTCACATCCATTGAAGGTAGGACAAGACATAAATGGTCTTAATCTGCAACAAGGGAGATCTAGAGTTTATGTAATCTATAAAGTTAATTAAATTCTGGAATAGGATTCCAAGGGAGATTGTGGAAACTCCTATGACACTGAAACCAAATGCCATAGCTGACCAAGGTCATAGGTGTTACCTAGGAATTGACAAACTCATAGCTGGAAACCAAACAAGCTTACCTCAATATTACATATTTTGAACAAAACTATTAGATTTCTGCAGGTATTTATCATTGAGATTCTATGAAATGCTTATAAATTGCTATATGTAGTATTCTCACGTATAGAATCTGTATCCTATGGTATAAGGAAATATGCTAGTTTTGCTTTATAAAACTTTTCATAATGTTTACTCTGAGCTTAGGAACCCAGACATCAGAATCATCCTGTTCTGCCTATCATGGAGGCCTATCAAGATGAAATGTGACATGAAGCAGCATCATAATACATAGGACTGATGAATGGCCTTATTGCACCTTGGAAATGCTATATACAAGGAAGCTTTCAGACTGGAAGAATAAATGTAAGAGATAAAACAAAGTCATGAGAATTTTTCATCTCTTTGCTATTTAGCAACGTCAGAGTTCACAGACACTAAACTCAAGCAGAGACTCCAGGGTCAATCCCGGCTTGCCTGGAAAGGCATTTTGAATTGACAGATTTTAACTCATTTGTATGCATTTCCTTGCACTTGTAAACAACCTTTAGATAGTTGATTACAGGACTGACTGTAGGTAGTCTTTGGAGTAAGAGCCAACGTACCAATTGACAGCCTCCTGGAGCAGAAAACCTAAATATTTTATAATTTTTCAGTTTAAGTGACCATTTACCAAATCCAGGTGGCAAGATAGACTGGAGAACCCAAGGTGACTGATTGACCCCATGGTAAGACTCTTACAGTGATTCAAGTTCACATTTGTATTTGGTTCATGAAGTCTACTGAGAGCATACCAGCAGATTGGGGTGTCTGCCCTGAGCCACTCCAAAAAGTGAAGTCCCTGTCATTGAAGATTTAAAAAAAAAAAAAAAAAAAACAAAAAACAAAAAACCAACCCCACACACGACAACAGTTGGACAGATATCTGTCTGGAATGCTCCAGGGTTTACTTGGTCCTGCTTCTGTGCAGTATACTTGATGAGCTTTTGAGGTCTTTTGTAGCCCCACATGTCTATGAAAGATCTACATGGTAGGACAAACTAGCATGCTTAACAACTTGAGCATCAGTACAAATAATGAAACGGTAACAGTTCATAAATACTTAAGTGCACTTGCAGTAAATGAGACTAGCAAAACTGAAAATAAAAAGCTCCAATGCAATAATAATCTTTGCAATTGTTCATCACCCAGTTGAGAATTTAAATGCATTCGGGTCATGAAATTCAAAGCTATCAGTCTCCCAGCAGCCATAACTCAGTCATAGGTATTAGGATGTATGTTTGACAATGTCTACACAGTATGCCAAATACTATAGCTATGCAAGGTTATGGTTAGCTTGAGGAATATTAAATTGAGTTCCCTGACTTGAGTGTTCATTAAAAGAATATTTATGGTTGGGATTTTAATGCAACTTTGTGCTCTGGAAGTACATAAAGGGGAGAAAATAAGCGTAGTGTGCTTATTAAATGAGCAGTATTGTTTTAGAACGAGTCTTAGGGCAGAGTCACTGAAGTCATTGGGGCCAGAATTTCACCTGAGGAGTGTTCAGTTCTCGTGGTTTTCAAAAAAGTAGTAAATTTTCTGCAGAAAGCAGACCTCTCACACACTCTCTCTCTCTCTGACACACACCATTTAATAATGTAAGCCTTCTGCCATGTGTTGTCAGCAGCAATAAGGCCAGCATCAAAGCTCTTAGGGGGTCCTCTTAAAATTTCTCATCGGCTCAGCCTCCCACCCAGAAACCTGGCAAAAACTAAATACCTTACCTGTGCATCCTTCAGTCAATACTCCCCTGATTGCAAGTACTGAAACTTCATATAAAATGAGGGGAACTGTTAGTGAACAGGGATGGTTGGGGGAGGAGGGAGGGAACAGCATTAATTTGGGAAAAATACAAGCCAACAATATAGCTATACAAGTCGAACACCTACCCCCACAGTAAACTGGGAAATCAAGTTAAAGGACTATTGCCCATCTGTTGGGAAGAATGACCAATAATTAGATCTAACTCCTCATTTATCTGCTACTTCATCCCACACACATTGTGGTTAGTGGGTAGCATAGTCCCAATGTCATCAGAAATGTTACCTCTAATATTTTCCATCCAAATGCAGCATAAGTGTTATGTGCACTGAGATATACGTGCACTGAGATATACGTGAATATGCTCCACCAGTAGAGACAAACCTACATGTGGGCATTTGGCTAATCAGGTAGGAGGGATTTGAATCTGAGCAGCTGCACAAGCACACAGCTTACAAAGGACACTGGCCCTGAGGCACACTGGCCCTGAGGCACACTCAGGCAGCCTATCTTGAGGGGAAAATGCCACCTGGTCTGTCCTGAGGCCCTTGTTCCCTGACTCAGTGATAGCTATTTCAGCTTTTGTTGGTGCTAGTAGGAGAGCCTTTCAATGGAGTTCACTCAGCAATATTGCTGTGGCCTACAGCATTTGCCAAGACAAGCTTTGGTGCAGCCCCTCACCGCAAAGCTGCATCTGAGCCATCACCTCTGAAGCTTCTCGTTGCAGAGGCACCAGTCGCTTCTTTGTAAGGCTTCAGTGGGTGGGAGGAGAGGTCAACAGCACATCGAACCCCTATGATGAGTCCTGCCACAAGAGAGGAGTCCCTGTCCCACCAATCCCAAGCTCATATACAGTGCTGGTACCTTCCCAAAGTGTCACCTGGAGGATTTCTGGGTACAATGCTTGTGCATGTGAACACTGTAGCCACATTCCCCCCTTCCCCCAGAAGTGATGTTTGGGAAGTGCTTCTTTCCTGTGGAGCTGCTCTTAACTTGAATTCTGAGTAAATCGTCTCAGAAGAGTAGCCACGTTAGTCTGTCTGCAAAAACAATGAGGAGTCCTGTGGCACCCTAAAGCAGGGCTTGGTGGGGGGCCACTCCAAGCTTTTGGAAAGTGGTCAAGGGCTGCACTTCTCTGTGGAGACGATGTGGGGGTCCATGGTGGAGATTGGGTGCAAAAGGGCGCTTGGGGTAAGGGACTGAGGTGCAGGAGATGGTGTGAGGTCTGAGAAGGAGTTTGCGTGAAGAATGGGGTTGTGACCTGAGTCAAATGTGGGGTGTAGGATAAGGGAGTGAGTATGGGTGCAAGAGAGGATTTTGGCCTGGGGAGGGGATCTAGGACAAGGGGGGGGGAGGGGAGTCTGGGAGGGAATTGTGACCTGGGAGAAGGAAAAGTGATATAGACTGCACAGGGTTTGGGTGGTGATCTGGGTCAGGGGAATGGGATGCAGGGTCTGGGAGTGTTTGGGTGCAGAAGAGGATTCTGGCCTGGGGGAGGGGTGTAGGAGAGTATGCAATCTGGGAGGGAATTGTGACCTGGGGCAGGAGGGTACAGAGGCTTTGAACAGTGACCTGGGTGGAGGGAGTTGGAGTGCAGGAGGGGGTGGCATGCCAGAGGTAGAATCTGAGTGGGAGGCACTTACCGAAGCAGTTCCCGGCCAGCAGCCCTGCAGTACCCCCAAGGCAGACCGGGCTGCTCCCTCCACGTGGCTCTCAGCTCGGGGGGGGGGGGGGGGGGAGAGGAGAAGAGAGGCTTGCACTTCCCCCATTCCCGAGGCCAATCTTTCAGCTCCTATTGGCTGGTTATTTCCAATCAATAGGAGCTAAGAGATTGGCTGGAAACAACTAGCCAATAGGAACTGACCCCAGCCAATCAGAGCTGAAATTGGGCTGGGGGCAGGGAGATCACATGAAACAACCCCCTCTCTGCAGACCAGAGTCTCCACAGACTCTGCTTTAAACCACTGCAGCTGTGTGCCTGAGGATCCTGAAAGGGTGCTCCACGGGCTAGATCTGATGTCTTGGGGGACTGGATCTGGCCCAAGCCTTCCTTAAAGACTAACATTTATTTGGGCATGGGTAAACTTTCATGGGTAAAAGCCATGTCAGATGAATCCGAGTGAAAATTTAGAGAGGCAGAGAGACATGTACTAGTATACTGAAAGAAGGAGTTACTTATCAAGTATAGGACCAGTGATAACAATGACAATTCAGTTAAGGTAGATAGGGTTCACTCCCAGCAGGAAATGGGAGGTGCTAATACCAAGAGAGGGAAAATTGCCTTTATAATGAAAGAACCAGTCTAAATCCTTATGCAGTCTTAGTTTGATTGTGTTTAATTTGCAAATGAGTTGCAGTTCTGTTTCTCTTTGTAGTGTAGTTTTGAAGTGGTTTTGTAACAGTATTGCTACTTTTATATCTGTTACTGAGTGTCCTGTGAGATATAAAAACCAATAGAACATTAACGTTACCTTTCTTGGATGTCTGATTTGTGTGCATTTATCCTTTGTTGCAGAGACTGTCTGATTTGGCCAACATACATGGCAGAGGGGCATTGCTGTCACATGGCATAGATCAAGTTAGCAGACATGCAGGTGGATGCACCCGTGAAGGTGTGGCTTATGGTTATGTCCTGTGATGGGGTCACTTGTATAGATACGTGGACAGAGTTGACAATGGGGTTTGTGGTATGTGGCTGCTGGTGAGAATTTTCAGATGGGGGGTGGGTGGGGGGGGGGGAGCGAAGAGTTATCTGTAGGTGATTGGCCTGTCTTCCAAGGCCTATGAGTGAGGGATCATTTTCTAGGATAGGTAATAGATTGTCAATGATACACTGAAGAAGTTTAAGCTGGGGGTTGTAGATGACCAGTGGTGTTTTTATTTTTCCTTGCTGGGCCTCTCTTGTAGTAGGTGGCTTTTGGGTACTCATTCGGCTCTGTCAATCTATTTCTTCACTTCTGCAGATGGGTATTTTAGTTTTAAAAATGCTTGATAAAGATCTTATAAGTTTGTGTTTCTATTGGAGCAGATACAGTTTATCTTAAGGCTTGCCTGGATTGTGCAATGCATCTTGGATGGAAGCTAGAGGCATGTAAGAATAGCAGTCAATAGGTTCTCTGTATAGGGTGGTGTTTATGTGACCATAATTTATTTGTACTGAAGTGCCAAGCAAGAGGATCTCTTGTATGGCCTGATGCAGGCCAAAGTTGATAGTGGGGTGGAAATTGTTGAAATCCCAGTGAAATTATTCAAGGGGTCTCCTTCCCATAGTCCATATGATGAAGAGGTCATCAGTTGCAAAAGTAGAGGAGAAGTGCTAGGCAACAAGAGCTGAGGAAACATTGTTCTAGGTCAGTCAGAAAAATGTTGACCTATTGGGGTCATGCGGGTAAGTGGCATAGCTATGCCACTGACTTGAAGGTATAGATCGTCCCCAAATCGGAAATGGTTGTGGGTGAGGACAAAGTCATCAAGCTGTGGCATCAAAGGATACAGCTGCTAACAGCTTGTAGTCCATTCTCATGTGGAATATTGTTGTAAAGAGCTTCTACATGGCCAGGATGATCACAAGCACTGTAGTTTCCTCAGGAAGTTAATGATGTCTCAAAGATGACTAGGAGTGCTGGAAGAATAGGATCTGAGGAGAGTGTCTGGGTAAATTGCTTATTTCATAAAACAGCTCTTGGTTGCTTTTTTCCTGAGCGCGCGCTCTTCTCTCTAGAGCAAGCCACAGGCCTTGCACTCATTCATAAACAATGTTCTATTGAAAAATAGTTGAGAAAATTTTCAGAAAGACCCACTATTCATATCTATTCTTTTAATTACTTTCTGTGCCCATACATCCTGAGTAAGTGTAGGATTGACAGGTGTCCAGTTGAAAAGAAACCTTGGTAGTTCCATTCAGCACCACTAACTGGGCCTTTAAAAAAATCCAATCGGTAGCACAGCAGTGTTATAGCAGGTTCCCTTCCTGCTTTGGCTCTACACAGCTGCTGGAAACAGCAACACATTCCCTCCAAATCACATTTAAGCAAAGCCAGGCACTCTGCATACTGTGCCCACCCCAAGCATTCTCTGCAGCTCCCATTGGCCATCTTCTTGACCAATGAGAGATGTGGAGGCAGCATCTGAGGGCAAGGCAGTCTGCAGAGCCACCTAACTGCATCTCTGCATGGGAACTGGAGGCAGGGACATGCCACTGTTTCTGGGAGCTGGTTGAGGTAAGCACTTTCCAGACCCAGAACCTCTATATCCCCAATTGCTATTCCATGTCCCTACCCTGGGGCCCTATAATCTGCAGCAAAAGTTAATAGCAACTCTGCATTACACAGGCTGTCTTCCTCACAGTTCCTCTGGTAAACCCCCTTCCACAAGGTTTAGATCATGTGCTAAAGACTAGATGAAATGGCAAATCAAACTGTCATTATATTCCATGTTACAGCATCACAAACCAGTAACACTACCGAGACCAAAGAATGCATAAACTATGTATTTCTTTACATGTGGAGAAGTGAAAGTAACTAATAAGATGCAAACTGCAGCCAAGAGGACTTTCTGCATTATTAAATTTGGTGTTTGTAGCTCTTTAAAAAGAAAGGGAAGGTGGGAGAGGGAAAAAATATCATGGTCTATATTTGGGATACGTGGCAAGCTCAAGTCAGCTAAGTCTGATTAGCCTTTGAGTAAGTGTAGATCAACACAGTTGACTTCAAAGTTCTAACAATAGGCCAGAGAGCAAGTCTTAAAGCTGAAAAACAGATGAACTTGTAAAAACAAAATGAAAGGAAAACTCTAGTGAGTGATCGGAGCACTGGCCCTATAAGAAAAGAGTGTGATTTATTTCAAAGATCAGAAGACCAACTCCAGTCAAGTCTTATTCCAGCCATAGGTCTTAAATTCATCTTTTGAAATGTATGATGTGATGCCAGATGGTAGGGCCACATCTGAGTTATACAGGGTCCCATGATCACGAAGAAAAGGTAAAGCAGCTTATGGTAGCTGCTAAGTAACAGTGTCCATCCTTACCACAAGTTCAGAACTCTTACACTCTGATAAAGCAATAGTTGTTGAAGCAATGTTCTGCAGAGGAGAGTTGGCATATGGTGTTTCTTTAAACCTTAGCTGAAATATTCTAGCTTCAGGAAAAGGGGTCTCTCCTGCCCATGTAGTTAAATCTAGCACTTTAACAAAATGCAAATATTCATCAGTATTTACAGGAGTAGTCTGTATTAATAGTCTAAACAAAAACACCCCCACCTAGCTCCTGCCCATACCGTGACCATACCCACTTAACTGCATATACCCAAACATCCCTTGGGCACATCATGCTTTTTAATTCCATACACCACTTTCACCTGTTTCCATTAGGTGGCACCCCTTCTTCCCTCTCCCTCCACATAAATTTTTTCAGCAAATAATATTGAGCCTACTTGTCCACATTAACATCACTGCCAGGAATGACCTTAAGTGGATCATTGCTGACTATGTAGCTCTGGGAAGAAGTGTGAAAGTCTGTAGCACAAGTGGTATTCTCTTTGAGATGTGTCCCTATGGGTAGTCCACGGTAGGTTTGTAAGCATCCCTGTGCTACAGATCAGAGAACTTTGGTAGCAGGATCTTTTCAGCCCATGCATACACTGTTCTTCTGCCAACATGTGCAGGTGAACCCTCCTCAGGCCATTCTCTACTTCAGTCAGTTATAAGAATTCCAAAACAAATAGTCTAGTAGCATCTTACAGACCAAACAAAACATGTAGATGGTATCATGAGCTTTCGTGGGCAAAACTCACTTCAGGATGACCAGAGAACAATAAGCTCAGATCTGAGAATAAATAAGGGAAGGAAGGGGGGGTGGGGTGGAGGAGGAAGGAAGGAAGAAGGAAAAAGGGAGGAGAGAAAAAAAAGACAGTAAGTAGATAGTTACAAGAGGCTGTTAAGAACCATTAGCACCTCCATTGTTTGGTTGGCTGGTTATGTCATTAATAGGCGGAAGATAATGTGTGAGCCATCCTATATCCTGGTTCAGACCATTTGCGTAAGAATTAAACTTGAGAATAAAATTAAGTTCCAATCCTTCTCTGTGTATTTGGCTTGTGGAATTGAAACAAGATGGAGACTTGGAGATCCATTAATGAGTGTCCAGGAAGATTAAAGTGTTCTCCAACAGGTTTCTGTATATTGCCTTTTTGAATTTTCAAATTCCAAAGTAGAGGGGAAAGAGTGGGTTGGAGCACTGAAGAACCATCATTACTGCACATGGTGAATAATTTTTTTCTTTGAGTAGTGGGGCCCTCAGTACCAAGTTCTTGAGCCCTTGACTTGGACTTTGTCTTGCAGCACCCTCTTTGTCATTGGAGTCAGAAAATGAGCAAGAGGACATGGTTTCCTGCTGTTCTTCTCACCCACCATATAAGGCCCAGTTTCATCATGGGCATCAGGCATATGCTCCTAATCCATTAGGTCTCTTCCCATGACAGTGGCCATACGAGGATCCCTGGCAGGCTCAAAGACAGCCAGTTTCCCTTACCTCTAGCATGGTGTCAAGTTTCTGCCACCTGTCACTATAGAAGGGGACAGTCCCACAGCAGGCTGGTGGACATGTTACATACTACCACCTCTTCCAAAGTGGCCTTCTCTATTAATGAGGCATTCCTGGATCCTATCAAGATTATACAAAAGACCTGCATATTGTTTCCACCAACATGCAAGCAGGTTGACAAAAAAAAATTTGCATGCCAGTGGAACCTATGGAGTTCCTTTTCTTCCACCCACCTCCCAATTTGATCAGCGTGGATGCAGTCAACTCAAAGGACTACCTGCACCAGTTTATATCTGCTCCTTATGACGGAGTGGAAGGGTCTTCACTTTTTTGGTGGGAAAGTGATTTCTCCACTACCCTCCAGTTCTAAATTGGAAACTAGTGTATTTTACCATTAAGCCTTACTATCAGAATTATACAAAACTCAGTTTTGTTGAGAAACTTCCTATCATAACTAGCAATTCAAGGCCACAGTCAAAGGCCACATCGATTTTTTTTTGTTTCTACTGGTGGTGCTCATTCACTAGGAGCACAGTTAGTCAAATGCTTCAAATACTGAGAGAACTTTTATATATTTGAAGTCTCGGCATGGGAGGTGTCAACACCACCAATTACTCTCAGGCTACAAAAAGGCTTTTCCAAAAGAGGAAATGTAAATGGAGTGCTCATTTGCATGTGTCGTGCTTGTATTTGCATTTCCTCTTCGGATCCCTTTTTGCGCAAAATGAAGCGATGTAGTCAGCACCTTTTTTTTTGTAAAATGGCCCTTTTGCTCAAGAACTATTCTTCATTTTTTCAGGAAAAACAGCTCTTGCACAAAAAAAAACACAGTTTTTTTTGCGCAAGAACCTCTCGTGCAAAAGGGATCCAAAGAGGAAATGCAAATACAAGCCCAACATATGCAAATGAGCACTCCATTTGTATATCCTCTTGTGGAAAAGCCTTGCAGTAGAGATGTAGCCTCAGTGTCAACAGTTCTGTATTGATGGGCTCAGATGGGGAGCTGATAGCACCGTCTGTTGGTGCCTAACAAACATCAGAATGTCAATGTCCATACAGATGGAGCCTTCCTCTGGGGTGGATCTTCTGTGTTGTACCCCAACAGTACAGGTGGTTCTTTGCTTGTGCCCACTGGATTCTTTGGCAACCTGACCAGCTCTGTCAACCCAGTACCACGTGTGCCCTCGGTAGCAGATTTAGATGGCTTGGTGCCAATCAGTACTATGTTGGATGATAGGGATACTGTTTGTACAGGGTTAAATCCAGAGAATCCCTGAAAAAACATCTAGGAAGTGTTGGCAGGGAGATAGAGCCAATGGAAAGAAAGTGTTAAGATTTGAATTGAAAAACAGGTTGCCTGCTTCAGTTTCCTTTGTGAGAGACAACAAGGGCTGTGAGAAGTAGAATGTGTCTGGGAGGCACAAGTGAAATGTACAGAAATAACCATGCATAGGAGAACAAAACCTTGAAGCAACAAATGTAAGTACACAGGGAATGTATATTTAGACACAATCAGGTTATTTTCTTTGTTTTGTACTTTGGTTAAATTCCTCTAGGCTGATCTGTGTTCATGCCCCTCCCCATACACTGTAATTAAAGTTGAATCCCAGGGAAGCAATTCTTCATGCTTTCATCGGTTTCCTCAGTTACTCTAACACCTAGCAACCAGGTATCCTTTACCAACTGTATTTTTTGTTTTGTTAATAAAAAAATCACTTCTTACGACTATGATCTGATTCTTGTGCCCTGGAGGTTAATAGGAAGTCTGTGTATGCACACTGAAGACTGAGAGGTCAGCTATCAAAGATTATAGTTTGTTTTGTTAATGTTCTCTTGTGGTAAAAACTTGGGGGTACTCTATGCAAAGAAGTTCTCAAATCTTCTTGGGTTCAAAAAGAAAAAGGTTTTGTACTTGGGTGGTGATAGTGTAACATCCAAGGATGGGGAATGTGTGTCCTTACAGTGTTTATGTACCTTGCCTCTATAGGCTTCTATTTCTAAAGTCTCTTGCAAAGCCCCACTTTCTGCACTCGAAGTGTCAGAGTAGGGAACAAACTTGACAGGTGCTTATAAAGCCAGAATAATTTGACTTGTTCAGGGCTCATTATGAGGACTCTCAAACCTTTTTTGGAAGCTCCTTATAGGAGTAGCTCACAGGCACCTATCTCCCTGGGTTCACCTCCCTTTGAAATAGTGTGTTATAGTGAGGGCTCTTGCCAGGACTCAGCAGGTTAAGTGAGTAGGAGTTTGAGCCTTGGTTCTTGTTCTTTCCTGGATCTAGGCCCCAGCTGCAAATGCAAGCCACACTTCTATGGAATGAAGGAAGCAGGGGGGGGGGGGGGAGAAAAAGGCTTTAAGGGAAACTAAGTTAGTTAGCAATTCTAGAATTGCTAACTAACTATCTGCAAACAGACAGCTATATCTCGGCTTCCCTGATTAGAGATTAAGGAGGAGTAGAGGAGGGTTCGTTCACCCATGAATGCTGGCTACCCATGTGAAGAGCAGCACATACACAAGTTCAATGGACAATGTTACCAAAGCTCCCCAATCGGCAGCATAGGGACAGAAACTACAATGGAGCACCCATAGGGACACTGCTTGTAAAGAGTGGGCATTATAATGAATGAGCTATTAGTGTGATGCGGCTGCAGAAAAGGCCAATATGACGGTGGTTAACAGAAGTGTTGTACTTAAGACAAAAAGATACCTGTTCTGCTCTAAGCACTTGAGTCCCTAGCTGGAGTAAGGTGTGCAATTCTGGGCACCATCATTTAGGAAGGACATGCACAACAGTTCAGGGAGCATCAAAAAGCAATAAAAGGTTTGGAAGAGCCATGACCTATGAGGAAAGGTTAAAACTAGGCACATTTAGTCTTAAGAAAGAGATGCTTGAAGGAGGCACAAGAAAGTAAGGGATATTATAAAGAGGAAGGTGACCAGTTGTTCTCTATGTCCACTGAAGGTAGGCCAAGAAGCAATGAGCTTTATCTGCAGCATGGGAGATTTAGACTAGCTCTTATGCAAGATGTTCTAACGGTAAGGATACTCAGCTCTGGAAAGGCTTCCATGGGAGATTGTATAGTGGAAGCTTTTAAAAGCAACAAGACACCTGTCAAATGGCCTAGGTGTACTTTGTCATGCCACAACCCAGGGAGCTGGTGCTTCTCCTATCTCCCCAGTTTAAAAAAAAAAAAAAAAAAAAAAACACTATCATTAGCTTATGTGTCAAAGTGAGAAGTTATTTTGAAGTTTTAAATCTCAAAATTCCTGTTAAGTAAAAGTGTGTATCCAAGTCAACTTCGTCCCACAGTGTCAGTTTTGAGGATCTGGCATTCTCAATCAGAGAATTGAATTCCCCAACAGACCTACCATCTGAACAACAATTCAGACCCTGATCTGCTTCAGAGTCCATGCAGCTGAGGGTAAAAACTACAGTCTCTATTTGTAAAACAGTCTAATCATATAGGATCCATATCTCCCTCAATATACTCTTAATGCAGTCTAGCATGCTTAATGATGTTCATGATTTGCCAAAGCCCTGAGCCTCCTTAATTAATCACTTGTCACAATGAACAGCTTCTTAACATTATATACTTGTCTGAGACATGACATTTCTTAGGTGGAAATAGTCATATGGGGTTAAAACTTCAAGAAATATTAAACTAGCTAGCTGTTTAAACCTTAATATAAAACATTTGTTATTCTTGTTCTGGACTTTAATCTTGTGTTTCTTTTTTTGAAAAGGTAAGCATCATGATTTTAATTCAAATAGGTATTTCAGATTACCTTCTCAATGCCCTTTGGATCACCACTTCTCCTTTGAGGGTAAAAATCAAAACCAAATCTGCTAAAATTAATCCATTTTGTAGATCAGATTGCATACATCTCTTTGACAAGTATGTGGTGCATGAGAACACTAGGCCCTTCTCTTCAGGTGAGGCTTTGAAAAAGAGTTGTGCACTTGCTTAGCATTAGAACAAATTACACCCTCTCCAAACTGAGCACCTTAAAACTCTTCACATTTACATTCCTTAATAAACTGTTAGCAAAACAAAACTGGGGGGCGGGGGGGGGGGGGCAGGACGTTATGCTACTTAGCCAGTTCCTGGTGACCAGTTCTTCTATACCTAGTCTCAATCAAGGGGTGAGAGGCTATACATGTGGTAACAGATCCAGAATCACATCTCTGTGATAAGGTTCCAAAAAGCCAATTTAGAACAGTTTAAGACTGCTCTAAGTTGTGCTGCCTATAATGATGCCCAAGCTGCTGATGCTGAAGATGGGGTTTACTCAAGAGAAGTAGTGCTCTGTCTATGCCCCCTTCTCTTGGGAACACTTCGGCTATGCATGCACAAGAAGCCGCGAGTGTGAGAAACATGCAAATGAGGCTAAGCATGGAATATCACCAAGCCTCATTTGCATACCTAATGAGCAGCCATTTTTGTAGAAGAGACTCTTGCACCAGAAAGAGCTGCCTACACTGCCCCGTCTTGCACAACAAAAGCCCTCTTGCACAATGCCACTATGCTGATTATTTTCTGGAACAGCATTGTGCAAGAGGATTTTTCTTGTGCAAAAAGGGGCAGGGTAGACAGCTCCTTCTGGTACAAGAGTCTCTTCTGCAAAAATGGTGGCTCATTAGGTATGCAGATGAGGCTCAGCAATATTCCATGCTTAGCCTCATTTGCATATTTCTCACACAAGAAGCCGCAAGTGTAGACATAGCCTTCATGTTGTGCTTGGAGGTAGGGATTGACTCTAACCCACTAGCTGATGAATCTCCAGAGGATGTAAACACCAACTTTTGGTCTAATTTGCCTGCCAGAGTGGCAGAATGAGGGCTGAGATGTGACCATTCCACTTGAGGGCTGTAGGGGTAGACACAAACTTATTTTCCCCTTGACTACAAGAACACTATCCTCCCTTTCCCCCACCTGCTGAGGTTCTATCCATCAGCCTTTGCTATTCAAGGTTTAACCACTCACTGCAGTGGTTAGTGCTAAACATAAGAGCAAATAAGATGTAAAACCAAGCATCAGTCATGTACTTCCTTTTAGTGTTGGCAACCAATTGACAGAGCATAAGAACGGCTGTACTGGGTCAGACCAAAGGTCCATCTAGCCCCGTATCCTGTCTATCGCCAGTGGCCAGTACCAGGTACCCCAGAGAGGGTTGACTGAAGACAATGATCAAGCGATTTGTCTCCTGCCATCCCTCTCCAGCCTCTGACAGAGGCCAAGGACACCATTTTATCCCCTGGCTAATAGCCTTTTATGGACCTAACCTCCATGAATTTATCCAGCTTCTCTTTAAACTATTATAGCAGATGCTCAAGGAAAACAGAGCCACATCTTGAACCTCAACAATTAGTTTTAAGAAGTTAGCCTAAAGCCAAAGATCCTTATTTTATTAGGTGCAGGGCCGCCTATCTGGATGAGAACAGAGAACTGTACCACCACTCCCATTTGTGTTTGGTTTATGATGTGATCCTTTGCCCCCATACCAGTGTTTTTGATATAAAGGCCACTTATGAACAATCAGCACACAGCTGCAGCCCATGGGACAGCCTCAGGACCTACAGGTAATGCAGCCAACAAAGATAAATAGTTTGAGAATAACTAACCTAACCATGCATTGTTTAAGCCATTATATTTCAATGCTAGCTAACATACTGTGAGCCAAAACAACCTAGTTATGTGATATTAGTAGCCTTCTCTCCTATCCAGCACCTGATGCCAAAGAAGGATTATAGTAATAGCAATTTGTTTCAGATTTACTCCATCAGATCAGCTGCTGATAGCTTCAGACCACCCTAATCTGGAGAAGAAAATGAAGCTCTCTGTTGAAAGAAGGGCTGTGTATTTTTCTAAAGCATTTAATTGTTTAATACCAAAAAGGAAAAATAGAATAATGTAGTCAAACTATTTTTAAAATCTCTGACAAGCTCTTGAGGTCCCAACCCTTCTTCCCCCCAGAGTGTTTGACTGAGATTCAAAATACATTATAAATACTAATTGAATTCACAGCACATGTACCTGGGAAACTATTTAGTTTCTCTGAATCAGTAAACAGTGATAATCTTGGGAGCTCTAATGAAATGATTTCACTTTTGAATGGAAAAGATCTTTTTTTCCCCCAAGCTGTAAGACATGAAGGCACACTGAGTTAGTGTAGCTATTTATACAGTATTCAGGGCTGAGATTGAGTCACCTAAGAAATTTAAATGCACAGTTTCCATTAGCTTTAATTGGAGCTAAGCATCCAAATCCCTTAGGCATCTGAAAATCTCATCCTGGAAGCCTATGGCATGATCCAAAGCCCACCCAAGTCATTGAGAGACTCCTGCTGACTTCAATGGGCTTGGAATCAGGACTCTACTCTCCCCTGGAAGCCTGCATGTTATTCCATGGGGGAGATAAGAGGAACTCAGCTTTAAGGTAAAATGTGTATCTTGAGTAGGCACAACTCCTGGCTAACATATACTAGCCAAAATACCCCGTGTTGCCCGGGGAAATATAGTAAAAGGTGTGATGAATGAACTATGTCAATTACATTAACATAGCATATATTTTATTGAAGATAATTTCTTAAAGTAATATCAGAAAAAGTAACAGCTAGTGATGTGCTTACAAAGTGACAAATCCCATAGGGTCTCTTCTCAATCCCCACAAATCAGGAAGGCCCATCATCACTAAAAGACTCTGCAAACCAATACCTGCAACCTCCTTGCCAGAAGCTCTGAGAAATGGAGAGGATATCTCCCGGGCTCTGCAGCAGCAGCAAATCACTGCTCCCCAAGTAACCACTCCGAGTGCCTTCAGTACATGTTCAATGGGGCAACCTGAATAGACTTCCTAGAGGCAGCTGATCAGTCAGAGCGAAACACCTTCAGACCAGGTGCAATGAGTGATATCTAGATGATCAGAACATGCAGCACCTGAATGTACCTGTTCTAAAGAGAATAGGCTGTTCTGAGTGTACCATGTCCTCCTCAGGCTCTACAGTGCTCAAAACTTTTCCTACCTATTTCCTCTTTGTACTGGGAGCTGAATCCTGCAAAGTGCATAATGCCCGTGGCACTTACTGATAATGCACACAGCCCTGCCAAGAGAACGCATGCAGCCCAAAGAAGGGCGAGTGGTGGGATGGCTTGTTTGGGTGTGGGGGGAGGGAAGCAACTTTGGTTTCCAGAAGCAGTTCAGTCAGAGCCCAGCTGCGTGAAGATGTTGAGAGGCTGTGATAGCTGGATGCTTCTCCCAGCCACAATTAGCAAGGCTAGACTCCAGCCAGCAGCAGCCACATTTGGGTCTGTCCTGGAGACCTGCTGGTGCTCTAGTATAGGGGAGGTTGCTGATTCTCTGCCCCACTGCAGCCTCTCCCCCATTGGCTTTCCCTTGATGGTGCTGCAGGTGCCCACATGCTTTATCCTCTAGGATCTCGTAGTTGCAGTTTGTGAAACACTTAACAGGAGAGTCCAGCAAATGCCTATGCTCAGGTGCTACTAAAAGCTAATTATCAGTGGGCCCAATTGGGGCTCTGAGGTAACTGATTGAGATAACCAATCCAGTTAAGTTAGGAAATCAGTAGTATCCCTGCAAAATTTGGTATTTCTAGCTCTTACCATTTTGGAGATTTCGGGACAAAAACAAACTTTTGGAAATATTTATAAGATATAGGAACTGGACTCATTCATGTTTGCTGACCTATTTGAACTTTGAGTTAAAAACACAATCAGACGTAGTATCACTAAAGAATGAATGACAACCCTTTATTTCATGGTTTCCGAGGGACAGCTCTGATGTCAGTCACTCAGTCAATTGCCCTTCAACATCTTGGGAGCATAGTTGGTGATGCAAACGCTCAAAGTTGTCCCCCCATAACTGGATGCCTACAGTAACATACAGCTCCACTGATGCAGGGACATGATTCCACCGAGTAGCTTGCAGAATCAAAGTTTCTATCAAGTAATCCAGGATTTTGATTTCTCAGAAGCCACTTTCCTGACATCTATTTTTATATTAGCAAAGGAATAAACTGGTGATGAGAAGATCACTGGCTTCTCTTGGCTCACTAAGAAACAGTTGCTGTAAAATCAACTGCAATGAAAGCTACAGAAAATTAAGCAGGCCAATATTCAGGAATTTCTTGGGGGCAGGATTCTCTTTTTTTTGTAAATGTGGACTGCAATTTTTTTAAAGTAGTTCAAAAGTATTCAAATGAATACCTGGCAGCATTTCATAGTGAGTAATTCTGAAGATCATCAAGACGTAAAAAAGTATTAGGGAGAATTGTATAGCTTTCCCCATTAAAACGTCTGCTACTTTGGTTACAAAGCTATTTTGAAATTATTTGCTACAATC
The DNA here is from genome assembly GCF_049634645.1 of Pelodiscus sinensis. Classification (NCBI taxonomy): domain Eukaryota; kingdom Metazoa; phylum Chordata; order Testudines; family Trionychidae; genus Pelodiscus; species Pelodiscus sinensis. The sequence continues at coordinate 94,857,846 of NC_134713.1, read as the reverse complement.
AAGTTAGTGTGAAAAGACTTCAAACATTTCCAGGGCCCACCCTTACTTAGGAGTGTAGCAGACAGAACTTGTTTTCTTTATTGAATTTGACCAAATTCAAATACACACTTGCATGCCTGGGTGAAACATACCCAAAAAACTTTAAAACAAAACAAAACCACACAAAAAACCCACCCCCAAACAAAGTTAATTTTGGTGTTCTCAAACCTTTTTATTCAAATTTGGGGGGGGGGGGGGACATGAACCCTCAGATTTCTTTGGTTCAAATCATCCTTTTCCCCTTCAGGTTTGGGGACCGAACAGGTTTGGGCTGTGAGCAAGGGCCAGGAGCCAACACGTGGCTCAGCTGAGCTGTGACTAGGGAGGAGGGGAGGGGAGGGGACTGGAGCTGGCAAGTGGCTCATCTGAGCCAGACTGGGAAACTATAGAGGGGGAGGGAGGTGTTCACACCCTTTGCATGGGCCTGAGCAGCTTGTACCAGATATTTCCTTAAATTATCCTATGTGATGCATCAATAGATTTTTACCTTCTTAAGTAGTGGTAAATCTTGAAATAACCCATACACCTCCTGGGTGTATTGTACTATCCCCTTCAGAGGCACTGAGAACCACTTACAGAATAATGAAACTGTTCTACATTCTTAGCTAAGAGACACCTGGTTTTTGGCTCATCTGGTAGAGCCTCATGAACTAAGCTCCAAACATCCCAGGCTCAGTTCTACCCACAGACTACTGAGGTCTGTCTGCATTACAAAAAGCAGTTACATGGAAAGCTTGCCTTGGAAGAAAAATTCCAAGGCCAGAAGGGGCCATTATATTTATTATTTAGCCTGACTTCCTGTATAAACACAGGCCATAAGACTTCCCTAAAACATAGAAAGTGCCAGTTGTGGGTAATCCACAATAATGCCTAATTACCCCCAACTGTCAGAAATAAAAGTGTAAGGTGTTTGTTTGTTTTTTATTCTGAATTTGTCTAGTTTCAACTTCCATTCGTTCCATCATGATATACTTTTCTCTACTAGATTGAAGAGCCATTATCAAATTATTGGTCCCCCTTCAATAGTTACAGAAAAAGCAATCGCCTTTTTAACCTTCTCCTTGTTCAGCTAACTAGATTGAGCTCAGTCTATTGCTGTAAAGACATTTTCCAGTCCTTTGATCAGTGTCATGGTTCTTCTGAGTCCTCTTCAATTTATCAACATTCTTCTTCAGTTGCGGAGGCACTAGACTTGGAGATAGTGTTCCAGCAATGATCATGCCAGTGCTCACATTTCTCCTCTTATTTGCAAATCCTATTTATGAAACCCCCAAATTAGCTCTTTCGGCCAAAACATCTCATTGTGTGCGCATGTTCATCTGATTATTATAACTCCAAGGCTTTTTTCAGAGTCACTGCTTCCCCAGCCACAGTCTACAATTCTGTAAGTAGAGGCTACATTCAGTTACATGCTGTTTCCTTGCATACAGTTTTCCAGGAGATCCAGCTCATCCATGTGACCCCACTGTGGGGCCCAGACAAAGTCTAGGGGTGAAATCCTGGCACCATAGAAGTCAACGGAAAAGGTCTCCTGAATTTTAGAGAGGTATATGGCTGGATCCCTGTCCGTGTAATGGACCCAAACAAAAGCTTTTCAAGTAAAACCTCAAAAGATATATCCACATCTCAGCCAAGTACATCTGACTGTAACAGGCCCAGGCCCATTACTAAGGAGTGCCATAAACAATAATACACAATATAGTATCCACAGCTCCCACTAAGAACCCAGGACCATGCATTTGCTGCACAGTGTCTTATCTTTTGGCATCACTTTGCAAATGGATAAATTCTAAGAGTGAAACTAGAAAAATAATTTTTGTAAAGGACAACTGAACTCACACTGGAGAGTCTCCCATTGTTGCAAAACACGGCAAAGCAGTAAACTGAAGTCTTTCATACTTGTATCTCCTATTGGAAACAACTCTACATAAACAATCGAGACAGTACGGATGATATTGTACTGTATATTGTCAAGACAAAAAAAAAATCTAAAAAACAATAAAACCAGATTAGTTGCACTTTAATTTAAAACCAAATTTTGGATTTGCCTTTGCTTATTGGTGATTCTGGGAAAAGGCTTCAGAATAATCCCCAGTTAATGAAATCTTTGCTAGACAATTTCCTTTGTCAACACTACATTTAATGTGAGAAGTGCTTATATCTGCTAGATCATCAAAACCTGTAAAACTAATAGACTCAGCTGGAATGTTAGAGAGGATTTCATAAAACCTTAATAAAAGGTTTTGGCCTGGAATGGTGTAGGGTGGTTCCTTTAAAAACAACTCTGCTATTACTATTCTCTAGTTTCCAAATAGTTTACATGGCTGAAAATTGACAGCTATGTTGGGGGGGGGGGGGGGGGGGGGGGGGAGGGAGAAGAGTTAAGTTTCTTGAAGTGTCGCACAAATAAGAGAATTCAACTGTAAAAATCCTTAGTCAACCCAGGTCTAAGATTGATACATCTAGTCTCTTGCAATGATTAGAGAGTTTGGACACAGGCCAAATCCCAAGGAAGCCAGTCAAAATTGTGCACGAAAGCAAAGCAACCTTGCCCTTTCTTTTTCTAAAGACTCAAGTCTGGCTTAATGCAATGAAACACAGAGGCTCTTTTGCTGAAAGAAAATAAAATTCCCCTGTGAACTTATGCACAATGAGTGACAGGACCATGACAGAAAAGAGGCCTAATCTGATCTAATGCCAGCGAACATTCTACCCTGCCACAGAAGTAAGAGCAGGTGCAGTCAGTGGCCAGTGGGGCATGGATATCTCCTCAGTTATTTTAGCAAATCCACCTTTAATGAAGGAGCGAGCAGGTCATGTTTTCCTACACATTTTTGAGAGACTCCTGTGCAGAAAGTGAAGCTGTTGATTTCATGATTGTTTCCTATTTTCTCCCTCAATTGCTGACAATCAAATACAAGGCTATCACTGGTATGGGTAGTTACATTACAGAAAATGTGTTTCATCTTTGAGGAATTAAAAGATGCTGATATTGTGCATTTCTCCCTTTCCTACACTTTATACAATTGGAAGGATTATATTGACATTTAGCTCCAAATCCTGTTTTATTTCCCTTCCATATGGAATACTACCCTAGATGTTTCACACTGGACAAAGTATCAAACTAGGATTGCAACTTTGATTGCTCTGAGGAGGCCCCTCTCCAAAATTACTGAACACCATGCTCTTAGAGAAGCCATTCCAGGTTTTATTTGGAGTCCAGCACATGCAGGAAATCAGAAGGTTTAGAAAATAAATTCTGAAATTGTAACATTTGCAGCAGCAGCCACCTTATTCTCCTCATCCAATGGGGGAAAAACAAATATGCATTTTGTGCATCCAGATCAATACAGACTTATACTTTTGTAAATTGGAGAAAACAATCTACTCATAGGCAATTCTCATAAAAAGTGGCTTTGAGGGGTGGGAGGAGGATGATCCATTACAAATTAAGTGCCAGTTCAACTTCACATAATATTAGGACAAGATAGCTGGATCAGCCTCAACCATCCTTATGATCACCCTCCCCCCTGTGGTTAATAAGACGACCTTAAAAACTACAGGCTGAGCAACTAAAGGAGTTCAAGGGGGAATTTGTTGGTAGGAGTCTTAATATAGCCACTGTGGTTATAAAGGGCCACATCACCACTACCAAGACTACTTATGTCACAGGTGCCTGTAGCCAGACAGCCTGACCATGGATGCCTCTCCCCAGATCTTGGTGTGGTTGTGCAGAGACTGTAGCCTGCATTTTCCACTTACAGAAAGCCAGACTGAAGGGAACCATCCAATGTGAAAGGTGGCTGCTGGTGGAAGAGCTACAGAAGGTGGTGGCTAGGTTGAGAAGCATCCATGCTCATGAGGCATTCTTTGAGTATTCATCTGGAGACGTCCAAGGCTGAGGAAGCTAGCCAGCTACACTGGACTGCTGGTACACTGCTGGAGAAGGGACTGGGAGTCTAGGTGGCATTCTCTTAGATCCTTCCAGCCAAAAGGAAAAGGCCTGGACAGAGATGCATTGTGAAGGTGAATGCCTGACTGCAAAGATGATGTAGCCAAGAAGGCTTGGTCTTTGTTTGTGGAATGCAGTTCCAGGAAAGACAACTAAGCAGAGAGGGGATCCATCTCTTAAGGAAGGGAAAGCATATATTTGTATATGGACTGGCTAACCTAATATAATCCCCTACTCGTTATGTTTGATTGGGGGGGGGGGGGAGAGAAGAGAAGAGGGCAGGTGATCAAAGCCCACTGGTTAGGTCAAAACCAAAGCCTCGAGAGAAGGGTAAAATGGGTAGGAGCATGGGCCATAATAGCAGGGATAAAGGCAAGACAAGAGAACTGTGAGGCAAAAACAATACAGTACCTTAGATGTTAAATACAGTAAATGGGAGGAAGTACGAGAAATAAGCAGGAAGAACTCTAATGCTAGTAATATTAACACAGCTATGATCGTTGATCACAGAGACTTGATGGGATAATATACATGAATGGAATAGTGGTATAGAAGGCACAGTTTGTACAGGCAGGGGAAAAGGGAGGTGCTTATATACAGGTTGCATCTCTATAAACCATAACCCTGGTCCGGCAACATCCATGGTTCTTCCAGCACATGACTGTTCCAGGATCAGAGAGTCCTGGTGTTGCATGAGGGTAGGAGGGCTGGGATCCCAGCACTAAGGGGGGGGGGAAGCAACATGCAGCCTAGCTGGGCTTGGGGAGCAGGAGCCAGGAAGCCCATCATGTGGCTCAACTGGGCTGCAGGGGTGGGGGGCAAAGAGGCAATGGCTCAGCTAGGCTGTGGGGAGAAATCTAGGAAGACGGGGGGGTGGGGGGAGGTGGTCTGGAAAAATCCCTCATCCAGGTTCCGAGGGTGCTGGACCAGGGAGGTCTAACCTGTATGTATTTAAAAAAAAATGTATTAAGTTGGACTGAAGTTGAAATAGGAATAGGAGATAGACCTGTTGAAAGTTTCTGGGTAAATCAATCTCCCCAGCCCCCAGGATGTCATCATGGTAGGGGTCTACTACTGACCACCTAACCAGGAAGAGGTTTGTACAAACAAATTCATCCAAAACACAGAACTTAGTTGTGATAAGGGAATTTAGCTGTCCAGACAACTGTCAGGAAAACAGCACAGCAGGGCACAGGTTATCCAAACAAGTTGTTCTTGGAATGTACTGGAGACATTTTACTTCAGAAGGTGGAGAAAGCTTCTAACAGGGAGACTGTTCTAGATTTTATTTTTGACTAATAGGGAGGAATTGGTTGAGAATTTGAAAGTGGAAGGCAGCTAGGGTGAAAATAATCATGAAATGAGGATTTCAGCAGTCTATGGGATGGTAAGAGGGCGGACAGCAAAATAAAGACAATGATATCAAGAATGCAGAGTCCAGAAAACTCAGAGACTTGGTAGGTAAGATCCCATGGGAAGCAAGCCTAAGGAGGAAAAAAAACCCACAACTGAAAACAGCTGACAGTTTCTCAGAGACATTGTTAAGGGCAGAACAGCAAGCTATATCTGAGTAGGAAAGGTAGGTATGGCAAGTAAAGGTAAGCAGGACTTGGCTTAACAAGGAGATTTTCAAAGATTAAAAATCAGGGAGTTCTGCATTAAAGGGAAATAGTTAAATTATGAAGGATGAATATAAACCTTCACAAGTGTCAGAGAAAAAAGTCAGAAAGGCCAAAGCACAAAAAGAGATCAAGCTAGCTAGAAAGAGTAACAAGAAAACATCTACAAATTTATTAGAATGAAGAGGAAGACTAAGGACAGGGTAGGCCCTAGGGATATTAAATTGTGATTAATCAGCTAATATAACAAATTGAATTTCCATTGACAATTCAATTAGTTAATAAGGAGAGGGAGGGAGGGACCACTAGCTACTCCTGCTGCAGCTCTGCAGTTTAAACATAGTAGAACCTGGATGTGCTGCAGCCTGGCTCTACTACATTTAAACGGAGCCAGTGGCGTAGCTAGCGGTCTTCTCTCCCCCCGCCCTTATTGACTAATCGAATAGTCAATGGAAATTCCATCTATTACATTAGCTAATTAATCACAATTTAATATAATTAGACCAAGGGGCCACATGAGCCAGGTCTAAGCAGTACTCTTACTACATTTAAGAGGCAGAGCCACAGCACCTCTGCCTCTCCTGCACCATGAAACTGGTGTTGGGGGGAGGGACGGGACTGATTTAAGCCAGCTCCCCTAGCACCCACTCCTGCTCCCCCCATCCGCTGGCTCTTATCAGAGGCAGCAAGTGCAGGGGAAAGTGTGAGTAGTTGGCTCAACTACCCAATAAGACTAGGCTTGTCAGGTAGTCGACTACTCTTTTACATCTCAAGTAGGCCTATTATTCAAGGTGGGGAGGAGGGAGGAAAGGGAAGCAGTAACAGAAAATGTGAAAGCAGTGGAGGTGCTTATGGCTTGGTTTTCACCAAGATGGTGATTAGCTGCCTAACAATGGGGGTAGGTTCAATGGGGTAGGTTCAGAATCTAAAATAGGAAAACAAAGTTAGACAAGTTAGAGGTCTCCAAGTCACCAGGGCCCAATGAAATTCATCCTACAATAGTCAAGGAACTGATTGACAAAATGAGCCATTGATTAGCTATCATCTTTAAAATGTCGTGGAAGACGGGAAAGATCCCAGAAGATTGGAAAAGGGCACATAGTGCCAATCTACAAAAAACAAAACAAGGACAACCCGGAGAATTACAGACCCACAGACCCATCAGCTTTCTGTACCAGGAAAGATAATTGAGCAAATAATTAAGGAATCCTTTTGGAATCATTTAGAAGATATGTAATAGTCAGCATGGATTTGTAAGAACAAATCATGTCAAATCATCTAACAGCTTTGTTAGGATTACAAGTCTTGTGCATAAAGGAGAAGTGATGATATACCTAGACTTAAGGCATTTGATACAGTCAGGCATGACCTCAAAAATTATAAGCTAGGGCAGTGATGTGCAAGCCCCAAAGGGATCATGGATGTCTTCCCAGGAGGTTGCAGCGTTTAGACCCAGCCAGGTGGTGGTCCTGACGGTTGGCAGCCCCCGCGGCGCCTAGACCTGGCAGGCTGAGCCCGGCAATTGGCGGCCCCTCTGGCGCAGATCAAAAGAAGTTGTTCACCACTGAACTAGGGAAATGCAATATAGCTATATAGAGCTATTATAAGATGGGTGCATAACCATTCCCAGAGTAGTTATCAATTGTTCAGTCATGTCATGCTGGAAGGGTATAACAAGTGGGATTCCACAGGGACCAGGTTTCTGACCAATTCTGTTCTATATCTTACCTTGATCTGGCCCACTGTGAAGCTCAGGGCTCAACCCACCCCCAGCAGTCAAGCTAATGCTCATACTGCAGCCACACAGCAAGTCTGAGCCTTGGTGTCTCACACACACACACACACACACACACACACACACACACACACACGGCATTTTAGGGGAGCCCTGGCACTCTGAATTTGTGCGTATAGGGGCCAGATCAAAGTGAGGGTCCCCCTCCCCCCCATGTGTGGCTCTGAATGGTTTTTCTGTGGGCCAGTGGCCTCTGACAGGAGGGGGGTGGGAGAACTGTGTAGAAGGCAGCTGTGGGAGAGGCAGCTCCTCAGGAGCTAGCATGCAAGGGGAACCAGTTTAAAAGCTGATTCCTGCCTCCCTGACCCCTCTGATATGGGGGGGGGGGGGAAGGGGAGGCTGTGAGTACCTTATGATTAACCCATGAGATCAGGCTCATGGGTTAATCATGTGAACAGGTTTATGTTCACATGCCTAGTTTTAGCCTCATTTTCTACTGATACCTGGCCCAATGTCATCATGTTTACGGTCATAAACATACTCCAGTGGAATCAGCAATGCTAAATGATGTATTTATTCTGATGTGATATTTAAAGAGCTAAATGGGCATATCTTGGTTCCAAGATTACTAAGTGGACATTAATTATTTGTAGATCAAAGAACAAAGATAAGAGTAGTTATTCACAGCAGAAACATGGGTATAACTTTATTCCAGTATTCTTGGTTAAGTGAATATAAAAAACAACCCTTCTTACATGATGTAATAGTTCTACCACTTCCTTGGCAAGGTACTATTGGACTTTAAGTATTACAATGGGACAAAACATTTGAAAGTTTAATAAGGAATTTGATTGGTGGGGGATGGGGGGCTATTGTATCATTTGGTCTCATGGCCTGGAGAGTTTTTATAAAAATTTAACTCCTTTTAGGGGTTAGAAGTCATTTATAAACCACTCCTTGTTCAAGTGTAATAGTTACTCATAAAATATTCACCAAGTAGTTTGGAGACTTTTCAGACTATGCATTGTTTATGAACGGTTCCCATTAGCAGCAAATAATGAGATCTCTTCTGCTCCCTATATATTGGTTAAAAGTTAGAACTAGGACAACAGAAAATATAAACCAAGTACAAGTTTGCCGTTATTATTCATTACTACATTTGTGAAGCTTCCAAAATTCACAGCTGTTTATAAGTACAAAGGTGTGTAATATCAGCGCCATAGCAATTTCCTTATTATGCAATTTTTGGTTTACAGTTTGGCCAGCTAATTTTTTAAAATAAGTTATTTTCTGTCTTTCCAGATGCATCAGAGGATGAGTAATGCCCATAAGAAATATTCATTTGTTGCTAATTCGATTAACTGCACTGGTTACTTCCACCACAAATCATGGTATTTAAAATTCAGTTAAGTGGTAAAACACCTAAACCTTTAAAAAAAAAAATCTAGTTTCAACAACATTTGACATAACGAATTCCACAGATTCCCCTACAGCAGGTAGGCAAATTCACCCTTATACGGAGAACCAGCATGAAGTCTCCCATCTGAATCCTAAGAACTGGGCTAAAAGGTGTCAAGGCCTTGTCCTGCTCTCTGTATGGGATTTGGGGCATGAATTTTACCTTGTGAAGAAATATTACCTTGTGTTTTTTTGTTAAAGTTTACCCAGTTAAACAAAACATTTTGAAACAAGATTGTTGTTAAATTTGATTCATTTCAGCACAAGAAGTTGATCTAAGGTGTGATATCAAAGGGTAGATACATTTCCTAATAAATGATGAGGGAACAAGTGCTTTTAAAGGAAACCCATTCATCACTATGAAAAACTAAACCACTTACTTTTGGTGAGGGGAAAGGTGGGGGGAGGAGGAAGAGAGGAGGAATAGCTTCATCCCTTTCTTCTGATGTGTAAGTGTGTAAATAGTCTGTCATCACCTTATTTGCATCTCTGATGTTAGAATGGTCCATTACACGCTGGGAAATTTTACCCAACTTTTAAAGTTTGTGCAGCTGTTAGGCATGGAATTGAGTCATCTTCCCCACACTTAAATCAGGGAATATGGTTTAAAAATAAAGTACACTGTATTCCACAAATCTGGTTGAAGATACAAGTTACAAAGGAGTTTCCATTTGGCATGTACAAAAGAGGACTCTTGTTTTAGTGGGAGTGTTTCCATCTTTTTTTAAATTAAAAATTTAAATCAGTTATTCAAGTTTCTGTATTGAAAACTCATGGTTCTTTGCCAAAGGATGATTTTAAGTTCAAGGTCATTGGAATGTTACATTTTAGAGAAGTTGCATAAGATTTCAGCAATTTAACATGAAGTTCCAATTTTGAAAGTGGACATTTTCTAACAACCCCTCCTGCCCCCCCAAAAAAACAACCAAAACTTTGCATGTGAATAATCTCAAAGCTGTGATATTAACTTGTTTTACTGTATACATGGAGGCAACTATTGGGCCACCAAGCCAATAGCAGTATGGCTGCTGCAGGGAGCACTGGGGCATTCACAGGGGACACAGCTTTCAACCTTGTACATTTCACAGCATAGCAGCAGAACCACCCTCAAGCACAGTGGATAGTTCCTAACCATACTGCTATTAGCTTGATGCCCCAGAGGTTGTTGACCAGCCACCACAAAGACCTAAAGGAAGTTAGAATGTAGTTCCCAGATGTACCAGTTCCCTCCTGATAGCTAGTAGTAAGAAACTGCAATGACATAGGATCTGAGTTTTGACCTTTAACTTGTTTCTCATAAGAAAGCCCTTTTTCCTTACACCATGACCATGCAAACTGAGGTGCAGGTTGAAGTGTTACACAAATCTTGTCAAGACACACAAAAATTCAGAAATCAGCCACTTTTTCAGAGTCTAGTAGCAAGTTATGTAAATGGAACATTGATATTTCAACCACAGAAAGTATAAATACGATATATTCTCTTATTCTAGTAACTTAATTGTGGCTTCAGGGAATGCCATATTGCTTGATTTATCTAGCCTACAAATGGAAGAAGTAAGGCTCAGGTATTCAATAGTCCCATCACAATATTGCAGTAATTCTGGACAAATTGTAGTCTGTAGGAATTAGTCCTAAACTTCCTAGATTTATGGTCTGAGCTATTAAAACGCTGAGAATTCAGAACAATGTCCTAATAAAATAATCAATGGCTTAGATTTAACTGTACATTTCCTTTAATATATTTGTTACCAGAACAAAGACCCAAAGAAGCATTTTGAATTGGTAAAGCTACTGGGAAAAAGGTCGGGGCAAATAAAAGTTTAAAAAAAAAAAAAAATCACATTTGTTGCCTAAAAATGGAAACTTAAATGCTGACTGTAACAGTCTCATCAAGAGAATGCTCAGACAATGGGAGCATAAGATAAGTATAACTTTCAACTGACCCCCAAATGTCAACCACTAGAGAATATTTTCAAGCTTTAGATAGATTGTGTTTCCCATTATAGGAAATAAAAGCCCTTCAAGTCCTCCTCAAATGAATGATCTTTAGTCACAAGACAGAGTCTAAATATGTTTGCTAGAAATATTTAGCCAGAGTCTTGCTTTTAGAGTTTGTTGGCCTTGGGAGGGTAAGAAACCTGGCCTGCTGCAGACATGGTCAGGTACAGAGGAAGATTAGCTAGATTTTCTTTTCTCTGAAAGTTGTAAGACCAAAAATAACACTTCAAAAAGGCAGCCTTTAGCAATATGCCAGAGTCTAGAGGAATAGAATAGAAATAGCCTAACCAACCCTGAGCAGGTTACAGTGCAGTTTAATCATGGCTATTTATATCAGAACAACATCTAAATATTCCAACTGAGATGATGGTCCTGCCATGTTAAGCACTGCAAATGGGCATAGCAAGAGTCCCTGCTCAAGAGTTTACAGTTTAACTAGACAATACAAAAGGAAATACGCCCCAGTTCCCTAGGTTGAGGTGGAGAAAAAGCACAGATTAAGGGTAGGTTTTTAAAACAACTTAAAGTTGGATACTAAAATCCTACTGGATGCAATGATACTAGAGCATTTAATCCTCCTAAACTGCTTTGAACGGGTCATCCTCAATTGTTTGGATACTGTGGCCAAGGAAGGAATGGAGACTCCATCTCCTAAGCCCACATCCAGTGCCATAGCCATAAGACTGTGCTGCCTCTCCAAACAGAAAGTCACCACACTATCAGTAAGTTGGATTTTATTTGCCATTTATCATTCCATCGCCTTTAGCTCTTCTCCAGTCCCAGGCAGTGTCATCCAACAAACTGACAGGTAACAGGTATGAGCGCAATAGCCTTGAAGTTCTAGGCAGAATTTCAAGCTGCCCTTTCTGGACCTGTGTATTGCTACTTTTAAAGTTGAACAAAAATGCCCTCAGTAGAATGGAGATCTATTTTTCTACCTGTAAGGAACCAATATCATAAGTATGCACTGCCTATAGCATGCAGGGTCAGATTTTCAGAGATCCATAAGCACCTAGTGGAATTTTCAGAAGTGACTTCAGGGAGCATCGGGCACCTAGACAAGGGGAGTTAAGTGCCAAGGTGTCTCTTGAAAGTCTTTCTAGGTGCTACCTGCATCCTTACACTCTAAAGGCCTTTTGGGAAAAAAGTCTGACCCATGGTGCAATTCCTCTCTATGGTTTATGGTATCAGCCATCTCTCTACTTGAAACTGCCAATATCAAGCAGATACCTGAGTCCTGCAGCAACAGACGAAAAGATCAGCTTCAGAAGCCCAGCAGAAAGACTAGGAGAAGAATTATTTGAGTAAAGGCCTGGAAGTGAGGATATCCCATGTTCTTCTCCAGTCTAGTAGTTTCTCCTTCTAGGATCTTGGGCAAATCACGTAACCCCACCCACACTCAGTTTAGCCATCTGTAAAATGGGAATGCTACATAAATACCTATGTTTATAAGGTATCGTGAAGTAGTAGTACTAAGGGCACGTAGTAGCAACACAGTTAGCTATGCCAGTTCAGTAGGACACTTGAGAAAACCATTTTCAGACAGAGCAGCTTTTCTTAAAGCCATCAATTTCCCACTCTCAAATGCCATGTTTAGGCAAGGTCTGCCTGTTCAAAAGAGCTTGTGTAGGAGCAGCCATCTCTTTGGAGACATGCTGTAGGACCCTAGAATTGGGCAGCAATGAATATATAACAAATAATAATATAGGAACAAATCCTGCCGCCCTGCCCCAGGGAATAGTACTACTTGTATCAGACCCCTCCTGCAAAACTGGAAGTGCCATGATGGGAGAGATTTGTGGTCAAATGAAAAATTGTTTCCAATAAAATTCATAAATATTAATTTTGGAATTGTCTTGCAGAACCCTTATTTTCACTTTGCAGAACACCATTTTGGAAACACTGCTTTAGGCCTCTGAAAGAAAAAGAAAAAGAAAGAATCTAGATATAGCTAACTAAATCAAAGAAGGCAGTTGTGTGTCCACACTCCTGGAAATTGAAGCAAAAAAAAAAAAAAAAAAACCCCTTAAAATCTATCTTAAAAAAGTGATTGATCAAGAGAAATAGACCTTGGGTGGTTTGAAATCTTTTTGGAAAATTCAGTAACATTGATGTCTATTACATGGAATTATATGAGCAAATCTTGATTGATAAATAGGTTTACTAAGTGGATTTGTGTGGGACTTGCATCACTCCTGCCCTGAGGACAAAGTTTCCTCAAACTTTCAACATGAGCATTTTGAGGTAATCAATTGAGAGTCTCATTTAAGCATGCTATTTTATGTCTACAGATTAAACTCATTTCCTAAACAGTACTATTTTAGTATGTATGACCAAGACAATGACCAAAATTGATGATCCAGTGGGTGTTGCCCCTCTGACTTACTGTATTTGTACAGCCTTCTAGACTTATTTATTGGTTTGTCAAAATCTTCGGTGTAAAACTCAGCTTGCCGAAAATGACTGAACATTCCTCCACTTAATTGGAACCATGCGGCAGCATCCATATTCCTCCTCAAATAAAAGGGGTACTTTGTCACAAGTTCAGCATTCTTTGGTGGTAAAGTACAATTTTCCTAGCAATTACAATTAAATATGAAGTTCACACTTCATAGCAAACATTGTAATTCTATGGGAATAGTTCTCTTTCCACGAACATCCTGGTATGTGTAGTGGGGGCAGGGAAAATAGGACCTCCAGAGCTTCATGAAATAAGCAGTCCTTCTGGTGTCTAATCCAGGGATTTTAAGATAAGGTAGCAGTATGATTGGAATTGTTTAAGAAGCTTATGTAACCCTCTCACCTGCTACTTTTAGGAGGCACCCCCCTGCCTCAAGTTGTAGGCAGGCATGTGCAGAACGGGAGCAGAGCAGGAGGAGTTGGCTATGTTGAGCAATGTATAGTGCTTGGTTTTATTTTCAGTACTGTTGCAAGAAGTGACACTGGATGGGTGGGAGATGCTTTGGGATCCATGCAGCCCTGTAAAGGGCTGCATCACCACCTGCCCTGTAGCCTGAGATCTTCTGTGGTCTGCTGCTTTGGCTCAAAGCCCTGATACAAGCAGACAGCTCAACACAGATTCTGCAGTCCTGAGTTTCATCTCCACTGCAGTGCTCACACCCTTTCACTGTAGCACTCAGAAAACTTTTCTGATCCTTTAAAAGGCCCGTACACAGCATCAGTTTGGCTGATGATTTTGCTCTTCAGCTTGGAACACCAGGTTGTGTACTGAAACAAATAACTGGTTTTTAAAGAGTTATAAACAGTAGAGGGAATTGAGCTAGAAGTGGCTACAAATGAAAATTATACTTCTGTGATTAAAACCTAGCTTAAACTGGAACAGAGGCTTTAAGTAATCTTCTCACCACAAGTCTTCCAGCATGGCTGATGAGTTTAGCCAGGATCCAAACACAAATCTCGAAGCTATAGAAAGTCAAAATGTCTCTCTCTGGAATCCCAAACTTTGGGGCTATAAGTGCAGAGTCAGGAAGGCAACCGGCAGGGGGGGGGAGGGGGGGGGAGGGGGAGGAGGGCATGCTCAGTTTGCTGTGCCCACCAGGGAACTCACACTTTTTTTGCTGCCATCTTCTCAACTTCTTCCCACCTCCATGTCATGATACTTAAGTGGCTATCTTCACTATCCCTTGTTTGACAATTTAACAAATCATCTTTTTATGTCAATGCACCATCATGGTCTCTTTGCTCAACTTACATGCAAACAACAAGTAGTCCTGCAGTACTTTAGAGACTAACAAGAAATGTAGATGGTATCAGGAGCTTTCATGGACACAACCCTTTTCTTCAGATGAAGTTCTCTCAGCTACAGACTAACACAGCTACCCCTCTGAAACATACAAGAAGTTGTAAGTGTGCTGGGTAATGTTACCCTGTCACAGGATCCACTCACAAGACTGGCACCTCCTGTGGGCCACTCTGGGAATTAACTCCACCTGTTGGTGCACCCCTTTTTGGTCAGGGTTCTCCCACCATCCTTACCCTACATACTAGCCTCACTCCAGTGTCTTCTTCATGACTTGGCCCTCCAGTCAGACCACACTTTGTGTCTTCCCCCCCTCCCAGCCTTCTGAAGTTACTCAAAGTATGTCTATGCAAAAAGTCCCAGGAAGTCTTCTCTGTCCTGATGGCACCACTTCCCCAGTGGGCAGTAGAAGAACCTAGGCCTGCCCACCCATTACTCCAGGTTCAGTTCCTCTGTTCTGGGCTTTCCGCTGCCAGCTCTAACTGCTCGGTCACTGGATTACTACTCTGCCTGTCCAGCCACCTTCCCTTTTTCTGGGATTATCAGCTCCACGCCATCTCCCTCTTCCTAGAGATTGCTGCCAGCCTACCTGTAGCCTTTCCAGCCAGCCCCCTGGCTTTATACGCGCCCTACCTGTTCCTACATGGGTGAATGTGCTGCCAGTTAGTTTCCAGCTCCTCCTCCAAGTGCAGCCTCTACAGTTAATGTCTGCCCCCCCCCCCAACCATTTCTGATGTCCTCTGAGGAGGCATCACCCTCACCAGAGACCCATGATACTTACACCACACAACAGTAACCACTGTATTACTAGTTCTCATTCTACTTTACATGATGCAGTTTAGATGCTAGTGAGTTGGGATACACTCAAGAGGTCAGCCAGCTGAGGTTCACTGTTAGCTACCAGGGAGCCCTTGCCTTAGCCCTAGGCTCTGGCATCCAGGTTGCTCTTTGGATCACAGGGTGCATTAAGTCAGACTCAGGCTACATCTAGATTATGGGGGTTTTCTGGGATACTGGAGGCATCCCAGAAAAACTCCACCACATCCAGGGAACGTATCTGCTCTTGTGCCTTTTTTGGGGGGCAGAAGAGCAGACATGCTCTTTCAGAAGCCCTGTCTTTCATGAGGTTCCATAAAACCCTTTCATGAGGAGGAGGACAATTCCAAGAAGAGGATTTTCTGAAATTTGGCCCAGTGTAGACTGGCCAAGTTTCAGAAAAGCCTCTTCCAAAAAAAAAAAAAAAATTCTGAAAAAGGTACATGTAACTTTTTCCAACTGTCTAGACTACACTAATCTGACTCCAAGAAAGAAAGTTTCTAAGCCTGGTGCCTTCTTGGATTCAAATAAATAAAAATAGAAAGGGGTTCTAAAGTGTATATTTTTAAAGCAAAAGACATTGACAGTAGAACTTCTAGGAAAAGGTGATGCACTGAATGTCAACATTAGTAAAACAGAAAATTAGATTTGGCATTTTAATATGCACTCCCCCACAGGCCAGTTGAAGCTTTAAAAAGCAAGTTACAGATTGGTCATTTCTCAAGTCAACTGCATTCTTCAGATCAGCATGGCTCCCTACTGCATAGTCTGAATCCATTCTCCACATTAAACTTCCATTGGTTTCAGAGAAACAGTGTCATACTATATATTTCTCTTAAGCCTTTTGTCTGAGGATCTCAAGTAATTAAGACTGGCAGTATCTCTGTGAGATTGGTATAGTAGTACTGCCCAGTTTACAGAGCTGTGAACTAGCAGAAGAGCTGCTGATTGAACCAAAGAAGTTCCAAATCCACATCCCTAGCTAAAACACATGTTCAAAGTTGTAATGATTTCTGTATTCTCTACCAAACAGATGGAGTTGGTCCCTCCCTTATAACTGAGAGTTGGAAGATCCAGCTAACTTCACCTATCCTCAACCTAAAGCTAGCTCTGTTTTCTCCATTACAACAACAGCACTGTACCTGAGAGAGATAGTCATGTACAGGCCAATTCCATGCTAGCAACAATCAGAAGATACATCAGCAGCTGCTCATGACAGTGATTACAGTTAGTAGCAACCTTGAGGGTTGCAAACATCATTTGGGGCATAGGAGACAGATTTACAGCTTTAGAGGCACAAATCTTCCATATAAAGACAGGTAGAACATGCTACAGAAATCCACAAATCGTCTCTTCACTGCAGCATGGCTTTTAAAAGGGACATTTGTATCCCGGGTGCATATAAAGTTTGCTACTTAAAACAAAAACTAGCATTACTGTATATACACATACCTCTAAGGCATCCTTGGTTCCTGGATAGGATGTTGCAAGAGATCTCCCCGTCACACCCCTTCCTGATGGTAGCTACTTCATTGGCAGAAAAACAACCAGTTCTATGTAGAATGTTCTCCAGTCTCCTTCTCTGGGTTTTCTGTAGCTCAGCTCCACAGCCAAATTACACAACAGAACATCCAACTTACAGTCCAGATCAAATGCCCATACACATCGCTCTTTTGCTTTGTTCAGGCTTTTCAGAAGCCCTCTGCTTCCTGGCCCCTTCTCCAGGGTGGAGCCTTTTTAAAAACCTGCCTTCTTTCCCTTTAGCCTTCCTTAGCTAAAGACTGCAGCATTTTGCTTCTAAGGCTCTTATAGTTTCACTTAGGCCCTATCTCAGTGCCCCTCCAAAGCCCAACTTACACACATTTTCCCAGAGAGGAATTCTTCTTCTTCCCTTTACAGAATCCCCTGCTTCTCTACCATTGTGCAGGGAATCAGACTAGATGATCAAAATGGTCCCTTCTGACCTTAAGGTCTATGAGTCTACCACAGCTGGGCCCAGCCTAAGTAGGCCCCATTACACCCAGCTGAGGTGACTAATGAGCTCTAACTGCCAGCTCCGTAATGACTAAGGGATAAATGCTAATTCAGGAGCACAGCTTGTCTCCAAGGGCAGTTAGCTTATGAAATATAGGGTTTATATTTGTTACACACAGTTATATCTATAGAGATAGACAATTCATGACCTTACTACATTTGTGGCACCATCCTAAAGAAATACCAAATTGTATTTTGTTCTCACTGTTATGCTTTTCTTGTAGGTTCCTCTATGCTGTCCTGTTGAACCCTTTCAGAGGGCTTATGAATTCTTTTCCTTTCCCTGGGTTCAAACAGACTCCTTTCAGAAACACTGATCTAGAGCACAGAAGGGAGGGCTTCCACTCTTCTGTCTTTTATTTCCAGTTTTCATCCTATAGCATCTTAAAGACTAACAGATTTATTTGGGCATAAGCTTTCATGGGTTAAAAACCACTTTGTCAGATGTTTTCATCAGAATTTTCTGATTTTAAAACATTTTAGTTCAAACATTCCATTGCTAATGTGCTTGCTTTTCTTATCACAGTGCATCCCCAAGTAAAGGAGTTTTAATAATGTCTAGACTTGTTAGGGTGGAAGGAAAACAATTGCATATAATAGTCATTCTGTCACATTTATTTAAACTACTAGTAGTTATATGCATCAGTGCCAGTAAGCTTGATGCCCTCTTATTGGGTCTGGTGTGTGAATTCTGTAAAAGAAGAAGTAGTATAACTCCCTGTGTGTATTCAATTTCATGTTTGCATTAAATAAAGATTAGAAAGATCTGGTAGAGAAGTTGCTCAGACCAGTTATGGCAGACCACGCATGTAGAATGATACCAAATGGATTGCTGCTGATCCTCTTTTCCTTTTCACCAATGATTTGGCTTTGCTGTCATTCATCTAACACCAGAGCACTGTCTAGAGCAGATTTGAAATGACCAACCGCTGCATCTAGTTATTCTGCTCATTTATTTACATTGCTTATTGCATGCTAATGTGTGCTTTAAAAAACACACTTACTGAACTCAGTTATTGTTTCATACTTCCACACTCTTGGCAGAATTGTCTTTAAGCTGTGGAACAGATTTAGTTCAGTTTCCCCAGCCTCATTTCATCTACGTGCATGGAAACTTCTGGTATGAGTTCAGCAAGAGGACTGTGAATCTTCCTCCCTGCACCAGAGATTCTGCTCCAAAGAGTTCAGGCATTTATGTGCTTGGACAGAGTGGAATAAAGACACTAGTAAGGCTAGTGATGATCTGTGCAAATTGATGCTTCCAGATGAAATCTTTCCTTGCCCAAAGTCTTTTGGTCATTTGAGTTATATGAACTTGAACTTGTTATATTATAGGCAAAGAGATAAAAGCATAAAACAGTATACCTCAATTATCACTTCTTCCCAAGATCTGTATTAAACCTATCAGGCTAAAGGGACAAATACACCCCTGTGGTATCATTTCAGACTCCAATCTAGACTTAAGAGTGAATCCCAGCTTTCCACAGAATAGAAAGTTCAATTTATGATTTACTTCTGGAAAAGCTGCACACTTGGCCCTTAAATAATCCCCAGTAGTGTTGATGTTGGATCTATTCTATGTAGTCTATCTACCTGATCTTGCAATATTTGAGCAATATTAGATGCTAAAAGCCTATGTTTCCCCTCACTGAAAATGTACAATTCATTAGCCTTAAAATGTGATTATGGTCAGAAATGTAACTTTCATATGGCAGCTTCTTACACAACATACCTGCTTGCTTATGTTCCCAACACATGTCCTTCACTTCATTGATTGGAGCAATTTTTTGCCTTTATCTTTACACCACAGAGCAACAAACTATCTCTATTCTGCTTCGTATGTCCTTAATAACACTACCAGCTAGGTTCTAATAAAAAGGGGTGAGGTTTTTTTGTAGGTTTGAGAAAGATTGGAAGACAAGCTGCACTTGGGATCAAGACACAATTTAAAGGACTGGCTATTACAAATAAGCATTGTTTAAAGTGAGAAGATATGATCAAGAGTCAATGAAAGAGAAATATGAAAGCCCACTATACAATTTTAGTCCTTTCTCTAACTGTAACTGCACTTTAATGAAGGCTGCTCTATCACAGGTATAAACAATAGAAAATCATTGTTATTTATGATAAAGTCCTACTGATTATTGAAAAATTTTACTGGAAAACCACTTAATAACCAAGTCATATTTTAGAAATACTGTCAACTTAGTGATTCCCTTTTGTAAGGGAAAAAGGTCTTTGATAGTGTGACACCAAAGTGATTAATTGCTCTCATACGAATGCTATAAAAAGAGTCTGGCAGTTTGCTGCTGACAAATGAAAATCTAGAATCCCATCCTCATAAAAACCTCAAAAAATGAGATAATGTGGTACCATTGGCAGGGAAGAGAAAATTAGAAAGATTAAGAGGTTACTTTGGCTTTTAAAAAGTATGTTTTTTTAAACGAAAAGATTGGCTGTATTCTGGAATGAAGCCCATGTTTATAAAACTGTATCCAAACCATGGAACTATTCCACATAATTGGGAATGAGTGTAAACTCCTTATAGCATAAGCAAGGGTGGGGAGATAGGAACCCTTTTCAGACTAATGTATATGGAAACATATCTAAGACAAAACAAAAATCTAGCAGCAGCTAAGGGCTCTGAACTAGACAAGACATTTCACTTCTATGTCCATTTCCCTTCCCAGCCTTTGTCTCTCGTCTTCCTAAATTACTGGCTCTTTGTCATGGGGAATATCTGTTAGTATCTGTCTGTATAGCATCTAGCACAGTGGGACTCCAATTGTAGTTACAGTATTTAGGTACTACCGTAATACAAGAACATTAAAGTTTCAAAACAAATAGGCAAAAAAATAAATAAATCAGGAAGCAGTAAAGTTAAGATTAAGATTGTACAATTCTAACTATGTGTGGCTAGATGCTACCCAAGCAAAATGCAGGTCTTAGCAATTTTCCTTTGTTTTACATCACACTCCTTGAGTTTCAGGATGATTTTGGACCTCAGGCCCAACGTGCAACTAAGACAGCTCTGCCAAGTTTAATTTTCATTCAAAATCATAATTCAGTCCCATTTCAATCAACAAGATTCAGTCTCAGTAAAAAAAAAATCTGATCTTTCCATGGATCTTACTTAACTTTTGTTTACTTGAAACCAGGTGAGGAGATGGGCATATGGCTGATTGGCAGTATGAAACATACTGGCATTTTAAGGTTTGTAATTTTGCCTATATTACATGCTGCCAAGGTTAATAGTGACTCCAAGTTCTAATGTTTGCCCCAAAATGGCAAGCAATTCTGATTACTACTGTAAGGAAAATTTGTATTTTATTATACATATTGAGGAGTCTATTCTGTCCTCATTATCCATTCAGACCTTATACTATGCAGTAGGAAATATTAGAATGGAGCAGAGAGAGCCCTGCAGATCCACAAATATTCCTCTTAAATCTGTAGATCATGAAAGGGGACTGTTGGCCCCTTACTACAACTCAGTGGGGGTTTTTGGTTGGTTAGCTCCCAGTATCAAAAGGAAGGGGAAGGATCTGTGAGAAATCAGGATCTTGTTACTCTCAGTGTTCAGGAACAATGGGAAGAGGCCAGCACTCCAGGACAACCTTATTGACAGGGCAGGGAGACTAAGGAGGGAGTAAGGAGGCTGGGAAAGGTGTGGAGGGGGAAAAGTCTTGTTCTCTGTGAGCTGGATTTGCCCGGGTCACGAGAGAGAACAGGGGCCTGAGTGGAACTGGGGAGGGGAGCCATGCTGGTCAGAGAGAGAGCCAGAGAGACAGTCCAGCAGCAGAGCCATGCTGGGAGCAGGGCTGCAGCCACAGAGCCAGCGAAGCAGCCCAGGAGCTAGAGGCAGCACAGCAGAGAGTGGAGCTGGGACTAGAGCATGCTGGAGCCAGGTGTAGTGAGCAGCAGGGGGGACCCTCAGTAGAGGCCCAATGCATGGCAACTCCATTAGCCAAGAGGCCTTGTAGGCCAGACTGAGGAGGTTGATGCTGGGAAAATGTGCCTTTTCACTGAGCCTTTCCTAGTAGTCTTTTAGCTCTCCTCCCTTCTCTGAAAGGGAAAGAGACCTTTGAAGAATGTCATAGGGATTTCAACAACTTCCACCCCACCATCAACCTCTACCTGGATCAGTCCACATGAGAGAGCCATTTCCTTGAGACTACAGTACAATTAAATGATGGACAAATTTCTACCACCTCATATTGGAAACCTACCGACCACTACACTTACCTTTATGCCTCCAGCTTCCATCCCAGACACATTTCTCAATCTATTGTATACAGCCAAGCCCTAAGATACAACCAGATTTGCTCCAATCCCACAGACAGAGACAAACACCTATGAGATCTATATGGAGCATTCTTAAAACTGAAATACCCACCCAGAGAAGTGAAAAAACCGATCAACAGAGCCAAAAGAGTATCCAGACATGAGTATCCTTCAAGACAGGCCCAAAAGAGAAAACAACAGAATTCCACTTGTCATCATCTACAGTCCACAACTTAAACCCCCCAACCTATTATCAACAATCTATAACCTATCCTAGAAAATGACCCCTCACTCTCAGAGTCCTTGGGGGAAAGGCCAATTCTCACCTACAGACAACCCCCTAACCTCAAACAAATTCTTTCCAGTAACCATGCAATGCATCTCCATCATAATCATCCAGGAACCCACCTCTGCAATCAGCCCCGGTGCCAACTCTGCCCACACATCTACACTAGTGATTTCATCACTGGACCCAACCACATCAGCCACCAAATCAGAAGTTCAACTCATTTAACTGCACATCCACTAATGTGATCTATGCCATCAAATGCCAGCACTGTACATTGACCAAACGGACAGCCTCTACGGGAAAGAATTAATGGACACAAGTCAGAGATCCGAAAAGGCAATACACCAAAACCTGTTGGAGAACACTTTAATCTGCCTCGACAGTCATTAATGGATCCCCAAGTCACCATTTGTTTCAGGCCAATTCCACAAGCCAAATACACAGAGAAGGGTTGGAACTTAACTTCATTCACAAGTTTAATCCTTATACAAATGATATGAATAGAGACATTGGCTGGCTCACACACTATTTTCCTCATCCTAATGACGTAACCAACCAATGCAAGTGCTGATTGTTATTATTTGTAACTATTTGAACCATCTACTCACTATCTCTCTTTTTGTTTCCTCCTCCCCTCCTTTTTTCTCTTTTTTCCTCCTGCTTCTTCCCCACTTCCCTTATTTATTCTTGGATCTAGACATCCAACACTCCTGTCATCTGAAGAAGTGGGTTGTGCCCACAAAAGCTCATGATACCATCTACATGTTTTGTTAGTCTTTAAGGTGCTACTAGAATGTTGTTTGTTGTTCTTTAAGTTTTTCCCTTCTCTGAGTTTGCCAGCCCCACAACAACCTCATCACAAGGAAGAGCTGCCTAATGCTTAACCCTATAACCTTTAACACACTTCACTATTCCTAGGGAATGACTGAAGGCATTTGTGTGTGGTGTGGGAGAGAGGAGGGAAATGCAAGCTGCGGGAAGTATTGATGGCTACCCTATCCCCTCACCCCTGCCTAGCTCCACCCCCTCAGTGAGGAAGCAGGAAATCAGCCCCAGCCCTCCCCAGCTGGCCGGAGCACAGTACTTCCTGATAGTCTGGCATATCCGATAATCCGGCACCACCCAGGTCCCAAAGGTTTCCAGAAGTCTTCTGTACTTTGCATGTTTTGATTCTGATTTTTTTTTTAAAGATTGCTAGTTAGTAAGTCTGCTACAGTGGAAAATGGTATATATGTATATTCCTTAATATCACTTTTCACAGCAGACTTCCTTTGCCCTGACACACCGGGGACAAATTTAAATCCTGGATGAACAGGTTGGAAGGAGGCATAGGACTTGGGGACAGCAATAGCGGGGGGAGCTGGAGGAGGCAGTGGGGATTGAGACGATATCAGGATGTGAGTTCAGGGATGGACCCCAAGATGGGCTGGGGGACAAAGTCCACTGCCATATGGTCACAGCCTCTGTGACCCCACAGAAGCCTGAAACATGAGCTCCACTGCCCCATGGAAGGTGGGGAACTCACACTGGTTGCTGCTTCAGAATGGAGAAAGGACCAGCCCCCTCACTCTCCCCCCCCCCCCCCCACTTCCCAAATCACCACTCAAGAGGCCATGGCCACAAGAAACGGTGTCTGCATTTGAGAAACACTGCTCTAAAGGCAGCAATGAACAGAGCCTGAAGGAAAGGAACAGTTAGAAGGAGTCCTCTGGAGACAAAACTGGGGAGAGTTTTGCCCAGACTGGGTAACAGAAGTTTATTCTGGCAAAATATTAGGAAAAGCCTCAGTTGAAGACTTATTCAAATAAGCAGAACCTGGCTTGACTGAAGGAGAAGACACTGTTTGCCTAGGCTCAATGACAACCCCCGGAAGGGTATAAATTTCCTTAAAGACATGACTGTATATAACAGTTTGCTATTAGCTCCTTATCCTAGTACTATAATTATATGAGAAATGATCAGGAGAGGCAACCTCTACAGAAGGGGTCTGAAGGTAACAAGCTAGGTCCTGATAGCCAATAGAAAAGTTAACCCCAGCAGTCTTGGAAACAGTGAGTCTATTTGCTTGGGACCCCAGAAAAGAGAAGTCATTGGGAGCTAACCCAAAGGAGAAGAAATCTAGGTAAGAGATTTGCCATGACTAGGTCATAAATAAGGTAACAAGGAGGGCATATTCATGTGGATTTTTTTTTCATTTTGGCCCAGAAGTAACATTTAAAGAGTGTATATCCCAGGTTCTAGTGGCCACTGACTAAAATGTTTTAAAATACAATTCTGCTGAATCAGAAATCCAGCAACATCCTTCCGTCCAAAGCCAACAATATCCACACAGAAGAACAAACCCAAACCCCCATTCTCCTCACCAGCCTCACAATTCTGCTCCTCCTCAAAATCCTAGGCTCACTTTAAACATTTTTTTTCTGTGCTAAACCAAAAGAAAAAAAAATAATAAATTGTATTTTAAATTTAAAGAGCACCGAATCCAGATTCTAGTGGCTGCTGTGAAATATTAAAAATGTACGTAAGGCTTCTTGAATACCAAAGGATATAAGTGCTAGACTTCTCTATCTGTTTTCAGTTGGCGTTAAAAGTTCTAGATATCTATTTATATTTGTGGTAAGAGACCAGAGTTTTAGGCCGCCACTTTGGCCTTTTTAATTTCCTCTGCACATACAGATGATTAAGAGAACTGCATCACCATCCAATGGGAAAAAAAATCACAAATCTTCTATTAACTCCATAAAATAGAATTTAAAATTGCAATTAAATTAGGCTATGTCTAGACAACGGCACTATTATGGGATACCGGAAGTATCCCAAAATAGCTTTTCTGTGTCTTTAAACGAGCCCATTATTTCAAAATAATGGGCGTTCTATTCCAGTGTCCCTGTAACCCTCGTTCCATAAGAGTTAAGGGACTTGACAGAATAGCGCTTTATTTTGAAATTTGGCACTGTGTAGGCAGTGCCAAATTTCGAAATAAGGTAATTCAAAATTACTTTGAAATACACGCAAATTGCATAGCTTATTTTGAGGTAAGGGTGCAGTGTAGATGCACCCTGAATGACTAAACAATCTCCTCACATTTAAAATCTATTTTTATTGCTAGGAAATCGTACTTAAATGCCTCAAACACTGACTGATATGACTAGTTTTCCAAAATAACCTTCTGAGAAGATGAAAGCTTTAAAGCTACCTGTTCTATCAAGCAATATTTTGTCTTTTCCCTCTCCTCATGAACCACTGATGGAAGTTGAAAAATATTTATGGATTCTCATGTAAATTTTTAGCTGATAAATTTCATTTCATATACCCTGTGTTAAGCAAAAAAATAGAACACTGTATTGTATTAGCCTTCACACATGTGGAGATTGTATTACTTTACAGTGAAAACCCAGCAAGCTGTATTTTACAGATTTTACCACAATCCTTTTGGTAGGAATGTTTCAAATATAATGCATATGTGTGAGTCCCTTGTAAGCATATTGAACTGCTTTGAACTCTGTAATGCATCAGACACTTGGAGTGGTGAAAAACTTCACCTACACTGCTGTTTATCTTACATTTATACAGCCCTGTACATTCGAAAGGACCCCTAAAGGTTTAACCTAAGACCTAGTGTTCTTCAGTCTTAATTCACGTGTGCTCCATGTTCAGTCAAAGTATGTCCAGCTATAGAATGAAATGACTGATTACACATCCCTACAAAAGTATCAAAAACTCATTTCATCGTCATCAGTTTGCATTTCATTTCTGGAATTAAACATCTAAATTAAAGAAAGTAGAAATCACTATTTGTTTTGTGTGTTATTACGTGGAAGAAAGCAGGTTAAAAATGTCACAGCTGCACAGCAAAGCCTTTTGTTTTATATGCACAGCTTTCTGACTCCCATAAAAACCTAAACATCTGACACATTTATGTTTTACGGGGACAGGGCTACAACGCTGGAAAATATGTGTAAAAATCCACAACATTCAAAGGCATTAAGCAGTTTCATTTCACATTTGTTTCCTATGTACCCAGCTTGATGGAATCACAGCAGCAGGTGTTGCTATAATTCTAATCTCAATCAGTCCCCCCCCCCCCCCCCCACCCACCCACTGCAGTTGGCTTTGCTATTTTTACAAATATTTTGCTTTGTTTTAACTGTAGCAATGCTGCCATCTCCTGTTTAAACCAGGAAATAGTGTTTGGAATGGACTAACCCTTTGGAATGGGTACTCTCAGGGCACGTCTACACAGCAGGGCTAAAGCCAAAATGAAATAAGCAACTTGAGCTATGTCAATTGTGTAGCTTAAGTCGAAATAGCTTATTTTGACTTTTGGTGCTGTCTACACAGCAGGAAGTCTGAGTTAGAGCACTCCTCCTCTGACTTCCCTTACTCCTCATAAAATGAGGGTTACAGGAGTAAGAGTAAGAAGTCCTCCAGGTCGACATTATTTTGACATTATGTCGAAATAGCTGCTTGTAGTGTAGACACAGACTATTTTATTTCAGAATAATGTCAGTTATTCCGAAATAACACTGCTGTGTAGACATAGCCTAACAGACTGAGGACCACATTGGGTAGAGTACAGAGATTAACTCAATCTACAGCTAGACCACAGAATAATTGAATGAGGATCATACCTCCATATGGGATGCACCGGCTGTCAACACATCTATGTGGTCAGAATAAAAATATTTTCCATTTGAGAACTGAAAAAGACATTATAAAGCTTACGAAGAGTGATAATATATTCTATCATATTAGCTTTTTTTTTAAAGTATGTTAAAAGAACGGCAAGATTTCAAAATCAAATACACAAAAGTCAGAAGATGTCAGAATTAAGATTTCCTGTGCAACCTTAATTTTGCCTCTTTGTGCGCATACTATTTTTTGCCCTGCCTTATTCAATTAATTCAATATTTCTTTTTCTCCTCCAATGTGTGGGTTCAGGCCTATTTGCCACAAAATTACTAATTTTTGCAAAAGTATTTCTATGATACTCTCACAATAGTATCTGAGTGCTTCATAAACAATTTATCTTCACAACACCCCTCTGAGATTAGATTACATTATTCCCCATTTTGCTGTTTGGGAACTGTGGCCCAGACAGATTGAACCACAATTCTCAAACATGACCGCTGATTTGGGGTCCCTAATTTGAGATACCTAGCACCTGATTTTTCAGAATACTTAGCATTCAATAGCACTTCTACAGCATTTCATACATTCCAAGCACAGTTCCCACTGACTTCAGCTGTAGCAGTGGCCGCTCTGCACTTCTGGAGCTCTGTCTCTAGGAGTCTGACTTTGAGCATCTACCCAATAGGGGAAACATAGTGACCACATAAGGAAGTTTTTGTTTCGGTGACTTGCCTAATATCACACAGGAACCCTGTGACAGGCTCAGGGCTCGAAGCTGACTGATTGGGCGGGGCTGATTATTACTCATGAAGCTGTGGTGCCTCTCAGCTTAAGGGGAACACTGGCTAGGGGCCACTGGAGCTGGCGCTGAGCATGCAGGAGGGTAGGAGAGTTAGGGGATGGAGCTGTTGCTTCCCATGTCTCCTTAACATTCTATCCCTAAGCATATGCAGCATAGGGCATTGGTGCCACAAATTTAGTGGTGCCCTGTGCAGCTGTGTAAATTGCTTATGCCTAAGGATGACCCTGTAAGCCCCAGGACGGAGCCTGTTCACTTGATCTGTGGAGATGGCACATACTCTGTCCAGCTAGTGACACAGGAACTTGGAACATATTCATAGGCGTGCGCACAGGGTGTGCCAGGTGTGTCCAGGCGCACCCTAATGTCTTGGGATGGCTAGTGGCTGCTGGAGGAAGAGGAGGATTTGTGATGGGGCGCTGCAGCCCCTCACTTTAAATTCCCCATGACCATCTACGGGGCACTGTGGGGCAGAGAAAGCGCATGCACGGCGTCTTCAAACTCCGCACAATAGGTGAGAGGAGAGATGCCTGGGCGTGGCGTGACGTCACGGCCTGGGACTTTAAAACCGTGCAGCCCAGCTCCAGAAGCAGCTGGGGCCCAACTACAGATGCTAGCCCGAGCCATTTTTGCAGCCTGGGCCCCACTCCGCCCATCCCGGCAGCATCGCGCAGAGCCCCTGAGGTGCCCCCACCTGTCCTGGCAGCACCATGTGGTGCCCTATGGGTGCCCCCACCTGGCCTGGAAGCACCGTGCGGCACCCCTGAGACACCCCCGCCTGGCCCGGCAGCACCACGCAGCATCCCTGCGGAGCCCCGGGCTAGGGCCTGGCCAGCCTGTCACTTGGGCCAGCTCTGACTCCAGCTCCGCAAGCTGAAAGGCAGAAGCCGAAGGTAGGGGAGGGAAAAGGGGAAGGGGGGAAAAATAAGAGGAAGGGGCTTATACTGAGGGGAGGGGGACAGGTTAGGAGAAGAAAGGGGAAGGCACCAAGGGACAGGGTAGAGGAGACACAAATGCCAGGGGGCCAAGTGGAGACAATGAGAAAAAGGGCAGGAGGGGAGGTGTCAATGGGAGGGGGGACAGGGTGATGCTGGGAGAGGAGAGGGTAAGGGCATTAGGGGTTGGAGGGGGAGGTTCTGGGAGAAGGCTTGAAAGAAGGGGTGGGCATGAGAAAGGCAGGAATGGAGCAAGTCATGTATGAGGGCACAGGGGCATGAGGAGAATAGGGGCAGAGGGCGGTGCGGGGGTGGGCATCAGGGAAAAAGAGGGCAAAAGGGGAAGGGGCAGTGAGGGAAGGGAGAGGCTCCAGGAGGGAGCACGGCTAAAGGAAGGTGCAGGTGCCAGGGGATTCTGGGGGTGAAGCAGAAGGGCAGACACCTGCAGGGGAAGGACCAGCACAGAGGAGAGAGGCAGGGCAGGTGTGTAGATGGAGGTGTTAGAAGAGGGGATGAGGAGGGGTAGCTCACATGATCAGAATGGGGCTACTGGGGGAGTGAGCACAGCGGGGAGAGAAGGGCTGGTAGAGGTGGGCAGGTCTCAGGAAGGCTGAGGGCAGTGAGAAGGGCAGGAGTCAGGACAGCAGAGGAGGGTGAGGAGTTGGGGGGCAGCAGGCACCAGGGGAGCTGATGGAGCAAGTGGAGGAGACATGGCAGCAGAGGAAAAGGTAGAGGTTTATGAGATATTTATTAATAACTTGGGTGCCATAGAAGCACATCCAAACAAGTCACATGAACTCAGTACTGGTGCACAACACAAAATTTATTCTGCTCATGGGATGAAACTCTTAGAGGGAACACTTCCCACAGCCTCTCTGCCCCCAAGTTAATGTCACACGCATTGGGTTAATGCAATTACAGGATACTTGCATGAGGGGGGCTTGGTGGGGGCCAAACTAATCCCTATTGGTAGGAGGATGGTGGGAAAAGTCCTTGGGGGGGGGGTCACATGACATCTTTTACTTCTGATCATGTGTCCATCTTGCCTCGAGAATATTACCTCCAGAGGTGTGGCCAATGGGGGGTCAGGAGCATGGTTAACAAGGGTCAGGGGTGTGGCTAATGGGGGTCAAAGTACATTTAAAAAAATCGTTGGGTGCACACCCTAATGAAATGTGCTGCGCACGCCTATGAACATATTCATTGCAAATGGAAACTTTGGAGAACTTAACTGCCGAACTAAGAAATGTCTACGAAGCATGTATGAATTGGGATTTTTTCAAAGCTTATAATTTATCTGGATTTGAATGGATTTTTCATGGGGATAGCTAAAAGCACATCTGATATGTCATGGCAACACTACTGCCAAATTTCAATTCCCTGCAAGGAAGGAGGACTGAGATCTTTTCAGCAAAAAGTTTGTTAAGAAACTAATGTGGACCCAAATATTCTCTCCTAACCTTGTTCTCAGACAAAGATGTAAAAATCTGCTCATTTGCTGTCCAAATAGTACTGGTTTAGTCTCCAGAATACTGTGTAGTTGCTATTTTAAATATATTCTCTACATAATGAAACATACACAAAAAACACTTCAATATGGGCCAAATCCAAATTGATATTAATAAGAGTTATGTGTGCATAGGGAGAGGATGGCACAAATAGTGTGTGAGTGATTATGGACTGAGAAGAGACATTAACCAGTTCACTTAGGAAAGCAAAAGTCTAAGTGAATATTGCTTCCAGACTGAACCTTGTGCATTTGTTCTCTATGTACTGTTAGTATTGCATTAGTAGTTCTGATTCTGTACACACATAGACATTTTGTTTATGTGCTTTGAAATATCAGATTGTTTGTTTCCTGGGTGAAAAAAAGAAACAATTGTGTTATCTGAATATTGACCACACAAGTCAAAGACTGAAAAGGAAAATACACACATTCTCTTTTTCTCTCCCACCATCCTCCTCAAGTATATGAGTATCCGAGAGTGTTTCATTTTTTCACTTAGGGGCTCTATTTGCTCTACAAAATGTGACCTCTATTCCCCAAAACACAAACACTTCTAAAATTGGAATCATTTCAGAAATGTTTGCTTTCTAAAACCTGTCCTAGGCATCTGCATTATGTTATCCAACACTTCAATTGCTTAATACAATCAATATAAAAGGTCACTTAGGGTGCATGGGTTTTTTTGGTTTTTTTTTTTACTCTGCTTCCACAATATGAAGTCTATTTTAGTGTGGGATTAAACTTGCTTGCTATGGAAAATAAAATAATAGAATCATCTGAAAAAATCAAACAAGCAAAACTTTAGCATATTATAATTATGCATATTTTAGAAGTAAGAAAAACATCAGAATAAAATTTGCTTTCAGATAGGTTTTTCTGCGCACACACACACACACACACACACACACACACACACACACGGCATGCAAGATCTTAACCTAAATGTTTTATTTCCATTTATTTAATAAAAATGGGGGTAGCTTGTTTATTTCACTTAAAGTAATGCCTGGCTGATCACACAATGGTATTCTTTTAGTTCTATTACTCAAGTGTGTAGACTCTGACCCACAAAGGGTAATTTCATCCTTGTGTAACTTCATTAACCTCAGTAGAGTTACAATGGGATGAACTGGTTCAAAGTATTCCCAAATTAGAATCACATTTGCTGACCTAGGAACTTATCCAAATGTTTCAAACATCATATCAGAAAAATAAGACAAGGCTGTAAGTTTGTATTGAATTGCTTGTTCATATTTTCTTTTATCCTCATAGATACACTATAATTAATTTTTATATGTTCACTTTGCAACTACTAATCTACAATGTCAGCAATGTGAAGTACTATAGGCCCTTTAAAAGACTTTTTTATAACAAGCCAAGTAGGTACATTTTTATATCAATTTGTACATTTAATACAAAGCTTAGGTTAAGAAAAAAGACAAGTACTACACTCAAATAAAAATGTATCCTTATGTCATACAATACTGTTCTGTTTGCATATGTCTCTGTACAAATAGTTTTAAAAGTACTTATATTTTAACAGTGTGAAACAGTTCTCTGATTTTGGATTAATTTTTTAGGCTCCCATTGGTCAAAATGGCTTTAAAATTATTTGTATTGGCTTATATAATGCAATGCGGCCCAGACACTTATTGTAATTGACAAAAAATACAGTTAATGTCCAAAAGGTAACTAATATTTGCAAAATACCTTTTCATGGTACCTTGCATTTTGTTTATATATATTATCAACTATAGTTTTAGGGCCTGACTCTGCAACTCACATGAGTACACTCAATGCACTAGGAGGTTTAATGGTATAGTGTCCTTGTATAATACACTGATGTCTTCATCAATCAAAGACATGTCAAGTTTTTTAAATAAAATTTTCACAGGATGATACATGGCAGTACAGTCATAGTTGAGTTAATGAGAAAGCCCATAATTTACTTAATACACCAAAGTAATAATTACAAACTATTAGAAAGAAGCCTCTGGTAATTTATCTCGTTTTCAGAATAAAATAAATCAAACCATGATACTGTGCTCAGTTATCCAGATCTATTTCAATGTCCTCAGTGGCTATGTCTACACTATAGGGTTTTTCCAGGAAAAACTCTGCCACATCCACTGACCGAGTCTGCTCTTCCGCTTTTTTTTGCAGAAGAGCAAATATGCTCTTTCGGAAGCCCTGTCTTTTTCCTTCCACAAGGAGAAGAAGGGCTCTTCCGAAAGAGGAAGCTTTTCTGAAATTTGGCCCAGTGGAGATGGGCCAAATTTCAGAAAAGTCTCCTCTGAAAAAGCTATCGGAAAAAGGTATGCAAATTGAAGAATGCAATTTGTGTACCTTTTTCCAATAGATCAGCGTAGACTAGACATAGCCAAAGAAAAGCTTCCAATGCTAGACTGACAGAAGAAGAATGCCTCTACAGCACAGTGGATATGGTTTTCCTCTAGGAATGCCAATCTTTGTTCCACATCAGGCAGCGGGAATTTGAACCTCAATCTCTCACACCCTAGGTAAGTGTGCTCAACCGTGAACTATTGAGTTCAATGATGGGGAGGAGGGTACTTCATCTCCCCCTTGCTTTTTATGAGAAACATATAATGTGACGTAGACACCTAACACTATAAGTATCATGAGTCGGTAATAATTTCAAATGAAGGCATCCCAAGTGGAGGAAGACAGCTCCTGTTAGGTGCCTATGCCATTTGTTGTTTCCTATTGCCTAGTTTAGGTGGCTCCTGCTCAGTAGAATGGATCCTATTCTTAGGTGCCTAACTCTCCACATGCATTATACAGAGAGGTAGGCTTGGATGCCTAAAGCAGAGCTGTAGATTCCATAAGGTAACAGGGCACCTGAATGTTATGGATTAACAGAAACAAAGTTGGAGAGGTAATATCTTTCATTGAATCAACTTCTGTGGATATGAGAGAGAAGCTTTTGAGCTACACAGATCTCCTCAGATCACAGGTACAATACTATAATTAGTTAAACTTTTAAGTCTTGTTTGTATATCCAGCTAGCCCTTTGAATCCTAAATGCTAATAGATGTTGGTGACACATGAAAATACAAAGGTAAAACTGATGTGTAAATGTGAGGTGATGGGGTGGTTGCCCCCACTGGTACGTAAGGGCGGGGGCTCAATCAGAAGAGGACTAGAAACAATTAATGAAGACCTGGGTGGGCCCTGTAAGGGCTCTTGGAAAAAGGAGAACTCCTACTCTTGCTCCAGCTGTGGAGCAGGGAAGACCTGGCTGCCTGGGAAGCTAGGGAAGATACCTGAGATAGAGCAGTGCTGGGGAAGGGCAGGCAGAACAGTGAGGAAAACCTCCATCCTGAGGCCTTGCTTTTAAGAGTACTAATGCGGCAGGGAGGCAGCCAGGGCAGTAGAGGGCAACAGGTCCACACCCCTTGCCAATGATGAGTGGCCATTTCAGAGTGCAGTTTGCCCTTGAGCACAGGCTAGATGATGCCTGGTCAAGGAGGCAAAGTGGGTATAGGGGGTTGGGCTTCCCTGGGAGGGGAGGACCCCAGAGTGTGGGGACACTTCTGTGGGGAAGTTTCATGAAGGAAGGGGCACTGTGAGCTCGGAGGGACATGGGGCCTGAAGTGGTAGTGAAGACAGGCAGCTGAAGGTGAGACACCAGCTAACAGGGGATGTTCCAGGGCTGGAACGCTAATTCCTGGATACACCAGCAGGAGGCGCCATGATGACGAGTGCTCCAATGGCTAGTGCGCTCACACATGATTTACAGCAGTGAATGAAAATTTTACCAAAGTTTTTATTAACATGACTTTTTTGCTGCAGGGATCATCTTTCTGCTTGGTGTAGCTATAGTATCTAGTACAATAGGGCATTAGTCTATGAATGGGGCTCCTAAGTGCTACAAATAATAAAACTACATAAACAATCCCTAAAATGAGGAGCCTTTATTGCTGAACTCTGGTTCTCCTGCTTTTAACAACAGCAGGAATTAATGACAGTATGTCAGCCTTAACTATAAATATATTTTACTTTCGTGACATGAGTGCATATTAGCCAATAACATACTTACTGTGTTTAATAATGCTGTATTACATTTTTTTTTCTCTTGGCAACCATGCAGAATAAATAATACTCTTCAAAGGAACGGCTGGAGCCTGCAAAAGTGCTTGTACAGGATACTGCTTTCTTGCTGACAGACCCTGATCCCCTGCCATTTGTGCTACTGCAAAATATATCAGCAAACTATAGTGTGAAATCTCAATGTGAATGAGAACCGTTCTTGTAACAATTTACTTTCCAAAGAGCAATCAGGAATGTGTGTCTCACCAAGCAATATTGTCATCCATATCTACCTCCTTCTTAATGTGATTGATTTCCTCTTCCATTCTCCAGGTGATTAAAAAGGAAAGAACTTAAGCGAAAGCTTGGGTTACAAATACAGGCAGACCCCGAGTTACGCGGATCCGACTTATGTCGGATCCGCAGTTACGAACGGGGCTTTTCTCGCCCCGGAGGATGGGAGCGGCGGGACGCCCAGATGCGCCGCGGTCCGCCGCCCCCGTCCTCCGGGGCGAGAAAAGCTGCTCCCCGTCTCCCTGGTCTGCAGGCAGATGGGGAGCAAAGCCTTGGAGCACGCCCGCAGTGGGACAGCCGCGGCATGCCTGGACTGTCCCGCTGCCTGCGTGCTCTGCGGCTTTGCTCCGCGTCTCCCTGGTCTGCAAGGAGACGGGGAGCAAAGCCTTGGAGCACGCCCGCAGCGGGACAGCCCAGGCGCGCTAGGGCTGTCCCGCTGCGGGCGTGCTCCAAGGCTTTGCTCCCTGTCTCCCTGGTCTGACCAGCAGACCAGGGAGATGGGGAGCAAAGCCTCGGAGCACGCCAGCAGTGGGACAGCGCGGCGTGCCTGGACTGTCCCGCTGCCCGCGAGCTTTGCGGCTTTGCTCCGCGTCTCCCAGGTCAGCAGACCAGGGAGACAGAGCAAAGTCATGGAGGACTTGGGTGGTCCCACCACCCCTGTCTCCCTGGTCAGCTGGGGGGGGGGGGGTGCAGCTAGTGCCCCCCCCAGCAGACCAGGCTTTTCTTGCCTACCCCTGGGGTAGAGCAGCTGGGGGCTGCCGGGTTGGTCCCGCAGCGCCGCTCCGGACCAACCTGGCAGCACCCCAGCTGCTCTGCCCCAGGCGTCCTGATTCAGCTGCTGCTGGTCAGTTTCAGCAGCGGCTGAATCAGGACGCCTGGGGCAGAGCAGTTGGGGTGCTGCTGGGTTGCTCCAGTAGCGCCGAGGAGCCGCGCTACTGGAGCAACCCAGCGGCACCCCAGCTGCTCTGCCCCAGGCGTCCCCAAGTCAGCCGCTGCTGAAACTGACCAGCAGCTGACTACAGGAAGCCCGAGGCAGAGTTGCTCTGCCCCAGGCTTCCTGGAATCAGCTGCTGATCAGTTTCAGCAGCAGCTGACTTGGGGACGCCTGGGTTTCTTAAGTTGAATCTGTATGTAAGTCAGAACTGGCATCCAGATTCAGCCGCGGTTGAAACTGATCAGTTTCAGCAGCGGCTGATGCCAGCTCGGACTTACATACAGATTCAACTTAAGAACAAACCTACAGTCCCTATCTTGTACGTAACCCGGGGACTGCCTGTATATCCAAATATGAACTGTCTGAAATATAGTAAAATTCTGCTATTGCCAGTGTGGGAAAGCAGAATGGCCTTCCTCCACACCTGAGTGTGAAGGACAATTACAATCTGCTGTCAGGAGAACCAAATCCAGCCTACCCTCTTCTCTGGAAGTACCGGCTCAGGATAGGTAGTAGAAAAGGAGACAAGATCTCAGTTACTGCTGAGCCATGGGAAACAGCAGATGTCTCTTCTAAGGAGCAGACACCTCTGCAAGAGCCCAACCTAGCTGTGCAGTGGACAGACGTCTTGCTATCAGGAGACAAGATGAGGAATCCTGAAGAGCTGCCAATGGCTGAGTAACCTGAGGAGATGGAGGATCACTGAACTACAGGGTCCTACACCCAGAATCTGGTAGGAAGTAACCATGGGGAACTAGACTCCAGTCAAGTTTTTCTTCCTGAGTGGGAGTCAGTGTTTGTGAAGGATCTCCACTGAGCCGATGGTGATTAGGGCCGTAGGTCGGGACCTGATAGAGCAGGGTGGGTTCAGGTCTCTCCACCTCCTGCTGCCAATCCCATCCCTGTGGTGGTGGCCTATGCATCTTTAGGCCAGAAATCCCATGCGTCACTTGTAGTCTTTTATCCAAAGGGCCAGTGCTCCTCTACAGACTGCTTACATCCTTCCCCACCCAACATGGTTACAGACTAAAGACTTTGTGGCTCAGTGCCACCCAAAGGGTCCGAGTTCCCTTACAGAATGCTAACTATAGGCTGTTAATTATTGCCTGTCCCAGGTAGGTGACTATGGGACAAAGACTGTTTTGCCTCAC
Organism: Pelodiscus sinensis; assembly: GCF_049634645.1. NCBI lineage: Eukaryota > Metazoa > Chordata > Testudines > Trionychidae > Pelodiscus > Pelodiscus sinensis. Next base: position 94,821,560 of record NC_134713.1, on the reverse strand, counting down.
CCATGGGGTAGGACTTTTCCCCAATAAGACAGTTACTTGTTACCAGAGTATTTTAAATTTCAGTCTTATATTCAAGAAATCTAATCACATCTTTCTGGATGAAGTACTTAGTAAAGAAATGTCTTTTGGTAGTAGTCAAAAATCTGATCAGCACTTTTTTTAAATGCTATGTGGTAGAAGTTGAAACATTTCAGATGTGTTTTTGATGGGAAGGCTTCTGAGATCTAGGATGGAGACCAGTGCTCCTTGTACTCTATACACTTGCGTGGCCAATTAGGAAACATTGAAATGCTGCCCATCTAATTAGCAGAACGCCCACAGTTAGGTTTTTTGTTTATATTGGTGCTGCACATTTGTATGTACCTTGGTTCACATAAATTTATTCTGCACTTGGATGGAAAAGATTAGTAGGAACATTGAAGGAGAATGCATACAGAGAGATGTGAATTGACAACCAGAGCTTTTCCTTCTGAAAATGGACACAACTAAATTCTTTTTCACACATTTTAAAAGTTTTAGTTTCATGCATGAAGAATGAAAACAAATTTTGAAGTCTCAAATTTTTGGCAAAAGGAAACTGTCAATTTCCAACTAACTCTAGCAATAAACTGATGGGTCATCTTGAAAAAATCTGCCTAGATATGAGGGTTTTTCTAATAAAAGTTAAATCAGAGTTGGACTGTGATAACTTCACTCTGATACCATTTAGTATTTATAAAGACATTTTAAATTTTGCCCAACAAATGTATTCTTCCAGAATATGGCTATTTTTATATGATTACATTTTTCTATTTGATAAGCTACAGGCTGGTAATTAACTGTTCTCCAGCAACCATTAAGGTCACTGAGCTCTATTTTTCACTACATTTACTTGTATGCCAATTATTAGATTTAATTCTATTCAAAATTTTGCAAGGAAACCCCATTTTTTAGCCAATTAACTCAGTATGTATAAACATGTTCTTCAGTATGAATTTGGTCATAGCCCCGATGCTGGTGTTTAGAGTAACTGCAAGATATGGCATACAATTTTCACTTATTGTAATAACAGAGCCTTACTTGTTTTGGCTCACAGATGAGTCAAAGTCAAAACTCTTTATCAGAACACAAGAAATCCAAAATCTCTCAAAGGTTGGAATGAAGAATTATTTCTTCTCAGCTATTCTGATTTTTTAAATTTTAATGAACACAGACATTTGCTTGTTGATATGCAGTATACCAGCATCATTGCGATATATTTTAGCAATTAACATGTCAAAATTAGGACTAATGAGCCTAATTTCCCATTTCCAAAAGCATGCAAGGGTCAGACTTCTGGGCGGATAGTGTGACTTTCCGAAGTGACAATGTGAGTTAGGTATCAAAACATCTTAAAAATCCCACAAGGTTCCTCTCTAATCTTTAAGTATTTGATATCTCTAAAGTCTTCCCCCAAGGAATCAGTCTCTTTGGTATTGTTCAGGTGTCTACATCACAATTACAATTGGCATTCTCAAGGCAACATATGTGACTAGAGGAGACAAGATGTATTTGAGTATCTTTCCCTTTAAAGTGCTCCAGTCACAAAAATCTGAAACTGCACTGGTGCAAGATCCATTTTATAGTGCTGCCAAAACTGTGAACCATAACTTCATTTAAATAAAAAAACCGCAATTTTCTCTAATGTAAACAGAACCTGATAAAATCCTGACAGAATACAGATCCTACACCTCAATTTCATACCATTTCACGTTTAAAAACAGCCAGCTATTCAACCTTTGAAATCCAAGAACAGGAATTTAATAGTAAACATTTTAAGTATGTATTTTTAATTTGTGAACGGATACAATTTTACATGAAACTAATGACTTCCAATTAATATAGGTGCATTTAGAGGTCCCAAAACCTTCATTAGCCAGCCAGATTGCTTTCTGCCTTCAAGTATGACTACTTTAACATACTATAAACTGATTCTGCAAATTACAAATATATCTGAGGATATATTTGTTTGTAAACTACAACAAAACACATCCATAAATTGTACTATTGTGACCTAGTGGGAATGCTGTCTGTCTTGTAATCCAGTGCTCTCTCCTGGCTGTGTTGTGTGATTCCAGATGATTACTCCACATGTGTATTGACCCAGACACCTAATCCCAGCCTGAGCAGATAAGAAGGCAGAGAGAGACAAACAAAGAGAGGCGGGGACAGCCACCTGGTTGGGGGGTTGGGCCTGGGAGCTACATCAGGGTTGGCTGGGGGAAGCATAAGGAGAGCAGACTAAGTCCAGAACAGGGAGATTCAGAGGCCTGTAAGCCCCTTTCTCCTCCCCTACACCCCCACTCCAGAGGAATAAGGCTGGATACCCTGTTTCCTGTGGTAGCACTGACCCTAAGCTAGTCCAGGTCTCTGCAAACCAATAAGCCTTCTACTCTACTGGCTGGCAAAGAGTCACATTTGGCTGTGGATGGGGGTGCAGGGTCAGGGGCCCCCTGACACACCATCACAACTATATTTATAGTAATAGAAATGTAGCTGTGTTAGTCTGGTGTAGCTGAAGCAAAATGCAGGACTATCTGCATCATCTAATAAACCATCTTGTTAGTCTTTAAAGTGCTACATAGTCCTGCATTTTGCTTCAACTATATTTATGGCCTCCATGTGGAGTTTGTTGAACTCTAGATTTTCATGAAAATACGTTTCTACTTCTGAAAACTCAGGGTATGTCTACACTACGGGACAAAATCTAATTAAAATGCACAGCTGCAGCTACGTTAACTGCATAGCTGAAGTCAAAGTAGCTTAATTCGGCTCTTGGCACTGTCTATGCTGCAAAAAGTCCAAGGAAGTTTCCCTTACTCATTAAAGCAGGGTTACCAGCATCGAGTGCCATGCTCCTCGCACTTCGAATTAGCTCTTAACTAGACCATTAATTCGAACCCTGGAAGATTGACAGAAGCAGCTTTGATCTTCTGTAGCGTAGATGTACCCTGACAGCACATCTAGACTACCTGCAGCTTCCAAAAGATATGCAAATTAGGCATATATTTGCATATCTTCTTCCAATCCCTTTTTTGGAAGTTTTTTTTTAGAAAAAAAGTCTAGACAGGGGTTTTTACACAAACCCCCCCCCCCTTTTCGACAGAACCCTTATTCCTCAAAAAATGAGGTTTACAGGGTACTTTCAAAAAAAGAGGGTTTTTGCGCAAACTCCCCCCCCCCCCCATCTACATTGCTTTTATTTTTCCAGAAAAAACTCCCAAAAAAGGGATCTGAAGAGGTACAAATTCATGCCTAATTTGCATATCTTTTCAGAAATCGTGGGTAGTCTAGACATAGCCTGCGAGAACAAGACACAGATCAAGAGAGCAGGCAAAATTGCAGGAAAACTGAGGTAAGGGGTTCCATAGAAAAAACTGGCATGAGAACCTAGAGAGAAAGGACAAGAGCTATGACTGTCTACAGCCGTGGTCCCCAACACGGCGCCCGCGGGGACATTCCAATGCACCCGCCAGGTGCTCGGGGCTGGCCTGGCCTGGCCCCGGGCACATGGCGCACGGGCGCCTGGGGGGGAGCGCGCTTGGCGGGGGGAGCGCCGGGCGCGCGGCACTCGGCGGCGGGGGGGGGGGGGGAGCGCCGGGCGCGCAGCACTCAGCGGGAGAGAGGGAGGGGGGGGTGGGGAGCGCCGGCCCCGGGCGCGTGGGCCTTGGAGGGGGCCCCGCCCCCAGGCGCGCAGCTAGGTGGGGTCCCGCCCCCGGGCGCGTGGATGGGGGTCCCGCCCCCTGGCGCTCGGCTAGGGGGGAGGCGCCCCCGGTCCCTGGCGCCCAGCGGGCAAACGACCACGCCCCCTGGTGCCCGACAACCTAAAAAGGTTGGGGACCACTGGTCTACAGTAATAGAAAGGTAGCTATGTTAGTCTGATCTTGCTAAAACAAAAGGAAAAAATACATAGCACTTTAAAAACTAACAAGAAGTGGGTCTGCCCCACAAAAGCTCATCACCTAATAAACTATCTTGTTAGTCTTTAAAGTGCTACGTATTTTTTCCAACTGTTCTACAGACAGTCTTAAGAGGAAGCAGGTCAGACTTCCCTTAAACCACAAAAATGGCACACAAGCATCTTTGACTACATTACACTCCTTTTAAACCTCAGATTTCAGATACAGTTGATAAGGTTGACAACTATGTGCAGAGTTTGAAAAAGACCCACTACCCTGACCAACATGACTTTCGCCTTAGTGTAGATAAGCTGCTAGCCAGACAATATATTTGTGTATGCAACTTTGTTGAAGGTGGTGTTCCTCTTCCATCAGCATAGGCTGCTAAATCCTTATTGCCTTGGTAGTGTAGACACAGCCTAAGATATCTGGGTTTCAACATTCTTGTTGTCAGCAAATAGCCGTAAGATTCACTAGTGCACCTCATATCCTAATGCAGGCCTATGCAGAGAATGACAAGAGCATCAGTCCATTAGCATGAGCAGCCAATGTTTGTGAACAGCTAAAGGTTCCAACACTGCTTACCCATACCCCTAATTACTAGGTTTGTGTATAATGGTATTCCTCAAATAGTTTTGTAAACAGCTGAAAAAAAATCAGAAATGTAATGGCATTGCGCAAGAGGGTTTTTCTTGCACAAGGGGCAGCTCCTTCTGATGCAAGAGCCTCTCCCGCAAAAATGGTGGCTCATTAGATATGCAAATGAGGTTCAGCTATATTCCACGCTTAGCCTCATTTGCATACTTCTGGAGCAAGATCGCGCCAGTGTAGACAGGCAGCAAGTTTTTGCGCAAGAACAGCCGCTTTTGCACAAGATCGAGCCAGTGTAGACAGCCATACAGTAACTACTGAAATTAATAGGATGTGTTTGAGCACATAAATACAAAGTACTCCAGAAAAAACAGGACAGAGGACTCAGATTATGTGGACACTTTAGAATAGAAGCACAAAGATATAGATATTGCAACTCAATGTATGTTTCAGACATCTATTTAGTGGAATCCACAGCCCAGGTCAGGTGCCTAGACTTCTACACTGGGGTCTCAAACTAGGGCAATCCCTAGCCAGAACGATTACAGTCTAGTTTGGGACTCTCAGGAGGCAGAGGGACTGTTCCTTACCAGCCACCAAATACTATCCTCCCTCCCCAGCCCCTGGCATCCCAAGGACATGGCTTCAGGAATCAATGGTCAGGACCCCAGGGCAGTGGAACAAGTGCACTTGCCCAGTACCTCCTGCTTCCCCTGCCACTGCAGGCAGGGGAAATGCAGGTTGGGACCAGGGATGTAATAGTGTAGTCGATTAACCCATTAGCAAAAGCGTATAGGTTAATGCTACACACATTTTCCTCCCCTGGGCCTAACAGTAAATTTTTTAGTCTGGCCAGTGATGGGTCCAGGACCCCCCTTGATCAGAGGCAGCAGCACAGGGCAACAGGCAGCCGGTCCACAAGGGGAGCTGGTTTTTAAAACTCCAGCAGAATGCTCCTCGAGAGTGAGGCCGGAGCACACTGGCTGCCAGCCCTGCCCCCAGAACTACAGAAGAGTCAACTAATAAGAATTCATGAAGTTACCTGACTAGTCAATTAACCAATATTTAACATCACTAATTGGACTGCCAGGCTCTGCCAGTGATCCCTAAAGCTACACACTCAGGAATGGGGAGGGGGGCGGGAGAAGCTATGAGGGAAAGCAAGGGGCAAAGCTTGGGGGCCAGTAACAGAAAGCGCCCCCTCCACTTATATATACACACAATTCCATTTGTTACACTAGTAATCCTGCAGATGTCTCAGCAACTTGAGATTGATATCTATTTCTATTAGCATTTAAAAGGCAGCAGGCTCCATAATCAGACTTACTATTTTCACCTATTATAATAATGGAGCCTTACTTGTTCTGGTTCTCTCGGGAGTCAAAACTCCTTTATTAGAATACAACCAAAAAAAATCTAAAAAGCTCGCAAAGGTTGGAGTGAAGCTTATTTATATTCAGCCCATTATAAAAAACTTGTTGGAGCTGTAATCTCAAATTCAAACCTGAATTGTGTGTAGAATTGTGTTATATTTTCAAAAGGTAGGGGAAAATATTGCTGCATCTCAGATGATTTGGGTAACAATTCAGGAATCTTTCCTCACTTGTTTCAGTGAGGGAGCCAAATTATCCTAGATGTTGTCAGGGCCTGACTGCTCGCCAGCCCCGTACTGCGCATGCGCGTGCTGCAAATGAATGGGGGCACATGGCTGAAATCTACTCAACTATTATTTGTCGAGCCCTGGATGTTGTAATATAGGTTCTCAACTCCCCAAAAAGGAACTTCAGTGCTCTCCACAATTAACAGCTTGAGAGTTTGCTTAATAAATGGATATAGTTGAATGAATGATGAACTACCACTCAGACCTAAGATGAAAGAAGGCATTAAGAAAGTGTACTTTTTGAGCTTGAAGGATCACGGTAGAGGACACCCATCAAAAACAGTCACAAATTAAACCAACTTGACAAATTTTATTTTTTGTTCATTTCTTGCACTTGAAGTATTCTTCGATGACATCTTTGGCCTGAGATTCCTTGCCATAGTCCTAGAATGCAAAATAGTCAATTAATGGAATGAATACATTTTTTGGAATTAATATACCTTTGTTCAGATTAATTTAGCCTGGGTAGCTTAATTACAACCTATGTTAGGATAAACTTTAGTAGAAGATAGTTAATTAAGTTCAGCAGTTAATCTTTATTCTTCAACTCTGATATACAGATATGTTCATGAACACACCCACCTATCAGCAGTAACTACCACCATAACCTTTTGGTATTCAATTTAGTTTTCTTTAATATGTTAAAGAGTTGCAAACCCCTCATCTATTTCCCTCTGTTTGGTTTCTTCAATCTGTGAAGAATTTGGGATAAAAGGTATCCTGTGATACTAACTGCTAGATTCTTCCACCCTCCCACCACCACAGAGTATTTTGGAAGACTGTTCCCATGCCTCCATGCATTCAAAAGCTCTTTGCTTATATTATTATTTCTTTGTTGTACTTCCTTAGGCACAAGTAGCTGTAGGAACAAGGGCATCTGAGTGCCTGTGACTTAAGGGAACCTAATGGTAAAATGTAGGCAAACATACCTAATTGTTTTGTTAGCATGGAATCTGTGTGGAAGCCTTAACAGTCAAGGACAGAAATATGAAAATATTCAGAGTAACCATTGTGCATCCCTTAGGAAAGACGTGTAGCCATTTTCAGGGACCTTAAGGACTAGCAAGTCTTTAAGGCTCGTACCATGGCTTTCTTATTGCCAGTACCATCCTAATAGTTTCTGCAGAACATCATCAAGTTAAGCAGACAATTTACTGGCATTTGGTTATTTTTTTTAAACTAGAACTAGACCACTGGTAATATTACATTTCTGTTTTAAGACTAAACTATTACTTTCTATCAATCCAGTATTCAAATGTCCAGTAACGCGTTACAAAATAATTTTAAAAAGCTAGAGTGAGCTGAGATTATTAATTTATAATTAACTTTAGTGCACATTCAGCAACAAAATAGCTTTAACAGTGTTAACTCATGCATGCTTTTTTTGCAATAACGGAAACTTTTGGAACAGAAAACTGGCACTACATTTACAGAGTAAAAATATGTTTCCACTTATAAACCAGAAATATAGTTTATTTTTAGAAAACTGATGAAACAATGGAAAAAACTATCATCTTACTTTGACAACCACACAACTGCAGCCCACTACTTTGCGAGGTTTTCCTTCTCTGTCGATTTTGCAGAGACCTACCCACTCACCCAGTTTCTTGTTGTCATCAACCTGTTAAAAACATTAGTATGTTAGAACCGCACTCTCCCTGATACAATCAGAACAGGATCAAAATTGCTACACTCAGAAAGATTGGTGACGTTTGTGGCTGCTTTCCTCACATATATCAGTAGAGGGAGCCAAACAATCATCATCGTGCAGCTCTACGTATTTTTAAGGAAAAAATTTTGAGTCGAAGTTACACTTAAGAACCTCAGACTAACAAAACCCATTACTAGGAAGAAGTGGCAGCAACTGAGTTTTACAATTTACAAAATACATCTGTCTACTTGGACTTCGACATTACTTATTGAAAATTGTTTTGTCCTTCTTTGCCTTGTATTTTATACTCATGGTTTTGTACTGTTAGTATGTTCATCATAGCACTAAAATGCTACTCCAACAGAAATGGGCCCTTAGTTGAGTACACTACTGTATGGGCCCTTAGTTGAGTACACTATTGTATCAGATCATCTATGATAGCTCAAAATTTTAATTAATGTGTCAATACTCACTTTTATCAAGTTGATCTGGTGTTCTGCACAAAGGGCTTCAACCAATTTTACATACATTGGTTCGTCACAGTTTGAAGCAAGAACACAAAGGTGGGCTTGGCGTCTAAAATATGAAGATTTATATTAGTTACACCAATAAACCATGAATTCAAATACAGTATTCAATGTGTATTTGCCTACATTAAACCATTTTATATAAAAACTATCACAATGTATTGATTGGATCAGATTCAGTTTACAAGAGAGACTTAGTTTTGAATCAAGCTTAGAAGGATTTACAACATCAGCATCAGAGTTCATGGATCTCTAACAGAGATCCACTTCAGTTATGGAAACCATATCAAAAACTATTAAATCAAGGGTAGAGGTACAAATCGTAAATTTGGTTTAATCCCCCTGCTGTACAAGCCTTAAATGTAAAAAGGCTGGAACGCAGTGGAGGGAACATGGTGCTAGCCAGGAAGCAGCTGCCCTAGCTTGCACTGGGTTCCCCCACTGTGCTTCTGCTTTTAAAATGTATTAAAAAGCAGCAGGCTCCTAAGACATTTAAAAAGCAGAGGTGCAGAGTCTCAGACTGGGTGTGAGTTGGAAATAGTTGATTCCTGGCTCAAGCCCGGTCCCTACTGCTCCCCACAGAGATGGTGCTGGGGGGAGCTGGCTTTTAAGCTGGCTCTCCCCAGCACCAGCTTCCCCTATTACTGCCTCCTAGAGAGAAACCAGAGGACGGGGGAAGCGACTAGTCAACTACTGGATAAGCTTTTGCTTATCGGATAGTCAACTAGTCACTTATGATTGTAAAGTAAAAACCAAGTAAAAACCTATGTCCCAGCAAGGCAGGGTGAGGACAGTGCTACCTTTAAGCCAGAGGTTCCCAACCTTTTCCAGGTGGGGACCCATTTTGACAATTCAGGAAGACATGGTGACTGAGAGCAATTGAAAAAAATGTGTGAATGGCTCCTTAAGAGTCACCTGGGAGACACCTGGCAACCCTTTTGAAATATAATTGCGATCAGTATTTGGGTCCCAACCCATAGGTTGGGAAACCCTGTCTGAGCTGAGAGGCAGCACAGCTTCACAGGTACTGAGCCCCTGGCTGGGCGGGGCTGATTAATCACCTGTCCCAGCAACTCAGAGGGAATGCTGGGTGGAGACCTCAAGTTTAATTATGACCTTTGCAGTACACAATATTTGAACAGATGGGAAATACGAGAGACCCTAAAGAAGGCACTTATAGGATTCAAGCAAGGAAAACTATAGGATTCAAGCAAGGAAAACTAAGCAATGAATATTTATATATATATATTATTTATTTTGTCAATTAAAATGACTGCAGTAGATTGAACTCTGCATGTATTTTTTCCCTATCAGAGCCAGACTAGAATTATAGTAGTGGTTCAATCTCTTCAATTCTATAAAAAAAATGCATGTTGGATAAAAGTGGGGGAAGTACATAACATAAGAACGACCGTACTGGGTCAGACCAGCATCCTGTCTACCAACAGTGGCCAGCACCGGGTGCCCAAGAGAGGGTGGACCGAAGACAACGATCAAGCGATTTGTCTCCTGCCATCCCTCTCCAGCCTCTGACAAACAGAGGCCAAGGACACCATTTTATCCCCTGGCTAATAGCCTTTTATGGACCTAACCTCCATGAATTTATCCAGCTTCTCTTTAAACTCTATTATAGTCCTAGCCTTCACAGCCTCCTCTGGCAAGGAGTTCCACAGGTTGACTACACGCTGTGTGAAGAACTTTCTTTTATTAGTTTTAAACCTGCTACCCATTAATTTCATTTGGTGTCCTCTAGTTCTTCTATTATGGAAACTAATAAATAACTTTTCTTTATCCGCCCTCTCCACACCACTTATGATTTTATAGTCCTCTATCATATCCCCCCTCAGTCTCCTCTTTTCTAAACTGAAAAGTCCCAGTCGCTTTAACCTCTCCTCACATGGGACCCGTTCCAAACCCCTAATCATTTTAGTTGCCCTTTTCTGAACCCTTTCCAAGGCCAAAATATCTTTTTTGAGGTGAGGAGACCACATCTGTACACAGTATTCAAGATGTGGGCGTACCATAGTTTTATACAGGGGCAGTAATATATTCTGGGTCTTATTTTCTATCCCTTTCCTAATAATTCCTAGCATCCTATTTGCCTTTTTGACCGCCGCTGCACTCTGTGTGTAAGTTTTCAGAGAACTGTCCACGATAACTCCAAGATCTTTCCTGATTTGTCGTAGCCAAATTAGCCCCCATCATACTGTACGTATAGTTGGGGTTATTTTTCCCCGATGTGCATTACTTTCCACTTATCCACATTAAATTTCATTTGCCATTTTGTTGCCCAATCACTCAGTTTGGTGAGATCTTCTTGGAGTCCCTCACAGTCTGCTTCTGTCTTGACTATCCTAAACAGTTTGGTATCATCTGCAAACTTTACTACCTCACTGCTTACCCCTTTCTCCAGATCATTTATGAATAAGTTGAAAAGGGCTAGTCCTAGGACTGACCCTTGCGGGACACTACTAGTTACCCCTCTCCAATCTGAAAATTTACCATTTATTCCTACCCTTTGTTTCCTGTCTTTTAATCAGTTCTCAATCTATGAAAGGACCTTCCCTCTTATCCCATGGCCATGTAATTTACACAAGAGCCTTTGGTGAGGGACCTTGTCAAAGGCTTTCTGAAAATCCAAGTATACTTAAAGATAATGTACCACTTAAAGATAATGGGATCTAACAGAGGAGCCACCTGGATCATGGGCATGAGTTTGGTTCTGGTCTCCGGGACCATTCTTTTGGGGAAAAAAAGTAGTATGGAATGAATATTAAAAGGGTCTGAGTCACCACACCCATACCTGATTATAACCAAAACACCAAGTGTTCCATCCCAGTGCCACGCATCCCATTATCTCGAGATGAAGAAGGCTAAAAATCAGGTTCTTAGCATTGCACTCACGACTTTCTAAGTATTCACCTACTGAATGTCACCATGATCCTGTGTGAATACTCATTTTGTTCCTACCTTTTTCTTCCCCACCAAATAAGATTTTACATTGTTTTTTTTGAGCTGCTGATATACTTCAAAAAATATAATATTGCCGAAAAACATGTTTCAGGTCGTTGACTGCACACAATTTCTTTTTCCTTTCTCACTTTTTTTATATCTGTCTATTGCCTTGAAGTTACAGGTTTGTCAGACTATTTTTATCACTCATAAAAAGAGTGAAGGGGTATCCGACATTGTTGAGAGTCATCATTCAAAACCTGTAGTTTTATTGTAGTTTTGAAAGTCATTTTATCTACACCTAAAATTATTCACATGCCTCTCTCTTACTTTTCCAGTAAGAGTGTGTTCAGAGACCAACTCATAACATATTCATAATAAGTTTCAGGTTCATGTTCTGTTTTGAAAGGTTTCCTTTACAATATATTATACAGACATTACCAAAAAGCTTAAGACAAATGTATCTAAATAAACCTATCCCCAATATGATTGTGATAAAAGTTAAAGGTGCACTATTTAGTTTAACGGACTCCAAGTCAAACAATTTTATCTTCAATAATCCCTTGAAAAGTATCAGCCCTCCATTGCAAGAGCCATACCAAAGAAGTTTAAATAGAGGCTCAAGCAAAGGACACTCAAGACTCGATTTCCTCAAGTCAAATCACATTGTCTGTGCTATTCCACAACTGTTCACCTTACATGATGCAAGCATACAAGATAAATACAGGAAACTCAACATCTTGGCACTGTACCCTTTAATTCTTGGATTACTAGTTTTACTTAGGGCAGTAAAGCAAAGGGCTGTTAGTCTCCTTGTTTATACGATCAGCTTTCAAAGCAAAACCTTTTAAGGCCAATGGAGGGCCCATTACCTACACAAATCATATGCCACACACACATTAACGTGACTATACAGATTTACTGGTTAGAAAACAGTCCCAGGATAATACCTACTTGTCCAAGGCTTTGGCAGCTTCACGAATACCACGAGCTAAGCCATCGTGGATGAGTGCGGTCTTCAGCACTTCTTGCAGGGCGGTGTTAACATCCATTACACCTCCAGCAGTAATGCTAAACAATTGAACACAGAAACATGACGCCTCGCCCGCCTGCCGGCCTCACGAGCCGCGGACACTTTGCCTGCAAAGGCCGGGGCAGCGACAGGCGGGGAAGGGGGCCAGGTGCGCACGGACCCAGCGCCCTGCAGCTGCCCAGCTGCCTGCCCCGGCCGCACCGGAAGACCCAGACGCGGCCATGCCGCCGCCGCCCGCTCCGCCCTCCCCCCACGCGGGCCGAGCACGTGGCGGGGACGCGCAGGCCCGGGATAGGAGCCCCGCGCGCTAGCACGTGGCGCGCGCGGAGACAGCCTCTTCCCCCCCCCCCCCCCTCCGGCCCGCCCGCGTCCCTCCCCCCGGCCCGGGTCTCACCCTTCCTCGGCCATGGTCGGTTGGGGGTCGCTCCCGCCCGGGTTTTGCTGAAACACAGAGACGGACGGTTAGTGGCGGCTGCAGCCCCGACCTGCCCCCGCCCAGCCCCGCGAGGTGCCCGGCGGCCCGAGCTCTCACTCACCCCCTCAGCCTCTGCGAGTCAGCCGCGAAAGAGGGGGGCGGGGCCCCGGCGGCGGCCAGTTAAAGGCGCGAGGACCCCGGCGCGGCCGGAAGAAGGTGTCCGCGACACTGCCTGACTCGCAGCGGAAGCGCGGCAAGGGCGCGCGGGTGCCAGTCACTGAGTCGCGTTCCCACGCCGGCCATAAACCCCTGTCCCGGACCCCTCTGGCTACCCCCGAGTGACGTGTTTCGGCCTAAACTGCCTCACTCACAGGTGCCCCTGGCTTCCGCCTTGGGCTCCTCCCAAAAGCCCTGGGGCGGGGCCCTCCGCTCTGCCCCGCCCCCACTGGCACCCGGGCGGTGTGCTGGTGGCTGCACTGCGCAGGCGCACAGCAGAGCCGGCGAGCGCGCAGCTGCCAGCCCCGTAAGCCCGCCGCCTAGCGGCTCTGCTGGCAGGACAGCGGCTGTGGCTGCCACAGGCTGTCGCCGCACCGGGAAGCTTTGGTGACTCAAGTGCTGTTGCAATGCAACAGTTAAAACTGGTTTTGCTGCCTCCCGGTGTCCGTGTTTCATGGCCACATTGCTGGCTCCCGTGTGGACAGAGCCAAGCGCCCTGCAGTGTTGTGGGAACACAGAGCTGTGCTGCTTGGGAGTCTCCCTGAAAGCTCCCACAAACTCCTCCTCTGCTGGGAGCAGCAACAGGCATTACTCTGAGTTCTCTGTACTAAGTAATGTCAAAGCAGCACAGCAGTTTCTCCAAGCCCTTTCCCTGCACTAGCAGTCTGCCTGCTGCTGTGTTCCTAGCAGGGCTGAACAGGAGCAGTCCACTGAGTTGCCTTTTGTTTGTTCCCCAGAGGGAGCCTCTCACTCAGCTGTTAGATACTTTCTAGAGCAGTGGTCCCCAGCGTTGAGTGGCTGCCGGGCGCCCAGAGGCGGGGCCACGCACGTGCCGGGCGCCCAGAGGCAGGGCCACACACGAGCTGCGCGCCCGGGGGCAGCACTGCGCATGTGCCGCGCGCCCGGGGCAGGGGCCGGCAACACACCCCGGGCCAGCACCGCGCATGGGCCGCGGGCCCGGGGCCGCCCACGAGCCACGCACCCCAGGCCGGCACCGCACATGTGCCCTGGGGCCGGGGCTGGAGCCGCCCACGCGCCCCGGGCCGGCCCTGCGCATGTGCCGCGCGCCCAGGGGAGGGGCCGCCCATGCGTCCCGCGCCTGGAGCCGGCACCATGCATGTGCCGCACGCCGGGGGCGGGGCCAGCCCAGATGTTTCAGCGGGCGCCCAGAAATCCCCCGGCGGGGGCCATGGCGCCCGCGGGCACCGCGTTGGGGACCACGGTTCTAGAGCAGTGGTCTCCAACCTTTTTACACCCAAGATCACTTTTTAAATCTCAGAACAGGCGAAAACATACCGCCCCATCCCTGCCTTGAAGCTCCGCCCCTTCCTTGAAGCCCCGCCCTCTCTATTCTCTTCCTGTCCATCACTTGCTATCCCCAACCCTTACTTACACACTCTGATAAACAGTTTGTTTTTAAATTATGCGATACATACAATTAAAATCACGTGTTTATAGTTATGAAATAAATGGTCTGTTTTTTATTCATGCTATTTAAATCTAAAATGAAGCATTTATAATTATACATTTTGTGGGGACAGAGTACTGCGGCTGGGGGCAGAGGACAGGGTTCTGCAGCAGGGGACAGGATGCCAGTGGGGACAGAGTTCAGGGAGTGGGGACGGGAATGGGGACAAAGTTCTGTAGCTGGGGACAGGAGAGTGGGGACAGAGTTCGGGGAGTGGGGACAGGAATGGGGACCGAGTTCTGTGGCTGGGGCCAGGGGAGTGAGGACAGTGTTCTGTGGCTCGGGAGTGGGGGCTGGGGAGTGAGGTGCCAGTGGAGGAAGAGAGTCCCCTGCATCTCCCTCCTCCCAGCATTCTCCCCCACTCCCAGGGAAACCAGCGGGTGCCTGCCCCGGGGTCAGCATTCCCCCCTCCCCCCCCGTGTAGGGAAACCCTGCACGCGCGCGCGCCTGCTCTGGGACCAATCCTTCCCCCCAATCTCCCATGCAGGGAAGCCCCATGTGCGTGCGCCTGCCCAGGGGGCTGACCCCCCCCCACCCGCGCAGGGAAGTCCCGTGCGTGCACGCCTGCCCAGGGGCCCGACCCCCCCACTCGCGCAGGGAAGCCCCGCGCGTGCACACCAGCCCCAGGGCCAGCATCCCCCCCCCGTGCAGGAAAGCCCCGCACGCACACCTGCCCAGGGGGGCCGACCCCCCTGCGCAGGGAAGCCCCGCGCTCACGCGCCTGCCCCAAGGCCAACCCCCGCGCGTGCTGGGAAACCCCCTGTGCACCTCCCGTGGGGCTGACTCACCCCTCCTGTGCGGTGCAGGGGGCCGGCAGAGCAGCTAGTACACTTCTGGAATTACTGGAAGTGGAGCTAAGCTGCGGGACTTCTGAAGCTGACACTACCTCCGTTTTCTCTTGAGGTAAGTAGTGGGGCTTCTGGGGGGTAGGAGGGAAATGGGGGCGGGGTGGACAGGACGCCTCGTGAGCGACTGGTCGAGGCCTCAAGATCGACCAGTAGCTCGCGATCGACCTGTTGGTGACCACGGTCCTAGAGCTTTTAAAAGGAAAGGGCACCTGCAGGGCAGCAGAGATCGTAAAACATTGAGCACAGCCATCAGGGCAGGCATTATGGGATACTGGCAGAAGCCAGTTCTTTCAAACAACAAAGTCCCCGATGTTTTTTGTTGACAATAAAGGGAGAGGAAAAAACAAACAATTCTTACAGAGATGGAGTTTTTTTTGTTGCCAAAACTGGGTATTTCTCCTCCCCCCCCCCAATCCCCAACAAAAGTTGCATTGTAGTGTGTACGTTCTCACTGATTTGTCAACAAAAGGCAGGGTTTGGTGACAAAACCATACTGAGAAATTGTCATTAAAACTTTTAGGGTAGTGCAGGCATTTTCTCACACTCCTGAGCAACAAGTTTCAACAAGGAAAGTGTACTGTTTTAAAGACATAGGTCACCCCCAGACATACACTTATCAAATGTTACTAGAAATGTTAGCATGTAATTGAATAGTCATGTAACCACATCACATTTTAGTTGTTACACTATTATTCAGTAGTCCCCGGGGATGGGGACAGCAGCCAGTGTGCCACTGCTGGGGAGCCCCCTGCCATCCTGCACTGCTGCCTATCAGAGGCAGCAGCACAGGGCAACAGCAGACCCTGTCCATATAGGTCTGAGCACACACGGAGAGAGGCTGGTATGCAGCAGCAGCTCCCGTCTGTGAGGTGCTCGCCTCCCCCCCCCCCATGAACAGAGGCTGCTCCATGAGATGCTGGAACAGCCTTTGTCCACGGGGAGCTCGGATAAGCCCAGGTTTATCAGTTAATTGTGTAGTCGTCTATATGTTGACATCCCTAATAGTTACACCAAGAGAAGGTGGTTTTATTATAACTCTCTCTCCCATCAGCATAGAGTGTCTTCACCAGACACTCAACAGTGCTGTACATGTAATCATGTCCTAAGTTGCTGCTGACATAACATGGAGACAGCATGCTAGAGCAGTCCCTGCCGGCAGGGCACCTGGGCTCCCCATGAACACAGGCTGCTCTGGATGCCCACACAGTGCTTGCCTGAGGTGTGCCCCAGCTCCTTATGGACAGAGGCTTCTGCAACACCAGAGCAGCTCCTGCCTGAGGGGCACCTGCGTTTGCCACAGATAGAGGCTATTCCAATTGAGAGCAGCCCCTGTCCACAGTGGGCCCCCTGCATGGCTGGAGCAGCTGCCATCCCATGGCAGGTGGGGAGCTGCTCCAGCCCCCACCTGTTAATGGTTAACCAGAACGGGTAAGCATTACTCATTTACCAGTTAACCGGTTAACCTTTCACATCCCTAATCACCACAAATTTTTCTCCTGTCAATGTAGCTCTAATTCTGGTGACTCTGGGGTGGAGGGCTTGGACAAACTTGGTGCACAGATCCAGAAACGTGGTCTTTTGCTTCTGAAAGTTCTGAAGCCGTTGCTCATCATCACAAATCTGCATTCTGATGTGACCTCATCAACCAGTGCTTGTTTCTTGGCCACCAAGCGGCAATCCATCATGTAGAGCTGATCTGGGAGTGCCAGCAGCAACCTGCCATTTTTATTTGCCATGTGTATCTGCACCCAGTCATTGTCATCAAATTTCTCTTCCTCTTCAGACATCTGGTTATAGTCATACTTGAAATTTTGCAAATACAGGAGACTTGTGTATACTGTATCAGCAACAATTACTTGTATTGTCATAAGTTCTGCAGACCAGATGCTTCTGGTATGGGGCTGTGAGAATTTAAAATACACAAAAATTATGTAATGAAACAAGAAAATGTGTTGAAGAAAATGGCTTTATGGGAACGTGATCCCTATTCCTCAGAAATACATGAGTGAATCACTAGAATCCCCCAAATACAGGACTATGTAGCACTTTAAAGACTAACAAGATGGTTTATTGTGAAAATGTCTCACCAGGCATAACCCAGGATGAGGGTACCGGACACATTGGGATATATATCTGTGGTGCACTGTATTTTCCATAGATGCCAGAGCTTTTGGTGATTACATGGAGTGCCGTCACAAGGAGCCAAGAGTGCATACTCCCAAGCAATATGCAAATGTCATAGGCAGTACACCGCTGTAACTTACATCAATGTAACTTTGTACGGTAGATATAGCCTTAGTTTTCTACCTGTAAAACAAGGATAATAAAGCTACTTCACAGAAATGCTGAAATGATTAATTAAGGTTTATAAAGTGCTAACATTCACAAAAATGCACTCCAAAATCCGTAACAACTGGACAATACGTTGACTCTCATATTCCCAGCTTATTTTGACTAATGACTCTTGACAGCATTTTTTAAAATGTTACTAACTATGCATAGACCTGAGGACAAGTGGAAGATTCCCTTTATATATAAAATGGATCTATATGGAGTCCAACGAAACATCATATTTCAGAAAAACTTTCCTAAAACATTTGTGGCTGGTCCTGTTTACAGAGGTGTGAGTCCAGCAGACAGAAGTCAATTATGTCTCTTGATGGAAGGGCCAAAAATGTCACAGGCCTATACAAATATACAGTAACAGAGTGAGGAATGTATACTCCCATGGGGCTCGTCTACACTGGCCCCTTTTCCGGAAGGGGCATGTTAATTTCAGCTATCGTAGTAGGGAAATCCGCAGGGGATTTAAATATCCCCCGCGGCATTTAAATAAAAATGTCCGCCGCTTTTTTCCAGCTTTTAGAAAAGCCGGAAAAGAGCGTCTACACTGGCCCCGATCCTCCGGAAAAAGCGCCCTTTTCCGGAGGCTCTTATTCCTACTTTGAAGTGCATTTTGGAGTGCATCTATGGAATAAGAGCCTCCGGAAAAGGGCGCTTTTTCCGGAGGATCGGGGCCAGTGTAGACGCTCTTTTCCGGCTTTTCTAAAAGCCGGAAAAAAGCGGCGGACATTTTTATTTAAATGCCGCGGGGGATATTTAAATCCCCCGCGGATTTCCCTACTACGATAGCTGAAATTAACATGCCCCTTCCGGAAAAGGGGCTAGTGTAGACGTAGCCATAGTGTTCTGATATGGTCCCATTTATTATTCTTATTGTGTTTGCATGTAGTGGACAAAAAATTAAAAATGAATGCAGACTATCAACAATGAAGTGGGTAAAATCTTATTATGGGTTAAGTTAAAACCTCATTAATTGATGTGAATACTCCTTTCAGTTAACACAACAATAAAGACTATCCCTCACCTAAGATAGAAGGAGTATGTTATCCTGTCCAAGAGCTTTTACTGAGTATTGTTTGGGGTAAAAAAGAGAGAAATTGTCACAATGCATAGGACCAAAGAAAGCCAAATGACCAGCCAGAGAGAGGGAGCTGCTGAAAGTGTGGTGTCTGACCTGTGAAGAAACCTGGGGAGACATTTTGTGGTCAGGGTGAAGGCTGAAAAAAGTTCTCTTGGTACCATGAGCAATGAAGCTGTTTCCTGCTGTTTGATTCCTTCTGTGTTCAGAGACACGGGACTTTGTACATTCTTTGAAAACAAACAAAACCCCATCAAGGAACTACTTGACTATAGAATCATAAAATATTAGAACTGGAAGGGACCTCGAGAGATCATCAAGTCCAGTCCCCTTCCCCCACAGCAGGACCAAGCACTGTCTAGATCATCCCTGAAAGATGTCTATCCAACCTGCTTTTAAATATGTCCAGTGATGGAGTTTCTACAACCTCCCTAGGCAATTTATTCCAGTGTTTAACCACCCTGACAGGCAGGAAGTTTTTCCTAAATTTTGCTGCAATTTAAGCCCATTGCTTCTTGTCCTATCATGAAAGGCCAAGGAGAACATTTTTTCTCTTTCGTCCTTGTAACATCCTTTTAGATACTTCAGATTTCTCCAATCACAAATTTATTCTCCTAATTTGAAAAAAAAACCTACTAATTTGGGGTAGTCACCAAGGTAAAAAGGAATGACCAAATTTATAAAGAGCCTGGGGCACCAGGGCATGAGTTTGACATACCATGTGATTTGGATCCTGAACAGAGGGTGACTTGAAAAATAACTGAGGGCTTGATATTAGCAGGAAAGCACTTTTATGGTTTGTTTTTCATCCTGTTAGGCATAAAAACAAACCATGTTTGTGGTTATTAATCATGTCACATGTTAGTGTCAAGTGCCAATTTCAAAATGACAATTTTTTAATATTTGTATTGTAACTATTTTGATCATGTCTATTGTTAAACATAACAAAGAGTCCATTCAATGGTTCTGTGAATCCAATTTTTCTATAACAGTACACGCTTCACTATAGATCCTTTCTTATTGTACTGTTCTTCAGTTGCTAACTGCCAACAGGCTTTTGTGTTCTCTCAGTCAACTGTGGGGTTTCCCCCTTTGTGTTGCTGGGCTCCTCGTGGTCAAGCTCCAACATTTCACACTCTAAATTAATGCTTCTTTTGAACCACTTTTCCCTCTGGTCCACTCATACCCATAATAATCTCCCCACCCCCTCCCAGTGGAGTAAAGCAAATGAACCTCATACTACTCCTGTCTACACTCACAGGGCACAAAGAAGCCTCAGTTGTGGCTGTTAAACTGACCTTTAAGGCTTTAGCCTCCTCTAGGTCCTATGCAGAATTTAAAATGGAGGGCATGCCTTGAAAACAAGAGTAAGGGGACCCAATCCACCTTTCCTTTCCCAAATGGCCAAAACTCCCTCTGGCAGCCAAAGCTATTCCCCGGAAGCAGGGAGCTTCAAAGCATGCTTGCTTTTCATTTGAGCACATACTCCTATTGCCAGTCTCTTGATCCTCTCCCTCTATGCTGATCCCATGTCAAGTTCCCCAGCTACATGTCCCTTTGACCTGGGACACAACCCCCTAGCACCACAGAAATAAGGTTTATCGCATCAGCTGATAGTACCACATGGATCTACTGATCTGTGCATAGTGACTTCTGCATCAGTCTCTACACACAAACTCAAATCCCATCCCATCCAGAGGACTTATGGGTATAGCAAAGCCTCCTTTATCCCCATTATCTTAGGCTATGTCTACACTGGCGCAATCTTGCACCAGAGCTATGCAAATGAGACTAAGCGTGGAATATCGCCGAGCCTCATTTGCATATCCAATGAGCTGCCATTTTGCGGAAGGGGCTTTTGCGCAAGAAGGAGCTGTCTCCACTGCCCCTTCTTGCGCAAGAAAAACCCTCTTGTGCAATGCTGTTACACTGATTATTTTCAGGAATAACAGCATTGCACAAGAGGGTTTTTCTTGCGCAAGAAAGGGCAGTGGAGACAGCTCCTTCTTGCGCAAAACCCCCTTCCGCAAAAATGGCGGCTCATTAGATATGCAAATGTGGCTCGGCTATATTCCACACTTAGCCTCATTTGCATAGCTCTGGCACAAGATTGCACCAGTGTAGAAATCACCTTAGAGTGCAGCCATATTGGCAGGAGGAGGAGGTAAGAACTCTCACTCTCTTTCTTTCTTTAGCCCAGAGAGACTGAGAACAGAGACTTTTGTTCTGGACTTTTAAGATTTTGGCATTCTGAACCTTATTTCTGACATAAGGGCCTTTAAAGAGGTTTCCAATCTCTCCATCCATAGGGCTTAATTAAAAGGGGGACCTAGTTCTGTTAATTAGTGTGCTTGGTTTCTCATTACACTGATCTGAGCAAGCACACTTGTTGACACACAGATAGAATAGTATAGGGTGAGGTATATCTGCAGTAGCATATCTGGCCAAGAGGGAGAGCATGAAAAGTTTCCATCTCAATGTGCAGTGAATGACAATAACAGAAAAAAGTACACAAATGAACAAGAGGGAAAAAATAAGACTTTCTTGGAACTTTGTAAAATTTAAAGCTTTCACTTTCTATAGGTTAGAGTTTCCTTTTAAGTTGAGAGAACTAACCATACACAGAAAACGTAATAACATCCAACATGCATCCCTAACTACCCATCCTCTATGCCCAGATTTCTGTTTTCTTTGGATGTCTTCCAAAATTATTCCTAACTCCCTTGCTCCTCAACAAGAGGACAGCTGGTACCCTAATTGTGTCTTCACCTGATCAGAATAAGTTAGGAATGCTTCTCAATATACACCTGGAAACATTTGGGAGAATGGGCAGCATGTGTAGATAGCGGCAGATTTAGGGCAGGGTGAGCAGGGCCCTGCGAAATTTCGCTGCCCAGGGCTCCGCGGCACTGCCCTGGGTCCCGCAGCACTCTCATCCGCCCCTGTGTGTAGACTCTATTTGGCAACACCTCAGGAAGAAAAATCCAAAGCTTCTGCCTGAACCTTAACCAAGAAAAGTCTGAATTGCTTTTTTTCATCTCCAAGGCATGCTGAGCCTAATGATGACAATGTAAATCTCAATGTTAACTGTTTCAATGCTGATCAAAACATACAGAAAACAAATTTACAAATTCTACTAGAAATAAGTTGGCATCATGAATGGTTGAAGCATGAGTTATAGACAGTACCATATTGTACCACCATAGTACCACCATAATGAGATCCAGTGACTGGCAGCCCAAGCAAACAGTTGCATCCTGTCTTTACAAGGAGGGTAGTTAATTATTGGACAATTTACATGGCGATGCAGTGAGTTCTCCATCCCTCCAAATCTTTAAATTGAAAACTAGCTCTCTTTGTCAAACATAGCTCAAACAGAAGTTGTGTTCTTGATATAGAAATTATTGATTAAGGTTCCGTGGCTCATATTATGCAGGAAGTAAGACTAGATGATCATCATAGACTTTGTCCTAATTCTATGAATTTTGTGTGACGGTCACTCCTACTTTGCTCCATGCTGGCTTGTCTCAGGTTTGGAAGACTGAATGACAGAAGAAATAAAGAACATTTTTCTTGGATTTTATTCCAGTTGTAACCAGGGGCGGATATAGGGCAGGGCGAACGGGACTGCTGCCCTGGGCCCCGTGCTTCAGAAAGCCCCGCGCATGCACCGTGGCGCCGCTGCGCATGCGCAGTGGCAAAGGGGGGGCCCTGCAGAATTATGCTGCCCGGGGCCCCGCAAAACAGTCATCTGGCAGCAGCCAAGGGGCCGGGTTCAATATCTAAGGGTTCCTTTTCATCCATATTACACAGAACCAGCTCGAGCTCCCACCCAGTAGCCTGGGAATTTCACATACCCTGGGGTGCCTCTGAGAGGCAATGCTTCCCCACTCGCAAACACAGAGTCTGAGCGTAGAAAAGAAACTTTTAATGAAAGAGGGAGAGAAGTCACATGGCATTAGCTTGGGAAAATACCACAACCAGAGTTCATACCCCCCACAAGTAACCATCCCAGCTCAAATGGATTGAGCAATGTCCTTTGCCTCTCAGTCTCACTAGTCCAACAATGTAAGGATCCCATTCACACACACAGACTTTCTCCGTATCCCGCTTCAAATGCCCCACTTACAGCTCTGTCCAGTCAGTGCGGACCCAGACACATCACCCTGATGACTCCACTCATTGGGCCTGAGGCAATGCCACCTTTGTGCTGCTCCTGTGGTCCATTTGCTCCTGCCAGCTGCCCCGCTGGCCGCCTGCTGCTGCTGCTACCAGCTGCCCGCTGGTCGCTCCCACCAGCTGTCCTGCTGGCCGCCTACTTCTGCTAGCTTCCCTGCTGGCTGCTGGGTCTGGCTCCAGGGCAGATTAGTGATTTCAGCTCTTAGCCACCATCTAGGCTAGCCAAAAGATTCCAGCTTCTACTGGAATAACGAAGAGATTCCTTATGAAATCTGCTTTAGGTCTATCCTTAGAACAGGGGGGAAAGAAGACAGGTTGAACCAGTATTACGGTTCTTGCTGGCTGAAGTCTCCCCTCCCCCATCTCTTCCACTTAAATCTGGCCTGATGGAGGATCAATTGATAGAATGGAATGTGAAGTATTGTAACTAATTTGGCTGTTGTGGGGTCACAAATCAAGCTACCCCTAAATGTAGGAATTGTAAAATATGACACCAGTGCTTGCAGGAGAGACACCATCATTGTAAAGGGTCTCAGATGAACAAGCCTCCCCCTTGGATTTACTTAACCACACTCTGGATTCCTTCCCCACTCCAGCATGAGCTGTACTTACATGTCAACAGTTGATTATCTTGCAGGGCTTAACAATTTGAGTGAGCATACCACACCCAGGGCTGCTTTTCCCTTCCAGCTGGCTGTATTACAAGCAGTCGTTCAGATCCTGCTTACACAGTGATCATGTGTAATATTGTGCCTGTTGCTGTGATGCTCACTTCTCAGATGTTCCTTGTAACCCGTCACAAATTCTCAGGGTAGAAAAAGGACAAATGCTGATAGGCAGATTAAGCAAATATGGTGAAGCAGCACGTGCCTGTCAGTGACAAACTGGGAGGGAATCAATGGTGGTGGTGTCAGGCAGCCGCTCTCTATGCGGCTAATGATCAGGTGTAGAGTGGGCTGAGAATACTTGCTAACAACATCTGAAGCTCCTGTTCTAAATCTAGTCTTTGTCGTGGAATGAGGACGTGATCTCTTCCCTGTGCAAAACCAGCATTGACAGAGGGACATCAGCATCTGGAGAAGTTACCTTGGGCTTCAGTGTCCAGGATTCCCTGCTATGGGCAGCCGGGAAGCAAAGACCCAGGACACTTTGCAGGTCCATGGAGGGGGTAAGAGAGTTTTTCTTTCAGATCCTGCTCTTCTTAGTCTTTTGTGTTGCGGGTCTCCCCAGATCTGCCAGGTAATTGGGTGACTACTTCACCCAAGCACTGGATGCTTCTTAGATTCCCAGTTGACTTCTTTGGTTTTGGTTAGTGGTTTACATTTGCTTATGGTGGAATCTGATTTTTTTGGAGTAACTGCAACTTTGGTGGAAGAGGACACATTTTGTCTGCACTTCTCCCTCCCCTACCTTTGTTGTTTTTGTAACTAAATTTTGCACATCAGAAAGACTCAGCACTGCTAAGATCACTTTCTGGCTTTTTTTTGCCATTCATGTTCATATCTCTCTCACTTTTGAAATTGACTCGTATCGTTCCATTCTGGGGTAAGTGGCTTTTTGTTTCTTTGGGAAGGCGAGCTGAAGGGACCAGGAGCTTTTTGTCTATTTAGTAAAGGCTATGAAGAGATGAACTCGAAAGGATCTTGCTGGCCTTATTCTTAAGCTAATAGCATCCTTAGTCAAATAATGGAAAACCTTACTAGTGGGGCCTAAAGACAGTCTTGTTAAATAACTAACCTAATGCACCTTGGAAAAAGATTTTCTGGGAACTGTCTTCTGGCCTCAAACTTACTCTAGAATGCAGAATGATAGGAATATTTAAGACATTCACATGGAGGAGTGGAGGAAAAAAAACAGTAAATGTTTTAAATACTATATTTTGCAAAGCTTCTTTTGAAGGTTGCCAAGAGCTGGCAGATGACCTGCAGGTGTCTTTCTTTATTAGTAAGCTGGTTGTTTCTCCATCTCTGGGCTGTAAAACAAAAGGTATGGGACAGAATAAGTACAGCTTTTTTAAAACCACACTTAATTATCATAATACCGTGTAGACAAAAGACTACAACGTTATATACTAGAAGTTGTCAGTTTACTTAAAGATACCCTGGGCCCTAATTAGGCAGATTGTGGGCAGTTCTCACTCCTACAAGTAGTCCAATAGCTGAGTGAGTAAAGGTGACAGTGTCCAATCCTTTTGTTCTTGAAGTTGCAAACTTCAGCTGGTCTGGAAAGACATTGGGACTCTCAGCCTCTTGCACCCAGAGTCCCTTTAGCTTCTATTTGTATCCTCAGCTTGCAGGATCGAGGAGGAAGCTTCACTTGTAAAATGATACAGGAATACATGCAGAAGAAAATGATAGGTTTAAGTAACCTTTTCCTGAACCATAAGCTTAGGTCACTAATTCCAAATTCCTAGAGGGCTCATCTCTTGTAAATAGACAGCTTGCAATTTGTGTCCCAGTTTATCAGAACCTAATACAAATATTTTTAATTCAAGAAAATGGCAGACCAGAAGTTCCCGCTGAAGAGTCGAGAAGGCTTACCAGAGATCAGCTCTTCACAATGGCAGCAACAGCTTGTTTGAACTTCAGTTCAATGAGTTGCTATTCAATCTTGGGACCCTTTTTTCCAAGAGAGGTAAATCAGCTTAGCAAACTATTCTTCAAATTGCCTGTATAGTATGTAGATTTCTATTTTTTTAAAATAAGTAACTTTAAATGTTCTAATTATATTTTTTGTACATGGTGGCATCAGTCATAGAGTGTACATGTAAGTTCAGGCCCCTATTGTGCTAGGTGCTGTAAGAGAGAGTTCTTGTCCCAATGAATCTACAGCCTATTTTAGATGAGGCAGCCAAACTTTGAAGTGATTTGCCAAAGGTCACATAGAAGGTCTGTAGGAGAACAAAGAACAAAACCCAAGTCTCTTGGGGTATGTCTACACTACAAAGTTAAATCGAACTAACAGCCGTTAGTTCGAATTAACTTTCATAGGCGCTACACAGGCAAATCGCTAGTTCGAACTTAATTCGAACTAGCGGAGCGCTTAATTTGAACTAGGTAAACCTCATTCTACGAGGACTAACGCCTAGTTCGAATTAAGTAGTTCGAATTAAGGGCTGTGTAGCCACTTAATTCGATCTACAGGCAGTCCCTGACTTACGGCGGATCCACACTTACGAACGGGGCTTTTCTCGCCCCAGAGCTCACGGGCGGCGGGTCGCCACCCGTGACTTCCGGGGCGAGAAAAGCTTCTCCTGGTCTCCCTGGTCTGCTGGGGGGGTCAAGCAAAGCCGCTGGACCCCCCCCCCAGCAGACCAGGGACACCCGAGCAAAGCCGCCGCCTGGGCGGCTTTGCTCCCGGGAAACGAGTAAAGCCGCCCAGGCAGCGGCTTTGGTCGGGTGTCCTTGGTCTGCTGGGGGGGTCCAGCGGCTTTGCTGGACCCCCCCAGCAGACTAGGGGAACAGAAGCAAAGCCGCGGAGCACGCCCGCAGCGGGACAGCCCAAGCGCGCCCGGGCTGTCCTACTGCGGGCGTGCTCCAAGGCTTTGCTCCCTGTCTCCCTTCAGACCAGGGAGACAGAGAGCAAAGCCTTGGAGCACGGCCACAGGGGGACAGCTCAAGCACGCCCGGGCTGTCCCGCTGCGGGCGTGCTCCACGACTTTGCTCTCCGTCTCCCTGGTCTGCAGGGAGATGGAGAGCAAAGCCGCGGAGCACGCCCGCAGCGGGACAGCCCAGGCGCGCTTGAGCTGTCCCCCTGCAGGCGTGCTCCAAGGCTTTGCTCCCCGTCTCCCAGCAGACCAGGAAGATGGGGAGCAAAGCCTCGGAGCACGCCAGCAGTGGGACAGCCGCGGTGCGCCTGGACTGTCCCGCTGCCCGCATGCTCTGCGGCTTTGCTCCGGGTCTCCCAGGTCAGCAGACCAGGGAGACGGAGCAAAGCCGTGGAGGACTTGGGCGGTCCCGCCACCCCCGTCTCCCTGGTCTTCTGGGAGGAGGGGTGCAGCTAGTGCCTCCCCCCCCCCCAGCAGACCAGGCTTTTCTTGCCTACCCGCGAGTAGCTGGGGGCTGCCGGCTTGGTCCCGCAACGCCGCTCCGGACCAATCGGGCAGCACCCCAGCTGCTCTGCCCCAGGCGTCCTGATTCAGCCACTACTGGTCAGTTTCAGCAGTGGCTGAATCAGGACGCCTAGGGCAGAGCAGCTGGGGTGCTGCTGGGTTGCTCCAGTAGCGCGGCTCCTCCACCAGCTGCTCTGCCCCAGGCGTCCCCAAGTCAGCCGCTGCTGAAACTGATCAGCGGCTGACTACAGGAAGCCCGAGGCAGAGTTGGTCTGCCCCAGGCTTCCTGGAATCAGCCGCTGATCAGTTTCAGCAGCAGTTGACTTGGGGACGCCTGGGTTTCTTAAGTTGAATCTGTATGTAAGTCAGACCTGGCATCCAGATTCAGCCGCGGTTGAAACTGATCAGTTTCAGCTGCGGCTGATGCCAGTTCCGACTTACATACAGATTCAACTTAAGAACAAACCTACAGTCCCTATCTTGTACGTAACCCGGGGACTGCCTGTACTGGGAGGCTAGCCCTCCCCAGCTTTCCCTGGTGGCCACTCTGGGAACCACCAGGGAAACTCGTCTGCTCCCCTCCCGGCCCTGGAGCCGTTAAAGGGGCACGGTCTGGCTACGGTGCCCGTGCCAGGTACAAGCCTGCCAGCACCCAGCCAGCAGACCCTGCACCTGGCACGGCACGAACCAGCCACCCGCTGCCACCCAGCCCTCTGCCTCTTCCCGGGACAAGGCTGGTGGCCTGCCCAGGTCCACAAGAGGCGGGCGCCCACCTGGTCTAGTGCGGAGATCGTAACTTCATCCACGACCTCCGCACTAGGCACAGGAAAGTGGCCGTCTAGGGCAGGATAGCTGCCAGCCTGGCCACCCAGGAGCAGGTTTGCATGAAAATCAGGGTGGTCAACTGAGACCCCCGACCCTGAGCTTAGAATGGCCGTACTGGGTCAGACCAAAGTCCATCTAGCCCAGTAGCCTGTCTGCCGACAGCGGCCAACAATAGGGACTCTGGAGGGGATGGACCGAAGACAATAACCAAGCCATTTGTCTCGTGCCAGCCATCTCCAGTCTGCCACAAACAGAGGCCAAGGACACCATTTCTGTCCCCTGGCTAATACCACTCAATGGACTCAACCTCCATGAATTTATCTAACTTCTCTTTAAACTCTGTTCTAGTTCTAGCCTTCACAGCCTCCTGCAGCAAGGGGTTCCACAGGTTGACTATTTGCTTTGTGAAGAAGAACTTTCTGTTATTAGTTTGAAGCCTGCTACCCATTCATTTCATCTGGTGTCCTCTAGTCCTTCTATTATGGGAACTAATAAGAATTTTTCTTTATGCATCCTCTCCACACCACTCGTGATTTTATAGACCTCTATCATATCCCCTCTCAGCCTGAGAACTGTCTGTCTGGGATGGGGGTCGGGTCCCTTTAAGCACAGTCCTCCGCTAGCCTGAGGCAGAAGCTCCACGCTCTAAGTCCTAATCTGATGCCCTGCCGGCACTGCTTCCGGCCATCCTTAACCCCGGTTCAGGGTCCACTCAATGTGGACATGCTAGTTCAAATTAGCAAAATGCTAATTCGAACTAGTTTTTAGGTCTAGATGCGTTAGTTCGAATTAGCTTAGTTCAAATTAGTGTAGACATACCCTTGACTACCATTCTAGTGCTCTATCCCCTGACCACTCCACTCCCCTCACTTCTTCCACTGCCTAACCCAGAGGTGTCCAAACTTTTTTCAACGAGGGCCAGATTTGATGAAGTGAACATGCGTGAGGGCCGGCCATTTTGCCTGACATTCTTTGAACCATTAAAATTAAATGCAAATTAACTATTTTATGCAAAGTTTATTGCAAACAGCATACTTTTCATTTCGTCACATGGATGACAAATCTAAACAGGTGTTAAATCACTCTGCCTTTCATATCTGAAGGCCAGATGAAAAAAAAAATCCAGGAAGCTGAAATATATGTCAGGAACATTGTAAAGTACATTACATATTATTGGTAATAAAGGTTGTCTGTCAACTTTTAAGTTCAAAAAATATGAACAGGAACATAACACCAAGTATACATGTTGTGTCCAAATATATTTATAACTGATTTAGACCAACTGACATTAACTGAGATTTTACAATGTATTCATCTTAATACATATGGATTCGTTGGGGGCCATAAAAGATAGATATTGCCAAATTACCTGGGGGGCCGTATTAAACCAGAACACGGGCCGCAATTGGCCCGCGGGCCGGACTTTGGACATGCCTGGCCTAACCCATCCACTTATGACTTCCCTCTCAGTCTTCCCCAGGCTAAAGTTTGGTGGGCTGGCACATAGCAAAGGTAGTTTTCCTATCACTTTAAATTGCGCAGACTTTGTGTGCAAGTTAAGAAAAATGAATGTAGAGCTCTATGCCACTTCAGAATGATCTTTTTATCAGAGCAAATTCATTGTCAGAGAGAGCAGGAGGAATGTCCTGGTCTGTTGGCCAGATCATCCCCACTTGGGGCAATATCTACAGGAGAGGGCTAAAGATTTTTCTCCTTGAACATTCCATTGTTTCACCCATCTATTTCATGGAATGATCGTCAAGGCTTGCCCCCGAAATGTTGCATAGCCACCATGATGTGAGACTAGTTCTCTGTGCAGAGGCCTTTTACCTCTGTTCCAGTGTTGGAACCACCCTCTGATTTCCCCACACACACATCCACCCCCGCACTGCGGCCCCAGTGGAAAAGAAAGGTAGAGTGACAGAATGCATTGGCTCTTCCCAGATAATTTCTGTAAGGTCACTGGACAGATGTTGTCATCTTTCTCCTGCCCAGTTCACACACCCTTTCCTGCAAGCATTTCAAATTTGCAGGGTGTACTCTGTGACATTCTGGGATGTGAGGTAGGTGAACTATGCTGGGGAGACAGCAGATTCTGTGCATACAAGACAATGGATGTGGCCCCTCTCTGCAAGGGCCTACTAGCTGACCTGTTGTAGGCAAGGCCAACTCGACCAATATGCAGCCATGTAGGTGCCATGAAATTAGGGGCATCAAATTGGGAATTGTGGTGCCCATGCAGCTGCATGATGTGTATGCTATCTCAATGGCTCTGGAGGCCAGCCCCAACCCCTGGCTAGTCCATCCTGCACCCAGCAGAGTTTTCCCTAGGGGGATGCAGGGTCTAGGACATCCATGCCCCTGCTCCACCATGCCCTGTCTCTTCCTACCCCGCTCTGCACTGCCCCCATTTCACTCTTTTCCCCATGCCTCCTTCCCTGAGCGACATGCCTAGGTTATTAGCAGGAGGCCTGGCCATGGCGGCAGGGGGTCAGGCCCTGCCCTGCACTCACCAGCAGTGGCAAGGGGGAAGTAGAGTGCCTGGCTCCAGCCTGCTCCACACCACTGTCTCCCTAGTGCATCGCTTTGCTTCTTAACACCACCGGTGAGTGGGTGTGTGGGGCGGTTCCTCCTCTCCCCAAAATGCTCTTTCCTGACTGAGCTGGGGGAGTGGAACATGCAGGGGCCAGTTGCTTAGCTTCCTACTGCTTCCAGTGAGTGCAGGTGTGGGCCCAGCCCCTGCTGTCTCCTGCCCTGCTCTTGCCCCGCACAGCTCCTGCCCCTGCAGCCCTGAGCACAGCACCTTCCACCTACCTGAAGAGGGGGCAGCCCCCGGAGAGAGCTGCCTGGGG
Source organism: Pelodiscus sinensis (assembly GCF_049634645.1). Lineage (NCBI taxonomy): Eukaryota > Metazoa > Chordata > Testudines > Trionychidae > Pelodiscus > Pelodiscus sinensis. The sequence goes on along the minus strand of NC_134713.1, from coordinate 94,790,954 downwards.
CGCCAAAAATTCTAGGGATGGACTTGTCTGCAGACTTACTGCTGAATCTCCCACTCTTCTTTTGAAGTATTTGCCAGAATGGTCATAAAGCATTTAAAGAAGAGTAAAGATATGAGACTTGATTAGGAAGCATTTTAACCCAATGCTAACATTTTTCTTAGTGTACAATGGTCTCTCTCTCTCTCTCTCTTTTTTCTTTCTTTGTTTCCTTTCACAGGCAGAGAAAAAGGGAGCCAGTGATACAGTTGTTGGACTTATTTTTGGATGCTTTGCTGTATCCTATTTCTTGACTTCTTTAATATTAGGCAATTATGTAAGTATTTTTGTAGTTTTCAGTACTGACTTAATTATGGAACAGAACCTAACAACCTCACACAGGGTATGTCTAGACTACATGGCTCCGTCGACGGAGCCATGTAGATTTGTTTTTTTGGCAAAGGCAAATGAAGCCGCGATTTAAATGATCGCGGCTTCATTTAAATTTACATGGCTGCTGCACTGTGCCGACAAACAGCTGATCAGCTGTTTGTCCGCTCAGTGCGCTAGTCTGGACGCTCCCCTGCCAACATCAAAGCCCTTTGTCGGCAGCCCCGGTAAACCTCATCCCACAAGGAATAACGGGGCTGCTGACAAAGGGCTTTGATGTCGGCAGGGGAATATCCAGACTAGCACGCTGAGCGGACAAACAGCTGATCAGCTGTTTGTCGGCTCAGCGCGGCAGCCATGTAAATTTAAATGAAGCTGCGATCATTGAAATCATGGCTTCATTTGCCTTTGCCTACAACCCTAATCTACATGGCTCCATCCATGGAGACACAGCCTCAGAGCCTGGCCCAGGTTAAATATGTAAGTTTGCTCTGTTAAGCAAGATAAAAGATACAGGTGTTTAGTGGTTAGGGAAAATTAATTACGGGCATTCTGAGATTCACTCCATCTAGAAAACATATTTAGTTTGTCTTCCTATTTTCCAGTTACTTTTACAGGCATCTGTGCTCCTCCTTTCAGGAAGAGCCTGGACACTTGTAAATTCAACTAGAAACAAGGAAGATGTCCAGCAGCATGAGACCATGCTGCTGTGCTGACCATCAGCAAGTGCTCCACAGACTACAGTAGAGAAGCTGCTGTTTGAACAGAAGACAGGTTTCTCTCTGACTGAACATTCCGTCTCTGGTTAGAACTGATAGTTTTTTGTGGGATTCTCACAGGCAGACCATCAAAGAGGAAAGGCCAAAATTATGGCCAGACCATGCTGTGATCAGAAAGAAAGTGGATATAAAAACTTTTTTGATGTCTTTTTTTAATTGCAATTTTGCTTGTGTATTCACTAATAGCATTCAAAGATTTGAGTAACACTTTTTTTAATCAACTCCCTTTTTGGCCTTTGCTGAAGCAATTGCTATCTGACCAGCCAGTGGGGATAAGAGCATAAACATGGCCATACTGGGTCAGACCAAAGGTCTGTCTAGCCCAGTATCCTGTCTGCTGACAGTGGCCAATACCAGATGTCCCAGAGAGAAGGATCACAAAAGGTAATCCTCATGTGGTCCCTCCCCTGTCACCCACCTCCAGAGAAACAAAGGCTAGGGCCACCATTCCTACCTATCCTGGCTAATAGCCATTGTTGGACCTAACCTCCATGAATCTATCTAGCTCTTTTTTGATCCCTGTTAAGTTCTAGCCTTCACCGCATCTTCTGGCAAGGAGTTCCACAGGGTGACCGTGCGCTGAGTGAAGAAAAACTTATTTTTGTTTGTTTTAAACCTATGGAACTAAACCATGCAAGAAAACATTTTTAGAACTAGAAAATGTCTTCTAGGTTCCTACCCTAACTTAAAAGTGGCTATCAAATAGTGTAGTGTAGATGCTGCTTTAAGGCTCTAGCTACACTTTTGTAGTGTTAAAAATAATTTTTTTTGTCTTTCGCCGTCTCGTGGGGGGAAAAATATTAAAATCTTTTCAAGGAAGGCTGAATTAGACCTTTAGGCTACATCTACACTGCAGGTTTCTTGCGCAATAAGACTTTTGCACAAGAGTTTTTGTGCAAGAACTTTTTGCACAAGAACACGTCCACACCTCAAAGCGCATTGCTAAAGTGATGTGCTTTTGTGCAAGAGAATGTCCACACTGCATGGATGCTCTTGCGCAAGAAAGCTCTGATTGCCATTCACAGAATGGCCATCAGAGCACCTGTGCTTTTTATGATAGGGGTTTCTTGCGCAAGAAACCCCTCTGGAGTGTCCACACTTGCCTTTGTGTGCAATAGCTGTTGCGGAAAAGGGAGTTATGCCTCATAGAAGGAGGTTTACCTACACCGGCAAAAGCCCTCTATTCTGCTGTTTTACTGCTAGTTTACTTGTGCATTTGATGTGTGAACGCTCTTCAGGTTTTTGCGCAAAAACGGTGGGTTTTGTGAAAAACCTTGCAGTGTAGACATAGCCTTAGTGTTTCCAGTGGAACAATCCCTTTTCTGTCTACAAGAAAAGAATAAACCCCTTATAACACACCTTTAATCTAAAGAGGAAAAAGGGGGCATCCAGTTTTTTTTTCTCTGCATTACTAATATATTTACACTGCTGCATTAGTGTTCCTCCTGGACAGCTCTAATTTTACCCTATTTCTTGCTACGTTTCATCACGCTACATCAGGGTGGGCAATAAAATGGAGGCAGTTTACCAGAGTTAGCTCTTGGTGGGCCGCGGCCACTGCACCTCCAGAGGTATGGGTGATCCTGCGAAGGTGCAGGTAAATATGGTGACATGGGGGCCATCAAGGTTAATGCTGGCAGACCAGATCTGGCCTGCGGGCCAGTATTTGCCTACCCCTGCTCTACATCCTCCTTTCTCTGTTCAGCTATCTCCCCCATGTAAATTAGACCCTACCAGGTGTTTTCACACCGAGCTGAATATATTCCTCTTGCTGAGCCAGAAGGCTGCCTCACAGCTAGCTTTGGCTGGAGTTGTAGTCTTTATGTGTCTTGGCAGTAGATAAGAGTACGTATGACTTCTCACCTGCCAGGTAAGCAGGTGGGGACTATGGAGCAACTGAGTGGCCTTCAAGGAAGCTCTGTTCTGTGAAACACACAATTTCATTTCTAATTGAAGAGACCTGTGGATAGCCTGTAGCAGTGATTGGCCATCCCAGAAATTCACTGACACAGGAAAAATCCTGGCTTCAGTGAAAGATGCTACCATACAGGCACTGTTTCTCAAGCCCCAAACAATCCAAAAAAATTGGCATATGCCCTCATGCTGGGGTAGGCTGTAGAATGCAATTAGAAGCCCCACAGAGTTGTATTATTGACCTGGCTGTCAGCAGGGTCTCTAGCTGTCCATTTCCTAGTTGGTAGAGTCTGTAGAGAAAGCAGGCCTTGCTGTCCAATCTATGACAGTTGTGAGAATGAGAGAAGTAAAGTGTGTTTTCTGCCTCAGAGGTGGTCACTAGCTTCTTTTAAGCCAGAGGCACGGGGAGCAAAGCAGCAGCGGCGGCGGCGGGGTGCCGTGCCTCCGCCGCTGCTGCTGCTTTGCTCCTGGTGCCTCTGGTCTGCTGGGGACCGCCTCCCCAGCTTTGCTCCAGGTGTCCCTGGTCTGCTGGACACAGTCCCCAGCAGACCAGGGGCACCCGGAGCAGCTTTTCTCACCCCGGAGGTCGAGGTGGCGGGACCACTGCGCTCTGGGCGGTCCCGCTGCCTGCGAGCTCCAGGGCGAGAAAGCCCCATTCGTAAGTGCGGATCCAACATAAGTCGGATCCGCGTAACTCGGGGACTGCCTGTACTTGCTTTCCCACTCATCCTTGTTACCTCTGTGTCAGAGGCAGCAAGGTGGGGTGTGTGTGGGGGGGAGGGAGCAACAACCAATGTTGGAGGAAGCCAGCTTAAAAGCCTCAGAGGCGTGGGACTCCGCCACCACTGCCGCTTTGCTCCCGGTGCCTCTGGTCTGCTGGGGACTGTCTCCAGCAGACCAGGGACACCTGGAGCAAAGCCGGGAGGCAGAGGGGTCCCGCGCCTCTGAGGCCTTGCCAGAGCAAAGCCTCAGAGGCGTGGCACCCCGCCGCCGCTGCGGCTTTGCTCCCCGTGTCCCTGGTCTGCTGGGGGGGGGGGGGGCACAGCTAGTGCCCCCCCCCCCCAGCAGACCAGGGAGACGTGGAACAAAGCCCCCGGCCTGTGGTAGAGCAGGTGAGGTGCTGCCGGTTGGTCCCGCAGCACCGCTCCTTGGCGCTACTGGACCAACCCGGCAGCACCCCAGCTGCTCTGCCCCAGGAGTCCTGATTCAGCCGCTGCTGATCAGTTTCAGCAGCGGCTGAATCAGGACACCTGGGGCAGAGCACCTGGGGTGCTGCTGGGTTGGTCCAGTAGCGCCGAGGAGCGGCGGCGCTACTGGACCAACCCACAGCACCCCAGCTGCTCTGCTCCGGGCATCCCCAAGTCAGCCGCTGCTGAAACTGACCAGTGGCTGACTACAGGAAGCCCCTACCCCGGGGCTTCCTGGAGTCAGCTGCTGATCAGTTTCAGCAGCAGCTGACTTGGGCATGCCTGGGGTTCTAAAGTTGAATCTGTATGTAAGTCAGAACTGGCATCCAGATTCAGCCGCGGTTGAAACTGATCAGTTTCAGCAGCGGCTGAATCTGGACGCCAGTTCCGACTTACATACAGATTCAACTTAAGAACAAACCTACAGTCCCTATCTTGTACGTAACCCGGGGACTGCCTGTAGTCACTTGACCAGTTGCTCACATCCCTAGGGGTATGTCTACACTACCACCCTAGTTCGAACTGGGGTGGTAATGTAGGCAACCGGAGTTGCAAATGAAGCCCGGGATTTGAATTTCCCGGGCTTCATTTGCATAAAGCCGGGCGCCGCCATTTTTAAATGTCCGCTAGTGCGGATTCCATGCCACGCGGCTACACGTGGCACGGACTAGGTAGTTCGGACTAGGCTTCCTAGTTCGCACTCGCGGACATTTAAAAATAGCGGCGCCCGGCTTTATGCAAATGAAGCCCGGGAAATTCAAATCCCGGGCTTCATTTGCAACTCCGGTTGCCTACATTACCACCCTAGTTCGAACTAGGGTGGTAGTGTAGACATACCCTAGAACTTACCATTGGGGGAAACTAGCCATTTTTAGTTTGGTTACAAGCTAAATATGAGGAGGAGGGAGGGCAGAGGGGGGAGAGGGAGTCTGATTCTCCACCTTTGTTCTGTGTGTGTGTGTGTGTGTGTGTGTGTGTGTGTGTGTGTGTGTGTGTGTGTGTGTGTGTTTCTCCACAGTGCAATGTTCTGGTTTCATTATTCCTTAGGTAAGTTTCCTTGATTTAAAAATGGGCTTGAAATGATTAAAAGATAACCTTTATTCTTCACCAATTTCAGCTTGTACAAATTGGAGCCAAATTCATTTTTGTGGCGGGGATGTTTGTCTCAGGATGCATTACAATCCTGTTTGGGTGAGTGTTTTTTCTTGTATCTTAATTCTAGTGTTACACTTGTGTTCTAATCGTATGAAAACCAAATGCTCTTGCTGTTAAAACTGAGGGCTAGATGTTGACACATCTCAGCTCTGTTTCTGACCTAGAACCAGTGTCTTAACTTCTCCACCTTAGTTTTCCTCCTCTGAAAAGTGGGAGTAATACATCTCTAACTCCTGGCATTCTAAGGCTTGTTTAGTATTCGGAGACCCTTAGCTGGAACATGTCATATTTGCAATTTGCTATTCTAGTTATTGGAAAAACCTCAAGTGTAACAATAAAAACATACACGTTAGCTCAAAATAAGACTTCTAATGGTTTTAAATTCATTTGGGAATAGGAAGTTTAGTCCCTACAATTGCCAGGCAAAGGCACTGACTTGTGCAAAATATAGGCTTTACTACTAAAACGTATCTAGTCCCCACTGGATAGTTGTGAAATCAAGTCACTTTTGTGGGGATGCTGCTTGGCAAAACTATGAGGCACAGAGGAAAGCGCTGGAATTCTTCACCGGGGAGAAGAATCTGTGTTACTCCATTGGGGAGAAGAACCCAAAACAAAGGAAGGGGAAAGCTGGAGGAGGGCTAGAATAGGTGGCAGATGATAAAATTCTCCTTTAATCTGTCAGGCACTAGGGAGATGTCTTCACTACATTGTCAACCTCAGTCTATGGAACCCGAGTCTGCAGACTCAGTATTTTTAAGCCTGTGATTTTGCATCCACACTGCATAGTGAAGCCAAGCTTACAATTTCTGGACCTGAGTATCTCACCATGTTGATTGCATCCATACTGCACTACACTAACCCCAATAAATCCTTATTTTGGGGGCATATTCCAGGATTCCTATCACAGCCTCCTTCTGTAGCCATTCTAGGTCTTGTTTCATGTGATTTGTAGGAAAACTTGATTGTCCATCTTGCAGCACTTGACTGGAAGTTTATTCAGCCTGCTAACACTTCCAGATGAGTCATCTTCAGATCTATGCTGTCCTAGCAACTGGAGCCACAAACAAGGGTGAAGCACTTTTGGGGAGAACTTAATCCATCTTGCACTTTCCCTCCCATTTCAGGAAACTGTAGGGCAGCTATGAGATGCGTGTGGATATTTTGACAGTAATTTTTTTTTCTCCTACTGGAGGCACTTCTCAGAGAGAATATAGATGTAATACAGGCTCCAAATGGCAGATGACTCTTGCTATAGACACAGATTGGCGCTCCTGAAGCAGTGTTATTAGCTTAGACTGTTGGGAGCACATCATCATGCAGACCTGGGATGCTCAGCAGTGGCTCCAGAAATTTCACATGAGGAAGTGGATGTTTCTGGAACTTTGAGCGGCTTGCCCTGACACGTCAGCATTAAGACACATGTGAGGGAGGCCAGGCTGAACCAGAGCAAAGTTGCTATAACCATCTAGAAGAAGGCTACCCCGGCTGCAACAGGTCCATGACTATCCAGTTTGGTGTTGGCAAAAAAATTGGAGCTTTGCTGGTGGATGTTTGCGTGGCAATTGGAGCTGAGATTTATCCAAAAGAAATGGGCATAATGAAGTCCCTGAAATAACTGCTGATTCAAGTACTTCAAGATTAACTGCTTTCCAAAAAGCATCGGAGTCATGGATGGGGCTTAATTTACCTTGTTGTATTGTAATTGATATCAAAGTGTAGATTATCATTTTTACATTGCATATATTTATAAAAAAATAAACATTTTTCAATTTACCACCTGTCAGTACTGTTGTGCAATCTCTTTGAAAGTACAACCAATTTTTTTGTTACCTCTCTGCACTCAAACAGAATAATGCAGGCTCTGAAGTTTTACAAGTCCACTCAGTCCTATTTCTTGTTCAGCTAATTGCTAAGGTAAACAAGTTTGTTTACATTTCTGGGAGATAATTTGCCCCTTGTTTATAATATTACAAAAGTGACAGGCAAATGCCTGTTCTCATTTTCTTGACCACATGGCAAGGTATTTACATGCCAGATGTGCTAAATGTTCATATGCTTCTTCATTAAGGACATCTTCCATGCTGATGACACTCGTTTTATTTTTTTTAATGCATTAATTCAATTTGTGACTGAACTTCTTGGGGGAGAAATGTATGTTTCTGGCCTTGTTCTACCTGCATTTTTGCCATATATTCCATAGTGTAGCAATCTCAGATGTTGACCCAGCCTATGCTCATTTTATGAACACATTCACAACAAATTTGACAAAATGCAAATAAAGCACCAATGTGAGATTTCTAAAGATGGCTACAGCACTCAATCTAAGGCTTAAGAATCTGAAGTGCCTTCCAAAATCTGAGAGGAAGGAGTGGAGCATGCTTTCACGAGTGGCTCTTTTGAAACACTCCAACGTGAAAACGACAGAACCCAACCACCAAAAAAGACAATCAACCTTCTGGTGGCATCTAAGCTGATAATGAAAATGAACATGCATCAGTTCACATTGCTTTGGATTGTTATCGAGCAGAACCCATCGTCAGCATGGATGCACATCCCCTGGAATGGAGATTGAAGCACAAAGGGACATATGGATCTTTAGCATATCTGGACTATAAATATCTCATGATGCAAGCTACACAAGTACTATGCAAAAGCCTGTTTCCACTGTCAGGAGACATTGTTTACATTTGCAGGAGACAATGTTGCTGCCTTTTGTTTACAAACTTACAGTGATTGAACAAGCAGCAGAACAGAGTGAATTTGCAGGCTCTACAATTTTACATTGTTTTATTTTTAAATGCCCTTTTGTGAACTTAATTATATACTTCTAAGTTAAACTTTTGTTATGATAAACACTGTATTTCAGTCTCTAGTATTTTTCGGTCCACTCCAGTTGAAAATGTAAAAGGCATCAACAAATATTTTAATAAAAAGTGTTCAATTATTGCTTAATAGTGACATTTTTTAATCACTTGAACACTTTAAAATAGTGAACAATTGTGACACAGAGGCTCATTGGCGATTTGCTACTTTGTGTCAGTGACTGGACAGGTCTGGGGGGAAAAAAGTCATTACACCAAACAGGTTCCTGTCACAGTATTTGTCTTTAAAGAAGCTTGTGTGAGACATCAAATGAAAACTTATGCCATACTGGCCATCCTAAGCATTATGAGATCTATCTGCAGGTGGCATGCTCAACAAGCTGCTTGTACATACTGAATGTATAATAGGCAGGGTTGATAAACCAGTTTGTCTCAGCCAAAGGATATTGACTTACCTATATGCCAACGTTTCTGTGGGTGAAGAAACAAACCATCCCAATGTACAAAAAAGAATAGCAAATATGGCAGGCAATCAGCTTAGCTTAACAGAGAAACCTTCAATGAGCTTGAACACAAAAAGGAACTTACAAGAAGTGGAAACTTGGACAGATAACTAGGGAAGAGTATAAAATATTGCTTGGGCATGGAAGGGTGTAATCAGGAAGGCCAAGCACAACTGAAGTTGTAGCTAGCAAGGGATGTGAAGGGTAACAAGAAGGGTTTTCACAGGTATGTTAGCACGAAGATGATGATCCAGGAATGTGTGGGAACCTTATTGAATGGAGAAAGCAACCTAGTAACAGATGATGTGGGGAAAAACTGAAGTACACAATGCTTTTTTTGCTTCAGTTTTCATGGACAAGGTCACTCCCAGAATGCTGCACCAGGCAGCACAGTATGAAGAGGAGGTGAACAGTCCTCAGTAGTGAAAGGACAACTGGAAAAAGGCAAATGTGGTGCCCATCTTTTAAAAAGGGGAGGAGGAGGATCCAGGGAACAACAGTCTGGTCAGCCTCACCTCAGTCCCTGGAAAAATTATGGAGCAGGTCCTCAACTAATCCATTTTGAAACACTTGGAGGAGAGGAAGGAGATCAGAAACAGTCAACATGGATTCACATGCCTGAACAACCTAATTGCCTTCCATGGTGAGATAACTGGCTCAGTGGATGTGACATATTTTGACGTTTAGCAAAGCTTTTAATATGGCCTCCCACAGCATTCTTGCCAGCTAGTTAAAGAAGTATGGCTTGGATGAATGGATAGAGGAGATGGATAGCTTGCTGGCAAAATCATTGGGCTCAATGGATACTAATGGTAACCCTAACCTTCTATGATTCTATAAAGGGTTGCTTCTAGTTCCTGAGAACCAGGTGGATAATTCTGGGGGCAAAGGACTAAAAACACAGGCCCAGAGGATTAGGGGAGAATATTGGTGAGCTGTCCAGATACGAATCTGGGAAGCCAGAGTTGAGCTGCATCTTAGCTGCAGCAAAACGGCTGGAATCCAAGTCCCAGCAGCGTTCAGGCTCTGACCAACTTTCCCAATATCCTACACCTTTTCCCACTCAGGTCCTAGAACCGGGGGGTATGTCTAGACTACATGGCTCTGTCGGCAGAGCCATGTAAAGTAGTTTACTTGGCATAGTCAAAGACGAGGGGATTTAATGAGGTTTACCGGAGCGGTCGACAAAGGCTTCCCTTGCTGACTGTGCCGCATCTAGACTGCTGCGCTGTGCTGCATCAGCTGATCGTCGGCACAGCACGGTGGCCATTTTTATTTTAATGAAGCGGGGATTGTTTAAATCCCTGCTTCTTTGACTATGCCAAGTAAACTACTTTATATGGATCTGTTGACGGAGCCATGTAGTCTAGACATAGCCTAAGTCTGAGAGTGAATTGACCCAAGTCCAAATATGTGTATGTGGATGCTAAGGAAGGTCTGGGCTTAAGCCTGAGTCTTAGCATAGATTTATAATGCAGTGGAGACATACCTAGAGACACTGGAGCTTAATCTATCAAATATATACAAAAGCTAGAGCTCCCAAGAAAGACCTGGGGCAACACCTTCCACAGCATCTGAGAGTGAAAGTGGTTCTGAGCTTCTCACCAGGATGCTGTCCCTAGACTCTGATGGTGGGAAGCCTACTTTGGCACTGTGTTTCACTGTTTCAAGCTCTTTCTGTATATCATGTTACACACGGGATAGGTAGGTGAGAGTTATTCCTTTTTGACAGAGGGCAACTCTATTCTTTGACCTCTGGACCAGCTGTCTCTAGAAGACTTTTATATTTTATATTTGTATTTTAAGGATATTATCTTTTGATTTGGTTTGTTTGTTTGTTCTTTCAGTATGTTGGACAAAGCACCTGATGGACCAATATTCATTGGTTTGTGTTTTCTGGTTAGAGCGATGGATGCCATAGGCTTTGCTGCAGCAATGACAGCATCATTTTCTATTCTTGCAAAGTCTTTTCCCAATAATATAGCTACAGTAATGGTATGTACAGATGTACACGCTATAGCCAAATGGCCAGAATAAAAGTGTTTTAATGACTCACATACATCTTTATGCATTTTGCGTAGCAGACAGCCTCTGAAAAGTGTGTACTAGAAGCTCATCCAACTGAAAAAGCCTGACAAAAATCTCTAATTTGAATTAAAATGCTATATGCCTGAGGAATAGACATGATTCAGGTACAATACAAGTAAAAGCCTTTTTGTGGACACAGTTATATGAATATGAAGCTGATTTCTACCAGTGTAGTTAATCTCTTTTCTAATTGGAAATAGCAATATTTGTGAAAGAACTAGTGCAAGCAGTACATCTTTCTACTGTAGAAAATACTTGTGAGCTTTCTTGTCACTGTTCTATCACTTTGCAATGGATATTGTGGCTAACTACTCTTTTTTTTTCCAGGTAAATTTCTTGGTCTAAGTATAGGCTGATCAAAAGATGTAAGACTAGTCCATTTCTTTTGTCAAAGTCCCAATTTACTGGTCAAGTTCACCCCAGAGTAAATAATAATAATAATAATAATAATAATAATTAATTAATAATACATAAGTAGTAAATAGATTTCAGGGTCCATTAAAATATCTGGCAGTCTGGGTTTGGCCTGCAGACTGGCTATTGACTACCCCTGATGTAACTAATGGGGACTAATAGCATTATAAGAGGAGACTAAGTCCATATAGGCCTCCCTCATCCTATTCTTTGAGGTAGCATCTAATTAAACCACTAAACATACCCCTGGACTTCATTAGATGGTGGCAAGGGCAGAATTTAAGCAGTTGTATGTATGTAGAAAAGAGCTTTGACTTATGCCTTCTTTCACCCAATCATCAAAGAAGTGACTTGATGTATTGCAGTGTGCTTATTAAGTCCTCCCTTTCAGGTTCTGATGTAATTTTATAGTTGGGAAATGTAGTCTCTTTGTTACCGGCCTCTCTGCAGACATAATAGGTATATGGAACAGCAGTGGGGGTGTTTTGCCCAAGGAATCAGGTAAGCTAGGCAGTACTTGAGAGGTTAATACCGAAGAAGTAAGAACGGCACTTTGGTGCTGTGCTCTGTGTGCTGAAATAAGAGGATCAAATTGCTTTTATCTGGACAACTTTTCAGATTCCTTTGGTTGTCCTTGCATGTGAAGGTGGTTGTTGATAGATGTGATTAGTTTTAGCTCTTGATCAATGACAGAGCATCATGTCTATCTAATCGACCTTGTCATCTTGAATGACCTTCCTAGGAAGTGGTGTGCCTCCAGACTGTTGCTGAAGAATTCAAATACACCCAAAATTTGACATTTTTTTTCTCTCTTCTCCCCTCTTTAGGGAAGTCTTGAAACATTTACAGGGCTTGGACTGGTGCTGGGTCCACCAATAGGTGGCTTTTTGTATCAGTCCTTTGGCTATGAAGTCCCATTCATAGTGCTTGGATGTTTAGTGCTGCTGCTGGTGCCTCTGAACATGTACCTCTTACCAAAATACGGTAGGCTCTCTTCCTTCCACTTTCTCCAATTAATATTTCAAATTTGAGATGATGCATACACTAATACAATATTTTGATTCTTTTTGTATATAGTAAAGCATAACTAAAAATCTTAGATGCATATTGCTTGGTATTAGTGATGTGAGGTGAGAATATTCTCTGGAGAATATTCTCCAAGAGCAAGAATATTTGGAAAATATTCTCAAAAAGATTATTTCCCAGGAATTTTTGAGAATTTTCTAATTTTTCATTTCCTCTTGAAATAATATACCGTATTCAACTTTTAGAACACCCTGAATGTTAAAGAGTATTCTTGATAGCTGCAGTGGCACAGGAGCCAGCAAACAGAGCTGCAAACATGGGGAGTTTGAGTGGGAGTTCTGTTGGAGGAAAAGTTTGCATTTGGATTTGGATTTGTATTGTTTGTATGTATGTGTAGAGGCTTGTAGGGGCAGTGTGTTGGGAGTCAAGCTGAGCCCTGATTAGAGGGTGGGGCTTCACTGATTAGGGGTCCTATAAAAGTGGCCTTCTAGTCAGGCAGCTGCACAGGAGCCAGCAAACGGAACTGTAAACAGGGGAGTTTGAGTGGGAGTTTGTAAAGGGAGTTTGGATACTGGGACTTGTTTGGGGTTTGTTTTTGCTGTGGAGGGGGTATTTTGGTTTGTTTTTGTGTTCTCCGGACTAATAGGATTTTGGTGAGAAAGTAGTTAAAACACAGAGGCAGTAGTGGCCATGGCCCAAGTAGTAGAAAACACAAGAAGGATGATTGGATGTGGTAGCTGCGGTATGTACATGATTCTGGAGGGGGTACCTGAAAGGAGTTTTGTTTGCATGAAGTGCCGCCTGATAGAGCTGATAGAATAAAAGATCCGAGGACTGGAGATGCAGGTGGAAACTCTGGTCGAGTTTAGAAGGGGGTTTGAATAGATGATGAAGCAAAGACATGACATGGCTGAAGGGGAAAATTTAGATATGCAGATGGAAACAGGATCAAGGGCCTCAGAGGGGGGACTGCTGGGCAAAGAAAATGGACAGTGGAAGCATGTGACTAAGAGAACCAGGTAGAGGAAAAAATGGGGCAGTGAAGGAAAAATAGAGCTCAAGAACAGGTATGTGGAGTTGGAGAATGAAGAAGGGGTACAGCAGGTAGATAAGGAAGATGGAAGGGTAAGGAAGAAGAGAAGAGTGGCTAGTCCCATAGATAAAGGGGAAGAGTTAATGGAGACAACACCAATAATGAACATCAGGAGGATACAGGATGGGTTGAAGAGGATTACAAGGGAAAACAGGAATGGAAAGGACTTGCAGCCAGAGGAAGCAAGAGATAGACCGTAGAATCGCACTGTCACCAGGAAAAGGCAGGTCTACGTGATTGGGGACTCCTTATTGAGAAGAATAGATAGCCCTGTAACCAGAGCTGATCCAGAGAATAGAAAGATGTGCTGTCTGACAGGTGCTAAGATACAGGATGTGGAACTGAGGTTGAAGAGGATTATTAAGGGAGCAGGAAAGAATCCATTGATCATCCTTCATGTAGGAACAAATGATACGGCTAGATTCTCGCTGGAACGAATTAAGGGAGACTATTCCAGGCTGGGGAGGACGCTCAAGGAAATTGAGGCACAGGTGATCTTTAGTGGGATTCTGCCTGTTCCTAGAGAAGGGCGACTAAGATGTGACAGGATTATGATGATCAATAGATGGCTTAGGCAGTGGTGCTATAAGGAGTGCTTTGGGATGTATGGTCACTGGGAGGCATTTATGGACAGAGGACTGTTCTCTTGGGATGGACTTCACCTAAGTAGGGAGGGAAATAGATTTCTAGGATGGAGGCTGGCTCAACTGATTAAGAGAGCTTTAAACTAGGAATTTGAGGGAGACAGTTGGGAGATGTCCAGGTAATCTCTAAGCCAGATTTTAACACTGAGAGGGAGGAAAACAAAGTAAGAAAGGATATAGCTGGGGATAGGAGAATGTACAAGAGGAAGGGTAGGGTGGATACTAGTCTAATAAGTCATATTGGAGGTACAACGTCCATGCCAAATTGGGTAAAGAATGTGAGTGAGGCCAAACAGCAAAAATTAAGATGTTTGTACACTAATGCGAGGAGCCTAGGTAACAAAATGGAGGAACTAGAGCTATCAGTCCAGGAAATGAAACCAGATATTATAGGAATAACAGAAACATGGTAGGCCTGTTAGTTTGACATCTGTAGTATGCAAGATTTTGGAAAAAAATGTGAAGGAGAAAGTACTTAGAGATATTGAGATTAATGGCAATTGGGACAAATTACAACATGGTTTTACAAAAGATAGATCATGCCAAACCACCTGATCTCCTTTTTTGAGAAAGTAACAGGTTTTTTAGATAGGAAATGCAGTGGATCTAATTTACCTCAACTTTAGTAAGGCATTTGATACAGTAACACATGGGGAATTATTGGTTAAATTGGAAAAGATAGGGATTAATATGAAAGTTGAGAGGTGGATAAGCAACTGGTTAAAGGGGAGACTACAGCGGGTCATACTGAAAAGTGAACTGTCAGGTTGGAGGAAGGTTACTAGCGGAGTTCCTCAGGGATCAGTTTGGGGCCAATTTTATTTAATCTTTTTATTGCTGACCTTGGCACCCAAAGTGGAAGTGTCCTGATAAAATTTGCGGATGACACAAAATTGGGAGGTATTGACAATTCAGAAAAGGATCGGGATATCATACAGGAAGATCTGGATGACCTTGTAAATTGGAGTGATAGCAATAGGATGAAATTTAATAGTGAGAAGTGTAAGGTTATGCATTTAGGGATTAATAACAAGAATTTTAGTTATAAGCTGGGGACACATCAGTTGGAAGTAACGGAGGAGGAGAAGGACCTTGGAGTCCTGGTTGATTATAGGATGACTATGAGCCGCCATTGTGACATGGCGATGAAAAAGGCTAATACAGTCTTGGGATGTATTAGGCGAGGTATTTCCAGTAGGGATAAGGAGGTGGAATGAGGAGTAACGGTAGTTCGGAATAGGAAGCCTAGTCCGAACTACCTAGTTCGTGCCACGTGTAGCCGCGGGGCACGGAGTCCAAACTAGTGGACATTTAAAAATGGTGGCGCCCGGCAACATGCAAATGAAGCCCAGGAAATTCAAATCCCGGGCTTCATTTGCAACTCCGGTTGACTACAGTACCACCCTAGTTCGAACTAGGGTGGTAGTGTAGACATACCCTTGGAGTTTAGTATCCTGTTCCAGTATAGGCTGTAGTTTATTGATAATGTGTTGGACAGGTTTAAGTTGGGGGCTGTAGGTGCTGACAAGTGGTGTTCTATTGTTGGTTTTCTTGGGTCTGTCTTGAAGTAGATGGTTTCTAGGTATTCGTCTGGCTCTTTAAATTTGATTTTTTATTTCTCTGGGTGGGTAGTTGAGGTTTATAAATGCTTGGTAGAGATCATGAAGTTTTGGGTCAGTAAATGATCAGTTGCCTTTGCTAAATAGTCTTTTTAAGCTACTTGGAGGCTTACAGTACAGAGGATAAAGGGATTAATATGTATTCGATATAGTTAACACATGGAAGAGAATCCAGCTGCATGCAGTACTTTGAACTCTGATACACTTTGGAGAAAAGATAGCTAGAAGGTATTTATCCATATAATGTGAACAGCCTAATATTAAAAGGTAGTCATTACCAATTAGTGCAGGATAAAACTAATGGAACAGTGCAGGTGTATTAACTTTGAAGGGTAGGAGGAACTACATGGCTAAACACTCAGGCTGTGTCTACACTGGCCTCCCTTTCAAGTAAGAATAAATAAGAGATCCTCTGGAAAAGGCTTTATTTTCCGGAGAATCACGTCTAGACTGACGCTTTTCTCCGGCTTATCTTCAAGCCGGAAAAAAGCGGCAGCCATGTTAATGCAAATACCGCGGGGGATATTTAACTCCCCCGCGGATTTGCCTATTCCAAAGTGCTACATTAGCATCCCTTTTCCGAAAGGGAGGCCAGTGTAGACACAGCCTCAAAGTTTTATAGAAAACCCACAAGGAAGAGAATAGTAACTATAACAAATTACAGGAGAGGAAACATGATAAATATAAATCTACTTACTACCCCTAGATGAGGTGTAACGGTTAACCACTTGTCTATCTGAAAGATGTTTATAGCTTAGATATCAGTGCTCCGAATTAGTATTAGTTTGGAATTTTGCTATATGGAACTCATTATACAGTTGTTACAGGCTCTGATCCTGTAGATCATATGCATATCAGTAGCAGTTGTGTACACATTGAGAACATGCACATATTGAAGTTCAAGCAGGAGCAGAGCAATGGAACATAATAAAAAGACATCACAATGATGCCTGGAAAGTTAAAGTTCATAGCCAAGGTGCAGGAAGCTTGATCAGATTTGGTTTGACAACTGACAGTCTTTTGTTTTGTTTGTTTTGTTTTGTTTGTTTTGGTAACACATTTCTGAATACCCTGAAAAGAGAGAACTTCCACATGTGATTGCACAATACACTAGGGCTGTGTCTACATTGGCACCCTTTTCCGGAAAAGGGATGTTAATGAGACCTGTCGGAATTGCAAATGCCGTGGGGGATTTAAATATCCCCTGCGGCATTTGCATGAACATGGCTGCCGCTTTTTTCCAGCTCGGGGCTTTCCCGGAGAAAAGTACCAGTCTAGACGGGATCTTTCGGAAAATAAAGCCTTTTCCAGAAGATCCCTTATTCCTTATTTTAAGAGGAATAAGGGATCTTCCGGAAAAGGCTTTGTTTTCTGAAAGATCCCGTCTAGACTGGTGCTTTTCTCCGGCAAAGCCCCGAGCCGGAAAAAAGCAGCAGCCATGTTCATGCAAATGCAGCAGGGGATATTTAAATCCCCCACGGCATTTGCAATTCCAACTGGTCTCATTAGCATCCGGAAAAGGGTGCCAATGTAGACACAGCCAAGATGTTAATTTGTTTTTCCTTTTTAAGGCCAGAATAAATTATTAGATTATCTAGTCTGACCTTATGTAATGGCTAGTTTACTGTAGAAAAATGGCTGTATTTAATATTTTTGTATATTCAATTAATAGACAATAGCCCAAATGCTTTTAATTAAGATGAAGGCATTAAGCAGAAAAATTTAACTTCTGTTTTCTTCATTTTTTCCTCTGTTCCTTTTTCTGTTTTACAACTTTGGAGGTTTTATAATAAGATAAGAGTTTTTTAATATAACTTTCTAAATTTTGCTTCAATTGTGTATGAACGATTCACCCTCAAAGGAATGAGAGAATACTGACTCTTGGAAGCAAGGGGGTTGGTTACGGTTGGCACTGTACCCCAAGGATATACCATCTAATTGGTTCACCACTTCATCATTGGAAAGTGGACATGCACCAGCTTTTGTAAGACCTGAGCAGATTTGCCCCATAGTTCATGCAAACTCACTGGTAAAGATAAATGTCAAAATAAGCTTATTGACCAAAAAGATAGAATGTAAGTGACGTTAATTGTCAGGCAAAAAAACAGAGTACAAGCAGTCCCCGAGTTACGCGGATCTGACTTATGTCGGATCCGCAGTTACAAACGGGGATTTTCTCACCCCGGAGGACTGGAGCGGCGGGACGCCTGGTCCCGCCGCCTGCCTCCTCCGGGGTGAGAAAAGCTGCTCCCCGTCTCCCTGGTCTGCTGGGGGAGCCAGCAGACCAGGGAGACGAGGAGCAAAGCGGCGGAGGATCCGGGCCGGACCCGCGGCCGCTTCCAGATCAGCACCGCGGGTCCGGCCCGGGTCCTCCGCAGCTTTGCTCCGCGTCTCCCTGGTCTGCTGGGGGGGGACGCAGCTAGTGCCCCCCCCCCCAGCAGACCAGGGAGACGTGGAGCAAAGCCCGGGGCCTGTGGTAGAGCAGGTGGGGCGCTGCCGGTAGGTCCCGCAGCACCGCTCCTTAGCGCTACTGGACCAACCCGGCAGCACCCCAGCTGCTCTGCCCCAGGAGTCCTGATTCAGCCGCTGCTGATCAGCTTCAGCAGTGGCTGAATCAGGACGTCTGGGTCTATTTGGAAAACCATGGGAGGGTGGGCGGGCGAAGCGAGCAGCTAGGGTGCTGCTGGGTTGATCCAGTAGTGCCGAGGAGCGGCCGCGCTACTGGACCAACCCAGCAGCACCCGAGCTGCTCTGCCCTAGGCGTCCCCAAGTCAGCCACTGCTGAAACTGACCAGCGGCTGACTACAGGAAGCCCAAGGCAGAGCTGCTCTGCCCCGGGCTTCCTGGAATCAGCTGCTGATCAGTTTCAGCAGCAGCTGACTTGGGGACGCCTGGGGTTCTTAAGTTGAATCTGTATGTAAGTCGGAACTGGCGTCCAGATTCAGCCGTTGTTGAAACTGATCAGTTTCAGCAGCGGCTGAATCTGGATGCCAGTTCCGACTTACATACAGATTCAACTTAAGAACAAACCTACAGTCCCTATCTTGTACGTAACCCGGGGACTGCCTGTAGTTACAAAAATAAAATATGTATTACTTAATTTTATTAAAGATGCAGTTATACTGGGCAACAACTAGATCAAACAGTTTCGCACACCACTGACTATTGCAGTCCATAGTACGCAGATTTCACCCTTGAATTCTGAGCCAGTCCCCTCTGTTGTAATATTTAGAGCAGGAAAGGGCAATAAGAAGGCAGTGGTTGGCCAGGATTAGTCCCTGGTGGTCCACAACTACTCTATTTACCTGTGTTTCTTCAGACATGGGTAATTGCAGCTCCTGTTGGCCATGGATCACTGTTCCTGACCCATGGGAGCTGCTGGAAGTGGTGGAGACTGAGACACCATTTCCTGCAGCTTCCATTGGCTGCGAACAGTGATCCACGGCCAATGGGAGCTACAATAGCCCTTAATCTGTGGATGCACTGGTAAATGTAGCAGTGGCAGCCCACCAGCGGCTAACCCTGGTGAGCCGAATCTGCTCCATGGGCCAATATTTGATCACTGCTGCTTTAGTGTCCTTGTTGCTGCACAGTGGACCAGGAGAAAGGCAAAGCATGGGCCCTATGTTTGGTTTTTATATCCTCAGTCCATGTGCTTGGGAAGCACAAGTCCAGGCATGTCTAGGGACATTGCTGAGTTTCCAGGCAAAGTTGAGTAATCCCCCTGGATGCAGCCACAGGCAGGTGAGTCATTACACTGTAGCTCCCTTGCTGTACAATGGCTATTGACACTTCCATCCAGGTGTTGGCTCCTCTCCTTGCAGTTGCCTCTGGGGAAGCTAATATTTGTCTGCTTCCCCAATTTACAGTATATTTCAGTGATAACCATACAACATATTCATATAATTTCATATGCATCGAGGATATCCATGTACGGATTGAAAAATGGCTTTCAGCAGACCAGTCTCCTATACCTTAAAAGGCATGCTTTTATATATAACATCACAATGGTATAAAACTGGGGACTATTAGTGTCACAGATACAGAGTGTCACAAACAGTTTATCTTCTTCTCCTTTTAACAGATGCAGTCACTAGCAAGGACTCATTCTGGACACTCATTACTCTACCAAAAGTTGTATTTCTCTGTTTTACTATAATTTCAGTAAGTGCTTCTTTTGGCTTCCTGGATCCCACTATGTCACTGTTTATTTTAGAGAAGGTGAGTCCTCTTAATGTGCAAGAGATAGGACAATAACTTCAGCTATATGGAGTACTTTAATCCAAATATTTAAAATCGATGTCCTAATAAACTGTATTCTATTACATGTACTTGTCATTGACATTACGCGAGCCCGATACTGTATTCTTGATTTGTCATTCAGAGTAATTTGATTTCCACAGTGTTGTGTACTTCTTGCAGCTCCCATTAACTGCATGTGGAATTATGGGTAATCAACAGTGATAAAAATCCACCCTTACCCCTCTTTTGAAAACATGTCTCCAGTTTACAGTTCCACAAGTTCTTTCCTTAAGTTAGTCAAACTGTGACTGCAACCAGGAGTGACACATCTGAGGTAGCATGAGGGGGTCAAGTGACCCCTAAATGCCTTGGGTGGGAGAAGCAAGAAGCCAGCCAGTAGCTGGCTCGGGGGCAGAGCAAGGGTGGGAGAGGTGGGAACTGGAGTGGCAGGAGATTGTCTTGGCTCTTCCCTGGGCTGGGGGGAGTTATGTCACCAGTGGCTCCTCAAGTCACTCCTCACCAGTCACTCCTGACTTCCACTCTCACTTCCATGTACCACAGTCTATCAGATAAAATGAATAAATGCTTTGTCGGTGGCCGTGGGGTCATAGTCACTGTGACAGAATATTATCGGAGGGAAAAGCCACTTATTTGGGGGCTAACCTGTCTTGGCTCCATCTCTGCTTGTAATAACACAAAACACCTAAATTGTTTCTACAGTCTATTCTGCAGACACTATCTTAGTCACTTATTCATTAAGATAAAACTTGTTTGCGTGCTTGCATGACATGCTGAAATAAAGTGCCTGCTAACAAAATCATTAGCTACGTCATTGTATTTTCCCCATCAGGAAAATTGAAAATCAAGCATAATTGCGACTTTCAAAAGGGCAAAATGTTTCCTGATTCTTACCCATTTACTGTCTCTGGATAAGTATGGACAGATAATGCATGTTTGAGTGGCAGGAGGTTCATATGCACATGATTGAGTAAGAAGTTACAGACTTGGATGTTTCAATTGTAATAGCTGCAATTGTGGAATATTTGAATTCACGCAGTTCTTTAAATCTAGAATTGTGAATTGTTGATGCTATTGTCTTATAAAACTAAGGAAAGACAAATGACAAGTGAACAAAGCCTCCTCTACAACATTCTAGCTTCTTATTCTGTTGTTGCATCAGTGAAACCCCTTTGTTTTCCCTCCCATGTCCTGTACTGAATCTCTTTTTATATTACAGAGACAAGGTGGTTTGAGAGAAATGATCCTTCATGGGACCAACTTTTGAGTTACACAGAGCTCTTCACCAGGTCTGGGAATGGTATTCCAAGTGTATAAGTACACAGCTAAGTACAAGGTGAAATTGATTGTTTAGCATGAGAAGTTAACACACATTCTAAGGGACCATTCAAGGTAAAGCAAAATGCAGGACTATGTAGCACTTTAAAGACTAACAAGATGGTTTATTAGACGATGAGCTTTCGTGGGACAGACCCACTTCCTCAGATCAAATAGTGGAAGAAAATAGTCACAACCATATATACCAAAGGATACAATTAAAAAAAATGAACACATATGAAAAGGACAAATCACATTTCAGAACAGAAGGAGGATGCGGGGGGAGGAAGGTAAGTGTCTGTGAGTTAATGATATTAGAGGTGGAGAAAAGTAGATGTCTGTGAGCTAATGGTATTAGAGGTGATAATTGGGGAAACTATCTTTGTAATGGGTAAGGTAGTTGGGGTCTTTGTTCAATCCCCCCCCCCGGAGAGTGGCGAATTTTAGCATGAATGACGGTTCAGAGGATTCCCTTTCAAGTGCAGATGTAAAAGGTCTTTGTAGCAGAATGCAGGTAGTTAAGTCGTTGAGACAGTGTCCTTTCTGGTTGAAATGGCAAGAAATTGTTTTTTCTTTGTGATCCTGTCTGATATCTGTTTTGTGGGCATTAATCCTTTGGCAAAGTGTCTGAGACGTTTGTCCAATGTACATAGCAGACGGACACTTTCGGCACATGATAGCATAAATTATATTTCTGGATGCGCAGGAATATGTGTTCTTGATCTTATAACTCACTTGGTTAGGTCCAATAATGGTATCAGCAGAATGAAGATGTGGACAAAGCTGGCAACGGGGTTTGTTGCAAGGGAAGGTACCAGGGTTGGTATTAGTGTGGTATGTCCTGTGGTTGTTGGTAAGAATCATCTTGAGGTTAGGTGGTTGTCTATAGGAGACTATGGGTCTGTCTCCCTGAGCCTCTTGGAGTATGGTATCCTGTTCCAGTATAGGCTGTAGTTTATTGATAATGTGTTGGACAGGTTTAAGTTGGGGGTTGTAGGTGATGACAAGTGGTGTTCTATTGTTGGTTTTCTTGGTCTGTCTTGAAGTAGATTGTTTCTAGGTATTTGTCTGGCTCTTTCAATTTGCTTTTTTATTTCTCTGGGTGGGTAGTTGAGATTTATAACTACCCCCACACACACTATGCTCAGGGTTCCATGGAGGCTGTCAGCTCCCGTTTTCAGTTGTTCTTGCAGAGTCCGGCACCACTTTTAGTTAATAGGTTTTAGTCTTTGGGGGGCTCACCTCTGATGATGATCTTAGTGAGATTGGGGGGGTCATTGCAAGACCAGAAAAGGAGATTCAGGAAAGATTTTTTCAGGATGTGGTCCCTATTGAATATGGGTTATAATTGTTTAAAGAAAACCTAAATGGCTCCAGTATGGGGTGGTAGCTGACAAAGGGGGATGTAAAGACAGAATTCTTGTTTATTTTCTGTGATAGAGCAAATTCTCTTGAGCTCATTGAGAGACCTGTTCTGTGATGTGATACACTTTTCTTGTAGAGAGCTCTTATTTCATGAAGGTGGTTTTAAGTGGGTTAAGGTATATATTTCTGACTTGCGCCTTGGAGTATACTCTGTGATACACTTGAACTGCTTTAATCCAGACATCCTAGGAAGCAGGGTTTGCCAGATTAAAGATTTTGTCAGGCCAGGGAGAGAGTGAGGGGGGTGGGGTTAGGGCACTTACCTGGCACTCCACATCCCCGATTCCTAGGCACCATCTGCCACCACTATGGAAGCGGTGGGGAAATGCCTCCAGCAGAGCACATTGCTGCACTGACATTCCCCCAGCAGGAGGGAGGGGGAGCAGCAGTGTACAGAGCTGCATCCACCTCCCTCTGCCAGGGTCCGTACCATGGGTGTTCCCGAATTAGGGACACGAAGAGTACAGAGGTTATAGTGTATCTGAGGGCCGGGCTGCAGATAACAGATTTTGGGTGTGCCTGGGGTAGCTACTGGATCAATGTGAGGAAGTATGGAGACCTATGGGTTTCTTTTATACAGCTATCAGGTATGGATGTAAGTGAGCCTAGGCTTATTGGTTAGTCGAATCAACTATTCACATTTCCACCCTGGCTGCCTCTGTATATTAAAAGACAGTTCCCTCCAGCACTGTCTCCATGGGGCCACCTCCCTCCCAGCAGCATGGGAGGGCAGGATGAGGGGAAGCTGCCCCCGCTGCATCTCTGCTGCCCCTGCTGCACCTCTCAGCCTCTGCCCCTTGCACGCCCGGCTCCTACTACATTTAAACTGCAGAGACGCAGCAGGGGCAGCCGCAAGCTGATACAGCACTTTTTCTCTTAAGGACTAATCGTGTAGTTGATAAAGTGTCTATTCACTACACCAGAGCTACTCAACATGTGGCCCACAGGCCGCTTGCGGCCCATTTGTTTGCGGCCCATGGTGCGGTTTGGATTTACACAGGGCTCAACCCATGGCCTGCAGGTAGGATCCTTTGAACATGGACTCCACTGGGAACACGCTCCCAGGCGGGGTGAGCATTGAAAGTCGCAAGTGGATGGGCTGGCTGAAACAGGCAGGTACAGGGTGTTGGTGTTTCTAGCCCGAAGGAGGAGGTGCCGGGAGCACTGGGGCATTGTGGGAAGTGCTTTGTATTCATGCCCGTCAGTGTGAAAGAAGCTATTTGCATATATTTTTGCATGTTTACGCAACCACACTTAAGTTGCAGCCCTCGGCATGTGCTGTGAGTATCATTGTGGCCCCCAGGGCTTCCACAGCTGAGTAGCCCTGCACTACATTATTTGCGAATTACCTGCCTCTTAACATCCTTACTATCTGGTTCCTTCTGATATGTGAGATGCAAAAGATGGATCTTCAGGTTTTTAAGTCCTTTTTTAGAGCTGTTTTAGCATATTTGAAGCTGTATGTAGTGGACAGAGGTTCATCTTCTGGGGATGATGATTTGTTTCTTACATCTCTTTAGAAAGTAAATGGTACTGTTAAGGGTTGCTTTTTTTCCTTCATGTTGTGGAATTTCCATTTTGGTGGCAAAATTCAGTATCTTCCATTGTTGTATGCTGTTTTTTCCTAGATAGTAAAGAAACAATTGGTGACAAATATTTTTTACTGGACCAACCTGCAGAAACCTATCTGGAGATGAGGCAAAAAAACTTCAAATTACTATTTAAAAACATGACCCGCAATCCAACATAAAAATCAAAAAATGGAACCAACTACAACTCCATAACTCACAGAACTTTGCTTCTGAGTTAAACCATGGCAATAGAACATGTCATGTAGCATTTATATGGCAACCCAACATCATAAATTGTCAGAGTACCCCCAACTGCAGCTGAATTATCTGTACTTTACAAGGGATTGGACTTCTGCTTCTCCTCTATCGATCCTCCCATGTGGAAAATAAGAAGAATTGTTTTACGGACATTGCATCCAAGTATGCTTTCAGAACAATGACAACAATGACAACCAATGAACTACCATATCTCCATCCACAGTCATAAGACAAAAAGTATCATCACAGTGGACAAAACCACGATTGCTTCAGGAAGAAAAAAAGTGAAATCCTTAACATCATATCCTACACCATCTTTCCACTGCCAAGATAAGCCCCTTTCTAGAACAGGCCCCGGCTGTCCGCCCTGTTGCCACAGCTGGCTGCTGAAGTGGTGCCCCCATCACTCAGCCTCAGTCACTTCCCTCCACCCCCATCCTTCCACCAAGCCACCTCAGATGACCCCGCCTGCTGGAGCAGCTACCTGCTGCACCACTCACTTTCCACAGGAAGATGACAGCTGCTGCATATCTTTACAAATAGGTGTGCGGGCAAAGAATTTTTTGTGCATGGCCATACAGGCAAGCACCTTAGTGGGAACTATGGTCTTCAGATGCTACACAGGTAAGTAGGCGTTCAGGTAGGCTGATCTTCTTATATCAGGTCTTCTTTGTGTAATCCTGGGTGGGTGTATGTGAATGTTATTTTGGTTGGATATTCTTTCAGGTGAGTGTGAGCAATGAAATAGGAGATGGAATCACAATGGGCACTGGCTGCCTCTCATAGGAACAGTAATTACTTGGCTGCCTCCAGCACAGATCGCACCTCAGGGGCATGCTGCTCAGTGTTAAACACCTTCTTGTTTCCAGGCAGCTTAGAGGGTCAGATTACCTTTCTCTTTCCCAGCTTTGCTAGAAAGGGTGCCATACTGGATAACAAGAAGGATGCCAAATGTGAAGGAATAATAACAATTCTATAAATCCAAGGATACGAACTGAGGGGAAAATTGTAAAACTGAAGAACTTCCTACATCACTTGTAGAAACCATCCTCAAACCCTTACCATCCTAAGCTTCTTCCAGAGTATAAGAGACTTCCTATAGAAACTCTGTGACATTAACAACCATAATTGCCACCATAAATATCACCTCTTTATACCTATATCGCTCACAATGACAGCATTATTGCCTACCTCAGTTATCTACAAGTCAATTAGCAATTATCCCTTATCCACCCCAAACCCATCACCAAACTTCTCCATTCCATTCTCACCTGTAATAATTTTACATTCAACAACAATTTGCTCAAACCATGGAAACAATCATGGGTACTAAGATGGCTCCCCAGTATGCCAACCTCTTCATGTGCTACCTGGAGGAAGAATTTCTGGACAAATGCACCATGAAATCAATGATATAAGAGAGATACAGGGATCACATTTTCATCTTCTCAACAGACAACCTAAACTCCCTCAGAAACTTTTCCCACAACTTTAAGAAACTACCACCCGTCCACCAGACTCCCTGTAGTACATTCTCTGATCAGCATCAACTTGCTGGACACCATAATCAGTATCAACAATGGATCCCTACAGAAAACTGTGCACAAAAAACTCACAGATCACCATACTTGACTTCATAGATCCAGTACCTGTCTCAACCACCCCGAAAATGTATTATCTCACATCTAGGTACTCAGATACCACAGAATATCCTGTGAGGCGAGAGCCTAGGATACATATCTTACCACACCCAAAACTGTCTTCACCAAACAAGGAAAATCCACCAAAGACATAGATTGCATCAGGAAACTGGCCACCCAAAGACCCTGAGAGAACCTTTAAACAGTCTTTGAACAATCCTAGGTGTCACCTGTCATCCCATACAGTAACCCATACAGTGTATCATTAAATACAATCCATATTCAGTGGGGACCCCATCTTTCCTGAATCCCCTCTTTTGTCCTTGAAAAGTACCTCATCTCTCCAAGTTCATCATCAGAAATAAGCTACCCACAGACCACAACCCACCGACTCCAAATGGCACCAGATCCTGCTATAACAACAGAAGCAAAGCTTGAAGACTCCTCTTTATGATGACAATGATCTATACTGTACCCCCAACAATGAACCCTTCAGGATCCACGTTACATATGCCTATCATAACATGTGGTGTACCTCATCCAGTGCATTATATTCCCCAATAACAACCAATCATTATTCTCTCAAATGAACTCATAAAAAATGATGAAAGACAAAACAAGCATCTCAACAGTGGGTGAACACCTTTCACAAAACAATCACTTTATATCTGACTTGTCAGTCCTCCTCCCCAAAGGAAATCTTCAAAAGAGAAGCCTGGGAGATATACTCATAACTTTGCAGGACACTAAAACTATGGATTTATTAAAAGCATGGGATTTTAGGTTCATTATAACAATCTCTAACCCACAACATCCCACCCCTTTGTCCTATGAGCAGGGTGTTAATGAGCCACTTCACCTTGAATAGTCCATTAAAATATATATGCTAACTATGATCATGTCACAGATGTCACTGAATCCATGACTTCCATTGACCTCCATGACATTTTCTGCCTCCAGGCTAGGGCTCCCAGCCAGGTTCCCCTTCCTGCAGCTCTGAGACCCCACACTGGTCAGGCACCCTGCAACTGCATAGGTGATGGGCCAAGGGGTTCTGGTGCACTGCAGCATTCTCTGGCTTGCAGCGGTTTCCATTAGAGACAGGGTTTACAAATTTGGTTCAATGGCTCTTAACATCTTCTCTGTACAAATTGTTCCAGAAGCCCTGTGACTTGTCCATGACTTGTACTAAAAATATCCATGATAAAAACTGTGTCTTACATATGCTGAACAATCTGTTTTACCTTGTATTTATCTGTGATACTTTGAGAACCCTTCCATGATCTGGAGAAGAGCGCTGTATAATGCAAAAGATTGTCTCTTTCATTAACAGAAGTTGGTTCAATAAAAGATATTATCTCACCTGTCTTGTCTCTCTAATATCCTGCAACTAACATAGCTGCAATAACAGAAGTTTTTTAAATGACTTTAAAAAAATCAAATAATTACTTTTTTCCAGTTTAAAAGCCATCTTAAAGTAAGTCATACTGTAAAACAAATGTCCCTGGTAGGAAGGCAAAAATGTGGTGTGTGGTATTCTACTAAAACTAAAAATTGGAGGAGATGTAAATACTGCAGTCATTTATACTGATCTTTGAGTTATAGATTCCAAACAGCCCAGATTCTGAGCTGTTAAAATGTAGCATTTGGATTGGGGTGGGGGATAAATCTCTGTCTCATTTTGAGATTAGACTTGAACTGTGCATGTCTGTAGAGGGATGGAACCTGGTGAATTGAAGAGATTTGGGGTAAGGAGAATATCAAAACTACTGCTGATATGCAAGTATTGAAAAATATATTTAATAAGAAGCTAAAATTTATACGTTTCAGCCTCTTAGCCTAAAATGTTATTTTTATCATTCTGTGCTGCTTTAAAAAACATTTATTTTACAGTTCAAATTACCAGCTGGTTATGTGGGTTTAGTATTTCTAGCATTGGCTCTTTCCTACTCCCTGTCTTCACCGTTATTTGGTCTTCTAAGTGATTCAATGCCAGTGAGTACAAACTTTTATTGCTTGTATAATGTCATAAGCACATGACTAGTTTAAATATGCCAAGTAAAGAAGCAGAAAAATCTCTTTTCTGAAGTCATAGATTCTGCAAAGGAATTCATCAATACAAACAGTAAAGATAATGAGCAACTGTGTACAAATTGTAGCCAATATACAGCCAGGCTGCATCTAGACTGACAAGTTTTTCCGCAAAAGCAGCCACTTTTATGGAAAAACTTGCCAGCTGTCTACACTGGCCGCTTGAATTTGCGCAAGAACACTGACGATTTTATGTAAGATTGTCAGTGTTCTTGAGCAAATGCTATGCTGCTCCCGCTCAGGAAAAAGCCCTTTTGCGCAAATGCTTTTGCGCAAGATGGCCAGTGTAAACAGCTAAAAACTGTTTTGCGCAAAAAAGCCCCGATGGCAAAAATGGCGATCGGGGCTTTCTTGCGCAAAACCGCGTCTAGATTGGCATGGACACTTTTCCGCAAAAAGTGCTTTTGCGCAAAAGCGTCCGTGCCAATCTAGACACTCTTTTCCGCAAATGCTTTTAACGGAAAAACTTTTCCGTTAAAAGCATTTGCGGAAAATCATGCCAGTCTAGACTTAGCCCCAGATTTTAGATGGGGAAAACGCCTAATATGCTGCTTATTTGAAAAGAATCAATACTCCAGGTGTTGGAATATGGAATTTGGAGGACAGAGGGTGTGGGGTGGTGAATAAGCTACCAGGAAATATTTTTATTTTTTTAACCTGTCTGGACAAATGTGCTGGCCAGCCATATACTCTAACTAACAAGTCCACTATCTATTATACATTTTGAAGAATGAATTTGTTTGTGCAAAATAAAGTCATACTTTGCAATTACCTACAGATACCAAATTTTGCATAAACAATCCTGCCTCTTAAATTAGCTGAATGCATTACTTTTGACACCAGAATATGCTGGGTAAAAGATTTAAATAATTATTTTTGTTTGTCATTGGAAAAAAGTTATGATGATTATGATTAAAGTTCGTAAAAATATTTGCTAACAAAACTAAAATCAAGTTGCCCACTCAATTGTCGTTTTAGTGCACAGAACATTTTTATAGTTATAAATCACAAAAAAATTCGAATTGGTTACAGAAAGAGTAATGGAAGCTTTGAGTTTCTGATTCAAATTCACTATGGCTACGTATACACTGGCCCCTTTTTCGAAAGGGGCATGCTAATTTTCAACTTCAGAATAGGGAAATCCGCGGGGGATTTAAATATCCCCCGCGGGATTTAAATAAAGATGTCCGCCGCTTTTTTTCCGGCTTGTAGATAAGCCGGAAAAGAGCGTCTAGACTGGCCCGATCCTCCGGAATAAAGCCCTATTCCGGAGGATCGGGCCAGTCTAGACGCTCTTTTCCGGCTTATCTACAAGCCGGAAAAAAAGCGGCGGACATCTTTATTTAAATCCCGCGGGGGATATTTAAATCCCCCGCGGATTTCCCTATTCTGAAGTTGAAAATTAGCATGCCCCTTTCGAAAAAGCGGCCAGTGTGGACGTAGCCTATGTATTGTAATTATTCAATAAAATGAATAATATCTGAAGTTGAAATCCTACAGATTTAAAACTATTCTTTAACTTCCCATTTGCTTGCACATTAATAAACATTCTGTTACACATATTCAATTCCTTGAACTTTCCTATAAGTGTAATCTATGAAAAATGACTTTGCCCAGTCAGTGACGGGATTCACCTGCTAACAGGAGTATATTTCAAATGATCTCAGTGTATATGCCTGTGCTAGGAGGCTATGGTGCCTTTTGCCTTTTGGAGATCTTTGTTCAAGCTTTATCTGATCATAAGTGCAAATGTCTACCTATTTTTATTGGCATAGTATGTGTCACTTTTCTGCTACACAGTTGGCTGTGGCAAAAGACAATAGAAAAAGCAGTGACCTTGAACGTCCAAAATCGGGTGCATTGTCAATACTGTATGGCAGCAAGCACTTGAAAGAAGTGGAGGTTGTTGATGTTGCACCAGCATCACATGCAAGCTTTTTAAAAAACATACTGCTGAAAAGTGGGCCCTGAATCATTCTGCTGGTGAAAACCAAGCTTTGGGCCCCTGGTAGCAAGAGGTTCACAGGTACTTGACATACCCTCATTCACTGATTTGTCATCTGATGGTTACCTGATGCAATGCCCACAGTAGGCATTACTTGCCAGGGAGTGGTCACGATCTAGAAAATGTACTGATCTGTACCTCTCCCATACATCCACCCAGGGAGCATCCCCCTGGCCTAATCTCTGTTACTGCAGGTTGTCCATCTAAGTTGTGGAACTTCAGCTACATGAATAATGTAGCTGAAGTCAACATACTTATATCTGCTTACCACAAACTATACTAGCTACATTAGACACGATAAATCAACCCTTGCTGGATTGATTGCTGCCCATTGAGCCAGTGGGTACTGAAGACATGACCTCCGAATGTAAAGGAGTTTTTCCTATGGCCACTTTTAAAAGCTTCATTGGGAGAGTAATGTAATCCAGTTGAATTCACCTCTACTTGTCATAACTGCTGAATCTTGTTACACTGGGAATAGGAGATACCGTGGAGCATGACATGCTGAGTGGCAAATGTTAAGTGCAAGAATTTGTAGAGAATATTGGCTTTCTCCAGAAAATTATTATTATAAATCCTACTCCCCACTTTCACCCCCAAGCAACTTGAGATGCTTCTGAAGAAAGGAAAAAGTATTTGAATGAGTCCAAATATCCTTTTCTTGGTGGGTTTGAGGTGTTCAGAAGCGTCTTAACCAAATAATGTTTGTGTATGTGATAGTTTGGCAGGTAAGAGTTTGGTTGAGTATGGATTTCTTCAGACTTCTGATTTCTCTTTCACAGCACCTCAGGAAATGGTTTTTGGTCTTTGGAGGCTTACTGACAGCACTGTCCTTATTTCTGTTAGGACCTGCTCCCATCTTGCACATTAAAAGGTACAGTTCACTGCCTTTTATCTCTACCTAATAAATACTTATCAATTGAGCCTATTTAGAGTTGTATCTAATCACTGCAGTGTGTGGGGGGCCTGTAGAATAATAAAGTTTCTTATTACTGGTTAGTTTTCCATGACCAACAGTTGGGAGAACGAAGTGGTTTATTTTGCTACCAAGAATGAACAATGGCTACGATTTCACTAATGCAAGGAATCCTACTCAGAGAGCCATCTTGATGTAATATTTAAAAGAAGATAGGTACTGTGGTTTTTTAAATCTCAATATAGCGGGGTGAAGTAAATATTGTAACCCACATTTGGTGCTTATCTCAACTAGCTATACTGAAATAAAAAAAACTACAGTGCTATATTTATGATCTTCAAAAGATTCTCAATGGAAAATCATTGCAAAAAATGTGAAGGCCACCTGTGCTCCATTTTAAAGCCACCTGTCCTACTCCTGTTGTATTCAAGTGATATACTCTGTTACATATATGAAACAATACTTGCGGAAAGAGTTGCCAAGGTGTGGAGCTGAGTTACATTTTTTCTATCTTTTGAAGAAGACAACAAAATTCAGACATTTGTGAGGAAGAGTGAGTTGAGGAAAAAGATCAGAAAACTGGCTAAGTAGGCTTTTCCCCTCCTTTATCTTTACATAGATATAACTGTGGATTGCAGAATCTTTAGTGTTGTGAAACAAAGACCATATCTTGTATTTACCAATCCCAGGATGAATGTGCAGATTCATCAATTGGTAAAACCTTTCTCCATTTATAAACTGATCTCCTCACAGAAGGAAATAATAGATGCAACAAATATGAAATCACAGAATTTTCATTTTTCACAAAGTACATTTTTCAGACTTGAGCAGCATTCTTAAGAAATTTCTTCTGCCAAAACATGCAGGGTTATTTCCTAGATTATTTAAAACTAATATTATGGCTAATGATGTTTTTGAAAGAAAAACTAATCTCTGAATCCCAGAGAGCTGTTGTAAAAGTCCTAAATAATAAAAGTAAGGGTTTTTGAAAGGAATGGTATACAACATGTTTAAATGCTTATTTTGCAGCAAACTCTGGATGTTTGTCCTACTGCTGGTTTTACATGGTTTTTCCACTGGGATGATTTCTGTTTCACTGTTTCCGGAGATACTCAGTTGTGCTTAGTAAGTAATTCTATCTGTTGCATCAATACTAATACTGTGAAGCTCTGCAAACAATTTCCAGACACCATTTCATTCTCCAATAAGAGAAGAAAAGTAATAAATTGTTGAGCTGAGCCTGAGATGTTGGGCAAAACTTTTGAAAAAGTGATTTAGGCTCTTCTCAAATGGCTTTCTTGCTTAAAAAAAAAGAAAGAGAATAGGTATTCTACATCACTAAAGCATTTCTGAATTTTACCTATTGGTAAGGGGGTGTGACAACCTCATTATGGTAAAGGGGCCACAAGACTAGTATAAATATTTATTTAGAGGGCTCTTATGTCAAGTCACTGGAAGGATTAATAGACAGCAAATTCCATTAGCTCTCTGGGAGACATTACAGCAACAGTTCTATAAACAGGGATCATACAGTTTCCCAACTTTCGTACACTTGGCCATAATGAGCTGAGGTCTTCTTGGTTCTATGTTATGCAAAGTGTGTTTCTCCTTGGAACCAAGGACTCCCCATCTTTTTCCAGACCCATCTGTCAGCTTTCCTTCTCCTGTACCCTATCACAAGACTGACTATGTTATGATAGGGATATCCAGTTATCACACTGTTAAAGGTGGTGATTCTGTAGTGCTGGGAATCCCAGTCAGCATTGTCCTTATCTTCCTTTACTTAAAGAGATGGTGCCAGATGGTTTAATAGGCAAGACATGCGGCACAAAGCTATGTGTCTTCTGTGCAGAGAAGCTTCTCTGCGCTGCAATGGATGCATTCATGTATATGTTAAAGTAGTTTATATTTCCTGGGGAGGGCTGGGAAATGGGATATTCCCCACTCTCCAGGCACGGAGCTCTTTAAAAGGTAACTTGTGTACCTAGTGGAACTAACCTGACTATCTTTCTTTAGTGAGAATGGATTCGAGCAGGGGTTAAGTGTGTTAGGACTGGTGTCTGGGCTCCGTGGTGCAATGTGGTCAGTTGGGTAGGTACACAATCATTCCTTATTAACTTCTGGTGTTTTGGTTGTTCTGTAACCCTAAGGTTGCTGGGCTGTGTAAGTGTGTGTAAAAAAGCTGGATTGCCCAGTAGCGGCCCCTGCAGGACAAGTATGACTCTTCAGTGTCCTATTCTTCATATTCTTTGCTCTCGGGACTCCTTAAGAATGCCATACACCGCAAAGGTATTACATGAAATTCCCCTGCTAGGGTTCTACTTTATAAAGTCCAAAGACATTTGAAATAAAGTGTCTTCTGCCCAGACTCAAAATAAACCCTCCGTGGCCTTCAGTCTCTCTCCCCAAAGTTTCAGGGGTTACATAACACTCTTTCTTGGGGGTGGGTCGGGAGGGGCCGTTTCCAAGCTCCCAGTAGCTTTCTTCAAGGGCCCTTTCAGCTGCTCCATGAATTGAGAGAGATACACACACATGGGTGGCCCTTCTACATCTTTTGGTGTCTCTTCTTAAGTCTGG
Organism: Pelodiscus sinensis; assembly: GCF_049634645.1. NCBI lineage: Eukaryota > Metazoa > Chordata > Testudines > Trionychidae > Pelodiscus > Pelodiscus sinensis. The sequence continues at coordinate 94,757,281 of NC_134713.1, read as the reverse complement.
GCAACAGAGAATCAGTCACAGGTGCACTGGATTCTGCTCCCTCTTCGTGGAGCCAGTCTCCCAGTCACAGTCACGTAACTTTTACCTCTGTCACTGTATTAACCTTGTATCAAAGGCTCATTACTAAACTACTGCCAGGTGTGTATGTGCTGCAGTGACTCAAAATGTGCAGGGAAAGGATAACAGGATAGGTCTGAACCCATCTTCCTTGAGATGGGGAGTGTCTTTCACATCAGGAAATAATTGTTGGTGACAAAGTCTTGGGGAGCCTGCACTTCCCCTGCACGTGGTTACTACTTGACTATTTAAACTAGGACACATCAAGAATTTTAAGACCATGACACCAAACCTTCCAATAGTACAAGGAAGGACTAGATAGGTCCAGAACATTCTAGAGGGATTGTGAAAAATGAATCCACACGTGGAATGCCTGAAACATTTTACTCCAAACATTCTATTTTCCTTTTTTTCACTAATGAGAAAAGCAACACCCTGAGCCTGGCATCCCCTACATCTAGGACCCCATAAATCTGGCCCTGTGTGCATTTGGAGACAGAGGAGTAGTCCCAGAGCTTCTCATTCAGTTGCTGTGAGTGAGTGAATGGGAGTTGGGGGGGACCTGAGGTATGGCACAGCCAATGCGCTGCTCACCTTGTTTGAGTGTTAGCAGCACACAGGCAAAAGCAGCTCAAACCATTGCTCTGGGCTGCATTTTTCAGGGTGTTAGTCTGCCCTGTTTTATCGTCATATTGGCAGCTGATGGTATGTAATTGAACAAGAGTGGGATGCTGTCTGCAAAGTGACTGAAATGCTGCTGGCACAGCGGAGAGCAAAGCTGGGCACATGACAGCAGCCTGGTGGATCTAGTAAAGATATGTCCAGTGCAAGGTCCACCTGTCCTAGCCCTCTCCTGTTCTAAATGTGTCTTTAGGTTGTGTAAACTGAAGTAGCCTTTTATAAGAAGTGAATTGTAAGCAAACAATAATGTGCAGTAGCACATTGAAAGAGACCATGTACCATGCTTTCAAAATAGTTGAGCACTCACTATTCACATTGAAATCAATGGACTTTGCAAGCTGATGAACATCTCAGAAAACCAGGCACCTGGTAGAAGCAGTGTAACTTGGAACACAAGGCTTCACTCCTGCATTGAGTGCTAGCACAGACCTGGACATGGTGCCATACTAGAATATAAGAACAGCCATACTGGGTCAGATCAAATGCCCTTCTAGCCCAATATTCTGTCTTCTGACAGTGGCCAATGCCAGGTGCCCATGAGGGAATGACCAGAACAGATAATCATCAGGTGATCCATCCTCTGTCACCCATTCCCTGACAAACAAAAGCTAGGGACACCATCTCTGCCCATCCTGGCTAATAGCCTCTGAGGGACATATCCTCCATTAATTTATCTAGCCCTTTTTTTTAACCTTGTTGTAGTCTTGACCATCATAAAAGAGCTAAATAAATTCATGGGATTCCATTTAAATCAGTGGGATTATGCAGTGCATGGGCATTGGCAGTGCTCGACAAACTGCTGCGAGACCTACTCGCCAGCCCCGCACATGCGCCAAACCGGCATGTGCGCAGTGCTGGTGAATGGGGCGCATAGAGTGACCGGCTGAAATCTACTCGCCATGGGCATTTGTCATGGTTTGTCGAGCCCTGGGCATTGGTGTCAACAGGACACAAGTCTTAGAACAGGTTAGTGTATATTCTGAAAAGCTCTTTACCCCTCCCCCCTCACTTCACAAAAGGTGTTTGGTACATGAGTCATAGATTTGAAACTTGTCATCTCAACATCTTGTACTAAAGAGTCTCTCTCTTAGCTGTAGCTGTTCTAATCTGTTCTTTTTTGAGGCACCCATACTTCTTCTTTTTCATATATTTAGAGCTTTTATAGGACCAACATTAGGTGGATTCCTATATGAGAAGGTGGGGTTTGAATGGGCTGCAGCCATACAAGGAGGATGGTCATTATTAAGTGTAAGTAAGCTATACTTGCTCTTATTGCAGACTGCAATTGTAAAATATTGCACAGCTATGACAACTGAAATAATTGATGGCTGTTTCTTTAAAGGCACTAGCTATTGGAATATTCTATATCAGAGAGACCTTACAAAGAAAAAGGTACTGTGAGATTTTTATTTTTTAATTCATTTCAAACCATATATAAAGGTTTTCATTTAGGAAAACACAAAATCAACTTAATAATAAAAGAGACTTTAAACACTTCTGGGGGCACAGAATACACTTTTTGTTTGGTTTATTTTGCTTGTTTGTCTTTGCTAAATAATGCTAATATTATGTATGCAAAATGTACCCAGAAGTTCTGTTATACTTCGCTTTTTTTCTTCTTTTCCTTTTCCTCCACCCAAACAGATCCAGCCTGCAGACTCCACCAGGCACAAATGAAGAAAGAGCTCACCTTTTGGCCAGTGAGACATAGTCAGAAAAATGTATAGATCACTATCCATTTTTTGTAGTTAAGTTAGTGATGAGAAGAGCTGACTTCACATGCATGCACGTGGTTGTACGAAAACATACTGCTGCATAATTCGAAAGCTGAGGAGGAGATCTTCCTATAATGCATAATGAATTATGGTTTATTTGTGATTGTAATACATTACATCATGTCTGTCCTGAAACTTGGATATTAAATATTGAATGCTTTCTTTTGGATGTTCTTGTTGTACATTGGTTGAACTGTTAAATATCATATATCTAACTGCTTATCTGTGTTCATTGTACAGTGCCCTGAAGAGCAATTTTGCCCACTGTGAAAGAATTTTATTCAAGGATGCTCTGCTTTTGTATCTTCTGGGAACTGTCCTATATAGTCTGCCACTACCATATTTTTCTATTTAAAAGGAAGATAAAATAGTTAAATAGGAAGTTAGAATATCATAACTGATAATGTAAGATGTTCAAAGGGAATTTGAAATAATGAAGCAGTAAGTGTAATGCCCTGTTAAATAAAACCAAATAACTTATTTCTAAGCTGAGTGAATTTCAACCTTAGAAATAAGTTGGAAAGTCAGCCATATGAGATTGCTGACTTTCTTTGCACCATCACCTGTAATTTCTCATGTCCTCCTAATAAACACTGGAGTGGGAAGGAAAGGCTACAGTGGGAAGGATGAATTTACACAGTGGGCTATTTTCAAGAAGTACAGTATTGTACTTATTTAGCCAAGGACTGAATATGGTTCATGATAGAAATGGAGTTGGGTGAACTTAGCATCTGTATTACTGTTGAATGCCAGTTGGACCTTTGCAATTATAGCAGGACTTATTTCTTCAACATATAAAATGTACATGCAAGATTTCTGTCTGAAAAAGCTCAGAGCACTCTGCTATCCCTGTAAAGTGACATAGCTTGCATCAGGAGCACCTAGTGAGCTTGACTTGTTGAGAGTGGCCAGAGGCACTTGAATGATAAACCCCAAACACAGCTTTCCCCAAAGTCTTGAAGAAACAGATGGACTCTGAAAGCAATGAGGAGTGAGTTCCAAACCAAGTGGCTTTTGTTGAGATCAGCCTGCTAGCAGCATTTTTGCTGTCTATCAAGAGAATTTTAAGCACTTCGGCTGACCACAACCATTGAAATATTCAACTAAGAGAGGTGGTCCTTTCTCTTGGCTGAGTTTTTGTATTATAGAAGCAGGTTCCTCCCTCTCTTTAGGAGAGATTTGGGCATCTTTATTTGAGAGGAGGGTGAGAGGACAAAAGAGTGAGTTGTGATAGTTTTTCTAGTTTATGCTCTGAGGACTTCTAGGGACATGGACATCCTGATCTCCGGGGCCAAGTTCTGATGGCACCTTCTCAATATGAGACTCCCTGTCCCCAGCTGTCTTATCAACATGCAGCAATAATTAAACTATGTTTTCACTTGGTTTGACTATTGCTTTGTAGCCAGAGTGCTACCTGTGTTGTATTGGGCTTTGATAAGGAACCTCTCACTAGACGAGGTAAAAAACTTTCCAACAGAATTATTTTTTCCATTATACCACATTATGCAATGAAACAGAAATTCCAAGTTTGACCAGTTCTGCTTATCCCTAGAGGGTTCCTATTTGTGCCTCACTTTCTGTATGGGAAGAGGAAGGGTGGGAGACGCGTTTGCCAGCTGCTGCAATGCAGTGCTCCCTGTTTTATTTCAAAGGCACACTTGCAGTGATTCCCCATTGTACATGACAGACTATGAATCACACCACATTTCTGGTTTTATGTGCTTTGGGATCTGGGGGAGCGCTAATCCCTTGCATGCCTTTCTCTGGAATGGTCAGTAAACACTCAGTTTTGGTGGGTTTTTCATTAGTTTCAGATTATTCCCAACTATTTTGTATAGTTTTGGTCATTTGTGCAACTTCAGAGCCAAATAATCTGGGGCTTTTTGTCTTAAAATAGTTCTGGGCACCAACAGGTTAAAGATCATAGAATCACAGAATCGATAGAGCTGGAAGAGACCTCAGGAGGTCATCAAATCCAGCCCCCTGCCTAAGGCAGGACCAACCTCATCTAAATCAACCCGGCCGGGGCTTTGTCAAGCCAAGACTTAGAAACCTCTAGGGATGGAGATGCCACTACCTCCCTAGGTAACCCATTCCAGTGCTTCACCATCCTCTTAGTGAAATAGTTTTTCCTAATAGCCAACCTTGACTTCTCCCACTGTAACTTGAGACCATTGCTCCTTGTTCTGCCATCAGTCACTACTGTGAACATGCTTTCTCCATCCTCTTTGGAAACACCCTTCAGGAAGTTGAAGGCTGCTATCAATTCCCCCCTCACTCTTCTCTTCTGCAGACTAAACAAATCCAAATCCCTCAGTCTCTCCTCACAAGTCATGAGCTCCAGCTCCCTAATAATTTTGGTCACCTTCCTTTCTAGGGGGCCCAGAACTGGACACAATACTTCAGATGTGGCCTCTCCTGAGCCAAATAAAGGGGAATAATCACTTCTCTGGATCTGCTGGCAATGCTCCTCCTAATGCACTCTAATATGCTATTAGCCTTCTTGGCTACCAGGCCACACTGTTGACTCGTATCCAGCTTCTCATCCACTGTAATCACCAAGTCCTTTTCTGCAGAATTGTTATTTAGCCATTCGGCCCCCAGCCTGTAACAATGCTTGAGATTCTTCCGTCCCAAGTGCAGGACTCTACACTTGTCCTTGTTGAACCTCATCAGATTTCTTTTGGCCCAATCCTCTAATCTGTCCAGGTCACTCTGGACCCTAACCCTGCCCTCCAGCGTATCTACCTCTCCCCCTAGCTTAGTTGTGCTGCTAACCAGTTCTGCTTATTAAAATATTGTTCTCATGGTTATATAATTGTATCAGCTATTCTTAAAGTCAGTTTTATTTATCAAAATAATGTTTCTAGATGTTCTAGCTCCCTTTAGCTTTTATCTCCTTTCATTGAATGCTATTTGGTTTACTCAGGCAAGTGATCCTACTTCAAGTAAATTAACTACTTGTGTGATTTAAGGGAGAAGGATTTAGCCCAGTGTCTATAAGTAACAAGGTAAAGAGTATCCAGAGCCTGCTGTGATTTCCCTGTACTTGTTTTTCTACTGAGCTAACCAGACTTGAATTCACACTTTTGACTGTGCTGTGAGTTTGTCAAGTTTCTAATTCAGTAGTGCTGTGTTTCTGCAGATTTTGGACAGTGACTTCCATGTCAATAAAAGGGTAATCAAAATGGCACAGTGTAACTTGCACAGACCTTTTTTTTCTTTATGGTGTAAAACTTTCTAGATGTGGTAACTCTGTTGGCTTCCTGCAATGGAATGCCTTGATTAAATAGGTAGTAAGTTTCCCAAGTGACACAATCATTTTTCTGATTTAGTCCCCTAGTCTTGACTGCACTTGTGGCCATGGTCTGTTGCCAGCCTCATGTTTATACTGCAGCTTTTATTCTGCGCAGCTACATTATAGTATATGAGCACTTGGTTATATTGTCAGAGGACACCAAAATACCTGTTTCCAGAAGTTCTATCACACATTGCTGATGAACAAAAATATGGACCTGTTGGAAGGGGCCCTGAAGGTATTGTCATTGGCTAATCTGTATTTAAATGTATTTATTTAGGTGGAGACTCTTTTGTTTTAGCCTTTCTTGTCAGGATGCCTCTTGAAGATTTTTCACAAGTTAAACGGTTTACTTGTATCTTGAGGACATCCCAGATCCACAAGTAGCTGATTCCACTTGGTGACCCTGAAAAAGTAATGTCTTTGGTAATAAAAGGAGCAGTTTTATAGTGGGAGAGAGATAAAAATCTTTATTCAGCAGTGGAGACCAATAGCGTCATAGTGGCTTGTATAGCTCTAAAAAGTGTAGGCTAATAATAAACATGTAATATATGAAAAGTCTTTTGTGGCTGGCTTCTTTCATGCTTGTTGGGCTTGATGCTTATTTGAAACAAACAAACAAAAATATAAGGGCTCTGCTTTTCGAATGAGCGCTGTGTAAGTTTTGTGGCACGACCAGGACGTAAGAAATATTAATTATTACAATGCAGGAAACCTGCTCAAGGGAAAAAAATGATAATTATCCTATAATCTGTGTTTTTATCTGAACTCTAATTGAGCAATGAGTTATTACATAGTGATCTTTTATTCAGTGCAAGTAATACATTTTTGGTGATTAGAAAAAGTCAAAGTCAAAGTCCAATCAGTGTTAACCGGCAACACTTACCACGTCCTAATCTGACGTCACAGAGTAATAATTTATGTAGAGCAAATATGAAATAAAAATATTTCTGAGATGAGGAAGTAGCTTCAATCTAATAGATATCAGGCTGTGTTTTAGAGAATATAGCCCCAAGAACTTTATACATCTTGATGCAAAAACATTAACTGTTTAAAAAATGCTAAGAACAAACCAACCAATAAGAAAAATATCAGACTTTCCGACCTTCTAATTTCAATTCCTCGCTTTTTAAGCCATTATTGTCTGTGTCATTGCACAGGTTACTAGCATTAGGAAAGGATTATCAAGTAAAAGAAGCTGTCACTTTTTTCTGGTTATAATAATACGTTATGTCCTGTAAACACATGAGAGTTGTGCATCCTGTATTAGAAACAATTAGAACTCCGTTGTGCTGTGCAAGGTCCATGCTTCTTCCAGAGATATGGCAGGGACTAAAAAGGAGAACACAAGACTATGGGAGTTATAAACACAATGAAAAAAAATATGAGATGGAACAAGTATTATGGGATGGAGAAAATGGTGCAGGACTCTATTTGAGGAGCATCTGAACTCTGTCACAGATGTTCTGGTTAGACAGGCCTTTGTGTACTAGATACTGGCTTTCAAAGGCTACAAATCCTATAATGTGTGCTCTCTGGAACTGTACTGGCCTTCCTGGGTCAGAAACTGAGAGTTGGTGCTTTTATGGAGGGGATTGGATGAAGAAAAGCAGTGAGGGAGCTCTTTTGTTGAATTGCAGGGATTGAAGATATGCAACCAGATAGGTCAACTGTACTACTGCTGACAAAATGCTAGTGATGGACCCTAGCCCATGGGCATGTTCTCCCCCAGATAAGCATAAGGGCTAAGTCTTTACTGCAGAGTTTTTGCACAAAAAAGGCTGATTTTCCACAAAAACTCGAGGAGTGTCCATACTACAAGTGTGTTTTTGCACAAGAAAATGTACAGTACATTGTAAGAAGAGAGGGCTTTTTGCACAAGAGCTCAAAAGCTCTTTGAGTCAGCCAAAGGTGTGAATGGATGACAAATAGGGGTTTCTTGTGCAAAAACAGCCTATCAGAAAAAGCACAGGTGCTCTGATGGCCAATCTATTATTGGCAATCAGAGCTTTCTTGCACAAGAATGTCCATGCTGTGTGGATGCTTTCTTGCTCAAGAACTTTCTGTGGAAGATCTCTTCTGCAAAAAAGTTCTTGCGCAAGAAGCCTGCAGTGTCAATGTAACCTGAGAGTGGAAGCAGGAGATTGTTGGTTCTGCAGCAATCAATTTGGCGCTCAGATGATTTGAGGAAAGAATGAGTTACCCTGGGGCAAAGCTTTCTATGCTGAAAATGCAGCGTTAAGATGTATGGCTACATTTAAACCCGAGAAGAAAGGAGGGAAGCATTCATTATATGGGCAGATTCATAGGCTATATATGTAATAATCCATATTACCAGCTAGTATTGTGCAATCTAATCACTTCGAAATGAAAATCACCTCACCCCTTTTTATTTCAGCTGAATTGCCTTTCCAGACTTACAGCACAACAATTCATGCAAGACACTCCAGGGCTACATCTAGACTGGCCCCAAATTCCGGAAAAGGGATGCAAAGCAGGTAAGTCAGCATAGGGAAATCCGCGGGGGATTTAAATATCTCCCGTGGATTTAAATAAACATGTCCGCCGCTTTTTTTCCGGCTTGGGGAAAAGCCGGAAAAAAGCGTCTAGACTGGCCCGATCCTCCGGAATAAAGCCCTACTTTGAAGTAGGAATAAGAGATCCTCCGGAATAGGGCTTTATTCCAGAGGATCGGGCCAGTCTAGGCGCTGTTTTTCGGCTTTTCCCCAAGCCGGAAAAAAAGCGGCGGACATGTTTAGTTAAATCCGCGGGGGATATTTAAATCCCCCGCGGATTTCCCTATGCTGACTTACCTGCTTTGCATCCCTTTTCCGGAATTTGGGGCCAATCTAGACGTAGCCCAGGAGTATAATCTTAAGGGAAACTGCCTACTCGGGAATGGGGTGTGTATAATGCTAAGAGTGTTGATTAAGTTCGTTACTGTTGAAAGCTGCAGACAGAGCTGCTTACTGACTTCATACAGTTCTAACAAAGTAAACCTGTATTAATCCATTGTATTTGCCATTGTATGTTGCTCAGATAGCTTTTATATAAAACTGTATTTCTATGTTGGGTATTTATACTTTTGGTTCCTGGAGTTAACTGGAGCACACCACCGGTGCGTACGGTGTCTGTCTTGGTGGAGGTACCACCAACTATAAATAGTCATATGAATAAAAGAATTTATGCAAAAGGATGACTAGAGAATTTCCACCTAATTACCCATATCATAGAATACTAGACTGGAAGGGACCTCGAGAGGTCATCAAGTCCAGTCCCCTGTCCTCATGGCAGGACCCAGTACTGTCTAGACCATCCTTGATAGATGTCTAACTAATCTACTCTTAAATATCTCTAGAGATGGAGATTCTACAACCTCCCTAGGCAATTTATTCCAGTGTTTAACCACCCTGACAGTTAGGAACTTTTTCCTAAAGTCCCATCTAAACCTCCCTTGCTGCAGTATAAGCCCATTGCTTCTTGTTCTATCTTGAGGCCAGGAAGAACAATTTTTCTCCCTCCTCTTTGTGACACCCTTTTAGATACCTGAAAACCACCATTATGTCGTCTCTCAATCTTCTCTTTTCCAAACTAAACAAGCACAGTTCTTTCATAGGTCATGGTCCCTAGACCTTTATTCATTCTTGTTGCTCTTCTCTGGACCTTCTCCAATTTCTCCACATCTTTCTGGAAATGTGGTGCCCAGAACTGGACACAATACTCCAACTGAGGCCTAATCTGTGCAAAGTAGAGTGGAAGAATGACCTCTCATGTCTTGCTCACAACACACCTGTTAATGCATCCTAGAGTCATGTTTGCTTTTTTTGCAACAGTGTCACGCTGTTGACTCATAGTTACCTTATGGTCCACTATAACCCCTAGATTCCTTTCTGCCATACTCTTTCCTAGACAGTTGCTTCTCATTCTGTATGTGTGAAACTGATTGTTCCTTCCTAAGTGGAGCACTTTGTATTTGTCCTTATTAAACTTCATCCTGTTTACCTCAGACCATTTCTTCAATTTGTCCAGATCATTTTGAATTATGACCCTGTCCTCCAAAGCAGTTGCAACCCCTTCCAGCTTGGTATCATCTGCAAACTTAATGGCTGCGTCTAGACTGGCCGCTTGAATTTCCACAAGAACCCTGACTTCCTACTGTCTGAAATCAGTGCTTCTTGCGGAAATACTATGCTGCTCCCATTCGGGCAAAAGTCCTTTTGCGCAAAGCTTTTGCGCAAAAGGGCCAGTGTAGACAGCTGAGATTTGTTTTGCGCAAAAAAGCCCCGATCGTGAAAATGGCGATCACGGCTTTTTTTGCGGAAAAGCGCATCTAGATTGGCACAGACACTTTTCCGCAAAAAGTGCTTTTGCGGAAAAGCGTACGTGCCAATCTAGACGCTCTTTTCTGCAAATGCTTTTAACGGAAAACTTTTCTGTTAAAAGCATTTGCGGAAAATCATGCCCAGTCTAGACGTAGCCAATAAGTGTACTCTCTATGCTGATATTTAAATCGTTGATGAAGATATTGAACAGAACCGGCCTCAAAACAGACCCCTTCGGAACCCCACTTGTTATACTTTTCCAGCATGATTGTGAACCATGAATAAGTACTCTCTGAGAAAGGTTATCCAGATAGTTATGCACCCACCTTATAGTAGCCCCATCTAAGTTGTATTTGCCTAGTTTATTGAGAAGAATATCATGCGAGACCGTATCAAATGCTGATTCTCTCTTATCCACAAGACTCGTTATCCTATCAAAGAAAGCAATCAGATTGGTTTGACATGATTTGTTCTTTACAAATCCATGCTGGCTGTTCCCTGTCATCTTATTATCTTCCAAGTGTTTGCAGATGATTTCCTTAATTACTTGTTCCATTATCTTTTCTAGCACAGAAGTTAAACTGACTGGTCCGTAGTTTCCTGGGTTGTTCTTATTTCCCTTTTTATAGATGGGCACTATATTTGCCCTTTTCTAGTCTTCTGGAATTTCTCCTGTCTTCCATGATTTTCCAAAGATGATAGCTAAAGGCTCAGATACCTTCTCTATCAGGTCCTTGAATATTCTAGGATGCATTTCATCAGGCCCTGGTGACTTGCAGACATCTAACTTTTCTAAGCGATTTTTAACTTAGTCTTTTTTATTTTATCTTCTAAACCTACCCCCTTCCCACTAGCATTCACTATGTTAGGCGTTCCTTCATCAGACTCCTTCTTGTTTCCCTTTATGCCTGTAGGTAGTTTGAGCTCATTTTGTGCCTTTGTCTTTCTAATCTTGCCCTGGCATTCCTGTATTGTTTGCCTATATTCATCCTTTATCATTTGTCCCAGTTTCCATTTTTTATATGACTCCTTTTTAATTTTTAGATCATGCAAGATCTCCTGGTTAAGCCAAGGCTGTCTTTTGTCATATTTTCTAACTTTCCTATGCAGTAGAATAGCTTGCTTTTGAGCCCTTAATAATGTCCCTTTGAAAAACTGCCAACTCTCTTCAGTTGTTTTTCCCCTCAGTCTTGCCTCTCATGGGACCTTACCTACCAGCTTTTTTGTGAGCTTACCAAAATCTGCCTTCCTGAAATCCATTCTCTAATTTGTGTTCTCCCTTCTACTATACCTTAGAATCACGAACTCTATGATTTCATGATCACTTTCACCCAAGCTTCTTTCCACTTTCAAATTCTCAACCAGTCCCTCCATATTTGTTAAAATCAAATCTAGAACAGCTTCCCTCAGTAGCTTTTTCAATCTTCTGAAATAAAAAGTTGTCTTCAATGCAGTCCAAGAACTTATTGGATAGTCTGTGCCCCATTGTGTTCATTTCCCAACATATATCTGGATAGTTGAAGTCCCCCATCACCAGCAAATCCTGCACTTTGGATGATTTTGTTAGTTGTTTAAAAAAAGCCTAATCCACCTCTTCTGCTGGGCCCACGCTCCCAGAAAGGACAAGTCCGCATAGTCTTGTTCCTCCATCCTATGAGGGACAAGCACAGAAGCCCTAAAATGAATAAACTACACGAGGGACCTTGTTCAGTACTGACCTGGACACACAAAGTTGTGTACAGGACACAATTGGTCCCAGGATGAAACCTAAAATTTCCATAAAGATCATCTAAGTAGGGCAGGGAAGGAGATAAGATTATCAGCATGGCTGATCTCTGCAACTCAAAATGTAGCTCTGAAAGTTGAGTCTGGGAAAGTTGAGAGAGGGCTCTCATATGCAACCAGCTCCACGGAAACAAAAAGCAGACACTGTAAGGAAGTCCAGGAAGAGGTCACATATCACTTCCATAGTGGTGCACATGACAAATTTTATTCCGCACCTGGACATAAAAAATTAGAGGGAACATGGTGTTTGCCTCCACATGCAGTTGTACTGGATAGTAACAGCACCTGGAAAGGTTTGTTGCTTGTCACCAGTAAGGAATTGTAAGAGACAACCCAAATTAGTGAGTTAACGGGTCAAAGTTGTCCCACAGCCCCAGGTTGCAGCCAGGGGTCCCATTATATCCTTCAATTAACAGAACTGTAAGGATAAGCTAATCAGAAGCCAAAAGGGTTGTGAATCTGCCTGGGAGTTATGAGCTAAGTGGTAGGAACAGTTTTGCTGAGTTTTGATTAGGTAAGGGAGTTGGGGTATGTCTACACTACTCTCCTATTTCGAAATAGGAGGGTAATGTAGGCATACCGCAATTGCAAATGAAGCCCGGGATTTGAATTTCCGGGCTTCATTTGCATAAGCGGGGAGCCGCCATTTTTAAATCCCCGCTCGTTCGAACCCCGTGCCGCGCGGCTACACGTGGCACGAACTAGGTAGTTCGAACTAGGCTTCCTAGTTCGAACTACTGTTACTCCTCATTCCACGAGGAGTAACGGTAGTTCGAACTAGGAAGCCTAGTTCGAACTACCTAGTTCGTGCCACGTGTAGCCGCGCGGCACGGGGTTCGAACGAGCGGGGATTTAAAAATGGCGGCGCCCCGCTTATGCAAATGAAGTCCGGGAAATTCAAATCCCGGGCTTCATTTGCAATTGCGGTATGCCTACATTACCCCGCTAGTTCGAACTAGCAGGGTAGTGTAGACATACCCTTGGTGTGTAAGCAGAAGGGAGAGGATGAGAGAGCCACACAGACAGTCTGAAGGAGCAGCTGGAAGCCCTGTGTATGAGCCAGTGAGAAAACTTAGAAGAGTTTTGGAGTCTGGGGTGCAGGTTGAAAAGACCCACAGCAAAAGAAGCTACAGGTTGGACCTCCCTGGTCTAGCACTATTGGGACCTAACTGGTCACAAACAAGGGAGTTTAATGGACTACGGGAGGTCAATTACAGTCCCTCTGCTGATGGACCTCAGGACAGCCCTGGAGTTCATCAGCAGAGGACTCCTCTCTGGGCTCTGCACCCCCAGCCAGCTCCATTGCCAATCTGAGCCCCATTCTGGTTCCCCTCCTGACCGTTGGGCTGGCCTCTGGGCTTTCTACCCTTGGGCATGGGCTGCCAGTCCTGGTGGCCCAGGCTGCTAGACTCTGTGTCCTCGACAGGTCTGTGATGCCAGCCCCGGCCACCAGGCTCAATTCCCCTGGTGGGGCTGCAATGCCAGGTCCAGGCCCCGGCTGCCGGGCTCCACTGTTCCTAGTGGGGCTATGCTCACAGATCTGGCCCTGGCCCTGGCTGCCAGGCTGCGCACCCCTGACTGTTCTGTGATGGCAGGTCCAGCCCTGGTTCTGGCTGCTGGGCTCTGCACCCCATGGTGGGCTGCGCTGCTGGCCCCGGCCTTAGCTCCATGCCCTAGGCCAGGCTGCATTGCTGGTGGTGGCTCTAGCCACTGGGCTCCCTGCCCCCAGTCTGGCTCCACTGCCACCCCAGTGCAGGGCTGTCAACTCCCCTCCCACTCCCAGCCCCCGGACTCCCAGCCAGGGGCTCTTGTCCAGCAACATTCGCGGTTCTACTGGACCATGGATGTTGTCAGACCAGAGAGAATTCCAGACCAGAGAGGTTCAACCTATACTTGTTTGTTTCTGTGTTCAGAGAAACTGATATTTGTACATTCCTCGTAAATAATAAAAGAATAACAACAAAATTCTATCAGACACAGCTGGCTACCACTAATTTCTCTTCCTAACCGAAAAACCTACTCATGTAGGGCTAGCTGCTAAGGTCAAAAGGAGTGACCAAATTTATAAAGCAGGAAGGAAGGGGAAGGATATAGGCCAGGCCTGAGTGAGAGCTACAGAGGTGAGCAGCAGCAGCTGTGTAAAGAGGTTTCGCCTTTGTTAAATAAAGGCCCGTTGAAGTTTGTTACTACCTTGCTTCCATGATACAACATGTTATTTCGAGATACTTCCAGTATTCAGAAATAGCTATTCTGTGTCTTGACAGTGTACCTGTTATTTTGAAATAATGGGTGCACTATTCCTACGTCCCAGTAAACCTAATTCCATGAGGATTAAGGGATGTTTCAGAATAGAGGTTTATTTAGAAATTTGGTGCTGTGTAGACAGCTCCAAATGATGAAATAAGCTATTTCTAAATTAACTCGAAATAAGCTACGCAATTTGTGTAGCTCAAATTGTGTAGCTTATTTCAAGCTAAGGGTGCAGTGAAGATGCACCATTAACAGTCCATATGCTAATTTAGTGAATCAATTTTTTCTATAACAGTACATGCTTAACTTCTTAAAGCAGTATATCAGCATAGAAAGTTCACAGCTAATTGTACCAGGTACCAGCAGAGTAAGTTATTTTTTAAAACTACTACTAAGAGCCCATAATGGGAGCTGAAGGCTGACTCTTTTGAAGCCATGGCCTGTGTGGTGGTGCTCACAATAGTTTCTAGGAACCTCAGGTTTGATTCTTCTCTGACCTTTGATGGTTTTACATAGAAGTGTAACTCTATGGGCTTCAGTGGAGTTAATCCTGATTTATGTCAGAATAAGTGAGAAGAAGATCAGGTCCTAAAAACAGAGGATGGATGCAAAAAAGCCGGTGTCTGAAAAAGTTTACTAGATCAAAGTGGGGAAGGAATGTGAGAGATCTGTACTTATAATACAGGGGTCCATTTGATAAAAGGGTGCTATCGCTATAAGGGAAGCTGTGATGGTATCTGTGAAAATGTTCATCATCTCCTTGAACAGATTGTTTTGATTATTTCTCTCTACCTTCAAAATGGAGGCCTGGCAGAATAGAATACAGTACTGTTTCTTCCTTTCCTAGCTCTCATCCCCCTCTCTGCAGCTTTTCCTGATTGCCTCTATTTGTGCCTCTTGCTCCATATTTGTCAACATTCTGCTCTCGTCCTTTTGCTGAACTGCAGATCACTGACAATGCCTCTTTCCATGTTGTCATCTTGTGGTTGTTTGAGGGGCAGCTTCTACAAGAGAGAGGTTTTGTTTTTTGCTTTGCTGGAGGCAGATATGCAGAGACCAAGGCTATTCAGAGGAACCTTCTAACCTCACAGCTTCAGGCTCCTCCAGCTCTATAGGAGGAATGAGATGGGGGGGGGGGGGGAAATATCATGGCTCAGTCACTGTGTGTGCAACATATGACAGGCCAAAGCTGCAGGGAAGGATGCATAACTCTCTTTGTTCATTGTGATTGGTAAAGGAATTTAAAGTTTCTTCATCTCACTACAAGAAAACCATTTTAATTCCATTCTGCCGTATAGGGGTGTTGTGATCTAAAGTTAGATAACTAAGAACATTTGTCTTTACATTGCTCTATTGTGAAATTTAATATAATTGATGCCCAGATAGTATTGGTGGCTGTATATTAAAAATATGCATCATGCACATCTGACAGAGCTGGAAGCCAAAACACAGTAGGTCAGTCTAGCAAAATCCTAGGGCTTGGTTTCAGAGATGCTGACCGTTCTGAGCACCCACTAATTGTAACGGGACTTGTTAGTGCTTAGCACCTCTGGAAATGAGGCCTAAAAGCCTCAAGCTGAAATGTTACCTGGACAAGAAATGGCGTCAAAGTTTTTGCCCACTGGACATGGCCAACCAGAGAGCTGCCAGTTAGAAGGTAGTGTGGCTAGAGAGCTATAAGTTGGTCTTACACTTAAATTTTGCTGGTATAGCTATGTTAATTAGGACTTTGGAAAAATCCCCTCCCCTCCTTTATCCATCATAGTTAAGCTGGTGAATGTCCTATTCCAAGGTAGGGATGTTAGCGACTAATAAACTAGTCAACTAACGGATAAGCAAGAGCTTATCAATTAGCACTATTGATTTAGTCGCATCCCCCCCATCTGCCGCTCTGCACTGTACAGCTGAAAGAAACTGGAGCGCAAAGGCACTGAGTCAGTCCCTGCTCCACGCATTTCTTTTCATTCAGCCTGGTGTCTCTGTTCCACGAGGAGTAACAGTAGAAAGCCTAATTCGGAGTCCGAACTACCAGGGATTTAAAAATGGCGGCACCCGGCAAGATATTTAAATCCCGGGCTTCATTTGCAACTTCGATTGACTACATTAACCACCCTAGTTTGAACTAGGGTGGTAGTGTAGACATACCCAAAGATATTAATGGAGGAGGTGTGGGGTCTGAGATGGAAACTGGGTAGAAGGGATTGTGACCTAGGGCAGGGATGTAGGAAGGGGTGTAGAGGGAAGGGATCTAAGTTCCCTCTAGGGTGCATGCCTGCACAGGCACGCACAAAGAATTTTAATCCTGTCCACCTTCTCAAGCAGAGCTGCATAGCACTGGCCTTCCTTGATGTGGAAGGCAAGTTGCTGGTAGAGGGTTTGGTGGGTGGGAGAGTGGGGAGCCAGGGTCGCATGGCGTATGCCGAAACTGCGGCCGAAGCCAGGACCACATGGCAGCTGCTGGGCTGGGCAGCAGTCAAGGCTGGGGCTGCATGGACTTGCATGGCCCAATGGAAGAGTGGGAATAGTAACCATAGCCATAGGAATGTACTTGTGGGGGAAAAGTGGCTTATTAATTCCTTGGCTGTGCTTGGTGGGCTTGTCCATCATGCAGCACAAGTCCAAATGACATGATGATGAATAAGGAATTTGGTTGTGTGGGAGAAGAGGCAAAATGGATGTACCGATGGAATGTCCTGAAATGTAGCTCTAGCTAAATAGAAGAATACTCTTTTCTTACTAGTGCTTAATTGCTCCTAAACACATTTTTAGTTTTATCATCTCTAGTCATGTGGGTATAATGTGATGCAGGGATAGCAATACACTTTCTTGAAAACATTACATCCTTTATTTGTAAACAGCATTCAGCAGGCCCGCTACCATTACAAAACCATACCCCCCCCCCCAAAAAAGCGGGAAATATTTAATACACAATATAAACCCCCTATTGCTACATCACCTGTGGCCCCATTTTCTGCTTTCCCTTCTTTACACATTTCCCCCACACATGCACTTTGACAGCCTAAGAGGGGAGGGGAAGTTTCCACCTGAGAGAGTTTGAAGGAGGAAGGCTGCACAGAATTTAGTTGCCCTCCCCAGCCACTCTTGGGGCCTGAATACACAGACCACCCTGACACAGAGCTGTCCAAGCTACTGTAGGATGGAGGGTATGCTGTACATGATAACACAACAGAAGTAGGAAGGCGGCAAGAGATGGGACTAGTTCTCTCTAATTGAGCACTCTCCTCCTCCCTTTGCTGCTGCTCCTGTTCCAGGGATTGCTTTGGAAGTTCCTGCTCCTTTATTGAAACCCTTTCCTCCACCTGGGTGGAGAGCCTCAGACTTTCTTCCTGACTTTCGTTCCTCTTCTTCTGTTACTGGCCCTACTGGTCTGCCTTTGCAAAAACTCCTCCATAATTACATCACAAAAATGCTTCCTTTTGGAATAGTCTATGGAGGTACATTGGACCATAGACTGAGTTCCTGAAGAGCAGGAGGTAAATAACCCAAGGATCATAAAACAGGACGAGAAACAGAATAACGGTCTCTTCCAGCTCAGTGAGGAAGCTCTAAATTAATTTTGGTGGCATCCCAAGGACATAAAATGTAATATTTATAAAGTGAACTAACACATATTGTAAAGTAGATGAATCATACTGTCTCTGGACAGCCTTGTTAATTGCAAAACAAGCAGTCCTGTGGCATCTTAGAGACTAATAAAAATATATGGTATGATGAGCTTTTGTGGGTAAACCCACTTCATTGTCCCATCTGATGAAGGGGAGTTTATTAATGAAAGCTCATGATACTACATATATATTTTTGTTTGTCCTGTGGCATCTTAGAAACTACTTGTTGTTTTTAAAGTTACAGACTATCACAGCTACCCCTCTGAGACTTATTAATTGCAGTTGCAGAAGCGAAGAATAAGAGGGTAAGTCATGTGCGAGCTACAGCAGCATCATGTTAATTCCCTCATGGACTCTGCCCAAATCCTGGCCAATGATAGCTGCAAACTATTTCTGAAGCATGACCTCCAGATAGTTAGTCACAATGTAGCAAAGGATGTATTTTCCAGGCCACTCCTATAACTCACTAGTCCACTCCACTCACAAATGTGGTGTTTGGTCACTATACATTTGAATGCTTCAGCTGCATACACTGCAGGTTTCCCTCCATCAGCTAGGAATAACGTCTCCCTACAAGAACAGTTATGTCTTCCAAAATATGAAAGGCCTGATAAGTCATAAAAAGTCTTTTGCAACAAGGACTATACAACCAGCCCCCACTCCATATGGCAATTAGTTAAGAATTTTTTATGAAACAAAAAGTCGATTATAATTTTAAATTTACCATTGAAATAATACAGTCAAGCGCCTGTGAACTCTGGCATAAAGCAAAGAATATTCATTGTCATATTTCTTATACATTATTTTTATTAATAGACATTCAAGCTTTGAAGAATGCTTATGAGTTGATCAAATCAGACAATCAAGGGAAATCTGCATTTGATTAATCAGAAAGCTTTAGCTCTGGTTTATGCCTTGTGTGCAGAAAAAGCATTCCAGGTAGCTACATTTTCTAAGGTGTCTGTTTATTTGTAATAAATAAAAAATTGTCTAGAATTATATTGGCTTGACTTCACTTCTGATCCAAAATAAAATATAGCCCTGAGACACAATGTGAATGGAGAGAAATATGCAATATGCTATTATCTAGGTGTGCAATATAGAGTGTAACCTACACAAGCTCAGAAATGTCAGTCTGAAAGGCCAATTAACATAACTCCCTGAAAGGAAAGCCAGATTTAATTGAGGAGGAAGTCCAGCTGGGTATTGGTCTGGAGAGAGCTATTAACTGAGGAAGTTGGCTACTGAAAATTTTGCAGTATTAATTTTCTTTTCATTTGACTTCATATTAAATAAACATTTAAATTCATTCACCTTGTTAAGTATCCCTTCGTTTAGTATTCTTTCTTCCATAACATTAAATATATATATATATATATATATATATATATATATATATATATATATATATATATATATATATATATATATATATAATATGTATTAATAGGGTGTGGAGGCAGGAAAAGGGAATTTGTGTGCAGCCATCTTGGTCCTGTTAACAAGAGAGCAAGAGTTAGGCTAAGTCTGTGGCCTGACAACGCGAGATCTGTAATTAGACGCTGCCTTTGCCTCTCACCTCCATACAGAGATAAGGATAGAATGCTGACTCTGGCAGGGACCTTGAGCTAAGGAGCATCTGGATGGAACTAAATAACTGTTAGCCATTGGTGTTTGTAATGGGAAGGAGACTAATTGTTATTATATTTAATAGACAGTATAGAAACTGCTTCATAATTGCTTGTATTCGAAGATCTGCCTGGGGACGGTGGGAGGGGGGGGGCTTCCTCCCCCTGTCTGAACCAGTTTTTCCCTTGCTGCAGCTCATAATAAAACAGCCTCTGGCTACTTGTTGCTTACAAACTCAAAGTGAGGACAATGTTTTCTTCCACAATGGCACACATCCGAACAAGTGCACATGACCTCAATACTGGTACACAAGACAAAACTCACTCTGCTCATGGATGGAAAAATCTTAGAGGGAACACTGCTAGGGATGAGAATGTGTATCCGAGTACACGGTTCACGGATGAGCCTGGGGTAGGGCCTTATCAAATTCAGTCCATTTGGGTCAATTTCACAGTCATAGGATTTTAAAAATTGCAAATTTCATGATGTAAATGTAGCAGTCCTGACCTAAAATGGGAACTTCTGTGCTGTTGTTTCAGCCCTACTGCATTCAGAGCTGGGCAGCTGGAGAGCAGCAGTTGCTGAGAGCCTGGCTATGAAAGCAGCACCACCACTAGCAGCAGTAAGGAGGTTATGGTATGATATTGCCACCCTAGCAAGTTTCATAGAGAGAACAGTGTTTCTCAAACCGAGTACATTGACCCAAATGGGAATTGTGGGGGTTGTGATGGTTACAAGGTTACCCTTGGGGGATCATGATACTGACAGCCTTCCTTCTGTTCTATCTTCAGTGTGGGATGGTCAGAAGGCACACAGAAGTAAGGGTGCTTTCCTGCCCTAACCCCAGTTTGAGAAACACTGATCTTCCGATGAAATCTACAGAGTGAAAGCTGTGTGTCAACACAGCCTTGTCACTAAACGCTGACTGATGTGGACATACCCAGTTTTAAAATGAGAATGGGAGATCTTTGTAAAACAAATGCTACAGCTCAAAATGGAAGGTATGCTCTGGATGCAGAGATTTTTAGGGCTTCAAGATCTTAGGGGGCATTTCCCAGAGGCCTCCCCCCTCCATGCTAAAAAATTCCAGGGGCGCTGGACATATTTATAAGTGCTGCACTTTGGGACAGCTCCAGAGGAATGTGAGCCCTGCGGAAATGTCTGGTGACCTTCTGTGGCTTGTGTTATGCAGAAGGATGGAGCAGCCCATCATGACCGTGCTTGTAAACTCTCTGGAACGCGTGTAATGGTCACTCCGACTTACCGCCTGCTGCAGGTGCGCGCACACGTGTAGCGCCCCGCGGGTTTGCCTTCGGCTCGGAGGAGGGGAGGAGAGAACAAGCCAAGAACATTTTACCCGGATTGGTTCCAGCGCCATGCGGATGCAGCGCCCTCCTCGTCGCTCGCCCGGCGCCTCAGGGCAGAGAAAGGGCGCATCAGCACTTCAGAGCGGCGGCCACTGATTTGTGGATTGCGCAAGTTCTGCGAAGCAGCGCTTGCCCGCCCGGTGGGAGGAAAGAGGAGGGAAGCTGCAATGGAGTCAGGCAGCCGCTCCCTGAGCGGGCTTGGTGTGAACTGAGCATGCTCCGTAATACTAACCTCTGAGCTCGGCCCCGGCTCTCACCGAGCTGCCTTTCTGGATCTCCGTGCAGAACGGGGGCAGGCGAGAAGGACGTCGGCGTCTGGAGACGTTCCCTTGGGCTGCGGTGTCCAGGACTCCCCGCCATGGGCAGCGAGGAGGCAGAGACCCAGGAGACTTTGCAAATCCTCGGTGGGGGTAAGAGAGTTTGTTTCTTTCGGACCCCGCTCTGCTGAACTTTCCCGAGTGCGAACCTTCCCCCGGGGCTCCCGGGCAGTCGCCGCGCTCACCCCAAGCAACCTTGGAATCCTTACGAGACTGCGGGCTGGCGCCTCTCTGGGTCGTTTGTGTTTGCTGAAGGATTCTTCGGGATCCCTGTGCAAGGGGGAGGAGACGCTCCTTCCTCTGCCCCTCGCACTTCAGCGGCTGGTAGGTCGCACATCGCAAGAACTGAGAGCTACTGTACCAAGATGCCTGCCACTGCTTGGCCTCTTCACCTGCCGACCTCGTACTGCTGCAGTTAATCCAGAGCATTCTGGTCTGGGCTAATGGGCTCCGATGGGACAGCTAACTGAAACGGAACAGACTTTTGGGTTGTATAGTAAAGGTTTATGGCAAGGAAAGGTTCTTGCTGGCTATTTCAAAACTCTCAAGCTAATTGAGATCCTAGCCACATAACGGAAAGTCTTACAAGTGGGACCTGAAGTCAGTATTGTTAAATAACTAGCTTAATGCAGCTTGGGAAAAGAGCAAAAGGGGTTTTTTTTTATTTTTGTAGTAACTTCTGGCCTCAACCTTACTCTGGAATGCAACTTGACAGGAGTCCTCTCTCCCCTCCCCCCTTCTTTTTTTTGTTTTAAACAATTACTCTATGAAGTATGTAACAAACAGGAAGGCGGTTCAGGTCTTAATCCTTGTGCCCTGGGATCAGGAAAAAAGAACGGCAAATTTAAATACGGTATCTGTTACAAAACTTTGATTGAAGGATACCATGAGCTGGCAGGTGACCTACACCTTTGAATGTTTCTTAAATCTTTATTAGTAAACTGATTGTTTCTGGGCCTCTGGGCTGTAAACAAATTTTAGGTGAGGGATGAGGTGCAGGGTTTTTTTTTTTTAATTCTAACTTAATGATCATTAATAGGCTGTAAACAAGAGACTACAACTGTATACTAGAAGTTATCATCTTACCTAAAGGCACCCAAGGAAATGATCAGGCAGCCAGCACTCAGGTGGGCAGTTCTTACTCCCACAGGTAATCCATTTAACTTCAGTGTAGCTATTTGAGACAGGGTGTCAGTGTCAGATCCTTTTGTCATTGATGTTGCAAGCTGCTCAGTGTGGAAAGACACTGGGGCTCTTAGAAGCCAAAGTGACTGAGTGTGAAGGGCAATCTGTACAGATCAGCTTTCAGGGTTGGGGAGGCTTCACTTAAGGTACAGAAATATATGCAGAAAATGATGGGATTAGGGGCTTAATGGCAGAACCTCAGTTACCTTGTCCTGAACCACAGCTTTAAGTTACTCATTCCAGATTCCTAGAGGGCTCTTCCCTTCTAAACAGATGGCTTGCAATTTTGTGTCCCAGTTAATCAGAGCCTAATACAAATCTTTTTAACTCAAGAAAATGGCAGACCAGAAGTTCCCGCTGAAGAGTCAAGCAGGCTTACCAGAGATCAGCTCTTCACAATGGCAGCAACAGCTTGTTTGAACTTCAGTTCAATGATTTGCTATTCAATCCTGGGACCCTTTTTTCCAAGAGAGGTAAATCAATATGCAGCTCAGTAAACTATTATTCAGATGTCTAAAAAACTAAGAAGTAACTTTTAAAAAAGTAATCAGATAATTGATATTGCAGATAATTGATATTGCAGTCTTAATGACTTTATGTGAGGACAGGTTCCTATTGCACTAGGCACTGTAAGAGAGAGTTCCTGTCCCAAAACACTGATGACCCATTTTATGAGGCAGACAGAGAATAGAGGTGAAGTGATTTGCCCAAAGTCACAGAAGAACCTGGAACAAAGCCCGGATCTCTAGACTTCCATTCCAGTGCCTTATTCCTTAGACCTCTGTGTCTAGTTCTGGGGCCCCCACTATAGAAAGGATGTGGACGTATTGGAGAGGGTCCATTGGAGGGTGACCAAAATGATTAGGAGGCTGGAGCGTATGACCTATGAGGAGAGACTGAGGGATTTGGGTTTGTTTAGTCTGCAGAAGAGAAGAGTGAGGGGGGATTTGATAGCAGCCTTCAACTTCCTGAAGGGAGGCTCCAAAGGATGGAGAGAGGCTGTTCACAGTAGTGAGGGATGGCAGAACAAGGAGCAATGGTCTCAAGTTATAGTGGGAGAGGTCTAGGTTGGACATTAGGAAAAACTATTTCACTAGGAGGGTGGTGAAGCACTGCAATGGGTTACGTAGGGAGGTGGTGGAATCTCCATCCCTAGAGGTTTTTAAGTCTCGGCTTACCAAAGCCCTGGCTGGGTTGATTTAATTGGGATTGATACTGACTTGGGCAGGTGACTGGACTTGATGACCTCCTGAGGTCTCTTCCAGCTCAATGATTCTATGATCCCCTGCCCTCCAATGCACTTACAACTTCCTCCTCAACCTTTCCTAGGATAAAGTTTGGCTGACAGGAAAACCACCTTAACTGTTGCAATAAATTGAGTGAGTTGAGATAAATTAATATGGAACCCCATGCCACTTCAGAGTAACCATTTCAGAGCAGGGCTGGGGAACCTTTTTCCCATCAGGGGCCGCTGTCCCGTAGGGAAAAAAAAATCAGTCACAGGGCTCACACAGCCCAGTCAAGGGGGCTGGTGGCTTCTGGCTTCCCCTAGGTTTTTAGGGTTTTGAACTTTCCTGATCAGATGGACTAAACTCCATCGCCATGAATAGCACCTGGTTTGTCTGTTTGGCCCTCATATGGGGCCAAACATGAGGGGTTCAGGGTGTGGGAGGGGCTCCAAGTTGCAGCAGAAGGTTGAGCAAGGGAGGGGGGAAGGGCTCTAGGTGGGGCTGTGGATGAGGGTTTTGGTGTGCAAGAGCTTGGAATGGGGTTGCAGGGTCTGAGTGGGAGCAATCATAAATTTGTGGTCTAAGGTGATTTTTAAATTTCTGTAGAATTACTGCTGAATCTCCCACTCCTCTTTAAAACAGAAAATGCTTTATGACCATGGTGGCAGGTACAGTGCTAGAAGAGTAAAAATGTAAGACTTGATCAGGAAGTATTTTAACCCAATGTTAACTTTGTGTATGGTGAACTTTTTTTTGTCCACATTTTAAATCTGATTGGTATGGTGGTTTCCTTTCACAGGCAGAGAAAAAGGGTGCCAGTGATACAGTTGTTGGACTGATTTTTGGATGCTTTGCTTTATTCAATTTCTTGACTTCTTTAATATTAGGCAATTATGTAAGTATATTTAATGTTTTCAGTATAGACTTAATTATAGAATACTGCTTAGAGTCACTAGCACCTGGTCCAGACAAACTGCACTTGTCAACTACTACCCAGATCCTGGCAAGTTCTAAGTTACCTTATTATTTGCTTCCCTCCATCAGTCTATATCACGGGTGGGCAAAAGGGCCTCCGCGGGATGGATTCGGCCCGCCAAACAGGTTGATCTGGCCCATGGAGGTCCTGCCACTCCACTGCCCCCAAGCCAATCAGGGCCTAGGGATGTGGGAGTGTACAGTGCTTAGAGCCAACCCTAGCAGTTGACTCTAAGCGCCACCAGAGGGCAGGGAGTGAGTGACTTCACCCCCCCCCCCACTTATAAGCGCTTCATGCTCCTTACAGGATGGGGGCAGGATAGGAGACTTTGTGTGATCCCCCCACTACCAGCAGCGCAGGTGCCTACAGGAAACTGCCAACTGTTCAGGACAGCTGGTGTGTCTCTCTGGGGGAGCATAGGACAGACTTCACATACTCCCCCACTCAGACCAGTCAGGGACTGGGGATGGGGAAGCATGGAAGTGTCCTGGCCCCACCTCTTCCACCTGAAGTTCTGCCCCTTCCACGGGGGCTAAGAGCCTCTTGAAAAATTTCTGAAGTGGCCCCTGGTCAAAATGTTTTGCCCACCCCAGTCTATATCCACCACCCTTTTCTTCCTGTATCATGAATGGCAGGTGATGGATGGGTTTGTGTAGGCTAATCCCAGGCTGGCTTGCCACTTCTGCCTGGGGCCCTGTCCTTCCTTCCCCTCCTGGAGATCAGAGGGACCCTCCCCGAAAGCTATAGAGCTATAGCAAAGACTTCCTTGTCGACAGCGGCGCGTCCAGACTGCCCCGATCTGCCAACAAACAGCTGATCATCAGCTGGTCGGCAGAGCGCGGCAGCCATTTAAATTTAAATGAAGCTGCGATTATTTAAATCGCGGCTTCATTTCCCTCTGCCGATCAGCCTAATCTACATGGCTCCATCGACGGAGCCATGTAGTTTAGACACACCATAAGATGCATACCCTATCATCTTGAATTACCCACTAGCAGTTAGATATATGAGCAAAGAGGATGACTAAAATGGCTGCCTTAAGAGCACCATTAGTGCCTGCTATAGATAATGCTGGATGTATGTGTGACACTTCATCTAACTGATGTAACAACGCTGCTGCATTTTACCAATGTACAGAAGCTATAGCAAACAGCAGTAGCAAGTTAGCTCTACCAAGGGCTTACCATTGGGGAAACTAGGTTAAGTCACTTAACCATTTAGAATATTTTTAGGTTTGGTTGAAAGCTAAGTATGGCTATCAGTGATTTTTTTTCTTATAGTGTGCACAGTGTTTTTGTTTCATAATGCCACAAGTGAGTTTCCTTGACTAAAAATGGACTTGAAAAGATTAAAATGGAACATTTATTCCTCACCAATTGCAGCTTGTACAAATTGGAGCCAAATTCATGTTTGTGGCTGGGATGTTTGCCTCAGGATGTGTTACAATCCTGTTTGGGTGAGTGTTTTCCCTTGCATCTTAGTTCTAGTGTGACGCTTGTGTTGTAATCATATGAAAAACAGAAACTCTTGCTGTTAAAAATGAGGGCTAAAAGTCAAAAGACCTCTGCTCTGTTTATGACCTTGGGCTGGTTGCTTATGCTATCTTGGCCCTTAGTTTTCCTCCTCTGTAAAGTGGGAATAATGCTTCTCTAACTCTTGGGGTTATAAGGTTTGTTTAGTATTGAGACCCTTAGCAGGAAGATGCCATAAATGCAATTTGCAATTATAGTTATTTGAAAAACCCTAAGGATAATTGTATAAGTGCATGCAAATTCTAGTTAACAAAACAGGATTTTTAATGGTTTTAAATCCATTTGGAAATCAGAAGTTTAGGCTAGCAATTATAGGGGCTAAGGCACTAACTTCTGCAAAAGATGGTTTTATTTTTTAAAATGATCATCTAGTCCCCTTTGTGTCCTAACTGATGTAATTGAGGAGGGTTTGCAATGTTTCAGGTTTTGATGCAATTAGGACAATATCATCTGCGAAAAGGAACATCTGAAGAACCCTGCCATCACTCAGAAATCCATCTTTCACTTCTGTCTTCCACAGGACATTTTTCATGACACTGGAAAAAAATTCTGGTGAATAAACACATCCCTGCTTAACTTCGAAGATCTAGGAGTTATTAAAAAGTGTGATTTATGTAGTTACGTTCATCATGGAATCTTGTATGATTCTAACAAACAGGGAAGATGCCCTGTTTCTTTTTAAATCTCTTTTGACTGTGTCAAATTTGCATATGAATTTCATCACAGCTGCAGTCTGTCTTTGAATTTCTTTTTGACTGAAAATGGCAACTTGAATTATTTCTGGTACTCTGTCTGACTTCATCAGTCTTGTTTCCCTACACTGGCCCCTAGGTGCCTAAACTTTTGAAGCTCTTCCTTTATATGATGTTACACATGGTAGGTAAGAGTGATTCCCCTTTGATCGAGGGCAAGTGACTTGCCCTGTGTGGTCGAAGCACTGGGTCATGCTGTCTCTAGAAGATTTTGATAGTTTACCTTACAGTTGTAGTTTGGTTTTTTTATTTACTAAATTTCATTTATTTTTTCTTTCAGTATGTTGGACAAAGCACCCGATGGACCAATATTCATTGGTTTGTGTTTTCTGGTTAGAGCGATGGATGCCATAAGCTTTGCTGCAGCAGCGACAGCATCATTTTCTATTCTTGCAAAGGCTTTTCCCAATAATATAGCTACAGTAATGGTATGTACAAAGCCACACGTTATAGCTATATGTCTAGAATAAAAGAGTTTTAATGACTCATATCTTTATGCATTTTGCAGAGAAAACAGCCACTGTAACTATACAGCTGGTATCAAGTGTCTAGCATGTGCTCCTCTAGCTTAAAAAAGATTAATCCCCAACATAAAATATTTAATTTAAATGCTGTATGCCTGAAGAAATAAACATGATTCAGGTGGTATAAAAGTTATTTGGGTCCCACAACAATGGAAGGAAAGTGGATGTAAAACTAAGGTCATTCAGTAGCTTATGTAGGAGTGCTAGAAAATGATTAGCTGAAGATGGGGTTTTAATGTATTTTTGTTGTGCTCCATTTGCCAGTGTTGTCTGGAATATGGGTAGGATAATGACTGAGAGTACAGCCTGAAAGTTTTCTAAAAATGCTGCTATCTTAGCCTAGTCTTCATGAAAACTGAATTCCATATGGTGTATAACAAAAGGAAATGGCTTGACATATCATACAGCTTTCTGCTTACAAATAAATCTGCTTTAACCAGAGGCTACAGTGAGGAGTTAAACCGTCACATTTGGGATTTTTTTTTTTCCTGCTAAGATTAATCAATTCTAGTGGGACTGGTTTAGGTTACTCCTGTATTGTCATGTTGCATTCGGGATGACTTCACTCGCAGTTCATAAAATGGAAGGACTGCTGACCAAACCCCACATGATACTGGGGATGTAAAAATGTAACCCTGTACGTACAGGGTTAACAGATCAGTCTGGGCTTATTGGTTAGCGTGCACAATAACATGCAAGCTCCCCTTTTTTCCCCACACTGATGTCTCCAATAGAGAGGCAGACACATGGCTCCAGCATGTAATTGTGCAACCACTGAAAAATTCAGCAGTTACACAATTTCTTAATTAAATGCATTTTTACATGGCTACATGATACTAGTGCTGTGCCTTGCTTTAAATGTAGCAAGCCAGTAGCAATGAAAAGAATGATCTCAAAGGAGTGGATATGGCTGAACACTTGGGCTACGTGTCATGGTGCTCTTTCAAACAAAAGCCATTTCAAAAGTAAAACCGTGCTCTAGACATGGCTCTTTCGAAAACGGCAGGCTTTGAGGTTTACAGGATCTTTCGAAAAAGCCTGACGTTTTTGAAAGAACCATGTCTAGTCTGCGGTTTTACTTTCGAAATGGTGCTTGTTCGAAAGAACGCCATGACGTGATTATGCAAATGAAGCACGGGGTATTTAAATCCCGCTTCATTTGCACTTTCGAAGTGCCTCATTTACATCCCTCTGCCGACAGAGGGATGTAGTCTAGATGTAGCCTTGGAGTAGAAATTGGTGTTGCTGTTTAGTTGCAAGTAATTTTTTTTGGAGAGAGAGGGAACTGAAGGAGCAGGGGGGGAGCTAAATAAAAGTTTACTTTGGGGGTAACATTTTCTAGATCAAACTCTCCATTTCCTTATTTAATACCTTCATGATCTGGGTCCTTGAATTGTGGACTTGTTGAACTGGGGCTCTGATGCCTGTCAGTCTTGTTCCTTCTAGAGAGAGAATATAAAAAGGGCTTCTGATGTCTGTGGAAAAATAACTAGAAACGGTTTCCTGTGTTAGCAGCTAGAATCACAGAAGAAGACTGCCACAGATGCGCCACAGCGCAAAAAACAAAAAACTTCCCCCATTCCTCTTTATCTCTTTTGAGTTAATTTGTTTAAGTGTTACCAGTATTTTAATTATGGGTGATTTATACTAGTAAAAGCCCTTGTGTGGACACAGATACATTATTGCAAAGGTGATTTGTACCAGTGTAGTTATTCTCCTCCCTGCATGGGAATAATAATACTGGTGAAAGAACTACCTGCATAGTGCAAACAGTACATCTTTCCAGCATAAGCTTCCTTTTCACTGTTCTGTCACTTCCCAATGGTTACTATGGCTAAATACTCTATCAGGAAATTTTCTTGGTCTAAATATAAGTTGTTTGAATGATGTACCATACATTGGCAATAAGAACTAATAGTTCTTTGAGGTTTAATCCTTGTCAACTCACAGGGCCATAGCCAAACAGGATTATGGATTTGCTTTAACACAGAGTTGATTAGGGATAGTTGTTTTTATTAATCTCACTACGTCACTACTATTACAGGGTTAATATTGCCAAATGGTTACACAGCCACTTCAAACTGACACATCAATAAATGCAGGCAGAGAAATGCATAAAAGAGTCACAGGCACTTAGAAATGCTTACGTCCCTTCAGTCCGCGGGGAGTCCCGTTCCTGTCACCTCACACCAGGTAGACATGGTTCCATCTGGGGAAATCCAGGGCACCCTTCGAAGTCTCGGTCCCTCGTGAGACTCACCGGGCGTGGGCCTCCCTATACTAGTTATACTACAGTTGTTTACCAGGTATGCGTGTACTGGCTCAACACCATTCTTATCTCTCTTATGAGCGGAGACTGAGGTCAAGCTTGTTTACCGCTTAGTTGTTTCCCAGATCAAGTGCATGGGTTAAAGCTGATATGGGCCAGCTGCTGTTTGCGCCTGCATGGTCTCAGGTTATGTACTGCAAGGATGGAAACTTCCATCCTAGCCTTCTAAGCTGCAGGCCCCACATATTGTTTGTGACAGTCCTATAAAAGAAATCAAACTTAATTGGTCAAACATATCCTTGTTGTAATGTGATGGACTTCAGTAGATAATTAGTTGCAGGGGCTAAACTTAATCAGCTGTATGAAGGTAGAAAAGTTATTTAACTTAAGACATCTTTCATCTAAGCCCCAAAGAGGTGACTTAGTGATGCTTCATTGCAATATACTTGTTAAGTTCTTCCCTTCTGGTTTTAATATTTTATATTTGGGAACTGTAGTAATTTCGTTGCTGACCTCTCTGCAGATGTACTGGGTATATGGAACAGCAGCAGGGGTGTACCCGGGAACTGAGTACATTAAGCATCATGTGAGTGACAGACTGAAAAAGAAAGAATTACACTTCCCCTAAGAGGCTCAATTATCTTTTCTTAAGACAACTTTTTCAGACCCTCTTCACTGTCCTTGCATGTAAAGATCTTGGTTTATGGATAGTATTTGTTCTAGCTCTTGATCAATGACAGATCTTAGTTTCTATCTAGTAACTGTGTCTCTCTCTCTCTCTCCCTTCCTACCCTTTAGGGCAGTCTTGAAATTTTTACAGGACTTGGACTGGTGCTGGGTCCACCAATAGGTGGCTTTTTGTATCAGTCCTTTGGCTATGAAGTCCCTTTCATAGTGCTTGGATGCTTGGTGCTGCTCCTGGTGCCTCTGAACATGTACCTCTTACCAAAATACGGTAGGCTCTTTTCCTTCCACTTTCTTCAGTTAATATTTCAAATTTGACAGACAGACAGACAGACACACATTGCAGTAAAACCCTAGTTTACTTAACTTGCATAAGAATAGCTGCATACATAATTATCTGTGGCAAAACTGCAATTAATTTTAAATGGAGCCAGATCAGATCCTTGTTGAACATTACTAAAAATTGTGGATGCACATGGCTTGGAACGAGTCTCCTCTCGTGTCTATCCCTGTAAACACTGACTTTCTCTGACACATTGAAATGAAGTGAGATTTTTCTACATGATGTGTCTCATAGCTCTGGGATTTTTAAACTATCATTTGTCTTGGAGTATGTCTACACTAGGGATGTAAGAGTTTGTCCGGTTAACTGATAAGCATCAGCTTATTGGTTTCCCTAATAGTTAAACTCTTCTGCCTTCCAGGCATTCACTGGCTCACAGTCCTGCTCCCATGAGCCAGCTGCTGCCCCACGCTGCAGCCTCTGCAGTAAAAGGCTTATACTGCAGAGCCCAGAATACAGCCAGCTCCCTGGGGGTAGGCCAGGAGTCAGTGCATGTAATCTGGCTCCTGGCATGCATCAGAGACAGCTGCTGCCCTGCGCTGTGGGCTTATTATATAAGCCTTACACTTCAGCGTTCTCCACGAGTGGGACTGGCAGTCGGCTCATATTATAAGCCAGCTCCCAGTCCCGTTTCCAGGGAGCTGGCTGCACTGCAAGCTCTGCATTGTAAGGCTTCTCCTGCAGAGCCCACAGCACATGTAACCGCTAGGATTTTTAATGGTTACATGGTTACTTTTAAAAAACCTTTTTTACATCCCTAGTCTGCGCTGTGAGACTAGGGATGTAAAAACTCATGGCAGTGAGCCCCAACCGACTTGAGTTCACGCTACTGGGCTAAAAGCAGTGTAGACATTCCTGCTTAGGCTGGAGCCCAGGTTCTACCCATGGTGGGTCTCAGAGCCCCATTCCTACCTGAGCAGAGATGTCTCCACACGGCTATTCTTAGCCCAGTAGCACGAGTGCAAGTGAGTTGACCCAGGCTCTGAGACTCACTGTGGCATAGATGTACCCTTTGCCTCAGAATACTATTGAGCGAGTCAGGGGCTTACAGTACGAAGGACAAAAAGATTCCTATGTATTGCATTCCACAATGCAAGACATATTTCACACATGGAAGAGAATCCAGCTGCATGTAGTACTTTTAAGTCTCATGTTGTGATTCCATTAATCAGATCAAGTTTGGATGACCCAGTTTTGGGAGAAAAAGATAACTGAGGTACATCTACATTGCAACAGTATTTTGAAATAACTTGGTCCTCATCTACACAGCAGGCAGTTATTTCAAATAGTGTCAAAATACTGTCAAGTTGGAGGACTTCTTACTCCGACTCCCTGATTGCATGAGGAATAAGGGAAGTCCGGGGAAGAGTGCTCCACTTCAAAATTTGAAAAGTGCAGTGTAAACACTCCAGCTACGTCTACACTGGCATGATTTTCTGGAAAAGTTTTCCGTTAAAAGCATTTTCGGAAAAGCGCATCTAGATCGGCAGGACACTTTTCCACAAAAGCACTTTTTGCGGAAAAGTGTCTGTGGCCAATCTAGATGCGCTTTTCCGCAAAAAAGCCCCAATCGCCATTTTCGCGATCGGGGCCTTTTTGCGGAAAACAAATCTTTGCTGTCTACACTGGCCCTATTGCTCAAAAGTTTTTCAGAAAAATACTTTTGCCCTAACGGGAGCAGCATAGTATTTCCGCAAAAGCACTGACAATTTTACATGAGATCGTCAGTGCTTTTGCGGAAATTCAAGCAGCCAGTGTAGACAGCTGGCAAGTTTTTCTGCAAAAGCAGATGATTTTGCAGAAAAACTTGCCAGTGCAGACACAGCCTCCCTATTTTGAAATAAGCTGTTTCAAAATAAGCTATGCAATTGACGTAACTCAAAATAAGCTACGGAAATTGAGCTAAGCCCTGCTGTGTAGACACACCCTGAGAGGTATCATAAACAGCCTAATGTTAGAAGATAGTTTCATCCTCCAGAAATCTTATAATGACTAATGAAAGAACACAGATGTGATAACTTTGGAGGATAAGAGAAACTCTATGGTTAAACACTGTAATCGCCATCGCCCACAAGCGGGGGTATGGTAGCTAAACATATTATTAGAGAGGAAGCACCAACTATATTTGAGCCTGTATTCTGCTTGCTACTGTTAGATAAGAAATTCTGGTCAACCATTTCTTTGTCTTCACAAGATGTTTATAGCTTGGATATAAATACTTTGAATTATGCAGCTTTGGAAATATGCAATGTGGAAGTCCATTATACAAAGAGCTATAGAGTCTGCTACTCACATGCATTATCATCTACAAGATCAATCTCATCGTACCCACAATAAGATCATGCACATATTGAAGTGTGTGCAGGATCAGGCCCTTGGAACATAATTTAAAGGTGTAAAACATCACAATAGCACCTGAAAAGTGGCAATCTATTCTACCATCTTAGTCACTCAAGCACTTGCCTAATTACTTTGTTTTGAACTGAAAGCATTAAAAAAGAAGATTTAAATTCTAATTGCTTTTTGTTTTTCTAGTTTCCAAACTGGAGACTAAAAATCCCCTCTGATCTTAAAAAAAATGTCTAAGGGATGACTTGTAACATTTTAATCTTTGCTTCAATTTGAGTATGAAATGACCACCTTCAAACCAGTGGGAGTGGGAGAATGCTCAGTCTTGGAAACACAACAGTGGGCTATAAGCGTATCAAATAAAACACAACCCATGTACTAATGAACACGGTTTCTTCTCTTCTCTTAAAATAGATGCAGTTGCTACCAAAGATTCATTCTGGACACTTATTACTCTGCCAAAAGTAGTACTTCTCTGTTTCACTATAGTTTCACTAAGTGCATGTTTAGGCTTTCTGGATCCCACTATGTCACTGTTCGTTTCCGAGAAGGTGAGTCCCCTTGATATGCAAGAGATTTCATGTGGCTTTAGCGGTATGGACTACTTTAATCCAAATATTTTAAAATCCAGTGTGTTTATTATTGGCATTACCTGATATTGTATTGCCTATTTTTATTCATTCTCTGTTTCTGGTTTAGTACGTAGAGATAATGCACATGAATATCAGGGGGTTCACTTGCATGTGATTGGGTAAGAAGAATATTTTCAGACTTTGCAGTAGCTGCCATTCAGTAATATTTGTACAGACTGAGCTCTTTAAATCTAGACTTGTGAATTGTTGATGCCATTGGCAATGGCCTATAAAACTAGGGAAGGCCAAATGGCAAGTGAAAATAGCTCACTCTACAACATTCTAACTTTTCATTCTGTTGTTGCAGCTGCTGTGAGATATCTTTCCTTTTTCCCGTTTCTTGTGCCGAATATATTTTTATCTGACTTTAAAAAAAAAATCAAATCTTTGTCTTTTAAACTGGGGGGAGGGGAAGTATTTTAAAGGCAAGTCATGCTGTAAAATAAATGCACCAAATAGGAAGCTATAAATACTATAGTATTCTATTACCTGTTAACAAAGCTAAACATTGGAAATGTAAATACTAGAGTTACTTAAGAACAATCTTTGAGATTTAGATTTCAAACACCCCAGATTAGTGGCAGCATTCTGGATTGGAGGCAATTCTGTTTCCTTTTGAGATTAGACTAGAACTGCATAAGTGATGGAATCTGATGAACTGAAAAAAAAATTGGCAAAGAGAAGGGAACTGAAACTCTGAGACTGATATCCAACTATTAAAAAATACTCTTCATACAGAAATAGGGAAAATATTTACTTCTGTCACTTAGCCTAAAATGTAATAGTAATAGAATACTTTGCTAATTCTATGCTTTTCTAAATATTTTATTTTACAGTTCAAATTACCAGCTGGTTATGTGGGGTTAGTATTCCTAGGTTTGGCCCTCTCCTACTCACTGTCATCACCATTACTTGGATTTCTAAGTGATAAAATACCAGTGAGTACAATCTCTTATTGCTTGTATAGTGTCTCATGTTCCTGGTTAGTTTAAATATGCAAATTAAATATCAGAGCAGTCTCTGTTCTGACATCATAGATCTAGAGCCCCTTTCTGCAAAGGCCCTTCACTGAGTCCCATTTTCTTCGAGACAATGGAACTCTAGAAGGGCCCACATGCACATATCCTTGTGCAGAATTCGGTGCTGCACTAAGTCCATAGAGGCATACTCTTGTCCATTGTGTTTACTGTATCTATGGTATAGCTGGCGCAGGGCAGGTAGAATGCCTCTGACTCACTATTTCAAGTAGTGTTGGTGGCAGGATGTGATGAGGCAGTGAACAAACAAGCTTGACATTGATACTAAGAATTTGAAGACACAGAAGGCCAAAACATTTTTGAGGAAAAAGACAATCTCACTGTATGAATGTACAGTAAAACGCAGATGGTCTGGCATCTGACGGTCCAGCACTTCTGATGGTCCGGCACCATCAGGAACCCAGAAGTGCTCCGGGCAGCCAGACCATTGGAGCTGCTCTGCCCCAAGCTTCCCATATTCAGCCTCTGCTAAAACTGACCAGTGGCTGAATCAGGGAAGCCGCCAGAGGCAGAGCAGCTGGGGCGCTGCCGGGTAGGTCCCCTAGCGCTTCCCTTCGGGACCAACTGGGCCGCACCCCAGGTGTCCCCGATTCAGCCACTGCTGAAACTGACCAGCGGCTGACTACAGGAAGCCCGAGGCAGAGTTGCTCTGCCCCAGGCTTCCTGGAGTCAGCCGCTGGTCAGTTTCAACAGCAGCTGAATCTGGATGCCTGGGACAGAGCAGCTGGGGCACTGCCGGGTTGGTCCCCACAGAGCAGCGCAGCGCCGCACCTCGGCACTGCGGGGACCAACTCGGCAGCACCCCAGCTGCTCTGCCTCAGGTGTCCCCAAGTCAGCTGCTGCTGAAACTGATCAGCGGCTTACTCCAGGAAGCCTGGGGCAGAGCAGCTCTGCCTCGGGCTTCCTGGAGTCAGCCGCTGATCAGTATCAGCAACGTCTGACTTGGGGACACCTGGGCCAGAGCAGCTGGGGTGCTGCTGGGTTGGTCCAGTAGCGCCGAGGAGCGGCGCTGCGGGACCAACCCAGTAGCACCCCAGATGCTCTGCCCCAAAAGCAGCTGTGGTGCTGCCGGGTTGGTCTCGCCGCGCCAAGAGTTGGTGCTACCGGACCAACCCGGCAGCACTCCAGCTGCTCTGCCCCAGGCGTCTCCGATTCAGCCACTGCTGGTCAGTTTCAGCAGCGGCTGAATCAGGGACGCCTGGGGCAGAGCCGGACTATCGGAAGGGGGGGGCTATGAGAGGTCTGGGGTGGCACCCCCCCCCAGACCCATCATAGCCTCCCCTTCTGATAGTCCAGCACTTCCTGGGTCCCAAAGGTGCCGGATTATCGGAAGTTTACTGTATTTGAAATGAGCTCAGGACATGTGCCTGGTTAGGAGGCTTTGGTGATACCACTCTATCCAAGCCTTATATGATCACAAGTGAAAACATGTTCAAGGTGTTCTGATGTAGTGAATATCACTTTTCTACTACCATTGATGGTCACTATTTGGCTGAGGGAAAACAGGAAAAGCAGAATGTATGTCCACGATCAGGTGCATTGCCACTTGACGGTAGTGGGAGCGGTTAATCTCACCTAAGCAGCACATGGACACTTGTTTTGTTATATTAGTGCTGCAGAAAAGTAGGGCTTGGATCATTCTGCTAGTGGAACCCACGGTTTGGTTCCCTGGCAGTAGTCTGCTTGGAATGGGGGCACGATCGTTTGAGGCCCCCTGATATAATCTGCATAGCATGGAGTGGGCATGACCTAGAAGCATACCAATCAGTGCTGAATCCAATTCTGGCAGAAGTTCTGTGGAGCCCCAGTCATAAGGTAAAGTAGGGGCCCCTGACAGATGATTTTTGAGGGTGTGAGGCAGTCAAGTTAAAACCTAAATTCGCCTCTGTTACCTGTCCTAACTACAGCATCATCCTACATGTGGAATAGGTGATACGGTGGCACCATAACTAATATTGAGTGTCATGACTTGCATTGTGTTATGACAGGGAGAGAATATTAACTTTCTCCAGACAATTAATCTAAATCTGTGTCTCAGCCTTTTCACCATGTGAGGTGTTAGCTGCTTCTGAAGAAAAGGAAATGCTTCTGAATGAGTCTGTTTTCTTTGATTTCTCTTTCATAGCACCTAAGGAAATGGTTTTTGGTCTTTGGAGGCTTACTGA
This sequence comes from Pelodiscus sinensis, assembly GCF_049634645.1. Lineage (NCBI taxonomy): Eukaryota > Metazoa > Chordata > Testudines > Trionychidae > Pelodiscus > Pelodiscus sinensis. The sequence goes on along the minus strand of NC_134713.1, from coordinate 94,720,497 downwards.
CAGCACTGTCCTTTTTCCTGTTAGGACCTGCTCCCATCTTGCACATTGAAAGGTCAGTTCATTGCCTTTTATCTCGACTCAATACTTACAGTTCTGAATAGGCTCAGTTAATATCTGCTCACTTTAGTCTGGTTGTGGGATGGAGTTAAAAGCTGGCTCCCAGGGAGTCTCCTACCACCCATGCTGCTGTCTGAGAGGCAGCATCACAGAGGACGGGGGAAGGGACAGGCAGGAACTGGTGCATGTGGGGAGCCAACTTAAATGTCTACTCCCCACATGCACCAGCTCCTAATTGCCATCCTGCATGTAACTGTAACCTCTGAAATTTTCATTGGTTACACAGTCACTTAATTAAATGCATTTTAACATCCCTAGTTGTTACTGGTCAATCTTTCACAACCAACATAGCTTTAGGAGAGCACAATACTTTTTTTAGTGGCTTATGCATCTAAGAACGAGCTGTGGCTATGCCTTCACTTAAGCGGAATCCCGCTGAGAGGGCCAGCTTGATTTAATATCCAAAGAGAGACAGGACAAGAAGCAATGGGCTTAAACTGCAGCAAGGGAAGTTTAAGTTGGACTTGAGGATAAACTTCCTAACTATTAAGGTGATTAAGCACAACAATAAATTGTCTAGGGAGGTTGTGGAATCTCCATCATTGGAGATATTAAAGAACAGGTTAGATAGACAGCTGTCAGGGGTGATCTAGATGGTTCTTGGTCCTGTCATAAGTGCAGGGGCCTATACTTGACCTCATGAGGTCCCTTCTAGCTCTAGTATTCTATGATTTTGTGTTTTCTTAATCTCATTATAGTGAGGTGAGGTAAATGCTGTAGCTCACATTTGATGTTTACCTCAGCTAAGTACATTGAAGTAAACTACAGTGCCTTGAATAGTTTGGATAGTTATGACCTTGAAATGCCTCAGATGGAAAATCATTGCTACTCCTGCCTTCCCCCCCCCCAAAGAGTGACAAGATTTCTCATTTTTTTTGTAAAGCCACTTCTTCTTACCTCTGTCCTCAAATGATATGCTCTGTTACATCTGTGAAACAACATTGATGGCAAGGATTGCTAAGGAGCGGGTCACTTTTTAAAAAAACCTTTTGAAGAACAACATAGCTGATTTTAAACATTTGTGGGAAGAAGAAGTGAATGGAGGTTCCCCTCCTCACCTTCTCTATCTACAATGGTATGATTTGAATTTAACGATCCCAGGATGAATTGGCAGGTTCAGCAGTTGGTAAAACTATTCTCTGATTATAAACTGAGCTCCTTGCAGAAGGAAATTGTTGATGCAACAAACATGGAATATATCAGAATTTTTGTTTTGCACAAAGTCCATTTTTCAGACTGGAGTTGTACTCGTAAGAAATCTCTTTTCAAAACATGTATAACAATTTACTTGGTAACTTATTCCCTTAACAAGGGAAAACTAATCTCTGAATCCCAGAGAGCTGGTGTAACAGACCTAAATAATGAAAGTAAGGCTTTTGTTTGAAAGGAATGATGTACTACTTGTTTAAATGCTTATTTTGCAGCAAACTCTGGATATTTGTCCTAATGCTGGTTTTGGTTGGCTTTTCCCTTGGGATGTCTGGTATCCCTCTGTTCCCTGAGATACTGAATTGTGCTTAGTAAGTAATCTTATCCATCAAAACTTTAATGATTACTAATAATCTGTTCAAATAATTTTCAACCAACATTTCATTCTTGGGGGTAAGAGGTAGAATTAATTAATTGTTAATGTGATCCTGAAATGTGGAGTACAGTAAACTTCTGATAATACAGCACCTTTAGGACCCAGGGGGTGCCAGATTATCAGATATTCCGGACTATCAGAAGGGGTGGCTATAAGGGGTCTGGAGTGGAGTGGGGGGGGGATGCGCCCCTTCTCGCTCCAGGACCAACCCGGCTGCACCCCAGCTGCTCTGCCCCAGGCATTCCCAAGTCAGCTGCTGCTGAAACTGACCAGTGGCTGACTTGGGGAAGCCCGGGGCAGAGCTGCTCTGCCCCTGGCTTCCTCGAGTCAGCCGCTGGTCAGTTTCAGCAGCGGCTGAATTGGAGAAGCCGGAGGCAGAGCAGCTCCAATTGTCTGGTTGCCCGGAGCACTCAGAGTTCCAGATGGTGCCGGACCTTCAGGAGTGCTGGACCACTGGAGTTTTACTGTATAACTTTCAAAAGATCAGTGTCTTTCATAAGGGAGGGAGAGGGAGAGCTTCTGAATCACTTTAACGCTTTTGAATTTTGTGTGTCAAAATTGGGATGACAACTTCACTAGAGTCATGGGGTCCAACTGGTTTTGGTAGTTTGCTTAACAAGCCACAAGACTGGTGTGTGTGTGTGTGTGTGTGTGTGTGTGTGTGTGTGTGTGTGTGTATTTATTTATTTATTTATTAAGGGAACTCTTATTTCAGGTCACTGAAAGGGTTAATTGACAGAAAATACCATTAGCTCTTTGGGAGACATTACAGCAACAGTTCTATAAACAGGGGTCATACAGTTTCCCATCTTTAATGCTGCTTGGCTATAGTGGGTCCTCTTGGTTCCATGTTGTGTAAAGTGTGTTTCCTCCTGGAACCAAGGCCTCCCCCCATTTTTCTAGACCCATCAGTCAGCTTTTCTTCTCCTGTACCCCATCACAAGACTGACTGTATATGACAGAGATATCCAGTTATCACACAGAGTTCTGGGAATCCCATTGTCCTTTTCTTTTACCCAGGAAGGTAGTGCCAGATGGCTTAATAGGCAAGATATGGAGCAGAAAATGGTGAATCCTCTGTGCAGAGATGCTTTCCTGGGCTGGATGCTATTGTGTGAATGTTAATATATTTCCCAAGCGGGGAACATTTTAAAAGGCAACTTTTATGTGCCTAGTAGAAATAACCTATTTGTTTTTCTCCAGTGAGAATGGATTTGAGGAAGGGTTAAGTGTATTGGGACTGGTGTCTGGGCTCTTCAGTGCAATGTGGTCACTTGGGTAGGTACATAATCATTGTCTATACATTTCTGGCGTTTTCTCTGTGTCATAATATTGTTTGGTGGCTTAAGTGTGTAAAAGAGCCTGCTTGCCAAATTGTGTCCCCTGCTGGCCAAGCATGGCTCTTCAATGTCCTGCTCCACTTTCCTCAGCTCCCAGTACATTTCAGATTGCTACCTATTTGGGCAACATTTACTAGGATTTTAGTTTGCTCCACTTTATCGTCAGTATTGGCAACTGGTGGTGGTTTCTCTTCTGAGTGACTGAATTTCTGGCTGTGCTGCTAAGTACTGGGCAGTTGAGAACACTGCTGGGATTACATCAATACCCTGATTGTCAGTACAGATATGTACAGTTCAAGGTCACCTGTACTAGTCCTTGCTTCTTCCTGTATGCATCTTTAGGTTATGTAAATTGAAGCAGCTTTTTTAAATGGTCTATTTCCCAATTTTAATATGGGCATCGTGGCATTAACCAGACAGTTGGGCTACGTCTACATTGCAAGATTTTGTGCAAATACTTTTAATGCAAGAGTTTTTGTGTTAAAGTATTTGCGCAAGAGAGCGTCAACACTGGCATCCGTGCCAGTGTAGGTGCTCTCTTGCACAAGAAAGTTCCGATGGCCATTTTAGCCATCGGGCTGTCTTGCGCAAGAAATTAACGTTGCCTGTCTACACTGGCCTCTTGCACAAGAGGGCTTATCCCTGAGTGGGAGCATCACAGTATTTGCGCAAGAAGCACTGATTTTATACGTTAGAACGTCAGTGTTCTTGCGCAAGTACTCGCGGCCAGTGTAGACAGGTGGCAAGATTTTGCGCAAAAGTACCTGCTTTTGCACAAAATCTTGCCAATGTAGACACAGCCTTGGTGTTTTGTGACTAGTACTGTTGGCTACACTACGTAACTGTCTCAGTGCTGCTGTGTAATTGCACCATCTCAGCTTAAACTTAAATAGTAAGCTAGTGGCACTGGAATAGTTTGTCATGGGCATGCTGAAAGCCATTAACAAAACTGTAAACCCTCTATGGTGGAAACCACTTTAAGCCAGGGCTAGTTTGAATGCCTTTTTTTCCCCTCCACAAAATCTGAGTTTGGTGCATAGATTACACTGAGTCCTTGTGTCAGTCACCAGTTGTACTGACGCAACTCTGTGCCATTGGTACATTAGTTATAGACCTGAAATCTTTCAGTATTAAAGAATCTCTTATCTGTAGCTGTTCTAATCTATTCTTTTTGAGGTACCCATACTTCTTTTCTTTGATATTTTTAGAGCTTTTGTAGGACCAACATTAGGTGGATTCCTAAATGAGAAGCTGGGGTTTGAATGGGCTGCAGCCATACAAGGAGGATGGTCATTACTAACGGTTAGTAAGCTAGTGTTCTTGTTTATTGCTTTCATTGCAGACTACAACTGTAACATATTACACAGGTATTACAATAATAATTGTTGGCTGTTTCTTTAAAGGGACTAGCGATTGGAATATTCTATATCATAGAGACTTCACAAAGAAGAAGGTACTTTTTTTTTTTTTACATCTATTTCAAACTAGATTGACAAGGTTTTCATTAAGAAAAATACATATTTTCAACCATACTTCTGTTTCTTTATATCGGCCCACTAATGAAAGAGCCAATAAACACTTTGGGGGGGCATTGACTACATTTTTTTTTCGTTAATTTTGTACACAGCATTATTTATCTAGAAGCTCTATTAAACTCTTTTCTTCTTTTGCCTCCTCAAACAGATCCAATTTGCAGAGAGCTCTGGGCACAAATGAAGAAAGAGCTCCCCTGATGGCTAGTGAGACGTAGCCTGGAATACATGTGGACCAACATTCAGGGTTTTTTAAAATAAATTAACTTAGTAATGAGAAGAGTGGACTTAACACCCAAACACAGTGTTGCATAATCCTGGAGCTGGGGTAGCCACTTCCCATAATACATTGTAGTTTATTTCTAATTGCAACATTTGTGCACTGATACTCTGTTTAAATACAGAATGCCTTTCTTTTGGATGGTCCTGCTGTGGATTGGTTGAACTGGTAAATCTCATGGAGCCTGCTTATCTGTGTTCACTGTATAGTGCACTGAAGAGAGAGATAGCATAATGTGAAAGATTTGTTTCAGAATATTCTGATTTTGCACTTGAATCTACTGGGTATTATCCCGGACAGTCTGTGTCTAACATCTTTTATCATAGTATATATTTTTCTTTTTCAAAGGAAGATAATGGTCAAATACCATAATTGATAATGTTAGATGTTCAAAGGGAATTTGAAATAGAGAAGTGGTGAGCATAATGTTCTGTTAAATAAAACCAGGTAACTTCTTATTTCAAAGGTGTGTGAATTTCTTTGGTGAAATGAGATTACAAGTGAGAGTGGAGAGGAAGTCAGCAATTTCCCATGTCCTCCTAATGACATAGAAGTAGGAAAGAAAGGCTAATGTGGGGGAATGGGAGAGCTGAATTAATATGCTGGGCCATATTCACTAAGTACAGAATTAGACTTGTTTATACTAGGACTGAATTTGGCCTGCAGTGGAAACAGAATTGGGTGGAATTTGAATCTGTATTACTACTGACTATGCATTAGACACAGTGGTGTCAGCTAACATAGAAGTATCCCAGTCTGGGCAGACTGACAGAGAGGTTCAGGTGTACATTTTGTATTCTCTTTATCTACCTTGCAGGGTTAGTGTATTTGTGCCCTTGCTAAACGTATTGTAAATACAGAAGGGTTCTTAATGTGAGTGTTGTAACTGTCTCCAGCAGGGTTCCCAACTAAACAGTAATTTTAATACTGGGCCTGATCTTGGGACAATACCTTGTCAAACCTTGGAGTGATAACTGGGAATTCTTAAGTAATCCATATAGTTAATATACAATTCATAGATCATGCTACAAGTACAAGTTGGGCCACTTATTTCTGCAACAACAGCAGAGTTTTCTTTCAGTCTATAAAAAGGACATGTAAGAGTCACATCGTAAAAAGCTCTGAGCATCTTACCAGCCCTTTGAAGCTTATAATCAGGAACATCCAGTCAGCCTCAACCTTTAAGAGCAGCAAGCAGCACTCTCATAAATCTTGCCTATATGATAGCCTTCCCTAAAGTTCTGGGGAGATCAGAGAGGTTTGGAAGTCGGAGTGAAGGAAGTGAGTGCCAAACTCCAGGTGCTTTCATGGTGATCAATCTGCCACCAGCATTTTTGCTGTGTATCAGGAGGATTTTAAGCACCTCCATTGACCACAACTGTGGCACTATTGAACTGGGAATGGGTTTAAATGAAGGCTTTTCTTTCGGGGAAAAAACTGAGGGGAGGTGACGGGAGGGAATGAGTTTGGAATATGTAGATCCCTGTGCATATACAAAATTTGTATCCGCATCTGATCCACAAAGATTGTCCATAGATTTGCAGGGCTCAAGGTATAGGCCCACTTTACCTTTATAATGCTCTGATAACACAGCCCTGCATTCCTTTCACATCCAGACTTATTCTGACAAGTGTAACCATGATTTGTTTCCTTGATAGAAGCAGAAGCTTGGAATTTGTGATTAACTTTAAGCATTAATATAATTAGTTAAATACAGTATGTACATTATATTTCTGAGCACTCTGACTAGAATACTTTTGAAGCTTTATCTTAATGCTCAGTAAAGGCACTAACAAGTTTGTATTTTTTTTAAGTTACTGTTTGCTTGCTCTACTCTCTGCAGGTAGGGTGCCACCTCCTGGAGGTTCTGGGGAATAGTTCACCAGATCATCACCCCTTTCTGTCTCTTTGTCTACAGCCACTCTCATGCCTGAGGAGGTGCTGTAGCCTGTTTGTGAATCAGGCCTTGTCTACGTTAATCATGCTTCTCCCCTGTGCCCCCTCGTCGATTTAATGTACATGACTTCAGCTACATATATAGCATACAAGTTGATGTACTTACCTGGGGGGGGTCTTCTGTGTGGTAAGATTACCGGGGGCCATTCTTCTGTCCACTTCACCTATTCTTTTCATCCTGGTGGAGTAGCGAATCTGACAGGAGAGCACTCAGAGACTGATTTATCATGTCTAAGCAGCTGCAATAAATTGACCACCGTAGATCAATCACTACAGCATAGCTTAGACAAGCCCTCAGCCAGATCACTCAGTGCTTCCTCCCTCCCTCCCCCCCCCGTGCTTGTGGTCAATTCCCTGCTCCCTGGATTTTCCTCCAGTTGCAGCCTATGGATTTTATAGGTTTAGTGCAGATCTTAATCCCTTCCGGTCCTGTGTGGGATGGACACCCTACCATAGTTATAGTAATTTTATTAGTAGTTTCAGATTTCTTGCTCTGCATGAAACTTTAGAACTTTACTTATTCCATTTTAGAAAAAAAAATTTCTGAAACTTCAGAAATTTCTTTGTTCACATTTATAGCTGGATCTATGAAGCAGATTTACAGAATACAGAGCAGTCTTCTACATCATCCAAACATTCTGCAGGATGGGGACCTTAGGCTATAATATCATCAGGACTAAATCTTAATCATATTAACTTTATGCAGTGAAGTAGTCTCACTAATTTTATCCAAATTAATCAGGTGTCTTTAAGAGAAAGGATGGTCCTATTAGCTAAGGTGATAGGCTGGCACTCTAGAGCCGTGTGTGTGCCTGCCAAGTGCTCGGGGCTGGCCTGGCCCCGGGAGCACCGCGGATTGGCCGCCCGCGCTCTGGGTGCGCGGCGCTTGGGGGGAGGGGGGAAAGAGCCAGCCCCGGGTGCGCGGCGTTTGCAGGGGGCGCCGGCCCCGGGCGCGTGGTGCTTGGCGGTGGAAGGGCGCCGGTGCAGCGACCGAAACACTAACTTCTCAGAATTTGTGACTTTGGGTGCACTGAGCATGCGCACCCGAACTGAGCAAACTCAGTATCCCTCGCTGTAGCCGCTGCCCTCTCTCTGTCCTCACTGCCTCCTCAGATTTGCTTCCTCCTCTTTGGAGGTGTTTAAAATGATGAAGGGGGGCAAATTGCAGGGGTGTGTGTGTCAGGTTCTGAGCATGGGGCAGAAATTTACCGGCTGGAGGCATCGATCTTCTTTTTTTAGCTGCAGAAGAGGGGCAAAATTTGAAAAATCGGAGGGTGGGGGATGGTAGCCTTGGTTAAGCCCAGGCGGGGGGACACTGCCAGACCCTGTGCGCGGACAAAACCCCCGTTTACAGAGGGGGAGAGGTGGGAACAGTCACCCAGCGGGACAAGCCACCTGATGTCCTTGTAAATATCGGTTTTCCAGGGGTGCAAAGTCTTTTTTTTCTTTATTTTCCCTGGATGCTGCCTGTCAGCCCCTGAGAAGGGGGCGGGCTCCTGGGCTTGAGTTCTTAAAGGCACAGGCCTCCCAATTCCTAGATGGTCAATGCTTAGACACCACCGTTCCTCTGTATGTGTACAAGTGTGAAATATTCTACATACAGTTCCTGTCTCAAACTCTGCGTCTCCCTTTTTTAGTATTTAATAGTTTTCTCTTCATTTCTCTGTCTATCAGAAGTCACTGCATCTCCTTTCTCTTGTGTACTATGCTGATGTGTTAAAGTCCCTCCCATCCACACCCTCTCCTGTACTGCAATCCCCTGACCCATGGCAGAGCCCCCACCTGTCCCCCAAACTCCTCCTAGCAAGCACCCCTCATGCACCCAAACTCCGTCCCAGATCCTGATCACCAAACATGGGCAAGTATCGGAGGGGTCGCCGTGTTAGTCTGAATCTGAAGAATCGTTGAGGAGTCCTGTGGCACTATCTTCAGTTCGTCTATAAGGTGCCACAGGACTCCTCGCCAACATGGCCAAGTGAAATTTTAGTGATTCCTCCTGTTGTCAATGGGGACATGGGTCAGAGAGCTCAGAGCAGGGGGCTCCAACGTTTTGAAAGTGCAATCCAATATGTACCTTATATATAAATACCCTTTTCCCGCTTCATTCCTACCCCTTCTCCAAGTCCCAGATCCTGCACCCTCTATGCTCCCTCTCTTGCCCATCCTCAGTCTCTTTCATCAGCCTGGGACAGACGGTTGGGTGTGCATGCTCTGGTCTTTGCTTAAGGGATCTGGAGTGTGAGAAGGGCTCTGAGCAGCTCTTGGAGCATGCATTTACTGTGGTGTTCTAGGTGCAGGCTTTGGCAGGGTATTTGGATGCATGGGTGCTCAGAGCGATAAGGGCTTGGATACAGGACTGGGTTCATGCCAGGGGTAGGAGTTAGTGACGTATGCTCCATTTTGTCACTGCTGGTGACTCCTAGATGGTGGTGGAGTGTGCCTAAGGCAGGCTCACCCATGCCCTTGCCCTGTAACACTCCCTAAAGCTGCAAGAAAACTCCATCCCTGGTCCTGTGGTGAAAGGATACAGAATGGTATATGTTGAACCCTGCCATTAGCACCCCTCTTTTTCCTCCCCTGCCGTGCACACAAAGCAGCAGACTCCCAGGCGTGGTATCAGCTGCAAGGCAAAGTGCAGGACATCCACAGCAGTGGGGGGAGGGGCATGTAAGTGCTGGCACTTGATATCCTCTTGCCCACACCAGTCAGGATCACCTGACAGAGGCTACAAGATCTACCAGTATATCCCTATCTACTGGTTGGTGACCACAGCCTCATAGCGACTCTGTCCGTCCAGGGTCAATGTGTCATGTCACCGCAGGTACAGCCCTGCTCCACCCAGCCTCGTACAAGGGCACTGATTACAAACTGACATACAGTAGCCCTCCTGGCACTGAGCTGATACCATCATGCTTCTTCTTATTGTGGGCAGGCCCATGCCGCACTGTGCTACTCTGCCTAGCACCCCTCTAACCTCCTAGACACAGTGCCACAGCACCCAGAGACCCCCACAAATCGCTATGCCTATTGCCTTCCCACAGACTGCTATGCCCTGTGCCCCCCGTAATGCCCCGCCCATATTCATTAACTGTTCAGTTCCCCCCATATTCCCACCAGCACAACTGCAGTGCTCCTCAGACCCCCCACGCTTCACAGTGCACTGACACCCATAGATCTATCTCCCCCACTGCACATCCCCCCCTTCACTTCCCACCACCTCACCAGTCCACTGTCCACAATACCAAGCCTTGATAACAGGCAAGGGTCCAGACCCATCTGTGTTACTGTGCCTGCTGCCACATTGCCATTGTATTTCCCTTAATAAAACTCAGTTGTGGTGTTTGGCTTGGCTATTTCACAACACCAACAGGAAGTGGAGGGTTGAATCTGAAATCATTGCCTTGATACTGACAGTCCCCTTGAAAAACGGTTAAGTCCAATCGTCTAGGCTATCCACATTAACAGGGTGGTCAGGCTAATCAGGGAGCAAGGATGCCCTTAGTTTCCTGTCCTCTGTGTGTGCTTGATTACCCTTGTTCAGACACATTTGGCCCCAGCTTAGCATAGAGCTAGTCTTGCCAGATGTTTTCACCAATACTGCGCACACTTCCCATTACATCACAATGGACATTCCATCGACCTGAGCACATGCTGAAGACAGTGCTATTGAATCAATAATACTTTATAAATTGTTTTTGAAAATAAAAAGTTAAAATAATGGACTGACTGCCTGTCTGTTCAAAACTGTACACCTGGGAACCCTACATAGAGCATTTCTCAGAGCTGAGCTGTGGATCTGAGCGGGGCCAGAGACACAGGTGCCACAAAATCAGCACAGGAAGCATGTCTGTGTTGTCAGTGGCTTGACAATCAGGCCATGTTAATATTGTTTGACCTTGCTTATATGTATGCAATATTCATCTCATATTTTCTAATTGAACTGACTGTTATATTGATTGATTTTCCTATTTTAAAATTCACTAACTATTTCCTGTTTTGAACAATTCTCAGGGAAATGTTTTGAGGAGAAAATAAAAAATGTTTTGGCATACATAACAAGTAACACATATCCGGAAGGAATGAATAAGGCTGGACGATTTAACCTTCGAAGATTTGGTAGTAGATTCTCTTTGGAAGGCAAGGAGTCCTTTTTTAATCGAAGAATCACATTACAATAGATGATACTTGATGTACAGGATTGAACTGCAGTCCCAACATTGGTATTATTTGGAATGTTTACCTAACCTTCACTGTTACTGTGATTGTCAGCATTACCTTCACTCACAGTTCATTTAAAAATTAGATTGCTATCTATGCATACCAGGGAAATAATGGTCAGTTACCTTATAAACTAGTTATAATTATAATTTTTTGAAAATTGAAATGATCACTGTTCTTCATGTCTTATTAATATTCTCCTTTGGTATGAAAAGCAACAACAACAGTCACTATCTGCTCATTGAGCAATTATTTCTAATTTACAAAACAGAAATAAATAATCATAACCATATACTGAAAGTCCCACCTTGTACTCACACAAGTACGAATTATACAGTGTATAGATTTCTTTATGTGTGTCTTGTAATAATTTTCAATACCAATGATAATAACAGTTTGTATTGGAAATGCAACACTTGATTTCAGCATTTTCTCTACATCTTTAGCAGAGTTGCCACGTTCAGTACTGTGCCTTGGCTGGGGAGGGTTGGGGGAAAACTGGAAATGGGTGGCTGGCCCGTGTAAAGAAATCACATGTCTCACAGAATACAGCCTGTGATTAATTGGCGCATCATCGGGGGAACCTCTATTCAAAACCACATCTACAGCCTAAGCGAGGGGTGGGGCAGGAGTAGCTACACCATCTTGATCATGTTAATCTAAGGAAGACATGACATACCCTACCCAAGAAGACCGCATGCTGTAGGAGATCTGGCTCAGTCCTATAGCCCTTGTGCCATTGTGACACAGGGACTACATGTTCACGGAACAGGAAATGGGATACAGGGGAAGATGCTTAAAAGAGATGTAACAAGGGTTGTTGCAGCAGGCAATCACCTTACTGATCCTCTGTGATCCATGTTCTATATTCAACAGATGGGACATTGTACCATTCAGCCAAAGGAAAAAAGGTTAAAGTTGTGCATACCATGACAGAAGCACGGACACTTTTTGAACATTATCATGAGAGTTTAATGGGTGGACATGAAGGAATATTCAAAACTCGGAATATAATGACTTCAAACTACTATTGGCCAGGGATGACGAGAGACATTGTCGATTGGGTAGGTAAAGAAATGACAGTAATTAAGGAAGAAAGACATTGACTTTTGAAATACTATTTCATGATTTATTAAATTAAGAAAATATATATTCGCCGTGGAAAGGTGAACTCTGTTTCCTTGAAGTACTAATGATCTAAGGAAAAAGTAATGTGATCGTGTTCTTCAATCCAAACTAGGTTGCGCGATGTCCGACTTGCCAGAAACAGGGAAAGAAATTTCATGTGGATAACACCATGAGAAGCATAAAGTTTTGTTTTTTGTAATCACACAAAGTATTTATCAATTGTGACAAAGCTAGGTCAGTAATTCACTGTGTCCCGCATTTAAGCCATGTTGCCATAAAGTTCATAGAGAAAAGGATCACAGCCTCCTGTGCCAGTGACATCATTAGCCATCATTTGAGATGAGGAGAAGCAACCCTCCATTGCACAGTGTGTGTTGTTTCCCAGTGTCAGTAAATAATAATGAAGGGTAGGGATGAGGCCGGGTAATCCCTACAGTCTGAGATCCATTCAATACACAGTAATTATAGTAGCTATGGTTGCTATATTTCCTTCCTTACTTAGTAATACCTTTTAAAAATAGCTGTCTTCATTCCGGTAATGTAGAAACCACAGTACGTTCTGTATTTTTCCAAAAAATTATATCTATAATTGATACATTTCTGTGCTAACACTGTGCATTCAGACTCTTATTTTTAATCCTGATTTATAGGCTCTTCGTGTCTGGGAATTATTGGGAATGGATTTAATGGGACCATTACCCGAAACAAAGAATGGCTACCGGTATATAATGACAGTCATAGATTATGTTTCAAAATTTCTGTTTGCGTTTCCACTTCAAAGAAAGTCAGCACTTGAGGTGGCCGAGAAAATGTACGTCATGATGTGTATGCGTGGATTCCCACAGCGCATACTGACCAATCGTGGTCCCGAATTCTGCAATAAGGTAATAATTTTTTAAAATTCTCACCATAAAAATGTTATAAGTTTTTTACAAATAATTTTTAAAATGTATTCAACATAGAGAATAGGTATCTTCCACCTGTCAGTGAACATTGTTTTCTGGGCACTTCTGATTTCTGTCAAAAGAAAGGCACAGTGTTCTCGACCACTGATCCAGAACAAACTACATCCTTTTTTTAATAATCTTAAGTTGGTCACTGTGACAGGTTGTCTAAAACTTTTCAATGTTGTCTTCCGATCGGACAATGGAAAAAAAATTTATGATGTTTCCAATAGTAGTATTAAAAGAACGAATATTAAAATTAAACATTATACATAACACTTAGGAGAAATAGGCCTAGTGACAGTCCTTAGGACAATCCTATATGTAAGTTCATGATCTATTTTCTTTTCTTCAAGTTTAATCTGTTTCTATGCAAAAAATTCCACATAGAACGTAGTTTCTCCACCCCGTACCATCCACAAACCAATGGCTTGGTTGAAAATGCTAATAAAAAAATCAGAACGTAAGTGAATTATGACATGTTTTCTAAACAGAAGTCTTGTTAGTTTGCAGAAACGTATTTGAAGCAGAAAAACATCAGTTCTATGGACATATCAGAGGAGGCAAATAATGAGTTTAGAAGAGACATAGCAATTCTTCTAATGAAGGAGTCAGGTAATTATTTAATCACATGCTCTATGGACTCATTAAGCACATGACAAGGTAATAGGAAGTGTTTAAATAGGTGGTGTAAAACACAGTCAACCTAATACCCCTAAAGTGGTTGAGATCACAGGTTTGGGTATGTAATGCTGACCATGCAACAATAATATCAGTAATACCAAACACCTAAGATTTTGCGAATTGTTACTATTGTTATAAAAGTGTAAGAAATAAACCAGTTTACTTTATATCCAGATGTAGTGGAGTTACAGTTTATAAACAGAATATAAAAAACAAATTAAATAAATAAAAACACATGACTACTTTAAGAATTTTACAGTAACCAATAATGCTGTAGTAGCATGTAGAGTGCTGTTCATAAAATATTTTGCATGTAATTGCTATGTATTTATTTTGCAGAAAGCATAGAAGAATTCTGCATATATTGCAATAGGATCAACTGTGAAAAGAAAAGTGAGGAATGCACTATGGTAAGAGAAGACAGATGCGTATATATCACATGCCCTAATCTTTTTAATATTATCAAATTTGATACAAACCCTAGAACACTACACGTTTCCATCAAGGTCGTAGTACAGAGGTGAGCAAACTGCAGTACGTAGGACACATATGGAATGCGTAAACATTCTGCCTTGACCTAGAGATCACGGTCATGTAATAGCCTCGAACTCTGACCACCCTCCCCTGCCTCATCTGCTTACCTTGCCAAAAGCGTTCTAGGAGTTCTAGGCGTAGGGACTGCATTGCACAGCATAATGGCTTGTTACAGCCATGAAGCACTGCTGCCAGTCCTGCGGCTCAGAGGACAGAGAGCAGGATGGTTGAACAAGGTTTGGAGGTAACACTGGACAGACGGGAAGCAGACCAGAGGTGGTTGGATGGGAGGGAGTTCTGAGTTTTGTAGTCAGGGCGTCTGATTTCAGAGTGGGCTGAATTGGGGCGGGGAACATATTTTATAAGGAGTCAAAAATTTCCGGACATGTCACTGAATAAAGTTTGGAAACCATGATGTGACTCTCATAAAAAATTGTTATCAAACAGCACTGATAGGAACATCTTAGGAAAAGATTACATGAGGAAGGAATGCCATGATTGCGTAGAAAGTATGTGTTACATTATAAGTTGTGTGAGTTATTTTTTTTGTCTGTCACTTATCAAAGCTCCAGCGTGATTCCTGCAAGAGGTGGGCACATATTCCATGCATTCCGGAAGGAATCAATCAAGAAATGATAAATGATGAGAAGACAGAGTACAAGTGCCAAAAATGTTCATAGTGCAGTTCTACTTCATAAAGATGACAAGATATGTAAATAGATTATGATACTATGAAATAATAAATTTTTAAAGTATGAATTATATTTATCAGAATTTGTGTTGTTGTGTATATATAATGCAAATTAACAGGAAAAACGGAAGCATCCCCTGAGTCCATTAGCAAGGAGCTAGCAAATTGAGAGATTTTTCGACCAAAAACCCCAGTCCCTCTGAATTTGTAACCCATGGACCAGGAGCAAAAGGCCCCCGCCCAAGGCAAAACACCGGCATCCCCTGTGTCTGTTAGCAAGGAGGTAGCAAATTGAGAGATTTTTCGACCAAAAAACACAGTCCCTCTGAATTTGTAACCCATGGACCAGGAGCAAAAGGCCCCCGCCCAAGGCAAAACACCGGCATCCCCTGTGTCCGTTAGCAAGGAGGTAGCAAATGGAGAGATTTTTCGACCAAAAAACACAGTTCCTCTGAATTTGCAACCAGCCAGCAAAGGTAGCAAGTCCTGAGCAGTTGTACCGAATGTCATGTATGCATGACAGAAACTGTGACGGTCACAAAAACTGAGAAGTTGCACTTTTTGACTATACACCGGCCCCGGGCATGCGGCTATGGGGGGGTCCGCCCCCGGGCACGCAAGTGGCCCCGCCCCCTGGCGCCCGGTGGGCGAACAGCCATGCCCCCTGGCGCCTGGCAACCTCTAATGATTGGGGACCACTGCTCGAGAGGGTGAGGTTTAATTCTTTGCCCAGTTAGGAGAATTTGTTTTGATTAAAAACAACAACAATAACAACAACCCTCAAAAGAATTTAGATTGTAGCACATAACCTGTTCCTTAGAAAAACAACTTATGTGAAAATTTTCCAGCAGTAAAACACCGACTAAAGAATCTACCACTACTCTTTTGGCTATCAACAATAAGAATATTATAAATATGCTAATAAAAGTAATAACCCATAATGTTTTATTGCAGAGAAATTGGTATAGTATTAAAAGTTCTTTTGACAAATATTGCAATTGTTTATTATTTTTATTCTCCCTTCACTTTGGGAATATGCCATTTAGAACATTTTTAATAAAGAAAGAATAATGTTTTCACTGGAACTAGTAGTTAAAGTCTGGGGTTGAGAGTCTGGGTTTTTGTTTTGTTTTGTTTTTTTGTTTTGCTCAGCAGTATTTTTTCACTTGTTTATATGCAATTTTTTTGTTCTCTGTGCTTTGGGAATCTGTGTTATATTAATAATTAACTCTTTTATTGTCTGGAACAGGCAGTTAAAGGTCAGTTTGGCCTGTTTTTTTCATAACTAGTACATCGCTCTCTGTTATAATGCATGTATCATTTTTATCCCATATGCAACTTTAGAATAGAATGTCAAGGCAGTTTTAGTAATAAAGCTATTTATTGCCTGTGTTGGCCATTCAAAGTTCAGTGTGTCTGGCTTATTTGTCTGTACTGTGATGTTCTCACTTTATTTGTATAATTTTGATTGTGCAACTTTAGAACTGACTGTTCTGGAACATTTTGGGGGTTTAAAAATGGCTCTGATCCAGAACAGGTTAAGGACAGTATGCAATTAAAGAAGTCTCATTACTAAGATATTGTTCTCAAGGTTATCTAATTGCATCTGCTATTTTAAAAATCAGTTTTATTTTTTAAAATGCCATATGTGGGCTGTTCATCTTTTACCCCCTCACATGAAATCCTGCTTGGTTTACTCGTACAGTTCTACTGCAGTAACTAAATTCTGTGATTTTAAGGTAGAAAGGTTTATTTCAGCATGTGTAAGTAACTGTATTCTGCTGTGATTTCACCCTACCTGATTTTTTTACTGGGCTAGCTAGCCTTAAATTCTCACCACTGGCTCTGCCATAGACATGCAGTGTTGTGTTTCTGAAGATTTTGCCCAGGGACTTCTGAGTCAACAAAAAGATAATTGAAACAGTACAACATTGCTTGTGCAGGACTTTGTGGTGTAAGATTTTCTAGCTGTGGTAATTGTGTTGCAATGTTGACTTTCTGTAACAGAATCCCTTTGTTTAAATAGGTTAATGGAGGCTTCTAAAGTGAGGCAATCAGTTTTCTGATTTAATCCCCTAGACTTGCCTGTCTTTGCTGTCATTTTGAGCAACTACCAAGCTTCAAACATGGTCTGTTCTCAGCCTCATGTTTATACTGCAATTTTCATTCTGCATGCTGTTAAGGCCTGTGCCTTGGACAGCTATATTGCAGCAGTGTATGAGCACTCTGTTATATTGTCAGAGGACACCAACATACCTGTTTCTCGTGAAGATGCATTGATGCTGATGAACAAAAACATGGATGTTCTGGAAGAGGCCATCAAAGCAGCAGCCCTGCAGGTATTGTCATTGGTCATTCTGTACTTGGATGTATTTATTTAAGTGAAACAAAATACAGGACTATGTAGCACTTTAAAGACTAACAAGATGGTTTATTAGATTATGAGCTTTCGTGAGCCAGACCCACTTCCTCAGATCAAATAGTGGAGGAAGTGGGTCTGGCCCACGAAAGCTCATCATCTAATAAACCATCTTGTTAGTCTTTAAAGTGCTACATAGTCCTGTATTTTGTTTCAGCTCCACCAGACTAACACGGCTACATTTCTATCTTTATTTAAGTGGAGACTCATTTAATTTAGTTTGTTTCGCCAGGGGGCGCGTATCATTGTGACTCCTGAAGATGGTGTTTATGGCTGGGTTTTCACAAGGGAAACCATTTACCCGTATCTTGAGGACATCCCAGATCCACAGGTGAACTGGATTCCATGTACTGACCCTGAAAGGTACCGTCTTTGCTACTGAAAAGGGCAATAGGATAATGGAGGATGGGGGAATATCTCCACTCAGCCACGGAATGTGTAATTTCATGGTGGCTTGCAAGAACATATAACAAGCTTTTCATGATTGCTTCCTCCCCCACAAATTATAGTCAATTTACAGTTTTGCAGTTTCATTTATTGTATTTATTGTGTTCAATGCTTTTTGAAAGGAGAACATCAAATGCAATTTATAATGACTCTGCTTTTTCAGAGTTCTATGTGGGTGCTGGGGTATGATCAGAACCTAAGAAATATTCACTATTAAAATAGGGGAGACCTGCTTGGAGGCTTAAAAAGTAAATCCTGTGCCCTGTGTATTTTTATCTGAACCCCAGTTGAGCAATTAGACATGACATAGTGATCTTTATTTAGTGCTTGAACACATTTTTGGTGATTACGTAAAAGTCAAATCTAATCAGTGTTAACTGGCAAACCAATCTCAATCTATGATTCTATGAAAAGTCCTTGGCTACATCTACACTGCGCATTGTTGCACAAGAAGATATACAAATGAGGCGCAGCAATGAATATCGCCACGCCTCATTTGCATACCTAATGAGCTGCCACTTTGCAGAAAGGGCTTTTGCGCAAGAAGGAGCTGTCTACACTGCTTATTTTCAGGAAGAATGGCTCCCTGAAAGAGGGTTTTTTGCACAAGAAGGAGCAGTGTAGACACCTCCTTCTTGTGCAAAAGCCCCTTCTGCAAAATGGTGGCTCATTAGTTATGCAAATGAGGCACGGCGATATTTATCATACCTCATTTGCATATCTTCTTGCGCAGCAATGCAGAGTGTAGACGTTGCCCTTGTGTTTTAAGTAATTGCTGTTTCTGTGTCCAAATGCCCAGTTAAACAGAATTGGAAAATTATTATAAAGTAAAGGAAGGTGTCAACCCCCTTTTTTATTCCTTTGTAACATTAGTTGGTCATAATATTTCAGTCTTTAAAATTATTCATTTTTCAAGGAATCTAAGATGCATCATATGGTCTTTAGTATTTTAATATGGCAGGATTGCAGGTATCTTCCCAATCAGTGGCTAATAAAAGGTAGTTATTGTGACATGCCAGGGTACAATTGTCAGCCAATGGTCAGGGCAGTGTGTGCATGTGTGTTACACCCAAGTCTTCAACTGCTGAGACGCAAGGTCTCGTCGCAGTGGGCAGCCTAGGAGGCTAGAGGACACCCCGAAAAAGAGTTTAACGTCTGTGACTTTACTGCTAGGACCGGGGTCCCGTCGCAGAGGGCAGCCAACAGGTTCTCAGATGCCCCGAGTTTATAGGAAGAGCTTATTACACCTCAGATTTTAGCTGCTAGGATACAGGATCCCTTCGCAGCGGGCAGTCTAGGAAAGACTGAGAGATGCCCCAACGGATCTGTCACCTGGGAGTGACATGATCCAAAACGCCCAAGCTCTTCCTATACCTGTCCCTTTGACCAGCTGAAGTTCTTTTGTTTGTGTTCGGTTCGGGTACAGCAGCACGGGTTCAAGTCAGAAGCTTGACACGCACTGGCTTATTTATAGGAGAAAGAAAGAGAAAAGAAAAGAAACTTGGTTATATATATATATATATAAAGTGAATGAGAGCACTCACTTATTTCCAAAGTTAATAGCTAAATCACCTTACCAAAGGCAGTTTACAATAGAAATGAAGCAGTTTGACTTAAGAAACTATAATAAAGTAACTAAACTTATAACAGTGACAATTAAAGTGTACACATAAAGAAACACATTGCAGGTACAATTCTCACCCCTGCGTTCCAGACATGGCATGGCCAGCGTCTTTCTCTCAATCCCTCGGGAAGAAGTAGGGTGAGGTTGGGCGTCCCACGGACCTCGGGAGACAATCAATACCTGCCAGCAGGTGTAGGTGATTGGAGCTCAAATGGGGTGGGCTACTAAACCCCTCTTTATACCCCTTGGGTCACGTAGGCTTCTTCCTGGTCTCAAGTGGCCAATTAGGAAAAATGGCTTTGAATGCCAAGTTTCCCATGAAGGGTGCAAAGCATAATTCACACCTGGGAAAATGCAGACAATGGGCACCTCTGGTATGTGATGGGCAAAGATTCCTCTCCTGGGACAGTGCAGGCATGTCAATTACTGATACTAGCCATCACGGCGACGGGAGGCCTCCCAGTCGTCAGCTAGCCCATTTACTGTCTGGTTTCTGTTTATGGTAGAGTCAGGGACAGGCAGCACACCTGCGTTCTCAGGGCATCAAAGGCTGACTGCCTTTCTCTTGCTCTCTGGGGGGGGGGGGGGGAGATGGGGTTCATGTCTGGCTACAACAATCTAGACTAATGAGTAGCTGTGTCACTCCTGCCCTCTATCTTGGGGTGCCCTTTACACTGCATGTTGATGTCACCTCTAGTCTTAAGGTTGCCAGTAATATTTTTCAAAAAACCCTCCTCCTCCTCAAAATAAATTAGTACTCATCTACATTCGCCAGGGCATATTTCTTGTTGCTTTTTTCAGCACTTTGTACAGAGATGATGAAATATCGGACATTCCTTGTAATAAGGGACTGTTGACAGCCTTAGTTCTGGACAGCTCACAAACAGCAGCATGCAAGTCACTCCCAGCTATTTCTCTGCGTGTCCCACAGGCTGCCAACCATACATTGGTTTTGTGGTTTTCTGACCAAGTAGAAAAAAATTGTTGATTGACCCAACATAATTTCACTAGTGTGGGCTCCCAGGTGGGGCTGAGGATGAGAACTTTCAGGTGTAGGAAGCAGCTCCATCTTTGGGGGAGAGTCAGAGCTAGAGATGGAGGGGGCTTACCTCAAGCAGCTCCTGATCAGTTGGGCAGCAGGGGTGTTCAGGCTTCCTGCCTCGCCTAGCACTGCAGACCATGCTGTGCCACAGAAGCAGCCAGCAGCAGGTTCACAGTCAATGGGATTATGGAGCTAGTGCTTGGGACAGAGGCAGTGCATGGAGAGCTGTGTGCTCTCCCCTCCCTCTCACCTAAGAGCCGGGCCTGCTGCCATCCACTTCTGGGGCCAGTGCAGTCTGCAGTGCCAGGAGAGGTAGGTAGCCTGCCTTAGCATCCCACTGGTCACCTGATCCTCCTGAGCAACAAAACCCAGTGCCTGACATTCCATGCCTTGGTACTGGGTGGCAACCAAGAGTTTGAAAACCACTGCCTTGCTTTATGTTCCAGGGGGGCCAAATGCTCTCCTAGGGGATAAATTAAGTGTAGTGGGGGAGGAGAAAGAGACTGAAAGTTCAATATCAAAGTGCTCTGTCAGGAAGGATAATCCATAGAGGCACAAAGAGGGTATGTCTACACTACAAAGTTAATTCGAACTAACAGACGTTAGTTCGAATTAACTTTGATAGGCGCTACACTAGCGATCCGCTAGTTCGAACTTAATTCGAAGTAGCAGAGCGCTTAATTCGAACTAGGTAAACCTCATTCTACGAGGAGTAACGCCTAGTTTGAATTAACTAGTTCGAATTAAGGGCTGTGTAGCCACTTAGTTCGAACTAGTGGGAGGCTAGCCCTTCCCAGCTTGCCCTGGTGGCCACTCTGGCCAACACCAGGGAAACTCTTCTGCCCCCCTCCCGGCCCCGGAGCCCTTAAAGGGCCACGGGCTGGTTACAGTGTTTGTGCCAGTTGCAAGCCTGCCAGCACCCAGCCAGCAGACCCTGCACCTGCCACAACATGAGCCAGACACTTGATGCCACCCAGCCCTGCCCCTCTTCCCGGGACCAGCCTGGTGGGTCCCAGGAGCAAGAGGCGGGCGCCCGCTTGGTCAGGTGCGGAGATTGTGGACCTCATCGAGGTTTGGGGAGAAGCCTCCATTGTCCACGATCTCCGCACTAGCCACAGGAACGTGGCCGTGTACAGCCGCATGGCTGCCAGCCTGTCCATCAGAGGCCACCAGCGCAGCCGGGAGCAGGTCTGCTGTAAAATCAAGGACCTGCGGCAGTCCTACTCCCGGGCCTGCCAGCCAGGGGCCGACCCGGAGGCCTGCCCCCACTTTCAGGCCCTGGACCGCATCCTGGGGGCTCACGCCGTCCATGCCCCCCGGGTGGTGATAGACCCTGGGGCAGAGGGACCCGTCCCTGACACTGAGGAGGGGGAACCAGAGGACACCGAGAGCCAGGAGCCTGCCAGGACCCAGGACCCCCAAAGACCACATCTCCTGTGTCGTCCAAGGCCGGGGAGGGCTCCACATGTGAGTACCATCATGCTCCCCTTACGTGTACGGGGGGGGTGTGGGGGGAGAGGGGGCCCAGGGACCATGGGCCTGGGCCTTGCCTACCATGGACCAGCAGCTGGGTGTCATGCAGGGGCCTTGGCCTTGCAGAGGGGGGCTGGGTTTCACCCATCTTGTCCCCAGGGAGAATTGACCGCTGCTCTTGTTTCACCACAGCCGCAGCACCTGGGACTGCAGGGCGCACCACCCCACCTGCAACAGCCACCCGCACCCGGGCCAGCAGGCGTGCCAGGAACCAGGAGGACTACCAGCGGTGGCACCTCCGGTTCCTGGAGCAGCTGCTCCGCAACCAGGAGCACTGGGTCCGGGAGGACCTTCGGCTGTGCCAGCAGAGTTTGGAGGCGCTGGAGGAGCAGGGCTGTGCCCTCAGAGGCCACCTCCAGACCCTGGTTGACTGGTTCCTGCCTCCTCCTCCTCCAGCTCCTGTGGCTGCTCCAGCTCTCGCTCTTCCTCCCACCCCTGCTGCCCCTGCTCCCCCTGCTCCCTCTCCCGCTTCCTCCACACCCCCGTCCCTCCTGCCCCACCCTCCACACTCATTACCCCCCCCCCCGACGCCCCCGCACCCGCAGTGCTGCAAGATGGGAGATCCAGCCCAACCCCCAACCCTGAGCTTTCCCTTCCACCCCCTTCCAGCTCCCTCCTCCAAGGTTTCACCCTCTCCTCTCCCACCCTCACATCTCCCTCCCCCCACCCCAGTTATGTAAAATAAAAAGTGTTTTTTTTGCCGAAACAGGTGTCTCTATTTGATATTAGGAAGGGAGGTTAGGGAGGGTGGAAGAAGGCCTCTGTGGGGCATGCAGGGAGAGTTCAGTTCTCCTACTCCACATGGAAGCTCTCCCGCTGGGCTTCCCGGACAGCGGCGGTGCGGGGCTGAGCGTAGTGGCCAGCCATGCAGTCATCCTCAGCCATCCAGGCTGGCAGGAAAGCCTCCCCCTTTCGCTTGCACAAATTGTGCAGCACACAACATGCTGCCACCACGGGAGGGATGTTGTGCTCTGCGAGGTCGAGACGGGTGAGGAGGCATCTAAATCGGGCTTTCAGTCGTCTGAAGGCCCCCTCAATCATGATGCGGGCCCTGGTCAGCCTCGCATTGAAGGCCTGGCAGGAGGGGTTGAGGTGCCCCGTGTAGGGCTTCATCAGCCAGGGCTATAGGGGGTAGGCCGCATCCCCCACCAGGCAGACGGGCATGTCCACGTCCCCGACTGTGATGTGGCGGTTGGGGAAGAAGGTCCCAGCCTGAAGCCTCTGGCACACGGAGGAGTTCCGGTACACCCGTGCGTAGTGTGCCTTGCCGGACCAGCCCACATTAATGGTGGTCACACATGGCCTGCAGGAGGATGGAGAAGTGCGCCTTGTGATTCACGTAAAGGGACGCCTGGTGTTCCGGGGCACGAATGGGGATGTGCATCCCGTCGATGGCCCCCCCGCAGTTGGGGAAGCCGAGGGCGACGAATCCCCGGATGACGGCGTCTGGGTCAGCAAGGCGGACCACCCTGCGGAGCAGCACCTGGTTGATGGCCTTGACCACCTGCAGAGAGACACAGCAAAACGCGAATCAGTGGGGCACCCGGCTGACTGGGAGTGTTCGTGCCCTGGCAGTGCCCTGTGCCCCACTCCCAGAAGCAACCCCCCCCCGGGCGGCGTGTAGTACGGCCGGGAAAGACCAGCCCCTCCGGTGCGGGGCACTTTTGCCTCCTTCCCCCCATCCCCCCGTTTTCCCTGGGGCGGCCCATCCCCTCCTTGCAGCCCCCCTCGCGCCTGACCCAGTGGCCGGCGAGTGCGGTACCTGCATGAGCACTGCTCTGACGGTGGATCTCCCCACGCCGAACTGGTTCCCGACGGATCGGTAGCTGTCCGGCGTGGAGAGCTTCCAGAGGGCGATGGCCACACGCTTCTGGAGGGGGATGGCGGGCCTCATGCGAGTGTCCCTTCTGCGTAGGGCAGGGGCAAGCCACTCACAGAGCTCCAGGAAGGTGTCCCTCTTCATCCTGAAGTTCTGGGTCCACTGTTGGTTTCCCCAGTGCTCCAGGATGATGCGGTCCCACCAGTCGCTGCTGGTGTCCAGACGCCAGATGCGGCGGGGCACGCCGGCACCCGGGCGCCGCTGCAGCTGCTCCATGGCCCCCAGGGTGGCCAGGCGGAGAGGCAGGGGGCTGACATGCACCATGTGGTGCCAGGCAGCCTCCAGACATTGCTGGCAGGCTTGCAGCAGCAAGTCCAGAAACTGCACCAGAAAGTGCAGGGTAAGCTCTGGCTCCATGTTGCCACCTGCGGCGGCGTCCCCAAAGGGAAGCACCGACAGAGACGGGCGCAGACAAAAACGCTTTGCTGTCCCTCGGTGAGGTAGGCAAACAAGCGGAAAAGCTGAGAACCGGCTGTCAAGGGGGGTCCCTTTAAGCACGAGCCTCAGACAGCAGCCACACAAAGCAACTACTGACCTGATGCCCTGCCAGAACCGGTTTCGCCGTCCTTAAGTGCTCCCCAGCGTCCAATCAGTGTGGACGCGCTAGTTCGAATTAGCGAAACGCTAATTCGAACTAGTTTTTAAGTCGAGATGTGCTAATTCGAATTAGCTTAGTTCGAATTAACTAATTCGAACTAAGTTAGTTCGAATTAGCGCTGTAGTGTAGACATACCCAGAGTGACTTTCAGATGTTATTCTTAACACTGTTTCTATACATACTAAGAGTCTATTCTATGCTTTCATTTGATTATCTTACCACAGCAGTCTAATGGGAAAAAAATAACTTAAATACATTGTTTTTCTGCTCCAAAGTCTTAAGTTCAGATCTTTTTTTTGCTTTCTCTTTAATAATTAGATTTGCTCCTGCACCAGTGCAGGAAAGACTCAGCTGCATCGCAAGGAGCAACGCTATCTTTGTGGTTGCCAATATTGGGGACAAGAAGCCATGTAATTCCAGTGATCCCAAGTGCCCCAACAATGGTCATTATCAGTATAATACAGATGTTGTCTTTGATTCAGAAGGGAAATTGGTTGCACGCTACCATAAGGTAAGAAATAAACTTTGTACAGTTCAGTGCAATAATTGACTCCCTTTTAATCATATCTAGCATTTCTTCCCCAAATCCCATAACTGAAACTATTGTGAAATGATATTTAGTGTCATGCAGAGGATTTGAGTGTCCTGCCATTTTAAAGTAAGGCATTTTCAGTGTCTGTAGGCAGAGAAGTGCTCTTTTTCCAGCCCTGGTTACAGAATCCTAGCTGAGGCAGCTTTAACTCCAATTTTGTCAAAAAAAATAACCTTAAATCTTCCAATCCATTTTAGCTCTTGCTTGAGTGAGCAACTACAATTGACTATTCTTTCACAAACTTACAGATGAAGGGCAGAAAATGAATGCCAACATTGAACCCCAGGCAATACCCTTGGTCTCTCATATGACCATGCTTTGTCTCCCATTGACAAAATAAAACCAACCTCAACAAGAGGCAGTAGCTTGGTTGCTGGGAGCATGGCTTTGACCAGTGAAGCACTGTCCACACCAATGCTTGTTGTCGGTAAAACTCTTTGTCATTTTGGCCTAATATATTTCCTTTTTTTCCTTACCATAAACAGTACAACCTCTTTGTGACAGAAACCCAATTTGATTACCCTAAGGAGCCAGAGTTTGTCACCTTCAATACATCCTTTGGAAAGTTTGGCATTTTCACTTGTGCGGATATACTTTTCCATGATCCTGCTGTGGTCCTGGTGAGCAAGTTACACGTGGATACTGTGCTGTTCCCAACAGCTTGGATGAACACTTTGCCTCTTCTGTCTGCTATACAGTTCCACTCTGCATGGGCTATGGGAATGGGTGTCAATTTTCTTTCGGCTAATACACGCAACTCCAGTTTAGATATGACAGGTAATTTACAATATCAGATTAACTGATTTGGTGTTTTAAGCCCTGATCCTGCAAACTCTCATGCACATGCTCCAAGTTCAGCATGTAAATAGTCTAGCTGACTCCAGTAGAGCGACTTATATACTTAAATTTATGTATGTGTACATGTTTGCAGGATCAGGGTCTTATTAACAATATTTATAGATAGGGCAGAAATAAAGTGTTAAATTAAGAATGAAGGGAGCTTTTAAGTTCACTTGTAGAACTTAAATTCCTTGTTAAGTAATTATTTCTAAAGCTTGATTTTTATGGTTCAATTAAGACTCACCATGGACCTTGGTTTTCAGCATGTAACTATTGCTTGTAAATCTGATGTAACAAACTTTTATCTCCACTTGGTAGACTTAGTACTGATCAGTACTCTGAGTTGTGAAGGCTGATTTTCATGCAATATCTGTTTGCTTTATAAACTACTATAAAACTTTCTTTATAGACTTGTGTTCTTGGAATTTTTTTTAGACTGTTGATAGGATTGATACATTAGAGCCGTGTATATATTCAAAGTCCCAGAGCAATAGCACAGGGTACAAGCTATTACATCTTATAAGGCTAGATCTAAAACTTGCGTAACTAGTAAATCAAATGAATAGACTTTTTGTTCCTTTCTTTTATGTATGAGGCTTGTCCAAATTCTAGCTTAGCATTACTCTGGAGGAATAATTTCAGCTGACCACTAGCACTGAATGTTTTGCTATTTGGGCCCTGTGTTTATGAATCTTCACAGATATCTCCACTGATCTGAATCATGGCTATGCTAAAGTTAGATGGCCCTATTCTTTCCACAGATGTGCGGGGGTAGGGTGAGAGGGGGAGGAGGAGGAGGAGGTTTGAAGGCGAGGAGGCGATGGCAATGTTTTTTGTATTGTGAAATAAAAATGATTAACTCTCATTTAAGACCTACATGGAGGTGTAAAGAAAAGAGAGATTTTGGGGGGGGACTTGTTTTTCCTAAAATGTTTTATTTACTTAATAGTGTTACCAGCCACTCTGCAAAATCCAAAAGGGTATAAAACATGACCAAATCCATCAGGAAACATAGAATAGTGTAATTTACACCTTCCTTCCCATTCACTGATATTTACACCAATTTCACTTTAGCATGTTATTTATCTCCCATTATATGTCCTTTACATGCAGTGAAACCTATGAATTTGGCCTAGTTCCCATTAACATCAATGAGCATTGGTCTAGGCTTATAGTGTGTAAAAAGCTTTAATTCGGATTTAAAAATAGGTCTGACAAAAATGAATGGAATAAAATACTGCACATTTAATATGTGAAGATAAAGTGCATAATATGAAATGGATAATACCCTTGTGATTAACAGCGCCCTCTTGCCTGTCGCTCATAGGGAGTGGTATCTATGCACCAAATGGACCCAAGGCATTTCATTACAATACAGAAACAGAAAAGGGTCACCTCCTGTTTGCAGAGCTGAGTTCACATCCTCGTCTTTCTCCCACCTACCCTGCTGCGGTCAACTGGAGCTTGTATGCCACAAGCATCAAACAGTTTTCATCAGATGAAAATGATTTCAGCGGAATAATTTATTTTGATCAGTTCACCTTCACTGAACTCACGATGCCTGAAGGAAATCATACAGTTTGCCAGAAAGACCTTTGTTGTCATTTGAGCTACAGGATGGCAGAGAAGCGAGAAGATGAAGCATATGTGCTAGGTGTTTTTGATGGCCTTCATGTTGTTGAAGGAGAGTACTATTTGCAGGTAAAGCTTGTTCTCCCCATTTCTAATGGGGGAGGGTGGGAGAATGACTGGAACATCCCTTTTCCATTTGAAGGCCTTCACAACTGTCCAAAAAGATAGATATTTCATCAAAAAGTGCTTTGTTAAAAGTTTGAGAATAGATGCTACTAACTCTACAGGTTGTTTTTACCTAGTTCGGGATCTTGATGCTTCCTATTCTGTTTATGTAAATGAGAGGTCTGTGATGTCTTTTCCGAACCAAAGGCCTAGGTTTATCTTTGGTTATAAGAGTTCAGAGAAGTTTGTGAGTGTATCTGGAAGAGAAGGTACACAGCCCCTCTTTAGGAAGACAGCCCTCCTGCAGCATTTACTGACTCAGCAAATATGTTCTGTATCCTGTGGGACAGTTTGTTTCAGCTGTGCACATTTAGCATCAGGTTGAAGCAATGGTCATACTGATAAGAGTCTTTAATGTACTGCTAGTACTGCAAGCTAATATATCTAAGAAACAAGGATATGACCCATTCTTACACACAGTTTTTGAGTTTGTTCTTATTTCCAATGTAATGCCACTTCTTATAGCATTGTGTAATCCTAAATGACTCCTTCTGTGTGTGACAGGCAAATATTCCCATTTCACTGACTACAAAACTGAGACAGAGTTGACAGGATTTGTGTCCTGAGCAAATCCCTCTACTTGCAGAGCTATAATTGAATTTGTGCACACTGTTGAATTACAAGGCATCAAAGCATCCATAAGACTGCCCTAAGTACAGGAGTAAATATTTTATAATGCCTTGAGAATGAGCCATTTTCCCTGCTGTCTAAACCTGGCTCTTGTTTACTAGAAGCTCTACTAATATAGCCCCTCTGTTTCTTCTCCATAGATATGTACACTACTCAAGTGTGAAAGCACAGACTTGAAAACTTGTGGGCAGCCAGTGGCTACGGCTCAGACAAGCTTTGACACATTTTCACTCAGTGGCACATTTGGCACTAGATATGTCTTTCCAGAAGTGTTGCTCACTGAGGTTCAACCGGCACCTGGCGAATTTCAGGTAAGAGAATGCCTTTGAGCTGTTTCAGACACATTTCAAAGGATCCTGCCCTAAGATGATGAAGGCCAAGGCTACTACTGTCCAACAGCGACAACTGAGATATACTCAGAGGCCCTCTGCTCTTGGTAATTGGCTTGGGTCAGAGATTGGGTTGCATGTTACATGTCTGTTTCCAAGCTAAACTGAAATACATGAATATATTAGTGTTGCCCACACACTGCTCTGTCAATGGTACTATTTATTTTTCTTCTTTCAAAATAGGTATTAAGTGATGGACGTCTGATAAGCCAGAATGGCACTTCTAAACCAGTCCTGTCAGTGACTCTCTTTGGGAGGTGGTATGAAAAGGATCCTCCACACCCACAACAAACTGCCACATGATGTTGCTATTGATGCTTCTTAACTTTCTTAAAATAGGAACTTCCTGTAAAGTTAATTTGTCTTAACTACAGTCACGTCTAATATTGTCATATTTTGTAATCTACACATCTTCTGTATTACTTGATTGTTATGATTCCATTATAAAACCAAATTATTGGACTGCAGCTCTGTATCTTTATTTCTCTACTTGCTACTGGCTTGATCTTGCAGCTATTCAAATTGATAGAAAAACTTCCACTAACTTTGATATGATGGGATCAAGCTCTTCATCAGCAGATATTGGTCTGAGTAACAAAGCTCACTTTGGAACCTAGATTTTTATTCTCCTTAAAACTTTTATTTTGGGAGTTGGGTTACAGGTCAGCTCTGAGATTTTTGTTCAGGTTGACATCCAAACAAAACTTGATAAATAAGAGATTCATATATTAATTAGATACATTCTTCTAAGTTGTCAATCCAATATCTTCGAGTCCTGTAATTTGAGAAAAAAATTGAAATTCTTCAGTTAGATAGTGTAGTTACATTTTAAAATAGGATAGTCTATTAAAAGGAATATTTATCATGCCAAATTATAGTTTCAAATTATTCTGTTTTCATTCTACAATGTGTTTTCCCTGAGCATTTTACGGTATGAGCATATTTTAATTATGTGCAAAAAGTGCTTATTTGAAAAATGTTAATACTATAGTTGTGCTACAGTTTCAAACAGTGATCTGTTTACCTATGGAAAATGTCCTGAAAATGCCAGGAAATGTGTAATAATGTACATGCAGATCTATGTACCCTCAGTATTTCTAATGTACCCATCACTATTAAGATAGCAAGAATTTGGGTATGTTCTTAGTTAGAAGTTCTGTGGTTTTTAGGACATTATCCCACAAGCACTTAAACATATGCTTAATTTCATTTATATTAGTTATTGTAGTCAGCATATTCACATATGTAATGTGAATAAGACTCCAGTGATTCTGGATTCCAAGACTCCTTCTGCCTCCTAGAAATTCACTTGTTGAATCCAGTTTCTTTCTGTGACACCAGACTATCAACTATCTCTCTTTCTCCAAGTCAAGTTTTACACCCTTCTCTTCACTGTGTCAGATCGACATTGTAGTGATCAATCCACCAGCAGTTGATTTATCATGTCTGCTTAGATGTGCTAAATCTATCTCCAACTACTCTCCCAGGGAACGTCTACACAGCAGCATTATTTCAGAATTACTGATGTTATTCCGAAATAATAGCATGCGTCTACACTACCTGCCTTTATTTTGAAATAATGCCAAGCCGGAGGACTTTTTGCTCTGATTCCTGTAACCCTCATTTCACAAGGAGGAAGGGAAGTCAAAAGAAGAGTGTTCTTCCTACTGTGTAGATAGCGCCAAAAGCCAAATTAAGCTATTTTGACTTCAGCTGCTCAATTGACATAGCTCAAGTTACGTAGCTTAATTTGACTTTAGCCCTGCTGTGTAGACGTACTACCACTGACTCCAATACTCCACAAGGATGAGAAGAGTAGCCATAGCTGGAGTTGATGAGAGAGCAGTCTCTACTTACCATGGTGTCTTCCATGCAATAAGGTATGTATGTCCACTTCAGCTATACTATTTGCAAAGCTGAAGTTGTGTAGGATAGATCGACGGGGATGGGAGATGTTAGTGTAGAAATTCCTTTAGCATGCCATACTAATCAGGTTTTCCTGCTTCATTTTAAATCAAAGTGAATAGTATCAAGGTTTTAGGCCAATGTCTAAGAAATACTCAAACATACAGTACAAAACCACATATCACTCCATAGGCCCAGTTAGAGAAGGTACTTAGTAACTTTTGTCTTTCTAGGTGTGGAAGGGGCTCAGCTCATCACTATATGTGCTCCTCAACCTTTTAAGGCATAATTTTTAATTGGAAAAAGCACTGTCTGGTAACTGTCATAGTCTCTACAGCAGAGGGCTAACCCAAGATCACACAGACTATCTATGGGAGAGCAAGGAATTGAACCAAAATCCCTGAATCCCACTTCAATGCCTTAACCACAAACCAGTCCCTCTCTTCTCAATGCAGTATATGTTATGCATTGTTTCTTTAATATGGGTGTTTGTTAAATATGCATTGTTTCTTAAATAAGGCCACATCTCCACTTACTGGTTGATGGACACTCTGGCAATTGATCTTCCAGGGTTGGATTTAGTCGGCCTAGTAAAGACCTAGTAAATCAAATGCTAGGGTGCCCCCATTGGCATCAACTGGAACATTTTTCCCAATTACCTCCCTGTTGTGGAGATGGTGCAAAGCTCAGCTTAAGGTACGTCGACTCGAGCTATGTTATTTACCTATCTGGAATTGCATAGCTTAAGCTGACTTCCCCCCCCCCCCCGCAGTGTAGACCTGGCCTAAGCACCCCTATATTCACACCCTTCACACTATTGCAGCAGTCTTTGTATAAACTATGCCTTGTGAAGTATCATTTGAAAAGCAGTAACTCACTGAACATTAATATGCTTATGTGATGGGTATATGCTAGAATTATGGCTGAAGAGTTTGTAAACCAGGTATGTCAGGTAGTGGTATGTCAAACAGGTTTGTCCTAAGCAAAGTAGAGTGTTGACCTCAATTTACATATAAGCATTAAACAGACTCATCAGGCTAATAAGGGATGGAGGTAAACCCCACATTAACAAATAGGGAAGAAAAGCATGGCGTCTGACCCAGCAGAAGAGAGAAGCTTGGTCTGGATTTTACTTTCCAGAATTCATTTCAAAAGTTTATTGGTCTATAAAGACAGAGGGTCTGAATATTAAATAAGCAAATTAATCAACTGATTATATACAACATTACTGTATTATAAAAGTGTATTGAGCAATGACTTCTGACTCATTGAGATGTGTGGGTCCATATGAGGAAATATGGATACTTAATAATATTCTTTAGTTAAACAAGGCAAAATCATTTCCCTCCCAAACAGGTGATAAGGCAGTTATTTACTATGGTGTCTTCCAGAAACAATGGAAGTCCCATTCATAGAGGGAGGGCAAAACACTAGGAGGTCATCCTGCCTCTTGAAACAAGTTAATTTGAACTTTGGAAGAGATAATCAAGTACCAAACCATCCAGTGGCCTGAGCTTTTGCAAGATGAGAAACACAGGCTCTTCAACCAAGGTTGAGTGGGAGGCAGTTTGAAGTCCCAGGAACCAAATGTAGGTGAGAAACTACGGCAGAAATCTTTTACATGAGAAGACCAGGGAAGCCAGCACCTAGTCCTTTTTTAGACAGTTCTGACTGAAGTAATGTCAGCTATGGTTAGGAAGGAAAATGACTGGTGAGAAAAACTACAAATGTTTGGATCCTAGCCACAAAATGTTAGTCTGGTCTTGCCAGGTGGGGAGAGACAACATCAGCCAGAGCCACCGGCAAGCAGTGACACAACTTCTCATTGATCTAAATTGCCCCCCCTCAACATGATGGTCTGCTAATAACTGACCCAGCAGTATGAAAAATCTGATGGTTTCTATAAGTATTTGTCTGTTTACCCTTTTATTTGGTAGCACATTGTTATGTAGCTGCAAAACTCATTGTATTTGGCCACATATTCCAGACAGGAATACAGGGTTTGCAGTACCCATAGTCTCCTCAGTAGGGCTGGACTGCAGCAGGCTGCCTGATTTGCTGGAGAGGCCAGCAGGCTGACTCTTAATCCAGCAGCAACAGTTCTTGTTGGTTGTGCACTCAGTGCTCATGCCCAATGTTGCAACTATTCTTGTGCTACTTTGCTCTGCTGCTCCTCATTGCATCAAGCCATGCCTTGGTCCCGTCTCTGCCTTGAACCGTACCTTGCCTGCTTACCCTGTTCACTCCAAGTCCCAGTTCCTCACCTCCACTTTGACCTTCAGTTCTAGCATCTGACAACTGACTCCACCTCTTCTCCCTAGTTCTGACACGTGACACACCTGATCTTACCACAAGGCTAGGCTGCCCTTGTCCCTGTTACCTGACCAAGTGAGAGAGCTACAGCTGGTTCTGACAGTTTTCTGTGCCAATCTCAAGGACAAAAAATGAATTGATTTCAGGGAGGCTTCCCAGTTATCATACCCAAAACATTATGGAATATTAGTTGCTTCCTTTTTAAATGATCACATCTGCAGCCAAAAAACAAATCGGTAGATATCCTGCCTATATCTATTGTTAGCAATAATGCATCTAAATTAGTGCTGCACAACTGCAACATAACCAAGAATAAATTGTGCTTGATACTGCTTTAAAGCCATGTTCAATGATAGTTTTTCAGTATGCTTAATAATGCTTGGAGAGCTTGTATTGAACTACAACAACTACTTTAAATTAAACATGCCATCGTACAGCAATGAGATCCTGCTGTAAGCTTCAGCCAGCCAGGTCCAAAGCCCTTCCTTCCCAAACTGAAGATTAGCAGGAACTAGCTGTTTAATTCTAAGGGCAACAAACTTCATATTGAACTGGAACAAAAAGTTGGAAGTGAAATTACACAGACCAGTTCTTGTTGTGTTTTCTTGTTTGTTAAATTTCAGGCAGGGAGCAAACTAGCCACAAAGCTGGCCAAACAACCCATTAAAGAGAAATCCTGCTAGGTGCCTGATCTGCTGGTAGGCAGACTGGCAAGAAAGCAGGCAGACCAAGCTAGTCAGCTGATTTTGTTGCTAGTGTAAGCAGGGCAATGGTCTTGCTATTTCCCCACTCCAGTGAAATGGACTAGCAAAAGGATCTGAGTCTCCCCTCCCACCTCCTTTACCCAGGTCTCCCTTTCCACTCTCCTGTGTGTAACCCTAACCTTGTAGACCGCTAGAGCATAGTTTCTTAACCAGTGGTACGTGTATCCTCTAGGGGTACCCGCAGGAGATGTCTGGGGGGGCACATCAACACGTGAAATTTGACAAAAAATGTCTGGGATTTTGCCCTACAAAGGGAATCGGAGAGGGGGTAGTGGCATGTGGCTGTGTAATTGAATGTTCGGAGGCACACACCCGAACATTAACAGCCGCTCATTTTTCCCAGCACTGGTGGGAAAAGTGTCTGGCTGCAGCGAAACCCAAGGCAGTTCCAAGTTGGGGGGTAGGTTTGAGCGGTGAGAAAAATCACTTCCATGACCGCCTCTCCTAGTTTGCTTCCTCTCCAGCAGCCTCCCTGAGGTGCTCCAGCAGGGAGGGCGGCTGAACCTGGAGATGCGCATTACCCCCACCCCTGCCAGCTGCTCAGTACAACGCATCCCTATCACCCCTTCCTCATGACACCGTGAAGAGGAGCTGAAAGGTGCTGAAGTGGTACAATAAGCTTTGCTTCAAAGGACCCCCCTCCCGAATCTCTGGCATATCGAGGGGGGGCAGTTGCTGACGCAGGCTGAGGTGGGTGTGCACAGCCCCATCCGGAGAGCCTGGTGCTGTTGGGCAACTTGCTCCCTGCAGACAAGCTGCTGAGGTAGGGTTACCAAACGTCTGGTGCCTGGCTGTGTGTGTGTGTGTGTGGGGGGGGGGGGGATTAGGTTAAAGTGGGGGAAGGGGAGCCGGGGGTATTTATAATTTTTTTAAAGAGGTACTTTATTAAAAAAGGTTGAGTCACACTGAGCTAGAGCATGGGCCAAGGTGTCCCCACTCTGGGGTGCTCTCCTCTCACTGGATGTTCCCCGGCCCACTGATGAGTACATACAGTTCAAAGCAACTACAACTGATTATTAAATTAAATAATCAATTAAAAAACAATCAATCAATTACAAAAATGACTGGAAAGCACATCACTCCCTCTGTGACATGGAGGCCTCATGCACAGTGTCTGAGGAGTGTAAGGGCATTTCACAGTCTGTTCCTAGCAGGTCCCAGCCCTCCTGGCTGTGCTGAAGGCCCTGGTAGTGCTGCTGGTCAGACACTTGGTCTGAGTGGTAGGACCCTTCACCGCAGCATCAGTCCTTCCCAGTCTGGCCTGCAAGGCCCCTTGCGCTTGGCCTCTAGGGTCCCCCCTGCTGTTCACTGCTCCCAGCTCTAGCTCCCCTAACTGCTGTGCTGCCTCCAGCTCCTGGGCTGCTTCTCCGGCTGCTGCCCTGCCCCCAGCATGGCTCCACTGCTGGGCTGTTTCTCTCTGGCTGGCATGGCTCCCCTCCCCAGTTCCGCTCAGGCACATAGTCCCTCCTTACCTCAGCCTCACTCAGACTGACGCAGGAAAATCCAGCTCATACGGAGGACAAAACGCTCCCAGCCTTCTCACTCCCTTATTGGCCTGCTTGCCCTGTCAGTCGGCTGAACTGGAGCTCTGGCCTCTTCCCATTGCTCCTGCGGGCTGTCAATTTCAGGAGTCTGATTTCTTACAGACTCTTCCCCTTCCTTTTGATTCTGGGAACTAACCAACTAAAAAAAAAAAAACCTGCTAGCTTTCCCTTCACTAGCTTCAGACGGAGTCAACAAATTCCTGTGGGATTTTTTTTTGAACCAGCATTTTTCAAAGGAAAACTATGGGCCTGATTTTTTTTTAACTTGCTCTGGCCAAAGTAGAGGCTGAACTATGGTCTCTGCAGCCATTCTAATGTGTTTGTGCAACATTAGCAATCGCTCTCTATGGGGATAACTACATCTGTTGCTTATGGCTGTTCTAGTG
Source organism: Pelodiscus sinensis (assembly GCF_049634645.1). Lineage (NCBI taxonomy): Eukaryota > Metazoa > Chordata > Testudines > Trionychidae > Pelodiscus > Pelodiscus sinensis. The sequence continues at coordinate 94,684,786 of NC_134713.1, read as the reverse complement.
TAAACAAAACTAAAAAGGTCAAACTGTCCACATTTTGCTTACTGAGTCAAGACTACTCATGTGAACAAGGTGAGCTAGATTTGGTTTGAGATGTATTTAAATTTCCAAGCGATTATTTAAAAGAACAGCATAAATGATTGTTCAGTTATTGGTCTTTTCTAGGTCAGTAGGGGCTGCTGATTGCTCTGTGATCTTGGATAATTTCTAAGGGACATTCTGTGGCCTCCCTTGTCAGTTTACAAAATTGGTGTTAATGTTTATTCTGAGAGCAGCTGGTACAAAAGACAAGACAGTATATGATCCAAACCACTACCTGTATGAATTGCACAAGTTTGTCTGTGATTAGGAGTTAATTTAAACACCTTGCAAAGAAACTGACTGGAAGCAAGCTGTATGTAATGGCAAGAAATTCTGGAATGCAAAGAAATGGGGGTGTAATAGGGAGTGACTCCATCACATTGCCCTAGTTTAAATTTTTCAAACCTAGTCTGGGACTTGATCCAGTCCTGACTGAAGTCAGTCAGTCCTCCTGTTGGCCTTAATGGGAGTTCCAGTGTACCCAAAATGCAAACATGGTCCAAATGCTACTCTGCACAAGTCTACTGAAGTCAATGCCACAGCAAAGCAAAATTTGGGCTACTCTTTTTAGACAGAAGTTGTTTAGTGCAGGGATTTTCAAACTCTGGATTGCAGCTTGTAAAGGCAAGCCACTAAATGGCCATGAGATTCTTTCTTTACCCACGCCTCTGCAGGTACGGGCGATTGAAGCTCCCATTGGCCACAGATCGCCATTCCCAGACAATGGGAGCCGCAGGAAGTGGTGCAGACTGGGACACTGCTTCCCACAGCTCCCATTGTCCGGTAATGGTTATCCATGGCCAATGGGAGCTGTGATTGCCCATAACTGAATAGGGAGAGGTAAACATAGCTTCCTGCAGCTGCTTAGCAGTTTGCCCTTCTGCGTCACAACCCAGAGTTTGAAAACCCTTCTCACACTGGCACATGTTATTCTCATGTCAGTGATTCAGTGACTATCGCTTACCTATTTAACTATGTAGATCGTTTGTTGCTGTAATACATTTTTTGCTATGGTAGTATGATTGCACAATGCTGTTTTCTCCCAGCCAATATCAGAGAATTGTTGCCAATGTAAACTAATAAGTAAGCTGGACTTTGCCACTCAGTCTCTCTCTCTCTTTTTTTTTTTTTTTTGAAGTCCTTCAGAAACTTGCTCACAGTATTGCATTTACCATTGAGCTTCAACCATGATCACGTTCCAGCCTCACATAGATGCTACGTTTCTTATTGTTTTGGTCTTTCCGGCCTGTGCCTTGGACAGCTACATTGCAGCAGTGTATGAGCACTCTGTTATATTGCCAAATGTCACTGGGAGTCCTGTTTGTCCTGATGATGCTTTGATGCTAATGAACAAAAATATGGATGTTTTGGAGGAGGCCATCAAAGCAGCAGCCCAGCAGGTATTGTCTCTTGATTTTCTTGGGTATTTGTTTCGTTCTTGCTGGTAAGTGCTCAGTTTAGTCTGTTTCAGCATGCACACATCATTGTGACTCCTGAAGATGGCATTTATGGCTGGGCCTTCACACGAGACACCATTTTCCCCTACCTTGAGGACATTCCAGACCCACAAGTGAATTGGATTCCATGCACTGATCCTAAAAGGTAAAGCTTATGCAGCTTTAAAATGGATTAATAATAAATGCAAAAACATTAGCTGTCTTTTGGCTCCAAGATCATTGTGCACAACAGTTAAATAACCTAACCTTTAAAATGTCCTGACTAACTGCACAGGTATTTCAGTTAATGATAAGCATTTTACCAACCAGGCACTTATCAAGATGAAGTCCTTTGTTGAACAACAGTCCACAATTCTGGGTGAAAGGTTGTAAGGCGACATCATCATTGCTGCTGCTAGACTTTGCCAATTCCCATTTGTAATCTTTTTTTTTTTCCTGAGAGTTTATCAGAGTTTGATAGGGGATGGAGATGTGGTGTGGAGAGTACCTGAGTGGCAGATTTCTAAAGAACGCTTAGAGTGCTGATGGAAGTTGAGTTGATAGCTTTATTACTACTAGTAGCACCTACAGATCCCAGTCAGAACTGGGATCCTACTACAAGCCTGTCTGCACACCAAAGAGGTTTTTCAGCCTAAATTAAGGCAAGGCACAAGTGGCAGGATGAGGGACTGGCAAAGGGAAAGATAAATGTAACTGTGATTAGAACACAAGGCAGCATAGGCAAACTACAGATACAATTTGCAGAGGTTTTATTTTTCTTTATAAAGGTATTTTTAGCAATTTACTATGGCAGAAGAGGGTCTGGAGGACCGATTTCAAGAAAGACTGAGTAATGGCTTTACAAACTAGTTCAGCCACAGTCCTAGGTATAAGAGGCAGCATTGAAAATTGTTTGTGGGAGAAATAGGTAACACTGGTTATTAAAACTGGCATTGTGGATAGAACAGAGGCAAAGGGGTTTCATAATAAGATACGAAGTGCAGATATGGAGCTTTGTTTGGGGCTAAGTCCTGAGGCGATAGATATGTTTCCAAAACCTGTGTGCTTGTTGTGCAGAAAGGGGAACCAGTAAGAAGGGGAAGTCATGTCATAGCAATGACTTTCCCATTGAAAAGCAACTCATTACCCATTATCAGGTTGCCCAAGTCTATGTTGCTGAAGACAGAGTTAAAAGTTCACACTATAGTGCAATTGTGAGGAATGTGGCGAGGCGAGGCGGAGCACAGGGGGAGAGAGAGGTTACTGAACATACTGGAAGTGTATGAGAGTTTTGTATATAGGGGTGGAGTCTCCTAGGCTATGTCAGCACAGAAGCTGGAAGCGTGCTTCCCATTGCTGGTAGATAGACATGTGCTAATTCTGCTTGAGCTAGTGACCTTTAAAAGTAGCAGAGTGACCACAGTGGCATAGCAGTGGCTTCTTCTAGCCTCTCTCAGACATTCCCAGGGGTGGGGTATGATTGTTCTCCAGTGAACCTGCTGTATCACGTGTGGTGTGGGGGACAGTATGTTAAAGTACCTTAAATGGAGCTTTCAAAGTTTTGTGGGGGGTGAATATTGCTCTTCCTCATCCATAATTGTTATTTAATTATTTGTGTATGTTTGTATGGCTTTTGGTACATAAATGGATTAGCATATTTGTGAAAGGACTAACTTTCATGTTAGTTGATGGATCTCACTTCTGTCAGTTTTGGATGTGTAATTTAACATCTCAATGAATATATAAAGGGAAAATGTTTTGAGTGTTTAACCATTTGCTAGTAAGTGGCACAACAGAAAAGTCTCTCTCTATTCTTATTCATTTGAAGGGACAGAGGAAACAATTTCACTATTTTGAGATTAAATGAATTTTGGATGTATTTGCAATGATGCCCCATAAACCATCATCCTGGCTATAGTTTTAATTGTTTTTTATAATGCATTATATTTATAGTGACAGGTAAAATTTTCAGGCAGATGTTTTGAAGATCATTGTAAAAACTGGCCTGGTTAAAAGAGGTTCCCTGTCTATGGGCAACTTGAAGAATAAGGAAAGCAGGCTCTGCATCTCCATTCCTTCCTACAAAACAAAAGCATTGCAATGAGAAGGAATCGAAATGCATTTCTTACTGTTAAATATTTGTACAGCAGTACAGATTTGGATGACATTTTTTCAACAAGGAGATGTTTAATTGAAAAATGCATTTTTTAAGTACTCTGAAACTATCCACTGACTCAACAAATAATTCCACCTAAGAAAAACAAAATATTTGTGATGAAGTCAAAATGTTTCATTTCTCCTTTTCATTTCAAAATAAATTAAAATGTGGCCAATTTAAAAAACAGAGAGAGAAGATGAAAACACATACACACACAAAACCCCAACTCCCCCAACCCAAAATCCTGCATCAAAGTTTAAAAAAAAAATCATTTTGAATTGGCTCAGAATTATATAAAAAACTAAACTATTTTAAAACTGATTTTAGTGTTTTTCAATTTGATGCAAAATTGAGGAAAACATTTTATTTCAAATTTAACTGAAATATCCATACTAAATTCAACTCTACAGTAGTGGTCCCTGCCCTGTTTCAAGCAATTGTGCTAGGTGCTATACAGATACTTAGGCGGAGGCACAGCCAGTTCCATGCAGCTGACATTCTAAGGCAGGGATGGGGATCCTTCCACAGTGGGGTGAGCCAGCACTCGTGCTGCAGAGACCTGAGGGGGAAGGGGACATCCGAGGCTTGGGGATTCAAACCTGCCATGCAGAAAATTGCCACAAGTCAGATCAAATTAAGGCAGGGACTAGATGCGGACGGACGGGCTGTAGGTTCCCTGCCCTTGTTCTCAAGCCTTAATCCTGTTACAGTATCATTGAGGGCAGACCCTTCCACCCATGCAGAAGTTCACTGCAAGCAAAGGGCCGTCCAGGAATTCTGATAGTATGCCTGCACAGCTCCAATAGCAGGATTAGAAAATAAGCAATATCTGTTGAATATCCTCCTAATACTCATCTGGTCCATTACAGCTGCTTCTCTAAATGCCAGTGTTCCATTAAAAGATTAACTTTGAAGAGTATTTTCTCATTTTTTCAGCTTTGAATTTAGTTTGATCCTGGACTGTTTTTTGTTTTGTGCATTTTCCTTTGGCCAAAATTGAACTAGATTTGCTCCTGCACCGGTGCAGGAAAGGCTCAGCTGCATGGCAAGAGACAACGCTCTCTATGTGGTTGCCAATATTGGAGATAAGAAACCATGCAATTCCAGTGATCCTAAGTGCCCCAGCAATGGTCACTATCAATATAACACTAACGTTGTCTTTGATTCAGACGGGAAATTAGTGGCACGCTATCATAAGGTAAGAAGTGACATTGCACAATTCTTTTCTGTAGGCCTGGGAGGGAAATCTTTTAAGATGCCATCTTTTTAAATTTGTGTTGGATGGATGAGTTGAAATAGGGTATGGGAGGGGAGTGCTGTTGTAATGCTGACAGATGGAACCAAACCTGGGATGGCTGGAGTTTAGTGCATGAGCCTCATTTGAGCTAAAAGCCAGCTGGCTCCCAGCTATGGCTGGTGAACTCATATTTTCCTCTGTAGGTGGTCTGGGTGCCACTAGATGGGATAGTACACCACACCGAGAAGGTATATGGGTTACACTGTTAGGCTGAAAGGTGTTAACAGCTGCCATCAACAAACTGTGCTTTGATCTACAGACTGTTGCAAAGGTGATTAAAGCTGTTAGCTCTGTTAACACTACATCTTCGTTTACTTTATCCCCTTGTGGTTTGCCTGATTTTCACCAAAATCAATAGGGTTGTGCCCACTGATGCCTACCACATTCCCTGACATTTTGAAGTTGTTAAAATATGGTATTCAAAAGTTATCACATAACAGACAGAGAAACACCATTATGTACATTCTATATGGCTCCCTTCAGCCAGTTATTAGGACTTGGAAGTATGTTTATACTTCAGTAAAAGATCTACCTCACAGGCCTAGGGCTGACCCAAATCAGCGGACTCACTTAGGCATCGGGGGCTGAAAAAAATCACAATGCAGACATTCAGACATAATGCACAATGAGATGTGCTCCTTTGCAGGCCTTTAGGCTTAGGCTCTTGTCCAAGCCCAAACATGTACGCTGCAGTTTTTATCCCATGGTTTGTTCCTGGGTTTTTTATTGGGGCGTAGATGCACTTTTTCCAGTTCAATATGAAGGGTTTTGGGAAAAAATTAAAATGCAAGTTACTTTTAGAAATTTTATGTTTCTAGCAATTGCATTAGGTATATCTTAACTCGTTTCTTCCCTTGTTGTCAGTATAATCTCTTTATGTCAGAAACTCAGTTTGATTACCCTAAGGAGCCAGAGCTTGTCACTTTCAACACGCCCTTTGGAAAGTTCGGTCTTTTCACTTGCTTCGACATACTTTTTCATGACCCAGCTGTGACGCTGGTGAGCGAGTTACAGGTGGATACTGTGCTGTTCACTACTGCTTGGATGAATGTCCTACCACATTTAACTGCTATTGAATTCCACTCTGCCTGGGCTATGGGGCTGGGAGTCAATTTCCTTGCAGCTGATACACACAACACCAGCATGGCTATGACAGGTAATTTGATGTTTCAGATAAGATGAATTATCTTTGTAATTCTGGATTTTTGTTCTCTCATCTCTGAGTTGTGCAGCATAAAACAGTTTATTTCTTCTGAAGCTAAAAACGCTTTTGAGCCCTCTGTAGCCTCATTTCTAATTACAGTATTTCCCAGTGCCAAACGAGGGCCCAGAAAAATTCACTGAGGTTTTTTTTTTTGTTTACTTCTTGTTTTTTTAATTCCTCTCCCCTTCCTAGCTCCTCCAGAGCTTTCTTAGTTCTCTTTACTGACTTTCTATGTGTGAGCAAAATCTTGTACCTCCTTAGCATAGCTTCCCTGGTGTGATTCTGTTTGTCACTAGCTTTCTTTCTTCATCAGTCAATCCCTTAGGATCATGTTTCAAGAGCTGTCACAAGAACATTGTTCTTTTAAAACAATATGACCTTACATATACTTAGAACCATACATATGGAATATGATCTTTTAGCCAAGGACTATTGTTTGCACTTTGAAAACTATTAGATCTCATACTCACAGGCTGCATCTAGACTGGCAAGTTTTTCCGCAAAAGCAACTTCTATTGCTTTTGCACAAGAGGGCCAGTGTAGACAACGCGGTATTGTTTTGCGCAAAAAAGCCCCGATCGCAAAAATGGCGATCGGGGCTTTCTTGCGCAAAACCGCATCTAAATTGGCACGGATGCTTTTCCGCAAAAAGTGCTTTTCCAGAAAAGCGTCCATACCAATCTAGACGCTCTTTTCCACAAATGCTTTTAATGGAAAAACTTTTCCGTTAAAAGCATTTGCGGAAAATCATGCCAGTCTAGACGTAGCCACATAGTATTAGAGCTGGGCCAGCAATCATATTCATGTTGTCTAAAATACAAGGCATGTCTCCCAGTTTCGGCCTCATCTAAGATATAAGGGCTTGTCAATCTATCAGACAAAGGTAACAAGATACAATGGGTGGAAGTGGAAGCAAGAAAAATTCAGGTTCGAAAGGAGGACTTTTTCTTTTTAAATCATAAGGGGTGATTTATCATTGGAAAAATGTACTGAGGATTCGGATGGATTCTTCATCACTTGGAATCTTTAAGATTGGATGATCTCAAGAATATAGGCTTTTGTTCATTCCCAGCTGATGAACAAATTAAAGAATGAAAGTCTATGGTTGGAAGGAGCCCAGACTAGATGGTGATAATAATAATGCCTTCTGGCCTTAAATTCCATGAATGAATAAATATGGGATGCCAGTCATAGGATTCAGCTCATACACAGAAACTCTTACACCGAGCTGACTGGGGTGTCATGCTGAGAGCATCTGAAATTTTGTCCCTCGTGATCCATTCTGACTGGCAGAAGTGCAGGGCTTCAGGAAAGTATATAGACGTGTCATGGAATCTATTACTCCCATAAATGTATTGGGCCTGTTTCTCTCCCTGATTTGGCTTTATTTGGTCAGCCAGATTCCCCTGATGTAGAGTTCTCGACTGGGAAAAAGCCAGAATAGCCAGCTCTACGTCATTCCCCTCCCAGCCCTAGGGTAGGGCTGGAGGGTGAATGTGTTGGGCTGTGGCCTATCATTAAGCCTTTTTGCTCTGCAGTGGACCAGGTAATCAGGGAGCCATAGTTGGATCCCTGACTGGATTCCATGCTGCCATGTCCAGCTCCCTTCTGTTGTGCTGATGAGATCTGAGCCACGATTGAGAATCTGGCACATTGTCTCAATAAGATCACTATGGTGACCAGATGTCCAAGTTTTATAGGGATAGTCCCAATATTCAGGGCTGTGTCTTATATGGGCACCTATTATTCCCCCCATCTTATCCCTATTTTTTTACACTTGCTGTCTAGTCACCCTAATGCACCCTGTCCCTTCTCTGGGAATTGTAAGAAAAGACTTGAGTTGTTAAAGGTTTAATTTGGGGGGGGGGGGGGGGGTAATTTTTGGTTATGTTTTAAACATAGTAGTAGAATAAACAGCACTGGGGAAAATGAAAAGGCCAATATCATCCAAATGGCTGATTCTTTTGGACTGAAAATGTTGCCTGTCATGCACAGGGAGTGGTATCTATGCACCTGATGGACCCAGAGCATTTCATTATGACATGGAAACAGAAAACGGTCACCTACTGGTTGCAGAGCTGAGTTCACATCCTCGTCTGTCTCCTGCCTACCCTGCTGCTGTTAATTGGAGCGCATACGCCAAAAGCGTCAAACGATTCTCATCAGATGACCATGATTTCAATGGAATAATTTTCTTTGATCAGTTCACTTTCACTGAACTCTCTAAGCCTGAAGGAAACCTTACAGTTTGCCAAAAAGACCTTTGCTGTCATTTGAGTTATAGGATGGCAGAGAAGCAAAAAGACGAAGTTTATGTGCTGGGTGCTTTTGATGGCCTTCATGTTGTTGAAGGACAATATTATTTGCAGGTAAAACTTTTTGGGGGGGAACATGTGAAATACTTCATATATAGCTGGTTTGTTTAGGAGGCTACTTTGCCTGGGATAGTCGTTTGGATCCCAGGAAGAAGAAAAGGGATAGTGGTGTTTTCTTGTATTTGGTTGTCAGTGATGAGTTGATGCTGGGATTTCTAGTGAGTCTGCTTTGCCTAAAGAGCAAGTCTTGGAATGGCCCTGGATACAAAACTTATAGTTTGTGTGAAAAGAGGGAATTATTACCATACAAAATCAAATTAGTCCACAATAGACTGGATCTTTGTATTTCCCACTCCTTTCTTTCTCCCCTCCTCTTCCCTTCACCACTTGTCCACTGTGGTGTCCTCAGGAGGATAAATAGCAGAAAGATATATTCGGGATGCTATTAGAGATTTTCAAAATTCCAATGCAAGCAATCTCTTTGTTTCTTTCATAAGGGTTGATCTTATCTAGTTCTGATTTGTTAAAGCTAACAATTGATCGCATCCCACTGACAAGGGCTTTTACACTCAGTTGAATTCAGAAAGACAGAGTTTAATTTGCCATGTCATGTCAGTGGCATTTACATAAAGGATGAAAGTTTTATTTTGCTCTGTTGACCAAACATTTGGGAAAGACAGCACTTCCTGGTAAACCACTATCTTGCTAGAAATATTTGTTTAATCATTACCTTATATGGACTGTTCTTCGTTTTCTGAACAAATTGATTGCACTAATTACTGATAGGTCCTTTTTAAAAATTACTTTCCTCTGCTTAGAACCAGTTATGCTAGCTGTCACAGATTATAATCCATCGCCTTATGTGTCGATGTTTTAGACACCCTACATTTCTTCTGATACATTTTAAAGTCACTTTGATGCAATCAAAACTCTTGTTTGATCCTGTTGATAAAATTTTGGTCTTTCCAAATGTCTGGTGGTGTGGACCAAATCTTTTAATTCTTTACAAAACAAGCTCCAGCAATTTATGCTGCCTCACCTTGCCTTCTGCTACACATCAAGACCAATCTGGAGGGATTGCCCCTGGGAATAAAAAGCTAATTCAGTCTTTGTGCTTTCCTTGGTATCTCTGCTGATAAATCCAACATAAGAATGTCAGCTGGAGTATTGGCTTTACTATGTAGGCACCTCTCCACCAAGAAATGGATGGAAACATCCAAATTAACTTCTGGTAGACCACCAACCGGTTCATTGACTGTGTTGTTGACAGTGTGTAAGATTGCCTGAGCTCTCCATCAAAGAACTTGGTTTAATTTTATTAGTAAAAAAAAGTCAACTATAAAGTGGAGGAGTGGGAAGAATGACTGGAAACTGTAGAGGGGGCTCTTAGGGAGAGTATGAGAAAGGGTCCAGGCCAAAGGTGTTGACTTTTAGTTTTCTGAGGGTGTGCCACCCTCACTGTCCCCCAAGGCTCCAGCCTCATTCTGCCTCTTCCTGCCCCCACTCCTCAGGGCCTATCCTTTCTTTGCCCCTCTTCTCATTCCACCTCTTCCCATCCCTGCTACATTCACTCTGAGGGCTCACCCCCCACTCTATCCCTTTGCTCCACCTCTTCCTGCCCCCTTTCTGAGGCCCTCACCCACCTACTGCTCTCCACCTTCCCCCAGCCACTAAACAGCTATATCTGGTAGATGCTGAACACCCACTTTATACCAGGCCTGGAGCACCAAAAGAATCAGTGCCTATGGCCCAGGCAATTGGAACAGTCTAAAAAAATGAAGGGAGGGGAAGTGTCAAGCAGGAGCAATGGTATCCGGTGGGTGGATAGTTCTGGAAAAAGCAAGAAGGCAAAACCCTGCTGGTAAAGAGAAGCAACTACCTTTGTGTGCACCAGGTAAGTAAGGAAGAACAGTGTGGAGACACATGCTGGGGACAGAAGCTGCAGGGCTGGAAACCCTTTGGATGAAAAACATTATTCCTGATGCACCTCCTTAGTGGATTGTTGGCATAAGACTGGAGCTGAGTCAGTACCATCTGGTCTTGAGGAATACAAAGTCAAATTTTACTACTAGTAAAAGTTCAGATTGTATTTTTACATTAAGAGTCTCCTAAATGTGTGGTTTTTTTTTTCCTTTTTCATAGATATGCATACTGCTGAAGTGTGAAAGCACAGACTTGAAAACTTGTGGGCAGCCAGTGGCTATTGCTCAAACTAAGTTTGAAACTTTCTCTCTCAGCGGTACATTTGGCACTACTTATGTCTTCCCGGAAGTCCTGGTCAGTGGGGTTCAGTTGGCACCTGGTGAATTTCAGGTAAGAGGAGGTCTTTGAGCTACTTCAAACTAGATTCCCAGGCCCTCATAGGGGAAAGGAACAAAATATTGCAACAAAGTCAAAACAAAGCTAAGGCAAGCTTGTTAATAATGAAAACATGTATTTAGTGCCCTTTAAGTTCAGTAATTGGCCTCAAAGCAATTTGGCTTTACAGGCGATGTTTTCAAGACTCTTCTTAAACTGTTTCCTCAACATTTACCTTATAAATCTGTTACTTGTGCACCATATAGTACTGCTTGTTAATGGTATCATTATCCTCTTCAATTAGGTATTAAGTGATGGACGTTTGATCAGTCAGAATGGTACATCTAAACCAGTTTTAACAGTGGCACTTTTTGGGAGATGTTATGAGAAGGATCCACCACAACCACAATCAACATTGTTATTTCTGAACAACGGTGCCGCATAACACATCATCTACAAAACAATAATCACTGTGTTTGTGTTTTCTGTTACAATTGTGCTTTGTTTAGCAAATATAAAGTAAGAAATCAATCAAGTTTAACCGCTATTTTGACTCCCTATTGTGGCAGAATAGCCAATGTTGGGCCTCACCCTTTTCATGGCAGGGGCAAGGACATCCCCCCTCCTCCTGGGGTACTCAGGGTACTACTGGTGGCCCAGGAAGGTGGCAGGGAATAGACCTGAACCCCAGCCCCTTTCAAACTCTTACCCTCTTCTACCTTGGGATGTGTGGGGGAGTCTTCATCCTTGTTACTGGGTGGGAGAGTCTCCCTGCTTTGCTGGGACAAGATCTCCAATTCTCTGCTCTCTCAAATCTCAGCAGCACCCTCCAACCTCTAGTTTTCCACCCAATCTGCCTGAGGAGGATGAAGGGTTATTAGGTTCCTAAGAGGGCATTAATTGTCTATAGCTGCTGTAACTGGCCTACCGGTATCCTTGCCTTAAGTAGCCTGCCATATGATATCAGGTTCCTGACAGTGCCTTAATTCACTACAGGTGCTTCAATTTTCCTGCAACAGCCCTCCCTGGTCTATAGGGAACCACACCTTAATTAGCCTAGGTCTTATATATCTCCTCTTTAGCATTCTCTCAACTGCTCCCTGTCGCATCATATTATCTTTTATCACTGTTGAATAGCATTTATCTTTTGCTCACTGACTTCTGAAATTTGATTTTTTTTCTTGTATGCAAAAGATGAACATTAGGATCCTGATGCTAACCTCATAGTCACATTCAACTGCATATTTTATAATTATAGGCAACTGTGGTATTAATAAAACTAACGGCTCAATCCTGCATAATAAATGCCAGATAGAAAGGTGCAAATATTCAAGGAATAGCTCCTACCCAGCATGCTGCCCAAAGATGTGTTCTGTTTGCTTCCTGTGTGTCCTACTATGAGTCCAACACTTGCTGCACTTACCACAGCTCCCTCCTTTCAAGCAGTTTCTCCATGAGCTTTGGTGTGCCATTCCCTCATGCTCTTTGACACATTGGAATGTTTTAGTATATGCAAGGCCCTTTGTTTTCAGTTCTAACTAGATTTTTTAATGGGAATATCCATGGAATTAAAAGAAGCCACTGTTTGTTTGATTTGTTTTTTATCAATTTTCATGCAAATGCTGGAAGTACTAGAACTCCCTGGACCCACCTCCAGAAGGAGAGATGAATGGGGGCTCAGCTTGGCAACACTGACTCATTCCCTGGCAACATAGGGGAGATGTTTTAAAAGTATTAAAAGTCCTTTCTCCAGGCAGCAAGCAAGGGAGGATCTCCCCTCCCTTTCCTTGAGATAGCAAATATCAGGTTTGGTTAGCACCTGCTATGGACATTGCGCTAGTTGCTTCTTTTTAGGGAGGCTGGGAAGGAATATTTCCCTCACTACCATATTGGCTTAGGTGTAGTGTGTGTGTGTGTGTGTTGGGGGGGGGGGGTTCTCCGTCTTCACAGGGGGCTTCAGGGAGGACCTATTATGGTGAAGTGGAAAGGAACCTAGGCCATATGTCACAACTCATTTTGTAATTGTGGGGCTCCTGGGGCAGGTGTCCAGTGCAGGTACTTCATAGAGAAGGCATCCATTGACTGGTAAAATGTCCTGCTAAAGGATTTGAAAAGGAGGTGCTGCTTAAAGGAATGGGGCTGGTGGGAGGAAGGTTTCAGGGCTCCTATGACTGCTATGGCAGGGAGCTATTCCCCACCCCAGCTTCTTATAACCCAGCTTAAGCCTCAGTTGAGAGGAAGTGGGTGATTAAGGGCCAAGTCATGGGTTGTGTGGGGGAGCTGGGTGGAAAATAAAGTGGAGGAAGGGCAGGTGGAAGCCCTGAGCAGTTATTAGAATGATCATGGCATTACCTACACTATATACTTTTTTTTAATCTGCCAGGAAATTCCAGACATCTAATAATAAAATCAATATCAAAGCCTGATTAAATCCATATCAGGTATCACCTGTCCTTTCTGTCTAGGTGGACAATAAATCATGCCAAACTGACCAAACCTTCCCATCCTTCTTTGATGGGATATTGGCTGCATGACTGGAGAAGTGGGGAGGAGGAGGAGCAGTGGACCCGATGTATCTTGATTTCAATAAGACTTTTGATGTGGGCCCACATGACATTCATGTAAACATATTACAGAAATTACTATAATGTGGGCACACCAACAGGTGAAAGACCATACTTGGAGTTAATTAATGGTTTGCTTCAAATTATGGGGACGTATCCATTAGGGTCTAATTGGAATCTGTCGTTGGCCTGGCACTAGTCACAATTTTCTTTAATGACTTGGATAACATAGTGGAGACTGTTTATAAAATGTGCAAGTGACACCAACATGAGAAGCACTTCAAGCACCTTGGAGGACAAGATTAGAATAAAAATTGATAAACTGGAGAATGTGTCTGAAATTAACAAAATGATATTCATTAAAGAGAAGTGTAAAGTGCTATACTTTGGGAAAAATTAAACAACTAAAAATGTGAAATAATGGGCTATGTGGTAATCCTGCTGAGAGAGATCTGGGAGATATAAGGGATCACAAATTGAATGTCAGTTAACAATATGATGCAGTTAAAAAAAAGTATAATTCTGGTGAGTATTGATTTGTGTTATATATAAGACATGGGAGGTAATTGCTGTACTCTACACGGCAGTGGGGAGAGCTCAACTGAAGTACTATGTCCGATTTTGGGTGCCACACTTCAAAAAAGATGTGGGTAAATTGGAAAGATTCCAGAGGAGAACAAACAAAATGATAAAAGATTTAGAAAACCTGACCTATGAGGTAAGGTTAAAAAACCTTGACCTTTGTAGTCTTGAGAAAAGACACCTTAGGTGAGACTTTGGAACAGTCTCAGATATGATCATTGTTTTCCACATCCATGAAGATATGGCAAGAAGTAATGGGCTTCATCTGCATCAAGCTAGATTTAGGTTATATATTAGGAGAAACTTTCTAACTGTTAGGCGTGGTCTACACTACAGCAAAAAGTTGACTTAAGATACGTAACTCCAGATATGGTACTTGTATAGCTGGAGTCGATGTACTTTAAATCGCCATCCACACACAGTGGGAGGTTGACAAGAGCAAACATTCCCATTGGCTTCCCTTACTCCTCGTGAGGAGCCGGAGTACCAGCACCAACAGGGGTGCCCTATGAGTTCAATTTAGCAGGCCTTTACTAGATCTACTAAATCAAACCCCGGAAGTTCAATTGCAGCAGCATCGATCTTGCACGTTGTGTCCACATGGCCTTTGCGTAATTAAGTCCTGAAATAGATTTCCAAGGGAGGTTCTGGTATCCCCATCCCTGGAGGTTTTTAAGAACAGCTTGGACAAACACCTCTCAGGGATGGTTTGAGTTTACTTGGTTCTACCTCAGCACCACGAGGAACTGATAATGTGACCAGATAGCAAGTGTGGAAAACTGGGACAGGAAGTGGTGGTGGTGGGACTAAGTGCTATATAAGATAAAACACCAAATATTGGGACTGTCTCTATAAAATTAGGACATCTGGTCACCCTAGGAATTGATGTCCTGTTGAGGTTTCTTCCAGACCTGTATTTCTATGAATCTGTTATTCCAACTCTTAAATGAAACACAGGGAATAAAGTGAAGCAGCTTCAGGCAGGATTTGCCATGTTTTTGTTTATATTTTCCTTTTCCTTTTATCATGAGTGGGTTTTATTCTTTAAACTATGATGGCTCAAGGATATTAAATGAAAATGGTGGTAAAAATATTACATTTGGTTATCTCATCTGATTTCAGGCCTAACAGT
Organism: Pelodiscus sinensis; assembly: GCF_049634645.1. Classification (NCBI taxonomy): domain Eukaryota; kingdom Metazoa; phylum Chordata; order Testudines; family Trionychidae; genus Pelodiscus; species Pelodiscus sinensis. Next base: position 94,669,722 of record NC_134713.1, on the reverse strand, counting down.
ATATGGGTGGGAGATTTCCAAACCAAATGATACAAAATGTACCTAAAATTGCTTTCTAAAGGTACATCTATACAGCAGCGTTATTTCAGAACAACGGATGTTATTTTGAAATAACAAAATGCACATCTACACAGCAAGCCATTATTTTGAAATAATGTCAAGATGGAACACTTCTTACTCCGATTCCTGTAGCCCTCATTTCATGAGGAGTAAAAGAAGTTGAAGGAAGAGTATTCTGTGTAGACAGCACCAAAAGCTGAGTTAAGATATTTCAACTTCAGCTACGCAGTTGACGTAGCTGAAGTTGTGTAATGTAATTCTACTTTTGCCCTATTATGTAGACATACCCTAAAACTCAAATTGACTGACCGATTTCCATGAGTTATCAGGACACATTTTGAATGGTTTGTCAGTAGGTGGCACCAGAACTTCATGTTCTTCGAAAGTTTTGTGCTCTCTGCTATTTCAGTGCTGTATATACCAAGGATCCCAGCAGGTATGTTATTGCCATAGCTATTTTTCTCTAAGTGTTATTGTTGCTCTTTGTAAGCTGACTCTGAGTTAAAGAGATGTGATGTCTCTGAACAGCAGGACAGGCACAGCCTTAAAGATACTTAAAAAGGCTGGAACCCAACTTTTTGAAGGGCCAAACAATGGGATCTATTTCATACTCATTTATACCCTAATGATAATTTTACATAGTCAAGTTTTTTTTATTAGTGCTGGCAACAGTGACATGCAGAAGTTCAGTTAATTTAGTAGTAGAAAATGAAACTTTGATTCCAACTCTACTTTCAAAAAGTTTCTGATGAACTCCTCTCAGCTTTATTGACTGTGAGCATGTGGATCTGCAAGACAACTAAACATGAACACCAATTGTGCAGTCCTGAAGCACAAGAATACAGGTTTTGGGCTCAGGTTTGCGGGGTGAGGTAGCCACCGCTTACCCATGGGGAAATCAGTCTGATATGGATAATAGTAAGGAGTTGTAAAGGGGGACTATGCCAGTCAGAGGTATGAAAAATGTGGACCCCTGAGGAATGTAGTTGTACCAATCTAAATCTCCATATTGTAGACAGTGCTATGTCAGCAGGAATGTTTCTCTTACCTACACTGCTGCCATCTCTTAGGGAGGTGGATTAACAATAACAGCATCATCACAAAATCACGTAGTGTGGCTGTCATGCTGTACATGAAGACAAGCCTCAAGTCTGTTTCATTCACATTCAGATTCTTAATTTGTTTTGATACTGTTGGTGCATATTGAGCCAAAAATGAATTAGATTTAGAGATGTGTTAAAATTCTGATCTGACACTTTGAATTCTCAGAGGTTTTCCTTGTCCTGCTTACAGTAGGGATCTCTATATAGGCATGTCTACACAGTAGGGCAAAACTCGAAATAAGGTTTCAGTCCAGGAGCAAGTGTCATCTATGCAGGTTCTGGTCCAGGTAAGGAAAGAAGTCCACACAAAGAAACAATTTGAGAGTCTCATCTCAATCATGTCTGCAAGATTACTGGATCCTGCTGATGCTCCCACACCCTGGCCCAATTCTCCTGTGAATTACTCACTCCAAAACAGCTTGGAAAATTTCATGTCTGTGAGGCTCATGCAATTGAGTTCTATAAGGAGCTGGTCAGGGCAATTAAAACTCTGTGTAGCTCTCTGTCTTGATCCCCTCTCCCATGGTTACCTCCACCCCATCCTCCAATGCCAAGTGTACATAAAATGGGGCAAGAGGAGAAAAGAGAACAGGATATCTGGGGACATAATGTGGTAGGAGGTTTGTTTGTTTGGTTTTGCCGTGTTTGCACTTGTTCATGTGCTTTTTTCTACCCTGAAACATTATTTTTGTTCCTGATGTGTTACAATGGTAGCTGGCCTGTCTGACAATGGATGACTGTTAGAACAATGCATTTTTATAAATAAAGCCTCTTATGTCATCAAAAAAAGCTTATTGATCTCACTGCTTCTCATCCTACAAATGTGTTGTGAAATAATAAAGTGGAATACATGATCTGGAACAAATAGGAATTAGTGAGCAAACACTGTTCTTCTTTATAGTAAGGCACAACAATCCATGCTTCAGTCACATCATTACAGGCAGTCCCTGGGTTACATGGATCCGACTTACATCGGATCCCTACTTACAAACGGGGTGAGGCAACCCCGTACTAGCTGCTTCCTCCCAGCAGACCAGGGAGACGCGAAGCTAGCGCCCCTTCCCCCCCCCCCCCAGCAGACCAGGGAGACGTGGAGTGGCTTTTCTCAGCAGACACCTCAGCTTGAGAATAAAAAAGACTGAGGGAAGTGAGGTGTGGGAGAATAAAACTGAGCTCTGGAGAAATGTTTGGCTAGAGTTTCCCCTACAATATGTACCAGTTCTGACTTACATACAAATTCAACTTAAGAACAAACCTACAGTCCCTATCTTGTACGTAACCCGGGGACTGCCTGTATATGAATTCATGCTGTGAAACATCCTCCACCTCATTTCATAAGTCTTGTCATTCATAACTTCACTGCATGGCTGTCAAGCCCCCCTCCAGTAAATTAGCCCTCCCAGCACACTGAAAGAGATCCTGTTCCCTCTTTTCCTTTGGGCCATGCAAGTAGGAGTGCAAAGCATCCCTGACTTCTGTAACCTGGGTACGTCCAGCTCCAGCTGGAGTAGGTGCACTTTCAGGCTTAGGGGACCAATTCAGTAGCCCCAGCGAGCCCTGAGCATTTCATTATGATATTGAACTAGAAGAACAGTCACCTCCTGGTTGCGGAACTGAGTTCATGCCCTTGTCTTTTCCCCACCGACCCTGAGGTTGTTAGCTGGAGCACTTACATCACACACACTACTCAGTTCTCACCAACTGACTCTGCTGTCATGGGAGCCATTTACCATAATAAATTTACCTTCACTGACCTCTGTCACCCTGTGATCTACAGGATGACAGAGAAGTGAGAAGATGAAGTATATGAACTTTGGATGGGCTTCTTGGTTCTACCATCAAATATTATTGGTTGGAGATTTGTCTCTTTTTGTGCATGTGAAATACAACTCTTCTTTATGGCAATTTGGAGCTCAAAGAGTTACATTTGTAAATCCATTTCAGTCTTGTGGTAAGAAGAAAAAAGACAGTATTCTTCGAGCATATTCCTGTTGTCTGTTTACTACAGTGTTCTGTAAATGTGCTGGCCTTGTCTCTGCACATTATTGAAGTGTAAAAGCAAAGACTTGAAAAGTTGTGGGCAGCCACTGACTTTTCCTCAGATCAGGTTTGATTTTTTATCCCTCAGCAGTGTTCCCTGTAAGCTGAGCACTTGGGTAACCACCCAAGAGAGATTCAAATGCTGCCCAACTGATTAGCAGAGTGCACACAACCACCAACAGCTGGCAATATGTGTTTCTATTTGTGGTGCATATCCACATGCCTTGCTGCATATAATAAAACTTATTCTGCACCTGAATGGAAACATTAGAGGGAACATTGTCCCTCAGTGGCACATTTAGCATTAATAATGTCTTTCCAGACCTCTTGATCAGTGGGTTCAGCTGGTCCCTTGAGAATATCAAGAAGGGACATGTGTGTGTATGGAAGGGAAATAGATATGGCAGCCAAGCTGAAACAAAGCCAATGCTAATTATATTTGATCATGCTTGCCCTGATTCAGGAAAGCATTTAAGCAAGTGCTTTAAGTCCATCCCCCTTCAGGATAGTCTGTAAGCATTAAAATTGCATTTGTGCTTAAGCACTGTCTTTAAAAGGTGTGGCATTCTTGCATCAGAGCCTGAGTTAATAAACAAAAGCCTTCAGAAAATGATTATTTGAATGTTTCTGAACAAGGTTATTACTTCAGCAAGTAAGAAATCAAATAATCTGAGAAATATCTAACCTAGGGTATGTCTACACAACAAAGTTATTTCAAAATAACTTTTCTAGCATCTACACAGCCAAACTGCTATTTCAAAATTAATTCAAAATAGCAAAGTGCTTATTTTGAATTTCATAAACCTCATTCCACAAGAAATAATGCCGAATTTGAAATAGCTATTTTGAAATAAGGGCTGTGTAGACACTTATATCAAAATAGGGGGCCTCCAGCCTTCCCAGGGTGCCCTGGTGGCCACTCCAACCTCAACCAAGAACACTCCTCTCCCTCCCCCATCCCTGGAGCCCTTAAAGGGGTTGACTCTGGCCACAGTCACTGCCCCGACCCAGTGGCCCCAAAACATGAGCCAGCAAGCCACTGGCAGCCAGCCCTGCACCACACCCCAGGAGCAGTCTGCCAGCTCCCAGGAGCCTGCCAGGGCCCGCACCTTCCTGGTCCAGGGTGGTAATCATGGACCTTATTCAGATTTGGGGGAGATGCCCCCAATGTCCATGAACTCCGCACTAGAAGAAGGAATGCAGCTGTCTATGGCAGGATAGCTGCCAGCCTGGCCAACAAAGGCCACATGTGAACCCAGGAGCAGGTTTGCATGAAAATCAAGTTGGTCTGGCGAGACCCCCCAACCCTGAGCCCTGAGCTTCTTCCCCTTGCTTCCTCCTTCCAGCTCCCTCCTCCCAGGTTTCCCCTCCCATTTTCCACTCTCTCTCTTCCCCTCTCCCACCTCCTTTCCCCAGTCTCAACAGAGTTTCATTCCTCCACACAGTTTTTCTAAATAAAGAGAGTTTGTGTTCATGAAAATACGTGTATTTTATTTGACATCAGCAAGGGGGGCTAGGTAGGGGTAAGTCGAAGGATGTGAGGGAGGAATGAGGCACAAGCGCAGACCAGGGAGGCTCTTAGTGCTCCTCAGTGTGGAAGTTCTCCCGCAGGGTATCCTGGATACTGACAGTCCCCCGATGGACCTCCCAGATGGCAGCCTGCAGAAAATGCAGCCAGGCTCACAGCAACGTGTCCACAAGAAGCACCAGGGTGACCAGGGGCAGCTCTGGCTCCATGTTGCAGAATGCTGTGGTGTCCTGAGTGAGGGCAACCAGAACACACAGAGACAAAATGCTTTGCTGTCCCTCATCGAGGTAGGCAAGCAAGCAGGGAAACCTGAGAACTGGCTGTCCGGGGGAGGGGGGGGTGTGAATCCCTTTAAACACAGGCCTCAGATAGCCTCAGGCAACAGCCACACAAAGTAACTCCTGACCTGATGCCCTGCTGGACCTGGTTCCAGCCAGCCTTAAATGCGATTCAACATCCACTCAGAGTGGACGTGCTATTTTGAAATAGCAAAACGCTATTTGTGTGTAGATGCGTTATTTCACAATAACTTATTTCGAATTAACTATTTCGAAGTAAGATATTTCAAAATAATGCTGTAGTGTAGACATACCCCTAGAAAGTAGCAGTACATATAGAAAAGTAAAGGTATCACAATTCATGTTGACATTTTTGGGGTTTTAATTGTTTACTATTTTAATAGATTATTTTTATTTTAAAAATAACACATTTTTACCACGTTTTTATTTGGAAACTTTCGACTAATTCTTCATAAGGGATTGAGTGAAATGTTAATTAACTCTAAGGAGAAATTATAGTAAATAAACTGAAATGAGGGGTTTTTTTTCTCATGAGAATGGTGGAAGTTTACCTTATAGAAATGATCATGTTCATTTTGTACAGTTTTTTTAATGGGATTATTGCTTTCTGCTCAGTTCTGAACAGGAAAGCCTAACTGTTCAAAAGTGATTAGTGATTTTGTTTGCCTCAATTTTTAGGTGCCCAAGTGGTGACATTTTGAAAAGGGGTTTGATTTTAGGAGGGAGTGCCTCAAAATGAGTATCTGGAAATCTGAGGCATCCAAAATAATTAGTTGCTACTAAAATTTCTTGCTCAGGGCAAAGGATGACTGACTGTTTTGTCTCTTATAGTTCCTGAGCAAATTGGCCGTTAAATAACATACTTTGCCAAGATCTAGAAAGAGCCTCTAAGCGCTTTCAGGATTGACGTAAGAATCACAAACGTGTGACTGCTTATTAATGAGGCTCATGAGATGTAGCTATTAGCCATAACAGTTTTCTCAAGTGCTTCTAAATATGACTCCATCGTGATGAACTAACTTCAGAAGCACCAGGGTCAAAGTGAGGTTTTATTAGCAGACTGGAATATTTTTAAAATGATGATTGTGAGTTATGTTTGTTTTTTCACTCCCTCTTTTCCAATGTCTTTAGAACTTTGAACAGAAGCTCCTAGAAGACTTGCAAGTGTAACTGTCTATTTAGGTATTTATCAGCCTGCATCCTTGGAAGCAGCTCATAAATATGTGATGAATTCATCATGGAAACTTCCTATGTGTGAGGTGGAGGGTATTATCATCATTTCAGACCTGGGAAGTGAGGAAGAAAGATTGAAGGACTGCTCTAAGGCCATATAGGAGAACTGGGTGATATTTCAGCCAAAATGTGCTTTCATTGAGAAATGCATATATGGTGATGCTGAAATGCTTCATACCTCTCTATTCGTTTCACGGGATTACTTTCTTTATAAAATGTCCAAAATATTAAAATATTAAATTATTTTGTATTAAACATTTCCTTTATTTTTAGTTTTTAAAGATAATCAGCATTAAAATGAAATTTTCTGATTTTGTCAAAATGAAACATTTCATTTGACATGAACTATTTTTTTTTAAAATTTCCAGCAAACTGGAAAATCTAATATTCTCACAGTTCTACTGAGATCATTCCAATGACTTAACCACAGGACTATCCTGACTTGTGAGAGCAATTTAGGTCCAGTCATGTTCTTATAACTATCTTTAGTTAAAATGCTGCTTACAAATATTTAACATTTAAGTTATAAATCCATGTCTTTTATATACTAGAACATATTACTGCTTTGTTAATGGTTTATTTTTCATTCTTTATTTCACTATGTGTTAACTGATGGACTTCTGAAAAACAAGAGCGGAACACCTAAACTGTTGTTAACAGTAATACTTTACCAGAAGTACTAGAAAAAGGGCTTACTGAACCCTCATTGCATTTCCTCGTGATGTTACTATTGATAGTTCACACCTTTGCCATCACTTTAAGATAAGAATTTCATGTAATGCCTCATGTTTGTTTTTCATGTTATGCAATCTTATAATAATGCTCTACTTTAGTAAGTATACAGCAATGTATATAATTACTTTCCACTTACTGAGAAGTCAGTCAACTGTCTTGGTATTTTGTGTCTACCTATCAACTTCTTCCTTATTCACTTTTAAATAGCAGTTACCTGTGGCTAATTAATTCTTCTAATTTTCATGTAACACATACATTTGTGTCTTACTTTCCTTTGGACTCCACCCTTTTAGGGTTATCATTCACAAACAAGCCTCCTGTATAGTTAATCTGGTAGGTTGCCAATGATGATGGTGACTGATTCTGTCGGTACCATTCTCCTGGCCACCACAAACATATTGTATTTACCAATGCACTGACACCCCTCTTCAGAGCAACAGGCCATCGGAGGAATTGTCATTTAGGTGCTATACTACTAGAGGAGTACATTACTGGGTTTATTGTAGATGTTATCTTCATTCAGGATGACAGAACACAGGCAAAAAGGCTGTGAAGAGGACACATCAGATGTTGCCAGTATTCTCTCTAACATTTTCCATCCTTGGAGGGTTGAATTTTCCTTGAGCGGGTAGAACTTTCTTATCTTCAACGCCAATATTGAGGTACTTTGTGGATGTGCACCACCGGTACAAACAAAAAACCTAGATATAAATATATATTTTAAGCAGTCTGTAGGTGTGGAAGAAAATACATTAAAACAAGGGATAATTAACAAGGAGCAATGCTTATGATGTTTATTTAATATGAAATCAGATAAAAAGAAAATTAACATGGAGTACACATATTATCATCCTTTCTAATAACTCAAGCTAGTAAACACACCAAAATGTGTATTATTCACACATAACTCAGCTTTAAGATGCTAAACAAATCTATGATTCAACTAGAAATAGTCATGCTATACCTGCAAATATTAATACAATATTTACTGACACTGAAAAAGAGAATAAAAGGCATTCATTCACTCGGGTTTATACAGTTTTTCTGAGGACTAGTAATTTCAACATTTTACCAAACCATATCATCAATGGACTCAACATTGTTGGATCAGGTCCAGGAAATCTAAAGGTTGAAAACATTAACTGTTCCAGATTTACCTGTAAAAGAGGTCTAATAAATTAATTAACAGCCAAATATATTTCCTTGCATCTTTAAACTCTAGAATAGAACACAAGTGCGTGATAACTATTAACTCACCTAAATCTGTTTCAGATTCAAATTTAAAACTGATTCATTGAGAAAGTCAGCATAGGAGTGGGGACTACTCTGACCTACACATTAAACTTTAGGAATAAAACACATTTAGGCTTACCCAGCTCTAAGAGTTCAAAGACCCTATGATGGAGCCTCATCTGCTGAAAGAGCCTCATTCTCAGGGCACTTTTTAAAAGTGCCACCATGTGCCAAAGGATCTGTCCAGGTACTGACTGGACAATCTGGGAAGCTATTAAACAGTGCCCATACTAAAGGATGCTTCTGTCTGGATCAGAATTGCTGTTGCTTCTTTAATGCATAGGATATTGGTCACAAGGTTTCATAGAATAAGCCAGAATATCTGCTTTCTATTGTATTATGCTTTTATTCTTCAGTACAATTATTTACTGAAGAATGAAAGTATAATACAAAAAAAAAAAAAAGCAGATCAAGATGATCTCATCTGAAGAAGTGGATTTTCCGCATGAAAGCTCATGATACTATACATATATATTTTTAATCTCTGAGGTTCCACAGGACTACTTGTTGGGGTTTTAAAGTTTTTTTTAAGTTACAGACTAACATGACTGTCCCTTCTGAGATATTTCAACTTTAATATTATCCCAACAAAAGCAATTCACCTTACCACTTCCTTTTTTTCCCTCTAAAACACTCACATGCATTTCCCCTATAGGTTTAATTTATTTAGTTAGTTTTCTGTAATTTGTTAGCTGCTCATAAAAAATGCAGCTTCCTGTTTCTCCCTGTTGACTTAGAAATTAGGAATTAAAAGCACAGTGTCTGTCAGTCTGACAGTACAGATTTTAGAGTACAGTCTCCACGACTAAGGGTTGCTAAGTCTTTGCTATTTTCTGGTAAGTAAAGTTCTTTTTCTTTTCAAGCAGTTTGTTTAACAATTTTTATGCAGTTTAATTTCCTGGATTGTTAACATCCTGCTTTTGGTGGAAGAGTGGCTTATGCAGCACGTAGGCAGCTTTCATTTCTTCTCTTTACACTAATAAGCCTCAGCTGTTTGTGATACTTGTAAGTGCAGAAAATTGTACATTTGTACAATTCTATTCTTCTATACTTTCCTTGACTATATTATTAAACATTTTAAACTTTACAAGTAGTTACCCACAAGGCACACCAAATTAGTCTGAGTGAGATCACGCAGGCCAATTGTGATGCTTCATTGCAGATTGGACATACTCTTAGAGGTTATGAGGGATAGCTAATGGAACAGGAGAGCCCAATGTAATGCTGTAGCTATTACAATAAACAATCCTTGGAGTTATAAGGAGGGGAATATCCAGTAGGAGCAATAAGGTGGTATTACTGTTGTATGTGACACCACTCCTGGAAGAATACTGTATCCATGCTTTAAAGAGGATATTGAAAATTTGGGATGGGTTCAGAAGAGAGCCTTGACCATGACAACAAGTGGAAAACAGAGTTAGAGATTAAGAAACTCGATCTATTTATTTTACCCAAGAGCAATTGACTTGATCACAGTCTCCAAGTACATTCATAAGAGAGAGATTTCTGTTAGAGAATGGCCATTTGGCAGAAATGGATCCAATAGTTGCAAACTGAAGCTTGGCAGATCCAGACTTGAAACAGTTGTACATTTTATATACAATTAATAAAGTCCATCTTACTTTGTCTGGTTTCTAAAAGCAGCTCCAGATGGTGTTCTAATGAACCACAAAGGTGAGGAAAATTTACTATAGTCTTTTCTGAACTGGAATGGTTTGCTATTCACTTGTCAATATTTCTTCCTGACATCCAGAATGCTTGCCAATGCAAACAAGATCCACCTGTCCATGGCATATCTGATCACTCAGGAAGAAGGCAGTACTTTTGAAATGCTCCTTAACAGAAGGTATCGAAACATGGCTAAACGAAGTTGTAAAAATGATAGTGTTAAAAAATAGGATGCCAAACATTGTTGACTTAGCTAAGATCGGTCATAAATTCAGTGACATTTTTGCTCTCTGACTAAAATATAATGGCTTACAAGTGCCTTTTTATTGCCTGCATTATATAAGATCCAAGAACTGCTTGTAGTCTCGTGAGCAAAACAGACTAGTAAAGAATCATAATATAGCTAAGGTTTCTTTTGTTTGTTCATTGTAAAGATAATAAAACCCTACAGCCATGTCCTGTTACATATTTTTTTATCAAATGTGATTTCATATGAATTATACAAAGTACAATAGAAACTTACAGTCATGCAAAGTTTCTATGGTGGACTATGAAAAATTTTGTGATAACATTTCCTTTTAGCTTGTGGTGACTACTATTCAATTGTGGATTTAATTATGAGTCTACAGGTTGAAACTCTCTTAACCGGGATTCTCTGGTCCAGCAACATCTATGTTCTGGTATGGATGTTGTAGGACCAGAGAGTCCTGGTGGAGGGCCAGTGGCAAGGATCCCTGAGGGGCTGGCAGGGCAGTGGGCTGCTCACAGTGAGCCCATCATCAGCACATGGCAGCAGGTCTGCCCAGCAGGGTTGGGAGATATGTGTGTAGCTGCCCGGCGGGGATGTGAGCGGCGGTAGCTCAGTAGGGCTGGGATCCGTGGCATATGGCTGCCTAGCAGGTCCTGGATCCCCAGAGCTGTGCAGCTGCATGGCAGGACCCCAAGGCCCAGAGCAACGCATGTGGCTGCCCTTGGGGTTCCATAGCAGGGCAGCAGGGCCAGCAGGAGGTGAGAAGCTGGCTAGGAAGGCTGGCAGCAGGGGGTCCAGAAATGACCTCCCCTGGCTTGAAAGAATTCCTCATCCAGGCCCAGTCAGGTCCCGAGGGTGCCAGACCAGGGAGGTCCAACCTGTAGTGCTACCAGGCATGCCTGCAATTAGATCACAATCAACACTTGTCTTTATTTAGTACACTTATTTCCATGGTCCTAGCATGGAGTTAACAAAAAAACATTTATCTTCCTCTGTATTGGTAGCATGTCTAAGGAAAGATTTATTATTTGCTTATCTTTTCGGAATAGTTAATGTTTACATCATCCTGCTGGTGAAGAGTTTTCCAGACAGCTGCAACGTAGAGTCAGGCTCAAATGTGCGAAAGCTGAACTAGCAGGGATTCATGTGGAATGGGTCACTAATGGACGGGAACTGCAGATTGCTCTGACGTTTGATGAGGAACAAACTACTGAGTAGGTACTTTAAGTTTCTGTATCTTACATTTTGAACAGAATTAGTCTCCAGTCTGGTAGACAAAATTTCTTTCCAAGCAGAGAATTCTTGCTAAAGACTTAATAAGATCAGTCATTCTGCATCTGACTATTGGTTTTTAATGTAAGAAGTACTGGCAGAAATAGGACCTCTAGTAATGGAAAATATCAGTAAGAAAAGCCAGTCATTTATAGCCGCTAAAAAGGGTAACTCAGCTCATGGTTACAATTCTACTCCCAAACACAGAGTTCTGAATTCAGAATAAATCCAGTGCCTTCTGCAGAATTACTCCAGAGGCAGAATGGTGTAACTGAGAGCCGAATGTTTTACAAGAATTTGGTTTGGATCATATATTATTGTTCCTTATGATTTTTACCTTCAGTTTTTCTTTGTATTTGGGAGACATTCAACTATAGTAAGTCTGGGAGAGCAATGAATATTTGTCAGACTTGTACTCCCTGAGTGCTCACAGCTCCCACCGACCTCGGTGAGAAGTTTGAGGGCTCATGATATGGAGGATGATTAAGCTCTGCTTTAAAATGTAGGAGTAAAAGCAAGTCTTGTACAGAACACAAACAGAACAATTGATGTTATTTTGATAATTATCTGACATTAATAAAGCATCATGGAGCTTACTCCAGTTCCTTGAGAATCACTGGGAATTTCAACATTAATTTTAGTGGGACCAGGACTGGTTCTTTGCTAATGAGTAACAAAATGTGCTATTCTGAGACAGAAGATGGATATGAATTAGAAACTTTATCACAGAAATTATATTGAGAATGAAAGCTCTATTTTGACATTATGCTCATAATGTTGTTATGCTAGTGGATTTGCTATAAGCCCCTTTTCTTCTTTTTTATATTTAATACATTTTATTGTGCATTTAGGCTTAATTTTTCTTTGGAAGATACAATCATCACTTCCCTCTTCACAACACCACATGACAAGATGATACAAAATATCATTTCTGTATGTAAATAGGTATTCCCGAGTCGTATGTGTGGGATAAAAGATATCTATTTATACTAAGTAACAGAATATACTGTGGGAAAAAATATAGAGGTCAATCTCTTACTGTTCTAAATTACCCTGATGTGAATCTGGAGTAGCTCTCAATTAACTTTTAATGGAGTTATTTCAGATTATACCAATATGATTTAGAGCAATATTAGCCACAACAACTTCTCATTTTATCCCTGTGATTAACCCTTTATGTTGGGCAACAGTATTTAGATGAAAAATCTGGCTCATTCTCCCAGAAAGTTCCAATGCATTAAAATTAACTTGATTAATTACATTAAATCATATGAATCAAGATAAAAAATCTGAGTACATTTATTTTGTATCCTTCCATTTTATTCTGAGGGTTATGGATACAAGTGGGCAAACCTCTTGGAGTTTATGGATTTGTCAACCTATTTGGGGGCCCTCTGAAGATTTACATTAATTTGCAAATATTTTTTTTAAATTTCACACCCATAGTTTTTCTTCAAAAGGTAGTCCATTTTAAAATGGTATTCTAGGAAAAGGAAAATCTGTGTTTTGTATGAGGGATAAAAGATTCCTGATCCTGAGAAAGGTAACTTAAATTTAAGTGATACCCTGTGTATGGTAGACCTATAGTTATGCTATTTTTCATTAAAATCATCCCTTATGTTTAAAAAATCTGTTTCTCCACACATGCAAAAACTAAAAGATGTTAAATATTTTTCTCGTTAGCACTATAAATATTAACTGCACATATCCGCTTGAATCTTACTTTCCAAAAGAAGTGTGAAAATGTGTGTCTTTATTTCCATTAGTGCAAATAAAATCTCGCTCTGTGTTTCCATGCCATGCTAATATTATTAAATCTATTCTTGGAGCTGACACTCAGGGAACTCAAAGGGAGCAGTAGAGAACCTTCTCCCATGTTGCTCAGTAGCTCCATGGGAAAGTCAGCTATAGTTTTTGGATCCTTTCTCAAGCCAAAGCTGTTCACTTTCTTCAGCTGGCACCAAAAACGGTACCAGCCCTTTGGGAATGACAAACAAACTGTATGAGTTAATTCAAACTGTACCATTTTCAAAAAGTTTTAAGAGGGTAAAATCCCCTTTGTTTGACATAGTAGGAAAACAATCACCACTAAAGTGCATTCTTTGGCCAGGGTTCTGCTCTGCAGCAAAGAAGAGCTTGGCTGAGCTCCAGAAAAGAAGTGCTCAGACCTGACTGTTAGCAACGTTTATGCCCCACTAATTGGTGCTGGTCCAGTTGCTGATGCAAGTTGGAGCAGCCTCAGGACTGCTCTAATTTACACCAGCAGCCAACTACTTCAATAGGCAACTCCAGTATCTGGGGTTTACTGATGTGTGATGTTGTCCTGGCCCAACACACTGTGTACACACTGTAGCTGTGACCAGGAGGGAGATGAGGCAATAGCCAATATACAGGCAATAGCCAATCACTGATTATTTGTGTGCGGGAAGTCCTACACTAACTGGTTACACTGGTTTAATGATAATTTTGTGTTATGGGAGTGGCCCAAAGGTGACCAACCAAATTGAAAATGTGATACTAAAATGTCCATATGTCACCTTATGTTAATTCACACTTTACTTTAGTTTACTTACTTGAGTTTGTTTACAATCATTTCACAAAATACACCATTAAGCCTTTCAGCCCTGTTTTAACTTGCACCTTTCTACAAAGCCTTTGCATGTGAGACTAATCACACTTCAGTGTGACTTATTACCCATCAGCAGAGTAAATCTAAACACACAGAGGGCGTTTAGACACTACGCTAAACTTTCGAAAGAGGATATACAAATTCCATGGGAATTTGCATAACTCTTTCAAAAGTTTAGTGTAGTCTACATATGCCCTTACTGTAACAAGATCTAGGTGACAACACTAGGTTTCATCAGGTCGGAATTTGGTCCTTAATCTACCTATTTCCCACAGAATTTCTTTGTTAATTTATTGGATACCCAATAAGTAGATATGATAGGGGACTGCATTTGGAGTGTAAGCTGTTTAGTCTTGGGGACATGTGTTTATCTTCATTTGTCCATTACAATTGTTGAGACTATTGGTATCTTATTTATTTGATTCCCAAGTACTGTACTCAGCTCCAAACTCATCACTGAGGTTTCTTTTTTTGTCATACATTTGAGGCTGATTGCTAGATTGTATAAGGGTGGATACAGGGCATATCACAGATCTAAAGTTACATAGCAAACCTCTTCTTCCCTCTAATCTATGCTAGTTCAGACATTTTGTTTCTTAGCTTACTGTCCCATCTACCTCCCTTATTATGTCTCCCAAGAAATGAGGCCATACCTATGTCCGTTTACTCATGTCAAACCAGGCCTACATAAATAAGTACCTGGAAGTGGGAGTGTCTTGGTCATGCCAAAAAAAACCAACCAACCAAAACAAAACAAACCAAAACAAAAAACAACAACACAAATCTGTGGCCCTTTAGCGCATGCCATGTGACCAGAGGGAGATCATAGAATCATAGGGCTGGAAGAGACCTCAGGAGGTTATCGAGTTTAGCTCCCTATCGAAAGCATGACCAAATCCAACTAAATCATCCTAGCCAGGGTTTTGACTTAAAAACTCTAGGGATGGAGATTCCACCACCTCCCTAGATAACCCATTCCAGTGCTTCGCCACCCTTCCAGTATTAGACTGGGGCTTTAGCCAGACCGAGGACTACAGTTCAACTTTTCTATTTATGGTCCAAAGTACAGACATTCCCCATTTCCCACAGATAGGAAAGGCCACTGCAGCCAGGCAGTTCCTGTCTGTGCGTGTGTTGCTTAATTTGTAACAAAAGCAGTGTCAGAGGTCAAGCAATTAGGTTCTGGGGCTCACGAGAATTTTAATATTTTCATAACTGATACTGCAATCCCAGATGGTCTGGGGTCATGCCAAAACTGGAGAAGCTAGCCTTCTGCCCTTGCAGGTTCAGGTACACATTAAGCAGTGAGAGAGAAAAAGAGAGAGAGAGAGAGAGAGACATGTAACTAAATCAGCATACTAAACTCACAGCCAAACTACTATGTAATCAACATGTTTGAAAAGGGATAAATCAGCACAGAATTTGCCCTGTTATCTGAACAATCTACCTTTACAGAATATTATAAATCAATATGATATGTTCCCAAGGGTGGTATTCACAAAGTTACTTAGGCACCTACCTCCCGTTGTTTTCAGTGGGAGTTAGCCACCTAAAAACCTTTGTGAATCCCACTCCAAGATTATTAAAAGGAGACTGAGCTACTGGGCATTAATTTAGACCCTGTGCATACAAAGTAATGTGCCAGTTGACCCATAAAGATGGCGATATTTTGCTGCAAACAATACTTTCTCTAATAGTGGAATAATGGTTTCAAAGAGGTAGCCATGTTAGTCTGTTTCAGCAAAACCAACAAGGAGTCCAGTGGCATCTTAAGGACTAGCAATTTTTATGGCATAAGCTTTTATGGATTGGAGCTCACTTTGTCCATGAAAGAAATAGATGGTGGGGATATTGAGATGTAACACTCCCACGTATCCCTATCATCTGTTTCTTTCACTTCATGCCTCAAATGAAGTGAGTCGTAACTCATGAAAGCTTATGCTATAATAAAACTGTTAGTCTTTAAGGTGCTACCAGGCTCCTTGTTGTTTTTAGTAGAATAATGAAGCAGCAGCTAATTATATTTACCCTGGAAAGAATAAATGTTTCATTTTGCACCTGGCAAAATCAGCGTATGGCCACTATATATTATAGTAGGGGTGTTCAACCTAATACTGTATCACTGATGTTCAGCAGCATCACAATTTTCAAGGAATATTGTGACATTTCTAGTGGGAAGCAGGAAATTATTGCTTCTCAGCAGTAGATGTTGTGCCTCCAGTAGTAGGTGGTTAGGTATTTACTTTAAACACATTTCTAATAATTGATTTTTGCATGTAGCTATTAGCTGATTAGGCTGCTGGATTCAGTCTATTTGTTCAGTAGAGTAAGCAGAAGTAGGCTGATAAACGTACATTGTCAGTCATTGTACACAATGAGCCTTTTAAAGGAAATATTTTTTGTTACCTTTGTAGATGCTTGCATAAGAGTGACTACATTCATGGGTTTTGTTCCCCTCTCAGATAATCTTGTGCTGCTCATAATATGTCTGTAACGTTTAATTAAACAAGTAAACCTCCTTTAAATGACTCAATTTGCCTCTAAGCATTACCTTTTAAACAAATAAGAGTCACAGTCATACTACTATTCTCAAGAGGGCTGATGAAAGAAATAGTTTGCTTGAAACACTATTAACGTTAGCAACCATTTCCTAGAAATGAAGGAGGGCTGTATTAATTAACAAATAGGGTCATAAGAACAAAAGAATGGCCATACTGGGTCAGACCAAAGGTCGATCTAGCCCAGTATCCTGTCCAGATGTCCCAGAGGAAGGGAATACTACAGGTAATCATCATATGATTCCTCTCCTGTCATCTGTTTCCAGAGAAACAGAGGCTAGGGATACCATTCCTACCCATCCTGGCTAATAACCATTGATGGACCTAACCTCCATGAATCTATCTAGCTCTTTTTTGAACCCTGTTAAAGTCTTAGTCTTCACAACTTCTTCTGGCAAGGAGTTCCACAGGTTGATTGTGTGCTGAGTGAAGAAAAACTTCCTTTTGTTGGTTTTAAACCTGCTGCCTATTAATTTTATTTATTAATAGATTACAGTCCCAGTCCAATGACCTTTCCATTAAGCCACATGGCTGCTATGTGATTCCTCAGTGCCCCCTTCCACTCTTGAACATTTTGCTGTAGTGGAATGGAAACAATGGTTGTGCTCTGAAAGTTTGCAGGAAGTTGCTAACAGTCCCAGTGAGACATTTTCCCATAGTCTATGTGCCCAAGCCTTGCTGGTTTTATCACATGATTGTTCCAGTAACTTTAAGCATGTGAGAAATGACTCCTGTGTCTCTCTGTCATTCTCTGCCTTGACCTCCCTTTTCCATCCCATTAAGCTGCACTGCAAAAGACCCATTAACATGTAAGAAGTAGCTCTTTACTGTCTCCTCCGCTATGGTATACACACACAACAGGCAGCAGCTTACTAGAAAGCCCATGCTACCTTGGTTACATGGTCTGAATTGCACAAAGAGAAAAGAACAGTAAAGATAGCAAAAGCAGCTTCTGTCTCTGATGTTGACTCACTTGCAGCCTCACTGCTGGAAAAATGTAGGCACAGCTCATGGTCTTATCAGCCACTCCAAGAGCTGGCCAAATTGCACAAGCGTGAGGCTGGTTAGGGTGTTGTGTTTAGTTTCCTTTATGGTATTAGCCTTAGAATCAGAGAACCATAGAATCAAAGTGTTAGAAGAGACCTCTGGAGTGCATCAACTTCAGCCCCCTGTTAAAAGTAGGACCAACCCTAACTAAATCATCCCAGCCAAGGTTTTGTCAAGGTGGGACTTAAAAACCTATAGGAGTGGAGATTCCACCACCTCCCTAGGAAACCCATTGCAATGCTTCACTACTCAGCTGGTGAAACCGTTTTTCCTAATAGCCAACCTAGACCTCCCCCACTGAGCTCATTGCACCTCATTTTGCCTTCTGTCACTACTGAGAACTGCCTCTCTCTATCCTCTTTGTACCCCCTTTCAGGTAGTTGAAGGCTGGTATCAAATCCCCCCTCGCTCTTCTCTTTTGCAGACTAAATAAGCTCAAATCCCTCGGTCTCTCTTCATAGGTCATGTGCTCCAGCCCCCCTCATCATTTTGGTTGCTCTCTGCTAAACTTTCTCCAACACATCCACATCCTTTCTGTAATGGGGGGCCCAGAACTTGACACAATACTCCAAATGTGGCCTCACCAGTGCCGAATAAAGGAGAATAATAACATCTCTAGATCTGCAGACAATGCTCTTCCTAATGCACCCCAACATGCCATTAGCCTTCTTGGTACATTGTTGACTCATATCCAGCTTATCATCCATTGTAATACCTATGGGTATGTCTACACTACAGCACTAATTTGAACTAACTTAATTCAAATTAGTTAATTTGAACTAAGCTAATTCGAACTAGTGCATCTAGACCTAAAAACTAGTTCGAATTAGCATTTTGCTAATTCGAACTAGCATGTCCACATTGAGTGGACCCTGAACTGAGGTTAAGGATGGCTGGAAGCAGTGCCGGCAGGGCATCAGATTAGGACTGATCAGATTGGCCACTGTCGGCAGACAGGCTACTGGGCTAGATGGACCTTTGGTCTGACCCAGGACGGCCATTGTAAGCTCAGGGCTCAGGGTCGGGGGTCTCACTGGACCACCCTGATTTTCATGCAAACCTGCTCCTGGGTGGCCAGGCTGGCAGTTATCCAGCCCTAGACGGCCACTTTCCTGTGCCTAGTGCGGAGGTCGTGGATGAGGCCCCGATGTCCACACTAGACCAAGTGTGCGCCCGCCTCTTACGGACCTGGGCAGGCTCCCGGGAAGAGGGGGAGGGCTGGGTGGCAGCGGGTGGCTGGTTCGTGGCTCCGGGGCCGGGAGGGGGGCAGACGAGTTTCCTGGTGGTGCCCAGAGTAGCCACCAGGGAAAGCTGGAGAGGGCTAACCTCCCATTAGTTCGAATTAAGTGGCCACACAGCCCTTAATTTGAACTGCTTAATTCGAACTAGGCGTTAGTCCTCGTAGAATGAGGTTTAGCTAGTTCAAATTAAGCGCTCCGCTAGTTTGAATTAAGTTCGAACTAGTGGTTTGAATGTGTAGCACCTATTAAAGTTAATTCGAACTAACGTCTGTTAGTTCGAATTAACTTTGTAGTGTATACATACCCTATGTCTTTTTCTGCTGAACTACTACTTAGCCAGTTGGTCCCCAGCCTGTAACAGTGCTTGGGTTTATTCCATCCCAAGTGCAGGAATCTGCATTTGTCCTTCTTGCACCTCATCAGATTTCTTGTGGCACAATCCTTCAATTTGTCTAGGTCACTCTGGACCCTATCCCTACCCTCCAATGTATCTACCTTTCCCCCTGGTTTAGAGTCAACATCAAACGTGCTGAAGGTGCAATCCATCCCCTCATCCAGGTCATTAATAAAGATATTGAACAAAACCGGCCCCAGTACTGACCCTTGGGGCACTCCGTTTGATACTGACTGTTAGCCACACACTGAGCCATTGATGACTACCCGTTGAGATCAACAAGCTAGCCAGCATTCTATCCACCTTACAGTCCATTTATCCAATCCATACTTCCTTAACTTGCTGGCAAGAGTACTGTGGGAGACTGTATTAATAGCTGTGCTAAAGTCAAGGTATATCAAGTCCACCGCCTTCCCTATATCCACAGAGCCAGTTACTTTGTCATAGAAGGCAATCAGGTTGGTCAGGTATGATTTGCCCTTGGTGAATCCATGTTGACTATTCCTGATCACTTTCCTCTCTTCCAAGTGCTTCAAAATGAATTCCTTGAGGAATCATTCCTCCGTGAATTTTCCAGGGACTGAGATAAGGCTGACCAGTCTGTAGTTCCCTGGATCGTCTTTCTTCCCGTTTTAAAAGATGGGCACTTCATTTGCTTTTTTCCATTCATCCGGGACCTCCCCCTATCAACATGAGTTTTGAAAGATAATGGCCAAAGGCTCTGCAATGACATCTGCCAACTCCCTCAGCACCCTTGGATGCATTATAGCCAGCCACATGGAGTTGTGTATGTCCAACTTTTATAAATAGTTCTTAACCTGTTCTTTCTCCATTGAGAGCTGCCCACCTCCTTTTTATACTGCATTGACTAGTGCAGTTGTCTGGGAGCTGACCTTGTCTGTGAGACAGAGGCAAAGAAAGCATTGAGTACTTCAGTTTTTCCCACGTTATCTGTCATTGGGTTACCTCCTTCATCCACTAAGGGTCCCACACCTTCCCTGATCACACTCTTATTGCTAACATGCCTGTAGCATGTTACCCTTCACATCCCTTACTAGCTGCAATTCCTATTGTGCTTTGGTTTTCTTGATTACACCCCTGCATTCTTGAGCAATATATTTATACTCCTCCCTAATCATCTGTCCAAGTTTCCACTTCTTGTAAGCTTCATTTTTGTGTTTAAGTTTGCCAAAGATTTTGTGTTAAGCCAAGTTGGTGGCCTACTATATTTGCTTTTCTTACTGCGCATCGGGATGGTTCGTTCCTGTGCCTTCAATAAGGCTTCTTTAAAATACTGCCAGCTGTCCTGGATTCCTCTCCCCTTCATGTTAGCATTCCAGGGGATCATGCCCATCAGTTCTCTTGGGGAGTCAAAATCTTCTTTTCTGAAGTCCAGGGTGTGAATTTTGCTGCTCTGCTTTCTTTCTTTGGCTTACCGATATATTCTAAAATATGCCAGCTAAGCCAGACTTCTATTAGAGAGAAGGAAAAGGGAGAAAGATGAGAAAGAGAAGATATAAGGTAGGGAAGGAAAAGGACATATAGATGGAAGAAAGGGGGCAGGGAAGGAGACAACTAAGTTTCACATCTCGGGTTGTGTTTGAGATTTAACCAGTGCAATTAGAGATGCTGAGTCCCTTGTTTTTGCATCTCTCAGGGTCAGGCAAAGATCCTCTAGTCTCAGGAAGCATCCAGGATGATAAATCTCACTCCTTCTCCCTCTTTTAGTCAGTTATTGTTTCATTTCACTTGGCTTCCAAAGTCCACAAGTTAGGCCTAATTTTGGACACACTTAATAACCAGTTCATTGATTTTCTGTTCCACACTTCTTTTTTTTTAAACATGTATGATTTTAACACAGTCCTTGAGTTATATTAGCAGCCTTTTCACTTCTATTAATTGTCTTTTTTTGTCTCCCTTTTGTGACTTTCCCCATCAACCTGTACCGTTATATCTTATTGTGATACTTTCTAAATGTGAACTCACTTTTTACAGGTGTCCTTACAATTAGAATAAAGTTGTAGGTGCAATTATTATAACAGATCTCACTTGTGTAATCCTTCCCAGATGCTGGCATACATGGGGGGGGGGGGGTAGGAGGCAGAGATCCATGTCTCAGACCCCTGCCTCCCCTGATAGGCAAATTCCCTTTAGAGGTTGGGTTACATAAAGGAGGACAGGGAGGGTCGGAGGGTCACACCTTTGTAGATGGGCTGGGGGCCACCAGACCATGGTACACACCTAGGAATGGGAAGCTGACAGGCATCCCTGCACCTATTTTCCCCTTGCTCAATGTCCCACTGCTTCTGCTCCTATTCCTTCCCCATCACTTGACCCCTAACCTCCTCTCTCTATTACTGCCTGCTCTTATTTGTTTAATCATCCTGTCCTCCCAGTGAACATTTATTTGCCTGTGTTTTTTAGTTTAGTTCCGTTTCATTTCAAAGCTAGTTTCAGTGCCTTCTGAATATTCTGCTGTACCCACATTCCATCCTACAAAATAAAGCCCCCCCTTTATTGTAACTGTTTATGTGACTATTGCACATAACCAGACCCATCACAATCCTATAGATGTAGTTTTCCAGACAGATAGCTTCTCTCCCTGCACATGTTCAGTATAATCCATTAAGTGCACAAAAAAGTATGCAGACCTCCTCAAGCACTTAGCTGGAAAAGCACACTCTTGGTGGTGGGTGTCATGCACTCTGCAGGGGAATCCACCAGCACGAGACCCTGGTGCATAATGATTAAGGGTAGGATTGGGTCATGGAAGTTATGGATGATGTGACTTTCTGGGACCTCCATGACTTCCTCTGGAGCAGTGTCAGCCCCAGGGCTTGTGGAGCAGCATTCCCAGGGCTGAAGCAGGGGCTGGGGTTGGCTCAGCATACCTGGGGCTGGAGCAGCAGCAAGGGAGCAGTCAGCCCTGGTGTCACCACAGCAGCAGCAGTGGCCACATTCAATCCCAGGGCCACTGGAGTGGCAGCCAGTGGTCAGCCCTAGTGCCCTACATGCAGGAGTAGTGGCCCCTGAGGCCATCAGAAGAGCTGACCAGTGGTCTGACCCAGGGCCACCAGAGCAGTGATCTCCAGGGCCACTGAAGCAGCAATCAGGGTTGGTTCAACCTCCCCTGGGGCTGAGTAGCGGTGGTCAGTTCCTGCCATAGGAGCAGTAGCAGGGCTGGAGTGGCTGCAAGTCCCCAGCAGAATTCTACTTAACCCTCTTCCTTGGGTATGTTTAGTAAAAGTCAGGGACAACAGTGCTCCCTCCAATATTTTCCATCCATGAGTGGAGTGAGTTTTGTCTTGTACACCAATATTGAGGTCACGCGCACTTGTTCGGATGTGTGCCACTACGGCACCCACGTTATCAACAAATATCTTATCTATATTTTTTAAAATGTTAGGGAAGAAGAATATTAAAACAAGGGATAATTAACAAGGTGCACGACTTTAAATGTTTATTTAATATGAAGTCAAATGAAAAGAAAATTAATATTGCAAATTTTCAGTAGTCAACTTCCTCTGTTTGTAGCCCTTGTGGGCAGAGGTGGGGCTGTGGATCTCCTAGGCTGGGCTAGAGCAGGTTGGAGATGTCACAGGAGCCATGCGTGGGATTGTTCCTCTTCCTGGCCGTGAGCTGGGAACTGCTCATGTGGCTGCACTGCAGCTTCCCCTCTCCACCACATTTTGTGCCTTTCGTTTTCCCTTCCCCCTGCAGCTGAGTCTTGGCCAAGGCTGGCAGGGGAGGGGTATTTGCTGGAATTCACAGCAAAAATCGCAGCTTTCAGCCCCCCCCGCCCCCTCCCCTGGCTGGAAAACTCTCCTGTACTGGGGGAGGAGGGAAGGGGAAGGGGGACTGCTGCAGAGACCCCCTACCCCAGCAGGTCTCATTGCCTATGCAGAGGCCCCATCCTCTCCCCACTCCTCAGGCCGGGGTCCTGGTTGTGGCCAAGCCCCAGCCTGCGTTGTTAGGAGCCAGACTGAGGAAAAACCTCCCGGAGCTGGCAGGTGTGGATGCACCAGGCAGAGGCCAGGCCCTGCCAGGACAGGAGCCAGTGTGGTGGGTGGAGATTTGGCTGCCTGCTGCTTTGGCTGGTGTGCAGAAGGAAGGCAGAAGACAGAAGGGGCCAAGAAGGAGCAGTTGCAAAGCCCGGTGTCTGGCCCTGGAGGAAACCTGGCCTGTGGTCGGGGGTGCAGGTGGAAACAGGGTCGTGGCTCTGTCCTGTCCCTGTCAGAGACACTGGCCTTCCCTGGCTGCACCAAAAACCCGACGAGCCCCAAGTTCTCCTCCAAGCTGGGACATCCCCAGATGGTGACTGGCTGTAGAGAGGGACACCTGTAACAAGTTTCTCACAATGGGGGAGGGAGACCCCCTTGCCCAGGCATTGTCCTGCTGCTCTCCCATGCTGGTGTCTTGTCCCCGAATCCTCACCCTGCTGCTTCCCACTGGCAGGACCTGTGCAGAGCACTCTCCGGGTGGCAGCTGGCACCTCCCTGTACCATGCTAGTCATGGCTGGCAGCAGATACACAGAGTCTTGTCTTGCCCGTTTCTGCTGACTTCGGTGTGTGGGAGCCAGAGGCACCAATGGCCTGGCCCCTGGCTGCTGCTTTGGGGACAATGGGGTAGTTAAGGGAGCAGAGTCGTTCAAGGGGCAAGGAGCAGTGTCAAGTGTTGGGGGAGTGTCCTGCTTCCCCAACCCTACGGGTCAGCCTCTTTTATGGGGTGGTAGGGAGACCTCCCGCAGTGAGGGGCAGCTCTGGACTGAGTGCTCACGGCATGGTTCTGGGGCCTCAGCTCCTCCCAGACCTGGAGCTACAGGCATGGGATAGATCCAGGCCTCCTGCTTTAGCCCTCCTCTCCCCACAAACAGAAAGCCCTGAAGCAATGGCCACAGGGAGCCCCTAGTATGGTGGCCAGGCCTGAGGTGGATCCCACTGTTGCATCCCAAGCCCAGAAGCTACAAGTGTGGAGGGGGGTCTCCAACCTGGCTGGGGAGCTTGTAGGGTCACAAGTGTTGTAAGTAGGGTGCCCAGTCTCATCCCCACTTGTGCAGTGACCCCTGCTCAAGGGGGCATTCATGGTCCTAGGCCAGGTCCAGCTTGACCTCTACCTGCAGCACTTTTTGCAGTGTCGGCTTAGCTAATGGCTAGGCTGAGACCTGCTAAACTCATTTCATGTGTGCACCTTGCATGCAGCCATCTGGGCTTACATTGAGCCAGAGCCAAGATTCCCCTCCCTGGCCCACAGCATGACCCTGCCCCATGTGGCTCCCCAGTGACAGGAGCTGTGTGTGTAGGTCTGAAGCTGGGGCCAGGGACACATGGTGATCTCCCAGCTGTTCCTACCACGCAGCTCTGGCCCGGTCCCAGCCCCAGCCACCTGCCATGTGGCTCCAGCCCCAGCTGCTGGAGCAGCCACTGCCTGCCACATGGCTCGGGCCCCAGCTGCCCGCCACAAAGCTTCAGCCCCAGCTCTAGCCGCCAGAGCAGCCGCCACCTGCAACATGGCTCAGGTCCTGGCCCCAACAACAGCTGCTGTGCACCTCACAGCTTGGACCCCGGCCCCAGAAGTAGCTGCCGCCCCTGACATGGCTTAAGCCCTGGCTTTGGCAGGTGCTGCCTGCTACCCACCATGTGATTAAGACGCCAGTCCCAGCTGCCAGAGCAGTCTCCTGCCGAGCACCATGCAGGTCCTCTGGCCCCAGCTGCCTGAGTAGCTGCCTGCTGCCTGCCACACTGATGCATGGCTCTGCTTAGGAGGTGGGCTGGGTTGAAATGTCCTCTGCACGCCTGCTAAAGCGTGCACCTTAGAGGAAACTTAGGTTATGGGCTTCCATAAATTTTTGTTTATAGCCTGCAATCTGTCACTGAGTTTCACCAAAAATAACCCATGACACAACCTTAACCTTAATCGTGAGCTGGGCCCTGGTTTAATCTCTATCTGGATATATCTACACTACAAAGTTAATTCGAACTAACAGACGTTAGTTCGAATTAACTTTAATAGGCGCTACACATACAAATCGCTAGTTCGAACTTAATTCGAACTAGCGGAGCTCTTAATTTGAACTAGGTAAACCTCATTCTACGAGGACTAACGCCTAGTTTGAAATAAGTAGTTTGAACTAAGGGCTGTGTAGCCACTTGATTCGAACTAGTGGGAGGCTAGCCCTCCCCAGCTTTCCCTGGTGGCCACTCTGGGCACCACCAGGGAAACTCTTCTGCCCCCCTCCCGGCCCCGGAGCCGTTAAAGGGGCACGGTCTGGCTACGGTGCCCGTGCCAGGTGCAAGCCTGCCAGCACCCAGCCAGCAGACCCTGCACCTGGCACGGCTCGAGCCAGCCACCCGATGCCCCCAGCCCTCCCCCTCTTCCTGGGACCAGGCTGGCGGCTGCCAACAGCGGCCAACACCAGCTACCCCGGAGGGGATGGACCGAATACAATGACCAAGCCATTTGTCTCGTGCCATCCATCTCCAGCCTGCCACAAACAGAGGCCAAGGACACCATTTCTATCCCCTGGCTAATACCACTCCATGGACCCAACCTCCATTACTTTATCTAACTTCTCTTTAAACTCTGTTCTAGTTCTAGCCTTCACAGCCTCCTGCAGCAAGGAGTTCCACAGCTTGACTATTTGCTTTGTGAAGAAAAACTTTCTGTTATTAATTTGAAGCCTACTACCCATTCATTTCCTTTGGTGTCCTCTAGTCCTTCTATTATGGGAACTAATGAAGAACTTTTCTTTATGCACCCTCTCCACACCACTCTTGCTTTTATAGACCTCTATCATATCCCCCCTCCGTCTCCTCTTCTCTAAGCTGAAAAGTCCCAGTCTCTTTAGCCTCTCTTCATATGGGACCTGTTCCAAACCCCTGATCATTTTAATTGCCCTCCCCTCTCCCACCCTCTCTCTTCCCCTCTCCCACCTTTTTTTCCCAGTCTCCCCGAGTTTTGTTCAATAAAGAGAGTTTCTGTTTTTGAACACACATGCCCTTTATTTTGTACATCAGGAAGGAGAGTTAGGGAGGGGTAAGTGGAAGGAGGTAAGGGAGGAATGGGGTATGAGCCCCCGATGGGGAGGACTGGGGTGGCTCTGCGTGCTCCTCGGGGTGGAAGGTCTCCTGCAGCCCCCCGATTGACCCCTCCCCCCCGGATGGCAGCCTGTGGCAAGTGCAGCAGGGTTGATGGCCGAGTGCTGTGATGTGCCAAGTGTGGGCACTCAGGGCACTCCAAGCCAGGACTTTTTTGCAAGCGGGGAACCCCTGAGAACTGTCTGTCTGGGGTGGAGGTCGGGTCCCTTTAAGTACAGCCCTCGGCTAGCCTGAGACAGCAGCTCCATGCTGTAAGTCGTAATCTGATGCCCTGCTGGCACTGCTTCTGGCCATCCTTAACCTCAGTTCAGGGTCCACTCAATGTGGACATGCTAGTTCGAATTAGTAAAATGCTAATTCGAACTAGTTTTTAGGTCCAGATGCACTAGTTCAAATTAGCTTAGTTCGAATTAACTAATTTGAATTAAGTTAGTTCGAATTAGTGCTGTAGTGTAGACATACCCCCAGTGAGCAGAAATCGGTTGTCAAAATCTGTCAATTTTCTTAAAAAGCCTTTTTTTCTCCCTGGGTGCTGTTCCTCAGGAACCCTGTGATCAAATGACTCCACATTTGAATCAGTAAGAGAACCTCGTCTCCAGGGTCATACCAAAACCCAAGCAATGTATGGATTTTAGAACTCTGAGAAGAATCAAGCTTTAAACAGAATGTCGGTCTTTCTCTTAACCATAACTACAGCAGGTTGTTTTACTCGCATGAATAGTCCCATTGACTTTAATGCGAACGGGATCTTGCCCTGAGTGTTTGTTAGTTAAAGCAACCAACCAAAAATAAACCCAACTGCTTAATTTTAATGAATTGTGCAATCCAATCTTTCCTAATTCCCTCTTCAGATAAATAACAGATGAAAATTGGCAACAATGGTGTCAGATGTTCAAGTGTAACATGAAAAGTGTAAATCCCAGAACTCAACTGTGCCACAAACAATTATAATGATTTTGACACAAGGTATTTTCCTGGGCATTACTGACTGGAACAACTGGGTGGATTGAGGTTATATTTCATGCCATAAAATTATTGCATGTTAGTCTTTTATGGGTAGGAATTCTCCAGCCTCTCTTTAATTATTATTGCAATAACATAAAAATAAAAAAACGTAAATAGTGTTTTCTAATAAAAAATGACTGTGTTTGTTCTCTGAAAAAAATAAAGACATTAACGAGATTTTTTCTGCCTTTCCTCATTTGTTTGATGGAAGCCAAATCTGACTGTCATACAAGCCCAGATTTATGTGTAGGTTGTAAAAAAAGTTTTTAATCTTCTCTAGAGTGTAAAACCTAGCTTCAAACTGACATGCTGCTTCCTTCTTGGACTTGTACTAAATATTACAGTTGTAGTTTAGCTCCTGGCTAAGTGTTGTGATGGGAAAAAATAGCTAAGCACAACCTACACATGAATAAGAACTGCTTGTAATTAATATTTTATAACCTTCACCATGACTTTTTTCATCTACAGTTTTGAAAGTTAGCTACTCCTATTATATACTCTGAAACATCATCTTCTGAAACATTTGAAATAAGATGTTTACATAGTTTAACAGCATGATGAGCAAAAGTAAATATCAGATGTGCTGTGGATGGTTCACTGGTAATATAAACATCTTATAAACATAATGTTCTGGGGCTTGGGTGCTTTGTTAATGTTAGTATAAAGGATGCTAAAATACGCATTAGTTGAATACAATGTTGACAGTAATTTTGTATAACAAAAAAATGAGCCACTGGATTGCAATTAATAAAAAATTGTGAGAATGGGCAGCTATTAAAATCATAGTTAATATTTAAGAGAAAATGCTGTTCCATCATATTTTGGCAGTGGGAGTTCACATAACTTAATGTTTAATGTTAGATCTTTCCTAGTATCATGTGTGTGTGTGTGTGTGTGTGTATTTTTGTGAAAAACCCATTTGGTTGTCTGACTATAAATTTGGTTGGGAGATCAAAGCACTGGCTTTTCTTAAGAAACCATTGCAAAGTTTCCTTTTCAGAAACAAACTCTTAAAGTTGACGATCTTGGTAACTAATTATCAGTAACCAGCTTTTATTTTCTGGGGGGAAGAAAGGAAAAGCCATTTAGAAAAGTCCTGGGAGGTCAGATGTGACAGCATTGTTCTATTCTCTGAGGGTATGTCTACACTACAAAGTTAATTCAAACTAACAGCTGTTAGTTAGAATTAACTTTCATAGGCACTACACATGCAAACCGCTAGTTCGAACTTAATTCGAACTAGTGGAGCGCTTAATTCGAACTAGGGAAACCTCATTCTACGAGGACTAACGCCTAGTTCTAATTAAGTAGTTCAAATTAAGGGCTGTGTAGCCACTTAATTCGAACTAGTGGGAGGCTAGCCCATCCCAGCTTGCCCTGGTGGCCACTCTGGGCCAAACCAGGGAAACTCTTCTGCCTCCCTCCCGGCCCCAGAGCCTTTAAAAGGGCATGGTCTGGCTTGTGCCAGGTGCAAGCCTGCCAGCACCTAGCCAGCAGAGCCTACACCTGGCACGGCATGAGCCAGCCACCCGCTGCCACCCAGCCCTCTGCCTCTTCCCGGAGCCAGGCTGGCGGCTCTCAGGAGCCTGCCCAGGGCCGCAAGAGGCAGGCATCCGCCTGGTCTAGTGCAGAGATTGTGGACCTCATCCAGGTTGGGGGGAGGTCTCCAATGTCCACAACCTCCACACTAGGCACAGGAAAGTGGCTGTCTAGGGCAGGATAGCTGCCAGCCTGGCCACCAAAGGCCATGTGCAAACCCAGGAGCAGGTTTGCATGAAAATAAAGTTGGTCCAGTGAGACCCCCGACCCTGAGCCCTGAGCTTAGAAGATAAGAACCAAACCAAAGGTCCATCTAGCCCAGTAGCCTGTCTGCCAACAGCGGCCTACACCAGGTACCCCGGAGGGGATGGACCGAAGACAATGACCAAGCTATTTGTCTCGTGCCATTCATCTTCAGCCTTACACAAACAGAGGCCAGGGACACCATTTCTACCCCCTGGCTAATATTACTCTATGGACCCAACCTCCATGACTTAATGTAACTTCTCTTTAAACTCTGTTATAGTTCTAGCCTTCACAGCCTCCTGTGGCAAGGAGTTCCACAGGTTGACTATTTGCTTTGTGAAGAAGAACTTTCTTTTATTAGTTTGAAGCCTGCTACCCATTTATTTCATTTGGTGTCCTCTAGTCCTTCTATTATGGGAACTAATGAAGAACTTTTCTTTATGCACCCTCTCCACACCACTTATGACTTTATATACCTCTATCATATCTCCCCTCAGTCTCCTCTTTTCTAAGCTGAAAAGTCCCACTGTCTTTAGCCTCTCTTCGTATGGGACCTGTTCCAAATCATTTTAGTTGCGCTTTTCTAAACCCTTTCCAAGGCCAAAACATCTTTTTTGAGGTGAGGAGATCACATCTGTACACATTACTGAAGATATGGCATACCATAGTTTTATACTTCCCCTCCTCCTTCCCCTGGCTTCCCCCTTCAGCTCCCTCCTCCCAGGTTTCTCCCTCCCCACTCCCACCCTCTCTCTTTCCCTCTCCCACCTCCTTTCCCCAGTCTCCCCAGAAGTTAATCCTCGCCTCCCCCCCCCCAGTTTTGTTAAATAAAGAGAGTTTCTATTTTTGAACACACATGTCCATTATTTTTTACATCAGGAACGGAGGCTAGGGAGGGGAAAGTGGAAAGAGGTGAGGGAGGAATGGGGCACGAGCCCCCAGTGGGGAGTACTGGGGTGGCTTTGCGGGTTCCTTGGGGTGGAAGCTCCCCTGCAGGGCCTCATGGATCTTGACAGCCCCCCGATTGACCCTCCTGGATGGCAGCCTGCGGCAAGTGCAGCTGGACTGATGGCCGAGTGCTGTGATGTGCCGAGTGTGGGCACTCCAAGACAGGACTGCTTTGCTGTCCCTCATTGAGGTAGACAAGCTAGCAGGGAACCCTGAGAACTGTCTGTCCGGGGTGGGGGTCAGGTCCCTTTAAGCACAGCCCTCAGCTAGCCTGAGACAGCAGCTCCACGCTCTAAGTCCTAACCTGATGCCTTGCCGACACTGGTTCTGGCCAGCCTTAAGTTCGGTTCAGGGTCCACTCAATGTGGACATGGTAGTTCGAATTAGCAAAATGCTAATTCGAATTAGTTTTTAGGTCTAGATTCACTAGTTCGAATTAGCTTAGTTCGAATTAACTAATTCGAATTAAGTTAGTTCGAATTAGTGCTGTAGTGTTTATTTTTATTTGATCTTGGAGACTTGAATTATAGAGCCTGCTATGGAGTGGAATCTGCACTGGTTGCATTAGTCATAAGTCTCTTAGCTATGGATGAAGATGAGTCCCATTACTATTCTTAGGGCCTTTCTAGACCCACTTTAAAGGTCATTTATACATCCGTTATGACTGGTTTGATTCTTGGAGATCCAGCAGCAACCTTTGTTACCATTGACCATGAGGTTTTTTTTTAAGGCATCTGCAGACTCCACTTAGTGAGAATGGTTGAAATTGCTTGAAATTACTCATCCACTGTCTTTCTGACCTCTCAGAAGGTAGTGGTGGTCAGTTGTACCTGTGTCCCACCCTTTTGTCATGCTAAATATCCTGGGCTCTCTTGAAGAAGTATGTCATTGGGAGTGCTAATGAGGGCATAGGGACTGCAATGTATTCCGTATTCTGGTGACGTCCATTTTTATGTCTACTGTCTCTCAGAAAGATGGACTACCCACACATATGGGGAAGCCCTCTCATCAGCACAGGTAGCATAGTCACTGAAGTGCTGCACTTCTATAGTGGTTTAAGTATAGACAAGCCCTATAAGTATGTCTACACTGCAACTGGGAGGTGTGATTGCAGTACAATAGGCGGTGTGAACCACATTGAGCATGTGTAGAACAAAGTTAGCTTAAGTGACAATAGCAGTGAATTCTCAGCAGCACTATAAGTGCCCAGGGTCCTGGGTGAGCAAAGTTGCTGCCATCAGTGTTAGCATGGCTGCTGTTGTCTGGTGCATCTCTGTGGTACTCTGGTAGGGTATGTCTACACTACAGCGCTAATTCGAACTAATTAGCACAGCTAGATTTAAAAACTAGTTCGAATTAGCGTTTTGCTAATTCGAACTAGCATGTCCACACAGAGTAGACCCTGAACAGAGGTTAAGGCTGGCTGGAAGCAGTGCAGGCAGGGCATCAGATGAGGACTTAGAGCGTGGAGATGCTCTCTCAGGCTAGCCGAGGGCTGTGCTTAAAGGGACCCGACCTCCACCCCGGACAGACAGTTCTCAGGGTTCCCCGCTTGCAAAGCAGTCCTGGCTTGGAGTGCCCTGAGTGCCCACACGCAGAACATCACAGCACTCGGCCATCAGCCCGGCTGCACTTGCCACAGGCTACCATCCGTGGGGAGGGGTCAGTCGGGGGGCTGCAGGAGAGCTTCCATCCCGAAAAGCCCGCAGAGCCAGCCCAGTCCTCCCTATTGGGGGCGCGTACCCCATTCCTCCCTCACCTCCTTCCACTTACCCTTCCCTAGCCCCCCTTCCTGATGCACAAAATAAAGAAAACGTGTGTTCAAAAACAGAATCTCCCCCTGGGAGAGGGGAGGGCAACTAAAATGATCAGGGGTTTGGAACAAGTCCCATATGAAGAGAGGCTAAAGAGACTGGGACTTTTCAGCTTAGAAAAGAGGAGACTGAGGGGGGATATGATAGAGGTCTATAAAAGCAAAAGTGGTGTGGAGAGGGTGCATAAAGAAAAGTTCTTCATTAGTTCCCATAACAGAGGGTATGTCTACACTACCCTCCTAGTTAGAACTAGCGGGGTAATGTAGGCATACCGCACTTGCAAATGAAGCCCGGGATTTGAAATTCAAATCCCGGGCTTCATTTGCAAGTGCGGTATGCCTACATTACCCCGCTAGTTTGAACTAGCGGGGTAGTGTAGACATACCCAGAAGGACTAGAGGACACCAAAGGAAAGGAATGGGTAGCAGGCTTCAAACTAGTAACAGAAAGTTCTTCTTCACAAAGCAAAGAGTCAGGCTGTGGAACTCCTTGCTGCAGGAGGCTGTGAAGGCTAGAACTAGAACAGAGTTTAAAGAGAAGTTAGATCAAGTCATGGAGGCTGGGTCCATGGAGTGGTATTAGCCAGGGGGTAGAAATGGTGTCCCTGCCCAAAGTTTGTGGAAGGCTGGAGATGGATGGCACGAGACAAATGGCTTGGTCACTGTCTTCCGTCCATCCCCTCCAGGGTACCTAGGGTTGGTTGCTGTCGGCAGACAGGCTACTGGGCTAGATGGGCCTTTGGTCTGACCCAGTACTGCCATTTTAAGCTCAGGACTCAGGGTCGGGGGTCTCAGTGGACCACCTTGATTTTCATGCACAGCTGCTCCTGGGTGGTCAGGCTGGCAGCTATTCTGCCCTAGACAGCCACTTTCCTGTGCCTAGTGCGGAGTTCGTGGACGAGGTCCACGATGTCTGCACTAGACCAGGCGGGTGCCCGCCTCTTGCGGTCCTGGCCAGGCTCCCGGGAGCCACCAGCCTGGTCCCGGGAAGAGGCAGAGGGTTGAGTGGCAGCGGGTGGCTGGCTCATGCCGTGCCAGGTGCAGGGTCTGCTGGCTGGGTGCTGGCAGGCTTGCACCTGGCACGGGCACCGTAGCCAGCCTGTGCCCCTTTAAGGGCTCTGGGGCCGGGAGGGGGGCAGACGAGTTTCCCCAGAGTGGCCACCAGGGAAACCTGGGGAGGGCTAGCCTCCCCCTAGTTCGAATTAAGGGGCTATACACCCCTTAATTCGAACTAGTAAGTTCGAACTAGGCTTAGTCCTCGTAGAATGAGGTTTACCTAGTTCGAACTAAGCGCTCCGCTAGTTCGAATTAAGTTCGAACTAGCGGAGTGCCAGTGTAGCGCCTATTAAAGTTAATTCGAACTAACGTCCGTTAGTTCGAATTAACTTTGTAGTGTAGACATACCCGTAAGGAGAAGCACAGCTAGTACTTTGCTTTTGGTGGAGTCTCTATGGACACTGGGGAAAGCTTAGAGCAATGCAGTTCTTTCTACTCATTGAAAAAGGTGAGTCTTGTGTTTGTTGTGGTGCTCAACTGTTGGTACTTACCAACACAAAGGGTGGGACTGAAGGGCCATAGTCTGACCTTTCCCATTTCAGGCATAAGTGCTGACTTCCAGATTTCCTGGGGAGTGTATG
Source organism: Pelodiscus sinensis (assembly GCF_049634645.1). Classification (NCBI taxonomy): domain Eukaryota; kingdom Metazoa; phylum Chordata; order Testudines; family Trionychidae; genus Pelodiscus; species Pelodiscus sinensis. The sequence goes on along the minus strand of NC_134713.1, from coordinate 94,636,089 downwards.
ACCCCCTCCCCCCCAGCTCTGAACTAGGCCCCGCCCAGGCCCCAACCCTTCCTCCATTGCCCTACCCTCTCCTCTGAGGATGCCCCATTGTTCAGCTGGTGCCATCCGGTAGTGGGGGGACACAACCTAAAGGGCAGGTAATGTGTGTCCCCTTCTGCCCAGCTATGGGGCCACTGTACTCTCTCCACCGCATGGTACCTGCAGGGGGTTACTTTGTCCTCTCGCCATGCCTTCCTCCCTCTGGCATGATCTGCCATTCTCCCTGGCAGGTAGGACCCCAAGCATGGAGCAGGAGGGAACCACTTTCAATGGCAGGCCCTCCTGGTTGCTGCTCTGCCATCCTGCCTGGAAGATGCCTGAGAGAATCCAAATGGGGAGGTGATGGCTTCCACTTCATAACTGGCTCAGCTACTGGACACCTGTGCACCCATGCTGGGGCAGGGAATGAAAGTCACCTCCAGAGCTAGGGTCTGTCAGGCACCTGACCTGCAGAGCGGCATCTCAGTGGCTGGGTGCGGCTGGTTCTGCCCTTTCTGCTCCTGATATCTTGGCTGTGAATCTCCCAGGTTTGCCTCCTGCTCCTGCCCACCAGTGTCTCCTGCATGCCACCATCAGCTCAGCTGCTTGGTGGCATGCCAGAGGCTCTGGTGGGTATGGGGACAAGGACAAGTTGATTGGTGGGGTCCACCTCTGCTTGGAGGCACTGGGATGGAGGGGAGGAAGGAGAAGAGAGGCTTGCCAGTGTGCTTCCAGGGCTGGAGTACCCACAGAAGTGGCGCCTATAATTTCAGGCATATATTCTTTGGTTTGGTAAATTATTCCAGTGATACCAGCCTGCAGTCACCCCTTTCAATGCTTAAAAATAAATACTATTTATCTGATTCGTTTAAGCTCATCTGTACTGGGCAAGCCAGAGTTTGGCCCTAAGATGTTGTCCTAAATCTATTTGTAATAAACCCGTATCATAAATATAATGGGCCAGATTTTCAGTGTGTTATACCCAAGAGTTTTAAGAACTACTTTCTTTTGCAGAGCTTTCTTTAAAATTAATCTTTTGTGGCACAGCTTGTTTGAAGTCAATGGAACTAAGCTCATTTATACCAGGAGAACGTGACCTTGTTTATTTCTATAAAAACACAATGCATTGCTGTGAGGACTGTTATTACGTTGCATGTAGCAATTTCAAAGTGAATTTTATTGAAAAATAAAAATGCTTGTCAGTAACACCTTTTATATTGAGGTGGTCTTAAAACAGTTTGATTTTATAAAGAGAAAGTGGCACAATATAATGAAGTCTGTTACAAAAAATAGCACAATCTTGATGTTATGGCAGCCAACCAGTATGTTTGCATATCAACATAATGATGAAGCCTAGCACATGGAAATTTTATAATCTAAGGCAGGTGTGACAGGGTCAGACCAGAGGGCTGCTACAGAGGGGGAAAAAGGCAGCCCCAGAAGCTTAAAATGCCTGCTAAATAAAAGCGGAGGGGGCAGGACAATTAGGCTACATCTACTTGCTGTCTACACTGGCGGGGAGTTCTTGCGCAAGAACACTGACGTTATAATATGTGAAATCAGTGCTTCTTGTGCAAGAACTCTGATGCTCCTGCTCAGGAATAAGCCCTCTTGTGCAACTGTTCTTGTGCAAGAAGCCAGTGTAGACAGGCAACATGAATTTCTTGTGCAAGAAAGCCCGATGGCTAAAATGGCCATCGGAGCATTCTTGCGCAAGAGAGCGTCTACACTGGCACGGATGCTCTTGCGCAAAAGCAAATCTCTTGTGCAAAGGCACGTACCAGTGTAGACACTCTCTTGTGCAAATACTTTAACGCAAGAACTCTTGTGTTAAAAAGTATTTGCTCAAGATTGTGCCAATGTAGACCTAGCCTTAGAAGCAGCTAGTAGGGAGCTGGCCCAGCCAGACTGAGGCCAGCTTACTCTACTTCAGGCCTTCTGGAAGCCTTTAAAAGACTCCCCAGTTGGAAAGTGGGAGAGGAAATTGAGAGGATAGAAGAGAGGTAGCAAGTAAGACAGAGCATCTTTAGAGCAGGAACAGCAGGGGAGGGACTCCCAAAGGAGTGGCTAGGTTCGCTACCCCCAGAAACCAGCTGCAAGCCCCAGCCCTTGGGGAAAGGGGAAAGCTGCCAGCCCAAACAGTGGCCTGGGAAAAAGGTGCCCTTGCCACCTATGGAAACTAGCCAGAGAACAGAACTGATCTAGCCAGGTAGAAGTGGGTGAGCAGAGAAATGCTACTATTAAAAAGTAAACATGATGGAAATCTAATTAGGTTTGTCATTTAGAACTGGTTTGATTAAACATCTGTCAAGGGAAAGCCCATTTACTAACTTGTATTGATTTTTGGGGAGATAAAGTACATACTTTGAATTTCAGAGACTATCAGAAAAGAGAACTAGAATGAGGAAATGCAAGATTCTATACAAATATTAAGTTCATTAATTATAAAGGGGAATTTCACAAACAGATATAGTATATATGGTGATTTCTTCTAGGGAAAAAGTTTGTTTGGCTAAAAGAAAAATTTGGCTGTCAATTGCAGCTATGCCTTAAAATAAATAAAGCTCTGAGGGCTGCTCTTATATGCCATTCTATTACTATTTTTTCAATATTATACAAAATTGTTGAATTATTTGATCAGTCTTTTACAAGGGTTGGTCAAACTTTCTGCTGTAGAGCTCCTGTGTTACCAATTAAGGTAAAGAATATGGCCAGATACGTCTCTCAGCAGTGTTAACAACTTGTGAGTGTGTGGCAACTGTGTGTGTGCATGAGTGCTCTGTTCATTATAAAATATGATTAGTTTTCAATTTTACTCAAAGTGATCTTTCAGTTGCAATATCAGTGTAACATCCCAGGACTCTTTTTCTAGTAACATGCTGTCTGTATTTGATTTAGTGTTTGTTTTCACTATACCAGCTTGAGTACAACACAACAGGAACTAGGGAAAAGTTCATATTACTAGTTTTATAGACCCTGCCCAAATAAGAAGGAAAGAACAAAATTTTAAAAAGAAATAGTTTAGCTTATAAAATTAGTAGCAACTGACTCAAACAAGGGGAGTTTTCATAGTATTCTAGTAAAGAGATGTCTGCGTTACAAATACAGTCAAAAAAGCATACGTCTAACATCAAGAGTTAATAATGGCAACAGTGGTATCCCTTTTCTTCCGAAGTTTTTGAATTAGGGCTCCTTGCTTACTGGTTACCCTGTATTGAAACTGTGTCATGGTATTAATCTGTAGTGTCAACCAGAGAATAAACTACCTGGGCTGCTACAGATCATTAAAAGAATGCACAAATATGCACCCTTTTGTCCTGATTCCGCTCTCAGTTGTGCCATGTCAAATCCAAAGAAACTCTATTTGTGTAATTGAGTGCAGAATAATGCCCTACGTTTCTCATAGTACAGTAAAACTCCAATAGTCCGGCATCCAATAGTCCGGCTCTCCTGATAGTCCGACATCAAAATGGCAAGAGCCTAGTGAGTGAGCTTCGGCAAAATGAGTCACAAGGTAACAGCGGCAGCAGCTGAACTGAACAAAAAGGGTAAAAAAGTCTTTAAAAAACTAAAACATTACAGTATACTGTATACAGTATGTACAATAAAAAGAGTTAAGAACACTTTATATACAGTATATAATGTATACAGTATATATATAAAACCATTTTATAGTACCTCCTGATAGTCTGGCATATTTGATAATCCGGCACCACCTATGTCCCATAGGTTCTGGATTATCAGAAGTCTACTGTACATTCTCTCCATAAACACCTTCCATTTCTTCATGTAGACTCCGAGCTTGCCCATGGCTTCATTTAGATACATTGCTGTTCCTATATGGAGTCTCACTGAATACATTAATAATCTCTAGCTCCTATATAGGGCTTTTCTTCCATAGATCTCAAAGCACTTTGCAAAGGCTGTCAGGATCATTCCCATTTTACAGACAGGAAAACTGAGGGAAGTGACTTATCCAGGGTTCCTCAGCAGGCCAGTGGAAGTGCTGGAAAGTGTTCTTATTCATTAGGCCACATTATCCTTTCCACACTATAGCCTTCTCCACAAACACAGATATATTTATTCTCTGAGGGTATGTCTACACTGCCACCCTAGTTCAAACTAGGGTGGCTAATGTAGGCATTCGAAGTTGCAAATGAAGCCTGGGATTTAAATATCCCAGGCTTCATTTGCATCTTGCTGGGTGCCGCCATTTTTAAATCCCTCTTAGTGCGGACTCCTTGCCCGCAGCTACACGCGGCACAGAGTAGGTAGTTCGAATTAGGTGTACCGGTGGTTCCACGAGGTGTACCGGTAGTTCGAATTAGAGAACTACCTACTCCATGCCGCGTGTAGCCGCGGGCACGGAGTCCACACTAAGGGGGATTTAAAAATGGCGGCGCCCGGCAAGATGCAAATGAAGCCCTGGATATTTAAATCCTGGGCTTCATTTGCAACTTCGAATGCCTACATTAGCCACCCTAGTTCGAACTAGGGTGGCAGTGTAGACATACTCTGAGCACTCAGTAAGGTGCCAGGGGCTGATACAAACCCTTTAAAAAAGATGGACCTTAAGAGTTAGCAACCTATGAAGAAAACATGTAGGCAAAGAGCTTTGCGTAATACTTGTGCGTCATGATGCAATAGTTCAGAAAAATAGAAGATGGTACCAGGATCTCTCACCTAAGCTATAATGACACTGAGGGTGTGTCTAGACTACCTAGTTTTGTCGACAAAAGTGGACTTTTGTTGACAAAACTATACCAGCGTCTACACTACCGCTGAGTTCTGTCGACATAACGTCGACAGAACTCAGCAGTTTTGTCGACGCTGGTATACCTCATTTTACGAGGCATAACACTTTCTGTCGACAGAACTCTGTCGACAGAAGGTGTTATTGCCTGTAACACTGCGTCCAGACTACGGAGTTCTGTCGACAAAGCAGCTTGCTTTGTCGACAGAACTCAATGTGTCTGGACGCTCTTTGTCGACAGAAGTTTTGTCGACAGATACTGTCGACAAAACTTCTGTCGACAAAACGCGGTAGTCTAGACGTACCCTGAAGCAGGTAATGACCCTGATGAGGAACTGTGCATCCAAAACCCAGGTGATGTTGTTGAGTTGCTTGTTCCAGAGAGGCCAAAGACTCAGAAAGAAATGGGAGATGGGCAGAGACCCATATGCCCCAAAGTTGTCCAGACTGCTTTCAAGATCAAATAAGCCATGATTCTATCATCCTTGTTCCCATCCCTGATCATAGCCAGATGGAAAGACAAGAGTCTTGGGAACTGGCATCAGCACAGCAACCAATCAAAGTACTTCATGCCCGGCAGTCAGAGAGGGAGAATAGGATTGATGGTCAGAGGGAAGATGTGACTGTGGATTAAGTGACATTTACTAGATGAATATCTCAGGGTTTTTGTTGTTAATAGGAATCTTCCCTGAGTTAATGGAAATTTCCTTTTACTTGCCAGATGATACCATCTGTATGTCTGTTCTGTCCACTTTGACTTTTAAGGCTTTGATTTATATCTGCAAGAAGCTGTGGCCAAGTGGGGCTGCAGAATCTAAAACAAAGAGTTTTCAGGGGAATGTGAATACTACTGGATGCTCTTGAACTTTTGAAAGAAAGATACACCTTTAAAAAAGCCATTAAAAAATCTGGGGGATATATCTTGTCTCCCTACTGCTGCACAGAGGGATCTATATCTTGTCAAACTTACCTTCCCTGAGGTAGCTCTGTGTAGTTTCTGCTACTCACAGTATGGCTATGTCTACACTGGCAGATTCTTGCGCAAGAACGGCCATACTTGCGCAAGAAGCCGTGAGCATAGACATAGCCTACGGGTGGCTGGTGGATAAAGAAGACCCACAGGTGTGCTGCTGCATTAATTGGGCCATGAATCAGTCTCAGTTCAGAAATATCTAATGATAGAAATGTAATTCTGTTTCAAAGCTAGTTTAATCTGCTCTATGACCTTAATGAATTAAGGAAAATGAATTTCCTAGAGGCTCTGGTAGATGCAATATGTTTTATGATTTTCTTTTCTCTCTCTCTCTCTCTCTCTCTCTCTCTCTCTGCAGTTACTGTGGCTTGGATGAACACCAAGAAAAACTATAAACAGCTCTAAATGTATTTCAGCACTGTGACAAAAGTTGCCTGTGCAACATCCCGCAGACTGAGCTGACAATGTACTTAAGTGGGGTTGAGATCTCAGGAAGGATGCAGTTTTGTGAATCTGTCAATAGTTCCTGCATAAAAAGCAGCTGGTCAAGCAATATCCGTATTTCCATGTACATCTTCATGATGTGCATCATCCTGGCCACATTGGCTGGAAATCTGACTGTTATCATCTCAATAGTGCACTTCAAGCAGCTCCATACACCTACAAATTTTTTGATCCTTTCCATGTCTACTGTTGACTTCTTATTGGGGTGCTTCATCATGCCTTATAGTATGGTGAGGTCTGTTGAGCACTGCTGGTACTTTGGAGAACTCTTCTGCAAAATCCACACTAGCATAGACATTATGCTGAGCACAGCCTCCATTTTCCATCTTTCCTTCATTTCTGTTGATCGCTACTATGCTGTGTGTGATCCACTGAGATACAAATCTAAGATCAATACTTACATCATAGTCATCATGATCGTCATCAGTTGGACCGTCCCTGCTATTTTTGCTTTTGGGATGATCTTTCTGGAGCTAAATTTAAAAGGAGCAGAAGAGATTTTCTATAATCACATCCACTGCGTTGGAGGCTGTTTTGTCTTTTTCAGTGGAACTTCAGGTGTGGTGGCCTCCATGATTTCATTCTACATCCCTGGATTTGTTATGTTGTGCGTCTATGGGAAAATATATGCTATAGCCAAGAGGCAGGCAAGATCCATTAAAGATGCAACTAGTCAAACACAGATCAGATTTGAAATGAAGCATCACATTTCTCGAAGCAGAGAAAGGAAAGCTGCAAAGACATTAGGCGTAGTGATGGGTGTTTTTCTCATATGCTGGTCTCCATTTTTCTTCTGTACTGCCACTGACCCCTTTCTGAACTACTCCACACCACCTATCCTCATTGATGCATTGGTGTGGTTTGGTTACATGAATTCTACATTTAACCCATTAGTGTATGCATTTTTTTACATGTGGTTTCGCAAAGCACTAAAGCTGATTCTGTTTGGTAAAGTTTTCCAACAGGACTCTTCCAGAACTCGATTAATTTTAGAATAACATACTTAGAATGTTTGGACTTGCTACATTTAGCAATTGGTTGGAGATTGGGCTTACAAAGATAACAGGAAAAGAGAGGGAATCATCATCAGCTGTTTTCCAGTCTGTTTCAGGTTGCAAACTGTGATACCTTAAACCTTGTCTCAGTACAACATAGAAATTGCACCTAATTAGACTCAGTGCTTTGGTTATTATTAATGATTGATTTAGTACTTACAATGTGCTCAGCTCTGTACAATACACAAAAGTAAAGAGGGAACTTGCAATTTGAAAGGACATTGCATCACTTTGAATGGAGAAATCATTTAATTCTACTACTCTAAGCACTGTTATCTTTAGGAAGGCCTGTCTCTCATGTATTAAGAAAGAAAACACACAACAGATTTCATTGTTGAATGGAGGTTTGAATGAATCTACAACCCTCTGAGCGAAGCAACAAAGGGCTTGTCTTTTGAATTTCCACCAATGACCCAAAGATGAAAGAGTATAGCTCTTACCATAAAGCTCTGATCCCTTCTAATATAGCTTAATATTTCTTATGTGATAATTTAAGATTCTAATTGTAAATGGGATCTGAACAGTATCAGAAGCAGAACTTCAGCAAACAGAACTCGGAAACAACACTTAATACATAGAGCGGGCCTGCACAACTCGGAAAGCGGTAAGGGCCATATTACTCCAAAGAAAACAGCTGCAGGCCACAAGGGTAGGTTCGGGGGGGAGGGGGTGATACTTTATTAAGAATTTTTCAGTTAAATCAGGCCTGCACAACATACGGCTCCCAGTGCCCTTACCCTCTCCTCTCCCAGCATCACCTTGTCCCCCCTCCCACTGACACCTCCTCTCCTGCCCTTTTCCTCATTGTCTCCACTTGGCCCCCTGGCATTTGTCTCTCCTGCATCCTGCCCCTTTGTGCCTTCCCTTTTCTCCTGACCTGTCACCCTCCCCTCTGCACAAGCCCTTTCATAGAATCATAGAATCATAGAATAATAGGACTGGAAGGGACCTCAAGAGGTCATCGAGTCCAGCCCCCCGCCCTCAAGGCAGGACCACGCTCCGTCTACACCATCCCTGACAGATGTCTATCTAACCTGTTCTTAAATATCTCCAGAGAGGGAGATTCCACCACCTCCCTTGGCAATTTATTCCAATATTTGACCACCCTGACAGTTAGGAATTTTTTCCTAATGTCCAATCTAAACCTCCCCTGCTGCACTTTAAGCCCATTACTCCTTGTCCTGTCCTCAGAAACCAAGAGGAACAAATTTTCTCCTTCCTCCTTGTGACACCCTTTTAGATATTTGAAAACCGCTATCATGTCCCCCCTTAATCTTCTTTTTTCCAAACTAAACAAGCCCAGTTCATGAAGCCTGGCTTCATAGGTCATGTTCTCTAAACCTTTAATCATTCTTGTCGCTCTTCTCTGTACCCTTTCCAATTTCTCCACATCTTTCTTGAAATGTGGCGCCCAGAACTGGACACAGTACTCCAGCTGAGGCCTAACTAGTGCAGAGTAGAGCGGCAGAATGACTTCACGAGTTTTGCTTACAACACACCTGTTGATACAACCTAGAATCATATTTGCTTTTTTTGCAACAGCATCACACTGTTGACTCATATTCAACTTGTGGTCCACTATGACCCCTAGATCCCTTTCCGCCATGCTCCTTCCTAGACAGTCGCTTCCCATCTTGTATGTATGGAACTGATTGTTCCTTCCTAAGTGGAGCACTTTGCATTTCTCTTTATTAAACCTCATCCTGTTTACCTCTGACCATTTCTCTAACTTTCTAAGGTCATTTTGAATTATGTCCCTATCCTCCAAAGAAGTTGCAACCCCACCCAGTTGGTATCATCTGCAAACTTAATAAGCGTACTCTCTATCCCAATATCTACATCATTGATGAAGATATTGAACAGTACGGGTCCCAAAACAGACCCTTGAAGAACTCCACTTTCCCCTCCCCTACCTCGCTTCTTCCTTCCAGTTTGCGGGGCTGCCAGAGCGTTTTTGAATCCGGCAGTTGCCGGCCGTGATGTCACGACGCCACGTCACGTCAGTGTCCTGGCGTCTGCTGGTGTCCCTCCTTCTGGCTTGCACCCCACCTCCTCATCCCGGAGCTGTTTGCAGGCAGCCCGGTGGCGAGAATCGCTGCACTTCCCTCTCCCCGAAGGCGCTCTGCTCCTCCACCCGGCTGGCGGATTGGATGGGGCCGCGGTGCCTGTAGTCATCACGGGCTGCACAATGAGACCCTGTGTGCTGCATGCGGCCCGCGGGCCGTATGTTGAGCAGTCCTGACCTAGGGACTAGTATCTGAAAACCATTGCAAATTGTATTGGCCAATATCCTCTACCAGTTGCAAGCCGATAAGACTATTCTGTCATGTAAGATGAACAATGTAAAATGTACGGTGACTGAACATTTTAGTTAGGGTATATTGTTATTTTAACAAATGTCAACAAAAATTGTTGATTAAGACACTTTTTGTTGACTTTTAAAATAAGAGATTGATATGCTAAAATGAATTACCTGCTACCAAAGGGTACTTCTACACAGCGGCACTATTTCAGGATAACATCCGTTATCCTGAAATAGCGTTCTGCACCTCTTAACAGCATGCCCGTTACTTTGAAATACATTCAAAATAATGGGCTTCTTATTCTGGCATCCTGTAAACCTTGTTGCATGAGGATTAAGGAAGACACCGGAATAGTGATTTATTTTGAAATTAGCACTAGGTAGACAGCCCCAAATTTCGAAATAAACTATTTCAAAATAAGCTACGCAATTGTAGCTCAAATTGCACAGCTTGTTTTGAGGTATGCGCTGCTGAGTTGATGTACCTAAACTGAAAAAGAAATAATATCTCAGGCCTGATTTTGCAAACACTACCAGGTATAATATTTACTACTGGGCAAAATGATTCTTGAGAGTAGCCAGTGGAGATAGACTCTACAGTAAGAGCTATGCACAGTAGTAAATGAATATTACATTGGGTCCTGTGCTGACATGGATAGGCAAATGTGTGCCATGTGTTGCATTTTGTCTTTTACTCTGTGTTTTGTACAACGCCTAGCACAAGGAGAATGCAAGCTGCCTATTCATGTTTCAGTAGGAAATTAAAACGATGCTACTTTTTACCAGACCAAACTATCAATGCTTCCTGTTTTCTCTTTTACTCTATTATTGTTAAGCTAACATCTTGTAAATCTGTATTTTTCCCAAACTAATTTAAAATAAACAATTACTGATTTATATTGAGGCTGGCCAAGTGTCTTGTTGAAGGTTTTTTATCACCAATGATACTATGACTATTTCATTGCACTCCATGCATTTATAAATTACTTAAGAAAGTAACTAACAACAGATACATTAACTGAGTTTTGTACAGCCTTTTCTGGTGCAACTTATGTCTCTCTCTCTGATGGATCAGATAAGTTGGCTGACACAGTGGAGAGGCTGGAGGAGCGAGGGGAAGCTCCTTATCTCAGGCCACCCACTTCTTGCACAGTAATGACTATACTGAGCCTTTGACAACTGTTCCCTCCTTGAGTTGCTACCTGAGATATAGGTAACCAAAGTAGAGAAGAAAGAGGACTCATTGGGTGTGTCTAGACTACATGCCTCCGTCGATGAAGGCATGTAGATTAGACAGATAGGCAAAGGGAAATGAAGCCACGATTTAAATAATCGCGGCTTCATTTAAATTTACATGGCTGCTGCGCTGAGCCGACAAACAGCTGATCAGCTGTTTGTCGGCTCAGCGCGCTAGTCTGGATGCTCCGCGCTGACCTGAAAGCCTTTTATCGACATCCCCCTTATGCCTCATAGGATGAGATTTATGGGGGATGTCGATAAAAGGCTTTCATTTCGACAGGGGAGCGTCCAGACTAGCGCTCTGAGCCGACAAACAGCTGATCATGTAAATTTAAATGAAGCCGCGATTATTTAAATCACGGCTTCATTTCCCTTTGCCAAATAAACAAATCTACATGGCTCTGTCGACGGAGCCATGTAGTTTAGACGTACCCATTATGTCACCATACTTCCCTATGTAAGGGCACAGCAAGGGTCACCATCTGGCTGGTTCATCAGTGGAAACATTGTTCATCAGTGGGATCTTTTAAAAATATAGAGGGCTGAGAAAGTCTTCTGGAAACATTTCCCTGAAAGCCATCATCTACAGCTAATCACCAAGCAATGAAGTCAGCCACTCTGAGCTAAGCCATAAGGCCACAACTACCGTGGCATCCTTCAAAGATGTGAATGTTAAGGTGAATGAGTTATGTAAGCAAGAAAGGCCCCCTGAGGAATGTGTGCATATGTTGGAGACATGTTCTAAGTAACACATATGCATATATAATTGACCTATATAAGGAATATATAATAATCATCATTAATGGGTTATCCTTTCAAATCCTTGAATAACTGCCCAAAATTAAAACTTCATTTTGAGGGTCCTTTGTGTCACCAACTGATCCTTAGAGCACATGCTTATTGGATCAGTTGGTAAAGTTTGATTTTGGGCAGCTATTCAAGGAGATGAAAGTTTAACCCATTAATGAAATTTTAGCTGAATATCCCCAATTGCTGCTTTATGGGGAGTGGAATGATAGAGAGAGGGTGCATGATTCTGGCTTCCTCCAAGCACCAAAGGCAAATTGTGGAGCACCTCAGTAGGGTAGCAAATAAAACTAGAACAAAAGAACCACTCTCCTAAATTGCTGTACTAAATCATCATAAACTGTGAATCTAACATCTCAGACAGTGTTAATGTGACAGTACCATCATTAATTTGCAACCACGCCTGCGACAGAACAACACCCTCATGCCAACTAGTTCAGCAACAGAGCAATAGCTGGAACAGTAACAGCTCCAGCAGTTTGTGAATGATAATTCTCAGCAGAAGGGGAGCCTTCACACAAAAACTACTAGCAAATAGGTATTTGGCCTTCACCAAACTTAGAAGGGAGATTTTCAAGTTCTTAGTAATTTATTGCTATAAAACAAATTGGTTTGTACATGGCACAACTGAGAGTTTCAGAAATAACTTTTCTCCTGTGTCTGATTAGCTAAAGTTTGTAGTTTCCCAAAGTGCCTTGTTCCTTTCTGTTTACAGACTGTGTGGTCCTGGGAGGCACAGCTACTTTAATGAAGTCCGGTACTATTTACTTTCATTAGTCCTAATCACTGCCAGTTATTGCAAGTGATGATGAAACCCTACAAAACAAGGTATGTTAATGAGGTCCCCTGGTGTCTATTTAAACCCAAACATTTGGCAAATTGGAAGTGAGAAAAATGCCTTGTGCTTTTGTCAGATTGGATTATAAATTGTGGTCAGTGGAGCAGAATGTAAGCAAGTGCACCTTCAAAGTGTCATCGTGTAAATGAAGTGCTAAGGGCATTGTTAACTTTCTGATCAACACATTGAGTTTCTGACCCTATTAAACACTTCCCAAATGACTGCCTCTTTCAAAACAAATGTGTCTCCAATGGATGAGCTCAGGTTTTAACTTCTGTGAAAACTTTTGGCAATTATTCCTGGCTTGACATTAAGAAAGTATTTTCTCTGGTTAAACCTGTTTGTTCATTTTATGTTATTCCATATAACTGGGTCCAGTCTGCTGCTGGTAATGTTAATGGCAAAGTTCCCCTTGATCCAAAGTCTGTAATTTGGATTTTTGTGCTTTATGTATTTCCAGAAACCTGAGACAGAATTATAGCCCACCACAGAGTATTTAACAGTTATGATAAAAAGCAAACACACAACAGCATCAGTACAACTTTACGACTGAAGTATTACAGCAGCAGCACATCAAGTCTGAACAGAAGAGGCTAGAAGAAAAGCAAGTGAATCCTGTTCTTGCCCAAGAGGCATGGCTGGAACACACAGCAATGTCAGGTGCATCGGTGGGAATTGGCTTAATGGCAGAATCTGTTATGAACCAACTCTCCCCAAGTCTAAAGCAGTCCCCCCCAATCAGAACAGCATATCTGAATGGAAATGCCCGTCATGAGGCAAATCCAAATCCTAGACCTGGATACAGTGAACGCGTGCACTCGACCTGCGCCCAGCCATCTCCGACTTGGTGAATGTATGTGGGTTGACTTATCCTAATAACTAGGGCTGTCAATTGACCTGCATTAATGCCAGCGATTAACGCAGGACAGGATTAATGCGTTAATCCTTTAAACCTTAAAATCCTTTAATCGCAGGCATTAATGCTGTGTTGCCCCTTTGAAGTGCTGCTCTGGCACTTCAAAGGGGCAGCGCAAGCAGAGCCAGGGATCAGCTGGAGTCCCCGGCTGATCCCTGGCTCCGCTTTTGCAAAGCGCTTTTGAAGCACTGGAGCAGCACTTCAAAAGGGCTTTGCAATGCGGAGCCGGGGATCAGCCGGGGACTCCATCTGGTCCCCAGCTCCACGTTGCGCTGCCCCTTGAAATGCTGCGGTGCTGCCCCTTTGAAAAGCCACCGCTGCGTTTCAAAGGGGCAGCACACGTGATTAATCATGCAATTAATCACAGTTAAATTTTTAATCATTTGACAGCCCTACTAATAAACAGAAATTCCCAGCTATGAACTTGGATCCAAATCTAGTTCCTGGGTGCAGACCAAGAGAAGACAGGATTGTCCCTATCTCTGCATAAGAGTGAAACTGAAGGAAATCTTACTATAAAAACATGGTAAATTCATGAGCCTCAAGTGATTGCTATTCTATGAACCAAGCCCCTACCTGTTAGGCTGGGGCCTGCTGTATACCTGGAGAAACATGTGTTGCTTCCAAATGCATCCCCTGCCTCTATAGCAATAGGAAACAGAATGATAGAATTGTAGGATCAGATGGGACCTCAAGAGGTCATCTAATCCAGTCCACTGTATCCATGGCAGGACCAAGAATTATCTGGAATGGATCTTCCCTGATAGATGTTTGTCTAACCTGCTCTTAAACATCTCCAATGAGAGATTTCATGACCTCCCCTAGGTAATTTATTGTAGTGCTTAACCTCCCTGTCAGGAAGTTTTACCTAATGTCCAACTCAAACTTCTCTTGTTGAAATTTAAGTCCATTGCTTCTTTCCCAATCATAAGATGTTAAAGAGAACATTTTTTTCTCCTTGTAACAAACTTTTATGTACTTAGAAAATAATTATGTTTGTCCTCTCTCTGTCTTCTCTTTTCCACACTGAACAAACCTAATTTTTTCAAACTTCCTTCATAGGTCATGCATTCTAGACCTTTAATCATTTTTGTTGCTCTTCTCTGGACTGTCTACAATTTGTCCACATATTTCCTGAAATGTGATGTCCAGAACTAGACACAATATTCCAGTTGAGGCCTAATCAGCATAAAGTAGAAAAGAATTACTTTTTGTGTCTTTCTTTCAGCACTCCTGCTAATACATCCCAGAATTATATATATTTTTTGCAAGAGTTACACTGTTGACTCCTGTTTATCTCATGATCCACTATGACTCCCAGATCCCTTTCCACAGTATTCCTTTCTAGCCAGTCATTGTGTGCAATTGATTGTTCCTTCCTAAGTGGAATGCTTTGCATTTTTTCTTATTTAATTTCATTCTGTTTACCTCAGACTATTTCTCCATTTTGTCCAGATCATTTTGAGTATGAATTCTATTTTCCAAAGCACTTGCAACCCTTCCCAGGTTGGTATCATCCACAAACTTTGTGTGTGCTCTTTATGTCATTATCTAAATCAGTGATGTCCAACTTTTTTTTATACTGTGGACTGCCAAACCCATCCACAAAATTTTAGCAGACCGGCAACATTTATATTCGCACATTTGCATATTCATTATTAAAATAATGAATATGTAAATATGCAAATAAAATGTTGCCGGTCCATCAAATATGCATTTCAGACCCAGCCCCCGCAGTCGCCATGGTCCAGCAGCTAGTGGGTTCGTGGCCCCGCACCAGTCCAGTTGGTAACCGCTAATCTAAATAGTCGATGAAGATAGTGAATGGAGACTGACCCAGAACTGATTCCTACCAAATTAGGATATTTTAAAAGGTAAGGGCACATACAAATCACACCTTATTTCATCCTCCACACAGATAACAAACTGTAGCCGACTGATAACAAGAAAAACAGGATTAGAAAACACTAAATATTAGCAAACCTGGCTGTGTTTATTTTATTAGCAGAAAGCCTTGATTTGCAATTATCTATTTGAAGACTTTTTTAACACTCATCACTGTGGTGCTTAACTGCTTTTCTGAATAGGGTTGTTTTCTTGAATCAGGCCCAATGCGCCAGGTTCTCAAAGGTATTTAGGTACCTAACTCACAATGATTTCCAAAAGAATTAGGTACCCAAATATTTTTTAGTTCCTGGGCCTAAACCCTGAAATTAATATACATCCAATCCTGCTCTTAGTCCTGCATTAATCAGATTTGTTGGCAGTTCCTTGGCTGAGTGGGATTTTTAATAGAGTTTTTCATGTCCAGGCTGCCGGTGTAAATGCAGCCTAAGTCAATATGGAGCCAAAATATTTCTAGGTGATGAATGTAAAGTGGCCTTCATAAAATGAATGTGAGGTCTCAATCCAATTCTTGCCAAAAATTGTCCACAGCACAAAATCACACACAGGCCCACTGACCAGGGAGAAGAAACGGGGCTATTGCCCCAGGACCCGGCGATTAGCAGCGTCAGTGTCCAGAGTCTTGGGCCCTTTAAATCACTGCCTGAGTGCCACACTGTGCTGTGTGCTGCAGCAGTGCTAAGGGCGGGAGGAGGGACATGCCACATTCTGGGCAGTGATAATGGCTCCACCCCTTCCGGGAGTACAGAGACTGCCCTCCCTCATCTTGCCTGGCGGCTTGTAGAGGCTGATCACACACACATACTTAGTAATAGATACAGTGGAGAGATCAAGAACTGAATTGGCCATGAGCTTAGTATATTTTCACTGAATAATTAGCTCTGGTTCTTCCCTGAAGTTTAGCCTGAGTCCACAGAAAAAAAATCTGTGACCCAGGAGTAGATCTGCTGTAAGCCTGAGGTAACTTACTTAGCGCCTACCCTTTGCTTTCACTTGGGCTGGAACCTTCTTGCAGAGGAGGATGCAGGAAAATATCACTCAAATGCTGATAGTCCTCCAAAACTTTTTCCATAATTCCCCGCCTCCTCCCAAAGGACAGGATAGTTCTTTCCCAGATGATTGGAAAAGACTCCCAGAGTCTCTCTGCTTAAAGAATCAGGGAATATGTCCCTTTTCCCCAGACACACATAGGGGAGGGCAGAAACATAGTAATGTGGGTTGTGCTTTGCTGTGCAGATGCTCATACCTAGGTGCCAGCCACCAAGGATAGTTGTGCAGTATAAACATAGGCTTAATCAGTGCTTTTTTTGTGATGGTACTGCCTGGTATGCAGTACTGGCACCTCCGATGCAGTACCAGCACCTCCAGTCAGAGCTCAACAACTTTTCTCCTGGAGTACCGGCAACTTTTTTTTAAACAAAAAAAGCACTGGGCTTAATAATGTTCTGCAGGACAGAAGTGAAGAACAATAGTGGGTAGCACAGAGATACCTGCAGTACTGCTGCTATGCTGTACTTGTTCGATATCTATAAATAGTGACTTCAATATCTAGACGAGTTACTATAGCACCTTTCATGAGCACTGAATTCATGTGTGTTCTTATAAATATAGAACTTTATATCATTGTAATTGGCTGGCAGTATTTGCTAGTAGATATTGATCTTACTAGGAAAAGATTAGGTGGTTGACAGTTCCTTGAAATAAGTTGCTTGGTACCCCATGTAGATATGAAGGCAGATGGAGTGGCTCTTTAGATGAAGAGGATGAAGGATGTGGGCTGAGTAGTGCATAAGGAGGAATTCTTGGAGAAGCCAAGTGGGAGAGAGAAGATTTGAGCTGCTTTTTATATGGCATTTTCCTTAATTTCTGTGTCAATAAAACAGCATAAGGAAGGGAGTGAGTTTCGACAACATATAGTGTTCTTGGAACAACTCTTGTTTATAATTATAACAATAGGTGGAACTCATTGCCGGGGAACATTGTAATGGCCAAAATTATAACTGGCTTAAAAAATTAAAGAAGTTCATGGAACATGGGTCCATCGATGCCTGTTAGTCACAATAGGTAGGGATGCAACCTCACACACTGAGTATTCTTAAAACTCAGACTGCCAAAAGTTGGGACAGGGTGAAAGGATGGATCACATGATAACTGTGTTCTGTTCATTCTTTCTGAAGCATCTGGTGATGGCCAATGTTGGATGACAGAGTAATGGGCTAGATGGACCATTGGTGAGTCCAAATTGACAGTTCTTATGGTCTCACATTTCTATGATTTAATTTCTACTCAGTAATCAGTATAGTTCTCGCTGAACAATTATTAAGAGTAACATGCAAACAAGGTACCACAAGGGTGAAATGATTTAGAAATAATGAAGGTTATTAAGCAGTAAACTATATCAGGGGAGGAAGTAATTACTACACATAATTATTTCCTTAAGCACTACAATGCCTGCAGTTCCTACCTTATGATTAATCCACAGTAACTACGTTTGGGATATTTTCTGTTCTGTCAATTGAAATTCTGTTTTATACTTAATTTATTTCACTCCATGCATATAACTTCCCATGTTCTGACTGTTAAAATTTTTCATCTTTAAATTTCTTCATAACACTGAAATAAGCAGTCTGTCTCTCTTTGCCATTCCATGCTGAATGGGGAACAAATTCTTTAGGCACATGTTGCTCACAGATAACATTTATTCAAAGTGCAATAGGTTTAACCAGTTTTTAAAATTATTTCTTTATTGTTTGTAACTCAAATATAGAATACAATCACAACAGTTTTCCATATTGATGGATATTTAACATTTTTGTTTTGACTAAAAAGTGATATGTATGAGGCTTTTATTTGTTTAAGAAGAAATTTCCAAATATGTCTGAACAAGTTCAGGAATTTTGTCTCCATAATAGCTGACAGCTTTCTAAGATAACTAATTCCCAGTGCACAAATTTTGCTTTGACTTGTTCTTTGGAGTTAGCATGGGCTAGTGTCAGATAATTCTTATGATTTTTATGTATTTTTCCAACATAATGTTGGAAAACATTTCCTTGTTTATCTTTAGTGCAGTTTTCCTACATGTGAGCTCATTAAAATGTTTTTCACTTTAAAATTAGTGGAATGATTTTCTTTAAATTGGCCTGTCCACTAGATCTCACTAAAACTTAAAAGCCAAGCCAAGTTTGAAGACTGTCACGTGGGAGAGCATGTAATTCTATGGACAAGTTAATGGACTTCAGTTGTCATTTGAGTTGCAAAATCTACAAAACATAATTTCAGCAGTATTGTCCTCTGCAACCTGGCAGGGGGACTCGCTGCCCACCCTGGCTCTCAGCTCCAGGTCCTCTGATTAGTGGCAGGTTTGCTGATATAGCAGCATAGGATATGGGTTGAATTGGGTATCATTCAAAAGCCCTTTCTCCAGAGAACATAATGATACCAATTGTGATAATCCCAGAACAATTATGTAGCTATACATTTGAGAAAATATTTGAAACTCAGCATGTTTTAAATAATTTAACATATGCATGTCAAACTTGCAGCCCTCTCTGGGTACGTCTAAACTACATGCCTCTGTCGGCAGAGGCATGTAGATTTGTTTGTTCAGCAAAGGCAAATGAAGCCGTGATTTAAATGATCGCGGCTTCATTTACATTTACATGGCTGCCGCGCTGAGCCGACAAACAGCTGATCAGCTGTTTGTCGGCTCATGCGCTAGTCTGGACGTTCCCCCTGTCGACATCAAAGCCATCAATATCCACGAGGAATAATGGGGCTGCTGACAAAGGGCTTTGATGTCGACAGGGGGAACGTCCAGACTAGCACGCGAGCCGACAAACAGCTTTTCAGCTGTTTGTCGGCTCAGCGCGGCAGCCATGTAAATGTAAATGAAGCCGCGATCATTTAGATCGCGGCTTCATTTGCCTTTGCCTATGTGTCTAATCTACATGCCTCTGCCGACAGAGGCATGTAGTCTAGACACAGCCACAATGTTGAATTTTAGCCCTCCACTGACAGCACTCTTTTATCAGTTAATGCTCACAGCATGACACCTGATACATTTTTAATGTCACAGATTACTACAAATTGAAGGAGTGCTAACTGCAGAAAAGTTATTAATTGCTTATCTTCTGGTCCTGTCCAGATCTCAGCATGAAGTTGATCTGAAACTTTAGGAAAAGTTGAGTTTTCTATGGTACCATGACTGCTGCTCAAATTTGATGGAGCAATGCATATGTGCCATCCAAAAAGCAAACTAATGCATGTCTTGCAGTCTTCTAAGCCAGCACTTACTGGCAATGTGACCAGTACCTTATATCAGCAAAAGCCTTTCATTCTAGCAATCATAGATGCTATGTTGAGGGACAAACTCTCAATAAACCAGAAACTGTTAACACTTGCTGAGATTTGGCTGAACCCTTCATTATGATGCTACAGAGAAAATACTAAACCTATGACAAACTCTACCTCATGTTTGACATATACACTGAGGAATCAAGTAACAAAAATTACCAGAAAGAAAAGCGATTATGGTATTGCACTTGTATAATTCAAAAGTGCTATTGATAAAACAAACATCTTCAATGTCTTAATAAAGATACTATCATCTCATACTCAACTAAGTAAATTGCATACTTGATGGAGAAAATGTTTGGGCATAATGAAGCTGGTGCCTTGCGCTATTCAGTGGAGCATGTAGTTCTCATGAAAAGGCTGCCACTAAAATTATATTGTATGGTGTAGTAGAGCAGCTGCCCTGCTCTTGCTGGGAAGGGATTAAAGCAGGGTAAGAGAGCCTCCAAGGAGCCCTAGATAATCAGGGAGAGGTTTGTATGAAACCAGTTGGAAGACAGCTTGCTGGGGCAGCTCTGGCTATAAGTACAGCAGAGCAGTGGGCAGTTAGGACCTCACCAGGGAGGGTGCAGGACTGGTTCTCAGAGAAGTATTTAGAATAGAGCAGTGCTGGGCAGGCTAAGGGGAGCAGAGCTAGAGAGGCTCCAGCTTGATCCCTATCAGGCTGTAGGCCTTGATATAAGGGCCAGGAGGATACAGAGTCACTGGGGAAGTGGGCCAAAGAACAGGATTCAGAAGAGGGGGAGAGCAGGACAAAGCTGCCACCAGGGGATACCTGGGCTGGGGCCTTGGGTAGTAGGTGGGCCTGGGCCTTGCTTCCTCCTTGCTCTGCATCTAGCCACACTGAGGAATGGCCTTCATGCTCCTGAGATGGTTCTATAAGAATCTTTATATGTATTCCTTGGGATTTCAAGGCATGGCTAGGAGGGGGTAGAGTTAAGTCTGAATGCTTAACTAGAACCGTCCATTTCCGTAGTACTTGAGGTGTTGACTTTAATATTGCATAAACACCAGTATTTTCCCCACAGAATGATAAATTTTACCTTTTTCTCCCCTTTCTGTAATGATATTTTTACCCTTTTCCTTTTTCTCCCCTTTCTTATGATATTTTGTGTCAGTCTCTGACTGGTCAGTTCCATCGCTCCACCGCCACCATTTCATGACAAAAATACATTGGGATTTTCCTGTGGATGGTGTCTTTATGGACTCTTGTGCAGCAATAGCCTTCAGACTAAATATAATGGGAGAGATGGTGGGAAAAGTGAGAGGAAAATTAAATCTAATTCAAAATGGCAAGAAAGTAATTTTGTCAGGTTTGTTATTACCCTAAGGGTGTGTCTAGACTACATGGCCCCATCAACGGAGCCATGTAAAGTAGTTTACCCGACATAGTCAATGAGACAGGGATTGAAATAATCCCCACTTCAATAAAATAAAAATGTCTGCCACGCTGTGCCGACAATCAGCTGATCCAGCACAGCGCGGCAGTCTAGACGCGGATTGGTTGACAAGGGAAGCCTTTGTCGACCGCTCCTGTAAACCTTGTTTCATGAGGCATAAGGGAGCGGTCGACAAGGGCTTCCCTTGTCGACCAATCCATGTCTAGACTGCCGCGCTGATTGTCAGCACAGTGTGGCAGCCATTTTTATTTTAATGAAGCGGGGATTATTTAAATCCCCGCTTCATTGACTATGATGGGTAAACTACTTTACATGGCTCCGTCGACGGAGACATGTAGTCTAGACACACCCTAAAAGACTGGTAATTACTCAGCTATCCCAAAGATACAAGTGATTATCCTCTACAATAGGAAGAGATTGTGCTGTCTCCTCTTGACACCTCAGCTTTTCCTCCATCACTTTTCTACCTTCCATGCTGGCTTTCATCTATTCCAAATAATTAAAACAACTCTCACAGGTGAGTGTGTCTGTGAGGCAGGCACAGATATTGTTCCTGTTCCTGAGGCTAGAACAATCTCTTCAGGGGATCTGGCTTTATTTACCTCTTGTAGCAGCAACTTCCTAACGATCCTTCTGGCTCAAATCCTCTTGGGACCTGACTAATGCCATATAAGTTCAGTAACCTGCATTTCCTGGTTATTCTGGTCAAAGGTGCCAATGAGCTCTACCCTTCACATTCAACATGAATAGTTCACAAAAGCTAGAAGATAACAGAAAAAAAATCCTTCAAGAATATAGAGATGGTTGAGATCTAGCCTGATGCAGGTAGGGGCAGGATAAAGATGTGTGACACTATAGTATTTATTTTAAATCTTGCATAGCTCTCATGTTTATCTTTTCTTACTTTTAAAACAATATCTGTGGGGACAGAAACTGTCGGCTTGAGCTGTTCCTCACATCACATGCTTCTTTACGTATGGGTTGACTTAGCATAGATATAATCTCTCTCTCTCTGCTTCTATTTTTTTTATAATATAGGGTGATCTCCAGTAGAGCATGCAGACGGAGAGAAAAGGCGAGGCTGTGTTTTCACAAAGAAAATTAAGGACTTAATCTCTCTCTTGTTGAAATCAAAGGGAGATTTTCCTTCATTTCCATGGGATTTGGATCAGACACTACAGAGGGAAAAAAATAGAATTTGCCTTCTCATGCTACATAAGCACATATCTGCAGTGGAAAAAAACCAACATGCTGTGGGGGTTTTTTAAAAAAAGGATTGATATATTATTATAATAATATTAGCCCTTTGCAGGTGGTGGACAGATAATGTATTTATATCTCTCAGCATTTGTTTGGTTAACAGTCTCCAGATTTCTCCAGAGATGAAGCTGAAAGCTGACTAACAGTGTAAATAAGAGTGAACATAAACTTTAAGTTATTACGTACATTTTATTTTAAGTTCTGTTTTGAAATGGCTGATTCACTGGGTTTGAGTCACCTCTCACTTATACCAGAGTAAATGAAAAGTGACCCTATTTCAATCAGTAGAGTTACAATAGTTCAAAACTGGTGCACTTGAGGAGAAAATAAAGGTAGGAATATTTGTCGTCATATGCTTTCTTGGTTTTGTTTTTAGTAACGAATGTTCATGGTGGGTACATTATCATCCACAGCCTGCGAGCTTAGCATCAGCAAGAATAGCTAAAAGGCAGAGAGTGGAGTTGTGGATTTGTGACATTGTAAAAGCAGTATTTGTGGAGTGTAACTCATTATCTGACTTCTCAAAGGACACTTGGGAATTGTGAACTGGGCACAAAAATTCCCTTACTGAACAGGCTTACTCTGTAATAGTCTTTTTTTTTTTAATAGCAGCTCTCAGACTGTGATTTGAGGAAAACCATTATCACTTCTGTGCAGTGGGAGCCTAGGAGAAGAAATAGTTCACGTGGGAGAATTTTTCTTACAAAGTGACTCAAAGAATGAAAAAAAAAATGGAAATTCAGCTAAACAGAAGTAAAAATTCTAGACAAAGAACTAAAACAACCTCCACTGTGATAACTGTAATTCCCTGAATTGTGATTCCCTGCCTCTCTTTTAAATGTTTGGCATTACTTAAAATAGCTGATTTTGACACCTGTAGAAAATAAATAGGATTTAAAAACGCTGCACTTCAGTAATAGGCTGCACAAAGGAAAAGTGATTCCAATAGTCAAATTAATTATCTGAAAAAATATGAGCTTTTAACATTTTTAAATGATTCGCACAGATTCCAGAGTCAACCCATGAAAGTTACTTTAGCGACCTGGCCCCACTGAAATCAATGAGAGTTTTGTGTTTGATTTCAATGGAACCAGAATTTCACCGATAAGTTTAAACAATTTTAATGATTACTTCCAGCTAAGTTTGTTATACTCTCTGCTAGGAGTTGAAGTCCATTAGAAATGCATAAATATTAAAACTGCACATTGTCTATTTTAATAGGAAAATATCTGATAAAGGATTATGGCTTTTCACAATATCTCCAAAGACTTGATTGATTGCTCTGAATTTGGAAATGGATCATGCCCTGAAGGATTCAGATCATCAGGTGTTCGAGGTGCAATGTATTTATCCATGACTGGAGCCATCTTCATCACCATCTTTGGGAATCTAGCCATAATCATTTCAATCTCCTATTTCAAACAGCTTCACACTCCAACCAACTTCCTGATCCTATCCATGGCTGTTGCAGACTTTTTTCTGGGATTCACCATTATGCCCTACAGCATGGTCAGATCTGTGGAGAACTGCTGGTACTTTGGAATCACTTTCTGCAAAGTCCACTATAGTTTTGATCTAATGCTTTGTTTAGTTTCCATCTTCCATCTTTGTTCCATTGCTGTTGATCGATTTTATGCTATCTGTTATCCACTGCATTATTCTAGCAAAATAACCATCTCTGTGATAAAGCGAATGGTAGCAGTTTGTTGGGCAGTACCAGCTGCCTTTGCTTTTGGGGTGGTTTTCTCAGAAGCATATGCTTCAGGAATAGAGGGCTATGAGATTTTAGTTGCATGCTCTAACTCCTGTCCGGTTATGTTTAATAAATTATGGGGAACAATTTTGTTTACACTTGGCTTCTTCATTCCTGGCTGTGTAATGATAGGAATTTATGTCAAAATTTTTGTAGTATCCAAAAAGCATGCACTTGTTATGAGCAACGTTCCTAAATATGCAAATGATGAAAAGCCAAATCAACTTTTGAAGAATAAAGATAGGAAGGCTGCTAAAACTCTGAGTATAGTCATGGGGGTCTTTCTAATATGTTGGCTTCCATGTTTCTTCACAGTCTTAATTGACCCATTTTTAAATTTCTCTACTCCTGCAATGTTGTTTGATGCTTTTACATGGTGTGGATATTTTAACTCTACCTGTAATCCCTTAATATATGGTTTTTTCTACCCATGGTTTCGAAAAGCATTTAGATATATCATATTAGGTAAACTATTCCAAACACACTTCTCTACTGCTAGTCTATTTCCTGAAAATCAATAATGTGTCAAGGTTATAACAAATTAATCCAGGGGTGATTTTCAGTTAAAAAAAAGAGAGCCTTGCTTGGTTGACTATTATGGTAACAAAATAAAAATGCCTTACTCATCCATCGTTATTGCAAATTGCTCTCATCTATTACTTTTCACTGATTATTTCCTTACAATACAGAGTGAATGATTATGTTTAAGTAAGCTATCTGTAGAAAATGTCAGTACACATCTGTCATAATTCAGTAAACATACATATTTGCAAAGGATTATCAATCTAAAAGGCCATTTGCAATGAGAAAATGATGAAGCACAGCAACACCTTCAACAAAAGATGGGATTAAGCAAAGGTGGCACAAGATGAAAAATTCATGGGAAGTTTTGCATGGAATATCTACATAGATGTGGACTTGGTAAATGGAAATTCAGCTAAACAGAAGTAAAAATTCTAGACAAAGAACTAAAACAACCTCCACTGTGATAACTGTAATTCCCTGAATTGTGATTACTTGCCTCTCTTTTAAATGTTTGGCATTAATTAAAATAGCTGATTTTGACACCTGTAGAAAATAAATAGGATTTAAAAACGCTACACTTTAGTAATAGGCTGCACAAAGGAAAAGCGATACCAATAGTCAAATTAATTATCTGAAAAAATATGTGCTATCACCTGGCTTACCAACATGTAGGCCCTACAGACATCAATACAGTTCCATACTGGCCCAAGGGTATGTCTAGACTACATGCCTCTGTCGTCAGAGGCATGTAGATTAGGCTACCAGGCATAGGAAAATGAAGTGGCGATTTAAATAATCACCGCTTCATTTAAATTTAAATGGCTGCTGCGCTGAGCTAATCAATCAGCTGTTTGCCGGCTTAGCACAGTAGTCTAGACGCTCCGCGGTCAACATCAAAGGCATTTGTCGACCTCCTTGGGATGCTTTGTGGGATAAGGTTTACCCCACAAAGCCATTTAAATTTAAATGAAGTGGCGATTATTTAAGTGCAATATAAGATCTACCTCAAACCCAAATACCCTTGCCCCTCTTCCTTCCTGCCTCTTCTTTGAGGCCTTGCCCTGTTTCACCTCTTCTCAGAGGCCTCACCCTGCTCACTCTTTCCCCCCTTCCTCCCCGAATCTCATTTGCTTTCACCAGACTCGGGTAAGGCTTTGAGATGCAGGCTCTGGTCTTGGATCAAAGAGTTTGGAGTGTGGGAGGGGCTCCAGGTTTAGCCCAGGGTGAGGGATTGGGGTCCTGGAGGGGTTTCAAGGTGCAAGCTCTGGGAAGGAGTTTGTGTGCAGGGGAACTCATGACTAGGCAGGAGGCTGGGTACAGAAAGAAGTTCAGGGGTGGTACAGGATTTTAGGAAGCGAGCTTTAGCTGGGCACCATTTAAATGAGACTGTTTCCAGGTGGTGGAGCAGTGGGGTTAAGGCAGGCTTCCTCCTGCCCTGGCCCTGCACCACACCTGAAAGCAGCTGGCATGTACAGCAATGGTTCCATGGTGCCATGTGCTGCCCCTCATCTACAGGCACTGAGCCCACAGCTTCTACTGGCCACGGCTCCCTGTTATTGATCAATAGGAGCTGCAGGAGTGGTGTTGGCAGGCAAGGACAGCGTGTGGAAACCCCCTGCTCTGCCTTTCTCAGGGGCTGCAGGGACATGCCAGCCACTTCCAGGAGCAGTAATTACAATAAGGATAATTAATCTAGCCATGACAGATTAGCTATTTTAGGACTAACTACTCAAAAAATTAAATTTAAGCGTAAGAGAGGAATGAAAAGTATGAAATGCACAGACCAGTAAAAAGCCCAAAGTAACAAACTTTGCAAGCTGTAAGAGATGTAACAACAATCCCCCACCTATATGTTGGGTTGGGAGATGAGAGTGAAAGACAGTGTGTGTGAGAATGACAGAGACACACACACTGTGTGAAAGTGACAGAGATTTACATTGCCAATCTCCCTCCAGCCCCTTCTCTCTGTGTGGAGATAACGTACAGAAGTGGGGGGAGGGGGAACACCCTGACATCAGTGCCCCTCTTCTCACTCCCCCACCCTGAATATGGGTGATCCTGTAGATCCAGTAGATTCCAATCTACTGGTTGGCTGCATAGCAAACGGGAGGGTCCGAAGGGGGCAGCTCCAAGGCAGAGGGCAGGAGCAGCATGACAGTGGGTGAAGGGGCAACTGAAGTGCCAGAGCTTGATGGATTCCTGACCAAACCAGTTAGTATCACCTGTCAGAGGCTCCAAGATCTACTGGTAGATCCCGGTCTACTGGTTGGTGACCACTGCTGTATTGGCTAGGCTAAAAATGTGTATCCTTTCCCCATTCAGCTGAAAATGTGACTAAAGTCAATTATTTCCCAGATGTCAAGTTCCCAAGAGAGGAGAGGAACTAATATGTAAATGTAAAAGTAAATAGACAGAAGTTCTTCCACTGCCCTCTGACTCATGTTTATAAAAATAGTTCATGAAATTGTCTGGAAACATCAGGATGGACTAGCAAAGACCAAAAGCAATTTTTAAAATAATTTTGCTTTATAGTGCTGTTTAAATTATATAATGAGAAAAAAAAACAAGCTGTATTAGTAGCCTTTAATATTCTGTTGTCTAGACAAAGTTGCCTTAGCTTATATGCCAAATGCTACTGAAAATGGTAATTAACAATTTTGTTATTGCCAAAGAGGCAGACACCTCGCCTGGGTGAGTGGTACTTTGAATCTGTGGGTGACTGATTTTGATGGGACTGCTCACATAGGAAAAGTTATCCACATGTTTACATATTTGTTTCATAGCTAACAATGAAACAAAACACATTTTCAGCTTATTTGTTCCTAATGAATTCTTATTTGATTCTCCATTAGATGATGCAATTAACCTGCATTAATTCTTATTTTCTGATTTATTTTACTCTACTTACTATAAAAGTCTGTATCAAAGTCAACTGAAGACTACATTACAGACAAAATGCACTTGATTTCCTGAATATGTTCCCCCTGGAAACCTTAGTGCACTAGGAAAACTTGATGTCATATTTTCATATAAAACTGTATTTCTGTATGTATGATCAAATTTGAGAACTCCTGGAAGGGCTGCTGGACGGAAATGCCAGGAGAGAGTTAACTAGCCCCCCACAATCATACAGCCCCAATAAAATGAATGTTTCCAATCATTGATAAACTACAAGATACTGCTTGTACTTTGGGATCATTTTCTGCAAAGTCCACAATAGTGTTGATCTGATTATCTGTTTAGTTTCCATCTAGCATCTTTGTTCCACTGCTGTTAAGAACATAAGAACGGCCATACTGGGTCAGCCCAAACGTCCATCTTGCCCAGTATCCTGTCTGCCAATACCAGATGCCCCAGAGGGAAGGATCACAATAGGTAATCCTCACATGATCCCTCCCCTGTCACCCATCTCCAGAGAAACAGAGGCTAGGGATACCATTCCTATCCATCCTGGCTAATAGCCATTGATGGATCTAATCTCCATGAATCTATCTAGCTCCTTTTTGAATCCTGTTAAAGTTCTAGCCTTCATTGCATCCTCTGGCAGCGGGTATGTCTACACTACAGCACCAATTCGAATGAACAATCTGAATGAGTTAATTCGAACTAAGCTAATTCGAATTAGTGCTTCTAGATCTAAAAACTAATTCAAATTAGTGTTTTGCTAATTCGAACTAGCATGTCCACATTGAGCGGACCCTGAACCGAAGTTAAGGATGGCTAGAACCAGTGCCGGCAGGGCATCAGGTTAGGACTTAGAGTGTGGAGATGCTGCCGAGGGCTAGCCGAGGGCTGTGCTAAAGGGACCGGACCCCCACCCCGGACAGACAGTTCTCAGGGTTCCCCGCTTGCTTGTCTACCTCGATGAGGGACAGCAAAGCAGTCCTGGCTTGGAGTGCCCTGAGCGCCCACACTCGGCACATCACAACACTTGGCCATCAGCCCGGCTGCACTTGCCACAGACTGCAATTCAGGGGGTCAATCGGGGGGCTGTCAGGATCCAGGAGGCCCTGCAGGAGAGCTTCCACCATGAGGAGCCCACAGAGCTACCCCAGTCCTCTCCATCAGGGGCTTGTGCCCCATTCCTCCCTAGCCTCCTTCCACTTACCCCTCCCTAGCCCCCCTTCCTGATGTAAAAAATAAAGGACATGTGTTCAAAAATAGAAACTCTCGTTATTTAACAAAACTGGAGGGAGGGGGGAATTAACCTCTGGGGAGATTGGGAAAAGGAGGTGGGAGAGGGGAGGAGAGAGGGTGGAAGAGGGGAGGAGGAAACCTGGGAGGAGGGAGCTGGAAGGGGGAAGCTAGAGGAAGAAGGAGGAGGGGAAGTATAAAACTATGGTATGCCATATCTTCAGTAATGTGTACAGATGTCTCCTCTCCACAAAAAAGATATTTTGGCATTGGAAAGAGTTATGAAAAGGGCAACTACAATGATCAGGAGTTTGGAAGAGGTCCCATATGAAGAGAAGCTAAAGAGACTGGGACTTTTCAGCTTATAAAAGAGAGACTAAGGGGGGATATGATAGAGGTCTATAAAAGCATGAGTGGTGTGGAGAGGGTGAATAAAGAAAAGTTCTTCATTATTTCCCATGATAGAAGGACTAGAGGACACCAAATGAAATGAATGGGTAGCAGGCTTCAAACTAATAAAAGAAAGTTCTTCTTCACACAGCACATAGTCAACCTGTGGAACTCCTTGCCACAGCAGGCTGTGAAGGCTAGAACTAGAACAGAGTTTAAAGAGAAGTTAGGGTATGTCTACACTACAAAGTTAGTTCGAACTAACGGACGTTAGTTCGAACTAACTTTAATAGGTGCTACACTAGCGCTCCGCTAGTTCGAATTTGAATCGAACTAGCGGAGCGCTTAGTTCGAACTAGGTAAACCTCATTTTACGAGGACTAACGCCTAGTTCGAACTAGCTAGTTCGAACTAAGGGCTGTGTAGCCCTTTAGTTCGAACTAGTGGGAGGCTAGCCCTCCCCAGGTTTCCCTGGTGGCCACTCTGGCCAACACCAGGGAAACTCTATGCCCCCCTCCCGGCCCCGGACCCTTTAAAGGGGCACGGGCTGGCTACGGTGCCCGTGCCAGGTGCAAGCCTGCCAGCACCCAGCTAGCAGACCCTGCACGTGGCACGGCACAGAGCCACCCACCCGATGCCCCCCACCCCACCCCCTCTTGCCGGGACCAGGCTGGCGGCTCCCGGGAGCTTGCCCTGGACCGCAAGAGGCGGGCACCTTCCTGGGCTAGTGCGGACATCGTGGACCTCGTCCACGATCTCCGCACTAGGCACAGGAAAGTGGCCGTCTAGGGCAGGAGAGCTGCCAGCCTGGCCACCCAGGACCAGGTGTGCATGAAAATCAAGGGGGTCCAGTGAGACCCCCGACACTGAGCCCTGAGCTTACAATGGCCGTACTGGGTCAGACCAAAGGTCCATCTAGCCCAGTAGCCTGTCTGCCAACAGCAGCCAACCCTAGGGACCCTGGAGGGGATGGACCGAAGACAATGACCAAGCCATTTGTCTCGTGCCATCCCTCTCCAGCCTTCCACAAACTTTGGGCAGGGACACCACTCCTACCCTCTGGCTAATAGGACTCCATGGACCCAACCTCCATGACTTGATCTCACTTCCCTTTAAACTCTGTTCTAGTTCTAGCCTTCACAGCCTCCTGCAGCAAGGAGTTCCACAGGTTAACTATTTGCTTTGTCAAGAACAACAACTTTCTCTTACTAGTTTCAAGCCTGCTACCCATTCCTTTCCTTTGGTGTCCTCTAGTCCTTCTTTATGGGAACTCAGGAAGAACTTTTATGAATGCACCCTCTCCACCCAACCCCTGCTTTTAGAGACCTCTATCCTGTCCCCCCTCCATCTCCTCTTTTCTAAGCTGAACAGTCCCAGTCTCTGTAGCCTTTCTTCATCTGGGACCTGTTCCCAACCCCTGATCATGTTAGTTGCCCTCCCCTCTCCCAGCCTTTCTCTTCCCCTCTCCCACCTCCTTTTCCCAGTCTCCCCCAGTTTTTTTTCAATAAAGACAGAGTCAATGTTGGAAGAAACATTATCTTTATTTTGTACATCAATAAGAAGGGGGGCTAAGGAAGGGTAAGTGGAAGGAGGTGAGGGAGGAATGGGGTACGAGCCCCCGATGGGGAGGACTGGGCTGGCTCTGCGGGCTTCTGGGGGTGGAAGCTCTCCTGCAGCCCCCCAATTACTCCCTCTCCCCAGATGGCAGCCTGCGGCAAGTGCAGCCGGGCTGATGGCCGAGTGGTGTGATGTGCCCAGTGTGGGCACTCAGGGCACTCCAAGCCAGAACTTCTTTGCAAGCGGGGCACCCCTTAGAACTGTGTGTCCGGGGTGGGGGTCGGGACCCTTTAAGCGCAGCCCTCGGCTAGCCTGAGACAGCATCTCCATGCTCTAAGTCCTCCTTTTATGCCCTGCCGGCACTGCTTCCGGCCATCCTTAAGCCCTGTTCAGAGTCCACTCAATGTGGACTTGCTAGTTCGAACTAGCAAAACGCTAGTTCGAACTAGTTTTTAGTTCTAGATGCGTTAGTTCGAACTAGCTTAGTTCGAATTAACTAAATCGAACTAAGTTAGTTCGAACTAGCGCTGTAGTGTAGACGTACCCTCAGATACATTCATGGAGGTTGGTCCCATGGAATGTTATTAGCCAGGGGGTAGGAACGGTGTCCCTGGCCTCTGTTTGTGGAAGGCTGGAGGTGGATGGCAGGAGATAAATCGCTTGGTCATTGTCTTTGGTCCATCCCCTCCGGGGTACCTGGTGCTGGCCACTGTCAGCAGACAGGCTACTAGGATAGATGCACCTTTGGTCTGACCCAGTACGGCCGTTCTTATGTCCTTATGTTCTAAGCTCAGGGCTCAGGGTCGGGGTCTCACTGGACCAACTTGATTTTCATGCACACCTGCTCCTGGGTTCGCATGTGGCCTTTGGTGGCCAGGCTGGCAGTTATCCTGCCCTAGATGGCTGCATTCCTGTGCCTAGTGTGGAGGTCGTGGATGTTGGAGGCCTCCCTCCAAACCTCGATGAGGTCTATGATCTCCACACTGGACCAGGCAGGCGCCCGCCTCTTGCGGACCCGGGCAGGCTTCTGGGAGCCGCCAGCCTGGTCCTGGGAAGAGGCGGAGGGCTGGGTGGCAGCAGGTGGCTGGCTCACGCTGTGCCAGGTGCAGGGTCTGCTGGCTGAGTGCTAGCAGGCTTGCAACTGGCACGAGCACTGTAGCCAGACCGTGCCCCTTTAAGGGCTCTGGGGCCGAGAGGGGGGCAGAAAAGATTCCCTGGTTTGGCCCAGAGTGGCTACCAGGGCAACCTGGGAAGGGCTAGCCTCCAACTATTTTGAATTAAGTGGCTACACAGCCCTTAATTCGAACTACTTAATTCGAACTAGGCGTTAGTCCTTGTAGAATGAGGTTTACCTAGTTCAAATTAAGCGCTCCGCTAGTTCGAATTAAATTTGAATTAAATTCGAACGAGCGGTTTGTATGTATAGATGCTATTAAAGTTAATTTGAACTAACGGCTGTTAGTTCAAATTAATTTTGTAGTGTAGACATACCCTCAAGGAGTTCCACAGGTTGTATATGTGCTGAGTGAAGAAAAACTTCCCTTTGTTTTAAACCTGCTGCCTATTAATTTCATTTGGTGACCCCTATTTCTTTTATTGTTTTACTTATTTACTTTTTCCATACCAGTCATGATTTTATAGACCTTTATCATATTCCCCCTTAGTCTCCTCTTTTCTAAGATGAAAAGTCCAAGTCTTTTTAATCTCTCTTCATATGGGTCCCATTCCAAACTCCTAATCATTTTGTTGCCCTTTTCTGAACATTTTCCAATGCCAATACCTTTTTTAAGATAAGGTGATCACATCTGTACAAAGTATTCAAGATGAGGGCATACCATGGTTTTATACAGAGGCAATAAAATATTTTCTGTTTTATTCTCTATCCCTTTTTTAATGACTCCTAATATTGTATTTGCTCTTTTGACTGCTGCTGAACACTGAGTGGATGTTTTCAGAGAAATGTCCACAATGACCCCTCGATCTCTCTCTTAAGTAATTGTAGCCAAATTAGTCTTCATCATATTGATTTGATTATAGACTGTTACCCACTTCATTATTTTAGCAAAATAACCATCTCTGTGATAAAGTGAGTTGGTTGGACAATGTCGACTGCTTTTGCATTTAGGGTGGTTTTCTCAGAAGCATATGTTTCAGGAGTAGAGGATTTTAGTAACATGCTCTAGTTCGCATCCTATTCTGTTCAACAAGTTATGGGGGTCAGTTTTGTTTACAATAGGTTTATTTGCTCCCAGCTCTGTCATGATAGAGATGTATGCAAAATTTTTTGTGATATCCAAAAAGCATACACATGGAATGAAAACTATTCAAACAAAGAAGTTAGAAGTCAGCTTTAAAAGAAACGGTCCCCATTATATTCATGGGAACATATACTACAGATGGAGATTTAAATTTGACGTTAAAGATGTAATATACTGAAGACAAATTGCATTCTGACCACTAAACTACAGGGTACCAGTTTTTTTATTTACTGTTTTGTGAAGAATTGCAGAATTAGCGAGTAGATAAAGGAGAACAGGAGTGTTAGGCACTCAAAATATAATTCCCATGAGGAACTGTGACAGCATTTCAGAAGATAAATATTTTGAATTTGGGATGAAATATTTTGGCTTTTTGCCACTCCATTTTTGGATGAGAAATTGAAAATTTCCATTGAAAACAGATGCCTCTTGCAAAAAAAAAAAAAAAGTGTTTAGCCAAAAAACAAATTATCCAGGCAAAAATAGTTTTGAGAGAACATTTTCAACCAGCTCTACTGGATGGAGAAAATGACAGTCCCTGCCCTGCAAAGCTTATAGGGTAAAAGACCTTCAATGGCTTTATAGTTAACATATTGAAGTAGAAGCAAAGTTCATCTTCCCATCTCCAGTGTAGCTATGAACTGAATCAAATAATCTCCTCTCTGAGTTCTTTGTGCACATTTTTTTTTTCATTTGCAGCAGTGGAATGAAGAGTTACAGAGGAAATGTGCTAAAGGAAAGGCACAATAGGAGACTTGCGAACTCCCTAGAGACAGCTACAGGCCAACTTTGCTCTATATATACTAGCAGCAACCCAATTAATTGGATAAGAAACGAGGAAAAATTTCAAATACATTTTCACTGAACATTGCCACAAAGAAAAAAACCCAATCAAATGTGCTTTGCAATTTAATAAGAAAAAGAAGATTTATACGCACTTTTCAGGTAAGCTCTAAAACTGTTCATTGACTTGAATCAGAAGATTTTCAAACTGAAATTCAAGACTAGAAACAAAAGCAAAAATCCCAGCCAAAAGATGTTTCCTATAAAGCGATAAAGTGTGGAGAGAGCAGCTAAAAAAATCCTCTACACCAGTGTAAAGATGTAACAAGTGCATTTTGTAAAGGACTAGAAGAACTGAAATTAATTTTATTTTCAGCTCTCAATAGTGGATTGACTGTAATGACAAAAAGTTTTCTAGTGATTTTTTCAGAGGAAATAGTCGTCTCTGTATCATAAAGATAACTTGATCACTATGCTGAATAAAGAAGTCAATTGAATCTTAAAATGTAGAGCAAGATTATTCAGAAACTGATTAGAGAAGCAGATCTGGATCATCTTCAATAGTTTATGCTATGCCAGATACAGATAAAACATCTGTAAATGGGATATCAGTGAGCTGACACTTACCAATGTGTGGGCTGGGCTAGATATTTAGTTTTTGTGAGACTGAAGTCTGTTACTGTGCGCACACTGTGCTTTTTCTTACGCATGTTAATATCATATATCCTTTCTAAGTACAAAAGGAAGTCTATAAACAAAGATCCTTCCCTGAAAACATTCTAGTCATTTGTGCATAGACCTAATGAGTTCACTGGTGCTCCTGAGAATAAAGTTATAAACATGCTTAAATGCTTGTAGGAATAAAATGTATTAGACATTAGCTCTAATATTGATTCAATTCAAAGTCAATGTTAAAATTCTCAACTTTAATGGCATAAAGTTTTGGCCTACAATAGACTTTCTATATCTTTGATGTAATAGAGAGGAGAAAGATCACATAATGCTAATCATACACAGGGCATAAGTGGCTTTGGGGGGCATTCATATTTGAGGATTATTTATATAAGATAAAGAACCCTGCAATCAATCACTCTACATTTTCATATCAGCCTGGCATAAATCTTGTAAACCTGCAATGTGTTTAAAGTGGCAAATGTTTATATTTTTATCATGCAGCTGAGTTTCAAACAGATTTTTTTAAAAGTAGGTCAGAATGCATTAATGTACTCTGTGGTACAGAAGTAACTTTATATGAACCTGAAAACCAGGTAGAAAGAAAACAATGCAGGACTTAGGTGGGGGACAATGATTTATAGAATTGGAAAGAACAAAAAAAATGGGATTTACAGATGGAGCAGTTGATTTGACTAAAATCTGTTTTCTGTTGAAGACTTAGTCCCAAAAGTATTCATAATTAAAACACCTAATTACATTTGGGGACCTTGTATCCGAAGAAACTCCCAACAACTTGCATCCTGTGGTTTATGTCTCTAGAAACCGTGAATACCATCCCCTATTTTACTACTATGAAATAATGTTAACTAAATGCCCAAACTCTAATAACATACACATGTGTTTGAACAGTTATGTATGTGTGTGTGTGCATCCACACAGTAGCATATAAAAATCATCTTCTCAGACCACATTCAAACTTTAATTCTATCATATACCAAGAACTGTGTACCAGTTTCCAGGCATAAGGAATAGCATTCAGATGAGAGTGAGATTTTTATGTGAGAAACATACTTTTTCTTCTTGCATGTTTACATTAGTAAAAGCAAACACTGGATCAAATTAAAAAAACAGAAGTCTTAAATATCAATTTTTCATAATGAAGGGTTAATACAATTTACTAAACTTGTGTCATCTTACCTGTTTTTCAGATCATTCAGTATTATGAGGCACACCTGAGTGATTCCTTAGCACTAATCTATTGTTTTTCTTGTAATTCTAGTTATGTGTATGTTGAGAGTACGCACCTCAGAAGATTAATATCACAGACAGAAACTTGCCGGAAGGTATGCACTCAGTGACCTATCAGAACACATGCTAAAATGAGGAAGGTGTCAGTGAGTTTTTGACACTATTCCACAATGAAGTCTGGACAGCTTCACAAAGTACTGAATGTTAAACTCATTATAGTATCAACCAGTTTGGATTTTCTGATGTCTCTCCTGAAAGTATGGACAGTGCAGGTGCAGGAACAAAGATGTCTGACATGATGCATGGTGATATGCATTCATTGTGGATTAGCTAGTGGGCCAATGTAGCCCATGTCCTGGCCAATTGGAGGACCCAGGAAAAATGGGCACTCCTGTGCCCAGATCCACTCGGCCTACCCAGTGCTCCTTCCAGAGAGGTGGGTCATTGGCTTGGAGGATTGCTCTGCTCTGCCCATGTGCCCAGTACTCCTGCCAGGCAATGTGGGAAGTCTCTGCACCCAACCCTCACTTCCTGACAGGAACCCAGGTGGGTGGAATAGTGCAAGCTCCTATATCCTAACCCCATCTCCCAGGCAAGAGCATGAGGGGGAGGGAACACAGTGGAAGGGGTAGAGTGGGGGAGGGGCTGCCACTTGCTCTTGCTCAAGGCTCCTCAAAATTGTAATCTGCCTCTGACTGCAATACAGGGGAGTTTTGCACATTTGAAACGTTCATTGTGCAAACCTCTTATCATAGTGCTTATAGTGTTAAATATAAATTCCATAGCAAAAATATCCAATATTCCTAACTGGTTTTGAGCACTTTGAGATTAAAAAGTATTTGATAACTAGCCAATTAGCCCATCATAAGACGGGATTTTCAGGTCTCTCCTCCACGTTGGTCTTCTCTCCTGAGCCTCCGGACTCTCGCTCCATGTCTCTCTCTCTCCTCCTCCTACTGCCTCCCCTTCTCTCTCTCTCAGCTCTCCTCTGCCTCCTTCCTCTTTCTCTGTCTCTCTCTTTCACTTCTCCTCCCCCTCCTGCTCTCACTCGTGGGACCGCGGAGCCCAGATGGCCATTTGGGCTATGCACTCCCCATGCTGCATGGGTGGTGCGGAGCCCAAACAGTCACTTGCGCCACTTGCTCCCACATGGGTGAGTGGCGTAGAAGTCAGCTGAACGCTGCGGCGGGAGGCAAAGGGGAATGGGGCAGTGACATTCATGGCCAGGAGGCGGGGCCTGGAGCTGCTATCACGCTGCACGTCACCACCACCCCCTTCGCCTCCCACCGTATTGCTCGGCTGATTTCTGCGCCACTCAGCCAGGCTGCCGTGGGGGAGCAAGTGGTGCAAGCGGCCGTTTGGGCCCCGCACTCCCCATGCAGCATGGGCCACTCAGCGGGAACACCCAGCATTTCAGCAACAGTGCCACCTAGAGGAAATAGCAGCATTTCAGGCAACAGTTCCCCCAGAGGGGGAGCAGCATTTCAAGCAATAGCGCCCCCCAGAAGGAACAGCCAGCATTTCGGCGTTACAGACTCTCAGACACTGGGGGTATGTCTACACTACCACCCTAGTTCGAACTAGGGTGGTAATGTAGGCAACCAGAGTTGCAAATGAAGCCCAGGATTTGAATTTCCTGGGCTTCATTTGCATATTGCCAGGCGCTGCCATTTTTAAATGTCCGCTAGTGCGGACTCCGTGCCCCGCGGCTACACACGGCACAGACTAGGTAGTTCGGATTAGACTTCCTATTCCGAACTACCGTTACTCCTCGTGATGATACAGTGCACTTTTCTGATGCATTGGGCGAAATTCTGCTACTTTTTGTACTACTGTCATTCTGAAGCACACTGCATTACATGGGAATTATTATTAAACTAAAAGCAAACTCATGTGCATTTTTAAAGTGTCAGTTGCTAATCAACGAATCTGAAACACAGATCTGCAGATGCTGATATTGTTCATGTCTCTTTGTTTATTCATTTTTTTAATTTCCCACAGAACTGGCTGTACTTGGATCCTTTCAAAACCATTCCTTTTCATAATATTGATTCATGAATTCATCCACCCTCTGGAGTCCACAGAACGTGCAGTACTGCTTTGACTTTGTTAACAATTCATGTGCTAGGAATGTAAGGTCTACAATCAGTCTTTGGGCTATGTACATCTTCATGGTGGGAGCGACAGTGCTCACAATGAGTGGTAACATGCTTGTGATCATTTCCATCGCTCATTTCAGACAGCTTCACTCTCCAACCAACTTCCTGATCTGCTCCTTGGCAACTACTGACTTTTTGCTTAGCTTCACGGTGATGCCCTACAGCATGGTCAGGTCTGTTGAGTCCTGCTGGTATTTTGGAGACCTCTTCTGCAAACTCCATACTTCTTTTGATATAATGCTCTGTACCACCTCGATTTTCCACTTGTGTTTTATCTCCGTTGACCGTTACTACGCGGTTTGTGACCCACTGAATTATGTCACCAAAATAACTGTCCCGGTGATAGTCCTCTTTTTATTTATTAGCTGGGCTGTCCCTTTCTTATTTGCATTTGGCCTAGTTTTCTCAGAGTTGAATATTGATGGCATTGAAGAATATGTGACTTCTACTGACTGCAACGGTTTGTGTACATTGATATTTAACAAACTGTGGGGAGTGATGGCTTCTTTTATAACCTTCTTTTTCCCAGGAACAGTGATGGTGAGTGTCTATTTCCACATATTTCGAGTGGCAAGAAAACATGCAAGACAAATTGCTAACATCTCCAGTGCAATAAAATGTGTCTCTGAAATGAAAAACAAACGCTCTACAAAAAAAGAGAGCAAAGCAACTAAAACTTTAAGTATTGTCATGGGGGTGTTTGTGTTGTGTTGGATGCCTTTCTTTAGCCTTACAATAGCTGATCCTTTTATTAACTTCTCAACACCTGAAGACTTGTACAATGCCTTCCTCTGGCTGGGATACTTCAATTCTACATGTAATCCAATCATTTATGGCTTATTTTATTCTTGGTTTCGCAATGCATTTAAAATTATTGTGACTGGTAGGATCTTCAGACCAGATTCTTCTACTCTTAATTTGTTTCCTACAAATACTTAATTAACCAGGTAGGGTTTTAAGAATGTATTTGCGTTAACAGATGCCTCTGTTACTTCCGGAGATCTTTTAGAATAATTCACATAGGGCCCTATATATTGAAAATATTGCAGGGAATGTGCACCTGTTTTTGGTGAAACTCATGGTGTCTAGATAGTAGGAAAAGAGAACAGTCTGGCAAAGTATAGTACTTTCTATCTATCTATCTATCTATCTATCTATCTATCTATCTATCTATCTATCTATCTATCTATCATAGAGTCATAGAATCATAGAGCTGGAAGAGACCTCTGGAGGTTATCAAGACCAGCCCCCTGCCAAAGGCAGGACCAATCCCAACTGAAACAACCCAGCCAGGGTTCTGTCAAGCAGAGACTTAAAGACCTCTAGGAATGGAGATTCCACCACCTCCCTAGGTAACCCATTTCAGTTCTTCACCACCCTCCTAGGCTATGTCTAGACTAAAAGCCTCTTTCAGAAGAGGCTTTTTCAAAAGAATCTTTCAAAAAAGCCTCTTTCGAAAGAGAGTGTCTAGACTGCAACCATTTCTTTCGAAAAATCACGCTGCTTTTTCGAAAGAGAGCACCAAGGGAGTCTGGATGCTCTCTTTCAAAAGAGTGCTTTTGAAAAAAGGCATTTTTCCTTGTAAAATGAGGTTTACTGCCGTCAAAAAAACCACTGCATTCTTTCAATTTAATTTCGAAAGAACGTGGCAGCAGTCTAGACGCAGAGGAAGTTTTTTCAAAAAAAGTCCACTTTTTTCGAAAAAACTCTGTAGTCTTGACACACCCCTCGTGAAATAGTTTTTCCTGATATCTAACCTAGACCTCTCCCACTATAACTTGAGACCATTGCCATCTGCCATCCGTCACTACTGTGAACAGCCTTTCTCCATCTTCTTTGGAACCTCCCTTCAGGAAGTTGAAGGCTTCTATCAAATCCCACCTCACTTTTCTGCAGACTACACAATCCCAAATCCCTCAGTCTCTCCTCATATGTCATGTGTTCCAGCCCCCTCATCATTTTGGTCGCCCTCCGCTGGACCCTCCTCTCCAATGCATCCACATTCTTTCTAAAGTGGGGGGCCCAGAACTGGACACAATACTCCAGATGTGGCCTCACCAGTCGAATAATGGGGAATAATCACTTCTCTGGATCTGCTGGTAATGCTCCTTCTAATGCACCCTCATATGCCATTAGCCCTCTTGGCTACAAGGGCACACTGGTGACTCATATCCAGCTTCTCATCCACTGTAATCACCAGGTCCTTTTCTGCAGAACTGTTACTTAGCCATTCGGTCCCCAGCCTGTAACAATGTTTGGGATTCTTCTGTCCCAAGTGCAGGACTCTACACTTGTCCTTGTTGAACCTCATCAGATTTCTTTTGGCCCAATCCAGCCATACTCAGCCATCATTTTGTCAATTAAACAACAGTATAATTTCTGTCCAACTACCACTTTGAGTCTCCAAAAGCGACGAGGAGTCCTGTGGCACCTTATAGACTAACTGAAGTGTAGGAGCATAAGCTTTCGTGGGCAAAGACCCACTTCGTCAGATACTGTGTTTGAGTCTCCAGACACAGTATTTAAGCACTAATTTGTTACTTAGTTGCCTATACTGATAATGGACTCCCCAAAACTGTGGGTCTGCCCAAAGCTTGCTCCAACTGAGAGTATCTTTCTCTCATACTCAATGAATACGGGTAACAAAACTAATCCCAAAATGTTTTCTCTGGCTGAATAACTGATTGTTACCTACATACAAGCTATCCAAGCCAATCTCATAGGCACCAGTCAGTAAGCAATTAAAGTCTGTAGTGGGAATGTGAATTAATTCAATTCTTCATTTGGGCTGGAGCTGCTGAGAAACCACCTCTGTCCCGGCACTACCACTGTAGCTAAGATCAGCTGAAAACTTCAGCAGTCCTGACGAATATGTGAGAGCTTTGAGGGTACTAGGGGATATTATGTAAGGGCAAACTATGACTGAGTTAAAAAGATAACCAGATAAGTTCCTTGGAGGGATGGAGGGAATAGATCCATCATTACTTATTAGCCAGGATAGGTAGGGATGAAACACTGTACTTGGAGGGTCCCTGGCCTTTGTTTGCTAGAAGCTGGGGGTGGACAAAAGGGGATGAATCACTTTAGGATTGCCTGTTCTCTTCATTACCTCTGAAGCACCTGGCATTGACCACTGTTGGAAGACTAAATTCTTGGCTAAATAGACCATTAGTCTGACCCTCAGGGCATTTCTGAAGGATGGCAGATGGCGGGTTCCTAAATGTGTTCTTTTTCACAGTCCAGTCTAAAGTCCCACTGTTTATGCTGACTCTTAAAAAAGGGACAAAGATCTCTTGTGGTGAAGGGCTAGTGATTGTTCATACCTGTCATACTAATTTTGTGCTGCTTGTGGAACTATGGACCTTCACCCAGTGACAACAATGAAAAGATGAAGTTTAAAAAATGGAAATAAATAAAAAAGCTGATAAAATGTCTTAAATTTAAGCGATATCGTGGAAATTGCAGATCCCCGCTTTCCGGGCAATTTTATCAACCACCGAGTTGACAGCAGGAGGCCTGGGTGATTTACAGGCAGGAATCCCACTTTCAACCCCGCATAGCTGGTGGCTGGGACTCTTGCTGGTAGCTCTACACTGGAATGTAAGTGTCTCAAAATGTCTGGTTATCAAAAATGATCATGCATAATATATTTGAGTGTTTATATTGTCCTGTGTCCTTTTCTCAACTTGTCCTCATCTTTTTCTCCATGACTGCAAGTCAACACCACAACATTCCATTTTGTTGCATTTTCTTTCCATTTGTGGCCAAGGAGTTTTGTCATGGGATTGGCCCAGTGTGTTTTCACTCTGCTCAGTGGTCACTTGTCATCTCTGGAAATCCAGTCACTGAGGTGGCTTGTCCACCTATTATCTTGCCTATGGGCTACATGACCATAACTGCCTTACATTGTACATTGCCTGCACTATTTCAGTCCCCTTTAATCTCCTCATTCGGTATGTGATCACAGAGTGATAACTTACACATTCGTATATTGAGTGCGAGTTACACAAACACATTGAGTGTTTATATTGTTCCAGCATTTTTGCTAAAACAAATAGGTTTTCCCTGGCTTCTCTAAATTACTGCAATTAATAAATGTCCATTATTATTTTCCCAAGATTTTCCATGTCTCATCTGTGGCTCATCTGCAATTATTTGACAACAATGCCATAATTCAAGTAGGGCCTTTCTTTTATTACTATACATCTATATATCTGCCCACCAGTATATATCTGTGATAGTATTTGTTATTTCTTTTGGAGGGTTGATAGATACTAGACGAGTCTTAACCAGAAACTTAATTCCCCTTTCTGATGCTTGGACTCACTCTTTTATGTGTCATGTACATTACTGTAGCTAAGAATCAAACATGGATACTAATTCAAAAGCAGCTGCTCTATTATGTGAGTATGGGATCCTTTCTTAGCTGAGCCAGTAGGACTTACAGTAGCTTTGTCTCAGTTCAAAACTATTCTACAAACTTAAGATTGTGCTTTCATATTCACCATTCTATGTGGCTAGAAATCACCAGTCTATTCCTGTGCCAGTGCTGACGTTGTTAGCAATTGAAGGAAATGGAGATATCTCAAAAGGTTGGTAATGAGCCATGAAGCTCCTCAGCTTTCAAAACCAGCCCACTTTGGTAAAGCTGCTAACATCCAATGGCTTGTTCAGCAGATTATATGAAAAGTGTTGCACTTTCCAATTTTTCTGAAAATGGCAATGAAGACACAATCAGTCTTAAACTTGGCTTAAATGCACTAAATAAATATTCAGGGCAAAATCATTTACTTGACACAGGTTGTTGGGTGAAGCAAAGATGGTGTCACCTACTTTTCTAAGCCTGTACTGCCCAGGGCCATAAACTGGCATAGTGCAAGTCAGAAGAGCTGATAGAAAGGTCCTATGGCACAGCCCCCCACCAAAATATCCCCAAGTTATTTCTTCACAGTGATATTAAGCCAGTGGAAGACTGGACATAATGGAGTCTGCCCTCTCAACTACTGCACCCTCTCTTTCCTTATGCTGGACACTGTGGCTGTGTCCAGACTCAGGGGTTTTTTCGGGAAAAGTAGCCTTTTCCCGAAAAAACTTCCCCTGCGACCAGACTCAAGCCGCGTTCTTTCGAAATTATTTCGAAAGAACGCGGCTTTTCTTTCGATGGCGGTAAACCTCGTTTCACGAGGAAGAACGCCTTCTTTCGAAAGTTCCTCTTTCGAAAGAAGGCATTCTTCAATGTAAATAGGGCTTCCTCGAAAGAGAGCATCCAGACTCGCTGGGTGCTCTCTTTCGAAAAAGCGGATTGCTCTTTCGAAAGATCCGCCTGCAGTCTAGACGCGATCTTTCGAAAGAGGCTCTTTCGAAAGATGCTTTCGAAAGAGCCTCTTTCGAAAGAAGCCTGCAGTCTAGACATAGCCTGTGGGGTGGAGGCAGTTGATGCATGAGGCCAACGCAAAATGCCTTTCTCAAAAGGGAACTCTGGGCTGGCCATTTCCAGAGGCCTTAAGGTACTTTCTACCGTTCACACTTGTGGAGGCCAAAGCAGATGGGGCAAGCTGGTTTTTCAGTTTTTGGTATTCAGGATCTCTACCACTTTGCCCTTTGTGTGCTGTGCCATACTGCATGGGAATGGCTTCTTTACCCCCACATCAAAAGTGACTTTTTAAATTGATGTAAGTGTTTAGTTAAGCCAAGGTGTGTGATTTCACAGGTGCTTAAACACTGTCTTAAAAATGCTGAACACTGAGCTGGACTCCAGCCAGAACTCAGAAAATAGACCTGTGGAAGCTGCTTTTCTGTGAGGTTTCCCATGTGAGATTCATGTTGTCTCAGCTGCAAAATGCAGCAAAACAGCAAAGGGAATGAGTGAGCTCTGGGGAGAGGCTATAACAGGTGTCTTATTAATGATCTTTTTGCAGAGTTTTCATGATCTTAAACAGCCCTAATTAATGTGATTCTTTTTAAGAACTTTTTTGGCAAAACCTGTTTCATCAGATAGATGTTAACTTGTGACTCCTAAATAATTGGCAGAATATGTGCTTTGTTATTATACAAAGGCCTTGAGCCCCATGAATTAATTGCCTGAAAAAGAAAGAGAGCTCTGCATGATAATTTCTCTTCCATACCTTTTGTATTTCCTCTGCTGGTCAGAATTCCGCAGCATTTCTCTACCTGGTTGCATCCATAGCTGATGTAGCAGCTAACAGGCAATGCCAGTGAACTGCTATCTCCTCCGTTCCCTGCTTGGAGACTGGTTTTTAAAATAGCACTGTTTAAACATACACAACTTAATTATCAACAGAGGGTGTATTAAAAGTGATGGGAAAAAATGCCTGTGGATGCAGTGAATTTGCAACTCCTCCTCCCCCCATTTACTTAAGTGGATGGTTGCAGACAGATTAGTTGACGGCATGTCCATAGACATGTTATTGCAAAAACTGTGTGATGTTCTGTTAGGTATTTGGCAGGTGCATGTACATTTTATGGCTGCAACAACTAAGTCACTCTTTGCAAAACTGACGCAAAATGGTCCATATAGACTGCACTGGAAATCAGAAGCCACTGTTAATTCAATCAAATAAAAGATATGGGCAATAAGCTCATATTTCACACTGTGTGCTTTTTTTATTAAGCTAAGCTAAGAAGTCATCAATTTCTGTCCACAATTCAAAAAAATAAGAATATTCAGGACGGCCCAAAAGCAGATGCTTATGGGCTGTCCTGAATAGAGATGTACTTAAAAAAGGACTGAAGTTTTTTCCTCAGTTGGCGTGTCTATGATACTCCCTATTTCTATCAAGAGTGACATTCAACCTCGTTTCATTCATTCACCATCTATTGTTCCTTTGTTTTAAAATGGAAACTACTGCAGCATTAGAACAA
This sequence comes from Pelodiscus sinensis, assembly GCF_049634645.1. NCBI lineage: Eukaryota > Metazoa > Chordata > Testudines > Trionychidae > Pelodiscus > Pelodiscus sinensis. The sequence goes on along the minus strand of NC_134713.1, from coordinate 94,591,402 downwards.
CCCGCTCTGATTCCAGAGGGGGGAAATGAAAAGATTCCATCCATGTCTACTCCATACATCAGTAGAAAGTAAAAAATATTACCTCTATCTCACACATGCAGGTTGCCAATAGCGTGATCATCAAATTTAGTAAGCAGACAAAACTTCAAATAAGCAAAAGAATGCAGTGGACATGGTCTCTGAGTGATCAGAGAGACACACAGTGGGCCACACTGAAGTATAGAATGGACTCAAATCAAAACTCATCTGGGAAACATTATGAACAAAAAGGTTTATCTATTTTCCTTTGTTGTTTGGATGCTGGAGGTTATACAGATTACTTTATATCACTTGTAAAGTGAGAACAGGACTCTACATATTACTTTAAAATATATTCATCAGAGCCTTTGGTTTCTTGCAAACTTTACCACTCAGAAGGGACAGTTACCCTACTCATTGCCTCCAGTCTCTTGCCTTGAATTTTGAGCTTCCACCATGGTCTTCTTAATTACCTCAGGTATATCTACACTACACAGAAGATTGAAGCTGCCGCAGTCGATCTTCCAGAGTTTGAATTAGTGGGTCTAGTGAAGACAGCTAATTCAAACTGAGAGGAGTGCTTTAATCAGTGCTGGTAACCCTGCTTCCATGAGGAGTGAGGGAAATCAAAGGGAGAGTTTTCTCGACTTCAATTTCCTGCAGTGTGGACAGCACCAAAAGTCAAATTAAGCTCCTTCGATTTCACCTAAGCAATCAATGTAACTGAAGCTGTGTATCTCAATTCAACTTTGTCCCCTAGTGTAGACATACCCAATTGCGTCTTCTTCCCTGGAACCATTTCCTCTCCTTCACAGACTCAATTTGTGGGTATTTGAGAAGTAGCCTTGCAATGGAGTAGTGTTAGAGTAGGAAGGTTCTCGAGAACTGCAGATGCCATTACACATTATGATCTGTGAAGCAGTCCCGGAAGCACTTAGATACAGCATCACAAAACGTTACATGTTAGAGTCACTGTGCTGATGGAGGAACTGGGCAAGCTGTCATTAAAACACACAGACACTGCCATACATGAATTTGGCCTGGTATTGCTGTTACGTCCTGGTTTCATCTGAATAGTTAATCATGTGACTTTATATCTTTTTTTCCCTAGGCTCATCAGGGGTTTTGTGTGTTCCAGTTGTGATTCTTATTGTGCCCAATGCCCTTAAATTGGCAGTTGTGGAGTAGTTGGTCAATATGGGCACGTCTACACAGCAGTGTTATTTCAGAATAACATAGTTCACATCTACACTACAAGCAGTTATTTTGCCATAATGTCAAAATAATGTTGAGCTGGAGGACTTCTTACTCTGACTCTTGTAACCCTCATTTTACCAGGACTAAGGGAAGTTGGAGGAAGAGTGCTTTTACTCGGACTTCCTGCTGTGTAGACAGCACCAAAAGCCGAAATAAGCTATTTCAACCTAAGCTATGCAATTGATGTAGCTCAAGTTGTGTAGCTTATTTTTGGCTTTAGCCCTGCTGTGTCGACGTGCCCTATATGATATTAAACGATGAAAATACAGTCCTCCAATCAATGCTGAGTATGTAGGTAGGTGTTTACTATCAAATGTTTTCTCCCATGTGCCTATGTGGCCTGGTCAGATCAACAGTGCATGACTGCATTGTGTAGGATGTCTCCCCTTCACATACCATGTGGCATTTCCTGCCAACTGCCAGATCACTCATTTCCTTCTTTTCCATTGTGATCTGGTATCAAGCTGGAGTGTCAGGAACTCAGCTGCATTCACACTTGTTCACTTAACAACCCAGTGAGCTTAGCTATGCCCAATAAACTCTTACTAGGAACATGTATACACTACCCACCCAATCAACTGGCAGCAACCAATCCAGTAGGAGTTAATTTATCCTGGCTGCTGAGCATTCTCCAGTTAGCTCCAGTACTCCCCTTGCATGAGAAGTGTAGATTAGTCAATGGGAGAGCTTCAGAGGTCAACTCACTGCAGTGAAGATACTGTGATAAATAGATCTAAGTATGTTGACTTCACATGGCTGAAGTTGCATAACTTAGATTGATGGCCTTCAGAAGTATAGACCAGGCCTAAGCAACTGTATTCCCTAGCTGATCAGAGAGGCCAACTATTTAACCCTGCAGTAATGGGTAGCACAGTGGTGGCTCATTGTGGCTGCAGTTGGGTCAGACTTGCTTCTTGTCCAGCCCTTGTTCCAACTTGTGCCTGTTTCTGCTTCAGTTCTAATCCCTGCCTGTCTATGAACTTCTGAACCCTGGCTTGATTCTGGACCCAGCCTTCATTTCTACAGCTGATTCTGCTCTGACCCCTAGGTCACACTGCCCACACTTCAGGGTAGGCCAGATTTTGTTTTGAACTTCTTTGGCTATAGAGGGGTTTCTTCTCAGCTAGCCTTTGTCCTACATGAGACATAGGAGATCTTAACAGTGCCCTGCTTCCAATGAACATAACTTTTGTGGGATGGTAAACATAGAAGTACCTTTGCTTTGGGGGAAGGGGAATACTCAGATTTAATTAAATTAAGTGTGCTATTCTCTTCTATATGTAAACACTGCAGATCTGCCCCATTTTTCCAATCACTGAATATCAAGACACAGATCTTGCTGATGTTAATGGTCCAAAAGCAATCTCAAAACATTTCCCTGATTCTCTTCCACCTTCAGTGAGTCTATCTTTTTTCTTGATGTCTAACTCTTGCCCTGCCTGTGCCAGCAGTGACCGGTGTTGTCTGCCACTCTAATGATTATTGGTCACACACATTTTCTATTTGTTAACCTTCCTTATTCTGACATATTATAACTAAAAGATGTAAGTCGCAAATAACTGTAGATTTATACAATGCCTGCTCATGACAAAGATATATCATTTTTACCTGTAAATACCTATGTACTGTTTGTACGATATTTTGTTTCACAGTATGAACTGTTCTGGACTGGTGTTTTATATAGTCTGCTAGAGTACACACAGAACATAGCATAGGCTTTCCACAATATATCCAGGCTAAAAGAAAATTAAAGAACACCCAAACAATCTAAATACCTTGGGTACGAATCCTTGGCTGAAAATCTCACAAGAAGTTTATCTTTGTAGATAATGTGTTTCTTACTGTTCTGAGTTCTAATTCAGAGGAACAACTTAAGCATTTGTTTAACTCCGTAGAATGTAACCACGTGTTTAAAGTGATGTACAGGCTTCAGTGCTTTGATAGGGATGGTCCCCTGAAGTGAGTCCTTGCCTAAAGGTAGGGATAGAGTGAGAACAGTTTGCATGAGGCAGTTCATTACTTGTATGTCTAATCATGGCTCAAATTTGGAAATGTAGAGAAATATGGTGAGAACAAATATTTAAGATCCTTGACAATGTTTAGGGGACTAAAATTGTCAAAGGTGAGGGTACAAGTGGAAAAAGGGGTATAAGATACTTAACAAATCTGAAGTAGAGTTTGAACTTTCAAAAAAGAGGACACACCTGAGAGGGAGTGTGTCTCTATCAGTATCTACCAACTCATGTTGTATTAATGTGTTATATACTATACACTACGCAGCGCCAAATTTCAAAATAACACGCTATTTCAAAACATTCCTTATCTCTCATGCAACGAGGTTTACTGAGATGGTGAAATAGCGCACCTGTTATTTCAAAAAATATTTTGAAATAAGAGGCGGCTTGTGTAGGCGTGGGGTAGCTATTTTGGGATACCGCTGGAATCCCGAAATAACCGTGCAGTGTAGACATACCCTGAATGTGTTTGGATTCCTTTTCTTTTATCAGACATCTCCCTATTTTAGATATCATTAAAGTAGAGCCATTTTTCATTTTTCTCAATTCACACTTAATTTTTATAATTAAAAATCTACATTTCAGTAGAAAATAGAGAGCTCGGATAGGAATGGCGCAGGAAAATAACAGTTTTTCCCAAAGAAAGTATCACTGAAAATGAAAAATCATTCAGTTTGGTTGGAATGTATGTTGGGTTACACCACTGCAATGCCTCCTAGGAGCTCTGTAGTACAAGTGCCTCAGGCCCCACTTTCCTCTAAAGGCACCGATCTTGCTTAACCTATATCTTCTGGTATGCGTCACTATCTCTGCCTAGGCTGAGTGGAGGTTATAAAGCATGAGATTTCTAAGGCCATGGTGCATTATAGGAGAGGAACTGGTATGGAATATGTAGAGAGGAGAACCCAAGTGTCAGGTGTCCAAGTTACAAGTCCTGTGAGGCACTCTGGCAGGATTTCATAAGAGAAATATTTGGGGTTTGGGATTAAATATTTTGGCTTGTCACGACATTGTTTTTGGATGAGAAATTGAAAATTTACATTGAAAACAAATATTAATTGAAAAAACCGCACACACGCTTAAGCCAAAAACTGAATTTTCCAATAAAACCAGTTTTGTAGAACACTTTCAATCAGTTCTATTGGGCAGAGTTAATGACAGTCCCTGTACCAGAACACTTACAAGCTAAAAGACCTTCTATGGCTTTATAGTTAGCATACTGTTGTGGAGGCAATTCATTCTCCTATTTCCTGTGTGACTGTGAACCAAATCAAATAATCTCCTCACTGGGTTGTTTATGTATAAATGTTTTCAGTTGCAGCAGCAGAATGAAGAGTTACAGAGGAAATCTGTCAGAGAAAAGTCATGATAGGAGACTTATGAATTCACCAGAGACAGCTACAGGTCTTTTTTTTTTTCTTCTGTATATATACTGGCACCAACCCAGTTAATCTGCTAAGAAAACAGGAAAAAAGTCAGATACATTCTTATTGAACATTGTCACAAAGGAGTCATATGGAGCAAAAAACAAAAAAAATCAAATAAGTGTTGTAATTTAACGAGAAAAAGATTTACACACATTTCATAGGTAAGCTACAATACTGTTCATTGGTTGGATCAGAAGATTTTCTAACTGAAATTAAAGCCTAGAAACAAGAGTCAAAAGTCTCAGCAAAAAATGTTGTCCATGAAGAAATAAACTGTAGAGAAATCTCAGGTAAAATATCTTTTACTCCCATGTTATGATGTAACCAACTGCGTTTTGCAAAGTACTGTAAGAATTACAATTTATTTGATTTTCCAGTCTGAATAGTGGAATGATTCTATGACAAAAAGTTTTTAAATGATTCTTTCAGGAGAAATGTTTGTCTCTTTAGCATAAGAATAATTTAATCCACTATTGAATAAAGAAATCAGCTGAATCTTAAAATATGTGACAAGCTCATTCATAAACTGATGAGAGAATAGTAATAGAGAGGTAGCCATGTTAGTCTCATCTTGGTAAAAAAAAAAAAAAAAAGGAAAAATATGTAGCACTTTAATGATTAACAAGATCGTTTATTAGGTGGCCCATGAAAGCTCATCACCTAATAAACTATCTTGTTAGTCTTTAAAGTACTACATATTTTTTCCTTTTGATTAGAGAAAGACAGCTGGATCATCATCAATAGTTTATGCTATGCCAGTGTCAGATGGAACAGCAGTAAATGGGGTACAAGTGAGCTGATAATTAACAATCTGAGAATTTCAAGGCTGGATTAGAAATTTCATTTCCCCTGAATACACACTAGGTTATTTCTTATGCATGTTAACACCATATATCCTTTCAAAGTACTACAGAAAAATACTATGTAATAATATACTTATATGAGGCCTTTTCCCTTCAAAAAGCTCTTATTCACTTGTGGGTAGACCTATTGATTTCACTGGTGCTACTTCTGGGAGTAGCTGTACACATGCTTAAATGCTTGTAGGAGTAAAATGTATTAAATATAATGTCCAATATTGGTTCAGTCTCAGAAAATTTATGGGAGTAAAGACATAGGGTAAAATAAACCTCATTTTTTTAAAATCTTGGTTGTAAATAGTCAAGAGGAGAAAGATCACATAAAGTTAAGCATATTCAAAGCATAATTGCTTTTTGGAAACATTCATACTACAAGCAGAGGGTTATTTATATAAGGCAAATAACCTTATTATAATGACTATACATTTTGGTATCAGCTTGGCGTATCTGTTGCAAACATCCAATATGTTTACAATGGCAAATGTTCATAGTCTTATCATATAATGGTGTTTCCAATGAATTTTAGAAAAATATGCCAGAAAGTTTTGATGTGTTCTGACAAGCTGGAAGTAATAAAAGAAAAGGAATAATAGGTGACGGTCACCAATGTGAAGGGATATGAACTGACAGAATTGCAAGGAGGAAAAAATGGGACTTGCAGAAGGGATCATTAGTACTGTAAAATAACATATATAGTATGTGTGTACATTTAGGTATAGGTGTGTATGCATGTGCCCTCTGACATATTGAATGTACTTTCTCAGGCCATAGTGACTGCCTTCATACTCCTTTACTTTAATTCTATTACAGTAAAACCGCAGAGTTATGAACTAACCAGTCAGTCACACATTTGGTTTGGAACCAGAAGTATACAATCTGTCAGCAGAGAGAGGAAAAAAGCAAATATTGCACAGTCTGTACTGTGTTAAATATAAACCAATAAAATTTTACAAATAGGGAATTGACAAGGTGGGGAAACTGTTTCTGTTTAAGTCTCATTTAAAATAAGAAAAGCAATGTTCTTTGTCTGCATAGTAAAGTTGCAAAGCAATATAAAGTCAATCTTCAACTGTAAACTCTTGAAAGAACCACCATAATGTTTTGTGTAGTGTTATGAAAATGTCAGTGTTACGAACAACCTCTGTTCTTGAGGTATTCATTAACTCCAAGTGTCTGCTATGTACATAGATGCTGGCTCCAAGGGTGCTCTGAGGCTCAACAGCCCATGGAAAAAATAATAGGGGGTTGTCAGCACCCAAGAGTCAGAGCTTGAGTGGAATGTGATGCGTTATAGGTGGCTAAGAACTTCTGCCTTTGGGGCAGTAATTTTGTTTATAAACAGAGACAAAGGCCACATCTACACTGCAGCGCTTTTTCAGGTAGCTATTCTGCATCTTTTGACTGCGCCCATTATTTCAAAATATGGCAGGCTCGCTATTCCACGTCCCTATAAATCTCATTCCACAAGGAATAAGAGATGTTTTGGAATAGTGATTTATTTCTAAATAAGTGCTGTGTAGACAGTGCCAAATTTCGAAATAAGCTTTTTCAAGCTACGGGTGTAATGTAGACACACCAAAGTGAGCAAGATAACAAAAGGTTTCTTACTGCATTCAATTAAGGCTCATTAGATGATTAGATTAGCATCCCAAATCCCTCCAATTAAAAGACAAGGCAAAAAGTAAATAGAGACTTGTGCTGATCTGGGATCAGTGCTTTTCCACATATTCCTAAATGGTCTGCAATAAGAGACAAACAGCGCAGTGGCAAATTTTGTAGATGATACAAAATTACCAAAGATCCAAAACAGACTGCAAAGAGATCTTGCAAAACTTGGCAACAAATTGGTGGATGAAATTTAATGTTAAATGCCACTTTATGCAGAAGGCAAAATATAATCTCAATATATATCTACAAAATGATGGTGCTTAAATTAACTATTCTCCATCAAGAAAGATCTTGGAGTCATTTGCCGTACTCTGGAAGCACTATGTTTCCAGTGTACTGCAAGTTCATAAAGTTCTCCCTATGTGGCTATCATCCTTTGGAGCTGTGGAATTCTCATTCTCTTGCTTCAGAAGACTTAAAAAGTATCTCCAGTCAACAGTGGGGCAGAATCACCTGTCAACAAAGAGACAGACACAACTGAATAATGTATCTGCCCTTAATGTGCCCCAAACTAATACCAGGGAACCTAAGAAATAAGATTACTGACATTTTCATCCAGAAAACTAGAGCAAGACCCAAAGTCTTTAAACTGGTACATTAGTGAAAACAGTTTGTAGGTTATTGCAATGATTTTAATATGTTGTAATTGATGATAATGTAATTATGTAGTTCATAGCAATTGACTAATTATGAAAGTAATAAAGTTGGAAAACAGGATGCTGAGCTAGATGGACCTTTGGTCTGACCCAGTATGACATTTCCTATGTTCTTATGTTTTAATATGCTGAAAATAATGTCCCCCAACCTCCGCTCCCTCACAGATATCTTCAAAAGCACCCAGCAGTAAAAACAAAATTCAGCACCTATGATTGTGTGCAGACTGTAATGTGACAAACACAGTTTTTTCTTTTACACATGTAGATTTGTAACAGCAAATATCAGATTAAATAAAAACCAGAAGTCTTAAATAACAATTATCCATAATAAAGGATTAATACAGTTCACTAAACTGGTGTCATTTTATCTATTTTTCAAATCTTTCAGTGCTTCAAGGCAAAGATTGATTTGCTCACCCAGATGAATCATCAGCACTATGTTATTTTATTTCTTTTACTTCTAGTCACATATGTATTCAGGGTTTGCTCCTCAGTGGATTAATAACAAAGAACAATTTAACCTCTTGGCAAGTCTGCTAAAGAGAGAAAGAAACAGTTAGGAATCCTGTAGCTCCTTAAAGACTAACACATTTATTTGGCTATCAAATTTCATGGGCTCTAGCTCAAGAAAGCTTATGCTCACATAAATGTGTTAGTCTTTAACGTGCCACAGGACTCCTCATTGTGGAAAGAGGCTAACAAGGCTACCCCTCTGAAAAATGAGGAAGGTGTCACTGAATCATTATCACCTTTTTACTGTGAGGTCTGGCAGCTTCACAAAGTGCTGCATGTCCAAATATTTATAGCATCAACCAATCTAGGTTTTCTGATGCTGTAATGTTTCTCTTGGAAGTATGGGCTGTACCTCCAAGAACAAACATGTCTGAGGTGATGGGTAGAGCCATATCTCTGAGGCTTTCAATTTGTAAACGTATGGTCATAGTGCTTATAGTGTTGAATATAAACTGCGTATCAAACTATCCAATATTGCTAAGAGTTTGAGTACTTGAGATTCAAATGTATTCAGTAAATAGCTTGGCCCATTTTGTTAGCTTCAGGCCAAATTCTGCTATCACTTATACTGGTGTAGACTGGACTAATTCCTGTAGAATAAATGGAAAATAGTCTCAATAGATGTTATTGCACTTTAGAGTAGAATTGGACACGTTATTTTTAATTTCAGACAGTAATCAACTAATCTGAAACACGGGTCTTTAGATGTTGCTACTGTTCATGTCATTTTGTTTATTTTTTGTCTTTTCTCCCCAGAAATGCCCATGTTGTAATCCTTTGAAAAGTTTATTGTGACTTATTCCAAATCATGAATTCATCCACCCTCTGGAGTCCACAGAACGTGCAGTACTGCTTTGACTTTGTTAACAATTCATGTGCTAGGAATATAAGGTCTACAATCAGTCTTTGGGTTATGTACATCTTCATGGTGGGAGCAACAGTGCTCACAATGGGTGGTAACATGCTTGTGATCATTTCCATCGCTCATTTCAAACAGCTTCACTCTCCAACCAACTTCCTGATCTGCTCCTTGGCAACTACTGATTTTTTGCTTAGCTTTACGGTGATGCCCTACAGCATGGTCAGGTCTGTTGAGTCCTGCTGGTATTTTGGAGACCTCTTCTGCAAACTCCATACTTCTTTTGATATAATGCTCTGTACCACCTCGATTTTCCACCTGTGTTTTATCTCCATTGACCGTTACTACGCGGTTTGTGACCCACTGAATTATGTCACCAAAATAACTGTCCCGGTGATAGTCTTCTTTTTATTTATTAGCTGGGCTGTCCCTTTCTTACTGGCCTTTGGCCTAGTTTTCTCAGAGTTGAATATTGATGGCATTGAAGAATATGTGACTTCTATTGACTGCAATGGTTTCTGTGCATTTATACTTAACAAGCTATGGGGAGTTATGGCTTCCCTTATAGCCTTCTTTTTCCCAGGAACAGTGATGGTGGGTATCTATTTCCATATATTTCGAGTGGCAAGAAAACATGCAAGACAAATTGCTAACATCTCCAGTGCAATAAAATGTGTCTCTGAAATGAAAAACAAACTGTCTACAAAAAAAGAGAGCAAAGCGACTAAAACTTTAAGTATTGTCATGGGGGTGTTTGTGTTGTGTTGGATGCCTTTCTTTAGCCTTACAATAGCTGATCCTTTTATTAATTTTTCAGCACCTGAAGACTTGTACAATGCCTTCCTCTGGCTGGGATACGTTAATTCTACATGTAATCCAATCATTTATGGTTTATTTTATTCTTGGTTTCGCAGAGCATTTAAAATTATTGTGACTGGTAGGATCTTCAGACCAGATTCCTCTACTTTTAATTTGTTTCCTACAAATACTTAATTAACCAGGTAGGGTTTTAAGAATGTATTGACCGTTACTACATAGTTTGTGATCCAGGGTATGTCTACAAAGCAAAGTTATTTTGAAATAATAGCCATTATTTCGAAATATCTTTACTAGCATTTACAAGGCCAAACCGCTATTTCGAAATAAATTCGAAATAGCGGAGCACTTATTTTGAATTCGGTAAACCTCATTCCATGAAGAATAATGCCAAATTTGAAATAGCTATTTCAAAATAAGTGCTGTGTAGACACTTATATCAAAATAGGGGGCCTCCAGCCTTCTCAGGGTGCCCTGGAGGCCACTCCAGCTCCAACCAAGAACACTCCTCTCCCTCCCCCAATCCCGGAGCCCTTAAAGGGGTTGACTATGGCCACAGTGCATTTATTCAGGTTCGGGGGGGAGGGGGGAGCCCCCAACGTCCATGATCTCCACACTAGATGGAGGAACGTGGCTGTCTATGGCAGGATAGCTGCCAGCCTGGCCACCAAAGGCCACATGCGAACCCAGGAGCAGGTTTGCATGACAATCAAGTTAGTCCAGCGAGACCCCAAACCCTGAGTCCTGAGCTTCCCCTCCCCCTTCTTCCCCTTCCAGCTCCCTCCTCCCAGGTTTCCCCCTCCCCTCTCCCACCCTCTCTTCTCTCCTCTCCTGCTTCCTTTCCCCAGTCTCACCAGAGTTTCATCCCCTCCCCCAAGTTTTGTTAAATGACAGTTTGTGTCCATGAAAATACGTGTATTTTATTTGACATCAGGAAGGGGGGTTAGGGAGGGGTAAGTGGAAGGACATGAGGGAGGAACGAGGCACAAGCTCCCTGTGGGGCATACCAGGGAGGCTCTTAGTGCTCCTCAGGGTAGATGCTCTCCCGCAGGGCCTCCTGGATACTGACAGCCCCCTGATGGACCCCTGGCAGCCTGCAGAAAGTGCATCCAGGCTTGCAGCAATGCTTCCAAGAGAAGCACCAGAGTGCACAGGGGTGGCTCCAGCTCCATTTTGCAGAGTGCTGTGGTGTCATGAGTGAGGGCAACCAGAGCACATGCAGAGACAAAGTGCTTTGCTGTCCCTCATTGAGGTAATCAAGCAAGCAGGGAAAGCTGAGAACTGGCTGTCCAGGGGGGATCCCTTTAAGCACAGGCCTCAGATAGCCTCAGGCAGCAGCCACACAAATTAACTCCTGACCTGATGCCCTGCCGGACCTGGTTCCAGCCAGCCTTAAATGCGATTCAGCATCCACTCAGTATGGACGCACTATTTTGAAATAGCAAAAAGCTATTTCAAAATGCATTTTGTGTGTAGATGCGTTATTTCAAAAGAACTTATTTAGAATTAACTATTTTGAAATAAGATATTTTGAAATAACGCTGTAGTGTAGACATACCCCCACCTCGATTTTCCACCTGTGTTTTATCTCCATTGACCGTTACTACGCGGTTTGTGACCCACTGAATTATGTCTCCAAAATAACTGTCCCGGTGATAGTCCTCTTTTTATTTATTAGCTGGGTTTTTCCTTTCTTACTGGCCTTTGGCCTAGTTTTCTCAGAGTTTAATATTGATGGTACTGAAGAATATGACTGCAACGGTTTCTGTGCATTTATACTTAACAAGCTATGGGGAGTTAGGGCCCATTCCGTTCATTCCCTCTGAAGCACCTGGAACTGGCCAGAAGACCAAATACTGGACTAGATAAATTATTGGACTGACCTAGTGGGGCCAATCTTACCTTCTTATGAACTGGGGTATTTCTGAAGCAGGGTAGTGGTGGTACCTATGTGTGTTCTCTTTTACAATCCTATTCAAATCCAGCTATTTATGCTGGCTCCTGCCAGAGAGACAAAGAACTCCTGTTGCGAAGGGCTAGCACTAGTTCATATTTGTCATACTAATTTTGTACTGTATATGAAACTATATATCTTCATCAGAAACAACAATGATGAGATGAAGTTTAAGAATTGAGAATTAATAAATAATGGATAAAATATCTTATATTTCATGCCCTATTTAATTTGCAATATTGCAGAACTCCAGGTCTCACAATATTACACTTTCCCTGCAATTTTATCAGCCAGCAAGGGCTGATATTGAGGATCTCAGAGTGCTAATAACCAGGGCTCCTGCTCTCAGGCCACAGCAGCTGGTGGATGGGGTTCCCGCTGTCAGCTGTGCATCTAAAAGGCTTCTGGATCAACCTCCCCTAGAACATCCCTTTCTTTTCTCTGCTGTCCCTAACAGGCCCCAGATTCTGGAGAGCCAGGTAGAAATGAAATCAGGCTGGTTATATTGAACGTCTGTGCACTTAGACTTATAGAGCTTGATCAGAGATGGGTGACACCGAGAGCTGGTAGTAGCTCCCAATCTGGATTTATCCATCTCCAGATCAAGTTATTTCTGCACGGATATTTAGCCAGTGAAGGACTGGACATAATGGAGTTCTGACTCTCCACTCCTACTGCACTCTTCCTCTCCTTATGTCGGCTGGGCACTGTGGAGTGGGAGCAGTAGATGCAAGTGGCAGCTTTGTGACAACTCAAAATGTCTTTCTCAAAAGGGAACTCTGAGTTGGTCATTTCCAGAGACTTTAAGGTGCTTTGTGCTGCTCACTCTTGTGGAGGCCAAAGCAGATGGGACAAGCTGGTCTTTTAGTTCTTGGTATCCAGGATCTCTACCACTTTGCCTTTGTGGTATGGGAGTGGCTTCTTTCCTCCCACATTAAAAGTGATTTTTAAAAAGATTTTCAGTGTCTAGTTTAGCTAAGGTGTATGATTTCACAGGTGTTGAATCAATGTCTTACCAATGCTGAACACTGAGCAGGACGCCAGCCAACGCTCAGAGAATAGACCCATAGAAGTTGCTTTTCCTTGTGGGTTCCTGTGTGAGATTCATGGTGTCTCAGCAGCAAAACAGCAAAGGGAATGTGTGAGCTCTGGGGAGAGGCTATAACAGGTGTCTCATTAACAAAGAGCCTTGTTGCAAAGTTTTCATGAACTTAAACAGCCCTAATTAATGTGACCCTTCTTAAGAACTGCTTGACTAAAGTTGTTTCAGATAGAACTTGTTAAATTCTAGCTCCCAAATAATTGGCAGAATGTGTACTTTGTTATTATACAATAAGGTTATACCTTATTGTATAATAACAATAAGGTATAACCGTATAACTTATTGAATTATATAATAAGTCGCAAGAATTGCCTAGAAAAGAACTAAAGTCTCTCCTAGGGTACGTCTACACTGGCTTGTTAGTCCGTTCCCTTGGAGTAACGGTAGTTCGAATTAGGATCTTTAATTCAAACTACTTACTCCGTGCCGCGTGTAGCCGCAGGCACGGAGTTCAGACTAAGGGGGGTTTAAAAATGGCAGCGCCCGGGAACAAGCAAAGGAAGCCCGGGATATTTAAATCCCGGGCTTCATTTGCAATTCCACTTGCCCTCATTACCTACTTAGCTCAAACTAACGAGCTAGTGTAGATGTACCCCCATATATTTTGTACTTCCTCTGCTGGTGATATTTCTGTAGTTTTCATTTAGTTAGTTCAGGGACAGGCAAGATAGGGCCTGTGGGTGGGATCCAGCCTACCAAGCCACTGGATCTGACTCACGGGCTGCCTGAGCTGACCTGATAGCCTCCGAATCCGGCCCACAATCTGCCCCACCAGGATCCTGAGGTTCAGGGTAGCCAGTTGCTTCAGAGCAGCTCCACGCCACTTTAAGTGATTGGCTGCTCACACACTGCCCCCACCCTCCAGCAAAATCTCTCAGCTCCCATTGGTCAGATGGCCTCAAGGTCTGCCAGGTTGTTGTCCGGGAGTCACCTAGGTAAGGCCTCCTGGCTATAGCCTGCCTCTGGCACTCAAGCCTTTTCTCCCCCAAACTCCATGCCTCAGGTCACCACTCCCTGCTGCCCCTGGTCATCACCCAAACACTCTGCACCCCATCTCCCTCCCAAACCCTGCACCCTCTCCTAAACCCCACCCCAAGGCCATCAGCACTTAGGAGTGGACCACAAGCTCCTCTACTCACTGCAAGGAGATTGTTGTTGTTTTTTTAATAATGTTTTTTAAACATACAATACTAATATCAGCAAAGGCTGGATATTGAAAAGGCCCATGGATGCAATGAACTCACAACCCCTCCCCCCACCCCCATTTTCTCAATTAAGTGGATGTTTTGCAGTCGTAGATCAGTGAGGGCATATCCATGGGCATGGTGCTATACAAACTGTGTAATGTTCTGGTAGGTATTTTGCAAATGTGCGCACATTTCTTTGAGTGTAGCAGCTCAGTTAGCCATTGAAAAACTGACACATAATGTGCCATATGGATTGCATTCAAACTCAGACGCTTCTGTTTGCCCAAGCTAGTGAAAGATATACATGAGCAATGTGTACTCCAAGTCTCACCTTTTCCAGAACATAATGCACACCTCTTTTGTGAAAACCTCCTCTCACTGATTAGATGGTTTCTTGGCACATGGGCAGTAGGTCATGAGGAAGCAGGGGGAGAGAGGGAGAAGGGCAGTGAAAAATATATATATACAACATTGCAGTGGAGAACTGAAGTAGCCTTGGACATTTAAGATCTATCTATAGTTTTGATATTTGCTACCAGAAAACAATGGTGATGGACACTTTAGAAAGATCATATATACATAATGTAAAGGATTGTGAGCCTAGAGGCCATTAGGTTCCCAGCCAGTACAGAGACTGTGGCCACCACCCATCAGCTTCCCAACGCAATTGAGAAGAGGGCCAGCCAAGCTCCAGCTCACAAAATGTTACACACACAAGAATCCTAAACTGGGGGGGGGGGGGGGGGGGGGGGGGTTATCTAACCCTTCTGATTGGTTGGGAAGCATGACAAAACTACAAAGAAAGATACATATTATATTACTAATGTGATAAGTTATCCAGTGCCCATGAAAACCATTACTTTTCTACATATAATCTCTCTGGGTAGGTCTACACTACAGCACTAATTCGAACTTACTTAGTTAATTCGAACTAAGCTAATTTGAACTAGTGCATCTAGACTTAAAAACTAGTTCGAATTAGCATTTTGCTAATTCGAACTAGCATGTCCACACTGAGTGGACCCTGAACTGGGGTTAAGGATGGCTGGAAGCAGTTCTGGCAGGGCATCAGATTAGGACTTAGAGCGTGGAGATGCTGTCTCAGGCTAGCCAAGGGCTGTGCTTAAAGGGACCTGACCCCCATCTCGGACAGACAGTTCTCAGGGGTTCCCTGCTTGCAAAGCAGTCCTGGCTTGGAGTGCCCTGAGTGCCCACACTCAGCACATCACAGCACTCAGCCATCAGCCTGGCTGAACTTGTCGCAGGCTGCCATCGGGGGGGGGGGGGGGAGGTCAATCAAGGGGCTTCAGGAGAGTTTCCACCCCGAGAAGCCCGCAGAGCCAGCCCAGTCCTCCCCATCAGGGACTCGTACCCCATTCCTCCCTCACCTCCTTCCACTTACCCTTCCCTAGCCCCCCTTCCTGATGTACAAAATAAAGGACACGTGTGTTCAAAAATAGAAACTCTCTTTATTGAACAAAACTCGGGGAGACTGGGAAAAGGAGGTGGGAGAGGGGAAGAGAGCGGATGGGAGAGGGGAGGGCAACTAAAATGATCAGGGGTTTGGAACAGGTCCCATATGAAGAGAGGCTAAAGAGACTGGGACTTTTCAGCTTAGAAAAGACGAGACTGAGGGGGGATATGATAGAGGTATATAAAATCATGAGTGGTATGGAGAGGTTGAATAAAGAAAAGTTCTTCATTAGTTCCCATAATAGAAGGACTAGAGGACACCAAATGAAATGAATGGGTAGCAGGCTTCAAATTAATAACAGAAAGTTCTTCTTCACAAAGCAAATAGTCAACCTGTGGAACTCCTTGCTGCAGGAGGCTGTGAAGGCTAGAACTATAACAGAGTTTAAAGAGAAGTTAGATCAAGTCATGGAGGTTTGGTCCATGGAGTGGTATTAGCGAGGGGGTAGAAATGGTGTCTCTGGCCTCTGTTTTGGAAGACTGGAGATGGATGGCATGAGACAAATGGCTTGGTCATTGTCTTCGGTCCATCCCCTCCAGGGTCCCTAGTGTTGGCCGCTGTTGGCAGACAGGCTACTGGGCTAGATGGACCTTTGGTCTGACCCAGTACGGCCATTCTAAGCTCAGGGCTCAGGGTCGGGGGTCTCACTGGACCACCTTGATTTTCATGCACACCTGCTCCTGGGTGGCCAGGATGGCAGCTTTCCTGTGCCTAGTGCGGAGGTCGTGGATGAGGTCCACGATGTCCGCACTAGACCAGGCGGGCGGGCGCCCGCCTCTTGCGGACCCAGGCAGGCTCCCGGGAGCCGCCAGCCTGGTCCCGGGAAGAGGCGGAGGGCTGGGTGGCAGTGGGTGGCTGGCTCATGCCGTGCCAGGTTCAGGGTCTGCTGGCTGGGTGCTGGCAGGCTTGCACCTGGCATGGGCACCATAGCCAGCCCGTGCCCCTTTAAGGGCTCAGGGGCCGGGAGAGGGGCAGAAGAGTTTCCCTGGTGGTGCCCAGAGTGGCCACCAGGGCAAGCTGGGGAGGGCTAGCCTCCCACTAGTTCGAATTAAGTGGCTACACAGCCCTTAATTCGAGCTACTTAATTCGAACTAGGCGTTAGTCCTCGTGGAATGAGGTTTACCTAGTTTGAATTAAGCGCTCCGCTAGTTTGAATTAAGTTCGAACTAGTGGTTTGAATGTGTAGCACCTATTAAAGTTAATTCGAACTAACGTCTGTTAGTTTTGTAGTGGGGACATACCCTCTCTCTCTCATTTGCTCCCTCTTTCTCTCATCATAGATAGACAACTTTGAAAAGCTATAGAAAATTCACCATTTTTTACTATACATATTTTACAAGACAAACATTTTCATCATGTTGCTGAAAGACAAGTGAAAAACATCAAAACCCATTGGAAAAAATTATCCAAATTATCCAAAGCTTTGGCCTTGTAGTCTCTATTAAGACTAGGCTCTTGGCCTGAAAAAATACTTTCCTCAAAAAACACTATGGAAAACCAAGAACACCACCCGTATATTTGAAGAAGCAGGGGGTAAAGTACGAGATTGCAAGCCTTAAACCCCACTGCCAACCAGCAGCTCACTTGACCCAGTGGAAAAGAATTCTTGCTAAGGTCTAGCTCACAAAGGCCTTGTCCACAAAGCTCATGATTGGCGGAGTCATCCAGCTCCACTGATTGGCTGGCACATACCAGTTAAACCATAAATAGGCCCAGGAAGTCATCTAAGTGGCTGTTAGTATGGATTCAAGGACTACTGGTCTGATCCCTAAGCCTCACTGATCAGTCTGTTCCTGGTTCTTGCTCTCTTATTTGTTTCCCTGTCTGTTCCTGGTTCTTACTTTCCTGCCTTGATCCACATCCCTATTTCTACATTTTACTCTGATACGGGCTCTCGCTTTGCCCCCTGGTTTCTCTGACTTCACTCTGACTTCAGCTCTGAACTTTGGTTTGGTTCCTGACTCCATCTCTGGATCTGACCTTTGACTCAGCATATGACTGATCAAGCATCCAGGCTCCTGACTCTAAACATTAGAACTAACTGTTGATGTATTAGTTTCTACAGATGGATGGATAGACCAAGGTTTATTACATTCACACTTGGAATTGAAAAGAGGCCTTGAATTCATTTGTTATATAATCTAGAGAATACAATATGGTAAAGATGATACAACATCAAAGAAAGGCAGATATTATATTACTAATGCCCATAAAAACCATTGATATTTTGTAAGCTGGGTCTGAATAAATGCTTCCATTACAGCCAGCTAGAATGGGAAAGAAACTCTAAGTAAATAGCCTTTGTAAATACAGTTTGTCCCTGCTTTGCTTAAATATATTAGATATTCAGTTAATGGAGTGTTGTTCTGGTCATTGCAATCAACTTGGCTGGTGTTGGGTCACAAACTGCGTTAATACTAGTTGCAGTGTCTGTAATTATTGTGGGAATACAAAAGAAGAAAGTCTGTGCTGTGCTTAACCTGGCACAAAGAAGGGAAACACTCTTAGCTTAAAGAATGAGATTCCGGTTGTGTGCATGTAAAAACAGTTTGCTTCTGTTTGCTTACATCTGTTAGATATTTCAACTGTTGCAATGATGTTTTGCCAATTGTAACCAGTTTGGCTGTTATAGGGTCACAAACCTTGTTATTACTAAATGCAGGAATTGTGAAATATGATCACCATGCTTGCAATTATTGTGGGAATGCAGAAAAGTCAGACTGTGAACCAATGAAGCTGAAGAAGGTTTGAGCCATTTCTTACAAGATATTCTCTGTGTTGGTGAATGTCAGCTGCTGTTTGGCAAACTCTGGGGCTGGTTGAAATTCCCTCTGTTCTTCCTCTGCCTTATAATGATAACTTTGTATATAAAATATTGTGCCAAAGAGAACAAGCTAGGCAGCTAAGCAGCATGAATATGAGTACTGGATCTGGGAAAGATGGGCAACTAAAACACTGGGTACAGTTGTGCAAATCTACCCCCTGTGTTAGCTGCCTTTTATAAAACTGACAACGGTGAGCTGTCTTTTGGATTTCCTTAGTTCACCAATTCTCTTTGATGTCCTAACTTGTTTTGTTTACTCTACTTCATTCTGCAATCCCTTGATTTATGTATTTTTCTACCACTGGTTCAAGGAGGCAGTGACTATTGGTTTAACTCACAAGACCTTTGGTTCCAGTATGTCTATTGTATAGATGTAATAAGAATGACCAGAGCATTTAGATATCACTATGAACATAGCTCACCACCTTAAATATGGACCTAGAGAGGACACCCTCTCATTTTAGCTATGTATTAAAGTGGTAAGAAAATGAGAAAATATACTAAAAATATGTGAAGAAATAAAAACTGTATTAAACGAGACTGACACAGATTATTTCTGTCCCATGGAAAGGGAGGTTTTCAAAGCAAGCTACAGAGTTTAGATGCCCAATTCCTGTCAATTTTATTTAGGTAGTTTTGAAGATTTGAACCAAAACCTGAAAGACAACAGAAAAATATTGAACTATAAATAATTAAACGAGTTCTAATAATGGTTTATGTGACATTCAATGAGCTGGCATAATTAAACTCAATTTCCATCTTTCTCAAATCAGCTACAATCAGACAGTCCCCTAAATTGACAACACATACTTCTCATTTAGCATCCAGAACACCCACGTCTGGTGATTATCACTAGACTGTTTTGAATACACTACCTGAAATATTTCTAAAAATCCTTCAAATATAGTGAAATCTCTTTAGTTGCTCATTACAAAAATAAATAAGCAACTAATTAATGGTAAGGATTTTTACTACTTGTTTTCTATTCTTTATTTAGTTGTACATAAATACACTGTTGAGATGAAAACTTGTAAGATTTTTAAATCTGTGGGTATTTTTAAATGACTGCACGTCATAGTCAGATTGTACATATGTTTTTGCGTCACAAACAAGATAAAGAACAAAGTGTGGTGTATGCTAATGTAGTTAGAATTAAAGAACAGATTGCACATAGCGAACAGTAATATTATCAGTGTGAGCCTGATACAAAATCCACTGAAGTCAATAGGGGCTTTTCATTCACTTCACTTAGGCTTTGAATGAGGGCTTATATGTAAAAACACAACAAAGAGGGTTCACACTAGCAAGTGTTACAAATTAAATTAGTATAATACAATGCATGAACTCAATGACTTAGTTCTTTGCATTCTGTAATCAGCACTTTTAACAAAACAAATCCAATGAATGAATGTAATGTTTTGCCTGCAACAGAGTTTCACATTAGGATTTTTTTCCATGACAAAAATATATATTGTCTAGTGAGTTTTCCAATCAAGGTACAAATGAGGTATGTCATTGGGCTGTAGCAGTAAGTATGTTCCCACTATCTGAATATTTCACACTGAATGCCTCTTTTATTAATGACAGGTTTCAGAGAAGTAGTCATGTTAGTCTGTTTCAGCAAAAGTAACAAGGAGTCCAGTGGCACTGCAAAGACTAAATGTTATTATTGCGTAAGTTTTCATGAGTTGCAACTCACTTCTTCAGATGCATGAAGTGAAACAAACAGATGGCAGGGATGCAGAGATGGGAGTGTTACACCAGTGCTAATTCAATCATGATGGATGTGACCCACTTCTAACAGTGATAAGGAGGTGGAAATACTTGAAGGGGAAAATTACTTATTGAAATAAGAGAACTACTCCCACTCTCTATTCCGACCCATTTTGATGGTGTCAAATTTATATATGAATTCCAGCTCAGCAGTTTCACATTGTAGTCTGTTTTTGAAGGTTTTTTTTTGTTTAAGACTTTTTTTTTGTTTTTAAGCCAGTTCCCCGAAGCACTGGCTTCCACCTGTTCACCCTCCCCCCACCTCTGTGAGAGCATGGAGAGTGAGTTGGGCAGATGGGAGCTGGTACATTTAGGAAGCTGGCTTTCCAGCTGGTTCCCCAGATGTATCGTCTCCTGCCTGCTTCCCCCATTGCGTCAGTGCCCCTGACAGAGAGGCAGCAGGGGAGGTGGCTCTTGTGGGAGCTGATACACAAGGGGAGCCAGCTTGAAATCCGGCTTCCTGTGAGTACTGGCTCCTACCTGCCCACTTCACCCTCCACACTGCTGCCTCTCTGCTGCTGCTCTATCAGAGGCAGCAGCATGGGGAGAGGGGCTCCATGGGATTCGGTGCTCATGGGACAGCCAGGGGAAGAGTGCATGTATTTGATAGGATTAACTGATAAACCCAAATGCATTGGTTAATTGTGTAATTAACTACATGTTGACAATTCCTATTGTGAATCACCAGCCAACCACCCATGATGACAAAATTCCTTCGCTGATCTCTAAATACTTTAAATACTAAATTACTACTGAAGCTATAACATAAGAAGATGCATATAACAGGTAAGGAAAGAAATATTATTAATTAAAATCGAAATAATTAAACAGATTAAGCACTTTAGCTTTCTGATGTTAGTTTACTTAACTTGATTTTAAATGAAGTAAAATATTAATTTATGTCCAAAACGAAAGGTTTCAATGTTTTCTTTATGCAGTGGTAGGGAACCTCTTTTGAGTTGGGGGCCATTGATCCACAGAAAAAATCTGTTGGGGACCACACAAAAATGAGCGGCAACTCCCTCTCCCTCCAAAAAAAGCCCAAGCCCCAACCCTCACAGATACGGCCCTCAACTGAGGCACCTCACTCCTCTGGCTCTCCAGCCCCATGGAGGGAGGGTAGGAAGGCAGGGAGGACCACGGTTCAGGGCTTCTCACAAGGAGGTTAGTACAGTTTGAACTTCCTAAACTCGGAACTTTCTCCTCTGACAACATCCGTGGTCTGGTAGGACCATGGATGTTGCTGGACCAGAGAGCCCTGGAGTCTGGGAGTGTGAACTGGCTGGGAGCCCCATCACTGGGGATCCTTGGCCAGGTGGGGAAGCAGCAGGGAAGCCAGTGAGTCCCGTCTCAGGCTCATGACAAAAGCAGGGCAGTGGGCATGCTCTGTTCCTGGGATCCCGGGTGGGGCACAGTGGAAGCAGGGCAGCCAGCAAGTCCAGTTCCCAGGGAACCCCTGCCAGGCAGGGGAGAAGTGGGGCCATGGAAATTGGGGAGCTCTATCCCCAGTGAGCCTCAGCCATCCACATGCAGTGAGCTGGAGCTCAAGCCCAAGTCCTACGGCAGCAGGGAGGAGCTTAGTGGCGGTGGGTCCAGAGCGGAGCTAGCCACAGGTAGTGGGAGTGTACTGGGAGGATGGTGGCAGGGGACCTCCCCTGATCCATCAAATTTCCTCTTTCAGAACAGGTCAGGTCCCGAGGGTGCCGGACCAGAGAGGTCCAACCTGTTGATTTTGTGAGCCCCTTTAGGTTCTGGGGTTGGGGCAATAATGAGAAGTTCAGTGTGGGAGAGGGGGCTGCCAGGGAATGCAATAGGGATGGGAGTGCAGTACGGGATGAGGGTGCGAGGTCTGGCCGGGAGGGAGGTTGCAGGAGCAGGCTAGGGGTAGGGTGTTTGGTTAGAAGGAAGGGTGCAGGAGCAAAGGAAAGTGAAGGGGTGGGATGAGGGTGCAGGGTCTCAGCGGGGGAAGGAGTGCTTACCAGGCTTTGTCTCCCTCCTCCCCCTGCCACTCCCAGCCACTGCTCCCAGGCACTGGGTCCCAGGCACCGCTTCTGGCTGCTCCCATTAGCCATGATTCCAGTCAATGGGAGCATCAGGGAAAGCCTCCAGGCAGAGTGTCTATATGTTGCCATTCCCCCAACTGGGGAGAGGGGGAGCAGCAGTGCACAGAGCCGCTTGCTCCCCCTGTGAGCTGGGTCTGGCAGTGAGGCTCTGGGCTTTACTCCCCCACAGAGGGCAGCTGATCCTGGTGCTCCAAACTTGGTGGAGGGCAGAGAGCTGGAGCACCAGAGCAGACACCCTATTGCAGGGGTGGGGGACTGAGCCTTGAGCTGCGGCCCATTTGCAAGGTGGCCGTGGATCATTGGAGGTCCACGGACTGCAGTGTGAGAATCACTGCATTTACACTACTCACTACTTCTATGGAGAGTGACATGCAACCTCATTTCATTCATTCACCATCTGTTAGTCCCTCAGTTCTATGCTGAAAACTGCTGTAGCATTAGAACAACTTACTAGAATTACAGGAAAAAAGCTAAGACCCCTAAAAACACTAAGAACCCTAGAACTGGGTAATGTCAAAAGAAGAGAGAAAGAAAATTGACACGTTATTAACAGCAGTACAGAATTTTACCCCATTTTTTTTTACCAGTCCTCAGCATAGTAAGGTGTAATTACACAAAGCACATGAAGGAAATGGATTTAATTTCCCAAAACTGTCAAGTTGACACCCATTAGAATAACTGCTTTCTAATATTGCAAATACACCAACATGGCACCTCTTGCTGGTTGTTCTGGGAATTAGCTCAAGTTGCCCCACAGGGTGTCCTCTTCTCATCATGTCTTGCTTCCTGTTACTCTCTCTTTGCTGACTGCACCACTCTGGGACAGGCTGCAGCATTCTCTTCTATGCACAGCCCTTCATCTGTGTCCCACTCTGATTTTTCTCCCTTTTAGGGGGAACCTGCAATCTATAGTCCAGCCACTCCCGTCAGTGGCCTGTTGCAGTCACCAACATAGTCCCTTGCTTCCGGGGCAAACTGCAGTCTGTGTAGGCAAATTCCTTCAGGGAAGAGGGGGTAAAGAGGGGAGAACCAGGCCCACCCACTACACTTGGTCCCCACCCAGGGAACCTATAACTAGAAGCCACTGTTTGCTCTTCCTTCCAACTCCTCTGTGCCACTGTGGAAGCATTACAGAACTGCTGCTTAGTTTTTTGATAAAAAACTGGAAATTTCCACTGAAAGCAGGCACTTATTGCAAATAATACGTTTTGAGCCAAAACCTTGATTTTTCAGTGAGAACCAGTTTTGAATCAACCCTACGGGGCAGAGTAAATGACAGTCTCTGTCCCATAAAGCTTAAAGACCTTCCATGATTTTCTATTTAACATATTTAAATGCAGGCAAAGTTTATCCACGCATTTCCAGTGTGGCTGTGAAGCAAATGAAATAATCTCACTATGGTTTTTATGCATAATTGTGTTCAGTTTAAGAAACAGAATGAAGAGTTACAGAGGAAAACTGCCAAAGGAAAGACATGACAGGAGACCTGTAAATTCCCCAGAGACAGCTACAGGTCTTCCGTGCTATATATACACACTAGCAGCAACCCAGTTGATCTGATAACAAAAGAGGAAAACTTTCAAGCACGTTTTCATTGAGCATTGTCACAAAGGAATCATATGGAGGAAAAAAGCAATCAAACAAGTTTTGTGAGTAAATAAGAAAAAGATTTATGCACATTTTACATATAAGCTCTACAACTGTACATTGATTTGGATCAGAAGATTTTCTAACTGATACCAAAGACCAGAAACAAAAGCAAAAATCCCATCTAAAAATGTTTTCTATGAAGAGATGAATTATAGAGAGGTATCAGGTAAAATGTCTTTTACTACCATGTAATGATGTTACAAACTGCATTTTGCAAAGTACTAGAAGAAGTGCTAATATTTGATTTTCAAGTCTCCATAGTAGAATGACCCTCTGTCAAAAAGTTTTCTAGTGATTTCATTCAGAGGCACTGTTTGTACCAGAAGAATAACTTGTGCTACTCTGTAGAAAAAAAAATTGAATTTTCAAATGTGCAGCAAGATCATCAAGAAACTGATTTGTGAAGGACATCTGATTTTCAATCATTTATGCTATTTCGGCTACAGAACATCTGTAAATTGTATTAATGCGCTCATAATTGCCAATGTGCAGACAGTAAAGCTGGACTAGGAATTTTGTTTTGCATGAAATTGAAGTCTTGAAGAGTTTACTTTTACAAAATCTATTACTTAGCACACACTGCTCTTTCTTAAGCATGTTAATGTCATATATCCATTCAAAGTTCTAAAGCAAGTTAATGTAATAAAATGATTTCCTTCAAATACTTATTTTCATATGTGGCTAGACCTATTAATTTTAATAGTACTGCTCATTGGAGTAAAGTTATACTATGCTAAATGCTTGTAGGAATAAACTTTATAGATGTAATGTTTAATATTGCTTCCCTCATAGTTTTAAAATTCTCAATGACTTTAATGGGTAAGGATTTGGCCTACAATAGATCCAATACTTTTTTTTTTAATTTCATGTAAAAAGTAGAGAAGATAAAGATCACAAGATAGTAAGCATATGAATAGAGTATTTGTCTTTTGACTAAGTATCTAACTAAATGTGGGGACCTTGTAGCATGAGAAACCCTAGCAACATGAGGCTTGCAGTTTATGCTTTTGCTAGAAACTCTTGTTGGCATTATTGGGAGAATGCAATTCCTTATGTTGGTACTGTGAACTAATTTAAATTAAACTCCCAAGCTCTAATTACATATGCATACCTTGTGTGTGCATTTATGTATATGTGCATATGCATGCACCACTTATATATTGGATTTACCTTCTCAAGCATTATGTATGCTTAATACAAGACATTAAGCATATACACAGTATAATTGTCTTTTGGAGGCATTCATATCAGAGGGAAACTTTTATAAGATAAAGAACCCTAATATAATGACTCTGCATTTTGGTATCAGCTTGGTATATCTACTGTATAACTACAAGTTCATTCTTATCATGCAGCAGAGTTTCAAATGGATTTTAGAAAAGTATGCCAGAAAGCAATCGTGTACTCTGGTACAGAAACAGCTTAATGGACCTGAGAAGCTGGGAGAAATAAAAGAAAAGCAGGAATAGATGCAGGACAAATAAAGAGAATGGATAATAGAGGAGAAGGGATATGGAGCTATAGAATTGGAAAGGATGAAAAAATGGGATTTATAGATGGAGCAGTTTGATTAAATATCAACTATCCGTATTACAGAATTAATACAGTTCACTGAAGTTGTGGTTTTACCCGTTTTTCAAATATTTCAATGCTTCAAAGCACAGATTGTTCAGCACACTCAAATGACTACTCAGCACTGTGCTATTATATTTCTCATAATGCTAGCCAAGTATGTGTTGAATGTATACAGCAAAGTGGGTTAATATTAATATATAAACTTAACAGAAACTTGTTTGCAGGTATATACTCAGTGACCTATTTACATGCATGCTAAAATGAGAAGGGAGTCAGTGAGTTTTTCTTACTCTTTTACGTGAAGGTCTGTCCAGCTTCACAGGGAGCTGCATGTTAAAATCTGTATAGCATAAGCCAGTCTGGGGTTTCTGATGCTGAGTGTAATGTTTCTCCTGAAAGTACAGGCAGTAGCTTCAGAACAACTATGTCTCAAATGATGCACGGAGCTGTGCACTCAATTGGACTAGCCACTGGGCCAATGAGGCCTAGATCCTAGCGTTCCAGCCAATTAGGGGACCAGGAAAAATAGGCACCCCTATGCCTGAATCCACTGCACCTGCCCACTGCTTCTGCCAGGGATCTTGTTCAGGACTTGGAGGTGTGGGTCACTCTACCTGCTCTGTGCTCCTGTCAGGGAGTGGGGGAAGCCTCTATACCCAAACCCCATTTTCCCAACAGGAGCATAGGGCGGGTTGCGGGTACTAGAAATGGAAGGGTGCAGCAGGGTACCCATAGACTCTGTCCCAAGGCCCAAAAAAGCTAATCTTCCTCTGATTGCCAGACAAGAGAGTGTCACTTGTTTGATGCTTTAATTCTGCAAACCTCATCTCATAGTGCTTACAGTGTTGAATGTAAACTCCAGAGCAAATTTTTGAGTACCTTAAGGGCACCTGTACACATCAGGGCAGAAGTCAAAATGAACTATGCAACTTGAGCTACAATAATTTCATAGCTTAAATCGAAATAGCTTATTTCAGCTTTTGGTGATGTCTAAACAGCTTGCAGTCAAAGAAAGAACATTTTTCCTCCGACTTCCATTACTCCTTGTAAAATGAGGGTTACAGGAGTCAGAGTAAGAATTCCTCCAGCTCAACATTATTTTGACATTATGTTGAAATAACTGTTTGTAGGTATAGACATGGTCTATGTTATTTTGCAGTAATGTCAGTTATTCCAAAATAACACTGCGGTGTAGACGTACCTTAAGAGTCAAATGTATTTAGAAAATAACTCAGCCCATCATTTTGTTAGGACTGGGCCACATTCTGCTATCTCTCAAACTGATGTAAGTCTAAAGTAACTCCTAAGAAGTAAATGGCAAATATTCTGAATGGATATTAGTACCACTGAGAGCAGAACCAGGGCCATTATTTGTAATTATAAATGCTAATTGACTAATCTGAAACAGGTCTGGAGATGTTGCTAATCTGCATGTAACCTTATTTTTTTCCCTTTTCTCCAGAACTGGCTGTGCTTTTGAATCATTCCTATCAATGGTCTCAAATCATGAATTCATCCACCCTCTGGAGTCCACAGAACGTGCAGTACTGCTTTGACTTTGTTAACAATTCATGTGCTAGGAATGTAAGGTCTACAATCAGTCTTTGGGCTATGTACATCTTCATGGTGGGAGCAACAGTGCTCACAATGGGTGGTAACATGCTTGTGATCATTTCCATCGCTCATTTCAAACAGCTTCATTCTCCAACCAACTTCCTGATCTGCTCCTTGGCAACTACTGACTTTTTGCTTAGCTTCACGGTGATGCCCTACAGCATGGTCAGGTCTGTTGAGTCCTGTTGGTATTTTGGAGACCTCTTCTGCAAACTCCATACTTCTTTTGATATAATGCTCTGTACCACCTCGATTTTCCACCTGTGTTTTATCTCCATTGACCGTTACTACGCGGTTTGTGACCCACTGAATTATGTCACCAAAATAACTGTCCCGGTGATAGTCCTCTTTTTATTTATTAGCTGGGCTGTCCCTTTCTTATTTGCATTTGGCCTAGTTTTCTCAGAGTTGAATATTGATGGCATTGAAGAATATGTGACTTCTATTGACTGCAATGGTTTCTGTGCATTGATATTTAACAAGCTGTGGGGAGTGATGGCTTCTCTTATAGCCTTCTTTTTCCCAGGAACAGTGATGGTTGGTATTTATGTCCATATATTTACAGTGGCAAGAAAACATGCAAGACAAATTGCTAAAATTCCCAGTGCAATAATATGTGCCTCTGCAATGAAAAACAAACTGTCTACAAAAAAAGAGAGCAAAGCGACTAAAACTTTAAGTATTGTCATGGGGGTGTTTGTGTTGTGTTGGATGCCTTTCTTTAGCCTTACAATAGCTGATCCTTTTATTAATTTCTCAGCACCCGAAGACATGTACAATGCCTTCCTCTGGCTGGGATACTTCAATTCTACATGTAATCCAATCATTTATGGCTTATTTTATTCTTGGTTTCGCAAAGCATTTAAAATTATTGTGACTGGTAGAATTTTCAGATCAGATTCATCTACTCTTACTTTGTATCCCACAAATACTTAGTTAACCAGGAAGGGCTTTTATGAATGGAATAGAATTAATAGATGCCTATGCTATTTCCGGAGATCTTTTAGAAACATTTACGCAGGGAATATATTGAAAATATTGATGGGAATATGCACCTGTTTTTGGTGAAACTCATTTGTAGCATGTCCCTATAGGTGTTGTTTAAGGATTAGGATTTTATGTTAGCTGTGTGTCTAGATAGTAGGAAAAGAGAACAGTTTGGCAAACTGTACAGTACTTTCTATCCAGCTATACACAGCCATCATTTTATCAACTGCACTACAATATGTTTTCTGTTGAAGCATCAGTTTGAGCCTCAAAGCGCAGTATTAAAACATCAATTTGTTACTTAGTTGCCCATTTTTGACTCTCCAAAGGTGTGGGTCTGATAATGCCACTCTTACTGCAATTGAGAGTATCTTTCTCTGATTCTTAGCATAAATAAAGGTAAGACAACTAAGCCCAGAACATTTCTCCAGCTGACTAACTGAACTTTATCTACACACCTGCTACCCAAAGCAGTAGTCATATACACCAGTCAATGAGCAAATAAGTCTGTAGCAGGAAAGTGTTCTGCATGATCACTGATTCAGTGTATACTTTGGATTGTAGCTACTGCAACTGAGAAATCACTTCTGTGTCCAAGTATTACCAAAATAGCTGCAATTGGCTGAGAACCTCTGTTTGCCAGAATCTGGAAGTCGACAACAGAGGATGGGTCGCTGGATGATGGTCTATTCTATTCTTTCCTTCTGAAGCACCAGGAATTGGCTACTGTTGGAAGACCAGACAGTGGATTAGATGTACCTGTGGTCTTACCCACTGTGTCTGTTTTTATGAAGCTGTGCATTTTTGAAGGATACAGCAAATGGTAGTTCCTAAATTTTATTCTTTTTTACAGACCAATCCAAAGTCCACCCGTTTATACTGTTCAGAGGGGCAAAGATCTCTTGTGGTGAAGAGCTAGCACTAGTTTGTTTATCATACTGATTTTGTATTGCTGACGTAGGTATGAACCTTCACCCAGAGACGATGGGATAAAATTTAAAAACTGGGAATAAATTAAAAAAAGATAAAATGTCTTATATTTAAGACCCTACTAAATC
This sequence comes from Pelodiscus sinensis, assembly GCF_049634645.1. Taxonomy (NCBI): domain Eukaryota; kingdom Metazoa; phylum Chordata; order Testudines; family Trionychidae; genus Pelodiscus; species Pelodiscus sinensis. The sequence continues at coordinate 94,562,052 of NC_134713.1, read as the reverse complement.
TGCAATATCGCAGAAATTACAGATCCTGGAATATTAGGTTTCTCTTGCAGTTTTGTCAGCTCCCATTGGCTGGTGGCTGGGGTTCCTGCTGTCAGCTCTGTGCATTGTAAGGGCTCCTGGATAACTCTCCCACCCCCAGAACATTCCTTTCTTATCCCTGCTGTCCCTAACATGCCCCTGATTCTGGAGAGCCAGGTAGGAATGAAATCAGGCTGGTTATACTGGCCTCTGAGCATGGTGGGGCTCCTGGAGAATCCTTTCTCTGGAACATCCCCTTCTCTTCCTTGCTGCCCCCCATCATGCCCTCTCACCATTAGGAGTAAAAAAGTGACATGAGGCTGGTTATGCTGCCTCACTATACTTTTACATCTGAGAGAATTCTTTCTGCACCCCCCCCCCCCCAAATCTGTATACAATATTTTGAAATTCTGGAAAATTCTTTAGATTGTATTAAAAGATTGTTAATAAATAAATATGGAGACTCCAGCATGGCAGTGGGGAGCACAGGCCACTGGCTACATGGAAGTGAGAAACCACCCTGCAGCTGTTGGGAATAAGTTCTGGATACTCTGGATGCGGTGAAAACAAGCCAGAGAATTTATTACACACACAACACTGGTAGAGTGTCAACCAGGAGTTAAGCTGGAGCACACTGGTTAAGCAAAACATTACAATAGATTATATGGGGAGGGGGGGTGATGGATGGAGGGAAGCAATTTAATAGGTTTTAGCAGCAAGACGAAATGAACACATAAGCCAATAAAGTATGAAGGTTACACAGCATCTCTTCCCATCACCAATTAAACATCTAATCAATAATACAGATCATTATTCCTAACAAGCTAAGTAAGCCAACATAAACAAAACAGGCAATTCAATGGCAACTTTTGTCTATATAAGTTATGATGCATCTATGGGAGGATGATGCTACCTTGAGCTGACGTGATCCTTGGGTCCTTTATCTAGGATTAAAGGAAAACAATAAGAACATATCATGCTTACTAACATTAACAAGGTTGCTTTGGTGCCAGATGGCCTTATCTGGTGAGGCCCCTTGGAATGTGGTTACCAGGGTGACTGTGCCTTCCCAAGGTCCCCCTACTCAGGTGAACTGTCCATGTTGTTAAGTTACAGGCCCGTCTCAAATTTTAGGATTGAATAGGGGTTCTTAGTGAAATATCATGGACTGCCTCAGTTTACCCTACACAGCCCAGGACATGGAGTCAACAGTGGGGCTCTATGTGACCCTGACATGGTTCTGGGGCTGAGCCTGCCCTAGTACCAACCTAGGACTCTGCCCCTCCGCTCCAAGGAAATTAGGTATAGGCAGTCAAGCTCAGTGCAGCAGGATCCAAGTGTGGAGGGCCATTGTGTGGGGGTAATGTGGGTGACGGTAGCTCATTGGGTATGGGGAATCTGGCTGCAGAGGGGCTTGTGGGAAACTCTGCAGCAGTGTCCAGATGAAGGCTGCTAGAAAAACAGGAAGCAGTTCCCTGTACAAGTTGAACCTCTCTCAATTGGGACTCTCTGGTCTGGCAACATCTGTGGTCCAGTAGGACCGAGGCTGTTGCTGGACCAGAGAGACCCAGCGGAAGGCCAGAGGCAGAGCCCTGCAGGGGCCGGCAGCCCAGCCAGACTGGCTTCAGGGAGGACAGTGGCTGGGAGCCCTGCCATGGGAGTCCAGCTATGACGGTGGCAGGGAGGCCAGAATGCCAGTGAGCTTCAGTGGGACAATGGTCTGCTGTGGTGGGGCCAGGAGCCCCAGCAACAGGACTGGAGGTCTGGTGGGGCTGCTGCTGCCACGACAAGGCTGGCAAGGCTGGGAGCACTGGCAGCAGGACAGTGGTCTACTGCAGCAAAGCTGAGAGCCCCAGCGGCGGGACCGTGGGCTGCCATGGCAGAGCAGCAGGGCTGCTTGAATATGTGGAGCCCGCTGGGAGGCCAGGCCAGGATGGAGCCTGGCTGGGGGCTATTAGCAGCAGGGGGCAGAAATGACCTCCCCTGGTCCAGCCAAATTCCCCCTTCGGGACCTCTCAGGTCTCAAGAGTGCCAGACCAGAGATTTCCAATCTGTACAGTGATGTCTTCCCCCTATGACTGAGAAGTGATGGAGGCAGGAAGCAGGGTGGGAGGCTCCGAGACAGAGAAGGTTTCTGGATGTGGGTTTGCCCTGGGCTCAGCTGCTCTGTGAAGGGGAAGTGCACAGCCCCCAGCCCCCACCCCCCACTCCCACTCCAGGGACTAGCAGCTGAGGCCAGTGCAGAGTAGGAGCTCTAAGTGAGACTAGAGAAGGCTGAGTGTGGGAGGAGTGGGACTCAGCAGAGGACTCGGTGGGAGGGGTCCTAGCTATGGGGTTTGAGTCTGGACCGGGGCATCTGGATGCATGGGGGATTGGTGGACTTGGGGTAGTTCTGGTCTGGGAAGGGACACACGACAACTCTTGTGGCTTCCTTTTGCTTCCACAGGAGAAAGCTGAGCTGATCAGCTGTTTATTAGGAACTGGGGACACTTCTGGGAGAGGGGGAGCCTATACAGGAAGGATGGGCTCCACCTAAACCAAGGTAGAACCAGACTGCTGGCATGAAACATTAAAAAGGCCGTAGAGCAGTTTTTAAACTAAGAGATGGGGGAAAGCCAATTGGTGCGGAGATGCATGTAAATCAGAGGGAGACTTCTCTTAGAGGAGAATCCATTGATAGAGACTCTCTAAGCTGAAGTCAGAAAGAGAGGAGGGGAGAGGACAAACCATGGGCCAGAGCAGACAAACAACCGCATTCAAAGGAATCCAATGCATCAGGGAAGGGCAGACAAATAAGCAGTGGCAAATTTTTAAAGTGCTTGTACACAAATGCTAGGAGTCTGACTAATAAGATGGGTGAACTAGAGTACCTCGTATTAAATGAGGAGATTGACATAATAGGCATCACTGAAACCTGGTGGAATGAGGAAAATCTGTGGGACACAATCATACCGGGATATAAAATATATCGAAAGGATAGAGCAGGCCGGGTGGGTGGCGGAGTGGCACTGTATGTGAAAGATAATGTAGAATCAAATGAAATAAAAATATTAAATGAATCAACATGTTCCATAGAATTGCTATGGATAGAAATTCCATGCTCCAATAATAAGAAATTAGCAGTAGGGATACATTATCGACCACCTGACCAGGACAGCGATACTGACATTGAAATGCTGAGGGAGATTAGAGAGGCTACCAAAATAGAGAACTCTATAATAATGGGGGATTTTAATTACCCCCATATTGACTGGATACATGTCACCTCAGGAAGAGAAGCCGAGATAAAATTTCTCAATGGCTTAAATGACTGCTTCTTGGAGCAGCTGGTGCAGGAACCCATAAGGGGAGAGGCAATTCTCGATTTAGTCCTGAGTGGAGTGCAGGATCAGGTCCAGGAAATAACTGTTACAGGACCACTTGGGAATAGTGAGCATAATATAATAACATTCAACATTCCTGTGGTGGGAAGAACACCTCAGCAGTCCAGCACCCTGGCATTTAATTTCAAAAAGGGGAATTACACAAAAATGAGGAGGTTAGTTAAACAGAAATTAAAAGGCACAGTGACTAGAGCCAAATCCCTGAAAGCTGCATGGAAACTTTTTAAAGACACCATAATAGAGGCCCAACTTAAATGTATACCCCAAATTAAAAAACATAGCAAGAGACCTAAAACAGTGTCACTGTGGCTAAATCACCATATAAAAGAAGCAGTGAGGGACAAAAACGTATCTTTTAAGAAGTGGAAGTCCAATCCTAGTGAGATAAATAGAAAGGAACATAAACACTGTCAAATCAAGTGTAAAAATGTAATAAGAAAAGCAAAAAAAGATTTTGAGGAACAGCTAGCCAAAAACTCAAAAAGAAATAACAAAATGTTTTTTAAGTACATTAGAAGCAGGAAGCCTGCTAAAAAACCTGTGGGTCCCCTAGATGATCGAGCTATAAAAGGAGCAATCAAGGACGATAAAGCCATTGCAGAGAAACTAAATGATTTCTTTGCTTCAGTCTTCACGGCTGAGGACGTTGGGGAGATTCCTGAATCTGCACCGTCCTTTGTGGGTGTCATTAGAGGAGGTTTTGGAACAAATAGAACTTAATGTTAACAAATCTCCGGGACCGGATGGCATTCATCCAAAGGTTCTAAAAGAACTCAAATGGGAAATTGCTGAGCTATTATCTGTAGTTTGTAACCTATCCTTTAAATCGGCTTCCGTACCTAATGACTGGAAGGTAGCCACCGTGACACCAATATTTAAAAAGGGCTCTAGAGGCGATCCTGGCAATTACAGACCAGTAAGTCTAACTTCAGTACCGGGCAAATTAGTTGAAACAATAGTAAAGAATAAAATTGTGAAGCATGTAGAAGAACATAATTTGTTGGACAAAAGTCAACATGGTTTCTGTAAAGGGAAATCCTGTCTTACTAATCTATTAGAGTTCTTTGAAGGGGTTAACAAGCATTCGGATAAGGAGGAACCAGTAAATATAGTATAATTGGATTTTCAGAAAGCCTTTGACAAGGTCCCTCATCAAAGGCTCTTGTGTAAATTACATGGCCATGGGATAAGAGGAAAGGTCCTTTCTTGGATTGAGAACTGGTTAAAAGACAGGAAACAAAGGGTAGGAATAAATGGTAAATTTTCAGAATGGAGAGGGGTAACTAGTGGTGTCCCCCAAGGGTCAGTCCTGGGACCAATCCTGTTCAACTTATTCATAAATGATCTGGAGAAAGGGGTAAGCAGTGAGGTGGTAAAGTTTGCAGATGATACAAAACTGTTTAGGATAGTCAAGACAGAAGCAGACTGTGAGGGACTCCAAGAAGATTTCACCAAACTCAGTGATTGGGCAGCAAAATGGCAAATGAAATTTAATGTAGATAAGTGTAAAGTAATGCACATTGGGAAAAATAACCCCAACTATACGTACAGTGGACAGTTCTCTGAAAACTTACACGCAGTGTGCAGCGGTGGTCAAAAAGGCAAATAGGATGCTAGGAATTATTAGGAAAGGGATAGAAAATAAGACACAGAATATCTTACTGCCCCTGTATAAAACTATGGTACGCCCACATCTGGAATACTGTGTACAAATGTGGTCTCCTCGCCTCAAAAAAGATATTTTGGCCTTGCAAAGGGTTCAGAAAAGGGCAACTAAAATGATTAGGGGTTTGGAACGGGTTCCATATGAGAAGAGGTTAAAGCGACTGGGACTTTTCAGTTTAGAAAAAAGGATACTGAGGGGGGATATAATAGAGGTCTATAAAATAATGAGTGGTGTGGAGAGGGCCGATAAAGAAAAGTTATTTATTAGTTATTTATAGAAGTACTAGAGGTCGCCAAATGAAATTAATGGGTAGCAGGTTTAAAACGAATAAAAGAAAGTTCTTCTTCACACAGCGTGTAGTCAACCTGTGGAACTCCTTGCCAGAGGAGGCTGTGAAGGCTAGGACTATAATAGAGTTTAAAGAGAAGCTAGATAATTTCATGGAGGTTAGGTCCATAAAAAGCTATTAGCCAGGCGATAAAATGGTGTCCTTGGCCTCTGTTTGTCAGAGGCTGGAGAGAGATGGCAGGAGACAATTCGCTTGATCATTGTCTTCAGTCCACCCTCTCTGGGGCACCTGGTGCTGGCCAAGGTCAGTAGACAGGATACTGGGCTAGAAGGACCTTTGGTCTGACCCAGTACGGCCGTTCTTATGTTCTTATATTTGTCGGCTCAGCGCAGTAGTCTAGATGCTCTGCGGTCGACATCAAAGGCATTTGTCTACCTCCCCGGTATGCCTCATGGGATGAGGTTTACCGGGGAGGTTGACAAATGCCTTTGATGTAGACCGCGGAGCGTCCAGACTCCCGCGCTGAGCCGACAAACAGCTGATCAGCTCAGCGCGGCAGCCGTTTAAATTTAAATGAAGCAGCGATTATTTAAATTGCCACTTCATTTTCCTATGCTGAGTAGCCTAATCTACATGCCTCTGTCATCAGGCATGTAGTCTAGACGTACGCCTTATGCTGAGCACTGTGGGGTGAGGGCAGTTGATGCTGGAAGGCAGGTATGCTACCTTAGCCAACGTTAGGAGAACACAAAATGCCCTTGTTAAAAGGGAACTCTGGTATTTCCAGAGGCTTTAAGGTGCTTTGTGCTGCTCACTCTTGTGGAGGCCAAAGCAGACTGACAATATGGTCTTTCAGTTTTTGGTATTCAGGAACTCTACCACTTTGTCCTTTGTGTGCTCTGCCATACTGCATGGGAGCGGCTTCTTCCCCCCCACATTAAAAGTGACTTTTTAAAATATGTTCAGTGTTTAGTTCAGCTATGGCGTGTGATTTCACAGGTGATTAAAAAACTGTCTTAAAAACATTGAACACTGAGCAGGACGCCAGCCAGAGCTCAGGGAATAGACCTAATAGGACCTATGGAAGCTGCTTTTTTTGGGGCGGGGGGAGGGAGTTCCCATGTGAGATTCATGTTCTTTCAGCAGCAAAATGCAGCAAAACAGCAAAGGGAATGAGTGAGCTCTGGGGAGAGGCTATAACAGGTGTCTCATTAGCAGTCTTTTTGCAGAGTTTTCATGACCTTAAGCAGTCATAATTAGTGTGACTCTTCTGGAGAGAACTAAAGCTTTCAGGCCCATGTAAGCTCATGATACCATCTACATATTTTGTTAGTCTTTAAAGTGCTACCAGACTAGTTGTTGTTTTTAAGTTTATCCTGAAGAGAACTGTTTGACAAAAGCTGTTTCAGATAGAACGCTATGTTAAATTCTGGCTCCTAAATAATTGGCAGAATGTGTACTTTGTTATTATACAAAGGCCTTGAGTCCCCCGAATTACCTAGAAAAAACAAAAGGAAGTTCTGTATGACAATCTCTCTTTTATACCTATTGTATTTCCTCTGCTGTTCACATTTCTGAGTATTTATCTAGCCACTTGTATCCATAGCTGATGTGGCAGCTAACAGGCAATGCCAGGGCACTGCTATCTCTTCCACTTCCTCGTTGGAGGGTTGTTGTTTTTTTAATAGCACTGTTTAAACATACACAACTAAACCGTCAATAAAGGGTGTATTGAAAGTGCTGGAAAAATTACCATTGACACAATGTATTGTCACAACCCTTTCCCACCTCCTGCACACACATTTTTGCTCAATCAGGTGGATATTTGTAGATATAGATCAGGTGATGGCATATCTATGGACACGATATTGTAAAAATGGTGTAATGTTCTGTTAGGTATTTGGCAGGCAAGGTCGCATTTGTGTGGGTGTAGCAGCTGAGTCAGTCAGTCTTTGAAAAACTGGCACAAAATATGCCATAATAACTTCACTAGAAATCAGATGCTTCTGTTTGCTCATGCTAATAAAAGATATCTATGAGATATGTATAGTCCAAGTCTCGCCTTTTCCAGAATATATGTCTTCTTTTGTGAAAGCCTTCTCTCACTGTTTAAATGTTTTCTTGTGCCGTGGCCAGTAGGTGACAAGGAAGTATAGACACAAGGAAGACACAAGGCTATGTATAGACTATATCCCTCTGTCAGCAGAGGGATGTAAATGAAGCACTTCAAAAGTGCAAATGAAGCTGGGATTTAAATATCCTGCGCTTCATTTGCATAATCATGTAATGGCGCTCTTTTGAAAAAGCGCTATGTTGAAATTAAAACCGCAGTCTAGACACGGTTCTTTCGAAAATGGAGTGCTTTTTCGAAAGATGCTGTAAACCTCATTTTTTTAGGCTTACAGGATCTTTCGAAAAAGCACCCCATTTTCAAAAGAACCGCATCTAGACTGCGGTTTCAATTTCGAAATAGCTCTTTTTTGAAAGAGCGCCATTACATGATTATGCAAATGAAGCGCAGGATATTTAAATCCCAGCTTCATTTGCACTTTTGAAATGCTTCATTTACAGTCCTCTGCCGACAGGGATGTAGTCTAGACATAGCCAGAGAGAGGGAGAGAGAGAGAGAGAGAGAATGGGGGGTGAGGAAGAAAGAAAAACCCAAATGTACAATGGAAAAGTAGAGAACTGAAGTTGATTTGGACTGTTAAGAACTTTCTAAAGTTTTGATATTTACTTCCTAAATACAGTGGTGACAAACATATTAGCAATCGATAAAATGAGGTTTTGCTGTCCTCAAAGCTAGGCCTAAGAATCCCCATCCAGTATGCATTCTGTGTCTACCAAAGCAGTTGAGAAGAGGGCCAGTCAAGCTCTAGTTCACAAAACCCCCATCCACAGTGATCCTAAACTATTCACCCTTTGATTGGCTGGGAAGCACTAAACCAGTGAGAGGCACAGGAAGCTGTCTAAGAGCTTGGCTCCACTACACAGTGGATCAACACTACAGCGATCGATCCACCATTGGTTGAATTATTGCATCTGATTAGACATGATAAATTGATCTTCGAGCGTTCTCTTGTCAATTCCGGTACTCCATGAGAACAAGAAAAGGAAGAGCATCAGCCACCAGCCGTACTTAAGACACCATGGGTACGTCTACACTACAGCGCTAATTCGAACTAACTTAGTTCGAATTAGTTAATTCGAACTAAGCTAATTCGAACTAACGTGTCTAGAACTAAAAACTAGTTCGAATTAGCGTTTTGCTAATTCGAACTAGCAAGTCCACATTGAGTGGACCCTGAACAGGGCTTAAGGATGGCCGGAAGCAGTGCCGGCAGGGCATCAGAGGAGGACTTAGAGCGTGGAGATGCTGTCTCAGGCTAGCCGAGGGCTGTGCTTAAAGGGTCCCGACCCCCACCCCGGACAGACAGTTCTAAGGGGTGCCCCACTTGCAAAGCAGTCCTGGCTTGGATTGCCCGGAGTACCCACACTGGGCACATCACACCATTTGGCCATCAGCCCGGCTGCACTTGCCGCAGGCTGCCATCTGGGGAGAGGGGGCAATCGGGGGGCTGCAGGAGAGCTTCCACCCCCAGAAGCTCGCAGAGCCAGCCCAGTCCTCCCCATCGGGGGCTCGTACCCCATTCCTCCCTCACCTCCTTCCACTTACCCTTCCCTAGTCCCCCTTCTTATTGATGTACAAAATAAAGATAACGTTTCTTCCAACATTGACTCTGTCTTTATTGAACAAAACTGGGGGAGACTGGGAAAAGGAGGTGGGAGAGGGGAAGAGAAAGGCTGGGAGAGGGGAGGGCAACTAACATGATCAGGGGTTGGGAACAGGTCCCAGATGAAGAGAGGCTACAGAGACTGGGACTGTTCAGCTTAGAAAAGAGGAGATGGAGCGGGGACAGGATAGAGGTCTCTAAAAGCAGGGGTTGGGTGGAGAGAGTGCATTCAGAAAAGTTCTTCCTGAGTTCCCATAAAGAAGGACTAGAGGACACCAAAGGAAAGGACTGGGTAGCAGGCTTCAAACTAGTAAGAGAAAGTTGTTCTTCTTCACAAAGCAAAGAGTCAACCTGTGGAACTCCTTGCTGCAGGAGGCTGTGAAGGCTACAACTAGAACAGAGTTTAAAGGGAAGTGAGATCAAGTCATGGAGATTGGGTCCATGGAGTAGTCTTAGCCAGGGGGTAGGAGTGGTGTCCCTGCCCAAAGAGTGTGGAAGTCTGGAGAGGGATGGCACGAGACAAATGGCTTGGTCACTGTCTTCGGTCCATCCTCTCCAGGGTCCCTAGGGTTGGCCGCTGTCGGCAGACAGGCTACTGGGCTAGATGGACCTTTGGTCTGACCCAGGACGACCATTGTAAGCTCAGGGCTCACAGTCGGGGGTCTCAGTGGACCCCCTTGATTTTCATGCACACCTGCTCCTGGGTGGCCAGGCTGGCAGCTCTCCTGCCCTAGACGGCCACTTTCCTGTGCCTAGTGTGGAGATCGTGGACAAGGTCCACGATGTCCGCACTAGCCCAGGAAGGTGCCCGCCTCTTGTGGTCTAGGGCAAGCTCCCGGGAGCCACCAGCCTGGTCCCGGGAAGAGGGGGTGGGCTGGGGGACATCGGGTGGGTGGCTCTGTGCCGTGCCAGGTGCAGTGTCTGCTGGCTGGGTGCTGGCAGGCTTGCACCTGGCATGGGCACCGTAGCCAGCCCGTGCCCCTTTAAGGGGTCCGGGGCCGGGAGGGGGGCATAGAGTTTCCCTGGTGTTGGCCAGAGTGGCCACCAGGGAAAGCTGGGGAGGGCTAGCCTCCCACTAGTTCGAATTAAGGGGCTACACACCCCTTAATTCGAACTAGTAAGTTCGAACTAGGCTTAATCCTCGTAAAATGAGGTTTTCCTAGTTCGAACTAAGCGCTCCGCTAGTTCGATTCAAATTCGAACTAGCGGAGCGCTAGTGTAGCGGCTATGAATGTTAGTTCGAACTAACGTCCGTTAGTTCGAACTAACATTGTAGTGTAGACATACCCCATGGTAAGAAGGTCTAAGTACGTAGACTGCAGCTATGCTATTCATAGTGTATACTTGGCCTAAGTGACCAAGTGATTCCCTAGCTGGATCCAATTACACATCCTGCCTATTTTCCTGACTCTTAAGCCCTGCCTTCCTGCGTGTTAGCCCCACATTCTCTCACAATTCTCAAATGGCACCCTTGTGGATTAGGAAGGCTGCAGTTCTGAGAAGTGCGCCAGAGAATGCCAAACTCTTGAATTGGTAAACACTTCCTTCAAAAAACAAAACAAAACAGCATGAAAAACACAGAATATACTGCATATATATTTAGAGGGGCAGTGATGTAAGAGATCGCAAGCCTCAAACCCCAGTGCTCAGACCATGGCTGCCACCCTGCAGTACATCTGAACAGGTGGAGAAGAAGTTTTATCAAACTCTAGCTCACAAAAGCCTTGTCCATAAAGCTTATGATTGGGGGTCATCCAGCCCCAATGATTGGCTGTCTCACACTACATAAAACATAGAGAGGCCCAGGAAGTGGTCTGAAGAAACTTTGTATGAATACCTGGAGTGCTGCTTGTATGGACTCTACTTGCCTGATTCCAAAGCAAGGCTGCAAGATTCAAATGTTACCCAGCTGGTGCATCCCAGTGTGATGCTCTGGTAAGAAACTCGCTGGCTAGCGGCAGAGCTCTGGATGCTGCTGGCAGCCTGGGATATATGGCCACAGCACACACCCAGGCCAGGGGAACCATTTGAGAGGAGGGTAGGGGAGTCTGTAGCTCTCTCTGAAGTTTGAATTTCATACTTGAGGTCTGCTTAAAGCACATGCCCTAGCTCCAGAGGCAGTTCTTAACTGAAACAGAGCTTGTGCTGCCTTTGGGGCAGGTAGTGTATTTATAATCAAAGGAAGGCGGGGTGATTAAGTTAATAAATTACCTGTCATTCAAGTAATTGAAGGATCATTAGATGACCATGAAAACATTGTCAGGGACTTAAAGGATAGGGAACAAAGGGTAATAATAAATAGTGGTGTGCCCCAGGGATCTGTATTGAGATCAGTGCTCTGAAAATGATTCATAAATGATCTTGAAAAAGGGTACACAGTGAAGAGGGAAAATTTGCAGATGATACAAAATTACTCAAAAAGTTAAGTCCAAAGCTGACTGCAAAGATTTACAAAGGGTTCTCACAAAACTGGGTGACTGAGGGCAGATGGAATTCAGTGTTGATAAATGCAAAGTACAGTAATGCACATGGGAAAATCCCATGTATACATACAAAAATGATGGGAACTAAATTAGCTGCTGCCACTCAAGAAAGAGATTTTGGAATCATTGTGGATAGTTCTCTGAAACCATCTGTTCAATGTGCAGTGGCAGGCTAAGAAGCTAATAGAATATTGGTAATCATTAGGAAAGGAATAAATAGTAAGACAGACGATATTATATTACCTGTATATAAAATCATGGCATGCCCACATCTTGAATACTGTATGCAGATCTGGTCACTCATCTAAAAAAAGATATTATTGGATTTGGAAAGGGTACAGAGAAGGATAACAAAAGTGATTGGCCATAAGGAACAGCTTCCATATGATGAGAGATTAAAAAGACTAAGATGAGAGGATATCTTAGCGGTCTTGAAAATCATGAATGGTGTGGAAAAATAGAATAAGGAAATGTTATTTATTCCTGCACTAACATAATGCAAGAAGGTCATGCAATTAAATATATAGACAGCAGCTTTAAAATAAACAGGGGATGGTGGAAAAGCCCAAACTATAAAAGGATTCCTATATGAACTATGTAAGTTCAAGAAGGTTAAGTTAATCAATGGCTACTAGCCAGGATGGACATGGATGGTGTCCCTAGCTTCTATTTGCTAGAAGCTGGGAATGAGCAATAGGGGATGGATCACTGGATGAATTGCCTCTTCTGCTTATTCCTTCTGAAGCACCTGGCGTTGGCTACTAGTGGAAGACAGGCTACTGAGCTAGGACCATTGGTCTGGACCAGTATGGCCAGTCTGATGATCTTATATAGAACAGGTGTATCTGCCCTATCCATTAGACCCCACTCCCCTTTCAGAGAGACAGAGCCCAGAAATCCTGACACTTCCTTCTCCTCCCCCTGAGTTTATAGCAAAGTAAGAATGTTAAAAATGTAACCAGTGTCCCTTAAGTGACTTACCACAAGATGTTAGAACATGTTATTGCTACAGTGGAGTGGATCTAATATTTATTTAATTTTATGTCTTGTATAGAGGAATTAGATACTGTGTAACTAATTGCTAAGTGATCTGCCAAAAACTAGAGTTTTCAAGTGCCTTAGGAACCCATAGGAAGTGGTGATGGAGGGAGAGGGGGGCAGACAGGGTTGGTTGCCCCTCACCCTCATTTGCTGCTTGGTTTGTACTGAGCATGTTCAGTAACACTGCTGAAGCTGATGTCCCAAATCTGTCCCCCATGTCCTCACTTGCCCCCCAACTATTGCACAGATGCCCTCCCCCCCAACAAAATCTGAAATGGCATACCTGCCTTAGGTTTCAGCCCCAGTGCTCAGCTGACTGGGCAGTATCATCCCCACCACCCAGCCAACCCTGGAGATTTGGCAGCCAGGCATCACAGTCCCTGCCACGTTGGTCAGCTCTGGGGATCCAGCAGCCGGGCAGCACAGTGGCCACACTCCCAGCCCTGAGCTCCCAGCACACATCCCAAACCCCTACCCTGAGTCCCTCACACCTCCAGCCCCCTGCCCTGAGCTCCCCACACACACCCCAGCTCCCTGGCCAGAGGCCCCATCTCCCGCAATTCCCTGTCTTTATTCCTGCACCCCCCCCATTCTCAGCCCTCCACAACCTAACCCCCTGACTCCTGCACTCCCCACACCCTGAATCTCTTGTCAATTCTGGTACTCCAACCCCCACATGCCACCTTCCCACACTTAAATTTCTTATAGCTACTCTCCTATTGCACCTTCCAAGCAGTGTTTCCTATAAGCTGAGCACCCAGGAGAGATTCAAATGCCACCCAGCTGATTACCAGAGAACCCACAGTTGCTCACAGCCAGCAGCATGTGTTTCTACTGGTGATGCACACCCACACATGCCTTCGGGTACGTCTAGACTACATGCCTCTGGCGACAGAGGCATGTAGATTAGACTACCCGGCATAGGAAAATGAAGCAGTGATTTAAATAATCGCCGCTTCATTTAAATTTACATGGCTGCCACGCTGAGCCGATCAGCTGTTTGTTGGCTCAGCGCGGTAGTCTGGACATTCCGCGGTCAACATCAAAGGCATTTGTTGACCTCCCAGGTATGCCTCATCCCAGGAGGCATGTAGTCTAGACGTACCGTTAGTGCACATAACAGAATTTATTCCACATTTTATTCCATAAAAATGATGGAAACACTGCCCCCAACCCTCTGCTCTCACCCTGAAAGTGAGGGTTGTGATACAACAGTACCTGTAAGAAATTTAAGTTATTTTCTCTGCTATTCCTAGGCCTCCCAGTCTAGCGTATTTCTGGTTTTGCCCTTCTTATACCAGTCTCTCCATCTGTTCCTGGCATTTCTCTGTGTCTCACTCCACATCCCTGCTTCTACATTTTTTCTGACATTTACTCTGGCTTCATCCCCGCCCCCTTTACTGGCTTGTCACATCATGATGATCTTTGATTTGATTGATGGGTTGTTTGACTCCTGACTCCTTCTCTGTTTCTGACCTTTGAATTGGCATCTGACGAACCACTAGACATAACAGTCCATGCAATAGACTGTATAGAAAGATAGACAAACAGGATTATTATTCTGATGTAGACACATTCACACTTGGAATTAGAAAGAGACTTTTAATTTATTTTATGCTTAAACCTAGAAGAATATGAAGATAAAGATGAAAAAACAACAAAAAACAGACAGATATATTACTAATCTGATGAGCTATCCATTGCCTATAAAAACCTTTAATATCTATATTTATATTTTAGAGAGAGTCTGTCTGTCTGTGTGCCTGTTTGCAAGTCCATTTATTCAAGAATGCCTCCTAAATCGTAAGAGCTAGGACTGCCAAATTTGCCACCTTCTTCTTCTCCTAACTTAAAGCAAGATAACAGTTTGTTTGTGCCAAGAGAACCGGAAACCTCAGGAAAAGAACGGTTTTCAATAGCATGCAAAGGGAAGGGCTGCTGTTTGATATGAGAGTCCACTGGGGGCAGCAAGACAGCAGGGGACAGCTACCCTGCAGTGTCCACTGGGGCAGCAGTACCACCAAGAAGAGTGGCCATCAAGGCTGGGGCACCTCCATCTTTCCTGCCAGCACACTTGTAAGTAGCCTCCCACACTACACCCTTTCCCCCCTTCCCAGCCCTTGGTCACAGCATTGGAGGGGGGAAGAGAACAGGACCCTGGTTTCTGAGGGAGTCTGGTGGGGGAGAGAGTAGGCCTTGGGTGAGTTGGGGGTAGCCTAATGGGGGAAGAGAATAGTCCCCGAGAAGGCTGGGAGGTGGATGGGGAGGGGGAGAGAACAATTCCCTGGACCCCAGCCTCCTGCTCCCCCCCCCCCCACTCCCCCACATCCCTGAAAGACAGAGGCAACGGCAGGTAAATCTGCTAGTTCTAAATATAATCTCTCAATCTCTGTGGGTGCGTGAGTCTATACGGCAACAACCTTTCTCAATGGCATTTTGTAAAGTTATGCAAAAATCACCATTTTTTCACTATGAATTTTTTTACAGGCAGAAACTCAAAACACAATTGGAAAACTTCAACTGCCACTGGGAAAATTGCCAAAGCCTTGGCCCTGCAGTCTTTATGAAGAAAGTTTTTGGGGAAGTTTTTTTCCACTCAGGGTAGAGGAGCTTGTGTCACTTCTTGAATTCTGCCATGGAATTCTGTTCCTTAGAAAGATAAGAAAGAAGTGGTTCCATCTTCAGCATAATTGCCTCTTAAAAAGCCACATGAAAGTTGTGTCTCACATCTTTGCCAGGGCAACCTTTTAGTGGGGACCTCCACAGGTCTTTTCCCAGTTTTGTTTGCTCTGATACACAGTGCACTTGGAAAACACTTTGCAGGAGCAGAGAAAATGAAAGGCAAGGAAGTACCAAGGGAATGGAAGATGAATCCTGGTGAAAGAAAGGCCATGGGCAATTGAAGGCATGTTGGTGAAGGGACCAAAAGTTGGGAGGAAGAGTGGCAAAGGGCAGCAATATTGATTAGGGAACTCATAAAAAACCCAAAGCTGAAGGTTAAGGAAACAGACATTGTGAGGAGAATCCAGGTGAAAGAGGATATTTTCAGGTAAACTGTTGACAGCTTAGTAGGCAGTCATAGGACCATGAATTTGTCATCAAGATGCAGAGGGAGGGATTTGTGGATATGAAGGGAGACAGGATCCTATTTTAAAGTTCATAAGCTTCAGAGGGGTAGTTGAGTTAGTCTGTAACTGGACAAACTTTTAAAAACAGCGAATAGTTTAGCAGCACCTTAAATATTAACAAAACATGTAGATGGCATCATGAGCTTTTATGGGCACAACCCACTTCTTCAGATGAATGGTGTTATTAAAAGTCCAGTTTCTAAATAAATAGCGGATGGGGGGGGGGGGAAGGGAAGGAAAGAAGGAAAAAGAAGGGGTGGGAGGAGAAATAAATTGTTAGAGTGTCTGTCTATGCTACATGAAGCTGATAGAGAAGGCGTAAATTGTTCTTAGGCACTTAAAAGCAATTCACACCTTCTCTATCAGCTTCATGTAGCATGGACACTCAAATTGACAATTTCTTTCCCCTTTATTTCCTTCTCCTTCCCCCCATTTCCTATTTATTAAAGGTCCAGTTTCTAAATAACTATTCATTGTGTTTTAAGTTTTTAAGATTCATAGTTATGTTGTGTGGAGTCTGGAGCACATTACTGGATAGCCTTGGTGAGATTGACCAGAGTCACATTAAACTGGGCTATTTTGTGGTTCTGGGAGCTCACTGTGAGTCAGAGCCAATCAAGACATCATCAGAATACCTGTGGGGAGGGAAGGTTATAATAAGCACCTTTTCTGGGTGATGAAAAGATCTCAGTTTGCCAGGTACTTGTGGGATTGAGGGCGGGACAGACTCCTACAGGGAGATATGGGAGAACATGTCATTGGTTGAGATTTTGGGGTAAAACCGTGGATATTAGGAGCCCATTAGGGTGTGGTTGAGAAAAAGGAAAAGGGGGTCTGGAAACTGCAAGAGCAAATGGGGAAGGAGGGATGTTCTTGAAAGAGATGGTCTTGAGTTACTAGGATATTTCTAAGTGAAAGCCATAGGCAACTGAGTTCATGGGCATCCTCCAAAAGGTGACTATAAATTTTATGGACAAGTAAGCAGAAATTGGAATTAAACTCATTGTTCTTTAAAACAAGTGATATTCTGTTGTTCAATAATGCTTTGTGCCCTCCCTTGGGCATGCTATTCATCTGAGGACCAATCTCTCCATCTGGATTATATAAGGCGTTGATTAATCTCACACTTCCCAGATATGCCAATAGCTACAGCATTAGAAGAGGGGTCCGTTCACTGTAATACAAGTCACATTAGACAACAATAGGTGATTCTGTTTTACTGTAAGTATCACTGATTCATAAACATAGTATTATAACTATATTTTATTCCAGATAAAAGAAATACAGTATCATTGTGTGTGTGCTTGTTCAGAAAATAACTTTCTGGTTGCAATCTTAGTGATTTCAAAAAATGAAATAAAATAAAAGGAAAATACATATTTAACTACTTCTGTCTTAATGTAGCTTTTGAAGAACATAACTAGTATGTGTGTTTAAAAATCATGTTGGTTAGTTATCTGATTCAGTAAAATACTCTTGAAAAATTCTTATCTATAAACATGTATCCTATTTTTATTATGTTTAATTTTCCTGTTGAATACAGAGTTACATTGTAATAACATGGGAGAAAAGTAGTGGCAGTATTTTAGAAATCTGTTAATTGTTATAACTGGTTAGTTGAATGTGGAATTTTCAGTCATATAATGGACCTTTTGCATTTTTTCATCTGCAGTATGAAGTAGCTCTTTTTGTAAGAAAAGATTGTTTCTCCAAAAGAAACAAACACATTTCTACTTGGTCTCACAATAAAAATAATTATTTTCATTTCTGATTGAAATGTCTCAAATTAATTCAAGGGAAACATCACTGCCACCATTATCTAAGGTCAGCTGTAAAAACCTGTTAACCTATATCCCAGGTTGTAGAGACTCAGACTCAAAATACATCCATGACAGAAGTTTTACGCAATATCCCTTTTGGGATGACTTTGTAACATTTCCTTCATTTATTGTAACCGGGAAATAAATAAAGGGAAAACTATTCCATAAAAGTTGGAAACTAAATCATCAAAAAAAACCTGGCCTTTTTTTCATTTGAAAGTCAGAAACTCTCCAGTGCATTCATTAAAATGTGTTTTTCTTTCCCCCCTACCTTACTCTCTTATTATTTTTCAGATAGAATCTAAAGAGCCTGGATCCCATGTTAAAAGCTGAGCCCTTTATTGGGATCGTGGAAGATCAAGGGAACGTGCTGACAGCTAGGGAGGAGGAAATGAGCTCTGTCCAGAAGCCCAATGCTAATGAAGTGGTGTCCACACCACTGTGCTATGAAATGAATGGTTCCTGCCCCAGAACTCTTTACTCCTTTGGGGTCCAGCTGGCCATCTACATGGCCTGTGTGGTGGGCATGTTGCTCACAGTTCTGGGGAACCTGATGGTGGTGATTGCGGTCTCCCACTTCAAAACCCTGCATACCCCAACCAACTTCTTACTACTCTCTCTGGCCCTTGCAGATTTCCTTCTGGGGGTGACAGTGCTGCCCTTCAGCACTATCCGATCTGTGGAGAGCTGCTGGTATTTTGGAGATGACTTTTGCAAGCTGCATACCTTCCTGGACACAGTCTTCTGTTTGACCTCTATATTTCATCTGTGTTTTATTTCCATTGATCGCCACTATGCTATCTGCAATCCTCTGCTCTACACCACTAAGTTTACCACACGGGTGGCTTGTGTCTATATAGTTATAGGGTGGGGGGTCCCCATGGTTTATACATTTGTCTTCCTGTATACCAATGTGCTTGAAAAAAACTTGGGCCATTTCTTACAAGACATGCCCTGCATTGGTCAATGTCAGCTGTTGTTCAACAGACTCTGGGGCTGGTTGAACTTCCCTCTGTTCTTCATCCCCTGCCTCATAATGATAACTTTGTATGTGAAAATATTCATTGTGGCAAACAGACAAGCTAGACAGATAAGCAACATGAATGCAAGTACTGGATTTGGGCTGCACGCAGGAGCATCAAAGAGGGAAAGAAAGGCAGCTAAAACTCTTGGTATTGCTGTAGGAATCTACCTTCTGTGCTGGCTGCCTTTTACTATAGACACCATGGTAGATTGTCTTCTAGATTTCATTACCCCACCAGTTCTCTTTGATGTCCTTATCTGGTTTGCTTACTTTAATTCAGCCTGCAATCCTTTGATTTATGTGTTTTCCTACCGCTGGTTCAGGAAGGCAGTGAAAATACTTTTAACTCGCAACATCTTTGGTTCTGGGACATCTACTGTAGACTTATATCAGGACTAATTGGAGGATTTAGATAATATTGAATGTAAAAATAGCTCACAATCACAACCATGGTCCCCAGGAGAAGAACCTTTTATTTTAGGTATATGTTAAAATGACAAGTAACGAGATGAGATACTTAAAATATGACAAGAAATAAAAACTCTGGGAAATCATATTGGTTTGCCCTAAGGAAGGGTGGAGTTTTCAAAGAAATCAGTAGTATTAGGAGATTCAGTTCTTATTATGGTACTTTTATTTAGGAAGTTTGAAAATCTCAACCAAAATCCTGAGCGACAACAGAAAAATATTGAACTATAAAACATCAAAGTATTTCTCATAATTATTTTCGGAACATTCAGTGAGCTGAAAGTATTCAACGTAACCTCCATGTTTCTGAAAGAAGTTACATCAGGTAGTTTCCCCTAATTTGACAAGACATACTTGCCTTTCACCTTTCAGAACAATTATCTTTGTAAACAAATAGTCAGAGCTTTATGGTGTTGGTAAACCTTTAAAACACCAATATTACCTGTTTGTGAAGAATAATATAATCACCTTACTGTGAGGATATCAGTCTGGTTATAAAGCTGAATGGTTTTTGCCTGCCTTCTTCCCTGAATGAAAAAATGCTGTTTGATTAAAAGGAAAGGTAAATTATTTATTCTTCTCCGATCGCCAAATTAATCATAATTTTCCTGTATGCCATGCCCTATACAATCAGCAGTATATTTTAAAGAAAAAACTTGATAGTGTACAGATTACCTTGGAATCATACATAATTTTCATGCTCTTAAGCAAAATGTTAGGCCCTGATTTAGCAAGGTACTTGAGCTCATGCCTAATTTTAAGCACAGTTAGTTCCAAAAAAGTCAATGATTCAGTTTTCATGCTTACAGTTAGGTTTATGCTTATGTACCTTGATGAATGGGGTATCAGTCTAAACTCTCAGGTTCTTTCTGGCTATGATTATATGCTTTTACAGTGTAAATGGTAATAAAAAGTGTAAAAAAAATGTGAGAAATAAGGTGTCCTGCAAGTTCTGTGAAACTACTTTCTAACCAGACCAATGGGAATTATATTGCCACCTCTCTAGGCTCCTGTGAATGTACTTATGAGAGAATGCTTTTTAAAAACTTCTGAATAGAGTAATATAAAATTACTCTAATAATTCATACAATTAATGAACAACTAAATAATTAGTTAAGAATCTTTTCTACTTGTTTTATTTTGTTTATTTAGTTGTATATAAATTCAATATTAGATATGAAAACTGGCTTGTGTCGTGTTTATTTATAAATAATTTCACATCCTAGTCAGAGTTTACATATTTTTTGCATCACAAAATAAAGAACAAAGTGTGGTGAATGACTGCACAGTTACTGTTAATGAATAGATTGCATATATTAACTTTAATATAACCTTTGTGAGCCTAATCTAAAACCCACAGAAGTCAGTAGGAGGCTTTTCATTGACATCACTAGACTTTAAATGAGGGCTTATGGGTAAAAATATGTTAAAAGGTGCTCCTATTAGAAAGTGTTATATATAAAATCAGCACAATAGAGAGTATGAACTGAATTACTTAGTTGTGTGCATTTGTATTATAATCAGCATATTTAACAAACCAAAGCTAAATAGCATAGAGCTTTGCTCTCAACAGTTTCTTACTTTTGATCTGAGGAAGTGGGTCTGGCCCACGAAAGCTCATCATCTAATAAACCATCTTGTTAGTCTTTAAAGTGCTACATTGTCCTGCATTTTGCTTCAGCTACCCCAGACTAACACGGCTACATTTCTATCAGTTTCTTACTGACAACCTTTTTACATAACAAGAATATTATGGAATACTTTGTCTAAGGACCTTTCCAGTCAAGGTACAAAGGGGGTACATCTTTGTGCTGTAGCAGTAAGCATGTTCCACTATTGGAATCTTTCATACTGCATGTCTTTGTATTAATCTAAAAAGTCAACAATCTCTGTCCAAAATTCAGGAAAACAGTTTCACAACAGTCCTGAAGCACCTGATAGTGGGCTGTCCTAAATAGAGATATACTGAAAAGTATGCTAAAGTGTTTTCCTCGGTTAGTGCATCTATGGGTAAGTCTAAACTACAGAGCTTTTCCAGGATACCTACAGAGCTTTTTACTGAGATACCAGAATCTAAGGAACACATCAGCTTTAAAAAAAAAAAATCGGAAAAGCAGACGTGTTTTTTTGTCATCCCTGTAAACCTCGTTCTACGAGGCGGAAGGGATGTTCTGAAAAAGGGTTTTGGCCCCATGTAGACAGGCCAAACGTTGGAAAGGCCTTGCATTTCTTTTTCCGACTTTACTTTGTAGTGTAGATATAAGCCAAGATACCCACTACTTCTATTGAGTGTTGCATTCCGCCTCATTTCATTCAATCACCATCCGTTTGTTCCCTCAGTTTTAGTCTGGAAACTGCTGCAGCATTAGAATAGCCCACTGTAATTCCAGGGGGAAAAAAAAGAAAAACTAACAAGTATCCCATCCAGACACCAGGAATCACAGTTAACTGGCTTCAGAGGGAATTGAATAAACCTTACGCTTTTACCTCAGCAACAGAGAAAAATCATATCATGGGGTCATCTGGGCAATGGCATCAACTTCTCCAGATTCCCCATTAGAAGAAGTCCTGATAGTCTATCAAATCCGAGTGCAGTATACAAGCTGCTGCACTAGATTGAGCCTTTGTGTTGCCTTGGGCAGCAACCAAGGATTCCACCCTTGTCTTCCTGTCCATTACATCCATCAGTAGAAAATAAAAACATTGTCCCAAACTAGTGGAGAAAGTTACTTACAATTTCTTACAGGCACTGTCCTATTGCAACCTGGGTCTCTGCCAGCTCTTTAAATAGCTCCCTGCTGGCTTTTGCAGCAGCTCAGCCAGCTCTTGCCAGAGCTGTGCACTAGGGGTGCATCTGCTTACTTTCACCTCTGTCCCCCTCACACACCTGCAAGTTGCCAATAGAGTGAATATCAAACTTAGCAAGCAGGCAAAACTTCAAATAAGCAAAAGAATGCAGTGGACATGGGCTGTGTCTAGAACTGGCATGATTTTGCGCAAAAGTGGCCGCTTTTGTTCAAAATCTTGCCACCTGTCTACACTGGCTGCGAGTATTTCTGCAAGAACACTGACTTTGTAATGTACAAAATCAGTGATTCTTGCGCAAATATTCTGAGGCTCCCGCTCAGGGATAAGCCCTCTTGCGCAAGTATTCTTGTGCAAGAGGGCCAATGAAGACAGCCACGTTAATTTCTTGCTCAAGAAAGCCCGATGGCTAAAATTGCCATCGGAGCTTTCTTGCGCAAAAGAGCATTTACACTGGCACGGATGCTTTTGCGCAAAAGCAAATCTTTTGCGCAGAGGCACATGCCAGTATAGACGCTCTCTTGCACAAATACTTTTAACAGAAAAACTTTTCCGTTAAAAGTATTTGCGCAAAATCATGCCAGTCTAAACGCAGCCATAGTGTCTCAATGATCCAAGAGGTATACAGCGAGCCACACTGAAACATAAAACTGAATCAAGTTAAAGTACATCAGGAAAAAAATATGCCCCCAAACACATTTATATTATTGGTGTAGCTGTGCCAATGCAATTTTCTGATGTAGACAAGCCCCGCATCTGAAGCAGACTCACTGATCTTCTTAAATAAAAAATTCCCTGTGGTGAAGCATGGGGACATTAAGATGACAACAATGTGTAAAAATCATTATTAAGTTGTATGTGCTGCAATTATTTACCATCATGTCAGACCTGAAAATTGTCCAATTTTTCTCAGTACCAAATTTAGGGCCACAATTTTATTTCACCCGTGTTATGCCTTGTGAGTCTATAGTATATAACCAATGTTAAGAGAGGATCAGAGGCTAAGATCTTAAAAAAAAAAAAAGACAGGATTCAAACCTCTCCTTTTCTAATTTTCATATGCTGAATCCTATGCGTCTTCACGCATATATTTCCACAAGCTATGCTAACTATCTGTGATGGTGCTCTGCTTTGGTCAGGAAAGGGTTAATACAAGCTGCTGTCAACTCCACTCAACTGAACCTGCCCTATCAGTGTTATGCCTGGAAGGAGGAAAAGGGAGGGGAGAACACAGCTCGGTTGTGGGGCTGACCTCTGAGACAAGCCAGGGTGGGGCCAGGAACTGCTTGCAAGACTGCCTCCTGCCAGAGCCTCCCAGAAGGAAGACAGGCCTGATGACAGACTGTTTGCTACCCCTGTCTTGCTTGTTGCTGTGGGGAAAGGCTGTGACAGCCAAATAAACCCCTTTTGTTTCACCTTTTGCTGTTCCACCCACTATTCTTCACAGACAACATCTTCTTTAGGAAAGAAAAGCACCTTGCTTGCTATCCACTAATGCTCAGCTTCACTCACCTACAAATTTTTTGATTGCCTCCTTGGCGTCTACTGACTTTGGTTAGGCGCTTTTCTTCTTAAGGCAGTAGAGTGCAAGAAGGAGAGAGTGGCAGGTGGGAAGCACTCATGGGAGTGGTCATGGGCACAATTTTGTGGGCTGCAGGCAAGATTGCCTTCCAGAGATGAGATGTAGGGTGGGTTACATAGGCTCACATGCCATTTTCTCTCCGTCTCCCCTGATTTCTGTGAGCACTGAACTGCCCTTGCAGAGAAGGAAAGGATGGATGGGGGGGCTCTGTCCTTCCCACCCTGTTCCTGGCCCACAGCATGTTTTGTCTCACAGAGAGTAAAGGGAACTGTTCTCCTGTGCTCCAGAACCCTGCCTCAGCAGCTGCATGCTGTCTCCTAGGTTTTCTGTACAATGTTGAATACCCAAGGGGAAGGCAGGACACCAAAGGTACTAAATATAATTCTATGGGTTAACTTAATTTCATAAGGTGTTCATAGGAGACTGTAGGAGACTGTGTATCTGTCACAACCAGAATGGCCTCCTTTATAAATTCCAGCCTGCCTTTGCTCAGGCCACCTTCTTTCACTCAGGCTACACCCAGACTATGGAGTTTTTCCAGGATACCTCTGGTATCCCAGAAAAATCTACCACATCCAGGGAACTCCTCTGCTCTTCCAACATTTTTTTTTTTGCAGAAGAGCAGAAGAGCTCTTTCGGAAGTCCCAGTATTCCTCGTTTTATGAGGACAAAGAGCTCTTCCGAAAGAGGAGGTTTTTCTGAAATTTGGCCCACTGTAGATGGGCCAAATTTCAGAAAAGCCTCTCCTGAAAAAAATATCGTAAAAAGGTACGCACATCGCAGAGAGCAATTTGCATACCTTTTTCTGAGAAAACTCTGTAGACTAGACATAGCCTCACTAATCAATTATGCATCACTCAGGTATTTTAAAAGCAAACCTTGTCTGGAGAAATGGCGGACAAATAGTGTGAGCTATGCCTTACATGGCCTGTATACCCCTTACAGAGTTCAGTTTCTTTTTTAAAAAATCGTGGAAGAGTATTGCAACACTTTGGATATTTTAGTCATAGTTGCTCACTAAGGAAATGTTCTGACTAACCTTAAATCAATAGCACTGTTCACATTGACCCTAGAGGGAATCTAATTAGACCCTCATTGTTTTGGATGTGCTGTATGTCTGTCTACAAACAAGCTCTGTGGAAGATGATATGGATATATGGGTTGGTCTTATGGATATATTTAAGTTGTCATGACTTAAATTTTGCCTGTAACAATATTTTGTCCTATTTGCATCTGATTTGCTACTTGCATAGAACGCCTACTCACCTGATCTCTCCATCCCCCATCCCCATGTCTGAGAGGCAGGTTTTTCATGTGTTCTGTTTGTTTTTATTGATCACAGTGGCCTATTCTAGGGTCCACAGTGTTTCTAAATTAACCAGTCATACAGAAAGATACGAAACAAAATTATGCAATCAGTGCTAAATATTTCTGGTGTTTCTAGTGCAATGTATTGTACGTTTGTCAGTCTATATAACAATGTCATATATTACAAAAATAATCTGTAGTACACACAGAAGAGTAAATTGAGCAAATATTTCTTTTTTATTTAGATGTATTAAAAATATGCATTTATATTTCAAGTCAGAACATTTAAAAAACTAAACAAACTTTTCCAAATTTAACTCAACATGATTTTCATTAGGATTCAACATATACAGGTATAAAAGCCTGGGAAAATATTTTAAAGGAAGAACAATAAAACAGATGCAGATCGTGACCTGGAATCAGAATTTAGGAAGTACACGACACATTTTTATTCAGAAAATAAATTCATTGTTGAGTAATCAAAGTGAAGGATTTTACAACTCGCAATGACTTTCATTGCTTTTCTAAACCAGGGATAAAAGAAAGTGTAAATCAAAGGATTAATGGCAGAGTTGGAATAAGCAACCCAAACTGTAATGTCATAGACAAGGGCTGGAGTTATGAAGTTGAGGAAACCATCAATTACTACAGTTATAAAATAAGGTGACCAGAATACCAAAAAAGCTATCACAGCTATGCCTAGGGTTTTAGCAGCTTTTCTCTCTCTTTTGGCAACTCTTTCGCTATAATTATCAGATGACTGGGTGGTGTTGTTCATAATCTCTATCATTCTAGCTTGTTGTTTAACCACAGCAAATATCTTGCTGTAAAGTGCTATCATAATAAAGAAAGGTATTATCAACAGTAGAGAGGATATAACTACGCATGTTTTGTTGAAGACAAGCTGACAGCTCCCTACACAGGAGAGAGCAGTTACTGATTTTTCTTCTATCTCTTTGTCATTAGCCCCAATGTAAACTAAAGAAAAACTGAATATTAAAGAAAATGTCCAGGCAGCAGCTATGAACATGCCTGAAACAGGCACTGTGAACTTAACTGGATAAATTAAAGGGTAGTTGACAGCAACATATCGATCAACAGAAATGAAACACAAGTGAAATATTGATGCTTGACAGAATGATAGGTCCAAACAACAGTGAAATCTACAGAATGTTTCCCCAAAATACCAACATGTTTCAACAGATCTTACAGTGGTGAAGGGTAACACGGTCAGACCCAAACCAAAGTCAGTACACGCCAAGGAGGCAATCAAAAAATTTGTAGGTGAGTGAAGCTGTTTGAAATAAGCAATTGAAACAATTACCATTAGGTTTCCACATACAGTAAGAATCGTTAATAAACCAAGCAGAATATACAAGGTTACTCGGAGTCCAGAAGTTAATGGTGTCTTATAGCAAGATTCATTTACGTTTTCAAAGCAGTATTGCAAATCTTCCTTTTCCAGAAAAGTTGAGTTCATTATTTAACCTCAAAGTCTTATTTTTGAGTTCCTGAACTGACTTTTTTTTTATCAAGGAAAGGTAGAGTATACTCTTGTTTCCAATTTTTCCTGGAAAAAAAGATATGGGTATCAATAGAGTTACTGTATTGTTGTATTATTATGAACACAGAAATTAAGATTAATTCAGAAAGTTACAAAAATATAGAAATGTAAGATCTCAGAAGCAGCAGATTTTTTCTGGTGATTTAAAATAAGAAAAAAAAAATTATTGAGATTATTGTATCTGGATTTATGAGTCATTCTTACTTGATTTTCGCCTGCTAATTCCTCATCTTCTGAGAAACTCCTTTTCATAAATTGGTTTGACAGAGCTATGAAGCGAACACTGGAAGAGGCTTGCAATTTACATTAGTGTTTTCTCCCCTGAGATTCTTGTGTTGGAGTTAATTTCAAAGCCTGTTCACTTCTTTCCCAAAGCAAAACGAATGAATCAGAACAGGACTCACTGATCTTTCCAGATAACGAAATTCTTGTATTGGAAGATGGGAACACTAAGTTGAAAATGAGGCATATAAAAAATGCTAAATTGTTTGTGAGGCAAAACAGTGACTTACTATCACAACTTCCAGTATCTATGGACTATTTGGCATAAATCAGGAAATCTCCTGTCCACCCACATTTAACTTGAGACTAGTCCACATTAGAAAATTAGGTCAGCATAAGTACATCACTCAGGGTTGTAAAATCTGTACATCCCTGTGAGGTGTAGGTAAGCTGACCTAAATCCCCATATACATACCACTACTTTGATTGACAGAATTCTTTAATTGGCCTATCTACCACCTGTCCTATGCTGATGGGAGAACCTGTTTCATTGACACAGGTAGTGTCTATATCTAAATGCTATGCCACTGTAGTGTATTAAGTGTAGACAGACCCTCATTCTCATGCCAGTCTGCAGCCCCCATCCTGCAAGCACTTATCCACATATGAAGCTTTTCTTACATAAGTAGCCCCGCTGAGTTAAACAGTCCTTCTATCTCAAGCCAAGTAAATCTCATGGTCTTTAGGCTTTATCCAAAATTTAGGGCATGTCTACACTATGGCTGCATCTAGCCTGGCAAGTTTTTCCACAAAAGCAGCTGCCAGCTGTTTACACTGGCCACTTGAATTTGCGCAAGAACATTGACGAACATCAGTGTTCTTGCGCAAATACAATGACTCTCCCGTTCGGGAAACAGCCCTCTTGCACAAATGCTTTTGCTCAGGAGGGCCAGTGTAGACAACTGAGAATTGTTTCGCGCAAAAAAGCCCCGATGGCGAAAATGGCGACTGGGGCTTTCTTGCGCAAAACCACGTCTAGATTGGCACGGACGCTTTTCCACAAAAAGTGCTTTTGCACGAAAGCGTCCATGCCAATTTAGACACTCTTTTCCGCAAATGCCAGTCTAGACGTAGCCTATGAGATAAGGTTGAAACTAATATGGTCAATTTCTTATCACCCAGTTTTGCAAAGTCAAAGGTCCATGTCTTTACTGCAGGACTTCTCTATTGGGTAGCCTACTCTTGACTCAAAGAGCGAGGCACACAGCTCTGCTCTGCTCACAGTGTCTGCTGTGATCAAATCTCTGCAGCACATGGTTAGACAGGCTCATGTCACCAGCGTTCTATAAGGCATTTGTCTAGTCCCTCCCCCTTGCATGAGATAAAGGGGAGGCAATGTGCTTGTGCCTTGTGGTGCCCGGGTTGCCTGCACAGATGCGATAGTAGCACGAGCATGGAGCCCACTCTGCAGCAATCCATTGTGCTGGTGACATGTGTCATGGTGCACCTAATGGTGTAGTCCTTGGAGAGCATACGCACAGTGCTCCACCAGGAAGAGGACAAGATTGAAGCTCGGTGTGGCATGGAGGCCCTGCTCATGCAAGCCCTGCGCAGGTGCTATCAAAGCCGCCTGTCATTCTTCTGGACACAGTGCTATTCTGGTCCTGGTGCCATGAGACAAGCTCAGACTGGCGAGTCTGATTGTGATGCAGATATGAGACAATCAGCAGTGGATGCGGAACTTCTGAATGTGCAAGGCCATGTTCCTGGAACTTTGTGAATGGCTTTCCTGTGCCCTAAGGTACCAGAATACCTGAAAGAAATCTGCTATAACCATGGACAAGTGCATGGCAATTGCCCCGTGGAAGCTTACAATGCCACTCAGGTGCGAATCAGTTCAGAGTGAGGAAATCTACAGTAGGGACTGTCATTATACAAGTAGTCAAAGTGATCAATAACATCCTTCCTCAACCTCTGAAATGGTCTCAGGAGCTGACTGGCTGCTCCAAGCAAGGACAGGATCCAAAGCCCTGGAGTGATCATTCTCTTCCAGCTGGGCTTTACTGAACTTCCCACTCCACAGCCCTCTCTACTTGCACACACCAACAACATCCTTCTTAAGGAGATGGTTATAGGCCTGCTGTTCCAAAGGGGCTGCAGACTCACAGGCTGGTGCTTGCCATGCCCCATAAATCCCAGGAAAAACATCTTTAGTGTGCCAGCCTCCTTGAGGGCCACACACCTGTGGGAGCTAGACTATAGGCCCCTCTGCCTCCTGGGACCACTTCCCACAGTCCAGAGGAGGAACCACTCATTCGGGTGACACCCCTTCTCAAGGACCACACTTAGGCTAGACC
This sequence comes from Pelodiscus sinensis, assembly GCF_049634645.1. Taxonomy (NCBI): domain Eukaryota; kingdom Metazoa; phylum Chordata; order Testudines; family Trionychidae; genus Pelodiscus; species Pelodiscus sinensis. The sequence goes on along the minus strand of NC_134713.1, from coordinate 94,533,160 downwards.
GTAGGCCCCTCCACTTCCTGGAACTGTTCCTCACTGGCCTTCAGCATGCCTGGTTCTTGTTAGCCCCGCTTCTTTCTACTGCGCCCCAAGCACTTACTGCTGGATGCTCTGTCCACGGAGTGCAGTCCATCTCACTGCTGCTATCAGTCTCACTGAGGAGTGGGGAACCACTGGGCCCTGCACCCCTATCCGCAGTCACATGTGACTTTCAGACAGCAGGCAGAATAGAAGGTTTATTAGTTCACAGTGATACAGCACAGAACAGACTTGTTAGCTCAGGAACCAGGAGCATTCCGTACAATCTATCTTGAGGAAAAGGGACCCAGAGTCCTGGGCCCTGCCCCCCATTTCACCCAAGCCAGCTAGGCTCACTCACACACCATACACTCAGCAGTCCAGCTTTCTCCTCCCGCCCCAGCTCCGCCTCCCCTTTGTTAGGGTTGCCAAGTGTCCAGTTTTGAACCGGACAGTCCAGTATTTGAGCTTTTTGTTCGGGAAACAAATTGAGAAAGTATAAATGAGAAAATACAAATGTCCAGTATTTTCTAAATAAGATGTAAAGTAGATTGTGATGTAATTCAAGTGTGTCCAATATTTTTGTTGAAACCATCTGGCAACCCTACCCTTTGTCCAGTTTCCTGGGCCAAAAGTATCATGTGGTCACACCTCCCTACCAGGCTCAGATTACAGTAAGCCTATCTATCAGTGAGTCACACCTAAAATTCCCACCTCCATTAGATAGTGGTGCAGTATACAGGGAAACTGAGACACACACGCATGGGGTTACTACAGGACAGTTGATAGCACATGCAATATAACAAAGCAAACAGAGAGAATGCAGTTCCCACTTCATCACACCTCCACACCCCAATTTCCGGCTCTGAGTCTCCCCACACACCAATCCACTGCCCTGAGCTTCCCCCCACCCCCAGCTCTCTGCCTTGAGGCCTCATCTCCCACAACCCCTTCCCTGATTCCTGCACTCCCCCATTCTCAGCCCCCCACAGCCCAACCTCCAGACTCCTGCACTCCCCACATCCTGAATCTCCTACTGCACCCACCGAGCAGCGTTCCCTATAAGCTGAGCACTTGGGTGATCACCTAGGAGACATTCAAATGCCACCCAGCTGATTAGCAGAGAACCCACAGCCAGCAGCATGTGTGTCTTCTGTAGGTGCACATCCACATATGCAGTGGTGCACATAACAAAATGCATTCCATATCTGGATAGCAAAAATAGCAGTAACACTGCCCTCACCTCTAACGTGGGGGTTGTGATCCAATAGTACCTGTAAGAAATTTAAGTTACTTTCATATCTATTTCTAAGCCTGCTGGTCCAACTTGTTTCTAGTTTTGGCCCTTCTTGTACTGGTCTTCCCATCTGTCCCTGGTTCTTACCTTTGTGCCTCACTCCACATCCCTGCTTCTACATTTTACTCCAACCTTCACTCTGACTTCCCCCTCCATGCTTGTCCCCTCATTTTGATCTTTGGTTTGATTGACTCCTGACTCCATCTCTGGATCTGACCTTTGGGTTGGCATCTGACTTTGATCAATGTTCCAGTCTAATCACTAGACATAATGGTCCATGAAGTAGTCCCTATAGAAACATAGACAGACAGGATTATTGTTCTGATGCAGACACATTCACACTTGGAAATGTTTAACCTAGAAGTAACCTAGAAGAATGTGAAGATAAAGATGACAAAACAACAAAGTTAGATAGCTATATTACTAATCGGATGAGCTATCCATTGCCTATAGAAACCTTTCATATCGATATATATTTTAGAATGAGTCTGCCTGTGACTCTGTTCAAGAACGCCTCCTGAACTGTAAGAACTAGGGCAGGAGTATTCAAAAGCCTTTCAGTGGGCTGGATCCAGCCCACCTAGGGCTTTGATATGGCCCACGAGGCATGCTATGGCCCTAATCTGTGGCATGCGTGCCATGGGGGAAGAGCTCAGCCTTGCCCCTCCTCTGCCATGCAGCCGATGGAGAGTGCTCCCTCCTGCAGCAGGTTAGGCTGTGGTGGGAAGAGGCAGTGCTGGGGCTGAGGTTCCTCAGTGGTGCCTTGGCCATGTGGTCCAGGGCTGGCCATGAAGACTGGAGGTGCCACTGCCACAGCCACGCAGTCCAGGCCACATGGCTGTGGCAACGGCACCTCTGACCACTGGGGCTGGCCCCAGGCTGCGTGGCTGTGGTAGTGGGATCTCTAGCCTCTGGGGCTGGCCCTGGACTGAGTGGCTACAGCAGTGGTGCCTCCAGGGTCCGGCCTGGGGCTGCTTGGCTGCAGTGCCTCCGGGGCCAGCCCCGCACCATGTGGCTTCAGTAGAAGCCTCTCCGGCCTCTAGGGCTGGCCCGGGGCCACGTGGCCATGGCAGTGGCACCTGTGGGGCCAGCCCTGTACTGCATGTCCATGGCAGTGACACCTCTGACCATTGGGGCCAGCCCTGGGCCACATGGCCATAGCAGCGGCGCCTCCAGGGCTGGCCCAGGGCTGTGGCAGTGATACCTCCAGTCTTGGGGGCTGGCCCAGGGATGTGTGGCTGCCGCAGCGGTGCCTCCATCCGGGGCAGCCAGGACAGCATGGCTGCAGCCATTGCTGCAAGGGGGCATGAAGCCAGCCAGGTAAGGTTCCCCCTCATGCCCAAACCTCCCCCTGACCACCCACCCCCCTCATTTCCCTCCCTCCAAGACCCGGCATTCTCAGCTTGCTCTGCCACCTTCCCTTGTTCTTGCACCATCTCTCCTGGCCACACACTGCACCCTCTCTTGTTCCTGCTCCCTCCACCTGGCCACACACGCTACTCCCAGCTTGCTTCTGCACCCCATCCCTATCCTACTTGCTGGCAGCCCTGTCTCGTGCTCTGTACCCCTCATTTTTGTCCCTACCCCAGAGCCTAAGGAGGTCCATAAAATCCACAAACTCCAGAACCCCAGAAAAGTAAATTTGGTCTATAGGAAGCCCTGAACCTCAGTCTCTCCCTTCTCACCCCAGGAGGCTGGGGCACCAGAGGAGTAAAGTGTCTCAGTTGAGGCCACATTAGCAAGTGTTGGGAGGGGTGGGATTGGAGGAGATTTTTTGCTTCTCAGTTGTGTGCTCTCCAACTGATTTTTTTGTGGGTCAGTTACCGTGATCCAAAAAGGGTTCCCTGCTCCTGCCATAAATAAAGAAAACATTGAAACCTTTTGTGTTGGACATAATATTTTACTTTATTTAAAATGAAGTTTTATAAACTAACATGAGAAAGTAAAAATGCTTAAGCTGTTTCATAATTTAAATTAAACAGTTCTCAGTAACTGCAGCTGGTTCCGAAAATATGATCACTGTGCCAAGCAGGGTAGTTCTCAGCCCCGTTCCTTCTGCCTGAGGCCCCCCTCCTTCTGGGTCGGCCCGTGGCCACTTCCAAAATCTGTGAAGTGGCCCCCCCCTTCCAAGATTATTGCCTACCGCTGAGTTAGGGCCATCAAATTTGCCACCTTTCTCTTCTCCTAACTTAAAGCAGGGTCAGGGTTTTGTTGTGCCAAGACAACTGGAAGCCCTGGGAAAGGGAAAGTTTTCCATAACATGCAAAGGGGGAGGCTGCTGTTCATACGGATGCGATATGAGAGTGCCCACTCAGGGCAGCAAGCCCGGAGGGGAGAGCTATTCTACAGTGTCCACTGGGAGCTGCTGGACCACCAAGGGAATGGCCAGTAGGGCTGAGGCTCGTCCATCTTGCCTGTGAGCACACCGAGTAAGTAGGCCCAATACCCCAAACCCTTTCCTCCCATCCCAGCTCTTGGCCACAGTGCTGGACCAGCGTTGCGGGGAGAGAAAACAGGCCCCTGGTGGCTGGCGGGGTTTGCATGGGGGAGAGAACAGGGTCTGAGTGGGCTGGAGGGAATGGCGAGAACAGGCCCTGAGTGGGCTGGGAGGCAGCCTCGGGGTGGGAGAGACCAGGCCTCTAGCTCCCAGCCTTCTGCCAGGCAACGCTGGACAAATCTGTTAATTCTAAATATAATCTCTCTCAATCTCTGTTTGTGTGCATGTAGGTCTGTAAAGTTTGTAAAGTTATTCACCATCATATATATAGTAGCCCAGTGTCTCTGAGTCTGTAATGCTGAAATGCTGGCTGTTCCCTCTGGAGGGCGCTGTTGCTGAAATGCTGGCTGTTCCCTCTGGGAGGCCCATGCTGCATGGGAAGTGCGGGGCCCAAATGGCCATTTGGGCTACGTGGTCCCCCGAGTAAGAGGCAGGAGGGGGAAGAGAAGTGAAAGAGAGACAGAGGTGAAAGAGAGGCAGAGAAGTGAAAGAGAGGCAGGAGGTGGAGGAGAGCTGAGAGAGAGAGGGGGGGAGGCAGTAGGAGGAGGAGAGAGAAAGAGAGAGAGAGAGACATGGAGCGAGAGACCGGAGGCTCAGGAGAGAAGACCGACCTGGAGGAGAGACCTGAAAATCCCGTCTTATGACGGGCTAATTGGCTAGTTGTAAAGAATTCACCATTTTTTCACTTTGAATTTTTTTACAGGACAGAAACTCAACAACACAGTTGGAAAACTTCAAATGCTTCTGGAAAAATTGCCAAAGCCTTGGCCCTGCAGTCTTTATGAAGACAGTTTTTTCCCTCAGGGTAGAAAGCCAAGTGTCACTTCTTGAATTCTGCCATGGAATATATACTCCTTTGGTGTCCAGCTGGCCATCTACATGGCCTAGGCCATGGGCCTGTTGTTCATGGTTCTGGGGAACCTGATGATGGTGATTGCGGTCTCCCACTTCAAAACCTTGTGTACCCCCACCAACTTCTTACTACTCTCCCTGGCCTTTGCAGATCTCCTTCTGGGTTAATAGTGCTGCCCTTCAGCATTATCCAATGTGTGGAAAGCTGCTGATATTTTGGAGATGACTTTTGCAGGCTGCATACCTTCCTGGACAAAGTCTTCTGTTTGACCTCTATATTTCATCTGTGTTTTATTTCCATTGATCACGAAAATGGCGATCGGGACTTTTTTGCGGAAAAGCGCGTCTAGATCGGCACGGATGCTTTTACGCAAAAAGTGCTTTTGCGGAAAAGCATCCGTGCCAATCTAGATGCTCTGTTCTGAAAATGCTTTTAATGGAAAACTTTTCCGTTAAAAGCATTTCCGGAAAATCATGCCAATCTAGACGCAGCCATATTATTATCTTTTTAGCTCAGTTTTCTCCATCAATATTCGGGAGAAAACAATTAATTAACAATACTGAGAGAACACCTTCTTGCTATAGGAGCCAGTTAAAATTGCCTCCAAAAACAAAGGAAATGCAATAAGATTTAAGGCAACCATATGAATGACAGTATATACTTAGTCCAATGACTCTCCTGTGAAGAATCAATGTAGCTTGCTTTGTGATGTTTTTCAGACTCTACACACCTCTCAGTCTTTTACACCCTTTACCAGAGGGATTTCACTTTACAGGGTGATCACTACATTTCCCTTGTGTTTGCTGGTTTTCCCTCAGCCCGCCCCTCATTTTTGAGAGACCAGCATGCAAGTACTTAGTCATTAACTCCAAGCATAAAGCACCACTGACAGGAAATATCCTGCATTCCATTCAAATTTGAGGGTTATAGATAAAGAAAACGTTCTCAAAAGGTAAGCCTGGCAGAATCCATCCAACTACAGTGAGGTCAAAGGGAGCTTTACAATTGACTTAAAGAGAAAGATGAGACACCAAGGAAATTTAAACAAATAAAAAGGAACAGGTAAAAACAAATGATATACTCTAGCAGAGGAGAAAGGTTTTAATTTATAAAGTAGTTTTTGCTACTTGTTTGCTTATTTCAAAATACGACTGAAAGATATAGTTACAAGAGATATTTTGCAATGATCTATTATTTACTGCTTATTTTAATACATAGTACATGGTGGGACATAATGCAACACTTTGGAATTACTGTACTCTCAATCATGGCAACTTTAATTCTCTTTTTCAGAAAGACTTAAAATTGGAAGAGCTTAGACCAGCCAGTGTCACGACGACCGTTGGTATACAAATGCAAACACTAAACAGATCCAGATAGTTAACCACAAAAGCACAACATGACTTCAGCACTTCTTTCAAACGAAGAAGTACAATATTGTTTTGAAAACATTAATGGCTCTTGCTATAAAACGCCATTCTCTTCTGGAATCCGGATAACTTTGTATGTTGTGCTTTGTTTGCTGACAATTCTTACACTAGGTGGAAACCTCATGGTAATCATTTCAATTGCCTATTTCAAACAGCTTCACTCGCCTACAAATTTTTTGGTTGCTTCCCTGGCATGTGCGGATTTTTGTGTGGGTCTGACTGTGCTGCCCTTCAGCAGTATAAGATCTGTTGAAACATGTTGGTATTTTGGGGAAACATTCTGTAGATTCCACAGTTGTTTAGATGCATCTTTTTGTTATTCATCAATATTTCACTTGTGTTTCATCTCTATTGATCGATATGTTGCTGTCACTGATCCTTTGATTTACCCTATCAAGTTCACGGTTCCTGTTTCGGGCATGTTCATAGCTGTTGCCTGGACAATTTCATTTGTATACACTTTTTCTATTGTCTTCTCTGGGGCTAATGATGAAGGGATAGAAGAATTCACAAATACCCTCTCTTGTGTAGGGAGCTGTCAGCTTGTCTTCAACAAAACATGGGTGGTTGTATCCACTGTCCTTTTTATAATACCTTTTTTCACAATGATAGCACTTTACAGTAGGATCTTTGCTGTGGTTAAAAGACAAGCTAGAATGATAGAAACAATGAACAACACCCAGTCATCTGAAAATTACAGTGGCAGAGTTGCTAAAAGAGAGAGGAAAGCTGCTAAAATCCTGGGTATAGCTGTGATAGCTTTCTTGGTATTCTGGACACCTTATTCTATAACTATAATGACTGATGCTTTTTTTAACTTCATAAGTCCACCCCTTGTCTTTGACATTGTGGTTTGGTTTACTTATTCCAACTCTGCCATTAATCCTTTGATTTATTCTCTCTTTTATCCTTGGTTTCGAAAAGCAATGAAAGTGATTGTGGTCTGTAAAATCTTCAGGCTTGACTGCTCAACAATGGATTTATTTCCAAAATGAAATCCTACCCGATTCTGCATAGAGCTACTCACATCGCATTTCACAGTCATTGCCCTTTTCGATAATATCTGGCTGCATATTTCATTTTCTGGATGAAATATTGTCATTTTGATTTTGTACATTTATAATTGTAAAAAACTGGTTTATCACATTACAGAACAATTCATTTACAGATACTATTAATTTAATACTAGAGATTAATTCCTATTGGAATTAAGAGATTAATTCCTATTGGTGGCTAATGTAATACTGAGAATAGAAATAGGGAATTTAGAATTCAGCAAAGGCAAAAAAAAATTAGATTCATAGTGAAATGTATCTCTTTGTTAGAAAGTACTCACAATACTAGGAAACAGTAACTTTTGAACCTATAGTATACAGCAAAATCGTTTATCAAATCGGTAACGTAAATAGTGATATTTTATACTCATTTTACTTGGAGCTTATGGGGTGGGTGTTCAAGTGCTTTTCTTACACTAATGAATTAAAACTCCCAACAATCATCCAAAATGAATATTAGTAATTTCATTTAATGGATGTGAAAATCGAATTCTAAAGGGAGATGGACATTAGTCTCTTTTGCAGTCTTTTGAAATTAAGGTCCCAATCCTGCTGGGTTTTTTAAAACTGATTGCAAAACTCCTATTGACTTTTAATGGGAACAAGAAGAATCCCTAAGGGTATGTCTACACTACAGCACTAATTCGAACTACTTAATTCGAACTAGGCATTATTCCTCGTAGAATGAGGTTTACCTAGTTCGAATTAAGCGCTCCGCTAGTTCGAATTAAGTTCGAACTAGCAGTTTGCATGTGTAGCGCCTATTAAAGTTAATTCGAAATAACGGCTGTTAGTTCGAATTAACTGTGTAGTGTAGACATACCCTAACTGACTTGTCCATATTCACACAGAAAAGCCCAGCATTGTGCCCTAAGCTCAAGACCAGCCTTTTTTTTTTTCAGGGAAGTATTGAGTAGAAATAAATCTCCTCCATTGGCACAAGGATTCCTCAGACGGGGGAGGGTTCTAGTAATAACAAAATGCAGGACAATGTAGCACTTTAAAGACTAACAAGATGGTTTATTAGATGATGAGCTTTCGTGGGCCAGACCCACTTCCTCAGATCAAATAGTGGAAGAAAGTAGTCACAACCATATATACCAAAGGATACAATTAAAAAAAAGTGAACAAATATGAAAAGGACAAATCACATTGCAGAACAGAAGGGGGATGCGGGGGGGTGGGAAGGGGGAGGAAGGAAGGTAAGTGTCTGTGAATTGCTGATATTAAAGGTAGGGAGAGTGGGATGTTAGTGAGTTAATGGTATTACAGGTGATAATTGGGGAAACTGTCTTGGTAATGGGTGAGAAAGTTCAAAGACTTGTTAAGTCCTTGTTGGTAAGTGTCGAATTTTAACATGAATGACAGTTCAGAGGATTCCCTTTCAAGTGCAGATGTAAAAGGTCTTTGTAGCAGAATGCAGGTGGCTAAGTCATTTAGAGAGTGTCCTTTCTGGTTAAAGTGGCAAGAAACTGTTTTCTCTTTGTGATCTTGTCTGATATCTGTTTTGTGGGCATTAATCCTTTGGCGAAGTGTCTGAGATGTTTGAACTTTCTCACCCATTACCAAGACAGTTTCCCCAATTATCACCTGTAATACCATTAACTCACTAACATCCCACTCTCCCTACCTTTAATATCAGCAATTCACAGACACTTACCTTCCTTCCTCCCCCTTCCCACCCCCCCGCATCCCCCTTCTGTTCTGCAATGTGATTTGTCCTTTTCATATTTGTTCACTTTTTTTTAATTGTATCCTTTGGTATATATGGTTGTGACTACTTTCTTCCACTATTTGATCTGAGGAAGTGGGTCTGGCCCACGAAAGCTCATCATCTAATAAACCATCTTGTTAGTCTTTAAAGTGCTACATTGTCCTGCATTTTGCTTCAACTACCCCAGACTAACACGGCTACATTTCTATCACTATTCTAGTAATAACAGACACTCAAAGAAAATAATATTCTAAAGTGAAATCTAGCTCCCAGTGAAATAAATGGTAAAACTGTCCTTGACTTCAACTGACCCAAGATTTTTACCCTTGGTGTTTCGAGAGCAAACTGTTCTCTCTATTACTGAATAAATCCAGTCACAACACAGTCTTCTGTGTCATAGCGACATTGTAAGGGCTTGTCTATACTTAAAAGCAATTGTGGTTTTAAAGTAATGTATGAATTAAAAACACAATAGCTAGCTAGTCTATGATGTCAATTTCAGTTAATTTCCCATACAGAAAAACCTTCAGATATTTCATACCGGCAGCAAGAAATCCTGATTTCAAAGACTTGCTATAGAAGCCCTGGAAAGGCCAATTGTGAAGGGAGAATATGTTAGCTTGCAATATTGCCATATATTAACAATAACTGTTTACTATTTCATTTGCTACATTGCAGGTGAAGTGGGAGTATGCCATTGACTATCTATAGCAGGAAAGTTAATTGTGTATCACAAGAACTAATTGGAATTTTGTTCTTAAAAACTTCTGTCCAGATTTGGTAGTTGTCAGGGTTCTCTTTAGGACTTTTCTGTCCAAAGTCATATATCCTTCAGCCTTGTGAGCCACTCACAATTCCTTTGTACCCAGTGTGAAGGTCCCAAACCTCACTTGTCCGTTGCACAGAATCAGTAGAAATAAATTAGCATCTTGCCATCAGCAAAAATGAGTCTTCTGCTTATATCCAAATCATTAATGGGAGCACGAGACATTATTTTGTAAATGTCCAACCTATCCCTGGCTTTTACCAACTTCATCAATGGCTTGCTGCCTGTGTGAGAAAATGTACTTGACAAGATATATGAATGGGAGGAACACTGACTTTTATATTCACTTGAATAACATTTTATCTTAATATTAATCAAACACTATATAAAATAGAGCCAGCATTGGAAGCAGAGTGGCTGTCTGCACATCCTCCTCCTGGCACAGCCTTTTGAATGGGAATGGCTGGTAGCCCACTTCATCTAGGCAAGCCCCCTGTTCAAGCAGCCAGATGTACCGTAAATTAGCGCATATAACCCGCGGGTTATATAAGTTTTTACAAACCCTGCCCCTCCCAAGTATATCCACGGCATATACACATTTATTTTTACTCACCTGCGTGTGAGTGCGGCTCCCCTTCTGCAGGCCAGCCAGTGTGCCTGCGCTGCGTTCTCTGCTTCCCCACCCGGAGGTCGGGCTCTGCTGTGTCTGCATGGAACCTGGGGGTGAGTGCGGCTTCCCTCCCACAGGCTCATGTTTGGTGGTGGGATGTTTGGCTAAGTCCCCCTCCCCTGCCTCCTAGAAGTCCCCCCTGCCCTCTGGCACAGTTTAAAATACAAGTTAAAGCCCAGTCTTGTATACCCCACGGTCTATACACGTGTGCAAGGTATACAAGACTTTTTTTACTCATTCAGGGAAAACCACGCGTTATACTTATGTGCAGGTTATATGCGCTAATTTACGGTCATCTCTTCACTGATTCCCACCACTGGACCACACAGAACCCCACTTTTGTGCAATTCCTCAGGTAAATCTTGCAAGATCCAGTGTTTGAAAAGTATGGCATATTTAAGTCATAAATACTTGGGAAGCCCAGAGCTCAGTGAAATAGCTATAAAGCCACAGTGCCAGGATCCACTGGCTATTTCTTTATTACAAAATATTTTGTTGATTTGAACAGCTTTGAATGAACAGAAGTATAAAAAGCAAAACTCAATTTCAGAGAGATACCTGTGTTAGTCTATTTCAGCAAAAACAATGAGGATTCTCATTATGCCTTAAGGACTAACAAATGTATTTACCCAGATAAATTTGTTAGCCTTTAAGGTGCCACAGGAATCCTCATTGTTTAAGTAAAACCCTGCCACTATTACAGAAACACAATGGATAAGAGAAAAATAAGAGAAACATTTTTTCAAACATAATAGATGTTTTCCTGGCTCTGATAAGTCTGCTGATGCTCGTGGACCGGTAATTTTGTTATTTATAAATTCTCTGATGTCAACCTGTGATTTATGCCAGCTTTTATCTCTGTTTAAGATGCAGTGCGAATAATTACCAAAATTTAAATAACTGATGATTGTTCAAAGCTAAATTGATTTTAGACTAAAAATCTGCCTAGGTGCTGGGTTTGCACATCTAAATCCTTGTCTGCAATTTCCCATGACACACCTTTCTACTCTTCATCTTTTTCATTTCTCCTAAAACCATGTGATTTTTTTTCTTTTTATTGAGGTGAAATAAGATAAAATTGGAAATATAAAATTATAATGATTTTTGTAGCATGATTAGAAAAATTATAAGTCTCACAGAGGATGGGGCTGTAGTGTGCCAGGCACCACACAGTTAAACTGTAAGTAAAAGACCATGCCTCAGAGATAAGGGTGCGTCTTCACTGTACCATTATTCCTGAAAAACAATGTTAGTGTCTACATAGCAACTGTGTTATTTCAAAAGAAAAATGAAATAACAGACTTTTTCAAATGTGTGTAAACCTCATTCAGAGAGGAATAATGTCTCTTCCAAAATAGCTATTTCTGAAGAGGGCGTGTATGGACATGGCACAGGGAGGTATTTTTGATTAAAAGGGGCCTCCAGGAAATCCCACATGTGCCCTGCTGACTACTCCGTCTACACTCCTCAGGAAGCTATAGTTCCTCTTCCCCTGCAGCAATTAAAGCTACAGACACATGGGAAAAGGCTTTTGACAGGAAGCTTGCCCTCACAACCTCCAGGCACATCGCAGCTGCCAGGGAACATTGTCCGGCCACTATGGCAGACAAGTGCCCCCTGTCTGTCCCAGGGAGCACTCAGAGGACTCCCAGGGACCTGCTGGGGCCAGAAGAGGTGTGTGTCATCCTGTTCTGGGGCAGAGATCCTGGCTCTCATCCAGGTGTGGGGCGAAGAGGAGAAACTGCAGGATCTCTGCTCCAGACAGCACAGTGCCGATATCTATGGCCGGATGGCTGAAAGCCTGGCCACAAAAGGCTATACCCGGACCCAGGAGCAGGTCCAGAGTGAAGTAAAAGCTCCGCCAGGCATACACCAGGGCGAGGGGGCACAGCTCATGCTCCAAGGCAGAACTGTACTTCTGCCCCCTATGATGAAGACCTGAACCACATCCTGGGGTGCAGTGCAGCCTCTTCCACACCCTGGTGGTGGATTCAGGGCTTGAGATGCCTGTCATTGCCCACCCGGGAGTCCTAGCCAAGGAGGAAGAGGAAGACGTGGCCAGCATGGTGACAACCATCACCCTGGACCCAGTAAACCATGGGCTGGATATGTCCCAGGCATCCTCTGAGGCCAGGGAAGGATCATCAGGTGAGTGGTCTTAGTTTTTTCACACCAAAGGGTGGTGGGTGCTGAAGTGCTATGGTGAGATCATCGCTCAGCCTTCTCGGCCTGGGGATCATGCTACAGTCCATACATGTGGAGGCATGTGCACCACCAGTCTGCCCTACTCACCCCCAGGAGGTAGCACGAGAATACCCCTGGGGCTCCTTCTTACAGGCTCCGAGGAGGGTGGCCACACTTCTCTCCCCAGATGGGGGACACTTTTGCACTACAAGACACTGCTAGAAGGAGGTTGGGGAGAAGAACACACACACAGACTCTGGAGTGCCACACACAGCACATGGGCATGCCTGCACGCTCGCGGCAGCACCTGCTCCTGGAGACAGCTCTGCAACACGCAGGTGTGTGTGCTGCTCAAACCCTCCCACATACCATCTTCCTCTCTCCCCCAGCAGCCAGAGATACAAGATCTCTCCCCTTGGGATGCCATCACTACCAGAGCCGGCCTGTGGGCAGCACTAATGGAAGCGCAGGCAGCTCAAGTACCCCTTCCCAGCCTTTGGATCTCAGTGCAGCCAGCAAAGTCCCATTCCTGCTTGTCCATGGGGCTAGGACAGGAAACATGGTCTTCTGTAGACGTCTGGGCTCCTGTAAGAGAAGGCCAATGTCCAAGCCACACATGGCCTTGCTCCCAGGACATCACTTTTCTCTGTCCTGGGAACTGTTTGTCTCAGCTCACAGATGAAGGCAAGTCCTCAGGGGGAGTGTCTCCAGGAATGACTGACCATCTCTCTTTATTGTCCACAGCCAGACCCAGACAGTGGGGTGGGCCACGCTACCCAAACAGCCACCCTACCCCAACAGAGCCGCAGGTGCTGGAGGGCCCAGGAGGACCTGAGGGAGGGAGCACATCTCCATCCTCTGGCACATTCAGGAGATGCTGGCCCAGAAGGTCCGGGATGACATGCAGTGTTGGAGAGAGACGAGGACAGAGCAGCTGCAGCAGGGACAAAACATGTGTGCAACCGTCCAGGATCTCCTGACCTACCCAGAGCCAGCTCCTGTTCCAGCGTCAGTTCCAGTTACTGGTCCTGTTCCCCCTCCCATGCCAACCCCCACCCTCCCCATGCAAGCTCCTGCTCCCCCCTCCATGCGAGCTCCTACTCTGCCCCCCCTTCCTTCTTATCCTCATAGCATCCCCAGGCCCCCCACCCCCGAGGTTGCTGAGGTTTCTGCACACAAGGAAGCACCCGAGCCGCACACCACTCTGAGACCCAGCCCTGAGCCTCTCCTCCCCCTCCAAGGTTCTCAGCCCCCCTTCTCTCCCCTCCCCATTTCCAGGTTCTCATCCCACCTTCTCCCGGGTTACTTCTACCCCAAATAAATCACAACACAGTTCTGTTTTTATAAACCAAACAGAGTTATTTTTATTGTGTCTGCAGGGGAAAGGGATGGAGGAGGGAAGGGAGGGCTTGTTGGAGGAAAGGCAGAGAGGGGAAAGGCACAGGACCTAAGTGGGGAGGTCCTGGGGAGGGTGTCACTGGGGCCCTTGTGATAAATTCTTCCTCAGGGACTCCTGGATGCACGTCCCTGCCTGATGGGCCTGGTGGATTGCAGCTGTGTATGGCTACTCAAAGGTCCTTCCCTCCCAGCCAGCCTCATGGAAGGATGGTCTCCCTCTTCCTCTCCACTATGTTGTAGAGCACACAACATGCAGACACCACCTAGGGATGTTCTGCTCCCCCACATCCAGGCGGGTTAGGAGGTACCTGAACCTCACCTTCAGATGCCTAATGGCGCACTCCGCCTGCATGCGGGCCCTGCCCAGGTGGGCATTGAAGTGGTCCCTGCTGGGGTCAAAGTAGCCGGTATAAAGCTTCATTAGCCACTGAATTAGGGGGTAGGCTGTATCCCCCATGATGCACAGTGACATCTCGAAGTCCCTGACCCTGATGCTGCACTCAGGGAAGAAAGTGCCTGTTTCCAATTTGTGGAAAAGGCTGGAGTTTCTGAAGACATCAGTGTCATGAGCCTTCCCAGACCAGCCGATGAAGATGTCTGAGAATTGGCTGCGGTGGTCGACCAGGGCCTGCAGCACCATTGAAAAGTATCTCTTCCGGTTCATGTATTGTGATTCCCGGTGGTCAGGGGCCCAGATGAGGATGCAAGTGACATCAATAGCTGCCCTCCCCCCGCTTTCCTTCTGCCCAGAGTTGAGGAAGTCCATGGTCGCAAAGCAGTGATGATGGGGCCCACGTCTCCCAAGTGGATGACCCTGCGCAGCCGGATGGTGTTGATGGCCCTCACTGCTGAAAGGAGACAAACAAACAAAACAAAGAATCAAAGGGTATGTCTACACTACCCTCCTAGTTCGAACTAGCGGGGTAATGTATGCATACCGCACTTGCTAATGAAGCCCGGGATTTGAATTTCCCGGGCTTCATTAGCATAAGCAGGGAGCCGCCATTTTTAAATCCCCGCTGCTTCGAACCCCGTGCAGCGCGGCTACACGGGGCTCGAACTAGGTAGTTCGGACTAGGTTCCTATTCCGAACTACCGTTACTCCTCGTGAAACGAGGTGTACCGGTAGTTCGGAATAGGCACCCTAGTCCGAACTACCTAGTTCGAGCCCCGTGTAGCCGCGCTGCACGGGGTTCGAAGCAGCGGGGATTTAAAAATGGCGGCTCCCCGCTTATGCTAATGAAGCCCGGGAAATTCAAATCCCGGGCTTCATTAGCAAGTGCGGTATGCAGACATTACCCCGCTAGTTCGAACTAGCGGGGTAGTGTAGACATACCCAAAGAGTGTTCCAGGACCCGCGGGTGGTTCCCCAGCCCTATCCCCTTCCCTCCCACAAACACTCAGGAACCACCCCCTATGAATCCCGCCTCCCTGTAGGGCTCTGTGAGGGAGAGACTGCAGAACCACCCGAGGATGGGGCTTCCCCACCGTCCCACCCACCCTCAGTCTACTCCCCCCTTTCACGAGGGTTCCCCTGTCAAGTACTCCCCCCCCTTTGTGGGACTGCAGCCCAAGAGCACCATACCTGCATGACAAGGTATGGTGCAGTGTGGACACTCTTTCTTGTGCAAAAGCACTTGTAGTGTGGACGCTCTCTTGTGCAAGAGCTTTCTGTGGAAAATCTCTTCCGCAAAAAGTTCTTCCTCAAGAAGCCTGCAGTGTAGACGTAGCCCTAGAATGGGTGCCACAGTGGCGAGATATGGGTACAGTTCCCTTGAACATTGAGAGGACAGACATGTTCTCAGCTGGTTGTGGCTGTCTGAGCCTGTGCCAGTCCTGTGCCTTTAGCTGTGTTAACTTATGCCAGAGACATAAGCGCTCTTACAGCTTGTTTACACATAAACTGCTACAGGGGCACCTCTGCAGCTTAGTAGCTGTCACACTTCAGAGAAGACACTACCAATGCCAGCAGGAGGGGTTCTTCCATTTGCATAGGTAATCTGCCTTCTCAGGAGGCAGTAGCTAGGTTGACAGGAGAATCTCCTTATCGAACTAGCATTATCCACACTACAGGTGAAGTTGCTTTAAGTGATGTGCTCCTGAGTAGGAATTTTTCACCCCCCTGAGCAATGTAAATATACTGACATAAGCTGCTTGTGTAGGGCCAGTCATAAGGGACTGAACGCCAATAAAGTGTCAACCTGCCTTTTTGAGAAGCCTACAAGCCATGGAAAATATAGGTTTGGAATGGAAGTGTTATCTCAACTACCTTTCTCTAGCTACTCAAACTCATTTAGGAAGAGCGAACTGAAACCATATCTGCCATGCAGTTCCTTTGCCCACACCAGCACAGAATGGTACCCCTAGCAAATTGCCTCCCAGGCACGTGACCCCTGCAAGGTTCAGAGTTTGCTCTACCAGTTTTACAGAATACCATGTGACAACGGAAATTCTCAAGCCAGATGGGAGTAGGCAAGAGAGGGGAGGAGGCATAATAGCAATCTGGACAGATGTAGCTAAGGTAGTTCTGCATTCTGGCTATTGCAAAACCTAGAAGCCATGGATGCTAGAGGGCAATTTAGGGCTGACCTAATTGAACTGGGGGCTGCATTGCACCACAGCAGGATGAGACAAGCTGTTGCATCTTTGCTCTAGTCTTAGCTCTGGAGTAAGTTTGGCCTATGTAGAAAAAAATCATAAAATATGAAAGAGAAAGAAAGAAAGAGAGGAAGAGAGAGAGTGTCAGTGTGTGAGATATCCTACTGCAAGATTCCTGTAGGAGCCAGTGAAAATTGCCTTCACAAAATAAAAGTATCTTATAATGAGACATCAGTCAACCATGTGAATGACAGTAAACACCTGTTTTGTGATGAATCAAAGTAGTTTGCTTAATGATGTTTTTCAGACTCTATACATCTCTCAGTATTTTACACCTTTTACCAGAGGGATTTCACTTTACAGGGTGATCACTAAATTTCCCTGGTGTTTGCTGGTTTTCCCTCAGCCCGCCCCTCATTTTTGAGAGACCAGCATGCAAGTACTTAGTCATTAACTTTGTTAAGACAGTTCTGAGAATGAAGCACCACTGACAGGATGTATTTCTTGTGCCAGTTATTCAAATATAAATCCAGAGTTATATATGAAGAAAAGCTCTTCAAAAGATGAGGCAGGCTGAGTTCATCCAACTACTGTGAGGTCAATGGGAGCTTTGCAATTGACTAAGACAGAAAGATCAGAAACCACGGAAATTTAAACAAATAAAAAGGAACAGGTAAAAACAAATGATATACTCTACCAGAGGAGAAAGATTTTAATTTATAAAGTAGTTTTTTACTACTTGTTTGCTTATTTTAAAACATCACAGAAAGATGTATTCACAACATATTTTGCAATGATCTATAATTTACTGCTTATTTTAATATACGTTTTCAATACATAAATGGACATAATGCAACACTTTGGAATTATTGTTCTCTTACTCATGTCAACTTTAATTCTCTTTTTCAGAAAGACTTAACATTGGAAGAGCTTAGGCCAGCCACTGTCACCACGATCATTGGTACACAAGTGTGAACACTGAACAGATTGGGATAGTTAACCACAAAAGCACAACATGACTTCAGCACTTCTTCCAAACGAAGTACAATACTGCTTTGAGAATATTAATGGCTCTTGCTATAAAACACCATTTTCTTCTGGAATCCGGATAACTTTGTATGTTGTGCTTTGTTTGCTGACAATTCTTACTCTAGTTGGAAACTTCATGGTAATCATTTCAATTGCCTATTTCAAACAGCTTCACTCGCCTACAAATTTTTTGGTTGCTTCCTTGGCATGTGCGGATTTTTGTTTGGGTCTGACTGTGCTGCCCTTCAGCAGTATAAGATCTGTTGAAACATGTTGGTATTTTGGGGACACATTCTGTAGATTCCACAGTTGTTTAGATGCATCTTTTTGTTATTCATCAATATTTCACTTGTGTTTCATCTCTATTGATCGATATGTTGCTGTCACTGATCCTTTGATTTACCCTATCAAGTTCACAGTACCTGTTTCAGGCATGTTTATAGCTGTTGCCTGGACAATTTCATTTGTATACACTTTTTCTATTGTCTTCTCTGGGGCTAATGATGTAGGGATAGAAGAATTTACAAATGCCCTCTCTTGTGTAGGGAGCTGTCAGCTTGTCTACAATAAAACATGGGTGGTTGTATCTGCTGTCCTTTTTATAATACCTTTTTTCACAATGATAGCACTTTACAGTAGGATCTTTGCTGTGGTTAAAAGACAAGCTAGAGTGATAGAAACAATGAACAACACCCAGTCATCTGAAAATTACAGTGACAGAGTTGCTAAAAGAGAGAGGAAAGCTGCTAAAATCCTTGGTATAGCTGTGATAGCTTTCTTGGTATTGTGGACACCTTATTCTATAACTGTAATGACTGATGCTTTTTTTAACTTCATAATTCCACCCCTTGTCTTTGACATTGTGGTTTGGTTTACTTATTCCAACTCTGCCATTAATCCTTTGATTTACTCTCTCTTTTATCCTTGGTTTCGAAAAGCAATTAAAGTAATTGTGAGCTGTAAAATCCTCTGGCTTGACTGTTCAACAATGAATTTATTTCCAGAGTGAAAACCTGTCCAGTCCTGAATAGATCTACTCTCATCATATTTCATAGTCATCATCCTTTTTTTTATAATATCCGGGTGCATATTTCCTTGATTTTATATTGTGTATCATTGTGAGAACAGGTTTATCACATGATAACAGGACAATTTATTTACACATGCTGATAATTGAATACTAAATTATGCTATGAAACAATACCAGAACAATGTCTGTTGGTGGTAATTGATTGACTGAGAAGATAAAATGGCTATTCAGAGTTCAACAAAAACAAAAAACAAAAAAAATAGTACTGAGTAGGAAACCGTAACTTTTAAATCTAGAATATACAGCATCAGTATTTACTAAATTGGTAACATAAATATTGATATTTTATACTCATATATTAATGTGCTTTTCTTATACTAATGAAATAAACTGTTCAACAATCATATGGAATTAATATTATTACTTTCATTTAATGCATATCAAATATCAGATTTAATGAAAATCAAATTCCAAAGGGAGATGGATCTTTAACTCTTTCAGAGTTTTTTAAAATTAAGGACAAACTTATGCTATTTTTTAATACTGGTTGCAAAACCCCCATTGATTTTTAATGGGAGCAAGAAGAATCCCTAACTGACTTGCCCATATTCACACAGGAAATGCCCAGCATTGTGCCCTAAGCACAAAACCAGCCTTTTTTTCAGGGAAGTATTGAGTAGAAATAAGTCTCGTCCATGTGCACAAGGATTCCTCAGACAGGGAAATGTTCTAGTAATATCAAATACTCAAAGAAAATAATTTTCTAAGGTGAAATCCAGCTCCCAGTGAAGTCAATGGTAAAATTGTCCTTGACTTCAACTGACCCAAGATTTTACCCAAGTGTTTCGAGAGCAAACTATTCTCTCTATTACTGAATAAATCCAGTCACAACACAGTCTTCTGTGTCATAGCGACATTCTAAGGGCTTGTCTTTACTTAAAAGCAATTGTGGTTTTAAAGTAATGTATGAATAAAAAACACAGTAGCTAGCTATTCTGCAATATCAATTCCAGTTAATTTCCCATGCAGAAAAACCTTCAGATATTTCTTACCAGCAGCAAGGAATCCTGATTTCAAATACTTGCTACAGAAGCCCTGAACAGGCCAGTTATGAAGGGAAAAAATTTGCTAGCGTGCCATATTGCCTTATATTAACAAGAACTGTTTACTATTTCATTTGCTACATTGCAGGTGAAGTGGGAGTATGCCATTGACTTTCTATAGCAGGAAAGTTAATTGTGTATCACAAGAACTAATTGGAATTTTGTTCATAAGAACTTCTGTTCAGACTTGGTAGTTGTCAGGGTTTCCTTTACGATTTCTATGTCCTAAGTCATATATCCTTCAGCCTTGTGAGCCACTCACAATTCCTTTGTACCCAGCGTGGAGTTCCCAAGCCCCCGATGCCCGTGACGCACAATCCGTAGAAATATATTAACATCTTGCCATCAGCAAAAATGAGCCTTCTGCTTATATCCAAATCCTTAATGAGAGCACGAGATATTATTTTGTAAATGTGCAACTGATCCCTGGCTTTTACCAACTTCATCAATGGCTTGCAGCCTGTGTGAGAAAATGTACTTGACAAGATATATGAATGGGGTGAAGACTGACTTTTAGTATTCAGTGGAATAACGTTTTATCTTTATATTAATCAAACACCCTATAAAATAGAGCCACCATTGGAAGTAGAGTGGCTGTCTGCACCTCCTTCTCTTGGCACTGCCTTTTGAATGGGATACGCAGTAAGGATGTTAAAGACTAGTCAACTAGTCAACTATCCGATAAGCATTTGCTTATTGGATAGTCTTTTGACTTGTTGATATCTCCCCTGCACCTTGCTGCCTCTCTGAGATAAAGGCAGCAAAGGAAGGGGAAAGGGGTACTTCAAAGAGGCAACACTGCACACTTTGAAACCCAAGGTGGCCGCTGCACAGCAGATTTGTGGATCAGGTCAGCTGACCCCGGGTTCCCCGCGACATTTCCTCAGAATCCAGGTCAGCTAGATTCACGAGGAGTAACGGTAGTTCGAACTAGGAAGCCTAGTTCGAACTACCTAGTTCGTGCCCCGTGTAGCCGCGCTGCATGGGGTTCGAACCAGCGGGGTTTTAAAAATGGCGGCTCCCCGCTTATGCAAATGAAGCCCGGGAAATTCAAATCCCGGGCTTCATTTGCAAGTGCGGTATGCCTACATTACCCTCCTAGTTCGAACTAGGAGGCTAGTGTAGACATACCCATGGTGCCTTAATGACTAACTATGGGTATGTCTACACTACAGCACTAATTTGAACTAACTTAATTTGAATTAGTTAATTCGAACTAAGCTAATTCGAACTAGTGCATCTAGACCTAAAAACTAGTTCGAATTAGTATTTTGCTAATTCGAACTAGGATGTCCACATTGAGTGGACCCTGAAAAGAGGTTAAGGATGGCCGGAAGCAGTGCTGGCAGGGCATCAGATTAGGACTTAGAGTGTGGAACTGCTGCCTCAGGCTAGCCGAGGGCTGTGCTTAAAGGGACCCGACCCCTACCCCGGACAGATAGTTCTCAGGGGTTCCCTGCTCGCTTGTCTAACTCGATGAGGGACAGCAAAGCAGTCGTGGCTTGGAGTGCCCTGAACGCCCACACTCGGCACATCACAGCACTCGGCCATCAGCCCGGCTGCACTTGCTGCAGGCTGCCATCCGGGGGGAGGGGGTCAATCGGGGGGGCTGCAGGAAAGCTTCCACTCCGAGGAGCCCGCAGTCCTCCCCATTGGGGGTTCCAAGGAGGTTTAACGGTAGTTCAAATTAGGAGCTTTAATTCGAACTAACGGGTCCCTGTTGCGGGCAGCCGCAGGCAGTTAGTCTGGACTAGTGGCATTTAAAAATGGCGACCGGACGGGAAGATGCAAATAAAGCCCGGGATATTTAAATCCCGGGCTTCATTTGCAACTTCGAATGCCTACATTAGCCTCCCTAGTTCGAACTAGGGGGCTAGTGTAGACATATCCTCAGAGAGGTAGGCAAGCAAGCAGAAGAACCAGAGAAATGGCTGTATAGGGGGGTACCTTTAAGTGCACGTCTCATATAGGCTCAGGCAGCAGCTCCAGGAAGCAATTGCTGACCTAATGCCCTGCCTGAACTGGTTCTGGGTGGCATTAAGTGCGAGATAGCATCCAATCAGTGTGGGCGCTCTATTTCAACATAGCAAATCGCTATTTCGCTGCGCTTTTTGAGTGTAGATTCTCTATTTCAAAATAAGCTACTCCAGAAGATACCTTCCGGAATAGCTTATTGCTAAAGAAGCTTGAAGTGCGGATGTACCCTAAGATTTACCTGGCACTGCTCAGGTCTTTAACTCAAATAATTTGTGTTTTTTTGGAAAATAAAATGAAAATGTACATGCTGTATTTAAGTCATTGCTCTGGGCTGGGGCTGGGATGAGGAGTTCAATATTCAGGCTACTCCGGGGAGAGAGGACTGCCCAGATGTCTCTCACTGCAGCAGCTTGGGGACAGGTAAAAAGTGCCTCTCCATAGATGCTGCAGCTCCTTTGGGTACAGCTGGGGAGAGGTACATATCCTGGGTTAGGTTTGTCTGCCCTCTCACTGTGGCTGGGAAGCACAGGAATGGAGCAAACTGAACACTTTCCCCTTCCTTCCTTGATGAAGGGGAACAGCCAGAAATGTTTCCAAATGAAGCAGGGAGCTTCAGCATCTCCGTGTCCCACCCAAACAGTGCCTAGGGTTGGGAGGCTCAGGCCTGGGGCAGTCCTGAACAGCCAACTCCTTTCACCTGCTGGTGATCCTCTCTTTTCTGGAGGGTTTTATGAGGGGCTATCCCATTCCAGTTGCATCCCATTTTCCTTATCTTGCTTTAAGTTTTGATAAGAAAAAGCTGTATACCAAATTGGGTGATCCTCGCTCTGCCTCAGATAAGCTTTTGGCATTCCAGTTACATTTCCCAAGTTTTACCTTATTGGAGAAATTTACTCATGGATTTGCCAGAATAGGCAAACAATATGAATTTCAATAATATTGCACTGAGGAAAATAAAAAGGAGAGTAAACTCTATCAAGTCAAGTGTAAAAGGAAGAGCAAGTAACAAACTATACAAAACTAACAGCAATTTTCCCCAAGTACATTAGAAGCAAAAACCTTCCAATCAGGGCCACTGGATGATCAAGGTGCTAAAGAAGCCCTTAGGAAGATAAGGCCATTGCGGAGAAGCTACATTTAGTTTTTAAATCAGTGTCTGTACTAGACAGAATCATTGACTCACAGAATAATAGAACTGGCAGCAACCTCAAGGAATCATCTAGTCCAGTCCCCTACCCTTGTGAAAGACACAGCAACACTGAGGCCATCTCTGACAGTTGTTTGTCTAACCTGCTTTTAAAAATCTTTCATGATCATAGAATAATAGGACTGGAAGGGACCTCGAGAGGTCATCGAGTCCAGCCCCCCGCCCTCAAGGCAGGATCAAGCTCCGTCTACACCATCCCTGACAGATGTCTATCTAACCTGTTCTTAAATATCTCCAGAGAGGGAGATTCCACCACCTCCCTTGGCAATTTATTCCAATATTTGACCACCCTGACAGTTAGGAATTTTTTCCTAATGTCCAAAACCATCCTTGAGGCATTTAAGCCCATTGCATCTTCTCCTATCATCAGGAGTAAAGGAGAATACATTTTCCTCTTCCTCCTTAGGGGCTACCAGGTAACTATTATCAGGTGAGCTCTCCTTGACAAACCAGTTCTCCAGGGTAGAAAGCAATCTCCCCTGTCCAGGGTGTTTCCTTCTAGATTATAAAACCACGTTTATTTAATGACTTTCTGTGATTAGGCCTTTGCCTGTACACTTGTTGGAATTTCAGTCCAATAGGTGGAGATGAAAGGACAACAGAGACGACAAAAGGCTGCACCTTCAAAATGCAGTTTGCAGCTTGGTAAGGAGACATGCAGAGCTCTCATAATCACGCAGAACATTCATAAATTGTACATGTGATTGCTACCGCAAATTCCCACAAAATCTCAAAGTTTAAGTATCTTTGGGCACTACTGTATTAAATGAATGACTTATGTTCAATTTTGGACCAGGATCATAACTAACCTCTCTAGTAGGGAGATGTGATGCAAGGCCTGGATGATCAAAGGACTATATTGGGCAACATGCAGGACAAAATGGTATCTGGAGATGATATGTGTGAAGTGGACTTCCTGGGAAATGTCTAGGAGAGGTGAATGCAAATTCCCTGGTTCTGATTATGTAACAACCCAGGATTCTGAAGCTATAGCCTGAGGCATGAGCCAATGTCTGCTGATCACATAAGGCCAATATCAAAGGCCCAAGCTATCTAAAGGAAAGGCTGAACTATTCCTGCTTGTTCTGGTTCTGAATCAGAGACAGGTATGAACTAGCAGCCACAGGAAAAACTGCAGATCTGGGTTTGGAAGGACTGATCCCAATGTAAGGGGACTGTTACCCCTTACTAAAACTCTGTGGGAGTTTTTTGGTTTATCAGCTTCAGAAGGGGGAGGGGTTCATGAGACTGACAGACCCCAGAGACAATGGAAAGCAGTCAACACTCCAGCTCAGCCTGACTGACAGGTTGTAAGTGGGGATTGTTCTGGCTCTCTCTGAACAAACAAGCTGTGTGCAGAAGAGGTCCTGCAAAAAGGAACAGAGAGCTGAGACACTGCTAAGAGGAGTGCAAGCTGTGCTGAGGGGCAGTTTTGCAGCAGCAGAGCCAGGCGTACACAGCACAGGGAGTGCAGAGCCTGTGTTGAGCAGCAGACTGGCAGTGCTCAGAGCCAAAAGGAACAGAGAAGCAACACAAGGAGCTGGAACTGGCCAAGCAGCACAGCCTGCAGCTGGATGTGGTGAGCTACTGGGACCTGCAAAATGTGGGGAAAGGCTCTGGACTGGGAGAGGGGTCTGGCCACTTAGAGACTGAGGCTGTGTGGTCACTGCCAGTGCAAGCGTGTCCAGCCTGCAGCCCCTTGCAGCACATCCAGGGCTCCTAAGGAAGAGACTGTGGACTGTCCTTACACTCTGCAGACTGCTGTGTTGATGTCCCTGTGCTACAGAGCAGGGCTGTGTGTTCTCATTTAACCATTCTCATTGTTTCTTATTCTATTCTCTTTAATCAGTTGGGCTACGTCTACACTGGCCCCTCTTCCGTAAGGGGCATGTAAATTTCAAGAGTCGTCGTAGGGAAATCCGCGGGGGATTTAAATATCCCCCGCGGCATTTAAATAAAAATGGCCGCCGCTTTTTTCCGGCTTTTAAAAAAGCCGGAAAAGAGCGTCTAGACTGGCCCCGATCCTCCGGAAAAAGCGCCCTTTTCCGGAGGGTCTTATTCTTACTTCAAAGTAAGAATAAGACCCTCCGGAAAAGGGCGCTTTTTCCGGAGGATCGGGGCCAGTCTAGACGCTCTTTTCCGGCTTTTTTAAAAGCCGGAAAAAAGCGGCGGCCATTTTTATTTAAATGCCGCGGGGGATATTTAAATCCCCCGCGGATTTCCCTACGACGACTCTTGAAATTTACATGCCCCTTACGGAAGAGGGGCCAGTGTAGACGTAGCCTTGATGTTTAATAAATTGTATTTGCTTTGAACCTTATGAAGTGATCACTGGGCCAAGAAGGGCTGCAGTGTAAAGAGAGCACCTCGGAGTGGGGACACCCTAACTCCTGCCCCTAGTGACTACAAGGTCAGGGATTAAGCCCCAGGAAACCTGGGCCCAGCCTTGTTGGGGTTTCAAGGGCTCTGCTACTCAGGAGAGTGGAGGGGGAGCCCTCAGGATCAGGGAGCCATGGGGTAAAGGAAGTGGGAGCGGGGACTCAGTTCCTTTCGCTGGTTCATTTCACCGGGGTGTATAGAAGCCAGGAAAGTTCCCCACAATAGCGGGACCATTCCCCCGCTTACACCAAGGTTGGAATTGGGGTGTCCTCTGGGAAGTTTTTTCATGTACATTACCTCTGGTCAATTTTCATTGCTTTCAGTATGCTTTCTCTGTAATACTTCCACCTTAAGAATAAAGGACATGTTTATAAACACCTGTTTGGTCATTTGTAACTGCTGGCAATCACAGCTGTTCAGAGGCAAGGAACAGTCAGCCTGGAAAAAGTCTACTCTGGATGTGAAGAGATGCAGGTACCTAGGCTTCCACACTACAAGCCCTTTCTTGCACAAGAAAGTTTACAGTAGATTGTCAGAAGGGAGGGCTTTTTGCACAAGAGTTATTCCTCTCCCCACCAGGAATAAGCCTTTTTGCTCTAGAGTTCTTGCACAAAAAGGGTAGTGTGGCCACTCTGCAGGGGGTGTTGAACAAGAACTGGCCTCCAGGGAAAAGCACACATAGGGTGTGTCTAGACTACCTAGTTTTGTCGACAAAAGTGGACTTTTGTCGACAAAACAATACCAGCGACATAACGTCGACAGAACTCTGCGGTTTTGTCGATGCTGGTATACCTCATTTTACGAGGCATAACACTTTCTGTCGACAGAACTCTGTCGACAGAAGGTGTTACTGCCTGTAACATTGCGTCCAGACTACGGAGTTCTGTCGACAAAGCGGCTTGCTTTGTCGACAGAACTCCATGTGTCTGGACGCAAATTGTCGACGGAAGTTTTGTCGACAGTATCTGTCGACAAAACTTCCGTCGACAAAATGCGGTAGTCTAGACGTACCCATACTCTGCTGGACACTCCTGAAAACTCATCACAGCTCTATAGTTCCTGTCTGCTGGCCCCTCTTAAAGGTGCCAACCCCCTGCAGAAGCCTTGTGTCAGAAAGCTGTTCCAAAGCAGCAGCTACCTCCACGCAGCTCTCCATGCCACAGCCAGCATAAGGCATGTCTGACCCTCATGGGGAGCAGCCCCAGGGGTCACAGGACCCTCCCGGGGCACTAAGAGGCGCACATCCGCCTGGTCTGGCTTAGAGATAGAGGCCCTCTTGGACCTGTGGGGACCTGCAGGATCCCCAGGCCAGGTGTAGAAACGCCGAGATCTTCGGCTGCATGACGGAGGCCTTGGCCAACTGAGGGCACCCACTCTGGACCTTCGAGCAGGTCTGGAGTAAAGTGAAAGAGTTCAGGTTCTCATATATGTGGGCCAGCAAGTGCCCGGAGCCAGGACCCCCCGGCTGCCCTTACTAGAGACAGCTGCACTGCATCCTGGGAATGAGGAGAAGGAAACCTCCTCCACACTCATGGACACTTGCCTGGGGATCCCTGCCATCACTCGGCCAGAGCAGAAGCAGGAGCGGGAGGGCCAGCTGTCTGACCCAGCGGAGGACGAGGAGACCACTGACACCGTCACCTTGTCCCTGGAGCGAGTGCCTACCAGCCAGGATGTCTACAAGGCCTTCTCAGAAGCCAGGAAGGTATCCTTAGGTGAGTGGTGTCTTTCTCACTCACTCCGGGGTGGGGGTGGGAGGTCGGTAGCTCAGGGGGTAGGAGGGATAGTGTGTGTAGCTTATTGCTCGTGCTACTCTGGCTGGGCACCATGGTGGTCTCTGTGTATGTGCAACCCCGTGCCACGTAACTGTGTAGCACGTGGATGCAACAGGCAGCCCCTGAGCATGCCTGAGATCCTGCTGGACACACATGTCCTGCTGGGAAAGGGGGGTGCGCAGGCTGGGAGCAGGCTAGCCACAAGGGCGAAGGCCAGACCCCACATACCCTGAGGAGTGCCGCACACACTACGGGGCCATGCCTGCCAGTGCGAGACAACAGCCGTGTCCATACACATCGCTGCGAGCTGTGCCTGTGTGTGGGCCCCCATGGAGACCCAGGCTGCTCCCAGCTTCTCTGCCACCTCACAGGGAATCCCCCTGAGACCACACTTCCCTGGGCTGCTTGTCTGTGGGCAGGAGGGAGGAAACAGGCAGCCCGGTCCTCTGAGCTGCAGACTATTGCTCGCTGCTCACAGAGGAGGGCACTGCCTCAGGGACAGTGTCTGCAAGCGTGACCGACTCACCTCTCCCTCCTGTGTGTTCTCCACAGCCGGACCAGCCAGGAGTGAGGGGCCAGCCAGTCCACCGCTGTCACCTGCCAGAAGTCGGGGGACACAGAGGCGTGCCCGTCTCTGGGACCAGCTCACGCAGTGCCATGTGCCCGCCATATAGGAGATGCAGTGGATGCTGGCAGAGGTCTGCTCCAACTGCCAGCAAGCCTGGGGCCAGTTTAGAGAGCACTGTGTTCGCTTCGGCAATCTCATGGCTACCATAGTGGCTCACATGGCCCATGCTTCTTCCCGTGCCTCCACCCCTGTGCCCCCCCACCCTATGGCCTTCCCTCCTGCCTCCCCCGCTGCCCCTATAGACCCACTCCTGTCCTCCCTGCTGAACCCATGGCCTCCCCCCCTCTTCCCGTCCTCACCACTTCCCTGTGCTCCCTGCACCCACGCAACCACTAGGATGACGAGGACCCCTTGGTATTAGGCCCTGGGGACAGTTACTGGGGTGCCCGCGAGAACCTCTCCCTCAGGGCCTCTTGGATGAGCGCCCCGGCCTGGTGCACTTGCTGGATGGCAGCTGTCTGTGGCTTCTCATACGCATGGCCCACTTGGCCAGCGTCTGTCCCCTAGCCCGGGAGGAAAGCCTTCCCCTTCCTCTCCACAATGTTGTGTCCTCCATAAGGACATAGGCATAAGAGACTGAACGCCAATAAAGTGTCAACCTGCCTTTTTAAGGGACCTACAAGCCATGGAAAATATAGGTTTGGAATGGAAGTGTTATCTCAACTATCTTTCTCTAGCTACTCAAACTCATTTAGGAAGAGTGAACTGAAACCATATCTGCCATGCAGCTCCTTTGCCCACACCAGCACAGAATGGTACCCCTAGCAAATTGCCTCCCAGGCACGAGATCCCTGCAAGGTTCAGAGTTTGCTCTACCAGCTTTACAGAATACCATGTGACAAGGGAAATACTCAAGCCAGATGGGAGCAGGCAAGAGAGGGGAGGAGGCATAATAGCAATCTGGACAGATGTAGCTAAGGTAATTCTGCATTCTGGCTATTGCAAAACCTAGAAGCCATGGATGCTAGAGGGCAATTTAGGGCTGGCCTAATTGAACTGGGGGCTGCATTGCACCACAGCAGGATGAGACAAGCTGCTGCATCTTTGCTCTAGTCTTAGCTCTGGAGTAAGTTTGGCCTATGTAGAAAAATATCATAAAATATGAGAGAGAAAGAAAGAAAGAGAGGGAGAGAGTGTCAGTGCGTGAGAGATCCCACTGCAAGATTCATGTGGGAGCCAGTTAAAATTGCCTTCACAAAATAAAAGAAGTATCTTATAATGAGACATCAGTCAACCATGTGAATGACAGTAAACACCTGTTTTGTGATGAATCAAAGTAGTTTGCTTAATGATGTTTTTCAGACTCTACACATCTCTCAGTATTTTACACCCTTTACCAGAGGGATTTCACTTTACAGGGTGATCACTAAATTTCCCTTGTGTTTGCTGGTTTTCCCTCAGCCTGCCCCTCATTTTTGAGAGACCAGCATGCAAGTACTTAGTCATTAACTTTGTTAAGACAACTCTGACACTAAAGCACCACTGACAGGATGTATCTCTTGCTGCCGGTTATTCAAATCTGAATCCAGAGTTATATATGAAGAAAAGCTCTTCAGAAGATGAGGCAGGCTGAGTTCATTGAACTGCTGTGAGGTCAATGGGAGCTTTGCAATTAACTCAAACGGAGAGATCAGACACCGGGAAATTTAAAGAAATAAAAAGGAACAGGTAAAAACAAATGATATACTCTAGCAGAGGAGAAAGATTTTCATTTATAAAGTCGATTTTGCTACTTGTTTGCTTATTTCAAAGTATCACTGAAATATGTATTCACAACAGATATTTTGCAATGATTTTGCAAAATTATTTACTGCTTATTTTAATACATAGTACATGGTGGGACATAATGCAACACTTTGGAATTATTGTACTCTCATTCATGTCAACTTTAATTCTCTTTTTCAGACAGACTCAAAATTGGAAGAGCTTAGGCCAACCAGTGTCACACCAAGAACGTTGGTACTCAAATGTGAACACTAAAATCTTCAGGATAGTTAACCACAAAAGCACAATATGACTTCAGCACTTCTTCCAAACGAAGAAGTACAATACTGCTTTGAGAACATTAATGGCTCTTGCTATAAAACATCATTTTCTTCTGGAATCCGGATAACTTTGTATGTTGTACTTTGTTTGCTAACAATTCTTACACTAGGTGGAAACCTCTTGGTAATCATTTCAATTACTTATTTCAAACAGCTTCACTCACCTACAAATTTTTTGGTTGCTTCCCTGGCATGTGCGGATTTTTGCGTGGGTCTGACTGTGCTACCCTTCAGCAGTATAAGATCTGTTGAAACATGTTGGTATTTTGGGGACACATTCTGTAGATTCCACAGTTGTTTAGATGCATCTTTTTGTTATTCATCAATATTTCACTTGTGTTTCATCTCTATTGATCGATATGTTGCTGTCACTGATCCTTTGATTTACCCTATCAAGTTCACGGTTCCTGTTTCAGGCATATTCATAGCTGTTGCCTGGACAATTTCATTTGCATACACTTTTTCTATTGTCTTCTCTGGGGCTATTGATGAGGGGATAGAAGAATTCACAAATACACTCTCTTGTGTAGGGAGCTGTCAGCTTGTCTTCAACAAGACATGGGTGATCACATGCTCTCTACTTTTTATAATACCTTTTTTCGCAACAATGGCACTTTACAGTAGGATCTTTGTTGTGGTTAAACGACAAGCTAGAATGATAGAAACTACAAACAACACCCAGTCATCTGAAAATTACAGTGACAGAGTTGCTAAAAGAGAGAGGAAAGCTGCTAAAACTCTGGGTATAGCTGTGATAGCTTTCATGGTATTCTGGACGCCTTATACGGTAACTGTAATAATTGATCCTTTTCTTAACTTCATAACTCCAGCCCCTGTCTTTGATATTATGCTTTGGTTTACTTATTCTAACTCTGCTGTTAATCCTTTGATTTACTCTCTCTTTTATCCTTGGTTTCGAAAAGCAATGAAAGTGATTGTGAGCTGTAAAATCTTCTGGCTTGACTGCTCAACAATGAATTTATTTCCAGAATAAAAAAAACTTAAACAAGTGGTCCTTGTGCCTAACCCCCTGAGACTTTTATTTCCAGATTGAAAGCCTGTCCAATCCTGCAGCTACTCACATCATATTTCACATTCATTGCCCTTTTCATAATATCTGGCTGTGTATTTCTTTTTCTGTCTGAAGGTATTTTCATCCTGACTTTCTACTTTTTATTATTGTAAAATACTGGTTTATGTCATAACAGAACAATTTATTTACAGATATTGTTAATTTAATACTAGATTATGCTATGAACCAGTAATAAGAGAGTAATTCCTACTTGTGGGAATTGTGATTCTGAGAAGATAAATTCGCTATTCAGAATTCAACAAAGGCAAAAAAAGTTTGAACATTAGAGATGAATTTCACTGTAAAACTATTTGTTAGGAAACACTACCAATATAAGAAACAGAAATCTGCCATGAGCCACTAGCAGTTCTTTTACTGGTGGTGTTACAAAGACACAAACAGCAGTGATACAGAGTCCGCAGACAGAAGTATGCAACTTGCCATCAGAAAAATTGCATGTCCCACTCACATTCAAATAATGAATGAGAGTACAAGACATTATTTTAATCCCTATAAGACGAGTAGTCCTGTAGCACCTTAGGGTATGTCTACACTACCCCGCTAGTTCGAACTAGTGGGGTAATGTAGGCATACCGCACTTGCAAATGAAGCCCGGGAGTTGAATTTCCCAGGCTTCATTTGCATAAGCCGGGCGCCGCCATTTTTAAATCCCGGCTGGTTCGAACCCCGTGCCGCGCGGCTACACGCGGCATGAACTAGCTAGTTCGGACTAGGCTTCCTAGTTCGAACTACCGTTACTCCTCGTGGAATGAGGTGTCCAGTCTCCACAAGGACCTCTGCACAGTGGGGTGGGGATGGCACAGGGATGCCATGGCCTCCCTGGTGAGGGAGTCCAGAGTGACCTGTGCCTCAAGGTCCTGAAGGAGGAATGCAGCAGCCTGGAGCAGCAGCTCCAGGCACTCCAAAATGGCCGGAAGGGGCCAGAGCAAGCACAAGGCCATCCCTGGCTCCATGGCACAAGAAACAAGCTGAGCTAAAAAAATCAGCTAAAGGCACTAAAAGGCACAAGGCAGTGGTGTCCAAAAAGGCAGAGGGCAACCACAAATAGAACTGCTATGGCTGTCAGTCCCTGCAAGAGGTCCTATAGCATGCAGCAGGAGAGAAACGGCTGTCCGGGGAGATCCCTTTAAGCACGTGTCTCAAAGGAGCTCCGGCCCCCGCCCAAGCTGCTGCAGTGGGAGAGGGCTGGGGTAGTACTGACCCCTTCATCACCAGCCCCACCCCAAAGCAACGAGTTAAATGAAGAAAAACAAAACTTATTTGAGTTAAAGTCCTGAGCAACACTGGATAAATCTACTAGGAAGTTTTATAAAGAACGTATTCAGTAAGAATGTGGTCAGATGACTGTGAGCCATATGTATCTCAGAAAGGGCTGCTAACCTTCCTGGCTGCCAGGAGACTGCAAAATGGGGGAGAGGTGGAACAAAATGGATCACACAGCCTTGTATGATAATGCCATACTTATGGGCTAATGGCAGCTCTCCTTGAAGAAGAGGGCTGCAACTGCTCAATCCTGAGATCTTTAACAAGCAGGGTCTGATCAGATGAAAAGCACAGAACACCGTATGCTGTCTGGAACACTCACCGTCTTTGTGCGGTCTTTCCCATGAGGAAGAGACATACGGAATGGAGTCTGAAATTCAGAGTCTGAATTTCTGAATTTCAGGAGTCTGAATTTCAGAGATGCCGAGTACCCACAACTCCCATTGACTTCAATAAGAAATTTGGAGGGTAGTGCTTCTGAAAATGAGCCCCACCTTGGTTGTTTGCCTTGTTCCCTTTAGTTTTCCTCCTCCAAATAAGGGCACATGAAACTGATTTTGCCCCAAGAGGAGCAGAGAAGATACTTCCTAATCAAATGATTATTTAAGCCTGAACTTAGCACTTAAACGCATGAGGGATGGAAGTTCTATAAATAAATAGCTGAGGGTATGTCTATACTACAAAGTTAATTCGAACTAATGGACGTTAGTTCGAATTAACTTTCATAGGCGCTACACTAGCGCTCCGCTAGTTCGAACTTAATTCGAACTAGCGGAGCGCTTAGTTCGAACTAGGTAAACCTCATTTTACGAGGACTAAGCCAAGTTCGAACTTACTAGTTCGAATTAAGGGCTGTGTAGCCCCTTAATTCGAACTAGTGGGAGGCTAGCCCTCCCCAGCTTTCCCTGGTGGCCACTCTGGGCACCACCAGGGAAACTCGTATGCCCCCATCACAGCCCCAGAGACCTTAAAGGGGCACAGGCTGGCTACAGTGCCCGTGCCAGGTGTAAGCATGCCAGCACCCAGCCAGCACACCCTGCACCTGGCATGGCACGAGCCAGCCACCCGCTGCCACCCAGCCCTCCACCTCTTCCCGGGACCAGGCTGGCGGCTCTCGGGAGCCTGCCTGGGGCCGCAAGAGGTGGGTGCCCGCCTGGTCTAGTGCGGACATCATGGACCTAATCCAGGTTTGGGGGGAAGCCTCCAATGTCCATGACCTCCGCACTAGGCACAGGAAAGCGGCTGTCTAGGGCAGGATAGCTCCCAGCCTGGCCACCCAGGAGCAGGTTTGCATGAAAATCAAGGTGGTCCACTGAGACCCCCGATCCTGAGCCCTGAGCCTAGAATGGCCATACTGGGTCAGACCAAAGGTCCATCTAGTCTAGTAGCCTGTCTGCCGACAGCAGCCAACACCAGCTACCCCGGAGGGGATGGACTGAAGACAATGACCAAGCCATTTGTCTCGTGCCATCCATCTGCAGCCTTCCACAAACGTTGGGCAGGGACACCATTTCTACCCCGTGGCTAATACCACTCCATGGACCCAACCTCCATGACTTGATCTAACTTCTCTTTAAACTCTGTTATAGTTCTAGCCTTCACAGCCTCCTGCAGCAAGGAGTTCCACAGGCTGACTATTTGCTTTGTGAAGAATAACTTTCTGTTACTAGTTTGAAGCCTTCTACCCATTCCTTTCCTTTGGTGTCCTCTAGTCCTTCTATTATGGGAACTAATAGAGAACTTTTCTTTATGCACCCTCTCCACACCACTCTTGCTTTTATAGACCTCTATCATATCCCCGCTCCGTCTCCTCTTCTCTAAGATGAAAAGTCCCAGTCTCTTTAGCCTCTCTTCATATGGGACCTGTTCCAAACCCCTGATCATTTTAGTTGCCCTCCCCTCTCCCAGCCTCTCTCTTCCCCCCTCCCACCTCTTTTTCCCAGTATTCCCCCAGTTTTGTTCAATAAAGAGAGATTCTATTTTTGAACACACGTTTTCTTTATTTTATACATCAGGAAGGGGGCTAGGGAAGGGTAAGTGGAAGGAGGTGAGGGAGGAATGGGGTACGTGCCCCCGATGGGGAGGACTGGGCTGGCTCTGCGGGCTTCTCGGGGTGGAAGTTCTCCTGCAGCCCCACGATTACCCCCTCCCCCCAGATGGCAGCCTGTGGCAAGTGCAGCCGGGCTGATGGCCGAGTGCTGTGATGTTCCGCGTGTGGGCACTCAAGGCACTCCAAGTCAGGACTGCTTTGCAAGCGGGGAACCCTGAGAACTGTCTGTCCGGGGTGGGGGTCGGGTCCCTTTAAGCACAGCCCTCGGCTAGCCTGAGACAGCAGCTCCACGCTCTAAGTCCTACTGTGATGCCCTGCCGGCACTGCTTCCGGCCATCCTTAACCTCTGTTCAGGGTCCACTCTGTGTGGACATGCTAGTTCGAATTAGCAAAACGCTAATTTGAACTAGTTTTTAAGTCTAGCTGCGCTAATTTGAATTAGCTTAGTTCGAATTAACTAATTCGAATTAAGTTGGTTCGAATTAGTGCTGTAATGTAGACATACCCCTAGTTCGAACTTAATTCGAACTAGTGGAGCACTTAATTCGAAATAGGTAAACCTCATTTTACAAGGACTAAGCCTAGTTCGAACTTACTAGTTCGAATTAAGGGCTGTGTAGACCCTTAATTCGAACTAGTGGGAGGCTAGCCCTCCCCGGCTTTCCATGGTGGCCACTCTGGGCACCACCAGGGAAACTCTTCTGCCCCCCTCCCGGCCCCGGAGCCCTTAAAGGGGCACGGTCTGGCTACGGTTCCCATGCCAGGTGAAAGCCTGCCAGCACCCAGCCAGCAGACCCTGCACCTGGCACGGCATGAATCAGCCACCTGCTGCCACCCAGCCCTTCGCCTCTTCCCGGGACCAGGCTGGTGGCTCCCAGGAGCCTGCCCGGGGCTGCAAGAGGCGGAAGCCAGCCTTATCTAGTGCGGACATCGGGGCCTCATCCACGACCACTGCACTAGGAACAGGAAAGTGGCCGTCTAGGGCAGGAGAGCTGCCAGCCTAGCCAGCCAGGAACAGGTTTGCATAAAAATCAAGGTGGTCCAGTGAGACCCCCTGACCCTGAGCCCTGAGCTTAGAATGGCCATACTGGGTCAGACCAAAGTCCATCTAGCCCAGTAGCCTGTCTGCCAAAAGCGGCCAACACCAGCTACCCCGGAGGGGATGGACTGAAGACAATGACCAAGCCATTTGTCTCATGCCATCCATCTCTAGCCTTCCAAAACAGAGGCTAGGAACACCATTTCTATCCCCTGGCTAATACCACTCCATGGACCCAGCCTCCATGAATTTATCTAACTTCTCTTTAAATTCTGTTCTAGTTCTAGCCTTCACAGCCTCCTGCAGCAAGGAGTTCCACAGGTTGACTATTTGCTTTGTGAAGAAGAACTTTCTGTTATTAGTTTGAAGCCTGCTACCCATTCATTTCATTTGGTGTCCTCTAGTCCTTCTATTACGGGAACTAATGAAGAACTTTTCTTTATGCACCCTCTCCATACCACTCGTGCTTTTATAGACCTCTATCATATCCCCCCTCAGTCTCCTTTTTTGGAAGCTGAAAAGTCCCAGTCTCTTTAGCCTCTCTTCATATGGGACCTGTTCCAAGCCCCTGATGCAGCCAGGCTGATGGCCGAGTGCTGTGATGTGCCGAGTATGGGCATTCAGGGCACTCCAAGCCAGGACTGCTTTGCTGTCCCTCATCGAGTTAGACAAGCGAGCGGGGAAAGCCTGAGAACTGTCTGTTCAGGGTGGGGGTCGGGTCCCTTTAAGCACAGCCCTCGGCTAGCCTGAGGCAGCAGCTCCATGCTCTAAATCCTCATCTGATGCCCTGCCGGCACTGCTTCTGGCCATCCTTAACCTCTTTTCAGGGTCCACTCTGTGTGGACATGCTAGTTCGAATTAGCAAAACGCTAATTCGAACTAGTTTTTAAGTCTAGCTGCGCTAATTCGAATTAGCTTAGTTCGAATTAACTAATTCGAATTAAGTTCGTTCGAATTAGCGCTATAGTGTAGACATACCCCTAGTTCAAACTTAATTCGTGTGGACATTCTAGTTCAAATTAGCAAAACGCTAATTCGAACTAGTTTTTAAGTCTAGCTGCACTAATTCGAATTAGCTTAGATCGAATTAACTAATTCGAATTAAGTTCATTCGAATTAGCGCTGTAGTGTAGACATACCCCTATTTCGAACTTAATTTGTGTGGACATGCTAGTTCGAATTAGCAAAACGCTAATTCAAACTAGTTTTTAGGTCTAGATGCATTAGTTCAAATTAAGTTAGTTCGAATTAGTGCTGTAGTGTAGACATACCCAGAGAGAGTCTGACAGAAAATACTGTTCAGAAGACATTTCCTTTTGCCTTCTCTTGGGCCAGTTGAGTCTGTTTTGTGATCTGCCTCTCCTCCCATCCTGTAACATCCTTGTGGACACAACAACAATTGCTTACATGGAAGAATAATATTAGGTAAATATTATTTTCATAGAATCATAGAACTGGAATGGACCTCAAGAGGTCATCGAGTCTAGCCCCCTGCTCTCATGGCAGGACCAAGCACTATCTAGATCATCCCTGACAGATGTCTATCCAACCTGCTCTTAAATATCTCCAATGATGGAGAATCCACAACCTCCCTAGGCAATTTATTCCAGTGTTTAACCACCCTCATCATTAGGAAGTTTTTTCTAATTCCCAGCCTAAACCTCCTTTGCTGCAATTTAAGCCCATTGCTTCTTGTCCTATCATCAGAGGCAAAGGAGAACAATTTTTCTCCCACCTCCTTATAACGCCCTTTTAGATACCTGAAACCCGCTATCATGTCCCCTCTCAATCTTCTCTTTTCCAAACTAAACAAGCCCAATTCCTTCAGCCTGCCCTCATAGGTCATGTTCTCCAGACCTTTAATCATTCTTGTTGCTCTTCTCTGGATCTTCTCCAATTTCTCAACATTTTTCTTGAAATGTGGTGCCCAGAACTGGACACAATACTCCAACTGAGGCCTAATCACTGCAGAGTAGAGTGGAAGAATGACGTCTCATGTCTTGCTCACAACACTTCTGTTAATGCATCACAGAATCATGTTGGCTTTTTTTTGCAACAGCATCACACTGTTGAATCATATTTAGCTTGTAGTCCACTATGACCCCTAGATCCCTTTCTGCCATACTCCTTCCTAGACAGTCACTTCCCATTCTGTATGTATGAAACTGATTGTACCTTCCTAATTGGAGCACTTTACATTTGTCCTTATTAAACTTCATCCTATTTACCTCAGACCATTTCTCTAGTTTGTCCAGATCATTTTAAATTGTGATCTTGTCCTCCAAAACTTGGGAGAGGATTTTGGCATGGGGGAAGGGCTCTAGGAGGAGGTGCAAAGTCTGGGAGGGATTTGTGACCTGGGGCAGAGGGGTGCAGAGGGTTTGGATGGTGACCTGGGGGAGGGAGTTGGGATGCGGGAGGGGCTAGGGTGCCAGAGGCAGGCTGTGACTGGGAATCACTTACCTAAGCCATCAGCCGTGCAGCACCCCCAAGGTGCATCAGCCTGCTGCAGCCCCAGATCACTTTAAACTGCAGGCTGGTTCCTCCATTTGGCTTAGCTTCAGGAGGGGGAAGAGGCTTGTGTTGCCCCCATGTCCCAGGCCAATCTCTCAGCTTCTATTGGCTGCTTGATTCCTGCCAATAGGAGCTGAGAGATTGGCTGTGGTCAATTCCTTTTGACCAGTTGTTTCCAGCCTATAAAAGCTGAGGATTGGGCTGTGGGCCAGGAGACCACACTAAGTCTTCCCTGCCCTGCAGAGCAGAAAGCTGCAAGGACTGCACTTTAAATCGCGGTAGCTGCGTGCCTGAGGGTGCTGGCAGGGTGGTCCACAGGCCGGATCCAGTGGCTTGGCAGGCTGGATCCAGCCCCTGGTCCATGTTTTGCCCAGCCCTAGTGTAAATCATTGATGAAGATATTGAACAGGATTGGTCCCAAAACATAACAGGTCTTGTAACATAAAAAAGCTGCTGGACATAAGGAATACAATAAAGCACTATGTTCCCACTGGAAAAGCTCCAGGGTCCACTGACTGCCTGTATACCACAATTCCTTTGAAGCATACACATCTCATGTTACATCAGAAGACATGAAATACAGATTGAGTTGTTCATATGTTGTGAATCAATGTAAACTGTCCCTCCCCCCCCCCCCGACAAAGTGTCTTCTCTGAAAAAGACATTTTGATCAGAAATAAAAATCCAAAACACAATAATGCTATATAATAACAATATTGCTTTAAGAGAAGGGGTTGATTTTGATCTCAATCTATACTTCCCAGTTCTTTCTGCCTATAATTATGTGTTTTTACTGTGTAAATGTTAATAAAAAGGGCCAGAAAAAGTTGACACAGAGTCTGCTGCAAGTTCTGCAATACAACTTTCTAACTAGACCAATGGGAATTATCTTGCCACACCTCTAATCTCCTGTGAATGCACTTGTCAGAGAAGGTTTTTCTAAAAAAAAATTGTAAGAATTGTAAAATCTCTGAATAATATAAATGAGCAATAAAATAATTAGTTAAGAATCTTTTCTACTTGTTTTATGTGTATAAATGCATTCTTTAATTATGAAAATTGGCTTGTACCATGGTGGATTTTTTTATATTACTGTACAACATAGATGGATTCTACATATGTTTTTGTGTCACAGAGAAGATAAAGGACAAAGTGTGGTGTATATTGTACAGTTATAGTTAAAGAACATATTGCATATAGTAATAGTAAGATAGTCTATGTGAGCCTGATCCAAAACCTACAGAAGTCAATACGTGGAATTTCATTGACTTTGTTAGGCTTTGAATGAGGATTAATATGTAAACATACAACAAAAGGGGTTCACATGAGTAAGTGTTACATATGAGATCAGTACGGTATAGAGCAGGGCGGGCAATAGAATGGCAGTGGTTTGCCAGGATTCGCCCCTGGTGGGCTGCTGCTGCTACATTTACCTGCACCTTGGCAGGTACCAACAATTGCAGCTCCCATTGGCCCCAGAACATTAACTGGAATGGATATAGAACTATTGTGTAATACTTGGTGAATAATTTATATTACTTTTGGCTTTTGGAATGATTGGTGCATTAATTAATTGGTTTAGTTTAATGCAGGTTAAAATGAGCAGGAAGGAAAGTAGCCATTTGGACAAACAAGCAGGAAGGAAAAAGAATGGCTCAAGTCAAGCTTCCCTACAGAAAACACTTGCAAGGCTATGTCTACACTGAACATTGTTGCGCAGGAAGATATGCAAATGATGCGCAGCAATGAATATCGCCACACCTCATTTGCATACCTAATGAGCCGCCATTGTAGTTTTAATACGTAGAAACCATGTAGTTCAAGACAGACCCAAGAAAACCAACAATAGAACACCACTTGTCATCACCTACAGCTCCCAACTTAAACCTGTCCAACACATTATCAATAAACTACAGCCTATACTGGAACAGGATACTAAACTCTGAGAGGCTCTGGGAGACAGACCCATAGTCTCCTATAGACAACCACCTAACCTCAAGTTGATTCTTACCAGCAACCACAGGACATACTACACTAATACCAACCCTGGTACTTTCCCTTGCAACAAACCCCGTTGCCAGCTTTGTCCACATATTCACTCTGCTGATACTATTATCATGCTCAAATTCGACACTTTACACTTAAGTTTAAATAAAGACTCTAATTATCTTACCCATTACAAAGATAGCTTCCCCAATTGTCACCTCTAATATCATTTACCTCTCCCCCCATCCCCCTTCTCTTCTGAAATTTGATTTGTCCTTTTCATATGTGTTCATTTTTTAAAATTGTATCCTTTGGTATATATGGTTGTGACAATTTTCTTCCACTATTTGAACTGAGGAAGTGTGTCTGGTCCACGAAAGCTCATCACCTAATAAACCATCTTGTTAGTCTTTATAGTGCTACATAGTCCTGTTTTTTGTTTCAGCTACACCAGACTAACAAGGCTACATTTCTATCACTATGAAAGATGTCGGTGGGCATTTCAGTGACAGCTTCTACTTGTTTTTTCAAAGCAGTGGCTCTTAGAGGGGAACGGTACAGCAATGGCAGCTACAGCACAATTCACAACAGAGGAAGGGCACAAGGAAGAAATCTTTCATGAGAAGTTTGAACTCACTCTGCAGTGTAAGGGCAGGCACATGCGGCAGGCCAACCAGCACAAAACAGGCTTGTATAGCCACTGAGGAGATTGCTACCCCTGACTGCTAGAGGTTTATGGCTAACCAGTTTAGTGGTAGCAAGTCAATTGTGGGGGTTGTGGTTGTGGAGGTTTGTGAGGTGCTTAGGACCATAGTTTACACAAAGGTGTATGAAGAATGTTACTAAAATAGTTGCTGGCTTTGAGAGAATGGGCTTTCCAAATTGTACTAAGGCCATTGATGGCAGCCATATGCCCACAGCTGGCCCTTCACAAGAGGCAAATTAAAATGTCGACTGCAAAGGGTACTACTACATTTGTAATGCAACTCTTGATTGTCCACAGAGGCAGACTCATGGACACGGGTTTGGTATGACCTGTACTAACAAAATGCATGATGCCAGAGAGATGAAAAAATCTGGGTTACCTGTTTGGATGAGCAGAGATCTTATTCCCTTCAAATCATAGGCACCATCTTCATAAGTGCTTCAGGACTCAAGAAACAACTAAAAAAATGGGGTACTCAGTGTTCGCAGGACTGAATCCTTTGTGAGCCCCAGTGACTGGGCCAGGGTCCCACCCCACACAGCCTCTTTTGCCTGAGGTCCTGCTCACAGCTCATACAGGAGGGGGGAGGAGAGAATCAAAGGGGAGCATCCACCAGTAAAAACAAAGAAAAGACCCATGCTTCAAATGACATGAGTGTCAATGTAGTCTTCATGTCCACTGTTACTTGAAGGGATTCTGCTTTTCTGCTCCTGCCATAGGCAAGAACACTGTACCTTGTCCATAGGGCCTTGGCAAAGAGGGTTCTGTGACATGTTCAGCCGTTGCAGGATGCAGATGCAGTTGCGCTGCACATTTGGCAAACTCAAGAAAAATGGCACTGCCCTCAGTACCCTTTGCAAGCCAGCATTGCCAGTGCTGTCCATGTGATTGTGGCATACTGCAGGCTACACAACAGCTACAAGGTCTACAACAGATTGCTGGTTTGCAGATTCAGTATGGACAACCAGAGAGTGCACCTCTCTTGACTGGGGCTGGGTCCAGACGGGCAAGAGAAATCTGCTCAGCTGTCTCTGTGTCCCTCAGCAAGGCAGGGCAATCCTTAGAAGACATAAACATCATAGAGGTGACAGAGTGGATCTGAGGATTCGTATTCCAGGCCAGTGGTTGAATACCATCGATCTATGTAAAGAAAGTTCTGGTGACTAAACAGCATGTCACTAAATGCAGGTGCGGAGAACTGCAGAGGCAAATATTACCAATTTGTCAGGCCCAAGTATCTAATTAACTTTGTTGAGTTTTTCCTGCATGCAAAGTTTTCATACCTCACCAAGCCAAGTGTGTGAACATTCAGGAGAATGTTAAGATGCTAACTGAACAGCTTCCATCAGCAACTTTAATTAACATAATCTCCTTCTGGAAATGTTCAGGTGAGTGAAGGTGGGTTTACTCTGCAGCTAGGAATAAACCCCGCAGCCCATATAAATTTTCTATTGCTATTTTTGGAAATCTAGCTTGAGCTCTGCCAGCATGAATCTGCCCAACTGCTCTGGAAGGCTCGGTCTCAGCTGCAGAATAGACATACCAGTATAGGCCTCCTGTTTCTCCATGTTCCTCATTCCAGATTAGGACAAGTTATTTCTGTCATAAAGACTCCGTGCCCTTACTTGACCTATTCTCAGGGCTCTGGGAGACAAAGCGAAGGGAGATAGGAGTTTGAGTGAGCCCTCCTTCTGGAATGGGTTCAGAAATCAAAGTACACATAGTCAAAGTTAAGGGCAATTGCACCTGCATTTCCCTTCTATAGGATACCATGGGCACCCACCCTCATGCTTCCAGATCACTTGTCATCAAATTTCTTGGGGGGAGACACACATCTCTCTCCCTTCTGTCTGTAGCACACCCAGAATGACCAGTTCTCTGCCTTCCCTGTGTTATTCCCAATGAAAGTCAGGTTGCCTAAGCAGGCTTCTCTTGCCTTTTCTTTAGAGACTAATAACAGAGGAATTGTCAACAGTTATAAGTTTCCACTCAGCTCTTTCTATGCAAACTTATTTGTTTTCATTAGAAAGAAAACATACTGAAAACAATAAAAGAGCCTACATATATGCTAATAAGCTTACCATGGATCACTCCAATTCTGACATGGGCTCTGGCTGCTGATTAGTCCTAACCCCACAAACAGGCCCATTTGATATCCACCAGTTAATAACTCCCCTCAGAACTAGTACACCCATGAAAATTATCAGCCATCCTTTATGCAGTTTAGAAGTATTTGAATTGGAGTTTCAAAATTAGTGATGTGTAGACAGCGCCAAATTTCAAAATAAGCTACACAGTTTGCGGAGCTCAAATTGCCGTAGCTTATTTCTTTGTAGATGTACCCTATCTGATTTACTAGTTGCATAGGATGCCTATCCACCTGATCTCTTTCCACCTCCCCTCCTCCGCATCCCCATGTCTGATAGGTAGGTTTTTCATGTATTCTACTTGTTTCCAATTGATCACAGTGACCTATTCTAGGTTCCACAGTGTTTCTAAATTAACCAGTTGTGACAGACACTCTGCCCAAATGCTTTATGAAATTGTATTATGGATACAAATGTGCATAATTCAAAGATGCTTTGGACAAAATGCCTCATATAATCCATACATTTTAATGTCATAATCTGTGGGATCTGTATATCTTATTTTGATGTATGTATCATCCCTATCTATAAAATAAAAGACAGAACTATGTAGCACTTTAAAGACTAACAAGATGGTTTATTAGGTGATGAGCTTTCGTTGGCCAGACCCTTTGTGAAAGCTCATCACCTAATAAACCATCTTGTTAGTCTTAAAGTGCTAAATAGTTCTGTCTTTCATTTCAGCTACACCAGACTAACACAGCTGCATCTCTATCCCTATATATGAAGTTAGAGATGTGGGGTAGGAAATGGTTTATGGTTTTAAATATGCAAATGAAAGCCATCAAGAGTGTTTCCAATGCTCAGACACTTCAATGTCTGGATGATCACCTGTAAACAACCTCCTTTGTCCTTTAAGTCTAAGCAGTGGTTGGTCTTAGGA
Organism: Pelodiscus sinensis; assembly: GCF_049634645.1. Taxonomy (NCBI): domain Eukaryota; kingdom Metazoa; phylum Chordata; order Testudines; family Trionychidae; genus Pelodiscus; species Pelodiscus sinensis. The sequence continues at coordinate 94,489,829 of NC_134713.1, read as the reverse complement.
AGACATGTGACTACCCCAACTGGTAGGATCTAACCAGGTAATTTTCCATGGAAGGGTGGAATATAGAAACAAAGAATTACTGCCCAAAAGGAAGTTCATTTAGAATACAAAGTTTTCAGTCTCTTGTTCTTTGACACACCCAAGAGAATAACCTGAGACACCAGATGGAAAAAAATCTTCCCTGGCTTGGAGTTTTAGCCAAAATAAGAACAGTTTTAGGGTAGGTTTGCAATAAATTTCAGTATATTAGAACTAGCTATTCGTTTTCTTTTATTTTAAATTTGTAGTTTGCTCTGCTCTCTTTTCACTTGCAACCACTTACATTTTACTCTATGTCCTTAATAAAATTAGTTTTATTTACTATCAAGCCCAGTGTAAATAATTGTTACCTGGGGGAGCAATCAGCAATCCTTCTTTTCATTGTTAAAGGGGGCTTGCTTGAATGGTCTATTTGGGATTCTGATCACATTTGGATGGGGCAGTTTCCTGGATGCTATGCCTGAAGCAGCAGACTTATTCAGTGTCTGCATTGCCCTTTGGGGACGTGATCTCAGCTCTCTGCCTTAGCTGGGGGAGATCAGGAGATCTGGCCCAGCAGGATAGGTGGTGTGAAGCTCCAGAGAGCTAAAAGGTGAGTGTCAGTGGTTTCATCAGCACACCGGGAGGCAGCCACAATAGGTCACCTGTGACCATACTCTGTCACACCATTGATACAGAAAAATACAAAACAAAATTATGCAATCAGTGCTAAATTCTTCTGGTGTTGCTCGAACAATGTATTGAAAATTGGTCAGACATTCTAAATAACAATGTAATGTTTTACAAAAATAATCAATGATCAATTTTTTATTTACTCTTATTAAAAAGATATGCACTTACACATGAAACAGAACATTAAAAAACATTAAAACAACTAAATGGGCTTTATCAAAACTAACTAAACATGATTTTCATTAGGATTCAAAGTATACAACCATAAAAACCCAGGAAATTATTTTAAAGGAAAAACAATAAAACAGATGCAGATCTTGACTGGAATCAGAACTCAGCAGTACAAATCACATTTTCATTCAGAAAATAAATTCATTGTTGAACAATCAAAGTGAAGGATTTTACAACTCGAAATAACTTTCATTGCTTTTCTAAACCAAGGATAAAAGAGAGAGTAAATCAAAGGATTAATGGCAGAGTTGGAATAAGCAAACCAAAACGTAATGTCATAGACAAGACCTGAACTTGTGAAGCTGAGGAAATCATTAATTATTACAATTATAACATAAGGTGACCAGAATGCCAAAAAAGCTATCACAGCTATGCCCAGAGTTTTAGCAGCTTTTCTCTCTCTTTTGGCAACTCTGTCACTGTAATTAATAGATGACTGGGTGTTGTTGTTCATAATTTCTATCATTCTAGCTTGTCGTTTAGCCACAGCAAAGATCCTGCTGTAAAGTGCTATCATAGTAAAGAAAGGTATTATAAAAAGTAGAAAGGATACAACCACCCATGTTTTGCTGAAGTAAAGCTGACAGCTCCCAATACAGGAGGGGGTATTTAGGGATTCTTGCATTCCTTTGTTATAAGCGCCAATATATACTATAGAAAAACTGTATATTAAAGAAAATGTCCAGGCAGCAGCTATGAACATGCCTGAAACAGGCACTGTGAACTTAACTGGATAAATTAAAGGGTTGTTGACAGCAACATATCGATCAACAGAGATGAAACACAAGTGAAATATTGATGCTTGACAGAAAGATAGGTCCAAACAACAGTGAAATCTACAGAATGTTTCCCCAAAATACCAACATGTTTCAACAGATCTTACAATGCTGAAGGGCAACACAGTCAGACCCAAACCAAAGTCAGTACACGCCAAGGAGGCAACCAAAAAATTTGTAGGTGAGTGAAGCTGTTTGAAATAAGCAATTGAAACAATTACCATTAGGTTTCCACATACAGTAAGAATCGTTAACAAACCAAGCAGAATATACAATGTTATTCGGAGTCCAGAAGATAATGGTATTCTATAGCAAGATTCATTCATGTTTTCAAAGCAGTATTGCAAATCTTCCTTTTCCAAAAAAGTTGAGTTCATTATTTATCCTCAAAGTCTTATTTTTGAGCTTCTGAACTGATGTTTTTGATCTAGGAAAGGTAAAATATGCTTCTGTTGCTAACTTCTGAAAAAAAAATGTGGAGATCAATAAAGTAACTCGACAACCTTATTCTGAACACAGAAATTAAGATTAATTCAGAAAGTTAAAAAAATGTAGAAATATAAGATCTCAAAAGCAGCAGATTTTTTCTGGTGATTTAAAATAAGAAAAAAATAAATTATTGGGATTATCGTATCTGGATTTATGAGTCATTCTTACTTGATTTTCGCCTGCTAATTCCTCATCTTCTGAGAAACTCCTTTTCATAAATTGATTTTACAGGCTATGAAGCGAACACTGGAAGAGGCTTGCAATTTATATTAGTGTTTTCTCCCCTGAGATTCTTGTGTTGGAGTTAATTTCAAAGCCTGTTCACTCTTCTCCCAAAGCAAAATGAATGAATCAGAACAGGACTCACTGATCTTTCCAGATAACTAAGTTCCTGTCATGGAAGATGGGAACACTAAACTGAAAATGAGGCACAAAAAATGTTAAATTATGTGTGAGAGAAAACAATGATTTACTATCACAACTTCAAGTAGCTATAGACTATTTGTCATAAATCAAGAAATCTCCTTTCCACCTATATTTAAATCGGGATTAGTCCACATTAGAAATTTAAATCAGCATAACTACATCACTCAGGGTCCACATCCCTGTGAGGTGTAGGTAAACTGATTTAAATCACCATATAGACACCACTTCTGTGATAGAAGAATTCTTCCATTGGCCTATCTACTACCTGTCCTATGCTGATCTTTTCACGGCTGTTTCACTGACGTAGTTCTGTCTACACATAAAAGCTATGCTGCTGTAGTGTATTAAGTATAGACATGTCCTTATTCTTATGCCAGTCTTCAGCCCCTATCCTGCAAACACTTATCCACATATGAAGCTCTTCTTACATAAGTAGCTCCACTGAGTTTAACAGTCCTAGGGAATGTCTACACTACAGCACTAATTCGAACTAACTTAATCTGAATTAGTTAATTCGAACTAAGGTAATTCGAATGAGTGTATCTAGACCTAAAAACTAATTTGAATTAGCGTTTTGCTAATTCGAAATAGCATATCCACATTGAGTGGACCCCGAACCGAAGTTAAGGCTGGCCGGAACCAGTGCTGGCAGAACATCAGGTTAGGACTTAGAGCGTGGAGCTGCTGCCTCATGCTAGCCGAGGGCTGTGCTTAAAGGGACCCGAGCCCCACCCCGGACAGACAGTTCTCAGGGTTCCCTGCTTGCTTGTCTACCTCGATGAGGGTCAGCAAAGCTATCCTGTCTTAGAGTGCCGGGAGTGCCCTCACTCGACACATCACAGCACTCGGCCATCACTCCTGCTGCACTTGCCGCAGGCTGCCATCCGGGGGGGGGGGTTAATCGGGGGGCTGTCACGATCCAGGAGGCCCTGAAGAAGAGCTTCCACCCCAAGGAGCCCACAGAGCCACCCCAGTCTTCCCCATCGGGGGCTCGTGCCCCATTCCTCCCTCACCTCCTTCCACTTACCCCTTCCTAGCCCCCCTTCCTGATGTACAAAATAAAGGACACGTATGGTCAAAAATAGAAACTCTCTTTATTTAACAAAATGGGGGAGGAGGGGATTAACCTCTGGGGTGATTGGGAAAAGGAGGTGGGAGAGGGGAAGAGAGAGGGTGGAACAAGGGAGGGGGAAACCTGGGAGGAGAGAGCTGGAAGGGGGAAGCCAGGGGAAGAAGGAGGTGAAGTATAAAACTATGGTATGCTATATCATCAGTACTGTGTACAAATGTGGTCTCCTCACCTCAAAAAAGATATTTTGGCCTTGGAAAGGGTTCAGAAAAGGGCAACTAAAATGATTAGAGGTTTGGAACAGGTCCAATATGAAGAGAGGCTAAAGTGACTGGGACTTTTCAGCTTAGAAAAGAGGAGACTGAGGGGGGATATGATAGAGGTATATAAAATCATGAGTGGTGAGAAGGTGAATAAAGAAAAGTTCTTCATTAGTTCCTATAATATAAGGACTAGAGGACACCAAATGAAATGAATGGCCAGCAGGTTTAAAACTAATAAAAGAAAGTTCTTCTTCACACAGAGCATAGTTAACCTGTGGAACTCCTTGCCACAGGAGGCTGTGAAGGCTAGAACTATAACAGAGTTTAAGGAGAAGTTAGATAAATTCATGGAGGTTGGGTCCATGGAGTGCTATTAGCCAGAGGGTAGGAACGGTGTCCCTAGCCTCTGTTTGTGGAAGGCTGGAGATGGATGGCATGAGACAAATGGCTTGGTCGTTGTCTTTGGTCCATTTCCTCCGGGGTATCTGGTGCTGGCCGCTGGCCACAGACAGGCTACTGGGCTAGATGGACCTTTGGTCTGACCCAGTACGGCTATTCTTATGTTCTAAGCTCAGGGCTCAGGGTCGGGGGTCTCACTGGAACAACTTGATTTTCATGCAAACCTGCTCCTGGGTTTGCATGTGGCCTTTGGTGGCCAAGCTGCCAGCTATCCTGCCCTAGATGGCCGCATTCCTGTGCCTTGTACAGAGGTCATGGACATTGGAGGTCTCCCCCCAAACCTCGATGAGGTCCACAATCTCTGCACTAGACCAGGCGGGCGCCCGCCTCTTGCGGCCCCGGGTAGGCCCCTGGGAGCCGCCAGCCTAGTCCTGGGAAGAGGCGGATGGCTGGGTGGCAGCGGGTGGCTGGCTCATGCTGCGCCAGGTGCACAAGCACTGGCACAAGCACTGTAGCCAGACCGTGCCCCTTTAAGGGCTCCAGGGCCGAGAGGGGGGCAGAAGAGTTTCCCTCGTGGTGCCCAGAGTGGCCACCAGGGCAACCTGGGAAGGGCTAGCCTCCAACTAGTTCGAATTAAGTGGCTACACAGCCCTTAATTCGAACTACTTAATTTCAACTAGGTTTTACTCTTCGTAGAATGAAGTTTACCTAGTTCGAATTAAGCACTCCGCTAGTTCGATTTAAATTCAAACTTGCAGTTTGTATGTGTAGCCCCTATTAAAGTTAATTCGAACTAACGGCTGTTAGTTCGAATAACTTTGTAGTATAGACATACTCTTAGAAAGTACCCAGATTTCACATCCTGATTTGTCATTGGCTGAGAAGATCAGTGGCAAAGGCTATATCTGCACTGCGAGGTTTTTTTTCTGAAAAAGATATACACATTGGCTACGTCTAGACTGGCATGATTTTCCAGAAATGCTTTTAATGGAAAAGTTTTCCATTAAAAGCATTTTCGGAAAAGCGCATCTAGATTGGCAGAACACTTTTCTGCAAAAGCACTTTTTGCAGAAAAGTTTCCGTGGCCAATCTAGACATGCTTTTCTGCAAAAAAGCCCCAATCGCCATTTTTGCGATCGGGGCTTTTTTGCGGAAAACAAATCTCTGCTGTCTACACTGGCCCTTTTGCACAAAAGTTTTTCAGAAAACGTCTTTTGCCCGAATGGGAGCAGCATAGTATTTCTGCAAAAGCACTGACAATCTTACATGAGATCGTCAGTGCTTTTGCGGAAATTCAAGCGGCCAGTCTGGACACAGCCCACGTGAATTGCAATGTGCGTACCTTTTTCCACTTGTTTTTTTTTGGAAGAGGCTTTTTGAACATTTGGCCCATCTGCACATGGCCAAATGTGGGAAAAACCTCCTCTTTTGGAAGATCCCTTATTTCTCATAAAATGAAATATGGGGTGCCAAAAGAACACACCTGCTTTTTCGAAACTGTTCTGAAAATACAGACATGTTCCCTAGACTCTGCAGTCTAGACATAGCCAAAAAAGTGCTGATGGTGTTGGAAAGATAGGCTGCAATGTTCTGTTGCTATGTTAACAATAAAAAAACTTCATCAGAACATTTTGTAACTCATCCTGAAAAAAAAATTCAGGCTCTTCAGTGTAACCCAATATATTACATATGGTGCCTTCCAGAATGAATTGTATTCTTTAATGCTTTTTGTAGAGCTGGAGCAAGAGAAACTTGGTTATAGGAAAGGTAAAGAAACTTTCCCTCTGACAACATAGTGAAAATAAATGTGTAATGATTCAGATAGATCAGATGCCACCTAATCACGCAAGTATCTGGAGATACAAAAGAAATTGAATCTGGTTGAGAAGTTCCAGTAAGTATTTGTAATGGCACATATGAGAATCTAAAAGCCTGCTTCTCCACATTGTCACACCAATTCGATGCACTGGCATTACACTGCTGACTGGCATCAAATTGGTGTAAACGAATGGAGGATAGAACCCTAAAAGTTGTGATAAAGCCTAACGGCCATGAGAGTTTACTGGGCTAGAGACAGTAGGGGTATGTCTACACTACAAAGTTAATTCGAACTAACAGCCATTAGTTCGAATTAACTTTAATAGCGGCTATACATACAAATCGCTAGTTTGAATTTAAATCGAACTAGCGGAGCGCTTAATTCAAACTAGGTAAACCTCATTCTACGAGGAGTAACGCCTAGTTTGAATTAAGTAGTTCGAATTAAGGGCTGTGTAGCCACTTAATTGGAACTAGTTGGAGGCTAGCCCTTCCCAGGTCTCTTTAGCCTCTCTTCATATGGAACCTGTTCAGCACTTGGGGATTACAGTGAATGAGAAGCTGGATATGAGTCAACAGTGTGCCCTTGTAGCCAAGAAGGCTAATGGTATATTAGGGTGCATTAGGAGGAGCATTGCCAGCAGATCCAGAGAAGTGATTATTCCCCTTTATTCGGCTCTGGTGAGGACACATCTGGAATATTGTGTCTAGTTCTGGGCCTCCCACTATAGAAAGGATGTGGACACACTGGAGAGGGTCCAGCGGAGGGTGACCAAAATGACGAGGGAGTTGGAGCGCATGACCTATGAGGAGAGACTGAGGGATTTGGGTTTGTTTAGTCTGCAAACGAGAAGAGTGAGGGGGGATTTGATAGCAGCCTTGAAGGGAGGTTCCAAAGAGGATGGAGAGAGGCTGTTCACAGTAGTGACGGATGGCGGAACAAGGAGCAATGGTTTCAAGTTACAGTGGCGGAGGTCTAGGTTGGATGTTAGGAAAAACTATTTCACTAGGAGAGTGGTGAAGCACTGAAATAGATTACCTAGGGAGGTGGTGGAATCTCCATCCCTAGAGGTGTTTAAGTCTCGGCTTGACAAAGCCCCGGCTGGGTTGATTTAGTTGAAATTGGTCCTGCCTTGGACAGAGGGCTGGACTTGTTGATCTCCTGAGGTCTCTTCCAGTTCTATGATTCTATGATTCCATGAAATAGACTGACTGATTGATTGGAAAATGTCAGTAAAAATGATTTGGTTTTTTTACATACATAGATTGGAGGAAATACGTTATTTTTCCCGTTTAAAAAAATGGTGTCAGCAATTTCATTTTGAAATTCTAGCATCTTCATGGTTTTTTAGTAGGAACTTGAAATCTGGTAGTATGTCAGGGGGGATGGCCGTCTGCCATGTGCCTTTTGCCATCTCCATGAAAATTCACACAAATTAGGCCATGTTACAACTCTTTGAAAATCTTAGTTCACACATATTCACTACGGCTACGTCTAGATTGCATCCCTTTTTCGTAAAAGGGATGCAAATTAGACGTATCGCAATTGCTAATGAAGCGGGGATTTAAATCTCCCCCACTTCATTAGCATAAAAATGGCTTCCGCTTTTTTTCGGCACGGAGCTATGGTTTGACAAATTCTCTGGTTCAGCTCCTGTAAGGTCCTGAGAGTTTAGGACTAAAGAAGTTCTATCTGTAGAGACTTATTAGTTTGTCAGCTAACTTCCGAAGATTCCATCTGCACTGGGCATTGTCTGTCCCTCACAACTCTTATTTACTGACCATACTTCATATGTGACATTCCTAAGCAATGATTGAGCATGTACCAGCTTATTATTGCAAGGCCCCATGGAACTTCCTCAGAAATTGCTCCTCATAGCAGCCAGAGGCAGGTGTGGCATAAGACACAGGCACTGAGAGCAGGGAAACTTTCTTTCATTGGCAGGCAAAGAGGAGAAGTGAGCAGCAAGTTACCTGACTAAAGAAGTTGATTCTATTCTTGCCTCTGCCACAGAGTTCCCTGTGTGATATTGGGCAAGTCATACAAAACTTTTCACGCTAATTGTGAGGTCTTCCTTTTCTGGGTGTCTATCCTGAGAGACTTCAGGTCTGATTTGTGTAGTGCTGATAACTCATAGCAGTGGTTTTCTTCAATGAGAGCAAATAAAGTGCTATAACATGCCAAATGCAAACTCAGGTCACAAGCGTGCCAAAGAGAACTCAAGTAGGGTATCCAAAAATAGGTAGGATTCTGTGCACATTATCAGTATATTTTGCCTACCATATAGGCACCATTTATACTACTTTAAACCTTTCTCCCAATCTGAGCAAAATGTATATAGGACAGCATAAGGCCTACCAACTGCTTATGTTCTCAACATAGGGTTTAGGTGGATCTTGAATAATACATAGACTTTAGACGCCTTCTCCACAGAGAGTTATTTCACCTGCTCAGAAGAATTTATTTTCTTTTTTTTATTGTTCCTCACTGTCATCAAATCTATCTCTATCTCTATCGATGGATATTAGAGGGTGTCTGTCTGTCTGTGAGTCCACCTGTCTGTGCGTCTGTTTGTCTATTTGTTCAAGAACTGCTCCTAAACCATCAGAGCTGGGATCACCTATTTTGGTATGCAGTTTCCTCTTGCTGTAACTTAAACCAAGCTCAGGGTTTGGTTGTGCCTGGAAAACAGGAAGTGCTGGGAATCGGACTATTTCCCATAACACGGGAAGGAAGGGGGCAAAGAGAGAAGGAATGAAAAAGGGAGGGGCATTGAGAGGGGAGAGACGCAATGCTGAGAGCCTAGATCTAGACGACAAGCTTCTTTCGAAAGATAGCATCTAGACTGCAACCACATCTGCAACAGTCTGGATGCTCTCTTTCAAAAAAGACCTGTTTGCATTCAAGAATGCCTTTTTTCGAAAGAGCTCTTTCAAAAAAAGGCACTTTCTCGTAAAAAGAGGTTTACCGCGGTCAAAAAACCAGCCATGTTCTTTTGATTTAATTTTGAAAGAATTTGGCAGCAGTCTAGACAGAAGGGAAGTTTTTTTCAAAAAAAGGCCACTTTAAAAAAAAAAACAAAAAAAAACCCTGTAGTCTAGACACACCCTCTGTGGCTACTGGGAGCAGCTGCAGCACCAAGAGAGTGGCCAGCAAGGCTCAGGCTCTGCCATCTCGCCTGCAAACATACCAGTAAGGAGCCCCCTTGCCTGAAACCTGGAGCCTGCCCTCTCCGCCCACCCCAGAGAGCCTGCCGACATGGGGGGCTGCTAGAGGAGGGAGCAGTCCCTGGAGCCTAGTGCCTCCCCACACAGCCTGCAGTCTGGAGAGGAGCTACTGGGGGGTCAGTCCCCAAAGCCTTGCCTCCCCAGACAGCCTGCAGGTTGCGGGGGGGGGAGAGGAAGCGCTGCAGAGGGGGCAGCCCCCGGAGCTTTGCCCCCCACACAGATAGCCTGCAGACCGTGGAGGTAGGGGACGCAGGAGGCGTGGCAGCCTGTGAAGCCTTGTCTCCTCCCTCCCCCCCCCCCCCGACTGCCTGCAGGCTGCAGGGGAGGGCATCTGGGTGGGATGCTGGCAGGGGAGTGCTGTCCTGGCCCTCTAGGAGGAGTTGCCACCAGGACCATTCATTGTTTTTTAAAGTTTTTTCAGTTACAGATTGACATGGCTGTCCCTCTGATGCTTTTAAACCCAGTTCTGTCAATCATGCCCCTTGGGCCATGTGTTCAGATTGACAGAGTCCCTCTGCCTCATTAGGCTCTTGCAGTAGTTTACCTCATCCTGTGCTAGTGAAAATAACCATCAAACTCCAAACAGAGCAGCTCCTGACTTCCTAGTCAGCTTTAGGGTGTTAACAGCCTGAGCCTTACGATCCTACCAAGCAACTTTGTTATCAGATGAGCTCTCCCCTCACAAATCAGTTCTCCAGTCTTTTGTCCAGGGTGTTTCCTTTTGGAATTTAAGACCACCCCTATTTAATGACCCTCTGTGATTAGGCCTTTGCCACTGCACTTGTGGAATTTCAGGCCAATACATGGAGATAAAAGGACAACAGAGAAGACAAAAAGCTGCACATTCAAAATGAAGTTTGCAGCTTGGTAAGGAGAGTGCTCATAATACAGAGCTCTCATAATCATGCACAAAATTCATAAATTGTATATGTGATTGATACAGAGGTTTTTGGGCCAAGATCATAGGTAACTTCTCTAGTAAGGAGACGTGATGCAAGGCCTGGATGATCAAAGGACTATATTGGGCAACATGCAGGACAAAAATAGTATCTGGAGACAATATGCATGAAGTGGACTTCCTGAGAAATATCTAGGAGAGGTGAATACAAATTCCCCACCTCTGATTATGCAAAAGCCTTTTGAAGCTATACCCTGAGGACCTAAGGCCAATATCAAAGACCCAAGCTGAATAAAGGAAGGGCTGAACTTCTCTTGCTTGTTCTGGTTCTGAAGCAGAGACAGTTATGAACTAGCAGCCACAGGAAAAACTGAAAATGTAGGTTTGGAAGGACTGATGCCAAGATTGGAGTTGAGGTGTCTATGAAGCTCTTTAGTGTGCATTACCTCAGGTAAACTTTCATTGTTTTCAAATGTTTTCTCTGTAATACTTCCAGAGGTGATTTTAAAAATAAAGTACTCATTTTAAATACCTGTCTGGTCACTCATAATTGCTGGCATTTACAGCTGTTCCAAGAGTCAGTAAAAGGCAGGTTCTAGCTTATTTAGTCAGTTCTGGCTTGCTGAGCATAGCTTATTACAAGCAAGGAACAGCACAACCTGGAAAAATCCTGGTCTGGATGTAGAGAGATGTAGGTCTCTTCCCAAGCTGGGTGGTGGCTAAAACTCTGGAAGCCTACGCTCTTGAGGAATCACATAGAGGGATACAGAATAATAGGGTTGGATGAGACCTCAGGAGGTCATCAAGTCTAGCCTGCTGCCCAAAGCAGGACCAATCCCAACTAAATCAACCCAGCCAGGGCTTTGTCAAGCCGATACTTAAGAACCTCTAGGGATGGAGATTCTACCACCTCCCTAGTGCTTCCCCACCCTCCCAGTGAAATAGTTTTCCGTGATATCCAACCTAGACCTCCCCCACTTCAACTTAAGACCATTGCTCCTTGTTCTGCCATCTGTCACTACTGAGAACAGCCTCTCTCCATACCATTTGGAACCCCGCTTCAGGTAGCTGAAGGCTGCTATCAAATCTCCCTTCACCTTTCTCTTTTGTAGACTAAACAAGCCCAAATCCCTCAGCCTCTCCTTGTAAATCATATGCTCCAGTCCCTTATTCATTTTGGTTGCCCTCTGCTGGATTTTCTCCAATGCATCCACATCCTTTCTGTAATGGGGGGGGCCAGAACTCGATACAATACTGGGGCCTCACCAGTGCTGAATAAAGGGGAATACTCACTTCTTTAGTGCTACTGACAATGCTCCTCCTAATGCATCCTAATCACCCTAATATGCCATTAGCATTCTGGATATGTTGACTCATATCCAGCTTCTCATCCAGTGTAATATCCAGGTCCTTTTCTGCTGAACTGCGGCTTAGTCAATCAGTCCCCAGCCTGTAACAGTGCTTGGGATTCTTCTGTCCCTAGTGCAGGACTGTGCACTTGTCCTTGTTGAACCTTATCAGGTTTCTTTTGGCTCAATCCTCCAATTTGTCTAGGTCACTCTGGACCCTATCCCGGCCCTCCAACATATCTACCTCTCCCTCTAGCTTAATGTCTCCCGCGAACTTGCTGAGAGTGCAATCCATCCCCTCATCCAGGTCATTAATACAGATGTTGAATAAAACTGGCCCTAGAACCGACGCTTGGGGCACTCCACTTGATACCGACTGCTAACCAGACATCGAGCCATTGATCACTAACGGCAGCTAGGAGGAAATTTAGGGCTGCCCTCGTTTGCAATAGTAGCTGCATTGGACCACAGCAGACACCAGGCTCAGGATGACATAAATTGCTGCAATCTTGTTCTAATCTTAGCACTGGAATGAGTTTGGCCCCATGTGTTGAAAAATGGCATAAAACAAGTGAAAAGGAGAGAGAGAGAGAGAGAGAGAGAGAGACTCCATTGCAAGATTAATAAAAGCAGGATTGATTTTCTTTGATACATGATTTATTATATATGACCACAATTTCCTCAGCTGTTATTCCCGAAAAAACAATTCAATAGTAATACTCAGATAACACCTCATTGCTGTGGGAACCAGATACATTTGCCTTCAAAAAATAAAGAAATATCTTACAATGAGACCTAGCTCAAACATATGCATGACTGTATATAGTTACAAAAGCTTCAGAGGGGTAGGTGAGTTAGTCTGTAACAGGAAAAATTTAAAAAACAACAAATAGTCTAGTAGCACTTTAAAGACTAACAAAACATGTAGATGGTATCATGAGCTTTCATGGGCACAACCCACTTCTTCAGATGACTAGAGTGTTGGAAGTCCAGATCGAAGAATAAATAAGGGACGGAGGTGGTGGGTGGAGGGAAAGAAGGTGAGGAAGAAAAAAAGACGGTGAGTAGATAAGCTTCAGAAGGATAGTCGAGCGAGTCTGTTAACAGGAAAAAATTAAAAAACAACAGTCTAGTAGAATCTTAAAGACTAAATAGTCACAAGAAAACGACTGTCTCGTGATGAATCAAAATAGTTTGCTTTATGATGTTTTTCAGACTCTATGAACCTGTCAGTGATTACATCCTTTACCAGGGAGAATTCACTTTCTGGGATCATTACTAAATTTCCCTTGTGTTTGCTGTTTTTCCCCTCACTCCACCCCTCATTTCTGAGAGGAAAATGTTCAAGCTAATACAAGTCTGAAGATAAAGAACTACTGAAAGTACGCATCTCTTCCTGCCTGCTGTCCACATTTTAATCCAGGTTGGTATCAGAAGAAATGCTTCTGAAAAGATAAGGCATGCAGACCTTTTCCAACTGCAGGGAAGTCATGGTAGTTTTGCAACTGAATTAAATAGAAAGATCAAACATCAAGGAAATTTAAACAAATAAAAAGGAACAGGTAAAAATAAATTCTATATTATGAGAGAGGAGACACTTTTCAGTAATAAAGATTTTTTGCTACTTGTTTGCTTATTTAAAAATGCCATTGAAAGCTGTATTAATAACAGATATTTTGCTATATTCTAGTATTTATGACCAATTTAGTTAACGTTTTCAGTGTACTAGTAGATATAATGCAACACTTTGGAATTATTGTACTTTGACTCATGTCAACTTTAATTCTCTTTTTCAGACAGACTTAAAATTGGAAGGGGTTAGACCAAACAGTGTCAGTATACAAATGCAAATATTAAACAGACCGGGGTAGTTAACTACAAAAGCACAACATGACTTCAGCACTTCTTCCAAACGATGAAGTACAATACTGCTTTGAGAACATTAATGGATCTTGCTATAAAACATCATGGTCTTCTGGAATCCGAATAACTTTATATGGTGTGCTTGGTTTGCTGACAATTCTTACACTAGGTGGAAACCTCATGGTAATCATTTCAATTGCTTATTTCAAACAGCTTCACACTCCTGCAAATTTTTTGATAGCCTCCTTGGCATGTGCGGATTTTTGTTTGGGTCTGACTGTGCTGCCCTTCAGCAGTATAAGATCTATTGAAACATGTTGGTATTTTGGAGAAACATTCTGTAGATTCCACAGTTGTTTAGATGCATCTTTTTGTTATTCATCAATATTTCACTTGTGTTTCATCTCTATTGATCGATATGTTGCTGTCACTGATCCTTTGATTTACCCAATTAAGTTCACAGTGCCTGTTTCAGGAATGTTCATAGCTGCTGCATGGATATTTTCTTTAACATACAGTTTTTCTGTTGTCTTCTCTGGGGCTAATGACAAAGGGATACGAGAATTAGAAAATGCACTCTCCTGTGTAGGGAGCTGTCAGCTTGTCTTCAACAAAACATGGGTGGTTGTATCCTCTCTACTTTATTTTATACCTTTTTTTACAATGATAGTTCTTTACCACAGGATCTTTGCTGTGGCTAAACGACAAGCTAGAATGATAGAGATTATGAACAACAATACCCAGTCATTTGAAAATTACAGTGACAGAGTTGCCAAAAGAGAGAGGAAAGCTGCTAAAACTCTGGGCATAGCTGTGATAGCTTTTTTGATATTCTGGTCACCTTATTTTATAACTGTAATAATTGATGCTTTTCTTAACTTTATAACTCCACCCCTTGTCTTTGACATTATGGTTTGGGTTACTTATTCCAACTCTGCCATTAATCCTTTGATTTACTCTCTCTTTTATCCGTGGTTTCGAAAAGCAATGAAAGTGATTGTGAGCTGTAAAATCTTCCGGCTTGACTGCTCGACAATGAATTTATTTACAGAGTGAAAACCTATCCGGAACTGAATAGAGCTACTCACATCACATTTCACTGTCATTGCTCTTTTCAATAATATCTGGCTGCATATTTCTTTTTCTGGATGAAATATTGTCATTTCGATTTTATATTTTGTATAATTGTGAAAACAGGTTTATCATATGATAACAGGAAAATGTATTTACACGTACTAATAATGAATACTAAATTATGCTATGAAACAATACCAGAACAACACCTGTTGGTGGTAATTGAGTGACTGAGAAAATAAAATGTGTCTTCAGAATTAAAATAATTCAAAAAAGCATCAAAAATTAGTTTTATAGTGAAATTCATCTCCATTTGTTTGGAAGTACTAATAATACTGAGAAACAGATTGTTTTCCCATCCTTTTAAAGTGTACTTGGCATCATTATTTACTAAATCAGAAACATATATATTGATATTTTACACTCATAGGGTACGTCTACACTACAGCGCTAGTTCGAACTAACTTAGTTCGAATTAGTTAATTCGAACTAAGCTAATTCGAGCTAACGCATCTAGAACTAAAAACTAGTTCGAACTAGCGTTTTGCTAATTCGAACTAGCAAGTCCACATTGAGTGGACTCTGAACAGGGCTTAAGGATGGCCGGAAGCAGTGCCGGCAGGGCATAAAAGGAGGACTTAGAGCATGGAGATGCTGTCTCAGGCTAGCCGAGGACTGCGCTTAAAGGGTCCCGACCCCCACCCCGGACACACAGTTCTAAGGGGTGCCCCGCTTGCAAAGAAGTTCTGGCTTGGAGTGCCCGGAGTACCCACACTGGGCACATCACAGCACTCGGCCATCAGCCCGGCTGCACTTGCCGCAGGCTGCCATCTGGGGAGAGGGGGCAATTGGGGGGCTGCAGGAGAGCTTCCACCCCCAGAAGCCCGCAGAGCCAGCCCAGTCATCCCCATCGGGGGCTCGTACCCCATTCCTCCCTCACCTCCTTCCACTTACCCTTCCCTAGCCCCCCTTCTTATTGATGTACAAAATAAAGATAACGTTTCTTCCAACATTGACTCTGTCTTTATTGAACAAAACTGGGGGAGACTGGGAAAAGGAGGTGGGAGAGGGGAAGAGAAAGGCTGGGAGAAGGGAGGGCAACTAACATGATCAGGGGTTGGGAACAGGTCCCAGATGAAGAAAGGCTACAGAGACTGGGACTGTTCAGCTTAGAAAAGAGGAGACGGAGGGGGGACAGGATAGAGGTCTCTAAAAGCAGGGGTTGGGTGGAGAGGGTGCATTCAGAAAAGTTCTTCCTGAGTTCCCATAAAGAAGGACTAGAGGACACCAAAGGAAAGGACTGGGTAGCAGGCTTGAAACTAGTAAGAGAAAGTTGTTCTTCTTGACAAAGCAAATAGTTAACCTGCGGAACTCCTTGCTGCAGGAGGCTGTGAAGGCTACAACTACAACAGAGTTTAAAGGGAAGTGAGATCAAGTCATGGAGGTTGGGTCCATGGAGTAGTCTTAGCCAGGGGGTAGGAGTGGTGTCCCTGCCCAAAGTTTGTGGAAGGCTGGAGAGGGATGGCACGAGACAAATGGCTTGGTCACTGTCTTCGGTCCATCCCCTCCAGGGTCCCTAGGGTTGGCCGCTGTCGGCAGACAGGCTACTGGGCTAGATGGACCTTTGGTCTGACCCAGGACGGCCATTGTAAGCTCAGGGCTCAGGGTCGGGGGTCTCAGTGGACCACCTTGATTCTCTTGCACACCTGCTCCTGGGTGGCCAGGCTGGCAGCTCTCCTGCCCTAGATGGCCACTTTCCTGTGCCTAGTGCGGAGATCGTGGATGAGGTCCACGATGTCCGCACTAGCCCAGGAAGGTGCCCGCCTCTTGCGGTCCAGGGCAAGCTCCCGGGAGCCGCCAGCCTGGTCCCGGCAAGAGGGGGTGGGCTGGGGGGCATCGGGTGGGTGGCTCTGTGCCGTGCCAGGTGCAGGGTCTGCTAGCTGGGTGCTGGCAGGCTTGCACCTGGCACGGGCACCGTAGTCAGCCCGTGCCCCTTTAAGGGGTCCGGGGCCGGGAGGGGGGCATAGAGTTTCCCTGGTGGTGCCCAGAGTGGCCACCAGGGAAACCTGGGGAGGGCTAGCCTCCCACTAGTTCGAACTAAAGGGCTACACAGCCCTTAGTTCGAACTAGCTAGTTCGAACTAGGCGTTAGTCCTCGTAAAATAAGGTTTACCTAGTTCGAACTAAGCGCTCTGTTAGTTCGAATTAAGTTCGAACTAACGGAGCGCTAGTGTAGCACCTATGAAAGTTAGTTCGAACTAACGTCCGTTAGTTCGAACTAACTTTGTAGTGTAGACATACCCATATATTGCTGACAGCCTATGGATGTTCAAGTGCTTTTGTGATGAGTTAAGTTCCCTAACAGCCATATGGAATGGAGATTATTATCCTCATTTAATGGTTAATAAAATACGCTCCTTTGAAAAACCCAAAAAAAGGGGTTAACCGTCCTGCTGGGTTTTTTTTAAACTGCTGGCAAAACTCCCATTGACTTTTAATGGGAGCAAGAAGAATCCCTAAGGGTATGTCTACACTACCCCGCTAGTTCGAACTAGCGGGGTAATGTATGCATACCGCACTTGCTAATGAAGCCCGGGATTTGAATTTCCCGGGCTTCATTAGCATAAGCGGGGAGCCGCCATTTTTAAATCCCCGCTGCTTCGAACCCCGTGTAGCGCGGCTACACGGGGCTCGAACTAGGTAGTTCGGACTAGGGTCCTATTCCGAACTACCGTTACTCCTCGTGAAACGAGGTGTACCGGTAGTTCGGAATAGGCACCCTAGTCCGAACTACCTAGTTCGAGCCCCGTGTAGCCGCGCTACACGGGGTTCGAAGCAGCGGGGATTTAAAAATGGCGGCTCCCCGCTTATGCTAATGAAGCCCGGGAAATTCAAATCCCGGGCTTCATTAGCAAGTGCGGTATGCATACATTACCCCGCTAGTTCGAACTAGCGGGGTAGTGTAGACATACCCCAACTGACTTGCACATATTCACACAGGAAATGCCCAGCAAGACCAGCCTTTTTTCCAGGGAAGTATTGAGTAGAAATAAGTCTCCTCCATGTGCACAAAGATTCCTCAGACAGGGGAGGGTTCTAGTAATAACAGACACTAAAAGACAATAACATTCTAAGGTGAAATCCAGCTCCCAGTGAAGTCAATGGTAAAACAGTCCTTGACTTTAATAGGCCCAAGATTTTACTCAGGGCTATGTCTACACTGCAGGCTTCCTGTGTAAGAACGGCCATTCCTGTGCAAAAACTTTCAGCGCGTCCACACTGCACGCGTGTTCTTGCTCAAGAAAATTTACAGTAAAGTGTCGGAAGAGAGGGCTTCTTGAGCAAGACCTGTAGTGCTTCGTACGAGGAATAAGCCTTCTTGTGCAAGAAGGCAGTTTGGACGGGCTGCAGGGAGTTTTTGCGCAAGAACTGGCCTCCAGGAAAAAATGCAGGTGGCTGCTTGGATGCTCCATACCCACACTCACAGCTTGCTGGACCCCCCCCCCCCCTTAAAGGCCAGGCACCCTGCAGATGCTGCACAGCAGCACCACAGCCAGCACAGCTCCAATGCATGGCTCTGCATTCACTCCAGCTCTGCAGGCATGTCTGCCCCTGAGCCACCCTGAAAGGCTGGACCCGCATCCCAGGAGCCACCCCAGGGCTCCCAGCAGCCATGGAGGGGCAGCAAGTGGTGTGCCCCATGCTGGTCTGGGGCTGAGATGGAGGCCCTCCTGCACCTGTGGGGGTAGGAGGAAGCCCTCCATGACCCCCAGGCCCAGTGCTGCAACGCCAACATCTTTGACCGCATGGCCCAGGTGCTGGCCAAGCAGGGCCACCGGCCTGGATCCTGGAACAGGTCCAGGCCAAAGTTAAGGAGCTGCGCCTGGCCTATGTGAAAGCCAGTGAGGGCAGGGGGGCAGGAGCCGACACCTACCCCCACTCTGAGTGCCTGCACGCCATCCTGGGGGAGATGGTGGTGGAAGGGCCCTCTCCCATGATGGACACTGGACTGCGCACTCCGGTGGTCAGGCCGTCTGACCTGGAGGAGCAGGGAGACCTGACCACCACCTCCGAGGACGAGGGAGAGGACCGCCCACCATCACCCTCCACCTGAAGCCAGTGCCCAGCAACTGGAATGTCTCCTGGGCCTCGTCCGAGACCAGTGACTGATCCTCCGGTGAGTGTAGCAGTTGTCACTCACAAGGGCGGGGGAGCTGGGTGCCCAAGGGGGGGGGGAGTGTCACTTGGGCAGTCCCAGCTGCACACCATGCAGCAATACGTAACACATGCTACCTTGTGCAGCCTGACTGTGTGGCACGTGGACTCAGCAGGCAGCTCCAGGGCACGCTGGGGATCCTGATGCTCACACATGTCCTGCCCAGGGGAAGGCAGGGGGAATGCCAGCAGGAAGGAGCCAAGCCCCAATGGTGCAGGCCAGACCCCACACATTCCGAAGGGTGCCGCACACAGTACACAGCCATGCCTGCCCATGTGACACAGCAGCTGTTCCTGGGAAAAGCACAGTGAGCCAACCTTGTGAGTGTGGCCCCCACAGAGCCCCTTGGCTGCTCCCGGCCCCTAGACTGCCCCTGAGGGAATCCCCCCACTGCGGCCACACACTTCCCTGGGCTACTTATCTGATGGCTGGGGGCGGGGGGGAGAGGAGGGGAAGCAGGCAGCCCGGGGCCTCTGGCCCACTGAGTCTTGCTGCAGGGACACTACACTCCCAGTGGCCCTGGCTCCGTCTCTGAGGAAATCAATTGACAGTAGTCCAAGAACCCAGACCTCATCTGCCACACTTGCTCCCATGTAATGTAGATGTGTACTCAAACATGACTACAGCATCATGGTGTATGCTCACAGTGAGAAGAGTAGAAACCAGTTGCTCTACCTTTGGGAGTGTACACAGTGCTAGACAGACAGACACAGCATGCCAAGTGGCTAGGACACAGACAAGGGGTCTTCATTCACAGTGATGTGTCCCAGTGTAACAATCCATGGAGGATCACTTCACTCCCAGGATTTTTAACTAGTCCTTATGTGAACAAACACAGGGGATTGACTGGGCCCAAGCCACATTTGTGTGGTGTCATGTGAGGCTCAGGGAGGAGGGCCCGGGGCTCAGGGACACTGTGGGCAGGGCTGACTGACCGCCTCGCTGTCTTCTGTGTTCTCTGCAGCGGGACCAGCCAGGAGTGAGTTTCAAATTCAAATCCCAGGCTTCATTTGAATCGAACGAGGAACGAGGTGTACAGATAGTGCGGAAAGGCTTGCTAGTTCGAACTATCTAGCCCGTGCCGCGTGTAGCCACGCGGCACGGGGTTCGAACAAGCCGGCATTTAAAAGTGGCGCCGGCCGGCTTATGCAAATGAAGCCCGGGAAATTCAAATCCCGGGCTTCATTTGCAAGTGCGGTATGCCTACATTACCACCCTAGTTCGAACTAGCGGGGTAGTGTAGACATACCCCTTCAGAGCAAGCAGCACATGTAGCCATGACTTTCACTACTTCAAGTTCCATCGGTGCCAGTTTCAAGGGGCACAAAAGAGCACCAGCATGGAGAGTGCAGATCTTGGACCTCATGGAGGCATGCAGGGAGGAATCCATTCCCCCTGAGCTCCGAAACTGCAGAAGAAACACCAGTATCTATGTGAAGATAGTAAAGTGACCAATGGAGAGAGGATACTCGAGGGGCTCCCAGCAGTGCTGTGTTAAAATAAAGGAGATGATGCAGTCCTCTGACAAAACTAAGGAGGCAAATGGATAGTCTGGTGCATTACAGCAAACATGTCGCTTCTACAAACCAGCTGCATATGATCTTGGGGGGGACCCGACCAGCTTCACAAGCCTGACCATGGAGTCTGCCCAAGATACTCAGGGCAGCAGCGTGGACAGTGGGGAGGAGAAGGGCCAGCTGACGAGTGGCGAAAGCCAAGAACTTTTCATCACTTTGGAGACAATCCTCTCCTCCCAGGGAATCTCGCAGTCGGGTACTTCTGGTGTGTTCCTAATTTTTTTTCTTGCTATAAGTGGGTTAAGGCAATTGAGTGTTGTATGTGGTATATTCTATGCATACACAAAATGGAGGGGCCCAGAACAGCTTGTTCATGTGTCTGGAGATGGAGCATGAATCCTCCCTGAATATCTCCATGAAGCTCTCATATAGGAACTCTTTGATTCTTCTCACAAAGTTTCTGGGGAGGTCTGCCTTATTCCATTCTCCACAGTAGGACACCTTCCCATGCCAAGCCAGCAGTAAGTGGTCTGTCAGTACGTGGTGTCATTGCAGCACAAAGCATTGCTGCATAAGGCCCAGGTTTCAGGCCACACTCAGTCAGCATCAGCACCCTATCACTCTGTGTGATTTGGAGAAGACTGATATCTTGCATGGCAATCTGGATGAAGGAGGAGGGGAAGCTATTAACTGCTGCCTCTGCTGCTAGCAGGGCTTCAGCCTCTGACACCTCTTCCCTCCCTCCTGCTCTCCTGCTCATAAGTTCCTTCTTCTCCCAGGAGGCAGGGTGTAGCAGGAACAGAGGAGGGAAGCTGCGTGAACCACTGCCCTGCCTCTGCCATCCCCACCTGCAGTGTTCTGCCCTGGCAAGCCCCTTGCCATGCCTGCCTCCAAACCACATGAGTCCAGATGTTCCCTTGAGAACTTTGTTGCTTACCTGCTGTACACTGGCCACTCTAAACATGGTTTTGGCCTTGCACAGAACACATCTTCATTATCTTTAGAGAGACCTTCACTGTATGTTAACAGATTAGGTTTTAGGCTCCACAATGTATCTCCTGTAATGTGTACCCTTGTAACTTTTCATTACAGTAGGGTCAGCAAGGAGCTTGCTGCATACTCCCCTGGCTCCAGCAGCTGTCCAGCTTGCACAAATCTGCGGGTGAAAATGGACAAAGGAAGACATGTTTAAGGAACAAACTGAGTGGAGGCATATGTTTCCTGAGGAGATGCAAATGGTGTGGTAGGAGAGGATAGCAGAGTGATAGGAGAGGAGACTGCGCAGGGAGCAGCATGCGAAGAAACAGGAGAATGTCTTTTCATCCCTGCTGCCTGTGATGGAGCTCCTGGCAGAGAGGAACCCTCCCTACCCCATGTAGAACAACTTTCCCTTCTCACCCAGTCCCATAGTTTCTACCCCCCAAAACAAGCAGGGGGTATTCAAGGGCAGCCTCACACTCAGACTCTAAGGTCTCGGAAGGCAAAAGGCTGCCCTCACATTTCTGATACCCCTCCCCATTTCAGGTCCCACCATTGACTTACTTTCTTTCCCTGCTGTCTTCCCTAAATAAAAACACATGATCTCTGAACAACAGTCTCTTTATTGCTTGTATTTCAGGGCTGGGGTGAGAGATTACATGCAAACATACAATGCAGGGGAACCTCATTGAGAGCAACATGCATGACTCTCAAAACTGGCCATTCATAAAACTTCCTTTCAAAGCCTTTCTGATTTGCACTGTCCCGTGCTGTGCTCTCCTTATCACCCTGGTTGGCTGCTCAAAATCTCTGGCTAGGAGTTCTGCCTCAGCCCTCCATTCTCCTGATGCTTCATTTGCAGTTCCCTACATGCTCTATGACAGAGCAGACAAATGTAGTTAAATGTTGAACCAACATAAAGCAAATGTTTAGATTCAGGACTATCACAACATTTTATTTTGATAGAACAAGTTGAAATAAAACATTGTGTTATTTCCAAATCAAAATTATGCTGAAGTTTTCATTCTGTAAAAAGTTGAGATGTTTCAGCTTTTCATCAGTATAAAAACAAATGTCAACTGTCAAAATTTCCCAGGGGCCAGAAATTCTGACTTTTGATCAGCTTTACTTTTGAGCTGGACTTCTGAGCGCTCTCTGTTTTCGAGAGAGGACTATGGATAGGAGGGAAAGAGCTATTTCAGTGAAGTTGGGGATAACATTTCTCACTGTAGCCATTTGGGCACTCAGGGTTAGTGAGGATCCAGTTCAAAAACCTCTTATGTGATGGTTTCCATCAATGGTGATGTTACTGCAAAGCCAAGTTCCCCAGACTCTTTCTCACTACATCTTCTGTTGAGTCCTGCATTCCCAGGACAGAAGGCACCATTGCAGTCATCTAGTCTGACCTCCCATAGGACACAGGCTAAGTTCCTTCCAGGGTACACACCTGCACAGCTGCACACACAGAATTCTAAGCCCACCCACCTCCTCACAGAGCCACATAGCAACACCCACTTTCCTGCTGGACCTGGAAAGTGAGTGGTATAGCTGCTTCGGCGGCCAGGGCCACGTGGAAGGAGGCTGCTCTGGTGGCTAGGGTTGGGGCTGGGGCCACATGGTAGGGGCCTCCTGGCAAGCAGCTGTTCTGGCTGCTCCAGTGGCCGGGGACTCATGGCAGGTGGCTGTTCCGACGGCTGGGAATGGGGCCTCATGGCGGGTGGCTTCTCTAGAGGCAAATAGGGAACAGGGCTACATATCAGGTGGCTGCTCTGGCAGCCAAGGTTGGGTGCTCTCATGGCCTGACAGCTGCTCTGGTTCCTCTGGCAGCCAAGGTCACGTTGGGGGCAGCTGCTCCCACAGCTGGGGAAGGGGCTACGTTGGGGGGAGGTGACATCTTTGACAGACGGGGATGGGGGCCACGTGATGGGTAGTCACACTGGTGTCCAGAGCTGCTTAATGGGAGACTGCTCTGGTTCCTCAGAGAAGCCAGGCCACGTTGGGGGGCAGCTGCTCCAGGTCTTCCAGCAACCGGGGCTACACTGGGGGGTAGCCCTAGTATTTTAAGTATAGGTAGAAGTGTGAAGAAACAACCATACTGTTGGATGATTATGATTCAAGATTCAACTTTTGCACACTTTAGATCTGTAATGCCCAAGATCTCTAGTTCATCTTAATAAATTCTATGTTGGTAAGTGGAAGTTTCTCTTTGCATATCTTATCCCTTTCTTCTGCCATTTCACCTTACTTATTTAACTCTTATGCCTATAAAACTTGTGTAGCCATTAGTGAAAAATAGCTGCAAACTAACGTAACCTTTTGCTGTAAATGCTTTATTAATACAACAATATATGTCCATAATATTTTGAATACCCTCTAGCCATAGTTACACTACTATACTGAGGAAAGGAGAAAAAAGCAAGTTGAACTATGCTACTCAGAATCAAATAATTTCAGTGCCTGTTTTTAAAATTAAAAAAATAATTACGATAATATTAAATTAAATATTCTCCATGGGGGAGGGGGCAGAGACGAGGAAGCAACCATTTCTTTCAATCACAGAGAACTTTATAAAGGAAATGCCAATCAAGAAATCACACAAATGGAATCTCCATAAAAGAGCATAGGTTTTGTCTAACAGCAAGCCTGTTATCTGAACATAAAAAGGCCCTTCGTAGTAGAAGAGAATCTGCTCCATTTAAAGGTTCAGTGTATACTGTGATGTAACTTAGGTGGGGACCACCTGGCAGAGACTCTGGGAAGTCACCATGTGGTCCTGGCCCCAGCTCCAATCCTGAGGAAGGACTAGAGCTGAGGCTAAGGCCGCATGGTGGCTGCTTCTGAAGTGGGCTGCAGGGCAGCTGCTGGAGCCTGGGCTGTGGTACAGCTTCTCCTTGGACTGTGATTCCTTGGACTGAGTGCAGCTGTCCCCGCTTGCTTGCATGCTAACGTAGGACTGTAATGCATTCTAAGACACCTCGTCACTGTGACTTCCTGCAGGTAGGATGTGTACATACAGCCAAAGAACACAAAGCTGTGTGGGGAGGGGAGAAAAGGGTGAGACCAAAGACCCAAGACTGTTGTTAATCAGACTACTAGTGCGTGTGCAGCAGTAACACACGCCTTCTTTGCTGAGATGCTTTTCTGTCATGAATGTTTCCAAGACAGAAATGGAATAAAGAAATCATGGGGGAGGGAGGGAGTTTATATGTGTGCAGTGCTGCCCCTTGCTGGAAGGGACTGGGATAGTATGACGTGGTCATAGGGCACAGGACCTGGTTCTGTTGAATCCATGCTGGAGAATGAATAGATGTGGTAATTGATGCCATGCTAGTCACAGAACATTGTGCTATGGGCACTGCTGGAGCTCCACAACAAGGGACCAGAGCCCCATGATGCCCAACACTACAGGCCCAGTACAAAAAGCCAGCCCCGGCCCAAAGAATTGCGTATCAAAATATTCCCATGTCCCTAATCCTTCCACAGGGAAATGGGCACTGATCAAAAGGATGGGCCAGTCTTTAGGGTGCTGCCATGGGACTTTGCAGACAATGGTATGGGGGTGAGTCATTTAACCTCCCTGTGCCTCAGTTTCCCCTCTGTACAGTTGTGAGGCCATATGCATTAGTGACTTGTGAGGTGGTCAGATATTGGAGAGAAGGAGGGTGATTGTGAGTTCCTTGGTAGGAAGAATGCATGTGTCCCAGTGAGGCTGGGGGGGGGGGGGGGGACGCTATTAACACAGGCCTTGTAAACCTGAGCTCTGATGCCTTCAGGAAAGAGTCACACTTACCTCTGTTGATGCAGCTTCTCCCTCACCTGGCTATGGGTCTCTTTCTGTAGATGAATAGTATTATAATGTTTTATAGAAACTTTGTATTAGTCATTTCATAATGTCTCATAGAAACTTTGTATTGTAATGTCTTATGGAAACTGTATAGGCTTCATAATGTCTTATAGAAACTTTGTATTAGGTCTTTTCATAATATAGACACTTTGTATTAAAACTTTTTATATTGCTATGGTTCTTAGGAATAATCAAGGTAAAGAAAATGTCTTTGTACTAGAACGATGGTCTCCAACATTTTTACATCCAAGATCACGTTTTAAATGTCAGGGCAAGCCAGAATCTACCCCATCCCTTTGCTGAGACCCCACTCCTTCCTTGAAGCCCTGCCCTCTCCAAACCTTTCCACAGACTACCTGTTGCTAATGAAAACTCACCATTAATTACATAAAGTAGCCCAATGTCTGAGACTCTGTAACACTGTAACATTTTCTCTTGCCTCTGGGCGGCATATATTATCATCATATATTATATATATATAAAAGCCCAACGTCTGTGGCTCCGTAATGCTGACTTTGTAACTCTGTAACAACATTTTCTGTTGCCTCTGAGTGGAGCTGTTGCCTCCCGCTGTGGCATTCGGCTGACTTCTGCACCGCTCACCTGGGCCGCCGCACAGGAGCAAGTGGCGCAAACGGCCGTTTGGGCTTCACAGTCCCCATGCAGCATGGCCATTTGCATCGCTTGCTCCCACATGGCGGCCTGGCTGAGCAGCACAGAAGTCAGCCAAGCACCATGGCGGGAGGTGAAGGGGGGCGGGGCAGTGACGTACACAGCCAGAGGGCGGGGCCTGGAAGAGCGTGCGTTGCTGATGTCAGGAAAGGGCACCAGATTCAAAAGGAGGAAAGTGGAGGAGACCGAGAGGAGGAGGAGGAGAGTGGAGAGAGAGAAAGAGAGAGATGCAGGAGGAGGAGGAGAAGAGATATAGAGAGTGGGAGGGGGAGAAGAGAGAGACAGAGAGAGAGGCAGGAGGAGGATGAGAGCTGAGAAGGGGGGGAAGCAGGAGGAGGAGGAGGAGGAGGAGAGAGAGAGAGAGATGAAGCGAGAGACCGGAGGCTCAGGAGAAAAGACAGAGATAGAAAGGGAATAGGATGTGTAGGGGAGACCTGGAAATCCTGTTTTAAGATGGGCTAATTGGCTAGTTAATTACATAATTACACCCAAGCCATTTTGCTAGTGCTGCAGCTGGGGAGAATGGTTTAATTTAAATTATTAAACAGATTAAGCATTTTAACTTTCTCATGTTAGTTGATCAAACTTCATTTTAAATAAAGTAAAACACGTCCAACAGAAAAGGTTTCAATGTTTTCTTTATTTATGGCAGAAGTGGGAAACCTTTTTTGAGTCAGGGGCTACTAACCCACAGAAAAATCAGCTGAGGACAACACAAGTGAAAAGCAAAAAAACTCCTCCAAACCTCTCCAACTCTCATTAATGTGGCCCCCAACTGAGACACCTCACTCTTCTGGCACTCCAGCCCTGACAGGATGAGGGGAAGGGGCAGGGAGGACTGAGGTTCAGGGCTTCCCGTAGGCCAGATTTACTTTTCTGGGGTTCCAGAGTTAGTGGGTTTTGTGGACCCCCTTAGGCTCTGGGGTGGGAACAAAAATGTGGGGCTCAGTGTGTAGGATAGGATTGCCAGCAAGTGGGAAAGATTCAGTATCTGGATGGGAAGGGGGGTGCAGGGTCTGGAAGAGAGTTTAGTGGCAGGAGAGGGTGTGGGGTGGGGGTACGAGAGGGAGTTTGGGGTAGGAGGGGGTTGGGGCAGTAACACAGAAAAGGTGAAAGGGTGATAATGCAGCCAAATAGCTAGTTGGAGAAGGAAGCTAAAAAGTAGGGAGTAAATGAAAGAGCAGCTTCTGCAAAATAAAATGGAATCCCCCTGTCTCACATCTTTCTTCTGCTCCATCCTCGCTCCCCTCAGCCCCATGATTCTCCCCAGCCCAGCCTGATCCCCTCATCGTCCCATGCCCCTCAGTGCACCCTCTGTCCCCTTCCATACTGCCCCCACATCCCTGTGCTCCCAGCACACTCACTGGCAGGATAGCAGTGCTGGGACTTGCAACCTTCAGGGAGGGGGAGGGGGCAGAGTCTCTTCCTTGCCCAGTCCAGCCCTTTGCCTGCAGGCAGTGGCTTCAGATTGGAACAGGCAGAGTCCAGGGCCACTGTCACTGTCACTGGAGGAGGTGGCTCTCAGAACCCGCACACAGCCCACTGGGAACAGTGCATCATAGCCCTGTTCCCAGTGTGTCATGTGTGCCAGCTGCCCAGCCCCCTCCTGGAGCAGGAGGCAAGAGGGAAGATGTACCATGCACTTCTTCTCCCAACCCAGCCAGAAAGTTAACAAAGAGGGGCAGCCACCTGGGCAACTACCCCTCTTTGATCCAGCCCAGCTGGAGCATGGCACAGCTTCATGGTCCACAGTTTTCAATCTGCTGAGGCTGTGCCACGCTCCAGCTGGGCTGGATCAAAGCAGGGCAACCGCCCGGCCAGCTGGCCTTGGCAATCGACCCCTAGGGGGAGCCACGATCCATGTTGAAGACCACTGTACTAGGTTGTGTCTAGTCTACATGCCTCCATCGACGGAGGCATGTAGATTAGCCAGATCGGCAGAGGGAAATGAAGCCGCGATTAAAATAATCGCGGCTTCATTTAAATTTAAATGGCTGCCCCGCTCTGCCGATCAGCTGTTTGTCGGCAGATCGGGGCAGTCTGGATGCGCCGCTCCGACAAAGAAGCCTTTCTTGATCGGCACAGGTAAACCTGGTTTCACGAGGCATACCTGTGCCGATCAAGAAAGGCTTCTTTGTCGGCGCAGCACGTCCAGACTGCCCCGATCTGCCGACAAACAGCTGATCGGCAGAGCGGGGCAGCCATTTAAATTTAAATGAAGCTGCGATTATTTTAATCACGGCTTCATTTCCCTCTGCCGATCTGGCTAATCTACATGCCTCTGTCGACGGAGGCATGTAGTTTAGACCTACCCCTAGAAGCAGAATAGATCTTACCCCTTTGACTTAAAAGTGGTTCTGCTCTTGATGAATGAGGTGTGAATGACTGAGGTGTGGACTTCTCTGTCCCTCAAGGGAAGGTAAAAACTTGGAAGGATTAACAGTTGCAACAGTTGAAAAGGTGAATAGGAGCCAAATGCAAGGACAGCAAGATACTGTCAAGTGGGCTCATTGCGAAAGGATCAGATATATGGACAGCCTTGGAGTCAGAAGCAAGCACCCTCTTTTGAATCAAACAGCCTCTGTGAAGATGAATGTGGTAGCATTGGGAATAGCATCTCAGATCTAATTAAGAACTAACTGACACAACCAAAGTGCATAGATTTACAGGAGAGGGAAGCTCCTATAAATGTGAAGGGCCTTGCATGGGACCCCAGGTCTCGTTTTGTCAACATTGGTGCATCAGTCCGGACTGACAAAAGTCCAACTCTTCACTTTCCCTCCCCCACCTAACTCACCTGGCCAGTGAAATTAAGGGAAGTAACAAATTGGTAACTAAGCAATGACAAGATGGAGTGTGTGTGTGTGTGTGCATGTATGAGTGCATGAGCACAGTATATTATGTGTATATAATACAATAATTCTATATTACCAATAAATGTGGCATTTTGCCTTACCGCCTGAAGAAGATCCGTGCAATTCTTTAAGTACAACATTTCCATGGGCTCCTCACATTGGACCCAGCCAGCCCCTTGGGTCTACCTCATGCCGTGTCCCCCATCTGCTCCCTATTGGCCCAGGGAAGGAGAGAGGGGCAGAAAATAGCCATATCACAGTGTTAATTATCCCTTGTTTTAGTATTTTTTTCTTCCATAATATATGTATCTAAGATATGTGTTAGTAATTGGTGGGGGCCACAGTGGCACACATCTGAACTAGTGCACATGACCTCAATATTGGTGCACAAGACAAAACTCACTCTGCTCATGGATGGATAATCTTAGCAGGAACACCGACTTACTTCGGGTGCATGCCTGTGTGGACAAGCACAAAGAATTTTAATCCTGCCCACCTCATCAGCAGAGCAGCACAGCAGCACTCACCTTTCTCCAACCTGGAACAGAAGCTACTGGCGGTGGTAGGCTTGGTGGGAGAGTGCGGGGCCAAGGCCAAATGACAGCTGCTCAGGTACTCTCAGGGTGGGGCCACATGGCAGGTGGCTACCCCTGTACCAGGCCTGGAGCTGACACCTGACTCCAGCTCTGGCACAAGGGCAGCTGCCCGCCACGTGGCCTAGCCCTGGGAGCAGCTGGGCAGCCGTCACATGGTCCTCATCTCAGCTTCAGTCCTTCCCCAGGGCTGGGGCTGAGGCTGGGACTGCAGTGCAGTTGCCCCAGTAGGGCCCTGCCCCAGGAGCAGCCACACCACAGCCCCGGCTCCAGCCCCAGCACATGGGGCAGCCGCTCACCGCACAGCCCTGCCTTGGGAGCAGCTGGGCAGCCACTACATGGCCCTGGCCACAGCGCCAGCCCTGGGGAAAGGCTGAGGCTGAGGCCAGGGCTGTGATGGCTGCCCAGCTGCTCCTGGGTCAGGGCTTGCTTGCAGAGCTTGTTTAAGATCCCAAATAGCCAGAAGACTATTACAAAAACCCCACATTTGGCTTAGTCTTTACATGAGTCACAAAAGTCACCCACCCTAATATATTAATACCTCTCTTTTTCATGGTGCCTTTACTGCAAGTTCATAAATACCAACCTGACAAACGTTGGTGCCTGTTGTCGGAGACTCTTAAACATTCTTATAAGGAATAGCTGATATTACATCCATCCTTTCGGATGAGACACAAAATTCGCCCCCGCCCCCAGGATCAGCTGTGGCTCCAGCTCTGGCAGCCAGCTCGCAGCCCATCCTGGCAACAACTCCAACCCTTTTATCCCACTTAGACATACCTAACGTGGGATCCTTTGAACATAGCAATGCGTCTTCTAGGCAAGATGAGCATTGAAAGACACAAGTGGACAGGCTGGCTGGAACAGACAGGTACAAGGTGTTGGCGTTTCTAGCCCCCTGAGAGGAGGTGCTGGGAGCACCAGGACATTGTGGGACGTGCTTTGTATTCATGCCCATATATTTGCATAAATATGCAACCACACTTAACTGCTGCCCTCAGCATGTCCTGTTAGTATCATTGTGGCCTCCGGGCTTCTACAGATGAATAGCTCTGGTCTAGATCATGCCTGATAGATGTCTGACTAGCCTGCTCTTAAATATCTCCAGTGATGGAGATTCCACAACCGTCGTAGGCAATTTATTCCAGTGTTTAACCATCCTGACAGGAAGTTTTTCCTAATATCCAACCTAAACCTCCCTTGTTGCAGTTTAAGCCCATTGCTTCTTGTCCTATCCTCAGAGGCCAAGGAGAACAATCCCCCCTCCTCCTTCTGACACCCTTTTAGATACCTGAAAACTGCTATCATGTCCCCTCTCTGTCTTCTCTTTTCCAGAGTAAACAAGCCCAATTCTGTCAGCCTTCCCTCATAGCTCATATTTTCTAGACCTTTAATTATTGTTGTTGCTCTATAGTATTGCGGTTCCCCTGCACTGCTTAACAAGGGATTAATTAGCCCTTGGAGAGGGCTGTGGCACCAGCAAATAAAAGGGAGGCTGAAGACAGCCAATCAGGGCCTTGTATAAGAAGGGTCCCTCTAATCTTTTCCATACATGTATAATCTTTTTCCATCCATGTGTGGAATATAATTTCTTATTAACCAAGGCATGTGTGAATGCACACCACCAATAGAAACACAAAACCTAGCCATGGGCATTCTGCTAATCAGTGTTATCGTGGCCCCAGCCCCAGGAGCAGCAGCACCACAGCCTGGACTCCAGCTCTAGCAGCTACCATGCAGCCCACCCCAAGAGCATGCAGGCAGCCACGATGTGGCCCTGACCCCCAGCTCCAGCTCTTCCCCAGGGCAGGAGCTGGGGCCAGGACTGTATGGTGGCTGCCTGGCTGCTACCAAGGCAGGCTGCATGGCAGGTAGCTACTGGTGCTGGAGCTGGAGCTGGAGCTGGGCTGCAGTGCAGCTCCTCTTGGGACTAGAGCCCCATGCATTCCTGGTTTTCTCTCCTGTACCCCTCTTCCCATCTCACTACCCTCTGGCTCTCAGAGCCCCCTGATGGCTCCCCAGGCGTCTCTGCCCCTCCCTCAGCAACCCAATCCCTGCAAACCCTGGGCATTGTTAGCAGCTTTCCTCTGCCCCAGGTTAGGCCTCTCAGCCAGCGCCACAAGAAGCAGCCTGGGGCAGCCCTTGCCCTGCATACAAGCTGCCCCAGGAGCAGCGATCCATAGGGGGCAGGTTTCACTTCCCCACAAATTGGGATCCTGTCTAGGAGCAGGGCTTGGACCCCAGCAAGTGAGGGTGGGAAGTACTGAGGTGATCGATGGGTGGCAGAAGATCAGGCTGAACTGGAAGCAATGAGGTAAGGGAGGCTTTGTCTGAGATGGGAAGCATTGAGGAGGGGTGCAGAAGCTGAAGCAGGAAGTGCTGAGTTGGGGGGCTCAGGCTGAGGTGGGAAGTGCTGAGATGGGAGCGGCTCAGGCTGAGGTGGCAAGGGCCGAAGTGAGAGGGGCTCAGTCTGAGGAGGAAAGCACTTAGGTGCATGGTCCAAGTTGAGGTGGGAAGTGTTGAGGTGTGGGGGGAGGGAGAGAAGCAGGGACTCATTCTAAAGAAGCGGGAAGTGTTGAGGTGGTCAGAATATGGCAGACGATCAGGCTGAGCTGAAAGCACTGAGGTGGGTGGTCTCTGTCTGAGATGGGAAGCACCGAGGTGGGGTGCAAAGTCTGAAGAGGGAAGTGCAGAGGTGGGGGAGGGGGTAAGGCTTAGGTGGGAAGTGCTGAGGTGGGGGTGAAGAGGTGGTGACAGGAAGTATTGAGGGATGGGGCTAAGACTGAGGTGGGGGGTGAAAAGCAGGGACACGTACTAAAGAAGAGGGAAGTGCTGAGGTGATGAGTGGGGAGCAGATGATGAGGCTGAGCTGGAAACACTGAGGTGTAGGGGCTCTATCTGAGATGGGAAGCGCTGAGGTGGGGGTTTCAGGCTGAGGCAGGAAGTGCTGAGGTGGGGGGGCTCAGCCTGAGGTGGCAAGGGCTGAAGGGGGGGGGGGCTCAGTCTGAGGCGGGAAGCACTTGGATTCATGGTCCAGATTGATGTGGGAAGCGGCGAGGTGGGGGGTGAGAATCAGGGGCTCATTCTGAAGAGATGGGAAATGCTGACATCATCTGTGAGTGGGAGACAATCAGGCTGAGATTGAAGCACTGAGGTGGGAGGGGGGGGGGCTCTGTCTGAGGTGGGAAGTGCTGAGGTGGGAGGGGCTTAGGCTGAGGCGGAAAGGGCTGAGTTGAGGGGAGCTCAGTCTGAGGTGGGAAGCAATTAGGTGCAGGGTCCAGGCTGAGAGGGACGCACTGAGGTCTGGTGGCAGAGGCTGAGGTGAGAAGTGCTGAGGTGGGGATACAGAGGTTGTGACAGGGGCTAAGATTGAGGTGGGAAGCACTGAGGTGGGGGTGAAATGCAGGGACTCATACTGAAGAAGAGGGAAGTGCTGACGTGGTCGGTGGGCAGCAGACAATGAGGCTGAGCTGGAAGCACTGAGGTGGGGTGCATAGTCTGAGATGGGAAGTGCTGAAATCGGGGTTCATGCTTAAGTGGGAAGTGCTAAGGTGGAAGTGTTTCAGGCTGAGGTGGGAGGCTCACGCTGATGTGGGGGGCTCAGGCTGAGGTGAGAAATGCTGAGGTGGGAGTGGCTCAGGCTGAGGCGGAAAGGGCTAAGGTGAGGGGGGCTCAGCCTGAGGCGGGAAGCACTTAGGTACAGAGTCCAGGTTGAGATGGGAAGTGCTGAGGTGGGGGGTGAGAAGCAGGGACTCGTTCTAATGAGGCGGGAAGTGCTGAGGTGGTCGGTGGGTGGCAGACAATAAGGCTGAGCAAGAAGCACTGAGGTGAGGGGGGCTCTGTCTGAGGTGGGAAGCACTGAGGAGGGGTACAGAAGCTGAAGCAGGAAGTGTTGAGTTGGGGGGTTCAGGCTGAGGTGGGAAGTGCTGAGGTGGGGGGCGCAGGCTGTGGTGGCAGGGGCTGAAGTGAGGGGGGTTCAGTCTGAGGTGGGAAGAGCTGAGGTGGGGGGCGCAGGCTGAGGCCGAGAAGGCTGAGGTGAGGGAGGTTGAGTCTGAGGCAGGAAGCACTTAGGTTCAGGGTCCAGATTGAGGTGGGAAGCACAGAGGTGTGTGTGTGTGGGGGGGGGGGGTGAGAAGCAGGGACTCATTCTGAAGAGGTGGGAGATGCTAAGGTGGTCTGTGGGAGGCAGACAATCAGGCTGAGCTGGAAGCACTGAGGTGTGGGGGCTCTATCTGAGATGGGAAGCACTGAGGTGGGGGTTTCAGGCTTAGGTGGGAAGGGCTGAGATGGGGAGGCTCAGTCTAAGACGGGAAGAGCTGAGGTGGGGGCTCAGGCTGTGGTGGCAGGGGCTGAAGTGAGGGGGGCTCAGTCTAAGACGGGAAGAGCTGAGGTGGGGGGGCTCAGGCTGTGGTGGCAGGGGCTGAAGTGAGGGGGGCTCAGTCTAAGGCGGGAAGAGCTGAGGTGGGGGGGCTCAGGCTGTGGTGGCAGGGGCTGAAGTGAGGAGGGCTCAGTCTAAGACGGGAAGAGCTGAGGTGGGGGGCTCAGTCTAAGACGGGAAGAGCTGAGGTGGGGGCTCAGGCTGTGGTGGCAGGGGCTGAAGTGAGGGGGGCTCAGTCTAAGACGGGAAGAGCTGAGGTGGGGGGCTCAGGCTGTGGTGGCAGGGGCTGAAGTGAGGGGGGCTCAGTCTAAGGCGGGAAGAGCTGAGGTGGGGGGCTCAGTCTAAGACGGGAAGAGCTGAGGTGGGGGGCTCAGGCTGTGGTGGCAGGGGCTGAAGTGAGGAGGGGCTCAGTCTGAGGCAGGAAGCACTTAGATGCATGGTCCAAATTGGTGTGGGAAACGCTGAGGTGGGGGGTGAGAATCAGGGGCTCATTCTGAAGAGATAGAAAATGCTGACATGGTCTGTGATGGATGCACTGAGGTGGGGGGAGGGCCCTATCTGAGGTGGGAAGTGCTGAGGTGGGGGGCTCAGGCTGAGGTGGAAAGAGCTGAGTTGAGGGGGGCTCAGTCTGAGGTGGGAAGCAATTAGGTGCAGGGTCCAGGCTGAGGGACGCACTGAGGTCTGGTGGCAGAGGCTGAGGTGGGAAGTGCTGGGGGGGGGGGTGCAGAGGTTGTGGCAGGAAGTGTTGTGAGCTATGGGGCTAAGATTGAGGTGAGACTCCCGAAGGTTGGGGTGAGAAGGAGGGACTCAAACTGAAGAGGTGGGGAATCCTTAGTTGGTCGGTGTGTGGCAGAGGATCAGGCTGAGCAGGATACACTGGGGGGGGGGGGCTCTGTCTGAGATGGGAAGTGCTGAGGTGGGACAGGCTCAGTTTGAGTTGGGGGCGCTGGGGTGGGGGTGCAGAGGCGGGAAGTGCGAGGTGAGGCGGTGAGAGCTGAGAAGCAGGGACGTGGTGGGAAGCGCTGAGGTGGTCGGTGGGTGGCAGAGGTTCAGGCTGGGCTGGAGGCGCTGAGGGGGGGGACAAGCTGAGGCAAGATGTGCTGAGCTGCGGTGCATAGTCTGAGGTGGGAAGCGCTGGGGTGAGGGCTGAGGTGAGGGGAGCACTGAAGTGCGGCGCTCAGGTCGAGGCGGGAAGCGCTGCAATCGGGGGGGGGGCTCGGCTCGAAGCAGGCATCGCTGGGATGTGGGGCCCGCGCTGAGGCGGGCAACACTGGGTGCGGGGCTGAGGCGGGAAGGGTGGAGGTGAGAGACTGAGAAGGCGGGAAGCGCTGAGCTGGGCGGGCTCACGCTGAGGTAGAAGCTGTGGTGGGGGATGAACAGGGCGGATTCACCCGGAGGCGGAGGGAAGCGCAGTGGCAGGAGGCGAGCAGCAGGGGCGCAGGCTGAGCTGGCGGGAAGCGCTGAGGCAAGGCGTGAGCGGCAGGAGTTCAAGCTAAGGTGGAAGCATTGAGGTGGGATGAAGAGCGAGGGCTCAGGCAGCAAGTGCTTGGCAGGGATTCAGGCTGAGGTGGTGGGAAGCATTGAGGTGGATGGTGAGTGGCAGAGGGCTTAGACAGTCTTCAGATTTGGGGAAAACAAGAACAAATTCCTCATTTATGCCCAGTTTATGTTGGGGATATAGAGTGTGCTAAGCCCTCCCATAACTTATTTTACCTTCTCTCTGTCTGTTTGTCTGTCTCTTTCCAACTTCTTCAAGGAAGAGAAGAAAAAGAAAGCCTCCAAGTAACTGAGCAAAGAGGAGGGGAAAAAGGAAACCACTAATGGTAGAGGAGAGGGAAAGAAACTCTGGACACAGTGAGCATCACCCATAATTAAGACTTGGGTCATATGGTGGAGTTGAAGCTATTAAAAACTTAAGCAGTGTGATTTCCCTGGAGAAAAGGTTCAGATCTATAATATCCTGGACTTTTGGTATTATTCTCTGTTAGCTAGCTAGTAAGAGTAACTAACTAACCTGTGATGACAGAACAAAGCTTATGGGGATATTCAAGGTTTAGACCCCTGAGCTGCTTGACCTCCCAGTAATTCAGAGTAAGGTCTTTGACTTATTTCCCTCTTTTCATTATCCCTTGTTTGTAGTCTAGTCAGCGTGACAAATCTATAAGGAGTGTGCATGTCACAATAATCTCTTTCTTCTGTAGGAAAGGTGGAGGCATTTGGTACCTTGAGCTATGTGGCCTGCCTGTAATTCAGTAGAAAGACTCTGCCTTTGAGCTCTTGGCATTAGGACCTTCTAGCTGGTTAAACAGAACAGAGCACAGTATATTTTAGGTGCAGGTTGAACTCTTCCAATTTAGAAGGGATTAGAGCTATTTTAGTGTCATTGGTTCTGAGACCTGCCTCCATTACACCTTAAGCCAGTGAATTGATTGACTACCCTATAACTCAGGGTCTAGATTTTATCCCTCCTTGATCTTTGGGAGGGATTAACAGCATTTTAGTAAATAGGGAAGGGAAAGCCCTGCAACCAGGGATCAAGTCCTTACCCTTTAATTGCTTCCAATTATGCTATTGTGGCACCCTGTAAGTAGGGTCCCTCTGGCATTATTTGAATTAAATTGATGACAAGTCAGTCTCTCTTTGTCTCCCTCTCTGTTTCCAGTGCTACAAAGGAAGACAAGAAAAAAGGAAGATGCCAAGAAATATCAATCAGATAGGAGGAAAGTAATCAAGGAAGCCTCTGAAGCTGGAGGAGAAGGAAAGGGACCCTGGACAGAGTGAGCCTCCCCAAAATTAAGAGCCTCTGGTCAATTAAGGTTATTGAGCCTTTTCATACATTGAGCAGTGTGGCCTTCCCTGTAAGTAGGGTTCAGGTCTGTGCTCTGTTGGCAGTGTGCTCATTTAGCTGGCTCATTACTGTCCTGTAATGCGGTGTTAGGGTCAGCCCTTTTAGCAGTGATTAGGTCTAATGTATAACTATTTGTAATGAGACCAGACTGTAAATTGTGTTCAGGTCTCTGCTCTTCTGGCATTGTGGATTTTGGCAGTCTAGAGTGTGTGAGCCGCCCCAGAAAGTAAGACATAAGATATATATTTCCTATTATTGGGGTTTCGGAGACATTTATATAGTGTCGCCCATTTATCCGTCCAATAATTGAGGTCCATGTTTCTTCCTCATTACTTCCTAATAAGGTGTATTCCCTTATTCAGCTAATTGGAGTTCCTTCCATTTATGTAGGGTTGAGGTTATTACCCCTATTTCTCATGGGAAATATCATAGTGTCACTTCCGCTCTATCAACCTCCATGCAAGCAGGGTATAGGTCTTCCATTTTATCTTATTTCATTTCTAAGTCTAAGTGTACCCTTCCCAATAAATAGAGTGCAGCTTTTACCTTTCTTTACCTTTTGGAGTGGAGGAGAATCGATCCCATTTAGAAAATGGGTCAGGTAGTCTGTCACTATGAGCTCTTTTCTACTCTGGGCAGTGGGTTTTTTTGTTTTTGTATGTGTGTGTCGATGAATGAGTATGATAGCTATGGACATGAAAGATAATTTTTAATTTTAGTTTTTAAATCGCTGCAGCATATTTATTTTTGTACACTGCCCAGAACCAGAGAACAACTTACAAGTGCACAGATGGGTTTCTCCTTCCACTAGTCATAGAAAGGGTTAAGGGATGGTTGAGCTTTCATACCTATTTTTTAGGGAAGGGTTTGAAGATTTTAATACCTTTGGCAGAGAGACCTCCCTGTAATTCTGAAGATGGTCTCTGTTGTTTAGGCTCTTGACACTGTGCCTTTGTAGACACCTAAAGTGAATGGACCGCCCTTTAATTCAGGTGCAGGTCAGATACCTCTCAGATGGAAAGGATAAGTTCTTGATTACTACCAATGGTATTTTTACATTCCTGTAATTTCTGTTCAGGTCTGTGACCTAATGTCCATTTGACTTTGTGGCTTGTTGGTATTATAGTGGCATTATACAACCCATAAGTGGGTTGTAGGTCATATGTTTCCAGTTCTTGAGGGCTTAGAGCCAGTTTTCTTTCATGGAATAGATGGCCACCCTATAACCAGAGTTCAGGTTGCCCCCTTTTGGTTTTTACTGTGAGACAACCCTGTATGAAGGGTTCTGATCTCTGAACATAGCGCTCTCTTATGCGGCTAGACAGAGTGACCACTGTGTTCTTAGGAAGGGAGTTTCCTCCTCTTGCTTATGCGGCAGCCTGTGTTGGAGCAGTCTGACCACCCTGTAATGAGGGTTCAGGTCGGCCCTTTGGCCTACGGCAGCTGGATAGTGAGAGTGACTGCCCTGTAATGCGGGTGCAAGTCACCAGGATGCCGCTGATAGGGGAAATTGAGCGCTTTAGGCCCCTGAGCACCGGGACCTTCCTGTAATGAATGCTGGGGTCTCTGTTTCAGCCTAGTCAGCGTGGCAATCCTGTTAATCAGGGGACATGTCACGTACTTCCCGCTTTTATGCAACGCATTGTGGCCCTTGCTCTCTCTTGTCCGGCATGACCTCCCTGTAATTGAGGGAAAGGTCCTTGCCCGCCTCTCCTTGGCCATTAATATGCCTTGAGCTGGCGAATTGGACTGGCCACGCTGGAAAACAGCGTGGACCTATAGGTTGGATCCCTCCTTGCTCCAGCTGAGGGATTAGCAGCATGCTAGTAATTGGGGCTGGATGACCTTCCTGTAATTCGGGATCGAGTCTCTGCCCTTGTGCCACTGCACATTACAGTACCATGGCTGCTGGTCAGAATGAGCACCCTGTAAGGAGGGTCCAAGTCTCATGAGTTACTATTTGTCGTGCCAGCCCCGCGCCCCCGAGAAACTCTGTCCAGGGTCCCTGCCCATCACCCTCCCTTGCCAGCTGGCCTGGAATTGCACCGCCTCGCCTCTCTGTGGCTCATGGCCTGGCCGCTGGAGATGAGACATTCTGCAGCCGTTGCTGGTAAGTTCCAAAAGAGATGCTCCTCTGGCATTGTTTGAAGCAAATTGATGACAAGTAGTGCCATCATGTCTCATGCCTCTCCCTCTGTGTGTGTGTCTCTCTGGTTCCAGGGTTGCCAAGGAAGAGAAGAAAGAAGGAAGGACGGCGCGAGGAAAAATCCGTCGGACAGGAGGAAAGGAAAGAGAGGAAGCCCCTGAAGCTGGAGGGGAAGGAATGGGACCCTGGACAGAGTGAGCCCCCCCAAAAAATTAAGAGCCTCTGATCACTTAAGGCCTTTTCATACTTTGAGCAGTGTGGCCTTCCCTGTAAGTAGGGTTCAGGTCTGTGCTCTGTTGGCAGTGTGCTCTTTTAGCTGGCTAGCGGGAGTGACTGCCCTGTAAGTAGGGTGCAAGTCACGGTCCTGTGGCTTATGGGGGATCTTGAGCTCTGTGGAAGCTGGTGCAGCGTGACCTCCCTGCAATTCACGAGAAGGTGGCTGTCTTTTAGGCTCTTGGCACGAGTCTTCTGTAGCAGCCTACTGGGAAGGGACCGCCCTGTAATTCAGGTGCAGGTCGAATCCTACTCATTTGGAAGGGATTAGCAGGAGCTTCGTGCCATTGGTACTGAGACCTGCCTGTAATTTGGGTTCAGGGCTCTGCCCTCTTGTCCTTTTGGCATTGTGGCCTGTTGCTAATGTAGCTGCCGTGACCACCCTGTACCGGGGGGGAAGGTCGCATGTCTCCTGCTCACGAGGGCTTAGAACTAGCTTTGTACCATGGCCTGGGTGACCACCCTGTATGGAGGGTTCTGGTCTCTGAACATAGCGCTCTCTTATGCGGCTAGACAGAGTGACCACTGTGTTCTTAGGGAGGGAGTTTCCTCCTCTTGCTTATGCGGCAGCCTGTGTTGGAGCAGTCTGACCACCCTGTAATGAGGGTTCAGGTCGGCCCTTTGGCCTACGGCAGCTGGATAGTGAGAGTGACTGCCCTGTAATGCGGGTGCAAGTCACCGGGATGCCGCTGATAGGGGAAATTGAGCGCTTTAGGCCCCTGAGCACCGGGACCTTCCTGTAATGAATGCTGGGGTCTCTGTTTCAGCCTAGTCAGCGTGGCAATCCTGTTAATCAGGGGACATGTCACGTACTTCCCGCTTTTATGCAACACATTGTGGCCCTTGCTCTCTCTTGTCCGGCATGACCTCCCTGTAATTGAGGGAAAGGTCCTTGCCCGCCTCTCCTTGGCCATTAATATGCCTTGAGCTGGCGAATTGGACTGGCCACGCTGGAAAACAGCGTGGACCTATAGGTTGGATCCCTCCTTGCTCCAGCTGAGGGATTAGCAGCATGCTAGTAATTGGGGCTGGATGACCTTCCTGTAATTCGGGATCGAGTCTCTGCCCTTGTGCCACTGCACACTACAGTACCATGGCTGCTGGTCAGAATGAGCACCCTGTAAGGAGGGTCCAAGTCTCATGAGTCACTATTTGTCGTGCCAGCCCCGCGCCCCCGAAAAACTCTGTCCAGGGTCCCTGCCCATCACCCTCCCTTGCCAGCTGGCCTGGAATTGCACTGCCTCGCCTCGCCTCTCTGTGGCTCATGGCCTGGCCGCTGGAGATGAGACATTCTGCAGCCGTTGCTGGTAAGTTCCAAAAGAGATGCTCCTCTGGCATTGTTTGAAGCAAATTGATGACAAGTAGTGCCATCATGTCTCATGCCTCTCCCTCTGTGTGTGTGTCTCTCTGCTTCCAGGGTTGCCAAGGAAGAGAAGAAAGAAGGAAGGACGGCGCGAGGAAAAATCCGTCGGACAGGAGGAAAGGAAAGGGAGGAAGCCCCTGAAGCTGGAGGGGAAGGAATGGGACCCTGGACAGAGTGAGCCCCCCCAAAAAATTAAGAGCCTCTGGTCACTTAAGGCCTTTTCATACTTTGAGCAGTGTGGCCTTCCCTGTAAGTAGGCTTCAGGTCTGTGCTCTGTTGGCAGTGTGCTCATTTAGCTGGCTAGCGGGAGTGACTGCCCTGTAAGTAGGGTGCAAGTCACGGTCCTGTGGCTTCTGGGGGATCTTGAGCTCTGTGGAAGCCGGTGCAGCGTGACCTCCCTGCAATTCAGGAGAAGGTGGCTGTCTTTTAGGCTCTTGGCACGAGTCTTCTGTAGCAGCCTACTGGGAAGGGACCGCCCTGTAATTCAGGTGCAGGTCGAATCCCACTCATTTGGAAGGGATTAGCAGGAGCTTCGTGCCATTGGTACTGAGACCTGCCTGTAATTTGGGTTCAGGGCTCTGCCCTCTTGTCCTTTTGGCATTGTGGCCTGTTGCTAATGTAGCTGCCGTGACCACCCTGTACCGGGGGGGAAGGTCGCATGTCTCCTGCTCACGAGGGCTTAGAACTAGCTTTGTACCATGGCCTGGGTGACCACCCTGTATGGAGGGTTCTGGTCTCTGAACATAGCGCTCTCTTATGCGGCTAGACAGAGTGACCACTGTGTTCTTAGGGAGGGAGTTTCCTCCTCTTGCTTATGCGGCAGCCTGTGTTGGAGCAGTCTGACCACCCTGTAATGAGGGTTCAGGTCGGCCCTTTGGCCTACGGCAGCTGGATAGTGAGAGTGACTGCCCTGTAATGCGGGTGCAAGTCACCGGGATGCCGCTGATAGGGGAAATTGAGCGCTTTAGGCCCCTGAGCACCGGGACCTTCCTGTAATGAATGCTGGGGTCTCTGTTTCAGCCTAGTCAGCGTGGCAATCCTGTTAATCAGGGGACATGTCACGTACTTCCCGCTTTTATGCAACACATTGTGGCCCTTGCTCTCTCTTGTCCGGCATGACCTCCCTGTAATTGAGGGAAAGGTCCTTGCCCGCCTCTCCTTGGCCATTAATATGCCTTGAGCTGGCGAATTGGACT
This sequence comes from Pelodiscus sinensis, assembly GCF_049634645.1. Lineage (NCBI taxonomy): Eukaryota > Metazoa > Chordata > Testudines > Trionychidae > Pelodiscus > Pelodiscus sinensis. The sequence continues at coordinate 94,448,357 of NC_134713.1, read as the reverse complement.
GGCCACGCTGGAAAACAGCGTGGACCTATAGGTTGGATCCCTCCTTGCTCCAGCTGAGGGATTAGCAGCATGCTAGTAATTGGGGCTGGATGACCTTCCTGTAATTCGGGATCGAGTCTCTGCCCTTGTGCCACTGCACACTACAGTACCATGGCTGCTGGTCAGAATGAGCACCCTGTAAGGAGGGTCCAAGTCTCATGAGTCACTATTTGTCGTGCCAGCCCCGCGCCCCCGAAAAACTCTGTCCAGGGTCCCTGCCCATCACCCTCCCTTGCCAGCTGGCCTGGAATTGCACCGCCTCGCCTCGCCTCTCTGTGGCTCATGGCCTGGCCGCTGGAGATGAGACATTCTGCAGCCGTTGCTGGTAAGTTCCAAAAGAGATGCTCCTCTGGCATTGTTTGAAGCAAATTGATGACAAGTAGTGCCATCATGTCTCATGCCTCTCCCTCTGTGTGTGTGTCTCTCTGGTTCCAGGGTTGCCAAGGAAGAGAAGAAAGAAGGAAGGACGGCGCGAGGAAAAATCCGTCGGACAGGAGGAAAGGAAAGGGAGGAAGCCCCTGAAGCTGGAGGGGAAGGAATGGGACCCTGGACAGAGTGAGCCCCCCCAAAAAATTAAGAGCCTCTGGTCACTTAAGGCCTTTTCATACTTTGAGCAGTGTGGCCTTCCCTGTAAGTAGGGTTCAGGTCTGTGCTCTGTTGGCAGTGTGCTCATTTAGCTGGCTAGCGGGAGTGACTGCCCTGTAAGTAGGGTGCAAGTCACGGTCCTGTGGCTTCTGGGGGATCTTGAGCTCTGTGGAAGCCGGTGCAGCGTGACCTCCCTGCAATTCAGGAGAAGGTGGCTGTCTTTTAGGCTCTTGGCACGAGTCTTCTGTAGCAGCCTACTGGGAAGGGACCGCCCTGTAATTCAGGTGCAGGTCGAATCCCACTCATTTGGAAGGGATTAGCAGGAGCTTCGTGCCATTGGTACTGAGACCTGCCTGTAATTTGGGTTCAGGGCTCTGCCCTCTTGTCCTTTTGGCATTGTGGCCTGTTGCTAATGTAGCTGCCGTGACCACCCTGTACCGGGGGGGAAGGTCGCATGTCTCCTGCTCACGAGGGCTTAGAACTAGCTTTGTACCATGGCCTGGGTGACCACCCTGTATGGAGGGTTCTGGTCTCTGAACATAGCGCTCTCTTATGCGGCTAGACAGAGTGACCACTGTGTTCTTAGGGAGGGAGTTTCCTCCTCTTGCTTATGCGGCAGCCTGTGTTGGAGCAGTCTGACCACCCTGTAATGAGGGTTCAGGTCGGCCCTTTGGCCTACGGCAGCTGGATAGTGAGAGTGACTGCCCTGTAATGCGGGTGCAAGTCACCGGGATGCCGCTGATAGGGGAAATTGAGCGCTTTAGGCCCCTGAGCACCGGGACCTTCCTGTAATGAATGCTGGGGTCTCTGTTTCAGCCTAGTCAGCGTGGCAATCCTGTTAATCAGGGGACATGTCACGTACTTCCCGCTTTTATGCAACACATTGTGGCCCTTGCTCTCTCTTGTCCGGCATGACCTCCCTGTAATTGAGGGAAAGGTCCTTGCCCGCCTCTCCTTGGCCATTAATATGCCTTGAGCTGGCGAATTGGACTGGCCACGCTGGAAAACAGCGTGGACCTATAGGTTGGATCCCTCCTTGCTCCAGCTGAGGGATTAGCAGCATGCTAGTAATTGGGGCTGGATGACCTTCCTGTAATTCGGGATCGAGTCTCTGCCCTTGTGCCACTGCACACTACAGTACCATGGCTGCTGGTCAGAATGAGCACCCTGTAAGGAGGGTCCAAGTCTCATGAGTCACTATTTGTCGTGCCAGCCCCGCGCCCCCGAAAAACTCTGTCCAGGGTCCCTGCCCATCACCCTCCCTTGCCAGCTGGCCTGGAATTGCACCGCCTCGCCTCGCCTCTCTGTGGCTCATGGCCTGGCCGCTGGAGATGAGACATTCTGCAGCCGTTGCTGGTAAGTTCCAAAAGAGATGCTCCTCTGGCATTGTTTGAAGCAAATTGATGACAAGTAGTGCCATCATGTCTCATGCCTCTCCCTCTGTGTGTGTGTCTCTCTGGTTCCAGGGTTGCCAAGGAAGAGAAGAAAGAAGGAAGGACGGCGCGAGGAAAAATCCGTCGGACAGGAGGAAAGGAAAGGGAGGAAGCCCCTGAAGCTGGAGGGGAAGGAATGGGACCCTGGACAGAGTGAGCCCCCCCAAAAAATTAAGAGCCTCTGGTCACTTAAGGCCTTTTCATACTTTGAGCAGTGTGGCCTTCCCTGTAAGTAGGGTTCAGGTCTGTGCTCTGTTGGCAGTGTGCTCATTTAGCTGGCTAGCGGGAGTGACTGCCCTGTAAGTAGGGTGCAAGTCACGGTCCTGTGGCTTCTGGGGGATCTTGAGCTCTGTGGAAGCCGGTGCAGCGTGACCTCCCTGCAATTCAGGAGAAGGTGGCTGTCTTTTAGGCTCTTGGCACGAGTCTTCTGTAGCAGCCTACTGGGAAGGGACCGCCCTGTAATTCAGGTGCAGGTCGAATCCCACTCATTTGGAAGGGATTAGCAGGAGCTTCGTGCCATTGGTACTGAGACCTGCCTGTAATTTGGGTTCAGGGCTCTGCCCTCTTGTCCTTTTGGCATTGTGGCCTGTTGCTAATGTAGCTGCCGTGACCACCCTGTACCGGGGGGGAAGGTCGCATGTCTCCTGCTCACGAGGGCTTAGAACTAGCTTTGTACCATGGCCTGGGTGACCACCCTGTATGGAGGGTTCTGGTCTCTGAACATAGCGCTCTCTTATGCGGCTAGACAGAGTGACCACTGTGTTCTTAGGGAGGGAGTTTCCTCCTCTTGCTTATGCGGCAGCCTGTGTTGGAGCAGTCTGACCACCCTGTAATGAGGGTTCAGGTCGGCCCTTTGGCCTACGGCAGCTGGATAGTGAGAGTGACTGCCCTGTAATGCGGGTGCAAGTCACCGGGATGCCGCTGATAGGGGAAATTGAGCGCTTTAGGCCCCTGAGCACCGGGACCTTCCTGTAATGAATGCTGGGGTCTCTGTTTCAGCCTAGTCAGCGTGGCAATCCTGTTAATCAGGGGACATGTCACGTACTTCCCGCTTTTATGCAACACATTGTGGCCCTTGCTCTCTCTTGTCCGGCATGACCTCCCTGTAATTGAGGGAAAGGTCCTTGCCCGCCTCTCCTTGGCCATTAATATGCCTTGAGCTGGCGAATTGGACTGGCCACGCTGGAAAACAGCGTGGACCTATAGGTTGGATCCCTCCTTGCTCCAGCTGAGGGATTAGCAGCATGCTAGTAATTGGGGCTGGATGACCTTCCTGTAATTCGGGATCGAGTCTCTGCCCTTGTGCCACTGCACACTACAGTACCATGGCTGCTGGTCAGAATGAGCACCCTGTAAGGAGGGTCCAAGTCTCATGAGTCACTATTTGTCATGCCAGCCCCGCGCCCCCGAAAAACTCTGTCCAGGGTCCCTGCCCATCACCCTCCCTTGCCAGCTGGCCTGGAATTGCACCGCCTCGCCTCGCCTCTCTGTGGCTCATGGCCTGGCCGCTGGAGATGAGACATTCTGCAGCCGTTGCTGGTAAGTTCCAAAAGAGATGCTCCTCTGGCATTGTTTGAAGCAAATTGATGACAAGTAGTGCCATCATGTCTCATGCCTCTCCCTCTGTGTGTGTGTCTCTCTGGTTCCAGGGTTGCCAAGGAAGAGAAGAAAGAAGGAAGGACGGCGCGAGGAAAAATCCGTCGGACAGGAGGAAAGGAAAGGGAGGAAGCCCCTGAAGCTGGAGGGGAAGGAATGGGACCCTGGACAGAGTGAGCCCCCCCCAAAAATTAAGAGCCTCTGGTCACTTAAGGCCTTTTCATACTTTGAGCAGTGTGGCCTTCCCTGTAAGTAGGGTTCAGGTCTGTGCTCTGTTGGCAGTGTGCTCATTTAGCTGGCTAGCGGGAGTGACTGCCCTGTAAGTAGGGTGCAAGTCACGGTCCTGTGGCTTCTGGGGGATCTTGAGCTCTGTGGAAGCCGGTGCAGCGTGACCTCCCTGCAATTCAGGAGAAGGTGGCTGTCTTTTAGGCTCTTGGCACGAGTCTTCTGTAGCAGCCTACTGGGAAGGGACCGCCCTGTAATTCAGGTGCAGGTCGAATCCCACTCATTTGGAAGGGATTAGCAGGAGCTTCGTGCCATTGGTACTGAGACCTGCCTGTAATTTGGGTTCAGGGCTCTGCCCTCTTGTCCTTTTGGCATTGTGGCCTGTTGCTAATGTAGCTGCCGTGACCACCCTGTACCGGGGGGGAAGGTCGCATGTCTCCTGCTCACGAGGGCTTAGAACTAGCTTTGTACCATGGCCTGGGTGACCACCCTGTATGGAGGGTTCTGGTCTCTGAACATAGCGCTCTCTTATGCGGCTAGACAGAGTGACCACTGTGTTCTTAGGGAGGGAGTTTCCTCCTCTTGCTTATGCGGCAGCCTGTGTTGGAGCAGTCTGACCACCCTGTAATGAGGGTTCAGGTCGGCCCTTTGGCCTACGGCAGCTGGATAGTGAGAGTGACTGCCCTGTAATGCGGGTGCAAGTCACCGGGATGCCGCTGATAGGGGAAATTGAGCGCTTTAGGCCCCTGAGCACCGGGACCTTCCTGTAATGAATGCTGGGGTCTCTGTTTCAGCCTAGTCAGCGTGGCAATCCTGTTAATCAGGGGACATGTCACGTACTTCCCGCTTTTATGCAACACATTGTGGCCCTTGCTCTCTCTTGTCCGGCATGACCTCCCTGTAATTGAGGGAAAGGTCCTTGCCCGCCTCTCCTTGGCCATTAATATGCCTTGAGCTGGCGAATTGGACTGGCCACGCTGGAAAACAGCGTGGACCTATAGGTTGGATCCCTCCTTGCTCCAGCTGAGGGATTAGCAGCATGCTAGTAATTGGGGCTGGATGACCTTCCTGTAATTCGGGATCGAGTCTCTGCCCTTGTGCCACTGCACACTACAGTACCATGGCTGCTGGTCAGAATGAGCACCCTGTAAGGAGGGTCCAAGTCTCATGAGTCACTATTTGTCGTGCCAGCCCCGCGCCCCCGAAAAACTCTGTCCAGGGTCCCTGCCCATCACCCTCCCTTGCCAGCTGGCCTGGAATTGCACCGCCTCGCCTCGCCTCTCTGTGGCTCATGGCCTGGCCGCTGGAGATGAGACATTCTGCAGCCGTTGCTGGTAAGTTCCAAAAGAGATGCTCCTCTGGCATTGTTTGAAGCAAATTGATGACAAGTAGTGCCATCATGTCTCATGCCTCTCCCTCTGTGTGTGTGTCTCTCTGGTTCCAGGGTTGCCAAGGAAGAGAAGAAAGAAGGAAGGACGGCGCGAGGAAAAATCCGTCGGACAGGAGGAAAGGAAAGGGAGGAAGCCCCTGAAGCTGGAGGGGAAGGAATGGGACCCTGGACAGAGTGAGCCCCCCCCAAAAATTAAGAGCCTCTGGTCACTTAAGGCCTTTTCATACTTTGAGCAGTGTGGCCTTCCCTGTAAGTAGGGTTCAGGTCTGTGCTCTGTTGGCAGTGTGCTCATTTAGCTGGCTAGCGGGAGTGACTGCCCTGTAAGTAGGGTGCAAGTCACGGTCCTGTGGCTTCTGGGGGATCTTGAGCTCTGTGGAAGCCGGTGCAGCGTGACCTCCCTGCAATTCAGGAGAAGGTGGCTGTCTTTTAGGCTCTTGGCACGAGTCTTCTGTAGCAGCCTACTGGGAAGGGACCGCCCTGTAATTCAGGTGCAGGTCGAATCCCACTCATTTGGAAGGGATTAGCAGGAGCTTCGTGCCATTGGTACTGAGACCTGCCTGTAATTTGGGTTCAGGGCTCTGCCCTCTTGTCCTTTTGGCATTGTGGCCTGTTGCTAATGTAGCTGCCGTGACCACCCTGTACCGGGGGGGAAGGTCGCATGTCTCCTGCTCACGAGGGCTTAGAACTAGCTTTGTACCATGGCCTGGGTGACCACCCTGTATGGAGGGTTCTGGTCTCTGAACATAGCGCTCTCTTATGCGGCTAGACAGAGTGACCACTGTGTTCTTAGGGAGGGAGTTTCCTCCTCTTGCTTATGCGGCAGCCTGTGTTGGAGCAGTCTGACCACCCTGTAATGAGGGTTCAGGTCGGCCCTTTGGCCTACGGCAGCTGGATAGTGAGAGTGACTGCCCTGTAATGCGGGTGCAAGTCACCGGGATGCCGCTGATAGGGGAAATTGAGCGCTTTAGGCCCCTGAGCACCGGGACCTTCCTGTAATGAATGCTGGGGTCTCTGTTTCAGCCTAGTCAGCGTGGCAATCCTGTTAATCAGGGGACATGTCACGTACTTCCCGCTTTTATGCAACACATTGTGGCCCTTGCTCTCTCTTGTCCGGCATGACCTCCCTGTAATTGAGGGAAAGGTCCTTGCCCGCCTCTCCTTGGCCATTAATATGCCTTGAGCTGGCGAATTGGACTGGCCACGCTGGAAAACAGCGTGGACCTATAGGTTGGATCCCTCCTTGCTCCAGCTGAGGGATTAGCAGCATGCTAGTAATTGGGGCTGGATGACCTTCCTGTAATTCGGGATCGAGTCTCTGCCCTTGTGCCACTGCACACTACAGTACCATGGCTGCTGGTCAGAATGAGCACCCTGTAAGGAGGGTCCAAGTCTCATGAGTCACTATTTGTCGTGCCAGCCCCGCGCCCCCGAAAAACTCTGTCCAGGGTCCCTGCCCATCACCCTCCCTTGCCAGCTGGCCTGGAATTGCACCGCCTCGCCTCGCCTCTCTGTGGCTCATGGCCTGGCCGCTGGAGATGAGACATTCTGCAGCCGTTGCTGGTAAGTTCCAAAAGAGATGCTCCTCTGGCATTGTTTGAAGCAAATTGATGACAAGTAGTGCCATCATGTCTCATGCCTCTCCCTCTGTGTGTGTGTCTCTCTGGTTCCAGGGTTGCCAAGGAAGAGAAGAAAGAAGGAAGGACGGCGCGAGGAAAAATCCGTCGGACAGGAGGAAAGGAAAGGGAGGAAGCCCCTGAAGCTGGAGGGGAAGGAATGGGACCCTGGACAGAGTGAGCCCCCCCAAAAAATTAAGAGCCTCTGGTCACTTAAGGCCTTTTCATACTTTGAGCAGTGTGGCCTTCCCTGTAAGTAGGGTTCAGGTCTGTGCTCTGTTGGCAGTGTGCTCATTTAGCTGGCTAGCGGGAGTGACTGCCCTGTAAGTAGGGTGCAAGTCACGGTCCTGTGGCTTCTGGGGGATCTTGAGCTCTGTGGAAGCCGGTGCAGCGTGACCTCCCTGCAATTCAGGAGAAGGTGGCTGTCTTTTAGGCTCTTGGCACGAGTCTTCTGTAGCAGCCTACTGGGAAGGGACCGCCCTGTAATTCAGGTGCAGGTCGAATCCCACTCATTTGGAAGGGATTAGCAGGAGCTTCGTGCCATTGGTACTGAGACCTGCCTGTAATTTGGGTTCAGGGCTCTGCCCTCTTGTCCTTTTGGCATTGTGGCCTGTTGCTAATGTAGCTGCCGTGACCACCCTGTACCGGGGGGGAAGGTCGCATGTCTCCTGCTCACGAGGGCTTAGAACTAGCTTTGTACCATGGCCTGGGTGACCACCCTGTATGGAGGGTTCTGGTCTCTGAACATAGCGCTCTCTTATGCGGTTAGACAGAGTGACCACTGTGTTCTTAGGGAGGGAGTTTCCTCCTCTTGCTTATGCGGCAGCCTGTGTTGGAGCAGTCTGACCACCCTGTAATGAGGGTTCAGGTCGGCCCTTTGGCCTACGGCAGCTGGATAGTGAGAGTGACTGCCCTGTAATGCGGGTGCAAGTCACCGGGATGCCGCTGATAGGGGAAATTGAGCGCTTTAGGCCCCTGAGCACCGGGACCTTCCTGTAATGAATGCTGGGGTCTCTGTTTCAGCCTAGTCAGCGTGGCAATCCTGTTAATCAGGGGACATGTCACGTACTTCCCGCTTTTATGCAACACATTGTGGCCCTTGCTCTCTCTTGTCCGGCATGACCTCCCTGTAATTGAGGGAAAGGTCCTTGCCCGCCTCTCCTTGGCCATTAATATGCCTTGAGCTGGCGAATTGGACTGGCCACGCTGGAAAACAGCGTGGACCTATAGGTTGGATCCCTCCTTGCTCCAGCTGAGGGATTAGCAGCATGCTAGTAATTGGGGCTGGATGACCTTCCTGTAATTCGGGATCGAGTCTCTGCCCTTGTGCCACTGCACACTACAGTACCATGGCTGCTGGTCAGAATGAGCACCCTGTAAGGAGGGTCCAAGTCTCATGAGTCACTATTTGTCGTGCCAGCCCCGCGCCCCCGAAAAACTCTGTCCAGGGTCCCTGCCCATCACCCTCCCTTGCCAGCTGGCCTGGAATTGCACCGCCTCGCCTCGCCTCTCTGTGGCTCATGGCCTGGCCGCTGGAGATGAGACATTCTGCAGCCGTTGCTGGTAAGTTCCAAAAGAGATGCTCCTCTGGCATTGTTTGAAGCAAATTGATGACAAGTAGTGCCATCATGTCTCATGCCTCTCCCTCTGTGTGTGTGTCTCTCTGCTTCCAGGGTTGCCAAGGAAGAGAAGAAAGAAGGAAGGACGGCGCGAGGAAAAATCCGTCGGACAGGAGGAAAGGAAAGGGAGGAAGCCCCTGAAGCTGGAGGGGAAGGAATGGGACCCTGGACAGAGTGAGCCCCCCCCAAAAATTAAGAGCCTCTGGTCACTTAAGGCCTTTTCATACTTTGAGCAGTGTGGCCTTCCCTGTAAGTAGGGTTCAGGTCTGTGCTCTGTTGGCAGTGTGCTCATTTAGCTGGCTAGCGGGAGTGACTGCCCTGTAAGTAGGGTGCAAGTCACGGTCCTGTGGCTTCTGGGGGATCTTGAGCTCTGTGGAAGCCGGTGCAGCGTGACCTCCCTGCAATTCAGGAGAAGGTGGCTGTCTTTTAGGCTCTTGGCACGAGTCTTCTGTAGCAGCCTACTGGGAAGGGACCGCCCTGTAATTCAGGTGCAGGTCGAATCCCACTCATTTGGAAGGGATTAGCAGGAGCTTCGTGCCATTGGTACTGAGACCTGCCTGTAATTTGGGTTCAGGGCTCTGCCCTCTTGTCCTTTTGGCATTGTGGCCTGTTGCTAATGTAGCTGCCGTGACCACCCTGTACCGGGGGGGAAGGTCGCATGTCTCCTGCTCACGAGGGCTTAGAACTAGCTTTGTACCATGGCCTGGGTGACCACCCTGTATGGAGGGTTCTGGTCTCTGAACATAGCGCTCTCTTATGCGGCTAGACAGAGTGACCACTGTGTTCTTAGGGAGGGAGTTTCCTCCTCTTGCTTATGCGGCAGCCTGTGTTGGAGCAGTCTGACCACCCTGTAATGAGGGTTCAGGTCGGCCCTTTGGCCTACGGCAGCTGGATAGTGAGAGTGACTGCCCTGTAATGCGGGTGCAAGTCACCGGGATGCCGCTGATAGGGGAAATTGAGCGCTTTAGGCCCCCGAGCACCGGGACCTTCCTGTAATGAATGCTGGGGTCTCTGTTTCAGCCTAGTCAGCGTGGCAATCCTGTTAATCAGGGGACATGTCACGTACTTCCCGCTTTTATGCAACACATTGTGGCCCTTGCTCTCTCTTGTCCGGCATGACCTCCCTGTAATTGAGGGAAAGGTCCTTGCCCGCCTCTCCTTGGCCATTAATATGCCTTGAGCTGGCGAATTGGACTGGCCACGCTGGAAAACAGCGTGGACCTATAGGTTGGATCCCTCCTTGCTCCAGCTGAGGGATTAGCAGCATGCTAGTAATTGGGGCTGGATGACCTTCCTGTAATTCGGGATCGAGTCTCTGCCCTTGTGCCACTGCACACTACAGTACCATGGCTGCTGGTCAGAATGAGCACCCTGTAAGGAGGGTCCAAGTCTCATGAGTCACTATTTGTCGTGCCAGCCCCGCGCCCCCGAAAAACTCTGTCCAGGGTCCCTGCCCATCACCCTCCCTTGCCAGCTGGCCTGGAATTGCACCGCCTCGCCTCGCCTCGCCTCTCTGTGGCTCATGGCCTGGCCGCTGGAGATGAGACATTCTGCAGCCGTTGCTGGTAAGTTCCAAAAGAGATGCTCCTCTGGCATTGTTTGAAGCAAATTGATGACAAGTAGTGCCATCATGTCTCATGCCTCTCCCTCTGTGTGTGTGTCTCTCTGGTTCCAGGGTTGCCAAGGAAGAGAAGAAAGAAGGAAGGACGGCGCGAGGAAAAATCCGTCGGACAGGAGGAAAGGAAAGGGAGGAAGCCCCTGAAGCTGGAGGGGAAGGAATGGGACCCTGGACAGAGTGAGCCCCCCCCAAAAATTAAGAGCCTCTGGTCACTTAAGGCCTTTTCATACTTTGAGCAGTGTGGCCTTCCCTGTAAGTAGGGTTCAGGTCTGTGCTCTGTTGGCAGTGTGCTCATTTAGCTGGCTAGCGGGAGTGACTGCCCTGTAAGTAGGGTGCAAGTCACGGTCCTGTGGCTTCTGGGGGATCTTGAGCTCTGTGGAAGCCGGTGCAGCGTGACCTCCCTGCAATTCAGGAGAAGGTGGCTGTCTTTTAGGCTCTTGGCACGAGTCTTCTGTAGCAGCCTACTGGGAAGGGACCGCCCTGTAATTCAGGTGCAGGTCGAATCCCACTCATTTGGAAGGGATTAGCAGGAGCTTCGTGCCATTGGTACTGAGACCTGCCTGTAATTTGGGTTCAGGGCTCTGCCCTCTTGTCCTTTTGGCATTGTGGCCTGTTGCTAATGTAGCTGCCGTGACCACCCTGTACCGGGGGGGAAGGTCGCATGTCTCCTGCTCACGAGGGCTTAGAACTAGCTTTGTACCATGGCCTGGGTGACCACCCTGTATGGAGGGTTCTGGTCTCTGAACATAGCGCTCTCTTATGCGGCTAGACAGAGTGACCACTGTGTTCTTAGGGAGGGAGTTTCCTCCTCTTGCTTATGCGGCAGCCTGTGTTGGAGCAGTCTGACCACCCTGTAATGAGCGTTCAGGTCGGCCCTTTGGCCTACGGCAGCTGGATAGTGAGAGTGACTGCCCTGTAATGCGGGTGCAAGTCACCGGGATGCCGCTGATAGGGGAAATTGAGCGCTTTAGGCCCCTGAGCACCGGGACCTTCCTGTAATGAATGCTGGGGTCTCTGTTTCAGCCTAGTCAGCGTGGCAATCCTGTTAATCAGGGGACATGTCACGTACTTCCCGCTTTTATGCAACACATTGTGGCCCTTGCTCTCTCTTGTCCGGCATGACCTCCCTGTAATTGAGGGAAAGGTCCTTGCCCGCCTCTCCTTGGCCATTAATATGCCTTGAGCTGGCGAATTGGACTGGCCACGCTGGAAAACAGCGTGGACCTATAGGTTGGATCCCTCCTTGCTCCAGCTGAGGGATTAGCAGCATGCTAGTAATTGGGGCTGGATGACCTTCCTGTAATTCGGGATCGAGTCTCTGCCCTTGTGCCACTGCACACTACAGTACCATGGCTGCTGGTCAGAATGAGCACCCTGTAAGGAGGGTCCAAGTCTCATGAGTCACTATTTGTCGTGCCAGCCCCGCGCCCCCGAAAAACTCTGTCCAGGGTCCCTGCCCATCACCCTCCCTTGCCAGCTGGCCTGGAATTGCACCGCCTCGCCTCGCCTCTCTGTGGCTCATGGCCTGGCCGCTGGAGATGAGACATTCTGCAGCCGTTGCTGGTAAGTTCCAAAAGAGATGCTCCTCTGGCATTGTTTGAAGCAAATTGATGACAAGTAGTGCCATCATGTCTCATGCCTCTCCCTCTGTGTGTGTGTCTCTCTGGTTCCAGGGTTGCCAAGGAAGAGAAGAAAGAAGGAAGGACGGCGCGAGGAAAAATCCGTCGGACAGGAGGAAAGGAAAGGGAGGAAGCCCCTGAAGCTGGAGGGGAAGGAATGGGACCCTGGACAGAGTGAGCCCCCCCCAAAAATTAAGAGCCTCTGGTCACTTAAGGCCTTTTCATACTTTGAGCAGTGTGGCCTTCCCTGTAAGTAGGGTTCAGGTCTGTGCTCTGTTGGCAGTGTGCTCATTTAGCTGGCTAGCGGGAGTGACTGCCCTGTAAGTAGGGTGCAAGTCACGGTCCTGTGGCTTCTGGGGGATCTTGAGCTCTGTGGAAGCCGGTGCAGCGTGACCTCCCTGCAATTCAGGAGAAGGTGGCTGTCTTTTAGGCTCTTGGCACGAGTCTTCTGTAGCAGCCTACTGGGAAGGGACCGCCCTGTAATTCAGGTGCAGGTCGAATCCCACTCATTTGGAAGGGATTAGCAGGAGCTTCGTGCCATTGGTACTGAGACCTGCCTGTAATTTGGGTTCAGGGCTCTGCCCTCTTGTCCTTTTGGCATTGTGGCCTGTTGCTAATGTAGCTGCCGTGACCACCCTGTACCGGGGGGGAAGGTCGCATGTCTCCTGCTCACGAGGGCTTAGAACTAGCTTTGTACCATGGCCTGGGTGACCACCCTGTATGGAGGGTTCTGGTCTCTGAACATAGCGCTCTCTTATGCGGCTAGACAGAGTGACCACTGTGTTCTTAGGGAGGGAGTTTCCTCCTCTTGCTTATGCGGCAGCCTGTGTTGGAGCAGTCTGACCACCCTGTAATGAGGGTTCAGGTCGGCCCTTTGGCCTACGGCAGCTGGATAGTGAGAGTGACTGCCCTGTAATGCGGGTGCAAGTCACCGGGATGCCGCTGATAGGGGAAATTGAGCGCTTTAGGCCCCTGAGCACCAGGACCTTCCTGTAATGAATGCTGGGGTCTCTGTTTCAGCCTAGTCAGCGTGGCAATCCTGTTAATCAGGGGACATGTCACGTACTTCCCGCTTTTATGCAACACATTGTGGCCCTTGCTCTCTCTTGTCCGGCATGACCTCCCTGTAATTGAGGGAAAGGTCCTTGCCCGCCTCTCCTTGGCCATTAATATGCCTTGAGCTGGCGAATTGGACTGGCCACGCTGGAAAACAGCGTGGACCTATAGGTTGGATCCCTCCTTGCTCCAGCTGAGGGATTAGCGGCATGCTAGTAATTGGGGCTGGATGACCTTCCTGTAATTCGGGATCGAGTCTCTGCCCTTGTGCCACTGCACACTACAGTACCATGGCTGCTGGTCAGAATGAGCACCCTGTAAGGAGGGTCCAAGTCTCATGAGTCACTATTTGTCGTGCCAGCCCCGCGCCCCCGAAAAACTCTGTCCAGGGTCCCTGCCCATCACCCTCCCTTGCCAGCTGGCCTGGAATTGCACCGCCTCGCCTCGCCTCTCTGTGGCTCATGGCCTGGCCGCTGGAGATGAGACATTCTGCAGCCGTTGCTGGTAAGTTCCAAAAGAGATGCTCCTCTGGCATTGTTTGAAGCAAATTGATGACAAGTAGTGCCATCATGTCTCATGCCTCTCCCTCTGTGTGTGTGTCTCTCTGGTTCCAGGGTTGCCAAGGAAGAGAAGAAAGAAGGAAGGACGGCGCGAGGAAAAATCCGTCGGACAGGAGGAAAGGAAAGGGAGGAAGCCCCTGAAGCTGGAGGGGAAGGAATGGGACCCTGGACAGAGTGAGCCCCCCCAAAAAATTAAGAGCCTCTGGTCACTTAAGGCCTTTTCATACTTTGAGCAGTGTGGCCTTCCCTGTAAGTAGGGTTCAGGTCTGTGCTCTGTTGGCAGTGTGCTCATTTAGCTGGCTAGCGGGAGTGACTGCCCTGTAAGTAGGGTGCAAGTCACGGTCCTGTGGCTTCTGGGGGATCTTGAGCTCTGTGGAAGCCGGTGCAGCGTGACCTCCCTGCAATTCAGGAGAAGGTGGCTGTCTTTTAGGCTCTTGGCACGAGTCTTCTGTAGCAGCCTACTGGGAAGGGACCGCCCTGTAATTCAGGTGCAGGTCGAATCCCACTCATTTGGAAGGGATTAGCAGGAGCTTCGTGCCATTGGTACTGAGACCTGCCTGTAATTTGGGTTCAGGGCTCTGCCCTCTTGTCCTTTTGGCATTGTGGCCTGTTGCTAATGTAGCTGCCGTGACCACCCTGTACCGGGGGGGAAGGTCGCATGTCTCCTGCTCACGAGGGCTTAGAACTAGCTTTGTACCATGGCCTGGGTGACCACCCTGTATGGAGGGTTCTGGTCTCTGAACATAGCGCTCTCTTATGCGGCTAGACAGAGTGACCACTGTGTTCTTAGGGAGGGAGTTTCCTCCTCTTGCTTATGCGGCAGCCTGTGTTGGAGCAGTCTGACCACCCTGTAATGAGGGTTCAGGTCGGCCCTTTGGCCTACGGCAGCTGGATAGTGAGAGTGACTGCCCTGTAATGCGGGTGCAAGTCACCAGGATGCCGCTGATAGGGGAAATTGAGCGCTTTAGGCCCCTGAGCACCGGGACCTTCCTGTAATGAATGCTGGGGTCTCTGTTTCAGCCTAGTCAGCGTGGCAATCCTGTTAATCAGGGGACATGTCACGTACTTCCCGCTTTTATGCAACGCATTGTGGCCCTTGCTCTCTCTTGTCCGGCATGACCTCCCTGTAATTGAGGGAAAGGTCCTTGCCCGCCTCTCCTTGGCCATTAATATGCCTTGAGCTGGCGAATTGGACTGGCCACGCTGGAAAACAGCGTGGACCTATAGGTTGGATCCCTCCTTGCTCCAGCTGAGGGATTAGCAGCATGCTAGTAATTGGGGCTGGATGACCTTCCTGTAATTCGGGATCGAGTCTCTGCCCTTGTGCCACTGCACACTACAGTACCATGGCTGCTGGTCAGAATGAGCACCCTGTAAGGAGGGTCCAAGTCTCATGAGTCACTATTTGTCGTGCCAGCCCCGCGCCCCCGAAAAAACTCTGTCCAGGGTCCCTGCCCATCACCCTCCCTTGCCAGCTGGCCTGGAATTGCACCGCCTCGCCTCTCTGTGGCTCATGGCCTGGCCGCTGGAGATGAGACATTCTGCAGCCGTTGCTGGTAAGTTCCAAAAGAGATGCTCCTCTGGCATTGTTTGAAGCAAATTGATGACAAGTACTGCCATCATGTCTCATGCCTCTCCCTCTGTGTGTGTGTCTCTCTGGTTCCAGGGTTGCCAAGGAAGAGAAGAAAGAAGGAAGGACGGCGCGAGGAAAAATCCGTCGGACAGGAGGAAAGGAAAGGGAGGAAGCCCCTGAAGCTGGAGGGGAAGGAATGGGACCCTGGACAGAGTGAGCCCCCCCAAAAAATTAAGAGCCTCTGGTCACTTAAGGCCTTTTCATACTTTGAGCAGTGTGGCCTTCCCTGTAAGTAGGGTTCAGGTCTGTGCTCTGTTGGCAGTGTGCTCATTTAGCTGGCTAGCGGGAGTGACTGCCCTGTAAGTAGGGTGCAAGTCACGGTCCTGTGGCTTCTGGGGGATCTTGAGCTCTGTGGAAGCCGGTGCAGCGTGACCTCCCTGCAATTCAGGAGAAGGTGGCTGTCTTTTAGGCTCTTGGCACGAGTCTTCTGTAGCAGCCTACTGGGAAGGGACCGCCCTGTAATTCAGGTGCAGGTCGAATCCCACTCATTTGGAAGGGATTAGCAGGAGCTTCGTGCCATTGGTACTGAGACCTGCCTGTAATTTGGGTTCAGGGCTCTGCCCTCTTGTCCTTTTGGCATTGTGGCCTGTTGCTAATGTAGCTGCCGTGACCACCCTGTACCGGGGGGGAAGGTCGCATGTCTCCTGCTCACGAGGGCTTAGAACTAGCTTTGTACCATGGCCTGGGTGACCACCCTGTATGGAGGGTTCTGGTCTCTGAACATAGCGCTCTCTTATGCGGCTAGACAGAGTGACCACTGTGTTCTTAGGGAGGGAGTTTCCTCCTCTTGCTTATGCGGCAGCCTGTGTTGGAGCAGTCTGACCACCCTGTAATGAGGGTTCAGGTCGGCCCTTTGGCCTACGGCAGCTGGATAGTGAGAGTGACTGCCCTGTAATGCGGGTGCAAGTCACCGGGATGCCGCTGATAGGGGAAATTGAGCGCTTTAGGCCCCTGAGCACCGGGACCTTCCTGTAATGAATGCTGGGGTCTCTGTTTCAGCCTAGTCAGCGTGGCAATCCTGTTAATCAGGGGACATGTCACGTACTTCCCGCTTTTATGCAACACATTGTGGCCCTTGCTCTCTCTTGTCCGGCATGACCTCCCTGTAATTGAGGGAAAGGTCCTTGCCCGCCTCTCCTTGGCCATTAATATGCCTTGAGCTGGCGAATTGGACTGGCCACGCTGGAAAACAGCGTGGACCTATAGGTTGGATCCCTCCTTGCTCCAGCTGAGGGATTAGCGGCATGCTAGTAATTGGGGCTGGATGACCTTCCTGTAATTCGGGATCGAGTCTCTGCCCTTGTGCCACTGCACACTACAGTACCATGGCTGCTGGTCAGAATGAGCACCCTGTAAGGAGGGTCCAAGTCTCATGAGTCACTATTTGTCGTGCCAGCCCCGCGCCCCCGAAAAACTCTGTCCAGGGTCCCTGCCCATCACCCTCCCTTGCCAGCTGGCCTGGAATTGCACCGCCTCGCCTCGCCTCTCTGTGGCTCATGGCCTGGCCGCTGGAGATGAGACATTCTGCAGCCGTTGCTGGTAAGTTCCAAAAGAGATGCTCCTCTGGCATTGTTTGAAGCAAATTGATGACAAGTAGTGCCATCATGTCTCATGCCTCTCCCTCTGTGTGTGTGTCTCTCTGCTTCCAGGGTTGCCAAGGAAGAGAAGAAAGAAGGAAGGACGGCGCGAGGAAAAATCCGTCGGACAGGAGGAAAGGAAAGGGAGGAAGCCCCTGAAGCTGGAGGGGAAGGAATGGGACCCTGGACAGAGTGAGCCCCCCCAAAAAATTAAGAGCCTCTGGTCACTTAAGGCCTTTTCATACTTTGAGCAGTGTGGCCTTCCCTGTAAGTAGGGTTCAGGTCTGTGCTCTGTTGGCAGTGTGCTCATTTAGCTGGCTAGCGGGAGTGACTGCCCTGTAAGTAGGGTGCAAGTCACGGTCCTGTGGCTTCTGGGGGATCTTGAGCTCTGTGGAAGCCGGTGCAGCGTGACCTCCCTGCAATTCAGGAGAAGGTGGCTGTCTTTTAGGCTCTTGGCACGAGTCTTCTGTAGCAGCCTACTGGGAAGGGACCGCCCTGTAATTCAGGTGCAGGTCGAATCCCACTCATTTGGAAGGGATTAGCAGGAGCTTCGTGCCATTGGTACTGAGACCTGCCTGTAATTTGGGTTCAGGGCTCTGCCCTCTTGTCCTTTTGGCATTGTGGCCTGTTGCTAATGTAGCTGCCGTGACCACCCTGTACCGGGGGGGAAGGTCGCATGTCTCCTGCTCACGAGGGCTTAGAACTAGCTTTGTACCATGGCCTGGGTGACCACCCTGTATGGAGGGTTCTGGTCTCTGAACATAGCGCTCTCTTATGCGGCTAGACAGAGTGACCACTGTGTTCTTAGGGAGGGAGTTTCCTCCTCTTGCTTATGCGGCAGCCTGTGTTGGAGCAGTCTGACCACCCTGTAATGAGGGTTCAGGTCGGCCCTTTGGCCTACGGCAGCTGGATAGTGAGAGTGACTGCCCTGTAATGCGGGTGCAAGTCACCAGGATGCCGCTGATAGGGGAAATTGAGCGCTTTAGGCCCCTGAGCACCGGGACCTTCCTGTAATGAATGCTGGGGTCTCTGTTTCAGCCTAGTCAGCGTGGCAATCCTGTTAATCAGGGGACATGTCACGTACTTCCCGCTTTTATGCAACGCATTGTGGCCCTTGCTCTCTCTTGTCCGGCATGACCTCCCTGTAATTGAGGGAAAGGTCCTTGCCCGCCTCTCCTTGGCCATTAATATGCCTTGAGCTGGCGAATTGGACTGGCCACGCTGGAAAACAGCGTGGACCTATAGGTTGGATCCCTCCTTGCTCCAGCTGAGGGATTAGCAGCATGCTAGTAATTGGGGCTGGATGACCTTCCTGTAATTCGGGATCGAGTCTCTGCCCTTGTGCCACTGCAAACTACAGTACCATGGCTGCTGGTCAGAATGAGCACCCTGTAAGGAGGGTCCAAGTCTCATGAGTCACTATTTGTCGTGCCAGCCCCGCGCCCCCGAAAAAACTCTGTCCAGGGTCCCTGCCCATCACCCTCCCTTGCCAGCTGGCCTGGAATTGCACCGCCTCGCCTCTCTGTGGCTCATGGCCTGGCCGCTGGAGATGAGACATTCTGCAGCCGTTGCTGGTAAGTTCCAAAAGAGATGCTCCTCTGGCATTGTTTGAAGCAAATTGATGACAAGTACTGCCATCATGTCTCATGCCTCTCCCTCTGTGTGTGTGTCTCTCTGGTTCCAGGGTTGCCAAGGAAGAGAAGAAAGAAGGAAGGACGGCGCGAGGAAAAATCCGTCGGACAGGAGGAAAGGAAAGGGAGGAAGCCCCTGAAGCTGGAGGGGAAGGAATGGGACCCTGGACAGAGTGAGCCCCCCCAAAAAATTAAGAGCCTCTGGTCACTTAAGGCCTTTTCATACTTTGAGCAGTGTGGCCTTCCCTGTAAGTAGGGTTCAGGTCTGTGCTCTGTTGGCAGTGTGCTCATTTAGCTGGCTAGCGGGAGTGACTGCCCTGTAAGTAGGGTGCAAGTCACGGTCCTGTGGCTTCTGGGGGATCTTGAGCTCTGTGGAAGCCGGTGCAGCGTGACCTCCCTGCAATTCAGGAGAAGGTGGCTGTCTTTTAGGCTCTTGGCACGAGTCTTCTGTAGCAGCCTACTGGGAAGGGACCGCCCTGTAATTCAGGTGCAGGTCGAATCCCACTCATTTGGAAGGGATTAGCAGGAGCTTCGTGCCATTGGTACTGAGACCTGCCTGTAATTTGGGTTCAGGGCTCTGCCCTCTTGTCCTTTTGGCATTGTGGCCTGTTGCTAATGTAGCTGCCGTGACCACCCTGTACCGGGGGGGAAGGTCGCATGTCTCCTGCTCACGAGGGCTTAGAACTAGCTTTGTACCATGGCCTGGGTGACCACCCTGTATGGAGGGTTCTGGTCTCTGAACATAGCGCTCTCTTATGCGGCTAGACAGAGTGACCACTGTGTTCTTAGGGAGGGAGTTTCCTCCTCTTGCTTATGCGGCAGCCTGTGTTGGAGCAGTCTGACCACCCTGTAATGAGGGTTCAGGTCGGCCCTTTGGCCTACGGCAGCTGGATAGTGAGAGTGACTGCCCTGTAATGCGGGTGCAAGTCACCGGGATGCCGCTGATAGGGGAAATTGAGCGCTTTAGGCCCCTGAGCACCGGGACCTTCCTGTAATGAATGCTGGGGTCTCTGTTTCAGCCTAGTCAGCGTGGCAATCCTGTTAATCAGGGGACATGTCACGTACTTCCCGCTTTTATGCAACACATTGTGGCCCTTGCTCTCTCTTGTCCGGCATGACCTCCCTGTAATTGAGGGAAAGGTCCTTGCCCGCCTCTCCTTGGCCATTAATATGCCTTGAGCTGGCGAATTGGACTGGCCACGCTGGAAAACAGAGTGGACCTATAGGTTGGATCCCTCCTTGCTCCAGCTGAGGGATTAGCGGCATGCTAGTAATTGGGGCTGGATGACCTTCCTGTAATTCGGGATCGAGTCTCTGCCCTTGTGCCACTGCACACTACAGTACCATGGCTGCTGGTCAGAATGAGCACCCTGTAAGGAGGGTCCAAGTCTCATGAGTCACTATTTGTCGTGCCAGCCCCGCGCCCCCGAAAAACTCTGTCCAGGGTCCCTGCCCATCACCCTCCCTTGCCAGCTGGCCTGGAATTGCACCGCCTCGCCTCGCCTCTCTGTGGCTCATGGCCTGGCCGCTGGAGATGAGACATTCTGCAGCCGTTGCTGGTAAGTTCCAAAAGAGATGCTCCTCTGGCATTGTTTGAAGCAAATTGATGACAAGTAGTGCCATCATGTCTCATGCCTCTCCCTCTGTGTGTGTGTCTCTCTGGTTCCAGGGTTGCCAAGGAAGAGAAGAAACAAGGAAGGTGCTAGGAAATATCCATCAGACAGGAGGAAAGGAAAGGGACGAAGCCCCTGAAGCTAAAGGAGAAGGAAAGGGACGCTGGACAGGGCAAGCACCCTGAAATTAAGAGTATCTGGTTACTTAAGGGTGTTAAGCCTTTCATACTTTGAGTAGTTTGGCCTCCCTGTACGTAAGGTTGGCAGTCTCCTTATTTAGCTTTCTAGCACGTGTGACTGCCCTGTAACGTGGGTTCAAGTCATCAGTATGCGGTTCTTATGGGATATTGTCTCACTTTTGACGTTAATATGGATGGAGCTGGCGAATTTGACTGACCACCCTGAAAAACAGGGACCTATAGATTGGTTCCCTCCTTGATCTATGTGTACTATTAGTAGCATTTTAGTTATTGGGATCAGGTGACCTCCCAGTAGCTAGAGTTTGAGTACGTTCCCTTTTGTCTTTCCACATGATGCTACTGTGGCCGCTGGTCAGAATGAGCACCCTGTAAGAAGGGTGCAAGTCTTACCAGTTACTACTTGTCATGCGTCCATGAAACTCTGTCCAGAGTCCCTTCCTATCACTCTTCCTGGAATTCTGCAGCCAACTGTCATTGCTTCCAGTACGCCTCATCGATGGATTTGGGACATTCTGCAGTAGCTGCTGCTAAGTTGCTAAAGAGATGTTCCCTTTTCATCTTTGGAATTCTGTATTTCTGAGGTTACATACATCCTGTCAACATGTAGGAATTGTATATCTGTGTTATTCTGATATACTTTCATCATTAATTATATAATAATGTCACTTACAGAATAAATTTAAGCTAACCTTCTTCATTAATTGAACGGTTAGAACAATACTAGGTATTCCTTATGTATCTCATGCTTAATATTGTCATAGAAAATTGTTTTTTCTCTTCAAGTTTATAACCATTTTCACGATTAGAACATCTTAACTCCTTTGAAGGATAAGCTCAGGAAACTGGCTCCCCTCTTTCTGCTGTTTAATGCTGTTAAAAAGCAGTTTAATATAAGAAACTTAATCTCAAATTTTAAGTGTTATTTTAAGAAAATTGTTCATGAACCACAGTACCAATGATTGAATGATTTACTGCAGCATTCTTTAATTCTTTCTAACCATGGAGCATTGATAATACAGATGTATTATCTCCCTTGAAAAGGTCTTAGAAGTCAGTCTGGAAAACATACTTTGTGCATCATATGTTCAGATTCCATTGCAAATGGAATAGGACTGTTGGGTTCATTCGTGAAAGTTTAACATTTATGATTCCTTCTTAGCCATTTTGATATTTTTAATTAGGAATCTTGGATTTAGCCAGTAGTCATTTTCATATTCTTAGTCTTTTAGTGACAGCAAATTGTTCAGAACAGAAGAGCCAACTTGCTTTTGGCTACTCTAAGAAGGCCACTGAAGAACCCATTTTGCCATTGTGCATATTATATACACTTAACCCTTCTCCCAGCCCTAATAAAATCTTCTTTAATACCAGAACAGTGCAAATTTTAAAATGTAGACTTGAAGTAAATTTCTACCTTTTTTGAGGTGCTTGCCAATTAGAAATAGGCATCAGAATTGAATAATTTCCATCTAAATGTTGATTTAATCTTCATGAGACACAAAATATTTCAATTGCACGTGACTACCTGATTTCAGACTTAACATATAATCATTTCTTGGAATATGTCTTCCAAATACATGAGTTAAAACTTTTAATTGCCCAACTATATTATGCATACATCTGTTTTTGCTAACAGATTACTCACTAGTTATAGAGGAATAATTGGGACTCCCTGAAGCAAAATCATTACATACAATGCTGCATAAGCATAGCTTAGTATTCTTGATAAAATACTATTTCATATTAGGAGTGCAAAGATGTAACTGGACTGAAAACATGTATTTGTATTCTACACAAAAAAACCCTTGAGATATTTTAAAGTTGAAAGGTTTGTTAATGCTTACTCCAGATAACAGCTTAAGTAATATTTTGAGATCTCCGTATCATACTTGTAAAGAGAAGCAACAAAACTAAATGTTTGTCTGGAAACTAGTAGGTAGGGTATTCGTCGATTTTGCAACTTTCAAATACATACTCTGCTTTAACTGTCACACCAACCAAATCATATCACATATTCAATTTTAACTTTGCCCCTGTTGTGTTAGGGTGTTTTTGATAGGTGTGTATTGGTAGTGGTATTTATCTGGCTTTTTTTAAATATGATATTAAATGAAAGCTATAGGCTGATGTTGTGGAGAGTTTATGTAGGAATTTCTGTCAAATGTTAGCTATTAATATTGTTAGTGCAGAAGTGAAGTTTTGTGATTATTGTTTTTGAGGTCTGGTATGAAAAAGGGTTGTGACTTGCTGAAAATTATAGATAGGTTTGGATATCTGTATCATTGGATGTAGCTTAGATGGTAAAGTTGAGGTTGTATGTGTGTACTACATGGAGCTTAAAGGGCAAGTTGAGGTTGTTTGTAGTGTGCTGTTTGGATGGTGTGAAGGTTATCATAGGGTGTGTATTTGAAAGTTGCAAAATTTTATTAAGATCAATATACAGCCAGCCCTATTCATAACTTTCTCTCTTGAATAATTCCAAAATGGGATGAAGAGAACTTTGTACAATTTATATTCATAGGGATCTTCAGGAATTATATATTTCCCCTAGGCCCATGCACAATTTAAGGTTCTCTTGAGCCTTTAATAGGCTCCAAGTATAATAATTACTAAAAATCAATGTATTGTGATGAAATTTTATGAAATGCTTTAATAAGGTTTGATAATTGCTACCTGATAGAACTTTAATACTTCATGTTAAAATCTTAGGTTTAACTTCAGCTGTCATTACCATATTGCATTCTTTTTCTTTCTGTAACTTATATTAATGTGATTTACTTAAAGTTTATCAATTCAGGGTTAGTCTTAACTCATTCTGTCTCTGGATTCCAATAAAGTTTCTATGATTTCCTTTAATTGTGGTTTTAAGTCTTTAATTAATTGGCTTTGGAATTAGCTAGCACATATTTCATTGGCATTAGCTAGCACATATTTCTCATGGAATGATGCACATATTTCATTTTTCTCTTGCTCTTTGTAATGGCACTTTGGTTCCTGCATGTCACTTTATGTACTGCCCACAGGCCTCCAGTCATCTGTAGATATTCCACTCTTATGGATCTTCTGAATTCTACAGAAGCAGACCAATTCCTGCACATGTAATATATATTGCCCCTGGCTACGTCTAGACTGGCATGATTTTCCGGAAATGCTTTTAACGGAAAAGTTTTCCGTTAAAAGCATTTTTGGAAAAGAGCGTCTAGATTGGCACGGACGCTTTTCTGCAAAAGCACTTTTTGCAGAAAAGCGTTCGTGGCCAATCTAGATGCACTTTTGTGGAAAAAAACCCTGATTGCCATTTTCGCGATTGGGGCTTTTTTTCGCAAAACAAATCTCAGCTGTCTACCCTGGCCCTTTTGTGCAAAAGTTTTGCACAAAAGGGACTTTTTCCCGAACAGGAGCAGCATAGTATTTCCGCAAAAAGCACTGATCTCTTACAGTAGGAAGTCAGTGCTTTTGCGGAAATTCAAGCGGCCAGTGTAGACAGCTGGCAAGTTTTTTCGGAAAAGTGGCTGATTTTCCGGAAAAACTGGCTAGTCTAGACACAGCCCCTATGTTTTATATGGTAAGAGTGGCATAAAACAGGTGCGACTCTATACCCCCACACCTATCTCCACCCCCGTTTTTCTGTACATTCTACTACAAGTAGATTTACAGGTAGTCAAATAAATATGAGGAGTAATACTACATTAATATGCACTTGATATCAAGAAATTTATGGTATTTCATGTACAAAAACCTACTGTATTGAAAATGTAACTGCATGTGGATGAGAGAAATGGAGAAAAAAATGTTAAGTATCATACCTTGTTCTAATTCTAAGATCAAAACTTTAATTCATTATTCGCCAAGAAGGTTGGCTTTTTCCCTTGCTATTTGATAATTCATTGATTTTCCACCAAATGCTTTTTATTTATTGAAATATATGTGGTAGCGTTAGGGTGTAATTTCTATTATATTACTCTATCCATATGACTTAATATTCAAAAATAATCAATTTGCAAAGTACATAATTTAATAGGATAGATCATCCATCTGTGGTATGAAAACAGAAAGAGAGACGAGGGATTAAAAAGAAAAAATATCCAACACAACTTGCTAGAGGACACAGAATAGTTACATACACAGTGACTGATTTGTATGACGGAAAGAGGTCGAAAGCATTGTTTTTCCAATGAAGTTGAATCAGTGTGGACCTCAATATTTACAGATTCTTTACAGATCTAATGGCTGCACTTTGTTTATAGACTGGTGTGGGGTTGGATGATAACATGTCTCAGGAACCCACTGTTGCCATCTTTTGCAAGTAAGGGGCTAGATCTTATCTCATGATGATGAGAGAAGTTCATGCTTCAAAATTTGCTTGAGTCTAGGGGCAGGGAACAGGGGAAGGCAAGACCCTCACCCTTGGACTGAACAACTAACCAGTGCTACAGGAAGATCTCTCTGGCCCTCTGCCTCCAAACCCTAAGTCATGTTCTGAGGAGGGGAGTCATTAAAGGACCCCACAGTATAGGGGTCAATTTCCCTTGCTTCATATAAGTCAGTGGTTCTCCAACTGTGGGTTGGTACTAAGGATGTTAAGGACTAGTCCACTAGTCGACTAGCCTACCCACCCCCCTGCTGCCTCTGTCAGATAGAGGCAGTAACGAGAGGGAAGAGGAAGTACTTTAAAGCAGCAGTGCCACATGGAGACTGGGGTACTAGTCGCTTCCCTCCTGCCCTTGCTACCTCTGTCAGACAGAGGTAGTAATGAGAGGGAAGAGGGAGTACTTCAAAGTGGCAGTGCCACATGGAGCCCGGGGTATGGGCTCAGTGATATGCTGCTGCTTTGAAATGCCGTGACAGCATTTCAAAGAGGCAGAGCAACACAGCTGACCCTGGGTGCCATGCAGTGCTCCCCCTTTGAAACGCCATTGTAGCATTTCAAAGCGGCAATGCCGCATGAAGCCCAAGGTTAGCTGGGGACTCCGTGGCTGACCCTGGCTCCATGTGGCATTTCCGTGGAAACCAGAGTCAGCTGGGGAGTCCCCAGCTGGTCCTACGCTCTGTGCCGTAGGACACCGTTTTATCCCCTGGCTAATAGCCTTTTATGGACCTAACCTCCATGAATTTATCCAGCTTCTCTTTAAACTCTATTATAGTCCTAGCCTTCACAGCCTCCTCTGGCAAGGAGTTCCACAGGTTGACAACACGCTGTGTGAAGAAGAACTTTCTTTTATTAGTTTTAAACCTGCTACCCATTAATTTCATTTGGTGTCCTCTAGTTCTTCTATTATGGGAACTAATAAATAACTTTTCTTTATCAGGCCTCTCCACACCACTCATGATTTTATAGACCTCTATCATATCCCCCCTCAGTCTCCTCTTTTCTAAACTGAAAAGTCCCAGTCTCTTTAGCCTCTCCTCATATGGGACCCGTTCCAAACCCCTAATCATTTTAGTTGCCCTTTTCTGAACTCTTTCCAAGACCAAAATATCTTTTTTGAGGTGAGGAGACCACATCTGTACACAGTATTCAAGATGTGGGCATACCATAGTTTTATACAGGGGCAGTAAGATATTCTGGGTCTTATTTTCTATCCCTTTCCTAATAATTCCTAGCATCCTATTTGCCTTTTTGACTGCCGCTGCACTCTGTGTGGAAGTTTTCAGAGAACTGTCCATGATAACTCCAAGATCTCTTTCCTGATTTGTCGTAGCCAAATTAGCCCCCATCATACTGTACGTATAGTTGGGGTTATTTTTCCCAATGTGCATTACTTTACATTTATCCACATTAAATTTCATTTGCCATTTTGTTGCCCAATCACTCAGTTTGGTGAGATCTTCTTGGAGTCCCTCACAGTCTGCTTCTGTCTTGACTATCCTAAACAGTATCCTAAATTATTTAAATTTGAATTTACAAGGCACTAAAATTAATATTTTCAAAGTTCACGAAAAAGTTGAGACAACAATTAAAAATCTTTGTTTATGGGTACAGCGAGTTAACAAGAAAGTACAAAAAGACTTAAAGTTTCTAACTGAATTACAAGAAAAATATGCTAAAACTAATATCTCAGATGCGATTTCTGCAGCAATCCAAGAACACCTCTTGAGGCTAACATCAAGTTTAAATGAATATTTTCCTCCAACTGACGCCAGCAAAATGTGGATTAAGAACCCCTTTACTATTGTGGTAGAAATGTAGCATTTTTAGTCTGGTGCAGCTGAAACAAAAAACAGGACTGAGTAGCACTTTAAAGACTAAGAAGATGGTTTAATAGGTGATGAGCTTTCGTGGGCCAGATTTGATCTGAGGAAGTGGGTCTGGCCCACGAAAGCTCATCACCTATTATTAAACCATCTTGTTAGTCTTTAAAGTGCTACACAGTCCTGTTTTTTGTTTCACCCTTTACTATTGACACCGAAAATGAAGAAATACTACAATTGAGTGCATCAGAAGTGGATTCATTAATTGAACTTTCCTGTGACTCTGCTTTAAAAGAGAGCTTCGATAAACTCTCCTTGATTGATTTTTGGTTGAGCTGTAGAAATGAATATTCATATTTATCTGAGAAAGCAGTCAAATTCTTAATGCCTTTCGTCACGACATATAAGTGTGAATCTAGCTTCTCATCTTTGGTTTTCTTCAAATATAAATATAGAAATAGATTGCATGTTGAACCAGATTTGAGGATAAAACTTTCTTCTTTTGCTCCTGACATAAAGTTGCTATGTGATGCAAAACAACATCACCCTTCCCGTTAGTTCTCTTTTTAGTTATTTAAAAGTTATAAAATGCACACAAATGACTTATATTCAACTCATTCAATTATAAATAAACAAACTTTCAACTGTTAAAATTCTACTGGTTAAATTGTAATTAAGATTTATGTTATGTACTGTTATTATTGTGAATAAATAATACACAGTGAAAACGTATTAATTTTTCATTCTTTTTCTTAATATGCATTTATATTTTTGGGCTACAAAAAACAGTACTAAAAAAATGGATTCCAACTAAAGTAAAAAGTTTGGGAAACCCTGGTCTAGCCAGCTTTCTATTCATCTTACAGTCCACTTATCCAATCCATATTCCCTTAACTTTCTGGCAAGAATATTGTGGGTGACCATATCAAAAGTTTTGCTAAAGCTGGCACTGACAGCTTTGGGAGAACCAGAAACGTATTTGCACCATGCTGTCATTGTTCAGTCTCCAGGTGCTGATCTACAGTTTCATCCACACTGGCTATGAGGCACCCTCTTCCATCATCCCATGCCCTGAGCAACCTGAGACAGAGGAAGGTCAAATATCAGACAAAGATGAGCCTCAACAGCCTGAGACTTCCCCTACAGATTAATCCTCCTCCTCCCCAGACAAGGCAGTAATTCCAGGAGATGTTTCACCAACAGATGACTTGAAACAGTTCCAGGAACTGTTGAAGAGGATAACTACCAGTCAGAAGGTACAACTTACAGAGGTCCAGGAGAAACAACATTGTCTCCTCAAAAATCTTCAGCTTTCTCGTTGTGCCAAGATTGCATAAGCTACTGATGAGGCAATCATAGGAGCGGCCGATGCGATATGGAAGACCCTAGCTTCCGCCCCTCTCACCAGCGAACAGGCTGAAATATTTGGTCCCTGCCAAGGCGATGGACTTTTTAGTTTTGCACCTCAATCAAATTCTCTGGTAGTTGACGCAGCACATCATCATAAGTCAAAACTATCACAATACTAGAACACGGAGACAGGATAAAGAGTGTAAATGTATGAACTTGTTTGGCAGGAAGATGTATTCTTTCTCAACTCTCCAACTTTGTATTGCAAATTACTCAGTGTCACATTATTGGATTTTAGGGGGAGCAGACAGATCACTGCTGCACTCAGGGAGGGATGTTTGCCCCAAAGTCTGTACAAAGGGGACTATGTGAGGTGTCAAATGAAAGCTTATGTTCTACTGATTCAATACATGCTGCTCATGTACTTGTATGATGTCTGTACGTGGAATTATGAATATGGACTCTGTGCTGGTATTGTGAATGTTCTCTGCCTGAGATAGAGCAATGGGCCTGGACTGCCTGTTGTAAGGAAGGAATGTCTAATGGATGATTATGCTAACTAGCACAGCCCCAAGGACAATGGCTCTCAAGGTGGACAATTCATGCCTGAGGAATGCAACAGGAAACCTGCAACCAATCATGGCATAATGGCTGCCAGCATGTTGTTACCCCAGAGACCCAGGTAAGCAACTTGATACTGTGGGCTGACTATGATTTTGAGTGTCTCTGCACAGAAGTGAGGTTCAGCCTGGCACTCCCGTATCTAATCACTGGTAAGATTAACACAGCCAGAGGCCAGAATAAATTTAAACTCAATTATATTATAAATTTGAATAGACTCAACAGTTAACGACAAACAACAATCCCTGACACTTTGTGTCACAAAGCCAGCCCACACCCATGAAGAAATAGAAGACAGTACAGAAAACCCCAAAAGGTAAGAAACTTTACAATTGGTAGGTGGTACAATGGAGGAACCGGACAGGATTTGGGTAAGTTTCTCGGGACCTTCAACCCTACGGCTACTTATAGCCATTGGGGAGGAACACCGAGTGGTCCCTCAAAGATTCTAAGTGGTATTAGAATGGAACAATTCCGGAAAGGCCTGGGCCCTCACCACAGCAGTCCGAAATGTCCACAAATAGGAAAGGGGTATGCCTTCCATTCTTCCTTAAACACCACATTATCTTTTTTTGTCTATAAGCAAATGTTCTGCAAAGACACCTTTTTCTGTATCTATTTTCATTGTCTGCTCTTTCATTTGGTGTGGTAGACTTGTTTTAGTGTGACGTAATACAACTGTTACAGAAAAGTCAACCTTGGTACCACTGAGTACCTGCCCAGACCAAAGTAGCTTTCAGAGACATTTGTAATTCTCCCCTTTCTTCCCCTTGGATTTTCAAATAGGAACCTATGCTAAACTTGTTCCTCCAATTATATATCAAAATATATATAAGACAGAGTCTAACACTATGGAATAGCTGTTAAAAGGAAATTAAATATAATGTTTTGCTAATTATTATAAACTAAAATTCCTAATGTTCGTGTGAGCTAAGATTAGGTTATGTGAATGGAGTTTGCAAACATATAGTTTATATACACTGTATCCTCTTTTAAATAACTTTGTGTCACCTCAGCACAGAGTCCAGGCAGGTTTTATCATAAGTGACCCCAAGAGACCATCTAGTCCAGCTTGGGGAGGGTTTAGGAGAGGGCTATAAATGGAGGAAGTTGGCTACTGACAGTTTTGCAGTATTAATTTTTTTATTTGACTTCGTATTAAATAAACATTTAAAGTCATACACCTTGTTAACTATCCCTTGTTTTAGTATTCTTTCTTCCATAACATTAAAAATATATATATACAAGCTATTTGTTAATAATTTGGGTGCCACAATAACTTGGGCACCACACATATGAATAAATGCACATGACCTCAATGTTGGTGCACAAAACAGAACTTGCTGGGCTCATGGATGGAAAATCTTAGAAGGAACACTGAACATAGGCCATAGAACTTCCCTCAGAAACATTCTTAGAACAAATCTTGATTTTAAAAGTGTTAAAATACACCACAGCCCTTGGTTAAATTAGTCCAAAAATTCATTACCATCACTGTCACCTTTATATATTGTCTTACTTTGTCTAGCTTCAATTTCCATCCATTGAATCATGTCATATCTTTCTCTGCTAGACTGAATATTATTAATTATTTGTTCCCCATGCAGATACTTACAGAAAGTAGTCAAGTCACCCTTAACCTTCCATTTGTTAAACTAAATATATATTTGTATTGTGTTTTTTTTTGTAAGCCGCCTTGAATATTTTAAATAGAAAGGTGGGATAAAAATACTTAAATAAATAAAAATAGATAATAAATAGATTGAGCTCCTGAAGCCTATTACCAGGGCTTGACAAGTGGCGGTGAGCCCCGCTCACCAGCCGTGCAGTTTAGCATGCTGCGCATGCGCTGCAGCGCCATGCCGGGCTAAAATCTACTTGCCATGGGTGAGTTGATTGCCCTAATTGTCAAGCCCTGCCTATTACTATGAGGCAAATTTTCTAATTCTATAATCATTCCATTGGCTCTTCTCTGAACTAAAGTTATTATTGTTCTCTGTTTATTACTATTAAAACTTGTGTGGGGAGAAATATATCTTATTTTTTCCTAATCATACAATAATGTTGAGGACATTTATATGGGTAATCAGAATATCCAGAGCTATAATAATAAGAATTTTTAAAGTGATCCTGTAAGGTGATAAGCACCCTGCTGGCATTAATCCACCAAAGCACTTACAGTATGACTAGAAGTTAGTGCATGAATGTGAAATGATCAGAAAGATCCCCCCATCCAATCTGCTTTGAGGTAATCAATGTCCAAAGCCAATCTCCCACATTTAACATGAAAAATCTCTGTAATGAAGCACCTATGCATTACCAAATTAAAGCCATTTTCCAGAAAGTTTCTACCTTTTAGTCTCAATGGCCTAAACTTACTCAAAACAGGAATAATGATGTATAGTGAATTGCAGCTCTTTTAGAGGTATGCCATATGTCAATATATGAGAGAGACAATAAATGTCTCCTAAAGGACTAGTACATTTTCATCCTCTAGGGTTCATGCACTATTGGAAATTTTCATATCTTCTCCTCTCCACTATAATTAGAATAATTATGAATTATTCCCTCAGACGTAATTATGGAACTATTTTACAGTTTATTTGTAATAAACATGATAAATGGCATCATTCCCCATCTTCTCATATACTAAAACAGAGTAATGCTGCATTTTTCACCTAATAACAGAAGAACTCAGAAACTTCTCAGATAATTTCTTGGTTTATGGTCCATCCCATGATATATGATATTTAACTCTATAACTATATCTGCCTTTTTGAAAAGCAGCATGCTCGAAAGCCTGAAAGTTTTAAATTTTATAAATTATTTTTGTTCTTTTTAATAATGTTTAAACCAGGGTTCAGTAGCACTGAAGTGAAGAACATTAAGGCTGTGTTTACACTGGCAAGATATTGCAGAAAAGTAAGCGCTTTTGCGCAAAATCTTGCCACCTGTCTACACTGGCCGCGAGCATTTGCACAAGAACACTGACGTTCTAATGTACGAAATCAGTGCTTCTTGTGCAAACACTCTGACGCTCCCGCTCAGGGATAAGCCCTCTTGCACAAGTATTCTTGTGCAAGAGGTCAGTGTAGACAGGCAACGTTAATTTCTTGTGCAAGAAAGCCTGATGGCTAAAATGGCCATTGGAGCTTTCTTGCGCAAGAAAGCGTCTACACTGGCACGGATGCTTTTGCGCAAAAGATCATCCGTGCCAGTGTAGATGCTCTCTTGCGCAAATACTTTTAGCAGAAAAACTCTTCCGTTAAAAGTATTTGTGCAAAATCATGCCAGTGTAGACGTAGCCAAAGACATTTAAATAGAGAAGAATTACAGCTTTTCTGAAAGCACATAGGAAAAGCCCAATTCACCTAAAAAACACAGAAGGAGGAACAGCTTCACTGAAGTCTTTGCAGGCTGGGAAAGCAGAACCCAAACAGTGCCATGAGATATTTCTTCACAATTGTGAAGTTTCACAATAATGCAAATAAGTACAGTATACTTTTGCTAGACCCAAAGAAACATTGATGAGAGGTTTTCTGATGTGTTACGCCATGCCCAATCCCTGAACTAATTATATTCTTGGCCTTTGAGTCTTTCAAGGGCATCACAGACATAGTCTAATGTTGGCTCCTGGGGCATCATTCAATTTAGTGATGGACCTGGGAAGAGGTTATGCTATAAGAATATTCAGTAGCTTCCCTATTCTGCCTTCAACGTTAAATGCAAAACATGCATAACACAGCTGTAACATATTCTAGAACTTCCCAGTAAAAGCTGCCTTTTGCAAAGACATAATGTTCGAGTGAAAGCATGAGCAGTATACATTTTTATTTTCTCATAGATCTTATTCACCAGCTGCTCAGGGATATTTCTCAAAAACCCTGAGGCTAGGCTTTTTAGTGAAAACAAAAGCAACAAGTCCAACAAAATGACTGAGACAAGCACCTCTAAAAGCAAATTCTGCCTAAAGTACTAAATGCATCAAAATGTCTACTACTGTCACTATCAACATTATTACATATTACTTATACATATTAAAATAAGACCGAGATAAATTCATGGAAGATGGGTCTGTCTTTGGCTATTAGACAAGATGGTCATGGATGCAATTTTCTGCTCTGGATGTCCCTATGTCTCTGATTGCCAGATACTAAGACTAGCTAACAGGGGATGGATCACTTAGTAATTGTCATGTTCTGTTCCTTCCCTCTGAAGCATCTGGTATTAGCCACTGTCGGAAGTCTGAATAATGGCTTAGATGGCATATGGGTCTGACCCTTTATTGCTTTTCTCAAGTATTCTGTACAGACAAATGGGGGAGGTCCCAGAGAAATGGACAAAGGGGGAACAAAGGATCTATTGCACTAATAAAATACCAGCAAAAGAGGCAGAGGACAAACAGATACTTAGATATTTGATTTGTATTTATTCAATACTAAAATTATATCTAGCTGCAAAAACACTAACTTACTTGCCCAATTTTGTTGAAGTGGGCTGTGCCCACGAAAGCTCATGATACCATCTACATGTTTTGTTAGTCTATAAAGTGCTGCCAGACCATTTATTGTTTTTTAAGTTTATATCTGGGTTGGTAAGTCTGAGCAGACTCCATGATTTCATTCACTTTTATAAAATCACCTTAAGCAACACATCTTGGATGGTGTAAGTGGCTCATTCTGTAATGGCAACTTGCTGCTAAGTAGAGAGATTGGATCATGACAAAGTTTTGCTAACCAAAATAATAAATAACAGCTAACATGACTGCATCAAGTATAAATCATAGCAAACCAATTTAGTTTCCTTCTTCAACTGCATTACTGACAGTAGAGATGATCTGTCTTGATTTTAATAAGGGTTTTGAAACAGTCCCATGTGACATTCTCAAAAGCAAAGTTGGAAAATGGGGGCTAGCTGAAGTTATTATAAGGTGATTGTACGACTGATAAAAAGATACTAGTCCTCAATGGTTTTCTGTCTAACTGGGAGGGTGTATCTAGTGAGGCCCACACTGGTCACTCCTGGGTTTGGTACTATTAAAATTTTTAATTAATTCTTGGATAATGCTTAATTGTCCTCCGTGCCCAATGAAGGCAGGACAAGAAGTAATGGGTTTAAATTACAGCCAGTGGACTTAGGTTAAATATTAGGAAAATATTTTCTAGCAAAAGGACAGTTAAGCTCTGGAATAGGTTTCCAATGGAGGTTGTTGAATTGCCATCACTGGAGGTTTTTAAGTGGGTAAAGGGAAGGAGCAAGTCAGAGTAGTAGCAGTGGCAAGATGGTCAACTAGGCAAGGATTAAAAGTACCTGTGACAACTCGGACAGTTTTGAGAACTTTCAGGAGCCCATCTCTTGATTGTCAGGTTTGGTACTTATGATGGAGTAGGGATACTATTTATACTCTCAGTCACAGGCATGTGCAGCACATTTCATTAGGGTGTACACCCAAAGAATTTTTTAAAAATGTACTTTGCCCCCATTAGCCACACCCGTGACCCTGGTAACCACACTCCTGACCCCCATTGGCCACACCTCTGGAGGTAACACTCTCCGGGCAAGATGGACACATGACCAGAAGTAAAAGGTGTCATGTGACCCCCCCAAGGACTTTTCCCACCATCCTCCTACCAATAGGGATTAGTTTGCCCCCCCCCCCAAACTCCCCTGATGCAACTATCCTGCAGTTGCATTACCCCAATGTGTGTGATATTAACTTGGGGGCGGAGAGGCCGGGGGAAGTATTTCCTCTAAGAGTTTCCTCCCATGAGCAGAATGAATTTTGTGTTGTGCACCAGTACTGAGTTTGTGTGGCTTGTTTGGATGTGCCACGTTGGCACCCAAGTTATTAATAAATATCTCTCCTAAGACCTCCCTCTACACATCTGGCCTGTCTCTCTTCTCTGGTGCTGGTCCATCCCCTGCAGATGTCTGCCCTTCTGCTTCACCCCCAGAATCTCCTGGCACCTGCACCTTCCCTTACCCTTGCACCCTCCTGGTGCCTCCCCCTTCCCTCACTGCCCTTGCCCCCGTTGTCTTCACCTGGGCTGTGATGTCATGCCACACCCGAGCATCTCCCCTCTCACCTGTTGCACGGCATTTGAGCATGCCGCACATGCGCTCTCTCTGCCCCACAGTGCCTCGTAGATGGCCGTAGGGAATTTAAAGTGAGGGGCTGTGGCTCTATGTCACAAATCCCTCTCCTCCTCCAGCAGCTGCTATCTGGCCCGAGACATTAGGGTGTGCCTGGGCACACCCGGCACACCCCGCGTGCACACTTATGCTCTCAGTGAGTATGTGGTAGAAGTGCAGCCAAGAAGGAGTTTAATAATTGATTTGGGTGTGAGATATTGTTGTGTTGCATTGACTACATGATTAATTGATAAGGGAAGCCTCTCTGTCCCAGCTCACGGTGGGTCCAGGAGCTACCCCCACTGTGGCTCTGCAATTTAAAAGTGGTAGGATCCGCCCAGCTATTACTACATTTAAAATGCAGTGGGGGGTAGCTCCCAGACACAGTGCGAACCAGGACTGAGTTAGGCTTGCTTAGTCCTGGCTTTCGAGGGGGAGGGGGTCCCCAAAAGATGGGGCAGCCTCATTTAATATACTGTCAGGGTGTAAGGGAAAGAGACTGCAGCAAGATGTGGCATGTTGAGGATAGTTCAAGAATATAACAGTAAATTATTTCAGGAACAAACCATTTCTCCTTCCCAGCAGCAGCAGGTTTTGGACAATTATCCAACACTAGCAGACAAGGAAGAGGATTCACCTGAAAGACCAATAGAGGCAATGGATGTTTGTATAGGTATCTTGTCACTGAAGAAATGAATTTCTGGGGGGCTAACAATTTGACAGCAAAATTTGATCAGAAGTTTATGGATCCCTTCTCAGTGATGCTCTTGTGCCATCAATGATACCTTAATTTGGATCTTCCTTTCATGAAGGTTCCCCCCCCCCCGCCCCCACCCACCTTCAGGCTATGTTTACAATGCTGGGGGGGGGGGGTTCAGAAAAATGATTATTTTTTTGTAAGCGGCGTTTCCAACATTTGGCCCATCTACACGGGGCCAAATGTCAGAAAACCCTCTTCTTTCGGAAGAACTCCATAGTGTAGACATAGCCTTAGAAAAAGAGGATTTGGAAGATATTCCTCTTTTGAACAGAAATTACAACATTTTAACATCCACTCTACCCAAGAGTTTGGGGAAGGAAGCAGGGAAATTACAACTCAGTCAGTATAATGCAGTTGCACAGCACACAGAGACAGTTTGTATAATTTATGAGAAGTGATTAAAATTGGCCTGCAGAGAGAATAGCAGGGTTACCTTTCCTACTGATTCTTAACATTCTATTAGCTTTTTTGGACTGCCGCTTCACATTAAGCAGCAGTTTTCAGAGAACTACCAACAATACGGTAACTCCAAGACAACAATTTAGAGCCCATTGGTTTGTATGTATAGTCAGGTTTATGTTTTCCAGTAGTCATTACATTGCATTTATCAACTCTGAAATCTGTCATTTTGTGCTATCCCTTGTAATTCTTTACAGTCTACTTTGGACTAAACTATCTTGAGAAATTTTGTAGCATCTGTAAACTTTGCCACTTTGTGAATATGTTGAACAGCACTGGTCCCTGCCCAGGTCCCTGGTGGGCAGCATTATAGCTCCATTCTGAAAACTGACTATTTATTCCTACCTTTAGTTTTCTGTATTTTACCTAGTAACTGATCCATGCACAGACCTTCCTTCCTATCCCAGGACTGCTTAGTTTGCTTGAGAACCTTGTCAAAGCCTTTCTGAAAATCCAAGTACAGTAGGATGGTTCAGCAGAATGGTGGGCCAATGATATTGGTTTGATCTTCTAGTTTTCAGGAGAAAAGTATCTGGATGGGAGGGGTTGGATTATTTTTTTCTTGCATCTGAAATTCATTCTGACTGTGACTGTAATTTCTGGTTTTCTATTTAGAAGTTTTTATTTCAGTAAAAATGAACAGAAAGAGTGCAGACAGCAGAATTTCAGATATAAACCAGCTGTAAAGAAAGAAAAACAGTAAACAGCCTAGCAAGGTGAAGGGAAAATATTTAAGGCTAGCTATGAAGTTACATAATACATAGACTTGAAAACTGAATACATATCTATTGGGTTTCATGACTAAAATGGTTTAAATTAAGGTAGTTTCACTGAATAAATGCTATTAAACTTTTATGAATTCTGCCTCTGAAAATATTTTAAGGTGGGAGAAAAAATAAGTAATCCTGTGAGAATAGCATTTACATTGCTGTAATTAAATGCAATCATAAAGTTGGAAATTATGCATGGAGAGGTTGAGAGCTGATTTAATACTCAGGGCAGTGAGCATAGAATGTAAATTATGAATTAAGGGTGTTTGCTGCGATAACTTACTGGAAGAAATGAGGTAAAAGGTATAATAGAATGGAGGGATGGGAATAAAGTTGACAGCAGAAAGTTTGGAAAGGGGAAGAAAAGTAAGAAAAGAAAGTAAATGAGGTGACTTGAAGAAAGAGGAAAAACAGCAGAAAGAGGAAAGCGAAGCAGTGGAAAAGGGAAGGAAAGAAGGACTGGGAAGTGGAAGTTGGGCAAGAAACTAAGGCAGCAAGGGTATGTCTACACTACCCCCCTAGTTCGAACTAGGTGTAGACATACCCCTAGATACTTATGTACACACCTAAATATAAGCATATGTGGGAGTGGTGAGCGGGCCGGGAGAACACAGAAGAAGGGCCCCCAACAAGATTGGGGGGGAACCTCAAACCTTCCCAACTCCCATGATACAGATGAACAGGAGAGAGGCATGGAAACTCTCTGATGGATAGAGTGAGTGAGATGCCCTACAACTCCCACCATAGCCCTTCTGCTGTAGCTGCCCACATCTTGCTTTCCTCTTAACATTGCTGCAAGAACTTCTGTGTTTAAAATTATATTAACTATGCAAACAACTCATTAGAATTTTTTCTGATTTATACTAACATGTCTGTGGAGAGATTCCGGCTCAGAAGTGTGATGGGAGATGCATGAAAACACAAAGTCCTATTGTTTTGGTTCAGATTTAGGGCAAATAATGTCTCCATCTCAGTGGCAGTAAACAATCTTTGGCAAAGGAAAATAATGCATCAGAGTAGAGTAGCACCTGATTTAGAGGAATATAAGGTGGATACACACTTCCTGTGAGATGCAGGGGCTTGCTTTGCAATGGCTCACTATACACCATGAGGGCAGGTGCAGGAGGTGTGTGCACAAATTCCTGATTCATTTGCATATGCATATGACTAGGTAGGTATCTAGCTAACCATGTAAGTGGGCAGGCAGATGATTTGGGTGTTCACTTTTAGGCTATGTCTAGGCTGCAGAGTTTTTCCAGGATACCAGAGGAAATGCATCCAGGGAATGCGTCCGCTTTTTCAGAAGAGTTTCTGAAAAAGCGGGTGCATTCTTTCGGCATCCCTCTATTCCTCATTTTATGAGGAATAAGGGATGTTCTGAAAGAGGAGGTTTTTCTGATATTTGGTCCCGTGTAGATGGGTCAATGTCAGAAAAGCCTATTCCGAAGAAACAAGCAGAAAAAGATATTAAAATTGCAGTTCACAGTTTGCGTATCTTTTTCCGAAAACCCCCCTGGCAGTGTAGACATAGCCTTTGAAGGATGTGCACAAAGTAAGGCTGCATATACATTCATGGCAATGTGTGCCCACAGATTTATAGAAAAAACAATGCCCAAGAAACTAAGATAGATTAATGGGCTAAAAGCTATGAGCTTTGTCCATTGAACAGGTGCAGCACAGGAAATGACAGTGCAAGATTCCTTATACAGAATCTTTGTGCAGAAACAACAACTTGGGCTCTGGACATGTAAATAATTCATTCTCTGTATTCCTTCATTCCTTGGATTCTGAGCCAAAAAGAGCTAATCATGTTGGTGGATTCAGTGAAGTGGAGTCCTGTCAAATAGGAAATACATTGAAATCAACCCATTTTACATATGATATCCAACAGCCATCCGATGGTAATAACTTTCTGTCACTACCCAGGTTTAGTGGATTCACACCAGTAAGTTAGAGGAGAAGAGCTCTATACCCCATTATCAGTCCCCTGAGCAACTCGGTCTACCACTTTTAAATTGTTTTCAAGATGAGTTTTGGCTTCATAGCAAATTTCACAAGTTTTCGCCTGCTCTGAGCAGTATTGATTTATGGCACTGGATATTCAATTCTTTACTTGTGAGTGAGAAGCTGAATTTCCATAAATAAAAGGGGTTACTGAAATATTGAAATAGTTGGCTGTCTGAAAAAATGCTTGCAACTTATTTTTCTTTATAAAATAACAAAATCTTTGCTTGGCTTGCATTATTAGTGGAATGAAGAGACTCTGTAACCATGTGAAATGGGGTTTCAGAAAAGATTTTAAGTGCCAATTACTTTAAAATAACTTGGCTTTGCTTTCAATGTGGAGATATCAATAACAGACAGTATGTTTTCTAAATGTTATTGTTATTGAAGACAATGATACTGAGGTAATGCAGCTACAGTGGCACCTTTCTGCTGTTTTGTTCAGCTATAAAAAGCAGCAGGGGCATCAAGTATTGAAGAGCACCTCAGACATCCTTCTGCATGTCTGTATATTTGCTCAAGGTCTGCAACATTGTAAATGCTATTGGGATTTCACTCAGGTAAAAGCCTTCACTGCATTCATGTAGGTCAAATTTTGGGGCAGCTTTTTACTAAGTAGTCCTAAGGGATTACTGGTATATAGAAACACTAGAGGGGACAAGTCCAGGTTTTTGAGTTTTTTAATGCAGACATCTCATCATTTTTCCACTCCTCCGGGACATCTTAAAATGAGCTTTCTGAGGATGGGAGTGGGGATATCAGTGAAGCAAAGTTTTAGGGACTTTGTTTAATGTCCTTAAGCCTTTCTAAAACATAACAATAATGTAAGTAGCCACATTGTCATCTTCTGAGGACATCTGTAAGATCAAGTTGCTTTAAGGTATCATCTCTTCATAGAAGGTTTTGCCATGATATTAATTTAACAGACTTTTCAGGAACTTTGCTCCCAAAGTCCTCTTTTGAAATCTTAAAAGCTCTCTACAACTCAAATCAAATTTAAAGAAATAGGCAGACTCTGATTTTAGAGGTAACGGTTTATTTGGGTGAGTTATATGTAATCATGTGCCTTCCATGAGAATTTTAGAATTTTCCAGGTTGCCAAATGAATGAATGCTTAGAATAGCAGGTCTGTACATGTGCATGTGCATGTGCATACATGGACAATTTAAAAAATAGATTTAAACAAGAGGAGATGCTATATAATATATAAACCCACAATAAGAAATGTATTAATTCAAAGTTAAGGTTTTGAGCAAAGATCAGCATATAGCATGATGAGCAAGTTAAAAACATACATAAATATACAAGTTACAAACACAAGTAACTCAGGTTCAAGATGTACTTCCACAAAAAGACAAATTCACACTCAAATAACAACTGCATACATAGCTCTTCTCCATTATATTGGTAATCTTCTAGTATTCACAGAAAGAAGAAAGAAAGCATTTTATTGTATAGCTAAAGTGTATTTTCTTTGAAGTTGTAAAAGTGAATTCATTTGGATATTTTTAATTGTGATAACTCAATAAAGAAATGCTGTAATGTATCATCTATTAAAACAGGATCCATCAGTATCCTTTGAACATCAAACTCTTTAAAACACAGCAAAACATTTGTCTTTTTAAAAAATGGTTTCAGTTATGACTACTATAACAATATAAATCTTGCTTTTAGGATTATTGAATGAAAATTGAATGTGTAATGGTAAGCATTGGGAACTAATAGCGTCCCATCCTCCAGCAGCATTTCAAACTCTATCTACTTTTGATGATGACTGTGCTGTGTAAAAATGTGGGTACAAATGTGAGGCTTTGTTTCTGACACTTCTGCTGCTGTGTGATCTATAGCACACGGTGGTTGTGCAACTAGTGAAGACTCCATGTCTAGATGGAAGAGTAAGGATTGTATAGTAATAGACTGCTAAACTGGTTTGTTTCCTTTGCATTGGATATGGCAGAATGGATAGTCAGCTGTCATCAGTTGCTCTATGATGATTTACACTACCTGAGGATCTAACTTGTTTTGTGCAACTGATGCACAGTGTATAGTGTTTTATACTTAGATATATTGCACACATAAGTCTGTCCTCAATCTACAAATGGATAATGTGAAATTATCATTACAAATTTTTCACAATTATATCCTATCAGGTATTGTGTGCTTAGTTTACAGTGTAAAATCTTAATTTTTGTAATACATCAGCCTAACCTACTCAGCCGGAGACCTGAAGCTCACATTGTTTTCTGTTTCTTACATCAACACTTCTGCAATCATAATTTAACTGAAAGTTTCTTGGTTGATTCACAGGACAGTCTAGACTCCAGTTCACCTGGTCAGACTAGACTCCAATTTACCTTTGTTGTCTCTCCAATACTAAGACAAGTGGCCATTTTGGGTATGTCTACAAAGTAAAGTTATTTTGGAATAATGACCGCTATTCTGAAATAGCTTCACAAGCAGCTACACAGCCAAACCTCTGTTTCAGTCCCCGTAGTCCCTTGAGCATAGCTGGAGGAGAAGTGAGTGGCTGTTTGAAGGGAGGCTCTACAGTGACTGTTACTGGCTGTGAGAAGAATGGCAACATCTATTCACAGTTTACTCACAATGTGAGATTCAATCCAAGTGGTTAGGGTATGTGACATGTCTTCCACGTGTGAGACTGTCACACATTGCATGACACTGGGATCCCTTGCCATCCAGGGATCTTCATAAAAGTTTGTAGCCGTGTTAGTCTGGTGTAGCTGAAACAAATATTTGATCTGAGGAAGTGGATCTGGCCCACGAAAGCTCATCATCTAATAAACCATCTTAAAGATGCGGACGCATTGGAGAGGGTCCAGCGGAGGGCAACCAAAATGATTAGGGGGCTGGAGCTTATGACTTATGAGGAGAGGCTGAGGGAGTTGGGTCTGTTTAGTCTGCAGAAGCGAAGAGTGAGGGGGGATTTGATAGCAGCCCTCAACTTCCTGAAGGGAGGTTCCAAAGAGGATGGAGAAAGGCTGTTCTCAGTAGTGACAGACGGCAGAACAAGGAGCAATGGTCTCAAGTTGTGGTGGGAGAGGTCCAGGTTGGATATTAGGAAAAACTATTTCACTAGGAGGGTGGTGAAGCACTGGAATGTGTTACCTAGGGAAGTAGTGGAGTCTCCATCCCTAGAGGTGTTTAAGTCTCGGCTTGACAAAGCTCTGGCCGGGTTGATTTAGATGGGATTGGTCCTGTCTAGAGCAGGGGGCTGGACTTGATAACCTTCTGAGATCTCTTCCAGTTCTATGATTCTATGATAAGGGGATGGGTTGATGAGAGAATATGATCTTGGTAACTAATTGACCATTCATTTTCAGTGGGAAATATGTCAATGGAGGGATGATAGGAGTTACTATAGAGAATTTCTGGGTGTCTGGCTGGTGAGTCTTGCCCACATGCTCAGGGTTTAGCTGATTGCCATATTTGGGGTCGGGAAGGAATTTTCCACCAGGGTAGATTGGCAGAGACCCTGGAGGTTTTTCGCCTTCCTCTGTAGCATGGGGCACAGATCACAGCTGGAGGACTCTCTGCATCTTGTGACCTTCAAAGTATTTGAAGGAGATATAGGTGAGAGGATTATTCTAAGAGGGGTGGGTGAGATTCTGTTTCCTGCACTGTGCAGGGGGTCAGACTAGATGATCATAATGTTCCCTTCTGACCTTAAAGTCTATGAATCTACGAATCTTGTTAGTCTTTAAAGTGCTACATAGTCCTGTATTTCCTTAAGGCAACAGACTGACTACTTCTAGGCTTGTAATCAAGACACAATACCAGAAGCCACCTCAATCATGAAGTTCCATGGCATGAACCCATGAGGGAAAAAAAGCTTTTGTAGGCAAAGGGTTGACAATGAATCCCTATGTGATTGTCCACCCTCTAAATCAAATCACATTTCTGGAAGAGGAGTATGCCAAGAGACCAAGGTTATAAAATATACTTGCAAATAGAGATCCAGCAACATCTTATGAGGTGTTACACTTCAAGCTCTGGTTTTCTGATGTTGTCAGAAGCTTTTCAGTTCAGCACAGCAGCAATCCAATTTAAATGGCCATCAGAGCAGAGCTGAACTGCATTAAATGGTTCCCATTAACGTCATATTTAATTTAGTAGTTTAGTGTTGAAGATGTTCATCACTATCCTTTGCTAAATTCTGATCTTGTGGCCAACAAGTTTTATAAATTATATTTACATCTGAGGCAAGATAAACATTAAATAGTTCGCATTTCCCAGCAACTGGTTTTTAGTCTGTTCTTCCTTTATTTTATATATTTTTTAAACTGATGCAGCTGGAGGACAGCTTTGCCTTGGCTACTGATGTAGAACACCCGAGGAAATCTTTATGGGAAGAAAACCACAAGAAGTCAGATAACACCTTAAGAGTTTTTTTGTTTGTTTGTTCTCTCACTCTTTTTACTTTGTTGCACAGGTCAATCCAGTCTTTTCCTACTTTGTAGATCCCCTGAGTTGACTGGGACTTTTCATTGACATAGAGATCTGACTGCCCTTCACTAAAATCAAGGAGACTAGCATTAGAAGT
Source organism: Pelodiscus sinensis (assembly GCF_049634645.1). Classification (NCBI taxonomy): domain Eukaryota; kingdom Metazoa; phylum Chordata; order Testudines; family Trionychidae; genus Pelodiscus; species Pelodiscus sinensis. Next base: position 94,405,501 of record NC_134713.1, on the reverse strand, counting down.
CCTGTGAAGGTAATTCTTCCTCTACTCAGGGGCATGTGAAGTACAGATAGAAGATCTCACCTATGGGCACTGTGCAGCTGAAATGTAAATGAGGAGCTCAACTTTTATCTTCTTAAACATAAAAAGAAGTAAAAGTGCTAGCACTGTTCCTTTTGAAGACAGCCCATGTGAACCAATTGCTAGGCTTGAAAGGAACAAGTCAGCTTCGGTACTCCTGCTTCTCATGATGAGTAATGCAAAATTCAACCCGGCATGAGAAAGTCAGACCCATCATTGAGAAAGTCGAGATTCTTGGCCTTGGGGAAGCATCCCACAGTGACTCACTCTGACTAGAATTTGAACCTCTACTGCTCTCTGGGTGAACATGAAAAGCCCCAGGAAAGTTTGAATTTCATTTCCCGGGTGTCCAGTGTTGTGAGTACACTTCAGAGCAAGCAGCACATGTAGCCATGACTTCCACTACTTCAAGTTCCATCGGTGCCAGTTTCCAGGGGCACAAAAGAGCACCAGCATGGAGAGTGCAGATCTTGGACCTCATGGAGGCATGCAGGGAGGAATCCATTCCCCCTGAGCTCCGAAACTGCAGAAGAAACACCAGTATCTATGTGAAGATAGTAAAGTGACCAATGGAGAGAGGATACTCCAGGGGCTCCCAGCAGTGCTGTGTTAAAATAAAGGAGATGATGCAGTCCTCTGACAAAACTAAGGAGGCAAATGGATAGTCTGGTGCATTACAGCAAACATGTCGCTTCTACAAACCAGCTGCATATGATCTTGGGGGGGACCCGACCAGCTTCACAAGCCTGACCATGGAGTCTGCCCAAGATACTCAGGGCAGCAGCGTGGACAGTGGGGAGGAGAAGGGCCAGCTGACGAGTGGCGAAAGCCAAGAACTTTTCATCACTTTGGAGACAATCCTCTCCTCCCAGGGAATCTCGCAGTCGGGTACTTCTGGTGTGTTCCTAATTTTTTTTCTTGCTATAAGTGGATTAAGGCAATTGAGTGTTGTATGTGGTATATTCTATGCATACACAAAATGGAGGGGCCCAGAACAGCTTGTTCACGTGTCTGGAGATGGAGCATGAATCCTCCCTGAATATCTCCATGAAGCTCTCATATAGGAACTCTTTGATTCTTCTCACAAAGTTTCTGGGGAGGTCTGCCTTATTCCATTCTCCACAGTAGGACACCTTCCCATGCCAAGCCAGCAGTAAGTGGTCTGTCAGTACTTGGTGTCATTGCAGCACAAAGCATTGCTGCATAAGGCCCAGGTTTCAGGCCACACTCAGTCAGCATCAGCACCCTATCACTCTGTGTAATTTGGAGAAGACTGATATCTTGCATGGCAATCTGGATGAAGGAGGAGGGGAAGCTATTAACTGCTGCCTCTGCTGCTAGCAGGGCTTCAGCCTCTGACACCTCTTCCCTCCCTCCTGCTCTCCTGCTCATAAGTTCCTTCTTCTCCCAGGAGGCAGGGTGTAGCAGGAACAGAGGAGGGAAGCTGCGTGAACCACTGCCCTGCCCCTGCCATCCCCACCTGCAGTGTTCTGCCCTGGCAAGCCCCTTGCCATGCCTGCCTCCAAACCACATGAGTCCAGATGTTCCCTTGAGAACTTTGTTGCTTACCTGCTGTACACTGGCCACTCTAAACATGGTTTTGGCCTTGCACAGAACACATCTTCATTATCTTTAGAGAGACCTTCACTGTATGTTAACAGATTAGGTTTTAGGCTCCACAATGTATCTCCTGTAATGTGTACCCTTGTAACTTTTCATTACAGTAGGGTCAGCAAGGAGCTTGCTGCATACTCCCCTGGCTCCAGCAGCTGTCCAGCTTGCACAAATCTGCGGGTGAAAATGGACAAAGGAAGACATGTTTAAGGAACAAACTGAGTGGAGGCATATGTTTCCTGAGGAGATGCAAATGGTGTGGTAGGAGAGGATAGCAGAGTGATAGGAGAGGAGACTGCGCAGGGAGCAGCACGCGAAGAAACAGGAGAATGTCTTTTCATCCCTGCTGCCTGTGATGGAGCTCCTGGCAGAGAGGAACCCTCCCTACCCCATGTAGAACAACTTTCCCTTCTCACCCAGTTCCATAGTTTCTACCCCCCAAAACAGTCAGGGGGTATTCAAGGGCAGCCTCACACTCAGACTCTAAGGTCTCGGAAGGCAAAAGGCTGCCCTCACATTTCTGATACCCCTCCCCATTTCAGGTCCCACCATGGACTTATTTTCTTTCCCTGCTGTCTTCCCTAAATAAAAACACATGATCTCTGAACAACAGTCTCTTTATTGCTTGTATTTCAGGGCTGGGGTGAGAGATTACATGCAAACATACAATGCAGGGGAACCTCATTGAGAGCAACATGCATGACTCTCAAAACTGGCCATTCATAAAACTTCCTTTCAAAGCCTTTCTGATTTGCACTGTCCCGTGCTGTGCTCTCCTTATCACCCTGGTTGGCTGCTCAAAATCTCTGGCTAGGAGTTCTGCCTCAGCCCTCCATTCTCCTGATGCTTCATTTGCAGTTCCCTACATGCTCTATGACAGAGCAGACAAATGTAGTTAAATGTTGAACCAACATAAAGCAAATGTTTAGATTCAGGACTATCACAACATTTTATTTTGATAGAACAAGTTGAAATAAAACATTGTGTTATTTCCAAATCAAAATTATGCTGAAGTTTTCATTCTGTAAAAAGTTGAGATGTTTCAGCTTTTCATCAGTATAAAAACAAATGTCAACTGTCAAAATTTCCCAGGGGCCAGAAATTCTGACTTTTGATCAGCTTTACTTTTGAGCTGGACTTCTGAGCGCTCTCTGTTTTCGAGAGAGGACTATGGATAGGAGGGAAAGAGCTATTTCAGTGAAGTTGGGGATAACATTTCTCACTGTAGCCATTTGGGCACTCAGGGTTAGTGAGGATCCAGTTCAAAAACCTCTTATGTGATGGTTTCCATCAATGGTGATGTTACTGCAAAGCCAAGTTCCCCAGACTCTTTCTCACTACATCTTCTGTTGAGTCCTGCATTCCCAGGACAGAAGGCACCATTGCAGTCATCTAGTCTGACCTCCCATAGGACACAGGCTAAGTTCCTTCCAGGGTACACACCTGCACAGCTGCACACACAGAATTCTAAGCCCACCCACCTCCTCACAGAGCCACATAGCAACACCCACTTTCCTGCTGGACCTGGAAAGTGAGTGGTATAGCTGCTTCGGCGGCCAGGGCCACGTGGAAGGAGGCTGCTCTGGTGGCTAGGGTTGGGGCTGGGGCCACATGGTAGGGGCCTCCTGGCAAGCAGCTGTTCTGGCTGCTCCAGTGGCCGGGGACTCATGGCAGGTGGCTGTTCCGACGGCTGGGAATGGGGCCTCATGGCGGGTGGCTTCTCTAGAGGCAAATAGGGAACAGGGCTACATATCAGGTGGCTGCTCTGGCAGCCAAGGTTGGGTGCTCTCATGGCCTGACAGCTGCTCTGGTTCCTCTGGCAGCCAAGGTCACGTTGGGGGCAGCTGCTCCCACAGCTGGGGAAGGGGCTACGTTGGGGGGAGGTGACATCTTTGACAGACGGGGATGGGGGCCACGTGATGGGTAGTCACACTGGTGTCCAGAGCTGCTTAATGGGAGACTGCTCTGGTTCCTCAGAGAAGCCAGGCCACGTTGGGGGGCAGCTGCTCCAGGTCTTCCAGCAACCGGGGCTACACTGGGGGGTAGCCCTAGTATTTTAAGTATAGGTAGAAGTGTGAAGAAACAACCATACTGTTGGATGATTATGATTCAAGATTCAACTTTTGCACACTTTAGATCTGTAATGCCCAAGATCTCTAGTTCATCTTAATAAATTCTATGTTGGTAAGTGGAAGTTTCTCTTTGCATATCTTATCCCTTTCTTCTGCCATTTCACCTTACTTATTTAACTCTTATGCCTATAAAACTTGTGTAGCCATTAGTGAAAAATAGCTGCAAACTAACGTAACCTTTTGCTGTAAATGCTTTATTAATACAACAATATATGTCCATAATATTTTGAATACCCTCTAGCCATAGTTACACTACTATACTGAGGAAAGGAGAAAAAAGCAAGTTGAACTATGCTACTCAGAATCAAATAATTTCAGTGCCTGTTTTTAAAATTAAAAAAATAATTACGATAATATTAAATTAAATATTCTCCATGGGGGAGGGGGCAGAGACGAGGAAGCAACCATTTCTTTCAATCACAGAGAACTTTATAAAGGAAATGCCAATCAAGAAATCACACAAATGGAATCTCCATAAAAGAGCATAGGTTTTGTCTAACAGCAAGCCTGTTATCTGAACATAAAAAGGCCCTTCGTAGTAGAAGAGAATCTGCTCCATTTAAAGGTTCAGTGTATACTGTGATGTAACTTAGGTGGGGACCACCTGGCAGAGACTCTGGGAAGTCACCATGTGGTCCTGGCCCCAGCTCCAATCCTGAGGAAGGACTAGAGCTGAGGCTAAGGCCGCATGGTGGCTGCTTCTGAAGTGGGCTGCAGGGCAGCTGCTGGAGCCTGGGCTGTGGTACAGCTTCTCCTTGGACTGTGATTCCTTGGACTGAGTGCAGCTGTCCCCGCTTGCTTGCATGCTAACGTAGGACTGTAATGCATTCTAAGACACCTCGTCACTGTGACTTCCTGCAGGTAGGATGTGTACATACAGCCAAAGAACACAAAGCTGTGTGGGGAGGGGAGAAAAGGGTGAGACCAAAGACCCAAGACTGTTGTTAATCAGACTACTAGTGCGTGTGCAGCAGTAACACACGCCTTCTTTGCTGAGATGCTTTTCTGTCATGAATGTTTCCAAGACAGAAATGGAATAAAGAAATCATGGGGGAGGGAGGGAGTTTATATGTGTGCAGTGCTGCCCCTTGCTGGAAGGGACTGGGATAGTATGACGTGGTCATAGGGCACAGGACCTGGTTCTGTTGAATCCATGCTGGAGAATGAATAGATGTGGTAATTGATGCCATGCTAGTCACAGAACATTGTGCTATGGGCACTGCTGGAGCTCCACAACAAGGGACCAGAGCCCCATGATGCCCAACACTACAGGCCCAGAACAAAAAGCCAGCCCCGGCCCAAAGAATTGCGTATCAAAATATTCCCATGTCCCTAATCCTTCCACAGGGAAATGGGCACTGATCAAAAGGATGGGCCAGTCTTTAGGGTGCTGCCATGGGACTTTGCAGACAATGGTATGGGGGTGAGTCATTTAACCTCCCTGTGCCTCAGTTTCCCCTCTGTACAGTTGTGAGGCCATATGCATTAGTGACTTGTGAGGTGGTCAGATATTGGAGAGAAGGAGGGTGATTGTGAGTTCCTTGGTAGGAAGAATGCATGTGTCCCAGTGAGGCTGGGGGGGGGGGGGGGGACACTATTAACACAGGCCTTGTAAACCTGAGCTCTGATGCCTTCAGGAAAGAGTCACACTTACCTCTGTTGATGCAGCTTCTCCCTCACCTGGCTATGGGTCTCTTTCTGTAGATGAATAGTATTATAATGTTTTATAGAAACTTTGTATTAGTCATTTTATAATGTCTCATAGAAACTTTGTATTGTAATGTCTTATGGAAACTGTATAGGCTTCATAATGTCTTATAGAAACTTTGTATTAGGTCTTTTCATAATATAGACACTTTGTATTAAAACTTTTTATATTGCTATGGTTCTTAGGAATAATCAAGGTAAAGAGAACGATGGTCTCCAACATTTTTACATCCAAGATCACGTTTTAAATGTCAGGGCAAGCCAGAATCTACCCCATCCCTTTGCTGAGACCCCACTCCTTCCTTGAAGCCCTGCCCTCTCCAAACCTTTCCACAGACTACCTGTTGCTAATGAAAACTCACCATTAATTACATAAAGTAGCCCAATGTCTGAGACTCTGTAACACTGTAACATTTTCTCTTGCCTCTGGGCAGCACTGTTGCCTCTGAGCGGCGTATATTATCATCATATATTATATATATATAAAAGCCCAACGTCTGTGGCTCCGTAATGCTGACTTTGTAACTCTGTAACAACATTTTCTGTTGCCTCTGAGTGGAGCTGTTGCCTCTGTAATGTCCTTTGCCTCCCGCTGTGGCATTCGGCTGACTTCTGCACCGCTCAGCTGGGCCGCCGCACAGGAGCAAGTGGCGCAAACGGCCATTTGGGCTTCACAGTCCCCATGCAGCATGGCCATTTGCATCGCTTGCTCCCACATGGCGGCCTGGCTGAGCAGCACAGAAGTCAGCCAAGCACCATGGCAGGAGGTGAAGGGGGGCGGGGCAGTGACGTACACAGCCAGAGGGCGGGGCCTGGAAGAGCGTGCGTCGCTGATGTCAGGAAAGGGCACCAGATTCAAAAGGAGGAAAGTGGAGGAGACCGAGAGGAGGAGGAGGAGAGTGGAGAGAGAGAAAGAGAGAGATGCAGGAGGAGGAGGAGAAGAGATATAGAGAGTGGGAGGGGGAGAAGAGAGAGACAGAGAGAGAGGCAGGAGGAGGATGAGAGCTGAGAAGGGGGGGGAAGCAGGAGGAGGAGGAGGAAGAGAGAGAGAGATGGAGCGAGAGACCGGAGGCTCAGGAGAAAAGACAGAGATAGAAAGGGAATAGGATGTGTAGGAGAGACCTGAAAATCCTGTTTTAAGATGGGCTAATTGGCTAGTTAATTACATAATTACACCCAAGCCATTTTGCTAGTGCTGCAGCTGGGGAGAATGGTTTAATTTAAATTATTAAACAGATTAAGCATTTTAACTTTCTCATGTTAGTTGATCAAACTTCATTTTAAATAAAGTAAAACACGTCCAACAGAAAAGGTTTCAATGTTTTCTTTATTTATGGCAGAAGTGGGAAACCTTTTTTGAGTCAGGGGCTACTAACCCACAGAAAAATCAGTTGAGGACAACACAAGTGAAAAGCAAAAAAACTCCTCCAAACCCCTCCAACTCTCACTAATGTGGCCCCCAACTGAGACACCTCACTCTTCTGGCACTCCAGCCCCGACAGGATGAGGGGAAGGGGCAGGGAGGACTGAGGTTCAGGGCTTCCCGTAGGCCAGATTTACTTTTCTGGGGTTCCAGAGTTAGTGGGTTTTGTGGACCCCCTTAGGCTCTGGGGTGGGAACAAAAATGTGGGGCTCAGTGTGTGGGATAGGATTGCCAGCAAGTGGGAAAGATTCAGTATCTGGATGGGAAGGGGGGGTGCAGGGTCTGGAAGAGAGTTTAGTGGCAGGAGAGGGTGTGAGGTGGGGGTACGAGAGGGAGTTTGGGGTAGGAGGGGGTTGGGGCAGTAACACAGAAAAGGTGAAAGGGTGATAATGCAGCCAAATAGCTAGTTGGGGAAGGAAGATAAAAAGTGGGGAGTAAATGAAAGAGCAGCTTCTGCAAAATAAAATGGAATCCCCCTGTCTCACATCTTTCTTCTGCTCCATCCTCGCTCCCCTCAGCCCCATGATTCTCCCCAGCCCAGCCTGATCCCCTCATCGTCCCATGCCCCTCAGTGCACCCTCTGTCCCCTTCCATACTGCCCCCACATCCCTGTGCTCCCAGCACACTCACTGGCAGGATAGCAGTGCTGGGACTTGCAACCTACAGGGAGGGGGAGGGGGCAGAGTCTCTTCCTTGCCCAGTCCAGCCCTTTGCCTGCAGGCAGTGGCTTCAGATTGGGACAGGCAGAGTCCAGGGCCACTGTCACTGTCACTGGAGGAGGTGGCTCTCAGACCCTGCACACAGCCCACTGGGAACAGTGCATCATAGCCCTGTTCCCAGTGTGTCATGTGTGCCAGCTGCCCAGCCCCCTCCTGGAGCAGGAGGCAAGAGGGAAGATGTACCATGCACTTCTTCTCCCAGCCCAGCCAGAAAGTTAACAAAGGGGGGCAGCCACCTGGGCAACTACCCCTCTTTGATCCAGCCCAGCTGGAGCGTGGCACAGCTTCACGGTCCACAGTTTTCAATCTGCTGAGGCTGTGCCACGCTCCAGCTGGGCTGGATCAAAGCAGGGCAACCGCCCGGCCAGCTGGCCTTGGCGATCGACCCCTAGGGGTGCCACGATCCATGTTGAAGACCACTGTACTAGGGTGTGTCTAGACTACATGCCTCCGTCGACGGAGGCATGTAGATTAGCCAGATCGGCAGAGGGAAATGAAGCCGCGATTAAAATAATCGCGGCTTCATTTAAATTTAAATGGCTGCCCCGCTCTGCCGATCAGCTGTTTGTCGGCAGATCAGGGCTGTCTGGACGCGACGCGCCGCAAAGAAGCCTTTCTTGATCGGCACAGGTAAACCTGGTTTCACGAGGCATACCTGTGCCGATCAAGAAAGGCTTGAATTAAGGAAATTAAGGGAAGTAACAAATTGGTAACTAAGCAATGACAAGATGGCGTGTGTGTGTGTGTGTGTGTGTGTGTGAGTGCATGAGCACAGTATATTATGTGTATATAATACAATAATTCTATGTTACCAATAAATGTGGCATTTTGCCTTACCACCTGAAGAAGATCCGTGCAATTCTTTAAGTACAACATTTCCATGGGCTCCTCACATTGGACCCAGCCAGCCCCCTGGGTCTACCTCATGCCGTGTCCCCCATCTGCTCCCTATTGGCCCAGGGAAGGGGAGAGGGGCAGAAAATAGCCATATCACAGTGTTAATTATCCCTTGTTTTAGTATTTTTTTCTTCCATAATATATGTATCTAAGATATGTGTTAGTAATTGGTGGGGGCCACGGTGGCACACATCTGAACTAGTGCACATGACCTCAATATTGGTGCACAAGACAAAACTCACTCTGCTCATGGATGGATAATCTTAGCAGGAACACTGACTTACTTCGGGTGCATGCCTGTGTGGACAAGCACAAAGAATTTTAATCCTGCCCACCTCATCAGCAGAGCAGCACAGCAACACTCACCTTTCTCCAACCTGGAACAGAAGCTACTGGCGGTGGTAGGCTTGGTGGGAAAGTGCGGGGCCAAGGCCAAATGACAGCTGCTCAGGTACTCTTGGGGTGGGGCCACATGGCAGGTGGCTACCCCTGTACCGGGCCTGGAGCTGACACCTGACTCCAGCTCTGGCACAAGGGCAGCTGCCCGCCACGTGGCCTAGCCCTGGGAGCAGCTGGGCAGCTGTCACATGGTCCTCATCTCAGCTTCAGTCCTTCCCCAGGGCTGGGGCTGAGGCTGGGACTTCAGTGCAGTTGCCCCAGTAGGGCCCTGCCCCAGGAGCAGCCACACAACAGCCCTGGCTCCAGCCCCAGCACATGGGGCAGCCGCTCACCGCACAGCCCTGCCTTGGGAGCAGCTGGGCAGCCACTACATGGCCCTGGCCACAGCGCCAGCCCTGGGGAAAGGCTGAGGCTGAGGCCAGGGCTGTGATGGCTGCCCAGCTGCTCCTGGGTCAGGGCTTGCTTGCAGAGCTTGTTTAAGATCCCAAATAGCCAGAAGACTATTACAAAAACCCCACATTTGGCTTAGTCTTTACATGAGTCACAAAAGTCACCCACCCTAATATATTAATACCTCTCTTTTTCACGGTGCCTTTGCTGCAAGTTTATAAATACCAACCTGACAAACGTTGGTGCCTGTTGTCGGAGACTCTTAAACATTCTTATAAGGAATAGCTGATATTACATCCATCCTTTCGGATGAGACACAAAATTCGCCCCCGCCCCCAGGATCAGCTGTGGCTCCAGCTCTGGCAGCCAGCTCGCAGCCCATCCTGGCAACAACTCCAGCCCTTTTATCCCACTTAGACATACCTAACGTGGGATCCTTTGAACATAGCAATGCGTCTTCAAGGCAAGATGAGCATTGAAAGACACAAGTGGACAGGCTGGCTGGAACAGACAGGTACAAGGTGTTGGCGTTTCTAGCCCCCTGAGAGGAGGTGCTGGGAGCACCAGGACATTGTGGGACGTGCTTTGTATTCATGCCCATCAATGTGAAAGAAGCTATTTGCATATATTTGCATAAATATGCAACCACACTTAAACTGCTGCCCTCAGCATGTCCTCTTAGTATCATTGTGGCCTCCGGGCTTCTACAGTTGAATAGCTCTGGTCTAGATCATGCCTGATAGATGTCTGACTAGCCTGCTCTTAAATATCTCCAGTGATGGAGATTCCACAACCGTCGTAGGCAATTTATTCCAGTGTTTCACCATCCTGACAGGAAGTTTTTCCTAATATCCAACCTAAACCTCCCTTGTTGCAATTTAAGCCCATTGCTTCTTGTCCTATCCTCAGAGGCCAAGGAGAACAATCCCCCCCTCCTCCTTCTGACACCCTTTTAGATACCTGAAAACTGCTATCATGTCCCCTCTCTGTCTTCTCTTTTCCAGACTAAACAAGCCCAATTCTGTCAACCTTCCCTCATAGCTCATATTTTCTAGACCTTTAATTATTGTTGTTGCTCTATAGTATTGCGGTTCCCCTGCACTGCTTAACAAGGGATTAATTAGCCCTTGGAGAGGGCTGTGGCACCAGCAAATAAAAGGGAGGCTGAAGACAGCCAATCAGGGCCTTGTATAAGAAGGGTCCCTCTAATCTTTTCCATACATGTATAACTTTTTTCCATCCATGTGTGGAATATAATTTCTTATTAACCAAGGCATGTGTGGATGCACACCACCAATAGAAACACAAAACCTAGCCATGGGCATTCTGCTAATCAGTGTTATCGTGGCCCCAGCCCCAGGAGCAGCAGCACCACAGCCTGGACTCCAGCTCTAGCAGCTACCATGCAGCCCACCCCAAGAGCTTGCAGGCAGCCACGATGTGGCCCTGACCCCCAGCTCCAGCTCTTCCCCAGGGCAGGAGCTGGGGCCACGACTGTATGGTGGCTGCCTGGCTGCTACCAAGGCAGGCTGCATGGCAGATAGCTGCTGGTGCTGGAGCTGGAGCTGGAGCTGGGCTGCAGTGCAGCTCCTCTTGGGACTAGAGCCCCCTGCATTCCTGGTTTTCTCTCCTGTACCCCTCTTCCCATCTCACTACCCTCTGGCTCTCAGAGCCCCCTGATGGCTCCCCAGGCGTCTCTGCCCCACCCTCAGCAACCCAATCCCTGCAAACCCTGGGCATTGTTAGCAGCTTTCCTCTGCCCCAGGTTAGGCCTCTCAGCCAGCGCCACAAGAAGCAGCCTGGGGCAGCCCTTGCCCTGCATACAAGCTGCCCCAGGAGCAGCGATCCATAGGGGGCAGGTTTCACTTCCCCACAAATTGGGATCCTGTCTAGGAGCAGGGCTTGGACCCCAGCAAGTGAGGGTGGGAAGTACTGAGGTGATCGATGGGTGGCAGAAGATCAGGCTGAACTGGAAGCAATGAGGTAAGGGAGGCTTTGTCTGAGATGGGAAGCATTGAGGAGGGGTGCAGAAGCTGAAGCAGGAAGTGCTGAGTTGGGGGGCTCGGGCTGAGGTGGGAAGTGCTGAGTTGGGGGGCTCAGGCTGAGGTGGCAAGGGCCGAAGTGAGAGGGGCTCAGTCTGAGGAGGAAAGCACTTAGGTGCATGGTCCAAGTTGAGGTGGGAAGTGTTGAGGTGTGGGGGGAGGGAGAGAAGCAGGGACTCATTCTAAAGAAGCGGGAAGTGTTGAGGTGGTCAGAATATGGCAGACGATCAGGCTGAGCTGAAAGCACTGAGGTGGGTGGTCTCTGTCCGAGATGGGCAGCACCGAGGTGGGATGCAGAGTCTGAAGAGGGAAGTGCAGAGGTGGGGGGGGGGGGGTAAGGCTTAGGTGGGAAGTGCTGAGGTGGGGGTGAAGAGGTGGTGACAGAAAGTGTTGAGGGATGGGGCTAAGACTGAGGTGGGGGGTGAAATGCAGGGACATGTACTAAAGAAGAGGGAAGTGCTGAGGTGATGAGTGGGGAGCAGATGACGAGGCTAAGCTGGAAACACTGAGGTGTAGGGGCTCTATCTGAGATGGGAAGCGCTGAGGTGGGGGTTTCAGGCTGAGGCAGGAAGTGCTGAGGTGGGGGGGCTCAGCCTGAGGTGGCAAGGGCTGAAGTGGGGGGGGGGGGCTCAGTCTGAGGCGGGAAGCACTTGGATTCATGGTCCAGATTGATGTGGGAAGCGCCGAGGTGGGGGGTGAGAATCAGGGGCTCATTCTGAAGAGATGGGAAATGCTGACATCATCTGTGAGTGGGAGACAATCAGGCTGAGATTGAAGCACTGAGGTGGGAGGGCAGGGGGGGGGGCTCTGTCTGAGGTGGGAAGTGCTGAGGTGGGAGGGGCTTAGGCTGAGGCGGAAAGGGCTGAGTTGAGGGGGGCTCAGTCTGAGGTGGGAAGCAATTAGGTGCAGGGCCCAGGCTGAGAGGGACGCACTGAGGTCTGGTGGCAGAGGCTGAGGTGAGAAGTGCTGAGGTGGGGATACAGAGGTTGTGGCAGGAAGTATTGAGGGATGGGGCTAAGATTGAGGTGGGAAGCACTGAGGTGGGGGTGAAATGCAGGGACTCATACTGAAGAAGAGGGAAGTGCTGACGTGGTCGGTGGGCAGCAGACAATGAGGCTGAGCTGGAAGCACTGAGGTGGGGTGCATAGTCTGAGATGGGAAGTGCTGAAATCGGGGTTCATGCTTAAGTGGGAAGTGCTAAGGTGGAAGTGTTTCAGGCTGAGGTGGGAGGCTCACGCTGATGTGGGGGGCTCAGGCTGAGGTGAGAAATGCTGAGGTGGGAGTGGCTCAGGCTGAGGCGGAAAGGGCTGAGGTGAGGGGGGCTCAGCCTGAGGCGGGAAGCACTTAGGTACAGAGTCCAGGTTGAGATGGGAAGTGCTGAGGTGGGGGGTGAGAAGCAGGGACTCGTTCTAATGAGGCGGGAAGTGCTGAGGTGGTCGGTGGGTGGCAGACAATAAGGCTGAGCAAGAAGCACTGAGGTGAGGGGGGCTCTGTCTGAGGTGGGAAGCACTGAGGAGGGGTACAGAAGCTGAAGCAGGAAGTGTTGAGTTGGGGGGTTCAGTCTGAGGTGGGAAGAGCTGAGGTGGGGGGCGCAGGCTGTGGTGGCAGGGGCTGAAGTGAGGGGGGGTTCAGTCTGAGGTGGGAAGAGCTGAGGTGGGGGGCGCAGGCTGAGGCCGAGAAGGCTGAGGTGAGGGAGGTTGAGTCTGAGGCAGGAAGCACTTAGGTTCAGGGTCCAGATTGAGGTGGGAAGCACTGAGGTGTGTGTGTGGGGGAGGGGGGGGGGTGAGAAGCAGGGACTCATTCTGAAGAGGTGGGAGATGCTAAGGTGGTCTGTGGGAGGCAGACAATCAGGCTGAGCTGGAAGCACTGAGGTGTGGGGGCTCTATCTGAGATGGGAAGCACTGAGGTGGGGGTTTCAGGCTTAGGTGGGAAGGGCTGAGGTGGGGAGGCTCAGTCTAAGGTGGGAAGAGCTGAGGTGGGGGCTCAGGCTGTGGTGGCAGGGGCTGAAGTGAGGGGGGCTCAGTCTAAGACGGGAAGAGCTGAGGTGGGGGGCTCAGGCTGTGGTGGCAGGGGCTGAAGTGAGGAGGGGCTCAGTCTGAGGCAGGAAGCACTTAGATGCATGGTCCAAATTGGTGTGGGAAACGCTGAGGTGGGGGGTGAGAATCAGGGGCTCATTCTGAAGAGATAGAAAATGCTGACATGGTCTGTGATGGATGCACTGAGGTGGGGGGAGGGCCCTATCTGAGGTGGGAAGTGCTGAGGTGGGGGGCTCAGGCTGAGGTGGAAAGAGCTGAGTTGAGGGGGGCTCAGGCTGAGGTGGGAAGCAATTAGGTGCAGGGTCCAGGCTGAGAGGGACGCACTGAGGTCTGGTGGCAGAGGCTGAGGTGGGAAGTGCTGGGGGGGGGGGGGGTGCAGAGGTTGTGGCAGGAAGTGTTGTGAGCTATGGGGCTAAGATTGAGGTGAGACTCCCGAAGGTTGGGGTGAGAAGGAGGGACTCAAACTGAAGAGGTGGGAAATCCTTAGTTGGTCGGTGTGTGGCAGAGGATCAGGCTGAGCAGGATACACTGGGGGCGGGGGGGCTCTGTCTGAGATGGGAAGTGCTGAGGTGGGACAGGCTCAGTTTGAGTTGGGGGCGCTGGGGTGGGGGTGCAGAGGCGGGAAGTGCGAGGTGAGGCGGTGAGAGCTGAGAAGCAGGGACGTGGTGGGAAGCGCTGAGGTGGTCGGTGGGTGGCAGAGGTTCAGGCTGGGCTGGAGGCGCTGAGGTGGGGGACAAGCTGAGGCAAGATGTGCTGAGCTGCGGTGCATAGTCTGAGGTGGGAAGCGCTGGGGTGAGGGCTGGGGCTGAGGTGAGGGGAGCACTGAAGTGCGGCGCTCAGGTCGAGGCGGGAAGCGCTGCAATCGGGGGGCTCGGCTCGAAGCAGGCATCGCTGGGATGTGGGGCCCGCGCTGAGGCGGGCAACACTGGGTGCGGGGCTGAGGCGGGAAGGGTGGAGGTGAGAGACTGAGAAGGCGGGAAGCGCTGAGCTGGGCGGGCTCATGCTGAGGTAGAAGCTGAGGTGGGGGATGAACAGGGCGGATTCAGCCGGAGGCGGAGGGAAGCGCAGTGGCAGGAGGCGAGCAGCAGGGGCGCAGGCTGAGCTGGCGGGAAGCGCTGAGGCAAGGCGTGAGCGGCAGGAGTTCAAGCTAAGGTGGAAGCATTGAGGTGGGATGAAGAGCGAGGGCTCAGGCAGCAAGTGCTTGGCAGGGATTCAGGCTGAGGTGGTGGGAAGCATTGAGGTGGATGGTGAGTGGCAGAGGGCTTAGACAGTCTTCAGATTTGGGGAAAACAAGAACAAATTCCTCATTTATGCCCAGTTTATGTTGGGGATATAGAGTGTGCTAAGCCCTCCCATAACTTATTTTACCTTCTCTCTGTCTGTTTGTCTGTCTCTTTCCAACTCCTTCAAGGAAGAGAAGAAAAAGAAAGCCTCCAAGTAACTGAGCAAAGAGGAGGGGAAAAAGGAAACCACTAATGGTAGAGGAGAGGGAAAGAAACTCTGGACACAGTGAGCATCACCCATAATTAAGACTTGGGTCATATGGTGGAGTTGAAGCTATTAAAAACTTAAGCAGTGTGATTTCCCTGGAGAAAAGGTTCAGATCTATAATATCCTGGACTTTTGGTATTATTCTCTGTTAGCTAGCTAGTAAGAGTAACTAACCTGTGATGACAGAACAAAGCTTATGGGGATATTCAAGGTTTAGACCCCTGAGCTGCTTGACCTCCCAGTAATTCAGAGTAAGGTCTTTGACTTATTTCCCTCTTTTCATTATCCCTTGTTTGTAGTCTAGTCAGCGTGACAAATCTATAAGGAGTGTGCATGTCACAATAATCTCTTTCTTCTGTAGGAAAGGTGGAGGCATTTGGTACCTTGAGCTATGTGGCCTGCCTGTAATTCAGTAGAAAGACTCTGCCTTTGAGCTCTTGGCATTAGGACCTTCTAGCTGGTTAAACAGAACAGAGCACAGTATATTTTAGGTGCAGGTTGAACTCTTCCAATTTAGAAGGGATTAGAGCTATTTTAGTGTCATTGGTTCTGAGACCTGCCTCCATTACACCTTAAGCCAGTGAATTGATTGACTACCCTATAACTCAGGGTCTAGATTTTATCCCTCCTTGATCTTTGGGAGGGATTAACAGCATTTTAGTAAATAGGGAAGGGAAAGCCCTGCAACCAGGGATCAAGTCCTTACCCTTTAATTGCTTCCAATTATGCTATTGTGGCACCCTGTAAGTAGGGTCCCTCTGGCATTATTTGAATTAAATTGATGACAAGTCAGTCTCTCTTTGTCTCCCTCTCTGTTTCCAGTGCTACAAAGGAAGACAAGAAAAAAGGAAGATGCCAAGAAATATCAATCAGATAGGAGGAAAGTAATCAAGGAAGCCTCTGAAGCTGGAGGAGAAGGAAAGGGACCCTGGACAGAGTGAGCCCCCCCAAAATTAAGAGCCTCTGGTCAATTAAGGTTATTGAGCCTTTTCATACATTGAGCAGTGTGGCCTTCCCTGTAAGTAGGGTTCAGGTCTGTGCTCTGTTGGCAGTGTGCTCATTTAGCTGGCTCATTACTGTCCTGTAATGCGGTGTTAGGGTCAGCCCTTTTAGCAGTGATTAGGTCTAATGTATAACTATTTGTAATGAGACCAGACTGTAAATTGTGTTCAGGTCTCTGCTCTTCTGGCATTGTGGATTTTGGCAGTCTAGAGTGTGTGAGCCGCCCCAGAAAGTAAGACATAAGATATATATTTCCTATTATTGGGGTTTCGGAGACATTTATATAGTGTCGCCCATTTATCCGTCCAATAATTGAGGTCCATGTTTCTTCCTCATTACTTCCTAATAAGGTGTATTCCCTTATTCAGCTAATTGGAGTTCCTTCCATTTATGTAGGGTTGAGGTTATTACCCCTATTTCTCATGGGAAATATCATAGTGTCACTTCCGCTCTATCAACCTCCATGCAAGCAGGGTATAGGTCTTCCATTTTATCTTATTTCATTTCTAAGTCTAAGTGTACCCTTCCCAATAAATAGAGTGCAGCTTTTACCTTTCTTTACCTTTTGGAGTGGAGGAGAATCGATCCCATTTAGAAAATGGGTCAGGTAGTCTGTCACTATGAGCTCTTTTCTACTCTGGGCAGTGGGTTTTTTTGTTTTTGTATGTGTGTGTCGATGAATGAGTATGATAGCTATGGACATGAAAGATAATTTTTAATTTTAGTTTTTAAATCGCTGCAGCATATTTATTTTTGTACACTGCCCAGAACCAGAGAACAACTTACAAGTGCACAGATGGGTTTCTCCTTCCACTAGTCATAGAAAGGGTTAAGGGATGGTTGAGCTTTCATACCTATTTTTTAGGGAAGGGTTTGAAGATTTTAATACCTTTGGCAGAGAGACCTCCCTGTAATTCTGAAGATGGTCTCTGTTGTTTAGGCTCTTGACACTGTGCCTTTGTAGACACCTAAAGTGAATGGACCGCCCTTTAATTCAGGTGCAGGTCAGATACCTCTCAGATGGAAAGGATTAGTTCTTGATTACTACCAATGGTATTTTTACATTCCTGTAATTTCTGTTCAGGTCTGTGACCTAATGTCCATTTGACTTTGTGGCTTGTTGGTATTATAGTGGCATTATACAACCCATAAGTGGGTTGTAGGTCATATGTTTCCAGTTCTTGAGGGCTTAGAGCCAGTTTTCTTTCATGGAATAGATGGCCACCCTATAACCAGAGTTCAGGTTGCCCCCTTTTGGTTTTTACTGTGAGACAACCCTGTATGAAGGGTTCTGATCTCTGAACATAGCGCTCTCTTATGCGGCTAGACAGAGTGACCACTGTGTTCTTAGGGAGGGAGTTTCCTCCTCTTGCTTATGCGGCAGCCTGTGTTGGAGCAGTCTGACCACCCTGTAATGAGGGTTCAGGTCAGCCCTTTGGCCTACGGCAGCTGGATAGTGAGAGTGACTGCCCTGTAATGCGGGTGCAAGTCACCAGGATGCCGCTGATAGGGGAAATTGAGCGCTTTAGGCCCCTGAGCACCGGGACCTTCCTGTAATGAATGCTGGGGTCTCTGTTTCAGCCTAGTCAGCGTGGCAATCCTGTTAATCAGGGGACATGTCACGTACTTCCCGCTTTTATGCAACGCATTGTGGCCCTTGCTCTCTCTTGTCCGGCATGACCTCCCTGTAATTGAGGGAAAGGTCCTTGCCCGCCTCTCCTTGGCCATTAATATGCCTGGAGCTGGCGAATTGGACTGGCCACGCTGGAAAACAGCGTGGACCTATAGGTTGGATCCCTCCTTGCTCCAGCTGAGGGATTAGCGGCATGCTAGTAATTGGGGCTGGATGACCTTCCTGTAATTCGGGATCGAGTCTCTGCCCTTGTGCCACTGCACACTACAGTACCATGGCTGCTGGTCAGAATGAGCACCCTGTAAGGAGGGTCCAAGTCTCATGAGTCACTATTTGTCGTGCCAGCCCCGCGCCCCCGAGAAACTCTGTCCAGGGTCCCTGCCCATCACCCTCCCTTGCCAGCTGGCCTGGAATTGCACCGCCTCGCCTCTCTGTGGCTCATGGCCTGGCCGCTGGAGATGAGACATTCTGCAGCCGTTGCTGGTAAGTTCCAAAAGAGATGCTCCTCTGGCATTGTTTGAAGCAAATTGATGACAAGTAGTGCCATCATGTCTCATGCCTCTCCCTCTGTGTGTGTGTCTCTCTGGTTCCAGGGTTGCCAAGGAAGAGAAGAAAGAAGGAAGGACGGCGCGAAGAAAAATCCGTCGGACAGGAGGAAAGGAAAGAGAGGAAGCCCCTGAAGCTGGAGGGGAAGGAATGGGACCCTGGACAGAGTGAGCCCCCCCAAAAAATTAAGAGCCTCTGATCACTTAAGGCCTTTTCATACTTTGAGCAGTGTGGCCTTCCCTGTAAGTAGGGTTCAGGTCTGTGCTCTGTTGGCAGTGTGCTCTTTTAGCTGGCTAGCGGGAGTGACTGCCCTGTAAGTAGGGTGCAAGTCACGGTCCTGTGGCTTATGGGGGATCTTGAGCTCTGTGGAAGCTGGTGCAGCGTGACCTCCCTGCAATTCAGGAGAAGGTGGCTGTCTTTTAGGCTCTTGACACGAGTCTTCTGTAGCAGCCTACTGGGAAGGGACCGCCCTGTAATTCAGGTGCAGGTCGAATCCCACTCATTTGGAAGGGATTAGCAGGAGCTTCGTGCCATTGGTACTGAGACCTGCCTGTAATTTGCGTTCAGGGCTCTGCCCTCTTGTCCTTTTGGCATTGTGGCCTGTTGCTAATGTAGCTGCCGTGACCACCCTGTACCGGGGGGGAAGGTCGCATGTCTCCTGCTCACGAGGGCTTAGAACTAGCTTTGTACCATGGCCTGGGTGACCACCCTGTATGGAGGGTTCTGGTCTCTGAACATAGCGCTCTCTTATGCGGCTAGACAGAGTGACCACTGTGTTCTTAGGGAGGGAGTTTCCTCCTCTTGCTTATGCGGCAGCCTGTGTTGGAGCAGTCTGACCACCCTGTAATGAGGGTTCAGGTCGGCCCTTTGGCCTACGGCAGCTGGATAGTGAGAGTGACTGCCCTGTAATGCGGGTGCAAGTCACCAGGATGCCGCTGATAGGGGAAATTGAGCGCTTTAGGCCCCTGAGCACCGGGACCTTCCTGTAATGAATGCTGGGGTCTCTGTTTCAGCCTAGTCAGCGTGGCAATCCTGTTAATCAGGGGACATGTCACGTACTTCCCGCTTTTATGCAACACATTGTGGCCCTTGCTCTCTCTTGTCCGGCATGACCTCCCTGTAATTGAGGGAAAGGTCCTTGCCCGCCTCTCCTTGGCCATTAATATGCCTTGAGCTGGCGAATTGGACTGGCCACGCTGGAAAACAGCGTGGACCTATAGGTTGGATCCCTCCTTGCTCCAGCTGAGGGATTAGCGGCATGCTAGTAATTGGGGCTGGATGACCTTCCTGTAATTCGGGATCGAGTCTCTGCCCTTGTGCCACTGCACACTACAGTACCATGGCTGCTGGTCAGAATGAGCACCCTGTAAGGAGGGTCCAAGTCTCATGAGTCACTATTTGTCGTGCCAGCCCCGCGCCCCCGAAAAACTCTGTCCAGGGTCCCTGCCCATCACCCTCCCTTGCCAGCTGGCCTGGAATTGCACCGCCTCGCCTCTCTGTGGCTCATGGCCTGGCCGCTGGAGATGAGACATTCTGCAGCCGTTGCTGGTAAGTTCCAAAAGAGATGCTCCTCTGGCATTGTTTGAAGCAAATTGATGACAAGTAGTGCCATCATGTCTCATGCCTCTCCCTCTGTGTGTGTGTCTCTCTGGTTCCAGGGTTGCCAAGGAAGAGAAGAAAGAAGGAAGGACGGCGCGAGGAAAAATCCGTCGGACAGGAGGAAAGGAAAGGGAGGAAGCCCCTGAAGCTGGAGGGGAAGGAATGGGACCCTGGACAGAGTGAGCCCCCCCCAAAAATTAAGAGCCTCTGGTCACTTAAGGCCTTTTCATACTTTGAGCAGTGTGGCCTTCCCTGTAAGTAGGGTTCAGGTCTGTGCTCTGTTGGCAGTGTGCTCATTTAGCTGGCTAGCGGGAGTGACTGCCCTGTAAGTAGGGTGCAAGTCACGGTCCTGTGGCTTCTGGGGGATCTTGAGCTCTGTGGAAGCCGGTGCAGCGTGACCTCCCTGCAATTCAGGAGAAGGTGGCTGTCTTTTAGGCTCTTGGCACGAGTCTTCTGTAGCAGCCTACTGGGAAGGGACCGCCCTGTAATTCAGGTGCAGGTCGAATCCCACTCATTTGGAAGGGATTAGCAGGAGCTTCGTGCCATTGGTACTGAGACCTGCCTGTAATTTGGGTTCAGGGCTCTGCCCTCTTGTCCTTTTGGCATTGTGGCCTGTTGCTAATGTAGCTGCCGTGACCACCCTGTACCGGGGGGGAAGGTCGCATGTCTCCTGCTCACGAGGGCTTAGAACTAGCTTTGTACCATGGCCTGGGTGACCACCCTGTATGGAGGGTTCTGGTCTCTGAACATAGCGCTCTCTTATGCGGCTAGACAGAGTGACCACTGTGTTCTTAGGGAGGGAGTTTCCTCCTCTTGCTTATGCGGCAGCCTGTGTTGGAGCAGTCTGACCACCCTGTAATGAGGGTTCAGGTCGGCCCTTTGGCCTACGGCAGCTGGATAGTGAGAGTGACTGCCCTGTAATGCGGGTGCAAGTCACCGGGATGCCGCTGATAGGGGAAATTGAGCGCTTTAGGCCCCTGAGCACCGGGACCTTCCTGTAATGAATGCTGGGGTCTCTGTTTCAGCCTAGTCAGCGTGGCAATCCTGTTAATCAGGGGACATGTCACGTACTTCCCGCTTTTATGCAACACATTGTGGCCCTTGCTCTCTCTTGTCCGGCATGACCTCCCTGTAATTGAGGGAAAGGTCCTTGCCCGCCTCTCCTTGGCCATTAATATGCCTTGAGCTGGCGAATTGGACTGGCCACGCTGGAAAACAGCGTGGACCTATAGGTTGGATCCCTCCTTGCTCCAGCTGAGGGATTAGCGGCATGCTAGTAATTGGGGCTGGATGACCTTCCTGTAATTCGGGATCGAGTCTCTGCCCTTGTGCCACTGCACACTACAGTACCATGGCTGCTGGTCAGAATGAGCACCCTGTAAGGAGGGTCCAAGTCTCATGAGTCACTATTTGTCGTGCCAGCCCCGCGCCCCCGAAAAACTCTGTCCAGGGTCCCTGCCCATCACCCTCCCTTGCCAGCTGGCCTGGAATTGCACCGCCTCGCCTCTCTGTGGCTCATGGCCTGGCCGCTGGAGATGAGACATTCTGCAGCCGTTGCTGGTAAGTTCCAAAAGAGATGCTCCTCTGGCATTGTTTGAAGCAAATTGATGACAAGTAGTGCCATCATGTCTCATGCCTCTCCCTCTGTGTGTGTGTCTCTCTGGTTCCAGGGTTGCCAAGGAAGAGAAGAAAGAAGGAAGGACGGCGCGAGGAAAAATCCGTCGGACAGGAGGAAAGGAAAGGGAGGAAGCCCCTGAAGCTGGAGGGGAAGGAATGGGACCCTGGACAGAGTGAGCCCCCCAAAAAAATTAAGAGCCTCTGGTCACTTAAGGCCTTTTCATACTTTGAGCAGTGTGGCCTTCCCTGTAAGTAGGGTTCAGGTCTGTGCTCTGTTGGCAGTGTGCTCATTTAGCTGGCTAGCGGGAGTGACTGCCCTGTAAGTAGGGTGCAAGTCACGGTCCTGTGGCTTCTGGGGGATCTTGAGCTCTGTGGAAGCCGGTGCAGCGTGACCTCCCTGCAATTCAGGAGAAGGTGGCTGTCTTTTAGGCTCTTGGCACGAGTCTTCTGTAGCAGCCTACTGGGAAGGGACCGCCCTGTAATTCAGGTGCAGGTCGAATCCCACTCATTTGGAAGGGATTAGCAGGAGCTTCGTGCCATTGGTACTGAGACCTGCCTGTAATTTGGGTTCAGGGCTCTGCCCTCTTGTCCTTTTGGCATTGTGGCCTGTTGCTAATGTAGCTGCCGTGACCACCCTGTACCGGGGGGGAAGGTCGCATGTCTCCTGCTCACGAGGGCTTAGAACTAGCTTTGTACCATGGCCTGGGTGACCACTCTGTATGGAGGGTTCTGGTCTCTGAACATAGAGCTCTCTTATGCGGCTAGACAGAGTGACCACTGTGTTCTTAGGGAGGGAGTTTCCTCCTCTTGCTTATGCGGCAGCCTGTGTTGGAGCAGTCTGACCACCCTGTAATGAGGGTTCAGGTCGGCCCTTTGGCCTACGGCAGCTGGATAGTGAGAGTGACTGCCCTGTAATGCGGGTGCAAGTCACCGGGATGCCGCTGATAGGGGAAATTGAGCGCTTTAGGCCCCTGAGCACCGGGACCTTCCTGTAATGAATGCTGGGGTCTCTGTTTCAGCCTAGTCAGCGTGGCAATCCTGTTAATCAGGGGACATGTCACGTACTTCCCGCTTTTATGCAACACATTGTGGCCCTTGCTCTCTCTTGTCCGGCATGACCTCCCTGTAATTGAGGGAAAGGTCCTTGCCCGCCTCTCCTTGGCCATTAATATGCCTTGAGCTGGCGAATTGGACTGGCCACGCTGGAAAACAGCGTGGACCTATAGGTTGGATCCCTCCTTGCTCCAGCTGAGGGATTAGCGGCATGCTAGTAATTGGGGCTGGATGACCTTCCTGTAATTCGGGATCGAGTCTCTGCCCTTGTGCCACTGCACACTACAGTACCATGGCTGATGGTCAGAATGAGCACCCTGTAAGGAGGGTCCAAGTCTCATGAGTCACTATTTGTCGTGCCAGCCCCACGCCCCCGAAAAACTCTGTCCAGGGTCCCTGCCCATCACCCTCCCTTGCCAGCTGGCCTGGAATTGCACCGCCTCGCCTCGCCTCTCTGTGGCTCATGGCCTGGCCGCTGGAGATGAGACATTCTGCAGCCGTTGCTGGTAAGTTCCAAAAGAGATGCTCCTCTGGCATTGTTTGAAGCAAATTGATGACAAGTAGTGCCATCATGTCTCATGCCTCTCCCTCTGTGTGTGTGTCTCTCTGGTTCCAGGGTTGCCAAGGAAGAGAAGAAAGAAGGAAGGACGGCGCGAGGAAAAATCCGTCGGACAGGAGGAAAGGAAAGGGAGGAAGCCCCTGAAGCTGGAGGGGAAGGAATGGGACCCTGGACAGAGTGAGCCCCCCCAAAAAATTAAGAGCCTCTGGTCACTTAAGGCCTTTTCATACTTTGAGCAGTGTGGCCTTCCCTGTAAGTAGGGTTCAGGTCTGTGCTCTGTTGGCAGTGTGCTCTTTTAGCTGGCTAGCGGGAGTGACTGCCCTGTAAGTAGGGTGCAAGTCACGGTCCTGTGGCTTCTGGGGGATCTTGAGCTCTGTGGAAGCCGGTGCAGCGTGACCTCCCTGCAATTCAGGAGAAGGTGGCTGTCTTTTAGGCTCTTGGCACGAGTCTTCTGTAGCAGCCTACTGGGAAGGGACCGCCCTGTAATTCAGGTGCAGGTCGAATCCCACTCATTTGGAAGGGATTAGCAGGAGCTTCGTGCCATTGGTACTGAGACCTGCCTGTAATTTGGGTTCAGGGCTCTGCCCTCTTGTCCTTTTGGCATTGTGGCCTGTTGCTAATGTAGCTGCCGTGACCACCCTGTACCGGGGGGGAAGGTCGCATGTCTCCTGCTCACGAGGGCTTAGAACTAGCTTTGTACCATGGCCTGGGTGACCACCCTGTATGGAGGGTTCTGGTCTCTGAACATAGCGCTCTCTTATGCGGCTAGACAGAGTGACCACTGTGTTCTTAGGGAGGGAGTTTCCTCCTCTTGCTTATGCGGCAGCCTGTGTTGGAGCAGTCTGACCACCCTGTAATGAGGGTTCAGGTCGGCCCTTTGGCCTACGGCAGCTGGATAGTGAGAGTGACTGCCCTGTAATGCGGGTGCAAGTCACCGGGATGCCGCTGATAGGGGAAATTGAGCGCTTTAGGCCCCTGAGCACCGGGACCTTCCTGTAATGAATGCTGGGGTCTCTGTTTCAGCCTAGTCAGCGTGGCAATCCTGTTAATCAGGGGACATGTCACGTACTTCCCGCTTTTATGCAACACATTGTGGCCCTTGCTCTCTCTTGTCCGGCATGACCTCCCTGTAATTGAGGGAAAGGTCCTTGCCCGCCTCTCCTTGGCCATTAATATGCCTTGAGCTGGCGAATTGGACTGGCCACGCTGGAAAACAGCGTGGACCTATAGGTTGGATCCCTCCTTGCTCCAGCTGAGGGATTAGCGGCATGCTAGTAATTGGGGCTGGATGACCTTCCTGTAATTCGGGATCGAGTCTCTGCCCTTGTGCCACTGCACACTACAGTACCATGGCTGCTGGTCAGAATGAGCACCCTGTAAGGAGGGTCCAAGTCTCATGAGTCACTATTTGTCGTGCCAGCCCCGCGCCCCCGAAAAACTCTGTCCAGGGTCCCTGCCCATCACCCTCCCTTGCCAGCTGGCCTGGAATTGCACCGCCTCGCCTCTCTGTGGCTCATGGCCTGGCCGCTGGAGATGAGACATTCTGCAGCCGTTGCTGGTAAGTTCCAAAAGAGATGCTCCTCTGGCATTGTTTGAAGCAAATTGATGACAAGTAGTGCCATCATGTCTCATGCCTCTCCCTCTGTGTGTGTGTCTCTCTGGTTCCAGGGTTGCCAAGGAAGAGAAGAAAGAAGGAAGGACGGCGCGAGGAAAAATCCGTCGGACAGGAGGAAAGGAAAGGGAGGAAGCCCCTGAAGCTGGAGGGGAAGGAATGGGACCCTGGACAGAGTGAGCCCCCCAAAAAAATTAAGAGCCTCTGGTCACTTAAGGCCTTTTCATACTTTGAGCAGTGTGGCCTTCCCTGTAAGTAGGGTTCAGGTCTGTGCTCTGTTGGCAGTGTGCTCATTTAGCTGGCTAGCGGGAGTGACTGCCCTGTAAGTAGGGTGCAAGTCACGGTCCTGTGGCTTCTGGGGGATCTTGAGCTCTGTGGAAGCCGGTGCAGCGTGACCTCCCTGCAATTCAGGAGAAGGTGGCTGTCTTTTAGGCTCTTGGCACGAGTCTTCTGTAGCAGCCTACTGGGAAGGGACCGCCCTGTAATTCAGGTGCAGGTCGAATCCCACTCATTTGGAAGGGATTAGCAGGAGCTTCGTGCCATTGGTACTGAGACCTGCCTGTAATTTGGGTTCAGGGCTCTGCCCTCTTGTCCTTTTGGCATTGTGGCCTGTTGCTAATGTAGCTGCCGTGACCACCCTGTACCGGGGGGGAAGGTCGCATGTCTCCTGCTCACGAGGGCTTAGAACTAGCTTTGTACCATGGCCTGGGTGACCACTCTGTATGGAGGGTTCTGGTCTCTGAACATAGAGCTCTCTTATGCGGCTAGACAGAGTGACCACTGTGTTCTTAGGGAGGGAGTTTCCTCCTCTTGCTTATGCGGCAGCCTGTGTTGGAGCAGTCTGACCACCCTGTAATGAGGGTTCAGGTCGGCCCTTTGGCCTACGGCAGCTGGATAGTGAGAGTGACTGCCCTGTAATGCGGGTGCAAGTCACCGGGATGCCGCTGATAGGGGAAATTGAGCGCTTTAGGCCCCTGAGCACCGGGACCTTCCTGTAATGAATGCTGGGGTCTCTGTTTCAGCCTAGTCAGCGTGGCAATCCTGTTAATCAGGGGACATGTCACGTACTTCCCGCTTTTATGCAACACATTGTGGCCCTTGCTCTCTCTTGTCCGGCATGACCTCCCTGTAATTGAGGGAAAGGTCCTTGCCCGCCTCTCCTTGGCCATTAATATGCCTTGAGCTGGCGAATTGGACTGGCCACGCTGGAAAACAGCGTGGACCTATAGGTTGGATCCCTCCTTGCTCCAGCTGAGGGATTAGCGGCATGCTAGTAATTGGGGCTGGATGACCTTCCTGTAATTCGGGATCGAGTCTCTGCCCTTGTGCCACTGCACACTACAGTACCATGGCTGATGGTCAGAATGAGCACCCTGTAAGGAGGGTCCAAGTCTCATGAGTCACTATTTGTCGTGCCAGCCCCGCGCCCCCGAAAAACTCTGTCCAGGGTCCCTGCCCATCACCCTCCCTTGCCAGCTGGCCTGGAATTGCACCGCCTCGCCTCGCCTCTCTGTGGCTCATGGCCTGGCCGCTGGAGATGAGACATTCTGCAGCCGTTGCTGGTAAGTTCCAAAAGAGATGCTCCTCTGGCATTGTTTGAAGCAAATTGATGACAAGTAGTGCCATCATGTCTCATGCCTCTCCCTCTGTGTGTGTGTCTCTCTGGTTCCAGGGTTGCCAAGGAAGAGAAGAAAGAAGGAAGGACGGCGCGAGGAAAAATCCGTCGGACAGGAGGAAAGGAAAGGGAGGAAGCCCCTGAAGCTGGAGGGGAAGGAATGGGACCCTGGACAGAGTGAGCCCCCCCAAAAAATTAAGAGCCTCTGGTCACTTAAGGCCTTTTCATACTTTGAGCAGTGTGGCCTTCCCTGTAAGTAGGGTTCAGGTCTGTGCTCTGTTGGCAGTGTGCTCTTTTAGCTGGCTAGCGGGAGTGACTGCCCTGTAAGTAGGGTGCAAGTCACGGTCCTGTGGCTTCTGGGGGATCTTGAGCTCTGTGGAAGCCGGTGCAGCGTGACCTCCCTGCAATTCAGGAGAAGGTGGCTGTCTTTTAGGCTCTTGGCACGAGTCTTCTGTAGCAGCCTACTGGGAAGGGACCGCCCTGTAATTCAGGTGCAGGTCGAATCCCACTCATTTGGAAGGGATTAGCAGGAGCTTCGTGCCATTGGTACTGAGACCTGCCTGTAATTTGGGTTCAGGGCTCTGCCCTCTTGTCCTTTTGGCATTGTGGCCTGTTGCTAATGTAGCTGCCGTGACCACCCTGTACCGGGGGGGAAGGTCGCATGTCTCCTGCTCACGAGGGCTTAGAACTAGCTTTGTACCATGGCCTGGGTGACCACCCTGTATGGAGGGTTCTGGTCTCTGAACATAGCGCTCTCTTATGCGGCTAGACAGAGTGACCACTGTGTTCTTAGGGAGGGAGTTTCCTCCTCTTGCTTATGCGGCAGCCTGTGTTGGAGCAGTCTGACCACCCTGTAATGAGGGTTCAGGTCGGCCCTTTGGCCTACGGCAGCTGGATAGTGAGAGTGACTGCCCTGTAATGCGGGTGCAAGTCACCGGGATGCCGCTGATAGGGGAAATTGAGCGCTTTAGGCCCCTGAGCACCGGGACCTTCCTGTAATGAATGCTGGGGTCTCTGTTTCAGCCTAGTCAGCGTGGCAATCCTGTTAATCAGGGGACATGTCACGTACTTCCCGCTTTTATGCAACACATTGTGGCCCTTGCTCTCTCTTGTCCGGCATGACCTCCCTGTAATTGAGGGAAAGGTCCTTGCCCGCCTCTCCTTGGCCATTAATATGCCTTGAGCTGGCAAATTGGACTGGCCACGCTGGAAAACAGCGTGGACCTATAGGTTGGATCCCTCCTTGCTCCAGCTGAGGGATTAGCAGCATGCTAGTAATTGGGGCTGGATGACCTTCCTGTAATTCGGGATCGAGTCTCTGCCCTTGTGCCACTGCACACTACAGTACCATGGCTGCTGGTCAGAATGAGCACCCTGTAAGGAGGGTCCAAGTCTCATGAGTCACTATTTGTCGTGCCAGCCCCGCGCCCCCGAAAAACTCTGTCCAGGGTCCCTGCCCATCACCCTCCCTTGCCAGCTGGCCTGGAATTGCACCGCCTCGCCTCTCTGTGGCTCATGGCCTGGCCGCTGGAGATGAGACATTCTGCAGCCGTTGCTGGTAAGTTCCAAAAGAGATGCTCCTCTGGCATTGTTTGAAGCAAATTGATGACAAGTAGTGCCATCATGTCTCATGCCTCTCCCTCTGTGTGTGTGTCTCTCTGGTTCCAGGGTTGCCAAGGAAGAGAAGAAAGAAGGAAGGACGGCGCGAGGAAAAATCCGTCGGACAGGAGGAAAGGAAAGGGAGGAAGCCCCTGAAGCTGGAGGGGAAGGAATGGGACCCTGGACAGAGTGAGCCCCCCCCAAAAATTAAGAGCCTCTGGTCACTTAAGGCCTTTTCATACTTTGAGCAGTGTGGCCTTCCCTGTAAGTAGGGTTCAGGTCTGTGCTCTGTTGGCAGTGTGCTCATTTAGCTGGCTAGCGGGAGTGACTGCCCTGTAAGTAGGGTGCAAGTCACGGTCCTGTGGCTTCTGGGGGATCTTGAGCTCTGTGGAAGCCGGTGCAGCGTGACCTCCCTGCAATTCAGGAGAAGGTGGCTGTCTTTTAGGCTGTTGGCACGAGTCTTCTGTAGCAGCCTACTGGGAAGGGACCGCCCTGTAATTCAGGTGCAGGTCGAATCCCACTCATTTGGAAGGGATTAGCAGGAGCTTCGTGCCATTGGTACTGAGACCTGCCTGTAATTTGGG
Organism: Pelodiscus sinensis; assembly: GCF_049634645.1. Lineage (NCBI taxonomy): Eukaryota > Metazoa > Chordata > Testudines > Trionychidae > Pelodiscus > Pelodiscus sinensis. The sequence continues at coordinate 94,377,175 of NC_134713.1, read as the reverse complement.
TTCAGGGCTCTGCCCTCTTGTCCTTTTGGCATTGTGGCCTGTTGCTAATGTAGCTGCCGTGACCACCCTGTACCGGGGGGGAAGGTCGCATGTCTCCTGCTCACGAGGGCTTAGAACTAGCTTTGTACCATGGCCTGGGTGACCACCCTGTATGGAGGGTTCTGGTCTCTGAACATAGCGCTCTCTTATGCGGCTAGACAGAGTGACCACTGTGTTCTTAGGGAGGGAGTTTCCTCCTCTTGCTTATGCGGCAGCCTGTGTTGGAGCAGTCTGACCACCCTGTAATGAGGGTTCAGGTCGGCCCTTTGGCCTACGGCAGCTGGATAGTGAGAGTGACTGCCCTGTAATGCGGGTGCAAGTCACCGGGATGCCGCTGATAGGGGAAATTGAGCGCTTTAGGCCCCTGAGCACCGGGACCTTCCTGTAATGAATGCTGGGGTCTCTGTTTCAGCCTAGTCAGCGTGGCAATCCTGTTAATCAGGGGACATGTCACGTACTTCCCGCTTTTATGCAACACATTGTGGCCCTTGCTCTCTCTTGTCCGGCATGACCTCCCTGTAATTGAGGGAAAGGTCCTTGCCCGCCTCTCCTTGGCCATTAATATGCCTTGAGCTGGCGAATTGGACTGGCCACGCTGGAAAACAGCGTGGACCTATAGGTTGGATCCCTCCTTGCTCCAGCTGAGGGATTAGCGGCATGCTAGTAATTGGGGCTGGATGACCTTCCTGTAATTCGGGATCGAGTCTCTGCCCTTGTGCCACTGCACACTACAGTACCATGGCTGCTGGTCAGAATGAGCACCCTGTAAGGAGGGTCCAAGTCTCATGAGTCACTATTTGTCGTGCCAGCCCCGCGCCCCCGAAAAACTCTGTCCAGGGTCCCTGCCCATCACCCTCCCTTGCCAGCTGGCCTGGAATTGCACCGCCTCGCCTCTCTGTGGCTCATGGCCTGGCCGCTGGAGATGAGACATTCTGCAGCCGTTGCTGGTAAGTTCCAAAAGAGATGCTCCTCTGGCATTGTTTGAAGCAAATTGATGACAAGTAGTGCCATCATGTCTCATGCCTCTCCCTCTGTGTGTGTGTCTCTCTGGTTCCAGGGTTGCCAAGGAAGAGAAGAAAGAAGGAAGGACGGCGCGAGGAAAAATCCGTCGGACAGGAGGAAAGGAAAGGGAGGAAGCCCCTGAAGCTGGAGGGGAAGGAATGGGACCCTGGACAGAGTGAGCCCCCCCCAAAAATTAAGAGCCTCTGGTCACTTAAGGCCTTTTCATACTTTGAGCAGTGTGGCCTTCCCTGTAAGTAGGGTTCAGGTCTGTGCTCTGTTGGCAGTGTGCTCATTTAGCTGGCTAGCGGGAGTGACTGCCCTGTAAGTAGGGTGCAAGTCACGGTCCTGTGGCTTCTGGGGGATCTTGAGCTCTGTGGAAGCCGGTGCAGCGTGACCTCCCTGCAATTCAGGAGAAGGTGGCTGTCTTTTAGGCTCTTGGCACGAGTCTTCTGTAGCAGCCTACTGGGAAGGGACCGCCCTGTAATTCAGGTGCAGGTCGAATCCCACTCATTTGGAAGGGATTAGCAGGAGCTTCGTGCCATTGGTACTGAGACCTGCCTGTAATTTGGGTTCAGGGCTCTGCCCTCTTGTCCTTTTGGCATTGTGGCCTGTTGCTAATGTAGCTGCCGTGACCACCCTGTACCGGGGGGGAAGGTCGCATGTCTCCTGCTCACGAGGGCTTAGAACTAGCTTTGTACCATGGCCTGGGTGACCACCCTGTATGGAGGGTTCTGGTCTCTGAACATAGCGCTCTCTTATGCGGCTAGACAGAGTGACCACTGTGTTCTTAGGGAGGGAGTTTCCTCCTCTTGCTTATGCGGCAGCCTGTGTTGGAGCAGTCTGACCACCCTGTAATGAGGGTTCAGGTCGGCCCTTTGGCCTACGGCAGCTGGATAGTGAGAGTGACTGCCCTGTAATGCGGGTGCAAGTCACCGGGATGCCGCTGATAGGGGAAATTGAGCGCTTTAGGCCCCTGAGCACCGGGACCTTCCTGTAATGAATGCTGGGGTCTCTGTTTCAGCCTAGTCAGCGTGGCAATCCTGTTAATCAGGGGACATGTCACGTACTTCCCGCTTTTATGCAACACATTGTGGCCCTTGCTCTCTCTTGTCCGGCATGACCTCCCTGTAATTGAGGGAAAGGTCCTTGCCCGCCTCTCCTTGGCCATTAATATGCCTTGAGCTGGCAAATTGGACTGGCCACGCTGGAAAACAGCGTGGACCTATAGGTTGGATCCCTCCTTGCTCCAGCTGAGGGATTAGCAGCATGCTAGTAATTGGGGCTGGATGACCTTCCTGTAATTCGGGATCGAGTCTCTGCCCTTGTGCCACTGCACACTACAGTACCATGGCTGCTGGTCAGAATGAGCACCCTGTAAGGAGGGTCCAAGTCTCATGAGTCACTATTTGTCGTGCCAGCCCCGCGCCCCCGAAAAACTCTGTCCAGGGTCCCTGCCCATCACCCTCCCTTGCCAGCTGGCCTGGAATTGCACCGCCTCGCCTCTCTGTGGCTCATGGCCTGGCCGCTGGAGATGAGACATTCTGCAGCCGTTGCTGGTAAGTTCCAAAAGAGATGCTCCTCTGGCATTGTTTGAAGCAAATTGATGACAAGTAGTGCCATCATGTCTCATGCCTCTCCCTCTGTGTGTGTGTCTCTCTGGTTCCAGGGTTGCCAAGGAAGAGAAGAAAGAAGGAAGGACGGCGCGAGGAAAAATCCGTCGGACAGGAGGAAAGGAAAGGGAGGAAGCCCCTGAAGCTGGAGGGGAAGGAATGGGACCCTGGACAGAGTGAGCCCCCCCAAAAAATTAAGAGCCTCTGGTCACTTAAGGCCTTTTCATACTTTGAGCAGTGTGGCCTTCCCTGTAAGTAGGGTTCAGGTCTGTGCTCTGTTGGCAGTGTGCTCATTTAGCTGGCTAGCGGGAGTGACTGCCCTGTAAGTAGGGTGCAAGTCACGGTCCTGTGGCTTATGGGGGATCTTGAGCTCTGTGGAAGCCGGTGCAGCGTGACCTCCCTGCAATTCAGGAGAAGGTGGCTGTCTTTTAGGCTCTTGGCACGAGTCTTCTGTAGCAGCCTACTGGGAAGGGACCGCCCTGTAATTCAGGTGCAGGTCGAATCCCACTCATTTGGAAGGAATTAGCAGGAGCTTCGTGCCATTGGTACTGAGACCTGCCTGTAATTTGGGTTCAGGGCTCTGCCCTCTTGTCCTTTTGGCATTGTGGCCTGTTGCTAATGTAGCTGCCGTGACCACCCTGTACCGGGGGGGAAGGTCGCATGTCTCCTGCTCACGAGGGCTTAGAACTAGCTTTGTACCATGGCCTGGGTGACCACCCTGTATGGAGGGTTCTGGTCTCTGAACATAGCGCTCTCTTATGCGGCTAGACAGAGTGACCACTGTGTTCTTAGGGAGGGAGTTTCCTCCTCTTGCTTATGCGGCAGCCTGTGTTGGAGCAGTCTGACCACCCTGTAATGAGGGTTCAGGTCGGCCCTTTGGCCTACGGCAGCTGGATAGTGAGAGTGACTGCCCTGTAATGCGGGTGCAAGTCACCGGGATGCCGCTGATAGGGGAAATTGAGCGCTTTAGGCCCCTGAGCACCGGGACCTTCCTGTAATGAATGCTGGGGTCTCTGTTTCAGTCTAGTCAGCGTGGCAATCCTGTTAATCAGGGGACATATCACGTACTTCCCGCTTTTATGCAACGCATTGTGGCCCTTGCTCTCTCTTGTCCGGCATGACCTCCCTGTAATTGAGGGAAAGGTCCTTGCCCGCCTCTCCTTGGCCATTAATATGCCTTGAGCTGGCGTATTGGACTGGCCACGCTGGAAAACAGCGTGGACCTATAGGTTGGATCCCTCCTTGCTCCAGCTGAGGGATTAGCAGCATGCTAGTAATTGGGGCTGGATGACCTTCCTGTAATTCGGGATCGAGTCTCTGCCCTTGTGCCACTGCACATTACAGTACCATGGCTGCTGGTCAGAATGAGCACCCTGTAAGGAGGGTCCAAGTCTCATGAGTCACTATGTGTCGTGCCAGCCCCGCGCCCCCGAAAAACTCTGTCCAGGGTCCCTGCCCATCACCCTCCCTTGCCAGCTGGCCTGGAATTGCACCGCCTCGCCTCTCTGTGGCTCATGGCCTGGCCGCTGGAGATGAGACATTCTGCAGCCGTTGCTGGTAAGTTCCAAAAGAGATGCTCCTCTGGCATTGTTTGAAGCAAATTGATGACAAGTAGTGCCATCATGTCTCATGCCTCTCCCTCTGTGTGTGTGTCTCTCTGGTTCCAGGGTTGCCAAGGAAGAGAAGAAACAAGGAAGGTGCTAGGAAATATCCATCGGACAGGAGGAAAGGAAAGGGACGAAGCCCCTGAAGCTAAAGGAGAAGGAAAGGGACGCTGGACAGGGCAAGCACCCTGAAATTAAGAGTATCTGGTTACTTAAGGGTGTTAAGCCTTTCATACTTTGAGTAGTTTGGCCTCCCTGTACGTAAGGTTGGCAGTCTCCTTATTTAGCTTTCTAGCACGTGTGACTGCCCTGTAACGTGGGTTCAAGTCATCAGTATGCGGTTCTTATGGGATATTGTCTCACTTTTGACGTTAATATGGATGGAGCTGGCGAATTTGACTGACCACCCTGAAAAACAGGGACCTATAGATTGGTTCCCTCCTTGATCTATGTGTACTATTAGTAGCATTTTAGTTATTGGGATCAGGTGACCTCCCAGTAGCTAGAGTTTGAGTACGTTCCCTTTTGTCTTTCCACATGATGCTACTGTGGCCGCTGGTCAGAATGAGCACCCTGTAAGAAGGGTGCAAGTCTTACCAGTTACTACTTGTCATGCGTCCATGAAACTCTGTCCAGAGTCCCTTCCTATCACTCTTCCTGGAATTCTGCAGCCAACTGTCATTGCTTCCAGTACGCCTCATCGATGGATTTGGGACATTCTGCAGTAGCTGCTGCTAAGTTGCTAAAGAGATGTTCCCTTTTCATCTTTGGAATTCTGTATTTCTGAGGTTACATACATCCTGTCAACATGTAGGAATTGTATATCTGTGTTATTCTGATATACTTTCATCATTAATTATATAATAATGTCACTTACAGAATAAATTTAAGCTAACCTTCTTCATTAATTGAACGGTTAGAACAATACTAGGTATTCCTTATGTATCTCATGCTTAATATTGTCATAGAAAATTGTTTTTTCTCTTCAAGTTTATAACCATTTTCACGATTAGAACATCTTAACTCCTTTGAAGGATAAGCTCAGGAAACTGGCTCCCCTCTTTCTGCTGTTTAATGCTGTTAAAAAGCAGTTTAATATAAGAAACTTAATCTCAAATTTTAAGTGTTATTTTAAGAAAATTGTTCATGAACCACAGTACCAATGATTGAATGATTTACTGCAGCATTCTTTAATTCTTTCTAACCATGGAGCATTGATAATACAGATGTATTATCTCCCTTGAAAAGGTCTTAGAAGTCAGTCTGGAAAACATACTTTGTGCATCATATGTTCAGATTCCATTGCAAATGGAATAGGACTGTTGGGTTCATTCGTGAAAGTTTAACATTTATGATTCCTTCTTAGCCATTTTGATATTTTTAATTAGGAATCTTGGATTTAGCCAGTAGTCATTTTCATATTCTTAGTCTTTTAGTGACAGCAAATTGTTCAGAACAGAAGAGCCAACTTGCTTTTGGCTACTCTAAGAAGGCCACTGAAGAACCCATTTTGCCATTGTGCATATTATATACACTTAACCCTTCTCCCAGCCCTAATAAAATCTTCTTTAATACCAGAACAGTGCAAATTTTAAAATGTAGACTTGAAGTAAATTTCTACCTATTTTGAGGTGCTTGCCAATTAGAAATAGGCATCAGAATTGAATAATTTCCATCTAAATGTTGATTTAATCTTCATGAGACACAAAATATTTCAATTGCACGTGACTACCTGATTTCAGACTTAACATATAATCATTTCTTGGAATATGTCTTCCAAATACATGAGTTAAAACTTTTAATTGCCCAACTATATTATGCATACATCTGTTTTTGCTAACAGATTACTCACTAGTTATAGAGGAATAATTGGGACTCCCTGAAGCAAAATCATTACATACAATGCTGCATAAGCATAGCTTAGTATTCTTGATAAAATACTATTTCATATTAGGAGTGCAAAGATGTAACTGGACTGAAAACATGTATTTGTATTCTACACAAAAAAACCCTTGAGATATTTTAAAGTTGAAAGGTTTGTTAATGCTTACTCCAGATAACAGCTTAAGTAATATTTTGAGATCTCCGTATCATACTTGTAAAGAGAAGCAACAAAACTAAATGTTTGTCTGGAAACTAGTAGGTAGGGTATTCGTCGATTTTGCAACTTTCAAATACATACTCTGCTTTAACTGTCACACCAACCAAATCATATCACATATTCAATTTTAACTTTGCCCCTGTTGTGTTAGGGTGTTTTTGATAGGTGTGTATTGGTAGTGGTATTTATCTGGCTTTTTTTAAATATGATATTAAATGAAAGCTATAGGCTGATGTTGTGGAGAGTTTATGTAGGAATTTCTGTCAAATGTTAGCTATTAATATTGTTAGTGCAGAAGTGAAGTTTTGTGATTATTGTTTTTGAGGTCTGGTATGAAAAAGGGTTGTGACTTGCTGAAAATTATAGATAGGTTTGGATATCTGTATCATTGGATGTAGCTTAGATGGTAAAGTTGAGGTTGTATGTGTGTACTACATGGAGCTTAAAGGGCAAGTTGAGGTTGTTTGTAGTGTGCTGTTTGGATGGTGTGAAGGTTATCATAGGGTGTGTATTTGAAAGTTGCAAAATTTTATTAAGATCAATATACAGCCAGCCCTATTCATCACTTTCTCTCTTGAATAATTCCAAAATGGGATGAAGAGAACTTTGTACAATTTATATTCATAGGGATCTTCAGGAATTATATATTTCCTCTAGGCCCATGCACAATTTAAGGTTCTCTTGAGCCTTTAATAGGCTCCAAGTATAATAATTACTAAAAATCAATGTATTCTGATGAAATTTTATGAAATGCTTTAATAAGGTTTGATTATTGCTACCTGATAGAACTTTAATACTTCATGTTAAAATCTTAGGTTTAACTTCAGCTGTCATTACCATATTGCATTCTTTTTCTTTCTGTAACTTATATTAATGTGATTTACTTAAAGTTTATCAATTCAGGGTTAGTCTTGACTCATTCTGTCTCTGGATTCCAATAAAGTTTCTATGATTTCCTTTAATTGTGGTTTTAAGTCTTTAATTAATTGGCTTTGGAATTAGCTAGCACATATTTCATTGGCATTAGCTAGCACATATTTCTCATGGAATGATGCACATATTTCATTTTTCTCTTGCTCTTTGTAATGGCACTTTGGTTCCTGCATGTCACTTTATGTACTGCCCACAGGCCTCCAGTCATCTGTAGATTTTCCACTCTTATGGATCTTCTGAATTCTACAGAAGCAGACCAATTCCTGCACATGTAATATATAAGGCCCCTGGCTACGTCTAGACTGGCATGATTTTCCGGAAATGCTTTTAACGGAAAAGTTTTCCGTTAAAAGCATTTTCGGAAAAGAGCGTCTAGATTGGCACGGACGCTTTTCTGCAAAAGCACTTTTTGCAGAAAAGCGTTCGTGGCCAATCTAGATGCACTTTTGTGGAAAAAAACCCCGATTGCCATTTTCGCGATTGGGGCTTTTTTTCGCAAAACAAATCTCAGCTGTCTACCCTGGCCCTTTTGTGCAAAAGTTTTGCACAAAAGGGACTTTTTCCCGAACAGGAGCAGCATAGTATTTCCGCAAAAAGCACTGATCTCTTACAGTAGGAAGTCAGTGCTTTTGCGGAAATTCAAGCGGCCAGTGTAGACAGCTGGCAAGTTTTTTCGGAAAAGTGGCTGATTTTCCGGAAAAACTGGCTAGTCTAGACACAGCCCCTATGTTTTATATGGTAAGAGTGGCATAAAACAGGTGCGACTCTATACCCCCACACCTATCTCCACCCCCGTTTTTCTGTACATTCTACTACAAGTAGATTTACAAGTAGTCAAATAAATATGAGGAGTAATACTACATTAATATGCACTTGATATCAAGAAATTTATGGTATTTCATGTACAAAAACCTACTGTATTGAAAATGTAACTGCATGTGGATGAGAGAAATGGAGAAAAAAATGTTAAGTATCATACCTTGTTCTAATTCTAAGATCAAAACTTTAATTCATTATTCGCCAAGAACGTTGGCTTTTCCCCTTGCTATTTGATAATTCATTGATTTTCCACCAAATGCTTTTTATTTATTGAAATATATGTGGTAGCGTTAGGGTGTAATTTCTATTATATTACTCTATCCATATGACTTAATATTCAAAAATAATCAATTTGCAAAGTACATAATTTAATAGGATAGATCATCCATCTGTGGTATGAAAACAGAAAGAGACGAGGGATTAAAAAGAAAAAATATCCAACACAACTTGCTAGAGGACACAGAATAGTTACATACACAGTGACTGATTTGTATGACGGAAAGAGGTCGAAAGCATTGTTTTTCCAATGAAGTTGAATCAGTGTGGACCTCAATATTTACAGATTCTTTACAGATCTAATGGCTGCACTTTGTTTATAGACTGGTGTGGGGTTGGATGATAACATGTCTCAGGAACCCACTGTTGCCGTCTTTTGCAAGGAAGGGGCTAGATCTTATCTCATGATGATGAGAGAAGTTCATGCTTCAAAATTTGCTTGAGTCTAGGGGCAGGGAACAGGGGAAGGCAAGACCCTCACCCTTGGACTGAACAACTAACCAGTGCTACAGGAAGATCTCTCTGGCCCTCTGCCTCCAAACCCTAAGTCATGTTCTGAGGAGGGGAGTCATTAAAGGACCCCACAGTATAGGGGTCAATTTCCCTTGCTTCATATAAGTCAGTGGTTCTCCAACTGTGGGTTGGTACTAAGGATGTTAAGGACTAGTCCACTAGTCGACTAGCCTACCCACCCCCCTGCTGCCTCTGTCAGATAGAGGCAGTAACGAGAGGGAAGAGGAAGTACTTTAAAGCAGCAGTGCTGCATGGAGACTGGGGTACTAGTCGCTTCCCTCCTGCCCTTGCTACCTCTGTCAGACAGAGGTAGTAATGAGAGGGAAGAGGGAGTACTTCAAAGTGGCAGTGCCACATGGAGCCCGGGGTATGGGCTCAGTGATATGCTGCTGCTTTGAAATGCCGTGACAGCATTTCAAAGAGGCAGAGCAACACAGCTGACCCTGGGTGCCATGCAGTGCTCCCCCTTTGAAACGCCATTGTAGCATTTCAAAGCGGCAATGCCGCATGAAGCCCAAGGTTAGCTGGGGACTCCGTGGCTGACCCTGGCTCCATGTGGCATTTCCGTGGAAACCAGAGTCAGCTGGGGAGTCCCCAGCTGGTCCTACGCTCTGTGCCGTAGGACACCGTTTTATCCCCTGGCTAATAGCCTTTTATGGACCTAACCTCCATGAATTTATCCAGCTTCTCTTTAAACTCTATTATAGTCCTAGCCTTCACAGCCTCCTCTGGCAAGGAGTTCCACAGGTTGACTACACGCTGTGTGAAGAAGAACTTTCTTTTATTAGTTTTAAACCTGCTACCCATTAATTTCATTTGGTGTCCTCTAGTTGTTCTATTATGGGAACTAATAAATAACTTTTCTTTATCAGCCCTCTCCACACCACTCATGATTTTATAGACCTCTATCATATCCCCCCTCAGTCTCCTCTTTTCTAAACTGAAAAGTCCCAGTCTCTTTAGCCTCTCCTCATATGGGACCCGTTCCAAACCCCTAATCATTTTAGTTGCCCTTTTCTGAACTCTTTCCAAGGCCAAAATATCTTTTTTGAGGTGAGGAGACCACATCTGTACACAGTATTCAAGATGTGGGCATACCATAGTTTTATACAGGGGCAGTAAGATATTCTGGGTCTTATTTTCTATCCCTTTCCTAATAATTCCTAGCATCCTATTTGCCTTTTTGACTGCCGCTGCACTCTGTGTGGAAGTTTTCAGAGAACTGTCCATGATAACTCCAAGATCTCTTTCCTGATTTGTCGTAGCCAAATTAGCCCCCATCATACTGTACGTATAGTTGGGGTTATTTTTCCCAATGTGCATTACTTTACATTTATCCACATTAAATTTCATTTGCCATTTTGTTGCCCAATCACTCAGTTTGGTGAGATCTTCTTGGAGTCCCTCACAGTCTGCTTCTGTCTTGACTATCCTAAACAGTATCCTAAATTATTTAAATTTGAATTTACAAGGCACTAAAATTAATATTTTCAAAGTTCACGAAAAAGTTGAGACAACAATTAAAAATCTTTGTTTATGGGTACAGCGAGTTAACAAGAAAGTACAAAAAGACTTAAAGTTTCTAACTGAATTACAAGAAAAATATGCTAAAACTAATATCTCAGATGCAATTTCTGCAGCAATCCAAGAACACCTCTTGAGGCTAACATCAAGTTTAAATGAATATTTTCCTCCAACTGACGCCAGTAAAATGTGGATTAAGAACCCCTTTACTATTGTGGTAGAAATGTAGCATTTTTAGTCTGGTGCAGCTGAAACAAAAAACAGGACTGAGTAGCACTTTAAAGACTAAGAAGATGGTTTAATAGGTGATGAGCTTTCATGGGCCAGATTTGATCTGAGGAAGTGGGTCTGGCCCACGAAAGCTCATCACCTATTATTAAACCATCTTGTTAGTCTTTAAAGTGCTACACAGTCCTGTTTTTTGTTTCACCCCTTACTATTGACACCGAAAATGAAGAAATACTACAATTGAGTGCATCAGAAGTGGATTCATTAATTGAACTTTCCTGTGACTCTGCTTTAAAAGAGAGCTTCGATAAACTCTCCTTGATTGATTTTTGGTTGAGCTGTAGAAATGAATATTCATATTTATCTGAGAAAGCAGTCAAATTCTTAATGCCTTTCGTCACGACATATAAGTGTGAATCTAGCTTCTCATCTTTGGTTTTCTTCAAATATAAATATAGAAATAGATTGCATGTTGAACCAGATTTGAGGATAAAACTTTCTTCTTTTGCTCCTGACATAAAGTTGCTATGTGATGCAAAACAACATCACCCTTCCCGTTAGTTCTCTTTTTAGTTATTTAAAAGTTATAAAATGCACACAAATGACTTATATTCAACTCATTCAATTATAAATAAACAAACTTTCAACTGTTAAAATTCTACTGGTTAAATTGTAATTAAGATTTATGTTATGTACTGTTATTATTGTGAATAAATAATACACAGTGAAAACGTATTAATTTTTCATTCTTTTTCTTAATATGCATTTATATTTTTGGGCTACAAAAAACAGTACTAAAAAAATGGATTCCAACTAAAGTAAAAAGTTTGGGAAACCCTGGTCTACCCAGCTTTCTATTCATCTTATAGTCCACTTATCCAATCCATATTCCCTTAACTTTCTGGCAAGAATATTGTGGGTGACCATATCAAAAGTTTTGCTAAAGCTGGCACTGATGGCTTTGGGAGGACCAAAAATGTATTTGCACCATGCTGTCATTGTTCAGTCTCCAGGTGCTGATCTACAGTTTCATCCACACTGGCTATGAGGCACCCTCTTCCATCATCCCATGCCCTGAGCAACCTGAGACAGAGGAAGGTCAAATATCAGACAAAGATGAGCCTCAACAGCCTGAGACTTCCCCTACAGACTAATCCTCCTCCTCCCCAGACAAGGCAGTAATTCCAGGAGATGTTTCACCAACAGATGACTTGAAACAGTTCCAGGAACTGTTGAAGAGGATAACTACCAGTCAGAAGGTACAACTTACAGAGGGCCAGGAGAAACAACATTGTCTCCTCAAAAATCTTCAGCTTTCTCGTTGTGCCAAGATTGCATAAGCTACTGATGAGGCAATCATAGGAGCGGCCGATGCGATATGGAAGACCCTAGCTTCCGCCCCTCTCACCAGCAAACAGGCTGAAATATTTGGTCCCTGCCAAGGCGATGGACTTTTTAGTTTTGCACCTCAATCAAATTCTCTGGTAGTTGACGCAGCATATCATCATAAGTCAAAACTATCACAATACTAGAACACGGAGACAGGATAAAGAGTGTAAATGTATGAACTTGTTTGGCAGGAAGATGTATTCTTTCTCAACTCTCCAACTTTGTATTGCAAATTACTCAGTGTCACATTATTGGATTTTAGGGGGAGCAGACAGATCACTGCTGCACTCAGGGAGGGGTGTTTGCCCCAAAGTCTGTACAAAGGGGACTATGTGAGGTGTCAAATGGAAGCTTATGTTCTACTGATTCAATACATGCTGCTCATGTACTTGTATGATGTCTGTATGTGGAATTATGAATATGGACTCTGTGCTGGTATTGTGAATGTTCTCTGCCTGAGACAGAGCAATGGGCCTGGACTGCCTGTTGTAAGGAAGGAATGTATAATGTATGATTATGCTAACTAGCACAGCCCCAAGGACAATGGCTCTCAAGGTGGCCAATTCATGCCTGAGGAATGCAACAGGAAACCTGCAACCAATCATGGCATAATGGCTGCCAGCATGTTGTTACCCCAGAGACCCAGGTAAGCAACTTGATACTGTGGGCTGACTATGATTTTGAGTGTCTCTGCACAGAAGTGAGGTTCAGCCTGGCACTCCCGTATCTAATCACTGGTAAGATTAACACAGCCAGAGGCCAGAATAAATTTAAACTCAATTATATTATAAATTTGAATAGACTCAACAGTTAACGACAAACAACAATCCCTGACACTTTGTGTCACAAAGCCAGCCCACACCCATGAAGAAATAGAAGACAGTACAGAAAACCCCAAAAGGTAAGAAACTTTACAATTGGTAGGTGGTACAATGGAGGAACCGGACAGGATTTGGGTAAGTTTCTCGGGACCTTCAACCCTACGGCTACTTATAGCCATTGGGGAGGAACACCGAGTGGTCCCTCAAAGATTCTAAGTGGTATTAGAATGGAACAATTCCGGAAAGGCCTGGGCCCTCACCACAGCAGTCCGAAATGTCCACAAATAGGAAAGGGGTATGCCTTCCATTCTTCCTTAAACACCACATTACCTTTTTTTGTCTATAAGCAAATGTTCTGCAAAGACACCTTTTTCTGTATCTATTTTCATTGTCTGCTCTTTCATTTGGTGTGGTAGACTTGTTTTAGTGTGACGTAATACAACTGTTACAGAAAAGTCAACCTTGGTACCACTGAGTACCTGCCCAGACCAAAGTAGCTTTCAGAGACATTTGTAATTCTCCCCTTTCTTCCCCTTGGATTTTCAAATAGGAACCTATGCTAAACTTGTTCCTCCAATTATATATCAAAATATATATAAGACAGAGTCTAACACTATGGAATAGCTGTTAAAAGGAAATTAAATATAATGTTTTGCTAATTATTATAAACTAAAATTCCTAATGTTCGTGTGAGCTAAGATTAGGTTTTGTGAATGGAGTTTGCAAACATATAGTTTATATACACTGTATCCTCTTTTAAATAACTTTATGTCACCTCAGCACAGAGTCCAGGCAGGTTTTACCATAAGTGACCCCAAGAGACCATCTAGTCCAGCTTGGGGAGGGTTTAGGAGAGGGCTATAAATGGAGGAAGTTGGCTACTGACAGTTTTGCAGTATTAATTTTTTTATTTGACTTCGTATTAAATAAACATTTAAAGTCATACACCTTGTTAACTATCCCTTGTTTTAGTATTCTTTCTTCCATAACATTGAAAATATATATATACAAGCTATTTGTTAATAATTTGGGTGCCACAATAACTTGGGCACCACACATATGAATAAATGCACATGACCTCAATGTTGGTGCACAAAACAGAACTTGCTGTGCTCATGGATGGAAAATCTTAGAAGGAACACTGAACATAGGCCATAGAACTTCCCTCAGAAACATTCTTAGAACAAATCTTGATTTTAAAAGTGTTAAAATACACCACAGCCCTTGGTTAAATTAGTCCAAAAATTAATTACCATCACTGTCACCTTTATATATTGTCTTACTTTGTCTAGCTTCAATTTCCATCCATTGCATCATGTCATATCTTTCTCTGCTAGACTGAATATTATTAATTATTTGTTCCCCATGCAGATACTTACAGAAAGTAGTCAAGTCACCCTTAACCTTCCATTTGTTAAACTAAATATATATTTGTATTGTGTTTTTTTTTGTAAGCCGCCTTGAATATTTTAAATAGAAAGGTGGGATAAAAATATTTAAATAAATAAAAATAGATAATAAATAGATTGAGCTCCTGAAGCCTATTACCAGGGCTTGACAAGTGGCGGTGAGCCCCGCTCACCAGCCGTGCAGTTTAGCATGCTGCGCATGCGCTGCAGCGCCATGCCGGGCTAAAATCTACTTGCCATGGGTGAGTTGATTGCCCTAATTGTCAAGCCCTGCCTATTACTATGAGGCAAATTTTCTAATTCTATAATCATTCCATTGGCTCTTCTCTGAACTAAAGTTATTATTGTTCTCTGTTTATTACTATTAAAACTTGTGTGGGGAGAAATATATCTTATTTTTTCCTAATCATACAATAATGTTGAGGACTAAAGTTATTATTGTTCTCTGTTTATTACTATTAAAACTTGTGTGGGGAGAAATATATCTTATTTTTTTCTAATCATACAATAATGTTGAGGACATTTATATGGGTAATCAGAATATCCAGAGCTATAATAATAAGAATTTTTAAAGTGATCCTGGAAGGTGATAAGCACCCTGCTGGCATTAATCCACCAAAGCACTTACAGTATGACTAGAAGTTAGTGCATGAATGTGAAATGATCAGAAAGATCCCCCCATCCAATCTGCTTTGAGGTAATCAATGTCCAAAGCCAATCTCCCACATTTAACATGAAAAATCTCTGTAATGAAGCACCTATGCATTACCAAATTAAAGCCATTTTCCAGAAAGTTTCTACCTTTTAGTCTCAATGGCCTAAACTTACTCAAAACAGGAATAATGATGTATAGTGAATTGCAGCTCTTTTAGAGGTATGCCATATGTCAATATATGAGAGAGACAATAAATGTCTCCTAAAGGACTAGTACATTTTCATCCTCTAGGGTTCATGCACTATTGGAAATTTTCATATCTTCTCCTCTCCACTATAATTAGAATAATTATGAATTATTCCCTCAGACGTAATTATGGAACTATTTTACAGTTTATTTGTAATAAACATGATAAATGGCATCATTCCCCATCTTCTCATATACTAAAACAGAGTAATGCTGCATTTTTCACCTAGTAACAGAAGAACTCAGAAACGTCTCAGATAATTTCTTGATTTATGGTCCATCCCATGATATATGATATTTAATTCTATAACTATATCTGCCTTTTTGAAAAGCAGCATGCTCGAAAGCCTGAAAGTTTTAAATTTTATAAATTATTTTTGTTCTTTTTAATAATGTTTAAACCAGGGTTCAGTAGCACTGAAGTGAAGAACATTAAGGCTGTGTTTACACTGGCAAGATATTGCAGAAAAGTAAGCGCTTTTGCGCAAAATCTTGCCACCTGTCTACACTGGCCGTGAGCATTTGCACAAGAACACTGACGTTCTAATGTACGAAATCAGTGCTTCTTGTGCAAACACTCTGATGCTCCTGCTCAGGGATAAGCCCTCTTGCACAAGTATTCTTGTACAAGAGGTCAGTGTAGACAGGCAACGTTAATTTCTTGTGCAAGAAAGCCTGATGGCTAAAATGGCCATTGGAGCTTTCTTGCGCAAGAAAGCGTCTACACTGGCACGGATGCTTTTGCGCAAAAGATCATCCGTGCCAGTGTAGATGCTCTCTTGCGCAAATACTTTTAGCAGAAAAACTCTTCCGTTAAAAGTATTTGCGCAAAATCATGCCAGTGTAGACGTAGCCTTTAAAGACATTTAAATAGAGAAGAATTACAGCTTTTCTGAAAGCACATAGGAAAAGCCCAATTCACCTAAAAAACACAGAAGGAGGAACAGCTTCACTGAAGTCTTTGCAGGCTGGGAAAGCAGAACCCAAACAGTGCCATGAGATATTTCTTCACAATTGTGAAGTTTCACAATAATGCAAATAAGTACAGTATACTTTTGCTAGACCCAAAGAAACATTGATGAGAGGTTTTCTGATGTGTTACGCCATGCCCAATCCCTGAACTAATTATATTCTTGGCCTTTGAGTCTTTCAAGGGCATCACAGACATAGTCTAATGTTGGCTCCTGGGGCATCATTCAATTTAGTGATGGACCTGGGAAGAGGTTATGCTATAAGAATATTCAGTAGCTTCCCTATTCTGCCTTCAACGTTAAATGCAAAACATGCATAACACAGCTGTAACATATTCTAGAACTTCCCAGTAAAAGCTGCCTTTTGCAAAGACATAATGTTCGAGTGAAAGCATGATCAGTATACATTTTTATTTTCTCATAGATCTTATTCACCAGCTGCTCAGGGATATTTCTCAAAAACCCTGAGGCTAGGCTTTTTAGTGAAAACAAAAGCAACAAGTCCAACAAAATGACTGAGACAAGCACCTCTAAAAGCAAATTCTGCCTAAAGTACTAAATGCATCAAAATGTCTACTACTGTCACTATCAACATTATTACATATTACTTATACATATTAAAATAAGACCGAGATAAATTCATGGAAGATGGGTCTGTCTTTGGCTATTAGACAAGATGGTCATGGATGCAATCTTCTGCTCTGGATGTCCCTATGTCTCTGATTGCCAGATACTAAGACTAGCTAACAGGGGATGGATCACTTAGTAATTGTCATGTTCTGTTCCTTCCCTCTGAAGCATCTGGTATTAGCCACTGTCGGAAGTCTGAATAATGGCTTAGATGGCATATGGGTCTGACCCTTTATTGCTTTTCTCAAGTATTCTGTACAGACAAATGGGGGAGGTCCCAGAGAAATGGACAAAGGGGGAACAAAGGATCTTTTGCACTAATAAAATACCAGCAAAAGAGGCAGAGGACAAACAGATACTTAGATATTTGATTTGTATTTATTCAATACTAAAATTATATCTAGCTGCAAAAACACTAACTTACTTGCCCAATTTTGTTGAAGTGGGCTGTGCCCATGAAAGCTCATGATACCATCTACATGTTTTGTTAGTCTATAAAGTGCTGCCAGACCATTTATTGTTTTTTAAGTTTATATCTGGGTTGGTAAGTCTGAGCAGACTGCATGATTTCATTCACTTTTATAAAATCACCTTAAGCAACACATCTTGGATGGTGTAAGTGGCTCATTCTGTAATGGCAACTTGCTGCTAAGTAGAGAGATTGGATCATGACAAAGTTTTGCTAACCAAAATAATAAATAACAGCTAACATGACTGCATCAAGTATAAATCATAGCAAACCAATTTAGATTCCTTCTTCAACTGCATTACTGACAGTAGAGATGATCTGTCTTGATTTTAATAAGGGTTTTGAAACAGTCCCATGTGACATTCTCAAAAGCAAAGTTGGAAAATGGGGGCTAGCTGAAGTTATTATAAGGTGATTGTACGACTGATAAAAAGATACTAGTCCTCAATGGTTTTCTGTCTAACTGGGAGGGTGTATCTAGTGAGGCCCACACTGGTCACTCCTGGGTTTGGTACTATTAAAATTTTTAATTAATTCTTGGATAATGCTTAATTGTCCTCCGTGCCCAATGAAGGCAGGACAAGAAGTAATGGGTTTAAATTACAGCCAGTGGACTTAGGTTAAATATTAGGAAAATATTTTCTAGCAAAAGGACAGTTAAGCTCTGGAATAGGTTTCCAATGGAGGTTGTTGAATTGCCATCACTGGAGGTTTTTAAGTGGGTAAAGGGAAGGAGCAAGTCAGAGTAGTAGCAGTGGCAAGATGGTCAACTAGGCAAGGATTAAAAGTACCTGTGACAACTCGGACAGTTTTGAGAACTTTCAGGAGCCCATCTCTTGATTGTCAGGTTTGGTACTTATGATGGAGTAGGGATACTATTTACACTCTCAGTCACAGGCATGTGCAGCACATTTCATTAGGGTGTACACCCAAAGAATTTTTTAAAAATGTACTTTGACCCCCATTAGCCACACCCGTGACCCTGGTAACCACACTCCTGACCCCCATTGGCCACACCTCTGGAGGTAACACTCTCCGGGCAAGATGGACACATGACCAGAAGTAAAAGGTGTCATGTGACCCCCCCCAAGGACTTTTCCCACCATCCTCCTACCAATAGGGATTAGTTTGCCCCCCCCCCCCCAACTCCCCTGATGCAACTATCCTGCAGTTGCATTACCCCAATGTGTGTGATATTAACTTGGGGGTGGAGAGGCCGGGGGAAGTATTTCCTCTAAGAGTTTCCTCCCATGAGCAGAATGAATTTTGTGTTGTGCACCAGTACTGAGTTTGTGTGGCTTGTATGGATGTGCCACGTTGGCACCCAAGTTATTAATAAATATCTCTCCTAAGACCTCCCTCTACACATCTGGCCTGTCTCTCTTCTCTGGTGCTGGTCCATCCCCTGCAGATGTCTGCCCTTCTGCTTCACCCCCAGAATCTCCTGGCACCTGCACCTTCCCTTACCCTTGCACCCTCCTGGTGCCTCCCCCTTCCCTCACTGCCCTTGCCCCCGTTGTCTTCACCTGGGCCGTGATGTCATGCCACACCCGAGCATCTCCCCTCTCACCTGTTGCACGGCATTTGAGCATGCCGCACATGCGCTCTCTCTGCCCCACAGTGCCTCGTAGATGGCCGTAGGGAATTTAAAGTGAGGGGCTGTGGCTTTATGTCACAAATCCCTCTCCTCCTCCAGCAGCTGCTATCTGGCCCGAGACATTAGGGTGTGCCTGGGCACACCCGGCACACCCCGCGTGCACACTTATGCTCTCAGTGAGTACGTGGTAGAAGTGCAGCCAAGAAGGAGTTTAATAATTGATTTGGGTGTGAGATATTGTTGTGTTGCATTGACTACATGATTAATTGATAAGGGAAGCCTCTCTGTCCCAGCTCACGGTGGGTCCAGGAGCTACCCCCACTGTGGCTCTGCAATTTAAAAGTGGTAGGATCCGCCCAGCTATTACTACATTTAAAATGCAGTGGGGGTAGCTCCTGGACCCTGGTTTCACGAGGCATACCTGTGCCGATCAAGAAAGGCTTCTTTGTCGGCGCGGCGCGTCCAGACTGCCCCAATCTGCCGACAAACAGCTGATCGGCAGAGCGGGGCAGCGATTTAAATTTAAATGAAGCCGCGATTATTTCAATCACGGCTTCATTTCCCTCTGCCGATCTGGCTAATCTACATGCCTCCGTCGACAGAGGCATGTAGTTTAGACGTACCCCTAGAAGCAGAATAGATCTTACCCCTTTGACTTGAAAGTGGTTCTGCTCTTGATGAATGAGGTGTGAATGACTGAGGTGTGAACTTCTCTGACCCTCAAGGGAAGGTAAACACTTGAAAGGATTAACAGTTGCAACAGTTGAAAAGGTGAATAGGAGCCAAATGCAAGGACAGCAAGATACTGTCAAGTGGGCTCATTGCGAAAGGATCAGATATATGGACAGCCTTGGAGTCAGAAGCAAGCACCCTCTTTTGAATCAAACAGCCTCTTTGAAGATGAATGTGGTAGCATTGGGAATAGCATCTCAGATCTAATTAAGAACTAACTGACACAACCAAAGTGCATAGATTTACAGGAGAGGGAAGCTCCTATAAATGTGAGGGGCCTTGCATGGGACCCCAGGTCTCGTTTTGTCAACATTGGTGCATCAGTCCGGACTGACAAAAGCCCAACTCTTCACTTTCCCTCCCTCACCTAACTCA
The DNA here is from genome assembly GCF_049634645.1 of Pelodiscus sinensis. NCBI lineage: Eukaryota > Metazoa > Chordata > Testudines > Trionychidae > Pelodiscus > Pelodiscus sinensis. Next base: position 94,357,232 of record NC_134713.1, on the reverse strand, counting down.
CCTGGCCAGTGAAATTAAGGGAAGTAACAAATTGGTAACTAAGCAATGACAAGATGGAGTGTGTGTGTGTGTGTATGTGTATGAGTGCATGAGCACAGTATATTATGTGTATATAATACAATAATTCTACATTACCAATAAATGTGGCATTTTGCCTTACCGCTTGAAGAAGATCTGTGCAATTCTTTAAGTACAACATTTCCAGGGGCTCCTCACATTGGACCCAGCCAGCCCCTTGGATCTACCTCATGCCGTGTCCCCCATCTGCTCCCTATAGGCCCAGGGAAGGAGAGAGGGGCAGAAAATAGCCATATCACAGTGTTAATTATCCCTTGTTTTAGTATTTTTTTCTTCCATAATATATGTATCTAAGATATGTGTTAGTAATTGGTGGGGGCCACGGTGGCACACATCTGAACTAGTGCACATGACCTCAATATTGGTGCACAAGACAAAACTCACTCTGCTCATGGATGGATAATCTTAGCAGGAACACTGACTTACTTTGGGTGCGTGCCTGTGTGGACAAGCACAAAGAATTTTAATCCTGCCCACCTCATCAGCAGAGCAGCACAGCAGCACTCACCTTTCTCCAACCTGGAACAGAAGCTACTGGCGGTGGTAGGCTTGGTGGGAGAGTGCGGGGCCAAGGCCAAATGACAGCTGCTCAGGTACTCTCGGGGTGGGACCACATGGCAGGTGGCTACCCCTGTACCGGGCCTGGAGCTGACACCTGACTCCAGCTCTGGCACAAGGGCAGCTGCCCGCCACGTGGCCTAGCCCTGGGAGCAGCTGGGCAGCTGTCACATGGTCCTCATCTCAGCTTCAGTCCTTCCCCAGGGCTGGGACTGAGGCTGGGACTGCAGTGCAGTTGCCCCAGTAGGGCCCTGCCCCAGGAGCAGCCACACCACAGCCCCGGCTCCAGCCCCAGCACATGGGGCAGCCGCTCACCGCACAGCCCTGCCTTGGGAGCAGCTGGGCAGCCACTACATGGCCCTGGCCACAGCGCCAGCCCTGGGGAAAGGCTGAGGCTGAGGCCAGGGCTGTGATGGCTGCCCAGCTGCTCCTGGGTCAGGGCTTGCTTGCAGAGCTTGTTTAAGATCCCAAATAGCCAGAAGACTATTACAAAAACCCCACATTTGGCTTAGTCTTTACATGAGTCACAAAAGTCACCCACCCTAATATATTAATACCTCTCTTTTTCACAGTGCCTTTGCTGCAAGTTTATAAATACCAATCTGACAAACGTTGGTGCCTGTTGTCGGAGACTCTTAAACATTCTTATAAGGAATAGCTGATATTACATCCATCCTTTCGGATGAGACACAAAATTCGCCCCCGCCCCCAGGATCAGCTGTGGCTCCAGCTCTGGCAGCCAGCTCGCAGCCCATCCTGGCAACAACTCCAGCCCTTTTATCCCACTTAGACATACCTAACGTGGGATCCTTTGAACATAACAATGCGTCTTCTAGGCAAGATGAGCATTGAAAGACACGAGTGGACAGGCTGGCTGGAACAGACAGGTACAAGGTGTTGGCGTTTCTAGCCCCCTGAGAGGAGGTGCTGGGAGCACCAGGACATTGTGGGACGTGCTTTGTATTCATGCCCATCAATGTGAAAGAAGCTATTTGCATATATTTGCATAAATATGCAACCACACTTAACTGCTGCCCTCAGCATGTCCTGTTAGTATCATTGTGGCCTCCGGGCTTCTACAGTTGAATAGCTCTGGTCTAGATCATGCCTGATAGATGTCTGACTAGCATGCTCTTAAATATCTCCAGTGATGGAGATTCCACAACCGTCGTAGGCAATTTATTCCAGTGTTTAACCATCCTGACAGGAAGTTTGTCCTAATATCCAACCTAAACCTCCCTTGTTGCAGTTTAAGCCCATTGCTTCTTGTCCTATCCTCAGAGGCCAAGGAGAACAATCCCCCCTCCTCCTTCTGACACCCTTTTAGATACCTGAAAACTGCTATCATGTCCCCTCTCTGTCTTCTCTTTTCCAGACTAAACAATCCCAATTCTGTCAACCTTCCCTCATAGCTCATATTTTCTAGACCTTTAATTATTGTTGTTGCTCTATAGTATTGCGGTTCCCCTGCACTGCTTAACAAGGGATTAATTAGCCCTTGGAGAGGGCTGTGGCACCAGCAAATAAAAGGGAGGCTGAAGACAGCCAATCAGGGCCTTGTATAAGAAGGGTCCCTCTAATCTTTTCCATACATGTATAATCTTTTTCCATCCATGTGTGGAATATAATTTCTTATTAACCAAGGCATGTGTGGATGCACACCACCAATAGAAACACAAAACCTAGCCATGGGCATTCTGCTAATCAGTGTTATCGTGGCCCCAGCCCCAGGAGCAGCAGCACCACAGCCTGGACTCCAGCTCTAGCAGCTACCATGCAGCCCACCCCAAGAGCGTGCAGGCAGCCACGATGTGGCCCTGACCCCCAGCTCCAGCTCTTCCCCAGGGCAGGAGCTGGGGCCAGGACTGTATGGTGGCTGCCTGGCTGCTACCAAGGCAGGCTGCATGGTAGGTAGCTACTGGTGCTGGAGCTGGAGCTGTAGCTGGGCTGCAGTGCAGCTCCTCTTGGGACTAGAGCCCCCTGCATTCCTGGTTTTCTCTCCTGTACCCCTCTTCCCATCTCACTACCCTCTGGCTCTCAGAGCCCCCTGCTGGCTCCCCAGGCGACTCTGCCCCACCCTCAGCAACCCAATCCCTGCAAACCATGGGCATTGTTAGCAGCTTTCCTCTGCCCCAGGTTAGGCCTCTCAGCCAGCGCCACAAGAAGCAGCCTGGGGCAGCCCTTGCCCTGCATACAAGCTGCCCCAGGAGCAGCGATCCATAGGGGGCAGGTTTCACTTCCCCACAAATTGGGATCCTGTCTAGGAGCAGGGCTTGGACCCCAGCAAGTGAGGGTGGGAAGTACTGAGGTGATCGATGGGAGGCAGAAGATCAGGCTGAACTGGAAGCAATGAGGTAAGGGAGGCTTTGTCTGAGATGGGAAGCATTGAGGAGGGGTGCAGAAGCTGAAGCAGGAAGTGCTGAGTTGGGGGGCTCAGGCTGAGGTGGGAAGTGCTGAGTTGGGGGGCTCAGGCTGAGGTGGCAAGGGCCGAAGTGAGAGGGGCTCAGTCTGAGGAGGAAAGCACTTAGGTGCATGGTCCAAGTTGAGGTGGGAAGTGTTGAGGTGTGGGGGGAGGGAGAGAAGCAGGGACTCATTCTAAAGAAGCGGGAAGTGTTGAGGTGGTCAGAATATGGCAGACGATCAGGCTGAGCTGAAAGCACTGAGGTGGGTGGTCTCTGTCCGAGATGGGAAGCACCGAGGTGGGGTGCAAAGTCTGAAGAGGGAAGTGCAGAGGTGGGGGGAGGGGGGAGTAAGGCTTAGGTGGGAAGTGCTGAGGTGGGGGTGAAGAGGTGGTGACAGGAAGTGTTGAGGGATGGGGCTAAGACTGAGGTGGGGGGTGAAAAGCAGGGACACGTACTAAAGAAGAGGGAAGTGCTGAGGTGATGAGTGGGGAGCAGATGACGAGGCTGAGCTGGAAACACTGAGGTGTAGGGGCTCTATCTGAGATGGGAAGCGCTGAGGTGGGGGTTTCAGGCTGAGGCAGGAAGTGCTGAGGTGGGGGGGCTCAGCCTGAGGTGGCAAGGGCTGAAGTGGGGGGGGGGGGCTCAGTCTGAGGCGGGAAGCACTTGGATTCATGGTCCAGATTGATGTGGGAAGCGCCGAGGTGGGGGGTGAGAATCAGGGGCTCATTCTGAAGAGATGGGAAATGCTGACATCATCTGTGAGTGGGAGACAATCAGGCTGAGATTGAAGCACTGAGGTGGGAGGGCAGGGGGGGGGGCTCTGTCTGAGGTGGGAAGTGCTGAGGTGGGAGGGGCTTAGGCTGAGGCGGAAAGGGCTGAGTTGAGGGGGGCTCAGTCTGAGGTGGGAAGCAATTAGGTGCAGGGCCCAGGCTGAGAGGGACGCACTGAGGTCTGGTGGCAGAGGCTGAGGTGAGAAGTGCTGAGGTGGGGATACAGAGGTTGTGGCAGGAAGTATTGAGGGATGGGGCTAAGATTGAGGTGGGAAGCACTGAGGTGGGGGTGAAATGCAGGGACTCATACTGAAGAAGAGGGAAGTGCTGACGTGGTCGGTGGGCAGCAGACAATGAGGCTGAGCTGGAAGCACTGAGGTGGGGTGCATAGTCTGAGATGGGAAGTGCTGAAATCGGGGTTCATGCTTAAGTGGGAAGTGCTAAGGTGGAAGTGTTTCAGGCTGAGGTGGGAGGCTCACGCTGATGTGGGGGGCTCAGGCTGAGGTGAGAAATGCTGAGGTGGGAGTGGCTCAGGCTGAGGCGGAAAGGGCTGAGGTGAGGGGGGCTCAGCCTGAGGCGGGAAGCACTTAGGTACAGAGTCCAGGTTGAGATGGGAAGTGCTGAGGTGGGGGGTGAGAAGCAGGGACTCGTTCTAATGAGGCGGGAAGTGCTGAGGTGGTCGGTGGGTGGCAGACAATAAGGCTGAGCAAGAAGCACTGAGGTGAGGGGGGCTCTGTCTGAGGTGGGAAGCACTGAGGAGGGGTACAGAAGCTGAAGCAGGAAGTGTTGAGTTGGGGGGTTCAGTCTGAGGTGGGAAGAGCTGAGGTGGGGGGCGCAGGCTGTGGTGGCAGGGGCTGAAGTGAGGGGGGGTTCAGTCTGAGGTGGGAAGAGCTGAGGTGGGGGGCGCAGGCTGAGGCCGAGAAGGCTGAGGTGAGGGAGGTTGAGTCTGAGGCAGGAAGCACTTAGGTTCAGGGTCCAGATTGAGGTGGGAAGCACTGAGGTGTGTGTGTGGGGGAGGGGGGGGGTGAGAAGCAGGGACTCATTCTGAAGAGGTGGGAGATGCTAAGGTGGTCTGTGGGAGGCAGACAATCAGGCTGAGCTGGAAGCACTGAGGTGTGGGGGCTCTATCTGAGATGGGAAGCACTGAGGTGGGGGTTTCAGGCTTAGGTGGGAAGAGCTGAGGTGGGGGCTCAGGCTGTGGTGGCAGGGGCTGAAGTGAGGGGGGCTCAGTCTAAGACGGGAAGAGCTGAGGTGGGGGGCTCAGGCTGTGGTGGCAGGGGCTGAAGTGAGGAGGGGCTCAGTCTGAGGCAGGAAGCACTTAGATGCATGGTCCAAATTGGTGTGGGAAACGCTGAGGTGGGGGGTGAGAATCAGGGGCTCATTCTGAAGAGATAGAAAATGCTGACATGGTCTGTGATGGATGCACTGAGGTGGGGGGAGGGCCCTATCTGAGGTGGGAAGTGCTGAGGTGGGGGGCTCAGGCTGAGGTGGAAAGAGCTGAGTTGAGGGGGGCTCAGGCTGAGGTGGGAAGCAATTAGGTGCAGGGTCCAGGCTGAGAGGGACGCACTGAGGTCTGGTGGCAGAGGCTGAGGTGGGAAGTGCTGGGGGGGGGGGTGCAGAGGTTGTGGCAGGAAGTGTTGTGAGCTATGGGGCTAAGATTGAGGTGAGACTCCCGAAGGTTGGGGTGAGAAGGAGGGACTCAAACTGAAGAGGTGGGAAATCCTTAGTTGGTCGGTGTGTGGCAGAGGATCAGGCTGAGCAGGATACACTGGGGGCGGGGGGGCTCTGTCTGAGATGGGAAGTGCTGAGGTGGGACAGGCTCAGTTTGAGTTGGGGGCGCTGGGGTGGGGGTGCAGAGGCGGGAAGTGCGAGGTGAGGCGGTGAGAGCTGAGAAGCAGGGACGTGGTGGGAAGCGCTGAGGTGGTCGGTGGGTGGCAGAGGTTCAGGCTGGGCTGGAGGCGCTGAGGGGGGGGGACAAGCTGAGGCAAGATGTGCTGAGCTGCGGTGCATAGTCTGAGGTGGGAAGCGCTGGGGTGAGGGCTGGGGCTGAGGTGAGGGGAGCACTGAAGTGCGGCGCTCAGGTCGAGGCGGGAAGCGCTGCAATCGGGGGGCTCGGCTCGAAGCAGGCATCGCTGGGATGTGGGGCCCGCGCTGAGGCGGGCAACACTGGGTGCGGGGCTGAGGCGGGAAGGGTGGAGGTGAGAGACTGAGAAGGCGGGAAGCGCTGAGCTGGGCGGGCTCACGCTGAGGTAGAAGCTGAGGTGGGGGATGAACAGGGCGGATTCAGCCGGAGGCGGAGGGAAGCGCAGTGACAGGAGGCGAGCAGCAGGGGCGCAGGCTGAGCTGGCGGGAAGCGCTGAGGCAAGGCGTGAGCGGCAGGAGTTCAAGCTAAGGTGGAAGCATTGAGGTGGGATGAAGAGCGAGGGCCCAGGCAGCAAGTGCTTGGCAGGGATTCAGGCTGAGGTGGTGGGAAGCATTGAGGTGGATGGTGAGTGGCAGAGGGCTTAGACAGTCTTCAGATTTGGGGAAAACAAGAACAAATTCCTCATTTATGCCCAGTTTATGTTGGGGATATAGAGTGTGCTAAGCCCTCCCATAACTTATTTTACCTTCTCTCTGTCTGTTTGTCTATCTCTTTCCAACTCCTTCAAGGAAGAGAAGAAAAAGAAAGCCTCCAAGTAACTGAGCAAAGAGGAGGGGAAAAAGGAAACCACTAATGGTAGAGGAGAGGGAAAGAAACTCTGGACACAGTGAGCATCACCCATAATTAAGACTTGGGTCATATGGTGGAGTTAAAGCTATTAAAAACTTAAGCAGTGTGATTTCCCTGGAGAAAAGGTTCAGATCTATAATATCCTGGACTTTTGGTATTATTCTCTGTTAGCTAGCTAGTAAGAGTAACTAACCTGTGATGACAGCACAAAACTTATGGGGATATTCAAGGTTTAGACCCCTGAGCTGCTTGACCTCCCAGTAATTCAGAGTAAGGTCTTTGACTTATTTCCCTCTTTTCATTATCCCTTGTTTGTAGTCTAGTCAGCGTGACAAATCTATAAGGAGTGTGCATGTCACAATAATCTCTTTCTTCTGTAGGAAAGGTGGAGGCATTTGGTACCTTGAGCTATGTGGCCTGCCTGTAATTCAGTAGAAAGACTCTGCCTTTGAGCTCTTGGCATTAGGACCTTCTAGCTGGTTAAACAGAACAGAGCACAGTATATTTTAGGTGCAGGTTGAACTCTTCCAATTTAGAAGGGATTAGAGCTATTTTAGTGTCATTGGTTCTGAGACCTGCCTCCATTACACCTTAAGCCAGTGAATTGATTGACTACCCTATAACTCAGGGTCTAGATTTTATCCCTCCTTGATCTTTGGGAGGGATTAACAGCATTTTAGTAAATAGGGAAGGGAAAGCCCTGCAACCAGGGATCAAGTCCTTACCCTTTAATTGCTTCCAATTATGCTATTGTGGCACCCTGTAAGTAGGGTCCCTCTGGCATTATTTGAATTAAATTGATGACAAGTCAGTCTCTCTTTGTCTCCCTCTCTGTTTCCAGTGCTACAAAGGAAGACAAGAAAAAAGGAAGATGCCAAGAAATATCAATCAGATAGGAGGAAAGTAATCAAGGAAGCCTCTGAAGCTGGAGGAGAAGGAAAGGGACCCTGGACAGAGTGAGCCCCCCCAAAATTAAGAGCCTCTGGTCAATTAAGGTTATTGAGCCTTTTCATACATTGAGCAGTGTGGCCTTCCCTGTAAGTAGGGTTCAGGTCTGTGCTCTGTTGGCAGTGTGCTCATTTAGCTGGCTCATTACTGTCCTGTAATGCGGTGTTAGGGTCAGCCCTTTTAGCAGTGATTAGGTCTAATGTATAACTATTTGTAATGAGACCAGACTGTAAATTGTGTTCAGGTCTCTGCTCTTCTGGCATTGTGGATTTTGGCAGTCTAGAGTGTGTGAGCCGCCCCAGAAAGTAAGACATAAGATATATATTTCCTATTATTGGGGTTTCGGAGACATTTATATAGTGTCGCCCATTTATCCGTCCAATAATTGAGGTCCATGTTTCTTCCTCATTACTTCCTAATAAGGTGTATTCCCTTATTCAGCTAATTGGAGTTCCTTCCATTTATGTAGGGTTGAGGTTATTACCCCTATTTCTCATGGGAAATATCATAGTGTCACTTCCGCTCTATCAACCTCCATGGAAGCAGGGTATAGGTCTTCCATTTTATCTTATTTCATTTCTAAGTCTAAGTGTACCCTTCCCAATAAATAGAGTGCAGCTTTTACCTTTCTTTACCTTTTGGAGTGGAGGAGAATCGATCCCATTTAGAAAATGGGTCAGGTAGTCTGTCACTATGAGCTCTTTTCTACTCTGGGCAGTGGGTTTTTTTGTTTTTGTATGTGTGTGTCGATGAATGAGTATGATAGCTATGGACATGAAAGATAATTTTTAATTTTAGTTTTTAAATCGCTGCAGCATATTTATTTTTGTACACTGCCCAGAACCAGAGAACAACTTACAAGTGCACAGATGGGTTTCTCCTTCCACTAGTCATAGAAAGGGTTAAGGGATGGTTGAGCTTTCATACCTATTTTTTAGGGAAGGGTTTGAAGATTTTAATACCTTTGGCAGAGAGACCTCCCTGTAATTCTGAAGATGGTCTCTGTTGTTTAGGCTCTTGACACTGTGCCTTTGTAGACACCTAAAGTGAATGGACCGCCCTTTAATTCAGGTGCAGGTCAGATACCTCTCAGATGGAAAGGATTAGTTCTTGATTACTACCAATGGTATTTTTACATTCCTGTAATTTCTGTTCAGGTCTGTGACCTAATGTCCATTTGACTTTGTGGCTTGTTGGTATTATAGTGGCATTATACAACCCATAAGTGGGTTGTAGGTCATATGTTTCCAGTTCTTGAGGGCTTAGAGCCAGTTTTCTTTCATGGAATAGATGGCCACCCTATAACCAGAGTTCAGGTTGCCCCCTTTTGGTTTTTACTGTGAGACAACCCTGTATGAAGGGTTCTGATCTCTGAACATAGCGCTCTCTTATGCGGCTAGACAGAGTGACCACTGTGTTCTTAGGAAGGGAGTTTCCTCCTCTTGCTTATGCGGCAGCCTGTGTTGGAGCAGTCTGACCACCCTGTAATGAGGGTTCAGGTCGGCCCTTTGGCCTACGGCAGCTGGATAGTGAGAGTGACTGCCCTGTAATGCGGGTGCAAGTCACCAGGATGCCGCTGATAGGGGAAATTGAGCGCTTTAGGCCCCTGAGCACCGGGACCTTCCTGTAATGAATGCTGGGGTCTCTGTTTCAGCCTAGTCAGCGTGGCAATCCTGTTAATCAGGGGACATGTCACGTACTTCCCGCTTTTATTCAACGCATTGTGGCCCTTGCTCTCTCTTGTCCGGCATGACCTCCCTGTAATTGAGGGAAAGGTCCTTGCCCGCCTCTCCTTGGCCATTAATATGCCTTGAGCTGGCGAATTGGACTGGCCACGCTGGAAAACAGCGTGGACCTATAGGTTGGATCCCTCCTTGCTCCAGCTGAGGGATTAGCAGCATGCTAGTAATTGGGGCTGGATGACCTTCCTGTAATTCGGGATCGAGTCTCTGCCCTTGTGCCACTGCACATTACAGTACCATGGCTGCTGGTCAGAATGAGCACCCTGTAAGGAGGGTCCAAGTCTCATGAGTCACTATTTGTCGTGCCAGCCCCGCGCCCCCGAGAAACTCTGTCCAGGGTCCCTGCCCATCACCCTCCCTTGCCAGCTGGCCTGGAATTGCACCGCCTCGCCTCTCTGTGGCTCATGGCCTGGCCGCTGGAGATGAGACATTCTGCAGCCGTTGCTGGTAAGTTCCAAAAGAGATGCTCCTCTGGCATTGTTTGAAGCAAATTGATGACAAGTAGTGCCATCATGTCTCATGCCTCTCCCTCTGTGTGTGTGTCTCTCTGGTTCCAGGGTTGCCAAGGAAGAGAAGAAAGAAGGAAGGACGGCGCGAGGAAAAATCCGTCGGACAGGAGGAAAGGAAAGAGAGGAAGCCCCTGAAGCTGGAGGGGAAGGAATGGGACCCTGGACAGAGTGAGCCCCCCCCAAAAATTAAGAGCCTCTGATCACTTAAGGCCTTTTCATACTTTGAGCAGTGTGGCCTTCCCTGTAAGTAGGGTTCAGGTCTGTGCTCTGTTGGCAGTGTGCTCTTTTAGCTGGCTAGCGGGAGTGACTGCCCTGTAAGTAGGGTGCAAGTCACGGTCCTGTGGCTTCTGGGGGATCTTGAGCTCTGTGGAAGCTGGTGCAACGTGACCTCCCTGCAATTCAGGAGAAGGTGGCTGTCTTTTAGGCTCTTGGCACGAGTCTTCTGTAGCAGCCTACTGGGAAGGGACCGCCCTGTAATTCAGGTGCAGGTCGAATCCCACTCATTTGGAAGGGATTAGCAGGAGCTTCGTGCCATTGGTACTGAGACCTGCCTGTAATTTGGGTTCAGGGCTCTGCCCTCTTGTCCTTTTGGCATTGTGGCCTGTTGCTAATGTAGCTGCCGTGACCACCCTGTACCGGGGGGGAAGGTCGCATGTCTCCTGCTCACGAGGGCTTAGAACTAGCTTTGTACCATGGCCTGGGTGACCACCCTGTATGGAGGGTTCTGGTCTCTGAACATAGCGCTCTCTTATGCGGCTAGACAGAGTGACCACTGTGTTCTTAGGGAGGGAGTTTCCTCCTCTTGCTTATGCGGCAGCCTGTGTTGGAGCAGTCTGACCACCCTGTAATGAGGGTTCAGGTCGGCCCTTTGGCCTACGGCAGCTGGATAGTGAGAGTGACTGCCCTGTAATGCGGGTGCAAGTCACCAGGATGCCACTGATAGGGGAAATTGAGCGCTTTAGGGCCCTGAGCACCGGGACCTTCCTGTAATGAATGCTGGGGTCTCTGTTTCAGCCTAGTCAGCGTGGCAATCCTGTTAATCAGGGGACATGTCACGTACTTCCCGCTTTTATGCAACACATTGTGGCCCTTGCTCTCTCTTGTCCGGCATGACCTCCCTGTAATTGAGGGAAAGGTCCTTGCCCGCCTCTCCTTGGCCATTAATATGCCTTGAGCTGGCGAATTGGACTGGCCACGCTGGAAAACAGCGTGGACCTATAGGTTGGATCCCTCCTTGCTCCAGCTGAGGGATTAGCAGCATGCTAGTAATTGGGGCTGGATGACCTTCCTGTAATTCGGGATCGAGTCTCTGCCCTTGTGCCACTGCACACTACAGTACCATGGCTGCTGGTCAGAATGAGCACCCTGTAAGGAGGGTCCAAGTCTCATGAGTCACTATTTGTCGTGCCAGCCCCGCGCCCCCGAAAAACTCTGTCCAGGGTCCCTGCCCATCACCCTCCCTTGCCAGCTGGCCTGGAATTGCACCGCCTCGCCTCTCTGTGGCTCATGGCCTGGCCGCTGGAGATGAGACATTCTGCAGCCGTTGCTGGTAAGTTCCAAAAGAGATGCTCCTCTGGCATTGTTTGAAGCAAATTGATGACAAGTAGTGCCATCATGTCTCATGCCTCTCCCTCTGTGTGTGTGTCTCTCTGGTTCCAGGGTTGCCAAGGAAGAGAATAAAGAAGGAAGGACGGCGCGAGGAAAAATCCGTCGGACAGGAGGAAAGGAAAGGGAGGAAGCCCCTGAAGCTGGAGGGGAAGGAATGGGACCCTGGACAGAGTGAGCCCCCCCCAAAAATTAAGAGCCTCTGGTCACTTAAGGCCTTTTCATACTTTGAGCAGTGTGGCCTTCCCTGTAAGTAGGGTTCAGGTCTGTGCTCTGTTGGCAGTGTGCTCATTTAGCTGGCTAGCGGGAGTGACTGCCCTGTAAGTAGGGTGCAAGTCACGGTCCTGTGGCTTCTGGGGGATCTTGAGCTCTGTGGAAGCCGGTGCAGCGTGACCTCCCTGCAATTCAGGGGAAGGTGGCTGTCTTTTAGGCTCTTGGCACGAGTCTTCTGTAGCAGCCTACTGGGAAGGGACCGCCCTGTAATTCAGGTGCAGGTCGAATCCCACTCATTTGGAAGGGATTAGCAGGAGCTTCGTGCCATTGGTACTGAGACCTGCCTGTAATTTGGGTTCAGGGCTCTGCCCTCTTGTCCTTTTGGCATTGTGGCCTGTTGCTAATGTAGCTGCCGTGACCACCCTGTACCGGGGGGGAAGGTCGCATGTCTCCTGCTCACGAGGGCTTAGAACTAGCTTTGTACCATGGCCTGGGTGACCACCCTGTATGGAGGGTTCTGGTCTCTGAACATAGCGCTCTCTTATGCGGCTAGACAGAGTGACCACTGTGTTCTTAGGGAGGGAGTTTCCTCCTCTTGCTTATGCGGCAGCCTGTGTTGGAGCAGTCTGACCACCCTGTATTGAGGGTTCAGGTCGGCCCTTTGGCCTACGGCAGCTGGATAGTGAGAGTGACTGCCCTGTAATGCGGGTGCAAGTCACCAGGATGCCGCTGATAGGGGAAATTGAGCGCTTTAGGCCCCTGAGCACCGGGACCTTCCTGTAATGAATGCTGGGGTCTCTGTTTCAGCCTAGTCAGCGTGGCAATCCTGTTAATCAGGGGACATGTCACGTACTTCCCGCTTTTATGCAACACATTGTGGCCCTTGCTCTCTCTTGTCCGGCATGACCTCCCTGTAATTGAGGGAAAGGTCCTTGCCCGCCTCTCCTTGGCCATTAATATGCCTTGAGCTGGCGAATTGGACTGGCCACGCTGGAAAACAGCGTGGACCTATAGGTTGGATCCCTCCTTGCTCCAGCTGAGGGATTAGCAGCATGCTAGTAATTGGGGCTGGATGACCTTCCTGTAATTCGGGATCGAGTCTCTGCCCTTGTGCCACTGCACACTACAGTACCATGGCTGCTGGTCAGAATGAGCACCCTGTAAGGAGGGTCCAAGTCTCATGAGTCACTATTTGTCGTGCCAGCCCCGCGCCCCCGAAAAACTCTGTCCAGGGTCCCTGCCCATCACCCTCCCTTGCCAGCTGGCCTGGAATTGCACCGCCTCGCCTCTCTGTGGCTCATGGCCTGGCCGCTGGAGATGAGACATTCTGCAGCCGTTGCTGGTAAGTTCCAAAAGAGATGCTCCTCTGGCATTGTTTGAAGCAAATTGATGACAAGTAGTGCCATCATGTCTCATGCCTCTCCCTCTGTGTGTGTGTCTCTCTGGTTCCAGGGTTGCCAAGGAAGAGAAGAAAGAAGGAAGGACGGCGCGAGGAAAAATCCGTCGGACAGGAGGAAAGGAAAGGGAGGAAGCCCCTGAAGCTGGAGGGGAAGGAATGGGACCCTGGACAGAGTGAGCCCCCCCCAAAAATTAAGAGCCTCTGGTCACTTAAGGCCTTTTCATACTTTGAGCAGTGTGGCCTTCCCTGTAAGTAGGGTTCAGGTCTGTGCTCTGTTGGCAGTGTGCTCATTTAGCTGGCTAGCGGGAGTGACTGCCCTGTAAGTAGGGTGCAAGTCACGGTCCTGTGGCTTCTGGGGGATCTTGAGCTCTGTGGAAGCCGGTGCAGCGTGACCTCCCTGCAATTCAGGAGAAGGTGGCTGTCTTTTAGGCTCTTGGCACGAGTCTTCTGTAGCAGCCTACTGGGAAGGGACCGCCCTGTAATTCAGGTGCAGGTCGAATCCCACTCATTTGGAAGGGATTAGCAGGAGCTTCGTGCCATTGGTACTGAGACCTGCCTGTAATTTGGGTTCAGGGCTCTGCCCTCTTGTCCTTTTGGCATTGTGGCCTGTTGCTAATGTAGCTGCCGTAACCACCCTGTACCGGGGGGGAAGATCGCATGTCTCCTGCTCACGAGGGCTTAGAACTAGCTTTGTACCATGGCCTGGGTGACCACCCTGTATGGAGGGTTCTGGTCTCTGAACATAGCGCTCTCCTATGCGGCTAGACAGAGTGACCACTGTGTTCTTAGGGAGGGAGTTTCCTCCTCTTGCTTATGCGGCAGCCTGTGTTGGAGCAGTCTAACCACCCTGTATTGAGGGTTCAGGTCGGCCCTTTGGCCTACGGCAGCTGGATAGTGAGAGTGACTGCCCTGTAATGCGGGTGCAAGTCACCAGGATGCCGCTGATAGGGGAAATTGAGCGCTTTAGGCCCCTGAGCACCGGGACCTTCCTGTAATGAATGCTGGGGTCTCTGTTTCAGCCTAGTCAGCGTGGCAATCCTGTTAATCAGGGGACATGTCACGTACTTCCCGCTTTTATGCAACACATTGTGGCCCTTGCTCTCTCTTGTCCGGCATGACCTCCCTGTAATTGAGGGAAAGGTCCTTGCCCGCCTCTCCTTGGCCATTAATATGCCTTGAGCTGGCAAATTGGACTGGCCACGCTGGAAAACAGCGTGGACCTATAGGTTGGATGCCTCCTTGCTCCAGCTGAGGGATTAGCAGCATGCTAGTAATTGGGGCTGGATGACCTTCCTGTAATTCGGGATCGAGTCTCTGCCCTTGTGCCACTGCACATTACAGTACCATGGCTGCTGGTCAGAATGAGCACCCTGTAAGGAGGGTCCAAGTCTCATGAGTCACTATTTGTCGTGCCAGCCCCGCGCCCCCGAAAAACTCTGTCCAGGGTCCCTGCCCATCACCCTCCCTTGCCAGCTGGCCTGGAATTGCACCGCCTCGCCTCTCTGTGGCTCATGGCCTGGCCGCTGGAGATGAGACATTCTGCAGCCGTTGCTGGTAAGTTCCAAAAGAGATGCTCCTCTGGCATTGTTTGAAGCAAGTTGATGACAAGTAGTGCCATCATGTCTCATGCCTCTCCCTCTGTGTGTGTGTCTCTCTGGTTCCAGGGTTGCCAAGGAAGAGAAGAAAGAAGGAAGGACGGCGCGAGGAAAAATCTGTCGGACAGGAGGAAAGGAAAGGGAGGAAGCCCCTGAAGCTGGAGGGGAAGGAATGGGACCCTGGACAGAGTGAGCCCCCCCCCAAAAATTAAGAGCCTCTGATCACTTAAGGCCTTTTCATACTTTGAGCAGTGTGGCCTTCCCTGTAAGTAGGGTTCAGGTCTGTGCTCTGTTGGCAGTGTGCTCATTTAGCTGGCTAGCGGGAGTGACTGCCCTGTAAGTAGGGTGCAAGTCACGGTCCTGTGGCTTCTGGGGGATCTTGAGCTCTGTGGAAGCCGGTGCAGCGTGACCTCCCTGCAATTCAGGAGAAGGTGGCTGTCTTTTAGGCTCTTGGCACGAGTCTTCTGTAGCAGCCTACTGGGAAGGGACCGCCCTGTAATTCAGGTGCAGGTCGAATCCCACTCATTTGGAAGGGATTAGCAGGAGCTTCGTGCCATTGGTACTGAGACCTGCCTGTAATTTGGGTTCAGGGCTCTGCCCTCTTGTCCTTTTGGCATTGTGGCCTGTTGCTAATGTAGCTGCCGTGACCACCCTGTACCGGGGGGGAAGGTCGCATGTCTCCTGCTCACGAGGGCTTAGAACTAGCTTTGTACCATGGCCTGGGTGACCACCCTGTATGGAGGGTTCTGGTCTCTGAACATAGCGCTCTCTTATGCGGCTAGACAGAGTGACCACTGTGTTCTTAGGGAGGGAGTTTCCTCCTCTTGCTTATGCGGCAGCCTGTGTTGGAGCAGTCTGACCACCCTGTATTGAGGGTTCAGGTCGGCCCTTTGGCCTACGGCAGCTGGATAGTGAGAGTGACTGCCCTGTAATGCGGGTGCAAGTCACCAGGATGCCGCTGATAGGGGAAATTGAGCGCTTTAGGCCCCTGAGCACCGGGACCTTCCTGTAATGAATGTTGGGGTCTCTGTTTCAGCCTAGTCAGTCTGGCAATCCTGTTAATCAGGGGACATGTCACGTACTTCCCGCTTTTATGCAACACATTGTGGCCCTTGCTCTCTCTTGTCCGGCATGACCTCCCTGTAATTGAGGGAAAGGTCCTTGCCCGCCTCTCCTTGGCCATTAATATGCCTTGAGCTGGCAAATTGGACTGGCCACGCTGGAAAACAGCGTGGACCTATAGGTTGGATCCCTCCTTGCTCCAGCTGAGGGATTAGCAGCATGCTAGTAATTGGGGCTGGATGACCTTCCTGTAATTCGGGATCGAGTCTCTGCCCTTGTGCCACTGCACACTACAGTACCATGGCTGCTGGTCAGAATGAGCACCCTGTAAGGAGGGTCCAAGTCTCATGAGTCACTATTTGTCGTGCCAGCCCCGCGCCCCCGAGAAACTCTGTCCAGGGTCCCTGCCCATCACCCTCCCTTGCCAGCTGGCCTGGAATTGCACCGCCTCGCCTCTCTGTGGCTCATGGCCTGGCCGCTGGAGATGAGACATTCTGCAGCCGTTGCTGGTAAGTTCCAAAAGAGATGCTCCTCTGGCATTGTTTGAAGCAAATTGATGACAAGTAGTGCCATCATGTCTCATGCCTCTCCCTCTGTGTGTGTGTCTCTCTGGTTCCAGGGTTGCCAAGGAAGAGAAGAAAGAAGGAAGGACGGCGCGAGGAAAAATCCGTCGGACAGGAGGAAAGGAAAGGGAGGAAGCCCCTGAAGCTGGAGGGGAAGGAATGGGACCCTGGACAGAGTGAGCCCCCCCCGAAAATTAAGAGCCTCTGGTCACTTAAGGCCTTTTCATACTTTGAGCAGTGTGGCCTTCCCTGTAAGTAGGGTTCAGGTCTGTGCTCTGTTGGCAGTGTGCTCATTTAGCTGGCTAGCGGGAGTGACTGCCCTGTAAGTAGGGTGCAAGTCACGGTCCTGTGGCTTCTGGGGGATCTTGAGCTCTGTGGAAGCCGGTGCAGCATGACCTCCCTGCAATTCAGGAGAAGGTGGCTGTCTTTTAGGCTGTTGGCACGAGTCTTCTGTAGCAGCCTACTGGGAAGGGACCGCCCTGTAATTCAGGTGCAGGTCGAATCCCACTCATTTGGAAGGGATTAGCAGGAGCTTCGTGCCATTGGTACTGAGACCTGCCTGTAATTTGGGTTCAGGGCTCTGCCCTCTTGTCCTTTTGGCATTGTGGCCTGTTGCTAATGTAGCTGCCGTAACCACCCTGTACCGGGGGGGAAGGTCGCATGTCTCCTGCTCACGAGGGCTTAGAACTAGCTTTGTACCATGGCCTGGGTGACCACCCTGTATGGAGGGTTCTGGTCTCTGAACATAGCGCTCTCCTATGCGGCTAGACAGAGAGACCACTGTGTTCTTAGGGAGGGAGTTTCCTCCTCTTGCTTATGCGGCAGCCTGTGTTGGAGCAGTCTAACCACCCTGTATTGAGGGTTCAGGTCGGCCCTTTGGCCTACGGCAGCTGGATAGTGAGAGTGACTGCCCTGTAATGCGGGTGCAAGTCACCAGGATGCCGCTGATAGGGGAAATTGAGCGCTTTAGGCCCCTGAGCACCGGGACCTTCCTGTAATGAATGCTGGGGTCTCTGTTTCAGCCTAGTCAGCGTGGCAATCCTGTTAATCAGGGGACATGTCACGTACTTCCCGCTTTTATGCAACACATTGTGGCCCTTGCTCTCTCTTGTCCGGCATGACCTCCCTGTAATTGAGGGAAAGGTCCTTGCCCGCCTCTCCTTGGCCATTAATATGCCTTGAGCTGGCGAATTGGACTGGCCACGCTGGAAAACAGCGTGGACCTATAGGTTGGATCCCTCCTTGCTCCAGCTGAGGGATTAGCAGCATGCTAGTAATTGGGGCTGGATGACCTTCCTGTAATTCGGGATCGAGTCTCTGCCCTTGTGCCACTGCACATTACAGTACCATGGCTGCTGGTCAGAATGAGCACCCTGTAAGGAGGGTCCAAGTCTCATGAGTCACTATTTGTCGTGCCAGCCCCGCGCCCCCGAAAAACTCTGTCCAGGGTCCCTGCCCATCACCCTCCCTTGCCAGCTGGCCTGGAATTGCACCGCCTCGCCTCTCTGTGGCTCATGGCCTGGCCGCTGGAGATGAGACATTCTGCAGCCGTTGCTGGTAAGTTCCAAAAGAGATGCTCCTCTGGCATTGTTTGAAGCAAATTGATGACAAGTAGTGCCATCATGTCTCATGCCTCTCCCTCTGTGTGTGTGTCTCTCTGGTTCCAGGGTTGCCAAGGAAGAGAAGAAAGAAGGAAGGACGGCGCGAGGAAAAATCTGTCGGACAGGAGGAAAGGAAAGAGAGGAAGCCCCTGAAGCTGGAGGGGAAGGAATGGGACCCTGGACAGAGTGAGCCCCCCCCAAAAAATTAAGAGCCTCTGATCACTTAAGGCCTTTTCATACTTTGAGCAGTGTGGCCTTCCCTGTAAGTAGGGTTCAGGTCTGTGCTCTGTTGGCAGTGTGCTCATTTAGCTGGCTAGCGGGAGTGACTGCCCTGTAAGTAGGGTGCAAGTCACGGTCCTGTGGCTTCTGGGAGATCTTGAGCTCTGTGGAAGCCGGTGCAGCGTGACCTCCCTGCAATTCAGGAGAAGGTGGCTGTCTTTTAGGCTGTTGGCACGAGTCTTCTGTAGCAGCCTACTGGGAAGGGACCGCCCTGTAATTCAGGTGCAGGTCGAATCCCACTCATTTGGAAGGGATTAGCAGGAGCTTCGTGCCATTGGTACTGAGACCTGCCTGTAATTTGGGTTCAGGGCTCTGCCCTCTTGTCCTTTTGGCATTGTGGCCTGTTGATAATGTAGCTGCCGTGACCACCCTGTACCGGGGGGGAAGGTCGCATGTCTCCTGCTCACGAGGGCTTAGAACTAGCTTTGTACCATGGCCTGGGTGACCACCCTGTATGGAGGGTTCTGGTCTCTGAACATAGCGCTCTCTTATGCGGCTAGACAGAGTGACCACTGTGTTCTTAGGGAGGGAGTTTCCTCCTCTTGCTTATGCGGCAGCCTGTGTTGGAGCAGTCTGACCACCCTGTATTGAGGGTTCAGGTCGGCCTTTGGCCTACGGCAGCTGGATAGTGAGAGTTACTGCCTTGTAATGCGGGTGCAAGTCACCAGGATGCCGCTGATAGGGGAAATTGAGCGCTTTAGGCCCCTGAGCACCGGGACCTTCCTGTAATGAATGCTGGGGTCTCTGTTTCAGCCTAGTCAGCGTGGCAATCCTGTTAATCAGGGGACATGTCACGTACTTCCCGCTTTTATGCAACACATTGTGGCCCTTGCTCTCTCTTGTCCGGCATGACCTCCCTGTAATTGAGGGAAAGGTCCTTGCCCGCCTCTCCTTGGCCATTAATATGCCTTGAGCTGGCGAATTGGACTGGCCACGCTGGAAAACAGCGTGGACCTATAGGTTGGATCCCTCCTTGCTCCAGCTGAGGGATTAGCAGCATGCTAGTAATTGGGGCTGGATGACCTTCCTGTAATTCGGGATCGAGTCTCTGCCCTTGTGCCACTGCACACTACAGTACCATGGCTGCTGGTCAGAATGAGCACCCTGTAAGGAGGGTCCAAGTCTCATGAGTCACTATTTGTCGTGCCAGCCCCGCGCCCCCGAAAAACTCTGTCCAGGGTCCCTGCCCATCACCCTCCCTTGCCAGCTGGCCTGGAATTGCACCGCCTCGCCTCTCTGTGGCTCATGGCCTGGCCGCTGGAGATGAGACATTCTGCAGCCGTTGCTGGTAAGTTCCAAAAGAGATGCTCCTCTGGCATTGTTTGAAGCAAATTGATGACAAGTAGTGCCATCATGTCTCATGCCTCTCCCTCTGTGTGTGTGTCTCTCTGGTTCCAGGGTTGCCAAGGAAGAGAAGAAAGAAGGAAGGACGGCGCGAGGAAAAATCCGTCGGACAGGAGGAAAGGAAAGGGAGGAAGCCCCTGAAGCTGGAGGGGAAGGAATGGGACCCTGGACAGAGTGAGCCCCCAGCAAAAATTATGAGCCTCTGGTCACTTAAGGCTATTGAGCCTTTTCATACTTTGAGCAGTGTGGCCTTCCCTGTAAGTAGGGTTCAGGTCTGTGCTCTGTTGGCAGTGTGCTCATTTAGCTGGCTAGCGGGAGTGACTGCCCTGTAAGTAGGGTGCAAGTCACGGTCCCGTGGCTTATGGGGGATCTTGAGCTCTGTGGAAGCCGGTGCAGCGTGACCTCCCTGCAATTCAGGAGAAGGTGGCTGTCTTTTAGGCTCTTGGCACGAGTCTTCTGTAGCAGCCTACTGGGAAGGGACCGCCCTGTAATTCAGGTGCAGGTCGAATCCCACTCATTTGGAAGGGATTAGCAGGAGCTTCGTGCCATTGGTACTGAGACCTGCCTGTAATTTGGGTTCAGGGCTCTGCCCTCTTGTCCTTTTGGCATTGTGGCCTGTTGCTAATGTAGCTGCCGTGACCACCCTGTACCGGGGGGGAAGGTCGCATGTCTCCTGCTCACGAGGGCTTAGAACTAGCTTTGTACCATGGCCTGGGTGACCACCCTGTATGGAGGGTTCTGGTCTCTGAACATAGCGCTCTCTTATGCGGCTAGACAGAGTGACCACTGTGTTCTTAGGGAGGGAGTTTCCTCCTCTTGCTTATGCGGCAGCCTGTGTTGGAGCAGTCTGACCACCCTGTAATGAGGGTTCAGGTCGGCCCTTTGGCCTACGGCAGCTGGATAGTGAGAGTGACTGCCCTGTAATGCGGGTGCAAGTCACCGGGATGCCGCTGATAGGGGAAATTGAGCGCTTTAGGCCCCTGAGCACCGGGACCTTCCTGTAATGAATGCTGGGGTCTCTGTTTCAGCCTAGTCAGCGTGGCAATCCTGTTAATCAGGGGACATGTCACGTACTTCCCGCTTTTATGCAACACATTGTGGCCCTTGCTCTCTCTTGTCCGGCATGACCTCCCTGTAATTGAGGGAAAGGTCCTTGCCCGCCTCTCCTTGGCCATTAATATGCCTTGAGTTGGCGAATTGGACTGGCCACGCTGGAAAACAGCGTGGACATATAGGTTGGATCCCTCCTTGCTCCAGCTGAGGGATTAGCAGCATGCTAGTAATTGGGGCTGGATGACCTTCCTGTAATTCGGGATCGAGTCTCTGCCCTTGTGCCACTGCACACTACAGTACCATGGCTGCTGGTCAGAATGAGCACCCTGTAAGGAGGGTCCAAGTCTCATGAGTCACTATTTGTCGTGCCAGCCCCGCGCCCCCGAAAAACTCTGTCCAGGGTCCCTGCCCATCACCCTCCCTTGCCAGCTGGCCTGGAATTGCACCGCCTCGCCTCTCTGTGGCTCATGGCCTGGCCGCTGGAGATGAGACATTCTGCAGCCGTTGCTGGTAAGTTCCAAAAGAGATGCTCCTCTGGCATTGTTTGAAGCAAATTGATGACAAGTAGTGCCATCATGTCTCATGCCTCTCCCTCTGTGTGTGTGTCTCTCTGGTTCCAGGGTTGCCAAGGAAGAGAAGAAAGAAGGAAGGACGGCGCGAGGAAAAATCCGTCGGACAGGAGGAAAGGAAAGGGAGGAAGCCCCTGAAGCTGGAGGGGAAGGAATGGGACCCTGGACAGAGTGAGCCCCCAGCAAAAATTATGAGCCTCTGGTCACTTAAGGCTATTGAGCCTTTTCATACTTTGAGCAGTGTGGCCTTCCCTGTAAGTAGGGTTCAGGTCTGTGCTCTGTTGGCAGTGTGCTCATTTAGCTGGCTAGCGGGAGTGACTGCCCTGTAAGTAGGGTGCAAGTCACGGTCCCGTGGCTTATGGGGGATCTTGAGCTCTGTGGAAGCCGGTGCAGCATGACCTCCCTGCAATTCAGGAGAAGGTGGCTGTCTTTTAGGCTCTTGGCACGAGTCTTCTGTAGCAGCCTACTGGGAAGGGACCGCCCTGTAATTCAGGTGCAGGTCGAATCCCACTCATTTGGAAGGGATTAGCAGGAGCTTCGTGCCATTGGTACTGAGACCTGCCTGTAATTTGGGTTCAGGGCTCTGCCCTCTTGTCCTTTTGGCATTGTGGCCTGTTGCTAATGTAGCTGCCGTGACCACCCTGTACCGGGGGGGAAGGTCGCATGTCTCCTGCTCACGAGGGCTTAGAACTAGCTTTGTACCATGGCCTGGGTGACCACCCTGTATGGAGGGTTCTGGTCTCTGAACATAGCGCTCTCTTATGCGGCTAGACAGAGTGACCACTGTGTTCTTAGGGAGGGAGTTTCCTCCTCTTGCTTATGCGGCAGCCTGTGTTGGAGCAGTCTGACCACCCTGTAAAGAGGGTTCAGGTCGGCCCTTTGGCCTACGGCAGCTGGATAGTGAGAGTGACTGCCCTGTAATGCGGGTGCAAGTCACCGGGATGCCGCTGATAGGGGAAATTGAGCGCTTTAGGCCCCTGAGCACCGGCACCTTCCTGTAATGAATGCTGGGGTCTCTGTTTCAGCCTAGTCAGCGTGGCAATCCTGTTAATCAGGGGACATGTCACGTACTTCCCGCTTTTATGCAACACATTGTGGCCCTTGCTCTCTCTTGTCTGGCATGACCTCCCTGTAATTGAGGGAAAGGTCCTTGCCCGCCTCTCCTTGGCCATTAATATGCCTTGAGCTGGCGAATTGGACTGGCCACGCTGGAAAACAGCGTGGACCTATAGGTTGGATCCCTCCTTGCTCCAGCTGAGGGATTAGCAGCATGCTAGTAATTGGGGCTGGATGACCTTCCTGTAATTCGGGATCGAGTCTCTGCCCTTGTGCCACTGCACATTACAGTACCATGGCTGCTGGTCAGAATGAGCACCCTGTAAGGAGGGTCCAAGTCTCATGAGTCACTATTTGTCGTGCCAGCCCCGCGCCCCCGAGAAACTCTGTCCAGTGTCCCTGCCCATCACCCTCCCTTGCCAGCTGGCCTGGAATTGCACCGCCTCGCCTCTCTGTGGCTCATGGCCTGGCCGCTGGAGATGAGACATTCTGCAGCCGTTGCTGGTAAGTTCCAAAAGAGATGCTCCTCTGGCATTGTTTGAAGCAAATTGATGACAAGTAGTGCCATCATGTCTCATGCCTCTCCCTCTGTGTGTGTGTCTCTCTGGTTCCAGGGTTGCCAAGGAAGAGAAGAAAGAAGGAAGGACGGCGCGAGGAAAAATCCGTCGGACAGGAGGAAAGGAAAGGGAGGAAGCCCCTGAAGCTGGAGGGGAAGGAATGGGACCCTGGACAGAGTGAGCCCCCACGAAAAATTATGAGCCTCTGGTCACTTAAGGTTATTGAGCCTTTTCATACTTTGAGCAGTGTGGCCTTCCCTGTAAGTAGGGTTCAGGTCTGTGCTCTGTTGGCAGTGTGCTCATTTAGCTGGCTAGCGGGAGTGACTGCCCTGTAAGTAGGGTGCAAGTCACGGTCCTGTGGCTTCTGGGGGATCTTGAGCTCTGTGGAAGCCGGTGCAGCGTGACTTCCCTGCAATTCAGGAGAAGGTGGCTGTCTTTTAGGCTCTTGGCACGAGTCTTCTGTAGCAGCCTACTGGGAAGGGACCGCCCTGTAATTCAGGTGCAGGTCGAATCCCACTCATTTGGAAGGGATTAGCAGGAGCTTCGTGCCATTGGTACTGAGACCTGCCTGTAATTTGGGTTCAGGGCTCTGCCCTCTTGTCCTTTTGGCATTGTGGCCTGTTGCTAATGTAGCTGCCGTGACCACCCTGTACCGGGGGGGAAGGTCGCATGTCTCCTGCTCACGAGGGCTTAGAACTAGCTTTGTACCATGGCCTGGGTGACCACCCTGTATGGAGGGTTCTGGTCTCTGAACATAGCGCTCTCTTATGCGGCTAGACAGAGTGACCACTGTGTTCTTAGGGAGGGAGTTTCCTCCTCTTGCTTATGCGGCAGCCTGTGTTGGAGCAGTCTGACCACCCTGTAATGAGGGTTCAGGTTGGCCCTTTGGCCTACGGCAGCTGGATAGTGAGAGTGACTGCCCTGTAATGCGGGTGCAAGTCACCAGGATGCCGCTGATAGGGGAAATTGAGCGCTTTAGGCCCCTGAGCACCGGGACCTTCCTGTAATGAATGCTGGGGTCTCTGTTTCAGCCTAGTCAGCGTGGCAATCCTGTTAATCAGGGGACATGTCACGTACTTCCCGCTTTTATGCAACACATTGTGGCCCTTGCTCTCTCTTGTCCGGCATGACCTCCCTGTAATTGAGGGAAAGGTCCTTGCCCGCCTCTCCTTGGCCATTAATATGCCTTGAGCTGGCGAATTGGACTGGCCATGCTGGAAAACAGCGTGGACCTATAGGTTGGATCCCTCCTTGCTCCAGCTGAGGGATTAGCAGCATGCTAGTAATTGGGGCTGGATGACCTTCCTGTAATTCGGGATCGAGTCTCTGCCCTTGTGCCACTGCACATTACAGTACCATGGCTGCTGGTCAGAATGAGCACCCTGTAAGGAGGGTCCAAGTCTCATGAGTCACTATTTGTCGTGCCAGCCCCCCGCCCCCGAGAAACTCTGTCCAGGGTCCCTGCCCATCACCCTCCCTTGCCAGTTGGCCTGGAATTGCACCGCCTCGCCTCTCTGTGGCTCATGGCCTGGCCGCTGGAGATGAGACATTCTGCAGCCGTTGCTGGTAAGTTCCAAAAGAGATGCTCCTCTGGCATTGTTTGAAGCATATTGATGACAAGTAGTGCCATCGTGTCTCATGCCTCTCCCTCTGTGTGTGTGTCTCTCTGGTTCCAGGGTTGCCAAGGAAGAGAAGAAACAAGGAAGGTGCTAGGAAATATCCATCGGACAGGAGGAAAGGAAAGGGAGGAAGCCCCTGTAGCTAAAGGAGAAGGAAAGGGACGCTGGACTGGGCAAGCACCCTGAAATTAAGAGTATCTGGTTACTTAAGGGTGTTAAGCCTTTCATATTTTGAGTAGTTTGGCCTCGCTGTACGTAAGGTTGGCAGTCTGCTTGTTTAGCTTTCTAGCACGTGTGACTGCCCTGTAACGTGGGTTCAAGTCATCAGTATGCGGTTCTTATGGGATATTGTCTCACTTTTGACGTTAATATGGATGGAGCTGGCGAATTTTACTGACCACCCTGAAAAACAGGGACCTATAGATTGGTTCCCTCCTTGATCTATGTGTACTATTAGTAGCATTGTTCATGAACCACACTACCAATGATTGAATAATTTACTGCAGCATTCTTTAATTCTTTCTAACCATGGAGCATTGATAATACAGATGTATTGTCTCCCTTGAAAAGGTCTTAGAAGTCAGTCTGGAAAACATACTTTGTGCATCATATGTTCAGATTCCATTGCAAATGGAATAGGACTGTTGGGTTCATTCATGAAAGTTTAACATTTATGATTCCTTCTTAGCCATTTTGATATTTTTAATTAGGAATCTCGGATTTAGCCAGTAGTCATTTTCATATTCTTAGTCTTTTAGTGACAGCAAATTGTTCAGAACAGAAGAGCCAACTTTCTTTTGGCTACTCTAAGAAGGCCACTGAAGAACCCATTTTGCCATTGTGCATATTATATACACTTAACCCTTCTCCCAGCCCTAATAAAATCTTCTTTAATACCAGAACAGTGCAAATTTTAAAATGTAGACTTGAAGTAAATTTCTACCTATTTTGAGGTGCTTGCCAATTAGAAATAGGCATCAGAATTGAATAATTTCCATCTAAATGTTGATTTAATCTTCATGAGACACAAAATATTTCAATTGCAGGTGACTACCTGATTTCAGACTTAACATATAATCATTTCTTGGAATATGTCTTCCAAATACATGAGTAAAAACTTTTAATTGCCCAACTATATTATGCATACATCTGTTTTTGCTAACAGATTACTCACTAGTTATAGAGGAATAATTGGGACTCCCTGAAGCAAAATCATTACATACAATGCTGCATAAGCATAGCTTAGTATTCTTGATAAAATACTATTTCATATTAGGAGTGCAAAGATGTAACTTGACTGAAAACATGTATTTGTATTCTACACAAAAAAACCCTTGAGATATTTTAAAGTTGAAAGGTTTGTTAATGCTTACTCCAGATAACAGCTTAAGTAATATTTTGAGATCTCCGTATCATACTTGTAAAAAGAAGCAACAAAACTAAATGTTTGTCTGGAAACTAATAGGTAGGGTATTCGTCGGTTTTGCAACTTTCAAATACATACTCTGCTTTAACTGTCACACCAACCAAATCATATCACATATTCAATTTTAACTTTGCCCCCGTTGTGTTAGGGTGTTTTTGATAGGTGTGTATTGGTAGTGGTATTTATCTGGTTTTTTTTAAATATGATATTAAATGAAAGCTATAGGCTGATGTTGTGGAGAGTTTATGTAGGAATTTCTGTCAAATGTTAGCTATTAATATTGTTAGTGCAGAAGTGAAGTTTTGTGATTATTGTTTTTGAGGTCTGGTATGAAAAAGGGTTGTGACTTGCTGAAAATTATAGATAGGTTTGGATATCTGTATCATTGGATGTAGCTTAGATGGTAAAGTTGAGGTTGTATGTGTGTACTACATGGAGCTTAAAGGGCAAGTTGAGGTTGTTTGTAGTGTGCTGTTTGGATGGTGTGAAGGTTATCATAGGGTGTGTATTTGAAAGTGGCAAAATTTTATTAAGATCAATATACAGCCAGCCCTATTCATCACTTTCTCTCTTGAATAATTCCAAAATGGGATGAAGAGAACTTTGTACAATTTATATTCATAGGGATCTTCAGGAATTATATATTTCCCCTAGGCCCATGCACAATTTAAGGTTCTCTTGAGCCTTTAATAGGCTCCAAGTATAATAATTACTAAAAATCAATGTATTGTGATGAAATTTTATGAAATGCTTTAATAAGGTTTGATAATTGCTACCTGATAGAACTTTAATACTTCATGTTAAAATCTTAGGTTTAACTTCAGCTGTCTTTACCATATTGCATTCTTTTTCTTTCTGTAACTTATATTAATGTGATTTACTTAAAGTTTATCAATTCAGGGTTAGTCTTAACTCATTCTGTCTCTGGATTCCAATAAAGTTTCTATGATTTCCTTTAATTGTGGTTTTAAGTCTTTAATTAATTGGCTTTGGAATTAGCTAGCACATATTTCATTGGCATTAGCTAGCACATATTTCTCATGGAATGATGCACATATTTCATTTTTCTCTTGCTCTTTGTAATGGCACTTTGGTTCCTGCATGTCACTTTATCTACTGCCCACAGGCCTCCAGTCATCTGTAGATTTTCCACTCTTATGGATCTTCTGAATTCTACAGAAGCAGACCAATTCCTGCACATGTAATATATAAGGCCCCTGGCTACGTCTAGACTGGCATGATTTTCCGGAAATGCTTTTAACGGAAAAGTTTTCCGTTAAAAGCATTTTCGGAAAAGAGCGTCTAGATTGGCACGGACACTTTTCTGCAAAAGCACTTTTTGCAGAAAAGCGTTCGTGGCCAATCTAGATGCACTTTTGTGGAAAAAAACCCCGATTGCCATTTTCGCGATTGGGGCTTTTTTTCGCAAAACAAATCTCAGCTGTCTACCCTGGCCCTTTTGTGCAAAAGTTTTGCACAAAAGGGACTTTTTCCCGAACAGGAGCAGCATAGTATTTCCGCAAAAAGCACTGATCTCTTACAGTAGGAAGTCAGTGCTTTTGCGGAAATTCAAGCGGCCAGTGTAGACAGCTGGCAAGTTTTTTCGGAAAAGTGGCTGATTTTCCGGAAAAACTGGCTAGTCTAGACACAGCCCCTATGTTTTATATGGTAAGAGTGGCATAAAACAGGTGCGACTCTATACCCCCACACCTATCTCCACCCCCGTTTTTCTGTACATTCTACTACAAGTAGATTTACAAGTAGTCAAATAAATATGAGGAGTAATACTACATTAATATGCACTTGATATCAAGAAATTTATGGTATTTCATGTACAAAAACCTACTGTATTGAAAATGTAACTGCATGTGGATGAGAGAAATGGAGAAAAAAATGTTAAGTATCATACCTTGTTCTAATTCTAAGATCAAAACTTTAATTCATTATTCGCCAAGAACGTTGGCTTTTTCCCTTGCTATTTGATAATTCATTGATTTTCCACCAAATGCTTTTTATTTATTGAAATATATGTGGTAGCGTTAGGGTGTAATTTCTATTATATTACTCTATCCATATGACTTAATATTCAAAAATAATCAATTTGCAAAGTACATAATTTAATAGGATAGATCATCCATCTGTGGTATGAAAACAGAAAGAGAGACGAGGGATTAAAAAGAAAAAATATCCAACACAACTTGCTAGAAGACACAGAATAGTTACATACACAGTGACTGATTTGTATGACGGAAAGAGGTCGAAAGCATTGTTTTTCCAATGAAGTTGAATCAGTGTGGACCTCAATATTTACAGATTCTTTACAGATCTAATGGCTGCACTTTGTTTATAGACTGGTGTGGGATTGGATGATAACATGTCTCAGGAACCCACTGTTGCCATCTTTTGCAAGTAAGGGGCTAGATCTTATCTCATGATGATGAGAGAAGTTCATGCTTCAAAATTTGCTTGAGTCTAGGGGCAGGGAACAGGGGAAGGCAAGACCCTCACCCTTGGACTGAACAACTAATCAGTGCTACAGGAAGATCTCTCTGGCCCTCCGCCTCCAAACCCTAAGTCATGTTCTGAGGAGGGAAGTCATTAAAGGACCCCACAGTATAGGGGTCAATTTCCCTTGCTTCATATAAGTCAGTGGTTCTCCAACTGTGGGTTGGTACTAAGGATGTTAAGGACTAGTCTACTAGTCGACTAGCCTACCCACCCCCTTGCTGCCTCTGTCAGATAGAGGCAGTAACGAGAGGGAAGAGGAAGTACTTTAAAGCAGCAGTGCCGCATGGAGACTGGGGTACTAGTTGCTTCCCTCCTGCCCTTGCTACCTCTGTCAGACAGAGGTAGTAATGAGGGGGAAGAGGGAGTACTTCAAAGTGGCAGTGCCGCTGATTCAGAACATTCAGCAGCTCATTAGTTTGAGCTGTTTGATAGAAAGTATCAGTTCACAACAGGAAATCTAGCACAACAAATGTTAGGAGCATCTGTCTCCATCTAGTGTTCATTATTCTGCACTCACACTAAGCTGTTCTACATAATGTGCAAGTCATTTTTCTGAACAGAGGAGAGGGAGGAGGGGGGCCCGTGGTATGGGCTCAGTGATATGCTGCTGCTTTGAAATGCCGTGACAGCGTTTCAAAGAGGCAGAGCAACACAGCTGACCCTGGGTGCCATGCAGTGCTCCCCCTTTTGAAACTAATCAGGGCTGAGTAATGCCCAGATCAGGTTTAGATGCATGACTTATGAATCCAAAAGCATCTACAATAAGTTTCATCTTCTAGTTAGGGGACTGTCATTTGAAAATGCCTGGAGAATGGGAAGTTGGCAGCCTGAAGTAGAGCCTTGTACATAACTTACATGATTTTTTTAGTGCTCCACTGCTTTTGTAAACCTATTCAGCTGCATGATAATATAGTTTTGATCTTATTTATTTGCTGTTCAGGCTATTTCTAAATGAACACCAGTCTAACATAACACATTTTCAGAAGTTTCCACAGGCAATAGAAAGTGGACTCCAGAAAACCATGCTCAACCCAAAAAAGTGAAACATTTACTTTCCAATCTCTATTAAGCACCATGTTAATACTTTTGCTGGATCAAGTGCTGGTTATTCCACATTTAGGTATTCTTGCAGGCTGGCAGAGACAGAATCCACATTTTACAATCTCTTACTCCCAGGATGCACTGTTAGCCTCCCTTCTGTAACCAGGCTTATTTTGTGAGGGTGGGTAAGTTATATAAAAATTTCATTTATAGAGCTGCTTTCAGCTGCTGCTTGCAAACTTCTTCACAATCATTAATAATGCTTCCCAATATCCCCGCCGGGTAGGCACATGTTGTTGTGTCATTCCACAAGTTGTGAAAACTGAGAAACGAAGAGGTAAAGTGACCTGATGAAGATCATTCAAACAGCAAATCAGCTGCAGAATTGATTATACAACACAGGGATTAAGTTTAAAACAGGAGATAAAAACTGCCTTGGAAACATCTGCTATACAGTTTATCATTTTATGGATTTATCATTAGTTTTATTGTTCAATGCTGGAGATAAATCAAATGTTTGATGTTAGAGAATAAAATTCACCCCAGTGCACAAGGCCCTGTGTTTTACTTATGGTGTATAAAGAAGGTATTTAATAAGAGTGTGGGCAGATTGCTGTGAGCCATATGTACTTCATAAAGGGCTGCTAACCTTCTTGGATGCCAGGGGACTGTACAATACAGGGAGGTGCAAAGGGATGGGCCACCCAGTCTTGTATGGTAATACTTCTCGGTTAATTGTAGCCCTCCTGGATGAAAAGGGCTGTACAATCCTCTAACAAGCACTTAACAGAGTGTTATATTGCAGACTGTTCACTGAAACTTTACATGACCAACTTGCTCAACAGGGTTTGATCAGTACTCTGTTTCCCATTCAGTTCAGAACACTGTGCACTGTCTAGAATACTCATTCTTTTAGGATGCTGTAAAAAACACACCTGTTTGTGTTGCCTTTCCCATGAGGAAGAGAAATACGGAATGGTCAGGAGCATGAATTTCAAAGATGCTGAGTACCCACACCTCCCACTGACTTCAGTAAGAAATTTGGGGGGCAGTGCCTCTGAAAATGAGCCCCACCTTGGTTGTTTGCCTTGCTCCCTTTAGTTTTCCTCTTCCAAATACAGGCAGTCCCCAGGTTACGCGGATCCAACTTACGTCGGATCCGCACTTACGAACGGGGCTTATCTTGCCCTGGAGGACGCGGGCGGCAGGACCGCCCAGACGCACTGCGGTCCCGCCACCCACGTCCTCCGGGGTGAGAAAAGCTGCTCCGCGTCTCCCTGGTCTGCTGGGGGGAGCCCAGCAGACCAGGGAGACGCGGGCGGCGGGACCGAGATGCGCCATGGTCCCGCCGCTCCGGTCCTCCGTGTCTCCCTGGTCTGCTGGGGCGGGGGAGTGCAGCTAGTGCGCCCCCTCCCCCCCCCCCCCCAGCAGACCAGGCTTTTCTCGGGATGCCTGTGGTAGAGCAGTTGGGGCACTGCCGGTTGGTCCCGCAGCGCCGCTCTCGGCGCTACTGGACCAACCCGGCAGCACCCCAGCTGCTCTGCCCCAGGCGTCCTGATTCAGCCGCTGCTGGTCAGTTTCAGCAGCGGCTGAATCAGGACGCCTGGGGCAGAACAGCTTGGAGCAACCCAGCAGCACCCCAGATGCTCTGCCCCAGGCGTCCCCAAGTCAGCCACTGCTGAAACTGACCAGCGCTGACTACAGGAAGCCCGAGGCAGAGTTGCTCTGCCCCAGGCTTCTTGGAATCAGCCGCTGATCAGTTTCAGCAGCAGCTGACTTGGGGACGCCTGGGGTTCTTAAGTTGAATCTGTATGTAAGTCGGAACTGGTGTCCAGATTCAGCCGCTGTTGAAACTGATCAGCGGCTGATTCCAGGAAGCCCGGGGCAGAGCAGCTCTGCCTCTGGCTTCCTGTAGTCAGCCGCTGGTCAGTTTCAGCAGTGGCTGAATTTGGACGCCAGTTCCAACTTACATACAGATTCAATTTAAGAACAAACCTACAGTCCCTATCTTGTACGTAACCCAGGGACTGCCTGTATGGGCACATGAACCTGATTTTGACCCACAAGAAGCAGAGCAGATGCTCCCTAATCAAATGTTTATTTAACCCTGAATTTAACACTCAAATACTTTGAAGATGGAAGCTATAGAAATAAATAGCTGAGATAATCTGTCAGAAAATACTGATCAGAAGCATTTCCTTTTCCCTTTTCTTGGGCCAACTGGATCTGTTTTGTGATCTGCCTCTCCTTCCATTCTGTAACATCCTTGTGGCCACAACTATTGCTTACTTGGAAGAATAATATTAGGTAAATATTTAATGTATTTGTATCTGTCTTGTAACATAGAAAAGCTGCTGGAGGCAAGGAGGAGAATACAGTAACAGTGCATACCAAGAAAATCTCCAGGGGCCATCAAAATCCTGCACAACACTGTTTGGGAACTTCTGCCTTATTTCATAAGTGTCATACATTTCTATCAGAAGACATGAAATGCAGACAGAGGTATCCATATGTTGCAAATCAAAGTGAACTGCTCCCTAAGTTACAAAGTGTCTGCTCTGAACAAGACATTTTTTATCAGAAATACAAATCCAAAACAAAATGCTCATATATATATATATATATATATATATATATATATATATATATATATATATATATATTTGTATATTGCTTTGACAGAAGAAATGTATTATGATCTCATCTGAGTCCATGTAAATCTAGAATGACTGTACTGAAAGCACTGAAGTCATATTGGTGTAAAACCAATGAGAGATCATATTCAAGCTCACGATCTTCAGCTAGCAGAGGAGAGTAGTGTAACGTCACTATTTTGCCATCTAGTGGTAAATACTGGGTTATCCAAAATATACTACAACTGTAAGGAAAATAAAGTAATACAAACAGTATTAAAATAATTGCCAATCAGAATGAAATATTAAACCCAAAATGAGCATGCATACAGAATGTATGTAGCATATGATAGCATAAATGTCCAGGAGTGCCATTTTTATTACTTTTTATGTATAAAAGTCACAGCACCTTTGCTTGCACAACAGAATTCCAAATAGCTAGAGCATGAAGAACTCACCTAAATCCTACCAATCTACTTTGTTCCACCTCTCTAGCATGCTTTAACACAATGAGGGGCAACCTCGGGTAGTGAGTGGACTGCACAAGTGGCCCTCCTTCACCTCAGTGGGCTGCAAGAATATTGTAACTAAGACGGTCTCCCAGGATAGGGTAGTTTTGCTAACTGTGCTTACCTACCTAGCATTTGCAAGGTGTGCTGTTTGAACTGTAACAACACTTTGATTGGATACAGAAAGCACACAGGTCTCACAATGTTGTGTGCAATCAGCACATACTTCACTTCACATGCACTTGCTTTAAGTATGTGTCACTTTTTAAATATTGGTAGAAAAAAACACTCAGCAGATGAAAAGCAGTGTAATCCGGCAATCCTGTGCATGAGCAACAGTAAACAAAACGTCTCATGGGCCACTCACAGAACCACAATGGGCCACATGAGTCCCTTAGGTTGCTCACTGCTGCTTTAGTAGCTATAACTAAATACTATCAATGGCTACGTCTACACTGGCATGAATTTCCGAAAATGCTTTTAACGGAAAAGTTTTCCGTTAACAGCATTTTTGGAAAAGCGCGTCTAGATTGGCAGGATGCTTTTCTGCAAAAGCACTTTTTGCGGAAAAGCGTCTGTGGCCAAACTAGACGCGGTTTTCCGCAAAAAAGCCCCGATCGCCTTTTTCACGATCGGGGCTTTTTTGCGGAAAAGAGTACTATGCTGTCTACATTGGCCCTTTTGCGCAAAAGTCTTTCGGAAAAAGACTTTTGCCTGAACGGGAGCAGCATAGTTTTTCTGGAAAAGCACTGATGATTTTACATGAGATCGTCAGTGCTTTTCCGGAAATTCAAGCGGACAGTGTAGACAGCTGGCAAGTTTTTCTGCAAAAGCAGATGATTTTGAGGAAAAACTTGCCAGTCTAGACACAGCCAATTTATTTAAATTAACTGAAGAGAGGGCACCATGTCTGTAATAATCAACCAGATGGAAAAGTTATGTGGAACGAGTATTGATATCAAAACGTTAGCAAATAGTTTTTGTCTGGGTTTTTCTTTTTCTTCTAAGTTGTTTTAACTTTTCACTGTTATTGTATTATGGTAGCAGCTAAAACCTCCAAGCAAAGCTCCACAGTGCTACACAGCTAAAACAAACACATAACAAAAACAGTCTGTTTCCTAAAGAGCTCACAGGTTAAGTAACTTTTATGCATCTCTGCCATATTTATATAAGCATATATTTGGAATTAGAAGGGTTTTGTTTTGTTTTTCTACAAAGAACATTGGACTCCAATTTCAGACTTCGAATGAACACTTTCTCAAAATTAAAAAGCCAGTGAGAAGATTCTTGATATCCACAATAATAAAGTTGTAGAACTGCCTAGAAGCCAAAGATGACTGGGAATAGAAGACATCTATAGTGGGTGGAAACAACTATCATTAAACATTGAAAAGACAGAAGTGGGTGGAGCTGTGAACTGCTCCTCTTCTAATTACCAGACTCCAGGACTGAGGCTGTACAGTTCCCAACTTCCTGCTCTGCAGTTGCAGGTTCACAGTATGTTAGAGGAGGACTGCATGGCTGAAACTGTGACTATCCACCTGCTTTCTGAGGGAACAGAGTCCAGCTGTAGAAAAAGATTCCAAAACTGGAGACTCTGCTCACCAATTGAGAGCAAGAATGTGTATGTGTAGAAGCTGAGTTCTCTTAGGCTCAAGCCCATTCTGTAGTGGAGGGTCTGTGGGTGAGAATGCGGCCAGGCTCCTCTGTGTCCAGTTAGAATCTAGAGCATTATTCCTCAGGAAGACAAAGGAGCTGGATCTTCTACCTGTTCGCCTGCATTTTTAACCTGATTTTGAGGTCTCGGAGAGCATTGCTACACTATGGAGAAGACTGACCCTCGGGAGGTCAATTTAATGTTCAAGTTAGCAGGTCTAGCGTAGATTCCCAAATTGAACGCTGAAGGCAGCCCCCACCGGGGTCAGGGAAGCTGGTGGGAGTGTGTGCTCCCACCAGCCTCCTGCAGTGTAGACGCTGCAGTGGCTCAGTTTAAGATAAGCTGATCCCAGCTAGCATTTCGTGTAGCTGGATGGAGTACCTTAAGCCAATCTGCCTGGTCTAGTGCACTCAGGGCCTAAGATAGTTGGGGGCTGGCTCTTCTCTTCCTTTCCTCCTGGGCACTAGCTCAATTAGGAGCTCTTTAATCATCTGAAATTAAAAAAAAAATCCTACAAAGAGGGGAAACATGGCTGAATAGTTAAGGAAGAAAGGATAGTACAAGCATGGCAAAACAAAATCAGACAGGGTAAGGCACAAAAGGGGTTACATGTAGCAAGGGGCATACACAAGGCAATACAATGAGAGGCTTGACATACATCGGGAGCAAGAGAAAGATGAAGGAAACTATAGGTCACGTGCTTAACAAGGAAGGCGAGCTAATAACTGAGGGCATCCAGATACGTGAGGCGCTGAATGCTCAGACCCAGTCCATAGCCAACATCTTGGCTGCAGAAGATTCGCCAGGAGCTGAGCTTGCAGGGCTGAGCGCTAGGCTCTGAGCGGCAGCAGCTCCGCGAGGCAGAAACGCTCGGGCCGTTGAAGGAGTAAGAGATCCGGAGCGACTAGGCTCCCACCCCTGCAGCGGGCTCCCTTAATGACGCCTGACTGGAGAGGCTCCCGCTTTGCGCGCTCAGGGGGCCGCCCGGAGGCTGCAGGCGGCGGCGCGCCGGGCTCAGCCCGCTAGGGGGCGGGAAGGCAGCTGCTTGCCGCGTCACTGGGCCCAGGCGAAGGGGCGGGGCCGGCGAGCTCAGCCCCGCCTCCTCTCCCCGGGACTCTTCTGCTGCAGCCGGAGCCGCCGCTCAGCTGAGCGGTGCCGTGCGGCGTCCTGAGCCCGGCTGTGCTGGGAGGCGGAGCCGCTGGGGCCTGGTAAGAGGCGCTGGGGGTGCAGCGGCGCCCAGGGGAGTCGCTGCGCTCGCTTGTCTTTCCGGGGGTGCCCCCGGGGGGTGCCGCCCTGCTCCCGGGCGGCTCCAGCTTCCCCGCGGCAAGGGGGCGGGCAGCAGCGGGGGCCGCCCTGCCCGCGTGGTGGGGGGCGGCGTGCGGGTGCGGCACAGCTCCCAGCCCCGCTGGCGAGAGGGGAGGGGCAGGGCAGACGCGGCGGCTGCCCACGGGAAGGGATCGGTTCCGCATTCCCGCGGCCCATCGCCGCCGAGCTGCAGCCCGTCCCTGCGCCCGGCTGCACCCGCGGCTGGCTGGAGAGCGGGTAGCCCTCGCCCGTCGGGGGCACACGCCCGCCCTGCTTCCCACCTCCTTGGACTGTTTCCCCAGAGCCAAGAGCGACTCGTGCACCCCAAGAGGGTTGTGCGAGAGCCGAGTCTGGGTGGAGGCAGTGTTTGTCATGTGCGGGTGTGCCCTTGTGCTTCGTGCTCCCACAGAGGGAGGGTTAACGCTCAGGAAGGAAACGCCTCCCTCCCGCCCCTTCTGTCTTCCTTTGCAGCCCTGCAGTTGTTGCAGTGTCAAAGAATTGCAGCATTTCTTTCTCCTGACACTGAGCAAAGAATTTCTTGGAGCAGTGATACCCCCAAACTGTTATTGTATATATCCCTCTTTAGGGATTGTCTACCTGGACACGTAGAGGGTGTAGAGGGTGCCTTCACTATGCGTAGGCAACGATCAATCCAGCAGGGGTAGATTTTTTTTTTTTTTACACTATAAATTGATGCTGAGTGCTCACCTGTTGACTCCAGTATGCCACCAGAATGAGAAGCGTAGGTGGGGTAGATATGAGTTCAACTTACTGTGGTGAGCATACAACAATAAGTAGATCTAGGTATGTCGCTGTCAGCTACGTTATGTTTATGTAGCTGAAGTTGCACAGCTTGGATCCATGGCCTGCTGTAGGGTAGATAGATTGGGCCCTAGTTTGCAGCAAGTTGAGACATAAGCTTGTCTTGCATTAAGAGACTACTGTGTGCTGCCAGGCACTCATGGGTTCCTTGTCTACTTCCATTTCAAAGTGGGATAGAGCAAAGTGCAGAGCTGAGTTTTTGATATGCTGCTGTTTGACAAGCAGGTATTGTAGAGCTTTTGGGAAGTTGCTGGACTGCCTGTGTGCAGAAAGTTAGTGTATGAAAACCTGAAAGTGTGAATCCTTGATCTTTTTTTGTGCTCGTTATCACATCCACTACTTCACTGTTTTAAAGCATGTGTATATATGTTTGTGTAAATAAGTTAATGTGCCCTCTGAGTCTGCTGAGTCTGCTATCACGTAGCTACATGCAACATAACAAAAATGTTTGTTTTTACATGTGGCTCTTGAATACATTAGTAGATTCTAATGCTGGAAGTGACCCAATTGTGATCACCTAGAAATCAACACACCCCATAGAATTTCCCCAAAATAATCCCTAGAACATACAGTATCTTGTAAATTTAGAAAAACATCCAGTCTTGAGTTTTAGATTGTTAAAGATGACCTTTGATAAACTGTTCCAGTTGTAATTACTCAGTGTTAATGTATGCTTTATTTCCTGTCTGAATGTTTCCACCTTCAACTTCTAACCATTGAATTAAATTGCTCTCTTTACTTGAATGAGGATCCTATTATTAAATACTTGTTTCTCCATGTAAGTACTGAAACTGTAACCGGGTCGTCCTTTACTCTTGATAAACTCCTTGAAAGGAGTTCTAAGTACGGTAGGCGTACTCTAGTCCCTTAATGCTACCCTGAAAAGTAAGAACCCTTAAACAAGTGGTCCTGTAGCACTTTAGAAATTAACCCCAAAAAAAGTATCATGAGCTTTTGTGAGCACAACGCTCTTTTTCAGATGAGTGGAGCTAGAGGGGGGGGGTTCCAACCTGGGGCAGAGGATTGGGGTGCAGGAGAAGGAGTAGGGTATGAGCTCCAGCCAGGCAGTCCTTACTTCTGGGCAGCAGCACAGCAGGACTCAGGCAGGCTCCTTACTTTTCCTGATTCCGTGTGCCTCCCAGAAGCGGCTGCCATGTTCTGCTCCTAGGTGGCGGAGCTAGAGAGCTCTGTGTGCTTCCTGTGCCCACAGGTACTGCCCCCATAGCTCTCCTTAGATGCAGTTTTTGCTCAGTGGGAGCTGCGGAGCTGGCACTGAGGATGAGGGCAGTGCACACAGCTTCCCTGATAGCTCCTAAGGGCCGCAGAGACATGCCAGCCGCTTCCAGGAGATGCAGAGAGCCAGGACAGGTATGCAGCCTGCCTTACCTCCTGTGCCATTAACTAGACTTTTATGGCCTGGTCAGCAGTAAGGATGTAAAATCCTGTTTAATTGGTTAAATGCTTAAATGTGATGCTTAACGGGTTAAAGGGGTGGGGAGCAGGGAGGCCAAAAGAACTCATCTTAATTCTATTTTCTGATATTTCTTACAAACTAAAATGCATCACAAATCAAGGCTGGGCAACAGTTTTTGATGTGGGGCTGTTCCTAAGAATTTGGTAAGTGGTCAAGTGCTGCACTCCTAATATTAAGGGAGGAGGTGCAGGGTATGGAATGGAGGTTGGATGAGGGTAGGTGAGTGGGGCATAGGATCTGGGAGAGGGCATGGTTGCAGGAGGGCATTATAACATGGAGGTGGCAGTGCAGGATCTAGGAGAGGCTTGTGACCTGGGACAAGGGTGCAGGAGGGGAGTGTAAGGATTTGGGTTGTGACTTAGGGCAAGGGGAAGGGCTGTGACCTGGGGCAGGTGAGGGGGGAGGGGAGACGTGGTCTGGGAGAGAGACGTATGCAGGATCAGGGGGGCAGAAGGTATGGTTTGTGACCTGGGGCAGGGAGCTGGGATATGGGAGAGGGTGTAGGCTCTAGCTATGCGTCACTTGCCTTGAGCATCTCCCAGCTAGCAGCCCAGCAGGACCCTCAGACGAGCTCCATGCCTGTCTTGTGCTCTGCATGCCACTCCAAGCAGCCAGGTGGAGGCCATGTGTGTCTGTACACCACATGCCCCATGGAGGGGGGCCCTTCACACACTATCTGCCGCACAAGCATAGTTCAGGCAGTTCTCATGGCCACTTTCCAGGCATTGTGAACTCAAATGGCGGTCAACTGTGCTGGGTTTGGGCAGCCCCAGCCACAGAGGGGCCGGCAGTATGGGGGGGAAGGACCTCACTGCTGGCCTGAGGTCAGGCAGTGAATCAGGTGGTAAGCCCTCATTTTAAAATGGTTAACTGGCTAAGTGCTAGCATCTAACAAGTTAGATGTTTTAACATCACTACTGGTTGGACCTCCCTGGTTTGGACCCTTGGGTCCTGACCTGCCCTGAATGAGGGAATTTGCCGGATCTGGGAGTTCCCCTTCCACCAGCCTCCTAGGGTGCTGCTGCTCTCTCTGGCTGGCTCCTCTCTAGCCCTGCTGCTTCCGAGCTTTAGCTTGGCTCCAGTCCACCTGTCAGCCATTTGGGAGTCTTGAGGGATAGAGTTTGCTAGCTTGTGCTCTTTGGAGGTGGGGCTCCCAGGTCTAATGGATGGGGCTCCCAACTGGCTCATGTTCGTGGGTACCAGGGCTCTCTGGTTCAGCAACATCCCTGGTCCTGCCAGACCAGAGAACCTGGATTTAGGAGGTTAAATCTGTAGTATACACTGCTTCTCTGAGTGTGTGTGGTGTGTGTTTTTTTTTTTTTTTTTTTAAATGCTTAAGGGTTCCAAACAGGAATTAGGAGCCTGTAGTACAAGCCACAGTATGGGGACTTAAGTTACAAGGTATTTACGATTGTGCCAA
This sequence comes from Pelodiscus sinensis, assembly GCF_049634645.1. Taxonomy (NCBI): domain Eukaryota; kingdom Metazoa; phylum Chordata; order Testudines; family Trionychidae; genus Pelodiscus; species Pelodiscus sinensis. The sequence continues at coordinate 94,318,202 of NC_134713.1, read as the reverse complement.
TATCGGACACAGTTTACACTTGTACAATACTTTATGCATCGTGAAAATCATCTTGTAAAAGATGCATGTAAGGCTTGTTTTGAAGAGATGCCTTTTTCCCCCAAAATTATTGTAACTAGCTTTGAGAAATATTTTACATACAAAAACTTTTCTATAGTGAGAAATACTGTCTTTTAGACAGTTAAAATACTATTTGACAGGCTATGTCAGAAAAATCATATTACACATAAAATTACAGTACTTATGGTCTCTTGAGACAAAAGGCTAAAGAATAAAAGGCTATATTGCTCAATCCCTTAATATGCATATTATGGACAAGCAGTCACAACCAGTGCTCCCTGTAAGTTGAATGGCAGCACAGCTTCACAGGTGGTTAATCAGCCCAGCCCAGTTAGTCAGCTCCATGCAGGGAGCCCTGAGCCTCTGACAGGGTGGGACTGATTAATCACCTCTGAAGCTAAGCTGTGCTGCCCTACCGGGCAGCTTACAGGGAACAGTGGTCACAACACCACAGTTAAGGTTGCAGTAGAGACTTGAATATTCACAGGGGATCAGTGTGAATAGAACGTAAAGAAAATAAGTGTAATTCTTTTGATTGTGTCCATTTTTTCAGTAACTTGTGAGTTTCATTAGTAGTGTGGTTAGGAAAAATCTTGTATTAAACTTGATAGATGTGACCAAACTGTTCTCATAGGAAGCTGTTCATGTGATGTAATTGATTCATGCATTCCAAGGCCAGAAGTGACCAATGTGATCATTTACCCTGACTTTCTGATTGACAGTCATAGTCTCAATCTCAGGCCTACCTCATGAATGTTAACCCACTACATTTTATTATTGTAACTGGCTCTGAAATGGCTTCACAACCTCACTTTAGTTTAAGAAAGCATTCTGTAAACAGCTTTTTCAAGACCTTTGGTAAAAGGCTAAATAGGACTGGATGGTGTTTCATTTTGCTAGTGTTATTGGTCTTTGTGTGATCTAAGATGAAAAAATGTATTGCGAACTTGGAGAATTACTGGTGTATAACTACTTTCTTTTTATTTTTAGGTGACTTTGCTCGACGAAATTGTCTGAACTTCTTGCACCTTGATCCTAGTGGACAATCTGTTCAGCCATGTCGTACAGTGCAGGCATTGTGGGGGACCCTACCAAGCTAGCTCAATATATAACTTCTAATATCCAGAAGATCACCCAGTGTGGTAAGTTGAATTAATACATGTTCTTTTAAAATTGTCTAATTTGTATATTATTTCTCCCTTCTAGAAAAGTCCCTGTATCAATAAGGGGGAGAGAAAAAAATGCTAGATATTTTAAGGGTGATTTCCATATTTGGATTAAAAAAATTAAACCGACACTGTTCTTCTAATGTTGTTAAAGCACACATGCACTATTGTGTGTTATACTTCTAAAAATGCCTTTATGCACTAACTCTTGCTGCTGAGTCAGGTAGAGACTGCTGTTTTCGGTCTTGTCCTGGGGATGAGTCCATCAACAAAAGTAACCGTTTATGATTGTGTATTTTGTGCTAAGTATCACCACTCAGTAGGATCATCTACTCATTTCATGTAGACCATGTCCTTTGTCATTCTGCAGTGTCAGGAAACTTAAAAGGGACAGAAAGAAGGGGAGTGATCGTTTCATCTACTCTGTATTACTATCACCGAACTCATATTCTCAGCTCCTCTCTCCTTTTTTCCTAGGTTATAATAAACATAAAACTGAATGTAGTATTTGGAGTTAGAATTCTGTATTTCAAGTATCTTTTTCCCGCCATAACTTGCATATTATTCTTCATTACTTGGTTTGTTCCATAGATGGACCGTTATTCCCAAGCTGAAACTCTGTTAGGCTTCAGTAGATTTTTATGACAGAATAACATATTCCCCTGGCCACAATTTGTAGCACACAGATTCTTAATGTTGTAATTGCAGCATCAGTAATGAGTGAAATTATAATACAGACAAAAATCAAATCTAGGTGACTGGTTCAAAGGAAAATGAAAAACAACAGAAAAGGGAACAAAGTTGAACCTCTTCCTTGGTTATCAAACAACAAATCTGTAAAACATGTTTTACTCCCATAAATAACTCAAGCAGTTTCTCAGGTGCTTCCTCGCAAATAGCAACCAACCCTTCTGTGTGTCTATAAAATAGAAAATAATAGTGTAGAGAGTAACCCTCTGGGGGAAGCTGCGGATGTTGATTGAAACTAAAGCACTTAAAACTGTGACCAAAATGTACAAATAACTGCCTACTCATTTACTTGGTCACCTAAATAAAAGTGGCTGGATTTATTTTTTCCAGAGATTCGTATATACCTGTGGTTTTCATGGTGACTTCAATGGGTTTTGTGTCCTTCATGAGAAGAACGGGGGGGGAGGAAGGGGCGGAAGAAGCTCTGGTTCTGTGGTTAGCTTAGAACTATGAGTTTGCTGGTAAGTTAAAATTCATAGCGGTCAGAGTGAGAGTGATAATAAAAAGTAGAACTAGGGATGTAAATGATTAACTGATAAGCCTCCTTGCCTGCATATTATTGGGGATGCTTGAGTGCAGCCTGCGGAGCTGCTAGGATTTTTATTGGTTACATGGTTACAAATGACGTCTTACATCTCTAGTGAGAAGGCTTTGGTGTGGAAGTAACTATGAGGAATACGTTTGTTCATCTGTACCATCACATAAAACTTTCCTTGGTATTTGAGCAAGTTGAGTGTGTGGTGAGGAAAAAAAGACCAGTTGAGGGTAGCAATGTTAGATAGCGTGTAACTGAACAGTCCTGTAACCGCATCAAATTTGAGCGGTTGCATGACTGTTCAGTAGTCACTAGAGGTGGGCCCAGAAGTCAGTGCGCTTCAACCCCACTCCTAGGGAGCCCCCTACAACAAGGGGAACCAGTTTCCTCACAGACCAGCTCCTACCTGCTGCCCCTGTATCGGAGGCAGCAGTGTGGGGTGGCAGCAGCCTCTGTCCATGGGGAGCCCTGAGCTCCCTGCAGAGCAGCCTCTGTTCATAGTGAGCCCAGGCTTGCCATGGACAGAGGCTACTCTGTGGGATGCCAGAGCAGCCTCTGTTCATGCGAAGCTTGGACCCCGTATGGACAGATGTGCTGCCATGGAGCAGCCACTGTCTGAGGTGGGCCCAGGCTCACCATGGGCAGAAGCTGCTTCGTTGCAGCCCCCCCGACTCTGCTAGAGCATCAGCATGTGTGTATGGGGGGAAGGGAGACAGGCAGCACTGCAAAGCTGGCTTCCCCCTTCCCACCAGCACTGGCTCCTACTTAAAGCCGACTCCCCATGAGCATTGGATGCACCTCCCTACCCAACTCCCCTTGCTGCCTCTGTATCCGAGGCAGCAAGAGGTGAGGTGGAGTGCATGTAGTCCCCCACTTATCAGTAGCCCAAGCTTCCCATTTAATCATGTAGTCATCTACATGTTGACATCCCTAGTTGAGGGGAGAGATGCTTTTCCCATCTATACGCTTATTTGTAGAAGAGATAAGAATATAAGAACAGCCATACTGGTTCGGACCAAAGGTCCTTCTAGCTCAGCATTCTGTAGCCTGACAGCGACCTATGCCAGGTGCCCCATAGGGAATGAATAGAACAGGTAGTCAAGTGATTCATTCCCAGCTTCTGGCAAAGAGGGCTAGGGACTCCATCACTGCCCTTCCTGGCCTATTAGCCATCAAATGACCTATCTTCAATCAATTTATCTAGCTCTTTTTTTTTTTTTTTTCTCTGAGTCCCGTTACAGTCTTGGGCTTCACAACATCCTCTGGCATAGGAATGTTAACGAGTAGTCGGCTGGAGTATCGAGTACTTGCTTCACTCCCTTGCTGACTCTGAGGCAGCAAAGGTGATGCGGGGGGGCAGGAGATGGTGCTGGGGGGAGCATTGTTCCTCCCCCAGCACCATCTCTTTAGTGCCATCTGCCCCCCTCTGTGCTGCTGCCTCTATTGGAGGCAGAGATGGGAGGTGGAGATAGGGGAGGCTACTGTAAAGCAGACTCTGCCCGCAGCGGGACCAAGGCTCCCTGTGGGCAGAGGCTGCTCTGGCAGCAGCCCCTTTGTGCGGGGATCTTAGCAGGGAGCTGGGACCTCCTCACAGACAGAGGCAGCTGCAGTCAAGCAGCCCCTGTTCACGGTGGCCTGGGCTGGCCACCTCAAGCAGGGGCTGCTGGACTCCTGGCTCACGCTGGTCTGGGATGCTGTGCCTCTCAATTTTAAATGTAGTAAGAGCCCAGCAGCTCTTACTAAATATAAAATGAAGAACTGCAGCATGGGTGGCTCCTGGAGCCAGCAGGAGCAGGAACTAGAGCTACCCCCGCTGTGGCTATGCAGAGGGGTCCTTATCGACTAATTGTTTAGTCAATACAAATTGTATCAAGTACACATTTAGCCAGATAACCTCAATTTAACATACTTACTCTGGCAAGGAGTTCCACCGGTTGATTGTGTTGTATGAAGAAATACTTCCTTTTGTTTGTTTTAAATCTGTTGCTTATTCATTTTTCAGTTGGTGCCCCCCAGTTCCTGTGTTATGGGAAAGAGAGTAAATTACTTTTCTTTCTTCTCTTTTTCCACACCAGTCACGATTTTATAGACCTTGATCGTATTTCTCTCCTCCTCCTCCCCCCCCAGTTGTTTCTTTTCCAAGCTGAAAAGTCCAAGTCTTATTAATCTCTCCTCATACAGCTGTTGTTCCACACTTCCAATCATTTTCGCTGCTCCTTTCTGGACTTTTTCAATGCCAAGATAACTTTTTTGAGACAAAGTATCCACATCTGCATGCAGTAGGCATAGCATGGATTTAGATGTACTTTCTTATTCTCTATCCCTTTTTAAATGATTCCTAACATTGTTTGCTTTTTTGACTGTCACTGCACATTAAGTGGATGTTTTCAGACAACACTGCAGTGGGTAATGGAAAGGCATCTATGTGAGAAGCATGCAGTGGATGGTAGTCTTTGCTGAAGAAATTGCCATAAAATGTTGTTTGTTATGAAGGGCCTGATGTTTGGTTCTATAACTAAGATTGACCAGGATTTTGCTTTTGTTTGTGTTTTTTGTGAATCACGTGGCTCTAACCACATATACTGTAAATTAGCGCATATAACCTGTGGGCTATATACGTTTTTACAAACCCCGCCCTCCCCCCTGCGTGGTATACTTGTCCATGGGGTAATACTCGTGCGTGGGTTATATGTGCTAATTTACGGTAGGTCTTTAGCTTATTGGACTTGACAAGTAAAGAAACCACAGCATCAATATATTTTTAATTAATCAGTGTTTACTACAGGAACACACATTTTTAAATGCCAGTGGCTTCAGAAATCATATATGCTCCTTTACATGCTCATTGAATGACAAATTTTGTGACTCAGAACTGAAATCTCTTAATACATTTAGAATACAAAGTTAGAAAATATCCCTAGTGATCATGTAAATTTTTCTCAGTTGGTTTTTTTTTTTTTTTTTTTTGGACTGACATCAGATGAGCATTATCTTAGTCATTCCTTGTACCATTTTTCTAGAGCAACAAACAGCTTGCCTCATCTTAAGAACCATTTCACAGGACTCAGCTGAATTTCCGATTGCTAGGATAGAAAGGAAGTAGGAGACAGGATACAAAAAAACCTCTGAGTGTTTTGTGTGAGGACTTTTTGAGCTGGAAGGGAAGTTTTGGTACTACTTTGTCTTGTGGAAAACTCAATAGTTGGAAATGTTACTTTTGTAACTGAAAGGGGTAAGGAGAATCTTTTTCTCATAGAACTGAATTATAAATCACAAATGCAAGATGTGCGAAAATTCTATGCCTCTATCACATTCAAGGGATCAAGTCTTATTTTGTATTTATTTTTCACTAAGCTAATTTTGCTATGTCAGAAATATGCCTATTGAAAAAAGACTATCCGGTCTTGACTCTCTCTTTCTTGTGAAAGAACCCTCTGAGACTAAAGAAACATCACAGCTGAAACCTGGGCAACTGAAAGAGTCTGTTTAACTCTTGCTGCTTTATCTGTTGAAGTCAAATTTTTGGCAAGTGTGAGAACAAGAGATAGAACAAGAGAGATTTTCTGTGAGAGAAACCACATCTGTTTCTTCTGTTAGGGGCTAAAAAACCTCAATTCCATTTTCTCCCCAAAAAATCTTTACACATTTTAAGATTAAAAAATAAATACCCAAGCCTTTATGGAGGAGGTGATGTGCATAGAAGCATAAGTCACATTTTTTTTCCATAGGCTACCTTGTATGATAACACATTAGTGCTAGTGCCAAGTGTTGGATTAACAATATAGGGTACACAAAACTGCTAATCCTAGCCAACAGCAGTGAAAACTTTCACCAACGTGCAACACCATTGTGCCTTGCCCAATACCTGCAGTAGGCTTGAGAAAAGAATGCAGTACACACAATTGTTTACTTTTTGGCCTCTCTGCCATAGTTGTCTTCAATTAGTAATGATGTTTAGGTTTCCATTAACATAGATAGCTGTGATCTAGAGGGGAGAGATTTTATATTTGATACCAAACCCTGTACTGTCCTTCTATTTTTGTGGTTTCATAGTGATACTGATAGTGACATGCAAATTGATAGTGTTGCTTCTCACAGCCACAGTAACTCTTCCAGATCTAGGGTTATAAGTGACTTGTTGACTAGCATATGCTTATTGGCTAGTCGAGTAGTCACTCAACTAGTCACTTCCTTCCCCCCAACCTCCATCTTGCTGCTTCTATCAGAGAGAGGCAACAGAGGGATGGGGAGCAGAAGCCAGTGCTCGGGGGAGCTGGCTTAAAAGCTGGTTCCTTCAGCACCTATTCCGTGCAGAGGCGTAGCGAGGGGACCGGGCACAAGCCCGGAATCAGCTGTCCCGGCTTGCGTTTGGTCCCAATCGCTGCGCCTGTGCAGTTCTTAATACATTTAAAAGGCAAAGCCATAGCAGGGTTAGCTCCCAGGGCCAGGAGCTTGCGCCTCTGCAGTTTCTTTCCATTATCGACTAATTGAGTAGTTGATTAAACACAATTTAACATCCGTATCCAGATTTATAAGGTATTATAAAAAATGCTATAATTTGGCTTCAACTAGATGGACACTTACTTAAATATGCCCTTTTTGAAAAAAATAAACTGTAGGTAAAAGCATGCACACATGCATGCACAAATGGAGTAAAACTTTTTAAAATGCCTGCTGTCGCATCCCTTCCTCATTGTACTACCCTGCTCCCTTTTCCATATTGTATTATTTTAAGTTGCAAACTCTCTTGGTCATTCTTTCTATGTATCTGAAAATATACTACCTTTATTTCTGTAAGAGTACAATTTTTCATATAATTTTAAAATGCTGTTTAAACTTTTCAGTGATGCATTCTTCTGTGTGTCCACTACGTTCCATTGGTTTCCTTTTGATCAGATATTGGAGTAATACCATAAGGCCAGATTGTGGCCTAACTTGCATGGTGGTAAATTCAGGACAACCACTTCCATTGGGAGGTGACAGCAGCTTCCTTTGGTCCCTGGTGTAGGAGAGTGGAATGGAAGTGGAACTGTCATCACCCAATTGAAAAGCTCTGGTTAGTGTAACTACACTGGTGTGCTTGGCCAAGTAAACTGTGCCATGTATATGATCGGCACAGGGTATCCTGGCACCCCAAACACTAGGAAACCAGAAGACAGACTTTATGTACGTTTAAATTACTACAGTGGCATGGCTGCAACACTACAGGTATGCCACTTTAGAACTTCAGTGTGGACTCTACAGCAGAGGGAAGAGTTCTCATGGCACTGTAGTTAATCTACCTCCCCGAGAGGTGATCACTAGGTCAGTGAAAGATTTTTTTCTGTAAGCCTGATGCTGGCTACACTGATAGTTAGTTTAGCTACTTGGCTGAAAGGTGTACTTTGTGTTTTTTCACACTGGCATAGCTGCATCTCTGAGTTGTAACTTTTCAGTGTAGACCAGTCTTAAGTCTTCAGGTTTGATTTAGGGGCAGGGCAACAAAATACAGTACTGCCTAAAGCTTGTAGGGGGCAGGGTCAAGCCCTGTACCACTATAGAATAATAGAAATTACGGACAGCATGGCTGAGGTAGAATTGGTGTGCAACTGTAACTTCCTTATTCTTGTGTGTTTTTTCTCAGATTTAGCATTCTCATAGTTGTGGGGTTTTTTTTCCGCCATTTAAAAAGATTGTATCAGGGTTCTGCTTGTAGTAGATTATGAATATTGACTTTATTTTGCAACTGACTTTGTTCAGTACTCACAAGGTGACTGATACTGTATTTGATCTTTTGCTTCATATACTTCAAAAGGAAACTGAGGGAGCATATGCTTTTTGGATAATTTACATTGCTAAAATAATCAGATCAGCATAATCCTCACTTGGGTAAAAGTAAAAATTAGACTTTCAATCCTTGACCTTTCACAAGCATTGCTGAATTTTTCCCATGAGGAGTTCTCCCGTCCTAATCACTGTTGACTGAGTATGACCATCAGTGCATGTTACACATACCTAATAGTCCATTTTAGTTATCTGGATGGCTTGCTTAATTTTTCTGTCCTGCAATGTCAGGTCTGTCAGATACTTCTATTATATTCTGTGTGTGCTGGGAGTAAATATTTTTTTGCCAAGTTTTTATTAAAATGATGAATCAGACTACGTTTGCTACCTGATTTCAGTCCTGGCAAGTGTAAAGTTACAAAAATTGATTGATTGTTGGAAGATGGAAAACTTCTGATGTCTTTTAGTTTTTAAAATGGTGTGTTGACTAGGCATGTCAATGTGTAGATGAAAAAACGATTAACCAGTAAGCCTGACCTTTATTGGTTAATCCTGCTGACTACATGCATTCTCCCCTCTCCCCCTTTACTACCTCTGTAATAGAAGTAGCAAGGGGTGGGGGAGGTCGGATTTGGTGACCCCTACTCTCACACTACTGCCTCTGATAGCGAGGCAGCAGCGCACAGGGTTGGGGGGCAGGCTTTTTCAGCTGGTTCTCCATGCGTGTCGGCTCTGTGGACCTGCCTTTTTCCCTCCCCTGCCCCTAACTGCCTCCTTCATAGGCAGTGGGGGTGGAGGGGGGGGCAGGAACCTGTGTCAGGGAGGAGCAGGCTTAAGTCAGTTCTCCCCAGCACCAGCTCTGCACTACTGCCTGTCTCTTCTTTTTCCTCCCCACCCCCGCTGCTGCTTCTGTTAGAGCCATGTTTCTTAAACTTTTTAAGACTGAGGGACACCAAGCAATTTTATAAGGAACACCAAGAATTTTTTGTTTGGGGGAAGGAAGTGGGGGGGGGGGGGAAGGGTCAGGAGAAAAGTTACTGGGGGGGAAGGGTCAGAGGAAAGTTTGGGGGGGAGGGCGCCTGCTACTTTTAGGGCAGCCATTTTGAATTCTTTTCTCTGTGGCACACCTCCGACTGCCTCAGAAACACTGTGTTAGAGGCTGCCATGAGCAGGGACTGGTGTTGGAGCAGTCTCTGTTCACAGAGGCCAGGGCTGGCCATGGACAGGGGATATTGCCTGAACAGCCCCTGTCTACTGCGAACAGGGGATGCTGGACTCAGCACAGGCTGGGACTGAGCATTTCCAGCTCGCGCTGATCGTTGCACCTCTGCATTATTAACGTATTAAGAGCCACTAGGCTCTTAGTACATTTAAATGCAGAGCTGTAGCGTTGGTGGCTCTGGAGCCAGCAAGACAGGACTGTTCAATCCCGGCTCAAGTCGACTGCTCTGGAGCGATCCCTGCTGTAGCTCTGCAGAGGCGCTTATCGACTAATCATAGTCGATACAATTTGTATCAACTATATGATCAGCCAAATCACATTTTAACATCCTTAGCGTGGGGAGGGAGAGGAAGAGGCTGTCATGGAGCAGCCTCCATCCATGACAGGCCTGGACTCCTTGCAGACAGAGGTTGCTCCCCAGCAGCCTCAGCCCCTGTTCACGGGTTGTCCAAGTTCTCCGAGGTCATGGAGCAGCCTCTGTCTGTGGGGAGCTCAGATCCACTGTGCACAGGGGCTGCTTCGGGTGACAGGCAGAGCCAGTCTGCACGAGAAGCTGTTTTTTAAAGGCAGCAGTGCGGGATGGCAGTGAGCTCCCCAGGAGTGAGACTGGGAGCACACTGCCTACTGCCCCTGCCCTGCGGGACTATTGCATAGATGTGTAACCACTAAAATGTGATGTGGTTACATGACTGTTCAATTATATGCTATCTAACATCCCTCGTGTTGACTGCTTCTTATGAAACAACTTTTCCATCTTATAAATAAGGTTAGTTACATAACTGGAGATGTCCATGTGATATAGGCAGAATTGCTCTTAACTAAGGGGAATACTGTTATGGGTGAGACACAGGGGTGGGCAATAAAAAAGTGACAGCCTGTCAGGGTTAGTCCCTGGCAGGCCCCCATGTCCAGGTTTACCTGCGCTTTTGCCGGTTTTGGACAACAGCAGCTCTCTTTGGCTGTGGATCGCCATTTTCGGCCAATGCAAGCAGTGTGGACTGGGATGCCGCTTCCCGCTGCTTGCTTTGGCTGCTACTTGCCATTCGCAATCCAATACCTGCAAAAGCACAGGTAAACAAGTGACCTGCCAGTGACTAACCCTGCGGACCAGATCTGGCCCATGGGCTGAAATTTGCCCACTCCTGATGTGAGAGGTACATGAGTTCACTGATATTTTGAAGTCCAAGCTTGTACAAAAATGTTGACTTATCTTTTGTCTCCATTTTATCTATTGTTTTGTACAACTGTATTTAATGTAGACTGTTCTGTGACAAATTATTTGCATACTGTTCTTAGTGTGGTTCTACTCTGAAAAGTGTTTAAAAAAAAAAAGGCTCCACTGTATGTAACAGATCTTTTTCTTGTGTGAATTCAGTGTCTTTATTTTTTTTCACATTGTAAGGAAAAGTGTACTTCTGCTATTTCTGTTGACCATGTTTGGCTCTGTGGTATTGGTGTAGAGTGATTTGGAAAGTTCTATTGCATCATATGTATCACAACATAAATGCATTTGTGTAATCTTTCACAAAAGGCATAATTTAATAGGTGTAAATGAGGTCCTAATTTCACCTGAAAATTCCTTATTATCAGTAGTGATGCATGGAAGCAGAGGAAATCATGTGACTCTTCAGCCCTGCTTGCTTTGCCTTGCACCTTGAGTTAAAAAAAAATAAATTGTAAACTGAGCCTTTTGGGTTTGGAAATTGTTTAAATGATCTACATGGTGCCACAATACCATCTGTAAGTAGTAAGGGGACCAGTGAAAACGGACAACTGGGATTTTGGCCAAATGCTTACCTGTTTTATGATTGAGCAAATATAAATGGACTAACTTAAACAGGAAAATTCTGCAGGGCAATCTAGTTGCATTAAAGGAGGAAGAAGGTAGATAGTGCCTGTCTAGGGCCTTGTGTATAATACTAACCCCTGCCATCAATATAATCTTATGTCACTTCACCTACGCTATTTGCGTAGTTGAAGTCGACATACTTACTGTAGCGTCTTGTGTTCTGTAAGGTCAATAGGAGCTGATCTCCCTTCGACACCAGCTACTCTTCTCGTTTTTGTGGAGTATTGGTGTTGATGGGAGGCCATGCTTGGATATGAATTTATTACATCTAAGCAGACATGATAAATTTACAGCTGGTGGATCCTTTGCTACAGCGTTGATCCCTGGTGTAGAGGAGACGAGCTCTTGAGTCCTTGCAAATCGATTGTGCTATCACCCAGAGAACTCCACCAAGTCTCTTAAGTGTCTGAGTATCTCTGCAGATCAGCCCAGTCTGCCTTTGATGCAAGAGAGCGGATTCTCTTTTGTAAGCAAGCGCTGAGCATTACCCACCTTCTATTTTCACTAGCCTGATATTTCTCCATGGTTTACCATTGAGCTCTTTCTGCCTCCTCCTTCAGGAGAATCACTTCCCTGAAGGTCTGCTCCTGTGAACTCTGGACTTTGGTGTTTTTTTCTCTCCTGTGTAACTCAGAGGCAGACACACCCTCTACATTACACCAAACTAGGGTGAAGTTGGACTGGAACAGGAGAGCTGAGCCCAGTTCTATTAAGGGGCCTGCTACAAGGGATATTTAGAAATATTATTTTACTTCAGCCACAGACCTTAAATGCACCAGTCTACTGCACTGACCCACTGCTTGAAAGGTTGTGCTGTCACTTTGCTTATGAAGTTTATGCAACTGTTGCCTTATGTCTTAGTCAGTTATACCCCCCCCCATATTGCTGTAACTGTTTTGTATGCTACATGATAAAAGTACTAATGCTAAATTAAAGATCTTCATAAAGGTACCAAGACTCCTGGGTTTTGGGGAATTAATCAATAACTGTATCCACTGTAGTGGCATTTTAAATGCAATTCGTTTTCAAGTCTTATTAATTGTTCAAAAGTTTCTAAACCTAAATGTAAATCCTTAGATATAATTAATATTGCTAACTATCCAGCTGGTTATACTTAGACATAGAAGCTTTTTAAATAAAAGAAAGCTAGTAAACTGAATTAAGAAATCATAAAAAAGATAGTGAGTAGTAAGGTACCGTTTTTTCCTCCTCCTTCCTACCTCTCTCACTGATTTTTGTGTCCCTTAGAGAGTGTTTGTATAATCATACTATTGTCACTTCAAGTTCTTTCTATTCCTCAACCCCAGTTTCTTCAAGAAAATCAAAGTCTCTAGTACCAGACTATTATAAAGGAGGAAATCAGAACTGGCTGACATGACATGAACTTGAACGATTGTTTAACTCCTGTGCTAAGGATGTTAAGAAGTGGGTAATTGACTAATTGTGTAGTCAATAACTTGTATTGACTACATGATTAGTCAGTAAGGGGAGGTGTGAACCAGAACTACTCCTGCTGCATCTCTGCAGTTTAAGTGTAATAGGAGCTGGGTGCACAGGCAGCCTAGTTTTACTACATTTTAAACTGTGGAGTTGCAGCAGGGATAGGTCCCAGATATGGCACAAGCCAGGACTGAGCTCACACCTGCTCCCAGACCACTGCGCCTCATGGGAATGCTCTGTAGAAGTGTAAATTCACTACTATTTAACTAAATTTTGTGGGAATGTAAATTTCTCTAAATATCTGTTTTAAAAACAATTTATGAACTAGTCCAGTAGACTTGTGTATATTCCTGTGTCTAGTTGTCTCCTTAAAGTACTCTGTTCTTGAAAGTGTTTTGAATCTGACACAAAGCAAATCAGCACCTGCCCTTATCCAAATAGATAAACCTAGTGGGGGGAGGGACTACAGAAATCATTCTCTATGTTCAGTATATTGCTTCCAAGTGACTTCTTCAATTATTAAATTTCATCTTCATCTATAGCTGGATATTCCACTTATTAAAATTCTTATTTCCAGTTGAACAAGTAAGGTATTTCCACCCACTGTCAGTAGAATATTTGTGAAAGATGCATGTAATGGCATTTTATATACTCCTGACTTTAGGATAACCCTGCTCAAAGCACATGCAAGGGAAAATGTGTCTGTGCATGAGCATGCTGTAGTCTCTACTTACTCTGCTCTTGGGCTCAAGATCTAGAAGTGTGACTGAAATTGACAACTTTAAAATCTCTGATGTTAATTTCACTGGCCCCATGCTATATTTAGAATGGCAATTCTTGTTCATGCATCAGTGCCCTGTTGACACACTTCAGTTAGTGGAATGTGTAGCTCTAACCATGGCTTGGGTCCCTAGACAACATGGTTAATATTCAGCTCGTAACTCACAGCTAATCACATGAGGTTTCCCTTGCCAGTGGGCTAGGCTGCAGTGGGGCTATGTTCCTGAACATTGGTTGTAACTAGGAGGAGTCCTAGAGACTCAGTTTCATTAGGGCATTAGCTTTCATGGGTAAAGCCCACTTCATCAGATGAGTGGCAGTTACAGAAGCAATGTTGTATACATAAGGAAGAAGATGCTCTTGTTAATAAAGCTAATCGAGTCATGGTGGAAATGGGTCATTCACAGTATTTGGTGTGGTGATATGAAGATCCACAGAGAAGAAATTGCCCTTGTAATGCATTAACCAGTTGAAACCCTTTTTCAGTCCTAAACGTATAGTGTTGAATTTGCAAATGAATTCCAGTTCAGTTATGAAGGGAGACAGATGGTTTTTTTAAATTCTTTTGTAAAAGGATAGCTATTTTCAAACCCATGTTGCCACAGAAGTCCTTGTTTTTGCATGTTGGCTACTTCTGAGACTTGATCATAACACTGTTTTGTAATAGCAACACTGCTCCTTAACCTTCCCTGTTTGAGGCCTTTATACAACAGAACATCAGTGCCCATTGCTCTATCTGGTGCTGATGTTGCCTTTGCTGTATGTCCATTAGGTCCAGCCTCTCCATGGGGGCATTATGGGAGAGCTGCATAGATGCAGTTAAACAATGTAGCTAAGTGTGATTTTCAGAACATGCCTGATGTGTGGAAGTGATGCCTTAAAAAAACTACTTTGAAACTACTGCTGTGCAGGCAGAACTCAGTGTGTCATCATCTGGCTACAGGAATATAGTTGTAATTACAACATTAGCTGGGCCATGTGCCATAAATATGGTGCTCAGAAATAAGGTCTCATGTTTACTTGTATGTTATGGGCCTTTTAAAAGATCTTTCTGGTTTATTTGGGTGGTTTCCCATCTCACTTCATGTGCTAAAAGGTATGTCTTCACTATGGGCCAGATTGAAGAGGCAGTGATAGATCCAGGGGAAGTTGAATTATCACATCTAGTTATAGATGTGATAAATTGACCACCAATTGCTTCCCAGGTCTCAGCCTCAGTGAGAAGCACAAGGAGAGTTGAGGGAAGAGTGTCTCCTGTCAATGCACCACAGCGAAAACACCATGGTAAGTAGATCTAAGTGTGTCAACTTCAGCTATGTTGTTCAACTAGTTGAAGTTGTGTAACTTAGATCAATCTCCCACAGTACAGACCAGTCCAAAGTCTCAGGCAGCATAGACAGTATAATGATTTGACTACGTTGCCAGCCTCAAGGTAGTGAAGAGCTACAAGGAAAGGTATGGCCAGGCTTTCTTACAGCCAGTTGACCTTTGACTGCTAGAACATTAGCAGCTTGCATGAATTTAAATCAGCCCTCGGGTATCTCTGACTTCTGCTGGAGACCAATGCTGTGTGGACATCTCAAGTCTTGGCAGAGAACAAAGTTGGCTTTGTCACCATCTCTCTCTGTCCTGAGTTTTGCCAGATGCTTCTTTGCTACAGTACAGGTTCTGATCCAAGATGTCTTAGTGCATTGCAGACTGTCCGGAGTGGTCATGCTTGTTTCAGGTCCGAATTGGAGACGTCTCTCCTCACATTCCTTTTTAATACTCATAAATGCTGAAAACTATTTCCCTGCTGACTACTTTGATCCTTTTTAAAAAAAAAAAATTCAAGTACTATTATCAATTATGAGAACATAGCTTTAACTGTGGCAATTTGCGCAGCTGTTATAAAAATAGTTTCAAAGACTGTTTTTCTTGGTCCATGCAAAATAATATGCTGTATGACACAGTCTGTGATTCAGAATTTAAAACCTTTCTGACCCCACAAGATAATGTGCATCAGGTGTGGAAGAAACTAGACTCTGTCCATTTTAGTAAGAAAAGTGAATATTAGGATTAGTTGAAGAGCAGTACATTCAAAATTTGAGCTTAATGGTTTCTTAACAGTTGCATCTTTTGTGGGAGCTGGGAGCCTTAATGCTAGACTAAAACAATGTTCTGTGGGCCAAATTCTGACCACGTCCCACCTTGCTGTCAGTGGTGGAACTCCTGTTGACTCAAACTGAACCAGTATTTGGTCACGTAAGTGTGGGCTGACTATCCCCCCCCCCCCCCCCATTCACTGCAACTGTATCAAGAGAAATTCAGACTAAACTTTGTCATTCTCTTTTCAGCTCGTATATTTTGTGAGGCCATGCAGTTACATCTTTAAAACTTATTCTCCAGTTTTGAAGATGTAACTGCATGGTCTCACGTTTCACAAAATATGAGCTCAGAAGAGAATGACAACATTTAATTGGCCAATAGCTTTGTGCTGCGAGATATGATAGGCTAGGCATGATGTGATGAGAAACTGAAATCTTAACTGCTAAAATTGTATTTGTGTTTCTTAATGCAGCACTCATGTCTGGGGGTGGAAAGGGTGATGCTTGAGTAACATTTTCTGGGGGCACGTGATCTGTCAGTTGCTTGGAAAAATGCATTCTGTAATCCATACAGGTTTGTCTAGTTTCCTATAATCCACCCTGAGCTCACAGTAGCTATGACTTTCAGAATAAGTGTGTACTCTTTTGAAGCTTGTTCATGCAAAGTCTCAGTTTTTAAAATATCTCTCTTCAGACCCTGACTAGAGTGAAGGGGGAGGGGGAAACCCTGAGTTGCCATATAGAACAGAGCAAATTGAAGGCATCTTAGAAACCACTCTTAAATTGTGCTGGTTGGTTTCGATTTTGTTACTAGTGCATTCAGGATGTAGAGTATTGATGAAGTTATTAGGTATGTTCAAGAAATCCAATACACAGGCCTAAGTAAAGCTCCAAATTACTTTATCGGGGGAGAGGCGACGAGAATGAGGATGTAGAATAGGCCAAGGCAGCAATATTGCAACAGATATAAATCAGGAAGCTTTTCTAGCTCTTTGTATGAAAACTGATCCCAGACTGTCCAATGCTCTTGTCTTCCTTCCTCTTTTTGTCCACTTCGAGATTCATCTAGGGCTCATCTAGATTATGCCAAAGTGCTGAAAGAGGATATGCAAATTTTGTGGGAATTTGCATATCTTCTTCCAACTTCTCACTTTCGAAAGCGATGCTTTTGAAAGTGAAAGTAGTTGGGATGTGGGGGTTTTTTGGCAAAACTCTCCACCTCCTTTTCGAAAAGCCACTCTTCGTCAAAGAGGGGGGAAAAAAGTGTCCCAACTACTTTCAATTTCGAAAGCTCCGCTTTCAAAAATGAGATCGGAGGAAGATATGCAAATTCCACGGGAATTTGCATATCCTCTTTCGGCACTTTGGCGTAGTCTAGATGAGCCCCTGTTCTCTTCTTTACCGCTAGGGATGTTAAGATGTGGGTAACTGACTAATTGAGCAGTGGATAGAATTATTATCAAGAACCTGACTAGTCAATAAGGGAAGGCCTCCAGGCTCAGTCCAAGCTCACACCAGGTCCTGGACCCACCCCCACTGCAGCTCTGCAGTTTAAATGTAGTAAGAGCTGAGCTGCTTGCCTGCCTGGCTCTTACTACATTTAAACTGCAGAGCCGCATCAGGGGTAGGTCCTAGTCCTGGCATGAGCCAGGACTGAGTCCGGCTGCCTGCCCGGCTAGAGAAGCCTCTGGCGGTGGCCAGCCCAAGCTGCCGCGCATTGGAGCTGCTGCTGGAGCGGGCTACTGCTTGAGTGGGCTCTGCTTGCCGTGGGCAGAGGCTGCTTCTTAGCAGCCTCCCTAACGGTTTTCTTCCCCTGTGAGAGGCTGGGCCTGGGCACCACTGAGGATGTCCGCTCAGGGCCAACTGCTCAAAACCAGGGCTACATAAAGCCTTTGACTAGAGACCTTCCCCAAAACAGGTCACAAACCAGTCACACCGAGCACTTCAGCTGCCAATCCGGCCAGCAGGAAGCCTCAAGAGCCAAACCCCTCAGACACGCCAGCTCTCCCTGTGCCACAATCAGCCCCGGGCAGACACGCAGGTTAGAGGTTATAGAACCCAATTTCACCTACCCCGAATGGATTCTCCCGGTCCCAAAGAACCAGCCACAGATCCCCAGTCAATTTACACTTTAGATCTTACCCACACGAGCATGCTGAGCTAATCCTTTAGAATCTAAAGGTTTATTAAAAGAAAGAAAAAGGTTGAGAGTAAGGTTAAGGAGAATACATTACATGCACCAATCACCAAGTTCTTGATGCAGGCTCTTAGCAGAGACGTTACAAACTGCTAGCTTAGAAGTCTCTGGTGTACATCCTATGTCAGGATGGGTCAGCAATCCTTCCTGGCTCTCTGTCCCTAGCAAGGCTGCATCTGGGATCAGTAGTGAGATTGAAAACAAAATGGAGTCCACCTCATGGCATTTTTTATCCATTCCTGGTGTGTCTCCCAAGCTGGAGCTAGTCACATAATGGCATGTTTTACATGCCAGCAGCCATGCGATACTGATTGATCTTCGGGTTTCCAGACACATTCCTCAGGTATATATTGGGCCACCCTGAGAGTCCTTGTCCCTGGAGCCATGCTAATTAGGATAGCTATTCATTGGACATTCCTTCTTTACAACAGGCAGTCCAGGACCATTGCTCTGTCTCAGGCAGAGAACATTCACAGTATCAGCACACAGCCCATATTCATAACGTACAGACGACATAGAAGTGCATGATTAGCATATATAGAATCAGTAGAACATAAGCTTTCATTTGACACCTCACATGGCCCCCTTTGTATAGACTTTGGGGCAAACACCCCCTCCCTCCCGGTGGGTGCAGCAGTGATCTGTCTGCTCATTATAAAATCCAATAATGTGACACCCTCCTGCCCTCCGCACTACTGCCTCTGAGAAAGTACTCTGGTACTGGCAGCAGCACAGGGCGGGGGGTGGGAGGGGAGGCAGGCGTCACCACGAAGATGATGCCGGCGGAACTGGGTTTTAAGCAGTCTTCCCCCTCCGCCCCCAGCACTGGCTCCTGCTTTCCCCTCCCCACCTCTAATACAGAGGCAGCAAAGGGGGCGGGGGGGAGATGCAAGTAGTTGACTAACTGATAAGCCCAGGCTTATTGGTTAGTCAACTACTTGCTTGCATCCCTACTTACCACCTTCCTAGTTGAGGAGCGGTGGTGAAAGTAGTAAATGAGGCTGTTCCTGTATCGCTTTCCAACCAGCTTCCTTGGGGAAGAGAGGTTTAGGTCTGTCTGCTCTCAGAAAACAGACCATATCACACTGCATTAGCACCGATTTGCTTTACTGTGCCAAAATAAGATTCTTGATAGGAAGGTGTTTGTCTATTGCAAGGCAAGTAATGAGTAAACCTGTTCAGGCCCCAACAAATTATTATTTATGATGATTCTTTTCTGATACCAATGTCTGCCCATTGGAAACTAGATAGCAGCCTTTGGGAAGCAAATGTAATGTCTAAATAGCTGCTTGGTGATCATAAAAGATTTTGATTTCTTTGATTATCTAATAGTACTTTCAGGTCTTATTTATGAAAATTGGACTGAACCCTACAAGGACTTCTAACTATACCAGTGTCTTGACCCATCCATCGTTTATGTCCATTGTAATTTACAAAAATCCTGCTACCCAAGGATAAAGCTGGAACAAATTTACTCCTCTGACTTATTACACTGTTGACTAGCTGCCTGGTAGGGTTTTTAAACTACTCAGTAGTGATCAATTTGAACTAGGTTAGTAGATTACATAAGGTGTGTGGTCTCACATTTTCTGTGTTCCTAATTACAAGCAACAAATCATTTTGACCCTAAATGGTGGAAGTCTGAGAAGCTGGAATTTGTGTAGGAGTATAGCCTTTGTTTTACAGGGACTAAGCCCTCCCCCCTTTCACCCTGCACTTTGTCTACCTTTTGCATCCTCAAAATATTTAGGAGAAAACATCTATTTTTATTTAGGAGACAGCATCTATTTTTATTTAGTTCCAAATGCCACAATCGTGAACCTCAAAGATGAAAGTGTAAAATATAGTGCAAGTGCAGAGGTTAAGAGCAATTTACATATGATGGGTTCTGCTTAACCTTTATTCACTTCTAATCCTCTGTTGCAGTTAGACAATTCATCTTCTAGATAGTAGTAGGGTAATCCAAGTTGGTAAACCTTTGTACATCTGTAAGAGATGTAGGTATAGTAGAGCATTTAAAAGCTTGTGTGTCCAAAATGCATACAGAAGTGTTTCACTCTGGGGATGAATTATCAGTAACATATTAACCCTTTGGTTCTTGGCATGCAGTTGAAAAGATTTTTTTGAAGTAAAATATCAGAAATTGTTTGCTTTATGAGAGTTTAGTACTCAGTAAAACAGATCTGACTTAACCAACATCTTGATTAATTTCTCAGGGTCATTTGCATGAGTTACACATTTAAATTATGTTTTTAACCTTTAAATTTGTTACTTAAAATATTTAGTATATTAGACAAGAGAGACTACAAAAACTATTGTGATTAGCTACCAATAAAATAGAGTTTCTAATACATCTCAGCATAGCATTTCATTATTTAAGTCTTGAGTTAACATTCATTTTAATAAATCTTGTCTGCCTTAGAGCACTGTGACTCTGTCTCTCTCAAACTTGCCAGCAGGTGGCATATGCTCACAAATTATGCTGTTGGTTCAAGATTTTTATTCTTGGAATTTTCTCTACATTTTGTTCTGTTTAATTGGATTAAATTTAAAAACTGTAAAGTTATTTTTTATAACAGTAGTTTATATACTTCAATTATTGTGTAGCTTAAATTCACTTTCAAACTTCTCAGAAGCTTATTTGTGTTGTATGCAAATTTGAATAGTTTGTTGGCACTGTTTTTTCTAAATTTTCTTTCTACCTTCATCATATAGAAAGTAATCTGTCATTTTTAACAGTACTGAACGTTGGAATGTATATATTTAAAACAAAACATAAATGCAATATGATTATTCACAGAACTCTGGAAAAAAACTTTAAAAATCACTCACTGCTAATGCTCTTTTAAATGCTTTGGAAAGGGATTCTCATTTATTTTATGTAATGGAATAATTTTATAGCAAGGTATTTTAGCTTATATAATGCCATGTAGATTTTGAATGTATAATGTCATGAAGCTTTATTTTTTTTCACAAAAGCGAAGAGTCCTATGGGATCTTTAAGATTTACTTGGGCATAGCTTTTTTGGGTAAATCCCACTTCATCTGATTCATAACAAGGTGGGATTTTTGCCCAGGAAAGGCTATGCCTAAGTAAATCTGCTAGCCTTTAAGGTGCCACAGTACTTTTGGTGCTGTGTGGTGTTTTTTGGTGGATACAGCTTCCCCTCTGAGATTTTATTTTTCCTGTTCTTAGTAACTAATAAAAGAAACAGTAAAAGATGACATTTCTCAAACACAGTTTTAAGAAAAATTGCTTATCTATAGGTCAACACACTAAATTACATAGAAGACCCTTGATTTGATGACTTTCATATTTTCTGCTGCCTGGATGGCTTCTCCCTCTCCCCACCCCCAAAAAAATGCAAAGTGTTTTGGGAAGATAATTAACGGTTCACTGTAGGTGTTCATAGGGATGTTAAGTAATGGTTAATTAGCTAATCGGGTAGTTGATGGAATTTACACTGGAAATTTAATGTGCAGAGCCACAGTGGGGTTAGCTCTCAAGAGCGCACTGATCTAGGACTGAACAGCTGTGGCTCTGCCTCCTCTCCTCCCCCCATACTAGTGACCTGTGCAGGGAGGAACTGGCTTTTAAGCCGGCTCCTGCTTCTCCCCCTTGGCCCCATACAGAGGCAGAGGGGGAAGGGGATGAGTACTTGAGTAGTCACTCTACTAGTCGCTTGCACACCTAGGGATGTAAATAGTCTTTCCATTAAATACCCTTCTGTTGAGCTTCTAAAAATGTGCCTCTAGTCAGACTAGTGATCACATGGTGAATAATAAAGCTCTAATAGACACATTAAATTGCATCTTCATTTTGCTAATTCAGAGCTTAAAACATGTCATGGGGGTTTAAGTTACTCTTGTATCCCATAATTAAGTGATACTTTAAAGCATTTGGTCCAAATGCATAAATCACATTTCAAATGTAACACTGGATATTTATTTTGTATCACTACTACTTTAAGTTCAGGCACGCTTAGTGAGCTGTCATTTCTGAATCATAGTGGTTATGAATATTTATACACCAAGGGTGTGTGACCGTCTTTGATACAGGATGTATAGGTTGAAACAATTTTAAAAGGGATTCTCTGGTTCGGCAATATCCGTGGTCCAGCATTGATTTTACAGGGCCAGAGAATCTCAGCAGAGGGCCAGCAGCATGGTTGCCAGTGGGGTTTGCAGGACAGTGGGCTGCTAGCAGTGAACTGATGTTGAGGCTGCCCAGTGTGTGGCGGCAGTGCTGCCCAGTGGGGTTGGGAGCCACAGTAGATTGGAGGGGCAGGGAACCATGGCATGCAGCTGCCCTGCGGGACCAGGAGCCACGGAGGTAAGGGCAGTGGGGCCAGCAGTAGGGGATCCAGAAATGACCTCCCCTGATGCAGCAAAATCCCTCATCTGGGACCAGTCAGGTCCCAAGGGTGCCAGACCAGGGAGGTCCAACCTGTATTGCGGCTTACAATAATTATAGATAAACTTGAGCTAAGGAATCTGGTTTAAGCTAATTTCATCCTTACATCACCACTTACAAAAAACTACATGCTGAACTATCTAGGTAGTATTAGCCTAGGATTTATTGAAGCATATTGAAAATCACATTTTGTTTGGCCTACCACGGTTGTATACACACATTTTGGCAACAAGTGTGCTCTTCAGTTGTGATGCAAAAATGCATAAAACTAAATGGAGAGATCTCTCACTGGGTCATTTAAAATTTCTCCTTCTCTTTGCCAATAGCTGCAGAAATACAGAGAATACTGCATCAGCTTGGAACACCACAAGACACACCTGAATTGAGGCAACAGCTGTAAGTGCTTTATGTGAAGACCTCTAATTTCACTACATTATAAACATTGCCAGGAGGTGTCAAAGTGCTCAGCTTTGTTGGCAGAGGTGCGTGAGGAGGGGGAGGAGTAGAACAGCAGAAGTATTAAAGCGTAAACATGGAAAAAAATAAATCCTGAGGCTTGCTTGTAACCTAAAAGATCTTGCCATGCTAACCTACCTTTAGTCAGTTCTCCATACTTCTGCTGAACATGTGCAATGTTAAACATAAACAAGGACAAACTGACAGCACCAGAAGGTACTATAAGAAAGCAAAGTGAGACTGTTTGTTTAAACAGTGCTAGCTAACAATATCAGGTGAATGTACACCAAAAAATATGAGAGAACACAAGTGAAACAATGCCAGTTGGAAGAAGTTATACTGCAGCCTTCTGAAAGTAGGCTTTCCTTAGTATCCCTGCCTAAGACACTATTGGCCACTCTGTTTCCCAATACAGAGGCTCGTTCGACTTATTCCTAACTTTTCTACCACTTTTTTTACTCTTTTAATCCTAAACAAATATGCACATGCTGTGTGCTGTGCTAATTCCTTGAGTGAGAAAGTTGGCAGATTTCTCTATGGCTGTTAATACAGCACAGTAGCCATTGAATGGCAGGAAGAAGTTTATTAGACCAGCGCTGTCTCATTCATTCTGTGCAGAAGGACAAATTACTCTGAGTCCGGACTACATCTTGGCAACCAATTACCCTTGATCCACAATGGATTTCCTACTGTTGACCCTGATAGAAAGTAAACTCTAGAACTTACACAGTAACTAAACTTGCAGTTTATTAAAGTTCCTGTTGCAGGTGGCAGCACTTAGCATAGGGTGGGGTGCCTTTGTACAGTAGTTGAAAATTTAATCCTGAATGATATGGTTTGATATAACATTATGCCAATGGTCCCCAAATGTTTTAGCTCATGCCTCCCTTACCTCTTTCTGCCTCCTGCCAGAGCTTGGGGGTGCAGTGTGGGCTGGTGTATGGAAGGTGAGGTTGTGGGGGCTGGCCTGGTCTCCAGATGTGCCCCCCATGGGGGCATGCCCCACAGTTTGGAATCTCTGGCATATGCAATGATCTGTTCAGATTGAAGGTAAATTGGTTAGAACTGTATCTGCTGAACCAAAGTTAATGTGATACAGTATGGGAGGAAATGTGAAGGCATACCAATGGAGTGATGCTCTACTTCTTGAAACTGGGGTATCCATTGGCTTTTTGTTTGCTGTCTGGGAATATATTTAGGTCTGTGGTTGCTTCTAAATGGCCAGGAAAACTGACAGATGTTACAGTAGCTGCTCTTTGGGACAGGTCAGATATGCTTCATGCATTTGTGTCACATGTAAGTCATTCTGCAAAAATCTTAAGCAGTGCTATCTTCCTGAGTCTGCAGATTGAGTGAAATTGTGAGAGGCGTGAGCTCATGGTCCCACTCACCATTGGCATATTTGTTTCTAAAGCTTAATGAGGATGCTTTAAAAATATCACTGTTGACCCTCTAGAAGCTGATCATTTTGCAAATGAAATGAGGGAGATGATTGGAGTTAAACCCATGGGTGAGGAAGGGAAAGAAATAGAAATTGAAAGTGAGGAGAGTCAGACACATAGGGAAGAAGGAAAAGAAGGAGAGAGAGAGAGAGAGACAGAACAACAAAGTTGCACTCCTAGGGTACATCTAGACTACAGGCTTTTGTCGACAGAGGCTTTGTCGACGGATGCTGTTGACAAAGCCTCTGTCGAAAAAGAGTGTCTAGACTACAACCAGTTCTTTTCGACAGAGTGTAGACACTCTTTTGAAAAAGCACAGCGTGAATGCAATAGTGCCTTTTTTTGACAGAACTCTGTTGGGGAAAAAATGCATTATTCCTCATAGAATGAAATTTACCACCGTCGACAAAACTGCTGCATTCTGTCGACTTACTGTCGACAGAACGTGGCAGTAGTGTAGACACAGGTATAGTTTTGTCAACAAAACTCCACTTTTGTCGAGACAACCCTATAGTCTAGACACACCCCTAGAGGTGAGTGTGTTTCTCCACTAAAAGATATTGGACAAATACAAATTTAATTTGTTCAGTATCTTTGGGTATGTAGTCATTCGAACTTGCAAATGAAGCCCGGGATTTAAACATCCCGGGCTTCATTTGCATGTTCCCAGGCGCAGCCATTTTTAAATGCCCGGTAGTTCGAACTACCTGCTAAATCCTACAATGAGGAGTAATGGTAGTTCGAATTAGGAGCTTTAGTTCGAACTACCTAGCCCATGCCACGTGTAGCTGCGGGCAGGTAGTTCGAACTACCAGGCATTTAAAAATGGCGGCGCCCGGGAACATGCAAATGAAGCCCGGGATATGTAAATCCCGGGCTTCATTTGCAAGTTCGAATGACTACATTAGCCACCCTACTCCAAACTAGGGTGGCTAGTGTAGACATACCCTCATAGTGGAGAACCATATTAGGGATGTAAAAGTGTAGTCGATTAATTGATTAAACAGTAAGCAAAAGCTATAAACCAGTGTTTCTCAACCTTTTTTTAAATAAAGTACCCCTTTTAAAAAAAAAATTAATACCCCCAATACCTGCAGTTTTCAGACACACACTTTTTTTTTCTACCATTGCAGCACATTTGTTTAAACAACTTGGTCGTAGCTGGGCAGGCGATGAAATTTTTGGGTGTAAGACGTACAAAAATAATAAAGTGCTGTAAAACGAACACACAGATTTGGCTTTCTCCAAATTTCAGTTGTTAATGTACTCCCCAGACTTCTCTCTAAGGGTACTCGTACCACTGGTTGAGAAACACTGTTAGAGACTACATACATTCTCCCCTACCCCACTTGCCAGTACATTTTTTTAGCAGGCTGGCCAGCAGCCCGGCTCAGTCCTGACTTGTGATTGGTCTTGGACCTACCCCCACTGTGGCTCTGCATTTATAATGTATTAGGAGCTGGGCGGGCAGGCAGCCCGTCTGAATTCTGGCTTGTTCTGGAGCTGGGAGCTCAAACCATCTCTAAACAGGGGCTGCTGCCAATCTGTGCCATTGCCTCTTTATCAGAGGCAGCGACACAGGGCAACAGGCAGCCAGTCCACAAGGGCAGCTGGGTTTTTTAAACCAGTTCCCTTCACGGACCAGCTCCCACCTGGCACCCAGTGCTGCTGTCTCTGATAGTGACAGCAGCGTGGAGTGGCAAGGGTGGTCTTGGGAGTGAGGTCGGAGTGCACTGGCTGCCAGCCCAACCCCCAGGAACTATAGAACAGTTGACTAATCGATAAGACTTTGAGGTTACTCGACTATTCAGTTAATCAGTATTTAATATCCCTAAACCATACTCCCCATTAGGAGCACAGTTTTTCTTGTTTCCTATCTTCTTTTCCTCCTTTTCCATGTCTGTGACTCTCCTAATTTGCCTTTTCTATTTGACTCCTTTATTTGTCAAAAATGAGACTTCGTTTTTCCTGCTCTTCATTTAGAATGTATCTGAAGTCTGCTCTATGTCTACTTGATGATTCAGATACCACCGCAAAGGCAAGTTGATGAGGCTGCAATTTTCTATTTTTCTGCAGATATTTTTTTCTATAGCTATTTCCCAGAATGGAATTGGCATTTGTAACTTTTTTCTGTACAGCTATCGGTGGCCATCTTGTTGCCAATGCTGCATCACTAATTTAATATCATTCCTTTCGGAGTCTGTCATCCTACATCATTCTTTGTGATCAGTTCTCAACTGTGATGGCGAAGAATAGAAAAGCTTGTAAATAAATATTTAGTAAAACACTTAGTAATGTTCTTCTAAAAATACTGCTGAGCATCAGTGAAATTGTTCCAGCAATATCATCCAGTTTCTATAATATAAATGGTGTGTTTGGTTTAGGCAGCAGAAGCAGCAACATGCAAACCAACTTGCCAAAGAAACTGACAAGTACATTAAAGAGTTTGGATCTCTGCCTGCGACAAGTGAACAGGTATAAAAATAAAGAATATTAATAATTTGAAACATAATGTAGGCTGATATAAAGTGTCTGAATGGCTCCAATTATGTATTCATGTTAATTGCTCTCGTTACTAGACATTGAAACATCCAAGTGAGGTCTGTGTTTCAAGATGAATGTTTGGTGCTATGTAGAAATAATTTGTAAAAGGTTTCAACTGCAATGAAATGCACAACTGCTTTCTGTAAGCAAACACTCTCACTCCCTACAGTGTATGAGAATTAAAGTGTTCTGGACAAGAATTGCTACCACACATGGTACAGTAAGTTTCTGATAATCCAGCACCTTTAGGACCCAGGGTGTGCCAGATTATCGGATATGCTGGAGTACCAGAAGGGGGGCTATGAGGAGCTTGGGGTGGGGGGAGTCAGCAGAGAACTGCACAGCGTGGGAGAGGGTGGTGCTGCAGGACTAACCCAGCTGCTCTGCCCCCCGCTTCCCCAAGTCAGCTGCTGCTGAAACTGATCAGCGACTGACTTGGGGAAGCCGGGAGCAGAGCAGCTCCAATTGTCCAGCTGGCCAGAGCACTTCCAGGTTCCAGTCGGTGCCAGACTATCTGGAATGCTGGACCACTGGATGCCGGACAGTTGGAGTTTTACTGTAATTACTATTGCTGCTTGTGGAGTGTTTTTGTGAGACTTGTAGGATTGAGAGATTTTAAAATGAGTGAGTGTGGTCAACAGAATAGCTTGTATTTGGTACACAAATACCTCTAGACAAAAGAAAAGTAATTTCTTGGCCCTGGAGTCTGATAGTTTGGCTAAGTCTACACTGCAGGTTTCTTGCGCAAGAACTTTTTGTGCAAGAGTGTGTTCACGCTGCCATGTGCTTTTGTGCAAGAGTGTCCATGGCAGTGTGGATGCTCTCTTGTGCAAGAAAGCTCTGATGGCCATTTTAGCCATAGGGGTTTCTTGCACAACAAACCCCAGTTTCCCGTCCACACTAGCCTTTTGGCACAAGCTCTTGCACAAAGGCTTATTCCTCATAGAAAGAGGAATAACTCTTGTGCAAAAAGCCCCGTGATCTTACGATTTACTGTACTTTTTCTTGTGCAAGAACGTGCTTGTAGTATAGATGCTCTGCAAGTTTTTGTGCAAAAACTCTGCCATGTAGACATAGCCTTAGTGATCAGAAACTCAGCCATGTTGTTTTGACCAGACTGTTCCCTCCTGTCCATGCTCCTGACTCCAAGATAAAAAATGATAGTGATTTCAGATGGCTTTAATTTCCCCATAGCCAGATTCAAAGGGAAGCTCAGTGTGGTTCACATGGAGATAGAAAACTAGAGATTTTTCTCATGCACTCCCAGTGTCCACTGTCAGTGATTTTTTTTCCCCCTCCTCTCCCTCCCTGGTGGTCTAGGCTGTAACATTTTTAAATTTTACAATATCAAAATATTCAGCAATTGTGCAGTGGACCTTCTTAATAGTTTGTTGGTAAGACAGAAGTTCCCACTAGTGGTTTGCTGAAAGATGTCTGGACATGCAATCCTAGAGCCTCCTCCTTAATACCAGCTGTTAATTACCAATAAGGCAATTGAAAATGCATTGCATTCCTAATACTACTTTTCCACAATTGTGTAGTAGTGATACGGTCGTTGTGTGAACCCAAATAGAAGTCAGTCTATACAAACTCAAAAGGGAGAGAGTGTCTGAGATACTCTGCTCAAAGTGTGAGGCCCGTGCTGAGGGGAATAAGGTGGGGGGTGGGAGAATCTGTGAAGCAACTTACTTTTCAAGCCTTGAGCAACAGCAAGTGTGTTCGATGGTGTAAAAATCTAGTCTAACTTTCCTCCAACAGCGTCAAAGAAAAATACAGAAAGACCGTCTTGTGGGGGAGTTCAGTGCAGCACTGGCCAACTTCCAGAGGATCCAAAGGCAAGCTGCTGAGAGAGAAAAAGATATTGTAGCCAGAGTAAGAGCCAGCTCTAGGGTGTCTGTAAGTATCCAGAAATATATTATTGAAGTCAAACATTATTTTATATATGGCAGTAGGTTTATTAGTATAAAACTTGCCTCTTTATTAGATTGAGAGCAGTATTCTTGCAGATGTATAATGCATGCACAATGCCAACATAGTTGCTTTGCTTGCCTCTGAACATAATGTATTGCATTTAAAAATTGTGTGTTCAGTTTAGTTTAATGATTGGATTAAAGAAAACATAATTTCATAGTAATTCCTGACTAAAACACTTACTTTGTCTTGTGCCTATATATGTTTCACAAAGGTGTTCTGCATAGTACATATGCCCTAATTTTGCTTTAGGAGGTACATAGATAGAAAGATCAATTAGGAAGATTGACATGTAATTGCTTAAATGATAACCAATAAGCCTAGGTTTATTGGTTAATCCAAACTACATGTGCACACGCCCATAAGTACTGGATCCCATGGATCTGCCTGTCCTCTCGACCTCCCAAGGAGAGGCAGCAAGGGGAGGGGGTGGGGAAGGGCTCCATGTGGCACTACTGCTTTGAAATGCTGTGGCGGTGTTCAAAGGGGCAGCGCCGCACAGCTGATCCCAGGCTCTGTGCGGTGTTGCGCCTTTCATAGAATCATAGAATAATAGGACTGGAAGGGACCTCGAGAGGTCATCGAGTCCAGCCCCCCGCTCTCAAGGCAGGACCAAGCTCCGTCTACACCATCCCTGACAGATGTCTATCTAACCTGTTCTTAAATATCTCCAGAGAGGGAGATTCCACCACCTCCCTTGGCAATTTATTCCAATATTTGACCACCCTGACAGTTAGGAATTTTTTCCTAATGTCCAATCTAAACCTCCCCTGCTGCACTTTAAGCCCATTACTTTTTGTCCTGTCCTCAGAAACCAAGAGGAACAAATTTTCTCCTTCCTCCTTTTGAAAGCAGCAGTGCCCGCATGGAGCTGACCCCAGGCTCTGTGCGCAGCTGCCCCTCTGAAACACCATGGGTAACCTTGGGTGGTGCTGCCCCTTTGAAACGCTGTCACGGTGTTTCAAAGTGGCAGCGCCACATGGAGTCCAGGGTCAGCTGGGGACTCCCTAGTTGACCCAGGGCTCCATGAGGCATTTCTGTGGAACCTGGGGTCAGCTGGGGACTCCCCGGGCTCTGCACGCTTTGAAATCTACACAGGCGCTTCCACTTTGAAATACACAAGAGCCCTCGGATCTCATTTCAAAGGAGGAACTCAGAAGTGCCTATCGATGCAAATTCCATGTACTACTCGACTAGTAAATTAACCAATATTTAACATCGTTATGCAGACTCTGATTAAGACATGCATATGTATAGCAGCACCATATTGCAAACAAGTCACATTTCGTGTTGGAGTTAACTTAAGTTAAAAGCCCCTTAATCTGTATTCATTATGGGAATATCAATAAACCCTCTACTATGTACCTGTCACTCTAATAAAATGAACTTACTTTTCTTGATTCTACAGGGTGGTCCTTCAGAAGACAGTTACAGAGAAGGAGCACTTGTCCCTTTGGACAGGTAGGATGGTGTATCATAATCCTTACAGCCAGTCTTGTAAATTGATTGGTTAACTTCAACAATGGGGACTTATAGTCCTTGGTTACATCTTAAATATATCATATGTTGTAAGAGAACATGTACTCATTAAGGTCACTTATACAGTGCATTTAAAAAAATCATTTATTAAAGCATGCTTTTGCGTGTGTGTTTTGGAACCCACTGAAAGCTATAATCAGCTGCTAGTTTTCTACACAAGTTAAAACTGAAAATATGTTTTCTTGGAAAATGTTTTTTTTTTTTTTTTAAATGTTATTGCCATAACACTATCAGACTGTTTCTGGGTTTTCTGGTTCTTAATGTAACCTGTTTAACTGCAACAATGGAGGTTGGACTCTTCTCTCCATCCTCCACCCCAGAAGAGAACCCGTTTTTATTGACTAATTTTAGTTTTTTGTAATATAGTTCTATTACAATAGAGCCCAGAGGCTTCAACAAAGATGAGGACCTAAGTATTGTACCAAACTCCTCTCCACATCTCCACCAAATTAACCTTTATTTCCATGGACAATGGACTCAAAGCTAAGAGTTTTGTGTGTTTTGAGTTAGTCAGGTTAGATTTAGCTAATCCCAGCCACGGCTGCCCTCCCACTTATTTTCGGAGAATAAACTGCCAACTGTAGGATAAGGGGGAAGAACAGACTAGTAGATAGACACATACATGTTGACAGCTGCTGCTTATGCATATACATTTTTTATTTAAGGTTGCTAAAGGGGCTTTTAAAAATTCTTACGAATTAACACTAAAATGGAACATGCTTCCTCTGGTTTGCTAGAATCTTCTGAAGAAAGGACATTGTGGTAAGGAACCTTTGTCCAACTATGCCTGTAAAGGGCAATAGAACAACAATGCAGCCATTTGTCTTTTTTCCTTCCAGATTAGTACAGATGAGTCTCTAGAACTTGTATCCAGAATACCTGCATTTTTTCAAAATGTCTTTAATCTTCAGTCTCCACTAATAAGAAGCCAAAATGGATTTCAGCCTGCAAATGACACTGTTCAGAATCCAAATGGAAAGATACATATCATCTCTGCATGCTTAGTTAGAAAACAGTGAGCCAAAACACTCAATTTTCAGGCCCTCAAAGAAAATTATTCAAAGCAGGCTGTGAAATGCCTGAGTCCTCAAGCCTATCACATCAGCTGCACACACATTTTGCAAAGGAAAACATGTCTTGTTGGTAGACAGTTTAATGTGTTTTCTCTCTATTTTAGTCTTTAACATGAAATGTATTTCAACCTTATACGTAAGGGGAGTTCACTCAGCCTGAATATTCTTGATTGTGTGTGGGGTGTTTTTCTTTTACAGTCAACCTCAAGCACAGGTGCAAGATGAAGACATTACAGAAGATGATCTCCGTCTTATTGAGGAGAGAGAGTCCTCCATCAGGCAACTTGAGGTGAGGTGTGCTGCTATGTGCAGTGTTAGAACAAACTTGAGAATACTTTTCTGATACTACTTAGTGCTAAAACCTGCTGCACTATTGGGAGGAATCCATCCTCAAAGGTGAGACAATATTTTTTTAATGAAGAAATTGCTTTAAGCAGTAAGGTAAAGAACCGCACATGGAATTTCCTACATGAAGGAAACTTACTTTTTACTGTTCTGTTAAATAATGCTATGATGTACTAAGCTCTCCTGACTTCACTTGAGGAATAAGCAGGCACACACGTGACTATCAAATAAGATAAATCTTGGGTTTTCGTGCAAAGATCCCTAGAACTTTTTTTCAGAGGGTTTTCCTCATCCCATAGCATCTTTATAGATATGCTGTGTAGCACAGTATTGCCTTTCATTCTTGTCCATAGTTTGTTCCTTCATTAAATCCATTTTGGTCATGTCTCCTGCACTCTATTTAAAAATTTGGAAGGGGGGGGGGGAAGGAAAATATCCCCTCTATACAATTTTCCAGATGTATCATTTTTCATTTTTAGTGCCAATTGCCTTTATGTTCAGCTTCTATTTGTGCTATATATGCATATAAAGTACCAGTAATTTGGCATATGAAATATTGACTCCAGAAATGACTGAATTTTTCTGGACTTGGACAGAAATGCTTGAGGACAGTCCCTCTGTCTGTGCATTCATTTACCAAAAACAAAACAAAGATTGGGTGGGAGAGGCAAGAGAAATTCCAGTATTTTAAAATTAACATATTAAATGACTCAGAAATGGAAATGCAGGTTATGGATTAATGGCATTGTGGTAGCTGTGGATTTTGAAAAAGTAACTGACTTCAGAACTTCAGTGGGAATGAATGATCGATTTCAGACGGACTGAAATTATACGTCTCTTGAGCTCCAACAAAGTTCACCAGCAAATAAGATCCTGGAACTGGACTTTTAACAGGCAGCTTTGCTGATGTATGAGACAAATAGGATCCAGTCCTCCTTTTCTTTATAGACTTTGTAGTACTGATTGTGTAACTACTTATTTTTGTGGGTAAACTAAACTGATCTAAATAATTGTAAGGAAAACAACAAGGTGACATGTCAGTTTATCATAACATTTAATAGGAAAAAAAAAACAAAGTCTGGTAGTACTTTATAGAGTAACAAAACATGTAGCTGGTATCATGAGCTTTCGTGGGCACAGCCCACTTCTTCATCTGAAGTGGGCTGTGCCCCACGAAAGCTCATGATGCCATCTACTTGTTGTGTTACTCTATAAAGTGCTACCAGACCATTTGTTGTTACAGGAAAAAAAACAACAAACTAACTCTGCTACCCCCTGAAGCTCTCTAACATTTAATAGCTAGTATGGTGTATTCCACTGCCCTCTACTGGACAAATATTTTTGGTAATTTAAGGGTTCATCAATAAGAGTTCCACAGTTTTTAACTTAAACAGACTGCTGCAAAACCATATGGGAAGACACTTGTTTCCTTTTGGTTTAAGTCACTGACTAATTTATTTAAGCCATATTGACATAAATTACTCTTAAACTGACATAAGTGTGTTTACTTGGAATTTTGCACTAATTTAATTAAGGCCATGCTTGTACAGAAAGTGAACATGGAACAGACTAGAGCACTTCAGATTTCCACCCCGATTTGCTGAGTATTAACACTCTGGATAGATAATTATCGAATACTAAGACTGGAAGGGACCTCGAGAGGTCATCGAGTCCAGTCCCCTGCCCTCATGGCAGGACCAAATACTGTCTAGACCATCCCTGATAGACATTTATCTAACCTACTCTTAAATATCTCCAGAGATGGAGATTCCACAACATCCCTGGGCAATTTATTCCACTGTTTGACTACCCTGACAGTTAGGAACTTTTTCCTAATGTCCAACCTAAACCTCCCTTGCTGCAGTTTAAACCCATTGCTTCTTGTTCTATCCTTCCAGGCCAAGATGAACAAGTTTTCCCTAAGCTAGTTTAAAAACACCTTTTAATTAAGCCATAGCAACTTTGTGTGTAGATAAGATCTTAGAAATTGGCTTCTAATGCTAGTAGGATATATAATGCAACTGACTTTGCATATTTAGATTAATATGATTGGATTATTTTAAAACAAATTAAAACTTGAGCTTTGTATTATCATCTTGGTGAAGGAAACAGCTGCCTTGTCTGAAATAATACACAACACTTAGCTAACTACAGGAGTTTCCCATGGCATGTGCTAATTTTTTTAATAAACTATATTCTCTTGCAGGCAGATATTCTGGACATCAATGAAATATTTAAAGATTTAGGAATGATGATTCATGAACAAGGTGATGTGATAGGTAAGTGCAGATCAAAATATTTTAGAAAATTTGCATGAAATTTAAAAATGGGGAAGGGTGGGATGAATGATGGTTTCTTCGTAGATTATTCTTCATTCTTTATAATATTTGGCTCTTAGTTTTAAACTACTAAATCATGATTATGCAGAAACTAGCAAAATGAGATTTGGAAGTAAGTGTGTGTGTGTGTGTGTGTGTGTGTGTGTTTGGAGAGTCACCTTTGCTGGCTGATAATACTTTAAATTGATTGAGATTCTAACCTGTTGTGGCAAAGATTGTTGAGTGATCTGTTAAAGCAGCCAAGAAAGCAAGTACACTTGCAAAACCTGCTTTAAATGTCATTTGATCCCTTACTCCTTGGTTTGAGTTTGGGTTCCAATTTTGAGAGTTCTAATTGCATTTTTATTTTTTTAAAATGGCTTTTTCTCCCCTTTTCTGGGGAAATGCCCTATTTAAAATGGGGGAAATATAAAGTATTAAAAAAACTTTTCTATTCCCCCCCCCACTAGTTTATTTCCTTGGTTCCTTATGTTGAGCAGAGCAAAGCAAATTAAGCTAACACCAAAAAAGTTATTCCAAAAAAGATCCAGATAAGGAGTAACGTTGTTGTCATTATATTGGTTTGATAATGCCAGTAAACTACCTTGAGTAAACCCTTAGTTATTTCAATAACTTAAAACTTAAGCACAGACACCATTTTCTCATAACTCTCACCTAACCAACATTCACAGCCTATGAATTTTTTTGTCCCCCAAATCTTTTTTTATAATTACTGATCCACCAAACTTTTCAGACAAAATGTCCAATTGAATTTCATACTAAGTAGTATTCTTAAGGAGTTCTCGTTAATTTCATCAGTCTGTCACCACTTTCTTCTCATGTCTGTGCCTCTTTTCTGTGCTGTAGGCATTCTTCAGCGCGCACTCATTTATTCTCCAACATCAACTTTTCTAAAACTGTCTTCATTGGTTCATGTTCCAAGCCAGCTCTTCACTTCTAGAATACCTGAACTTAGTGTTATAACAATATCTATCAGAAGTCAATGCTGGAATACTCTGAATGCTTCAAAAGTTAGATGGGTCATTGGTGTACAGTAGATACAGTGAAAATGATAAAGAAGGAAACTTCCATAATACAGTAGGATAAAGTGTGTACGTTAGTGAGCATAAATTCAAGTCAAAAGTGATCTTGCACTTTGCTATATGTGTATTTGAGTGTTTTTTGTTTTACATTTTAATACTTTTTAGGGGATCTTTTTTTAATCCAGGAAAGCAAAATAAAAATACATGAGGTGATGGTAAGCTATTGCCTGTAGGTCTGTTTACCACATTATTGATTGATTTTTTTTTTTTTTTGGCCACTAATGATTGAGGGTTGTGTTTTTGTACTTTGTCTTATCCAACTGTACAGGCAGTCCCCGGGTTACGTACAAGATAGGGACTGTAGGTTTGTTCTTACGTTGAATTTGTATTGAAGTCGGAACTGGCATCCAGATTCAGCCGCTGCTGAAACTGATCAGTTTCAACAGCGGCTGAATCGGGACACCAGTTCCGACTTACATACAGATTCAACTTAAGAACCACAGGCGTCCCCAAGTCAGCTGCTGCTGAAACTGATCAGCAGCTGATTCCAGGAAGCCCGAGGCAGAGCAACTCTGCCTCAGGCTTCCTGTAGTCAGCCGCTGGTCAGTTTCAGCAGCGGCTGACTTGGGGATGCCTGGGGCAGAGCAGCTCGGGTGCTGCTGGGTTGGTCCAGTAGCGCTAAGGAGCGGTGCTGCGGGACCAACCGGCAGCGCCCCACCTGCTCTACCACAGGCCCCGGGCTTTGCTCCACGTCTCCCTAGTCTGCTGGGGGGGGGGGGCACTAGCTGCGTTCTCCCCCCCCCCCCCCCCCCCCCCCCCCCCCCACCAGCAGACCAGGGAGACAGGGAGCAGCTTTTCTCGCCCTGGAGGAGGCGGGCGGTGGGACCAGGCATCCCACCGCTCCAGTCCTCTGGGGCGAGAAAATCCCCGTTCGTAACATAAGTCGGATCCGCGTAACTCGGGGACTGCCTGTACATAGCAATTCAAGGGGTAGGCTTGTTGGGCTTGAATTTTGTGAGTAAATATCTTCTCTGGGCTTGTGGAAAATCAGAACTGCAGCAGCTTTAAGTGAATTAGGAATGGGTTGCAAACACATGAGGCTTGTACCATGTCAGATAATTGAAAAATTAACCTTTTTCTACTTTTTTTTTTATTTATTTTTTATTTATTTATTTATTTTTTTAAAGACAGCATAGAAGCCAATGTAGAAAGTGCAGAGGTACATGTCCAGCAAGGAAACCAGCAGCTTTCAAGAGCAGCAGACTACCAGGTAATATCAATGCCAAGTGTCTGTCATCTATCAATAATTATGCTTTTCAATTATTTCTTAATTTGTGTTATCGTTGTAGTTTTAGTTTAATTCTTCCTTAAAATTGTTTCAATGCTTTGGAGACCTACTCAAAGGGCCAAGACTGGCATAGGATCTCTGGGCCACCGTTCCAAATTCAGACCAAGTTAGTAGTAACAAAGTCCATGCCCTCAAAGTTTAGCAGCCTCATGTGAAATTAGTTGACTGGTGTCCCAATACTATGAAAAAACACCGTAATTGAACCTCTCATTTCTGGAGCTGTGAGGGAAGGATTGAATATGCATGAGCAATGAACTTCTCCTTTGCTTGGTAATTTTCCTAAGTCAGGATTGAAGTTCACTGGTAGGGTAGTGTAGGGAAGTTTTGTGCTGCCACTGCCAAGGCTGCATACGTCTCTGCTGTTCCTAGAGGACACTTTTCCAGTTCCACAATATTCACTGACTGAAAAAAAATAAAATAAAAAGAATTTTAGAAATATATGAAAGACTTATTTTATTAAAGGTCTGTACAGAGATTCTTAAATACTGGCCTGTGTTAAAGATAATCTTGTTCTTAATACATCCTCTTCCTTGAACACTTCTCTTTTCAAGTTGGCCTTTGCCTTTTAAAGTCTTCTTTACATGATGCAGTTATAAGTTGGCAAATGAATCAGTAGGGACAATTTATTAAACCTAGATTTGTCTGCTGGCTTGTAAGAAACAAAATAAGGTGGCCAGATGTTTTTCTAAAGTGATAAGCGGGGCTGATAGCCTAAGTGTTCCCATTATAAGAATCGGTTCTTTCAGATGTTATAAGTTTCCAAATTTAACCATTTGATATGAAAATTTCCCATTCTCGTGTCTGCCTGGAAAACTTCAGCCAAAAGTTGTTGAAACAGCTGGATCATGAGTCTGGAGGAAAATACATAATTTTTATCCCCAGTAAAAAAAAAATTCTGGGCGCCCTTTATTTGACAAGTTTTAGCATCCCATGGAGAGAGTCTTGAAATTTGACTCTGAAGCAGCCCCTGTCCACGTCAGGCTCAGGCACCCCACAGGCAGAGGGAGGAGCAGGCCCTGCCTACAGCAGAGGGGTGAGCGGGGGGGGGGGGGCAGAGGGAGGCAAGGCAACACCTGATTACTTTTTTTCCCATTTGCTGGAACCTGTCATCCTTTGTGGATCAGCTAGTAAAGGGAAGATGAGGAACACACTTTGCCAGTGGATGTTATAAGTTTGCTGACAATGGAGGAATGGTGACACTCGAGCACCTGAGTTCTGTTGCAGGTTAAGGAGTGCCTCCAGTGGTCATGAACAGTGGCAGAAGGGTTTCTTTGTCTTGTCTTGCTCTACCCTACTTTACCAATTGATTCTTCATTCCATTTATCCTCTTCAGGTCCCTGTTCAAGTTCCAGTCCAAGTCTTTCTTATCTGGGCTCTTCTTCATAACTAGCCAATTAGGTCTTCTCTCCTGAGCCTCTGGTTTCTCTTTCTCTCCTCCTCTTGCCTTCCTCCCCCACCTCCCCCCAGCTCTGCTCCCCCTCCTGCCTCTCGGGGGACCGTGGAGCCCAAATGGCCGCTGGGGCGCCACACTCCCCATGCTGCATGGGGGGGCGTGGAGCCCAAACTGTCGCTTGCGTCACTTGCTCTCACGCATGGGCCTGGCTGAGCAGCACAGAAGTCAGACAAACGCCACGGCGGGAGGCGAAGGGGGGGGTGAGGCGGTGACGTTCACGGGTAGGGGGCGGGGCCTGGAGCCGCTGTCATGTTGCACATCACTGCTCCCCCCCCCTTTGCCTCCCGCCGTGGCACTCGGCTGACTTCTGCACCACTCAGCCGGGCCACCGCGGGGGAGCAAGCAGCGCAAGCGGCCGTTTAGGCCCCGCACTCCCCATGCAGCACGGGCCACCCAGAGGAACAGCCAGCATTTCAGGCAACAGTGCCCCCCCAGAGGGCTTGTACTTGGCATTTTGGCATTACAGACTCTGACACTGGGCTACTATACATATGATTTCTTCATTCCCTAGAACATGTTGTCTCCTTGCCCCCAGGCTTCTATCCCCCAACTAACTCATAGCCTCTGCCTCCCCCAAGCTACCTCTTTTCCAGTCTACTCCTTCCACTGTGCCTCCCCTTTCCCTTAATGTTGAAAAAACTATAATTCCTTAATTTCCTATGAGATGCCAGGGAGAATGGTATTTGTGTTGGGGGGAGGGGGAGACAAATGCCTTTGACAGCTAAAGAGTGAAGTTATAACTTTCACTGTTTCCAGTTTCACTTTTGCCTGTTAACCACTCACTGACTTCATTGTCTTTTAAGTACACCGCTCGTTTAGACTGTGTAAATAACAGAACCATAGAAGCAATTAAAAAGTTCTGAACACTGCACAATATTTTTTTTGTTTTTGTGTTGACAGCGCAAGTCCCGAAAGAAAATATGCATCATCATTCTTGTACTTGCCATTGGAGCAGTGGTTCTTGCACTTATCATATGGGCATCTACAAGATAGGACTGTGGAGATAAATATTATTTAAATTATGTGAGAATACACCTACAATCATTTTTGGCTACTTCTGAAGCTGTTCAGTAAATGATGGTTCAATACTTTATAACTGTTGCTTTTTAAAAATCTGATAAATGACTGTTGGTACCACTAGTTGGTATAAATTCCTTCCATTCTTGGATTTGAGAAGCTGTACTGTCAAGGCAACAGTCCATCGGCTTTATAAATGTACTTTTCAATGGTAAGCTTACTGAACACCTCTAAATATTTTGGGCTAATCAAAAATTCTGATAAAGCGGGGCATAATCTGTTTTGATATTTCTAAGTTTTGCCAAATAAAAACAGACTTTTCTGCACTCATTCTAATTGGGACACCACACTTATTGTCAAATTATTTTTAAACTGGTGATTAGGCATTAAGTGTCTAAGAAATATCTTTCGTAGATTTCATTTGTCTTGATCTGGCAGTAGGGACCAATGTGCCAGGAAAAGCCTATTATAAAGGTAAAATGGATGGCAGTAATTTATTAATATAGGCCTTTTAATTTGTCTCTTAAATGTAGAAATGAGACTTAAGGCATATTTTTAGTTAGTGTTTATGCACCTAAATTATGCACACATCTGGTATTCTCATGCTTAAAATAAGTGTTTGTTTAATCAATGATTATGCACAATTGCACATGTCTTACTGAAAATCTGGGTATAATTCTAATTGTGGACTTCTTAAGTATGGTATTGGGAATACTGAAAATTTGTAGTTTCCCAATTGCATTTGAATTCCAATGGCCAGAACTTGACATTATGGTACAAATACTTTGAACAGTACAGACTTCAGTTTTGTTTTTTAAAGTTTCTTACGCAGTCAGCGAGAGAGGAAGGCTAATAGATTACTTCTAAATGCCAATTATGGACACTGAATTTGAGATCCTGCTCATTTGAACTGACGCAACTTGCTCAGAAGTTTGACCATACTTACAACTTTCTTAACTTTCTAACTTGATTTTTTTCTTTTTTGTGCCATTTTGTATTAATCCATAATTAGAAAGGTAATGTTTTTGCAAACTAATCAATTTGACTTTTTAATTGATGTAAGTGCACTAATCAGGAATATTGTGCAGAAGAAAATGTCACTTAATCTGTATTTTATAAAGTTCTTGTACAGCAGTTTGGTAGAGAATGAACTGTTTACATGGCAAATTGAGATTTGCTAATTGAACTATGAGTATCTATGGACTTAAAATTGTAATCATTCAGTCAAAATAAAGCTGTTTTTAAAAATGAGGGGTCTCAAACTTTGTTTTTGCTGAAGGGAAGTGCTGTATGCCTATAACTTATCAAGTGATTAAAACTCATTTGAAGAGAAACAAACTCAAATGGTAAGTTGCAAATATGCAAGCTGTTTCATGCAAGGACTGTGCATCTCTCTGTGGCCCCATTGGCTTGGAATGGGACTCCATGTGTAGAAGAATTCAGCCAGATCACAGATTGCAGGGTCAAAACCCAATCTTGTATAATGGAAATTAAGGTCTAGCTTTTCAACTCCTTTTTCCTGGTTCTTCAGGAGAATATATATCACCAGTTCTTTGTAATTTTTAATGTATTAGATGGGAGCCTAGAATTACAGGATGAGAACATATAGAAGTGTGTTAAAACTTATCTTCTCATATTTAATGTCTGGCTCTTAATGCTGTAGTATTTGAGTTTCAAATACTACAGGGAAATGTTCTTTTAATTAAAGCAAGGGAGGGGAACCTTTGGTGTGCAATGGGATTTTGGGGAGTTTGTGAGGGGATTGTGGGTGTCTCACCTTCAGTTGGGGGCCACATGAGTCACGGCTTGTGTGGCTCTCACTTTGTCAGTTCCCCTTCCCTCCCCCCCACCCCCAACTTAAAGCTTTTGGTTGGTTGGGGCAGTGGGGTGGCTGGAATCTCTAATTATGGGAACATTTCTGTGGTCTTAAAATTTCTTCATAAAAACTTAAAAAGAAGGGGAGGGAGGGCAATATCTTTATCCACTTGCAATCTTTAGAATTGAACATAGTGTCCAAAAAGTGACTCTGTACCAATATCACTACAGCATTGTTCCACGTTTATTTGGAATCAGCAAGTAAAATAAGAATATACGTAGTTTCCCTAAATGTTAGAACTGCAGATACAAATTCAGATCCTAAAGGACTTTCTTTTTTTCACCGTATCTTGTGACTCACCATTTCACCCACCCACAACTCCTTGGTACTGAAAATTTTGCAGGCACATTCCATCAATTACACTTGTGCAAACTCATTATCTTCAAAGGAAGCTATGTGAATGTAACTGAAGGCAAAACTTGGATTTGCAATTGGAGTTGATATGTTGCTGAAGAAGCTAAGGTCTTGTCTATACTTAGAGATTGGTGCTACAGGGATGGATCTCTTGGCGGGGGAAGAGGGTCAATTTAGCACTCCCATTGACTCCAGTTCTCCAATGGAGCAAGAAGAATAAGGGGAGCTTCTCCCATCGACCTCCCCCACCCCAGTGGAGATGCCACAGTAACTCAAAGTAAGGTACATCAACTCCAGCTATGCTATCAAGGTAGCTGAAGTTGACTAACTTAGTTTGACATTGCCCCCTAGAAGAGACCTGGCTTTAAACTAGTTAAAGTTTTCTCTCTGTTAGTTTGGATACTGTGAAACTTGGCATGGTATAAGCAGAACCAAAGGGGCATAGGCAGGAGTTTTAAAGTAGTTTGGTGAGGGAAGGCAATTTAGATGTCTGTCAGTGATCACTTTAAACAGCAAATTTGAATGGAGCTGCTTTATAATCTCTTCCCCAATAAATACAAAGTCCTTGACCATATATAAAATATAATCCACAAATACTGAAGTTTTGATTATCTATTAAGAAGCTAACCACATTCCTGGTTTAAGATGTTTAGAAGACTGTCTTCTAGAACACAGATGTTAACTGTTCCAAATTATCCATTAACATGTCAAATTAGGCAAAAATATGCAGCCAAAACATTTAAGTTTCACCGGTAAGACCTTGTAAAAATAGTTTTTTAGTTTCTTATTCTTAACCATATACCGATAGAGCTGCTTTTCTTTCCTACTTTTCAAAGGGGGTAAAAATTAAAAAGCCAGAAGCTTTTTGTGAATTGTTTTCCCTCTTGGAAATTGTTTTTAGGATTATCCAGTCTCTGCAAACTTACTATCCAACAGCCTCTTCAGGCAGGCCCATTATTGTGTGCATTATGTCAGCAAGTATATTCAAATGTGATGTCAATGTTTGAGGTCTTTGAGGAGTGGGCTGGGGAGTTGGCAATCAAAGGAATTACTTTAAGCATTTTAAATCATTTTTAGTTGAGGGAGGTAGTAATCTAAAAGAGAAAATATTGTTGGCTATCTGATTTATATTCCAAGCTGCTAATGGCTCTGGAAATAGTGATGTTCTAGAGCTGCTCTTCAGTATGCTAGAGAAAATGTTCTGTCTGGAGTAATTTTATTTAGCATTTTCATTAAGACACTTTGGAGGTGATGACATACCAGCAACTGTTTTCATAGTATTTTTATTTTCTTTCCATTGAAGATAGGCAAGTCAGACAATATTTGAATAAATGTACATGTACAAGAGTGGTAACTAGTAAGGGCCATAACTGTAATAAAATTCTGACTTAAAGGTAGAGGGAAAACATGAAATGTCTTCAGATAAGTTGTCATAAAATGACTAAATTGTCATTGTGATAGAAATTTAGCCGTGTTAGTCTGGTGTAGCTGAAACAAAATACAGGACAATGTAGCACTTTAAAGACTAACAAGATGGTTTATTAGATGATGAGCTTTCGTGGGCCAGACCCACTTCCTCAGATCAAATAGTGGAAGAAAATAGTCACAACCATATATACCAAAGGATACAATTAAAATTAAATTTATTTTTTTAATTGTATCCTTTGGTATATATGGTTGTGACTATTTTCTTCGACTATTTGATCTGAGGAAGTGGGTCTGGCCCACAAAAGCTCATCATCTAATAAACCATCTTGTTAGTCTTTAAAGTGCTACATAGTCCTGTATTTTGTTTAAATTGTCATAGATTTTCTTAATTACACAATTGGTTATAAGCTTTTCCATTAGTGAGGTGCTGGCTGTATGTGTCCATTTTAGGGCATGCAGAATCACATGTATGGTGCTTTCCCATTTTGTTTTAACAGCAGCTAGAAATAATATTGCAATGTGGAAGTATTGGGGTTGAATATGCAACAAGATGTGTTCTGATCTCCATGTGCAAGAGCACAGATTTTGCGGAAGGGACAGTAGAAGGAATGTTCAGCAGCATAGTGATTGTGAGTGTGTCTATATAGACAAACTTGATGTGCAAAAATTCAGTAGAGGAAACAATTTGTGGCAGAAGTCCAGAATCTCTACTGATATCAACCTTTTTTTTTTTTTTTTTTAAATCAGGGAATCTCACTTCAAAGGCTTGTTAGTACAAGAAAGTATTACACATTAGCTTACTTTGAATTGGAATATTGCTTTAACCGATCTTTGCGATGGGGGAAAAAAACAAGGACATTTTATTTTGAAAATTGCCAGGGGCATTTTATTTTTCTGTTACTCTTCCCTCTTTTCTTCCCCCTCCCCCGAAACCATAG
Organism: Pelodiscus sinensis; assembly: GCF_049634645.1. NCBI lineage: Eukaryota > Metazoa > Chordata > Testudines > Trionychidae > Pelodiscus > Pelodiscus sinensis. The sequence continues at coordinate 94,274,794 of NC_134713.1, read as the reverse complement.
TGATTTATACTTAGTTTTCCCTCACTTCATATGAGCAGGAATTGGTTGTTGAAGTGTGTGTGTTTTTAAAAGAGGGGGGAAAAAAAGAGTGGCTTACATTGCTATGATGTAGCTAGTGGCTAAGCTTGTGTGTCATTCTCTCTGATTTTGACCAGTAGCTTCATCCTGGACTCAAGCAACCTTCCCAACAAAAATGTTGTCTACATGGATATGCTCCTATAAAAAATTCTGGTTTTGATAAATCCGCATTTCCAACCACAAAAATTATAGGAAAGAGGGAAGCAAATTTCCGGTAGCTTCTACTTTAGAAAAATGAGTAAACCAAAAGTGTCTAGAAACTGCATGTAACTCCAGAATCTTCTATATAACATCATGGAATGTTGACTATTGTAGAGAACAGTGATTGACTTGTCTATTTGTGCCGAGTCAAATATTGAAAATTACCCTTTCTCCATGGTCTTGGAAGGCAACCCTTTTCTACAACCAGAAAATATACTTGCAGTTGCGTTTTCATTGTCCAGGGACCAAAACCATAATAGCTCTTCTGCATATTGTATTTCATGTATATCCGGAAAGGCTTTGGTTTTCTGGTATAATTATTTCTGTTATGAGCACAGAAGAAGGCTCAGTTTATTGAACTTTTCCTGACTTATGCCCTTTCTGTTTGACAGATATAATTTTTTCAGTTAGTTAGATGGTACAATGTGATAATGCAGCTACCTGCTTTTAGAACTAAGAGGGCTGGGCTAATGACAACCACTGCAACTACAAGAAATCAATTGATTCCATAATCTGATTACTCAGTGAATGAACATAAAGCAAAATATATTGACTTCCCCCACCCCTCAGATCCATTCATTTAACCTAACCAAATTATATGAAATCAAAAACATCATGGAGCCCTTATTTATTTGATCAGCTCTGATGGCATCCTGGGTATGGCACAAGACAGGGAACTATTTGTTTATACTCCTTTATTTTTGTTCTTGTTTCTTAATAACTAGCTCTTGGCCCTCAGTGTGCTCTTTGTCTTAATCGTTATCAGATGGGCTTGATGAAGGAAATTGACGAAGCATCATCCAGTCCTGTTCATGTGTACTTTGCTTATGTTACTGGATGCAGTTCTCTATCCAATGTAGTGGTACTTAGATCACTGGGGGGGAGGAGGGGAAGAGAGAGGAGCTCTATAGCAATGGTTCTCAAAGTGTGGTCCGCGGACCACTAGTGGTCCATGGCAGCCTCTCAGGTGGTCCACATCTCAAGCTCACCTCTGCCTTCCCGCCCCCATGCTGCCGGTTTGCTGAGTGCCTGGCCCCAGTACCACCAGCCTTAGCTTTTGCGGGGCCTCAGCTGCTGGTCCTCCTATCCCAGGGCGATCTCGTTCAGCATCATCCACGATCCTGCCAGACCATGGATGTTGCTAGACAAGAGTCCTGATTTAGGAAGGTGCAACCTGAATTTATTTATTTAAAATGAAGTTTGATAAACTAACGAGTGAAAACACTTAATCTTCTTAATTTAAATTAAACTATTCTCCCTAGCTGCAGCACTAGTAAAATGGCTCTGATATAGTTATGTAATTAACAGTGTGATTCCATTAGCAACTGATGGTCCAAGGAAAGGTTTGTGTTGAGCCAGGTGGTCCACTGGTCAAAAACTTTTGAGAGTCACTGCTCTACAGCCTGAGCTAACAGCCAGTTGGCTTTTAGCGCATGCAGTAGAGGCTCATGCACTAAGCTCCTGGGGTCCCAGGTTTGGTTCTGCCGGTGAGCATCACAATTGCAGCCATGTAAACATTGTGATTAGTCGTCGTAACATCCTGCTGTGACTGTCCTGGTTACAGAGTGACTGCCCAGGAGGGTTAGGTAAATCAATTTCACATGGTGCCATAGCAGTCTGCTTGTTGTTGAAGGTTTACTTTAGGATACCAATGAGAGATTTTCTTCCCAAGCAAAATGTCCTAAATTGAATTCATCACTTAGTCACAAAATGTCTAATTAGTGGAAGTAAAAAGAACAGCATTATCAAACACCATTGAATAGAAAAAAAAATGTTTAATTTCTGACCAGAGTTCTGGAAAATAAATTGAGTCTTGCAAATTCCTAGTTGAGAATGCAAATTCATGAGGACGTTTTCAACACAGTTAAGTTAGGAGTTACTCTGTTTCATAGAGAAGAATTTAGCCCTGGGTAATGAGTATTAGGGAATAATTTCATGCTGTTCTGAGCCATATTTTAAGAGCTTGTAAAGTACTAAAGTTTTAATAACACTTATTTGCTCTTAATAGAAGTTGAAGTGTATCCTGTGAGCAATGGAATAAAATAGGCAGATTACCTGGGTGAAGCAAAGATAAAAACCAGTATCAATTTATGTTCAGGTGGCATGTCAGTAGAGAGCTAGTTGGACAAAGCTGCAGCACCAAAACACCACTCCTCCCATGGTGAGGGTTGAAGGGGAAACCTTTATTGAAACAGTTGAACGAGTGCCCAACTTAAGCAACTGAACAGTGGCTGCTCTCTAGTGGGGTAGGGGTGAGGGACGGAGGAACCCATCAAGTCCATATCTACACCTCCCTTTTCCTCAGGGATAGTTGAAGTCAGTTGATGGAACCTTCTAAGAAAGCACCTTGTCCTGGTTGCTAATTCTAGTCCTTAGGCCTTCAAATTAATACTCTGCTGGTGATGTGGGTTCCTTCAGAGTAGGGCAGCTCTGCTGGTACGTGCAAAGGGAAGAGGATGGGAGTCAGATACCCTGTGTATATCTCTCTTGCACATTTTTTTTTTCTTTGTAGCGCCAAGGAATAGGGGATAGCCGTTGTTGCAATGTTCTAAGCAAGGATAGTCTCTGTACTCAGTCCTCAAGTAAGAGTGGGCTCCTTGTTTCCTTTGCCCCAGCACCAGTTAACAGCCACGGAAGGACCATGCAGACTGACCTGAAGCCATAACTTCTTCAAGTGTGTGGTTTTTAAAAAAAAATATATATATATATATATAGCCTCTTGAAAATAAATATTCAATGTTTACTTTTTTTGCTTGGGCCCTGGCACTTCTAAGTCAGTTCTGTTCTGGGAATATGTTGGTCCTTCACCGCAGTCTTGCAGTGTTTTGGCACAATGAGATCTTTTTGTTGTTGTTGTTGTTGTTGTTAATGTTATGACTGATGTATGAAGAATTAAAGTCTTGGTTACAAGAGCAGCCAGCAAAATAATCCATTTCCTCTGTGTGATGGTTCCTTCTCCCTTCAGTTCTCTGTGGTTAGAGTCATCTGATGGGTTATACGATGGACGTGGAGCAAAATCAATCAATCTTCACTACAAGTATTAAATATGGGATCAATTCAGCACCCATTACAGATTTAAATAAGGATTTTGGATGGATGTCAATAGGCATACACCATTGTAGTTGCATTGGTCCCAGGATATTAGAGACACCAGGTAAAGTAATCTCTCTTATTTTATCAGTCTCTGTGGGTGAGAGAAGCTTTCAAGCCACACAACAGAGCTCTCTTCAGGTCAGACCTGAAGTTGGTCTAATAAAAGATATTTCATTACTCACCTTTTCTCTTAAATATGTATATTTGTTTGAGGGCATCCAGTTGTCCTGGCATAACCTGACCCTGACCTTGCTTTAAGGTAGGAGAAGAGGAGGCGGCATAAAAAATTTGGTGGCCCTAGCTCTTACCAGTTAGGAGGACTTCTTGAACAGACTCGCAGATAGACTCATTCTAAAATAGATAGATAAAAACATATAAGTAATTTGTGTTAAGGTGGCACATAAGGATCTAAATTAGATTGGTGCCTGCTGTCAATCACAGTGCTGGCGAGCATATGCTCTAAACAAAAGAGAGAGTAGGGAGGGAAATCGATAAAGGGACTTTGATAGTCACACAGCAGGTCAGGGAAGAGCTGGGAATAGTGACAGGCCTCCTGCTTCCTTACCCAGTACCCTACAGCCTGTACAACAATGCCTTCCTCTAGGAAAATGTACTCTAAAATGTGTACATTGACAATTGTTGTATTGATAAATGTGCTTTGAAATGGAGTTATGTTATTTATATATAAATATCAATCTACTAGTAGTCCTGTGGCACCTTTGAGCCTAACACAAATATATATAGTATTATGAGCTTTTTTGGGCAAAACCCACTTCTTTGGCTGAACTTAAGTAGAGAGGAAAAAAGGGACAACCAGAATTTATAAGAGAAAAAGAAGGGAGGGGGGAAAAAAAGTAGATGTCAACTTGAAATGCTGGTGCTAATTAGGCTAATTAAGTGGGCTCGACGTGTCCCATTCTTAACTTTTGATGTCAGTGAGGAGGTAAAGTAATGAGGCTGGTTTTATAATGGGCCATCCAGTTAATGCCTCTGTTCAGGTCCAGGGAAACCATATCAATTCCGCACTCTCGGTAATTGGCTTGTGAAATTCCTTTGTAAAAGAATGACTACTTTAAAATCCCTGACTGAGTCCCAGACAGGTTAAAATGTTCCCTTAGGGGTTTATTTGTGTTACCCTTTCTGATATCTGACTCGTGTCCATTTATCCTTTTGTTGTAGAGACTGTCCAGTTTGGCCAATATACATGGCAGAGAGGAATTGCTGGCACTTGATGGCGCATATCCCATTGGGAATCTGTCTCCTAGGCAAGGATTGGCCTGTCTCCCAAGGCCTGAGAGGGATTGATTTCCAATATGGGTTGTAGATTGCCAATCATGTGCTGGAGGGATTTAAGCTTGGGGCTGTAGATGATGGTGGGTGGTGGTGGTGGTGGTTTACTTGTTGGGCTTGTCTTGAAGAAGCAGATTCCTGGCTTTGTCAATCTATTTCTTCATTTCCGCAGGTGGATATTTTAAGTTTTAAGAATGCCTAATAAAGATCTTGTACATTTTACATTTAACTTCTCATTGATATCAAAAGTATGGGACACGTCCAGTCCAGTCCAGTCGATTAGCCTCATTAGCACCGGCACTAGAACTGACAGGTACTTTTTTTCTCTTTTTTATCTCTCTCAAATTCTGGGTCCCCCTTTTTTCTTCACTCAAGCTCATCTGAAGTGGGTTTTGTGAACAAAATCTCATGATATGATATATATATATATATATATATAGTTAGTCTCTAAATACGTCTACACAGCAGCGTTATTTCAGAATAACTGATGTTATTGTGAAATAACATAGTGTGTGTCTATACTACAAGCCATTATTTCAAAACAATGTCAAGCTGGAGGAATTCTTACTCTGATTCACGATAACCCTAATTTCACAAGGAGTAAGGGAAGTCGAAGCAAGAGTGCTCTTCCTTTGACTTCCTGCTGTAGACAGCACCGAAAGCTGAATTAAGTTATTTCGACTTCAGTTATGCAACTGATGTAGCTGAAGTTGTGTAGCTTAATTTGACTTTAGCCCTCCTGGGTAGATGTACCCTTAGGTGCCACAGGACTATTTGTTATTTTTAAAGTTACAGACTAAGACAACTACCTCTCTGGCACAAATTTTCATTTAGCTTTCTATTCAAAATTCTGAGTTAAATATTGAAGTATTTCTATCATTTCTATCACTAGCTGTGCGCCCCCCCTCCCCCAGCAGACCAGGGGGACGCGGGCGGCAGACCGAGACGCGCCGCGGTCCCGCCGCCCGGGTTCTCTGCGGCTTTGCTCCGCGTCTCCCTGATGGGTGGGGGTGTGTGTGTGCTTGTGTGTGTGCTTGTGTGCTTGTTTTGAGAGAATCTCTCACGAGATTTTAGAGAGTCACGCTTCTTTCATCTCACATAATGGATAACTAAGATTTAATTGACTATTGGTTCAGAGCTGATCAGCTTGGCTATGTCTACACTGCACCCCTTTTCCAGAAAAGGGATGCAGATTAGACACATCGGAATAGCAAAATCTGCGGGGGATTTAAATATCCCCCGCAGCATTTGCATTTACATGGCTGCCGCTTTTTTCCGGCTTGGGGATAAGCCGGGGAAAAGCGCCAGTCTAGACGTGATTCTCCGGAAAATAAGCCCTTTTCCGGAGGATCTCTTATTCCTACTTGAAAGTGAAACTTGAAAGTAGGAATAAGAGATCCTCCGGAAAAGGGCTTATTTTCCGGAGAATCACGTCTAGACTGGCGCTTTTCCCCGGCTTATCCCCAAGCTGGAAAAAAGCGGCAGCCATGTAAATGCAAATGCCGCGGGGGGGTATTTAAATCCCCCGTGGATTTTGCTATTCCGAAGTCTACATTAGAATCCCTTTTCCGGAAAGGGGTGCCAATGTAGACACAGCCCTTGAGTTTGGACATTTTCTCTGAGGCTCCAGATGCTTTAACTGACTTGAGCGCCCAGTTCTTGGATTCAGGAAGGGACTGGGTAGTGAACTTTGACCATGTTAATTTGTTCTGGATTGACTGGAGTTCAACAGTATTGTAGATAGTGATTTCATATTTTCTTCAGCCATGTGATTGTATGCGGAGCTTTATATAGAGATTCCAAGAGCCCAGTCCTGTTCCCATGAAACTGTGTCTAAATTTGTACTGATTTCAAAATTTGACCTCTAAATATCTAAAGAAGGATTTGCACATGTTACTAGTTGTCTAAAATGATTTGAGATTCTTATATATACTCACGGTATTGTGTGAGATTATCTGTGCTCCATTATGTTTCTAGAAAAAGCCTATATTCTGTTCTGTGTGTTTAAGAATTTCTGACATTTTTCACACCTTAATCTTGCTTTATGGAAACAATATTAAATCATTAAGATCTAATATCACATTGCAATCTTTTTTTAAAAAATTCTTGCTTTGCATTCCTGTTTCAAACACTAATAAAAGGATGCTGAGAGAGTTTTTGGAAAAGAGCTGCTGAGCTGCACCCCTTCATGCCCCCTAGAACTGAACTAGGACTCTAAGGCCAGCAGCTCTCTTCTTTATTTCCGTTATTGAATTATTTTATTTGATTCATATTTAGATAATTTGCTTTAAATTATTATTCACCCATTATTTCTTATTACAGTAAACTTCCGATAACCCGGCACCTTTAGGACCCAGCGGGTGCCAGATTATCAGATATACTGGACTATCGGAAGAGGGGTTTTGGAGGGGTCTGGGATGGACTGCGGGGGATGCGCCCTTCGGCGCTGCGGGATCAACTCGTCAGCACCCCAGATGCTCTGCCCCTGGCTTCCCCGAGTCAGCCGCTGGTCAGTTTCAGCAGCGGCTAAATCTGGGAAGCCGTGGGCGGAGCAGCTCCAATTGTCTGGCTGCTCGGAGCACTTCCGGGTTCCAGATGGTGCCGGACCATGAGGGGTGCCGGACCATTGGATGCCGGACCACTGGAGTTTTACTGTATTACTTATGCTTTTTTATCTTCCTCTTCCTAGAATCATTCTCCTAGTTTGTATCCCACACGTCAACTGATCATAAGTGGAGTTAAGCTGTGTGTTGATGCTCCTGGAATGTATTTTTTAAACATAAAGGTCTGTTATAGTTGGACAGATGGATAGCTCATTTATGAGTTTAAAGACAAGTTGTTGCTAATTTGCTAAAAGTACTTGGTTGACTGGTTTTCATAAAATTAATATACCATTTCATCTGACTGGCAGGCAGCCACCTAAAGTCATATAGAAATTAATTCAAACTAATGAAATAAAATAGATAGAATAATTCAATTTTAAAATTCTTATCAACAGAAAATTAAAAGCCAGTTGAGACTATTTGGGTGACTAATGCCCGGTCTACACTAAAATGTTGGGTCTACTCAGCTATGTCATGCAGGGGTATGAAAAATCCACTCCATTGAGCTATGTAGTTAAATTTATCTAAGCCCCAGTGTAGACAGTCTCTTGGAGAAATGGATTACCTATGCTGAGAGGAGAGCCCCTTCCATGGGTCTACACTGAAGATTTACAGTGCTGCAGCTGTAGCATTTCAAGTGTAGATACACCCACATATGACCTTTTTCTTTTCTGTTTAATTCTGCCTGAATGTGGGTGTAACATTTCTCCATGAGAAATGAGGCTTTAGCAATCTGAGACACTTCTAACCATAGATGGAAGCTGATCTGTCATTAATGTATGAAAAGTAACTCAGTTCTGATTGCAATTTCTGGAGTAATTAAAACATCCTACTTCACTTGACAGGGTTGGGATTTCTGTTTAGTGAGGAAGGATGGTTTTGTGGGCACTGGGTAAGCTACTCAAAATATTGGGATTCTTTTTCTGGCTCCTCCACAGATTTTCAGTTTTACCATGGGCAAATCACATAATCTCTTTACCTTGGTTTCCCATCAATTAAATGGTTCTTATGATACAGCACACCTGGATGCATCATATGTACTACCCTAATTCCAGTGGTATATTTGTAAGGTGCACAAGTACTATCAAATGGAAAGTAGTGGGAGCATGTATATAGATTAGTTACCTTAATTTTTTTTAACTACTGCTCATCATCCTGGTATCTGAGCTCTTAGAATCTCTGAAACCAATAGCATGGTGAAAGCCTTAGTGAACCTCCATGGAGTCTCTGGCTCTGATGCCTTTTGCGAGTAAAACGGGTAAGGTTTATGGTTTTGATTTGTATCTGTTTTCTCTTTGACGTTGTTTGGTTGGTGAGGGTTCTATGGGACTCACACCCTGGATAATCAAGTTTCCTCCCCAACTCCTCTGCAGGAATGGATCTGCAGTGTTGTTGAGGAAAGATGGAAGGAAAGAAGAAAGCACTGAGAATCTGTAAGTATATAATCTTTCTGTACTAGCCTGCCAGTTCTTTTAATTTTTCCTTCCTCCTCCATTCCCCCCATGGCCTGAAATTATCAGGCTCCTCTTTTAAGAGATTCCTTTACCCCATCTCTGGATATGTTTCTGCATAGTCATGATAATTGACTTCCAAATGAATTAACGCACAGGGTTAGTGAAGGGATAAGTAGCTTTAAAAGTGAATGCAAGCCTGGTAGCTTGGAGGCAATGCTCTTTGCAGCCTTGAGGGACTGCTATTTCAGAACACCTGCCCTGTGTGGTGAACCTACCAGAAGCCATGGGAAAGGGGAGCCTGCACTCTTGCTTTCAGATAAAGAACACTGAGGATGAGCTGGCCTGAGAGAGGAGCATTTGCTATACAGGAGTAGGAGTTTTTTAAACAGAAAGAGCTAAAAAACTTAAACTGAGAGTTAAAGGGACACAGGACAGCGTGAAGTCCTGTTGCTCATTGCTTAGTGTTGGCAATATAACAGGAAAGGGCATGGATGGAGGAGGGGAGAGGTCAAGTCCAGACCCCAGTACCCACCGATTTCCTCCCAAGTGGGGAAACAAGTGTTTCCTTGCTTCTGCTACCTTATCAAGTTACGATCTTCTTCATTCTGCACCTTTCCCTGACGAATCAGGCGTCAGACAGCCATGTACGTGGTGATAGGGGCCTGAGTTTTGCAGCCGAACACGCAAACCTGCGCCTTGTGCAGAAGAGCCGCGTTCCCCACCCCACCGGGCACGTTCTCTCATGTCTATGAATACACTTGTGGGGGGAGAGGGGGAAGCAGCTAGGTGCCCTGTGGATGCAAACGCTAAAGGGGGGTTGTTGCGTGGGGCGAGCGCTCTTGCTGCGCATCCCTCACCACGTAGCTTCCCGAGGCGCCTTTCCAATCCGGTTGCTCTGTTGCCCTGTCACAGCCGGGAAACGTGGCCACCAGTGATTAACATCTCCCTGATCTCTCCACTGGGAAACGCCGGTTCCCAGGCACAAGCCGCGGCAGCGACTGGAGGTTCCCGGCCGTGCCCTCGCGTGTCAGGTTACAAAGCCGCTCTGAACTGGAGCCGTGGGAAGTGTGTGGCCGGGGCCTGGCTCTGTCTAGCCCGGGACTGGCTCAAGGGCAGCGAGCGGGTCTCTGGGTCCAGGCCAGACGCAAACATCCCGCCCCCCCCCGGCAGCGCCCATCTCCCGCCTGCAGGGCGGCGGGGCAGAGCAAGGCTGGGATGCCCCCTGTCAGGCTGGGGGGGTGTGAAGGCTCCTGACTCACCCAGCCGCGTCTCCCTTGAACCTCCCTTCCCTGACCTCCCTCTCTCCCCCCGCCCTGCCTCCTGCTTCCTCCGTCCAACCCCTGCCCCCCTCCTTCCCCTGCAGCCCCAGGCGGGGCTGGTCGCGCGGGTGCCGCCCGCAGAGGGGCGGGCTGAGCAGGACACACACACACACCCAAGTGGAGAGCGCGGCGGAGGCTGCAGTAGCAGAGCCCCAGCTGGAGTCTCCGCACCCAGCCGCTCTGCGCCCGGCCAGGATGCGCCGCTGGCCGCTGCTCCTCTGGGGGCTGCTGCTCCCAGTCGCCGCCGCCGGGCGCTATCCGCACAGCGCCGTGCTGGACGGGGCGGCCGCCTACCGGCTCCTGTGGGGCCAGCAGGGCAGCAGCATCGCCTTCCGCCTGGAGGTGCGCACCCTGGGCTACGTGGGCTTCGGCCTTTCCCCCACCGGGGCCATGGCCTCCGCGGACATCGTGGTAGGAGGCGTGGCCAGGGGCAAGCCCTACCTGCAGGTAAGGACCGCGCCTCCCGCCCTGCCTGGCCGTGGTGCGAGGAGCGGGGAGAGGACGGAGCGCTGGGGGCAAAGTCACGCTCTGCCCTCGCCGGTGCCCGCTCTCTGTCCTCGTCCCGGGCTGCCCCCTGCCTGCTCGGCAGCCCTCACTTGTTCTGCCTTGGCTGCTCTCTCCTCTTGCTCCGCGCTGGGCTCCCCCCTCGCATCTCGCCTTGTGCGGTCTAGCCCTTCGGCTCGCTGGAACTTCATCCGTGGCACCCTGCTGCCGTCCACAGTTCAGTGAGTGAGGAGCGCAGGCTTTATGTATTACAATCGTCCTGCCCGTCAAATGTCTCCTTTGTGGCCAGTCTAGGGGACCCTAGGACTCCCTTATAATCGGGATGCAACTTCCCTAATTCTGTCCACGCCTTCGATGCTGGAACCTGGAAGTGGTACTAATTTGACCTTGTTCTCACAAGGGGGTTCAACAGCAGCAACTTGGTTCAATGAGCACTGCAGTGTTTGTACTTGCAAAATGTATCTCCTAATAAGACAAGTACCCGAGATCGTTTCTGTGAAATAACAGGTGTGCTCAAAAGACGCAGAATAGCTATTTCAGGATACCTCCGGTACCCCAAAATAGCTCTGTGGTGTGGAGGTAGCCTAACATTAGCCCTTTTTTTCTCCTCCAGGATTTACTAGAAGCATTTAATCATTAAAGTGACTTCATACAAATTGGAGGTACTTTTATTTTAAGCATATGCCATCTGTAAAACTTAAGCAGAAGAAACCAAGCCTAAAATTTCTCTGTTACATCAACTCAATCAGGCAATCAATCAGATTTTCTAAAATAAACTAAATTTTGGAACATGTTCAACATTTGGAATATTTTGTTCTTTGAAGAGCAGACATTTATTAACTGATAATTTCATGCAAAAAGAAATTTTCTTTGATCTTTCAAAGTGAAGACTTACAGAAAATCAGTCTCTGAATAAAACACAAAATCATGAGACCAGTTTAGTTATCTGGGAATGTAGCTCCTATATTCATAGAGTTTAAGGCTAAAAGGGACCACTGGATTATCTAGACAGACATATATAACATAGTCCATACAATTTCATCCAATCCCCCCTGAATAGAACCCAATAACCTGTGTTTGACTAACAAATATCTTCCAGAAAAACATCCAGTCTTGATTTCATTACTACTTCCCTTGGTAGTTAGTTCCAATGTCTCCCTATTAAAGCGATTGCTTTATTTTGACTTTGAACATTTCCAGAACTCTCCAAACTTTTCAGTCAATGGCTCTTGTTATAACTTTTTTTTTAGTAGACTAAAGAGCCCTTTTCTACCAGGTATTTTCTCTTCATGGCCAGGTGGTGGCAGGCAGAGATTGTAGCCAGGCGGAGGTTTAACCTCCCCAAACAGCCTGGTGTGGCCCCGACCATGTTCGGCTCCAGCAGGACAGGCTTGGGTAAGGCTGGGGGTGTGGCAGGCCACCAGGAGGACTTGGGGAGGCTAGGGCTACTGTCTTCCCTGGTGTTCAGTCAAGGATGCTGTGGCAGTGCCACTTGCCAGGTGCTCCCAGGCTGGGGTCAGGGATCTTTGCGGTGGCAGTACCCACTGCAGGTCTGGGGTGGATGTTGGGCACTGCAAGCTCTGTGCTCTGGGTAGGGCATTGTCCCTGCTCACCAGGCACTTGCAGGCTGGAGGGGGAAGCTGGCCGGGGCAAGGGTGTAAAGGGAAATCATGTCTTACTAATCTATTAGAATTCTTTGAAGGGGTTAACAAACACGTGGACAATGGGGATCCAGTAGGTATAGTATACTTAGATTTTCAGAAAGCCTTTGACAAGGTCCCTCACAAAAGTCTCTTGTGTAAATTACATGGCCATGGGATAAGAGGGAAGGTCCTTTCATGGATTGAGAACTGGTTAAAAGACAGGAAACAGAGTAGGAATAAATGGTAAATTTTCAGAACGGAGAGGTGTAACTAGTGGTGTCCCCCAAGGGTCAGTCCTGGGACTGATCCTGTTCAACTTATTCATAAATGATCTGGAGAAAGGGGTAAGCAGTGAGGTGGTAAAGTTTGCAGATGATACAAACTGTTTAGGATAGTCAAGACAGAAGCAGACTGTAAGGGACTCCAAAAAGATTTCACCAAACTGAGTGATTGGGCAACAAAATGGCAAATGAAATTTAATGTGGATAAGTGTAAAGTAATGCACATCGGGGAAAAATAACCCCAACTATACGTACAGTATGATGGGGGGCTAATTTGGCTATGACAAATCAGGAAAGAGATCTTGGAGTTATCATGGATAGTTCCCTGAAAACTTCCTCACAGTGTGAAGTGGCAGTCAAAAAGGCAAATAGGATGCTAGGAATTATTAAAACAATAAACAAAACTATGTAGCACTTTAAAGACTAACAAGGTGGTTTATTAGATGATGAGCTTTCGTGGGCCAGACCCACTTCCTCAGATCAAATAGTGGAAGAAAATAGTCACAACCGTATATACCAAAGGAGACAATTTAAAAAAATTAACACATATGAAAAGGACAAATCACATTTCAGAACAGAAGGGAGATGCGGGGGGGGAGGGGGGGAAGGAAGGTAAATGTCTGAGTTAATGATATTAGAGGTGGGGAAAGAAAGATGTCTGAGAGCTAATGGTATTAGAGGTGATAATTGGGGAAGCTATCTTTGTAATGGGTAAGGTAGTTGGGGTCTTTGTTCAAACCCCCCCCCCCCACTGCGGAGAGTGTCGAATTTTAGCATGAATGCCAGTTCAGAGGATTCCTTTCAAGTGCAGATTTGAAAGTCTTCTGGAGTAGGATGCATGTGGTTAGGTCATTGAGACAGTGTCCTTTCTGGTTGAAATGGCAAGAAACTGTTTTTTTCTTTGTGATCCTATCTAATGTCTGTTTTGTGGGTATTGATTCTTTGGCGAAGTGTCTGAGACGTCTGTCCAATGTACATAGCAGACGGAAACTTTCGGCACATGATAGCATAAATTATATTTCTGGATGCACAGGAATATGTATTCTTGATCTTATAACTCACTTGGTTAGGCCCAATAATGGTGTCAGCAGAGTGAATACGTGGACAAAGCTGGCAACGGGGTTTGTTGCAAGGGAAAGTACTAGGGTTGGTATTAGTGTGGTATGTCCTGTGGTTGTTGGTAAGAATCATCTTGAGGTTAGGTGGTTGTCTATAGGAGACTATGGGTCTGTCTCCAAGAGCTTCTTGGAGTTTAGTATCCTGTTCCAGTATAGGCTGTAATTTATTGATAATGTGTTGGATAGGTTTAAGTTGGGAGCTGTAGGTGATGACAAGTGGTGTTCTATTGTTGGTTTTCTTGGGTCTGGTCTTGTAGTAGATGGTTTCTGGGTATTCGTCTGGCTCTTTCAATTTGCTTTTTTATTTCTCCGGGTGGGTAGTTGAGGTTTATAAATGCTTGGTAGAGATCTTGAAGTTTCTGGTCAGAAACCATCTGGAGAAGGATGGCAGGAGACAAATCGCTTGATTATTGTCTTTGGTCCACCCTCTCTGGGGCACCTGGTGCTGGCCACTGTTGGCAGACAGACTACTGGGCTAGATGGACCTTTGGTCTGATTCAGTACAGCCGTTCTTATGTTATGTTATGTTCTTATGTTAAGGGTGACAGCTTTGAGTTTGTCAGGCAGAAGGGGAGGTGAGGAGAGGGCAGGATGAGAAGGGAACTAGCCTTACGTAACTGCTGGGGGCTTCACCTGCTAACCACGCTCACTAAGGTGCTTATATATGGTTATCAAGTCAGTGCTCAATCTTCTTTCTGATAGGCTAACTAGATAGAGCTCTTCAAATCTTTAACTGTAAGGAGTTTCCTCCAGTTCTCAAATAATTTGTGACTGTTTTCTACATCCTTCCTTATTTTTCAATGTGAATTTTAAAATGCAGTCACCAGAACTGTGTGTAGTATTCCAGTAAACCTTAAAAAGATTTTGTTCATTGTCAATAAATTACAACTGAGTTGAGAAAGTAATGTGAGTGGCTTCCTACTGTTTTTCAGAACTGCCCATTTGATTCATAAACCTATGTTATCCCAAGCAGAAGGACTTATTTTGTTGCAGTATGAAATAGTCTTGCAGCAATGCCAGTCGTCAGCTTGCTGACAGCATCTCCTTTTGTCCATCATCCTTTCCCCAATGCTGCATCCTAAAACATTTCTGTAAAATGGGGCACAGTCTTATATAAGAATGGTTATACTATCCTGTCTTCCAATAATCAGGGCCAGCCTTATGGAGGCATGGGGCCTGGGACAATGCCCCCCAATGTCCCAAGTGAGAGGACCAGAGCAACACCCCTGCCACAGCCTTCACCCCATCTCTGCTCCATCCCCACCTCACCCCTGCTCTATTCCTTCCCCAAACCCAGTTCCTGCCCCACCACTGCTCCGTCCCTGCTCTGCCCCTCCAGAAAGTCAGGGAATTACGCAGGGGCCTGGTGCAGGGTGGCAGCAGGGGTCATTTCTCCCCTCCCCCTGCATTCACCGCAGTGGCAGGAGCCAGACTGTCCCAGCCTGAGGCCAGGGCACTCAGCTTCACAGCCGGGGCAGCAGAAAGCAGAGCACAGTGAGCTGAGAGGATGGGGTGGGGCAGAGTGAAGCAGACTGTCAGGCCACTCTGGACTTCAAACAATCCATGACAATGAGTTCTTCAGGTTGACTGTGTCTCTTATGTGAAGAAGTACCTCCTTGTGATTGTTTTAAACCTGCTCCCTATTAATTGATTTGGGTGACCCCTGGTTCTTGTGTTGGGGTAAATACCCTTTCTTAGTCACTTCCTCCACACAATTCATGATTTTATAAACCTCTATCAAATACTCCCTCAGTTGAACAGACTCCGTCTTTGAATCATTCCTCATATGGAAGCTGGTCCACCTCTCTCATCATTCTTTTTGTCCTTTTCTGTGCCTTTTCCAGTTCAAATATTTCTTTTTTTGAGATGAGGCAACCAGAACTGCATGTTGTACTCAAAGATTCATATGTTAGTATTGTTGTGATGTCGTCTTAGTATCCGTACCTTTTTCTATATGTTTAGATTTTATGACTGCTATGGCACATTGCATGAATATTATCAAAGAACTACCCTGATGACTGCCTTTCTTGACTGATGATAGTTAATTTAGTCCCCATCATTTTTATGTATAGTTGGAATTATTTTTTCAATGTGCATCCCTTTCTACTTATCAACACTGAATTTCTTCTGCCATTTTCTTCCCTGGTCACCCATTCTCTTCCCTGGTCACTCAGTTTTGTGAGGTCCCTATGTGACTGTTCAGTTAGCACTGAAGGTAATTACCTTAAGTAATTTTGTATCATCTTCAAACATTTTCACTTTACTATTCACCTTTTTCAGAACATTTATGATATGTTGAACAGTCCTGGTCTCAGTACAGATCATTTTGGGGAACCTGCTATTCTGCACAATGAAAACTGATAATTTTTTCTTAACCTTTGTTTCTTATCTTTTAACCAGTTACTACACCATGAGAGGACCTTCCCTCTTATCCCATTACAGTTTTCTTTGCTTAAGAGTCTTAGTTGAGGGACCCTTTCAAAAGCTGTCTGAAAGTCCAAGTGTACTATATCTACTGGATCATTTTTGTCCACGTGTTTGTTGACCTCCCTCAAAGAATTCGAATACAGATTGAACCTCTCAACAGGGACTTGCTGGTCTGGGGATAACGAGAGAGTTCCTTGGAGCCCAGTAGCAGGGCTGCCCTGTGGCACCGAAACCTGGAGCCCTGCAGTAGGGCTGCTGCCCAGTGGCAATACTGCAGGGAGGAGGCAGGAGTTCAGGGGGACTGGGAGGCAGTGGGGCTGTGCTTGCAGTGCCGGGGCTGCCACTGTAGGGCTGGGAGTCCTGCATCAAGGGGCTAGCAGCAGGGGGAAGCTGTCTGGGAGGCTGGTAGCGAGGCCATGGCTGGGCGGGAGCGGGGGAAGGGGCTGGTGGTAGGGGGAGCTTCAGAAATAACCTTTCCAGGTCTGGCAAAATCTCTCATCTGGGACCGGTAATGTCCTGAGGGTGCTGAACCAGGGAAGTCCAACCTGTATGTTGGAGGCATGATTTCTCTTTACGAGAGCTGAGTTGACTCTTCTCCAACACAGTCATCTATGTGTCTGATAATTCTGTTATTTACAATAGTTTCACTTAATTTGGCTGGCATTGAAGTTAGGCTTACAGGGTTATAATTGCCAGAATCACCTTTTGGAGATACTTGGCATTTCTATAGCTGTTTCCAGGCCAGCCGTTTGTGGGGGCGAGGAGAGAGAAAGTAGCAAAAGATGTAAACAACAGTTTAGAACCCCACCCCACCCTTTTAAATCACTGATGCACACTGCAGGCATGAACATGTAGGCTGAGGGTGCAGCCCCCCCCTTGGGGAATGCTAGCTCCAGACTTCTCTCCTTCCACCCATACCTTCTGCCAGTGGTGGGAGTCCTAAAACCGCTGCTCTTCCCTGGCCTGGAACTACAACCCCTTCTCTCTGCCCAGAAGCTCTGAGCCCCCCTTCCTCCCCACCCAGGGAGGAGCCACACCTGTCCTCCTTTCCCTAGACCCAGCCTACTCTGGGGAAACAAAAAACAGGATTATGTAGCACTATAAAGACTAACAAGATGGTTTATTAGGTGGTGATCTTTCATGGGCCAGACCCACTTCCTCAGATCAAATAGTGGAAGAAAATTGTCACAACCATGTATACCAAAGGATACAATTTAAAAAATGAACACATATGAAAGGGACAAATCAAATTTCAGAACAGAAGGAGGATGGGGAGGGGAGAGGTAAATGTCTGTGAGCTAATGATATTAGAGGTGATAATTGGGGAAGTTATCTTTGTAATGAGTAAGATAATTAGAGTCCTTGTTCAAACCTAAGTGTAAAGTGTCGAATTTGAGCATGAATGACAGTTCAAAGGATTCTCTTTCAAGTGTAGTCTTAAAAGGCTTTTGAAGCAGGATGCAGGTAATTAAGTCGTTGAGACAATGTCCTTTCTGGTTGAAATGGCAAGAAACTGTTTTTTCTTTGTGATCCTGTCTATCTGTTTTGTGGGCATTAATCCTTTGGCGAAGTGTCTGAGACGTTTGTCCAATGTACATTGCACTTTTGACGGACACTTTTGGCACATGATAGCATAAATTATATTTCTGGATGCACAGGAATATGTGTTCTTGATCTTATAACTCACTTGGTAAGGTCCATTAATGGTATCCCCCATCCTCCTTCTGTTCTGAAATTTGATTTGTCCTTTTCATGTGTTCATTTTTTTTAATTGTATCCTTTGGTATATATGGTTGTGACCATTTTCTTCCACTATTTGATCTGAGGAAGTGGGTCTGGCCCACAAAAGCTCATCATCTAATAAACCATCTTGTTAGTCTTTATAGTG
Organism: Pelodiscus sinensis; assembly: GCF_049634645.1. Lineage (NCBI taxonomy): Eukaryota > Metazoa > Chordata > Testudines > Trionychidae > Pelodiscus > Pelodiscus sinensis. Next base: position 94,256,895 of record NC_134713.1, on the reverse strand, counting down.
CTACATAGTTCTGTCTTTTGTTTCAGCTACACCAGACTAACATGGCTACACTTCTATCACTACTCTGGGAAAAAGCTTCTCTCCAAAGACACTTTTGATCTGCCCTAGGCAAGCTCCTGTGGTATTTGCTGCTCAGTCACCCTCTAACCTGCATAGGGCATATCAAAAGTGTCTTTGAGGAGATGCTTTTCCCCAGAGCAGGTTCGGGTCTGGAGAAGAGAGGAGAGTTGCAGTTGCAGCTAGCCTGAGGTTCCTCTGGAGGTGGGACAGGGCTGCAATGGTGGTCCTCTGGCTGGTGGTGGAGGGAGGGCACTCAGGGCTTCTCTGGGTGTGGGGGAGCCTTCTGGTTCCAGCCAAGGGAGGAGGCAGGGAGCCCATTGAATGTTCTGTCCAGGCTCCTGGGATTGCTATCAGCAGACATGGCTGTTCTCTGGTACTGAAGCTGATTTAAGCAGTGCTCTATGTACCACAGTTAGGCTACGTCTACACTACAGGGTTTTTGCACAAAAACCCGTGGAGCATCCACACCTCAAGCGAGTTTTTGCACAAGTAAATTTACAGTGAATCGACAGAACAGAGAGCTTTTTGCAGCATAGGTATTTCTCTTTCCATGAGGAGTAACTTCTTTTTGCGCAAGAGTTCTTGTGCAAAAAGGTGTGTAGATGGGCAACAGGGTTTTTTTCACAAAAAGCGCCAAAGGAAAGGGGGGGGGGGGGGCGGGAAGCACAGGTGCTCTGATGGCTATTCTGTGGATAGCCATCAGAGCTTTCTTGTGCTAGAGTGTCCATGCAGACTTTTTATGCTCTCTCGAACAAGAAGCCTGCAGTCTAGATGTAGCCTTAGTAGTGCAGTAATTTTATATTTGTGTTCCTTAGGAACTTTGCTTGAATATCATCTGGACCTGGTGACTTATTACTGGTTTATTTATCAATTTGTTCCAAAATCTCCTCCACTAGCATCTCAATCTAGGTCAGTTCCTCCAATTCAAAGTGGGCATTAAGAATCCGTGATCCCTTGTGAAAGTTTTGGCAACTATCTCTGCCGCTCCAACTCTTTGCCCTCTCTTCTATTTTTAAAGAAAGTGTTACAGGAAAAGAGAAGTTATTATTTGAGAACAGACATAATAAGCATAGCAAAATTACCTCAGTCAACTGTAAAACCAGATTCTGTTTATTGCCCTGTGAAAGATCAGTTCATTGGACTGGAAAAATGACTGCTGAGGATTTCCAGTGATCAGAAAAAAATCTTTTCCCTGGCCCTCTTCATTCTTACATGTACTCCACAGTCATCACCCCACCTGCTATTCGACACAGATTTTACTTTGCAGTGTTTTAAATGCCTCTTGGACTTTGATATTACAAGTTTTATTTTCACCTGAGGCTTAATGCAACAGAAGAGATTTCTGGTTGCATAAATGTAAAACTAAAAAGGACTTTGGAAAACCCCGTGAAGAAAAATCAGGATGGAGGGTATAATTATCTCATGGAAGTGTTGCCGGCACAGAGTGCCCGAGGGAGGCAACAGCTGGGTTCGGTGCCCGGTGTGCGTGCTCCAATAAACACACCGGTGTGGAGAAGCAAAAAAAGTTTATTTGAACGCTCAAATAGGTGCCAGGAGACTAAACATCTCAGATCAAGCATTCCAACGTAAGCAGTTTTCCCTCCTTATATACCCATGTTGTTTACTTGCAGGAAAATAGTGAACTGTAGCAAGTTTCCCACGCTGGGACATGCTGCCAGCCCTATTCTCCTCCTCCCCTCTACAGAGACACATCTGAATTCTTCTTCTATACCACTGATAGTAACTAGGCAACCTTAAGGTCTGTCTTGCCGTTCCCAGCTATTAGCGAGCCAGAGAAAAGTTATGCCTGGGGCGGGGGGAAAGAGGTGGAAAAGGGGGGTGCTTTTAGGGTGCTTGGGCCTAGAGCGTGGGGGGCTTCATCGATTCTTTTGATCTTCCACTCCTCCGAGTTACCTAGGATCATGCCCAGTGACCTCAACAGAAGGAAACGTGATTTTAAAAAAATGTGACTCAGTGATTTGAATGTTCAGGCAGTACTTGAGTGGCCAAGCATTTCAGGAGTGCAGCTGTTGGAATGGAAGCCTATTAAACAATTTTGGGAGGGTGCAGAGAACTAGTCTCATGGCATAGTCACTTCAGCATACTCAATAGGTTACTTGTAATAGGGGTTGGGAGAGGGATACAGATAAATCAAGAAAAGAGGCAGGAAACTGTGGCTGTTGATGATGCAACATGGCAGAATCCTTGGCTGTAGCAGAGAGCATTGCAGTGGTATAGCTGCAGATCTCACAGAGGACTACTACAGTGAACAAACAGTGAAACAAAACAATGGTGCCTGCTGTAGGAATGCTGGGAGCTCCTAATGACTCCATTGGAAAAACTGACTGTCTCCACCTATAAAAATGTTAAACCTGTGATATTGCCAAGGTAACTTTCATTTTGGATTACTTGTCAAGAAGATGCTTTGGTGCAGCCTTAACTTATGTAGCTAGCTACATTTTTTTTAAGTGCCTCTCATTTATGCTCCTGAATTAACACAACATACATTTTCATGCTAAATCCAAGCCTTCTGCTTTGGTCTCCATGCCTGTCTGAAACTGTGCATCCTGCCCCTCTGCATGTAGCAGCTTAGAGCCCCATTTTGAGTAATCTTCCTTGATGAATGCCTATTTTATGCAAGTCATACAAGAGGGTTGCATTGTAAGGTTCATCTATTGAACTTACACAAAAATAGTCCTTACTCAGGGTGTAAATCATTAGTGAATAGGGTCTGTATGTCACTGAAAAGTACTTGATTATTCATTACAGACTTGCTTGTTAACCCTCACCCAAACTAAAGAATATCTGTTATCAAAAGTATCCCATAGAATTGGCTTATTTGCTTACAGGAAAGTGCTTAGAATGGATTTTAAAAGTGAGAAAACTGTGAGTATTCTTTGTGCTTAGCAATATGCTGTTTTGAAGTGCACTCATGCCAACAGCAACAAAAAAGTGTTTAGACAACAAGTTGAAAGGCAATAAAAGTGGAGATGCAAAATGTGTACCATCCTAATGTGTTTTAGTTGGTGCTTTGTTGGAGGTATTTCATGCCTTTGAGAAACGTGGAAACATTTCCAGATGACTAATTAGCTCTTAGCTTGAGTTTGGGATGCAAGAAGACACTGCAGCATAAATAGGCAGGTCAAAAATAGTGTGATGAGCAAGTAGCAAAAGATGGAAAAACTAGCCTTTTTTGTAAAGTACATCAGAAGCAGGAAGTCTGCCAAACAGCCAATGAGGCCACAAAACAAGCAAGATGCTAGAGAAACTTGTAGAGTTGCCAGATGGCTTCAACAAAAATATGACACACTTGACATTACATCACAATCTATATTACATCTTATTTAGAAAATACCGGACATGTACATTTTCTCAATTTGCTTCCTGAACAGAAAGCTCAAATACTAGACTGTCTGGTTCAAAACTGGACACCTGGCAACCATAGGAACTTTCAAAGAAGATTAGGCCAATGTGGAGGAGCTATGTTAATTCTTTGCCTCAGTCCTCACTGCAGAGAATATGAGGGAGATTCCCACCCCTGGGCAATTCTTTTTAGGTGGCAGATCTGAGGAAGTAGATTCAAGTGTCAATAGCAGAGGTTTGGAAACAAATGGATAAAGAGCAGTATATCAGCAGAACAAGATGGTATTCACTCAAGAATTCTAAAGGAACTCAAATATAAAATTTCAGCACTGCCAATCACTAAAATCAGCTGCTGTACCGGATGAGTAGGGGGACAGTTAATGTGACACCATTTTTTTTAAAGGCTCCAGAGGTGATCAGGCCCATAGGCCTAACTGCAGGGCTAGGTAAACTGGTTGAAATGGATAATTCTGTTCTTTAATATAGACACATAGATGAAGACAAGATGTTAGGGAAGAGGCAACATGGATTTTGTAAAGGGCAATAATTAATTACTCACTAATCCCTTAGAATTATTTGAGGGGGTTAACAAATGTGGGTAAGGATCAAGTGAATATAGTGTATTAGATTTTTAGAAAGCTTTTGACAAGGTCCTGTAGCAGGAGTGGGGATCCGAAGGCCTGGGGGATCAGATCCAGACCCGTCTTGCATAGATCTGGCTCCCGAGGCTCAGAGTTCCAGCCCAGCATCGGGGAGCCTGCATTGTGGCTTAAGCCCTCTGCACCCATCATGGGGCTGGAGCACACAGAAGCTAACAGGCTGGGCTCTGGTGTGCAAGGGGATTGTGGAGAGTGTTTTTTTTTCTTCTCAACCAGGGGCCTCATCAGTAAGAGTTTTTTTTAGGGGGGTGGAGGTGGGGTTTGAGAGGTGGGGGTTTCTTCTCAACTGATTTTTTTTTTCTGTGGGTCAATGGCCCTCAACCCAAAAAAGGTTCCTCATACCTGTCCTATACCAAAGGCTCTTAAGTGCTGTTGAACATATTCACAAATAATTTGGAAGAGGGATAAACCATGAGGTGGTAAAATCTGCAGACCATAGAAAACTATTCAGATAGTTAAATGCAAAGCAGACTACAAGGATTTACAAAGGTATCTCAGAAAACTGAGTGACTGGGCAAGAAAATGGCAATTGAAATTCAAAGTTGATAAATGCAAAGAAATGTGCATTTGAAAACATCCAAACAATACACCCAAAATTATGGGGCCTAAATTAGCTGTTACTTCTCAGGAAAGGAATCTTGGACTTATTGAAAATAGTTTTCCGAAAACATCTGTTTAGAGTGCAGCAACAGCCAACAAAGTTAACAGAGCACTAGGAACAAGATAGATAAGACAATAAATATAATAATACCACTATATATATACATGGTATTTCCACATCTTGACTACTGCCTCCTGATCTGGTTGCCCCATTTCAGGAAAGATGAATTAGAAGTCGAAAAAGTTCAGATCAGGGCAACAAAAAAGATTAGGTGGATGGAACAGCTTCAGTGTAAGGAGAGATTAAAAAGACTTGGACTTTTTCAATTTGGCTAAGAGCCAACTGAGGGGTACAAGATTGAGGTCTGTAAAATAAGTGTTTTTGGTTTCTTTCTTCATATAACACAAGAACTAGGGGTCACCCAATGAAATTAATATGCAGCAGTTTTAAAACAAAAATAAGTACTTCTTCACACAACACCTAGTCAATCTGTGGAACTCTTTGTCAGGGATCTTGTGAAGGCCAAAACTATAAGTGGATTCAAATTAGGTCCATTTGTAGAGAATGCACCCATCAATGGCTAGTAAGCAAGATGTTCAGGGATGCAACCCCTTTCTCTTGGGCTACGTCTACACTGACATGATTTTCCAGAAATGCTTTTAACGGAAAAATTTTCCGTTAAAAGCATTTTTGGAAAAGCGTGTCTAGATTGGCAGGACGCTTTTCCGCAAAAGAACTTTTTGCGGAAAAGCGTCCGTGGCCAATCTAGACGTGCTTTTCCGCAAAACAAGCCCCGATCGAAATTTTCACGATCGGGGCTTTTTTGTGGAAAACAAATCTCTGCTGTCTACACTGGCCCTTTTGCGCAAAAGTTTTTAGTTAAAAAGACTTTTGCCCGAATGGGAATAGCATAATATTTCCGCAAAAGCACTGACAATCTTACATGAGATCGGTCAGTGCTTTTGCGGAAATTCAAGCGGCCAGTGTAGACAGCTGGCAAGTTTTTCCGCAAAAGCAGATGATTTTGCGGAAAAACTTGCCAGTCTAGACTCAGCCAGGGTGTTCCTAGACTCTGACTGCCAGAATCTGGGTGTAGATCACTTGAGAAAGGAAAACCTCAGCTCTTTCTCATTGCAGCAGCTTGCAGCCGGGTGAGAAGCACCTGACCACAGCCCCTGTAGATGCAGCAAGCACATCCCATTGTCTTGGCACAACCATACCCTTACCTTGCTTTCAGTTATGATGAGAGGAAATTTAGTAGTCCTAGCTCTTACTGTTTAGGAGACGTTTTTGGACAGATGGACAGACAAACAGATGCACATTTCTAAAATATATGAGATTAGAAGACTTGCTTGGTGTTGCCTGGTTCCAGGGCTGGAATAGTAGGGGCCATGTGGCACACCCAGTGGCTTCTTCCTGGGATCATCCTGGACTGGGGGAAGCATGCCTGTTGCAGCATGCCCATTGGGGTGAGGGGGCCATGCTGGCCATTTGCCCCAGGCTACTGCAGTGAGAGAGGGCTGGGTAACTTTCTTTCTTTCTTAATAAATAAATAAATTAAATTAAATAAAAAAATATGAACTGAGTAGAATCAGTGCCCTAAATTTAAGATGAAACTCATTTGAGATTGGGGGGGGGGAGTTTGTTTTCCTTATTTGTAAAATTACAGGAGGCCCCCGACCTGCCAAGCAATTCATTCCAGAGGAAGCATCTCAAGTCGGGGGCTTCGTAACTTGAACCCGCATTTACAGTACGTGCTGTACACCATCATAAATGCAGGCAGAGAACATAAGTCAGGGGTTTCTGGCCCCTTCCGCACTTATGAAAATGGTTGCAAGTGTGGGGGATCGGAACTTGGGTGGTCGCATCTCAGGGGCCTCTTGCATGACAGTTACCATGTCAAAACAGCTTTTCTTGTGATATTATCCAGTCTTGTTGGAACCATGAACTTCAGGATGCCATTTGAATGAAAAATAATATTAATAATAAAAAAGGTTAGCCAAGTGATTTAGAAATTCCATAAAGAGTTGGTTTATTGCAGATTTCAGACAGAAATCTGAATCAGTCCTTACTTTTTCTGGAGTGATTTATCTTTCCTAGATATCGTGAGTCAGATTCTGTGCTGTGCTGAAGTCCTGCTAAGTTATAGCTCCCTGATTCTCTGCCCAACTCATCTTCAACTCTTTCCAAACTAAAGCAATCCCCAGGCCTGGTCTAACCTCCACTAATTAGTAATAGTCTGTAAGGTGGAAATTGCTGTAGCTCTTCTCATGCCTCTTCCTAACTGTTTGATTCTGACTTTCTCCCCTATACTCATCTAATCAGCACTGAAATTTGGTGCTCCTAAGAAGAATAAAGCAACTTTTAAAAATTATACAGTCTGCTCACACATGAAACCACTGGATTGGGCCATAGTCTGTACAGTTCTTTATGATCCTTTGGGTTGAAATACACTATGTAAAATTTAGTATAGGAAATGGATATCCTAAACAAAACAGTCTTGGACATCGTAAAGATGTTGAGGGTTCTTTTTTTCTCTATAAACACCTGTTCAAGTGTGTGATGACAGCTGGTAATATTTTTTCTCAAGATTCCTTGTGCAGCTGTGCTTACATTCTCAAGGATAAAACAATGTATTTACAGCTTTTATTACATCTAGAAGAAATTACTTTCAATGCCGTTTTGTATAGTGCCAATCAGAAATATGTCTGTTGCAAAGCTCTTCTATGAAAGTGATATTGGTCAGTAGAATGTGAGAACCAATTTAACATCATTGCCTTCATCTGTTGTAAATTATACACAACAACATGTATAATCTGTGCAATTTTTCACTTTCCATATGCTGTTTTAATTGCTAAACAACGTATTGTGATAATATTGTCCAAGTATTTGCTCGATGTAAAGTTCCAAAACTAATAATATTTACTTCTAAAAGATTAAACTATAGTACTGCAAGTTTTCAACAAAAATTTGATAAACAATCAGAACCTGGTTTACCATTAAGCAAGTGAGCTAGGTTTCATAGAAAAAATAAAGGGCCTGATTCACTGATCTTTTCCTCCTCCTTCAATCATTACTATCTTTGTAAAGTGGGTATAAAAGACTACCAGTCTGATTTGGTGGTATTTTATATGCACTAGGTACTTATTTGCACCTGTGGGGATATTGCTATGCAAATAAATAGACTCAGGACTTAAGTCTTTATTATAATGGATGGATAGGAAGTACAGAATCAGTAAATGAGACTATATTTTTCCATGCTGTTAAGACTGATACAGAAATCTTATACCAAGGCCTTGATTGTGACTAAAGATCTGAGTTTCAGCTCTCTAACATTTAGAATGTGTACCAATATGGACTTGTTAACAATAGAAAGTTTAGATGCTTTAACTATAGCTTTATAGTTTAAGTGATAAAACCCTGCCCCTATGGGTACAATTATACTGGCATAAAAGTGCTTATATTGGTATAGCTTATTCTAGTCTGGGAAGTAGAGTAAACTGTACCAGTTTGACCTCCTCAGACAGCTATAGCTGGGCACACACCAGGGGTAAGCAAACATCAAGCCCCTGACATAGTTGTGCCAGTAAAACTTGTAACTGTGGTCAAATCCAGTGCTAGGGAGCAACTTCCACACTAGTAACTTGAGAAGACAGTGTAAGTTTGATTCCATCAGTAATGTAGGAACAGGACTGTTACAGGGCGCATCACAAAAGACCCCTTGGGGATGATTCCCCGCGTGCTGACACAGCCACTGACACTCGTTCCTTTCTTTCTGTGGCTTCTTGTCACCCTGTCTTGCTGGGCCATTTCACCTAGTCTCCCCCCAGCCAATGCACAAAGCTAAGATCACCACCCTCATGAGGAGTAATACAGACACTGAAACTTTTCAAGGCCAAGGGGAATGTAGTTCTGGGCCCAGCTTCCAGGGCAACCACTCCTCAAATGGGATCAGAATCCCATGTAAATTATTTAGGTAAGCCTCTTTTAACAATGGAAGGAGGTGGTACAAACTAATTGCTACCCCAGGTAACAATTATTTATACAGGGCTTGATAGTAAATAAAAGTACAGGCAGTAGGATTTAAGTAATTGCAAGTGAAAACAGGCAGAGCAAAGAGAATTAATTACAAATGTAAAATAATAAAAAATGCATAGCTAAATCTAGCACTTATTACAAACTCACCCTGAAACTATTCTTATTCCAGTTAAAGCCTCATAGCCAGGGAAGTCTCTTTCTTCCATGGGTCTTTAATTATCCTCTTGGGTGTACCATGCCAGCCAAAGACAAAGAAATTGCCATTTTCCCATTGTTTTATAGATTCTACTTTGGGTGGTAGTTATGTGTCTATCTTCACCCTTACATGGAAAATTACCAGGGTGGGGTGGTAACTTGACTTCCTAAGACCAACCACTGCATAGACTCACAGGACAAAAGAGGCTGTTTACAAGTGATCATCCAGACACTGAGGGAAACACCTTTGATAACTTTCATTTGCTTAATTAAAACCATAAACCATTCCACACACAACATCTCTAACTTTACACACAAGAGTGATACATACACCAAAATCCGATATACAGATCCAGTGGATTGAGACATTAAAATTAATAGGTTACATGAGGTATTTTACCCAAAGCATCTTCGAGCTATGCTTATTTGTGACCATAAGTCAATTTCATAAAGCATCAGTGTTTATACTTATTCTCCCACTCTCCATGTTTGTGATAGAAGACCTTCCAAAGGCAAAAGGATTAACTAAAACAATGATTCTCAGCCTGAGGGGACATGTCTTTCTGGGGGTATACAGAGATCTTCCAGGGGCACATCACTTCATCTAGATATTTATCTAGTTTTACAAGATGCTACATAAAAAGCACTAGCAAAGTCAGCACAAATTAACATTTTATATAGAAAATATGTTTACGCTGCTCTATATAGTACACTGAAGTGTATGTGCAGTACTTATTCCAATTGATGTATTTTATAATTACAGGCAGTCCCCGGGTTACGTACAAGATAGGGACTGTAGGTTTGTTCTTAAGTTGAATCTGTATGTAAGTCGGAACTGGCGTCCAGATTCAGCCGCTGCTGAAACTGACCGCCAGTTCCGACTTACATACAGAATCAACTTAAGAACCCCAAGCGTCCCCAAGTCAGCTGCTGCTGAAACTGATCAGCAGCTGATTCCAGGAAGCCCGGGGCAGAGCAACTCTGCCTCGGGCTTCCTGTAGTCAGCGCTGGTCAGTTTCAGCAGCCGATGACTTGGGGACGCCTGGGGCAGAGCAGCTGGGGTGCTGCTGGGTTGCTCCAGTAGCGCCGCTCCTCGGCGCTACTGGACCAACCCAGCAGCACCCCATCTGCTCTGCCCCAGGCGTCCTGATTCAGCCGCTGCTGAAACTGACCAGCAGCGGCTGAATCAGGATGCCTGGGGCAGAGTAGCTGGGGTGCTGCCGGGTTGGTCCAGTAGCGCCCAGAGCGGCGCTGCGGGACCAACCGGCAGCGCCCCAGCTGCTCTGCCACAGGCGTCCGGAGAAAAGCCTAGTCTGCTGGGGGGGGCGTACTAGCTGCACCCCAGCAGACCAGGAAGACGCGGGTGGTGGACCGAGACGCACCGTGGTCCCACCACCTGGGTCGTCTGCGGCTTTGCTCCCCATCTCCCTGGTCTGCTGGAGACCAGCAGACCAGGGAGACGGGGAGCAAAGCCTCTGAGGATGCCAGCAGCTTCCCCGAGGCTTTCCTCGCTGCCGGCTTCCCCGAGGCTTTGCAAAGCCGCGGAGGGGCTCGGGCAGCCCAGGTGCGCCTGGGCTGCCCCGCTGCCCGAGCCCCTCCCCGGCTTTGCTCCGCGTCTTCCTGGTCTGCAGACCAGGGAGACGCGAAGAAAGCCCCGGAGTACACGGGTGGCAGGACCGCGAGGTCCCGCAGTCCGTGTCCTCCGGGGCGAGCCCCGTTTGTAACTGCGGATCCGACATAAGTCGGATCCGCGTAAGTCGGGGACTGCCTGTATGGTAAAATGAGAAAGTAAGCAATTTTTCATAAATAGGGTGTGGTGACATTTTTTATGTCTGATTTTATAAGCAAGTTTTTAAGTGAGATGAAAGGGGGACAATACTTTGGAATGTTGAGAGCCCCTGGACTAAATGATTTAGCCAAAAATATACATTGTTCCCAAGCTAATGGCTGGATACATTTTTTTTAAGTAAATGCTGAGCTTTTCACATGCTGAAAGTTGTAACTAAGTGAATGGATTTGTACAGTTAATGACTGAAACCAGCTTTTCTCACCTTTGCTAGGTGCTAAAAACCACATTGATAGGGCAGTATTTCCAGGACACCGTCCTGCTATAGAATCAAAATGAGACATTCATAGTAAATTGTGCAGAACTATGACTTGCCCTCTCCATTCATGTGATGAATGAAATAGTTATACTGATATTTATATAATCATCATCCATTATCCCTATTGGTATATTTTATACCTAATTCAGTGATGCAGAGGACAGGATTTTAATTTTTGGATGGGATTCAAGTAAAGTTTGAAAATGGATCTTCCACCCCACTCCAAATCCATCTAATCTCTTGTGACTGTCTCAATGAAAAAAAATCCATAGTTTCCATGCAACAAAAATATATTAATCACCAAACACAATATCCCCATCAATCAAGTGAACCTCCACATAAGACCCACCCATCAGTTCCCCCAATAGAGGCCTGAAAGTAAGTCTATTAATTCCACTTGGTAAAATGAATTCAGCAATTCTGCTAACACTCCACAACCCAACCCAACCTATCCATCTATTCCCTTCCTCTTAGCACATGCATATAAGACCCAGATCTCTCAGCTGCTTCCTTTGCTCCACACCTCAATTCAGGATCCTGCTGATTCTGGGACTTATTTACACATACTCTCATACCCAATTTTCAACGTACGCTTTGTCTGCACATAGCTAGGGACAGTCCAGACAACTGTAATTTCATTTTGTGACAACGAACGAGGATTTTAAATTTGTTTTTATTGTGGATTGGATTCTGGCCTCAGTGCACAGGATGAACTGTGCTCAATGAAGGAACACCTATTCCTCAATTTGTGTTTTCCCCATTGTTTAACATGTAGCCACAGGCCTTATTACTGCACACTATTCAAACGTTGCTCTGCATACAAAACTGTGTATTTCTTTATGGATTTGTCCGTGATGCTCATCACTTTTGTAACGGAGTACTTTCTAAACAATTAATTCATTAATTTTAATTTTATCTTCTCAATATTCCTGTGAGGTGAGAGGGAACTATCCTCTCTGTTATTAAATACTTTATTTTGAAAGCACTGCTCATGCTGACTTCAGTTGCAATTGCAAGTTATCAACCTCAGAGACTCCAGTTGGACAGCTTAAAATAAAATCCAATGAGTGGCCATGTGTGAAAAGTTTGGTGCAGTTGACTTGCCAAGCGTCACATGGAAACTCTGTGCATGCAAGTATAGAATCCAGTTTTCCAGAGCAGCCTTCAGCTTCGTTAATTAAGAGACCATCCTTTATCTTCCTGCCACCCTCTCCCTCATTTGCTATATATCACGCAACTTCTGTAACAAATGAAGTAGGTTCCAACAAGCAATAGCATTCTTCACTAGACAGACTTGATCCAGCTTCCTAACATAGACCATCCTGTGGTCTGGATAGGAAAAGTGGCCCATGGAAATAATGGCATGCTCGTGTAATTAATATCATAGTGCATACACGCAAGAGCAGCCAGTTCAGTTTTCAGAAGCAATGATAAATTTAGGGCAATGAGGGTTGCCAACTCTCCTGGACTGGATGGACCAGATGCTATTTGCAGCAATGTAGTTCAATCCCTCTGGTCTGGAAGAGTTGGCAAGCTGATCTCAACAGGTCTAAAAGAATGGGGGTGCTACTCAGCATCCGCTCCTCAAAAATAGTTCCAGCACTACTGATTATATATGATTTTCTGGGGCCAAGATTTCACCTAAGGTTATGACTGAATGCCTGTTGGCCAGGAGTCAGATTTTGGAAGAAATTTCAGTTCAGCCTCAAATTTTGCCCTGAAAATCATTTTGAAACGCTTGCATATGTACTTTTAAAACTCTCTCAGTTGCATATTCAGTTGCAGATTTTGTCTCTGGAAACTGGAGTCATGCAAGTCATAGAAACCACATAAAACACATTTAGCTTCAGAAGCGCATCTACTGGTTAAAAAAATCCGTTTCAGACAAAATCCTTTGGTAACAGAGAACACTAGCATGTGCTGGGAATGCAGTTTTCTCTTAATGTTTTCCTAACCGCAGGCCAGATGCTCTCCTCCAGGGTTCAGTGCACAGAGTAGCAAAACCCAAAAGAATCTGTACAGAAAAGATCTAAAACTCAAAGGCAACTAAGACTATGCTGCTGCCCTGTCTCTGAGCCTTTGGAAAGCCTTTCTCATCAGCATAAGGTTGGGGTTCTGTCAATATAAGAGGATGTGTCATCTTGAGGGAATGAGGCACAGCTAGCAAACAGCTGCACATGGCAGCAAAGAATTCAGGGGTGAAAAGGTTAATGATGTGACATTACTGAAGCAGTTTCTGCATTATATATGACATGAATGCTACTCTGAAGACTGTGATCATTTTTCTTTTAAAAAATGCACATTTGGGCTTTTAAAACTGATAGACGTGAACAAGACTATGGCATCACAAGATGAATTTTGCAGTTTAATGATAATTTTCCAGAAAACTCAGTAATTAATGCTGGAGTGACTGGTTCCTGTTGATTTTTAGATTAACTTTAGATTTTTTTTCCTTTAAAAAAAAGTTATAGACACTATCTTGTGGGGAAAGAGGAAAAGGAAGTACTTTTGATATAAACATTAAGTGAAATTAATTCTTGCTATACCTCTACTGAAATCAGTAGCGTTACAGTAAATATGAATTTGCTCATTATCTTTTAGTATCCTATTTGTTTTTCCTAGGTGTGTAGGCACAAGCAGTAAATTTATACCATTGTGAAAGAAGAATCTGTTTTAAGTTCCCAAGTCTCAGCTGTTTATCAGTAGGATTCACCTGTTGGAAAAAGACTTAGATGACTTTTTATCCAGAGAATGATTCTATTTCACTTACAATAAATCATTTAAAAAACAATTGTTGTCAATTCAGTATTTTGCATAAATGCATATTTTGGATTTAATACCAGATCATTTTTATAATGAATTACAGCAAGTCGTTCTTTTGTTGTATTTTCAACAGGATTATTTTACAGATGCTAACAGAGCATTGAAGAGAGATTCTCAACAGGATTACCATCTTGAGTATGCTATGGAAAATAGTACGCATACAATATTGGCTTTTAGCAGAGAGCTGCACACTTGTGACACAAATGATAAGATTATAACGGTAAGGTATTCTGCTTTTTTATAGAGAGATACATTTATATCAAGTAAATAAGATAGATCAAGTACATAAAATTGTACCATGATATTGAAGCCAGTTATTAAAATCTCTTTACGTTAAACAAAGAAAAAGAACTACAGAAATTCAACTACCAAATGTGTTCAGCTATATACACACATTTTCCAAAAATTCCATTTTGGGGCTTAGATTGGTCATATTAAATGTCAATATTTGGATGTATTTTAGTAGGCATGGGCAGTTATAGTAGAATTTCCAACTTCTTTCCCTCCCTTTCTGTCTATTTGAGCTGTCTCAAATTTCTTATATACTGAGTCTTATGTGCTTGACCTCAGTACAAAAAGGTGAGTTTCTGGAAAAATTGTGTATATAGTAGGATAAACACTTTTATATTTGAATTTGTGAATTTTCTCTGTTTTTAAAGTGGAACAATTTTTATAAACACATTTATTGCCCACATTAAATTATTTTGTTTGTAGTATTGTGGCTGCGAGAGTATATTTATTTCTTTTTATGTAGTTTTTAGAACTTGCATTCACTGACAGTAGTATTAAAGATGACTGAACAAGCAGAAAGTCTTGCATCAAGTCATTCATTTTGCTATATGTTAATCTTCTAACTCTAAAAAGTTTGTTCTGATAGGAGACATTATTTTAATCAATGTTACAGAGTTAAAGGCCAAAAGGGAGCTAGGATTGTCTAATCTGACCTCATATATCATAGGCCAAAACCACCAGCTGTCAGTCACCCTCACTTTGAGCCTAACAACCTGAATTAAACCTAAGTATTACAGTCTTCAGGACATTAAACTAGTGTTTGCCACAAACAGAGAACAGAAGAAACCAAGATGCATTCTTGTTCTAGCAGCTGATCATAGGAGAAGCATTGATAACTAGAGCCCTGCATGGATACAAAATTTGTATGCACATCTACATTTATATCCACAAAAATGAGTGGATGCAGATACCCATGGATATAAAGTCTATATCCACAGGTTTGCAGAGCTTTATTGGTAACCCCTCTAAAAAACACTTGCCTCATTTGCTTGTTTATTTTCTGTTTAGGGAGCTATTCTGCTTTGTATGGCTGTGCATAAAACTTGCTAACATTCATGGGCAAGACACACAAACCTTAATGTCACACGTTTCTCAGGGGCAAAATACATCTCTAACTGAGGCTAGCTGAGTCCTGCAAGGAGATGCTTGTAAAACATTATTTGAGGACAGTCATTATAGAAACATCTATCAGGAATTGTTTAGATGGTGCTTGGACCTGCCGTGGTAGCGGGGGACTGGACTCAGTGACCTCTCAAGATTTCTTCCAGTTCTATGATTCTATGTGGGTAGATTGCAAAACCAGAGTAGGGGTCACTCCAACAGAGCAACAGTTCACTTCAGCTTTGGATCTGACTTGGGAATTTCTATAACTAAAGTGTGAGGTAGGGCTTCTTTCAATACCTAATCAGAAAAGATTTTGTTTTCAAGGAAAGCACAGTAAGGGTGATATGGGCCTATCACCACAAAGACATGGGAGAAGCTGGTCAAAATTACCATGGATCAAATCGTGGCTCAAAGAGTCTACGTTTATTGAACCCTGAGAAAAAGAATGTTATATCTGCCTCTTTGTCATACTTTGACTTGACAAACCAAGACGTAAGTTACTTTGGGTTTTGTTTTATTTGGCGATAGGGTTGAGATGGGGGAGAAACTTGGGGAATGAAGAAACATGAAAAAAGTTTGACATTAATTTAGTGTTTTCTTTCCCTTTTTATTAAGACAGGTATTTATACCAGACAAAGACACAACATATTGGTGCCAGATGTTTAAGATACCTATACATCATGAAAAGCATCATGTGATAAAGGTATGTGACTCTGAAGAGTTCAATATATACCCTCATGTTTAGAGAAGTTCAAAGGATAGCAATTCAGAAACTTTCATGACACTTGATATTACATCACAATTACATTACATCTTATTTAGAAAATACTGGACATTTATATTTTCTCATTTATATTTTCTCAATTTGTTTCCCGAACAGAAAGCTCAAATACTGGACAGTCCAGTTCAAAACTAGACACCTGGCAACCCTAGTCCCAGTCGGTGCACAGACCCCAACTAGCCACAGCATCCTGTCTCTGGCCCCTATCCTCGGGCAGGCCCCACAGTCCAGCCTTCATCTGGCTGCAGGAAGGGACTGGTGGTGGCTGCAGGATGGGTAGGAGGGGAAGCAACGATCCAGCTGCATGAACAGAGGGGGGTTGGCAAGCATAGCAAACAGAAGGTACAGCCCCCTAGTAGTAATACATTTGTAATGTACTTGTCATAATTACAAAGTATACCCTGTGTAATTGAGAGGAAGCTTTTTAAACCAGAGTCTGTACCAGGCACTGAACAGGTTTTTGTTGCCCATCTTGAGTGGGGCACTTCTCAACTTCACCCAGTGTACTCATTAGAACAGCTTCCTCTTGTTTTACTAAACTTTTAAGTATTTGGTCAGCTTTTATCTCCACCTTGTTGGTCCCATTGTGAACTTTCTGTTTGCAGAACCAAATATCACTGTGACTGGCTAATTTTAAAAATAGCAGTATGTCAGGGATAGAGTATGTGAAGCATCATTTAATCAACATGCTCGACCTATAAGATGGCTGTACAGTAGCTCTGAAACCCCATGATGAAGCTGGTTTTTTATATAGGAGCAGTATATATTACCTCTTTCCTTCAAAAACCTCCCACAGCTAGATGTGCATTTGCCTGTCTTGCTGCTTGCAGCTCCAGGATGTGGCATATGCTTGGGGCTTTCTACCATGTAGTGCATTTTTATTTTTCCTATACACAGAAGTTAGCCCTGAGTTTTCTCAAATGTAAGGGCTCAGGCTCTGGGTTGTATTTGTTACCTAAGACTTTCTAAAACATAAGTTTAAGTCTGTTGATTATTCAGATTCTTGCACTGCTCTCTACAATTATTAAATAGCCATTCTTGAAAATGGTCATGTTTGTCTTGCTTCTTTTTCTAAATGTGTTTTTATTGAAATGAGTGTACAAGCAAGAGATGCATAAATCAAAGTCCTCTGCACCACATAAACCTCTCAGAGGGAATGAGTTGAGGTTCTGCTGACAGGGCAGCCACATGCACTACTAAACCCCATGAAAAAGTCTTTTCTTTGATCTTGCATAAGCCATACTGAGCATGGATTTTGGGTGTATGGATGTTTGGCATAGAGGGGCCACTTGTGCTATGGCAACCCCTCAGGCTGGGTTAGGAGCTGTGCTACTAAGAGAGAGAGAGCAACTCCACACCCCCAGTTGCTCTGTATGTCACCTGTCTGGAGCAGGTAACAAAAGGATTAGTTTGAGTTATGCCATTTTACCTTGTCAAGGATTACATTTTTTCAACCACTCTTTTCATTATTTCTTGTTCTGTGTAAGTGTTCCCCCCTGGAGGCACATTGAAACTCCTCATAGCCATGTAAGTGCCATCATGTATTCTATGTCATGTGACAGCATATCTCTTTTGTCATGTCAGATCTCAGCATTTCTTCCTTTGGTGTTAGAGGGCTGTGGTTAAGTAGGCTGATGGTGGGGATTTAATACTTCACATCATTTTATTTACAATATTTACAGGGTTTGCCCAAAAGCATCTTTAAACAAAAACAAAAACATTACATTTCCTGACACTTGGAATACTGCCTCTTTTTATGTCAGCTACCAATTGCCACCAATCCCTCTAACACTCTCTGGGTTCAACTACATTGAGGTAACCAAGGCCTCCTCCCCAAATATTAACAAAACATTTCCACTTATGCGGGGGAGGGGAATTCTTCACCTATGAGAATCCTTTTCCCTTTTCTGCACAGAACCCTTCTGCAACTTCCTTCTCATCCATCTTCTCTCATCTCTCTCACTGGAATAAGTTGTTAAAGGTCATAAGCTACTCTTCATTTAACTCGTGCCCATAATTAACTTGTGCTAACCTCTTTCAGTTGATAGCAAAAAGGGCTTTAATCATTTTAAGATTAGTATATCTACCTTCAACTGCCCTCCCAGAATTGCCAGGTCTGACTTTGACACAATATATAAAAATGGCACAAGAACACTCTCATCCTTCACATATCTATTAATTTATTTTGTCTTATTTTATGTAATGACAATATTTCTTACTTTTTTCTGAGCTTGCATCATACAGATGTTTGCCTATGCCATGAAAATGACAAGTTCAAATTCACTAGAAACACTTCTCCAGAAACTATATTTTTAAAACTTGTTTTAGTTGATCTCTTTCTGTTCATAAACACAGAAATTTTTTTTTCTGACTATTCATGTACCCACTATTAGTATGTGGGATTGCAGCAAATCAAAAGGAAAAAAAAGAAGAAAAAGATTAAGAAAATAAAAAGGAAAAAATGGATTGGGTGTTGTATGGTTGTGTTACACATTACTGCTGAAAAACCTTCAAGCAAAATGATTATGGAGTTCTTGGCTTCTAAAAGATACGTTCTTTCACCAATAGAAGTTATAAATGTTATACATTGATGTTATAAACTGAAGTTGGTCCAATAAAATATATTATCTCACCTTCCTTGCCTCTTTAGTATTAAAATACAGCAAACCAGGTTGTAGAAAATAACAAATAACTTAGCCAGAACTTGGAACCAGACTTGCTGAAGATACAAAGAAACTAGCCAGTGTGTTTCTTCCCCCTCTTGCATGCCATTATTTTTAATTTCCATGGTGTTTGTAGTTCTGTCTGGGACCAGAGGCAGAATAGCCAAAATACTGGAAGAAAGGCTGCATTATTTCCAAGACCAAATGGAACCAGAAAGTGCTCAAATCCCATCAGAGAGCCTGCCTTTATGAGATTTCCAGCACGATTTTGCAGAGAATATGGATGATGTTTGGATACATACTTAAGCCATCTTTCACATTTCTCCATTCACTGTGCAGTATCACTTATGAGAATGGAACAAACATTGACCAATGATGAAATGGGTGTAAGTTTAGAATTTATATGGTAGACATACAAGACACAATCAAGACACATCTGGTTAGTTCAAATATCAAGTATCTCTGAGAGAGGATGTATAATCCTTTTTAATCAGTTAACTATCACCACACCACAGGCTTCTCCAGCTATGCCAGGCCCTCCATAGGTGGGAGCTGCTTCAGCCAGGTCAGGTCCACAGCAGTGTGGACAGGTGGGCAGCTGTTCCAGCCCAGCTACGCTGGAGCATTCTCTGCCTGTGTTGCAGCACACTGGCCCCAGCTGAGCTGCAGTAGCCGCCCCCATCTGGGCTACTAGTTAATTGGTTAACCAGTGACATCTCTGTCTGAGTGTCTCGTATACAATTAAACAAATAACACACTGACACAAATAAAAACTGTGTGTGTGTGTGTGTGTGTGTGTGTTAATAATCGTAGAATCATAGAACAGTAGAACTAGAAGGGTCCTCAAGAGGTAATCCGGTTCAATGCCCTGCCCTCACGGCAGGACCAAGCCCCATCTAGAAGTCTGATTTAATAGGTTTGGATTTTTTGTGTAGGCTTTTTATTTTATTCTTTTGCTGTTAATCATCAAAAGATGAGTATGAGAATAATCAACTCATGCCATGTAATTCATCAAGAAAAGGCTAGTTACTGAACACTGAAAAATGTTGATGCACTTGTGCATGACATATGTAACCCACTTTCCAGAAAGGAAGTGCCTTTTGAACCAAAATTTACCTGCATTGGAGTAGGCCAGTGGCTGCTGCTTAAACTTAATTTTCAGATTCATAGTAATCACTGATTAGAAAGCAGAATTCCTGGAAAAATTGTGTTGCCAAGAGAGACTGGGCTTTTGGATGTGGGAATGCTTTAGTAATACTAAAGACTCTAGTGTGGAAAACACAAAGGGTCTCCAGTTTAAGAGACTGACTGATTAAGAGCCAGAGAGGCAACTTGTAGCCTTTGCTACTTAAATGAGGGCACTGGTTTTTTACGTTGAATGATACCAGACAGTAACTTCTTGTTGTTCTCTGGCCTGAACTCTTACGTTTTGCTTAATGTCATAACTCTGGCAAATTGCATCAGTCAATCTGAAACAAAAAAGTTCTGTATTTTACACGTATATTGCATGTGCACAATTTCAGTCCTCTAAAATTAGATTGTCAGCAGGGTTCATCATGTGCCTCAAAGCTTGCAAGCTGTCTGGCCTTTGATCTGGCGGGCTCTAGCTTCTCTGCAAGCCTGTACAGGCACATTTAGATTATACAATGTCAAAAATCACTCCACTGAACTGGTAGGAAATTCAAACTTCTCAAAGTTAAACACCTTACACATTTCAAGCTCTGTCTCTTCATCTCCTGGTGTTTGTGTGCCTCAAACTTGTGGCAAACTGTTTCTTCTTCGAGTGGTCCCCGTGGGTGCTCCACTCGGGGTGTTGTGTGTTCTCGCGCTGGCGACTGGCGACTTTTTCTAGCAATTTCTGCCGTGCCATGCAGGCACCGCAGCAGGCTCTCATGTTGTTGGAATCTTCAGGCGCATGCGCGGCGCGGCCCCTCAGTTCCTTTTCTACTGTCCTCGGCAGCAGACGGAGCCTCTCTTTCTCCCAAAGTCCTGTTAAAAAATAGAACAAATACCCAGTTTTACCCCATAGTTTCCTCACCATCCAAGTTTTTTAGCCCTTTTATCCTTCCCAGTCAAGTTAAAAAAAAAAAATTCTTCTTGCGGTTCGCCACTTCCCCCAGTGCCTCATGCCCGGCTCCCCGGGCTTTAAGAGACACGAGTCATGCTGCGACACTATGCCCGTGTCTGATGGGCACTCAGAGTGCATAAAGTGCCTAGGGGAGTCGCATCAGATGCAAAAGTACCAGGCATATCAACGCCCCAGGGAGTCCTTTAGACAACAGACTAGATATGACTTCCACCAGAAACAAACACCACAGTGGCGTAGACCACAGTGGCATAGACCTCAATGCCAACAACAACACTCCGCACCCCACCTACCTGCAAGTTTGAAAATCAGTTCGAGAGCCAGAAAGCCAATCTGCCATCATCTACAACCAGTCTTCTTCAATTCCATCACCCCCTCTGGGCCTTCTTCCATCAATGGTCCCTCATCACATCAGACAGATGGATCCTGGAACTGATTCAATACGGTTACTCTATCCCATTTACTTCTATCCCTCCTACACGCCCCCCAAGCCCTGTCCCTCTTCAGGGATCCATCTCACGAAACCCTTCTCCACCTAGAGGTTTCCCATCTTCTCCAATTGGGTGCCACATAACAAGTACCGCCAGAATTCCAAGGCCGGGGATACTATTCGACCTACTTCCTGACCCAGAAGAAGAGTGGAGGATAGCGACCTATTCTGGACTTGAGGTGACTCAACAAGCCTACCACCGCTTCAAGATGGTAACTTTAGCAACAATCATCCCCATGCTCGATCAGGAGGACTGGCTTTCAGCTCTCGACCTCCAGGATGCCTACTTTCACACTATGATCCATCCTGCTCACAGACATTTCTTGTGGTTTACAGTGGGCACCCAACTCTACCAGTACCAGGTGCTACCCCTCTCAACTGCCCCCAGGGTGTTTTCCAAAACCCTGGCAGTTGTAATGGCCTCACTCCGGCACCAGGGAGTCATAATATTCCTGTACTTAGGACGCACCTTTTATGAGGCAGTCGTCTTTCAGGAAACCAAGGCCATGACCATTACAACAATGCATCTTTTGGTCATCCTCGGCTTTCACATAAATCATGCGAAGTCTACCCTTCTTCCAATGCAGAAAGCTGGAGTTCGTAGGCGCCCTTATCGCCATTAAACTATGTGTCATAGTGACCCCTGAGCCCAAGTCTGAACTCATCTTTCCAATGACTGCTTATTTCAAGGCCCAGTGAATGAAACAGCTACTGCAGTGCAGAGGCATATATTCCAATGACCTCTTAACGTTAAAAAACTACATTAATACAAGCATGGAAAAAAAACTCAGGCAAAACCACTCTGCCACATCAGTTACATTTGTGTGACCTAAGAAGGAATTTAACATCTTAATTCACAGCTAGTGACAGCTGGATCACTGGTGGCTGCCGAGTGTCCTCTGCACCAGGACCTATGTGACATTACATGTGGCTACATATAGCTGTAGGTCATACTGTATTTTAAACATATAAACACAGAAACTGCCTCTGAACTGATAAAACATACAAAGACAAAGTTGCTATAAAGCTTCAGATGAACACTTCTTCATTACATTCTCTGCCCCTTCCCTCTCTTTCATTGCCCTTCCTATTGTGTATGGACTAATTTTATATTTTAAGATATTTAGACATGGACTGTGTCTTCCTCTTTATTTTATGGTGTATCTACCACTTTTTTGGGTGCTGGAAAAGACATACTGTATAAGTGGTTTTGAAAGATGTATCCCAGGTCTTTCTTTTTTATTTGCAACAGTATCTAGTGAATGTTTGGTGTTATAGAAAGAGGAGATGTGGGCAAAACATTGTCAGTGAATAGTTTACTTAACCAAAAATGCAGTTTCAGGACAAATGGAAATAGTTCATGAATTCACTTTGATTTGGGAAATAGTTTAGGCTTGGCTATTAGAAAAAAATACCATGTGCCTAAATGGAGAGTCACAGAGAATTGTCAGTAGGAATTACAGAAAGTTTTTTAAAAAGCGTCTTCTCTATAAAGTAAAATATTCTTAGTAGCAAATAAAACAAGTACAAGGAAATTATAATTTATTCCTGGGTCTTTGCCGAGGGGAAAAAAAGGATTACACATTAAACACATTTTTCATGGCAAATGATTTGCTAAATTGCACTGATTTTTTTTAATCTAAACCATAATCAGCTGCATATTACTTAATTATTTTCACAGAATAGTAATGGTGTTTCCGATTACTTCCAGGTTAATTTTGTGTAGTGTGTACTGAGATATGAGAGTTTGTGGTTGGTGTGTGTGTGTGTGTGTGTACATCACACCATTCCAGTATTCCTCATGCTTAAGATAGAAATGACAGGACTGCAGAGTAAGATAACTGAAAGAAACAAGTATTTTCTTGACCCAAACATTTTATCAGTTCAGTCCTCAGGGTTGCATTTTTCACTCTGTTACTGCACTCAGTTACCTGAAAAGTCTGAGGACAGCCTTGAAGAGGAAACAATTCTTTGTGACTGGTCTTTGTGATGTTTGTTTCTTTTGGACTGAGATGAATTTTAAGTTCTGGAACTCTTTGTAAATGGAAAGTTCAAACTAATTAATTGGAAACAAAAGTAGGAAGTTAGGAGTGGACTGTGTGGGTATGTCTATAGAGCAAAGTTATTTTGAAATAACAGCCCTTATTTCGAAATAACTTTCCCAGCGTCTACACAGCCAAACCGCTATTTCAAAATAAATTTGAAATAGAGGAGTGCTTATTTCGAATTTGGTAAACGTCATTCTACAAGGAATAACACCAAATTTGAAATAGCTATTTCGAAATAAGTGCTGTGTAGACACTTATTTCGAAATAGAGGGCCTCCAGCCTTCTCAGGGTGCCCTGGTAGCCACTCCAGCCTCAACCAAGAATACGTCTCTCCCTCCCCGCCTCTAAAGGGGTAGACTCTAGCGACAGTGCCTGTGCCAGCTCCAAGCCTGCCAGCCCAGAGCCAGCAGTCACTGCCCCTGACCCAGTGGCCCCAAAACATGAGCCAGCACACCACTGGTAGCCATCCCTCCATTGTTCCTCAGGAGAAGTCTGCCAGCTCCCAGGAGCCTGACAGGGCCCGGAGAAGGTGGGCGCCTTCCTGGTCCAGGTTGGAGATCATGGACCTTATTCAAGCTTGTGGGGGATGCCCCCAACGTCTGTGATCTCTACATTAGATGGAGGAACGTGGCCATCTATGACAGGATAGCTGCCAGCTTGGCCACCAAAGGCCACATGTGAACCTGGGAGCAGGTTTGCATGACAATCAAGTTGGTCCTGTGAGACCCCCAACCCTGAGCCCTGCTTCCCCCTTCCAGCTCCCTCCTCCCAGGTTTCTCCCTCCTGTCACTTCTTCCCTCTCCCACCTCCTTTTCCCAGTCTCACCAGAGTTTTATTTCCCCCCTCCCAGTTTTGTTAGAGAGAGTTTGTGTTTATGAAAATACTTGTATTTTATTTGACATCAGGAAGGGGGGTTAGGGAGGGGTAAGTGGAAGGACGTGAGGGAGGAATGAGGCATAAGCTCTGAGTGGGGCAGACCAGGGAGACTCTTAGTGCTCCTCAGGGTGGAAGCTCTCCCGCAGGGCCTCCTGGATACTGACAGCCCGATGGACCTCCCGGATGGCAGCCTGCAGAAAGTGCAGCCAGGCTCTCAGCAACGCGTCCAAGAGATGCACCAAAGTGCCCAGGGGCATCTCTGGCTCCATGTTGAAGAGTTCTGTGGTGTCCTGAGTGAGGGCAATCAAAGCATGCAGAGACAAAATGCTTTGCTGTTCCTCATTGAAGTAGACAAGCAAGTAGGGAAACCTGAGAACTGGCTGTCTGGGAGGGGGCTCCCTTTAAGTACAGACTTCAAATAGCCTCAGGCAGCAGCCCCCCACAGTAAGTCCAGAACTGGTTCTGGCCTGTCTTAAATCTGATTCAGAGTCCACTCAGTGTGGACATGCTATTTCGAAATAGCAAAATGCTATTTCAAAATGCATTTTGTGTGTAGACGTGTTATTTCAAAATAAGCTATTTCGAATTAACTATTTCGAAATAAGATTTTTCAAACTAACGGTGTTGTGTAGATATACCCTATGAGAGTTGTAACTGTTGTCCCACTGTGCTCATTTTGAAATTTTTGCTGTTACTATTTTGTGCTGTTTTTTCTTACCCAAGTAAGGTCATTTAGCTTAGAGTTTCATGGCTGCTTATGGGGTACATGGAGGGGTAACATTTATCATCGGGATTTTTTACTTTAATTATGATGATTTTGTGGGAGATTGCATGAATTTATAATTATTTAATTATGATAATCTGTGAGGAAATGGGTGGGGACGGGACCAGAATGAATTTACAAATGCAAACAAAAAATCCAGAACATCACTGGCCACCTCTGCATATTTATTCCAGTGAATATCTTAAAGTTTCAAGCTACAGTACAATAATCAAGTCTTAATGAGGTATAACAGTGAAATTTAAATAAGAGTCTCTTATTACATTAAGCAAACAAATGTCCCTTTTTAAAAACTATAAATAGGAAATTTCAATGCTCTGAATAATATTTTCCATTCACATGGTAAGAACATTGTTCCCCCCTGGCCAGTAACCTTACTAGATTGTTTAAATTACCCACAGAAGCAGTTAAACCTAGATTGAAAAATCACATTTTACAAAATAAATAAAACAAATGATTGTTTTCCATCTGAAACTGTCACTGAATACACGTAACACACACACCAAAATATAATTGATATTTTCCCCACATCCAGGGGCATAGCTAATGTAAGAAAACATTTGACAGAATATCAAGATACATTACAGTGCTCAGTGTCATACAGAAATAGCTCTGAGTGAAGCTATGTCAGTGACTTTTTTATGCCTAATACAGTTGATTCCAAAAATCACAGTTTTAAAAAGATGCATATGTATTTGGTACAACATAAATCCTGGACCTCTTTCTAGAAGGGAGTTGTCAAAACTGATTAGTTAGAAATAAGGACTGAATTTAGTATGGACTATGTTACACTGTGGCCAAACCATATGTATGTGCTTAACTTTAAGCACACTTCCCAAACCACATGCATGTGCTTAACTCTAACACGTTAATCTGATGAACTAGTCACAGTGGGTAAAATTAAGTATGTGTAGTAAATCTATGCAGAATTCAGACATATGCGAAAATTCAAGGATTTGAAGCATGTTTTTCAGCTTACCACACAGGAGATGGACAGATGCCCTGGCTTTTCTGTAAATTTAATTTCACAGTTTCTGACACATGCTGTCCTCAACATGATGGTATTTGCAGGGCTGCAACGGGGACAGGAATGTAGTCCCCAAACTCCTTGGATTCCTAGGAACTGCCATGAAAATCAGGGGTGAAATCCTGGCCTCATTGAAATCAATGCCAAACTCCTGCCGACTTGAACAGTCAGGATTCCTCCCCAGCTCTGCAGCTCCAGCTACATAGGGCTTCTGCTCATTTGACCTGCTCTGGTTTGCATGGTGCTTTACATATGTATATAAGAAGTAAAGCTGATCACAAAATGAGGAAGGGGATGTTGGGCAGAAAATTTAGACCAAAGTAACAAAATACATTTCATCAAACATTTCAGAGAAAAATATCAACTTTTTGTCACCCTCTCCCCCTCCCCAAAATCCTTTCAATTTACAGACAAATATTTTCAGCTTTTAATTTTCTGAAGAAAAATCTAGAACTTGCAAGGGTAGTCGATACTTTCCATGAAAATTATTGTTAAGTTAAAACTCAATTTTTGGTTAAAAAAAGGTTTCAGCAAAAAAACCTCTTTAATCAAGTATAATGGAAAAACATCAACCTTATATTAGGGAGCTTATCATCTCAATTAGGCAGATCAACAAATAATTAAAAAAATTATGTTGCTATGAGACCGTAAAAGTAAACAAGGAAGTAATGCTACATGTCAAAAGCAAGAGGAGAACAGAAACTCTGTGGATGTGTCTAGACTACAGGGTTTTGTCGACAAAACTATACCTGCGTCTACACTACTGCCAAGTTCTCTCAACATAAAGTCGACAGAACTTGGCAGTTTTGTCAACGGCGGTAAACCTCATTCTATGAGGATTAACACCTTTTGTCAACAGAGTTCTGTTGACAGAAGGTGTTATTGCATCTACACTGTCCTTTGCGTCTACACTTTCATGTCAACAAAGCAGCTTGCTTTGTCGACAGAACTGGATGTAGTCTAGATGCTCTTTGTCGACAGAAGCTTTGTCAATAGTATCTGTTGACAAAGGCTCTGTTAACAAAATCCTGTAATCTAGATGTACCCTGTACATCTGTCATTGAAACTGTTTGGTGAAAATTAGCCAGAGGTCATTTGGTGAACCTGATTAGATAGGTATTTATCTTAAACCATCCTCAACTCCAAGAGTAAGTATGCAAAATCTTTTGTCATTTTTTCTAATTCAGTTTTTCAGACTGTAAAATAATACAAGGATTTGTGCTCTATGGGCAGCAGAAGGAACCACACTCAAATGACTGTACCTATCTACTGCATAGCTTTTGTGTAAAGCCATGGCTTTGCTAAGTGACATTTACAATGAAGAGTACATCCTTTTATGGTGCTTTGCTAAAAGTGGAGCACTCACAGGAGGTTTTGGGCACTATATGGTTTAATGACATGTGGGTGATTTATATAGTTATGTACTTCATGGAGTAATGGGCCTCTTGTCAGGGACAGGGACTGTTACTCAAGGGAAAGATCTGAATTCATTTTTCTGTGATGAAACACTGCTTATGCATCGGTCATAAGACACAGAACATACCTACTCTGTGCAAAAAAAGCCCCCCCCCCCTCCACCCGTTTTTTTTTTTTTTTCAGCCTGCATTGTCAATATCACTTGCTTCAGTGTGTGGAGACACTTCTGCCTCTGGCTAATGATTGTGAAGACCCGTGCAAGCCTAGTACTTTAGGGTATGTCTACACAGCAAAGTTATTTTGAAATAACAGTCCTTATTTCGAAATAACTTTCCCAGCGTCTACACAGCCAAACTGCTGCTGACTAGAACAGAGTCAGGATTCCTCCCCAGCTCTGCAGCTCCAGCTACATAGGGCTTCTGCTCATTTGACCTGCCAAACTATTTTGAAATAAATTTGAAATAGAGGAGTGCTTATTTCAAATTTGGTAAATGTCATTCTACGAGGAATAACACCAAATTCGAAATAGCTATTTCGAAATAAGTGCTGTGTAGACATTTATTTTGAAATAGGGGGCCTCCAGCCTTCTCAGGGTGCCCTGGGGGCCACTCCAGCCTCAACCAAGAACACCTCTCTCCTTCCCGCCATTCCCCAGAGCCCTTAAAGGGGTAGACTCTGGCCACAGTGTCTGTGCCAGCTCCAAGCCTGCCAGCCCAGAGCCAGCAGTCACTGCCCCTGACCCAGTGGCCCCAAAAGATGAACCAGCAAGCCACTGGCAGCGAGCCCTCCACCGTTCCCCAGGAGCAGTCTGCCAGCTCCCAGGAGCCTGACAGGGCCCGGAGAAGGTGGGCAACTTCCTGGTCCAGGTTGGAGATCATGGACTTTATTCAGACTTGTGGGGGATGCCCCCAACGTCCATGATCTCCACACTAGACAGAGGAACGTGGCTGTCTATGGCAGGATAGCTGCCAGCATGGCCACCAAAGGCTACATGCGAACTCAGGAGCAGGTTTGCATGACAATCACATTGGTCCGACGAGACTCCCATCCCTGAGCCCTGCTTCCCCTCCCCCTTCTTTCCCTTGCTTCCCCCTTCCTGCTCCCTCCTCCCAGGTTTCTCCCTCCCCTCACTTCTTCCCTCTCCGATCTCCTTTCCCCAGTCTCACCAGAGTTTTATTCCCCCTCCCATTTTTGTTAGAGAGAGTTTGTGTTTATGAAAATACTTGTATTTTATTTGACATAAGAAAGGGGGTTTAGGGAGAGGTAAGTGGAAGGACGTGAGGGAGGAATGAGGCATAAGCTCCGAGTGGGGCAAACCAGGGAGGCTCTTAATGCTCCTCAGGGTGGAAGCTCTCCCACAGGGCCTCCTGGATACTGACAGCCCCTTGATGGACCTCCTGGATGGCAGTCTGCAGAAAGTACAGCCAGGCTCGCAGCAACACGTCCAATAGAAGCACCAGAGAGCCTGGGGGCAGCTCTGGCTCCATGTTGCAGAGTGCTGTTGTGTCCCGAGTGAGGGTAATTGGAGCACAAAGAGACAAAATGCTTTGCTGTCCCTCCTCGACCTAGACAACCAAGCAGGGAAACCTGAGAACTGGCTGTCTGGGCGGGGTCCCTTTAAGCACAGACTTCAGATCGCCTCAGGCAGCAGCCCCACGCAGTAAGTCCTGACCTGGTGCCCTGTCGCAACTGGTTCCGGCCAGTCATAAATGCGATTCAGAGTCCACTCAGTGTGGACACACTATTTTGAAATAGCAAAATGCTATTTTGAAATGCATTTTGTGTGTAGATGCGTTATTTTGAAATAAGCTATTTTGAATTAACTATTTCGAAATAACATATTTCAAAATAAAACTGTTGTATAGACATACCCTTAGTGACCCTACTGCTGCACTGCTTCATTTGAGGACTATCTTGTCCATCAACAGGTATAGAAATTAGCCAGAAGTGACTACAGACATATGTAATAATGAGAACTGCATTTCAGTTGAAGAATTTGAAACACAAAAATTAAATGGAAACCAACTTTTGAATCTGAACAAAGAAACAGACTAGATTTAGTTTTAGTTGATGTTTTTTACATTATAGTGTGAAGACACCACTGAAACAAAACCAAAAACTAACTGGGTTTTATTTACACAGCAAAGAAGTCCAAACATTGTTTTCCTAAATTTTGTTGATCAGATTTGCTAGTGAGGTATTTCTAAGGTGGAGGAGGGATAGAGTTTCCTGGCTTGGGTCATTTGGAGAAACAGCCATTAATAACAAGCTGCAGCTGTAACTTCAAGGAAGTAAAGCAAACAAAAAGAGATGGAAAATAGTAATAAACAAGAGCAAGCTTTATGATGAGATTTCTCCCTAGCGGGAGTCCTGACATCTTGGCACTTGAGATCAAATTGAAATTTCATCCTGTTTAATGACCTTGAAGCTGATTTGCAACAGGGCTCAATGCAACCCCCTGTCTATAATTCTGTGTTTTAAAAAAAGAAAAACATTATGGATGCGTTGATGTAATAGGAAAATGGATAATAAGCAAAAGAGAACAAGAATTTATCTGAATAATTATTGGGCATTGATGAGTGAAAAATCAAAGGCCAGATTCTCAGTCTCAGTTATTCCTTCAGCCCTGTTGCAAATCAGCTTCAAGGTACATTAAACAGGATGAAATTTCAATTTGATCTAATGTGCCAATGTGTCAGGACTCCTGCTGCACCTTTAAATTCCCGCGCTCCTCATTCCCTTAGTCCCCCTCAGACGCAGCAGAGGAATAATGTCCCCGCCGGCCTCTCATCCAATAAAAACAGAAAATACCAGACATTTTACATGTCCGGTATTTTCTGGGTTTTTTTACCGTACAGAAGATGCAATAACCGGACTGTCCAGGAGAAAACCCTACTCTCCACTAGCAACCCTACTCATGGAGCTGAAGTGAATGATTAAATCCTGTAACAAAGATGGACTTTCAAAAATTTCAGATCTGTGGGCATGTGAACAATTGAAAAAAAACCTTTATTTACCCCATCAAGGCAGGTCATGCAGGTCAAACGTAATTCACCTATTTAGATTTTAAAAAGGCATGTTCTTGCTTTGCCCAAGGCATATACTTGAAAAAACCCTGCAATCTTAAAGACTTGATCAGCCCACAAAGAAGCTCCTAATGAACAGATAAACCTTTTTTCCCCTCTGTAAAAATAAAATTTGCTGAAAAAGGTTTTCCAGAAGTTTTAGTGAAATTTTGAAAATATGAGAGTCAGAAAATACACCTTGTCATAGTATGTAAAGAGATCATCACTGAAATATATTTTTAAAACTTAATAATTGTAATAATACTCAGAGGCACTGTATATATTTGTGAAGATGTATAGATTTCCAACATTAGCTGACACAAATCTATTCCAGAGCCTTAAACTTCTCAAGCTTAAGAAAAAATCTTAACAATTGAAAAACCACTGTAATATCAATTAATATTTGTAATGGGTGGTAAAATGAAGCATTTAACTGTATATACTAACTACTTTGCACAACGTTAACAATTTCTTTGAGAATCTCCTTTTATTTGTGTGTGTGTATGGGAGGGGGGCTATTACACATCCCTTCGATGAAGGAAATTACATCAATTTTAGTTAGTGGGTTATAAAACATGTACAGGCAGTCCCTGAGTTACGCGGATCTGACTTATGTCGGATCCGCAGTTACGAACGGGGATTTTCTCGCCCCGGAGGACTGGAGCGGCGGGACGCCTGGTCCCGCCGCCTGCCTCCTCCGGGGCGAGAAAAGCTGCTCCCCGTCTCCCTGGTCTGCTGGGGAAGCCAGCAGACCAGGGAGACGGGGAGCAAAGTGACGGAGGACCCAGGCCGGACCCGCGGCGCTGATCTGGAAGCGCTGCGGATCCGGCCCGGGTCTTCTGCCGCTTTGCTTCGCGTCTCCCTGGTCTGCTGGGGGGGGACGCAGCTAGTGCCCCCCCCCCCCCCCCCAGCAGACCAGGGAGACGTGGAGCAAAGCCCGGGGCCAGTGGTAGAGCAGGTGGGGCGCTGCTGGTTGGTCCCGCAGCACCGCTCTTTGGCGCTACTGGACCAACCTGGCAGCACCCCAGCTGCTCTGCCCCAGGAGTCCTGACTCAGCCGCTGCTGATCAGTTTCAGCAGCGGCTGAATCAGGACGCCTGGGGCAGAGCAGCTGGGGTGCTGCTGGGTTGGTCCAGTAGCGCCGAGGAGCGGCCGCGCTACTGGAGCAACCCAGCAGCACCCAAGCTGCTCTGCCGGCATCCCCAAGTCAGCCGCTGCTGAAACTGACCAGCGGCTGACTACAGGAAGCCCGAGGAAGAGTTGCACTGCCCCGGGCTTCCTGGAATCAGCTGCTGATCAGTTTCAGCAGCAGCTGACTTGGGGACTTGGGGTTCTTAAGTTGAATCTGTATGTAAGTCGGAACTGGTGTCCAGATTCAGCCGCTGTTGAAACTGATCAGTTTCAGCAGCGGCTGAATCTGGATGCCAGTTCCGACTTACATACAGATTCAACTTAAGAACAAACCTACAGTCCCTATCTTGTACGTAACCCGGGGACTGCCTGTATACGACTATGAGGGCAGGTCTACACTATGCGGCAAAGTCATCTTAATTTACCCAACTCCAGCTATGTGAATAGTATTGCTATAGTTGACGTACCTTAGGTTGAGTTGCTACAGGGCCTCCACTGCAGGGGGTCAGTGGGAGAAACCGTCCCATTAACTTCCCTTATGCTTCTTGTTTTGGTGCAGTGCTGAAGTCCACAAGAAAGTGACTAGAGTTTGATTTCACAGGTCTCACTACAAATGTGAATTTGACCTTCAGGGGATCGATCACCATGGTGCTGCTTTTGTGTAAGAGTACACAAGCTCTTATTACTACGTCATTCAGAAAAATCTTGTGTCCAAACTCATGCTACAAAGGGAGCAGTGTAGAGGAAGTGAGCATGAACTAGAGGCAGCAATGAAGAAGTGGCAGGTTTTTTTTATGTATTTATTCTTGTGAAAAGTAGGAGTGATTTAGGACTTTTTTTGAATACTTTTTACACTCCTAAGTGTTTTAGGCATTTTGATTTTTGTTCAATGTGGGGCGCTCGTTCTCCAAGCCTCTGGTAGTAGGGTATGTGAAGCAGAAAATTCATTTGCCTTGGGGGAGAAAAGTGACTGACATACTCTGATAGTATAGTATCTCCAGCGGCCTTATTCATGACACAGCTTACAGATCAGTTCTGACAGCTGTTTCTCACTTGCATTTCAACAACAGCTAAAATACTATAGATAAAAAACTAAAGAATGAAGCAGAGTGGGGATGGTAACATTGTAGGTAAGAACATAAGAACGGCCATACTGGGTCATACCAAATGTCCATCCAGCCCAGTACCCTGTCTGCCGACAGTGGCCAATGCCAGGTGCCCCAGAGGGAGTGAATCGAACAGGTAATGATCAAGCGATCTCTCTCCTGCCATCCATCTCCACCCTCTGACAAACAGAGACTAGGGACACCATTCCCTACCCATACTGGCTAATAGCCATTTATGGACTTAACCTCCATGAATTTATCTAGTTCTCTTTTAAACCATGTTATAGTCCTAGCCTTCACAACCTCCTCAGGCAAGGAGTTCCACAGATTGACTAAGCGCTGTGTGAAGAAGAACTTCCTTTTGTTTGTTTGAAACCTGCTGCCCATTAGTTTCATTTGGTGGCCCCTGGTTCTTATATTATGGGAACAAGTAAATAACTTTTCCTTATTTACTTTCTCCACACCACTCATGATTTTATATTCCTCTATCATATCCTCCCTTAGTCTCCTCTTTTTCAAGCTGAAAAATCCCAGTCTCTTTAATCTCTCCTCATATGGGATCTGTTCCAAACCTCTATTCATTTTAGTTGCCCTTCTCTGAACCTTTTCTAATGCCAGTATATTTTTTTGAGGTAAGGAGACCACATCTGTACGCAGTGTTCCATGGGTGCACCATGGATTTATAGAAGGGCAATAAGATACTCTCCATCTTATTCTCTATCCCCTTTTTAATGATTCCTAACATCCTGTTTGCTTTTTTGACTGCCACTGCACACTGCGTGGACATTTACAGAGAACTACAAATGAATTCCTCTATCTTGCCTTTCTTTTTCAATCATAGTGACTACTGGATGGCCAAATCTTGCTACAAGAATTGGGTAAGAACCACCAAGAAAAGGTGAAGGAACCAAATAGCCAAGTCAAGAGTTGTCCCTAAAATGTTACAAATAAATGCCCTAAGTCTCATTTATGCTATAGCCCCTTCGTATGCCTCTCTCCCAGTACATATGTACCAGGAAGTGGGATATAAATGCAGCTGTAAGGCTCTTTCATAGTGTAAGAGCAGTGTAAAGAGGCTTTTGTGTAAATGAAAATTATATCTAAAATGAATTAGTGACATATTTTCTGTATTGAATCACTACAGACTTATCTGACTTTTCATCAGTTTTCCTAGGACTTTTCTATCCTTCCCAAATTTACTATGACAAATTAGCACCCTTTCCCCCCCTAAATTTGGTTTCCTCCTTTCTTATGTTCACCATAATGAATTAATAGTCACTCATGAATATAACAACTTTGCTAGAGTAACTGGTTTGTTTCTGGTGTTTTGTAAAAGGTAGAACAGAACCTAAAGTAGCTTAGTTCCAGGTCCTTTGGCTTTTGGATTAAAAGGCATAGAATCAAATTTTAACTTTACACTTTAAAAAATTCAAACAATTGGTAAATCAGGAATTATAAATTCATTTCTTCAAAGTTTCATGCTTGGGTGCCTAAAATTAAGCATGATAGTCCATTTTTAGTCATCTAAATAAAAATGGCCCCATTTTCAAAGGTGCTGAGCACCAAAATTAACACTGATGTTCATGGGAGCTGCAGGTACTCAGCAGGCCACTCTTATCTAGGTGTCTAATTATGGTTTCAGCTGCCAAACTTTATGCACCTGTTAGCAAAACACTTAAGCACATGCTTAAACTTCAAACACATGGAACTGCTTACATGCTTATAGGCTTTGCTGGATTTGGGGCCCAAATTTGAAAATATTGGCCATCAGTGTTTCTTATGTCGGACTTCTCTGTAATTAACTTAAAAAAACCCCATAAGGATGAGCATGAGGTGGAGGTCATTTATTTATCTAACTTGCAATAAGAAATGAATGTATTATCGTTCCATTGACACTTTAAACAACATCCAGTACATGTATAGTTCTGCCTGAAAACCATAAAATCTCACAAAATGCACTGCAAAGCACAACTGAAGGGTTTTTAAATGGGTTGTTTTTTTAAAAAATATTTTTTAAAGAAGCTCAAAGAAAGCTAAAATAAGCTTATTGTTTAGAAAACAGATAACAAGATGTCAATGACAGGATGTGGATTTCTAACTTTAGTGATGTCCGATTTCTTTGAAGAGGAATACTTTTTGAAGTAGTGAGTGTAAGCACAGCAGGCTGCTGGGACCCTGCAACAGCAGGCAGACACATCACATGCTTGGACAAGTACCCTTATTTCCCTGGCATAGAGAGAGAAAACATTCCCCATAGGCTTTTCATCTAATCTATTCAGAATTTATATAGAGATTCTGAGTGCTGGGGGCATCTACTCCTATTTAACTTCTAAGCAACAGTGGTGTGGGATGGTTTTGTTTTTTAAGCTTCTTGAACAGACATGCAGGTACTCTGTATGGAGCTGGGTTGGAGAAACAACATCAGGTCAAGGTGGAATTTTCCTGGGGGGATAATATGTATGGAGATCTTTTCTCTGGGGGAAACTGCTTGTGTTACCAAAGCTTCTTTTCCAATAAATGCATTTTGTATTTTTACCGTAGTTTGTGGTTTGGGAAAGAGGTAAAATGGAGAATGGGGAAAATAATACAGAGCATGCTTCCACATCCGGGAAGATTTTAAGATTTGCAGTCAGTGGCAAACTCTGGTATACTGGATCTTCAGATAGTGTAAATCAGTATAGTGCCATTTCCTTCAATAAAACTGCATTAATTTACATCAGTTGAGGACTTGGCTTTGATGTGTGCAGATTCTGTGTGGCCTGCTCTATATGTGTCCATTCCAATAGTTTGAATAAATTCTAGTGACATAAATTTCTAAAGACTTGCAATGTGCTCCAAATATTTTAGCAAGAGGCCCCGATTAAAAAAAAGTTCTCACCCAATTATAAGCCCCCTGTATCAGGGAGTCACATGTTTGCAAGGTGATGATGTGCAGGATTTTGGAATGTGTTCACTTGTTTTCCCATTTAAAAATGTATTTTCATAACAACATTAAAAGGAAGCAACACCAGTGGACAAACAAACTTAAGTGCTACATGGCAGAAGTGATTATATTTTGCCCCTGAAATATATACGCAGTATATTGATATGATGTCACAGAGCTTCTCTCTTTTGAAGAGGGCTTGGATGGAGTGGGATGCAGACTTTGAAAGGGCAGTGAGAGGCAGGTTCTCTCTCATTGAATATTTTTGGATAGCCAGACATTCAGTGGAACCTGATATATTTTTTTAGCTTTTGAATGTGCTCTTCAGAAACACTGAAGTTTGCTCCATGTTTGCATGATTTAATAGCACCCAGACAGAAGAACTCCATTGGACAGCAGTGAAATCACTCTTAAGTTCAGTCGCAGAATTTTAACCAGAGGCTCCCAGGCATGTCTGAGAACCCTCCAGCACATCACCGCGGCAAACACACTGGAGCATCTATTCTGTTTTGGGTGATTTCATGTAAAACATTCTGGGTAGCATAGTTTGTAAAATTAATGCTGTTTCCTTAAAAATACCATGGCATGTAGAAAGTGTCTGTTTACACACTGAGAGATGTTGGGTTTATTTCATGGTAGTCAGGGCTTCCAGACTCTCACTCTAGAAGTATGCAAATTATGAAAGATTCTGAATCAAAACTGATCGATCATGGATCTAGTATCCCATTAATACTGTTGGGTGATTGTGTTCTTTATCCTAGTGACAGCACCTCTTGGAGTTGCACAGCAGCTCTTCAAACACTATAAACAGGCTACATTTTATAACAAAGCCTTCTCCATTAAAATAAGAATCCACAATATTTTTGGGTGCCATCTACCTATAGTACTTGTTTTCTGTGACTTAAAATGATTTCAGCCTACATGTCATCTATTTGTGTATGTGTGTGTGCTAACAGGTTGAACCAGTGATACAGAAGGGCCATGAGAATATGGTGCACCATATCCTACTTTATCAGTGTAGCAGCAGTTTGAATGACAGTGTGTTGGACTACGGACATGAATGCTACCACCCCAACATGCCAGATTTTTTTTTCACATGTGAGACAATCATTGTTGCTTGGGCCATTGGAGGAGAGGTAGGATGGTTACCTGGAATATTTTATCAATAAAACTTTAAAGGAATTGCATCACCGTGAAGGTTTTTCCATACTGCCAATTTATGAATTGGATTTCATGCTATAGTATTTTGGTCACTAAGACTTTTATCATATTTGCAAACTGTGTGGAAAATTGTGTTGTGTCATTACATACCTGCACAGTGGGGATAAGAGGGACTAAGAACTTGTGCTCTACCCCCACCCACCTCCCTGCACGGCCTTGCAGTCTTGACAGTGCAGGTGCTTTGCCTTGGATGCCACCTCCAGTAAACAACTGGTAGGGAGTGGACAAGGAAGTGGAGGGGATTGGGTGGAGTCCTGGCTCCCTCTTCAGAGCAACTACTGGGTGAGTGGGGATGAGGAGGATTAGGAGTGCATGTGGAAACATGGCTCTGCCTCTCCATTTCCACAAAGCCATGAAATGATTGTTATAAATGACACCCACCACAGCAAAAATTGGGAGACCAGAGTTCTTTATTTCATAGCGAAGATGTAAATACAGGTTTTCAGGAAGAAGTTAGATATTGTCTTAATTGGTCACTTAGCCTAAACAAAGGTACTTAGGATTCTAAACTCCAGACACAGGGTACGTCTAGACTACAGGCTTTTGTCGACAGAAGTTTTGTCGACAGATACTGTCGACAAAGCTTCTGTCAACAAAGAGCGTCTAGACTACATTCAGTTCTGTCAACAAAGCAAACTGCTTTATCGACAAAACCCTGTAGTCTAGACACAACCCTAGATGCAGTAACACCTTCTGTCGACAGAACTCTGTCGACAAAAGGCGTTATGCCTCGTAAAATGAGGTTTACCAGCGTCGACAAAACTGCTGAGTTCTGTCGACGTTATGTCGACAGAACTCAGTGGTAGTGTAGATGCAGGTATAGTTTTGTCGACAAAAGTCCACTTTTGTCGACAAAACCCTTGGCCATACACACCCTTAGGCACCACCCCAGCTAGAGTGCTGGCTTTTGTGGACCCCATTCTTAGTCACCCGTCTCTCTCCCCAGGCATTGAATAGGGAACCTAAGCTCCTAACTCAGGCTATGTGGATTGCAGTGTGTTTCCTGATTTTCTGGGCACCCTGGAAGTTAACAATGCTCAGTGTCTGAAGGAATATGTCCCTGTGTAGATCCAGGCCTTACACTCTTTTATTTAAGTATGTATAGCCATGCTAGCTAAATGTCTCAACATACAATGTTACATTTTATTGATCTTTTCTGTAGAAAATATTATAGGGATCCTAAGTACTAAGTTAAAAGTAGTTAAAATAATGTAGACAGTGCAAACACTTGTGAAATAAATGACATGGGAATGTAAGTCTTGTCTTATCAGACTGTCCCATTGAATCTGGAAACCTGCCTCCAGCAATGGCTACTACCTGGTGCTTCAGAAGAAGATGGTGAGGGAAAAGGAAAACAAACTGCCCATAGTTAGTGATGAAAACTAGGTAAGGACAGGAGGATTCTCTTTAAACAAAGACAGAGATTGATTTCACACTGGCACTTATCCTTGTGTGCACTGCTGCTACTTTGCATCACATAGCAGGTGTAATTTGGCTGTTTCCTACTGTAGGAAACAGTATAGGAAGCATTGTGGGCATAATTGGTATTGAGAAAAAAGAAGAAAGGACACCTGTAACAGCTTTCAGATGTTAAGGACTATTCTAAAAAGGATGGAGATCAACTTTTGTCCATGTACACTGAAAATAGGACAAGAAGTAATGGGTTTAATGGGAAGCAAGGCAGTATAGGTTAACTATTAGGAAAAGCTTTCTGACTATAAGGTTAGTTAAGAACTGGAATATACTTCCAAGGGAGTTTGTGCAATTCCCAGCATTGAACTGGACAAACACCTGTCAGGAATAATCTAGGTTTACCTAGTTCTGCCACAGAGCAGGGGGCTGGGATTGGTGACCTATAATACCTGTACAAATAGGATGTGATTTTTCAGCTTGGCAAAAAGATGACTAAGGGTAGGATATGATAGAAGTCTATAAAATCTCAACTGGTCTGGAGGAAGTGGATAAAAACTTGTAATTTATTTCTTCACCTAACCATAGTACTTGGGATCACCCAGTTAAATTATTAAGCAGCAGGTTTAAATCAAACAGCAGGAAGAATTTCTCTACCATGTTCTGCAGGTCCCGAGCCTCTGTTGACCAGAAGCTGGGAGTGAATGATAGGATAGGGTTCACTTGAGGATTGCCTGTTCTGTTCATTTCCTCTGAAGCACCTGGCACTATCACAAGACAGAACACTGGTCTAGCCAGACCATCAGCCTGATCCCGTATGGCTGCTGTTATGCTCTTATAACTAGAGAAAGGGGGACACAAACTTGCCTCCATGCCAGTCCTGAGCTATGTTTTCAGTCCCTTGCAAATGCTAAAGTTAGAGTAGTTCAGTGCCATGCTGTTCAGCCAGAATGTCCAAACACAGTCCAGCACCATCAGGGCAGTCCAATGGACAACTTTAGGCTACTTTTGCCTATCACTCCTGATACAATATACATCGTTTAGTCCATAGCTCTACATCCTGGTTTCATATTTCTAACTTTCCTCTACCTTGGTTCAAGTGAAATAAGAAGCCCATATAAACAAAATCTGGTTTAATAAGATTTTTCACAAGCTTTGCCAGGATGATCCTGTTATTAATGCATTGCAGTGGGTTCTATTCTGGCTTTGCCACTGAACCACTTAGGGCTTCAATTTCCTTATATGCCACATAGGGATGATAAGATATTCTTTATTACTACCCATATGAGTGTTGTGAGGTTTAATTCATTAAGGTAAACCACTAGAATGCTGGGGTCCTAAAATACAATGTGCAAATTTATGATTTGTATATGCAAGACAATACAATATGATTTCTGACAGGTCTGAAATTGATAAATGATCTCATCTAATAGATGTCAGATCACGTCTCAGGCTCAAATAATTTTACTGAGAATGCAATAGTTTGTGTAAGAAAAACAGTCTAAAATCATATAACCAGCATATTACCTGGGATAATTATTGCTTTTAAAATTTGAGAGCATTTTTAGGTTAGATTCAAATGTTCATAAAAAAATTATTTTCCAACTAATCTGCTTAATGAGGCAGTATTGACACTTTTTTATTTAATTTCCTTTTGCCCCTCACTCGACAAATATAAGATGAATAATCCTTAGGAAGCAGCAAAACTGAATATTGTATATGGGCTTAGTGGATTGGTTTAATGCATTCATTATTATGTAATGGGATATATCTTTCCATGATGCCATATCCAGTAAGTTTTAAAAAGAATTGTTGTTTGCCCAGTTCGCATAATTCAGTTTGCATAACTCTGTTTACATTGTTATAGCATATTTGTAAAATCAGTAGATATATCGAACAAAACAAAACTGACATGTGGTTAGGACAGGAACCCTATTAACCAGATGTACATGTTTCAAATTACAGGGCTTTACCTATCCTCCTCATGTTGGCTTGTCCATTGGCATGCCAGCAGACCCTCAGTATGTACTTATGGAAGTCCATTATGATAATCCATCATATATAGAAGGTATGTTCATTCATCCTAACCATAATATTCAGGATTTCAAAATGTACCCTATGTTGATGTATCTCATCCTTTCACTGGAACAAATGAACTAAATTAACAGCAAAATGGAAGTTTATTTTCTTCTGATATTGTTCCTAATCATTATCATATCTAATCCTTCATTCCTTACACACTAGACGACTTGACTGAAATTAATAGACGTTTTGGATGCACAAAGAATTAGACTGAGAGAGAGAGAGAGAGGGAGAACACAAACCTGTTTTATTTCTAACTATTTCGTAATGTGTCTGTTTGTATCCTGTTCCTTACATTGAAAAGTTTTAGCCTTGCAGAAAGATGGCCAGTGTTAACTATCTTGCATCAAGTGATCTTGAAGCATACGTAATTTGAAAACATCCAAACAAAAAAATTCAGTAGAGGAATCAGGGAACAAGATTTTTAAAAGAATAAGTCAGCTACCACATTTGAGGGAAGTTTCTGAAAACTGAATATTCAGGATGCTAGACAAATCATGAGTTACAGAATGCATACCTTAAAATATGTATTCTTCTTGTTACTCAAATAGAAGCAAAGGGAATTTTTCTGTGAAAGTAGAGAGATCTCAGAATAATCTCAGACATTTCAAAGCTAAGACCTATTCAGAAAAGATCAGTACATGTCGAATCTCTCTAGTCTGGCATTCTCTGGTCCAGAAACATCTGTGGTCAGGAATGATTTTAGTTAGCTCGGTGTCCACTTATGGGTGTGGCCAAGTTTCCTGCAGTCCCATAAAGTTTGTTTATAGCCACAAGTCCTGACTCTCAGTATTCTGAGCTGTGATTTACCTCTAATTTATCCCTAAATGTCTTCTAGGAGTCCAGTGAGCAGTGTTGGTAATGCTGCTAGACAATATTGACATCCCAGGGTCTGGCAAATTCTCTGGTTCAGAACCAGTCAGGTCCTGAGGATCCCAGACTAGAGAGGTCCAATTTGTAATTCATTAACTGGGTACAAATTTCCATAGCATTACTTTTTAATTCTCATTTAAGATTAATATATCATTCTTAATAAATTCATATCCAAATTAAATCCTTTAGATCATGACTTACAAGACCCCATCACTCTTCTATTTTTCTATTAATATAATCAAGTCCACTTAAAATAAATTTATTTAAAGACATTTTCCATTCTTCAAACCTCTGCAAATCTCGCAAACCTCTACAAATCTGTTAAAACCAGTTTGCTCTAAATGCAAGAGTCCCCATTATTATCATTGACATTTAATGATTTTCTATTAAATATCAGCTGGAAAGCAGATATTTCAGGCTCCAAGTAAAGCACCTAATGTGAACCAGAGTTCTATTTTAATTAATTACACTGCATAATTTTGTTTTTTAATCTAAATGACTTGTAAAGAAGATAAGGGAAAGGGCAGATTGGAATGATGATTTACCTTTGGAAGCCATAGGAAGGATTTTGCCTTTTGCTCTGGCTTCAATATGTTGCCACAAACAGCCAGCAAGGGTCAAGAGAAAATTTGTGCAGTGCAGGAACAGCATGGATACCACCAAAGGTGGCCCTGTACCACCCTCCCCCCGCACCTCCATTGCTACTGCATGCCCTGCTTCAAGGAGGCAAATGAGAAGCAAGGGGAAGAGAACCCATAGTGCATGATGCTATGGGAAGGATACTGTTGCCACACTGTTTGTTTATTCTGATTTCTTGCTACCAAAAGCCATCAGCATCTACACACTAAACCTAACAATCAGAATTAGATCAAAGTATTACAGCCCATAGGAAACTAAATAATTATTTGACACAGGCAATGAATAGGAGGGAACAAGGTGCATCAGTTCCCAAGGCCCCTGCAATGGTAGGGAATCCATTAACTAAGATATACAGAGATAATCCCAGCAAGTGCAAGGGACCTGCATTCCCTGCTAAAGAAGTAAGCAAAAACCTCAGAGATCACTATCAGTCTAGCTTGGGCGGGGAGTGTGGGGGAGGCGGTGGAGAATTCCTTTCTGGCCCCACATATGACAGTCAGTCAAACTGACCCTGATCAAGAACCACCTAAGCCCCATAGAGAGAATGCTCAGACTCACCTCAGAGCATTGCACCAACCCATCCAGAATCCCATCTTTCGCCATAGCCATCACTACATTTGTGAGATACTATACTTGATCAGGAAAAAAAGTCAATTTAGAATCACAAGTCCAACTATCATTAAAAATCAATATGTTGTTGATTTTCTTGTCACCTCTAATGAGATCATAAACCATGCACTGGACTGTGTAGACCAATAATGGTAACTGGTCATGCATAGCAAAGAAATGGAGAAAGCAGGATCTATCTATATTCTGTTTGTCAACTCACACATGTAAAACTGGTGTCCCAGGTCCTCAAATAATTACATAGTTTAGATCCTGCATACTTTGG
Organism: Pelodiscus sinensis; assembly: GCF_049634645.1. Classification (NCBI taxonomy): domain Eukaryota; kingdom Metazoa; phylum Chordata; order Testudines; family Trionychidae; genus Pelodiscus; species Pelodiscus sinensis. The sequence continues at coordinate 94,214,147 of NC_134713.1, read as the reverse complement.
TGAATGGGTACTTTAGAAAAACTATGAGTAGATAGGGACAGATCTGTCTTAACATATCCAGTAGGATTGTATTGATGAAATTCAATGATGTAATGGTTACAGGCATCATATCTGTTATGTTTCTTATAAGAACAATATGAATCACTTGAAAATGTCTTGCCTTCTTTTCCATCCTTGCTAATTTGCTTGCATTTTTAATTTTCCAAGGCAGATATTTAAAAAGGAGGGGAAAATCACAGAAGGAAGCGATAGAAACTATAATAAAAATTAACACATAAGGGAAGTAATATTCTTTTAAGTCATATCCTGTCTAAGCTCAGCTTCTGTTAATGAGTTCATATGAATGTGAACATGTGCCAGGCTACAAAAAATATTGTTCCTAGAACTTCCACAGGAAGCTCAGCACGCAATACATTCACTGCTACAAAACGTGGTTTGCTCAGAGTTCAGCCAAAATCTAGAGATGTCCCTGATCGTAGCACCAAACAATTCTTACCTAGTTCTTTCTCCCCTACCTTGGATTTATCCAGTGGATAATTATGTTCATCATTAATGGCTCCCTGAGATGATAGGGATCAGAGAGGTTGCAAAAGAGGCTTGCTTGCTCTCCAATAGCATGCTACCATCTGAAAGGCTTCCTTCCAGTCAAGTCAACAGTAAGGAAAAATACCACTGATGATGTGAAGGGAAAAAAGAAACTCACAGCAGGATGAAAATAGATACCTATTACCTTAAAAAATTGAGTTGCTTTTCAAATATTTAATTTTAAAATCACACATTTTGAGATTTTATTATTCACTTTCCAAGGCTGCCCATAATCTGCCTTTGTGTCTCCCAATTTACATGTAAATGACTAAAAGGAGCATGGCACACATTTTTCATGGCTAATGTGCTTCTAATATTAACATACCCTACTTAATAACCTTCTTGTGAGTTATCTTTATTTATTGCTTTTCTGACTCCTGCAAAATATTTAACTCATTTCCATTTTAAACCACCCTTGCATGATTTTCATGTAAAAATGTATGAACAAATCTGAGACAAACTTCTTGATTGAATTTTTATGCTTATTTATAGTCAAAGTTGACAGTGCTCTTTTGTTGCAGGTTTGGTAGATAACTCTGGACTGAGGCTATTTTATACTCCAGATTTACGGAAATATGATGCTGGAGTTATTGAAGCTGGTCTTTGGGTTAGCCTCTTCCATAATATCCCACCGGGCATGCCTGCATTCATGTCAGAAGGTCACTGCACTCTGGAATGTCTGGAAGAAGTATGTGCCTTGTCTAATACTATTAGGTTTCAGTCTCATTCTTAATTTGTGATAGCATTTTTAAATTCTTGGGAAGAATAGCAAATATTGGTTAAAGTCACTTGAGCAAAGACATTTGCCACTTACTAAGCACTATAACTTTGGATCTTTTTGGATATTAGTACCTCCTTTTGGAACAATAGACATTTTAGTATTTTTAAAATTGTTCTCTCAGTGCTAAGACTCTTCTATGACAGTCTTCTTGAGATCTTCTTGAGAGACTCTTCTTGAGATCACAGTATTCAATAGACCGGTATTATGTAATGAAGTATTATATAAAATACTACATTATTTTATACATTTAAAATATAATACTAGATAAAGATTCTATAATATAACATTTTACTCCACAGAGCAAAGACATCATTGTCTAGAAAGCTAACCAAGGAGAACTGTGGACAGAGATTAACTAAGATCTATGCAAAAGCCGAAGTTTCCATATATTTATGTCACAGTCTAAAAAACAGTGTTAGACCAATCAGTCAATGAAGATTGTTAAAATTCATATCCTGAGTATTAAATTGTACAGTCTTGATTGCCTTAAAAGACTTCTAATGTAATTTTGGGGAGAGGATTCTATTCCACTTTATATTATTGAGATAAGGTATGAAATCCATGACTAAGGTACTAAGTAATACTCTCATTGATATTTTGTCCTATTTAGTTTGGGACAGGTTTGAATGTTCAATTAATTTAAGCTAGGTTTGGGTTTAAGGCCAAACTAAAGCTAGGATTTGAGTATGCAGGTGACTATACTAAGATGTTGGTGGTGTTGGTTGTTGTAGCAAAATTTCAGCCTAAAATCTAAAAGATCATCTGTTCTTGTGAGGTTCTGGGGTACAAGGCCATGTGTGAAACAAATCTGGAAAACATGTGCTTTCCAGCTTTGAATCTAACTATAAATCAGAACCACAGGGTAAGGTTGAATCTGGATTTGAAACATGCACACCACTTGGAATGTGAGGATGCAATTTCACCTGTAGTTGGGCAGAAGACTATCTTAAGTAGTAAATCCAAACTTTCATCTTAAAAGTTTGCATGTGCTTTCTAGTAATGTAGTAACTTTATGCTCAATTACACTGAAAATCATTTGTCACAATAAAAGATACACTCATATGCAGCAGCAGCTTGTAGCCATGAAATGTACTTACCATTTTAAAAACTGTATTTTTAAAGGTCAGATTCTATTGGCTGTGTTCAGGGTATGTAGCATGCCAATTAATTTTAATGAGAGCTATATGTGCATACCAAAGCATAATAAATAGCTCTAAAATAATTGTTTTTATTATACAATGGCAATTCCATTTTCTATTGGTTTTTTAGGTTTGCTTTTTCTGTATATTGCATACTGCTTTTATTACTGTAAACTGAAGAAGCCTAAAGTTCATTTATATTCAACTACAGTATTTACTTTTTGTGATGCACTGATTTCCCTCTTGTCAGGCCTTGGATGCTGAGAGGCCAAGTGGGATTCAAGTGTTTGCTGTTCTTCTTCATGCCCATCTTGCTGGCAGAGCCATCAGGATGCGTCACTTCCGCAAGAGTGAAGAACTGAAGCTGCTTGCTTATGATGATGAGTTTGACTTCAATTTCCAGGAGTTTCAGTACTTACAGGAAGAAAGAACCATCTTGCCTGTATGAATCTCTTACATTTCCCTCTCACCATAATTTGGGAGCCACAGTGATTAATATTTTGTTCATAGGACTAATTTTGTATTTGGTTTCCACAAACACTTGAGCAAATGGGTTTTACTATCACAAAAGTTTGTGAAAAGCAAATTTTAAACTCCCACGTGTGAGTGCTTGTATGATTTTTTTTTTTTTTTTTTTTTTTTTTTTTGTACATTCATACAATCAGAAAAAAGAAACAATGCCATCTGGCTTTTCTGACCAATTGTAACTAACACAGCACCTCTTGAATATCAAGTGTTTGCAAAGAGCTATTTATGATCAACCTTACACACAGGAAACCAGTCAACTAAGTCTTTCCTTTCTTTTAAAATTTTTATTTGTTGCTAACGGGGAAAAACTTCATTACTTCATCATGCTGTGCATTGACCTTCGTTGAGTAACTGAATCTCCTTGGGGCAAGAAATCATAATGTCTTATTTTCACTCTGAGGCACTTAGTGCACTCTTGAGCACTGTAAAATAAATAATAATATAATGCACAATTTAAAAAAATACAAAAATCATTAACACTTTTAAAATAACAAATTCAATAAAATCATCATGTATTTGCAGGATCTTTCGAAAAAACACCCTGTTTTTGAAAGAACCACGTCTAGAATGCGGTTTTACTTTCGAAATGGTGCTTGTTCAAAAGAGAGCCATTACGTGATTATGCAAATACCTACTTCATTTGCACTTTCAAAGTGCTTCATTTACATCCCTCTGCTGACAGGGGTGTAGTCTAGACGTAGCCTAGCTGAGGCCACATCAGTGCCAAATAGAGCAGGACAATAACCTTTGTTATTGCCAACATTCCTGATAATACATCTCAGAATGACAATAGCTTGTTTGGCAGCTTGTTGAAGTAAGAAGTCCTCCAGCTTGACAATAAATGTATTTATTTCAAAATAAATGCCTGCTGTGTAGACACGGACTAAGTTATTTTGAAATAACACTAGTTATTTTGAAATAATGTTGCTGTGTAGATGTACCCTATGAAGAAGTTCTTTCAATACGTTAGGAGGAAGAGAAAGATGAAGGGAAGGTAGATCTACTTATAGTAGGGAAGGAGCAGTAATAATGAATGGTATCAAGAAAGCTGAGGAATTAAATTCCTATTTTGATTCAGTCTTCACTAAAATGTTAGTTCAGTAATTTTATCTCGGTCACATTTTCCTAGTCTGCTTATAAAAATCTCATGTGAGACTGTATCAAAAGCCTTAGTAAAATCTAGATATATCACAGTACCTATTTCCTACCATTGGCTATTCAGCGAATAACCCTGTCAAAGAAAGAAATTGGGTTGGTTTGGCGTGAATTGCTTTTGACAAATCCCTGCTGGTTATTCTTGATAACTTCTTATCCTCTAGGTATGTACTAATCAATTGTTTAGTAATTTATTCCAGCATCTTTCAAGGTATCAAAATTAGGGTGAGGTTGTTGGGGGTTTTTTAAGTTAGGTACTATATTTGCCCTCCTCCAGTCTTCTGGGACATCAGACATCTTCCTCAGCTTTCTTGATGCCATCCATTATTATCGCTCCTTCCCTACTACGATTAGATCTACCTTCCCTTCATCTTTCTCTTCCTCCTAATGTATTGAAAGAACTTCTTCATAGGGTACATCTACACAGCAACATTTTTATTTCAAAATAACTTAGTCTGCATCTACAGGCATTTATTTTGAAATGTTGAAATACTGTCAAGCTGCAGGACTTCTTACTCCAACTCATGTAACCCTCATTGTACAAGGAGTAAGGGAAGTCAGATGAAGTGTGCTGTATTTTGAAATAAGTGCTCTGTAGATGCTCACAATTTCAAAATAAGCTATTTCAAAATAAGCTACACAGTTGATGTAGCTCAATTTGCGTAGCTTATTTCAAGTTAAACCCTGCTGTGTAGACACACCTGATTCCTGTCTTTTATTTCCTTTGCAAGGTGTATAACTAATTTTGTGCCTTAGCTTTTCTGATTTTGTTCCTACATGCTTATGCTATACTTTTGTACTCTTTCTTAAGAATTTGTCCATCTTTCCACTTTTTATAATATTTTTTTTGTTTTCAGGTCATTAATGAGATCCTCATAAAGCCATACTGACCTCTTACTATTCTTCCTATCTCTTCTTACCAGATGGCTTGCAGTTGTGTTTTTAATATTGTCTCTTTGAGAAACTGACAATTTACCTGCACTGCTTTTTCCCTTACATTTTCTTCTCATGAAACTTTATCTACCAGATCTCTTAGTTTGTCTAATTGTTTGAAGTCAGTTCTCTTTGTTCTGCAGCTCTCCCTCTTTCCTTTCCTTAGCACGATGACATTTATCATTTCCTGATTACTGTCACCCACCTTGCCTTCCACTTTCTGGCTTGCTACCAATTCTTCCTTATTGGTCAGAATCAAGTCTAAAATGGCTGTTCTCCTTATTGCTTTCTCTATTCTGTGGAATAAAAAGTTCTCCCCAATACAGTCTAAGAATGTATTGGGAATACTGTACTGTGTTTTTGCCTAATTACTTTTTCAGCAGATGTCTGGGTAGTTTAAGTCCCCATTACTACCAGGTCTTGTGTTCTGGACATTTTCGTTGTTTGTTCTAAATACCTCATCCACCACCTTCCTGATTTGTTGACCTATATCAGATCCCTACCATGATATCACCCCTGTTTTTTACCCCTTAACTCCGAGACGCTCTACCTCCGTGGTCACCAACCAGTAGATCGTGAGCTACCAGTAGATCTCAGGAGCTCTAAGAGTAGCTCTTGAGCCCTCTCTGAACTGTGCACCTGCGCAGTACATTTACATTAGATTTCCTTATTTGAGGAGCAGCTACTCACTGAGCAACAACACAGGTGAGTAGCTGCGAGGAATGGTGGGAGCTGGGAGGTCGGGAGGGCTGAAACACCACAGCCAGCTGACTGTGGCTTTCACAGCTGGGCTAGGCGCAACCTCCTTGGGCTGAGCGCAGGGCAGCCGGGCTGGAGGGAAGAGAAGCAGCTGCCTGGCCAGCTGGCCATGTCGCTCAGCCAGGGTGCACCACACTCCATGTGGGCTGGCGCAGAGGAGAAGCTGCCTGGCCAGCTGGCTGTGGTGTTCAGCCCAGAGTAGGCTGAACTGTGGTCCAGCTGATTGGGCGGCTTCCCCTCTGCGCCTGCCCACGCGGAGCTTGGTGGCACCCTGGCTGAGCACCATGGCCAGCTGGCCAGGCAGCCGCTTTTCTTTGCTCCAGCCCGGCTGCCCTGCGGTCAGTCCGGAGGGAGCGCGGGTCGGAAGCTTCCCTCCATAGCTGGTGTAGGGAATTCCCTGCCCCCAACCTTGTTCCCTCTCCTCTGCCCCAAACTTGTCCCCCGCCCTCCTGGCTCCCCGTTGCCCCCCCCCCCCCCCGACCCCGCAGCAGAAACCTGCCCCCTCCCCTGCAGAAACTTGTCCCCCCAGCACCCTGCCCCCCCTGCAGAAACCAGTTCCTTCTGCCACCCTGTCTCCTACTACAGAAACTTGTCCCCCCTCAGCACCCTGTCCCCTGCTGCAGAAACCTGTCCTGGCACCCTGCCCCCTCTCCTCTGCCCCCACTGGCACCCTCTTCCCTGCTCCAGAATCCACTAGCACTCCTCCCCAGTACTGTGTCCCCTGCTCCCAAATGACTTTTCTATGGGTCAGTGACCCCTGACTCAAGGCAGGTTCCCTGCCATTCTCATAAATAAAGACAATGCAGAAACTTTTTGTGTTTAACATAGTATTCTATTTAAAAATGAAGCCTGGCCAACAAACCCCCATTGGGGCCAAGCCCCCATCTGGCCACAACCACTCCTGCACTCCCCCCTCCCCAGACCCTAGATCTGAGCCTATCAAACACTGGAACCTCATGCCCTCAGCCCCTCACATACCCCAACCCAAATTCCTGCACCCTCACATCCGCAAGCCTGTGGCTTGCTTAGTATCCCAACACTGCCCAGCCTGGAGCCCCCTCCCCGAGTCAGTGTCCCCTTCTCCACCTCCTCCTGCATCCAGATTTCCTCCCAGAGCTTGCACCTCTCACCCCTTCCCACACCCAAATCCCTCATTCCCACCCCAGAGCCTACACATTCTGTCTCAACACAGCAAGGGTCCAGATAGACTGCAGGAGTTTTTCAGGATTCTGGAGATATCCCAGATAAACTCTTCTGCATCCAAAAAGGTGGCTTCCAAAAGAAGGGGTTTTTTTCTGACATTTGGTCCAGTGTAGATAGGCCAAATGTTGGAAAAACCTCTTCCTACAGAAGAATAAAAAAAATAAAATAAGCAGCAGTATAAGGATTGGGGATAGCAAGTGATGGAGAGGAGAAGAATAGAGAGAGCAGGGCTTCAAGGAAGGGGTGGGGCTTCAAGGAAGGGGCGGGGCAGTAGATCTTGGCTTGTTCTGTCATTTAAAAAGTGATCTTGGGTGTAAAAAGTTTGGAGACCACTGCTCTACCTGGTCTGCCTCCCACCTCCCTCTGGACCTAAGAACATGCATGTGTGTGTGTCTGTGTTTCTCTCTCTCTCTCTCTGTGTATGTATACACACACACCTATAGCTATATCTTCAAGTCAGAATATAATTAAGATAATGATTGCTCCTAGAACCAGTGAGTCTACTTTATTCATTTCACAGCTATTTATAGGATTTAATTACAAGGCTATAAAGGTGTACACACTATCAGAACAACATAGAAAAAGGAAAATTCAGAACTTCTGGTAGGTAATCTAACCATTTCAAGGGAGATTAAATCAGAAGATAAGGGCCAAATAACTCAGCTATCCTTATGCAAATAAGTGTAAAAATCCACAGAATTGATATGCTCTGAAATTACCCCCAAAGTATCATATTTCTATTTCTGTCTCGTTCTCTACTTCCACTTATAGGGAAAGTTGTGAGCTTTTTGTTAATGTTGTTGTTTAAATCATTAAGGAGAAAATAGGAATTTTCTAAACCCTACCCAGCCTGTTCAGTTTCCCCCCTGAAGAGGGAGTAGTCGGTTATTTGTGGCTAACAAAATACACCTTTTTTATGTGGTAAGCCTAGTCCCTGTGGCATTGCATTCTTCAGATCTTTCAGTCACAAATTATGACTAATTCGCAAAGGGCAGTGGCTGCAGCCACTCTGGCACCATCTCTCTTAAGGCGTAAAAATTATTTCTCAGAAAAAGTAGGCTTTTGTCTTTTTGGTAATCATAAACAACTCAGTCAATAAATAAACAAGCACGTGTAAGAGCCCTTGACTCCACTAATTAAAGGTCAAACAGGAATTGCCCACAACACTAATACAAATGTGTTCAGTCAGTACTTCTGCATCTCTCAGAAATCCAGTGTTATAATTTCTGATCCATATTGTTTTACATAGGTGCATGTAGACTGTATTTGATTTGGAACAGAAGATTAGTTTATCTGTGAGCTATTGCTTATTATTTAAAAAACACTGTAGAACAATTTAATTGCCATAAAAGGGAATAATTAATTCAATATATTAAAAACAGAAAATGTGCAACCGTCTACAAATAAATTTGTCAATCCATTTCAGTCATGACTCACCACACTTCCTACCATATCAAGTTTGAGGATCTCTTGAGGATAGACTGCCAAGCATCGCAAATATTATGGTGCTTTTATTATGTGGAAATCTTTTCCTTATTCACATGGGTAGTTTCATTTAAACTGAGAGGATTACCCCAAGCAAAATATCTGTACTCATAGGTTGTAAGGATTTTGGATGCCAGAAACAGATTTTCATATATGTTAGGGTCTTGAGTCAGATTGGAGCTTTTGAGTGCTACTGCTGTACAGAAAATGGACTAGGTTTTTAGCTGGTGTAAATTGACATGCATTCATTTAAGTCAATGGAGCTACACTAATTTACCCTTACTGGGAATAATGAATAATGAATTAACTAAACCATCAAAGTTTTAGTCTGGGCTAATGTACTCATCCTCTGTTCCTTCTAAGATTCAAATCATTGGACTCCAGTGTTTTGATCATTATTTGTTAAACATTTGCAATAGTAAATCATCACCTGAACCAAATGTTGTTAAACTTCAGAACTGTGAATTTCTTATATTTTGTGTTTCAGGGGGATAATTTAATCACAGAATGTCGCTACAACACTACAAATCGAACACGTATGACATGGGTAAGGAAGCATTCAAATGAGTTGACACTGAAGGCATATATCTTTGAAATAAATACATAAATGATATACTCTTATTTGGAAGGGAAAAAATGATATTGCAAAGAGTAAAGCATTATTAGGTGAAAGCACCAAAGCTGCTTATGGATTTATGTAGAGATTAATATATGTCATTATCTAATTGTAATTGTATAGCATGCAAGTAAGGCATCAGGCTTCCCTTTTGAAGTTTGATTTCTTATGTGACAATGCTTATTCTGGCTCTCTTTTATTCCTCATTAACATAAAAACATTGTTGCCTATACTAAATCTATCCCCAGGAAAAACTTCCATATTTCAACACAGTTGGATGATATTTACATGCATTTGTCTCCTTCACATAATATAAAAGTATGAAGTTTGGGGGATTGACATACTGTATTACTAGGTTGAGCAGTAAATGTAGAATCAAAATATGTGATCCTATCTAACAAATCTGTTTAGTGCTTGAAAACTTGTGTGCTCATAACTGTGCTTAATTAAAGTGAGTCAAATTCTGGAATCCTTACTTAGTTTGTCCTCAGACAAAAAAACCATTGATTTCATCTGAATGATTTCCCCTAATTAAGAGACCAAATAAGGACTGCAAAACCAGAGTCTGACTCATAGTAATTAGACAATTAAATGTGTGTCATGCCCCTCTTGTGCTTTATGAAAACTGGCTTATGAATGTGAACATATAGCTCGAGGACACTTTAGAAAAATAACTCATGCAACATATTGATTTTAAAGTTATAGTCTGCTGGATGTATATATCCTATTTTTGTGTATGTATCATTCTTTTATTTATGTGAAGTTAGAAATATGAAGCATGAATCTGGTTTTAATTCTAAATGTGCTAATGAAGTCCATTAGGGATAATTTAGGATCTTAATGATTCGGTACTTAAGCCTAAAGCCTATGTAAGCCCAAATGGAGGTTGGTCTGAGAAAGACATGTGGCCAGGCCACCTGATGCTGAAATCCATTTTGGATCTTGTACTTTTGCACTCGAGGTGAGAAAAGTTTGCACTGAGCACAAAGAATTCCCACCTTGGGCAAAAGGAACATGAGCGGGGAGAACTGAACAATAGGGGAGTTGCCAGACGCTGGAAGATGCCCCCCCCCTTACAGCCTAAGACACCCTCTGGAAACATCTAAGCTCTTGTCCCTGCTGTTTGTTGCCACAAAACTACATTTTGTCAATAAAACAGCGAGAGCATTTACAGTGTGGATTCTGCCGTCTGTTTTGTCCAGAGAACTGGCTTCTCACAATGCCTACCCTTAATGGCTGTGCTCAGTGTTTTGTGATCTCTGCTGTCCTGCTGGGATGTGACCCTCCCCTTTCAAAGCTCTGGAAAGTATGTGACAGCTGAGTGAGGAATGCTCCTATCTGTTCTATTCTGCTAGGAACACAGCAGCAGGCAGACTGCTACTGTGGCAGGAGGAGTGCCGAGATGGCTGTGCTGCTTTGACATTCCTCAGCACACAGAGCTTATAGAGCAGCTCTGCCTTCCCACAACACTGCACTGTGGGATATTCACTCACATTCCTTCGCTTTATCTGTCAACAGAGTGCTTCCTCTTTGTAAAATTTTACACAGAATAAGATGGATTTGTCTGGGGTTTTGGTCCTTTTTTGATGGCTGGTTTCCTGGGTGCAGGGTCTTCATAACTGAGCCCTCCCATGATGAGCTGGTTCAGTGACTGTGTTGCTCTACAGGGGAGGGGGAACTCCAACTGTGCTTTGGCTGGGAGAGACTCTAGAGTTTCTGGCCAAGCAGGACAGTGTTGTGGGGCACCCCAGAGGACTGGATGGCAAGCATCAGTGGCATGATCAGCACATCAGAGGACAACCCCAAGAGGATTTCTGTGATCTAACTCCTCATAGTATGTATCTATGTTTAGGCACTACATAATTTTTATATTTTGATTCTGTGTTTACTCTTCAACCTAGTAATAAAGTATCATCCTAGTGCATCCTGGCTCATACTGTTTTAGGAAGTAGCCTGTCAGCTCCTATCTTTTACAGTGTCCACATTTGCATTCTCATTTCAGCAGTATGAAGTAGGTGTTCTCCCTCATTGCCTAGAATTCCGATCCATACATAGTTCATGGCTGGCTTAATCATGATCTCTTGTACACATTGCTTTTAGTCTATGTGCAGGGGTCGGCATCATTCAGTTGCATAAGTGACACTTGAGAAAATTACCATGCTTAATGATAGACTTAGGGAAGGAGTTATGTCATTCAATCTTTCAAAATATTACCATGGACCTCAAAATTTTTCCCACAGACACTTGGTAGATTTGGTCATTGTCCAAGTGCTGTACTAGAACTATAGTTCCACTGGCTTGGCATTTTGGTGAGCAAAACAAGTCTGACTTACATGCCAATGAGTTAGTACTGTAAATGTCTCAGTTGGAGCACAGTCTGGTCCCATTGCCCTCCCATATTTCATCATCCTTAGTGCTAGTGAGTCTCCTCCATGATTACATGTCAGGTGAGGTTGATGCTTCAGTGTATTGTCTTCAACGGTTTCTTCACATTCTCTTCATTTCCCATAAAACTGCTGCCAATGTCTAATGATTTCCCCGTCTTCCAGTAGAAGTGGTGTACAATAGGAAAGGCAAGTCATGGACAGGTATTAAAATAGAGTTACTCTTGAATCAACCTCATTGCCAACTGCTTCTTCCTGCTGTAACCGAGACCATAGTACCCCAGTGTGAATTTACTCCATCTTCCTTTTACTCACTTTGGAAAATAGTGTCAAAATAAGGGTTCATGAAAGAGTATGAAGGTGTAAAATAGCAGGAAGGTTATTCTGACTTCACTGTCTGTAACAAACTGGTATCTGCTTTTGCTAACATTTATTTTTATATCTGATAATAATGTTAAGTGGGCTTTTAATACATTTTGTTATGAAGAAATTACTGATTTTTGTTCCTTGATAACTGAATATGCAGAATAACCTTGCCATACTGGTCAATATTTTTTCATATACAGTTCACTAGCTCACATATTAATTATCATCACTGTCTTTATATGAGAAATCATACACTTATATTGCTAAAACGTCTTCATCTACAGGGTGGTCTGAGTACCAGAAATGAAATGTGCCTGTCTTACCTACTGTACTACCCAAGGATCAATCTTACCCGATGTGCAAGTATTCCAGACATAATGGAGCAACTCCATTTTATTGGAGTGAAGGAAATATATAGACCAGTCAGGTAAGCAGAGGAAATATAAGTGAGTGTGCACCTAGTATTTATTCATTCATTCATTCAGATCTGTGAGATCATTGCATAGTTACACCATATGATTATCTGAACCCCTTGTAATAACATAGTATGTTGCCTCAACTAATATCACTGGCATGACTTGAATTAAACACAAGAAATGCTACTAATTGTTTCCAGCATCTGATATCTCATAATTGTTGCACTTTTAAGATATGCTTAGAGTAGAAAAAATGGCACATTGCTGACCATGCTTGTCAGTCATGAGGCACCTCCTTCACTGGTATTGAAAAAAGGTTTGATGGGTAGTGTAGACAGAGCAACATCATTTTCAGTGTCATTACAACAAAAGTCTGAAGGAACCATGCTGCACTTAATTCTATGGTAAAATGAGTTACTACTAGCAGGTAAAATGTTTTCAACACTAGTTCCTGAGAAGCTGTTGAAGGTCACCTTTTGCTAATAAATGTTTAAAAAAAAAAAAAAAAAAAAAAAAAAAGGTTGTTATAGTGTTCATGGACCCTAATGTTAGGCATTGGGAACCTAATTAATCTCTGATTAAATTAAAAGTCAGTTGACCTGAAGTCAGTTGAATTACACTGAATTAGGCCCTAGAACTGCTGCTTGCATTCAAAAGCTAAAAATAATTTGGAAATAATGATCAAAAAAGGGTGATAGGACAGGAGCATGGTGAGAGCAAGGGATTAAATAGAGATGGAAGGAGCTGTGGAGGGAAGGTAGAGACTCAGGAGAGAAGGACAATTGCAAGTAGCAAGAGGAAGTACAGGGGAAGCAGTAATGAAAAGGCTAGAAAAGAGATCAGAGGTAGCAGGAAGAGAATGAAACAAGACAGCAAATGAAAGGGGTAGAAACAGTAACAAAAAAAATTATTCCAGTAGAAAAAGTGCCTCTTGTAAGACATAGCCAAGAGGACTGTCTCTAAAGCCATGTCTCCACTTGCCATGCCAGAGATCGATCTTTTGCTATCATTTGCTCCCGTTGACTTCCCACTGGGGAGATGGCACCAAGCTCAGCTTAAAGTACGTAGACTCCAGCTACATTATTTATATAGCTGAGTTGCGTGCCTTAAGCCGATCTTCTGGGTCTAGAATAGACCTGGCCTAAAACAGCCCACTCGCATATTAGGAAGTTTAGGCGCAAGAGGAGGAAACAAATCAAGTGATGTATGATACAATATTCCAAGACTCTTGGCTTTTGTCATTGGTGTGCATTGTTTCTCTTCAAACCATTTCTGAAATGAAACTTGTGTGGGTGTGTGCTGAATATATTGTGCCTTGATTTATGAAAATGTACACTTAGGGTACGTCTACACAAGCCACCTGTTATTTTGAAATATTTTTCGAAATAATGGATATGCTATTTCAACCATCCTGGTAAACCTCATTGCACGTGGGATAAGGGATGGCTTGAAATAGCATGTTATTTCAAAATTTGGTGCATTGTAGACTCACCAAATTTCAAATAAGCTATTTTGAAATAGTTTCGAAATAAGAGGCACAATTTGCGTAGCTCAAATTGTGTATCTTATTTTGAGGTTAGGCTGCTGTTTTGATGCACCCTTTGTGTTGTGAAACAAAAGTATTTGTAGGTAAAAAAAGAAAAGTTTTTAGTAACGTTTTCCCTAAGCAACGCTTTGTTACTGTTATGTACACCACTACACTCCAGCTAACTAAGGGTGCATCTGCACAGCACCCTAAACTAGAAATAAGATATGCAATTTGTGCTACACAAATTGCATATCTTATTTCAAATCTATTTCAAAATTGCTTATTTTGAAATTTGGTGCATCTACACAGCGCCAAATTTTGAAATAACAAGCTGTTTTGAGCCATCCCTTATCCCTCGTGCAATGAGGTTTACCAGGATGGTGAAATAGTGCGCTGTTATTTAAAAAAATATTTGAAAATGCACACTTAGGGTACAGCAACACTGCCTGGCTATTTTGGGATACCAGGAATATCCTGAAATAGCTTCCCCACACTTACAAAAGCTGCCCGTTATTTCAAAATAACAGGCAGCTTGTGCAGACACAGGGTAACTATTTCAGGATACCTCCAGTATCCCGGAATAGTTGTGCAAGGTAGATGTACCCTATGGGAACAACTAAATGCCCCTTTGTTCAGTGACAGTGGAAACAATGGAAAATTATCACTAGACTACACTGCATGCAAAACTGGGCAGTGACTGAACCATGCAGCTCAGAATTTCCTAGATGTCTGTTAACAAATGTAGAGACATAGAATTAAGTTGTTAGAACTGTGTGATTTTAGTGTGGGATGAGAAGCAGCAGAAACTTCAGAAAAGTAGCTAAAAGCTGAGGAGACAGGGAGAACAATTACTGTAATCATAGCTCTGAGAAAAAGGCTAGAAAGTTTTTTGGGTAGAGTGTTGGCTGAAAAGAACTTGTAACAGTGAGCATAGAAACTATTTCCTGATGTTTGATTCCTGTTCTGTTCAGGGGTCCAGGCCTCTACATATATTCTTTGTAAATAAACAAGGTTTTAACTAAGGATGTTAAGAGGCCGTTAATTGGCTAATTGTGTACACAATTAGTTGATAAAGGGAAGTGCTCATTCCCCGCTCATGCTGGGTCCAGGAGCTACCCCACTGCTACTCTGCAGTTTAAGTGTAGTAGGAGGCAAGTGTGCAGTCAGCCCGGCTCCTTTTACATTTAAACTGCAGAGCTGCAATGAGGGTAGGTTCCAGATCTGGCGCAAGCTGGGACTAAGCAAGCCCAGCTCAGTCCCAGCTCGCACTGGCTCCGGGACCACTGCGGCTCTGCACTTTAAACATGGTAAGAGCTGGGTCGGCTCTTACAACGTTTAACATGCAGAGTCACAGCGGGGCTAGCTCCTGGACTCTGCTGGGCTTGCCCCTTTACTAAGCACTGCTGAGGAATACTGTATCCAATTCTGGGCGAGGGGAGGGACAAACTGGAAAGAGTCCAGCGGAGAGTAGAAAAATGATAAAAGGTTAGAAAACCTGATCTGTGAGGCAAGGTTAAAAAAAAACTGGGCATGTTTAGACTTGAGAAAAGAAGAGAGGGGTTTGGGGAACTGAGAACAGTCTTCAGATATGTCAAAAGCTATTATAAAAAGCATGGTGAATAGTTGATCTCTCTGTGCACTGAAGGTAGGTCAAGAAGTAATGGGCTTAATTTGCAGCATGGGAGATTTAGGCTAGATTTAAAAAAAAACATTTTTCTGACTGTATGGTTAGATAAGCTTTCAAATAGGTTTCCAATGGAGGCTGTGAAAATAGTATGGATAAATACCTGTCAGAGATGGTCTAGGTTTACTTGATCCTGCCTCAGTTCAGGGGGACTGGACTTGACCTCTTGAGGTCCTTGCCATCCCTACAATTCTATGATGTTATGATTTCAGCAAGTGTGTGATGTGAAGAGTAAAAAGTAAGTGTGTGTGTGTGTGTGTGTGTGTGTGTGTGTGTGTGTGTGTGTGTGTGTGTGTGTGTGTGTGTGTGTGTGTGTGTGTGATGACATTGCTGAAAGAGGGGAGAGCTAAGGTTGCATAGGGAAACCTAGTTGAGTGTTTTCTGGTTTTCAAATCTTTTGCAGGGGGAAGATATCCCAGATAGCAACCATATTTCTGTGCTAAGAGAGTTTTCTACCGTTAGAAATAAATTGAGTTTGTCTTTGTGAGAAGGGGATTGTATATACCTTTGTTTATGAATGTTAATGACTTAATGAGGGATTTTTCTTTTGTTCAGAACATGGCCTTTCATTATCAAAAGTCCAAAACAATATAAAAATCTCTCTTTCATGGATGCGATGAACAAGTTTAAATGGTCCAGATCAGAGGGTCTCTCCTACAATGAGCTTGTTCTGAGACTGCCAGTGAATGTGAGATGCTCAAAAACTGACAGTGCAGAATGGTCGGTAAGTTTATTCTTGCATTAGCTGTCCAAGGGCTATTGAAGAAGTAACAATACTATGAATATAATGGGATTTTTTTTTGAGGGACTCAAATGGGAGTTATTGTTCTTGAATTGATGGAAAACAAGTAGTTGATTATATGTCTTTCCTTCGCTTCTCATGGCTGTTAGAAAATCAGTTGGAAAAAGGTTGGAAAAAGTTGATACATATTATTGATATTTTCCTCTGATGTGAGCACTGACAGGGTAAATCTGTAAAATTAGGACTCCACCTAACACATGGGATTGGTAATAGAGTGAGGAGCTTTTCATCACCTTTGGGTCAAAGGTCATGGAGACTACATCTCTGACCATAGGAGTTGATCTAGTTCAGGGGTGGACTGGCCAGGCGGGATACCGGGAATTTCCCAGTGGGCCATCAACCGAAGTGCCGTGTGACGGGGTGATATGGCCCCACACTCGTGGCCAGACCAGTGTGGACATGAAGCTGCGGCAGCAAGAAGTGTTGGATGCACTGGAGCAAGCGGTGTCCACCGCGGCTGGGAGTAAAGGGGTCAGGGCGGGCATGCTGGAACTCCCGAACACTGCCACAGGGGGCGGGCCGGACATGGGGAAACGTCTGGATGCCACGTTAAGGGGTGGGGCAGGGTGTGATGCAACGCTTGGACGCCACTGCAAGGAGCGGGGCGAAGAGAAAGTGGGCCCTTCAAAAGAGGCTCACTGTGCCAGTGCGCAGTGGGAGGAGGGAAGGAGGAAGGTGAACAGGAGAGGAGTGAGCCAGGAACCAGGTATTCGGGGAGGGGCTGAGAGGAAGACCTGGCAGTAAGACGCCAGGAGGGGGAAATGGAGGGAAAGGAAGTAGCCCAGATTGGGGCCGGGAACAGAGGCCTGCAGACTGGCGAGTTGAGGGCTACAGCCCCGCCAGTCAGGACAGAGACAAAGGGTCCCTGTAGCCTTAGGGTCCTGGGCTGAGGCTTGGAGAGAGGGAGGGCCCGAGCCTCCCTTTCCCACCGAGGACTCCCTCCCCATTGAAACCAGATTCCCCATCACAGTTGGCACAAGTGGCCGTTAATGCCAGGGGTATCCAGAAGCCCGAAAGAGGGGTCCCATCCCTGCCGGTCTGACCGGATCGGGACCCCGGAGGGAGGGCGAGAGTAAAGAGGTAGTCCGGAAGACGTCCCAGGCAAGGGCTTGGGGACCTGTGACCCCCTTACAGGCTGGCTGGTGGCTGCTGGAGGAGGAGGCGGATAAACATGGCAAGCCGCTCCTGGGGCTGGGAAAGGGGGAGGAGCATGCAAGGGTGATGTCATGGGGAGGGCTATTCTCAACCCATTTCCTGGGCCTATTGTGATTGCCAGTTTGCTCCTGGTCTAGTTCACTGACCAGGTGCATTGGTAGGCCAAGGAAAGGAAATTCATGTTTGCCAATTGCCATATTTCGCCTGTGTCTGGTTTTAGGATTTCATCCTCCAAGGATGTTTCTCTCTGAGCACTAAATTCACTTTGAAATGTAAAGTAAAAAGTAATCCTCCACTGAGTTAACAGCAGCTCTTAATGTCCTACCACCTTTTATCAGTCCCTCTGTGAGAAAAGGAATAGCATAGCTGCTGACCATGCATTGACAAAGCACTATTTGAACACCCAGTGTATCATCAGGGGAGGAAATACTGTAATGCATAGCTCACTCCATTGTAAACAGCTTCAGGGATCAATTATCCTCTATCTGAACTCTGCTGAGCATGAAAGAAAAGGCATCATGGAGCCAGTTGTGGCTATTTGATTCTGGGCTGTCCCGTCTGGCCATGAGTTAAAGCAGCCCAGATGCAATTGTTTGGTTGATAATATGATCTGTAGGCACACAGATGCCAGTGGTGGAGTGGCAAAGCAGTGTTTCTTACCCCATCCTTGAATAGCAATGAGTTCCACTGGTTAACTGTGCAGTATGTAAAAAAGTACTTCCTCTTGTTTGTATTAAACCTGCTGCATATTAATTTCATTGACCTCTGGTTTTTTATATAGTGGGAAAATGTAAATAACTTCTCTGTTCACTTTTTCCACACCATTCTCCTTCTACGATATCCCCCTTAGTCGTCTCTTTTCTAATTTTTGTTAGTCTCTCTCCTCATATGAAGAGCCCTTATTTTTTTAGTCTCTTCTCATATGAAATCCATTCCATACCCTTGATCATAGAAATGTAGGACTGCAAGGCTACATCTACACTACACAGTTATTTCGGAATAAGCTAGTCCAGAATAGTTATTCCAAAATAGTTTATTTCGAAATAGAACATCTACACTGCAGAGAAGCCTCAAAATTAGTCTGAGACAGGCTTCCTTAATGTAGATGTGCTATCTTGATTTAGAGCCCCAGGAGGAATAACTTAGAATGGCTCTGTTGAGGGGTTATTTCAAAATAGAAGAAGTAGAGCATCTACACACACCTTGTTTCGCAATAGCTATTTCAGAATAGGCGTTATTCATCACAGAATAAGGTTTACAGAAGTTGGAATAATTTTGAAATAATTCCACGAGGCATACAGATAGTGCGGAATGGCTTGCTAGTTCGAACTATCTAGCCCGTGCTGCGTGTAGCCGCGCGGCACGGGGTTCGAACAAGCCGGCATTTAAAAATGGCGCCGGCTGGCTTATGCAAATGAAGCCCGGGAAATTCAAATCCCGGGCTTCATTTGCAAGTGCGGTATGCCTACATTACCCCGCTAGTTCGAACTAGCGGGGTAGTGTAGACATACCCTTATTTATCTCCAATATATTCATGTTTGTTTTCCATTCAAATTGTTGTTTATCTTAATGTGGAGCCTACTACAAGAAACACAACAATCAGAGTGCACACCATTCCCCACTCTCATGTCAAAACGGGCAAATGGGGATTGTGGGAGTTGCATCACAATGGCATTGAGGTCACAAGGAGTACTCTCTGAAGATTATTTTCCATCATCATTATTGTGAGCAGCAGTCCCCTCCATTCCACTCTTTGAGGGTGGATGTGCAGAGGACACTGCAAGCGTGGACAGCATGAAACCTGCTGCTTCTGAAGAACCGTGAGCCAGGCACTTAAACCCCAGTTATAAGTGCTGCTACTAATCCACAAAGCCCACACTCAGATGCCCCCTAACTCTACAGGTGCCTAAACTCACTTTGTGTCTAAAATGTTTGCTGTGAAAGTTCCCTCAGTACCTCACTTTCTGCCTCTGGGTAGGCACAGCTGCCTCACTCAAGGTGTGTAGATTGTCCATCAGAGCCCCAGTGTAATCCATGAATCAGTGAAAGATAGACATCCTTCTGCCTGTTGGGCCCAATCCAGTAGGCATGCTCAGAGGCTATCTAGTGCCTTCCAAATAGGTGGTATGTGGAGGGAGGAGTACAGGAGGGGTTTTGGTAAAAGAGGCCCTTTCTCATCAGAGGGAGATGCCCAATTCAAGTGCTCCCTCTGCCCCATGAGAAAGGATTTAAACTGGAATCTCTCACCTCTCAGTGTATGTTTACACTACAGAGTGTTTTTTCAGGAAAACGGCCATTTTTCCAAAAAAAGTCAGTTACGTCCACTCTGCAGTTGCATTCTTTAGAAAGAAAATTGAAAGAACAAAGGGGTTTTTCCGGCATTGGTAATTCTCTTTCTACGAGGAAGAAGCCTTTTTCCAAAAGAGCTCTTTCGGAAAAAGGTGTGTGGGGATGGGGAAGAGAGAGTTCTTTTGGAAGAAGAGGAAAGAGGAAAAAGCACAGGTGCCCTGGTGGCTACTCAGTCCATAGTAATCATAGTTTAAATGCGAGAGAGTCCATTCAGTGTGGACGCTATCTTTCTAAAAAGCAGATCGCTTTTTCGATGTGCTTTGGCAGTGTGGAATCTCTCTTTCAGAAGTTTTTTCAGAAGATCTCTTCTGGAAAAGCTTCTTCCGAAAGAAGCCTGCAGTCTAGATGTAGCCTCAGTGAGTGCTTTAACCATTGGGCTAGAGAGAGAGAGAGAGAATCATTCTTTCTCTGGCCCAATTAAGTTCTTCCACTTTAATTACATATTAAACAGGAGTGATTGAAAAAGACCTATACCAGAATATCCTCACTTCCAGACCTTCTGTGAGGAGTTGCTCTTAATAAACTGATTGCAATGCATCTATGCTGATTTACACCAGCTGAGAATTTGATCCGGAACATAGTGGTCTGTTGATTTTTGACAGCTACAGAGGAAGGGCCACTACAGTACCACAGTGTAAATGTTACATGCTAACAGTTTGTGATGCAAACATTGGACTAATAAAATAAAAACTACTTACCTTATATGAGAGAAAATCTGATCATTTTCAATTATTTTTTAACTGTAGATGCAAGGCATGACAGCTATACCTCCTGAAATTGAGAGACCATACAGAACAGAGCCAGAAATATGTACCTCAGAGTCATCTTCCTATTTACATGGCAGTTTATTGCTTAACCTGCTGTTCATTGCATGTGTTGTACTCAGTACCCTCAGGAACAGTTGGCCCTTTGTATAATAATGCAGTTGTTTTCGTGTATGTTCTGTATGTCATGCACTGTTGCTATTGTAGATTTATTTTTTTATATATTAAAAAAACTAAATTTATTAGTTCAAAATAAAATGTTTACTTCTTCTGAAAACACTGTTTATTTTGTTTTCGATGTATAGTATGTATAAAGAACACTGCTATGTTATAATATCAAAATAGTTTCCCTTACAGTTTTGTAACAGCTTATCCTGGCACTTCACACAATGTTTCTAGAAACAGTTCTGTATCCAGATAAAATTAATAAATGAAAATTTAAGTATTTCACTTTAATCAACATGGAATGTGCTGTTTATTTTGTCTTCATTCTTGAGACATGTAAATTATGAAGACTACTAATTGAAGGCTTGATCCTGCAAACATTTATATACCTGAGTAACTATACACACGTTGGGGTGGCTCTCTCCTCACTGCAGTAAAATTCGCGAGAGCTGTTGGGGAAGTAATTTCTGCAGGAAATCCTATGCGCACTCTCTCCTTCATAGTCCCTTTGAGGGGAGATAAGGGTGCAGGGTTTCTCCTCCAAGGGAAATGGTGCAGGGCAGTACCCCAAAGATCATTGTAGAGGCCAAAACTATCCACGCAGAGAGACTTTGTCTTTGCATGGGCTCTAGCACAGGAACTCTGCCCCCCAGCTTCCAGACAATGGAGTGTAGCTTTTCCTCTGAGGTGTGTTGTTTGTAATGCATGCCAGGTAATGCTGGAACAGTGATAGGGTCCTCTAATTTCTGAGCCTTTAGAGGAGAATGATGGCCCGATACTAGAAGTGTCAATTCAAGACTCGGTAGGTAGACTGGGGTTTATTTTCCTACTCTGCTTGCTGTATGTTTAGGCAAATGACTTAGGGGGATTTTCAAAGGCATTTAATTTCACTGGAAGATGTGTGCCTGACCTTCTTAGGCACTTTTAAAAATCCCATTGGGTACTGTGAACTCACAGGGGGGATGGTCCAACAGGATTGTGGATTCACTTCAAGACAGAGTCGATTAGAGATAGTTGCTTTTATTAATCTCACTACGTCACTACTATTACAGGCTTAATACTGCCAAATGGTTACACAGCAACAATAAGCATAGGCAAAGCAATGCATATAAATGAGCAACAGGCACTTAGAAATGCTTACACCCCTTCAGTCTGCGAGGAGTCCCATTCCGGTCACTGCACACCAGTGGGTGTGGCTCCAGCTGGGGGTCCAGGGCACTCTTCAAGGTCTAGGTCCCTGGTGAGACTCACAGAGGGACAGGACTCCCAGTGATCGTGTTAGTTATCCCATACTCGGCTGTCAGCTAGCAAGCATAGGGAATTGCAGCTGATGAAGGCTGTCTGATAAAGAACACCTGGTATTTTTGCCAGCAGGGCTCATGGATGACCTAGAGGAATACAAATTTAACCCCTGCAGGCCAACATTGCTTTTTATGTGACAGGTACATTTTAGGGGCCCAATACTTTTGGAAATTTTTCCCTGAGCTTCTCTGTGTCTCCAGTAGGAATATGTTAAAGATTGTGTCTTGCTCAGATACTACAACAAAGGAGACCAAGGTAGAGGAAGCCCCTCAAAATCTATAGAATGTTTCCTTCTCCATCATCTCCTTGCTCTCTCTCCTTTCTTACCTTGCATTCTGCTGATTTCTCCACTGTTGCAAATACATGATTTTCTTGTGAATCTTGCAATAGGTTGTTGGTTTTTAAAACTCCAGTTTCTGGAAGAAGATCTCAACTTTTATTATAATAATTTCAATCCACATGGTTTGGCAGAAAAGCAAGAAAACTGGACCCTAAAAGCTCAAAAATTGAAAGGCAAATTAAAACATTCCAAAATACTTTTTAAAAAATCTGTCAAAATAAAGTCAATTTCTTGATTTTTGGCATGTGTGTGTGTGTGTATGTCTAACCCACAATTTTGGTGTTGGTATTGGCACAATTGGGCCCATATCCAAGATGTTACAGAAGCATTGTTGAGGCTTATCCAGGCTTTTGACTACTACCCAATGCTACTCATCCATTTGGGCACTAATGATATTGCAAGATGTGACACTGAGTGGATCAAAAGTGACTACAGGCTCTGGGAGTACGGGTGAAGGAGTTTGGAGCGCAGGTGGTATTCTCTTCAATCCTTCCTGTCAAAGGTAGGGGCCCAGGCAGAGACAGGTGCATCCTGGAGGTGAATGCCTGGCTGCGAAGATGGTGTCGCCAGGAGGGCTTTGGCTTCCTCGACCATGGGATGCTGTTCCAAGAAGGACTGCTAAGAAGGGACGTGGTTCACCTTTCGAGGAAGGGGAAGACCGTATTTGGATGCAGACTGGCTAACCTAGTGAGGAAGGCTTTAAACTAGGTTCAATGGGGGAAGGTGACCAAAGCCCACAGGTAAGTGAAGAACATGGAGACCTGGGAGATGGGTCAGAAATGGGAGGGAGTGTGGGCTATAAAAGCAGAGAAAAAGGAGGGACAAGGCAGAACTGGGAGGCAAGATCAAATCAATATCTTAGATGCCTATATACAAATGCAAGAAGTATGGGTAATAAGCAGGAAGAACTTGAAGTGCTAATAAATAAACACAACTATGACATTGTTGGTATCACAGAGACTTGGTGGGATAATACACACAATTGGAATATTGGTATAGAAGGGTACCTCTTACTCAGGAAGGATGGGGGGGGAAGGGAGGAAGTGTTGCCTTGTATATTAAAAATGTATACACTTGGACTGAGGTGCAGATGGATGTAGGAGACAGATGTGTTGAGAGTCTCTGGATTAGGCTAACGGAGGTAAAAAACAAGGGTGATGTCATGCTACAGGCCACCTCCCTAGAGCAGAGGGCTAGACTTGATGATATACTGAGGTCTCTTCCAGCTCTGGTTCTATGATTCTATACCCAGGTAGAAGAGGTGGATGAGGCTTTTTTTTTTTAAACAACTAACAAAATGATCCAAAGTGTAGGATTTGGTGGTGATGGGGAAATTCAACTGTCCAGACATATGTTGGGAAACTAACACAGCGGGGCAGACAATGCAATAAGTTCTTGGACTGCATTGAAGACAACATTTTATTTCAGAAGGTTGAAAAAGCAATTGAAGGGAAGCTGTTCTAGCTTTGATTTTAACAAATAGGAAGGAACTGGTTGAGAATTTGAAAGTGGAAGGCATCTTGAATGAAAGTGATCATGAAATCGTACAGTTTATGATTCTAAGGAATGGTAGAAAGGAGAACAGCAAAATGGAGACAACAGATTTCAGAGAGGCAGATTTCGGTAAGCTCAGAGAGCTGGTAAGTAAGGTCCCATGGGAAGCAAGACTAAGGGGAAAAACAACTGAAGAAAGTTGGCAGTTATTCAAAGGGACATTATTAAGGGCCCAAAAGCAAGCTATTCCGCGTGGCACCCCTTAGAGCTGCAATCAGGCTCTGTGCACCTGATTGCAGCTGTAAGGTGTGCTGGGGGGCAGGGCTGTGCATGCACCATGTGCCCAGGGGTGGAGCCACGCATGCGTTGCATGCCCGCTTCCCGGGGCGCAGGAATGGCTCAAGCCGGCCCTGGGAGCACCCTATTCACTATTGCCCTGTGCCTATGTAAACTTTTATGCTTTAGCAAGGCAAGTGAAAAATGCTACCATTCTGACAGTAGTGTTTAAATCCACTTTGCACTGCTGTAAATGACCACAGAAGGTGTAGAGCAATAGTGAAGCAGCCTCAGAGTATCTAAGGCAGGGATTTCAAATTCCTGGCCCATGGGCCATCCCTGGTTGGAGCAGTTGTGCAATCAAGCCCAGGAATCCCACAGGCTGGTGTGGTAGTGGTGAATGCACTGTCCATTCTCATGCCCAAATCCCTCCCTGGCCCCTGCTATTGCCTCACCCTCTGCCCCCAATGTCATCCAATCTTCCAAGGATGTGGCTTCAGGGATTACTAAAAGGGAGGCCCTGGTATGGGGTAATGGAGTGCACTGAACAGTTGCTCTCATTCTGCTACACTGTGCTTCCCTACAGCTCTAGCCTATGGAGCTAGAGCTCGTGGAGCATGCGTGGGGAGGGCTAACTGTTGTTGCTGCCCCACACCAGGCCACCCTGTAATCTCCAAAGCTGCATCCCCAGGGGATGAGGTGCCATCATGGGGGGAGGATGGAGCGATGGTGGGAAGGGGTGGGACTTGAAGGACAGGAATGGACAGGCCTGCACCTGGCTTTCCAGGACTCTCGCAAGCTGGGAGTTTGAAACCCCTGACCTAAAGCAATACATTTCACTGGCAGACATATCTTTCTATACTACACTTCACAGCTTGACACAGCACACTAATTCATAAAAATGCTTTTTTAGGGCAAGTACCATTAACTTCTACAGAACCCAAGCTGTCATTTAAAATACAGCTTTAACGTCAATTAAAGTCCCTAAGGCTTTGAAGATTACCTTCAACATATAAAGCTAGTGTTATCTTCTGAAGTCTGTAGACAGACAGTCTCTGCTGCTGCTTATAACCTTGCCAAGGGGTTGCAGATTTAAAACTGACCAGATTCTTGTCAGTTGTCAATGATGCTATGCAAAATTCTCTAGGCCTCAATGAAAATAACAAAAATCAGGCCAAGTTCTCTTAAAAAAAAAAATTACTAAAATTGTATTCTGAGCCTCCGCATTGATTTGACACTGGAACAGACTGTATGGCTCATTAACAAATTATTGCAGGGATTTTACGTATGTAATTCCTATTGAATGTAACGGGAACACTATACGGCTTCTTGGAAATGTAAGAAAGGCTATTGTGCAACCCACGCTATAAACTAATCAAATGTTGTTGTTTTTTTTATAATCAAGGCTATTTAGAGCTTCATTATGGGCACAATCTTGCTTCCATTGAAGCCAGTGGAATTTTGCCATTGACTATGCGTCCTAGATGATTAAAGGAATTTTTCTAGGTGACCTCTTGCTTGAACTCTTGCTGAAACAATTATTTAATGCTGCTTCCTTAGAATTGTGTTGATAGCATCTGTCAGGGCACTTACAGTGATGGAGAGAGGTCTTTTGAGTTATTTTTAAATTTTTTTAAAATAAAGCACCTTAAAGGGAACAGGCCCAATGTCTCTGACATCTTGGAATTTATAACCAACACCATTAATTTTTAAAATATATTTAATCATTTCTCCATTTGAAGGGATGTTGGATGTAGAATATGTTTATTATTCAGACCATTTAATAGCAGTTACCACTTACCTTTTAATTCTCTGGTACATTTAATAAATCACAGCTTTGTATTTGGGATTTTTTTACAGTTATAGAAGGCCTGTTTTTTTCCATCGGTGCTGTGCATTTCCACATTTTACTGAATTGACTTAGCTGCTTTGGGGGTTCCTCATCTCTTGAAATTGGGCCCAGTTTTTTTTGTTCGCACTTTCAGTCCATCTCAGGCTATGTCTACACTGCCAGGTTATTTTGAAGCAAGTTATTTCGAAATAATAACTCCTGAAATAACTATTTCAAAATAAGCTTATTCCTCTTCACAAGCAGGAGTTATTATTTCAAAATAACAGGCTTGGTAAGGTGCTATGCAAATAGCTTAGCTTATTTCGAGTTAATTTCAAAATAGAGCACTGTTCTGAAAGGCCACTTACTCCTTGTGGATCAAGATTTACAGGGACGTTGGACTAGCGAGCCCATTATATTTAGAAATAACAGGCTTGCTCAAAAGACATGGAATATCTATTTCGGGATACTGAAAGTATCCTCAGTATAACTGTACCCATAGTGTGGACTCTTGTCTTGTTATTTTGAAATAAGGGGAGTTATTTCAAAATAACTCCCCAGTCTAGACATGCCCTCAGGCTCTGTATTATAACTATCCTCTTTATAGCAGAGGATGATTGGACTGAACACATTTCCTTTGGAAGACACTATTATTTTTTAAAGGAGGAATTCCATACCAGGGGTCAGTTTCAGAAAATGTTTGTTTGTTTTGGTGTTTTCTCCATGACTTTCCATGTCATCTTTGCTAATTACAATCAATATTTACTTTTAAATGAATGTCTTCTTGTACAGCTCCCTCTCCCATTTTTCCTTGCCATAAGTCATATAATGTTGAATTTGGGATCTCACATTCACATTCATTTCCATGGCCACAGATTGTGATTTCACCAACACAGGGTTTCACTGTGGGACTGAGGTAGGCTGTGGAGGAGAAAACTGAAAACACATAGACTGCGTCTAGACTGGCAAGTTTTTCCGTTGAAAGCATTTGCGGAAAATCATGCCAGTCTAGACGTAGCCATATAGTACCCTTAAAAATAGCCCTGGTGATTCAGAGAGTTATTGCAAAGTGAAATGCCTTTCTTTTTTGGAAATGTTCTCTCCTTTTTATAGCCCTATGGGATTAAGTATATCACTTTTTAAATGCTGCCAGCCACTTCTGTCCTCAGGTACAGCTACACAGCAGTGTTATTTCAGAATAACATAAGTTTCTCCAAAATAACATAGTCTGCATCTACACAGCAGGCAGTTATTTCAACATAATGTTGAAATAATGTCAAGTTGGAGGACTTTTTACTTTGACTTCTGTAACCCTCATTTTATGAGGAGTAAGGGAAGTCGGAGGAAGAGTGCTCTAACTAGGACTTCCTGCTGTGTAGACAACGCCGAAAGCTCAACTTGACATAGCTCAAGTTGTGTAGCTTATTTCAGCATTAGCCTTGCTATGTAGATATGCCATTAGTGAGTAAGACCAGGTCTACACTGCATGGTTAGGTCAGTGCAAGGCGGTATAGATAGATCTAGCTGTGGATAAAAGTCAATAATTATAATTTCACTCCTGTAACTGCCTTAATTCCACCTCCCTAAGCCGTGCAGAATCAGGGTCAATATGGCTAGGTCGACGCAGTGTCAATGTAGACACTGCCTTACGTATGCCAGCTGTTTCTGTCCTCGGAAGTAATCACTGTGGTTACCATTCTGGTGCCCAAGGGCACAGTAGACAGGAAGCTGCCTTTCCCCATTAAAGCTCCATGAACTTTTGAAATCACTTTTCCTGGCTACCCAGCTCAGTGAGTGTAACTGCCCAGCTGAGCATGCTGGATACATGCTCCAGATGCACTCCTGCCTGGAGTACATAAGTGGTGTTAGATCTCCTGAGTTGGGAAGGAAGAGAGGTTGTGCAGGCACAGCTCCGATCCAGCCATAGAATCATGGACATCTATGTAGGGTTACCATACATCTGCATTTTCCCAGACCTGGCCTCTTTGGCTATGTCTACACTGGCAGGTTCTTGTGCAAGAACATCTTGCGCACAGGAACTACCCTAGACGAGCTGCCGGCAACTGGCGCCTTAGGTGAAATGCGCGATCAGCGCACGATCGGCACCCCCGTCTCCAAAGCCCTCAACGGCCATTTATCTTGGCGCCCTAGGGGACCATCTAATTTGCCTGTATTGCTGGGCTACCACTGGTTGCGCAAGTATTCTTGTGCAAGAGCTCTTGCGCAAGAGAGCATCCACACAGCCAGAAGCGCAGTGCAAGAATGATGAGTTCTTGCACAAGAAAGCCTCCACACTGGCGGGACACCCTTGTGCAAGAACGTGGCCCCAGAACCACTTTGGCCATGGCAAGAGGTCACCAGCGGTGTCTGTGGGCATGCGCCAAATCCCCCACCGGGAAACGTGCTTAAAGGGACCCCTGAACAGCTGATTCCCTGTGGCTGTGTGCTTAGGCACCTCTTTGAGGGACTGAGAGCCACATCCACGCCCGCAAAAGCTCACCTTGAGACTCCTAGGGCATAACTGCCCCTGGGCACCCTCACTCCTCTCCCCCCCCCCACTCCTTACAGCCATGGAGCTGGAGGAGGACCCCGGCCAGCAGTGTCCCCTCACAGCCATTATCGAGGCCGTAGAACAGCTGCACCAGGGAGCTACACTGCTCCAGAGGGAGCTGGAGACGGGGCAGCACCTGCAGGCGCTAAACATCGATGCCGCAGCTGTGCTCGGGCACCCCCACCCCCCCACCGACAGGCACCTGTTGAGCCACGATACCAGTGGGGACTGGTGGGAGCACCTGCTGCTGGGACAATGGAGCAACCAGCACTGGGTGCAGAACTTCTGGATGTGCAGAGGAACATTCCACGAGCTCTGCACCTGGCTCGCCCCTGTGCTCCCCAGTAGGACCTCACGGTCGGGGCCGTCAGTATGCCGGTCTGCATTGTGGGGGACGCAGCCTACCCACTGATGGCCTGGCTCACGGGCCAACTGGACCGCAGCCAGGCCGCCTTCAATACTCACGTGGACTGAGCCCGCAACCCTGTGGAGTGTGCCTTAGGGCGTCTGAAGGCAAACTTCAGGTGCCTCCTGATCCGCCTGGACATGGGGGTGAATCATGTCCTGGAGGTCATCGTGGCATGATGCATGCTGCACAATATCATTGAGGGGAAGGTGGAGCCTTCCTCCTGGGGTGGATGGCAGGCGAGAGCCAGGCCTACCAGCAGCCTCAGATAGCCACCACCCGGCAGGCCAACCGTGATGGGGTGCGGATCTGGGAAGCCCTCCGGGTGCTGCTTGACCAGGCCCCACAATAGGCCGCATCTATGCCTCCGATTGCAGGGCTCTCTCCATGCCCCCACCTCTTGCTCCCATCACCACCTCTTCCCTCACCTCCCAATAAATATCATGCACTTGGTTAACAGGTAACGCAGGTTTATTTACAAGGGGAAGGTGGTGGGTTGTGGGGAGGGAAGACGGGGGGGATGCTTAACTGGGAGGGGGGAGGAGGGAAGCTCCTAACAGGGAGGGCCTCATGGGTGGGAGGGGTGGCCTGAGTGTTCTTGCATGGTCAGCACCTGGGCCATCCTGGAGAAGATGTCTTCATTTTGCCTCCTGGACTTGGGGTCCCAGAGGGCCTCCTCCTGGCCCCAGGGGTCCAGGAGGGCCTCAACCTCGACAGTGCCCCAGCATGGGGCCCATCGCTTGGTACCCCTGTAGGCCTGCTGGGTGCTCTGGGGTGGCTCCTGGGAGGGGCCTGCGGGACGTCACAGTGGCTGGGTGGCTGTCATCACTCCCCCTGGCTGCTACCCAGGCTGCATGTGCTGCGCAGCTCCACAGGGTGCCTGTTCCTTTAAGGGAGGCCGGCTAGAGGGAACCAGCAAGTTGTGATTGCATGTACGGAGTGTCGGAGAGGCCACCTATGTTTTTTCCCGGAGGCCAGTTCTTGCGCAAGAAGCCCCTTCTGCACATCCACACTGCCCTCTTGCACAAGAGCTCTTGCACTTGTTAGAAAAGAGCATAGCTCTTGCACAAGAAGCCCTGTCTTCCGACACCATACGTAAATCTTCTTGTGCAAGAGTGGGCAAGCAGTGTGGACACTCTGTGGGTTCTTGTGCAAGAACAGCCGTTCTTGCGCAAGAACCCACTAGTGTAGACATAGCCTTTGGGTCCTCCAACCTCTGTCTGGGTAGATTTTTGAAATCTGACCAAATATCCATGATTTAGAGAGTAGTGGTTGCTGGCCAGGACCCCACTAGCAGCAACACAGAAGTAAGGGTGGTATGGGGTGGTATTGCATCCTTATTCTTGTGCTACCTTTGGCAGTGGTGCTGGAAAGCAGCAAATGCTGTATCTGCCCTTCAGCTTTTGCCTTTCTCCCTGACGGTGTCTTCCATTTGGGAATTTGAAATGTGGTATCTCTGCGTCTGTGATCAGATTGTTCAGAGGAGGCAGGAAAAGGGCTACCACCAAGATTAGCCGCAGTGCCATGTAAAAGCCAAGGAGCAGGCATTCAAGGAGGTCAGGAGGTCAATGTTAAATGTGGTGTGGAGCTGCAGACCTGCTGCTTTCACAAAGAGCTGCAGTCTGGTTCCTTCACTAATTAGCCACTAGGCCAGTCTCATTAGCGGTGTGTTCCAATTCCCCTAAAAAAACAGTGGCACAGTTTAGGGCAGCTGACAGATTTGCTGTGCTCGTGGGCTAGGTGGGGTGTGCTCCATGCCCCTGGCAGGATTGGGGTCTTGTTTGAAAGGGGTGGGGCTCGGGCTAGTCTCCCCCAGCTAGCCCTTCAGCACCACCTGGAATGTGCTGCCCAGGGCTTCACTGGGGATGTAAAGGGCCCAGAACTCTTAAATCACGATGCCCTGGGGCAGCTGCCCTCTTTGCTTCTCTTTGGCAGGCTCGGGCACAGCTGATACTTTTTTCCCACTATGCATCTATGAGTCTTAGTTTTATGGACTTTGAGCAATCCTTTCCTCAGCACACTGTCAGAACTTAACTGTTAAAAATAACTGAGAACAGGAAAGTCAGTTAAGACGAAAACAGTACTTTCCACCAGCAATCTGGTTGAAATGAAGGCCTACTTAGACCAGATAATGATCCTCTCAGGCAAATCTTTTTCTCTGCCATCGTGTGCAAACCCGTCTGCCATGCCAGTCCTTTGAACAAAGACATGGGGAGATTTAAAAAAGGTAGAACTTGATATCATTTAGTGAACTATTCACTCTCTTTCTAAGGAGTTATTAGTGATAGGAGAACTTCAAATGGTTTGCAGGCTATTCTGGCTTATTGCAGCTCAGATAAACACTCAGCAATTTGGATGCTTATAAGAAGCCTAGATTATCTACATTGCTTGCTATCAGGAGAAATCTTGAGATCTGTAACTGGACGTGATTAAAAACTTCATCACAAGCCTTCACTAGCTATATTGTCTATTGCAGAACATCATAGGAATGCAGCAAACCCTCATAAACATGTGCATTGTTTGTTTTGATCAAATTTCCTCTCTTTTTTTTTTTTTTTTTTTTTTTTTAAGATGAGGCCTTTAGGAGGGATGCAGAGCTGCTGTTACTTTGCAGATGCAGAATGATTAAAAAATAGCTCTCTCAGACTCACTGATGCATTGAGCAACCCAATAAAAACAAACATTATCTGACATTGCATTTGTGTTTATCACAAATATTTTGCAGGAGATACCATTGGAGATACTATTGGCTACCCATATTCTGTATTCCCAGCACTAATTCTGTCCTCGGTATCCAATTGTACCAGATTCTTAAGGCTTGTCTATATATTTTGTCACCAAAAACTGCCTTTTGGTGACAAAACAGTGAAAGCATTTACACTGGAATATGATATTTGTCAGGAAAACACCCAGTTTTGGTGACCAAAAGCTTCCAGCCCTGTGAGAGACTTTTGTCTTTCCCCCTCCCTTTATTATCAACAAAGAGTCATTGTGGACTCTGCTGTTTGTTTTGTTGAGAGAACTGGCTTCTGCCAGTATCCCACAGTGCCTTCCTTGATGTCTGTGCTCAGTGTTTTGTGATCTCTGCTGCCCTGCATGCAGGTGCCTCTCCCTTTTCAAAGCTCCAGGAAGTATCTGACAGCTGAGTGAGCTGCTCCGTTTGGAGAACAAACAAAGCGCAAATCATTGGAATGCTCCCATTCTGTCCTACTAGGAACACAGCAGCAGGAAGACTGCTACTGCAGGGGAAGGGCTTGGAGAGATTGCTGTGCCGCTTTGACATTCCTCAGCCTGGAGAGCTCACAGAGGTATGAGGGAATCCCAAGAAGCACAGGGATGAGCTCTGCCTTCCCACAACACTGCACCATGGGATGCTTATCCACATTGCTTTGCTCTTATCTGTTGACAGGGTGCTAGCAAAGTGGCCATGAAATGACAATGGGAGGAAGAAAAAACTGTTTTACCCATTTTCATTTCTGGCAACTTTTGCATGTCGACAGCAATTTTGTTACCAGACCTTCTTAGTGTAGACACATCCTCTTAATGGCAACCTTAAAAAAAACCCAGTGAGTTAATACAGTGCTAGTGAAAGCAATTACACTTAAATTCTGATTTGTACTCTTCCTGTTGTTTCAGCCTGGGCCTCGCAATCAAGTGGTGGCTTTGAAAAGGTAGAGAAATGGGCAGGAAATAATTAAGTTTCTATTTCAGAAGTCCACACTTGAGTCTCTGAGGAAAGTTACTGGAGATGTAGTTACTGAATGGGAAAGACAAGTCCTGCAAGTTAGTAATACTGCGAGACCCAGAGTTGCTGTTGGACAGAAAACTACAAATTTGCAGTGTGCTAAAGCCATAAAAGCTGCTAAGTTTTTGTAATAAGTAATAAATCTAGGTGATGCTTTTCCCAGACATTGGAGAGATGGAAACTGGAACTGAACCTGTAATGCATTTTTAAACATGGCAGGCCAA
The DNA here is from genome assembly GCF_049634645.1 of Pelodiscus sinensis. Taxonomy (NCBI): domain Eukaryota; kingdom Metazoa; phylum Chordata; order Testudines; family Trionychidae; genus Pelodiscus; species Pelodiscus sinensis. Next base: position 94,181,181 of record NC_134713.1, on the reverse strand, counting down.
AGTCTCTGCTGGTGTAAATTAGTACAGCTCCACTATGGAGCTACACCCATTTACACGTGCACAGAATTTGGCCCTTCAACACCAGCTAGATGCAGACAAATTGGAAGGAGTTCAGAGAAAAAAGGCTGGAGGATGGAAAAATTACTGTATGAGGAGAAGTTTGAAAAACTAAGTGGGTATACCTTAGCTAAACAACGATTCGAAGGAGTGAAGGGCTAAGAGACACATAAGGAATTCTCCACATATTTTTAAGGTTGAAAGGAAAGGAAGGCTGTTGTTACAGTAGAAGCCCTGCACTGGGATTAAAGAACTGTGGGTTCAATTCCCAGCTCTGCTGAAGGCTTCCTGTGTGGTGCTGGGCAAATTACTTATTTTTTTATATGATGATAATTATATCTCTGCTTCAGAGGCAGAGGTGGGAGGATACATCTGCTAATGTTTGTTAGGAACTTGAATTCCAGTGATGAGAGCCATAGAAAAATTTGAATGTAAAATATAACATGGAGGAGAAGGCCTTATTCCAGAGTCTGCTGGAGAAAAAGTGTAAAATATCATTATGGAAAAGTGAAGTTGAATATTACAAATAAATTTCCCATTGGTGACATCTCTTGAATGGTCTCAGAAGGACAGTTGTGGGAGCTTCATTGCCTACAATATGTACCATTAGACTTGACAAAATTCTAGAAATTTTTTTAATGGAACAATCCCACTTTAGGCCAGGGAGGAGCCAGGTGACCAAATAAGTCCCTCCCCTTGGTAATTTCTGTCGGCTACCTGGAAGCATTTCCCTCACAATCAGAGCTGGGAGACAGGACTTATTTCTCTGTGGGGAATATTGATTTGCCAGAGCTGATAGTTATGAAAGAAAATTCACAAATTGATTCCAGATTTTAAAACAGACAAACAAACAAAAATTACAGCTGAAGTACGTGCATGAGCTTTTTGTGATAGAAATTATGGAATTTGCAAAATGGAAAAAAAACATAGCATGGTTCTTATTGTTCACTAAAAATCCGTAATACAGTCAGTGGGAGTTTTGTCATTATCGTCAGTGGAGGCACTACATCATCCGAAATATTTTGTCCATATTCCCCCAACCTTGATGAGTGGGGGCTCTGAGTGAGATGTGGGAGTGACAGAGAGAGAAAAGTGGCCTTTCATTTCCATCTGAAAGGAATAATGCATAATTTAAACTCATTTTGTTGCCTTCAGGTGCACATACAAAGACAGGATTTGATAAGGAATTGTTTTAAGCATTCTTTGCCATCTTCTCAATCACATTTACTCAGAGACACATTTTAACTAAAAACTAGAGGGGAAATCTGATGATATGATTAAGACACAGGCCTGGGAATCAAGAGAGTCCTGGGTTTGATTTCTCCCATAATTTCCTGTGTGATCTTGGCCAAGTCACTTAATCCCACTATCCCCTTGGTTCTCCATGTGTAAATATAATATTTTTCTTCTCCCATTTGTTGTCTGTCTTTACTATTTAGATTGTAAACTCAGAAGAGCAGGAACTGTGTCTTACATTGAGCACGAACAACCCCCTGTACAATGGGGCCCTCCAATGAGCTGGGACAAGTTTAAGGTTGTCAGGTGTCCAGTTTTCAATCAGAGCACACACTCAAAAGGGGACCCTGCCACGTAAGTGCTGGAACTAGGGATGCATGGGATGCTGCAGCATCCCCGGCTAGAAGTGATTTCCATTACGCACAGGCTGTGTCTATATTGGCACCCTTTTCCGGAAAAGGGATGCTAATGAGACCAGTTGGAATTGCAAATGCCGCGGGGGATTTAAATATCCCCCGCGGCATTTGCATGAACATGGCTGCCGCTTTTTTCCGGCTCGGGGTTTCTTGAAAGTAGGAATAAGGGATCTTCCGGAAAAGGCTTTATTTTCCACAAGATCCCGTCTAGACTGGCGCTTTTCTCCGGCAAAACCCCGAGCCGGAAAAAAGTGGCAGCCATGTTCATGTAAATGCCGCGGGGGTATTTAAATCCCCCGTGGCATTTGCAATTCCGAAGTGTCTCATTAGCATCCCTTTTCCGGAAAAGGGTGCCAATGTAGACACAGCCACAGTGTTTATAGTTTGGTTCAGTAGTACTCAGCGCCCCCACTACAAAAATTACTCCAGCACCTCTGCCCTGGCAGCTCCAGTCAGCCCTGCTCACCAGGCCACTGCTGACTAGGCCTGTAAAAATCTCACTGGCATTGCAGCATGGCTAAGGCAGGCTCCCTGCCTACCCCAGCCCTCTGTGCAACTCCCAGATGTGATCAGCATTTCCTTCTTGCTGGGGAAGAGGTGATTGGTGGCCAGGGCGCATTGCCTTTGCCCCCAGCACCAGCTCTGCAGCTCGCATTGGCTGGGAACCACAGTTAATGGAAGTTGCAGGGGCAGCACCTATGAAGCAGGCAGCATGGAAATGCCAGCCATTTCTGGGAGCAGCATGGAGCCAGGGCAGGAAGGGAGTCTGCCTTTGCCCTGCTGTGCAGTTGAGTGGGAAACACCTTGAGGTAAGCACATCCCAGTAGGAGGCTGTAGCCCAAATCCTCTGTCCCAGAAGAACTCACTCTTACATGCAAACTCCCTCCCAAAGCCTGCACCCAGCACCCTCTCCTCTCCTGCACTCCAAAACCTTCAGCCTCAAACTGGAGCCCCCTACTGCATTCTTCATATCTGGTCCCACCCTACAGCCTGCTCCCTCTCCCACTCTGCAACCTCCTAGCCATGCTCATAGGCCCCTCTGGCACCCTGAACTCTTCTTTTCTGGCCTGACCCTGGAGCCCACACCCCCATGCCATAGCATGCACCACCAACTGAAGCACTGAACCCCTCCTGCAGCCTCAGCCCTGGTCCCAGACCAGTAAAAGTGAGTAAGGGTGGGGCACACTGAGCAATAGGGAGGGAGGAGAGGTTTGAAGTGTGTCTGGGAGGGGCTTCAGATATGGGTCAGGTCATCTGGCAGGGCCAGAGGTTCATTTTTGTGCAGTTAGGTTGAGAACCCTAGATAAATTACTAATACAATGTAATGCTACCAACAACATTTTGAAATTTAATTTTTAAATTGCATTTGGTATTGAAGTTTTACAGGGTTAAAAAGCAATTAAATAAGGCAGAAAATGAATGCACACATATAGGAAATATTTTATCTTTGACACGTAGTCAAATCAACATGACATTTACTAACTCTGGTGATGGCGAAAAGAAAATGTCCCACTTCTCAGAGAAGACGGCAGCCTCTTTCTTACACCTCGTGTCAGACTTGCTAAACTTCCCAATAATCATAAACAGGAAAAGGAGAATTCTCCCCTCAAATATGTGGACTCTGGGCTAATTTTGGTGTAACAGTCTCAGAGGGGTTGCTGTGTTAGTCTGTATCAGCAAAAACAAGGAGGAGCCCTGTGTCTTTAAGGTGACTACTCCTCATTGATTTTGGTAACACAGGCTTTGTTTATACACCCAATTGTTTGTTTCTTTCTAGTAACTGCTACCTCCTGTTTTAGCTTGCTGTGCTGTGGGATATCTAGCAATTAGTAATTTAGTGAATAGTGCTCTCTGCTGTCTTGTGGAATATTAACACTCAGTTGTGACATTAGGAATCAGGAGCTTCAGGGGGTAGCTGAGTTAATCTGTTACAGAAAAAAACAGCAAGCAAATGATCTGGTAGCACTTTATAGATTAACAAAACATGTAGATGGTATCATGAGCTTTTGTGGGCACAGCCCACTTCTTACTCTGGTCATCTGAAGAACTGGGCTGTGTCCATGTGAGCTCATGATACCATCTACATGTTTTGTTAGTCTATAAAGTGCTACCCGACCATTGGGAATCAGAGACAAGATGTGTAAGTTAATATCTTATATTGGACCAACTTTTTTTTGGTAAAAGAGACAAGCTCCTGAGCTCCAGAGGGCTCTTCTTCAAGTCTGTGTAAAAGCTCTTCACTTGGAAAAGTAAGATTTTAATTTACTACACAAATTTACAGAGAAATTGAAAAGATTTAACAGCAATATAAGGGTATGTCTACACTACCCTCCTATTTCGAAATAGGAGAGTAATGTAGGCATACCGCAATTGCAAATGAAGCCCGGGATTTGAATTTCCCGGGCTTCATTTGCATAAGCCGGGCGCCGCCATTTTTAAATCCCGGCTGGTTCGAACCCCGTGCCGCGCAGCTACACGCGGCACGAACTAGGAAGTTTGAATTAGGCTTCCTAGTTCGAACTACTGTTACTCCTCGTGGAATGAGGAGTAATGGTAGTTCGAACTAGGAAGCCTAGTTTGAACTACCTAGTTCATGCCGCGTGTAGCCGCGCGGCACGGGGTTCGAACCAGCCGGGATTTAAAAATGGCGGCGCCCGGCTTATGCAAATGAAGCCCGGGAAATTCAAATCCCGGGCTTCATTTGCAATTGCGGTATGCCTACATTACCCCGCTAGTTCGAAATAGCGGGGTAATGTAGACATACCCTCAGATATTAGCAAAAGAACTTCCGGTTTGAATGAAGAAGCTGCCATCTAATGGTATCAGGAGAGAATTACTGCCTAGCAAAAAGAAACACACTGATAGTCCATTCCAAGAAATTAATTTCTAATCCATCTTCAGAATGATCAACTTCATTGTGAGACTCCATGCTTCGTCTCCGTCCCAAATAAGCAAGTTTGGTGGGACATTGCTTCAGAACTACTTGGAAAAAATACTTAAGCTTGCTCTGCTACCACAGAATCGATAATCTTAATATCAGCGACTCCCTGTGCCCAAATTAGAGAGAGAGGTGCACTCCTGGGATATTGAGTTTGCTGCAAAAAGGAAAAAATCCATCCCTCTTAGTGAAATATAGGGCAAGATTTACTTACTATGGACATTTAAAGTTATTGACAGCATCAACAGTGAGAATAATTGGGAAAGGAGGCAGGAGAAAGAGAAAAAATATTTAAATACTGTAAGAATTTACTCCCTTATGCAAACTTTTAAAAGTTCTTGGCCTTTGAGTTGTGTGTCTTGTATCTTCTTGTGAGCACAGGCATCCATGGGATTTCCTAACTCTTCAGTCCTTGGTTTTAGTAACCTTAAAGTTTTTTTAAACATGATTTATTGTGCAGTTTCCTAGGCTTAAAAAAAAAAAGAATAGTGGCGTAATATTGACACCTACATGGTCATCAGTACATTTGGAACTGCTCTAGGTGCCTCACAGATCTCTGCCTGGGAACCTTTAGCTGTACCTCATGGTCCTGTGTCTCTGCTATTGATCTTGAGCTATCAAAGTAACTTGTAGCAGTAGTAAGTTGTAATCTTCTACACTGACCATCACTATGGGGCTGTGACACACCATTTGGTTTCACGTCTGTTTTCTGATGGCAGAGGACTGTAAGACTTATGTGACAGACCGGGCCATGTCTGGGCACAGCTGAGGGCGTCCGCTCAGGGTGAATTGCTCAAATCCGGGGCTCCTTACAGCCCCCAGACTGGTGACCTCTCCAAACAGGCCACAAACCAGTCCCACAGAGCGCTTCAGCTGCCTACCTGAAGCCTCACGAGCAAAACCCCTCCAACACCTCAGCAATATCCATGCCCCAGATGGCCCCGGGCCTCATACACAGGTGGGGGGTCCTAGCACCCAATCCCACCTACCCCGAACAAGTTCTGTCCGGTTCCAAGAAACCAGCCACAGATCCCTGGTCAATTTACCCTCTGGACCTTACCCACAAATCACGCTGGGCCAATCCTTTAGCATCTAACATCTAAAGGTTTATTATTACAATAAAGAAAAGCATGAGAGTAAGGTTGTTAAAGAATAGTACATTACATGCATCGAATCTCCCAGTTCTCGATGCAGGCTCTAGCAGAGATGTTACAGCTGCTGGTTTAAAAGTCCTTGTTGCGTATCCTAGGATCAGGATGGGTCCACAGTTCTTCCGGGCTCTTCGATCCCTGCACTGCTGCCTCTGGGATGAAGTGCTGAGCTGAAGACCAAGATGGAGTCCACCACATGGCCTATTTATCCCTCCTTCCTGGTCTCTTCTTGGCTACAGCAGGTCACCTGGTCCACGGCTTCTTCCTGTGTCCCCTGCTGGTAGCCCTTAGGTATGAGTCACCACTCATTCTTTAAGTGTGTCCTTGGCGTATTGAGTGCCATTGTCCCACAGGGCCTCGCTGATTTGCATGGCCATAGGCCGGGCTCTGCCCAGTGCTCAACGACATGCAGGGAAATATTCAGTATCTACACAATTACAGATTCCTAACTACACACACAGACATTATACAATCACATGACTAGTACATAGGATTAGCAGACAGTAAGCTTCTATTCAACACCCCACATGGCCCCCTTTTATACCATTTTTGGGGCCAACACCCCCACCTATGGGTGCATCAGTGATCTGGCTGCTCCCCTCAAAATCCAGTCATGTGACATATTGACACCTACATGGTCATCAGTACATTTGGAACTGCTCTAGGTGCCTCACAGATCTCTGCCTGGGAACCTTTAGCTGTACCTCACGGTCCTGTGTCTCTGCTATTGACCTTGAGCTATCAAAGTAACTTGTGGCAGTAGTAAGTTGTAATCTTCTACACTGACCATCACTAGGGGGGTGTGACACACCATTTGGTTTCACGTCTGTTTTCTGATGGCAGAGGACTGTAAGACTTGGAAATCTTGTATTCCATTTCAGACTCTGCAGAGTAGTTTATAGTACTGGTTGCAGATACTGCCTGCTCCCTCACCCCAAAGCAAGATTGCTTTTGTCCTTCTGTTCCAATCTGTTCCCATCCTGTTTTCTTATGCCAATCCCCTAATCTTCACTTAGCAAAACTGCATTCTCAAGTCCTTTGGCCTCTCGTCCCTGTCTCTTTGCCCAGCTAGCCTCAGTCCCATTCTCCTCTGCATCTCCGCAACTAATCAGTCTTCTTCCCCCATGATCCCTGGTTCTATTTCCCCCAGGCCACTTTCTTCCCTAGCTCCCAGTTCCTGGTTTTTTTGCCAGCCAGCACCATGCTCCATTGACACACCAGCTCCCAATCCCAATTTCCCTTTTCCCTTGCAATCACAGGTCCTGCATTATTTGTATTTTAAGGTAAACTGAAATATAAGCTCCTAAAAACCCTCAGCTCACTAAGCTGCTTTTAGTTGATTCATTTTGATACCAGTTTGTTTTTACTCTTTTGTCTGTTCATTTTATTCAGGAAGGGTGGGCAATGTCAATAATATAGAATTGTCTTCTGTTAGGAGGGAAAAATTCACTTGAAAAATAGTTCATAGTGTTTCTAATATACCCCCTTGTGAAGAAGGTTTGTGTTTGCCCTCAAATGAAATTAAGGTCCATTGGAAACATTCAGGGTTCTTGGTGGTATTTGTTTAGTACCCTTGCTCTTAGTTGCTCATCCCCATTCCCTGTCCTGGAAATATGTTTCATTCAGAAATTGTCATAACACATGATACTGGTTGGGTGGCTATAGATTGCTTTCCTCCATCTCAGGGCTTGATCATTGAAACAAAATAGTTTTGCAGCTAAAGAGTGAGAATGAGACCCAAGGAAGTAGCAGTCACAGATGAAAAGACAATGTTTTTTCCATTGAATTCCAATGGGAAATCCACTGAGTTCTTTACTAAGGGTAGCTGATCACTTTGGAAGCTGGATCTCTCTCTGCATGTTCCCAACCTCCATGGTTCCCATCCATCTTCTCCAGGCATAGGCAAATAGGCACACAGTGCCTCTTATTCTTATGTCCATTGAACCAAACTCTTAAGAGTTCATGGAGAAGAGTAAGAGTGGGAATTAATATCTAGGGCTGAGTCTAGTCCCCTGATATGAATGGGGCTATTTGTGGAGGAAGCTACTACTCAGTGAAAGGATGGCAAAAATCGCAAGCCCAAATCAAAAGTTAATTTATATACTAGAGTCAGAGTATTTTAACATAATGTGACCAATACAGAAAAGTTTTATAACACAGATGTCAGCAATGGAGCGATTCCATTTCCCCCCAAGATGCTGAATGTACAAAAGCTGCAGATGTGATCTCAAAGCACTGCCCATCAAAGTAATTCCTTTAAGGGCATGTCTGGCAAAGTTATAATATAAAGCCCGATTCACAGAGAATTCCAGCAATCAGCTAGACGGTTTCATATTTTAAGACACACATACAAAGCTGGATATTCAAAGGGGAAAATTCAGTGCTGAGACAGGAAGTTAAACAGCAAACAGACAGGGTTCATAAATGCAGATTTTTTGCCGACTAGTTCAGTACCAAGCATTCAGCAAAATATGTTCTCTTTGGGAAACTTCAGTTCAATTTTAGTCCTATCATGCACAAAGAAACACAGAACACTGCAAACATCATTCCAGGCAGCGCTGGCAATCATTCTTCTGTAATTAGGGTGGCCTATCACGAGAGATACAGGCAGTCCCCAGGTTACGTACAAGATAGGGACTGTAGGTTTGTTCTTAAGTTGAATCTGTATGTAAGTCGGAACTGGCGTCCAGATTCAGCCGCTGCTGAAACTGACCGCCAGTTCTGACTTACATACAGATTCAACTTAAGAACCCCAAGTCCCCAAGTCAGCTGCTGCTGAAACTGATCAGCGGCTGATTCCAGGAAGCCCGGGGCAGAGCAACTGTGCCCTGGGCTTCCTGTAGTCAGCGCTGGTCAGTTTCAGCAGCGGCTGAATCAGGACGCCTGGGGCAGAGCAGATGGGGTGCTGCTGGGTTGCTCCAGTAGCGCCGCTCCTCGGCGCTACTGGACCAACCCAGCAGCACCCCATCTGCTCTGCCCCAGGCGTCCTGATTCAGCCGCTGCTGAAACTGACCAGCAGCGGCTGAATCAGGACACCTGGGGCAGAGCAGCTGGGGTGCTGCCGGGTTGGTCCAGTAGCGCCCAGAGCGGCGCTGCGGGACCAACCGGCAGCGCCCCAGCTGCTCTGCCCCAGGGTCCACAACAAAAGCCTGGTCTGCTGGGGGGGCGGGGCACACTAGCTGTGCCCCCCCCCCCCCCGAGCAGAACAGGGACACGGGGAGCAAAGCCGCAGCGGCAGGGTGCCGCGCCTCTGCGGCTTTGCTCTGGCGTGGGATCCGCCGCCGCTGCGGCTTTGCTCCTGGTGTCCCTGATCTGCTGGAGACGGTCCCCAGCAGACCAGGGGCACTGGGAGCAGCTTTTCTCGCCCCGGAGGTCAAGGTGGCGGACCGCTTCCTGCGAGCTCCGGGGCAAGAAAGCCCCGTTTGTAAGCGTGGATCCGACGTAAGTCGGATTCGTGTAAGTCGGGGACTGCCTGTACTGAGCTCCTATGTCAATTGTGAAGGTTTAGCCCTAACCTAATTCCAACTTGCTTGGCCATTCAAATATCTTAACAACAAAAATTTGAGTGTTCTGTGTCCTGTAAAAATGCTATATTCAGTCTTGAGTAGATTATTAAATATGTGTATGCTAATTTTTGGATAATTTAGTCCTCAGCTAATTAATCAAGCTTCCCTAAAGATAATCATGCCTTTTGGCTGCAATCTTTTCTCTCTCTAGTTTTGTGTCTTTCCTTCATTGGGTAGGGTCAAGAAATGTCATTCTCCATTGGTTCCTGTGCACCAGTTAAGCCCCATTCCTGTTAATTTATGTTTTCTTAATTTGTTCTGAAAAGGTTATTTCCTAGGAGCTTTTAAAGTTCACCAAAGTTTGTTTTGGAATCTTATGTTTGCACTGTTTCCACTTAATGACACCAGTTCTTCCTACACAGCTTTGTTGAAATAGCAACTTCAAATAAGACAGTTGGCCACTCTAAAGTCTGTCAGGAAAAAAAGCTGAGTAAGGTACATTGGCTGCTCTGCAGCTGATCAGCTGTGTTTATCCAGACTGAGTTAATAAATATGACCGAGTCAAAATGGTGAGCAGACTGTCTGTGGCAGCTTGCCAGTAGCTTTTGGGTAAAAGGAGAAGCTCAGTGACATAGGAAACAGAAAGGCCAATGTTTACTGTTAGTACATGACTGTTAAAACAACTTACGCAGATCACATTGGGTTGAATAATCAGAGAACTGGATATGACAGCCTAGGTGTACATTAGCATAGTAGTAAAATTGTCTGAAAACATGTAGGAGCTATTCATATCCTGTTAAACTGCAGAAATGTATTTTTCTCAAAGTTTTGATATGGAAAATACAGATGGAATTGGAAGGACAGCGTAATGGGAAAAAATACTTATGTGCTGTGATTTACCCGCCGTGTACTTTGAAAGGGCAGTATAGCTAAAAGGTTCTTAAAGTGGCTTTTATCATGGTTGAAACTTACAGAACTTACCATACATTACTGTAGAAATATATATTCTTCTGTGATGGATAAGGTGGATAAGAAACTAAGAAATGAATAACAGAGAGTATGAAAACATAAAAGGGATTCAAGACATGTACTTTAATTAGCACTCCATTTTGCACATGAAGAAATTGAGGTATAGTCAGAGGCAAACAGTTTCACAACCATTCTTAAAAATTCGGGTGGCTGAATTTTTGATATCTGGATACAGATACCTTATTACTGAGAGTCATAAGGCCAGAGGGGGACTGAAAGTGACCTATAAACCACTGATTAAGGCACTCACTTGAGTGATCTAGGTTCAAATCCTGGTTCAGTACCTATTTATAAGGTAGAAAAAGAATAAGATGCATCTCTGTAGCCCAGGAATTAGCCCCTTCCCCAAGGTTTGGGAGATCTGTGTTCAAGTCCCCACATCAAATCAGAGTGGGATTTTGAACTCCAGTGTTTGCCCCCCATATGCATTATGAAAATTGGGTTATTTATTTAATGTATTTATTTAAAATATTTTTACCCCACCTCTCTATTTAAAATATTTGAGGTGGCTTACAAAAAATTTTAAAACACAATACAAATATATATAAAAAATTAAAATACAAGACCCCAAAGGGACATAAAGCCTGCTAAAAACATCTTGAGAGAAGGAACCCACATACTCAAACACCAATAAAAGCATGAGTAAAAAGGGTGGTCTTAGCCTGTTGCCGAAACAATGCTAGTGTTGGCGCCATGCAACTATCCCGGGGAAGAGAATTCCACAGCGTGGGAGCAAAAGCTGAGAAGGCCCTGTTCTGTGTAGATGTTAATCTTATCTCCATAAGTGGGGGAACACGGAGCAGAGCCTCTCCAGCTGACCTCAATCTCTGTTCAGGATCATATGGGAGAAGATGGTCCTTCAGATACCGTGGACCCAATCCGTTTAGGGCTTTATAGGTCATAACCAAGACTTTAAATTGTGCCCGGAAACATACCGGAAGCCAGTGCCGCTGCCGGATCACTGGCCTAATGTGCTCCATATAACGGGTATTAGTTAAATCTTGAGCAGCTGCATTCTGGACCAGTTGAAGTTTCCAAAGGCTCTTTAGAGGCAGCCCCACATAGAGTGCATTACAGTAATCCAGTTGGGATGTAACAAGAGCATGGATCACTGTGGCCAAGTCATGCTTGCTCAAGAAGGGTCGCAGAGCTGGTGGATAAGACGAAGCTGCCCAAAAGCGCTCCTGGTCACTGAAGAAATCTGGTTCTCAAATGTTAACAAAGGGTCCAGGAGGACTCCTAAGCTGCACACCTGTTCTTTCAGAAGGTATGTCTACACTACCCTGCTAGTTCGAACTAGCGGGGTAATGTAGGCATACCGCACTTGCAAATGAAGCCCGGGATTTGAATTTCCCGGGCTTCATTTGCATAAGCGGGGAGCCGCCATTTTTAAATCCCCGCTGGTTCAAACCCTGTGCAGCGCGGCTACACGGGGCTCGAACTAGGTAGTTCGGACTAGGGTGCCTATTCCGAACTACCGGTACACCTCGTTTCACGAGGAGTAATGGTAGTTTGGAATAGGAACCTAGTCCGAACTACCTAGTTCGAGCCCCGTGTAGCCGCGTTGCACGGGGTTCGAACCAGCGGGGATTTAAAAATGGCGGCTCCCCGCTTATGCAAATGAAGCCCGGGAAATTCAAATCCCGGGCTTCATTTGCAAGTGCGGTATGCCTACATTACCCTCCTAGTTCGAACTATGAGGGTAGTGTAGACATACCCAGGGGGAGAGTAACCTGTCTAGAACAGGTACCATGCCACATTCCCAAACAGATGGCCTCCTGATCCACAGAATCTCGGTCTTATCTGGATTCAACTTCAGCTTGTTTGACTTCATGCAGTCCATCGCCGCCTCCAGACACCAGTTTAGATCAGTCACTGCCACACCTGGTTCTGATGTCACCGGGAAATAGAGTTGGGGGTCATCTGCATATTGATGGCACCGTCCTCCAAAACTTGTGTCCTCTCCCAGCGGCTTCATGTAGATGTTAAACAGCACAGGGGACAAGATGGAACCTGAGGGACTCTGTAGCACAATTGCCACAGGGTTGAATAGCAGCCCCCTACCTCTACCTTCTGAAAACATCCCGACAGATAAGACCGGAACCACTGCAGAACAGTGCCTCCAATATCCAACTCCTCTAGGTGTTCCAGAAGGATACCATGGTTGATGGTATCAAAAGCCGCTGAGAGGTCCAAGAGAATCAACAGGGATGTGCACTCCCCCTGTCCATCTCCCGGCATAGGTCATCTACCAGGGTGACCAAGGCGGTTTCAGTTCCAAAACCCAGGCTAAAGCCACACTAAAATGGATCTAAATAATCTGTTTCTTCCAAGAAAGCTTGGAGTTGTAATGCCACTTCCCACTCAAGTACCTTGCCCAAAAAGGGAATATTAGCAACTGGGAGATAGTTATTCAACTCTTGTGGGTCCAGGAAGGCTTCTTAAGTAGTGGTTTTATTGCTGCCTTCTCGGCTAGATTTAATAAGCCATGAAGGGCAGGGGTCAAGCGAACACGTGCTCAGTCGCACTCCTCCAAGCATTTTGTCCACCTTCTCAGTCTGCAATAGTTGAACCAGTTCCAAAGAAAAACAACTGGGCGGTGAGCTCAACACAGTCTGTACTCCCCCCCCCCCACACACACTTACATAGCAGCCAGAGTCCAAATCAGACCGGGTGCGAGTGATCTTATCTGCAAAGTGCTTCATGAACAGATCACAGTGGGAAGTCAAGAGCTCCTCCATTTTATCATGAGTGCCAGGCTGTAACAAGCCCTGCACCACTCGAAACAGTTCTGCTGGATGGCATTGTGTGGACACAATAGGGGTGGAGAACAAGAATATGGCATAACTCAACGATGTGTTATGCAAAAAAATCATATGACTTGTCATTTTAAAAGTTGTAATCCACTGACTCTGTACATTCCATGTGTGTGCATGTATGTTTCTTGTATGCAAAGTTAGAAATAACAAGTGGAAACCTGTTTTATTAGTCCAGGTACTGTAGTAAAAGCTATTTGTGATACTTTAAGAACTTGATGGCTCCGTGATCAACTGAACAACCTATAAATGGGTTTGTTCCACCTGTAAGCCTAAACTATGTTTGGTCCTACAAAGACATGTGGCAGGTCACGTAATACTGAATCCATTTTGGATCTGGTACTTTTCCACTAATGGTGGGAAAAATTTGAACTGAGCACAAAGAATTTCCACTTGGGCAAAAGTAATAAAAAGGTGAGAAACCAAATAATAGAGAAGTTGCCAGACTCCAAAACAGGAGTGGGCAATAATTTTTCACTGGGGCCACTTCAGAAATTTTTTAAGTGGCCCTCGGCTACCCTGGAAGGGGCAGGGCCTCGGGCAGAAGGAGCGGAGCCAGGACACTTCCCTGCTTCCACACCCACAGACCTGATTGGTCTGGGAATGAGAGAGCATGCAAAGTCTTTGCCTCCCAGAGAGAATGGCCAGCTGTGATCCAACCCATCACTCTCAGGCCCCACAGACCCCAGATGAGTGCTTTAATCACTGGAATGACTTAGAACCTCTTCTGTTTGGTAGGCAGCCTCTGAAAATGCCTGATGGATTGGGCCCCACAGGGGAGATAGGCAGAGGTACACCTAGTTTGAGAATCCTGCCTGAGCTTAGATACTGAACAGCTTGGTAGCATCAGAGCTCAGGCAACTTTTTGCATGCATAGCATGGAAATGGGGGTGCCAAAGGGATTTTACTGGCCTAAGGAATTCAGACACCTTTAGGGTGAGGCTGTGTCTAGATTACATCCCTCTTTCAACAGAGGGATGTAAATTAGGCACTTAGAAATTACAAATGAAGCCAGGATTTGAATTTCCCATGATTCATTTGCATAATCACATAATGGTGCTCTTTCGAAAAAGCGCTATTTCGAAAGTAAAACCGCGGTCTATACGTGGTTCTTTCAAACAGGGAAGGCTTTTTCGAAAGATCCTGTAAACCTCAAAAAATGAGGTTTATAGGATCTTTCAAAAAAGCCTTCCCTTTTTGAAAGAATCATGTCTAGACTGTGGTTTTACTTTCAAAATAGCACTTTTCTGAAAGCGTGCTATTACGTGATTATGCAAATGAAGCATGGGAAATTCAAATCCCGGCTTCATTTGCAATTTCGAAGTGCCTAATTTACATCCCTCTGTTGAAAGAGGGATGTAATCTAGACACAGCCTTAGGGATCATCTGAACAGGGGTTTTAAGGATCTATATTTTGGACTTAGGTGGAAACCCTCCCGGTTTCCTTAGGGAAGCATATGAATGTGAATATCAAATCCCTCCCCAACCTTTCTGTTCAAAACTTGTTTAGCATCTCAAATATCAGATTTTCACGGGGAAAAAAGTATGTGGTTTCTGACAGAAACCCTCCCCATTCCTTCCCTGAAAGAGGTTTGCATCCACCCTTCCTCAGCTTCCAGCTTTTTCCTTTGACTTCCTCTCAGCTGTGGAAACCTATCCAGTTTCTCCTCCCATTCATGAACACCTGCCTGACTCCTTCCTATCCCAGCTATGGAAAAAACACTCGATCCTTGGCCAAGAACACCCAGTCCACTTGAACTTTCCAAGTGTAGTTGGCTCCAGTATGAATGTGAGTAAAGGATCATAAACAGTACAATACTGATGTGATTGGCCAATGCTCAAAGTATTCAGAGTAGTAAGACACTCTGCTAGAGGCTACACCTATTTTAATAAGTGGATTAGCATTACTTTCATATAAAACCACAACATTTTCATTATGAAATACAATTACTGTATACACTTTGAGATTTCAGCACTGTATTTGTGAAATTCTGCCACAAGCAAGGTACAAAATATTTATCTTTCTCCACCTCTTCCAAATTGGTGAAATAAACATTTACTTAGTAGTATGGCTTGTGGGAACCTGCAGCAGAGAACACTGTGTGCTGTGATGCGTTTCAAAGGGCTGAGCATGGATTCTGTGGCACGTTTTGTTAAGACCTGTGTCAGGGTGCTCTTCTCACCACTGGCATGTCTACTGGCTGCTTCTGCAGTTGAGCTCTGCCAGGCTGATATCCCTTTTGTAGTTGCTCACTCCATCATACCTTGTCTCACTTGGCATTCACCCAATGTCCTAGGCTCCTTCCTCTGACTACCCCTTAATGGTACCACTCTCCAGTGACTGGTAAATGAACCTGGGGCCACACTATACACTGGTTTCCAGGCCAGAGATCCTACAACAAGCAGTCAAAGTCTGCAAAGTCTCACACCTCACTGCTGTATCCCTGGGCTACTTCCTACCTTACCTTCTCGTACTTGGAGAGTGACTGCATCACATCTCTCTCTCTCTCTTCTCTCTCTGCAACCCCCTTCTGCTATCAACCACTGATCTTTATATAGGCCCCTCTTGTTCTCTTTAATAGTCCTTCTTGATCCCTGGCCTCCCTTCAGATGCAAAGCAAGCAGTTAGTTGACCTTTCTGGCCACCTGAATGTCTTCAGAATTTGAGTGGGGTAGACACCTCATCACAGACCTTTCACTGTTTACTAAGCATGGTATTTTATACACAGGTGCCAGCTTCCTTCTTTCTCCAAGGGATGCTCAACTTCCATTCAGTCCCAGGCCCCACCCCCACTTTACCTCTTCTCTCAACACCCTACCTCTGCTTTGTCTCTTCGTGCTCCCTCACAGCCTGCCCCTTTCCACTCAATTCCACCCTTTCCCCCAAGCACACTCTATTAAGAATGAGTATAAGTCCTAATAAGAAATGACCTGCATAACTTCAGTTTATAGCAGACATTTTCAAATTATAGATCCAAAGCTTGTAGAGTTTTTCTTTGCACTCCAGTACCTAATGTAGCCCAGCTTTTGATGAATACTCAATTTCTGCCTGAGACACCTCTTAAAAAATTCAGAGTATAAGGCAATTGTACAGCAAAGCAGAGTTCAAGGAAATTGTATAGTAAACCTCATTTTTTTAGGAATAAGGGATCTTGTGCGCAAAAGGGTTTTTTTCTGAAAAATGGCCCCGTCTACACTGAGGTTTTTTTTGCAAAAACCTCTTCCTCAAAAAGGATTGGAAGAAAATATACAAATGAGAGTGCGAGATTTGCTAATGAGAACTTCATTTGCATTTCTTTGACCGCAAAAAATAAACTGTGTAGACATAGCCCAGGAGGGTTCAGCAAACACCTGGTACACACTATCACAGCCAGTAGATATCTCTCCCTTCTTCCACAAGATTTAAATAAAGTTTCTTTTGAACTTGGGCTTATTTACCTTTCCAAGACTCTCAAGTGTCACAAAAGGGACATACTTACAGGAATCTAATTAACCAACGTGTCTGCAAAACTGGTGAGATTCTGAGTCTGGTTCTAACTACAAAGTTGGATAACTCTGACCTAAGCCTCCATTGCAGAATAAGCATAGGCATGGGAGCTACGGATACAGGGGGTGCTGTAGAATCCCCCGGGATCCTGGCCTAGAGCCTGGAGTCCCTGCTGCCGCCCTGTGCATCAGGTTTTCAGCTGCTGGACCCACACGCTGGGTTCTCTGCTGCCAGTCCCGCGTTCTAGGGTCACAATTAGAGCCGTGCACAACAAGGGGCATTAGAGACATGAGCACACAGAGCAACAGCTGAGAAACGCTCGGGGAGACTGCTGACTCCACCGGCTGGGGCTTTGCTCTTAGCCTCAGCAGTGAGTAAGGCTGGGCAAGAGTAAGGGGGCTCAGCACCTCCACTTTTTAAAATGGTCCCATACCACTGAGCATGAGGAGATAATGCCAGCCCTGGAGAACATCGTTGGGCATGGATATGATTTTTAAAAAATGGCTAACCTTTTCTCTGACATCCACGGCCAATTTCTGAGTGTACATTTAAGCTGCCATGGCAAAGAGATGATATTCACAACAGTTATGTCTACACTGCCCCCTCTTGCGCAAAAATGCAAATGAGGTGAAGCGTGGAATATTGCCATGCCACATTTGCATAATTAATTAGGCTCCGTTTTTGCGCAAAACCCCTCTCTTGTGCAAGAGCCGTTCTTCTTCTTTTTTTCAGGAAGAACGGCTCTTGTGCCAAAGCCTCTTGTGCAAAAACGAAGCCTCATTAATTATGCAAATGAGGCATGGTGATATTCCATGCTTTGCCTCATTTGCATATTTTTTGCACAAGAGGGGCAGTCTAGACAGCCAACCAAGTCTCAAAGTCAACTTTTCCAAAAGTTTGTCGTACTCCAAAACCATCTTGATAGCACTAAAATTACAAATGTTTAACTAGCTCAAAAGTGCTCAGAACATTCCTACACTGGAACTTGACCAGGCATCAACAGGCATACTTTTGCTGATTCACATTATGTACTTAATATTAGAATGGCTCCTTATCTAATATACACTATGAGTGCTCAAAAACAGTGGTCTCTCTGCAAGACCTTCCTGTCATTGTTTTATCATGTCATTTTTAATGTTACCTTATTAGGTTTTTTTTTCTATTCAAGCCATAATGATGTGCCCTCAGGAACTGGCATGCATTAGAGTTATGGCAGAGTTCAGGGGACTCCTTACGGGACTATGCCAGCTACTAAAATCCTTCTGCCATCATATTTCCCTTCACAAGGCAGAGAAGGGCCATGGGCTCACATTCCTCACCTCTGACACCGTTTGAGCCACTTTGCTTGCACTGGGAAAGGAGAAGTCTCTGTGCTCTTCTGTGTTTACTCAGTACAGTTATGATTTTGTGTGAGATTTGCAAGAGCGAAAAAGGAGACCCAACACAATCATGTAATAACTGTCTCAAAACCAGTCCTTCTATCTTGCAGTTTGCAACCAGTAGGTCACATACATTCATGGAAAAGGAATAAAGTGGTGGTCTGTATGTTTTGGCCTTCTCCTTGGAGGTTGACCTACTAAATGCTGCAAGGTCTGAATGTCCTCATTCTCTGCCAGATTGCCAGCTCCTGTCTTGAGGCCATCCAAATTCTTTGTTATGTTTTTTGTTTCTTCCTTCCCCAATTTCTGCCTTCTCTCCTTTCTGTTCTTGCTTCTCTTCACCGTCTCTATTTTCACATATTCCTTTTAAAAAAGAATGCAGTGTCAGCTTGATCATAAGAGAACTGTAATTCCCATGCCAAGTAGATCTTGGTACAGAAGAAAATCTGGCCTACAGTGCTTATGTAGATTTGCATATAATATATATGCTATCAGCTGATACTATTGCTAAAGTATGTACTTCTCTATATGCCTCTGAACTGTTCTGTCTGCATTTCTACTAGACTATAAATAGGAATCATGTCTCCTTAAAACAGTGATGAGAAAAATGTCGGCACCTAATAAACTAATACTTTTAATAAAATATAGGTAATGTATGAAGGTAATGTATGCATATTCCAATAATAGACTAAAATCATTTTTAGCAATCTGCATTGTTATAATGAGCATAGTTTTTAAAATTACAAATACTTCTCATTATTCAACAGGCCAGACAGTTTCTTTTGGTAAATAATGCTCCTAACAAACCTCCTTTTGTAAAAAAATACCAAAGTTTACCATTGGAGGGAGATGTTGATGTGACTTTTGCTCAACAAGCTGAAAAATAAGTATTAAAAACAGATTGGTACAGTGAGGAAGCTTGAACAAGAAACAGACGCTTTCAAAATATGCACTATTCCTTGTATGTTTAGCAATTGTAAATCACATAGGCACTTTATAGACTTATGCATGTAGTTAACTTTATTTATGTGTGCAGTCCAGTGGCAGTTTCTGACCTATCAAAGGCACTTGACAGAAGAGGAGGAGGAGAAGGATGACAATGCAAAAACAACATGAGATCAAACTAGCTAGAGACACGAAGGATAACAAGAACACTTTCTACATATTCATTAGTCGCAAGAGGAAGAACAAGGACAGGGTCGGGCAACTCAGTGAGGGGAGAAAAGCATGGTGGGGACCATCACAGTGGTCTAACGCCTTCATATCATTGTTGTAAGATTTAGGGACAGTACCTCTTACAAATGGATTAAACTGGTAAAACTGCCTGACTTAATGTTATAGTGGTCTTGATAAGCCTTTAAATCATGTTATCCTTTCAACAATGGAGAAAAAAAATACAATTTAAAACAGTGGTTTCTTAGCACAATCTTGTTTAGATCAGAGTCATACAACAGTGCCACCTATCAGTGCTATTTTCTTAGAATTTGCAGTTTCCTTGGAAAATACTGAGCAGGCCTGATTCTGCTTAACTAGAAAATGATGAGATCAACATACAGACAACTCTAAATCAAGTATGATGGCAGCCATATAAGCCACCTGAGCCTGATTTTCATTCATTTATATTTGTTTTACTCTAGGATCACCCACTTGATCTCACTGAAATTATTCCTTATTCTCATCAGTGTGACCTCGGAATCAGGCCTCTTAAAGAAGAACCCATGCAGACACCACACCCCACAAAAACACATCTGTAGGATCACATCTCAGAATCCAAGTCAACTGATTGGCGTTGAAAATAGCAGTGTAGTCATTTGGTCTCAGGTGGGAGTCCAAGCTCTGAAACCAGGTGAGGAGACAGGATCTCAAACACTGAGCTCCAGCATGAGCCTGAATGTCTACACAGTTATTATTAACTCCACAATGCTGAGTCCCATGTCCCTGAATCACTGCATCTGGGCCTCGAGACTCACTGTTGTGGGGTCTTTCCTGCTGTGTTAGAAGCAAAGAATTGCTTGTGTTGGAAGAACTGGAACCAAAAAAATTGGCTTTGGGATGATTGTGTTCTGCTGAAGTCAATTGGAATTTTTGCCATTTACTTCTGTTTGATCAGGTTTGTAAGCCCTCTATATTGAATTTCTAAACTGCAATAGAAAGAAGGGAAAGCTGGAAAAAGTAATGGCTGCCAAGAGAACTGACGTCCAAGAACACACTAAAATATTACCCACAGAAGGGCCTGGTAGAAATTTTGATGTATTTTTGTCAATTCCCTAGGCTTGTCTATATAGATACTATGTAGTATCAACAGTTTAGTTCAAAGAAAGCTATTTGTAATAACTGGGTTTGCTTTATGCTTGTTGTGTGTGTGTGTGTGTGTGTGTGTGTGTGTGTGTGTGTGTGTGTGTTCATGCGTGAATGCAAATAACTCTATTGATCAATGCAAAGATTGGAATATTACAATGTTGAATATTACTCTGGGTGATCTTCACATTAGGGGCCCATCTGGAAGGATGAGAGCAAAAGAGGAGAATGAATCCATGTGTTGCAAACCAGACATGCACCTATGAACAACAGGCATCTACTCTATGGAAAAACAAAAATCTCCCTTAGCTAGCAGTAGTAGTGGATCCTTTATCTTTTTTCTAGCAGCTACTAAAGGGTGATAATAGCCTTCCTGCTCACTCTGCAATGGGGAACATTGAGACTGTGATTTATCGCATCTGCTTAGACGTGATAAATCAATCTCCAAGCACTTTCCTGTTGACACTGTTACTCCACCAGGATGAGAAGAGTAGCTGGTATCGATGGGAGAGCAGCTCCCACTGACCTTAGTGTACACTAGACTCCTCAGTAGGGATCTACATTAGCTGCTCTGTGGGCTGTGTCTAGATTGGCAAGTTTATCCGGAAAATCAGCCGCTTTTCCAGAAAAACTTTCCAGCTGTCTACACTGGCTGCTTGAATTTCCGGAAAAGCACTGACGATCTCATGTAAGATCGTCAGTGCTTTTCCGGAAACACTATGCTGCTCCCGTTCGGGCAAAAGTCTTTTTCCGAAAGACTTTTGCACAAAAGGGCCAGTGTAGACAGCACAGTACTGTTTTCCGCAAAAAAGCCCCAATCGCGAAAATGGCGATCGGGGCTTTTTTGCGGAAAAGCGCGTCTAGATTGGCCACGGATGCTTTTCCGCAAAAAGTGCTTTTCCGGAAAAGCATCCTGCCAATCTAGACGCGCTTTTCCGAAAATGCTTTTAACGGAAAACTTTTCCGTTAAAAACATTTCTGGAAAATCATGCCAGTCTAGACGTAGCCTATTTGTGTAGCTGAAGTCATGTGGATTAGATCGATGACAGGTATTAGTGTAGATGAGGTCTAAGATTTATTTAAAAAAAAGAGAGAGAGAGTCATGGTTAAGAGATCAGTATACATGCAGGTAGGAATAAAGTTCTTAGGTCAGTTTCACAGTAGATATGGTGAGCTGCTGAATTGCAAAAAGTTCTTTCAAGAGCTAGTTCACCAGATTATAGTCAAAATAGGTAGTCCCTATATTTGTTTGGACTCTGAGCCACAATAGTACTGATATCCAGCTGGTGAAAATCTAAGGGTGTGTGTCTAGACTGCAGACTTTTTTAGAAAAAAGTGTCCTTTTTTTGAAAAAAGTTTACCTGCATCTAGACTGCCGCTGCATTCTGTCGACAGTAAATCGAAAGAACATTGCGGTTTTGTCGACAGCGGTAAACAATATTTTACGAGGAATAACGCTATTTTCGACAGATCTGTAAAAAAAAAAGGTATGTGTAGACATGGGATTTTTTTTTAATTTTATTTTAATAAAGGCCTCCAGGAAGAAGCCCTGATGGACAGTCCATCCTTACATGCTGGACACCTCTATTGTTTCTGTCTTCAGTCTCTTAAAGGCACAGGCACCCAGAGAGGCATTGCTGTCCGGAATTCAGCCAGAGCACCCGTGCTAGCCATGTCCCAGCCTCAAGGCCCCCCTGGCCCTTCTCGGGACAGTGAAGAGGACCCACCCAGGGGCTTCAAAAGGCAGGCACCAGCCTGGTCAGGGCCTGAATAAAACATCTCCTGGAGCTCTGGTCTCAGGAGGAATCCCTGCAGGCCCTGCAGTAGCTCCGCAGGAACATGGACATATAGGAGTGCCTGGCCCAGGGACTGGCCAAGAAAGGGCATCACCCCCGCACCCTGGACCAAGCGAGGGCCAGCGTAGAAGAACTGTGGCATGGGTATGCAAAGGCCCGAGACCAGAGCTGCCCATATTATGCAGACCTGGAGCAGATTCTGGGCGGTGGGGAAGCCCAGACTCTGCTGCATCTTGTGGAGTCGGGGTTACCCCACCATATTGTGGACCAACTCCTGAGGGAGGATGAGCAAGAAGGAGGGACAGGAAAGCTGCACCAGCAGGAGGAGGAGGAACAGCAAGCAGCAACCCTATCCCAGGAGCCAGTCCTCCAGACCCCAGAGGCCTCCCAGGAATCTTTGGATATGGGACGGGGAACATCAGGTGAGTGCTTTGAGGGGTCACCACCAGGGCTGACCCAAGCCAATCGTGCACCCTGGGCCCCGGCACATGCGTGGCCCTGCCCCGGGCGCCTGGCGCATGCATGGCCCTGCCCCCGCTTGGTCCAGCAGCCCCACATGGCGCCTCCTAAATGGGGCACCCTGGGCGGTAGCCCCATCAGCCCGTAGCTTGGGCCGGCTCTGGTCACCACACATGGCCAGGTTGGCAGTGCGGGGGGCCATCTGATCCCATTGCCACTGTGGGGCTCCTGTGATGCTCAGGCTGCTGCCCAACTCACACACAGTGTCATGTGTAAAACCTCTGATTCTCCTGTCTGAAGGGGGACCCCTTACAGTGACAGCATGCCCTCAGGGACAGTGGGTGCACACATACATGATTGTCTCCTTTTCTTTTCCTCTGCAGCTGGACCCCCCATGCAAGAGAGTAGCACCACACCAGCCCGACCACCATCCTGGACACGTGGCACTCGCAGGCACTGGCGTGTCTACACAGACCTGCTGAAAGAGCACATAGTGGACCTGCAGGACCTCAACAGGACTCTTCAGCAGAGGACAGAGGCAGAGGCTGAGTAGCTCAACAGGCTGCTGGATGAGCTGGTCCAGCAGTGCATTTCCATCTGTGCCACTATGCAGGAGGTCCTAGCCTTGCCTGCCCCTGTCACAGGCACCGCTCCTTCTGCACGCCAGGACCCTGCCCTTCCAACCCTTCCCCCGTCTCCCCAAGTCCCTCCTGACCCCCTCATCCCTCTTCTTCTCCAACCCCCGCTTTTCCCCCAGCCCCTCCTGCTCCCAAGCCCTCACAGACCCAACAGCTGCCCTGCCTCTGCCCAGCCCAGGACTGGCTCTCGCTCCACCAGACCATGGCAGTGCCAGGTTGCAAGGTGGCAGGACCCTGCGATCAGAGAAGCAGTGGCCTACTTGAGCCCCCCTCCAGGTTTTCAACCCCCTCCCGGTTTTCAGTCCCCCTCCCCCCTCCAGGTTTTCAGTCCCCTACCACCCCAGTGAAAGAACATTCCAGTGATGTAAAAAAATCTTTATTTTTGAGTGAAAACTGTAGCGTGTATATAAACAGTAGAACAATAAAAAAGAGAAAGTTTTGTTTTAAACAGTTAGCACATTTTCCTTATTGATATTGTAAGGTAGGGGTGGGCCAGGCCAAACCCCCATAGGGGAGACCCTGAGGAGAGTCAGTGGGCTCGTTCTGCGAATCTCTCCCTCAGGGCCTCTCAGATGCGAACACCAGACTGGTGAGCCTGGCAGATGGCAGCTGTCTGGGGCTGCTGAAATGGCCTCTCCTCGCCACCAGCACCTATCCCCCACCCTGGCAACAAAGCCTCCTCTTTCCTCTCCACAAGGTTATGGAGCACACAACAAGTGGCCACTACCTCGGGGATGTTGCGTTCGCCAATGTCCAGCCATGTGGGGAGGCAACGAAACCTCCCTTTCAAGTGGCCAAAAGCGCATTCCACTTGCATGCGAGCCTATTTAAGATGCGTGTTAAAGAGCTCCTTGCTCGCATCCTGGTGGCTGGTGTAGGGCTTCATGAGCCACGGCATCAGGGAGTAGGCTGCGTCAGCCATGATGCACACCGGCATCTGCATGTCCCCAAGCATAAGGTCCCGCTGTGAGAAAAATGTTCCTGCCTGCAACCTGAGGTACAGGTACGAGTTGCAGAAGATCATCATGTGCCCGTCCTGACCACCTGACACAAGTGTCCATAAAATGTCCCTGGTGGTCGACCAGGGCCTGCAGCGCCATATAAAAATAGCCCTTGTAATTAATAAATTGGGCTGCTCAATGGGGTGGTGCATGGATTGGGATGTGTGTCCCATCGAGGGCTCCTCCTCAGTTCAGGTGGCCAGCTTCCAAAGGGCAATAGCAACCTGCTTCTGTAGGAGGATGGCAGGCCATAGGTGCATGACCTGGTGTTGCAGATCAGGGGCGAGCCAGGCACACAGCTCCTGGAACATGGCCTTCCACATCTGGAAGTTGCAGAGCCACTGCTCGTCGTCCCAGAGCTGCATGACGGGCCAGTCCCACCAGTTTGAACTCGTCTCATGCCTCCAAATCTGCCTGTCCCCCAAAAAGTTTGGAGGCAAGCACATTGCTCCTGCATCCTGAACAAAGGTTTTGTAGCTCTGGTCCGGGTCCATGTGGGGCAGGAGCTCGTGACGGAGTCATGAAGATGCAGCAGAAGCTGCAGCATGGCAGCGTGGGGCCATCGCCTGTCCTGGGGCAGCTCCGGCTCTATGGACTCAAAAAACAATGAAAAGCAGGAAAACCAACCAGAAAAGAAACTGCTGTGGTGTCCAAGAAAGCAGGGCAACCAGAGCAAACACTGTGGCAGCTTTGCTGTCCCTCTAGGAGGTAAGCAAGCCGGAAGCAGGAACAGAGTAACGGCTGTCCAAAGGGATCCCTTTAAGCAGGCATCTCTGCAAAGGACATGCAGCAGAACCAAAAAGTAAATGCTGCCCCCAATGCCCTGCCAGAAGCATTTCCCGGTGCTTTTTCTTTTTTTTCGAAAGAGTGTCCAGCAGTCTGGACGTTCTTTTTCGAAGAAGTGGATCGCTTTTTTGATCCACGTAATGCAATCTAGACGCTCTTTTGAAAAAGGTGTGTAGTCTAGACATAGCCTAAGATACTATCAGGGTTGAAACATTATGAAGATTACATGCTCTGTATGTTTTAACATTTTACTTAAAGCAAGACATTTATTCAAGTTGTCTAAAAATGCAAGCGTAGGTGACATTTATCTATTAAAACAGAAGAAGTCTTAAGTTTTAAATCTCCCTTCATCTCTGTATGCTGATGTTTGCATAGGCAAAAGTGATAACTGACCTCCATTTTCCAGAATCCTTTTTCTTTCCTTCTAGCTTTGAATGAGTATGTCGCACTCTCCTTGGAGGAGGTATGTTCTGGGAACAAGCTGTGTATAACTTAGAACTGTTTATATTGACATTAAAAATTCCTGAAAGTGTAATGGTCTAATTGATGAATACATTCAGGTTACTGTATTAAGTTTTCTAAAAAACTGAATAAAAAGAAAGTTAAGAAAACAGAATAAGAACAGGTTACTAAAGAGTTAGATGTGGCTGCTGACAAAGCAGATGTGTTTATGTTCCAGATAAATTTTTAATTTTTTTTCGTGTTCTGTTTCATTTACACTTGGGAGAAGTCAATATCAGTCATGTTTGTCTAAGACCTAGTGATTATTAGTTGGAACTAACTGTACCGATTGTTGAAAGCATACAATGAATGCATAGTATTGAGGACTGTACAGTTTTAAGGTAATGACTAATTTTATTTTTTGGTCCATTCCCTGATTACTGTACAGGCAGTCCCCGGGTTACGAACAAGATAGGGACTGTAGGTTTGTTCTTAAGTTGAATCTGTATGTAAGTCAGAACTGGCGTCCAGATTCAGCCGCTGCTGAAACTGACCAGCGGCTGACTACAGGAAGCCCGAGGCAGAGTTGCTCTGCCCCAGGCTTCCTGGAATCGGCTGCTGATCAGTTTCAACAGGCTGAATCTGGACGCCAGTTCCGACTTACATACAGATTCAACTTAAGAACCCCAGGCGTCCCCAAGTCAGCTGCTGCTGAAACTGATCAGCGGCTGATTCCAGGAAGCCCAGGGCAGAGCATCTCTGCCTCTGGCTTCCTGTAGTCAGCGCTGGTCAGTTTCAGCAGCGGCTGAATCAGGATGCCTGGGGCAGAGCAGCTGGGGTGCTGCTGGGTTGCTCCAGTAGTGCCGCTCCTCAGGCCTACTAGACCCAACCCAGCAGCACCCCAGCTGCTCTGCCCCAGGCGTCCTGATTCAGCCACTGCTGAAACTGACCAGCAGCGGCTGAATCAGGACGCCTGGGGCAGAGCAGCTGGGGTGCTGCCGGGTTGGTCCAGTAGCGCCCAGAGCGGCGCTGCGAGACCAACCAGCAGTGCCCCAGGTGCTCTACCACAGGCGTCCAGAGAAAAGCCTGGTCTGCTGGGGGAGGAGGGCGCACTAGCTGTGCCCCCCCCAGCAGACCAGGGAGACGCTGGTGGCGGACCGAGATGCACCGCGGTCCAGCCGCCCGGGTCCTCTGTGGCTTTGCTCCGCATCTCCCTGGTCTGCTGGGGGGGGAGCTCCCCCCAGCAGACCAGGGAGACGCGGAGCAAAGTCGCGGAGCACGCGGGCAGTGGGACAGCCCAGACGCGCTGCGGCTGTCCTGCTGCCGGTGTCCTCCGAGGCTTTGCTCCTGGTCTCCCTGGAGACCCCACCCCCCCAGCAGACCAGGGAGACGGGGAGCAAAGCCTCGGAGGATGCTGGCAGTGGGACAGCCGTGGCACGTCTGGGCTGTCCCGCTGCTCGCGTGCTCTGCGGCTTTGCTCAGCATCTCCCTGGTCTGCTGGGGGGGTTACCCCCCCAGCAGACCAGGGAGACGCAGAGCAGCTTTTCTCGCCCCAGAGGACGCAGGAGGCAGGACCACGTCACATCTGGGTGTCCCGCCGCTCCCGTCCTCCGGGGCGAGAAAAACCCCGTTCGTAACTGCGGATCCGACATAAGTTGGATCCACGTAACTCGGGGACTGCCTGTATTATTTTTTGTGATTGATATTAATTAAAGTTAAGTTTAAACCCTCAGTAGTCAGGGAGATAGTCTCATTCCTTTTCCTGCCGACGTCTTTCCTTTACACACCAGATGGACTTCTTGGAATTCTAAATTTAGCAGAATCCACTCTAGTAATAAGTCACAACAGTGCATACATTCATAAGCTGTCCATGCAAACTTTGTACATATTGCAGGACATGAAGCTGAAGGTTAATAGGCTACCAACAAACATACTCTGGTGAAATGGCTTATTGAGATTAGGATATAGTTAATTATTTATACAGGGTACCCTTCCACCATGAAAAGCATTTCCTGCTCAGGAATTAAAGCTCAAGTCATTCTCTGACTTTGCAGATGGAAGGGATGAAAACTTGCTTGATGCTTACCTGGTGTTAGCAGAAAGTGGAATATCACCTCTATATACTCGCTGATCTAATAGTGGACACTGTGTGGGACATCTGGAGCCATAGATAGGAAGTGTGTGGACTGGGGAGGAGGAAGTGGCTAAGGCTTGGAAGGACACATTCTTTCTGTTCATCATCCTCTCAGCAAACCCATGTGGATTCAACTAAAAAATTAATACAGAATAAGCACTGAATTCTCTTAATTCCTCCTGCACATCAGCTCCCTGCTCAGCTCCCCTACCCTGAGCTCCTTGCATCCTGTGCCCCTTCCACACCATAACCCTTGTCCTGAGACCTTCGCGCACTCTGCATTACTTATCTTGAATGGCTTTCAGAAGCCATCGCACAATGCCCCACGCAGACAACACAATTGATACAAACTCTGCTGGTAAGGATGCATGTTGCTGACACAAGGAATCAAGTAAGCACACACACAAGAGTTTTATTAATGGTGGTGGTTGTATGCTGAGTTAAGTTAGGTTGACAGAATGTTATAATGTAGACATGGCCATAGATTCTTCACCATTATTTATATATAATGTTATCCACTTGATTGTCCTAAGGAGAATATATATATATTCTCCTTAGGACAATCAGGTGGATAACATTGTAAGCTTTCATAAAAGACCTCAGTTGATATACTTTATACGACAATAAGAAAGTATGCAATCACTTGGTTTAACTGCTCATTTTTGGTGTTTAAACCTTCTGTTCTCTGCTTGGGGGAAACTGGATCCTGATTGTCACATCTTCTTCATACAGTTTAGTCTCCTTGGGGGCCTAAGGGGCATTCTGAGGTCATAGTGGACGCCATGGTTATTAAACTTCACTAGTCAGGAGTCAGAGAAACCAGGGAGACCCAGGAGGCATTGTGGAGTCAGAAGAATAGTTACAGCAGATTCCCTGCAATCTATTTTACTCCACAAGAGAATGCCCCAGAGGAAATTCCGTATCATTTCTGGATTCTTCTATGTGCTATTCTGAATTGTTTTGCCAGACTGCATACATTACAAATTGTGAATAAAGGTACTCCAAAAGAGTATATTTCCAATATAATTTGCAATCTATTTTTAGTAGGGAAAACAATGACTGAGAGTACCAAAAGATTTAGTTCTGATAAATACCAGAGAACAAAATAAAACATACATTTAAAGTTCATTTAGATTCATAGGTAGAAATCTGAGTAATCAAACTGCTTCACATAATGTTATCATTTACTGATTGCAGTGGGACTAGCAGTGGGGTTCCTCAAAGAGCAAAATCTGACCCAATGGCTCCAGCTACCTCTGCTGAGGTAGGACACCTTTTCTCAAACAGCAGCATCGCTCAAAGTAGCAAGAGGTGTAACTGAGCCACTATAGTCAAATTCTGTGCAAACCAAAGTCAACAAATAGGCAAAATTCCCATTGGCTTCAATGGGATAAGGATTTGGTACCTCATATTTTCCAGCAAGTTTCCTCTTAACACACAAAACTATTTAAGATATTTTTGTTTTTGCTATTTGAATAACTCTTGTGTTTTTCCTCATCATAAACTTTATTGTGGAAACTTAGTAGTGGTTGAATTGTTGTAATTTTTGTTCCTTGTACATGTAGGATTTGTCAGAGCAAGATAAATGTTCTGTTGAGGTTTGTCAGCTGTGAACTGTGTACTTGGAACAGTTACTGCAGATGTCTCTAAGGCCTACTGCCATCTGGAATGTTATGTTCAAAGCCACATAAGAAAAGGTGTGTAAGATCTGTGGTAATAAGGTAGAATCTGTGGAACCTCTGCAAGACTGTTCTCTACACTGGTAACGTATGGACCTCTTTATTGACTTTACTTCTGATCCATAAATTAATTGAGCTTGGTTAACTGACATCTTGGCTCACTATCGCACCCCAGTAGCTAATAGGCTTATTGTTGGGGATTCAGGTAAAAGCCATTAATGTTCTGAAAAGTCTAAAGAAAGACAATAAAGTACAAGCACAGGAATCTGACTGGCATTCTTGGGTGTGTCTACACAGCAGGGCTTAACTCAAAATAAGATACGCAAATTGAGCTATGTCAATTGCATAGCTTATTTTGAAATTGGGAGCGTCTACACAGCACTTATTTTGAAATAAAGTACTCTTCCTCTGACATCCCTTACTCCTTATATAATGAAGATTACGGGGAGTCAGAGTAAGAAGTCCTCCAGCTTGACAGTATTTCGACATTATTTCCAAATAACTGCCTGCTGTGTAGATGTGAACTAAATTATTTCGAAATAAAGCTAGTTATTTTGAAATAATGTTACTGTGTAGACATACCCCTTCTGAGGCAAGGTGTACACTAGGGGCATGTCTACACTAGGAAATTATTTTGAAATAACTTATTTATAAATAATAGCTCCCAGAATAACTATTTTGAAATAGCATGTCTACACTACTGGGAAGCCTCAAAATTAGTCCAAGGCAGGCTCCCTTAATGTGAACTCACTACCTCAATTACTATTTATCCATTTTCATAATACAAGAATAGGAAAACAGTTAAATAAAGTGAAAGTCAATGCATTTAAAACTGATAGAAGGAAATTATATTTGCATGTCGTCTAATTAATTTGTGAGACTTGCTGCCAAAAGATATCATTGAGGTCAAAAGTTCAGTAGGATTAAAAAGTGGGTTAGACATGAGGGTATCCACAAGTATACTAAATATGATATACATAAATGAATAAACCCTCATATTTCAGAGTATAAATCAACATCTAACTGGTGGTATTAAGAACAACTTTCTTTTATAGGCAAGCTACCCCTTTATTATTAATTATGGGCTTTCTTATACCTTTCTCAAAATCATCAGGCACTGTCCACTGTCACAGACAAGATAGTTGACTAGAAGGAGAACCACTGGTCTCATGCAGTAAGGCAATTTCTAAATGTTTCTAAACTTTTCAAGAAAGCCATTAACATTTTGATTAATTCAAATAGTTAATTATAATATGTATCAGCTATTCAATGCATGATTAATTATGCCATCTCCCTTCTGTACAAAAAAACCTTAGCATTGGATCAAAGGTAACTAAATCTGCTGCTAGGGTATGTCTACGCTACTGAAAAGATCGAAGCTGCTGCTGTCGATCTTCCAGGGTTTGAATTAGCGGGTCTAGTGAAGACAGATAATTCGAACTGAGAAGGGCACTCTGGGGGTAGTCCTGCTTTCACGAGGAGTAAGGGAAGTCAAAAGAAGAGTATTCTCCCTTTGACTTCCTTCAGTGTGGACAGCGCTAAAAGCCAAATTAAGATACTTTGACTTCAGAGATGCAATTAATGTAGCTGAAGCTGCATATCTTAATTCAACCTTATCCCACAGTGTAGCTATACCCCTAATGGACTTAGAAAAGAAAATCTGGATTATGGTGCGCTTCAATGCTTTCTCAAGAAAAATACAGAGAATGTTAGTATCTGATTGACAGATGAAATTTTCATCTTTTTAATTCTTGCCAAGTTATTTCACCTGATCCTTGAAACTATTTAGTAGCATCAGCTACATCAAAGAACATCATGACATCAAAGAAATGGCATGAGTTTTTTTCCCTTACCAAGGCTTTGATAGTTCTCTTAATTGATAAACTTTCAATGCATATTTCTCTCTGAGTACTGGTAGCACTTACATGCTGTTCGAGCTAGACGAAGGGTACGTCTAGACTACCGCGTTTTGTCGACGGAAGTTTTGTCCACAGATACTGTCGACAAAACTTCCGTCGACAATTTGCGTCCAGACACATTGAGTTCTGTCGACAAAGCAAGCTGCTTTGTCGACAGAACTCCGTAGTCTGGACGCAGTGTTACAGGCAATAACACCTTCTGTCGACAGAGTTCTGTCGACAGAAAGTGTTATGCCTCGTAAAATGAGGTATACCAGCGTCGACAAAACCGCGGAGTTCCGTCAACGTTATGTCGACAGAACTCCGCGGTAGTGTAGACGCTGGTATTGTTTTGTCGACAAAAGTCCACTTTTCTAGACACACCCGAAGTGTACAACTTCATTTGAGCTGGAGGGTGTGATTCTCAGTTGATGCAGATAAACCTGTGCTAGCTGTGCTCAAGATAGGGTCTGTTTCTTGTGCTAGTGTCTAAAAATAGCAGTGTGGCGGTAGTAGCACGGGCAGCAACTCTGGCCAGGGGCTTGAATACAGACCTACCAGATCACTTGGGTACATATTTGAGTGCTTAGACTGAATCATGAGCTATGCTCCCCTGACTACGCTGCTATTTTAGCATGCTAGCTTGAGCAGAGTTAATGCAGATACATAAACAATTGGGAATCACATCTCCTGGCTCAAATATAGTTATGAGAAAGGACCCATACTCCATTGGTGCACCAGAGGGCAGCCTTTGTGCTCCAATATCATAATATTGTGATATTAGACAGTGTGACAACCTCAGGATACATTATCATGAAGTTCCAATGCTGCAATGCAACCCTGTGCCTACTCTAACTGAATTGTTGTCACTGACAATGGCTGCTTTTAACGTCAGAGGTAGCAGCATGCCAGTGTTCCTTGCTATGTAGGTGGATACAGTATGTAATGTAGTTTGAAATCCCTCCCAAGAATGAATTTTTCATTCTGATTGATCAGCTGATTCCCCTAGCTACTGGCATTTTTTAGGATTTTAGTTTTGGTGATGGGCTGGCTCTATAAAGCTCAGTGTAAATCGTATAGACAACTAGAAGATTTCCCCAGCATTGCGCAGGACCTTAAGGTTTCCCCAGCATCGCTCAGGTAGAGCAGGGGCTCAAGGGATTGGGGCCACTGGAATTGGGGGGCAGGCAAAGCAGGGGGCAGAAAGCTGGTGATTCGACCACGGGGACTGGGAGGCAGAGTGGGTGGAGGTAAGCGGGAGAGGGCTGCAGGATTCAACCTCTGCAGCTGGGAGGCACAGCAGGGGGCTAGAGGATTTGACTGCCAGGGCTTGGAGGTGAAGCAGGGACTTAAGGGGCTGAGGGTTTGGGCTGCTGGGATTAGGAAGCTTTCTGAGCAGGGGATGGGGGTTAGGGGATTCAACCCCTGGAACTGGCAGGCAGATTGAGGGGCTGGGGCTGAGGGTTTGGGCTGCTGGGGCCAGAAGGTGAAATGGGGGCTGAGGGGTGGGAGATTTGAGCTGCTTGAGCCTGGACTGCCTTTAGCTGGTGCTACACATATGCAGCAGTGGGCACTACTTAATTTGGGGCACAATGATGCCCCAAATTTAGTGGTGTCCTATACAACTGTGTATTCTTTGTACACCTAAGGACAACCCTGCCAAGGGGGTTGGAGAATGGGAGGGAGCTCCAGGGTGAGGCAGGGATTGGCAGATGGAAGGAGGTTTGGGCTCTGGGTTGGGGGTGTGGGTTCCAAGGTGGAGCCAGAAATGAGGGGTTCAGATAGAGGCAGGGGCCCCAGGCTGGGGGATTGTAGGCAGGGTATTTGTATGGATACCCTCAATTCCATAATTTGCTTCCTCACTGATGTGAACTTTG
The DNA here is from genome assembly GCF_049634645.1 of Pelodiscus sinensis. Classification (NCBI taxonomy): domain Eukaryota; kingdom Metazoa; phylum Chordata; order Testudines; family Trionychidae; genus Pelodiscus; species Pelodiscus sinensis. The sequence goes on along the minus strand of NC_134713.1, from coordinate 94,148,159 downwards.
TTGGCATGTGGCTGAAGGCCTTGTAGCCTGACGCCTAGGGCTGACTACTACCACTGGCTAGTGAAGTGGGAGAAGAGCAGCTAGAGCCATAGTACAAGAACTGCAGATGGGCCAGAGCTCTTGGCTGGCACCTTTTGGAGAATAAAGGGAATAGACTGAATGGGCCAAGCCTTATTGTCAGTTTAGTTACGTGGCTGCTGGGGCATTTTTGGTTAAACCTAAATGTTGAGTCTGAGGGGCAATTAAATGCAATGGACAAGGATGAGGACAAGATGTTGGCATTTTATGTGCCTGAGGCAACCCTGACCAATACTGTTGCCAGGTAGGGGAGCTAGGACAGAGCTATAAAGAGGGAGAGAAGCTCCTGTCTTGTGGTGTGAGTGTTTCTCTGGTGGTGAGGTCCCTTTAAGGGGTCCTGGGTAGCACTGATCCCTCCATATAAAGCTGCTCTAGAACAAGCAGGGTGCAAAGCTGAGGGCAGCAGTGGCTAGAGCTGAGCTAAGGCAGCTTGGGAAGAAGTAACAGAGACCAGCAGCCTACATCAGGGACTCTGCCACAGGCCTTCCTGCCCAGCAGCCAAAGTTGACATGACCCCAGCTGGCTCAGGTGGCTGAGCCCATAAAGCATCCGCAACCTGCTAGAATGCTTGGACTTCTCCAACCCAGCACAGATAACCATGAGTAGGAGCTGGGGAGGAGGAAAGTGACTGGAATGCACCAGTCTCCCACTGTTGGCAGGAGGACAGAAGTGGAAACTATTGTTCAGGCCCCCTAGTGAGTGGGAGTGTTAACTCAGAATTTATTAATTGCTGGTTTTCCAAAGTTTCTTCTGTTGTCCTCTCTTTAATAAAGTTCTCTTTGTTTTAACCTCTGGACTCAGTGCTTGCCAGTGGAGAAGTACTGCTTGTCCGTGGGAGTGATAAATATCATTTTCCCATCTTTCTGCATAAAGGCTTGAACTGGTGTTCATTAAATCTTTAGGGAAACCTGTAGCAAACGGAACCCACACACTCTTTTCCTGCTATTAACATCTGCGAGTGTTACATGCTTTCAGAGCATGTTGCTATCTATTTTTCACAGGCTTTTCTTGAGAAAGTTGAGAATGGAGTGAACTTATGCTTAAGGCAAAGCATTGGAAGACTTAGGGCCAATTTCAGGCCAAGTTTCTTTTTGTTCCAGGTTCTGTCACTGAATTCCTCTTAGAGACCGAGCAAGTCACTTAACTTGTGTGTGCCTCAGTTTCCAAAACAGTGAAATGGATGGTGAGCGTTATGACATATACCTCGCAAGGGAAGCCAAATACACTGATGTTTATAAAAGCAAAGCAGTTTCTCCATAGAAGTATTGCTGTGATAATTATTGAATTTACTGGGCCTGATTGTCTTCTTGCTTTTAATACTGGCTTTATACCACTGTATACTCCAGTTACTTCAGTGAAGTTATTCCTCATTTAAATGGAAGAGAGAGGAGAATCAGTCCCGCTGGCTGCATATCAGCCATAAAATATGGCAAATGAAGCAGCTATTCAACCACATCTCAACTTTGGAGAGGCATTTGGAGTCTCTGATGCTAACTTTGTTCTTGCCAAATTTGCACATACTCATTATGGCCATTCAGAGAGGGTTACAAGTGGTCTTGGTGGAAATCAGGAGCAGTGGTGAAAAAATATGGTCCTCCAGACAGGCGCTTATGGGAAACACAACAGACCTGTATCTGGGAAACACGAGATAAAAACATATTCTCGCTGTTTCATTGCATTGGAATGTCACTAGCCCTGCTGAGGAAAAAAAAAACCCTCTGTGATTTAATTTCTTCCTGGGGTTAAACAACATGTCTACTCATGAAAGGAAATCAAAGGCACCAGAAGGCTATCTTATTAGGGCTAAATTGCCCACAAACGAGGACAGGAATAACCAGAGAAAACTGTGGCTTTGGATTGCACCAGAATAACAAATTCATTCTGATTTTTCTGCATTACTCTCTCTTGCTAGCTGATGAGCTTCAGCTTGATGGAGGTTCAAGGAAACTGTGCCAACGGAAAAGCTCTGATGATATGACTAGCTATTAAAAGTTAAGTACATGTGACTGGTCAGTATTGTCAAAACATGTCACAGATGCTGTAACAAGCCATGGCATATCTGGTATGTTGACTAGATAACATACATAGTCCAGGAATCCATACGAATTTATCTTATTTACTACTTCGTTTTTTGTTTATCCATAGTAACCTTTCATTGCTGTGGTGCTCTTTCATCAGTTAGAAAAAAGAAGACATTGATAGCAGGTATTTGTTTGTTAGGTGAAGTAAAATAAAACTGAGTCTCAGACCTGGAAGTTTCATCCAAGATTTTCCCTTCCACTTTCTTTACACCTTTGATGTTTGCTTTTTACCAGTCACCACTTTTTTTTAAGCACACACCCTCTTGTAATAGTCTTCAAATGAAATTATCTTCCCTAAGACCAAAGAGGAGGTTGTAGTTGACAGCTCACGAGTGTACGCCACTTGTTTGTGTTATTTATTTCAGTCTCTTCTACCTACAGTACCTGGAGTTGGAAGGGTCACTCCATAGTTTGAACTGGCATATTTTTAAAGTCTTTTCTATTATGAAATGTTTATGAGAGGAAATAAAGTTGCGCATTCCTGCAGCCAGTCCAGTGTAAGAACACTGTGTTCCTTCCTCCTTAGGACATGTAAATGTAGTCAGTTATTTAATGGAAGACACACATACCTCATTCCTTTACATTTGAAGTGAGCCATCAGAGGAATGTAAACTTTTATTTGGAGCAAGCCCTCAGGTAAAGGATTACCATATGCCACACAAGGAAATTCCAGCATGCCCACCAAAATTTATACTGTGGGGAGAGCTATGAATAGAAAGTTTGTACGCTGCTATGAATGTGGATAAAATACATCACTCATGGCCGGGTGATGGCACGCAAAATCAAAACCACATAGTTTGGATCCCATAATATTTTCAAAAATATATTTAAAAGAAAATAAACACAGATCTTGTGTGTTCATTTACTGTTTGAAGCACCTTCAGAGATGAGAGACATCAACAACTTTTCTTTCCAAATCATTCCTTCTTCCTAATACATTTCAGACAGTGTGAGGCTCCTTGGGAAAGCACAGCAAATTAATTCCCTGGATTTTTTTGTTTCTGAACCTACTGTTCATTCATAAGGAGATGGTCTTGTACACAGCATCAGCAAAAATTCATGTACTCAGGATTATATTTGATTTTAAAAGGTAGAACATCAGTACCAGCTATAGCTTCAAAAATACCCTTTTCATGAGTGTCACATGCCCTTTATTAACCTTTCTGTTAAATATAATATGCATATTTGATGCTACTTCCAAGTGAGTTGTTGTTGCTAGTTTGCTTTGGTCAGTGCCAGTTTCTTTTCAAATGGAAATAGTTCTGTATACTGTAATGTATCAACTAGGGATGAGAAAACTTGTGCTTGTGTCCCTCAGATGCCCAGCTCAGGTTTTCACACTCATGGGCTTTGAATAGTCCAGAGAAGACAGCTATCTGATGTGAACCTGCACTTTTTGAGGTTGGCACATCACTTTGGTAACACAAATTTCATATTAAGTTTTGAACTTATACAGCATTGTTCCTCTGACACAGCATTTTTGAAGCCATATACTCTCTGGCTTTATTATAATAACATAAGACCACACAGTTGTGTTAGCTAGTGCAAGTTGGACCTCTCTAGTCTGGCACTCTTTGGTTCGGCAGCATTCATGGTCTGTCAAGATGTTAGTTAGCTGGATGTCCACTTACCATGTGGTCAAGTTTCCTGCAGTCTCATAGGCTGTGTCTAGACTGGCCACTTTTTCCGAAAAAGCAGCCACTTTTCCGGAAAAACTTGCCAGCTGTCTACACTGGCCCCTTGAATTTCCGCAAAAGCACTGACGATCTCATGTAAGATTGTTAGTGCTTTTGTGGAAATACTATGCTGCTCCCATTCGGGCAAAAGTCTTTTTCTGAAAAAGTTTTGCGCAAAAGGGCCAGTGTAGACAGCAGAGAGTTGTTTTCCGCAAAAAAGCCCCAGTTGCGAAAATGGCGATCGGGACTTTTTTGCGGAAAAGCGCGTCTAGATTGGCCACGGACGCTTTTCCGCAAAAAGTGCTTTTGCGGAAAAGCGCCCTGCCAATCTAGATGCGCTTTTCCGAAAATGCTTTTAACGGAAAACTTTTCCGTTAAAAGCATTTCTGGAAAATCACGCCAGTCTAGACGTAGCCATAAAGTTTGTTTACAGTCACCCAGTCCTGGCTTTCTGTGTTCTGTGCTGTTATTTAGCTTTAATTTACCCCTAAATGTCTTCTTAGAGCCCACTAAAGCAGTGGAAGTGTTGGTAATGCTGCTAGAGAATATTGATCACCCATGGTTCGGCAAATTCTCTGTTTTAGCACCCGTCAGGTCCCAAGGGTGCCAGACTAGAAAGGTTTTTTGACTTTATGCATAGGTAAGTGATTTAAAAAATGGTAGCAAAGGGAAATGTTTTTATAGCAGCTAACAGTAATAGTAGTAATAGTAGTAATAATATTGTAATACTTTTCATACTTCATATTTCTGTTAAGGGAAGCTTAAATGGTTTGCTCAAGGTGACACAGACAGTAGTGGAATGCTGATATTCAGATTCAGTTCTGTCTGTTGACCACAGGCTTCTTAGAGCTAAATGCCATTTTTTTCCTTTCTATAAAACTGCTTTGTGATTTCAGAAGGATAATTCATTTTTCTATTTGGACTCTAAATCTTGCACCTGGATAATCAAATTGATACTGACGTGCATAAAACATGTATCAATCAAGTTTCAAACTATTTTAGTGTATGTCTACACTACAAAGTTAATTCGAACTAACGTCTGTTAGTTCGAATTAACTTTGATAGGCGCTACACTAGCGCTCCGTTAGTTCGAACTTAATTCGAACTAGCGGAGCGCTTAATTCGAACTAGGTAAACCTCATTCTACAAGGACTAACGCCTAGTTCGAATTAGCTAGTTTGAATTAAGGGCTGTGTAGCCACTTAATTCGAACTAGTGGGAGGCTAACCCTTCCCAGCTTGCCCTGGTGGCCACTCTGGCCAACACCAGGGAAACTTGTCTGCCCCCCTCCCGGCCCCGGAGCCCTTAAAGGGCCACGGGCTGCCTACACAGTTTGTGCCAGTTGCAAGGCTGCCAGCACCCAGCCAGCAGACCCTGCACCTGCCACGCCATGAGCCAGCCACCCGATGCCACCCAGCCCTCCCCCTCTTCCCGGGACGAGCCTGGCGGCTCCCAGGAGCCTGCCTGGGGCCGCAAGAGGCGGGCGCCCGCTTGGTCTAGTGCGGAGATCGTGGACCTCATCGAGGTTAGGGGGGAAGCCTCCAATGTCCACGATCTCCGCACTAGCCACAGGAACGCGGCTGTCTACGGCCGCATGGCTGACAGCCTGGCCGCCAGAGGCCACCAGCGGACCCGGGAGCAGGTCCGCTGCAAAATAAAGGACCTGCGGCAGTCCTACTCCCGGGCCTGCCTGCCAGGGGCCGACCCAGAGGCCTGCCCCCACTGTCAGGCCCTGGACCGCATCCTGGGGGCTCACGCTGTCCATGGCCCCTGGGTGGTCATCGACCCCGGGGCAGAGGGACCGGTCCTGGACACCGAGGAGGAGGAGCCGGAGGATGCCGTGAGCCAGGAGCCTGCCAGGAGCCTGCCCAGGACCCAGGACCCCCGAGGAACCCCACAGACAACATCTCCTGTGTCGTCCGAGGCCGGGGAGGCCTCCACCTGTGAGTACCATCATGCTCCCCTTATGTGTACGGGGGGATGTGGGGGGAGAGGGGGCCCAGGTACCATGCGCCTGGGCCTTGCCCACCATGGAGCAGCAGCTGGGTGTCATGCAGGGGCCTTGGCCTTGCAGAGGGGGGCTGGGTTTCACCCACCTTGTCCCCAGGGAGAACTGACCGCTGCTCTTGTTTAACCACAGCCGCAGCCGTGTCCTCCGCGGCTTTGCTCCGTGTCTCCCTGGTCTGCTTGGGCCCCCCCCCCCCCCAGCAGACCAGGGAGACGCGGAGCAGGTTTTCTCGCCGCGGAGGACGCGGGCGGCGGGACCGCGGTGCGTCTGGGTGGTCCCGCCGCCCGCGTCCTCCGCGGCGAGAAAAGCCCCATTCGTATGTAGGGATCCGACATAAGTCGTATCCACGTAACTCGGGGACTGCCTGTACAAGGAACAGAGAAGTGACTGAAGAAAGACCAGTCATCCTCTTGTGCCTGCCTGTGAACAGGATGTGGATAACCTCAGTCTCTGCATTCCAGGGCACCTAGGAACTGCAGTTCTGTCTGTCTCTATGCATACAAATCACCCCAAAGGGATGGCCATTTCAAGGAATATTGTAATACTAGCCAATTAGCCTGTCATAAAACGGGATTTTCAGATCTCTCCTCCACGTCGGTCTTCTCTCCTGAGCCTCCGGTCTCTCACTCCGTCTCTCTCTCTCTCTCTTTCTCTTCTCCCCCTCCTGCCTCTCACTCTCTCTCTGCTCTCCTCTGTCTCCGTCATGGATGCACGCTCATCCAGGCCCCACCCCCTGGGCGTGTACTTCACCATGCTGCATGGGGAGCACGGACTCCAAATGACCGCTTGCGCCGCTTGCTCCCACAAGCGCAGAAGTCTGAGTGGCACAGAAGTCAGCTGAGCGCCACGGTGGGAGGCAACAGCGCCGCCCATAGGGAACAGCCAGCATTTCAGCGTTACAGAGTCACAGACATTGGGCAACTATATATATGATTCCACCCCTCCCAACCTCACCTACCAGGAATTCCCCTGGCTGAAGCACAGTCATTCTCTGTGTAGTGATATGTCTCCATCCCACTCTGAGGGTATGTCTACACTACCCTCCTAGTTCGAACTAGGAGGGTAATGTATGCATACCGCACTTGCTAATGAAGCCCGGGATTTGAATTTCCCGGGCTTCATTAGCATAAGCGGGGAGCCGCCATTTTTAAATCCCCGCTGCTTCGAACCCCGTGTAGCGCGGCTACACGGGGCTCGAACTAGGTAGTTCGGACTAGGGTGCCTATTCCGAACTACCGGTACTCCTCGTTTCACGAGGAGTAACGGTAGTTCGGAATAGGACCCTAGTCCGAACTACCTAGTTCGAGCCCCGGGTAGCCGCGCTACACGGGGTTCGAAGCAGCGGGGATTTAAAAATGGCGGCTCCCCGCTTATGCTAATGAAGCCCGGGAAATTCAAATCCCGGGCTTCATTAGCAAGTGCGGTATGCATACATTACCCCGCTAGTTCGAACTAGCGGGGTAGTGTAGACATACCCTGAGTGAAGAAAAAGCTAAATAACAGTCTGGGCCTCAGTGTGCTGAGAAAGGGAAAGAGAAACTGGGAATTGTGATAAGATCTCACTGAACTAGCAAGTGGGTGGAGGTCTGTAACTTTATGGGCGTCTCCTTTCATGTTCTAATAGACCATAACACTCTCCTCCCATTGGCTCTGAGCTGTGCAGTAAAAACAGATTAGCAAAAGGAATGATAAGAGAACAGAATATTCTGAAGAGTTTTATGCCTCACTGACATAAAAGATCTCTAGCTTGTAAATGTTTTTGAACCCCTAGGTCAGGTTTTCTGGGGATTTTTGAGCTCTGTTTATAGAGGGAAAGTGTGTCATCCAGTGTTTTATAGGAAAGCTTAAACCTGCAGCTTCACAGTTGTTTTACCTAAGGGAATGTTTTGTGTGAACTTCTGGGAACTTAATGTTCTTCCTTTATATTTACAGAAGCAAATGGAATCCCTGATAGGTGAACACAATGAGCTGGCACTTGTGAGATTCTCTGCACAGGCCTGTCCCACTGAGTATTGCTGTTCCACTGTGTGCTTTGGAAACTTGACTCTGTGTAAGAACAAACAGATGACGTTAATAGAGGGGCAATCACAGCTAAGGAGCTGTATTTTTCAGGTGTCCAATATGCAGACCGTACGGTATGCTGAGTGAGGCAGGAATGTAAATGCATTCTGCTGTTGTATTAGAGTCGGTACTGTTTCTTTATGCCTGCAAAATAAAGCAGTGTCCATCCTGTGACTGAAGGACAACTTGTGGCCCTTGAGGCTCTAAGTAGTTGCCCTAAAGGGCACGTGTTTTAAAAAGAAAAGGTGTACTTTGATTATAAATTAAAAATATGGTTCTGAGTCACAGCCTGTGATTTTTAAACTGAAGTGCTAGAACCTGCCCTCTCTCTAAGGGGAGATGAATGGGAGCGCCTCCTGATTTAGGATCCTGCTTCAGGCAGCCTTCAGGTCTATTTTGAGACCTTTCTGAGGGGAACCTCCTCTCATTGGCTGCTTTCCCCAGGTCCCTAACGCCTAGGGAAGAACATCCAATCACAGCTGCTGCAGAAGGCAAGCTGACTCCTCTTTCCCTTAGTGAGGCAGATGTTTTAGATAGAAGAGAGGGAACAGTTAATACCATTTTTCACAGGAGGGTTTACTGGAAGAAGGAAGGTGCCCCAAAAGTCTGCTCCCTTCTTCTTTCTTCCTGTTTAAAAATAAAGGGATGTTCATCCTTCCACCCTTTTCCTCTGTGCTTCTGTATCTCTGCAGAAGAAAAGGACCCTCAAATGGGGTGAACAGTCCCTGGTGCTGCAGGATGAGCAGAAGCATATTGTTGGGCAAGGGGCCGATGTGAGGCTCGGGGCAAAAATGTCATAGATGGGGAGGCAGAGGCTGAGGGTAAATGTGGGATGAGGTGGGAGCACAAAATTACTGGGCATTTTAGGGGAATTGAGAGAAACACCATGCCATCAGGCATCAAATCATTTCATTGTGATTTCTGGAGAATTTTACAATGAGCACTCCTGAAGTGGGAGTCAAAACCACCATACTCCATATAATTGTAAGAGCTAGCAGCAGTAATTGACACACACATACTGAAGGTGTGTATGAGAAGTTAAAAAAATCAGAAGACATAGCAAAAACCACAATTTAATGTTAGGTTTTTCTCTTTTTAAAAATACCACATGATTTTGGGGCCTACCTCACATTTTTGGGGAGTGTTACTTGTGATTTATTACCATTTTTCAGCCTATGTTCACTTTGACTTTTCATTATTTATACTAGGGACTTCGTCACTGAGGTCACATGATATTTTTTCTTCTCCTGGCTTGGATAAATAAAACTTGTTTTTTTAAAAATGGAAAAACAATGGATACATATTTTTGAATGAACCATTTTTTTGCAAAAAATATTCAGGAATCAGAAATGTTTTTAGGAATAATTAGTGGTCACCCAAATACTTTGCCAATAACAAATAATAAAACTTCAAAACTTTTAGTGAACTAAATCTGGCACTCTTATTTGGGAGAATAGTTACAAATGACAGTCTTTTAAATACTGTTCCTCCAACTCTTGTCTAAACAGTCCAGCATGTAATCATGAATAAAAAATACATTTACAAAAATTAGCATGGGTTCATAGGAGGGTCATCAGCAGAGTTGGAAAGATCTATGTTTGCAATAGATTTTTTTTTAGAATAATCTGACCAGCTCTTCTCAGGAGAGTGCCAGATACTTCCACTCCAATTTTGTGGCCTCAGGAAGTTCAGAGCGCCCGAGGAGCCATTTGGACTTGTAGAGGCTTTTCAGAACTGAATCTTTACACTTATTTAGACTTTACTCATCATTAGTCTGAATTCCCCCTTTATTTACTGCCCATGTTGCAGAGAGACAAAAGATAGAGATGTCATAGTTGTTTGAGCATATACCATTTTCAGTGTTTACTTCTAAGTTTTGACATTAAGCTGTGAGCAATGTAAATCATATTCCATTCATATGCTTCTGTCATGAGATTGTCAACAATTTAAACTATTTCTCTTGCCTATGTGAGTGACGTTTATATATTATATGTAATGTGCAAATATCTGTACCGCTAGTTTTGCACATTTTCAGGGTTGTGGATGTAGTAATTTGTGTGCTAATCTTTGGGGTTGGGTCACAAGTACTTTTTTTTGTAAACAAAGGTGATTTTCTTGCTGTTGTAAAAATAGGTGCTATGCAGGTTTCCAGGAATGTTTATAAAAACATCCACCTGCATTTGTGTGCACAAAAGGTATTTACAAATATGCCTAATTTGCATAAACATATAGCAGTTGAAAGTGCACTGTAAGTGGACATTTGGATGCATAGAAAGCCTTTTATTTGTGTGCGATATTGCATTAATTGCACATGCATGTTAAGGAGAAACATGTCCATGCCTATTTTTAAAAATCAGACCTTCATTGTCAATCTGGGACGTTTTCAACACACATATACAGTACCACCTAGAGCAGTGTTTCTCAACCAGTGGTACGAGTACCCTTAGGGGGTACTCGAGAGAAGTCTGGGGGGTATGTCAACACAACTGAAATTTGGAGAGAACTGTATTTTTGTTTTAAGTTTTATAGGGTATGTCTACACTTGCACCCTAGTTCAAACTAGGGATGCAAATGCAGGCGACCAAAATTGCTAATGAAGCAGGAATTTAAATATCCCATGCTTCATTAGCATAATTCACCTGCACGCTATTCCGATCGCCAGCTGATTCGAACCAGGAAGTGCGCTCCAGGGTTTGATTCGAACTAACGTTACTCCTTATTTTTTGAGGAGTAAATTTAGTTCGAACCAAGGGATTTGATTCAAACTAACGTGGCCCGGAGCACACTTCCTGGTTCGAATCAGCTGGCGATCAGAATAGCACACGGGCGAGATTATGCTAATGAAGCACAGGATATTTAAATCTCCACTTCATTAGCAATTTTGGTCACCTACATTTGCATCCCTAGTTCAAACTAGGGTGCAAATGTAGACGTACCCATAGAGTTTTATTATTTTTGTACTTTTTACATGCAAAAATTTCATCGCCCACCCAGCTATGATTAAGTTGCAATGGTAGAATGTTTTGCAATGGTAGAAACATTTTTTGTGTGTCTGAAAACTGTAGGTAATGGAGATACTTATAATTATTTTTTAAAAAGAGGTACTTTATTTTTAAAAGGTTGAGAAACACTGACTTAGAGTATTCTTTTCTTATTTTAAACCAAAAGATCAAGAATGAATTCTGGATTGATGAAAAGTGAGATTGGACAGCTAAGTCTGGAAGAAGAAATGTGTTATTCCAGGCTGGGTACAAGACTGTATGGCTTGCCCTTTTAGCTTACCACACTGCCATGGCAATTCAGATTACGTTGGCCTGGAAATATGACTGCCTGCCATTCACTATATTTGTGCATCTTCAGAAGAAATGCTGCCAAACAGAGCAGGGGCCATCACAGCCCTTTCCAACTCCCTAGTTATAGTCACCTTATTGAGGATTGAACTCAGCAATGCCAAGAAGGGATTTATTCACTGATCAGTCTACTAAATTCTTTGGTGGATGATGCCTTCCCCCCACCCTCCACCTAGTAGGGGATGCAAACAATCAGCAGAGGAATGTTTTCATAAACACTGTTTTCCAGACAGTCCTTCATCTGTGGACAACTGTTGTAAAAAGGATATACCTGACCCCACCTCTCCTCATGCTGTAAAAGCAGGTTTCGAATAGATAGTCTACCTATAGAATGATATCCTGATGTCTCAGCTAATTTCAAATATACTGTCAGCACTTAGGTACTCCCAAGTGCCAGGGAAGAGGACCTGAATGTGGGGGACGGGGAGCTCTTTAAAGCCAATCTAATAATAATTTTCTTAAAACTTGCTGAACATAAGCTAAAGTAATGTTGATAAAAATAGGAAAGTCTAGAGACCTGGCCTACAGATACAGATAACAAGAATTAAATAATCTCAGTTTATAATTCTGATGCACTATGTCCTGATAACAAAATCATTTAAACAATTTGGCACATTCACTGCTGCTACTAATATTTTAGCAAAGTTTTAGGCAAAACTAAAACTGTGTATCAAGCATCACAGAATCAAAGTACCAGTAGGAAGTAACTATGTAACTAAGTAACTCTGAATAATTTGGTATCATAGGCAACAACGTGGTCTTGTTTTGTCAACAATCAGAACAAATGTCTCTAGTCAAGAATTGAATTGTAGGGCAAGAATGAATTGAATTGGAAACTATAGTACATTGTCTGCTCACATTATCCATGTTTTGAACCAATGGTATTAATCCAATGCTTTGTTTTGTTTTTAAAAGGAGAGATGGTTCATAGAAAGCCTTACATAGCCTGCTTATTTCACTACATGGGATGAATCTCTCATTTTAACTGAGCTCAGAATTTTTTTACTGGCACTTCCTGTACGTAAGAGTAATGTTTGGGAATGTGTTTTTTCTCCAGATGCTTCTGTCCCTGGCTGCAAAATTAGACCTACTTCAGCACATGAAAAGGCTTGTTTCCTGAAAAATGCTTCATAAAACTTATGGCAGGTCTAGTTTGGAACTGCTTAATGTGTTCTTAGATTATGCTTGTGGCCTCAGACTCCACCAGGAATTTTTTTATAGAATTAAAACTCTCAGGAGAATGCTAGAAGGGTTTCATTGCAGATCCTTCACTGGCTGAAACTTAAAACACACAGTATCTTTAGCCAGGCTTTGAAAATAATTCAACTGTTCTTCTGGAGCTACTGAAGAGATGTCATCTTCAAGGAGGAGATCCAAAAGCTGTTGATTTCTTTAAAAACTCTATTCTTCATCAATGGCTCAACAGATTACCAAAAGATCTCCAGAATAATGGAATTCATTGTTACTTGTTGTTTTGCTTGTCAAAGTGCACTTTTACTTTTCATTTGATTCCAGGAGCAATAGAGAGTCATGCCAGTTAAAGGTAAAGGTAAGAAAGGGAGATGCCAGTCTGATTTACCAGAGTTACACCATCCAGAAGAAGGTACAAAGAGAAAACAAGATGACCTCAGACATGTTTTCAACTCTGTAACAATGATACCCAAACTTCTTAGGGAGAAAGAGGAAAGAATGCTATTTGTGTCTTTAGAGTTTTTTTATGTAAGAGAATGGCATACCTAAAGGTGCATCTACACAGCACCCTACACTCAAAATAAGATACGCAATTTGCACTATGCAAATTGCACATCTTATTTCAAATCTATTTAGAAATAACTTATTTTGAAATTTGGCACATCTACACAGCACGAAATTTCAAAATAACATGCTATTGTGAGCCATCCCTTATTGCTAGTGCAACAAGGTATACTGGGATGGCAAAATAGCACACGCATTATTCCAAAAAATATTTCGAAAGAATGGGCTATTTGTGTAGCTGCAGAGTAGCTATTTCTGTGCAGTGTAGACGTACCCTGAACCAAAATTAAATCCTTTAGCAAGATCTACGTGCCCTGGAGATTCTGTGACAAAGCATAAGACCTGTTGTTCTTTGAACAAGTAGTCTTTCTTTTTACAGTAAAAGCTTTGTTATCTGGCACTCTGTTAACCAGAAAAAGTTGTTAACTAGTATTTTCAGCTAAAATACCACTGCGTTGTCAGGTGTGTGCGCCTGACTCCCGCCTGTCCAGCCAGCCATTGCAGGGCTTCTGACAGATGGCACTGCTCACTGATGTCAATAGTAGGTGCCTCATCCCCTTCAACCTTCCTCAAGCTGCCAGAAGCCAGATCTGCTGGTAGGGGTGGGAGGAAAGGGGGCAGAGCAATAAGCTTTGTTATCCATCACATGTAGAATAGTGATAGAAATGTAGCCGTGTTAGTCTGGTGAAGCCATGCTTCAGCTTATCCATCACAGTGAGTTAACTGGCAACTCCCATTCTCCTATGAGTGCTGGATAACAAAGCTTTCACTTGACTGATTGATTGATTGATTGAAATCTCATGTAGTCATCACTATCTTTCTGATATCATTTTTTCTTTAAGGAACATAGCACTTTCTAACATTTAGGAATGTCTTATGGGACCAGCAACATTAAATCACTCCCAATTAGAGGACATTTGAAACAGTGCTGAGAGGATTCTGATGTGAAATGAACTGTACACAGGTTTTGGTATTAAAAAGGAAAGACTTCTCAATGCAGACACACAAATGCTAGAGTTTGAGATAGGATCTTTTCTTGGTGGCGAGTGAGAGATACATCTGGTTGATCTGAACTTTAATGGAGTTGAGCTAGACGTTGAAGAAGAAGAAGAAGAAGAAGAAGAAGAAGAAGAAGAAGAAGAAGAAGAAGAAGAAGAAAGAAGAAAGAAGAAAGAAGAAGAAGAAGACGACGACGACGACGACTCCTCTTCTCATTGTCATCCTCAATGTTAGACCAACAAGTCTGGATGAATTATTCTGGTGAATGTGGGAGGCAGCTCCCAAGTCAGCCACTTTTGAGTTTGCAAACAGAAGTTAGGTACTATGAAATTGAACAAATGTAGGTCTTAATCTGGCAACTCCTTTGCTCACAGAAGTCCCACTGCAGAGAATATGGTTCATGGAGGGATTGTAAAATCAGGAAGTAGAGTTGCTTCTTTGTTACAGCACAATATATTGTGTCATTATGAGACATCAGCCTATGGAGCTGCAGGAAAAGGAGAGGGCCAGCCCCCATTCTGTTGGTTCTGAAGAACCCTGTACTCCAGTATCCCATTCCTGGAGTCCAGGTGAAATCAACAAGTCTGGGGCTGAATGTGAGCTTGCCTTTTTCATCCGAGGAGTTTCAATATCTTAAAAGTAGTCATTCTCTTGCAGAGTAATTTCAGGAACCAACTAGAAAGAGAGACTGTAGAACTTGCCTTCATATACAAATTTGACATATTTACCCAGGAACTGAACAAAGACATTAACTCGATACGCTGTTATATTCAACACCCAAAATGACATCAAAAGCTAAATATTGGACACTTACAGCCCACTCTATTAGACTCATTTAGCACGGACACTATAATTGACAGGTTTTTTTTTTTCCTTCCTCCCTGTCCCCTTTTTTTCTGCTTTAAATTTTGGGGGTTTCTGTGTCCCTCTGTGCCTGTTGCTCCATTCAAAAATAAAACTCTTTTTCGAAAGATCCTGTACTCCTCAAAAAATGAGGTTTACAGGATCTTTTGAAAAATGGTTTTATTTTTGAAAGACTCTGGTCTAAACTGCCAAGTTTTTTTTTTTTTTTTTTTTTTTTTCAAAAAAGCCCCGTTTAAAAAAAAAAGCGGCAGCCACCATAATGCAAATGAAGCATGGGATATTTAAATCCTGGCTTTATTTGCAATATCTACATGCCTAATTTACATCCTTTACTAAAAAAGGGATGTAGTCTAGACACAGCCTTAGAGACAACCCACTTCTTCTGATGAATGGAGAGGTCTCTGTTGTAAAATAGACATTAGAAAGGCCCCTTTTCCTTGTTTTCACACCTGACCCTATCTTCAAATGGGGGAGGATCAAATAGTATAATTGTATGTACTGGAATGTATTTGCATGCAATTACATTGAGTACAATTTTAATTGTCTGAGAGATATCATATTTAACTGCCAAACAGGCCTTTATCTTTTTCTGGAACTCACTTCCCAGCTTCTGGGGAAGATCTTTGCTTTTGTAGGGTATTTCTTATCTCCCTGTGGGTTAAACAATTCAGAGAATGTCTAAGTGATAGGAGCTTGCTACGAATGAGGGTGAGGGTGGGAATTAGTGTTATGAAAGGGGTCTTCCTTCTAATTGTGTAGAAGGATCTGAAACTCCTTCGGCCTGTGTTCTTGCTCCAGTCCAGCAGAGTATTTAGGCATGCCAAAGTGAGTGATTACTCACATACTTAAAATTAAATGCTCTGCCTGATTTGGGCCTTGTTTTATGTATCATGTTGGTCCAAGTTAAACTTCAATCTTTTCCAAGCAGAAAACTTGCCTTTTTACAAGATTGTAAAGCACTTTATTCACTTTTCATAGCTGTATAAAAAACAATAATATTCACTTGCATATCTGAGGGAGAATTTCCCAGGGAAAGCACCAAGATAATTATTAAAGAAAATCTCAGGAAGAAATAAGTTTGAATTAATTGGGCTTGACTGACAAAAGATTTGCTTATATTTTCATACACTCTACTGTGGCAGACGGGTGTGGTAGATATGTCATATACTGAAAATACAGAGTTTGCATTTTGCTCTTTTTGCTACTTAGTAGTGAGAAGCAGCAGTAACATTTAAAAAACATGTAGAATCTTAGCTAGTGAGCTCTTTGATCTTGAGTCTATTTAATCTTGGGTCAAGATCAAATTCATTTTTTTTTACCGTATAATGTGCCTGTGCCTATGCCCTGATCCTACAGCTATTGAAGATAATGGAAGTTTTTCAGAAGGCTATGGATCCAAACTTATATCCTATATTTCCAGGGGAATGGACTCAATGATATAATGTGTCTTTTTATATGTAACTTCTATGATTCTTTGATCCCAATTAATCCTTCAGTTGTTAATAATCCCATTGTACACCTGTAAATAAATATACCTGCCATTGACTTCAGTGGGATCTAGGACAGGCTTCAAATGAATTTAGGGTTGACAATATGACAGATATCTATTGTTTTGGAGACTGTTATAGGAAAGAAGTTTGATTTCTCTGAGCCATACTAGAAGTAATGAACTCTGAATTGCTCAGGAATTCTTGGCTTGTTAATATTGTATCTGTCAGCTTACTTTCCATCCTAAAAGAGCATATGATCTATAGTCTCAGGACATTAACTGCTTTATGCCTGTATTATACAGGCAGTCCCCGGGTTACGTACAAGATAGGGACTGTAGGTTTGTTCTTAAGTTGAATCTGTATGTAAGTCGGAACTGGCTTCCAGATTCAGCCGCTGCTGAAACTGATGTTTCAACAGCGGCTGAATCTGGAGGCCAGTTCTGACTTACATACAGATTCAACTTAAGAACCCCAGGCATCCCCAAGTCAGCTGCTGCTGAAACTGATCAGCGGCTGATTCCGGGAAGCCCGGGGCAGGGGCTTCCTGTAGTCAGCCACTGGTCAGTTTCAGCAGCTGCTGACTTGGGGACACCTGGGGCAGAGCAGCTGGGGTGCTGCTGGGTTGGTCCAGTGGCGCCCAGAGCGGCGCTACGGGACCAACCAGCAGCACCCCAGCTGCTGTACCACAGGCGTCCGGAGCAAAGCCGTGGAGCACGGGGGCAGCGGGACAGCCCAGACGCGCCGTGGCTATCCTGCTACCCTCGGGCTCCATGGCTTTGCTCTGCTTTGCTCCCCATCCCCCTGGTCTGCAGACCAGGGGGACGGGGAGCAAAGCGGTGGAACACGCGGGCAGCGGACAGCCCAGACACGTCTGGGCTGTCCGCTGGCCACGTGCTCCGCGGCTTTGCTCTGCTTTGCTCCCCGTCCCCCTGCATACCAGGGGGAGGGGGAGCAAAGTAGAGTAGAGCAAAGCCGCGGAGCACGCGGCCAGCTGACAGCCCAGACGCATCTGGGCTGTCAGCTGGCCACGCCGCTTTGCTTCCTCTCCCTGGTCTGCTGGAGCCCAGGGAGAGGGAGGACCCCGTTCGTAACTGCGGATCCGACATAAGTCAGATCCGCATAACTTGGGGACTGCCTGTATAGATATAAATAAAAATAGAGAAATGAAGGAAATTATTCTAATTTTTTTGCCCTGGCCAACCTTCAGTTTGGATAATTATAGTCCATATATCCTTTGGATGAATCTTTAGATATAAAGAAACATTGAATGTATAGCCTTCTAAATAAAGGACATATACTTCATTCAGTGGGTTGAACAATCTTAATTAGCAGCTACTGGAGTATCAATAGGTAAATATTGATAATTATATAGGGAAAGTAATAGAAATCCTTTATCAAGGCGGCAGAGTACTAAAGTATGGTCCCTAATTCATGCCAAGATTTACATGCAGCCAAACATTTGTGAAAATCTGAATTTGTTGTCTATATATTTTGCTGTTTCAACAAAAGTGTGGCAAAGAAAAAAAATAAACATGTTCCTGCATTTTAACTATAAAAATTTTCCACTTATAGCTCATGTATTAAAATACAATCTTGTGCATATGATGTAAGTCATGCAGATTCAGTCCAGAAAAGCCCTTAAATGTGCTTAATTGTAAGTATATTAGCTTTTCATGTCCTTACAATTAAGAACATCGGAGCTTATAACTATGAAAAAGCACCAAGAGCCAAAATCTGTTCTTGGATTGATTCCAATGTGAGGTGCACAGGCACTTCTGAGAGAAGAATTTGCCCTCAAAACTTCACAGTACCAGTGAAACTGGCATGAGTACACTTTTGGTCTGTAGGTTTATACTACAGTGGAAGGTCAAATTAAGATATACACCTCCAGCTACGTTAATTACATGTATATTAAATCAAGTTTCTGCACAGTCCACACAACATGAGGCTGACTGGAGCACACGTGCCCATCGGCTTCCCTTACTCCCCCGAGTAGCAGGACTACTGGCACTGACGGAGGTGCCCTCTGAGTTTGATCTAGCGGGTCTTCACAGACCTGCTAAATCGAACCTCAGAAGATCAATTATGGCAGCATCCATCTTCCATGTACTGTAGGCATGGTCTTAGAAACTAACTCCTACATAAAGCTTGGTCCTGCAAGGTATGAAGCATTCTGACCTGTCTGCAAAGAATTAAGCATGCACCTAATTTTAAGCATGTCAGTACTTTTATGCTTAAAGCAAAGCATGTGCTTAAGTTCTTTGCATGATTCACCCTATCAAACTTGTGTGGTATTTGGACCGAAAGGTGTCCTGAATGTACACAGTGCGTATCCACAAACACTTCTACATGTAGTCATGAGTCTTACAACCATACTACACCGCACAGGCCCAGAAAGTTGGAGGGTAAGAAACTGTAAAGCTTCCTGTTCCTAGGGCTGACTGACTGGGGACCAGCCAGCATCCCCGCACTAAAACAGAGCAATGTCAGTGTTTGCCTTACACCCATAGTCACAATGGGTCTTTCTGACCCCCAACATTTGCCTTGACCATCCTTAACACGTGAGGGACTGGACAGAGCTTATATAGACCCTGTAGGATCATCTCTATGGTCCTCTAGATTTAAATCACATAGAGGGAATTTGCAAATGGCTGATTAAACACTTTCTGGCAACTTTCTGCCAAATGTACTGAAGCATCCTGTCCTTGTTAGAGAAAATTAATACATAATCATAACATGTCTAGCTATATGTTGCAGCAGAAATGCACAGAACAGCACATACTGTAACAGAGGTCTTTTCTTTAAACCAGTTCCAACTTACTTATATGGAACAGATGAAAAGAATCTTTAATGAAGTGGTTAAAACACATTGCACAAACAAGTCTCGTGTGACTAAGGAAAACAGTTGGACAGCATAGGGAGTTGATGCTTTCACCTCTTTCTGCTCCAGGGAATTGCAGAATCGTATAACATAGATTTTGCTCAGTGTTTTTTGATCCAACAAAAATTTCCTTTGCGGGAATTCAGAAATCACTTTACCGACAGGTAAAGAAATGGCTGTTTTAAATTTACTCTGATTGTATCATATTTTTTTCCCCAAAGTTTTGGTTTTAACTCATCTTCCCCAGAAAAGTAAAGATGGGTGTGTATTCAGGTAGGCTGCTTTTCTAGCCCAAAGGGAGGTTGCAAAATACACATCTGGATCACAATGTACAGTGTATTCCCTCCAGTCTCGAGCAGATTTAATTGTATGCTGAAGTATATATGTGGGTGGTCTCAGAGCCCTTTTAATAAAATAACACCAATGGATATGTGCTGGTCTTTAGTTTTTCTTTGACAGAATTTTTTCAAAGTATTTCTGGATTTTGCTATCTGTAGTTAATACCCAGCGATATCATTAGGAACTTCCAGTACTGAAGAATATATATAGTACTCCGGGTTAAAAGGTTCTCTAAATGGATCCCTCCCTGAACAAAAACAAATGGAGAACTCTTGTAAATTTCAGGTAAACCACATCAGTGATACAGAAACCACATCAAGGCCTTATAAACCTCTTGCAAACAACCAAGGAACCACATCACTCATGGTGAATATGATATTAGATATGTGAAATGTGTCTATTTCTTTTACAATATATTAACTAACCTAGCAATGTATAGATGGACATGAATCATGCAAAGTACATGCTCATGAATTCCAGATGTGATTTTTTTTCTGGGTAAACATTTGCCAGAAATGGGTTAGTTTTGAATTAGAGCTAAGCAAAATGTAAAACTTAGATGATAGGTACATTGTGATGTTGTGAACCTAGGCCTGTGTGTATCCTGGCCTCCACCCACTGTCTACTGAAACCTAGCAAACCAAGAAGCTAGTAGTACTGTAGCCTCAGCAAATGTTACCCATGGGAGCCCTGACTGGAGGGTATCCTGGCTCCCTTGATTGGTCCAACCACCAAAAGGATGCATAGGAAGCTGTCTGAGGAAGTTGGTGACTTCCTGCTGTAGCTGCACGGGACACAGTTTATGCTAGATCCTGCCTCAGTTCTGCCTTTGCTGCAGTCTCCACCATGTTCCTTCTCTGTGCCTGATCCTTATCACTCCACTGGTTTCTGTCCTTATGCTGTGCTTCTATCTGTCAGTTACTAGTCCCCACTCTGGCCACTCTGATCCTGACTTGACCCTTGGCTCTGCCATTTGGTATCTGACCCTGGCTCTGACCCTCAGCTTTATTTGCTGGCTCAGGTTCTGTTAATTGGCAATTGACTCTGATGCTCAACCTTGGCTCTGTTACCCAACCTGGATACTTTCTCTGATCATTAGGCAGGACATCCTACATCCTACATCCCATAATACATATCCCTTTAGGCCAAAAATGTCAGAATAGCAACAAGAACCTCTTTTTTTCCCAGTAGGTTTCAAGACACTGGTGGGAGGTAGTGATGTAATATAATTTACATGTAGATCCCGTATGTAATTTAGAGATGTTAAATATTGGTTAATCGAATAGTCGCATAACCTCGCCAATTCTTATTGGTTAGTTGACTATTCTATAGTCCCCGGGGGCAGGGCTGTCAGCCAATGCAATCCATCCCCACTCCCAAGGAGCGCCCTGCTATTCCGCGCTGCTGCCTCTGTATCAGAGGCAGAAGCGCAAGGTGTTGAGCAGGAGCTGGTCTGTAAGGGGAGGCCAGCTGCTTGTCCTCCCAGGCTGCTGCCAGAACTGGGCTGGGCTGCCTGGCCGCCTACCTCCTATAACACTTTAAAAGCAGAGCCACAGTGGGGGTAGATCCCGGAGCCATTGTAAGCCAGGACTGAGACAGGCTATTGGCCAGCCTGAAAAAAAATTTACCGGCGGGATGAGGAAAGGAAATGTAAGTGGTCTATAGCATTACTCTATAAGCTTTTGCTTATCAGTTAATCAGATCGTCGACTACACTATTACATCCCTAATGTAATTTGCATGAAATATTTCAGCTGATTTTTCATAGATAGTTTATATCTAAAAGTCAATAGAGTGCTAAGGGTTGGGGAGGGGACTATAGTACAGGGCAGCCAGTGGAGAGAGGTATAATGCCAGTATAAGGCATAATATCTAAGGGTATGTCTACACTACCCTCCTAGTTCGAACTAGGAGGGTAATGTAGGCATACCACACTTGCAAATGAAGCCCAGGATTTGAATTTCCCGGGCTTCATTTGCATAAGCGGGGAGCCGCCATTTTTAAAACCCCGCTGGTTCGAACCCCGTGCCGTGCGGCTACACGGGGCACGAACTAGGTAGTTTGAACTAGGAAGCCAAGTTCGAACTACCTAGTTCGTGCCCTGAGTAGCTGCGCTGCACGGGGTTCAAACCAGCGGGGTTTTAAAAATGGCGGCTCCCCACTTATGCAAATGAAGCCCGGGAAATTCAAATCCCGGGCTTCATTTGCAAGTGCGGTATGCCTACATTACCCCACTAGTTCGAACTAGCGGGGTAGTGTAGACATACCCTAAGGGACTCCCTGACGGGAGTATAGTCAGAAACAGTACTTGCTTTGCCTGCACAAAACGTACCACTGCTCTTTCCCCACCCATTGTCATGTTACTTCTTCCAGCAGCAGCACACTTCTATTTACTGCTTAGAAGCAGCTGCATTTGGGCTGTTTCCTGGGGAATGGGAAGTAGAGTCTCCCTTCATTCTTTCCTTTCCTCCGCTCTCTTCCTCCCCCGGTATACTTGCCATGCGGAGCAGGGGTCATTCACTTTGTCTGTGTTGCAGATGTGGTTGAGAAGCAACTAGGAGTTAATTCCTTGCAGACAATATTACCCAATATTGTGCACATGTGCCTGCTGTCATAGGCTCACATAAGTTAGACATGGAAAAAACTGCCTAGTTTATCTAGTCCAGCCTGCTGCCAGTATAGGATCTTTCAGGTTACATGTATTTATGCTTGTTGGTCACTTTTCCTGTCAAACTAACTAATTTACATGGTCTTAAAGAGAGCTAGAGAGCAGTAAATATATCACTGGTTTATCCTACCACACATGCTATGACTTCATTATCAACCACCATTCCCCTCGCAACTCACTAGATAACAATGGCTAATATGACGAATAGTCTAGTAGCACCTTAAATATTAATAAAACGTGTAGATGGTATCATGAGCTTTTGTGTGCACAATCCATCCCAAGAAGTGGGTTGTGCCTTTGAAAGCGCATGATACCATCTACACGTTTTATTAATATTTAAGGTGCTACTAGACTATTCGTTCTTTTTAAAAGTTTTTCTAGTTACAGACTAACTCGGCTACCCCTCTGAAGCTCAATGGCTAATTTGATCAGATTATGAACCAGTATTGTTCTATCTGATGGTGAGCTAATCATTAGTGATGATAAACCTGCAATTAATGTATCTACAATTTATTCCTGGTGATTAAACTTCTTGTGTATTAATATATATATAATTTAGAACTCTGAACTTTTTGATAAAGATAACATTAAAAGGGGCCTGTTAGGAGGTGCAGGGAAAGATGTACAGAAGATTATAAGCATGGCCACAATCACACTGCGCCATCTAGACCAGTATCCTCTCTTCCGACAGTGATCACCATCAGAGGCAATGAACACAACAAGGCAATTATCAAGTGATCCATCCCATCATCCAGGTCTAGCTTCTGGTAATCAAAGGTTGTAGGATGCCCCAAGCATGGGATTGTGTCCCTGACCTTCTTGGCTGCTAGCCATTAATGGATCTAGTCTCTATAAACATATCTAATTCTTTTTTGAACCCAGTTATACTTTTGACCTTCATAACATGTCCTGGTGGTAAGAGTTCTACAGGCTGATTTCTTCATTGTGTGAAGAAGTAGTTTCTTATGTAGGGCCTTGCCTGCACTATAGAGTTTTGTGGACAAATGTATGTCAGCAGTCAAAAAATGCTATAATAAAAATGGCATTGCATGTTCACACTCACTCCCTCTGTTGGCATAGTGCCTCCACAGTTTGGGGGGGCACTATCATCGATAGCACAAGCAATGCACTGTGGGTAGCTATCCTACAGTCCAGTTAAACATCTTCTGCTACTAGGTCTTGTGAGAAAGTAGAGCGGATTGTGGTGCATCTTTGGACTGGATTTAATGTCCCATGATCCATTGGTTTCTGTCCCAGCATTCTATGGGCTTTCAACTTTCTTTCATAGCATTTTTCAATGGCCCTTGTTTGCTGTTGATGGAGACATCTCTGCATGAAGGGATGGATCCTGCAGTGTACTCCTATGTTCTGATAACTGCCACGAAGAAATCGTGGAAGACCTGGCATACCCCTTATAGCCATGGCTCATGAAATCTTACATGGGACAACAGTAAGGAGCAGTTAAACAACAAGCTGAGGAGGTGCCAGATGATAGTGGAATGTTCCTTTGGCAGATTAAAGGCATGCTACTGATTCATTTATGATCTCAATGAAGATAATATCCCCATGGTCATAGACATGTATTGTATTATCTTTGTGAAGTTAAGGGTGAAAGCTTTGCTCACAGCTTGAGGCAGACTGCTTGGCTTCTGATTTTGAGCAGCCAGATACCAAGTCTATCAGAAGGGCCTGGAGGGGGGAAATTAAAATCAGGGAAGCTTTGAGGGAACATTTTGAAAATGAGAGCCAGTAATGTTTATCTTTGTGATTGGTACTGCAATGTGACATTATGCTTTGTGGGAAAGGAGATATCAGGGAAAGGGAATACTTTCAGAGCTGAGTATAGGTCCAGCTATCATTTTGAAAGCTGTGCAAGAGGGTGGAATGAAGGGGAAACTGAGAAGTCTCAGAAAGCAGAATGGACTATGCAGGCAGAGTTGAGGGGGGCACAGAAAAGATTTTTGAATGTGTTGCCAGAGTGAAGGCACAAATCTGTTCCATCTGCATTATTATTTAAGACTTCAAATTTGCATTTGCTCCTCCATTACTTGAATCATCCACTCAGTAGCATCCTTTACAACACACATCATCATCTAACTCCACCTCTTCATCAATGACTTCGTCATCCAAGTTAGGTCCCCTTTCCTCCATATCCAGGCCTGCCAAAGTATCCATGGGGGCTTTTGGCAGTGGAGTGGGGGTTGCCACTGAGGAAACCATCCAATTTCTTGTAGAACCAACAGGTCTTAGGTGCAGTGCTTAGGTTTGCCTCCCTCTCCTTACAGTATACCCAGGGGAGTCAGAGTAAGAAGTCCTCCAGCTTGACATTATTTTACAATAAAGGCTCGTAGCGTAGACACACACTATGTTATTTCAGAATAACATCTGTTATTCCAAAATAACGCTGCTGTGTAGATGAACTCACAGTGTTTATGATGGAGGGTAGGGCTAAGGTCCAGAGTGACCTAGACAAATTGGAGGACTGGGCCAAAAGAAATCTGATGAGGCTCAAAAAGAACAAGTGCAAAGTCCTGAACTTAGAATAGAAGAATCCCAAGCACTGTTACAGGCTGGGAACTGACTGGCTAAGCAGCAGTTCATCAGACAAGGACCTGGGGATTACTGTGGGTGAGAAGGTAGATATAAGTCAACAACGCATCCTAGTAGCCAAGAAGGCTAATGGCATATTGGGTACCTTAATAGAAGCATTGCCTGCACATCTAGGAAAGTGATTATTCCCCTTTTTTCAGCAGTGGTGAAGCCACATCTGGAGTACTGTGTCTAATTCTGGGTCCCCCCCCCATTATGGAAGGGATGTGGATGCATTGGAGAAAGTCCAGCAGAGGGCAACAAAAATTACTAGGGTGCTGGAGCACATGACTTATGAGGAAAGGCTGAGGGAACTGGGATTATTTAGTCTGAAGAATAGAAAGGGGGGAGCCTTCAAGTACCTGAAGAGGGAGTTTTAAAAAGGATGGAGAGAGGCTGTTCTCAGTGGTGACAGATGGCGGAACGAGGAGCAATGGTCTCAAGTTGCAGTGGGGGAGGGTGTCTAGGTTGGATAGCAGGAAAAACTATTTAACTACAAGGGTGGTGAAGCACTGGAATAAGTTACCTAGGGAGGTGGTGGAATCTCCATCCCTAGAGGTTTTTAAGTCCCACCTTGACAAAGCCCCGGCTGGGATGATTTAGTTGGAATTGTTCCTGCTTTGAGCAGGGGGTTGGGCTTGATGACTTCCTGTGGTCTCTTCCAACCTTATGATTCTATGCAAAAATGTTGATGGTGGTGGATAGTAATGGGTTGAAACAGTTATAAAATTCCCAGTGAAGTAACTATACTGGCTTTCTTTTGTTTCCTTATATATACCCATGCCTCCATAAAATCCACTCCAATTCATCTCATGAAGTGAAGGCTCGTGAAATAAAAGGAAATAATTCATCTCATGAAGTGGGTTTTACCCACGAAAGCTTATTACCTAATTAATCTGTTACAGTACATCTACACAGCTGGGCTAATGTCAAATTAAGCTACTCAACTTCAGGTATGTCAATTGTGTAGCTTAAGTCAAAATAGCTTAACTCGGCTATTGGTGCTGTCTACACAGCAGAAGAATGCTCTTCCTTCAACTTCCCTTATTTCTCATAAAATGGGGCTACCATGAGTCAGAGTAAGAAGTCCTCCAACTCAACATTTCAAAATAAAGTCTTTTAGTGTAGATGCACACTATGTATTTCAAAATAACATCAATTATTCCAAAATAACGCTGCTGAGTAGACTTACCCTATATCTCTAAGCCCTGGTCTATACTAGGAAGTTATTTCAAAATAACTCCCCTTATTTTGAAATAACAAGTGGAGCATCCATACTACCAAGCTTGTTATTTCAAAATAAGGGGCTGGTTATTTCAAAATAAGAACTCCTGCTTCTCTTGGGCTACGTCTACACTGGCATGATTTTCCGGAAATGCTTTTAACGGAAAAGTTTTCCGTTAAAAGCATTTTCGGAAAAGTGTGTCTAGATTGGCAGGACACTTTTCCGCAAAAGCACTTTTTGCGGAAAAGCATCTGTGGCTAATCTAGATGCGCTTTTCTGCAAAAAAGCCCTGATCGCCATTTTCGCGATTGGGGCTTTTATGCGGAAAACAAATCTCTGCTGTCTACACTGGCCCTTTTGCGCAAAAGTTTTTCGGAAAAAGACTTTTGCCCAAATGGGAGCAGCATAGTATTTCCGCAAAAGCACTGACAATCTTACATGAGATCATCAGTGCTTTTGCAGAAATTCAAGCGGCCAGTGTAGACAGCTGGCAAGTTTTTCCGGAAAAGTGGCTGCTTTTCTGGAAAAAGTGGCCAGTCTAGACACAGCCCTGGAGAATAAGCTTATTTTGAAATAGTTATTTTGGGAGTTATTTTTTTAAATTTAGTTATTTCAAAATAATTTCCTAGTGTAGATATGCCCTAAGGTACCACAAGATGCCTTGTTTTTGAAGATACAGACTAACATGGCTACCCCTCTGAGACGATATTGGGGAAGTGGGATGGAGGTGGATGTGACGTATGAGAGGCAAGAACACTGGACTTGTTTTCTCAATGAAGGTGAGTTGAATGTTATTATACAAGGACCTTGGTTCAATAAACGCCTGCTGTGCGTGCTGTCCCATTAAAGAATATTCAGTCTAATGAGGGTACGTGGATCATGTTGTCAGACTTAATGTACAGATCAATGTAAATTTATCTTAGGATTTAGGGTGGCACATGGGTGGTCATGCAGGGGCAAAGTTATAATTGTTTTGGGTTCCAGACCTCTGCCTTTCCATTTTTGTTAACTTTTAACTCCAGGCTGGATAAAGTATGAGTGCAGGAGAAGATTCTGGCCTGGAGGAGGGGTGTAGGAGAGTGCAGGATCTAGGAGGGAGTTGTGACTTGGAGAAGGCTGGAAGAGAGGATACAGAGGGTTTGGGTGGAAGAGGGGATACAGAGGGTTTGGGTGGTGGCCTGAGGAAGGTAGTAGGGAGGAAAGAAGGGTTGGGGGGCTGGGAAGTGCTTACCTAGGTGGCTCCCAGCCAGCAGCCCTGTAGGAACCTGAGACAGGCTCCATGCTTGTCTACTGGGTGACTGCTCCACCTTGCTCTGCTCCAGCACAGGGAGCGGGTAGTGATGGAGGGAGAAAACTTCGCTCACTGCGCTGCCTCCAGCAAAATTTCTCAGTTCCTATTGACCAGAAACTGGACAATGGTAGTTGAGGGATTTTTCTAGGGGTTGGGGACGGCACACAAAACCTCCCTCTCCCTCCCCAGCCTCCAGAACAATTAGCAGCCAGCTGTTTAAAGCAGCATGAGCTGCTTAGTAGCAAGGGCCCTGGCAAGGCGGTCGTGGGCCGGATCCAGTGGCTTTGCAAGCTAGATTCGTCCTGCTGGCTTCACCTTGCCCACCCCGATCTGTATAATTCTCTATTAAATTCTAGTCAGTTTAAAAATTCTATACAAAGTTTATTATTTTTCACTGAATTCTAAAATACTTTCTCATTAATTTATTAGCTAACCGTAAAATGGAATAAAATAATTTTCAGTTGAGGATATTTTCAAGCCTTTTAAAATCTGTGGAGATAAATAGAAAGTTATTCTCCTGTTTTAGAACACACTCCTCTCTTAGGGTCAAATCTTGTCTCTGCCAATGCCATGGACACAGAAGTCCTAATTACTAAAGAACTTTCATGGTCCCACGATGCTGAGGGGGAAACAGATTGTGGCACAGCACTCTGAGGGCGTGATCCAAAGCTCACTGTAAATCGCTCACTCATTGGAAAGTGTGAAGGTGCAGGGCCAGTCCATGAGTGAAAGCTGTCTGCTGCAGGGCATACCAGGGACTCTGGAAGAAGCAGGTGTATGCCTATGCAAATCTTGGGTCAAAAATTCATGTGATGGCAGGGTACCAAATCATTCAGAACTTTTCAGAGATGTGACATTCTTAGAGGCTAAGGCCTGGTCAGAGAGGGGATGGGTAAGTTAAGCATAAAACCTGAAGTCCATTCTCCATTTGTGTTTCCCCATTGTTTTGTGGTTCACTGCCAAACTTGCCACTATGTGTTTTACTGGGCTTCTGAAGACAAGTGAGCAATAAACGGACCAAATTACTTCCTAATCCATCAGCACACAATGGAAAAAATAAGTTTAAAGTAATCAATGGGAAACTAATTAACGGCATTCAAATTAGTGCCCTTGCTAGGATTTGATTATGACTGTTTGGTTAAGTTGCACATGACAGGATCACTGGTAATCTTTGGCATGAGAAACTGATTAAAAAGGGGGTGCTTTTACGTCAGTTATATTTTTCTCTTAAAGATTCCCACAAACAATCTGTTGGCATCGCACGAGTCTTTCCTAATGAAGCCTGCAGACTGGGCAGAAGGGAATACTTTGAGTGAAAATGTGCCAGAACCTTTCTTGAGTTATAAATGCATTCAAACAATTATGTGCATTTTTTTCCAGGTTGCAAGAATGAAAGGTAAGTGCCCTCTCAATGCTTTGTTCCACTGAACCATGAACTCTGCACCTCCCTGGAAAGATGATCACAGGCACACATGTTCCCACGGTTGCAGAGATGTTATGTTTGTTTCAAAGAAAAATATAAATTACGGGGGGAAATTGGCTCCTCTTCTAATGCTGCACATTTTCCAAATGGATCTCTACAAGGTCAAGCCAGGTTTCGCATGAGACAATCTCTTGCTAGAAAAGCTACGGAATGCTCTCACTTATGACAAAAAGACCCTGTTCACGGGAGGTATATTGGTTTTACAAGCCAACATTGCAATGTGCTGAGCACACAGCTCCTGTGTTGTTTTGATTCTACAGGTTGAACATCTCTACTCCGGCACCCTTAGGATCTGACCGGTGCCGAACCAGAGAATTTGCCAGACCACGGGAGATGAATCTAGTCTAGCAGCATTGCCAACACTTCCACTGCTTACTGGGCTCTGAGAAGACATTTAGGGGGAAATTAGAGCTAAATAACAATGCAGAACACTGAGAGCCAGGACTGGAAATAAAATGCTCCTAATTTCAAGGTTTTCCAAAGGGTATACTGGCAGGATGGCTATCCACTTCAGAATCCTACAATAGTCCACAGTTTTTTTCCAGTTTATGGGAAACCCGTTAGCTTTGCTCAGTGTAAGGCTGAGCACTCTAACTCTGCATATGCTATGCCACTGGTAGCCAGGCACCTATGAGATTAGACGTATTTCTTGGCTAGTATTTCTCCCTTGCCTCACTGATGGGTGGGAAAGAAGAGCTGGCTAATAAATCAGAGATCATAAAATCATAAGAGTGTAGGACTGGAAGAGACCTCAGTAGCCATCAGTTCAGTACAGGCCCACTGATGGGGGCAGAGGCGACAATTGCCACTGTGCCTGGAGATTCAAAGAGGCCCAGAGCCCCGGGCCCTTTTGAATTGTTACAGGAACACCTGACGCTTGTCTCTAATGGCTGGGGAGGGAAGGGTAGTGCCAGGGTCTGCTGGCTGACCTCAGCTCTACTCCTTCTGCCCTCAGCCCTGACCCTTCCAGGGACACAGAGCCAATGTCCCTCCACCTTGCCATGGGGCCCACAGTGGCTATCAGCTCTGCTGGTCCAGTACCTTGTACTCAAGGCAGATCTATATAATAACTTCACCATATCGAGCAGGTGTTTGTCAAACCTGTTCTTAAAAACTTGCAATAATTGAGATTCCAAAACCTTCCCAGGCAATTTGTTCCAGTGCTTGTCTACCCTAATGTCCATCCTAAACCTCCCTGGCTGCAATTTAAGCCCATTACTTGTTGTCCTATCATCAGAGATAAAAAAAAGAACAAATTTTCACTCTCCTTCTGTCAGCTTTTTATATACTTGAAAATGGTTATGCCTTTCATCGCTACGACAAGTCCCTCTGATTTCTTTACACTCACTGAGATACTGCCTCTGCTTTTTGCCACTGAGTGTTCTCACCATAGCATCAGAATCCTCAGGCTTCTACAGAATATCTCCCTATGAAGTCCCCATGTGTATATGAGAGTGTTAATGCTGAAGGGAGCTGCTCTCACTGCTCTAGCACCAATGTCATGGGGTGCATGCACAGATGCTTTTTTGTATCCAATTTCTTGTCAGCATAACTCTGTAAATAGTCCATAAACATTCAAGTCTTCGGTCACAGCACAAACTGGTGTTTACCAGTCAATGAGAGGAAGTTTCCAATGGAATTTGCCAGCATTGTGTAGTAGTTTAATCTTCCATCCAATGAGCTAGAATCAAGGTCAGGGGACACTGAATCATGAGTTCAGGACATCTTGGCTCTGACATATGAGATTTTGTTTTCTAGTCAGAATTCTTTGTTGTGGGGGAAAAGAGCCCGAAGGTTCTCACAGACCTAGGTAAAATTCTCACAGATCATTCATCTTTCCAGTCATTGTTTCAAAACGATTTCTATAAGGCCAATTTCTGTGCTGAAATATCAGAGCTACCTTCAGTGGGAGTTGCACATATTCCAGGGAAGAGTTTTTCTTTTAAAAATGGAAATAAACAATTTAAGTAAATTTGTGACTCATTGCATAATTGCTGACGAGCCGAATTTGATACCCATCCACACCCTTTCAGGATTTATAACTTTGCATTATATCTGCATGAATCTTAAAATACAAGGTAACCCGGGCAATTTTTTGTTTCCAATTTTGCACACTGACAGAATCTAGACTTTTACTGGTTTAATTTTAAATGTCTTTGGTTTACACAAATGAAACATGTCATCATGCAATGAATCTATAATAATATGAAGTGGAAAAATATTCTAAAAGGAGCTACAATACTCAGATTTATAATACAGTGGTGGAGGGAAAAGGAGAGTCTGAGACCCTCTGATTTCTGAGTTCCCCAAAACTGACTTGCCCATTCCCTACCTCATCTGTCTTGTGAGGGATTTCCCTCCACCGAAAGGAGATGGGGTGTAAATTTCAGGGGCTCTTGTCTCTGTACCTGTAATAGCCCAAAGTCAGTTGTCGCAGAGAAACTTGAGAGGCTGAAGGTACTAACTCTACAAGTAACACTTCTGAAAATCTTAGCAGAGAGATTAACAATTGAATAGAATGAAACTAGCATCTGATCCCTAAAGATACTCCCTCCAGAATAGACTTGAGGTATATTAGTAGAGTTATATGAGGAAACTTGCATTCCTGATGCATGCGCTATAATTATTCCATGTATAAAAAGGACCTGACAGCTGCCAATCCATCACCTTTTCTTAACACAGCATTCATTTTAAATTATTAGTATACCACCAAGTATGTGTTTACCCTGTCAACAAAGCTATTATTATTCCATTAGGTAAATAATGCTTTGTAGGAGGTGAACCAATTCCAATAAAATAATGACTGACCCACAGTTCAAACATTTTGAGGTTTGGAAATATTTGGTAAACTCACAAATAAAAACCAAAATCACATCTGCATATGTTTTTGTTTTGTTTCTAGCCAAGGACGTGACAGCAAACCACTGTAATGGTTCTTCTTGCTCTATGTCTGGGCTGGCTGAAACCAAAGAGTGCTGAGAGATTTGCAGGAAACCCAGTTCTGATGAGAATGCCAGTCCATTTCCAAACCAAAGAGGTTTGCAACCTAACTGAACTTCTTTCCGAGGTCTGCCCATTACTAACAACCAGAACTGTATGAAAAATGTTATGAAACTCAGAAGTCTGAAAAACTCATCTGGTTTTGTCATAGTCTAAATTTAACCCTAGCTCACTTAATGTTTGCATCACCCTCAGCCCCAGAGCAAGGACCTACTGTGCTTCAAGTAGGGTTTCCATAAGTCCAGGTTTTCTAAGACACATCCTCTTTTTTTAAAACATCCTGAAGTTCAGAAAAAGCCCTTCCTGGTCTACTTCCTGCTTGGTCCCTCCTCTCCATCCACAGCTGATTGGTTCATTCTCCTGCAAGCCATAGGAACCAGATCCTACCCACCCTGGCTCTGGCTGCTTTCTTTCATGAAGGCACTGACTGACAGCTGTCCCTGCATCCTGGTCTCACACCAGCCACCTTGCTACTGTGACAAGAAGCAACACTAACCCCCTCCTCCTTTGAGGAACCTTGCTTCAGGTTCCTGCTCCAGCATCCCTAACCATACTCCTTCCCCCAACTCCTTCCAGATCCAGTATGATCTAGTCCTAAACCAGGGGAAAGTGATTCAGCCAAGTGTTGGTGATTCATTCAAACCTTAAACTCAAAAAATTAAATCTCAGGGAGTTGAACCCTTATGAATTGAATCCAAAGGGAGGTTTTGCATGAATCCTTTTTAACTGCAAATACTGAATTTCACACAACTCTGCATGAATGCCTTAGCCTTTGTGCACTACTGTAGCTTTAAAAATACCAGTATAATAGACTGATTTATGTGGTTGAGATCAAGGACAGGCTGCAGTTTAAAATACAGGCCTGTAAGGAAACTCAGCAGAATTGGATTTGTATTTGTTTATTATTTCAATGAATAGACAACATACTCACAATGGGCCTTTTCTGCTTTTGACCTAGAAGTACCAATGTCTATTTGAAGCAATGTTTTATTTTTATAGATTAAAATTTTCACAGTTGCAGGTAATTATTGGGGGGTGTCAGAAAATAGAGGTCAGAGAAGAATTGTCAAATGACAGAAGCTGATATTTTTTAAAAAACTAAAGCTTTAAAACTGTTAAAACACATTGTTAATAACACATGTCACAATGTCTACACTAGACCTGGCAGCTTGGCTTAAGATACACAATTCAACTTGCCTTAAGCCAAGTTTGGCGGTGTCCCCACAGAGGGAGGCTGATGGGAGCAAATGCTTCTCACAAAAGGAAGAGTACTGGATGCAGTGGAAATACCCTCTGAGTTTGATTTAGCATGTCTTAACCAGACTTGCTAAATCAAACTCTGAAAAATTGATCATGGCAGCTGCAGTCTTCCTTTTAGTGCAGAGAAGACCTAATTAATTCTCAAGCAGCATTTTTCTTTCCTTGACTATCTGTAAATTTTGACAATTATTGATAGATATAACTCTTTGTGTGTATCTGACGAAATCCCCTCTTTATCAATAACAATCTAATCTAATCCTTCTGAGCCCACCTATGAATCAGGGCACCTATAATATTATTATTTCTAGGTCTCATGCTTCTGTAGGCTGAGCTAATTGCACATATCCCCTTCCCCTGTGCACGCTTCTTTTCATTCTTCTCCTTACATGCAATGGTCCCACATTCCCACTGAGCTAAGCTCACTATGTGCATCCCCATGCCTTCCTTCACCCTCCACCCTTATTTCTTTCTGCCTAGAAGATGAGTCAGCATGTCAACATTCAAAACTGCATCAGGTGGATGAGCAGAGCTTAGTTAGGCTACGTCTATACTGCACCCTTCTTCCACAAAAGCTTATGCAAATGAAGCGCAGAGTAGAATATCTCCACACTTCATTTGCATAATTAATTAGGGCCCAGTTTTGCACAAGAGGCTTTTGCATGAAAAGGAGCTGTGTAGATGGCTCCTTTTTGCACAAAACCACCCTCTTGTGCAAGAGCCATTCTTCTTGAAAACATGAGCAAAGAACCTTGTTTCATTTAACCAATTATAGCTTTTGCACTTCAGGTATTCATAAAACTTTGATATCATAAACAAACCAAAAAGACATGTCCCAGAATAGGCCTGGATGACAAAGTGTGTGTCTGAGGATAGGAAAGTCTGAGAAGGATTACGGTCATAGTGAAAGTTTTGGAGACATTGGAGTTAGGCTACATTTTTCTGATGAAGCGTCACTGAAAAATGCAGATTGAGGTTAACAAAAAGATTTTGCAAATTTGTGTTCTGTTTGTCAAATTATTTCAGTAAAAAAATGCAAGAGCTCCAAAAAGCCTAACATTTCCTTTCAATATTTCAACTTCTTCATTTAAAATGACTTATTTTGAATTTTACTTCAATTTTATTTATTAAAAAAAGAGGTAGCAGCAGGACTTAAACAAAATGTTCAACTTAAACAATTTTTTTTTTTACTTTTTTGGTTCAACCAAAATTCTCCTCTGCACATATCCTGCAGGTTCCATCTTCACATATTTATTCTACAATTATGTGTTTGTTAAAAATATTTGTAAACATAAGTATCTAATAAGGGTATGTCTACACTTGCACCCTAGTTCGAACTAGAGATGCAAATGCAGGCATTCAAAATAGTCAATGAAGCGGGTATTTAAATATCCCTCGCTTCATTAGCATGATCTTGCTGGTGCATTACTCCGAATGCCAGCTGTTTCCAAAGCGAAACTGCATGCCGGGACACGTTAGTTCGAACCAAACCCCTTGGTTTGAATTAACGTTACCACCTTTTATCTCATATACCCCTCTCTCCAGCTCTCACACCACAGAGCCTTGCCTGTGCCCTGAACTCTATTCCTCATGCCCATTTCCTCCATCTTAGCAGGCCCAAATATATTTTCAGTGCACTGCCCTGGTGACACCCTTTATGGTTTATGGTCATGTCCCATTTTGGGGGGGGGGGGGGTTGAGTCTGGGGCCTTTTGCATGCCATGCGGGGGATAAGGAGTAAGTTCTCTTTGGCTTTTAGTGTGTCTTATGTCTCCTCCCACCCCTTTTTGCCCCTTAAGCCAAGGTTGCTTGACCCTGCCTTAGAAAGGAGCCAGACAGACATCCAGTGTATGCTCATCTATTATACTTCCACCATAGCCAGTAACATTTTATCTGTTCTTGTCCATTGGTATTACACTAACAAACCATCTGTCCAGGCAGTGGACGGTGTTTTGGTTCTTCACACATATTAGTAAAGACATAAGAGTATCAGAACTCAAAACCAAAATTCTATCACAGGCTAACAACAGACCTATATGCTAATACCCAGTGCAATCCTGTGGAACTACAAACCATCATAGTCACTATGCTGTTGTGTTTTCTTCCATCTGATGAAGGCCCTTTTGTGCGGGGGAGAGAGGACAGGTGAAAAATGCATATTTTTCATCAACATAGACACTTCCCTGAGAACCCAGAGTGGCCTTTTGGCATTTTTAAAATGGAGTAGGTTATGGGCTCCCCTATCTTAAGGAAACTGTCAGCAGGAACCAATTAGATTTGGCCAGGCCTTTCCTCTTACTCATTGCAATAGTCTCATGTTCAGGTGCAAGAATTTCACTAACTTGTCATCTGGTGCAGTAAAACAGGAGCAAGTGCCTTACTTGGTTTTCAGTGTGGAAACCATCTTGTCGGCAAATAGATTCACCTCAGCAGTGGGGGGAAAGGCAGTTGGAAAGGTAGAATGTAACTACAGGATCAGAGCAACTGCCTGCATTCCTGAACTGGCTTGGGTCTTTCCAGAAGATTCTGTTCTTCATGGTAAGAGGTTTTGTTGTGATAGCAATTCTCCTCTCTAAGGTAGTTCACCATCCCATCCACTGTAGGGAGAAGGGGCTCAAAAGGAGGTCATTGTTTGTGAGGCACTGAAGAGCTAAGAAGAGGCAGCAATATTTGTGTAACTCTTTAGGAGGCAGTGTGGTCCACTGCACAGGACACTGGACTTGGAGCTACAAATTCTGGGTTATTATTTCCATTGAGCTACTGGATGACCCGGACAAGGCACTTACCTCTCTTCTGAATTTCTTCATTTGTGAAATGAAGAGTTCAGTATTGCACTCACTGACTGACGTGTACTATCTGAGCTGGATCCAGCAAAGTGTTCGGCACAGAACATTAGGCTAGTAGTCCTGAAGTCCCTCAGCTAGCAAACAAAAGCAGTGAATTCCAATTTCAAATCCTGTTACCAAAGGCCCTGATTCATCACTGTCCTGGACCATCAGTTGTCTTTTACACTAGTGCAAAGTGAGTGCATAACATTGCCATTCTGATATAGTAGCATTTTGTATGCACTTTCCACAGCTGTAAATGACCATACAAGGTGCAAGGAGAAGGCAATCAGACTTGTAGAGTAGAGGATTGCTTCAACAGACTTTCTGTGTGAACTTGATCAAGTCACCTAACATCGCTTTCCCACAACTTCTGCTTTCTGCAAAATGGGCTGATAGTTCTCCACCAGACAAGAGAACTGTGAGACTCAATTAATTAATGCTTTTAAAGAACTTAAGGAGATAGTGATGTAAGAATAGACTGAAGTGATTATTATTTATTTACTTATTTATCATGGTAGTTTTCAAACATTTCCATGACACTTTCACTTTGTTAAAAATTCCAATCCTGAAACTGAGAAATGCTCAGCATAAAAGAGAAAAAATAAGCGTGCAAATTAAGGGCACAGGCCAAAATCTAAAGAAGCCAGGACACTCAAAGGGAATCCAATCACACCATTTGTTCCCGCCTCAGCACAAGTTAAAGAAAGTATCAGCCTTTCTTGTGAATTTCCTGGCTTTGTGTCAGGATGTTAATGGGATTTAAATGTCAGTTCTTATCTGTGCGTATGGTAAATGCACACTTCTCCTGAAGTCTCACAAGCTAGCTGTTAGAGCTTGAGGGTAATTAGAGTGGAAAAGCATGCCCCCCTCCTCCCTCTCCTCTGTTCAGAAAAATGACTTGCACATTATGTAGAACAGCTGTGTGTGAGTGCAGAATAATGAACACTAGATGGAGACAGATGCTCCTAACATTTGTTGTGCTAGATTTCCTGTTGTGAACTGACACTTTCTATCAAACAGCTCAAACTAATGAGCTGCTGAATGTTCTGAATCAGCAGGAGAATTAAGCATTAGAAAGATTTTACTCCCTCCACGTCATCTCAGACCTCAGCAAGCAGCTTTTGTAAGAGTTTAATCTGAGGTGTACTCCTGTGCGTAGGGATGTTAAGGAGCTGTAGAGACACAAGGCAGCTGGAAGCCCATGTAAATTACAGTCTTACAATCAAGCTAATGCAGGAAAAGTAAGATTTAGAATAATCAGGTTTCAGTCTGCCTGCATATGCAAATAGTGGACTTTACTGAAATCAAACCAGTGTCATTTTTGCCCCTTGTACTCTAGCTAGACAAGTTCATAACAGATGTCATTAGTAAAGTGTATAGCTACACACTGACAGTAGTATTAAAATAATGGAGGCATTCACATTCTTCATAGCATCGCTAGACTGAGCTTATTGTACACAGCAGGGGCTCTTCACATCTCTTGGTTCTCCTCCTCCCCTCACAAGTCCTCTGTGTGCCATCCTCCCATTACTCTCCCTCCCTGCAATTTTCCCCAACCCCT
This sequence comes from Pelodiscus sinensis, assembly GCF_049634645.1. Lineage (NCBI taxonomy): Eukaryota > Metazoa > Chordata > Testudines > Trionychidae > Pelodiscus > Pelodiscus sinensis. Next base: position 94,110,676 of record NC_134713.1, on the reverse strand, counting down.
CCCTGAACACTGATTCCCTGGGGGTTTCCCCATCCTTCCTTCTCTCTATGGCAGGGATTGTGTCTCTCCATGTGCCCCTCCTCCATTTTCCTCCCTATGCCAGAAGCTGTGTACATATCCCCATCCCTCTCTCCCTCCAGGCGGTTATTATTGTCTTCCTTCTGTCTGGGAGATGAGTCATTGCAGGTGTCAGCATGATAAACTTCAGCGAGAGGATGGGCAGAGCTGAGGCAGGGGTTCTGTAATGTTAAAAAGTCTGAATGGCTGTCCTACAGGTTCTTAGATCTACAGACAATTGCCAGGGGAGTTGAAGCTGGTGCTTGTGTTAATCCTATAGCAGGGGATCTACGAGTCTCTCTGCTTCTCTCTTTCGACTTTCCATTTTTTTCTCCAAATCAACATTTTTCTGCCCATTGATGCTTAGAACATCCTCTGAAATTTTGGAGTTGATTGGATGCCTTGTCCAAAAGTTATCCCATTTCAGACTGGCAGAGAAATGCCATTGAATAGTGTATAACATCTTGCAAGTTTGGCCCACAATCATAGGAAAGGAGTGATGGATGAAAAGTTGGGAGTTTGTGTGAAAGTTTGTGAGCTTTTCCAAGGCTTCTTTACTATCCATACCACTTGAACCTTTCTACAGATGTGGAGCTGAAACCTCACGCAGTAGTCAGCCACGACATAGTAAGATATGCAGATAAATCCTGTATTAATATGGCTTTGACCTAGAAACCTAAATCAAAATAGTCCTGAATCTTCTGTTTTGAAATCCAGACCCAAACCTGGATATGACTGTCACAACTAGGATTTTTCTTAATCATCAGCTCCACTGGAACCCTGAGTTCAGACATCCACAAATTTAAGAGGTAAGGAAGTTAAAAGTCTAGTCACAGACTTCAGACATACATTTTTCAGTTTGGGCCCACCTCAGCTTATTTGAGTTTTCTGAGCTTTGATTAGCATGAAAACAAAATTAAAAGAGGGCAAAATGCTGATATAAATGACTGTAGGGAAGTTAGTCCATGAAAGGCAGCATGGTCCAGTGAATAGGGCATTAGGATGAGAATCAGAGCTACATTCTAGCCCCACTCGGATACTGACCTGCTTTGGGACTTCAAGCACCTTAATGTCTCATGTTCCCCATATGTAAAATGCAGTTTTATCTAGTAGTGACCTGAATAAAAACTTTAGAATATGGCTTGAGGAAAACAGAACTTCCTGAAGTATAAGAAAAAATATTTTATTCTTCATTATATAGTATACCTAGGAGGTGCATGATACAGCAAAATGAAAAAATAGTGATAGAATGGTTAAGGGGTGACTTGATTAAACTCTGTAAGAATCTGCATGGGGGATAAGTATTTAATAATGGGCTCTTCAGTCTAGCAGAGTAAGGACTTACACGATCCAATGACCGGCTGTTGAAGCCAAACAACTTCAGACTGGCAATAAGGCATACATTTGATACTAATGTAATTCACCACTGGAACAATTTACCAAGGGTCATGGTGGTTTCTCCATCACTGGCAATTTTTAAATCAAGATTGGACGTTTTTTCTAAAAGATCTACTCTATGATGATTTATGGGGAAGTTCTACAGCCTATGTTGAACAGAAGGTCAGACTAAATCATGAAAAAAATCATCATAGTGATTTTTCTTATTGCAAGGTATTTGATATTAATTTTTCTAGACTCTGAAATTTCTTGAGATGGAATGGTTTTTAGGTGTGGTATAAATGTGTCTTCTGCAGACACGGTAAGGCTGTGTCAAGACTGGCAATTTTTTCCGCAAAAGCAACTGCTTTTGCAGAAAAACTTGCCAGCTGTCTACACTGGCCGCTTGAATTTCTGCAAGAACACTGACTTCCTACTGTCTGAAATCAGTGCTTCTTGCAGAAATACTATGCTGCTCCCATTCGAGCAAAAGTCCCTTTTGCACAAAGCTTTTGCGCAAAAGGGTCAGTGTAGACAGTTCAGATTTGTTTTGCGGAAAAAAGCCCCAATCGCGAAAATGGCGATCGGGGCTTTTTTGCACAAAACCATGTCTAGATTGGCACAGACACTTTCCCTCAAAAGCACTTTTTGCGGAAAAGCATCCGTGCCAATCTAGACGCTCTTTTCCGCAAATGCTTTTAACGGAAAACTTTTCTGTTAAAAGCATTTGTGGAAAATCATGCCAGTCTAGACATAGCCAAAATGTATAGAAGTTTGGGAATCTGGCTCCATGTTATAAACTAAGTTTTCTTTATTTTTCAGAAATGTATGTACGCTAAGGTTTGTTGATCAGAAAATGATGCAGCATGAGACACTTGGCACTGGAAGTGAGCAGTTTACTGAAACCAAAATATTTCATGAACATGTGAGATTCTTGTACTCTACAGGGCAGTGGCAGTAGCACTGGCCTGAGTTGTGGGAGATTCAGGTGCAAATCCCTGCTTTATCTGATGTGTAGTGATCTAGGGTAAAGAACGGTGCTTTGATTCAGGGACTCACATGATTTCATTTAATGAAAAGGTTTGTTTTTGTCCCAATGCAAAGTGAAAACCTTGAAAGTTTCTATAAATGTAGGAGCAGAGAAGCCTTAAGGTAGAGCCTTTCAATACCATCTTATATGACCAGGGATAAAGTAAATGAAGAATTGGAATTCTCCCAAAGCCATTGTGCCAAACAAATGCTTCATTTGCAAATATGATATAAGTTGCAGGGCAGCTTCAAGATCTGGGAAGGAAACATGGCCTCCCAAAGAAGGGCTTCACTGCTGAACAAACAGAAAGGGGTATATTATCATCACAAGTTTATATAATTTTAGCATAAAGTGGTGCCAGATTTAACTTGATCTTGTGGTCTCATAACAGCTCAAGTGTCTTCACTCACCTTTTAATCTAGTACTTAACCTGATAGGATATAATTATTCTGATTAGTTATAACCGCAATTTCAAAAAAACTAAACATGATCATTAAATAAGGCTGTTCTGCTGCAATTTTTTAAAAATATCACTTACAGATGTTATGTAAGAATTCTCTTGCAAAATAACACAAACCTAGCTGTGCTAGCTTTAACTCAAAGGATTAATTAGTAGCAATAGGGGCAGATAAACATTTTCTGAAATTTGTCTTGGATAAGCATCTAGAAGATTGATGTTTATCCAACATTTATCTGAATTATGTGAACCTGTTTGGTGTGGAAATCCTGCCAGAGCTGACTTGTGAGTGTAGTGCATCCTGGAATGACTGCCTTTCTATGAGTTAGAGATGACAGACTACTTGTGAATGTTTGTTCACATTCCAGACAGCTCAGGTTTATAGCCCTTTCTATTTATTATTTCCCAGTGTAAGTGGGGAATTTTCCTGGTTTCTATACTACCCTGGTGGAATCTGATAATAAAAGGTTCTGAGTTCTTGTTCCAACTCCCTTTACCCAGAAGCCCGCCTGACCTCAAAGACTCTCTAGTGTACCCGAGTCCTTGTGACTCTAATAAGGCTGGGCATTGGATCTCTAGGGGTGGGGGACTTAATTGCCAGTCTTATTGTGGGTTACTCAGGATGGTGGTTAGGCTGTCCTCATTCCAGAACACTTATCTGTCCTAGTGATAGCTACGTTGAGTTTAAACAGTGTGCTTAGCCTCTATTTGTCACAAGCTGGGAATGGGCAACAGGGGATGGATCATTTGATAATTATCTGTCAGTTCATTTGGGCAGCTTCTATTAGCCACTGTCAGCAGACAGGATACTGGGCTAGATGGACCTTTGGTCTGACCCAGTATGGCCATTCTTAGGTTATGTTCTTAAACCACACACAGTTTATTAAACAGCAACAGTGAACAAATAAGGGAAAACTGAAGAATTTAAAGGATCCAGGAACTATGCCTTATAGGCACATGGCACTGTAGCCAGTACTCTCCTCTAGGACTCAGCGCATTCTATTCTGTACATGTACCAGGCCCCATTCCCAGGCCCAAGCTGGACTGCAGGGATACAGCAGGTAAGACACTTGCTCTGCTTGTCATTACATGCATTCAGCTTGTGGGTGGGAATGCTCTTCCTCCCAGCAGCAGGACTCTTGTCCGGTTCATATCCACCTTCCAGTCTGGCCTTCACGGAGCTATTATCTGAGGACATCTCCCACCACTGGGCTCCCTCTGCCTACCTCGCTCTCTCCAGCTGTTCAGCCCTGGCTCACTGTCAGCATGGCAGGTCCCAGCTGCTTCAGCTCCCCAGCTCTGGGTTGCTGTTCTGGTCCCTCTGGTTTCATCCTACTGTTCTCAGCATCTCGATGCTGCTTTTTTTTACCTTGGTAGCCCTAGATCACACATAGGACAGGCCCACTGGGCTCTTGACTCCCTTATTGCCCTGCCTGCCCTGTCAATCTGGCTGACTTGGAACTGTTTCCTCTCGCCACTGGCTCTGGGACCTGTCAGTCTCAGTATCCTGACTCCTCTTTTACCGCTACCCTTTCTGCTAGTATTGGGAGAGGATACTCTCAAAATCCCCCATTAAGTTTCAGTGAGGAGCCAATAGCTCACTTATACTGATGTTAATTCTAGTGAATCAGCACTATTTTTCCCTCAGCGTTTTGGGACATGTCTATTATTTGTGCAAATACCTATATACACATGTCAGCAAGGCTGTGTGAACAAATGAGATTATTTGCTACTCATTCTTACTATGAACTTCATTAAACTTTGTTCTGGATTAAAATCCTTGTTGATACTCAAGGGCATGGCTGCCTTTCAGTGGAGACAGCTGTATGGAAGAGTTAGGGAGCCACTCTGAAAATAAGGCATCTTGTGGAGCCTGTCCAGACACTAGCATCATGTGAGTATTGTATTGACATATGTGTACGCACGTGTGAAAAAAAAAGACAAACTGGGGTGCATACAAAAATCTGAGACTCTGGCAGAGGAAGAAAGTAAAGCATCAGCCTGTAATTTCAGTGTGGTCTTAAAAGAAGCTTAGATAGTTGTTCTTGTTCAGAGATGCTGGCTGAGAGAAGTTTGGGCCTACAAGCTAATAAACCTTTACTTTTTGGTTCCTCCTGCATTCAGAGAAGCAGGAAGATGCACAATCCTTGTGTGACAGGTTGGATCAGAGGGATCTCCTTGGGATAGTCACCTGGTGTGCCAATCATACCATTCAGCCTGCCAATCTGCCCTCTGGGGCACCCCACTGCTCTGTCCTGCTGGGCCAGAAGTTCTGGTCTCGCCCAACCAAGGCATACAGTTGGGATAACAGCCCTGCCCCCCCACAGACACTGAACCAGCTCAGCTCTGGGAGTGCTCAGCTATAAGGCTGTTGGCAGCACCCAAGAACACAGCACCTAATAGGGACCAAAACCCCACACAAATCCATCTTACTCTGTATACAAGTTTTACACAGAGAAAGTTCTTATGTTCAGCCTCTTTATCAATGAAAGAGATAGCTGCATAGTGGTTTCTCCCCACCAGGTAACAGTTATTTACACTGGGCTTGATAATAAACAAAAGTGTTTCTATTAGGGTACGTCTAGACTACATGGCTCTGTCATCAGAGCCAGTAGATTGGTTTACTAGACATACCCAAATGAAGCGGCGATTTAAATAATCGCAGCTTCATTTAAATTAAAATGGCCGCCACACTGAGCCGATCAGCTGTTTGTCGACTCAGCACGCTAGTCTGGACGCTCCACGGTCGACATCAAAGGCATTTGTCGACTGCCCCGTTATGCTTCGTGGGATGAGGTTTACTGGGGCGGTCGACAAATGCCTTTGATGTCAACCGTGGAGCGTCCAGACTAGCGCGCTGAGTCGACAAACAGCTGATCGGCTCAGCGTGGCAGCCATTTTAATTTAAATGAAGCGGTGATTATTTAAATAGCCGCTTCATTTGGGTATGTCTAGTAAACTAATCTACATGGCTCTGGTGACAGAGCCATGTAGTCTAGACATACCCTTAAGTATAAAAGTAGGATTTACATGGTTGTAAGTGAAAACAGAATTAATGAACCAAAATAAATAAAACACACCAGCTAATCCTAATATACTACGAAACTTGTTACATGTCAATTCTTACCCTAACAGTGGTGCTAATTATCTCTTTCACAAGCCAGGCAGCCTCCCAGGTTGGGTCAAATCCTTCCCCAATTCAGTCTTAGATGTTTCCAGCAGGCATCTTGGGTGATAAGTAGGGATCTCCTGGCATCTGGCCACCCCTTATTGATTGCTTTCCCCGCTTATATCTCTTTTGCCCAAGGTGGGAATTCTTTATGCTCAGTTCGGTTTTTTTCTCACCTTGAATGGAAAAGAACCAGATGACCTGGTCACATGTCTTGGCAGGGTCAACCACAGTTTGAGCTCACAGAAAAAACAAACCCATTCACAAACCCATTGTTTACCTGATCACCAAGCCTTTAAATTAATATAATATCACTAATGGCTTTTACTAGAATTCATAGACTAACAAAACAGGTTCCCATTTAATATTTCTAACTTCCCATACAAGAACAATACGTTCTCTCAAATAGGATAGTCAGATTCATCAGATTACAGCTTTTAAAATAACATGCCACATGATGTACTTCACATAAAACATCTTTGAGTTATGTACATTCATATTCAGAAGCCAATGTTCATAAAGCATGGAAGACCATAAAAACTTGTAAATAAACAAGGTTGAATCAAAGCAAACACCAGATTCCATCAAAAATTTCTGCTTCCAACTGGAAAAACCTATAAGGGCCCAACTTCACTGCGCAGATAAGATAAAAAAGGGGTGACATAATACTGCTTAGAAATTTTCAGTCATCTGATCAGAAAGCAGAAATAGTATGTGATTTATGGGACCCATCATATACCACAAACAGTGAAGCCTGAATATGCAAAGTGAACAGTTCTCAAAACCCTCATAGATCATTAAGCAATACTGCCAACGGTCTGCTTAATACTTATTACTAATCAATACACCTGCTGAATTCAGGTTCAGTTGAAGAAGATTCATGACCAGAAAAAGGACAAGTTTTTTAGATAATTATTCACAAAGTTCTTTATCTGCAACAAACAACCAAACTTTACTTTTACTATTTTAAACTTTCTTTTTTGACATAAACCACAAAAGATAGGGGCACATGACAATTTTCCAGGATTTCAAAGGTCCACCACCCATTGATATTATGTCTTTTTTAAAAAAAGTAAATTTGATATCTTAATGAAATTATTCACTCTGTGTCATAGTTTCAAGTAGTAGCTGTGTTATAATTATAAAACAGATTCCTTAAAGCAACACCAGGCAACCAGCTGGTTGAATGTTGCTCAATCTCTGCTTTTCTTAAGAGACCAAAGGCAGATTCTGATCTCATTTACACTGGTCCAAATTGCACTTGCAAATCTAAAGCAAATGAGATTTATTCAACTTCAGGGTTACCAGGGACTGGAAGGATCATCTAGTCTAAGACACTGCCAAGATGTAGGATTTGTTGTGTATCAACAATCCAGGGCAGATGGCTGCTTTTGAAAACCTCTTGGGAAGGAGCTTCCAGGATTTTCCTGTGCAGTCTGTTCCATTACCCTACCGTTCTTCTAGTAAGGACATTTTTCCTTGAGATTTAAACTAAATCTGCTGTGCTGTAGTTTGACCCCATTGCCTTTTCTCCTGTTGTCAGTGGCAAGAGAGGACAACTTTTCTCCATCTTTCTCCCAGCACCCTATCAACTGTTTGAAGATCATTATGGTGTCCCCACTAACTTCAGTGGCAGACCCCAATTTACATTAATGTAACTGAGATCAGAATGTGGATCCAGCTTATGAGGCTCTGAAGAAATCCCCAGAGTCCTTCTGCTGTTGTTGGTTCGAGAACAAATACTTTCTGTGCCTTGATTGGTGCAAAGCAAAGACTTAAGCACAAATCATCCAAAGGGGACAGGGAGGCCCGATATCCAGACATGATGATGGCTGCACCTTCCACCCTTCTGGAGATACTATGCTAAAGTGTGGTGCAGCCTGAACACCATCCTTTCCTTGGCTAATGACCACAATCCAGCCCATAAAGTGCAAGTCAACAACAGAACACAGAAGGAACAGACACATGGGGCTGTGCAAATAGCAATCAGAATTTATGAATAACTTAGTTTTCTTTTTATTCTAGAGACTTTTTTAAAAAGTGCAGTTAGCCACTGAGGCTGTTTGGCAGGCATTAACAGGGAAAGCATGGTTTACAAATTAGAGAACCTGTTTCCTCTGTACAGCTGTGCGTCATTGCCTTCAGGGACTGTTATGGTAACAGGTTCTAAATGAGTCAGCCCTGCTGTCTAGCCACAAAAGCTTTTTAATGCAAACATCACTGAATGTGGCTCCTGCACACGACAGATGTCTGTGATCCATTATGACTGACTACTATACATGTCTCGGGGGGTTGCCAAGCTATTTGCTTGATAGTGGATATCTAGGCTATGAAGTAATGCTTCTGTGAAGCACTTAGAAATAAAGATTAGGTTGAAATAAACTCCATCTTACAATGGAGCTTGCTAATACCCTTGCAATTCAGGGATGATGGACAGTTTCGGTGTGTCTACACAGCACCCAAAACTCGAAATAAGATACGTCAAATTTTGAAATAAAGCACTATTTCAAGCATCCCTTACTCTTCGTAGAATGAGGTTTACGGGGATGGCGAAATAGCACTTCCACTATATTTCCAAATAGTGGATGCATTCAAAAGATGTGGGGTAGCTATTTCGGAATACCTCTAGTATCCTGAAATAACTTTGCTGTATAGACACACCTTTTGATTGTACTCAACTGTTCATGTGGGTTGAGCTTTTTCTTTCTTTTTTTTTATATAGCTCCTCTACTCACTGAACAAACTTAAAAAACAACAAATAGTCTAGCAGCACCTTAAAGACTAACAAAACACGTAGAGGGTAGCATGAGCTTTCATGGAACAACCCACTAACTGTAACCTTTATATACAAAAAGTTACAGTAACATACAAGATAACCTAAAAGTTCTCATTACTTTTAGAGACAAATACTGAGGTCTTACTCAGTTTTCACTCAGGCAAACTTGTACTGAAGCCAAGGGAAGAAAACAAAGGACCTGGGGATCTAGTTCTGTGCTGCTGAAGGACCAAGGTGATTTCAAATCTCTCCTCTTGAAATCCAGTTGCGCACACATTATTTTTAGTTTTTGTTTCATACTGTGTTTTTTTAAAATTTTAAAGTACTGTACAAACATTAACCACATGAATGCTGACCAAGGCTGCTAGCATGCACAGGAATTTTAACTGTGCTTTGTTTTTGTTATGAGTTTTTGATTTGCATTATCAGCTATCACCCCACAGCTATTATGAGAGAAGTTTATAAATCAGCCTGTGAGAAAATAAATCACATTAACCTTCCAAAACCTTATTGAGACTTCCGGGCATTTATCATTATTACTATTATTTTATTTATTAATACTTTTTCACTTTCTTCTATAAGACCAAACAAGACGTGCATTCTTGGGTCATATATTTGCTACCTTAAGTGGCAGAAGACATCTGACAGCTATGCAGCAACACCTTCATTAGTGCAAGTTCAGATTCCCATGTGTTCATTATCCTGTTGCTGTTATTAGGTATAATTTGTATTTCAAGAGCTCAAAGACTCCATTTGGGATCAACATGGTTATGGATAGCCTGTCTGCAAAGGGTTAATATACAATAACTGATTAATATCTCATCTTAATTTTTGCATCAATCAATCATTCGGATTTACAAGGAAACAGAAAAAATAAGTCAAAATGTTTTATAATGGAAAAATCATTCAAAATATATAAGGATTTTTTTCTGTGACCAGATAGCAGTAGGTTGCATCTGAAATTACTAATGTTATTCCAAAGTTATTCGGGAAGTTTTAGATCTCATGTGTTAGTTCAAATGCCTAAGCTAAAATTAAAATAAATAATGCTGAACAAACAATCAAATTACAGAACAGAAAGAACAAATTTCTGTTTTGCCAATTTCACTGACTATCTTACAATATTCACCCCCTCAGTTTTTGCAAAACAAATTGGTGTTGTTACAATGCAGGCTACATGCATAACAATCACCCTTTATTCAGGATAAATAGGGAAAACAGTTGAGATCCTTTTAGGAATGAGATAGCTGAAACGTTAGGAACCACCACCCAAAATGCAGACCACATTGCAAGGCTATCAGGGAGTCCATGTCTATTCTAGCAGGTTTTTTCAAAATAAATTATTTAAAAATAATGACTCCCAAAATAACTGTTTCGAAATAGCAAGTCTACATGGGTATGTCTACACTACCCCGCTAGTTCGAACTAGCGGGGTAATGTAGGCATACCGCACTTGCAAATGAAGCCCGGGATTTGAATTTCCCGGGTTTCATTTGCATAAACTGGGCGCCGCCATTTTTAAATCCCTGCTCGTTCGAACCCCGTGCCGCGCGGCTACACGCAGCACGAACTAGGTAGTTCGAACTAGGCTTCCTAGTCCGAACTACCGTTACTCCTCATTCCACACACTAAATGGAGGAATGCGGCTACCTATGGCAGGATAGCTGCCAGCCTGGCCACCAAAGGCCACATGTGAACCCAGGAGCAGGTTGGCATGAAAATCAAGTTGGTCCGGTGAGACCCCGATCCCTGAGCCCTGAGCTTCCTCTCCCCCTCCTTCCCCTTTCTTCCCTCCCCCCAGGTTTTCCCCTCCCCTCTCCCGTCCTCTCTCCTCCCTTCTCCTGCCTCTTTCCCCAGTCTCACCAGAGTTTCATTCCCTCTCCTCCCCCCCAGTTTTGTTAAATAAAGAGAGTTTGTGTTTATGAAAATACGTGTATTTTATTTGACATCAGGAACGGAGTGTAGGGAGGGATAAGTGGAAAGATGTGAGGGAGGAATGAGGCACAAGCCCCCAGTGGAGCAGAGCAGGGAGGCTCTTAGTGCTGCTCAGGGTGGAAGCTCTCCTGCAGGGCCTCCTGGATACTGACAGTCCCCCCGATGGACCTCCTGGATGGCAGCCTGCAGCAAGTGCAGCCAGGCTCACAGCAACGTATCCAAGAGAAGCACCAGCATGCCCAGGGGCAGCTCTGGCTCCATGTTGCAGAGTTCTGTAACATGTTGCAGAGTTCTGTGGTGTCCCGAGTGAGGGCAACCAGAGCATGCAGAGACACAAATGCCTTGCTGTCCCTCAGCAAGGTAGACAAGCAAGCAGGGAAACCTGAGAACTGGCTGCCCAGGGGGTGGCCCTTTAAGCACAGACTTCAATTAGCCGCAGGCAGCAGCCCCACACAGTAAGTCCTGACCTGGTGTCCAAATGCAATTCAGAGTCCACTCAGTGTGGACACGCTATTTCAAAATAGCAAAATGCTATTTCGAGATACATTTTGTGTGTAGACGCGTTATTTTGAAATGTCTTATTTCAAAATAACTATTCCGAAATAAGATATTTTGAAATAAGGCTGTAGTGTAGACATACCCTTAGAGCCCCCTAGAAACACTGGGGAGTAATTACTTTGAATGAGTCTGGGGAATAGTTATTTCGAAATAACAGCAGCTTAGCATCCACACTAACCCTGTTTTGAGATAGCAATTTCAAAATAGGCATTGTTCCTTGTAGAATGAGGGTTATTATTTTGAAATAACAAGCCTGTTAGTTCAAAATAATTTCGAAATAATGGGCTTGCTGCATAGGCGCTCACCTTGTTATTTCAAAATAACGGAGTTATTTTGAAATAACTCTGTAGTGTAGACATGCCCAAACTGAGCTGTGTAGGAGGAGAGGGTTCCCAGGGAATTTTCCAAATTTTTGTACCATAGTTAGCTAGAGGCAGTCAGAGAGAGAGAGAGAGAGAGAGAGAGAAAGAAAAGCCCTGAGATAAAGCAAAGAAAAACAAAGAGAGAGAGAGAGCGAGAGAGAGGGAGACTATTTTGGGCAGAGTGGTCCTGGAAAGATGCTTGGAACTGTGAACACAGGAACAGAATGTCTCTTGTTTTATTCCTATTGTGATCTGGGAAACAGGACTTTATATCCTTTGTAAACAAACAGGATTGTGTCAGAGGGGTACCTGACTCCATCAGCAAGTTCTCCTCCTCCTGGAAAAATCCACAATATTGGCTAGCCGGTTGCATCAAAAGCAGTAGCAGTATGTTCTCAAAATATCATATATTGCTGGCACTTCCATAGATAATAATTGTATCTGTTAGAACATAGAACCTATCCAGCGCCTTTCCTTGAGATATCTCCCATGCTGTAATTGTGCCAAACAGGCTAATAGCATTCTGAGAAATATCAGTCTGACCTATGACATGCTGAATGTCATAAGGTAGTTGAATTTTTTGTCTTGTTTGGACTTGTTAGAAAGCTAAATCTGCATTCAATGTGTTAAATTGTGTGGCTCAGATTCCTCCTGCACTTGCATTTGCACTGCACGGTGGTTGTTTTCAGGCTGAGCATTGAACTGTTTAGTTCTATGGAATTAGAAGAAGACTGTTCCATTTCTCAGTCCTTGTTGTCTGTGTACTGTCTGATCTGTGTTCTTATTATGCAGTGTGGCACTCAGAAGTTTTTCTTTCTTTTGAAGGAGACTTGTGAGAGTAGACTAGAGCTGTCAATTAACTTGTGTTAACACCTGCGATTCACTCAGAGCACAATTAATGTGTTAATTTTTTAAATGCGTTAATTGCAGGCTTTTCCGCGTCACTGCCCCTTTGAAACGCTGTCACTCTATTTCAAAGGGGCAGCACCTGGAGTCAGCTCTGTGGTGCTGCCCCTTTGAAGCACCAACCTGGCATTTCAAAGGGGCAGCGCAATGCAGCCTGGGATCAGCTGGGGACTCCAGCTGATCCCGAGCTCCCATGGTGCTGCCCCTTGGAAATGCCGGGATGGCGTATCCAAGGGGCAGCACTGCATGGAGCCAGGGTCAGCTGGGGACTCCAGAGCAGTGGGGCAAGTCCTGCTCTGCACCCCTGGAAGGGGCAGGGACTCAGGCAGGAGGAGCAGGGCTGAGGCCTGGCAGCCCTCTGCACCACCCAGAGAGAGCCGTGCCTCCCTCAGCACTGCATGGAGCAAGCTGTGCAGTGCTCCAGCAGTAATTTAAAGGGACCAGCAACCAGGAGTTTCAGATCCTTTTGTATCACTAGGCTCTTGGGCAGTTGCACTCTTTGCCCCTTTCCCCTCTGTCAGTGGGCCCCCTCAGCATTTTTGATAACGGGACCATTATTTAGGTATTTAAACATGGATACAGGAGCCTAAGTTTAGATCTCTGAGTTTAAAAATATTGGCATAAAGCCTCTCAAATGGGGACTATTACAAGGTGGCATTATTTCCAGAAAACTGGAGTAAAAATGAAGCCTTGTTTCACATATTTGAATATGGCTTATTCTCTTGGTTTCTCCAGCTGGATGGCTGTCTCACACGCATGCCAAGAACTGAAGTACAGTATGCACTGTACCTGTAGCTTATGCATCTATTATTTGTTAGAATTTTTTCCAGTACTAAGTCATTTTGGTCAGGAATCTGTTGCCAGGTAGGAAAGGAGAGAAGGAAAAATAAAATAATGTCTCTTAAGGTAGGAAGTACTAGTAAACAGTATATTATTTTGGTCTGTTTAAAAGCAATAGCAACTGGGTTTGGTGACATCAGTAACATCTTCTCTGAGCAGGTCATAGAAGAGGACTGTAATGGGAACCACAAGTCCAGCATGCAATTAGGGTTAAATAAAATAATTGAGTACTTATGCAATAGTTACTGTTATATAACTTGAAGGGCTGTGCCCAGGGAACAGAGTTGTAACTGAATATTGTAGCGGCAACTTTTAGTGCTGCAACTGCCAAGAGTCAATTGCTATTTCCATTATAAACCCTGTTCTGAAGTTAATTTATAACCCAGACATTTTAATTCACGTCAGGCGAAAAGTTGGCAGACAGATTTGTAGACTTGAGGCACTTTCCTTTTTTTGGGGAAAAAAAAGGGGCATAAAGCAATTAATTATATATTTATGTTATGCTATTGAAATTCACAGCAATCAGAACAGCCAGAGGACCCTGGTAGTTTCAGATTTCCTTTTATAAATAAACAAGGATTTATATTGTATCTAAAGGATGAAATTCTGTCTGTCCCTGTGCTGGAAGTCTTTTCCTCTCCATGCTACGGACATACATGGGGAAGCTGTAGTGTTAGTTCTTGCATTCTACTGGGGAAGAAGGATGGTTTTGTAGGTTATAAGGCAAGATGAGACCCTTGTGATCATGTGTGCTTACCACAGCTGGTAATGGTCATTACTCTGAACAAGCACATTTGGAGTAATAACAGGACCTGCTAGTATGTGAAGACCAGCAGTGGAGTAAGCATGATCTGTAACTCCAACAAGGAGAATAGGAGCCCCATATCATACTCTTCCAGAGTGCTGCTGACTTGAAGGAAAGCAACATCAGGCATCAGTGACATCAGTAGCCCTTGATTACCAGAAGCTAGGAGTGGATGATGGGATGGATCACTTGGCGATTGCATGCTCTATTCATTCCCTCTGAAGCGTCAGGCATTGGATGCTGTCAGAAGACAGGATCCCGAGCGAGATGAACCTTTGGTTTGACCCAATATGGCTGTTCTGATATTTGAATGTAATACTCAGGCCAAGTCAGAACAAATATAGGACACTTTTGTGACATTTGTTTGTACCCTAGGCCTAATGTTCTAAATGAGCCTAAACTTGGAATCCTTTTTAGTGAGTTGCATTTGTACATCTAAATGGTAGGATTTGTCTGGAATGGGGGTGGACCTAGGACAGAGAAGGAGTCAAGCACCTCCTGGGAGCTCTCTAAGTTGTGCCCCCTGATGGGGACAGTTCTTAAGGTCTAGATGTGCTAATTCGAATTAGCTTAGTTCGAATTAACTAATTCGAATTAAGTTAGTTCGAATTAGTGCTGTAGTGTAGACATACCCTTAGTCTTTATCTTAAACTTCTTGTTCTTCCATGATCATTTTGTTCATGGAAAAAGGTTCTATTAAATACAGGGATGGCAGAAATGGGCCCATTGTGAACATTGCAGGTTGGTAGTGTTTTCAGAACTGCACTCAGGGTTAGATGCAGTGAGAGCATTTACAAAGTTTCAACTGGTTTAAGGCAGCTTACTTGTTCTACCCATATTCCCAATTTTAAACAGCTGGAATCACTCTTAGACTGGTAGAATCACGTTTAGGCAAAGTAAATTTGTAAGTGCACCCCTGTATATCATGACAGTCTACAGAGAGAGATAACATCTGTAATTGGATGGGTGAAAAAGGCAGTTTAAGATTATGAGTTTGCTTGCTTTCACATAAAATTATAGTAATTATCTTGGGAAAATACACACCAGTGTATATTTTGCTTTTTGGAGAGTGTTTCAGTGATAGACTATACTACCATATTCTCCTTTTCCACATTGTTTGATTATTAAGCTTTTTCTTAGTGTGGTCAAACCATTATGTCTGGTTGCACTTATTATTATGTGATCTTACAACAAGGAAAGAAAGAAACACATATACCAAGGAAGACAAGGTTCAGATACTGCGTGGTAAATAGCAATGGGAAAAGATAATGTGGAGAGAATTAGTCAAAGGCTGTTGTAATCATTTGGCCCTGAGTAAGTGGTTCATTTGTTTTTTGTTCCCATTCCAGTTTATTATAACATTACTGGAGATGACTTCATAGGTCAAGTGTCACTAAGGAACCACACATTTTTATTTAGAATTAAGGGCTTCAAACCTGCCAGAGAGTCAATATTTATCAGGGACACTTCATTTAATATTTTTATTTTTTTTCTTAGCCTACTCCTTGCTCTGCAGTTGACAGCTTAGTCAGTGGTTCAGTTACCCTGCCTGCATCCATAACAGCATGTACTGACTCTAAGTACTTGTTGCTAACAGCAAGGAAAGGCTAAAGAAGCTTGTTAAACTTATTATTAAGTCCATGTGGTTTTGAAATTGATGTATTTGGACTGGTTAGTGCCAAATTCAGATTTTGGTGTGGTTTTTTTTTCTTATTTGGGGATTTCAGGTCTGGGAAATGAAGAGTTTGTGCACTTCGTGCAATGCATATCATTAAAACATAAATACTTCCAGCTAGCACCAAAGTTACACTACTTTATTCAGATTACTTTAACTGCCTTGCTGATGCTAGAAATAGTAGTAATACCTTCTTTTACAGCAACAATAGTTTTGAAATCACTTACTGGTAGAATGAGGCAAAATCAACTTTAATAAAATAAGAACTTACCTTCAGTAATGTTCTAATTTTCTCTCGTGATTTTTATTTGGCACTGTACTTCCTCCTTTTAACTATATTTGGAAATGACGGACTACAGCAAGGCACTGTTCTTGCAGTGTTTTTATTCTTACCAGAATGAGGATATACCATAAATCTCACCAAAATTTATATGCTGGATTGAAATCCAGACGAATTTGGCTGACTCAAGTGGATTTGCTGGATCTTGGAGGTGCTTATCCAAATCAAAATGAAGTTTAGTTACACTCTTTTGAGGTTTGTCCAGTACTATTTATCAATCAGGTAGTTAAAAGGAATTACGCTTCAATCATAGCTTGAATGAGCTACTTTTACAGTACTTTCGGTTTCCATATTTCTTTATTTGCTACCAATCATAGCATTCATCAGAGCCTGATGTTAACACCAAAAAAATTAATACATTTCTGTTTTTTCACTTCAGGCATGTTTACACAGCAAAGCTACAGTTGAATTAAGATACGCAACTTCAGGTATGTCAATTGCATAGCTGAAGTCAAAATAGCTTAATTCAACTTTTGGTGCAATCTGTACAATTGGAAGTCGAAGAAAGAACACTCTTCCTTTGATTTCCCTTACTCTTCGTAAAATGAGGGTTGCAGGAGTTGGAGTAAGAAGTCCTCCAGCTTGACATTATTTCAAAATAAAGGTTTGCTGTGTAGATGTGCTCTTTGTTATTTTGGAATGGCATCAGTTATTCCCAAATGACACTGCTGTGTAGACAGAGACTTTGTGAAAGACATGTATTATTTCATATCATGATGATAAGAGATTGTGAATTCAGGGACTGAACATAAGATTTTGGACTCAAGTCAACCCCAATTTATATTGGTTCCCATCAGAATAACTCAAGGTACATGGCTCCTGGTGGTGGAAAATCTGCCTACAAGAGCATTTTGGTAGAGAGATTCCCCAACTCCCGAATCTATCAGAAGACTTTTGACCAAAAGCTAATGACAGTGGCCACAGCAATGTGCCAACATAGCACATCTTCTACGAGTCACCTCCTGTGATTTCCAGAGTACAATTTAATAGACTCCATGAGGGAAGAGTGAAAACTTACTCCCCCATTTTCTCTGGCAGAGTATGCCCCGGTTACTTCAGTTTGCCATTACCTATTCCACCAGATGAGACTTCGGTCCACTACAAAATACGGCCCTAGCTTTAGGGCACCAATTTTTTGGAAAGTTTGGCCTTAGTTTCCAAACGGGTGGCTCATCTTGTGTCACAATGAAAGCACCCGCTGATGGTGGGCTTAGTTTTCTTTGTCAGAGAAGCAAGGATTTTTAAATGAAAAAAAAGGAAAAGAGCAGTGTAGAATGGCTGGGAGAGAAAAACCAGATTGAAAGTTTGTTGATCAGAAGCAGCTGCTTTCTTTGTTGTTTTCCTTTGGCGGTAAGCTGGCCAGAAAGAGAGAGAAATATTGTTTTCACAACAATATTTCAAACAGGCTTTTTAAGAAAATATTCTTTTCTGCTTTTTTTAAAAAATAAATGACTCCTGATGTGTTTAGAGAACCCAAGACAAAAGCAGAAGAAGAGGACAGTAGAAGAGCGCATCAGAAGACAGCCTTCTGTTTCCATCCATCATAATAATTTCTACAAAGTGAACCAGGTATATTTGCATTTCATTCTGCTCGGTCTGAGCTGCTGGTCAAAGAAAGCAAATGATTTCAGAATGCATGAAGAATGGTATAGAAAATATACCTAAAACATGATAATGCCATTATATAAATCAACAATTCCCTCACATCTAGAATACTGTGTTCAGTTCTGGTCACTCTATTAAAAAAAAGATTAATTACAAATAGAAAGGGGAACTGTCATATTCCAGGGTACAATCCAGAGCAGTGAGGAGTTATGTCACCCCCTGTCTTGCAAACTTGGGTGTCTCACCGTGTTTTACTGAAGTAGATGCCAATGTGGACCACTGCCAAACAGCATGCAAGTCACACCCAGAGTGTCTGGTTGTGTCTAGACTGGCAAGTTTTTCCGCAAAAGCAGCTGCTTTTTGGAAAAACTTGCCAGCTGTCTACACTGGCCACTTGAATTTCCGCAAGAACACTGACAATCTCATGTAAGAAATCAGTGCTTCTTGCGGAAATACTATGCTGCTCCTGTTCGGGCAAAAGTCCTTTTGTGCAAAAGGGCCAGTGTAGACAGCTCAGATTTATTTTGCGCAAAAAAGCCCCAATTGCAAAAATGGCGATCGGGGCTTTCTTGCGCAAAACCGCGTCTAGATTGGCACGATCGCTTTTTGCGGAAAAGCATCCATGCCAATCTAGACGCTCTTTTCCGCAAATGCTTTTAACGGAAAACTTTTCCATTAAAAGCATTTGTGGAAAACCATGCCAGTCTAGACGTAGCCTCTGTGTATAGTTATAGCCCTTATCCAGCACCTCTGTCCCTCACAGCCTGTCAGCCATACTCCAGCCTCACTCCAGCTTCCACCAGCCTTGGTTACTCCTTATAGGTCAACCACCACCACACTCCCAGTCCTGAATTAGGAACATCACAAACTGGAACTTCACTTTAAAGATCCAGCCTGGGCAAAATAAGGCCCGCAGACTGGATCTGACCCACCAAGCCACCGGATACGGCCCAAGGATGCATGCAGACTTCTCTGCTTGCCCTGTAGCCCCACACACCATGCAGAAACATGGCTGCCGGGCTTCCTTTCTGTTTCAAAACTGGTTTCAGAAACCAGCCAATGGGAGCTGCTTCTTTGAATAATAGGCAGCCAAGATGAACCACACCCCCCTTGGCTCAGTTATTCACTAAAGCACATGGCCAGGCAAGCAGGCAGGCTGTCTGGCTGGGAAACATTTTAAGCTCTGCAAGTCTTAGCTCTGCTGGCAGGCAGGCTAGTTTGACTGCTGGCTGGTAATTCTCCTGGCCACAGCCTGACTCTGGCACCCCAGCCCCTCCCTGCTCCAACCCTCTGCCCCCCCAATATACCCAAACCATCTGTCCCCCTCTTGCACCCATACCCCCTCCCAGATCTGGCACCCCAATCTCCTGCCCCAGGTCACATCCCAAAACCTTTTTCTCTAGGTCACATCCTAAAACCCTGCACTCCAGTCCCCCGCCTCCTTCACTCAAACTCTCTCCCAGGCCGTGTCCAGACTCAGGGGTTTTTTCGGGAAAAGTAGCTTTTTCCCGAAAAAACTTCTCCTGCGTCCAGACTCAAGCCGCGTTCTTTCGAAATTATTTCGAAAGAACGCGGCTTTTCTTTCGATGGCGGTAAACCTCATTTCACGAGGAAGAACGCCTTCTTTTGAAAGTTCCTCTTTCGAAAGAAGGTGTTCTTCAATGTAAAGAGGCCGTCTTCGAAAGAGAGCATCCAGACTCGCTGGGTGCTCTCTTTCGAAAAAGCGGATTTCTCTTTCGAAAGATCCGCCTGCAGTCTAGACGCGATCTTTCGAAAGAGGCTCTTTCGAAAGATGCTTTCGAAAGAGCCTCTTTCGAAAGAAGCCTGCAGTCTAGACATAGCCCCAGATTCCAGTCTCCCTCCTACACCCCAGTCCCTTACCCCAAGCTTCCTTCTTCACCCAACCTCCATCCCAGACCCCATATCTCCTCCATTAATACCATGGAAGAGTGCACCACTTTCCAAAATCTTGGAGTGCCCTCCCCCCAAAAAATTATTGCCCACCCATGTTAAAGATAATAAGAGGACATGAAATGCTCCAATACATTGTTTAAATATTAGCAGACACAGATGAACATGCTGATAGAAGAAAGAAGAGAAGCAAAGAAGATAGTCTTCACTATTCAGATATGATCTCAAACCCTATTAGTGATGCCCAAAAGATTGCAGTACTCATGGTCAGTGAAATTTCGGGGGGACGGGGACGGGGACGGACACTATACAAGATGTAATGGGCTTAATGACAAAGGCAGGGAATGTCCCATACTAGACAAGATATGGCTAGTGGCAAAAGAGGAAATTTGTCAAGGTCTGTAAAATCAGATTAGGTAGAACAAAATGGGTGGAATAAATTAACCATACTAGACTGGAAGAAAACTGTGCAGAAGAAAATAACTGTGAAATACATAGTTGTTGTGGCAGGCACCAAGTCATGGGGAGATGTGTCATTTCTAAAACACAATCAATAGGAGTTTGCCTGAAAATGAATAAAGAAATCAATATTTCGTCCAAACAAAAGGACTTCCTATTATTCCTAAAAGACTATGAAAATGAAGCAGTTTTGATAATCACTGATATTTAGACCTGTTAAATTAGATAACTTGTTCATGCAAAGGAAAACATAAGGGCTGTGTCTAGACTGGCAACTTTTTCTGGAAAAGCAGCCACTTTTCCGGAAAAACTTGCCAGCTGTCTACACTGGCCGCTTGAATTTCCGCAAAAGCACTGACGATCTCATGTAAGATTGTCAGTGCTTTTGCGGAAATACTATGCTGTTCCCATTCGGGCAAAAGTCTTTTTCCGAAAAATTTTTGCTCAGAAGGGCCAGTGTAGACAGCAGAGATTTGTTTTGCGCAAAAAAGCTCTGATCGCGAAAATGGCAATCTGGGCTTTTTTGCGGAAAAGCGCGTCTAGATTGGCTACGGACGCTTTTCCACAAAAAGTGCTTTTGCGGAAAAGTGTCCTGCCAATCTAGACGTGCTTTTCCGAAAATGCTTTTAATGGAAAACTTTTCCGTTAAAAGCATTTCCAGAAAATCATGCCAGCGTAGACGTAGCCAAGCAGTATACAGTATATGCAAAAGTATTTATATTGTATATGCTGCCATTACATCAGACCTAAGTTATAAAGAAGGGTATGTCTACACTAGAAAGTTAGTTCGAACTAACGGACGTTAGTTCGAACTAACTTTCCTATGCGCTACACTAGCGCTCCGCTAGTTCGAATTTGAATCGAACTAGCGGAGCGCTTAGTTCGAACTAGGTAAACCTCATTTTACGAGGACTAACGCCTAGTTCGAACTAGCTAGTTCGAACTAAGGGCTGTGTAGCCCTTTAGTTCGAACTAGTGGGAGGCTAGCCCTCCCCAGGTTTCCCTGGTGGCCACTCTGGCCAACACCAGGGAAACTCTATGCCCCCCTCCCGGCCCCGGACCCCTTAAAGGGGCACGGGCTGGCTACGGTGCCCGT
Source organism: Pelodiscus sinensis (assembly GCF_049634645.1). Lineage (NCBI taxonomy): Eukaryota > Metazoa > Chordata > Testudines > Trionychidae > Pelodiscus > Pelodiscus sinensis. The sequence goes on along the minus strand of NC_134713.1, from coordinate 94,089,318 downwards.
GCCAGGTGCAAGCCTGCCAGCACCCAGCTAGCAGACCCTGCACCTGGCACGGCACAGAGCCACCCACCCGATGCCCCCCAGCCCACTCCCTCTTGCCGGGACCAGGCTGGCGGCTCCCAGGAGCTTGCCCTGGACCGCAAGAGGCGGGCACCTTCCTGGGCTAGTGCGGACATCGTGGACCTCGTCCACGATCTCCGCACTAGGCACAGGAAAGTGGCCGTCTAGGGCAGGAGAGCTGCCAGCCTGGCCACCCAGGACCAGGTGTGCATGAAAATCAAGGGGGTCCACTGAGACCCCCGACACTGAGCCCTGAGCTTACAATGGCCGTACTGGGTCAGACCAAAGGTCCATCTAGCCCAGTAGCCTGTCTGCCAACAGCGGCCAACCCTAGGGACCCTGGAGGGGATGGACTGAAGACAATGACCAAGCCATTTGTCTCGTGCCATCCCTCTCCAGCCTTCCACAAACTTTGGGCAGGGATACCACTCCTACCCTCTGGCTAATAGGACTCCATGGACCCAACCTCCATGACTTGATCTCACTTCCCTTTCAACTCTGTTCTAGTTCTAGCCTTCACAGCCTCCTGCAGCAAGGAGTTCCACAGGTTAACTATTTGCTTTGTCAAGAACAACAACTTTCTCTTACTAGTTTCAAGCCTGCTACCCATTCCTTTCCTTTGGTGTCCTCTAGTCCTTCTTGATGGGAACTCAGGAAGAACTTTTCTGAATGCACCCTCTCCACCCAACCCCTGCTTTTAGAGACCTCTATCCTGTCCCCCCTCCGTCTCCTCTTTTCTAAGCTGAACAGTCCCAGTCTCTGTAGCCTCTCTTCATCTGGGACCTGTTCCCAACCCCTGATCATGTTAGTTGCCCTCCCCTCTCCCAGCCTTTCTCTTCCCCTCTCCCACCTCCTTTTCCCAGTCTCCCCCAGTTTTGTTCAATAAAGACAGAGTCAATGTTGGAAGAAACGTTATCTTTATTTTGTACATCAATAAGAAGGGGGGCTAGGGAAGGGCAAGTGGAAGGAGGTGAGGGAGGAATGGGGTACGAGCCCCCGATGGGGAGGACTGGGCTGGCTCTGCGGGCTTCTGGGGGTGGAAGCTCTCCTGCAGCCCCCCAATTACTCCCTCTCCCCAGATGGCAGCCTGCGGCAAGTGCAGCCGGGCTGATGGCCGAGTGGTGTGATGTGCCCAGTGTGGGCACTCAGGGCACTCCAAGCCAGAACTTCTTTGCAAGCGGGGCACCCCTTAGAACTGTGTGTCCGGGGTGGGGGTCGGGACCCTTTAAGCGCAGCCCTCGGCTAGCCTGAGACAGCATCTCCATGCTCTAAGTCCTCCTTTTATGCCCTGCCGGCACTGCTTCCGGCCATCCTTAAGCCCTGTTCAGAGTCCACTCAATGTGGACTTACTAGTTCGAACTAGCAAAACGCTAGTTCGAACTAGTTTTTAGTTCTAGATGCGTTAGTTCGAACTAGCTTAGTTCGAATTAACTAATTCGAACTAAGTTAGTTCGAACTAGCGCTGTAGTGTAGACGTACCCGAATGGATCACAGATAAAGTCATTCATAAATCAGCAGAAGGAAATGGTTTACAAAAAAACATTATTGGAGTGGGAAAGAGGATTTTATTTCCCCCCTGAAGCTTTAGATGAGTAGCAGGGGCTTATCAAAGGCAGATGCTAAAGAGCAAGCATTTAGTAATGCTTTTATCTAGATACATTTCACTGACACTTTTACCGGGACTGGAGATGAACTTTGAACAACTGCAAGTTATGACTAAGGTAGATCACGGTAGTAGATACAGTTACGCCCTAATAAATCTGTTAGTCTTTAAATGCTGTAGGAGTCCTCGTTGTTGTTCTAAAGAACAGAAATAGCACGCCCAGTCTGCATCTGAACTTTCTTGCTCCCTATGGAAATATTCTTCAGCTTCTTAGTCACTAGACTTGCTGGGAAAGAGACGTTCAATGCATTTTGTGAAATTGGGATCACAATAATTTTTAATGCTAAACAGCTGCTTTTTCAACCATGTTTAACCTCAGTCTGCTACTACTATTTTGTATTCAAAATGAATATGGTTGAATAGCCATAGGTATTCATATGCTAGGATCTGTTGTGAAAATTGGGCCTGCAAATGCATTCCACTTGTGAGCCTAATAGCAGGCAAGCAGATAAAAGTTTATAAAGTGTCACAATAACCTATGATAAATAAATGTTGATAGGGAAAGTGCTAAAGGAGACAAAGATGAATGAGTCTAAATAAGAAGGCCTAATGATATAACTGAAGGATTGTGTTAAGATTATGTTTAGTAAACAACAGTAGTGTGGGACTAGAAATCAATGAGTAAAAATTAGTGCATCAAAAAACAAACCTAGCTGGCAAACAAAATAATGTGAGGATGCACTTTCTTTCCATCACTGTCTTGAGGACCTTAGAAGAGACTTGGGTGCAGAGGGAGGGAGGCAAAAGCCAACATTGGCTGACTGAAAAACTGAAAAAGGGAGCAAAAGGAGTGATCATCATCTGGCCACATCCCCAGTGTACTGGGACCCCAGGACCCAGTGTGACACTTCTGTGACTTCTTTAGCCTAATTCTAAGGGAGGTCATGACCAGAGCAGGCCAGAGAGAGGCATGCAGGTGATACCACTATTTCCACTGGCTCCATGTGGGATGTCAGACTTTATTTTCTTCCCTTCACCCCCATCTGTCCTTTTTCTTCCCTACATTGTTTCTTCTCTTGCCTATCTCTCTCCTTTTAACTTCTGTCTAATAAGAGTCTGGCTTAGCCAACCAAGACTGCATATTTCACTATGTAACTGCAAGCCTGTGACTAGAAAGACAGCTAAATGCAATGGCCTGAATAGCTAGATGCTGGGACATATCTGACAAGTCTTCAAGTGGTTGATAAGACCTCTTGTTCTCTGCCTGAAATCTTCCAGCTGCAAGGCTGCAGGTGAGAGTCACCACCAGAGACAGAAACTGAATTTTCTCTTTGCTGTTTTCCCCATGCATATGTGTCTGTGTGCATGTGTCTTGTTTTGCCCTCTACAAAACAGAACTGGATTATAATAACAGCAACAATAACAGCTCCAGTTCCTCTCAACCAACTTCTCTTCTTCCAAAGGACTGTTACAAGATCTAACAGACAGCTAGACAACAAAGATTTCTTTCTAAAAATTTCTCTCTAGCTAAAGGAAGAGTGACCAAGGAATGTTGTTGAAATTAAAGCCTGATTTAATACTTTACATTTGAAATGTTTTAACTTTTGTCCTTTATTTCCTGTATCTTTAATAAAATATTTAAAAGGATTTTTTCATGGTGCATTTGCCATGATACTAACCAGGCTGAGGTCACTGTATACCATCCCTTGAACTTCATTTAATAGGCTGTGTCTACATTGGCACCCTTTTCCGGAAAAGGGATGCTAATGAGACACATCGCAATTGCAAATCCGCGGGGGATATTTATATCCCCCGCGGCATTTGCATTTACATGGCTGCGGCTTTTTTCCGGTTTGGGGATAAGCCGGAGAAAAGCGCCGGTCTAGACGTGATTCTCCGGAAAATAAACCCTTTTCCAGAGGATCTTTTATTCCTACTTGCAATAAGAGATCCTCCGGAATAGGGCTTTATTCTGGAGGATCGCACCAGTCTGGACGCTCTTTTCCGGCTTTTCCCCAAGCCGGAAAAAAGCGGCGGCCATGTTTATTTAAATCCCGCGGGGGATATTTAAATCCCCCGTGCATTTCCCTATTCTGACTTCTCTCATTTCCATAGCTATTTCAGGTTATGTGGCCAGTGTAGACACAGCCCCACAGTGATCCACAAGTGCCTGAAGCACAAGGGAGAAGTATCTCTTCCAAGTGATGCACTCTGTGGCAAGGTGAGGTGGCTCTACAATGGGAACGTGTGTGCCTTCCATTCTCCTGCCACAGTTTGCAAAGCCCATTTCTGCAAAGCCAGCCACTCTGTCATCCACATTTCCCAGAGTCACAGCCCTATGCCTCACAATGCAATTTTATTGCCTTGCACACTTGCAAAAATGCTGCCCTGACAATAGACTTCTCCACTCTAAACTGATTTGCAACTGAACAGTAGCAAGCAAGAGTCACCAGCTCCCACAAAGCATTGCCCATGTGCTTTTTTACCGAGAGTGCTCTCATTCGAGCGCCCTTGCACCACAGTTCAGGGGCCATCTCAGCAAACAGCTCCAGAAAAGCTGCTTTATACATCCAGAACTTCTGTAGCCACTGGTCTTCATGCCCCACATGCATGACAATGTGATCCCACCACTTAGTGCTGGTGTCCTAGCCCAAAAGCGATGCTCTACTGTGTGCAGCTGATTTGCGACAGCCAAAATCAGTTTTTTAAATGCAAATCTTTCTGAGGGATAGAAATATTTTCAGTCAGAACATGGACTCTCCTTTGTACTTCCTTCATGGACAGGAGCAACCAAAGAAGGTCAATGCTGTTAGGAGCACTTCCATGTGTTGTGAGGAGGTTTTTCACCTGAACCAGTGGTCAGGACACCCCACATTGCAGAATTAATGGAGCTGTTCCACAAATGAAGGGAAACCTGTGAACCACTCCCTAAATTCTGCAGGGTATTACTGTGTATTGACTGTAAATTGCCTTGGGCAAAATTCAGTTCTTGTATTTGCCCATTAACGTTGTTGGAGTTGCATTGGTGTCAACAACTGGTCTCTTGTCTTGCAGACCAGGAAGACGCAGAGCAAAGCCGCGGAGGGGCTCCAGCAGCGGGGCAGCCCAGGCGCGCCGCGGCTGTCCCGCTGCCGGCGTCCTCAGAGGCTTTGCTCCCGGTGTCCCTGGTCTGCTGGAGACAGTCCCAAGCAGACCAAGGGCTCCAGGAGCGAAGCCGAAGCGGCAGCAGCGGGGTGCCGCGCTTCTGAGGCTTTCCTCTGGCAAAGCCTCAGAGGCGTGGCACCCCACCGCTGCTGCGGCTTTGCTCCCGGTGCCCCTGGTCTGGTGGGGACTGTCTCCAGCAAACCAGGGACACCGAGAGCAAAGCCGGGGAGGCGGAGCAAAGCCTCAGAGGCGCGGCACCCCGCTACCGCTGCAGCTTTGCTCCCCGTGTCCCTGGTCTGCTGGGGGGGGGGGGGGCGCAGCTAGTGCGCCCCCCCCCCCCCAGAAGACCAGGCTTTTGTTGTGGACCCTGGGGCAGAGCAGCTGGGGCGCTGCCGGTTGGCCTCTTAAGGGGGGTAGTCTTATACGGTGAGTATAGGTGAAAACCTATGTTTTAACTAGAAAATTAGGGGGTCGTCTTATACGCCCAGTCACCTTATATGCCAGAAAATACGGTATGTGCTAAATACCATCTGAGAACTCTGTCTTTGATGTTGAGTGTCATGTGATCTTCTATCTTTTTCTAATCTGACACACCAATAAAATAACTCTATCTTAAAGACTGACACAGTGGACCAAATGCTGCCTTCAGAATGATAATCATAAGGATGGAATTTAACTTGTGGACTCTTGAGAAGTTGTATGTTCTTGCTCAGGCTTTATTATGGTGTCTTGGGTCTTAACAGAGCCTCAGTTTTCTGTAGTTCATTTTAACAACAATATCTAGTACTGTTATTTACAATATGCACTAATAAATGTTAGTCTCTAAGGTGCCACAGGATTTCCCATTGTTTTTGCAGACACAGACCAACATGGCTACCCCTCTGAGTTTGTGCTTTGAGTTGTCTTTATTGGACTTCTCTTGCTTCCAGTTGGGTGACCAAACGTCCTGATTTTATAGTTCCCATAAGGGTTTTGCCTTTTATAGGTTCCTATTAACTCCCACCTTTTGTCCTGATTTTGCACACTTGGCCCTGGTCTACACTTGGCCCTCATTTCTAAATAACAAGCTGAGCATCCACACTACCAAGCCCGTTATTCCGAAGTAAGAGGCTGGTTATTTCAAAATAATAAATCCTGCTTTCCATTAGGAATAATACTTTTTCAAAATAGTTATTTTGAAATAGTGATAGTGTGGAGGCTCCACTGCTGCTATTTCAAAATAACTGCTCTCCAAAGTCATTCAAAGTAATTACTCTCCAGTGCTTTCTGGGGCTCTAAGTCGAGGTAGTGTGTCTACATTAAGAGAGCCTTCCTTGGACTAATTTTAAGGCTTTCTGGTAGTGTGGACACACTATTTTGAAATAGTTATTTTGGGAGTTATTATTTTGAAATATGTTATTTCAAAGTAATTTCCTAGTGTAGACCTGCCCTTGCTGATTACTCATTCTATTTCTAATGATTGAGCTGTGAGTGAGATCCGATTTACCATATAGCCATGTAGTAAATACAGCAGTAATCAAAATAAATGTGTCATCTGCTCATAGCTTTTATTGCTGTTGATGACATTTATTGGCTAGTCATCTCTTCTTATTGTCTATTAATCTTTTCCTTTTCCACTTCCACTTCCACTTCCACTTTATTCTAGCTGTGTTCAGCAATGGGGAACTTGTTATTAGTGGTGTCTTCTTAGCCAACACAAGTGGACTAGTGTAAGGTCATGTTTAATGTAATTGCCTTGGTTCTGTTTCTATTGTCATATGAAAATAAGTTAAAGATGACTATTCCTCAGTCACCATTACATTCTAAAATGCTGTCTGGGAATTTTCAGATATGTGCTTTTTCCACATCACTTGAATACCCGTTCAAGTATATTGGTGTAAACTTAGTATAAGAAGGATATGCTGAGCTGCTATCTAAAACTTTTAGTCAAAGTAATATTGTCACAGAGTGTTTTAAATTACAATATTCTATATGTTACTCACACTTTTACTTAGTTAATACAATTAGAAAAGGAAAAGGGATCAAAATAGTAACCAGGTGTAACTCCATGAAAGTTATTAGAGTTTCAATAGGCATGAATTTTGCCTAGTAGTTTTTGGGAAAGGTGAAGATCAAAAAGGGTATGTCTATATTTCAACAGTATTTTGGGATACTGGAGTATCCTGAAATAACTATCCCGTGTCTTCACAGCAAGCTCATTATTTCAGGCTCACTATTCTGATGGCTCTGTAAACTTATTCTGTAAGGAATAAGGAAGATTCAGAATAGCACTTAATTTTGAAATCTGGCGCTAAGTAGACAACACCAAATGACGAAATAAGCTATTCTGAAATAGCATCAAAATAAGATATGCAATTTGCATAGCTCAGATTGCATATCTTATTTTGAGCTATGGTGCAGTGTAGATGCATCCTAAGAGACAATGGGGGAACTCCACAGGGGACTTCTTTGATGTATCTCCAAGTAGACCAAATTATAAACTCCAGTACTTTCCATTTAATCACTAAATCCAAAGCTAATCAGTCCCAAAATAGCAAGCTAAAATAACACATTGATTATAGCAACATCATAATAATTTTTAAAAGAAGCAATATGTGTCTTTTACCCCCAACAAATACATTTTTAAAACTCTTTTTTTACATCTAATAATGAAATATATGGGTATGTCTACACTAGCTGCCTAGTTTGAACACCTCTTGGAATGAGGTGTAACAGTTAACTCGAACTAAGGATTTAGTTCGAGTTAACGTTTGACTGCCGCGTGTAGCCGCAGGCAATTAGTTCTGACTAGGGGGATTTTAAAATGGTGCCCGGACGGAAAGATGCAAATAAAGCCCGGGATATTTAAATCCCAGGCTTCATTTGCAACTTTGAATGCCTACAGTAGCCTCCCTAGTTTGAACTAGGGGGCTAGTGTAGACATACCCTATTAGCCTTGGTACAGTCATAAGCAAGAAAATAATTCCCACTTCTGCTCGGCAGTTTATGCACTGAGTTTCATCGAAAGAGGCTACATTTCTAAAGCACTGTCATCATTCGGTCAGCAAATAGAACAAGGTAACTGATGCATTTCTGCTTAGTGCTTGTACATCTCCCAGATGGTGATGAATTTATTTTGTGTACAAGGCAGAAGGAAACCAGTTTTCAAGGGAATGATAACAGCTTTGGAGGAAAGGTCAGCTGATACTGATGCTTACTGACAGAAAAGAGTTTGCGATATGTTCCCCTTTGGCATAACAAAAATAATGGTAGTCAAAGGTGGGAAGCCATTCTCCTCCTTCTGAAATATCTAGTAACACCAGCGTGATTTTAAAAGGACCGCTCCTTGATTTTATTTTATTTTTTTGCTCATTCCTTCATTTTGTTGCCAACAGCAACACAAAGAATGTGCTGGGGTATCATAATAATCTTCCATTAAATCCCTAGTATTTAAATTTTAATGCTATAATTCAACAGCTGACAAAAGCCCATTGAGTACGTCTCAGGAGAGGAAAAGAGCCAGTCCCATTTTCTCAGGAGTGATGCTATAGCAACATGGAATGAATTTGGGGTCAGGGAACAAGCTGTCTCCAAGCTTTGTTTGCATTTCCTGGCTAAAAGTAGGATTTGGTGTTATAAATTTTACCAAAATAAATGGTTATTTTGAGCTGCAGGAAGATACTTCACTTTGTAAAACCCCTTTCCTCGAAAACAGAGAGAAGGCAACAAAACCAGAAGCCAAAGAATAGGCAATATGACAGACATTTTAGAAAGCATTACCAAATACATTGTTTATGGTGTCTCTGTCTTCTGTGTTTTTCTAATCTCTTAGCACAAATCACACACCAGAACTTGAAGTGTTACAACATACAAAGTGCATTTTAAATGAATTAGACAAAGCAATCAAAATCAATAATTGTAGAACAGAGACCTCTTACAATCATCAAAGAGTCAGGAAAAGTCTGGTATGTCTTTTTTTATGCTTCAGTCTTTATATACTGAAAGTTATTGTTTTCTGGGGAATTTTGTTCTATGAAACCAAATGAATATACCTGAAATACAATTGACCATTGTGTAAAAATTTGCCCATCAAGAGCAACAAAAAACTAAGTGAAGTCTCTGCTGCCAACTTGAATTTTCAAACCCATCTTGTTTACTCACTATGGTCTTGGTATAAGCCTTTTCAGAGCCAATTTGGCATGGATTAAATTCTAATGCCTGGCATTTCTTGGAACAGTGTATTGGTCCATTACAGAACTATTTTAAACAATGGGATTTGTATGTATCCTTACCATGTTTCTTTTTCAGGGAGACAAAGCATTACGTAGAGTTTCAGGCACCACTAAAACTATATGGAAAATCAGCCTTTCACACTGAAATTCACTGGAACTCTATTTTTTTTTCAGTTTTGAATACATGTGGGTTTTCAGCCCATAATTCACACTTCAGTCTTTACATTTGAATTGATTAGAAATCTCAAGGCAAAGCTCAAATGGATATTGCCAAGTTTCACCTGATTTCATCTCAAAACCATGCAAAATGTTTAAAATATGTAAAATGAGCCAGGTTTCTGGGGAACTGGGCTCAGGTATATATAAAACAGAAACCAGAAACCAATAGCAAACTTTACAAAGAGCATGTTTTGAGTTGCAAACTGATAAAAATACTCAGGAATATGTGTGTTTTGTTGTGAGAATCCCAAGCAGTAAGTTGTTGCATTCCACTTGCACTTAGGGTTGCCGGGTGCCCGGTTTTGAAACAGACAGTCCAGTATTTGAGATTTCTGTTTGGGAAACAAATTGAGAAAATATAAATATCCGGTATTTTCTAAATAAGATGTAATGTAGATTGTGATGTAATGTCAAGTGTGTCTGGTATTTTTGTTGAAACCATCTGAACGTAGGAATGGCTGTAGTGGGTCACACCAAAGGTCCACCTAGCCCAGTAGCCTGTCTGCCGACAGTGGCCAGCACCAGGTGCCCCAGAGAGGGTGGACCGAAGACAATTATCAGCGATTTGTCTCCTGCCATCCTTCTCCAGCCTCTGACAAACAGAGGCCAGGGACACCACTTCTATCCCCTGGCTAATAGCCTTTTATGGACCTAACCTCCAGGAAATTATTTAGCTTCTCTTTATACTCTGTTATAGTCCTAGCCTTCACAGTCTCCTCTGGCAAGGAGTTCCACAGGTTGACTACACGCTGTGTGAAGAAGAACTTTCTTTTATTAGTTTTAAACCTGCTACCCATTAATTTCATTTGGTGTTCTCTAGTTCTTCTATTATGAGAACTAATAAATAACTTTTCTTTATCTGCCCTCTCCACACCACTCATGATTTTATAGACCTCTATCATATCCCCCCTCAGTCTCCTCTTTTCTAAACTGAAAAGTCCCATTCGCTTTAACCTCTCTTTATATGGGACCCGTTCCAAACCCCTAATCATTTTAGTTGCCCTTTTCTGAACTCTTTCTAAGGCCAAAATATCTTTTTTGAGGTGAGGAGACCACATCTGTACACAGTTTCTGTCAACCCTAATTGCTCTTACAGGCTCCACAAGGCCAATCTCTGTGCACAACAGCAGGGTAAAGGTCATACAGCAAGTTAGTGGAAGAGCCCCCCAATTACAAAGCTGCATTTCTGCATCCTGGTTTTCACTAAGCCACTCAACCTGGATAGTCCTGTCAATCTCCATTGAGGAGGTACATTCTGCTGTCTTTTTTGCATCACCCTCACTGCACACAAGCACAATACTATTGTTGGCCCTCCCTGAGTACTGGAAGCCACGTGGTCAGTGCACTGAGATTCTTGCCTCATTTCCCCACTCAACTACAGGTATGCAGCAGCAAGAGTATGGCGCCTATGCTGCTAATTTCTGAAGCAAAAGAAAGCACCACTGTTTAATGTGCTGCTTTGGGATTCCTGAGCCATTCTGCCTTGACCTGGTAGAAAGGCTTAGAAAAATTTGTGAGCTGCCACAGTGCTTCTTCTTTGCTCTTCAGCACTTTTCCCCAAGATAAGCCAATATTTGGGTCAGCATCAGTATTCCAGAGAGCACTGTGAAGCCAGTGGTGGTTTTTCAAGCCTACATTTTTAAATGGATTTGAGGAAGTCCTGCTACATACATTCTATACATTCTGTGTTATTTGTACGGCTTTGGGTAAGCCGTGCACACCCTACCGATTGAAAATAGAGCAAGTAATGCAGTCAGTGTGCCATGTGCTCTCATTCCCTTCCTGCCTTTGTGCCAGCATTATTAACCTGTCCACCTACCACCAACGAAAAATGACACACTGCATTTCTGCTCCCATATCTGCATTCTAGGCAGGCTCAAATTTGATACATTTAAACTGCGCACACCTTGGCAAGGGCTCCTCTCCCACTCTTTTGAGAGTCATTTTTCTATAGCAAAGCCATGAATCACACTCCAAGAGACTTTTTGGTCTTTAGGGTAGGAATGATTCCTGTCAACCTCCTTGAACTAAAAGGGAAACTGTTAATATGCAAACAGCTTTGAGCCCTTATCCTTGGAAAGATCCCACTGGGAGAGCGAAGAAGTAGCCATAGGAGAGAATTTTTTCGGTAATGGCATGTCATCCTATTGACCGGCTGCTGATATGCTAAATTCTGCTCCTGCTTGTGCTAGAAACATGAAATTTTATTGTCTGGGCTTGTCAGGCAAGCATTCCTGAATGGAGCAGAGCTTTCACTGGACAATTACTTGAGAGTAACTGAAAGAAAACAAGAGGCCATAATTTTCAAGCATTGCAAGCTATAAACTGTGGCAATCTTTTATGAGCTAATTTCTTTTTGGTTATTGTCCTGTGTCAGTCACCAGATTTATTGATGTTGTTCAAACGGATGATGTTTCAAGCACTGAAATATAAAAGCATCATTTTGGAGGGGTTGGCAATCTTTTATGAAGCTGTATTTGTGTGTGTGTATATTTTACATTAATAAAGTAAAGGTTCTAAGTATCTGAATTGGGAGCAAGCAACTTTTAGTCTGAAAAATGAGTTTCTCCCCCCCCACCCCCCCACACACACCATTTGTCATGGCTTGTATCCCACAGATGTTATTGACCATAAAGTTACACATCCCTTTTATAAATACACCCCCAGTATTTGAACCAATGACCTCCTCTGGCAGCAAATTCCACAGGTGTTTATGAATGGCACAGCCTGCGATCTGCTCAGGAGACCAGATGGTGATTCTTCACTGTGTGACGTTTGATCATTTAGACACAGACACTGTTCACATCACATTAGTACAATCTCTGGGCTGTTTATGAAGAGGAGTGTGCATGGCTTTTAGCATGCTGAATTTACATAAGAAGCCTTCATTAATCATGTTTATGAAAAATGTTTCTTGAATTTCTTTTGTTTTACACTGCTGCCATTTGCGATTGGTCTTTGTTTTATGATAAAAAAAAATTACTTGGGAAACAGACCTTGGAGAAGAAAAGGAGAGTTGGAACAAAAGGACTGTCATAAAATAGCACAGAAAACAAAGTGGCATTGCCTCCAGAGAACCTCACTCTGGGCCCAACTATGCAGCCATAAAGCTTTCTGAAAGAGCAGTGGACAGTAGGAACTGTGTCTCAATTCCCTTGAGCTGTACATTCCATAGGTGAGGGTAATAAATACCTCTCCTGTCTTAGTGGTCCTTCAGCTCATTGCTGTCCACCTGCCAGGATATTATGAAAGGAATCCTGGCATATTTCATCATGCTACTCGTTACGTCAATCATTGTAGAGAGTTTAAATTTAGGTAGCATGTAGATTCATGAATTTGTTTGATTTTGGTAGTTTTTTGACTTTTTGGCAAACTCCTTGCTGTTTTACTCTGGCCTTATGTGCTGCCTCAGGTGGCAGACCTGGTTAGGAAAGCAAAGGCTAGGGGATAATTGTAGTCCTAGGGATTCTTTTATATTTTTAAAGCAGAAATCAAATATCTTATTTGATATTTTAGATTTCCCAGAAAAAGAAAAATTCTCCTTATGCATGGAGGGGGGCCTATTAAAACCAGTCAAAGAGGTCTGGTAATGCCTTTTCACTAGTGATAATAATAATAATAATAATAATAATAGCATGATACAGACATTAACTAGCTCATCCCTTGTCAGGTGGGTGGATAATTCCTAGCTCTTCTTATCAGTAGATCCTGAGTAGAACTCAGGAAGCGTTGACTCCCCACGGTGGGCTTGCTCCTCCAAACCATCGTGCTTAACTGTTGGGGGAGTTTCTAGGCCACTTTATTCTATCCATTTCGTCCCAAGGGACAGAGTTTGTGTTAGTCATTGAGACTACATCTATAATGAGGGCTAAAGTCGAAATAAGATACGCAACTTCAGCTACCTTAATCGCATAGCTGAAGTCAAAGTACCTTAATTTAGCTTTTGGCGCTGTCTACACAGCATGAAGTCGAAGAAAGAACACTCATCCTTTGACTTCGCTTACTCATCGTAAAATGAGGGTTACAGGAGTTGAACCCGCTATTTCAAAATTATTTTGAAATAATGGGCTTGCTGTGTAGATGCGCACTATTTCAAAATAACATGAGTTATTTTGAAATAAGTATGCAGTGTAGACGTAGTCTGAATGTCTTACCATGTGCTTTCTTATCAGAGTAGTAAGTCAGAAAATGCTATGGCATGTAGCGCCCATAGACTTATAATATAAAAAGATGGAAATGTTTGGTAAGAAAGCTCATTCCTCTGCAGTATCTTAACAGACTCTCTTTGTCAGGCTATCATCATACTATAGACCTCTTCCTTCTGATCTAAGCTTGCCTCTTGACCCCAGATCATCCCAGAAAACAAAAAGAGTATCAGTTCCTTAAAAGGAAACTGTGATTAGGGGAGTAGTTTCAGAGATAGGTGACCCAAGTTCACATAAATTTCCTGTGTGACCTTTAGGAAACTTGATTAGCCACCCTGTGATTTTCCTCTTACACCTCAGCAACAAGTGGTGCTGCCTGTAGGCCTTTATTTCTCTTCTACCTATCCTCTTTATCTCTTTGGGTATGTCTACACAGCAGTGTTATTTCATAATAACTGACGTTATTCTGAAATAACGTTGTTCGCATCTACACTACAGGTAGTTATTTTGACATAATGTTGAAATAATGGCAAGCTGGAAGACTTCTTACTCTTATTCCTATAACCCTCATTTTACAAGGAGCATGTGATGTTGGAGGAAGAATGCTCTGTCTTGGACTTTCTTTTGTATAGACGGCGCCAAAAGCTGAAATAAGCTATTTCGACTTAAGTTATATAATTGATACAGCTAAAGTTGCGTAGCTTATTTCAGCTTTAGGCCTGCTGTGTAGACATACCCTTTAGCTTCAGGGGATTGTTTTCACAAATGACAACTCCTTTCTTTATACTACTGAGTTCAGGTGGGGTTCTCTCTCCAGTTCAAAGTCATGTCCAATCCCCATCTTCCTTCATCTTCTATATTCAACGGTCCTTCTCATAAGATCCTAACGTGGGAATAGGTCATGGGTGTGACACTCCCTAGAGCCTAATGAAGAAAGTTGAACCACATTTCAGTAGCAGAACATCAGGAGTTATGAAAAAGACCTTCCTCAATTTGTCAAAACAAAGTGACAATCAATTAAATCAAAGTGCAGTAAATTTAGAACATGGCCATTTTCCTTAGGCAGTATAGAGCTTGTGGCACTTATCACCATCCAAGGTCTTTAGACAAATATTTTGGCTGGATTTGAAAAGGGATTGGATCATTTAATGTCTGCTCATAACATTTATAATTATTCAAGCTAAAACTATGATAATGATAATCAAATCTCATGCTTGATGGCATAAGTTAACCACTGGGACTGGGAAGGAATTTGTTTTGTTTTGTTTTTCTTGTGTACAGAATTGCACAACTGGCCAGGAACACTGTAGGTGGTGACTTTTAAAATATGTATCTAGCTTTCTTTTCAAGCATCAGAGTGACTACTGGCAGAGACAGAAAACTGTGCCAGATGCTGTCAAAGTTTTAGATGCCGTTAATCCCCTCCATTGTCTGCTCAAGGCCCTTAGCCTTCACCCCTCTCTAGGTAAGGATCCACATCTCTCCATAATCTGAGTGCCATTTCAGGCTGCAGTCCTCTGTAGTTTTGTGTGATGTCCACAGCAAGCCAGTATGTGGAAAGGCCAGCACCTCTGCTCTTCTTTCTCGCAAGGTCTCTGAACAGTGCTCCTCAGCAGTTACCACACAACTTTTTCTTAGGAGAGTATGATTTAAAAACCATACAGAGAAAACATTTAAAAATGGATTTAAACACTTTACCACAACTCTCCATCAATCCTTCGGAGTTTCTTATAGGTTGCTACTTTTTCAATACCTGATAGATTGGAATCCTTCATTGGACACAAAGACCTGTCCTTTTCTGGATGAGAAAAAAGACCACCTATGTCTGTTTAAACTCAGTCTTAATACCCCCAAATCCTTTTCCTACTCTGCCCTTGAAAATAGGTAAATCCCAAGCCTCCCTATTCCCCAAGTATGTGTCACCCTATCTTTGAAGCCTCTCATAGAATAATAGAATAATAGAATAATAGAATACTAGAACTGGAAGGGACCTCGAGAGGTCATCGAATCCAGTCCCCTGCCCTCACGGCAGGACCAAGTACAGTCTAGATCATCTCTGATAGATGTCTGTCTAATCTGCTCTTAAATATCTCCAGAGATGGAGATTTCACCACCTCCCTAGGTAATGAATTCCAGTGTTTAACCACCCTGACAGTTAAGAAGTTTTTCTTAATGTCCAACCTAAACCTCCCTTGCTTCAATTTAAGCCCATTGCTTCTTGTCCTATCACCAGAGGCCAAGAAAAATAATTTCCCTCCTCCTTCCTGTGACACCCTTTTAGATACCTGAAAACTGCTATCATGTCCCCTCTCAGTCTTCTCTTTTCCAAACTAAAAAAAACCCAGTTCCTTCAGCCTCGCCTCATAGGTCATGTTTTCTAGACCTTTAATCATTTTGGTTACTCTTCTCTGGACCTTCTCCAATTTCTTCACATTTTCTTGAAATGTGGTGCCCAGAACTGGATGCAATACTCCAACTGAGGCCTATTCATTGCAGAGGAGAGCGGAAGAATGACTTCTCTTGTCTTGTTCACAAGACTTCTGTTAATGTATCCCAGAATCATGTTTGCTTTTTTTGCAGGTGTCATATTGTTGACTCATATTTAGCTTGTGGTCCACTATGACCCATAGATCTTTCTGCAGTATTCCTTCCTATACAGTCACTTCCCATTCTCTATGAGTGAAATGGATTGTTCCTTCTTAAGTGGAATACTTCGCATTTGTCCTTAATAAACTTCATCCTATTTACCTCAGACCATCTCTCCAGTTTGTCCAAATCATTTTGAATTATGACCTTATCCTCCAAATCAGTTGCAACCCCTCCCAGCTTGGTATTATCTGAAAATTTAATAAGCATACTCTCTATGCCATCATCTAAATCGTTGATGAAGATATTGAACAGAACTGGACCCAAACAGACCCCTGCGGAACCCTACTTTTTATGCCCTTCCAGCATGACTGTGAACTATTAATAACTACTCTCTGAGAACGGTTATCCACCCAGTTATGCGCCCACGTTATAGTAGCCCCATCTAAGTTGTATTTGCCTTGCTTATTGATAAGATTATCATGCGAGACCATATCAATTGCCTTACTAAAGACTAGGTATACCACGTCCCCCGCTTCTCTCTTATCCTCAAGATGTGTTATCCTATCAAAGGAAGCTATCAGATTGGTTTGACATGATTTGTTCTTTACAAATCCATGCTGGCTGTTACCTATCACCTTATTATCTTCCAGGTATTTGCAGATGAATTCTTTAATTACTTGCTCCATTATCTTTCCTGGCACAGAAGTTAAACTGACTGGTCTGTAGTTTCCTGGGTTGTTCTTATTTCCCTTTTTAAAGATGGGCACTATATTTGCCCTTTTCCAGTTTTCTGGAATCTTTCCTGACTTCCATGATTTTTCAAAGATGATAGGCTCATATACCTCCTCTATCAGCCAGACGTGTAGCAAAGGTGTAGCGAAGGAGAAATTGGAGAGGGTCCAGAAAAGAGCAATGGGAAGCAACTGTCTGGGAAAGAGTATGTCAGGAAGGGATCTAGGGGTTATAGTGGACCACAAGTTGAATATGAGTCAGCAGTGTGATGCCGTTGCAAAGAAAGCAAACATGATTCTGGGATGCATTAACAGGTGTTTTGTGAGCAAGACATGAGAAGTCATTCTTCCGCTCTACTCTGCGCTGGTTAGGCCTCAGTTGGAATATTTTGTTCAGTTCTGGGCACTGCATTTCAAGAAAGATGTGGAGAAATTGGAGAGGGTCCAGAGAAGAGCAACGAGAATGATTAAAGGTCTAGCGAACATGACCTATGAGGGAAGGCTGAAGGAGTTAGGTTTGTTTAGTTTAGAAAAGAGAAGATTGAGGGAGGACATAATAGCAGTTTTCAGATATCTAAAAGGGGGTATGTCTACACTACCCCCCTAGTTCGAACTAGGGGGGTAATGTATGCATACCGAACTTGCTAATGAAGCCCGGGATTTGAATTTCCCGGGCTTCATTAGCATAAAGCTGGCACCGCCATTTTTAAAAGCCGGCTAGTGCGAACCTCGTGCTGCGCGGCTACACGCGGCACGGACTAGATAGTTCGGATTAGGCTTCTAATCCGTGGAACGAGGCGTACAGATAGTTCGGATTAGGAAGCCTAATCCAAACTATCTAGTCCGTGCCGCGTGTAGCCGTGCGGCACGGGGTTCGCACTAGCCGGCTTTCAAAAATGGCGGCGCCGGCTTTATGCTAATGAAGCCCGGGAAATTCAAATCCCAGGCTTCATTAGCAAGTTCGGTATGCATACATTACCCCCCTAGTTCGAACTAGGGGGGTAGTGTAGACATACCCAGGGTGTCATAAGGAGGAGGGAGAAAACTTGTTCATCTTGGCCTCTGGGGATAGAACAAGAAGCAATGGGCTTAAACTGCAGCAAGGGAGGTTTAGGTTGGACATTAGGAAAAAGTTCCTAACTGTCAGGGTAGTCAAACACTGGAATAAATTGCCCGGGGAGGTTGTGGAATCTCCATCTGTGGAGATATTTAAGAGTAGGTTAGATAAATGTCTATCAGGGATGGTCTAGACAGTATTTGGTCCTGCCTCTCGAGGTCCCTTCCAGTCCTAGTATTCTATGATTCTATGTGCCTGGGGATAAAGGCAAAATTTGTATACCCCTCTGCCGACGCCATGAGGTGGGGCCCCAAACCTAGCACCCGGCTGAGCCTGACCCTGGGAGGAGTGGGGCAGAGCTTGTACCCCATCTTCCCCTGTCCCCTCCAGTTTGGGGCCAAACCCACACACACTAACCTGCTAGCAGAGATGGGAGAGGGTTGGGCTGTGGGCGGAGAGGTTGGGAGTAGGCTCCAGCCAGCGGTGGTGGGTGGAGGAGCAGGCGAGCTGAGGGATGACTGAGGGAGCAGAGGACTAAATTGGCACCCCCCTTGTATGGCACCTGGGGGCAACTTCCCCCCCCCACACACACACACACCCTCCCTCACTACACCACTGCTATCAGCTACTTGAGTATTTTAGGATGCATTTCATCAGGCCCTGGTGACTTGAAGACATCTAACTTTTCTAAGTAATTTTTAATTAGTTCACTTTTTATTTTATCTTGTAAACCTACCCCATTTCCACTAGCATTCACCATGTTAGGCATTCCTTCATCATCACACTTCTTGAAGACTAAAAGAAGTCATTAAGTGCCTCTGCCATTTCCAAGTTTCCAGTTATTATTTCTCCCTCTTCACTGAGCAATAGGCCTACCCTGTCCTTGATCTTCCTCTTGCTTCTAATATATTTATAGACTGTTTTATTGTTACCTTTTATGCCTCTAGCTAGATTGAGCTCATTTTGTGCCTTTGCCTTTCTGATATTGCCACTCAATACCTGTGTTGTTTATTTATATTCATCCTTTGTAATTTGACCTAGTTTCCACTTTTTATACAACTCCTTTTTGATTTTTAGATCATGCAAGATCTCCTGGTTAAGCCAAGACGGTCTTTTGCCATACTTTCTATCTTTCCTACACCATGGAATAGGGCCCTTCATAATGTCCCTTTGAAAAACTGCCAACTTTCTTCAGTTGTTTTTCCCCTTAGACTTGCTTCCCATGGGACCTTACCTATCAGCTCTATGAGTTTATTAAAATCTGCCTTCCTAAAATCCATTTTCTCCATTTTGCTGTTCTCCCTTCTGCCATTCCTTAGAATCGTGAACTCTATGATTTCATGATCACTTTCACCCAAGCTGCCATCCACTTTCAAATTTTCAACCAGTTCCTCCCTATTTGTTAAAATCAAATCTAGAACAGTCTCTCCCCCCTCACAGAAGCTTTTCAACCTTCAAATTCTTCCTGCTTATTATCCATACTTCTTGCATTTGTAAGCAAGCATCTAAGATACTGATTTGATTTTGCCTCCCAATTCTACATTGTCCCTCCTTTATCTCTGCTGTTATAGTCCATGCTCCCTCCCATTTCCTGCCCATCTCCCAGGTCAGAATGTTTTTTACTTACCTCTGGGCTTTGGTCACCTGCCCCCATTTGCCCCCATTGAACCTAGTTTAAAGCCCTCCTCACTAGGTTAGCCAGTCTTCATCCAAATATGGTCTTCCCCTTCCTCAAAAGGTGAACCCCATCCCTGCTTAGTTGTCCTTCCTGGAGCAACACCCCGATGTCAAGGAAGCCAAATCCCTCCTGGTGACACCATCTTCACAGCCAGGCATTCACCTCCAGGATGCACCTGTCTCTGCCTGGGCCCCTAATGACAGGAAGGACTAAAGAAACAGGAAGGACCTGCACTCCAAACTCCCTCATCCATACTCCCAGAGCCTTGTAGTCCTTCTTGATCTGCTCAAGGTCACAACTTGCAGTATCATTAGTGTCCACATGGATGAGTAGCATGGGGTAGTAGTCAGAGGGCTGGATAATCCTCAACAATCCCTCCATAACCTCTCAGATATGGGCCCCTTGCAGAAAGCACACCTCCCAAGATGACATCTGAGGGCAATAGATGGGTGCCTTTGTTCTCTGCAGAAGAGAGTCTCTGACCACCATTACCCTGTGTTTCCTTCTAACAGTGGTGGCTGAATGAGGCCAATCAAAGGCAATCAAGGAAACAAACGATCAAACACTCCCAGACACATATTCCCAACTGCCACAGTAACTGAAATCACCTGAAATCAGAATCAAAATTTAAAATTCAAACAATCGAGCAAACTCACTCATGCCTAAAGCTAGTACACTCACTTGGTGGCCTGTTCAGCAACGGGCTCTCTTGCTCTCCCTCCCAAACTCCTCTGTCTGCAGTCACCTGTCCACTTCACTCCCTGTATAATCAGTCCTGGGATTTTGCATTAGTCACCCCCTACTGATTTCAGATTATATAGGAACACCAGATTCCACCCCACACACACCCCTCTATGTGCCAGGATTACACAAATACACCCTCCTCCCCATATTGATACAAAAGGCTATGAATATTCACCAGCTTAGCCCATGTGGGATCCATCTCCATCTAATGTTAGGGGTTTTGAGGTTTTCAGACATAAACATAAAAGACTGAACAGAGGCAACAGTAAAGCTATTCAATAACCACAACTTCCCAGTGCTGCCACTCTGCTAACTCAACTCTCCCTCCCCAAGGAGTTGAGGTGACACTCAATGAGGGCATGCCTGTATTTTTAACATATACATCCATCACATAATTCATTGAATTGCATTTCAGGAGTGAATGTGAGCTCTCCTAAGAGCTTCACAGATGGTGAAGTATTTAGTTTTCCTTTTCTAATCCTGATCCTCTGGATCAGCCTTTAAAGATCATACCCACACATCTATTCCCCAGCCAGAGGATGGCAAGGCAATACAAGGAATGGGTGTCAATACATACCCAATAGACAGCAGTTTTTTACTTTGCTTATCTACAGAAAAGTCACATTCTATGGTGAACTGCTGTAAAATGTGATAGACTGGAAATGCTAGTTGAACACTGGAAACTCAGCCCCAGTATAGTATCAGATAGATGAGCACAAGAAATTTAGTGGGAGTAAATATTCTTAAGTGTAGTGCTTGGAAGGAGCCTGTGGTTGTGGTACATGTAGGTACCGATGACATAGGGAAGGGTAGGAAAGAGGTTCTGGAGTCCACATTTAGACTTCTGGTAAAGAGATTGAAATCCAGGATCTCAATGGTAGCATTCTCTGAAATGCTTCCAGTTCAACTCACTGGGCCAAGTATGCAGGTAGAACTGCAGGGTCTCAATGCATAGATGAGATGATGGTGTAGAGAGGAGGGGTTTAAATGTATTAGGAACTGGGGAAACTTTTGGGAAAGGGGGAACCTATACAGGAAGGATGGGCTCCACCTAACCAAAATGGAACCAGATTGCTGGCACTTAACATTAAAAAGGTTGTAGAGCAGTTTTTAAATTAAGGGATGGAGGAAAGCTGATGGGTGCAGAGGAGCACGTGGATCAGACAGAGACATCTCTTAGGGGAGGATCTATTAATACAGATTCTCTATGTTCTAGTCAGGAGGAAAGCATGGAAGATGATAAAATATGGGTAAGATCAGATGAGAAACAATCAAAAGAAAAGGAGTGCCATTCAAACACATCAGGAAATTGCAGACAGATAAAAATGAAGAAGTTAGTTAAACAGAAATTAAAAGGTACAGTACCAAAGTAAAATCTCTGCATACCCCAAATTAAAAAACACAGTAAGAGAACCAAAAAAGTGCCACTGTGGCTTTACAACCAAGTAAAAGAAGCCACGAGAGATAAAAAGGCAGCAGTTAAAAAGCAGAAGTTAAATCCTAGCGAGGAAAATAGAAAGGAGCATAAAATCTATCAAATTAAGTATAAAAATATAATAAGAACAGCTAGCCAAAATCTCAAAAAGTAAGAGTAAACTGTTTTTTTAAATACATCAGAAGCAGGAAGCCTGCTAAACAACCGATGGGGCCCCTGGATGATCAAGATGCCAAAGGAGCATTCAAAGATGACAAGGTCATTGTGGAGAAACTAAATACATTCTTTGCTTCAGTCTTCACAGCTGAGGATATTAGGGAGATTCCCAAACCTGAGCTAGTCTCTTTAGTTACAAATCTGAGGATTTGTCCCAGACTGAAGTGTCATTAGAGCAGGTTTTTGAACAAACTGATAAACTTAATAGTAACAAGTCACTAGGACCAGATGGCATTCACCCAAGAGTTCTGAAAAAACTCAAATGTGAAATTGTTCAACTATTAACGGTGGTTTGTAACCTATCCTTTAAATCGACTTCTGTACCTAATGACCGTAAAATAGCTAATGTGACGCCAATATTTAAAAAGGGCTCTAGAGGTGATCCTGGCAATTACAGACCAGTAAGTCTAATGCCAGTACTGGGCAAATTAGTTGAAACTATCATAAAAAATAGAATTGTCAAACATAGATTAACATAATTGGTTGGGGAAAAGTCAACATGGTTTCTATAAAGGGAAATCCTGCCTTACTAATCTACTAGAATTCTTTGAGGGGATTAACAAGCATGTGGACGAGGGGGATCCATTGGATATCGAGTACGTAGATTTCCAGAAAGTCTTTAACAAGGTCGCTCATCAAGGCCTCTTAAATAAAGTAAGTTGTCATGGGATAAAAGGAAAGATCCTCTCATGGATTGATAACTGGTTAAACTACAGGAAATAAAGGATAGGAATAAATAGTCCGTTTTCAAAATGGAGAGAGGTAACTTGTGGTGTCCCCCCAGGGTCCTTACTAGGAACAATCCTATTCAACCTATTTATAAATGATCTGGAGAAAGGGGTGAACACTGAGGTGGCAAAATTGGCAGATGATACTAAACTGCTCAAGATAGTTAAGACCAAAGCAGACTGTGAAGAGCTTCAAAAAGATCTCATCAAACTAAGTGATTGGGCAACAAAATGGCAAATAAATGTAATGATGATACATGCAAAGTAATGCACATTGGAAAAAATCATCCCTACTATAAATTCAAAATTATGGGGACTAATTTAGTTATAACCAAAAAAGAGATCTGGGAATAATTGTGGATAGTTCTCTGAAAACATCCACTCTATGTGTAGCAGCAATCAAAAAAGCAAACAGAATGTTAGGAATCATTTACAAGAGGATAGAAAAATAAAACAGAGAATACTTTATTGCCTCTATATAAATTCATGGTATGCCCACATTTTGAATACTGCTTACTGGCACCATATGAAGAGAAAATAAAATGACTGGGACTTTTCATCTTAGAAAAGGGGAGACTAAGAGTGGTATGTTAGAGGTCCATAAAATCATGACTGGTTTGGAGAAAGTGAATAAGGAAAAGTTATCTACTTATTCCCAAAACATAATAAATAGGGGTGACTAAATGAAATCAATAGGTAGCAGGTTTAAAACCAACAAAAGGAAGTTTTTCTTCCTGCAGCAGTTGGTCAGCCTGTGGAAATCCTTGCCAAAGGAGTAGATAACAGGTTAAAGTTTGGTTAGTCCAAATTCATGGAGGTTAGGTCCATCAATGGCTATTAGCCATGATGTGTAGTAATGGTGTCCCTAGCTTTTCTGTTTATCAGAGGCTGGAAATGGATGACAGGAGAGTGATCATGTGATGATTATCTGCTCTGTTCATTCCCTCTGGGGCACCTGGTATTGGCCACTGTCGGTAGACAGGATACTGGCCTAGATCTTTGGTCTGACCCTGTATGGCTGTTCTTATGTACTTATATTCTACAGCCTCAGGAGGCTTAAACAAACCAAAGGGAAAATTAACAACAGTTGCATTTCTGTTTCATAGCTCAGGCAGGCATTTTTTTTTCCTTTTCCAGTCCAGCATCACCTATTTGCAGATGGTCAGTTTCTGTAAGAAGTGGATGAAATCATTAATTCTTCTCACTACAGGCTTGGACAAGTGAAATCCAGGTATATAAGCTAAAAGAAAATCTACAACTTGCCTGAATCTTCAGGGGAAACTGGTACATCAAACCATCTATAAGAATGGATATTTCAGGAAAATCACATAAAAAGCAGGTTAAATTCTCTGTATAGGAGCAAAGGGTGTAAGATAATTAATTGCCACACAGCTCAAAGAGGAATTATTCCCATATGTATAGCACTGCAGAATAGTCTACACGAATTACCGAGTAATTTGCATTCTTCTGAAGCATCATGTATTAGTTGCTATCAGAGTTTATAAATCAGTAGTCTACTCACGTATGGAAAATTCATAGTTTCTAATGTGAGTCTTTGTAATCAAATGTTCTCAGTTGAGCATCTGAGGTCAACTGTGAATGGTGAGGAACCCTAAATGACTGTGGAGCTCAAATTGGCAGAGAAGTGATGGTAAGACTCCCAGAAAGTGATACTATCTCTTAATTTTATTTTATTTTTTACATTTTCCATTCCCACTTACTTTTTTCCAACTATCAATAAAAAAAATTAGGGTCTTGACTAGCCACTTAACCCATCTCTCCTCCCAGTTCAAACTCTTCAGGAATTTAACTATAATTCTAGTTAAACTCCACAGTAAAAATATTCTGGTTACTTTTTGTTGGGACAGTCATGGTGGCAAAGTACGGACTTCTAAGGCAAACTTGCTAATGATCTAGGAAAGTCTGTGCCTGTGATGTTGCCGTCTTACATTCCAGCTAATGTATATATTTTTTTAGTTTGGTCAGTCCAAATAGCAGATTTTAGGAAGTCTTCAAATTCAGATGTTTCTTGAGCTATCAAAGCTTTCATGTTTCACCTTATATAGAGACAGACGGACCAATTATCTTATTAAATGAAACAGAGAAAAAGAATATTAATGTCAAGTCAGATTCTAAGATTTCTTTTTATATATGTATATTATTTTCAGACACAAGAAAAGATGAGCCACATATAAGAATTGTACTTTACAACTGGTCTGCTTCTAAGTCTGAATCTGAAAGTGGGAGATGGCTTTTTTTAGCCATTAAATATGTGAACCACAAAAGTATGTAAACTACACGTACATATTTCCCTGTTCTTTTCAAAGGAATTCTCTTCATTGCAGTAAAAAAAAAAAAATACCCACAGAAAGCTGGCAGTGCAGCAAGCCATATCCCAGCAGAAGTCTATGGAATGTTCCTGACTATTTTGCATGCTAAAATGTGCAGCTTTATAAATAGTGTTAAGATATTCAATTTGGGCTTACAAAAATTAATGGGTACATTTTCCCAGACAGCACATGTGTCAAACACACAAACATAGTGTTAATAAACCAGCCCACTGCTTGCATGCCTTTCCCAGATGCTACATTAAAAATGTAACTGTCTGATATCAGTTTGCTTCAAGAAATATTGAGCTCCTAGCATTTTGGCCTAGACTGTGACTTCCCAGTCTTCTAACAGTATTAGTGAGTGGTTATTCACGCAAGCCATTTCAATGAGGCCCACTGGGCTACTTGTTGATTAAGGCACTATGTACTGCAAGTATGGGTGACACAATCTGATGTTTGTTTAACATCAATTTTGCTTCTACAGTAGGGGTATAGGCATTGATTCAAGGAAAGTACATATGTATACACCTGTTTGGGATGGCACTTAAGCATGTGCTTAACTTTAAGTAGCACTTAAGGCACGTGGGACTGAATTATGTCAATGAAACTTAAGCACATGCTTAAATGCTATCCTGAATTGAAATAATTCCTAAATAAGGTGAATACAATGGTTGCTGCCTTAAAATTCCAGTCACAATTAATATAATTATGTTTTTCCTTCTCCAATATCTTCCATTGTAAGATCTCAAACCCTGTTCAGTATGTTAAATTAAACTCAGCTGCTCTAAAGTGAATGTTTATTAGAACTGAGTGAATAATTCATAACACATTATGAATTAAATGAAATTCTCTTTTTCTGTTTGAGGAATGTCAACAGAGGGATCTGAATGTTCTTGAAAGCATTATTTGAAATTGTTCTACGTTTGTTGTAAATGTTGTTTACATGATTTTCTGCAATTGGATTCCAAATATTCAAAAATCAAGTTCGTTGCTTAGTGGTGATGCAATTTCTCTACCATGAAAGGCTGAGTGTAGCTCATAATCTCATGTCAGACTGAACTGCAGAATCCCCAAAGAGTTTTGTTACCCTCTTCTTCCTCTGCATCTTATCCTTAGGTGATCCTGATCATTTGCATGGACTTATCTACTATCTCTATGCTGTCAACTGTACCTCAGTTTTATTTCTTCGCCCTACACGGATCTCCCTCTCTTCAGTCGCACGTTTCATTGTATTTGACACTTCATTCTGAATGGTTCCAGGTAAGCTCAAGTTTAACTTTGTGCTATAGAGTAAAACACCTCAAAGAAGTGCAGAGATGCCACATTTCACTTTCAGTCTAGGTTCAGTCTTTCCATCCATGACACACTTCTTGCAGGGGCTAAAATGAAGAAGTCAAAGATGGGGCAATTGCAAGCTGCCACTACAAAGAACAGTAGAAAGTTTGCTACTTCATTTCTGCATCTATCTCCTGATAAAAATGTTTTCTTGATACTGATCTACTCATTATGGAGATTTAAATATTTTATTAAAGCTAATGTTAACATTATTTAATACACAGTTTAAGGAAAGAGTGCCTGTACATCTGGGTATAGTGGTTAAATCACCCCAAAATACAAAGTTTGACTTAAGTCAAACAATATATATTCTACATAATCAGCCATAAACCAAATATAGATTAATAAATATAATGATACAAGTTTAGATACTAGCATCCAAATATTTGGGTGCTTCACTCATGAAAAGTTATACAGTGGAAAGTGGAAAGCAAATATAGCAATGAGTGTAGATTGTCCATCAGTAATTGAGCATTTAGGGTAGGTTTTCCCTCAGTAGATACAATTCATCAGAGAAGTGGCACTCAGGCTCATTTGTCCTGGTATAGTTGATGTTCTGTGTTTTGTTCTCATTAGATGTCTTTGACCACCTGATAGTGTCCGACACCATGAGTTGCCACATCAGCCCAGCATAGCGCTGACCGATTCAAATTCCCACATTACTGGGGTTCCATGTGCCCAGGCTCCAATGATCAGTTCATATGTTTAAACCTCGGAACCCCAAGCTGTCCTGGCATCAGCCAAAATATCATGAAACCAAGCTCCGTATCTTACATCCTAAATCTTTTTCACTTCCATTTTCCACTACTGCCAACAACAACAATATTCTCCTTCTCATCCAGACACACAACTTTGTCATTGTCTTTTACTTCTTCTCTTTTCTTTATCTCTTACTTTGTGGCTTTGACCAAATATCACCACTTCTTCCACAACATATACATTATCCAGCATTTCTATATAGATGCACATTTTAAATATTTTTGTTCTGGAATTCAAGGCACCGCACAGATCTGCCCCTGCCTATATCTTGAGCCCTGTCTTGTTTATGCATGTACTTAATTTTAATGCTTCACTTAATCCGTATCTAAATGATCAAATACTATTGAATAAAATTCCTCCTAAAATTACACTTCTTTGTCACCTAAAAAGTAGATTAACAATAACAATTCCAATAATAATAATGAACTCATCAAGATGTGTGTATTTCCAAACCGAATAATCACTATAATTCCTATTCTTCCTCATCCCATTCCCTCTAATTATTTGTAATTCTCACATGTTATTTATATGTAAATTAAGATTGTAAATGAATCTTGTCTTTTTGGTCTGTAAAAGTTGCAGCACATTTTTCTGGATTGTGTTATTGTATATTTTAGATATTCTACAGTGTATATGAAACACATGCAATAGCTAGGATTAAAGGCTAGTGCCCCATTTCTGACTAGATCTTGTGCCAGGGAAGTCTGTCCTTGATGTAGAAACAGTTTTGTTGGCTTCATAATACTTCTTTGTTGGAGAAAGGAAAAAAAACCTTTGTACTGCCTTAAAAAAAATTCTGCAATAGGTCATGAAAGAAATTGGTTTTTATTATTGTTGTTGTTGGAGAGAACAGGTCAAAAGGTGAAACTGCAACAATTTGAGTCTCTGATTGATAGACTCTGATTGTTGAATGTCTGCCCAGATGATCCCCAGGGATGTCCAACTGAGAAAGTGTTGTGTGATCAAAAATGCTTTTAGTGGCAGGAGTAACAATAAGGGGAACAGGGTAAAGGAGCTGAATGCGTTTCTATTCCCCAATATTTTTTTCCATTCCAATTTTCTGATAGTAAATATATAGCTCCGTTTTTGTAGCTGGGGAAGGGCACAATTACCCTTCCAAAACAATGTCTCTCCAGGCTTAGCTTGACAAATTGCTATCACTGCTATCAATATTTTTTGCTTGTCCAACACCTCCTTTCTATGGAACTCAAAGCACTTTATGTCTGTAAAGGAGAAGTAGGTCCGGATTGTCTAGATTACTTTCCTATAATAAAACAACAAGACATTGGTTGAGTTGGAAATAAAATCCAAATTTCCCATGAACTCTACAAGCAGGATCTGTCTTTGTTGTACTCATTTCAGCATTGTCTGGCACTGTGGGTCCTAATTTCCTGACTAAGACTTTCAGGTTCTGCTACAATAGAAATAATAATAATCCTGATCTCCTGCTCTAATCACTACATCCCCAGCCACTGATAGGTGATGTTGTGATGATGTCCCTAGAAAACATCAGTTGAGAGGCTCTGGCTATGGATCAGACTTTCAGAGGATGTTTGGTGAGGCTAGAGTCTGACCCTCTTAACGCAAAGCTGTGCCAGGCTCACAGGCCTCATGCTGCACTTCATGACGCAGTACTACCAGATTGCCTGCATGTTGCTCCAGCAGAATGAGGACCAGGACCTGCAGGGCAAGCCCCACCATAGATTGCAGGCCCTGCACATCTACATCCTGGTGCTCCTGCTGCTGCGCTTGCCCCTCAATCCCCTGGACACCCCGAAACAGTTTCTGGTGGCAGGAGATGAGCTTAGACTGATAGAACCATATCCTCCTGCTGTGATGGGACAACCAGCAGTGGCTGCAGAACTTCTGCATGCGGAAGGTCACCTTCCTGGAGCTCTGCGAGTGGCTTGCTCCTGCCCTCAGGTGACAGGACACCCTTATGAGACCTGCCACCGCCATGAAGAAGTGTGTGGCTGTCAACCTCCAGAAGCTTGCCATGCAAGGCAGCTACTGCTCCTTTGGGAACCAGTTCACTGTGGGGAAATCCACAGTCAGCACCATGCCCCTGCAGATAGCCAAGGCCATCAACCAAGTGCTGCTATGGAGGGTTGTCACTCTGGGGAACGTGGACAGCATCATGGATGACTTTGCTGCCATGCCATGGGCTTCCCCAACTGAGGGAGTGGGGCATGAATGGCACGCACATCCCCATCTTGGCCCCAACCACCGAGCCTCCGACTTCATCAAGAAGAAGGGGTACTTCTCCATGGTGCAGTGGCCCCTCGTGGATCTCATGATATGCTTCACCAACATCAACGTGGAATGGTCGGGAAAGGCGCATGATGCCTGCATCTTCCAGAACTCATGCCTATTCCAAAAAGTGCACAGCGGCACTTTTTCCCCCAACTGCACTATCAGAGTCAGGGAAATGGACATGCCCATTGTCATCCTACATGTTGCAGCCTACCTCTTGCACCCCTGGCTCATGAAGCCCTACACCGGCAGTCTGAACCCCGCTAAAGAGTACTTCAATGTCAGGCTGAACAAGTGCCGCATGGTTGTTGAAAGTGCGCGTTCATCCATTTAAAGGGGAGATTCAGGAGTCTCCTCATCCATCTGGACCTCAGCAAGCACAACATCCCTTTCATGATGGTGGCCTGCTGTATGCTTCATAACCTATGTGAGAGCAAGGGGGAGAATTTTCTGTCAGGGTGGGGAGTGGAGGCAAAACAGCGGGCCAGAAAATGGGTATGTATACACTACAAAGTTAATTCGAACTAACAGACGTTAGTTCGAATTAACTTTGACAGGCCGCTAGTTTGAACAAACCGCTAGTTTGAACTTAATTCGAACTAGCAGAGCGCTTAATTCGAACTAGGTAAACCTCATTCTACGAGGACTAATGCCTAGTTCGAATTAAGTAGTTCGAATTAAGGGCTGTGTAGCCACTTAATTCGAACTAGTGGGAGGCTAGCCCTCCCCAGCTTTCCCTGGTGGACCCTCTGGGCACCACCAGGGAAACTCGTTTGCCCACCTCCCAGCCCCGGAGCCCTTACAGGGGCACCGTCTAGATACAGTGCCCATGCCAGGTGCAAGCCTGCCAGCACCCAGCCAGCAGACCCTGCACCTGGCATGGCATGAACCAGCCACCCGCTGCCACCCAGCCCTCCGCCTCTTCCCGGGACCAGGCTGGCGGCTCCCAGGAGCCTGTCCGGGGCCACAAGAGGGGGGCGCCCACCTGGTCTAGTGCGGACATCGTGGACCTCATCCACGTCCTCCACACTAGGCACAGGAAAGTGGCCGTCTAGCTGCCAGCAGGCCACCCAGGAGCAGGTTTGCATGAAAATCAAGGTGGTCCACTGAGACCCCCGACCCTGAGCCCTGAGCTTAGAATGGCCGTACTGGGTCAGACCAAAGGTCCATCTAGACCAGTAGCCTGTCTGCCGACAGCAGCCAACACCAGCTACCCCGGAGGGGATGGACCGAAGACAATGACCAAGCCATTTGTCTCGTGCCATCCATCTCCAGCCTTCCACAAACAGAGGCCAGGGACACCATTTCTATCCCCTGGCTAATACCACTCCATGGACCCAGCCTCCAAGAATTTATCTAACTTCTCTTTAAACTCTGTTCTAGTTCTAGCCTTCACTGCCTCCTGCAAAAAGGAGTATCACAGGTTGACTATTTGCTTTGGAAGAAGAACTTTCTGTTGTTAGTTTGAAGCCTGCTACCCATTCATTTCATTTGGTGTCCTCTAGTCCTTCTATTATGGGAACTAATGAAGAACTTTTCTTTATGCACCCTCTCCACCCCACTCTTGCTTTTATAGACCTCTATCATATCCCCCTCCGTCTCCTCTTTTCTAAGCTGAAAAGTCCCAGTCTCTTTAGCCTCTCTTCATATGGGACCTCTTCCAAACCTCTGATCATTTTAGTTGCCCTCCCCTCTCCCACCCTCTCTCTTCCCCTCTCCCACCTCCTTTTCCCAGTCTCCCCCAGTTTTGTTCAATAAAGACAGATTCCATTTTTGAACACAATTGTCCTTTATTTTGTACATCAAGAAAAGGGGCTAGAGAAGGGTAAGTGGAAGAAGGTGAGGGAAGAATGGGGTACGAGCCCCCGATGGGGAGGACTGGAGTGGCTCTGCGGGCTCCTCGGGGTGGAAGCTCTCCTGCAGCCCCCTGATTGACCTCCTCCCCGGATGGCAGCCTGCAGCAAGTGTAGCCGGGCTGATGGCCAAGTTCTGTGCTGTGCCGAGTGTGGGCATTCAGGGCACTCCAATACAGGACTGCTTTGCTGTCCCTCATCGAGTTACACAAGCGAGCGGGGAACCCCTGAGAACTGTCTGTCCAGAGTGGGGGTCGGGTCCCTTTAAGCACAGCCCTCGGCTAGCCTGAGACAGCAACTCCACGCTCTAAGTCCTAATCTGATGCCCTGCCGGCACTGCTTCCGGCCAGCCTTAACCTTGGTTCAGGGTCCACTCAATGTGGACATGCTAGTTCGAATTAGCAAAACGCTAATTCAAACTAGTTGTTAGGTCTAGATGCACTAGTTCGAATTAACTAATTTGAATTAAGTTAGTTTGAATTAGTGCTGTAGTGTAGACATACCCAATGTGAGCAACCAGATATCAGTGCCATGCAGAGAGCACATCAATGGACTGTATTCATCAGAGAGGCCTTGAGAGAGTTTCATGCAAGGCCAGTTCTGAGACTCTCCACCATGCCTCTCCACAAGGGGCCCCTGCATTTCCTCTGTGTGCCATTCATCCCCCATCCCTCCCTTCCTCTGCCCTCCTTTCTCCTCCCTTCCCACATCTCCCCAACCTGGGCAGAGCAAACAATACAGCCATCTTTGTTGAAAAAGCAGGACTGTTTATTGGGGGTCATAGAACAGGGCAGGCACTGGGTAAAGAACCTGGAATGGGGAAGGAGAGAGTGGGGCTCAGGGATGGGGCTGGGAGTGTTGCCTACCTCTAAGTCGTCGGTAGGCTTTGGCTGCCCAAGAGGTCCCATCGCCCTGTGTTCTGGGGCCCTGGTGGCTCTTGAGGAGGTTAGGAGGGGAAGCCATGGCAGGGAAGATGGCTGGTGGTTCACTCCATGGACAATGTCATGCATTCCATTGCCGAGGTGAGGGAGGAGCACGTGGCATCATGCTGGCTCACCAGCTGGTCCCAGGCAACCTTCCTTTGTTCCTGGTCAGCCCAGCACTCCTCCCGATTGGCCCAGCACTCCTCTCAGTTGGCAGCCAACTCCTAGCACTCTTCCTCGAGCCCCCAGACAAGGGACTGCAGGCAGGAAAACTGTTCACGCATCAGGTCCTCTCGGGTGTGTTCTCTCCTGTGGATCCCATGGAGTCAGGTAAATGGCATGGGAGGTGGGGGAACACACCTCCCTCTCAGCTGGCCCAGCTATGAAGAAAGGTTACATGGTGCAGTCATCCCAGGAGACACAGCGTATGAAACCTAGCTCTAATCTCTGAGCCAACCCCGAAGGTCTTGGTTTGAATTATGGCAGTGTGCTATGATGGCCTGAGAAGGGAGAGGTGCTAGAGAATCCAGGAGGGGATTTGCTGTGGCAATTGATTATTCGTGAAAGGCATCTGGATACAATGATGGGTGTCACTATAGAACTCTGGAGATGGAGATGCTGATAAAACCATCTTGGCACAATGGCTGAGAACAAGTGCCAAATACAATTTTAACACATAATTGTATCCGTTATTATTTTATGTATACATTGGGTTCTGCTGCCAGCTCTGGAAATCCAGGAGTAAAGTACAGCACATATCAGTTCACGGGGTTTCTCTGAAGCAATCAGCAACAGGAATTTTCAAACCTATGGTCTGTCAACAAGGAAGAACATTGGACTGACAATAAAAATGTCCATCTAGCTGTATAGCTCAAGCAACTCTTAAATATAAAAAATTGTTAGGTAAAACTTTCATTTATTTTTCTGCTGCCTCTGATCTCCACATCTGCAGCCACCCTTATCATCTCATATGTGCCTAGTGGGCAGAAGAAATAGGGGAAAAATTAGTATGAAGATACACTGGGGAATGCCAGAAAAAATAAGGCTGTATGGCATGACTATTTTTACCCTTTAAAAAGTCCCCTGATATATTTTCAGCATATTAATATCAAATAAAAGATTAAAGACTTAAATGAAACATTGATTCTGATGTAAAGTTTGAATTGCCATTTGCAAAACAGTTCTAAGTGTAGCCTTCCAAGAGGGATTATGGATTAATTTAAGAGGCCTGTTTAAATTAAGTAAAGTATAAAAATAAAGATACTTTCCATAGTTTGTTTGCAAACAAATATAAATATCACGAGGGCAGAAGATGAGCATGAATCTGTCTGGCCTTTTGCCTATTAAGTTTTTTGGCTTGCTTTCATTGTTGCTTCTTTAGTACTATCATCATGTTCTCCTTGATCTGCATTGAATGCTGCACAGTAATCTGTTTTGTGTAGTTACTGTATTATCTGATCAAAGTTTGTTGACTGTGGATCAAAAGTGCTTGGTCACTTAAGTATGTTTCAAAAGACAGAGAAAAACAAAACGCCAACCTTTAAGGTCATTTCACTTAGTATTCTATAAGATATATAATTACAAAATCTTTATTTAATGTTCCTCTCAATGGAATCCTATGTTTAGATTATAATTAGATCCAATCATTATTAAGCAATAAAGTATATTATAAAACCCTGATCTTGCAACTGATAATGAATAGGCACACCCCCTGGGACCAGAGATCTATTTGGTATGTCTATACTGCAATAACAGATCTGCAGATGACCCAGCTTATCTGACTTGGGCTCACAGGTCTCTAGGGGTATGTCTACACTACAAAGTTAATTCGAACTAACATCCGTAGTTCGGATGTTAGTTCGAATTAACTTTGATAGGCGCTACACTAGCGCTCCGCTAGTTCGAACTTAATTCGAACTAGCGGAGCGCTTAGTTCGAACAAGGTAAACCTCATTCTATGAGGACTAAGCCTAGTTCGAATTTACTAATTCGAATTAAGGGGTGTGGAGCCCCTTAATTCGAACTAGTGGGAGGCTAGCCCTCCCCAGCTTTCCCTGGTGGCCACTCTGGCCAACACCAGGGAAACTCTATTGCCCCCTTCCCGGCCCCGGACCCCTTAAAGGGGCATGGGCTGGCTACGATGCCCGTGCCAGGTGCAAGCCTGCCAGCATCCAGCTAACAGACCCTGCACCTGGCGCAGCTCGAGCCAGCCACCCGATGCCCCCCCCAGCCCTCCCCCTCTTCCCGGGACCAGGCTGGCGGCTCCCGGGAGCTTGCCAGGGACCGCAAGAGGCGGGCACCCGCCTGGTCTAGTGCGGACATCGTGGACCTCGTCCACGACCTCCGCACTAGGCACAGGAAAGTGGCCATCTAGGGCAGGAGAACTGCCAGTCTGGCCACCCAGGAGCAGGTGGGCTTGAAAATCAAGGTGGTCCACTGAGACCCCCCC
Organism: Pelodiscus sinensis; assembly: GCF_049634645.1. Taxonomy (NCBI): domain Eukaryota; kingdom Metazoa; phylum Chordata; order Testudines; family Trionychidae; genus Pelodiscus; species Pelodiscus sinensis. The sequence goes on along the minus strand of NC_134713.1, from coordinate 94,054,859 downwards.
GACCCTGAGCCCTGAGCTTACAATGGCCGTTCTGGGTCAGACCAAAGGTACATCTAGCCCAGTAGCCTGTCTGCCGACAGCGGCCAACCCTAGGGACCCTGGAGGGGATGGACCAAAGACAGTGACCAAGCCATTTGTCTCGTGCCATCCCTCTCCAGCCTTCCACAAACTTTGGGCAGGGACACCACTCCTACCCCCTGGCTAATACCACTCCATGGACCCAACCTCCATGACTTGATCTGACTTCCCTTTAAACTCTGTTGTAGTTCTAGCCTTCACAGCCTCCTGCAGCAAGGAGTTCCACAGGTTGACTCTTTGCTTTGTGAAGAACAACTTTCTGTTACTAGTTTGAAGCCTGCTACCCATTCCTTTCCTTTGGTGTCCTCTAGTCCTTCTATTATGGGAACTAATGAAGAACTTTTCTTGATGCACCCTCTCCACCCCACTCATGCTTTTATAGACCTCTATCCTATCCCCCCTCAGTCTCCTCTTTTCTAAGCTGAAAAGTCCCAGTCTCTTTAGCCTCTCTTCATATGGGACCTGTTCCAAACCTCTGATCATTCTAGTTGCCCTCCCCTCTCCCACCCTCTCTCTTCCCCTCTCCCACGTCCTTTTCCCAGTCTCCCCGAGTTTTGTTCAATAAAGAGAGATTCTATTTTTGACCACACATTTTCTTTATTTTGTACATCAGGAAGGGGGGCTAGGACTTCCCGATGGGGAGGACTGGGCTCGCTCTGAGGGCTTCTGGGGATGGAAGCTGTCCTGCAGCCCCCCAATTGCCTCCTCTCCCCAGATGGCAGCCTGCGGCAAGTGCAGCCGGGCTGATGGCCGAGTGGTGTGATGTGCCCAGTGTGGGCACTCAGGGCACTCCAAGACAGGACTGCTTTGCAAGCGGGGCACCCCTGAGAACTGTCTGTCCGGGGTGGGGGTCGGGTCCCTTTAAGCACAGCCCTTCGCTAATCTGAGGCAGCAGCTCCACGCTCTAAGTCCTCATCTGATGCCCTGCCGGCACTGCTTCCGGCCATCCTTAACCCCGGTTCAGGGTCCACTTAATGTGAACATGCTAGTTCGAATTAGCAAATCGCTAATTCGAACTAGTTTTTTAGTCTGGATGCGTTAGTTCGAATTAGCGCTGTAGTGTAGACATACCCTAGCTTCAGGGCCTTAAAATTGTAATCTTTGGCTGGGACCTTGTAAGTGGAAGGGTCTTAAAAGCCCAGGCTCCAGCCCCAAAAGTCTCCACTGAAATTTTAGAGCCCCATAGCCTGAACCCCATGAGTTTAAGTCAGCTAACCTGGGTCAGCTGCAGCACTGCTTCTGGTCTTGTACCCAAGGACTTCAGTTTACTGCACACATGTGCAGTGAGTTACAATATTGGAGCTTAAATATAGCCACCGCCTTTGTATTGGTACCAGTAGCAGACGAATATGATTGATATTTATGTGTGTAGATCAGATTTCTCTCTCATTGTAATTTTTTCTGACACATTTTTTCTCTCCACTAAGTACGTCTAATGGAAAGGCAAAGTTGTACTGTTTCTATGATTGTGTGCATGGATCAGTATTATCAACCCAGCATCTGATTTTATGCTTGTACATTTTCAAACATTTGTGTGCATGTGTGCACACACATATGTAAAGTGAAAGAGAAAGATTTGTCAGAAATGATGGAGTCAGGAATGATTACAGTAATACAAATCTAGGGTAGTGTTTTGGTACCTCTCTCCCTGTCATTATGGTCTGACTGCCTTGGCCAGGTATTTTTCATCCACTTTTGAACACCTCTGCAATCTCCTGCCTGCTTTCTCTACCTTGGCTTTTCCCCCATCTTTTTTAGCTCAGAGCTCATTAATGATCCAGGTAGCCATAGGAAAGCTAAAGCACAGGTTCCCAGGCTGTGGTATGGAGAGGTATAACAGCATGACTTGTCCCTTTAAAGGATAGAGAACTTAGAATCATAGACTGATAGGGTTAGAAGGCGCTGCAAGGGTCATCTAGTCTAACCTCCTACCAAGATGTAGGATTTGCCTTCCAGGCTCCTTCTGAAAACCTCCAGTGAAGGAGCTCCAACAACCTCCCTAGGCAATTTGTCTCCATTGCCCTACTTTTCTTACAGTTAGGAAGTTTTTTGAAATTTAATTGAAGTCGTCTGTGCTCTAGTTTGAACCCATTGCCTCTTCTCCTGGGGATGGTCAGCCAGCTCTGTTCACTAACCAGATGCAGTCGAGAGGGAACAAGTGTTCCATATCAAGATATGCAGAAAGGAGGTGATAGAAAATCATAGAAAGAACTTGCAGGACACAACAGCCTCTTGCAGTAGTCTCTGAGAAAGGGAGATGCCAGGTGGGAAGCCCACTGAGTAGTGGCTGGGTAGAAAGCCCCATAAGGAAGTTTTGTTTTCCTCTTGGGAGTTGATTGATTGTTTGAATAATAAATGAAGCTTCTAGGAAAGATCTAAAGACAGATCTGTTCATGGCCAGTAATTCCCCAGGCTTGTAAGTAAACCTGTCAGTTTACAGGAGTGAAGTTAGGTAATTTGGTGTCCTGAGATGGTGTCAAACGGGGAAGAAGTGGACCCAAGCAACTAGGAAATGACACCTGCATGCATCAACGAGTAAACTGTTAGGGTCAGTAGTGAAATGGGGTGGTCCCAGTAGCAAGGGCCACTTGCCAAGTGACAATAGATAGCGCTTCCCTGAGAGTCTTTGGTACCCATTGGCCAACTGGGGAAGGGAGGTTGCTCCTGTCCCCCCTGCCTCCTCCATGGAATGGATGGTAGGCCATCATTCCCCAGCTCCTAGGATTTAGTCCAGCATACAGACATGGATCCTCTTTCAGCTCTGTGCCAGCATCCCACTCTATTCACCCAAATAGGAATGGGAACCTGGCTTGGCAGATGCTGTGGGTCTATCTGATCCACTGTTTAGGGCGGGCAGGAAGGATTTGTTTTCTCCCATGGGCCAACTGGCAGAGAACCCATGAGTTTTTTGCCTGCCTCACAGCAGTTGCAAGCCAGTGAATAGGGTAGAAATGAGCGTAGTGCCTAACTTTGAGGTACCAGGGTGATGTTATTTACTTGTCGCAACTTGCGTCCAGTATAGTTAAGAGAATACAATAAATAGTGCCAGAGATAAAAGACCTGGGTTATTGATGATGTGCCTTCTGCCTTGGACTTATGTGACAGAATAAGACCTTGTGTCTCTTGTGGGCTGAGGACAAGTTCCCAAATCCATTGTGGGGATGAGGAGGGGAACATTTCTAGGCTTCTCCACAGAAGCAGGAAGCAGAGCACCCCACCACCAGAGCACTCTGCTTCCCACCATCACAGAGAAGTGGAGTGCAGCAGGCCGGGAGAGGGCAGTGGGATGGGGCAGGGTGTAGCAAGCTGCTGGGCTTCTCACGCTATCCGTATGGTGAACGGGAAGAGGGGTGGTCCCTCTCAGTGCTCTGTGCCAAAGCCCTGTAATCCCCTGGTCTGCATTGCTCAGGAGAGGAGGCAAGGGGATGGGAACAGAGCAAGGGTTGGAGTTTGTGGAAGGGGTGAAGAGGGTGTAGCGCATGCAGTGGAAGGGTTTGTCCCAGGTCCCGAACCCCCCTCCAGATGGCCCTGTATCCTGCATTACGGATTATATGATAAGGAACCGTGTAAACTCTATACTAAAACCAGTTCAATGCCTGGTACCGGAGTGTATGGATGATGGATGGGTGGTGCCCCTCCCTTGTGTTTAAGTTAAATAAAAGTTGTGGCCTGATGCTTGATTCCATGCATGTGTCTGTCCTCATTTTACCACTGTGTCCACATCAATGACACTCTCATTGATGGATCAGGGTGTGTGTGGTGCAGGGCACTTTCAACAGCAGGATGAGTCATGGCTGCACATGTCATTAGGCCTAAAACTATCTCTACAGGTCTTCTTAAATGACTGGCAATTAAGAGTTTACAATCAAAATAGACAAGATAGAGAAAGTAAGAAAGTATCATTGTGCCTATTTTACAGAGGATAAACTGAGTCAAGTAGCTGTGATTAAGTGACTTGCCCAAACACAAACAAGAAGGCAGAGTTGGGAACTGAACCCAAATTTTCAGAGTCCTCCCAGTCCTGTGCCTTAACATCTTATTTAAGAATAATCTTATTTAACGGTTTGATTTTTTTAACATTATTTGACTTATGAAACAAAAACAAACCTCGGCTTACAACTCAGGCTCAAATGGCTAAACTCAGGCATATGCTAAGAAAATGAAGTCATTGGCTTACAGAGCAGCCCTCTCTTTAGCGTGAGTATGGTCTCTAATTATTCAGAAAATTTTAGCTTGGAAGACTTAAAGGCACAAGGCTTGTGCTTGCTTATTCACAGAATGAATTCTGGAATGTACAGTCTCTATATATATATGCATTGAAAAACTGGATAATAACACATAAGCTTTTAAGACCACTTGGCTACACTTCACAATATAATGTTAATTAAACTCAATCCTAACAGTCCTGTGATCATATATAAACAAATTCAAACCAGCTTTTTTTCTGTGTATGTGGAGGGGTAGATGTTTATTACTCTTCTATATCTTGGATCTAGATACCACCAGTATTTTCAGACATTTTTAGAAAAGGGTGGCAAAGTAATGTTTTTATTTGATTTGTGGACTAAACCAATCCAATAAATGCCTGTTTCAGTCCAGTGTGATTCCAACATGATGAGGGAAAGTTACTCGGACCAGAATGTGCTCGTGGTGAATGTAGTCTCAAAGTTGGGCATACTTCATCTTTTCCAAAGAACATTCTTGTACAGATTAGAGTATAATCTGGCAAGCAGGTCTGGCCAATTAAAACAGTAATTGAAATAGCTGAAAGTGTTTTACTTGGCAGAAACTGATCATTCTGCTTCCTTTTTTAATGAACAAACAAGTATAGTCAATCTTAATAATTTGATTCATTGTAAAAAGTCATTTTGCTGGTATGATGATTTCTTAACTTGTGTTTCAAACTGAGGGAGAGGGAGAGAGAGAGAGAGACTTCCTTTGACCTTGATGTGAAGTCTGTAAACATCTGTCAATTAATAAAATCCTAAAATGATGGTTACACCTCAGAAACAGTTCCCTTTTGACTACAGGTAGGTAAAGGCATTTTAGAGGCAGAGGAAAGGGGAAACCTCAGGAAGCCTGTACTCATTAAAGAACTGAGGTTCATTTTCCACCGTCTGAGAAATATTTAGGAAAACAACATTTAAAAAAACCTCCCTTCCTCTGAAACATCTGTATCCTTATAGAGACATTCTCACTGCAGCAAAGCCTTTGATGGTCATATTGAAAGAGGATGGGAGGGAGGAAGAGCATGACTTTGTCCAAATGTAAAATTTCAGTTAGAAAGGTAAATGTGACAGAACAATCCCAACCTCCCAGCATATGTTACTATCTAACAGTTGTTTGGTGGTTTACATGGAACTAGTTCTTAGTCTCAATAGGGATCCAAGTAGCGTCCACAGCACAGAAATCACCTTAGCTGGCCTTCATTAGCATACTTGTTGGCAGGTTCAGCAAAGAGCCCAAGGGAGGAACAAACATGAATATATGAATGTCTCACTCCTAGGGTACGTCTACACTACAGCATTATTTCAGAATAACTGATGTTATTCCGAAATAACATAGTGGCTACGTCTACACTGGCACCCTTTTCCGGAAATGCTTAAAATGGAACAGTTTTCCGTTATAAGTATTTCCAGAAAAAGCGCGTCTACATTGGCAGGATGCTTTTCTGGAAAAGCACTTTTTCCGGAAAAGCATCTGTGGCCAATGTAGACGCGCTTTTCCGCAAAAAAGCCCCGATTGTCATTTTCGCAATCGGGGCTTTTTTGCGGAAAAGACTACTGTGCTTTCTACACTGTCCCTTTTCCGGAACAGTTTTTCCAGAAAAGGACTTTTGCCCCAACGGGAGCAGCATAGTTTTTCCGGAAAAACAATGACGATTTTACATTACATCGTCATTGCTTTTCCGGAAAAGCAAGCGGCCAGTGTAGACAGCTCACAGCTTATTCCCAAAAAGCGGCTGCTTTTCCAGAATAAGTGGCCCAGTGTAGACACAGCCAGTATGTGTCTACACTATAAGCCTTTATTGAAATAATGTTGAGCTGGAGGACTTCTTTCTCTGATTAATGATAACCCTCATTTCATGAGGAGTAAGGGAAGTTGAAGGAAGAGTGTTCTTCCTTCGACTTCCTGCTGTGTAGACCTCACCAAAAGCCAAATTAAGCTATTCCAAGTTCAACTATGCAATTGACATAGCTCAGGTTGCATAGCTTACTTCAACTTTAGCCCTGCTGTATAGACATACCCCTAGGATCCTCAGTTCAAGGAAGTATCCCTATTTAGCAAATCACTAACGCTCATGCTTAACTTTAGGCATGTGCCTTCCTAAATAGTTCTGGACTTCAACACACTGTTAAATTCTTTCCTGAAGCAGGTCTGGAGAGAGTTCCGTCTGATCAGAACTCAAATACATTACAGTGCAGGGGTGGGAGGTATATACTCTCATGCCCAGGTTGACTTTTCTGTGGGTGAATGATGGATTTAAACTCTTTGGGTGTTAATCTGGCACATATCACAAACAAAACAATCACTAATACACTCTCTCTCTAGCTCTCTCTAATATGTATAAGATCTCTTTCCTGAGGACAACCTCATGAATAATGATGAAACTTTTTCAATAATGCTGGTGTGATAACCAAGTTAATTAATTCTGGAGAACACATGCTATGTTTCAGATGCCTTTCAGGGAGAATAAAATGTGTTGCAGCAGGATAATCATTTATGCTAACTCCATACTAAAGAACCAGGCCCACGCATAGGTTGTGCTAAACCATGTTAAAGGTTCACTTACGTGGCAAATGCATTTGAGTGAGGAACTATTTACAACAGTGTTTTATTCTGAGATGGTTACAAAAGTTGCAATTGTTTCTTAACTGATCTAAAGCCTTAACATGTGTCTGACTCATCTGTAGGTGTAACGCAGGGTGACAGTAAAATAATACAGAGACAAACATCTAAAAGCATTTCAGCTTTTAGTTCCAGCTTCCTTACAGCTTTCAAATGTTAGTCATTAGCCCAGATAGCTTTTATACATCTCTTGCCACCTGTTGGTCATTTGGGCTTTATACAGATTCTGTGATGCAGAAGAAACTTCTGAAAAAGAGCAGTCATAAAGTAGCTGAAAATTTCCATGCCATTAGGTGTAAAACAAAGGCATCATGCAGGTTATCTGCTAGAAAATGTATGGGTGAATGGATCTATTTTTTCCCCAGAGAGCTTTATCTTGTCTAGCATCTCCTGGCTCTTTTCTCAAAGAAGTTCATGGTATATGTGAGAAATAAGCAGGCACATATTTTTTATCTCCTCTGGTTCCCTTTATTACATTCTCACTCTGAACTAGAATGATATTGCATGTCCTGGGCAGTCTGCCTTTGGATCTTCCCTCCACTCATTTTCCTTTGCTTCTTTCATGGCCTGCTGCTGCATTTTTCATGGTGACTAGGGTCAGAAGTTCAAACACAGACAAATTATAATGTGTTTCAGAAAGGTGGTATGTAATGCATATATAGGCAACTGTTGTGGCTCCTTAAAGTCCAACTTATTTCCATGTATAATAAATGCAGCCAAGTTTATTAATACTCTCATCATTACTTAAAACCCCCAATTATGTGGTTTTGAATCTGACAACCATCTGTAATATTAAACTAAACAAGCAATATTAGATTGTAGAATTATTTTGCTCATGTTTCATTATGATAGAGTCTCTCTCCTAGTGATGGCTTAAATGGATTAGCTCAGTGTGAAAGAAGTATTTATCCACTAGTTCAAGAGGTTTATTAAAGAATCACATACTGTCCCTCAGGCTGACCTCTATCTCAGTATGGCTGCATCTAGACTGGCATGATTTTGCAGAAATACTTTTAACGGAAAAGTTTTTCCATTAAAAGTATTTCCGCAAAAGTGCATCTAGATTGGCACAGATGCTTTTGTGCAAAAAGTGCTTTTGTGCAAAAGCATCCGTGGCCAGTCTAGACTCGATTTTGCGCAAGAAAGCCCCGATCGCCATTTTAGCTATCAGGGCTTTTTTGTGCAAAACAGTTCTTCCCTGTCTACACTGGCCCTCTTGCGCAAGTATTCTTGGCTGGGAAAGTTCCATGGGAAAAACACTTCTGAGGAAAAACCAAAGAAGAAAATGCTTCTGAAAAAACATTTGTTGTTTACCAATTATATTCCTAGCTGGTTGGGGAAAAATAATGAAAATAGCCACACTTCCTTTTCTACTTTATTCTTTCCTGTTTTATCATGGGCTCTATGACAGGTCTGGGCAAATACCAGCCATCAGACTGGATCCAGTGCGCTAGGATTAGCCCCTGGTGGGTCCCCACACTACCATATTTACCTGTGTCGCTGTAGGTATGGGGGATCACAGCTCCTGTTGATCATGTTCCCGTCCAATAAGAGCTGCAGTCACCTATACCTATAAATACAGTGGCAGTGACCCATCAGGGGCTAACTCTGGTGAACCACTGCCATTTTATTGCCCACCCCTGCTCTATGATGTACATGAAAACAAGTGTGACATTCCTACCATAGAGGGCAGTGGTGCACTTCAGTACACTCCAACCAGTACTTTAGAAGTGGCAGAAATTTTCATGTCATTTATCTTGTAGCATAAATATTTTAAAAAAATAATTAAGCAGCATGCAGTTATTACTATTTGGGGCCCCATATTTTTGCACTGGTCTCTGTGGGTAGAACTCTTGAATTCAGTGGGACTCTGCATGGGGACCACATGGTAGGATTTGAACCTATGTTTATTCTTCACGCAGGGTATGTCTACACTACAAAGTTAATTCGAACTAACAGACGTTAGTTCGAATTAACTTTGATAGGCGCCACACATGCAAACCGCTAGTTTGAACTTAATTCGAACTAGCAGTGCACTTAATTTGAACTAGGTAAACCTCATTCCACGAGGACTAACGCCTAGTTCGAATTAAGTAGTTCGAATTAAGGGCTGTGTAGCCACTTAATTCGAACTAGTGGGAGGCTAGCCCTCCCCAGCTTTCCCTGGTGGCCACTCTGGCCAACACCAGGGAAACTCGTCTGCCCCCCTCCCAGCCCCGGAGCCCTTAAAGGGGCACGGGTTGGCTACGGTGCCCGTGCCAGGTGCAAGCCTGCCAGCACCCAGCCAGCAGACCCTGCACCTGGCACGGCTCGAGCCAGCCACCCGCTGTCACCCAGCCCTCCGCCTCTTTCCGGGACCAGGCTGGCGGCTCCCGGGAGCCTGCCCAGTTCCGCAAGAGGCGGGCGCCCACCTGGTCTAGTGCGGACATTGTGGACCTCATCCACGACCTCCGCACTAGGCACAGGAAAGTGGCCGTCTAGGGCAGGATAGCTGCCAGCCTGGCCACCCAGGAGCAGGTGTGCATGAAAATCAGGTTGGTCCAGTGAGACCCCCCAACCCTGAGCCCTGAGTTTAGAATGGCCGTACTGGGTCAGATCAAAGGTCCATCTAGCCCAGTAGCCTGTCTGCCGACAGTGGCGAACACTAGGGACCCCGGAGGGGATGATCCGAAGACAATGACCAAGCCATTTGTCTCGTGCCATCCATCTCCAGCCTTCCACAAACAGACGCCAGGGACACCATTTCTACCCCCTGGCTAATAGCACTCCATGGACCCAACCTCCATGACTTTATCTCACTTCTCTTTAAACTCTGTTAGGGTATGTCTACACTACCCTCCTAGTTCGAACTAGGAGGGTAATGTAGGCATACCGCACTTGCAAATGAAGCCCGGGATTTGAATTTCCCTGTCTTCATTTGCATAAACTGGGCGCCGCCATTTTTAAATCCCTGAGGAGTAACGGAAGCCTACTCTGAACTACCTAGTTCGTGCCGCGTGTAGCCACGTGGCACGGGGTTTGAACGAGCAGGGATTTAAAAATGGCGGCACCCAGTTTATGCAAATGAAGCCTGGGAAATTCAAATCCCGGGCTTCATTTGCAAGTGCGGTATGCCTACATTACCACCCTAGTTCGAACTAGCGGGGTAGTGTAGACATACCCTTGTAGTTCTAGCCTTCACAGCCTCCTGCAGCAAGGAGTTCCACAGGTTGACTATTTGCTTTTTGAAGAAGAACTGTCTGTTATTAGTTTGAAGCCTGCTACCCATTCATTTCATTTGGTGTCCTCTAGTCCTTCTATTATGGGAACTAATGAAGAACTTTTCTTTATGCACCCTCTCCACACCACTCATGCTTTTATAGACCTCTATCATATCCCCCCTCCATCTCCTCTTTTCTAAGCTGAAAAGTCCCAATCTCTTTAACCTCTCTTCATATGGGACCTGTTCCAAACCCTGATCATTTTAGTTGCCCTACCCTCTCCCACCTCCTTTTCCCAGTCTCCCCGAGTTTTGTTCAATTAAGAGAGTTTCTATTTTTGAACACACGTGTCCTTTATTTTGTACATCAGGAAGGGGGGCTAGGGAGGAGTAAGTGGAAGGAGGTGAGGGAGGAATGGGGTACGAGCCCCCGATGGGGAGGACTGGGGTGGCTGCTCAGGGTGGAAGCTCTCCTGCAGCCCCCTGATTGATCTCCCCCACCCCCCGGATGGCAGCCTGCAGCAAGTGCAGCCGGGCTGATGGCCGAGTGCTGTGATGTGCCAAGTGTGGGCACTCAGGGCACTCCAGGCCAGGACTGCTTGCAAGCAGGGAACCCCTGAGAACTGTCTGTACAGGGTGGGGGTCGGGTCCCTTTAAGCACAGCCCTCGGCTAGCCTGAGACAGCAGCTCCACGCTCTCAGTCCTAATCTGATGCCCTGCCGGCACTGCTTCCGGCCATCCTTAACCTCGGTTCAGGGTCCACTTAATGTGGACATGCTAGTTCGAATTAGCAAAATGCTAATTCGAACTAGTTTTTAGGTCTAGATTCACTAGTTCGAATTAGCTTAGTTCGAATTAACTAATTCGAATTAAGTTAGTTCGAATTAGTGCTGTAGTGTAGACATACCCTCATAGACTTCGTGACTTGGCTGCTGATTCAGGTGTTGGCCATTAGCCTTGGTCCCCTCGTTCCAGTGTTCAATCCACCATCCATACTGATCATTCTGCAAGGCTACTTGGTGATATGGGTTCTGCCTCAAGAATCTTAGGCACCATTTGATTCCTCTCTGTTTAAAGACAGAGCTGGTTATATTCTTTGAGAATCTTTGGTTTTTTATAGTGGTAGAAATGTAGCCGTGTTACTCTGGTGCAGCTGAAACAAAAAACAGGAGTGTGTAGCACTTTAAAGACTAACACGATGGTTTAATAGGTGATGAGCTTTCGTGGGCCAGACCCACTTCCTCAGATCAAATAGTGGAAGAAAATTGGCACAACCATATATACCAAAGGATACAAATAAAAAAAATGAACACATATGAAAAGGACAAATCAAATTTCAGAACAAATTTTTTGGTTTTTTAAATAATGATCACAAGAGCTGAAATCTCTGATAACCAGGTCGAGCTGCTGAGCCTTAGGTATGGTGGGATAATGTTGCCATGAAAGAGACTGCCCAGCTTGCAGTGAGGTTCCTCACAACCTGCTGAAATCACTGAGAGCTGAGTTATGGGGTGGAACCTCAGCATGTGTCAGCAGCAACTCCCGCAGACTGAATGGCAGTGGCTAGTGGTGGTAGAGTGAATGGTTACAGCTGTGAGTCAGCTGCAGAGGTGATGGCAGCAGCTGAGGCATTGCTTGATGCCCTTTCCCACTCCCAGGGTAAGAGGTGAACTCATGTGAACACACCTCTGAAACCTGGATTTTTTCTGATCCAGGACCACAACTGTGAGTGGGGCGCAGTGAAAGGACAGGGGACAAGCCTGTTAAAGGAACAAGTATCATAGTGCAAGGTAATAATCTGAAGCAAAGGGCACTGCCTATTTTGCTCATGGTCATATGTTTTTGAGTCATGTTTGTAGTGGTTTCCCAAAGTAATGCTGGGTTTCTTACCAATATATATATAGCAAGACATTAATTTCATGAGAAAGTCAGGAATTACAGCTGTATCTGCTATCTTTCCACCAGAGGGTCCGGTTTCCTTTGTTTTTCTCCAACATAAAAGAAACAAAGATTTTGTGAGAGTTATTTCACATTGGGAAACAGAATATAAATATATTGTATGAACCAGAACATTATCTTCTATACACTTGAAAAGTGGAGAATTAAGACCTGAATGGTTTCTTTTAAAATGAATACATCCAGGAACAAAAATTTGCTGAACTTCATATTACAGAGGAGCTCAATTGACTATTAGTAGGGAATTTCCAGTCACCAGTAGCAAGCTCTATGTTTTTGTAGGGTGCACCTAATGGAAGCATTTGCAATTAAGATGATTCAGAGAGTTACAGCATATCCCACACATTGATGGTTGAACCAAGATTGCTTTGAAGAAGGGCTGTCTTCAATGTAAATACACCCTTCAGCAGGATTCACAGTCTAAGATTTAATCATCCTTTGTGTGTGCAGTATTGCCCATCTTCTGAAGTCATCATGTCCCCTTATAAAGAAGTCATCTGTGTTTAACTACACAGTTTATTTGGAGGGAACTATTTCTGTAGGCTAAGGAAGATTCCGTGACTACACTCTCTAAGGTCATCTGTCTCTCCCAGGGGTGAGAAATAACTTCCCTTCACATTTTAAAAACAGGTGCAAAGGGGTAAAGGAAACTGAAGGAAGAAAAATGGATGAAATAAGAACTGGAACAGCTCTGTACTTCTCTAGGGAGTGAGGAGCCAGAGGAGGGAAAATGTGGGAGAGGGACAAAGATTGTCTTTGTCCAATAAAAGTTAGAAAGTTCAGTGCATTCCACATTTGGCCCAAAAATGCTGCCAAATTGTGTAATAAATACATAAGGCTTTCAGACCTTCTTCATGCAGGTAAACAAATACCAGACTGGAAAATCTCTTGTATTTGTTTTTCTTTGAAGCTGTCTGCTGTTTTATCATGGGTCTCATAATTTGAGATCATCTTGATTCTTTTCAAACAGACGTCTCATATAAATGTAATAATAGTGCTACTAACCATGTCAGACAGTCTTGGCTGCCATTGGGTTGACCTGAGTGGGTTAAAGACAAAAACATTTGTCACCTTCAAAGCATTCTTTGGGCATAGCACAGCTGTCATTCATTCAGCAGTTTAACCTGTTGCACAATGACTTGGAAAGATCAGACTATCTGGTACACATGAGCTCTTGGGAAACCTTAGCTCCATTAGGTGCAGTTGTATTAAGGTAAATTCAGATTCCAGCATGCATAACTTTTGGGATATAACCTTTCCTTCTCAATGATTCCTTTGAATCTCTTCTCTCATGCTGATCTCAAATTGATGACCCTTTGGGACAAATATTGTATACACCGTGCATTATTAGAAATTGTGTACACTCTATAAATGTACCTTGAAAAGCCATAGCATAACTACTTCTAAAAAGAAACAGTATCCCGGTCATGTACAGTATTTTTTCATTGTCAAAGACTATTTTGAACTCTTGATGATTATGGACATAGCTTTTTCTTGCAATTCCTTGTTCATTAATGCTTTCACTGCCAGTACCTGCAGCTGCGCTGACATGATATTGTCATCAACGACATTAGGACAACACATGAGCAATCCCACTTGGTTCAATTACAAGAAAAACCCTGATCCTTCACCCAAGGATTAAAACTGAAGAGCCAAAAAGGAGTTTGAAGAACAGCTATTACTTAAGTAAAGTAAGTTGTCATGGGATAAGAGGGAAAGTCCTCTCACGGATCTCAGCAAACTAAGTGGACAACAAAATGGCAATTTAATGTTGGTAAATGCAAAGTAATGCACATTGGAAAAAATAATCCCAACTATACATACAATATGATGGGGACTAATTTAGCTACAACTACTCATGAGAGAGATCTTGGAGTCAATGTGCAGCGGCAGTCAAAAAAGCAAACAGAATGTTAGGAATAATTTTAAAAAAGGGATAGGGAATAAGACAGAGAATATCTTATTATCTCTATATAAATCCATCATATGCCCATCAAAACAGTGCTGAGCTATTTCTAAATAGAGCATCCATACTCACTAGATGCTGAATTGCATTTAAGGAGGGAATCAGGACAAGCGCTCTCTTCCTGGAGCTGCTGCCTGAGGCTATCTGAGGCCTGAGCTTAAAGGGACACCCCTGTACTGCCATGTTTCAGGCTCTCCTCCTTTGCCTACTTCACTGAGCGACAGCAACGCCTTTTCTCTGCCTGCTGTAGTTGCCCCTGGGGACACCTCAGCTCTCTAGACATAGACTCAGACCTGCCTCCCAGGAGTCAACGTCTCTTATATGTCTTAGTGCACCTCCTGCTGCAGTTTTGGCAGGCTGCCTTTCAGGCTCTGCAGGAACAGGACCCCAAGCTCATTGTGGGGCAATTCCTCTCTGCTCTCCAGGCACTCCTCATGCAGCTCAACCCAACCTGCCCTCTCCTGCATACCGTGCACAGCTGTTTCTGGTGACTGGACACCAATTCTGACTGGTGGGACCAGCTTGTGATGGAGTGGTGGAATGACCAGCAGTGGCTCCAGCACTCTGGGGGTATGTCTACACTGCCACCCTAGTTTGAACTAGGGTGGCTAATGTAGGCATTCGAAGTTGCAAATGAAGCCCGGGATTTAAATATCCCGGGCTTCATTTGCATCTTGCCGGGCGCCGCCATTTTTAAATACCCCTTAGTGCGGACTCCATGCCCGCAGCTACACGCAGCACGGAGTAGGTAGTTCGAATTAGGATGTCTAATTCGAACTACCGTTACTTCTCCCTGAGGGAAAGTTTCTCATAAGGACCATAGTGACACTCTTCCCAGGGACTCCCCACAAGAGCCCTGTGCAATGCCCCTCTTTGCCTTTCCACCCACACCACTCCCTTCACCTTCCCTCCTTTTCCTCACTTCTCCCTCCCCTTCTCCAGCAGAGTCCATAAACTACACTTGTTGTTTGGAAACAATCAATTCTTTTATTTTTATTGGGGTGAATATAACCGGGGAGAGACTGGGGAAAGAACGTGGGACAGGAAAGGAGGGAGGTGGAAGGGGGAAGAGAGGGTAGGAGAGGATCAAGGCTGGGACTGGGAGTGGTGCCTGTGTCAGGTGGTGCCACCGCCTTATTCGTGGGGCCATGGTGGCCACAAGAGAGGGGTTGGAAGAGAAGCTGGAGGGGCAGGAGCCGGTGCAGGAGCAGCCACCAGGCAGTCGATGACCATATGGAAGGCCATACAGATGGATCAGCCCTGCTGTAGCAGCTCCCTTCAGGTGTCACTGTTCAGCTGCAGGTCCTCCTCCAATCTCTGGTTCTGCCAGTCCATGGACCACTGCAGGGCTTGCAGGGCAGCAATATGCTCCCTTTGGAGGGCCTTGTGGGCTCTCTGGTGCTGACAGATCACATGGGGTCGATGGTACAGGAGATGTCGACCGCTCCCCTCTTGCAGCTGTCCAGCTGTGGAGAACAAAGAGAAGTGCAGTCATCCCTGGAAACACCAAGTATGAAGCCTATCCCTCAACTCTGAGCAGAGACTGAAAGGCCAGACGAAGGTGATGTGCTTCGAGCAAGGCCACCTGAGGCCTAGACAACAGGCCCTTTCCTGCAGGGATGCAGATGTCAAAGGAGGGAGCCTCACTACCCCCACGTCCCAGGGACAAGCAGACATGGGAAGGTGCCAGCCAAACCGGGAGTCTGCAGTCAGGTCCAGCAGTGGCAGTGTCCCACAGGGCAAAGACTTGTATCCCTGGCCACTGGAGGAAAGGGGAGCAGGGTGTTGGGGGGAGGTGTGTATGAGTGGCAGAAACTTTCTGCTTCACCGCGCTGTCTCCAGGAGAAGATCCTGCCCTAAGAGTACAAGCGTAGCTGCGTGCAGCACTCTTGAGTGGGGTGTGAGCGTGTGGGTGTCTCCATGTCCCCAGCCTCCTTCTACTGGTGGCTTGTGGTGGGAGAGTGTCCCACTCATGTCCCACCTGTGTCCCACCACAGTGCCGGGAGTAAGGCAGGCTTCTCCAAACACCACGTGAGCCAGAGCACAAGGATCTCTGTTGCTGCCTCCTGAGGCTGTGTGCCCCAGACTGGCACTTCACATGCACCCATGTGCACAGGCTGCTGCGCGAATCCCAGGCCACGAAGGCCAAAAAAGGAACACGCAGCAGTCCCTCCCCACCCACCACCTCCACCCATGTGTGTCTATGGAAATTAATGTCACTTACTCGATGGGCCTTCCCCAGCATCAGATGATGCCTGGGAGACATCCAGGGTGGGGGATGACCAGCTCCATGGAGAACAAGGCCTTCTGGCTAGAGGCCCTCATTACACTGCTGGCCTCGTCCAGCTCTTCCTCTTCCTCCTCCCCGTCTCTGCCCCCAGGAGGGTGATGACAGGCGTCTCCAGCCCTGAGTCCAGCAGTGGGAGGAAGAGATTGACCAACCCCCTAGGATGTGATGGAAATCATTATAGTAAAGGCAGATCTGGGGTGTTGCACTGGAGCGAGAACTGAACTCCCTGGCCTTGGCATAGGCCTGCCTGAGCTCCTTTAATTTCATGCACACCTGCTCCTGGGTGAACACATGGCCCTTGGTGCCCAGGCTCTTGGCCATCTGACCTTAGATGTCCACATTCCTGCATGGGGTGTGGAGATGCTGGAGGTTTGTCTCCTTGCCCCAGACCTCAATGAGGTCCAGGATCTCTGCACCAGACAAGGAAGGCAGGACTATGCCTCTTTTGTCCCCTGGCAGGGAGGTGGGAGCTGGCTGCCTCCTCGGCTGCATCTGTGGAGTGCTTGGACGCAGCATGAGGGTAGCTCATGGCTGCAGGGACAGCTATGCAGGTTGCTGCAACGTGCCTCAGGGCTGTCAGGGCCTGTCTTGTGCCACAATCCCTTTCCCCAGAGGCTCCACCTTTAAAGCCTGCATGGGAAGGGGTACTATAGAGTTTTGCTGAGTGTGGACAGAGGGGACAGCAAGGCACCTGTGGAAAGGGCTAGAGGCCCCTTATTTCGAAATAACTCCAGCTGCCCTGTCTACACACACCCTATTCCAAAATAGCTATTTCAGAATACGCATTATTCCTCGTAGAATGAGGGTTACAGACTCCAAAATAAGCCTCCCGTTATTTCAAAATTATTTTGAAATAACGGGCTTGCTGTGTAGACTCTTGTGTAGTTATTTTGAAATAACGCTTCTGTGTAGACATGTCCTAAGTGTACTTTTCTTCCACTGAGACAGACCTTCAGCTAGTGTAAACTATTCTAGATCTATTTAAGTCAGTATAGCTATGCTGATTTTACAAGATAAGGATGTGGCCTATTAAAGTAAAGGATTTTTGAGCTTTATGCTCAGTTGATGATTACCACTGAAAACAAAATACGCTTCTTGAAGTATTCACTTAAGGATCAGCTGTATTAGGGCATGTTTACACTAGGGAATTATTTCAAAATTACTAAATTCAAAATAATAACTCCCAAAATAACTATTTTGATATACACTTATTTCCTGAGGAAATAGGGAATATAGATTTCAAAATAACCAGTCCATTATTTCAAAATACTATGCTTGGTAGTGTGGATGCTCCACTTATTATTTTGAAATAAGGGGGGTTATTTTGAAATAACTCTGTAGTGTAGACCAAGATTTAGTTACTAGACATCTCTTGTAAGTTCTAGTAAATGGGAGCTTGAAGGGACTTGGACCTTGCAAGAAGTGCTCAGAATCTTGCATTGTCAAGCAACTTAAGAGAGGACTCAGGATTCTCTGGCATTTTATGTTTGTTGATGGGTGAATTAGGGAGGGAAAGGGATTGTATTTAGGCCTACTCCCTAAGTAGTAAATATTCTAGAGTAATGTAGGAGTTACAAATGCCTCACAAACTTCTGAATTTGGGTCAAAGAATTTGTACAGCCACGTGGAACAGGTGGTGCAACATGGACTATCCTTAGCAATATGGACTGCTGGGAGTTCAGCTAAATATATTTTATTTCAGGAAATAATTATTTTTGGTGGGACAGAAATTCTCATTTAAACAACATTTTTTCCTACAGTACTTTCTCAAAAGCCAAAGGCTGATCTTTCAAAAAATGAGATTTTTGGCAGCCCCAAAGGTCTTCTCGTATTTCTGTCTGTTCTGTTCATACCATAAACAGTCTCCTTATACAATAATTTCCAGACTACAGTTTCTACATCAGCCTATGGGAGAAGGGAAAAGAGCTGAGTTTTGTCTAACTTCACATTTACCAATAGAGATATTCTCTCGTTATGTAAAGTCTTGCTACTTACCAGCCAAATAATCTGTCTGTGTTACGTAGAAGTTCAGACTAAATGTTGTATTGGTCACTTTGACTTTCAAATATACAAATCTATTAAAAGCATCTTTTATTTAAGCAGTATAAACAGTCATCAAACACAAAGTCAAATAGTTTGCTAGTTAGAATTATAGAAATGTAGGATTGGAAGGGGACCTCAATAAGTCATATACTCCAGTCCTCTGCACTAAGGTAGGACTAACAAATTACTTAGACCATCACTGACAGGTGTTTGTCTAATGTGTTCTTAAAAATGTCCAGTGGCAGACATTCCACCTAGAGATTCCTCCCTAAGTAATCTGTTCCATTGCTAAATTACTTTTACACTGAGAAACATTTTCCTAATGTCTCACCTAAATCTCCTTTAAGGCAATTTAAATTAATTTCTTCTTGTTCTGTTCTCAGTGGATAAAACAATTTATCACTTTCCTCTTTAAAACAAGCTTTTAAGTACTTGAATTCTGTTATGAAGGAAGATTGAAAAAAAATGGGTTTGTTCAGTCTGGAGAAGAGAAAACTCCTGAGCTTTCTCTTCTCCAGACTGAACAAACCCATTTTTTTCAATCTTCCTTCATAGATCATGTTTTCTAGACATAGAATCATAGAGCAAGAAGAGACCTCAGGAGATCATCAAGTCCAGCCCCCTGCCCAAGGCAGGACCAATCCCAACTAAATCAACCCAGCCAGGGCTTTATCAAGCCGAGACTTAAAAATGTCTAGGGCTGGAGATTCCACCACCTCCCTAGGTAACCCATTTCACTGCTTCACCACTCTCCTAGTGAAATAGTTTTTCCTAATATCCAACCTAGACCTCTCCCACTGTATCTTGAGACCCTTGCTCCTTGTTCTGCCATCCATCACTACTGTGAACAGATTTTCTCTATCCTCTTTGGAACCTCCCTTCAGCAAGTTGAAGGCTGCTATCAAATCCCCCCTCACTCTTCTCGTCTGCAGAGTAAACAAACCCAAATCCCTCAGTCTTCCCTCATAGGTCATGTGCTCCAGCCCCCTAATCATTTTGGTCGCCCTCTGCTGCACCCTTTCCAATGCGTCCACATCCCTTCTCTAGTGGGGGACCCAGAACTGGACACAATACTCCAGGGCTACGTCTAGACTGGCATGATTTTCCGCAAATGGTTTTAACGGAAAAGTTTTTCCGTTAAAAGCATTTGCAGAAAAGAGCATCTAGATTGGCTCGGACGCTTTTCCGCAAAAGCACTTTTTGATGAAAAGCGTCCGTGCCAATCTAGACGCGGTTTTGCACAAGAAATCCCCGATCGCCATTTTCGTGATCGGGGCTTTTTTGCACAAAACAATACCGCGTTGTCTACACTGGCCCTCTTGCGCAAAAGCATTTGCGCAAGAGGGCTTTTGCCCGAATGGGAGCAGCCTAGTATTTCTGCAAGAACACTGACAATCTTACATGAGATTGTCAGTGTTTTTGCGGAAATTCAAGCAGCCAGTGTAGACAGCTGGCAAGTTTTTCTGCAAAAGCAGCTGCTTTTGCGGAAAAACTTGCCAGTCTAGACGCCGCCCAGATGTGGCCTCACCAGAGCCGAATAAAGGGGAATAATCACTTCTCTGGATCTGCTGGAAATGTTTCTCCTAATGCACTCTAATATGCCATTAGCCTTCTTGCCTACAAGGGCACACTGTTGACTCATATCCAGCTTCTCATCCATTGTAATCCCCAGGCCCTTTTCTGCAGAACTGCTTAGCCATTCAGTCCCCAGCCTGTAACAATGTTTGGCATTCTTCTGTCCCAAGTGCAGGACTCTACACTTGTCCTTGTTGAACCTCATCAGATTTCTTTTAGCCCAATCCTCTAATCTGTCCAGGTCACTCTGGACCCTATCCCTGCCCTCCACCGTATCTACCTCTCCCCTTAGCTTAGTGTCATCTGCAAACTTGCTGAGGGGTCAATCCATCCCCTCATTCAGATCATTGATAAAGATGTTGAACAAAACCAGTCCAAGAACAGATCCTTGGGGCACTCCGCTAGAAACTGACCACCAACCTGACATCAAGCTGTTTATGACTACCCGTTGGGCCCGACAGTCTAGCCAGCTTTCTAGCCATCTTAAAGTCCATTTATCCAATCCATATTCCCGTAACTTGCTGGCAAGAATATTGTGGGAGACCGTATCAAAAGCTTTGCTAAAGTCAAGGTATATCACATCGACTGACTTTCCCATATCCACAGAGCCAGTTACCTCATCATAGAAGCTAATCAGATTGGTCAGGCATGACTTGTCCTTCGTGAATCCATGTTGACTATTCCTGATCACTTTCCCCTCTTCCAAGTGCTTCAAAATGGATTCCTTAAGGATCCCCTCCATGATTTTTCCAGGGACTGAGGTAAGCCTGACCGATCTGTAGTTCCCTGGATTGTCCTTCTTCCCTTTTTTGAAGATGGACACTACATTTGCCTTTTTCCAGTCATCCGGGACCTCTCCCAATCTCCACGAATTTTCAAAATTAATGGCCAAAGGCTCCGCAATGATATTTGCCAACTCCCTCAGTATCCTTGGATGCATTAAATCCAGGCCCTTGGATTTATGTGTGTTTAGCTTTTCTAAATAGTTCCTAACTTGTTCTTTCCCCCCAAAGGGCTGTCCACCTCCTTCCCATACTCAGTTGTCTAGTGCATTTGTCTGAGAGCTGATCTTGTCCGTGAAGACAGAGGCAAAGAAAGCATTGACTACTTCAGCTTTTCCCACATTGTCTGTCACTAGGTTACCTCCCTCATCCAATTAGGGCCCCACACCCTCTCTGATCACCCTCGTACTGCCTGTAGAAACCTTTCTTGTTATCCTTCACATCCCTTGCTAGCTGCAATTCCAATTGTGCTTTTCCTTCCTGATAACTCCCCTGCATTCTTGAGCAATATATTTATACTCCTCCCTAGTCATCTGTCCAAGTTTCCACTTCTTGCAAGCTTCCTTTTTGTGTTAAGGATGTCCCCGGTAAGCCAGACTGGTCGCCTATCACATAGACTTACTTCCCACAGAATCTTATCTACCTGTTTTCTGAGTTTGCTAAAGTCTTACTTCTTGAAGTCCATTGTCCTTATTCTGTTTCCCCTTGTTCCATTCCTTATAATCATGGGCTACGTCTAGACTGGCCCCTTCTCTGGAAGAGGCATGCAAGTAGGAATAAGAGATCCTCCGGAAAAGGGCTTTATTCCGGAGGATCATGCCAGTCTAGACGCTCTTTTCCGGCTTTTCCCCAAGCCGGAAAAAATGCGGCGGCTATGTTTATTTAAATCCCGCGGGGGTTATTTAAATCCCCCGCGGATTTCCTTATTCTGACTTGCCTGCTTTGCATGCCTCTTCCGGAGAAGGGGCCAGTCTAGACGTAGCCATGAATTTTATCATTTCATGAGCACTTCCACACAAACTGTCTTCCACCTTTAAATTCTCAGCCTGTTCCTCCCTCTGTGTCAGAATCAAATCTAGAAGAGCCTTTCCCCTAGCTACTCCACCTTCTGTAATAAATAGTTGTCTCCAATACTTCCAATAATACGTTGCTTTATCCATGCCCTGTTGCATTATTTTCCCAACACACATCTGGGCAGTTGAACTCCTCCCTCACCTCAAAATTCTGTACTTTGAATAATGTTGGTAGTTATTTAAAAAAGCCATATCCATGTCTTCTTCTAGGTTAGGTAGTCTATAGTGGATCCCTACCATGACAATACCCCTTTAATCCTTACCTGAAGACTTTCAATAGGACTGCCCCCCACTTCTATCTCAACCTTAATGCAAGTGTGTATATCTTTGATATACAAAACAATACCTCTTCCCCTTTTTCACTGCCTATCTATCACGAGCAAATTGTATCCTTCAATATCAGTATTCCAGTCATGTGAATTATCCCAGCAAGTCCCTGCAATGCCATTTGTCACAAATGTGATCTGCACTTGTGTTTCTGGTTCTTCCTGGTTCTTCTTCATACTTCTGGCATTAATATACAGACATCTAAGAACATTTACTGCTGTACATTTTTACTTTGTTAGAGTAACCCATCATACTAAAAGTAATTTGAGGTAATGGGATACATGCAGTGCATTATAATGCAAAGGAGGCTGTTAAGCTTTATAATTTTGGTATAACCTCCCCTTTGGATGATTATTGGGTATCTACTAATAAGTATAGGTCAACTTAAAAAGAAGCTGTGAGCAAATGGCGGGGAAAATTCTTGCAATTATATATTCACTTTCAAAAACACATTTCAGTTTGATTGTATTCATTGCTTTCTTTGCTTTTGATGCACATTCAATCAATCAAGCTTTGCTATGCTGAGACTCCAGGGGAGTGAATGTTATAACTGAACACTAAAATAGTCCCTGAAAGTAAATTTCAAATTGCAGGTTCTTGTTTAGAATACGAATTTCATGCTGATTAATTCCATAAATCTTCCTGTCAGAAATCAAAAGAGAATATGCTCTAATTATGGTAGATGGGATAAGAAGATAATGGTAATCAGCAATGATAGGGAAGAATACAACCCCCAAAGAGTGCATGATGGTCTAATTAAGTTTAACTACCTCTGGGATTTTTTAAAAATGTGTACAGAACATGGCAGTGATTTGCGGGGGAGGGCAACTCGATATCTAACATGACAAAATGTAGGGATTTGACAAATTGTAGCACATTGGAAGTTTTGAGAATCTAGTAACTTTTAAAAATAAAATTTTAAGACAAACATTCTGACCTCTCCTCCTTATTACCTGCGGTTAATGAAAGCAGCCATGGCCAATCCAGTGTATTACAGTTTAATGAGACAGATCCTGTAGGAAAGTTAGCCTTCACTGAGTCTAATTTCCATTAGACCTGGTCACAATTTTTCAAATTAAAATCTGTTTGTGTTGAAAGGCTTTTCTTGAACATAAGAATGCCATAGTGGGTCAAACCAATAGTCCATCTAAGCCAGCATTCTGCCTTCTCACAGAGGCCAATGCCAGGTGCTTCAGAGGAAATGATCTGAACAGGCAGTCACTGAGGGTATGTCTACACTACCACCCTAGTTCGAATTAGGGTGGTTAATGTAGGCAACTGGAGTTGCAAATGAAGCCCGGGATTTGAATTTCCTGGGCTTCATTTGCATATTCCACAAGGAGTAACGGTAGTTCGGAATAGGAAGCCTAATCCAAACTACCTAGTTCGTGCCGCGTGTAGCCGCGGGCACGGAGTCCGAACTAGTGGACATTTAAAAATGGCAGCGCCCGGCAATATGCAAATGAAGCCCGGGAAATGCAAATCCCGGGCTTCATTTACAACTCCGGTTGCCTACATTAACCACCCTAATTCGAACTAGGGTGGTAGTGTAGACATACCCTGAGTGATCCATTCCCTGTCACCTATTCTCAGCTTCTGACAAAGACTATGGACACCCAGAGCATAGAGCTGCATCCCTGACCATTTTGACTGATACCCACTGATAGATCTATCCTCCATGAACTTACATATTTCTATTTTGTACCCCATTATAGCTTTGGCCTTCACAACATCCCATGGCATTGAGTTCCAAAGATTGGCTACATGTCATGGGGAGAAATACTTCCTTTAGTTTGTTTTAACTTTCTGCCTGTTAATTTCTTCTTGTTCTTGTGGTAGAAGGAATAAATAGCATTTCCTTATTCATTTCCTCCACACCAGTCACTGTTTTATTTACTTTTATCATATCGCCTCTTAGCAGACTCTTTTCCTAGCTGAAAAGTCCCAGTCTTTTTAATCTCTTGTCATAAGGAAGCTGTTTCATACCCCTAATCATTTTTTCCTTGCCTCTGTACTTTTTCCAGTTCTAGTATATCTGAGATGTGGTGACCAGAATGCAGAGGTGAAAGTTGGCCGTTGCGGGTCGGTACGATGTATTGGTAAGAACTGGCTGCTGGTACCAGCCTGTACATGGCTGATGTTAAAGTATTGCCACAGCATTGCTGCTGGACCTTACTGGCAGAACCGCCCACATGGGGTGAGGGAAGGGAGTATGGCAGTAGCTGGGGCCCTGGGCCCTTCAAATCATTGTCAGAGCCCCAGGGCACCCGGCTTCCACCACTGCAGCCTTGGGGAAACCAGCCACTATGGTAGAGGCAGCCATGAAAGGCTGTCTGGGGGAGTATCTCTCTAACCCCGTCCCTTTGGGAGGCCCAGAACCATCTCCCCCTACAAATGAAGCCAGTGTTGGGTGCACCACTAAGACTTTCCATTCACTTTACCCTGGCCCAGAAGTGAATGGAATAGCCAAACTGTGAGCATGTCATGAATTTATATTATGGCATTATGTTTTTGTATTAATATCTATCCCTTTCCTAATGGTTCTTAATGTTCTATTAGATTTTTTGACTGCAGCTGCACATTGATCAGATATTTTTCAGAGAACTATCCACAATGCCTCCAGGATCTTTGTTGAGTGGCAACAGTTAATTTAGACTCCATTTTATATGTATAGGTAGAATTATGTTTTCCAATGGATATTACTTTCATTTATCAATATTGAATTTCATCTGCCATTTTGTTGCCCAGTCTCCCAATTCTGAGAACTTTTTATAACTCTTCAGTCTGCTTTAGAATTAAGTATCTTGAGAAATTTTCTATCATCTGTACATTTTGCCATCTCTTTGTTTACTCCTTTTTCTAAATCATATATGAATATTTTGAAAATACTCATCTCAGTACAACCCTCTTGGGGACCCTGCTATGTAGCTCTCGCCATAGTGAAAAATGACCATTTATTCCAACCTTTTAATATATTTTAACCGGTTACAGATCCATAAGAGGACCTTCCCGTTTATCTCTTTGGTGAGGGACATTGACAAAGATCCATGTACATTCTAACCACTGAATCACCCTTCTCAACATGTTTGTTGATCCCCTGAAATAATCCTTATAGATTAGTGAGGCATGATTTCCCTTTACAAAAGCCATACATATATGACAATGCAAGGGGAAAGGAATGTGACCAGAGCAGGACTGTACTCCAGCAATTCCCCAGCTGCCACAGTTGTGCCCCCTTTCTGGCCATTGAAGGTGGGTGTAGGATACAGCAGCCTCAGGTTGGTCCTGGATCTGATTTTGTTCAACATCATTACTAATGACCTGGATGAGGGGATGGATTGCACCCTCAGCAAGTTCGCAGATGATACTAAGCTAGGGGGAAAGGTAGATGCACTAGAGGGCAGGGATAGGGGCCAGAGTGACTTGAACAAATTGGAGGGTTGGGCTAAAAGAAATCTGAGGAGGTTCAACAAGGACAACTGCAGAGTCCTACACTTGGGATGGAAGAATCCCAAGCACTGTTACAAGCTGGGGTCCAAGTGGCTAAGTAACAGTTTGGCAGAAAACAATATGGGGGTTACAGTGGATGAGAAGCTGGATATGAGTCAACAGTACATCCTTGTAGCCAAGAAGGCTAATGGCATATTGGGGTGCATTAGTACGAGCATTGCCAGCAGATCTAGGAAAGTGATTATTCCCCTTTATTCAGTACTGATGAGGGCACATCTGGAGTATTGTGTCCAATTCTGCTCCTGCTCCCCCTTTCCATTACAGAAAGGATGTGGATGCATTGGAAAGGGTCCATTGGACGGCAACCAAAATGATTAGGGGGCTAGAGCACATGAACTAAGAGGAGAGGCTGAGGGATTTGGGTTTATTTAGTCTGCACAATAGAAAAGTAAGGGGGGATTTGATAAAGCCCTGGGTGGGATGATTTAGTTGGGATTGGTCCTGCTTTGGGCAGGGGGTTGGACTCAATAACCTCCTGAGGTCTCTTCCAACCCTATGATTCTATGCTTGGTGCTGACGTAGACACCAGCAGCCCCCAAAACAGGGATCTGGCCTTCTGTCCCCAGACACTGCTACAAGTGCACTCAGATTCATGCACGATTCAGGGATTATTGACTAATATCCTGAATTTGATGGAAATCCTGGTCAATAGCATTGTGATTAATTCAGGTGTTTTATGTTGTTTGGGAGAAAGACCCATATTCCTGAGTGGAGAAATTGAAGGAGCTATGAGTGTCCCTGATATGTACAAAGTGTTGGGTGAACAGAGTGTTGTCTCCAAGTATTTTAAAGATTTTTTTTTCTCTTTTTGAATGTTCTATAAACAATTTTAAAAGTAGCAGAGGCACTGGGAACTAAGGGGAATGCAAGAACCAAGGGGAAGCGATTTGAAAGATGAACCATCTGAAATGTCAACATCATAAATGCTGGAGTGTCAGCAGCCAAATAACGTTCCTTCTTCATGTTCTGCTTTTCTGGACTTGGCTTACTTAGATAAATGTACTGGCATTAAGGTCTGTCTGGAACTATTTCCAAGTTTGTTTTCCCTTTAAGTTTCTGCCACTTAGGCAACGTTGTGAAGAGGAAGTTGCATACAGAAACATTACCAAATCTGTCTCTTCTCCGGCTCGTATCTTTTATTTCCACAGAAAAGGCAGGCAGACACTGTAGATTTCAAACTGACCAATGAAAATGCTGCAGATGTTATCACCACTGGTAGAGAGGAGAACCTTGCCAAGAGTACTTTTTACAAACAATAAGCCACTGGAGGTACCAGAATTTGTCACTTAAAGGAACACAGTCACCATGAAATTTTAGTGTGACCACAGTGCCATCAAAGCAATTTTTCAAAGTGTTCCTTCTCTTGATGACCCTCAGGCCCATTTATTTCTATTTTTTATAATAATGTGTTTTCCTCTTTACAAGATTGCTTTTCTCTGCCCTGTTGCTCTTTGCCAACCAGAGAAACTGCAGCCAAGGAGCCTTTCTGGTTTTGACAGTGAGCATCAGGGCCCGCACTGGGTCACTGAATCCCATGGTGTACCTGCCTCACTTCAAGAGCAGGCAAATGGTCTGCTATTGCTTCCTCCTCCTGCGGCAGCCATTCTCCAGAGCCTGGTGGACTAACTGTGGTGACCATGGGTAAAGAGTACCCCTTGTTCTTTGCAGAAAGGTAACATACAGGTTATATCTACACTGAAATGTAACATCTGCAGCTGTGGGCTCAGGCAGTTCAGACTTCAGGGCTATAAAACTGCAGCATAGACATGTAAGCAGGGGCTGAACTGCTGCTTGCTGTCAGCCAGCTAAAAAGAGGGGTGGGTGTGCCCACTACAGGGCTACGTCTACACTGGTCACTTTTACGAAAGGGGCATGCTAATTTTAAACTTCGTAATAGGGAAATCCGCGGGGGATTTAAATATCCCCAGCGGGATTTAAATAAAGATGTCCGCCGCTTTTTTCCAGCTTGGAGAAAAGCCGGAAAAAAGCGTCTAGACTGGCCCAATCCTCCGGAATAAAGCCCTTTTCCGGAGGATCTCTTATTCCTACTTCAAAGTAGGAATAAGAGATCCTCCAGAATAGGGCTTTATTCCGGAGGATCGAGCCAGTCTAGACGCTTAAAAAGCGGCGGACATCTTTATTTAAATCCCGCGGGGGATATTTAAATCCCCCGCGGATTTCCCTATTACGAAGTTTAAAATTAGCATGCCCCTTTCGTAAAAGGGGCCAGTGTAGACGTAGCCCAGTTGTTTAGCTCTGCAAGGTAATTAACTGTTAACTGTTGACATGTAAATACTGCTCAGGAGAGAATCCGAGGTGTGGCTATGTAAATCCCATTCAGCCAGGGCTGATGGAAGGTCAGTGTTGGAATGGAATGTGGAGAATTGTATATAATTTGGGACTGTTGTGGGGGTAACTAATCATGCTACCCCTAAATGTGGTAACTGTAAAACATGCCACCAGTGCTTGCAGGAGAGACACCACCATCATGGTAAGAGATCTCGGAAGAACAAGCCTCCCCCCTTCCAGAGTTGAGTGAATAGAGCTGGGGGAGAGGGTTAAAAGGTTTGAGTCAGCCTGCTTCACACCTGCCAGGTATGAGCTATAAGACTAGCCCAGCCTGCACCTTTCCCCCTTTGTTTTAAGGACAGACCTAAAGCAGACTTCCTGAGGAGTCTTTTCTTTTGCTAGTCCAGCTGGTGGCTAAAGAGTTGAAATCACTGAGAGCTGAAATCACTGGTTTGGCTGAGTGCTAGACCTATTGCAGCTAATGAAGTGGCAGCAACCAACGGTGTGGTGTAGAGTGGCGGCAGGCGAGGGGCAGCCATCAGTGGTGTGGTGTGGAGTGGCGAGGGGCAGCCATCAGTGGTGTGGTGTGGAGTGGTGAGGGGCGGCCAGCAGCGCCGTGGCGTGGAGCGGCAGCGGACAAGGAGCGGCGACCAGCGGTGTGGCATGGAGCGGCAGCAGGCGAGGAGCAGCCATCAGCAGCGTGGCGTGGAGTGGCGGCAGGTGCCTAGCGGAGTGTCCAGAGGCGTGGAATGAGACAGCTGGTGGAGCGTGGCGGAGTTTCGTATAAGGTGCCCCCAATCTATTCCCCCACCCCCATTTCTACCCAGGTTGGGGGGGTGAAACCCTGCGGATGAATTTTGGGACTCTGGGTGGCACGGACCAGGGACAGAGACTTTTGGGGTGTCGGACTGTTTTGGACTTCAGGCAATTCTTGGCTGGGGTGGGGGCTTGGCTCATGTTTGGGGTTATGAACTGTTTGTGGTGTTTTTCCCAAGTTAATGCTGTATGACTTCTCTCTCTGTTTTATTAAATGTTTCTTTCCTACACTCAGACTCAGTGCTTGTGAGTGGGGAAGCATTGCCTCTCCGAGGCACCCAGGGGATTTCTCAGATTACTGGGTGGGGGCTTGAGCCGGTTCTATGTGAGATGGACCCCAAGATATTGAACCCAGCCCTGGTTACTGCCAGGCCTACCCGGCAGAAGGGTTACAGACATTTACCCTGTATCAATTGCACCCCAAGAGTCAGCTGACATTTGCCAGCCACAGGTGTTTGTTCCAATGTGGACATGCCCATGGAGGTCTCAGCCAGAGATTGATGCCCTATTGTCCTTGGCACTGTATCTATTATATATCTGAAAGAGTTTGTCTGTCTGTGAGCAAATGAGTTTGTCGGTCTGTGCGGCTGTTTGTTCAAGAACTCCTAAACAGTAAGAGCTAGGACCACCAAATTCAGTATGCAGCTTCCTCTTCCCGTAACTTAAAACAAAGTCAGGGTTTGGTTATGCAGGGCAGGGTTCTTTTTTCCTGAAGCTATCCTCTCCCCGCAAGTCCCTGGTGCAACCCAAGCAAGAGTCAGGACTCTTCAGGCCAAGTGCCTAGAAGAGAAGTACTGAGGGTGTTATGCGCCAGGGAGCAAAGGAAACATTTGCACCCTCCCCCTCCGCAGATGTGCAGCCGGGCCCTGAACCTGGCACATGGCTGAGCCCAATCGTGGGAGGAGCTTGTACTGCACCTTCCCCCCCATCCAATTTGGGGCCACATGCACTAACCCACCAGTGGAGATTGAGGAGGGTCGGGCCGAGGGCAGAGAGGCAGGGAGGAGGTTCCAGCTGGCAGCGGCGGGTGCAGTGGGAGCAGGTGAGCCGAGGGATGACAGGGGAAAGTGGAGGGGGACTAAATTGGTGCCCCCCTAGCGTGCGCCTGGGGGCAACTGCGCACCCCCCCTCCTCCCCCGCTATGCCACTGGTGCCTGGGTGTCCTCTCTGTCCTGTCTCAATTCCAAGCAAATTGGTTCTTTCAGATTTCCAGGCCTGGCTCAGGTAGTGTTTCTCAATGGGGCCTTCTCACTGGCTCCCTGCCCAGCCACTCTGCTTTTTGTCCCAAACAGACCTACACCTGGCCAGTCTGTAACACGTGACATTCACAACCTGTTCCACATGCAGCTCGTGCATTTGGTTCCTGGGGATTCCTCTTTGCATCTAGCTTCTCTCCAGTTCCATGCTGCCAGGAGGTTTCTGCTTCAGCTTCTTTGCTGCTTCTGACCAGTGGTATGGCAGCAGCTGCCACCTCTATACAAAAAACAACCATTTCCTGGATCAGGACCTCTTCCCCTTACCTAACCAGGAAGAAGCGGCTGTAGAGCAGGAGGGGTCCTCTTAGGATTTGTAGTCACCTGCTTTACTGGATTTATCGTATTAGAGATCTTACGGGATAAGGAAGGCACTTGAAGGAAAGACTGCATAAGAGCTGCTACAACAGGAGGTAGTCGTGCGATCATGCCTATGAATGATTGTAGGAAATGAAACAGTCTGTCCACAGAACCCGGTCCAGTGCAAAAAGCAAACAAACTGAAGAGACAGAAAAAACTCATTGTCTAATCTCTCTCTAATTTTAAGTGATCTGTGCAGTTACTTGTTTAACTTTGGCAATATGGCCAATCCCAAACTTCCAAAATTAGTACTTAAGGTCCCCAAAATCATGAAAAATAATACGTTTTGTGTTCTTTTTATTTGCCTTCTGATGTTTGTGGTTTAAGGTTTGTTTTCAAGGTTTCCTCTGCTATAAATTTACTTTAAAAATGAAAGCTGATCTCATGGAGCCTTTCAGACAAGCACCAATTATCACAAAACTCCCCATATAAAGGCAAAATGACTGGGTTTTGCCTTGCTTGAGGACTTATGCTGATAGTTAGCCACATGAAGCCTAGACACAAATAAACAGAATAGAACTAAATAACTTCCCTAAGCTATTGGACAAAAATAATCCTCTAAAAATGTGCAAATCAAAGGATTCACTAAACCATTCAATCGTAGTACATTTCAAAAGACCACAAAAAAGAGTACTTAAATGGGCATATATAGCTACAGTCCCTACAGACCCTGGGCCTTGCTCCTTCAATGAGTTATTCATGGACATATCCTTGCACGTGCAGGGATGTTTTAATAAACATCCAGACAGGGACAAGGTTCATTCATTATTATATAATCATAGCAAACATAATGCACCCAAAATATATAGTATAATGTAGTAGGATTTGATTTACTAATCTCTGTCTGTGTTCCCCCATATATAAGGCAGTTAATGAAACATCCAGCACATTATTTACTGTTGTCTGTATTATCTTGCGTTCCGGAAGGAAAGTTCAGTATTTATTAAATAAACAGTGAGTGCCAGAATTAGGTCAGGGCAGCAGCAAAAAAGCAAAGAGAATGCTGGGAATCATTAAGAAAAGGATAAGTCAGGAAACAGCATGTTGCCTTTATCTAAATCTGTGGTCTGCCCACATCTTGAATACTGGGTGCAGATGCGGTTTTGCTATGTCAAATAGATATATTGGAAAAGGTTAAAAAATAGCAACAATAATGATTAGGCTTATGGAATGGCTTCCATTTGAAGAGACATTATATAGACTGGGATTTTTCACCTTAGAAAAGAGATAACTAAGCACGGGTATGCTAGAGGTCTCTAAAACCATGATTGATATGAAGAAAGTAAATAATGTAATTTACTCCTTCTCAGAACACAAGCACAACAATGTTACTTCTAGTTTTTTCCATCCATGTGCAGAATAAATTTTATTATGCACACCAAGGCATATGTGGATGTGCACCACTAGTAGAAACACATGCTGCCAGCTGTAGGCGCTCTGCTAATCAGCTCGGCAGGACCTAAATCTCTCCTGGGCAGCTGCCCAAGCTTATAAGGAACACTGGTCACCAAATGTAATTAATAGGAAGCAGGTTTAAAGCAAATAAAAGGAAGTATTTTTTCCACACAACATAGTCAATCTGTGGAATTCCTTGCCAGAGGATCTTGTGAAGGTGAAGGCTATATAATAGGGTTCAAAGACTAAGTAGATAAATTCATGGAAGATAGCTCCATCAATTGCTGTTAGCCGGGATGGATGATGATGGTGTCACTAGCCTTTGTTTGCCAGAAGCTGGAACTGAGTGACAGATGGTTACCTGTGCTGTCAATTCCCTCTGAGGCACCTGACACTGGTCCCTGTCTGAAGACAGGATACTGGGCTAGATGGACCTTTGGTCTGACACAGTATGGCCGTTCTTCTGTTAAGGCTGATTCGTAGCCCAGAGCCATTGCCAATTAGTGAAACAGAATTAAGGTTAGTACATGTGTAACAAAGTGCTGGGAGATGGTGCTTAAGCCAACATTCTGATCACGATTAGCACTAATTACAAACCTTGGGGAAGGTCTAATAATTGGTCAGGGTGTGCCTGATTATCAGGTCAGACTGCAGTTAGGATGTTAATGATCTAATTAAAAAGGAGCATAGGAGGGATATGGAGGAGGAGGAGGAGGAGAAGGAGAAGAAAAATAATTCAAGGGGAGTTCTCAGAGTAGTGATACCTCAGTCCCTTCTCCCCCACCCCTCCTGGGAGAAAAGAACCACAAGCAGGAAAACAAGTGGAAGGGTCAAGTATCAGAGGGGTAGCCGTGTTAGTCTGAATCTGCAAAAGCGGCGAGGAGTCCTGTGGCACCTTATAGACTAACCGAAGTGTTGGAGCATAAGCTTTCATGGGCAAAGACCCGCTTCGTCAGATGCAAGTGGAAGGGTGTGACTCTAGTTATATATTGGTGGAGGGATTGAGTGACTTTAAAGTACATGCAGATGTTTATAAGTACAGTCTCAGAATGGCCTGTATGTTATAAAGAGACCGGAGCATTGGAAGACGTGTGTTGTAAGACAGTGGTATTAGGTTAGGGCTACAGTTTGTGACAGAAAAGAGAAAAGCAATAGGAGTAGGATCAATGGTGGACTAGGGCTGTGGTTATGAATACTAAACTACCTCAGCTAAGGGTAGCATTGGGGCAAGAGGCCCACAGCAACCGTTAGAATTCAGATCAGTGGATGGCTGTCAGTAGGTCCCACCTGCTATGTCTACACAGCAGTGTTATTTCAGAATAACATCAGTTATTCCGAAATAAGAAAACTTGCAGTGTAGACATGTTCTATTTCAAAATAATGTTGTGCTAGAGGACTTCTTAATCTGACTCCTGCAACCCTCATTTTATGAGGAGTAAGGGAAGTCAAAGGAAGAGTGTTCTTCCTTCAACTTCCTGCTGTGTAGACAGAGCCAAACACCAGATTAAGCTATTTTGACTTCAGCTTCACAATTGACATAGCTCAAGTTGCATAGCTTATTTGGATTTTTGCCCTGCTGTGTGCCCACCACATTAGAGTTAAGTAGGCGGGGGGACTAGGGAGCCTCATGCTAGCATTAGGAGTGGTATGAGTAGGCTGCCTTTGTCAAGGACTAGCAGGGGACCCAGTACTAGTATTGGAGCTGAGATTGGTAGGGAGCCACAGGCTATGGTTAGGATTTTGGCTGGCAGGGAGCTTCAGGGTAGGGAAAAGATCACAGCTAATATGCGGCCCTGGGCTAGTGTAAGTGTTGTAGACTGTCGCTGTCCCTGCAGTGGGGTGGCACTCATAATGGACTCTGGGCTAAGGTTAGGGTACAGTTGTGGCTGCCAGGTGTCCATTGAGCTTGGGTTAGAGTTGCAGCCAGCAGAGGTGTCCCAGGCCACAGCTAGGGTTATGACTTCTTCTGGAAGGGGACCCCAATCTAGGGTTAAAGTTGCAGCTGTTGCCAGCAGAGGTGCAGGGGCTAGGACTAGGCTTGCGGCCACCAGGGAGTCCCAGGCTCGGGTTACAGTTCTGACTGTGGTTGGCAGGGGGCACCAGGCTAGGCTTAAAAACTGTGGCAGGTGGCATGCCCCAGACTGGGTTTAAAGTGTGGCCTGCTGGGCACATTGGGCTAGGGTTAGTGTTTCAGGTAGAACAGGGCCATGGTGCAGGGCTAGTGTTTCATGTGGCAAGGGTCATTGTCTCTAGCTAGGGTTTTGTCTGGCAAGGGACCAGGGGCTAGGGTTAGGATAGTTTCTACCAGCAAGTTCCAGGACAAGGTTAGGGATAGGGTTCTGGCTCACGTTGGCCCTTAGGTTGGAAAGGACTCCAGCCATGGTAAGGATTTTGGTTGATGTGGTGCCCTGCCTAGACTAAGCACTGGCACCAGCGAGAGCCCCCATACTAGGGTTAGGGCTTTACCAGGCAGGCTCCCTTGAGTTATGGCTGCAGTCAGCAAATGGCCCTAGTATATGATTAGGTTGTGGCTGCAGGTGGCCCTGGGCTACAGCTAAGGTTTCTAGTGGCAGGGGTTCAGGAGCTAAGGATACAGTGGCAGCTAGCTGGACTCCTCAGACTAGCGTTAGAGTTGTAGCTGCATCTGACAGGGGGCTTTTAGCATGGGTTAGGGTTTTAGCCAGCAGGGGATATACCAAGCTGGGTTAGGATGGGGCTGGTGGGGTGCCCCAGGCTAAGCTAAGGACTGGGTATAGCAGGGTGCCTCAAGCTCAGGTAAGTGTTGCAGCCATCGCCTGGCTAGGGTTGATTTTGTGATTGGCAGGGGTGATAGGTTTGGGGCTGGCAGAGGGCCTCTAGGAGGACTAGGTTATGGTTAAGGTTGTAGCCGCTGTGGTACAATAGAATTAGATTGGTAGCCAGTAGCGGCCCAATGCTCTGGTAAGTGGTGCAGATGGCAGGGGGCCCCAGGCTGGGGGGAGACTTACATTGAGGCACTTAATGGTTACAGAAATAGGGGGAAAGGGTATGCTAATCAAAGAACCCTGGGGTTGGGTTTGCTGTTGATTGAATCCCAATGGGTAGGGTTAAGGTTGCAGCCAGTAGAGGTTTCTGGCCTAAAGTTAGGTTGTGCATTTTGGGTTCTTCTGCATGTTGTTGGCCCTGAGTTAGGTTTAGCTTTGATGCCAGTAGGCAACCCACACTAGGGTTTGGACTGGAGACCAGTTTTTCAAGCCTCTGTAGATCATAATTTACACATGCTCAGTAGATGGTTCTTGGAGTTTGGCAGATAGATTCTCCAACAACTAAAAAATATGTTTAAGATTTGGAGTCATACTGTTCCCATTAATGTTGGAAATTCTTTTATTAGCATATTCTTTCCTCCATTTCTGTAACTAAAATTATACTTACATTGTTCTGTTGCATTTATGTCATTGTACAGAGGTAAATGGTGTATTTTATTGTTCTTGGATTGCCTTCAAGACTCTTGAGAGGGGCAGAAGAGAGACCATGCCTTTTTATACAGAGAATGTTGATTCAACAGCAATGTTATCCTGCAAAGAGGTGGCGGAGGGAAGGGGAATGCTGGATAATGCTGAATTACATTTCACAGACATGAATTTTGCAGTTATTTCTATGAAACTTGCTGTAAGTAAAAGGTAGAACTCATAGAACTGCCAAACCAGCAATAGATAAAAAGGAGAAAGGCGAGTAAGTCCTTCTTTTAATTTTTACAAGATCTGGCAAAAAGTCTAAATCTAAGAAATTTGATTTCTATGGATAACTTCTCCTGGCCTTGTAGCTGAACTCTACTGGGGCATGTCTACACTAGGAAATTATTTCAAAATAACTTATTTCGAATTAATAACTCCCAAAATAACTATTTCAAAATAGCATGTCCACACTATGGGGAAGCCTCAAAGTTAGTTTGAAACAGGCTCCGTTAATGTGGATGTACTACCTTAGAGCTCCAGGAAGCATAGGGGGGTAATTAGTGTGAATGACTCTGGGGAGTAGTTATTTTAAAATAGCGGCACCATAGTGTCCACACTACCATTATTTTGAAATAACTATTTTGAAATTACCATTATTCTTCATGGAAAGCAGGACTTATTGTTTTGAAATAACCAGCCTTATATTCTAAAATAAGGGGCTTGGTAGTGTGGACGCGCTGCTCGTTATTTCGAAATAACTCCCTAGTGTAGACCAGGGCTTGGTGACATCATAACAACTAGCTCTTTGATAACTAAAATCAGTCGAATGTTGGTAATGGTCTTCCCTTTAGACCAGTGGGAAAATATTTGTATGTGTTATTCCTTGTTTTCGTCCAAGAAATAGTGATAGAACTACTTCTCACTACTCCTCCCTTGTGCCACCCATCCTCCATCAGCCATCCAAGGATTCCTATGCCTATAGGGGTAATTACAACCATCTGAATTTTTGATTTCTTGGATTTTTTTTTTTAATTCTTCGTATACATCCATTTCCCACTGCAGTGTTCTAACAGGTTGCAGACTCTGAACAATAGATTAGCTGTTCCCTCCAGTTAGGTTTCCAGAAAAAGGCTTTAGAGTTTAGCCATGTTTATCTTTTTTAATAGGCCAGTGAGCGGCCCCTTCATGACTCACGTGCAAAACAAAAGATTTCAATGGCTTGTTTATTCTTATGAACTTGATAGCATTGCATGGTTCCCCAGATAGGCAGATCAGAGGAACCTTGAAAAGACATAACATTACACATATTGAACTACAAACTATTATATTCACTGTAAGCAGTGGTCAAAGTCCAATGTGAACTGCTACAGACTTTTAAAATTAAGACCTAAAACTCTGGCCTTGCACTAATACTTTAATTCCTGCATTGTGCCTATCTATGCACTCTAACACTGTGTAGAATCTGGTGTTAGTACTCTTCCTTTTCGAGTGCAAACTAATAGTTCCTAACAGCCTCTCTTTTAACTATTTCGTCTTTAAGGTGCTAATAGACTATAGGTTGTTTTTTAAGTTTTTTCCTGTTACGGATTGGCTTGGCTATCCCTTTGAAACTTATCTACCCACTGTCTTCCCCCCCTCTTCCAATGTTTTTCTCCCTCCCTATCCCCTCCCTTATTTATTCTTCGTTCTGAACTTCCAGCACTCCAGACATGAAGAAGTGGGCTGTGCCCACGAAAGCTCATGATACCATTTACATGTTTTGTTAGCCTTTAAAGTGCTACTAAACTATTTGTTGTTTAAGTTTTTCTAAAATCACTTAGACTTGCCTCTGAATGTCCCCCTTGCTCTCTCCTGCTAATCCCAACTTCTGACAGGTAATCATTTGTGTGTGTGCTCCCTGAAAGTGAAGCAATGTTTTTTAGGCTGCAAGGGACCACAGTCCCAGAGTACTACTCAATTTTTAAAGGGGGCTATCAAGGTCCTGCTGTGAAGCTGCTGGGACCCATTTTGGAAGCTCAGAACTCAAAGTAAACAACCAAGATAAAAACTAGTTTAAAGTAATATTCCATCACAGAATGAAAACTCCAGTAAAACAAATGCACAGAGAAGGCCAGTAACATATTATGCAGGATAGAAGATAGAATATATGACTACTTGTCTAGGTGCTAAATAGTGTCTATGAAAGTAGCACAAGAACCTAAATTTCTTGATGTCATCTGAGGAACTGGAGGAAGAGAGAGAGAGGCAGAATAATCTTGGGGTGCATCTATACTGCACCATTTAAATATCTAAAACTGAAATTCAAGATTTTTAAAATTCTCTGACCATTCAATTTACCAAAATGGGCCATGAATTTGGTAGGGCCCTGCGTATATGTTGTGGTGAATCCTACAGTGTCTCTCTTTCCTTTTAGAAAAGCCTCCATTTTAGTTATGGGACACAGAGTGAGGTACCTGTCCAGTGGAAGAGAGGTTTATTTCTTTTCTACAAGATTAATGAAGTTCTGAAATATTTCTATGCACGTCTCTTATTGGGTGTTTCTTATGCAATTAACTAGATATGCAGGCTTTTCTCTCTCTCTCGCTCTCTTTGGTGTCACAGCAGCTGTATTGTATCACAAGTCATGAATGGCCTAAATGACCTAATACTAACTTAATTTCCCATCTCCCTCTTAATGCACATTTGTTCTCTGAGGTATATTTTCCAGTGTTTTGTTCAGTTCTGTTCAAATTAATCAAACAATGGGTTTTCCACTCTTTCCCCTGGGAGATTACTCCACAGCGTAATAGAGCTAAACATTAGGACCATTTTCATTATATTAAATCGTCTGATTTTTGTTGTTAATTTCATTCCATGGTTCCTAGTCATTATATATTTCTATCACTTTACATTTTTCTTCTACCTCTATGGTTTACTCCCTTGACAATATGATGACTGTAATACATGGAGGCACGCCTACAGACACCAAATTTAGCCATTACTTAGCAAGTCTTCAGATATTCAGGCTCTGAGTCAAATGTGAGAACTATATAAGAGGACTCCTATGTTCATAAAGAGGTCCTTTGACATTGATTAGACTCTCTGCAGGCACTATGGTACATCCACATCTATCTCATTGCAAGAGGTGAGGTTCCACTCTTTTAAACTTCTCCCCAAAACCAGTCCCTCAGCACTTTAATAATTCTTGTGGCTCTTCCATAAATTCCTCACAATTTGTTAATTTCTTTCTGGTACTACATTTCCTACAACTTAATGTCATACTGCAGGGTCAGTATGATGTTTTTTTCTTTGGAGTCTGGAATGTAAAAGAGAGACCCAGAAACTTCCATCTTAGTATACCCAGAAAGAGGTGCAAATCCTTTCCCAAACCACCACCACTCCCCAAACAAAACCAAAAAACCCTCAAAATGCACAAAAAAAACCCAACACATGCAGATCTATATTCATAATTTTATCCCAAACTGGGACAACTCTGCCACCCCTGTATTTTTTTTCCATCCATAGCCCTGGTATTCACCATGATCAAAGGCCCACAGCTTAGATATGTTTCCTAATGTAAACCAAATGGCATTTTGGTTAAATAATTTGATTACAGAGAAGAGATCCTGTTGTAGCACATCTCTGTAAAATGCAAAGCAGCTATACAAACATCCTTCTGTTCTGAGATCTAAATCATTACTTCAGTAGTATTTTAGTCGCTTGTGAATGAGATGAATGATATGTAAACAGAAAAGGCTCAGTTCATCTATGCTGAAACTTCATTGAAGTCAATAAGGTTACAAGAGAGATACAATCAGGCTATTAGGTAAAGAAGTTATTAGTATGCAGCACTTAGAGATGATGGATATTATGTGTACATAGTGAGTTTGCTATGCTAAAGCCACTTCATTTCCATTGCAGATTAGATAGTACGTAAAGAAATTTTCACTTGACAGCCTCTCAAAGATTGGTGATTGTCCAGTTTCAAAGTTATTGTTAAACAGGAAAACAGCAAAGTTGTTCCTCAACATTAAATGCTACATTTTGCAGCTCATATTTTCTGTTTCAAGATCCAAATAATTAATTTTCCTGAAAGGTAAAACAAAATGTAAA
This sequence comes from Pelodiscus sinensis, assembly GCF_049634645.1. Lineage (NCBI taxonomy): Eukaryota > Metazoa > Chordata > Testudines > Trionychidae > Pelodiscus > Pelodiscus sinensis. Next base: position 94,015,572 of record NC_134713.1, on the reverse strand, counting down.
GTAACTGAATGCTGTAAGGATGGAAGATAGTCCATTAAGCCAGTCACGAACTCGGAACAGCACCAAATAGACTGAGGGTATGTCTACACATCAAAGTTAATTCGAAATAACAGCCATTATTTCGAATTAACTTTCCTCACGTCTACACAGGCAAACCGCTATTTCGAGAGAGGGAGACCAGGGACTGTGTGCATGGGCCTTGCTTACCACAGATCACACAGCAACCTGTGCACATGCGAGCACATGCGGTGCCACCCCTGGACAGGTGGCTCTGGGTGCCTGCCACACAGGGGCCGTGGCCCGATAGCCACATGCAAGTGTGAAGAGACATGACATGCTCCTGATCCTGGGGCAGGACACAGGAGGACGCCCTCCTTTCACAAGCCCCCTCTACACAGAGGCAGGAGACATCTCCCCCCCACCTTGGCCACACTTCATATAGCACAGGGGCATGGGTGCAGTCTCGGGGCAGCTCCCACTCCCGGAGATAGCCAGACATTCCGAACATGGCCTGCGTGCAAGCACAGCGGCTCTGACAGTGCAGGGCATGGTCATCCTCACCTCGCAGAGGGGGGCTGGGCTTCACCCACTGTGTCCCCAGGGAGAACTAACCACTTCTCTTCTTTCTCCACAGCCGCACCAGCTGCGTGTTCAGGGAGCATCACCCCGCTTGGGACATCCTTCTGCAACGGAGGGCTCAGCAGGTCCACCCAAACACTGCAGGGGTACTGACAGCGGCACCTAGGGGCCCTGTGATCCTTGCACTGCACCTTGGATCACTGGGTGCAGGACGACCGGGAGTTCCGACGGGTGCTGCTTGCTGCCGGAGAAATGCGTCCAGACTGGCACGATCCTCCAGAATTAAACCCTATTTGCAAATAAGAGATCCTCCGGAATAGGGCTTTATTCCGGAGGATCGCGCCAGTCTGGATGCTTTTCTCTGGCTTATCTCCAAGCCGGAAAAAAGCGGCGGCCATGAAAATGCAAATGCCGCGGGGGATATTTAAATCCCCCGCGGATTTGCCTCTTCCAAAATGCTACATTTGCATGCCTATTCCGTAATAGGGGCCAATGTAGACGTAGCCCTTGGGTTCAGTAGCGGTGTAAAAACCCAGGCAGGTAATATTTCCATGGCCAGACTGTTTCCTGGCATCCCCGGTGTTAATGTACTAGCTCCTAAATTGTTTGCTTTTTATCCAGCATTAGTTGACATTGTGGTTATGACCCCTCATGGATACTTGATTGGGGTTGTTCAAAAACATCTTTATTGGGACTGCTGGCCCCAAGAGCTTGCTGCTCTGATGCTTTTCCCCAGCTGGTGATAAAATCTATGGTCTCAGCATGTCTCCAAACACCTGCTCAAGGCATGTTGTAAAGGCAGCTGGAACAATACTGCTAAAATGTTGATATATTGGAATCCAGGAGCAAAAGGTCTGATCCAGGCACCATTCCAAATTTTAAATGCAGGAAGGGCCATCCAGTTCACTTGACCCAAGGACAGTGGAGAAAATGCAAGGAAACACACATCTACAAAGCAATGGGGGGGGGGGGGCGGGTAAAGCAGTCAGAGAACTTCCAAAGTAGTGCATGGCAATACTGTAATGCACACAAATCAGACAGCACTAACTCAATTTGCATTGAGCGCCATGTATTACGGAATAGGCATGCAAATGTAGCACTTTGGAAGAGGCAAATCCGCGGGGGATTTAAATATCCCCCGCGGCATTTGCATTTTCATGGCCGCCGCTTTTTTCCGGCTTGGAGATAAGCCAGAGAAAAGCGTCCAGACTGGCGCGATCCTCTGGATTAAAGCCCTATTCCGGAGGAGCTCTTATTTGCAAATAGGGCTTTATTCCGGAGGATCGTGCCAGTCTGCACGCATTTCTCCGGCTTATCTCCAAGCCGGACAAAAGCAGCGGCCATGAAAATGCAAATGCCGCGGGGGATATTTAAATCCCCCGTGGATTTGCCTTTTCCAAAGTGCTACATTTGCATGCCTATTCCGTAATAGGCGGCCAGTGTAGACACAGCCATGGAGAGGGTGGACTCTGTTTTCCACCTCACCAACCTTCCCCGAAAGACAAGTAGCAAAAATCCTTCAGGGATGAACATGCGGAGATCAGTGAAGAGCCAGGCTCTCTCTGGAATTCAGGACTCTGCCGGTGGCTGTTTAGGAAGCAAGCCCAGTTCTCAGACAGAAACCCAGTCTAGGATTTAGGAGGCAGATACTGTCGAGGGAACTTCAGCAGGTAAGTATCTATCTTTACAATGTATTATCACACAATACGTCTGTGCTAGCTTCTGTCCCATGATAATAACCATTATGTCACGTGAACTACAGCCCTTGCCAGGCTCAAACCTCTGATTCCCTCCATCAGCCCACACTGTTCCCTTCATTAATTTACCTGCCTCCACTTGCAGGCAGGTCCCACTGGGTAATCTGCTTTTGTCTGATGCCAAAGCCCCAATCATGTTTACAAGCTGACACCATGGAAAGCACCTATTAATGTACCTATTTTCATCCTCTCTCCCTGCATCTGTCCTGTCCAGTGACTGTTACCCTGTATCCCAAAAGAAAAAAAGGTTCCTTTCTCAGATTGGTGGCAGGCAGCCTCGCACAGTTCCAGCCCCTCCCCTACCCTCTGGCAGTGTATTCAAATAATGAAAACATTCAGTTGGTAAGAAATTCAACAATTTATAGTAGTTACAGGAAAACAAGTTTAGAGCTCACTGTTTACGTGAGAGAGACAATTGGCAATGGATGTCCATAAAATATTAAGACTACAGGTCCTTGCTGAGGTGCATGTAAGGCAGTGGTTCCCTTACAGATATTTTTAACTTTAACTGGATCTATCAGCAAACCTACTAAGCTTCTTTATTTTATTGTCAAACCAGAATATGAAAAGCATTTATGTCCCCACTTGGCTAAATAACAGGCTTTCTTTTAAGTTCCTGCAAGGAGGTTTAACAGGAAGATGCAAATCAAGCCACGAATCTCTGGCTGCAGGGCTGTGGCAGTCACTAGAGCTGAAGCCGGCTGTTCATGGTGGCCCCCAACAGGGGCTGGGATTTTGGTGGCCCAGAAACATTTTATTTACATATTCATTATTTGCATAATGACATGCAAATATGTAAATAAAATGTTGCTGGTCCCCCTAAAAAGGGTTGGGAACCACTGTAAGGCAATGGCATTCGTACAGGAACAGAAGTTTACCTTAGGGACAGCATACTCATGTATGTTGCTCATAATGGCTTTTTGACAGGCTTACAGGCAGTCCCCGAGTTACGCGGATCCGACTTATGTCGGATCTGCAGTTACGAACGGGGATTTCTCGCCCCGGAGAACTAGAGCAGCGGGACGCCTGGTCCCGCCGCCCGCCTTCTCTGGGGCGAGAAAAGCTGCTCCCCGTCTCCTCTGCAGACCAGAGAGATGGGAGCAAAGCGGCGGGGCACCGGGGGCCAGACCCGCGGCCGCTTCCAGATCAGCTGGAAGCGGCGCGGGTCCCGCCGGGTGCTCCGCCGCTTTGTTCAGCGTCTCCCTGGTCTACAGACCAGGGAGACGCTGAGCAAAGCCGCGGAGGACCCGGGCCGGACCACGGCGCTGATCTGGAAGCGCCACGGTTCGGCCCGGGTCCTCCGCAGCTTTGCTCCATGTCTCCCTGGTCTGCTGGGGGGGGGGACGCAGCTAGTGCCCCCCCAGCAGACCAGGGAGACATGGAGCAAAGCCGGGGGCCAGTGGTAGAGCAGGTGGGGCGCTGCTAGTTGGTCCCGCAGCACCGCTCCTTGGCGCTACTGGACCAACCAGGCAGCACCCCAGCTGCTCTGCCCCAGGCGTCCTGATTCAGCTACTGATCAGTTTCAGCAGTGGCTGAATCAGGATGCCTGGGGCAGAGCAGCTGGGGTGCTGCTGGGTTGGTCCAGTAGCTCCGAGGAGCGGCCGCGCTACTGGACCAAGCAGCAGCACCCTAGCTGCTCTGCCCCAGGCGTCCCAAAGTCAGCCGCTGCTGAAACTGACCAGCGGCTGACTACAGGAAGCCCAAGGCAGAGTTGCTCTGCCCTGGGCTTCCTGGAATCAGCTGCTGATCAGTTTCAGCAGCAGCTGACTTGGGGACGCCTGGTGTTCTTACCTTGAATCTGTATGTAAGTGGAACTGGTGTCCAGATTCAGCGGCTGTTGAAACTGATCAGTTTCAGCAGTGGCTGATGCCAGTTCCGACTTACATACAGATTCAACTTAAGAACAAACCTACAGTCCCTATCTTGTACGTAACCCGGGGACTGCCTGTACATAGAAAAGGCTGGGAAACGTTAAGGCTTCCAGCAGTGTAGAACCTAGTATATTTTTTCTCTATGCTATCAGCATGTCTGCTGGGGGGAAAAAAGCACAATCTAAGACTGAAAAGTTGCTCAGGTTTGATCCAGACCCTTCAGTATAACTCACAATTCCCTTCCATTTCTGCAGAACTTCTGGGGAGAATCATAGAACATTAAAGTTGAAACAGAACTAATCAATCCCACCAATTCCAACTAAATCAATTCAGCCAGGGCTTTGTCAAGCCCAGACTTAAAAACCTCTAGGGATGGAGATTCCACCACCTTCCTAGGTAATCCATTCCAGTGTTTCACCACTCTTCTAGTGAAATAATTTTTCCTAATATCCAACCCCCACAGTAACTTGGGACCATTGCTCCTTGTTCTTTCATTTGCCACCACTAAGAATAGCCTGCCTACAATAGTTTAAACAGTTTCTTCCTTCTGTCTAAGTGGCCTTAACCAGGGTAGCAGAGGATAAACCGGGCCTCTCAGCTAAGCCAGGCAATTTCTACACCATTAATATGTCCATAGTAGACCTCGGGACACTATTTCCTTTATTCATGAAAGAAAATAGAGCTGGATTCCTAATATGCCTTGCATCCTGGACTTTTCTAGATCACTCTGCATTTGTATTTGTAAACACACTATCGTGGTCAAATACACTGAGGAGCAGTGAGAGGAACAAACAATAAACACACGGGTCCCATCAATAGTGTTTTGGAACTCCGTGTGTGACTAGCTATCAATAATCTCCTGATCATTATCAAGCTTTTATAATGTGGTGTTGTGGATCTGAACTTTGCAACTGGCCTCTCACTCTACAATGAATTATTTTATATATTTGTGATTTCTGGTAAATGAATAGCATTATTAGATGGACATGCATTTTAGTGGATTTTTTTTAACCTTAACTTAGAAATTGTCCACATGGGTAAAGGCTTCAGTAGTGCTGAGTGTCATTGCTAAGAGTAGTTGTCTTCTTGTTTAGTGAACATCTCTAATAATCTGCATGTAGGAACCCCAGAGACAAAGGAATAATTTTAGAAAGAGTTTACAGAAGTATCAGGACGTGAAGTGAGTGTGAAAAGACAGAACTCACCTGAGAAGTTATGAATTAGTTCTGATTCCATGGTGATCACAACAGAAGAACTAAATTAAGGTAAGTACCCACTTATCTTAACACTTTAGACATCGCTTGAACTTGAAACAAAGGGTTGAAACAAATAGTTAATTTATTTTCATCAGTTTTTCTATTGGCCAATCCCTGTACTTCTGAGTTTGGGTTTGACTAGGTCGAGTTAGTTTTGGAAAGTAAACTGTTCTACTGAAATTTCCAGCCCAGTTCTGGAAACCAAGGAGGTTCTAACACTGGAGATAAACTTCAACTAAATACCCTTACCATTTTTATAGATAGAAAAGATGAGGGAATTTGCCTGGGACCCTGGGTTGCAACCACAATAGCCTCTGTGTTCCACCCTGACTGGCAGCAGGAGATGCATCTCCACATGTTGCTGTCCCTCTCCCCCCTTACCCCAGAAACTCTGTCTGTGTTCTTTCCTTGCCTGCAAGTTCTACTCCTGCATCTCCTATTGGCTGTGAATCGTAGCCAATGGGAGCTGTGGGGGACAGTGACTATGGCTGGGTGCAGGCCTAAGCAGCATATAGAGCCACTGGCCCCTCCTCTCTCTGGGGCCTGCACTACTGAAAGAGAGCTGCCCACCTCCCCACACCACAAATCTGTGCCCCAGCCCTGAGCCCCTTCCTGCACCCTAACTTCCAGACCCTGCACCCCACCTCCTGCTTTTTGCATGCGAGCTACTACTGCCCAGAGCCCACACCCCCAGTTGGAGCCTTCACCCCCTCATACACTCAACCCCATACACTCAACCCACGGTCTAAACCCCTAATTTTTGGCCCCACCCGGAGCCTAAGGGGCCCCACAAAATCTAATAGTCCCAGGATCCCAGAAGAGTTAATCCGGACCTCCTAGTGGGACTTTGGGTGGTGCATTTCTTAGGGATTATAGCACTTCTCAGGAAAATTAAGAAATAAAGTATTTACTAATCCCCAGAAATCCATCTCCTCTACTTCTTATTGCTTAAACAAAAGTCTCGTTTATACCAAAAGCTTAGGTTGCTCAAGGGTGTGAAAAACTCACACCCCGACAGACATAGTTAAAATGGCATAAACCCTGATGAAGGTATTATTAGGCCAACAGAAGAACAGAAGAACAGCCATACTGTGTCAGACAAAGATTCTATCTAGTCCAGTATCCTGTCTTCTGATGGTGGCCAATGCCAGTTGCTCCAAAAGGAATTAATAGAACAAGTAATCCACCCCTGTCACCCATTCTCACCTTCTGGCAAACAAAGGCCAGGGACACCATTCTTGTCCACCCTGGCTAAAAGCCATTGATAGACTTATCCTCCATGAATATATCTATTCTTTTTTGAACGGTGCTACAGTCTTGGGCTTCATAACATCCTCTGGCAAAGAGTTCCATGGGTTTACTATGTGTTGTGTGAAAAAATACTTCCTTTTGTTTGGTTTAAACCTGCTGACTATTAATTTCATTTGGTAACCCCTAGTTCTTGTGGTGAGGAGTAAGTAACACTTCCATATTTATTTTCACCAAGTCATGATTTTATAGACCTCTATCATGTCCCTCTTACTTTTTGACTTGGAAAAGAAACAACTAAGTCTTTTTAATCTCTCCTTATATGGAAAGTGTTCCATTTTGTTGCCCTTTTCTGAATCTTTTCCTATTCCATTATCTTTTTTTTTGAGACAGGGGGACCACATCTGTACACAGTATTCAAGTTATGAATGTACCATGGATTTATAGCTGCAATATATTTTCTGTCTTACTCTCTGTCCCTTTCTTAATGATTCCAAACATTCTGTTTGCTTTTTTGACTGCTGCTGCCTGCTGAGCAGATATTGTATAAAGAACTATCCACAGTGACTCCAAGATCGCCTTCTGGAGTGGAAACAACCAATTTAGCCCCCATCATTTTATATGTATAGCTGGGATTATGCTTTCCAATGAATATTACATTGCATTTATCAACTTTGAATTTAATATGCCATTTTGTTGTCCAGCCACCAAGTTTGGTGAGATCCCTTTTTAATGCTTCACAGTCTGCGTTGGACTTATCTGTCATGAGCAATGTTGTGTCATCTGAATATTTTGCCACCTCCCTGTTGGCCTCCTTTCTCCATAAGTCATTTATGAATATGTTGAATAGGATTGGTCTCAGTATAGACTCTGGAGGAAGACCACTAGTTACCTGTCTCCATTCTGAAAACTAACCATTTATTCTTACACTGCTTTTTTTCTTTTAACAAGTTGCTGATCCATGAAAGGACCTCCCTAATTATCCCATGACAGCCTAAGAATTATTCCGTCAACCTAGCTCTGCTTCTTAGTGAGGTAGATTTACTACAGTGATGGGAACCCCTCCCCTCCCTCGTTACTGTAATAAGTGTCTATACGACCCCTTTATAGCAGCATAGCTACAACTGTGCTGCTGAAGCACCTGTAGTATCAATATACCTACAGCCTTCAGAAATCAACTTGAAATGCAGCAGTCCATCAGAGATGTGATCATTTTCTGCCTGTCTCAAACTCATCTAAAACATGACAGTCCTACATATACTACATATCCACAGAACAGCTATATCTATTTGTGAAAGCTGTTTTCAGAGAACTACTCCTTGAAATCCATGAGTCCTTTTGACTTTACTGAGTCTTGGATCAGTCTTTATGTGTACTCTCTGGAGAAGAGCACATTTAAGATGGGATTTTTAGAAATATTCAGCATTCACCCACATCTGATAACATTAAAATCAGTGGTGGCAGAGTTAGGCCCACACTGAGCCCTTTTGAAAAAGTCACCCTTAATCTCATTTTCGCATTGAACAGATGACCACCATATTATTTCCTTTCGGAAAACTGAAATTTCCCACACAGTTATTCAATCTGAGAAATAATATTAAGAGACTTTCCCAACTAAATCAGTTGGGATGGCTGGGCCTTTGTTTTGGTTTTAGGCTAGTTACTTGCTTTCTCTTTTCTCTGTAAAAAAAAGAGTCACGGGGGGGGGGGGGGGGGGAGAACATACATCTCTTGATACCCTGATAAACCTGCAGAGAATGAAAAGTTCAGGCTTAAATGGGGCTTTTGAGTGAACACCATGTGGATATCTTCTGATTCCTTCATTTAATGAGCTCATTTTTCAGTGACTTTTCTTATCAGATATTCCTGGAGGGCCCTCAACATTCCTTAAATTTTTGGCCTTTTGTTTTCTTCTGCCTCATAGTCCAATCTTTCATTGAGATGCTAAATTGACTGACAGATTTTAATTAGTTGAAGTTTGTTGCTAAGGAAACATGTTTATTTAAACCAAATTAGGGGAGGCTACTTTAAAATCCAAATGCACCCTAAATGGCAGCTTTATGTTTGGGAGAAGGTACCAGTTTCATCCCTGAGTCATTAATGCAGTTCAGAAAAGTTATATTGGAAAGAAACTTACAATAACATTCATTTCTTGCTTCTCAGCATAGTCCTAGTTCTGCCAGTCTGCCATGCTAATTAAATCTTTTTCACAAGCTTTCGGTAAACTGTTGGCATGAGTTTGCAGGCACTTTAATTTAAACTCTGGTGTGTTGTTATAGGAATACCTGTGTTTTTAGTATGTTTATTTTGGCATTTTGCATTCTGAGCACTAGCAACAATAATAATAACACTTGGTTTTACTTCTAGAGTAGTTCAGTGTTTTACTTGCATGGGGCCCAGTCCTGTCAAGTGCTTGTTTCCTTTCAGCCCCCACTGGCTTGATGGGATGGAGAAGATATAGCATCTCACAAGAGGCTCTCAGCATCACAAAGAAACAGGCTGAAAATTAACAACAATGGCTTCATGCAGTAGTTTGGCGTAAGAACATAAGAACGGCCATACTGGGTCAGACCAAAGGTCCATCTAGCCCAGTATCCTGCCTTCTGACAGTAGCCAATGCCAGATGCCCCAGAGGGAGTGAACAGAACAGGGAATCTTCAGATGATCCCTCCCCTGTCACTCACTTCCAGCTTCTGACAAACAGGCTAGGGACACCATTCCTACCCACCCTAGAATCATAGAATCCTAGGGTTGGAAGAGACCTCAGGAGGTCATCAAGTCTACCCCCCTGCCCAAAGTAGGACCAACCCCAACTAAATCATCCCTTTTTTACACTTTTTTTTTAAATATCAGTTGAACCACAGACTGTACAAAGGAATAAGAGTCCAAAATAACATTGGAATGGTCTGAGTGTCAGACAGCAGCTAAAGACTAGTGTTGATAGCAGATGACAGAACTGCTTTCTTTTCAAATGAAGAAAATAAGAGGAGTTCAATTTTGATCAGCACACATTCCAGATCAATGAATCTTTCCTTTTGGGCAGGATTTGCCAAGGTTGTGCAGGGGAAAATTTACAGTGGGAGAAGAGAGGCAGTTTTATTTTTAGGAGACAACCATCCACAGGTAGTTTAATGTTTCTACACATGCAGAATCTTTTCTTATGCAGAATGAACTCTTCCATCTCCTCCCCACCTCATTTGCACGTATCAGACATTAGATACCGAAGAGGTAATAGCTGGCTAGTAGCTATTGATGAGCCTACCTTCCATGAATGTATCTAGTTATTTTTTGAACCTTGTTGAAGTCCTGGTCTTCACAATATCCTTGTAATGTCCTTGTCCTCAGTTCAGCAAGGAACGTTATCACGTGCATAACTTTATGCACATGAGTAATCCCAGGGAAGTCAGTGGACACAAGTGGTCGATCCTTAAAGCCATTAGCACAGCCATGGAGTGTAGGAAATTTTGTTGTAGCAATAATGGAAGGGTTACTACATTCACTTTCTACCTGTGTGTTTCAGCATCTCTAAGCACTTCAGAAATATTAACTAATCAGTTCTCATTTAAACCCTTTTCGTTATATAACTACTTAGGGTAGCCACGTCTACAACACATCTTTTAAAATTCTCTCTCCATTTGTTACTAAAGCTCATGTTGTTTGACCACAACATCCTCATCTGATATAAAATAAAAGCTCACACCAGTAAAACACTTGGGCACTTTGGTGAGACTAGTCATGTGTTTAATGTTATACAGATGCTTAAATGATTTGCTGAATTGGCGACATTTCCTCTCACTGATTTCAATAGGGCTATTTGTGTGACTAAGGACAACCTCTGAGAGCACAGCTTGAGAGAATCAGATGCCAAAAGGTTAAAAGATCTAAATATGTCACAGGTTTACACTCTTTATTCAGCAAAACTAATTCAGGATGGCAGCCATATTTCATGATTTCTACAGAACCTTGCACCTGTGATATGTCACATATTCTACTTGTTTTCCTTCCTGTTTTCTTTGTTAATTTACAATATGAACCAGATTCAGAGCTGAATCTCCATTGGAGCAGTTTACACAGACAGTGGTAAGGTTCAGCCCAGGCTGTCATTAGGAGGGCACACCACCCAACTAACTCCACCCCTTCCTTTGACTTCCTGCTGTGTAGACAGCTCTAAAAGCCGAATTATGCTTTTACTACTTCAGCTACACAATTGACATAGCTGAAGTTGTGTATCTTAACTCAACTTTATCCTGTACTGTTGACACACCCACAGAGTCATTTTGTTTTGTGTTTGTACAGCACCTAGCAGAAAGGTCTCTGATCCATGACTGAGGATTTTAGGTGTACCAATGTACAAATAATTAACAATAGTATTTCAGCAAAGTATAAGTGCTTTCCTGAATCAGGGCTTTCTTTATGTACCTGTCGTAATCCTTTCAGTACATTTCCTAGTCTATTATCCATGAATAGTTTAAATGTTCATTTGTCAGCAGCTCTTTATGGTATGCTGTGAGAAAGGGAGAATCGAAGTAGGGAGTACATGTCCCACTTCTGCATATCCTGTCAGTTTTTTTTCTTCTTCCCAAAGGAAACTTTAGTGGAAAATATATTTTCTTCTCCCCACTTATTTTTGTGAAATCTTTTTCATTTAGCTTTTTCTTTGTTTTTAATTCAGGATATCAAGAGAAACAAATTTAGCTTCTTTATTTAATTACATGGTATAAAAACATGCCTGTTATAGCTCCAGGTACACGTATAATTTAATTTGTTCTAAAATAAATATACAACAAATTTTTGTTTTGAATCTAAGCCATCATTAAACCCCACTATTCCTGCCTTAACCATCTTGTACTAATTCAACTAACCACCTCAGAAAAAGTCTAGAATAAAAACAAATTCTTCAACATACCCTGAAGATCAACAGACTCAGGCTGTGTTGAATCAAATTTAGGAATCAGTTTTCAGCATTGGAGACTCCTGATTTAAACAGTCCTCTGCTATTTAAACTACTGTTAGCTTAATCATCTCAGTTGCCATAGTTTACAAGAAGAGAAAGGTGATCTCTAAACTACCTTAGTTCAGCCAGGGAGAAGAACACCTAAGTACAGATTGGACCTTCCTGGTCCAGCACTCTTAGGACCAGACTGATCCTGGATGAGGGATTTTGTTGGACCAGGGGATATAATTTCTGGCCCCCCTGATGCTACCCCTCCCCTGCCTTGACTCTCCGTAGGCAGATCAGCTGAGTTGCACACCAGGCTCCCAGTCCCGATGGGAAGTCCAGCTGTAGTGTGCAGGACTCCCTCTGTTGCCGCTGCATCCTGACAGGCCTCCCCTCCTACTCCCCCTCCCTCCCCCCCCCCCCCCCCCCCCCCCGTAGCGTGCCAGGACTCTTTCATCCTAGACATTTGTTCTCACTCAAGTTTACCCATCTTATTATTTAGACTTCCAGCATTTGTGTATAAACACTTTAAAAATTTGTCACTATTTATCTGTCTGCCATTTCTTGATGTGTTAGACTCTTTTTCATTTGATTATGTCTCATCTGATGTGATCCAGCCTCTCCTCCTGACTAGAACATAGAGCATCTCTATTCATAGAACCTCCCCTTATAGATTTCTGTGACTGATCCATGTGCTCCTCTGCACCTGTCGGCTTTCCCCTTAGTGAAAAGGATTCAATTTTACAGATTTGCCTGAGTGCCAGTTAGATTTTAATGCTGAAATATAGCAAAGTAGATTTGCCAATTGGATAAGTATTACAGCCAATATAAGAATGGAATCTAATAGTATAACCAGAGAGGTTATTACAGAGGGAGTCACCAACTATCAATCTTCACCCCAAACCCCAATTTACATCCAATATTTATAATGGTGTTAAATATATAAAAGGGAGTTTCTAATTTATAAGTGGGGGCACATTAAGAGGCTTGCTCTGTGAAAGGGGTCAACACAAAGATTGAGAACTACTGGTCTCACCCCTTTTTATTGAGTCTAGGGAGTGCTGGCTTACTAATTTAACACTAGGTTCTTCTCAAATGAACTTGAACTTGAACAATATTTTTAAAATCAGGACATTTGATTATGCTTAACCAAGCAACAATGTATGAATTCGCCCAGAACCACACTAATATACAGTCAACAGTGTACTAATCAAGGAGACACAAAACCAATATTGTAACTATATAGCCATTTTGTGGAGTGTATTTCATAATTTGTCCCGTGTACAGGCAGTCCCCGGGTTACATACAAGATAGGGACTGTAGGTTTGTTCTTAAGTTGAATTTGTATGTAAGTCGGAACTGGTACATATTGTAGGGGAATCTCTGGCCAAACATTTCTCCAGAGCTCAGTTTTATTCTCCCACACCTCACTTCCCTCAGTCCTTTATTCTCAAGCTGAGGTGTCTGCTGAGAAAAGCCGCTCCGCGTCTCCCTGGTCTGCTGGGGGGAAGCAGCTAGTGCGGGGTTGCCTCACCCCATTTGTAAGTAGGGATCTGATGTAAGTCGGATCCATGTAACCCGGGGACTGCCTGTATTAGGTTTCCCAACTTTTAAGCAATTTCTTTGAATATTCCAAAATTGTAAATGGGTTTGGTGGTTATATCTTTTAACATTCCTTCTTCCTTCTAGTGCCATTCAGTTCTTATTCGTGGGTGCAACAATTGAGTCCAAAGACAACAACAAAAGCCCTTATGGTCTTCTAAATCAGGTGGACATAATCCACACATTTTTTTATTATAGCTAACACTTTTTATTTCACATCTTTTAAGATTTCTCATAGGTTGTGGCACATTACATTAGAGGATCAAAAAATTATTTACACATAAAGAAATGATTCACAAGGTAGACAAATGTACAATTTCAAAGCTGGGATGGAAGACGTTGTAAAAACAGGTTGGACCTCCCTGGTCTGTCCACCTCAGGATCTGATTCATCCTGAACCACAGAGTCTGAGGGACCGGGGAGAGCAACACTGGCCCTCTCCTGCCGGGGTCCAGGCACCTCCCAGCCACTGGGCTCCTCTGATAGCTGATGACCCCCTGTCAGCCGACAGTCAGGGCAGTGAGTCCCTTATGACCGGCTGAAGTTCTTTTAAATTGTGCTTGGTTCTGTTACAGCAACTGAAGGAGTCAGGTTAAAGCTTAAACAGTTACTATTTTATTGTTACAGGGTAAACTTAGTTGTTAAATGCTACTACTGTGTTACAGATAACACAGCCACTACAAAGGACAGGACAGAAATTACACTAATAAGTCACTTACAGGTACCATGAAACCCTTTTGGTTCTCTGAGCTCTTATTAAATGCATGCAAAATAGACACATTGCAGGTATATATTCTCACCCCTGCGTTCCAGACTTGGCATGGCCAGCGTCTTTCTCTCAATCCCTCGGGAAGAAGTAGGGCGAGGTTGGGCGTCCCACAGACCTCGGGAGACAATCAATACCTGCCAGCAGGTATAGATGATTGGAGCTCAAATAGGGTGGGCTGCTGAACCTCTTTTTATACCCCTTGGGTCATGTAGGCTTCTTCCTGGTTTCAAGTGGCCAATTAGGAAAAATGGCTTTGAATGCCAAGTTTCCCACGAAGGGTGCAAAGCATAATTTACACCTGGGAAAATGCAGACAATGGGCACCTCTGGTATGTGATGGGCGAAGATTCCTCTCCTGGGACAGTGCAGGCGTGTCAATTACTGGTACTAGCCATCAGGGCGACGGGAGGCCCCGGGTCGTCAGCTAGCCCATTTACTGTCTGGTTTCTGTTTATGGTAGAGCCAGGGACAGCACACCAGTGTTCCCAGGGCATCAAAGGCTGACTGCCTTTCTCTTGCTCTCTGGGGGGGGGGGGGGGGGGGGGGGAACAAGATGGGGCTCGTGGAAAAACAAGATGGGGTTTTTGTGTCTGGCTACACCCCCCATTCTCAATCTCTACTCCCGACCACGGGCTCTGCCGCTACCAGCCTGGCAGGGCTACCAGCCATTGGCCTCTGTGCCTCCAGGCTGGTTGGGCTGCTATTCCCACTGATGCTGGTCCAGGCTGGATCCTAACCCTGGTAGGGCTCCCTGACACCATCTCCCTTTTTGCCTGGCCAGTTAGGCTGTTGCTACTGGGCCGGCAGGGCTCCCAGCCCCGAGCCCTCCTGCCACTGGACTCCCAGTTGCCGGGGATATCTGGTCCAGAAATGTATGAGCGGTTTAGAGAGGTTCAACCTGTAATAATATAATAACTGACAGGACGTGCTGCTGTCAGTGCATTTAATTTAAGTATATATTTAGGCTTCTGGAGGTGTCAGGAAATATGGCCTCTGGAATTTTCAGCTTTTTGGCTCATCAGCAAGTTATTCCTAATTGGTTTAAATTTACATTTTCTCCCTTTCCTCTGATTCTTACTTAACATATAGGAGGCAATATGGCAATTTGCACTGGAAAGAGAACAGTTACTCTTGTTGGTTGCCTCAAAACAGTTCTCCTTAGGTAGTCAAAGGGCTGGTCTACAACAGAAGTGCTAAATTGAGGCAGCTGAGCCCCTCTTGCACAGGTGTCGACTCCCTATGCCAATGGGAGAGAGCTCTCCTGCGAGCAGAACAAATTCACCCTCTGCAGGAGGCCGTAGCTACACAAGTAGTAGAAGCTCTGTAGATAGATGCAGATGTAGATCTATATAGATAGATGTCTAGTGGAATTTTCAAAAGTGACTAGGATTTTCAAAAACTCCCATGGGATTTATGAATTGAAAATGTCTCTCTTTAGGCACCTGAAATGGGATTTAGGCAGTGCATAAATCTCTGCCCAGGGTGAATTTCCCTGAGAACAAATATGGTAATAAGAGTGACTCTGAACCTCAATATGAACCTCAATTAGTTGCTTCCTTGGCTCCAGAAGTCACCTAAAGTTTTCATTTACCTAACAGCTATGATTTTCCACTTTCATGTTTGTAGTGAGTTTGGGAATAGAACCGTTGACCTATTGTTCACCATAACACCGTGAACCTCCAGCATTTGGTAAAGAGTTCAGCAAGAGCAACTTGCTCATGGGGAGGAGGGAGATAAGCTTATGCAGCACCTTTAATCTTTTGTTGTGATTGGCTGAAAATAAGTTCTTAACTGGTAAACAATAATGTCCTCAATTAGTCATTACTGCAGTTAAAAACCAATCTCTAAGAGTACTCATGATACTTTGCAGTAGAAGGGGCATTAACTGCTAGCAGTGATAGGTTTAACCTGGATTACTGCTCCATGAAAGCTCATTAACAAGATGTATTAAAAAAGAGTTCTGTTTCCTCCTGCTTATTTACATATGTACTGTACATAGGTCTTAACTCACCCAAATCCTCCTTGTGGTCACATGGATTTTCAAAGAATGGAAATCTTGGGAACACACGCTCAGAATCTCATGAAGGACTGACTTTAATGTCATTAGGGGAGATTTTACTTTCACATGAGAAAAGGGGGGAGAATGTCTCTCAGGGAACATTGACCTTTGTTCAGAAAACTGCTTTGCTAGCTATATGTTTTTAAGTTGTCCCATGATAGACGGACCGATGCTAATGTTATGACATTTTATGGCCTGTCTTCCACTGCAGGTCAACCATTATCTAAAACACAAATATATAAATAGACTCAAACATAATTTGAAATAAATAAAATGTTCCTATAAAGACTGTACCTTGTGGATAATAGCTTCACACACAGAGACTGAATTCTTCAAAAGTTTCCAGACTACAGGACAGATTTTGCCATAACTTATTCATGTCAATTAATACCTTTCTCTGCAAGTGGTCTGGTTTCAGTGGGCCTTCTGGAGGAGTAAAGTATTACTTAATGTGAGGAAGGCTGGCAGTCTGGTCCTAAGCAGCTTGATATTCTCAGGTGTTTAGTTTTCTCGGGGGATCTGTAGGGTTTGAGGGCCAGCTCCACACTTTTCTCAGCAAGGATAACATGCCTGTCTCCTAGAAAAGCATTTCAGGAAAATGAACTCAGTTAAGCCTACTTTAATTCTGCCATGCATTACAATAAAGGTCTATCCAAAATGAGTGATCAGTCAGAATAGATTGTGTAAATCCTTATATTATGATGTTTCCTTTTCTACTTTATATATATTTTTGAGCAGTAAAACAGTTAACACATTTCCATGTAAATTCTCATCCTTGGCATCAGTATTATAACTATTGCAACAAATGGGGAGTTACTGTTCCAGATTTTCTACATACAAAGACAACCACGTCTACATTAATTAATCACTTTATATGATGAAGGTTTTCTTTGTCATCATAGCAACTGAAGTTTGCAAAACTGGTAGAAAATAGAGAAAAGTTTTCATTTAAATACCTTAGGAGATGCATGTGCTCTTTTTGCAATTAAGTTGGCTAGGCACGAACATGAAACATGGTCTTTCTTCAGAAAGGAGTCTGAAAAAATATATCTGAAGTATCAGACACATGTGCTGTATAGTTTTCATAACTTACACAAATCAAGCCCAGTTTTTACTGAATTTCCAAAAAGTACTCATTTTCATTTAGGGATGTTGCCATGCCAGCTTATTACATCCTACTCCTTGTTGTTGTTGTTTTAAATTGTGTTATGTTGGTTGGTTGATTTCACTGATTGATTGGTCTATTTATATATAATAGGGAAGTAATTTTCTTTAAAAAAAACCTCATTTAATAATGGATGAGCCATTTTTGTTTGCATTTTTCAAATCAATTCACCTTCTGTCCGACTGTCGGCAGAGAAAATTTCAGCCTGACAGGGAAGGTTTTTAAAAAGGTGTTAGGTGACTGAAAAGAAGGAGGTATCTTGGAAATATTTATGTAACTTTAACTATATAGCTGACACTGGTGCTCCAACTTGACTAGCTGGGCTAAGGATGTTTGGGTTTCCCTTTAGCTTTCCATTCCACCAGCTCCTCATTAATGGCTTGATTTTTACAGTGGCTGAACATCCACAATTCCCACTCACAAAAACAGTTAGGAAATTTTCTTCCTCTTAGTCACTGATGCTTAAAATAACTAGTCACCCATTGACGCAACATAGAATGGTATGCTACATAGGACTAGGGCTAGTCTTTTAGGGTATGTCTACACTACCACCCTAGTTCGAACTAGGGTGGTAATGTAGGCATACCGCACTTGCAAATGAAGCCCGGGATTTGAATTTCCCGGGCTTCATTTGCATAAGACGGCCGGCGCCATTTTTAAATGCCGGCTTGTTCGAACCCCGTGTCGCGCGGCTACACGCGGCACGGGCTAGATAGTTCGAACTAGCAAGCCATTCCGCACTATCTGTACGCCTCGTGGAACGAGGTGTACAGATAGTGCGGAATGGCTTGCTAGTTCGAACTATCTAGCCCGTGCCGCGTGTAGCCGCGCGGCACGGGGTTCGAACAAGCCGGCATTTAAAAATGGCGCCGGCCGGCTTATGCAAATGAAGCCCGGGAAATTCAAATCCCGGGCTTCATTTGCAAGTGCGGTATGCCTACATTACCCCGCTAGTTCGAACTAGCGGGGTAATGTAGGCATACCGCACTTGCAAATGAACTAGCGGGGTAGTGTAGACATACCCTTAGATAGCACTGAAGTATCATGCATATATATATGGAACTACAGAAGTCAATAATAAATTAGTACTAGACAATTTACTAGTGAAAGGAGAAAGATAGAGATTCCTTTTGGAAGATTTTTTTCTACCCTGAAAATTAGGTTGTGTCTATACCATGCATGGGCAAGAAGCAGCCCAGGGCCTAGATGCAATTTGCCTGAGTTAGCCCTTAGTGGGCCACCATCACTTTATTTACCTGTGAGTGCCCAGGAATGGCAACTTGCAGATCCCATTGGCTGCAGATCATCACTCCTGACCAATGGGAGCTCTGGGAAGTGACATGGATCGGATGTCACTTCCTGCAACTCCCATTGGCCAGGAATAGTCATCTGTGTCCAACAGAAGCTACAAGTGGCCATACATGCAGACTCACACATAAATAAAGCACTAGTGGCCTGCCAGAGGCTAATCCTGGTGAACCGTACCTGGTCCACAGACTGCTTTTTGCCCAACCTAGTCTATACCATGGAGAATATATTGGCATGGCGATCTCTGTTTAGCTGTATACAACCCCTCAGAACAGATGCAGCCAACTAGGGCTTCCAAGAAAATTACTGGGCCCCTGGACAAGGTGGGGGGAATTGCTCCAAACCCCCTGGAAAGGAAGAGGCAGGACTGGGAGCTAGCCTCCCCCTGCCAGCCCTTCAGTGCTGCCCAGCCCACACTGCCTGGGGCTCTGGCAATTTAAAGGAGCCAGGGCTATGACCACTACTGTGGCTACTGTAGCAACAGCAGTGGCTGGGAGCCCGGGGCCCTTTTAAATTGCTGGTCCCTGGTTCCCTCCTTACCCCTGTCAGCTGCCCGGCAGCCAACAGTGATAGAAGGGGTTCTTCTGTCAGTGTAAGAACACCATTGCTCCCTAAGTTAGCTACGTTGATGGAACATTCTTCCATTGATATAGCCATGTCTATCCTGGGGGGCTACCTTGGCACAGTGATGTCAGTAAGGGTGTGAGTTGCTCACATCCCTGGCCAATGTAGCTATGTTAACTAATTTTTAAATGTAGACCAAGTACAAGTCAGTCCTTAAAAAAGAATCTTGCACAAAAAACTGCATTTCTATATATATCAAAGGCAATGATGTCTTTTTTTCAGGAGAAATCACACTCTCTTTGTATGACATTAAGCCATCTGTGCCAGAGAAAGCTCACCCCTGGAGCACATATAAATGCTTCCAAGGAAGAGATTGCTTCATGTTTTAGGTATTTAAAAAAATCCCAGGGTGAGGATATTGTTGAATCACTCCAAAAAATTTCTTCCTCCTCACTAAATCATTTCCAGTTGATCCAGTTAGGCCCTTTGTTGTTCTACCAACAGTCAGGAACAAAGTACAAGCACTTTCATATTAAGTGCCTTTAATGTAAGTCTCTGTGGCTCATGATATCGCCTCCCTGTTTGGTCATGGTCACAAATGGGATTTTTTTGTTTGAATGGGAAAGCAAATGGATGATTTATCCAATTCTCACACCTCCTCTAGGCAATAGCTGTGTTTCTGGGTCCTGGGGTTTATCACAGACAGAAGGAGAACATTTTTGTGGGGACTCTGTTAAATGAAAAGCAGGACTGGAGACTACCTATCAAAATTGGATTGGGCACAAAACCTGATAGATTACCACTAGTGTGTTCTTCCCAGGCCAGTTACAAAGAACAAACTGAATTTCAGCTCCTGTCTGATTTGACCAAGTCCCTTTTTGGTATTTTTGTTGTAAAGCATGATTATTGGCAGGCTTCTGGAGTTGTTATTTTTATTATTATTATTATTATATTTTTTGTTTTCTTATATTCAGGAGGAACATGGCAGGGGAGAAATGTGTTTCTGCTGCAGGACAATGTATTTGTTTTCTGATGAGTCTACCACTTCCTATCTAGCTCAAACAATGAATGTGCAGAATGGCTTGTTCATAAAAAATGTCACAGAAGCTGAGGAGTATATCATCTCTGTTCATGACAGTGGCTGCCACAGTCACAATTAAGATAAAAACTCTGCAAGGCACCAAAATGATTGGTGCCATTTCTGGAAATATAACATCACACACGCACAGTAATTTAAAACTTATAAAAAGAGCAGGGTGGTAAATGGCAATTCCATTTCCTAAAGGCTTTTGAGATTTCAAAATCTGGGTTTATTCCAATTTGGAACTAATATGAAAAAATCAACAATTTTCCACTCTGTGGAATTACTGCAGGATGCTCAAGGGCCACGACTCAGCAGGCTACTGAAGTGCCATGTAGGTGAGCTCGCAGGAAGCTGACAGGTCTTTGCAAGATGTTCATAGAAATTGACATCGTCTTCTGGAATATTTTGATTTCAATAAATTGGCAAATTCTGATAAAAAATGGGTTGTCAACATTTTCTGTCCAGCTCTAACTAGGAGTACAATCAGTGTTCCTGAAAATAAGAGGCTGGTCAAGCCAGGTATATAAATTCAAGGAGTTATTATGGCCTCGATTCAGAAAATATCCACTTTCAGAAAAGCACTTAACCATATACCTACCTCCTGCTGATTAGAGCACTCACCCAGCAAAATAGACTCTTGATCCACTCCCAGTGACTTGCTAATTATTTAATTTGCAGTGCAACAGCAAAGACTGAGGGAGCCCATTACCTTATGGTTATCTTATGCCACTGGTGCATCACTGCTCAAATCCCTTCTCCTACTCAATGAAGGGGACACTTGAGCCATGGGTCTCCCACATGTCATGCAAGTACCCTAGCCACTGGGCTAAAGGGTATAAGGTAGGTCTTCCTTTCCTGTCTCCTCCCAACTCTTTCCCTCCCCTCTCCCCGCAGGCTTCTTGCGAAAATTGTATAATTGAAAGACACAGTTGCTGACTATGAATTGCTAGCAAAGACAAGTGCTCCTCTGAAACCTGATGCCTGTCCCCATGAGAGGCATAAGGTTTTGTGCATGCCATTGTCACTGGCATTGGCCATTCGCTAGCTTAAGCAGCTCCCTGACCAGTATACTGGCTTTTATACATTGCAGTTTAAGGCACCTATATCTCTGCATCCATTGTATAGGAACCTAGGTGCCTAATGAAGACTTTTTGAGTGTCGAGTGATTTTCTAGGCACTATGGTGCTCAGCATTATATGGCCCATTTCTTTTTTGTACCCAGACCTATTTCATATAACCCTGCTCAGAGAAGACCTGGGCTAGGTTCACAGGGCTCAGAATGTAGTTAATACCAGTGGGGGCTGAAGCACTCTGCCTGTAAATATTTAGGGCTGCAGTACAAAAATACACAGGCACCCCAGGGTGAGATAAGGACAAAATTTCGGCACTCGCTATGTATTTCCTGTCTTCTGCTGCTTTAATTGGAGCCTCATTTTCTGTCAAATGCATTTGGAAAGTTTAATAATGTACAGCTTGAGTGAAAGCATTTGTGACCCTCATACTTAGGTGGGTGTACTCCACACAAAGAACTGCGTCATGGTTACAGATGTTCCTTTGTAAGGCGGAGTGCCAGACTGATGGGGCTGTCCAACTTCACAGTTTACAAGCAAGCACATTAACACTGAAATTGCAACTTGTGTTCTTCAAATGGTCTGATGTGATTAGTAATTATCCCGTAAAGCCTACTCTATTAATGCAGCAAAGGGAAAGGGAGAGCCAATCTGGACTCGGTGATCTTTTCATGCATATAGGCTCAGTGTGAATCAGAGAACTGGAGTGGGATTTTGCTGGAGCAGATTTGGGCTACCACTGAGCACTTTTGAAAAATCCCATGAAGTTATTGTATGATCCAGTTAGCCAACAATATCTATATAGTGTTATGGTCTTACTGAAGCCATGGTTCATAATATCCAGATTCAAGGACAGGTCCTAGGGGAAAGAAGATTGAAAGTCCCTGAAGAGTTTTTTGGCTTGTCTCTTTAAAAAAAAAAAAGTTTTTGTTGCAGTTTATTGCATCCCATTAGAAATGTATCCTAACCAACTTTAAAAGCAAACAACAGTCAATTGCATTTTCCAATCCTTGTTGATATTGATCCAAATGGGCGATTTTGATATTCAGATAAATATTGAAATTAGAGCTGGTCAGAATCTTTACATCAAAATATTTGTTGATCAAAAATGGCTTTTCAACAAAAAGAAATGTATACTAAAAGAAATTCCATTTTCATTCATATTTGGGAGAAGAGATTAATTATAAAAAGCCAAGCCCTAAAAAAATGAAATATTCTGTTTTAAAAAAAGATACTTGTTTGCCATTTTTTTTTATTTTCATGATATGAGGTTTTTGATGGAAAGCATCAAAGATATTTTTAAATAAAAAACACAAATTTATTTTCCTCAGAATTTTTAGTGGAAAAAAATCAATAACTTCCTGGTAATTTCTAACTGCAATGTATATCCTCCTTTATAGGGTAGCTGTATGATCTGTATTTAGGGTTTAGATAATACAAAATAAAAAAATTAGAAAAGGCCCTATAGAATGTAATGTAGAATTGTAAAATTTCTATTGAATTTGAAAGAAACCTATATAATTCTATGGCAAGGATAAAATCCTTTTCTATATTAAATAGAATTTTTAGAGTATAATTTCAATAAAAGCCCTTTTAATTTCTATGGAATCTGGTTGGATTCATCCAAATTACACTCTACAGCAGTGGCTCTACATCTTTCTAGACTACTTTAAGGAGTCTGATTTGTCTTGTGTAGCCCCGTTTCAACTCACTTAAAAACTGATTGCTTCTACAATCTGACATAGAAATACAAAAGTGTCACAGCACACTTTTATTGAAAAATTACTTTTGTTTCCTAAGTTTTACCTTATATTTATGAAATAAATCAAATCTTGCTACATGTTTTTAAAATGTGCATTTTTTTAAATCTATCTGTCCATACATCTGTGAGTCCATTGCTCAATAACTCATCCTAAATGTTAAGAGCTAGGGCCACCAAATTTGGTATGCAGTTTTGTCTTAGCACATCTTCAAGCAAGGTCAGGATATGGGTGTGTCAAGACAATAGAATGTGCATGGAATGAGATTGGTTTATATCAAATGGAAAAGTTGGTGTGTGATAGCAGGGACAGTTATATTCATGTTTGACCACAGAGGGGCAGCAAGCTCAGAAGACAGTAATACTCATGAATGGCCACAGTGGGGAGCAAATGCACCAATAGGCAGTCCCTGGCTAGCAACATGTCCCTCACCATCCCAGCCTGCCCTGGGGAGAAGTTACCAGCTGCTATGTGGCCCTGAGGCCCTGGGCTAGCCCTAGGAAGAAGCCAGTAGACGGGGTGCATGCTCCCTTAACTCTGGGCTGGTCCCAGACCTGGGGCAATGCCAGGTAAGTCTTCTAGTGTCAGTGTACAGTATATACATCAGCATAAACAAGTTGCAGCCTTTTATGCAGGCAGTTGTAAAATGAGGCAAATATCTAAATACGTTGATGTACCCTGGAGGACCTCTGTGCATCCCCAGGAGTGCATGTACTCCTGGTTGAGAACTACTATTCTACAGGACTTTTTCCATCAGTATATTAGGCAGAATAACCTAAACATATAGATTGGTGTCTGACTTCTGTTTACACTTACCAAAATATCATGAAACAATTACTTTTTGATGTATTTCCATTAGGTCTTGAATGTCCTGGATTGGGCCAATGACATGCCTGTGACCAGGATTTCATTATGTGTATCCAAAGGGAATAAAGGCCTACAGCTCCTGTCTCAGGAGTTGAACTGAATTGAATATGCTAGCAAGTGGGAGAAGGATTATGGCTGTAACATTTGAAAATTGAGTACACATTGGTCAGTCTGCTGCCTCCCAATCAAAACATCTTAATTATTTCTACAGGAGGAACAGCCATGAGATGATCAGTAAACCAAGCATGGTTAGCTATCTAGCAGTGTCTTAATAAAATACGTCATGCAGAACAAATAAAAAGCCACTTTAAGAAATGGTATTAATTGGAAATGTCTTTTTGAAAGCCTTTTGGTTAGTAACAATGAGTAGTCTGGTGGCCCCTTGGAGACTAACAAATATATAGGATCATGAACTTGTCTGGGTAAAACCCACTTCATCAGATGAGTTGGAGTGAAAATAATCCAGGATATTTATAACAGCAGTATCTTGGATTCTGTTATTTCCACTCCAACTCATCTGATGAAGTGGGATTTACCTACAAAAGCTCATAATCCTATATATTAAATTGCTAGCCTCTAAGGTGCCACCGGACTACTTGTTTTTAAATTCACAGACTAATACAGATACCCCTCTGAGGCTATGTCTACACTGTGGTGCTATTTTGGGATACTGAAAGTATCCTGCAATAGCTATTCCACATCTTCTGAGTGTGCCTATTATTTTGAAATAGATTTTGAAATAATGGGCATGCTATTCTGCCATCCCTGTAACCTTCATTCCATGAGAGCTAAGGGACATTTTGGAGTAGTGTTTTATTTCAAGGTAAGGTTTGCTGTGTAGACACACCCTGAGACTCTTTGGTTAGTAGAACATAAACCTGTTGCCCGCATCTGGGAGTGGTATCTGAGTCTTGCTGTGTTTGATAGTCAGTGTTTCCTTCTTTCACTTAGCAGCAGTTCCCTATAATTTCCAGTCACTCTATTCTATGTTAGATCACAGATATCCTGGCATAGCCTAAAAGCCTAGGTGGCCAGCTTGACAGGAAGTACACTTTATAGAATTTTAAAGACTTTGTTAGTTGAACAACATTATAAAATACCTTGTATGAAAGCTACCATATGACCTGATTGGCCAATGAAGATTAGTTATGTATGTTACATGCCATCCTATCATACTATTGCCTGTATAGTTACTGGGATTGGTTCTGCCCAAGTGTCTATGTGCCCTTTGACAATTTTTTTCAGATGTTCATTTAAGAATATAGAGGATGCAGAGATCTGGGCAGTAACTTATGCATCATAAGGCCTGGCTTCTATTTGTGGCTCTGCCACTTGCTTGTTCTGTGACCTTGGGAATATTGCTTCCTCTGTTACCAGTCTGTTTTACTGAGATTATAATATCCTCAGAAGAGGAAGGGTCTTTCACTAGGTTACATCAGCACTGCAAGGGTGTGTGTAGCTAGAGTACAGGTACTCTTACACGGACAGCACTGCAAGGGCAGCTGTCCGTGTAGGAGTACCTGTACTCTAGCTACCATGCTAAAAACACAAGTGAGGGTGCCCCAGTGCAGGTGTCAGCATGGACTGTACAAACCTGAGCCTCCTGTGCATGTAGTTGCTTGTGCAGCTGGTTTGGAAGCGCACATCATATTATCCTCACTTCTCTTTTTAGTGAGCTAGTTTGAGTACAGCTCATGTAGATATGTCTACACGTGCTGCCATTCACACCATTAGCTGCACCTTTTGTGTTTGTAGAGTACCTAACATAAAAGGCCCATATTTAGGCTGGGCCTTCACCATCTTACCATAATATAAAGAGGAATCCTCATGAAATCTGTAGTCACTCACAATGAAACAAAAATAACACTCAAAACACAAGTGGACAGAAATCACACATTTTGTTTTACCAAATGGTTTCACTGTGACTCATTTTGTGCTGCTCTGAGCATGTTGTTTTAGTTTGCTCTCACAGGCCAAGTATCAAGCATTGTGCTAAAAAAAAGAGGAAGGACACCAACGGCGAGGAGCAAGAAACACGAGAATCCAGTGCGAGCATTTGAGATTTTTTTTAAACAAGTACTGAATCTCACGGATGGTTATAAATAGGCTCTAGTGCTTATCACATTCTCACTCACTGGGAAAGAATGTAAACCAGCCAAAGAATGAAACACCCAGGAAAGCTGCCTCAATTGTAACGGAATGTAAAAAAAATACTTCTCTGTTAGACTCAGAGCTGTACATTTCCTTTGAATTTCTTGATCTGGTGAATGATGTGATGCCTGTTATATAAAAATGTTACAAGGAGATGATGTCATTGTTAAAATGTGCTGAAATGAGGCCTTTTCACTTTTATCAGCCTTTAAAGGAACCCTTTTGGCTGACCAAAATGCGTATTCATGCCGCGTGCTCTAACCATGAGCCAAGTTCATCTAAGGACCAAACTACAGGGCATCTTGAAAGCTAATGGAAAAAATCTACCCCACAGAAATCATTAGCTAACAAATTGTCTTAATAATTCATCTACAGAAATAATTTGCTTGTTTAATTTTTACATCGGAGAATAGAATCTCAGAACATCTGTGTCTTGGCACTCCAGGAATCAGAGGGGAGATTGGGAAAGGTGCAGGTATTAAAACAAGACAGGGGAAAACACTGTAATGGAACCCAGGAGCATTAGGATTTTTTCCCCAACTCTACACAAACTTCTGTGACCTTGACAAAACAATTAATTTCTTCACACAACCGTTCATCACCTGTACCGTAGGTAAAGTAATACACCATAGGGGTGTCATTAGGATAAGTTAATGGTTTGATATTATAACAATGGAAACCATACAATATCCTAAAAATAATCTGATGAAGTAATTTCAAAAATCATTCTATCTGTGGGTTAGTAGACACCTATTATTTCTGTGACTACTAGTGATATAGCCAGGCATTAGATCTCTCCCAAACATAGCCAAAGGAGGAGGGGATGCCTAGTAGTTTCTCCCCTCTGACAAACAGTGATGTGAATCATTACAATTACTTCCTCTGGATTTCACTTTTTCCCCCAATGCAAATGTGCCATCTAGTTCCACTCTCATATATTTCCTGGCACCCTACACAGTCCGGCAGCATATTTGAAACACTCCTAGTACTGTAGAAAATATAGGAGCTCTATTTTGAGAAGAAGAATCACTCCAGAAGCTATGTCTTCTGCCAAACCAAATTAAAAAAAAATCTAGGATTTAAGGAAAAATTTTGGTCAGTATTTTTAGACTATAGAGGATATGAGTAGGTGAATATCTAGATACCACACTTCAGAGCTTTGGAGTTTGATTCAGGGGATTGGACTCAATGACCTCTCGAGGTCCCTTCCAGTCCCAGTATTCTATGATATGATTCTATGATATGGTCCCTTCCGGCTTTGGAATTTATGAGTTGACATCATTGTGACATGAGGGAATGCAGCACCTCAGAGAAAGTGCTCATCATTACATAGGATCAGTCCTAGTTCCTTTGGCATGGGGGCTCTCCAAAGATAATAAATATAAAAAATGGAAGCTACTCACAAGTACCGCTGTAAGTCATGGTATAGAAGGTCACAGTAACAGTATGTGAGTGCAAACATTATCAGACATTTGTGCCTTTCCTAAGCAGAGTTATTGTTATATTTTGCTAATAATTGCTTTTGATAAAAAAAAAACCAGACATTTCTAATGTAACTACAGACAGGAATCCAGGATAGGCTACAGTAGTTTTATATGAGCAGACTATCTTACATCAAAGTTGTAGTGCTATCCCCAAAATGTATACACACTCTTTATATTTGAAAGTTATGGGTTTTGATCTCTATTTCAGTGTAAACCACAATCAAGGTCTAATTTCCCTTTCTTCACATTTTAAATTACTCAAAACTAAAGTCAGCAAGTTCTCATCCTCCCCTGCACCTGGAGAGTGTGCAGGCCAAAACAGGCAGTGGACCAGCCAAAAAAAAAAAAAGAGGTGTGCCTCAGTGGTCTTCTTACTTTGATCTGGGAAAAGAAAGTAGATACTGAAAGGAAAAGTTGGATAAAGCAATTCTGTTTAGGAATAGCACCTGCAGCGTACCCCTTACTGCTGTTTAATTTCACTGTAACCTCAACACTTCTTGAAGATTAGTCAAGGGCAGATGTTAAGACAGAAAAAGTGTCTATCTGTGTTCAGTAGTATCCACATCATTCAGAAATCTTTGGTCTGATTTCTCTTGTTGCCTTCATCAGCACTATATCATCATGAACTATACTGTAATTAAACCAATACATCTGAGCCCTCAAGAAGACCTGGATGCAATTATTCAGTGAAGAATGATGTATATGATCATAATGGTTAGATTCAGATCCCAATGTAGATCTGAACTTCATTGCTGTTCAGGAATGCTCTGCAGTTGTGGTGCTAAGCCATCTACTTTTTTCTCAGACAATTACGTCGTGGAAATAATAGGCCTGGTTCCTCCAGCATGCCCCTGAAGATTAACAGAGTTTCATTCTTTCTGCCTCATTTTATTTCAAAAAGCCAGCAAAATGAAAATAAATGACTGAGTGTTCATGTGGAAATCTAGGAGTATACTCTGAGACCTTTTACGTAGCTAAAGACAAGGTGCAACACAAAATGAATGCATCAGGATAACATTGGATCCATTCAAATTACATTTCGCACTGGTCAGCCTGAGCAGTACTAATACTGGTGTTTTCTACCCTATTTAACCAACATGTAAATAGCATAACAATGTTTTTACCCCAATGATAGACAGTATTGGAGTGAGTGTAATGTGAGTAAAATAACTAGATGTTCAATATTATGCCATACTTTATATAGTCTGCAATGTTTATTCTAGGCTTGTCTTCTTTAGCAGGTATGCTAAATGCTGATCTAGTCTCCCCAGGCTTGTATCAGTCTCATACACATCATTCCTCTGAGATAAATTGCATCCAGTTATTCTTGTGGGCTCAAATAGATTGGATTAATTGCAGTACAGTTCATGCCTAGATAACATTCTGGAAGAGATTCAAGATTAAACATAGCCGTTTTCCATGGAGAAGGACATGCGAAGCAAAACAGATGCAGATTGAATCCCACTGTCAAAAATATTATTATTCAATATTTACAGCTAAATTCTCTTCCCCTTGCAACAGGCTGGGAACACTTTACTCTTGCTTTCAATTGGGACCATTTGTAGAGTACAGTGCTGTTCAGTGTGAATAAGGTGGTAAGATCCTGGCCCTTAGATTACAGCAGAGAGAACCCTTCTGAAATATTCTGGGCCAGTTTGTCAGCAGCCAAGACTAGAGGGGTGCACAAGAACCTCCTCAATCCTTTTTGGGGCTATATAAGAGGAGTTCATAGAAGAATCTCTTCTCCCTCTACTCTGGGCAGTGCAGGAGCTGTTCACTATTGCTCCCCTCACAGAGCAGAATGCTGAAAAGATGAAAGGACCACAGTGCAGAGAAAAGCCCATTGTATTTGGCAGAGGCACAGTCTCTGTAGTGGTCCCCCTGAGCCAGTGCACCCCCACTCCGGCCCCTGTTATGGAAGTGGCAGAAATGCCATAGTCTAGCCTGCTTTTTCTGGTCTGACCATCTGAGGGAAACAACTTCCAGTCTCTACTGCTCTTGGCTGGATCCAGCCTAGCAACACAGGAGTTTAAGGGCTTGTCACTTGTGCACTATTACCAAACACTCAGCCACCATGCCCTCAGGAGACTTCAGCTGTTTCTCTTTCCCTTCCTTGCATGATTTATTTCCTTGTTTTCCTAAGTAAGTAGGGTTTTTTAAAACTACTTTCACCCTCTCCCTGTCCCCTCAGAATGAAATTTGACTTCTTTTTGATTTGGGTTTTTCTTTCCTATGGTGAACAATAGCCTTTTTTCATTTCTTTCTTTTTTTTTTTTTTTTTTTTTTTTATGCATGACCCAGCCTTTATGGTTGTTTAGCTTTCTGCCCACTCTCACCAAATCCTGCAAATGCTGGGAAGTTTTACCACCTCTCTTCGGTTCCTCCAAATACAATGAAAAAGCTCTCCTGGAGGTAGTATTTGCTCTCATCCCCTTGCAACAGGCTGGGAACACTTTACTCTTGCGTTCATTGGAACTATTTGTAGATTACGGTGCTGTTCAGTGTAAATAAGGTTGTCAGAGCCTGGCCCTTAGATTACAGCAGAGTGAGTGTAGTATTCTGAAATATTCTGGGCCAGTTTGTCAGCAGTCTTTGTGAGACCTCCTCAGTATAGGGACACATCAGCAATATGGTTGCCTCTGCTCAGACCCTAGTACTCGGACTCCCTGGTTTTGAACCTGGGACTTATCTTTATGAATACCAAAATATTTCCAGGTTCCATGATTGGATCTAACACCCCCTCTTCTCTCCCCCCCCCCCCCCCACACACACAAAGTTTATTCCATCTACAGAACTCTAAACCCCTGTGAATATTAAAAAAAATAGTACATGTTTTTCACTGTGCTCTAGGTACTCATACTGAACAAGTGTAATATGACTCAGAACAAAAATCCTTCCAGACTACTTGGCAGCTAAATACATGTCTCTAAAGATGTGCCTAGATGCAAATGAAATTATGATCTTCTCTTGAATATTCAGAAAGTGAATATTGGATCCAGTTTGTATTCATATCTGGTACTAATAAAATCTGGATGTAAGTGTGCTGAGAGGTTTGTTCCCAGAACGGTCACAATACTACATGGGAGTGTGAAGAAATAGGGAAGAACTGCTGATGTAAGTGTAAGTTAGGTGTTAGGAGAATGGTAATGACGATGTTGCTTCTTTGACTGTCTATTTATTCATTACAAGTGCCTTGAGTGGACAAACCTATGAATCCCTGCCCTCAGTTTTTAAGGCTAGGATGGGAGAGATAACGAAGAGGAAAATTCACAAAAGAAATGTTCTCTGTTTGACTGGTATTCATTAACACAAACAAACAATCCAGCCTTGAGTATTTTTACCCCCTAGACCGCCATTACACAAATAAGCACATGGAGACCTCAAAGAGAGCAAGATAAAGATGGCATAAACCTTTGTGGAGGCCTAAATAGTTGTGCAACACATACAACAATTGCGTCATAGGTGATATTTCATTTCACCAGCTTATGCAGCTGTTCCTGATTTTGCTGATCACTTTCTCGTGGCACATAACTATACTTTAGGCTTAATGATACAGAAACCCACTTACATTCCTTACTGTTTCCAATTTGTTACTTTAGTTTTCATAATGTTTTTATTAAGCTTCTTTAAAATCCTTTACCAGGTAGGATCATAGAATCATAGAATACTGGAACTGGAAGGGACCTCAAGAGATCATCAAGTCCAGTTCCCTGTCGTCCGAGCATCATCTAGAACATCCCTGATAGATGTCTGTCTAACCTGCTCTTAAATATCTCCAGAGATGGAGATTCCACAACCTCTCTAGGCAATACTTTCCAGTGTTTAACCACCCTGACAGTTAGGAAGTTTTTCCTAATGTCCAAGCTAAACCTCCCTTGCTGCAATAAGCCCATTACTTCTTGTCCTCTCATCAGTGCCAAAAGGCTGCTGCTGGCCACATTCTGATGTGAACCCTGTCAGAGATTTGAGTGGGGGGAGGCATGTGACCCTACATACTCCCCACCATGTTGCCTTGGGAAGAGGCAGCACCAGGTAGTAGGAGAGGTGGGTGCATCCCAGGGTGCCATCCAGCTATGAAGCGTGGAAAACATCATGTAGGAAAGGTCAGTCAGTCACACACACACCCCGCATTAGAGAGAGGAATGGGTGTGTGTGTGTCACTTCTCCTCATGTGAACCCTAAATCCTTAAAAATAAGAAAGTAAATAAAAAGAATCCAACTATGCAGCATTTCTTTTTAATGGGGGCTCAGTTAACTGCATAGTTCTGACTGACTGCTGTTGAACTCACTTGAATATAAACTGGAAAAACAACAAATGGTCTGGTAGCACTTTATAGACTAACAAAACATGTAGATGGTAACATGAGCTTTCGTGGGCACAGCCCACTTCTTCAGATGCCCACGTAAGCTCATGTTACCATCTACATGTTTTGTTAGTCTATAAAGTGCTACCAGACCACTTGTTGTTTTTTAAGTTTATCCTGTACAGACTAACTTGGCTACCCCCTTATATTCAAGCTTTTAAATCACTTGAATATAAGTAATTTTACCTGCGGTCCTGTATTCAGCACAGAGAAATATGGTCACCCTAGAGAGGTTCTTAAAACCACTTGTTAACTTGAAGGCACAAAGATTTTAAAGCTAAACAATATTTTCTCCCATTACTTGTCAATGTGTCATGGCACGCATCCTTGTTCCTCTGCCAGGCTGCCGTGTAGGGATATGGAATGAACCAACTGAAAGAAAGTGCACTTGAAGATGAAGCTGCTCTTGGAAAGAGAACAGCACATTCTGGGCACATTATAAGAACTCCAGAGCAAGAAAGTCTTTCGTTTTATTTAAAGTTAATCTCATTGGTTTATGATTTGTAAGTGATGATGCAGTGGAAAACATCCGACTCTTTAATCTCACACTGCTGAGTAGATTCACCATCTTGCTGGTCCTTTTTTAAATGAAGTATAAATCAAGTCCCTGTCTTCCTGCCATACATACTGCAAAAACATTTTACTGCTTTGTCTTTTTTGCCTTTTACCCAAGCCACAATCTGTAAATATTTTTCCTTCTTGTCTGGCTAACAGATTTGCCACTTCATTGCCTGACTGACCATGGACTCCCCTTGACCTCTCAGTATAACTCTCTTTGCCATAGCTGCCTTCCTTCTTGCCTAGGGTAACTTACAGTTCTCAAGCCTATTAGACTTACTTCTAGGCACATTGTGCCCCTTTGATGCAGACAAAGGCATACATGTTAAGATCATCTTCCTTGCCCAGAATTTTGACCATGTCACACCCCTTTCCATATATTTCCCCTGGCTTGCCTACTTTGGCTGCCTCAGATTCAAAACCTTTTAAAATCTTTGCTTCTTCTTTTATTTTAATCATGCAGCCTGGTGCCCATTCAGTACCACCAGCAGTTCCAACCTTAACCCTGTTTACCCATTTCTCTCATAGTCATTTCCATGCTTTTTTTCTACCCAGTCTTTTAAACAAGAAAAGCACCTCAACTGGTCTGAAGGCTCCTACCGTCTCCTCCTTCAAATCCCCCGTTAAGAGTCCCATTTACCAAGGTACCTACAAGAGGATGCTGGTGGGAAAAGAAATGAATAATTTATACTTAAAAACCTGAAACAAAAGCTTTTCTGAACCTAACTCTCCTTTACCTCAGTATTCCTTTACACTCCTCTAGCAGTGTAAAGGAACTTAAAAGGGTATCAATTACATCACTTATTCATAGTCATGTAGAAAGTGTTCATCATTATTTGCAGTATGGTAGAACCCACTATGCCCTAAGTGCTGTCCACATGAATAGGAGTGAAAAACTTACATACACATCCACTTCAAGGCCCCTTCCCACTGCCACTGAGATATAAAAAGGCCTTATTATAAATGAAGGTCTGTCCTTATATGTCCCTCTCTCTCACCTTTCACTAGCTGATTGTCTTGTTAAATTATAAAGCCTTTGGAGCAGAGCTTGTGCATTCCTATATATGCAGACAGACTTAGCATAGGATTTGGGATCTGCATGTGCAAAGAATGTATAATAGTAATAAGAATAGAAGCCAGAGGCTTTCCTTCTCTGGCTTTGGTGCTTGTAGGCAACTGGGCTGTATTATTCAGCTCTTGTTTATGTGGCATCTGAAAAGAGAGAAAAAATACTTTGCCTGTGTTTGGCTTTGCTCTCCCATCTGCAGAGTGTGTATAGGCTACAATCCATTCATGTGAGTGGGGTGCAGTACCATTTCATACATACTACTTTCACTTCTCTCAGTTCTCTCAAATGGTTCCAATAATTTTGTTTTCTATAGAAGAAGTAAACATGGAAAAGGGTATTGCTTTTACTCCCTCCTCCCCATTATAGTACACTAGCCCTTTTTATCCTCAGTCATTATGCCTTTCTCACTTGTGAACCTGTGTGTAAATATTTATTCCACTGCTAGATGTGGGGTGGGGGGGGGGGGGGCAGAGCTGTAGAAAGCTGAGCACTCTCAGCTCACGTTAATGACAAAAACTCATTTTTCTGTAACCATTTGTCATTGCCTAATACTGTACTTCTGTGAAACTCAAGAAATATGTAGACACTTCCCCCCCCCCCCCCCATGAAAGGACAAATCCAATGATAATATGGCAACCACATACTCGGTTATGGATTTAACTCTTTCAATACCCAGGCCAAAGAATGCAACTTTTGGCAACATCAGCCAAACAATGAGTAGAAGAAATAGGGAGAGAAAAAAAGCCACAAAAGTGGAACGAGAAGAAAGGTAACAAGAAGAGGATGCAATTTTTCTTAGAGAAGCATCCAGAAGAGGCAGTTGGCATGGAACAAGACCACTTTGTGACCGGGGAAGCTGGGGCATAGAACCCAAGGGAAATAAACCCTACTCTGCTTGCGCCTACACTTTTTAATATACCACTAAAGCCAGGAAAAGATACCATTTGTGAGCACCATTCAGGGATCACTGCTTTACAAAAAATTAATTTGAGATGTTAATCATAGTTACTCAAAAAAAAAAAAACTTTGCCCAGTACTGTTATCAGTTATAAGAGTGCAACTCCTTTGAAATCAATGGGTATTACACCTATCTAACAGAGAATGAAAGCTAACTCAACATTTCCTATTGAAGAGTTAATGTTAGAACTGCCCCATCATCATAATGTGTTCATTTGTCTAGGCTTCAAAATCCTTAACTTCCCAAACAGCGTTTTGAAGATATACAATTTGTTACACTGGCTGAGACCAATGATCTATCAAATCCAGCATCCTGTCTCCAGCAGTGGCCACTAACTGTGTTCAGAGGAAGGTGAAAAACACCTTTAATGCCTCTAGTCAATTACACAATGCTCTCATGCGGGAGAAATGCCTTCCTGATTCCTGCGGCGATCAGCATGTTTCCTGAAGCATGAGATTTTGTTACCTCGACCTCAGTACATAGAACTTCGGAAGCTATTAATGTCCATAAAGTTATTCAGTGTTTTCTGAAAGCTAGCCACCATATTTAACTTAATGCCCCCCTATGGAACAGACGATGTGATCTCTGAACTGCTGGGTCTTTGTATTGGGTCTACACTTACCAATCATTAATTTCATTAAATGACCCCTTGTTCATAACTGGATATCTGCTTTTATTAGATGAAATAAGTTGGCGGTTTACAAACAGCATTCCCGCCTCCCAGAAAAGAAAGCTGACCCTAGGAGGTGAGTGGAGCCAGGCAAACATTCTTAGGAACAGGAACTGTTTCCAGACTTCCTACAAACAGCTGTGCACACATTAAAATCAGTGAACCCAATTCTTCTCTGCAGTTGCACTAGCCTAGCCAGCTGGGTAAAGTGGGTCAGTAGCCAGAGAATTAGCATTTTGCCTCTGGGCCTTCACTCAGGCCTGCAATGCACCAACCAAAGCAAAGTAGCAGGTAGTGTGAAGGCTAGAAGGACTGAACTATTTTGGTCACTGAGGTGTGTGCGCAAGACACAGAAAAACAGAGAGGAAGCTCACTGGTAGATAATACTGAGCTCCTTTTCAAGAAAGCACAGGGCCATCTGTGCATTAATACTGTAACTGTAACCCCTTTGCTGCATATTCTTTATCTGGGGACAAGTGGTCCTTCCTGCAGAAAAAAATCCATGGGAAAGATCCAGGGAGAAGGATAATTTTGCAAAATTTCCTTCACCAAGTTTCTCCAGCTCATTCCATTATGGAGAGGAAAGGTTTGCGTACCACATATGGAGGTAACCCTTCTGCCAGGTGCTGTCAGCTGCAGCAAGGGACAGGTTCAATATGCAGGGGTTTCTCTTCTAGAAAACAAAACTGGCTTGAATCTACTCCCCTGAAACCCAGGGAACAAAATAAATCCCTGGGCACCTCAATATTTCCCCACCCACAAGTACAGAGTCTGTGTATAAGACAAAGCTTTGTAAAGGGCAAGAGAACACAGTGCTAATGTGGGAAAACACAGCAACCATGTCTCAAAGTCATCAAACAATAAGTAAACACCCAGCTTACACCACCTTGGAGCAACACGCTTTGCTCCAGTTTCCCGCCTTGTGATGTGAAAGACCCATGGGTAACATGCCCCTCCCCATGTCCCTCTTCTGCACCCCACTCTCAATTTGTTGTCTGATGTCAAAAGAAGTCCCAGAGCCCAGGGCTGTGTCCAGGAGACCTGCAGTGGCAGGAGAGTGAGGGATGCTTCTGCTGCTGCTGCTCTGCTGCCTCTGCCTACTGCTGTTGCTGCCACCACAGGCTGCAGTTCACCATTGCCACCTCTGCTGCCAGCTGCTGTCTTCTTGGTCTGGTCTAGACTTAGCTACAGCCACCTAGCTCAGCCATTAGCAATAACAGGTCCAGGATTTGCTGGGTAGGAGGTACCTCTGCTTGTGCCGTCGATGCTGCTCTTATCTGCCTGCTGTTAGCTGAGATGCCGTAGTCTTAGGCACCACTACCTAGCCCAGTTCTTATAGAGTTCAGCTCTTAGTGAGGTACCTACGCAGAAGGGAACCTCACTGCCACTGCCTCGTCTACATAATCTTTCATCGGAAAACTAACCTCAGCACCACAGCTAAGGCTCAGCTTCCTAGGCCACATTATCACTGAGTTTGGCTCTGGTAGTCCCTGTGATGAGACCAATTCATAAAATCATAGACTACAAGAACTGGAAGGGACCTCAAGAGGTTGAGTCCAGTCCCCCGCCCTCACGGCAGGACCAAGCACCATCTAGTTCATCCCTGATAGATATCTGTCTAGCCTGCTCTTAAATATCTCCAGTGATGTAGATTCCACAGCCTCCCTAGGCAACTTATTCCAGTGTTTAACCCCCCTGACCATTATGAAGTTTTTCCTCATGTCCAATCTAAACCTCCCTTGCTGCAATTTAAGCCTGATGCTTCTTCTTCTGTTATCAGAGGTAAAGGAAAACAATTTATCTCCTTCTTCCCTGTAAGACCCTTTTAGGTGCTTAAAAACTTCTATCATGTCCCCTCTCGGTCTTCTCTTTTCCAGACTAAACAAGCCCAATTCTTCCAATCTTCCCTCATAGCTCATATTTTCTTGACATAGGTCATGTTTTCTAATCAGCTCTGTCTTTATACACCAGCAGGGAAGACCCAATTAGTATGCAGAACCCTTAAACAGAATCTTTATCCCAAATAGGAATAAGACCACCAACAACACCGCTGCTACTGCCCTATTCCTTCGGCTAGGGCAGGGTGCCTTAAGTCCTACCTGCCAAGCACATTTTCAGAATATATTGCTAACACATATGTATTGTTGTTCATAATTCCACACCCATCTCTGGAAGGGTGAAGAACCTGAGGCCATATCTACTCTGTGGGTGCTATGGTGACAATTATGGTGCTGCAGTCATGCTGCTATGGTGCCATTGTACAGATGCTTTCAATAGTGATGGAAGGGGGAGGGGGCTGAGTCCCATTGCTGTAAGAATCTACCTCTCTGACCAATGCTTCTCTATTGACCTAGCCATGATCATGCTAAAGGTTAGGTTGCCATAGCTACAACTCTTAGGGGATTTTTCATACCCCTGTGGAATCATAGCTCTTTCGACCTAGCTTAAAGTGTAGACCAGGAAGCAGTGAATCTTTTGATAAACGTAGATGAACAATCATGTTTGATGAGACTAGGCAATTCTTCATTGGCTTCAATTTTAATAGTGAAAATTCTGTTTAACTTTAAGCTTTGGGGTGTGACCTTACTACCATTGAAATCAATGGCAAAGCTCTAGTTGACTTCCACAGGATCCAATCCCCAGCTATGTTACCATATATCTTGGGAAAGTAATCTATAACAATAAAACATATTGGTGCTGAGTTCAATATTCAGCTCTATTGACAGGATTAAGGGAGAGTTTTATCTGAGCTGTTGTTTCAACCATTTCATGCTTCTCTAAGTAGGACATAACCGGTTAGGCACTTTGAAGAAACCATGAGATTATAAAACCCAGGTGGCAGATTCTAAATTAACTGCTGCAGATCTGAAGAAAACAGGCTGGTGAGAACCACGTGCCATTTATGACTTACGTTGATGTAATAATCATTCTCTTTGGATCTACCTGAAAGTAATGGCAACTCAATAAAGTAAGTGCCGTACAAATATGCATTTTCATTAATTTTAACAAGGTAACTGTTTTATGTTTAAAGCATGACAGCTGAATATTAAAAGCTTGTTACTTATGCAAGGCATCCATATTTTGAAACCTAGGAAATCTGTTTTTAATAATCAAATGGCATTCAGTTAGCTAAGAATAACTGACCTTTTAAATCTATATTAAATCCATATTGGAGGCATTTATTTCAAACTGTCATTGAAATACTTCTTTAGCTATGGGCACCAATATTCCACTTAAAAATATAGGCGTAACTACATACTCTTAATTTTCTTTCTTCACACTGAGAAAAAGCCTGACTGGTGCAATTAAGTATGTCATGTTAAATTAATAGCCTCTCTTTCTTAGATGCTCATGTGTTTTCCCCTGCGTTTGCCTTCATTAAAAGTCATCAGTGATATCTCCTGTTATATAACACTAATGATTCATAATTAATATTAAAACTAAAGATTGAAAAGTTTATCCACAACATACATTAATGTAATAATGTATTATTAGTAAATTCCCTCATCATGATAGCTCTGTACCTTTAAAATCACCTCAAAGCCAGAGGGCAAGTGAATTTCTGTTATCTAACACAGGTTGAACTTCTCTACACCATAATTTTCTGGTCCAGAACCATCTGTCATCCGGCATGATTTTAGTTAGCTGGATGTCCACTCTTCATGGGTGTGGCCAAGTTTCACGTGGTCTCATTAAGTTTGTTTACAGCCACCACTCCTGACTCTCAGTGCTCTGTGCTGTAAGTTAGCTCTCATTTACCCCTAAATGTTCTCTAACATCCCAGTAAGCAGTAGAAGTGTTTGTAATGCTGCGAGACAATACTGACCTTCTGTGGTCCAGAAAATTCTCTGTCAATTGTTCATTCTTTTTAATTAACAAATAACTATTAAAATATGCATTTGTGAATAAGGAAATTGATCTTTTGGGACACATAGCTTTGTCCACCAGGACTCTGTATTACTTTTACATACAATATTTCAGCATGGAAGCCCACTGAGATTGTCAAATCAATTTACATTCCTCGGCATCTCTGGCATGTTGAAATCCTTTCCCTATCCATTGCCTGCAGCAACACAATGCATGGACCATAAGAATGCAATTGTTTATTGTTTCCAAGAGACCCTGGACATAGGCCACATCCATTCACAAAGCACAAAAAATGTGAATGCTCTTTCTTCTCTCTCTAGAAATGAAACAAATTCTAGGAAGGATAAAAACTGTAAGGTAATCAGTGAAAAATGAGCAGTGTGGAAGCAAGGCTACTGTCAAACTGTATTTCTTTCCATCACTTGCATGAAACTGCAAGATAAAGAGAAGAAAAGTAACTTCCTGAAGCTGTGCAGGAAGTGTTTATTTTGTCATGCATAGAATAGTTTGCCAGCATAATGAAAATTTGAAAGAACATGATGTCCCAGCGCAGACTGAAAATGGCCGTGGTAAACAACTGGCAAGTGCTGATAGTGTACTATGCTTACATGCATTCTCCACAATAACCTTGTATTGCTCATTACAAACAGAGAAAAACATTTCCTGTGTGGGTACATAACAAAAGAAGGCAAGTGTTCTGAAATGACCTTAGTAGAAGGTAGGGTTTTTTAATGGGACTCAATACTGGTTGTTTGGAATTTCCTCAAGTAGCTTAGTTGTGTTTTTGCCAAACTGTATGGAAAAGCCCTTTTTAGTGCTTAGTAAGAAGAAAAACAATAGCCCCGGACTTCTGACATTGTTCCATCTCACCCAGCAAGTCCTGTTAACATCGATATGCTTGTACAGCAAATGATAGAATGTTAGTTCCAAAATGACACAAACAAAGCAAATTGGCTTGTTGTTAAGATTGACATCAATCTTGGGGCCTTCTAGGAAGTCAATTCTTTCTACAGAGATCATTCTGAATGCAGGGTTTAGTTATTAAAATTAGAATAATACTGCACAAATCTTCATTTGCCTTTCTCCACCATATATTAAAATGTATAATTGCATTATTTACTGAGCATGAACATTGTGCTCAGCATTTCAGAAAAAATATAGGAAGATACAGGGCTTGCTCACAGTGGAAATTGACATTGACATAGCTATGTGTGGAAAAATCCATACCCATGAGAGATGTAATGAGTAGTCCTGTGGCACCTTGGCCCTGGTCTATATTAGAGGGTTATTTCAAATTAACAAGTGGAACATCCACACTACCAAGCCCATTATTTTGAAATAAGAGGCTGGTTATTTTGAATTACTAACTCTTGCTTTCCACAAGGAGTAAACGTTTATTTCAAAATAGTTATTTGAAATAGCAGGTGCTCCACTGCTGCTATTTTGAAATAACTACTCCCCAGAGTCCTTCAAAGTAATTATTCCCCAGTGCTTCCTGGGGCACTAAGTAATTATTTTGAAATAATTTCCTAGTGTAGACATACCCTTAGGCTACACTGCAGGCTACACTGCAGGCTTCTTGCGCAAGAAGCCCTTTTGTGCAAAAACTTCTTGCACAAGCACACATCCATACCTCAAAGCACATCGCTTTTGCAATGCACTTTTGTGCAAGAGAGCATCCACACTGCATGGACACTCTTGCATAAGAAAGCTCTGATGGTCATTCACAGAATGGCTGTCAGAGCACCTATACTTTTTTTAGATAGGCTCTTTTCGCGCAAGAAACCCCTGTGGAGCGTCCACACTTGCCTTTTTGCACAATAGCTGTAGAGCAAAAAGGAGCTATGCCTCGTAAAAGGAGGTTTACCTACACCAGAAAAAGCCTTCTGTTATGCTGATTTACTGCCAAATTACTTGCACAAAAGCGCATTTGAGGTGTGTACCCTCTGCAGGTTTTTGCTCAAAAACATCTGGTTTTGCACAAAAACCTTGCAGTGTAGACGTGGCCTCAGAGACTAACCAAAATATATAGAAGCGTGAACTTTCTTGGGTAAAGCCCACTTCATCAGATGAACTGGAGTGGAAATAACAGAAACCAAGAAATATATATAACAGCAGAAAAAGTACCTGTCAGTTGTAGGACCCATGTTCATGAGGCTAATAAAGTGGGCTGGATCTATACCATACATGGCTTTTGATGTGGAAATTCAGAAGTTAAAGGAAGGAGAAATTGGCTTTGTAACACGCCCATCAGTTAATGTCTTTGTTCAAGACCAAGGTAATGGTATCAAATCTATAGATGAATTCCAGCTCTGCAGATTCCCTCTGTAATTAGTTAGTGAAATTCCTTTGTAGAAGAATGGCTGCTTTTAAATCCATGACTGAGTGACCCTAAAATGTTCCGCTACAAGTTTATGTGTGTTACCATTTCTGATGTCTGATTTGTGTTAATTTTTCCTTTGCCATAGAGTCTGTCCAATTTGGCCAATATACATGCATTGCACTTGATGGCATATATCGTTGAGAGATGTAGTTAAACAAACCGAATCCCTACCGTAGACAGTGGTTTACACACACAAACTAGAGAGTCCCTTCCATAGATGTAGTAAGTTTAAAGCGAATGTAGTCCCCTTGCTAAAGCGGCCTCTGTTTTATTCTGAGAAAACCCTGTGTGCTACAATCCAGACTACGATTCCCATGAGCCCTTGGGGGAAAACAGGAAGGAAGGACTCTTGTGTGAGAGAGGAGTGCTCTCTCCATGGATATGTCTACACTACAATGTTAATTCGAACTAACTTAGTTCGAATTAGTTAATTCGAAATAAGCTAATTCGAACTCACGGATCCAGACTAAAAAACTAGTTCGAATTAGCGTTTTGCTAATTCGAACTAGCATGTCCACATTAAGTGGACCCTGAACCGGGCTTAAGGATGGCCGGAAGCAGTGCCGGCAGGGCATCAGAGGGGGACTTAGAGCGTGGAGATGCTGCCTCAGGCTAGCCGAGGGCTGTGCTTAAAGGGTCCCGACCCCCACCCCGGACAGACAGTTCTCAGGGGTGCCCTGCTTGCAAAAAAGCCCTGGCTTGGAGTGCCCTGAGTGCCCACACGCGGAACATCACAGCACTCAGCCATCAGCCCGGCTGCACTTGCCGCAGGCTGCCATCTGCGGAGAGAGGGCAATTGGGGGGCTGCAGGAGAGCTTCCACCCCCAGAAGCCCGCAGAGCCAGCCCAGTCCTCCCCATCGGGGGCTCGTGCCCCATTCCTCCCTCACCTCCTTCCACTTACCCTTCCCTAGCCCCTCTTCTTGATGTACAAAATAAAGATAACGTGTCTTCCAAAATGGAATCTGTCTTTATTGAACAAAACTGGGGGAGACTGGGAAAAGGAGGTGGGAGAGGGGAAGAGAGAGGCTGGGAGAGGGGAGGGCAACTAAAATGATCAGGGGTTGGGAACAGGTCCCATATGAAGAGAGGCTAAAGAGACTGGGACTTTTCAGCTTAGAAAAGAGGAGATGGAGGGGGGACAGGATAGAGGTCTCTAAAAGCAGGAGTTGGGTGGAGAGGGTGCATACAGAAAAGTTCTTCATTAGTTCCCATAAAGAAGGACTAGAGGACACCAAGGGAAAGGAATGGGTAGCAGGCTTCAAACTAGTAACAGAAAGTTGTTCTTCACAAAGCAAAGAGTCAACCTGTGGAACTCCTTGCTGCAGGAGGCTGTGAAGGATAGAACTAGAACAGAGTTTAAAGGGAAGTGAGATCAAGTCATGGAGGTTGGGTCCATGGAGTGGTATTAGCCAGGGGGTAGGAGTGGTGTCCCTGCCCAAGGTTTGTGGAAGGCTGGAGAGGGATGGCACGAGACAAATGGCTTGGTCACTGTCTTCGGTCCATCCCCTCCAGGGTCCCTAGGGTTGGCCGCTGTCGGCAGACAGGCTACTGGGCTAGATGGACCTTTGGTCTGACCAAGGACGGCCATTGTAAGCTCAGGGCTCAGGGTCGGGGGTCTCAGTGGACCCCCTTGATTCTCTTGCACACCTGCTCCTGGGTGGCCAGGCTAGCAGCTCTCCTGCCCTAGCTGGCCACTTTCCTGTGCCTAGTGCGGAGATCGTGGACGAGGTCCATGATGTCTGCACTAGCCCAAGCAGGTGCCCGCCTCTTACGGTCCCGGGCAAGCTCCAGGAGCTGCCAGCCTGGTCCCGGGAAGAGGGGGAGAGCTGGGGCGCATTGGGTGGGTGGCTCGATCCGTGCCAGGTGCAGGGTCTGCTGGCTGGGTGCTGGCAGGCTTGCACCTGGCACGGGCACCGTAGCCAGCCCGTGCCCCTTTAAGCGGTCCGGGGCCGGGAAGGGGGCAGACGAGTTTCCCTGGTGTTGGCCAGAGTGGCCACCAGGGAAACCTGGGGAGGGCAAGCCTCCCACTAGTTCGAATTAAGGGGCTACACATCCCTTAATTCGAACTAGCTAGTTCGAACTAGGCTTAGTCCTCGTGGATGAGGTTTTCCTAGTTCGAACTAAGCGCTCCGCTAGTTCGATTTAAATTCGAACTAGCGGAGCGCTAGTGTAGCGCCTATTAAAGTTAATTCGAACTAACGTCTGTTAGTTCGAATTAACTTTGTAGTGTAGAAATACCCCATGTGTTTGAAGAAAGAGGCCTAGCAGTCTGAGACTCTGCCTTGGAGTTTGGAACCAAAGGGGGAGCCAGGCTGCTGCCAAGGACATTGATCCAGTCCAGGGGCTGTTGGAGTGCAGCTACTGGATGCCTGTTGGAACTGGGAGTTAGCAGGCTGCTTCCTATAGGCACAGCAAGTTTTGGCCTTGTTGGAAAAGTGCTGCCTGGGACAGAGCTGCTGTTTAGCCTGGACCAAATCCTCACTACAGCTGCAACATCAGCTTGCCCACGCAAGCGTCTGGGACTGAGTCGAAGGGTGTGCACACTCTGGGGTGGGGTCACTGTTGTCTAGCTATATAAGCTTCAGTTATTGTTATGTGTTTTGTTAATGCTATTCCTTGCTAATCTGTTAGTCCCTGTTTATTTAAGTTAAGTAAAGATTGTTTATTTTAAAGTATTCTATTAGATGTATATGATTTGTAGTTGTTCTGGAATTAGATCCAGATTTATGTTGGAATGAGTATATTCCTGGATGCTCTCAAGGCACACCAGTGTGTGTACAAGGCCAGCCAGGTGGAGGCACCGCCATTTTATATTCACTGCCAGCAAGGGACCGCAGCAAAGGGGTGGATAGGGCTTTCCCCAACTAAACACCATCACCACTGGGGTGCTCAGGATCTCTTTTGGGTTAAAACACCAGGCGCCCAGGCACACCTGTGAGTGTGACCTATTCCCCAGTAACCCAGGGAGGAAAAAGGGGGTTACATGTAGATATGCCTACAAACCTTTACCAAGAAGCTTTTTACTCTAAGGCCTTATATGGACTAAAATAAAAGGGGACTTAGTCTGAGTGTTGCAACATCTAACTCTTTGACTCCCTTCTTCTGCTGAG
Organism: Pelodiscus sinensis; assembly: GCF_049634645.1. Classification (NCBI taxonomy): domain Eukaryota; kingdom Metazoa; phylum Chordata; order Testudines; family Trionychidae; genus Pelodiscus; species Pelodiscus sinensis. Next base: position 93,971,060 of record NC_134713.1, on the reverse strand, counting down.
TGGAATTCATAACTCTGAATTAGAAATGGAGGATTTCCATACAATGCATGAGGGAAGTTAGTTACCTAAAAAAGGGAACTTCCTAAATTAGCCAATAAAAAATTCTGGGTAAAGTGGTGTGGCATAAGCTCCAGCCGTCAAAGGGAATTAAGTGTCTAATTCTGGGGCAGAGGGAGGTGCCACCCACTGCTCAGGATTCACAGCCAGGATGTCTCTCCTAGAGTTAGGCAGCTATGCCAGCTTAGTGCTGTCACAAAAAAAGTGAAAGGGAGGGAGAGAAGGAAGTAAATGGATGTGGTGGTACCTATGTCCCACCCTTGGAATCTTTAGCAAGGGGTTAAAGCACTCACCAATGGGTGACTTAGGGACAAGTTTCATAGCAGGCAAGGCAAGAATTGTAGTGGTGTTTCCCATATCCCGGGAAGTGCTGTAGCCACTGGACTAAAGGTTAGAAGGGAAAGGAAAGTATCTCTATTGCCCCCTTCCTCTTCCTCGTCAGGCTCAATGTTACATGGGGGCGTCCTATTACCATCACCTCCTCCTTTGGGATTTTTGTGCTAGGTTAGGTGTACTCTGAGCACCCCCATCAGATCAGTCCCTGACAGCAATATTAGGAGAGGATACCCATTGTGAGTTAGGTGCTAGACAGGGCCAGGACTGCGGTGGCTGTGTGTATGTCCTGCCAATGAAACTTAAGAACCCTGAGGTCTTTAAGGTTCTCGAGGCATTTATAGAGGTCCCACAATAGCTGGTCAGAAGTTTTGTGGAGGCCAGGGTCACCTACATTCTGTCTGTAGGGACCTAAAAGAGCAGTTAGGCATGTCTAAATCACCTTTGTGACACTCACCCAATGGGTTTTTCAGACCTGCTAGCCAACATATTTCAAGTAAGTGGTGGTATTTTATAATGTGTTATCGTTGAGGTTAGACAGCTTTAAACCCCTTTGACAACGTGGTCATTACATGTGGTCAGCCTTAGAGAGAGCCTGAATTTTAAATAGGATTTTTCTCACAGATACAATGGGCCAGATTCTGATCTCTCACCAGTTTTTCACTAATGTATCTCCATTGACTTCAAGGGAGTGACTCCCAATCTACCTTTGTATAAGTACAAAGAGAATCAAGGCTCATGTTTTGATTGCATTTAAAAGTAGCATATTGGATGTGTATAATCCATCTAAAGAAAAACAGAGGCATATTATTGTTTTCTACTTCCCACATCCACTCTAAAAGTGAACACATGCAAAGGACACACATTGGGGCAGATTCTCCCCTGATGTCAGCGTAAACTTGAAATATCTCTATGAGGGTCAATAGAGTTACACTTTTGTGTTCTTAGTATACATGAGATCAGAAGCTGGTCTATGGTAACCATTGTTAGTATAATTGAAACAAGGTGGCACGCAATAGTGCTGTTGTTGGCAAGTTGTTGGCAATATGAGTCCTGTCCTTTTGCATATTTATCTCTATAGTTTTAGCTGTCTACCTAGTGTTCTTTCTCATGCCACATTTCATAATTATGTTAGTCCCTATTACTTTCTTTTTGTCTGATGAAACCCCTATGGAATGTTTCCCTTCACTGTTGTTGTAAGGCTGGGAAAGTTTAGTATATGGTGATGGTACATAATGCCATCGTTAGTTTGACCCTGCTATCTTCTGCCCTTATGAACTATGAACTGTGTGTTACATGCCAGTATACGACCACCATTGTGTCATTCTTTGGGGCAAAACTGCACTCTCTGCTATGAACCTCTGGATTATGTTTTATGTTTGGGTCAACTTCTGTTGGTTCGGTAAAATATATTACCTCACCCATCTTGTTTCTCTCATAGCCTGGGACCAACATGGCTTGAACAACACTGCAACCATATTTTATGTTTGCAGTTTAAAAACTCAATGTAAACCATTGAAAGTGACTGTTACGCAGGCTCCTCTTAATTCTCTTGATTATGCATCTTCTTTTCTTAGAGTATCATCTGAGTTTTTGTGCTAATGCAAAATGTTGCATTGACTGCCTTGGGGACAAATACTCTTTCTGCTAAAGAAGCAAAGTCATTAGAGCATCATCAGTGAAAGCTTCTCCATGCTTCCCTGACAAAGGCCTTCCCTGAAAGAGGCCTTACACTGCTCCAGCCTCCGCTTAAGTGTGTTATTCAGTCATATGAACATGGAGATTGGGTCTAAACTCACCCAGTGTGCCATGCCTGGAAGAAAGTAATGTTGACTGTGATGGCCCCAAGAAGATAGATGAGAAGAGCCTAACAGCCCTCATGCTGCCATTTGAAAGGTTTTCAAACAAGGCTTGGAGTGATGGGAGGCTCCTTTTCTAAATTATTTGCAGGCACTTCCCACCTCCCATACCTGGTGTAGTCATGGAAACTCATAGCAAAAAGCAGCACAGGAAGAAGGAGTCAATGCCATTGTCATGCAGGAAGCTGGTTGTCTGCTGCTCATCTTCTCCAGTGCTTTTTGACCAAGCAAGTCAGACACATTGAACACATTCAGCTCAGGCCTCCTTAGAGAAATGGTCATCAATTTGACAGACCCAGTTCCCCCAAGCAGTACAGAGACTAAGTCCTCTGTTCCAGACAGCTCTCTGGGATAGGTGGTGGTTGCTGTGTCTCAGGTGTGCTTATGTTTCTGCCTCTGAGCTTGCACACTGCTGCCCCATTCTAGGGCTATGTCTAGACTGCAGGCTTCTTTTGGAAGAACCTTTTTTTCAGAAGAGATCTTCCAGAAAACCTTCTTCTGAAAGAGAGCGCCCACACACAAAAGCGCATCAAAAAAGCAATCTGCTTTTTTGAAAGATAGCATCCGCACTGAATGGACGTTATCTTGCATGTAAGCTGTGATTACTATGGACGGAGTGGCCACAGGGCACCTGTGCTTTTTCCTCTTTCCTCTTCTTTCAAAAGAACTCCCTCTTCCCCGTCCATACATGCCTTTTTCCAAAAGAGCTCTTTCGCAAAAAGGCTTCTTCCTCATAGAAAGAATCATAATCATAGAATACTAGGATTGGAAGGACCCGACAAAACTCTGTAGTGTAGACATACCCTAGGTGTCCAGATACTTAAGCCTCAGAGGGAGACACAAATTCTGGAAAGACAGGCATTCCTCCCCCTAACTTGCTTGTGGGGCCTGATCTGGTAAGCTGGCTCTGAACTCACCTACTGGATCAGGCGCCGATAGCCATGCTTACACAAAACAGCCAGGGAGGAAGAAAAGGAAAATCTTCCTTCTAACTCATGGTTTGGATACTGATATAGAAAAAGTGGGTGGGTTACTGATGAGGGAGACCAAACTGCTCAGGTCTCCTTTCCACTTGAGTTAGGCTTTGAACATGGATCTCCTGCATTTCAGGTGAGTACCCTAATTATTGGGATAGGGCTACCTTGTGAATAATGAAAAACTCATTGGGCCAGAGAGCTCAAGCATATGACTGACTCTATGGCCTACTACTTAGCACATGTACATGGGAGACCAAGGAGTCAGGCCCTCTATTCCAATTACTTTTTAAGATTTTGATCCACAGTAGAACAGCTCAGCAGGAGAGACTGAGTCTATCCTATAGCCCAGGGACTAGAGCACTCTCCTGAGGAGTGCAGATCCTTATTCACCCTCCTCAGGCTAGGAGAGGACCTGTACAAGAAGACCACCATATCTGAGGCAAGTTATGTAGCCATTGGACTAAAAATAATGAGAGCTCACAAAACTGTGCAGGCACCTCATCCCAAGAGAGGGCTTACAGCTGAGAAACAAAGCAGCAGGAGGTTCTAATTTCTCTGAGTGAAGGGGGACTTAGCACATACCTCTGGCCTTGGCATTGCCCACTCCCCATTCATTGTATAAGGAGCCTAGATGCCTAAATCCAACTGTTGACTCCTAGGGATTTTCCAAGTGCCTAACAGGCAGGGTAATCTGAGCATCACACCTAAATTCCCTTGTGAATCTAGCCCTTTGTGCCTGGAGGGGAACTGCAGTTCCCAAATGACGTCAATTGAAATGGAAAGTGCTTAGTACTTTGCAATATCAAGCCCATGCTTAGCACCAACATGATGAATGTCTCTTTTAGAACGAGCTCTGATAGTGTTTGCAAACATATCATTTCATATCCCTTGTCCCTATGACTATGAGGATTTAGCTAATCACTTGCCCAGTTTAGTTTTCCAGAACAAACATGTTTGAGTGACACAAACAGAAGCAGCTGACAAAGGTCACCAATTATGTTTTTAACTCATAATTCAAATTCACTGTTGCTCTTCAAATAAACAAACACACACCACTTTACTCTTTGGCTGGGCCCTTTGGTGCCAAATTCTGAACATTTGAAGCTGAGCCCAAACCCCCACAAAGAGTGCAATAGTAGAAATGCTGGCAACCCTCTCACTGGTAAGGCACAACCTATCACCTTGGAAAGAATGATAATTATGGGATCAGCTATTAATTTCTCAAAGAGCTTAAGATTGTTTCCATAAAGTGCTGTTATCATCTTACCAGTGTTGAGTGACAGAGCATGGTATGTTCCTAATTGTAGGCCAGATTCTATAGTCTTTACTCATACTGAGGAGTGCTTACTCATGGCTAGCAGTTCCATGAATTTCAATAGGACCAGCTGGCCTGAGGAGGTACGTCTCAGCTGGAGCAAGAGTGGTGGAATCTGGCCCTATATTAATAGGCACATAGTGGCATGCTGTCTGTATTTAACTTTATGCCCAATATAGATGAAGCAGTATCAATGAAGAATGGTTTGGAGTGAGAGGATGCTGTGCAGAACTGTTTGTTCTGTATTAGTCTCCCAATAACAAATTAGTCAAAACTAGGTACTGTTTCCCCTTCAAATGACCAGAAAAGGGAAAGAGACATTTAAGATTCTTTCCTTTCCTTTCTCCTGGAAAGAAAAAAAATGTTTTGATCTAGGGTGCTATCCAGCCAAAAATACATGCTTACTACACAGGGACATAGACCAAAATCAAATAATCTATGGAAGAGAATTTCAGGGTTGGGGATAAGGCAGGTTTGTGACTACTAATGACAGGTGCAGGTTTGTGACTACTAATGACTACTCCCACCAGCCACCCTCAGGTACTAATCAATGTGTAGCTGCAGTACACCGTTCTCCATGTCTACTCCCCAGATGGCAGGAACATACCCCATTTCATGGAGGCTGGAACTGGTTGGGAATTGGATGGACTCTCATTCAGTGCCCTGAACTCATCAGTCACCTGAGGCTCCTGTACAGAAGGGCATAACACTCAAACATTCATTTCAGGAGGGCTCATCACACCTGTCCCATCCGTGGCAAGGTGACCCAGCTGCTGTCAAGGGCTCCCAGTACAGAGCCTATGACACTCTCTTCAACCTCACCAGAGCAAAAAGTCAGCAAGGATTGTGGAGGATGCAGTGGGGGACCTAGAGGACAAAGTGCATGTGATTTTGCACCTCTCCCTGGAGGAGCCAAAACCCCTTAACAAATTCGAGTAGGTTGCTAAGTGACAGTGGATCCTCCCACCCTCACCTCTTGCTGTGGTAGTCCCTTGCTGATGTTAAGCCCAGGCCCTGCGTTTTGCTATTTTGAAATAGCGCGTCCACACTGAGTGTACCCTGAACCAAAGTTAAGGCTGGATGGAACCAGTGCCAGCAGGGCTTCAGGTTAGGACTTAGTGTGCGGGGCTGCTGCCTGAGGCTAACTGAGCTCCATGCTTAAAGGGACCCTACCCCCACCCCAGACAGACAGTTCTCAGGTGTTCCCTGCTTGCTTGTCTACCTCAATGAGGGACAGCAAAGCAGTCCTATCTTGGAATGCCTTGAGTGCCCGCACTCGGGACACCACAGCACTTGGTCACATGGAGCCAGAACTGCCCCTGGGCACGCCGGTGCATCTCGTGGGGTCGTTGCCATCAGCCCGGCTGTACTTGCTGCAGGCTGCCATCCGGGAGCTTCCATCGGGGGGCTGTCAGGATCCAGGAGAGCATCCACCCCTCAGAGGCCTCAGAGCCTCCCTGGTCCTCCCCACTGGGGGCTTGTGCCCCATTCCTTCCACTTACCCCTCCCTAGCCCCCCTTCCTGATGTCAAATAAAAGACACGTATGTTCAAAAATAGAAACTGGGTTTATTGAACAAAACTGGGAGTAGGGGATGAACCTCTGGGGAGACTGGGAAAAGGAGGTGGGAGAGGGGAGGGGGAAACCTGGGAGGAGGGAGCTGGAAGGGGGAAGCAAGGGGAATAAGGGGGAGGGGAAGCTATTTCAAATCAGAGTTGGGAGTCTCGCCAGACCAACTTGAGTTTCATGCAAACCTGCTCCCGGGTTCCCATGTGGTCTTTGGTGGCCACGCTAGCAGCTATCCTGCCATAGACAGCCGCGTTCCTCCGTCTAGTGTGGAGATCATGGATGTTGGGGGCATCCCCCCGAAACCTGAATAAGGTCCATGAACTTCACCCTGGACCAGGAAGGCACCCACCTTCTCCAGGCCATGGCAGGCTCCTGGGAGCTGGCAGAGTGCTCCTGGGGAGCAGAGGAGGGCTGGCTGCCAGTGGCTTGCTGGCTCATGTTTTGGGGCCACTGGGTCAGGGACCTCGGTAGCCACTGCTGGCTCTGGGCTGGCAGGCTTGGAGTTGGCACAGGCACTGTGGCCAAGGTCTACCCCTTTAATGGCTCCGGGGCTGGAGGAGAGGAAAGTAAGTTTTACTGGTTGTGCCCAGAGTGGCCACCAGGGCTCCCTGGGAAAGGCTGGAGGCCCCCTATTTGAAATTAAGTGTCTATGCATCACTTAATTCGAAATAGCTATTTCAAATTTGGCGTTACTCCTCATAGAATGAGGTTTACCAAATTCAAATTAAGAGCTCTGCTATTTCACATTAATTTCAAAATAGAAGTTTGCATGTATAGATGCTATTAAAGTTAATTCGAAGTAATGGCTGTTATTTCAAATTAACTTTGCAGTGTAGACATACCGTAAGGTTTTATTGATTTCTGATTCACCATTTTCAGCATTTAACTGAAGCTATGTCTTAAAACAGATTATTAATGAAAACTCATGTATGCCTGTGTCAGTGCATTTCTCAGCCAGTAGTGAGGCTGTGATGATACCAGGGCTGTGTGGACCAAGTGAAGGGAAGATGAAGGTTACAAAGATACTGGTTGGGAATGGGACAATTGTTGAAAATGCTCATTTATTTGTCTATAGTTAGTAATAACTTCTTTTTGTCTCTTGAAAGATTACACAGTTTCAGTGCTTTTCCCACCCCTGTTCTGATCCTACCATTCCCTTGCAAATGGGACTCATACAGAATTGGGAGAAGGGGCATAAAATGGAAGCAGATCCAACAAAGAGAACACTTGGTTGTCTGAGGAATAGTTAGTCGCAGCAGTATTTTCTCTCTCGGAAGATTACAGAAATGTTGTCCCTATCTGTGCATGGTGTCTGGCCTCTCCCCACACTGAACCATGCTGGGCAAGCCAGGGCAAATGGAGGTGAAGGAAGGATCAGGTCTGGCAGCTGGACAAACAGCGCAGTGTCTCTTTGTGGTGGAGCAGCAAGGGGCTTGTGGTGCAGATCTGAAACTTCAAAGAGCCAAATAAAGTTGTGATTTTCTTTCTCTCTCAGTCCCTTTCACTGTAGTTAGGCAAGCACAAGGGCAGGATTTTCCGGTGATGGCAGAAGGTGGGGGAGGGCTGAATATCAGCTCCCTTTGCACAGAAACTCCATGTGAGCTGAGAATAAAGTCAATTTCCAGTCAAATTGCTTCCCAGTCCTGTAAATATATTTCAGCACATATCTGGAGTAGCAGAAACTCCAGCTGGGTCTTATGGTTCAGGAGCAGTGCAAATCTGTTCAGTCCACCTTGATAGCTGACCTAATCCCCTCCATTCAGCAATATGTGGAAGGATAACCATTAGCTGAAACAGCTCTCTGGCATAGATTGCTGGATCTCCTCCACACGTTTAGTCTTTTCCATCCCTGTATCTTGAAAATGTCTATGTTATCTAAATGCTGGCCATGCTTTAAAGAAGAAACTGCTAACTAGGAACTGCCAGATAGTCATCTCAATTAACATTTTACATGTTTTAAAACATAGGCACAATTATCGTTCCCTTAGTAGCCTCTGCTCTGTCCTCGGGGACTGCAAAAATGGTCTGAGAACTAAGGATTGTTCAGTAGCTCATTCCCGAAATGTTGAAAAGTATCACAACTGTGGCCTTCCACAGCAAAGTTATGTCATTTAAGAGGATTTCTTGGGATCTTCAAAGGGAACAAAAATGTAACGCTCCCTGTCACAGTTCAGGGCAACTGCAGCTATACTCCTCCCTCTCAAAGGTTCAGCAAAGAAACCCACTCCAAGCTTTCATCTTCCCAACTATTGCCTCCCTTGGGTTGAGACATGTATCTCTCTCTCTTGTGACCTGGATATTTCCAGGGTGAACAGTTCCTTTCCTTCATTGTGATAGCCCCAACAAAAAAGAAGCTTTGTTCACCTTCTCTTTAGGAACAGTTAACAGTGTAATTACCACAGTTAATCTACTGCACAGCTCTGTCATGGAAGCATATTTAACTCTAATGGTAAAATCAATAGAGAAAACATATAAAAGACCCTACACACATGCTAGTAGGCTTACCAGACATCACTCCAACTCTAACACAGGCTCTAGAAGACCAGTCCTTCAACCCTCACTCAGGGGTTTTCCTGTGTTTTCCAGTTCATAACACCCTTTGCTTGGAACAAGAACACAGTCTCATGGGGCCTCAGTAGGCAAAGTCCTTTCAACTCTACCCTAAGAAAGGGGACACTGTGGACCACAGGTCCTGTGCATTTGCTGGATCAGAAAGCAATCCCTGACTCAGTTTACTCCTAGGCTATTTATGCAAAAATCCCTTTTTTGCCTGTTGGTCCCTGCAGATTCCAGTTTGACTTTAAGCGAAGCCTTCTGGAGAAAGAGTGACGCTTCTGTGAAGATGCTACAACTGGAGTGACTTTGATTAATCACCTCTCATTGTTCTCAGTTCCTGAGGGGCTATATTCACTCTTCCCATGGAAATACTTACAATCCCTGGCACATGACAATACATAAACAACAGCATTTGTAATACAATGGACCCCTAAGGTATTAAACCTTAGCAGTTCACATTCAGAAAATCCACACACAATTCAAGTGACAATACAGGCATCTTGCTGCTATCCAGTTCATGTGCTTTGAATTGTGGGCTCCATTCTTGAACTTGCAAACATCTAGTTCGTTATACATAGGAAGGAGACACAAGGATGAAGAAAGGAACACAAAGTCAAGGGAAACTGCAACTAATTCCTTCCTTAGCAAGGATTAATGGTGACGTGCATTTCTTAGCATTGACACTGAGCAGATACAAAAAAAAAAAAAAAAAAAAGAATGGGAGCATACACAGCTATTGTTGCTAAAAAATCACTAACAGAGGTCTGTAAACTGAATTGTGAAGACTAAAGCATTGCCTAATAATCACATTACATCTTAGCCACCACTTTTCACAGCACAAACTTGACCCTAAGGTGATAACTGCTGGGAGATCCTCTGTTATAATTGTCTTTAATATATGAATTGTCACAGGAATGAAAGGGTATTTTTCTTTTTCTGAAGAGATGTAAAATCCTCACAAAGGAATGCAACTGCACAAGATTTTTCCAGCACTCCTATGTGTGCATTTCCAGCAGCTTTAGAGGGTGTCAAGATGTCCCCCAGCACAGCCATCCTCTGCTTACCTGCTGTTCCAAAATGTGTGGACATAGGTCATCCCTGATTTCCTTTTCCCAAGATGCTCCATGATTTCCCTGTTCGGTAACAGGAGTTGGTTCATCATGGGAGCATAATGCCACCTCTGCATCATGTGAGATGAAATCTAGCTGGGAAGTTAGCCCTGCCTATAAAGAAGAGTGGGGAAATGAGGCACCTGAAATATAATTGTCAGAGGGGTATATCATAAGTGAAATATTTTGGTTTTCAATCACAGACCAAAAACATTTCAATTCTGGAGCATTCTATTTTTCCACAAAAAAACCTGAATTTTCCCACAAAAAACAAGAACTAAATAGCAATGTCATTCATAGAACATTGAGAGTTAAATCAGGCGACCAGCATTTTAAAATGGTGACCGGCCGTGAATATGCTAATCAAGTGCGGGATATTTAAATGCCGTGCTTGATTTGCAGCTTCAGTATGTTTCATTTGCCTCCCTAGTTCAAACTAGGGAGCAAGTGTAGACATACCCTGAGTTACTATCCAACAGTCTTCACGAACTCCTGGGCAAAGTGAGGGGAGGTGGCTCCATGCTCTTGGAAGGGGCGGGGCCTTGAGCAGAAGGGGTGGGCTGGCAATTTAAAGGGCCTGGGGCTCTAACTGACACTGTACCAGGGTTGGCAGCCAGGAGCCCCAGGCCCCTTTGAATTGCCAGGCAGGGAAGCTGCCACCTGTGTGCCCTCCCTCCTGCGAGCCTGTCACTATCAGACACTTCTATAGGCAGAAGACAGATGTGGGTGCAACTACCGAGGCACATGCAAAGTATCTCTCTATGTTCTATTTAGGGGCAAGAAAGAGTGTTAGTTCAGGTAGCAAATTCTCAGTATTGGTTTGTTGGCAATATGCTAATTAATCAATTTACCAATTTCTTGGTTATTACTAAGTTAAACTTTCTTATCGCTGCTTCATGCATTGCCAGAGTTGAATAGTTTTCCAGTGGAGCAAATACATTTCTCTGAAATTATTGACAAAATATGGTTTTGTCATGCTGGGATGGCAAACATTTGGCACACTCAACCTGAATCATAGAGTTAAAAGAAAGAAGGAATCACCAGCTCATATAGTCTGACCTCCTGTACATCGCAGGCCAACAAACATCGTGACTTGAAAATTTTGGGGAAAGGAATCGGAGGGTTTCAAAAGTTATTTTTTGGTCTCTTCAACTTGTTAGCTATTGTTATATACAGGGTTGCCTGATTAAAATTAGGATGATTCCAGGAAAAGATGGCAACATATTAATCATAAATGCAACCATTTCCTCAACTAATCTGTTTAGGGTGAGGCTGCCCATAACTTTGATCCAATCGGCAACTGTTTAAGTCAGACGCAACTATGAAACATGCATAGCTCATTTAGCTATGGAATTACTACCAACTGACTTCTACAGTTTAAATTAGCAAAGCACTCTGCGCAAGCTAAGAAAGAAATTTCTGGAACTTTTGTAACATTGCTGTGGTTAGCTTACTGCTGCCCACATACTAAAGTAGATTTGTCTAATTAATGAGTACTCCCGTTCATTGGCTTTACTTGCAATACGGTATTCTAGAAGAGACTTAAAGTTTGCCTTTCATGACTGGTAGCCAGCAGATCTATTGGAGGGGAAGAGAGGCTGGTGTTTACTGTGCTAAACTTCTTTGAGCTGGAAATAGCCCCTTCCATATTTTAAGCTTCCATTTGACAACAATTCAGAGACCATCTCATCTTCCCAGACTTGTCTCGGGTTTCATTTGGGTGGCTTTTTCTCCTCACCAGTTTAAGCACCTGTTTTTTCCTGATTTTTCCATTACCACCTTTGCTTTCTACTCTGTAGAAACAAGAAGGATTTTAGAAGAGAAAAAATGCAGAGGTTTCTTTATACAGCATTCTTAAATATACCAAGATTCCTCCACAGGAGAGAAGCTCACAAAGAGCTTTGTAGCAGAGACTGATTCCAAAGACAACATAGCATTAATTACGGGTACTTTAGGAGCTCATCTAAAGGCCCATCTAGCAAGTTATATCAAATTTGTAAGCAGATTATATCACAATTGACTCCAAGTATGGTTTGTGTCCATGAACAATATGATTAAGGTTAATACAGTGTTCTCCTTCATTTGGAACAAGACATATGCTACAAGACAGAGACCAGGGAGGCAACATAGTTGCCCAGGATAAATATAGGGGGAGCCTGCTTAAACTCAGGCTTGTGAGCTCAATCTTTGAGGGAGCCATTTAGGGACCTACAGCAAAATCTATCAAGGGTGGTATTTATCCCTGCTTTGAAGGCAGGGGACTGGACTTGATGACCTCTCAAGGTCCCTTCCAGTTCTATGAGATGGTATATCTCCATATACAGGTTTTTTTCTGAGTAGACAGGACTGTCTTAATGGTGTGTATGTGATTGGATTAGCTAGTTTTCTTTTCTCCTAGATCTCTGTAAAAAAGCTTCAGAGGGTTGCCAAGTTAGTTCATTACAGAAAAAAACCAACAAACGGTCTGGTAGCACTTTGTAGGCTAAAACTGACCATGAAAGCTCATGATACCATCTACATGTTTTTTTAGTCTATAAAGTGCTACTAGACCATTTGTTGGTTTTTTTCTGTAAAGAAGGTCCTCCTAAATTATGTTATGCCATGTGGGAAATAATCTCAGTCCTTTATCCCAGAAACAGTTACTAAAGCAATAGAGAAGAGCTGCCAAAATTGTCCTGCCGTATACAGATGCAAACCTAGTTGCGAGGCATAAGAGGATTGGAGACCAACCTTGCCATGTCTGTGTCGCGAAAAATGTTACTGTGTGAACATACTGAGCTGTATTAGTTTAACTGTGTTGCATAGCTACGTCAAAGCCCCATTACATGAGTTTTATCTGTATGATGGCCTGTACCCGGCACACTATTGTACTACACATTGTACAAAGTATGCCTTATGAATGATCATTTGAAAATCATAAACAGCTGGTCAATGTTGCCCTGGTAAAATATGTATGGCAACATTGCATATGAAATTGTAAGATGTCCCTTATATGTAGTTATTAAAACATATTCCAAACCCTATAGGTCTGTCTTAAACAAAGGAAGGAATGTGTGCTTGCAGTAAAGCAATAAGTAGAGTCATCAAGCAGGAAAGGGAGACAAAGGAAATGTACACAGGCAGAACAATCAGCAGGGAATATCTTTCCACATAGACTTTTTGTCTTGTGGTTCTCATCTGGGAATTTATTTCCAGAAGGGGACTGAAACTATGAAAACGAGGGACAAACACTCCCAAACACCCCTCTTCTCTCTCTCTCTCTCTCTCTCTCAGCCCACCTCATTCTCTGCACCTATAAAGACAAAAGAAAACAGCGCGTCTGGGCTGTCCGCTGCCCGCGTGCTCCGTGGCTTTGCTCCCCGTCCAGGGAGACGCGGAGCAAACCCCGTTCATAACTGCGGATCCGACATAACTGCAGATCCCAGCAGACCAGGGAGATGGGGAGCAAAGCCGCGGAGCACGCAGGCAGCAGGACAGCCGTGGCACGTCTGGGCTGTCCCGCTGCCTCTGTGCTCCGCGGCTTTGCTCCGGACGCCTGTGTTACAGCAGCTGGGGCACTGCCAGTTGGTCCCGTAGCGCCGCTCTGGGTGCTACTGGACCAACCCGGCAGCATCCCAGCTGCTCTGCCCCAGGCGTCCTGATTCAGCCACTGCTGGTCAGTTTCAGCAGCGGCTGAATCAGGACGCCTGGGGCAGAGAAGCTTGGGTGCTGCTGGGTTGGTCCAGTAGCGCCACTCCTCAGCGCTACTGGAGCAACCCAGCAGCACCCAAGCTGCTCTGCCCCAGGCGTCCCCAAGTCAGCCGCTGCTGAAACTGACCAGCGCTGACTACAGGAAGCCTGAGGCAGAGTTGCTCTGCCCCGGGCTTCCTGGAATCATCCGCTGATCAGTTTCAGCAGCAGCTGACTTGGGGACACCTGGGCTATGTCTAGACTGCAAGCCTCTTTCGAAAGAGGCTCTTTCGAAAGATACTTTCGAAAGAGCCTCTTTCAAAAGAGAGCGTCTAGACTGCACGTTGAACTTTCGAAAAAGCGGCTTGCTTTTTTGAAAGAAAGCATCCAGTGAGTCTGGATGCTCTCTTTTGAAGAAGCCCTATTTACATTGAAGAACGCTTTCTTTCGAAAGAGGAACTTTCGAAAGAAGGCGTTCTTCCTCGTGAAATGAGGTTTACCGCCATCGAAAGAAAAGTCGCGTTCTTTCGATTTAATTTCGAAAGAATGCGGCTTGAGTCTGGACGCAGGGGAAGTTTTTCAGAAAAAGGCTACTTTTCCCAAAAAAAACCCTGAGTCTGGACACAGCCCTGGGGTTCTTAAGTTGAATCTGTATGTAAGAACTGGCGTCCAGATTCAGCCTGTTGAAACTGATCAGCGGCTGATTCCAGGAAGCCCGGGGCTTCCTGTAGTCTGCCTCGGGCTTCCTGTAGTCAGCCGCTGGTCAGTTTCAGTAAAGCTGAATCTGGATGCCAGTTCTGACATACATACAGATTCAACTTAAGAACAAACCTACAGTCCCTATCTTGTACGTAACCCGGGGACTGCCTGTAGTTATAGAAAGAAAGATCCTGAAAGGATCCTGAAGTTGACCAAAATGACATAGTGGAAGCACTCCAGGATGTTAATAAATGCGTAATTACTTACCAAGAGTTCTAATATATTTATCATGTAAGTTTTACTACACCATTTGTCAGCAATCAGAATGTTACTTGAGTCTTCTGTAGTAGGGCCAAAGGCAATATGTCTGGAGCTGTTTCTGTATGTCTTGGAGATTTAAAAAAAAAACCGCCCTAGCTGACTCACTGAGTTAATATTTTATCAATTTTGCCAGCATATTGTTCCGTGTCCGGGAGGCTGATATATGAAATGTCTGCCCATATTGGTAATGGCAATGATTCACTGAAGAAGTCTGATCTATTTTAGGATCACGTAACAGGATTAGGATTTCTCTACCTGGCAAATGAAATGGGGATTTCAGCTACTATAAATCGTCCTTTTTGCCTTCGCTTTCTTTTCCGTATCTAGTATAGATTTTCTTTTTGCAGCACTGCATCAGATTACCTTGTGCCCTCTGCATTTTTATTTTATTTTATTTTATTTCTGCATATAGACCAGGCAGGCACATCAAATTGACAACACTGACAAGAGCAGAGTTAATGTTTTATATATATAGTAACATGTAGTATAGTCTGTAAATATTAAATGATTTATAATATCCTTCTTATAAAACTATTTTCTATTGCCTTTTCTCCTACATTCTGTGGGTTTTAATGTGCTTGCTCCTCTACCCCATATCTTATCTGCTGGGCCATCATCATTAGACATGTTCATACAAAAGTCAAATTTTTGGGCTTCTTTCTCTCCATTTGACGAAGCTCTATACCCCAAGGGTGTGTCTAGACTACTGAGTTTTGTCGACAAAAGTGGGCTTTTGTCGACAAAACTATACCAGCGTCTACACTACCGCTGAGTTCTGTTGACATAACGTCGACAGAACTCAGCAGTTTTGTCGACGCTGGTATACCTCATTTTACGAGGCATCACACCTTCTGTCGACAGAGTTCTGTCGACAGAAGGTGTTATTGCCTGTAGGGTTGCATCTAGAGTACAGGGTTCTGTCGACAAAGCAGCTTGCTTTGTCGACAGAACTCAATGTGTCTGGACGTTCTTTGTCGACAGAAGTTTTGTCGACAGATACTGTCGACAAAACTTCTTTCGACAAAACCCGGTAGTCTAGACGTACCCCAAGTTATCAATTAGTCTCCTGGGCCTCTTCTTCAAAGGGGACAGTTGCAGAGCATGTGAGGCATGATAAATAGGGACACCTGGAGGTAGATAAACTGAGGGGTGGCTCCATAACCATTTGTAACTACAGCAGTTGCCTGAGTCAGCATTTTCCAACAATTACCATACAATGGTGCTTCAGATCATAATAATGATGGTGATGATGATGATGATAATTAATGATATAGGATTGTTGGTATTGTATGGTAGTTAGTAGCCAGTGTTGGTATGGTAACATATGCCCTCAGCAGTGACATGAAGGCAGACGGAATTGGGATATGGTGACATTCAGAGGTGGGGGAGCAAGTCAGATGTGGTGAGGGAGCTGGAAATGGCACTATATGTATTTGTGCAGAAAGAACCCATGATCTTTATAGTCACTGCTGCCTTTAGCAGCATGTTTTCAAATAAATGTCTAAAAGTGATGGGTCAAAACCTCAATGGAGCTAATCACATTTAAATTATCTGAGGATTTGGTCCTATTTAGGTATAAGGCATATTTTTCAGATAAAAAAATTACTTCTTAAACAATTGTTATACTTATTGTAAAATAAGGCAAAAGGTATTAATGTAAAATAATAATAATTATTATTATGATTATTATGAATACTATAGGATTGTTGTTACTGTATGGTAGCTAGTGGCCGGTGTTATATCTAATTCAGTTAAGGTGGCATAACATCAACAAACAACAAGACCAATGTCTCTGCAATTTACCATCTTGCATTGAATGCAGTGTATAGTATTCTTCAAATATTGAAACAAGGTAGCATTTAAATTCCAAGTTTACCCAAAAGCATCGGAATGAAAAAAAAATACGGAGAGAAAATAGTTGGCTGACATCTTATTTGTGTCCTTTCTGCCTGTGTTTGGAGTCAGTGGTTTAATAAAAACGTTGCTAGAAGCAGTAATTGAGAGAGCAGTCTCTCCTCTAATTAAACTCAATGGACCAAATTCAGTCCTAGTTTAAGGAGATGTAACTTTTACGCACTGATCATCATAATTTGTTTATTTGTGAAAAATTTTGCAAGAAATATCCAGTGGCTTTGGTGGGGATCTTGAAACCTCTTCCCTTGGTACATCTGTGGCACTTTGTGCTACGTACTTTTCTCCCAGGAATGTTATTTTCACTTTGACCAATGTAATCAAATCTTGCAAAAAAAATTGTAAAAGCTCAATAAGAATATGGAATACAAAATAATATTTGAGGCCAATGCAGTGGAAGAAAAAAAATGGATGAACAATCTGTGGATACTAGGTTTATGACAATAGGAGAGAAATGTTATAGTTCATTTCATACCCTCAAATATCTACTCTTCCCTCTGGGTATGTCTACACTTGCCCCCTAGTTCGGACTAGGGAGGCAAATGAAGCATACTGAAGTTTACAAGGATTTACATATCCCACGCTTGATTAGCATATTTGCGGCCGGTCGCCATTTTAAAATGCTGGTTGCCCGATTTAACTTGCCGCGTGTAGATGCGGTAGTCTGATCCAAAACATCATTGCACGAGAAGTAACAGTTAATTCAAGGGAAAGGTTTTGGATAGGACTACCGTGTCTACATGCAGCAAGTTAAATCGGGTGACCGGCATTTTAAAATGGCGATCGGCCGTGAATATGCTAAACAAGCATGGGATATTTAAATCCCACGCTTCATTAGCAACTTTAGTATGCTTCATTTCCCTCCCTAGTCCAAACTCGGGGGCAAGTGTAGACATACCATCTCTTTGTTTGTCCAAGTTCTTGAGCTGTTGCCAGTATCCCATCTTCTTGTTCATTACAGCCTAACAAATTCAAAGGCCAGTACAGACTGACATTCACCAGTTTCTTTCTAAGTGTCTTTAATAGGAAGTGTGTCTGTTTACAGATTAACTCAGGACTAAACAGTGAACTTCCTAGCTGAAAAGAGAAAATAGTTTGATCACATTTCTCTCTCTCTCTCTTTCTATGGTGGCGGGGGATGAGGGAAGAGACAGAAGAGGAGGGAGAAGTAAAAACATTTGAATTGGCTTGAAATAAAAGTGCATACTTCATACATATTTCTAACCAACCCCAAAAAACAGTCTCTAGCTTTGAACGTGTTGAACAGGAAGCCATATAGTGTTGGTATGCTTGCTTAGCCAGTCCAAGAAACACACGTTCATATTACTTCTGGGCTATCTAAAAAGGTTTAGCGTGAAAAAGTTTAATTTATACGTAGAGCCTTGTTTCCTGTTTTGTTTTTTCCCCCCTCTCGTGCCAAGTCTGTTTTTTAAACTCTGTGATAGGAAACACATTTCCCTTTTTGTTTTCCTTTCCTCTCATTCTATTTACCCAGCTGTAGATTTTCACCTCAATTTATACCTCATGCTCCTACCTGGTTAAGAATCCAAAGACAGAAAACTGAGGCAAAGATGGATGTTGTGTTTTCATGGTTACTGAGGCAAAGGAAGAATCTGGGTGGAGGTGAGGCTGCTTTGGTATCAATATCAAGGGAGTGATGAAAAGAGACTTTTTCTTTCAGGATGTTCAGTCATGTAGATTCTAGAAAGGTGAGGCAAAGGGCATGAAAAAAGCAGTGGCAGGGGACAACGATTAGGTGAGTGAGCACATGTCCATTTGAACTGCATTTATTTTCACTGAACTAGGTGCCAACCTGTCATACTAAGCTAGGAGATATTTGTACAGAGAGAAACAGGGACATAAAACCAACAAACCAACCAAACAAACAAAAACACTTGAGCCAGACTCCAAAGATGGGAAAGATTCATTTGTATTCTGAGGCTCTTACTGATCTGTTTGTGGAGCTCTCCTGTATATTTAAAGGATCATCCAGTTTTGCTGTTTATAGTTTTGTACACCACCTTCTTTCTGATTATTTTGATGGCTTGATGTGCATTACCACTAATACTGGCAAGGTTGAAAAGGATCTTTTGCTAATGTACAAGCTATTTAAACATACCAGATGAAGGCTGGCATGGTCAAAACATACAACTCTATAGCTGGGTAAGCTTTCCACCTATAAAACCTCACTCAGTTCCTGTGACATCAGCCCTTTAGTTCTTTTGCATTATTCATTCTTCAGAACTAGGGAACTGACTGTGATAAAATGTTAATTTTGATTGTTTGGGAGATGGAAATAATTTTGATTGCTTGGGAGGTATACATGTGACCTTAGCTTTTTGTACTCTATCCAGTTTAGAGCTTGAATTTTTAAGCCTGCTCTGAAGTGGCCAAAAAGACATTTTCTCCTCACTATCAGTACATTCTTCACTATACAACAGTAAAACATTCAGGTTATTTAGATGGAGGAATATGCCAAAACCAAACCAAGAGTGCTGCTATTGACAACTGGGGTATGTAATGCTTTTCTTCTGAATATCTAAAAGTGCCTATGAAAGAGAGCACAGATGTGAAGTTTTGCTTAAGATAAAAAGGGATGGTTATCTCAGTATTTGCAATAGTGTTTTAGTTTTCCTGTACCAACTAGTGAGAACACTTTGAACACCGCAAACAGATGTCAAGTTTTACTTAGTGATCTAAGTTATTGAAGATGCTCAGCATTTCTGTGGGGAAAGAGGTGTTTATAGAAGGCTTTAAATATAGGCCTGACCTCTTTAAGGAGAGAATTCTTACAAGCAGAATACATGGGACCCAATTATTTAAAGGTACAGCGTACCCTGACCGCCCTCTAGAATCCATGAGAGTTGATGGCATTCAGTACCTCTTCAAAAATGCTCAGTACCTCCACAGGCCCATAAATGCATTGGGGTCCTTTAGACTTTGTAACATCTGCCAATCACTTGTATGTGACATGGTGAGCTCTACCTGAATGTAAAAAGTCCAGCATGTGACTGAAAAGGCTAATCATCCTTTTGCCTACCTTTCCAGCAATGTTCCCAGCTGTGTGTTAGCTAAAATGGCATCGATACAAAATTCTCCCAGCTGTCTGTGAACTAAAATTCTGGGCTAATAACTGCCACATTCACAGCATTCTTTCCACTTTACCTTAGGCCCACAAATCATTGCTTCCGGTGGTGTTTTTGGCACATTTTGGCTTTGTGAGGGGACAGTACAAATATTATTGGAACGCAGCAACCATGGCAATTTCAGAACTCAAGGGCTTTTTATCTGCCAGTTAACAAGAAAAAAGGATATACCAACTGAAAATGTGTTGGTTTTATGCCAGGATATTAAAACATTCTTTTCAGCTGCTGCTGCCATCTCTCTTATTTAAACCTATCACTGGCCTAGAAAGCAGCTTTGCCTCTTCTGCTTCTGTGGAATTCAGACCTGCAGAGGCAGGGCTGAGGTTTCTATACATACCAGTCCGCACATGGAAAAAAGATGAAGCTCTTCTTAGTTAGATGCCAAGAATTCTGCAAGGAACTCACCCCACTTCTGGACACCAAAATATAAAGGCCTCTTCAATCTGTCAAGATACTTGCAAAACAAAGTTAAATTATGACTTTTTCTTCCTAACGCTAATATTAAAACTAGTCACATCAGGCGCTATTTCAAAGGCTGAAAGCAAACCCCTGCAATAAAAGTATTGCACTGGAAACTGAATGTGGAAATGGGAATCACTGTTTGGGGTCTGGCTGAAGAATGCTGCTATAAAGTACTGACAGCTTTGAGCTTCTTTTCTCACTAGTGGTCTTCTCATGTCTATGCACACTGAGTTCATATTATTTCAATGGGATGTTACATCTTTCTTTTCATTGTTCCCTCCTTTCCTGACAGATACCTGAGGATACCCCCTTTTCCTCTGTTTTTGCATATGTCCACTACACCACAACATCAATGCAGAGCATCCTTTCTTTGACTCTACTTCAACCCCAAGTCACTATCTTTCCATCCATGGAAGGTCAGACAGGACTTTCTTCTATTTCTCAATGCGGCTTCCAAAATATCAAGGTATGGTGGTGGTCATGATGAGCAAACTTCGAATACTTGAGAGATTCATTATGGTTCAGATAAGCGCCCAAAGGTCAGGTCTTTGTTCAGGTCTGTCCAATCCCCCCAGAGCTGCAAAATTCAGCTGGTAATTCAAGGCCATACTTTTTCTTGAGCTCTGTAATATTTACTTCTGCTGCTTGTCAGTCTTTTTTTGCATTAGGATTGCAATTGTGCACAGTGGAATTTCCTTAGCTAAGCCTCATTGTACTTACTCTGTTTCAAATCGGATATATCATTACCTAGGCTGTAAAGTGGCACAATAACATCTTTTGTGTTTCAGTTTGGCCTGCCCACTTCAGAAACTACCGGGTTCCATTTCTTCTGCTTCTGACCCTTGCAGGATGCAAAAGTATAAACATATATTATATATCTACTGTCTGCTTGAAAAAGTTTGTTTGTGAATGTGTGTGTGTGTGTCTGAAGATTCCCTCCTCCCTCGATTTATATGGGTACATTGCTGACTGTTCCCCTTTGTCAGGGAATAAGGGGAAAGTGCAAAATTTGCCACATTCCTGACTCTGGCTGGCGAGTGCAGGGGGCAAATGAACCTGGACCTGCTCCAGACAGGGGTTATGCATTCCTCTCCTGGCTGGTCCCACTGGAGTTGCAGCGACTATGGAGTTGTATACATATCTTTTACACACACACACACACACACACACATGAAGTTTTACCCAGCGGGTCCTTTAATTTTTGTTTTTCTTCATTTAAATCATTGCTGTGGGGTGAGGCTGGGGATGAGGGGTTCAGTATGCAGGCTGCCCCAGGAAGAGAAAACTACTCCAGCCCTCATTCCCTGACAAAGGGGAACAGCCAGCAATGTTCTCATATAAACTGAGGAGTGGAGCTTCAGTCACCCCTGCCTTCCTAAAGTGCTCCTGAGGTGTGAGATGCTCAGGACTGAGGCAATCCTGGATGGTTTCACCCTGCCTGGTGATTTTGTCTCTTTTCTAAATGGTTTTATGAGAAGCAATCACATTCCACGCACTTCCCATATTCCTGGCACAGCCAAAACCTTACCTTGTTTTAAGTTCTGATAAGAGGAAGCTGTATATCAAATTTGGTGGCCTTAGTTCTTACCATTAAGCAGGAGTCATTGAACAGACAGACAGACAAGTGGATGCACAGAGACAGACACAGAGACAAACGCACTCAAATACACACACACACACATTAAAAGATTTACGTGGCTTGCTTGGATCTTTCAGGGCAGGGGGCTAGGAGTGTGGGGGCTGCAGGAGTCAAGTTGGAAGGTGAGGGGTTCAGGGCAGGGGACTGAGGGTGTGTCCAGGACTCTCAGTTAGGGTGTGAGGAGATGTTCAAGTCAGGAGGCTAAAGATATGGAGGGTGCAGGAGGTGGCTTCCCACAACTGACTTCCCACAAGTTGCCTGGGCAGTGACTCTCTGGGATTAGCCATGCAGTTGGGAAGCTTATCTCCACCCCTGCTTTCTGCTGGCCCAATGGAGTTATGGCTGTGCTGGTTATATCTTGCTCCTTCTGCCCCCCATGGTCATTAACACTACAACTGTCCCTGCTAGCAGCCCCTCCCTTTCCATATAATGGAAAACAATCGCATTCCAGGCACATCCCATTGTCCTGGCATACCCAAATCCTGACCTTGCTTTAAGTTATGATAAGAGGAAGCTGCCTGCCAAATTTGGTGGTCTTTACTCTTACTATTTAGGAAGAGTTCTTGAACAAATAGACTCATGGAAGGGAAAACTCGCTCACCCACCCACAGACAAACAAACTCTCTCAAATATACATAGATTATTAAGCAAACAGAATGATTAATAGGTTCTGGATAACCCCCTACCAATGCTACTTTAGGAAGTGAGAGAAATTAGAAATGATCCTGCAACCTAGATCTCCTGCCCCGTGTGGCTGTGCTGTATTGGTCATTTTAATTCAGGGGCTGGTGTTTCCAAATGCTGCAAGGGCTTGATCCTTTGCTCATTGAAGTTAATGGCAAAGCTCCCATTGGTTTTAGTGGTGCATGATCAAGGCCAACTGAAGAATTCTCATTGAAGTCTATAGGATTTATGTGCATAGATAGCTAGCAGAATTGAGTGAGAAGGATAGAATTTCCAAAAGTGCTCAGTGTTTGCCTAATTCGGCGGCCATAATAAAAATCCCACTGTC
Organism: Pelodiscus sinensis; assembly: GCF_049634645.1. Classification (NCBI taxonomy): domain Eukaryota; kingdom Metazoa; phylum Chordata; order Testudines; family Trionychidae; genus Pelodiscus; species Pelodiscus sinensis. The sequence continues at coordinate 93,948,427 of NC_134713.1, read as the reverse complement.
AGCGTGAGGCCAACACTGAACACCTTTGGGAATCCTGTCCTTTGTGTTACCCACTAAAGAGACAATGTCTTAAAGCTTGTTCAAAGTATGTAATATGCTGATAGACGACCCAGAATACTAAAATCTGGTATCAATTCTTAGAACTGCATTGAGCCAAAGGAGTTTTGCATTGCTGATTTTGGAAGCCTCACAGATAAAGATTTATAAATAGGGCTTGAAAAGACTGGCATTCAGATTGTGAGCTTCCTGGCCTGGAAAGCACAAACCCATGAGGAAACGTACCATTGTGATTTTTATTTCTATGTTGGCAGGAGCATAAAAGCATCTCCTTTTAGATCAGCTCCTATAAAAGGCTGGAAAAACACAATCTCTCTCCATCACCAAATGAATCAATTTTTAACTCATCTCTGGAGCAGAAAACAGCATAAACCCTTCTCCAGGGGAGACTATAGCTTCCACAGGCCCCTTGGTGGGTGGGCCAACTTCACACTCCTGGAAGAGGCAGGACATCAAGTAAAAGGGTGGGATTGGGCAGCAGCAAGAGCGCCCAGAGCCCCAGCCCCTTTAAATTGTGCTGCGTGGCATTGTCCAGGGCACCACTGAGAGTGGGGAAGCTAGCCCTTAGTCCTGCTCCTTCTGTCCGATCCCCTGGCCCTTCCAAGGGAGTCCAGAGCCGAGCTCCTCCTCCCACCCCTCACACTCACACATTGCCCAGGGCCAAGCAACGTCTGTCACCAGCCGTGGTACAAACTGTTCCTTCAGCTGTCTGAGATGCTTACCCATCACCTGTGTGGGAGGCTGAATAATTCCTTACACAGCCACAAACCCACAAAGCTGCTGTGGGAAGAGCCATAGTCTGTCTCCAATAGATTATTCTTCCAGAAAACAACTGGCTTCATTAATTCTGTACTTCACTCATCTGACTGATATGGGTGTTATTTCCTTTTAAACCTTCATTCCTTTCATTCATTTTCCCAAGCAAATCTGTGACATAGACAAGGTTGCACATATTCCTTTGATCACACAAAAAAATCAAGGAATTAACTTTTTTTGAAGTCCATTGCAGAGGAACGCTTGTGTCTCAGTTCAATACATTGTCCCAGTATTTTTCCTCTTGAGAGCCAACGAACACCAGGAAGGAACTACTTCTTGTCACGATCAGACCCCTTTTCTTAACACAGTTTTGAAAACAGATGTGTGAAGAGGCTGAACCTTGATGTGGTTCAGAAGAGAAGAGATTCACTGCAAAACTTCACCAAATCTTAAATCAGAGCTTTAGATGCCATTAGTTCTCTGTGGATCATTCACGCAGGGAGTCCCACCCAGCACACAGAGCAACTTTCTTTATCAAGCCACACAGAGCTGCTTTGGGACCTGCAATAGATGGAGCTCCAACTGTGCAAAAGCACACCATGTGCTCACCTGGTATATTTTTGTCTTGCACATAGCACATTGAACATTCCTGGTGCCGTCTCATGCCAGAAAGAGGGAAATAGAAAATCTTTGAGAACCACACCCTTCTATCTGTATTTCACAAAAGCCAAGAAACATTCATCATGATCCTCAATGCTCATACCAACTTGAAAAGAAAGAGCATCCCTGTTTTTCAGATGCTGTACCAGTGTATTTTCCTCATTTGTTGCTATCACTTCAATCTTTCCCTTCATTGTGTTGGTAGTGGTATGGCTCTGCGTTTGTTTGCATCCGTTTCCCCGTGCTGTGAAGAGGATGCCATTTTGTAAATCAAAACAGCAGCGTTCTCCTGGTGTGGAGTGTATGAAGCAAATCAAGACCCATTTGGGGGCCAAATCTGGCCAGTTGGACCTGTGACCCGTCTGCCAATGGTGCAACTACATTTGCAGGTCACAACCCACAGTTTGGGAATCACTGGACTAAGGGATCAGTGATGTTTTGGCAGCTCAGTGTATTAAAGCCAAAGGAGTGCAGGTGGTGTTATAAGTTATTATTCAGACAAGAGGAAATCCAGACTCTGACTCATCCAGACTCTTAGCTGGCACTGTCTGACCAGCCCTGATTCTAATGATTATTTTTCTCTTGTTCTGATTGTTTCAATACTATCATTTGATTCTCTAGCTTTGAATCTTACAATAGTTTGTTCTCCAAGTCTTTTAGATGTGAAAATTGGCATATTCTATCATTTATTCTTTTGAAGTAAAATTTGACTTCATAATAGGGTTTTTATGTCTACTGTTAATTTCTATTTGTATTATGAATTATTGTTTCAAATACCTTTTTTTAAATTTTCCTTTAGCTTTTTTATTTTATGGACATTTTTCCCAATATCCTTAGATTGCCAAAGGAAGCTAATTAAAGCAGTCTGTACATCCAGAACATCTCCCATTGCAAACAGAGCTAATTTCAAGTTCCAATAAAAGATCAACAGTTGCACTACTTCTGTGTTTCCATGGAAGCCTTTGCTATTTTCAGTGAAAGTATTTTTTCATGCTTTGCAGATACTCCAGTTGGCTCTCTCATTAGCATTGCAAAACCTCAGCAGTGCTGTATTTAGAAGGAAGAACTCGAAGAACAACCTTTAACAAAGACATGTCTTGAACCATCCTTATTTCATGTGAAGTTCAGAGTATGTTCTCCTGTTAGTTTGATGAGTGTCTCTGTAAAATCTGAAAAAAACAATAATGTAAATTGTAACCAAGGAACCACAATCCCTGCTAACTCTTTGAATCCTTCCAGTAAATACTCTTTTGGGAAATGAGCCTTAATAAGTATATAACTTTCTCAAAGCTGTACATGTTTATATATACATATGCATCTATATCAATGACTTCATTGTTTCTCAGTGTGGAAAACTTAACCAATTATCTGTGTATAATTGGGAAGCAGTTGAACTTGTTTACTCCTATTCCTTTCTCATTTGTGATCTCAGGGGCCTCAGGGTTTTCAATGTTTTATTTACAACTTAAGCAAACAGTACCATTTACATTGTATTTGCACAAGTGAGGCCTGATTCTGCCAAAGGACCAGAGACCTTTAAAGGAACAGACTCAAGTTTGTTGTTTTTGTTGTCTGTTGTCACAATTTAAAATCTGTTTGGACTCTCAGAAGTGATCCCCTCTTATTGAATTGTCTCTCAATTATTTCATATAAAATTTGTTCAGTTGTAAAAACGTGTTTTGTTTTGTTAGCTGTCAGCCCAGGATCCTCCTAGGATGTGAAAGGCAAGTTGTGCTCTTGCTAACCGCAATAAACCTACCCAAATGGAGTGGGATTTAATTGTGGATAAAGCAGGAGATTTTCAAAGGCATAATGGGCAGTGAGTCACCTAACTTCTGGTGACTCATTGCCATGGGTGAAAGTAACTTATATTTCTTACAGGTGCTGTCCTATCAAAACCTGCCCTGTCTTGCAGGGGAGGGAGGAGATGAAGACAGGGGGTGCATTGCACTACAACAGTACCTGTAAGGTATTTAAATGTGGGGTGGGTGGAGTGCAGGGGGCTCAGGGCAAAGGGTTGGGAGATAGGGGGGTGCAGGAGTCAGGGCAGGGGGCTGGGAACATGGAGACGGTGCTGAAGGCAGGGCAGGGAGCTGGGACTAGAGGGAGAGTGTAGGAGAGTCCATGGGTCTGGGTTAACTTACCTGGCCAAGACGAGGCTGCTGCAGCTGGGCAGCCGCAGCTGGACAGGGGCCAAACCTGGCTCACCACAGCAGATTCAGCCTTCCCTACTACCCCCACTAAGTTAGGAGTGGGCAGGGCCAGGATGCTATGCCCAGATGGGGGCCACCACCAGCCATTCCCATGGCAGAAGAGGGCCAGACCGCAGGGCTGGATCCCACAGCCATGGCCAGACAGGGGCCAGTTTCCGCCCCTATCCTCTACCCGACTCTTTAAAGTGCCCACCATGGGGCCCACTCTTTAAAAAGCATGCACTCGGCCATCTCTTGCTGGAGATGCGCCCTGGGGTGCACCCTCTTAATTTCACCTCTGCTCAGTGCCCTTTGTGCTTCTGAAAATCTTCCTCAAGCTGCAATTTATAGACCAGCAGCACACACTTTTTGCCCGGGCTTACTGGTTATGCAGAAGGAAAAGATTGCATAGCTTGTTTGCCAGATTCCTGCTAGATTTTGCTGGGTTTGCAATTAGGGGGAAAAAATACTTTTACTTTAATTTGAGCAAATGTGATCATTAAGTCAGTGAGAGACAAAAGACATGGAGCTCTGTGATGCCATTTTTACAGAACTACTTTTCATAAGCGCACCATAGTTCGTTAATTAATGCCTATTACGCCCGCGTCCAGGTTGTCAGGTCCTGGGGCTTTGCCATTTTTCAGAGATCTGATGGCTTCACTGATTTCTTCTTTCTCTGGTGGATCAATATTAATATCAAGGTCCTCCTCAGCTTCCTGAATGTCCACTTCTTCTTCAGGTGGTGGTCTATTCAGAACCTCTCTGAAATGTTCTGTTCAGCGTGCTTCTTGATCTGTCTCTGTTGACAGTAACTGCCCTTGTTTGTCCTTAATGGGGACACTCGTTCTGCCACAATACTTGCCACAAACAAGCTTGGTGATTCTGTACATATTTCCTTGCTCCCCTTGATTAGCTGCAAGGTCCTCCGTAAAAGCTTGTTTGTCTGCCCTCACTAACTTCTTTACTTTTCCATTTGCCTCTCTGTAATTCTGCTTGTATCTTTCTTGAATTCTAGCCAATATGGCATCTACCAGTCTCTTCTTTATGTCCCGTCTCTCTTTGATGGCTTTCTATGTATCAGGCTTAATCCACTCCTTCCTCTTCTTCCTATCCTTGAAACCCAGACAGGCTTCGCTGCTCTTTGTGTAGACTGATGCAATCTGTTCCCATGCCATGTTGATTTTATCTGTGATACCGGTAGATACGTCATCCCTTAAATCTTGCAAAGCTTGGAATCTGTTCCTCAATTGCATGGTGAAGGCAGTCTTTGTGGTGACATCTCGTAGCTTATCAGCAGTGAAGTGTCTTTGTATGGATGTCCCAATACCTGTTCTTCGCAGCTTAAGTTTCACAAGTGCCATCACTAAATGGTGATCACTACCAACGTCCGCTCCTCTCCTCACTTTCACATCTTGCAAGCAGCGTCTCCATGTACCGTTGATCATCAGATGGTCGATCTGGTTCTTGTCTCTGCCATTTAGTGAAAACCAAGTCAGCTTATGAATGTTGAAGTGTGGGAAGAGAGTCCCTCCAATGACCAGATTGTTGACGGAACAACATAGCTCCTGCTGACAGTGTCTAAGGGTCACTGAGACACACAAGCCCCCCAACCGTGACAAGGTAGCGATCCATTGGGGGGAAGTGAACCATACCTTACTCAATAAGTAACTGAATCTAAAACAAGCACCTTACCCCTTTTTCATGTGATTTTATAGTTATCTAGCAACTGTGGATTCACTCTTGATTCCACAGTAGTTTTTTCCTATAGCTGCTACCCTATTAGGCATGACAGTTTATCTGTATTCACATATGAAGTTTGTGTTCCAGTGTCTTCAGAGCCCTTATGTATTTCATGGCAAATACTTCATTAAAGATGGACAGATTTTATTTCACTTTATTTTAAGAGAAATAAAATCCTTTTACCCATTATTAAAAAGTAAGCCAAATCTTGTCTTAATTTCTAAAATGCTAGGAAAGGCTTTTTAAAAAAAATTACATGCCTTTGAATTTCTGTATATCAGATAGCTCTGGAAACAGATGTATCAAAATATCATTAGAAAAGGTCTTCTTGTGGCAGTGCCAGATGGGACCAGAAGCAGAAATACTGGAAATCTGGCAAGAAAATCTTGTTTTCATGTGATTTCCAGCCCAACTTCACAGCATTAAGAGGTTTGGCTCATTCAGACAAGATCTGAATAAGGCTTTGAACTTTCTGATGCCTGTCTGAACCCAAAAGCCAAATCCTTTTAGGTTATCCGTCCCTAAACTGAATGTCAAATACACCAAAGGCAGGCCAAAAAGTCTAGATATGGAATTAAGCAATAAAAGTTTAATCCACTTTAAATTCATCCTCTATTACAGATTAATTTCCATGTGTTGATAAACCCTATATCTTCAAATTATACAACTATGATAAATTACCTAAAACTGCGCAGTCAGCTAGATTGCTTCAATAGGCCCTGGCTCACGTGGCCTTTGTGTTAGATGAGCCTTTTCTTGTTTCTGTGGTTAAAAAACACACCACTTTAGCCAAGTTATAAGCCTTTGAAAAATCTCAGTTTACACATGCTCAGTAGGGGATTTCTTAGAATTTCTCTATTAGATACTCCAAAGATTTTACTCTCGCTGAGGCCTTGTCTACACTAGAAAGAAGATATAGCAGATGGTATTGGGTTCCCTGGTATGACTACATCTAGAGGAGCTGCACCATATGCCACCAGAAGAGTTCTTTTGCCATTTACTAACTCCCTGAACAAAATAAGATATACCCTCAAAACAATTTTTTGACAGTATAGTAGGATGAAAGACACTAGGACTTTCGCCATCAAAGCTACAATGGTTGGGAGGACAGGCAGGCTGGTTCTCATGCCTAAGCACGGTAGCTCTGCTGACAAAAATGTTAAATGTTGCATCCCCTCACAGATCCTAAGATTGACAAAACAGCACCTGTGCCATCCTCACTGAGCAACTAAGTGTGCTCCAGTGCAGAGATGCAGGGGCACAGCTGCACTTTCTCCACAGCTACTTCTGGGGGTGGGCCAGCCACTGGAACTGAGAGCAAGGAGCCAGTCCATCCTGTGTTCTCAGTGACCCCATGCAATGGGATTCAGGCAGCAGAGAGGAGGAATGCAGAGGACCGGGGGGGGGGGGGGGGGGGATGGAGAAAATGAGTATTTGGGACAAGGCACCTGGGAGGGAGGACAGAGGTTGGTCATGGTGGTAGAAAGAGAGAAACGGGGAATAAAAGTTAGTGGGAGAAGGAGCCAGGAAATGGAAGTTGGGGCTGGAAAGTGGGAGCCAGAGGGGAGGAGGAAGACTGGGACTCAGAAAAGAAGCCTGGAAACTAGCACTGATTGAGAAAGGAGAAGGGCACTGGGGTGAGAAGCCAAAAATGGGGAAGAGACAGGACTGGTAAAAGCACTGGTTGGAGAAGATGGAGCAGAAGAGGTCAAGCTCGGGAGGAATAAGCTGTGTGGTGCAGATGATGGCCGGTGACAGCAGAAAAAAGCAATAGTCAATGGCAGCAGAGAAAAATAGCAACAGTTGTGAGTCAGTTGCAGTGTTGGTAGCAGCAACCAAGATAACGTATCTCTTTTCCAACCAAGGATTTTCCAACACAGCTAACTGTGAGTTGTGTGCAGCAGGAGGAAAGGGAAGTGCCATGTTAGAGGAACATTTGTTCATGGGCCTTTGACACATCACGATGGGAAACTGGACACTGCCCAGCACAGTATTGCAGAAATTGTAATGGTGATGTTTTCCCAAATTGTTGTTCCCCGATTCTGTGCTTCAGAGCGTGGGGGCATCAATCAGGTCTGTTCTGTATTGTTCAGAGAAACCCCTAGATAATGAATCGGGCCTTGTTGCTGTTAACTCCACCTGGCAGAAGGGTTAAACTGTGCTAAAAGCCACATTCCAATGAGCTTTTCTTTTGTTATTCTGTTACTGTCCACGAGTTATTCAAATACAGAATTGATTTTGTCACTTAGGAGAAAGAGTAATGCAGAAACAAGGAAAACCCTGCAATTAGCTTGTCCCCAAATCCAATTTACTGCACTGCTCTCTGAACAGCATGTCTTGCCGCTGCAAGTGCCTGCCTTTCACCCTGATAAGGGGAACTGTACATGTGGAAGGTTCCCACTACACTTGAATTATCACAGAGACAGTCTAGCCCATAACTATTAGACAATATTAACCCTTTCTATTCTTTGCCGCCTTGAAAAATTGAATACAAAAATGTGCTGTTTTTTTTCCAGTGAAACCCTATGTTTGTAGCTGAAATTATTTGCTGCATTTCAGTATGGCAGTACAGCAAACAGCTTCAGCATTAGATAAACTCAAAGAAAGAAGTACATTCACTTGTCCTTCACAACATACCATAATCAGCATCTGCAGAGATTTTTCTCAGGTAGCTCAGTTTCCCACATTGATTGCAATCCTTGAAAAAAGTGCTTGCTGCAAACAACTGTCCAGATAATGCTGCGAATTCCAGCCTAATCAGAGAAACTGCCTATTCACTTGAACAACAATCACGGGCCTGGGAGACTCCAGCCTCAGACTGCTGTCATGCCTTGGCTCATTAGTCCCATGTGCCCCTGAAACTAAACTGTGAAAGGGAAGTTTAGCTCACAATGCACTGGGCAAAATCTGAATTAAATTCCAGCGTGGAACCAAAAATAGAACACATTGAGGTCCATTTTTTTTGTCGGGAAAAAATGCCTGGACCAGAAAAAAAAATGCTTTTCTTGGTATTATTTAATGTGTTTTTCAGTCTAAAAAGCTAGAGATTTTTGGCCTCAAGGGGTGCTAGCCTGTTACCGTAGAGACTGTTTCTTTTAGAGGCAGTGGAGTGGCAGAGGGCATGCCTTTGCTGCTTACCTTGGCAACCATGCATTGCTAAATGCTCTTCTCATGAATGCGAGCCTTTCACTGCCATTAGCAGTTGCCCACAGGTACAAACATTCTTTCATGAAAAGGTCCAGGGGAATGCACAGTGCGTCGATGGAAATCAAGATGACAAACAAAAGCATATTATGCAACAGAACAGTTATGTAAAAATAGATTTTTAAACCAAGGTGCGTCTTTAATGACATTGATCCTGGACGTGGTCATATTTCCTGTTCCATTTATATCCTCCACTGCCATACCAACTGGTAAGGGAGGGAGGGTGCTGATGGAGAGCTCAACAGGATCTTCTTGTTGCTGTCATTGCTGAGTGGAAGACCATTGATTCTGAACTTGGACTAAATACACTGGCCAGGTTCATAGGAACAGCACAACTCCAGCCGTCTCTCTTACTGGCCTGGGGCACAATAGAAACAAGAGCAACATAGCTCTGAGTGTCTAGGTAGCATCTCTAGCTCTCCCAGTTCAGAGGCATTCTTTATGGTCTTGCTAGGCAAACACTACAGGCAAAATTCTCAAAATATTTACCAGTACACAGCCGTTGTGCTGGAAAAACAAGGGGTTTGTTGTGCCTTTCCTATAAATGACACTGTTGTGAGTAGTGGAATAAGTTCTAAAATTAATTATTTTTTCCCCTTTTGTAAAATGAATTTTTACACATTTCCATTGTGGCTTTTCTATTACGCCTGGTGTTAACTTTAACCATTTGTGCAATTCAATGTGTGCCTCAGTCCAGTAATTGTAATTGCAAGACACTGGTCAATCCACATTGAATTGCACACCTATACAGATATAAACACAAGTGAAGATTTTAAAGCCCGAAAGGCAGCTAGGTACTCAACTCTCAATCAGTGTCAATGGGATTTGGCCACCCACCTCCCTCCTTTTTTGCCTTTCAAAACCTCCTCCATAGTCCATAATTATATACAGTAATATCTAGCTAAACGAGCTAATGACTAGGAGGATCCACTATATATTATTGAATGTTGCTAATTAGTGAATATATGAATATAGCACATAGGATCAAAGGCAGGCAGAGTGCATCACAAAATACATGAAGCTCATTTACTCTGTCAGTTATAGTGGGTTTAACTATTCATGATAAAACTCAGATTTAGATTTAAATTGGTAATGTAGTGCATTTTGTAAAGATAAAGAACTCTTAAGAATACGAGATCTTTCTGTGGGTGCATCTGCATATCAGCCTAAACTCGAAATAAGATACGCAATTTGCACTACACAAATTGTGTATCTTATTTAGAAACTATTTCAAAATAGCTTATTTTGAAATTTGGCTAATCTACACAACACCAAATTTCAAAATAATGCACTATTTTGAGCCATCCCTTATCCCTCATCCAATGAGATTTATCGGGATGGTGAAATAATGTGCCCATTATTTCAAAAAATATTTCAAAATTACGGGTGGCTTGTGTAGACGTAGGGGAGCTATTTCGGGATAGCTCCAGCATCCTGAAATAGCCATGCAGTGTAGACGTACCCAATGATATATGAGATTAAATCTTGTTGAAAGGAAGGGGCAAAGACCACCAGTGTTTCGTAGGGATTGTAAAGCATGGAGTGGAGCAAAGCACACATCCCTGAAATGTAGTCCTGATCCTCTCATACAAGTGAGCCAGTGCCAGATTTGTACTCCTCTGCTGGTGTATGTCTAGACTGCATCCCTCTGTCAGCAGAGGGATGCAGATTAGGCAGGTCGACATTGCAAATTAGGCAGGGATTTAAATATCCTGTGCTTAATTTACATAAAAATGGCCACCGTGTTTTGCCGACTCAGCACTTTGTCGGCAAAAAGTGGCAGTCTAGAGGGGGATCTGTCGAGAAAGAAAGCCTTTTTTGACAGATCCCTTATGCCTCCTCCAATGAGGTTTATAGGATCTGTCGAAAAAGGCTTTCTTTCTCGACAGATCCCCCTCTAGACTGCCGCTTTTTGCTGACAAAGTGCTGAGTCAGCAAAACGTGGTGGCCATTTTTATTCAAATTAGGCACCGGATATTTAAATCCCTGCCTCTTTTGCAATGTTGGCCTGCCTAATCTGCTGACAGAGGGATGCAGACTAGACATACCCCTGGTATAAAGTTGCCCTGAATCAGCTGGACAGACCAGTGAAAGATTCCCTAATGAAAATCCGTCCATGGCACAGAGTCGCCATAGTAGCTCCCATACCATCCCTCCTCCTAGCCCCCATTACAGTGAATGGGGAGAAGGAGAGTTGCCCCGGGGGCTGGCAATGTAAAGGTCCTGGAGATTTAAACAGCTGACTGCCAGAATGGTCCCTTGGCAGCCGTTGGCAGATAAATGATATTAGAACATTCTGAAGTAATCAGATCAATGCAGGAATGGCCTCAGCATTGGAGAAGACAGCACAGCTAGAGGTTAGGATCTGAGCACACACATATGAAAACACACTTGTCTCTCTCTACATACAGATACACCAGCCTCTCTGTAAATAGCCTCTTACGTGTTCATATGGGAGAGGCCAAAGGTGCAATGATTTACCCTCTAAACGCCATAGAATATATTCCATAGCTTTTTAAAACCCAGGGAAGTGTCAAAACCAGTCAAGTTATTTGTGTGATACAAATACTGCTCTGAGACACTGTGTCTTGGACTCATTCAAACAGTTGAAGGGCCAATGGTGTTTGGGCCAATGGTGAGGGAAATGGGAAATCTCAGAGAGCCACCATAGCTTTCATATTTTTTGCAGCTCAGCAAGAATCTATGCTGAAAGCCAGTGGAGGAAAAAATATCTCCCAGCTTCGTGAGTGGAATTTTATTCCTTGTTCTCCCTTCCCCATCTCCTTTTATTTGTTAGATTAAAATGTTGTTTTCAAACATCTCAGGTGCAGCCACTTCATTCTGCATTAGAATTTCAGGCAGCCTCAAACCAGTGACTGTTCCATTTTGTCAAGCAAGTTGGTGCTGAGCAGTGATCCAACCCCTTGGAAAACAACATGGAATTGGCCCAAAAAGCAAAGCTCACCAATCTAGCTCTGGTTTCCAGATTTTAAAGCCCGTGACAGGCCTCATGAACAAGTTGGGGCTCCAAGCATGTAAACCCTTCCCTGCCAAACAAAACACACAGAGCACTTCAGCAGGTATAAGAAGCAGCAGCCACACACTGAGCAAGAGCTGAGAAAGCAATCAATCACTGAGCCTCCTGGATGTTTGTGGAGAGACCAGAGGTTAAGCTGAGAGGACATGTGGAGTGAAAGAGCCTCCAAAACCTGATTGGGAACCTATGAACATCCTTTTGCTGGCTCCAGGATCTAACAGATTTGACATGAGGGGAAATCTTACACTGATAGAAAAAACATACACAAATGTCTCTTTTAAATATACTTTTCCCCTATCCAGAATCCCAGACAAGTGGTTTTGAATTCTTAGCTTATAAGGTAGGTAAATTTGTGTTTGACTTCACCCAAAAATAGAAAAACTGGCAAAGGCAGAGCAAATAACAAAGCAACCTTTTACTTTGGGAAGATTGAGTGTTCTCTGGATCTTTCCCTTTTTTCCTTCCTACCTCCAACCTCTTTACATAGACATTAATCCCTAGAGTGACACAAGTGGAGACTTTTCAGTGCTCTGTGCAAGCCAAGCACTACTCCAGCAGTTTTGTCACCTCAGTGGTCAACTCACTGTCAAACTATTTTTATATCTTTGGACTACAAAAGGGCATGCCCTTCTCTCTTGGAACACTGAGGGAACACTTTTTTTGGTATCACAACAATTGTGTTTGTGATATCTTAGTCCACTTGAGAATGCTGGGTTGGCAGATACAAGGTAGGTGAGGTAATATCTTTTCCTGGACCAACTTCTGTTGATGAGAGACACCAGCTCACAAGACTGACATAGCTACACCACCACCGCACACTGGCTCTTAGCAACCTGGATTGTTAACAAATTCACTTCACATCATACTTTTATGTTGTTGTTTATTTTACTACTGTATTACTCATAAGTTTACCATGTCACATCTATTTTTGGGACCAGCCAAATTTACTTCTGTGGTTATCCCAGCAAAATACAATTCTTGATTCTTATTATACTGTTCCTAAATTATTTCTCCAAAGAAATGTGTTTTCTTAGTGCATCATTGGGAGAATCTATATGCAGTCTTTGTTTCATGCATTTTACAGACAGGGTAACATTTTCAAAAGTGCTTTTGCGATGTAGGCACCCAAGTTTCACCTGGTATCATACTTTGGTTCCCAAGTGACTTAGGAATGTTTCAAAGTGTTACCCAAACCATACCACTCTGTCTGATTCACTAGCAGTGCAAGTAGTTGTGTTACCTTTTCCTTTATTGTGAAGTAAAATAAATCACTTTGGGTTTTCTTGTACTTTCCTCTGAAACATTAGCCGCTGTTTGAAACAGGATACTGGTCTAGATGGGTCTGCAAGTCTGATCCAGTCTTGCAATTGCTATATTCACTTCTCTTTTATATATATATATATATATATATAAACATCTTGGCAAGCAGCAGTGAAAAGGTGCATCTAAGAAAGTACTGTTTCTCAAAAACACCTGAGTATGGGAGGGGGCTTTATATATTAACGATTTTCTTTACTAATTCAAGTGGCCAAGCTCCTGTTGACTTCAATGGGAATAGTCTCAGGCCCCATATTTATTCAAGCACTGAGTCCTATTCAAATGAGGCAGATTATTAAAACCCAGTTCCACCCTCATGTACATGGAAGGTTCATTGAAAGTTTCATCCATGCCAGCGAGGACAATGCGGACCTAGTATCATTCACTCTAGCAAAAGCAAAGTTTGAAGATGACCAGGTGATTTCTGTCCCATTTTTATGAGATAATCTTCTCCATACTACATGAAGCTTCTGACATACAAGTATTTGAAAAGCAAAAAACTTGCCTCATTAGGATGTTAAATATCCTAACTCTTCTGATATTACAATGTTTGCCTTTAAGGTATCTATAACACTGCCATAGCAGAACTGCAGCACTGGGCTTAAAATACCAGTGGAGAATAAGCTCTTCAAATAAGAGTGTTGGATACATTACTGCTTCTGAGTCAGGATTCAATTTCCTTTAGAGAATACTGTATGTATGTGTGTGTATCTACATACTCATCTGCTCATAAGTGCTCTTTTTTTTAAGCATTTACCATCCAGTAAACACCAACATTCTAAGGGTTAAAACCATGCTTCACATTTTGGTCCCAAAATATCTCCAGTGAACCCATTATTAGCAGTGCAAAAAGCAACCTGGAAAAAGAATATTCTTTTCCTTCTTGAGTAAAACCTCAAAAACGAATTGTGTTGCTTTCCAGGTTTTGTTTGCTGCACTGGAGAAAGATGTATTGAAGAGACAACTCTGTAACCCACAATGATCCCCATTTGGAAAAGGCAATTTATGAGATATGTGGATCTAATGTCACGAAGCAATGCAGGTGTGAAATCCATTAGTGGAGCAACTTAGTATTTGTGATAGATCAAATTTAGCATCTTCTTGGGCTCAGGATATGGATTCTGTAAAAGTCACAGTACACACTACAAAAGAGGCTCTCGCAGCTTAGAGCATCAGAATCCCCGACTGACGTTATTTCTTGTTTTCCTGCATTATCTAACTATAGAAAAAATGTTTTCAGGGCCTGCATTTCATTCTAAAGAATGTTGGACAGAAAGACATGCGCAAACAAAACTGGGAGAAATGGCTGCAGGAAAAAAAAACATTTAACAAAAAAAAACCCCAGAAGTATTCTTAAAAAACAGAACAGAAAGTTAAGAAACATCTTTCTTGGTTTTGCTACAGTTCTGTGTTTAAGAAACGGATAAAAAAATGGATTATGAAGTCCTAAGTGCTCACATGGAGACGGCCAAGTAGCTCTGGCATCTCGTCCAGGAAGCAGAAGCAAGAGAAGTAAAAACAAACAGAAGGACTGGAGGATCTGTAACTGTCCACAGTCTGGCAGTTCAATTGGCAGTAGGTGGATTATCTTTGGAGGGTACTTATTTGTAAGTCAAAACCACTGACATTCCATTTCCCTTTTAAATGGATGGTACAGAACCAGGGTCTCTTGCTCCATTTTCCCCCAGAGACTCAACTTTATCTCCTTGATGGATTTCTATTCTATGACCAGTCCAGAGGGTGCCACTTTTTCTTTACTGGTATGCAATAATAATTACACAGAGCAGCAAAACATACATCTGTGAAAAATTGGTTCTTTGATGAGTGTATATCCTATCAAACACATGCACATCATAAAATGTTCCCAAAATGTCAGATATTAATCGTATCTGGCAGCTAATGGGAAAAAGATCAAAAAACAAGGTTATAATTCTACTACTGGCCTTTTTGCTGGTTCCCATTTATGCCACTGGTTCTTTGCTGAAAGAATAATCCCCCTGGTCCAGTATTACCAAAGGAATTTTCATTTCAGGAAACACACAAAATAAGGTCAAATGCTTTATCATTCTAGTTTTCCACCATCTGTCTCAGGTCAGATTTGGGTGTGGTTAGCTGATTGCCTTGCATCTGGGTTGTAAATTCTTTACATAATCAACAGCTTCCCCACGACTTCAATCCCAGAGTAAGATTTATGTATTTAAAAGTCTCCTGGAAAGGTCTATGTTTAATTTAAACAAAACCTCCTCACACTCACCACCAAAGGAAGTTTGTGTGGCTTATAAGCAGCTACGGTACTTTTGTTTTTGATTATTTGTCTTTTCTGCTTTAAATCAGCTTCCAACCTTATGACTGGAAGATAGCTAACGTGATGCAATATTTAAAAAGGTCTCTAGCACTGATCCTGGCAATTACAGACCAGATAAATCTAATGTCCGTACTGGACAAATTAGTTGAAACAATAGTAAAGAATAAAATTATAAGACACATAGATGAACATAAGTTCTTGGGGGAAAGTCAAGATGGTTCCTGTAAAGGGAAATCATGCCTTACTAATCTGCTAGAGTTCTTTGAGTGGGTCAACAAACATGTGGACAAGGGGGATCCAGTAGATATAGTATACATAGATTTCCCGAAAGCCTTTGACAAGGTCCCTCACCAAAGGCTCTTAAGTAAAGTAAATTGTCATAGATTAAAAGGGAAGGTCCTTTCATGGATTGATAACTGGTTAAAAGAAAGGAAACAAAGGATAGGAATAAATGGTCAGTTTTCAGAGTGAAGAGAGGTAACTAGTCCCCCAAGGGGATTTCCTGGGACCAATCCTATTCAACTTATTTATAAATGATCTAGAGAAAGGGGTAAACAGTGAGGTGACAAAATTTGCAGATGATACCAAACTGCTCAAGATAGTTAAGACCAAAGCAGACTGTGAAGACCTACAACAAGATCTCACCAAACATTTTGGGCAACAAAATGGCAAATGAAATTTAATGTTGATAAATGTAAAGTAATGCACATTGGAAAAAATAATCCCAACTATACATACAATATGATGGGGACTAATTTAGCTACAACTACTCAAGAGAAAGATCTTGGAGTCATTGTGGATAGTTCTCTGAAAACATCCACTCAGTACACTCAAAAAAGCAAATACAATGTTAGGAATCATTAAAAAAAGGGATAGAGAATAAGACAGAAAATATCTTATTGCCTCTATGTAAAACCATGGTACGCCCACATCTTGAATGCAGTGTAGAGATATGGTCACCTCATCTCAGAAAAGATATATTGGCATTGGAAAAAGTTCAGAAAAGGGCAACAAAAATGATGAACAATTTGGAATGGGTTCCATATGAAGAGAGATTAAAAAGATTTGGACTTCTCATCTTAGAAAAAAGGAGACTAAGGGGAGATATGATAAAGATCTATAAAATCATGAGTGGTGTGGAAAAGTTATTTACTTTTTCCCTCAATATAAGAACTAGGGGTCACCAAATGAAATTAACAGGCAGCAGGTTCAAAACAAACAAAAGGAAGTTTTTCTTCACTCAGCACACCCTCAACCTGTGGAACTCCTTGCCAGAGGATGTGGTAAAGGCTAGGACTTTAACAAGGTTCAAAAAAGAGCTAGGTAGATTCATGGAGGTTAGGTCCATCAATGGCTATTAGCCAGGATGGGTAGGAATAGTTTCTCTGTTTCTCTGGAGGTGGGTGACAGGGGAGGGATCACATGAGGATTATCTGTTGTGTTCCTCCCTCTGGGGCATCTGGTATTGGCCACTGTCAGAAGACAGGATACTGGTCTAGATGGACCTTTGGTCTGACCCAGTATAGATGTTCTTATATTCTGCTACATGTCTAGGTCAGCTTCCTTTCTGCAGGATTGTTTCTATGCACTTGTACATTATGATAATCCAACATTAACCCTTTATAAAACAACATTATCAAGATCACTGGGCCTGATTCTCTTTCAGTGAAACATGGACTTAACTTTTTATGTCTAATTTTAGAAAGTATGGGTATGTCTACACTACCCCCCAGTTCGAACTAGGGGGGGTAATGTAGTCATACGGAGTTGCAAATGAAGCCCGGGATTTGAATTTCCCGGGCTTCATTTGCATGAAGCCGGCCGGCGCCATTTTTAAATGCCGGCTAGTTCGGACTGCGTGCCGCGCGGCTACATGCAGCACGAACTAGCTAGTTCGGATTAGGCTTCCTATCCGAACTAGCTGTACGCCTCGTGGAACAAGGTGTACAACTAGTTCGGATTAGGAAGCCTAATCCGAACTAGCTAGTTCGTGCCGCGTGTAGCCGCACGGCACGCAGTCCGAACTAGCCGGCATTTAAAAATGGCGCCGGCCAGCTTCATGCAAATGAAGCCCGGGAAATTCAAATCCCGGGCTTCATTTGCAACTCCGTATGACTACATTACCCCCCCCTAGTTCGAACTGGGGGGTAGTGTAGACATACCCTATGAGACCAAATTAACTGTAGTTCCAGCAATGGATTATTAAATTGGGGTTGGTTCATGCTTTGAGCAGGGGTTTGTACTTAATGGACTCCAGAGGTATCTTCCGACCATGATTCTATGATAGCAATGCAATTTCTACATGGATAATTTTGGCCCTTCGTTCTCAATCAGCACCAACGTTGATGTATTATTCTCAGGGAGCTTGATCCCATAGAAAGGTACAATTTATGCAAACTAATACAGGTTCAGCCTCTCTAATCTGGGACTCTCTGATCCAGCAGCATCCGTGGTCTGACAAGACCATGGATGTTGCCAGATCAGAGAGCCCCTAGACCAGAGAGCCTTGGGAGGCTGGTGGCATAGAGCCTGGTGGCCAGAGCTGGCCAGGGACCTGGGAGCCTGGTGGAGCCCATAGGCTACAGAGCCTGGCAACATCCCCAGAACAGCCAACCCTAGCGGCAATGGCAGCCCAGAGCAGTGGAGCCGAGCATCCCAGCTGCAGAGCTATGTGCCGGGACAGGCCTCGGGGCCTGGTGGTGGCCCCTGGAGCAGGGGTTTTGGTAGCAGGGAAGCTCTTTGATCTTACTCCTGGCAGGAAGATCTGGAGACAATCAGATAGGAAAAGGGTGAATGGTGGTGCCTCAGAATGAAGGATGGGGATCTTTCATTATATATATAACAAGTTTGGACTAGCTGAGGGAATATAAGGAACTTATGGTTCAGTGGTATGAGAAATTCCACTTCTCCCTCTCCCACCAAATCCTGCCACCAACTGAAAAATCAAAGTTCTGACAAACCAACCAAAGCCAAGTCAGTCAGAACTAAGGCTATTACGGCACTTCTACACTGCAGCATTGTTTTGGAATAGCTGACATTATTCTGAAATAACATAGTGCATGTCTACACTACAAGCCTTTATTTTGAAATAATGGTGAGCTGGAGGACTTCTTACTCCGACTTATGGTAACCCTTATTTCATGAGGAGTAAGGGAGGTTGAAGGAAGAGTGTTCTTTTTTCAACTTCCTGCTACATGGACAGCACCAAAAGCCAAGTTACACTATTTCGACTTAAGCTATGCAATTGACGTAGCTGAAGTTGTGTAGCTTAATTCGACTTTAGCCCTGCTGTGTGTACCCTTAATTCCCTCCATAATTCATGCCTTTTTGCCTAAGCTTTGCAACACTTCACACATGCCTCTTTAACCTCAGGACTTTTGGCAATGCCACGGCTGTAAGCTCCACAGCTATGAAACTGCCAATGGAGAGAATAGGGACATAAGTCTTGTACTGGAAGCTGCATAGAGGACAATTCTTGGGCCCTCTCATTATGCAGATTCATTTAACAGAGAGGATACATCTCTCTCTCTCTCTCTCTCTCCCCCCCGCCCCGCCCCCAGGTTCCTATACTGGCATCCACCCCCACAGTATATGAGCTCTGGCACCCTTTGAAATTAGTGGGAATTTTGCCATGGACCTCAGAAGGGCCAGGATTTCACCCATTTAGTGCTTATCAAAAGGACAATCAAAAACAGTAATTTTCTCTGTCTTTCCAGATAGAAGGTAACAGGCAGAAGGGGGTTTTTTTGTTTTTTTTTGTTTGTTTGTTATTGTTTGTATTTATCATTTTGTTTTGTTCCTAATAGCTAATTGAACACAGAAGTGTAGATATTGGATGATGCTGATGATTCTCTGGAAGGAAAACTTGTGCAACAAAGTAAAGCCACATTTGTAAAATAATGCTACAAACTAAGATATCTTTCTAAAGCCTGTGGTTTCAAGGAAACAATGAAAAATGCATTCCTGAATCTATGGAGAGAAACCACTTTTCCAAGTTAACTATTTGCTAGGTGTCAATCTACATTAAGACCAAATGTTCTTCTAAACTTTTTGTCCCTAAAAGCACAACTTTTTTTTAAATTTCAGGAGAACCAAAAAGCATCAAAATATGGTAAAATCTTTATTGTTAATATTTTTATTCATTTACCTTTGAAAATTGAAGGGAAGCTTGTTTTTAAAAATTAGTTGCATGCAGGATAACAAATGCATGTGACTAACACATACAGATACATGACAGGAAGTTTAGAAACTTCTGAATATTTTATCTAATGACATATCACTAGCGCATTTCAAATTAACCCAACACTATAGGGCTTGAGCTTCCATGTTTGTTATAAAAGGGCAATCAAATTTTAAATATACCACTACAAATGCATCACAGTGATAATTGTTACTGTGTCAATCTCCTCTTTAAATAGGTGTAATTAGAAAACAGTTTAATCTCTTCTGTTACCTACTTATATCAGCCAATTATTGCAGTACCTGGGCACAGAATGAAACAGCTCTTATTTTGTGAGTTTCAATCTAATGTATATTTTTATTAAGAAATATTGTGATAAATATTATTTTACTATTAGTTACTATTTAGCTTTTTTACTCATTAGATATATTGCATTCTCATTGTCATTAGATACTGACATTCTCAAACAGCAAAGAGGTATAAAAACCCATATAAAGGGGCCGTATTAATCACCACCAGAAGGTAGCCACTAGCAGGAGAGAGGACAGCATGGGTACGTCTAATCTACATGGCTCCGTCAACGGAGCCATGTAGTTTAGACACAGCCCATATGTTTAACAGTAGATAGCAATGCTACACAAAAGTTTGGAGCAGAATACCATTCTTCACCAAAGTGAAGAAGAATACCATTTCCAATTGAAATGTCATGGGAATGTAGGCAGACAGAAGGCAATGACTTGTACTGGAATTTGGCTTTCACAATGTGTGTAACACCTCCTCTCCTTTGAAAAGTACACTCATGAATACCACAAGTATATGCCTCCAGTTTTCTTTACTAGAAAAAAAAGCCTGTTTTTAATTGTTTTAATTAAGGTTAGGAAAATTTGTGTCAACAAAGTAAGAACTGACATGGATATTTTTCAGCCTCAGCCCCAACCAGTTGTGAGTCACAGAGTTTTTGAGATTCAGAAATAGTTTGGTTAACAGTCAGTTTGTGAGGAAAGCAATAAGAGAATCAGTTGAACGGGATGTTTTGTTTTCATGTTCACACATCTCTGAACTTGCTGGTTTCATCCATGATCAAAATCAGAAAGTACTGAGGCATTTGTGATCCAGGAAATACCAGAGCCTATTATCCCCAGATTTTGAGAGCAATGGTTTAGATAAATTTGAAAAAAAAAATCAAACCACTGAATATTGTGAGGTTTCCCTTACCTTTTCTTACAGAGTGCATTAAAACTATTTTCACTGAATTATCATAGGCAATGTCCTGCACCTCACTTCACTGATTCTCAGCATTACATTTTAGAGTAGTCTAACCTTTGTGAGACCAGCTCTGAACATATTAAGCATTGCAAACCCCCCTTTGACTGTCATGGGAATTGAAGACACTGAGGCCTGGTCTGTTTGCTCCCAATGGCTTCCCTTGCTCCTCACAGAAGGAAGAGTACTGAATGCCAGTGGTGGAGGCCCTCAGAGTTTGATTTATGGGTCTATATTAGACCTGCTAAATCAAACTCCAGAGCATCAATCTTCGCGCAAGCATAGATGTGCCCGGAGTCTCTCACAATATTGCTATTCATAAGGAGAAAACCAGACATGATTCAGAGTTTCAGTATGATTGAAATAAGAAGTACTCAAATGTCCAAAGACTGATATGAAAATTTAGGGGAAAAAAAGGTTTTATCTTGAGATTTTGGATCCCTTCTATTTCTATAAAAACAAAATAGTTTCTTGTAGCACCTTAAAAATTAACATTTATTTGGGCATGAGCTTTTGTGGACACCCCCAAATAAATGGGAAAGGGGTGATAGGGAAGTTTTCACTCCATGCATCTGACAAAATGGGTTTTTGCTCACAAAAGCTACCCCTCTAATACCTGTCCCATTTTTATATATCTCTTGAGTGTTTCTACATGAAATCATTATCTAAGTCCTTAGTATTGAACTAAAACAATAAATAAAGCAAGAGCGCCCTTTATCATGGAACTCTGGGGGAGTTTTTGCACATTTGAGCATCTTGTCTTTTGCAGAAACTGGAAGCAACTTTTACCAACTTTTGCAAATATCAAAAAGTCTGGTCTGAGTTCTGAACAAACATTTGGCGGAGTCTGAGTGTTTTATTTTAATCTGAATTTGTTTACCTATCCCTAATTTGTAGTATAATAATGGGCATGGGGTGTCTAGGTTCTACCACAATACAAATAATATTTGATGAAGTGGGTCTTTGCCCACGAAAGCTTATACTCCAACACTTCAGTTAGTCTATAAAGTGCCACAGGACTCCTCGCCGCTAATACAAATAATAAACACTTCTAGAAAATTTAGTTTCTCAAAAATCCTCTATTTCTGTTATTAGTGCTTTAATGGTTACTTCTCCTTAAGACTTCTGGTTGTGAAATGAAAATTAACATCCCTATTCTATTCTAGATGAACTGTGGTACAAAACATGCCCAATCCAGGGAATTATCTAACATGGCCTGAAATTTCCAGGTCTTTGTCACATAACATGATGGGGCCTCAAACATTATAGGGGGTCTCTGAGCCCTGCTGTAATATATATATTAACCAACACCCCTGAGCAGAACACTCAGCATAGTAAAAAAATGTATGAACAATGATGCACCTACCTAGAAAGCAAAATACCTGAACAAAGCATAGCAGAGGGGGTTGGCTAGTAGTTCTGAGACAATGTCTATACTACAAAGATAAATCAGAAAAAGAAATGCAATTTGCAGCACGCAAATTGCATATCTTTTTCTGATTTACTTCCGAAAGAGGCTTTTCCAAAATTTGGCCTGTCTACACAGGGCCAAATTTCAGGAAAAAACCTCTTTCGGAACACTCCTTCTTACTCGTAAAATGAGGTTTACAGGGATGCCTAAAAAACACATCT
This sequence comes from Pelodiscus sinensis, assembly GCF_049634645.1. Classification (NCBI taxonomy): domain Eukaryota; kingdom Metazoa; phylum Chordata; order Testudines; family Trionychidae; genus Pelodiscus; species Pelodiscus sinensis. The sequence goes on along the minus strand of NC_134713.1, from coordinate 93,926,084 downwards.
GCTTTTCTAACTTTTTTTTTTGAAAAGTGGACGCGTTCCTTTGACATAGCCTGAGACAGCATTTTCATTCCTTCAATGGAACTATCTGGCAGATAGAAAGCAAGGTGTTAGCTGATTCATTAAGGCATTCTGGCCAGCTCTTTTTTGCCCCCAATGAGAAGGTGAGGACCGGGGAGAATTATTGAGTGAATGACCTGCAGCCATTAGCAAGAATTAAGATAGGGGCAAACTAAGGAGATGAACCTCAACTATGTCCAGTTAAATTCAATCTTAATGGAGTAATTTATAAGCCCTGCCCAGAGATTATTGCAAGTGAAGCTCTTTTTTATTCCAAGAAATATAAAGAAGCTTTATACACACACACACACAACACACCTGAATATAACATTAAGCAAACCAATATTTAATACAGTTGGATCATCCAGGACCCCTGCTTTTATGTAAGGGAGGAAAAAGAACAACCGTGAAAATAAAACCACTGGGTTCAACTCAGCCAGCCAATTCCTAAAAATAGACCTGCTTTCTTATGGAAAGAAATACTAAGTAAGAAAATAAAAATACCCAGAGGATCTGAACTGCTTCTCAAAGTTGTCTGAATTTGATCACAAGCACACAGGGCAGCCTAGTATTTAAGAGGCCTCTTATGCCATTTTAGGATCTTTGTAGTTACTAGTGATTAAGTACATCAGGCTTAGAAGCAACCATAGCATAAAACCTGATTGGTAATTACAAGCTGTTCAGGCATTGTACCTTTTGTTTCAATGTTTACCTTTATGCAACGCATTGAGGATTCCTATGCTACATCTATACTATGAGTTTTCTTGGCAAAAAATATGCTAATGAGGGACTCATTTTCATGAGTCGTGATCTCATTTGAATATTTTCTGCTGATCCGTTTTTGCGCTGGGGTTTTTGCACAAAAACAAGCAGTGAGGATGTTTTCTTTTTGCACAAATACCCATTACGGATCTTGCAGAAAAAGGGGGGTTTGTACAAAAAGAAAACATCCCCACTGCTTGTTTTTTCACAGAAACCCCAGTGCAAAAATGGACCATCAGAAAAATATGCAAATGAGATTGTGACTCACGCAAATGCATTCCTCATTAGCATATTTTTTTCTGAGAAAACTCGTAGTGTAGACATAGCCCTACTGACAAACTTGTAAGGAGAAGGTTCTGCTCTGTGTACTGCAAGGTACCAAGCTGAAGCTCAGCTCTCCAGGTGCAAATGAGAGAGCAGTAGCTTTATTACCTGTGGAGAGGGTTTAGCACACAGCCAGCTCTACACCTGACCATCTCCGTTGGCTGCTGTAGTTGCCCAACTCTCAACAAACCTCCACCTAAGTGTGTGGAGATTCTGGCCAGCTCTGCAGGGAGGTGCAACATACAAGGCAACTCCTCAGGTTTTGGAGCATTGGTCTTAGACTTGTAAAAGTTTTATTTTCCTATAGCATAACAAGCTCTAGATAAAAAGCTCTCTCATGCAGAGATGCACAGAGAGAGAGAGAGAGAGAGAGAGAGAGAGAGAGAGAGTCTGTGTGTGAGTAAAATATTTTTTGCTTTCAAGGTCCAAAAACAATTTGGAGTCTTTCTCTCAGGGACACTAGTTTATTATGGACAGATTCCAGTGTCCACAACCCTGACCCAAGTTTTTTTCCCTCTTATGACAATTCTTTCAGCAGTCACAAGATGCCTTTATTTGTAATATATATTTTTCCACTTACATCAACGTGGCTGGAGTTCTGGTCAAATAACGTCATGAGTGAAGATATACGTGCAAAACATGTTTGTTATATTGAAAGTAACAAAATGTTACAAAGCATGAACAAGAAACCTGCTGAGACAAAAACCGCATAGGGCACCAAATAAAGTACACATCATTCTTCACAAAAATGCTCTAGTTTGAGATCTATCTTTGTATACCACGTAATTTCAGTTTCTCATGGCCCACTCACACAGAATGGATTTGCATCCTCATTAGTCATCCTCATAGGAACTATGTTAATGGTAAATGGGATGCTAGAAAGATAAAAATCATATGTGGTAAGTGTGCTATTAGTAACAATTTAGATTTTTAAGATGGAAGAGTATGAGAAATCCAAATTGCTCTTCCCTATCTATGCTGTTTGTCTACCTTTTGAACAAATTCATTGTCCAGACTTAGTGAAACACTGGGGCTGTGTCTACATTGGCAAGATTTTGCGCAAAAGCAGCTGCTTTTGTGCAAAATCTTGCCGCCTGTCTACACTGGCCGCGAGTATTTGCGCAAGAACACTGATGAAATCAGTGCTTCTTGCACAAATACTCTGATGCTCCCGCTCAGGGATAATTCCTCGTGCGCAAGTGTTCTTGCACAAGAGGCCAGAGGCTAAAATGGCCATCGGAGCTTTCTTGCTCAAGAGAGTGTCTACACTGGCACGGATGCTTTTGCGCAAAAGCAAATCTTTTGCGCGAAGGCACATGCCAGTATAGACGTTCTCTTCCGCAAATGCTTTTAACGGAAAAACTTTTCCGTTCAAAGTATTTGCGCAAAATCATGTCAGTGTAGACACAGCCAAGCAGAAAATAAAAGAGCGTAAGTGGGGGGAAGGGAGAACCAATTAGATTTCTCCTTCACCACCACCTTGTGGACTCCTGAAAGAACTAGGCGAAAACATGGCCCATTACTTATTATTTTATATTATTTTACATAGGGCACCTTTTAACCCCAACCTAGTCACACATTGTGCCAATGAAACGCAGCCTCCTCTGGAGTGGAGTGTGACAACCAACCAAGGCACAGCACTCTGCACAGTAGTGGGGGGAAGGTAAAGTTAGGCTAAGTCCCTAGTCTTTCAAAAACAGGGTTGAATGTTTAATGTCAATACAGGGACAGTACTTAGGTTTTTTATGTGTTGTCTGAGTAAGCCTCAGACTTAAAATAGCCTGGAACTCCACATATGCTGAGGGAGAAAGAGCTGAATCCGCCTGACTAGAAATTAAGGCAAAGGAGTCTAGCTATTTCAACCCAGAGCATTAGATTATGTTATGGGCATAAAATATGTATTAAATTACTTACAAGAACTAGATTAATTACTTGTTTCTGATGGTTTAATAGATAACTCTCTGCTCCATTGTGAATGAGGCCCACAGAGTCTCAGGTGCTATAAATGGGCACAACTACACTGTAAGTTGGAGCTACAGCAGTTTACATGGCCCAAAGGCTCATTTTCCAAGCCAGTTTTTTCATCTAGTCCTGCAGAACAAGCAATCTGATTGCAGTCCATGAGGTTGTAGTTTGTGCAGAGCCAGGATAAATTTGTGAGGTAGCAAAGCAAGTAGCTTTTTTAATGTAAAATGACTCTTTTAGTTGCCTGGATGGTGAGCTTCCAGCTCGATTCATAAATACCAAAAGAGGGAAATAAAAGTGCTGTTTTGGTCCACTCAAAAATGCACAACACAATAAAACTTAGAAGGCTCCTTTTACTGTCAGTCACAGGGTGTTTTTGCATCTCCTGCTTTCTAGCTGATGTTTTTGAATGGCCATGTGCATTCTTCCTTCTTGCACTTTCACTCTTGAAAAAGATGGCACTTAAATTAATGGACTAGAGCTTGCTCTGCTATGGAAAAAAAGCCATGAGAGTGGGTCAGGTGAGAACAGTCAACTCCAAAATGTTCCCATCATGGAGTTGGGAACCACCCTCCTTTTTAACCCAAATATCTTCCTGTAAGAACATTTATAACTCTTCCGTCCATCTTCTTACCACCAGTTACCATTGGTTGGATTCCTGTGCAACTATTCAGCAGCAGTCATTTTTAAAACTTTCTTATGACTTGTCCTACTGCAGAATCCCATGGAGTTCTGCCAGGCTGAGCCCAGGAGACTGAGTAAACGAGTATTTTAATTACAGAACTAACTTATCCACTTGTGACTATTAAAGTGCAGTTGACCCCTAATCCTTCCTATTAATTTCTCCATGGTCTATTAAACATCCCTGCTTACAAGTCTCTCAGCTGGAAAAAGTCTCTTGCAGTGCCTGTCTTTCCAGCTGCCTGAAAAACGTTTTTGCTGGCAATGAAATTGTACAGAAATCCATTCATATATTATAGTAGGTAGGCTCACTCATGGCCTTGCAACAGCATGCTCTTACACTGGATCAATTTCACTAACAAAGATTAAACTGCTAACTATGGTGTCTCGGAGCTGGATTTTCTGTCAGCCCCATGTCTTCAAACAGAAGTTGGTATAAATGTTTGGTGCACTGCAGCACCATTCTCATGCTGTGACTGTCTGACTCTTGAACAGATTATGGACTGTGACAAGGAAAATACCTGTTTTTTTATTTGAGCAACAGTGAGAATAGTGTGTTCAGACAAAATAACGAATCATTGCAATTCAGGCTTGGCCTCTTCTGATCTGGTTACCATGACATGACAGGTACCTCATTGATGGCCTATGGATATAAAGGCAGTTTTGATGCTATTTCCCTTTTGTACCAACACCTTAAAACTCACCCCAAATAACACTAAGGGACCTGTCTACACTAGGAAATTATTTCAAAATAACTAAATTCGACTTAATAACACCCTATATTACAAAACCGAAATAGGGTGTCCCACTATGGGGAAGCCTCAAAATTAGTCTGAGGCAGTCTCCCTTAATGTGGACACACTACCTCAACTTAGAGCCCGAGGAAGCACTGAGAAGTAATTAGTTCAAATTACTCTTGGAGTAGTTATTTCAAAATAATGGCACCAGAGCATCTACACTAACACTATTTCAAAATAACTATTTTGAAATTAGCGTTATTCCCCAAGAAAAGCCGTACAGATTTCAACAATAAGCAGCCCATTATTTTGAAATAATGGGTTTGGTAATGTGGATGTTCCACTTGTAAATTCCACCTAAGGGTAGTTATTTCAAAATAACACCCTAGTGTTGACCAGAGCTAGGTAAACTACAGTCCTTTTGTACAACCTAGTACAACGTGCAATATATGCCCTCTGTATGGCAAGAATGCACCAGAATTCACATGCATGTAAAGCAGCTCTTAATGACCTAAGACTTAAAAGTGGACTATAAACAGTTATTTGAAAAATAATTTCTGAGAGCCCAAGATAATGTCTTAATTTAGATTGTCAGTCCCAGGACAGAGGATTGTCTCTCACTGTTTGTACAGTATCCGGAACAACGAGGTCACAGCTCTAAATGGAAGACTGAGCATTACTATCATATAAATAATAATAATAAACAAATGTTATTTTTTAAAATATATTTTGAAGTGCTCAGCTTTTGCATTGTTTCTCAGCTGAGATGACCAATAGGTTTGAGATTGTGTCAATTTGAGTGTGAGGAGGCTTGAGATGTTAAACATCAATTCCTTAGTAAATAGTTACCCCCAGTTTCCTAACAACCACTAGTTGTTCCCAAATTTTTTGGCATCACACCCCCTTTTTGATTTTTGAGAAACCCTTAGGCCCCTCCCCCCAAAAATAGCAACAAAACTTGTTGAGCCAAAACAACAAAAAAAAGGAACCCTTTAATTCCTGGGACCAGTATAAAAAAAAAAGGTGCTGGTACTCCAGGGGAAAAGTTGTTGACCAAAAAAAAAAAGAAATAATTGCCCTTTTAAGAGCAGAGTAAGCATTGCCTTTTTAAGGTGGCCATTTTGAAGTTTGCCTGGGATGCTCCACATGTTCTGGCAGATGTCTGACCCAAGAAAAACAGAAAATACTGGACATTACACATGGTATTTTCTGAATTCTTTTTACCAGACAGACTAGGCTCTTTCTTGGGGAGGAGGGCTGGGTAGCCTCATGCCCGCCCAGGAATTTCTTCATGTCCCCCAGTTTGGGAACCTATGCACTAGATGCTAAAAGTTTTCATTCACTATTGATGTAGACAGGATTTGCAATAGCAACCTGGAGATGAAAGATCCCGTAGTGCTCTAGCAATCCTCCAAAACATCCACCCTCCATGAAGGATTGTTGAAGTAAGCTTTCTTGACCATCTCTGGTGTGTTACTATAATGCAACAACAGTCTATTGAAAGTAACAAGGTTGCATTTTCAAAAGTGCCTAAGGTCCAGATCCTCCAAAGTACTTAGGTGCCTAAATACCTTTAAAGATCAGGATTGAAATTCCTTTGAGACATGAGACTCTTAGAAAGTCAGCGGGACTTGTGCTCCTAAGTCATTTAGTCAGTTTTGAAAATCCCACCCATACCAACTACAGCTTGTACCTCCCGTAACCGGGACTCCCTGGTCTGGCAACATCCATGGTCTGCATTGGACCATGGATGTTCCTGGACCACAGAGACCATGAAGAGGGAGGTCTGGCAGCAGGGCAGGAGCACTTGTAAGGGACACCAGCGACTCAGCCAGGAGCATAGTCGGTGGGGAGTTGTGGGGGGGGGAAGGGGATGATGGATGGCATGGTGGAGAGTTCTGGCACCAGTGGAGCTCCCTGGCTCCAGCGGTTGGGAAGCTCTAGCCTCCTGCAGCCATGGACCTCCGGCCCCAGCCAAGGAGCTCTGATTCCAGAGGCTTCCAGGGAGCTCTGGCCCCATCCACGGCTACAGAGCTCCAGCCCTGTTCTGGCTCCTGTGGCCTGGGAACTCCAGCCCCAGTGGCAGCCAGGGAGCTCTGGCCCCATTCTTCTGCCCTGGCCACAGAGTCAGGTGGCTGTGGAGCTCTGCCCTGGCTGCGCAGCTTTGGATGTGGTGCTATGGCCCCAACAGCAGTGGGGCTGAGGAGAGCCCCGAGGGGTTGGGACAGCAGCGGGGGCAGGCTGGAGCCTTAGCCCGGTGGCAGCACAGCCATGAGGGGAGGGACCTTCCCTGGTCCGGCAAATCTCCTCATTCAGGACCTGTCAGGTCCCGAGGGTGCCAGACCAGCGAGGTCCAGCCTGTTCTCCCAATAACACAGCTAGTCTATCTGCTCACACATTCCTAGGTCAGAAGGTCAGCAGCAGTCGAGCAGTAATGGTCAGGTTAAATGTAAACGTAACAACATTTGTCGGCATTCCTGAGACGTTGCATTTTTAAAATGGAGAGTGTAATATTATTTTATTTTTTAACTAAAAATGTGTAGACTCTGGGTCAAATGTCTTGGATTAATACAGGTTTGCACACATGCCACTCCCGTATTATGCAAAAAAATCCACTGTCGATTAACATTTGATAGTATTAGATTCTACATAAAGTATATCACCAGACAATCACTGTGCCTCAATTCCCTATGTGTAAAATATTAAAAAACAAGATAATTCTGTCTTGTCTATGTAGATTAGAAGCTCTTCAGAGCAGAAGCTGCCATCAGAGCAGCCCTCTAGCAAAATGGAGGCCTATTCTTGGTTGGGCCACAGGGCACTATTGTAACAGAAATAAAGTAATATTAATAATTGATGAGATTCATATGACTGGCACATAAGAGGTAACTCTTCTATTTGATGTGCTTGATATCAACACTCCATATTAGAACTATGGATCCAAGAAGCTCTACCAGTTTGTGATCCTCAGCCTATGCAAATTGGCACAGTTCCACTGAAGTCAATGGAGCTTACACCCATTTACACTAGCTGTAGAGCTAGTCTATATGCCTCTAACATCTAATATTTTAGAAACAGTCATGAAAGCTCTATTCAGTGCCCTGATGTGTTTTTCAAGAGAAAAAAATAAATTATCTTGAATGACATAAAACATTTCATTCTACACATCTGGAACTTGGAAAAAAACAACAGATAGTTATATGTATAGAATCCTTGGCCAATTCAATTTGCTAGAATTGAGTTCCTTTGTGAAGTTCTTCATCTGTGGCTCTTTTCCCATCTTATTCTTTTCCATAGCCAGTCATCTTGTTCTTTTCCATAGCTTGGTCTGTCTGGTTAGTGTAGTCTGTCCCTACTAAGAACTCAATGATATGACAATCTTGCCTGATCTATACTACAATGGAAGGTCAAAGTAAGATACTCAACTTCAACTACATAAATTGTGTAGTTGGAATCGATGTATCTTATATCACATTTTTGTGCAGTCCACACAGCAGGAGGCTGCTGGAAGCAAACGCTCCCTTTAGCTTCCCTTACTCCTTGTGAGAAGCAGGAATACTGGTGCCAATGGGGTGCCCTCTGAGCTCAATGTAGCAGGAAGAACGACCCGGATAGCATCAATCTTCAGCATAGGGTAGACTTCAGCATAATGTTGTAGACAGACATAGAGAATCTGTCTCCTTTTGTTTTTTTCAGGCTTCTTTTGCTACACTCTTCCTGCCTCCAAAACCACTCTGGCTGCTCCAGTGCTACAGAATTTTTCTCTTTTCTAGGCTGGGACTTTTAGAAGGTAACTTCTTCTTCTACAGTACCCTTTTTCTTTGTTAGCTGAGCCCCATTCTCCTTCCAGGCTCCTCTCTTGCTATCTGATAATGAGCTTGTCACATAAAAGTTCCCAATGTAATTTCTGCTCAACTTTGCCTCTTCTCTTTCTCCTTTCCCCCAAACAACTGCTCAGTTTGATTGGTTGGCAGAGGAAGGAAACTATCCCATAAATTCTTTTCCTTCAGATAGGTTTAAAGGGATAATCCTTAACCATAATGTGAACAGGAAAATAAGCAGTTCTCTCAGAAATGTTGAACCTACAATGTTCAAATTCTCAGAATGAACTCCTTGGCACTAGACAAATGTGGTTTTTTTTAATATATGTGTGTGTGTGTGTGTGTGTGTGTGTGTGTGTGTGTGTGTGTGTGTGTGTGTGTGTGTGTGTGTGTACTCTGCTTTTTTTTCTGTCCAGGTTTCCAGCTTGGAAATTAAATTAAATAAATTAGATAAATTCAGTTATTAGTTTATTACTGTGTTGCTCCCTATCATTTGCCAAACAAAAACGGTTTTGTCATCGTATTTTCTGTAGACGTAAGCAAATAATCTGGTTTAGGTACTTAATAGTTTATTCATTTCTAAGCTTAATACTCACCATGAAATAATTCCTGTTTTTTTTTAAATCCTTCTAGAAAAGAGTCCTTTTTGCGAAGACAAATTAAGTAATATAACCATGAAGAAATATTAATAAGTGAATTGAACTCTCAAGAGTATTACCTGTTATTCTGTAGCACATGTACGAAGTTATACTATTTGGGCAAAAGATTTTCTGAATACAGAACCAAAGGGATGTCTTTTAATATGTTGTGGATGCAGACTACTATGGATGTAGCAGATACATAACTGATGAGACTTGAGAACATGGTTATTCTGAAGCATGTTAAAGAAGATGAGACTCTAGATACGACTGAAGTTCTCACTGTCTGTTGCAGGTATTTCTGAGGTATAAATCACTGTGGCATCTTTGGTATCTCAAAGACTACTTACGCTTGCAGTTTTTGAGATCTATCTCTTTGTTGTGCTAGTACCAGCATGTGTGTCCTAGTATTTTGCTCTTTGACTTCGAGCAGATTTAGACAACATGGTGGCAAAAGTGCTAGGGGCTTGTTTACACTACTGCTCCCATCTTTGCTAGAACAGGTGAAGCTATGCTAATACAGTGGTGGGACAATTCCAGAAAATCTGACCATGTAGAGGATACTAACCCCAGCAACTTTACTGAGCTACACTGAGTAACTGAGAAGAAAATTTGGCCCTAGATGAGTTAATATGATACATCAGTAAACATGATCAGGCACCTAACAACCTGGTCTTTGAGAAGGAGGGGGGAAAAAGAAAAGAACTGAGATATTTCCATTTATAAATGGTTAATAAAGAATTAATAGAGGCAATATGTATGTTACAGACATGAGAAATGTGCGCTACAGATGTTTATCAGCGCATTCATACCAGGTATTATAAATAGGCATAAGCCATTTCTCTAAGCAATCTGTTAAGCTACAGGATTCTAGAACAATCCATAAGTAAGGCCCCACTGAATTGTGGGTTGATTCTAAAAAAATGTAACTAAGTGGTGAACAAGCCATAGAAAATTGCAGAAAAGTAATAATGGACCTTATCATTAAAGTCCAATACCTTTCCAGTTTTCTGCTGTCATCCAGCTAGGGCTGAGAGTGAAGGCTCCCTCTGTTGGCAGCCCAACTCAGACCAGCGGCCCCAGCACTGATAGCAGGGGTACTACCTTTGTCAGCTGCTTGGAGCTGAAAGTGTCTCAGGACTGACAGCAGCCCCCTGACACTGACTCTAGAGGCTCCTGCTTTCAGCCCCATAAATGGCAGGGCTCCCACCATCAAAACTGCAGGGGAAGCCTAATATTGCAGAATCCACAATTTCCACTATATTGCAAGTTAAATAGGGCTTTAATATTCACAGATTAGCTATTTATTAAACACATCTATTAAGAATGTATTAACTTTTATAAACAGGACACTTAATATAAGGAGTGAACTTATTACATTTAAGACCAGGCACCACTTACATCTTTAATTTACAAGGGCTCCACACAGTCATGATGCTCAATGGTGGCAAGCAGCAAGAGGATCCCTGATGTCACTTCTGTTAATGCAATACACATTTGTTACATGTAATTCCCATTCAGAATATTAATTTAGGGTCAAATTTGGAGAGAGCCTTACGTACTTAAGTGATGGCGGGAGTGGAAGGGTAAAAGGAGCATGTATACTAAAGGTGGTACGTCATGTGGGCTATTCAGGAGAGATTGCACCTCTCAGCTTTCCTCCTCAGAAAGAGTACCAGGTTATACTTAAAGAAAATAAACAGATTGTTAATGTCTAGGTAAAATCACCAAAGACTTCAGTATCTAAATTAAGATGAGTAAATTACAACGTTTAGCCAGTTTTCAGCTCTACTGTAATGTGCTGCATGCTGTGATCGAACCATCCAACATCTGGAATGTGATATTGCCAAAGCTTTAGTCTGTGGCTGCCAAATTGCTGAGTCCATGTGTGGCTGCACAGTTTGATCTCCACAGATCTCAACAGTCATTCCAGTTCAGAGAAATCACCAGACATATTTCAGCAGCGTGAATCAGCAATTTGGAAGGAATCCCTTATATAAAGCAATGAAACCTGACCATATAAGGCATACAATCTTTAATGAAGTCAGTGATCATGATCAGCAGAGCACCCTGACATTTTCTGAGTAACCACTATGCGATACAGCTAACTGGAAACATTGTAAATTCTATTCCCGGAGATAACTGTGTAAATCCGTATTAAGTCCATTTTTTCTTCTATGAGACCAAAATTTATTTCACTGTGACTTTACTGAATACATAAAGAGGCTTTTCTGCCTTTTTTTCCCCCTGGAACTATAAAGTGCTCTTTATGGTATGATTTGGGATTCTCCACACAGCAGGGAAAACAAGTCATAACAAAAGAAAACTCCAGTGCAGTTGCAGAAATGTAGCAGAATTTGATCCCCTGTATTTGAAAAACAAAGAGACATAATTTGACAATGAATTTATTGATGTCAATGGTAAAAAGATGAAATATTACAATTGTACACATACGTAATGTGTAGTTAAAGCAGTAATGGGAAATTAATTCACCAATTTGTGGCTATCCAGTTGCTATAGATTATTCTTCCCTTTAATTTATTACTTGTTCAAATTTATTACATTCTTTTCTCTGTGATGCTGTGACACTCTGTACCCCAAAGAAACATCCTGCCTCCCACATATGATATCTTGCAAGGTATCATTCTAAAAGTTCTGTTGAACAGTAATATCCTGTTGGATTGTATGCTCTGTCATTGTATCTAGTTATGAATATTAACTATGTGCTAGTATTTCAAATGTGTTTGCTCCTGGGCTGATGCCCACAAGGTACTTTATATTCTGTCGAGCCAACACATTGTGAATGAACCATGCGAGGTGATGGCCCATTAAAAAATACAGTAGGCCAGAGGTCTCAAACTCCCAGCTTGTGGGCCAGTACCCATTGGAGCGATTGCGCAATCCAGCCTGGGACTCCCGGCAGGCCCAGGGGATTTGTCTGTTAGGGTGCTTCTACACAGCAGGGCTTAACTCGAAATAAGTGATGTGAATTTAATACGCCAATTATGTAGCTTATTTTGAAATAGCTTATTTTAAAATTGGGAGCGGCTACACAGCACTTATTTCAAAACAGAGCACTCGTCCTCCAACTTCCCTTACTCCTCGTACAATGAGGGTTACAGGAGTCAGAGTAAGAAGTCCTCCAACTTGACAGTATTTCAACATTATTTTGAAATAAATGCCTGCTGTGTAGACTCGGACTAACTTACTTTGAAATAACTCTATTTATTTTGAAATAATGTTGCTTTGTAGATGTACCCTTACTGGCCTCCAAACCTTGCCCCTTCCCACCATCGTCCTGCCCTCCCTCCCATGGTACTTGACCCCCGACCACGCGACTTTGGGGATCATTGGGTGGGGCTTGGCATCACACAGCGGCTGTTGTCGCACACACATCCTGCACTCTCCATGGCAGCAGGAGATGCAGGGAAGCAGAGCTCACTTGGTGCACTTGCTCAGCTGTGCTCCACTTCCCCATGGCTCCTGCACCATGGAGAATGCAGGGGAACATGACCGCTGCTGCCACACGGTGCCAGACTTCTCTCCACCCCAGTTAGCCCCAAAGCCGTGTGCTTGGGTGGGACAGGGTGCCATGGGGGGAGAGAACAGGGTAATGGTGGGAAGATGCAGGGCTTGAGGGCTGGTAATGGACAGAACCCTCAGGCTGCCAGCTAAATAAAGCATGTGCATTTTCCTTTAATTTCCAAAAAAAAAACCACCCAAGCCCTTAATTGAGTTAAGGACCCAAGCAATGCCAGGTAAATATACTAGTTATTTATACTCATTTAAAAATCCTTCTGTAGTTCATATACCTATTTTATATTTTTATTACCTAAAATGGTGTTTGTTTGAAGTTCAAAGGGAAATCTGCTAAGAAACAGGGGCTGATGTATTGTCCTCTCCATACTTTGGATACGGCTAGACTACAAGTTTTTGTCATACTTTTTTCAGATTCTTTTGTTGAAAGAGGCTTTTCCGACATTTGGCCTATCTAGACTGGGCCAAATGTCAGAAAAAAACCTATCTTTTGGAAGCCCCCTTCTTCCTCATAGAACAAGCAATACAGGGGCTTCCAAAAGAGCTCATTTTCTCTTCTGAAAAAAAAAGCGGAGGAGCTAACACATTCCCTGGACGCGGTGGAGTTTTTTCGGGATGCCACCAGTATACCCAAAAAAATCCACAGTCTAACTGTGCCCTAAGGGAGTGGTGAACTGGGTAATAAATTTATACTGATCAAGCTTCTCACCAGGGCAAGATGGCACAGGCCTGGCTCTGCAACTTGTCACAGCATCATAGTATTAGAGGGAGCCCAGGCTGGTGAGGCACACGGGTCAGCACAGTATCCCAGTTCCAGGTTGCACCTGGGAAAAGTATGTCACACATGCTCTATAGAGTTAAACATTTGGACTTTGAGTGGTGTTCCTTTGTTGTGATTGGTCAGATAGAAACAGTCATCTGTCCTGTTCTGTAATTGGCTGGACAAAGTGTGGAGCACCAGAGAAGATAGAATGTTTTACTAACAGTAAGAATGAGAGGGGTACAGACGGATGGATAGATGGATGATAAAGAGTGAACCAGGACGGAATAAATGATGTTGCAGGTCAAGCCGAGCTGTTCACACAGCACTACAAAATAATGTTTTAGGAAAAGCTTCCCTTTTAAAATAGGATTGGGGATGAACAGTCCTTTTCCATATTCCCTCCTCCACACTGGCGATTGAATGAAGTGGAGATAGTGACCTAAAAATCAAGCCCATCTAAGTCAATTAGCATGGAAAGTCACTTCATTTAAGTCTGAAGGATGTCTCTGGGAATCACACACTTCACAGCAAGAATCTGGCTGTAGTGCTACACTCTCAGCAACTCAAAGCAATTAAGCCATTATGTGGATCTCTAAGCTAATGATCATAGGGATTTGGTTAATTGTCCGCTTGTCAATGTTCCTCCTCAGAGAGCATGTCAAGTTTTTTTACTTCTCCTATAGATTTTCTGTGCACTTCAGAACAATCCACTTCAGCTGTCATACTCAAAGCTTAATAGTCCCATGGGGAAATTAATCTTCCTCTTTAAATGTTCTGTAGAAAAATAAATCTCCAGTGAAAAAACTTAATAATATTTATGTGGAACAAATTTTCAAACTCAGACTTAATCAACATTCTCTTTCCTTCAGGTCCCAGACCAAAGCTGTTTAATATTCTTAAGCCTTACATGTAGTTTCCATTTCAACCTTCTATTATCCCACCTTTTTCAAATAAAATCCTTTTGATTGTGTTGTGTTCAGATTTTCTAAACCTTTTATCTGTTTTGTTGCTCGCATCTAGATTCTTTCTCCAATTTGTTCTCATCTTTCCTAAAGTGTGGTACCCATAATTGAACACTAACCAGGCTGAGGTCTCACCGGTACTGAATAGAGTAGGATATGACAATTACCTCTAGTGCCTTACATATGACACTGATGATAATATACATCAGAATGAGATAAGCCTTCTTCATAGCTGCAGCACATTCTTGATTCATATTAAATTTGTGATTCAGTAAAACCCTTAGATCCTTCTCAGCAGAATTATCACCTCAGCAGAATTATTCCCCATTTTATATTTATACATTTAATAATACTTTGCATTTTTCTTTATTGAATTTCATCTTGTTGTTTTCAGGCCAATTGTCTTCCAAAGTGGTAGCAACCCTTCCTGCTTTAAAGACCAGGGTATTTCCATCTTCTGTTTAAAACAAAGAGCTAACACTGTGCAATTGACAAGAGATTGTACAGATTCCTTTCATAAGACTTTCTAAGAATATATCCGCACTGCAGTTAGACACCTGTGGCGGGCCCATGCCAGCTGATCTGGGCTTGCAGGCCTTGGGCTAAGGGGATGCTTAATTTGTTGTGGATGTTCAGGCTCTGGGTGGAGCCCTGTCTCTAGGACTCTGCAAGGGAGAGAGAATCCTAAAGCATGGGGCTCCAGCCCAAACCTGAATGTCTACACAGCAATTAAACAACTCCTTAGTCTGTGCCCTATGAGTCTAAATCAGCCCGCACAAGCCAGCTGTGGGTGTCAATGACTGTCTAGACATGATGTAAGATTGCTGCTTCAAATTCATCCTCAGTAGTGACTGAGGCTTTTACTCTTTGATCCCACTTTTGGTGACCTACGTGTGGTACCTTAAATCCAGCTTCTAATCAAGAAATGTCCACATCCCTGAGCCATCACCACCATGGTGTGTAATTTGCAGGGCTGGCAGAAAGAGCAGTGATGGACAAGACCTGGAAATTGAATTACTCCCTAACTCTTAGAAGTGGCCTGTAAAATCAAGAATATGATATAATGCAGGGAAGGTTGATGGAGTAGGGCAGCCTGCATTATACCTGTTCTTGGCTTAGTTCACCATTGCTTTGCATCTTATGGAATCACTTACACTAGTTCAAATACTGAATCTAGATATGTTGCTACAGAGAAAGGTAATATTTTACACCCACTTTGCATTGGTGTGAGTATCTCTACAAGGTGCAGAAACCAATGAATAAAGCCTTCAGCCAGAGCTGTCAATATAGCACCTTTCACAGTCTGTAAATTCACTTAAAAAAATCTGGACCTAAAAAATACATGTATTGCCCTAGAAACAGCTCTAGCCTCTCAGGCGGAGTAGCACACAAAACACTCTGTTTGCTTTGGCAGTAGACATGCACATAAAAAACCTCCTCCCCACACACAAATACAAGGAAGCTGTCTGTCTCTTTTCATGTGTATATCAGCAGGAATGACACATAAAAAATGGAGCAAGGCAACATCCAGAGTAACACATTTCATAAATTTGGATTTATTTCTTCTACTGTTAGCAGGAGTAAAAAAAAAATGCAGTTGCAGACAAGCATTGGAGTCAGCTGGCTATTGCCAGTCTAAGCACCATGCAAGTGAGGCCAGACCTTCCAAACATCCTCTTAATACTAAGGAAAGAACTAGCTGCAAATAAAAATACCACACCTTCCTACCATTGCGTAAAACAAGAGTTTCCACGTAAATAGGGCCTCTCCCTTTGAGGGCCTGCCTGCTCTCCTTTGTGAAGAAAGGATCTTAAGTACATTGGTCTGGCCTTTTTAAAAACTATTAAGCAGAACTAAGAGGGATATAAATAGCATTTACACCCCTTTTACTCAGGGAAAAATTAATTCCTTGTTTTGGAAAACTAAATCCTTAGATTCTAGTTGTATAGTAGATTCCATGAGTCAATCCAAGTCTTTCCTCAGTGTTCCTCTAAGGGGGATTGCTTTCTGCACAGATTACTTTGCAATAGACTATGGAAATACGTTTTAAAATGTAAGTTACCTTCCACAGCCAAGCCTTCTTGGGCTTTTACATTGATACTATATTGGTCCCTTAGCTCCAACTTATATTTTATAGATGATGCTAACAATGGAAACAATGACGTTTTTAATACATCCTCATTTTCTGCCCACACATATTCCAAATAAAGAGCAAAGTTTATTTGGGGAATTCCCACCTCAGTACAAATTCAGAATGCATGTGCCAATAGGTAAAGGACTTAACTGCAGCCAGCAGTCAACATAATCTTTTCCAGATGTCATGATGGCTTTCAAGGCCAACTGATGCAACTCTAAATCTAAGTCTTTGTTTTGGGATAGTAAACTGTGTATATACCAGTAAAACATTATCATTGGACAATAAATTAATTATCTGGAAATATGTAGGATTTCTAGGTTGAAAAGGGAAGCAACTTGAAAGCATTATCAAAGCTAATATAAAGTATTGAACTATGCTCCTCACTTACAGTAACATAATCCTTGCAGAATGAAATATGTGGACTCCTGGTTCCCTAAACTAGATGTATGGGATATAATGAAAATGCTAGTAATGGCCTGCACAGCAGCCAAAAAGGTGGTTTTTAATAAAACTGGGAAAAGGCAGGTTGCATTCCCACAGAAATTACGGAAACACAGATGTTGTTTAAGCTGAAAAAAGTAAAATTGTCCATGTTTTTGATGTTTGCACCAAAGGAACAACTACTTCTTGGAACAGCTGATGGAAGAGTATTAAAGAAAACCATCATGATGGCTATTGGGTTCCCACAAGCACTAGAAGAGTCCAGGTTTGTCAGCATTTTTATTATAAATCAATTTTTCAGAAGAATATCTTTTGTCTAGACATATTAAATGGGGACTGAAATATGAAATACAAGATCTCAATTTAGAAGTGAAAGCTAATTTAGCCATTTGCAAAATAGTAGTCTGCACAATAGTAGAATGTGTCTTCTTTTTAGTCATTTTGTTGTTGTTTTTCAGTAGTCATCAGTGATGAGCAATCTCAAGAGGTCTGAAATCAATTCAGATAAGCATCCAAATTTTGTGTGCTCACTTGAAATATCCAAAGCAATCAAGCCTGCAAAATTCAGCTGGAAACCGTGAAAAAGTTCAAAATAATTCTCCAGAGTCCCATAAATAAAATCCATTATCAAACCACAAAGGTTAATATTTCTGCCAGACATGAAGCTTTTCTTCTGCTCTTTATGGGGTCACCATTCCCAGCACTTTCCTCTGGAGCTCATCTTTCTGGCTCAGGCTTCTTTCTCCTGTCAGTATCTCCTCTGTTCTGAAGTAGAAGGCAGTATATATACTGCTCTCCTTCAGGCTACGTCTAGACTGCAGAGTTTTTCTGGGATACTACAGGTATTCTGGAAAGCTCTGCCACATCCAAGGAAGGCGTCTGCTTTTCCGGAAAAAAAATCAGAATCCTTTTTTCGGCATCCCTGTAAACCTCGTTTTATGAGGAAGAAGGGATGTTCTTAAAAAGAGGGTTTTTTCCAACATTTGGTCCAGTGTAGACAGGACAAATGTCAGAAAAGCATCTTCCAAAAAAAGAATCGGAAAAAATAACACAATTGTGGTTGACAATTTGCGTATCTTTTCCTGAAAGAACTGTGTAGTCTAGACACAACCTCAGACAGCTCATCCTGATTGGCTTGGAGAGAGGGGACTCAAATCCCACTTTACGCTAAAAGACATTGAAAAGAATAGTGTCCTTGCTTTTTCTCATCCAACCTCTAATTCCCCGGGACCAGTGTCTCTTTTTTCAGATGCCACCATTTCTTGGACCCTTGTTCATTTCAATATTTTTGGAAAAGGGTCTTCTTCGCCCATGTTCTCCTTTTCTTCCTTGCAGCCACCCCTCCAATATTTCCCTCCTTCTCTTCCATTTAGCATTCTCTTCCTCTTGCAGTCTTCCACTCCATCCACACACCCATCCTCTTCCTCCATTTCAACCTCAGTCTCAACCCTAAATTCAAAATAACTGACCTATGATAAAATTATTATTGAACTACCATAAGCCCTGGACACCCTAGACACAAACCAAGACCACACCATGCTCCGAGCTGTACAGATATGGAACAAAAAGTCTGTGCCTATCCCAAACAGTTTACAGTGTAAGAATATGACAAGAAACAACAGCTAGATACAGACAAACACGAGAGTTTATGGAAACCATGAGACAACATTGATGATAGGCAGAGGTCACAGCACATCAGCAGCCCAATTGTTGGCAAGGTTTTGTAGAAATCATGGCAAAGAGAGTAATGAAGAAAGATTTAGAAGTGAATAATGAGGAAGCTCATGTTTACCTGATGAGATTATACAAGTAGTAACCATACTATTTTCTTCCCCCTGTCCTCCCTTCTCCTGCCAATCTCTGTGTTAGGTTCGTTCCTCTGTGAAGAACTTGCAGGATCAAGACTTTGACAATGAGCTCTTCATTACAAAGAAATTATCTTACGATGCACTTTTTTGCAGTAATTTATACAAGTGGGCCACAATCCTGTCCTGATTAGAGCTTCTGGGCTCTATTCTAATGTAACACACTCCTAGGATCACAATTTTTCCTAGCTCAATAAATGGCATGAAATGCCTTATTTTATTTGTGTGGCTATTTAGAGAGATTGGAAAGATTTAGCATTGTCACTAACTTCTCCATTTACCCACACAGAATTTGCCAGCGAACAACAGCCACATATTAGTGTCTGGAAAACGTCTTTGAAACAAAACAAAAAACAACCAATTGGTGAGAGACCAATAAACATACCCTAAATCACAAAAGTTTGAGCAAGAAAGACAGATCCCTGTTTAGCTGTTCCAGAAATGGAAAACGAGAGAGATTCTTAACATCCAAATAGGGTGAGAAGACAGCGTTCCAACAATCAGATCAAACGCAGAAAGAAAAAAATGTCTTTTCAGATCCAACTGGTTTTGAAAATGAAAAGTAGGATTAAAAAAGGTATAAAAAATTGAGAACTCGAACATATTCCCATGATTTTTTTTATTGGTTCACTTAAAAAGAACACTAAATCCAAACCAGGACCCTATATATTTCCTGTGGCTTACAGATAAGGTCCTTTCTGACAAAGATGGGAAATAGCCAAACCTTCATTTAACAACATAAATGGATGAGGCAGCGATGGGGAGAGGGCTCAGTAATTTATGAACCACTAGAAAAGTTTTAGGGAGATCAGGTGCCATGGGTTGCTCCCACTCCAACTCTTCTGAGTGAGAATCTGTCATGGTGATTCTGAAACAGCAGCTGGTCTGGACTCTTGCCATGTCCATGCTTCACAACCCCTCATCCCTACCCCATAGCAATGTCTACACTACAGAGTTTTGTCAGAAAAATGGCTATTTTTCCGTCAAAACCTGAGTTACATCCACACTGGTATTGCGTTCTTCCAAAGGTAAATCAAAAGAATAGGGTTTTTTTCCAGCATTGGTAATTCTCTTTCTACGAGGAAGAAGCCTTTTTCCGGAAGAGCTCTTTTGGAAAACAGTGTGTATGGACAGGGAAGTTTTTTTTGAAAGAAGAGGAAAGAGGAAAAAGCACAAGTGCCCTGCTGGTCACTCCATCCATAGTAATGACCAGGGCTCGACAAATAATGTAATCTACTCACCCATGGCGAGTAGTTTACACCCTGGAAGAGCTGACGCGGCGCGAACTGCGCATGCGCAGAATGATCTGTGCATGTGCAGAGCGCAGAACTGCGTGGCTGGCGAGCAAGGCTCGCCGCAGCTTGGCGAGCCCTGGTAATGACAGCTCAAATGTGAGATAGCGTCCATTCAGGGCAGATGCTATCTTTCAAAAAAGCAGCTCACTTTTCTCATGTGTTTTTGTGTGTGGACGCTCTCTTTCGGAAGAAGTTTTTCAGAACATCTCTTCTGAAAAAAAAGTTCTTCCGAAAGAAGCTTGCAGTCTAGACATAGCCTTAGCCACAATCCCACTTCCGTGGAAATAGCACTGCTATGTCCCCTTGTACTTGGGGCTCCTGAGAAGGCATGACATAGAGCTAGCTCGAACTACTGGGATACTTTCTATCATGGGTAAATGCCACAGGGCCACTTAGGTTGTCTTTACAGATATTTTGTAGGTGGTGAATCAAGCTCGGGCAGCATCTTGTTAGCTTCAATGCCTAAAAGGAAAGGGATGCTACTCTGGAGACAAAGAAGGAGGTTCATCAGAAGCCAGAGTGACTGAACCTTGGGGAACATCTGTTATTTTTACCTTTTTACTTGGTGAGAAATGTGCAACTATTTTCTTTCTTTCTTTCTTTCTTTCTTTCTTTCTTTCTTTCTTTCTTTCTTTCTTTCTTTCTTTCTTTCTTTCTTTCTTTCTTTCTTTCTGTCAATGAAGATTCATCTCTTCTGCCATAGCTAGGCGGAGCTCCTACCAGGTAGGGCAGCAACTTAGAAGAGCCTCAGGAAGATACTGGGGAGGGGAAAGCAGAGTGTGCGAAGAGGTAATGTCCCACGAGGTTGGTTGTGGTGAGAGGGGTAGAAAAATGTAAAGTCAGAGGAGAGAAGACTTTGTAAAATTGCTGGAGGTGGGATAGAAATCATACGGAATGAACGGAATGTTTTGTCAGGGGTGTGAGGAAGAATATTCTGTCCAAAAATGTTACATGGATCACTGATGAACTGAAATTTTGGCAGCACATCACTGACTCAGAGACTGTCTCTCAGTCTGTAGCTATGTCCTCACAACAGGGGTGAGAAATGGTGCTCAAGTTAATGACTTCTTGGTGGCAGGGTGTTTTTCTGGGAGGGATTTACAGTCATGGAACAAATTCCTGCTCCTGTTCTGGTGGATATTGAAGGCATTTGTATTATTGAAATGCATATTATAGGGTGCATCTATTTTTTAAAGTTTCTGGAAAGAAGCTGGGCTGAGTATTTATGAATTAGTTAGAGAGACATTTTTTGTCCTATAGTTTGTTCTTTGGGTTTAGTCTTGTTGGTCAGTTATATGTGGATTTAATTTGTGTGTTTAGTAGTATATAAATGCCTACACCCACTTTCTTCAGCTGCTCCTCACTTAAAGAAATGTCTTTAGGGCTGACGTATCTTTGTGCTTAGTCTCAGCTAAAAATTGAATTTGTTTAGAATCTGTGAGGAAAAAATATTCAGATATTTCTGAAGCTATGCGAAGGTGATGAAAAAAACCCACACATTACCAAATGTTTTTACTGAAAAGTTTATATTCACAACTCAAAAATAGCTATAAGCTATAAACTTTGATCATGGCTTGTTTAGTAAACTATGCTAAGATTTAAAAATAAGACAAGATGGAAGAATACTGGTTCAATGGCTTAGAAGTTATGCCTGTTTAAAGTTGCCATTTTCAAATATCAACAGAAAAGTTGATTATCCTTTTTAGAGATGTTTTGTGATTTTCCCCGTTTAGGACCTTTGGTTACAGTACAGAACCACAAAATGCTACACCATTTTTTTTAATCTGGCCAATAGCGAGCTTTAAAAAAAAGCCAACTTAAGTGACAGAACCATATACAGAACAATTTTAACACAAAATTGATTCAACTATGTACTCCTTGGCTTTTCTTATTAAAAATATTTGTCACAAGGAGGATAAATCATTAATTGAATGCTTCATTGTGAAAGGCCCAGCTTTCATGTAAGTCAAATGGAAAAGGTCTTGTTGTAACTGAGGCTTTTGGCAATACCCTGCCTATATATGATAGGCCTTTTTGTTAATACAGGCTTTTATTTGTGTATATTAAAATATTTTTAATAGTTAAATAGTGAGACTTTAGTACCATATGTTGATCCTAGAGACAAGTGGGGTTCCCAAATGAATTCTGAACAAAAAACACAACTTTGATAGGATTTGTATCATCAGGCCTTCTAGGACCAAAATCAGAACCCTCACCCATTGATCAACTAATTCAGACTCCAAATACAGTGCATGTATTTTTAATACAGGAAATTATCATAATTAAATGAATAACGCATCTTAATATGTTACCATAATTATGATTTACCTCCATGAAAGTGGTGTACAATAGACTCTGAAAAAATCAAGCCTGTGACTTTCAGAAGCAGAAGCGCCTGTCTCTAAAACTTAAGTTAAAAGAGTAACTATTACATTGTGGCAGAAGTAGACTCTTACCTTCTGTGTAGACTAGCACCAGTGTAAGTATAAACACATTGAGGGTATGTCTACACAGCAAAGTTATTTCAAAATAACAGCCCTTATTTCGAAATAACTTCCCTAGGGTGTGTCTAAACTACATGCCTCCATCGACGGAGTCATGTAGATTAGCCAGATCGGCAGAGGGAAATGAAGCCGTGATTAAAATAATCGCGGCTTCATTTAAATTTAAATGGCTGCCCCGCTCTGCCGATCAGCTGTTTGTCAGCAGATCGGGGCAGTCTGGACGCGCCGCGCCGACAAAGAAGCCTTTCTTCATCGGCACAGGTAAACCTGGTTTCACGAGGCATACCTGTGCCGATGAAGAAAGGCTTCTTTGTCGGCGCGGCGCGGCCAGACTGCCCCGATCTGCCGACAAACAGCTGATCGGCAGAGCGGGGCAGCCATTTAAATTTAAATGAAGCCGCGATTATTTTAATCACGGCTTCATTTCCCTCTGCCGATCTGGCTAATCTACATGCCTCCGTCGACGGAGGCATGTAGTTTAGACGTACCCCTAGTGTCTACACAGCCAAACCACTATTTTGAAATTAAATCGAAATAGCGGAGTGCTTATTTCGAATTTGGTAAACCTCATTCTACGAGGAATAACGCCAAATTGGAAATACCTAATTTCAAATAAGTGCTGTGTAAATGCTTATTTCGAAATAGGGGGCCTCCAGCCCTTCCCAGGGTGCGCTGGTGGCCACTCTGGGCACAACCAGGAAAACTTCCTCTCTTCTCCCCCAGCCCCGGAGCCCTTAAAGGGGTAGACTCTGGCCACAGTGCCTGTGCCAGCTCCAGGCCTGCCAGCCCAGAGCCAGCAGTCACTGCCCCTGACCCAGTGGCCAGTGCCAGCCAGCTCTCCACTGCTCCCTGGGCCTAGTCCTCCAGCTCCCAGGAGCCTGCTAGGGGCCAGAGAAGGCGGGAGCCTTCCCGGTCCAGTGCAGAGATCATGGACCTCATTGACGTTTGGGGGGAGGCCTCCAATGACCATGAACTCTGCACTAGATGGAGGAACGTGGCCGTCTACAGACAGATGGCTGCCAGCCTGGCCACCAAAGGCCACATGCGCACCCAGGAGCAGGTGCGCATGAAAATAAAGGAGCTGCGGCAGGCCTATGCCAGGCCCACAGGGGGCAGCTCCTAAAGAGGGGCAGACACCTGACCCTACTTTGACGCGATGGACCGCATCCTGGGGGGTGGGGCGGTCTGTGCCACCTCGGGGGTCATCGATCCTGGAGCAGAGGGCCCTGACCAGGGCATGGAGGAGGAAAACCAGGAGCTGCAGGAGCCCAGAGGGAACATGCCACACAGCCAGGACCCCTGAGTCATCCCAGCAGACCCATCACCAGTGTCATCTTGGGAGGCAACAACATGTGAGTGCCATCACTGTCCCCTTATTGGAGGGCAGGGAGAGAGACCAGGGACCTCGCGCGTGGGCCTTGCTTACCACAGATCACGCAGCAACCTGTGCACGTGTGAGCATGTGCCATGCCATCCCTGGGCACTTGGACACAGCTGGCTGCCACACAGGGGCCTTGGCCTGTTAGCCATACGCGCATGTGAAGAGACGTGACATGCTCCTGACCCCAGGGTGGGACACAGCAGAACGCCCTCCCTCCACAAGGCCATTCGACACAGAGGCATGGGACACCTCCCCCCCACACCTCATCCACAATATACACAGCACAGGGGCATGGGTGTTGTCTTGGGGCAGCTCCCACTCCTGGGGATAGCAGAACATTCTGAACATGGCCTGTGTGCAAGCACATCGGCTCTGATGGTGCAGAGAACGGTCATCCTAGACTTGAACAGCGGGGCTGGGCTTCACCCACTGTGTCCCCAGAGACAGCTGACCACTTCTCTTGTTTCTCCACAGCCGCACCAGCTGCGTGTGCACCACCCTGCCTGGGACATGCTCCCACACCCGAGGGCTCCGCAGGATCACCCATGCAGTGGAGGGATACCGACAGCAGCACCTCTGGACACTGCAAGCCTTGCACCACACCCTCCAGCACTGGGTGCAAGAAGACCTGGAGCTCCGGTGGGAGCAGCTTGCCCAGGGCCATGCCATCTGCCAACACCTGCAGACCCTGGTGCAGAGCGTGCTACCTCCTGCTACTCCAGCGCCTGCTGTCTCCCCAGCTACCGCTCCTCCTCCCACTCCTTCTCCCCCTCCCGCTTCTCCTTCCACAGCCACCTCACCCTCCATCCCCTCCCTATCCCCCCGGGGATGCCGAGATCCCCGCATCCGCGGTGCTGGGACACAGTTGGTCCGACGAGACCCTCACCCCTGAGCCCTGAGCTTCCCCTCCTCCTTTTTCCCCTTGCTTCCCCCTTCCAGCTCCCTCCTTCCAGGTTTCTCCCTCCCCTCTCGTAGCCTCTCTCTTCCCCTCTCCCACTTCCTTTCCCCAGTCTCACCAGAGTTTCATTCCTCCCCCGCCCAGTTTTCTTAAATAAAGACAGTTTGTGTTTATGAAAAAAGCTTGTATTTTAATTTACATCAGGAAGGGGGGGTTAAGGAAGGGTAGTGGAAGGATGTGAGAGAGGAATGAGGCACAAGCCCCCAGTGGGGCAGACCAGGGAGGCTATTAGTGCTCCTTAGGGTGGAAGCTCTCCCGCAAGGCCTGCTGGATACTGACAGACCCCCCGATGGACCTCCCGGATGGCAGCCTGTATAAAGCAAAGCCAGGATCGCAGCAACACATCCAAGAGAAGCACCAGAGTGCCCTGGAGCAGTTCCGGCTCCATGTTGCAGAGTTCTGTGGTGTCCCAAGTGAGGGCAAGCAGAGCACATAGAAACAAAATGCTTTGCTGTCCCTCATCAAGGTAGGCAAGCAAGCAAGGAAATCTGAGAACTGGCTGCCCCCCGGGGGGGGGGGGGGAGAGGGGGAAGGTTCCCTTTAAGCACAAGCCTCAGATAGCCTCAGGCAGCAGCCACACAAAGACACTCCTGACCTGATGGCCTGTCGGACCTAGTTCCAGCCAGCCTTAAATGCAATTCAGCGTCCACTCAGTGTGGCTGCGCTATTTCCAAATAGCAAAATGCTATTTCAAAATGCATGTTGTGTGTAGACACGTTATTTCGAAATAACTTATTTCGAATTAACTATTTCAAAATAAGATATTTCAAAATAACTCTGTAGTGTAGACATACCCTTAGTCAGCATGTTATGTAGGTCTTATTTATTCCCATTTTACAGATGGAGAAAATTGAGATATAGACAGGCTAAATGATTTGCTCAAGGTTAAGCAGTAACTCAGCAACAGAACCAGAAATCCTGTTTCCCATTCTTGTGTTCTAACTGCTATACAATACTTTCTCATAAGCAAAACCCAGAAATAGGGTTACTGTGATTTTTCTCCAATTAAACAATCAACCGACCAACCAACAGCCAACACTTTATTTTCTGAAAAAATAAAAGTGATGGAACCAAAAACTCATGAAAAGTTTATGAAATGAAACCCAAAACACAGAATTTATTTACTTTGCAAGTATATTTATTCCTCAAGCATTCAGAAGGCATACATTGTCCATATTGGGGGGAAAAACTTGCAATTTTGTAAGACGCAACAACACAAACATCAGGTTTCTAGGCTTCTAACTATTTAGACCCATCACTCTTTAATATAATACCTTTACATCTGGGGTTGTAGCCGTGTTGGTCCCAGGATAAGAGAAAGACAAGGTGGTGAGGTATTATGTTTTATTGGGCCACGATTTGGTGAAAGAGACAAGCTTTCAAGTTCTACAGAGCTGAAGAAGAGTTCTGTGGGGCTTGAAAGCTTGTCTGTGGATCTCAAAAGAACTTGAGGATTCACAAATGTTATCTCACCCACTTTGTCTCTTGTATACAGCGGCATTGTCTCCAACTTACTTGCTTTTTGTAGCACCTGGTCAGAGGCCCTTGGGAGGGTTGCAGGTCACTCATGGCCAGGGAGAAGGGGGTACATTCAGACCAGCCCTGGCAGCGCTCCCTGGGCCCAGCTGGAGTGGCAGAAAAGGTGGAAGGCTGTGCAGGCATCCCAGGGGGCAGGCACACTGGGCAGCCTAGTGGTTCTGGGCAGGCGGGCTGTGGCTCCTAGAAGGTGAAGCTTTGCTTCCTTCTCTCGTCCCCTAGTCCGGAGCTGCAGATGAGGGCCTGGGGGAGGAGTTTGTGGCAGGAAGTCCATTTACCTGGTCCGGTGGCCAGCAAGATAGTGAACCCAGATGGTTATTGTCTTCCTTGTGTGGCTGCCTCCCCGCCCCATGGTCACTCTGCAGTATAGCTGTCCCTCCAATCAGCCCCCACCTTTTCCATGTGATGGAAAACAATCAAATTCCAGGCACAACCCATTTCCTGGCACAACCAAACCCTGCTTTTGCTTTAAGTTAAAATAAGAGCAAGTTGCATACCAAATTTGGTGATCCCAGCTCCTGCTGTTTAGGAGAAGTTTTTGAACAAGTGGACTTGCAGACAGACGATGAAACAGACTCACACACAGAAGCAAAAATCTCTAATGCGGGCACACACACACTAAGAGACTGCACCTCCTGCTTTCTTCACTTGCCAACCCCCTTCTCTCTGGGGGTAGATGTCTGCCTGGCAGGTAATGAGGTAAGAGCAGGCTGGGGACAGGATGTCTGGCTGGGGGGAGCGGCAGGAGTGTGCTGGGGGTACGGGTCTTGGCAGAGGAATGAGGGGGCTTGGATGGCGGAAGGGACCTGGCACAGCCTGGAAAGGATGGCCGGTCAGGCTTGGATGTCGGGAGGGGACCCAGCCCCAGCAGGTCCTTCTCAACAGCGCAGCCTCCTGAGATGTGAAGTACGAGCTAGAGCTGAAGCAGCCCATGGCCGGAGGGGACTACACCGAAGCTGGCCACAGCAAGCAGGTGAGGGCAGAGGCAGGTGGTGGCATGAGGACACAGATGATGTGATGAAATCACTCTGTCATCCCACAGGAAATTTATATATATATAAACTGAGTCCCATATTAGCCACTCCATCATCTCCCCAACTTCTCTGCATTCCATCCATGGAGAGTTTGGATACTCATACATTATGAACGTGGAATGGATTTCACTCTAATAGCACTGCAAGTACAAGCTTTTCCTATCAAGTCAGCATGCTTTCAACACTGTGTTCTTTGCCTTTTTAAGCTACTAAACATTTGTTCATCATTAGCAAATATATCCAGTGTGGGAAAAGGCTTCCATCAGACTGATAGGTATTTTGTTAGGCTAGTAGTACACCACTTTCAAACACAGCACTTTCTCTGCAGCAAATACCAGAGCTGAACTGCCCTCATACTTCTTGCACTGGGTCAGAAAAGCTGATGGGAATGAATCACAAATAGGCTCTGGCATTCTGTCTGTGATGCAGCGTGGCATATAGCTTGTCCCAGATGCACACTTCTTCCAACTCTATCTTTCTATGACCTCTTTCATTTCTAGTGTATAGTGTTTCTTCTGTTATATCTAATTTCTTTAACATAACCCATTCTCTGTTCCATGATATTGAAGTGAAATACATTACAGGTGCTGAGATACCCGATTGGAACAGACTAACATGGCCCTTTCCAAACCTATACTCCCCCCTGTGGCAGCTTGATGGCAATATCTATCTATGGATCTATCTAAGGCACACTTAAATGAGTCATGTACAACACCATCACTATTTACCTATTTATAAAGAAAGAATTAGACAAAAGCCTGTAAAGTCTCAGCAAGTGTGGGCCAAAGAAATGAGCAAACAGCTTGTTTCCAAGAATTCCGCTCCTACCTGACACCTATTTCTTAAGAATGATTTCATACAGAGGCAGTTAGTTTACAGAGGTTTGCAAAATTCACCTGAAATTTGTAAAAGTGGTTTGTACCATTATGCACCTAGTTCAGAGGAATAGCGTGAGAATTCGTGTCTGTCTTGATCTGAAGATTTTAAGTACTATACAAGTGCAAGGTCATAAAACAATAGAAGGCAATAAATTAACATGCCAAAAGCACCACAATTTAATCCAAAGTAATCAAAAAGATTAACTGCCCTGTTGAATTAACATATTTTTCAGTACTGTATTCAACATGCTTTTTCATCAAAGGGCACTTTTTCACTAGAAATGGACCTCAAACAAAAGCCCAAGCAAACTTGCACTGATCAGCTGAATCTATTTCCTATACAGGTCTTTTTTTCTGGTTGAGTTAAAGTAGGAAATCAACATCTCTTAGAAATGTACTTCATGTTTTCCCTCTTCCCCCTGAATATTTCTTCCTCGCTCTACTTTCCTCGTGTGTATGTGACAAACTATCTGAGAATGAATTCCCCACTTACACAGGTGACAGTAGATGGTTTTGAGACCTGATCCTTTTTAGTTGTTAAATTTCCTATACTTCCACAGGTCAAAAAGCCAGCCCCATCAATATAACCTTGTATGTCCTAGGCTATATCCTAGGTTCCCCGTCTACATCACTTGCAGAGATCTGTTTACATAGTGTGCATACCACAGATCACCAGCTGCAAGATTAGCCAACCATGCTGGCAGCCAAGTCATCTGGAATCATTCTCCTGAAAATTCAACAATCTCAATGAAAAGCTAGTGTGTTGCGGTCACTATGTTCTTTTGTCAATTTATATGGGTTTCCTAACAATGTTTCTACGTGCAAATAGAATTTAAAGACCCATATGATAATTCAACTCCACCATCACCACATGGAGTCCTGAGTAAACACAACAGCATTCTCATGTTATGCCCAGAGCAATTCACGTACCCTGTGTCAGACCAAGGAGGGAATTTAATTCCTGAGACAAGGACCCATCACTGAAGACATCCTAACCCAATATTTGAATCAGGGAAATGTCAGTGCAATCACCTTAACCATTTCTGAAGTGCTCAAGGAGAGAGCTAATCTCAAAGAAAACAAGGACCCAGAACATAGAGGGTTTTCCCAACCAAGACATTCCTAGTTATGAAAGATTTGTGAGAACAATGTAGCTGAGGCATGCTACAAGGGCACTGAAAATAATGTAGTGTCAATGATTTTCATAAGGTTCTAAGTGATGATGGACAACCAATTTGAATGCCACTAATATGAGTACTAATAGAGCTGTCATCCACAAGGATCACCATAAGTAGTTGTTTGTTTAAAACCAGATGAACAAGATTTTTTTAAGCAGATATACTCAGCAGATGTAATGCTGGTTGAACCTCCCTAAAATGGGACTCTCTGGTCTGGCAACATCCATGGTTCAGGACCAGAGAGCCCAGGGATAGTGAGGCCAGCAGCAGGTTGGGACCCCAGGAGCAATGGGCTCAGGTGATGCGGGGAGACCTGCAGCACAGTCAGGAGCCCTGCAGCAGGGGGTTTAGGTGGTACAGAGAGCCCTGTGGCAAAGGAGTCCAACAGCACAGCCAGGAGTGCCAGGGCAGAGGGGTCAAGCTGCATGATGTGAGCCCGGGTGCTGAGAAGTCCGGCAGCAGCAAAGCTGACTGAAGGCAGGGGAGAGGGGGATTGAAGCGAAGCTGGGCACAGCTGGGAGGTCAGTGGAGGGAACTTCCTCTGGTCCAGAAAATTCCCTTGTTCAGGACCAGTCAGGTCCCAAGAGTGCTGGACCACGGAGGTACATATATTACACACAGCTCCTATATGTTGCCGTTTTCCTTGGCATCTCCTCTCCTCATAACAATACAAATTAATATCCTCATAGGCTGCTCCAGTTTAAATCCCATTTGTTAA
This sequence comes from Pelodiscus sinensis, assembly GCF_049634645.1. Lineage (NCBI taxonomy): Eukaryota > Metazoa > Chordata > Testudines > Trionychidae > Pelodiscus > Pelodiscus sinensis. The sequence continues at coordinate 93,895,912 of NC_134713.1, read as the reverse complement.
TTAAAAGATATTCTGTCCAGGCCCCAGGTATACCTTAAGGCTCTCAAACTTGGTCTGTGTGGTCACCAGAGGACACATACTGCAAAACTGTAAGCCCTCCAGTGAAGAAACCAAGCCAGTTTCCCAGAGCTCCATTTAAGTGATCAAACAGCAAGAGGGATTTAGACTGCAGTTACTAGGAAGAGTCAGGAACAGAAAAAGGTATTGCATCTGATTACCTGATACTAGCACATTTTAGGACTGTCTGAATGCAATCTCAGGCAATGTGCATTTTCTTTAAGATCTTCAGGAAAGAAAGTGTTGTGTCTTACACAGCCCCACAGCACAACATCAGTTCTTAACAGGTAGCAATGCTTTGAACTGCACTTGGAAGCAAACAGTGCACCAACACACAGCATCTGAGCAAAACTGCATATTTCTAAGTGGCAAACTACTGTGCTTTTCACTAGCTGATGCCTCCTGGACAGAGTCTCATAAACAGTCCCAAGCAGAGCACATTGCTGTAGTTTTAGCCTTGGCTGCAAGATTACACGATCTGGCAATTGTGCGGATACTATACTGCCCTCTACGAGATGAAATCAGAACTATTTAGCTCTGAATTATAAACCCTAAACTACTAATCACAAACTTTTACTTTCATTTTTCTCCACACTCAATCTGCTTGGAGGCCCCAAGAACCTACCTTCACTCTGTCTCTTCTTACCCCCATAACCCTATTCCCTCCATACCCCACACTTGCCCTACATCTTACCTCCCCTGTTCTACCCTGCCATGTGCCTTGTGCTCACTCTGCCTCTTCTCACTCACTCTATTCCCTCCTTCTTGTGCTTCCTACCTGCTGCAGAAGAACTGATCAGAAATACCAACTGAACAACTGATCAGCAGGCAGCTGCGGGGTGCTTCGCACCCACCCCTTTTTTTTCCAAGTTAGAGCCTATGTTAGTAATAGCTAAGGGAGACAGAGTAAGTAATCTGTGGACTCCAGGATTTATTGCTTATTACTCTGCAGACCATTCTGAACTGCATAGACCAAGTAGGCATGGCAGATGAAGCTAGATAAATTTAGACTGAATATAATGCATACTTTTGTAACAGTGAGGGTAATTAGCTATTGGGACAGCTTACTGAAGGTCATGACAGGTTCTTCAACTGACAATTGTTTAAGTCAAGACTGGATATTTTTTCTAAAAGACATGCTCTGGTTCCAAAAGAAATTATTCTGAGGGAGTTCTATAGTCTGTGTTATAAACAGGCTTGGCAGAATTCTATTTCCTTTTTTGTATATAGTTTTGGTAGAAAATACAGATATTTATTGTTAAGCATTATCTTCAATTTTGCCAATTCAAATTTCATGGCTAGAGGAAAATATGGGGAAGGATAGATTAGATACCATGCTGAGCCAACAAATCATTTAACAAGAGAGACGAAGATGGTGAGATAGTATCTTTTATTGGACCAGCTTCTCTACGTAAAAAGAGACAAGCTTTCAAGGTTAAACAGAGTTGTTCTTCTGTGTATGCTCAAAAGCTTGTCTCTTTCACTATTTGGTCCAATAAATGATATCACTTCACCGACATTATCTCTCTAATACCCTGGGACCAGCCCAGCTACAATAACACTGCAAAAATATTTTTTAATAACAGCAGACTTTGTTTTAAAAAGTTAAATCTTTATAACCAGGATTGAAATTGCAGCAGTCTATAAGGCTCTACTAATATAAACTGTCCACATCACATATCAAACTATACAAAGTAAATATCTTTAATCAAATTCTAATAAGTTCTCAAGGAGCATTTTTCTTACTTTGCCTATTTGTAAACTTCTATTAGTGATGGAAATATGTTTTCATGGGTTTGTGAGTTTATGGTGAAACTGATGTTTACTGATATTGACCAATAAAAATTTCCTAATCCTTCCAAGTCTAGTTATGCAAGATACGAAAAGAGATCACAATGGTACTTTTTGGCTTAGAAATCTCTGACTCTGTGAAAGGAGTTCAAGTGCTCTTCCTCCAGAAGTACATGCCTCTATCACTTGACCTAAAGGGACACTATCTACTTTTATTTTGTCTTGATCATAAAGACAGGGAAAGGAAACAAAAGGATCCAGTGATGGGGAGGAGAACAATCATTTTCAATCAACAAAATTGTTCAGACATTAGAAATAAACATATTGTCCATATAAGACTTTGTCATACATATGCACAGCTAACTGAATCAATTCTATGGTTACTACAAAAGTTCTTGCTGTATGGTAACCTGATACCCACAGATAGCACTCCCGAAAGCAGAGATTCCTGTCTGAATGATGCAACAGAACTGTCATCATGCATCGAAGTGTCAAACCATCAGTTCTTGCAACACCTTTTCTTCTTATTCTTGTTGTTTTTCAATGAGAGAGACATGCTGGGTGACTCAAATTGCTTTTCTGTCATTCTGTGGCTTGCTTCAAATGATGCACCCACAAAAGTTTATTGATAGGGCAAAATTGTCTGGAAGTTTAGCCACTTTTCCCTAAATGGGTGAATAGGGATTGAGGTGCCTATGTGTAGACACACATTTGAGTATTTTGGCCTTTACTTTTCATATTTTGTCAGATGAGCATACTGCTCAAGTATGAATGGGATTGTCCCAATTGCACTCCTGCAGCCAGTGTATGAGAGGGAAATTCATAATGGCTTTGGCATGAAGAACAGTAAAATTATCACAATAGATTTCAAACACACACCCAAACATGCTAGACTTCCAGCAAGACCAGAATGAGTGACTCAGAACCAAGAAGCATGGGGAGAAATTAATGCATACCATAACATCCCTTTATATGGCAAATGTAAGACTACATTAAAGTTTAAAAATGAACTAAAAATAATATTGTACATGAAATAAGAGCTTCTAAGATCTCACATCAACAAGGGGCCCATTCTACACTCATAACTCAGCAAATTACCCTTGATTTGGACCAGATAGAATTGATGTGCAAACTTTAGAAATATGAACAAATGCATTTTACAACAAAATAGGAACGATATGCTAATATAGGGGATCAGGAAGTAAGGGCAGCCTCCTCCTGTGCCACCAAAGGCTTTAGCCTTCAGGAGAGGGAAGGCATGTTTCCATCACCTCTCTTCCAAGAGGTTCCTCCAGGAGAGGGCATCATAGGTTGCCCAGGGGAATGAACTGAATCCAAACCCAGGTCATATCCCACTTCCAGCCAGCTCCACTCACTTTTTTGGACTCTTCCAGCCATCATCAAAGCAGCGTGTGGAGTGGTTGTTTTGAAACCATTGCAATCCTCACATTAGTTGGGCTTACGCTTGCGGGAAATTCTCTACACTCTAGCAAAACCTGGGAGTAAATGGAGCCTGATAATTGAGAATCAAGGTCCTCCTCACTCACATGTCATGACCTGTGCTAGGGGCTCTGTTTTTCCCTGCAAATACTGCTGACATTGCTGACATCTATATCTGTGCAATGAATGCAGCTCCCTGCATTGTTGAAATATTAATGGTGTCATCGGAAGTTTCAGGGGAAACCCTGATGCCCTGGGCCTGCAACATGACAGAGAAAATGCCTTTCAGTTCACTTTAAATGTAATCTTAACTTAATATAAACTGTTTTATATATATAAAGATATATGGAATACTCTCAGAATAAAGGTTATTTTATTTCTAGTATACTCTTTGCCACTTTAAGACCACACATGTCCATGAAAAACAGAAGTGACTTTCAGAGAATTAAGCCAGAAGTTTAAAAGAACCCTTTTAGTGACACTTCAAGTAATTAAATATCACATATTGGATAACGAATAACAACTTCAAGTGACAATATCTATCATTAAGAAATAAGAATGAACTCAGGCCTATGAACGGGGAGTTACACATTATGGCATAGCGTTGCTCGTGCTGCTGAACAGTACTTAAATCCCCAACTGGTCTCAGGGACAACAGTTTGAAGCCCAATTCTCTGCTGGTGTTTTTATTTCAAAGAAGCTCCATCAACACAGGATCTAGCTTTGTGTTTTCATTATCTTGGATTGGATTTAAACCCGCAATCTAGTAGTATGCAGCTTTGTAGGCCATAAGCCATGCCCCATGCCATCCAGTCTCTCATTGACTCTGCACTTTTTAGAAGAGTTAATTCCATTAACAAGTAAAATCTCACTGGCAGGATTAGCTGGTGTAAATTGGTGAGGTTTCATTTAAGAAAATGCACTCCAGTTGAGGATCTAGACCACAATATTACAATTGTACAGATGGAATAAACAAGATGCAAAAAATGGAAAAACTGCTTGACCATTCTTAGGAAAAAGAAGTTTTCTCTCTCAATTTTTCTATGGCTTTTCAAATTCACTAGTTCATTAACCCACAACTCTCAAAAATTTGTGAATCTGTAGCAGTTACTGTACCTGAGTACATTCTATACCTATAGATATACTGAAAGAGTCATCATATGAATTCTAAGAAAGACAAACATAAGAGCAGCAAATTCAAGGCAGAGTACAGCTTTTTATTTTTATTTCATTTCTACTTCTGCACTAGCACAGCAAATCTTGCTTTGAGACTTTATTTTAAGCAAATACATGTTGATGTAAGTTGAACTGGATTCCTTAGATTTTAGGACAATGTTTATTACAATTTAAGAAATACTTTGAAGAGCTTTTTGATAGGGAAATTAATGTTAAACCTGAGGCAATCTAGAAATATCTGCAAGGCCATCATGATGACAAATAGCTCAGGGTACAGATGTCCATATACGGACAGACTTCCTATAAGGAAGACAGCACTGTATGTGCATTGCGTATGGTTCCTGGATCAGATTCACATTCCTTGGGTATGTTTCTCTGGGAGCTTTTGATTTCCGCTCTGAGGGCTGGCTCAGACCTCCAATTGCTCTTATAAGAAAATATCTGAGACTGAAAGTTGAAAATGTGCAAGATTCCTTCTTTAAGTACACAAACACTCCAAGTCTAGCCACTTTCCTGTAGTCCTGCCAGGTTTTCAGTATGTCTGATACTTGATCAAGTGACTTTTTTGGGGTAAGGGGAAAAAAAGGAAGGAAAAACATAAGGGAAGGAATGTAGAATATCCACACCTGTACATTTTATAAGACTTAACCAAAGGAACTGTACCAACCAAAGTTGGTGCAGGCACACACATACCGTGTATAACTGTATCAATAGGGATATGTTGCCAACATAGTGAATTCTTAATTTCACCAAAAAAAATATATGGTCTAAAAAGCATTTGCTGTATAAACACCTGTATATAACTTGATATTAGTGCATTTTAACCTTCTGTGAATCAACTTCAGGATGTAATTCTTCAAACAATGATTCTGTTAATCAATACAGACAGGCTAGAGAAGTGTAATGTTTGAAAAAGTCCCTATTTGCAAAGTCATTTATAAACAGTGCAAGAAATAAATTCTGCAGGGTAGGATTCAGTGCATATTTATGCTGGTTAAACACCTTAAATTCAAGTGAGATTAGTTCCAGTTTACACCCGAGTAAACAAGCCCAGAATTAGTCCTGCAGCCAAATTCGTACTGAAGACAGTGAACAACAGGTGACGAGGACTGCTGTATTTAGCCCATTGTGCAATTCAAGTTAAAGACTGACTTGGCCCTTCACTTTGGGTTTCCTGGCTTTCTGGTGGTTTGTTACTTTTACACATTTTTTTTCTGTCAGTGAACTTCTTAGGTTTTTGTTTAATGAAAAAAACCATTTCCTTGAAAATAATTTTTACACAAGAAATTTATGAAACATGTCTGAAGCCTCTCTTTGATGATCTCTGACCATTTTTAGGCATATTTTTTAAAGGCAGACTGTTTACCTGGTTACGTTTGCATTTGGTATGCATTTTATACATATTTAGGTGTGTATATTATTTACCTAGTACTAAGGTCATCAAAGTCTTTAGGTAAATATGGATTTTGGGAAGATTCATAATTTGGAAATATATTTACCATACCCGTTCCTCTGAATTTTTTAAACATCAAAGATGCCATTTTTTTAATGAAAAAAGGGGTTTTGAGCAGAAGCAATGACATAACCTTAACCAGAAAGCAAAGACAAAAAGGCACAAAAAGGCACAAACACTTTTGCAGTACAATATATAATATTGGCTTTTAAAATGAAAGAGACTTTGAGGTACATTCTTCCCTTCACAAACACTCAGTCTCCTAAGTGACATTAACGAAAGTCACACACACTTTCATGAGGAGAGATTATATTTATCGTTTCAGAACTCTTCACATATCAGCTACCATACAGCTGACCTAATTTCATATACAAGTGTCTAAACAGGACAATCAAATCTTGCAGTTAGGCATTCAGATCATCATGTTAGTACTACAGTCTAGTCTAACACCCATTAAAATTGAACAAAAGATTTCCCATTGGTTTCCATCAAAGCTGGATAGGGCCTATAAAATGGCTACAAATGCTTAATGGTCAAATGTTGACCTCAGAAAAGCAACAAGTCTGTTGATGTATGTACCTGAGGACATAATTTAGCCCAAGTACCAATCTGAGCATCCAAAAATGGGACTTAGATTTTTCCTTAAGACCTCTATATTTAAAAATTAGGCCCAGAGTATGAACTGTTGATAACATAACCATGCAAATGATGTTATTTACAGGGGTGACCTGTACATGCGGACTGGTACCGGGAGGGACACCCAAGGGGCAGGAGCATTTGGAGGTACCCCATTTAGAAATTAAAATTTTGGCAGGGACCCAGGGGAACAGTGCATCTCCCAAGGGCTACCATGAGTCATCTATGGTTATTTATAATGGAACTGGACTGATTCAGTTTGTTAAAATTCTGTAAGAGAGATGAGATCACTTTCTGAATTTAGTTAATTTAGATAGGCTGTAAAACTGTAACTCCATTTTGCTGTATCACAGTGTGAACGTGTGGGAGGACAGAGTGGCTATATACAAACATCTTTTTAAAAATATCCATCTTCTAGACTTCAATTTGCCTAAGAAAGTGCATTAACTCTGTCTCATTAAACATGAGCATACTTAAACAGGTCAAAAGTCAACATGCTGGCATTTATTGTGTTGAAGCTGGGGTCAATCAACATGACATCACTGCGCAGACAAATGATGCAGGATTGGGAAGCTATCCTTCCTGCTGAAATAAATAAGAACAGATGCTGTCATGATTATTTAACAAGGACTAAGATACTAAGGAGCTATAGGTTTTGGTGACAAGTCAGACTGACTTTTAATTTTAGAAGACATCATCAGCAAGATTAGGAAGCAGAGATGCCCTAGGAATGTGTTACTCATAAATGACAGCTGCAAGCAAGCAGTGGGGAATAAGAGCAACTTCTTCCATGCTTTAGCCTCACTTCATTGTGCCAAGTATTTCAGGGTAAATAGGCACTCTCTCTATTCATAGAGAGCATCTATTAGGAAGGGGACACATTTCAAATATCCAGTATGATTCAGTAGCACACAGGCTCAATTTATAACCATTCCCCATTATATAATTATGACTTTTTTTGGTAGTAACAAAATGCCCAGCGTGTCAGTGCTCCAAAATTCATTGCCAAAGGGAAAAAGTGTGTATCTAGGGAAGGCTAGTCACCCACTCTCTAAATAAGTCGGTAGAGAGCAATCCACCTTTTAAAATTAGTAGTCTCTTGTATTTTTTAGTCAAGGGGGAAAAAAAGAATTCCCATGGTTGTGCCTAGCAACCACCCCCACAACCTTTCTCCCTGCTCCCCCCACTTGAACTAGCTGCCTATCTTAGCATAAATGTCTTGTGTTGAATAAAAAAACATTTTTACCTACTATTGATCAGTATTTTTTAATATTAAAGAAAGATAGAATAATGGAACCACCCCTCAAAATAAAATGTCAATTTTAGTTATAGAAAATTTGTCTCAACTATTAGAAAGATAATTATCTTGATTAAAGATATCCATTAACCACTTTCCCTCTAAATTACACCTTCTCATATAGTATTAAAATCAGCAGCAGTGTAATGAAAAATGCTGAGTTCACAACAGATTTGACATGCAGTTTGGTTGGTTGGTTGGTAGGTTTTGAACTTCTGTGGGGTTTAAAACAGCTCCTTTCTTGTTTCCAGGGTTGCTGGTGGTGGTTCAAATGTATCCTCTCCTCTCCTATGATGTCTCAGCTGGTTCAGAATTCCCATGGGATTGTGTCTTGTAGTGAAGTGGCTATTCTATGATTTATGTAATTTGGAGATAGGGAGGGCAAGGCAGAAGCCGTTTGAAATAGAGGTTTGTCATATGAACATAATTATAATAAAGTATTTTACATCATATAAAATCAGGAGTGGGCGGCTGGAAGACAGGGAAAAATCCCATTCGATGATGGAAATACAGCGCCTTTTTTGTGTGCTGGAGTGTGCCAGCTTTTGCAGACAGGAGGAATGTGAGTGTCAAGGGGTCAGGATCAATCCGGTGCGAGTTGATGAGGCAGGAAGGTGGGGAGGAATGCCAGGAATGTCCCTGTTTGTGTAGGACTCCATTCAGCCGATTGGCGAGGCTGGGCCGCCTGCAGTGTATAAAAGCAGCCCGGCTCCCGGCTTCAGACCCATTGAGCAACTCTCCAGCCAGAGAGTCAGGGACTTGGCGAGGCGCAGAGACAAGGCGCTCGGAAAACAGCACGCCGCCTTGAGCCGCGAGGGAACCCGCCTCCAGCCTCTCTCCGCCCGCAGGACAGACACGCCGAGGGGCCCTTCCGCCGACTACCGCCGAGCATGTCTGCACCCCTGAGACCCAGCAGCTTCGCCGCGGCGCTGCTCCTCGCTCTCCTCAGCTGGGTAAGTGCCCTGCGCCCGCCTCCTCCGGGCAGGCAGGGGAGAGGCTCGCTGGGGACGCGGGGGGCCGGCTCCTGGGCCAGCCTCCCTTGACCCTCTCGCTCTCCCGGCAGGAGGTGTCCGGCCAGGACTGCAGCGGGCAGTGCCAGTGCGGGCCACCCCCCACGTGCCCGGCCGGGGTGAGCCTGGTGCAAGACGGCTGCGGCTGCTGCCGGGTGTGCGCCAAGCAGCTGGGCGAGCTGTGCACCGAGCGGGACCCCTGCGACCACCACAAGGGGCTCTTCTGCGACTTCGGCTCGCCGGCCAACCGCAAGATCGGCGTGTGCACCGGTAAGTCCAGAGCTGGGCGCTACAGCTCCCCCTAGGACCCATGTCGTGTTGCCTTCAAACGCGATCCCAGCCCGCGCTCCCTTCCTAGCAGAGTGGGTCCTCTCCCCGGGGCTCAGCTACATTGCACGGGGGGGGGGGGGAGCGGAGCTTGTCATCCATATCCCCTTCCCTCCCCCAGCAGTAGCCATTGAGGCTCCTGCCGCATGCCCTCCCCCCAGTGGCGCTGCTGGGGCTGGCTGGGCTGCTGCCCTGGCTGGAGTGCTTATGTCCCTCTCTCCCTGCCTGCAGCTCGGGATGGCGCTCCATGTGTGTTCGGAGGGATGGTGTACAGGAGCGGGGAGACCTTCCAGAGCAGCTGCAAGTACCAGTGCACTTGCCTGGACGGGGCAGTGGGGTGCGTGCCTCTCTGCAGCATGGACGTGCGGCTGCCCAGCCCCGACTGCCCTTTCCCACGAAGAGTTAAGCTCCCCGGGAAGTGCTGCGAGGAGTGGGTGTGCGATGAGCACCGAGAACAGACAGCTGTAGGACCGGCTCTTGCTGGTGAGTTGATATCTTAATGAATTTTGTTGGCGTGCCAGTGCGCTAGATTGAAATACCCAATGGAGTGCTGATTATCCCAATGGACCACGATTCAGCCCAAATGTGTGACTCCAGTGCCTTCAGTGGAATCACATAAATATGACACCCTATGTTTGTGCTACTCTTGTGTATTCATGCTGCACATCTGCCCTGTTGCTCTGTGCCACAGTCTTATCCTGTTGATCTGTGCTCCCCAGCTTACAGACCGGAAGACACTTATGGACCTGACCAGGCAATGATGCGTGCCAACTGCCTGGTCCAGACCACAGAATGGAGTGCTTGCTCAAAGACCTGTGGAATGGGCATCTCCACCAGAGTCACCAATGACAATGCCTTCTGCAGACTGGAAAAGCAAAGCAGACTTTGCATGGTCAGACCTTGTGAAGCAGACTTGGAGGAAAACATCAAGGTAAATATCACCTCTAATATATGCACTTCTAAGGATGTTTCAGCCTCCAACCAATTTTGCAGAAGATGTATAGCTCTAACTTATCCAGTTTCAGAACCAAATAAATATTATAAGGTCTCATCCCAGCAGTGAATATTTTAGAATAAAGCTATAAATAAAAGCACTTCCTTTAGCCATTAGATAAGTATAATAAAATATGCACACTATTTAAACTATCTTGTTTGCATATGAATCCTTCATGAGGAGCAGAGTATTAACCTCCTTGCATATAATGAGGATGAAATATGAATAGGAACTGCAATTTTTTTTAAAAAATGGCTTCTAAACTTTTCTTCTATTTGTTGCCCCACAGAAAGGCAAAAAGTGCATTCGCACCCCCAAAATCTCCAAGCCCATCAAGTTTGAGCTCTCTGGCTGTACCAGTGTGAAAACCTATCGAGCTAAATTCTGTGGGGTCTGCACTGATGGACGTTGCTGCACCCCTCACAGAACAGCCACTCTTCCTGTGGAGTTCAAATGTCCTGATGGCGAGGTCATGAAGAGAAGAATGATGTTCATCAAGACCTGTGCATGCCACTACAACTGCCCTGGAGACAATGACATCTTTGAGTCTCTGTACTACAGAAAGATGTATGGCGACATGGCATAAAGCAGGAAACACTAGGCTCTCAACTTGACCTGTTTGCATCTCATTGTGTAAACATGATTCGATAGCACAAGGTATTTAAATCTGTTTCCAAAAAGTTCAGAATGCTCCATGTGACTAAGACAAATTGTCTTCTGACCCTAAACATTGGTTTGAAGAAAGTAAAATGGCTCATGGGACCACAGCAAAGCGCAGCTTCAGAGGATGCTGTTCATGGAGTGGTGTTTAGGGGTTATTAGGGGACATGTGCAGAAAAATCAGTGTTCCCTTTGTAGGGTAATGTGTGTTCCACCTAGTAGTGCAATTGAAAAAGAGACCCTTAGCATGTTTGCTGACACTGAGTGACAGTAATGGCTGGAATGTAAATCGTTAACCCAGCAAGGTGCTAAGTAAAATGTGTTCTATTGGTCAGGACTGTAATGTTTCAGCTTTGACACTGATTCCAATGACTTGTTCAAGAAGAATCAGAATCATGTCTATTTGACTGGACAGCTTGTGACAGTTAATATGCCTGTAACAAGCTAGATTTTTATTAATATTGTAAATACTGTATATATATGTACAGTTATCTAAATTAATTTAAAGTTTTGTGCCTTTGTTAATGCTTGATACTTTAATGTTTAGCTTTTTTGTTTGTGTTGAAAGAAATAGGATGTAAAGCTTGTCTGACAATGCATTCAAAGCATGAAATAGATCCTCTAATGGAAATTGTTCAGTTAGGGTGACCAGTGAATCAAAATCAAGACAGAGTTTGTTGCTAAAGATGAGGTGCCGCCATCTTTGGAAAGCATCCATTTGTATGGTAAAAACACGATTGCCTCTGCTTTAGTGAACAAAAGGCTTTTAAGTAAAATGAATGGCTTTTTTGTAGCTGATCAGTTTTTCCACCTGGGAGCATTTGTTTCTTTCTTTGACCATGGCTGTTCGTTGAACAGTTTGTTATTTGTTGAGAAGTGTGACCAAAAGTTACATGTTTGCACCTTTTTAGTTGAAAATAAAGTATTATATTTTTTATATAAATGACTTTGAATTTCATTTGCCCGACATCTCCCTCCCTCCCCACTTCCTTCCTACATATTCATCAAAACAAGAGTTTATTTTGTGATGTATACAAATCAATGAAATCTTTTGCCCAGGGATAAATACACTGAAAATTAAACTTCATCTATATTCCAACACAAACTTGCTAGCTCATAATCACTGGTAGGTCAATGAAAATGGAGGGCCACTTCCTCTTTTCAGACTTTAAAGAGGAATCCTAGAGTGCCAAACTTAACACTTTTAAGGTACAACAGTGTCATCAATCACCAGGGCATGTAAAAACACTAAGTGGCTTTAGATGACAGCTATCTAGATTGTCATGCTTGACATCATGGTAGCTCAGAACCTATTGGATTCTTTTTTAATAGCAAAGCACCCAGGTTTCTTCTCAGCTAATTATGGGGAATATTTTAAAAACGTTATTAAATTGAAACAGCTTTTCATTGTGGGTGTCAAATTGAAGTCTTCATTTTGGTAAAACTCCCATTGAAGAACCAGTGGGATTTCTGGCTTATATGAGAACTATAATATGGTTTAATGGGACTCAGGAGACCTTGATTCTATTCCTAGTTCTATCTTTGGTCTACAGGTTGGCCTTGGGCATGTCACTTCACTGTGCCTCCATCTTCCCAATAGGTAAAATGGTAATACTGACCTCCTTGGTAACACACTCTGAGATCAACTGATGAAGGGCACTAAATATTATTAAAATGCAGGATGGGATCTTAAAACTCATCTTAGGTAAGCAAACAAAGTGAAGAGTTGAGCCATCTGTATCCCAAATACTAGCTAGGAACTTCAGCCCTCTATTAATTCCTTCATCAACATAATAGACATTTGTATACTCCCTTTATATATCCAGGTACTCTCCAAGAATTACTTTCAGAAACCAAGTCTAGCCAGCATCTCTTGGAGGACGGGGGGGATAATTAGTGCCAACTGGAAGGGGGGGGCAGGCCCACATCATACTGAGCAGCACCCTCAACTGCCCATAGATTTCAGTTGGAGCTTGGGTCAGCTTGACACTAGAGCAAGTCTGCATTCATGACAGACTAATTGGAATCTAATCTAAAGCCTGCAGAAGTCAATGGGACTCTTTTAATTGAGATCAGTTGACACTGGTTAGGGCCCCAGAAGCATTTCCCTTTCCTCTCAAAAATGTGAGGAATTCCTCTGGAATGAGGAAGTGGTTTTCTAGGCCCATTTGAATTCTGCCTCAAATAGTGCCTCAGACTCACCAGTATTTTCCTTGCAGGTTATAAATATGGTGTAGCAGCCTTCTGGTCACTCTAGAAACACTCTACATTCACATAACCAGAAAGACTGTTTTGGCAACCATTACCTCAGTCCCTCCCATCCCCCAGCAGAACTGTTCTTTCTACCTGACAAGCAAAAGCACACCTGGACTTCAGCCACAGTTAGCTGAATTAAATAGTTGAAAAGATAATATCTCACTAGGTGGAGTGATGGTAGTTTTCATTGAGAACACTAACAATGTCAAAAAGGTTCAAATTTAGGGAAATTTGATGTAAAATATTGTAAATGCATGAAACTTCCCTATGTTATTACATTGCTAATTAACACTATTGTTGCAATAGATCAGAACTGCCAAAAGGAGTGCTTATTAGTTATTTGACAAGTTTTCTCTCCTCTGAAGTATTATGTAAAAAGTAATTTCATGTGTAATTGTAATATACTAAAACCTGCAGTTCTCACTTCAAGACCAGTCAATTACTGCCATTTTGTAATGTAGCTGGGTGTAGTCACATTAATAGAGAAAATCAATATTCTGAATACATTGTTGCAGGGCCTCAACATGGGAATGTAATTAGGCATCATACTATTGTAGCACTTTCTTCTGAAGATACATACAGTTTCTGGAATCAAGAAGTGAGTATTTAAATAATATGTAATCCTAAGTGTAAAAATGGATACAAATTTAGGCCTCTCAACCTTAATATTTCCCTGCTGTCTGTCCTTATGCTTATGATTTAGAGATCAGTAAAAGCAATAAGTAACCATAACAGGAATCGTGTTCTAGGAATGTGGCAGTAAAAAGGAAATATCAGAATTTTTTAAAAAGCTGTTTCCATCTAGTTGGCTTCTTCAGAAAGCTTTACCACATGCATATATGACAGCATTTTAAAAAAAGCTTTTGTTTTATTTTATTTACATATCTTCATTCAACTTAATGTTCAGCTTACACAAATACTATAGGATTTAGAATGCCACCACATATTTGACACTGATTTAATGAACATCACTCAGGTAGCCATTAGAAGAAGCAATCTACATGGCTGCGGAGCAGAGTGTCAAATGACTTGTCAAAAAGCATGAGCTACTTTCCCCATTTCAGTATTTTGTGTCATGGGCAACCATAATTCATTTATATGATTTGCAGCTCTACATTCTAACACAATACAGATGTGAACTACAGACATGGATTACATCCCCATCATAAGAGGAAAGCATTGTTCTCCAGATGGATTTTTGTCAGATTCCTCATAACTAACAAACATCCAAAAGACATCCATTAAGAAACTCTTCAAGAATGAGCCACTTTTAATGATCTGTAACCACATAGGAACAAATACGTTTTTTTTAACATATTCCAGTTGTTTGAATCACAAAGAAAGGGAGTCAATTGAGAAAATTGACTTTTGGACACACAACTAGAAATAGCAAACAGCAGTTAGATCATTTGCATTCCTTCTTGTAGTGTAACGTTCTATACCAAACAATGTGCTTGTAAGAAAGTACTGTTAGCTGATATGCAAAAAATTAAGATCACAAAACAAGTCAAACAACAGAAATATTCCATCTCAACATGTAACTTAATCCCACTTTACTGACCGTGTACCCTACCCCTGAATCCCCCCCGCCCCGCACAAAAAAAAAAGAGTCCAACCATTTAGGATGAAATATCAGTGCAAAGCTTCACTCCAAAACTAAGGAGTTTCTGAGAAAAGTAGTTCAGTTAACTTCTTCGGTTCCGTTTTCTACTTTCACCCCTCCCTCTATTTCCTTTAATTCATGTGTGCCCATAAATGGAAGTACCAAAAACTACATTCTTACAGTATTTTCAGTCTGACTGGAACCAGGAAATTCCAGAAATTTCTTCAGGGAACCTGTTCCCAAAGTGTACTAAAGCTCTTGACACTTTCAAAGCTTTTACAGAATTCAAGAACATGAGTAAGGTCACATCTGCATGAAGAATGAAAATTTATTGTTTCCATGTTAGAAGTTGTAATTGTAGTGTGAATTGCTCATCAGGTGAGCAGAGGCAAATTGTAGGAATTTAGGAGAGAGATTATAGGATCTGGCCCTTCACCAGCTAATTGAACTAGTCCTAACTGAAATAGATGGAAGATGCTTACCCTCATCATGCTCATCTGCATCCTGCATTGTTGCAGTTTTGTCCCTCATCAACTCTGGTATTGTTCTAAGCCAGGGGTAGGCAATTATTTTTGACCCGGGGAAACTTCAGAAATTTTTGCAGTGGCCCCAGGCTGCTCTGAAGGGGGCAGGCCTCAGGTGGAAGGGGCAGGGCCAACACACTTCCATGCTTCCCCACCCACATTCCCTGATTGGCCTGAGGGTGAGGGAGCGTGCAAAGTCTTTGCCCCTCACCCCATTCTGAACAGCTGGCAGTTCCCTCTAAGGTACCCATGCTCCTAGTGGTGGGAGGAGACTTCGCATGTCCCCCCCCCCCCCCCCCCCCGCTTTCCCCAGGTCAATCAGGGCCTGGGGAGGGGGAGCACGTAAAGTCTCTCGCTCCCTCCTCCCTCCCTGCAAGGGAGCACCGCGCTTAGAGTCAACCACCAGCTGAGCAGTGCTGAGCCCCTTGAAGCTTGGGAGGAGACTTCATGCAAACTCCCCACCCCGAAGCCCTGATTGGTCTGGGGGCAGGGGAAGAGCACAGAGTCTCCTCCAACCCTGAACACGCCCTACAAGGAGTATGAGGCACTTCTAAGAGCTGCATGCTCCTGGCAGAGCAGGAGGAGGAGACTTCACACTCTCCCCCCACACAAAGCCTCTTTCCACCCTGACAGGAGCGCATGGTGCTTCTAAGCACTGCACCCTCCTTGGAGGGTCGGGACAGGGCGGGAGGAGATTTCGCATGCTTCCCCCTACCCCCAGGTTCAATTGGCCTGGGGGCAGACAGAGCAGTAGGGCCTCCACAGGCCGGATCAACTGACTTGGTGGACTGGATCCAGCCCACAGAGGCCCTTTTGCCCACCCCTGTTCTAAACCATTTCAGTCACTATGCACTCTGGGTACTTCCCTCATAGTTCTCAGAATAGAGTCAGAAGCAGTGAATTCTGAAAGATTTTGAAAAGCTTCAGGTGCATAGGAAGACAGAAAGAGGAGGAATATTTAACTGTTTGCATTATTAAATCAGCAAGCTTTCTGTACTAGTACTGAAACAGTATTTAGATTTGCCTCAGTCTGATATGGTATATATGCCACTGGAAACTTGTACATAGGGATGCAAGGCATTTTTACAATCATGCTAGAAAGCCCAAAAGATTCATAACACTGTGCATTTCTCTGGAGTAGACAAGATTTTAGATTCAGTCCGCCTGCATTTATCACTCAGGCAAAACTGACTGGGTCAGGGGGAGAAATGCACTCCAAACATTTACTGGTCAGTTTAATTTAATCCTATGAATGATGTCGACAGATTTTTACTATAGGTTGAACATCTCTAGTCTGGCACCCTTGGGACCTGACTGATGCGGAAACAGAGAATTTGTGGGCAATATTGTTTAGCAGCATTACCAATACTCCACTGCTTACTGGGCTCTTAGAAGACATTTAGGGGTAAATTAGAGCTAAATAACAGCACAGATCAATGAGAGTCAAGACTAGTGACTGTAAACAAACTTTATGGGACCACCGGAAACTTGCCCACACCCATGACATCTGGACATCTGGTTAACTAAATCATGCTGGACCATGGATGTTGCTAGACCAGAGAGTGCCAGACTAAAGAGATTCAACCTGTAGATTTCAGCAGCTGCCATTAACTTTTTCCTTTTCAGAAAAAAGAGTGGTGACTGATTTCTACAGCTTGGTCAGACTACCTCTGCTTGGTCAGACGACCTCTGCTTGGTCAGATTAATTCATTTGAGCTTCATCAGTTCACATCAGCAGTCCAAAGGTCTTGTTTTTATTTGACTATAACAGTGGTGCGCAACCCATGGGTCACAACCCCCAAGATGTCTTCCCAGGGGGTTGCGGCGCTTAGATTCAGCCGGCCAGGAGCTGAGCCCGGCAGTTGGTGGCCTCCATGGCACGGTGCCTAGATCTAGCCGGCAGAGGGGCTGGGCCCAGCTGTTGGCAGCCCCCACAGCGTGAGGGTCACAGATCAAAAAAGGTAGCGCACCACTGGACTATAACACAGGTATTCTTCTCCGCACTATCTAATGCTATATTTTCATATCAAGAAAGGGAAGAGACTGGCATCTAGTGGACAAGAAAGGTAAAAAGCTATAGAATCTCGAACACATGAATCTGGAAATTTATCTGAGTTACATAAGAAAACACATTGTGGATGGCTAAAATTATAAACTAGTATGCGACTGAGTATAAACTAGTTGTGCCTGATAAGCAAAAGGTAATTGTATAGAATTCAGAAAATAAGGCTGTGAAATGTTAATATGCTCCTCAAGATTTAACTCTAGAGATATGGAACATCCGATGTTAGGCATATTATTAAAGAATGATACTGTAATATGTTACAGTACCCCATTTGTCAAATTTCAAAGTAAAAATACCTGACATATTTACTCACGCCTTAATTACACAAGACACCCAATGACTTAAGTTTTAACTGAGTAAGGACTTCAGAATTTGGCCCAATACAATGTACCAGCAGATGAACTAGGATAACGTCCTTTGCTCTCCCCAACCCAAACCCTATATTTACTTTTCATTTAGGAACATAGGATTGCCAGTCTAGACCAGCCCAGTGGTCCATCTAGTCCAAAATCCTATCTCTGACAGTGGTCAGTTCTAGTTATGGAATAAGTTATCACCTTGGTTCATGCCTTGAAGCACAAGAATTTCAGATGCTTTTCAGAACTCTTTGGGTTTGTTTGAGGGGTTGAAAGTTTTAAATCCTTTGTCTGACAACTCTGGCTGTTCCTGATATTTATATAAATAGCCAGTCCTTTTTGAACCCAGATAGACTATGCTTAGTGATTTATTAGTTTAGTGCTGGTGAAAGGTCCCAGACTAACTACCTCAGAGATGGAAGACTTTTGTTTATCAACAGAGAATAGGTAGACCATAGTGTGATGGACCAGGCTGGGTCTGGGCACATCTGAGAGCGTCGGTTCAGGGCGAATTGCTCAAACTCAGGGCTCCTTTCAGCCCCAGACCTTCCCCAAATAAGCCACAATCCTGTCACGCAGAGCAAAACCGCGCAGACAGCCCACCTCCTCCTGTGCCACAATCAGCCCCGGGCCTAACACACAGATTTATAGAATCCAATCCCAGCTACCCGGAACAGGTGCTTCCCATCCCAAGAAACCAGCAACAGTTCCCAGTCAATTTACATTTTGGATCTTACCCACAAGATCACACTGAGCCAATCCTTTAGAATCTAAAATCTAAAGGTTTAATACTAAAAGAAAGAAAAGCATGCGAGTAAGGTTGTTAGTAAGGAGAGAGTAAGGATGCATTACATGCATCGAATCACCCAGTTCTCGATTCAGGCTGTTAGCAGAGATGTTATAAACTGCTATCTTAAAAGTCTCTGGAGTACATCCTGTGTCAGGATGGGTGAACAAGGCTGCATCTGGGATCAGGGGCAGAATTGCAGACCAGATGGAGATTGCCACATGGCACTTATATATCTCTCCTGGCATCTTCCTGGCCAGAGCAGGTCAAATGGTTGTGACACCTATCTCTTTCACATGCTGGCAGCCATTATGCCCTGGCTGGTCCGCAAGTATGTATTCGGCACCTAGAGATCCATTGTCCCTGGAGCTTTGCTAATTAGCACAGTCACTGGCTGAACATTCTTTGCTCATTGCTCTGTCTCAGATAGAGAACCTTCCAGCATAAGCACAGAATACATATTTATACAGATACTATACAAGTACACGAATAGCATACACAGAATCAGTAGAACATAAGCTTTCATTTGACACCTCACATGGCCCCCTTTGTACAGACTTTGGGGCAAACACCTCCCGCCCTAAGGGTGCAGTGGTGATCTTTAAAATCCAATAATGTGACACACAGCTTCACATGGAGCAAGCTTCCTCACTCTACTCAACCAGGATGCCTTGCTGAGCTATAGAAGCTAAGAGGGAGAGGGTAGTTCAGTCTCCATAACCATTTATATCTTGACCTTTCTTCCAAATGTATTACCAGGTACTTATGAGTGGAGTGGAGATTGTTCTCTTAGTTCATTCACTGAAGAGCCACAGCATTTGTCGCCAGCAATAAACACCCTGAAAACTGTGGGACCAATTCATGACCTAAAATGCAGTGCAGAGGAAGAAAGGAAGGAGGGCAAACAAGAAGATCATGAAAAGCCCATCCCAACTTGCCATGTATAGTCAAGACAGAAGCAGACTGTGAGGGACTCCAAGAAGATCTCACCAAACTGAGTGATTGAGCAACAAAATGGCAAATGAAATTTAATGTGGATAAGTATAAAGTAATGCACATCGGGAAAAATAACCCCAACTATACCTACAGTATGATGGGGGCTAATTTGGCTACGACAAATCAGGAAAGAGATCTTGGAGTTATCGTGGACAGATCTCTGAAAACTTCCACTCAGTGTGCAGCGGCGGTCAAAAAGGCAAATAGGATGCTAGGAATTATTAAGAAAGGGATAGAAAATAAGACCCAGAATATCTTATTGCCCCTGTATAAAACTATGGTACGCCCACATCTTGAATATTGTGTACAGATGTGGTCTCCTCACCTCAAAAAAGATATTTTGGCCTTGGAAAGGGTTCAGAAAAGGGCAACTAAAATGATTAGGGTGTTTGGAATGGGTCCCATATGAGGAGAGGTTAAAGAGACTGGGACTTTTCAGTTTAGAAAAGAGGAAACTGAGGGGGGATATGATAGAGGTCTATAAAATCATGAGTGGTGTGGAGAGGGCTGATAAAGAAAAGTTATTAGTTCCCTAAATAGAAGAACTAGAGGACACCAAATGAAATTAATGGGTAGCAGGTTTAAAACCAATAAAAGAAAGTTCTTCTTCACACAGCGTGTAGTCAACCTGTGGAACTCCTTGCCAGAGGAGGCTGTGAAGGCTAGGACTATAATAGAGTTTAAAGAGAAGCTAGATAATTTCATGGAGGTTAGGTCCATAAAAGGCTATTAGCCAGGGGATAGAGATGGTGTCCCTGGCCTCTGTTTGTCAGAGGCTGGAGAAGGATGGCAGGAGACAAATTGCTTGATCATTTTCTTGGGTCCACACTCTCTGGGCCACCTGGTGCTGGCCACTGTCGGCAGACAGGATACTGGGCTAGATGGACCTTTGGTTTGACCCAGGACGGCAGTTTTTATGTTCTTGAGGAAACAGAGAACAACTTGTGTTCTGCCTCTACTCTCCTAAATTTCCACAGTAGCTCAATGAGGGTACGAAAGGACAGGGAGGAGGCAGGCCCATAGGTCTATCCCTCTGACAGTCATCCTCATAGTATGGCCGTAGGAGCTGTACCCCAGAATAGAGTACAGCTAAGGCATATCCAGAAGTTCCAGGGGGTATTTTGCCCCCTAGTGCTCCCTCTAGCATCATGGTCACCAACAGGTCGATCACGATTGACTAGTCGATCACGAGGCCTCAACCAGTCGATCACAAGGCGTCCCCACCCCCGAGAAGCCCCACTACCGACCTCCAGTGAAAATGGAGATAGTGTCAGCTTCCTGCGGGTGGGTAGAAGTCCTGCAGCTTAATGCCACTTCCGGGGATTCCGGAAGTGCGTTGGCTGCTCTGCCGGGTGCGCTGCAGGAGGGGCCATTGGCCACGGAGGAGGAGCTCGGCGATTTCCCTGCACCGTTGATGGAAGTGTGAGTCAGCCCAGGACAGGCACTCACAGAGTTTCCTGTGCCGCTGGGGAGTAGACTTTCGGGCAGGCACACGCGGGGTTTCCCTGCACTGCCGGGGGGGGGGAGTGGGAGTCGGGCCCGGAGGAGGCACATTCTGGCTTACCTCTGCCTCTACTGGCACCCTGCCCCCTGACCCCACTTCCCACTCCCCAGACTCCACTCCCCACTCCTCAGACCCCACTCCCCTGTCCCCAGCCACAGAACTCTGTCCCCACTTCCGTCCCCACTTCCTGAACTGTCCCCACTCCCGTCTCCAGCTACAGACCTCTGTCCTCATTCCTGCCCCCGCTCTCCGATTTCTGTCCCCACTCCCTTGTCCCCAGCCACAGAACTCTGTCCCCACTCCCCTGTCCCCAGCTACAGAACTCTGTCCCCATTCCCATCCCCACTCCCCGAACTCTATCCCCACTGGCACCCTGTCCCCAGCTGCAGAAACCTGTCCCCACTGGCACTCTGTCCCCTGCTGCAGAACCCTGTCCTCTGCCCTCCCAGCACCTGTTCCCTCTCCCCTGCCCCCAGCCGCAGAACTCTGTCTCCACAAAATGTATAATTATAAATACTTCATTTTAGATGTAAATAGCATGAATAAAAACAGACCATTTATTTCATAACTATAAACACGATTTTAATTTTATATATCGCATAATTTAAAAATAAACTGCTTATCAGAGTAAGTAAGGGCTGGGGATAGTAAGTGATGGACAGGAGGAGAATAGAGAGGGCGGGGCTTCAAGAAGGGGGGAGGCTTCAATGAAGGGGCAGGGCAGTAGATCTTCACCTGTTCTGAGATTTAAAAAGTGATCTTGGGTGTAAAATGGTTGGAGACCACCGCTCTAGCACAAGGCAGTTCTACATGTCCCTTAATTGCTCCTCACATATACAGCACAATCAAGGTTTTTGTTGCTTTATTTTCATCTCATCAAAAATCCTGCTCTCTCAAATTTTCCCCAAATTTTTCTCGAATTCAATTACATAATTGAATTCCTTGTTTTCAGTGGAAAAGTAGCATTGTTTTGACTTCTCTCTCAAACATATATTCTCCCGGGCACCATATTCATGAGAAGTCACAGGGCACTGGTAGCATGAGCTGTTTACAGTGGGAAAAATAGCATCTGCCTTTTCTTCATTTGCACACATTTTTCTAAGGCTAGAGTTGTGCCAAGGTGAAATCCGCACCTATTGGATTCACTTTATCTATGCCAAGAGTTAATGGAGGCAGTGCAGTAGTAGCTGCTGGTCATAGGATATTAGGGAGACAAGGTGGAGAGGCAATATATTTTGCTGGACCAACTTTAATTGGTGAAAAACAAGCTTTCAAGTTTAAACTGACCTGAAGAGCTCTGTGTTGCTCAACAGCTCGTCTCTCTCACCAATCTCATTTGGCCCAGTAAGAGAGATTACCTCACTCATCCCGTCTCTTCAAAAGTTAATGACACAAGCTAGTTTGTCTTATCTTTGTGATTGAATTAATTGCACTGAATTTTTCCCATCCGCTTCATCTTGGGCTTCGTGTAGCCTAACACATTTGTAATGGCTATTTGCTACCTGGTAGAGGTATAGGAAATTCCATCAAACTGATACAAGCCAGTAGAAACGTTTCAGATGCAGCCATTGTGGAGGGGTTTTTGCAAGCAGAACACAAATGGAAGTTCTTTTGTTTTACTTTTAGGTAGCTTTTGTTTCATGCGGTTGAAGACAAAATTGGAGACAGTTTATGAAAAGTCACAAAGCAATTTAGAAGCAATCAGTTACACATTTATTAGTGACTGGATTCAGATAGTCAACCGATCCGCGTCTTGACTCGCGTGCTGGGCCGACGAACAGCTGAGCCGCTTCATTGACTATGTCGGGTAGCCTATTTTAAATGCCTCTGGTGACAGAGGCATGTAGTCTAGACATACCCTTGGACTGGGTTATTATGGTGTAGCTGTCATGTCTATCTGAATCCCGTCATTATTATTTAAATCCTGGCTTCATTGACTATGTCGGGTAGTCTAATTTACATGCCTCTGGCGACAGAGGCATGTAGTCTAGACATACCCCAAACGAGCAACTTCAACAATGTCTATTGATAAAACTTCTGTCATTTGGAAGAGGCTCTGAGAGATAATATTTGTTCCAAATTCTCAACAGTATTCAGTTCATTCTCTGCAAAGCTTTTTTTTTTTTTAAATATACTTTTTTTTTATATATAAGCTTTGCCCCCTGCTCACCAACACCCAGGCAGGCCTGGCTCTCATCATGGTGACTGGGGTCACCCAAGCCCTGGCCTCTCGCCCCCTTTCCCAGCTGCCAGGGATGGGAGAGCCAGGGCCAAAGTCTGCTCTTGACCCCCCTCTCCCCCCACACACCCCTGGCCTCTCACCTCCCCACCCCAGCCGCAGCCTGCTCAGGCCTCTTGTGCCTTTCACCTCTCCCCTGCTGCAGTCTGTGGTCTCTTGGCTCCCCTATGGCCACCGGAGAAGGGCTGGGGTGGTGCAGGCCATGTAGGCCACAGTCTCTTGGCCCCCCCTCTAGCCGCTGGAGGAGGGCCGTGGCTGAGCCAGCCACAGCAGCTAGGGCTCTCCTCTGGCCGCTGGGGACAGAATTGGGAGGGCCAACCAGGCCAGGGCTGCAGCATCATAATGCACTCTGTCATCCTGCAAGACAAGTTTTTATTGAGAGAGAGAGAGAGAGAGGCGCATTAGACTTTAATTAATTGCCCACAGCAAATGTTTACCTCAGCCTTCTGGGTAACAATTGCCATGGTAGTGGCTGCAGCCAGGAGCTCTGAAACTTTTTAAAGTGCCAGGCCCTACATCATCTGTCCCCTTTGCACTCCCTGTCAGAGACCCTGGTTGTGGAGTTTTTATTGAATGTTGGAGGGACCTTAGAAAGAAAAAGGTTGAGAACCCTTGCTCCAGGGGACACCGATTCTTCTGTCCTTTTCTCTCACACACATTTGACCCTCTTTTGCCACTTCAGCCTGTACCATTCCTATTCCTTTCCCAACCTAGCTCCTTGCCCTAGTCCCAGTCTATATTCCTTAGGCTTCTCATCCTAGTCCCAGTCTCTTTCCCCAGTCAGTCCTAGACTTCCCCAAGAGGCTTGCTAAGTCCCAGTTCACTACTCATTCCCATTTGTTTCCCCTTCCACACCTAGTCTCAAGTCTCTTCCAGCCCACACAAGCTCCTTATTCCTTGTCTGAATTCAGTGTTCCTCGCCACACAACTGGTCCCGCCCCCATTCCATTTCTCACACTGACTCCTTTACTCTGGTTCACAGTCTCCTTGTCCATCTAGTTCCAGTCTTGTCTCTCTCTTCAGATTCCCAGCCTAGCCTCCTTCGCCACATTCCAGGAAAGCTGACATCTGGATGATGGGCTCCTCCACACCTATGTCCCTTAGGGAAGATCTATTAATAGGCATTTGCTATGTTCTAGTAAAGAGGGAAGGACAGAAGTTTGTAAACTACAGGTAAAAGTTGAAGAGACAGTTTTGCTTATACTCTGGTTGTGTGTTCAAGGATTTTTCCATAATAATAAAAGTGTCTATACTAGATTAAAAAGGTATATTACACATTTAATTTTATCCTAGTGTCAGTAAGCCCCATACAGGCTAGAAATCTTTCTTTAATGGACTTAGACTCTGCTGTAATCTAAGCCTGTTAAGAAGGAAATCCATATATTGGAGTCTGTATTTGACTGACCAAGGTGTCTGGCACAAGAAAGGAGACAAAATGAAACCACCTCTGCTTTTTATTTATCAAAGTTGATGTTACAAAACCATTACATTAAATAATAATATCACAGTTGTGATGCAGTGTTGCTGCAACACACTTGCACTTCACACAGTGAAACTACTTGAGGCGAATGTTATGTTTGTGACAGAAGAGATGAAGAAAGTAAACACAATGAAAGGAAGAAAATAGCCCAAGGGCACGATCCAATTCTACCAAAGTCACTGGAAAAGTTTCCATTGACTTCAATGGGCTGTGGATCAAGCATCTACATTTCTAGGCTAAACAAAAGCATAAATATATCTGGGTATGTCTACACTACCCTCCTAGTTCGAACTAGGAGGGTAATGTAGGCATACCGCACTTGCAAATGAAGCCCGGGATTTGAATTTTCCGTGCTTCATTTGCATAAGCGGGGAGCCGCCATTTTTAAAACCCCGCTGGTTTGAACCCCGTGCAGCGTGGCTACACGGGGCACGAACTAGGTAGTTCGAACTAGGCTTTCTAGTTCGTACTACCCTTACGCCTCATTTCACGAGGCGTAACGGTAGTTCGAATTAGGAAGCCTAGTTCGAACTACCTAGTTCGTGCCCCGTGTAGCCGCGCTGCACGGGGTTCGAACCAGCGGGGTTTTAAAAATGGCGGCTCCCCGCTTATGCAAATGAAGCCCAGGAAATTCAAATCCCGGGCTTCATTTGCAAGTGCGGTATGCCTACATTACCCCGCTAGTTCGAACTAGCGGGGTAGTGTAGACATACCCTCTCTGTGATGCTCTGCCACAGACTCTACATTCTTTTAATGTAGCTTGTGGGTTAAAAAAATAGATATGTATCATTGATTATAAAAAAATCCCTATATACAGAGCCCAGTCCTTTATAGATGAAAGGAGACAAAGTGGGATTATGGAAGTGATGGCATATTGCCTTACCAGTACCTAGTTGGAAAGCACTACAACTTCCAAGACAGCTGTCTGTTTTGTCTGTGATGGCTTTGCATCTGGCAGTATTTGCATGCAAAGTAAGTGAACAGCAATTTATGTACATTGGGGATAAAAGGGCGCCACTGGAAATGTAGATGGGATCTAGTCAGTTGATGCCTCTCTAGGGACAAACTACGTTGAAAAGGAATTCAGGAAAAAAAATCAGCTTTGAATGTTTGCAAGGGGACTATTAAATACAAATGAAAGCAATACTCCTCTGGAAAATGGCATTTTTTTCTCCTCAAAAGTCAGTTTTCCTTAAAATGACAAATTTATTATGCCAAATCTAAAAATGACCTTGAATCCTTAAGAAAGCAAAATGTATTAATCAAGTCTGGGTTCACCCGGAGTGAGATAATTCTCCAAAATTATCCTAAGATTCTATTTGGCTCATTCCTTATCACATATGTACTCTGAAGCACCACATCCCTGCAGTCACAGAATGCATACATAACACATTTCTCTTTAGTTTCTAGTCCACTGCAGAACAACAACCTACTACTACTACCAGTTACCAACTATATGCTTTTGTACTAGAAGTCTTGCACTCTTCCCTTAGGGTATGTCTACACTACCGTCCTAATTCGAACTAGGAGGGTAATGTAGACATACCGCACTTGCAAATGAAGCCCGGGATTTGAATTTCCCAGGCTTCATTTGCATAAACCGGGCGCCGCCATTTTTAAATCCCGGCACGGAGTAGCTAGTTCGGATTAGGCTTCTAATCCGAACTAGCTGTACTCCTCATGGAATGAGTTCGAACTAGCGGGGTAGTGTAGACATACCCTTACTGAAGACCCATTTGGAAGTGGATCCCATTACACATGCAATATAGCTTTACATGGAATATAGCACATTGCTCAAAGTCTAATTCACTAAATGTTCTGCTTCCTCCCTTATAAGACAGATTGAAAAGGAACCATTTGTGTAATGTTACGTTAATCATGATTTTAATGGCTTTCTAGATTTTAACATATTGCCAATTGTCTTTATTTTTTTAATCAAAATATTGTCATTATTCCTCCCTTATAAACTTCTCCCAGTACAATGTAATTAAATATTTAGGAGGGGCCACTAATTTTCTCCTCATTGTCTCTGTATACAAGCTATATAAATCCATCAGATCAGCTTTAATAGCAACGCAATTCTAGCACAAGTGGGCATAAAACCAACAGGAGCAATCTTCCTATGTTATACTTAGTCCATCAAATATTCCTGAGATATGAATGTGGCACAGATTCTTTCCAATTCCCAGTATGGTCCACAGCTCCCAGTAAGCGTCCCAGATTATGTAAAGACTTTTTTCCTGAAGATAAAATAGTGTATTTACAAAATTAGTTGTGAAATAGACAAATTTCACTCCAAGGGAAAAGTTGATAAATATGTTTTTAACTGTAAAATATCAGACACTGGCTGTTTTCTGTCTTGGTAGAAGCTGAGTCCAGTGAGGAGTTCTACATCTCTGACACGGGCTGTATGAAACCTCATTCTCTCTTCAA
Source organism: Pelodiscus sinensis (assembly GCF_049634645.1). Taxonomy (NCBI): domain Eukaryota; kingdom Metazoa; phylum Chordata; order Testudines; family Trionychidae; genus Pelodiscus; species Pelodiscus sinensis. The sequence continues at coordinate 93,868,828 of NC_134713.1, read as the reverse complement.
TCCATAAAAAGCCATGTTTGTGACTCTGTTGGGGCAGGGAAATGAGAAAAATTAGGGATATTTTACACAATGCTGTTATGAGGATTAGACATACTTTATACTAGTGGAAGGCTGTTTTATAGAGTAAAAGCTACAAATTGTTATAAAGCCTAACCAAGAACTTGAAGAGATCAGTAGATATTAAGTATTTATAGATATAGCTAAACATAGTACCTGATCTTGTTTTAACAGGTTCATAGATTCCATGGCCAGAAGGGACCATTTTGATCATCTAATCTGATATCCTACATAACATAATATTTCCTAGAACAGATCTTTTAGAAAAGGTAACCCATCTTGATTTAAAAAAAAAGTATTCAGTAATAAAGAATTCACCAAAATCCTTGGTATGCAATTCCAATGGTTATTTATACTCAGTTAAATTTTATTTGAATTTTTCTAGGTTCAACTTGTAGCCATTGGATCATGTTATACCTTTCTTTGCTAGATCAAAGATCCCATTATCAAATATTAAAATTAAAAAACAAAATGGACAGTGTTGTATAAAAAGGCAATATTAATTTGGCAAAGTAATCCTGTAAATTAAAATGCAACTGATACCTACTGAGGTCTAAAAAATGAAGAATCTGATGGTAGGGGAGGAAATCAGATAAACAGAAATTGATTTGCCAGGTCTTGTTATTTGGTGTTGACATTATAAAGCTCTGTTAAAATGCCATAAGACTCTATCACTCTATTGTGCTTCAAATTCATCAGTTTGAACCCAGCCATTCTTTACAGTACAAGAAGGCAAAGCACACAACATAGCTACTCTCATACTTAAATGGCTATACCACACTTATGTAACACCCTCACCAAAAAAAAAAAAAAACAAAAAAAAAAAAACAAACAAAAAAAAAAGCCCCCCCACACATTTTGTAAAATAAATTGTTTATCACATTCTAGGACATCATGTTAAAATACTTAAGGATTTAAGGATTTTAAGCCATTAATTAATTCACCACTGCTCTGTCTGCAGTATAAGCCAGGCCTGGCTTCAGATGTATATTAGAGCTGAACAAAGATTACTTACTGGACAGCTTTCACTGTTGTCTGGCCTGTGAGGTACAATGAAAGATAAAGTATCTAGAGTCCCTTCACACTGCAAAGGGGTCTGGGAAATATTTTTACAACTTGTTAGCACAATGAAGTAATGAGTTGGAACCAGCACTTCTGTGTCACGGTTTAACCTGAAATGCAGAGAGGTGGTGTTTTAGATCTACTATCTCTAAACCTATCAAATTAAAGCAGTACAAAGGACATTTGGCATAATGACACCTGGTATACTTTGGAAAACAGTTTAAGAACTTATTTGGCCCAAGGGAAGAAGCTCAGCATCAAAATGTGCCATTAGAATACTTTGAGCTTTGTGGGACATTCTAGATTGCTATCACACAAACCAAGCTTGGCTGGCTTGGTGGTGTAAAGAGGAGGTCTAATGAAGGTATCAAAAAGGAAAAACCTTGTTTTTTCATAAAAGCATGAGAATCTAAAATAGATTACTGACAGAATTCAGAGCTCTGGCTGAGTTTAAGGAACACACAGCTAATCAGTTATTTTGAACTAATCTTGCTAACTACAGTATATGTTTTGTTATCTGGCACTTTAATATCCAGAAAAAAACTGTTAACCAACATCTGTCATGGATGGTAATACAATTCCTCCTTCAGTTAACCAGAAAAATTCTAATAGCCCTCTGGCATCATTTTTATACATGAAAAGCTAGTAAAGTTTGTAGTAAAGCAGTAAAGTTTGTGTTGTGCTTGTGCATATATCATTATCAGATATTACCTAATTCATTCTGCAACTATGGATAGCATACAGTGAAAAAATCATAAGCCATTGGTGTAAAGGTTGAGTAACTAGCACATTTGATTAACCAATAACCCCCATTCCATATGAATGTTGGATAACAAAACTTATCCTGTATAAGAAAACAACAAAACTGTAAAGAGAAATCTATCCATAAAGCTTATTCAGAGTAACTGGCTCAGAAAAGACTCAGCCCATTAGAATGATGGGCTCTTTCCATTGCTCCTGTTTCCTCCACTACTGGAGGCAGCCTCATGGAGTTCTAGGTTAAACCCTATTCTTACAGCTGCCTCAGCTCACAGGTGCACTTAATGCATAATGTCCATTTTTCTGGGGTGGCTTTTTTTCCCCCTTTCTCTTTTGCTTGTCCATTAACTTTAAAGTGATGTGTTTTGGAGCTATGTGACTGGCTACACATTAACTGATGTATCCTTCTCAGTCTTGGGAGTGGGGTTTTTTGGCAACTAGTATAATTATTATGAAATGATTAAAAATGGAAGAAAAAAAATCAGCATTAAAAAGGAGACATTTCCCACCTTTTCACTTTTTCTGAAGTATCATACAGCCCATCAGAGTCATAATCGAACACAGGGCCACTGACTACATTGACACCATTCCTTGCCAGAGCATATTTTGGCAGCAGGACATCACAGAAATAGTTCCATAATACTGGAAATACAATAGGGTAGGGGAAAATATTATATGGGGGAGGAGGGAGAAAGTATTAAATATAATTGCACTGTATATTTATCAGAATATAAACAGCTAGATAGAAGAGGAGAGATCTTTATGGTTAGTCTTAACTGATGTTCCAGTTAACAGTGAGCCACCTGATGTCCCCAATGTAAAATATAACTGTACCAGGCTGATGCAGACCTGCTTAATAGGAGGAGTAGTTCTATATCTGGTTTTCCAGATACCAACTCAATCTTCCTGTGCCCTACACGCACCCCATGCTCAATCTCGCTTATGCATGTCTAGCTTGCACATCCTTTCTCTGCTAGATGTATTGCCCTTATTACTACAGCAGACCAGATTTCAGATAAGAAACTCAGGCACAAGGCCATCTTTGAGTCTAGAAAACATTCCTAAACTGGAAAATGTTGATTATTTAACTGCATCAGTGTCCAATAAAGACCCTCTGCCCAACATACCCGGTGAAATTGAGAAGAGGAAAAATAAGCAATAAAATACTGTCAAATGGTAAATTAAGAAATGAGTTCTAAGCCTTTGTTTACACAGGGACAGAGGCTGGGAACCCTAAACTCGTGGTGAGTTCATGTGGGCTTTAGTAAAATTACTCACATCAATAACTTCTTACCCATGTAAACAAGGAGTTCATAATCTGGATCAATTCTCTTAGCTGAGACTTAATTTACAAAGGCTGCTGAGCCAGGGATCTTTTTGCAGTGATTTTGAAACAAGTCAGCAATGTTTTTCATGCAAATTAATTACATAATTACCTTTAAACTCGTCATACATTGGCACAATGTTGCTGTTAAGTAGCGCTTCATAGGAACTCTTCTTTGTGTTTTTTCTTAGATCTATAAATAATGAATTATTAAAATGTATTTATTACCTTGCAAGATTACTTAGAAAGCCATGAAATGCCAGCAACAAGGAGGTTAAATAGAACAACTTAAAAATGTTACCAAGGGTCTGATCTTTTTAAAAAAGGTAAATATATTTGGGGCCTGATTCTGCACTCATTAGGTCAATGGGAGTCTGTTCAGTCTTTTAAATGGGTGATAGATCTGGTACATAGAGAATAAAGTAATCTAGTTAGCAGCCACAGTAAGTGCAATTGTCAAATATAAAGTGGACACAGTCCTGAAAATGTTTTAAAAAAAGTCAGTACATACTTTTAAATGTCATTGGTAGGTACTGTACAAACTCATTCTATCCACAGAATAGATAAGAAAAACAGAAGGGCCCAGCTCTATTTAAGCTAGCAATTTTTTTTAAAAGAAAGTACCAAATACTGCCAATAATACCTGACTTTCCACTGTCCAGCACCTTTTGTAGCCATTTACATCTGTGCAAAGTAGGAGTGAAATGCAACTGGATCAGAATAAATGTGTTCCACATTCACTTTGCACAGGTACAACTCGTCGACAGGGAGGGGGAGGTAATGGGGGCAATTGACCAGGGAGCCGGGCAACTTAAAAAGGGCCTGGAGCTCCCAGCCACTGCTGTGGTAGCCCTGCCTGCTCTGGGGAAGGTGAAAACATCTCTTGATATGCCCCATTCAGGTTCCAAGGTCGGATTACTGGGCTCTGGAACCTGCATGGGACATAGAAAAAGCATCTTTGAATCAAGAGACACTACTTCAGTTTTTCCCCAGTTGGGTCTGTAGAAGGGAGGAAAGGCATGGTGTGGTTGCCTTGAGACTCCTCCAATCAGGAGAGAGATAGGGCAGATCAGCCCAGAGATTTTGTGGTACGGTGTGTTGTGTGCTTGGGGCTTCTTTAGGTGGCAGAGGCTTGTGGTCCCAGCCGAGGGAAGGGAGCAGGGGACCCATTGATTTCTACCCCAGGGCCCAGAATTGCTGTCAGTGGGCCTGTACAGTTATAAATAGCTACATAAGTTGAGAGAGAATCAGGACCATTTGAGTGTAAACAATGAATTATTTTACTGAAAACCTGGTGTGAGACAATACAATATTTCACATATAAAATAAAATCAATTTGAGTTGATTAAAAGAAGTTTCCCACTGAAAACCACACTCCAATATTTGACATAAGCATTCTGGTACAGGAAACGTGGGTTTTTTCAAATGGTAACCACATAGGAAGAAGAAAGTTTGAAACTTGAACTACTTTTGTTTTCCCAGTTCATAAGACTTGATTCAGAGTTCATAAACTTCTTTCCCTTTCCTATCTAAGGTGTCATGTTGGAAATCTGACACTCTCTCAAACCTCTAGAGAGATGGTGGAAATAATTCCATGCTATTGTTTAAAAGGATGAAAAATACTCTGACCAATGTTTTCATCGAGTGAACCAGTACATTATAACTAAGGGTATGTCTACACTTGCCCCCTAGTTCGGGCTAGGGAGGCAAATGAAGCATACCGAAGTTGCTAATGAAGCACGGGATTTAAATATCCCAAGCTTGATTAGCATATTCGCAGCCGGTCGCCCTTCCCTCAAATTAACTGTTACTCCTCATGGAACTGTTACTCCTCAGGGAAGAGTTTTGGATCGAACTACCATGTCTACATGCGGCAAATTAATTTGGGCTACCGGCATTTTAAAATGGCAACCGGACGCGAATATGCTAAGCAAGTCCAGGATATTTAAATCCCGCGCTTCATTAGCAAGTTCAGTATGCTTCATTTGCCTCCCTAGTCTGATTTAGGGGACAAGTGAAGACATACCCTGTCAGCTTATGAAATCCTGGCAAAAACCCATTGACTTCAGCGGAGCCAGGATTTCACCCAGAGTTGGTCTAATTGTTGGTTCTGCCAAAGTTTGTTTTGTAAGAGATTCTCCTCTTTTCCTTCGTTCAAGACACCCTGAATTGTCTTTGATGACAGAGAAAGAAAGAACATCTTGAGCAACCCGCCACCTGCCAAAGTTCAGAGAGTCCTACTCCGAAAATTGAAATGGACTACACTGCAAATGGCTTAATAGTAGCAACCTGATGCCTTCAATTAATTCACTGGATCATTTTATTACAAAGGGTATCCCTTTCCACTATTGCATGAGCAAACACAGAAATGACAGAACTCAGCCAAGTCATGTGAAGATGATTGTTAATTTACTTGGAGGGAAAAGAAATCCATAGTTCAGTTGATGGCGACTTTTGTAAAATGAACAAGTATGACTAGAACGAGAAGGGATACGAATGTCCACATGTAAACAGCTGGGCACATTTCGCACAGAAGCAGTCCGGTTATCCTATTGAACAGAAACAGAATAATAATTTGCTGTACAAGAGTCACCATCATGGTTCACTTCAATACTTGGGTTTGCAAAACCATAAATAATTGTCTGCAATTGCTCCAAGTTAGAATCATAGAGCTGGAAGAGACCTTAGGAGGACATCAAGTCCAGCCCCCTGCCCAAGGCAGGACCAATCCCAACTAAATCAATCTAGCCAGGGCTTTGTCAAGCCAAGACTTAAAAACCTCTAGGGATGGAGATTCCACCACCTCCCTAGGTAACCCATTCCAGTGCTTCACCACCCTCCTAGTGAAATAGTTTTTCCTAATATCCAACCTAGACCTCCCCCACTGTATCTTGAGACCACTGCTCCTTGTATGTCATCTGTCACTACTGCGAACAGCCTTTCTCCATCTTCTTTGGAACCTCTCTTCAGGAAGTTGAAGGCTGCTATCAAATCCCCCCTCACTCTTCTCATCTGTAGACGAAACAAATCCAAATCCCTCAGCCTCTCCTCATACGTCACGTGCTCCAGCTCCCTAATCATTTTGGTTGCCCTCCGCTGGACCCTCTCCAATGTGTCCACATCCTTTTTATAGTGGGGGGCCCAGAACTGGACACAATATGCCAGATGTGGCCTCACCAGAGCTGAATAAAGGGCAATAATCACTTCTAATAAATGCTCCTCCTAATGCAACCTAATGTGCAAGGCACATTGTTGACTCATATCCAGCTTCTCATCCACTGTAATCCCCAGGTCCTTTTCTGCAGAACTGTTACTTAGCCAGTAGGTATCCAACCTGTAAGTAACAATGCTTGGGTTTCTTCCATCCCAAGTGCAGGACTCTACACTTGTCCTTGTTGAACCTCATCAGATTTCTTTTGACCCAATCCTCTGATCTGTCTAGGTCACTAGAAACTGACCGCCAACCTGACATCGAGCTGTTGATCACTACCCATTAGGCCCGACATTCTAGCCAGCTTTCTATCCAAAAGTTGTGTGAGGAGATTGAATTACAAATGGAGTAAATACTCCTATATCCTTATTTTGATTAGGCAAAAATTCAGATGTGCATGTTAGAAGTGCTTGAGATTCCTTGGGCGGTGTTATAGCAATTAAGTGATTTAGTGGGGTTTTATTTTTGTGAAGTATGTGTTTGCCTGTAGCTTATTCTTATGCATAGTTTTGAATTATTATTGTTTAAAATAATAAACATTTATTGAAAACTCTACAATTTCCCCAAGTAATCATGTTGAATAATATTCCTGGCTGATCCTAAATCTAAAAACCACTTTAAGAAAAATTTCTAGGAAATAATGTAATCTTCTATATCCATGGTGTTCAACACACTAATAGCCACATGTGGCTATTTGGCCAGTTGAGTATGGTTTGTTTGTTATAGCAGCAGCCACTATAGCATAGTGGCTACTGCTTCAGAACTGGTTGGACACCATGGTTCTATACCATCAGGTGTGTTTCAGGTTATATTACTTTAAAGATACACTTCCCATGGATTCGTGTGAATATTTATTGTAATTTCAAAGGTGACTGTGTAGAAGAGGACATCAGGGATCTGTGTATTTGGCGATGAGTTGAATCATTAAATATTTAAGAATTGGATTTAGGTTCTTGTCATTAGTTACAGTCAGTATCCCAAGCCAAACATAAGTTACTGGGCTCAATGCAGAGGTAAGTAGGGTTACGTCTACACAGCAGTGTTATTTTTGGAATAATGTCAGTATTTTGTTATTCCGAAATAACAGTTCACATCTACACTTCAAGCAGTTATTTTGACAATGTCAAAATAATGTTGAGCTGGAGGACTTCTTAGTTCACTCCTCATTTTATGAGGAGTAAGGGAAGTTGAAGGAAGAGTGCTCTCTCTCAGACTGCCTGCGCCAAAAGCCAAAGTAAGCCATTTTGACTTAAGCTGTGCAATTCACCTAGCTCAAGTTGCATAGCTTATTTTGGCTTTAGCCCTGCTGTGTAGACATGCCCTTGGTGAAATGTAATTACTTGTTTTATAGTGGAAGTTAGACTAAGTGATCTAGCTATTCCTTCTAGCCTTACAGACTATAAATATTAATCTATCTATCTGTTAACCAAGTGGCATACAGGAAAGAAGGTGGCTATTTTTTATTTTTTAAATAGTCTCAGGAACAGAAATTACAGTTCTAAAATGCTTGGGTTAGTTGTGCCCATAAGATTTCCAAGCAGAACTCCCCTATTCTTTATGTAAAAGATGGGTATGAATGAATAGCATTAATTTTACTGCCATTTCTCCCTTCCTCAGACTCCATAAATGGCCTCCCTGCTTTGGGAAAAGGAAAAAAACATGTTGAGGACCTGCATGGTCTCTTATCATACACTAGCCACACAGAAACTACATATGATGTGCTTTAGAAAAGGCCCCATGCTTAATGTTGAGGTGCCAGAGGCAGCTTTAAAAGCTTGGAGACTCTGGAGCCACTCTGCCAGAGTTGGCACATCCAGAAGCGAAGGCCAAAATAGATTCACAGGGCCTCTCTCTATTGGTTATCAGCTACTGTCTCCTGGAGGCAGAACTGCAGCTCTCTTCAGGGAAGGTTGAGGAGCCACAGTCTATTCATTGTAAGTTTTCCTCCCCAAAGTCTCTCTTCTCTGAGTGTTTCCATGGGACAGATGCTATGGGCAGCTACTGTGTGAATTTTGGGGCAACCAATATTCAAAAGCAGAGGTGCTTCTAGCTTACATAAAAACAACAAAAAAATAACCTCTGATCAAAAATATAAAAAGTAACAGTAGGAAGAGCATAGTATTACAGAAGCCAGCAAACACTTACATATTTGTTAACAGTGTAGGCACTCCACAAAGGCATATTGAGATCCTGGCTGTATCCACTCACATACTGCTGATGATAAAGGAGGGAGTATGTGCTGTTCTTCTGTAGAACCCTGGGTCTCCCATAAGGCAAACTGTATTTTTCTATCTTCTTTACTAAGAAGAAAAATGGGTTTAATTACAAGTTCTATGTACTTTGCATATTTGTTGAGATTTTCTGGAAAGCACCTTCATATTTCTTGTGATGGCAAGAGCTTGCCACAATTTCCAACTACCACACACAAAAAAACCTGATTAAAACAAGAGTAAGAGAAAGGTACTAACTTGCAGACCACTTTTGTGATCATGCAACAGATCAGTAAATAACCAATATCAGAGATTTAGATTTAGAGTAGTATTAAACCCAAAAGGGAAGTAATGCATTTTGCCAGTACAAAGCAACCATTTAAAAATTACAGTTGATCCTAAATAGGGATGTAAGGAGTAGTCAACTACTCGAGTATCTGATAAGCATAAGGTTATTGGGCAGTTGAGTGGAATATTTGACTATTTGCTCCCCCTGTCCCTTGCTCCTTCTGTATGAGAGGTAGCGGTGGCGGGAGGGAGAGGGGAAGGAGAAGACAAGAGCCAGTGCTGGGGGAGCCTACTTAAAAGCCCCCCCCCCCACTGCTTTTATGGGTACGTCTGTCTATACAGAAGAATTATTTTGAAAAAATTGACATAATTCCAAAATAATGTATTGCGTGTCTATACAGCAAGCTCGGTATTTCTAAATACATTCGAAATAATGGGCTTCTTACTCCGACTTCTGTAAACCTCATTGTATGAAAAGTAAGGGATGTTAAAGGAAGAGTTCTCTATTTTGAAATAAGTGCTGTGTAGATGTATCCACATTCAAAATACTCTATTTCTACGTAAGCTACGCAATTAGCGTAGCTCAAGTTGCATAGGTTATTTCAAGTTTAGCACTGCTACGTAGACATACCCTGTCAGAGGTAACAGAGGGAGGATAGGAGAGGCTGCTTCTGCAGCAACTCCTGTCTGCGGGGGTCCCAATGAGGAGCTGGGCCCCCTGACGGACAAGGTTTGCTGCCACCAAGCAGCCCCCATCCGCAACGGCCCTGGCTGGATGCGGGCAGGGGCCACTTTAGCAGCAGCCCCTGTCTGCGGCCAGCCCTGGCTGCCGTGAACAAGGACTGCTGGGATACAGTGCGAGCTGGGACTGAGCAATCCCAGGCCGTGCTGTTCTGGGACCACTGCGCCTCTTCATTTTAAATGTAGTAAGAGCCACCCAGTTCTTACTACATTTAAAATGCAGAGGTGCAGCGGTCCCGGAGCCACGTGCACTGGGACTGCTCAGGCCTAGCTCACAATGGCTCTGGGAGCTACACCCAGTGTGGCTCTGCAGAGTGGCCTCCTTATCGACTAATCATGTAGTCGATACAATTTGTATCGACTACGCAATTAGCCAGATAACCATTCTTTAACATCCTTAGTCCTAGATTTCCCCAAAAACTGGGTGGATATTTCAGTTCAAGTTTTTCTCCTCGAATCCACTATTCCTAGTTCTTAAGAGAGACAATGACCGGTTGATAGGTTTGGATATACATTGAAAGGATAGGGACAGACTTCAGATTTACTGAAGCTATGCATCTAAATAGTAAGTCATATAATTAATTTTAATTAACGGACTTCAAAGAATTACACTGAAATCAATCAATGACTGATGACGTCAGCGCCATCTGTCAGAAGCCCTGCAACAGTTGGCTGGACAGGCAGGAGTCAGGCATATGCCAGTTTTCTGGTCAACAGAGTGCCAGATGATAAAGCTTTCACTGTAATTGCAACACAACCACAGTACAGGGTAATTACAGATCAGTATTAAATTTTTCCATAGAATGCAGAATAATTAAGCAAGGTGAACATTCTGTGTGGCTCTTTTCCCTGTGTGGCTATGTAGCGTCCTTTTCTTTAGAATCTAGAAGGGATTTATCTGTTTGCTTTCTGCACAAGATCCTCGCTACCTCCCCATAGTATTATAGGATGGTCACTGTGTTTTTTATTAGTGATTCCTTTCTCTTGTACTGTAGAATCCAAGAGTTATGAACACCTCGGAAATGGAGGTTATTTATAACTCTGAAACGTTCATAACTCAATACAAAATGATATGGTGTTTTTTTCAAAAGTTTGCAGAAGAATATTAATTTAATATAGCTTTGAAGATTTACTATGCAGAAAAAAAAATGTTGCTTTTAACCGTCTTAATTTAAATGAAACAAGCACAAAAAGCAGTTTCCTTACCTTGTAAAAAATCTTATATTTAAAACTTTCCCTTTACTGTGTTAAATATAAACAACTAAAAAAATTGTACTACATTTGTTTCCCCCCCCCCCCCCCCCTTTGCTACTGACTGATTGTGTACTTCTGGTTCCAAATAAGATGTGTGGTTGACCGGTTAGGTTGTAACTCTGGTGTTCGTAACTCTGAGATTCCACTATGTTTGTTAAGTGAAGTCACTAAACTCTTAACATCACGATCTAAATGACCAGAATATTGTTATATAAACTATTAAACATGCAGAATGGTCTTGCTTCCATTGAAGATAATGACAAAGCTCCCATTAACTTCAATGGATGTAGGATCAGGCCCTCAGAGGTACATTTTTACAAAAGTGAATCAGATGGAATTATGGGCCTGATCCTGCATCTATTAATCAGGCCCTGTTTCAGCATGGTAATTAAAGGATGTGCTTAATTTTAAGCAAGTCAGTAGACCCACTAACTTCAATGGGACTACCCACTGAATACCTTGGGACCTTGATTCCCTGGATCAGGCATAAAAAGTTACTAAGCAGCTCTCATTTTGTTGACCATCTACATGAGTGCTACGAAGTACTGAAAGCAAGAATTTTAAGAGATTATGGAGTATGTGTTTAAAGTATCTGCTGTTATTGTTGTGTAGACTAATGAAAAACTCTATTTCGCCACTTACGCCACAGTACTACACACACTATGTTATGCAGGAGTAGACAAAAAATGATGAATCCTGCCTTCAGTGGGGATATAACCCTTATAGCTATTAAAGGCGGTTACTCATGGGTACTGAATTTCTTTTTATGCAAGATAGTGATGTAACCCCTGTATGGAACACAAATACAGAATAAGGCTCATAAGCAGCTTATTGATCTTTCTAACATTCTAATCAATCAGAATCCATTTTCAGTATTATTAATGCCAGCAGATGCATTCCATGTGACTATTAAATAAGTTTTAGTGATCATGACTCAGACACTGACTATTGGCCAAAGGTTCATTAAGAGGGAAAAACAGCTTCCATATGATCATAAAAGAATATATTCTAGTGCAAATCAGAGTAATGCAGATATGCTGTTGACCATATAAATTTATTTTACTCTTATGATTAATATTCTAGACCGTCTAAAGTAAAGATCTTCTATGTTTTATCATATATGCTAGCATTGAGACATTAATATTTGTGGGGGTTTAAATTTCTGATGAAATTCTTATGTATACCATATTGTAAAATATAAAGTATTTCCAGATAATCAAGAAATAAGTTACCATATATATATCAGACCAGTTCTATATTTTAGGGTGTGTCTAGACTACAGAGTTTTGTCGACAAAAGTGGACTTTCGTCGACAAAACTATACCCGCGTCTACACTACCACTGAGTTCTGTCGACCTAACGTCGACAGAACTCAGCAGTTTTGTTGACGCTGGTAAACCTCATTTACGAGGCATAACGCCGTCTGTCGACAGAGTTTCTGTCGACAGAAGGTGTTATTGCATGTAAACTGTCCTTTGCATCTACACTACCATGTCAACAAAGCAGCTTGCTTTGTCAACAGAACTGAATGTAGTGTAGACGCTCTTTGTCGACAAAACTTCTGTCGACAGAAGCCTTTAGTCTAGATGTACCCTAACAGAGCAACCATGTACTACTGGCCCAAATATATACTACCTCTTTATAAAAGCATAGTAACAGAGTTTTAAAGAACAGCAGTTTACACGACAGGGTACAAATAGTTCAGGTGAACATAGATAAAAGATGAGATGCTTTGTTTAGCCATGTACTTGAGAAGGACCCAAGATAAATCTAGACATAGATCAAATTTAATAAAATAAATAACATGTTTTTTACTTCTTAGAAAAAAAACCAACATTTTCGCCTATAAAATAAAATGCTTACCTTCTGATGTAGTGTGATTTAACTGTTGCTGAAATTCCCTTATCAGCAAGCCCTATAAAACAAACACAGGGAATGCTACTATAACAGCACAGTTCCCTGCCAACAGTACTTTACAATAAATATACAAAACCCTTTTTAAACTGAAACCCTCTGTTCCACAAGCCTTCCACACATGAAACTCCCAGGCTGCGTCTATACTATGATCCTCTTCCGCAAGAGGAAATGCAAATGGAGTGCTCATTTGCATACGTCACACTCTCATTTGCATTTCCTCCTCAGATCCTTTTGCATAAGAGGCTTTTGTGGAAAAAAAAAAAAAAAGCACTGTGTAGACGGCTCCTTTTTGCACAAAAGGGGGGCTTTGTTCAAAAAGGAGCTGTCTACAAGTGCTTTTTTGCGCAAAAACCTCTTGGACAAAAGGGATCTGAGGAGGAAATGCAAATGAGAGTGCGACCTATGCAAATGAGCACTCCATTTGCATTTCCTCTTGCGGAAGAGGATTGTAGTATAGACGTCACACCAGTGAAGTCAATTGGAGGGCATGCACGATCAAGGTTTACATTAAAAAAATACCTTCAATTTTATATACAACTGTCCTCCATAGGAAGAAAATTCAGGAGTTCCAATGCTTCTCCATCAAACTTTGCCTTCCAATGGCAGAATTTGGTCCTATGTGAAAAGATACCTCAGGGTCTCTTTATTTAATGCCCATTAAAATCAAGAGAATCTTTCCATTGATGTCAATGGGCACTCTATCAGGCCTACAGATGACAACATTGTGGGATGAATGTAGCTAACACACTGGGAAATACAGAGTTTCAGACACAATGACAAACAAATTATTTTGACTCAGCAGCTTTATCCATCGGAACACTTACTGACAAATTACATGAGCAACCAATGTCCAATGGTGTGGTTTTCATGAGTGGATATTCAGAAGGATGACTTTCCTCTTCTGGATGGCTTGGAATGTAAACAGGATTCTTTAGAAGGTGATTTAGGCTTCCATGAGTTCCATTGTTGTAGGCTGGTGTTAAACCAAGCAAATCTACAAACAATTCAAACTGAATATTAAGGGGAATACAACAATATACCCGCAAGAAAGAGAAAAAGTGACATGACTTGCTGCCAATGGCCCTGACCCACTAAAATATTTAGGCACCGGAACTTTTCCACTGACTTCAGTGGGCCTATTCACACGCTTACCAGTTTTTCTTGCTCAAAGCCTTTCATAACAGTATCTCCTTTGAAGAAGGAGGAGCTAGTACAAAGGTAAACGTCAGTGAAAAAGAAGGAAGAAGTGTCACCTCTGAAGCCTCCCCTGGAAAGACAGATGGGGCACAGAGGAAACTAGCAGGCAAAGAGAGATGTGTAGGATCATTGACAGACAATGGAAGACAATGGTTAGCTAAAGAAACCAGGAGTAGAGAAAAGTAAAGTAAAAGACAACATAATACAAAGGGAGAGCAAAGAAGCCAACTAACCATTCAGTTTACAGAAAGGGATCTTAGGTTGATATTGCTAGTGCAATACGTGGTAATGGTATAGGAAACAAAGTGACAAGTGTCCTGTTTATGGTACGAGGATTGTATTGTCAAGTAAGCACACAGGCACACAAGGAAGTGCAGGAAACAAATCAATCATGTAGTCTAGAAAAGCTACAATGTAGCTGCATCAGAAAGGATTGTTTTAATTCTTATGCAAAAAGACATTTTTTTCCAGTCAGAGAGTTCACATTAATCTTTTTTACTTTAGAGGTCTGGTCTCTCTCAGGAACACAGATGGCTTCAACTTTATGAAATTAGGTCATAAGGGAGAAGCTTCATCAGATTTATACACATCTTTATTAAGGTTTTTATTTTTATGTCCAAAGGGGTTTTCTGGGGTTTATGAGGTAAAAGGACAATCACTTAGTCTTACCACACATTAAATTGTAGACTTCAATATTTTCAAAAGGGTCAACTTGAGTCTTGAACTTGAATCCAGGTCCAAAGCCAATGAAGAGAGCCTACAATTTAAACAAAATTCCAATTTACTTTTGTCTGTAAGGAATGTTACAGGGAAAAAAGTGTACATACTATTACATAAACTGAAGCCATTGTAAGCTGCAGGCTTGTGGCTGAAGCTCCAAGATGGTACAGTATTTCCTTTTTTTCTTTCTTTCTTTTTTGTCTAAGTTATTGTATGATTGAGGACTTCTAGTTCCATATGGTATCCAATTGGCCAGTAAGTCCATATCTCAGGTGTTCACACCTTTGAGATTCTACTGTATTCAGTCCTGTCTCTGGGTTCTTTAAATTCAGCCCTTTGATCAGACTTCCAAAAAAAGCCCATTCCCTTCTTGGGATTTACCCCATTTTATCTATGGCTGGTACGGGAATTCTGTGTTCCAACCCAGGGACCCTATAAACCACAGCCACATACCAGTCCCTTTTTTTCTTCAAGCCTATCTCAGGGCATGTGTCCACAGGCTCTTCTCTAGCCCCTTCCTTCACTTCACTGGCCCCAGCTAAACTCCTGCAGCTCCTTTTATCTAGGTCTGCTAAGCTCGGATTGGCTGCGGCTAGCCTTTCTAGCCCTTGGATGAGGAGGTCTCTCTAGCTTCCAAGATGTTTGTTCTATTCAGGCATTCTCTAAGCAAGCCAGACACACCCCATCACAGGCCATGTGCTGAATTAAACAAACATATACACAAAAATCATCCTTTGCAACCTGGGAACAAAGTAAATTAAAAATAAGAGCAAACATAATCATTACCATCTTCTGAATCTTACCTGCATATTCACGAAGAGATTGTCTGAGCCATGGAACCCGCCATGGCAATGCTTGATCTCAGATGGTTTTCTATTTAAAAGAGTGTAACCAATAGCACTTTACAAAATGGATCTATGTAAATATATAGTCAGCAGCCTTGTTTGCAGCATAAAACAAGACACTAGTTAAAGTGAAGTCTATATCCCATGCCCCTTATATCCCAGTCTGTAAACTCTGCAAGAGTAAACTTTTAAATTCTGAAATATAGAGGCTGCCATCTGCAGCTGTAATAACCTCTGTAAGTCATTCACAGTGGCTGTATCCTCCCGGTGAATGGGCTGAAGTGGACTAGACAGAAAGTAGTGAGTCTCTCCCTCCTCACCACATGGCTTTGCCTCCTGCTTCTCCTCAGTTAAGTGCCAGCCCCACCTCCTCCCTCGGCAGCCCTAACCCCTAGCCAGGCTAGAAGCCATAAGTAAAACCTGGACAGCCCGGGATGGCTGTGGCACTGGCCGGTGCTATGATGAAGATAGCCACAGCACTGCCCGTTTCTTCCTGCTGCAGCTACTACTACTCAAGATCCCAGGGCTGAGGCTTCTCCCTGCCAGCCTTTGACTACTTGCAGCCCACAAGAGTTGGCCAGGTAGCAGGCCGGACCCTGGAGCCTGGGCTGGAATGGTCAGTCTGCCCTGGACCCTCCACATTCCCAAAAGGGAAACTGTTAGCTGATGATTAAACTGTATTTAAAATAGATTAGGTAGGGAGTGGGAGAAAACTTAAGTTCATTAATTACTGGTGGTCTGAGGGAATATAGTATTTTGCTGGGGCTCAGAAAGAAGCTACTCAGCTTTTGGTTTCCAGGGTTAGTGTTTAACTGGTTTCATGATTTGATTATAGATGGTGTTCATGCAATTACTTTATCAGTTGTTGATCTCAATCTATATTATTATTGTATAATAATCTATGTTATACTACTGACTCCAATGTATACTACTGTTAGTTTCCTTGATTAATTCTTCTGATCTCCATTGTAACCTCAGTTCAATTATTTTGGTCTTTAGTGTTTTAGGGATTTTAGTAAATTAATTAGCTTTACATTTGCATGTTTATTCTAAAGGTCATAAGACATGCACCTTATAGATTCTCTCATCAAATTTCAGCATGTTATATATATGTGGACAACTGATCCATTCCTAAATTACACCTTCATTACCACTACACAATATACACTATTCTTCTGGCAAAGGTAAATGTACAGGTCAGAAGACCCAATGCATTTCTGACAGTGAAATAAGAGAACAAGACATAATAGGGGATGGCTCAGGAAATGTCATCTATAGGGCCCCAGCAAAGTTTCAGCCTGTATAGCTAGCAGCTAAAAGTACAACGTGTTGTTCAATGGCTTATGAGAAGTGAGGAGATTCATGGCAGCTCACAGTCAGACACTGATTCAGCAAAGTACTTATATGCATGCTTACATTTAAGTTTATGCTTTGGGAATTAAGCAGGTACTTAAATGCTTTGCAGAAATGAAGTCTTCTGAACTGACAAGCATACACATCACAAAACCCACCCACAACTTACGCATATTCAGCAAGGAGAAATTCACATAGACTAAGGGAATCCCTCCAATTCAGGCACAAGGGCAATGTAGGAAAAAGTGTACTTTCCACTATAACACTTGTTCTGTGCATAAATGGAGATCTCAGTGTCCAATAACTGTCAATCTAAAATCATTAATTTGTTTTATTTTTGAACTCCAAGAGCAAAAGACAAAGACAAGAAACTCTTTACTTTCATCAGGTACTGATGAATGGTAACTTACCTAGCAAGTTGCCACTGAGGGTCTAAGTAAAAATGTACACGTTCAATCCGGTCATTGTTGATGTAGTGAAAACGCTTGGGTAAGAACTCTTTCAAAAATGCTTTGAAATGCTGATTCGGGTCTATGCACTGAAAATTTTAAATTAAGATTTAAATTTAATAGGGTATGAAAAAACTAGTAGTGACCATCATGTATCAATTCTTATGAACATCAGAAACTGAAGCAGCACATTAATGACAAAGGCTCTGGTCCAACTTCTGTAAAAATCAGTGGGAGTCTCTCTCAAAGGCGTTTCATGCTCATAATAATCAATTCCTTACATTCATTCAATATGTAATTAAACAGTTAGATTTAAGGGATGCTGTCAACTAATTTTTTTTAACTAACTCCTTTTTACTCCTTTTTCTGATGAAGTTCTAACCACATTGGATCTGATAACACTGACTGGTATTAAGACATGTATTGATTGAGGTCTCTCTTTATATAAGAAGTGTCATATGAACCAGATGTCAAAGTCTAAGGGTGTTTAATTTTCCAGTTTGCGAATGCTGTAATGCAATATTACAGAAAAATCATACACATACAAAGGTTTTAATATATTGGTCAGCCATGGATGTTAAATATTCTCTCCCACCCGCAACATTCTCTTTTCCTTTATGTAATCCCTACGTGGAGTTTGCCAGCTCCTGGAATACTAGATTGAGCCACTTGGAGGGGTGCTAACCTTCGATCTACAACAAGAGTAGCTACCAGAGCCTTCTGAAACCATTTCCCACCATGCTTGCAGTCAGGGGTGGGGACACAGGAAACTAGAAAATCCTGATGAGGCCAGTAAGGAGATTTCTGCCTGGGGTGATTGGGACAGTGAGTATGATGCAATGTCAGCTGAGAGGAGTAAAAACCAGAAAAGTCTAATGAATGGACAAACAAAACTTAAGCCAAAAGTGAGTCACTGGAGTCATAGAAATGTAGAACTGGAAGGGATCTCAAAGTGTTATCAATGTCAGCCCCCTCCATTGAAACAGAAACAAACAAACAGAGATAATCACTGAGGGTATGTCTACGCTACCCCCCTAGTTCGAACTGGGGGGGTAATGTAGTCATACGGAGTTGCAAATGAAGCCCAGGATTTGAATTTCCCGGGCTTCATTTGCATAAAGCCAGACGGCACCATTTTTAAATGCCGGCTAGTTCGGACCCCGTGCCGCGCGGCTATACGCGGCACGGACTAGCTAGTTCGGATTAGGCTTCCTAATCCGAGCTAGCTGTACACCTCGTTCCATGAGGCCTAATCCGAACTAGCTAGTCCATGCCGCGTGTAGCCGCGCGGCACGGGGTCCGAACTAGCCGGCATTTAAAAATTGCGCCGTCCAGCTTTATGCAAATGAAGCCCGGGAAATTCAAATCCTGGGCTTCATTTGCAACTCCGTATGACTACATTACCCCCCCTAGTTCGAACTAGGGGGGTAGTGTAGACATACCCTGACAGATGTTTGTCCAACCTGCTCTTCAAAGCCTCTCGGGTTTCAGCACTTAGGGTGCTTCCCTCAGAAGCTCATTCCAGTCCTTAACTATTCTTGTATTTAGAAAGCTTTTCCTAATATCCTAAAGTTTTTCCTAATAATACCACCCTAAATCAGTGTTTCTCAAACTGTGCTCCGCAGAGCCCCAGGGTTCTGCGAGACATCTCCAGGGGCTCCGCGAGGTTGACAAACTGGAAACATCAATAAGTACAACACATACAATCAGTGAACTGCTGGGGCTCCGCATAAATTTTTACACATGAAAAGGGCTCCGAAGCCCAAAAAGTTTGAGACACGCTGCCCCAAATCACCCTCGTTGCAGAATTAAGTTCCTGTCCTACCTTCAAAGGACATGGAAAGTCATTCTCTTTAGAATGGCCCTTAACATTTATCTGAAGACTATTACAGGTCCCCCTTCAGTTTTCTTTTCTCAGGACTAAACATGCCCCATTTTTTTAACCTCCCTCATAGGCCAGGTTGTCTAAAACTTGTATCATTTTCACTGCTGTCCTCTGGAATTTCTCCAGTTAGTCCACATCTTTCCTAAAGTGAGGCACCAAGAATTAGACACAGCATGCCAGCTGAAGTCTCACCATTGCTGGAGCTCTACCTCCCATGTCTTACATACACTACTATCATTAAGCCATATCACAATCATATTAGCCTTCTTCTTCAATTGCACAACGTTGCTGGCTAGCATAATCCCCAAATCCTTTTCAGCAGCACTACCATCTAACAAATTATTCCCCATTTTGCAGCTGTGCATTTGATTTCTCCTTTTTAAGGGTAGTACTTTGTACCCTTCTTTAATGAATTTAATCTTGTTCATTTCAGAATAAGTATTTAATTTATTACGGTCATTCTGAAGTCTATGCCTAACCTCCATCTTGGGGTCATCCATTATTATTATAAGCATACTCTCCCACTCCATTTTCCCAGTCATTAGGGAAAATATTGAATATTGAGGAGTAACAAACCTAAGACTGATCTCTGTGGAATTCCACAAGATAATGCCCTCCCACTTTCAAAGCGAAACACTGATCACTTCTCTGAGGACAGCAGGCCCACCAAGGAGGAGTAGGGAGGAAAGGGGGCACCTGCCCCAGGGCCCAGTGTTTTAAAAGGCACAGGGCTTCTGACCACTGAAGCCACAGTGGCAGTGGCAGTGGTCGAAGCACCTCTGGGGGGGCTGCTTGCTCCCAGTCCCACCCCTTCCACTCAAGATCTTGCCCAGGACCCAGCAAAATTTGTTGGCCACCCTGACATACAGTCTTTTAACCAGTTATGTACATACCTTGTTATAATTTAATCTAGACCACTCTTCCCTCCTTTTCTTATGATAATGTCAGATGGGACTACGACAAGAGCATTACTGAGACCAAGGTGCATCATGGCTAATGTTTCCCCCCCACTAGACCAGTAATCCTGTCAAAAGAGGAAATTAGGTAGTTATGGCATGATTTGTTCTTGACAAATCCATGCTGGGTATTCCTTATAACTCTTATTACTGTAACCCTGGTCCACTTTTCTCCCTACCATTTATCTTCCTTTCATTGCGGCATATCTAGAATTAGGGAGTAACCTATCTGGACAGGGACCCTCTCCTTTCATATGTTCTGTAAGGAGCCTAGTATATTGATGCTGTAAAATAATAATGCATGTCAATATGAATCACGAAGCATGAGCAGATACTAAAAATACTTACTGTAAGCTGTCTGGTAACATTCTGGTAATCAACTGGAAGAGTCAGATGTAAAAATTAGTCACCTACGTTTAAACAAAAAAAAATGCAAAATAAAAGATCTCCAATCAGGAAATGCTGATTCAATACCACATAACAGTCATCTAGATTAAAAATCATTAAGCAACTTGCTTTTCGTTTTCATACCGGAATCAACAGTAAAAACAAAATCAGTAAGAAAATCTTCAAACTATACTTTTTAAAACTAGCTGTCTTTTCTGGAGAAGTTTCCTTCATATTCTTTTCTCTCCAGTCACTTTAGCTATTGATTTTTAACTGGCAGGCCAACCGACAGTTTGTTTATCTGAGCATTCACAGGCAAGGGCCCTCACGACTCCCTGTGGCCATGGTTTGCCATTCCCAGTGAATGTGGGTAGTAGGAAGTGGTGGGGGCTAAGCCATTGTTTTCTGTGGCTTCATTGGCTGGAGGTACTCAGGATAAACAAACCATCTCTTGGCACAGCCAAAGGATAACCCTGACAAACAGCTTGCTGGAGGTTCCCCACCTCTGACTTATAATGTTCAAATATTTATGGTTTAAATAAGGTTGACAGAAAAAAAGGCTGCCAACTGGAATTTGACATTCAAGATTTTGTCATAAGTGCACAAAACAAAGCACTAACTATTGTCTTAGTCAAATAACATGGAGTTTTCTTGATATAACTTAATCTTGGCACCGTGTTTATAAACAGGTTTCTAATAAGCTTCCAAAGGAAAAAAAACACCAAAAGAAACAAAGCAAACTTAATCCAGCAATTTTTCTTAGAAAAGGATAGGGTCGAGGCTAGGAAAGATTCAAAGAGCTTGAGGCCACAAAGGATTATTAGGTCATCTAATTTGATGTATTATATATCACAGGCCATTAAATATCGCCTAATGACTCCAGTATCGAATCTAATAATTTGTGTTTTTCTAAACCACAAAGAGAGATTAAGGGTGCATCTAGACTACATCCCTCTTTCGAAAGAGAGATGTAAATTAGACATATTGAAATTGCAGATGAAGCCATGACGCAATTATGCAAATGAAGCACGGGAAATTCAAATCCCAGCTTCATTTGCTATTTCGATATGTCTAATTTACATCCCTCTTTCAAAAAAGTGATGTAGTCTAGACATAGCCTAAGAGAGCCCCAGCTCTACATGTAAGCGAGCTATGTCTTTAAATGCCTTTAAAGAGCAGATTTATGCTTCTAGAGCATAACAGTTTCCCCAATTCTTGTGGTTCAATTTCTCCATAAGCTAATACTGAATCTGAAGAATATGGGTGTGTAAACTACATGGCTCCGTCGATGGAGCCATGTAGATTAGGCTGATTGGCAGAGGGAAATGAAGCCGTGATTTAAATAATCGCGGCTTCATTTAAATTTAAATGGCTGCCGCCCTCTGCCGACCAGCTGATGATCAGCTGTTTGTTGGCAGATCGGGGCAATCTGGACGTGCCACTGTCGACAAGGAAGCCTTTGTCGACCAGCGCAGGTATGCATGAAACGAGGCATACCTGCGCCAGTCGACAAAGGCTTCCTTGTCAACAGCGGCAAGTCCAGACTGCCCCGATCTGCCAACAAACAGCTGATCATCCACTGGTCGGCAGAGGGCGGCAGCCATTTAAATTTAAATGAAGCCGCGATTATTTAAATCACGGCTTCATTTCCCTCTGCCAATCAGCCTAATCTACATGGCTCCATCAATGGAGCTATGTAGTTTAGACACACCCTATCAGTGTATTCTGTACAAATTAATTCTCACTTAATTTTTAAAAATATAGAAACACATAATCATGTAACACAAATTAGCTTAGCAGCTACATACAAGAGAAATACTCATCTGGAACATTTTGGGGACGTAAACGAGCTGCTGGGCCAGGAATTACTGTGATATCTTGAACATCCTCCATGTATGTGCTCAGGTACACTGTTTTACTGCAGCTAGCTTTTTCCATACCTACAGAGGGGAAAAAATGTTGTTTTTAGAAACGTTAGTACAAATCTGCGGTACTCTTGGTAACAGAACATGTAGCTCTTTGGTACAAAAGGGAAAACGTAGCTTTCCTGGTTAAATTATCACTAGGCACAAGAGAACTGAACAGCAGGAAGGAAATGTGAATTTATAATGTACATCTGCCCTTTCAGCAGTCCAGTAATACACTCTCACATCAGTCCTCACAATAAAACTGCAATAGATTTCCTCACTGAAGGAGAAAAATAAAGGATACTGGGAGGAGCTGGAGTGGTAGAGGGGATATAACCTTTCACTTCTGGGACATGCAATAAAAGGGAGGTCAGAGGTAGCTAGTGGAAACAACAGGACATGGCTGTGGTTTTTGGTACCATTTGTGCAATGTGCATATGTACACCATAGTGTAATTATTTAATAAAGAGGAAACCAGAATGTTATAAAAAATAAAAACTAGATGTATTCTTAAAATGGAATCTCTTGCTTTTAGTCACTTAAACTGATAAACGGGGGAAGAAAGAATTGGGTGCAGCATGTGAAATGAAAGTGAACTATATCATTCTCCCCGACCAATTCCAAAAATTGACAATAAAAGTCCTGATTCTCAGATATAGTGTGGACTCTTTACATTGCTCTGGCACTGTAAAATGTAATTTACATTAAAGTCCATTTACACCGCCAGAGCTGTAAAGGGGCTGGGGTGTAAAAAAAAGAATCAGGTCCAGAATATTTTTCTATACAAGGGAAGACATCTGACTTTATGCATTTCTATTATGAAAACAAAATGTCACCACCTGCCTTCATGGGTGAGGGAACTTGATGGAGCCAGGGTGAAAATGGATCATCCCAGCAGTGAGAAAGAAACACTTGCTGAGGGACACCAGGTTTCTTGCAGACATTGGACAGCTGAGAGGATGGGGGTGCTGACTGGCTAGCATTCCCCAGCTCCCAGATTTAACTTGGACCCTCTTTCTGTACCTTTCCATCAGCCTAGACTACTCTCCTTAAACTAGAAATGGGAACTCAGAATCTGTCAGGCTGTGAGTCCAGCTGATTCAGGTGTCAGGAATAAGGACACTTTTCCCCCATGGACTAATTGGCAGAAGATCGGGGAGTTTTTTCTCATCTAGAGGCACCTTCAAACCACAGCAGTACATAGTAGGAATTTGATTAGCATAAAATGTGAGGCTGGGCTGAGTTATTAATTTATCACAATTTGTGATAAGTTTCCAGTGCAGTTAAGAGGATAAAATGAACAGTTCCCAGAGATAAAAGACCTGGGATTTTGGTGATGGGCCTCGGGCATCACGGGACAAAGTGAGACTTTGTGGGCCAATGTCAGACTTTCTGGCCTCCATGGGTTGAGATCCCCATCTTTCTGCATCTTCTGTCTCCTGGCAGGAGGGATAGTGCTAGGACTAAGTCCTAGCGAGCAGACTGAGGAGACCCTGTCTCCAGGGGCGGCCCATGAGCCTAGGCAAACTAGGCAGTTGCCTAGAGCGCCGCTGGCCTGGGCGCCCAATGATGATGCCACGGCCATTGATGGCCGTGCAGGCGAGGGGCGCCAATTGCGCCACTTGCCTAAGGCGCCAGAAGGCACCAGCTGCCACAGCCGGCCTCGGGCCGCTCCTGCCTGTCTCAAGTTAAGGGTTATATTAGTAATGAGCCCAGTAACCTCCACATTGGAACCAATAAAACAGCTGGTGTAGAAGTGAGAGATGAGTGTGTTGTGCCCTTCCTGTGCTAAAGATTAATATTTTACTATATTATTAATAACTGTTAATAAAAATTGCAGCCTGCCACTTAGTTCCATTTATGCATCTGTTCTCATTTTGCCACGGTAGATGCATCAATTTACCATGATCAGATAGAAGAATGATGTTTAGGCATCTGTGCAAGTTCAGTTGTTTCAGGCCATCCATCAGCATCCCAACAATGTTGTCCACTCTCTGTAGTGCAAGAATGACCTGCACAATAGAAATGTGTCGATGTAAAACAGATGTTAAGCATTTAGAAACTAATTCATATATCTGAAATTGGTGAATGTAAAATGTAAGACACAACGTGACCCATACACAAATAAAATACTTCTTTCTGCAGACTCTTCCCATAAGTATTCCCATAGGGTACGTCTACAATGTGGTGTTATTACAGGATACTTCTGGTATCCCAAAATAGCTATTACATGTCTTTGAAATAAGCCCATTATTTCAAAATATAAGGGGCTTGCTATTCCGACGTCCCTGAAAACCTTGTTCCACAAGGATTAAGGGACATTTTAAAATAGCGGTGAAATTAACTCGAAATGAGCTACGCAAATTGCATAGCTCAAATTACATTTCTTATTTCGAGTTAAGGATGCAGTGTAGACGCACCCATAGGTTTTAGTGGAACTATTCATATGAATAAGGATTGCCTGGTCAGACCCAAGTTTTCATTTCAGATTAAGTATAAACTATTTGTTTAAAATGAGAATTTCTTATAAAAATAGTCCAATCAGTTTCATCTTCATGTAAATTATATGGTTTCTCATTTGGGTCACTTTAACTGGAAATAGAGGGATGAATCGGTGACTTGCGGGTCTTAATCACAGATTGAAAATTTAATTTTAAACCATAAGAAATGCCATCCTATGGCTCAGTTCTTCACTCCTTTTTATGTTTAGGACTTAGGTGACATAGCTCTACTTGCAAGAATAATTTAGATGCATAAGTAGTCAATACAAGCAATTAACATTTATAATAAGCTTGTTGCATTACTGGATGGAACTACTTGCATAAGTAAGAGTTGCAGAATCACGCTTTCACTGGTTTTTAATCTTTAAAATATTTTTTATGCTAATAACTTAATTTTATATTACATAGGGAGAGGAGAAAGACAAAGACAACTGTTGAGCTCTCGTTGACAGTTAAGTCAACAAAAGAACTGCATTGACCTTTCAATATTATCATAGAACCTGTGTTTTGTTTGTAAAAGCCTCCCCACACCGCACAAGAGAAACTGAAAGCCTCTTGATGATACCTCCTGTAAAATCTGGAGGAATCAGGTAAAGATTCCAAAACTTTTCCTGGGTTCAAAATAGCAGCACTCTCTAGTTTTTCCAAATTACTGAATAGTTATTTTCCCTTCCTTTTTTTTTTTTTTTTTTTTTTTGGTAGATGCATGTACTGAAGGATGTAACACTGACCCATCCTGGAAACTGAAGGCTTCTTTTTATTTACAGAATGGGTACAACACAGGAAGTAGTAACACCTGCTTCTTCTATGCCAAAGTGGGCAAAATCTGCAATGGAGGGAAATAGGACTCCTATCCACCTAAATGAGATTCTGAGACAGCAACTGCCACTTACAACGTGAACAGCCATATGCCAAAAATGGACTAGGATTAGAGCTGATTGAAATGTTTTAGTCACGTCATCTTTCTCAACTCATTTTTTTAAACCAAGTGTGTTTTTCCCCTAATCTGATAATGTTCCTAAAAAACTGTTTTTTCCCAACATTTTCTAATATTTTTTGTCAAAAGGGAGAACTGGCACTCAGTGACGTGGAAATCGGTGGAGAGAAGGGCAAAAGATACACCATTTATAACCTCATCCACATTTGCAATTTTTAATTATACATAAAAAACAGTACTTAATTTGTTAGCATTAAAAAACACACGTTTATTATAAGCCCTTTTACTATGTATGTTATGTCATGTTCACCCTCCCACAAAGTCCTTCTAATAATTATAAAGCAGACGAGTGCTCCAGTTTATGGTTGTAAATTTAATATGCTTTACAAAGCCTCATCACTAACTCAGGAAAGAGCTTTAAAATAAAAACAAAAACAAAACCACCCACTTACTTGACTGCTGACTGGTCCAAACTTATGGCCTGAGGTATCTGGTTCTTCTAAATACAGAGTGTAAAAGTGTGGTCTATATCAAACAGCACCAAAAAATGTAATATTTTACATATATTGAAAAATAGTCTGGAAAATTATAATTCAACAGTGGATATCAAGGATTAGAAATAACTATGCATCATTTAGTAAGGGAACATTTTAAAACAAGGGAAAGAAATAGACAATTTGCTTAGAAACAGGCTTGAAACAAGTAATTTGTTGATCATTAATGATCTGAAGAAAGGGGGAAAACAGCAGAGTGGTAAAATTTGCAAACAATACAAAATTACTCAGGATAGTTAAATCCAAAGCAGACTGAGGAAAGTTTCAAAGGGAACTTATAAAACTGGATGAGGGGCAACAAAATGGATGAAATGTAATGTAATGTTACTAAATACAAAGTAATACATGTAGGAAAACTAAAAAATCCCAGCTACCCATATAAAATGATGTGAGTCTAAATTAGTTGTTACCATGTAAGAAAGATCTCGGAGACATCATAGACTGATCTCTGAAAATGTGTGTTCAGTGGCAGTCTAAAAAGTTAGGCAAGGGATAAATAATAAATCAGAAAATATCACAATGCCACTGCATAAATTCATGGTATGACTACATCTTGAATATTGTGTTCAGTTCTGGTCACAGGATATAGTAGAAATGGAAAAAGTTCCAAGAAGGGCAACAAATAATATTAGAAGTATGTAACAGCTTCCATATGAATAGAGATTAAAATGACAGGGGCAATTCATCCTGGAAAAAGAGGACTTGTAGGGAATAATGGCAGAGGTCTATCAAATCATGAATGGTGTGGAGAATATGAATAAGAAAGAGTTAATTACCTCTTTGCATAACACAAGAACCAGAATACCCCAATGAAATTAATAGGTAGCAGGTTTAAAGCAAACAAAGAAGAACTATTTCTTCACACAATGCACAGTCAACCTGGGGAAATCATCGCTAGGGGATGCTATGAAGGCAAAAAGTGTAACTGGGTTCAGAAAAGAATTAGATAATTAGAATTAGATCAGTCCATCATGGCTATTAACCAAGATAGCCAGGGATGCACTCATGTATGGATAGCTCAAACCTTGGATTGCCCAATTCTGGGACTGGGTGACAGGGGGGTGGATCACTTGATAATTGTGCTGTTCTGTTCATTCTCTCAGAAGCATCTGGCATTGCCACTATCAAGGCAGGATACTGAGACAGACTCACCATTGGTCTGACCCAGTATGCCCTCTCTTAGGTTTTTTTTGAGGTAACTGAAATAATGCACACAGTATTATATTAAATATAACTAACTTGCACATTAATAAAATAATGATTAATGAATACATTACATTCTAACACTGTAAACAGGAGCTTTACATTTGAAATTTAACACCTATGTTCTTATGTACCTACCTTTCATATTCAGGTAACTGCAGCCAGTGAAGAATAGTTATCACCCTTTCCTCAAATGGGACTGCACTGCATCAGAAAAAAAAAAGGAAAAAAAACCAATAGCAATTGTATTTCAAAGAACTGAAAATTATGTTCAGGTGAGTTATGAAACCTCTCTTCATTTCAGCAAAGCACTTGGCAACATTAAAGTTGGCCATCCTTTAAATATATCTAGATCCGTGGTAACCAACCAATCAATCGTAATCAGCACTGCCAGTCGATCTCAAGGCAGTGTCCCCAGCCCCCCCTCAATCCCTCCACCTGCACTGAGCATCCCATGTTGGCACTACAGCCTCCTGCCCCTCGCAAAATTAGAGCCAACACTGGCTTCCTGCAGAGGGGCAGGGGTGGGGGCGAGTACCAAGGCTCCACGCCAGAGCTGGCTTCTCAGGAAGTGCATGTGCACTGCTCCTCCCCTCCCCACAGCAGCACACGCACTTTCTTATCTTCCCTTCCTTTCCCCATGCTCTGGAAAGGTGTGTGGGGGGGGGGGGAGGTGGAGGGGGTTAAGATGGCAGTTGGAGGATCATACAAGGAGTGGTTGGATTTCTTAAAGGAGCTGCCCATGTGCTTCTTCCAGTGCTGCCTGCATATTCTGCCCAAGAGATACTCATCCCTGGAGACACCCCTCCCCCCGACCAGGTACCAGCTGAGCTGCTCCTGCTCCCTCTCCCCGGTTAGAGACCCTCCACAAGCACCCTGCTCCTGCCCCCTCCCTCCTGGCCAAACACTTAGCACCAACTTGCTCCTGCCCCCACCTCCCAGCCAGATTTTGCACCCCCATTCCTAACTCACTTACTGGCAGCTCTGTCCTGCACACTGAACCACTCATTTTTGGCCCCACCCCAGAGCCTAGGTGGGCCCACAAAATCCACTAACCCTGAAAGAGTTAATCTGGCCTGAGGCCTTGACCCTCTGTCCTACATAACCCCCCCCCCTCCGATGGGGCTGGAGTGCCAGAGGAGTGAGGTGTCTCAGCTGGGATTACATCAGGGAGGGCTGGGGGTTTTGGAAGGATTTGTTCTTTGCATCTAATTTGTGCAGTCCTCGACTGATTTTTCTGTGGGTCAGTGGCCCCTCCCATAAATAAAGGCAATGTTGAAACCTTTTGTGTTGGACATAATATTTTATTTAAAAATGAAGCCTGACCAACAAGCCCCCAATTGGGGCCAAGTCCCCATCTAGCCGCAACATCATAACATGCCTGAACCCTCCCTACATACACCCATCCTCCTTACCCTGAGCCCCTCATACAGCCTAACCCAAACTCCTATACCCCAATATCCAAAAGTCTGTGACTTGCTCTTCACCCCAACCCTCTACCTGACCCCAACACTCTCCAGCCTGGAGCCCCCTCCTGGAGGCAACATCCCCTTCTCCACCTCCTCCTGCATCCAAATTCCCTCCCATAGCTTGTACCTGTCACACCCTCCCACACCCAAATCCCTCATTCCCACCCCAGAGCTCTCACCGCCTGTCTCAATCCAATGAGGGTTGGGGACAGCAAATGATGGAGAGGAGGGAAATGGAGAGGGTGGGCCCTCAAAGAAGGGGTGGGGTCTCAGGAAAAGGATGGGGTAGATCTAGGCTTGCCCTGACATTTACAAAGTGATCTTGGGTGTAAAAAAGTTGGAGACCATTGCTCTAGATCCATTTTTGGAGTTCTACAATGATGGCAATTTTTACAGCTACAAGGCTAACGGTCTGCTCAACAGCACACTGAAGTCAATAGGAGCCTCTAATTTCCATGGGCTTTGGATAAGGCCCTAAAGGCACTTTTGCACAGCAGGACTAAAGCCAAATAAGCTACACAATTGACGTAGCTCAAGTTAAGTCAAAATAGCTTATTTCTGCATTTGGCACCATCTACACAGCAGGAAGTCCAAGTTAGAGCACTCTTCCTCCGACTTCCCTTACCCCTCATAAAATGGGGGTTTCAGGAGTGGTGTAAGAAGTCCTCCAGCTTGACATTATTTCAACATAATGTTGAAATAACTACCTGCTGTGTAGATTCGGACTATGTTATTTCAGAGTAACGACAGTTATTCTGAAATAACACTGCTGTGTAGACATAGCCTAAATCTTGCTTGCCTTCCTCAAAGCAGTCCTACTGATTTCAACAAGCATGTAAAGTGAGGAGGATGTGTCTCATATACTGTATTTTTAAAACCAGCTTGCTGTGTAGATATACCCTAAGGTGGTATCGGTGATGATAGCTACAGCCTGAACAACACAATGGAATTCCAACTGATCCTGCACAACTAGCTGGAGAATAGTATCAGCGGGGTAGCCGTGTTAGTCTGAATATGCAAAAACGGCGAGGAGTCCTATGGCCCCTTATAGACGAAGCAAAGTGTTGGAGCATAAGCTTTCGTGGGCAAAGACCCACTTCGTCAGATGCACGTAGTGGAAATTTCCAGAGGCAGGTATAAATATGCAGGCCAGAATCAGGCTGGAGATGACGAGGTGGATCCAATCAGGGAGGATGAGGCCCACTTCTAGTAGCTGATCTGGAGGTGTGAATACCAACAGAGGAGAAGCTGTTTTGGGGTTAGCTAGCCATTCAGGGTATGTCTACACTACCCCGCTAGTTCGAACTAGCGGGGTAATGTATGCATACCGCACTTGCTAATGAAGCCCGGGATTTGAATTTCCCGGGCTTCATTAGCATAAGCGGGGAGCCGCCATTTTTAAATCCCCGCTGCTTCGAACCCCGTGTAGCGCGGCTACACGGGGCTCGAACTAGGTAGTTCGGACTAGGGTCCTATTCCGAACTACCGTTACTCCTCGTGAAACGAGGTGTACCGGTAGTTCGGAATAGGCACCCTAGTCCGAACTACCTAGTTCGAGCCCCGTGTAGCCGCGCTACACGGGGTTCGAAGCAGCGGGGATTTAAAAATGGCGGCTCCCCGCTTATGCTAATGAAGCCCGGGAAATTCAAATCCCGGGCTTCATTAGCAAGTGCGGTATGCATACATTACCCCGCTAGTTCGAACTAGCGGGGTAGTGTAGACATACCCTCAGAGTCTACAAAAGCAGCTTCTTTTCTCTTGGTATTCACACCTCCAGATCAGCTACTAGAAGTGGGCCTCATCCTCCCTGATTGGATCCACCTTGTCATCTCCAGCCTGATTCTGGCCTGCATATTTATACCTGCCTCTGGAAATTTCCACTACATGCATCTGACGAAGTGGGTCTTTGCCCACGAAAGCTTATGCTCCAACACTTTGGTTAGTTTATAAGGTGCCACAGGACTCCTTGTAGCTGGAGAATAGTATAGACCATCACATAGGCAAGCAACAGTCAGAATCTATGTGACAAGAAAAAAAATAGGATCAGAGAAGATTGAGGACCTCAAGAAAGATTTTGATATTATTAATGAGGATCCTCAAATGCACATAATTTTTCCACTACAGAGAAATGCTTATTCATAGTTAAGAATAGAAGCTGACCATGAAAGCTACTACCTTACTGTGAAATACCCTGAGAATTCACAATAAGGTCAGTTTGACAATTTCTCATAGCTATCTAATTGCACAGAATTTTTCAAGTACATAGACAATATCATGTAAGGATTTTCCCACTTCATGTAAGAGAAGAGCTCAGATTGAATGATTAACCTTAGAATCTAAGTATTTGTGAAATATATGCACCAAGTGTAAAGAGAAGACACCAAAACATTCCCAGATTTGGATGGGAAATCTTTTGCATACCTCTGTTATAAACATACTTTTCTATCACATGTGATAGCATAATAGGTTTCTCAGACAGTAACAACATGCATAATGAAAAATGCAGGCTGTGGCTAGTGGAATTTTGTTTTTTCACAATATGCAATACTATATTAATAAGCAGGAATATGTTTACGTTCTGTCTGCCATTTATCGTTTTGTGAAAGCTGATCCAAACTAGGAAAGAATGCAGAGCAAAGCCAAGATAACGTTTTCTCTCTCTCTCTATCTGGGAAGTCAACAGTCCAGACTGCCAAACATTTTTGAACCAGCTGCAAAATCTTTTTATTTACTTATCTTTATGGTTATTTTTTGGTATTATTTTCTCTGGAGTCTGGATCCTCACTAAGCCTTGATCATGACATTTGAACATTGACAAAAATAGATTACCTCTGCCACAATTTATTACTCTACCAAACAAACACATACACACAAGTAAAATATATGTTTTACATACTCATTATATGCCTTATAGAAGTCTGGAAAAGTTCCATTAATTCTTACATCTGATCCAGGCCAGAAGAATGTACCAGTTTTTAGACCTTGATACACAGCTGTCAGCCAGATCTGTGGGATTACAATAAGCATCATTATTTAATGTTTGTTGTAAATTCTCAGATCCTGGAATCCTGTTTTAGGGAAATGTCCATCTTTTCATTTTAAAAAACAATTCTAGCATTCACAGTAACAGAAAAAAGTTGAAAGGATAAATTGAGCATAATTTTAAAGTTCAACTCCTCCACCCCAAGGCAAGTAACACGAACTGAAAACACACTTTCACCTCACACCTCACAATTTTCAAGCCAAGATCATGATATTTGAATGTTTAGTTGGCAAAATATGGCAAGTTAGGGGAAAAGAGGAAGCTAAAACTAATTTGGGAGTGGATGATACATCTAGACCTAGTGAAGGGAAGATAGGAAGGTGAGTGATACAGGCTGGAGAAGAGGAAGAAATGGCAAGAAATGGAAGATGGAGAAAGAAGAGTGAGAGAGACATATGAGCTAGAGAAATGGAGAAAAGAAAAGGCAAGAACACACACAGGCATCTAGTTTTATTTCTTTCTAATGCATGGTTTCTCAGACCAAAAAAAAAGAAGAAGAAAGGGTGGGAATCTCTAGGTAATTTCAGATGGAGAGTATAGAGAGCTAGATGACTTTTTAAGCTCTGGGGGTCCATGGAGTTGGGACTGTACCAAGTGAATCTTCAAGGACCTTGGACTGGAACTCATTCTACAGAATTATACTTTGTTTGGGGAAGTCACCTGTGTGGGGGGGGGAACGGGAGACTGATAGTGAACAACAAAAATGTTCTAAACAGGGAAAATGGCCATAAAAATCATAAACAAGATGATTAGCAAAACCCTGCCAGCTATTTTTTTCCCTAATGGCAGATTATGTTTAAACTATTTCAAAATCCATTTTACAGTTGCAACAATATAATCACGTAGTTATACTGAATGATGCTTCTTGGCTGCCTTAGAAATAACCATAATTACTCTCTTGTGTCTCATAACAATATATTAGTTCTTAATACTTACAGGCTGTCCTTGGTACCACTGTGGATTAAACTTCTCTGCATTTCTAAGCGTGAAGGAAGCATTTCTATGGGGGTCATAGATCTTGTTATCAATTATGCCATGGGATTCTGGATACAGCCCCTACAATTAAGATTGTGCCATTTTATAAAAAAAAGAAAGATTTATATTAAAAAGATTGTATGTACAAATCACTGTAAGTGCTACAAGTCGTAGAATTATCTAACCGTGTCACATTTCACTGCTACAAAAATGAAATACAGTTTGATACATTTCAAAGGTAACAGTGTTTTTCAGACTTTGTGTAAATGGATATAACTCCGTTGACTTTGGCTGAATTTGGCTTGACCTCTTCAGGCTGAATTGACCTTCTTCTTAGGCTACGTCTACACTGCAGGCTTCTTGTGCAAGAAGCTTTTTGTGGAAGAGATCTTCCGCAAAAACGTCTTGTGCAAGAGTGCATCCATACTGCAAAAGCGCATCAGAAAAATGATGCACTTTTGCGCAAGAAAACATCCAGACTGCATGGAAGCTCTCCCTCAAGACAGCTTTGATTGCCATTAACAGAATGGCCACCAGGGCACCTGTGCTTCTTTCGATAGGTTTTTTTTGTGCAAAAACAGCCTGTTTCCCATCCACACACACCTTTTTGCGCAAGAGCTCTTATGCAAAAAGCAGTTATTCCTCATAGAAAGAGGAATGCCTATACTGCAAAAACTCCTCTGTTCTGTCGATTCACAGAACTTGCACAATTTTCTTGCGCAAAAACATGCTTGAGGTGTGGACGCTCCATGAGTTTTTGTGCAAAAAAGGGTGTTTTTGCACAAAAACTCTGGAGTGTAGACATAGCCTTATATACCCTTTTAGAGGCATTTGTCATAACCTTAGCCTCTTTGACATCTTAAGGGTAGCACAGCTGGTTTGTCACTTTATGGGATGGCCTTCATAAAGCATTTAAGTGGGAACACACCTGTGACTGCCTCCATAAGATAATATCAAGTAGCTCATCGATGGGGAGTAGAGAGATGCCAGGAGTAGGGAGGAGCCTAGGGTGATCTTGTGACAAGGCCAGGAGCTGGAAGGGTGATTAGCATGGCAGCTATGTGAGAGGTCAGGCTGGAGATACCAGCTGTGTGCCTGGCTTACCTATTTTGATTGATGTTGAACTGTGTTTGTGATTGAATAAATACATGCTTCTGAAAAGGGAATAGTGACAATGGAGAAGCTTTATTTTCTCTCTCTCCCTCTCCCTCTCCCTAGGTTTCATAAGAGTGTGATGGGGGGGAAGGAGCAAAGAACTTTTTAAAACCTAGGTTGAGATTCAGAGACTGTTCACATAACTGCACCCACCACCACACCATGCAAAAGACAACAGCACTAATGAGTTGGAGCAGAAGGCTGTGATATAGGGTCTTAATTTGAGTTTCTAAACCCTTTGCACCATAAAGCGCAAGGGAGTCTGCTGATATACCACAGAAGGCAGTAAGATACAAGCCAGTTTTGGAAGCTTTTTTAAAAAATTTGTTTACTTTCTTTTGTATATATTTAAGATGGGAGAACCTTAAAATATCAGAAGTAAGTGACACTTCTGTCCTTGGACTGCCTCTGAACCAGATGTGGATCCCAGCCAGCCAACTGTCTTCAAAGCTCATGAGATTTTCAGATTTCGGGTTCGATTTCAGATCACATCTAGGCCTACTTAATGCCACATTTTACGTTCTAAAAAAGAGGCACATATCTCCTCAAAGACAAGGAATGAAAAAAAACTAGTTTGATTCTAGTCTGGCCAAAATTGATTCAGCAGATTATGCCAGATTAATACCAATGCACAAAGTGAAGAAGCATGCCAATTTATAATGCCACAGAAATGCTTGCAACCAATATAGTTTTTATTAATGATCTGGATCAAGATAATCTGACCAAGCATTAGTAGTCTTTACATAATAGTTTTCATGCTTAAAATCTGTCTTAATGTATGATGAGAAAGAATAAAAATGTGAAAAACATTTTCATACTTCTGTGGGAAATCTTAACTATTGCTCTTGTTGGGTTTAATATTCAACAAATCCCATTTCCCCTGAAATTGGTTAAATTCTGAACAATGCCTCTTCTAGAGAGAAAAACACATAAGTTCTTACTGTGACAATGCTGTAATGATTGGGGAAGGTTTTTGTTGGATACACTGGTCTCATGTTGGCAGTGTATGTTCCACATTCTTCTGCAGGAAGAAAAACAAAGTTATAAAGGGGAAAAAATTCAGAAGACTCAACTAAGTACACATTCAGGTTTAAAAATGGCTCTGCTAGAGATTTTGCACTCTGGAGTGTTCGCATTTCATTTACTAGCTAGTAGTGGAAATGCATCTAGATACTCCTTACAGCACTAACCTTCACCGTTAAAGTCAGTGATCACAGAGTCAGGCTTTTAAAACAGTAGCTGGTGCAGACATGTATAGGAATGACTAAAGAAGTTGTGCTGTTCCAATTGGAACACAGACCTAGCTGCTGGTGAGAGTGCTATATGCCAGAAGGACTAGTAATGATTTCAGTCTGAGAGTTCCCAAAGCAAAGTAGCTTTTCACTGAGAGCTATAAATGATTTCTTGTGTCAACTCTCTAAACAATCATCTGACAAACTGCTATTTACTTTGCTTTCAGTTTATATATAATGTTCCATAAAAAGGAATGTTTATCATGCTCTCTAGGCATAACCTCATGTTCTTGACACAGAAATACAGCTCTTAAAAAAAAATATCACTGACAATATATATTAAAATGAAAAATCTAATTTGACATTTTGGGTCCAAATGAATAGATTCCTAAAACAAGGTGCTTAAATCTATACTCAAGCACCTTCTTTTCTTTGGAAAAATTTAACACTCACTAAAATATAAAAATACCACACAAAGACCAAAAGCTTGTATAAAGGGTATTAGGGGGGCTGTACCCTGCTTGCTATGCTCACCAATCCCCCTCTGGCTGGCCGCTTTTGTGGCCAGAGAGCCTGATGATGTTGTTGCACAGCAGAAAAAGAGAGAGATAACTAAGCCTAAGTTAATGATTCATCAGATTGATTTGCTGTTCCATAATCTATGCATACACTTCAGATGATTCTCTCATACACATTCAATATATTAGGGTATGTCTACACTACAGCGTTATTTCAAACTATCTTATTTCAACATAGTTATTTCGAAATAACGCACCTACACACAAAATGCATTTTGAAATAGCGTTTTGCTATTTCGAAATAATGCGTCCACACTGAGCAGACTGCGAATCACATTTAAGACTGGCAAGAACCAGTTCCAGCAGGGCATCAGGTCAGGACTTAGCCTCAGGCAGCAGCCACACAAGGTAACTGAGGTCTGTACTTTAAAGCCGCCCCGCCCCCCCAAAGAAAGCCAGTTCTCAGGTTTCTCTCCTTGGTGGTCTACCTCGATGAGGGACAGCAAAGCATTTTGTCTCTGTGTGCTCTGGTTGCCCTCATTCGGGATATCACAGCACTCTGCAACATGGAGCCAGAGCTGCACTGTGGGGCTTCTCTTGGACATGTTGCTGCAAGCCTGGCTGTACTTGCTGCAGGCTGCCATCCAGGAGGTCCCTTCTGGCTACTGACAGCCCCCCCCGATGTCCTGCGGGAGAGCTTCCACCCTGAGAAGCACTAACAGTCTCCCTGGTCTGCCCCACTGGGGGCTTGTGCCTCATTCCTCCCTCATGTCCTTCCATTCACCCCCTGCAGCCCGCCTTCCTGATGTCAAATAAAATACACGCTTTTTCATAAACACAAACTGTCTTTATTTAACAAAACTGGGGAGGGGGAGAATGAAAATCTGGTGAGACTGGGGAAAGGAGGCGGGAGAGAGGAGGACAGATGGTGGGAGAGGGGAGGGGGAAACCTGGAAGGAGGGAGCTGGAAGGGGGAAGCAAGAGGAAGGGGAAGCTCAGGATTCAGGGGTGGGGAGGGTCTCATCGGGCCAACTGTCTCCTAGCGCCGCAGATGTGGGGGGCCCTAGCACTCCTGGAGAGATGTGGGGGGGAGGAGTGGGAGGAGGAGCAGTAGCTGGGGAGACAGCACGTTCTGCACCAGGATCTGCAGGTGCTGGCAGATGGCCCGGCCCTGGGCAATCTGCTCCCGCCGGAGCTCCAGGCCTTCTTGCATCCAATTCTGGAGGATGTGGTGCAAGGTTTGCAGTGCCCCCAGGTGCTGCTGTTGCTACCCCTGCACTGCACAGGTGGTCCTCGGGTGCGGAAGCATGTCCCAGGCGGGATGGCGTGCCCTGAACACGCAGCTGTGGAGAAACAAGAGAAGTGGTCTTGTTATCTCTGGGGACACAGGGGGTGAAGCCCAGCTTCCCTCTGCAAGGTGAAGATGACCGTTCCCTGCACCATCAGAGCCGATGTGCTTGCACACAGGCCATGTTTGGAATGTCCTGCTATCCCCGGGAGTGGGAGCTGCCCCGAGACCACATCCATTCCCCTGTGCTGTGTATATTGTGGGTGAGG
This sequence comes from Pelodiscus sinensis, assembly GCF_049634645.1. Lineage (NCBI taxonomy): Eukaryota > Metazoa > Chordata > Testudines > Trionychidae > Pelodiscus > Pelodiscus sinensis. Next base: position 93,831,162 of record NC_134713.1, on the reverse strand, counting down.
TGGTGGGGGGGGGGCGGAAAATGTCCTCTGCCTCTACGTAGAAGAGGGAGGGCATCCTGCTGTGTCCCACCCCGGGGTCAGGAGCATGTCATGTCTCTTCACACATGCATGTGGCTAATAGGCTAAAGCCCCGGTGTGGCAGCCAGCCAGGGCCACGTGCCCAGGGGTGGCATGGCACATGCTCGCATGTGAACAGGCTGCTGCGTGATCCGTGGCAAGGTCCATGAGCGCAGTCTCTGGTCTCCCTCCCTGTCCCCCAATACAGGGACAGTGAAGGCACTCACATGTTGTTGTCTCCCTGGATGACACTGGTGATGGTCTGCTGGGATGGCTCAGGGGTCCTGGCTGTGTGGCATGCTCCCTCTGGGCTCCTGCAGCTCCTGGCGCTCCTCCTCCATGCCCTGGTCAGGGCCCTCTGCTCCAGGATTGATGACTCCTGGGGTGGCACAGACCGCCCCACCAAACAGGATGTGGTCGAGGGCATCAAAACAGGGGCAGATGTCTGCCCCTCTTTAGGAGCTGCCCCCTGTGGCCCTGGCATAGGCCTGCCGCAGCTCCTTAATTTTCATGCGCACCTGCTCCTGGGTGCGCATGTGGCCTTTGGTGGCCAGGCTGGCAGCCATCCGTCTGTAGACGGCCGCGTTCCTCCATCTAGTGCGGCGATCATGGACATTGGAGGCCTCCCCCCAAACCTCAATCAGGTCCATGATCAGGTCCAGGAAGTCGCCCACCTTCGCCAGCCCCGGCAAGCTCCTGGTAGCTGGAGGACTGGGCCCGGAGAGCAGTGGAGGGCTGGCTGGCACTGGCTGCCTGGCTCATGGTGGGGCCACTGGATCAGGGGCAGCGACTGCTGGCTCTGTGCTGGCAGGCCTGGAGTTGGCACAGGCACTGTGGCCAGACTCTACCCCTTTAAGGGCACCGCAGCTGGGGGAGAGGAGAAGTAGTTTTCCTGGTTGTGCCCAGAGTAGCAATAATAAGCATCTACACAGCACTTATTTCGAATTAGCTAATTCAAATTTGGTGTTATTCCTCATAGAATGAGGTTTACCAAATTCGAAATAAGTGCTCCACCATTTCGATTTAATTTTGAAATAGCAATTTGGCTGTGTAGACACTAAGAAAGTTATTTCGAAATAAGGGCTGTTATTTCGAAATAACTTTGTTGCGTAGACATACCCTATAGATGTGGAGAGAGGGGGCAGCCTCTCCTACATTGTATCCTATGTCCACAGAACAGAGAGGGGGCACAACAGGACTTGGGATGAAAGGAGTTTGCTGGGTGCTTTTGGGAGTGAAGCAGTGCCAGGGCAGGAGTGAGCCTGCCTTAACCACACTGCATCACCACCCAGGAGCTACGTGCGGTAAACAGTGCCCAGTTGGAGCCCACAACCTGAAACCCTACCTTAGTCATGAACCCTTCCTGCACCCAAAGTCCTGGCTATAGCCCGAGACCCGTGCATCCAAACACCTTCCCAGAATCTACAACTAGAACCCCCTCTTACACCTCAACTGCCTGCCTCAAGCTCAGCTCAGAGCCCCTCTGGCACTCCAAATCCCTTAATTCAGGACCAGAGCCAGCACCCCAACTTGCTGCCCAGGTCTCCACCAGGAGGTATAGATTATGGTGGGGGGAAAAAAAAAAAAATCTCTATTTATTGGTTTTCTTAGATTCAGACTAACACGGCTACCTCTCTGATACATGGTTTTCTTAGATAATTTGTTTGATGAATGTTGATGGATTTTGATTTTTCCCCCCATCATTCATTTAATCAGTATTATAGAATCACTAGAACTGGAAGGGACCTCAAGAAATCAGGCCCAGTCCTCTGCCCTAACGGCAGGACCAAGCACCATCTTGGCCTTGCTGCAGCTTAAGCCCATTGCTTCTTCTCCTATCCTCAGCGGCCAAAGAGAACAATTCCCCCCCCCCCCCCCCCGCCCCTTCCCTGTGTCACTCTTTCAGATACCTGAAAACCACTATCATGTCGCCTCTCGGTCTTCTCTTTTCCAAACTAAACAAGCTCAGTTTCTTCAGCCTTCCCTCATAGCTCATGTTCTCTAGATAGTTAATCATTTCTGTTGCTCTTCTCTTCGTTTCTCCACATCTTTCTTGAAATGTGATGCCCAGAACTGAACACAATACTCCAATTGAGGCCTAATCAGCACAAGGTAAAGCAGAAGAATGACTTCTCCTGTCTTGCTCGCAATCAGGGTCGGCTCGAGCCATTCCTGCGCCCCAGGCAGGGGGCACACGACGCATGTGCAGCGCTGCCCCCGGGCACACGGCACATGCGTGGCCCCGCACTGCAGCTGTAAGGTGAGCAGCACGCTGGAATCGGGTGCACAGGTGCCTGATTGCAGCTCTAAGGGGCACCGCGCAGCCCCCAGCCAGCTCCCGATCTTGGGTGCATGGCGCCTGATGGCAGCTCTAAGAGGCACTGTGTGGCCGGGCGTACAGCGCCCCTTACAGCTGCCATCAGGCACCCCTCGTAGGTTGGCACCCCAGGCAGCTGCCCGGCTAGCCCCCGCCTTAATCCGGCCCTGCTTGCAATACTTCTCTTAATGCATCCCAGAATCATTATGTCAAGTGTCACACTGTTGACTCATTTAGCTTGTGGCTCACTGTGACCCCTAAATCCCTTTCCGCAGTACTATTTCCTAGACAGTCACTTCCCATTCTCTGTGTGAAACTGATTGTTCCTTCCTAAGTAGAGTACTTTGCATTTGTCCTTAGAAGCTTCATCCTGTTTACCTCAGACCGTTTCTCCAATTTGTCCCGATCATTTTGAATTATGACCTTATCTTCCAAAGCAGTTGCAACCCCTCCCAGCTTAGTATCACCTGCAAATTTAATAAGCGTACTCTGTGCCATCATCTAAATCGTTGATGAATATATTGAACAGAACTGGTCCCAAAACAGACTTCTGTGAAACCCCACTTGTTATGCCCTTCCAACATGATTGTCAAACATTAGTAACTACTCTCTGAGAATGGTTATCCACCCCATTATGCACCCACCCTCTAATAGCCCCATCTAAGTTGTATTTGCCTATTTATTGATAAAAGATCATGCAAGGCCATGTCATTATAAGTAAATGTGTCCTGCAAATGAAGTGTCTGACCATTTCCCATCAATTGTCAAGAAATTTATTCATTGTTTAGTATTCTGATACAGAAATAGAAACCGATATCTTTCATCGTTTCTCCCTATAAACTACTATATATTGGAGGGAATTTGTAAGTCTGTGTGTTCATCCATCTGTGAGTCTATTTATACAAGAACTCCTCCTAAACGGTAACAGCTAAAACCACCAAATCTGGTATACCGCTTTCTCTTATCATAACTTAAAGCAAGGTTGGAGCTTGGGATGTGTGTGGAATGTGATTGTTTCTCATTAAACAGAAAAGGAGAAGTGTAATAGCTGGGTCAATTATACTCATGAATGACCACAGGAGGGCAGCAACCATCCCAGCACAGGGATGAGCCTCTGTCCAGCAGCATGGCCCCCACTGCCCCAGGCCAGCCCCTGGAGAAGCTGATGACTGCCCCCAGCCCTCCTCTTGAGGCCCCACCCTCTGTCCTGGGAGTTCCACATTTCCCAATCCCCTGACCCGACTTCTGCACCCCCACCTCCTGCCCTGAACCCCTCCTCACACCAACCCTGACTCCCGCATCCGTCAACACTCCAAGCTTCCTGCCCTGAGCCCCCCACATCCCGAAGTCACTGCCCTGACTCCTGAAACCCTCCACGGCTCCAGCCTCCTGCCCTGAATGACCCAAGCAATGCTGCATAAGCCTTCTAGTAGATCATAAGTTACTGATTGTCCAACAGGGAATTTAGGTCCTCATCTTGCAAATATTTATCCACATGCTTAACTTTATGACAGGAGTAATCCTATGAAATTTGTTAGGCAGATACATAAGTATTCTCAGGATCCCAGATGATGATGAAATCCTATTTATGTCCCAGTGTAAGACTGATAGTTGGTTCATATGCTTGTGATTACACATTGATACAATTTTAGTTACAAAAAATTAGAAACAAAACATATGGGTTTTTCCATGTCCACATGCTACAGAAAACAAACATTGTTCGGGGGGGGGGGGGGGGGGAGAGAGAGAGAGAGAGAGAGAGAGAGAGAAGAGGGGACTCTAATCATCCCAATTTGAATAGTTAAATCTAAATTCTCAAATGGAATGAATAGGAATATTTATATCCATGGGCCCTAATCCTACAAATACAGATGCATGAATAGTTCCAACAGTACCACTGACCAGTGTGTAACTATTTGCCAAGTTAGATGCTATGTGGTGCTATTATTTTACTCAGTGTGCTATGGAAATATGTTGATTTACCATATTAAATGACAATACAGCACCTATCATTCCAGAATGTTTCATTACAAACCCTAGCCCAAAAATCAAAGGCCACTTAAATCAATGGGATTCTTTCCATTGACATCAATGGCTTTCACCAAGCTTCAAGCCTTTGACCAAATCATAGGGAAGGTGATGAATCATTCTGCTGTAACAGCAGTAGCTTAAGACACTCTTCCAGAATTCTTCCAAGGGCTCAGGTTTGTGCAGCAGGTTTGTGTAGGAGCTTCAAACTTTGAAACGGTCCATCATGCATTTCCTCTCTAATGCTGACCCAGGTCTGCTGCTCGGTGCAGAGGTGACACCAGTGTACCCCAAATTCATCCCTCTTTGTATAAGATAGTGCTACTGCTGGCTCCAAGCTAGCACAGGGCTTACACTCCTTATCTATACCGTGGCTGTGCCTTGTACAGGGTATGAAAGAGAGGCTAAGACTCCTCATGGCATATTCTATCCTTCTTGTGCCCCATGTATTGACTGCCAAAACTGGGTTATACTTCACATGCCAGCATGTACATACCATATATCATTTAACTTACAAATGAAATGCTGACACCAATAAGGTAAAAGAGGTCAATCAGGCTATGTCTGCATTGCAGCTTTATTTTGAAATAACAAAGTACGTGTTTATACAGCAAGCCCGTTATTTTGAAATAATTTTGAAATAACGGACTTCTTACTCTGACTTCTGTAACCCTCATTTCACAAGGAGTAAGGGAAATCAAATGGACAGTGTTTTTTCTTCAACTTCCTGCTATACAGACAGCGCCAAAAGCCAAATTAAGCTATTTCAACTTCAGCTATTCAATTAATAGAACTGAAGTTGCGTAGCTTAATTTGACTTTTGCCCACAGTGTAGCTGTTCCCTCACTATTTTACATAATAAGATGTAACTTCATCTGGTCACAGCATTTCCAACTAAATGAAATTTCAAAGCCAAAATGTCATCAGCTAAGTTTTCATTGGTACAGATTTTTAGATCCAGGACTCTCTCGTCCAAAGTTACCAAAGAAAAACTAAAAATCTTGTATTCTCTAGCATGGCCATTGGCCTGGGATGTGGGAGACCTACCTTCAAACCTGTTCTGTCTGGTTCAGAGTGATCGGGTCCAGAGTGATCTGGATGAAAAGGACTGTTCTGACTCAGGCAGGCTAATCTACATCTCAGGCCAGTACCCATGTTACCAGACTAGAGAATGTGAACATTTGTTTTTAATCAACAGGAGTTACTTTGAACTTAAAGCTCAGTTTTTAATCAAAAATGGACTTTTTAAAGATAAAAAGTCAATTAAAATGTTTGAAATATTTGATTTAGTTCCAGTCCAAAATGAAGAAAATTTAAAAACCTTGAAAGTTGCTGTGAAATGGAATTGTTACCCTCTAGTCAGCCCTAATTGTGATGGATTTGATAGTCAATGTTTTCACTGTTGTTTTCTAGGTAAATAGACTGTAGTCATTCCAGATTGTAATTTGGACAGCAAAGCAAAACTGACATTACTACTCAAGAAAGATTAAAGTACCAGGGAATTGTTATAAGTGGTCAAAAGTTTGGTTAGATGCCTTGTTTTATTATCTTTCTATAATTATAAAGGGATAAAAACAAGATTTTTTTTAAAGTAAACTACTAGAAGTTTATATTCTGTAATACATCACAAAACCAGAGGGAAAATGCAGTAAGACTATGGCCTGTTCTTGTCACTCGTTCACTTATGTAGAAGCTGTAGAAACCATTTCATATTTAGCTAGAAGCCATCTTGTATAACAAAAACCATTTCAGCTTTTCTCTCAAGCACATAGACCAGAGTGAACTTTCCGTCACCCCGTGAGAAGAGGCCTACAGGATGGGCTATTGGTATGTGTTAATTAGGCTGGTTAGGACAGGAGTTGCACTCCCTTGTACCTGTCCGCCATCTTGTTGATAAGGCTTTGTTTTTCCAAGTTTAATTGAGGATTTCTGTAATTGGATGCCCTGACGTCAGACTGTTTGGCTAAGGGTATAAAGATACTAGGATTGATTGCATTAGCCAGCCTTACTGGGCCCGGCTCTGCTGGGATCACGTTTGGCTCATGCTGTGCTTTATTAATTAATAAAGCTGTTTGTTAGCTGCCTAAACAGAGAGGAGCGGTTTTTTTTTGCTTCAACACTTAGCACAGTGAAACTCCTCTCTCAAATTTTATCATTTTCCTATTCTATTCACCAGTGCTTGTGTTTTATTAAATCACTTCTCATTTTATCTGCCCCATTTTCAAAATTGAAAGGTTTTCTATTGCTGCATTAATTTGTCACTTCCCAACCTAAATACAAGTCACTCCGCAGACTGAAACATAATTGAATGATATGGAATTAAACATCATGACCATTATTTTTCACAACAGTGAAAATTTAAACTGTAAACTCACTGCAAAATTACTACTTCTCAACTAAAGAAAGGGCTATTAAGCCCATTTCAATCTCTCACAAAGAGCCCAAAGGATACTAGCCCTGCCCCCATATCCCATTTGCTTTACAATTATCACCATCTTATAGGTGATAATTTGTAAAGTTATAAGAGGTTGGCAAAGGGTTGAAAATAGTTCTCCTAAGAAAATGGACAGCTTAAGTTTTCCTAATTACAAGTCTTGACAGAGAATCTACTCACGTAATTTGCTAATAACAGGAAGAAGTCCACCCCATGTATGCAAATACTCTGCTCTGAAGCCATCCAAAGAAAACAACAACACTGGGGGTTTTGTAAACCTGAGCAAACAGAGATAAGAATATTAAAGGAAAAACATCAGATTTAATATGTGCATGGAGGGGTTTTTTTAGGTGAAAAACAGCTATACAGTTGTTCATTAATTATCACAATTGCCAAAAAAATTTCAAAGCTTATTTGCTGAAAGATGCATTTTCAGTTGTCCAGAAACTAGAAAGACTTAAGTGCATGCTTAAGTCTAAGCATTCGACCTGTCCTGTTGAAGAAGTCTGTGGGATTATTCAGATGAGTAAAGTTTGGCACATGCTTGAGTATTTATAGGATCAGAGCATTATTCTACTCTGGATCACTGGAACTCACCCAATGCAACACAAAACAAAGAATTCAGAGTGATTTATAATATACACAAGTATGATAAGGAAACATAAATTATTGTTTAAGTATGTCTATATTAGGAAACATGTAGACATAGCCTCAAAATGCTAAAAGTACAGTTGCTATAGAGACCACAAAATGATTCTATTAGCTCAATGTGAGCACTGGGAAAGATCCACTTACACTCTTGTTTATTCCCAGGAATGGAAAAAACATGCAATTTTTATGTGTTAGCATTTGTGAGGGGGAAGCATTGACTGAACAGTAGCAGCATTTTGATTAGATGCAGAGGGAGCAAACAGCTCTCACAATGTTGTGTGCAATCAGCACCCACCACATTTCATGTGCCCGCCCTTTAAGTGTGTTTCACCTTTGTAATACCAGTATTATAGAATCAAAGGGTTGGAAAAGACCTCAGGAGGTCATCGAATCCAACCCCCTGCTAAAAGCAGGACTAACCCTGACTAAATCATCTCAGCCAAGGCTTTGTCAAGCTGGGACTTAAAAACCGCTGGGGATAGAGATTCCATTACCTTCTTAGGTTACCCATTCCAGGGCTTCACCACACTCCTAATGAAACAGCTTTTCCTAATATCCAACCTAGACCCTCCTCCCCCACTGCAACTTTAGACCATTGTTCCTTGTTCTTCATCTGTCACAACTGAGAACAGCTATTCTCCATCCTATTTTGAACCCCCCTTTAGGTAGTTGAAGGCTGCTATCAAATCCCCCCCCCCCTCACTCTTCTCTTCTGTAGACTAAATAAGCCCAAATCCCTCAGTCTCTCATAAGTCATGTGCTCCACCCCCCTAATAATTGCCCTCTGCTGGACTTTCTCCAATGCATCCTCATGCCTTCATAATGGGGGCCCCAGAATTGGATACAATAGTCCAGATGTGGCCTCACCAGTGTCAAAGGGGAATAATCACTTCCTTAGATCTGCAGGCAATGCTCCTACTAATGCAAACCAATATGCCATTAGCCTTCTTGGCTACAAGGGTACACCGTTCACTCATATCCAGCTTCTTATCCAGTATAATCTCCAGGTCCTTTTCTGCTGAACTGCTGCTTCACCAGTTGGTCCACAGCCTGTAGCAATGCTTGGGATTCTTCCATCCCAAGTGCAGGCCTGTGTACCTGAATCGCATCAGATTTATTTTGGTCCAATCCTCCAATTTGTCTAGGTCATTCTGGACCCTAGCCCTACTCTTCAGCATATCTAGCTCTCCTCCTATCTTAGTGGAAAAAGGAAAACACTACATAGACAAAAGCCAGGGAGATTTGGCAACCCTATGCACAGGCAGCTCTATAGAGGACATTCTATGCATATTTAATGAAGAAATTTGCATATTGTGGATATTTCGCATAGGATTGTAAAATTCCATTTATGGTTCATACACCTTCCACCGAGCAGTGGTGGTGTGTATGACATAAAACTGTCCCAAATCTAGCACCTATTGGGATATCATCTGGAATTGCTGAATTAGGTGGGTAGATTCTAGGGTGCATGGGTTGCTGGGTGCTGGAGTTTGTAAGGAAATTGAGTAGTTGCCTAAGCGCTGCTTAGGAGGCACTGACATAGGTAAGCAGTAGGAGTTCAATGAGTGCTGGCATTGTGTTATCTTGGAGGACAGCTATGTCTGGTTGATATCAGTACTATACCCCTTTACATTCTGGCCCTGCTAGTAGAAATGTTAGATGCTGCTGCCACCCCTTAATTTCCTCTCACTGCTGCTTACCCCTTCCCTGCTCAGCTCCCACAGTGAAAACGGCCACAGGAGAGTAATGTGAACCACCTGACTGCCTGTCTCCATGATTCATAGCAACCAAAAGAACTAGCTGCTGCTGCTGCAGTTCACAGGTAAGCCTAGGGACATTAAATCTAGTTTAATCAACTAATCATATAATTGATGGATTTTCCATCAACCAGTCAATTAGTCGATAAGCAGGGGAGCTGTAGCAGGGTTAGCTCCCAGCCCTGGGAGCTAACCCCTCTGCAGCTCTGCCTTTTAAATGTATTAAGAGCCAACAGGCTCTTAATACATTTAAAAGGCTGAAGTGCAGCAGAGGGCAGTACCTCCAGCACTGGCTCCTGCTCCCCCCTTGCTGCCTCTAAAAGAGGCAGCAAGTGGGGGGGAAGCGACTAACCAAGGAACTAATTGACTAACCAATAAGCTTTTGCTTATTGGATAGTTAACTAGCTGCTTACATCCCTAGGTCAGCTAGAGTAAGATTCAGGCAGGGATGAGAGGGCATGCAAAATTAATGACATTTGATAGCTCTGACTAATACTTGGATTGACTTTCCTATGCCTCTCTAGCTGGTTGAATGGAGTACAGTTATTTTTAGTTCATAAGCCTGGAATACCTTCCATAACAAAAAATTAGTTACCTTAGAAGGCCCAATGCTGCATTATTCTGATGTGGCAACAGTGAGCACCTAACAACATGCAGGACTGGAAATTTATGGGAGATTCTTATAAAATGTTTCTTGTACATTGAACTCTATATCAAGATAAAAAGACCTACTATTACTGAGACACTATAGATAATAACAGCCTGTCATTACTATTCAGACACTGCTGAAGGGAGAATTGGTTGGCTTGTTTGTAAACTGAGATCATTATCCTTAAAAATATTGTTAAAAATGTAAACTTCCAGGTAAAAATAAACTATCCTTACCCTGCTGGACACTGGGGCTCACTAATGTCCTCACATTGTTCTTCGACCCAACTTTTCTCTCCTAAAATAGGTATAATCACATTAAGAAATAGTGTACAGTTCTCATATTCAATAAAACTGATCTGTGAAATGATCATCAACATTTCGACATTTCAGGGGGGGGGGGGGAAGAGAAAGGGGAGGAGAATAGCAAAAATCTTTTCTTTCAGTTTTCACACCATTAGAAAGCCAGGCCATTTCTTAGGTGGCATCATCATTACTTCTAGTCACCTGAATACTAAAAACTTTGTGACCATTAGCAAAAAGTTGGCCAGAAATCAAACAAGGATAACAAGATGTGAAAAGAAGAAACAACTAGAGCATGCTCTACACAAGCTTTATACTGTTGTTATTCCTGTTAAGAGTAAGACTAAGGACTAAAAATGTTACAATTAACATTGTCTCCTAACTTTTCCTACTGTTCCTTTCAAACAAGGAGGGTGTGGTTGGGAAGATAAGGTGGAAATTTACCTTGGCACATTATATAATAATTGACACAACAATCTTTGTTTTCCACACAATCATCTGAGCAGGAACAATGATAGTCCTTCTGCCTCTTCTCTCCACACCGGAACTTATTGCAGGTCCATATATGAGCTACAATCAGAAATCAAATGTAAAAGCTTCCACTTTTAGTTCTTGTTTACATGCATAAGTAACATAAAAATTAAGCATTAAATTCTGCCTCCTGATCCACATGAAAAGATATGTTTTGAGGAGTTCACACATGCATAACAGCAGAATCTGACCTTTCAAGAAAGCAGTAACAGATATTTCTAATAACATCACATTTAGTTATACTGCCAAAGAGCTAGGAGGACAATAAAAGGCAGCCTTTTACCGATTTTCCGAAGTATGGCAATTTATATCATTTGTTAAGCAAGCAGGCTTAATTCAGCCTTGTTCTCATAGCAAGTCTAAGCAACATGGTGTTTAAACTGCCATTTTTTGAGAAGTAACGTTGGTTCAAACCAAGGGGTTTGATTCGAACTAACGCATCCCAGAGAGCACTTCCTGGTTCAAATCAGCTGGCGAGCAGAATAGTGTGTGGGCGAGATTATGCTAATGAAGTGCAGGATATTTAAATCCCCTCTTCATTAGCAATTTCGGTTGGCTACATTTGCATCCCTAGTTCTAACTAGGGAGCAAGCATAGATATAGCCTCACTGGGGATGCTAACTCATTAGATATTAGAAATACATGAGCTGTTTCCCTCCTTACCTGGCTGTATGCATGTTTCCTGGAAATCTAAGCAGCAGTTTCCAAGTTCAACACAATTTCTATCACAGCGGCAGCTTCCAAATGTCCTCTCGAAGCAACGGCCTTTGCAGGTTTTGACTGAAATATTGGACAGAGTCATTGCTTTCAGTAATCGCAGTATTAGGCACTTGGCAGCTAGTAGCAAAAAGTAGGGCAGAACGCAAACAATGGAACAACATGTAAATATTTGCTAAGGATAGAAAACTAGACCCTGTGCAAGATACAAATTTTGTATTAATTATGACTATTTCAGTTAGGGGTATGATTAAGTATTACATTTAGCATTCCTTCATGTCTTTTCTATTCTTTCTTTCAAACAAGCAGTGTGTTGCTTTTGGGATGCTGGTTGGGAATTGGAGGTGGAAATTTAGATGTTGATGGCTAAACATTAATACTGCACTAAATTGGTGAATGTGCCATAGAAGATCATTGTCGGGAGTGGCACAGCTATATTATACCACCTTTTAGCTACATGTATTATTCTAGTTTTCTAGTAAATTGGGATTACCTCAAATTAGGTATCACAGGGACTGGTTTACTAAATGTGTTATATGTTATGTGGTGGTGTGTGTGTAGCTGATTTATTTCCTGATAATTAAAATCACATATACTAAGCCCTCTTTCCCCACAAATGAAATTTAATGTTGATAAATGTAAAGTAATGCACACGGGAAAAAATAATCCCAACGATACATACAATATGATGGGGACTCATTTAGCTATAACTTCTCAAGAGAGATCGGTGTGTAGCAGCAATCAAAAAAGCAAACAGAATGTTAGGAATCATAAAAAAGGGGATAGAGAATAAAACAGAAAATATCTTATTGTCTCTATATAAAACCATGGTACTCCTACATCTTGAATACTGCATATAGATGTGGTCACCTCTTCTTAAAAAAAAAAAAAAAAAAAAAAAAAGATATATTGGCATTGGAAAAGGTTCAGAAGAGGGCAACAAAATGATTAGGAGTTTAGAACGGGTCCCTAGGAAGAGAGATTAAAAAGACTTTTTTTTTCTAAGCTGAAAAGTCTAAGAGACTAAGGGGAGATATAATAGAAATCCATAAAATTCTGACTGGTATGGAAAAAGTGAATAAGAAAAGTTATTTACTTATTCCTGCAATATAAGAATTAGGGGTCACCAAATGAAATTAATAGGCAGCAGGTTTAAAACAAACAAGAGGAAGTTTTTCTTCACTCAGTGCTCAGTCAATCTCTGGAACTTCTTGCCAGAGAATGTGGTGAAGGCTAGGACTTTAACAGGGTTCAAAAAAGAGCTAGATAGATTCTTGGAGGTTAGGTCCATCAATGGCTATTAGCCAGCATGGGTAGGAATGGTGTCCCTAGCCTCTGTTTCTCTGGAGGTGGGTGATAGGGGAGGCATCATGTCAGGATTACCTGTTGTATTCCCTCCCACTGGGGCATCTGGTATTGGCCACTGTCAGCAGACAGGGTACTGGGCTGAATGGACCACTAGTCTGACCCAGTATGGCCATTCTTATGTTCGTATCTACAAAGGTCTGACATAAGTATTTCACAGTTATTAAGAAAAAGGAAAACAGGAAAAGAATGGAAGTCAGCTACTGAATCAAGTGTCCACCTCAACTCTCTCTCACAGTTTAAATCAGTTAGGAACAAATTCTGTCGTCTCTGCAAAGCCAAAGGAAAATGGTGGAACAATACCAAACAGATTCCGGGGGGGGGGGATTTAACAGTAATTGTATTATCAGGGTAAATACTATTATGGGATTATTGGCTGAGCCTGCAAAGGCCTTATATTCAAAGGTATTTCTGTGTTCTGAGTCTGGACACAATTTTTTACAACTCACTCCCTGTTGGATTTCTTTCATGGAGCATTTATTCATTTCATTCGTGAAGTTGTTTCATCTGTTTCAGCGCCTAGATTACCTCCTACCAGTCCCTATCAAAGCCAAACCTTATAATGGAGGAAGGAGAAGGGAAAACACCAATACATTAGGAGAATTCCATAGAAAATCCCCACAGGAAAGTCCTCTGACTCACAGGCTGGCATTTGAAACTACTTCAGGTAAGGCAAGTCATAAAAAAATTCGTGATCAATTTTAAAAAAAGAAATCACATTAATTACCATCTCTTGAACAGCTAGGCTTCAGTCCAAATATACACCCTAGGATTATGGTTAGCACACAGGCAGAAAGTACCTGTAATATAGTAAAGAAAATAAAAAACAGAGTTAAGTGTAACTGTAGGATAGTTTTGAAACCTCTCTTTTAGGTAATGAAAATGTAGTTGCCCCTTCTATATGAAAGCATGTTAGCCTGCAGAAGCTAATAAATGTGAAAATTAGAGGACCAATTGCATAGCCATTACTCACACAAATAGTCTTTACTTGTGCAAGTAATTCTGCTGATTTCAATGAGACCATTCACATGAGTCAAGATGAGAGGACTGGCCCCTTCCTTCTTTTATCTTCCTAATAAAAATATTAGCACTGTCCTATGTCAAATCCTTACAATGTTTTTCCTTCCCCAAAATGAAAAGGTTGGCTTTTAATGTTTCTGTGACTGGTGCTAAGAATGGACCACAGTGACAATGGCACATCCAGGGCAGATTCCAAGAAATAGGGCAGATGCACTCCAAAAACTGGCGGTTTATTCTATAATTAGATTTCTATAAAATTCATCATACTAGTACAAAACATAGTTATCAAGAAGCTAAAATACAGTGCCCCTTAGGCATTCCACCCCTTAGTTCCCATCTGGAAATATTGGTATTTTATAATGAGAATTACTGAAAACACAGTTCACCACATGAGAGGTTCTACCAATCCCAAAAGGATCAGACACTTACCCCAGTCAATATGTTTTAAGATTTACCCAAATATCACAAATCCTTAATAACTAACTGAAACTGTATTAAGAAAAGACAAGAGTTACTGAAAGATCAAAGAATCATATACAGTACAAGAGATTGACAAGTCCTGAGTTGTGTCAGATAGTGAATTTGCTGGCTTCCACACAAGTCTTTCTGGAAACATTGCAGCAGGTCAGAATCCAAAGGCAGCTTATATGCAAAGTCCATTTGATTCTTTTTATGTGTTTCCCAGGGTATTCCAGATAACGTATTGGAATGCCTTAATCACAGGTTTTAACATTTCCTTGTTTAAAGTCAACAGATTAGAAATGCAAAATGAGATCCAGGTTTCTGGATGAAATTGGCTCTCATGTTTAAGCACAACCTGTGACTGGGGCTCCTTCTTTTTTGAGCACACAGTGCAGGAGAATGAACCAGTGGCAGTATGGCTGATCTAGTTAGGTCCTGTGATGCTGTTGCTGGTGTATATATGTGGGCAGAGTTGGCACTGAGGTTTGTTGCATGGATTGGTTCCTGAGTTAGAGTTATTATGGTGCAGTGTAGAGCTGCTGGTGAGAATACGCTTCAGGTTGGCGGGTTGTCTGTCCACAGGTTCATTCTCATGTACATCTACTAACGTAATATATGCCATCATGTGCCAACAATGCCCCACTGCTATATACAATCGGCCAAACTGGACAGTCCCTACGTAAAAGAATCAATGGACACAAATCAGATATTAGGAATGGCAACATACAAAAACCTGTAGGGGAACACTTCAATCTCCCTGGACACACAATTGCAGATCTAAAGGTAGCCATCCTGCAGCAAAAAAACTTCAGGACCAGACTTCAAAGAGAAACTGCTGAGCTACAGTTCATCTTCAAGTTTGACACAATCAACTCTGGATTAAACAAAGACTGTGAATGGCTAGCTAACTACAAAAGCAGCTTCTCCTCTCTTGGAATTCACACCTCCAGATCAGCTACTAGAAGTAGGCCTCATCCTCCCTGATTGGATCCACCTTGTCATCTCCAGCCTGATTCTGGCCTGCATATTTATACCTGCCTCTGGAAATTTCCCACTACTTGCATCTGATGAAGTGGGTCTTTGTCCACGAAAGCTTATGCTCCAACACTTCAGTTAGTCTATAAGGTGCCACAGGACTCCTCGCCGCTTTTGATATACATAGAGGAAGTGCCTACATTTCTTTATAATAGGAATAGATAAGCTGAATACATTACAGGTAATATTATGAATTTTTGGCTGTGCTTCTCATCTTTGATCTTCAGTCCCTGCTCTCAAACTCCTCTCTTTACATTTGATGCAAAGCCAATCACATTCCAGGCACATCCTATTGTGCTGGCACAACCAAACACTGACCTTGCTTTAAGTTATGAGAAGAGGAAGTTGCATACCAAATTTGATGGTCCTAGCTCTTACCATGTAGGAGGAGTTCTTGAACAAACGGACTTGCAGATGGACGGACACACACACACACACACACACACACTCTGTAAAATATATAGTAGATATGCTGAACAGTCCTGGGCCCAATATGACCCTTGGAGGACACCAATATTTACCTCCTCTCCATTCTGAAAACTGATCCTTAATTCTTACCCTTTGTTTCCTCTCCTTCAACCAATTTCTGATTCATGAAAGGACCTTCCCTCTTATCCCATGATAGCTTAGCTTGCGTAAGAGCCTTTGGTGAGGAACGTTATCAGAGGCTTTCTGAAAATCTGTGTACACTATATCCTTGTCCACATGCTTGTTGACCCCTCAAAGAATTCTAGTAGATTGGGGAGGCATGATTTCTCTTTACAAAAATTCAGAAATTGAAAAAAAAAAAAACCCTCTGAATTTCAATATCCAATCTATTAAGAAATTATATGTAAAAAAAATACATGGATGCTGTACAGTACATCAGGTTTACACAGCCACTGACTATTGACACTTCAACAATACCAGCTCATATTAATTTAAAAGAAACATTTAGAAAGAATCAATGACTGTGATACCCAAGCCATACCAAAAAAATCAAATGTAAATACAGTACTACCACTTTAGAGCTGGTAGTACTAATATTACGTTTTTTGAAAAACAATCTGAAGAAGTTTAAATAAAACCTAGACTAGGCACAAATGCCATATCACCAGTGATTTTGGCAGCTAACTGCCTTGTCTTCTACTCCAAATAAATATATATACACAACTCATCTTAACATGCATGACCCAGAATAGGATTCTGGTCATCAGAGTAAATGAATCCTTCCTTGTGGTCAGGAAGTCTAACTCAAATAGTAATGTTACTGTTGAATTGCACTGATTCATGTTCTGAGGTCCTCATGCATGCCACATTTAGGCAGCTTCACAGCACCCACAAACCACAAAACACATTACTAAAACATTACTGTTTAAGACAAGCCAGAAAATCACTGTTAATACACAGCATGGAAAAAAACAGGCCAGATCCTTATCTGGTGAGCTACGCTGATTTTTAACCAAGCACCTGCAAATTTGTATTCTCCTTGGATATTTATTTACTGAAATTTTTAAATTAGACATCTTTTTAAGTCACACTACCATAAAAAGTACTTTTTTCAGGCCTGTGATGTTGTATAACAATCAATTCTATTATAGAATCTTAAGACTATTGCATTTGCTTTCCTTAGCTTAAAAGTAAGGCTCGCTGAAGAGGCCTGGATGTCTCAGTAGCTTCATAATGGGACAATTCACCCACAAAATGACAGTTAACTCCAACACAGCAAAAGAAAATTGTTACCTCCTAATATTTAGCAACTTATGTGGCTCTGAATTAAGGGTACCTAGCACCCACTATAGTCAATAGGAGCCTTTCCATTGACTTCAGTGGGGTTTGGAGCAGGCCCCCATTTCTACAACATTTACAATTGCTATTCTGTGCACCTCATATCGCTGAGTTTTAGTCCCCACTGCATAGCCTAAGGAAAAGGTCTCATGATATCCACAAAACTGCCATCATTAGGGAGATCTGAGCAGAGGCGCCAAGGACTGAACAGGCAAGGCCTGAACAATGCTTTTATTCATCAAGATGCTACCTCCAGATAAGCATTAAGGCTCACTGCCAGGACACTACTGCTGCCCTATGCCTGATCTCTGGATAAACAGTGAACAGAGCTCACAGATTAGCACCTCTCATGAGCGCTCAACATGCCAAAAATATAAAGTTTTTATTTCATCATATGAATCTTGTCCAGAAGTAGAAGTTAAAAAACAAACCCCCAAACAAACAAAAAAAACTTAACATCTACAGAAATGTCCCTTGACCTTGTCATTCCCTGTAACTTTCAGATATCATTTAGCCAAAAAGTCAGACTGCATTTCTAGGATAAACAGTATTTAAGGAAAGTTGTCAAAACAAAAACAAAACAGAGGCAGCAAGAAAAGTAGGATGTTTTTAAAGAGGTCTTTGAGCGTGTTTGTCTTGGAACAAAACGATGTCCTCCTCTAAGGATGAATCTCTGTCTCCTCACTGCTTCCTTTATGTGGGAGGACATAGGAAAAAGCCTTGGCCTATAAACAATGATGGATGTTGTCAACGGATGGGTGGATAGTTGCAAAAGCTGTAATCCTGAAGACATTTGGAAATATCCTTATTTTGAATTTGATAGATAGTATAACCACACCCTGGCTAGGCATCAGTTTCTTAGGTCACTCACTATGGACCTGATCATGCTGAACTGACCTAAAAGCAACAGAAATGAGGACTAAGATAGGAATAACGTGAATATTGCAGATCTGATACCCTGGAATTCCCAGGAGCCTAGCCATACTAAACCAGAGTACCATTATCATGGGCCAAGTTGTGGGTGGTCATGCCTAATGGTGAAAGCTGGAGTCAGAAACCAGCAGTCAGAGCTGAATGTTGGAGCCAAAGTTGGAAAACAAGAAGAGCTGGAGAGTACTGGGGTGAGGCAGAAGCATGGCTAGGAACAAGGCAAAGAAGTGATTGCAGGTATAGGTGTAAATGTTGAATACCCACTAACCTGGGCTACTGCTGGGCTTAAGAACAGAACTGGTGGTGCCTTTGAGAGAGTCTGATAGATCATAGTGGTCAATTTAGGTCAGCTGGCTGGCTGTAGTTTCAGCGGCAAGTCCTGATTCCAGACAATGTCCTACCGGGTGAACTCCAGTGAAGTTTCTCACCATTGCTTGCTTCCTGCCAGCCACAATTCCTTCCCTTGTTTCCCTATTCATTCAGGCTATGTCTACACTACAAGCTTTTTGTGGCAGAGTGTATGCTAATGGTTAGCATGAGTCACAATGTCATGAGCATATTTTCTGCTGATGCTTTTTGCGCAAAAAGAAGCCGCCCAGCCGCTTCCGTTTTGCGCAAAATAAACCTTTTGCACAAGATCCTTATGCCTCTCTGGGCATACTTGATAGTTCTGTATTCTCCTTTGGCAACATCTTCAGCATACCCACCAAGTGTACTGAAGTTAGGTTAAAAAAAAGCCACCCAAGTCACAGAGATGTATAGGTAGGGGCAGTCCCATTACGTGTCGGAGTTTGGTAGTTCACTAGACACTAAGGCTATGTCTAAACTACGGGGCTTTATTGGAAGCCCTGTCTTCCTCCTCCCACCAAAAAAAACAACCAAACCACACACCACATACACCACACAGAAAAGCAGATGTGTTTCCTGGATGTGGCGGAGTTTTTCTGGGATACCTCTGGGAGTCTAGACATAGCCTCAGTCTTTAGATCAGGGTGAGCAATAATTGGCCTATGCGCCAGACAGGGTTAGCCCCTGACAAACTGTGTCTGGCTCACTGGCTGCTTATTACCTATCTCTTCTTTAGAAGAATGTATCAAAGTGATGTAAATGCAATATTTTATATGTATTTCAGGTTTCTAAATGTTTTTCACACTGTTGGCCCATATTAATTGTGTACTTATATCATCTTGGGGATGGAGAGAATGTGAGGTCAGAGGTCAGGTGTTAAAGTCAACACACTTTCTTTCTGACCACAAGAGAGCTCTTCCAATCTGAGGTGTGAGAGCTGTGCTTTTGGTGATGCTAATTACCCTAAAGCGATGCATTTGAGGTGGCTGGGTTACCCTGATGGCAATGTGCAAAAACATCTAGTACAGCCAGAAGCTTACATGTCCACAACCTCCTTTGAGCTGAAAGAGGGGGTTTATTTGAACAGATAACTAGCTATTAGTTCAGCATCACAAAGCAACATGGAGAAGGACTAGTCTTAAAATCTAAACTGACTATTTCCAAGACTAGTATTGGCATCTAAACTATTGATGTGAAGGTTTAACCAGTTAAGATTAAACTGGTGAGGCTAGAGCAGCTCCCCTGGATAGGGGTGCTCCAGTGCTGCCTCTGTCTATGGTGAGCCTGGGTGCCCTGGCCCACCACAGGCAGGGGCTGTTCTGATGTCCCGGCCAGTGCAGTCCCTGGCTGCGGCAGGTGAGCCGCAGGCAGGGGCTGCTCCAGCTCAGCTGGAGCAACCCCCATCCCCTTTAATTAGTTAGCCAGTTAAACAATGTGTTCCATTGGTTAACCAATTAAATAGGATTTTACACCACTAATCTAAACTAACCATTCCAAGACTTATTACGCGCTATTTCTACCCATAGTCATTTGGGAGGCAAGAATCCTTACAAGTAGCTGAAGTCATTGTCAGCCATTATAAACAAGCTTTACTATTTAGAGAATGACAATCTAGTTGTGGGAGCAAGCTCAAAGTTTTTTCCAGGTTTTTCAAACCTTCTTACTGTGACTTGCCCCTAGAAATTACCTATTGAGGTAAATAGGGGTTGTGGAATTAACTCTGATGGGGCTAGGATTTTTCTCCATATCTTTAAAGAGGCTTTCCTACCTATGTATTGTGAAGTAAGTTACCAGCTCAGTCCCAAGTTAGTGTAGTTAATATTCTGAGCATGTAAGCATTATTTTTATGATTACAAATCGATTGGGTGAACATTACAAAGTAATATTTTGAAAGCTTCAGAGGGGTAACCATGTTAGTCTGCAACTGAAAAAAACAAAAACAAATAATGAATAGTTCTGCAGCACCTTAGTGTTGAACACAAAATGCAGATGGTATCATGAGCTTTTGTGCACACAACCCTCTTCAGATGAATCGAGTAAGGGATCCAGGTCACAAATAAATAGAAAAAGAACTGATGGGAAAGGAAAGGGAAAGAGAAGGAAAAAAATATTGTCAATTAGAGTGTCTGTGCTAAATGAGGCTAATAGAGAGTGGGCTATAAGTACCTAGTGCTTAGCTTTTCTTGTCAACAGGAAGTGGAATGTAGCAGCCCACCCAGGTCAGCTTTGTTCAAACCTTGATTACAGGTGTCAAAGTTGTCAGTGAAACCAAGTTTTCTGCAGTTTCTCTCTCCAGTTGGTTTTTCAAATTGCTCTGCAATAGTATCATCACTTTTAGATCCATCAGTGAGTGTCTAGGCACATAATATTTGTGAACATTACTTCAAATAAAGCATGAAAAATTCAATGGGATTTCCAATCCCTTTTATTCACTCTGAACATTCAGATGAGCTGCCAGACAAAATTTCACAAATACTAATGTAAATACTGTATATATTTATCTTTTTCCGCTGGAAACTCATGTAGCAATCTTAGAAACTGCTGTTTTATTTGAATAACTCATTTAGGAAACAGAGGCAATAGCATTAGATGACCCGTCACACAGCATGAAAAGTAAACTCACTATGTGTAGCAAATATTTGAAATAACTGTAGCAGTGATTAGCTGTAGAAATGTGTTTTCATACACCAGTTGCCTAAATGACAGTGATAAAGCCTCCCATGTTTTGTCCACCCTAAAACCTCTATCATTATTACTGTCGGTGGAGCTCCACTGGTATTAGAAATAGTGGGAAATTTTAGAGGAAAAAATGGCTAATGTAGAGAAGACTGTTTTACCATAGAGCACTGTTGTACCACTTGAGTTATTGGCTAACCATATAAATTCTTTGAGAGAAGCAAAAATAGGTAAGGTAATATCTTTCTTGGACCAGCTTCTATTGATGGAAAGTATAAGCTTTTGAGATACAGAGCTCTTATTCAGGTCTAGGGAAAGAATCTGAGTGTCTGAGCTAACAAGTTGAGCAGAAGGGGAAAACACAAATTGGAGGAGATCATTTGAAATGAAGTGGGCAATTGGGGGTTAGAAGAAACAACCCTATATGCAAAAGGTGTGAAGTGAGCAATTAAGGGTGTGATGTGTTGTAAACAGACATGAAAATACTATTTAAATTCTCTGAGTAAGGCCATATCTACAATACCATCATTTGTGTCAGCAAAACTTGGGTCACTCAGGGGTATGAAAAAAATCCACTCATGTGAGGCACATATACTTTGCTCACCTATGTGGTAGTGTGTGCAGCACTATGACAGCAAGAAAGCTTCTCCCACAAACATAACACAGGGGATGCCCTGGGAACTTCTGAAATTTCCTGTTTGGTCAGCCTCATTTGCATATTTTCTGTGGATCCATTTTTGCCATGGGGTTTTTGTGCAAAAACAAACAGTGTGGACATTTCCTTTTTGCACAAAAAACCCTTGCAAAAGCAGTTGCAAGAACACTGACCCTGACTTTGTACTGTAAAAATCAGTGGTTCTTGCACAAATACTCCAACGCTCCTGCTCAGGGATAAGCCCTCTCGCACAAGTATTCTTGCGCAAGAGAGCCAGTGTAGACAGCCAAGTTAATTTCTTGTGCAAGAAAGCCCGATGGCTAAAATGGCCATCGGAGCTTTCTTGCGCAAGAGAGAGTCTACACTGGCATTGATGCTTTTCTCTGATTCAGAGAAGACAGATATCACGCATGTTGACCTGAGGGAAGTTTTGTAATTGATAGCACTGACGCAATCTGCCTCTGCTTGCTGATCCCCATAAATTATGATCCCAGGTTTGCTGCCCTGTTTGCTCTGGCTTGATGGGATTATCCCAGAGAAGAGCCATGCCATGTGAGAGGAGTGCGCCCATGCTACTTGTGCACATCCAGGCACCCTACCTCAACCTGGGAGGGGGGTGGGCAGGTTTGACATGGGAAGGGAGAGAAGTAGCTGGTAAATCCTCTTTCCCACATATTCTCAAAGCAGAAGCAAGAGACCCACTCCTCACGTGTAGCTTACCATGCCTGCCAACAGAGTTCTGCTGCGAGTTATACCTTACTTGTAAGTGCTCAATTTTAAATGCAAAATTCAACATTATAGCACAAAATACATGTGCTTTGTGCTATAAATTATTTCATTCACTGTAAAAAGAGTTAACCATCTGTTTTAAACGATCTATTTTCTGTGAAGTCTGCCCTTGTTATTTTTTCCCAGTGCAGCTGGAGACTTGTCTGTGGTATCTGCCCCTGCTCCAGCAATAAGGCTTTCACAGATTAGAAGGCAAAAAAGTACATGCACTGATGTGTTTAAAGACCTGATGCAATCTGCCCAAATCTGCACACAACTCAGTTCATGAGGGTGCACCCTGTTAGAGGTCATATACAGTTAGCAGGACAGGAAAGCATGCAGCGTACATGAGCTTAAGATGCAGGATGAGATGTTAAGGCTCATGGGTGAGCAAACAGACCTTATGTGGCATCTGGTAAGAGGTGCAGGGAAAGCAGCCCAGAGCACCCTGCACCCACTGATACACCACCTGTCCACCTCAAATTTCATATCCTCCTCACTCAGATGTCCTAGACTACAGGAGTGGGGGAGGAGAAGCCTTTCATTCGACTCCAGGACATGGCTTATGGAGCAGAGGCTGTCATTCCCACAGCTTTCATTGCTACACAAAGCAACTGTAATACACCATGTGGCTTTAGGCTCCCCCCACCCAGTGTGTCATCAGATCCTTACTATATCTAGGTTTCCTTTTCTATTCAGTGATGCGTGTGATATCAGAACAATAAGATCTTTATTCATTGTGCTAGGGGAGGGATGGTTTACAGGGCAATACAGATGCAGCAGGGAACAAGTATAGTAATGAGTAACACACAACTGTCACGCAAGTTTCTGGTCATTCATGAAACTGGATTTCAAAGCGCTCTGATGCACAGTATGCTACAATGTGCTCTTCTTATTGCTCTGGCATCTGGCTGCTCATGACTGGCCACTAAGTGACCTTCATCAGTCCACCACCCCGCCAGAAACTTTTCCTCTGTAATTTCACAGATATTATTCAGCACATAGCAAGCAGGAACAACAATGGGAATACAGCTTTCTTGAGGCCTAACAATCAGTAATCTGCAGTAGATCCCCTTTAAATGTCCCAAAGCACTTTCTATCACCATTCTGCACTTGCTCATCCTGTCATTGAACTGCTCCTTACTATTGTCCAACCTGCCGGTGTATGTCTTCATGAGTCATGGGAGCAAGAAGTAAACTGGATCTTCCAAGACAGCTTTTGGCATTTGTGTCAAAAATGGTAATTTTCCAGCCTAGGAACAAAGTTCCCTCCTTCAGCTTTCTGAAGAGACCATAGTTCCTAAATTTGTGCACATTGTGCACCTTTCCCAACCATCCTACACTGATGTCCATGAAATGGCCTTTGTGATCCACCAGTGGTTGCAGCACAACTGAGAAGAAGCCCTTGTGGTTTATGTACTCTTTGGCAAAGTGGTCTTGTGTCAAGATAGGGACATGTGTTCCATCTATTGCCCCACCACAGTTAGGGAACCCCACTGCGGCAAAGCCATCTGCTATGTCCTGCATATTTTCCAGAAGTCACGACCTATAACAATGTTTCTGTGCGATCAGGCATTAGCCACCTAACCCAGAATTCAAATGTGCAGCAGGAACTGTGGGATGGCTACCCTCAGGGCACTGCTGTGTATGGTAGCCATAGTAGCAGGGATGTACTCCACCTACAAAAGTGCACGAGGGCATGCACCTTCAACTGTATAAAATTGGATGTTAAATGTCAACATCAATAAATTTGATCTAATTTCATAGTGTAGACGTGCCCTGAGTGACTAACTTGTTCTCATTCATATATGAAGGCTGTGACAGACTAGGAAACTGAACCCAGACTAATGCCCATCCAATGAACCAATCAACTTACTGAATATAAACCAAGTGTTAGCTCTGATCAGTGTTACTTTAAATAACTTTTCAACTCTATCATCATTTGGTCTATAATCTGTATGTGGGACGATTTTATTTGAGCAAGTAAAGACTTAATAAATAAATATGCAGCAGAAACAGGATCATAACTCAGAGGAACAATTAGCTTTTTTAGATTTTCCCTGCTCTGAAGGAGAAAAGATTATTCCTTTTTTAAAACTTGTTCTCCAACACCAACTCCAGTCCCACCTCATACATCTAATCAAAGAGTACAAAAATTGTACACACGTGTGATTTTTATAAGTAGAGATAAAGAGAAGCTAAAACAAATGTTATAGGCTGTGTTACATTCAAAGCCACAATTGGAAAGTGAGATTACCAGAAAAACCAAGTAAAAAATGACTGTGTTCTTAAACTCCTAAAAGTTAAGATTTCCTTGCTTTAAAAGAGTGGGTAACATTGTATGTAGATATGTTGGGGGAATATAGTAAAAAAAAAAAAAAAAAAAAAAAGAATTTGAGGACCCACTCAGTTTCAAACTAGTCCTTTTTTTTTTTTTTACATTAAAAATTAACATCTTTAAAACTCAAATGTGAAATCATTGTTGAAGCAGAAAAGTTGTAAGTTGCAAAAACAAAAGGCAAAAAAGTATTACATGTCCTTGTTCCCACATACTGCTATTCAACTCACTTGCAAAATAAAAGATGATTTCAGGAAGATCAGTAATATTTTAAACTAAGATACACCCCCTCAGCAATAAGAGAACATAGTAGTTCAAAATTCAGCGTATCATGGGGGTTTAATGAATAGTCTGAAATAGCAACTTTAAATATCCCTTGGTACCCCGACATTCGCTATTTTAATCCTCTGGTTTGCCTACTTATTACTTTTCAGGGCATCCTTTAGAAGTTTTGTGGAGATCAACTGCATTACTATTATTATTATGCATTGTATTGAACTAGCGCCGGGAGGTCCCACCAGAAACCAAGGACCCATTGTCCCTGACACTGTACAGACACACAGTATAAGTGTCTGTCCTAAAAAACGTAGTTAAAAAACAGGAATGGAAACAGCTTCTCAGAGGGGAAGTGAAGATTCACAGGATTCGCTCAGACTTTAAAGCCAGAAGGGATAGTTATGATGATCTAGTTCAACATCCTACAAATTTCAGGCCACAGATCCTCACTCACTGCTGTAACAGACCCCTAACCTCTGGATGAGTTAATAAAGTCCTCAAATTATGGTTTAAAATCTTCAAGTTACAGAGAATTCACCACTAACACTAGTTTATGATTCATGCTGTAGAGCAGGGTTTCCCAACCTATGGGTCACCATTACGTTTCAAAAGGGTCACCAAGTGTCTCCCCAGGTGGCTGTTCCCCTCCCTCCCCCCCATTTTTGAAATGTCTTGGGTCAAGTCTTCCTGAATTGTCAAAATGGGTCCCCATCTGGAAAAGGCTGGGAACTGCTGCTGTAGAGGAAAGTGACAAAGCCACAGGGGAAAGATTCCTTCCTGAATCCAAATATAGTGATGAGCTGCTAGACCATGAACATGTGGACAAGACCCACAAGCCAGACATCTGGGAAAGAATTCTCTATGGTAACTCTGAGTTCTCCCCATCTAGTATCCAAAATTCAGAAGTTGGAGGTTTTTCTACTAGCAGTTACTGGTGGACCACCTATCATCATCAGTTCCATCATACCATCAGCTCTATAAACTTACCAAGCTCAGTGTTGAAGCCAGTTTGGCTTTTTGCCCCCCACACTGCACCCCTTGGAAGGCTTTTCCAGCACTTCACTCCTCTGTTGGTTAGAAACCTTCATCTAATTGTGCCTAAACTTGTTGATGATCAGTTTATAGCCATTTGTTCTTATGTCCATATTGGTATTTAACTTCAATAATTCCTCTCCCTACCTCGCATTTATCAGTCTGATGAATTTATATAGGTCTGTCTTATCTCCCCTCAGCCTTCTTTTGGTTAGGCTAACCAACCAAGTTCTGTATCTCTTCACATAAAGTAGGTTTTCCATTGCTTAGATCATGCAGGAGGCCATTGGCAGACATTGTATCACCCAGACTTTGGGTTGCTTTTGTTGAATCTTAATCAGAACCACTTCAGCACAACTGACAATTATAACACATGGGCATCATGTAAAGCCCACTGAAATCAATGGCAGTATTCTCAATGATTTCAGTGGGCTTTTGACTCAAACTTGTAACTACTCACAATAATGTTTTTTCTTATATCAAAACTATTAAGAACCAAGACACATTGTGTGGGTCAGTTTTAGGTGCAATATTGGAAAATCCATGAGTTTGGACTTTGCAACTCCAGAAAGAATGCTCACACAACAGCAAAGTCAGTGTTGCTTCCTCACAGAACTAGAAGAGAATCAAACCAAAGTTCTACCCAATCTCAGGTGCTCTGTGGAAGGCAAAGGACCTTTCTTTAGATCTATGCTTTCCTGTACCGTACTGCTACAGGAAGAGAGGGAATCCTAGTGGCTGGTTTTAGACCCCCTCAGAGTTTTATAGTTCATAACCAACCCCGTAAATCCAGAAACCAACAGGAAACTAGAAAATATCTTGGGGTAGGTCTATACTATGGGTTGAAGTCAATCTAAGCGACACACTTTGAGTTGCGTTATTAACCTCACAAATCGATATAACAATCTATTTATGATGGGGATCCACACTGCACTGGCCAATGGGACAAACTCTTCCATTAGCTCTCCTTACTCATCTCATTCTGGTACATCAATCACAGCAGTATCAATCTCAGCTGTACTGGAGAAAAGCTTTTGGAGAGCTGATGTCATGCTCCTAGGAAGACACCCTTAGTAAGCATGCCACTGCAGTCTGTCTGTATTAGTGTCAATCATCAAATGGTTTTAAGGTATTGGTTCATGCAGAGCATAGAGCAAGGATTTAATTTTGAGGTAACAATGGCAAGGTCTGCATCCTAAAAGAAAGGCTGCAGCTGCCTTTCAAGGCATAGGTGGCAAAAAAGCTGAGTTATTGCAGCAGTATGATTGTTGAACAACAGCTAGTGGTCTAGAATCACCACTAAGTTTCCAGCCCTGCTCACTAATGGTAGATGAATTTCCGCCATCAAAGAGGATGTTATCTCTGCCTTCGCTTCTGTCTGTTTCCCTCAAAGCACCATTACCACTTCCTCTTCTCAGGATTGAGCCTCAGCTAGTCACTGCTCATCCATGCACCAAGCTCAGCTAGCCACTGACTGAGATCATCTGAAATGAGAAGACACCCAGATACCCAAAGATGCGTGACAGGCTGGTGGTTAGGATATGCATGTGGGATGTAGCACCTGCTTTGAATCACATGCCTTAAAATGTAGCCAAGTTTTCACCACCAGCCCTTCCAGCAAGAACCAAACAATTTGGGGGCTGTACTGACCTTCCATAGCCAACCCCACAGTATGGCTTTGACCACCTTCCAACACCACACCTTCTCTCCCTCCTACCTCGTCTCACAGCCACACTGAAGACTTTTCATAGTGTGGCTGCCAGTAAGTTCTGCACCTGAAAAAACTGCCACAGATTTGGGTGAATTTAGCACGTAATAGTTAGACTCAAGTGATTATGCTCAGTTCACACTAAGGATGTGAAAGGTTAACAGGTAAGCATCACCCTTAATGAGTTATGCTTATCATTCCAGTTAACTGATAGAGGCAGGAGCAGCTCACTGCAAAACAGCCACTATCCACAGCCCCTGCCTGCAAGGGAGATGGGGAACTGCTCCAGCCTGCCCACCCCACACATCCCTCCTTTAATTGGTTAACCAGTTAAACATCATATTTAACCAGTTAACCAATTAAATGAAATTTTACATCCCTAGTTCATATGCCAGACAGGTGTAAATATGATCAATGTAAAACTAACAGCTAAAGATATTTAAAGGCAATTGGGAGGTGATACACAGTTTAAAAGGTAAGTAGTGTTTGTATATCAGTACTAATTATCAAACAGGATGCAAGTCTATATACATGTTTGAAAAGGTACCTCAAAGCCATAGGCATTACAATGCATCCTTAAAATTACTGCTTAGGAAATACAAGAAAAAGTAGTATTTTGTATTTCTATAGTGTCCTCCTCCCGAGATAACACAGCTTTTTTATACACGAATTATTTTAACCTCATATCTTCCTTGTGAGATGTGAAAGTTATTATTTTTATTGCACAGCTGGCAAAAAAGAGAACATGAGAGCGCAGCTATACTAGGAAACTAATCAGACCAACAATTACAGTCAGCAGCAATAGGTCCTCCCTGAATCAGGGCTGAAAATGGTTTCAAAGAAGACCATACATTTCTAATGACCATAACCTCAAGATTAATAGAAAGTAGTTTCTGGTACTTCACCTGTCTTTCTGAACCACTACAAATTTTCCAATCACATGGTCATCTATTTTCCTCTTCCCTGTTCCAGTGCCACTTACCCACAACAGGAAAAACCAACAGCAGAAACAGTGAAAATGAGTGCTAATCAATGCACAAAATAAATTATATAGAGGAAAAATAATTCCTTCTCTTCCCCCCCCCCCCCCCCCGTCTCTTTCAAATAGCATATTACTTATAAAAAAACCAGAAGATAAAATATTTTCAGACACAACTGTGTGACACTGAGCTGCTGAGACACGATGCCACTGTTTTCAGCACCACCATTCAGAGTGTTCTTGAAGAGCTGGCAGCTCTGTTTACAGAACAGGAAGACCCTCTCAGACAGCCACTGTCTAAAGGCCAATTTCCTGCGTGGTTACAGAGGCAAGGAAGAAGCCAGGCAAGGAGAAGGGTCAGAACTCCAGTTCAGGACTCCCGCTGCTGCTTTCCACCTAGCAGGCTCTCACGGGCGGACAGAGGGTGTGGTTTTCCATGGCGTTACAGCACCTGGCCGCTTTCGTGCCAAGGACTAATCCCGAGTTCAATTACCTTTGAGGCCTGGGTCAATCTACCTGCTCCGCCCTTGCTATCTCAGCCATGCACATTAAGGCGCCACCTCCCTATGTTTGTTAATATAATGTTATCGTGCGAGTCTAGCTCCCCACACGCCCTCTCGAGGAGATACCAGCGCGGAGCCGAAGCCCGAGGAGCAGAAGCTGCTCAGCAACAGTCCTGTTTATTCCCCGGCAGCATAGCAGCTCTCCCCAGCAGTGCACGTGTAACCGCTACACCTGGCTGTGCTGCTCCATGCGCAGGGGAGCACAGGAAGGCGCCCCCGGGAAGCTGCAGGTGAGCCGGGAACCGATGTCCCGCCTGTGGCTCTGCATGGCCGCTCTGCGGGGCAGCTGGAGCCGGAGGCGCCTGTCCCTGAGGGGGACCCGCTGCTGCCCTCGCTCGCCTCTTACCAGGGAGAGCACTTTGTAGGTGTTCGTATCCTTGCCGCCGCCTCTGGGCGCTGCTTTCTCCGGCTCCTGGGCCAGCTCCATGGCTGGGATCATGGGCACCGCCGCCTGCTGCTCCACGCCGTGGCTGCGCTTCCCGAGCAGGTTTCCATCTCCCTCCATCGTTCCCGCTGCGTTGCGGCCCGGCCGCTGCTATTAATAGGGCGACAGAGCCGCTCCGGCCCCGCCTCCCTCCCTCCCTCCCTCCCTCCAGGCCGGGAGCCAGCTCCCGCTGCTGCCTGGGCCCGGGGAGACGCCAGGGCGGCTCCTCTGCCTGGGGGCGTGTTGTGATCCGACAGCGCTTCTCCTCGCGTCTCTGGACGCTGCCCCCTTTCCTGCTCTCCTCTGCACAGACTCCCCCGCCGCGCCTGCAGGGGTGAGATAAGGAGGCTCCAAAGAGACGCGGGGAGAAGGCGGAGGGTGGCTGGAGGCTGTTACTCGGGAGAGCCAGGCAGGGTTTCTTTGCGGCAAGAGAAGCTCTCCCTCCTCCCCACCCCGAGCCCTTCCGGCTTCCCCCGCAGCCTGGAGCTCTGGACACCAGGGGTCAGCAACCTATAGCTCGAGAGCCACATATGGCTCAGTAGGGAACCAAATATGGCTCCCTTGTCCTTCCCAAAATACATGAAACTTTAATTAAAATGAGAAATGTATTCAAAATGTTAGAGGTGTAATTACTCGTCAGGTTGGTCTTGTTTTGTCTCTTTCGCCTTTAACCAGAGGTGAAAGTAAGGGGTACCCCAGTGAAGAACCAGCTGCAGTGTGGCAAGAGTTGGCTGTGGCATTCTGCTCCTATAATGGGCTGGATGAGGGCACACTCTAGGGGACCAGCGCACAGTGAGAGCGGCTAGTGGCAGCAGATGCCTCCATCTGGCCACAGTGGCTCGGCTCCAGTCCCCATCTGATTGGCACAGTTTGTCCCCAGCTCCTGTGCTCCTGGGGTAAAGCCGACAGCCCAACTCCAGTGGCCCCGTAACTGCTACAATAGCCTGCTGTGGTGGCCTGGCTTGGGGTCTGACTGCAGCAGGGTGGACAACAAGGCCCCGATGGGGCCCAACCCCAATCTAGCCACAGCATCCTATCCCTGACCTTGATCCAGGGGCGGGCTCCATAGTCCAGCACCCATCTGGATGCACGAACAGCTGGCGGGCTCACCCCTGTCACAGCATGGGTTGGAGGGGAGGCCACAATCCAGCTCAGCAATCCTGGTCCAGCCCATTGTCCAGCCACTGCTGTTTGGGTGCAGCAGATCAGCCCCCAGCCAGATAAGGTAATCTGGCCCCAGGGTCTCCCCACATACTCTTATTTTCCACCCCTAGTGCCCTGCCCTGCCTCCTGCACTGAGCCCCTTATACACTGCAACCCTGACTCCTGTGTCCCCACATCCCGAGCCCCCTGCCATAACACTTCTGCATCTCCCACACACCAACCCTGTGCCCTGAGCCCCTCATACATCTCAACCCAGACTCCTGCACCCGCACATCCCCTGCCATAAGACTGACAGAAGACAGCCTGAATGCATGCATGAAGCTGGATTTGACAATTTATGATGTAAACTTCAAAGTATTTAATGAGACTTCTGCTGCTGAATCTTTTTGCATATTAAAGTCTGTGATTACAATGTTTCATTTATGCTATTATTAATCATCATGTCAACTATCGATAATATTAAGTTGTATATTTTCAGTCATGCAAACAGGCACTTTTATATTGGCTCTTTGCTGACCACATGTTTTGAATTTTGAAGTAGTTTGGCTCTTTGGTTTGAAAACATTGCCGACCCCTGATCTAGGGGTTCCTTTCCATTGATACAACATAGAATCTGCTCAAGCTCCCACAAGCTAGCCTGGAAAAATTACACATTATCCTTGAGCGCCTCTAAGAGTCAATGCTTCTCCACTCACAAGCACAAAGTCTGAGTGTAGAAAAGAAAATTTAAATGATAGGAGGGAAGTCACCCAACATTAATTAGGGAAAATTCCACAAGCAGGATTTATAATACAGCCGGTCCCCGAGTTACGAACAGTCAACTTATGACTGTTCACATGTACGACCGAAGCTGTCGTAAAGGGCAGACCCTGAGTTACAAACACGATCCGCACTTACGAACAGCACGGTCGCGTGTAACTCTATGGGGTCCGACTTATGAACAAACCGAGTTACAACCAATTGCTTGGTCCGTAACCGGTTTGTAAGTCGGGAAGAGGCTGTAATAAAACTGTGAGCAGGCCACCCACTCCAGAGTGTGTGGGGAAGTGTCTGCCTCATGTTCTTGAGTTCTTCAACCAAAAATCCCGTTTCTATGCCCATCTCTGATCTTTTGCCATACTCCACTCACAGTTTCAGTGGGGTAGCCAAGTTAGTCTGTAACTGGAAAAACTTAAACTAATAGTCTAGAAGCACCTTAAAAACTAACAAAACATGTAGGCTGTGTCTAGACTGCATCCCTTTTTTGTAAAAGAGATACAAATTAGACTTATCTCAATTGCAAATGAAGCGGCGATTTAAATCTCCCTCGCTTCATTAGCATAAAAATGGCTGCCGGGTCTAGACTGGCGCTTTTTTCCGGCAAAGCTCCGAGCCGGAAAAAAGTGGCAGCCATTTTTATGCTAATGAAGCAGGGGAGATTTAAATCCCCACTTCATTTGCAATTGCAATATGTCTAATTTACATCCCTTTTACGGAAAAGGGATGCAGTCTAGACACAGCCGTAGATGGTATCATGAGCTTTCTTGGGTACAACTTACTTCTTCAGATGAATGGAATTTTAAAAGTCCCGTTCCAAAATAAATAGGGGATGGGAGGGAGAAGGAAGGTGGGGAAATAGTGAATTAAAGTGTTCATGTTACATGAAGCTGATAGAGACTGTGCAAATTGCTCTTTAAGTACCCATTGTTTGTTTAAGTCATTAGGATGTGGAAGGTAGTGTGCTAACCAGGTAATGTCTTTATTAATACCAATGTGATGGGTCCCAAACCTGTAAATGAAATTAAATTCCAATGCTTCCTTGTGTATTTGGCTTGTGGGATTGTCCTGAAACAACACAGTGACTTTGAGATCCATTGAGCTGAGTCAGAAAGGACACTAGGTTTCAGAGGAGTATTTTGTGTGAGTTCACCTCCCACCCGGGGAAGAAGACACCTTGCATTTGCTTTGCCCAGCTGCCCCAACCAGTTGCTGCTCCTCATTGCCATGCCAATGGCTTGTTCTGTTCACTCCCTCACCAGTCACTCACTTGCCAATTAACTGTCAATCACCTTCTGTTGCCACCTGCCTCTCCACTGTGACCTCTACACATCAATGTCAGTAATTTTCAGCTCTTTGAAGGCAAGACAAAAAACACTGCCCCATCTCAAGTAATTTCAGCTCTGAGTAAACATTTAAAATAACAGTGGCTCCTAATGAAGCTTATTTAGGTCTTTCTTTAAACATTGGGGAGGAACAAATTAAATCAGTTTGGGGACCCCTCCTCACCAGTCCACCCCTCATACTCTCAGAGAGCTCTGAGAGCCCAGCCCCTGCTTAGCAAGATTCTTTTTTCTAGCTGGCTACATCTATACAACAGAGTTTTTGCGCAAAACAGCCATTTTTGTGTAAAACGCTGTGGAGCGACCACACCTCAATCACGTTTTTGCGCAAGTAAATATACAGTAAATTAAAAGAACAGAGAGATTTTTGCGGTGTATATATTCCTCTTTCTAAGCTGCTGCTTTTTTTTTTTTTTTTTTTTTTTGCCTCTGTCTTCACAGACAAGGTCAGCTCCCAGACTACTCCACTAGGCAACACAGTATGTGAAGAAGATGGGCAGCCAGGTTAAGAACTATTTAGAAAAGCTAGACACACACAAATCCATGGGTCTGGATTTAATGCATCCAAAGGTACTGGGGGTATTGGCAAATGTCATTGCAGGGTCTTTGACCATTATCTTTGAAATATCATGGAAATCAGGAGAGGTCCCAGATGATTGGAAAAAGGCAAAATGGAAGAAGGGCAATGCAGGGAACTATAAACCATTCAGACAGACCTCATTCCCTGGAAAAATCATGAAGGGAATCCTCAAAGAATCCATTTTGAAGCACTTGGAAGAGGGGAAAGTGATCAGAAACCGTCAACATGGATTCACCAAGGGCAAGTCATGCCTGACCAATCTGATTAGCTTCTATGTTGAGGTAACTGGCTCTGTGGATATGGGGAAGTTGGTGAATGTGATATACCCTTGACTTTAACAAAGCTTTTGATACTATCTCCCACAATATTCTTGCCAGCAAGTTAAGGAAGTATGGATTGGATAAATGGACTGTAAGGTGGCTGTAAAGCTGGCTAGATCGTTGGACTTAACAGCTCGATGTCTGGCTGGCAGTCGGATTCAAGTGGAGTGCCCCAAGGATCGGTTCTAGGGCTGGTTTTATTCAATATCTTTATTAATGATCTGGATGAGGGGATGGATTGCACCCTCAGCAAGCTTGCGGATGACACTAAGCTAGGGGGAGAAGTAGATACATTGGAGGGCAGGGATAGGATTCAGAGTAACCTAGACAAATTGGCGGATTGGGCCAAAAGAAATCTAAGCACTGTAAAATCGCGAGTATAATGCGCACCTATGTATAGCGCGCACCCTGACTTTAGACTCTTAAAATCATGAAAAAACCGAACTCCTATGTATAATGCGCACCCATTATACAGGAGGACGGGAGGGAAGGAATGGGAAGGAAACCTTCCCCCAGCCCAGCTGTCCGCACGCCGAGCTCGCACCTGCCGCATGGCCTCCCCTGCCCAACTATCCACGTGCCAAGCTTACGCCTGCTGGGGGACTCCCCTCTCTGCCCAGCTCGTGCCTGGTGAGGGTGAGTTTAAAACTTGAAAAAATAACCGCATATGTATAATGCGCACCCCAGCTATGACCCTAAAAAAACGGGGGGAAAAGTGCCCATTATACTTGTGATTTTATGGTAGGTTCAACACAAGTGCAGAGTCCTGCACTTAGGATGGAAGAATCCCAAGCACTGTTACAGGCTGGTGACCAACTGACTACGCAGCAGTTCTGCACAAAAGGACCTGAGGGTTACAGTGGATGAGAAGCTAGATAGGAGTTAACAGTGTGCCCCTTGTAGCCAAGAAGGCTGGCACATTAGGCTGCTTTAGTAGGAGCATTGCTAGCAGATTGAGGGAAGTGATTATTCTCCTCTATTTACCAGTGGTGAGGCTACATCTGGAATACTGTGTCCAGGTTGGGGCCCCCACTACGTACAGAAAGGATGTGGATGCATTGGAAAGGGTTCAGCAGAGGGCAACCAAAATGATTAGGGGGCTGGAGCACATGACTTATGAGGAGAGGCTGAGGGATTTGGGCTTATTTAGTCTGCAGAAGAGAAGAGTGAGGGGGGATTTGATAGCAGCCTTCAACTTCCTGAAGGGAGGTTCCAAAGAGGATGGAGAGAAGCTTTTCTCAGTAGTGACGGATGGCAAAACAAGGAGCATTGGTCTAAAGTTACAGTGGGGGAGGTCTAGGTTGGATATTAGGAAAAACTATTTCATTAGGAGGGTGGTGAAGCACTGGAATGGGTTACCTAGGTAGGTGGTGGAATCTCCATCCCTAGAGGTTTTAAAGTCCTGGCTGGGCTGATTTATTAGGGTTGGTCTGCTTTGAGCGGGGGCCTGGACTCAATGACCTTCTGATGTCTCTTCCAGCCTTAGGATTCTATGAAACTATGATTCCATTGTTTCTTTTAGCAATCTAAACATTTGGGCTATGTCTACAGTGGAGCAATCTTGTGCCAGAGCTATGCAAGTGAGGCTAAGCTTGGAATATCACTGAACCTCATTTGCATATCTAATGAGCCACCATTTTTGCGGAAGGGGGTTTTGCGCAAGAAGGAGCTGTCTACACTGCCCCTTCTTGTGAAAGAAAAACCCCTTGCACAATGCTGTTACACTGATTATTTTCAGGAATAACGGCATTGTGCAAGAGGGTTTTTCTTGTGCAAGAAGGGGCAGTATAGACAGCTCCTTCTTGCACAAAACCCCCTTCCGCAAAAATGGCAGCTCATTAGATATGCAAATGAGGCTCGGCGGTATTCCACACTTAGCATCATTTGCATAGCTCTGGTGCAAGATCACACTAGTGTAGACATAGCCTTGGAGTGTGGGAAATTCAAAAAATTAAGTTTGAGTATATATCATTAACAGAGTCACATTGAAGACATGTAGCATTTATCCCCCCTTTTCTCATGAAATGTGAAGCTTAATGTATTTTCTTGTCAGTATAAACTCTATAATAGAATATATTGGTTGTGCAACTGCATCGTAAAGTTAATAGTTGCTAAACTATCTTAACTGCTGGTATTTCCTAATTTTAGAGTGTTTGATTTCTGATCTTTGAAGTTCCAGTAATGCTAGGTTTCTTTGAAATGTATCCTTTAAGTATCTTCCAGTTCCTCAAGCCAACATGTGTGATCTATCCATGAACCTTTGTACCAGAATTTCGGATCCCACCAGCATGTCAAAGAAAATGTATGATATATATCTCTACAACAAAAACGTGAACAGTTTCACAAGCTGTTTTGCCAGTGAAAAGGAGTTATTTCCAGAACCTTGGAAATCATTATTTTCCTTGATAGAAGTAATCTGGTTTTCAGTACTTGATTAAATACTTTTAGATTAAGAAATTTGACACAAACCACTTGTGATTGTAGTACTATGCTAATTTATATTAGCTGTAGTATTCATAACATTTGTTTATGTTAATTAAGATGGAGCTTGCACAATCTTCTTAGCTTTAACCTGAGTAGATTGTTCTGGCTTTCATCTTATTAATACATTATCTTAATTATATAGATAATTGATATTGTTAATACATCAGATTGGCTGGAAGAAAAAAAAAGAAAGATATCTACAAAATTGGTAGCAGCAGTGATAGCAGCGTGAGCAATTTTAAACTTAAGACAACAGCCCGGTCTTCACGCAGTTTTTGTACCAATCTCTATCTATTTAGAAATATAAATACTTACCATAATAAATATATTTACTCCACAGTAGAAGTTGCACTGCTAAACTAGATCAGTGTCTAAAAGTGGAGCCAATAGCCTCCATAAGCCCCTGGGTAAGGTGTAGGTGGACAGCTCCATGCTCCTGAAAAAACGGGAGCAAGGATGGAAGTGGCAGGGCTGAGCCCTCAGTACTGAGAGCATAACATGCCTCCCCTCCCCCCCAGTTCTTAGCACTGCCCAGAGCATGCCCTGCAGCACTCCAGAAGTTATTTCAAGGACCTGGGACTCTGGGCACTGCCACTACTACTACAGCAGCAGCGGCTGAAGCCCCAGCCCCCTTTGAATTGCCCAGCCCCGGGGGTAATTGTCCCCTTTGGTGTCCCCGCTCCCTATCGGCGGGCCTGGTGTTTAAACTTGTATCGATACAAAAACTGAATGCAGACCAGCCCAGTGCCCTGGGCTGCTCAAATGAATGTCATATTTCACATAAACTACCATACTCTTCAGTACTGAAGGAGGAAAAAGTAAGGCTAGACTGATTATTCTGTGAAAAGAATGGTTAATTCTACAACGCAATGAGTCCAGCACCTTCAACAAGCCCTGCAATTGGCTTTTTTAAAGTGCCATGGGATGAGAGTTTGAAAGGTCTGATTTATTCTATGTTCACACACTGCCATTTTCTGATCTCTTCTCCTATTGTGAGATCAGAATACTCCAGAGATAAAGCGTAAGGGGCATTAGCAGGGCACACTGTGCTGTTAGTCATCATGTGTTTTGGAGAGGGATAATGTCCTAGGATGAGGAGTGTGGTTGAAACTTTTTAGCCAAGCTGCTCTTTGGCTTCCGTTGCTGTTGTGTAATAATAGTGCAGCCAGATTCAGAAGAGCCATCCTGCCTTTCTGACACTGAGCAAAGAGAAGTTTAAAACAACTGTTATTTTTCAAGCATACTGTGCATTCTTGCAAACTATTTCATTAAAGAAAAAGGTTGTTGTTTCCCAAGCAATGTAAACTCTATATGGGTACATCTACACTAGCCCCCTAGATCGATCTAAGGAGGCTAATGATGGTGACCGAAATTGCAAATCAAGCCCAGGATTTAAATATCCCGCACTTGATTTGCATGTTCCCGGCCGGTCGCCATTTTAGAAATTGACTAGCCCGAAGTAACTGCCCGCATCTACATGCGGCAATGAAACGGGATGCCAATTTAAAGACCCGAAATCAAATTACCTGGTATACCTCATTGCAGGAGGAATACCAGCTAATTCAAGTTAGGGCTTTAAAAATTGGAATCCCGTTTCAGTGCCATGTGTAGACGTGGGCAGTTATTTCGGGCTAGTCAATTTCTAAAATGCCGACCGGCTGGGAACATGCAAATCAAGCACGGGATATTTAAATCCCAGGCTTGATTTGCAATTTTGGTTGCCCTCATTAGCCTCCCTAGATCGATCTAGGGGGGGTAGTGTAGACGTATCCTATAGAAATGAAGTTTTCATAGGTAGGCACAAATCTGGCAACCCTTTTCCTGAAAAGAACTAGAAGGCCTTCCCCCCCATTTCTTTTGTAAGTGAAACAAGTCGTAGCAGCAGCGAGAATGGAAGCTTGTGTGATAGGATTCTGGAAGACAACAGAAATGTCCTTTTTAAAGTATTTTCTCTCAGCTATTCTCCTGCCAACTTCTTCCCACTCCCAGAGATTGTAGTTACTCTCAAATCCAAGAGATACAAATGTGGCATGTTTTTCCCTCAGATAATATAAAATTAAAAAGTATAGAAGTCAAATTTAGTTCCAGTTATGATTGAAAACAATGGGCTTTATAAAGAAAATGAGCTAGAAATGAAGGTGTTCAATGCTGTTTTATAGCTAAAGAAGCTGGTGGAGCTCTTATCTATGGACACAGGCCTTTGTTGTTGACTACTGCAGTCCATATGGAACGAGCGTGGCTCATCTGAACGGTATGACTTCAGTAACCAATTCAATTGTAATGAGCTCTGTGTGAGAACAGAAGCTGGTTTTTGCCACTGATTTTGGAGAATAGGAGCTATTTTTTGCCCTTAACATTTGAGTCTACGAGGCCTCCCCCTTTGGCTTGCTGATGGACTCCTGACCTCAGCTCTGACCCACACTTCTGAATCCTACTGTCTGACTGCCACTGCTCTGACAACTAGGATGACTGCCCAAGCTCGCTTTGTTTGGGGAGCTGGTGGTGTTATGCCAACAGAAATACTCCTGTGCATCTGGGCTGCATCTAAGCTAGGAGTCTATGCTAGCACAGCTCTGTCAAGTAGGCTCTGGAGTATAGACACATCCTAAGCTTTCATTGAAAAAGTGATTTAAGTCCTCAGCTTTGCAGAGAAAATGCTGAAAACATGCCCTGAGTCTGTCTTCAAGTCTTAGAAAGCAAAGACACATAAAAGACTCAATGTATTATATGTTTGTTTATTTCTCTTTCCTATTATTTTAAACCAGTTCTCTTTTTTTTTATTTGGCTCCTGATATTGCTATGCCTGAGACTGGACAGCCATGCCCCAAAGATAAAGAATTTTGTACTGATGTAGCCTCTTTCAGAGGCTAAGATTCATTTTTGCTGTTCCAGGAAATTAAGAATGGTGGAGCAGCCTACAGAAGACTATAGAATTAGTAGAAGTTTGTATATATTGTGGTTGAAACAAGTGGAAGGTAGACACAATATTTTTGCTCCCAGGTAAGTAACAAGTTTCTTTATACACAAGTATATACAACCAAGTATATGGCCCTTTAATGCCAGGGATGCTGATGTCAGGGTCTCTATCAGATTATTACCTCCCCACCACTTTCCCCAATAGGCTGAAGTCCTGCAACAGGCTTTTGTGATTTCAATGCCATCTCCACCCTTCCCCTGAAAGGCTGGTGTCCTAACTCTCACAAACCTCATTGGATGTTTGAGTTCCTTCCCCTGGATCATCCCATTTACTGATAGCTGGATCTGAGAATCAAGCCAGCTGCACAGCAAAGCAGAGGTTGCTCCCTATGACACACTCAGTTTTTCATAAATTAGTGAAAGGCTTTCAAAGGCTCAGAGGACCATTAGATCAGTGGTCCCCAACCTTTTGGGGCTGCCGGGAACCCGAGGGGGGCCGTGCATGTGCTGCGCGCCTGGACCAGGGTCCGCGCATGTGC
This sequence comes from Pelodiscus sinensis, assembly GCF_049634645.1. NCBI lineage: Eukaryota > Metazoa > Chordata > Testudines > Trionychidae > Pelodiscus > Pelodiscus sinensis. Next base: position 93,791,271 of record NC_134713.1, on the reverse strand, counting down.
CAGGTGCCTGGGGCCCGGGGCGCAAGAATAGCTCGGGCGGGCCCTGGTCACTAGGCAGGTGCACATAAATGCCCCAGCAGGTGTCATGGCACCCGCAGGCACCACGTTGGAGCCCCCTGCATTAGATAATCTCCTGTATATCATGGTAGCTAAGTTGTGATCCAAACATATACCAGAAAGATATCTAGTCTTCATTAGAAGACATCAAGAAATAGAAAATCTGTCGTTTGCTTTGGTAGTTTGTTCCAATGGTAAATCATCCTCACTGTGAAATATTTGTGCCTTCTTTCTAATATGAATTTGTCTGGTTTCACCTTCCAGCCACTGATCTTGCTCTGCCTTTCCCTGCAGCATTAAACAGCCCTTTAATGCTTGACATCATCTCACCAGGAAAGCTCTTAGAACTTCAATGAAGTCACCTCTCAGCCTTCCTTTGTAGAAGCTAAACAAATTGGGCTCCTTTTAACACATGAAGGCATTTTTCTCCAAACATTTGGCTCTTTGCTGTCCCATCTGGAATTTTTCAACACCTTTTTTAAATGTGGCCCCTCAAACAGTCTGCAGTGTCCAGTCTTATTCTCCTGGATGCTGTGTCCACCTCCCTGTTATGCTGACATCTCTTCTAGTGTTTAATGATGGCTTTAGCCCTGTTCACCACAGCATTGCTCTGCAAGCTCCTGTTGAGCAGCTTACCCAACATGACTCCTAAAACTTTGTCCGAGTCCCCGTTTGCCTGGATGCAGCCCCCCATTTCAGGAGCATGGTCTGCGTGCTTTGGGGCTAGGGCTGGGACCTTGCATCCTGTTGTGTTTTCATGGCTCCAGCTTCCCAAGGGATCCAGATCACTCTGTCACTGCCCTGGCCTTAGCCTTATTTACCACTCTGCTAGTATTTTGTCATTAGTGTTGTCAGATGTTTGAAACAAAAATACTGAACCCTCCCCCCCCCCCCCAAAAAAAAACACAATGGGGAAAAAAAAGGACTCCAAGACTTATTATGCAAAAATAAATAAATAAATAAATAAAATAAAACAAAATAGCATTAAAACATCTTGACCCCTTTAAGAGTTAGTGCAGGGCTAGGAACATGGGAGTAGTTGAGCACTAAGACATTGCACTAAGACAAGGTGGCATTGCTTCCCCTTGGTCTTTTTGCTGGCAGCCATTTTGTGCTGGCAGCCTTGCGGAACCAGGTAAGCATGGGGTCGGAGGTCTGGGGGTCTTGGGGGCTCAGGGAGGCCAGGCATTGAGTGTTTGTAGGGTTGCCAGGTGCCTGGCATTTTCGCCTCCTGCCCAGGGAAAAAAAATCAGAAAATACTGGACATTTTAGGTGTCTGGTATTCTCTGAATTTTTTTACCGGACAGGAGGTGAAAATACTGGACTGTCCGGGTGAATACTGGACACCTGGCAATCATATTCACCCACACATTTTACCAGCAGTGATTTTATATTGGTTTCCGGTTGACTGTTAACAATTATTTAAACAAGAGCCATAGTACTAAGTACCTGCTCCTTACAGCCCAACAGGTAAAGGCCATCCAGCCCTGCCCTTACTCAGGTGCTAAGCGCAGAACACTGAGTTAATTGAAGGCTCTGAACAACACTAGTTTGAGCCTAGAAGCCAGAATGAGAGCTAGCGCCCAGGACTGGTAAGACCTCCCAATTTCCTGGCTTTGTGACCGTAAGCAAATCCCTTCACTTCTATGTGCCTTTGTTTCCCACCAATAAAACAGAGATGATTCTGGCAGGCATGGCCAACCTAAACCTGAAGAGTCAAAATTTACCAATGCACATTGCCAAAGAGCAACAGTTCTATGTCACCAGCCCTGATCATCTCCCCACTACCACTCTCAGCACAACCCACCCACTGGCAGCCCCACCAGTCAGTGCCACCTCCCCCTTTTCCTCCTGCCCACTGTGATCAGTTCTTCTTCAGTGGGAGATACTGGAGGGGGGAAGCGTGGGTGTGACAGGCTCAGTGGAGAGGGTAGAAAGCGACAGGATCCTAGGGGGAGAGGGTGAAGGGGGACAGTGCCTAGGGCAGAGCTGGAAATTGAACAGTGAGCACCCTCTGGCCCAGTGGAAAGTTGGCACCTGTAGCTCCAGCCCGGGATTTGGTATTTACGTAAGGAGCTGCATAATAACTTCAGAAGAGCCGCATGTGGCTCTGGAGCCACAGGTTGGCCATGCCTGATTCAGGTGTCATTGGTTGCCCCCATTTTACAGGGTGGGAGATTGACACACAGTTGGGGCCTTCATGTTTACAAATGCACTACAGTCCTGTAGTGTAGGCAGTGTAAATGTGTCTAATCTAACTATCTCATCACTTTAAGCCATTTTACACTGTTGTAGCATGTATCAGAGGATTGATGATTCAGGAAATTGAGGAGGCAGCAGATGGCAGGAAACCACAGAGTTTGAGGAAGGTTATATAAATTCATATGTTTTATGAGTGTTTTGGAAATAGGTGGTAACTTTTAGGCCTCTTCTGGCTGATTCAAATGACATGTAGAAACAATATTTTTGCTCCTGGGTAAGTGGAAGGTTTCTTTACTGGTTAATGTGCCCAGATTTTGTAGTACTTAGAGGAGAATGTTGCTAACAAGCATCTTGTTTTACCTAGCCTAAAGGAAGTTTCTACAGGAACTGCTTTACTACACGTGTTGCATAGTTTCTGGCACAGATACTGGAAATAGAGGTGCTGGGGGTATAGTAGCATCCCCAGCTTGAAGTGGTTTCCAGCATATACAGGGTTTACAGTTTTTTCAGTGGCTCTCAGCACTCCCATTATATAAATTGTTCCCACATCTCTGGTTCCTGGTGTATCAGGCGGTTGGGGTTCTCATTGCGCTGTTCTCTGTTGTATGTGCACAGATGTTTTATGGCATTGACTGAAGTTTTGCTTGGGCACATTTAATCACTTTAACATTTGTGAAAAATTCTTGGTTCCTTGCAAAATGTAGGTGTTCCACACTTCTCAAAATCAAATGCTTTCATGTGAATTTAGCTGCCTCATTTAGGAACATCAGATTTACCAGCTAGATCAGACCAAGGTCCATCTAGCCATTTTCCTGGCAAACACCAGCTGCTGCAGAGGAGGTTGCAACAGATACTGCAGGGGACAACTGTGGAATATCAACTGAGTGGGGCCTTCCTTCTCTTAATCTTCTGGCCCCACCCTTCTGTTTCCTGGTGGTGGGGCCAGGGTGCTGTGACGACCCCCACCAACGGGTCTGTAGGGGAACTTCCCCTTGCAGGTCGTCCAGAGACCATACTGCCTCCTTACATTACCCAGGAGAACATGAGGTTTGGGAGGCTTGTTTACAAGTGTTTCAGTTGCAAAGAAAATGAAACCAAGATATAGGGTAGACAGATGACAAACAAAAATACCGAACTGCCCCCCCCCCCCAAAAAAAAAACACCGGGAAAAAATCGTGTTGAAGGAAACAAAAGACGGGGGGGGGGGGGAGGGAGGAGACCAAAGTTGTTGAGCAAAAAAAAAAAAAAAAACTCCAGGAACCTGGATCTCTGCTAGGGGTTACCAGGGAGTCATTTTAAAAAAAAAAACATGAACATGCTTCATGGGGGGGGGGGGGGGAGGACTGGCCAGGAAGGGAGCAGTGCTGGCCAGGAAGGGGGGAAGGGGCTAGAAACAGCTAACGGGGGGGCAATGGGGCTGGCCAGGGGAGATCAGGAGGGAAAGTGGGGGAGAACCGGCCGGCTAGGATGGGAGGGAGGGTGAGCAAATTGCCCGGCGGGCACCTGCTGCCTGTCCCGCGCAGGCTTCCGGCGACATACGAGCATGGAGGAGGTTTCCCCTCTTCCTCACACTCAACCAACTGAGGGCTCCCGGTGGCAATTGTGGCCCCTCCACCCAGCTGAGACTCCCAGCCGCTCCCCACGCCCACACCAGGCTTCCGTCCGGTGCGCAGCTGGAAAAATCAGAAAATCCCAGACATTGCACATGTTCGGTGTTTACTGATTTTTTTTTAACCGGACAGAGTGCGCAAATACCGGACTGTCTGGTACAATACCGGACACCTGGCAACCCTACTAAGATAGCTTAAAATTCTCAAGCCATGATAGGGCTTTTCCCTGTTTTATCACCGCTTTTTTCACAACATCTTTCTGAACATTGCAGTGACTTTAACTTTAATTTGGGGCCTAAAGCTTGAATAGTGGCTTTGGGTGCCTCAGTTTGAGATACGGTACAGGGTCCTGGCTGCCAGCGAGTGAGTGCTCAGCACTATGAAATCCATTGGGTCAGGGTCATGCTGACAACGGGGCTAGGAAGTGTATTTGCAACATGCAGCCCTTGTATATCTAGGACCATCACTGGGGAACTCCTGTGACTTGAGCTTGATTTGCTAGTTCTGAAGGAGGGGCACAAAGACCAGCAGAGTCTTGAGCCACATAGATTCTGTGCCTTGCGCCAAAACAACTTTGAAAAAATTCAGATCTGATTAGTGTAAATTACACAGGAAAGATGCAGACCTTAAGGGCTTGAACTAAAGATGTTCAAATTTCTGTGTATTTGACAAGATGGTTTCTGGAGAGTTTCTCCTTAGTTAACTTAACATGACAATTATTAAACACTGAAATATACCAAAAAAGGGCAGAAGCCACTGGAATTTATTGACAATAATAAATTCTCTGAATGTTTAGAGTTTAAGATACAAGTTGAAGGGAAATTCTTTACATAGGCTCTAGCTCAACTGCAGATTATTGGGCTGGAGAGCTTATTTTAAAATGTTAATGATAAAAATATTTTTAAGACCCTTATCCTGCAGTTTAGTTTGATCCTGGGTTTAGTTTGTGGGGCATGGGTGCTTGTATCCTAGGTGGAGGAAGGCATTGCCTTCCCATACTGCCAGCCTATCCCTCCTCCCCGCCCCCCAATGCCTACTATAGGCATACTGGGAGCGGAGTGTTGCTGCCCTGAGCACCTGCCATCCCTGTGCTCCAGGCCAGGGAGGCTGGAGCCAAATGCCGCCCACCCTCCCCAGTGCTCCCAGTCTGGGGTGGAGGGGGCTGCGCTGCACACTTTCCTCTCTCCCCAGTGCTCCAAGGCTGGGGAGATTGGGGCCATGTCATACACCCTCCTTCCTCCCCAGTGCTTCAGGGCCAGGCGGGGCACATGGCTGCTCTCCTCCCCTCCCCATGGTTGTGGAGGCATGTGTGTACAATATGTTGCTCTGCCTCCCTGTGGTGGGGGGAGGGAGCTCAGCAGAAGGTGCGGGGCTAGAAGTTTGCCTCCCCCAGCACTACCTTCACTGACCACCCAGGTAGTGGGGGCCAAGTGATGGTGGTGACCTGTTCTATAGAGGAGGTCTGATTAGATGGTATGATGGTCACTTCAGGTCTTAAACTCTATGACTGTGGCTTAGATTCTGCTCTGCACTGGCTTGGAGTCTGCCTGTGCAGAGCAGTTTACAGGATCAGGGCCTATAATGTTTCATTATCTGGACATCAGTTACATTTGCTAATATGTCTTACCTGCACCCATAGAGCAATGTGCTGTGTGGTATTTCACAAGACTAGTATAGCATCAGTGTAGGTTGGTGCTTGGATAAGTGAAATCTAAAGAAGACAGTGTGCTTCTGGGAGTGCTGTCAGTGGGTTAGTAGGAAGCACTTCTGTTTAGACTGATTTGGAGTCAATGTCCCTGCTGAGGGCTGAAGATATCCAGCTGCACATTCCCCACTCATGCCCTGCCCACCTGCTGTGAGGAAGGGTTAAGCAGCTGAGTGGATCTGTTTACTCCCTCCTGTCCAGACTTAGGGTCTGGTGCAGCTATGTAAGGGGTTCTTGCTCCCTCTCACTGCCTTATGCAGGGATGTCATGGTGTCTTTTAGCAATTCTAGCTCCCCCACCTGAATGTTGTACCAAGAGTCTATTCATCCTATCCTTAGACAGAGCTCTTAATTGCAACACATGTCAAATGTGATATGTGATTAATTTGAAAGCTGGGAGCAGCGCAGCCAGTGAGGCAGAGAGTTTGTCTATAAGCAGAGGCAGAGTGATAAAGATTACAAAGGATTTGTCATTAAAGTAAACTAAGGATCCTTAGTTGAAAGCTTTGTCCGGTATTCCAGTTAAAAGATAGGAAACAAAGACTGGGAATAACTGGTGAGAATGGAAAGACATAAACAGAGGTATCCTCAGGGGTCTGTACTGGGACCAGTGCTGTTCAACACATTCATAAATGATCTGAAAAAAAAAAAAGGGTAAACAGTGAGTTCACAAAATTGGGTGACTGGGCAACACAATAGCAGATGAAATTCAATATTGGTAAATACAAAGTTATGCACGTGCTGACACAATATAATCCCAAATATACATACACAGGGGTGGGGTCTAAATTAGCTGAACTCATCAATAAAGAGATCTTGGAGTCTTCATGGATAGCTGTCTCTAAATATCTGCCCCATGTGTAGTGGCAATCAAAAAACTAACAGAATATTGGGACTCATTAGTATAATGTACAGTTTGTCAAATTTATATTTTTACACACAATCAATACATGGATCCTTGACGCGGGGTAAATAATACTTAAATGATAATTAAAAATTTCACTGAAGTAAACTGTAAGATTTGTCCAGTTATTTAACCCATTAACATGTTGAACTACAGTATCAGTTTCCAGATCCCAGTGATGCAGGCACAAACTTCTGGTAATAAGGGAGGGAAAGAAGGAAAAAAACAACCCACAAACTTTCCACTAAATGGGTCCCAACTCTAGACATGTCTCAAATTACTTCTGACTAGACTCACTTGTTGAATTTAGTAGTGAGGAAAATCCTCCCCATGACTGTCTCTGTAAACAGCAAGAAATGTTAGTTTTAAGAGAAGGTCTGTGGACCACATGAAGAACTAAAAGGTTGACACACACCAATATTGGGGAATATCTGACGGTACAGATGAACTGTCAAGACAGTTTCTGTACAGTAGGTTTGCCAGGGGCTGTGGGTTGGAACTGCAGGAATTGGCTCTAGGCTAGCTGAGAACTCTCCTACAGCAAAGAGCCTATGGCACAGCAGGAAGTTGAACCTGGATCTAATTCTAGACGGTGCCTTAGCCCCTGGACTAGAATATTCAGGTTGCTCATGTTCAGAACCCTCTCCTGTTCCCTTTCTGAGACCAAGTCAGCAGTCAGGGTCTATTAGCACACTCTTGTGTGCAAAGTTATTTTAAACTCAAATGCACCAAAATGCAGTATACATGAATTGTAAACTACATATTTGATTGTAATACTCAAAATTTACATACTATTAATTGATTACAGAAATTAGTTATTTTCCTGAATCATAACACTTCTTCCAGAGGCCATATTCCCTTTCCTAGCTCTGGATTTCTTTATAAACATGTACAGCAGAAAAAGTTTATCCACACACAAACACACACACAGTCCTGAATTGGGGCCTGATACACTGAACAGATTGGCCAGTTTCTGGCCAATGGGAGCTGCCTGTTTGAAGACTAGGCAGTGTGCGAAGTACTTCTCCTTCTCCTCGGACTTGCAACTGTTCACAGAAGCACACGGCCCAACATCCAGTGCAGGGATATGGAAGGCAGGGAGCCTGCCTGAGAAACCTGCCGGGCTGCTGGCCAGGAGTCTCCGAGGTAAATCTCCTGGCCAGAGCCACCCCAGCCTCTTCGTCCCCCCCAACCCTTTGTTCTCCCACTCCTTCCCCCTGCCCATGTAACCCAACCCCCCAGCCTCTCCTCCGGAACCAAGTAAAGAAAGGTTGCATATGTATTAAAACAGACTTCTTATGAAGGACCTGAAAGTGTCACCTAAGACCTAGTGTGCACTAAAAGGTGCGGTTGACACAGCTATATTACTCAGGAATGTGAAAAATCCACATCCCTGAGAGACTATGGGTACATCTACACAGGAACATTATTTTGAAATAACTAGCATTATTTTGAAATAACTTAGTCCATGGCTACACAGCAGGCAGTTATTTCAAAATAATGTTGAAATACTGTCAAGCCGGAGGACTTCTTATTCCAAATACTGTAACCCTCATTGTACAAGGAGTAAGGGAAGTCGGAGGAAGAGAGCTCTATTTCAAAAGAGGTGCTGAGTGGACTCTCCCAATTTCGAAATAAGCTAGGCAATTGTTGTAGCTCAATTTGCATAGATTATTTCGAGTTAAGCCCTGCACCCGTAGTTTAGTCAATTCAACCTCCAGTATAGACAATTTAGGTCAATTCTGGGAACCTGGCTACTGTCTCTTGACTGATAGGAACAACACCCCCGTACTCTTGGGTTACATCTCTGCCACTGTAATATTTCCAGTGTGGACAAACCCTAAGACAACACTGAAGGCATGAAACCAAAAGCTTGAAAATTGATTGGTGAGAGGAAATTAACTAAAATATGCTCTCCCAGTGACAAAGAGTGGCTACACTGCTTCCCTTACACCAGTACCGCTGGAGTGGCACAGCCTCGCCATTATAAGATGCACAGTGTAGACACAGCCTTAAAAATTATTGGTTAGCCTATGTATTCCTGGAGATGTGATACAGGGGCTAAGCAGAGAAATAGTGAGATGTCTGTGGATTTAGGATTCTTAACATCCATAAGTGGTCTGTTTTCAGACAGCTCCTGAAATGGCTTCTTTAAGTAACTAATTTAACTATCTTCATTTTCATAGTTTATTGTTGGGCAAAGTAGACAGTTTAGATTATTAACAACTAGACAAGCTCCACTTCCCTTAAATTCTTTTGCCACTTTATGACCAGTTTTAAGTATACAATAAGATATTAAATATGAATTCATAATAATTTGAGGAAATGGTGAGTTAAGATCAAAGTATTCTAAGAGAAAAGTGCCCCCCCACTCACGAAGTGGAATAATCTCCATTAAAAGTTATCCATGGAGAGACATATAAAAGAACTTGTAATGGAGGCAACCAGTTTATCCTTTGCATTGTTTAATGTTTTCTTTTCCTTTCTTTAATAAAAACATAGCCCTCATTAATAATTGTGATTATCTTGGTTGGTATTGATCATAGTGCCCTCTATAACATGTAAAAGAACAACGTACTAAATAGAGAGAACCATACCCCTGAATTGGCAATAAGAAAACCAACTAGTAGGAGTTTGCCTACCATCTCCTGTTTCTGTACACTACATTTTTTTTAGCACTCTTTAAAATAAAATTATCTGGCAGTCAACATTTTAAAAGGGCCCCTTTCAACCTCATACCTAATAAATGACAAAAGACGGAAAAATTGAGAAAAAAATAAAATTTACATTTATTGTATTACAAGTTTGTTTTATTGATCAACTGAAGAACTGTACTGATTTTTTCTTTGCAGGAAAAATTGATTTACTTAGATTTTTCCCCACGTTACTGACACATGCTCAGTTGATGATAGTCTCAAATGTTGGCAAAAATGTCTTTAGCTGTAAAATTTCAGAGAGGGGTTGATCTCTATCCTGGTAAAAGTCAAGGCCAGTTAGAAGTTCTACATCTCGAATACGTGCTGAATGAGCCTGAACTCTTTCTTCAACCCATTGGGATTCTGGTTGCCCATCCTGCCAAAGCAAAACATGCAAAGGTCAAACACTGGTTATTCTTTCACATTGCCAAACAACAGAAAAGCCTTGTATGGTGCAAAGGCCTTCACTTGATAAATCTCTTTCCATTCTCTTCCTGGAAATCTATATAGTCTTGTATATGGATGTCTGGTTTGAATTCGATCAAATGAATGTTTTATCTCTTTCCTGATGTCGATTTACTCTGTTGAACAGATATTACTGTTTTCAATTAGTTATACTCGACTTAATTAATTATTTAGGCTGGATAGTGGCATGTAAGAATAGAATGTATAGAATAATATCAGGACCTTTGAGGAATAACCTGTACTTTGAGAGAGGATTGTAAGCAAACAGAAGTGACAAAGAAGCAGAATGCTGCTGATAAATATTTTGTTGAATTTCAGTAGCCCTTCAACTACAAAATACAGTGGAATAACATTTCCACTTCCACTTACAAATCAGTATAGTGTTTTCTATTGTTTGCCAAAAAAAATAAATAAAAGAAAAATAAAGTATTAAGAGAAATGATTAAAATCATCATAATGTTTGGACTATTACTATAGAGATTTGTTCATAAAAGGATGGAAACTTTTTTTCCATTGCTGTCACTAGAGCCCTGAATGGATACAAAATTGGTATCTACATCTGCAAAAATGATCCATGGATATCCATATCCACCTCTGTGGATACCTGCTGTTGTAAAGCAAACATCTACAAAATTGTATATATACAAAATTTGTATCTGTATCTGCAAAAATTATCCACAAATATTCATATCCACGGATGTGGATACCCCAAATATAAAGCAGATATCTTCAAATGTGCAGAGTTATAGATACAAAATTTGCATATAAGTATATAAATCCATATCTGTATCCGCAAAAATGAGCCATGAATATCTGCATCCACCAAGGTGAACCAACAGACTCAGTGGGTCCCTGGACAAGGTGAGAGGGGAATCTAATTCTGGAAGGGAGGTCTTGGGCAGAAGGGGCAGGGCCAGAGCAGCCCCCTTAGAGCTGCACTACCCAACACTATTCGGAGGCGCACCACTCAGGGGTCTGTAGTGTGCCATGCAGCGCTCTGGCGGTAATATAAAGGGCTTGGGGTTCTGGCGGCCAGAAGCCCTAGGCCCTTTTGAATTGCTGGGACAGTTGCCCCATTTGCCCCTGCCTCCACTGTCAGCAGGCCTGCATCCAATACTTGTGGACATAAAGCAGATACCCACAGATTTGCAGGACTCTAATTATCACGTAGGGTGCGTCTACACAGCAGAGCTTCAATTGCGTAGCTCATTTTGAAATAGCTTATTTCAAAACTGGGAGCATCTACACAGCACTTCTTTTGAAAGAGCACTCTTCCTCCGTACAATGAAGGTTACAGGAGTTGGAGTAAGAATTTCTCCAGCTTGACAGTATTTCGACATTCTTTCAAAATAACTCCTGGCTGTGCAGACAAGGACTGTTATTTTGAAACAAGGTTAATTGTTTTGAAATAATGTTGCTGTGTAGACATGCCCCTATTTACTATGTACTCTAAAGTGTCCCACTAAACATCAAGGTTAATGGCTATTAATTTCAATCTTAGAAAAAGCATTCATGTAAAAGTACATTATCTGGTAATATTAGCAAAAGACAAAACAAGAAGTAATATTTTCCTTAGCTATGCCCAAGGGAGTAATCTTGCTGATGCTATCCTACCACTGAAATAGTCTAAGAACAAGTTTGGTTGTGCCAAGACAACTGAAATTCCGGGGAACAGGACAGTTTCCCATAACATACAAAAGAGAGGGGCTGCAGTTTGGAGGGATGCAATATGGGAGTGTCCACTAGGGGCAGCCGTGTCATGAAGAAGAGTGGCCAGCAGGGCTGGAGCTCCATCGTCTTGCCTGCAAGCACACCAGTAAGTATCCCCTGCCCCAAATCCTTTGCCTCCTCCCAGCCCTTGTCTGGTAGGGTTGCCAGATGGTTTCAACAGAAATACCGGACACACTTGACATGACATCACAATCTACATTACATCATATTTAGAAAATACTGGACATTTCTATTTTCTCAATTTGTTTCCTGAACAGAAAGCTCAAATACTGGACTGTCCAGTTCAAAACCGGACACCTGGCAACCCTATTGGCTGGAGTGCTGGAGGGAAGGCTGTAGAAAAAAAGGACCCTGGTGCTTGGGAGCGGAGGTGGGGGTGAGGGAGAGAAAAGGGCCCCTTGAAGCTGGGCTCTGGGTGGGGAGGGGGTGAGAAAAGGAGAGAAAAGGGTCACTGGCAGCTAAAGGGATGGGGGGGAATCAAGAGGGGCAAGAAAAGAGCCCCTGGTAGCTGAGAGAGCTAGGAGGGTTGGGGAGGGGGGAGAAAAGGCCCATGCTGGATGGGACTTCCTGCCCTGAGCTCCCACTCACACCCACACCTCAGTCCTCACCCTTGTACCCCCACCCCCTGCCTCCTACACTCTCCCCAATACACACAACTCCAAGGTCCTGCCCTGAGTCCTGCATTCCCCAGAGTTCCAGCCCCCTGCCCTGAAGGACCCAGGTAAGTCTGCTAGTTCTTCATAAACTAGTTCTTCTCCTTTCTGCAACCCTCTAAACACAGGGGCTATGTCTACACTACATTATTTTCAGGAATAACAGCATTGCGCAAGAGGGTTTTTCTTGCACAAGAAGGGGCAGTGTAGACAGCTCAAGGGCCTCTTCTGCAAAAATGGCAGCTCATTAGGTATGCAAATGAGGCTCAGTGATATTCCACGCTTAGCTTCATTTGCATATTTCTCACACAAGAAGCCACAAGTGTAGACATAGCCAGAGAGGACTGATCTAAGTCATCTCTATTCTGTAGCTCTTATTGGCCCTGCCACCTGCTAAATGACAGCTGCTCTGAGCCCATCACACCCACAGGATCCTTCCTTGCTGCCTGAATGGCAGGCTAGTAGTTTCCCTACTTGATTGTCTCACTCTTTAGAATCTACCTCACCTGCTCACTCCCTGATGCCCCAGCTTTTTACCCTCCCAATAATTCTTGTAACTCAGAACTCAAGGCTGCTACCACTCAACCTGACAACATGAACAAGCTCCTCACAAGCTGTAATAATTACATCCTTCATTCTTGACTGGTTTTGGTTTAAATCAAGAATGACTGAGTTAAATAAACAGGAATCTAAAGGCCTCTCCCAGAAGCAATTCTGTAGGAATCACAGTTCATACACACACACTGGGCAGAGACAAAACCAATACTTACAACACAGCTTTCACTGTTGTCAGGTCGATGAGGAATGATAAAAGATAAAACATCCAAGGAGCCTGCACAGGTCAATGGTGTATAAGACTGGTTCTTACAGCTGGTCAGCACCACAAAGTAGTGAGTCGGGACAGGGATTTGTGTGTTGTTTACATGCCTATAAAATAACATTAATTAAGGGATAAGTTTGATAGTCATCAACATGAAGATAGTATTACAATTCACAAACACTGATCAATGGGATTATATGGTATGTGTATCTATAGACACACACACACACATTAGTGAAGAATTGTACAACTTGAAAACGGCCTATATTCAGTTTGTCTGAATATTTAGCAAGGTCAGTAGCTTTAGAAGCCATTTTTAAGCATTGTCCTACTGGAATCAAATGGGACTACTCACATGCATAAAGTTAAGTGGGTGCTTATGAGCTTTTGCTGGATCAGGGCCAAAGTGCACTGCACCTTGCAGGATTAAGCTTGATATTTTTATTCAATTCTGTTAACAATTTAATATATAATGAAGTTTAATTTGCAAAAAATTAAAGAGAAAATTAGTGTGGTGGGGGAGAGCTGACAATGCCTAATCTGAAATGCCATGGAGGAAAGGATACCTGATAACCAACTATATAAAGCTAAATCAGTTTAGTATTCACCAAGAAAAATTTCTCAACTCCAATATTTTAGCCCAGTGGGGATTGATCTGTGAGGTGCTGAATGACTTGTAGATGTGCTATGCACCCTGACTTTCCACTTACACATCAGGCTCTTTATACTAACTGTGCAGTATAGTCAGACTAACTGTGCAGGATAAAACATGTTTGTGGAAAAAATGTAGACAGTGTTATGTGATTTATTGGGCATTATAGCATTTTGGTTAGGAGGAATCTCCAGCCTGTCCACCCTTCTGCACCATGACAGAACTGATTTTATTATTTCCAAGATATCCTTGATAGATGTGGCATTAAGTGTAGCCTTGACTATAGCATCACCAATTACTACAGTTCCACAAGCTGTTCGCCACAATGGTCAGATCTGCAACCCCATGCTCTGGATGTCCCTAAATATCCAACTGCTAAATGCTGGGATTGGATGACAGGGCCCGGATCACTCACGTTTCCTTGCTCTGTTCATTCTTGCTGATGTATCTGACAATGGGCACTGTGAGGAGGGCAATAGTGAGCTACATAGGTGATTGAGCTGACCCAGTATAGGTATTTTGATGTTCCGATGTTGCAGAGTCCTTCCCCAAAAATGCATTTTCATGGGAAGCAGATCAAGGTTGCCAGCTACATCACATGCATCTGTAACTCATGTGATTAGTACACTGTTTGTTTGATATCTGTGTGTGTGTAGTATCAGCATGTAAATATGTAACTGATAAGACTATTTTCTCGATAGTACAACTTTACATTCCCAAGGATTATGTCAGCTTGAAGAGGATGCAGACACTGGATGCTTCTCTCATGGATTCTTTACTTTTGATCTTTTTAAATTCTCTTAACCTGTAACAGATGTCATTCAGCCTGAAAGAATATGTGTGGAATGGAATGAAATATGGTTGGAACATAACAGTTACCTTTTTTTTTTTGTACTTACTGTGTAATTTCATGAAGTGCATCAAAATGGCCATCGTAATTGTAGTCAAACACTGGTCCACTGACCACATTCAGTCCATTCCTCTCAGTAGCATACTTTAGAAGCAGCACCTCATGGAAATAGTTCCATATCTCTGTCATTAAAATAATAGTTGAACATATTTAATACAAGTTCCAAAATGTTCTTCCTCTATTATATGACTGAGCCTGCAAATATTTTTTCAGTTTTTGCCAAAGACATTTTCATTCTTTGCCTCACATTTTTCCAAGCTAAATTGCCACAACTTCTTTTATATTTCATATATATTTTTAAAATGCATAATTTTTAAGTGAATTTAGAGGGAAACGGGTACTAATAAAACCAATGTACTCTGTTCACCTATGGAAGAGATGTGGCAAAGGTTATGCAAGTGCAAGCTTCTCCACACAGTCCAGCAACCTGAATTTGTAAAAAGCAAATTCTTGAACTGAGAAGAGAGTTCATTTTCAATGCCTATCAGTTCTTGGCTTCTCTGCTGAGATTACTGACAAAGGTGTCAAGAGGTGCTGAGAGGGTGTTTTTTTGGGAGCCAGCTGAACACATTTCAAATACCAGTGGGCCATTTAACTTAATGTACTTCTGTAATTTAATTAAACGTTTATCTTTACAATGTAAACTAGAGATGATAAATGCACGGTTATATATAGTCTAGCTAAAAAAACACTCTTTTCTGTTTGCTTCTTAATGATGTAATCTATAACTGCAGTAATTGGCCAGCAAATTTTATATTTCTTGTGATAGGGTGTTCTGTCTCTAGTTATTTATTTTCCCTTTGGAATTTAGCACATTTTGCTGTTCTGAGTTTCTTTGTTTTATGTGATTTGAGCGCATGGGATATGAATGAACTATGAAAAGCAGTCCGGTTACTTTTATTTTCTTCCTCTTTTTGATTATTTCCTATAGCATTTTGTATAATTCTTCTTTGTCTTAAAAAAAAATCCATTAGATAAAACATGCATCTGTAGACAAGTCACACCTCATGCTTACTAATAAGGATAGAGGGAGGGGAATAACCTCAGGGTTCATTATAGTTGTACAATAAGCACATCTACCCGATATAAATCTCCTTAATAAAGATATGGCTTGATGAGATTCTGTGGTGAAGTAGGAGCAATATCACAGAGCTGGCTAATAATTCCAACCTGTCTACTTCTCTGCCTGCATGGGGTCATGAGAAGATAAAATAGAAGCCAACTATTCCATCTGTACATCTACTGGAGACTTTATTCCCTACACCAAGAGAAACCCCAGCAACAGTTTTGCAGCCAGTCTATGCTCTCTCTCTTTGCACCACCTGAGTGATTCAAAGGCAGTAGCGAGGGGCAAAGAATCTCTGTGAAGTTTAGTAGTAAGGAATGCCAATTAGCAAGAAACAGTTTTTAAGTAGGGTTGTCCAGAGAAAAGAGTAAAGTAAATGAATAGAATGGATGTGCTTTAAAATCTTCTATAGCTATTTTTAAAAACAACTTTTTGGTACAATTGTACTAGATCAGGGTATACTGAATACGATGAGTTAAGAAAAGAATGTTTAAAATCTTTTAATTTTTTCTTCACTTTGTTTAGTCAATTTAATAATCTGCAGGAAAGTATTTAGCAGAGCCCTTCGAAACCTACTTTTGAATTCTTTATACATGGGGACAATATTGCTGGTAAGTAAGGCATCATATTGTTCTGGAGCAGTTGTATTGAAATCTACAAAAAAATGAAACATGCATTAATTACTGATATACATGAAGTTTGTTTCACAATGTGCAGTTTATGCATCACTGTAGATTAAAGGCAAGTTACTGCTGGTTTCTTTAATTAAAATCTCACATTAATATTTGAACTAACTAAATATACGTACATGAATGATACATAATTAAATATATACACACACATGGATATGATATCTGGAGGATGCTGTAGTGCTTTGAACAGGATTGGTGGCTTGTCCTGTGTAATACTGGAAAAAATTACCAAGGGATAGACAAAAAAAATCTCTGACATTCCATAAAATATCACCCTCCTGTAAATATTTTCAAGAAAATTTAATCTCTGAGGAATGGCAGAGAGGAGCACATTATGCCACATCTATTCCCCAGGATTTTGTCATCTCAAACCTATTCAACTTTTTAGCAACCTATACATTTTTTTAAATAGATGCGTTTATTTGATCCATTTCTATTTCAATGGACTACTCTAGACTATACTTTTTTTTTCCATTGGGATGCAGGCCCTGAAGAAAAGACTGCTCAGATACACCAAATTATGTGGTAGCTTTGTGATGGACAAAAAGGGCTATGGAATGACAAAACTAGCCGCTCCAATACATCAGAACTAACATAAGAAAATCAAAATATGGAGATATATCCAGATTATTGACTCCACTGTGGTCTCTTTGTGTTTTAATCATATCCAGCATGTCTTCCTTTTTAAAAGTACAGGCAGTCCCCGGGTTACGTACAAGATAGGGACTGTAGGTTTGTTCTTAAGTTGAATCTGTATGTAAGTCGGAACTGGCGTCCAGATTCAGCCGCTGCTGAAACTGACCGC
Organism: Pelodiscus sinensis; assembly: GCF_049634645.1. Lineage (NCBI taxonomy): Eukaryota > Metazoa > Chordata > Testudines > Trionychidae > Pelodiscus > Pelodiscus sinensis. Next base: position 93,774,304 of record NC_134713.1, on the reverse strand, counting down.
CAGTTCTGACTTACATACAGATTCAATTTAAGAACCCCAAGCGTCCCCAAGTCAGCTGCTGCTGAAACTGATCAGCGGCTGATTCCAGGAAGCCTGGGGCAGAGCAACTCCGCCTCCGTCTTCCTGTAGTCAGCGCTGGTCAGTTTCAGCGCTCCTCGGCGCTACTGGACCAACCCAGCAGCACCCCAGCTGCTCTGCCCCAGGCGTCCTGATTCAGCCACTGCTGAAACGGACCAGCAGCGGCTGAATCAGGACCTGGGGCAGAGCAGCTGGGGTGCTGCCGGGTTGGTCCAGTAGTGCCCAGAGCGGCGCTGCAGGACCAATCCGCAGCGCCCCAGCTGCTCTGCCCCAGGGTCCAAAACAAAAGCCTGGACTGCTGGGGGGGGGGGGGGGGCGCAGCTAGTGTGCCCCCCCCCCCAGCAGACCAGGGACACGGGGAGCAGAGCCGCAGCGGCAGCGGGGTGCCGCGCCTCTGAGGCTTTGCTCTGGCAAAGTCTCAGAGGCGCGGGACCCCGCCGGTGCCTGTGGTCTGCTGGGGACCATCCCCAGCAGACCACAGGCACCGGGACTGAAGCCACAGCAGCGGCGGGTTCCCGCGCTTCTGAGGCTTTGCTCTGGCAAAGCCTCAGAAGCGCGGGAACCCGCCCGGTGCCCCTGGTCTGCTGGAGACGGTCTCCAGCAGACCAGGGGCACCGGAGCAGCTTACGAACGGGGCTTTCTCGCCCCGGAGCTCGCAGGTAGCAATCCACCACCTCGACCTCTGGGGCAAGAAAGCCCCGTTCGTAAGTGCGGATCCGACATAAGTTGGATCCGCGTAAGTCGGGGACTGCCTGTACTCCTAAATCTTCTGAACTAAAAGTATTCAGGTAGGGTTAGAATGGATCTGGGGTTGGCTTTTGCAAATGTATTGACTTTATAATAGTAGTTTTTCTGCTTTTGGTCAACACACAGCCAATGGAAACCTTTTTTTCTGCACAGCACATGTATTCCCAGCAGGTTGTTTTCACATTTTAGATATGTTTTAAACACAAACCCACATCCAGTTGCTTAAGACTTACTAAACATTAGCTATAAAAAGAATCCTACTGACTGGGAGGATAGAGGAAACCGTGGGTGATGTTCAGATCAGGCATGTAGTCGGAACAGTTTTGGCTTTGAGCAACAGGGATCCTAACATCAGCCCGCAGACAGTCTGGAACAGTGGCAGGAAGTGAAGATGCGTCTGCCTGCTGAAAGGAAAAAGGGGGAAAATTGTGTTACACCCACAGTTGTGGCTAACCTTATGCCCTGTATGGTTTGTGATATCCTAGAATGGTTTTCATTTAATCTTTTCCTATTTTCATAATGAATCAGGTCAATGAAAGTAATGGAAACTGGTGTTTTCTGTAGAGTGGTTTCTCTTGGTCCTTCTATGTTTCAGTAATCCAATTAGGGAAAACCCTTAGCACTGTGTACAATTTAGCAGCAAGTATCATCTTAGCCCAAAAACATGACATGTTTTGTCCATTCAATGCTCTAAAAATAATGTCTTTCATGATTTCACTTCCTATTGAATAACAGTTAACATATGAGAACTGCTCACTGGTTGATATTATTTTAGCAATATCCAAATGGACTAAGAAATGACACCAATAAACTTCATGAGCTAGATTCTCAGCTGCTATAGATCAGTACAACTCCTTTCAGTTCAATAAAGAAATGTGAATTCACACCAGCTGAAGATCTGGCCCACAACATTTCAACTCTAATTTTCTAAGTACAACAGCTAGGCTTGCATGCACAACAACACTGGAATTGTATTTTATCTGCACAACTGCTTTTTATTTTCCAGCAGCAGCTCTTGCTTCTGTTTCCAATTTTTTCTTAGTTTTGTTTGTTTGATGGGATATTATAATTAATTTTATGCAGCTTTGATAACTAATGAGATTTCTTCTATTTTTAACACTACATGTTGAGGATTTTTTATGTGGCTTTGGTTTTAATAATCTAGGAAAGCAGCTAAAGCTTTATAGACCATTATTAGACAGGAAGGTGACAGATGTAGTGCAGTATCACTTTTGACTTGTTAAAGGTGAATCACAGTGGGAAGAAATCCTGCTTGTGCCTCTTTTTTGCACTTTGATTTTATTTCTTTGTTTACAAGTATGACAATCTTTGCAGGAGTCCCTTACATTGATACACTATAATGTAAAAAGTAAATAATTATCGAGCAAATATAAGTCAAAATCCTGCTCTGAAATCCACGAATTTGAAACTCTAGGCCCATAGGATCCCCAGCTGAAGACAACAGTGATCCAGATGATTGCGATTCCACATGTTAGTAGATCTAATTGCAGGATCAGAGATACAATAAGGATACTAATTTAAACCCAAATCACCAAAGACCTCCACCTGCACCTTCTCCAAAAGCTTGGGGGATTTTGCAGCATGTATAGAAAATTAATAAATGCAATCTTTGGTAAGCTCAAGGGGAAACTGTGATCCAAATTCAGGAATATCTATCTGAGCAGTGGTCTCCTGCAGGTTGAAAAGAACTCCAAATGAAACTTGTCCACTAACTGGGACAGTATCGTAAGGAGATAAATGATCTCTCAGGAAATCAGGCCCCAAACTACTTGAGGCTCAGTAAATTATCACCAAAACCTTCCAATTCCTTCTGGGAATGCAGAGACATTGCAGATCCTGTAGTAAAGGTGTAATTGCTCCCTGGTGAAACTCCATTTACCACCCAGGTGAAAGCATTTATGAGAACATTAAGAATGGCCAGGCTAATGGTCCATCTAGCCCAGTGTTCTGTGTTCTGACAATGGCCAATGCCAGATGCTTCACAGGGAATGAACAGAACTGGTAATCATCAATTTATCTATCCCCTTGCTGGCCATTCCCAACTTCTGGCAAACAGAGGCTAGGGACACCATCTCTGCCCATCCCAACTAATAGCCATTGATGGATCTATTCTCCATTTATTTATTTCTATTATGAACCCTTTTAGGGTGCATCTGCACAATACCCTTAGCTCAAAATAAGCTACACAATTGCTAGCTTATTTTGAGTTAATTTCAAAATGGCTTATTTTGTCATTTGATGCTGTCTACACAACGCCAAACTCAAAATAAACCGTTATTCTGAAACATCCCTTAATCCTCATGGAATAAGGTTTACAGGAATGTTGGAACAGTGCGCCTTTTATTTTGAAAGATATTTCGAAATAACGGCCGTGCTGTCAAGATGCGGAATAGCTATTTTGGGGTACTGGAAGTATCCCGAAATAGCACCACAGTGTAGACATACCCTTATTGTCTTGGCCTTCATTAAACTTCTGGCAAAGAGTTCCACAAGCTGACTATGAAGAAATATTTCCTTTTGTTTGCTTTGAACCTGCTGCCTGTTAATTACATTTGGTGACCCCTCATTCTTGTTTTATTATGAGTAAATAACACTTCCTTATTCACTTTCTCCACACCACTCACAATTTTATAGACCTCTAACATTCCTTAGACATCTTTTGCAAACTGAAAATTCCCAGTCTTATTAATCTCTCCTCAGATGGAAGCAGTTCCACAACTCTAATAATTTTTGTTGTCTTTTTCCATACCTTTTCCAGTTCCAACATATATTTTTGAAATGGGGCAACCACATCTGCACACAGTATTCAAGATGTGGATGTACCATGGATTTATATAGATATAATATGAGATTTTTCTGTCTTATTCTACATCCCTTTCCTACTGATCCCCTACAACCTGTTAGCTTTTTAGACTGCCACTGCACATTGAAGGGATGTTCCCAGAATACTATACACAATAACTCCCAGATCTCTTTATGGAGTGGTAACAGCTAAGATAGACCCCATTATTTTCTGTGCCTGGTCGGGATTATGTGTTCCTACGTGCATCTAGTTTGCAATGATCAATACTGATCAATCTCATAAATATCAATTGATTAATATCAACATTATCAATAGTGTCAGTTTCTGCAAGGCCTCTAAGTATAGCCCCAAGAAGATATTATTAGAGGAATCTAATCACAAGGTGACAAACATATGAATAAATGAGGCAAGGACTATCTTGGAGAGAAAATATCATATGTTTTTCTCACCAAAGCCAAATGAGAATGTGCTCCTAATTATGGCTGCTCCCTGAGCATCCAGGAACAGCCCAAGATCTATCTACAACATCTAAGTCATGCATCTGGACTACAGATGGCATTTAAACTTCCCTGGTCAGAGGAACCAATATAAATCCCACTAACTCTTCTAGCAGCTTGTACCAAGCCACCAACATTATTTTACTCTTCTCTACATGCACAGTAATTCTCACCAAGTCTTACATTTCTGTCGGGGGTATTTATTCTAATTCTCCAGTCAAACCAAAAGGATAGAGATGTAGAGCAAGTGGTCATGTGCACCCTGAATGTATTTCAACCCATATTTTTTCACTGTCTCTCCTACTTACCTCTTCTACAAATTGAATAGGAAGGGTAATAATATAGATCTACATTGTACTTTTCAGGAGAGCACTCTTTAGTTGGAGAAATAAGTACCCACAAATAAGTGAGAGATGGGAGAGGAACCAATCAACTCTTGCTAGGTTCCACAACCAAATCAACAAAACCTTATAATCAGCAATATCAACAGTTGTTGACAAATCTAAAATAATCATCACCCTTTGCTAGAAAGAGATTCTGAGCTAATCCAGTCAATGCATACCATACCCAAATGACTTTGGTCAAAGAAATCAGAAGACTTAAAAAAACCACAAGAGTTGCTAAGCCAGAATCTACAGAATGACTTTTCCATCCCCGCAAAATGCGAGATTTGCTATTGGTCAACAGTTAGGTAGAATGTATGTATCATGCAGTGGTTTCTTAAGCAATGATCTTCATCAGCTATACAGACAAACTCTGTTTCAATAGGGTTAGATTCCAAAGAAGACTTTCATCCCTGGAGCTATAGCTGTATCCTTCTTATTTCCTCTATCCCAGGCCACATGGTAAAGCATGGCGGCCTAGGAAGGAAAACCCAGTTACAACAACTTTAAAAGACTATTCCATAGATGAAATTACACAATCCATTCTCCAGTTCATGTAACAGAAATAAGTTTTTTCAAACAACCCAGTAATTAATGTTTCCAGATGCACAATTTATTTTCATTACATGAGAGACTAACTATAGTATTCCACAGCTGCTGTGGTCTGTTGTCAATTTTCAGCCACTTCCAGGAGGGTTTTTTTTGTTTGTTTGTTTCTGTGGTAATACCAGCAGAAAAAAGTCTTAACCCATAAAAAAACAAAGGCCCCATAATCCCATTGCTCTGAGGACGTTTTTTTGTCAGAAATCATAAAATACCAAACAAGTCTCAAGCCTGCTTTTATCACAGTGCTGTGCAGATTAGATTACTGAAAGAAAAGATTCAAAAGCTAATTTAACTTGCAATATTTTTATACTAAACAAAAAATCCTTGCATGTAATTTTCTTTAACCACAAACATACTCTAGAGTCTGTAGAGGGCCTACAGCAAACTCGGAAAGGCAAATAAAATTATAGTGTTCCAGTGTGCAAATTCAACTCACAACCAACAAAATATTATAAAGGATTCCGTAGCTTTGAATTCTGCTCTCTAACAACAGAGTTAGCATCCCAGCCTGTTACATGCTGATTAATGAGTTGTGGAAAAAGGAGCTCATTCTTCTCTAAAATATCAATGGGTGGGAGAGGTGGGTGGCTTGATGCAACCAATTCCTTCCTTTGGAGGAGATGAGTATGTTACCTCAGAAATTCATTCCAAGCACCAATAGTTTAAGTCAGTGGTCATCAACTAGTAAATCAGGATCTACTGGTAGATTTTGGAGACTCTGACAGGTGATTCTTACAGGTTTGGCCAGGGAGCTATCAAGTGCTGGCAATTCAGTTGCTCCTGCACCCGCTGTCATGCTGTTCCTAACCTCTGCCTTGAAGGTGCCCCCTTTGAAGCCTCCTGCTTGCTGTGCATGGTGTGGGAAGGAAAAGGGAGAAGGGGAAGATGTCTGAGTGTCTCTTCTCCCCCCACTTCTGTACCTTATCTCTATACACAGAGGCTGTGTCTACATTGGCACCCTTTTCCGGAAATGCTTAAAGTGTCTACATTGGCAGGATGCTTTTCTGCAAAAGCACTTTTTCCGGAAAAGCGTCCGTGGCCATTGTAGACGCGCTTTTCCGGAAAAAAGCCCCGATCGTCATTTTCGCGATCGGGGCTTTTTTGTAGAAAAGACTACTGTGCTGTCTACACTGGCCCTTTTCCAGAATAGTTTTTCCGGAAAAGGACTTTTGCCCGAACGGGAGCAGCACAGTTTTTCCGGAAAAGCACTGACAATTTTACAGTAGATTGTCATTGCTTTTCCGGAAAAGCAAGCGGCCAGTGTAGACAGCTTTCAAGTTATTCCGGAAAAGCAGCTGCTTTTCCGGAATAAGTGGCCCAGTGTAGACACAGCCTCTAGAGAGAAGGGGCTGGAGGGAACTTGGCGATGCAAATCTCTGTCACTCTCACACACTGTGTATGTCTCTGTCATTCTCACAAACCCACACTGTCCTTCACTCTCATCTCCCGACCCAACACATACGTGGGTGGTTGTTGTTACTTATTTCTGCTTGCAAAGTGAGTTATTTTTGGTTTTTGACTGGTCTGTGCATTTCATAATTTTCATTTCTCTCTTACGCTTAATTTAATTCTTTGAGCAGTAAGTTCTAAAATGCCTAAACTGTCATGACTGGAGTAATTATCCCTGGGGAAACTGCTGCTCCTGGAAGTGGCTGGCATGTCCCTACAGCCCCTGAGAAAGGCAGAGCAGGGGGTCTCCACATGTTGTCCTTGCCTGCAGACACCACTCCTGCAGCTCCCATTGATCAATAATGGGGAGCCATGGACAGTAGAAGCTGTGGGCTCAGTGCCTGTAGATGAGGGGCAGCACATGGTGCCATGGAGCCATTGCTGTGCATTCTAGATGCTTTCAGGAGTGGTGCAGGGCCAGGGCAGGAGTAAGCCTGCCTTAACCCTGCTGCTCCACCACCCAGAAGCTGTCTCAATTAAATGGTGCCCAGCCAGCGTCTGCTTCTTGAACCCTTATCCCATCCCTGAACCTCCTCCTGAACCCAACCTCCTGCCCCAGGCATGAGCCCCCCTGCACCCAAACTCCTTCTCAGAGCTTGCACCCTGAAACCCCTCCTGGACCCTAATCCCTTGCCCTGGGCTAAGCCCTGAGCCCCTCCCACACACCAAATTCCTTGGCTTAAGACCAGAGCCTGCACCTCAACCCCCTACTTCAGCTTGATGAAAATGAGTGAGGATGGAGGAGAGGAAGAGGAACAGAGTGAGCAGGGGGGAGGCTGTGGAGAAGAGGTGGAGCAGGGGCAGGGCCTCAAATAAGGGGCAGGAAGAAAGTGGAGCAAGGGTATTTGGGTTTGAGGTAGATCTTACATTGCACTTAAATTGGAAGAGTGATCTTGTGGTTAAAAAGGTTGGAAACCACTGGTTTAAGTCTTATATATTTCTCTGATTCAGAGTCATAGGTAACAGAAAATCCAGCTGCTGTTACTGGTATATTGTCTGTAATTATGATAATATGAATATTTATGACTGCATATTAATACCAAGTCAGAAAGAATTGTTCAATCATAACATGCTCATCACACAAAAAGACAATTACATACAAGAACTTTTTAGCCCTACACTGCCCCCTTTGCACTGTTCCTGACTAATCAGCCATTTGAGGAAATCTACAGGAAATGGAGTCAGCAAAACCTCAGCACTTGTCTGAACTTCACAGTGGATTGACTCTGCAACAATCAATCCACCGACCATCAATTTATTGCATCGGCTATAGCTGCGATAAATCTATCTCCAAAAGCACTGGTACTCCATCAAAGCCAGAAGAGCAGCCAGCATCGACAGGAGAACAGCCCTCGTCAACCTTACTGCACACAAGATACCATGGACAGTATGTCAACTACAGCTACGCGATTGTGTAGCTGAAGTAGATTAATGGTGCAGATGAGTGTAGACTGCTTCTTTTTGTTGTCCTGCTTGAGTGTCTCTGTATCAGTCTGGCAGTCCAAACACACTAACTCAGAGGCACTGCTAATCACTGGGCATCATTTCTCTGGATTAGAAGTAACCCAGGATGTATTGCTCATTTAGAGAAAAACCATCTCCATGGACCTTGGCATCACCATAGTATTGTTCCCAAAGCACACAAACAGAGACAGCTACTGAAGCCACCTATGACTCATCTATTGGTAGAAGTAATGAGGCTTTTGTCCTGCTTTCTCATATTAAAAACTCCTGTTTCTTCTAATTAGTTATATTTAGTTAAACCCAACCAGAACTGCAATTAATCATGTAGGTTTAGAAAATGTAATCTACTCCTTACATTTGTAACTTTTTTCCATGTTATTTTCTTGAATATTATTAGAGAGGGAACTTTTATCAACTCTATTTTATAATCTTCTCATAGATGGCATAATTTGAAGTACTGATTTTTGGTTCTTATAGTCCACTCCAGACACATCAGAGCCCTTTTCATTCAGTACTCATCTATGATGGAGTATGAACCTTTCAGTGAAACACCCACAACTTGAGTTAAGGCTGGTCAAAAAAATTCCATCAAAACTGTTTCTACAAGAGAAAATGGAGTTTTCAAGAAAATATATTTAAAGTGCTTTCTTTGAAAAAGTTTATGTTTTTTAACCCCCTCAGCATAGTATGTTTAAAAGAATTTCCTCAAAAACTGGTATTTCTACAAGGAGGAGACATATATATATCATGTTATAAAACAAATACAGATTTCCATTTAGCTGAAAAATCCATTTTAAAACTATTTCTCATGGGGAATAAAAGCAGGCTAAATTATAGTGAAAAAGGTATGCAAACTCACCATTCATTTTGTAAACCTTGTCAACCCCCAAACAGTTGGTTCAAGAGATTCATGAAAACATAAACTCTACAAGATTCATCCATCTCCAGTTGTAATTATAGCATGTATCAATCATCCTGTTTATGCATTGTATATATACACGGAAGACATTTGCAACAGAAACTGCTTTAGTCTAAATTACTCAGTACAGTAGTTTGTTTGTTTTGGAAAGGCTTCTTGGCAGAGAAAGCTAATGATAAGCTTAAGAAAACTTACAAGGACCCATTCTTGGCAATCAGAGTTTGTCTTTTTTCTCAGGGATTGAGAAGCAAATTGGAGCCTGTGTGCATGACTACCATCGACTAGCCAAGAGAAAGCACTCATTTTTTTTCCTGTTAGTAGCATTTATTTTCACATTTATTATTATTTTCTCTCACTGTTCATATTCCATTCCCCACTTTCACCCTTTGCAACTGTATAGTGGTTTTCATTCAATGGTCAGCAGGCCAATTGGGCAAGTCATGGCTCAACAGTCCCGCCATCCCCCATAGTCCTGGGGAGGAGGTAAAGGGATCCATAACCTGGCCCATGTATAGTCATGATCACTTCTTCCTGCTGCAAATGGCCAGCCTCCCATGAGTCACTTCCTACATCCACATCTCTTTCTTCAATTTGGGGCTTGCGCACCCTCTCAGCATGCAGTTTGCAATCAGCCCCAACAGTTTAATTAGTCAAATAAGCATTCCTCAACTCTCTTCCTAGTGCCCAGTAATCTTCCTTCAGCAAGGAGCAAGAAAGGGGAAAAGGTCAGTCCTTTATCTTCCCGGTTGGGTCTGGGCTATAGTCCAGACTACTTCTTGTGGATCACTTTGCCTCTAAATTCTGCAACCCACCTACTCCTCCTTCATTCTCTTCTCTCTCCCTGCCACCCCCAGACTGACCGAGTGAGTCCCCTTTGAACAGATCTTCCATTTGGACTATGCTTCACAGCTCCTGAGACGACGGGCAGGACCCACTTTGCCCAGTACTGCTGTTTTATTCCCTGCAGTTAGACATCCATGGCAGGCTCATACTAGCTGACTCTGGCTCACAGGGATCACACTAAGGGGTTGTTTAACTGCAGTGTTAACATTTGGGTTTGGGTTGCAGGCAGTGAGGACCACAGATTCTCTGGGCCCTGGGCAAGATGAAGAGGTGGCTAGTTCTGTGCCCCTGGAAGATGTGAGGCCTCAAGCAGAAGGAGCGGGGCTGTGACTAGCTTCCCTCAGGTGGCCCTCTGGCCCTGAGCATGCTGCACCTACCACAGGAAACCCTCAGAGCTGCCTGAAGCATGCCATGTGGGGCTCCAGTGTCAATTTAAAAGGCCTAAGGTTCCAGCCGCCACCACTGCTGCAGTAGCAGTGGAAGTGGCCAGGAGCCAGGAGCCCTTTTGAATTGCCAGGCCCTAGGCTGCAGCATACACTCAAGACTCTGTGAGATCATATTATCGCAGAGTTTGAGATGCAGCCTGAGCTCAAATATCTACATTGCAATTGAAGAGCCCCTTTGCTTGAATCAACTGGCATGGGCCAGCTGCAGGTTTTGAATTGCACTATAGACTCACTGTTAATCTCTGTATTGGGTCCGTAAATGCTATCACAGACCCTAATGCAGGTTCTGCACTTCTGTTTGCCTATCCTGATTATTTACCCATTTTACAAAAACAGGTGTAGATGAACCATCTTAATGACCGTGCTTCAGTGTTTGCATCTTTTATGCCCCTATCAAGTGGCCATTTCCATATTTTGAAATAATTTTTCAGGTATGCAAGGTATGATTAATTCTGATTATTTTTCATATTGTTTTTCAAGATAAGATGGATTTGGACAATTCAGATGTATTTAAAAAGCATTACAAATATGTTGCTTAAACCCCCTGCCACCACTTGAAACCAAACACTGAATAGGAATTGTATTGCTTTGGGGCAATTTCATAAATGTAAACACAACTTGTTCTATTCTCATAAGAAAAAATATTAAATTGCAAGAAAGAAATCATTTGGAAGAGTCATATAATGTCCTCTGGTTTATACCAATGTCCCTAATGAATGCTCTACATTTTCAGAAAATAGGGTTATGAATGATCAGTATATTTGTTAACGTACAGTTTTATTGACAGTGTATGCACTCCACAGTGGCATCCAGAGGTTGTGACTGTATCCACTCACATACTGATGATGGTAAAGAAGGCAGTAGGTGTTTTGCTTCTTTAGAACTCTAGGTCTCCCATAGGGCAAAGTATAAGTTTCCACTTTCTTTACTAGAATGTAAACAATAGTTACTGAGTTTTTGACTTGTGAAAAGACTTTTCTTGGCAGAAAGGCATATGGAATGAGGACTAAATATACGCCAAACAGAATGATATTTTAATTGATTAAAATATGTACAATCTAAATATAAAATGTTTATTAAGGATTTGTACTTCTGGATATTTGAAATTGTGGAACAATATTTTTCATGGTATGTTTAAAACATAAGTTACTCAAGAGTGACAGAGCAAATATCACAAAAAGCCAGGCCTTGATTTTCCTCTAATTTATGGTAAGTTTACACTGATATAGTTCTGTGGGCTTCAGTGTGTCAGTGAAGTAAAAATCAGGCTCTATCTGATAATCCAAAATAATCCAGTTATGCCCCTTCTTCCCCAGATGAAGGGCAAGAGATGGCTGAGAGGCTGGGAACAGTAGTTTTATCTCCTGTTTTGCTAAAGTAACTTGGGCCTGACCTAAAACCCACTAAAGCCAGTAGGCATCTTTCCATTACCTTTAATGAGATTTGGGTCAGTGTCCTAAAGAGATTCTCAGCCAACCTCTTCTCCATAGCAAGGAAAGGGAAGGGAGGTTATTAATTATGGGCTAGATTTGTTCATCTTAACCTATCTTCATTAAGCACTTCATTCTGCAAAGAGTCCCACTGAGATCATCATATAAAATAAAAAAAACCAAGAGTGTAGATTTTAGATCACCCTTGCTCCTTTTATTTCTAACAACTTACTTGCTTCGGAGGTGAGATTTAATCTTTGATTTATTGCTTCCGAATTCGACATCTGTAAAATATAATATTAAAGAATTGTTAAGAAGAATTCATATTCTGATTAAAAATAGAACTCTGGAGCCATTACTTACTTGTAGGGCACACTTGCATCCTAACTGATCCACAGGAGTTGATGTGGTAAAAGGGCATGAAGAAGGAGATGATTCTTCTTTTGACTGAGATGGATTATAGAAAGGTGCCTTCAGAAGATGATTTAAACTGCCGTGAGTTCCATTGTTTGGTACAGGCTGAATATGCAGCACATCTGATTAAACAGGTTAGAAAACATTTGAAAATTTTGCAAAAACATCCTGATGCCCTACAGAAGAAAATACCATGAATTTTATTTGCCTGGCAGCTAATCCTTAATGCATTCCTTCTAAATATGACAGTACTATTTCAATTAACGGAAGTGCTTGGGCAACCAACCATAAATGCACATGGATAAATGCCAAATAATAAAAGGTTGAGTTATTCAGGATTTAACAAAAACAAAAGTAAATATTTAAAATCTAATCCAGCAGTGCAACAAACAATTAAGAAACTGTCTAATTAACCAATTCCTTGTAAGTCGGGCAGTTGAGCTTGCAATTTGTTAAATATGAAAGGACTAATACAGTAGAACATATTCTACAGTATAACAGCTATATGCTACATCTTATGTAAAAATTAAGAAGTAAGATGTTGCAGGTTGGACATTTCTGGGTAGTTTTTTACACTTTCAAGTGGTGGTATATGCAGAAATTCCAATGATTTTAACCACGTGCTAGGTCATTATTTGAGATGGTTAAATTATATTATGAGGCATACTGGAATGTTTAGTTTTATGTGATAATTAAAAAAAATTACAGAAAATTACAACCTCAAACTTTGGGGTACAGTGGCCTAGCTAAAATTCTGACCAATAGCTGCAACTATTTGTAATTTTCCTGTCCCAAGATGACCACCAGGAGCTCCCATCTGAGCTCATGCGTATTTGCAGCTCATTGCTCATATAATTGTTAGGATCACTATGCAGCTAATGAGAGTGGGTGAGGTGAGACATTTAGTACAGTTTCTACTAATCTTATGTACTGTTTGTCTTACTTATCTCAAAATTCATTAGTATCTGAAAACCCACTCATGCATTACCAACTGCAACACAAGTTGTCTATACTCACCACACATTAGATTATAAAGCTCAATGTTTTCAAAAGGTTCCACTTCAGTTTTTTCTTTAAAGCTTGGGCCATATGCTATGAAGATAGCCTGGATTGTAATAATAAAAGCTGTTATCTCAAGGAATGCAACTAGACAGGAGTTAGACTGGAAGAGAACTAAGAGTATGGGGCAGATTCTGCACTCTGTCACAATAGTTAAAATCAGTGGGTTTATTCTGATGGAAGAGAGCAGAATTTGGTCTTTCAATAACATGTCTTATGCACCTAATTACAAAAGGAAGTTACCAGCTTTAGGTCACAAACAGGTAGGCACCTCCCTATAGCCAGGGCTTCCTAGTAAAGGGGAGGCCACCAGCACCCGAACTATGTCCCCCACTTTTGCATCACCCTTTATCGCCAATCCTGCACCTTCATACCACCACCTTCTCCTGAGGCCCTGCTCCCAAACTACCTCTTCTCCCAAGACCTTGCTTACTTTCCCCCATCTCTCATCCCCACAGCCTGTATAAAGGTAGGGGCATGGTTCACTGACTCCCCTGTTCCAGTATACTCTGCCTGCAGTCTATACTCGGGCACATATCTCCATCCATGAGAGGGTCATGGCTGATTACACACCCTTGTCAGTACAGTGTCTCCCATTAGAAGATTAAGGGGGGACATGATAGCGGTTTTCAAATATCTAAAAGGGTGTCACAAGGAGGAAGGAGAAATTTTGTTCCTCTTGGTTTCTGAGGACAGGACAAGGAGTAATGGGCTTAAAGTGCAGCAGGGGAGGTTTAGATTGGACATTAGGAAAAAATTCCTAACTGTCAGGGTGGTCAAATATTGGAATAAATTGCCAAGGGAGGTGGTGGAATCTCCCTCTCTGGAGATATTTAAGAACAGGTTAGATAGACATCTGTCAGGGATGGTGTAGGTGGAGCTTGGTCCTGCCTTGAGGGCGGGGGGCTGGACTCGATGACCTCTTGAGGTCCCTTCCAGTCCTATTATTCTATGATTCTATGATTCTATGATTAGCTATCTTAGAGGCTGCCCATTGAGGGTGTGTCTAGACTACAGGGTTTTTTCAAAAAAAGTGGCCTTTTTTTGAAAAAACTTCCCCTGCATCTAGACTGCCATTGCATTCTTTCGAATTTAAATCGAAAGAACGCAGTGGTTTTTTTGACTGCAGTAAACCTCATTTTATGAGGAAAAACGCTTTTTTCGAAAGTGCTCTTTTGAAAAAAGGCGCTATATAATGCAAATTGTGCTTTTTCAAAAGAGAGCATCCAGACTGCCTGTGTACTCTCTTTAAAAAAGTGGCTTGCTTTTTCAAAAGTACTGGTTGTAGTCTAGGCACCCTTTTTCGAAAGAGGCTTTTTCAAAAGTATCTTTCGAAAAAGCCTCTTTCGAAAAAGGATTGCAGTCTAGATGTAGTCCTAGTGTACTAACTTTGTGAATTGCAGTCTGAGGTGCCTATCTGTTCGCATGTATTCTATAGGGAGCCTAGGCATCTAACTTAGGCTTTCAGAATTGCTGTTTTGTTCCTGTGTTTTTCCAGGGCCTACAAGTTACAATCCCTATGTGAATCTAGCCCTAAGTGTTTTAGGCTCCTATGTCCTATTTTCAATATTGACTTAGGCAATTTAAACCTCACTGAAAGATGATTAGACTTACACTCCTAAACACCTAAAGTCACTTTTGATAATGAGCCTGAGGCTTTTAAGTCACTTAGGGTGTGTCTAGACTACAGAGTTTTGTCAACAAAACTATACCCTGCGTCTACACTACCGCTGAGTTCTGTCGACATAACGTTGACAGAACTCAGCAGTTTTGTCGATGCTGGTAAACCTCATTTTATGAGGCATAACACCTTCTGTCAACAGAGTTCTGTCGACAGAAGGTGTTATTGCATGTAGGGTTGTGTCTAGACTATAGGGTTTTGTCGACAAAGCAGCTTGCTTTGTCGACAGAACTGAATGTAGTCTAGACGCTCTTCGTCAACAGAAGCTTTGTCGACAGTATCTGTCGACAAAACTTCTGTCGACAAAACTTCTGTCGACAAAACCCTGTAGTCTAGACGTACCCTTAGACACACATGGAAGAATGAGAGAAAAGCCTATTCTCGCTTACAGACAACCCCCCAACCTGAAACGAATTCTTTCCGGTAACCATGCTACACAACCACATCATAAGCATCTAACCATGGTGTCAACTCTGCCCACATATCTATACAAGTGAATTCATCACTGGAGCCAACAACATAAACTACCAGATCAGAAAATTACTTAACTGCACATCCAATAATTTGATCTATGCCATCAAATGCCAGCAATGCCCCACTGCTCTATATATTGGACAAACTGGATAGTCCCTATGGAAAAGAATCAATGGACACAAATCAGGTATACATAACGGGACATACAGAAACCTGTTGGGGAACGCTTTAATCTTCCTAATCATTGTTTAAAAGATCTTCAAGTGGATGTCTTGTCACAAACCAATTCTACTAGCCAAATACACAGAGAGGCGTTAGAATTACAATTCATCTGCAAGTTCAATTCTCATGCTAATGGCCTCAGTCGTGATGTGGGATGGTTGGGACACTACCAACCTAACATTCCATGAAGGTGCAGAGAGCTCTTTGTGTAGATTCCTGTGTTAGGAAGGATATTATCCATTGACTCTGATTCTTATCTGCTTCGTTTTAACCATCCAATTTTCAGGTGCTCCCTGATTCCCAGTTCTACCTTCCTGTTTTTCTCTTTGACATTTCCATACTCTCTGCTTCTTGTTTCCCACCCCCCTTCTCCTCCTCTCCTATTTATTTTGGGTATGCACATCCTAAACTCAAAACTCCGGTCATCTGAAGAAGTGGGCTGTGCCCACGAAATCTCATGATACCATCTACATGTTTTGTTAGTCTTTAGGGTACTGCAAGACTATGCATTGTTTTTTAAATTTTTCCTGTTTCTGACTAAGCATTTTGGAGCGCCAGTCCTAGCCTGGCTAGCCAACCTTGAGCTCACATTAGTGCTCTAAAAAAAGCTGCATAGACACCGTTTTGTAGTTATGGCCCAGGTAGAAGCTTGGGCTCCAAACCCCACTCCTCCTGAGCTACAGACCGACCTGCAACTCAAAGTACTGTCTGCACAGCCATTTTTAGAGCACTACCATAAGCACTGCAAACTCAACTCTATCAATCTGAGATAAGAAGCTCACTCCAAAATGCTGGATTTAACCTTTGTGAACATTTTTCTCTGCATGGCCTCTGTAGCTTAGCTCCATGATCTGGGCTGCTATTTATTAGTTTATTAAAATCCCAAACCACTGGACAGGTAATTTCAGTGGAATTTAGGATTCCAATAGAGGCCTGTGTGACTACTCTAAGAAGTTATATCAGCGGAGCTACATTAATCAAGGGAATGTAACGCCCCACCCCCACTCCCACCCCCGACCATGTAAACACAGTGATACCCGTGGAAGAGGGCTTCTATTAAAATAGTCAGCTTGGTGCAGGGAGGTGATGTTCCTACACCAACAGAACAATGCTTTTTGATGATGCAGGGTAAGTCTATGCTGGTATAGTCTCTGTGGTGTAGATACACTCAAATATTCTCAGAGTTTTAATCCAAATATCCTTCCAGGATTTTCAAGTCATCACTTAAGCACTTATGTGCCTAAGAGTTAATGTGAGCATCCAAATGGAGGTTTTGGACATACTATTATAGCACTCTCAGAAACAGAGCACAGGGTGGATAAACAGATGAACAAGGACTGAATTCTGAAACAAATCTGTTACACAGAATGGCTTATTGCCAACGAAGAACAGAGAAAGCCAAACATGTAAATCTGTTTATCTTTTCCCATAAAACAATAACAGGAGGATGTCAAATGAAATTAAAAGGAACCACATTTAAAAGGATATATATACATACTTTTTATACTTAGCATAAAGGACCATTAAGTTGTGGAACTTAGTGTAGCAGGATATCACTGAGGCAAATAAAAGTTCAATGAAGTATTTACATTTTACATGAATAATTATATAATATAATTTTAATTACGATTAAAAACTTTAGGGGCTGACAAGTCAATATAGTCAGGAAATAGTGTCAAAGTAGTACTGAACAATTAAGTGCATTATGGAAATGTCTACGCTTCTCTCAAGCATCCTGAACTTGATCACTGCAAGAGACAGGAGACATGTCCAGATGGACCAATGATCTGTTTTAGCATGGTATTTTTGTTCTTTTCTGAGGAAAGGGATTTTGTACTGACTAATATAGAAAGAATTCTTAATGTTTTCTGATAAGCACTTCTAAAGTACACAAACAGGATGCCGACAAAGGAAAATGTTATGCAAAATGCTCATTTGTTCTTACACATATTGTATCAGCAGAATGATTAATGTTCTTGATGAATACATTCCATCTGAAATGTAAATAAGCTGGAAAAAATTAGGCAATTTCGGATGATTATATTCTCAGGTGCTTTTAATATGGCTATGTGATTTCTGCAAACTTATGTTTCTCACCATGATGTGTTTAGTGTAGATACTGTAGTTTATAGGACTCATATTTTTAGATGCACTGAGTGATGATTAAACATTAGACTCTTAAGGCACGTCTAAACTACATTCCTCTTTCAAAAGATGAATGTTAATGAGGCCGATCAAAAATTCAGATGAAGCGTGGATTTAAAAATCTTGCGTAGGTGTATGGGTTCTTTCAAAAAAGGTTTTTTTTTCCAAAAGAACCCCATCTAGACTGAGGTTTCTTTTTCAAAAAAGTGCTCTCATGTGATTATGCAAATGAAGCACGAGATTTGTATATCCGTGCTTCATTTGAATTTTCGTTTGGCTTTATTTACATTCCTTTTTCTAAAGAGGAATGTAGTTTAGACATAGCCTCTAGGTGATACACAATGATAGGACTTGGCAAGCATAATTGAGACTAGTCTGACCATTTGATCCTAGGTATATATGGTCTCTGTAGAGAGTAGATTTCCAGGGTTAAATGTCTGGATGTCAATGTAATAAAAGTCAGATTGCAAAAACTGTCATATACTGCACTGTATGGTTTATTTGCAATATGTAATTGGCTATACAGTGGAACATGAGATCTGAGAAGAAATCACCTTACCTCCATACTTTTAAGTTCATTGTCATAGCCATGATTACCTCCACCACAAAATGTATAATCTTTATTCCTAAGAAGAAACCAGTTTATATTGTAAGCAGCAGTAATACAAATACAACAATAATATCAGTTACCCCAGAAAAGTGGAGTTCTATCACCCCTGATAGAATTTTGCATAATATTTTGGTACTGATTTTCTATAACACAAGACTGACTTTTGCAGAGGCCTCTGCTTTTCTTAAATCACGGAGGGTATGTCTACACTTGCACCCTCTTTCGATAGAGGGATGCAAATTAAGACATTCAAAATTGCAAATGAAGCTGGGATTTAACTATCCCGTGCTTCATTTGCATAATCACGTTATGGCACTACTTTGAAATAGCGCTATTTCAAAATAGAAAATGCGGTGTAGATTCGGTTATTTCGGGAGAACACCCTTCTTCCAAAATAACACTTATTACTCATAAAATGAGATTTAACAGTTATGAGGAATAAGGGTATGAGGAATAATAATGAGAGAAGGGTTTTCTCTCGAAATAACTGCATCTTAACAGCATCTGTTATTTCGAAATAGCGCTATTTCAAAATAGCGCCATAATGCAATTATGCAAATGAAGCATGAGATATTTAAATCCCGGCTTCATTTGCAATTTCGAATGTCTTGATTTGCATCCTCTTGAAATAGGTTGCAAGTGTAGACATACCCTCTGAGATTATATTAACCAGAAATTCACCCTCAGGATGCTAGCCTTCATACAGTGCATTTATGCTTCTGAAATAATCAGAGTACAAGGATGACCTCTGACCTGGGAAGTTCAAAACACCCACCAACTGCTAGTTTTGGGACTTCCTTATATTCACATGTTCAAAAAAAGAGTTTTTATCTCTATATAAAATATATCCCTAAAGATTTGTGCCAGTTGGGCCAAAAAGTTCAAGCAGAATTTGCATCTGTAGTACATTTTCAACTGAAAATACAAATGGGATTTTAAAAAGTCTCATAATTTCTGACTTTCTGTGATTTAGCACCTTCATTTTTCCACCTGAAAATGTGTACACCTACATCATGTTCGTGATTTATTTCCGTTGCCCTTATGAGTACACATACAACATACTGTTTTGAAAATCTACCCCCAAGGAATTTATGGTGTGTGTATGTCTACAATATACACAGTTTGTGTACATTCACTATAATGGTAGCATAAATAACTACAACAGCTAAGATCATATAACTATTACCATTCTAACCATGCCTTTTTCAGTTAATCTTATCTTTCCAAATCATTCACTTTTTTTATATTCTTTTCAGGCTTAGTCTCTTCCCAAAGATGCCTTATCTTTTCAAGTCTGAGTAAAAATGAGGAAAATTTGGAGGAAATTAGACTTTCAGTATTACTTCCTCCTCCCTCCCCAATTTTTTGATAGCTCTGGCACTAGCATATCAGGAGACAGAAAGCTAACATTTGACAAGGTAAGAGTCCTCATCAAAAAGCATTTTGAATGTATCAGTGAAAACTGGTTTTGATGTGACTGAGTTATGAGTCTTTTAAAAATTGCAGCACTTTTTGCATGACAATTTCTGATTCATTGAGCATATCAGAAGCCAATTCTGGCAGCCCTATATGCTTAATTGATACAATAAGACATTTTGTTAAGATGCACAATGAACAAGGTGTTGATTTCCCTCACTTGCCATGTTGCTTTGAAAAGAAAACTCTATGAACACCACATAAAACAGTGGATACTTGGCTTACACAGATACGCACCATCATGTCCTGTATATGTCCTCCTAAATATTCATCTAACAGTTTGGAAAGTCCAGTGTTCTAAGGATTAGCTATTGTCTTCACTGCACAAAATGCAAGTCTTAAATGAAAAGCAAATGACACGTCTGTGAAGGAAATAAGACATCTTGAATCATAAGGGTAAGAATAATTTTACAGACATAATTTACCTAACAGCCAGCCACTGCCGGTCCACCAAAAGATGAACTTTGTCAATGCGAATGTTGCTAGCATAATGAAATCGCTTTGGCAAGTTGGGTGTCATGTAGGG
Organism: Pelodiscus sinensis; assembly: GCF_049634645.1. Lineage (NCBI taxonomy): Eukaryota > Metazoa > Chordata > Testudines > Trionychidae > Pelodiscus > Pelodiscus sinensis. Next base: position 93,754,011 of record NC_134713.1, on the reverse strand, counting down.
TTTGAAATGCTGGTTGGATTTTCGGCACTGAAAAATAGGAAAAGGTCCAATCGTGACATGACATGACACTGAACACAAACATATAATTCAACAATGGCGATAGATATTGTGGAGACTGGCATACTAAATATACTTTGCATATCGATTGATAGATAGAATAATAACATCTTCATTATCTTATTCCACCTGTTACAATATGCCTTTGACAAGATGTACCATAATATCTATTGTAAGTGTATCAGTCCTTCATAGGAGGCTGCTGTAAAGTTATCAATGAAGAAGTAATGTTAAAGATATTAGTATATGTTATGGCTAATATTATTGACATTCATACTTGTAGTTAGTATACCGTGTCACAGTCTACAAATTAGATGCTAAAGTTCTCTAAAAGTTAATGCTTTTCTGTGATCTTTTACCAGCTTACCATGTAATAAATAGGGAAGGGGAACATAATCTTCCACATGTCTATAAGGTATCATTTTGAAATCCTTAAAAATAGGTTCAAAAATTGTTCCAAAGTGATTAAATCCAGTGGTTTTTCAGAACTCCCATGTGCTTTTGCTTCCCTAGCCCATCTTTTCAACAAAACCCATTAGCTCATGAGCACATTCCACAATGGTACAACCATTAGACATTTTACATTTTCTGACAGATTTTGTTGGGCCCTGGGCAAGATGAGAGGGGCTGGCTCTGGGCCCCCAGAAGAGGCAGGGCTTCAGGCAGAAGAGAAGGGGACTGAGGGAAACCTCCAGTGTTTCCTGGTTTTATAAACATAAAATGCTGGTGGCATTTTACAGGGCCTAGGGTTCCAGATGCTGCGGTTGCTGTTGTTGGCAGGGGCAGCAGTCAGGAGTCCCAGGCCCTTTTATATTGCTGGACTTGAGGGCAGCTGCCCTCGCAGCTTCCATCCAACCCCAATGGGGAGCTTCTTGTAAGATTTAGGAGTGATCTCAAATTGCCTTACCACAGAGTCCTTAAACAACACATAATCTAAGACTTCTTGTTCCCTTAGTTCATTAAATACTTCCCTGGCTTTTCCAGTCAACCTGATTAGCAGGGCAGGCATTCACTGCTCATCTGGGACCTCATGCAGAAAGCATAAGGCTTCAAAGGTAGATAGAAATTCTTCTTTGTTTTCAGTAAATTTGTAAACAGAGCAAATCCTTTCTCAGTTTTTGCTATTGTGGAGGGGAAGAGCAGTTCCAGGCCGCAACAGCTTTCTCTACTCTTCCAAGATTTGCAGCTAAAGTCTGGTTTTTTTCTTATTGCATCTGGTGGACCAGCTCCTCAGCAACCAGCCGTTCCATATGCCTTGAAAATATGGGATTCTCTTTATTTCAACAGCTGCTCTCTTCATATCAGCCATTGGTATGCAATTGGTCATTTTCAGTCTTTGTTCGTATTCAAGTTGCTGTTTATTTGCTGCCAGCTGCATTATATTTCCATTCTATGAGAGCAGTGTTCCTGACTTCTGATTGCTGGCCACCAACAGATTTTTCAGCTCAGTGGCTTTTTTCTTAAAGCCCCTTTTGTGAATACAAATCTTCCAGGGTTTCAGAGGGCAGCCAAATTAGTCTGTAGCAGGAAAAACTTACAAAACAACAAATAGTCTGGTAGCATTTAAAAAAACTAACAAAATATGCAGATGGTATGATGAGCTTTCATGGACACAGCCGAATCTGAAGAAGTGAGCAGTGCTCATGAAAGCTCATGATACCATCTACATGTTTTGTTAGTTTTTAAAGTGCTACCAGACCATTTGTTATTTTTAAATCTTCCAGGGTTTTTCTGTCAAGGCTCTCAATATACAACTCAGATCTTGCCCAATAATCATGCTATTATAAGAATGAAGGAAAGAAAGAAAAAAAGAAAGAAAGGCTTGTAGAAATGATGGAATAAACTGTTGGCTTGTTAAGTCTCAGGTTGCTTCCTTAGTCCCCTGCTTAGAATGCTCCCATTAGTCCATAGTCCAGGAGTTTCTGCCAAGTGAAGGAAAACCCATTGTTCTCACTGTAGAAAATTACAGGTAACAAGATGGTGTTTGGAGTCACATGGGTCAGTCACAGGTCTATGTATGATTCACTTAGGCTATGTCTACACTACAGAGTTTTTTCGGAAAAATAGCTGTTTTTCTGAAAAAAAACTTCACTTACGTCCACACTGCAATCATGTTCTTTCGAAAAAAAAATCAAAAGAACAGAAGGGTTTTTTCAACATTAGTAAACCTCTTTCTATGAGGACGAAGCCTTTCTGAAAGAGCTCTTTCAGAAAAAGGGGTGTGTGTATGTGGAAGAGGGAGTTCTTTTGAAGAAAGAGGAAAAAGCACAGGCGCCCTGGTGGCCACTCCATCCATAGTAATCACAGCTTAAATGCAAGATGCTTTTTCAATGCGCTTTTGCAGTGTGAACACTCTTTCAGAAAAAGTTTTTCAAAAGATCTCTTCCAGAAAAGCTTCTTCCGAAAGAAGCCTGCAGTCTAGACAACCCTTATTCAAAGCAGAAGCCATAACCCATTTTCCCACTAGTACATTCATAGGAAAGTCCGTTAAGTGTAGATAAACTTCTTCCATTGTGAGTGAAGTGTTCTTTGATGAGCTATTTAATTTGAATAGTTTCTTCAAGATGTGCAGGCTATATACCACAGGGCAAACATTTGAAATCTAGGTATAAAATCAATACTCATAACTTGACATACAAAAATGATACATGCATACAAATAGTATAATCATATTCAGCAAATCATTATTTTCTATTGAACTTTACTTGACATACTTTGTATAAATTTTGTTGCAGTTATATAACAGTGGTAGCAACAATGATCTACACGGTCATATTTTAATCAGAAAATATCACACTGCCTAGGTATGAACAAACAAAACCAACCCATTCACTAAACTGATAACTTCACTTTATAATTGACCACAACTGACTGGAAAGCTTAAGCTTTCTGAAATTCCTTAAAACCAGCATATATTTCTTATTTGAAATGTGTAATAGGAATGTTTTTTAAATAGTGATGCAACTGTAAAAATCCAGGAGCTCCTAATAATTCTGATTGGGAGATGCTGTGTTTAAGGAGGAATTGCTTGATGGTTACCTGTTCTGTTCATTCCCTCTGGGGAACCTGGCATTGGCCACTGTCATAAGACAGGATACTGGGCTAGATTTACCTTTGGTCTGACCCAGTATGGCTGTTTTTATATTTTAATGTCAATACTAGACCCAGAAGGTCAGCTTAAGGTGTGCAAATCCAGCTACGTAAATAACATAGCTGGACTCAGCATAACCTTAAAGCGAGCTTGGCAACGTCTTCACAGTGGGAGATCAATGGGAGCAAACATTCCTGTCAGCTTACCTTACTCCTCGCAACTGAGAGGATTACTGGTGCCAACCAGGGGCATCCTCACCATTTGATTTAGAGGGTCTTTACTAGACCTGCTTAAATGAGTACTAGAACATTGATCTCCAGCACAGTATGTGGTGACATTGCCTAAGAATCTGGTCCAAGATCTTCAGCAGCTAGAGCTATGCACTCTGGTACAGGTTGAACCAGACCAGCACCCTGGGACCTGACTGGAGCTGAATCAGAGAATTTACTGAACCACAGGTGGTCAATATGCTCTAGCAGCATTACCAGCACTTCCACTGCTTACTGAGCTCTTAGAAGATATTTAGAAGTAAATTAGAACCAAACAGTAGCACAGAACGCTGAGAGCTGGAACCAGTGGCCATAAATATACTTTATGGAATCACAGGAAACTTGGCCACGCACATGATAAGTGGACTTCCAACTAAGTAAAATCATGCCAGATCACGGAGGTTGCCAGACTAGAGAGGTTCAACCTGTAGTATTAACCTGTGAAATGAGAAGAAGTAAGCTTGGACAATGAAATAAGCTACTGAGATTGATAATATATATATATATATTAGAAAATGGTTCACTAAGATGGCCACATGACACCTTTTATACATACTATGACATAAGGTCATTTTTTAAACTCCACCTGGGATCCTCAGCAAGGGGGAAAAATAGAGGAAGCCATCAAATGATATAATAGAAAAGACTGGTAGTTGGTGCAAGAAAAATGGAATGAAAGAGGCTAGGAACCCTGGGCTGCACTACTTATTCATAATCAAGTACAGAAAGAAAAGAGGAAATTCCGAAAATTCTGGGCAATAGCTATAGGGCAGAGATTTCACATCTCTTTTCATACACTCTGAATGGCTATTTGGATTATTTAGTACTGGAAAACAATGAAATAATCCTGGATATCCAAATTCAACTTAAAGGTAAACAGAGATTCAAGCTGTTTCTGAATATTCATTAACATGCAAAATAAGGATGTTAAGAAACAGGTAACTGGCTATTTGTGTAGTAAATACAATTTGTATCAACTACATGATTAGTTGATAAGGGAAGGTGTTCTGTCCCAGCTTGTGTTGGGTCCAGGAGGTACCCCTGCTGCAGCTCTGCAGTTAAAATGTAGTAGGAGCGGGGCACACAGGTATTTAACCCCTGCTGTGTTTCTGCATTTAAACAGTAACATTCAGGAGTTCCAGCTTGTGCCAGTTCCAGGACCGCTAGGACTCTCTCCTGCCCTCCCTTCCCACACACACACCCCACAGAGACAGTACTGGGAGGAACTGGCTTTTAAGCCAGCTCCCCCCAGCACCAGCTCCTGCTTCCTCCTTGCCTTGCAGCCTCTGATATAGAGAAAGTAAGGGGAGAGGGGGGAAGTGAATAGTCGACTTAACTACTCAATAAGCCCAGGCTTATCGCCAGTACTCAACTAGTTGCTTACATCCCTAATGCCAAAGCTACTTGCCATACTGTACTGTTGAATTATTCAGAGGCATTCAAGAAGACCTCAGGTGGCAACATCTTTGAAACATACATTATGACCTTATAATACAAGTAACACATTTAACATCAGCCATTAGATTTTTTTTCCATGTTATAGCAATTAATAATAAAAATATTAGAACACGCTGTCAACTGTTTTACCAATGAATACATGCTGACTGGAGAAATAACACGTATTAAATGAATTACAAATGCACAAGTATTAATAAATCATTATGAATGAACAAGTACAGAAGTAGAATATGCAGGGAAAAAATCAAAAAGGCTAAGGCACAAAATTAATTGTGTCTGGCAGGGGAAATAAAAGCCAATTAGACAAGGTTTTTAAAATACAATAAGATCAAGAGAAAGATGAAGGAAAGTGTAGGTCATCTCCTTAAAAGGGAAGGAGAGCTAATAACTGATGGTATCAAGAAACGTGAGGGGCTTAATGCCTATTAATCAAAATACCATAACAAGGAAATAAATGTACAAGAAAAGTTTACTCACTGTAAGGTTTTTAACAATTCCTTCAGAATCAACTGTTTAGGAAAACAGACAATACAGTAAGTTACATTCATGCTTCTTAAAATTCAAAGCATTGTGTATTTGCACTACTTTTACATCCACATGTATTCTGTTTGTAAAAGTGAGCACCAAGTACTTGGTCAGCCTTTGTTGATTACCCAACCATGGACTTACTTGCTATGAGGACAACTAGGTAGGAACCCAAAAAAAATGGATTGCAAAAAAGCTGCCATGGTAGTATCTAATCAAAAGACAAAGCTGACAAATCACTGGAGAGACTCTAATTCATCTTTCACACTTTTGGCACGTCTACACTATATGGAAGATCAACATTGCCGCGGTTGATCTTCTGTGGTTCAATTTAGCAGGTATAGTATAGACCTGCTATATCGAACCCAAAGGGTACCCAAGTTGGCACTGGTACACCTGCTACTTATGAGGAATAAGGGAAGTCAATGGGAGAATTTGCTCCCATCAGCCTCCCACTATGTGTAGGACGTGTCAATAAGATATGTCAATTCTGGAGTTGCATATCTTACTTTAACCTTTTCACGTAATGAAGACCAAAACTTTGAGAGACAAAGGTTATGATGACACCTGCAACTGAGTGACAAAACTTTTGTCTTTCAGAGATGCTCGCCCTCTTCTTCCCCAGACAAAGTTTCACCACAAAAAGTGTCAGTTTGAACAGCACTCGAGGAGCGCTCTCAGGGCTACTCATGGGAAGGCTACTCATGAGAAATAGAAATGTTTTGTGGAGCCAACAAACAGCGGCTGCACTGCCCAATTTTTAATGACAGAACTGTGTTGACCCAGCCCTGTGCTAAAAACTGCGTAGTGTAGATATAGCCAGAGACTATATCTTATTAACATGTGTTTTTGAGTTTGTTTTTATTTTTCCTGAACACTGCTTCTTTAGGGAAGGCAAATATTTTTTTTAGGGATAACAAGATGACCTCAATAAACAAGGCAATATTTACATAGTCACATAAGTGTCAGCATTACATATGCACAAATAGCATGGTTTCAGACTTACATGTAAAGTAGTCTTCTGGAACATTGTAAGCCCGAATGCGAGCTGCAGGCCCATCGTAAATGTAGAAATTAATGTTATTAAAATAATCTGTCATGTATTCTAACTGGTTGCAGTAGGTCTTATCCATTCCTAAAACAAGAACATATAATATGTATTTTGTTGTACTAGAAATGGCAATATTGACAAGACTATGATAGTTTATTAAAATAGTGAGCATGAACACCAGACATAAGAGAAAGAATAAACAAGGCTATAGTAGAGCAAATACTGAAAAGTTAAGTACAAAACTTTATACAGTACCATGATCAGCCAAAACAATGAGATTTACACATTTGTGCAGGTTTCTCTGTTTCAGTCCTTCCATTAACATTCCCAATGCCTGGTCTGCTAACTGCAAAGCTTTAATGACCTAAATAATAAATAGTTTCATTAGACTTTCTCTTTGTTATTGATTTCAATGCCTATAGTTAAAGTATTAGACTGTATAAATGGAGTGGGGAAAATAAGTAAGTTTCTCTATCATCTTTCTACACTTAATTTTTTCTTAGTTTTTGAACTCAGAAATAATTCTGTCAATGTCACTGAATTTCATTAGTGCAAGTACCTTCCGACTCCACAAAACAAAGCATGGTTTCTCCAAATAAAGGAAAACCCCCAAACCAAACATGCTGTTTTGCTACACTACATTAGAAATAGATTTTGTATAATAGATGCCAAAACTTGTGTTTCACAAAGTGCCAGAGTCAGGTCAAATTTGGCCCCAGATGTAGCATTTAAAAATAAAATATTCTTTTATAAAAGCAAAGATCTTGAAATACCGATAAGGAAATTATTTTTCTTGAATGTATTATTTTAATTCTGAGAGTCTCCCTATAATATCTTGTAATGATGCTTATTGATAAATGTATCGGTAAATCACTTCCATGAGGGGAATAGCCCTGTCCCCACTGGCACTGTACAGCACTGTAACTTGCTGCACTTGGGGCAGGGTGTTTTTTCCACAGTACAGCTACAGCGCGGTGAAGTGGCAGTGTAAACAAGCCCTTTAGCCTCAGTCTACACTTTAGTGCTGCCTTGGCAGCACTTTAAAGTGAAAGTATGGCCACAGCACTACATAAATGACTAAAACAAGGGGTGTAACTCCCACCATTGGAAGTTCATACACTGTGTGCTTTACAGAACTGTAATTTGCTATGCTGGAGTGTGTGTGGTTTTTTTACACCTCTGAGCAAGAAAGTAGCAGTACAGTAAAATGGCTATGTACACATACATCCTTTAAAATACATGAGCATATGTATTTGGTCTGATTCTGCTTCCTGTTTACAGCATAGGTTGTGTAATTAAGTTACAACATATGGGATAACTAAGTTAAACCATAGACTTTATTTTTCTCTCTCTTTTTAAAAAAGAAAGGCCATTTTTCTTGAATAGTTGGAAGAACAAAAGACAGAATGAAATATTTATCACAGCATAAACTGAGAGAACAACAATAGCTTTGATTCTGTTCACACAGGAAGTTATGAATAAACCTAGGGAATTTTTTTTAGACAAACAGTTTATTCCCTGAAACACACACTTTCTGGTCAACCACAGCTATTTGTGAATTTGGGTCAAATTCAGCTGAAACTTGTTTTGGCCCCCAAAAATGAAAAATAAATTAAAAACATGTCAGATTGTTTTATTGTGTTATTTTCTAAATTAAACATATTGTCTTTTTATTATTAAACTGTGTTTCATTGTGAAATGTCACTAGATTTATTTAAGAAACAAAAAACAATGGAAATGGAATGAAACAGGAAAATAAATTTTTGGCTCAGCCACTTAAAAAAACCCCCCACTTATTCATTCAGCTCTAGTTATGAAGAAAAATACAGTAATTTTTAGATTCTTATGATTTCTGATCTCATGATTCCACCATAAATCTTATATTATTCTGTACCTTTATTTATGCCTGGTCTACTTTGGGAGCTTACATTGGTTACACAGTTATATCCACAAATATAAATCAGTATCCTGCAGAATTGCAGGGCTCTCCCAGGAACCACAGCAGTGAAAGGAGCAGAACATGGAGTCACTGCTTCCAGGGGTCAGAGCCCCACGCCTGCTGCTTCTCTGGCATATCTGTAACACCCCCGAGGCCCAGCCACTGAGCTGACATCAGGCTTACTGGCTTGTCCCTGGATAGGAGCTACAGACAATTGTATAGAAAGGGTGAGGGAAGGGTTGCGGGTGTGGTCGGAGGTGGTACAGTTATGAAGGAGGAGCTGCTGGTGCAAGGTGTTGGCTTCCAGAAGTGACAGCCCCATATTTGGCTCCTTTTGCCACTTAGATTCATATTCATAAAAGAATTTAGCTAGCACTAAGAATTTGTCACATGGGGTGACAAACTCACTTCTGGGTTTCATTGTACCCATGAAAGTTCATGATACCATCTACATGTTTTGTTAGTCTTTAAGGTACTGCAAGACTATTGGTTGTTTTTTAAGTTTTTCCAATTACAGACTAACTTGGCTACCCCTCTGAAGCTTTTGAACTTGAAATGGAAGTTTGTCCTAAAATGTCCATATTTGAATCTTAATATCCTTCTTAGAAACGTGTGGGTCTGAATCTGAACCAATTTTCTGAAGCTCTGAGACTACAGCTCTTGTATTTGTACATGCAGCAGTGTTGAAACCATGACAGGGTGTGACTGAGTACCCCCAAGAGGCTAGACAGGATGAAAATAAGGGTGTTGATGGTTAACATTGTGTGCTAAATTCCACTCTTGAAAAATAGTTACTGTGCGTAATCAAATAGCATGTAAAGCAGAGTCATGCTAATCAAGACTCCGCAATCCCTTTATAACTATATACATTATTGTATACCATATTAAGGTAAAAAAAAAAACTTACTCCACCACTAACTGGTCCATATGAGTGTCCAGAACTATCAGGTTCTTCAATATACAAAGTATAGAAATCTGGCCTAGAGTTAAATCAAAGAAAAGATCACTGTGATTTTGGGAAAGTTTCTGTAAAAACTTTATTTATTTATTTATTTATTTATTTAAAAAGGGAAACACAGAATAAAATTTCAAACAAACAAAAAGAAAATCTTATCACAGTTTAAGCAGTTTTCTTTAAAACTACTTTGTACCTGAGCACAAACAGATAGGCCCATATTTACAGAAGTGGTCTTCAAAGTTGAGCAGACACCCAAATTTAATAGCCATCCTGTAAAACCTGAGCCTACTGCCAGATTTCTTCCTGATTTACTCGGTGAGATTCCAGAAAATTTCATCTCACCCCCAACTGGAATGAGTTATTCACCTTACAATCCCTCACATAATAAATTAAAATAAAGCTTTTCATTCTTTTATCACAAATTCACCTGGTAATTCATGTCCCCATTCACTGCACAAAAATAATTCTTAAAATAATATTATGTAATTTACCCAATCACAAGCATAACAGGAACAAAATGGCCACCAACTGCTAACCTACAGTTCCCAGAACACTACCGGTCTAGAATCTGGGTTCACGACATCTTCCTAGTTAATAAAGTTCTGAGCATCCATCTATTGCAGGGCACTGACATTACAAGGAAATCCCATATGAGCACAATAAGGTAACTTTTTGACAAATGAGCTGAAGTCTGGATTACTCTGTATAATGTAAAATATTTATTCTTCCCACAGAAAACTCTTACTTCTTTGAAACACATATGTCCCCAAAAGAACAGGCTTTTTTCTCCCTGACTTTCTTCCAAGTGTTACTTGGATGTCTCAGAATTCATTAATACCAAAGAAAAAAGAAATGGTAAGCTAGCAAGAGACAAAACAAACCCCAGTGTATACATTCCCATTCAGATATGTACAGCCCTCCCTCATAGTTCAGGGACTTGGCTTACCTCTTTCATTTCTATTGCTCAATTGAGGAAGACAATAGGCACAGTCATAATTACAGCAACCCTTTATATACCAATAAATAATAACTGAGATAGCTAAATACAGCCTCACTTGTTTCATAAGATTATGAACATTATGTGAAAAATATGAGTGAAAATTCTTCTAGCATTTTTTAACACTGAATTGAATATTAGCAAGCTTTTACCTCTCAGATTTGGGACCATCAAGCCAGGTGAGTATTTCTGAAATTCTCTGTTGATATATAATTGATCTAAAAATGATAAATTAATAAAATAATTATATATTGTCAGCAACCATTTCCCAATACTTAAATATGCATTTTCTGACATCCAGGAATGCAAATGGTCCTGATAATTCATTTAGGACCTAAGAGTTGGATTTAAAAAGATATTAGGGATATGTTTTTGAATGTAAATGAATGAATGAGATACCTTACACTGTTTTATTTCCATAATATTTTAATTAAATGTAACTATTCTAATGACAGTTTATAAGGTTTGCAAACATGCTTAACTTTACACATGTACAAAGTTAAACAGGTATGTAAGAGTTTATAGGTTCAATGATTAAGTTTATGAAACAGACACATCTATCTCAATAGGTAAGAAAAACATTTCCTTTTACATATCACATATCTTCCAAGGGTAGGTACAGATATCAGAGTTGTGCTAGAGAAGGAGTGGGCACAGGGAGAAGAGAAGGGCAGGTGCAGGGGTCAAAGAGGAGGGGATAGAGGGCAGGTCCCCAAAGGGCTGAGGGGAGTGAGAAGGGCAGGAGCCAGGACAGCAGAGAAGGGTGAGGAATGGGGGTAAGCAGGCACCAGGGGAGCAGATGGGCTGAGGGGAGGGTGGGAGACATGGCAGCAGAGAGAAAAAGGAAAGGTTTATAATATATTTATTAATAAATTGGTTGCCACTGTGGTACACATCCAAACAAGTACACATTAACTCAGTACTGGTGCACAAGACACAACTCAGTCCGCTCATGGGTGGAAAATCATAGGGGGAATGCTGATCAGCACATCTGAATTATTACTTTCACATAGCCCATAGACCAAGATCCAGGACCATGTAGCTTTGTAAGTTCCAAATTTTCTTCCCCAATATTAAAAATTTCATTTTCAACTATTGTGGTCCAGAGAAATATACAGTGTAACAAGCCTGACATGAAAGTCTTGGTACCACTCCAAGTCCTCTTTCCACTTGACTTTCCAAGAACTCAGTTTGACTCCAGACTTCATTAAACAGATGTCTTTATTTAGCATATAGCAATGCAGGAGATGGATCGGGATAAATCATAGATTAATATTTACACAGAAATCCTCTCTTTTATATACACTGACGCATCTCATTGCATTTACTACATACTTCATCAAACATTTTTGGACTGGCTTAGTTACTCTGAAGAAACCTCTTTGTACAGCATCGTGGTGGCAGCTTTCAAAAATGTTGGTGGTGCCCAGAATGCCCAGAGCCTGCACCCCTCCCCGATTCAAACTCTTCCCCTCCCCATCCCATCCCACCTTCCTAAGGCTCTGAGAGACAGTTGGATGGGAGAGGAGCAGACAGGACCATCCCTAGATTGAAGCAGGGCTTAAGGCAATCCCCCTTCCAGTGCCCAGGCACGGATTCAAAAGCAATCCCCCCATAAGCCACATCTCTACTCTTCATCCCCATCTCCATCCCACCCCCAAGCTCTGCCCCATTCCCTCACCAAAGCTTCCTCCTCTAAGCAATAGAGATGTAACCCTGTTAGTCTGGTCTGCTGAAACAAAAGACAGGACTATGCAGCACTTTAAAGACTAACAAGATGGTTTATTAGGTGATGAGCTTTCGTGGGCCAGACCCACAATTTGATCTGAGGAAGTGGGTCTGGCCCACAAAAGCTCATCACCTAATAAACCATCTTGTTAGTCTTTAAAGTGCTGCATAGTCCTGTCTTTTGTTTCCTCCAAACAACACAATCTGGGTGATTACCTCCCCTGCAGTCACCATGGTGGCAGGAATCAGAGCAGCCCAGCAACCTGCTCTGCCATGCTGCCCTCCCCCAGCCCTCTGCTTCTCTGTGGTGGCCGAAAGTGGAGCACCTTGGAGCCAGGGCATTTTGCTTCCTGCAGTGAAGCAGAGCAGAGTGGGCTGAGAGAGATCAGGACTGGTCCTAACCAATTGGCAGCCCCGGGTGAGAGCCTGGCTCACCCATAGGGTTGCCAGATGGTTTCCAAAAAAAATACCAGACAAAAATTTGTCAAGCCAAAAAAAAAAAAAATGAGTAACCAGGGAAACCTAGGAGGAGGATTCGGGAGGTCGGGCCGAAATGTGATCACATCCCGCCCCTAAGACCGGCTCTGTCAGTGGCCTCAATCAACCGTGTAGTTCACCTGACCCTAAGACCAGCTCTGGGTGTGGTGGAGCAAAGCAGGCTGCCGGGTCGCCCCAGATCCCACCAGCACACTGAATGCAGGAGGCTGGCTCTTGCTGCTGCCCTGTGCTAGACCCCTCCCCCAGGTACTTCCCTGGGACCGGTTTATAGAATCATTGAGTAAGCCGCTGCAGGAAAACACACACACAAATCACAGGGACAGTTCTGGGTGTAGGCTCTGGGAGGGAGCTTGGGGTTTGGGGTGCAGGAGGGGTGCAGGCTTGGGGAAGTAGCTTGGCTGCAGGTGTAGGTCTTGGCTGCAGGAGCAGGCTCAGGGAAAGGATATGGATACTGGCTCTGGCCTGAGACACAGGGTGGGGGGTCTTGGGTGAAGGCTCTGGAGGAAGTGGAGCGTACAAAGGTGTTGGGAGTTGCAACACTTATGTGGGTCACCCCACTTCTGGTAATGGGTCTTTGGATGCACTCCCCCCTCCGCCTGGCCCCTGACCCCACTTGCCACCCCAGGGTGATTTAAAACACCTGTGCGGCCCCGTGCGGCAGGGTTAGAGTGACTTCTGGACACTCACTCACTCCAGCAGCTGGAGCTGCTCACTGAGGGTACGTCTAGACTACATGCCTCCGTCGACGGAGGCATGTAGATTAGCCAGATTGGCAGAGGGAAATGAAGCCGCGATTAAAATAATCGCGGCTTCATTTAAATTTAAATGGCTGCCCCACTCTGCCGATCAGCTGTTTGTCGGCAGATCGGGGCAGTCTGGATGCGCCGCGCCGACAAAGAAGCCTTTCTTGATCGGCACAGGTAAACCTGGTTTCACGAGGCGCGTCGCGTCCAGACTGCCCCGATCTGCCGACAAACAGCTGATCGGCAGAGCGGGGCAGCCATTTAAATTTAAATGAAGCCGCGATTATTTTAATCGCGGCTTCATTTCCCTCTGCCGATCTGGCTAATCTACATGCCTCCGTCGACGGAGGCATGTAGTTTAGACACACCCTGAGACCTCCCCCTCCCCCTTCCACCTATGCAGGAACTCACATGCTGGCAGCCAGGTTAAGCAAGTGGCCGGAAGCCACTTTAACAATGCAGTTCTACCGGCGGAGCCAGAGCACGTGAAGGGCATATGCAGGGGAAGGCAGGGGAATGATAGGGGCAGGGAGTACAGGCAGGCAGGTATAAGTTTTGATGGAAATCTGCAGTGGGCCAGGAATATTCCTAGTGCTGGGGCACCATGGGCCCATATAACTCATTAGCTAGGTGCAACATGCTCTGTTCATGCAGTGTCTGTGCTCTGCCTACTCCTTATCTCATCTTTATATTACATTACCAGCTTATCATATTCATTATTAGATTGATTGTAAGTGATTCCCTTCATCTGGCCTTTCATATCTATGCTAGCTCAGACATCCTCTTGCTTATCTTCATAATCCATTTAATTAGTTAGCACAAACATTCTGTTTTCAGCCTGCTTATATATTAACCTCCCTAATCTCATCTTCCAATAAATGAGACATCCCCCATGTTCAATTATTCATGTCGACTTGGGCATCTCTACAATATATCCATTTCCTATAAAACAATAAGTGTGGAAAACATTGGCCTGTTGTGAAGATATTATGTGAGGATTCTCATTGTGAAAAAAAAATCAGAGACAATACAATATATTTTGTAGATTTGCCTGGAATATTTTTGTGTGTTTTTGCTGGCTTGTTGTCCAATGGTAAACTGCCATTTTACTATAGATTAAAATTTTCAAAGTGATAGTGATGCCCATTAATTTTAGTCATTTGAAAACCTCAGCTTAAAATGTTAGATTCATTGTAAAAGCAGGATAATTTGATACCCAGACAAGAACTTCTTCAAGACAAACCCAAAAGAGAAAATAACAGAATTCCACTTGTTATTACCTACAGTCCACAACGCAAACGCCTCCAACGCATTATACACAATCTACAACCCATCTTGGAAAATGACCCCTCACTCTCAGAAGCCTTGGGGAAAAAGCCTCTTCTCACTTACAGACAACCCCCCAACCTGAAGCGAATTTTTTCTGGTAACCATGCTACACAACCATATCATAAGCATCCAGGAACCTACTCCTGCAATCAGCTGCGGTGCCAACTCTGCCAACCTATCTATACAAACGAATTCATCACTGGAGCCAACAACATAAACTACCAAATCAGAAGATCACTTAACTGCACATGCAGTAATTTGATCTATGCCATCATATGCCAGCAATACCCCACTGCTATATATATTGGACAAACTGGACAGTCCCTATGGGAAAGAATCAATGGACACAAATCAGGTATTCATAAAGGGAACATACAGAAATCTGTTGGGGAACACTTCAATCTACCTAATCATGCTTTAAAAGATCTTCAGGTGGCTGTCTTGTCACTAACCAATTCTACTAGTCAAATACACAGAGAGACGTTGGAATTACAATTCATCCACAAATTCAGTTCTCACTCTGATGGCCTCCTCAATCAAGATAACAGATGCCTGGGACATTATCAATCTAGCATTTAATGAAGATGCCAACAGCTCTTTTTCTGTGTAGATTCTTGCGTCAGTACCCTTCCTCTTTAACTGCTATCCTATCATCCTTATCTGCTTCTTTTAACTATCCATTCTTTAGGTGCTTATAGATTACCAGTTCTACCTGTTTGGTTTCCCCTTTCATATTTTCATACCTTCTGCTCCTTGTTTCCCAGCCCCTTCCTCCTTCTCTCTTCTCCCCTATTTATTTTGGATCTGCACATCCTAAACTCAAAACTCCGGTCATGTGAAGAAGTGGACTGTGCCCACGAAAGCTCATGATACCATCTACATGTTTTGTTAGTCTATAAAGTGCTACCAGATCATTTGTTGTTTTTTAAGTTTTATCCTGTACAGACTAACTCGGCTACCTGCTGATGCTTTTAATAATTAGTGTCTGTTTCTCAGAACTTCGTAACTAGTTCTAACACTTCCTGTTTATTAAAAAAAAAAACCAATTGCCACATTGCAGCTGAAGATTTTTAACTGTTCTGAAACTTACTTGTTGTACATTCTGTATAAATTGGGATATGTTCCATTAATAGGTACATCTGATCCAGGCCAAAAGAAGGTGCCAGCCTTCAAATTCTGATACATTGCTGTGAGCCAGATCTAGGTAGAGGACACAAATATTTTATTTTAAGCCATTCTCACTACTGCATAAGCAGATACAAGACAGTAGAGACGAGCCAAAATACAGATAACTAAAAAATGCTCTCCATTTGCATTTTTCTGTGTTTCTTTCACCTGCCCTACTGTTCCCTATTATAATGTTTTGTGATCTTATATATTATTCTTGCTTACAGGCTTTGAAGGAGAAATGTACAGGATTGAAGTTGGGATGTTGCCCTCTATTGGTTATTCACAGCTTAAAGAAAATTGGGGTATTTCTATAATTGATGCCTAATGGTGGTGATCTTTTTGTTCCAATGATAAAGGCCTGTGGATTTGGTTGTGAAGAACGAAGGCCCAGTCTAAATTCAGCAGCAGGTACATATTTGTTTTATTATAGAAAGGGGATACATATTCCATATTTAGGATTTCAACAAGTCTTGTCTGAAGGCTGAGTGGATTCCTCATGAAATAACAACAATTATATATTTTTGCAATTTGCTGTAATTGCAATGTGCACAGCCAATGTTTTGTGCTGGATTTATATTTTGAGATTACCAGTAAAAGAATAATATCTATTTTAGATCAGTGCTAAAGTTATTGATTTGCAATGAAATATGCAATATTTATACTTCAGAAAATTCTTTGTTTATAACACAGGCAGTGAGAGATTTGTGATGTCTCAATTGCACATTTCCTTGCTTTGTAAATTATGTGAAAGGTAAGGACTCTTGTCCCTCAATAGCCTTGAACTGTTTGTTTGTTTTAAATAAAACTTAAGTTGTCACAATAGACTTTCAGACCTGATGTAAGGAGTTACTATTGCAATTTGTACAGCTAAGTCCAAGGAACAAACTCTAATAAAACTCCCAATCATCTCGGTGGTGCCAGCATTTTACTTTCAGTCTGAATATGGGCCAATATATTTTAAATTTGTTCACAAAGTATCAGTGCAAGATAAAGTTTTCAGATACAGAAAATAATTCATCTGTTAAAGTTCAAACAGCTTTTTCTCCAGTGCTAATGGCAAACCATCCATGAAGAAATCAGCAATATACACAGTCGGATATGGACTCTGGAGCCATTTGATTAACTTTGATATTGCACCGTTTGATATTTCATGCTTTGACATGAGCAAATCTATGGGCTAAGACAAGCACCATAGAAAGAATAATACTTACTGGCTGTCCTTTCCACCAAACAGGGTTGAATTTTACCTTCCCAGAAAGCGAGAAACTCTGATTCAAGTTGACATCGTACATACTGTTGTCAATGATACCATGAGATTCTGGATACAAACCCTAAGAATGAAAATAAATTAAGGTGAAATATTTCTGTCTTTCTTAAAATAAAATGAAATGTATACTATGTTCCATTATAGATGAACACAGAGGTCAGGGACGAAAAGATTTATTAGATTACATGTCATCTTTCTATCTGCCAACAAAGAATTCACCTTCCATATTTTCATCCCAATTTCACTTAATTAGTAAAACTAATATGACACATGAAATCTGATGTGTCTGTAAATAGGCATGATGGAACTCCACTGGTTACATATAAGTAGCAAAACCAGTATCAATATGTAGCCATATTCTGGCTGAAAGCAGGACCCTGTTATGCAATCTATTCTAATGAAGATCAGGAATAATCTGTCCAGAGGGCTGGGCATAACCACTTCTGCTAAGAAAGGCAGCATATTTATGTGAGCATTTGAATTACGGCCCCTTCCTCATTGGCTGCTCTCTGACATGCCCCTCTATGGTTCTTTATCCTACTTCTCCCTTATTGTTACTCTCACTGTAAGGTCACATCTAAAATGAAACTGTTAGCTCTTTGGAATAGGAACTTCCTTTTTTGTATTTGTCTGCCAAGTTACCTAACATTTTGCAGCCTATATAAATAATGAGGAACAAAAAATAAAAAATTCCCACTTACCGTGACAATAGTATAGTGGTTCGGGAAGGTTTTGGTAGGGTAAGCAGCTCTCATGTACTTTGAATGTGTGCCACATGTTTCTGCAACAAATCATGCTGAATGATTATAAGATTACTTCCCAAACAACTAATGTTGAAAATTAGAGCTGGTCACAAAACATTTCAAAATGACATTTTTCACCAGATCCAGTTTGTTTAGTTCAAGGTTTCATATTCCTCATTTGCAAATGTTCAGATAATCTAAGGTACTTTTACAGGCCTGTTACTGTAGAACCTCACAATTTATAATGTCACAATACTCCTGTCAGGCAATAGCCCCATCTTAAAAATCTGAAATGGAGACAAATGCACAATGGCTAAGTGACTTGACCAAGGTCACAGGCAGCCTGGCAGAGCAGGGAATTAAGCATGATCTTCCAAAGCCAAGATTTAGTGACCTAACCACTGGACTATCCTTTCACAATAGTCACTTCCCATGCTGTGTGACTGCTTACTGAAATCCAACTTCATTCTGCAGTTTAAAATGTTTCTATCACTCAGTCAGAGATCACAAAGAGTTTGAGGTTCAGTGATCCACCACACTACATAAAATGCAAGTAAACAACCCATAGGCTGAAAACTGTTCATCCAATATGGCAAATGCTAATAAAAGGCAAAAAATATATAGTGGATTAATCAGGCTCAGTTTGCAAATAATTCACATACAGTGAAAAGGGCTAAATTCATAATGAACATTACCTGTAATTAATTGTTTGACTAGCTCTATTGAATATAATATCTAGGTTTCCTGGCCTAAACTATTAAAAATAATCTATGGAATTGGTGGGGATGCAAGGATTGATCCCCACAAGCTCTCAGGTTCATGATAATAGCATGAGAAGTGGTAGCAATTTTTTTTAAGTTCTTATATTATTATCTATTGATCAACAGTAGTCAACAAAGGCCTTCTGATCTACAGAGGTGCTAGTGTCACTGATAAGCCTTCTAGTACAAAATGAGTTTATTTTTCATGTTTTCTTCTTAATTCTTTCCTAAATGTACTTTCTTATGTAATTAAGCACTATAGTTGCTGCACAAGATGTATGGAACCTGCTGGGGAAAAGAAATAGTCCTTGAGGGGAATTGATTCATGATAGAAAAGTTGGCGCACACACTGTGCAGCAGCAGTCAAAAAAGCAAACAAAATGTTAGGAATCATTAAAAAGAGGATAGAGAATATCTTACTGCCTCTATATAAATCCATGGTACTGCGTACAGATGTGGTCACCTCATCTCAGAAAAGATATATTGGCACTGGAAAAGGTTCAGAAAGGGGCAACAAAAATTATTAGGGGTTTGAAATGGGTCCCATATGAAGATAGATTTAAAAGACTTGGACTTTTCAGCTTAGAAACGAGGAAACTAAGGGATGATATGATAGAGGTCTATACAATCATGACTGCTGTGGAAAAAGTGAATAAGGAAAAGTTATTTACTTATTCCCAAAATATAAAAACAAGGAGTCTCTAAATGAAATTGATAGGCAACAAGTTTAAAACAAACAAAAGGAAGTTTTTCTTCACTCAGCACTGTCAACCTGTGGAACTCCTTGCCAGAGGATGTGGTGAAGACTAGGACTTTAACAGGGTTCAAAAAAGAACTATATAGCCATTGGTGGACCTAACTTGCATGAATCTATTAGCCAGGATGGGTAGAAATGGTGGCCCTAGCCTATGTTTGTCTGGAAATAGCTGATAGGAGAGGGATCACGTGATGATTACCTGTTATATTCCCTCCCTCTGGGGCATCTGGTATTAACCACTATCAGCAGACAAGATACTGGGCTAGATGGACCTTTGGGCTGTTCTTAGTCCTATGGCCGTTCTTAGGTTCTTCTGTTCTTACGTTATGTTCACTATTATATCTTCTCTCATATGTAAATAAAGGGTTTCCTCCTTCCACTTCCAGCTGCTAATGTGAGAAACAAAGTGTGTGAACGCACAAGCCACTATTAATGTTAAAAGCAGACGAGTGTAACTGGTGAGCATTTAACAGTTAACCAAACCTTGCAATAGTCCCTGTTTGAAATACTCTCCTGGAATCTAGATATTAACATTTCTTTCATTCCACTAGGAAAGACACATTTTCCTTAATTCTGTGCCAAACAGAGATTGAAATAAACTTGCACTTTTCAAGAAATGAGATATGAGCTGAATGCTTTTCTTCTGCTGATTCAGCAACAGCAAATCATAAAACACTTATGCAAGGAGACAGGTCAGTTTGCTCATTAGTCAAAGTTTTATTACTCTCTAACAGCCCTTGTCATATTTAATAGATTAGGCACAAAACAGATACTTTTGTTTATCTAATTACACTGAGGCTATGTCTACACTGCAGGCTTTTTGCATAAGAAGCTTTTTGCAGAAGAGATCTTCCGCAAAAACTTCTTGCACAAAAGCGCGTCCACACTACAAAAGCACATTGCAAAAGCGATGCGCTTTTGCGCAAGAGATTGTCTACACTCCATGGATGTTCTTGCACAAGAAAGCTCTGATTGCCATTAACAGAGTGTCCATCAGAGTACCTGTGCTTTTTCTGCAAGAAACCCTTGTTGAGCGTCCACACACACCTTTTTGCTCTTGTGCAAAAAGGAATTATTCCTCATAGAAAGAGGTATACCTATTCCGCAAAAATCCCTCTGTTGTGCCGTTCTACTGTAAATTTTCTTGCGTAAAAATGCACTTGAGATGTGGACACTCCTTGGGTTTTTACGCAGAAACCCTGTAATGTAGACATAGCTTTAGTGGCTTCCAGCAACAATAGCAAGTTTTTAAATATATAACATAAATACAGTATCACCCTATCAGTTTCAGAGTTTGGATATTGTGGGTGAGAAGATGAATGAATTGAATCCTAGGGACATTAGAAGCAATGAGGATTTGATTCTAAAGTTTTTCCATGAAAATCATACTCTATTTACGTGCAATTTTTGAAAACCCACTACAGCAACATGCAGATGAACTTCAGGGAACTGTGAATTTTTCAGGATTATGGCTATAATAACTAAGCGAATCAGTATATTAAAGTTAATATTTAATAAGTTTGAGTGCAGTAATTCATGATATTTGATGTATATTTAAATATGCATCTAAGAACAGAACAAAATTCATGACAAAAAAAAGATCCTTTTTCAGTGACATTTCACTGTTACACAATTCATTGCTCTTTAGTATTATAATTTAAAAAGACAATAAGTGATGATCCTTTCAATATTTAATTACAACTTACAGAAATTTACTATAATGGAGGAAAGAAAATGTATTCAAACTTCCACTGGAACTTTTTTTCAGCCTCATGTTATATTTGAATGAGTGTTTCACAATATTTATTTAAATAAAATTTGAGGCTAGAGGCCAATAGTGATGGCTACTAATCAATGGATGATTACAATTAACTCTAATGCCCAGATTAATCCTGAGAAAATGATAGAAGAGAGAACTACTATGAATATTCCTCTAGTTGACGAGGGAGCCACATGCATAAATTAGTGGAAGAAGGAACTGAAGAAATTGGCAACAGGTTCTGGTTTTTTTATATTATTACTGTTTTCTTGGTAACTTACTGAGTTTTTCGATATTTGGTAGCAAAGAACTCCATGTTTGCAAATATTCTGCTCTAAAACCATCCATCGAAAAAAGGATAAGTGGTGGCAAATCAAACCTGCAAACAAGTGGGAGTTTGTCATCAGAAAAGAGTTTTAGATACATTCTACGGAATGTCAATAGTGTCACCCTGGAAGCCAAAAAGAGACGTTCCCAAATATCTTTTTTTACAAGTTTATAATCCTTTATAACAATCAATAATTATTTTAAAAAGCAAGGGAATAAAAGAAAGATTATTTACATTAGCTTTCAAAAGTGGGCTAATCAAACAGCTGCAGGAGTACACGAATAGGAACAACTTAGTACATTTAGAATTTAAGAAAAACAACTTACTGGTTTTTATTTTAAAACAAACTATAACTATTAACAAATAGATGGAGAGCCAAATTAGGTGGGAAATACGACTTATGCCAGAGTCTGAATTTGGTCCTTTGTCTCTCAA
This sequence comes from Pelodiscus sinensis, assembly GCF_049634645.1. NCBI lineage: Eukaryota > Metazoa > Chordata > Testudines > Trionychidae > Pelodiscus > Pelodiscus sinensis. The sequence continues at coordinate 93,732,148 of NC_134713.1, read as the reverse complement.
CATAACCGGAAATCCTCTTCCACAAAGATGGTTTGAATATTCTCACAATTACTCCTAAGGTAGGCTGACCAGACAAAGTGTGAAAAATCAGGACAGGGGATGGAGGCTAGTAGGTGCCTATATTTTTAAAAGTCCCAAATTTGGGGACTGTTCCTAGTAAAATCAGAATATCTGGTCACCCTACCCTTAGGAAACTTTTGTCATCCATCCTGCATCTTGGGGAGGAATGAAGTTTTCTGGTGAAGGCAAGAGGATTTGTGTTAATGCTCTCCTGATTTTCTTTCTGAGAGTTTTAATAAGCAGTCCAAGTTCTTCCCACACCAAATCCTTCCACCACAATCACTGAGCTGGAACAGACTTTCTCAATATCTAGCTGAGCTTGATCAGTATTACCAGGGCAGTTTAGCCTTTAGTATAAAGCATAAAAGCTATAACTCTAGCTCTGGGTGAGTTAAGTCAATGTAGTAGGTGTGATGGTAAGATACAGGCAATCCCCGAGTTACGCGGATCCGACTTACGTCGGATCCGCAGTTACGAACGGGGTTCCTCTCCCTGGTCTCCAGCAGACCAGGGAGAGGAAGCAAAGCGGCGGAACACGTGGGCAGCGGACAGGGCTGTCCGCTGCCCACGCGCTCCGAGGCTTGGCTCTGCTTTGCCCTCCCCCTCCCCCTGGTCTGCAGACCAGGGGGAGGAGGGGGGGGCAAAGCAGAGCCAAGCCGCGGAGCGCCCGGCCAGCTGACAGCCCAGACGCTTCTGGGCTGTCAGCTGATCGCGCGCTCCGCGGCTTGGCTCGGTTTGGCTCTGCTTTGCTCCCCCCTTTCCCCTGGTCTGCAGACCAGGGGGAGGGGGAGGGCAAAGCAGAGCCAAGCCGGAGCGCGCGATCAGCTGACAGCCCAGAAGCGTCTGGGCTGTCCGCTGCCCGCGTGTTCCGCCACTTTGCTCCCCGTCCCCCTGGTCTGCAGACCAGGGGGACGGGGAGCAAAGCAGAGCAAAGCCACGGAGCCCGAGGGCAGCAGGACAGCCACCGCGCGTCTGGGCTGTCCCGCTGCCCCCGTGCTCCTCGGCTTTGCTCCAGACACCTGTGGTACAGCAGCTGGGGCGCTGCCAGTTGGTCCCGTAGCACCACTCTGGGCGTTACTGGACCAACCGGGCAGCACCCCAGCTGTTCTGCCCCAGGCGTCCTGATTCAGCCACTGCTGGTCAGATTCAGCAGCGGCTGAATCAGGACGCCTGGGGCAGAGCAGCTTGGGTGCTGCTGGGTTGGTCCAGTAGCGCCGAGGAGCGGCGCTACTGGAGCAACCCAGCATCACCTAAGCTGCTCTGCCCCAGGCGTCCACAAGTCAGCTGCTGCTGAAACTGACCAGCGCTGACTACAGGAAGCTCCTGCCCCGGGCTTCAGCCGCTGATCAGTTTCAGCAGCAGCTGACTTGGGGATGCCTGGGGTTCTTAAGTTGAATCTGTATGTAAGTCAGAACTGGCGTCCAGATTCAGCCTGTTGAAACTGATCAGTTTCAGCAGCGGCTGAATCTGGACGCCAGTTCCGACTTACATACAGATTCAACTTAAGAACAAACCTACAGTCCCTATCTTGTACGTAACCCGGGGACTGCCTGTACATAAATTCAAGCTTCCAGACGACAAAAAAATCTCTGTGGTTAACTAGGAATTGACCATTTTCCTACCACATTAAATCTCACAGGATTAGTGAAAATAGTAAAAGCAGTAGGAAATGTTAATTAATAAGAATTATAAAATTGTTTTTAGTAATATAGGGTGACAAAGGTGGTACCTGGTGCTTTCAGTCCTGCATTTCAGCCATATTTGGTAAAAAATATATTTTACAGTTTCCTTAGAAATATTTATATCTAGGAATGATATAAAGAACACCATTTTGGCTAAATTAGGGATCTGCACATATGGGACCTAAGAAAAATTAAATTAAAATATTTATAAAAGAGCATAGTACTCCATATATAAGCCCTCTCCACATTAGTTATTGCTAGCAGAGTTTCAGCACAATTAGGGTAAGTTTAGACTGCAGGGGTTTTCCGGGATGAAAAACTCGCCTGCATCCAGGGAACGCGTTTGCTCTTCTGCTTTTTTTTTTCAGAAGAGCAAACGCACTCTTTCAGGGAGCCCTGTATACCTCATTCTACGAGCAATAAGGACTCCACCGAAAGAGGAGGTTTTCCCACCATTTGGCCCCATCTAGATGGGGCCAAATGGCAGAAAAGCCTCTTCCAGAAAAGCAATCGGAAAAAGCTATGCAAATAGTGCAGCACAATTTGCGTAGCTTTTTCCAAAAAAATGCTATAGTGCAGACCTAGCCTTACTCTGTTTCATGCTGATTGCAATTAACTGTTTTCAGACTAATATACTAATTTTGGGAATCGCCTGTAAGCCCATTTGCTATCATGAATCTCAGTGAAAACACCCTGTCCTACCATGCTAATGAGGAAACCTGATAGCAGCAGCTGCATTTCAAATAAAGTTGTAGTTAATATATATTCCTGATCTCAGCCTGAGTCCAAACAAGGTTTTAAATAGAACTGTGATTTTAGGAATTTAGAGGTGGGCAATAAAATGGTGGCGTTTTGCTAAGGTTAGCCCCTGGCAGGCCGCCATTACTATGATTACCTGTGCCTCCACAGGTAAGGGACCACTGTTACCAGCCAATGGGAGTTGGAGGAAGTGGCGTGGTCTAGGACATTGCTTCCTGCAGGTGATTTGCGGCCATGAGGACCTGAAATCACTCATACTTGCGGAGGCACAGGTAAATGTAGCAGTGGCGGCCTGGCAGGGGCTAACCCTAGTGAAACAGATGTGGCCCATGGGCTGGTATTTTCCTACCCTTGCTCTAGCCTATGAATATGTGTTTGAAATGGGGCAGATTGTTAATCTAAGAAGTATATTTTCACAGTGTATGCACCATACCCTTGCATGAAGAAATCATTGAACTTTGGAAAGAGACTGTACTACTAAAAGTGTACTTAATTATAAATCCAACTAAAGTTAGCTGCAAATCTCCTACATATTTGGGAGAGTTTGTCTGAGTGACTGTGTCTGTCCGTGTGTTAATTCAAGAACTCCTTCTAAACAGTAAGAGCTAGGACCACCAAATTTGGTATGTAGCTTCCTCTTAGCATAACTTAAAGCAAGGTCAGGGTTTAGTTGTGACGGGACAATGGGATGTGCATGTAATGTGATTGTTTCTCATAACATGGAAAGGGAGGGCTCTGCTAGCAAGGACAGTTATCATATATATATAGTAGCCCAGTGTCTTAGAGTCTGTAACGCTGAAATGCTGGCTGTTCCCTCTGGGGAGCCCGTGCTGCATGGGGAGTGCTGGGCCCAAACAGCCACTTGCTCCCCTGAGGCGGCTCGGCTGAGCCGCGAGGAAGTCAGCCGAGCGCCACAGCGGGAGGCGAAGGGGGGGCAGGGCAGTGACGTGAGGCATGACAGCAGCTCCAGGCCCCGCCCCCTGGCCGTGAACATCACCGCCCTGGCCCCCTTTGCCTCCCGCCGTGGTGCTCGGCTCATTTCTGCGCCGCTCAGCCGGGCCACCACGTGGGAGCAAGTGACGCAAGCAACCATTTGGGCTCCGCGCTTCCCATGCAGCATCCTGCCTCTCTCTCTCTCTCCTCTTCCCCCTCCTGTCTCTCACTCAGGGGACCGCAGAGCCCAAACAGGCATTTGGGCTCCGCACTCCCCATGCTTCATGGGGAGCGCGGAGCCCAAACAGTCGCTTGCGCCACTTGCTCTCCTGCGGTGGCCTGGCTGAGTGGCACAGAAATCAGCAGAGCACCAAAGCGGGAGGCGAAGGGGAGCGGGGCAGTGACATGAGGCTTGACAGTGACTCCAGGCCCTGCCCCCCTTCTCCTCCTGCCGTGGCGCTCGGCTGATTTCTGCGCCGCTCAGCCAGGCCACCGCGGGAGGGGGAGAGGGAGGGGGAGGGGGAGATAGAGGGAGAGAGAGAGATCTCCTGTCTTATGACGGGCTGATTGGCTAGTATTGTATAATGACCATAGAGGGGACAGCAAGGGGCCAGAGATGGAGACAGATACAGCTCCATTGGGCCAGCAGGTGCAAGGGTGGAGAGAGCTATCCATTATGTATTTGAGAGAGTTTGTCTGTGTGTCTGTCTGTCCCCTCCTCTGGGAGACATGCACCCTTCCCCTGGCTGTGCCCACTGGAGCTGCAGCAGCCATGGACAAGCACTACTCACCTGGCCTCAAGCTGCTGTGGTGAGGGAGGGCTTCAGTAGTCCTCTTTCCCTGGGGCAACCTGCATAGTGAACCTCTCAGCCCCAGCCCCACCCCAGAGCAATGATTTAAATGAAGAAAAAACTTATTTGAGTTAGGACCTGAGCAATGCTGGGTAAATCTTCTAGTACATAATACAATGGTTCATATACAGTCTGTGTATGTAAACACCTCCCCCCCCCGCCCCCCCCGCCCACCCATGTCTTATACTTTTAAAGACCAATGTTTAAGGTAGCTTTCTACTCAGCTCTCTCCCCCCTTATGCAACAGTAATATTGCATACACAGAGAAATGCCTGCATACCTGCTTCAAAAATTTATGATTTTAAAGTTGTCTATATGTTTCCAGCCCTTCCTTTATGGAATCATGAAGGATTATGCCAACTTCTTTGTCAACTTCTCTCAACCTGCCTTTCTCCCCAAAGCTACCTAAAGTAAAAATTCCTGTCTATGGTAAGGAATGGCAATCAGAAGAACTGATGCTTTCTGCAGAATTGCTGACAAAAACAAATAACCATCAAGTGATTGCTTTAACATAGCACAGAGAGAGATAGCAATGATATGTGATGGACTTTGAATGATTCAGCTAAGAAAAAATACTTAGGGTTTTTTCTGAGAAGGAAATGTACATAAACAAATTAACTTGTATGTGGATTTGATTTCATTTATTCTATTATATAGCATGCTGTGACAGATTGGCATGATGTTTCTAAATATGACCTTTTAATTTTCTTTTAAAAAGCATATGCTCTTTGAGCAGAAAACTGGCCAAGTCCAAAGTATTATATACTCTGCCTGTGTCATCAGCTGAATTCTAGGGTACAAGATTCAAGGTCTTCTAGGAGAATCAATGTAATATAGCATGGACATGGCACAGATAGATTATCCATTTTAGGGGAGTACTACATTATATTATTTAGGAGGATTGGTATTACAATAGTATTTAGGGACTCCAGTCATGGACAGTGCTCTTCTGTATTAGGCACTTACAAATACATAACAAAGACAGTCCCTGTCCTGGAAAGCAGACATTCTGCATAAAAAATTATAAACAAGGAGTTGGATATAATAGACAAGGGAACCCAAAGGAACAGTGAGAAACTGGTCTGCATCAGTCCGCATACCTTTATATACTTTTCTCATTATATAGAGAATATTCCATCCCTTGTCTATCTGCCATTTCTTTCCAGGCAAAGAGCTTTTAATGTTAATTTATTATTAATAATAAGTAAATATTAATAAGACAGTAGGGAGAAAAGAAAAAGGGACTATTGCTAAGTAGGTTCTTTGAAACCTACTAAAAGCTGAAAATACTAAAAAAGAGAAAGAAAAGTGTGCTGTGCGTAATATGTGCTGACGTTTTTTTAGATTAAGGTATTATCAACAAGCGTTTGGGACTGTGTGTAACTTCTGAATTCATCACTTGTGAGTGTCGTGGCCATGCATTCATTCTCTCTCTCTCTCTGTGAATATGTGTGTGTATACATCAGTGTGGTTGTAATATTATATATAGCATACTATATATACACACTATATATACACACACACACATAATAGAATACTTTATTTAGAATACTATATATACACACACACACACACACACACACATAACATGTGGTTACATAATAGAATTAGTTATTTGTAAACTTTCCGGGTGAATCTGACATGTACATGTATGTACACCATAATATTAGAACCATCAAGATGCCCACATATTCTTTTCGAATTTCTATAAAACAACTATTGCCATTTTAGGTACTGTATAAATAAGAATTATTACTTACTAGCAGATTTACCCAGAGTTGCTCTGGTGTGAAACTCAAGAAATAGTTGGTTGGGTTGTGCTGGGAACTAAACTGAGGAGCAGCATGGTTTATAGGCTTCCCAAAATGTGTACATGTTATTTTTGATGTTATAACATTTTTCTCCACGAGAAAAAATTCTATTACAATGTTTAAAAGAAAAATGCAAAAAAAAATCTATTAGCAGACTGATAAGCAAACAAATCATCCTACCCTTCTGGGCACTGAGAGGTGTGAAGTGACGGGCATGTTTCTTTCACCCAAGGCATTTCTCCTGAAAAGCACAAAAGGTGTCACTGTAGCACCATAGAAAAGTAAATATACAACCTAAAGCAGTTTTTCTTTTCACCCCTTGTGATTTTCTGAAACTTGGCTTAAGCTCAGAAACATTTGTCATATGTTAATTATTCACTAGAGTCTCTTTAGAAGAACAAAAGAACCAATGAGAGAGACAACAAGGACAAAAAAATGAGAAAAGGAAGAACAAAGAACTGATGGGACAGAAAGGGCATTGGATTTATATTTTTATAAGTATTCTCCCTCCCACAGAAAAGCCCTCCCACTAAGGATACTAAAGGCAAGCAGAAACAATAACTATTTTCACAGTGACTTTCATTGGCATAATTAAAGTCAACAATTATACACAGCAGAGCCAACAGCCTCCAAGTTCTGCGGGAAGTCAGCCCTCAGTGCTGTCCAGAGTATGTGTCTCCCCCCCCCCCCCGGTGCATCTGAGGTCTTAGTGATGCCCAGAACACACAGCCTAACAATCTGGTGTGGCTCTCTGTTGGGGATTTAAAAGAACCAGGGCTCTGGCCATCACTGTGCTACTGCAGCCAGCAGCACTGCCAGGCCCTAGAGCAATTGCTATTTACCCCCTAAGATAACAGTATTGATATATAGAGTCTAGTGTCTTAAGCAATGCTAAAATTAACTTTAAAATAGCCTTATAATGAAATGTTATGAAAAGATACATTAGGGATGGAAGCGACATGTTTTACAGATTCATACAGTTCAGAGAAGAGATTGTTTCTTCTTCCATTTTGGGAAAGCATATTTTGGGTACAACTGCGATATCTTGTGTTTTTAAGAATTTAATTTTACCTCTACTGCATTTCTCTCCAGCAATCACCTTCCTTCTTCCAAACCTAAAGATCAGATGTTTCACCACAAAGCAGCCACTCCCAAAGGGTACGTCTAGACTACATCCCTTTTTCGGTAAAGGGATGTAAATTAGGCACATTGATATTGCAAATGAAGCTGGGATTTAAATATCCCGCATTTCATTTGCATAATGGCAGCTACAGTTTTTTTCGAAATGGGGCTTTTTTGAAAAAACCCAGCAGTTTAGATGGGAATCTTTGGGAAATAAAACCCTTTTCAAAGGATCCAGTACTACTCATTTTTGTTGTTACAGGATCTTTCAAAAAAGGGTTTTATTTTCAAAAGATTCCTGTCTAAACTGCCGGGGGGTGGGGTCAAAAAAGCCCCGTTTTGAAAAAAAGCGGCAGCTGCCATTATGTAAATGAAGTGTAGGATATTTAAATCCCAGCTTTATTTGCAATATCAACATGCCTAATTTATATCCCTTTACCGAAAAAGGGATGTAGTCTAGACACAGCCAAAGTCCTGCATTTTGCTTCAGCTACCCCAGACTAACACGGCTACATTTCTATCAAAGTGTCTCAGACACTCAAACACCATTACAGCTACAAGAAACCTAATTTTGTTTAAATAAAAGCTGTAAGAACCTTCAGGTAGGCACATAAATGGTTTTATCAGAGTGGCTAATAATTATGAAACCCAAATTGTTTTTTATATGTATTTTATATATATTCACTAGGGTAGTTTTTTGTAAAAATCCCTATAATATAGCAATTAACACGTTTAAATATTAATTTCTGGTTTACCTTTGCAAACGCTTTTGTAGTCTACACAGCAATCTTTTTTCTCCAAGCAGTCTCCAGAACAAGAACAGTGGCTTCCAGTTATCCGTGTCTCACCACAACGGAAATTAGTGCATGTCCATATCTGAGCTGAGAAATTATTAATTTGTTTTTGTGATATAATTCATCCCTTCACTTATAGCTTTCACATTACTGTAATAATCTTTGTACAAAGTGTGCCTTGTGAGATATTATTTGAAAACATAATTTGTTGGTCAGCATTCTCCTGGTAAAGTATTTGTGTCAACGTCGTAGATGAAATTATAAGATTCCCCTCAATGGTGTTCTTAACACAGTCCAAACCCCACACCGCTGCCCATACAGAAGTTGGCAAAGAGATCTGTTGTAAACAAAGAAATGTGTCCTCTGTTTAATTTGTATTTAAGCAGCAAACATCCATGCACTGGAAGGGAGGACAAAGGAAGTTGAAACGGGGGGGGGGGGGGAATCAGCAGGGAACATTCTTCAAAGAAATTTTGTACCTTGGTTCTCAGATGAAAATGCTTTTCAAGAGAACTATCAAAATCAGGAACAAAAACCCCAAGACTTCTCTCTCCCTGTCTGTCTTCTCCCCCCACCCCCTCGCTGAGACAAAGGAAGCAGCCATTGGACTCTATAGGAGGGTGATCTTACCTAAAGGCTTTGGTCCATAAGACTGATGAAAGTATGCAGTGTGAAACTGTGATTGAATCTCATGTTAAGTTAAAACAAATTACAGGACTATGTAGCACTTTAAAGACTAACAAGATGGTTCATCATCTAATAAACCATCTTGTTAGTCTTTAAAGTGCTATATAGTCCTGTATTTTGTTTCAGCTACACCAGACTAACACGGCTACATTTCTATCACTATGTTAAGTTAGGCATTAGAAAGGTTATACCTTATTTTTCTTGTAGCCATTTATGACTTTTATGCCTCATTATTTATACTCATTTAAATTTGGTTTAAAGTTTTTCTAACCCAGTGTATTCAAGCTGAAGTATCTGGATAATTAAGCACATAAGAATGACCATACTGGGTCAGACCAAAGGTCCATCTAGCCCAGTATCCTGTCTACCAGGTGCCCCAGAGGCAATGAACAAAACAGGTCATTATAAAGTGATCTCTCCCCTGTCACCCATTCCCAACCTCTGACAAACAGAGGCTAGGGTCACCATTCCTTCCCATCCTGGCTAATAAACATAGATGGACCTATCTTTCATGATAGCATCTAGTTCTTTTTGGTTTTATATTGGCCTAGTCTTTTTGTGTGTGAACACATATACTTGATTAAAAAGTTTACTGATGTACATACATCTTTAATTAAAAAAATGTATATATTTCAGGAAAAATATTAATTCCAGTTTAGATTTCATATGTTACATTCAGTTACAAGAAACACGCATTCAGCATATATACAGCAGCCTCAGAATTCATGGCATGGCATAACAAGTCTGTAGGGGTATGTCTACGCTGCCACCCTAGTTCGAAGTAGGTTGGCTAATGTAGGCATTTGAAGTTGCAGATGAAGCCCGGGATTTAAATATCCCGGGCTTCATTTGCATCTTGCTGGGCACCGCCATTTTTAAATCCCCCTTAGTGCGGACTCCGTGCCCGCAGCTACACGCGGCACGAAGTAGGTAGTTCGAATTAGGCTCTCTAATTCGAACTACTGGTACACGGAACGAGGTGTACCAGTAGTTCGAATTAGAGAGCCTAATTCGAACTACCTACTCCGTGCCACGTGTAGCCGCGGGCACGGAGTCCGCACTAAGGGGGATTTTAAAATGGCGGTGCCCAGCAAGACGCAAATGAAGCACGGGATATTTAAATCCCGGGCTTCATTTGCAACTTCGAATGCCTACATTAGCCACCCTAGTTCGAACTAGGGTGGCAGTGTAGACATACCCTAAGATACAAATGATGTCTGGGAGCTTTTTTTGCCTCTGTACTTGTGGCAGAAACACAGCACATGTATCATTTCCCCTCACCCTCCTTCCACAAAAAATAATAAAAAGACTAAGCTAACAAATCTCATTTTTGAGGAAACATACTTGGTTCCAAGCAGGTAGTCTCATAATCCCAGCAGCAGTTTTGAAGCTCTTTACAGCCATTGTCACACCCACAGCTCTGGCCCTTTTTACTAAATGGCTCATTACATCTGTTTCTGCAGCTGACTGTAAAGAAAACAAAAGATTGGTTTAGCACTGAATGTATTCCAGTCCTCAAGAATACAACAATGAAATGGAACATGGCTAGGAGCCTAGATCCAAAATGTTTGGAATAATTGCCAAAAACTATTTCCTGGATCATTTGTCAACATAGTAAAATTAATCATGTGAGTTTGTTTCCATCAAAGTTGGGTAATGTCTACACAAAACTCAGTGTGTTTGCATATGTGAGTAGCTGAATATTTGTACCTGCTTTGGTGTCAAAATTAAGATAATAAACAAAATATTATTTTTACTTATGTAAAAGATGTAAGATTCAGGCCAGGTAAACAGGCCTTGGAAACTCAAAACTGAAAGTAAAAATATTTTAAATTATACAGACAGGTACACTCATATATGTTCACAAAGAACTTTGGGCCAAAACTCCTGTCTTGAATCCTCCCTTCTAAAGGTCCCTGATAAGGATGTTAAATTTAGATTAATCAGCTAATCAAATAGTCAATGCAATTTGCATCAACTATTCGATTAGTCGATAAGGGTGCTCAGCCTTTGAATTATAGCAAGAGCCCTGCCAGCTCTCACTACCTTTCAAAGGTGGAAGTGCCATGGGGAGCATGGAGCCAGCTGAGACTCAAGCAGTCCTTCGCTGGCTCCATGTTCCCCGCACACGCTTTGCTTTTGAAATGTACAAGAGTCCCATCTGACTTTTTTCAAAAGCAGGGAATGTCGGGCCAGCGGGAGACTGCTTGAGTCCCCTGCTCACCCTGTGCTCCTACAGTGCTTCTGCTTTTGAAATGCGCTGGGGGGAACCAGCTTTTAAGCCCGCTCTGCCCAGCACTGGCTCCTGCTTCCCCCCTCTCCCCATCTACCCCGCCCTCCACAGCCTTTCTCTGATAAAGGCAGCAAGCAGGAGAGAAAGTGACCAGTTGAATCACTAATCAACTATCTGATAAGCAGGGCTCAACAAATCAGGCAATCTACTCCCCCATGGCGAGTAGATTTTAGCCCAGCGGGAGCGCACAGCACGGTCAGCACATGCGCAGTGCAGTCTGCGTATGCGCAGCGTGAGCTTCAGCGCAGCTGGCGAGCAGAGCTCGTCGCTGCTTGGCGAGCCCTGCTGATAAGCATACACTTATCTGGTAGTTGACTAGTCGCTTACATCCCTAGTCCCTGAAGATTTTGACTTCAATCTTCTGAAAGTGCTTAGTATCAACACCCAAATTCTGGGTAAGCAAGTACTACTTGTAACAAGCTATTAAATGCAACGGATACAGGTATTTTGGTCCAAAATAAAAGAACGTTCCTGTGGCAATGTATTCTACTCTTTTAAAATATGGTCCAAAGCTTACAGTCAAGACATCCTGTGCACAATCAAGGAACATCCTGTCCATCTCTTGGAGCTGGGTTATATAAACAGGAAAAGAAAGTTGACCTGATAACAGGGACAAGAAACTATGCTGGCAGCTATAAATTGCAGGCCTCATTTTCCGCCCCCTCTCTCCAAGGCATCAAGATGCCAGTGTGACCTAGGCTATTTTGTTTTCTGACTGTAAGGCAACATATACACTACAGAGAAGATTGAAGCAGCCACAGTCAATCTTCCAGGGTTTGAATTAGCGGATCTAGTGAAGACACACTAATTCAAACTGAGTGGGACACTCCAGTCAATGCCAGTAGTTGTGCTTCTATGAGGAGTAAGGGCAGTCAAAGGGAAAGTGCGCTCCCTTTGACTTCCCACAGAGTTGATGGCACCAAAATTCAAGTTAAGATACTTTGACTTAAGCTATGCAATTAATGTAGCTGAAGCTGTGTATCTTAATTCAAACTTATCTCCTAGTGTAGACCAGACCTAAGTTTGGTTGCTCAGACTTTAGGTTTGGAGGAAAGGGCTTTATGAATGTCATTAAACTTCTCCTCCCCTGACTTGAAGCCTAAGGGAAAGGGAAAAAGCTTGAACAATAAGAAAATTAGGAACTCTATTGGCTAGATCACACTTTGGACGCTTTCTAAAAGGGGACTCCTTTGTTTGTTTGTTTGGCTTTCCTCTTTCTCAGATCATATAAAGTTCTAAAGTTCAGTTTGGAAGTTTGAAAGTCTCCAGTCACTAAAACTATGGCAGTAGCAAATAGGGAAAGAGTTCTCTCACTCTGTGAAGCCCCAAGTCAGCTAGGGCTTTATATGTCAAACTCAACTTCATCTGGTGCTGAAAAAATAGCCAATAAAAAGCATGCACCTGCAAATGAGAGAACTTGATCTTCAAACTACCATATTTGCACCAGCAATTAACTAGATATACATGCAACTACCCAGATTTACAATTTCACTGCATTTACAAAAATGCAGGTGCATATTTTGCGTATGTACTCATATCTATTCTCCACTGTTGACAATTTGTCAAGTGTTTTCTTGTTCTATCTGTTACAAGAGGGTTTGGGCTGCTGTTGATTGTAATTAATTCATTTATATGCATCCAATATGAAAAGGGAATCCTAGTTTGTTCTGCTAGATAAATAATCCATTGAATGTCTAACCCTGTCCTGGGGATTTTCAACCAGCCTAAGTCAGGAAGAAGGTTGGAATGGACCCAGCTGAATTGAAGTGATTTTGCATGTAACATGCTGAGTCTAAAGGTATGCCTTTCTGCACCACACAGTGACTCTGGGTTTATCTGAGTTTTAGCCCTAAACCCCTTGACATCCAAACAGAAAAATCTTTGATCTGGATTTGGAAGTTCTTTAAGGCCAGCTTGTTTAGCCTGCTGAGGGGTGTGGGCTAGAGCCCAGGCTCTGCTCTAACTTGGGCCAGCACCAGTCCACTGTGCAATGAAATGCCAGCAAAAATCATTTGAACGTTACCAATCCTCCACTGCCCTTCCCACAGTTCTTCTTTGTGGATAAACAAGCTCTCTCACAATTGACTGGGAAGTCTCTGTGAATTGCTCACAATAAAGAGCCATGGCATAAACCTCCACACACACACACACACACACACACACACACACACACACACACACAAAGCAGTGCAGAAACAGTTAGGATGCAGTAGTGCAACTATGGCTTTGCTATGGAAGTGCTCACATCCAGCCTAGACTAATCCAAATTCCAGCCACTCAGGTTAACTGTGCACCATACGTATCTCCCAAATCAAAAGCAGTTTAATCCTTTTTTTTCCTATATGAAATGCAAATTTTCATACTCCTAACGTTATATGTGCTCTAAACAAATAATAAAAATAATGTAACAGAAAATAGAATATCCAGATACAGAGATCTAATTATATTTTTCAAAAATTTGAAACATTGCAGAATTATTATGGGAGCTAACTTAAAATATACTTTGAATACTTAAGTTTATCCAATAAGATTAAAGATTATCACAAGATTTAATAGCTCTGATTTTGTGCTCACTATTATGTTACTATTTCATATGTCATCAGCTAGATCAGCCATAATGAAAGTAGTAGGAGCAAAAGGGCTTGCAGTCAAATACACAAAGGCAAAGTGGTTATAAAAGCTAGTATTCTGTTCTGTTAACATTTTACACAATGTTGCACTAATTTTGTACAGACATAATTGATTGCACAGGGTGGAAAGCAATGGAAACTCAGGTTCTAAGCATCAATAAATATTATAAAGCAAGTTGACATCACATAATATTTAGTTAAGAGCGACTAGAGAGCAATTACAGTTTGTGATCATAGTTCCAAATAATATCACAAGATGCCAAAAGAAGGAAGTAAACAAGAAAAATAATGAATGGGGAAAAGTAGGGAAACAAGTTTAACACAATATAGGTACTTGAGGAATGAGGAAAAAACTTTTGATCATCGTTCTGTGACTGAACAGATAGACTTTGTTTGAAATTAAGCTACCCAATTGTTGATACTGCATTGAGCTGGTCAGAACATTTTTTACAAAATAAAATTTCATCTAAGTAAGTTATTTTGTCAAAGCCAAAATGTTTCATGGAGGCATCTCGGTTTCAGCAAAGTTTTTGTATGAAAGGGTGTTTTTTGGATCCAGAATTCTGTGATCACTTCTGACAAGAGAGAGAGATCGAAATGAAAAGCTCAGGCTTTTGTTCTGAAAAAAGGATCTTGCAATATATTTCTATTTCACAAAAACATTCCAAAGGTTTTGGTTTTGTTCCAGTGCAGAATGAAAACAAGATTTGAAACCTCAAGAATTTCCATGAAATGGAATTGTTGTGTTCCAGACAGTTCTATGTTACATTATAACAAGACTAGTTCTCACTATTAATTAGAACTATCAAAATCAGAATTTCCAAACTATGGGAAATTTGGACATTGCAATATGTTTTTGTGTTGAATCAGCATGAAAGTTCTAAATAGCAATTTTTTTTCATGGATGGAAAGTTCAGACTGATGTCAGTTGACCCCATCACTCTGAGCTCTTAACCCAGCCTCTCTCCTAATGCACCATGATCATCTGGATTACATAATAGACTGCATTATTAGCTAGAGGGGAAAGTGTGATCCACTGTGGGATCTCTAGTCTAGCCAGGGAACCTGGTATGAGAAGTACAATGGGGGCATGAGGCATCTGAACTACATCTTCTGTGAGGCGCTGGAGCAGTTCAGGTGAATTAGAGATTAAGGTCAAACTGACCTCAAAATGAAGTGTTTCAGTTTGATTCAACAGACTCAATTGTTTCTATTTGGGATCACCCAATCAGAAACCAAATATTTTGTTTTGATTTTCCTGACAAACAACTTTTTAAAAATCAGAACTTGCCCCCTGTTTTGCAGAAATTGCATTTTGACAAAAAAAATCCTCGCCAGTTCTAATATTAAGTATTTTTATTATAAGTGGGACACAAAGAACATCATGTATGAAGAATGTCACCTTGTAGTAATAATTTGCAATTCTATACTACCTTTTATCACAACTTATTTTATCAATGTTATTTAATAAGCCTCTCCATACTTATGAGGCATGTATTTATCATCCCTATTTTTCAGATGGGGAACTGAGACAGCAATTAAGGACAATATTTATTGTCCACCAATTTTGAGAACTTCTTTTTTATGTTGCCCAGCCTAAGAAATCTAGGGCCTAATTCTCACAGGTGGTGAGCATCCACAGTTTACTTTTAGATAAATTATTTATAAGTCATCCTCTATTTAAATTATTTCCTACATAAAAGTCTAAGTTAATATTATACTGAAAATATTGTAAACATACCTTGCACTTGATCTTCATGTTTTAGTCCTAATCCCAAACCTAGTCCAAGTGATACAACCACCAAAGCAACTAGAAGAACCTGTCACAAAAAATCATATACTGTGAGGTATTTCATTTACAAATTACACACAAATTGGGTGAATGGTAAATAATACAGAGTACAGGTCACTAAATGAAAGTGATCTAGATTGCATGGCAAACTGGGCAGAAGCAAACAATGTGCACTTTAATATGGGTAAATGTAAGTGTTGTCTACCTGAGAGTTATCTTAGCCTTTTATTTTACTTAGCAGCAATATAAAGGAACCTACCTACCTGCCTGTATCCTGTGTAAGACATTGGCTTTAGTAAGGCAGAACATAGAATGTAGGCCTTACAGGGTGGGGGAGTTTATGCTGGGAAGCATTGACTCTGAAAAAGATTAAGGAGTTTTGTGGTGGATTAATCAGCTCCCAATGCAAAGTTGTGGCCAAGGGAACAAATGCAATCTTGGTTTCCCTAAACAGGGAACTCTCAAGTAGGAGTAGATAGGTTATTATACTTCTATATGTGGCACAGTATATCTGGAATATTGTGTCTGTTCTGATGCCCACAATTTCAGGATGTACGAGGGACTCAGATCCCTAGGTAATGCTCAAACCACAGCTACCACCTGGCAGCTTTATGGAACCTGTAGAGTAGGAGGCTAGTGGAGCTTTAGCTCGCTAAGGGCTTCACTCACTCCTTACTGGGAGTCATCCAGCCCCACTGATTGGTTCAAATGCTCTATTTAAGCCAGAGGAAGCTCAGGAAGGAGTCTGAGTAGTTGTGTGAATTTTTGGATGGTTGCTATTGTGAACCTTGCATACTCACCTGATTCCTGAGCTCTGCCCTCTTTATCTTGTATCCCCGTCTGCTCCCAATACCTGCTTTCCTACCTCACTCCACAACCCTGCTCCCGCAACCTCTCCCTGACTCTGACTCCAGCTCTGACCTTTGTCTTGGTACACATCTTGGTAGCCAGCTCTTCTCCTGACACTGGTTCTTGGCTTCCAACTCTAACTGTAGGGCATGACCATCCACGCCCTGGTCCTTACACAATATTGATAAATTGGAGAGAGTTCAGAGAGGAGCCACGGGAATGATTAGAGGATTAGAAAACATGCCTTATGCTGATAACCTAAATAAACTGAGTGTAACAAATAGAAGGTTAAAGGATGATTTGATAACAGTTTATAAGTACCTACATGGAAATAAATATGTAATAATGGGCTTCAATCGAGTAGAGAAAGTTATAACTGAATCCAATGGCTGGAAGTGAAAGTTAGAGAAATTCAGACCACAAATAAGGAGTACATTTTTAATGGTAGAGAGTAATTAACCATGGGAACAAATTACCAAGTGTGGTGTTGAATTCTCCATCACTGACACTTTTAAAAGAAGAGTGGACAGCCTTCTAAAAGATCTGCTCTAGGAATTATTCTGGGGAAGCTCTTTGGCCTTTGTTTTACAGGAGGCCAGATTAGATGAGCACAATGGTTCCTTCTGACCTTAGAATCTCTAAGCCTTTATCATATATTCTGTACATCAGTCATATCGATGACTGTTAGCAAACATACAAATTGGGGTGATCCTGAGCTGAGAAACGTGTGAGAGTCTGCAATTATAGGCATAAAAGTAAAACTTGTGTGTTATGCTGCTTATATTTTAGCAAGAAGCTGTCACAAACATTTTCCCCCTAACCTGTGAATAATTCCATGTGGTAAGATGGGATGTATTTGCATGAAGAGTGAATCTATTAATTAGCTTTCCACTTAAAACAAAAAAGCTTCCTTATAGCCACAGAGAAAGGCAGCACTTGATAAAATACTTATACTAAGCACATTTACCTTGAAGTGATTACACTTTAATCTTAAGAAGTACAGCATATATTGATAATGGAATATGCAATCCTTGTGTCATTTGCCAAAGGTGCATTTTAATCATGTCCCTTAGCATAGTCAAAAGATTTAAAACCCTAATCAAATAAAAACATTACTATTTTTCTCAATACCAAAATATTATTCTCTCACCCATCATCTCTAGAACCCACGTACTCACCCTCCCTCCTTCCCTGAAACAGCTAGATAGTGGAAGGGTGGGAGATAAGCTTCCAAGCCTCTGGAGAACCAAAGATGGAAGTAAATTAGAATGCCCTGCCAATAATCCTCTAATATATGCAAGAGGATTAATAGCTTGAATTAATCAGAGCTACTAAAGAATAAATAAACAGTCTGAAAGGTAGACAGGAGCAGGGACAAAAACCTCTTAAAGACTTCTAAATTGTTTATTTACTAGTACATTTACCCAGCATTGTTTGGGTCATTGAGAAGGGACTCAGGGCAGGGAGCAGGAAATGTGGGGAGATGCAGAAGTCAGGATTGGGGTGAGGAGGGGCTCAGGGTGGGAAATGGGGGGTGCAGGACTCAGAGGGGGTAGGTGACTCAGGGTAGAGTGTGGGGTGCAGGAATCAAGGCAGGGGGTTGGGAGATGTGTAGGGGGTACAAGGTAGAGAGAAGGAGGTACAGGAGGCTAGCTGATCCCTGGGTCTGGTAATGCTTCCTATCTGGTAGCTCTCCAGGCTGGCTGGTGCATGGAGGTCCACACTGCCTGGATGGTTGCTCACGAGCATGGGAACCTTACCTGCGTACAGTGGCTGGCAACATTCAGAGTCAGCCACTCTCTTACCAATTCCTTCCCCTCCTAGCTGTGGCCCTTTCCTCAGCTGCATACACCTACCACCCCACTACCAGTTTAATCTAGGGGCCTCTATTCCAGCCTGAAGCCAAACTCAAAATAAAAACTGGCTCAGAGGGATAGCTGCTGCTTCTCCCCTTCCACCTTCCTGCCTTTGCATGCTTGCCTGAACTAATGCTACCTTCTTTCTCTCCCTTTCCTTCTTTCAAGACCCTAGGAACCTCTGCTGCATTAAAGGAGCTAGGTGCTTGAAATATATGGCAGAATGCAGGTAAAACCATGAAGCAGGAGATATACAATTCTTCCCCAAGGAGCTCTGTCACAAATTTAATTAACACATTATTTTTAACAGCCATCTTTAGCATGGAAGCATGGCCTGTGGAATGGTGGCAGAAGACTAAAGGGGCCTCTGAATGTTTAGCATATTTGGCAGGTAAATGCCTTGCCATGTCAGCTACAATAGTGCCACACAAATGCCTTTTCTCACTTTCAAGTGACATTGTAAATAAGAAGTGAGCAGCATTATCACCAATAAATATAAACAAGCTTGTTTTTCTTAGCAATTGTCAGAATAAGAAGGACTAGCGGGTATGTAGGCTCTAAAGTTTTACACTATTTTGTTTTTGAGTGCAATTATGTCACTAAACATCTATATCTGTAAATTGCACTTTCATAATAAAGAGATTGCACTGCAGTACTTGTATGAGGTGAACTGAAAAATACTATTTTAATCTTTTTAGAATACAAATATTTGTAATAAATATAACAAAGTTTTGTAACTGAAATCAATATATTTGAAAATGTAGAAAAACACTCAATATTCTTGTAAATGTAAATTGGTAGTCTATTATTTTTAACATTGTGATTAGTCATGATTTATTTTTAATTGAGTTAATTTCTTTTGAGTTAATCACTTGCGTTAACTGCAATTGACAGTACTATCAATCTTACTCTACTATTTTAACTCCCTCGTGTATTTCATCTTTTTCAGATAATCTTCCACCGCCATCGATCTCCCTCATAATCTTCTCATTTTACTTACCGAACAGTTGAAAACACAGATTTATATTCAAAAAAGAAAAAGAAAAGAAAAAGGCATTGGGGGACCTTAGTTTTCTTTGTCTTTTAGGTTTCTAATATTTTTACTGTCTTCTTTAATAAAGTGAATGCGAAATGTCAGTTTTGGATCATGTTTATACAGTCATCACAGATTATATGATTAAATAGAGTTTGTTTTGGCCTATTTAAATTGGTTCTGTTTGTTAGAATGGTTCTAAGTGGTTTCAAATTGCTCTCTGTGGCTGTACCTAATTCCATTCAGACTTTTCTGTGTGGCTCTGTTTTCATTATTTCTGGAGATTCTAGTGTCATAGGCAGAGCTTCCTTCCCCACATCACCTTCCCCGGCTATTAGAAGTATGTTTCTTGCTCTTCTGGTTACAAAGAAAAGCTTGAAAAAGTGCAGTGAGAGAACAAATAAAAACAATCCCAATTGTATATTTACAAGCCAATTTCATTCAAGAGAGGGGAGTTGACCCCCTAATATCTTACCATTTTGGGATTACAATATTATATTAATCTCTGCTTTTTTGCTTTTTCCTGGACCATGTTACAAGGACATTATTCACTAGTTTCTTTGTATGTGTTTTCTGGTTTCCTAATGAAATATCTGAACACTCAGAGACCAAAAATAAATTAAAATAAAATAGAAATCATAGCTGCCTTAAGCCATAAATACAAAAAGCTAACTTTTCTTATTTTAAACAACTACATAACATGTAAAGTACTAAATACATTTGTGATAGGCTCTTAGGCTACATCTAGACTGCAAGCCTCTTTCGAAAAAGAGCGTCTAGACTGCAAGCAGTACTTTCGAAAAAGCAAGCCGCTTTTTCGAAAGAGAGCACCCAGGCAGTCTGGATGCTCTCTTTCGAAAAAGCCCTGTTTGCATTCAAGAATGCCTTTTTTCGAAAGAGCACTTTCGAAAAAAGGCGTTCTTCCGCGTGAAATGAGGTTTTCCGCTGTCGAAAGAAAAGCTGCGTTCTTTCTATTTAATTTCGAAAGAACGTGGCTGTAGTCTAGACGCAGGTGAAGTTTTTTTGAAAAAAGCCTACCTTTTTTGAAAAAACCCTCGAGTCTGGACACAGCCTTGCAAGAGTAATACAACAAATACAATAATGTTACAATAAAAGTGAGGAGATGAATGCAACAACCTCTTTGTTCTGTGTTGCTGTTCACTGAAGCCTGAAGTTTTTGTTTTTGCCATACAAAAAATGAAATGTCAGTGTATTTCAGTAACGTGCTGTTTTATACTGATAACATAATAGCTCTGCTATTGCTGAGGCTGCCTGACTAATAGTGTAGAATTCAGAATCCTTCCAGAAAAGTTCATATACCCTTTCTGCATAATTCCAATCCCACTTGGCATATGATAATAAAACTTTTCTCTAACAAATATCAAGTTTATAATGCATAAGAACAACATTCAAAAGTCTGAAAGAATCAGAACAGTCACTACTTACACCACATATTATCTTGTATTTCAGAAGTGTTTTTTTCTTGATAATTTCTTCTGTTTGTAAACTCATTAACTCCACCTGGCTACTTTGATGTGCATTTGTTTCTCGGTCAGATATCATTTTGCTGTGAGTTGTCTTCTGATATTGCTATAGCCCTCTATCTCCCTTTTCAGCTCAGCTACCGCTAATGTTTCATCTTGGCATGCACTGAACGCCTGGCTCTGTGGTTTCTGGATTTTAATGAGATCAGAGTTCCTGAGTCATAGGGCTGTAATAAGTCACAATAACGGAGAAACACACTTAATAGGGTCAAAGTGTGAAAAGCCTGATCAAAGTCATAGTTTTGCCCCTGCTCAGTACAACATATAGGGTTTTTTGTGTTTGTTAGTTATTTAACATAAGGAGAGTAATTTAAAATCAAAGTTCAGGATTAATTTGTGACCACACAGTAAAGTGAACAAATACAAAATAATAATAAATTAAAATACTTGATTAAAAGCCAATCTTCAATTCAGCATGCTAGTCATTATCCTCAAAGTTACATAAACATAATAAGCCAAATCCATTATCATATAAGAGGAATTTTTGTCTTAGATTCTATACTGTATCTTCGTCTTTTTCCATGCTAGCCCTTGTGTTTTGAAGTCCTTTCTCTTACCTCTGCATCAATCCTACCTTAAAATCCAGTGTTTCCATGATGCCTTCCAGTTAAAATTCATTAGTAATACAATAGATGTTTTAGTTAAAAAAAACCCATACCAGTATTGCCAACTCTAAACATTACCAAACATGAGCAAGACACCGCCAAAAATTAATTAAATTGACTTAAATATCACAAGGCTGAGACAGGAGCTTTGGGTTTTGCAGGGCTGCAGTAATGCAACTCCTCATTGCTTTTCTTGCCTGCTTGCCCCAGCTCTGTCAATTCAGTGCTGTGCTGGGGACTGGGAGCCCAGCTGTAAGGAGCCAAGAATGACCTAGTGCATTCTCTCAGGGAGAAGCCCCATTGGTGGCTTTGCAGAAGAGAGCAGGTAGTCCCAAAGGGGACCTGCCCTCCCAAATCCCTGTACTTCAAACTCCATTCTTTTCCCTCTTTCCTTCCTTTTTTCTCTCTTCCACTTTCCTCTGTGCCTGCCTTTGGGCCCTGTCACACAGCCTCACACGCATCTGGTATCACTGCAGCATGCAAGTGCAAAGAGCAGTTTGGTGCAGACTCCTCCTCCCTCGCTTCTGGCTTCCAGCACTAAATTCCACAGCACTTCTGTTTATCCCTGAGTCTGGTTAGCCAAAAGTTTCAGCTATCCCTCTGGCCATTTGTACAAAGAGTAGTTTTCATTGTGTAGAAGACATCTTAATGCATTACTGGCAAGCATTCTAGGATCAACACAAAATAGTAAAGCTTGAGTAAATCATGATGTACCAGCAGTGAAAGTAACTTAAAACTTTCTTACATGCTGGTGCATGGTAAGACAAGCATCATAGTAGCATCTGAGTCTGTGGTGCTCACATTTGTTAAAGCAGAGTATGAAGTACCTAACAGCTATTAGAGTATTTTTCTTTATAAAATACAGATTCACTTTTCAACAAATAAAAATATTTTTCACATTTATTTTAACCTGCTACAATAGTAAAATATGTACATATGAATACATACAAATTATGTTACAGTACGTGAAATATTGTTAGGAGAAAAATCCCATTATCTGCTGAGGGAGATATACCTAAGAAAGAACTGAAAGACTGAGTCCACAATATATACTGAAATTAAATATGTTAACTCTTTGCTTCATGAACTTAAAGATACCTGCAGCAGGAGAATCCTACAAAACTTAGAATTGGCAAAAGCCTTCACATGCTTCTGTGTAATCTTCATCAGCAATGTTATAGAAATACAGTAATTACTCGTTTAACACGTGCCCGCTTAACACGTTTTCGCAATAGCACAGTTTTGTTTTAGGAAAAGTTTTTTGAATAACACGACTGTCCCTGAAATAACAGAAAAATAATTAAGTAGTGGACTACTTCATGCAATGGTATAAGTTGGTGAAAACAGTAGTAATACACATGAGCAGATGAATACATGTGGTCACAGTGCTCCTTCTCTCACTCACGTGTTTATCTTTGTGTTTTAACAAACCGCGGCGACTTGTGTTGCTAGATATCTAATGTTAACGTTGATGACCGAGCACCAACAAAAAACTGACTTTGCCACCACCACCTGAAACGCGACCCCCACCTTTTCCATTATTTTTAATGGAAAAATTGACCCCGCATAGCACATTTTCACTTAGCACAAACATTTTCGGAAACACATCTGTAGTGTTAAATGAGGAATTACTGTAACAGTCACGGCATCATAGAAATGTAGGCTAGAAGGGATCTTGAGAAGTCATCTAATCCAGCCTCCCAAGCTAAGGCAGGACCAAGTAAAACTAGACTATTACTGACACAAGTTTCAGGATTCCATGACCACCCTTAGAAGCCTATTCCAGTACTTAACTATTTTTATAGTTTGAAAGTTGTTCCTGTTATTTAATCTGTAAGTCTATTGCTATTCATTACTTCTTGTCTTATTTTCAGTATATAAAGAGAACCATTGACCACCATCCTCTTTTGAACAACCCTTCAGATATTTAAAATCACTTATCAGGTTCCCCCTCAGGTTTTCTGTTCTCAAGACTAAGCATACTCAATTTTTTAGCCTTACCTCAGAGGTCATGTTTTCTAAATCTATTATCATTTTTGTAGCTCCCTCTGGACTCTCTCCATTTTATCCAGCTCTTCCTTAATGTGTGGCGCCCAAAACTGCAAACAATACTTCAGCTGAGGCCTCATGAAAGTTGAGCAAAGTAGGATAATTGCCTTCCATAGTTTACATACAACATCCTGTTACACCCCTGAATGGCTTTTCCATATTTGCACTACATTGCTGACTCATATTCTATGTGGCTACATCTAGATTGCATCCCTTTTTCGGAAAGGGGATGCAAATTAGATGTATCGCAATTGCTAATGAAGCGAGGATTTAAATCTCCCCCGCTTCATTAGCATAAAAATGGCTGCTGCTTTTTTCCGGCACGGAGCTTTGCTGGAAGAAAGCACCAGTCTAGATGCAGATCTTTTGGAAAATAAAGCCTTTTCCGAAAGATCCCTTATCCCTCTTAAAATAAGGGATCTTTCGGAAAAGGCTTTATTTTCCAAAAGATCCACGTCTAGACTGGTGCTTTCTTCCGGCAAAGATCCGTGCTGGAAAAAAGCGGCAGCCATTTTTATGCTAATGAAGCGGGGGAGATTTAAATCCCCGCTTCATTAGCAATTGCGATACGTCTAATTTGCATCCCTTTTCCGAAAAAGGGATGCAATCTAGACGTAGCCTGTAAGATCTACTATAACCCCTGAATCCTTTTCAGCAATACTACTGAATAGGAAATTAAGACCCATTTTGGTTTTGTGCATTTTTTTCCTTAATAAGAATAGTACTCTTGCATTTGTCATTACTGAATTTCATCTTGTTGATTCCTGACTCATTCTCCAATTTCTCAAGGCCATTTGGAATTTGAATTCTCGTCTCCAATGTGCTTGCAATTCCTTCTATCTTGGTGTCAGCCACAAATTTTATAAACATACTCTCCACTTCATCCACATCATTAACAAAAGTGATAAACATTACCAAAATAGAACAATCCTCTGCAGGACTACCTATGTCCACAACATTTGTCCTCCCTGTTTGACAGTGAACCACTAATTATAATTTAAGATAAAAAATAACAAATGGTCCTGCAGCACCTTAGAGATTATCAAAAAATGTAGATGATGTCATGAGCTTTTGTGGGCACAACCAACTTCTTCAGATGAATGGAGCAAGGGGTTTAGAAGTCCAAATCAACAGCAGAAAAAGAAGGGATGGGGTAGAAAAGAGAAGAGGAAAAAATACTTGACGGTTAGAATGTCTGTGCTAAATGAGGCCAATACAGTAGGTTGTAAGTGCCTGATACTTAGCGTTTGGTATCATTAGAGTGTTGAATATAGCAGTGCATCCAATTAATGTTTTTGCTCAGACCTTGTTTAAAGTTGTCACATTTGCAAATGAAGGTGAGTTCCATAGCTTCTCTCTCCAGCTGGTTTTTGAAATTGCTTTGTAAGAGTTTAGTCACTTTGAGATCCATTAATAAGTACCCAGGCATGTTAAAATATTTCTATGTGTTACCATTTTGAATATCTGATTTGTGACCATTAATCCTTCCTTGTTGAGACTGTCCAGTTTGGCCAATATACACAGCAGCGGGGCATTTCTGGAACTTGATGGCATAGTGGGTATGCAGTTGTATGAGCTTTTGATGTGGTGGCTTATGTGGTTAGGTGATGATGTCGCTTGTATAGATGTGTGGACAGAGTTGGCGACAGAGTTTATTGCAGGGGTGGGTTCCTTACAACCCACTCTATTAGCCTGATTTAGCACGGACACTCTAATTGACAAGAGTTTTTTTGTCCCTTCTCTTTTCCACCCCATCCCCTCTTTTTCTGCTATTTATTTGTACCTCTGTACCCTTTGCTCCATTCATCTCAAGAAGTGGGTTGTGCCCACAAAAGCTCATGACATTGTCTATATTTTTTGTTAGTCTCTAAGGTGCTGCAGGATCATTTGTTGTTTTTTCAGTTTTGTCAGTTACAGACTAACATGGCTACCCTCTGACAACATTTTAAGTGTGGTTTTCAGCCAGTTATATAGCCACTTTATAGTAATTTAATCTAGATCAGACTGTGTTAAAAGCCTTACTAAAATCAAGATATATCACATTAATTGCCTTCTCCCCATTGGTTAGGCAAATCAACTTGTCAAAGAATGTAACTAGGTTTGTTTGGCATGACAAATTTGTTCTTGACAAAACCATGTTAACTATTACTTATTACTAGGGGTCTCCCAAATTACATAAGAACGGCCATACTGGGTCAGACCAAAGGTCCATCTAGTCTGGTATCCTGTCTGCTGCCAGTGGCCAATACCAGATGTCCCAGAGGGAGACACAGCAGGTAATCCTCACACTACCCTGTTACTCATTTCCAGACAAACAGAGGCTAGGGACACCATTCCTATGCATCCTGGCTAATAGCCATTGATGGATCTAAATTCTTAACCACATAAACATTCTAAACACTTACAAATAAGGAAATTACTAGGCAAAGATATTGTAAAGCTGACACTGCCCACAAAATAAACATAAATTCTTTAACCTGATGTCAACAAAGTGCTTAATAATAAACTGAATTATTCTCAGTCATAAGTATCAGGCTTTTCTCTACCGAAACTTTTCTTGTGTTACCTGTTATACCTGGATATCTTTGTTATCTAAATATCTTTTTAAGTTTTAGGCCTCAGTACCATATTATGTCAATACATTCCACAGGCTCAGCATTCATTGACTAGAAAATGTGTTTCCTTTAATTGGTTTTCAATTTGTCACCTTTCTGTTTTATAAACTACCCCCTTGTACTTGTATTAAGAGAAAGTGTGGATCAAAATCCCACATAGAAAGTAGTAAGACAACAAAGTTATTAACTCAAGACTCGCTCCATCCCCACGGAGTCAGACCTACAGAAGGAACTGAATACTCCAAAAAAAAA
Source organism: Pelodiscus sinensis (assembly GCF_049634645.1). Lineage (NCBI taxonomy): Eukaryota > Metazoa > Chordata > Testudines > Trionychidae > Pelodiscus > Pelodiscus sinensis. The sequence goes on along the minus strand of NC_134713.1, from coordinate 93,705,931 downwards.
AAACTCCTTTGTGAGGTAGGAAGATGCTATATCTTCATTTTATTGATGGGGAACCAAGGTTAAGAGACTTGCCAAAGATCAGACCGGATGTCTGTGTCAAAGCAGGAATTTGAACTTAATGTGTCCTGAACTCCAGGCTCAGAAGATACTCAAGACAATCTGTTGTGTTCCCCTGCTCCTTGCCCTCCCCCTTATTTTTTTTTTGCTATTCTTCCCTCAAGCAAATGCCTTCTATTATAATGGGGGTAGAGATGCTTTGAATTATGCCTCACCCTAGCACCCTGTGATCCACACACCTCTGGGTGCTAACAGGCTGAAGACACAGAAAGGGTGCAGAGGCAGTACAGGGATCTCTTGAGACATGTACATGCATCATAATTCACCAAAGGGTGGCATAATTCACCAAAGGAGATCACTACTGAAAACCAATAGTGCTATATATTTATTATGCTATATATTTCTTATGATGGATCAATATTCTTTAATGAGTTACACATACATCCTGAAAATCAAGTGATTAAAATCTGTGAGTCAAGGCTGATCACTAGAAGGTGATAATCAGGTTCCTTTCAGCAGGAGGTAAGAACAATTATCTCTGAGTGCTTCTGCATTTCCTATTGTATGTTTCCCAATGTAAGCCTTATTTGCATACTGAGCCTCCAAGCTAATCAAGTTTACAAAATCACAAGAGAAGGGAAGTTGTAGGGAAAAAACAAAATAGCAGACTAGTGTGATATGCAAATGTTCTAGCTGGTTGGCTACCCCTGACCTAATGTATAGTGCTCTCATTACCCTGTGTAAATTCTGTTGGCATGATCTAAATGGTACTTAGTCCATGTTAATGTAGTCCAGATTACATCAACACAAACTCTAGTTTGCACCAGGGAAGTTTACACCACATATTACAGCACTCTGCAATTCACATCCCCATAAAGGAGTAGACTAACAGCTTCTCCCACAAATCTGCTTCCCTAGACAGCTGCTTAGTTTGCCTCCAGCTAGAGTTGCCCCATCCCAGGATAAAAACAACAAATGGCCTGTTAGCACTTCATAGACTAACAAAACATATAGGCTGTGTCTACACTGCACCCCTTTTCCGGAAAAGGGATGCAGATGAGACAAGTCGGAATTGCAAATGAAGCGGGGATTTAAATATCCCCCGCTTCATTTGTATAAACATGGCTGCCGCTTTTTTCTGGCTCGGGGCTTTGCCGGAAAAAAGCGCCAGTCTAGACGGGGATCTTTCAGAAAATAAAGCCTTTTCCGAAAGGTCCCTTATTCCTCTTATAATCAGGAATAAGGGACCTTTCAGAAAAGGCTTTATTTTCCGAAAGATCCCTGTCTAGACTGGCGCTTTTTTCCGGCAAAGCCCTGAGCCGGAAAAAAGTGGCAGCCATGTTTATACAAATGAAGCGGGGAATATTTAAATCCCCGCTTCATTTGCAATTCCGACTTGTCTCATCTGCATCCCTTTTCCGGAAAAGGGGTGCAGAGTAGACACAGCCATAGATGAAACAAAAGACAGAACTATGTAGCACTTTAAAGACTAACAAGATGGTTTATAGGTGATGAGCTTTCAAGGGCCAGATCCACTTCCTCAGATCAATATGTGGAAGAAAATCGGCACAACCATATATACCAAAGTGATACAATCAAAAAAAAATGAACGCATGTGAAATTGACAAATCAAAGTTTAGAACAGAGGGAGAGTGAGGAGGAAAGGTAAGTTTCTGTGAGGTAATGACATAGGGGTGATAATAGGGCAAGTTTCTGTGAGGTAATGACATTAGGGGGTGATAATTGTGGAAGCTATCTTTGTAATGGGTGAGATAATTCATGCTTAAATTTGACACTTTATGTATGGGTTTAAACAAAGACTCTAATTATCTCACCCATTACAAAGATAGCTTCCACAATTATCACCCCTAATGTCATTACCTCACAGAAACTTGCCCTATTATCACTCCTATGTCATCACCTCACAGAAACTTACCTTTCCCCCTCACCTCCACTCTGTTCTACAATTTGATTTGTCAGTTTCACATGCGTTCATTTTTTTTTATTGTATCACTTTGGTATATATGGTTGTGCCGATTTTCTTCCACATATTGATCAGAGGAAGTGGGTCTGGCCCATGAAAGCTCATCACCTAATAAACCATCTTGTTAGTCTTTAAAGTGCTACATAGTCCTGTCTTTTGTTTCAGCTACACCAGACTAACACGGCTGCATCTCTATCACTATAAAACATGTAGATGGTATCATGATAACCCATCCCAGGTTATCACTCTAATTACTGAACTCAATTACTTTGAACTAGGACTTTAAAAAGCACAATAATCTTCTCCTCTGTTTGGGGATTCAGGTTGTCTCTTCTGTTCTTCAACACAGGCATCTCCATTTATGCATTTTATTAACTGGTTGCATTAATTTTGTGGTAGCTGATTTTAGTCACCTTTTATTTGCATTCATTGTCTGTCAGGTGACCAGGATGAAAGCAGCCTAGCCTAGTAGCCAGAGCAGGTGCCATGCCCAGGGTTCAGAGCACACATCTGAAACCAAGTGTCAGAACCAGAAGCCAGCACCACACGTCAAGACAGATGTCAGGAATTGGAGGGAGCAGGGGAGAGGACCAGAAGTGGTTCATGGCAGGAGCAGGACCGAAGCAAGGGTGGGAGCAAGGAAAAAGTATTAGGAACAAGGTAACAGAAAAAAGGCATAGGAGTGGATGTAAGCACTAATCATCCAGCAAGCTACAGCTGATTTAAGAGATGTCATGTTGGTCCCTGCAGGCAGTCAGGTGGCATGGCCAATCAGGAAGCCTGTATTAGTTGTACTGATGAGGTTGCTTGGAGATTAGCACTGTGATTCCTGACATTTTCACATACAGACATTTATAAAAGGCTGGGTGTAAAAGGAATATTCGGGGTAGCCAATGGGTCATTGGTGCACTCACCATTATCTAGAGATAGTTGAAAAACCTTTCTTTAAAAAAAAACTTATATATAACATTTTTTCAAATGTTAATTGAAAAACTGAAAGCCCCCTAAATATAAGCTGCTTATTTTCCAGGGCTTTTTTTTTTTTCAACAAAACCAAAACGTATCCAGTGAAATTCACATTTACTGTGAAAATTTAATTTCTACAAATATCCATTTTTCAATGAAAATATTTTTCAAGGAATTTTTGACCATCTCTATAACTAATCTTTTGCAATGCTGACCTACCTCAGGTCATTGGAGCCAGGAAATAAAGTCTCTTATCGCCTCTCTTTTTAACACAACGTAAGTTATACCTTGTGGTCCCTTCCTTTCCCTAAAATAAACCTTAATTGTTTGTTATCCTTTCTTGCAGTGAATGGTTCTACCACCAGTTGAACGAAGGTAAAAGTTAGCCTCAAGAATGTTGAAGATAAAAGATTCTCCCCTTGTCTGGGTGATTGTTTAGCTCAGCCAGTCTGTTTTTATATTTGCTGTCCCTTTCTATAGCAACTGTTTTTGCACATTCTTCCGCCCATCTGAGCAGGTCTGATTCTTCCTGACACAGAGGTTTTTCTTTTGTTCTTCCTTGTTTGGTTAGGTGCGAGGAGGGCTGTCCTTAGGATTTATGGGGCCCTGCGCAGTAAACTGGTGCCCCTATGCTCCACGGCAGCCCGATAGCAGGGTGGAGGGAGGGGCAATATTTTAGAGGTGGTTTTGATAATCTTCAACAACGCACTCATGAAATATTTTAAAGCAAATTTTAGACTAAGGTCCTGGAGACTAACATATTCTGAGGAAATGTTACAATAATGCACAACTGCTTTTGTCAGTAAATTCAGAAACTGACTTGCTGTGATTTTTTTCCACGCTCTTTTTCCTTTAATAAGATCCCTGAATCACAGTGATAGAAATTTAGCCGTGTTAGTCTGGTGTAGCTGAAACAAAATACAGGACTATGTAGCACTTTAAAGACTAACAAGATGGTTTATTAGATGATGAGCTTTTGTGGGCCAGACCCACTTCCTCAGATCAAATAGATTTCTTTCAAATCTGCACTGGAAAGGGAATCCTCTGAACTGTCATTCATGCTAAAATTCGACACTCATTGCGGGGGAGCTCAACAAAGACACCAACTACCTTACCCATTACAAAGATAGCTTCCCCAATTATCACCTCTAATACCATTAGCTCACAGACATCTTCCTTTCCCCACCTCTAATATCATTAACTCACAGACATTTACCTTCCTTCCCCCCTCCCCTGCATTCCCCTTCTGTTCTGAAATGTGATTTGTCCTTTTCATATGTGTTCATTTTTTTAAATTGTATCCTTTGGTATATATGGTTGTGACTATTTTCTTCCACTATTTGATCTGAGGAAGTGGGTCTGGCCCACGAAAGCTCATCATCTAATAAACCATCTTGTTAGTCTTTAAAGTGCTACATAGTCCTGTATTTTGTTTCTGAATCACAGTGACAGGCCAGGCGTCCACTGCACCCTGTTGCAGAAATGTCTCCCTCCTAGGGTTGCCAGATGGTTTCCCAAAAAATATCGGACACGTGGTATTTAAAAAAAAAAGGAACATGGGGAGGCGGGGCCACAATTGGCACTGGGAGCCTGTGATTGCGCAGAAGCCTTGCAGGGGAGGGGGAGTGGCTGGAACTCCTAGCCATTCCCCCCGGCTAGGCTTCTGAAGTGCCCAGAGCGGCGATTCAGAAGCCTAGACACATGTCCGGTATTCTCTGATTTTTTTTACCAGATAAATAGCGCAAATACCGGACTGTCCGGTAGAATACTGGACACCTGGCAACCCTACTCCCTCCCTTCCCACCTTGAGATCACTCTAGTGTCATAACACTGCTGTTGGAACACGAAAGTCCAGCACTAACACGCTATATTGTCTTCTGATTGCTGCCCTCCAATACAGATGCTCCTTCTGTACATCCCAAGCAAAGGAGGAAAGAAAATTAAATACAAATCAGACCCCTCTACACACCCGCATACTTCAAAGCAATCACCTCTCTCCTCCCTGCCTAGCCTCTGAAGGAGCTCCAACACACAAATGCCACAAACATTTGACTCCCAAACTCGAATAAAGAAAACAGTGAGATCAGTGCACCTGGAATGGAAAAGGTAAGGGGGGAAAGAAGAGGGATTAATCAGAGTTTTCAAACTCCAGATTGAATCCAGCAGAGAGCAAATCACTCAGCTGGGGTGACCATGTTGTTTGCCAAAGCTAAGTTTAGGACAGGGATGAGGAAGCTAAGGCCTGGAGCTGGATGCAGCCCCTGGCTTGCCTGGATATGGCCCCTGAGGCTCAGGGTTCCCCCCACAGCAATGGGAAATATGTGCTGGTATTCCAGCCTCCTCTCCCACCATTCCCCTTAGGCTCTGGTGTACAAGGGGGCTGAAGCACACAAAATCTACTATCCTGGACCCCACTTAGCTCTGGTATATGAGGGGAACATGGGAGGTGTCTTTCTCCTTCTGAGTTGGGGGCCACATCAGTGAGGGTTTGTTTGTTTGTATTTTGCTTCTCACTTGTGTTTGGCCCTAGACTTATTTTTCTGTGGGACAGCAGCCCACAAACGGTTCCCCACCCCTGCTTTAGGCGTCTCTTAAAACTGATAAACTGAAGTATGGTTAGATTTAGGTCAGGCTTAGAATTACCATTAGTGCCAGTTTGTGAGTTCAAGGCAGGATTAACATGTGGACCATGCTGAGCACCAAATTAGATTTAGTGTGTGGCAGAATTAAAGACCAGGATTCTGGTTAGGGCTGGGTCAGGTTTGTTTTACTTCTCCCTCTGGCTAGAGAACTGAGAACGCATGCTGCAAGCCTTACTAAACATACAATGTTGCCATTGGGGTGAATAGCTGAGACTGGGCATGCACTAGGGATGTTAAATTTAGACTAATTGAATAGTTGATGGAATTTTCATCGACTATTCAAATAGTCGATAAGGGCGTCTCTGCCTTTGAAATGTAGCAAGAGCCTCACTGGGGCCAACAGGGGGACTCAAGTATTCCCCCGACTCAAGCTGGAGTCAGATGAAGGTAGGGAGGATAAGGTAGGGTGGTGGGGAAGGTCCTCCAGTGAGATAATGACAAAGGCGTCACCCTCTGGAGCCTGGGGATGTATTTTTGAATCCCCCTGGAGCTTTTGTACATTTCAAAAGCAGGGAGCACTGGGCCACAGGGGGACTTCTTGAGTCCCGCGCTGGCCCCATACTCTCCACAGCGCTTCTGCTTTTGAAATGTAGCAAGAGACTCCCAGTGGAGTTAGTGTTGGGGTAAACCGGCTTTTAAGCTGGCTCCCTCCAGCATCGGCTCCTGCTCCCCCGACTTGCTGCCTCTCTCTGATAAGCATATCCTTATTGGATGGTCAATACTTGCTTACATCCCTACCATGCACAATGCATTTCACAGGCTCTGTGAAACTCACTGAGATGGAAGAATTCACCCTCTCGTTACTTCTACTGTTACTCCCACTAGCGTAGCTATACTAATGTAAACTTTTGAAATATGTGGGGTTCGCTTGTATTAATTTATGACTTCTATATGCTCTATATGTTTGTCTGATTGTTGTAAGGAGGTTTATTGCAAGATAACAAGATTATTTAAGAAAACCCTGTTTGCTTCAGACATCTACTACTAATCCTTAAGGTCCAATGCATGAGCCATCCACTTCGATTACCAGACTAATTTATTAGGTTTTTTTTGTATTTCCAGGAGGCTCTCCAGACTTGTAAATATACAAGAACAAATATCCTAACTAGAAGAAGAACACTGCTGTAGCACCTTAGCGAAGATGCTATTACACAGACCTAAGCAACAGTAACTATGTGAAAGAAGTTGTGTGTACATAACACTCTCCATGGGGTTTGAGTGTATAAAAGCATCACTCCAGATGGTGGATTTTTTACACACCACAGGGCTTAGCATAAAATGGACCGGGGAGGGGGGGTGAGGGGAAATGTACCCACGACAGCTGTTGAGTTGTTTTGCAGTACGGTTTTCTCTTGCACCTTATTCCTACAAACAAGGCTCAGCAAGATTTTGGTTTAGGAAGGCAGCCTGGCCACCGTAGGCACCACTGCTCCCAAGCTCTGGAGAGGGTGCCCAGCAGTCAGTGTTTTTATATCCTGGGAAAATTCCAAAATTCTGGGAATTTTTGAGTATAATGTGTCAAAATGGGAAATTGGGAATTTTCTTGAAAATCTGTTAAATCCTGGGAAATTTTCAATAAAATTAAAATTTCTGTTCATTTTGTCGTTCCTTTGGTATAAAAATTTGCAGACCATTCAGATTTATCAAAAACTGCTCTCAGTTGGTCAATAGGGTTGCCTGTCAATTTTTAGAACTCATTGAACTTGATGCTAAAAATTGAACAGTGGAAAGCATTTATACTAAATTCAGGGAGTCAATGTTCAAAAAAATATCCCATTGAATAATATTTTGGGTGTTGCTTGTGATGGTGCAAATTTGATGATAGGAGCAAATAATTCCTTTTTCTCTAAACTTAGAGAGGATGTTCCAGATGTTGTTTTGTTGAGATGTATTTGCCATATGTCAGCCCTGATATCAAGTTCAGCTTCTACAGTTTTGCCTAATTTCGTAGAGCAGTTTATAACAAATATCACTAACTATCCAGCACATAGTGTTAAAAAGAAAGAAGAAATTGAGGAGATGGTTGAATATTTTCTCCATTTAAATTTATCTATGTTAAACTCAAGTCAAACAAGGTGGTTAGCTGTACACCCTTGTGTAAATAGAATATTAGTGCTGTGGGATGCCCTGTTTAACTATATACAACTTGAGTGTGTCGATCAAAAAAGACCAAAAGCAAAAGAAATAGACGATGCAATGTGTAATCCAGAACTTAAAGCCTACCTACTATTTTTGAAATATGTTTTGGATTACACGAACAAATTCAATGCTCTCTTTCAAAGCCAATCTCCACTCATTCATTGCATTAAACCAGTCAGTGAACCTTTTCAAAGTAATTGCAACAAATTACTTACAACCATATTTCCTAAAAGGTGACAATGAAAGTTAATGTGTCGCATCCCTCTATTTTTATCAAAATTAATGAAATGTATACTGGTCCAGAGTGTGAGGAGTCCTTAAAATGTATTGATCCTAGTGTAGCTATCAATGTAAGAAAAGTGATTCAGCATTATTACATCACTTGTTGTCAAGAAATGCAGCACAGGCTGCCACTTGACTCAGTTGTTTTCTCAGAGGTTGGATTTATAGATCCTAAAATTTGTCTTAGGATGTTGATGTAGATAAAGAAAAAAAAGATATCTCCAAACTTTGTGCAGTATTTAAGATACATGTGAACTCTGCTCAGAGTGAACTCAAAGCCTTGCCATTTTCTTTAGAATCAAATCAAACTGAATGTGTAAAGAATAAGCCTATTAATGAAATGTGGCATGAAATTTCTAAAACGAAACATTTTTCTGAAAAATGTATGTTTTCAAACATTTGTAAATTATCTCAAAAGGTTTTAGCATTGCCACATTCAAATGCAGCATGTGAGAATTTTTTCAATGGTTACAGACATTAAAACTAAAAGGAGTAACATGAAAACTAAAACACTTAATTCTAGTGTAATTATCAGCTCAGCTTTTAAAGCAAAAAAAATGTTCTAGTTTTGTAATTACAAAGAAGCATTTAAGTTTACATAATAAAAATAAGTATGAATATGGATATGCCAGAAAAACTGGTGGTCAGACTGATAAAAATATTAATGCTGGTGATGACATTTCTAGTGAGGAGTCAAGTCATGACTCAACTGAAAACTCATCGTGATAGTTAAATATTATGTATTAAATATTCTATTCATTTTATATGAAACGAAAATATTTTATATTTGACGACTTCCTTTATTTATCATATATAACTGAAATGTATACTGAAGTGTATACTGAAGTGTATACTGTACGGATTTTATCCTCCAGGAGTAAAATAATTAAACTGTTTTATTATTCTTTCATTGTATGAAATACAATCCATGAAATTAAGGATATTTGGATATATGAAAAATAATTATTTTTGGATGAAAAGTTCAGCTTTCATAAAATTATATTTTTAATTATAGAGAGCATCATAAAACCATCAAAATTATTGTCGTATATTTCGAGTTATTAATTATATATATATATATATATATATGTATATAAAATAAAACCAACGAATTAACGATACATAAAATAGCCTTTATAATATGTAAAAAATAATCTGGGAATTTTTCAGCAGATTTGGGACAGCGCTGGCCTGGGAAAAGTTGGCAACACGATATAGAAACGCTGCCAGCCGTGGGGCTTGCTGCCTAAGCCCTGCTGAGCCGGAGGGAGTAGAGGATGCGCCCCCGCCTGAGCACCAGAGAAGCCTGAGGCCTCGCCAGCCTGGGCCCGGCGGTGCCCGCCCCTGCAAAGGCAGAGCAGCGCTCGGCTTGTGCGCTGGGCGCGTCCAGCAGCAGCGGGGCGGGCCTCAGGCCGGGGAGCGAGGCGCGCGGAACTGCCCGGCCCGGGGAGCTGGTTCCCGGCGGGGCCGGATTCCGGGACGCACCTTCCGCCGGGGCCGCGGCCGCCTGAGCCAGAAGCCGCCGCCGCTGTTCGGCTCCTCAGCGCGGCCACCCCCAGGCGGGGCTGCGGGACCCGGGCCCGGTTCGGTGCCGCCGCCCGCAGAGAGTCGGGGGCCGCGGGGCGGGGCCATGGCCATCCCGATGGTGCCGATGGAGACCCAGCTGCAGAGCATCTTCGAGGAGGTGGTGGTGAGCCCCGGCCGGGCGGTCGTGGGGCCTCTGCGGGGAGGGGCTGGCTCGAGACTTCAGTGCTAAGTGGGGTGCGGGCCTGGCGCGCTTTGGCCGGGGGAGGGGAACACGGGCCCCGCTGTGCCGGCGTTAAGCTATTGAAGAGCCTCACGTGTCCCGCTAAGAACGGGCGGGCAGAGCGAGAGAAGAGTAAAGCGAAAGAGCCTGGGTCTCGGCTCCCTTCTTGCCTAACTGCTGTGGGGGGAGTGATAGGTGGGGCAGAAGCTGGTTTTAAGGAGGGATTTAAAAGAGGACAGCTGATGGCTTTGACAGCCAAAGTGGGTTGGGTTTGGGGGGTTGTTTTCATAAAGGGTAGCGTGGTGACGTGGGAGAAATCATGAGAATGCTTGAGCCAGAAGAGGGTGATCAAGGAGGCATCACTGGTCAAATGAAGACAGGGTTGGTGGGTCGGTCATTTAGTTATGAAGATGAGTACCACAAGTCTAAATGATAATCCTGAAAAGCAAAACCCAGGAGTTTTGTGTTTGATGTAGTGGAAGAGAGGGGAGCCAGTAGGCTACCAAGAGTAGAGAGATGTGGTTGGCCCTAGAGAGGTTAAATTTTGATTAATTAACTAATTGAATAGTCCGTGGGATTTCTATCTATTATTCCATTAAGTCAATAAGGACTAGCAGGCGTTCTGCCTTTGAAATGTACAAGAGTCCCAGCAGGCTGAGGCTGGGCTCCATGTGATGCTTGCGCTTTGAAATGTACAAGAACCCTTGCTTGAGCTCTTGTACAGTTTAAAGTGGAAGCGCCTGCGAGGAGCCCAGGGTCAGTGTGGAACCCCCCGCTGACTCCAGGCTCCATGCCGGCACTTACGCTTTCAAATGTACAAGAGCCCCAGCAGGGACTCGTGTACGTTTAAAAATTGGACCGCTCTCCATGCAGGCGCTTCCTCTTTTTTTTTTAAATGTACAGGAGCCCCAGTGGGGATTCTTGTACATTTCAAAGTTGGAACTCTGCTGCTGCACACCTGTCCCCTCCCATGGAGCTGGAGCGAACTGGCTTTTAAACCAGCTCTGCCCCCCCCTCCCCCCCCCACCTCTCTGTGAGTGGGGGAGCGGCTAGTTGACTAGTATGTTGACTATCCGATAAGCTTTTGCTTATAGGTTAGTCAACTAATGGATTAATCACATCCCTAGTTGGAGCTAGGAAAATAAGCGGATCCCTTTATTTTTAGTAGATTTAAGGAATGTGATGTGGCAGATGTCACAGTCAGAGATTGGGGTTATAACACTCAAAGTCTTGGATGACAATGGCCTCTACAAGAGATTTGGCAGTCTGATGCAAAAGGCTGAATCTTAAGTAGTAGTAGTAAGGCAGCAGTTCTCACAAGTTACTCTTCCTGGCAGCCACTTTGACTTGTTTTCCTAACATATTTAATTAAATTTTGGCAGAACAAATAAATATGAACATATACATGTCCAAATCCTTCTAACTTATTTGTGTAGAGTTCAAGGGATTTTTTTTTCTTTTTTTTTTTTTGGTTTACAAATTCAGTAATACAAATAATGTAGTTGTCTCTATTCTTCACTGGACCTAAACAGAATAGAAATACAAATAAAGTGCTTTGTACCATCCTATCTTTTTTGCCTGCTCCTTTTGCTCATTTCGGGGTGGTGGTGGTGGCGTTTGTTTAGATTTGCTAGCTAGCAAGTCATCTTCTGTGAAAAGTAGGGATGTGACCAAGTAAGCATCACCCTTAATAATTAAGGGTGATGCTTACCAGGTAATCGTTAACCATTAACAAGGAGCAGTCCCCATGGGTGGAAATTCAGGAGACTATCTGTTCCAAACCCTTGCTCAAAGCAGGGCCTCAACTAAATCATTCCAGCCAGGGATTTGTCAAGCCAGGCCTTAAAAACCTCTAAGGTTGGACATTCTATCACCTCCATATGCTTACCACTCTCCTAGAAAAGTAGTTTTTCCTAATAACCACCCTAGACTTCCCCCACTGCAGTTTGATCTGCTGCTTAGCCAGTTGGTAGCCGGTTGCTGCTTAGCCAGTCAGTAGCAGTGAATGGGATTTTTTTATCTTAAGTGCAGGACCCTGCATTTGTCCTAGCTGAACCTCATCAGATTTTTTTTTGGCCCAATCCTCCAATTTGTCTAGGTCACTCTGGACCCTATCCCTGCTTCCTGCGCATCTACCTCTCCCCCCCAGCTCAGTGTCATCCACAAATTTGCTGATGGTGCAATCCATCTCTTTATCCAGATTAATGAAGATGTTGAACAAAACTGGCCCCAAGATAGACATCTGGGGCACTCCACTTGATACTGGTTTCCAGATAGACATCAAGCTGTAAGATTTTAAAAAGCATAGACATACTTTAAAATTTTAATTTTAAATGTTTATTTGGGATGTTAAAATGGTTAAACGGTAGCACTTGGCTGGTTAACCATTTTAACCTAGTTCCTGTCCAGCCCTATCGCAGCTGCAGCTGGGGGTCCCACCACCCAGCCCAGTGGCTCGCGGTGACCAGGGCTTCTCCAGCCCAGCATGTCTGACCACCTCTGGAGTTATTGGCAGTGTTTATTTTTTAAAAATGTGTGTGTTAATTTTTTTTTAAATAATCTTTTTATATCTACCTTGCAATAACTAAATTAACAAACTTGAAATACTTTTTCTGAGAAGCTTGTGTTTGTCCGAAAAATTGTTTTGGGCTTATGGTCGTGAAGATCCCTGATAATGTGAACTGATTAAATACTGTGTCTATTTGAGGACAGATGCTTCCAATGGTTCCATTATTCTCATGGCTTTGCCAGCCCCTAACAGAGAAATTAACAAATGGTTGTTTTCACTGCTGCTATTTGTAACTTTCATAACTCTCTGGTTGGCTATGAAACTGACTTTAGTTTGTCAAGAATAGAGTCAACTTTCTACTGGAACTTGAAAAAGCTATAAACTGCGGTAAGCAGACAATGCAAGGGCATATAGGTTAAGTGGACCATCATAGGCACAGTCTATTCCTTCACATTATATTATTTGTAGAGAATAATAATTACAATCTTAATGTCATTAGAGTACATACATTGATGTGGTGCTATTGTCTTGAATATTTTGTTCAGCTCTAGACACATCTAAATATAACAGAAAATGTGAAAGGCCCATAAAAGGGCAACAATAATTATTAGAAGCATGGAAATAATCTCGGAAGATAATGTATTAAAAAGGACTGTTTAGAAAACTTCTTACTTTTCTCCTATCTAAAATAATGGAGTTGGGAAGGTAAATTGAGTGTTTCTATATATTCTTATAATCCAAGACCATGGGATCATCTAGTAAAATTAAAAGTCAACAGAATTAAGTGAAATAAGAGGAAATACTTTTATACACAAAGCATAATTAACCTGTGGAACATATTTCTACTTAATGTAATTGAAGCTCTTAATACATTTAAAAGGCAGAGGTGTAGTGAGGGGAACCAGGTGCGAACTAGGACAGCTGTTTCCCAGCTCTCCCTTGGTCCCCTTCATTGCGCTTCTGCTTTTTAAATGTATTAAGAGTCAGGTGGCTTTTAATCAGGGTTCCCTTTAAGGTGCACACCCATGCTGGTGCTCACCAAAAATTCAGTCCCACCTACTTCCTCAGCAATATTGTGGCCCCAGCTGGTCTCGGGGGTGGGGCCATGTGGCAGGTAGCTGCCTCACCCCAGGAACAGCTGGGTAGTCACTACATGACAGATGGGAGCTGGAGTCTGGGCCGCAGTACTAAAAATAGGGCCATCACCCCAGCTGCATTCCCAGCCCTAGCAGCCTCCATGCAGCCGCAGCGCCAGCTGCTCCCGGGGACGTAGTACTAAAAATAGTACCATGGTCCCAGCCCCAACCACTTGGATCATGACCACACCCTCAGGAGCAGCTGGGGCCATGACTGTGTGATGGCTGCTAGGGTCCGGACTGCAGAACTAAAAACAGTATTGCAGTCCTGGCCCCAGCTGCTCCCGCAGGCAGGGCCATGTAGCAGGCAGCTGCCCTGCGTTCCGGGACTGCTGTTGGAGCTACGGTGCAGCTGCTTAAAATAGCACCATGCTCCTCCCTACATGCAGCCATTGCATGGCCCAGGCAGAGCATGGGAGTCCTGGGCTATAGCAGGTATGCTGGGGAGAGTTCCTGGTAACAGTGGTGATCAGCGTGGAGAAGGCGATGCTCTGATGGCCCGGGCCATGCTGCGAGGGGGGCTGCTCCGTGTGTCGCAGCTGAAGCCAAGCTGCAGTGTGGCTGTGCACATGACATCAATATTGGTGCAAAAGACAAAACTCACTGCACTCATGGATGGAAAATCTTAGCAGGAACACTACTCTTAATACATGTAAAAAGCAGATGCACAGTATCTGGGACCGGGTGTGAGCCAGGAATCAGCTGGTCCCCCCCTATGCTTTACAGTGCTGGGGGGGAAATGACTTTTAAGCCAGCTCTGCCCCCACCTCGCTTGCTGCCTCTTTGATAGAGGCAGCAAGCAGAGGGAGGAGGGAGGGAGAAAGCAATTAGTTGAGTCATTACTCGACTATCTAATAAGCATATGCTTATCAAGTAGTTGACTAGTCGCTTACACCGCTAACATAAATCAACAATTGGGGATTAAAGAGAAACTTCTTCCACCAATTCCTCAAGAAATGTTGATGTATATTTATCAAAGGGCATGGAAGGGAAAAGAGGAATATTGGACTTGCTGAAGCATCTAGTGCAGGTCACTTTCAGGAGATAGGATATCAGGCTAGATGTGTGATCCTTTTTACTTAAAATTCCAATTTCTTTCTCTTAAAGAAAACAGAAGTTATAGAGGAAGCTTTCCCTGGGTGAGTGTAACGATGATTTACTTTTGCATTGTAACTATCTTATATCTGCTATTTTAATGCTGGTATCTTTAAAGAAAAAATTGTAGATAACTGGTGTTCCTATTTGCATTAGCATGTTTATGGACACTCCTGAAGATGAGAACACCAAATTAATCAGCTGCCTGGGAGCATTTAGACAGTTCTGGAGCAGTCTCTCCCAGGTAAACATTTCATTTGTTGCTAATGTAGCTATATTTTACATCATACAATAGTGTAGTAAACACCTAACTAAAGCATGGTCCATGTTCCAAATAGCTCTCAATCTGATTTCAGTTGTGGCACAAAAAAGTAGTAGGAAAGTATAAAAACTTTATGATGACTTTAGATGGGAAGAATAGTGATGACATCAATGAAATTGCATGGTTACTTGTCAAAGGCTGGTACACAACATAGTGTAATAGTAAAGAGTAACTCTTGTTATAAATATCAAAACTAAATGGTTATTGGAGTTGTTTCTTATAGCAGTTGTGTTACAAGAGATTCTGAAGGAAATGGAGACATAGTTAATGAAAAGCATATGCATGAATGAAATATTACTATTCCAAGGTAGAAATGCATTATATATCATGATTTCTAAAGCAATCATTACACTTCATTTAATTTTTGCAAAAATTCACTCAAATCTTTGTGGATGCATCCTGTGTTTAGCTGCCTATTCCACTCTATTTCAAAGCAATCTTATTATTTGTTTCTGTTCACAAGTATCATTCCTTACTTTGGTATTTCCTCTTATTATAAAATGTTAATATTGGCAAATTAATACTTTAATTTAATTGCATGCTACATGTATTAAGTCTTCATTTCAGCTCTGTAATCAGTTAAGCACTATGCTTTCTTTGTTTCTTTTTCTTTGTTTCTCTTCTGTATAACTTTGTATAGCACTGCGGGGGGAAATTTCTTAAAATAAGTTAAAAAACTATATATAGAAAAGTGGATGTTAATTGAGAAATCTTTCACAAATTAAATACACAGATGCTGTCCTCTCCCATTTGTTTATTTTACTCATTGCATAACACTTTGTGGTTTTAAGAAGTTACATTGCTATATTAAAAAGTTTATTTTTCCCCTCCATGTTTTTCCAGGAATCTCATGAACAATGTGTCCAGTGGATAGTAAGATTCATCCATAGCCAGCACAGTCCTAAAAGAATTTCTTTCTTGTATGACTGTTTAGCAATGGCAGTCGAGACTGGTCTGTTGCCACCCAGGTAAGTCTGGTGTGGGTGAAGCAAGAAATACAATATGCATAAGTTGTATTATATACAGGTTGTACCTTCCTCGTCTGGCACCCTCGGGACCTTACTGGATGATGGATTTTGCCGGACCAAGGGAAGTCATTTCTGGCCTCCCTGCCACCAGCCTCCTTCAGCCCTGGCCCCACCGCTGGTCTTTTGGCCAGCTCCCCGCTCTTGCTGGACAGCCCTACTGCTTCTGCACACACCGGACTCGCACTCTAGTACCCAGCAGCCCTGCCACCTCTGTGTGCATACTGGGCTCCCACTGCAGCTCCCATCAGCCCTGCTGCCCCTATACCCCTATTCTGCAGCTGTGCCATGCAGCCCCGCTGCACTACTGGGCACCCCAATACTGCGCATAGGGCTCCCACTGCTGTGCATGGGGTTCCCACTGCCCTGCCAGCGTGCAGGGCTCCCAGGCACTAGCTTTCCACCGGGACTCTCTGGGTCTGGATCATCTATGGTCCGACCAGAGAGTCCCAGTTAAGAGAGTTTCAACATGTATTAGTTTAAAAAAATTCCTTGGAGTGCATTGGAAAACATCTGTTTTTTTTCTCTAGAAACTACATTACTCACTGTTTTCTTTTTTCCTAGAATGGTTTGTGAATCTCTAATAAACTCAGACACCCTTGAATGGGAAAGGACACAGCTGTGGGCATTAACATTTAAACTGGTCCGGAAAATAATTGGAGGAGTAGACTACAAGGTATTTTTCCTAAGAAAGTTTGGAAACTGTTGTGTGGTTTGTTTGTTTTTTTGTAAGTTAACATTGCTGCTTTTTGGTGTTCCAGGAACTGTGTTGGCCTGTCTCTGTCAGTTTTTAGTATATTGCCATCACTAAAACCATATATTCCCAACTTAATTCCTGGGAGTCTGCACAACAATGAAACAGCCCTATGGCTTGAGCCCCATAATCTGAGTCAGCTAGAACGTGCCAGCTGCGAGTGTCTAGTTCAGTGGTTCTTAACCTTACTGCAGCCTGCACCTCTTTGGTTCTCAAAATATGTTCTCACACCCCTTATTAAAAATCATTGAAATAGGTCAGTTCTTTAAACCTAAGAGATATCATCAAAATCTGGTATGTCTCGCATCCCCAGAAAGAGCATCTTGCACCCCCTACGGGTGCGTGCACCCCAGGTTAAGAACCACTGGTCTAGTTGATATGTAGACATTCCATGGGGGACCTTCTCATGAGCACTGGAATAGCGTGAAAGAGGCATGTTGGGTTCAGGACCATGGCACTCAGTGTTGTAGAACTTACAAGCTGTACTGCAGTTCACAGAGCAGCCCATGGAGGCTGCAGTAACTTAAACATGTATCTACAGCTAAGTTACACCAAGCCTCTTCAGCCCTTAGAGCAGCACAAGATACAGAAGATGTCCTGGTGGTTTTCAGCCACCTGCATCCCCATCTTCCCCTGGGGAGTGGGTTCTGTGCTGTCACTCTTAGAAGCACAGCACCTAACTGTGTACCTTTAGTATTTTCTGAACTGCCTCCTGATGCACCTTGTCTGCTAGAAATTGAGAATCTTTGTAAATGTTAATTTCTATATGATTTCTTCCAGGGTGTGCGAGATCTATTGAAGGTGATCCTGGAGAAAATCCTAACTATTCCTAATACAGTGAGCTCAGCTGTTGTACAGCAGCTCTTAGCTGCAAGAGAGGTAACTCTCTACAATGTTACATCATATCCCAATGAAAAAGTTTGGTCATAATCTTTTGGCATTGATCTTTTTTGCAATATTCTAAAATGGCTCTTTGGAGCCTTTTAGATCTTCTATAAATGAATTGCCAATGCTGATGATGTGTCTTCTCATGGCTATTGTGCTAGAGTATTTCAGGGTCATCTAATGGTGAGCCTTCTTGTATTATGTACAATAGTGGTTTTCTACCTGTGGTCCGCAACACCAAGGGATCCATGCACTATGTATGATATTTCCAAAGGGGTCCTTCTGCACTTCCACTCAAGATTTCTGGGGGGGTTGCAAATAAAAAATGATTGAAGACCCCTGATCTACAAAATTTCCATGATCAGGATGTGCTTGAAATGCCTGGGCATAGTAGAATGTAGTGATGCTGTAGCTGTATGGATTCAAGGATATTAGAGACATAGGGTGGTTTTCCTCATCCACGTGGGCATAGTATAGCAAATTTAGAATCTCACCTTAAAGAGATGCTAAACAAACATTATGAAATCTAGTATTAATATTTTCATTCCACGCACATCCCATTATCCTGGAACAGCCTAACCCCGGACCTTGCTTTCAGTTATGATAATAGGAAGCTACATGCCAAATTAAGTGGTCATGGTGCTTTACTATTTAGGAGGAGTTCTTGAACAAACAGACTCATGGATAGACAGACAAACAGACACACACACAACATTTCTAACATATATAGTATGAAGATAATGTATGTTTATGCTAATTGTCAAAATTGCCTTACGTTTTTAAAATTTGTTTATTTCTAGGTTGTAGCATATATTTTGGAAAGAAATGCTTGTTTATTACCTGCCTACTTTGCAGTTACAGAGATAAGAAAACTGTACCCTGAGGGAAAGCTTCCTCATTGGGTAAGGGTTTATTTATCATATTTTATAAAATGATATGCTCCTTATTCTATCCATACACAACACTGGGTGCAATCTTTTTAAATGGATGCTTAATGTCTTGTCTACACCTAAAACTTAGGTTGACTTAATTACATTAACCTATATTGCACACCATATGAAATTGTGTGTGTAATTACCCAAACCCCCAGTGTAGATGCAGCAAGATCAACAGAAGAATTCTTCCATCTACCTAGCTGTTGCATCTCGAGGGGTGAATTTACTAGAGGAATAGAAAAATCCCTGCTATTACTGTAGTAGTTGTCCATGCTACAGTGGCATAACTGCAGCTGGGTCTCTTCAATGCTTGTAAATAAGCACTTAGTTTCAATTTAGGCACTAAAAAAATGGGCCCCCATCCTGCTAGTTGATTGTGCATTGGTAGACCCCTGTGGGGAGTCAATGGCATGATCTAGGCATTGATGGCCAAAATATGGACTAAATTAGGCACCTGTTTAAAAACAATAAACAATTTCACACATGCTTTAGGCAGATCACTTTACGATGCTCCTTTGAACGTTCTGTTCTTGAATTTTAGCATTTAAGACTGGTTTGAATTCTTCAAAAGCCTAACAGCTCTATTCACATTTTCCATGTGATTTGGGAAATAAGCAAACATCTATTAATTTTCCATTATGGCCAGTTTAGTGGCCTGATATTCACCATTACAGAATTATTGGCATTTTCATATAATAAAAACAGCCTCCACTTCCTAAAGATTGTGCTTACTCATCCAATACATGTTCTCCTTGTCATTGTGGTTCTTTTGAAGAACCAAATCTCTTGTTTTCTTTGCACAGAAAGAGGCATGTTTAGTATGTAGATTAGAGAAAGAAAGAGGCATGTTTCTTTGATTAGAGGCAACAAGCATAAAACGTCAATGGTCTCACTGGGGCTGGGATTTCATCCAAGAGGTAAGCCTTGTCTTTGAGGAATTACTCAGCTGAAGAAAATAATGTTCTATTGCTAAGTAGAATTTTAAATCTGACATGAAAGGCAGTAAACAATGCACATTGCAACAATGTTGTACACATGAATGGTAGCTGTTTTAATTTGCTTTGATTTCTGTAAATAAGACTTTGTCTCCTTCAAGTAAATTACTTGAATTAATGTCTTGTTTTAAATTAAATATTGTGTTTAAAGTAAATGATTTAATAATCTTCTTTCAGTTGCTAGGTAACTTAGTATCAGACTTTGTGGACACCTTCAGACCCACTGCAAGAATAAATTCCATTTGCGGTAAGAAAGCACGAGTGAAGTGAATGACCTAAAGAGAAGTTAGATTGAATTTAATGGTTGGCCAGTAGACCTACCTAATTTGGATTTAGCTTTATATGTTAATTTATACCAAATGCTTGAGTGTCTAGTATTTATTTAATTCCTACCAATGGCTTTTTTCCCCCTCTTACTTCAATTTTGATTAACTACATTAAAAGTTCAGCTTTTAGCGCAGGTTGATAGTGGGAAGGTGCTTCTTTCACTTGCCCCCTCTGTACAAAGTGATACTGTCCCTTCTGTTTCTTAACCTAGCCTATGAATTTAAGGGCATGTCTACATTTAATTACTTTTACACTGGTGTAGCTATGCTGCATGTCACGCTTAATAGACTTTTCTGAATCAACATTGAGACTAGGGATTTACATTCTGTTGCAGGTACTTTTTGTAATTGCACCAGTGCTGAATTCTGTAATTTATATGAGCTGCTGGTCCCCATAAAAACAGAAACAGAAAACTCTTCCTTTCAGTTTGATAATTTTTTTCCTTCATAAGTTTGATTTGGGCACATCGGTCCTATTTAACATTATTTTTGTTCTTTTAGAAGAAAGATGCTTATTCTTGTACATTTTAAGAAAAATAACTCCTGTATAGACTACTGTTATTTCATACCTCTGTGCAGGGCCTACAATTCTGTGAGTTTCCGTTAATCTCCACGTGATTCCTTTAATACTCAGAAGCAATGCAGTGGGATTAAGAATGTAATATCAGCTTTAAACCACTGAGTTGTCTTGATTATTTTTTATTTCTTTGTTTTTCCAAGAGTATGCAAACACTCTTAAGTATATTGTACCAAACTCTTGGCCAGGATTTATTCATGTGATTCGGTCCTGGAAGAAATTTATTAATTTGCTGAAGTATTTGTATAAATGACCGGGTGCATTGTTGACTTTATACTTTCTCTGACCCCTCACAAACAAATTATACATAGTTTAAGGTAGAGATACTCTTAAAAGTGCTTGCTGTGTGTAGTACTACACTATAATAGTATAACTACCACTGACGGCAGAAAATCAGAGTGAGTGAACTAACCATCTACTTTAATAGGATGGAAAGGGGAAAATAGTTGGCCTTTAATTTCATTTTGTTTGGGGGAAGTTGAAGGCTTAGTGCAGCCAAACTTTGAATATTATTACATTACATCTAAAAGCACATGAGAGGTAATGACAATAAAAGAATTCTAATCATACAGAGAAGAGGCTAGACCCATTTACAGTAAAAGGTCCATAATAGTTGAAATACAGTTTCTGCTTTAGTTATAAATATTTACTGGACAAAAAAGCTTGCATTGTCTAGGCATATAATGTGAATAGTAAGGCTTCTCCTGAGATTAAATAGTATATGTTAGTGTAATATTTACAAGTATTTAGTATATCTGGGTTGTCCAAACTGCATAGTATATAGCAAAACATGGTAGTTGAGTTTCACCTTTAGCTAATAAGTTGAGATTTCTAATGGAAAATGGCATGATTGCTTATGTTGGGAGCTTCATGCTAACCAATTCCTGAGGTAGGCGATAGCAGATTTAAATAAATGAAGCCAGAAGGAATATTAGTAGTAATTTCCAACATGGGATTTTGACCTTTAAAGATTGCCATAGTTGCTCAACTTCCACAGAATTTATCTTTTCTCATTCTGTGTAATATGTGCAGGACGTTGTAGTCTTCTTCCAGTGGTAAATAACTCTGGCGCCATGTGTAACTCATGGAAGCTGGATCCCTCAACCCTTCGTTTCCCTTTGAAAGGACTCTTGCCATATGATAAGGTATGCACGTCTAAACCTCTTAGTTATGCAAGTTTTATGTATTTAATGTATGAAATACTATTTTTTTTAGATTAACAAAAAGAAGAGGGCAGTTATTTTGAAAACTATGGCTATCCCATTTTCAATCGGAACTTCAAGATTAATGAACTTAGTACTTTATCATCAGATTAAAATTGTCCAAATTCATGACAACAGTAATGTCTAATCATACAGGTGATATGTGATGTGTTTAATGCTCTAAAGGCTGAGAAACAGTAGGTGTTGCATGCACCTGTTGTATATGTGTGGGAGAGGATGACCTTGAGGAAATAGAATGTGGAAAAAGAACTGTGTAGTTCATGCCTTGCACAGTTGGGCAGGAATTTGACTTTACTTTTTAAATTGGTCTCAGACCCCAGGAGCACTGTGGAGGTAATGTGCTCACTCCTTATTGAGAGGGATCTTGTTGGTTTTCTGAAGCCACTCTGCCCATATATCAGAGATAATGTTTTCCAAATGGAGTCCCATCTTCTTATTGTCGATGAACGTTTCCCACAACTGGGGAGCATAAAACCAAGAGGAAGACACTCTGCTGATACTTACTTCCCTTTTGGATATATAAGAACTAAATAGTTCATCCCCAAATGGTACATACCTATACATATAAATATATTAAAGATAATACATTTTTAACTTTGTTACATTCAATGTTGTGCTTAAATGTAATGTTGAGGCAATGTTCGCGTACGTTTGCTTTTTTTTTTCTTTATTTTTTTTTTTTTTTAAGGATCTGTTTGAGCCGCAGACTGCTTTGTTGAGATATGTGCTGGAACAACCATATTCCAGGGATATGGTCTGCAATATACTAGGTCTGAATAAGCAGGTACTGTAGTATACTGTGATGCACAATTTAATTCTGCATAGAATCTGCACTATTCTTTTCTCTTTTCTTTGCTATAGCTAACTGAGCAAAACAGTTTAGGTCCAGACAGTGATTTTTTTTTTTAGTAACATCATATTAGGTAAATTGGATTCTGTATTATAATTATCATTTTTATATTGCTTTAAGGATATTTAAATTGAAAAAATATTTAAAATATTGATTTTTTTTTTTTGCATTGCTTTTTTTTCCTATAAGGCCAGCCTCAAATATACCTTTGACAGACTATAACTTACCAAAGACCATTAGGGTTTTTTTTAAGTTCTTCTTAATGTTCATGTAATTAGTTACCAGAACTTTGTGGCACAATATTACTTTGGCATGTTACAGCATTCTATCATTTTTTTATACCTTTAAGTGGGAGGGCTTGGTCTGCCTTGGGATTCCTTGAGGCTGGCCTCATAGTCACTGTTTTGTCTTTTCTTTTTTTCTTCCTTTATTTTTGTTCTGTCCTGTCTTGTCCTGCCCATCCTCCAATGCTCTAGACCTTGAACATTGCTCAGGTATGTTCACAACCTTACTGTTGTATTGTGACTAACGATACGCTGGCCGCTTTGTAGCCACTGATTCCAGTTAGAGAATACATGTATGGTCAGGGCTTGAAATTGGCAGGACCATTAGATGCTAAGACAAGGAAAAATTCTCCGTACAGTCTCTTAGGATATGAGAGATTTATTTGATATGAAAATTTACAGCCCCTGTGGTCCTTGGATCCTAAAATTTGGTTGGGTTGGACCACCACCACTTCCCCTACCTGATCTAGAGGGTGATTTTTTGGTTTGCTGGAATTTTCGGATGAAGAGGAATGATTGGTTCACCCTTTCTTTCCTTCTATGACTAGAAAAACATTCCTTGAATTCACTTATAGCATGTAAATCTTGAGAAGCAAAAACTGCTAAAATAGAGCTTGATGGGGAGAGTACATTATCAGGCAGCCTCTATGACAAATTCTCTTTCCTGTGTCCTCCAAGCAGGGTGAACTAAGACAATACAAAGTATCAGAAAAAATCATTTTTAAGCCAAATTTTATAAACCTTCTGTTTATTTCTTGTCCAAATCTATTGTATGGAGTTGGTCTTGAAATTTTAAATATAGGTCATTACTCCCTCTGTATTCTTTAAATTTTGAATCCTCCTTAGAATAGTTACCACATCAACACCTTTTTTTTTTAAAAAAAAAGTAATATCTAAGATATATAAAATAGCGTTGCTGTTTGCAATACTATAGTGAAGGTTGTGTCAGTGTTTCCATTTATAAAACTTCTTTCAGGGATTTGTAACTTGACTGTGAAATTTGCATGACTCTGAAACCTTGTGTATAACTTCCACTGTAAATAAAAAACAGGTTGCATTTACTGATTTAGTCAGTTCTTTTGAATATATTATCTTTATCTTTTCAAGGTATTTGGATAATACTCCATTGCTTATAATTATCCTAAATATTTTAAAACCAAAATCATTTTAGGCAGCCAAAATGTTAAAACATGAAGGCTAGCTGATAGGTTAGTATTTAAATTTTATAGGATTTTCATTGTGTCTACATTTCTATTTTAAACAATAGATTCTATTGTCACATTGTGCCACTTTTTATGGTTTGATTGGTAAATAGCACAAGGCCTAGTCTAAAAAGTGTACTTAATGTATTGTATGTAGTGGTGGTCTGCACTTTCAGGCCAGAAGATCAATGTTAAAATTGCTATTCTCTAATTAAAAGATAACAGAAAACCTTTTTTTTTTTTTTTTTTTTTTTGAGTTCTAAATGGGTAATTTCTACACAATGTTTCAATCTAGAGTGAATTTTGATGGCTAAGAAACAAACCTTTGAAAAACATGGCTTATAATGGAAATGCTGACAGAACATGAACTGTAGCTGTGCTGCCATAATACCAATATATGGAGTTTTCAGACCATCGCATTTGTGAGTTTAAGCATGAAATAGGGGGCGTGTCAGGATAGATGAAAAAATATTAAGCATTACGTCTTGAAAATCCTGATTTTTCACAGTTTGAATATGGAAGTTTACTCACATTTGGGTTAATTTATTATGACTGCATTGATATTTACAGTAACATCAATAAAAAGTCATAGCCTGCTCTTCAGAAAGTGCTCTACTTCTGTTTCTACCTACAGTGAACTTCGTAGCTATTTTTATGATGATAATCCATCTGTATCTAATAAAAATAATAATAGATCCGAGTTAACCTTTTAAAGGCCAAGTGGTTGTCAGTATAACAGAAGCTATTGAAAATGTAAAGAAAAATGCTAATAGTGTTAAATGATTTTAAAAACTAATTGTTGTCTTGCCAGCTCTTAGAGAGAAATGCAAAACCAATTAAATCTAGGATCATAACCCTTTTACTTAGCTATGCCTTTCAGATCCTCACTTATCTATCTACACAGATTCAGTAGCAGGATTGAAGCCTTCGTGTGTACCTATTAGGGATGTGAATGGGTAAGCAGAAATCAGCTGCCTCCTGCACCAGGAGACTGGGAGCAGAAACCATGGACGGGGCTGCTGGCTCCTAAGGTTTAACCGGTTAATATATTAACCAGACATTTACATCCCTAGTACATATTGGCTTATTTCAGCAGAAAAGGGTTCAGGATAAATATGATACAGGTAAACAAGACTCTCAAGACCCGATCATCAAATATTAATAAAGTTGCGATACTTAAAGAAACGATACTATGTGTAGATTTATATTAGAAATATTGACTTTGAAAAAGTTGTTTCAGGTAGACGAAAATTACAAATTCAGGTACAAATTCAACTGTCTTTCAAAGTTACCTTGTAGAGACAAAACAAGGCAGAGAGCGATCCATAATTTTACCCAGTGCTTCCAGGATTCAGTTTTTGTTTAGCCTTTTATGACTATTTCTGTTATGGCTCTCGATGAAAAATTATTACTTCAGGGCATTCTTTTACTGTGTGGGTTCTAAAAGTTTTCCATTTTCTAGTAAAACAATTTGCCATTCAAAAGTCTGGTACACCATTGTTTGCATAAGTGCAAAAAATCAAATCGTCCTTTAGAGTGTACAGTATGATCCAAATTGTATTTCATGCCCTTCAGTATATTACTAATTTATTCCCAGTATTTGTTTATATTGTACAGTTTTGTAGAATGTTTGTTATAGCCAATAGTTTTTAAATGATTAGTTATTTTGGATCCCCTGATTTTCAGGAAACCAAATTATGACCTCTTTAAGTGGTCTCCATAGAAAGTTCTGAACAAACACCCCTTTAGCATGTTTGATATTGGCGTATGACTTTGTTTTCTCTGTAACAAACATAGATTTAAAACAAATTTGAAAATTTCTTCCTCTTTAGCTTACTCAAATATCTTTAAACATTTGGTTTCTATACCTGTAATTATTGCCTGCCAGTAATAATTTTGAACCTTAACAGTTTTACTCATGTTAAAATAGAAAGGACCATGAACTCTGGCAAGTCAAGTGTAAAAATATAATTAGGGTGACCAAAAAAAAAATTGAAAAGCAACTAGAAAAAGACATACAGACTTAACAGCAGACTTTTTTTAAAAAATATATCAGAACCAGGAAACTTGCCAGACAATCGGTAGGGCTATGAAACAATCAAGGAGCTCTCAGAGAAAACAAGGCTGTTGTGGAGAAGATAAATACATTCTTTTAATTAGTATTCTCTGCAGAGGATATGAGGGAGATTCCCAAATGTAAGCCATTTTTAAGTGACAAATCTGAGGAACAGTGTCTGACTGAAGTATCTGTAGAGGAGGCTTTGGAACAAAGTGATAAATTAAATAGTAATAAGTCACCAGGACCAGGTGGTATTTACCCAAGAGTTCTGAAAGAACTCAAATATGAAGTTGCAGAATTACTAAGCATTATATGTGACCTATGTCTTAAGTCAACCTTTGGACCAGCTGTCTGACAGACTGGCTAGTGTGATACCAAACTTTAATAAAAAGCGCCAGGGGAAAACCTAGCAATTACAGCCTAACTTCAGTACCAAGCAAATTGTTTGAAACTATAGTAAAGCATAACATTATCAGACACATAAATGAACATGTGTGAACATGTTATATTAGGGAAGAGTCAATATGGCTTTTGAAATTGAAAATCATGCCTCACCTATCTATTAGAATTCTTTGATGTGATCAGCACACATGTTTATAAGGGTGATCCAATGAATATAGTGTACTTGGACTTTAAGAAAGTCTTTTGTAACAGGTGCCTCACCAAAGATTCTTTGGTAAATTAAGTAGTCATGGGTTAAGAAGGAAGGTTATCTCAGATCAATGACTGGTTAAAAGATAAGAAACAAAGGGTAGGAAATAATGGTCAGTTTTCAAAATGGAGGGAGAAATATTGGGGGATCCCTTAAGGAGTTGCTCTGGAAATTGTGCTGGTCACCAAGTTCATAAACAATGTGGAAAATGCAGTAAACAGTGATGTGGAAAAGTTTGCAGAAATACAGTATTACTCAAGATAGCTAAATCCAAAGCAAACTTCAAGGAGTCACAAAGAGATCTCACAAAACTACGCTATTGGGCAAAAGTGTATCAGGTAACTGGGCAGAAGTATATCAGATGATATAATGTTGATAAATACAGAGTAACACATACTGAAAAACATAATCCCATCTATACATATGAAATAATGGAGTCTAAATTATCTGTTACCATGAAAGAGAGAGGTTTTTGAATCATTGTGGATAGTTCTCTGAAAACATGTTTGCAATGTGTAGCGGCAGTTCTAAAAGCTAACCAAACATTAGGAACAATAAGTAAAGGGTTAGATAATAAGATACTATTATATTTCCTTTCTATAAATCCATGGTATTCCCATATCTTGAATACTCTGTGCAGATGTGATTGTCCCCTTTAAAAAAAAAAGATAAATTAGAAATGGGAAAGGTATAGTGAAGGGCAGCAAAAATTACTAGGAGTATGAAACAGCTTCTTTACAAGTAGAGATTGAAAAGACTGGCACTGCTCACTTTGGAAGAGATAACTAAGGGTAATCTGTTGGAAGTCTATACAATCATGAATACTGAGGAGAAAATGAATGAGTAAGTGTTATTTAACTTTTCACATAACATGAACCATGCTTGATGAAAATAATCATAGGTCACTTGATGAAATTAATAGACAGCAGGTTTAAAACAAAAGGAAGACTTTCTTTGCACAGTCAACCAGCAGAACTCATTGTTGGAAAGTTGTGAGGACCAAAAATATAACTGGTTCAAAAAAGAATTACATAAGTTCACAGAAGATAGGTCCATCAGGGGCTGTTAGCCAACATGGTCAGGGACCATGCTCAAGGTGTCCTTAGCTTCTGACTGCTACAAGCAGGAACTGGACAACAGGGAATGGATTAGTTGATTAAATGCTCTGAAGAATTTGGCTTTGGTCACTGTCAGAGGACTGTGGCTATTCATATGTTCTTAAAATCTTTGCTGTTCACCTATTCAGCCAGCAGTGATGGTAAGGTTAAAGTAGAATATCCTCTTCTATGCCTCCTCCCAAGCCAAGTGGTAGTTTCATCCTGCTTCAGTCCAGCTGTGCCAGGTTATTTGAATAAGGAGATCTTTCACTTCTGTCTATGCATCACAGAAGTGGAATTGAAACATGAAGTGAAAGGAATGGCTTAATACAGTATTATTCAGTTGACTTTCCTTCTTCTTTTTACTACATTGTCTGTTTGGTACTAGGAATTTGGATGTCCTAGTATTTCTTCATATTAATATAGCAAACAGTATGGATCCACTGGTGCTAAGGTGTAAAGTAATTCTTTGATAATCTTTCAATTCATACGATTACATGTCAGAAATGGCACATACTTCTACTTACTGTGATTGATTCAGCTCCTATTGAAGAAAATGGCAAAATATTCATTTAACTCTGTAGAAATAGGATCAGACTTGATACGAATTATTGGTTCCATTTTAACAAGCTAATTGTGAACCTTAGTAACCCCCCGAGTAGAAAAAGGAGGCAGTTTGTGCTAGTTTTATCCATAGTGTCTAAATCATTTATTAAATGTTCCTCAACCAACTATATTTTATTAAATATTTGAGAACTTTGAGGACAGTTACATTTTTTTGAATTATTGAAATATTTTGTAAATAGTTCTTCTAAATATTTTTATTAGAGGGCAGTTTTGACCAATTCACTGAGGCATCCCTAGCTCTTTGGGGTTGATCTAACTAATTTTTTTCCCCCAGAAAGTCAGAAATGGCCACGGTAGCACTATTCTAATTTTTTCATATTTTGTTTATGGTTTAATTGCTGGTTTAAAAAATTATATTTGAAAACATTTAAACTCTTGTTTCAGGATAAAACATCAACTATTAGCCTGGGAAATATTTTGTTTAAACAAATTTAAAACAAATGATCTTAGAGGAGAAGACTTAAAGGTTTCAGATAATTTTAAAAATCCTATAGAATTCCAAAAATAGTCCTTTTATCCATAAAAGGGCAACTTAGTATCTTCTCGATCTGGTATTTTAAGGAGTTAAATCATGAGGTTATCTATATAGGTAGTCATGTTATAGAGCAGTCTTTCAGATATACTTGTCCTTAATAAATTAAAGGTCTAATCTTACAAACTCTTTCACGTGTGCCTAATTTTACTCATGTGAGTTCAGAGCATGAAATTTACATACAAGTTACTTCAAAAATTTACATATGGAAAAATGTCCAATGTTAGCTATTGAGTTAATGCTGAAAGACTGTACATAAACAAAAACATTGCTAAGCTTCTTCCCAATCCCTTGAAAGTTATTTATAAAGCATTATGATAACGGATAAAGTTATCAGCTGTATATTTGAATTTCCTGGCTCCAAAGTTTGTCTCAGCCTTGATATTATTTAAATGTTAAAATATATATTAAGATTTTTTCCTTAATTAAATGTACTGGGGATCTGAGTACTGTTTTGTCAATTTTATTCTAAACTATAGAATAAAATGTACATTAGTAGTGGAAAATTCCTACTCGAAATTCTGGCTTTCTTTTTCATGGTTATATTTTCCTGTCTATTTTATATTTTGAATAACTTTTATTTTTTAATATAGCCCTAACGTTGGTGGGCTGTTGAACATTAATCCACTGCCTATCAAGCTAATGAATTTCAAGCCCTGTACACAGTAGTTTTGCATGCTGGATTATGAAATAGTCTGTAGTGTTGTCTGTTGCACCCTGCTCTGCTTCATAATTAGTTGCATTTGGAAAAAAGTATTCTCAATTGGTGGTGTTACTCTTGCTCTTTGTAAACCTGTAATGTGGTTGATACGTGACAATGGCATTGTGTATTTGGAAGAGAAGGTGAAACAGAAATTGATGCTTCCCTTTTTAATTAGAAGTTTGTGTCAAGCATGCTTCAAGAAAGCGCAGCTTAACTTGTGGCTTTCTGCAGTTTTGAGCTGGCAAAGAGCATGTAAAAGAGGGGATGATGTTCATTATATTTGTCAAGTTTTCCCATTCTTGCATTTTATTCTTAATTTGAAGCAAAAATCCCTTTTTCATGGCAAAAGACGAATATTGCTTAAGATTAAAATGAGCATCTCCTTTCAGCAATTTTCTTTCCTTTTTTATTAAAAAGGTTTTTAGGCTGCCTGGCTAGTGAATCAAAGAACTCATTTATTAGTGAAGCCCTGATATATTTTGTTTAAAAAAAATTAAACTTCTCTTTTCTTACAAAAAAGCCCTTTTTTGCCTCTAGAAAGGGAGACTGTATTTTCATGACTAGTTTCTGACTAGCTCAGTTCCTTCTTTTCTCTCATCGTTAAAGTAATACTTTTTTCTTTAATTAAGGTTGCATTATGTTACAGTCACTAGAACATCTAAATATTTGTAAACCTAACCTGTGGAATGACATAATAGATCTTTGAGCCCTAACGCTATATGGAATGGGTCAGATTACACTCCTCTTTCCAAGCCCTCAGTAGCATTAAGGGTTTATCATTTCATTTGAAGGTACACAAATGTAAAGTAATACACAGGTCTTTATTAAAAAAACTGTACACAGAAAATAGTCTAAACTTGTACTGAATAGTTGGAAGCGCAGACTTCACATACTGCAGTTATTTTATTTTTTCTATATAAATATACAACATATCTACCCACACATAATGAATATGTTCAGTATTTGCTCATTGGTGAAAGACATCATGGAAAAAGTATAATTTAAGAGGCGAGTGTGTGTAGGCCTGAAAATTGCGAATCATGCTGTGGGGATGTGGCAACTTAAATAATTCACCATGATGCATACATTAATGTCCCATCTAACAGTGAAATACTAATCATGTCTAAGGCTGTGTCTACATTTCCAACTTGAGTAGTCATACTTCCACTAGCTCTAATTGAGCTGGCATGCTAAAAATAGTAGCATAGACGGTGGTGAGCCACAATACGAACTAGCTTCCCTGAGTACAAAACTTCCACACCCTAGAGGTATATAACCAGGGAGGCTATCCTGTGCCACTGCTTTCCTCCGCCGTTGCTGCTGCAGTTACATTACTATTTTTAGCACTATCACCCTCAAGCTAGAATGTTAAAAATAGTATCCAAGTGTAGATGTAGCCTAAGGAGACCATAATTTATAAAATGAAAATTGTCAGTGTACCATTCACCTTTAGGGTTCTTATGAAAGGCCTTTTCTTGCTTCTATTGAAATAGTTGAGAATGCTGCAGTTTATTTCAATTGGAACAGAGTTGAGCCTTAAGAGAGAGATCACATATCCCCTTAAAATAGCCCATCTGAATATTTGTTGTCTTTGGAATATGTCCTTTGTTTTTAGTGTTACAATTAATGTTTTCTCTTCATATACACATAGATCCATATTTGGAGAACTTATGCTTTACAAGTGCCTTTTAGATTAACAAATACTATAGCAGAAAAGTAACATTTTAAACCAATACAAATTATTAAATAATTCTCAGTTAACTGTTTATGCATGGAGGGGCAGGGAAGTGATATATGGTAGAATATAAAATTATTTGTGACCTGTAACACACTGCAGCTTTAATACATTGGCTTATCCTTTAACTTTTTAAGTTCAGACTTCATTTCATGCTTCCCAGCCTTCTGTCAAAATACTGAACTGAAATTGTTACCGTTGTGTTGAAGCTAATTGCAAAGCTTTTGGAATACTGTATCTGGTGTCTGCCTTACAGCACAAACAGCGTTGTCCTGTGCTGGAGGACCAGTTGGTGGATCTTGTCGTATATGCCATGGAGCGTTCAGAGACTGAGGAAAAGTTTGATGATGGTGGAACTAGCCAGTTGTTGTGGCAGCACCTTTCCAGTCAGCTCATTTTCTTCGTGCTCTTTCAGTTTGCAAGCTTTCCTCACATGGTCCTGTCACTCCATCAAAAGGTAACTTTTCTGCAGCATTCTTTTTTGATAAAATGTGAAAAAAATCTGTCTCTGTGAGAGTGAGCTTACAATCACACTGGCAGAAATGAGGCAAAGTACTCCTACAATATAAATCGTGTCCTTAGTGTATACACAGTGTGCTTAAGGTGACACGTGACCAGGACTCATCACTGAATTTAGTCTGCTAGTTGGACCATTAGCTTTTCGGGTTTGGGCCAGGAGTGTGATGTGAATGCTCGTTAATCCCCAGCCCTCTATCATGTGGCTTACTGATTAGGTCTTTGTCTTCATTACGTTACATTACAGGATGTGATGCTGTACTTGGGTACATCGTAAAGTAAATTTGCTGCCGGAATTTGAAGGTGGCCTTGTTTTCTTTCAGATTATACTATATGTACTCAGACCAAATATTGTAGACCTAACTTTTATAAAAAGCAGATGATTTTCAAACCTTTCATGACCCTTTCAGATTTTAAAACAACTGTGCCCATGTTATCCTCAGTTATGGAAATGCAAATCCTGTGTTTTTGAGAAAGTGTTTGAATGCTTCCTGACAACATGGGGAAAAAACCTTAAAAATATTGAATGGTCCTGTAGTACCTTAGAGACTAGCCAAAAAAATATAATTAGAATAGTGAGATTTCGTGGGAACAACCCATTTCTTCAGATGACAAATAGTGGGATTTGCCCACAAAAGCTCACTATTCTATCTATATTTGTTTGTGTAGTCTACAAGGTGCTACAAGACTATTTGTTGTTTTTTAATTTTTTTTAGTTACAGACTAACATGGCTCTACCCCTCTAAGACTTTTAAACTTGTGGAAAGCTTAAGTATTTTAACTTATTGCTAAATAGTTATATATTTGGTCTGGGTACATGGTATTACAAGTATATAATATGAATTAATCTTATGACTCAAAGTGCAAGAACTGGTAGGTTTGAGGCATTTTTTTTCTTTTTGTCTTTAAAAAACAGTTGGCAGGACGAGGTCTTATTAAAGGCAGAGACCATCTGATGTGGGTACTATTGCAGTTCATCTCTGGCAGCATTCAAAAAAATGCACTGGCTGATTTCCTCCCAGTTATGAAGCTTTTTGATCTCCTTTATCCTGAAAAAGAAGTGAGTCGTCCATAAAAATTAAAAGCCAGTGTCATAATTGAATGTGTTAATTAGTATGTCCTTTCACTTGTAATAGTAATTAATTAATATGAAGCTCTTAATGTATACCTTAATTGTGTGCCACGTAATTTCCTAGGACAATTACAAAAATAAAGTGAAACTTACTGTAAGCTCAAAATTTGTGCTGAATTTCCCATCTAACTAAATTTGGGCGGAAGGGGAAATATTTGTCACCAAAATAAGTTGTAACTAATCTTCTAAAAATGTTTTCTATTCGGTGAGAGTCTCAAGGACTTTTTCTTCCATATTAATATCCCCTAATGCTTTGTTTGGTGCCATTTCTATACAAAGGGTTTCAATGAATCTTTGGGTACCTAGAATAATGCAAAATACATTTTCAGATATTTGTATTGAACAAGACATTTTTATTGTATTATTTGTACTATTAAAAAGTTAGTTAACTTGATTTGAAGTAATGCTGGTATGAAATTGCAAACCCAAATTGTGAAGTTACTGTGGGGTTTGGGGAGGGGGGGAGGGGTGTGTGTGCGTGCGTGCGCGCGCGCGTGTGTGTGTATGTGTTAGTTAAAAGAGCAGCACTAGCTACCCTTAAGTTTCTGACAGCATATCTGTTTGAGAGAGAATGTTGACTGTAACAGTAACTTTAAGCTTAGGATCTGATTTACAGAGGTGCTGGATATCCACAGCTCCACTTACAGTCAACAAAAGCTCTAGATGCTCAACATTTCTGAAATCAGGGCCATGGATATTAAATAACATACTTTACCCTTGATGTTTGTACAATCTTCTAACTGTTATCGGGGGGAAATGGTTTTTGATCAAAAGTAGTATACAGCCTTAATGTTTCAGATTTGGCCCACAGATTATAATTGAGAGCTCACCCCAGCAAGAGGCAACACATATTGTATCCTGCTTGCAGTCGCTTCTGTCACTTTGGATTTATGGGCTTGTTGTTTGTGCACGTTTGTGGGAGTGAGAACTAAATTTAGAATACTTACCTTTTGGTTCTCTCCTGTCCTTGGGTTCTCTGGTATGCATCAGTGTATAAAATCAACTGGGCTTTGGTTCTTTCTACAAACCAGTTTTACATGCAGTTCACTTAAATTGAGGAATTACATCTTTTTCATTTGGGACATTTGACTGTCAGATACACTCCTGATGAGCTGCTAATTGAAGATTTATATTGACCATTGAAATACAGGTTGGAGGAGAAGAGAATATGCTGAACCATGGGAGGTCAAGCCAACAGCCTTCAAGCCCATCCTGCCGGCAGGCACCCTGCCTCACTCTGCCCCCCAAACTGGCTAGGAGTCCCAATCCACTGCTTTCAGGGGGGTTCTGCAAAGCTCTGGCCCCCCACTCCTGGGAATTGTCAGGAGACTGTGGCCCTGCACTGCAGCAGGGCTGCCAGGGGACTTCAGCCCCAGCCCTGCGCTGCTGTGGGCTACAGTGGCTCTAGCCTCGGTCCTGTGCTGCCTGCAGCTGACTCTGTTTTCCCCAGCCCAGGCTGTTCTTCCTGCTCCTAAGCTTCTGAGCTCTCTGGTCCAGGAGCATCGGTGGTCCTGATGGACCACGGATGTTGCCAGACAGAGAATGCTGGTTTTAGAGGCACAACCTGTACTGTTATCCTCTGTCTTTCTGTATTTTATCTCTCCATTTCAATTTTTGAGCTTTATATCCCATGACCAATCTTTAAAATTTGTCATATACAAAACTGAGGCTATATCTAAAACCAGGGCTGGATTAAGACATTCTGAGGCCATAAGGTAAATCAAGTTTAAGAGGCCCCATAGCATTACTAAAAAAGTGTATTATTCTAACAAAAAGGACAGTGAAAATAGAGATAAAGTTTTATATTTGCATATATACTGGTACATAAGCAAGGATGCAACAAAAACTAGTAATTTGTTTGTATTTAGAATTTCCTCCTAATCTGAGGTCCTAAACTGTAGCTTGCTTAGCTTTTGTGTAAATCTGGCACTGTGTGAAAGTATTTGGTTTGTAATAAAAATATGTATTTTGTGCCATTGACTGCTATATGTTGTAAATATAAACATTTATCTGCTGTAAGTTTTTGAATGACTTATTAGATTTTCTGGGAAAAAACAGATCTGCCCTTGGTTCCTTTTGACTTCAGCTAGAGTTTTATGCACATGTGTGAGATCAGAATTTGTTATCTAAATATGTTGTTTCTCTGTCCTGCATATCAGAAAAATAAACTTGATCAGTTAATGTAGTTGTGTAATAAAAGGTTATAAATGCAATTTGTAATTTGTATGTTCTTTTGTAGTGTATCCCTGTACCTGATATTAACAAACCACAGTCAACTCATGCCTTTGCAATGACCTGTATCTGGATACACCTGAACAGAAAGGCTCACAGTGACAACTCCAAATTACAGATTCCCATCCCTCATTCACTTAAGCTTCATCATGAGTAAGTTGTTTTATTGAGGGGAGGGGTTAAATGCCATATTACTGCTTATTCCTCATCAGGACTAAAGAGAAAGAAAAGGAAGTTTCAAGTTCACGTTTAGTTATTCTTAAAAAGATTAATGATGAATTATTGTCATCCTGTTTTAAAAGGTAGCTCAAGCCAAAATGATTTCACATAACTGAATATTAAATTATTTGAGTGCTTTTAAGAAAAATCATTTCTCATTTGACTTTAGACATATTTCTGGTTTGTTTACAACTCTGCCATTATACTTGTGCTAGTTATTGAGTGCCAGTAAGTGAAAGCTTGTTTAAAGTGTATGAAATGCAAAAAAAGTAAACAGTCAATTAATGGTGAATAATAAACTAGGCTTAATTTTCAGGTTTAATAATTTAAAATATCAATAACAATGATAGAGATATTTAAATAACTTTTATGAAGCTAACATAAAATATACATGCTTGGGAACAAAGTCCTATTCACCATGACAGTTGACTGATAATGGAAAAAACAAAAATTTTACAATGAAGTTACATGAGAGATTAATTTGTTCTCATATCTGCAGATATGTGAGTTTTTCTTTTTCTGTCTTTAGACTTAACACCTAACTTGTCTTAATTATCCAGATTTCTACAACAGAGTTTAAGGAATAAAAGTCTACAGATGAATGACTACAAGATCGCTTTATTATGTAATGCATATTCAACCAATTCAGAATGTTTCACCTTGCCTATGGGTGTTCTCGTAGAAACTATTTATGGCAATGGCAACATGAGGATCCCACTTCCAGGAACCAATTGCATGGCTTCTGGCTCTATCACTCCATTACCAATGAACCTCTTGGATTCACTTACAGTTCATGCCAAAATGAGGTATAATGTGGCGTTTAAATGTAATCAGCTTACTTTTACCTGTGGATCTTAATGTAAGTGTAACTTGTATAAAGAGGAAAATTCATTGTCTTGTTCGCTTCAAAAAGTTTTTTAAAGAGCTTCTTACCTGCTATACATCTAATATCTTAACAGTTTCAATAACATACTTTTTTGTTTTTATTTTTTTCAGTCTTATTCACAGTATAGCTACCAGGGTGATTAAACTGGCCCATGCAAAGTCTAGTCTGGCCTTGGCACCAGCACTTGTGGAGACATATAGTCGTTTATTGGTTTATATGGAAATAGAGTCCTTGGGCATCAAAGGCTTTATCAGTAAGAAAAACATGTTTCATTTAATAACGCTATATATTTCATTAACACCCAGAAGCTATAATCGAGGTCATAGCCCCACTGTTCAAGGAGCTGTACAAATACTTAGGAAGAAACAAAGAATTGTTGCCCCCAAAGAGTTCATATTGGATAGCCCTAATCCTGCTATAGAGTCTACAGGAGTACATTACTGTGTATGTGGCTCCTTATAGACTAACCGAAGTTTTAGCTAGCCATTCACAGTTGGGCAGACTGTGAATGGCTAGCTAACTACAAAAGCAGCTTCTCCTCTCTTGGAATTTACACCTCCAGATCAGCTACTAGAAGTAGGCCTCATCCTCCCTGATTGGATACACCTCGTCATCTCCAGCCTGATTCTGGCCTGCATATTTATACCTGCCTCTGGAAATTTCCACTACATGCATCTGACAAAGTGGGTCTTTGCCCACGAAAGCTTATGCTCCAACACTTTGGTTAATCTATAAGGTGCCACAGGACTCCTCGCTGCTTTTGCAGATTCAGACTAACACGGCTACCCCTCTGATACATTACTGTGTATGTGCATCATCTATTGTAGAATCAGGGTCTGTGGATTCTGAGTGGTGTGCACAATTTTCTTGTTATCATTTACAGATTCTCTCTTAAGTATACTTAATTGGTCAAGCTCAACATGCAATTGCATTTTCATTTCACATATTTGTACATACTATATATTTGTATATCAGCACTATATTGAATTTTAGTATGAAATACATGTTATGCTCACACTGGAAGAGCAATAACACCGAGATTATATTTGAACATGTATTGTTGGAGCTGATTCATTCTTTTAGAAGATGTTTATGGCTTCCAATTTAATACAATAGCAATGCTGTTGCACCTAGTATAGATTTCATTTTCCTATCAGATATTAAGATGAGTTGGGGATATGGCAGTGGGTTTTTCTTAGGATGGATGTAAAATGTATATAACTAGATATACCTAAAGGTTTGCCTGAACCTGTGGTTTAAACGGGAGAGGCATCTGATGTCATGGGGCATTCCATATGCTTTATGAAAATATGCATATGAATGACAACTGGAATATGCTTTATGTGAGATATTTCATGTGACATCAAGTGAAGGTCACAAGGGGTCTGTGTGATTGAACTTGTCACAGTGGAGAGGCCCCCTTGTCACTTGATGTGCTGAAATACCACTGAGTATACCTTCCAGCCCATCTGGGCACCCCTCAGCTCTGTTCTGTGAACCTCTGGCCTCTTGCAGTACTGACCCAGAGCTAGGGCCATAGCCCTTAGCAGTATAATACAGTCGCTGACATCAACTCTGGGAACGCTCAGCCAAAGGGACTTACCTCAGGATCCAAATGCACAGCCTCAGTGGGGACTGAACCACAGATAAATCTTATTCTGTATAAAGTCTCGTTCTCAGAGTAAAGAAAGATATGCATAGTAGGGATGTTAAATTTAGTTTAATCAACTAATTGACTAGTTGATAAGCGGGGGAAACTGAGGAGCCACAGCATGGTTAGCTCCCGACCCCGGAAGGATCTTAATACATTTAAAAAGCAGAAGCACAGCAATGGGGACCTGGTGCGAGCTGGGACAGATTATTATGCCGGGTCCCCCCCACTGCGCACCAGCCTTTTAAATGTGTTAAGAGGCTCTTAATAAATTTTAAAAGCAGAGGCGCAGCTTCTGGCACCAGGCGCGAGACAGGGGCAGCAAGGGGGTAGGACTAGTCGAGGGACTACTCAGCTATCTGATAATCTTATGCTTATTGTATAGTCAACTAGTTGCTTACCTCCCTAATGCATAGACTCCTTCTCTCCCCTCCTCCCTAGTAACAGTTACTTACACTGGGTTTATTAATCAGCAAAAGTGATTTTATTAAGTATAAAAAATGGGATTCATGTGGTCATAAAAAATAGCAGACAAAACAGTGTTAGATACTAAACAAAACAAAACACACAAGCTAAGTTCAATACACTAAGAAATTACATTTATTTTTCATACTGGAAAGCACCTCCCTCTCTAGTCTAGGTTCATTTCTTTCTCCCATTCAATCTTAGATGTTTCCAACAGTTGTCTTTGGTGGTAAGCAAAGGTGTCCTGACAGCTGAGAGTAGCCCCCGTTGTTTGGCTTCCCATCTTTATACAGGTTTTGCAAAAGACAAGAATCCTTTATGTTCAGTTTAAATTTTTTTTCATTTTCAGTGGAAAAGTACAGCATCCAAGATGGGTCCAGGTATCAGGTGAAATGGCCACATGTCTTGATAGGACCAACCATAGCCTCTCCTGCCAGGCTTACAGGAAAAAACAAGTCTATCCACAGATCACTGTCTTGTGTATTAGGCCACTAAGTCCCATGAGTACTACTAATGACCAGGGCTTGCCGAGCCACGGCGAGCCCCGCTCGCCAGCCATGCTGTCCGGCATTCTGCGCCTGCCGGACCCGGCTCTTCCGGGATGTAATCTTCTCGCCATCTACATCCATTGTCGAGCCCTGCTAATGACCGTCACTTAGTATGACTACATTAATAACAGGTCTATACCACATATTTCTAACTTCAAATACATGAATGATACATGCATACAAATTGGATAATCATATTCAGCAGATTATAACCTTTCCATTGATATGTCATGTGAAGTATCTTGCATAAAGCATATTCCAGTTATGTCATATACATAAGCGTATTGTCATAAAGCATACTTATTACATTAGCTACTTATTACATACATCATAAAAGAGTATGTATTTGCACACCTGAGTAAAATTGCCTTGTCTAAATGAGCTCATTGGAAAGTACTTGACAAATTCCATTTTCTCTTATTAGGTCAGCTGTTGCCAACAGTGTTTAAATCTCATGCTTGGGGAATTTTGCACACACTACTGGAGATGTTCAGCTACCGTATGCATCACATCCAGCCTCACTACAGAGTCCAGCTGCTGAGCCATCTTCATTCTTTGGCTGCTGTGCCACAGACCAATCAAAACCAGCTTCACCTCTGGTGTGTCAGGGTAACCGTTACTAAACTTCTATCCACTGCCTTAGTAAGATATTGAAAATCCTGCAGGATTTTCACTGAATAGGTTGTCAATTTGCCTGATACATCCATCTTGCTATCAGCAGTTAATTGTGCTAGAAAAAGGTTAAGTGAGTTCTGCTGAATTAGAAGCAGGTGACTTACCTGAATGTAATAGAGTGAGACCATCTAGGGTGTGGACTGAACTGTAGAGCTAAAAAGAATTGCATTTCACAACAAATTTCAAGGTTTCAGCGTTTTGCTTTGTTCCACTTCAGTATCAGACCAGGACCTTTCAAATTGTTAAGCCACAGAAAGAGACCATCCTGCTACAGAGTAGAAAATAGCATAGTAATTAGGGCATTCTAACTGAGAGACTATAGCCCTGTGATTAGCGATCAGAGACAGCAGTGCGGCGGGGGTGGAGAAGGTTGCCGTGAAGCAGCCCTCTGTCCGTGGCAGACCCAGGCTCGCTGCGGACAGAGGGTTGCTCTTTGGGAGTAACGCTGTCGGTGGAGAGCTCAAAGCCCCCACGGACAGGGGCTGCTGCCACCCCACGCTCTGCCTCTGTTTCAGAAGTAGCTGGGCAGGGCAGCAGGCAGAGACAGTTAGCAAAGGGAGCCGGTTTTTAAGGGCAGAAGTGTGAGATAGCAGGGGGCTCTCCGGGTGCAAGGCTGGGAGCTCACTGGCTGCTGGTCCCACCCCAGAGACTATCAAATAGTTATATAACCACTAAAATTTGATGCCGTCATACGAATATTCAGTTACACGCTATCTAACATCCCTAGTCTCTTGAAAGATCAGTTTAGGGCAGAGACCTGTCAATATGGAACTAGAGGTATAGCACACAACTTGAAATAAAACAATTGAACTCTGTACGGTAGATGTTTCAATAAATGTAAATGATACAATGATAATATTCCTTAAATTGCTTCTAACTAGCAAGTGAGAACATTAGCTTTAGTTCCTACATCTATGGTTGCTTGCAATGAAAAGCGTTAGTGTTGTTGCACAATGTATTGACACAAGGAAATAAGTAGATAAAGCATACAAAACATAAAATAATGTGAAAAAGAAATAGATAATAGTACAGACCAGGTAAATCTATAATTCGCTCATCTAAAATGTTGCCTGAAGAACTTAAAATAATGCACCTCAAACAAAAAGCAATATTTTATCTTCCCCACCTCAAGATTTTAGTTCAGACAATAAAATTACTATCTGTTGTAAATAAGGAATTGGCTTTCCAGCTTCATGTACCATGTTTGTCTCTCTAATGACTTCAGATGCCTGAACTAAGATTCTGAAATGTTTACAAAAAAGTGGGTGCCCCATTGGAGAGTTCTAAAAAAACAACAAATGGTCTGGTAGCACTTTATAGACTAACAAAACATGTAGATGGTATCATGAGCTTCGTGGGCACAGATACCATCTACATGTTTTATTAGTCTATAAAGTGCTACCAGACCATTTGTTGTTTAAGTTTATCCTGTACAGATTAACTCGGCTACCCCTGAAGCTTCTGGAGAGTTCTTGTTCCTTTTGAAAAGGAACATGCCAACCCAAATATGCAGGCATCAAAAATAACTAATCACCTAAGATTCTTGGCCATAGTCACCAAGAATGTGCTTTTCATAAAAAAAACTATTTTGAAAACAATTGTGTACATATTATACAAAGCAAACAGGTAACAAATAACAAGGGGAACTAATGTTTTTCAGTTTTATGATAACAGTATATTTATTTTCTCTCTAATAAACCTAGTTTTTTTCCTTCTCTTCTTTAGTGTTGAGAGCACTGCTCTAAGGCTAATCACAGCACTGGGCAGTTCTGAGGTCCAACCACAATTTACACGTTTTCTTAGTGATCCTAAAACAGTTCTTTCAGCAGAGTCAGAAGAACTCAACAGGGCTCTGATTTTGACTCTAGCAAGAGCAACTCATGTGACAGGTAAAAGTGAATTTGTTAAATAAGCAATTACCTATATGAAAGTAAGGCTATGTCTACACTACAGAGTTTTTTCAGAAAAATGGCCATTTTTCTGAAAAAACTTCACTTATGTCCACACTGCGATCTCATTCTTCTGAAAAAAAATCAAAAGAACAAAGGGTTTTTTCCGACATTAGTAAAACTCTTTCTATGAGGAAGAAGCCTTATTACAAAAAGAGATATTTCAGAAAAAGGTGTGTGTGGATGGGGAAGAAGGAGTTCTTTCAAAAGAAGAGGAAAGAGGAAAACGCACAGTTAGCCCTGATGGCTACTCCATCCACAGTAATCACAGCTTACATGCGAGATAGCGTCCATTCAATGTGGATGCTCTCTTTCGAAAAAGCAGATTGCTTTTTTGATGCACTTTGGCAGTGTGGCCGTTCTCTTTCAGAAGAAGGTTTTTCAGAAGATCTCTTCCAGAAAAACTTCTTCTGAAAGAAGCCTGCAGTCTAGACATAGCCAAAATTAAATCATCTTCCTACAAATAGAGAGATGCCACTCAGATGTCAAGTTAGTTTATTCAGATACCTTACATACGTATATTTTCCATTTTAATTTTCCTTGTTAAATTTAAGTTCTCGTGTACTAATGCACACCATAAATATATATGGAATGTACAACTGGGCTAAAGTTTATGTTGAAGAAATCTTCTTAAAGGTGATCAGCAAAGCAAAAGAAAATTTGTCTTTTGTGTCTTTCTTTTTATGATATATAAAGGCCTGAAAGGTTGGGGTCAGTGTTTTGGCTAGAAGAGGTAAACAATTATTTCTTCGTTTTTGTATTTTTTTTACACATTTAAGAAATTCATTTATAGTCTGGAGACTGACTGGAGAATTAATACAAACTCAGAAAATTCAAGAGAATGAAAGTTTGAATGGGGAAGGGATTTTTGGCATTTTCTTTAATT
This sequence comes from Pelodiscus sinensis, assembly GCF_049634645.1. Taxonomy (NCBI): domain Eukaryota; kingdom Metazoa; phylum Chordata; order Testudines; family Trionychidae; genus Pelodiscus; species Pelodiscus sinensis. The sequence goes on along the minus strand of NC_134713.1, from coordinate 93,663,432 downwards.
TTGCTCAATTTTTGCCACCTTAATATTGCATTAACATTAGATTTTCACGTTGACTAAGTTAGCATTCTTCATAAGATAATGCTTCACATGCAGTTCTGTAAAAATAATTTCCTGGGATTCCACGTTTACTGCGTCTCCATGATTTCCATGTCTCACTGCTCAGTTTACAAGCTAGGAGCATCTTGCTATTGCCAGTCCAGCTACAGCTAGAGTCTTAAAATTAAGCTGGGTTATTTCTAGCTCATTTGTGAACAGCCATTAAGATTCCGCAACTGCTTTATAGGAATTCTGTAACTGAGATTACTTCTGATTTGTGCATGTTCAATAGGATTGAATCCAGCCCATTTTCCCCATTCAGGAGAGAGAAAAAACTGGGGAGGATGCACAAAATAAATGTTTTAGACAGACAAATAAGTAAATCTGTCTGAGTTTCCCCAAGATTTGAGTCCTATTAATGTAAAAACGTGGGGAAGAAATCTAGTCCTATGTGAAAATCCAATTATATCAATCCATTATTTTTGATTAATGTTACACATGTATCCCTTTAGACTTTTTCACAGGCTCCGATTCAATTCAGGGAACTTGGTGCAAGGACATACTTCAGACTATCATGAGTTTCACCCCCCACAACTGGGCTTCACACACGCTGAGCTGTTTTCCAGCTCCATTGCAGGTAATTGTTGCAAACTAAGGGCTTGAACATCTGATGAAATAATCTGTGCGATCTTTGTTGTCTATTTTGTAATTAGTTTTCTTCCCTTGTTCCTTCAATCCCCATGAGAAATCATGAATGATTTTGAAACAGTGCTGGTGCTGAAAACAGGTTGCACCTCCCTAGTCTGGCACCCTCGGGATCTGACTGTGCCAAACTAGAGACATTTCTGAACCAGGGGATTCAATGCAGAATATCAGCAGGTCTCCATAGGCCCCAGAAGCAGGGGTGTAGAGGGTTCTACAGCACCCCCAGTCTTTGCAGCCAGCATGGTCCCATGCTCAGAGAACCTGCTGCCTTTCAGGGTCTCAACCACCAGCCCACCACCCAGAGTGCTAGTCACCAGCTCCAGCCACTAGTCCTGCTGCTGCTGCCAGTGGCAGGTCCCAGCCACTGATTCCTGTGCAGCTGGGGTCACAGATGCCGGTCCCAGTGCTGGTTCCTCTGCTGCTGCCTGGAATCCCAGCCCTTACCTCTGTTTGTATCCCTCACTTCCCTGGGCTGTAACCATTGTGGGGGGAGAAGAGGCTTACAGATCCCTGGTTAAAGCCTGGAATGGAGCCTGAGACCAGAGGCTGGGACTCCACATGGCAACAGGGAGGTTAGGAGCTAGAGTCAGCAGCTAGGACACCAGGCAGCAGCATAGGAATAGCCAGGACCTAGACAAGGGGCCAGCAACTGGGACCCCAAGTGCAAAATATAGTAGTGCTGCAGGACCAATGTGTCCTGGTCTTTGGAGAGCGTGTTTGTTTGAAGGCCAGAAGAGTGGTTTCAGGAAAGATTTCTTTAAGGATGAAATCTCCATTAAGTCGGTTGTAGTTGTTTGATACCTCAGATGGTGTGGGTGGTTAGTGACAACAAGGGGTATGTGATCAGAAGGGTTTTTATTTCTGTATTGAAGCAGCTTCTCTTGGTATTTGCGTGGCTGTGACACTGAGTACATTTTCCAGAACTGAAGAAGAGCTTTGTTTAAGCTCACAATCTTTTGTGTGTCTCCAACAGAAGTTGGTCTAATAAAAGACATTACCTCATATACCACATCTCTTTAATATTCTGGGACCAACATAGCTACAACACTGCTTAAATGTTTCTGACTTACCAATTAATAACAAACATACTTTATTTCAGGCATTTTTCAAACAAAATAATGTTCCCCAAGAAAGCCGTTTTAACCTAAAGAAGAATGTGGAGGAGGAATACCGAAAGTGGAAATCTATGACCAATGAGAATGATATAATCACCCACTTTTCCATGCAGGGCTCCCCTCCCCTTTTCCTTTGCCTCCTATGGAAGATGCTCTTAGAGACTGATCACATTAATCAGATTGGCTACAGGTGAGCTTCTAAAAGTGCAGCTATATGCTACACCAGTTATAGCTTAAGGCTGGTAAGCTTTCTTTAATATGGTGGGCACAAGGGTATCAGATTCAGTACATTGATAGGTGATGGATTTTGATGAAGTCGTAACATGCCTTAAAGATTGCATACTGTTAACAGTAGCACTTATTACTGGTTGGTGCTGTTTTTTGTGTACATTTCTATGATGTGCTTACTTTTATTGGGAGGTAACAGCTGCATCTGAAGGGTTCACTTGTTGAATTGGGGGGTTTTGATGGTAGAAGAAAGATAAGCAGTCTGTAAAGTCAGAGTTTTACTTATATTGAGGCACTATTACAGATACTTTGTGTGTTCATAATGTACTGTTAATTTGATCTATTTTAATAACTTTAGTTAAAAGTCAGATACCAAAACCACAGCTTCACAGGTGATTCATCAGTCCCGCCCAGTTAGAGGCTCAGGGTGCCATGCATGGAGCTCACTGACTAGGTGGGGCTGATTAATCACCTGTGAAGCTGTGTAGCTTAGAGGGAACACTTGTACAGCATGTCATATGACACATGCTGTTGAAGAATACAGTTCTGCAAGACTGATGCTTGCATATTTATAGAGATTTATACCCAGAATAGGAATGTTAAATTTAGTTTCATCAGCTATTTGATGGATTTTCCATCCACTAGTCGATAAGTGGGGAGCTGCAGTGGGGTTAACTCCCAGCCCAGAAATTAACCCCACTGTTAATGTCGGGCTCTTAATACATTTAAAAGGCTAAAGCACAGCAGGAGGGACCCAGTATGAGCCCGGGACAGCTGATTCCTGGCTCGTGCAGGATCCCCTCCCACAGCGCACCAGCCTTTTAAATATATTAAGGCTCTTTTAATACTGTAGTGTATTAAGGCTTTTAATATGACAGGCTCGTAATACATTTAAAAGGCTAAAGCACAGCGGTGAGGACCCATAGCAAGCCAGGAATCAGCTGTCCTGGCTCGTGCCAGCTCCCCCATGCTGTGCTTCTAAATACATTTAAAAAGCAGAGGTGCAGCTTGGCTCATGCCCAGTCCCTGCTATCCACCTACCTCCCCTGTCCTCTGTGGAGACGGTGGTGGTGGGGAACTGGCTTTTAAGCCTCCAGTGCCTGCTCCCGCTCCCACTCCCCTCCCCCCCCCCCCCCCCCCGCTGCAAGGGGGGAGTGGGAGCGGGAGCGACTAGTCGAGGGACTCGTCACTTACAACCCAAGCCCAGAATCAATCCATGAAGCTGAAAATGGTATATTTTTAATTCTAATTAGCAGCCTATGGTATCCTGACCTTGGAGTTCTCTCACTTATGGAAGTTGGGTTATGCTTATTAACCTGCTTTTTTATTGTTTTTATTTGAATGCACATTTTGTATAAAAACATGAAACACAGTCATGCCAATAGGTGAGGCCAAAAATATATTACAAATTCTATACATTATTAGGTTCTTAATTGTTCTGTGACCTCGTTCTGGCAACAAAAATTGCTACATGACCCCAGGAGAGGGGATTGAAGCCTAGCCATTCTGCCCTTCTGCTTCAAGGGGAGGGCAAAGATCAAGGGTTTCATTCCCAGGTTATAATCTGAGCCAGGCTTGAAGCCTTTGGCCTTCAGTTTTGTCCCGGGCAGTGAGTCTTGGACTTGAATTTCAGCACTGACTCCCCCTAGCAAGTCAAACATCAGCTCTTGACACCCCATTAAAACAGGATTGTGACCCATGTTGGGGTCCCAGTCCAAGGAGGGATGTTAATTTAATGCATTTAATTAAGTAAACATTTAACCACTGAAAATTTAAGTTGTTACATGAAAGTGGGGAGGAGAAGTAATTGACTCCATGGGAGCAAGTGCACGTGGAGAGCTGGCTTTTCAGCTGGCTCCTCACACATGCCGGCTCCCACATGCCCTGCGCTGCTGCCCCCATGCTGCTGCCTCTCATATGGAGACAGCAGCACAGGAGGGGAGGAAGAGGCAGCTCCCTAAGAGCTGGGGCACGCAGAGAGCCAGTTTAAAAGTAAGCTCCCCATTTGCACTGGGAGCCTGTGTGTAACTGTTAAGTGATGAGCCCAGGCTCATTCGTTAACTGTATACACAGTTACACTTCACATCCCTTGTCCCTAGTTTGAAACCTGATGAATTATGCAGTCCGCTTCTAATGTATATATGTTACAGTAACAAGATTATTCCTTTCTCTCTACTTACTAGAGTTTTGGAGAGAATTGGAGCTAGAGCTCTGGTTGCTCATGTAAGAACATTTGCAGATTTCTTGGTGTATGAGTTCTCTACATCAGCAGGAGGCCAGCAACTCAACAAATGTATTGAGATTCTTAATGACATGGTGTGGAAATACAACATTGTAACACTGGACAGGCTCATCTTGTGTTTGGTAAGTATTCCCTTAATAGGTTAAGTGCTAGATGTTTCTTTATTCAAAATTTGACCCATGTCTTCTGATTCACTTCTATAGCAGTCACTTTCATACGTGAAGTTTGACTTTTTTTGTTTAGGGGAGCAGCTCCAGTCAGACCAGCAGGGTGCACATAGGGAGCAAGTTCCATGCTTCCCAAAGCTTGCAGTTTGGGGGAGCAAAACCCTTCCCCCCTCCCAAACTATATCCTTTCTTGTCCAAATACATTGAATTTAATAGTGACTAAGTACTAGTTCAATAATCATGTACTAGAGTAGAACTACAGATTTTTTTTTTTCCCTCGGAGCGAAAACTAGAAGTGTCACAATCATCTCATTCTCTGGTGAGAACTGTCTAGTTTCACTGATGATATAAATGCATTGAATTATTTGGAATTTCTAACACTACATATGGGGCTGGTTCTCTTCCTTCTTTGCTCTGCAGTGATTGTTCATATTTTGAAAGGGATGAGACATGACATACTGGCAAATAAATGGAAAACCTCATAGTCTTTGGACAATACAATCTTTATTTCAGGGAAGTTAAAGCTCAGCTAGTTGTCTTAAAAGAGTGGATACGAGGAATTGCATGCTCTGTCTTTCATTTCCCCTGCTCTTTTCTTTGGTTCTCAAAAAACCGAACTAGATTTTATAATCTCTCTTCCTGATAGGAGGCTAGGGCTACCAATAGAAATGTTCAAGAAGATATGTCAATAACTGAATGCAGTGTCTGCAATTCCACAAGTACAGGTTGAACCTCTCTAGTCCAGCACCCTCTGAACCTGACTGGTGCTGAACTAGAGAATTTGCCGAACCACAGGAGGTCAGTGTTGTCTAGCAGCATTACCAACATTTCCACTGCTTATTGGGCTTTTAGGAGACATTTAGGGGCAAATTTGAGTTAAATAACAGCACAGAACACTGAGAGCCAGGCCTGGTGGCTGTAAATTGACTTGATGGGACTGTTGAAAACTTGGCCACACCCATGAAAAGTGGACATCCAGCTAACTAAAATCATGCCGGACCATGGATGTTGCTGGACTAGAGTGCCAGACTAGAGTGGTTCAAAATGACTAGAATTAGGAACTGGGTTACCTTTCTTGATGATGCCATTGTTGGGGAGATGTTCATAAAATGGATTTGGCATCTGGGATAGATTGGGAATGTCTTTCACTCAAAACCATGGGAGAATTTCTCCACTGGGAAAAGAATGAATTGGGAAGCGCTTATCACTAGAAAAGGATGTTGTCCAGAGTTCAGACCTTTGCTTCCATTCTGTGCCTACACACAGAGAATAAAGTGTATGGGTGAGTTGGTTACCAATTGTATTAAAATTCAGATGTTTTATCACTCTAAAATTGTTAACAATGAGGATACATAACGATTGGAACAGTTTACCAATAGTTAAGGTGGATTCTCCATCATTGGCAATTGTTAAATCAAGACTGGATGTTTTTCTAAAAGATCTCATCTAGGAGTTGTTTTGGAGAAGTTCTATAGCCTTTCTTATACAGGGAATCTTAAATGACAACTGTGGTCCATTCTGGCCTAGAAATCTGTGAACGAAAGTAAACAGCATTTGTTATAAATCTGACATTGTTCTACAATCTACTACTACTACTTGTTGTTAAAGGCTATGCGCAGTCATGAAGGAAATGAAGCCCAGGTCTGCTACTTCATAATTCAACTACTCTTACTCAAGCCTAATGATTTCAGAAATCGAGTGAGTGATTTTGTGAAGGAGAATTCTCCAGAGCACTGGCTACAGAATGATTGGCATACTAAACACATGAGTTATCATAAGGTACCATAGATTGTATAATCCTCTGATGTAATGTGTGCTGTGTATTTGGGATGCTGACATAGTCCTTTGTTTTGTGTACTATTTGCATTTTGGATATATGCTTTCTTCTGCTATTCAGTATGTCAACCAATACTACAATAATAACATTTAAAGATACATTTAATGTTAGTAACTTTTGAATATTTAGGTTAATGTAAAATCATTTTATGTATATGAAATAATGTAAAAAGAAAATTTGCATGTAATACTGAAAGATAGAAGTGACTGAAAAACTAGGAGTCTCTGCTCATCTGAATCTCATTTTTAATCTTTGATTTTTCTGGAAGACAGAAAAAACAAGGACCTCAGTGTCTCCTTTGTGTTTGTGAATTGGAGAAAATATAGATTCCTGGCTTTTTTCATTAATATGTATTTAAGTGTTAGTAATCATTAAGGAGCAGATTTAACTTGTCTTCTGTAAGCTTCCACAGTTTTTAAAATAGAATGCAATGCCCCATTGAGGAAGAAATACAGGATTTTAGTGTTTAGAGGGAACTGCGGGCTGGGGCAGGTTGTGACAGCTGGAATATTATATAAATCTTAAACTGTACCCTGTCATATGATATGTAAGCAGCATCCAGCTGGGCTTTATACTGTGTAATCAACACCTGTTGTGTGTGTGTGTGGCTCCTTATCCATCCCTTACCGCCAGGTGGAATCACATACAAATTATTTTTGATGTATTGATTCAGTACATGACAGAGGAGTGTTCTTAGGCTCCAGAGGAAGAATATAAAGTAAACTAGAGTTGTTTTTTCTCTTAATCTCTAAGTGATGGTATGCCTGCCTGCCTGCCATCAGGATTAATTTCCTGTTGGTACTTTCAAATTTACTAAAACTGGTTCAGGGAAGTATAAACTATATCTCTTTTTTAAAAATACTTAAAAAAAAGTATATATTATATTTTGTCCAATTATAGTTACTTTGATGGATAAAAATGATAATCCATTTAGGAATTTGCACACAAACATAAATTTCATGAAACCAATTGATTATGAAATTCATACTTTCTCTTTGCATGTTCGTGTATACATACAATTCCAAATTGTTAGGATGTATCTACAGAATAGAGTATAATGTAGCTTCAATTTTTAAAGTAATCCAAATACCGAGTAATGTTTTCAGTATACTATTTTTAAAAATTCTGTATGTGATTTCTACAGAAATATCCAGAGAAGTTGTATTTTGAAGGATTGGCAGAACAGGTCAACCCTCCTGTTCAGATCCAGCCCCAGTATCTACCAATCTACTTTGGAAATGTGTGCCTCCGCTTCCTGCCAGTATTTGACATTGTAATCCACAGGTTTCTGGAATTGCTTCCAGTTTCCAAATCTCTGGAGACTCTACTAGATCACCTAGGAGGTTTATACAAATTCCATGGTAAGCTCTTCAGGCACATTATATTAGCTCTTTATACTTGCTATATAGTTACTATAGATTTTTCATCATGGTGCATATCAGTAAAGTTCTGTCCACAATGGGAAACCAAAAACCTTTATAGCTAACTGTTTTGAAGAGCACTATACTAACATAACCTTTAATGGCCAACTCTCTTTGAATACTGATTTAGCTGTTTCAGTGTTTTATGAGCTTTGATACAATACATGTTGTTAGAAAAAACCTTGTTAAATGCTGCCTATTCTATCCATCCTCTTCCTTCTCAGCAGTATTCAGACACATTTTTTAACTTACTGAACATGATTACAAAATCATGTTAAAACTATGACCGAAACCATATTGTAACAATGGTACCACAGTGTTAATTTGTTCCTTTTATTCATTGTTTCTTGGGATCTCCCCATGAGATGCTCTCCAATGCTGTGTATAGACGGAAGCCTTGTAGGAGGAGTTCAGTTATTTGTAAATAATGTTTTATGCAATATAACAAACCAAGAAATGCTGGTGTTCACCACAGTTTAGACAAATTTTTTGTCCAATTTGATTAAACATAGTGGTACAGTAATAATAAAAACATGAGGCATTTCTGCTTGGTGTAACTGCTTTTACGTCACCCTTAACTTTGCATGCATTTACCATTGCCAATATAAAATTATGTGCAAGACTACTATGCTTCTGGGTTTTTTTGTTGGCAGACCGTCCAGTGACATACCTGTACAATACCCTTCATTATTATGAGAGGCATCTAAGAGAGCGCACAAATCTCAAACGGAAGCTTGTCCATGCCATCATTGGTTCTCTCAAAGATAATCGACCACAAGGCTGGTGTCTAAGTGACACTTATATCAAGTCTGCTATGAATGTACGAGAAGATAATCCGTGGATCCCCGATGACACTTATTACTGCAAACTGATTGGAAGGCTTGTAGACAATATCTTTTTAATAATGATTTGTGCTTAAGGAAACATTGTCCTTGTTCTAGTTTCATGTCACTAGAGCTTAGTTTTGTTCATACAGTTGACTCCCTAGCCATTCTCTTCCCGTTTTCTCTAATGCTAACCTGCTGAGAAATTGGCAGTTCTCTGTGCACAGTATGTTATCCTCCCTCAACGCCAATATTTCTTCTACTTTGCAAATATGTCCAACTCTCAGGGAGCTAGTCTCATTTTTCTCTGATTAAGGGAAACTAAAAGTATATAACTTCCTAGTTTGCATAAGTTTTTAAGTATCTAAAGATGCCAATGATTCCTTTGTCCTAGAAGTAGAAGAAAACATTGGATTGTTTGTAGTGTTGATCTGGAATGCCTCTAATTTTCAGTGGTACTAAGTCACTTTTATTTGCTCTTTGTTCATTTAAGAGAGCTAGATAGATTCACAGAGGTTAGGTCTATCAATGGCTATTAGCCAGTATAGGTAGGAATGGTGTCCCTAGCCTCTGTTTGTCTGGAAATGGGTCACAGGAGAGGGATCACGTGAGGATTACTTGTTGTGTTCCCTCCCTCTGGGGCATTTGGTATTGGCCACTGTTGATAAACAGGATACTGGGCTAGATGGACCTTTGGTCTGACCCAATATGGCTGTTCTTTTCTTATTTTCTAGTTCAATTTTTTTTCACTATGTTGACTACTGAAACATTCTAATTCTCACCATATTTCTAATAAACAAAACATCTTAGGTTACAGTAAATGGACTCTGAAATGGCCCAAATGCAATATCCAAATGCACATACAGGCAGTCCCCGGGTTACGTACAAGATAGGGACTGTAGGTTTGTTCTTAAGTTGAATCTGTATGTAAGTCGGAACTGGCATCCAGATTCAGCCGCTGCTGAAACTGATCAGTTTCAACAGCGGCTGAATCTGGACGCCAGTTCTGACTTACATACAGATTCAACTTAAGAACCCCAGGCATCCCCAAGTCAGCTGCTGCTGAAACTGATCAGCGGCTGATTCCAGGAAGCCTGGGGCAGAGGCTTCCTGTAGTCAGCCACTGGTCAGTTTCAGCAGCGGCTGACTTGGGGACGCCTGGGGCAGAGCAGCTGGGGTGCTGCTGGGTTGGTCCAGTAGCGCCGCCGCTCCTCGGCGCTACTGGACCAACCCAGCAGCACCCAAGCTGCTCTGCCCCAGGCGTCCTGATTCAGCCGCTGCTGAATCTGACCAGCAGTGGCTGAATCAGGACGCCTGGGGCAGAACAGCTGGGGTGCTGCCCGGTTGGTCCAGTAGCGCCCAGAGCGGTGCTACGGGACCAACTGGCAGCGCCCCAGCTGCTGTACCACAGGTGTCCGGAGCAAAGCCATGGAGCACGGGGGCTGTCCGCTGCCCGCGTGCTCCGCGGCTTGGCTCTGCTTTGCCCCCCGTCCCCCTGGTCTGCAGACCAGGGGGATGGGGGGGGGGGGCAAAGCAGAGCCAAGCCGCGGAGCGCCCGGCCAGCTGACAGCCCAGAGCGTCTGGGCTGTCAGCTGACCGCGCGCTCCGCGGCTTGGCTCTGCTTGGCTCTGCTTTGCCCCCCCTCCCCCCGTCCCCCTGGTCTGCAGAGGGGGGGCAAAGCAGAGCCAAGCCGCGGAGCGCGTGGGCAGCGGACAGCCCTGTCCGCTGCCCACGTGTTCCGCCGCTTTGCTTCCTCTCCCTGGTCTGCTGGAGACCAGGGAGAGGAACGCCCCGTTCGTAACTGCAGATCCGACATAAGTCGGATCCGCGTAACTCGGGGACTGCCTGTATTTAAGACAAGTTAGTGTGTGATGTGTTATAAAAAATACACTTATCAGGAATTTGTGAGACTATTTGCGGGTATTAAATATAGGTTGTTATACATACATTTTGTACATGCAGAACTACACTGTTTGCTTCTTACCAATCCCCTTGTAGAAATTTGATTTCCTTAATCATTGTTACCTATGGCTGGCAAGTCACCTGGTCCATTTCCAAACTGCGACTGGAGATTCAATGAGTTTCCTAACCCAGCTGCCCATGCTCTTCATGTTACCTGTGTTGAACTCATGGCTTTGGCTGTTCCAGGAAAGGATGTGGGCAATGCACTTCTAAATGTTGTGTTAAAAAGGTATGTTGGACTTACAGAACTGCTTGCTCCAAAAAGCTATACAGTTCTTACAACTTCATTTTCTTCAACTTTGTTTTATATATTGATACCTTTAGGAGGTGAGCCATAGTATGTTGTTGGAGGCCTTTGTAAGAGCCAAGAACAAAACATGCACATAATAGATACCTATATCTTGGATCCCTGTGCTGTTGTTGACTGAAAGTGCTGCAGAGGGAGCCCATTGCCTCAGCATCTTGTAGGAGAAAGAGAGGAAGCAACCTACATTAGTGCCTATGAGCAACTTATCTAGTGTGCTCATAGGCACTAACAGGCTGAGAAGGAAGCCATGTGTACCACCCCTCATCCAGTGTGGGAAGGGTTATCAATTACTGTAATAGAAGATGTTTGATGGTGGGGAGGAAAACAGAAAAATTGGTAGGATGCTTGAGGTCCAAAAGTGTGTCATGTGCTATATATTTGAGAGACTTTGTCTGTCTTTGAGTGTGTCTGTCTGTTCAAGAATTCCTCTTAAGCATTAAGATCTAGGACCGTGGTCACCAACAGGTCGATGATCGCGAGGCTTTGACCAGTCAATCACGAGGCGTCCTGTCCGCCCCGCCCCCATTTCCCTCCCACCCCCGAGAAGCCCCACTACCTACCTCAAGTGAAAATGGAGGTAGTGTAGGCTTCCCTGGGATGGACAGAAGTCCCGCAGATTAGCACCATTTCCGGCGATTCCGGAAGTAGCGCTAGCTGCTCTCCCGGGTGTACTGCGGGAGGGAGCTCCCTGCACCGCACAGGAGGGGTGAGTCAGCCCCGGGGGAGGCGCGCGCGCGGGGGGGGGGTTGGCCCTGGGGCAGGCGTGCGCGCGCGGGGCTTCCCTGCACTGGGGTGGAGGGGTCGGCCCCAGGGCAGGCACGCGCTGGTTTCCCTCTGGAGGGAGGGAATCCTGGGAGGAGGCAGATGCAGGGGACTCTCTGCCTCCACTGGCACCCCATTCCCGAACTCTGTCCCCACTCCCCTGTCCCCAGCCACAGAACTCTGTCCCTATTCCTGTCCCCACTGGCACCCTGTCCCCAGCTGCAGAAACCTGTCCCCACTGGCACTCTGTTTCCTGCTGCAGAACCCTGTCCTCTGCCCTCCCAGCACCCTGTTCCCTCTTCCCTGCCCCCCACCGCAGAACTCTGTCCCCACAAAATGTGTAATTATAAATGCTTCATTTTAGATTTAAATAGCATGGATAAAAAACAGACCATTTATTTCATAACTATAAACACGTGATTTTAGTTTTATACATCGCATCATTTAAAAATAAAGTGTTTATCAGAGTATGTAAGTAAGGGCTGGGGATAGCAAGTGATAGACAGGAGGAGAATATAGAGGGCGGGGCTTCAAGGAAGGGGCAGGGCGGTAGATCTTCGCCTGTTCAGAGATTTAAAAAGTGATTTGGGGTATAAAAAGGTTGGAGACCACTGATCTAGGACTACCACATTTAGCGTACAGCTTCCTCTTCTCATAATGTAAAGGAATGTAAGGTTTGGTTGTGCTAGGAAAATGGGATGTGCCTGGAATGGGATTACTTCTCATAAAACCAGAAAAGAGACAGAATGACCAGACAGACTGCCCCAGCGTTGAGCCCCCCCCCCCCCCCGGCGCCCTTTAAAAAGAAACATTGTGGCTGTTCCCCTTCATCAGGGAGCAAGGAAAAGTGCAATTTGCTGCACTCCTCCCCAGCCGGGGGACATGCACCCTCCTCAGATGTACCCTCTAGAGCAGCAGCAGCAGCCATAGAGAGGCATTTCTCACCTTGCTCAAATTTGCTGTGGTAATAGAGGGCTGGGGTAGTCCCCTCGCCCCAGGGCAGCCTGCACACTGAACCCCTAATCCCCAGCCCCACCCCAGGGCAATGGTTTAAATGAAGCACATACATTTTTATTTTATTTTCTAAAAAACAAAAATTGACTTAAGTACCTGAGCAACCCTGAGTAAATTTTCTAATAGTTAATATTTTTGTATTGCATTTAACATCTGTTATAATAATGTTCATTGTTGCCATGTAATATTAGAACCGCATTTTATAGATCTCAGTATGCATTGCCACATGAAACATTTGGACTTGATTCCTAAGTTCAACATCTTGCTTTTTGGGCCAACAGATACTGAAACAGCTGTAGTGGGAGAGGGAGCACTTTGCATTTAATTAGTGACGCAGATGGCCATCTCTAAGCGGTAAGGATAGGTTGAAGAAAAGATTTCCTTTCACACCTTATTCAGGCAGGGAAGGTTGTCCTCATGCAGGCTTTGGGAGATGGGAGAACAAGTCAACAAAGGAGCCAATATCACTGTGATATACAAATGCCTGTTCTTAAGATATCTTAAGAGAAAACATGTTACAGATTGAACCTCTCTAGTCCGGCACCCTTGGGACCTGACTGGTGCCAAACCAGAGAATTTGCTGAACTAAGGGAGGTCAATATTGTCTAGCATCATTACCAACACTGCCACTGCTTACTGGGCACTTAGAGGACATTTAGGGGTAAAATAGAGCTAAACAGCAGCACAGAACACTAAGAGCCAGGACTGGCTGTAAACAAACTGTATGATATCACAGGAAACTTGACCACACCCATGATAAGTGGACATTCAGCTGACTAAAATAATGCTGGACCATGGATGTTACCAGACATGAGAATGTTAGACTAGAGAGGTTCAAACTATTAGGGATGTAAGGGAATAGTTGACTAGTGGACTATCCAATAAGCCTATGCCATCAGGCTATAAGCATGTGTGTCAGAGGCAGCAAGGAGGGGGAGTGGACAAGGAAGCAGGAGCCAGTGCTCTGGGGAGCTGGCTTAAAAGCTGGTTCTCCCCAGCACCGGCTCTGCGGTACAGGGAGGAGATATGGGGAGGGAGAGCTGCAACACAATCTAGGACATTTCAGTCCTGTCTCGTGCCAGCTGCCCCCCCCCCCCCCCCCTGCCCAGGAGCTAACCCCACTGTGACTCTGCATTTTAAATGTAGTAAGAGTCCTGGGCGGGGGTAGCTTCCAGGCCCAGCGTCAGCCAGGACTAACCAGTCATGACTCGCGCCAGCGAATGGATTGCTGCAGCTCTGCATTTTAAATGTAGTAAGAGCCTGTTGGGGACTGCTTAGTTTCGGCACACACTGCTCCCGGGAGCTTACCCCACTGCAGCTCTGCAGTTTAAATGTAGTAGAGCTGGGCTGCCTGCGTGCCTGGCTCCTACTACATTTAAACTGCAGAGCTGCAGAGGGGGTAACAAGTGTCGCCTACCCTCCCCCTCTCCCCCAATCAACTAATTGAGTAGCCAGTGGAAATTCTGTTGACTACTCAATTAGCTAATTAATCGCAACTTAACATACCTCCAGTCTGTACAGGACAAAAATTGTTTATAAAGTTTTCCATGCAGTGTCACTGGTACTCAGTTAACCAGTTAGTTAAACCAGAAAATCACATGTTTGTGTTTATAAGACAAAACTTCTATAATTTCTCTAGGAGTACATTTCATTCATCATAAATACGTCAAAAGTCATGAACTATCTAATATAGCTTCATACTTTCCCCCTCTCTATTTGCAGTCAGCCTCTGGTGCCAAGAGAGAATATCACAGCTTGGATGAATGCTATTGGACTGATTATCACAGCCTTACCAGTGAGTTTGTATGTATTTTAAAATGTTCTGAACAAAGGAGAGAATTTTTTCTTTCCTTAAAAGCTGATAGTCTCTTTGATAGTGTGTGAGGGGGATCAGTGGAACTGGTTTCTTTCTAATGCACAGTAATAGAGATGTAGCCGTGTTAGTCTGGTCTAGCTGAAACAAAAGACAGGATTATGCAGCACTTTAAAGACTTAACAAGATGGTTTATTAGGTGATGAGCTTTTTTAGTTCCAAAAGCCACTAGGAAGCCTATGAAACGTCTTTGCTTTTCCCTTCAGTATCGGAACAAAAACCCACTGTTGGGATATTGTGGGGGGAAAGAAGGAGGGAAAAGTGGATTTTTTGCAATCTTTTTTCCTTGGTACCTCGTGGGCAAATAAAGTTACTATATATTAACTACCAAAAATCTCTGGTGCAGTGTTCAAGCTTGAGAAATCATTCTGTGAAGTCAGAAAATTCCCCAAGATAAGAAGTCTGATGTAACACTAATTCTACATTGCACATTCCATATAGCTTTTTAGAGAATAATAGAATAGGAATAAATCATAGAAAGGAAATGTAAAATTTGTAAAAGGAAAACAATAGAAAATAATAGGTATAAATGTGTTTAAATTTCTAGTATAAATTTTCATCTTCTGAAGATGCTGAGTTTGAGTTTTTGATGACCTAGCACTGGATGAATGTTTTTAATTTCATTTTCCTTTTTTTTCCATAATTTTTCTCTTCCAGTTCCCTTTTCACACTCCTCCCCCAACTACATCATACATCCCTTTGTAGCCCCTTTCCTTTGTCTTCCTATTTCTCATCGTAAAAAATGTAAGCTTCTCATCTTCATCTACAACAGTGATTGGCTCCTTAGGCTAGTGAGTGGCTCTCATGAGTGGCCCTTCTTCATGTCAGTGGACTGCAAGAGTGTCATAATCCAGAGGGTCTCCCAGGATAGGGTAGTTTTGCATACCTAGAATTTGTAGGGTGAGCTGATTTGAACTCATGCTCAGAAGTTAATGGACTCTGGCAATCCTGTGTATCGGCAACAGTAAACAAAATGTTTCATGGGCTACACAGGCCGCATCTAGCCATTGGGCTGCAGGTTGCCCACCATTGATCTTTAAGGCCCTGCAACTCTGCTTTCATTGCTCCCTAGAGTCTCCTACCTTCACACCTCCCTTTATCTCCTTTTCCCATCCTTGTCCTAAGCCTCTATTAGCCAGAAGCTGGAAGTGGATAACAGGGGATGGATTACTTGATGGTTGCTTGTTCAGTTTCATTCTCTTTGGGAGTTGCCACTATTGGAAAATAGGATACTAGGCTAGATAGACCATTGCTCTGATCTATTATGGCCATTCTTATCTTGTGCCTTGTATAATTCCTATTCTTAGAACAGTTCCCCTATCCTCTTCCACTAACCAGCATCCTTTTCTGCTGCTTCAGCTAACTCTTTAAATTCCATATTTTCAAATAATCCTTCCACCATTTTCATTAACAATCCACATGTTCCCTTCTCTTGAATTGTGTGGTGTGTTCTGTCTTGTCTCCCTTTGTCAGGAAATGGGTAGGTAAAGCATTTGTGTAAATTAAGAATGTTATATAAATATTTTAAATAATTTACAGTAATCTGAGGAAGATGGGAAAGAAAGTATTACCTTTTCTTCTAAAAATAAAAAAAAGTAACAATCATTTGTGGGGGATGGGGGTTGTTTTACCAGGAGCCATACTGGATTGTCCTCCATGATCGTATTGTCAGCGTTATCAACAGTCCTAGCTTGACATCAGAGACAGAGTGGGTTGGTTACCCATTCCAGCTATTTGATTTCACAGCTTGCCATCAGTCTTACTCTGAGATGAGCTGCAGCTACACTTTGGCATTGGCACATGCTGTGTGGCACCATTCTAGCATTGGTCAACTTTCTCTCATTCCAAAGTATGTATAATCGGCAACTGGTAATTTACAATACACTTTGACACTTGTTTCATACTGTGTATAGCAAAACAATACATCCAATATGTACCCAGGCAAGTGTATGGTGCGGAGAGAAAGCAAATCAGAATAACTAATCCAAAAATCCTCTAAACATGGATGATGGTCAGGTCTTTTCATTTTTAAAGCTGTTTTTTTTGTTGTTGTTTTTTTAACCTGTATCTTTGGCGTCTCCACCAGTGTATGGTAGCTTTAAAGATGTGATGAAAAGTATATTCTGTCTCATTGAACTTGTGGTTAATTTTTTTCTTACTCATTACAGTTTGGCTGCAGTTAATATAGACAGTGGCAATACGCTTGCTAATGCTATAAATTATGATCCGTTTTGTGTAATTTTGTCTTTAATCTTTGTATGTAGTATTTGTTGCCAGTGGGGGCAGTGCTTTGTTGAATTAATAGACATTGCACTGATAGATTTGGAGATGTCCTTAGCAAGCCAGGAAGCTGTAGCATTTCACACTTTACAGATTATTAAAAGTTTAGTTAAAATGAATTTCCATACTGCATTACTAGTGGGAACATAAAGCACGTGTGTGGGCTTTAACTCAGTTTCCACTTTTTAATATTCTGTCCTGGATTTATCATTTCATATGTTGGTGGGAAATGCCATGAAGCACTATTGACAATTAGATGACCATATTCGGTAATTTAGTGCCAATGTCGCTATCCAAGATACCTGAATTTGACTCTGTCTTTCATTCTCCAGGCTGTTCTTGGTTGAGCCTGTGCAGCTTCTTGTCCTTGCGACTGTGAGACTCATTCATTGCCCCGTCATGATCCCTAGTGCTAGTTTTGCTGACATACTGAGTATGGTTCTAAGAGCCCTGGTCTAAGCTACAAAGTTATTTCGAAATAACAAGTTGAAAGTTCACACTAACAAACCTTTTATTTCAAAATAAGGGGCAGATTATTTTGAAATAATAATGCTTCTTTCCTTGGGGAATAAGCTTATTTCCATATATTTATTTCAGGAGTTATTATTTCAAATGTAGTTATTTCAAAATTATTTTCTAGTGTAGACATGCACCGTGTGTTGTTCAGCAAGTGTTCAGTCATTTTTAACATGAGCACTTACGTTTGAGTTTTAGGAGAGGATGAAACACTTCTATTGTATTTCCACCATAGCAAAATCTTCTTGCTGGGTTAGAGCAACAGAACTCCAAATACATGAACAAATGCTTGAGCCTAACGAATGACCATAATATTAAATGTTGAAAAATTGTGTTGATTTTGGTGGCATAACATAACATAAATTTAACATAAATGTACTAAATAATGATGTGTCCTGCTTACAATACTGCAGATTCCTCACTGAAGTCTTGATACCCATAGTGAAGACAGAATTCCAGTTACTTTATGTTTACCACCTTGTTGGTCCTTTTCTACAGCGGTTTCAGCAAGAGAGGACACGATGTATGATAGAGGTAAAATACAGCTCTTGTCCTGGCTTTTATAGTTTAATTCTGTCTTGTCCTAGAAATTCAAAAGCAGGAGAATTTTTTAAATTAAAGTCTCCAGTCCTGCAATGAGCTCTGTGTAAACCAAACCCAGTGCTTTCATTTACAGGTTGGACCTCTCTAATCTGGCACCCCTCGGGACCTGACCAATCCTGAGCGAGGGAATGCTACCCGCCCCTCAGCCCTCTTCCCCTAAAATAAACTGTTTAGGGAGGACATGGTTTACGTAGACTTTAGTAAAGCAATTGCTATGGTCTCGCATTACCTTCTTATAAATTAGGGAAATACAACCTAGAAGTGATTGTCTAGGAAGGAATATTGCAGAAAGGAATTTAAGGGTCATAGTGTACAAGTTAAACATGAGTCAACAGAGTGACACTGTTGCAAAAAAAGCAAACGTGGTTCTGGGATGCATTAACAGGAGTGTTGTGAGCAAGACACAAGAAGTCATTCTTCCGTTCTACTCTGCACTGGTTAGGCCTCAGTTGGAGTGTTGTGTCCAGTTCTGGACACCGCATTTCAAGAAAGATATGGAGAAATTGGAGAGGGTCCAGAGAAGAGCAACAAGAATGATTAAAGGTCTAGAAAACATGACCTGTTAGGGAAGACTGAAAGAACTGGGCTTATTTAGTTTAGAAAAAAGATGACTGAGCGGGGACATGATAGCAGTTTTCAAGTATCTAAAAGGGTGTTATAAGGAAGAGGGAGAAAAATTGTTCTTGTTGGCCTCTGAGAAAAGGAGAAGCAGCAATGGGCTTAAATTGCAGCGAGGGGGGGGGGGTTAGGTTGGACATTAGGAAAAACTTCCTAATTGTCAGGGTGGTTAAACACTGGAATAAATTGCCTGGAGGGTTGGAGGGGGGAATCTCCATCTCTAGAAATATTTAAGATCAAGCTAGACAGACACCTGTCTGGGATGATCTAGACAGTGCTTGGTCCTTCCGTGAGGGAAGGGGACTGGACTCGATGACCTCTCGAGGTCCCTTCCAGTTCTATGATTCTGTGACAGGCAGGGAGCCTGCCTAGGGGACCTGCTGGGCAGCTGTCTGGAAGCCACCTCGGTTAAGCACCTCCCGGGCAGAGCCTGCATCTGCCATTCCAGCCCCTCCCTCCCCCTAGCCTGTGCCCCTCCTCTGCACCCTTGTTCTTGCACCTGTAATCCCACCCAGACCTTGCAGCTCAAACCCCTGTCACAGGTCACAACCCCTTCCCAGATCCTGCACTGTTCCTACACTCCTCCTCAAGGTCAGGATCCTCTCCTACACCCATACCTTCTTCTGGACCCTGCAGCCTCTCCTGCACTTACTAAATTCTTGGAATGCTCGCCTCCCCCCATCAAAAATTATTGCCAGCCCCTGATTTATAATAATGTTTCTACGGGAGCATGTACTCCACGAGTTCAAAACAATCAATCTACAAACAAACTTTTGGAACACTTTTGGGGAATTTGTATAGTTTGCTGACTCTGGACCTAGTAAAGTATGTGATGAAAAGCATTAGATATCAAGCTACCAGAATTCAGATTTTTTTAAGAAGGTCATTAAATTATTTTAATTTCCAAAGTGAGGCACAATGGGACTAGTTAATCTACATCTATACTATAAAGCAGGGGTGCGCAATATTTTTTAATGGGGGTCCACTCCAAGATTTTGGTAAGTGGTCAAGGGCTGCATTTCTGTGGAGGAGGCACGGGGGTCTGTGATGGCAGGTGGGGTGTGTAAGGGAGCTTGGGATAGAGGACTGCAGTGCAGCAGGGAGTATGGGGTCTGAGTAGAGTTACCAGATGGCTGAAACAAAAATACCACCCCTCAAAAAAAAACACCGGGAAAAAATTTTGGTGAAGGGGGGAGGGGGGACACCAAAGTTGTTGAGCCAAAAAAAAAAAAAGACTCCAAGAACCTGGATCATTGCTAGGGGTTACCAGGTAGTCATTTAAAAAAAAAAAAAAAACGGACATGCTTCATGGGGTGAGATGGGGGGAGAAGGATCAGCCAGGAAGGGAGTGGTGCTGGCCGGGAAGGGGGGGGAGGCCTGGAAACAGCTAATGGGGGGGGTAAATAGGCTGGCTAGGGGAGATGGGGGGCCAACAGAAAGCAGGGCTGGTCGCGGGGGGGTGGGGGGAGTCAGGCGGAATGGGGCTGGCCGCGGGATATCGGGGGAGGGAGGACTGGCCGGGAGGGGGCAGAGAGTAAGGGGGGGGCCTTCAGCCTAATTTCTCAGCT
Organism: Pelodiscus sinensis; assembly: GCF_049634645.1. Classification (NCBI taxonomy): domain Eukaryota; kingdom Metazoa; phylum Chordata; order Testudines; family Trionychidae; genus Pelodiscus; species Pelodiscus sinensis. The sequence continues at coordinate 93,643,354 of NC_134713.1, read as the reverse complement.
GCTACTGGCCAGAAACTGGCCAATGGGAGCTAAAGGATTTTGCTAGGGGGCGGGGACAGTGCACACAGTTTTCTCCTTCCTGCCCAGACTGCATAGCAATTAGCAGTCTGCTGTTTAAAGCGGCTGCAGCTGCTCTGTAGTAAGGATGCTAGCGAGGCAGCTGTGGGCTGGATTCGGCCTATTAGCCACCTCTTGCCCACCCCTGCTATAAAGGTAGGAGAGTACTTCCTCTGCTCATGTCTACAGGTTCTTGCCTAGCTTTCATCAAGCTATTATGAGCACAAATAGCTGTGTAGATATGGTACTACAGAAGGGCAGCATAGGTATTGTTGAGCCATGCCTCGTGCAAATTCATGTGAAACTGGAAGGTATGTATTTGGCATAACCATGCCTCAGCTACCATGGCCACAATGCTGTTTGTACTCATGCTGAGTCAGAGAGATCTAATGCGAGTGTGTGTACATTAGCAGAGGAATCATTGCTTGCTTTCACAAGAAAACGAATGTTTTAACAGGATGTTCAAATAAATAAAAGATGTACATAATAAATGTATTTTTCCTTCACAAAATAATAAAATTAAAAAATATAGCTCATGAATCCAGACAGCACACATTTTAATCTTTTTATTTTTGTTATTTTTATTTATGAAAAAAGATTGGGGTGGCATTTTATGAAATGCTTCTGGATGTGGACCAGTGCAGCACACATCTGAATTATATGGATCCTATATGTGATTTCTTGTATCATATGAAGTACATGTTTACTGGGGATAGTGTGAAAGATCAAGTAAGTGAACAATATACCTTGACACTAAGAGCAAAGTCACAATTTGTACCATGATTTCTTTTTGTGCATGATCTTAAATGTAAAGGGGTCACAAAACCCTTCACAGGTAATCAGTCTGTATACATTCCCAGTCAATTACTGGTACAGATTTTCATAGTTACAAGCTGTAGGTCAGATTTTGAGACAAGTTTCAAACCACTGGGCAATTGTGACTAGAATTTGATTTTCTTTAAGAGATGCCAGTGAGAATGCTGTTATATAAACATCAGTGTTTTCAATTTTTGTGCTGTTCCAATCTGCACCTTCTGAGTTTCTCTTTGAGCTTTGGGTTCAAATTAAATAACCACATTTTATCTGGTTTTGTTGCAAAAGCAAAAAAAAATCATCCAATGTTCACTAAAAAAGGTCATGAACATTAATCTTTTATTGAAACAAATTGTAAAGCCCAGATAAATGTTATGTTTTTTTAATGCATTTTACTTGATTTGTAGACCGAGGAGGTTTGGGGATTAGAATTAATGAGGATCTGGGATTCATTTAGGGAGCATTTATGGTAATCTGTCTTGCTATACTATTTTAGAGTATCATTCTTCTTTTGCATTAAAAAGTGTAAGATTACTTTGTGTTTTGATAATGCATTTGTTGGCATGTGTGAATATATCTATACTGCAGCTGGGAATATGCTTTGGGGAATGTGGAAAGACAGATGTGCTACTGGAATAGCGATGGTAGCACAAGTTTCAGCTCAAATTAGTTGCTTGAGCACAAATCTGCCCTGCCCTTTGGGAATGTATTTAGTGGCTAGCCAAGCCAAAGCTCTTGCTATCCCCCAGCTATACTGCTGTGTTTAGTGAACTAGCTTGAGAAGAGCTAGTACATGTCCATTTGCCTGCACTGGGCAGTATGCTCTCAGCTACAGTGTTGATGTATCCTGAGTGTTCTTTTTTTGTTTTACTTTTATAGGTAGAGAAAATTATTTGCAATTTAAGACCGTCTTTGAAACTCCGTCTACGTTTCATAACACACATCAGCAAAATGGAACCAGCTGCTATTCCTCAGCAACCCATCAACAGCGGGTCTCCAGCACCACAGCCTAGCCAAGTGCCTGTTAATGTTGCTTAGCCAGTATACACAACATCTGTGTGATTTTTATATTGATCAGGATGAAACTTTCTGTGGTCTGAACTTGGCCATGTGGTAAGGAACCATCTCCAGACTGCTTCTCCATTTTGATTTATGTGATGAATCAGTTTGTGCCATCCACCTGCACACTGCTTATCCTGTCTATTTATATCAGAAATTAGCTAAGGTATGTGTTGCCTTTCTCCTGATGAGCTGTTGAAAAGTATCTTGCAAAGAGTGGCACATATAGATGAATGTATAATAGTTAACTATTTTGTAAAGCAGCTTCGTATCCATCTTTGAGCCATCATTGTTTTCCTTATTTCTGTCTAGCTTAGCTTTTTTCAAAGGTGCCCAGCACGGTGGTGTATAAACACCTAGTTTTCTTTTATATGAAAACATCAATCCTAAATGTCAGCCAGATTCTCTCTTCAAATTCTGGGAGCTGATATTAATCCAGGAACTAAACATAAAGTTGAATGCTTCACTTGTAATTCTCCAGTATTGTCTCCGTAATCGCTACGTACATTAGTACCCTCACTTATCTTGAATACTGCTTTTTTGAAGGCAGTGGGGCTACCCATATAATAAGATGCTATCCAGCATGAGCAGAAATGGCATAGTGAGGCTCTTCATGTATAAGTTCCTTTTACTTGACTTCCTGCTCATGCAGAGAAGGAGGAATTAATGTTGCTCTTGATTTTTGGTCATATGAACAAGGTTAGTCCCACAGGAAGAGTGCTTAACTACATGCCTAAGTTCTAGTGGCTTAAGTTAGTAGGACTTGCATATCTAATTTAAGCTAAGGATATGCTTAAATGCTTTCCTCGGTTGGGGAGTTAGGGCTTGTCTACACATACAGTGCTGCAGCAGCACAGCTGCAGCAGTTTAGTGATAACACTACTAGACCAACAGGAGAGCATCTTCCTTTGGCGTAGCTAATGCACCTCCATGAGAGGCAGTAGCTGTTTCAACAGGAAAAGCTCTCCTATTGACAGCATTGTATATACCAGAGGTTAAGTTGGTATAACTACATCACTCAGGGGTGTGCATTTTTCACACGCATCTGTGTGACACAATTTGTAATGTAGACCTGGCCTTAGTCTCTTTAATGATTGTGGATGACTAACTGTAAAATAGGGAATTTACTTATGTCTTCATTAAAATAAATAGATGAGCAGTGGCTTTGATCTAGGGTGAATTAACAGGCTACTAGATTACTAGCCTTTGGCTATCTGAAATAGAACTATGTTTAAAATATGTATATTCAATTAAGATTTGCTGGTTGATGTTTATCTTCCCTAGTTGGGAAATAGTGTAATTTTTATTGGATTTTTATGACACCTAAGCTTTATTTTAGGTTTGAATAATCCACTACTCAGTTCTTCAGGTTTTATTGGTGTATGTGTACTGTCAGTAGAAATAGTCTCAATGAAGATTTGTAAAATATTGATCATATTTGACGTCTTTAAATAATTTTTTAATTAAAAAAAACCCTTTGAAGTTTATGATGATACTGTTTTACCATCTTATGACTTATTATTTATGTGCCATGCTCTTTAATTTAAAAATAGTGGTTGCTGAGAATGTGTAAGTCACTGTGTCCTAAATCTTCAGCTGGGTGCTGGACTAAAGAGGTTAAACTTGTAGAGGTTCAATGTGTAGTCCAGTGTGGGTAATTATGAGCGGCCTTACTTGTATTTATCTTACAGTTTGCATAAGGTAGACAACTTCAGAACAGTTTAGGACAGGTAGAGTGGTACTTCAGCATGCTGTTTGAAAAGCTGTTGTGCTCCATTCTGAAGTTAGGTTAAGTGAGTCTCATGTCTGCCAGATTGGATTTGGTAACACACTTGCACCTCGGTGCCCCTTAGAAATCCGGTACACATCTTGGAAGTTTAGTCTGCTTCTCCAGAGGCTACTCCAACGGTTATTCTGGGGCAGAGTCAAAGGGTCAGTGGGTAGGGTTGGGACACAGAAGGGTTGAGATCTGTTCCCAGCTCTGCTATATCACTTTGGTCAAATCTTTTTCTCCCTGTCCTTCAGTTTACTCCTCTGCAAAACTGAGATGATGTTTGCTCACCTTTCTCAACAAGCTTATGATGTATACATGAAAAATGTTATATAAGTATCATTCTACATTATTGGTTTGTATGTGCCCTCTGACCAGGTTTAGCAGCAACTACATGCACACACACACTACAGGATAATCTGACACTATAGAAATAATTCTTGGGCTTGGCCTAGGACCAGAATGTACATCCACAGTTCTGTGTAACATCTATTTAAGGTAATGAGTCTTATGTGCAGAATAACAAAGAATTTAGCCTCCCATCTTCAGGAGCAAATGTTTAGAGCTATTGGTAACCCTAAAATATTGAGGTTGTTCTTGCCTTTTAAAATTGGAGCCTGAAATATTTTGTGTATTCATTAAGCAAGCTGCAGCAATGTAAATTACCCCTCTAGTGTCTACCTAATGTTTCAGTAGCTGAGTATCTAAGCTCCTCCAGTTCCTGTTCAATACAGAAATGACAACATGTGAAAGTGGATTGAGACTATCAAAAGATAATGCTTGGCCATTACAAGCCTGAGTTTGAAACTGGGACATAAAGCTGTTCTATTAACTGTCTCCTGAGTTATTCTGTCTTTAGCTAGGCAATAAAATTACTATCCAATGGGTTTAAGTATTTTTAAATACAAAAAAAGTATTGGAAGATAGCCTCCTTTTGACGTCTAGTAATGAGCTTTGCACATACTTCTGAGGTTGTCACCCTACACGGTTGGAATATGGTAACTAAGCAGCAGAAACAGACACCAGTACTGTTTTGAGAGCCCTTTAATCTCTTATCTTGACCATCAGTGGTCTAAAAAGAACGATTGTCTAATGTTGCTTACTTTGGTTAGAAAGTGCTTTTTTTTGGCTCACGCTTTAAATAGCTATCCCAGCAAAGCAGAGTTTGTGTACAATTTCAGTTCTACATTTGAGTAGCTGATTTTAAAACTGACGGTGAGACCCGCAGCTGCCAAGGCAATGGCAGCATGGATTAGTTTTTTGTGGCAAACACAACAGGAATGAAGAATCATATTTGCAGGAGGTGAAAGAAGGCCTGATACCTAACAATTGAAAGATTGTTCTCTGCATCGGAGGCAACATGGAGAATGCAGAGGCCTGCTTGGGGTTGACTGTTTAACTATCAGGTATTTCCAGGGTAACTGTATGTCCTGTGTTGGTCAGGAAAGTCCCTTTTCTAAGCCCTGTCCTTGCTGTCACAACAGTTTTTGGCAAAAGTGGGCATTTGTCCCATTTGCTCTTGCAAACAAATTATGCAAGGGAGGGGGCAAGTTGTGATGGGGGGCAGGCTGGGTTCAGGTGAACAGTGATGCCAACCTGGCATGGGCGGAGGGCTCCACTAGTATCCTGTTTTCCCTTTGGGAAATACAATCACTCTAGGTATTTTTGTATATAATGTATTTGATGAGAGGAAACTCAGACTTGAACAACTGTGTATAAGGCCCAGTCATGCAACTTAACTGTGATCAGGCTGGAAAATTTTCAGTTTAGTCATAAGTCACCAGAGGGCGTTTCCATGCTGTGTTTCCAATCCATGGTTTCATAGAGACATGCATTCCAAGGCCAGAAAGGATAATTTGTAATCCTTTAGTCCAGGGGTAGGCAGTAATTTTTGGAGTGGGGCCACTTAATGAATTTTAGTACATGGTCACGGACCGGCTCCACCCCCAGAAGGGGCGGGGCAGAAGCTGGGGACTAGCCTCCCCTCAGTTGTGTGGGGCCAGAGTCTTTGAATTAAAAATATAGTGAAGAACTTGTGGCTCCCAGCCCTATCGCTACCCGGTGGGCCACCCAGGGCTGCTGCGGCTATTTAAAGGGCATGAAGCTCTGGCCTCTGCTGGAGTAGCACCACAGATGGGAGCCATTTAAATAGGACCCTGCTACCATAGCTACCGCCTGAAAATTCAGTGAAACGGGCAACAGGATATAATTAGAAAGCAGCTAGATGCAGTCTGTGGGCCGGCTGAATCAAAGTGTTAAGCAGTCCGGATCCGGTCCCTGGCTGCATGTTGCCCAGCCCTACTCTAGTCTGACCTGTAGAACAAGCCATAGAATTTCCCCCAAACATGTAAGTCTGTCAGCAAAATTTCAGTGTAATGATAATTTATCTTTAATTTATGGTGAAACATGCATACCCATTATAAAACTATTTCCCAGATCCAGGTACTCAGTATTTTAAATGGTCAATTTCTTTTTAATGTCTAAGATAAAATGCTAGATGTGTTATTTCAAGTTCCAGTAATGCATAAATTGAGTTAAAGTAATGTTATTATATACAGTAGTGGGAAAGTTTGCATGTAGAAATTTGTGGGAGGATTATCTAGTACTAAATGTTTGCAATTTCTTTGAGAAAACTTTGCTTAGTACATAAGAAAAATGTCCACTTTCTTTTTAACGAACCAAGAACTTTATAGAGAAAAAAGAAGGCCAATAAGTAGAAGTAATAATGTGATTTGCTGCAGTGTTGGTAATAAATGGTTTGGTGTTGTACAGGGAGATTTCGGCAAATCCAGTAATGTGCCTGAACCACTATTGCTTACTGCTTGAACTTTAGCAACCAAGCTAACAGGCCCAAAATAGGCCTAGACAGCATGACCAAGTCAGGTAGGGGGAAGAAGGGTATTTTGGGTGCCACAGAGAGGGCAGCTTGACCCCGCATCCTTCCTGACGGCCATATCTCTAGTGTAATTGCTGAGCTATACATTAAGAAAAACAGGAGGTTTGTCTAAATGCCCTAAGACATATATCTATCGGGGCCCACGAGCCTGGAGTCTCTGAAAAAGAAAAAACACATCTGGTGAAAGTGATGATCAGAAGAAAGCCTCTTGCCTAACCTTTAAAAAGTGCTTGCCTAACAAGTTTTTGAGTGACATGTTATTGTAATACTAATGGATAAATAGGGAAGGAAAGTTTGAGTTTTGGGGGACAATTTTGGAAACACTTGGATGGACACCTTGAGGACTCCTTGAGGACTCTTTACATCTGGATGCATTTTCTTCCCCACCGGCAGATGGAAGACTGGCCATCGGAAGCCTGCCTGGTGCCACTCGAGAGCCACATTCAACTTCGGTTATTATCGAGGGAGGGGGTGTTTTACTAACCTGTTGCACACGTGTGTAAGTGCTTGAGACTAAGTAAAGTTTAGCTTTAAGTGAAAGCATTCTTGTGTTGTCCTGTTTGTACCATCCATCTATCAGTCGGACGACCATGTCTCCCCTGAATTATCTCCTGACATCACCTCGCAGAGCGTAAAAGTTACTGAGAGGTTTGGGTTGAAAGAACCCTGGGTAACAGTGTAATTTTTAGAATTTGTCATAAAGTAGAAAACATTATGCAGATCTGTCACTTTATTTCACCAGCCTCCATTAGTACGAGTGACAATTACTGTTCATTAGCTTGAACTCACCAAAGTGGATCAGTAAGCAACTATTATTAACAAAATATTATACTTTAGGACTGAAAAACGTGTTGGAACATAATTGCATATGTTCAGATGGATTTTTGTGACTGAGCTATATACAAGAACCTTCACGTGCTTTACCAAAACAGGACAAGATAATTGAAACAGCTGTGTTGACTGTTGAGTCAACTTCTTCTCGTGTCTTCCCACGACATGGATTGATCTCCATAATATCTACTGCTGATAGCAATCCTGTAATTACAAATGACAGTTATACTCAGAAAACTTTAAATTGATACTTGACCTGAAAATGAAATTGTGTAATTCCAAATTCACTACCAGAAAGGTTCCAAGGTACGATGTGTTTTTTCCCCTGTTGGGTTTTGCCTTTGTTCTGTATCAACATTAACAAAGGCTAGTATAAGAAGGCTCAACCAGTAGTGTTCCTTTTGCCACTGTAGGATGCAGATATTTAGAGCCAATTTTTCTACTATGCTTATCTTCTACTGGATACCACAACAAGGAGCTGATGTGACGGAGCTAGTTATGACTCTAACTCAGCCTCAGGCATTGTTTGGGGACTAGTCTAATTTGAACCCCAAGAGCTCATACGCTTTGTCCCCAAGAGTCCATATGCTATCTGAGGCACAGCTACGCAGAATGCTCTGGATATCCTCAAACCCATCCAGTCCCACTCCCAAATATGTTGTCTGAACCCAGGGATATAAAGAAGAAGTCTTAGGAGCCAGCTTCGCTAGCTCTATGCCCATTGGATAGTCGCAGGTAATATTTAACTTTCTTCATGTCTGTTTCTTATATTTTATCAAACATCACCTGTATTCCAACGAATTCACAAAAGCACTTCAGTAACTAATTTGCACTAAAACTCAAGTAGCTGTGGTGGGAGTGCAACAACTATGAAGAGACTAGAGTGCTACATAGTAGGACAGCACAGGAAATTTAGCCTATGGACATTAGCAGGGCTCAACAAGCGGCAGCAAGCCTTGCTCGCCAGCCGTGCTCTGCGCATGCGCTGACCGCACTGCGCGGCCACACCGGATTAAAATCTATTCGCCTGTTACGTTAACTGTCAAGCCCTGGACATAAGTCAATCCTTTATTTGTGCAAAAGATACTATGAGAGTAGACCAGACCTCACTTAAAGGTCTTATCCAAAAGCCCTGGGCAGAGGCCAAGCTATGTGATACAGTTTCTCTCTCTGAGGGGAGGATGAAGAGATATTTGATGAAATTTGAATCTTTGGTTCCAGAATGTCTGGGTATTCGATACCTGCTACTTAACTCACTGCTCTGACACCTCCAGTTTTAATGCTTGTGTGTGTCACTATTCATTAATATTTCATTTTCTTTTCTTATACCAAGAAACAGTGACACTTTTTCTGCTTTGATGGCATTTTCAATACAAATGCCGTTTTAATCCGTAGGCAAAAGGTGAGGTGATATTACTAGATGTGGGCACACTGGTCTTCAGATCATTTGGATTCACTATTTAGAATGCTGTGGGCAAAGTTTTCTGGAAAGTTTAAATTTGAATTGGCTTTTTAATATGTGTTAAATTACTTATGTTAAACCATCTGCTTCGTTTTGTATTTAGCAGTGACACTCTTAGTACCTTTCCCAAACCTGAAGAAAAGCTCTGTGTAGCTCAACAGCTTGATTTTCTCATCAGCAGAAGTTGGTCTAATACACGATACTACCTCACCCACATTGTTTCTCTAATGTCCAGCGACTGACACAGCTACAACAACTTTGCACCTTCTCCGTTACCTTTTGGCCTCCGTTTTGGATGGGAATTCCAAGAGGTGGAGATAGTGTACAACCTGTCAAGTGCTGTAAACCCTGAATGATTTTCCTCTGGCAGTACAGTGCTTATCCTAAAGAAGGTAGCAAGTTGCAAGAAACCAGGCTTTCTGCTTTGGTGAGTAGTTACCAAAAAAGGGATCACCTAAGGGAGGGCACTGAACACCCGATGTGGAGTCCAGGAGTGTCAAATGCCAGAGGGAGCTTGAAGTTATAAAAGGATATGACCTGTACTTATCAGCTACCTCTCACTAACCAGAACAGGAAGACAAGACTGAGCAGGAGAGAGGGAGGTTTTGGGACACTCCCAGGACTGACCAAAACCCAAAGGTCTGTGAGTGGTGAGGGCAAAGGCAGGTGAGATATCTGTGAAGGCTTTGTTTTACTTTTGCATGTATCCTAAGTCTCTTGTGCTTACTGAGTGAAGTGTCAGGCAGACAGGGTGTGTTTAGGTTATTGGTGAGACTTGGGGGTTGGTAGTTCAGCGCTGGTCTTGAAGTCTGTTACATTTGGATGATGGAATCTCACTTCAAAGAAGGAGTGTCAGTGAGGGAGGAGTGAGCCTGAGGGACCAGAGGTGTTTCTCAGACTGAGTGGGCTTAATAGAACGCACTATCCAGTACTTGGATTTCAGACATAGGAGTCTAGTGAGTATTCAGCAGGGGAAGCTCTGCCAGGTCTATGTCACTACCCATTCCGTAATCGAAATCAGGCATGACAAGTACACTGGTTCCTTTTTTTTTCTTTCTCCTAGTCAAGAGATATGAGCTGTTGTAATTTTATTGACAAGTCTGGCATAGGCAGTGCTCACCTAGTTTTAGCTATAGACTAAGAACTAAATCAGACTTTACTCTGTCCATCCACAGCTAAACTATAAGCTCATCCGCTTCATCCTACATTATTACTACAAAGGAGAGTAATTTAGCAGTACTGAATCTCCTATTCGCTTACTTGATTTTGTGCATTTCTCTTACATATTGGATTTTCATTGCTTTAATGTATCTCAAAGTCAGAAAACCCCCTCACCACAATACTTCAAAGGCTCTAGGGAGACATTGTAAATGTTAAATCTTAACTGGTATCAAGAATTTTCAGGTGTGGTTGTACCTGTTCTGAAAAGTTGTTCTGCTGTATAGATTCCCTCTCTCAAAGTCGTTCCTCCAACAACTGGGGTGCCTGTAGCTGGTGTCAGAGAGGGATCCAATCCATCAACATCAAAACTTAAGTGAATTGGTCTCTTCTTTCTTTATTGGAGGAAAGCAAGAGAATAGAATTAAACCCATGCGTTCTGAAAAGCTGTAAAGTGCACCCTGTGAAACTGTTCTTCACAAACAATGGAAAAACTTAATCCTCCTGATTCAGGCTTTTTGTGTCCTACTTATAAAACATTTGTGTCAGATAAAGGAATTATGAATGACATAACTGCTTTGGATGGCAACACAGTGGCACAAGTAATAGTTTGTAAATTTTGAAGGATGCAGGGACCTCGATTTTTGTAAGTTGTATATGAAATATCTAGTATACACTAGAGACAGGGGAAGCCAATTGGGTTGCCTAATCGATCCTGCTACCAGTAAAGGAATGTTCTCTAAAATATATTCTCTAGAGTAAAATGAACTAAATTGATGATGCTGTCACCATTCCCCAATGTGAGACTGTTACAGTTTTACAATCGCCCTGTAACGAAGTTCTTCCTGAATTCTGTCTAAAGTTGTGCTGTTTTTTAAAATTTAATCCATCACTCCTTGCTGCTACTAATACCCTTTTTTTTTTACTACTCTACATAAGACTGTAGCCCCAAGAACAGAGGAGAATCCCTTCTTGAGGAGGGCAGAGTTCTAGGAATAGCAGCAGGTGGAGAAGCCTGAACAACCTAGCTCTGTTTGATCTCTGAGTGGGAAGAAGACCTCAGAGCCAGTATGGGGAGACATTTATTACTACTTGTGTTATTGTAGTACCTAGGAGCCCCAGTCATGGTCCCACTGTGGTTGGCACTGTACACAAACAGCAAAAAGAGTCCCTGCCATAAAGCACCTAGCATTAAGACACTAAACGCCTCCAAAGTTACCCAGGGGCCTAGAGTACTGCCTGATGCTCTTTTGTAGTCATTCACTGCCAAAAAGAGACTTTGCCATAACTGTGTGCAGCAGTGAGGCTAATTGTAGTATTTATTTCAAAATTAGCTGCCAGTTTAAATACCATTAAAATTAACCCACCATGTGTTAAATATGCATAATATGGGGAGTTCTGAAGTGATCTTTGACTGTATGATCAAAAATACTTAGTGGATCTCCTGTAACTTTTTTCCCCTGAATTTCTGTCTTTATATTGTCAGTAGATAAATTGGGCTTGTTTATATGTATGAGTTCTTTTTGCAAAACGTGCCATATACTTAGATGTAAGTTGAACTTAACACAGTCACGTAGTCCTATTGCATATAGGGCACCTCTTCGCCCTCTGTCCTTGTACAATTTTGCTCTACAGGCAGTCCTCGGGTTACGTACAAGATAGGGACTGTAGGTTTGTTCTTAAGTTCAATCTGTATGTAAGTCGGAACTGGCGTCCAGATTCAGCCGCTGCTGAAACTGACCAGCAGCTGACTACAGGAAGCCTGAGGCAGAGTTGCTCTGCCCCGGGCTTCCTGGAATCAGCCGCTGATCAGTTTCAACAGGCTGAATCTGGACGCCAGTTCCAACTTACATACAGATTCAACTTAAGAACCCCAGGCGTCCCCAAGTCAGCTGCTGCTGAAACTGATCAGTGGCTGATTCCAGGAAGCCCGGGGCAGAGCAACTCTGCCTCGGGATTCCTGTAGTCAGCACTGGTCAGTTTCAGCAGCGGCTGACTTGGGGATGCCTGGGGCAGAGCAGCTGGGGTGCTGCTGGGTTGCTCCAGTAGCGCCGCTCCTTGGCGCTACTGGACCATCCCAGCAGCACCCCAGCTGCTCTGCCCCAGGCATCCTGGTTCAGCCACTGCTGATGAAACTGACCAGCAGCGGCTGAATCAGGACGCCTGTGGCAGAGCAGCTGGGGTGCTGCCGGGTTGGTCCAGTAGCGCCCAGAGTGGCGCTGCGGGACCAACCGCCAGCGCCCCAGCTGCTCTACCACAGGCGTCCGGAGAAAAGCCTGGTCTGCTGGGGGGGGCGTACTAGCTGCGCCCTCCCCCCCCCCCAGCAGACCAGGGAGACGCCACCCGGGTCCTCTGCGGCTTTTCTCTGCATCTCCCTGGTTTGCTGGAGACCAGCAGACCAGGGAGCCGCAGAGCACGCGGGCAGCGGGACAGCCCAGACGCGCCGAGGCTGTCCCGCTGCCGGCGTCCTCAGAGGCTTTGCTCCCCGTCTCCCTGGTCTGCTGGTCTTCAGCAGACCAGGGAGACGCGGAGCAAACCCCGTTCGTAACTGCGGGTCCGACATAAGTCGGATCCGCGTAACTCGGGGACTGCCTGTACTATTCTGGCAACTATCTGTGCAGCATCCCTGAAGCATTTCAGTGATTGACTGGAATCTCAAAATTCTGGGATGATTCATCTGATCACTTCTGTGCATGGGTTGCAGTGTAATATTTATCTTATATAAAAATGAAGTAGTTTCTTTACTTACTCGGCCAGCAAATAATCAAGTGTTTCTTCCATCACTTTCCCAATCCCAAGCTGATCAATTTCAGTCATTGAATAGTATTTAATACCCAGGGATTTCAGAAAACAGCTGAAAGAGATATGGCAGACCCATTAATGGTTTATGACTGCAACTAAAAGTGCTTTGTATTTTCAGCATTCTGTAAATGTACTTTTGCAGACTTTTGAAATGTTTATCTTCTATCAGAGAACTAAGTACAAGTAAGTAAATTTTACATTTTATATCTGCTTACCTCAACCAGATGAATGAGTTATACAAGCAAAAGAAGGGAAGAAAGTATTCTGCTTTTATTCAAATGTTTAATTTTTGAACTTTAGCACATATGTAGGCATCTAATCAGATTTGGTTATATTTGAAATATATATTTATTTAACATGAATTTGGATGCCTTATGTCATTTAGGTGCCTACAACTCAATATTTAAGTTCTCAAATTTGGATTAAAACATGTTATGGTTTAGGCAAACAGAGGAAGGGATAGGGAACAAAAGTTAGAAAGGCAGGCGCAATTGCTGAAAGACTTTTTTGGTTGGAAGAGCAGATGAGTTGCAGAGGAAAGAACCAGATGATCTTCTAAAGAAACTACTTCTCTTAGCCTAAGAGAAGAGCAGGAAAAGGTAAGAGATAAGTTGGGCATTAGAGGACAAAGAGGAGAGAGACCTATGAGACGTAGACTAGGGTGAAAACGATGAATGTTCAGAGTAGGAGATGGGCAGAAAGGTGAGAGTTCTTGCTGGACTGCATCTTTAGAGAGACTGCTCAGTACAGGAGAGGAGCAGACATGGTTTGTGGTGAGAGCTGAAAGGAGAGAAGACGTGTTGATGGTGTTATTTCTCTTCCTTCAGTGGACAGACACATCAATAGGTCACCATCTGCTTTAGCACCCCCATTAACATATTTTAAAACTGTTACCAGACTCCCCCCGTAGTCGTCTTTTCTCAAGACTAACAAACATTTTATTTTTAACACTTCCTTGGAGGCCAGATTTTCTACAACTTTTTTTTTTCATGTGTGTTGCTCTCCTGTGGGCAAACTCTGATTTAGCCACTTATTTCCTCAAGTGTGGTGCTCAGAATTGGACACAGTATTCTAGCTAAGGCCTTGCCAGGCCAGGCAGAGTGGGACAGTTACCTCCTGGGTCTCACATACAACATTCTGTTCACATAATATTTGACTTTTTCCACAACTGCATCGCATTATTGGCTCGTATTCAATTTGTGATGCATTATTTCCCTCCATCCCCCGGTCCTTTTCTTCAGTTCTGCCGCCTAGCCAGTTGTTTCCAATTCACATCCCATTAAGCCTTGCACTGGTCAAGGAGGCACCTATTCTGCAGTCTGCACCACCACCACACATCCATTTAAGCAAGGAAAAGGTAACATTTGAGCACTACTGAGAGAGGAACTGGACTCACTGTTCAGGAGGGTCCACGTCTCTTAGTCCGATATACACAATGTCTTTAGCAGACAGGCATGGAATTAGCCATGAGAATCCTGGAACTTCAGGCATCTAAGAGGAATAAAGAGGTTTTATTTTTACTATGTTAACCCCATAACTAGTCTCATCCTGAAAGTTGGGGGAGGGTGGAGAAGGCTTGATTTCTTAAAATGCCCAAAAAGTGTGTGTAGAAAGATAAGATGGATTGAGAGCAGGCAGAATATCAAACCTTGCCCCCCAAATATGAGCCATATGACACTGGGTCCCTGGGAGTCTTCCTTTGCCATGGCTTCCAACCATGAGCAGAGCTTTGAAGCCCCTAGTTGTACAGGGACTGCCAGACACTTTTCTCACAGGAGCCTTGGGAAATCCACTGGGAGAAACAGGATCCCAATGGGAGGAACTAGGTGGTCCGGTTCCCCTACTCATTCTAAATGTTACTGTAGTAATCAGGGAGCAAAAGATGAGCAAGACCCCACCTCTGTTTAGGGTCAGTTCCCAAGATATTTGCAATATAAATAGGTGATGGCTGTATTACCTTGTCCTTCAGTTCCTTTAGGAGGAAAGCCACAGGCTGCCCATGAATGTTTCCAGATGTTGATGTCAGTGGAGTGTTAATATCAGAGTGGGCATCAAACCAAATTACACCAAGATCAGGGTGAACTTTTGCATGGCCAGATATGCTTCCAATTGACAAGCTGGATACACAGAGAGTTGTATGTAAACATGCATTTCATGGTATAGTACACAACATATTTTCCTTCTCAAAGCACCACTTTAAACGTATCTGAAAAAGCATTTGTTGCAAAGCATTCTCGGAAGATGAAAATCTGCAGCCTTCTGTGCAGCCCAGCAAGGCTTCTCGTGCACTGGAAATGCTATACTCTCTGTGAAGGGAAGTCTGGAAAAGGAAAGGCTGGGGCTTCTTGTGTACCATGGAGTTGAGCTTGGGGTCAACACACTCACAGAAGCATAGAGCAAAAGGCTGTAACACTGGCAGGAGCACTGCTTAGTGAGTTCACAACGGTTCAGATGCCCTGATCCTGAATGGTAATTTGGGTCCTGATCCAGCAAAGCACTCATGCACATGTAGAACATGAGTTGTCCCCTTCACTTTGCTAGGAGTGCTTAAAGTTGCTCACAGTTTGAATAGTCCCAGTGCAGGGAATGAGACTATTTGTGGTTGAGGCCTGCCCTGAAATATTAACACCAGGGGCCTCATTCTTTGGAAGATAGGATTAGGGAGGTGAATGAATCATCAGGTTGAAACAGGACATTTGTGCTAGGTCAGTAGGCTAAAAAGACAATGTCTGAGCTAGCTCAGATGAGGGAGAATGCCTAGGGAACTCTTTACTATGAACTAGATAACAAGGGACAAAGTAAATCAGGAGTGTACAGTTGAAGTAAAGAGGAAGTCCAAACATAGATGACAGATGGACAGAGCATGTGATACTGGGATGATCAGTTCCTACCGATTAACCAATCTGATCATAAAGTATGTGATGCAATGTCTAGTAAATACAATGAGATGTGTATAAATGTATACAAAGAGAGAGTCTCTGTATAACTTTGGAGCTGTGATGCTCCCTGATCATCTCAGTGTAGCATTGCTACATGCCCAGGGTTGGGAACATAAGGCCTGCAGGCCAGATTCAACCCCTGACTTATTTGGGATCCATCCCATGGAGGAGTGCAGGGCTTCCCCTTGCAATGGGGAAAACTCACACTCCAGCCCCACGGCAACTCTTCAAGCGTTAGCACCTCCCCTCCACCCCCTGGAGATGGAACACGAGCACCAGCTTGCTCCACTGACGGGGGGAAGGCCAGCACAGGCTGGGTCTCAGTGGAGCCAGGTGAATGAATTGGGGAAGTTTTTTGTTTGGGGTTTTTTTGCTTCTCACTTGTGTGTGGCTCCCACTGATTTTTCTGTGGGTCATTGTATTGGCCCCTGGCCAAAAAAAGATTCATTGCCTCTGCTGTATGCCAAATTAGGATACCTGAGAGATGAAATCTGGAGTCAAACTGAGTTCTTGGGAGGCTGGATAAAGAGAGATCTTCAAGGGAATCCCAATACTATTTACATTTTTAAATGCTTGAATGCTTTGCTGGAGCCACACTTTGGTGAACAGCCACATTAACTACTCACTCCTAAAGTGTGTAAAATTATTCATCTGCATAAGTGTTTTCAGGATCAGGACCCAAATATACATAAATGCTCTGCTGGAATGAGGGTTCCTCCTACATGTTTTAAATGTGAACACTACAGTGTAGGAAACAGTGTTGGCTAAGTGGTGTTGGCATGGGCAAAGACTTTTGATCAGATTTATCAGACAGCTGTTAGTTTTGAAAACCAAAATGATAAGACTTAGCTAAAAATGAGTTGACTCCTCATTTGGGTAGTTTGTGCTAGTAAGTGTAGCAGTGTATATGATTAACCAACGAGCCTCAACTCATCAGTTAACATTCACAGTTACAGGCGCCTGGTAAATGTGGGATGCCAGCTTAAAAGTGGTTTCTGGTGTGCATTGGTTCCCAGGGAACTGACTGCCTCCCCATGTGTAACTGCAGAAATTTTCAGCATTACATGCATTTTAACACCCCTAGTTTATGCAGCTCTTAAAGCCATTCATGCTTTTTATACAGACAAGTATAACAAGAGACCTGTGATCTCCGCCAACTACCAAAGAGTTTCTTCCACTCTTCTTCACTTCTTCCACAACGCTGGCTAGCTTCTTGTTTGCTGTCCCAACACTTCTGGGATGTTTTGCATTATGACATGGTGGGTCATCGGGAATGTCATCAAACAGCAAGGTTCCATAATCTTTAACATCACACCCTGTGATTAGCCCAAATGAAAGGAAAAAGGTAAAGGTCAAAAGGAAGTACATTTTGTATTTAAAATTTCCCATTCAAAACAATTGAACGTTATTATACAGCAGGTAATATGGAATAAGTCATGTGTCATTTGTAAAGCTATTATATGCTTAGATGCGGGGGAGGATCTTGCAGCTTAATCTATGACTCTGCTTTTCTTCTTTAGATCCTTATTGAAGAGCTTCTAACCCAACTCAGCCATTTGCCTAGGTTATCATTCGGAGAGTTCTGAATCTGGAGCTTTTGCTGCTATTAATAGCTTGGCTTCCAGAGGAGAGCAAACTTTCACCCTTCTGAATAGCTAAGAGATGGTCAACAAGGGCGGGTGAGGAAGGATATAGCTGTTAGCTTAGTGAGAAAGGAACTCATGGGATTGGTGTTTTGTTCTGTGGTTGTACTATACCTACATCAGTGGAGTCCTAATCCTCCTAGGTGCTGCAATAATACCAATAATGATAATTAATAATGGGGGAATGGTTACAATGTTGTCCTAGATTTGAGAGTCCCTGGTTCAGTTCCCTACTCTGCTGCAGGCTGCCTGTATCTTTGATGTTACAAGTGACTTTGTTGGTTTGTTCCCCTGCTGAAAAAGAGGCTAACAACACTTCTCTACCTTAGTGTTTCTCAACCAGTGGTACGAATACCCTTGGGGCACTTGAGAGAAGTTTGGGGGGGTATGTTAACACAACTGAAATTTGGAAAAAAATGAATTTTTGTTTTAAGTTTTACAGCGCTTTATTATTTTTGTACTTTTTACACCCAAAAATTTCATCGCCCAGCTAAGATTAAGGTGTTTAAACAAATGTGTTGCAATGGTAGAAAAAAATTGTGCCTGAAAACTGTAGGTACTGGGGGAACTTATAATTTTTTTTAAAGGGGTACTTTATGAAAAAAAAAAAAGCTTGAGAAACACTGCTCTACCTCACAGGTGCTCTGAAAATAAATACATTACGGTAGAGCATTCAGATACTGTGGCACACAAGTGCCTGGTAGGGGGCAGCAGTGTACAAGTACAAGGCAATGCTCTGACAGACAGGGAGACAGTAGTTCATTCAACTCTAAATGAACATTGGGTTCTTGCTACTTCTGCAAAACTTCCGCAGAGTTCTAAGCTTCCCAAGCACTATAAAGACTGCAACGTAGGCAGCTGCCCACTACCTTAGAAACGTTTGGAGAATATTTTTCTGGAGGTTATGGAGGAGTGGGGGTAGGAAACATATTTTCAGCCTAATTCACACGCCTATGTAAGGCCATACATGGGCTGTGTCTAGACTGGCAAGTTTTTCCGCAAAAGCACTTGCTTTTGCGAAAAAACTTGCGAGCTGTCTACACTGGCTGCTTGAATTTCCGCAAGAACACTGACTTCATGTAAGAAATCAGTGCTTCTTGCAGAAATACTATGCTGCTCCCGTTTGGGCAAAAGTCCTTTTGCGCAAAAGGGCCAGTGTAGACAACTCAGATTTGTTTTGCGCAAAAAAGCCCTGATCACGAAAATGGTGATCGGGGCTTTTTTGCGCAAAAGCGCGTCTAGATTCGCACGGACACTTTTCCGCAAAAAGTGCTTTTGCGGAAAAGCGTCCATGCCAATCTAGATGCTCTTTTCCGCAAATGCTTTTAACGGAAAACTTTTCCGTTAAAAGCATTTGCGGAAAATCATGCCAGTCTAGATGTAGCCATCGTGTATAGTTAGGCCTCCTTTGGTACAGCTTCATAAAATATACAGTTACATGATAAGTGATTAAGGAGGACATACATACATAGTGGCTGCGTCTAGACTGGCACGATTTTGCAGAAATACTTTTAACGGAAAAGTTTTTCTGTTAAAAGTATTTCCGCAAAAGCGTGTCTAGATTGGCAAGTGCCTTTGCGCAAAAGATTTGCTTTTGCACAAAAGCATCCGTGACCAGTCTAGACGCAATTTTGCGCAAGAAAGCCCCAATCGCCATTTTAGCCATCGGGTCTTTTTTGCGCAAAACAGTTCTTCCCTGTCTACATTGGCCCTCTAGTGCAAGTATTCTTGCGCAAGAGGCCTTTTTCCCAAGTGGGAGCGTGAAAGTATTTGCGCAAGAAGCACTGATTTTGTACATTACAACGCCAGTGCTCTTGTACAAATTCAAGCGGCCAGTGTAGACAGCTGGCAAGCTTTTGCGCAAAAGCGGCTGCTAAGATAACATCACCAGAAATCTGAAATACCTACATGCTCTTGCTGGCCAAGGGAAGGGCAGGTTGAATTGGGGGTTTCTGGGTCAATGTGCATGCCACTTCAGGAATCCAATACATTGGTGAAAAAATTGTAAGGAGAAAACTTGTACAGATTTCTGTTGATTTTAAGCACTTTGAAGTTTTCTAAAAATGTTAAAAGATAGTGTTTTTGTTTTATTTAAATGTTTTAGGGATTTTATTTCATTGAAGATGCTGGAGCATTGCTTGGGTACTATTAGTGTGTTTAGCGTGAATGATGTTAGTTGTATTTAAATATGTTCTTTCCATTTGAAAAGTACCTTCGGCTATTAGTTTATCAATCAGGCCAGCTTCTTTCACCACTTCTGGCCCCTTTTCCACTCCTTCCCGTGCCTGTTAATAAGAAATACAAGTCAGGTAGATCATGTATCTGAGCAATTATGTTAGAAAGAAACCTGTTTTGGAGCAGAATTTACATTAAACAACAGATTGTGTGCAAATGCACTGCACTAAAATAACAAGTATATCACCTGTTCTGATATACCTGTTATATGTGTTCACTTTTTTTTATTGTATCCCTTTGGTATATATGGTCATGCCTATTTTCTTCCACAATTTGATCTGACGAAGTGGGTCTGGCCCACGAAAGCTCATCACTTAATAAACCATCTTGTTAGTCTTTAAAGTGCTAAAGTCCCGTTTTTTGTTTCAGCTAGACTAGACTAACATGGCTACATCTCTATTACCTGTTCTGATGTGAGTACAGGAGGCAAAAATGGAAAGAAATCTGGGTCTGTATCTTGCAAACTGATCTATGTTGAATTAGACTCTGCATGGGTCTACCCACATGGACCCAGTTGCAGGATCGGGGCTGCAGTTGAAGAGCATAGGAAAATGCTGTAATAGATCCCTGAGTGCACATAACTGCACCTCAAGTGAATGTAGAGCCTTGAAAAGTAATTTACAATCATCAAGTAGAACCTGTTTTTAAAGAAGAAAAAAATCACCTTCATGGATAGGTATTTTATTCTACTTTTTCAGATAATAGAACACCCGTCATTCTCTTTGTTAGAACAGTTCACTCAACTAACAAAAATGATCTCTCTTTCACATCCATTCCTTGGAATAGGAATTCTCAAGATGATCTCGGGTCATTTCAAACCACTGAAAGGGAAAATCATTGTCATCTTGTATATGTTCTGCTCTGCATGAAATTACTGAAAGTGTCTATTTAAGCATTTGTCTTCATACCACACTAAATTGGCCCTGCTACAATCAATGCAACGTAGCATTGATTTAGGAGGTCAGGTGAAGCCGGGATAAAACGACAAGAGAGCATGATCCCGTCAACATAATCCACCTGAACAAAAGGCAGAAATTATGTCAATGGGAGAGCATCTCTCACCAACATAGTGTGGTGTAGACACAGCTTAAGCATATGTAAGTTACCTCACATGGGGAAGCAGGGCTTTTTACAGCTCAGAGCAATGTAATATCTATTTAAGCAATAGCATAGACAAGGCTTTAGTTACTTGCAAGGAAAAGAACCGTTCTGGATATAGGGGATGTTAACAATGTTAGCAGAAAGAAACATTCACAAGGTTCACTAGAGTATTTTTTGTTCTTTGTAAAGGTAACTTGGTTTCTTCCATTGCCTATTACATTGAAAAGGAGGTGGTTATTTTCTTTATCATTTAAAGTAATTTAGGCAGCTCTGTGCATAAGGCTGGAATTGACCTCATTGTGCCATAGAGAGCAGCTGCTGTGTTGGGCCTAGTCCATCTGTCTGGCTCACGTGTCGCTCACACTGACGTGAATGGGACTTGAGTTGTTTGAAAGGTAAATTGGATACTTTTCCTATCTACAAGGAGAGGTTTGTCGGAGGTCGATGCTTGGAAAACTTGGCAGCTAGACTGGAGGGGGGGACACAGCACAGTTTCTCTCCTCATTCTTTTCAAATAGCTCAGCTTCACAGGGGAAAATTACATTTTTCTTCTAGCCAAGCTCCAGCACCGAGCTGTGGCTGGGCTGCTTTACAGTGACTTTTTAATTAAAAGTTGCAATGAGAACTGACTGATCCCAAAGTAGTGCTTTAAGCACAAGTTAGATTTTAAATCAACTCAGCTGTCTTTGAAGTGCACAGTGCAGCTGTAGAAGGGAGAAGAGACTGCTGGAGGTCTCAAAGGCATGAAACAGTCTGTTTTTCATGGTTCCTAGGTGCCTGGAGGCAGCAGTGTCCTCTCTGCAGCACTTTGTAGCTAACACCTCTCAGTTCTTTATTATAGGAATAAATTGGAAGTTTGACACTCCAGATTCAGGGCAACACTCCAGATTCAGGCAAGGCTCCTCTCATGTTTATGTGTGCCAATAAGAATTAATTGTGTGAGCAAGAAGTCTAAGAAGGATGGCTGTGTGTGTTAGTTAAAAACAACAACAAGCAGTCCTGTGGCACCTTAGGGTATGTCTATACTACAAAGTTAATTCGAACTAACAGCCGTTAGTTGGAATTAACTTTAATAGTGTCTACACATACAAACCGCTAGTTCGAATTTAAATTGAACTAGCGGAGTGCTTAATTCGAACTAGGTAAACCTCATTCTACGAGGAGTAACGCGTAATTCAAAATAGCTAATTCGAAATAAGTTCTGTGTAGACACTTATTTCGAATTAGGGGGCTTCCAGCCCTTCCCAGTTCCCCCACTATGGGCCAAACCAGGAAAACTCCTCTCCTTTCCCCCAGTCCCGAGGCCCTTAAAGGGGTAGACTCTGGCCAGACGGCACTTGCCAGAGCCAGGCCTGCCAGCAGTCTCTGCCCCTGACCCAGTGGCCCCAAGGTGAGGCAGACAGCCAGTCACAGCCAGCCATCCCCCGCCCAGTCCCCCAGCACCCAGGGGCCAGCCAGTAGACAGCGCACGCCCTCCTGGACTAGTGTGGAGGTCATGGACCTCATTGTGGTTTGGGGGGAGGCCCCCAACGTCCATGATCTCTGCACTAGGTGGAGGAACGCGGCATAGCGGCTACCATGGCCCGAAAGGGTCACAGGCGCACCCAGGAGCAGGTGCGCCTGAAAGTCAAAGAGCTGCGGCAGGCATACGCCAGAGCCACCAGGGTGGCACCACAGCAGCGGCTGCCACCTGCCCCTACTTCCCCGCTCTCGACCAACTCCTGGGGGGCGGGGCGGTCCACGCCAGCCTGGGAGGCAGTGAGCTAATTTGAAATAGTGCTGTAGTGTAGACATACCCTTAGAGACTAACGTGAGCATTTGTGGATTAAACCCACTTTATCAGATGAGTTGGAATGGAAATTACAGAATCCAGAGTATATTTAACAGCAATAGTAGTTACCTGCCAATTGCACGACCCGTCTTACGGATGCTATTTGAATCAGACCGGATGTGTCCCTTTCATAGCTTTTGATACATCAATGCAAATAGCAAAGGCTGGGGAAATTGATTTTGTAGTGTGTTCACTTTATTCAAGCCCAAGTTGATAGTGTTGAATTTGTAAATGAATTCTAGTTCAGCTGTCTCCCTCTGTAACTGGGTGATAAAATTCCTGTGCAGAAGAATTGCTACTTTTGAATCCATTATTCAGTGTCCAGGGAGGTTAAAATGTTTCCCAACAGGTTTATGTGTGTTATCATTCCTGATGTCTGATTTGTGTCCATTTATCCTCTGTCACAAAGACTAGTTAACGCACTACAAAAGGCAGTGAAGTGGGTTTTGTCCACAAAAGCTCGTAATATAATATATCTGTTAGTCTCTACAGTGCCACCGGACTGCTCATTGCTTGAGCAACACTTTCAGTTGTTTGCAGTGGAAAATGAGAATGGAGCTTGTCAATTAGGATATGAATTACTGGAAGACCAATGGATTCAAGGGACAAGTCCAGGTAATCTTCATAAAATATATTAATTTGGTAACACCTAGATCCCCAGCTAAGATTAGTTACTTATATTGTCCACATTTCTGCATTATTGGAGCATCTTACAATCTTTAATGTGCTTATCATCACAATCTGAGAAGCCAAGTAATTTTCTCCAAGGTCACACCATTAGCATGTGGTAGAACAG
This sequence comes from Pelodiscus sinensis, assembly GCF_049634645.1. NCBI lineage: Eukaryota > Metazoa > Chordata > Testudines > Trionychidae > Pelodiscus > Pelodiscus sinensis. The sequence goes on along the minus strand of NC_134713.1, from coordinate 93,619,960 downwards.
AGACGTAAATCCAGGATGCCCAAATCCCAGGTTAATTCTCTGATCACACTGGTACATATTGTGTAATACACAGTCTTGCTCTGAAGAGTTTACAGTGTAAACAGAACAAAGATTGTGAGAAAAGAAGTACTGTCATTTTGCAGATAAGGAATGGAGGCTCTCACAGGTTAAATAACTTGCCCAAGGTCAGGTAGGAAGTCTGTGGCAAAGCATGAATGGAACCCAGGTCTCCTGAGGTTGGGTCCAGTCCAGTGCCAGAAATACAAAACCAAGTCTTCATTGTTTATCCCTGTCTTATGTTCTTATTTTTCTTCTATAAACTGTGTCACAATTGAAAGAGATCCTTTAGCTAACACCAAAATGAGATTTTGAAACAAACACGTTTAAGATGAAATAGCTCAACACCAGCAAATTATGTTGTAAGAGAAACAGTCATGCGGAATCAGACCAGTGTTCCATCTACTCTGGTATCCTGTCTCCACCACTGATACCTAACTGGGCTAGAAGAGAATTTTTTCCCCTTTGAAAGTGGAAGAAATGCTAAAATAGGCACGTATGAAACAACTTGTCCATAGAGTAAGTTTCTTGTTCACCACATCAGTTAGTGGCATCACTTACTCTCTGATGCAAGAAGGTGTATATCGTTGACAAATGTTGAAACCTAACAGATTTTCAAAGGGGTGGAGCACTCCCAGACCCCATTGCACAGTATAACTGAAATATTCACATGTCAAACAGTGGGAATTTCATTTTCAATGTTGCTTAACAGATTCTGTCCCCTACAAACTTTAATTTCCTTGCTTGTACAGAAAGGGGCAGTTGTTTGTTTTTGAGATATGTCTGAAAAAGTGCCCAGCTCCACCATTGGAGCCAGATTTTTCAAAAGCACTTGGAACATTGAATGATGGGCTCTTTCCTAAATCTGGCCCTATATTATACACATTCTTTCTGGGACATGGGATCCCAGAAGCTTCATCTGCCTACACATCACAATATTGTGGGCTGATTAAGAGAGAGGGAGAAACCCGGCCAAAGCAGAATGTTATGTATTACATCTTTGTATCAATCTAGACATTCTAATTTTTGTGATATTTAGGATAAAATTTACTAGGAAATGGATTGAAGAAATGGAGTAACTTTCAAGAAGAATAAATATTTTTTGGTTTTGGTTTTTGTTTAAATAGTGTGTGTAGGTGGAGAATGGCTGTCTCCATAGGGAATTACAAGTCATGCCTCAGGTGCACTTTACAGTTTTGAAATGGAGAGTGTACAAAGAGATTGTGCTGGTAACAGGAGAAAACACATGCCAAGCTGGAGAGAGAGTCTGTTTCTTTTCCATTCTTTGTTTCTGAGAAAAAAGCTGAACTGGGCTATAACAAAAGTTAATGCTGCTGCTAGCTGAATAACAAGGGACTGAAGATGATGATGCCCTCCCAGCTTTGAAGAACCAGCCTTACAGCAGACGCTGGGTTTTTCCTAAGGAAAAGCTCAGCTTCAAGCAGTGTGGGGGTTGATGTAGTAAGTTTTTGTAGGGCTTTCTTTCCGATAGAGAATCTAATTTTTAGATGTGGTGAACACCTGCAACAGTCATTGATTTTTAACTGGAGGAGCAGGTGCTAGGCATCCCAGAAAATATGGTGACTAGGCTTATTGAGTAGTCCAGTCACTACTTGACTAGTTGCTTTCCCCCCGCCCCCTTGCTGCCTCTGTATCAGAGGCAGAAAGCAGAGGGAGAAGCAGGAGCTGGTGTTGTGGGGAGCTGGCTTAAAAGCCGGTTCCCCCCAGCACCATCTCCTGAGGGATCAGGGGAGGCAGGGGGGGAAATGACATGAGCCAGGACTAAGCAGTGCCAGCTCACACTAGGTCCCAGATGCTGCGCTTCTGCTTTTTCAATATACAGTAGTAAGAGCCTGGTGGCACCAGGCTCTTACTACATTGAAAAATCAGAGCCTCGAAAGCCAGAGCCCCCTTATCAACTAATCGAGTAGTTGATGAAAATTCCATTGACAAGTCAATTAGCTTTCTAACTTATTTAATATCCGTACTGAGGATGACAGTTTTGGGCTGTAGGAGGGGGCTCTGGCTTTCAAGAGAGGTTATAGCTCTGCGCAGGAGGGGCTTACATCAAGCAGCTCCCAGTCAGCAGGAGTGCTAAAGCAGGCTTCCTGCCTCTCCTGGCACCACAGACCAGGCTGCACCACAGAAGCAGCCAGCAGCCATTGGTTCCCAGCCAATGTGAGTGCAAAGCTAGTGCTCAGGGCAGGGGCAGTGTGCAGAGCCCTATAAATTCTGCCTCACCTCCACGGAGGAGCCCGGCCTGCTGTTGGCTGCTTCTGGGTGCGGCACAGTCTGTGATGCCAAGACAAGCAGGAAGCCTGCCTTAGCTTGCCCACGGATCATCCTGCAGCAGTGAGACTCAGTGCCTGACATTCCACGACCCCATACTGGATCACGACCCCTGGTCTGAAAACCACTGACATATATGGTGGTGGAAGGTATCATCTGGAAGCAAGTATAATCACATCTAATGGCACAGTGTATGCTGTGCCTGATGATTGAAACAAACATCATTGCATTTATTTCATTGTGTTCCAAAAGATGTAAATCCAGAAATCTCCACTCCAGGATGTAATTAAAATGAGAGGAACTCCCATATTGAACAAATAAAGAATGTGAATGGCTAAAAATTATAATGCAATTATGTCTAACGATCCTTTTCTCTCATATTTAGAAAGTCAGTATTCACCAAGAAATGAAGATTGCATTCATGACAAGTGTGTGGTATTAATAAATGGAGTTTTGCGGTCTACACTGGTGATAAAGGGAGGTGGGGAAAGAAAAAGTTATCCTGTGCTTCAGTTGTTAAAACCAAGTAGAATCAAACAACTTTTTTGCACTTAGAACAAAACCAAGGTAAATATTGCCTTTGGGACTGAATATGCCTTCTCATCCAGAGCTCTTAAAACTGTGCTAGAACTGTAGCTGGTTCTATATTACTTATCCCCTGCCCCCTCCCCTTTCTAGCAAAGAGAATGAGACTAATAGAATTAAGGAACAAAGGTCACAAACAGTAGCGGCTTCATAATTTCTGGTCCTCACCCCCTACCCAAAAGTGCTTTTATGAGCACATTTTAGAAAAGTTGGAGACACACTACCTGTCCTTTTGCAAAAGGAGCCCAGACGATTCCCACGGATATCTTCGGCTTGACACTCATTTTGTCACACATCTTCCTCTTTGGGATCTCACCAAAATGGAACAGGTCCCTCCCTTTGGAAGGCAGGTTCTCAAGCCTCACACTGGCTGAGGTCAGATTTTTCCCATATATAACAGAAGGGAAGTATTTACCATTGTGGGTGGGAGGTGGGGTGTTTTTTCTCCACCCACTGAAAAGAGTAATTGCACAAGAACAGCATCAGCAATTGCTGTTTTCCTGTCCTTGAATGTATGCAAGAGAATAACCCCATTAACTGTGTATTTTACATTTGGGTTAATGTAAAGTAATTACAAATTTGTTAATTCACAGCCTTTTGTATGAGTGCCAAGGTTCTAATTCTTTTGCAAGTATTAAGCAGCACACCCTGCTGTGATGTGCCTTTTAGGGCAATACATGTCTTGGGTCTATTGTGCAGTGGAAGGCCTTTTATCTTTTGGGATAATCTTTCCTGGTGTTGTTATAACTTCTTAATGTTCAATTCAGTGGTTTAAAAGAAACCTTGAAATCCAGTTTTTGTGATACTTTTGCAACAGCCTCCTACTATTAATAAATCCTTTTGTAGTGGATGGATGGATGAATAAGTCTCCATTATCCATGGTTTATAATCACCACCTCTGTGCTCCAGTGACTCATTTAAATAGCCTATTTAGGTTTCCTGAACCCTTTTTCCTGCCTCTTGTCACTCAGTGAAGATGATCTGTCCTACAATAGGAAGGCTCATGACCAGCTCTGTTGGGACAGACAAAACCAGAACATATTCACAGTTCACATCTCTGCAGTCCCAGGAAGATACTTCTGTGCATCAGTGCTAGAGAGGCACATCATTGCATACACAGAGTATAGCAAGGATGTGCCTACTATGGACTCTCCTCGTCTCTGGAAATATCTGTCTGAGTCAGTTCAGGATGTTTGGTGTGTAGTCCAAATACAATGTCAGTGGTGGGAGATAAAATTTAATCTTTTTGGGAGCTTAAAAGCCTTACGTGACTGTCAACAAAACTAGCAAATGTTAAAACACTGCTGAGACAGGCAAGCCAGGGCAACCAAATTGAGGGCTTCTGAGCATCTGTCCCAGGCTTTTAAGGGCCTAATTATTGTTTGATGCCTCCATTTTTGAGGACCCAAAGAGACAACTGGAAAGAGTCTGATTCTTATTTTTCTAAAGAGCATTGGTGCGCACTTTCTAAAAATCAGACCCAATCAAAACCTACCATATTAGGTACCCATAATCTCTAGCCATGTCTGACAGTTTTGGCAAGCAATTCCTATATTTTCTTGAGATAAGAGGAATTTGTGGCTACAAAGTTTTCTTGACAGAATCTTACTGTTTTTAAAAACAATGCCAGAACTACTACAAGGTCAAGGGATTAAAAAAAAACCTCCCAGAGAACCTCCATAAGGGAATGGATGCTGTCCAAAAATCACATGGAGCATATACTTTGTTCCATTTTTTCCAGCCAAAAAAGAGGTTATGTTTTCTGAGGGTCATTAACCTATCCGATGACAGGGGCATGAACTTTTGCAATCTGTCCCACGTCAAGGGAGGAGAGCCAGGAAATAAAGTCCAGTCTCTTGCAAGTCCTCCTGTGTGTCACCCAATTTTAGCACGATTGCAGTGGTTTATAGTCTCTGATTCAGTGAGCTGTTGGACTATGACTAAGGTGTCTACTAAAGATTGTCACAGAACAGTGGTTTTTAATCTCTGTGGCTAAGATTTTCAAAGGAGTCTGCACCTCCATTTGACATTTTTTTTAAGGCCCATAAATGAAAAAAAGTTGAAAAACACTGAATATTGAATCTTGAACCAGAAAGATGATTTTGTTTCCTAGTCACCTGACATTGTCATGGTTGCCAAGATTATTAGTCACCTGAATCGAGTATTTGCTGTTACAATAGAGCCAACCTTAAGTATGCCTCGTTTTGGGTCATCAGACGCACTCTTTGCAATAGTTAGCAATGGTAAAAAATAATTACTTTAATCTATGTTGCTTTTTTTTTCAGATTTCTTAAATATTCTCCTGTTTGCTACCTGCCGCCAAAACAGTGCTAGTAATAAGATGAGTTCAAGGGACCTTGACTGGGATAGCAAGGAGTGAAGGCATATTTTCATGCTTCTCTCAGGTTTCCATTTCTAGTCACAGGAGGAGGAATGATGAAGGGACTAAAAGTAGAGAGAAGCAGGAAAAAAACCCACAAAAATACAAGGCGAAACTTTCATTGAGGATATCTGGACTTACTATTCCTTTAAATCTGAAGCTGGGAGCCAGATGGGCGGGGCTGGGAAAGGTTCTAAACAGAAGTTTTGCAGATAAACAGAGCAAGTTTAGGAATAACATCATCTCCTTGTTTTAATCATAAAGCTGCCCATTCCGTGTGGAAAGAAAGTGGCTCCTCAGTGCCTTACCATTGTCACATGGCTTTTTTTCTGTATAAATTTTTGTTTGCGAGGGAAGGAAAGAACAAACATTTAAAGATGATGTAAGTTCAACTGAAAATTTGGCACAATGGTTTGTTTATCTAGCACTACTGGTATAACTGGTATCACACAACAGGAGAACTTTGCCAGAGCAACTGCAGGTTTCTTGCCCTGATGTCCTGGCATTCTAAGGGCACAAGCCGGCAAAGTACTCCACAGGAAAATACACATTTCATCTTTAGCAGACGATACCAAAAAAACGTGACTGTGGGAAGGAACGGAGGGGCATGGTTGGCCTTGGGAGTAACGTGTCCCTTCATAGGGGAGGGAGATGTTGGCTTGGAATAAAACAGGATGTATGTGTGTGTCATGTAACAGTGATGGTCGATACTTTTATAGAGTCATACTACAGTCACTGCTGTTGAGTGTTGAGCTCTTCTGAATATCTAGTGTATATTCATGGGTTTTTTTTATCCACTTATGTATTTCCAAAGAGTATGCAGACAAAAGGGCTTGGGCTTGCAACTGTAGTGCACATTCATGGATTTGAGCACCTGTTTTCTGGACCCTAACAATGGGAAGTTATTCCATTATGGATTATTTTTCCATATAAAGTAATTAAACCTTTGTTCTTCAGTGTCAGTGTCTTTTACTGTGCTGGAAGTTGCATCTGGTGTTTGCTGGGAAGGAAATCATATTAAATTTTTTTGTCTACATTGAACAAGTTCCTCCTTGCTTGTTTCTAGTCCATCCCACATTCCCTACCAATTCTTTCATGACATGGTTAAAGTTCTCATATTGCAGTCTCAATGCTGTATAGAAGAGAACTAGAAAAGAGAGCTTTTGAACTTTCAATAGAATCTAAATGGTCTTTTTGAGATGTTTGTTTAGTTACGAGGAAACCCTATGCTGACTATTGTGTACTTACTGCTATTTTTGAGAATTGTATCTGTTTTTCAGATCTGATATTAGAAATACTAGTGAATGTATAGGATATTTATTTTTATTTTTTGTTATCGAAAAAATCTCTCAGACTTGGAGTACATATGTTACTTTGTCTCTAATGCTGGACTTGCAAACTTCTGGTTAATTTTGAGCCTATTAAAACATTGTGGATTCAAAGTTACAAACAGAACTCAAAGCTTTAGAGGCTTATTGGTTTTATTATTATTTATTTATTTATTTTTATCATTAATTTATTTATATTACTGTTACACCTAATAGCCACAATCATGAACTAAAACACCTTTGTGCTAAGTACTGTACAAATACTGAATAAATAGACAGATAATATCTGCCTCCCTAGATAATTTACAATCCAAGAATAAAAGAAACAAAAGATGGATGTAAACAGATAGGAGGAGAGTAAAAAGAAACAATGAGACAGTATTGTCGGCAAGATAGGCACTGGTCTTGGCACAGCTGCATTCTAACTGTTGTCAGGATTTTCGTAGGCATCACACCAGAGTTGTAAGGAGAATTTGAAGGTGGATAAATTCAGGAGCTTTGAGGGTGATTACTGGCACCTCCTTCCACACACAATGAGGCAAAGGTATCTCATAATATAACGAACTATCCTATTACTAAGGGAAACCGATTCCCCTATTTTACTATGAGCATCTCTTTAAGATGGTGGTCCTTGCCTGTAAACAGGGAAAAGAAATCACCATAATCGAGAAAATCACAAGCCACTTCATTAGCAGGGTCCATTTTATTATAAAGTATTTTCTGAGAAGATGCTGAAAAGGCCATTTATGGTATAACAATTCCAGTAAAACATATATTAACTGGACAGGTTTGATAACATGCACTTTTTTTGTTGTATTTCTTTAGTTTTTTCTACTTTTCAATAAATTCTCATTCAGCATTTGTTTCCCAAGCTCCTGACCAAACAAATGTGTAGCATATACAGGCAGTCCCCGACTTACGCGGATCCGACTTATGTCGGATCCGCACTTACGAACAGGGCTTTCTCGCTATGGAGCTCACAGGCAGCGGTCAGCCACCTCGAGCTCCGGGGCGAGAAAAGCTGCTCCCGGTGCCCCTGGTCTGCTGGGGACCGTCTCCAGCAGACCAGGGACACTGCGAGCGAACCCTCAGAAGCCTCAGAAGCACGGGGACCCCGCCGCGGCTGCGGGTTTGCTCCCGGTGCCCCTGGTCTGCTGGGGACCATCTCCAGCAAACCAGGGGCACCGGGAGCAAAGCAGTCTGGCGCCAGAGCAAAGCCTCAGAGGCCAGCCGCCCCCCCCCCCCCCCACCGCTGCCGCTTTGCTCCCTGTGTCCCTGGTCTTCTGGGGGGGGGGGTGCAGCTAGTGTGCCTCCCCCCCCCCCAGCAGACCAGGCTTTTGTTGTGGACCCTGGGGCAGAGCAGCTGGGGCGCTGCCGGTTGGTCCCGCAGCGCCGCTCTGGGCACTACTGGACCAACCCGGCAGCACCCCAACTGCTCTGCCCCAGGCGTCCTGATTCAGCCGCTGCTGGTCAGTTTCAGCAGCGGCTGAATCAGGACTCCTGGGGCAGAGCAGTTGGGGTGCTACTGGGTTGGTCCAGTAGCGCCAAGGAGCGGTGCTACTGGAGCAACCCAGCAGCACCCCAGCTGCTCTGCCCCAGACGTCCCCAAGTCCACCGTTGCTGAAACTGACCAGCGCTGACTACAGGAAGCCCGAGGCACAGTTGCTCTTCCCCAAGCTTCCTGGAATCAGCTGCTGATCAGTTTCAGCAGCAGCTGACTTGGGGTTCTTAAGTTGAATCTGTATGTAAGTCAGAACTGGCGGTCAGTTTCAGCAGCGGCTGAATCTGGACGCCAGTTCCGACTTACATACAGATTCAACTTAAGAACAAACCTACAGTCCCTATCTTGTACGTAACCCGGGGACTGCCTGTATTCAACCTACAGGGAACTGCCTCTATTTAATTTTCATTTCCATAACTTCCTGTGAGATGCACTGTCTTGTGAACCTTGGCAATAGTGCATCCTCAATGATCAGTCAGTCCTTTCAATGGCTCATTCAAATTGTTCTGTTTCTTCTACAGATTGTGTCATTGCTTTTGTCTTCAAAATGTGCACTATGACTTTCCTTTTTAATTTTTTTTCTTTCGGTGTGTGAAATCATTGCCAACAAAAGATCAATAATGCTGGAAAGTGCACATAGAGCTGGAATAGTAGTAGGGCAAGCCTCTCCACAGGATCCTATCGATACATCCTCATCTAGGTGCTATCTACACTAGGAAATTTTAACTGTATTTAATATGTCCAAGCTCTTTTTAGTTACTGTACCTGGTAACCTTTTCTTCTTTACATGTTAAAATGCTACTACTGTACTTCAAAGTAGTCTAGCATAGATGGGGGCCTAGAATTTATAGAGCTATTCAAACTCCATGCTCATTCAAGGTGTGTTCCAAATCTCATTGAAGCCAATGCATGTCTTTCCACTGATTTCAGTGGGCTTTGGTTAGGGCCTCAATCTTTAGTAAGTTTGAGACTCCCAAAACATGCACCATTTGTGAGAATTTCTGTGTAGCTACCTGTCCACCAAACAGCCAGAATCTGAAGCAGAGACCACAACATAGACACCCTGTCTAAAATTTTGTAGTTGTCTTGTAAATAAATCAGCACATGTATGTATATTTTTAAGGTTAGGGAAATGAGTATGGGGTGTTTAGTTAACTTGACAGCTTGTCACAGGAGAGGAAAGAAAAAGAATGTAGGACAGTTGCTTGTATGAATTAAAAATTGAGGCTACATTTTGATTTATAGGCATCAAGTTTACAACTGCTTAAAATGTCAAGGAAGCTATTATGTTGGGAAAAGACAGGTCTTGTGAAATGGATGCAACTCTGTAATAACCCAATTTCTGTGCTGTATTGCCAAGAGGCAATGGTTCTTCCCTTAAGGGATTCGGAGGCAATAAGCACAACAATTGGGTGAAGGCTTAAAGATTTTACTAAGCAAATATTAGGGTAAAATACAATGCTTAATATTAGAGTAAAATATAATGAAGCAAATCTTAGAATAAAATACAATACTTATTAAGCCTAAGCAAACCTCAAAATAAAATGCAATGCTTACTAAAACCATACAATGCTTATTAAGCCTAAGCAAACCTGAGAATAAAATGCAATGCTTATTAAGAAAGTACTTATTAACAGGGCTTGACGAACGGCGGCGAAAACCGCTCGCCAGCCCCAGACTGCGCATGAGCACTCCGCAAATGAATGGGGCGAGTGGCTGACATCTCGCCCCGGGCAAGTATATTGTATTATTTGTCGAGCCCTCCTTATTAAGCCTAAGCAGATCTCAGAATAAAATGCAATGCCTACATCCCTTCTGCTGCCGGGAACCCCCTGAAGAAGGACAGTGGACGGACCCCAGTGGCGAATGTGTAGCACCTTCTGAAGCTTTGGTCTACGCCGAGGTTCCGATGTTAGGAATATCCCCAGCACTTATATACTGTTGGATCTCCATTAATCACCCCTAACAGGATCGTTGATACTTTGCATATTTTCCCAGGATAAATAATTAGCATCATCAGGTGGGAAACATTCAGCAAAGATAGCTATGTGATCTTCCCAAGCCCTCCTGCACTCCCATATTAGGTGCATGGCCTTGGGACCTATCCCAGAACTTGTTGAAAGTCAACAATGCATTCCTACACTGCACCATCTTGAGCAAACAGCTAACTCTTTGGCTACATCTAGACGACATCCCTTTTTCGTAAAAGGGATGTAAATTAGACGTTTCGCAATTGCTAATGAAGATCCCTTATCCCTTATTTCATAGAGGGATAAGGGATCTTTCAGAAAAGGCTTTATTTTTCACAAGATCAGCGTCTAGACTGGCGCTTTTTTCCGACAAAGCTCCGTGCGTAAAAAAAGCGGCAGCCATTTTTATGCTAATGAAGCGGGGAGATTTAAATCCCCGCTTCATTAGCAATTTCGATACGTCTAATCTACATCCCTTTTACAAAAAAGGGATGTAGTCTAGCCGTAGCCTTTGAGAATAACAAAAGAATAATAAGAAGCACAAATGGCTGCCTGGAGCATCCAGGCCTGTAAGAAAATGCAGGCACAAAAGGAACGATTGTGGTACACCACCTAATTTGCTCGACCTCACAATTGTCTTCCACATTTCCACTACATATGCTTCGTTGGCAAACTGTATTTCACTTGAGCAAGTGACAAGTTGACAGGCTTGTTTTTAAAAAACATTTTCAATTCACCTAATAAATTATAAACGGGATCTAGCAAGTGCATATTTCCTCTGATGTGACACAAATCCCAAAGAGATTTTCACTGGTGCTGTTAGTTTACATAAAAGGGATCACTGGCATTGGCTGTCTCTCTGTCTGCATTTATACAATCTGAAGGACAGCAATGTGGCAGCATAACAAAATATAGTGATTACATATCATAGGTTTGTAGAGGGGGATATTTATTAAAATAGAAACAAATAGAGGAAGGATGGTCCTGTGGTTAAGACTCCACTCCAGGACTTGGGAGACCAGGTTCAGTGCATGTGGGTAACCTTGGACAAGCCACTTAGTATCGATTTGTGCCTTAGTTAATCATCTGCAAATGTGGAATTGACAGCTCTGCTCTATATCATAGAGCTGCTGTGAGGTATGACAGGAATAGAAGCCATCCCAATGCTTTAGAAGGAAAAATCCTAAACCAACCTGTTAATGGGGATGGAGAGAATTGTTCTCCTTGGCCTCTGAGAATAGGACAAGAATCAATGGCCTTAACCTGCAGCAAGGGAGGCTGGACATTAGGAAGAACTGAAATACATTGCATAGGGAGGTTGTGGAATCTCCATCACTGGAGATATGCAAGAACAGGTTGGACAGACATCTGTCAAGGATGATCAGATGGTGCTTGGTCCTGCCATGAGGGCAGGGGACTGGATTTGATCCCTCGAGGTCCCTTCCAGTTCTAGTATTCTGTGAGTCTATAATTCTTTCTGATTAATGCAGTATGGTTCATTACTGTACCAGTTTTGCTACCAGTACTGTCCCAGTTTTGCAATGTTATTCCCTTTCACACATCATGGATGCAGGCTATGTGCTACAATGAAAAAGAGGACATTAAGTTGGCAACTACTGTTTCACTGCAGTGTTCTTCCTCCTGGGCACTAAGATTATCATCTCTCCTTATCAGCATTTGTACCCTTCTACATTGCTGCCCTGACGTCTTCACTTCTGGTGCCTTCAACCCTGTCAGGAGATAGGGACTCTTCTTCAGAATAAGGAGCAGCAGGAACTCCATTCAGACAACCTGTGCCCTTTGCTCTTTGGCTGGCATCATTTTGTGAGAGAACATATTGTGCAACAGCATGCCATATTATAGACGGTACTAATAGGGTGTGTAGGCTTTCTAAGGCCCAGCACTAGAGCCCAAATTCCTGGAATAATTCCATTATTTGACCAGCCCTTCAGTGTGATACAACCAGCAGGTAGTTGTTTTACCCTTGTGAACCTAAGCTCAACTAAGCCCTTATCTATTTTATACTGGTACCAGGATAACTGAATCCATAGTGGAGTTTTGTTCTGGTATAACTATTTCTGTTTTTAAAAAATTAAAATTGTGGGCAATCCAAGCTGACTGATATCTGCTTTTGGACAAGATACAGCTGAAGAATATAGCCAGCCAGTTTTTCTTCAGCAGTATGTCAAATAGTAACAGTAGCTCTTGCTACCTCATCTTCTATTTAATTTTTATAATAAAGAAGCAACTGTGATGGGGTGGCAGATGCACTTCCCACAAGAGGTAAGGGTGCTCAGTCTTTAGCTCCTGCTCCATCTAACGTGGTAAAGTTGGGCATAGGAAACACCTATGATTATTTTTCCTATCCTTTTTTATTCTGTGCCATTTCCAGATTCGATATTTTTTAGGATTAGATTTGTCTGTCTCTGGCAGCTCTTAGGTTGGTTAAGGCTAGCAGGTGACATACATGTGGCTACATCTACACTGGCAGCTTCTTGCACTAGAACTCTTTTGTGGAAGAATACTTGTGCAAAAACTCTTCCAGAAGAGAGCTTCTACACTGGCATGTGCTTTTGCGCAAGAGATATGCTTTTGTGCAAGAGCATCCATGCCAGTGTAGATGCTCTCTTGCACAAGAAAGCTCTGATGGCCATTTTAACCATAGGGCTTTCTTGCGCAAGAAATTCATTTTGCCTGTCTATACTGGCCTCTTGCGCAAGAACAGTTGCACAAAAGGGCTTATTCCTGAGCGGGAGCATCAGAGTTCTGGCACAAGAAGCCTTGATTTCATACATTAGAACATCAGTTTACTTGCGCAAGAACACGTGGCAGGTGTAGACAGGCAGCAAGTTTTTGCGCAAGATCGCGCCAGTGTAGGCACAGCCACAGAGTAATCTAAATGTGTAATAGCGATGAAGTCACTTGCCTGGGTACTCTTGCTCTTCAAGTTGTCTCTGTAGTGAGTCTGAATACTGCTGACAAAATAAACAGGATCCTGCTGGTTACAAGCAGAATTTCTCTTTTGCGCAAGCAGTTTGGGTCTGTGACAAGGATTTTTTTTAAGCATCTAGTTTTCTCATGCCCTTCGTATTTAACCCAAAATACCCAAAGCTAGAGAATAGCAGTGCAGATTCTCAGGGCTTCTTTGTGCCTTAAAGACACAGCTGTGTGTTTAGGGGTTGAATTGCCCCCCAGAATTTTCTGGGCAGCATGGTGCACTGTTTGTTCCTTTGCCCACCTACCAGCCAGGGAATAAAAGCCTCAGGGAGATCATGCTTAGAGTTGGGGTGTGAATCCCCCACCCCCAAACAGCTGCCCAGGACATCTAAGAAAGCAGGGAAAGGAGTAACTGAGACTCAACAAGTAGTTACTGCTCCCTAGTGCTCTGGCACAGCTCTTACCCAGATTAGCATTGTAATGGCGTGCTATACTGCATTATACTCTTCAGCCACCACATAGGGATGTGTGAAACATATTTTATTTAAACTAACTTCAGCCATGCTGGGAGAATATGAAAAGAAAGTGAATACACCTGGTATGTGTGTGTCACTAAGGAATCTCTTTGATTAATCCCTATCTGGTACCAAAACATGACTTGCTAATGGCAGCCCTATAATCTACCATGTATGAGGTGTATCTGACAGTGGAACTCCAAAGGCACCTCTAACTTATGCCAGCTAGCTGTTTCCCAACTGACCAAACACCAGTTGATCTTATCTGGAGTGTTTGTTTCTCTGTCTTCCCCATGCTAGCTCCATGTCAGGCCAAATGGGTAGTTTTCTCCCTTTTTCACTTTTTTGCCACCTGAGCTGCCCAAAGGGAATGGAAAAGAGGAAAGTGTGTGCTGTTTATTGTCGCTTCTTGACCTGTTTGAAATATTCTCGGCCCTCAGGTTGAATACTATTGCCATAGAGCCTCCAAATAAGATCAAGCTGATTAGGGTTTTGTGGGGCTTGGGCCAGAGCAAGTGGGAACCCCTCCCCACTCCTTCTGCCTGCCTTTCCCTCTTTCCCCTGGCTCTCCAGTCATGGAGCAAGGATCAGGGCATGGGAGCTTTTCCTGCGCCTCGGCATGAGCACCAGAGGACAGGCGCATAGTGGGTGGGGGTGAGAGCATGCCCAACCCTCCCTCCCCCCCCAAAAAAAAATGTGGTCAGGGCATCTGGACTTGGGCCCCATTGGCCCAGTAGCTAATCTGCAGCTGCACAGTAATGGGTGCTGTACATCAAGGAGCAAGAGTCAGCTCCTGCTCCTAAAACCCTCTAGTCTAAATAGACAGGACAAAGAATGGAAGAATGTTTTCAGGTTGAAGCCTAACAAAAATATGAAACTCTGACTCATTGGACTAAGTCTGATACTGAACCAAGGAAGCCATCCAGCCAAATATCTGACAGCAAGAATAATAACCTATTGTGTCTTTGGAGGTAACAAAGGTGGTGTGTAGAATAGAAAAGGCAAACTAGAATCATAGATTCAACTAAACATCGAAGTATTTTTATTCTTTTGAAAACTAACAGATGGCCTAGTTCTCTTGGTTCCTGAGCTTACTGCCTGACTGCATATGCATGCAAACTTCAGGGAAGTATAAGATCTGAGGTTTTAAATTACACCATGCATTATTTGAAAGTGTGTGCATGTGTAATCTAATTACTGTAGTCTTGTAAATATAGGGCTTATTGCTGCAGCTATGTACTTTGAATAAATAGTCTCATTGACTTCATTGAGGAATTGAGCATTGATGTGTGAAGTTAAGCATGTGTGTGCAACTCAGCAAAATTGAAGCCATGGTACTTAACTAGTCAGTTAAAGTAAGTTTTAATCTACAGATATTAGGCAAATAGAGTTTTCCTTTTATCTCATTTCTCTCATACAAATGGGTAAAAGGGCAGTGACTGCAAAACTTTTCCTCTCATCATACAAGACAGCTGCACTCTTACTACAGATTTCTCCACTGTTTGCAAATTGTGGTCTCATGTCACTTGTCAGCAAAATAGGTGTTCATTAACAAAGATTGATCTGTGTTTTTCAGTCAGCAATTATTGAAGGATGATCCCCTCCTCCCTACTGACTGTCCCTAGAAAATATGAGTTCCGTTCTCTGGTTCTAATGCAGAAAAAAAAGTGAGGTTCATACAATTGTGATTGCCAAGCTATCACTTCCAACTGAGTAGCTGATTTTGGTGACACCCAGTGAAGAAAGCCAAGTTTGGGAGAAGGGCCTAGCGACTGAAGTGAAAGAGAATTATATGTTCTGGCTTTGGAGTGCTGAGAAAGCTCAGTTGTGAGAATGAAAATTTACACATAGCTTTGCCTTTTCCCTCAAGCTCTCAAATTAAACAAATTACCGTTCAGCTGTGACTGCTTCCAACTCTGCCAAACATGATCATTAAACATGATTTATTTTGACCTTGTCCCTGCTAATTTCCCCCATTTATTTGTTGCACCTACCTGTTGTCTCTCTAGCTCAGGGGTGGGCAATAATTTTCATATGGGGGTCCATTAATGAATTTTTCTATATGGTCATGGGCTGGCTCTCCTCCCCCCAAGAAGGGGGAGGGCCTGGGATGAAGAGGTGGGGCTGAGGACTAACCTGCTCCCAGAGTTGCCTGGAACTGGAGGCTTTGAATTAAAAAACATAGCAAAGGGCTCCCAGCTCCACCACTACCACATTGCCTGGCAGCCACCCAGAGTTGCTGCAGCAATTTAAAAGGCTCGCTGCTCCAGCCCCTGCCAGGGTAGCACCGTGACGAGGAGCCATGAGCCATTTAAATAGGATTCTGCTACCTGGGCCACGGCCTGGAAATTCAGTAGCATGGGCAACAGGATATAAATAGAAAACAGCCAGATGCAATCTGTAGGCTGCATCCAGCCACCGGGCGGTATCTTGCCCAGCCCTGCTTGAGTATATATTAAGATTGTAAGATCATTGGCGTGGGGACTATTTTTTCTATTGTATGTACATACAGCACCTGACACATTGGGGCCTTGATCTCAATCTTTGGGGCATCTGGGTTGTACCACAATATAGATAACTGAATAATTCCAGTCCAATAAGCTCATCCATTTCTGA
Source organism: Pelodiscus sinensis (assembly GCF_049634645.1). Lineage (NCBI taxonomy): Eukaryota > Metazoa > Chordata > Testudines > Trionychidae > Pelodiscus > Pelodiscus sinensis. Next base: position 93,603,782 of record NC_134713.1, on the reverse strand, counting down.
GTAACTACAACTTCATCAACAATATGCTTAGAAAACAGAGGTCCATCTCACCCAGTGGCCATGATCATCCTATACAGCTTCACTCCAAATGTCTAAGAGTACCACAGGATTATTACTGATATGATGCCACCAGGTTAATTGCAGGTGCCAGCATTATCACCACCACCGGTCCATGACCAAGCAGTAATCCCTCCTGACTTCAAGTCTGAAATTCAGAATATGATGTGCAGGGACTTTCTCACACTGTCTCAAAATAGCACCCTCTAACTGCCACATTCACCACTCTCATGTAATTGTGATATTTCATACAAAGCATGCCATGTAAGATATCCTATGAAAAGTCACGATCTGCTGAAACCTATTGTTATGTCCAAATAGATGTAGGATTAAAATGGAGCAAGTTATGAGATTTTGTTTTATATTTGTTACTGAAAGATGTGGTAAGTTTGTTAGTGACATACAGAGGACCTAGGATGGTACTCTGCAACCATTAATCAACAGCAGAGTTGTAATCCATGGGTTTGCAATTTAGTGACAGTTGTCCAAGACTGCGCAATGAGAGTTTACTCCATCATTGTGGCTTAGCAAAATTCACTAGGATATATCAAGGGCAAGTGTCTCCCAGGCAATGTTTCAGCTAAACTGAGCGTTTGGGCAATCACCAAGGAGAGACTGAAATGCCACCCAACTGATTAGCAGAGCAACTACAGCCAGCCACATGTGTCTCTGTTGGTGATGCACATCCACACATGCCCTTGGTATACCGTATATTCCGGCGTACAAGACGACCTCTGATGTTAAAAAACATCCCCCAAAAATCGGGGGTCGTCTTGTACGCCGGATGCCCCGCCGCCGGAGCCCCTCCGCGGCTTTGAAAGCCTCGGGGGAAGCCGGCGGCGGGGCATCCCAGGCGCTCATGGGCTGCGCCCCCGCCGGAGCCCCTCCGCGGCTTTCAAAGCCTCGGGGGAAACCGGCGGGGGGGGCATCCCAGGCGCGCATGGGCTGCCCCCCCGCCGGAGCCCCTCCGCGGCTTTGAAAGCCTCGGGGGAAGCCGGCGGCGGGGCATCCCAGGCGCCTGGGATGCCCCGCCGCCGGCTTCCCCCGAGGCTTTCAAAGCCGCGGAGGGGCTCCGGCGGGGGGGCAGCCCATGCGCGCCTGGGATGCCCCGCCGCCGGCTTCCCCCGAGGCTTTCAAAGCCGCGGAGGGGCTCCGGCGGGGGGGCAGCCCATGCGCGCCTGGGATGCCCCGCCGCCGGCTTCCCCCGAGGCTTTCAAAGCCGCGGAGGGGCTCCGGCGGGGGCGCAGCCCATGCGCGCCTGGGATGCCCCCCGCCGGCTTCCCCCGAGGCTTTCAAAGCCGCGGAGGGGCTCCGGCGGGGGGGGGGGGGCAGCCCAGGCGCTCCTGGCGGCTTTGCTCCCGGTGCCTCTGGTCTGCTGGGGACCATCTCCAGCAGACCAGGGACACCGGGAGCAAAGGAGGCGGAGGGGCGCTGGGGTATAAGATGAAACCCTATCTTTTAATTAAAAAGATAGGGGGTCGTCTTATACACCCAGTCGCCCTATACGCCGGAAAATACGGTATATGTAATATATTTTAATCCACACCTGGATGGAAAAAAAATAGAAGGAACATTGGTTCCAGGTATAAAATAAGGAACAGTTGCAGCATGTCTTGGCCTTTCTCCTCTCTCATGGTGCAGGAAGCAACTGGAATGCTGAGCAGATGAAGGTCATTTGAGGAGATTGTTCCAGGCATAAAGGGAAACCTATGTGTTAAGAACTGTATCATCCAGTGAGGTGAGAATTGCTAATCTAAATACTGTCTAATGTAATAAGGTTTACGATTTAGATTATTCTTTTTCCCTTTTATTTTCTTTGGTAACTTTCTCTGATTTTTGTAATGCCACCATTTAATCTATTTTATATATATCCCTGCTTCTGTAACCTCCAGTCCAGCTTATCTGATGAAGTGGGTTTTACCCACAAAAGTTTATATCCTAATAAATCGATTAGTCTCTCAAGTACCACAGTACTCCTTGGGGTTCTTTTTTTCTCACACAGCTATCACTGAGACAATCCTCCAAAAGATGGCTAGCTGGCTGTGCTATTTGATGGCAATCAGATGCCTAGATAAAGTCATCCACTACTTCTATGGTTTGTACAAGTAGCACCGACATCTTGCATCAACTTCTTCAACAACACTTTGAATTTTTGTTCTTTTTCCCAAGGAACCATTAGCGCATGGGCAGCTGTCTCATGCTGGAAGCTCTTTATTGCATCTTTGAGATTGCTTGCATCCTGTTGTCCACATAGCCAATATTGTCCACATAGCTCAGGTTAGTAAATTAAGATGAACTAACAGTTATGCCAACATTTGAGGAGATAGATTCCAGTTGCCAGTCTGTTGTGTAATAGAACAACATTGGGACCCATGTTAAACCTATGGGTCCTCTAATGGACTTATGCCCCTGGGACATTATGTAGGTCTTGAATTAGCTTGGGAAGATTAGCTAATTCCTAAGTGTTCCAAAATTGTTTGTCAGTAAGCACTCTGCAGTAGTAGCTGTTCTCAAACCCCAGCCTGCTGGGGGAAGGGAGCCGATGTTTTTTCTATGTCCTCCATTTTTATTTTCTCTTTAAGATGGCTGACACTTTCCTGGTCTCCATCTCCTGTCAGAAAAGAGCAGGAAAACGAGGAGGTGGGAGAGAAAAAAGGGAGGAAAAATGGGTCACATGACTCTAATCTACCCAGTAACTAGAGTGTTCATAAGGGGTGTTCATCCTCCCCCGAAGGCTCTCTACATGTATGTCATTGGCACAACCCAGCAGTGCTGGAGTGACAGCCTATCTGTAGGCCCCTTCAGGCAGCTGGGGCAGGCTGTTTGACTTAACAGACCAACTGAGGCAGGAGCCTGGTTGCTGCTACCACGGAGACTGGTAGTCTCTCACCAGAGAAAGTGCACTGGAATATAATAGAACAAGTAGTGTGGTGCCTCAGAATTTGCAATAACCCAGAGATCTTGCACAATGTATCTTCAGACGCTGTTGCGTTTAGAGTTTTGCTCACTTTTATGCTGTGATGACTCTACAGCAACCAGGCTTGGCCCTATCATTCCTCTTTATGCTAAGAAACTCGAGAAATATATTTCAAAAGAGGGGTTTTTTCTATCTCCGGGAAGTTATGACAACTGGGACACATAATCAAAGTACACACCCAACCATAATTATAATGCTTCTGTGAGACATTATTATGAAATAAGTTCCAAGTGAACTGGATTTTGTCTCATTCATAATTGTTGGACTGATGTAGGTCAGGGCATTTATAGTAAATAAATCTAGGTGTTTCCTCTGTTTCAGAATACATGACTCAAGTAGCATGTATTACAGCTGCAAAACCACCTACCTAATCTTATATAAATTCTCTTAAGAAATTATGAGGATTCATTATTTGAATGTGAGTGGAGAACATTACCCAAAGTCATCTCCTAGGTGGCTCTGAGACATTGAGCTTTTTAAAGCTTCACCTGCCCAGAGTTTTAGTTATGACAGTCCTTGATATGAAAGTACTGCACACGTCTTTTGCTTTGGTTTTAGCACAGCAACATAACAAAAAGAGCTGTGGTGCTGCTGGAGTAAGGGAAAGGGCTTTCATTTAAGGTATTAAGAACTCCTGCATGGTCAGCAGACCACAACCACAAGCATAGCAGGTGTGAGGCTTGTCTAGCCACTATTAACTCCCAAATAAATCTGAATGAGGAAATTTGGACAAATTGTATTTTACTAAGGTTAAGCTTGTGGTATGACTATATAACGCAAATACATTTTACCCTAACATTTTGCTTTTTTCCCAAAGGCTTCTGATAATCAGACCTTAATTTATTTCAGCTGGTTTGTTGTTTAAGCAATAAGGATTGATTATGCAGACCCATTATTCACAGCCCCATTATTTTTCAGATAAAAACAAACTTGCGTAAGAAGCTCTTTGGTTTTTTTCTGGACTACTCCACTCTGGCACTGCAGTAAGGTCTAGGATTTCTAGTACTTTACTATGGCATAAAAAAGTTAAAAAATGGTAAAAGAACAACAGAAGAAAGATCTTTGCAAGGGAAAATGGGCAGCCCATCATAAAGAAAAGTCAGATCCATGTAGGTGTTTTATCACTTTCTTTCTAGTAACTGGAGGCTAAAAAGAGGCAAAATATATTGAGTGTTGATAGTAGGGTTGCCAATCTCCACGATTGTCCTAGAATTAAAGGTTAATCTGTAATTAAAGATTATGCTATGTGATGAAACGTCCAGGAACATGTCCAACCCAAAATAGCAACCATAGCTACTACTAGTGAAGTCCAGTCAGGGATGGCTATGTTGGAATCTCCTGGGAATGGCTCCAAAAGAGCCATTCAAGCAGTGAGGACCACTTCTAGAGGCATGCAGGGCCCAGGGCAATCCATTGTTTCAGGCCCTGCCCCTGCTTCTGTTCTACCCCTATTCCACCCCTTCCCTCAAGCCCTGCTCCTGCTTTGCCTTACCCCTTCCTGTCCACATTGCACCCCTTGCCCAAAGCCCCCTCAATCAAGTGATGTGAGCTGGGGGATTCCCAGGAGACCTGGTGTGGGGAAGCAGCAGCAGCAGCCTTCCCGCACTCATCACAGCAGCGGGAGCCAGAGTGACCCAGGAGCCTGCTCTGCTCTGCTGCCCATCTCCCAGCCCACTGTACTCCACTTCATCACAGCAACGGTAAGCGTAGTACCCTAGGGATGGATGGCAGAGTAGAGCAAGCTGCCAGGTCACTCTGTTTCCCACCAACATGATGAGTGTGGTGGGGCCCTTGTCAGGCCCCATGGGACGGTTGAGGTAGCCACCACAGGGGCCCCCAAAGTGTGAGGTCTGGGGCAGCCACCCTAAACCTATCTATGGACTGGACTGCTTTGCAAGCAGTGTTAAATTAAACCCAGAACTCCCTGATTTTAGAACTGGTTTACATGAACACTTCGGTCTTAGTAAACTGGGGTGTGAGACTACCCCAAACTAGCCTGCCTGCTGAACTGTTAAAGTACATCAGCTGGGTCCAGGCTGACAGTCTGTGGCAGGTTAGTGTGGAGTAGGTTCACGCCCTAATTTGCTGCCCAGTGTTTATGTAGACAAGTCTTGAATCCTGGCTGGTAGAGGTCTAGGTCGTCCCCCACCTCCCAGAACTTGAATTCATAGATCCATCTGAGGGGGGCTGATTTTTGGAGATGAACAGGAAGGCTCAAAAGGTGAAGTTTCAGGTAAGAGTCTGAGCGTGGCTGTCAAGGCTGTTTCCCACTCCGATGCTCCAAGTGCAGAAGATGGGGGCCCACAAAGCTCAAAAAGAAAAAGAAAACCCTTTGCCTCTACAGACACTGGTTATAAAAAACTTCCCCCCAGAATCACAATACACAGATTTTGGGGAATCACTTCCACCACCAGGGGTGTGTCTAGACTACATGCCTCCTTCGACGGAGGCATGTAGATTAGCCAGATCGGAAGAGGGAAATGAAGCCGCGATTAAAATAATCGCGGCTTCATTTAAATTTAAATGGCTGCCCCGCTCTGCCGATCAGCTGTTTGTCGGCAGATCGGGGGAGTCTGGACGCGATGCGCCGACAAAGAAGCCTTTCTTCATCGGCACAGGTAAACCTGGTTTCACGAGGCTTACCTGTGCCGATGAAGAAAGGCTTCTTTGTCGGCGCATCGCGTCCAGACTCCCCCGATCTGCCGACAAACAGCTGATCGGCAGATCGGGGCAGCCATTTAAATTTAAATGAAGCCGCGATTATTTTAATCGCGGCTTCATTTCCCTCTTCCGATCTGGCTAATCTACATGCCTCCGTCGAAGGAGGCATGTAGTCTAGACACACCCCAAGTGATTATCCCTAAATGAACAGGTGTGATACTTGAACCCACCTCCAGGGGTACCCCAGGCTCTTTTGCCCCAAAAAAGCTTGAAAAAAAGAGAAAAACAAGCTGCAGTCTCTAGTAGCTGACCTCTCAGTCTGAGGCATGGAGATATGCACACACAGACAGACCTTCCAGGACACAAGAATCAAATCATCACCTTAATTTATTACAAAACAAAAGATAAACTTGATAAAACGTATTTGGTTGCTAGATGTTACAGAGCAACTAAAGGTAAACAAATTAAAACACAGAGAAAAGACTCTGGGCACAATGCTAGTTGGTAAATGGGATGGGGAGGCATAGATTCACACAGAACAGTTCAAACCAAAGCACAAAATGAAGAGAAAATACCCTGAAGCAACTAGATTCACTTTTTTCCTTTACTTACTTCCAATCTTTTCTTGGTTCAGTCATCTTCCATGCCCCAAATTCCTTGGAGGCATTGTAGTCCTGCCTGGGTTTAAATCATTCTGTCTCTCTCAACTCCTGTTTTTTCTCTCCCACACAAAGGAAGCAGGCAGGTAATCTATATCCAATTCAAATGTCAACACGCTATCTCAATTGATTTCTCTGGCATCCTGACCAATACCTTTGCTAGTCACCTGAGTTTAGCCGCTTACTCACTCCCCATGTTCATTACTGTGGCCTAAGTTGCACTCTATCGTATTTCAATTAAACACACCAGGGCTGTGTCTAGACTGGCAAGTTTTTCCGGAAAATCAGCCTCTTTTCCGGAAATACTTGCCAGCTGTCTACACTGGCCGCTTGAATTTACGGAAAAGCACTGGCGATCTCATGTAAGATCGTCAGTGCTTTTCCAGAAATACTATGCTGCTCCCATTTGGGCAAAAGTCTTTTTCCTAATGATTTTTGCCCAAAAGGGCCAGTGTAAACAGCACAGAAGTGTTTTCTGCAAAAAAGCCCCGATCGTGAAAATGACGATCGGGACTTTTTTGCGGAAACCCGCGTCTAGATTGGCCACCGACGCTTTTCCGCAAAAAGTGCTTTTGCGGAAAAGCATCCTGCCAATCTAGACGTGCTTTTCTGAAAATGCTTTTAATGGAAAACTTTTCCGTTAAAAGCATTTTCGGAAATTCATGCCAGTCTAGACATAGCCCAGTAGTCTAAAATACTCCATTATGAACAATGGAAGCATGTGCTAAATTCCAACACAAGTGGCAGCAAATGCCAAGCTGTCTACTCATCATACCCTTCTCTGAGTCATAGCCCTCACCAGACAATTTCTGGTAGAATACTTCCCAGTTCCTGCTGAAAATCAGGGCTGGAAAATGTAATAATATCAACAGCTTGAAAATTGAAGCTAGATCAATGCAGATTAGAAATAAGGTACAATTTTTAATAGTGAAAGTAATTAACCAATGGAATAATTTACCAAGGAGTATGGGGGAGGATTCTCCACCAAAGGCAATTTTTAAAATCAGGATTGAATGTTTTTGTACAATATCTGCTCTACAAATTATTTTTAGACAGTCCTGTGGTCTGTGTTTTAGAGGCAGTCAGGCTAGAAATTATTGCAGTAGTCCCTTCTAGCCTTGGGTTAGAGTTAGTCATTTTTCTATTATTTCATAACACACAATGTTACATCACTAAGCAAGGAGTTGGTAATGTATTTGTTTGGCAAATTCAAATCCCCATAGCAGTATTCTATACATAATGCATCTGCCATGTACATTTATCAGAGCAGAAAATATTAGAACTATTTTTAACTTTTCACATCTGTTAATTTGCTAGAAACACTTTTGTACACAATGTCATTGTTACATTTCCACTATTCAGCGAACTCCAATTTCCTTTCATTAAACTGTAACTTACTTTACACACACTAAAGCTGGGAGGGTGAGTTTAAAAGAGAAAAAAATTGGTGGGAAAAATACAAGAAATTGCAGTACTTGTCATTCTTGTGATAATGTAACAGGCCACAAGAAGGCGCCAAAATAGCAAAAATAGATTTTTTTTCACCCAAGGATGGAATAAATACAAAGCTTCTACTGTGATTCCAGCGGGGAAACATGAATTAAACTGGACCCAAATCCTGTTTAAAATGACCACATAAAATAGAATTATGCATTATTGCATGCTTGAATGATTTAGGCGATTAGCTGTTTGATTTTATTTATCCATAGCTCTCATTATATGTGAGCCCATCAGAAACACTGATCTGAGCTCACCCACAAGGAGGAGAAGTATTATCAGCTTCCATTTTATATGTGATGGTCCCTTCTGATCTAAAAGTCTGAGGAACCCAAAGCACAGAATGCTCCCATGGTCATAGACCAATTTTGTTGTATTATTGGGGATAGAACCTTGGTCTACGAGCTGCTTAGGCCTGTTCCTAAACCACAGGACTTTTCTACCCCAATACAGCTTAACCAGTTCAAATTCCTCCTAAACTGGGTGTTGCTGAAAGGCCAGAGGGAATGAGTGTAGTCCAGAGTCCTGAGTGCAGAACTATCCTCACAACTGGCCCCTTCAGTGTCAGTCTCAGTAAAGAAGCCAAGCTATGGATGGATGTGACAAATGAGCTGTACTGTCTCCTATAAGTGGTTACACCAGAGCTAGATGATGCCTGTGGGCACTGAGAGGAAGCTTTGCAATCTTCTTGTTCCTAACTGCTGACAAAGGATATTCAGTGAAATTCTTCACAGTGGATGTGACTTTCACTCTGTAGATTTAAAGCTTCAGCCACAAAGGGACATATTATTACTAATGATCTGTACTACTCACAGGTATCACCTTTTTCTACCCTGACTCCAAAAGACGTCGGAGTCTTGTTTATGCTATTGTTACACGTTATTGTTTATGCTAATGCTTTTTGTCTCTTAAACATTTCTGAAGAGCCTTAACTGCAAGAAATGGTACACGACAAACATCCTTACCCGATAATTTAGTCTATGTAAATCTGTATCCTAGATTTGTATTCATTCCAGAATAAAGATCACGTTAAGCATTGCTTGTTTGCTTGGGGACTTTTTTGTTTTTGACTTTAAGTACCATTCTGAAACTCCATTGGCACGGACTTTTCTCTCACACTGGTTGTTACTCCACTGAAATCAGTAAGATGAAAATCAGGCTCTCACAGAACCATCAGGATGTGTATATGTGTTTGAAATCCTTATGTGAATAACAGAAGCTATAAAACCAACTCCCATCTTTATCCCCAAGCCCTACTCCTCTCCCAAATATGATCTCTGACTTTCTAGTTTTCCCATGATCCGCTGCCTTGACCAGTGAAAGATTCCAGTCTTCCTCTGGTAACAATCTTACAGCATTGTGGACATGCACAGAAGCGCTCTTTCCTTTATGCTAGATCCATTATAGTGTTTACTTGACTTCCCTACATGTTATCTCCTCTCTGCTTACTTCTAATTGAAGGCAGAAGCTGTGAACTGGCAGTTTGGGGAATGAGTTACAGCAGGAAGAGAAGCAAAGGGGAGAAAAGGATTCTCCATCTGAGGCTCTGAGGGCAGACTAGAGTCTGAATAGAGGGCAGACTCTGAGTCTGAATAGAGATGAGTTCAGACTAAAACCCCAGATACAAACACCTCTGAACCTCCAAATCCACACTTCACAGATGGATCAGCACATTCGGAATGGGCCAAAACAAAACCCAACTTGCCATCCCTCAATATTTGATGAGCCAAATCTTCCCCACTTCTTAGCAAGGTGCTTCCTATTAGATTCCTCATAGCTCTTAGGAAGTGGCTAATTTCAAAGATGATAAATACCTCTGATTCAGCCTGAGCCTTAAGAGTTAATATATGCAGCGATACCCATCTCTGACCACAGACTAAATATTTTCTTTAAACAAGTTTGTTTTCAGAATATCAGCTTATTCTTTGCATGGGGTTTCTGTGCTTTCCCTTGAACAGAGCAAGGTCAACTTGTTTTTAAACTTTGATGGACAGGTTACTTTGCAGCATATTGTTCTCTGTGATGCAACTCCTTTCAATGAGAACTCTGTTTAGCTTTTGGCAAAGAGAGGCATGAAATCAGAATAATTGTCACCAATGGAGCTTAAAAGAATCTGGGTGTGAAACTGGTTTGGCTTCATCCCAGAACAAAGCTTGCACTGTATAAATAATGTCATTAAGCAGCTACCTCAATGAATTGATTAGTCTGGTTTACATTCAGCAGCAGTCAAGACACCAACAGCCAACTGTGTGGCATTGTTTTTTATTGTAATAATATCCACACTGTATGTTTTGTCTTCAAGAAATGTGTAGATTTTACATAAACCATTATCACAAGCTTGTTTTACAAAAGGGGAAATAATTACAGAGAGGCTAAGTCTACATTGCCACTTCCCTGTGCAGCAAATTTCTGGCTCATGGGTGTGAAAAAACATCCCTAAGCACAAGAAGTTACAGCACAGTAAAGTGCCAGTGTAAATGGGCTCCCAGCACTGTTAGCTACTCCCTTCATGGAAGTAGTTTATATAGAGTGCTGGGAGAATGCTCTCCCCGGGTATGTCCACACTGCCACCCTAGTTCGAACTAGGGTGGCTAATGTAGGCATTCGAAGTTGCAAATGAAGCCCGGGATTTAAATATCCCGGGCTTGCATCTTGCCGGGCGCCGCCATTTTTAAATCCCCTTTAATGCGGACTCCGTGCCCGCGGCTACATGCGGCACGGAGTAGGTAGTTTGAATTAGGCTCTCTAATGTAAGTGATGTCGCGGCTGTGCTTTAATTTTAGAAGTGTAGGCAACACGTAATGACATAAACAAGAATACAAAGGTAGATCATGTCTGAGGTAGGTTTGGGGCACAGGTTAAGAACTCAGGCAGCTTGGGGACTGGATGGTTCAGGGCAATGTCACATACGGAGACTTTCAGTGGAAGGTTGCTCTTTTGTAGCCATCTCAATGTGGTAGTTGCCATTGTCCTCTGATTGACAGGCGATATTCAGTTAATTGGATGGACTCTTTCTTGTTTCACACAGATAAGCAATAACTTCACACACACACAAATCGCAATTAATTAATTGAACTATTTGATAGCAGTTTCAGCAAAGGCAGGTCATAGACTAAATGGAGGGTTTCTAACATGCTACTTAGATAAATATTTGTGGTCTAAATATTCTCTTTAAATATTGTATTAATTGTCTGAATAAGGAAGTAAGAAATATCTCTTCCAGTCCCTATAAACCGGGGCACTGGAAGAGTTTTTATAGGGGGGATGCCAAGAGCCATTGAGCCAAACTAGAAGCCCTGTGTATAATGGAAACTACTTCAGGCCAGGAGATTCTGCAGCACACCTCCCACCCCCCAGCCCACATCCTCTCCCCTTTCTCCCTGCATCCCAGTTCCAGCACTTATGCATATGAAAGTTTGGAAGAGAACTGCTTTTGGGTTCTTGTAAGTTTGTTTGTTTTGAAAGTTCTGGAGCAATCCAGAGATATAAGATTTACTCTCTTAAAGAGAGAATATTGTGTTATGTATAAAGGACATTTTAAAAGCATTGTGCTTCCAGGAGAACTCTTGTACTTCAAATAAGTGACTTTTTTTGTGTGTGGCAAGAATAAATAAACAAAGTCAACTATTTAAGCTAATCTTATATTCTGTAATATATAGCTCCCTAACTCTGGCACCTGTCTTTTGTTTAAATCAGTAGCTCATTACAAATCTCCACTTTTCCAACATAAGGCTTTTCCTTTCATTTTTGCCCAGACCTTGCTTTGTGTCCTTTTCAGCTTTTAAACTTTTTTCTCTGCAGAGGTGTTTGTGATTCACAGGAAAAAAAAACAATTAAAATAACACAGGACTCTGGCAGACTGCAATGGAATGGAAAGAGCTACTTCATTAAATTACTTTTGTTCCAAAGGTTTTCACTACTGTTTTAAGAAAAAATAGCAAGGAGTCTTGTGGCACCTTAAAGACAAACAGATTTATTCAGGCAGAAGCGCTCACGGACAAAAACCCACTTTGTCAAACATGGGGTTTTGCCCACAAAAGCCTATGCCCAAATAAATCTGTTTGAATGCCTTTACACTGCACCATTATTTCGAGAGAGCGAGCATCTACACAGCAATTCCATTACTTCAAAATAATTTTGAAATATCGGACAGCTTATTCCGAAATCTGTAAACCTCATTTTACGAGGAAAAACGCCAATTCTGAAATAGCTATTTCGAAATAAGGCATGTGTAGTTGTTCCACTCCTGCTATTTTGAAATAGCCCCCCACCAGGGACATTCTAAGTTCCAGTATCTACTGGGGTTCTAAATCAAGATAACATGTCTACATTAGGGTTGCCTGCCTCGGACTAATTTTGAGGCTTCCCTGCACCATAGACGTGCTATTTCTAAATAAGCTATTTTGGAATACCTATTCCAGAATAGCTTATTTTGAAATAAGCATGCAGTGTAGGTGTATCCTTAGTCTTTAAGGTGCCACATGACTCCTCATTATTTTTGTGGTTAGCGGAGTAACCCAGCTACCTCTCTGAAACTGTTTTAAGAGTCACTATGTGGCTCGGAGTTTTCATTTTGCCCTGGCACCAGCCATGACTGCAATGGGGCTGATTAACTAAACGTGAGAGCATCATTAGCAAGTGAGGTCATTAGCAACTACTGAAAAGTGCATTTATGAGAAGAAAAGAAGACACATTTTTTAAAAATCCACAAAAGCAAATGCTGTGAAGTTTGTTTGTCCAAAAATAGTTGTAGGGGTTTAGTTATTTACAATGAGAGCATATAAGAGCATGTATGTTCAGGTTAGTTCAATGGAGAATGATGAGATTCACCCTGGAGAAAAAGCATCAACGAAAGTTTCAGCTAGAGAGGCAATTTCACTGTACGAATAGAAAAGATAACAACCAGGATGTGTAGTCTGCTAAATTAATCTTCTTAGATGTAATGTATATTTACACAGGATCCTGCAAACAAACTATCAATAAGAGGTAGATTAGGGCATTGGTTCTCAGCCAGGGGTACGTTCATCCTTGGAGGTACACTGGAGTCTTCCAGGGAGTACCTCAACTCATCTAGTTACTTGCCTAGTTTTACAGCAAGCACTAAAATTTCATACATACAGTACTATACACTGAAATGTATGTGCAAAATTTATATTCCACTTGATTTATTTTATAATTATATGGGTAACGTGAAAGAGTTAACAACTTTTCAGTAATACTGTGCTGTGACACTTGTATTTTTCATGTCTAATTTTGTAAACAAGTAGTTTAAGTAAGGTATAACCAGGGAGCAAGGGCGATGAGTGGGGAAGCATGCCCCCTCCAAATGCTGTGGACAGAAGGGGCAAGGGATGAGCCAGCAGCTGGTGGGACTAGAGTCTGGGGAACTAGGACTGCTTGTGGCACATTGCTCAGGGGAGGGGGCAGGATTGCCCCCACTCTCACCAATGGGAAGTGGACCAACATGGCTGGGAGAATGGAGTGAGCTGGAGCTGCCTTGCTCCACTTCCCTATGCCTCATACCTGGCCATACCATGGAACCTATAGTCCCAGCCCAGAGTTTGTACTCCCCTCCTACACCTCAGCCCCTTGCCTTAGCCCAGTGCCCTCTCCTGCACCCTGAACTCCTCATTTCTTGCCCCACAACAGAGCCTGCACCCCAACCCTCTGAACCAGCACAGTGAAAATGAGCAAGTGAGTAAAGGTGGGGAGAGCAAGCAACAGAGGAAGTGGGATAGAGCGAGCAGAGATGGATACCCAGAGGAGGGGTGGGGCAAAGGTGTACAGTTTTGTGCAAATAGAAAATTGGCAACCCTAATCCAAAATCCACTAAATTCAGTGGAAAGAGGTTCATTGACTTCAGTGGGATCTGGGTCACGTCCTTGGAAATACAGGGTACTTGCTGCAAGGGCCTGCTACTTCTGGCATTGTTCCTTTCTTATAGTGCCATGTATTTTAGCATTATAAATATTGTAATAAGTGCTAATTAGAGTGCTGGAATTTGGGATGTATTCTTCTGTTTCCACTGGGTTTCTTTTAGTAGAGGCATCCAAGTGAAATCAAACACATCTAATTTACAATAAACAAACCCAAACCCCTTAGATTTAAAAGTGGTTACACTTTACAAAAGTTAAACTAATTAGAATGGCTGGCAATGAACAGCTGGGGAATTCTTCACTGGCATATAAGATAGCCCTTTACTATTCACTGTTTCAATCTTACACTGCTCATATTAAAGGTCATCTACAGAGGAGAATGGTAGAAGTCAACCAGAGCTCTTCTTAGATTATTCTTCCAGCTCTCCTACAATGCTGATGATTTAAGGATCAAAACCACTCGTGAACAACCTGCACCCTATTAGGGTTCTGTGTGTGGCCCATGAGACGTTTTGTTTACCATTGCCCCAGCACAGGGTTGCCAGATTCCACTGGATTCCATCTGCATATTTTTTCCTACCAGTATTACTACAGCAAGGGCACATGAAGTGAGGTGTCTTCTGCTTGCACACAACATTGACTGTGAGAGCCACTTGCTCCCTCTGCATCTAATCAAAGCACTGCTAAGGATCAATCCATACACTCTGCAAATTCTAGGTATGCAAGTGCTGCTAGCAAAACTACCCTATCCTGGGAGACTGTTTTGGTTATGGCAATCTTGCAGCCCACTAAGGAGAAGGAGGGCCTCTCAAGATAAGAAAGAATGTTCACTAAGTTATACTATATCAAGAAACCTCAAAACTTCATAATATTTAATTGAGCAGAGAAGGCAATAATCTGTCTCGTAGTCTTTGAAATGTGTATAATTTGGGGTTAAACATATTTTAAATCATCCTTTAATAATTTAATTGTATATTTCTCCTTTATAGTAATTGATGTTTTCTAACACTTTGTCATTAGGATTTTTTTTCTCTCCAGAAACAATAGTGATTGAAAAAGGAGGAAGAGAGAGAGAGATTGAACAGAGAAACAGAGAACTGGCTTAAGCCTCTAAATAAGAAAACAATTCAAACTGATTATAGTGAAAATGTTGCAGGCTGCCTGACCAACATGAGCCTGGCAGCACAATGTCTCTGCATTTCAGTTCTGAGAACAGAAATCTTGCTTGTTCCCTTTGCTCAGAAAAGATTAAATCAGAATTAAAATAATGATAAATTATGTTACCATGATTTTTATCAGCATCGATGATCAGTCATAGGATTATATTGCCCTGGTGACTGAACATGTGTGTCAGATCAAGGTAAAATGCATTATATACAACAGCTTAATTTGGTAAAGATTTTATTAAAACAATTTCTCATTCAGGAGCTCAGACATTCTTCACTGTGATAAACTACTTAGATTACAGCAACTATAAGAGTCATCCAAAGTCCCCGGAAATCTACACAAGTCTTTCCATTAACTTCGGCAGGTTTTGGATCCAGCTCATAGAGAAGATCTCAGAGGGAAGGGAATGCATTAGTTCTTCCACTGAGTAATTAGGACTGAAGGTGCGTAGATGCTTGAAGTATGCGTAAGAGTAATATAGATTTTAGCTTAAAAATCCAATTACCGTGTATTTCATGTGTGATACTGAGGATACATGCTCTCAGTCATTTAAATGTGGTTTGTTTAACATGGCTTCCTAATATGAACAGATTGATTTTCACTAACTGTTTTCCTGTGCTGTAAGAATGCAGAACCTCCCAATAATCTATCTACTCTCCGCTGACCTGAATGGAGGGGAACAAATCCCAGAAGAAAGAGTGAAGGGGAGGGGGAAGAGGCGCCTTTCTTTGGGCACGTCTACACAGCAACATTATTTCGAAATAACTAGTGTTGTTTTGAAATAACGTAGTCTGTGTCTACACGGCAGGCAGTTATTTTGAAAGAATGTCGAAATACTGTCAAGCTGGAGGACTTCTTACTCCGACTCCTGTAACCCTCATTGTACGAAGAGTAAGGGAAGTCGGAGGAAGAGTGCTCTAAGTCGAAATAAGTGCTGTGCTCCCTATTTCGAAATAAGTTATTTTGAAATAAGCTACGCAATTGACGTAGCTCAATTTGCATAGCTTATTTCGAGTTAAGCCCTGCTGTGTAGATACACCCTTTGGGGGCAGAGGTTGTTGTTAGAATCCCTATTGTTTTCATTGGGTATGACACTGTCCTGTCCTCACTTTAGCTACTAGGGTTGTAGGGAAAACTGTAGGTAGCAGCAGCTCTCATAGCCACCTCTCTCATCAGTGCAGTTCTGGAAAATGCTTCCCTCTAAGAGTTTGTTCCAGAAAGCCAATTCATACACTACAGAAAAATTCAGCTTTATGAGGCAAGTTACTGCTCAGCAGGCTGGAGTGTTGATTGTGCGGTACACTAGCGTGCCACACTCTAACTTGCCATGTCCACCTTGCTCCTGAGAACCTATGTCCATGTACACTGTGCAAGCGAGTGTGCCATCATAGCATCAGCATGATCACTTGGTATGCAGCAGGCCAGCATGGGGGTAGAAATGCATCCTGGCTTTACAGGGTAAATACTAATTTCTGATTGCTGAGAGAGCTACTTTATCTTATTCCCATTTACTCTCCTCCCTGAGCAATTTCTGGCCAGGGAGAGATGCTCACCAGCATACAACCTAGTTCCAAAATGCACAGACAATTTGGTAACAAATATTTGGTTGTAAGATCTGAGAATTCTGTTTGACATCTTTTAGTTAATGTTACATCTTATGCAGCATATTTTCATTACTCCAATTACATTCAACCAGGGAATAACTCTGACAATTGTTTATTTGGACAGCAACCATTCAGTGAAAGCAGTGCCATGAAGGGAAGCCTGGTAATTGGGCATGGGACTCTAGTCTGGACTGGGGACCTGGTTTCTGGTTTCCTTTTACAAGTGGCAGGCGCTGCTGCCCTCACACAAATCCAGTGAGTCTTTTGTGCTGAGGTAACTGGTTCAGACACTCACAGTTTACTGCAGTGGCAAACAGCCAGTGAGGTGGAAGTACTTAGATTCCATGGTGATCGATGCTAAATAAAAATCTAAGAGAGACAGTCCTGGAGTGTCCCACTTTTCAGCTTGTCAGGAGCTCTAAAATTCAAGCTGTCAGGCTTTGCATTGTTTTATGAGGCATCTGAGAAGAGTCTCTCAAAAGGAAGAGGAAGAAATAGTGCCCACTCTGGTCCATTTGTTCCTTTTCTTTACCTTTTTTCTTATTGTCTCATTCTTTCCATCTCCAGTCACTTTCTATTTAAGTGTCATAGAATCATCAATTTCAATAGAAAATAAAGGAAAATACTCCTCCCTTCTCCCCCATCCCCTCAAACCCTTGAAGTTGTACTTAAATCTTGTGTCCCTTTAACAACATTCCCTGGTCTCAAGTCTTCTCTCTACCCCCCACCCGCCGGTCCACAAATTCCTTCCTCCTAATTTTAGTGCTGTACTCTTATATCCCCCATTTTCTTCTTGCCCCTTGACAGTCAGATCAAGCTCCAACCTAAACAGTTTGCCTTGGATATTTTCCCATTATTTAGGAATAATTCTATAAGTACTAGATAAGCAATGTCACTCAGTTTCTCATGTGAGGGAAATCAGGTATTTTCATCTCCAGTATTTATAAGTTGATGTTTGGTAGTACTGAAAGGAGATTGTAACAGATTGTCAGGCCTATGGGTCTCATCCAACAAGCAGCAGAATACCTCCCCATAAGGTACTAAGGCACAGATTCCAGTGCTGACTCTGATGACAGACTATCACCTACTTAGTTACCAGGGTTAGGGTACGTCTACACTGCATGCTTATTTCAAAATAAGCTATTCCAGAATAGTTATTCCAAAATAGCTTATTTAAAAATAGCACGTCTATACTGCAGGAAAACCTCAAAATTAGTCCAGGGCAGGCTTCCCTAATGTAAACGTTGTATCTCAATATAGAGCACCAGGAGGCACTGGGGGGGGGATAACTTAGAATGACTTTGGTGAGGGGCTATTTCAAAATAGCAGCAATGGAGTGTCCACACACGCCTTATTTCAAAATAGAATATTTTGGAATAGGCATTATTCCCCATAGAACGAGGTTTACAGATTTTGGAATAAGCTGCCAGTTATTTCAAAATTATTTTGAAATAAAGGAATGGCTGTGTAGACACTCACATTGATATCTCGAAATAACGGTGCAGTGTAGATGCACCTTAGATATTGCAATGATTAGCAAAGCTCTCACATTATTCTTGCATACTGCTTATATTTTCATAGATTCTAAGGCCAGAAGGGATTGTTGGGATTGAGTAGTCTAACCTCCTGTATAACAAAGGCCATAGAACTTCCCCCAAATAATTCCTAGAGCAAATCTTAAAAAAGAAAATTAAAAAGAAAAATGATCTTGATTTTAAAATTGCCAGTGATGGAGAAACCACCCTGACTCCTGGTAAATTATTACAATGGTTACATTCTCTGTTAAAAATGTATACCTAGTTTCCCATCTGAATTTGTCCAGATTCAAATTTCAACCATTGGATTATGGGATGCCCAATCCTGGTCTAGCAAATAAAGGTAATAACTCAGCAGCAGTTCACCAGGGTTAGCTCCTGGCAGGCCACCACCACTATATTTACCTCCATGGCTGCAAGTACCGGGGATCGCAGCTCCCATTGGCAGCAGATTGCCATTCCTGGACAATGGGAGCAACGGGAAGTGATGCAGTCTGGGACACTGCTTCCCACCACTCACAGTGGCTGGGAATGGCAATCCACAGCCAATGGGAGCTGTGATTGCCAATACCTGCAGCTGTGCAGGTAAATTTAGCAGTGGGGGTCCACCAGGAGCTAACGCAGGTGGTACAGATCAGGCCTGCAAGCTGGTACTTGCCCACCCCTGTGCTAGACTGCAGAGCCCAGTGTTACATATTTGTTCCCTTTCTTAGTACTTAGACTGTAACCAAGGCTTTGTCTACCCTTGCAGCATTAAAGTGCAATCCAGATCGCCCTGTATCAATAGCGTATTCTCTTTATTATTTCCCATTTCTTCAATGTTTATGTCACTTGGAACTTTATCAGTGATAATTTTGTTTTCTTCCAGGTCCTTGTCAGAAATCTTAAATAGCAGAGAGTCAAAGCCCAAAACCCTGAGGGACCGAAGTAGAAATTCAGGTGCTCAATGACGATTCCTCTGTCACCGTTACATTTTGAGACCTATCAGTTAGCCAGCTTTTAATCCATTTAATGTGTGCCCTGTTAGGTTTGTATCATTCTAGTTTTTTAATAAAATACAGTATGGCAACAAGACAAATGCCTCAGAGAAGTCTAAGTATATTATGTGTTGCCTTTATCAATGCAACTTGTAATCTCATAAAATAAAAATACATCAAGTTATTTTGTTGAGATCTATCTTCCATTAAGTTATGTGGATTTGTGTTTGTTATATTACACTCCTTTCATTCATTATTAATCAAATTCCATATCAGCTGCTCCATTATCTTGCTTGGGATCGATGGTAGACTAACAGATTGAGTGTCTGACTGTTCCTCCTACTGGTTTTTAATTGTTGCTCCAATATTAGCTCTCAGCTGTATTCTTCCACACTCTAATTTCTCCCCAAGTAATTGTAAAGATATTTCTACCCCATGCAAAGGATTTTTAGGCCCTGTGTTTCTTGAGTTAGTGTATCTGACTAGATATATCCATGATGGCATGGCTGCAGACATTAATCACACGTGTTTCTTTTTACCAACAGTAGTAATTTCTTGTCTGTCACTGATGATATTATAAACCACTGCTGGGTGGACTGGAGATCTGCGAGATGGCCTCATTTCCAAGAGGCGCAGGTGTTAACTCTGGGGCAGAAAAGGAAAACCAGCCCATGCTTCTCTGCAGGAAGCTTGTGGTCTCAGTATTACATAAGCAAACAGTAGAAATCAGATACATACACTATGCTGCTGTAAGAAAAAAAAATGACTGCAGTGTTCTTAGAAACCCATGGAGAGCCCTGCGGGGTTGACATTTGTACTAAAACTAATCAGAATGGACACACTCACCAAAAAGAACTGTAAAGAGCTCAAAAGGAGAGAGTCAATAGGTGGAAATGTCATACATTATTTCAAGTGTGCTAGCCCGTGCCATGTTATTTTCAGATTAAATAGATAGTTGAGCCACTTACAAGATATAAAACCACTCAACAGATGGAAAAGCAAAGAGAGTTTTCAAGGAACAGGTTGACTCAAGTGCTGAAGGATATATTAAAACCCTATTTAGCTGTGTCACATGTCCAGGTGAGCACCCCCTGTTAGCCTCATCCCAGATTGCCATGAGTGATCCTAGTTGTAAAATCCCATGTATGTTATGCCTGCAGATTCTGAACAAAATCCAAGCGCTGTTTATGACTTCTGGCCTTTGAGAACATTCTTGGGTTACAGATCTCCAATCTACACCCCCTCCTGAGAACTTAATCCACTGCCAGGTCCCAAAAACCAGGGCTGGCTTCCATCAGACTTCCATATATCCCTCAGACTTCCCCATAGCTTAAAAGATATCCTTCCCAGAATGCCACCCAACAGGTATGAGCTTTCTGGTTTAGCTATGATCCCCAGTCATGGACCAGGGCCCCATTGTGCTAGGGACTATACAAAAACAGAACAAAGGGTACGTCTAGACTACATGCCTCTGGCGACAGAGGTATGTAGATTAGGCTACCAAGCATAGGAAAATGAAGCGGTGATTTAAATAATCGCCGCTTCATTTAAATTTACATGGCTGCCGCGCTGAGCCGATCATTTGTCGACCTCCCAGGTATGCCTCATACCTCATACCTTAAATCGCCGCTTCATTTTCCTATGCCTGGTAGCCTAATCTACATGCCTTTGTCGCCAGAGGCATATAGTCTAGACGTACCCAAAAAGAGAGTCTCTACCCAAAATAGCTTATAATTTAAGTATAAGACAAGAGACAACAAATGGATACAGGCAGACAGAGGAGTACAAGAAAACAGAGAAACAATACTGGTCAGCATGATGGATTGTGATCAGCACACCAGCAGCTAAACTATTGTTAATTTTGTTGTAGGCCTCTCAGGAAAGAAATGTTTGAAAGAGGGTCCCGAAGGAGAACGTGACCAGGGGAGTCAAGTGAGCTTAGGGCCAAACTTCAAAGACTGGGGAGGAGCTACTCCTCAAAGTTGGTGGCTATTCCAATACTTAGATTTATCAAGCCAGCACAAAACAGCTTCTAGGACACCTTACTGGTTACCCAGAAGTAAACCATACAATTCCCTTAAAGCAACCCAGCATTAGGCCTCCACCCACACACCCAAATCAAATAAAATGCTATCCATCCCAAAGGATCAGATGCTTTACCTCCCAGGTAATTGACTGTTTCAGGTCTTACCCCAAATACACGCTTATTGCCAATTCTTATTAACTAAACTAAAATGTATTTTTAAAAGGAAGAGAGAGTATTGATTAAAAGATCAGTGTGGCTACGTCTACACTGGCATGATTTTCCGGAAATGCTTTTAACGAAAAAGTTTTCCGTTAAAAGCATTTTCGGAAAAGCGTGTCTAGATTGGCAGGACGCTTTTCCGCAAAAGCACTTCTTGTGGAAAAGCGTCCGTGGCCAATCTAGACGCGCTTTTCCTCAAAAAAGCCCCGATTGCCATTTTCGTGATCGGGGCTTTTTTGCGGAAAACAACTCTCTGCTGTCTACACTGGCCCTTTTGCGCAAAAGTTTTTCGGAAAAAGACTTTTGCCAGAACGGGAGCAGCATAGTATTTCCACAAAAGCACTGACAATCTTACATGAGATCGTCAGTGCTTTTGCGGAAATTCAAGCAGCCAGTGTAGACAGCTGGCAAGTTTTTCTGCAAAAGCAGATGATTTTCCAGAAAAACTTGCCAGTCTAGACACAGCCTGTATGTATAGACATAAGTACAGTTCTGAGATCAGAGTCATAGTGGAGATGGTGAGCTTTGTGGTTGTAAAGAGTTCTTACAGAACTAGTGCATAGATTATATAGTCCAATGTTCATATTTCAGGGTGGATTCAAGCAGTCTTGGAGAGCTCAAATCTTATGACTTAAAACTTTCCCTAATGGAAAAAAATCAAGTAGAACTGAGATAAAAAATATCAGGTCCCAAGGGTCTTCATACAGTTTTCAAGCACCCTCTTGTCCATGGGTCCTGGGTGAAGGTAGGATTCAGGGAGGCAATCTCCCAATCAGCATTCCCTCTAAGATTTTCCATCCAGGAACCTTAATTTTTTGCGCAAGAAAGCCCGATGGCTAAAATGGCCATCGGAGCTTTTTTGTGCAAAAGTGCGTCTAGATCGGCACGGATGCTTTTGCTCAAAAGCACTTTTTGCGCAAAAGCATCCTTGCCAATTTAGACGCTCTTTTGCAGAAATACTTTTAATGGAAAAATGTATCCTGAGGCTACGTCTACACTGGCCCCTTTTCCGGAAGGGGCATGTTAATTTCAGCTATCGTAATAGGGAAATCCGCGGGGGATTTAAATATCCCCCGCGGCATTTAAATAAAAATGTCCGCCGCTTTTTTCCGGCTTTTAGAAAAGCCGGAAAAGAGCGTCTACACTGGCCCCGATCCTCCGGAAAAAGCGCCCTTTTCCGGAGGATCTTATTCCTCCTTCAAAGTAGGAATAAGATCCTCCGGAAAAGGGCGCTTTTTCCGGAGGATCGGGGCCAGTGTAGACGCTCTTTTCCGGCTTTTCTAAAAGCTGGAAAAAAGCGGCAGACATTTTTATTTAAATGCCGCGGGGGATATTTAAATTCCCCGTGGATTTCCCTATTACGATAGCTGAAATTAACATGCCCCTTCCGGAAAAGGGGCCAGTGTAGACGTAGCCTGAGAGTTTGGTGTGTTATAGTAGGATTCCCTGTTGAGCTAGCAGTGGATCGTGCCACTGCTAACAGGCCCCCGGGCTGGGACCTGGTGGAGAGGGAGGGCCTTGGTACCTCTATCCCTCCTCAGATACACCCCCATATGAGGGAGCTTTGCCTATGATACATGGACATGGTGGCTGCTGGGTCCCCCATAGGGACTGTGTATTAACTCTGTGATTGCTGGGCCATGCTACCCTGAACATGGGGATTGCATACTGACTGAGACTGCTGGGCTGTGGTGTGTATAGAGTCTGTAGCTACTGGGCTGTGCTATCCTGAACACTGGGGGATTGCATATTAAATGCTCTGTGGCTACTAGGCTGTACCACCCTGCATGCAGATTGAAGTACATAAGGTGGCCTATCAGCCACAAATGCTAACTTGACTGGGACTCTGAGAACCTACAGTGGACTTTTGCTGACCTTTTTATCAGATGGACAAGTTGCCCCTCAACACTGCCCCCCCTCACCATGGGGAAATGGGGTAGTCTGTGGTCCCAATCTTCCCAGCCCTGGTACATGGAGAGGATGGGCACTTGGAGGCAGCAACACTCCACCCCAACATGCCTATAGTAGGTGTTCTGGTGCAGAGTCAGTGTGAGGCCAGGCTGGCAATTTGAGAAGGCAATGCCTTCCCCTGCCTATTATACTCACTGCCCCTGCTCTGGCCCATTCACTCCTGGGTGAAGAACAGGCAGTCATGGAGACTTCCAAATAGACCTATCTCCCAAGCATGAACAGTAACTCGCTGTACAGCTTAGCATAAGACAATTGTCATTCACAGGCGATTTGTGATTTACTTCAAAGAGATGACTACAGTACGGATAGGCACCATTTGATCACATTGTTAACCCCTAACAAAATACATGCCAACACACACAACCTCAATAGTTCTCTACCAGTACGTACACAAAGTTTGAATTCGGTTAACTTATTTTGTGGGAAACAGAGAATGAGTTCATTTTTGGAATGTGAAAGGCCTTGAAAATGAACACAAAAAGCTTATGTTTGATACAGTATGGAAGAGGGAGCCAATGGAGGAATGCACAGAAGAAAGACATGGTCAAAGGGCTAGAAAAGGAAATGATCTTTGCAACTGTGTTCTGACTGGATAGGCGTGGGGGCAAGACTGCATTTTTCGAGGCTAGTGGAAAGGGTATTGCAGTAATTGAGATGCAAGATGATGTTAATAAGAGTTTAAGCTGTGCAAATAGATGAGAGGCTATGTCTAAGCTGTGCAGATTCTCTCTCTGTAAATATCTAATAAATGGGTTGAGGACCTAGAGGCTGTGTCTAGACTACATGCCTCTGTCGTCAGAGGCATGTAGATTAGACACATAGGCAAAGTCAAATGAAGCCGCGATTTAAATGATCGCGGCTTCATTTAAATTTACATGGCTGCCGCGCTGAGCCGACAAACAGCTGATCAGCTGTTTGTCCGCTCAGCGCGCTAGTCTGGACGCTCCCCTGCCGACATCAAAGCCCTTTGTCGGCAGCCCCATTATTCCTCGTGGGATGAGGTTTACCGGGGCTGCCGACAAAGGGCTTTGATGTCGGCAGGGGAGCGTCCAGACTAGCGCGCTGAGCGGACAAACAGTGATCAGCTGTTTGTCGGCTCAGCGCGGCAGCCATGTAAATTTAAATGAAGCCGCGATCATTTAAATCGCGGCTTCATTTGACTTTGCCTATGTGTCTAATCTACATGCCTCTGACGACAGAGGCATGTAGTCTAGACACAGCCAAAGAGAGGGAAAAGTCAAACTGCACACACAGGTGATGGTCCTGAGTGACCAGTAAGATGGTGGCTTGCACAGAGAGAGAGGAGGTAGCAGGAAATGTTTTGGAGATGAAATCATGAGCTCTGTTTTAGCTCTATTGAGCTTGAGCTGATTATTAGACATCCATTAGGAGATGTCAGAAAGACTAACAAAGCCTGTCTTTAGGAACTTGGCTCATTGCCTAGTCCCTTCAACTGGCATTTGATCAAAAGCCTACAGGAAACAGTGATAAATGATTTAAATTGAATTTCCCAGTTGTCCATGCACCAGATAGTAGCAAAGATTATAATTAGTAGCCCGATATTGGTTCATGCTCAGCATCTGAAATTAAGTTAAATTTTAGATTGGGAGAATAGAGACTAGAATGAAATAGTGACTCAGTTTTAGTAACTGTCACATTAACTACTGGGTGTACTGCTGTTTGTGTAATTTCCCAATACATAAGTGGAATTACCAAAATGGGATGAGTGGGGGAGAGTGTTTGGATCAGATATGGGGCCTTATCTATAAGTCTCTATTTCAAATGGAGCTTTGTCACTTTCATTGGTGAGTGAAATTGATTCCTGTCTTTCAGATACCTATTAACGGCTTAGTGCATCAGCTGGTGTTCAGTCTAGTCCCAAATGGACATTTCCACAATCCTCAGAAGTTTAGGGTAGGAAGAGACTTCAGGAGCTCATCTAGTCCAACCCCCTGCTCCAAGGGTATGTCTAGACTGCACCCCTCTGCCGGCAGAGGGATGCAGATTAGGCAAGTCGAAATTGCTAATGAAGTGGGAATTTAAATAGAGAGAATTTAAAACGAGGTATACAAGATCTATCAGAAAAGGCTTTCTTTAGCGAAAGATCTCCCTCTAGACTGCTGCCTTTCTCCGAAAAAGCTCCATGCCGGAAAAAAGCGGCGGTAATTTTTATGCTAATGAAGCATGGGATATTTAAATCCCCGCTTCATTAGGCAGGTTGAAATTGCTAATCTGCATCCCTCTGCTGGCAGAGGGGTGCAGTCTAGACATACCCCAAGGGGCATTTAAGTCCACAAAATAGATCAGGTATCACAAATTACTTTTACAAAACATCCCTGAAAGATAAAAGTTGAAGTAAAATCACTGCTATGGGACTTGCCTCTCCCTTTTCCAATGTATTATGGTTTTGTGGTGGTGTAGGGTTTTCCTTC
Source organism: Pelodiscus sinensis (assembly GCF_049634645.1). Classification (NCBI taxonomy): domain Eukaryota; kingdom Metazoa; phylum Chordata; order Testudines; family Trionychidae; genus Pelodiscus; species Pelodiscus sinensis. Next base: position 93,578,124 of record NC_134713.1, on the reverse strand, counting down.
CTTCTAAAGTATCAGGGATGTCCACGGCTGGGGATGAAACCCTGGAAGGCAATCTGACAGAATGATTAGTGCCAACCCCTGGCCTATCTGATTCTTGCTCACAAATTCAAGGTCACGACACGGGGGTCAAGAAAGAATTCCCCTCCCTCGTCCCCAGATTAGATTGGTAATGACTTTGGGATTTGTTTTCTCACTTAACCAGTCCCTGGCAATTGCAGGGGTCTCGGGCACTGGCTCATCTTTGTATTCTCTGCTTGTGGCAAAGAAAAGAGCTTGGTCTTCTGAGAGCTATAATACTTTGGTTTAATTTTAGGTATTGGATTTGGTGGGCAGGTGCTGGGTAGCATTGGTGACCTGTGATATGCAGGTCAGATTAGATCTGGTGGTGCATTCTAGCCTTAAGATTCATGACTCTATGATCCAACCATTTCAGCAGAAATATGTCTTCATTTGACAACTACCCCCCGCTTCATTCTGGGACCTCTCTAAGACCTACTTCTTCCACAAAGGGCACAAACAATAGCCAATGGGGCCTTACTTCACTCTAATAGAAATTCCCACTTCTTACTCCTTCACCGTCTGCACTAGCTGTAGGCTTATTATGCTTTTTATTGGTGTTACTACTCTTTGTACCCGCACCATGCTGTCTTGTTATATCAAGATCTTATCTTAGTGGCAAACTCTTTCAAACAGGGATTACGGGTGAAATTCTTGCCCTACTAATAACTATGGCAAAGCTCTCACTGACTTCATGAGCCCTGGACACCACTACTTGTCTCTTTACATGTATGATTAGGTCTACAATCATGAATTCATAAACTATTGTGATCATTAAATCAGATCTCCTGCATAACACAAACCATAGGACTTCCCTGAGTTCCTTGAACTAAAGTGAAAGGAGGTAGAATTACCTCTTTTTTGTATAGATTTGGGGTTGGGTGGGAGGGGAACCACTCAGACTTGCCTGACGTCACCCAGGAAGTCCATGGCAGATTCAGAAACTGAAGCAACTTCTAAGTTCCAGCCCTACGCATAAGCCACATGGTCATCCTGCCTCTCTAGAAGAATGACTGAGTGATCTTACTGAGCTAAAATATTGTGACCAAAGTATACAAGTATCAGATATCTGCCATAATCTTATGCAATTAATGGTGCATGCAATTAATAAGGGAGGGAGGGCAGAGAAGGAAGGAGAAAATGAGTGGGAGGGGAAGATACGTTAAGAGCACATGGGTAAAGGAGGGAGAGAACACAGAGGAAAGTGGTGACAGAAGTTATAGAGAAAGATCACAGGAGTGAGAGCTCTGACAAAATATACAGGAAATGAAGACAAGAAGGGACATAGTGGCAAAATAAACATCAATCGCTTGGCATGGTCTGTTAGAGAAAAAAGGTTGATTTCCCCCCTGCCAACCAAGAGTGAGGCATGGTGGACAGGGAAGAGAAGAGCAAACATGGTGGGGAGAAGGGGGCTTATTTGCTCATTTCAGGCGGAGTTAATTTTGCTTGCTCACTGGATGCTGCGAAGCCATTCCTGTTCAACAGATGCTTTGTGCCTGGCTTGCAAAGATGCTTCAGAAGAGAAAACTTCTTGCCTTTTGAATGCAACAGACCACACTGGAGGCCAGTATTTTTAAAACATTTCCTAGCTAATGATGCCCTATATCCTTCTGCAAATGACTCCCCTTGAACACTGAAGCACAGCACAAAGAAGATTAAACGAGGAGGGGGATGACACAACTGTAGTTCTTCCTGGGTTGCCCGGTAGGAATTTGGCCCATGCCAAAAGTTGTCAATAATCACTGACCTGTGGCCTGGCAAGCACAACACCTAAGGCTGCAGGTTTTGCTCTTGTTTTGTCCCTTTCAAAAAGGCTTTTTACTCTATGTCTCAACGTTTTTATTGTGGCTTGCACATGGTTCTTATAGACCCCTTTAATAGCAGATACTCTTCCCTCTTGGTCTTTAGAATGGTATCCGCTGTATAAGAATTGTTCTTACTAGGAGCCCAGCACAGTTTTAAAAATTTGATGTGTAAAAACAGATATTTCTTCTCTGGGATGTTGGGGAAGGGACTGGTTTTATATTGTTTTCTATGTGGTAGTGGTTGGAAGTGGCAGAAAGGATTGCATCTTTTCCTTTATCACTCAGTGGTGAGACTGAGATGCTGAACAAGTGGCAAATCAAGCAGTTTCTCTAGCAACTGTAACCATGTAAAAACTCTGATATTCCTTCTCAGATGACTTTTTCCTCACTTGGACTAAGCTAAGTCAATTTTGTATAGCCAGAGGGAAAGAATGAGCCTTTTGTGTTGTGACAGAGTGAAAACATGAAATAACCTGAAGTACCATAAGGAGCTCCCTTTGCCTAACCCCCTCCCCCAATGCCAATTCATTGACTGATGGACAGCTCTGTTCATTGCTTAACAAACAGCATCACTTTGGCCAAAACTTGAGTTCCTCAAATTAGACCTCTAAATCAAAGTCTGGTTTCCACAGCGGTGCTGCATATAAAATCAAGGGGTTGTGGGTAATCAGGCCACTGAGATTTAAGTGCCTATTGCAAATGCTGGCCTTTATTGCCAACCCATTTTGTTTAACATAACTAGATCCAAACAAACTTCATCCACAGTAATAGGTTTCAATTAAACACTTCAGATTGCAACACCTTCAAATTCACCGGTAGATTCCAATTTACATTTTGCAGTCAGCCCCGTCTTTACAAAAATCCTGTCTGAATATTGGTGTTCATAATCTGGATGCATACACTGTGACTTTGAGCCCTCTAATTCTTCGATGGATAGACTTTCTCTCCATGCTCAGCACAATAATACCTGCAATTAGCAGTTTCTTTACCATCAACAAAGAACCCTAAGTTTAGCTTAAATAACAAGGTTATTTTTGGCAGTTGGTGCAAAATAGCTTGTGACTTGGAACACAAAATGAGCTATTAAATAGCATTTTATATAGGACTCACCCTAAGCCCCAACAGCGTTTATCAGTGTTGTATGAGATGTGTGTTTTAAATCCCACTATGACTTCCATGTGCTGTTACCTAGGTTTCTAAACATTACTTTATCCTGATGAAAATTACTCATCAGTACCACAGGGTGGTGGTTTTAGTAGTCAAAGAAATTAATCCCAAAAGAGGTCACACCTGTTGCTCTTCCTGCTTTTGCTGTTAAACTTTGGGGGAGGGGGTTGGTTTGTTTTTTTGTTTAAACTTTCTGAGAACTGGAGCACAGATCCATTCCTCCTTCCAAGCATCTGTGACCCACCAGGTGTATGGGTTTAGTGTGGGATTTACTCACTCAGGACTATCCTCTCACTCAAGCTGGAGACTGCATCAAACTCTCAGTTGTTGAATGTCAGTTTTTGACTAAATATCGATGTCAACTTCACTCCTGAGATAATGAGGGAATTGAACAGGGGGCCTGCAGCTCTTGTTGCTCATTTGCATCTTAGATGAGCTCTCAAAGAAGGGGCTGCTGTGAAGGAGGTTATTAGAATATACTCCCACCCTCTGGCATACCCTTAGAGCGTGTATTGGTACTGCAACCTTTTGTGTCATCAGGTTTCTGAAAAAAGCTCATCATGAGTTCCTTACCACAATAGAGGTTTCCCAACATGCCTTTGTAAAGAGAGAAAAGAAGCTACAATTTGCTCACAAAGAACAGCTGCAGCTAAGCCGAGGTTTAAAAGCAAAACAGATGATGACACAATGGGGAAAGGTTCTAAAGCCAATGTATATGGTGTACCTATCAATTAGAGCTGAATATACAGAGAGGCTGTAATGTGTGGCTGCACATCTGGCCTAAATTGCCTTTTTCAAAAGGGCTGTAATGCTGCAGATCTTGCTCCCCTTCTTAAGATTTGGAATTTGAAGCTGATTTTCTTTATGCAGCAGGCAAATTGCTCACTTTACTAAGCTGTTTGTAATCTGTTTTTAGAATACTGGCAGGTCAGTGCTGCCAAAGACGTGTCTGCCTCTCTTGTGCATACGCAGGTACATTTGAAAATTTAAATCCGCACCATGGCAGCTCTTAGCAGGGGAAACCTCTCTCCTCTGCAGTCATGATTTAAAATGCTCTCCTAGCAAACAAGAAAAGGCACTCAGTCCTCCCATCCAGAGTTTGGTTATTTTAGCCAGTTGTCAGCACTTGTGACATCCACAACAGCACAGAAGTAAGTACTAATATTAATGCTGAAAAAGGACCTGAAAGAACAAAGTCTATGTAATTTATTTTAATTTCTTATCTTACCTCAGCGCCAATGGAGCAATAGGCTGGGACTAATCACTCTGCAGAGTCAATACAAAAGATTCCAAACAAGTGCATTGCAAAGATTTCACAAAAAGGCTTTTTACCTGGGAAGACCTAAAATCGGTTTTCAGGTTTTTCACATGTCTCCTATATAACTGAAATAAGGCAGAGAAGGGAGTCTTATTCCTCATGCTTATTCCAATGAGTGAAGCAGGAAAGACAGATTCCAAAATTTGGGCCTTTGCAAGTAACCTCTGTGGTCATTAAGGATCTGTCTACACAGCAACCTTTATTTTAAAATAGCATAGTACACCCCTACACTACAAGCCTTTATGCTGAAATGTGAAGCTGGAGGACTTCTTACTCCGACTCATGTAACCCTCATTTCTAAGGAGTAAGGGAAGTTCAATGAAGAATGGTCTTCCTGCTGTGTAGACCATGCCAAAAGCCGAAATAAGCTCTTTTGACTTAAACTAAGCAATTGATGTAGTTGAAGTTGTGAGGCTTAATATGACTTTTGCCCTGCTGCATAGACGTACCCTAAGTCACCCACCTAGGGCTGATCCACTGAAGTTAATGGAAATAAGGACCTGAATGTTGGAGCTACTGATCACCTGTGATTCATCTGACTTCAATGGGTGCTTAAATTAAAGATTAGGCATTAATACCCAATATAAATATTGCTAGTGACTTGCCTGATACTACAGGCTGGGTTTGAGAAGGGTAGACAAATAGCATATCAAAGCTAGCATAATGTGAAAAATGAATTGTACAGGGCTTGGAGTAGGAAAATAATTGAATAGCTTGACATCCTTTTAGAGCAAGAGTTTTGGCTTTCAAAATAGTGGGAAGTTAATAATTTACATTGAAGGGCTCCATAGACCTTTCCCATCTGAGAGTTTAAGAGCTCAAATGTACATGTCAGACAGTGATCACCCACTGCATTTTTTCCTCCATTTTTTAAAAATTCATATATATATTAAAATAATGTCAGGGGAAAGGATGTTGGCAGTACTGCTTTAGTGACCTCATAAGATACAGTAGCAGATTTTTGTCAAGAGAAATGACAATGTGAATGTGCCATGTGCCCTAGTAATATAACTCAATTCATATAAAGAGGTCTAGTACATTTTCTCTTGTCTCTCTCACTTGAGACTATTTTTAGGAGCTAAGACAAGTGTTGCAAAGGAGGCGTTATGTGGTGTGATTTATAACAGACTTCAGTGTAGGTGGAAACTTAACTAATGCAGCTTCATATCAGAGGTAAATTGAACAAGTAAATTTAAAAAAAAAACCTTACAATTAACACAAAGGTAATGACCTAAACTAACCATGTAAAACTGTACAGCTGAGGCTGTTTCATTCCAAGACCATCCCTTTATGAACAAAGCAGACTTCTGCAACTACAGGAAAGGAGGTCAGACTGAATGGTTGCTTTCCTGGCTTGTTCACAATATACCTGGCTGAATATAAGCTTTGTAAGTTAATACCATCTTCTGGTTTTGGTTTGACATATTAACCTTTTTAGAACAGGTTATTAGTAGAGCTGTCAAATGATTACAAAATGGAATCTTGCGATTAATCGTGTGTGCGTCCCCCCCCCCAAAATGCCGGGGCAGTGCTGCATGGAGCCCAGGATCAGCTGGAGTTTCTAGCTGACCCCAGGCTCCATGCAGCACTGCCCCTTGAAAGCACTGCAGCAGTGTTTCCAAAGGGCAGTGCATTAAGAGCTGGGGATACCAGCCCAGGAGGGGCTTTGCAATGTGGAGCCAGGAATCAGCTGGAGTCCCAGCTGATCACAGGCTCTTAATGTGCTGCCCCTTTAAAGTGCCAAAATGGCAATTAACATATTAACACATTAATTGGAGGTATTAATGCAGGTCTAGTTATTAGTTATACATTCAAATTGACAGCCCTAGTTATTAGTTATACATTCAAAGCTGCTCTATTTTAACCGGTGATTAGTAGCCATTACTGGTGATTAGTAGCCATTACAACTCAAAGAAAAAGGATTGGACATTTACATGGGTTATGAGCATCTGCAGTTACAAGGACTAAAATAGATCACTAGAATATTGTGGAGAGGAGATGAGCCCTCATGATTCAGGGTACAAGCTAACTTTTCACTACTGGGGGTAAGGAAACTGCTTTCTCAGTGACCAGATTATTCCACAACTGCTTGCTACAGGGCTTTTGTGTACCTTTCACTAGGATGTAGCTGACAGTGGCTACTGTTAAGGACATGGCACTGCCTAGACTAGATAGACCATTGTTCTGATTCAGTATGGCAATTCTTATATCTGATAAGCATATACCAGTACCATAGGTGTTGTTAGTAGACCATTTATTACATCTCTGCTAGTTATGAGATGGTCCCTAAATTAAATTTTCCACTGTGTTGCCTACTATTCCATAAATGGGGATTCCAATGCTTTGTACGGGAGACTTATTTCACAGGACAGGTAGATACCTATGAGCCAGACAGGTCCCACTCCAATTCTTGTTATAAATCCCCCTTTGCATGTAGCCATTTCACTTGTCACACAAGGGATTGATACCATGAATATCACCTTTTTCTGCACCAATCCCCACCATCACTTAGCTCATCTGAGAGCTTCTCTGAAGGATCTCTCTAACATGGCTAGTGTGCCATTGACTTCAGGGAACACCGAAGGACAGAGGCCGTAAGGCACTTTCCTCTGCCTGTCTCAGAATTTCCTGCAGAAATTTGGTTGGGAAGATGTGTTTAAGACTTGTATTATCTACTTTGCAGTCAAGGGGAAAGGAGGCCAGCTACCATCCTGGCTGTACTGCTCCTGTACTCATATGGAGAACAGGGGAATATGTTCCCTCTAAGATTTTGCTGCCAGACACAGTTTTTTCTTTAGAAAGGGATTTGGACTATTGCTAAGAAATGTCCCCCCTTTCACACTAGTTCGTCTCTCATTGTCCCCTCTCACACTAAATTTAATCCCACTGCTCCAAGTCCTTTCCATTTGGCCTGTCCTAAACAATTCCTCCCTCTACTTGATATGAAGTCTGAGATTTATTCATATCTTTCACCCATTAACTACACTATACGTGTGAAATTTTGGCCCCACTGAAATCAGCAGCAAAATTTCCATTGATTTCAGTGTGGTAAGGATTTCACTTCACACAGTTAATTCTTTTAACATTTTCTCCTATGTCAGTCTCATCAGCCCCTTAGTCATCGTCAATTTTCAGACAGAACTACAGTAATGCTTGGTTTCTGCAACATGGCCCAGAACATATTGTTGTGGTCGACTCTATATGTGCCCTCCAAAATATGGGATAAAACTGAATGGCTCAATGTTGTAGCATTTTAGACTAAGCATTTCAGGGCAGGATTGGCTCTTTTCTACTGTTCCTGTGACTCACAAAACAAGGGCAGTCAATTACAATTGGGGGTTTTGGGTACTACCATAACATAAATATTTGATGATAAGCATGACCTCATCTGTGCAATGACAGAACGGGCCTGATTCTGATCTTATTTATATTAGTCTTATGCTGTGAGATCAGAATCAAGCTCAGTAACTTAGAACAAGATTGCTTGAGAGGGAAAATATTCTGCTCACTATTTTTAACAGTGTTTATCCTTAATGATTTGCTTTTAAAAAGAGAAGCTGAAGACTTCCTAGTAAAACAAATACAAAAGCTAGCTCCTAAAACTGTCTTGTGTGAAACCATGGAAGATTTTTAAGGCAAAGAATGCTAAAAAGGGATAAAGAACTTTACAGAGACCTCCATTTTTACTTGTGGTTGTATCTCCTAGTTCTGTGCTTTTCTTACCTAATCGGATCCACTAGGCATGCTTGGGTCAGGTCTTTATCTGAATGAGCGGCCTTTGTAGAGAGACTGTGGGTGGAATAAGTTATGTTGGCAATACAGTGGATAGCACTTTGCCCTTAAAAGGAAGTTTGGGTACACTGCTGCTGTCAGTGCTTTTATTTCAGATAAGATTTACTTCTTCTTTTTTTAATTTGGACTATTAACCCTGATGTCCAGGACAAATTCCAACCTAGTCAATTACCTTCTGTGTAGTTCTCAGTGTGTTCAGTTATAAACGGGTTGATTTACACCGCACTAGACTTTGATTCAGACTCAAACCCACCAAACTTCGCTCCTCTCTTACGAAACAAAAATAATTCACGTAACTCCAAAGCTTGATACCTTTTTTCTTAATAGGGTCATGTCATGATATGACCTGTGGGTTGAATGTACTGGTCTCATACCCAAGAGGTGTCTCCCCTGATCTGTGTCCTTGTGACTGGATATACTATCTATCTGGATCCCTGAGGAGGGGGGGGGAGTGGGGGAGTTTGGAGTGAGGGAAAACTGGATTTACAGGTCACACATCCCCAAAGTAGGATCGATCTGCAGGGTCAGGAAGCATCAGGAGCTCCTTCCAGGAGTATAAAAGCGGAAGTCCAATCCAACAGCAAGGGGCTGCTGTATGTAGTAGAGTTTTGGGAGGCTGTTCTAGAGAAAGGTTTACTCCTAATTGTAACCGAATCTGTACTAGCCTAAGGGTAGTAAGGATTACTGTTCAGTTAATGCCTGTTCTGTGGCATGACCTTTTAAATCTGGAGATTTTTAAAGCATAATCAAATCTAGGAAGGCAGAGGTAGGTGTTGGGAGAGAGGCAATGAGTCAAAGAGGATAGTTAAGGCTTGGGGAAAATCCAGGGTGCTGTCAAAAGGCCTACGTTCAGGAGCCTGATAGTCTGGATGAGGCACGGATCCCCCTCTCTCCCACTTGACACAAGCTCTGGAAAGAAGTCTGTAAATACTGTCTCTCTTCCCTCAGAACATCACAGGAAGGGCTACTTCCTTTGAACTGCTCTCAGGCTGGAAGGAAAGGGAGAGAATTATGTAGCGCTGCTGAAAGGGTTGCTGAAAGAAGCAGCTGGGGAAGTTGAGAGCCTGGAAACCCAGCCCCAAGAAAAAAGGTCTGTGGAACCCCTAAACCTGAGAGGAGATAAACCCGAGCCCAATATAAAGCATCTCTGACCTGTAGCCTAAGAACTTTTCAGTTTTATTTGGACTTAATAAAGTAGAACCCCAATATGGAATTTTATCTTGTGCCTTTGGACTTTGTGGAGTTCTTAAGGGGCTGAGAGCATAGGGGAAACTGAGGTACAATCCAGCACACTCAGGCTTTCCCAACTGTGTGTGTTCTAAAGGACAGGCACACCCTTTGAAAATAGCAGAGGGGAGTGTATATTTTATTGTCGTTACTGCTAAACTACAAGCTATAGTTGAGGAATCAAGAAACCCAAGAAGTTTGTACCTATTCGTTGCTGACCTATAGGTGAGATTTTGACTTTCTCTGCTTTGAAGCAGCATTTCCCAGGGGATTGTGATTATATGCACCTGAACTATTCCTTGTTGTTTGCTTTACTTTCAAGGAGGAAGAAGATCAGAACAATCTGTTTTTATCCTGGCTTCAGGCCAACTTTACTTAGCTCTTCTCTAGAAAAGAAGAAGCCATTGTTTATAGCTTGGCCTGAACTCTGTTATTGATATTTACCCTGAAGAGAGAGACAGAATTGACTTCTGAAAGGGGAGAGGAAGAGGTCTTGGGCAAGGCAGGATTTGAAAAATAACCAAGTCAAACTGTTGGTTTTTGTTCAGGGCCAATGAATAGGAACTCGATTGCAACCATGGACATAGTCTACTCCAGCCCTGCACCAGCAGCTAATAAAAAGCTGGCAGTAGAGCGAGTCAAAAGTGGAAAAACAATGTTGTGGAAAGTGCAGATGCTGTTCTGTTTTGCAGGGGCTGACATTTTTTTCATTTTTCTCAAGTTATTTTGGAATAAAAACTTGAATTTCTTTCCCCCGTTTTTGTACCCTCCTCCATCCCATCCCTTTTTTCTGGGGGAAAAGGGACACAGAGTACAATAAAATGAATAATGGCTAAGGAGTGTTATTCACTTTTGGGGTTGTAGGGTTTTTTACATTTTTCTCTTTGCTACGCTAACTTCACAACTTCCCCAACTTCGGAGACGTTAGATTGGCTTTTATAAAAAAAACAAACTAATCCTGTCACACTGTGGCTTTTTCCAAAGTGCTGAAAGGGGTAGTGAGGGTTTGATCAAATATGTGACCTCATTCACACCCTGTGCATTATTGCAAATTAATAACAACTCACTGGTCAATAGCATCATGGTGAAACGTACATAGCAACATTCTATGTAAAGTAATGAATTCCCCATGTATGATATTATCTCTACTGGGTTTGAACATGTGGTGAGTAGGCAGAAGTTGTTAAACAGCTGAATCCTAAGCAAAGGAAGGTGCATTTACCTCAAAATTTACACAAGTAGTAAACGTGGTTCTTGGGACAGGAAGGGTATAGCTAGACAATGTTCTTTTTTCGAAAGGAGATATGCAAATTTGGTGCTAATTTGCATATCCTCTTCCAATCATTTTTTCGGAAGTGAAAACAGTTTAGACAGGGTGGTATGTGTGGTGTGGTGTGTTTTGTTTTTTGGTTTTTTTTTTTAAAGATCCCTTCTTCCTTAAAAATGAGGTATACGGGGTTCTTTTGAAAAAAAACTCATCTAAGCTGCTTTCGCTTTCAAAAAACTGCTTTCAAAAAGTGATCAGAAGAAGATATTCAAATTAGCACTGAATTTGCGTATCTCCTTTCGAAAAAGGAACGTACCCAATGAGAAGGTACACTGTTTCATCAAAGAAAAGACAGATACCTCTAGCCAAGTGTCAACTGATGATTGCCAATCTACTTAAGTGGCCATGCTTTATCAGTAAATGGGGCTAGGACAGATCAATCTGCATTTTAATGGAACATGATACCACTTTCACCACAACTCCAAAGAGTAACTGGACTACAAAAGTGAGAGGGCAACAACGCCCCTGGTTATCTATCTTGCTCTCTCCTTCACCGAAGACGACAAAAGAACCTACTTTTTGACTTTGGTACGGATCCTGATAGGAAAAGGTGGTTAGCAATATTGCTGGGAACATGTAGTAAGGGTTTTCACTTAGACTTTGTTCAAGTTGTTAATTGTAGGTACTAAAAAGTGTTTATCTTTATATTCACTTCAAAATCTTAAAAGTAAAAAATGGTTACAAGAGAAATAAAGGTATATCTCAAAGTAGTTAAACTTGTGTTATCCTTTAATCAGCACTGAGCCATTACTACATTTAAAATGAACTGATTGGTAACTCCAGTTAAAGTAGTGAGCCCTTGACTTTTGACACTTCACAGGAGTAATGGACCCTTACTATCAGAACTGTCCAGGAAAGGACAGCTTTGGGGAAAATGTCAGGACTGGTAGTGTGGTAGTCAACCTGCAAGTAGTAATCAAGGTGGAACCAGAGTGGGACTAGTGTGGTGCTGACTGGCAACTGGGCTCAGAGTTACTGGACCAGGGCTGCAGCTATACACAGACACGCAGGCTGTGACCTGCAAGTTGCTAGTGAGCATCCTAGCTTGGGAGCTACAGCAGCCAAGCTCTGAGAGGCTTCCGGTAGCAGGACAGGAGTGTTACCACCCCTCACAGGTCTGAATCTCATTTTTTGTGACATTTTCTGTCTGTTAAAAGAAGTCACTTGTCAAAGGTTTGAATGCAGAAATTGTGACCTGCTCTAGATGGGCGCAATTAACATATAGCAAACTGTTACTGGCCTGGATGAAAAGGATTATTTAAATTCTTTCCTGGTTGTATAATGGAGCGCACACTTTCATTTCTGTGAATGAGGGCTGCTTAATAGATGTGTCTTGCGTAAGAGGTGGCTGCACTTTTGTAGTAAGGAAAGCAATGCTCAATTAGCAAAAAATTTTGGGATCCAGTTAGATGAAAGGCTACATGCATGTCAGATTATTTAGGAATATAATCTGAACACTGCATTAATAAAATTACAGGACAGAATATAATCAAGGAATAACAGGTTTCACTATTGCAAAGATAAGGGTGTAATAAATCCTGTATTCTGTAGCACAAAGTACACAATTAGTTGTACTGATGCCCATAGCTGCAATAGAATGCGCATAAAATATTAGGGTGGGCATGTTTCCCAGTCATTGACCTGGGACAAAGAACGCACCCCTTACCTCCCAATTCCTCAGCAACACCTTGAACTCTGGCACAACTCTTCTGTGACCTACACAATGTCAGCCAAAACCCGTAGAACACTTTGATTCTTACACATGTGATATTTGATCTTCTGTCACAAATCACACTGAAAGCCTAGCCTACATAGTATAGTTCCCTCCAGCCTGCTTTGCAAGTGACAAGCTATAAACGCTTATAAATATGCAAGTGATTACATGGCTCTAGAAATAAGGGTGATTGCACACCTTCCTTCCATGCTAGTGTTCCAGTAGTAGGTGAGGGAAAAGCAGGCTAAAAGATGCCATTTAATAATAATTCACTCTGTCATCTGAGGCCTTTAAACAGGTTTAAAATCAAAGCTGACGCTGTCATACCCCAGGGCTACGTCTAGACTAGCATGATTTTACGCAAATGCTTTTAACGGAAAAGTTTTTCGGTTAAAAGCATTTGCGGAAAAGAGCATCTAGATTGGCTCGGACGCTTTTCCGCAAAAGCACTTTTTGCGGAAAAGCGTCCTTGCCAATCTAGACGCGGTTTTGCGCAAGAAAGCCCGAATCGCCATTTTTGCCATCAGGGCTTTTTTGTGCATAACAGTTTTTAGCTGTCTACATTGGCCCTCTTGCGCAAAAACATTTCCGGAAAAGGGCTTTTGCCCGAACGGGAACGTTAAAGCATTTGCACAAGAAGCACTGATTTCGGACAATAGAGCGTCAGTGCTTTTGTGCAAAATCAAGCTGCCAGTGTAAACAGCTGGCAAGTTTTTGCACAAAAGCGGCTGCTTTTGCAGAAAAACTTGCCAGTCTAGACGCAGCCCTGCACTCTGATTGCATACATTTCAGAGCAATAGCAGCTTAGGGAGGACAACTTCTAAATCTCTTTCAAATCATGATACATGGTTTCCACTGCTACAGCATCAAAATCCAAGTCCCTTTATTCCTAGTGCCATTTGGAGCCAGGACTTTGGGGAGATGTAGCTACGCATGGCCATCTTTTCCCCACCCCAGGCTGGCATCCACAGCACTTCCCATTTAAGCAGGCTCCAGGTTTCTTCCAGAAAGAGAAATGCAGCAGTAGCTGTCAGCAGCACAGGGGGAAGGGAAGACAAGTGGAGACTTTTCATGTCCCAGCCCTGCAAGGCAGACTCCTCCAGGTCAAATGTGGCCAGGAAAGACATCTCCACATTCCATATCACCAGGGGCAGCCTCAAGAGTCCCTGTGGTGTTGGCTATTCTAAACTCTATGCTGTTTTTTTGGGGGGTTGGGGGAAGGGAGATAACTGACAGGGGAGGTAAAAAAAGGGTGACTGAGCACAGCCTAGGTGCTAGATCAGCTCATAGGGGAGGATGAGGATCAGAACTTCAATAGCGAGTCCAGAAACTTTGCCTGAAGCTATGGGAGCAGGCAGCATGGTGAGGATGGAAGTTAGGGGAGCAGACAGTATGGCAGAAAGATGAGTTAAGGCAGAAGCCAGGAGACCATATGTCTAGGGCCAGATGACTTGAGGGAAGGCGGGGCGGGGGGACAAAGGGTCACTTAGGAAGGTGGTTCCTCAAGTAAGGTCCTCTCATAGCAGAAACAACACCTGCACCTGCCAAATCCTCTCTAAAACAGCTTGGTGAGGATCAGAGCCTCATTTTAAATAGAGCTAGAGCGAGGCTCATTATACATCAGGAAACCTGTCTCAGAGGGGTAACCATGTTAGTCTGTATCTGTAAAAACATCCATGCATCTGACCAAGTGGTTTTGCCCATAAACTCATCCTCAGATAAATCTGTTTGCCATTAAGGCTGCATCAACACTGCAGTGCTATTTCGGGATACCAGAGTGTCCTGAAATAACTATCCTGTGTCTTCACAGCAAGCCCATTATTTTGAAATATAACAGGCTCATCTGAGCAGGAAGTAGGGTAAAAAAACTGGGTCTATTATGTTGAGGCGGGGTTTTTGCATAATGGCAGGTTAGGTATGATATTGATGGTCTTTAAAACAGTTACTAAAGCGGTTTAGGTTGCAGACAAGGGATGGATCAAAAACTAACAGTAAATGTGCAGATACGGCAGTGATGTGGCATGTAAGAGCTCAGGTATGTGGAGGTAGTTGGAGACTGCTTATCTAATAAATAAAACAAACTCACTCCACAGAACTGCCAGATTTCAGAATCCTAGAAAGAGTTTGTCCTAGGTTTACTTCTGTACATGGATGATGGTTCAGAGGCAGGCTGGGGACAGTGGGCAATTTTTCCAGGCCAGCTTGTCTATGCCCAGTACAAAGATGATCATCAAGCAGAACTTATAGTCTATCATTACTATAAATATTCATCATTGTCATAATTCTTTACTGCCTTCACTTCAAGTAAAATGGTTGTATCTTATCAAACAAAAATGCAGCATTTTTAAAATTTAAGTATCCCTTAAATAAATCCCTGCTTCTTTTGATGACTTTGTCTTGTATTTGAAGTGATGCTGCATTTTACCATTGGATTTAATTGAACAGGGTTTCTCAGAGCTCTGACAGATCTTTAATACGTAAAATATTATTTTCTGATCAAGGAAAAAGACACAGTATTCATTTTCTCCAGCACAAAAGACCTCACTGAGAGAAATCTAAGCATTGAAATATCTGGGCTTGTTAACGTAAGTCCTACGATGCAGACTTTAAAACATCAGTTCTTTGCTGAAAGATGTAAAATTATATTAAAATGTAACAGGCGCTTAGGTTTTTTCTTTCCATTGGTTGTAGGGTTTTTTTGTCATGTTTTGCAGAGCTTATGCTTACCTAGTGTCAATTTTTTCCCCTTATAGATACAGGATTTGGATCCTTTCTATAGGAAAACCTGATCAACTCAATTTGATTTTTCTGATGCTGGGTTCAAGTCTCAGTGCAGACTTACTCTTCTAATAAAGAAAAAAAAAGTTAGGCAGGGGTGGGCAATAAGGTGGTGGTGGTTCACCTGCAGATACAGGTGCTTGAAGCTCTCACTGGCTGCAGATCACCGTTCCTAGCCGATGGGAGCTGCGGAAAGCAGTGTGAATTGAGACACCACTTTCCACAGCTCCCCCTGGCTGGGAACATCAATCTGTGGCCAACAGGCACTGCGATTACCCATGTTTGTGGAGGCACAGGTGAATACACTGGCAGTGGCCTGCCAGGAGCTAACCCTGGCAAACTAGATCTGCCCACTGTGGAGTTAGAGCAATCAATGTGCAAGTCCTGGCATTAAAACCTTTCAAAAATCATCTTCCCTTTCTTTGCCTCATTGATCGCTGGATCAGTTTAGTTGATCCAAATTCAGATGCTTCAGGCCAGCTCATCAGACCAAAAGTGTAAGCAAATAAATATTTTCTCCTTACTTTTGACTTCACATTTCTGATATTTATTTATTCTATTGAAGTTTGAAACTTGTTGTAAAATTGTCTTCTACAATTATCCCTCATCAAGGGATGGCTCATAAATTTCACCATTCCAATAGTGGATTTGGAAATCCCTGTTTCATACATCTTTCTGAGTCAGTTCCTTCCTGTTTCCCCATCAGTGATGGCTGGTGTCCAAACTAAGGGGGAGGCTATAGTTAGCGAGCAGTTCTCTGCCTCTGTACGTACACATGTGCACAATCTTATTTTCAAAGTGGAAAAACTGAGCCACCATAGTAGTGATCGTCATTTGGAAGCATTTTTAGTGAAGTGTAAGGGAGGGTAGTGAGTAAATGGTAAGAAAAAGGGCCACTGTCTTCTACAGCCTCACTCCCTCACCCTCACTCTCACTCGTTCTTCATCTCTCCATAGCTCTATGCTTCCTCGGATCTGAAATCTCTTCCACCTGACAACCCTGAGTTGAGAATTGCTTTGCTCTCCCTTCCAGAAATGCACAGAAAATCCCCCATAGCTTACACCATTCCTCTTAATTCAGCTCCGAAAAACTACCCCTTTCCATGCTGCTGGGCCTGGAAAACCAGGAGCAGAGTTGACAGGGAAGAATTTTGGGGACAAGAAGCATGTGCAGGGAGTGCCAGGGCTAGTCTGTGCTATAGGGACTGTAGTGCTATAGTTAAGATGGCATAACACTGCAGTGTAGACCCAGTATACAACCTCAGAAGGAGTTTTTTTTCCATTAGGAAAACCCCCTCTCTGAGCTTTTCTCCAAGCCCTAAATTCTAATTAATACCCCTCCAGTCCCGTATCCTCCCATCCATCCTGCTCAATTAATTATGCAGCCCCCAAAACCCACATCAGCTTTGTCTAAGTTGACAGACACATTGTTACATCAATGTGACTTTGTCTGTGCAGTGAGTTAAATAGGCATAACTATGGCACTTGGGTGTGGATTTTTCATTCCCTTGAACACCATAGCTATGTTGGCCTAAGTTTTAAGGTCAGGCTCTGGGTGTTTGCCACTTTGGGGCAGATGGGAATTGGTACCTCCCGTCAGAAGCCTGCATTCCTTCCACTCTGTCACCTTTTCAGGGCAAATTTAGCCCCCATTGAAGCTAGCCTTTCCATGAAGGCAAAATTTCCAGGCTTCACAAGTGGGGTGTGTGGTGTTTAATGCTACCCAAGGGAAAACCTGCCTTGGTTGACTGCCTTCTCTCATTCCCACCTTCTGGGGAAGAACAACCAATAAGGGCTGCTTCAGAAGATGGGCACAGCTCTCTCCCCTCTCCCTTCAGGAGTCCTAATAGTGTGTGGTGGAGGCGGGAGGGGAGGTAGAAGCAAAACAATCCAGCAGCCAGCTCTGATCCTTTCCTTCCTCCCCTTCTGTGAACAATGGAACAGTCTGCTCCATCTTCCCCTTCCTCCATTCAACCCCAGAGGGGAAAGGGGAGAAGAGAAAGCCATTGCAGCTGCCCCTCCAGGTCTGGGGAAGAGGAGGGAAGAGACCCCCAAAGCTGCAGGAGCAGCAGTGGTGCACTAGGGAGCAGGGGGCATATGTGTGGCTGGGAGTGGGCAGCCTAATTGCTGATAGGACAAGAAAGGCAAAGCTGATGTGGGTGTTGGGGGCTGCATAATTAATTGAGCAGGAGAGATGGGAAGATATGGGACTGAAGGGGTATTATTAATTAGAATTTAGGGCTTGGAGAAAAGCTGAACACTCACTATGAGGCAATATTTTATACATCGCATAGCATCTCAAAGTTAAATGCTTAAATACCTTGGAGGTCTGGGCTTACATCCCTCCCCCATCTTCTGATAAGTCGCAATAACGGACTATGAGCAATACTTGAAATATGGCTTGGTAGCTCTTTATATATTGACTTATATACTGTATGTGGCACCTATTTAAACATTCTAGGCTATCTACAGTAAATGCATACAGCATCTCCCCATGTTGCAGTTTGTTACAGCATAACTTTAAAATGGCAAGGCTGGTTAGTTTGCTTGAAAGTAATGCGGATATGTGACTTTGCAAACTTGCAATCCTCTGTTCAGCTAAAGCATGTTGGTAGGTATAAACCAAGTCCAGAATTTTGATTGACATGTTCCACTCTTAAGATTCTTATAATTTGGGATTACTTTTTATATGGCACCTCCAAAGAAGCAAAGCAGGTTGCCTTGACAACTTGTTACTGTGCATTTTTATCCTTGTTAAAGCATTTGCTTTCTGTTGCTAATTCCTCCACCTCCTGCCTCATTAGGTGAAATTTCCTAGTCTAGACAAGTCTTTTAGAGGAATGAGTTGTTTTATCCAGTTCAATTAAGTGCTGTTTAAAAACATGTTAGCAGGTAATGTAGACAGGCGTGTCACCCTAACCACATATTAGCTTATGATTGGCCATGGTACTCCATCTATTTCTAATGCACCCATTATAAAGACAATATAGAGGGTATCCTTCTCCTTCCACCTCCTGCCTCTGCCAGAACTACCTGAATCATCAGCAGAGAGGGAATTTGTTTGGGTTCTTTAGAAATGTTCTTGTACTTTACACAACTGAGAGAGTAGCTGAGCCATGCATTATATTTCTATATAAATATGGAACTTTATTCCTTCTGGAAAATAAGTCCAGAGAGGGCATTTTGCAGAGGGGTGTGATTAACAGGTGTCTTTTAGGCAATACTTAGTCCTAAATGTTTCTTTAAAATACATGCAGGGATAGAAGTCTCAAAGGAATTGGAATTTCAGAAACATTCCATTGAGAGGAGCATTTGCCTTCCTGTGGAGCAATTAGTGGCATCCATTTCAAATTATGCCAGCAGAGCATAACTGTGTCTAACGATAGAGAGGCACAGGAAAACAGGGTTTTTTCAAGTTGGGTTTTTTCCAAAATGCCCTCTGGCTGACACTCAGCTTTCAGAATCTCACCTGGTGTCCTATATTAAACTGCCTGTAATTCAAAGAAGAAGAAATGCTACAAATGGCTATTATTGGGCGCTGAACAGCTAAAGCTGCTCTTTGGAGTTTCCAGAAATCCTGCCATCTGGCTAAATCCTGCAGTCCACCTACCCCCAAAAATCCAACTGAAGTCAAAGATTTTCCTAAGGAAAGTGTAGTTGGTTTATAGTACATTAAAGCCTGTTAAACAAGCTTAACAAATGCAAAAAGTATGAAGGCACTGAAATAACTGTCATCCTCTATCTCACACAGGCAAAATTCTGATGGTCAGTGGGCATTTGAGTTGTGCAGGCCACATCTCCCCAGGATATGAAGGTGTAACTATAGGAAGGGTAGACATACCCATGCTGGCTTGGCTTTACCAAGCATAGGTAAACATAAGTGATAGCCAGGACTTCAGCACAGGCAAGCAACAAGCCTGCTGGGGACTCCTATTTGCCTGTGTTAAGCAAGTGCCACCACAGCTTCATTGTTCTCGTTACCCAGGCTAGCTAAAATAAAGCTCTTCATCTGTAGTGTGAACATAACCACCAGTCTGCAGCTGTGGACATACAGTATTAAAATGTGTCAGTGTATAATGGAGAACTTTGGGGGCAGGGCCAGTGGGGGAAGGACACACGGCAAAAACCGGAAAGGAGGCCTTTGGGCTATTGTTTGATACCATTAGTGAGCAAATAATGGTCAGCCATCTGTTAAGATACTTCATAACCCAAATGTCTAAAAAAACAAAGTCTAACATATATGTAGGAACAGATCTTCCAATGGGGAAGGGACAAAAGGGGCAGCTGCCCCAGAGCCCAGCAAGTTAAAAGGTACCAGAGTTCCTAGCTGCCACCACAGCTGCAGCACAGTTGGAGCCCTGCACCCTTTAAATCACCACAGGAGCCCCAAACATCACATCTCAGCCCCACACCTTCTGCAGACCCCTCCCACCTTGCCCAGGGCCCAGCAAAGTCTTTTCAGCTGCCCTGGGTAGGAAGGGAAAACAGAAATACAATAGACCTGAAGATGTACAGTGTGGCCAACTGTTGTCATATTTTTAAGTGCCAACTCCTGGAACTTCATCTTTGTGACAATCTCAACTTACACTTATAAATGAAAAATCTCTAGCCTTCACAGCTATGTAGAAAAAGCTTGAAAATGTGACAAGTGAATCTGAAAAGCTTTGTTTATTTTTATTTTCCCTCTGATTTTTGAGCCTATTACTTTTTAAAAATGCTAATATTTGTACGCCAATTTTGAAACACAGAATTATGAGCAACTTGACACAATGCTTTGTGGCAATAAGGAAACGTTTTAAATATTATATCAGCAACTTTTGGGTTCCTTCATACAGTGCCAGAGTTGTTAGGTAGTTTTCCAATTTTCTCTTTACATGGGTGATCCATGACACATCATGGTGCAGGAAATTTGGGCAAGCGTGCACTATGGGCCAGATCAAAGGGGCAGTGATTGGTCCAGTGGGGGGTCTATTTTTATCATAAAGATGTGGTAAATCATCTGCTGATCACTCCCCGTTAACTCGGTACAGCATCTCAACGAGAAGCACATGTTCTTCCCTCAACAACTGCTGCAAAGAGACTGTGGCAAGTAGTTCTAAGCACATTAATTTCAGCTACATTAGTCGCTTAGCTGAAGTTGCATAACTTAGCTTGATCTTCTTCTGTAGTTTAGACAAGCCCTGTGTATGCAGTACAATGAGTTTCAAAGCACTCTTCCACTGAAACAAGCCTGCACTAGACAGTATTTTTATTAAAGATGATGCATAAAATAATAGGTGAGACTTTCTCCTTCCTGTTCCTCTGAAATATTCTTTTGTAGCCATAGTGAGACATGGTGGTAGGGTGACATCTAAGCAGAGATCCCGGACGTTATTCTCTGCTGAGCCAGGGACCCTTTTGGGGGCATTAAATAGAAGGCAGGGGCAGTTATTAGCTCCCTGAGTTTTCAGGGTCAGACTTTGAAAAGTTTTTTTTTCTTTTTCTTTTCAAACAATCGAGGGGATAGTTCAGTTTCCTGGCTGCTGTTCGTAAGATGTCTGGGGCTACATCTAGACTGCAGGCTTCTTTCAGAAGAAGCTTTTCCAGAAGAGGAGATTTGGAAGTTTTTTTCAGAAGATAGAGTCCATACTGCAAAAGCACATTGAAAAAGCAGACTGCTTTTTCAAAAGAAGTGTCCACACTGAACGAATGCTCGATATCAAATTTAAACTGATTACTATGGATGGAATGGCCACCAGGTAACCTGTACTACTTCCTCTTTCCTCTTCTGAAAATTCCCTCTTTCCCCATCCACACATGCCTTTTGCAAAAGAGCTATTTTGGAAAAAGGCTTCTTCCTTGTACAAAGAGGATTACCAATACCGGAAAAACCCCTGTGTTCTTTCAATTTTCTTTTGAAAGCATGCAGTTGCAGTGTAGATGCAATTGAAGGGTTTTTTATTTTTTATTTTATTTTTATTTTTTTTGAAAAAAGGCCATTTTCTGAAAAAATTCTAGTGTATACATATCCTGGGTGTCCCCAAGAGCATGCCCATGCTCCGTTTCTCTCTCCCCTTCCCCCCCCCCCCCCATACCTGCTGCATCTTCACTTTGTTTGACTGCTGCTATTATGAATAGACAGTCTCTTGGGCACACTAGGGCCTATACTTGCCATCCCTTAGAGGAGGACATGTATGATATTGTGATAGATGGGAAGTACAACTGGCCAGCAACAAAGGAATAAATGTTTTGTCAGATGCACACACTGATTACATGGAATGGGGTGGGGGGACTTGAACTGCTCTCATTTCTAGGAGTTTTAGGTAATGTTTACTTAGGACAAATGTGGTTTTTGAGGACAGAAATATTTTCAAGTTGTCTGTTTCATCTGAAAAATTCCCAATCCCAAAAGGTCATGATGCAGACTCCTACATGATTCTAATGGGACTACTCAGTACCTTTCTAAAGCTGCTGCCATTTTGTTTATCTGCATTGCAGGTCACCTTTAATGAAATATTAAAGGTTGAGATTTAAACCCACAGAAGCCAGGGCATTTAGATCAAATTACTTCACTACTTTGTTCCTTTTCCTTTCATCTCTCCTGGCTTTCAATTTCTCTCCATCTCTGCTTTAGTCTGTATCCCTGTTTACCCCTTCCTCCCTCTACTACCTGTGTCTCTACACACTCATGAACACATTAGGACAGAATAATTCCTAACAACGGTCTGTCATTTTAGCCATGTGTAGCTGTTAAACTACAAGCAACTATATTTTTACACTTTTGTCCTGTAACTCATTCATGACATAAGCATTTATCCAACTGCATGTCCTATTACAATAGCAGGCAAAGACCCTAATGTATAAAAAACATGATCAGAAATAAGGGTGGGAGAGAGGAAGAAACTGAAGAACAGATGGGGTTGAATGGGATGAACTTACAAACAAGCCAATCTTTTATATCGGAATGTCTTGACTTTGTGGGTTTCAATCACGACACCACAGATTTTCAGTTTTGAAGAATGTTGAAGTTGAATCAAACCTTGGAGGACTACGTGGAAATTTTAGAAAGTAGAACATATGCACAAGTAAGCTGATACCAGAGAGGTGATCCACAGGCATTCTCTTCTTTGGACTGATCCACTCCACCTAAAGGAGAGATTGATGAAACATCATTTCCTATCCGTTGGTCTTGCCTTCTTGCCAGAACTCTTGGTCCTCAGCTTCTCCAAGTGAATGAGAGGCATGGTGTGGAGGATGTCCATCTCTGATGCTGCTTTTTTTTTTTTTTAACTGGATGCTTAACTTTGCAAAAAGGGAGTTCCCTTTTTGCATGGAGCCTCTTCCTTTCAATGGGAGATTAAAGGGGAGGTGTCACTGCTGACAGCAGTGGAGATAGCAGCAGGAGCCAGGAGGCTTTACAGACCTGGTTTTAGTTCTGTTGACTAAAATCCAAAAATAGTCACATCAATATTTCTTTTTTTTATCCACACTCTCCAAACTACAAGAGCACTATGCCTTTTTAGAACCTTCCTGTGTTACTGGTGCTATTTATGGATTTAAAGTCATATGCATTGATGTCAGGCAAAGTGGCATGCAGCAAAATGTCAAGAAAGCACTGATTAAAGCTGAATTCAACCTGGTGCCTGAGTCAGATCTGATGGCTCCGACTGTTCTTTCTTTCCTTGATGGCAGGGAGTCATTAGCTATTACAATGCCTTTATTGTTGACATGTAAAGAACTAAATGGTTGAGTTGGGAAAAATTTGTAGCTCAATCAGCACTGGAATAAATCACTTGCACCCATCAGTCTAAGGGTAAGTCTACACTGTGCAGCTTTTAACCACAGCCTATGAAGGGGGTTGACTTTGTTTGCAGCAGAGCATTCCTGCTGACAGAGCAAAACCTAGAAAACTTTGTTCATGATGGATTGTAGTGAGTCACCTTGGCCTCCTACTGACCTGGAAGGGGAAATGCTCCCCAAGACCCCCTTGTGGGTAGTGCCAGAGAAACCCAGCTCTATAGAGAAAAACCTCCCTTCAGGAAGTTGAAGGCTGCTATCAAACTGCCCTCACTCTTCTTCAAACTAAATAAGCCCAGATCCCTCAGTCTCTCCTCATAGGTCATGAGCTCCAGCCCCCTAATCATTTTGGTTGCCCTCTGCTGGACCCTCTCCAATGTGCCCACATTCTTTCTATAATGGGGGAGCCCAGAACTGGACACAATACTCCAGATGTGGCCTCACCAGTGTCAAAGGGGAATAATCACTTCTCTAGATCTGCTGGAAATGTTCCTCCTAATGCACCCCAATATGCCATTAGCCTTCTTGGCTACAAGGGCACAATGACTCATATCCAGATTCTCATCCACTGTAATCCCCAGGTCCCTGTCTGCCGAACTGCTACTTAGCCAGTTGGTCTATCCCGTAACAATGCCTGGGATTCTTCTGTCCCAAGTGCAGGACTCTGCACTTGTCTTCGTTGAACCTTCTCAGATTCCTTTTAGTCCAATCCTCCCATTTGTCTAGGTCACTCTGGACCCTATCCCTACCCTCCAGCATATCTAACTCTCTACCTAGCTTTGTGTCCTCTGCAAACTTGCTGAGGGTGCAATCTATCCCCTCATCCCAGGTCATTAATAAAGATGTTGAACAAAACCGGCCCTAGAACCGATCCTTGGGGCACTCTGCTAGAAACCGACTGCCAGCCAGACATTGAGCTATTGATCACTACCTGTTGAGCCCGACAATCTAGCCAGGTTTCCAGACACCTTAGTCCATTTATCCAATTTATACTTCCCCTAAATTGCTGGCAAGAATATTGTGGGAGACTGTATCAAAAGCTTTGCTAAAGTCAAGGTATATACACTAACTTCCCCTTGCCCACAGAGCCAGTTATTTATCATAGAAGCTAATCCGATTGGTCAGGCATGATTTGCCCTTGGTGAATCCATGTTGACTGTTCCTGATCACTTTCCCTTCTTCTAAGTGCCTCAAAATGGATTCCTTGAGGATCCCCCTCCATGATTTTTTTTCCCAGGGACTGAGGTAAGGCTGACTGGTCTGTAGTTCCCTGGATTGTCCTCCCTCCGCCACCTCCCCCCACCTTTTTGGTTTTGTGGTTTTTTTTTTTTAAGATTGGGCACTATACTTGCCTTTTTCCAATTGTCTGGGACCTCTCCCAATCTCCATGAGTCTGCAAAGATAATGGCCAAAGGCTCTGCAATAATATTTGCCAACTCCCTCAGTACCCTCGGATACATTAAATACGGACCTATGGATTTGTGTAGGTTTAGCTTTTCTAAATAGTTCTTAACCTGTTCTTTCTCCACTGAGGGCTGCCCACCTCCTTTTTATACTGCATTGCCTAGTGCAGTTGTCTTCACAGAGCAGGTCAACTCCCAGACTGAGGCAAAAAGCATTGCGTACTTCAGTTTTTCCCACATCTGTCACTAGGTTACCTCCCTCATCCAGTAAGGGCCACACTCTCCCTAATCACCCTCTTATTGCTAACAAGCCTGTAGGAAACCTTTCTTGTTACCTTTACATCCCTTGCTAGCTGCAATTCCAATTGTTTTTGCCTTCCTGATAACTCTCCTGCATTCTTGAGCAACGTATTTATACTCCTCCCTAGTCATCTGTCCAAGTTTCCACTTCTTGTAAGCTTCACTAGGGAAATCCTTGGTGAGCTTAATCTGGTCGCCTACCATATTTGCTTTTCTTACTGCACATCAGGATGGCTTGTTCCTGTGACTTCAGCAAGGCTTCTTTAAAATACCTCCAGCTCTCCTGGACTCCTTTCCCCTTCATGTTAGCATACCAGGCGTTGACAGAGTTGAGTTAGCAGGTAACTTGAGTGGAGGACCGCTATTTATGGAGTCAGTTCAAGGAAGCTGTTCTGTGTATGCAGGATCATAAAGGAGGTTTTGAAACACTTAGTATGAAATGCTGATAAATGGACAGACTGCATCACTGGTGGAAGAGAGGGACTGTGGAGGTACGTCTACACTGCAGGCTTTTTGCGCAAGAACTGTTTTGCACAAAATTTCTGTGCAAGAATTTGTGCAGAAAGAGCACGTCCACACTGCACGTGTGCTTTTGTGCAAGAGCGTCCATGGCAGTGTGGACGCTCTCTTGCGCAAGAAAGCTCTGATGGCCATTTTAACCATAGGGGTTTCTTGCACAACAGAGGTTTCTTTTTGTGCAAGAAGCCCTCTTTTCCGACATTTTGCTGTAAATTTACTTGCGCAAGAACCCATGTGAAGTGTAGACACTCTGTAACTTTTTGCACAAGAATGGTCGTTCTTGCACAAAAAGCCTGCAGTGTAGACATAGCTTGGATGTGTGGGACAGGCAAAACAGGTCGGGAGGGACATGGTTGTCAATCATCTTGAAGATGATGAAAAGAAGCTTGGATAACTTGGGGTAGGATTTGGATGGGGTAATATAGCTAGAGACAGGCAAGAAGATGAACTTAGTAGCGCTGTGTTTTTTTGTGGCTTGATGGGGGGGGCTATTTGGATGACCGCGATAGAAAGGATGAGTTGACAATAATTTAAGATGAAGTCTGGAGGAGTGCTGGCTGTCTGGACAGGAAGAAATCAGTGGATCATGGAAACATTATGTAAAAATAAATGTCAACTTTTGGAAGCACAGGAAAAGAAAGATGGGGGTCAAAGGTGAAACCCTGCCTTCTGGCTGGAGCAATGTGACAGAAACTGGGCTTGCATGTGGAAGGTGTATTTCACCTGTGTTAAATAACCAGTGATAAAATCCTAATGCGGGTGGAAGGACTCATTGCTTTAAGATACATCAATTGCTTGAGAAACACTAACTCCTCTCCACTCCCCGGCTGTGTCCAGACTCAGGGGTTTTTTCGGGAAAAGTAGCCTTTTTCCGAAAAAACTTCCCCTGCGTCCAGACTCAAGCCGCGTTCTTTCGAAATTAAATCGAAAGAACGCGGCTTTTCTTTCGATGGCGGTAAACCTCATTTCACGAGGAAGAACGCCTTCTTTTGAAAGTTCCTCTTTCGAAAGAAGGCGTTCTTCAATGTAAATAGGGCTTCTTCGAAAGAGAGCATCCAGACTCACTGGATGCTTTCTTTCGAAAAAGCAAGCCGCTTTTTCGAAAGTTCAACGTGCAGTCTAGATGCTCTCTTTCGAAAGAGCCTCTTTCGAAAGAGGCTTGCAGTCTAGACATAGCCCCCCAGAGGAAGCAGAGCATTTTGAAAGAGAGACAGTTGTGGTTTGCCCATGTTAATAGCAAGACACCCAGAAGGGAAATGGAAGATTGAATAGAGGAACATGGGTCAGAAGTGGAACCAGGTAGATTTGCAGGTCACGGGCACAAAGAAGAACGAGTCTCCACAAGCTTAATTGAGGCTCCACTTCCACTCTATCCCTTACCTCTGTACTCAGATTGCCAGTTGGACAAGTATCTGCATCTTAATTTGTACTAACAGGAAATGGAGCAAAAACATCAATTCATTTTGTGGGCTTTTTTTAACTTCAAGGTAAAAATTCTAGTCCTAGCTAACCTGACCTACACTAAATTGGTGACCTAGCACTAAAAAGCTATGTAGCCTATTGAAAACTCCCCTGAGCCATGCAGTCTTCTGACCATTTTTTGTTTTGATTTGGTTTTAATCAAAACAGACAGCGAAAGCTTTTTAATATTGGTTTTGGGGATTTGTTATAAAACATTCAAGCAGCACATGGATTATTTATTTAAAACATGGGGTTTTAAATCGCCATTAAAAAAATGCATCCACGTTCCAGTTTGACATTGGTGTTGCCTTTACTTAGTCAGCTGGGCAAGGTGGAAAACCTGGGACCAAGTCTTTAACTGATGTAACTGTATTTGTGAGTATTAAATTCATTTCTAGAGCTAAATGTCAGAATGAACAGAACTACTCTTTCCACATAGTCCCTTAGCTGTCTATGGAGGGCAAAATAGCTCTTGTTTCTCTTGATTGTTTCTATATTAAGGACCTTTCCCAGCCTCAAGGTATTTTGAATTATTCAGCACAACATATTCCTTTGCCTTATAGTGACAGATCCTCTCTGGATATATATTGGTGTAGACCTCCTGAGGTCAATAAAGCTATGCTGATTTACACCAGCTGCGACTCTATTCACCACTTTATTTTAAATGAAAATGAATCCTAGAATTCTGAACTGGAAGGGACCTTGAGATCATGAAGTCCAGTCCCCTGCCCTCATGGCGGGACCAAGCAATGGGATGGATGTCTAGATCATCCCTGATAGATACCAGTCTCACTTGCTCATAAATATCTCCAGTGATGGAGTCTCTAAAAATGGCATCTTGCAATTTCATGAATGCCCCATGCTCTTTGAGGCAACTGACACAAACTGTATAAGCATCTCCATCCCCAGCAAAACTTGTCAGATGCATCATCCACCATCTGCCACTGTCAGTTACAGCAATTTTTTCAAGAAAGTTGAGTAACACTTGTATTCTTAGGCAAATGTAGGCTTTTAGCAGAATCAAAAACATGACATGCTGTAGCTACTATCTCTGCACAATTCTTCCCTTTCTGCCCATCAGTGGAAAGCAAAAACAAAACTAATAGTAAAAGGTGTGTGTTTTGTTTTTTTAACTTACCTCACAGACAATCAGTGAATCAGTTTAGTAGTCTATGGGAAGCCCAACCTTCTCAACTCTAATCTGCGTCCTAAGCACACTGCAAATGCCCTAATCTGTCAAGAGCAGAGACAGAAGTGTGGAGAGCACCATACCCAACCCATAGAGACAGTGCCCTATGCCACTACCTAGCAGCCTCTCCTGGCTATTGGAAAGCATGGCATCGATGTGGCTCCCATTGGAGCAGGGCCTGATGATTTCAATGTAGGGCATTTGCGGAATGAGCTGAAATCATATGTAGAGCTGTGGGAGCCATACAGCAATGCTCAGGTTTGGCCCACCTACCTGTCCACAGGGTTTGAAGGAATATGAAACACAGCCTGTTATCTTTGTATCCCATACTTTGGGAGCCACAGGGTTAGATGAATGCCTAAGGATGGCCTAGGTATACTTGGACTATGTAACCTGTCAAAGAGCAGCTGGTCACTGAATAGATTAAACCAGCTCCCTTGGACAGAATAAAGTGAACCCAATATAGGCAATTGAAGAGGGCTGGGCTGCACCTATAAACAGCTTCTGATGGGTATGGAATGAAACACTGTGGTTTGTGGTGGAACTTCCCAGGCTGAAGTAGAGCCAGCTCTTATGGTGGGGTCCCTGAAATAAGGGAAGCAGCCAGAGCTACTGCTACAGGAAGGGAGCAGAGCTGACCGGAAAAGGGAAAATGCCAGAAGCAGGAATGCTAGAGACCAGTGAAAGGAGTGGCCCTGAGGCTAAAGAATGAGTTTTGACTATTTTCCTGGTTGCATTCTAACAGCCCCTGTGAAATTCTGGGTGTGGCAGTGCATGCTTTAGAGCAGGGGAGAAGATCTGTCTATTGACATGATCTCACACCCCTACATTTCTACGGTTCTATGTTTTTTCATCTAAAATAACTGGCTTTCCGCTTGAGAGTTGGCTTGTGAGTGTTTGTTCTCACTACATTCTTCTAATCTAAATGACAATAACTGTTTGCACCCTCCCCTAAATAAAAGGGTGTGCATCAGCAGACAACCCATGGAAGATGCCTATGTTGGATTTATTACTGTGGCCTCCAAGCAATGCTTCCTTTATGTAGCACTGAAGGGGAAGCCAAAAGTAAAGTTGCCCTTGAGGAATAACCTGCCAGCACTCCTGATTTTCTATCAACCTCGTTTGTACCTTCCCCACTGCTATCTCAGCTCCAGATCCCAGGTCTCCAACTCATCCTTTTGTGAACAAGCCTTGATGCAACTTGAATGTGGTTGTTTAATTTAGTCTATTTTTAATTCTCAATGTGTTTTTTATTCTACTAAGAGTAAATCAAGGGAAGTCCATGTTGGGCTAAAATATAGCTCCATTTAGAAAAAAAACTTTGCGTTCCATACACTGAAGCTTGGTAGCTTATGCATATGCTTTGTAGTTCCAAAGTGCCGAGTTCAAATCCTGTTAGTCATATCTTAACTCTAAAAACCTATATTTGAACTGATGGAAAAATAATCATTGTGACACGCTATACCTCAGAATAACTTCCCCAAACCTCCACATTCCCCACTCAAATGATTTGGATATTTTGTGCAAAGAATGCCTGGTGAGATTTCAGTGGTCAGCAGACTAGGACTTTTCCGTAACTTCATACACGTTTCAACAGAGCAGTAATGAGATTTTGCAATATGTACGTTATTGGAACTTATTGTGAGACTGGGAAATGCCCTCAAGGATGATGCAGAAACTGCATTTGCATGCCAAGCTTCACACAGACACAACACGTAAGAATTTGCAATTCCTATGAAAGAAAATTGCTTGAGCATGTGCACCATGGAGCTGAATGATCTGCCCCCCTCCTTCCCACTCCCATGCCACAGCGAAGAGCTATCCTGCAATTGGAGAAGAGCACCAAATTAGGAACAATGACACCTCTTCCCTTCCCATCACCCCACCTACACTGATGGCAGTAAGATTATTTGGAAGACATAGGAACAATCAATTTGGAAAATCTTTCCAATTAGCACAAATGTAGGGCACAGGTGGATCTAAACTATGTAATTTGAGTTATGTTCGTAGTGGAATGCAAAGCTACGTAGCTTTGATTTACTTATCATGAAGTCCATGCTGTGCTGGGTTGACACAAGAAAGTCTCCCATTGACTCCCTTTATTCTTTTTGTTCTGGTGAAGTACCAGAGTCAGTGGGAGAACGATTGGTGTTTGATTTACTGTGTTTATGAAAGATGTGATAAATCAACTCTCTGCCCTGTTGATCCAGCCTGTAGGGAAGACATGCCAATAGGTTTGAGGAGAAGAGAAACCTTAACTTCAAATTTGACTTAGCTTCATAAAGAAATAGGAATTAGACTGCTGTTATCTTATTTCTGTTTTGTAACCAACTCTGAGCTCCTGTGCCTATACCACTTGTATATCACTTTAATATGTACCTTTCTATAGTTAATATATTTTGTTTAATCTAAACCAGTGTGGTTTTTGGCGGAAGAATCTGGAGAATCTACTCGAGCTACAAAATATTGTAGGTCCATTACCCTTTGACAAGAAGCAAAGTGGAGATCCCCAGAGACAATCTGAGTACAGATATATTGTGACCTCCAAGGGAGTAGGAAGAGAGCCTGAGATGAGGTCTGAGCTAAAACATTAGGCCACGTTTTGCTGATATAGAGCAAAAGTCGGGCTGTGAGCCTGCTTGCAAGCTCACAAAATTTTGCAAGAACAAGGCTGATATTGCAGAACCATACATTCCGAAGATGTGTTTGGCCCAGAGCACTCAGGCAAACACTTCCTAGAAGAATGGTACCAGAGTATTCCAGCATCAAAGATGGTACAAAAACCATCCCCAAGGATGATGGGAACACACTGATTCTTTGTAAAAGAAAAGGTGAGACTGACTCTCTGACATTTTCAGAATGGAGAGGTGTAACTAGTGGTATTCCCCAAGGGTCAGTCCTAGGAGCAATCCTATTCAACTTATTCATAAATGATCTAGAGAAAGGGGTAAGCAGTGAGTTGGCAAAGTTTGCAGATGATACTAAACTGTTCAAGATAGTCAAGACCAAAGCAGACTGTAAAGAACGTCAAAAATCTCACCAAACTGAGTGATTGGGCAACAAAATGGCAAATTAAATTTAATGTGGATAAGTGTAAAGTAATGCACATTGGAAAAAATAACCTCGACTATACATACAATATGATGGGGGCTAATTTAGCTACAACTAATCGGGAAAGAGATCTTGGAGTTATCGTAGATAGTTCTCTGAAAACGTCCACGCAGTATGCAGCGACAGTCAAAAAAGCAAATAGGATGCTAGGAATTATTTTTAAAAAGGGATAGAAAATAAGATGAAGAATATCTTACTACCCCTATATAAAACTATAGTGTGCCCACATCTTGAATACTGCATACAGATGTGGTCTCTTTACCTCAAAAAGATATTTTGACATTAGAAAAGGTTCAGAAAAGAGCAGCTAAAATGATTAGGGGTTTGGAACGGGTCCCATATGAGGAGAGGCTAAAGAGACTGGAACTTTTCAGTTTAGAACAGAGGAGACTGAGGGGGGGATATGGTAGAGGTATATAAAATCATGAGTGGCGTGGCGAGGGTGAATAAAGAAAAGTTATTTACTTGTTCCCATAACATAAGGACTAGAGGACACCAAATGAAATTAATGGGTAGCAGGTTTAAAACTAATAAAAGAAGGTTCTTCACACATTGCACAGTCAACCTGTGGAATTCCTTGCTAGAGGAGGCTATGATGGCTAGGGCTATAACAGAGTTTAAAAAAGAGCTAAATAATTTCATGGAGGTTAGGTCCATAAAAGGCTATTAGCCAGGGGGTAAGGAATGGTGCCTCTAACTTCTGTTTTCAGAGGCTGGAGAAGGATGGCAGGAGACAAATTGCTTGATCATTGTCTTCAGTCCATCCCCTCTGGGGGACCTGGCACTGGTCACTGTCAGCAGACCAGATACTGAGCTAGTTGGACCTTTGATCTGATCCAGTATGGCCATTCTTATGTTCTTATGACATTGATCAAACCAACATGTAGAAGATGGGTTATAACGAGCTACATCAGGAGTGAGTGTCAGAGGACTGTACATAACCTCTTTGTGTATCTGGGTATAAAGAGGTATCACTGAGTATCTCGATCCAACTGAGGAGGGCTGGAAGAAAAGTCCTGCCATTCACTGAGCTGTCCATTTTCACAGAACTAAATTGTTCCCCTCCCCCTCCAAAAAACTCCAAAGTGTGTGAAATGTGGTGAATAAAATCTTAATCAACACACGTGCCACAATAAGTAGGCACCACACTTTTATGGAGTTTCAGGATTAATCAAAATCCTTTTTTCTGAGAAAGTCAGGTCGGATTTTAAATTTACATGTCACTTTGTATTTTGAAGTACACCAACTATTTCCTTTTCAGCTAAGAGTTTGGTGAATAGTGATCCCTATACTGGAGCTGTCATGGGCATGGTATGGATCCAGGGTGGGCAATTAT
This sequence comes from Pelodiscus sinensis, assembly GCF_049634645.1. Classification (NCBI taxonomy): domain Eukaryota; kingdom Metazoa; phylum Chordata; order Testudines; family Trionychidae; genus Pelodiscus; species Pelodiscus sinensis. Next base: position 93,545,842 of record NC_134713.1, on the reverse strand, counting down.
GGTGGTTCACCACAGTTGGCCGCTGCTGTATTTACCTGTGCCTCTGCAAGTACTGGTACTTGCAGCTCCCATTGGCTGCAGATCACTGTTCTTGGCCAATGGGAGCTGCAGGAAGTGGGCACAGACCAGAATACCACTTCCACATCTCCCTTTGGCCAGGTACAGCAATCTGCAGCCAAAAGGAGCAGCAACCACTCCTACTTGCAAGAGGCACAGATAAGTACAGCAGTGGTGGCAAACTGGATCTGGCCCACAGGCCAGTATTTGCCCACAGCTGGTATTTGTTTTAGTTCATATGGCTGCCTACTGTAGTAATGTTCTCCTCATAAACATTAGAAAAACAAGCTCAGCAGCAGCAATTATACTATAGTATTTATTTAAAAGGTCAAATCTTTTCCTTTCAAGACACGAGTCCAGTCAAATGGCGAGTTTAGTATAACTCCCAACGTGTGCTTACATGCTAGAAGTTCAGGAGATTCTATTGTTGCTGCTTTGGCTGAGAAGTAACAGGTTGGCTTTGGTTTGTTTGATTTGTTTGACATACGGTGACACACAGATGTGGTATTTCCTTAGTTTAATTCATTAATCTATATATCCAGTTTCTTTCAACAGTGGTAGGAACATAACCTGCTAAGAGAGTTGCCTGCATAAGCTTTGGTCAAGGTTCCTCTACCCTATCCCCAAAACAACTTTCTGCTTCTATTTCTCTCCAGGGACCTCACAAACAAATGCAGACCTCTCTGCTGCCTGGCTGCATGACAGTTTTGCCCCAATTAATGCGGGTGACAGCCACCAAGGGACAGCATTATGCCCTCCCAACACCACTTTAAATGGCATGCCACGGCCCCTGATGCAAAGGAATGTAACACACCCATGTATTTTAATAAGTTTGGGATTGCCTTTGCTCCCAGGACCCTGACAGTGGGCTGTTAACCTCTTTTTTAGACCTGTATGTAAGACATGCTAGTGGTGAACCATGGCATTTGGGTCTTGTCTGGAGTAGCATTGGAAATGGGGGGGTGTTTGCCCTCTGGTTCCCATATTAAGGCGTGTTGCCTTTCACATGTGCCTAGCTGAGGATTTAACTCAACCAGCTTAGCATGTGTTGACATCAGTGTGTCTTGTCTACACTTAACTGACTACGTGCCTTCTCAACCCTAGTCTAGGAAGACGCTTGGATTACTTTCTAAACCTAGTTAAATTCTTGCGGCTGCAAGCTTCTGAGTGTGGTACTTCCTGTGAGGAGTTGACTTCAGTTGCCACTGAATCTATTGTGGGACTGAAGGGTACTCAGCATCTCCATACACCAGCAGCATAGCTGCCCAAAATGAAATATGTCAGTCAAAATACATCACAAAATGAAATCCCTGATCCTGCACTGCCCCAATACAGCTGTTTAACTAATGCTACAGATCTAATTGTGAAATTTATATTTGTGTGTTTTCATCAAATAGCCAGATGCTTTTTCTGTATTCTCCATTAAGGCTTTTCCTGGTTCTTCATGGAGTCTCAATATGCTATGCAGGGCTGGACCGAGCCATTCCGGCGCCCCTGGCAGACAGGTTATTTGCGCCGCAGGTTGGGGGAGGGTGCATGTGTGGCCCCGCCCCTGCCCGGCACATGAGGGAGGGCGCGTGGAGCTGGCAGCGGCAGGATGAATGTGCCCGGATCAGCCCAGCCCGGCTACCGCCGCTGGCGCACAGACGTTCAGGCCCCCACGGCCATGGGGGAAAGGGCACTGCTGAGGTTAACGCAGCCCCCGCCCCGGCCAGCCGCTACAAGGTGGCTGCTGGGAGCTGCTGCAGCCCGCAGTCTGGGAGCCGGGCGTGCGGCACCTGATGGCAGCAATAAGGGGCGCTGTGCACCCCTTACAGCTGCCATCAGGCGCTCCCCATAGGTTGGTGCCCCGGGCAGCTGTTCGGCTAGCCCATGCCTTAATCCGGCCCTGGCTATCGGTCATGGATTTAAAAATAGCCTAATGCATTCCAGTGTAATCCCGATCCCATAACACTTTAAGGTGCTTGGAGCCAGCAACAGCAGCCACACAACAACTCAGTGTATCTCCACATTCTGCCAGTGTATAGACAGGTAGAAGATGCTCATGAGATTTGGTGGGTAGTTGTCCTGCCTATCAAAAGGCAGGGAAGCAACCTGATTAGGCGCTCAAACACACCGCTGGGAGGCCTCACTCCAGATAAAACAAAGTATGTTGGACAGTCTGTTCTGTCCTGTGGGGAGGATAGACTATTATAGGGCTTGGTGAGAGGAGAAAGGAGAGCTCTGAGATGTAGGGAGGATCTTGCAGTATTGGGGAGGTTTCCAAAGTCTGGGTAAGATTCGTATAAGCACCCTACTATTTGGATGCTTAGCAGAGCCAACATGAACTTCAAGCCTTACTTGTGCTCTAGGTATCAATTTCTCATACTTCCTGCCTTCTGCTCTTTCTCCCACCCTGACCTTTCTCTGTCGTCAACCTTCCTTGTTTGCCCAACCCCCATGTTTCTTCTTGGTCTCTGTCCCTTCTCCACTGTTCGTCTTCCCTCTTCTGGCTTGCTCCCTCCCACTTGCACAACCACAGGATAGCTTGAAAAAAGGTGAAGCAAATACAATGATTATTAATTGACTACAGGCTTGGCCACAGTTGTGTGTCCCTTCAGAGAGCCAGTACTTTCACTTCAGAGCAGCAATTCTAATTAAACATTCTTGTGAACAGTGTAAAAGAGCAAAGAGTCTTCTGGTGCCCCCATTGAAATCAAGGTGAGTTTTGTTATTGATTTCAGTGGGAGGAGGAGAAGGCCCAAAATGCTTTCTTTGTAAGCCAGAAGGAAATTATGTCTTGCTTTGAAAGCATTAGTCCTTCTTGTAAAGATGTCAGAAAAGCACTTTATCTGTCTCATCTTGTTTCAGCCAGGGCATGGAAGCCATGAACGCCTGGGCTCTTGTGCTAACTCTGCCACTGAATCACCATGTGACTGTGAAAATCTTTGCTTTTCTGTGCCTCAGGTTATCCACATATGAAATTGGGCTCAAAGGAGCTTTGGGGATTTAATTAAATTGAAAAGGACTATATAGTATAAATTCTTCTATTAAGGAAAGCTGATTTTCATCCAAATTCTCTCTGCAATTATAACTGGAGCCAAAATTGATGGGAGAAACATAATTAGCAAAAATTGCAAAGAAATCCTCATCCACAGACTGCTTTGAAAGGACCTAACTTGTAAAAAATCACACATCATTCACTTCGGCATCTTTTTTCTAGGGCAGAAGAAAAATGCAATTTTTCTTAACAATGAGATTCATCATGGAACTAAAGCCCACAGAGCACGAATCTTAAATCCCATTGATGCAAAGGTGCAGAAAAGCCTGCAACTGCTTTAATGAAATGTTAAGAAGACTGATATGCATTTACTTCTATAAGACACCAATAAGTCATGAGTCAATCAGTTTGGGTATGTTGGTGGAATATTCTAAAAAAAGACGAGTCCTATTAGTCAACAGGGAATATTATATATCTTAACCTATTACTTTGTATACCATAAAGTTTAAAACTTGGTTAATGTTATTGTTGGAAGCTTGTGAGTCATCCTGGCCCTATAAAAGTCCAATAGGAATAGAACTCCTCACTGTTTTTGTTCCTTGATTGGGAGTATTCTTTTAAAAAAAAAACCCCATTGATTTCAATAGGGCCAGGATTTCACCCCTTAACTTATACAATTAATGACATTAAGATTTTAAGTGGGAAACCTCCAGGTTGCATCAACGATGTTTCTCTGCATTTACTATAAAAGCACTCCAGACCAATAATCACCTCCTAAACAGCATCAAGCAATGAATTTTTCCTAAAACAAAATTATATGGCAAGCAATACGTACTGTGCCTATGGGATATGTCATCCCTGGCTTCTCTTTCTTGTGCTCCTCAAACAGAATAGAACATGAAGAGACTGGCTGAAAAGCAGGAAGTGAAATGGGTGGAGGGGATAAAGAAAACATGGTGTAGGGCATTCAGAATCGCCTCTAATGATGTGTACTGTTTATGTAGTTTGTGGCTGTAACAGAATATAGTCTGGATAATTCAGTTCCTCATGCTTGCTGAGATTTCTAAATCCTGCTGAATAGATAGTTTATTTTTGGACTGTATTCATTATCTACTTCAGCTGGAAGGTGTTAAGTCAGTTTTTCTAGATGGGAATCATGAGATGCTTCAGTGACTTCTATTATGAATAGGGAAATGCCAGGAAAAAAAACACTTAAAAAAAAAAAGTCTTCCAGCTGTGAGACTCATGTGGATGTTTTTTCATGGTCCATGGAGAAAATGAGATGCACAAATCAAGCACTGAGGTTTATCCGAGCTTTAATACTTTAGGAAGGGTCAATTATAATCAAGTAATGATGTCCTCTGAATTTGCATAAATCCATAGCTAGTCTCTTGTCAGACCCATCTCGCTGAGCTGTTTATACATTGCTTGGTTCAGCATTCTCAGCAAGTTTGTACCAGATCCCTGTTCAAAAATGTAAAATTACCTAATATAATTTATACCGTATTCAGAATAGGTTTGCAAGGCTTCTGCTAGTATGCTTCTGTACTAGCTATGGACTGGCTTCAGTACTTCCTTCCTAGCAGGAGTGTGTTAACCTAAACACACTTTAATGTACTACCAGGAATGGCTGATAAGAATTTGTGATACTTTTTTACATACCTGGGATGCAGAACTTTCAGAGCAACTGGCCCCCAGATTTAGAATTCTCTGAATGCTGGAAGTGATCAGAATGGCCATTAAACTCAACATCTTCAAAATATAATGCAAGACTTACATCTTGAACCTAGCCTTCAAACAAAAAAACCACAACACTCCCATGTGCCTTACAAACTCTAGTTCCTGGCTGACAGCAGGAGGAAAAATAGATCCATAGATAGATCTATTAGATCATGTGCAAATATCCTAATGATGTGAGATTCTAAAATATGTTGGTGATAGGGACCATATATGAATCCAGAAAGACAATCAAAAGTTAGGTCTGTGACAACCCCAAATGGGATCAAGCTGACTTAATTGAGCATTTTGTTTCAGAAACGTCATAGAGCTTATTACCCTAACAATTCCAGACATCAGAAAACATGCGCCTCTAGTAGTTTAGACTCCACTGAAGTAGCCATAAGATCTATGTGCCAGCCAAACAGATGGGCATGAACATAGACATCCACAAGACTGCATACTGTATATGCACTCATGAAGTATGTAAGATTTCCAGCTGGAAAGACAGTTGTCTCTGGGGAATATCAGAATGTCATTGCAAATCAAGCCCTGCATGAAATAAACATTCCGAATCCTAATTTACTCCCCAAGTCTCCAAATAATAATAATGTTTATCTTTTACCAAAGGGATGGGAAAAGTTGGAGAGTTTACAAATGTTTCTGGTTCTCAATATAAGGCTTCTGGAAATGTGTATATCACTAAGCATGAATTAGTTGTTACCCAGAGTGAAGATAGAGGCTCTGTAAACCAGCCAAGTAGAATATACTTAGGTCAGCTTACCACATGGAAGATCTGAGTTACACATACCACTGGTCTACACTAGGGTGATAAGTCTGAATTAGGATGCACTCCTTCAGCTACATTAATTGTAGCTTAAATTGAAGTATCTTAAGTCAAATTTTGGCACTGTCCATGCTGAAAGAAGCTGAAGAGTGCACACTCTACCTCTGACTTCCCTTACTCTTTGTAGAAGCAGTACTACTGGCATTGAATGGCACACTCTCTGTTTGAATTAGAGTGTCTTCCCTAGACAGTTTAATAATTGGTTGGAAAAAAGAAAATGTTCGAACTCGCTCTCATTGTCTAAAGGCATTTTTCTGAAGAGCTTTTCTTTTTGACAGGGTGGGAGCACTTATCCATTTGTTTTGTTAAATGTGAGACTTCAGAGCAGCATGATGCAATAGTTGGTACCTTGTTTGTGCAACTGTTGATCACCTTGAAGTATCCAGAATGAACTAAAAACATAGGAGGAAAAGAGATGCTAAAATAATACCACACCTGGTGGCATTTCACATAGCAAATGCAGTGGAGTTTCCAAAACACTATATGAGTCACTGAAGAGTAAAAGAGGCTCTGTCAAGTGAGGGTCTTTTGGGATTTTTATGCCCAAGACGTGCTTGCAAAAATGGGTTTGCCTACATTGTGACTAATATTGATAAATGCATCTTGCATGGCACTTTTCATTCAGGTATTTCAAAGTGTTTTATATACACTATTCCTCAACTAGTTCATACAATACCCCTGTAAGCTAAGTAAGTTTTACTATACCCATTTTAAAGATGGGTAAACTGAGGCACTAAAAGGGGTAATCAATGACCAGGTCCTGCATTCCATCCAAGGACTACTCTTGGTAGTGGCTCAGACCACTAGTCTAACTTCTAGATGATGTATCCGCCACGACACTGCTTGCTTGTGGTGTCATGAGATAGTATTTGAAAGGAGGGCAGCAGACCGGTTGTAATGTGTTCTAAAAATTATTTTTTAAAAATCTAAAGGCATGTTTGGAAAATGCAATGCACATGATGTGGTACAATTGTGTTAATCTCTTCCTTAACGTTGTAGTCACATTGTCTGGCTTCTTTGAATCATAGAATCATAGAATATTAGGACTGGAAGAGACCTCGAGAGGTCATCAAGTCCAGTCCTCTGCCCTCATGGCCGGACCCAGTACTGTCTAGCCCATCCTTGATAGACATTTATCTAACCTACTCTTAAATATCTCCGGAGATGGAGATTCCACAACCTCCCTAGGCAATTTATTCCAGTGTTTGATTAACCTGACAGTTAGGAACTTTTTCCTAATGTCCAAACTAAACCTCCCTTGCTGCAGTTTAACCCCATTGCTTTTTGTTCTATCATCAGAGGCCAGGAAGAACGAGTTTTCTCCCTCCTCCTTGTGACATCCTTTTAGATATCTGAAAACTGCTATCTTCTCTTTTCCAAACTAAACAAGCCCAACTGAAGTTATGGGGTATCAGAGTAGACAGCTTGTGTATAGTGGACACCAGAAATCTTTCTGCTCTTGTGTTCTGCTGTAGCATTTTAAAGGAATAGGAAGACCTCGGTGAAAACTTGTAATTTCCTCACTGAACTTCTTGTATTCCACACAAGGCCATTTCATTCCATGAGCAGCCAGGAGGGAGCAGTCCTTGTTTTCAAAAGAAATGGATCCATATTCCTTTGCCTCCCCTGTGCACCAGCCCATATGCCTTTGTTTAAGGGAGCTTTCAGAGGGGTTAGGACTTCCAGAAAGGCAGTGCAGTTTGGCACTGCACCTTACTCCTATGAAAAGCTGTACCTGAATCTACCCTACAGTAAAATCACTGCATAATAATCTGCTTTTGTCAGGTCTTCAGCTACTACATTGTTTTAGCTCCCCTGAAGTCAAAGTCAATGACTTGTGCTAGCTCCCTAAACTGCAGTCACTCCTCTTCTGCAATAGTCTCTCCATTTCCTTGTCTTATTCGAGCCTCCCACAAAGAGATCAGAATCTCCCCTGGGAAACCAGCCTCACAGCATGAGACGCTGACACAGCAGGGCTTTGGGATGCTGCTGCTTTAAATTTCACAGTGCACCAAAACTTCCACAGACATGGTATTAATAAAATATAATGAGCAATGTCAGTTAACAAGGAACCTGCTGGCAGCATGGAGCTCAAGCTGCTCACACCTGAAGAAATAAATAAAAGCTCTGTGTCTGCCCACACTTAGGTTACAGTCACTTTTTTTTGTATTACACATGATATCGCCTATAAAAATAACAATCTACAGAGTTCATTTCTTTTGTATGTGTCAGGAGTGGCTGATTTTTGAATGTACGTGGAGGATGCCAATCACAGCATTCAAACTAAGCATTGAAAAAGCTGCTGTGCTATTATTGTATTAATTCACATTGGCTCATTAGCTTTTTAATCTTGATCTCAGGTGGCTTTTTTGAATTGAGGGACTATTACAGCAGAGTAGGAGTCTTAGATCTATTGCCATTTTCTTCAATATTCAGTTGTTCTCCAGTCAAACAAGCTGCAATGTATTTATTACTGCAGTTGTCTATTACTTCCTTTTATGAACAGCACATACTGAGGTTCTAATGAGGAGCTGTTCCACCTAGTTGAGTCTCACTGACAGCCAACCTAACCATAACTGCAATAGGCAACTCAGATTTGTCAACACTAAACTCACCTCTTTTCCAGGGAATTTGTGACTGGGGAAATTTAGGGTACGTCTAGACTACAAGCCTCTTTTGAAAGAAGCTTTTTTTGAAAAAGCTCTTTTGAAAAAGCCTCTTTCAAGAGGGAGTGTCTAGACAGTCACAAGGATTTCAAGAAAGCGATCCACTTTTTCAAAAGAGAGCACCCAGGAAATCTGGATGCTCTCTTTCAAAGAAGCCCTGTTTGCGTTCAAGAGCGCCTTTTTTCGAAAGAGCTTTCGAAAAAAGGCGATCTTCCTGATAAAAGTAGGTTTACCGATTTCAAAAACTCTGCGTTCTTTTGATTTAATTTTGAAAGACTGCGGTGACAGTCTAGATGCAGGTGAAGTTTTTTCGAAAAAAGGCCACTTTTTTGGACCCCCCCCCCCCAAAAAAACTTAATAGTCCTTTTTTTTTTTTTTAAGGAGTACAGGATCTTTTGGAATAGGGCATTTCTGTTGAAAATGCCCTATCTAAACTGCCTTTTTTTCAAAAAGCCCTATTTGGGGAAAAAAGCAGTGGCTGCCATTAGGCAAATGAAGCGCGGGATATTTAAACCCGGCTTCATTTGCACTTTTGATATGTCTAATTTACATCCCTCTGCTGACAGAAGGGTGTAGTTTAGACGTAGCCATAGTGTCCAATAAGGAAAATAGTTGGATCATGTCAGGGGAAATGGAAACTTTTTGTGTAGGTTTCCCAAATGCTAGGAAAATATTCAATAATCCATTTGCACCAAGGTAATTTATTTAGAGTTCTGTTACATCCCTTGAATCTAGTGTAAACAGCACACCTGCTGGGTGTGGTGTACTGTCCCATCTAGTGGCACCAAGAACACTTAGAAAGAATCTGCTCTACAACTTTAGTTAAGAGCTAGCTGGCTTCTAGCTCATGCAGTAGGCTACAGAGGTTCCAGGTTTGGTACCTCCTGCCGGTGTTACACTAGCATAGAGAGGGTTTGTTCATCCACCTACATGATGAAGGGGCACAGGACCATGGCCAAAATAGAGGGAACCTGGCTAGACAGCCTCAATGCTCCAGCTAGTCTCAGCTACAGCAATAGTTACTTGCCATCCACTGCAGCCAATCCTGTCTGTAAGCAGGTGCAGAGAGAAGAGAGAGGCTAGAGACCAGTTAGTAAGGTGCATTGTCTCAAAAGTAATTTTCCTTATTTAAATTAGATAATATATTAGATATGTTTAGATAATATATAGGCAGGTCCAGTGTGGTCATTTGGACAATAAAGGACCATTCTCTTTGTAACCTAGCAACTTCTGATTTCAGTCCAGTCTTGTTTGTGTTATCTAGCTCCAGAGAGACTAGTTTTTATAGACCCAGATGATACAAATTTTAGCTTCAGCTAGTGAGTCACATCCACCTTTCTATGTTACCCAATGAATTTTATCTCTTCTAAATACCATAAAAACAACAATCCCCTTGAGCCTTCTCTGGCCAAGTACGCCAACATCATCCATCCATGAACAGAAGAATGCTGCTCCCGCAGACTGTTATACACATGCCTAACTTGACTTCAATGCAATTACCCATGTGAGTAAATGGAGCTATGCACGTGTGTAAAATTAAGCACATTTACTACTGTTTTCAGGATAAGAACCAAGCCAAAGCAGATGAAGTGAACAAAGGAGAACAGGCGGCACAGAGCAAACTCTCTACTACTGCAGTTTCTACTTAGTTTCAATGGGAGTCTTTCAGTACTGAATTGTAGCCACTGTGTGGGGCTGTGTGAGGCTATAAATTAAAATCACTGCCATGTGAGTCAAGATGGCAGATCACTCACACACACCCTTAGTAAGAAGGCATAACTATTCTTCTATATACTTTTAGATACTGAGAGGACCTAGAAAGCTGAGTCATTAGAGAGCACTTTGCAGTAAGAGAGCATCCACTTCTTACTTTCCACTAGAGAGATGTCCTACTTTGTCTTATATCTGGCTTCTCTCTCTAGTCTCTATAGTAGGTTTCAAAGAAGGCAGCTGATGAAGGTAGGATACTTATCTGGGTTAACCCTGATATGTCCATGCCTCATGAAGCTTTTTGTTCCTCATAAGCAGGCTGCCTTTTTTTATCCAGAAATCTGTGTAAGCATCATCTAGAAGGAGGACATGAGGTCTTTTGACTGAAGCTGAATGGAGTATTTCCTCACAACATAGATTCTGTGCTCAGAAGGGAATACGATTATCTAGTTTAACCGCGTGACCAGGGTTCACATTTTAGGCTAAGTGAATGTGAATTACCACTATAACAGGTAAGTAGAAAAAAGGCAGTGCTGTTTGAAAAATATATGCTCCAAGTGAATAAGGAGAGCTCTTCTGACTGAAACTAAGAGACAGACCATAACTGTTCTTTCAGATTTCTACCATTGTCTCTGGCTAGCTTGCTACTTTAAAAATTGTGACTTGTTTTATGGAACAAGTTTTCCTCAGAAGCTACTCAGACCTATCTCTAGTTTAATGGGGAGTTTGCAGTACCGTGACGAGACTAGCTTTTACTGAATTCCTGACATGATATTTTTGTCTCCTTATCTGCCAGTTATGAAGTGGGTTGACTTTCTTGTCTTACTCTTCTGCAGCTTCTCCTTCCCTTTGAACATGAATTATTTTTAAATGGATATATTTGACCAGATAACTTAATGTTTCCAATTCCTATACTGGTCTTCAGAATATGATGTCCAGTTCTGGTATCAACAATTCAAGAAATATGTTGATATGTTGGAGAAGGTTCAGAGATGAGCCACAAGATTAAAGGATTAGAAATGAGGGGCAATCTAGGCTAGTGAGTGGCCTCCATGAGTGGCATGTCAGTGGGCCACAAGATTGTCATAACCAAGGCAGTCTCTTCGGATAGAGTAGTTTTGCTAAATGTGATTGCGTGCCTAGAATTTGTGGGGTGTGTAGATTGAACTGTAACTGCACTTTGGATGCAGAGGGAGCGCATGGCTTTCACAGTGTTGTGTGCACTCAGCACACACCTCACTTCGTGTGCCCTTGCTTTAAGTGTGTGTCACTATTGTAATACTGGTAGGAAAAAAGGACACCACTGAAAACCAGCAGAATCTGGCAGCCCTTTTGTACACGGACAATGGTAGGTAACGTGCCAGGTTGGCCACAGGCCACAATGGGCTGCATGCCACCCTCAAGCCACAGGTTGCCCACCACTGCCTTCTAGTGATAAGCTAAACATACTGAGTTTTTTGAGTCTCTAACAAAGAAAAGAGGTGACTTGATTACAGTCTTCAAGTATCTGCATGGGGAACAAATATTTGATTGTTCTTCAGTCTAGCAGAGAAAGATATAATATGATTCAATGGCTAAATATAGACCAATCCAGATTGGAAATAGGTAGGTGTAAATTGTCAGCTGTAAAGCTAATTAACCATTGGACCAATTTATCAAGGACCATGACGGATTCTCCATCACTGGTAATATTTAAAGCAAGACTTCATGAGCTAGGAATAAATTTGGGGAACTTCTCTAGTTGGCGTTATGCAGAGGGTCGGACTAGATGACACTGGAATCTGAGAGACTAGCCTATGTGGATCTGATTGCATGTGTGGAGCCTGAGCTTTTAAGCAAGTCCAGACAAGAGCAATTCCCTTAAATATGTCTGAACAGTACCCAGCACAACAGAGCCTGATTCCTGATTGGAGACACTTGATACTGTAGTAATTCAAGTAAGTAGCACTTTGCAAAGCGGTTTTTATGAACATAAGTGGTGAAGACACACTTCATAAAACATTTTCAAAGATTTGTTTTGTACAGTCTGAGTTAAACATTTCCCATTTGACTTGTGCTAACGTTCGATAAGAGACAGCGTCTCTGACTTGCCTTCTGTATACATCTTGTATTTTCTTTTTTGTTGTTCTATTGCACTGTCACTATTTTCATAATTGAGTTATGAATCCTTCTCCTGTTTCCTGGGGAGTCATAGGATTTATTAAATGATGTGAGTTTCCTTTCAAATCAAGCAGGCTGAACACTGGCTATTCTATTTAATGGCACTTTCTACATAATAGGCACAATCAGATCCAGAAGTAACTTAACATTAGTGAAGGTACAGGAATGAATTCAGTCAATTGTGTAACATAACTTTCTAATAATGTTTCAGTGATGGGGCTCTCTTCTAGATGCTGGCATGGAACAGCATTAACACAATTAAATCAGTCCAGCTACATCATGCAGAGGTATGAGACATTCCCAATCCTGACAGAGATAGCTAAGCCAACCCAGTCCCTGATGTAGACCTCGCTATCCTCTGAGAGGTAGGCTAACTATGCCAATGGGAGAACCCCTCCCCTCACTGTGTAGATAAACCTCAGTTCTTCAGGGCTCCTAGCTCTGCTTATTCAGACTCCCATGATGAATTCTAGCACTTTGTTCAGCTTCACATCAGAGATCCCTGTCATATGGCTTGTGTGTGACTATGACTGCCATTAATATTGTGCATTATTTTTCAATCACTGTTGCTCTGTGTTGCAGAAAGGACTTGATGAACCAGGACACTGAAAAACTACCCTTCAGGGACCCAACGATTCAGTGCCCTATTCAGCATCAGTAACTGGTAGTCAGTGACTCTTCAGGCAAAGGTGCATTTTCATTGACTACACCATTGAATTAATCCCAGCAAACCTGAGCTTCATTCTAAAGCAGGGGTGTCCAAACTTTTTTCAACGAGGGCCAGATTTGATGAAGTGAACATGCGTAAGGGCCAACCATTTTGCCTGACATTCTTTGAACCATTAAAATTAAATGCAAATTAACTATTTTATGCAAAGTTTATTGCAAACGGCATACTTTTCATTTCGTCACATGGATGACAAATCTAAACAGGTGTTAAATCACTCTGCCTTTCATATCTGAAGGCCAGATGAAAAAAAAAATCCAGGAAGCTGAAATATATGTCAGGAACATTGTAAAGTACATTACATATTATTGGTAATAAAGGTTGTCTGTCAACTTTTAAGTTCAAAAAATATGAACAGGAACATAACACCAAGTATACATGTTGTGTCCAAATATATTTATAACTGATTTAGACCAACTGACATTAACTGAGATTTTACAATGTATTCATCTCAATACATATGGATTCGTTGGGGGCCATAAAAGATAGATATTGCCAAATTACCTGGGGGGCCGTATTAAACCGGAACACGGGCCGCAATTGGCCCGCGGGCCGGACTTTGGACATGCCTGTTCTAAAGCTATGACTCCACCTTTCCGCCCAGTATGTGTCATCTTAGGTGTGGTCCTAATTGGGTCACCATTTTGAAGCTTGTGAATATTGGCAGTAGCAGTTACTGGGAAAAGCAAACAAAAACAGGCAGATATAAAAACTACCTGAACTATAATCATGTTGTCAAAACCTAAAATACAAACAAAAAATTGTGAAAACAATAACCAAAGTTCCAGGAAACCCAGACAATGCTGCTCTATTTGAAAGGAGAGCACAAAGGAAATTGAGTGCATGCTCCTTTCTCAGTTATATTCTAATTCCCCTAGATGTAGCAGATGTCTAATTCCTATGCTGATACCACATATGTGTAATTCAATAATAGAACAAAACTAGTTAACACTGTGGCATTTCGTCTGCATCTTCTTGCTTGTATCAGTTTAGTCAGCCACTATATTAATACTTTAAACACAGGTTTCTGTAGTTAATTAACTTTTGGTTTTGATGTAATTCTATGAGTTCACCACATTGTATTTAGACTCAGACTTTAATGCCAGAAGGGACTGCTATCATGATCACCTTGTCTGACCTTCTGCACATTGCAGGCTGCAGAACCTCACTCATCCATCCCTGTAAGAGATGCCTAAATTCTGGCTGAGTCACTGAACTCTTCAAATCATGATTTAAGGACTGCAAGTTATACACAATCCATCATTTGCTCTTGTTTAAACCTGCAAATGTTCTGATTAAACAAATAACCTGCTCATTTTTTAAGCAAAACCTACACTGTTTTAGAAATTCAATCAGTGAAATTGGGTGTGTCTAGTTTAGAAACTCATTCTCTGTATTTCACAGGCATATGAGGGTGCCAATATTTTTATAAATATTACCGCAGAAAGAATAACAGCATCCACTAGTTGAAATATTTATTTTTAATTAAAATTATGTTGTCACCAGATTTTTTTTTTACTGCTCTGGCTATGGGCCTGAGCAAATGCCTTAATAAAATATTGGCTTTGTTTTTGTTAGTGTTCATGTACATTTGGCCAATCTGTTGCTAACGAAGTGCTTAGGTTTCCAATTAGACAACTAGATTATAAAAGAAAGGAACTCTGCATTGTTTTACAAGTGATGGAATTGCTAATCTTGGATTTTAAACAATCTAAAAAAAAGTAGGAAAAATAGCTCAGTCTAATAAAGTTTTAAACTCAAATTTCTCGAAGCAACTAGTGATTTTTCCTTTTTGAGCACCTCTTTTTTTTGGGTACTCAACTTGCCACATTAATTGGGACCGATTTTTGAGAAGGTGCTGAACATCGAACCTCTCATTTAGGTGTCTCAAGCTGACACCCAAACTGATTGGTCACTTCTGAAAACTTAGCCCATTTATTTAGCAACTGCCACTTCCATTACACATACAATGCTTTCCACTTATGTGTTTTCATGATTGGAGGGTTTTTTTAAATATATTTTCCCCTGGCTTTGTTTACTGATCAACTAAATTATACATTTGTCAGCAATTCTGCGAGGCATACCACTCATGTATAGTCATTCCCCTGTAGAAGGAGACTTAATAATTTCGAGTGTTTTGTCTTTGCATGAAGTGCCAAGCACACCTTTGGAACTAAAATAACAGGGTAGACATTTGTTCTATTATATACACAGTATATAATTCTGATTGTTGTAATTTCCTTTATTCCTGAAAATCCCCATTTCTAGCCTTTTTTAAGGCGGATTTGGAGCTGGGAAAGGGGAGGAAAGGAAGATACTAAAAATCTACAAATATCCAAATATTTGGCCCCATAGCTGAACCAAATCTCACAGATCACTGAACACTAGCTGAAAATACTGAACCATTTCAAAATGCAAACATTAAATGTCATTTCCATAAGCTCTGTGGGGGAGTTAAAAAAAACACCACCACAAGAGTCTGGTTCTAATGACATTTCAATACTTTTTCTGAAGCCAATGAAAGGAATAACATTACTGGTAATGGTGTGAGCAAGAGAAAAATCAGACCCCAGATGTCTGCAATGAATTAAGCTTTTAGACCATTTAATTTCAGCAACTTTGATCAAAAAAGCTGCTCTCAGCCACAGCTGAGCTTCATCTTCACAGTTACCAGATAGATGTAGTCTTCTCTGCACGTCAAAGGATGAGACATTACCTGCAATAATAACACATAACATTGTTCCCATGTTCCTTCTCCATATCCATATTTCATGTTATCTGTCACTTTTTATTGGAGAACTGCAATGGCAATAAGTCAATCCAGAAGAAACCAGGAAGAGGTCTACTCCTGCCCAGAGACAACAGGGGAGTTCACACTATAGAGAACTTTTTTTCCCCCAGGAATTGTTGTTGAGGTGGATCCACATGTTAATCCCATTTAACAAGATGCATGCTGCATAATGAGCAAGCTTTTTTTGCTTCTTCCCGCCCCTGTGTTGGGCAGCAGTCCTTACAAAATAGGAGTCAAAGGCATTTAGAAGATCAAATGCTGTATACAGCACCTTTTAAAGACTTGTGGTATAATAGTGCTTTGCACATCTCCATCTACTTGTATCCAAGGATTTCAAAGTGCTTTCTAACAAATGAAATGAATCAAACCAGGTGGCTTTGCTTCCATGAAAACTTTGTATTTCAGCTTTGCACAACCAGCTCTTAAAATGTATGGCCATTTGGAATGGATACAGCATTTTCCAAGCTTCCCTTGCACATCAGTATTTCTCAGACTAAAAGTGTTTTATTTTTTCTCTCTCTAAATAGGAGTAAGAATAAATCTACTAATAAACTCTTACAATGGGAATGGAAAAATCACGTCTGCTGTGCCAACATATTGCAACAGCTCAGTAACAGCTGCTTGTGGTCTGTCTGGTGTGGATAAATCCCTGTAATATTATATTTTGTATTAAGATCTTGTCCTTTTAGATATATCTTTAAGTGTTCTTATAGAATCTCTGTAACATTTCTCCTATAACTTTGTATTAAGATATATAGATCTTGTAAGAAAAAATGTCCTTTGAGCTCTCCCCTTTCCTTGATGGTCCTGTTGAAATGAATGAGGTGTGAATGAAGAATGAAAGGTGAGCACCTCCAGCAGCAGCTGCAAGGTTGGAGAAGGTCTGGGAGCCAGATCTAAGACAATACCTGCCAAGTGAGCTCATTAAGAAGACTGGACATACAGACACCTTGGGAGTCAAGCAGCAAGTGCCTGCCCTTGGAAGAACTCTCTTTGAAGGAGCATTAAGAAAGATGACTAATTGGCTGCATGAGAGGGATAAATAGGAGGCATCTTGCAGAGGGACCCCAGGTTTTCATCTTGTCAACATGGGAGCATCCATCCAGATCGGTAGAAGCCTGGCTCCACCCCTCCCCCATCTAGTTCACCTGGCCAGTGCAGTTATGGGGAGCAACTTTTGGTAACAACAAGATGGAGTGTGCTTTTGTGTGTGTGTGTGTGTGTGTGTGTGTGTGTGTGTGTGTGTGTGTGTGTGTGTGTGTGAGATATGTCATATGCATATGATAAGTATTGATTGATCTATGTATGTTCAATAAATGTGGTGTGTTGATTTATCCCCCTGAAAAAGATCCCGGGTGCTTCTTTTAAGCACAACATTTTGGTGGAGAATTGCGAAAGGGGAAAGGTACCACGAGCATTTATTGAGTAATGGAAAGGTGTTGAGAAGTATGGAAAAGTGATCATAACCTCAAAAAGTATTAAAAAGTGATCGATCATTAAGGTGTGCACACCCCAGGTGGTAGTAGGATGGGTCTTTAGAGGAGGAGAAATAGCTTTCTCGCTCCGCCGGTCGTAGAGTGCCAGCATTAGAAAGAAGGGAGGAGAATTACATTTCTCACTCCAGGAAAAAGAGGTATTGGTATTGCTATTTTAGTCCCAATAGAAAGTTGGGTATACTAAGAGGTATTGGTAGGTATTGGTAGATAAGAGTAAAAAGTATAAGTATTGCTATTCTAGTCCCAATAGGAGGTTGGGTATACTAGAAAATGTTTAAACATAAGCAGTCTTTTAAGAAGGCTCCCAGAGAGGAGCCTGAGAAATTGGCATTTGTAAAAGATGTTAGTTACCCCTTTTTGAACAAATAATGCAAAAATTCAGACATAGCCCTTGGTCTGATCAAGTGTTAGCTGATGTCCATACAATTTCAGACCTAGAAGACAAATTGGCTAACTACTTATGGATATATAAACCCTCAACTCCAATGGAAAAGGAAGCAGCTGCAGTTTGGCTTCTATGGAAAACCTGTAATTAGGTGTTCCTCAAACTGACTGAATATAATAATGCAAATATGAAACTGCAAAATTTAAAAGCCTCTGCTGCATAAGTGGAGAGGTAGAAATGAATGTCCCTCAGTACCCAGACATAGCTAGATTCCCTTAAGGATGGGTACTGAGAGTTAAAGCAACTCTCAGATTTTTCAGGAATATGCTTAAGAAAAAGGACCAGAAGGTGTGGGGCTTAGTGAACAAGGCCACCCTCCTTGCTAAACTGGTAATGGGACAAAGCCTGAGTCTGTGGAAAGGAGCCACTTTCCATTTAGCAAGAAAAACTGGATCAGGCCCAGACAAACAAGCAAGAAAAAGGATTTATATTTGAACAATGCTAAATGTGAAAACAGATACAAAAGGGGGTCTGTATAGGCAAAGATTTAAAGATGCTATTAACAAACTGATCTCAAAGATAAGTAGTCTATAAGAATGCTTTCAAAAAAATGGTCATTGGAAACAACTCACCCTGAAAATTCTCCAGAATTACAGTAAAAATGCTTCTTGGTTATTCTCTATGCATAAACTTAACACAGCAGAAACTTGCTAACCTAGTCTGCTGTACAAGAAGAAAACTGAAGTACGCATCCTGAATTTGATGATTACACAGTGGGGTAATTCACCCAAAAGAAAGGGTAGAAACCACTGGAACCTGTTTTGCCTATAAAACAAAAATATGTAACTATAGGAGTAATTGTAAGCAAAGAGAGGAATGAAAACATAGTTGTAAAAGAGAAAGTATGAAAATAATGCCACCCCCAAATGGGTAGAAGTATGTTCTTTTTTTTATCTTTCAGAAAATCAGGACAAGCTGGTACCAGCTGAACACCTACAACACCATGGATGTATTGTTGCAACAAAAAGTTTGTTTTATGTTTTGTGTTTGACTAATGTCTGTCTGTCTGTCTAGCTAGTGTACTGTGTTAAAAATGATACTGCATTAAGCAGGAAGGTTTTAATAAGCATTATGCATTTTGACTGTATTTACAGAAACCAGTATCTCAAAAGGGTAGAGGCCAAGGAATTTGAATCTTGCTAATTGGAAAAAGTGTAAAGGTTTATTTAAAAGAAAAACTATGCATGAAACACAAGGTTTATCTATTGATAAAAAAAAACTTGAAGGAATAAACATAAAGCACAAGGTTAAATTACTAAACAAAAAGGATAGATATGTGAAAACATTGGTCAAATAAAATCAGTGTTAATTGGAATGTTTAAATCAACTTTCAGCCTGTAAGGCCAGCTGAATGCACCTGGATGTTGCATACAATTGGAAGTTTAAGGCCATTGTAACCCTATCCCTGACTGTAAGGGGCAGTACACTGCCAGTATTTCCCCCTCTGACAATTATGCTATTGTTAGAAGGGAGTTTATGGGATCAATGCAGGAGGCATTTCTTTAAATTCCCTGTGCAGCAATGTATATGATGTAACTACATTTTACACATAAGGGTTGGTCACTCACTTGGACTTCCATCTTATTGCAAAATATTGTTTATTAAAAGTGTTGTTGGATAAAGAGAATATTTGCTGAATTACAACCACAAACTCAAATTGCTTCTCAGTATATTGCCATTAATCAGTTATATAAAGTGTGACCCACTCAAGAATTGTTCTTGAGGGGGTCAAAAGGGGGACAATGTGGATAAATCTCTGTAATATTATATTTTGTATTAAGATCTTGTCCTTTTAGATATATCTTTGAGTTCTTCTAGAATCTCTGTAACATTTCTCCTATAACTTTGTATTAAGATATATAGATCTTATAAGAAAAAATGTCCTTTGAGCTCTCCCCTTTCCTTGATGGTCCTGTTGAAATGAATGAGGTGTGAATGGAGAATGAAAGGTGAGCACCTCCAGCAGCAGTTGCAAGGGTGGAGAAGGTCTGGGAGCCAGATCTAAGACAATACCTGCCAAGTGAGCTCATTAAGAAGACTGGACATACAGACACCTTGGGAGTCAAGCAGCAAGTGCCTGCCCTTGGAAGAACTCTCTTTGAAGCAGCATTAAGAAAGGCCAGGTGATGACTAATTGGCTGCATGAGAGAAATAAATAGGAGGCATCTTGCAGAGGGACCCCAGGTTTTCATCTTGTCAACATAGGAGCATTGATCCAGATTGGCAGAAGCCCGGCTCCACCCCTCCCACATCTAACTCACCTGGCCAGTGCAGTTAGGGGGAGCAACTTTTGGTAACAAGGTGGAGTGTGCTTTTGTGTGTGTGTGTGTGTGTGTGTGTGTGTGTGTGTGTGTGATGTCATATGCATGTGATAAGTATTGATTGATCTATGTATGTTCAATAAATGTGGCGTGTTGCCTTATCCCCCTGAAAAAGATCCCGGGTGCTTCTTTTAAGCACAACACTGGGAAGATGGGGAAGAAGGATAGTTCTTTACCATTTCAGGAATTGGTGACAAAAATATGGTTAAACAAGAAAATGATTGGAGACTAAATGCCAGCTCTTTATTTGGCTTATTTTTTATTTGCACCAATTTAACTCAATATTGTTACACCAGAGTAAGTGAGAACAGAATCAGGTCTTGAGATGACTTGTTTTGTCCCTATTTCCTCCCTAAATGGCAAATGAAATAGCATTTGGTATACACAGATGCCAGTCAGCATTCTGGTCTCCCTGGTATTTTTGTTTCAAAGCATACGCAGAGACTATATGACAAGATCCAGCCTTTCAGTGTGTCTGTGGAAAGATGCAGTTTTCTAATCTTGACTTTCAAGCCCTTGGCAAACTAGCAATCAAAGGCAGCCATCATCTGTGTCAATAAAGGATTGCTGGGGATCTGAACACAGATGGCATCACAGATTTCCACTCTGGAGCCAATGCCTCCATTTTCTACTTTATCGCACAAAGCCAAGAGCTGCCAAGAAGTAACTGGCATGGCTGATCAAGAATTAGCTCTTTAATAAGGGCTGGTAGGTACTGAGAGACGTCATGGACTGGCCTTTTCTCTCCCTTTGTGCAGCTGTTGGGTGGCAGGCAGCTGCTTGTCAGTGACCTGCTGGCTTCTCAAATCAGTTATGGTGCTTCCACTTCAGGGAGCACTATTTCCTCTGAGTCAGGATGCACCCCAACATGATGGGAGCATTGCCCTGGCCAAAAATACTTTGTCTGAGGCTAGTTTGCCTCAGACCCCATTAGCCATCTTGTCTGCTCTTGCATCCATCCCTCTTGCTGGGAGAAACTATGGCCATCCCTGCCCTGGCACGCTGGATTGCAAGTCTGATGCCCTACACCTTTCCCCGTATAGTGTGCATGTTCAGGGGGATGCACCATTTACTGGAATGATGTCTTGCAATGCATTGTATCTGGCAACCACTCCAGCAGCAAGGAACTCAGGACATGGGCAGACGTCTACCTGGAAAAGATTCAGAGTGAATGCAGAAATTGTTGCCTTTAGAGAAGGAAATGACCCAGCCCTAGGCACCAGACCGTTGTGATCAGCAGGGTACTGATGCCAACGATGTGAAGCCCTCCATTATTTCCTCCCTGCCAGGCAGCAGATAAACAGGAAAGTATTCAGAAGTTCCATAGAGCTGGAGCCAGCAGCTGTGTGTTCCAGTTATATCTTCTAACATCACTGAGATGGTTGTTTTGTGGGGACATGGAACTTTGCAACCCCAGTTCAGATTCCCCAGGTGACTTAGAAGGCAATGGAACAAAGTTGATGTTGGTGATAATCTTGATTTTAATAGGCTAGTAGCCTGACATGAGCTAGCTGAAATTTGAAAATATGACTGACCAATTAGGCTTCAGCGGTTTCATTTTAATAGCTTTGGCATCAGGGGCTGGGGATGTGGTAGCTTGGTCCAATCCAAAGAGAGGCTTGATTTTTTTTTTTCCCCCTAAAAATTCAAGTGTCAATTGCATTTTTAACTCAGTGTGTGTACCTAGTTGTTTTTAGCAAATATAGCCAACTTGCTGTTGACCTAGAACTATAGATACTAAACATACCGGCTACGGCTGCACTGAGTTTTGCTGCAAGAACCAATGCAAACGAAGCGTGGATTCGCATTTTTTCGCGCTTCATTTGCATAGTCTCTTTTGTTCCGTTTTTGCTCTAGGGGTTTCTACACAGAAACCCCTTTTTTCCACAAGATTCTTATGCCTGTCCCAGAGAGGCATTGGCTCTTGAGGCAAAACTCACCGTGTAGCCGTAGCCACAAAGCTTTTCATCATCCTTTCCCTAGGCATCGCCATTCCATTCCATCCTGTTTTATTCTATGTGGAGTCCTGCTGAGCTTCAGTTTTATGGTAAATTTGCATACACTTTGGAGACTCTGTAGTTCCCCCAAAGCATACTGTGCAGTTCATTATGGACAGACTCACTAGAAGGGAATCTTGTGTGAGTGTGTTTTAAATAGTTACCTCCAAATCAGGGTAGTCAGTCAGTTTTTTAATTTTTTTTCAGGGTGGACATTAGAAAAAACTTCCTAACTTCCAGGGTGGCTAAGCACTGGAATAAACTGCCTGGGGAGGTTGTGGAATTTCTATCATTAGAGATTTCTAAGAGCAGGTTTGACAAATATCTGTCAGGGATGGTTTAGACCAGCGTTTCCCAAACTGGGCCGCGGGAAAAATTACCAGGCCTCAGCGTGGCTGCCAGAGTATTCCGGGCTCCCGGACTGCCCATGCAGGGCCGGGTCTCCCAAGCCCTCAGCCGGGCTGGGTGGATGCAGCCGTATGCAGGCTCCTGGCAGAGGCATAGTGAGTATTACTAGGTGAGCTCTTATTGCTAGCTGCGGAGAGGAGGAGGGGGGTTGGATATGGGCCGCAGGGAAGCAGCGTCGGGGCAGTGGAGCTGCCCAGGGGAGCTAGGGAGGGGAACTGGCCGGCGGAAGCAGGGCTGGCCAGGGGGGACGGGAGCAGTGGGTCTGGCCAGGGGAGATCACGGAGGTGGGGGGAAGGATGGGTGGGAATGGGGAGAACCGACCAGCAGAAGCAGGGCTGGTGGGGGCAGCAGGGCTTGCCAGGGGAGATCGGGAGAGAATTGGCTGGCAAGGACAACGGGGCTGGCTGGGGGAGGAGGATAAATCAGCCAGCGGTGAGCGGAACAGTTCAGGGAGCACACAGATCCCAAATAAAAATGTAAAAGCAGTGCCTTTTAAATATCCCCACTGCTGACAGTGAGGTTTAAAGGCACTACGATGTGTCAGAATGGAGAGAACCTGGTGCATTCATCATCCGGAATGAGAATATGGATACAAAATTCCAAAGATGATATCAGTTTTCTGAAAATAAACGAGCCCCTTTTCAATACACGATGTGGTGGTGCAGGGTTTTATTGGATTACGCTGGTTCTGCTGGCAGAGGCAGGGCTGGCGGGGGGGGGGGGGGAGACAGTGGAGCTGGCTGGGAAAGATGGGGCGGGTGGAGAGAATCGACTGGAGGGTTGGCGTGGGCAGCAGGGCTGGCCGGGGAAGATCAGGAGAAGCGGGGGGAAACCACCAGGCTGACAGAGGGTCGGGGTGAGCGGGGGTGGCCGGGGGTGGGGAGAGAAGAGAATTGGCCAGCGGGGAGTGGGACTGATCTGGGCACAGGCAGATCCTGGAGTGCGGCCCGTCCCATGCATA
This sequence comes from Pelodiscus sinensis, assembly GCF_049634645.1. Classification (NCBI taxonomy): domain Eukaryota; kingdom Metazoa; phylum Chordata; order Testudines; family Trionychidae; genus Pelodiscus; species Pelodiscus sinensis. The sequence goes on along the minus strand of NC_134713.1, from coordinate 93,522,560 downwards.
GTCCGGGCGAAGCACGAAGGAGTCTGGCCTCCTAGATTCCATTTTACCATCCCCAAGTAGTTGTGAACTCCCTGGTTGGTGGACACATTCACGCAGCACGTGTTGACCAGCCAGAAAGTTGGCAACTACAAACTGATACACATAATAAAAAAACATACCTAATTAGAAAATACCAGACACTTTCTATGTCTGGTATTTTCTCAATTTGTTTCTGGACAGAACTCACAAATACCAGACTGTCTGGTACAAAACTAAACACCTGGCAACTCTACCCCTCCTTGCACCCTCACTCCTAGCCAGATACCCCACCCCCAATCTGCTCCTGCTCCCGCCTCCTGGAGTGCCCGTGCGACGCCAGGTCCCCCAAACCCTGGCCCGGTTGGGTGGAGGATGCAGCGAGTGAAACAATGAAAATGTATTCTTTTTTTATGTGATTTTATATTTTTGGGCTGCAAAAAAAGTACTGAAAAAAACCCAGGTTCCACTAAAGTAAAAGTTTGGGAAACCCTGGTCTAGCCAGCTTTCTATCTATCTTACAGTCCATTTATCCAATCCATATTCCCTTCACTTGCTGGTAAAAATATTGTGGGTGGCCATATCAAAAGCTTTGCTAAAGCTGGCCCTGGGCGCTTTGGGAGGACCAAAACCAACATATTTGCATATTCATCATTTGCTTAATGAATATGCAAATATGCAAATGAATGTTACCAGTCGTCCGAAAGCTCGTGACTGGATTTACTGGTCCCCATGTCAAAAAGTTTGGGAACCCCTGGTTTAGACGGTGCTTGGTCCTGCAATGAAGGCAGGGAATTGTACTTGATGACCTCTCAAGGTTCCTCCCAGTTCTAGTATTCTATCCATATTTTACACTCTCATCACTGCATCCCACATGCTGCCTTAGAACCAAACCATTCAACAGACTAGTCAGAACTTCATAGGTCAATAAGTCAGTTGCTATGTTTATCTCCTCTCTGTCCTTTTTACTGTCCAGGTGGCTCTTACCAATTCATTTGTCTCCAGAGTTATTCTTCTGTGGTTCTTTGTCAGACCAGTTGCTGAATCTATGCAGTCTTTTCAGTGCGTCCAATGTCTATAAAAGAGTGGTGCCAAATTTAACTTCAAATTCCACATCTTTGTGTGTGAGTAGAAGAGGTCTTCCTGGGACTCATATGAGATCATGAACAGAATGGATTTTGGGGATCCTAAAGGAAAACTTGTGTTTCTATTCTTAAAGAGATTTTAATGCTCTTTTCTTTTCATATTGGATTGTATACACAGAAGACCACTTGGGACTATTCCCTAGTGTGCTAATTATGCCACCGACTCCCACCACCTTGCTCTGTGGAGCTCCCCAGCTCTTTGTCATGCTGGGCCAGATTCTCTGGTCTCTCCCAGGCTATGTCTACACTACAATGATCTGTTGGAAAAAGGTACACAAATTGCGTTCTGCAATGTGCATACCTTTTTCTGATAGGTTGTTTTTTTTTCAGAAGGGCCAAATTTCAGAGAAGTCTAGTCTACATAGGGCCGAATTTCAGAAAAGCCTCCTCTTTCAGAAGAGCCTTTCTTCCATGTGGGAGGAGGAAGATAGAACTTCCAAAAGACAAGGCACAGACCAAGCTCCCCTGAAAAGCAATGTCTACATTGCAACCCCTTCAGCTCTGGGAGAATGCAGTGCTAGAGCACAGCACCCAGGAAACCAGCCCTCAAAAGGGATCAAACCCCCAAATAAATCAGAGTTTTACACAATGAAAGCTTATGAGGTTGTTCACCCTCTTTATCAATGAAAGAAAGATGTACCCTGGTCAACCCTCCCCCAGGTAACAATTATTTTCACTGGGCCTTACAGTAAAGAAAAGTGTTTTTCATTGAGTACAACCAGTACGATTTAATTGTTTGCAAGTGAAAACAGACAGATCAAAATAAGCTACTAAGCTGACATGAAAATAAAACACTTAGGGTACGTCTACACTACAGCGCTAGTTCGAACTAACTTAGTTCGAATTAGTTAATTCGAACTAAGCTAGTTCGAACTAACGCATCTAGAACTAAAAACTAGTTCGAACTAGCGTTTTGCTAGTTCGAACTAGTAAGTCCACATTGAGTGGACTCTGAACAGGGCTTAAGGATGGCCGGAAGCAGTGCCGGCAGGGCATAAAAGGAGGACTTAGAGCATGGAGATGCTGTCTCAGGCTAGCCGAGGGCTGCGCTTAAAGGGTCCCGACCCCCACCCCGGACACACAGTTCTAAGGGGTGCCCCGCTTGCAAAGAAGTTCTGGCTTGGAGTGCCCTGAGTGCCCACACTGGGCACATCACACCACTCGGCCATCAGACCGGCTGCACTTGCCGCAGGCTGCCATCTGGGGAGAGGGAGTAATTGGGGGGCTGCAGGAGAGCTTCCACCCCCAGAAGCCCGCAGAGCCAGCCCAGTCCTCCCCATCGGGGGCTCGTACCCCATTCCTCCCTCACCTCCTTCCACTTGCCCTTCCCTAGCCCCCCTTCTTCTTGATGTACAAAATAAAGATAATGTTTCTTCCAACATTGACTCTGTCTTTATTGAAAAAAACTGGGGGAGACTGGGAAAAGGAGGTGGGAGAGGGGAAGAGAAAGGCTGGGAGAGGGGAGGGCAACTAACATGATCGGGGGTTGGGAACAGGTCCCAGATGAAGAGAGGCTACAGAGACTGGGACTGTTCAGCTTAGAAAAGAGGAGACGGAGGGGGGACAGGATAGAGGTCTGTAAAAGCAGGGGTTGGGTGGAGAGGGTGCATTCAGAAAAGTTCTTCCTGAGTTCCCATAAAGAAGGACTAGAGGACACCAAAGGAAAGGAATGGGTAGCAGGCTTGAAACTAGTAAGAGAAAGTTGTTCTTGACAAAGCAAATAGTTAACCTGTGGAACTCCTTGCTGCAGGAGGCTGTGAAGGCTAGAACTAGAACAGAGTTTAAAGGGAAGTGAGATCAAGTCATGGACATTGGGTCCATGGAGTCCTATTAGCCAGAGGGTAGGAGTGGTGTCCCTGCCCAAAGTTTGTGGAAGGCTGGAGAGGGATGGCACGAGACAAATGGCTTGGTCATTGTCTTCGGTCCATCCCCTCCAGGGTCCCTAGGGTTGGCCGCTGTGGGCAGACAGGCTACTGGGCTAGATGGACCTTTGGTCTGACCCAGGACGGCCATTGTAAGCTCAGGGCTCAGTGTCGGGGGTCTCAGTGGACCCCCTTGATTTTCATGCACACCTGGTCCTGGGTGGCCAGGCTGGTAGCTCTCCTGCCCTAGACGGCCACTTTCCTGTGCCTAGTGCGGAGATCGTGGACGAGGTCCACGATGTCCGCACTAGCCCAGGAAGGTGCCCGCCTCTTGCGGTCCAGGGCAAGCTCCCGGGAGCCGCCAGCCTGGTCCCGGCAAGAGGGGGTGGGCTGGGGGGCATCGGGTGGGTGGCTCTGTGCCGTGCCAGGTGCAGGGTCTGCTAGCTGGGTGCTGGCAGGCTTGCACCTGGCACGGGCACCGTAGCCAGCCCGTGCCCCTTTAAGGGGTCCGGGGCCGGGAGGGGGGCATAGAGTTTCCCTGGTGTTGGCCAGAGTGGCCACCAGGGAAACCTGGGGAGGGCTAGCCTCCCACTAGTTCGAACTAAAGGGCTACACAGCCCTTAGTTCGAACTAGCTAGTTCGAACTAGGCGTTAGTCCTCGTAAAATGAGGTTTACCTAGTTCGAACTAAGCGCTCCGCTAGTTCGATTCAAATTCGAACTAGCGGAGCGCTAGTGTAGCGCATAGGAAAGTTAGTTCGAACTAACGGACGTTAGTTCGAACTAACTTTCTAGTGTAGACATACCCTTATTTAGTTCTAATTCATTTAACACTTCCCCCCCTCCTTCTTGCAAGCAGATTCTTACCCTAACCAGCTGTTCTTGTTCTAGGCATAACCTTCATGTCAAAGATATTTTTTACTTTGATCTGGGTCTTCCTCCCTCTTTCAGAGTGTTCCATGCCTACCCAAGATAAGGGGTTGATAACTTCCCCTTGTTTAAATAGTCTTCTCCACAGGGCAGGAATCTTTTGTTTTACATTCCCCCTTCCATGGAAAACCTACCTGGGTCAAAAAACTGAATCTCTGTACCAGGTGGTATGGTCACATGTGGTACAAGTCCAGTCACCTTGGACTTAAAGAACTGTTTACAAGTCATTCAGTTGATCACCCAGTCATTTAGGTTTCCAGAGCAATGGTAATGGCTCTCATTAGCACATTTAAATTATTCTTTACATACAAGAATGATACATGCACCAAAACAGGATATACAGAGCCAGCAGATTTTAACATTAACATGGAGTGTTTACTTGAAAGACTTTGTTTAAAGCATCTCCAAATTATGCAGATTTATGTTCAGAAACCAAGATTCCTAAAGCAGGTGGAGGAACCACCACAGAGTTAACCAATCTAAAGTCATGTAACTGATCAACTGATCGTTAAGAATATGCGTCTGGGATCCACTTGTAAAGAAGAAAGCTATGGAGTCCTAGAGATGTGACAAATACATTTGATGTAGAATTATGTATGGAATATATCCCAAATAATTCTCCTTACTCATTCCCAGAATGACCCTGCATGTAGCAGAACATAACTGGATAGAAGTTAATTAAATTTCAGTGGCCGGTGGCAAACAATTGTCACACATGCACCACAGCTGAAAATTCTACAGCCAGCTCTGCTTGTTTAAAACTGTCAGCTGTCCTTGTAGCCAGACAGCCCCCCCCATCTCAAACAATCTTGCTTGCCCTCTGAGATGTCTGTATACAGGGCAGAGAAGGAACAATAAGAATATCAGCATAGCCATCAAGCTTTGATCTGCTTTGATGCGAGACCAGGATATGCGAGTGTTCTCTGACTCTGAGTTAAGATTAAGGAAATAAGCTAAGCTAGAGGCTGCAAGAAGTGCCCGGCTGGCACCCATGTTGATTCGAACACACACAGTCCCTGGGAGAGGAATTTCCCACTGAGAAAAGAATGTCCAGTACTTCCAATTTAATCATCTCAATTCTCTCTTACAAGTGTAAATTAAGTTCACAACTCCCTTGTAAGAACTGGTCTCACAAAAGACAGACCAGCATCATTTGGCATTACAGATAAGAAAGAGAAAATACGTGACCCAACGGGTATATAAGATGGATCCAGCACACACTCACTTTGAGTGTCAATCTACCATTTACCTGCTGGTCGGGTTAGGTGTTTGACCTCCCGAGGTCCACGGGGACGCCCACCTCGTATTTTCGTCTTTCCGAGGAATTGAGGGACTGATCCTGGCCTGACACGCTGGGACCGAGTGACGCAGAAAGGGGTAAAAATTGTACCTGTATGTGTCCTCTTGTTTTAGTGCATGCATAGAATAGAGCTCTTTAAAGATTAAGCTGTCATTTGGTACCATTATTTTCTATTTTCTATCTTTATTTTCTTTGTAACCATTTTTTAAAGATCTCTCTCTCTCTCTCTATATATATATATATATATTTACCAGCAGTTAAGAAATAGAACAATAGCCATTGCAACCATATGATTTATAAGCTTCCTCAATAAACCTGTAACTGTTTAAGCTTTAACCTGACTCCTTCAGTTGCTGTAAAAGAACCAAGCACAATTTAAAAGAACTTCAGCTGGTCATAAAGGGACAGTTATAAGAAGAGCTTGGGCGTTTGGATCTGTGTCATTCCCAGATGACGGGGTCCACTGGGGCACTTCTCAGCCTTTCCTGGGCTGCCCCCTGTGAAGGAAGTCCCCCCCCCCCCCCCCCGTGTTCTAGCAGCTAAAATCTGAAGTGTAATAAGCTCTTCCTACACACTGGGGCGTCTGTTAGCCTGTTTGGCTACCCTCTGCAACGGGACCTCGGTCCTAGCAGTAAAGTCACGGGCGTTAAACTCTCGGGGCTCCTTTCAGCCTTCTGGGCTGCCCGCTGCGACGAGACTTCGTGTCTTAGCAGCTAAAGACTTAGGAGACACACCCACACACACTGCCCTGACCGTTGGCTGACAGTCCTAAGTAAACCCCTGTGGCTGCAAAGATGACAGCTGCAAGGAGAATTTTCTTCTTGAATTCCCCACCTGTGTCTCTAGGGCTGTGTCTACATTGGCACCCCTTTCCGGAAAAGGGATGCTAATGTAGACTTTGGAACAGGCAAATCCGCGGGGGGGCCGGCACTTTTTTCCAGGTTGGGGATAAGCCGGAGAAAAGCGCCAGTCTAGACGTGATTCTCCGGAAAATAAACCCTTTTCCGGAGGATCTTTTATTCCTACTTTCAAGTAGGAATAAGAAATCCTCTGGAAAAGGCTTTATTTTCCGGAGAATCACGTCTAGACTGGCGCTTTTCTCCGGCTTTTCCCCAAGCTGGAAAAAAAGTGGCAGCCATGTTAATGCAAATGCCGTGGGGGATATTTAAATCCCCCGCAGATTTGCCTGTTCCAAAGTCTACATTAGCATCCCTTTTCCGGAAAGGGGTGCCAATGTAGACACAGCCCTCGTGTGTGTCAGGATGGGGGAGGATTGTACAACCTAGCCCCTATAAATCACCTCCCACTACTCCATTTTACTCAGGGAATACTATATTTATCACAGACTGCTTTTGTGGGCACCCCTAATTAAAATAATGGCACTACTTCCTTGTATTTGCCTTTGAGATTGAGGTGGTCCATCTATTAATATCTTTTTCATATACAACCACTCAAGCATACACTTAATGCTCTGTGGCTAGAAGCTGAAATGACCTTTGATACTCTATTATTGTTATAGAGCAGTGTAAACTGACACAGCACTTTGCAATCATAAATACACAGTCTGTGTCCTAAAGAAGGTCATTACAATTCAAAACAGTGTGTGATGATAAAGTAGCTCATAAGGAAGACTTTGAATTGAGGCTGATAAAATGTTCAAGTGGTGCTAAGAAAATTAGCAACAAGTACAGGAGATAGGCGGCTTTATTCATCTAGAAGTCACAAAAGTCATGCTAATGCTGCTATCTCAGTGTCGTTAAGATTAAAAACAAAAAATGGTGAAATGGTGATACAGCTAATATTCCTGCACTGGAATAGTATTAACCCAAATATATGGTTTCTGCCGTCAGCACCTCCATTATAAAAATTGTTCCTGTACTCTTGTGCACAAGGGTGGTGGAATGGAAGGAGGCATATTCAGTGAGGCCTATTTTTAGAGTATAGCAACCTGACCTGGGACCTGGTCAGTTCTGCCAGCCCAAGTTCTTCTGTGTCAGGCTCTCTGCTTGTTGGGCCTCATGAACTCCCCTCACAGATGTGCTTTTCCCCACCCCCACCTCATTTCATGGGTATTTGAGGCCTTACTTGGATTGTGAGATGTTCTTCAAATAATTGCAGCTGAGTTACAGACAAGACATGAAAAATTGGGGGGGAAGAGGGAGTTATAATGGAACTTTATAAATAGTGGTAATTTTAGAAAAGACAGAATAGACCTATTTGTTTAAGAAAAAATTGCTGGAATGATAAACACTCATGTGTTGTGTTATACCTTCTGATCTTTTGATATGTAGACCTTTTGCTGCCACTAAATTACATTTATTTTAAAAAAGTGACTGGTACAATGTAAAATTCAGATACAAAATTTTAACACAATTGCTGTAGAAATAATGTCAGGTCACTTGTCTTTTACATTCCCAGACACTAAAAGTTACTGCAGTATTTGCAGCTTACTGAAAATGTATGCAAAACTGTGGACTGTGTAAAGTAAGCTAATTAACAGCAACATGGTAGTGGCATGGGTGGTCAGTACAGCTAGGGCTGGGCGAGGAAGGCCCCCAGGTCCACCTTCAGCCCTGTCCCCTCTGCTGAAGTCCCACCCCCCACCACAGGAGGAGGTGGTGGAAGAAGGTGGGGCAGTGCACCAAGTGCACGCCCCATGACCACCGCGACAGGAGGGGAAGAGAGGGAAGGAGGCAAGTGCACATGCCCCAACCTCCATACTCTCAAGCACCAGGGAGGGAGGAGGGCACATGGCCCGAGCCTCCCAGCCTGGCGCACAGGGAGGGTGGGGGCTGGCAGCAGAGTATAGGCAGGACTAGGCCTAGCAGTTTGGGAAGGCAAAGCCTTCCCCCGCTTAGGCTACCGGACGCCCATGGGTAGTGGAAGCCTCACCTTGTGGGAGCTGCCATTTCCATAATGACACACATGAAGCAAGGATTTAAGTATGCTAGACTTTTGAGAAATCTTGACGCTCTGTGCAACCAGAGGAGCATATGGCTCTGAAAATGAAATTGATGGGCATGCACTATAAAATGTGTGTAACAGATGAATCTGACAGCAGATCTGCCAAGTCATGCCATTTTTAATCAAACTGGCAGAATAGTCACCTGCAATTTCATTTAATCATAGTTGCTACAGTCCCACTTGGGGAAGCTGTTTAGTTGGCAGTGTTAATGTGAGGCAGCCTGGGGCATCTTTTATTTCTGTATTCAACTTTGGGAAGTACTACAGAATTCAAAGTTCTGTTTTTTTCACCATTAGGAACCAGATATCCATAAGGCCCAATTGCAATGTGGGATGGGAGAGGGCTCAATCAGCCTTCTCTTTCTACCCTTTCCATGTCCCGGTCAAGAACCAGGGGTAATCATTTCTGTATCTGCATACAGGGAATATTGCAGAGATGTCTCCTTCCAGGCCTCTTCAAGGGCTCAAATACTAAGACTACAGGGAGCAGGTATGGTCAGAGTACTTCAACATTGCTCACTGGGTCATAGAGTTGGCCAGGTATACTAATGGGAAATAGAGTCTACACTGCCCCTTCTTGCGCAATGCTGTGATTATTTTCAGGAATAAGTGTAGCGGCATTGCGCAAGAGGATTTTCTTGCACAAGAAGGGTCCATGTAGACAGCTCCTTCTGGCGCAAGAGCCTCGTCTGCAAAAATGGTGGCTCATTAGGTATGCAAATGAGGCTCGGTGATATTCCACACTTAGCCTCATTTGCATATTTCTCATGCAAGAAGCCACGAGTGTAGACATAGCCCTAGTGTGGTTACTGAGCAGTGGAAGTGGTACCTAGACCACAGCAACAGTTAAGATCAAGAGACCTCTACAGTATGGGCTGGGAGCCAGCTGACTTTGAGCTCAGAGGGTAGAGGCTCCTATACAGTTCCAGAGGTCCCCAGTTCAAATCTGCCTGGTGGCGGTTAAAATGGGGCAAAGGGTAGTAGACCAGAATATGTTTAATGTTGTTGTCCGTGGAATAATCTAGGGTTAAAATTTGCTTTGGAATGCTGGAACTGTTCTTGCTTGTTTATTCCCTGTATTCTTTCCAGCACCGAGTTCTGAAAGCCCTGGGCTCAGGCCCCCTGTCATCAGCTGACTGGAGCCTGAATTCTGTTGTGTGCCAGGGTTATTTTTATCATTTCATCTCCCGGCAATGTACATTTCTGAGGAATATTCAACAAGAACATAGCTTGCAATTACCTACAAATTGCCACCAGACTGTTGTTGATTATAGTAAATAAGCACTGAAATGAGTGTGGAGGAGCAGTTTAAAACACCACAAAATAAGAGGTTCCTGTATGTATTTTACAGCCTGGTGCTAGCAGTATTTGTGCATAAAACTTAAAAAAAAAAAAAAAAAAAAAAAAAAAAAAAAAAAAAAAAAAAAAAAAAAAAAGCCATGGTAGTCACTTGGAATCAAAATCACCTTGTGCGTAGAAGCGTCTGAGGAAACTGAGAATACATGTAACACATATGCCTGTGTCCTATATTTAAAATATAATACTCAGTGAAAAGCACAGCAAACTGAGGCCAGTTAAATGGGAAGCACCTCACCTATAGGTATATAGAGCCTCAGCAGAGTTGACCTGGTTCGGACTCAGATGTTGCCCTTCAACACAAACCTCTCACCATGGTCTGGCTGGGGGCTGGGTTAAGCTGAAGACTGGGTTCCAGTTTTACTTTGTCTGGTCAACCATCTTCACTGCTGTGAGGTCACAGATTAAATCACTTGTGCTATGCTGAGAGTCAATCAAACAGTAAACCCAGTGCATGATGGAAACCATTTCAAGCGGTGGGGTGCATTAACACCCTCAGCACCTGTGTGCTAGTAGTCCTCTAGCACCTTTTCACAGCACCCCTCAGGAAACACTGTGACAGCTCTCATGGATGCAGAATGTCATCTTACCTGAAACATTTTGATTTTGATCAACTGGCCAAAATGTTTCTGTTTAAACATACCCATCCCACACACATTTCAGTTCAGGTTGGTCAACAGAAAATTTGAAAAAAAATCACATTTTCCATGGGGGGAAAAAAAGTTGATGGGAAATTCCTGATCAGTTCTTGATACCTTACTGAAGCCTAGATGCTCCTATGATCCCTAATATCCATTTTATTACCTAGATCCTTTAAGGCCTGCAAAAGATCTAGCTGATACTAGTAAGACTGACCCTTACATTTTCAGGATGAGATCTTCAGTTAGTGTAAATCAGTGTTTAATAATGACTTCAGTGGAGCTATGTCCCGTTTGTACCAGTCAAAGATCTGGCTCTAGATTTCCCTCTTCTACCCTTTGTTTACAAGTCACCCAGTCTCTAGTCTTCAGCAAGATTCAATGAATGACACAAATTTTATCTATGCTTTTTTCAGCTGCAAAGGCTGTTACAATAAGAAAATGAATTTGCACTCACATAGCACTTTTCCTCCAAAGCCTCAGGAGCCCTTTTTCAAATAGATGGTCATTAAAGCACTTTCCCTGACAGTATGTGGCAGGATTATCATCAGCTAATCCTAAAAGTATTCGATTGGCATAAGAAAACATGTTTGCATTGGTGTAAGTACAAATGTCTGTCATTTGAAGGAGAAGCAAAATTTTTTCTCCAAGACCAAAGGAGAGGGCATTGGGCATTGGGTTCTCCAGTGAGTTACTGTTTCATTGCTGAGTGCAGTGGAATCTATTTAATATTTCATTTTTAAATTAAAGCAAGTGACAGATGAGGAAGTGGATTAGCCTTTTGTCCTATATCTTACTAGTTATCAGCTGCTGAGCTGTTTCAAGTCCTCAAGCTTCTGTACTCACAAGGAATGGGAAGTGGCATAGATAAATTAGTAACTACATTTCAAAGTTCATTATTATAGTGTTATCTACCATATATTGAAATGAGATGGTAATATCTCATGGAAATATCTCAATGTTTCATTTGAAATGTTCATAACTTAAGCTATCAGAAAGTTGAATATTTAATTGATCACGCTGTTTTTTGGCAGGAAAGGCTTATTGCTTGAAGCCCACATTTTTATCAGAACGCACAGTATAATAGTTGCTGCATTCCCCCAAAAAACTCAGAGCATTAGGCTCTCTGGGAGACAAGCACTAGAGAGATAAGTTTCTGGTGGAATATATACATCTCATTGGCTTCATTTATCTTGAACACACTTCCACCTGAAACTACACAGCAGCAGAAATAATGCAATTAAAGATAAGCCTTAGAGAATGGGTTTGTTTAATTCAGGGTTCTTGCACTTGCAAAAGAAGTTGCAATGTTTTTTCTTCTTACCATTTGATTTAACAGCACAATAAATGGGCAGTGATTACATTCCATATATTTGTAGTGGGGCCAACAGCCACCGCAGGCCCTGGGGCAAGTTGGGGGTGAGGCTGGCTCTGTCCCCCAGAAGGAGCAAGCCTGAGGGCAGCCAGTCCTCTGCAGGATTGTGCTGGCTCTCTCTCTTGCCTTCAAAGTTGTGCAGAGTGGCACTCTGGTGCCACAGTGGCAGCAGCAGCCAAGAACTCTGGGCCCCTTTGAATTGCCAGCTCCTGGGGCAATTGCCTTTTGGGCCCCACCCCCATTGGTGGGCCTGTACATGTGCACGCTTCCACAGCTATATAGCAAAGTCACACTGCATCATGTTGCGCGCATAGCACAGGATGAAGGTGATCTCCAGAGCTGGATTGCTTCTCTGCCATGTGCATGTCATCATTTAGATGCTCTTCATAAAAAAGTTCATAACTGGCATGTGCATGTTTCCTGCAGGAAAGGTCATGGGGCAAGGGCAGAGATGGTATTGCTACATGACTGGGATAGGGAGGTTTTTTTTTGGGTTGGGGGCTGCTGAGAGGTTTGTGTTGAAGGGAGAAAGAAAGTAAGAAGCCCCTGACTGAGAAGGAAAAAGACACTTCTCACATTTCTCACACACACCAGAGCCTAGTGGGGACAAGGTGTGATGATGAGTTGGGGTTCCTCCGATCCTGCAGCCCCATAGCAGCAAGACCAGACTCCACCAGCCAGTAGATTAGAGAGGGTTTACTGCATCTCCAGGATACAGCACAGCATAGATGTGATGTGTCTACAGGAGAATGGGCCAGGATGCCTCAGCCCCCCTTGAGATGGGGTCCCTGGGCCCCTAGATTCTAACCCCCTCCTTAGTCTGTTTCCTTCATGGTTCCAGCCCAAGACTGCCCCTTCCCCCGCACACTCACTTCCTTAGTTCCCTCACTGCCCTTAACCGGTCTGACTGGTTGGGTCTTTGTCTCCGTGACTGAGGTAGCCCACCTGCTGGGCAGTGCTCACAGACAGAGGCCAGTAGGGGTCGTCCATAGCCCACAGCATAGCAACCAGCAAGGAACTGACACTACATCACTACATGTGGATGGGTCAGTGGGAATCGCACATCACAGCGCAGGGGACACTGGGTTACAGAGCAGACAGTACCCCCACTACGTCACACCAGGCTAGTAGTTTTTGTATGCTCCAGCCATGTGGGTGGGTGGGAGAAGACTGGAGCATCAGTGTGGGCTCCCCAGTGTGGGGGGCAGCCCTGAGCCTCATTGGCTGGATCCAGGTAAGCCAGCGGTCACAACTGGACCCCGGGCCTGAGGTTCCCCACTTCTGCTATATTGAAAAAGCTACCGGGGGGAAGCTGTTCTAGATTTGATCCTAACAAATAGGGAGGAACTAGTTGAGAATTTGAAAGTGGAAGGCAGCTTGGGTGAAAGTGATCATGAAATCATAGAGTTCACAATTCTAAGGAAGGGTAGAAGAGAGAACAGCAAAATAGAGACAATGGATTTCAGGAAGGCGGATTTTGGTAAGCTCAGAGAGCTGATAGGTAAGGTCCCATGGGAATCGAGACTGAGGGGAAAAACAACTGAGGAGAGTTGGCAGTTTTTCAAAGGGACATTGTTAAGGGCCCAAAAGCAAGCTATTCCGATGTGTCGGAAAGATAGAAAATATGGCAAAAGACCACCTTGGCTTAACCATGAGATCTTGCATGATCTAAAAATAAAAAAGGAGTCATATAAAAAATAGAAAGTAGGACAAATTACAAAGGATGAATATAGGCAAACAGCACAGGAATGCAGGGATAAGATTAGAAAGGCAAAGGCACAGAATGACCTCAAACTAGCTTCCAGAATAAAGGGAAACAAGAAGACTTTTTATAAATACATTAGAAGCAAGAGGAAGACCAAGGAGAGGGTAGGCCCACTGGTCAGTGAGGAGGGAGAAACAGTAACAGGAAATTTGGAAATGGCAGAGATGCTCAATGACTTCTTTGTTTCGATCTTCACCGAGAAGTCTGTAGGAATGCCTAACATAGTGAATGCTAATGGGAAGGGGGTAGTTTTAGAAGGTAAAATAAAAAAAGAACAAGTTAAAAATCACCTAGAAAAGTTAGATGACTGCAAGTCACCAGGGCCTGATGAAATGCATCCTAAAATACTCAAGGAGCTGATAGAGGAGGTATCTGAGCCTCTAGCTATCATCTTTGGAAAATCATAGGAGACAGGAGAGATTCCAGAGGACTGGAAAAGGGCAAATATAGTGTCCATCTATATGTAAGCGGGGGAATGGTCCCGCTATTGTGGGAAACTTTCCTGGCTTCTATACCACACCGGTGAAATGAACCATCGAAAGGCTCCCACTTCTTTTACCCCACGGCCTCCCTGATCCTGAGGGCTCCCCCTCCACTCTCCTGAGTAGCAGAGTCCTCGAAACCCCAACAAGGCTGGGTCCAGGTTTCCTGGGGCTTAATCCCCAACCTTGTAGACACTAGGGGCAGGAGTTAGGGTGTCCCCACTCCGAGGTGCTCTCTTCACACTGCATGCTTTTTTGGCCCAGTGATCATTTTATAAGGTTCAAAGCAAATACAATTTATTAAATATCAACTGATTAAAGAGAAAAGAATAAGAAGAAATGAGAATGGTTAAATGAAAACACACAGCCCTGCTCTGTAGCACAGGGACATCAAAACAGCAGTCTGCAGAGTGTAAGGACAGTCCACAGTCTCTTCCTTATAGGCCCCTTAGAGGCCCTGGATGTGCTGCAGGGGGGCTGCAGGCTGGACACGCTTGCTCTGGCAGTGACCACACAGCCTCAAGCTCTAAGTGGCCAGACCCCTCTCCCAGTCTGGCCTGCTGGGCCTCTTGGCTGGTGATATCTCTCTGCCCAGAGCCTCTCCCCACACTTTGCTGGTCCCAGCTACTCACCACACCCAGCTGCAGGGTGTGCTGCTTTGCCAGTCTCCAGCTCCTTGCGTTGCTTCTTTGTCCCTTTTGGCTCTTTGAGCACTGCCAGTCTGCTGCTCAACACAGGGTCTGCGCTCCTTGAGCTGTGTGTGCCTGGTTCTGTTGCTGCAGGACTGCTTCTCCACACAGCTTGCTCCTCTTAGCTGTCTCTCAGCTCTCTCCTTGCTCAGAGAGACCCAGAAAAATCATAGCTCACAGGGAGGACGGGGCCTGGCCTCTCACTTTCCTCACTGGCCTGTCCAACTTGTCAATCAGGCCGAGCTGGAGTGTTGGCTGCTTTCCACTGTCTCTGGGGTCTGTCAGTCTCAGGGCCCTGATTTCTCATGGACCCTTCCCCTTTTGATACTGGGAGCTAGCGAACCAAAAACTCCCACGAGGGCAGGGGACTGGACTTGATGACCTCTCGAGGTCCCTTCCAGTCCTAGTATTCTATGATTCTATGAGATTGAAGGCATCTTTCATCACAGTGCTCTGTCCCTTCTCCTGTGCTTTTCTAAAGATCAAAACATTAAAAAAAAAGTTTCTTGTCCACGTGATGTTGTTTGTCTCAGGATTTACTCAGATTCTACAGAATGCGAGCTTTCTTTTCCCGCTTCCCCTGTTTTAATAAAAGGTATTTTTCTTCACAGATGTAAGGGCTAGAGTGTTCCAGATGTGAACTAATACAGCACTGTGCTAGACATGCTGAAACAAGGGGAGGTGTGATCTTGCTGATTTACCTCAGCAGCTGTTAATGCTAATGACTGCTATTTAAAGAAGCACATTTTCAATTAACTTAGTGCATGGCTTTTAAAGTGTCGGCATCCTCTTTTCCCCATTGAGTGATGCTGAATGCAAAGGCAGTTTTGCTAATTGCAAGCTTATTTACTATGCAGAAGTCATAGTCTACCCACTCTCTTCAGTTAGCACCAGATCCAGTCCTTTCTACATCACTCCATTGATGTTAGTGGGAAGTCTGTTGTGGAAATGTATGTGGTCCTGGTATAGCACGATGAACCTCTGGAGCGCAATGCATGACCCTCTAGTACATGAGCTAAAAGTCAAGGCTATAAGCTTGCTCATCAATCTCCAGTTGATCTAGCTGCCACTAGAGGAGGACAGAGGGCCATTCCAAGCAGGCATGGGTTATGCCAGCTCTGACCCAAAAGCCCTTAACTAGGGATTCAAAATCCCATTTAATCAGCTAACTGATTAAACAGGGGTAGGTGGTGGGCCGGGCCGGAGTGCAGTGAGTTCACACAAAACAGCCAGGCTACGTCTACACTTCAGGCTTCTTGCGCAAGAATTGTTTTGTACAAGAGTGCGTCCACACTGCCATGTGCTTTTGCGCAAGAGCGTCCATGGCAGTGTGGATGCTCTCTTGCACAAGAAGGCTCTGATGGCCATTTTAGCCATAAGGGTTTCTTGCACAAGAAACCCCTGTTACCCTTCCACACTGCCTTCTTGTGCAAGAGCTCTTGTGCAAGAGGGTTTATTCCTTGTGGGGCGAGGAAAAACTCTTGAGCAAGAAGCCCTCTGTTCCGACACTTTACTGTAAATTTACTAGTGCAAGAATGCACGTGCAGTGTAGACACTCTGCAAGTTTTTGCACAAGAACGACCATTCTTGCGCAAGAAGCCTGCAGTGTAGACGTAGCCCCAGGGAGGAGAGAAGCGGCTGCAGTGGAGGAGGAATTCTCTTAACACGTTAGGCCAAGGGCTATGATACTAAACTGGGACACGGGAGACCTTTGGTTCAAAACCTACTCTGCTTTGAAAAGGGATCTGTCACCTTTCTGGTCAATACCATGAACACTGGGCTATTCTGCTGTATTTCCTGTTGAAGTTGTTTGACTTTGATTAATTAACTAAATATTAATTAGAATATTTAGAGCTAGAATGACTGTATAGTCCAGTGGCTTGGTCACACAAGTGTCATCAGATCCCTTTTCAAATCCCTTCTCTTCCTCAGGCAGAGAGAGGAGTTGAACAGAGGGTATCTTACATCTCAGGTGAGTACACTAACCACTAGGATAAAGGTCATAACGAAGTGTCTCATCTTTCCCTTCCTCCCCAACTCTTGTAGACTTACGTGATCTTGCTGAGGGTCCAACCCGATAGCTGCACACAGCAGCTCAGGAGGCCCCACATGTAAGTTGAGCAGCTGAGCAGAATTGCTAGCAGAGGTATCTCCCTGCAACCCAGACTTAGGTGTAAACACTCAGTGGGAGGGTGGGACTTAGGATACAACCTTCTGACTGATTAGGTAGATTTCCACTGAGCCTGCTGGTTTTGTAGATTGCATTCTAAGAGGTCTGCTCTTCCCATTCATTGGATTGAGAGCCTAGGTGCTTAATTCCCTCCTTTGCTGTGTTGTTCCCAGTGCAAGTGGTGGAGTCTCCATCTTTAGAGGATTTTAAGACCAGGCTTGACAAAGCCCTGGCTGGGATGATTTAGTTGGAACTGGTCTTGCTTTGGGTAGGGGGTTGTACTGGATGACCTCCTGAGTCTTTTCCAACCCTAATTTTCTATGATTCCTGTTATTTAATGGGTGCTTAAAAGGTAGTGACTGTAGTGCTAAGCATCCTGACACTCTTTTGTGGATCTGGGTTTCAGAGCTTGTTTTCACTGCAGTATCAGTTTGAGGTATACCTCAAGGGTTGCCCATAGCTGAAGTGCAGTTCACACACGCACATCCCTAACTTCAGGTAAGTGGTGCTTCAGACTCTGAGCTAGCTATACATTGCCAAGGGCTGTGT
Source organism: Pelodiscus sinensis (assembly GCF_049634645.1). Taxonomy (NCBI): domain Eukaryota; kingdom Metazoa; phylum Chordata; order Testudines; family Trionychidae; genus Pelodiscus; species Pelodiscus sinensis. The sequence continues at coordinate 93,505,322 of NC_134713.1, read as the reverse complement.
ACCCAGGTGTTAAAACAGGAGAGCTGATGATGCAAGAGCTAATAGTGAAATGGGGACACAGCTATAATGAGCTGCTACTCCAAGCCCTCTGTGCCGCTGATCCAATCACACTATGGAGCCTGATTGTGAAAAGTGCTCATCCTCATTTGAGCGAGGCTAACTCAAGAGGAGTTAACCGTGTAGCTAGCACTGCAGTAAAGACCAGCCCTCACACTGGGTATGCTACCAGGAATAGCTTTAGCTTACATGAGGAACTCTCTGCCTCCCAACCCCCTTGTAAAAGCAGGTTCTGCAGTCTGCTAGAAGGAGCCCTGTGTGTGCTGCACCTGTGTCTAATGAGAAGCGAGCAGATTGGGAGAAGCCAAGGAAAACACCTCTTCCATGAACTGTTCTGAGCTACAGTGAGGAAGGTTTTGTTTTCAACTCGATTCTTGCAATGGTAAGGATCCTGTCACAGTGAAATGTTTTAACTGATTTGTTTGTAACACAGTGAAGATGTTAGCAAAGCAGAAATAATCTGAACATTCTTTTGGCTAATTAGATCAGCCAGAATACTTTTCAGGTCCAACCCAATAGGTCTAATCATACTGTGGTGCTAGACAAATGAAACATCTGAAGTCTACTGTAAAAATAGCAGCCACATCCTCTTTGTCTACACTCCCACTGTCTAATAGCACCTGTTGGATGCTACTCTTAGTGCCTATTGCTGGATTTGTCCTGGCAGTCCTCATTGTTTTCCAAGAAAGTGGGATTGTGTTGCCTATGGGATATATTTGGCCATGGCACTATGTCTATCTTCTGTTTCTGGTACTCTGTATGGCTTTCTGAGGCACATAATTACTTTCCTGGGAGACGAGCTACTCATAGTCTTGGTTCTAATAACAGGGCCCCTTCTGTCAAGTTCTGAGCACCTCTGGCCTCCTCTGCTTCTTTTGATTTCATTAGGAGTTGGGATCATTGCCTTGTGGAACTTTCCCAATAAACCACACCTTTTTCTATGTTTGTGATCAAAATTGTATTTGCAAAATTACAGTTGGAAATGTAGACGTGCAGCAGTCAGGAATTTAAAATGTATTGCGCCCATAATAACCGTAAACCCCTTCCTTTATGCACATCAACTGTTTTAATTTTGTATTGCAGCATATGTTAGATTTACATCATAACTTAAATGGTGGGCAGGAAATGTTGAAATTCTCAGATCTGTAAGGTGCTGAAGAAATCCTGAAGATACTCTTTTTTTTTTTTTTTAAAGTACTTATGAAAATGTTTCACACTGCTGTAGAAACGTATTGTACTTGCAGTATTTCATTATGTTCCTTTAAGCAGTTGTTGGATCAATGGAGTTGCTATGTTTTCAGAGATCTGAATGTTACAGGTATTATGTATTGAAATGTTAATGAAGATGTTAAAAGCCTTCAGAATTGTTGTTTATAGTTTCTCTCTTTCAAGGAGAGAGATAATCAAGAAAAATACTATTATGGAGCCAAGGAAATGTCCTAAATTAGACTACGTCTAGACTGCAGGCTTCTTTCAGAAGCTTTTCCAGAAGAGATCTTCCGAAAAAAATTCTTCCGAAAGAGAGAGTCCACGCTGCCAAAGCTCATTGAAAAAGTGATCTGCTTTTTCAAAAGATAGCGTCCATGCTGAATGGACGCTATCTTGCATTTAAGCCGTGATTACTATGGACGGAGTGGCCACCAGAGCACTTGTGCTTTTTCCTCTTTCCTCTTCTTTTGAAAAAACTTCCTCTTCCCCATCCACACATACCTTTTTCCAAAAGAGCTCTTTTAGAAAAAGGCTTCTTCCTCATAGAAAGAGGTTTACCAGTGTTGAGAAAAACCCCTCTGTTCTTTTGATTTTTTTTTTTTTTTTTTTTGAAAGAACGCGATTGCAGTGTTGACGTAAGTGAAGTTTTTTCAGAAAAAGAACCATTTTTCTGGGGTGGGGAAGACTCCGTAGTGTAGACATAGCATAAGTAAATTCTTGTTTACAATAATTGTGTCTGCAGCCAAATATATTTCAGAGCTACTGTTACAAGTCTCAGAGTTTTCCCCCCTTTCTTTTCCTGTTATAGATTGTGAGGATCTCTCTCCCCCTTTTCTTTCCACTCTCCTCATCCAAGGAAGTGGGTTTTCCCCATAAAAGCAAGTGAATGCCTCCAGCCTCAGATATCCAACTAAGGGACTATACCAGAGTTGAGACACTACTCTGTTTTGGGTTATAAACAGTATGCGTTATAAAAGGTATAGTAATTCTTTTTAATCACCTCATCCTACTTGGGTTGTCCTTTTTCAGTTCGGATACCGCTTTTCTACCCATCCTTTCTTTGTTATTGTTCTGTACTAAGTCTTTCCCTTTTCATCTTTAACAGGGTCTTTAGTATTGGTGAAGCTTGCTGTTAGCTATTTTATTGTCTTATACAGGGCTGCAAGGTCACCTCTCCGGATAGCATCTTCAGCATCTCGACATTTTCTATCAATATGTCCTTTTATCTCCCCTAGTGCTCCTTTTCCCTCATTGCCTAGGGCTCTTTATTTTAGTTCCCACTTGTTTATCTCTTCACACGTTAGCATTCATGATTGTTTGCTTTACCGTTCTCATTTCCATTGCTGCCCAAATAGCATCAGTATAATCTATTCTTCCCTTTTTAGATTTTATTAGAACTGTTTCATTTTCTAGATAGTAGGCACTGATATTTCCCCACAGAGTCTCAATGTCTATTTCTATTTGTTTTTCAGTTCAAGCTGAAGTGTTTCTTGTGTTCATGTCTGGACTTCTTTTTAATCTTCTTCATCCTCTGTAACTTGAGTTCAATTTAGTGATGGAAAGGTTAAGATGACATCTGCTCCCCTGTACTCATGTACATCTGCCAATGAGCTGCAAAACTTCCCTGAAACACTACAAAAGAACCAGATATATATTTTTGTATCATCTGGGGAGTTCTCTGTCACTTTATGGGTTTCTTTGAGGAAATTTTATTCACACAGCAAATTTCTACTGATCATTTACAATTTGGTTCATGTCCAAACTCCTGCTTCATTTGCCCATAATTTTATCCAACCTATCATTGTTACTTCCTACTTTTGTGTTTAAATTACTCGTCGTCACCAAATCCTGTTTTGATATCCTGGTTAATACAGCCAGTAACAAATCATAAAAAACTATATTTTTCCTCATCTGGCTTTTCACTGGTTGGTGCATAGCATAGTCTGAAAGCGAGCTCTAATAATTCTTTCACTGACTGATTCCAGCTCAATCAATGCCTGCTCTGCTTCATTTAACAATACAACTGCCATGCCAGATTCACATCCACCATCCACATTCCTAGAGTCGGTGGTGGCCTGATTCATTTCTCTAAAGTCTAGTTTGTTCACATCTGTCCATCTGCACTCAGTGGTTCCAAAGAAGATCAAGAAGCCATGTATCCATTTCTTTAACTACTCAAACAAGTTTAGTAGCTTTATAGATTGTTCTGATATTGTTGATTGATCTGGCTTTGCGCAAGGGATTTTTCAGGACATGGGCTTTCTTTTCAGGTCCAACCAATGCCTATCCTATCCTTCTTATGAAGGTGATCTCTTGTTCAAGCCCACAGCCTAACAATATGGCCTCTGGTGTGGGTGGGTGTGCTTGCATGTTTTTTGTCTGGTGAGGTTGCCAGACCCATGTACAACCTGTGGTCCATGGCTCTTCATTGCATCATTCAGAGCTGTCCCGATATTGACACTTCTCCATTTGCCATTCAGTTAGTACACTTGATAGCTTGGGATGCCCTCACAAAATAGAATAATACAGGTTTTCAATGGTTCCATATTCTGTCCTGAGTAGGAAGCCCACCCCACCCCATCACCTTCGACTGCGGAGTAGGGCTGGAACACAGGAGCCATTGGGGTCAACAAAATGGATGGCCCAGAGTGCTCACTGTGTATTTGCAAATCTTGAGTGTTGATGCCTTCTGAAACAGTCTCCTTAGGTGGTTCCCCTGGTCCCTCTGCTCAGGGCTCTGTGTAAATCACATATGCTAGCTATAATTTGTTTGGCTAAGATATCATATTCTTTTTACTTGGGGTTTTCCATCCATTTACCCACCATGGCTAAATAAGCATTGCTCTACAGGTTCACTGCACCCATCTTCCTGTAGATACAACTAATTCTCACTCCACTGGGACCTGGGGAGGGGAACCACTGATTGTGTTACAAACACAGAGCCAGACTTCCTGGATCATTTAATCTTTTTCATTTAATGCGGATTTTTCTTCTCTGCTGCTCACGAAACACGAGCTATACTTTCCATGGCAACTACCACATCATTAGACACAGATACCATCCCACGCAACAGTGTTTACTATAAGTAAGAATGGTTTTGTTTTGTGTGTGTTTTTTAAATCCTTTCTGGGCCAAGAGCTAGCTTGCGGGTTCTCACCAATGAATACTCTTCTCACCATGCCATGTTTGTCCTTCAACCCCACAGACAGAATTCCTGGAAGCAAGGGTAAGGTCCCAGAGAACTGGAGAAGGGCAAAGATGAATGGTACCTCTCTTTAGAAAGGGAACATTGGGGAATAATAGACCAATTATCTTAACTTTGATACGTGGGAAGGTACTGGAGGAAATTATTATACAAGAAATTTGTAAGCACATTAACAGATAGCAGGGTTAGAGGAATAGGCAGCATGAATTTGTCACAACCAGCCTAATTTCCTTCTTTGACAGTGTTACTAGCTTAGTAGATGGGTGGGGGAGCAATATACATGAAATATCCTGTGGTGGTTTTTTTTTTTTTTTTTTTTTTTTTGGTAAGCAAATTCAGGAAATGTGGTCTGTGTGGATGCCTACAATTGGTTGAAAGACCATACTCAAAGAATGGTCAGTCAATGGCTTGCTGTCAAACTAGGTATACCCTGCCAATCAGTTACCACAGAAGTGTCTCCTGAGTCTGGTACTTAATGATTTAGATAATGGAATTGGACTGGAAACTACTCTTTTGAATGGAAACATAGCCCTTTCCACCTGTGACCAGTGTTCCCTGTAAGCTGTGCATTGGGCAGCCACCCAGGAGAATTCAGGTGCTGCCCAGCTGCTTAGCAAAGTGCCTACAGCCGGCAGCATGGGGTTTTTTTGGTGGTGCATATCCGTACATGTCTCAGTGCACATCATACAATTTATTCTGCACATAGATGGAAAAAATTAGAGGAAACCTTGTTTGCGACCAAGTGTAAGGTACCGTGGCACTCTTTTGTGAGTTAGATGTTAATCCAGGTACTATGGCCAAATTCTAGTACTACCTTTTGCTTGCCTACCATTTCAGGCACATAGTATTCACTTTCTAAACCAAATGTAAACTGTTAATAAATTGCTGTGTTCAATCTCCGAGATAGTGTCTATTGCAGATATGACCAGCATTGTCACACCAGTGCCCTTACACCATACAAAGGTGTCAACATTTAGTATTTATAAAGTGTTGTTTTGAGATTTCTCTAGCATTTTTTAAGCACAAGTGTTTTCACTTGAACCTCTGAACGTGGGGTGTCCCTAATCCAGGAATACCCTTGGTAGGCAGGAGGAAGCAGCTCTGTGTGCTACCGCTCCCCTCTAGCTGGAGGAGCCATCAGTGCACCCAGGAGCCATAAGTGCCCCCTGGGTGTGGGGTGCACCAGATAAGCACCCCACACCCGGCCTCCTCACACCCTGGTGCCCTCTTTGGCTCAGTAAAGTCTTTAATCTGGCATACCCTTTTCCGCAGGGTTGTTGGTTCCCAGGCTCAAGCCTATTATAAACAGTATTCACACACATCTTCTGGACGTGAGTGCTTCTATAATGCATCTAAAATAATGGGTTTGCATTATAAGAAATTAGCAGCTCATAAGGTCACAGAGGGTGAAAAATGAGTCATGAATGTATTCACAGTGAACAACATCATAAACTCTGCTGAGCCATGCAAACACAGAGCTTTGTTTGCTTGAGGATTGAGTACGCTAATGGCTCTCTGGAGTAGCTGTAACAAATGCTGGTTGCTGTTGGCAGCCTGAGCGTAGCAGTATGCCCTCAGAACTGGAATCTTCCACCCTCCTTCACCTCTAGTTTTCTATGACACGTGTACATGGTGGTTTCCCCCGTGCAGTGGCAGATTAGCCACTGGGCCAACAGAGCCTGTGTCTGGGGGCCTTTGGAAAAATAGGTACCTCGATGCCCTGACCTGCTCTACCCACTGGTCTGGTGCTCCTGCCAGTGAGCGGGATTGGGACATGGGGGTTGGGCCCACTCTGCACACCTGACACTTCCACTGGGGAGCAGGGGAAACCCACCCATTCCAACCCTGCCCCTCAACAGGAGCGCTGGGTGGGCAGGGGAAGGCCTTGCACCCCAATTCCATTCCCAGGCAGAAGTGGCGGGATCCTGTAGGAGGAAGGAGTGAGGAGGGACCCCCCACCCCTTGCTTTGGCCCAGAGCCCCACAAGCTCCTAATGTCTAGCTGAAGGACTTCTTACTCTGAGTCCTGTAAATCTCATTTTACAAGGAGTAAGGGGAATCTAAGGAAGAGTGTAGACAGCGCCAAAAGTTAAGCTATTTCAACTTAAGCTTTGCGATTGACATAGCTGAAGTTGAGAAGGCTCTGAACTCTGCTGACACCGCTGTCATTCTCCTTTCTGTACAGTCTCTCTCTTGCAACTTGCAGTTGCACTGCCAGAATGGCATGCATCACTGTGTTCTCAATTCATTGAGCTCCTTGCCCGTCTTCTTCCCAACACACATGAAGTGGTGCAGGAACATGACGGAGGAAGCCTCTCTTTGTGTAAATAAGAATGCAGTGTAATTAAATCAGGCTGTAGCCCTTATACGTTGGTACTGAGGCAAGCACGCACACTAATAGATCTTCAGTTATGTGAACATGCACTGAATATTCTTGAAATTGGTCATGTTGCATTTTGTCTGCATGGGGTCGTCTGATGAAGGTATCTAGGACAACCACTATGGGTCACATAGGCTGTGTCCAGACTCAGGGGTTTTTTCGGGAAAAGTAGCCTTTTCCCAAAAAAACTTCCCCTGCGTCCAGACTCAAGCCGCGTTCTTTCGAAATAATTTCGAAAGAACGCGGCTTTTCTTTCGATGGCGGTAAACCTCGTTTCACGAGGAAGAACGCCTTCTTTTGAAAGTTCCTCTTTCGAAAGAAGGCGTTCTTCAATGTAAATAGGGCTTCCTCGAAAGAGAGCATCCAGACTCGCTGGGTGCTCTCTTTCGAAAAAGCGGATTGCTCTTTCGAAAGATCCGCCTGCAGTCTAGACGCAATCTTTCGAAAGAGGCTCTTTCGAAAGAAGCCTGCAGTCTAGACATAGCCATAGTGACTGCAGGATCTAAGGAGTTCCCTTGTCCATCATTAACCTTATGTTATTGCATAGAATAACAAAATGCATGTCTGCACTCTCCTAAAATGGCTTCAGGGTACTGCATTAAGTAGCTCAAGGGTTCCCAATTTGTTGTATGGTATCGGGCACCTCTTAGTACTGAGATTCTTCTAGATGTCTTCCCTCACATCAAACAAATCAAAAGGAAAACAGGATTTATTTTAATTCATTTTTAATCAATCCCCTGTAGTACCCTGAAGCCTTAACAACACTGAAAATAATGTTAGTGGTTTTAGAGTTTCATCTTCCAAGCTGTGAGGAGTGTACAAAACACAGTATCAATGTTGAGAAGTAAATTAGATTTTTCAGAATTTTTTTAGTCTTAATTTTCTAAGGCTGTGCTAATTCTCTTGGTGCACCAGTATGATTTCCATTTTTACTAGCTCTTAAAAGAATATTCACATTGCAGGGAAAATACAGGAGGAACATAGTAGACCCTAAAGGCATGTAATTGTCTAATGCTGGTTTCAGAGTTCTAGCCACAGAAGCTCTGCTTCTGTGCTCACAGATAGGAAAGAAGAAGAAAACTGAGCTTCTATCTGAGAAGCATATTATCGTCCCCAAACCTGCTGACGGGGGTGGGGCAGCATTTCCAAGGGGCCTGAGGCTCCCGGCTGCTTCTACCAGTGCCACGGCAGTGGCCAGAGTGTAGGGCCCTTTCAGTCACTATTGAGGAGCCATGCGGCACACTCTGAGCAGTTCTGAGGGGTGGAGGGCCAGGGTGACGTGCTCTGGGCAATGCTGAGGGCTGGCTGCCCTAACCCCATCCCTTCTGCCAGAGGCCCTGTCCTTTCCAGAGGCAGGGAATCAGCCCCTTTCCCCACCTTGCCCAGGGACCTGGCCATTCTATTAGCTCCCTGAGCATCCCAATTCTGCAAATACTTACGATCCAAATTCGTGGGACTACTTGCAGTGTATAAAGTTAATCGTGTGCATCAGGCTTTGTAGGAGCAAGGCCTATCAAATCTCCTAGACTTACTTGAGCCTGGAAACTTCACACGTAATGGACATAAAAAAATAGGTAGATGAAAGGATGAAACTGTGATCCTGTGTGATTTATTATACCCCAGGTCGAAGGTGCAATAACTGCAAAAGAGTGTAGGTGTATTTTTGTTGGGAGATTAGGCACGGCAGTTCCTCTATTAAACTACCAATAGCAGCATTTGTTTTGAATGGAATCTGATTCAGAAGACAGACAGACCAAAGATTTGGAAGGGAATGCACAATAAATGTGAAAAACTCACCAACTCCAGACAATGCACTATGGGAAAACAGAAGGCATGGGAGGGTCCCACCCAAACATGCCTTTGCATGGGTGAGTTCCAAATCAATATGCTCTGTTCGTCAGGCCAGAGAGAAGGGATTTCTCCCAGGAGCAGGCAAGAGCTCTAAAAATGCAAAGCATGTATCTATTTAGGGAACCGTACTAAATGTACTCCGAGTTAGAGCTGTGAATTTACAATAAAAACTAAAGCCAACTGAAAAACAATCAAATTATGTCACTATATACTGTATGGTAATGATCTTGTGTTCCACTGTGTCTGCAGGCTGGAATTAGAACAGCTGGGTTATAGATCATTATTACCAATAGGTAAGTGAATCTTGCTTAGCTCAGTTAACATGTCTGCTTTTGAAGCAGGTGATCTTAATTCTGTCCATCTGAAAGTCCAGAAGGCCAAGGAATGCTTACCCATGAAGCCTTTATTACCATATCTGGCAGATTTTAGAGCATATTGCATTAATGAATGTCCTGCTGAGATAAATTGGTGCTAATGCCATTTAATGGGTGGTGAAAATGAGGCAGAGAGGCTAAGTGATTTGCTCAGAGTGATGGAGTTAAAGTGCCAGGTAGAACTCCATTTTTGATTCTCAGTACTATGTTCAACAAAGTACTTTAAACAAGAACATTTTTCTTTAAATAGCACTCAGGAGAAATGACATCAGCTAACACGAATGCTCCAGAGCCACACTTTCGTAAAACAGGATCTGGTAAAAGGAAATGCATTTTTCCTGAAAAGTAGGGAGAAAAAGGAAAATAAGTCAATAAAGAATGAAATAAACTATTAAATAGCTACCCTCCAATATTATAAATTAGACCAGAGCCTGATTCTTTACATTTCAAATTAGATTTGTCCGGTTCGGAGACAGGAAGTATACAGACTAGAAACACAGGTTTGTTTCTAAAAGGTTAGGAGCTCTTAAAATACATAAAGCTTCCTGACCGGATGAACCTATGTAGATTTTTTTTTCTTTCTTTTTATTTTGTTTTTTGTTTTGTCTGAGCAGCCACTTCAGCAAACTGACAATGTCAGGGTGAACAGGTTTGGAAGGAACACAAATCCTCTACCTCTGACTTTCTTGCAAAACTAACTGAAGCTAAAACACAGTTCTAGGAATTTTGAGAAACTCTTATTGATTTTAATTTCCATTGTTTTTTCACTTTTGTCGTCTTCTGCACTTCTGAAATCCTGGTGGGTTTGGAAGTGGAGGATTTCTGTGTGGAGCTGCTTATAGTATTTTCAACCCCAAAAGAAGCAGGAAGCACTGGAAATCATGTTAAAACTTCTCAGAGTTCAAGCCCAGTTTTGCAAGCCCAAGAGGTTATAACACATAATTTTCAGATTAACAATTGTACCATTGGTTCTTTTTCCTACACAAACTGACCAGTGTTATTCCTCATTAGTGGCAGTTGTAATGTCTGTACTTATGATACTAGTAAGGAGCCTCTTGTTTTGTGTGTCCTACACTTTTATATCTTAAGCACCCTCCCCGTGTTCAAATTTCAGGCATGTTTGGTCTTGGAACTCAGCACAGACTGTTGGAAGAGAGATGCACTGCATGACTTCACATTTCTTTTCTTCATATTGTGTGTAAAACCAAATGTTAGCTGCCCAGGGTAAGGTAGGTTTCTGTTGATACACAGGCAAACTGAAATCAAGGAGCTATCGTAATTTACATGGTTGAAGTTCTGCTCTGCAGTGCTGGGACTTTGAATTTTGAAGTGAAAGGCTGCCCTGGGTTTGTAGACCTGCCACTCTTGCCTCAAGACCCAGTGTTGAGCAGGATATTTGTATTATAGGTCTGATTTGAAATCACCATTGAAATCAATGGGAGCTTTGCCATTGACAATAATGAGTGCAGTACCAATCCCTATGGATGAATTCCATCCCTTGCATATTAAGTTTACAAAACCCTGCATCATTCCTTGTGAGGGTATTAGTAACTTACAGAGGATGTAAAGCCTCCCAAGAGATAATCAGTCTAATATTAATGAAGCTCAATGTTTTTTCTGAATTAGCAATAATAATATCACATTTAAGTTTGAGATCTTTGCAACTAACACATCAAGCTTAAACAGGAATGATCTTATTTGTTGCCTGAAAAATGGAACAGAAGCCTAGATGGTGCAAAATGATCTAGACAGATAGGAAATCAAAAGCAGCTTTTCTTTGGAAAAATTGCATATGACAGAATACTAACTTTTCACAATACTGCACTTCTGTAAATGTATGGAATTTCTTTCCTTTTGCTTCAGTCATACCTCTTACTTTTTGGCTTTCATTTCTCATCCCTTTCAAACTGTATACATCAAAAATCTCTCTACAACTCAGGGAACCTGTCTATGTAGATCTAAAGAATTCTGGTGCTTTTATGAAATTGTTGTATCATCGAATGTCTCAGTATGTGATGAGCCAACCATGGCTTAACAGGGTCCTTGACCGGTATCGCACCTCTTCCCTCCTACTACCCATTTTGGGTTTGGAAGAAGCTGCAGAGCAGATAAAGGAAGTTCTTCACCTTAATGACTAGCCTCAGGCTGAACAGTGAGTATGACCAGGAGGGTGCGTGAGCCTTAAGGACTTGTTTTACCCAGCTGAGCCACAGGAAAGAGTGGAAAATTGCCACACAAACAAAGCAGCCAGGTAGTAGTGCTTATTTTTAAAGATTCAGAAGGACTCAAACAAAGGAAGCTTGGGTGGGACAGAGCATGTGTTCTCATAGCACAGAGATTATTTTTAACTGTAGACCAGCCAAAGGAGGAGAAAGAGAGATTCCATGATTTGCAGAACAATCCACAATGCAAAGAGTGGGGATGCTGGACTCCATAAAGGACTGTGTCTTAGGACCAAAAAATATTCAAAAAGCTAGAGGCAACAGAGACAGGGAAATAAGTATAGGTGTGCTGTTATTCTGTCTATATCTGACTGTTTCTTGCAGTGTCTAAAGAGCGATTGTTTTTGGAACCTTTTCCAAAATCTGAGATATGTGCTTTAACTCTCACATGTTCCTGATAAACTGTAACCAAGAGAACCCATTGGGTGGGAGCTCTAGGAAAGGATGTGTTTAAGCTACTTGGGAACCTGTGAGGGTCAGTCCTGCTCTTGTGAATGAAAGGCAGCTGAACAGGAATTCCCATGTCTGGGATGGGGTAACAGAAAGAGAGCCGGCACCCAGGAATTGTACCAGAGAGGCCAAGGAAAGAGACAGTTCTTCTGCCTACTCATTCAGACAACCAAAGGCATAGATGGTTTAGAGCGATGGGGCCTAAGCACAGTAGTCTGGTGAGCATCCAGCAAAGGGAGCTTTATCAGGGCTGTACCACAGAGCTTTGGGAGAACTTCAGTCTTCACTTTCCCACAATGATACGTTATCCAAAGGAACAGAGAATCTCATTCTCACTGTATTTTGCAGGGACTTAAGGCCTAACTTAGAATAAATGGGACAGAGTTCACAATGGCTTATACAGGCAGTCCCCGAGTTACGCGGATCCGACTTACATCGGATCCACAGTTATGAACGGGGCCGTCTCCCTGGTCTCCAGCAGAGCAGGGAGAGGAAGCAAAGCGGCAGAGCACGCGGGCAGCGGACAGCCCAGACGCGTCTGGGCTGTCCGCTGCCCGCGTGTTCCGCTGCTTTGCTCCCCGTCCCCCTGGTCTGCAGACCAGGGGGACGGGGAGCAAAGCTGAGCAAAGCCGCAGAGCCCGAGGGCAGCAGGACAGCCATGGCACGTCTGGGCTGTCCCGCTGCCCCCGTGCTCCGCGGCTTTGCTCTGGACGCCTGTGGTACATCAGCTGGGGCACTGCCGGTTGGTCCCATAGCGCTGCTCTGGGTGCTACTGGACCAACCCAGCAGCACCCCAGCTGCTCTGCCCCAGGCGTCCCCAAGTCAGCCGCTGCTGAAACTGACCAGTGGCTGACTACAGGAAGCCCCTGCCCCGGGCTTCCTGGAATCAGCCGCTGATCAGTTTCAGCAGCAGCTGACTTGGGGATGCCTAGGGTTCTTAAGTTGAATCTGTATGCAAGTCGGAACTGGCGTCCAGATTCAGCCGCTGCTGAAACTGATCAGTTTCAACAGCGGCTGAATCTGGACACCAGTTCTGACTTACATACAGATTCAACTTAAGAACAAACCTACAGTCCCTATCTTGTACGTAACCCGGGGACTGCCTGTACCACAAACTCAAAATATACCTTCACAGTAACTGAGGTTGTGTGTCTGTAAGTTGTCACAATGCAAATTCACCTCTGCAAATTCACTGTCTTTAAATATAATTTGACAAATCCTCTCTTGACGCATGGTGAGATGCCAATCCTACAATGTGGCATTGCTTATCTCTGAAACCTCTGACAGAAATACATAGCAAAAATCCCTTTGGCATCTGTGACAGCATTCCCAGCAGCCTTTCAAAGCGGCAGCATCACATGGAGCCTGGGGTTAGTGGGGGAGTCCCCAGTTGACCCCAGGCTCCACAGGCGCTTTCACCTTTGAAGAGTAGCAACAGCCATAAGGCACCCTAATGACAATTTAACATATCTAGTCCAAGGAGGAGATTTTGCTATTGCTGCTCTGATACTAAGGTGCTGAGCAACAATACAGTATCTTTAACTTACCATTCTCACTGAAGTTAGATACTGTATCTGGTTCTAGCTGAAGCTGGTACACAGTTCTTGCAGTTACTCATATGAAATCATAAGTATTTTATCTCTGTCACTGACTTCCCATTCCTCCAAGCATTGCCAATTTTTCAAAATGATTTGCTTCCAAAGATTTAATGGCAATGAAACACAGGGAAAAACATATCATTTAATCTTTACAGCTTCTCCTACCCATAGAAGAAATACCACTGCGCATTTGATCTGGTTAACTGGGTTTTATGGAAACAGGCAGGATGCTCCTTTACAGATCTGGATGTTTCAGAAGTGTTCTTACAGCTGTTCAGAAGCTTTCCTTTGGGCACAGAGATAAGCACAGTACCTCTTAATTGCATGGTAATTACTGGAAATGCCGAAAGACATTGTTATAAAAAAATCCACCAACTGTTTGCTTTCACATCTGGGTAGCATGGAAACTGGCAATATAAGAAGAGAAGCCATATTTACTATGCAAAATGGGAATTTTTCTACATCAGGATGATTAAGTTGATGACAGCAGGAGGTGAGTGCCTTGCACTGAAGTGTGTAATGTTCATCACAGTATTTTCTGCATGAAAAGGAAAAAGAAGGCAACTAAATTGGTTGCTTCACTCATAAAGGTCTGATCCAGTGGAATGATGCCCATTGATTTCAGTGGGCACTGGATCAGGACTTAGATTCTCTCACCACTGCTTGCACTACCACTCCCCCCTCCCAGCCATTGAATGAAAATGGTAGTGCACTTTCTTGGTGAGCCTTAGTTTCTGCCAATGTCTGAAATCTATGAGGCAGGGCTAATGCAATGAGAAATTAACTTAACACCTTCCGCTCTTCCCACATTTCATTTCATTTCATAGGCTCGTCAGTGACACCTCTCACATAGATTTTATATACAACTTTGCTTCATTGACATCATGAGCTTGGCATTTTTTAAACCAATCTCCTTTTAACATTATATATTCCAAAGCATCTAGTTCTGTTCCATTCAGGAGAAAAAGCAGAGAGGTGAAAAGGTATTTGGTTTTTTTTTTTTGTACAAAGTTTGTTAAAGTTTCCAAAACTTCTGAAAACTGAGCCTCCTTCAGGAAAAAGAAATCAGCCAAGTCACTGTAACTCAGCCATGTGTTGGAGCAGTAGTTTTCAGTGTGTGGTTCACAGATCCCTCAAGGTTCACAAATAATGTCTGATTTCCAAAGGTATCCACATCTCCATTCAAAAATGTTTAGGGGTTCACAAGTTAAAAAAAGGTTGAAAACCACTGTGTTAGAGGTCTTACCATGTTAATGTAGACCTCTTTTGTGCCCACTCTGCTAGCCCTCCATTGAGAAATGCTGGTGAAGATACTCATAATGTGATGTCTCCTTACCTTTTTACTTACTTTGAGGAGCAAGGTACTTCGATACTTAGTTAACACTGGCTTGTAACCTACCAGTTGTTGAAATCAGAGTGAAGACATTCACATTACAGAACTATTGTCTGGCTCTCTGCAAATCCAGTCAGACATTGCTGCATTGGTCATACTTAGGCCTTATTTTGAAGATCATCTTCACAACTGGTAACAGCTAAAGACTTTCTTTTTTAATTGAAAGTGGAGACCCTGAAGAGATCTGTGTGTGCTCCATATGCCAGGTTTGAGAAACCCAGAAGGAATCGCTTTTCAACTCTGATCCAAATATGTCTGAAGACTAGACTTGTCTCTGGGGCTAGCAGTCTGTGCAAAACTAGTTCTCCATGAGGCTTGGAGTCCTCCTAATGGTATAGCTGGCCAGATCTGTAAATGTAACACACTTGGGCTTGAAAACTGGGTTTGATTTAGCACAAGGAGACGTTGTTTTTTTTTTTTTTTTTTTTTAACCATGTGCACCATTATTCGTAACCTGCTACACGGATGTACAATAGAACCACAGAGCTACAAACACCTTAGGAGTGGAGGTTTTCATTAACTTTGAAACATGTAAAACTCTGAACAAAACATTATAGTTTTTTCAAAAGTTTACAAATGAACATAGACTTTGAAACTACTATGCAGAAGCAAAATGCTACTTCTAACCCCCTTAATTTAAATGAAACAAGTACAGAAATTTCCTTTACCTTGTCAATTTAAAAAAAAAATCCTTTTAAAAGTTATATTAT
This sequence comes from Pelodiscus sinensis, assembly GCF_049634645.1. Classification (NCBI taxonomy): domain Eukaryota; kingdom Metazoa; phylum Chordata; order Testudines; family Trionychidae; genus Pelodiscus; species Pelodiscus sinensis. The sequence continues at coordinate 93,489,874 of NC_134713.1, read as the reverse complement.
GTTTAACATAGCATTGCACTTTAATTTTTTCTGTGGCTGCCCAATTGCATACATCCGCTTCCAAACAAGGTGTGTAGTTTACCAGGCAGTTCAGAATTCTGGTGTTCTACAGTGTCAGAAAAGCATTCTGCAGCATTACATATTCCAAACATCTGGAGGAATTAAATGCCATGGTGCTCCTCAAATACATATTCAGAGACAATAAAGAAACTAGAGAAGGAAAACCCCCATTTGGTGGCTCAGTCCTCTCCCAGTCAGTATAGGATTTTACCATAGAACATTATTTTCTATGTTGACAGTACATGAATAATTCCACAGTTCCTGTGCTTCCTCTTTCTTAGATCAAGTGCAAATTCTTAATTCTGAACTCTGCCAAAGAAGCAGGATGGAGTAGGGAATAATTCCTTCTACTATGGTGAAAGATATTTTGCTGGAGCGTAGAATCATAGAACACTAGAACTGGAAGAGACCCCGAGATATTATCAAGTCCAGTTCCCTGCCCTCATGGCAGGACCAGGCACCATCTAGATCTCCCTGATAGATGTCTAGGCAATTAATTCCACTATTTAACCACCCTAACAGGAAGTTTTTCCTAATATCCAAACTTAAACCCTCCCTGCTGCAATTTAATCCCATTGCATACAGATCCCTCTGGAGTTGAAATGAAAACATGAGTTGTGCTTCTTATCACCTCCAGTAGGTAGTACTGAATTTATGCAATCTGTAATTAGATTGCCACTTGGTGGGTCAGTGCTTTCCCAGTAAATAATAGAACAGCAGAATTTCAAAGTCTATGGGCTAAAACACAGCTTAAAGCCAGCTTCTCTCATAGACATCTGAATTTAAAGCGTAAGTAGCTGAGTGTTTTTTAAAATAAAAATTAAGTTTTTGAGTTTTGCCCATCCCTCCGGTTCTGAAATATTAACTTGGCTGCACTGTATTCATCTTATCTACCTATTTGAAAGGAACACAAACCAAGTTATTTTGTTGTAGTTTGTTCTAATTCCTGCATAATGCAGTATCAGAGTTGAGCATGTCTTTCATATACACATTGCTATATCCTTGTTTATGACACTACTCATGTTCTTTTGAAATTAGAATGAAAAATTTAAGTGCTTTACTTACATTTGCTATTGAACCTCCAGGTCTATTTTGACACAATAGCAGAATAAGAATGTTTCCTTTAAAACGGTCTCTCCTGAAATGATAAAGAAATCTAGAGGTTTTGCTCAGCTCACTGTGCAGGATGATCTAGTCTGACTACAATGCCTTTGCCGCGAAAGGATGGGAATGTGGGGGAGAGAAGGTGACTCTATCCTAGGGTGTAGGCAACTTTTTTTTTATTTGGGGACTCTTGGTAATTAATAGCATAGCTGTTGAGTATCACGTTAATCAATAATATTACACCAAGACTAAAATGGTCTCCTTCTAATAAAATGAAATAAACAAATTTGTCTTCTAAACTTAGGATTTCTTTATTCATGCAATCCTTACATTTTTGTTGGGGCTTTAGCTCCCAGTTGTCCATGTTCTGTTTTTTGTGGCTGCCTGATCCAGCAGATAGCGGGAGACTGTTTTGGCTCAACTTAGAGCATCCTTATGGTTCTTAGGTTTTTCCTTGTGGGCCTATATCTCCCCATAGGGCTGTTTCAGCTGCCAGGATTTTCAGAGGGCAGTAGTGGTAGTAGCTAATGTATAACTGTGATACTATTAACAGTTTAAGGAGAAAGATGTGTTTAGTGGGTGTAGCAGAGGAATGGAGTCAGGAAACTTAGGGTGAAATCCCATTTCCAATGAAATCGATGGCAAACTTTTATTAATTTTAGTGGTGCCTGAATTTTACCATTAATTTTTCCTGATGCCACCACTGATTTGTTGGGTAATTTTTCTGACCTCCCCTCAGTGCATCATCTTATTTGTGAATAGTGGAAAAAACCCAGATCCACCTAGCATGGCTGTCACAATGCTACTTGTCGTGGTTTCTTGGTACTTCACTGTTAGCAAAATGGCTTAAAACTAAGATCTTCCTGCTCCAAAAGTCCTGGCTGCTGCCACTTGAGCTAGAGGTGAAGTTCTGTGGTACAGCTGAGCTGTTCTGATCACATCCAGCAATAAAATTGAACTACCCAATGCACTGCAACACTTCATCCACATTTGTTAAGACACTTTGAGATCTTTGGGCAAAAATTACAACTAACTATGAAGGGTTGTTATACACTGTTTATCCTCATACACTGACCTTTCCCTCTCTGGGGCTGCTCTTTAGGTCTGGGTTAGTACCAAATAAAAATATATACAGATGACAAAATCATCCCATAAACATTTTGCAGGACTTCTGCTTTCCCCGATATGTTGGGTCATGTTTAAAATTACTATTCCCACTTTGGTAATCAAAGTGGAACACCTGGGATAGTTTAGTTTCAGATAATTTGTTTATTAAAAATCCTTCCGTTTGTTACATGTTGTACAGTTGGTCACTTGGGGTGCGTCTACACTGCACTGTAACTTAAAATAAGATATGCTGTTTGGGCTACGCAAATTGCGTATCGTATTTCGATGCTATTTCAAAATAGCTTCTTCGTCATTTGGCACGGTTTACATAGCGCCAAATTTCGAAATAAAGCGCAGTTCCAATATATCTTTACTCCTCATAGAATGAGGTTTACAGGAGCATCGGAATAGAGAGCCTGAAATAACATGAAGACGCTGGATAGCTATTTCGGGATACTGAAGTATCCTGATATAGCGTTGCAGCGTAGACATAGCATTGGTGTATTGCTTTTGCCTTGTCTGCATGACTGAAATTTTTTAACAGGCAAATAGTGAAAAATTAAACATCAGAAATTCCCAATGATAATCAAATGTTAAGGCACTTGAACACTTTTAATAGCAACAGTCAGATGAATATTCATTAATAACGATTTGCCTCTATGAATAGCAGCAACTATAATCTGCGTAATTTATTTGCTAATATATTCACAAATCTATCTTTTCATTATCTGACTAGCTTTACCCCCCAGAGACTCAAGAAAAGATTTTTTTTTTTTTCAAAAGCACTTATCACTGACCTACCTCTACCTCCCATTGGCTTCATTGAGTGCAGAGTTAAGATAATGCTGCTTTCAACCCCGCCCACTTCCCAGATGCATTATACTTCACAAGAGACATGAATTTAGTTCAGTGGAACAGTGATGAAATGTTCAGGTTTTTTTTTTAAAACTGTGGGAGATGATCTTAAAGCAGCCCAAATAAATATATCAGGTTAATTTTCTTCCATTTGATGTTTGAATCCCAGCCTAAAGAGGATTACCTCATAAATATTTATGGAAACAAAAATTAGCTTCGCTCTGTTTAACCCAATGAAGGTTAAGTGTAAATCATAATACTATATAATCTTTTACAGAAAGCAAGTGAATAGCTTTCTTAACACATTCAAGATTCTACCTGTACTTCCGTTCTCTTGCTACTTAAATGGGAGGGAAATGGGCTTCGAGGACTGATGATTGTGAGAGGTCCTTTGTTTTGGAACATATTTCCCACACCTTTGAACCACCAGGGCCAAGTTACGATCTCTTGTTTTGATTTTTACCAAAGCAGTTGAGGAGGAGGAGAATGAGAAGAGCTGATGTAGAGATCTTTATGGGAAGCCCTTTTGTGTTAGGTCAGTGTTTTGGGTTACGTGCCCAAAGTACAAGATGGGCACCCATCGGTATAGATTACAAAATTGAAGAACTGTATTCTGTATAGTCCCTAACATGATGAGGCCCCAATCTAATCTGTGGTCTCTAGATGGAAAGCAAAAGGTGTGGATCTTTGGCCTGTTTTATGCAAGTCAGACTTCATTACCATAATGGTTTCTTCTGGCTTTAAAAATCTATGAATCTACAATGCAAATAGTTTTATTTCCATTATTGTTTGAATCTGTCCTGACCTAGCCAAAGATTGACTCTCTGCCTCTCCGTCTTTGCCTTCTCCTTTAGTAACTCTCTCATGGGACAGTTAGTAAATGAAATAATTTGTGCACTGACTAATCTTTTTTTTTTTCCCTTTGGTTTGAGAAATGTCTTTCCTTTATAAAGCCTTAAAGAGTTAGTAACACAGGCAATAATGCCTTCCCCCTCCCTTCTCTCCATTTCAGATAACAGTTTGATCAGTTTGGAAGTTTCTGTGCTTTTGGGGATGCTAGGGTGCAGTGCCATGGAATACATATTCAGGGTTGTGCTCTGTTGGCTTGCCTAGCATTTTTACTTTGAATCTAATATTGACTTATTTGTTTTCACTCATTTATGCAAGAATGAAAGCTAGATGGGCACAAGTATTAATACAGTACAACGTGGTTTGTGGTTGCTGGTTCTAAACCAGACTCTGCAAGGCAACTTCTATAAAATACAACTAAATCTGCTTTCAAAAATATGGCAAGTGGGAAAGAAGAATCATGCAATAAAGAGATGAAGGAAGACCTCACAGGGTAATTACACGGTGTGGCCCTCTGTTTTCATCTCACATTTCATTAATGTAATTTATGATCAATCATTGCTATAGGAAGAGTCACAGATTTCCATCTCTGTGCCTTTGTCTAGAATAGAAAAATGAGGTATTCTGAAATGTTAGCCTATGTCTACAGTAAGTAATGTTATAAAACCATATTACTTAATACACATTAGCTACCATGTTTTCTAAACATTTGTTTCCCACATCCTAGATAGGGAAATGACTCTCCTGTATGACTCTCCAATATTATTAGGTAATAATAATCTATCCGTGCATAAGTTAAGCGATACATGCTTGATAGTAAATGACCAGCTCTCTTAGTACTAATCTAAGATAGACTTCTTTGGTGTTCTTGGGCCTGTTGCCTTTCTGTGCTTAGGACCAGAAGCCAGGTACACTGCTCCAAGCACACCAATCCCTTATCACTCAACAAGTCCAGCTAAGTTTTGGGCCGCTTTATTTCCACCATGGGCAGCCTATGGCCAACAGACTTCTTAAAACAAAGGGTTTTCATTTAGCAGTTGGAACAAAGTGTAACACATTTAATCTTACACTTCACTGCCAGCTCAGATAGCAAGCCTCCCCTTTGATGTTACAGGAATGGAATCAGCCTACATTCTCCCAATCATCCAGATCCCCCTGCCTCAGAGTCTATCCTGTCTACACAGCAACTAGACACCCTAGCGGGCTCACGTCAGCTGATTCAGGCTTGTGTGGGGCTGTTTCTTTTCTGTGTAGATGCAGGCTTAGGCTGGAGCCTGGGGTCTGAGACCCTCAATCTAGTTCTCTCAGTTTAGCATGTCTGGTTCACACTGGTTTTGTTGCTCTCCAACAGGCTAGAACTGGGACACTCTGCACCTAATGTGGAGCACCCCCAGTGATGCTTCTCGAAGAAGAACCACAGTTGTCTCTTAAAGGCCATTAAGAGGCGATTAGATATCCCCCCTCTCTATCCATAAATGTTAAGAGTCCTGATTTATCTTTGTTAGGATGACTGAGTGGAGCACAGTCCAGTTGGACTACTCTCAAATTTGGTCAGGTCTGTAGGACAGATTTTTTGCCACATAACTATCACAGTCAGGTGCTGTGTGACCAATATAGCCATGCTGGTCCAATATAGCCAGACTTAGTTATACTGGCAAAACACTGCTTGTACTTGTTTAGCTTGTTTCACTCAGGAGAACTGGAATAATCTCTTTGGGCAGGTCTTTCCTTGTCCAAACTGCACCAATACGAGTAATGCTTTTGCCAGTAGAGTGCCAGTCACTAAATTAAGTTGTACATAACTATCAGTTTTGAAATAGGCTCTTTCTCTGAGATTTGTTTCCCTTCCTGCACAGTGTTACATTTTGTGTTACTCCACTGTTGGTATTATACATTGTGAATCATGACATTGTTCAGACTGAATGAATAAAGATATTGGCTGGCTCACACACTACCTTCCACATCCTAATGACTTAACCAACCAACCAAACAATGGGCACTTACAGAGGTGCAAATTGTTCTGCTCAGCCTCTTGTAACTTGAACAATCTAATCCACTGGTTTTCTTTTCTCCCCTCCATCATCCACTCGCCCCCCCTCCCGCACCACTTCCCTTATTTATCCTTCGATCTGGACTTTTAATACTCCAGTCATCTGAAGAAGTGGGTTGTAACCACGAAAGCTCATGATACCACTCGTGTTTTGTTAGTCTAGCAGCACCTTAAAGACTATTTGTTGTTGTTTAAGTTTTTCCAGTTAAAGACTAACTCAGCTACCCCTCTGAAGCTATTGTTCAGACTGAATTGCTATATTTTCTTATGTGCAGCCAAAGATTTTTTTCTACCTTCTCCATTTCAATTGCTAGACGCTTATCTCAACTGAACTTCTGTACCAGTGTGGTATATTGGGAAGAAGCTTTAAGTATGACTCTGTAGTTTCTTCTGTAAAGCATCTGATTGAGCTTATAGATTCATTTGTAGGTCTTTTTCTCCTGCCTTAGCTGCTTTTTTTTCCCTACATTTATTTTCTTTGTTCTTTTACTTCGGTGTTTTTGTTAGAGTGACATTTCATAACAACACAATCACTTAGCTTTTCAGCTTAAATTTGATTTGAAAATGTGTGACTAGCAGACCAGTGCTTCTGATACAAACATGCTATTAGACTGCTTAGATGTGTGTCATGCTATTATTTTCTTCTCTGTTTCTTAATCCAATTTAAAAGTGTCTTGGTGGTTTTCCAACAGTCAGTAGTCATTCAATCCAACATCTAATATACACAGTACATCTTCCCCTAAACACTTATTCAGCTACTCTGGTCTCAGTTTCCTTGCCACAATTACTCACACTTGGTACCATTGCTGTCCTTCACTTATCCCACCCCATCCACCCCTTGTCTCCATTTACGTTCTTTAAATTGCAGTTCAAAATCTATCTTGTCTCTTTGATACTCTCTGAAAACCATTTTCTGCTGCTCTGTAGGGAGGAAGTTATGTAAACTATTGTGCAGATATGAGCCTGATTATGAACTAGTATATTGCTTTTAATTTATATATATTACTAATCCACGCTATGGTAATTGGGGGTGAGGGACAGCATACATTTCTCTTTCTCTGTGGTTTTACTTCACGTTACAATTTTGCTTGAATTTTATAAGGACTGAAAAAAGCATAGCTATCCTCATCCAGAAAATGGAACTCATGTGCAATCTCTCTCTCTTGCTGTAATTTTTTTTTCTCTAATTGCTGCAATACTCCTTTAGCTGTTACTTAGGAATGGCATGGTAGGTGCATCACTCTTTGTTTTCCAATGAATTGTTCTAATTGTTACTTGCATATGAAAATGTTTTATTTCTCGGTCTAGCAGTCTCTTGGGTCTGGTTTTCATTCAATACAAATATTCCTGTCAAAGACATAAGGAGAATATAAATGAGGAAATGAATACAAATGAAGAACTTTGCTGTTTGGAAATTGTATTGATCAAAAGGATGATGAGGTAAACAACATTTCTACATTAATGAATTATCACTCCCAGAGCTTGATGTTTCACCTTTTCCTGCAAGAATCATATGACTTCTTGTTGCTTTTACCACACTGTGAGTAATTTTTGCAAAAAGCATTACAGTTACTCAAATAAAATGATCCAGGCAGTTTCTATTGAGCATCATCTTCTAGGACTAGGCAGTTGTTTTAAGGCACATTAAAATCTTGACCGACTAAAGAACTGCTTTGTCATTCAGTGGAATTACAGAGAGGCATAAAATACAATTCAAATACAAAATCACATAATTGAAATGAACTTGCCTGTTACCTTTATTTAGAACAATTTTCACATACCCAAAACACACCTTACCTTACCTGGCTGCCAATTAATCACATATCTTAACTGGTTAGTTTGTTGACTCTAGGACGGTGCATATAGCCTTCCTATCCCTCCATGAATTCTTGTATGACACTGCTTGGGGAGAAAGATCAGAGCCTTCTCTGTCCAGTTACCTTATCGTTTTTGAGAGGCCAGTGACCACTTGCCTTCTCCATCAAGAGAGTTCTCTAGAGAACTACACCAGGCTAATGCTTCACATATATCAGGGCTAAATCAAAAGGATATTTCATTAACAGTTGTATAAAAAAGAGAGAGTTAATAATAGAGGTTTTTTTAAAAAAATTGCACAAATACAATAAAAACCCAGTTTAGAAACAGGAAGAAACCCCCAAATTTGATAGTCCCTAAGTGCCTTTGTTTACCAGTCCACAGGCTCCCACCAGCCTTCACTGAAGTCCTTGGAAGGCTTTCTGGAGAAGAAGGGTTGGACCAGCAGAGAGCATATTTCATTGACTCATCCAGTGGTTCCAGATCTAATGTTAGCTTTTAGATTTATATTTAATTGCATTCATACACTGTTTCATTTTGGGGTGGAGAATAGAAACTGATTTAAAATAACTTTTAAATTTTTTTTTCCTATTCAAAAAATAAAACAATTTGAAATTGGGAACCAAAACATTCCAAACTTACAATAATCATACTATTAAAATTATTTATAATTAATTAATTTTAAGCAATTCATCTTGGCTGTTCAAGTTTTAAAGCAAGTCGAACCACTGAACTAGTGTAAATTACTGGCTGAGCACTTGGAACTGGAGTTTTGTTGAAATGCTAAAGTAGTCTTTGAAAGCAGTAGCATCTTTGACAGGTGGCTAGAATGTTTGCTTCATTTTCATTTATTCAACTTTTAATTTAAATTACTTGTTAATTCAAAGTTGAGAAAACAACACTAGTTACCATGGCTAATTAGTAGAAACGTTGATATCAAACTGCTCAGGAAGAGAAAAAAGAAGATAACAAAATGGTAGACTTTTTTTCCCCTTAAGATCTGTTCAGAAATAGTACATCTCCTTTGTTTATACATCTGTCTGGTTGATTATTCTTGTCTAACTTTCTCTAAATTTTTTTATCTAGTGATGTATAGCATACTGTTAATAAATCAGCACATGTGCTCATAAGTAACTCCCATTTTTTCCCTATCTTTTGTTAGCCTAAGGGATAACCAACCATAAACTAGGCTTATAAAGCAGGTCTTGCTGGGTGTGCCAGATCCTGAACTGCTTCCTCTGTCAACACTAGATTTCAGTGAGGTTAAGATTTAGGCTTATAATAAAACTGTACTTCTTACTAATCCATGAAGTATGCAAAGAAACTTCAAAAAGGTTCATCTTCAGGGCTGTTCAGCATCTTGACCTTTAATTTCTGACCTGGGGAATCCTAGAAATGCTATTTTGAAATGTACTGGAAGGCATCTTCTTCACTATATACACCAGTGGTTCCCAAACTTTTCACTATCACGCCCACTTTTTGATTTTTGAGAAACCCTCATGCCCCTCCTCCCAAAAACATAGCAGCAAAACTTGGGGTGCTATTGACTGGGTGTGTGTGGCAGGGTCGCCTCATGCCCCCCCCCCTGGAATTTCTTCACGGCCCCCAGTTTGGGAACCCATGATATACACCAATGTTCCTCAAAGTGGTCTGTGGATCCACTCTGAGAGAGTTGCTAATGGGCCGCTCCTATTTGTTTATTTACTGGTGCTGCAGTCATGGAGCCTTGCAGCTCCCCTTGGCTGCGATTCGTCATTTGCAGCCAGAGGGAACCGTGGGAAGCAGGATGGCTGGCCTGTTTGCAGCTTTCTCAGTGTGGGCCCACAGATCACTTTGAGAAGCACTGCTATCTACTGAATCAGAAATATCCAAGAGTTAATATCCAGATGAAATATCCTTGCTTTGCCATAAGTCACAATTATATAATGAGGTGTGATTTGCTGGGGGTTGGAGGGGGGAGAGGGGAATGAAGAAGTTGTACCCATATGTTTTAATTACCGGTACCTGTTTTAGAGTTACCTTAAAAGTACTTCTTCATTTTATTTAAATCTGTTTGAGAGGAATGAGGACACAATGCAAAGAAAAAATCTTTTTTATTAGAAAGATGGACTTAAATGCAAAAGATGCATTTTTTTAATATGCTCTTTTATCGCTAGAGGAAAAAAATAGCTGATCCATGAGATAAAATACCAATATTTCATGGTTGATGAATAAAATCTTAATATTTAGACTGCAGTTCTACCAGCAAAAATCTGATATTGATTACAGAATGCATGATTAAGTAGGTGGTTTTAAAGTTGTGGGTAGTTTTCAAATAATGCTTAAGTGCAAATGCTGGGTCCCAATCATGCATTGTTGTTGGATTTTGTGTGTGCACTTCTTCTACTGAATTCAGCAGATGTGTGGAGTGCACCCAGAACACAGGTTCAGACCCCTTTTCACATAGCAAAGGGTAAAGAGATGGAGGAAATAACAGAAATAAAACCAAGAAGCATCTTGTTCCTACAGAAATGACAAGGCAAATATTCTGAACAAAGATTATTTGAACAATTCATCCTTCATTGAGGATGAAATCCTAGCTCCAGTGAAATCAGTGGAAATTCTTCCACTGACCTCAGTGGAGCCAGGATTTTACCTTGAGAGATTAAAACATTCTTGCTTGCATGTAAACAATAGCAGAAACAATATTTCAGCATCTGTACATGTGTACTCAGTTGTTGATTAACAAACATGAAACAGTGACTACCCAAAATACCAGCATATACAGAAAAGACACATCATTAAAAATGTCATCTTCAGCTATATATTTTAAAATCACATTGAAAGTTTAGAATGGCCACAGTGTTTGATCATACCCTTTAGAAATGAAGGCATTTCTATGGCAGAATCATGACACAGACCTGCCTCCTTAACTTTTTCCTTCCTTCCTTCCAAAAATTGATCTAGAGAGCTACTGTAACTCCTCAATAAACAGTCTGTTCTTTGCTGTTTAACACAATACCACATGCTATATTGGCTTTAATTTATATTGTCTGTATTAAAAGAGATGGAAAATTTGCAAAATCAGTATTTTTCATCACAAAACAACGTTGAGATTTTTTTTACCATAGCTATTTATGATCACATAGCCGGAGAGCTGGAGTCGACGTGATTTTTTTCCAATTTCTACTGTTGTTGTTTATGTCTGTCTTCAAACAGTTCCCTGTTAATTTTCATCCGGGTCTCAGGGTTTGATAAGAGCTCTTTTATCTTATTCAGTTTGGATAACAGAGCCTGTGATTCTCTGTGCAAGGCTTTCTTTATTAAGTCTGATTCATGGCTCTTCCCTAGAGAAAAAGGATACAATACATTTTGCATATAACTAATGTAATTTCTAAATATTAAAGCATGGCATTAATGTATCAAACTGCACATGTGTTTTCTTTAAGTACTTAGAATATTGTCCATGTTTATTGTGTATAAAAAGGTAGTGTTTTGTCAAAAAATATAATTTATGTGAACAAACTTTACTGAAAAGTGAACAATACTTTATAGTGTCACATTCGAGAGAACTCCCTATGATATTACCTACTGTGTAATAGTATCTGGTGATAAACATCTATAGTGGTAACTTTTTTAGCTTAGCATTGCCTGCTCTTAGCTTTGCAGCAGAATGTGGTGTGCTCTGCTGCAGATCAAGTGTGCAGTTGTAGGCTCCGCCAACTACATTGTTTGGCAAAGTTTTCCCTTATGGCAGGGCCTTGTTTCATGGCCATTCCTTTCAGTGCAAAAGGCATATGCAAGGGATTCAGTTCCTCTTCAAAAACAACAAAGAGATGCTCTGTAGTTAAGAGTCTGTGAAAATTCGAGCTTTTTTAATTTCACAATCTTGTCGATTTCCCCTCTCCCCCCCAATCATCTTTCCCAGCATTCAGTAGTTTTTCAGCAATGCAAATACTTTTTTTATGAAACTGTTTGTTATGTGTTCTGAATTGAGGGCCACCTTTCTGATAAGAGACACTCATGACGCATACTGCAAGTCAGCCAGCACATCTTGAACATGGAGCTGGGACATATTTTGATGGTTGTTCTTGGTTGATTTGTGCTTCCTTAGCATTCTCATAGTGATCACTTTCTGATATCACTATCATTTTCATTCTTATTTTCACTAGCTGCTTCCTCAGTTTTCACTGGGCTTCCATCAGCCTGTCTGTTTTTGTTTTGAGTTTCTTCTAGATACTGCTGTACAGCCTTGAGGACTGCGTTCTCCACCAGCCTTTTGCTGAGGTTCACCAATTCTGCATCATCTGGCTCTGTCCCATTCTTTTCACCTATGTGCCATAACAGACAAGAGAGGTAACTAATTGCTGTGGAAAGATAGCACACATCATGTATCGTGATATAGTACCTGAAACATAAGTCTACGTATTCAGCTGGATTTTAATCTGATTTATTCTTGTATTTGTAGAAATAATTACCCATTTTACAAGACCTGGGCCAAATATGATGTATTACGCCACACTCAAATCTACCAAATTGCAAATATTCTACTTCTACTCTTAAATTGTAATATACTCTTCTAAACCAATGGCAAATATAAAAGCTTCTCAGTCAGAAGGCTTGTAGTAATATTAGCTGCTTAAATCTTTTCTATTAGCAAACACATTTTAAATTAAAATATTTAAAACAGTCAGTTAATTTACAATTTACTGATGCTCTGGTGTCTAGTTATGCTACATTTGTGTTATCCTTTTATTTTTAAAATACATAGCCTTCCAGCTGTTTGTAGTTCATCCCAAGAGATCCTCACTGGTAAAAGGAAGGATCTGATTTTCAAAAAAGTCCTTGTAATGGTGTGGACTATGCCCAATACTCTCTGCTGGAGACTGCAGGCCTTTCTGCACCCCAACTCAGGGAGAGGAGCAGAAGAGGTCCTCCAAGCAGGATAGACTGGCTGCAGCAGCAGGAGCCAATCAGGGCCCAGCAGGCTGATATAAAAGAAGCAGCTGGGACAAAGCCTGGCCGTTCTTCACTGGAGCTGAACCCAGCCAGGTCTAGGCTCTGACTGAGAGGACAGTAGCACCTCGGATAGTTCCGTGTGTAAGCTAAACTTTAGATCTGGTTCAGAACCAGGACAGAGACAGAAGACTAGCCACAACTGGCTACCAAACTTTGCAGAACCCAGGACTGGGTGTGTGGAGAGCTAGACCTCAAAGCCCAGAGTGAGGGAGAGTTGGATGGAGCAGCGTCTTGGGAAAGTAGCCCAGGGAGCAAGGTAGCCAAAGACACTAGAGACGCTTAGCAAACAACTGCTACTTACAGGGTCTGTAGGCCGGGACCCAGAGGAGTGGGCAGGCCTGGATCTCTTCCCCCCCCCCCCCCCCCAACTTCCAGCAGCCGTAGCAAGGGGGCTAAAGACATCTGGCCCCAGGCAATGGACCTCACACCCTTTGGAGACCTCTCCGCTCCTGGAGAATATCTGGGTCAAAAATTGCAGACATGCTCTCAGCCGCAAAGGGGTACTCACAGGAGTATGAACTGTTTAAAGTCCCTATTGCAACTGGGTAGAAAACTTCAATTGAAATGCAAAAAGAGCATGCCCCACTCTTTTTGCTTGACGCCATTACTCTTTCCCCAAGACCATGCCCCTTCAGCAACCTCTTTCTCCCTCTTCCCCGCCCCCCCCCCCCAGCCAAACTCCACCCAACCCCAGCTCTCAATCCTGATCCTTCCTGTCCACCAAGAGGGCTGGGGCTGTCACGCCGCAGTCCCAGTCCTCCTCGGTGGCTAGGCAGTTTTGGGAAGGCAATGCCTTTCCTTGCCTACATTACCCACTGCCCATGAAAAAGAGAGAAAATATTTTGTACTTCTCCCTTGTGGTTTTTTTTTAACCATTTGTAGACCTTAACAATGTAAATTCAGTAGTCTGTTCACTGATACCTTCCTATAAAAATGAGAGACAAGGTGGATGAGGTAATATCTTTTAATGGACTAACTTCAGTTGGTGAAAGACAAGCTTTTGAGCTACACAGAACTCTTCTTCCAGTCTGAGGAAGATATTTAGAGTGTCACAGCTAAATATGAGGTGTTTAGTATAAATAGTTAATATTTCAAGGGACCATTCAAGACAAAGTGAACATAACATAAGAACGGCTGTACTGGGTCAGATCAAAGGTCCATCTAGCCTAGTATCCTGTCTGCCGACAGTGGCCAGCACCAGGTGCCCCAGAGAGGGTGGACCGAAGACAATGATCAAGCGATTTGTCTCCTGCCACCCCTCTCCAGCCTCTGACAAACAGAGGCCAAGGACACCATTTTATCCCCTGGCTAATAGACTTTTATGGACCTAACCTCCATGAAATTATCTAGCTTCTCTTTAAAATCTATTATAGTCCTAGCCTTCACAGCCTCCTCTGGCAAGGAGTTCCACAGGTTGACTACACGCTGTGTGAAGAAGAACTTTCTTTTATTAGTTTTAAACCTGCTACCCATTAACTTCATTTGGTGTCCTCTAATTCTTCTATTTAGGGAACTAACAAATAACTTTTCTTTATCGGCCCTCTCTAAATCACTCATTATTTGATATACCTCTATCATATCCGCCCTCAGCCTCCTCTTTTCTAAACTGAAAAGTCCGTCACTTTAACCTCTCCTCATATGGGACCCGTTCCAAACCCCTAATCATTTTAGTTGCCCTTTTCTGAACCCTTTCCAAGGCCAAAATATATTTTTTGAGGTGAGGAGACCACATCTGTACACAGTAGTCAAGATGTGGGTGTACCATAGTTTTATACAGGGGCAGTAAGATATACTGGGTCTTATTTTCTATCCTTTTCTTAATAATGGTCTGTTCAAAACCCTCCAGTCATTGTGGTGCATGTAGCTAGGGAAAGATTAATGGGTTATAGATTTTTTTTTTTTTTAATAAACCATCACAAAGTGATTATTCTAGATCTGATTTGTTAGTCATTCTCAAAGGAAATTGGCACAATAATTTCAAAAGAGGAGCCCGGGAATGTAAATTCATAATTTTACCAGACACTACAAATAATAGATTGAATAGACACTGGATTTATGGCTTACTGTAACCCTCAGAGTTGCTCCCCAGTTCCTTCCATCTCGTGACTGGGGGGGGAAGAACTTCACCTTGAATAGTCTCTTAAAATATGCATTAACTACTTATGCTAAACAACCTGTTCCACTTTGTACACAGCTGACACACTTTGAGGCCTACATTGCAGAATCAAGTTCGTATCCATGTAAACCCTGCATTACTTACATCATTTGTTAGCTGCACAAGGAGCTCACATCTGGAGCCCTAGGATGCTAAATTAAATTTGTGGAAGCACTCATGTGGAGGATATGGACTGCCAACAGAAGAATTGTGTGGATGTGAAACACCATTTTAATTAATATAGTGGCTGTACATCAACTTAAGACAATTTTGTAGTGTAGACATGACCTGAGCAAATTTCACAGATCTGAAGAAGAGCTCTGTGTAAGCTTGAAAACTTCTCTCTTACCAACAAAAGTTGCTTTTCTAATATCCTGGGACCAACACAGCTCCTACAACACTGCATATAAAACTAAGTACAGGTTGAATCTCTCTAGTCTGCTATGTACATTGGACAAACATCTCAGACACTTCGCCAAAGGATTAATGCCCACAAAACAGATATCAGACAAGATCACAAAGAGAAAACAGTTTCTTGCCATTTTAACCAGAAAGGACACTCTCTCAATGACTTAACCACCTGCATTCCGCTACAAAGACCTTTTACATCTGCACTTGAAAGGGAATCCTCTGAACTGTCATTCATGTTAAAATTCGACACTTTCCAAAAAGGACTCAACAAACATTTGAACTATCTCACCCATCCAAGATAGTTTCCCCAATTATCACCTCTAATACCATTAACTCACAAACATCCCACTCTCCCTACCTCTAATATCAATTCACAGACACTTACCTACCTTCCTTCCTCCCCCCCCCCCCCCGCATCCCCCTTCTGTTCTGCAATGTGATTTGTCCTTTTCATATTTGTTCATTTTTTTTAATTGTATCCTTTGGCATATATGGTTGTGACTACTTTCTTCCACTATTTGATCTGAGGAAGTGGGTCTGGCCCACAAAAGCTCATCATCTAATAAACCATCTTGTTAGTCTTTAAAGTGCTACATTGTCCTGCATTTTGCTTCAGCTACCCCAGACTAACACGGCTACATCTCTATCACTATTCTAGTCTGGCACTTTCTGGTTTGGCAACATCTGTGGTCCGGCATGATTTTAGTTAGATGGCCACATCCTTCATAAATGGACAAGTTTCCCACAGTCCCATAAAGTCTGTTTATAGCCATCAGTCCCAAGAGTTTCAGACTTGAGAGGTTCAACCTGTAGTCATAGGACAGGAAAAACAATAGCAAACCCCATGGATACAACAATACTGCTTACAACAAGGAAGACAGACATGATATACTGTGACTGCTGTTCAGCTTTTAGGGCCTGATTTTCACTGATTACTTATTTGCACCCAAAACTGTACAACTTTTGATTTTTTTTTTAAGTAAATGTGATGTGCACATGTGTTTAGGGACTTTATTTTTAATGACCCCCTCATGGCACATTCTGTGCCAAGTAGATAACATTTTGTGGCATACATCTGAGAGAGAGATTACTGTGGTTTTTCAGCATAAAATCCTTTATTATTAAAAACCTAGAATTATTAGTTTCCTGTATCTGCAAATTTATTTAAGTCTGATGGCAGATATTGACTGACTACAGACATAAAAGAATAGTATTTTACCTTGTGGGTAATAAAATCTTGATGAAAATACAAGATAGTAGAAAGCAGTCTGAGTTTCATTAAAAACATCATTTGAATGCATGCACAGAGTACAAGGAAACAGATTAGGTAATTGTAGTTTTCAGAGGAAGTTTCATGATACCTATTTGGAAACAGTATTGTGGGATTGGAGAGCTATGGTTTTGATCTTAAGTGCAGAGAACCTGCAACTCTTAATGAAGTCAGTGGAAGTGGAAGCGCTCAGCAGTTCTGAGGATATGGCCCTACACCACTGTTGATAAACAGAAAATAATTGATCAGGCCTAGAAGCCTATTGATGCCATTATAAGGAAATCATTAAACCTATTAAGAAATGTCATGTTTTTGCTTGTACCACAGCACATGCTTTTTAAACAACAGACAGAATTCCCTTGTCAAATTATTTCCTGAATGATTTCATAAATTCAGTTTGTGTTTATATATAAAAACATGTATTACCGTATACAAAAATATCATAAATATTTTTCAAGAATTTCTTCAAATACAAACAAGAAAAAAAATTGTCTAGATTATACGTAGAGTTCTACTTGTTCTGTGACATGTTTGCTACTTTGCAATATCCTAGCACCCACCTCCTAAATTCTGTTCTACCCCAGAGGAGATCTACTTGGAACCTGAGTTTGTGTAGATCTCTGCACAAGTGAATTCGGTGTAAATTTGCCTTGAAGCAGTACTATGGGCTGGAATATGAGGAGGGGCTTCTAGGTACATATGGAGCTATTTTCATCAGTGTTGTAAATTTTTACATTCCTACAGTTCCTAACTTACACCAATGTGAGTGCCCGGAGGATGTTACAAGTTAATAAGTAGCACAGGTTGTCTTGCTCTCGTCCAATTGCTACTCCAGACCCCATTCTTCCATGATATCAGCAAGAAATGGCCAAATAGAGGAAAGATTTAAAGGTATTGGGTATTATTAATGTGCATGTTTTGACTTGATCCCTTTTCTTCCATCCCATAGACATTCTTACATTACAGTTCTTACATTTGTAAGCACTCTGGGTCAGGACAAGCCATTGTATGCCTACATTTTGAATACTGCATACAGATGTGGTCACCTCATCTCATAAAAGATATACTGGCATTAGAAAAGGTTCAGAGAAGGGCGGCAACAATGATTAGGGGGTTTGGAACAAGTCCCATATGAAGAGAGATTAAAAAGACTTGGAGTTTTCAGCTTAGAAAAGAGGAGACTAAGGAGGAACATGAGAGAGGTCTATAAAATCATGATCGGTGTGGAAAAAGTGAATAAGGAAAAGTCATTCCCATGTTTCCATAATATAAAAACTAGGGGTAGCAGGTTTAAAACAAACAAAAGAAAGTTTTTCTTCAGGCAGCACATAATCAACCTGTGGAACTCCTTGCAAGAGGATGTTGTGAAGACTAGGACACTAGCAGGATTCAAAAAGAGCTAGATAAATTCATGGAGGTTAGGTCCATCAATGTCTATAAGCCAGGATAGGTAGGAATGGCGTCCTTAGCCTCTGTGTGTCTGGAAATGGATGACAGGAGAGGGATCACATGATGATTGCCTGTTGTGTTCCCTCCCTCTGGAGCATCTGGCATAGGCCACTGTCAGCAGACAGGCTCCTGGGCTAGATGGACCTTTAGTCTCACCCAGTATGGCTGTTCCTATGCTTTCTGGGTGAATAGTGCCCGGTATATTGTGGGCGCAACCAGCATACACGTAAGTAAGTCCTTGTTGTACTACAGCTGCAGGGTGAGGTACAGTGTAAATGGGGCTCTCAGAAATGCAAAGAAATGGGTTACATCTGTGATCTGAATGTCAGGTTATGCTGTGCCACTCCAATGGTAATTGGTTGCACCGGGATGTGTTCTTGCCACTGCCACTAACTGCATATTTTGAGAAAACAATTTCTACATTTTTCTCCGATGTGTTCAGAATTAATAATGAATAAATGCCTCATTTTGCTCATCCTAGAAGTCTCCAATTTTCCAGAAGATTATACCAAATTGACATGGTGTGTGTGTGTTTCTCAGCTTATTCATGCTGAGCAGAGCTCATATTAATGCTTGAAATTTCAGTAGGCAAAAGACTGAACAGCTGTCCTAAGACGCCTGTAACATTTTAAAATGAAATGTATCCTCCTCCAGAGTGTTGGTGTTTACTATGGATGTGAACCAAATTCCCCAGAGCAGGATCCAAATTTGGATCTGAGTGCACATCTTGTACCTCTCTTTAAATGGGCCAGATCTAAGTGCTAAACCAGGACTCCCTTAAATTAGAGAGAGGTGAGATCTGAATGTGGATTTTGAAATGCCATGTATAGAGATGTTCAGACATGGAGACTTGGTGTCTCATGTTCCAGAGATTGAGTGGGACACAGACTTCAGACCCGGAGCCTTGATTTGAATCTACCCCCAGATTAGTTAACTAATCCATTTCTAGGCACATGCCGAGAATATTATGGTGTTGTAAGAACTGCCGTTACCTGTACAGCCATCCTATACAAAGCAAACTTTGTTACTTCTTGCATCCAAAATAAGCAGTATTACACTTCAGGAAGACCACTGAAGTGCCAGAATCTCCTGACATGGGTATGCTGTTTCTGGCATTTCGTTCAGCTCAGGAAAATCTTTAATTATGGCCCCAATAATACCCACCTGGGGGCAAACAGAAACGGATTTGTGGGATTATGAATGGGAAAATAAAAAATCAGTTGGAAGGCCTGTATTATGACAGCAAAGTTTTATTTTTTAGTGAGCACCGAGGGGAGTATTGTGCTGCTAAAACCATATCTCATATCTTCATTAATCAGTTACCCAGTACCGTTTTTAAAAAATGTATATTTAAAAATATGAAACCCCACAGTCAATCAAAAGTTTTTAAAACCTTTATCAAATTCCTGTGAAATGCTTGATTTAATTTTTCTGCTTGCCTTTGCCTTTCTACTGACTTCCCAGGTATTGATGCATAAATGTCAGTGTCTGTTTGTGCTATCCTCTCTCTCTTGCCTGTTTAATCAGTGATCTGCAGTACACTCTTAGACATCACAATGACTCAAGATAGGCCACATACTGAAAAAAAAGAAAATAAAGCCAACATAAAAAGGCACTGCTTGTATACAACATGGTGTGGGGGCAATATTTATAAACCTCAGTAAGTACTGCATGAAACTCCCCTTCTAGCTGTAGCCTCCAAACTACTGTTTTGTATGGCCATACAGATTTATTATGTTCACAGACACAATGGCCATGTCCCCTTTTTGAGTGACTATCTGCCAGTATAGTCTCAGCAGAGACCTACCTGCTGCAGATGTGTTAGCTACAACATGCAGGTAAATGTGGAATCTCCCATCTAGCCATTCTATTACTTTGTTCCCAAAGTGCAGCAGAAATGCAGAGTTTAGCTACAATAGACCTCTGTGCCAACAGAATATAGGACCTGACCCAACATCCACTGAAGCCTACAGGAGTCTTCCCATATCCGGCAGCAGGACTTGTGTTAGGTCCATAGACCTGCAAATATAATTGTGACATTCTATAGACTGACTGTGGTATGGCTGAATGAATTAGTGAAAGTGAAGAAATTGTAATGAAGCGTCACCATACATGTACATACATTCGCAAATGCGCACACCTGGTAAGCGGCAAATAAATACAGACAGCTCTGAATTAAATGTTCCCTTGTTACTTAGGGGGAGGAACAGCAGCAAAACCTGTCTTGAGCAGTCACTTAATGAGCTGACCAAACCTGGTTGCTAGGCAAGGAGATTTTGCTGTGAAAGATGGAGCAGAATTACGCTATTGTGATAATTATGTATTGGTTTCTATTATGTACACAATGTGCTAGGCACTGGAAGAAAGGAAAGCATGGTTTGTCTCCTAAAAGTGTTTGGTATGAATTTGGTATGTTCTCTTCAAACAGGGGAGTGCCAGTCCTGTACAAGTCTCACTATGCCTATGAATAGTGAAGCATAAACTGTTTTGCTAGACCATTCCATTGATGAGGACAGGTGATATATGACGCCCTAGTCCTTAGTATGACTGAGGGATTCTTTTGATGTAGCTGGGTCTCTCTATTAAATGTCTTCTCTCATTTCCTGTTAAATGAGATCTGTCTATGAATCAGGATAGTTCTCCTTAAAAAGTGGCTTGATATGCAACCCACTGTCTAAAGTGGGGCTGAATACAAGGAAACAAATACAATAAAAATTCTGCCTAGAAGAGACAATTATCATGCTATGGGCTGATTAATGGAAGATGACCATAGAGGCCAGTGACTCCCTCCCTATATTTATGCGCAACACTTACAGGAACAGTCCCATATCTGCTTAAGCTTGTGTACTGTGTGTAACTGAGTGGATTACTAGACAAATTGACCCTGTAGCATGGATCCAAGCCGCTTTTCCTGACTCAGTCTCCACAGCTCAGCTGTTGGAGTGGGAAGTGGGAGGGGAGCGCCCTTCTTTCTAGCATCCATGAGGAGAATGAAAGTGAAGTGCCTACTTCTCTATCAGAGGCTGCAGTAGGGAGCAGGCATGAGTCCATACAGATGGGAAGCTGGCTTTTAAGCTGTTTCTGTGTATGCTAGCTTTGCAGAGCTGCCTGCTCTCTCACTTGCACTGTGTCTTGGACAGGGGGTGGGGGGACGCAGGAGCATTGGCTCCATTCATCCTCCCCTCCCACCCGCACTACTGGCTCTACCAGAGGTAGCAGCACGGGGGAGGGGAGGGTAGGGCAGGGGAAGCTGATGTGGAGTAGCCTCTGTGCGAGGTGGGCCGGGCTTGCTGCAGACAGAGGCTGCTCTCCGAATGCTAGCACAGCCTCTGTCCACAGAGAGCTTGGGCCCCACAGCTGACAGAGGCTGCTGCTACAGCAGCATGGGGCAGCAGGCGGGAGCCAATCTGCTCCGGGAGCTTTAAACCAGCTCTCCTCTGATAGACGGCAGCAGCATGAAGTGGCAGGGTCCTCCCCAGGAGTGGGGCCGGGAGGCTGCTGGCTGCTGGCACCACCCTTGAGGACTATCGAATAGCTGTGTAACCACTAAAATGTGATGCGGTTACATGACTATTCAATTACATGTTATCTAACATCCCTACTTGCAATCCTACCACACAATACAAGTGACTTGAGTTTTGCTTGACTAAGGTGGCCACTTTAATGAGAGTTAAAGCTTCATTGTTCTTAATCGTGTCTCTCTTGAACTCAGAATCTGACCTCGCTAGATGTATCCATATAAAAAATATTTCACTCTTTCCCCAGGGTGTGCAGTTTTTAATATATTTGTAAATTATGGGGAAAGAGCTAACTTTTAATTGATAGTCTGCTAGGATTTTAAAGTGAAGATAAAATTCAGTACCTCCACAAAATAATTTATAGAAAAATATAATTGCTACTGAATAGCATACCCACAAAAGACTGCCCAAAAGCAAATTGATTATGAAAAATAAAAACACAAAAATCATAGTCTGAAAAATATTTTCAGTGTCTTAACTGTCTTTGATTAAACTGAGGCCCTGCACCTATTGGAACATAAACATTATTCAGTTCAACACAACATAATGTAAAGAGAGAGCATTTTATTAAATTTGAGGAAAGGAAAAATATGACCATTGTTTTCTAAAACTAATTTTAATGCAACAGTGTCCTTCACAGGAGCCACAGTCTAGTACAATGAAAGAAGAAACTCAAGGGCACAACAGATATGTTCTTGTTTTTCATGTATTTCTAGCATGAAATGATGCCTAGGGCATCAGTTCATGAATAAATATTTAATAAATAAAATTATTAGTCTCCAGTAGACCAGTATTTCTGAAAACGGTCAACGGAATCACTCTCAAACACATAAGCATGGGCCAGGCCACCACTTCCTGCGGCTTCTCTTGGCTGTAAAGGAGCCAATGAGAACCGCGAGGTTCCGTGGTCACGGTGCCGGTAAATAAACAAACCAGGGTGGCCAGTTAATGTGTTTGTGAGAGTGATTCCACGGAACACTTTCAGAAACACTGCAGTGGACGACTGATTTATTATTAGAAATCAGAAGTTCTTGAGGTTTGATCTTATCAGTGGTCCTTACTGTTCATATTATTCCTAGCTCACTCATAATTCTCAAATCATTTCCCATCCAAATATAATCAAGATTTTTTTTCTCTGTAAAATACACCTCACCAAGCTTATAAAGCTACATCTATTCTAGTACATTCATTTTATTGAAAAGAACTATACTTTAGTTTATAATTGGATTCCTCTTGACTAACCTGTCATCTCTCTGACTAACATCTCTTCTTGCTTCTCTTATTCCTGCAACCACTCCTTCAGAGTTCCTCTTGGTGGCACCTCCTTCTATCAGCATCACCCAAGGCTGTCCTCCTCCTTTTTAGTATCAGAGGGGTAGCAGTTCATCTTCAAGTTTGACACAATCAACTCAGGATTAAACAAAGACTGTGAATGGCTTGCTAAGTACAAAAGCAGCTTCTCCTCTGTTGGTATTCACACCTCCAGATCAGCTACTAGAAGTGGGCCTCATCCTCCCTGATTAGATTCACCTCGTTATCTCTAGCCTGATTCTGGCTTGCATATTTATACCTGCCTCTGGAAATTTCAACTACATGCATCTGACGAAGTGGGTCTTTGCCCACGAAAGCTTATGCTCCAACACTTCGATTAGTCTATAAGGTGCCACAGGACTCCTTGCCGTTTCTCCTTTTTAGTCTTTTTCTTTCTATGCCCATGGATCCTCCATTTCATTTATTCCTTTGGGTTCAGCTATCACTTTTACAGAAGTGTTTCAACGCTAACTTTGCATCCTCTGGCCAGTTCCTGATCATTGCCTCTCCCTGAGATCTCCTCTTGAATGTACTACCATCCACTCAAATCAATGAGCCAAATTCGTTCCTAGTGTTACTCCAATGAAGTCAATCCACAGGGAGGAATTCAGCTGCTATGTCAAAAGCTGACCACCCTTCATGACCATCTCTGCGCTACCCACCATCCCCAAACTCACAATCCTACTGATTTGACTTCTCTTTCCTTCTCCACACACCCATGAATGTATTTAAATACTCTCATTTCTTTATCACCAATATCTCCAAAATCTATCCCTTCCTCTTTAGTGTCCTGGCAGTTTTGTTACTGCAGTGTGTAGACTTTTAAAATCCAAACTGACTTTATTTTGAAGACACATTTTCAAATCTAGAGTAGATTCCCAGGTTAGTGGAGTTTGGCACCAACTGATCATCTGACCCCTCACTTCTAACAGTATCTTTCTTGTTCTCTCTGATATTTTTAGTATATTTTTTTCTTGGCCAGTAGGTCAGGAGTTACGGAATAGTGCCTTGATCCTGTCTCATTGAAACCAGTGGGAGTTTTACTAGTAACTGTAATGGGAGCAGGATTAAACCCTAAAGTATTAGAGCTACGTCTACACTGGCCCCTTCTTCGGAAGAGGCATGCTAATTTCTAAATTTGGAATAGGGAAATCCGCGGGGGATTTAAATATCCCCCGCGGGATTTAAATAAACATGGCCGCCGCTTTTTTCCCGGCCTCAGGTAGGAATAAGAGATCCTCCGGAAAAGGGCTTTATTCCGGAGGATCGCACCAGTCTGGACGCTCTTTTCCGGCTTTTCCCCAAGCCGGAAAAAAAGCGGCGGCCATGTTTATTTAAATCCCGCGGGGGATATTTAAATCCCCTGCGGATTTCCCTATTCCAAAGTTAGAAATTAGCATGCCTCTTCCGAAGAAGGGGCCAGTGTAGACACAGCCTAGCAGATTTTCCCTTCTACTCTACCTAAGTGACAATGTAATTTATCGCAAAATTTCCTTTGACTTCAAAAAAAATTTTCATGTAGAAAAATATCCCCCTACTTCTCTGTTGGATGGGAGAAGAGAAAAATGAAAACATTCATTACAGAACAGAGATGGGGACCCTATGCTGTGCTTTTCTTAAGGCAAGTAAGCTCACACATTGTTCTGAGATGCCCGCATTTGGTAAATGTCTAATTCTGTAATGTTTTCTTTTCAGTCTTAAATGTGAGTTGCATCTGCCTAAGGATTGAAGTAATGGGAATATGTAAAATTGGAAACTTTGGGGATGAAATGATAGGCAGCATTTTGAAAGTCCATATTTTATTTATTTACATGGAGCACATCAAAGAATGAGGGTTTGTGCATACACAGAGACTGTCTATATCTCAAAAAGGTCACATTTTAAAACAGAAGACAGTCATTTCCATTGGTAAATTGAGCCATAATCCAATCTCTCTCCTTAATAGAAGGTTTTCCCTTAAATTCATCTTAAATATTCCTTTTCTCTCATTGCATTACTCATAGCTATACTGTCTTATGCTATACCATCCTAAATAAGTATTTCTAATCTCTTGTATCCATGCTTAGATGGTTATCATGTCCCATCTTAGTCACTGTTTGACTGCTATTTAGCCCTTTTAATCTTTGTCCTTTTTAATTAATCTTTCCAGCCATCTTCTCACTGCCATAGTGATTGTTTAAAATTGTTTAAGCCCTATTTTCAAAACCCAATAATTTCCAATGAAACTTAGATGTCTAAGTCACTTAGGTGCTTTAGAAAATGTAATTTCCTTTTCTGAACTTATTCTGTGGTATCATTGTGTAATACTGCCTACAACTGAATGCAGTATTCCAGGTGGAATTTTGTGAGGGCTGTATCTAAAGGAGATATCTCCTACTTGCTCTATCTTAATATCCTCTGTATATACAAGAGCCCTTTCATTGTTTTACCTCATTGCAAATTTATATTTTACTTTTGTTCCTTTTATGCCATCATGTTTCTTCCTATTACTACTTCTAGTTCATCTATTAATTTTTCAACAGGGGAAACGTCTATACTTTGTAGATAAAATCAATATTCCATCCACTTAGTTTTGTGCATGTTACAATTAACATGAGAGGGGATAGAAAATGACCTGAAGGCAAAGTCAGATCAACAGAAAAAATGTAAGGTTCTAATAGTTACTCTGAGTTCCAGCTACTGGAAATACCAAATTACGATGAAATTGTGGTTTTCATTTCTTATTAAATTTTTATACTATGAAAGGACTTCCTGAAATCCTTTAGGTCTTTCATTACTGGAGTTCTGGTTATATTCACAGAATAACTACTCTGAGCACACTGACTGTAATGGAGTTTGCTTAAGTGGAATTGCACCAATGGAGAATCTGGCCCCAAAGGTCTCTTCCATGAGCATGGCACCAAATGACAATGGAAATCCTGTCTGAATATAGAGAATACTAAGTACTAGCCCCAGAAGCCAAAGGAAGTACAATTTACTTAGCACTGGAAAATAGAATGTAAGACTCCTTCAGAGTTGCCATTTGAAGTGACATCTATGAGTGACTCTTGTTGATTAATTTATCTCCACTACGATATGTGCATACCTTTTTGAGACAGAGTAGTTTTATGCAAGCATGCTTTCATAGCTGTGGGTAATGTGATTATTTTAAATAAAAAAAATTTTAAATTTGGATATACATAGGTTTTTTTCATTCATTCATAAGTCAGAGGAAAAATCACGAATACAGACGATGGGCATCCCAGCTAAACAATGCAATGGGTGGGGGGTGGGGTGGGAAGAGAAAAAGGTATGTAAAAAAGAAAAAAAAGGTTAACTCTCTAGCTTGCTTGTCTTTCAAGCATCAGAAATGGGACTACAGTTTGGGCATCTGTGGCGCCTTATGCCATGTCTACACTAGGAAATTATTTCAAAATTAGTAAATTTGACTTAACTACTGGCTTAACAAATTCGAACTAACATGCCCACACTAAAGGAAAGTCTCGAAATTAGTCCAGGTCAGGCTCCATTATTGTGGATGTGCTACCTCGGACTTAAGAGCCCCAGGAAGCACTGGGGAGTAATTATTTCAAAATAGCTGCACAAGACCATCCATACTAATGCTATTTCAAAATAACTATTTTGGAATTAGCATTTCTCCTAATGAAAAGCAGGAGTACAGATTTCTAATTCCGTGGCACAATATTTTGAAATAACAGGCTTGGTAGAATGCATGTTCCATTTATAAATTTGACCTTGAGAGGAATGTTATTTTGAAATAAAGTCCTAGTATAGATCAGGGCTTAGAGACTAACCAAAATATATAGAATCATGAGCTTTTGTGAGCAAAACACACTCTCTGGTTGGTACTTGGCACTTGATCACACTGGCGATCATGTCCAAAAAGCTATTTTGGTCTTTTATTTTACATATTCTGTCACTCATCCATATTCCATTTTCCTATCATTTCTTAAAATATTGTGGACTTTTTATTGGCAAAGAATTTGGAAAGTAACAATTTTACTTAATGTGATCGGGTGAAGGGTCATCTCTGAGGAGAGAGAACAATTTTAGAAGGTAAGATAAGTCTGATGTAATCTGAAGAACTGAAGTGTACAGAACCTAAAGGATACTGAAATGTATTGACTGAGTCTCACTGAAATAGATCCATTTCCCTCACAGACTTTCTTCCACAGTCTGTCTGTCAGAGACAAAGCTAGAAGCTAAATGAAAAGTGCCTCAATGGTCTGAGAGAGAAGCATCTTGCTGTTATATCAGAATGAAAAATATGGTTCTAGGACTTGAGATTTCCATTATTAAATGGATAGGGACCAGGAAATATTGGACTAGAGCATTCACTGGGAATATAATAGTATTCTAATGCCACCAGAGATAATTAAAACGATCTGATTATACCTGAGACAATGAATAAGAAAAGTCATATTATAATTTTTCTTTATTCAAGTGTATTATTGGAGTTCAGCAAGCAGCATTTATTTAAAATAACAGCCACCCCGTGTGGTCTTGCTATTGTTACAATGCTAACATGACCACTGTTGTAGCTGAATTATGTTAATAAATATATTGGTAGCTTTAAAAAAGGAAAGATTTCAGGTCTACATGCAATGCATATGGGGTAAACAAAATCATACTAAATATGAAATGCTTGTGCATTTGTTTAAATTAGTCTAAAATCCAAAATATCATCCCCTTTCTAAATGGTCACAGCTCTATACATAAGTTACTGAAATTATTCTTTGGTTTTATATTCCCAAAAATTCTTCATACATCTTCATAATTGTCTTCCCTTTCCCCTCACATTACAACAATTGGGGCAGAGCTGAGAAAGTATGAGAGGATATGTGATCTCAGAAAACCAACAATTACAGGAGGAAAACAGAATGATTGTCTATCTTTGTCTCCTCTCAGATACACTCTCCTCTTGTTTCAAAAACCTATGCTGGATGGCAGTTGCCAGAGCAGTAGGTGGCAGAATGCAAATCTGACTCAAACAAACCCAGTCTTTTCTCCCCATGCCTACTTGGAAGATTCCATCTTCTTTGCAAAGAGGATGCCACACTAGCTTGGCAAACACTGGCCTCCCATCTGAACTAATATCACTGCAGCTCTTTATAAAAGTATTGCTACTAACAGGGTAGTTGATATTCTCATCCAGTCTCCCTGCAGCCTTGCCAATTGACTGACCAGATGCTCTGTTAGTGTAAGTCAGCACAGTTCCATTGACTTCAATGGAGCCATTACAACTTATGGCAGTTGAGGGTCTGGCCTGATAATTCCATCAATTATCTCACCATAAATGTTACCTAACCAGTTTTACTTGTGAATTAGTAAGAATTAAATGTGGATAGCCTGCTCTAACTGAAATATTCCAACAGAAGCTGCTTTTCCTACGTCAGTCACTTCTCCAGAGAATTAATGCTCACAAATTGGACATCAGACATCTCCACACAGAGAAACCTGTTAGCTGACATTTCAATAAAACTGGCCATTCCCTTAAAGACCTGACAACCTGCGTCTCACTTCAAAGAGACTTTAACATCAGATTACAGAGGAAGACTTCAGAATTTTTATTTATGCTAAAATTTGACACATTGCAAATGGGCCTTAATTTAGATTATAATTTCCTTACACATTACAAAAACAGCTTCCCTACCTTTTGATATTCATAGTAACTCCAGATTAGCCACTTAATTGACTCATAATAAATTTCGTCGTCCCTTGTCCCTTCCTCGTCCCCACCTTCTATTCCATGTAGCTGATTTGTTTAGTTGTATCCCCCCTCTGTTACATAATGATCATGCCATTTCACTTTCAGAATATGATCTGAAGAAGTGGGTCTGCCCCACAAAAGCTCATTACCTAATAAACTATCTTGTTAGTCTTTAAAGTGCTACCTGACTGCTTTTTTTGTTTTACCAAGATCAGACTAACACGTCTACCTCTCTATTTTCAATATCATTGTTACTAAATTTCACAGTACATCCATAAAACATGTTGGTGCTCTCTGAGAACATATCACTTGTAGAAAAGTACCATTTTTATAGTATGGAAGTAAATGTGTGGATAAAAAAAATCATGATACTATTAATAGATATCGCAAGGAATCAATAATTAATGTTTAGATTATATTCCCAATTAAAAGAGATCTATAGTTACCAAAGATTTTGTTAAGAAATAAAAAAGCTACTATCCATTATATGTCCAAAACAATGTTAGTTTAAAATTCAAATATTGTATTGAGCATTTGCTGTATACTTTACAGATTTACAAAACCAAACTAGTTGCAGCTACAGTTAACCTACTTTGGGAGGTTTGCTAGAGCAAAAATAAAGGACTGAAAGAACTGGCACTATATCAGGCAACATTTACCACATGGTGGCTTGTGCCCCAGTGCTTTTTTCATGTTTTATTTTCCAAATATCATCAATCACAAGTTAAATGCTCTCTTAAGCTCCACTGTACCTCTGTAACTGCTGGCCAACAGAAACACCCAGGGCTGCTTGAACTCCTGCTGTAGCAGGCTTTGCTCCCATTCTGAGGTAGTATATCCCTCTTGGAATCAGCCTTGTAATTCTGAAATAATCATTAGGCAGCTGCCCAAGTTTTTCTTCTTCTTTGAATTTCCCAAAGGTCCTATGTATTACAATCCCAATGTTATTTTGGATCTGCAATTTTGGATAAGGAAACAATTAGGGATGTAAGAGTTTAACTGGCTAACCAATAAGATGATGTTTATCGGTTATCCTTAATGGTTAAACTCTGCATGGTGCTGCCAGCAACCCTGCGAGGCCGGGAGTCCTGGCAGGCAGGAGCTCTGCAGGGCAGGGAGCCTGGCAGTAAACCATGTAACTGATAGTATTTTTATTGGTTACACACTTCATACTTTTATTCACTTTTTACATCCCTAGAAATGATTTGTGATAATTTATAATTCATGTATGAACAATTTAAGAAAGCACCATCCTGTTCTGACTGAAGTCAAGAAGAGTTTTGTCACTGGCTTTAATAGGAACAAAGGCAGATCCAGTAAAGACAAGCAATGAACAAACCTGTACAATAAGTTATTTTTCTTTCTGAATCTGTCCTTTCACTGAAATGGCTCTTTGAGTGAAACCTAGTAAAATCAATGAAAAAAACCCCTCAACTAATAAAACTCTAGGAAACCTTTAAACCTAAACTGGTTTCTAATGCATCAATTGTACAAAATGGATTGACTGCCCTTGTGACTGTACTAAAAAGTAATCTGGCAGTGTGTTTCAAATAGCACAAATGTGCCCATCAGTGTCAACAGTGGTGATTTTTGTGTTGTGGAGATGAGTCCATTGGGAACAAGAATGGAACTGCTAATTCATGTCCTATAGGCCACCCATTAGCCATCCGTTATACATGAAACCATTTTTAACTTGCTCTCTCCCTTTGGTGGATTAAGGACATCACTAAGTTGTCCACTGCAGCTTTAACAATATGACTAGAATGCTGAAGAATCTTCTGTATGCCAAACTGCTATATGGATTTATACCAATTTTAAAATAGAAACCTATAATCAGGCTACACAGCGCCTTTCCTAGCAGAAGTAAGGCCTGCATGCTTTCTAATTGTTTTACTGCAAGGGTCAGAAGAAGATGTGCAGATTTACAGATACAGGCAGTCCCCGAGTTATGCGGATCCGACTTCCGCAGTTACGAACGGGGATTTTCTCGCCCCGGAGGACTGGAGCAGCGGGACGCCTGGTCCCATCGCACGCCTCCTCCGGGGCGAGAAAAGCTGCTCCCTGTCTCCCTGGTCTGCTGGGGAGCCAGCAGACCAGGGAGACGGGGAGCAAAGCGGCAGAGGACCCGGGTCGGACCCGCGGCGCTGATCTGGAAGCGCCACAGTTCGACCCGGGTCCTCCGCCGCTTTGCTCCGCGTCTCCCTGGTCTGCTGGGGGGGGACGCAGCTAGTGCCCCCCCAGCAGACCAGGGAGATGTGGAGCAAAGCCCGGGGCCTGTGGTAGAGCAGGTGGGGCGCTGCCGGTTGGTCCCGCAGCACCGCTCCTTGGCGCTACTGGACCAACCCGGCAGCACCCCAGCTGCTCTGCCCCAGGAGTCCTGATTCAGCCGCTGCTGATCAGTTTAATCAGCGGCTGAATCAGGACGTCTGGGGCAGAGCAGCTGGGGTGCTGCTGGGTTGGTCCAGTAGCGCCGAGGAGCGGCCGCGCTACTGGACCAACCCAACAGCACCCGAGCTGCTTTGCCCCAGGCGTCCCCAAGTCAGCCGAGGCTGAAACTGACCAGTGGCTGACTACAGGAAGCCCGAGGCAGAGTTGCTCTGCCCCGGGCTTCCTGGAATCAGCTGCTGATCAGTTTCAGCAGCAGCTGACTTGGGGACACCTGGGGTTCTTAAGTTGAATCTGTATGTAAGTCGGAACTGGTGTCCAGATTCAGCCGCTGTTCAACTTAAGAACGTAAGAACCTACAGTCCCTATCTTGTACGTAACCCGGGGACTGCCTGTACTAGGATGATTCTCATGAGATTTATGCATGATAAATGTATTAGTGTCTTGGAATATAGCCGACAATGAAAACTGTATCACTTTATTTTATGGCAATAAATAAGCAATAAGAGTAACTGTATTGATCATTGGGCTAACTGAATAAATAGAGTGGTTACAGGAATAATTAAATAGTCATTGTAATGCTATTTCAATCCACTATGTAAGTATGTTGAACTGAGACCTTCTGAGTGCATTTAACTTTCATAGAAATCAGGGGATCAAATTCACTAGAGCTGGTGCAGAAAAGTAAAAATTACCTCCTTCCACTCTGATAAGAACTTTTTCATTGCAAGGGGATTCTCTCTAAAGAAGGGTGCATAGTGTTTCCATTGCTGCTCTCACTTAGGCTATGTCTACACCGCCTCTTTTTTGCGGAAGAGGCAATGCAAATGAAGCACTCACATTAGCATTTTCTCGCACTTCATTTGCATAAGTTCTTCCGATGCTTTTTGCACAAGAGGTTTTTGTGCAAAAACTAGCAGTGTATAGATGGATCCATTTTGTGCAAGAAAACCCTTTTGCGCAAGATCCTTATGTCTCAAAAAAGGAGGTATATAGATCTTGCGTAAAAGGATTTTTTTGCGCAAAATGGATCCATCTACACTGCTAGTTTTTGCACAAAAACCTCTTGTGCAAAAAGCATTGGAAAAGATTATGCAAATGAAGTGAGAGAAAATGCTGATGTGAGCACTTCATTTGCATTGCCTCTTTCAAAAAAAAAAGTAGTGTAGACATAGCCTTAATGTTCCCACAGAGCAGGGAAGCTTTACAGTCCACACAAGTAGAGACTGCTGAGCAGATGCATTGACTTGGCCATCTGAGACAATGTTACCCAGTCCTTGAGTGATACTGCCGATGCATGGAAGGCTGCAGTCACTTGCCATCATAAAGTTTCCCACTCCCACCTGAGGAGCTCTCCACAAGATTTTAGCTGGTGCAGGCCACTATAAACTGTGTGTGAATGTGGCTTGTTTTACCCGATTGCAAATGTATATTTACTTTTATTCCTGCTATGCCATCATGTTTCTCTTCAATACTACTTCAAGTTCATCTCTTAATTTTTCAACAGAGGAAACGTCTGTACTTTGTAGATAAAATCCATAGTCCATCCTCTTGGCTTTGTGAATGTTACAATTGACACGAGAGGGGATAGTAAATGGCTTATAGGCAATGCTAGCTCAGCAGAAAAATTCAAAAATTTGAGATTTGAATATTTATTCTAGGTTCTAGCTACTGGATATTCCAAATTACAATGAAATTCTGGTTTTCTCTTCCTTTTAAATTGTATTAAAAAATTAAATTTTTATATCATGAAAGGAGACTTCCTGAAATCCATTAGGTCTTTTTGTACTGGAGTTCTGGTTATATTTACAGAATGTCTACACTGAGCACATTGAATGCAATGGAGTTTGACTTCAATGGAATTGTACCAAGGGAGAATCTGGCCCCAAGGGTCTCTCCCATGAGCATGGTACCAAATGACTTAGTACTAGCCCCAGAAGCCTACGGAACTACAGTTTACAAGAAACCCCTGAGTCACGACTACCTGAGTTGCAACCCCCCGAACTTACAACTATTTTTTAAAGTGCGGAAGGGGCCGAAACCCCCCGATTTACATCCTCAGCTCACATTTACAACAGTGCATGGCACCTATCATCAATAAGGGTTCAAGTTATGATGTCCCTGACTTGCAACGCTTCCCCGGGAACCAATCGTGTCACAAGTCGGGGGTCGCCTGTACTTCTCAGCCCTGGAAAACAGTATTTAAGACTTCTTCACAGTTGCCATATGATGTGACATCTATAGGTGACGCTTCTTGATTAATTTATTTCTACTATGATATGTACATACCCAAACTTCCCCTTTGGGACAGAGTAGTTTTATGCAAGCATGTTTTTATAGTTGTGGGTAATGTGAAGTTAATTTAAATAAGATTTGTTTAGAATTTAGATATACATGGGGTATATATTCAACTTGCCCAGTATTGCTATAGGTTGTACTTAATTTTACAGCTAAAACATCCTGCCTGTGGCATGGAGAGGTGCCTAATATTTGCAATCTATGAATCGGCTGGCACATACAGTAAACTGTTGCATACTGATGTTATTTTGCATTGCTATCCTATTTGCATTTAAAACCAATATTCAAATAGCCCAAATTTAAAAAGTGTTCAAGTAATGTCTGAACCAAAACCTGTAACGTGATTCAAAGTCCTTCATAACAAAACCATGTTGTGATTAAGTGAAAATCTATTTTAAATGCAAACGTTTCATATACACTGTCCAAGCTGTATGGATAATTCTGACTTTATTTTTTTTGAAATGTCAGTACTAGTTTTACCCTAGTCAAATCTCAGGGCTTCTGCTTCATCTTTGCAGAAAGATGTCTCATTCGTTTTCATCACAATAAATTACACATTTCTACTTCTCATCCAACAGGAGCTTTAGCCTCTCCCTTTTTTTTAAAACCAAGCTGAGAGCCTCACATAATCACCTTTGTCTAGAAGTTGGGCTTCAAATTCCAAACCAAATAATGCAAGATTGAAAATAAAATTGTCAGAATTGGCAACACTGCATCTCATAGGGACTATCCTGGGACACCTTGGCTATGTCTACACTCGCAGCTTCTTGCGCCAGAAATATGCAAATAAGGCTAAGGGTGAAATATCACCGAGCCTCATTTGCATACCTAATGAGCCTCCATTTTTGCAGAAGAGGCTCTTGCACCAGACGCAGCTGTCTACACTGCCCCTTCTTGCGCAACAAAAACCCTCTTGCGCAATGCCGTTACGCTGCTTACTTTTCAGGAAGAACGGCACTGCGCAAGAGGGTTTTTGTTGTGCAAGAAGGGGCAGTGTAGACAGCTGCTTCTGGCGCAAGAGCCTCTTTTGCAAAAATTAATATGGAATTCAGGAGGTAAGAAGAGAGCTATTGGCTCCTCAGTTCAGACAACAAGCCTTTAGAAAGTTATGTGGGTTTACCCCCATGATGCTTTTGGCCCTTTGTGTCTACAGCAATTGATTCTAATGCTAGAACAGAAAATAAGACCAGGAAATAGGAAAGCACGTTCAACACTGGCAGGAGCAAATTAAAAAAGCAGCCTTATTGCAAAAGCCTTCCTTATCAGATTAAGAAAATTGTGTCCAATATCTTGGCTACAGTACTGCTTTATAAAGCTACTTAGGGATGTTATATAGCATGTAATTGAATAGTTGTGTAATAGCATCAAATTTTAGTAGTTATGCAACTATTCAATAGACCCTGGGGGCGGGCCCAGTAGCTAATGATATAGAGGAAGCAGCAGCCCCTGTCCATGGG
The DNA here is from genome assembly GCF_049634645.1 of Pelodiscus sinensis. Lineage (NCBI taxonomy): Eukaryota > Metazoa > Chordata > Testudines > Trionychidae > Pelodiscus > Pelodiscus sinensis. The sequence goes on along the minus strand of NC_134713.1, from coordinate 93,455,072 downwards.
TGAGCCTGAGTTCCCAAGTTCCCCGCAGACAGAGGCTGCACTGGCATCCATGGAATAGCCTCCCCTGCCTCACCCCACCCTGCCCTGTCCTGCTGCCTCTGATAGAGGTAGCAACACGGGGGGGGGGGGGCGTTGTAGGCAGGAACCAGTGGTCGGGGGACCTTAAAAGTCGGCTCCCCCTGAGCACCAGCTCCTGCCTGCTCCTCGCCTCACTCTGTGGAGGCAGCATGCCTGAGAAGCCGGTTTAACAGCGGTCTCCCCATGTATATGGGCTTCCACCTGCCACCCTCACCCTCTATGCTGCTGCTTCTCTATTAGAAGTCGCAGCATGAGGGTAGGGTTGCCCAATGATTTCAACAAAATTACCAGGCACACTTGACATTACATCACAATCTACATTACATCTTATTTAGAAAATACCAGACATTTATATTTTCTCAAGTTGCTTCCTGAACAGAAAGCTCAAATACTGGATGTCCGGTTCAAAACTGGACACCTGGCAACCCTTCGTGGGGGTAGGGTGGGGACATGGCAGCTCCATAGGATCTGGTGCTTGTGGGAGCCAGCTTAAAAGCCGGGCTCCTCATAGGCACTGTCTCCCACCTCCCTCCACCCTTGCTGCCTCTAATAAAGGGGGAGAGGGGTGTGTATAGTCAACAGGATTAAGTGAAAAGCCTAGGCTTATCGGTTAACCGTGTGATCATCTACACATTGACATTTCTAGCTAAAGTATAACTTCTGTTCAGAATATATATGTTAAAGGCTGCTTCTGTAATAAAGTGCTTTGTGTATTCTTTAATGGGATATACACTACCCCTTTCATAAGTCTATTGAAACACAGTAAGACAAATTTTGCACCCGTTGCAATCCTATGATTTCAGTGAGATTAAAAAGATATAATAAAAGGCAGAGAATTTGACTCTCAGTTTTTCTTTTTAAATTTTCCAGTACTTTCCATCTCATTACATTTATTTAGAAAAATATATTTCATACCTCACCATTTAAATAAACTGTAAAATAATTATTCTCACTCATCAACACAACTTTTCTTTCAACTTCAGCAGAGCTCTAGGCATCTCCAGCACATACATAGAATAGTATACCATATGATTTTACAATATACATCCTGAAAGGGAGAAGCACTGCTCCCTACTCTGTTGGTGTGGAAGGTGCTCTGCTAATAGAATCAGTGAGGGTCTGCTACACACAAGGGCAGGATTTGGGGAAGACCTACATGAAACTGGAGGAGTGACATAGGCCAGAATGATCTGCTACTACATAGCTTCTCTGGCCCTTCCCCTGCAGAGATGAGTCACTACAGCCAGGGAGTTTACTGCAGCCTTAGGCTATAATAATAGCCTTTACTGAGTGCCTCTGTTCTGTGGCAAAGAAGAGAGAGGCAGAATTTTTCTCTCCTCCCCTCTGCAAAATTCCTGAACACTGAGCTTAGTTGCACAAGGTAGATTCTGGGGAAAAGATGTTTCCTTACGTGTGGCAAGGAAACTTGTTCATTCAGAACCCACATCCATTCTGAATTAAGCTTTGTTGTGGCAGTGCCACAGCACTCACTATGTATGATGGGATGTAACCGAGCATAGAATTTGGCCCAACGTATAACAGACCTAGAATTACATCTTTTTCTGAGAGGGTTTGGAGAGAGAAACATTAGCATTCAAGCAGACAAGAGCTGGCACTGGATAAAATAAGCAGGTGGTCATGCACATTTCCTCGCAAATCCTTAATAATGTCTTATCTTTGACAGGCCCTCATCCCAATCCTTTTTCAGTCCACATACTCTCCTGAGCACTGATTTCCAGAAGTGTTAAATTTTGAGTGGCTTTGTCATATGGATTAGGCACTTGTTAATGGGAAAGTCATTCAGAACTGACCCAAAGTGATAAACACCTCAGTGAGCTACCTATAATCCTATTAGTGATGCCCAATTATTCACAGTATTCAAGTTCAGGCACTTCAGTTGAAGGAATCTTGTAATCAAGCAGTAATTTTTTTCCCCACTGTGAGTTTGGTGTGGAGGTTACCCAAAATAGCCCCCTGCTCAGTGTACAGTGCAGCAGGTCCTACCTGGCCTGGCCTGACTGGAGCAGCTCCTGCCCATGGCACACTGGCTGGCCCACCACAGAAGGCTGTGGGTGCGTGGGAGGCTATTCCAGTGGACCCAGTCCATGGTGCAGTGAGGCAGGTCAGTTAACTGGTTAAACATATAGTTTAACTGATTAACATTTTCAACAGGATTTTACATTGCTAGTGTGGAGTTATAGTTCGGTATTTACCACAAATCCTGGTCTCTATCTGAAATGCCCTGTGTTTCTATACTGTATAGAACCATTACACAAGTCTTTGTTTGCTGTCTAGGGTAGTTTACTGGCAATTCAGAGCCCTGTTTGATTTTCCCCTACACAATTCCTTGAAGAGGCCATCATCATGCTGGAACACACAGAAGTATGAAAATGGATGTGAAAGCTATTTTCCTTATGCCATTTCCCTCCTGAGCTTTAAACCTTATGTTTGACTGTGGCATAGCTCTGCTGAACACTCTAAGCGGCACTTCTGGTCAATCAGTCGGAGGAAGATCTTCGTAGACCTTAATGGAGTAATGGGACAATTTCCAGCGGGAAGCACAAGCAAGTCCATTCTTTTTCTTTCTCACTCTTTGAAAGAGAGAGCAGTGGCCTAAGGTAAAAGCTTGTAGATGAAGTCCTCCCCTTAAGCTCCAACCAAATCTTCCACCTTCAATAAATCCTTCAACTGACTTCCCCTCTCCTAAAACTTTTGAGTCCCTCACCTTGACCTTCACAAATCTGCAAAACTCAGACTCGATGTTGCTGCTTCTCATCTTCTCCAAAATTATACTCTGTTTTCAATATCCGATCTAACTTTCCCTGTGTCTCCTCCTCCCATTCGCAGGGCTCGTCTATATGGCAAGTAAGCAGGGTGCCATGAATTAACTCAATGTTTCAACAAGCCTTCTCTTCTGTGCTAACCTCCACTACTTTGTTCCTTTCTTATCAAGCACCTCCTCTTAAAGCCAACTTTCCTTTGCCAATCAAATCTCGTGGTGTGTGTGTGTGTGTGTGTGTGTGTGTGTGTGTGTGTGTGTGTGTGTGTGTGTGTGTAAAATATATATATATTCGTGTGTGTGTGTCTGTTACACTACAAGCTGTTTGAGGCTGTATTTTGCTAAATGGTATTTCAACTATTATTCACAGCACTATATAATAAGAATAGTACCTGGAGGAAAAAGCCAGAAGAAGGATGGAAAGGGAGTAAAGTAGAGGAATATGTGGGGTGAGAGGTGGCTGGGGATGGATGAATCCATTGTTTTTTTCTGTCTTAGTGAAGAATTTCTACTTGTTGCTTGGCTCCATCTATGTTGTAAATCAGTGATGAGCTGTTTATTGGATGTTGGGATTTATTAGCTTTTAACTTTTTCAGATGAAGGACTCACGTAGAGAATACAGAAAAAGTTTTAAAACAGACCTAAAATCTACCTTGCTGGATTTTTCACACAGAGTTTACAGTATTATAATTTTCCTTCTTTTTAAAATACAAAAACAAAGTACTTCAAAGTAGCCACCTTGTATTCTTGTGTGGTCAGTTTGAATGATAGCTGAGTCTATTGCATTATTGGTGTGGAGTTCTGTTTTCTAACTGAGGGAGGCTTTCATTTTTATCTGTGCCTAGACAGCTTCCTCATGAACAAGGATCAGGAAATATAAACCAGATGCAGAAAATCGGATTCTCTAGCCCACAGTTCATGAATTATGTGGATCTAGCTAAAACTGAATTCAGAAACAAATCGACAGATATTTGGCTGGATTTTCTGACATAAGGCTGGAAATGTTTCACTGAGTAGTAAGTCAAAAGTAAATATTTCACTGTGCAACCACACTTAAGGAAAACATTACATTCATCAGAAATTTTAAAACCCCAGCATTCCAAACAAATTAGATAATTTGATTAAGTGCACAGGATGATGAGAAACTCAAATACAATTATATTTCTATGATTCAACTTATATTTACTAGAGTAAAAACAGAAATGGAAATATGCCTGACTGCCATTCTAAACACACCGAATGATTCTGCTTGCAGAGATGCAGTACAAATATTCCATCACTTGGTCATTTTAAAATCCCATATCTGAATGACACCATAAAGGACAAAAGAACTAGTGATCCCTTCTATCATCCTTCAACCACTTTATCAAAAAAATCTTTCCTGGAACCTATCACTAATGAGTGTTACCTTAAATGTGTTAGCTTTCAATATCAAAATACTTTGTCTCTTACTGTTTATCTCGTAAGTTTGTAAAATGTTGTTGTAAAGCACAGTTTATTATATTAACCTTGAGTTTATTTGTTAACAGCTGCCAGAATGATGACAGAGAAAAATCAGACATGAGGGTTTTTTTCCCTACTTGTTACCAAAAAGCAACTTAGTGTAAATATATATTTATTAGTTAGCTTCCACCTACCCCTCCCCAGCCTCTGCAAGTGGTTTCTTTTATTTAAAAAAATCATGAGAGAATTCTGTTTGTCTAGCTGTGCACTCAATCTAAAATAGCAGCACACTACAGTCTCAAGCATACAGTATTGCACAAAACACTTACTGATTTTTTCCTCATTTCTTGAGAAGGGAAAGCAGCAGAGCTGGCCCATGGCACCTACTGCTGTATTTTCTTCGTCCTCTGTGTGTGCACCCCAAACAGAAACTATAGGTCAGTGTACAGTCTGTACACAAACTGATTATTCTGCTCAGAGGGAGACAGGGGAGGAGAAAAGAGAGCAAGAGAAAAGGGAAGGGAGCTGGAAGCTATGGTGAATGAAAAGGCTCCACCTCCTTATCCTGGTGCCTCATGTAATTGCTTTAGGACTAACAGTGAAGAGTGGGGGAGAGAAGTTAATTTTGCTATATGCTCTTGTAACTAGGATGCACCTTATAAACACATGCTGCACGCATTTAATACTTTTTCATATGTGTTTTCAGAGAAGTGAAAAAGGAAATGTTGCTATTTAAAATATAGGTATTGTGGCTACTTCATGCATAACTGCACCCTCTCCTTTATCCCCAAACGTTGTGCTGGGGGGAGGGGGAGAAATTAACTGACTTGGTGTTTTGTCCCCCTGGAACCAGAAATAAGGATCACAAAGGTTAGAGCAGGGCTGCGCAAGATGCTGTCTGCAGGAAGGATCGAGCCCACCTAATACTTTAATCTGGTCCATGGCAGCTCCTGGCTCTGTTGCTAATGCATTGCTTGGGAGCCGCTGGGGAGGCACGAGCCCTTTCAACTTCTTCTATTTAAAGGGCTTGCAGCTCCCGCCGCTACCACATTGCCTCGTAGCCGCCTGGCACCACAAGCGGGGAACCTTTTAAATAGCAGCAGTTGAAAGGACTCCAGGTTTGTGGCTGCTTGGCAGCTGCTAGGCAACCTCCTTCTAACTCTGGGAGTGCTAGCCCCCAGCACTGTTGCATCCACTCCAGGTTCCGCCCCTTCCATTGGCTGAAACACTGGGCGCAGGAGCCTCAGGCCAAGCAAAACTCAGGACAGGCTAGTTTCCAACCCCCTCCCTTCTGCCCAAGACCCTGCCCCTTCCAGGGTAGCCCACAACCACGTCTGAAATTTGTGAAGTGCCCTCCACCCCCCCAAAAAGTTACTGCCCACCTCTGAATCAGAGAGATGCCTTTTCTCCCCATGGCCATATCTACTGTAAGAGATTATTTTGAATGTAGTAAGTTTGGCTTCTGGGCACCCGATTTTACAAATTTGAAGTTCCGTGTCCTCAGTCTAAGGAAGAATCAAATGGAGTCCCAGGCAGGTTCTGTTATTGTGGATGCGCTACCTCAGACTCAAAGTCCCCAGGAAGCACTCTGGGGAACTGCAGGAGGCCCCCTGGAGGCCAATTAGTTTGAATTAGATGCACCAGAGCATCCACATTAACGTTATTTCAGACTTACAAGTTCGGGAATAGCGTTATTCCTCGTGAAAAGCAGGACTACAGAGTTCGAATTCTGCAGCCCCTTATTTTGGAATAACAGGGTTGGTAGTGTGGACACATCACTTCCAATTTGTACTTGGGGGGCTAATTTCAGAGTGAGCTCCTAGTGTAGAACAGTTCCATTAGATCATAGCGCTCAAGAGGCGGCATTTGATATTAATCACTGCATGTAATTCAGTGGGAATTTGACTCTGACTTCAATGGAATCAGGATCACACTCCCTGCTAAAAAGTGAGATTTAATTTATTTTGTGAATATGGTATACATTAAATGGTATACAGATATTAGAACAGTAAGTCCATTTTAGAACTTCGCTATTGCCATATGAGATTTTGTAAGTGTAACAAAGAAGCATTTTGTGGATAACAGCAATTTGATTAGTAACAGACATTCTCGGCACAGTTTATTTTTTAGGGATCCATACCAGGAGGCTACTATTCAAGGAATTAAGTTTTTTCCCGTTTTAAAAAAAATACACAAATGCCATAAAATTAAACCTCCTATAAAATCTGAAGTGAAGCCATATAGCCTAAATTGGGGTTTCATATAATTATTTATATTGTCTATAGAGAAAATTAACTTATTTGTGCTGAACAATTATGTGTTTAAAGCAAGTTTTATGTCTCATATGCACTGATCAAGATGAAAACTAAATTGTCTTTGAGATAAGTACATTTCCAAGACCAAGAATTATGACAGGTCCATTTTGCATGTTTATTACTTTCCCAATAAATTAATCATCATCTGATCCTATATAAATACCTTTCTTCCAGTATCCCCACAAAAGAAAGTGGAGAGATCCATGAGGTTTTAAAATAGTCTTAGCTGGCATTAAGTAAGGATGTTAAGAACTAGTCGACTATCTGATAATCGACTAATTGATTCCCCCCGCCTTGCTGCCTCTATAAGATAAGATAGTCCCTGCTGGGGACTCTTGTACATTTCAAAGCAGGCACCCGCATGCAGCCTGGAGTCATCGGGACTTCCCGCTGGCCCCGGGTAGTATGCAGAATTTCGCACTCCTCCCAGTGGGGGCTCTTGTACATTTCAAAGGAAGAATGAGGAAGTGTCTATCAACTAATCAAGTAATCAATGGAAATTCCATCAACTACTTGACTAGTCAGTTAACCGCAATTTAACATCCTTAGTATTAAGTTGTGTTAATAGAGATTTATCTTAGTTAAAAATGTCTTATTTAAGCAGATGTTGTCAGTCTAATCACAAGAAAAGGAAAAACACATGACATATATTCTACAGAATGAGCGAATTAAACATGAATACTGATACACATAAGAGACATAAGAATGGCCATACTGGGTCAGACCAAAGGTCCATCTAGCCCAGTATCATGTTTGCCGACAGTTCACAATTACAGGGCAAAAGTGAAACCAGTCATCAAAGCAAGAGACACATTAATGATAAATGTACCAGTCTCATTCATCTTCTACAAGGCCAAAGAAACCCACATGCAATACTCGATGCACAAGGGAAAACAAATATTCCTAATCAAGAAAACTGAATAAGAGGAGTAATTCTGAAATAACATAAACAATTTAAATATATTCAGTTGTGTTTTGCAACTGCCTATTGAAAAACAATGGGACAAATTATACCCTGATACCTGGATACAACTGATGGAATGCACCTATGTAAATATATAACTGGGCACAAAACTGGGCCCAGTGTCTTAATTCTTCAGGAAAGCAGATGCATATAACTGCATGTTAAGCAGGAATGAAGTCTGGTTGGACAAAGCAATACCATACAGACAAGTGTCCTCCTGTTAGGACAAGGCATGTAACCTCAGGTTTTTTTTACCCGTCTATTTCTGAACTTTCTTCACAGTTTGTATATATCAGGTCCAAATATCCACTTGAATAAACTTTGGAAAGCCACAGGTGATGATGGCCCTCTCTGTTAATATCCACTGATGTTTTAGGCCCTGAGCCAGCAAAGCAATTAAATGTGTTTAAGCATGAAACTAGACCCATTGACTAAAATTGGGATACTCACTTGTCTAAAGCTTAAGTGCTTTACTGGATCAGACTTTAGTTTACTTTGTTTTAAGATTTCTTGAAATTTGGTTAAAATATGCAAAGGCATTTGGATAAAAGTCATAGCTAACAGGCAAGGCTTTCACCAGTTAGTCTATTTATAAAATAAATGCATAAGTACACTAATTATTACCACAAAGGTTCAAATGGCAGCCTAAATGTGATGATCAAATAATGATTAATAATAATGATCCCCAAGGCATACATTAGCAAGTATCTTGGGGAGAGTTTTCCAAAAATTGGAATCATTCCTTAGGACTGAGTATCGTAAATTAAATTTCCTGTAACTGAACTGACAAAATTTGGGGAAGAGGTAGACATTGATTGGTCTGTCATCTTCTGTGTGAGAGTTCAGAACAAAAGCAGTCGTACTAGACTCCTTCAAGTACAAATCTCAGTTCTGAATCATGGAGAGTCTCTCTTTCTATGAGCTGAAAGAGGTTAGGAGATTATTAAAAGCACTCATTTCTAAGAAGACAGAAGCTTCTAATGTTCCATAATAGAGTATAGCTTATCCAAAGAGCTTCAGCTCTACCTGATTACTAATGGTGTTAGTTATATAAGAGAGTAGGGAAGTAAAAACAATCTGCTTTTTATGCAAAGTAAAAAAATATCAGCCCCCAGGATCTATAATGTAATCAGGTCTCCAAGCCCATAAGGAAGGTTCGAATCAAATGGTAGGTGTGTTGGGAAAGCATACTAATTTAGGATGTTGCCAAGAATTCTTAATTTTTGTTTAAATGAAGAAATGTTGGAAGTCTTTCCAATTGCAGTTTATCAACCGGACAACTCTGAAACACACAGGCTGTGATGGTGGCAGGGGGTTGTTTGTTTTTTACACCTGGTCTAAAGTACTAGAATAATACACCATGTGGTTAACGCTGCAAGAATTAATGACTTTCACTCCATCTTCCTCCATTATTCAAAAACACACCGAAATGAACACTCTTGGAAATATTACAAAACTGAATTCTTTTGGTGAAAAGATGCAGTACAAAACTACAAATTGAACATTTTGATTTTCTTATTCTCCAGTGTCTTAAATTCATATAAAAGTTCACAGTAAGGGAAAATTACCATTCAGCTTAACTCAGCAATACAAATGTATACTGTCTTTTAACTACCGGTATACCATTTTTCAAAGAGAACCTGATTCTTGCCACATTAAATTACATATGTACAGTAAACTCTCACCACAGATATTTTTATATTGCAAAGCTGCCTCCTAGAGAAATAATCCTGCCATTTTCCAATATCAATCACTTTTTTTTTAAAGTGTTCCATTCACTATAGCATATCTCTTCAGCAGTACTTTGAATAACTTGGGAAGTCTGCATGCTGCTTGGGTAGTATATGAACAAAACCACTACCCACTGAAGTCAGTGAAGGACCTCCATTGACTTCACTGGGTGGTTGGACTGGACATTTTGATTATAATGTCATTGTTCACATTAATTATGTATTAGGTTGTGTTTTGGTTGTTTTCTCTACATAAAGCAATTAAGAAGTGCTCAATTAGAGGGTTTTGTAACAAAATGATAAGACACACAAAGGGGCTGATGAGGAAGGAAAAACTCTAAATTGGAAAATAACCAAGGAATTGCAATGGAGAGAGTTTTTTTTTCTTTCCCACAGTGACTAAAATATCTTTTAAAAACTAAATATTTTATGCTGACAAATTAAAGGCCATATCTGAAGTACAGTAAGATGTAATTCAGGATAATACTAATAGTGCTGTTTTTTCATTCTAAAAATTTTCAGATTGCCAACATAAATTAGTGATTAAGACCCCAAGTTGCAGAAGCTTCCCAATGAATATTTGAGAACTACATGCAAAATTGTAAGACAGTATCAAACCAAGACAGTATCAAACCAAACCAAAATATATCTAGAGTACAACTGTGGCTCCACATTTTGTTGCAGCACAGTAATCTACAAGGCCCTTTAGTAAAAAGATTTGACACAAGTCACTTGGTTAAAAAAAGTGATAAATTCACAGCAAAATAAATGTTTGTTTAAGGATGGACAAAATATCTAACTTTCAATCCACTGAAACACAGGGCTCAAAATTCAGACTGCAGTAAAATATGATAGGCCCACAAATATTACTGTTTGTCTCTTGTTCATAGTCAGGAGGTCATTCTTCAGCGCTACCAGAACCAACTCTGCACCATGTCTCACTCTGAATCTTATTTGTGAGGGGTCTAGAGGACTGTCAGGTTAAGAAAGGGGTACTCAAAGGTTGTTTCCCCTAAATTTCCAATGATTTTCCCAAGGAATTGGAGGGTAAAGACTGCTAGTAAGGACTCATCCTAGATTACTTAGAATTAACCTGACTGATACCCATTTTGGATGGATTTAAATAGAGAGGGTTTTCTCTCTCTTTGTGTAATCAGCTTGGAGAACTGCAAAGTAAAATCATGGGGTTTGATTTATAAATAGTTTAAAAATAAACTGAAAAAATGTGTTGGAACCTTGTTCACTTGCCTTCATTTTTCAAAAAACTCCATCATCATGATGCTATAAAAGAAGCTTTAAAAAAAAAAAAGCTTTCAAAGAAAATCCTTCTCTCCCCTCTCCATTTATTCTAAATATTGAGATAAGGTTTCTTACCTGCAACCGGAGTTCTTCACTATGGCACTGCATATTCACATTTATGGATAATATGCCACCTTGTGGTGTTTTACAGTAAAACTCCTTCTAGTAGCATCAGCTGGAGCATTCTGCGTCTTGTCTCCTCACCCAGCCACAGGATGCACTACGGGCAAGACTATGAAGGTGAAGAGCTCCCTCAGTACCTCGGTTTCTTCTACCACAAAGTCAGAGAGACAAGGCAATAATGACTCTGATGGATATAGAGAGGCAAGTGAGAAGTGTAACTATGCAGAGCCATTGTAAAGCACTCTGAGGTACAGGTAAGTATTCTTAATTTCTTCAAGTAGCTCTGCATATTTCCACTTATGAGAGATTATGTGGAGGTGAGCATAGAATACTGGTTGCATACATATTGAAGCACTATAATCACGAACTCCCTAGAAGCCAAGTCGAGACGATGGTGTTTAATGAAGGTGTGCACCGAAGTCCAGGTTGTAGCCTTGCAAATTTAATCCACAGGTACCTGCCTCAGGCTTGTGAATGAAGCTGCTTCAGTGGAATGTGACTGAATCAGCATGTACAGAAACTTTTGCTAGTGTGTAGCATTCAGCAATATGTTTAATCCACTGTGAAATAGTCTGTGAAGAGACTATACAGGCAGTCCCCGGGTTACATGGATCCGACTTACATCGGATCCCTACTTACAAACGGGGTGAGGCAACCCCGCACTAGCTGCTTCCCCCCAGCAGACCAGGGAGACACAAAGCTAGCACCCCCCCCCCCCCCCCCCAGCAGACCAGGGAGATGCGGAGCGGCTTTTCTCAGCAGACACCTCAGCTTGAGAATAAAGGACTAAGGGAAGTGAGGTGTGGGAGAATAAAACTAAGCTCTGGAGAAAAGTTTGGCTAGAGTTTCCCCTACAATATGTACCAGTTCCGACTTGCATACAAATTCAACTTAAGAACAAACCTACAGTCCCTATCTTGTACGTAACCCGGGGACTGCCTGTATACTCTTTGCTTCTTGGCATAAGATACAAACAATCTAGGTAATATACAAAAACTTTTAATTCTTTCCAGGTGAGAGGAGAGGGCCATTCAAATATCTAAACTATTGGAGTTTTCAGGGATCCTCAGGTTTTCCAACCCTGGCAAATGAATGTTCTTATTAACATGGAAATTGGACATGACTATAGATAAAAATTTGGCACAGATCATTTCTACAATCTCTGGAACCCATTGGTCATGTGTAATTTTGCTTCCATTCATTGATGTGGTAGATGTGCTGTGATGTCTCCAAAGAAAGGGTATTTTGGTCCTGATTTGCTGGATCTGGTCTTCCTATCCTCCAGTCAAAACTGAGAATTGTTGTTTCATGATGAAGCACTGAGCAGGCAGCAACTTGTCTAGGTTTTGGCCTAAACTTAAAAGGACTCTTCTTCAAGTGACTCTAAGAGGTGCAGGCTTCTGGAACAATTGGTGTTTTTCATTCAAAGGAAAACAGATGAAAGCTCAGGAGAGTGGATAGTTCTGGTATCAGAAAGTGGGGGCATGGAGGGCATCCTTTTAATAGAGATCCTTCATATCCAGAGATCGTGGCAGAAGAGGCCCTGAGTGAATGTTTGGCCATCCTCAATATTTGACTGTCCCTCCATTAAGATGGTATTTGCCAGTTTTCTTCTGTCATCCAGCAGGTCCTGTACAAATATCATTTTTTTCCCATGAATGGAACTGGTAATGGGCCATGACTGCATGATAATTCACTACCATAATACGGAGGTACAATTAAAATAAACACATTTCTTCCCAGTGAATCAATTCTTTCCCCATCTACAGTGCACCTGGATTGCACTGTAGACTTTATCTAGCCCTGTTACTGGCTGCAGCCAGCACCAAACAAATTAGGTCCAGGGTGGTTATGGAATAAGGAGAACCCTTAAGATGGTATCTGATACTACTTGTCAGCTTTCTTACAAACAGGTTGATAAGATGCAGGCATGGTCCAAACGGATTTAGCAGGTTGCAGCAAGCAATCCAAAATTGGTAGGGATAATCTACTCCTTTCATTGCACTAAAGATACCAAACACTGCGTGACAAGTCTCTCCTTTATAAGCACTGTAGAAATAGTGGACACCAAATTATTCCCCAAACTGTGGAACTGCATAGTGCACTTGGAAAGGGAGGAGGCCAAAGCCACCCACACATAAATAGGTGGGGCTCATAATGCACTTTGGAATGCTCCTGTTCAAAAGGAGGAGCTACCTCTGAAAAGTTGACAGATACAAAGCAGCCAGATCCATGGATCTCTGGACTGTCAGATCTTTAATAGATGAACCATTACCTCTCTATTCATTTGGAAGGCAACTGAAAAGGTGGTCCCCAATAAGACCACAGACTGCAGGATTGTCAGTGTCCCCAGCAACCAAGGTCTAGGAATGAGCCTTCAAGAGGCAGACCGCAGGGTAGTATAAAGCAAGCATTCTTGCTGTGTCTTCCTCCTGGTAAGGGTCTGGATCAGAGAGAGAGCATACCAGGGACTATAGCAGATCCAAATGGAATCCTTTGGCCTCTTCTGCTTAACAGTGACACATACCTCCTTTGGGAAACTCTTTCTTCCACTTAGAACTGATCAATCAATCAGAGCCATAAGGTGAGCCTGGGCTGTTACTGTGACAGAGCTCTCCAGAACTGAGGATGCAGTCAGAAACAGCCCAGAAACCAATGAGAGATCTGATGACATGGACAACCTTAGAGCTGATCTTCTCCCCAAATCTATCACCTTTTGCTCTTGAAACTTTGGGTGGAATGGATCTCCATTTTGGAACCATGGCTTTCCTGCCAGAATCAGACAGATCTGACAGTTCTGCACAGAAACTCTACTGATAATGGCATCCATGTTGTCTCTGTTCCTCTTCTTCTTTGTTGTTCTGTTGGCCAAAACTGAAGGAGCTGACAGCCCAGACTCTGGTATCAAAATCAATTCTATCTTCCTGGATCCAGAAACAGGAGTTGGAACCAACCCTGATTCTATAGCTGCGGTGGTATCATTGGATTCTGATAACTGGGAGACATGAGGTACAGCACCAGTTAGAATGGTCAAATTGTCTCTTGTCCCCTTTTTCAGAACTAGGGCAGTCAGATCTGTCCACATGGCCCTTAGTTCAGATATCTGTAGCCTTGGAGGTTTTATTCAGGGAGCTTCAAGAACCGAATCTGACTATAACGGGGTTGTTGATCGTTGGAACCCTTCAATCTCTTAGCATTGGTAGGAACAGAGACTGGCCTCTTAGCTTTTCGGTTCTGAAACCTGATTAGCTCTGGAAGGTCTAGCCTCAAGGACTTTGTTGAGCAGGAGGAGCTGCAAATGAGTCTCCATATCCCTGGGAACTCTGAGAATAAGAATGAATTCTCAGAAGGCTAAAGTCCTTCCCCATGGCATTTGAGGTACCACATGAGATTGTTCAAAAGTTTCAGAGGGGTAGCTATTAGTTTGTAATAGAAAAAAAATTAAAAACAACTAATAGTGCTGCAGCACCTTAGAAACTAACAAAAATGTAGATGGTATCTTGAGCTTTCATGGGAACAACCCAGTTCTTCAGATGAATGATATTTAAGGGGTCCAAGGTCCAAATAAATAACAGAGAAAGAGAGGAGATGGGGAAGGAAAGGGAAGGAGAAAAATGGGAATAAAATAGTCAATTACAGTTCCTGTGCTAAATGAAGCTGATAGAGAGGGTTCTAAGTACTCTTAAGTACCTGGTGTTTGGCCTTTTATGTCATTAGGACGTGGAATGTTGTGGGTAATCATGTTAAGGTCTTTGTTTAAACCTCTATTACAGTAATCAAACTTGTAAATGAAATTAAGCTCTGCCACTTCCTTTTTAAGCTGGCTTTTGAAATTGGCTCGTAATAATATGGAAACGTTAAGATCCATTAATGAGTGCCTGGGCAAGTTAAAATGTTCTCCAACAGATTCCTATGTGTTACCTTTTTGAATATCTGATTTGTGTCCACTATTCCTTGTTTTTCAAGAGACTGTTGGATGCCAGGAGGACAAGACAAGCAGACAGAATTCTTGAAACCCTTTTGTTTCTTCAGTTTTCCCCCATAACCCATAACTGTGAAACTATGTTAATTACTAATTAACTAAATGATGCTATTGCTAAGTAAAAAGAGACTAGTAATAGAAATGTAGCCGTGTTAGTCTGGTGTAGCTGAAGCAAAATGCAGGACTATGTAGCACTTTAAAGACTAACAAGATGGTTTATTAGATGATGAGCTTTCGTGGGCCAGACCCACTTCCTCAGATAAAATAGTGGAAGAAAATAGTCACAACCATATATACCAAAGGATACAAATAAAAAAAATGAACACATATGAAAAGGACAAATCACATTTCAGAACAGAAGGGGGATGCGGGGGGCGGGGGGGAGGAAGGAAGGTAAGTATCTGTGAGTTAATGATATTAGAGGTGGGGAAAGTTAGATGTCTGTGAGCTAATGGTATTAGAGGTGATAATTGGGGAAGCTATCCTGGTAATGGGTAAGATAGTTGGGGTCTTTGTTCAATCCGCCCCCACCCCCCCGGGAGAGTGTCGAGTTTTAACATGAATGACAGTTCAGAGGATTCCCTTTCAAGTGAAGATGTATATCCTTTGGTATGTATGGTTGTGACTATTTTCTTCCATTATTTGATCTGAGGAAGTGGGTCTGGCGCACGACAGCTCATCATCTAATAAACCATCTTGTTAGTCTTTAAAGTGCTACATAGTCCTGCATTTTGCTAAAAAGAGACTCTAACTCCTTAGAGCCAAGAACAATTCACATCATCTAGGCACAAAACAGGAAGGGCAGAGGTAGTGAGGGCTTTCCATCTCTTTTTTAGTCTTGTTCAGTACATCATGATGCTGAGAACAATGAGTGCTCTAGTTGATATTGTTAAAAGAGGTATTACCATAAGCACACCACAGTACAGCAGGTAGGAATATGCAGAGCCTCTTGACAAAGACAGTTGTTTTTCTATTTTGTAGATAAACAGAAGAAAGTGAGAGTCCATGTCAAGATTATTTTCATAATCTTTGTTGCTTGTAATGGTTATCTGTAACGGGTTATATTTAACTCATGTTCAAAATATGCTTTCTCTGTATCTTTTGAGGTTGTTATTAAAATGAGGTTTCTCCCATTTTGCCCAGTTGATGATGATAATGTTTCTGTTCTTTCTGCACTGTTTTCATTTTGGTGTACGGTAAACATGCCTTTTAAGAAATGGGACTACATGGCCCTCAGGAAAAAGAAATGAGAGGTTTTCCTGTGTTATTTCTTCCATCTCCTTGTCCCACACCAAAGGATGCCAATTTCTCTAAATTGTAAATAAAATGTGACACAATAAATTGGACAGAAACTCAATCTATCCAATGTACATAACTACTGCATAAACCACATAACATCAACACCACAAAATTGTCAGGAGGCACAGCTGAGTGTTGTTCAGAGGACACAAAGCAATATTCTCATTCTAAGAAAAAAATAACTGTAATAGAAGTTTCTACTAAAACAAACTAGACTGAGAAGCTTTAAAAAAGCCAGGTTATGGATAGTTTCTATTATGATTTTTTTTCTTTCTGTAGCCACTCATCTCTATGTCCACTCGCAAGATCAAGGCAGTATTTGAGAAGTGGTTACAATTTAGTGTAAACTAAAAACTCTCCCAATTGTCATTGACCCACCCCCCACCCTGGACAGTTCTGGAGAAGCTTTTATTAGTGAGATTAGTCTGGCAACAGTTTGAGTTATGGTAAAACCAGGTTTCTTATGATCCAGTGCAAGTATTGTGCTAGTCTCCTTTTTTCCTTGGGAGGCTGGGAAATAATTTTCCCTCACTACTAGATTGACAGGGTAGCTACTGTCACCTTTCCCACAGTAGGGTGGACAAGTGAGATTAGAATAACATGAAGCAATTTAGTAATTTAAAGAGTATAGCAGATATCCAGTGCAAGTGCCTGTTATGAAAGGGACATTGCTATCAGATAAAATGGATTAAAATGGGATTTAGAGGAATATATTCCATAAGGAAATTGGGGAAGGGTGGTTTGGGGCTCCTAATGCAGGTGAAGCATTGGAACTAGCTTCCTCCTTTTCCAGCCTCTTTAACCCTGATACGAGGGGAAGGCAGTGGGACTTAGGGTTGCCAGGTGACCGGTTTTGAACCGGACAGTCCAGTATTTGAGCTTTCAGTTCGGGAAACAAATTGAGAAAATCTAAATGAGAAAATAGAAGTGTCCGGTATTTTCTAAATAAGATGTAATGTAGATTGTGATGTAATGTCAAGCGTGTCCGGTATTTTTGTTGAAACTATCTGGCAACGTTAGTGGGACCCTAGCATCAGGCTGGCTTGGACTGGATTGGGAAGGGGAAGCCCTCTCAAATACATGGACAAAATTAAGGAAATGATGACAGCCTGCACTGTACAATTTAGTGCAACCAGATATTTTAAGTGAATAAAATTGTGGCATAACTGAATCACATCCATTGCCTCGTCTTTCTTTTGGCATGGCCTGACAATATCCTGTTTCCTTCAGGTCATCAGTCTCTTAAAAAAACATTAAGCCACATTTTCAAAAGTGACTAGTGATTCTGGGTCTATTGTTTATAGGGTGCCCAAACTGAGAGTTGATACATGAGTTGATTTCCATAGTTGATGAGAATCTGCTGTGCCCATTGACTTTTGTGTGTCCTCTGTACTTATAAAAATGTTCTAAAGCAGTGGTTCCCAACTTGTGGTCCCCTAGGGGTCTGCGAGGGCACTGCAGGGGGTCCACTGAAAGTTTTTAAAAGTAAGGATTGGGCCCAATCCTTACTTTTCCTTTTCTTCTCTCCCTCCTCTCCACGGAATACAAGGGGAGCAGGGAAGCAGCCAAGCGCCGGGTTGCGGCTTGCTTTTAATCCCGTTCTCCGGAAGCTAAGGTAGCATGGGGAAAGTGCATGCATGCCTCTGAAGCCTGGCTGGCGTGTAAGAGGCATGCATGGAATGCAAGCAACTTTCCCCTCACTCCCTTAGCATCCACGGAACAGGATCAAAAGCAAGCCATGACCCGGAGCACAGGGGGACAGCAGCCAAGGAGACCTGAGAAGCTCTGTGCCCTGCAGTCTGCACGCCCCTAAGCCCACCCTGAAACTGACAAGCCGCAACTGTGCTCTAGAATCGGCTTATAAATGGATCAGTCACTTTTTATCATTGTTTTCTCTTTTTGAATACGTCACTTCACTCTAACTGTTCAAAAGTTATTAGAGTGGCAGGAAGGATTTAGTTGGGCGAGTAATAATGGATCTTTGGGGGGAGGGCCTATGAAATTGTAAAAGATTGAAAAGGGGTCCATATGCTCAAAAAGGTTGGGAAACACTGTTCTAAAGTGTTACAGTTGGGCAACCAAAAATGGAAACATCTAAAATTAATGGCCATTTCTGAAAACTGTGGTCTGGAATCTTAAAATGTTGTTGGAAAGATCCTCAGCTTGCACAAATCCTTTTCCTCCTCCAGACATCAGATGAGTAGCACATTTGATTGCTGCTTTCTCACTGCTCCTGCCACCTCTTCTAATTAGCCAATAAACGGCAGAGGGAGGAGCAGCCCTGTACTTGCTCCCCACCCACCTCTTTATCTTGAAACAGACAGTCATGGAGTTCTGTGTTTTGTCTGTATGCAGATTCAGGAAGATACCTTGCATCAATTAGTGTAAGATCACAGCCACAGCCAAGCGGCTTAGAAACCTTTTTTCCTAAATGAAAAATTAAATTAAGCAGAATATGGTAGGGAGTGGGAGGGGAAGGAGAGGTTCCAATTTCCCACATCCATATACACCACCTCTGGCCCTACATCTGCCAATGGGGGCTGCTCTTTTATAGGCTTATGAAATACAATCAGAGTAAAACTAAGGGTTTTGTGGCGAGAAAAAAATTGCTTTTTTCTCATGCAGTAATTTACTTTGATGGGGTTTTTTTGTTTGCTTGACAGCTGGTACCTATGAAGGTTGCCATGTTTACTTGCAAAAGAGACTCCTGTTAATTTATTTACAATATAATTATTTGTTTACCATCTGATAGCCAAACAATGCATCTGGGGACTTGGAGACAACTGCCTCTTAAGTATAACATTACTAATATTTTCAGACACCAATCATAATTTCTCTCTAAATAAGAATCTGAAATATATTCAGAAAGCCTGAGTGAAAACATGATTCACAAAGACAATATTACTTTTAATAGATGGGATTTCACTATTAATTATTTTTGCAAGCATAAGTCAGTAAATGTGTGTGCTATTTTTAACAATGAGAAGTAAGCAGCTTCACAGCAGCCTCTCCTATTCTACTCCCTCCCCTCCCCCCGTGCTGCCTCTAATGGAGGCAGTGGGGGGAGAGGGCACCATAGAGATGGTGCTGTGGGGGAACCGGCTCTTGTTTGCCCCTCCCCTTGCTGTCTCTCATACAGAGGCAGCAAGGGGAGGAGCGAGTAGTTAAGTACTCCGCTCGAGTACCTGATAAGCTTATGCTTATCAGGTAGTCGACTACAGGAGGCCCCCGACTTGTGACATGATTGATTCCTGGGGAAGCATTGCAAGTTGGGGTCATCATAACTCAAACCCTTATTTACAATAGGCACCGTGTGTCGTCGTAAATGTGGGCCGAGGATATAAGTCGGGGAGTTTCGGCTCCTTTCGCACTTACAACCATTTTTCTATGGTTGGAACTCGGGTGGTCGCAAGTCAGGGGCCTCCTGTTCTCGCTTACATCCCTAGTCCAAATGCCTCATAATAATTAGTGAATTTATTTTTGCTACATCCTTGTTAGGTAAAGAATTATTATTCCCTTTTTACAAATGTACAAGTGAGGCACAGCAACAGAAGATTTGTACAAGAAAATCTGTAACAGAACAAAATTTGCCTCAAGTCTGCACTCTAGAATGCCTCAGTCTTATGTATTAACCACAAGATTATCCTTCTTCATTTTTACACACCTAAAAACAATTACTGTTGTCAATATTATCTGATTATGCAGGTCGTGTTATTCAGGAAGGTGTCAGTTTTGTCCAAAACGTGTACAGTGCTGGGCTCAGATACTTCATAGCTATTTTTGGAAATTGCATCACTTCTCAGTTTTGATTCCTAAGCAATAAACAATACTGTTGATGCCTCAGGGTTATTTCCTCTTTAATATGACAGGTGTTACCTACTCTGTGTAGAACTATAGCTTACCTGAGATGCACAGAGGTAATTTAAAGCAACTGAACTACAGTTGTTGCACCATTTCAAGCTGATATTTTGAAAGTAATTTTCTGTAGACAGAGAATGTGGCAAAGCTGTTAAAGTGAAAATCTTCTTAAGAACGTTAGCTAAATCAAACTTATTTCAGAAGCAACTTTATCCTGGTACTTTGTAACAAGGCAGATGAATTAAGAATAAGTATGGCAAAAGGAACTATTTCAGGGTCTAAATCATGCACGTTGTAGCATATTTTAACAGCTTAGAAGCAGATTGTTTCTTCGCTGCAAGTAAAAAGCTTTTCCTTACTTTCTGTTATCAAGTCCTTTTCTTTCTATTTTTAATTAAAACTGTATTTAAAAGTTGAAATGAAATTCTCACAAGCAAGCATAAGGCATCATAAATGATTAATATATCTTTGTAGAACAGAGCCCAACATAGTGAGTCATTTGAATTTATCACTTGCACCTGCCCCCATTAACACAGGATCTACTATTACATGCTAAACACACTTCCAAAGGACTGGAAGTTAGCCAACAGACTCTTTAATTTTAACAAATAAGTATTATATTGCCTCAGTTGTTTCACTGATTCAATACTACTAAGAGATGAGCCAAATTAATCTGTCATAAGAACAGGATAGGCAGTAAGATTTATTTCCTTGACTACTTTGTATAACCTTTCCTGAGACCAAAACCGAAAGAACTCTTTCTGCATGTAAAATAAGAAAGAATCAGAAATGCTGACTAGCTTTTATTTTTAACTGCTGAAAAGCCCAATGTTTTGAGAATATGTAATCCAAGAAATCAGAAATATAAATATAATCACCCCAAAACCTTCTGTTTTGCTTTTCATTGCTGATTTATTAAAATACTATCACAAAAACACTAACTTTGTAAACATTATTTCTAATAGAAAAATACTGTGTCTTTAAAAGCATGTTAAAGTTTACTGTTATTCACATAATAAATAAAATATCAAGTGCCTTTGCCCCAGGCTCACTTTCAGCCACTGTATAATGCTCAAGTGCTGTAGCCTGATAAGTGCTAGATTTATTCATAGGGAATTTTTTCCCTAGTTGTTTCAGATATATTGCCAAATCTTGTTCACCATACTCAGATAAATCACACTAACTTCAGTGGGACTACGTACATGGGTGAAATCCTACTTAATTCATCCATGATGTCTATCAGAAATCAGTTTGATTCCTCTTTCTAATACACAAGTGATCTAACTTTTTTCAACTGCTGTAATTATGGAAATACATTTTCTATAATCATGCCCTTTGCAACTGAAAACAAACAACACAAGCACTAGCCTGCCCAAATTTTCTCAGACACTTTCTCTAGACCGCATCGGTGCCTTTCCTGTTAACCTCCTATTTCAATGCCTATTAAAACAGAGTTCCGCTAGTTTTGCTACTTTCCAATTTGATTATTTTTACTCTTTGTCACGGGAATTTTACAAGGGAATTGGAGTAATATAAATCTAAGGCTAGGTCTACACTAAACCTCAAAGGTCAGCTTAAGATACCTTAAACTGAGCTTGGTGCTGTCCCCACTGTGGGAGACCAATAGGAGCAAACACTCCTGTCAGCTTCCCTTATTCCAAACAAGCGAAGATGTGCCCTGTGTGTATAACCTGTCTGACAGTCCCAGTCATTAGCATAAGATACCAATGAATGAAAAAGAAATACATTTTCAAATGAATTCAGGGGAAAGAGTTCTTTTTAGGGAATCATCATCAAGAAGCACAGACTATAATTAATAAAAACAATAGGAAGCTAGAAGTAAAATATAAAGAGAAAAGCAAAATTGGTATCTTAAAATTCCTCCATTACAACTTCTTGTAAAAAGTATATTATCCACTACAAAGAGAACAAAATTGAAAATTTATATCTGAGGTTTCCAGACATGTTTGAATATTGTGAACAAAGCAATCTGACAGTTCTGAATACCTGACTAGCAGGATTTCTAACCAAAAAACAAGAACAACAACATTATCAGAGCCTGACACCTTCCCTACAAAACGTCCTTATATCTAGCTTCTTTCAGAAGCATTCTCATTTTTGAGCTGTATATTTGAGAATTAGTAATGTGAGGGAAGTGCAGATAGGAATTTATTTTTTAAGTATCAATATCTGTTCTAATTACACTGTAACCCACTGACAACATTTGTCACTATAAAAATGGAACTGAAAAGCCTATGTCTCAGTGCACTTATTTTGTACCAAACAGGCATCTAAGTCAAATAGACTGGACAGTTCCGTTTATCTTTCTATTCACTCTTCTTTCCCCCTCTCCCATCCCCTCAAGAATACAATGATATTTTTACAAGCCAGAAAATGAGGAAGTGTGATTTCTGAAATTCCCTCAGAGCAAGAAGAGGGTACAGAAAGCTGCTAAATGAAAAATGATGATTACTTTCTCCTCTCAATGTATTGAACAAAATGTGTATTATTTGCAATATGTTATCCTGACTAAACAGGATATTAAAAGAAGAAAAAAACCTCTCTAGTTCTGGATGATATTTATCTATATCAGATTTCTGCTTAAACCTCTAAATTGGGACCATATTTCCCTCTAGAGAAGGGAAAGAGGATTTTATTTTTGAATTATAATAAATATTGCTCTGGAGAGACCTGCTGGGCATGATCAGAATGATTATTCTAAATCTTTTTTGTATCTGTTCTTATTTCTAATGCTTCTGGGGGCAGCCAAGTTAGTCTGTACAGGAAAAAACAACAAATGGGCTGGTAGCACTTTATAGACTAATAAAACATGTAGATGGTATCATGAGCTTTTGTGGGCATCTGAAGAAATGGGCTATGCCCACAAAAGCTCATGATACCATCTACATGTTTTGTTAGTCTATAAAGTGCTACCAGACCATTTGTTATTATTTTTAATGTTATTATTCTATACTAATCTGTAAATTAAGACCTGTGCTTTTATTCCACTCATGGATGCCCAGAGTGAACTTTTCATTTGTATACCCTGTGCTGTGAAAGTACTACCTGGGATCATTTAATATCAGTACAAAACAAAAAGTACTTGGAAAAATAAATACAACGGGTGATGATAAAAAAGTGACTATTTAATAGAAAAATATTTTTGTGAATTGAGACAACTTTCTATCCTGTCTAGGGAAAATAACATTTTAACGAGGAATCAATATATACTATTAATTGGAGGGAGAGTGGGGGGCACATTTGAGGCTGTTGTCAGCTGAAGGCCTACACTGGCAGAAGCAGGCATAAAGCATGTAAAGGCTCCTGCAGCAGAAAGTCTGGGGAGGATGCCAACTGTAGAGCTGTCCAAAAAAAAAAAAAACCCCACCTCTTTCTGTGACAAATTTCACATGGAAGAAAAAAAGAAAATGTAATCCTGATGTGGAAGGAAACACTAGAAATGCATTTTTTTTCCACAGAGAGGGATTCAAAGAAAAATTCTATTTTGCAAGAACCTAAATGGAAATTGACAAGAGTCTAGCTGCAGGAGAGGTAGGGTCTGGTCCTCTGGCTCTTTGCTGCTCTGTCCCTCAGCACTAGATGTCAGGGAGAGAGAGAGCCCAGTGCTCTGCTCTTCTGTTGCCTGAGCTACCCCTCCCAGAAAGCTTTTTTTAGTTTCGCTGCCAAAAAGTGCAAATGCCAAGAGCCTTCCAGGCAGGCAGTTAGGAAGATGTCATTTTGATTTTTCTGTGACAGAAAAGCCACATTATTCTGCAAAAAAGAAATGTTCATATGAAAAATGATTGTTTTGTGAACAGGGAATTTTTATTCAGAAAATAGCTGCAATAAAATTTTTTTTCAACTACCTCTTGTTGGCTAGGGAGGACATCTTTAACAAGTGAGTCCAGGATTTCACAGGAATCCCACCCTCCAAGTCTGCTCAAGAATGCATTGATTCAGTGCATTCCTGTTGTGCCCTGCTCCTCCTTCTGGGCTAGCACTGCCCACTTTGGGGGCTGCACTGGTCAATGACAGGTCCTCAGCATGCTAAGAGTTACAGTGTAAAGAGCTGCACAATGGAAGCCATTCGCAGTGTAGCACAACAATATTTGTACAAAGCCCAAGAGCTATGCTAGGTAATCTTGAATGTTATCTACTAGTACATTATCATGTAGTAACTATTTACATACATAGACAGAGCCCTTTCAATAGAGCAGAGCAGTGTTTGCCAGTACAACTCCTCCCCCAGGTGGCCTTTTCAGCTGTTGCAGCTGGCCTAACCCAGAACTAAATCAAGCCTCCATTATATCCCATTTTCTTGGCACAAACATGTGGATCCAAGATGTCCAATGTTAAAGAACATCTCTTAAAAGATTCAACCTGAAAGCTGTTAAGACCTAGAATGAAAATTGTTTATTTCATAGTGCTGATAGACCATAACAGGTCATTCTATCTGCTCTGCAGGTGCACTAAGTCCACCTTATTATAAATACTTATCAAATTTTTCTTAAAAAAACTGGTGCACATGGCACAAAGCTGATCCTCTCCAACTCTCTGTAGTGTCCATTATAAAAAGGCTAGTTACATTAAAAGCAGGAAGATAAAGATGAAGTCATAAGTGAAAGAAAGCCACACTCATGATATACAGAAGAATTCCTAAGTACCAGCACTACCTTACTTAATTTTTATGTTAAAAAACCAGCATTCAATGTGTAGGGATCTGATTAGGTGTGGAGCTTTAATCTTTTCAAAATATTTGTGGTGAGGCAATGCCTGCACTGCTGCTACACTCTCCCTCTGTCAGGACATCATCTCCTGTGCTCTCCCAAGTAAAACTCCATTTTAACAAACCCACCACTGACTGCATAATATTTGAAGCTGCATATGGGACTATTGTTTCCATTACTAAGGAAAGCTGAGACTACAAATCTATAATGAAGTGCATCCACAACAATTTAGGTTATGAATTATGAATCATGATCAACCAGGTGTATATACATTTTAGAGGAGAAAAGAAGAATGAGAAGCTGTCATTAAAGTCTGCATAAAAGATCCTAAAACAAAATGAGTTGATGTAAAAAATTGTTTAAGATAATAACTAATCCAGTTTTAGAGCTGCAATTGGGGTATTTTGGGTTTAGCATCTAAGAAGCTTGGGAAATAGACCATGAACGGTCATTACAATGTGCAGCAAACTGAACGCATCAGCAAAAAAGAAGTAACTACAGAATTTTACATGCTTCTAAAAGAAGGGAATAAATGGGCAAAGTCAATAACTACACTTGCCATTTAAAATAAAATAACAAGGTGGTCACTTTTGTGTGTTTGTAAAGGCAGGGTGTTGGTGGTTCATGTAATTTTTGTATGCTTCTTAATATTAGGTTAAGTAACTTAATCAACTACTTTTGGGAGGGATTTTTAGGATTTGTGTCTGCTGCTTATTCCTTTATGCCTCTATACCCTTCCCTTTCCCCAAAGATGAGGTATTCTAACCTGAAAAAGATGGCAGTATTCAATACAACCAGCTATCATAAGGTATTAAATTAAAACTAATTTTGCTTAATATCTAAGTTATAGCAATTAATTTGTTGTCTTTCATGGAGGTTCTAGCACTCCCAAATAAAGTGATGGAAATTTTTAATATGGAAGTCAAATACAGTAGTTTGTGTTTAAAATATCGCTAGGTAAGAAGGAGGAGTTGGCCTGTAGGAAAAGTTTAGTATACTGTATAACCTATTCATTAGTGAGCTCTGATGCCTGAGGTGGCTGAGTTCAAACAATTTAAACAAAGAATTGTATGCAATTTACTCTGTGGAGAAATGGTGAACATATAACTGAATGCTACTATGCCATTTACACTGCTAGCTGAAGTAATTTAAAAGTAAAAATGCTTTTATGTAGTTTTGAATCAGCAACGCTACTCTTGTTATACGCAACAGGCTACAAAGATAATTAATGGATACCCAGAATTTTATTATTTATATCTACTATTTAGGACAACAAGAACCTGTGGCAAAGATTTTCAGACTTAGCAGTCAGACATCACTTGACTTGCATAGGATCTGTGAAAAACTTAAAGAACGACTGGTCTAGCAGCACCTTATAATAAAACATGTAGATGGTATCACAACCTTTCGTGGGTACAACCCACTTCTTTAGGTCATATGCTCCAGCCTCTTAATCATTCTGGTTGCCCTTCACTGGACCCTCTCCAATGTGTCCACATCCTTTTTGTGGGGGGGTGCCCAGAACTGGACACAATACTCCAGAATTGCCTCACCAGAGCCGAATAAAGGGGAATAATATCTCTGGATCTGCTGGCAATGCTCCTCTTAATGCACCCTCTGCCATCTGTCACTACTGAGAACAGCCTTTCTCCATCCTCTTTGGAACCTCCCTTCCATGTTAACAAGAAGAAGGCTATTATGCCATTAGCCATATGCCATTAATATGCCATTAGCCTTCTTGGCTACAAGGGCACACTGTTGACTCATATCCAGCTTCTCATCCACTGTAATTCCCAGGTCCTTTTCTGCAGAACTACTACTTAGCCATTCAGTCCCCAGCCCATAACAATGCTTGGGATTCTTCCATCCCAAGTGCAGGACTCTGCACTTGTCCTTGTTGAACTTCATCAGATTTCTTGTGGCCCAATCCTCCAATTTGTCTAAGTCACTCTGGCCCCTATCTCTGCCCTCAAGCGTATCTACCTCTCCCCCTAGCTTAGTGTCATCTGCAAAGCTGCTGAGGGTGCAATCCATCCCCTCATCCAGGTCATTAATAAAGATATTGAACAAAACCGGTCCTAGAACCGAACCTTGGAGCACTCTGCTAGAAACCAACCACCATCCAGACATCGAACCGTTGATCACTACCCACTGGGCCCAGCCTTCTAGCCAGCTTTCTATCCATCTTACCATCCATTTATCCAATCCACATTCCTTTAACTTGCTGGCAAGAATATTGTGGGAGACAGTATCAAAAGCCTTGCTAAAGTCAAAGTATATCACATCCACTGACTTTCCCATGTCCACAGAGCCAGTTACCTCATCATAGAAGCTGATCAGATTGGTCAGGCATGACTTGCCCTATATGAATCCATGCTGACTTTTCCTGATCATTTTTCTCTCTTCCAAGTGCCTCAAAATGGATTCCTTAAGGATCCCTTCCATGATTTTTCCAGGAACCGAGGAAAGACTGACCAGCCTATAGTTCCCTGGATCGTCCTTCTTCCCTTTTTTGAAGATGGGCACTACATTTGTCTTTTTCCAATCATCCAGGATCTCTCCCGATCTCCACGACTTTTCAAAGATAATGGCCAAAGGCTCCTCAATGACATTTGCCAGCTCCCTCAGTACCCTCGGCTGCATTAAGTCCGAACCCATGGATTTGTGTACATTTAGCTTTTCTAAATAGTTCCTAACCTGTTCTTTACCCACCAAGGGCTGCCCATCTTCATCCCATCTTGTGTCACTTAGCGAATTAGTCCAGGAGCCAACCTTGTCCGTGAATACAGAGGCAAAGAAAGCATTGAGAGCTTCAGCTTTCCCCACATCATCTGTCAATAGTTACCTTCTTCATCCAGTAGGGGCCCCACACCCTCTCTGACCACCTTCTTCTTGTTAACATGCCTGTAGAAACCTATGAGAAGAGGCTGAGGGAGTTGGGTCTGTTTAGTTTGCAGAAGCGAAGAGTGAGGGGGGATTTGATAGCAGCTTTCAACTTCCTGAAGTGAGGTTCCAAAGAGGATGGAGAAAGGCTGTTCACAGTAGTGACAGATGGCAGAACAAGGAGCAATGGTCTCAGGTTGTGGTGGGAGAGGTCCAGGTTGGATATTAGGAAAAACTATTTCACTAGGAGAGTGGTGAAGCACTGGAATGGGTTACTTAGGGAAGTAGTGGAGTCTCTATCCCTAGAGGTGTTTAAGTCTCGGTATGACAAAGCCCTGGCTGGGTTGATTTAGTTGGGATTGGTCCTGCGTAGAGCAGGGGCTGTACTTGATGACCTTCTGAGGTCTCTTCCAGCTCTATGGTTCTATGATTCATATTGGATCTATGGCTTTTTAGTATTTCTACAAATCAAGCCACTTATTTTATATGGATTTAGAAGGCTAACTTTAGGAACCCAGGTTTGAAATTTTTGGTCTGTGTATCTTTAGTGTCAAGCTTATAAAATACATTTTGCATGCTCACTGGTAACTTCCATATTCTGCATAACTCAAACCTTTCTTATTCATGATCCATAATTTTCATGTTTCTGTAACTGTACTGTAAAGAGGAGTGCGTCTATAATTTCATCTGCAAAGACATGAAATCCTAATTCTGGTTCAGAAGTCATGAAGCTGATGCAAAAACTACTGGATCAGATTCTTTGATCTGTACTTTTGTTATACAGAAGGTCAGACTGCATGATGATCATTATCCCTTATGGTCTTAGAATCTATAAATTATGAACAAATCTGTAAACAAGAAGCAGGGAACACTCCCGTAGTCACATAACAAAGGACTTAGCTAAGGAGGACCCTGTTGGTCCAACAATATTCCACATAATCTTACTTTCAGATGCGTTGTTATATACATTTGTTTCCATAAGAAACAGCAGTGTGCTGCACAGCTACTTTCTGGTGAGACATAACAATAACATAATATTAGCACTCTGTTTAAAAATATAACGTCACCACTGCACAATACACTAGACGTTTATCTGGTTTGAAAACAAAGGCGTTTTTAAATAAATCTTTAGTGATTTGTACTATTCCAAATATGTATTTTCCATTCACCAAAGTCTGAAAAAAGAAAACTCTGTAAATTGTCTCCTGCTCCTATTGATTGCTGGATATTGTTGCCTAAAGATAACATATAAGCCACGGCAAAGCACTTTTATGCAGTGATCATATTATTCCTGCAGTAGTGACCTATGCAGCTGTGTCTTATTTTAGAATGCCTCAAAGGAATTAGACAGTCAGCAAAGCAGCATCTCTCTGTGTAATCATGCAGCACGTTGTATAAGCTCTTGAGATTTGCACTAACAGTTAAAAAAAATTCTGACACTTCAACAGAAAAATAGTATAGCTTTCTTTTCTCTCATTGCCCTTTGAACTACTGAAAACATTTATCAGGGGAATATCTGAGTGGTATGACATTGTAGGAGAATTACTCTAGGGTGACCCAAACACAGTTTCCCTCAGGGACTAAGAACTTATATTAACTTGAATTCATAAGTAACAGAGTTACCTTCCAAAAATAAAACATGAATTGATTTTATTAATATTTCTATTCATCATTAAAATAAAAAAACTAATTTACTTTTCAATACTGCTGTGGTTTTTATTTGCCTATTTTACTTAGCTTGAAATGCCCAGTGAAAATGAATATTTAATTTTAATAAATAAAATGTAGCAATGTTAGGTCTTTGAAATCGAAAGCTTGTTAGAGTACAAAAAGAAAACATTTTAAAAGCAGAAAGCTATATTGGATTGAAAACAGTTATTGAACAGCACTAAGTATTATTTTTAGTACTTCTGTGTTGTCGAAAATCCAACGGTCTGCTTAGCTCCCTAGAATCTAAGACTCGAAGGAATAACTGTGATCATCTAGTTTGACTTTCTATATAAGATAAACCATAGAACTTCCTCAAAATAATTCCTAGAGCAGACCTTTTAAAAAAATAACCACTCTTAATTTACAAACTGTCAGTGACGGAGACTCTACCCCGATACTCCTCGGTAAACAGTTTCACTAGTTAAGTAATCTCATGGTTAAAACTCATTCCTTATTTCTTGTGTGTTAGCTTAGTGAAGACAGCAGGGCTGTGTCTACATTGGCACCCCTGTCCGGAAAAGGGATGCTAATGTAGACTTCGAAATTGCAAATTCCTCGGGGGATTTAAATATCCCCCACGGCATTTGCATTTACATGGCTGCCGCTTTTTTCCGGCTTGGGGATAAGCCGGAGAAAAGCGCCAGTCTAGACGTGATTCTCTGGAAAATAAGCCCTTTTCCGGAGGATTTCTTATTCCTACTTTCAAGGAATTCCCCGCGGAATTTGCAATATTCCCCCGCGGAATATTTAAATCCCCTGCGGAATTTGAAATTCTGAAGTCTACATTAGCATCCCTTTTCCGGAAAGGGGTGCCAATGTAGACACAGCCCAGGTGTTAGCACATTGGTCTTGTCTTATAGATGGTTCTTGTGTAGATAAGAACAGAGTTTTTCAGCACAGTGCATATATATTATTCTGGAAGCTGAGAACAAATTTACCACAAGGTGTGTGAACTGCTGTATACAAGTGTAAAGAAATACTTCCTACTGGGGCTTGACCCAGGGAATTTTGTATCCATAACCAGTATCTCTACTATTTTAATATAATTTAGCACTAGAAGACTTACCTGACATTGCTCGGGTCCTTCAGGGAAGGGGGCTAAGGGTTTGGGGAGAGCAGGAGTTAGGGCAGGGGCTTGGGGATATGAGGGACTCAGAGAAGGAGTCTGAGGGTGTGGAAGGTGCAGGCAGTCAGTGTTGGGGTGAGGATGGGCTCAGGGTAGACACTGTGGGATTCAGGAGTCAGGACAGGAAGTGGAGGACTTTAGAGCAGCGGATGAGGGCACAGGAGTCTGGGTAGGGGGTTGTGAGGTGTGGAGGGCTCATGGGTTAGGGTGGGGGCACCTACTGAATTCTCCCCAGGCTGGCACAGAACGAAGGGTGGGAGGCCACTGAAGCCGCCCACTGGCTTCTTCCCAGGGTCCACCCATGACTGCACCCCGCGGGGCCTGCCATGTTTCTTTTTAAATTAATATTCATCGTTTCAAGTGATGAGTCATTAAAGGGAAGGTATGCTCAGAGGTGGCCTAGGGTGGTGGAGCTATGGGACCAGCCCATGGCTGCTCCCCAGGGAAGGCCAGGGTGGTGGGGCCTGTGCTCCTTGCCAGCAGCTGCTCCCTGGCCTGGGACACTTGCTGCCCCCCTGTGGTCATTCATGAGTATAACTGTCCCTGGGGGCAGCAAGGGGGGCAACTGCCCTGGGGCCTAGTGATTCAAAGGGGCCCAAAGCTCCCAGTAGCCGCTGCGGCTATATATACACCTTCCAGTAATGGTTGTGATGTGTGTGACTCTAGCATTTGAGCAGTGTTATGGTATTGTTTGTCTGAGATGTAAACTGTCATATTCTTTTATAATTACTATTCATAGTCTCAAATGATGAAGCATTAAAGGGAGGGCATTCTGTTATTTACAGTATAAAGCAAGTGTAATGTTTGGGGATTATTCAGTCTGAGCCCCTTTTACAGGCTGGGGCTGGAAGGAGCTTTAGTTTTAACTGTACACTTCCAGGTTTGTGCCAGTTAGTCTAGACATTTCGGGCTTACTTTTGCATTATGCTGGGTTTTGCTTCTGGACTAAAACACACTGGGACTGGAAGGCGGCCCAGGCCTCCTGGCGCCATTGCAGGTCCGCCTCCATGTGCTGAGTGATGGCGTTGAAGGAGTTGGTCCCAGTGGCGGAGCTGCTGCCTCGGTAGTTGGGCAGCTGGGGGTGCTGCTGCTGCCGGACTGGAGGGTCCCCGGCTTATGCTTGGTCCCGCTGCAGGGAACAGAAGAAAGGATGGGTCAGTCAGGCAGACTGGCCACTGTCCCGACACCTCATGCCCTCCACCCCACCCCTGAGCCCAGGTGACACCACAGTAGTGTGGCTTGAGCCCCTCGGTTGCCCTCCTGCCCCCCGTGTTGTATGTTTGCAAAGAGGACCGCCCCTGGAGTAGGGTTCTCCTCCATGTATTGTAACCACCGGTCTG
The DNA here is from genome assembly GCF_049634645.1 of Pelodiscus sinensis. Lineage (NCBI taxonomy): Eukaryota > Metazoa > Chordata > Testudines > Trionychidae > Pelodiscus > Pelodiscus sinensis. The sequence continues at coordinate 93,423,416 of NC_134713.1, read as the reverse complement.
TGTCCTGGCTCCGTGGAGGGTGGGAGGGCGCTTGTGTTGCATTAACCTGTGGAACTCCCTGCTGGTGAAGGCTCTGAGGCTTTGGGCTAATCACTGGTGTTTGACAGGGAGCAAGATGACTCCCCACACAGTGCCTGGGAGCACATCTGGCAGACATGGTCCGGACTTAGATCCCCATGGCGTGGGATGTCTCCTGGACGGAACCAGGAGAGTGACTGGGGAGTGTCCCATCCTTGCAGCAAAACTCAGGCGGCCCTAGGGGCGGCCCGAGCGCTTCCCCCCCTTCTCCCTCCCACACGTAGCCCTGGGACATGTGTGGCCGCAGTGGGGACTTCCCTCAGGGGGCCAGCCAAGGCACCGGGAGCAGGCGAGGGGCTCAGTGGGGGTCACGCTCACAGGGCTGTGACGCTGCGGTTTACCCAGGAGCAGCTGGCTGTGCCTCACAGCCAGGCATGGGACAATGTGCCGTTCTGCGTGCTGCACCCTTGCGGAGGTGCGGGCTCTGGCCTGAGTCCCTGGGGCCCTGGCTGATTCCAGCTGGCATCGACCCTCCCCCCTGGTCCCGCTGGATGTCTGTGAGCAGCACGGTCCCAGGCGTGCCCTGCAGCTGCCTGCCGCGGCCACATGCTGCTCGGTCACCAGGCTGCACGTGGTTGCACGTGCTGCTTACTGCCTAATGCTACACAGCGTGCAGCTCACGTGGCCTGGGTGACATGATCTCCCCAAACCCCCTCCAGGCGCCTGGCTCCCCCATTCCCTCCCCCGCTCTTGTGAGTGCAAAGTGTAACACTCACCGATGGATCCTTCCCTGGCCTCCGGGGCTTGCGGTGCTGGCTGGCCCAGGATGGTGTGGAGCCGGTCATAGTGGGGCAGGTGTCTGCTCCTGCCCCCTGGCTCTTGCTGGCCTGCACGTAGCCCAGGCGCAGCTCCTTGACTTTAGCGCAGACTTGCTCGAGGGTCCGGGCTGGATGTCCCTGCTGGGTGAGCGCCTGGGCCATGCGGGCGAAGATGTCTGCATTCTGGCACTGGGAGCAGGTGTTATGGAGGGCCACCTCCTCCTGCCAGAGGTCGAGCAGGCTGTCCAGCTCCCGCAATGACCAGGATGGGGCCCTTCTTTTTCTGGCCCTGGGGACCTCCTGCGCTGGGGGTGCGGGTGGCTGATCCCCACCTGGAGCTGCCATCCTGCTGCGGGGTGGCTGCTGAGGACGGCAGGGGCCACATAGCAGACCTCAACCCAGAGGTCCGAGGAAGGGTCCTGCCTGGTAACCTCAGCAGCCTGCATCTGCTTTAAGAGGGATCAGATTACCAGGAAGTCCGGGAAGCTGATCCTGGCTACGGAGTCTGAGAGCGCCCATAGGACTTTTTTCTGTTTAGCCTGCTTTTGCACAAAACGTCTTAGCTGCCTGTCTACACTGGCCAGTTGCACATAAGGGCTTTTGCCCAAGCGGGAGTGTCAAAGTATTTGTGCAAGAAGCACTGTTTCTTACATTAGAACGTCAGTGCTTTTGCTCAAATTCAAGCGGCCAGTGTAGACAGCTGGCAAGTTTTTGCTTTTGCGTAAAATCTTGCCAGTCTAGATGCAGTGTGTGTTTATGTATTTTTCAATTGATTAAGATTGAAGAGATTTAGAAGATACACAAAATTAAGCCAACCTAAGTACGAAAAGATTTATACTGTACTCCCTGGGGTTGCCAGATGGTTTCAACAAAAATACCAGACACACTTGACATTACATCACAATCTACATTACATCTTATTTAGAAAATACCAGACATTCATATTTTCTCATTTATATTTTCTCAATTTGTTTCCTGAACAGAAAGCTCAAATACTAGACTGTCCGGTTCAAAACTGGACACCTGACAACCCTAGTACTCCCTAAGGTAGTCACTGTGCTGGGCTTTTTGTTTTGTTTCCAAGAATTACTCTATTCCTCATTTTGTGGATGAGGATTCAGCATGTTGCTGTCACTATGCCCAGTCTTCACCAACTATCTCTCTCTTTTGGGTTTTCTGCACCCATTCAGAGAGACTTGCCAGTGCTGCTGCAGTCATGCTCTGTTAAGCATGGCGGCTGTTTCTCTCTAATTCATTGTTCCAGCTTGTGCATCTACTACCTGCTGTGCACATATTTGCAGCTCAGCAGGTGAGCATCTCACCTCTGCACCTTTCAGGGCCAATCCATTACACTTCCATATTCTTTCTGTGTGTAAGTATGTTTTTAAAATGGGAAGGTGATAGGCATTTCAGCTTGTAATAGCAGTAGTAATAATAAAGCTGTGTAATTCTTTGTCACTCATATATTATGACTTCTCTTTTAGTATTAAGTCTGTTCTCTTTTTAGATGTCCCCACATCCTGTATGTATCCTGACAGAAAGTAAATACAGTATCAAGCAGTAAAGCAGTATGTTCCAAAGACATGAAAACACAATTCAAACAAATGTCCAAGGGAGATATACTGGGCTGTAATGAACTAGAATCACATGGTGCACTTTGTTTGACCTTTATCCTTACATAAAAATTCTATTTACCACTTTCATTATGTTTCCATCATGTGTATGGTACTGCATTCGCTCCCTCTATGATTAATTTAACACCTGAATATTCTTGTAACCAAACACTTCAGAGAAAAAACTGTTCAAACTACATATTTTAAATAATCAGTTATGTTTTTCTCTTTGAGGCTACATCTAGACTGCAAGCTTCTTTCGGAAGAAGCTTTTCCGGAAGAGATCTTCTGGAAAAATCTTTTTTTGAAAGAGAAACACAGCAAAAGCACAATGAAAAAGCAACCTGCTTTTTTGAAAGACAGCATCAATATTGATTGGACCACTGATTTTCTTGTGACGGTATGCACCTTTTTTTGGGAGCACTCACCACACAGCCCCCAGCTGGCCCTGGGATGCGGCAATTAAAGGGGCCACAACCACATTTCGACCGCCCTCACTTTTTTTTTCTTGTTCGACAAGATTCCCCTGGCGTTGGGTTTTTTTTCTCTCTCTCTCTCTCTCTCTCTCTCTCTCTCTTTCTCTCCGCAACCCTAGTACCGGCTTTTTTTTTTTTTTTTAACAAAAAAACAAGCACTGGATTGGATGCTACCTCGCATTTCAATTGTGATTACTGTGGACAGAGTGGCCACCAGGGCACCTGGGCCTTTTCCTGGAGGCCTCTTCTTTCAAAAAAACACTCTCTTCCGCATTCACACATGCCTTTTTCCGAAAAAGCTTTTTCAGAAAAATGCTTCTTCCTCATAGAAAGAAGTTTACCACTGTCAGAAAAAACCCTCCATTATTTTGACTTTCTGTCAAAAGAACGCAATAGCAGTGTGGCTGTAAGTGTAGTTTTTCCAGAAAAACTTTGCAGTTTAGACATACCCTGAGGCTCAACATTTAGTTTTCTAGCCTCTTTCTCTAACACTCTGCCCCCACCTTGTAAAGGATCAAAATATTAACTTGTGTTAAACCTTGGTGTTGGGAGGATAAATGCATTAGAGACAGTCAGCTTCTTTTGGATTTACTGATGAAAAATGCTATACAAGAGAGAGGTATTATTACAGAATTTCAGAAGAATACTACCCTTTCACATAGGATGTTGTGAAGCCCAGTGTTTGTGAAGTGCTGAGATACTATGGCTATGAGTATCTCTATAAATTAATTACAAGGAAAATAATTTAGTTTTATCTCAAAAAGAAGATGACTTGGTTCCTGGTCATGAAAATGACATTCTCTACAAAGTCCTTAACCATGGTTGAATCAAACCCAACAGTGCAAACATACTGTTCTTGCTATTATAACAGCTGACTGATTGCTTTTTAAACAATTCTAATGACATGAATATTTTAAATAAATCTGAATAACTGAATATTTTACATTATGTATTCAAAGTATCAGAGGGGTAGGTGTTAATCTGAATCTGCAAAAGTGATGAGGAGTCCTGTGGCACCTTATAGACTAACAGATTTATCGGAAAATAAGCTTTCGTGGGCAAAGACCCACTTCGTCAGATGGATCTGGAATTTCCACTACTTAATATCACATGCATCTGATGAAGTGGGTCTTTGCCCATGAAAGCTTACGCTCCAATAAATCTGTTAGTCTATAAGTTACCACAGGACTCCTTGTCACTTATGTATTCCAAGGTATCTATGAATATAGCTAGTATAGTAAGTCCATCAGCCAACGACAAGTGTAACAACAACACGTAGACTTAAACAAATGCTTAGAACAACAGCTGTCAAATAATTTTATACTTGTTGCAGAACAGCTTTTATTTATTAACCAAATTACTATGCCTGAGAGACATATTCTAGAATACTCTGCCACTTGTAAATAATGCAGCCATCTCACACTCATGCCAATGAAAGCCTTCATACCGCATTATATATACTTTCAATAGATTATGCATGTATCTATAATTTATGTATGCATGCATATAAAAAAGTAAATAAAATATCATTCATAAATCCTCTGAAGTATTTTTGGCTTCTTTTCACAATGCTGTCACCAGTAATTTAATGTTAGTATCCCAATCTGTTCTTTCTCTATTCCGGTCTGTTTTTCATTTGCTGTGTGCGATATCCTCCAGTATAGTGTGAAAAAAGTCATTTTCCTTATTTTCTGAGAACAGACAGAACTCTTAAGTGCAAAACAAAAATTGCCTATCATAGGCGTGCGCAGCACATTTCATTAGAGTGTGCACCCAGGGAATTTTTTTTTAAAGGTGAACATTTATTGAATACTCAATCATAAAGGATATGCTGCAAGCAAATGTGGGCTTTCTATACATTTCTACGTTTGGCGCTTATTGCATAATACAACAATCCATACTTTAAAACTAAAAGAGCACATCATGCAATTAAATTAAAATGCAAAGCTACTTTTTTTTTTGAGACATTAGGGTGTGCCTGCATACGCCTATGCCTAGTATCACTGGCAACTGGTACTTAGCACTGTATAGATATTGACTAATAAATTCCCATAACACTCCTGTGAGACAGGTGACTAAGCATTACTAGCCTGAATTGATCAGATGGAGAAACTGAAATAGAAAGACGAAGTGACTTGTGCAAGACCACAAAGCAAATCACTGACTATACCAGACATTTTGGACTACATGATTCAGCAGTGTGTTTATTCCTTCAGGAATCAAAGATTTCTAATACCAGCACTTGTGTAAAGATGGTCAAAACAATTGACTCAAAGGAGCTAGCAGGAGCTATGCATGCATACATTTGATCCACGCTGCAGTTTTAGTTTTGGCATGGTGTTAGAAATGCAAGTAGCAAGCTCTTTGAGGTTGCTAGAAGAATAGTTTGTAACTGCTAAATATTTTATTGTATATTCAGTAAAATATCCACCAGAAAATTAAAAGAAATTAGTACAATGAGTATTTTTGTCAATGCTTTCAGCTGATAAAACTTTTAAAAAGTCTGACTCTTTTATCAACATCTCCTTGACTTGAAAGATAAAGTCAGATGAGGACATGCTTAAATGAGAAGAGATTTCTCTTAGCTTATGTTCATCCTAGAACCATTGAAAGATAGGGTGAAAGAGACATGGAAACGACTTCTAGTTCATCCCCCTGCACTAAGCCAGGATCAAATATACCTAGAATATCATCACTTGAAATGTTTTGTGTAATATGAGGATGTGTTTAGAAACAGACAATAGAGGTTTTCTGCTTTGATATTTCAAAGACTTAAGGAAGAAAGACTCAAGAGTTTTAACAGAACAGGAGATTCCAAAGGGAAGATGTTGCCATTCAATTATTAGTGATGGAATTAGTGATCTTGAAAGATTTTCACATCACTATGTGAATTTTCCTTTCCTTTTATAGAAATGTTCATTCTTTAAGGGTGAAAATTTTCATAAATATTTCTAGTATTCTTAATGTGGAAGGGTCTCCATGTGAGGTTTTTCCTGTTTGAGTGGCTTCTGAGTAGTTCCATGTTACTTTAAAAACTGTTTGAGTAAGAATTTGTTGTGGGGGGAGGAGGTATGTTGCAAGATAGGAGAAGCAAAACAAAATTCAGTTTCTGTGATGAGCATCTTAATTTTGGAGTCTTTTTCCATAGTGTTTCGTATTCCCAGTGCCTGCTTGTTTGTTTGCTTTTGTTTTAAAGAATCTTATGTAATAGCAGGTATCCCCCGATACCTTAATGTAGGTCATGGTGTGTTCCAATAAACATAACAATTTTCTTTGTGAGATGGAACACTTTGCTCTCTGCCATCTTGCCAAAAGAAGCATAAGAAAAGCTCTTCATTATTAATGTGTATATTTTGGTTCTGTTTTGAAGGAAAATTTTTTCACATTTATAAACTATAAAAAAACTATAGTAACATTCAGCATAAACTTTGAGGTATGATACAATTTGAGGCTATTTTTCTTACCCTTCCCTAATAAATTTTGTCAAATGGTAATTATCTCAATGGCTCAACCTTCTGCAATGCATGTATACAGATTATCTAACTCCAGCTATACTAGTTCAGTTAACGTGCCCTCTGAACTGATATATGGCCACTACCCCCTTCTTGCTTTAAATATATCCACCACTTCTATGATGCTGATAGATGCTGATAGTAGTCAATTCATGACACCAAAAAAAACCAGCAAATAACATGTATAAAAAAGTACATGTTCCTCTTTACGCACTCTACAAGTGTCATTGGTCTCCTTAATTTGTAAGTTCTATGGGAGCAAGAACTATCTCTTCATATGTATTTCTACAGCATCTATCATATTGGAGTCCTGATCCTAATTGGGACCCCTGGGCATTATTCAATTTTTTTTTAATCTATGCCCACTGCTTCCAACTCATGTTTGTATCTGGCTGCTCTTAACAAAGTTGAATATTTGGAGCAGACCAAGCTCCATGTGAATTAGAGTATCATCAGAAGTGGGCACCAAAGCATAGAAGAAGAATCCATTGTGAAAACTAGCATCCTGCAACCTCTCCATGTGCAGAATTAATATGGAAATCAATTGAAGTTTCATTCCTGTAGGGCTTGCAGGCCTTAAGGCAGGAATGGGAGGGAAAGTCAAAAGTACACAGAAGCATGAAGCTCCAGTGCTGAGGAACATGTAGTGGTTGGGAGCAACAGTTCTGATCTGTAGCAATAACTAGCGTAACTACCAAAATGTTATAATAGTTCATTCAGATTTGGCACCATCTAATATATCTCTGCAAGTTTTGCCAAACCTACATTCCTAGCACTAACAGCTTATAAAACTCTTCAATTTCAAACAAAATCCATAAAATTAAGAATTAAACAAAATAGTATTGTACTTACCAACCGTGATAGAAGACTCACAGTGGTAATAGCCATTGGGTTGCTTTTTTTTCAACATGGAGCAAAGATCTAGGCGGTACAGGGTTTCATCTCCAAAACAGTGACTTTTAAAATTCTCATATAGTTTTGGGTCAATTCTTTTCACCTTTAAATATCAAAATCAAATTACATTATTCATTTCACTAGAAGACCAGATTTTCATATTTATTTTCCATATTTCTGTTTGGAATAAATGGTTTTTAGGATGTATTTAGAAATGTAAATAAACAAACATTACACTCTAATGTTCCTGATCTTTTGTCTGACTGAGCTGTGAAGAGGAAAAAGTGGCATCACACCACCTTTATGCCACTCGTCCCTGATCCTGTGCTGGTTATAGTAGTTTTAGAGCAGTCCTAATGTCCAATGGCTCATAACAGCCCCCAATAGGCCATTACATAACCAGGGATTATTGGCTCAATTCTACTCTCAGGACATTTCCCACTACTGGGAAAATCCCTAATGGCTGTTTAGGAAAGCTTTCCTTGTTCCTTTGGCTCACCTGAGCAGGGTGGTGTCTACACAGTCAAACTAGGCTTGTTGTCCTGTGTGTTAACATTTCTAAACTTTTGTATACTTTTTACATTTAAGCTTACCATTAGAATAAATTTGTCAGGCTTATGAATACAACAGGGCTCTTTCAGTGCATGATTGAAAGGGGGCATTATGTGTCTATGCCTTTGCACAGAGGTGTTACAAAAGGGGGAGGTGATGTTATAGGGTATAGCTGACAAAAAGTAGTGGTTGGTGTTGGACTGTAACAAGGTAGTGTGTGGGGGACAGGAGTGCCAAGTGATACATTTGGCAGCCCTGTGGTACCTGCTGATGTCTCAGATGGATTTTCCCATATGCAGCTAAGATGCATTTGCCTGCAGTTGTGCCTTCCAACTGCATGGGGACGCTGTGGCACCAGCTAAGCTTCCTCTCTTGTTGCTCCCTCTTCTGGATTACTCAGGCAGGAAGAGGTAGTAGTGGTTGCCAGAGGCAACATTACCACTGAAGGTGGGATGCTTAATATTGGCTCAAAAGTCCCTTATTCTTTGGTGAGCTACATTAGGCTCCACCAATCAGAAACCCATAGCAAACACTCCTCCCCCCCCATATATAGCCCAGAATTGCCCGTCAGTTACCCTCTGACCCACTTATCCCAGCCCCAACTGACAAATTTAGTGCAGCTCCACATCTACCTTTACTGTTCGGATTGGGGTGTTTTGACCATAAAGTGAAGTTTATTGTAATATGCAAATTATGTGCAAATTATTTGCAAATAGGCATAGTTAAAAAAAAGCCATAGAAGAGCAACACAAAACTTGGCACTTCTGGTGGGGGTAGGGTTGAGGAAAGGCACTCGTCTTTGGGTGGGTGGGAGGCAGTTACAGAGCTGTGCTTGTATGCTGAAGGCATTTAAAGGCAGTGTCTTTTTATTGAGGTGGGGGGGGGTATGGAACAGTGGTCAGTGAAGGAATTGTGGAGTAGTCTTTATCTCTGGCACCTCAGCCTCCCTTTTGGGGTCCTTGGCTGCACCTGCCAGCCAACCAGCACCCTCTTTGCCCTCAGCAACTTGCTTTCCTTGAGAGGCCCAGAGGGAAGAGGAGACAGAATAGCGGAGGCAAAAGAACACTAAGCCACCAGGCAAGGACAGAGAAAGCCACCAGCCTCGCTGCACTGAACACAGGCCCGTGCTGCCACAAGGTACTGAGTGAGCAGGCCCGGACTGCCGGACGCTGCTGCTCTCTGAGGTATGTGGGGGCTGGAGGAGACCTACAGATCACGGCGCTGAATTTATCAGGGGTGGGAGAAGCGAGCCATGGAGCTTACAATATGGTATCTGATGCGTGGTGGGAGAAAGGCAGCGTTATCGGGTGGGCCTTCAGTGGACAGTGTGGAGGGAGGTAAGTAGGGCCCAGGGGCATCGTATGCTAGAGGCAGGGGGAGGAAGAATGGGCAGAGATACAAATTACAGCTCAGTATCTGTGGGAGGGCCCAGCCCTGACAAGAAGCTGCACTGAGGAAGTACTGAGCAGCTGGTAGGAGAAGGAAAGAGAGGTCGGTTAAGGAGATAAACTCCCAGCCTACAAAGAACTGCCTGGCCTATGTGTGAGGTGGGTAGATACGAAGAGAACTGAGACCTGGGAGAAGGGCCATGTAATGGGGTGGGGGCAGAGAGGGTAACTTATAGACCTTCACTCTGTGCGGGAGTGCTCCTCTGCATGTGCGTGGGATGACCATGATCACCTGGGCTGGTGTGTTGTGAGTTTATATGGAGGGTGGGTTTACAGAATGTGTGTAATTAGCAGTTGTGAGGTGACAGTGTGCCAATGTGCCCAGAAAGGTGTGTCTGCAGAGGTGCTGGAATAATTTTGATAGTGGGGGTGCTGAGTGCCACTGAGCCAAACTATAAACACTGTGTATAATGGAAACCACTTCAACCCCTGTATCCTTAGTCCTAGCACCTGTGTGTGTGTCTATGTATATAGAATGGGCATTTCCATGAGCACTCATGTATGTCCATTCACCCAGGTGTCTGAGCAAGCAGATAGGTGCTGACTCTTACTAGCCTTAAATTTCTACAGGGTAGTGTCCGCACCCCAATGCAGTCACAACAGGAAACAAGATCCATTCCTCATTATTATTCATACTAACTAGGAATACTTAGGACCTATTAGAGCCAATCTCTCAGCCCAACCACCCAACTCATTTCTTGGTTCAACCCATCTCCCTGCTCATTGCCCTTTGAAGGGAGAGGATTTTCATGTAGCAGGAGTAGGGGTAGAGAGGAATGATGCAAGCAGCAGAAGGCTGTTGGAAAAGTGGCAGGTGGCCCAGAGAGGGAGAGGAGTGAAGCAGATCAGATGGTGGCTGGGAGGTGGATAAAATGGACATGTGATCAGAATCAGTTGTTATTGGGGAAGGGATTTCTGAAATGTACCAACAAAAATGTCCATTTTCACCAGTAGCACTGCTCTTGGAAGTGGCCAGAATGAGCATGACTGCCTCTCTGAACACCCATTGTGTCCCACTACCACTGCTTGGGCCTGAACAAGAGGAAGAGCAGGAGCAACCTCAGATATACATGTGTGTGTTGTGGTATGCAGGGCAGCTAGGGATCACTTACTATGACACCGGAGACTGCTCAGTCTACTTCATGCCTGACATGCCTGATAACGAAGACCTCAAGCTGCTGCAAAAAGTAATTGATGAAGTCCTCCCCCAATGCATAGTGACTAGTGCCAAGCAGGATCATAACATCGCCAAATTCCTGACCAATATGGGTACTGCTACTGGCAATGTGGAAAAGCCAGAAATTGTCCTCTTTCCCAATATGGACTTTGGCCTGGAAGTAAGCAAACAGCGAATCCTATCTAGGCAATTTCCTTTTATTCCCTCTCATATGACTGCAACAGAAAAAATCCTCTATTTGTCTTCCATCATTCCCTTCGAGAGCCCACTCATGGTACGAGCACTAGGTGGCTTGTTGAAGTTTCTTGACAAGAGGCGGATCGGAGTTGAACTGGAAGATAGCACCATTGGGGTTCCAATCTTGGCCTTTAAAAAGTTTGTGCTCATGGATATTGTGAATATGGACCAAGATACTTACTGTGTCCTACAGATATTTAAAAGTGAGGTACATCCTTCTGTGTACAAGCTGGCCACTGGGCTGAAAGAAGGACTCAGTTTATTTGGGATTTTGAACTGCTGCAGGTGCAAGTGGGGAGAGAAACTAATGAGGTTGTGGCTCATGCGACCCACCCGGAACCTTACAGAGCTGAACAAACGGCTGGATGTTATCCAGTTCTTCTTGCTGGCTCAGAACCATGAAACAGTCCTGACTCTTCAAGACTGCCTCAAGAATATAAAAAATGTACCTCAGATTCTGAGAAGAATGACTCTTTCACATACAAAGGTCAGTGACTGGCAGGCACTTTATAAAACAGTGTATAATGCGGTGTGCCTCAGAGACACATGCCGTTCTCTGCCTAGCAGCATCGAACTCTTCCAGACCATCTCACAAGTCTTCACCGATGATCTGTATTATATTGCCAGTCTCATCAGCAAAGTGGTAGATTTTGAAGGCAGCATCTCAGAAAACCGTTTCACTGTCAGACCCAATGTGGATCCCACCATTGATGAAAAAAAACGAAAGCTGATGGGTCTCTCAGACTTCCTTACAGAAGTGGCCCGGAAGGAACTGGAGATGCTGGACAATCAGATTCCTTCCTGTTGTGTCATCTACATTCCCTTGATTGGCTTCCTACTTTCCATTCCGCGGCTGCCCACCATGGTGGACAAGAATGACTTTGAGATCGAAGGCCTGGATTTCATGTTCTTGTCAGAAGATAAACTGCATTACAGAAGTGCTAGGACTAAGGAACTAGACAGCATTCTAGGTGACCTGCACTGTGAGATCAGAGACCAGGAAGCACTTATCATGCACCAGATGCAGACAAAGATCTTGGAGAAGTCTGCAGTACTTAACAATGTGATTGAGTACACAGCACACCTAGATGTTCTTCTAGCTCTGGCCGTGATGGCTCGAGAGAATAGCTATAGCCGTCCATGCTTTACCCACCGCCATGGCATCCATATCAAGGATGGCAGGCATCCACTCATGGAGCTATGCGCAAAGACTTTTGTGCCCAATCCTGTGGACAGTGGTGAGGCTAGTGGGCGGATAAAGATCCTTACAGGGCCCAACTCATCTGGGAAAAGTGTATACTTAAAAATGGTGGGACTCATAACATTCATGGCCCTCATTGGTAGCTATGTCCCTGCTGCACAGGCTGAGATTGGGGCTGTTGACGGGATTTACACAAGGATTCACAGCAGGGAATCTGTATCTCTGGGACTCTCCACTTTCATGATTGATCTCAACCAGGTTGCCAAAGCAGTGAACAATGCCACTGAGAGGTCCTTGGTACTTATTGATGAATTTGGCAAAGGGACCAACACAGTGGATGGCCTCTCCCTTCTGGCTGCTGTGCTGAGGCACTGGCTTAACCAGGGAATCCAGTGTCCACAAGTCTTTCTCTCCACGAATTTTCACAGCTTGGTGCAGCTGAAGCTCCTTCCTGACACTCCTCTTGTGCAGTACCTGACAATGGAGACTCACCAAGATGGAAATGAGTTAGTATTCTTCTATCAGCTCAAAGAGGGGGTATCCACCGTTAGTCATGCTGCCAATATTGCTGCATTGGCTGGGATGCCACCCAAAGTAATTGCACGAGGAGTGGAGGTATCAGAGCTTATCCGAAATGGAAAACCCATTAGACGTATTGATCATCCATCCAAAGAGAGCCAGCTGGAGAAATGCAAGTCTCTGGTGGAAAAGTTCCTTTGCTTAGACCTTGATGACCCCCAGATAGACTTAGAGAAGTTCATGAGTCAGGAAGTGCTGCCCTCTGCAGCCTCCATTCTGTAACAGTTTAACCCTAGAAACATGGTATATTTGTTAAAAGTCTCTCTGGCTGTCAAACTAAAAACATTTTTGTAGGAGGGAACTTAAAAGCTCCTTATACTTTGATATTAACAAAGAATAATATCCCTTCCTTGGTGCATTTTCTTCAACCACAAATATGAAATGCTATCCAAGATATAGTTGAAAAATCCCTGGACAAGGAAAATATGTTCTCTGGGGGAGATGGAAATAGCATCAGCCATGAAAAATAATTTCTCTGACCAATGCTCCCACCCCATAATTAATTTTTAATACATATTTATTGTAAAAGTTATGTTTCCTTTTTCCTGTTTCAGATAGGTGTGTCTCCCTACCTGTTTGAGATTTGATGTTTTTTATCTAGTAGTAGTAGAGCATCAGGGCTGGAAGTCAGGGACCTTGGTTTCTCTTTCCCATGTGACCGTGGGATAAAATCTTAACCTCTTTCTATCTGCGTACATAAAATGAGTACATACTAATTTAATTGCTTCAGAGCACATTTTAAGGCTTGAAGGTTTGTAAAGTGCTTTATGGCAATAGATGAAAGGTGCTATAGAAGTACAACACAGTCATTGTGTACAAGATCATAGTTTGGGACCAAACCATGACACATCCTTCCTGAGATAGTAGCACTGTGCGGGTAAAGTGCTCAGTCCCTAATGCAAGAGAATGTGTTGCATCACACTCTAGTGACTCGTCTAGTCACTTCTGGACCACTATCAAGAGGTTGCACAGAAATATGTGTCCTGTTCTCTTAAGCCAGAAAAAAATTGGCATTATGCAAGGCATTAAGAATAAAGATAATAGAGGGGGAAAATGGAGTGATGTCATGGGCTGTAAGAAACTTATTACAACACCACTGATCTTGTCCAGGAAAGTGGCACTCACTATGGCGATTGGTGAAATGGTGGTTTAATAACCTTATAATACATTACTCCTGGGGAACCCCACATTCAAATTCAGCTTATTGTTGGTCACAAGTAGGAGTTTGTGATTTGATCCTTCTTGTTATTGATTGTTTGTCCACATGACATAATAAAGCAATCACGTAATTTATCTTGGACAGTCTCTGCTCAGGAAAAGCTAGTAGCTATCATAAACAGAATGTTGCAGGGCAAAAACAGCATACATTGGCAGAATCATTTAGCACTTTGCTTTGATGAAACAAGAACTGCTCTCTCCCTTTTAGGTTCTATATTATAAGAATACAGACTTATTATTTTGACTTCACTTATTCTGGAAACATACAGAAAGCAAGGGAATTGTAGACTATATTGATAATGTTAGGGAGAGATTAATATTTTAAATTCTCTACAATTTTACATGAAAATTTGAGGAAGGGGAAATTGATGAAACAGAAATTTGCTTTCGTTGCAGTGCAGTGTTTTTTTCCTTTAATGTTTTATATAATTTGCTATCAGTCTACAACATATACAACTACAGCTTAAAAAAAAGAAAATGTACACGGGTGACAAATTAACACAACTGATATAAAACAATGACAGGGATAAATTACAGTAACAAACAGTTACTATTGTTTCCAATGGAATTACAATATGCTCTCTTCAAAACAGTGTGCAGCAACTGTGCAATTAACTTGTCATCAGTGCAGTTAAAGCAAGCATTTACCTTTGGACCTAATTAACTGCTACACTGCAACCTGTACAGTCATTTGGATTAGTATTAATATTATTTAAATACTTCCAATCTGATTGCATTCACTTTCAAATAGTGTCAATGACTATGCAAGCTGTTGAGCAACAGTGAATCGCGCCTTATGCTTTTACTTTTAAAATAGTCTTGCCTTGGGGAGTTTTCATTCTTCTCCAAAATTGTCACATTGAATCTAAAGGGTTAAATTTGATAAACTGACTTCCACTTCCATTAAGTTGTTATGAACTATGTTCTTTCTCTCACCTTAGAAACTGGTGGGGGGATTCCAAAGAGATTTTCTCTCATCTGATTAACTCCAGGTAAATGTAGCAGCTGTTTTTATGCTTAATTAGCTTCTATTCCATTAAACAAAAAGAAATCTGACCTTTTACTTTTTTTGCTGCTTTAATTGTCTGAAGAGTAATCTCTAGAAGAGACTTAACCTATATAGAATTACAGAACTTTCATTTTGGACTCAGTATTTTTCATTATTTTACTACCTTTGAAAAGTAAAAGCTTTTCAAAATTTTTGTTCCTCAAGAATTTCATTCTCTTCTCTTGGAACTATAGAATAGCCAGAGAAAGGGACCATTTTATCAGTTTTCCCAAAATGTAATGTTTAATGAATTTGGTGAGATCATTAGTGTTGGGGTAACTGTTTTTTTTAAGTCAGAAAACCCTAAAATTACAATGACTTCTCTCCTGAATGTTTATAACTACTGAACTGGTACTTCATATTTTAAAATTATTTTTATCTACCAGTTGTTACTTAACAATGCTATATATAAGCTCTATCATAACCTTTATCCATTTTTCACTGTTACTTGTAATGCTATATGCTAATAGGAAATATACATAAAATTGTTTAAACAATAAGAAACAAAGAATGATAGTAAATGCTGCTGCTTACAATGGAGAGAACTTTGAGCAGGAAACATCCCAATTAAAAGTGTTTCCCATTATTCAATATCAGTCTCCTATGGTATTTTTCTATGGTATATCACTTAATATCTAAGCCACTAGTATATTTATTATTTAGTGTTCTGGAAAAGTAATGTGCATTAGGATGACAGTAATTTTATTCTGTTATTAATAGCTATGGAGATCAACACATTAGTGTACTGAACAGCATTATGAAACCTGAAATGTAATGTAGATAAATGTAAAATAATTCATATGACCCAAATGACCTCTGACGTTAAAATAAATAACAAAATTAGACATAATTGAGTAAGCATTGAAGATCTCTCTGCAGTGGTACAACTTTTACAGCGTTAAGTGCTATGCCAGCCAGAACTTATGTCCTGAAATCGTTAGTTCCTTCCTAGATTTCATAGATTGTATTTATGTTCTTCAAGTACGGTGGCATATCGATAAAGTTGTATATTTTTAAAACTTTACAATGAAAGATTTTACTCAATTAAACTATTTAATTTTCTGCTTAAGCATTTTTATACCTGTTGGGAGTACTCCCAAAGTTGTTTGTGAACATTTCCCACCAATATACTTTATCAAAATAAAACACTTTAGCTTGTTGTGTTTAAATTTTAAATGTCAAAAGCTCCTTTTTCTTCTCATACAAAATTTTGACAAATATGTGAGATCCAGGAATAATTTCACTTATGAATGTCAAATAAAAGGTTGGTAGATTCACCTAGCATGCTACATAGGGGCAGAAAAAATAGTTGTGTGGAAATTTAACAATAGGAACAGGAGAGCAATAAGAAACTTGGATAGAGTAGTTATTGTGGGTCATCTTTTTGTGTGGTGTGATCATTTTTATGTTTTTTCTCTTTCTTACCATTACTGCAATGTACCTTTATTGATGCACTATTAATAATAATAATGATTCTTAGCTCATATGTTAAACAAGCTAGTATGGAGTTTTGTGTGAGTAAAGCTAGTAATATTAACCTTAAGAGAGTAATTAAGAGGACGTGTCATATCTCTTTCCTTGTTCTTCTGGAATTCAGCATAGTATATGCAGTAAAAAGAGAGGTCACAATTTGCATTCTTTGCATAATCCAGCTATGAATTAAGATCTTTGTTTCAAAACTGGTCTTTTCTGCCATCCACTGTCAACAGGAAACAATCCAAACAAATCATTGTTTCATCTGCACACATGCAGCATAATTTTTTTTCAGAACATTATCTGTATCCTGATGTACATGCTATCGTTAAAAACTGGGTATCCATAAGCACTAACTCCTGCCTGCCCCCAGTGTATAAACATGTAACCACTAAAAATTTCAGCAGTTACACATTTACACAAACACACGGTTATTAAAACTAGTTCCTAGTTAAAACTTCCACTTCTTTCATGTGGTAAACAGGTGATGGAAGAAGAAAGAAAAACAACCTTTTTATCTTATAGGTAAAACTTGAGTCTTAAGCCATGATATAGTAAAGTATTTAAGGATGTCCTTAAGTCTTTTGATGAATCAGGACCTCAGTAGATGGACCATGCAAACAAACTATTGGTCTAACATGGAAAGTTGTAGCTGAAGAATTTCATACCTTTATATTAGTGATAGAAATGTAGCCTTTATATTGTTCCACATACATATTACTATAATTGGATTGCTTGGAAATGCCTTTATTTATGATAGAGCATCTTTTGTTGAAGTTAACACCCTGATGACACAATAATGCTTAACATATCCTCCACCCCACATGAACTGTAACTGACTTTCCAAATGGACTACTCATACAATTCAGTGTCCTGCCATTATAAATTAAACTTCACACAGACAGTAATTATTGTACTAGGTTTAGAAGACAAAAAAATCCTGACTTATCAAGACCACCTCAAAAGATGGGACAAATACAGCTAAGATTTGTACACTGTATCAGCAAATAACAGTGATTAAATTTTGGAATTAGAAAAGTTATTTCAAATACATGTTTCTAAGCACATTTACTACAAACTATAAAATCAATTTAGCTACACCATTCATATTGTTTCTGTCTATATCGCAGTAAAGCAATTGCTTTTCCAGCTAACCAAAGACAAAAAAAGTAACATTTAATTCAGTATAACTGAATGTGTTCTAAAAACTCAGTTCAAGCAAAGCAAATATTTATTACTTAACACTTACAAAATATCCCAGATGAAACCCTGGCTCAACTGAAGCCAGTACAGATTCTGTCATTGACTTCAATGAGCCCAGGATCTCACATCAGCTTTATTGCAATGGCTCCTCCCCCCCCCCCCCCCCCCTTTGTTTTTCTTTTTCTTTTTTCCAGTAAGCTTCAGAGAAAATTAACTCGGTGGGTGAGTGGGTGGGTGGAAGGGGAAAGAAGTTTGTTCAAAAGTACAAAAAAGAATATGTCAGAAAGTCCAGAACTAGCTGGATTTCACATAATTTGCAATGAACAAATGAATATCTCATTTACACTTTCAAAAGTTGAGATTAAGAGCAGATATTTTGAAGCATTGTCCTCTGCATCAATTCTTTATCTGAAAATATAGAGTTAAAATATCTTGCCATTATGGCCGATCATCAATTGCTGTTCCTTGGTTCATGCAGAAAGTTGTTTGCCTTTTTTGTTTTCCCAAGAGAATGGAAAGTGGAATGCCTGTACTGGGAGAGGATAATGCAGTTGCAAGAAAAACAGGAGGACCTCCCGTTAAGCCTCCCTTAAAAGACAGCCTGAAAGATGATATGATCTGTCAGCTCATATTCTTTTAAATGCACTTCATTCCACGGTCAGCAACTTTTCATGCTGAACAATAAATTTCCATACAATTCAAACCTCTTTATTTAAGGTATGCTGGATCAATACTCTAGACAATAACAGTAATCTTTAGATTCTTTTGCAAGAAAAAATAGACAATTGTTATCAAGAATAGTCTTTTGAAATACAATTCAGGACAAAATGTTATAGTTTTTTCATAAAAGACTAATCATTTAAAATCTTACCAGTCCACCTGGTTACAAAGAAGTCAAACCTGGACTGCACTAGAATATGGCTCAAGTAAACCTGATGTACTTTCCCTGCCTTTTCTGAAATAAACATTTTAGATGGCTGCTGTTATGTTGCATGAAATGTAAGCTTACCTGCTTACGTAGCTTTGGTGATTTTGACAGCTTCATGAAGGTCAAGTGAGGTTTTAAAGCTCTGTTTTCTCCTGCCAAGAGTCCCTTTTTCTGAAATATCTTTTTCATTGTCTCTGGAAAAGGAAAAATGCAGAGGCACTAAGATACCAAATACTGTGTATTCTTAAAAATGTGCTTTCAATTGTAATATGAGTCACATCCATCCCACATGAAAAGTGAAGATAATCAATAAGGGAAAGACAACTTTCTGATTCCTTTCAAAGTTGCATGTTACATCTGAACAGATCAATCTGATAGTTGCAGCTGATCTGGGACACATTGCTTTATTTAAAAAGAAATCATTGGCAGTCTAAACCAATCAATATCCAGTCTAAAATCTGTTCTTCCTACCATAATTGTACCTTTACATTTACATTGTTCCAGAACCACAATGGTTGAAAATGGTTTTCTGGACTTCACTAAACACAGGAAACCAATTCTGAGTCAAATTCTATGGTCCTAATTTGAATGAAATTCCAATTTCTGGTCAAGAGAGTTTTGCTTAATAATCACCAAATGTAGCCTAAGTGTAGATTGAGAATAGATCAAATGTGATGTATATCTTCACTGCCTCATAATTAATTAAAAATAAACAAAAAGGAAACATCTGCCAGTTGCCTTTCTTATGCCTATGTAAAGTGGAAAGTTCAACTGACTGGGAAGACTAAAACTTTTTGCTTGTGGCAATTTTCCTACAAAGGAGGTCAGGCCTTTTACATTGATTTCTCTTACTTCTTCGGAATCCACCTACTTAGAACAATATATACGTATTCAACTCACTGGAAGTCAATTCATCACAACTAAAATTGACACTAATGAAATCTATCATAGTGATCTTGTACCCTATTAGATCAGATACTATCTTTAGCCCATTTGAATACTACATGGAGTGGATGGAACTGTGTGTACTAGGGCATATCTACACTAGTGCACTCATTAAAGTTAATATGAATCAACTAAATATATAATGTCAATGTGCATTAGCTAAAGCATGCTAATCTCCCATGTGGATGTTCTCACTTAGTATTAGAGTGGTCTTATTTTGCTGCAACTTAATCCTCCTCATAATTTTTTTTTAAATACTCTCTGAAATTGTACCTTAGAAAATTAAAACTAAAAGTTGTTTCCCAGATAATGTTTTTATAAATAAACTAAACAGGTTAAAGTTTTGTATTTTTACAAGTTTCTCTGGGGTAGCCGCGTTAATCTGTATCTCCAAAAACAATGAGGAGTCGTGTGGCACCTTAAAGACTAACATATTTATTTGGGTATAAGCTTTTGTGGGTAAAAATCACTTCATCAGCTGCATTGGAGTGGAAATTACAGAAGCAGGAATATATACATGTACTAGTATATCAAAAGAAGAGAGTTACTTATTAAGTGTAGGACCAGTGTTAGTGAGGCTAATTCAGTCAGGGTGGACTCACTCCCAGCAGTTGATGGGGAGGCATGAATACCAAGAGAGTGAAAATTGCCTTTATATTAAGATAACTGTCTTAAATTCTTATTCAGTCCTAATTTGAACATATTGAATTTGCATAAGAATTGCAGCTCTGCTGTTTCTTTTTGTAGGTTGGCTACTTTTAAATGCAGTATTGAGTGTCCAGGGATGTTGAAGTGTTCTCCTACTGGTTTTTGTGTGTTACCTTTTTTGATGTCTGATTCGTGTCTATTTATCCATTGGCATAGAGACTATCCGGTTAGGTCAATATACATGGCAGAAGGGCATTACCGGCACATAATAGCACATATCACGTTAGTTGATGTGCAGGTGAATGAGCCCCTGATGATGTGGCTTATGTGATTAGGTCCCATAATGATGTAGAAATGTGCTTTTATATATACTCATTGACTTCCCACTTTTAGTTGATTTTCGTTAACTTTTCTGGGCGTTTATGTTCAGCATTTGTGTCTGTAGACAAGTCCTTAAGAGTTCTTAATAGGACGACTCGCAGTATATAAAGTTAAGCATGTGCTTAAACTTTCATAGAATCAAGTTGTAATGGGGCACTGTTAAATTTTAATTTAAATCCCTGTTTACAGTATGTTGTAAAGAAAATCCTCTGAATTTGAAAAGACGTAACCTACATTATCTTTCATATCCTATAACTGAGTATTTCCCCCAAGGACACTGAAAAAATTCACAACTAGAACTAAAAACTAGCCTATTTATAATATTAATTAGGAAACAAATTTTATTTAAGTTTCTAAGATATAATTACATAGTGTATTTTAAACTTAAATGATGAAAAATATATTTTCCCTACCATATTTTTTTCAGTTTATTAAAAGAAGATCTACCTGTAAGTAGTTGTCATTTGGCCATATGTTTAAAATATAGGTCCTGATCTTGCAATTATGCATGTGTTGTGATATGCCTATGAGTAGATTAATTTGAGTTCAACAAGACTATTCAAGTACTAAGTTATGCACATGTTTCAGTGTTTGTTGTACAGGGCCCATATGTAATAACAAATCTTTACCAAAATGGTGATACAAATGTAGCCGTGTTAGTCTGGTGTAGCTGAAACAAAATACAGGACTATGTAGCACTTTAAAGACTAACAAGATGGTTTATTAGATGATGAGCTTTCGTGGGCCAGACCCACTTCCTCAGATCAAATAGTGGAAGAAAATAGTCACAACCATATATACCAAAGGATACAATTAAAAAAAAAAGAACACATATGAAAAGGACAAATCAAATTTCAGAACAGAAGGGGGATGCGGGAGGGGGGAAGGTAAATGTCTGTGAGCTAATGGTATTAGAGGTGATAATTGGGGAAGCTATCTTTGTAATGGGTAAGATATCTTTGTTGAGACCCACGCATAGAGTGTCGAATTTTAGCATGAATGACAGTTCAGAGGATTCCCTTCCCCCGCATCCCCCTTCTGTTCTGAAATTTGATTTGTCCTTTTCATATGTGTTCTTTTTTTTTTAATTGTATCCTTTGGTATATATGGTTGTGACTATTTTCTTCCACTATTTGATCTGAGGAAGTGGGTCTGGCCCACGAAAGCTCATCATCTAATAAACCATCTTGTTAGTCTTTAAAGTGCTACATAGTCCTGTCTTTACCAAAATGTTTTTTTTTATTGCATTGTTTGTTTTAGGGTTACCTTTGAGTGGTTTCAGCCTTTTAAACCAAAAAATAAACCAGAGTAATTACATTTCTTTAAAGAATATGTAGGGGTCAATCCTATAATTATTTCTGTGGCCATCAAGGGTTCTTGTAGCAGAACTAATAAGAGGGAGGATTGTTGGAGGAGTGGGTGCACCTCCTACATTGTGTGGAGCAGAATTTTAGGGTGGTTCCCAGCACATTAAGGCACTAAGGATAGGAAGGGCACGGTAGACTAGAAGATTCACTCTTATGTAGGTCCTCCCATATCTGCAGAGGGGAAACATCAGGGTTCGGTGACCTATCCTATTGTATACTCAAGGCTGTAACAGTGATTGAAGAGTGGCTCTGTAGAGCAGATTCCCAATCTATGGAAGTGAATCACTCTCTATTCTCTCATGAGTTTCCATCTTGGCTATTCCGGCGGTAAAACAGGGTTGAAGATTTTCCCCAGAGAGTAACATTTTATAACAGAAAAGAGAGAACATGTGAACATTCTAAATCTGAGTATGGTTTTATTTACTTTCAAGACTAATGCCTCCCCCCACCCCACAAATCTTTCGAGACTGGATTCTGTTCCCATTGAAGTCAACGGCAAAACTCCCATTGACTTTAATGGGAGCAGGATCCAGATCTATTTTTGTAGCAGCCAAAAGTAACTAACAAACTCCAGAAGTTCTGTTGGCATCAGAGGAAATATTTATAAAAAAAGAGAGAAAAAAAAATTCTTGTCCTTTTTTTGACCAACTTTAAACTCACAGATCCCAACTACGTGTGATACAGAAGTTAGGTCAGATGAAAGGAAAATAAAACTAAAATTTCATCCACTCATTTTCAACAGTGCTTATCCTAATCGTGAATATATAGATGCATTCAATAGCATATTTTTAATGTTTCATAGTGTAAATTAATGCTCCTAGGTTCTATTTCCAGCGCTGCCACCAACCAGCTGTGTGACCTTGGGCAAGTCACTGCTTCTTTCTGTGCTTTACTCTCTGCTCCTATCCATTGTCTGGTCTATTTTGATTGTAAGCTCCTAAAGCATTTTGAGATTTACTGATGAAAGTACTATATAAGAATTGGGTATTGTATTTTTATGGTATAACATTTTTTTCTCTTCTCTTTCTCTCTGTTCTATCTGTGAATCACTTGTGTCTCACTTGAGGCTGGCCCACTCCTCTGGAATGAATTTAATCCTGAAAAAGGGAAACTAATAGCCGAGATGTGTCCATTAGTTTAAAATATACTCCAAAAATGTACATTTGTTTTCAATCCTTAGTCCTTTTGTCTAATTGAATTTATGTAAGGAAGACTGCAATATTTTTCCTGTATTTAGAGAAGCAAGGTTTAGAAACATGGCTATGTGTCAAAAGTTTTTCCATTAAAGTACCAATTTAACATACTGAAGTTACAAGCAGACTGAATTTTGGCCCTTTAAAACATAAAAACAACTCAGTTTAAACTATTTTTCTTATTAATACAGCAACTGGAGATTAATACGCCAGCACCAACATTAGCGTTTCTAGCTGTTCAGCTAATGTTACAATACTGTAAATGGGATGTACCATTTACTTATGGTAGCAGGTGCATTCTAATGAGATGGACATATTCAGTGTGAGATTTGTTTGCATGTGTGAGATCCATAGGCATGTCACTGTTTGCTCTGTTTAAAGTGCCAGATATTTATGAATATGTTTTACCTATTTCTACATTTGAAACAATGTTTTATATGTCCTTGTGGGACATGCATTTGAGGAATTATGCTCTGTGGTCCTGCCATGGATTATATATAGCTGTCCAGGCAAATGTCAGTGATCATCAGATTAGCACATCAGAAACTGACTATTAAAAATAAGTGTTTGATGCTACTTCTGATTTAGATATATATGTTCAAAACCATGCAGTTGGTAACTTTATTCATGGGATTCCAAGCATCCTCAGATTTTTCTTTGTTGTTGATAGGTGAAACAATCTGCTGAACAAAGAAGTGATATTACATTTATTTTTTAAAACAACCGCATTGCTGTGTAGCAAATCCATGTTATAGTCATCATGGAGATTGGAGTATTTGATTTGTATTATTTTGTGTACTTATCAGCCTCACAACAAAGAAGGATTATTCTTATAAAGACAAACAACTCTGAACAAGCCTTTGATGCTTTGTCTCAAGCCAGTGCACTGCTTTGTTTTGTCTGTCTGCTTAAGGCCGTGTTCTGCCACCTATACTTAAGCCCTATAGGTCCCAATGCAATCAAGATTTGCATAAGTGGCCCTATGCACCCATATTGGGACCAACTGGCACAGTACAGCCCTGTGCAAGTACAGGAGTCCACGTACACATCTGATTGCAGTCCTATTGATTTTAATAGCAGTATTCATGGACTACAGTGCTACTCAATGTGAGTATAGGTGGGAAAAGTGGCATCTTAGATTGTAAGTACCATTAGGGCAGCCATGGTTCATGTCTCTTGTTGTCTACCAGCTGTGACCAACCTTCTAGTATAGCTCTGTTACAAGGTCTCTGACTTTATAGAAGATGTTTTGCAAAACACACTCATGTTTTTATTTTAAAAACAAGGTGCTGTGCCTGATGATAAAAGTGTATTGTTTTAGTATTGTTTAGTAATTTCAGGTTTCCAAGGAATTAAGTATATGTGTCTGCCTGTACCATCCCCACATACTGCCCACTGCAGGAGATGTTCCAAAGTGTCAGAGGAAGGAGAAGCTGTGTGCCCCAGTGATTCCCAACTGCTGCATCTAATACCGCTGATGCAGGGCTCCATGCATTATAATTTAAAATGAAGATGAGAATACACAAGTGAAAGGATAATGTGATTATGAGAGCACATGAGAGGCTAATACATGAGTCCTGAATACAACAAAAAACGTACTCGGTTTTTAAAGTAATTTTTAAAATGTTATTAGGCTGTTGGCTATAGACCTCCTTGAAGTGGGTTTTAAGAAGGCATAACAGTGTAGGGAGAGGGAGGCATGCCAGATGGGATCAAAAAGGAAGTTCCAATTGTAGGAGTCTGCCTGAAATCAGTTATGGAGGCATGGAAGAGGACATGTAAGAATAGTTATTCCGAAATAGCTTATTTTGAAATAGCACATCTACACTACAGGGAAGCCTCAAAATTAGTCCAATGCAGGCTTCCCTAATGTATACGTGGTATCTCAATTTAGAGCCCCATGAGGCACTGGGGAGGAATAATTTAGAATGAGCCTGGCGAGGGGCTATTTCAAAATAGCAGCAACGGAGCATCCACACGTGCCTTATTTCAAAATAGCTATTTTGGAATAGGCGTTATTTCTCGTAGAATGAGTTTTACAGCTTTTGGAATAAGCCGTCCATTATTTTGAAATTATTTTGAAATAATGGAATGGCTGTGTAGACGTTCACATTGTTATTTCGAAATAACACTATTTATCTTGAAATAACGGTACAGGGTAGACACATCCTCAGAGGGGAATCCAGGTTGAAAGCTGATGATGAGCAAAGAACGTAAAATGACACAACAGCCCAAAGTTGGGAAGAGAATTTGTGGAGGGACTTGAATAAGAAGTATTGCATTTTATTTGGGAGAGAGTATAAAGCCAGTGGCAGGATCACTAATTGTACAATCCCCTATGTTCAGTACTAAGTGAGTATGTTGCATTTCAATTCATAAATCAATATTGCCTTTCCCTAGTCTAATAAGATTCAAGCTTGCCTTTATTAGTCTTACAGTGACTTTGCTGTGTCAAAAGCATAATCTCCAAAACTCAAGGTTATTTTTGTCCTCTTTTTAAATTACTTTCTAGCACTCATTACTGAACAATCTTTTGTGCTATTCGACATTCTCTTAAGTATCACTTTATTTTCTTAATGTTAGCTTTGCCCCATGTCACTTCGATCACTTACATTAGATACTGCTGCATCCATTACATAATTTTTTTCTATATCATATTTCATCCTTAATTATGGGAAAGTTGCTCAAAATAATTACATGTGTAAGAACTCAAAAATGGAGCAGCTAAATCAACAGTGATACATACAGTATAAACTGTATTTAAGCATAGACTGTGAAAGACAATTAGATCTGTGCATTTTCCTCTACTGTTCTGTTATCTTGGAAACTGGTTCATGATCTACATTCAATTTTTTAAAAGGCAAAGCTAGACATGGTAATTTCTCTTTATAAATGACATGAGATTCTGTAAGAATTTGTGTATTTTACAGTTATAAAATGAAAAGAAATTATAGGTGGTTGAACATGTCAATGCAATCTGATTTTTTACATTACTTCAAAGTGAACCGACGTCTTAAAATATGTAATTCATAAACCTTGTATCTTTTGACAGCTTTTCAACATATTTTGCCAGGTATCACTTAGTGGAAGTGTTGGTTGGCAAGGAGTTGTTAAGCTGCTACAGGAAAGATACATGAAAAGCTGTAAGGGCCTATTCCTGCACCCCTTACTCAGGCACAACTCCCATTGACTTCATGAGGGGGCAATTTGCTTCCGCTGATTATCTGCCCTTAGTTTTTCCCTGAGTAAGGAATTGAACCAAACCTGACATTTGTGAAAATTGCATTAAGAAGCCACATTCACATTTCTGACCTCAGCAGGCTGCATAGTGTGTAAGGCAGTACAGCACCAGGCTCTGATTTTGAGTAGTGTGAAGAGATTTTTTCACTATTTTATGTGAAATAAAATAAAATAATTTGGTTTAGTAAGTAGGATATGGGAAACTGGAATTCTAACGCCAGCTGTCACTGACCTGCTGTGAGCAAGTCAGTTCTCTCTCTGCCTCTATTTTCTCTCCTGCCCTGTGTCTATGTTGTCTGTTTATACTGTAAGCTCTTCAGACCAGGGATTGTTGCTTACTGTTTGCATGAACAGCAACTGGCAGAAAGGGACCTGAAACTCGCTGTGGGCTTCTGGCTGCTATAAATACTAATAATATAAATAATGACAATTATGGTACCTAAGAAGCCTAAGAGAATGATTTTAGTTGCTAATATTTCTGTTTGTATATCACAACTACGTACATAAATTATAGCACATTGTGCTGGGTAAACCTTTTGCAATCAAATTCATGATCTCAAAAGTATGATCACAGTGTCAAGTTGCTATCAGGGCCACCCTATTCACTGTGAGGCTGAAGGAAGCGATCTGATCTAAGGATGACTCTTGCTGTCCTTCATATAGACTGTGGGTCCTGAACAGCCCAGCAACCCAACTGGGCTTGAATTCATGCCACCTAACGGGCAGTGTCTTCTGCAGAGAGTAAGAAGGTGGCCCCTAGTTTTTTCTTTCTCCATTGAAGGAACATCATATTTTCTCTACGCACATTCAGCACCTCCCTAGTGTAGGAGTGTCTTTACGTGCCCACAGGTGTACAGAGGTCAAGAATCAATTTCCTTCTAGGTTTTTCCATTGTAATTTGCTTCAGTAGTGTTGGGTTTTGCCTACAGGGTATTTCAATCCCAGATACCGGTGGTCCAAGTTGTGTCCTGTTCAGGTCTACATCCTTAGTCAGGGAAAAACTAAAGGCAGATAATCAGCTGAAACAAGCTGCCCCCTCATAAAGTCCTGGGTATATAAACAGATGTTATTGTTCATAAAGCAAGGCCTAGAAAGAAGTTGCACCTAGTAACCTCTCTGTATGTGTATGGAATCTGTTGGCATTTGTGAGATAAGGCTTTACTGTTTACAACTCAGGGGGTATACTGTCCTGTAGGTTACCAATGCACATTGGCGTTCAGTAGTGCTTGTACTGCCACAGGTTGTTGGGATCAGGGCACTTTTCTATAAAAAGCACAGACAACAAGTGTACTTAAGACTATGGGAACAAATCTGGGTATACCTGGTGAAGTGCCTCACAATCTTAAGCACACCTGGTGAGTGTCCCATATGCACCACTGTGATTTCGTTCAGTCTAACTCCATACACTTCCTAGTCTTCCACATCAAATTTAAGGTCTTATCTTCCCCTGCAAGATCCTAACACATACTAGCTTGCACATATTTCTTATTAATTTCTTTCCATTTCCCTCCTGCAGTGTTTGCTCTGCCAAGCCACACTACCAACCTTCTGCTCATCCATGCAGCCCCTTACTCCTGACTACATGACCAGACAGCCCAATATTATCAAGACCATTCCAATATGGCTTTATCTTGTATATACAACTATACTAACTACCCACGAAAATAAGTCCTGTTTTTTCCCACTTGCTAACTTGTCACTCTACTCCAGATACTCTTGACCTAGTCCACCGGATCTTAAACTTTCCTACTTAAAGTCTCTACTTAAAAGATATTTCCTCCAAAAGGACAGTCCTCCCACAAGTATCAATCTATATGTATGAAAATCATTATAAACCATTTTCCTTCCCCAAAAAATCATGTGATTAATAACTCAAACTGAATATCCCCATTCAGATACATTTCTTTTGTTGCTTCCCACCTGGCCCCTCTTTCTGCACAAGTTCTTTTTGCATTTGTGTATAGTCTATGAATACTGTAAGTTTTCTGCAGCAAAGACTGCATATTGGTACGTTTCTGTGAATTAAGTAGAGTTCACTAGTGCAGTACATTTAATAGACTTTCACTGCTGGAGGCACAAGTTCAAATATTGAGTAAGCAAAATGTAAAAACTTGTTTATACTGTGCTAGATGGTAGGGACCATTTTTGATACTGACAAAAGCCATGAAACAATTTAGCATTCTTGTCAGCCTCTACCAATAAAGGAGGACTGAAATGAACGGGGCTGCTGTTTAGAACAAAGATTAAAAAGTGGCTGTGTGGGAGAAACTGCATAGCACTAGAAAGCACTAGCTAGTGCAATCAATCTTCAATTGAATGAGCACATAAGAAATGTGAACAACAGCAGATATCTTGCCTCTTGCAACCGTCTCAACAAAAATGGGAGTTTGCCACTTACTATTTTCACCAATGATACAATATGCATGTGTTTGCTTCTGTATGTAATTATATATTTCAAATCTTATTACCAGCACACTGCCATTTATTTTCAATCTTAAATGAGTTTCATTTACTTGCTATGGATAAGTCAAGTTCTTGGACTGAATAGCTTAGATTAACATTTTGCTACCAGCTGTATAATGACCCTTAAGTAATAGAAAAATAGACCAAAAGCAGAGAAAATCAATAAATCACAAAAGCACACTTTCAATACATTACATATAATTGGAAATAGGGCTGATTTTTGTTTGTTCTGTATAAAATTGGTTGCATCTCTGTTAAAATCACAATAGCTTTTAACATAGCATATTCTATAAAAAAATACAGCAACTAAATGATTTATTAGACATCTGCTTTTGTCAGTTGTATCAAAGTAGGCTGTATGTATGTCTGTGTGATCTTTTTATAGTGTATTTCCTTCCATTACAGTCATTAATATATTAGAACAATTCTTCAGTCACATCAAAACTTATTGACATAAAAAGGACCACAATGAAATGAAATAAATATTTAACATAAAACTCTTTGAGGTCTCTCAACTTCTCCACATTTATCTGATACTAGGTACTAGCTGCAAAAATGTAAAGTTTAATTGCTTAAACACTGAATTTAAAATCAGTTCAAATTTACATAGATGCTCTTTTTGTATAAATGAACTACAAATTAAATAAGTAAAATTTAAGATCAAAAGATTTTTTTCCATATTTTAAATACAATGTTTTATTAAAACAATTGTAATTTATAACCCTATACCTATTGTAAGGTTCTTTGGCTTGTGTCATACAAGAGATCACTAGATGATGAGCATAACAATCCTTTCTGTCCCCAATGCCTGTGAATCTCTGAAATCAGAGGCTATGTCTACACTCGCGGCTTCTTGAGCAAGAACGGCCGTTCTTGCGCAAGAATCTGCAGAGCGTCCACACTGCCCACCTGCTCTTGTGCAAGGAAATTTACAGTATGGCATGGTAAGAGAGGGATTATTGCGCAAGAGCTACACTCTTTTTTAACAGGTGCAAGCCCTCTTGCACAGGAGCTCTTGCCCAAAAGGGCAGTGTGGACACTCGGCAGGGGTTTCTTGCGCAAGAAAGTCCTATGGCTAAAATGGCCATCAGAGCTTTCTTGCACAAGAGAGCATCCACACTGCCATGGGCGTTCTTGCACAAAAGCACAGCTCGCACATGGCAGTGTGGATGTTTTCTTGCACAAGACTTCTTGCACAAGAACCCTTGCGCAAGATGTTCTTGCGCAAGAAGCTGCCAGTGTAGACATAGCCCAAATGTTGTAGTAATAAGAACCTGAAAGTCAAATTGAGGAACAAATGGAACTCACTTGATTGTCACTGTTCAATTAAAAAATAGAGCAAAAATATTGTCTACAAAACATGAGGGAGGATATCAGAATCTGTTCCTTAAGACCGTGGTAGTAAAAGATAATTGAAACTGAGTGGTGTTCTTAAACTACAACAATTTATTGTGATATTTTTGCAAACTACCATCATTAACATTTTAAATAATTAAAACTATACCATATTACCTTGAGCAGTAATTTAATAAATATATTATATTAGTCCTAGGTACGATATGAAAGTAAGGAATTGAAGCCTGAACAAGCATAACTTTGTTCAACAGCATCAGACCATGATGTGGACAGTGACGGCTGGTAATTAGAGCAGGCCTTGACAGTCACCATAGGGTCAGCATAGTAGACTGGCATTCTGTCGGGGGGGACGGGGAGGATGTCTACTGGTTGCAGCCCACCTGTGCTCATCAGGCTGTCCAGAGACTGGGAAGGTGCATTTGCATGGCCTTATTTCTAGAGTCCTCTAATTCCATGGATATTTGCTTTATATCCACGGATATCTGCATCCACAGATGTCAGTGCTGATATCCGCGGCTCATTTTTGCGGATACAAATTTAGTGTTTGCACAGGGTTTTATTTATTCCTGACAAATAGCAGGTGTATGAAGAGCCCTTGCTAGTAAGGGAACACTATCGTTACGCTCTATAGCCATTATCTGGTCGTAAGTGCAGATGGTCGTAAGTGGAAGTGGCCGTAAGTCGGGGAGCGGCTGTACTCTGAATTGTTTCCCAGAAAAAGCAAACATCAGAACTGTATTCACTCTGTGCTTCCACTCAGGCTCACCACCCTTACATAACATACAAAGGATTGACATGGTATGTGTCTGGCTTTCAGAGAGATCCGCAATGAAAGGAAATCCAACTTGTTGTTGTTGTTGTTGTTAAGTTAAACACACGGTAGAACAGTTTGCTTTTTTGTGAACATTCTTCACTTTTGGAAACACTAGGATTAACTAAAAATCCCTGCTTTGTTCATGGAATATAGGCTCCCTCTGGTGGTCAGAACACTACCTATAAGCTAATAATTAGAACCTGAGTCTCATCCAAAGTCTGTGAAGTTTATAGGTAGGTATGTTTACTGTTTCAGTGATATTCAGTTAAAATGCCATTGATGATTTAACATGATAAAAATTCATAACTTTGCACCAAACAGTATATTTAACATTTTGCTAAAACATGGAATCACAGAATACAAGAACTGGAAGGGACCATGAGAGGTCATCCACTCCAGTCCCCTGCACTCACAGCAGGACCAAGCAGCATATAGATGGTCCCTGGCAGATGTCTGTCTAATCTGCTCTTTAAAATCTCCAATGATGGAGATTCCACTACCTTCCTAGGCAATTTATTATAGTGCTGACAGGAAGTTTTTCCTAATGTCCAATCTAAACCTCCCTTTCTGCAATTTAAGCCCATAGCTTCTTGTCCTATCATCAGAGGTTAAGGAGAATGATTTGTATTCATCCTCCTTGTAACAAACTTTTAAGTATTTGAAAGTTATCATCATGTCCCATCTCAGTCTTCTCTTTTCTAGACTAAACAAACCCAGTTTTTTCAGTCTTCCCTCAGAGGTCATAATTTGTAGACCATCAATCATTACTGATGCTCTTCTCTAGACCTTCTTCAGTTTCTCTACATGTTTCCTGAAATATGGTTCCCAGAACTGGATACAATACTCCAGTTGAGGCCTAATCAGCATAGAGAAGAACAGGAGAATTACTTCTCATGTCTTGCTTACAATGCTCCTGGCAATGTATCCCAGAATTATCTTTGTTTGTTTGGTGGGGGTGGGGTTTTTTTGGGGTTTTTTTTTTTTTTTTTTGCAACAGTGTCACATTGTTGATTCATATTTAGCTTGTGGTCCACTATGACCCCTAGATCCCTTTCTGTAGTACTCCTTCCTAGATAGTCACTTCCACTTCTTCTTCGAGTGGTCCCCATGGGTGCTCCACTCTTGGGTGTCAGGTCCCGTCCCGGCGCTGCGAAACCAGGATGGGACCCGACATCAAGAGTGGAGCACCCACGGGGACACATCTCGAAGAACCATCGTTACTTCACCGGGTGAGTAACTTCTTTTTCCCATTTTGTATGCGTGAAACTGATTGTTCCTTTTAAGTGGAGTATTTGGCATTTTCCCTTATTGAATGTGCCTATTTACCTCTGACCATTTCTCCAGTTTGTCCACATTGTTTTTAATTATAATACTATCATTCCAAAGTACTTGCAACCCTCCCTGGCTCTTGTAGAAGAAAAAAGAACATGAAGTAACATTACAGATTCTGCCAACAATGTAACACATCCTTTTAATCAATTCATTTAGAATTCCTATAATAACCAAAAGACTGATTCTGGTCTCATTTACACCGGTTTTTTTTTAAACACTTGCTGGACTCACTCCTGATTTATGATTGTAAAAGTGAGATGAGACAGACACTGAATCTTCATAAATCAAAGTCTATTTTCCTTGAATACAATGGTTTACAGTAGTGTATCTGTTCTAACCAATCTTGAGCGTTTCACTTCCATTAATACACTACAAGTAACACCTTTTATAAGCACCTGGTCAGTCCGAATGGAGACTGCAAACATTCACCCCATTATACACAGTCCCCAAATGCTGATTAGGGCAAATCAAAAATAAATTATCAATAGCTACTTTGTGTTTAGTTCAGGAGTTCTAAAATTATACAGAAAAAAAACTCAGAAAGAATGAAATTATTTCTTAACTTTCTGTGTGGATCCTCATAAGGATGTTAAGGACTGGTCAACTATCTGATAAGCAAATGCCTCTAATCTTTGGCTCAGCTGTGCGGACTCTGCTCCTTTGAAATGCTGCCGTGGCATTTCAAAGCAGCAGCGCCGCATGTAGCCTGGGGTCAGCTGTTGACTCAGCTGATCCCGGGCTCCACACGGTATTTCCGCAGAACCCGGGATCAGCTGTGGAGTCCCCAGCTGACCCCGGGTTCTGGGGCAATGCAGTGTGGAATTCGTGGTCAGCTGGGGAGTCACCAGCTGATCCCAGGTTCCCCGAAATGCCGCGCAGAGCCTGGGATCAGCTGGGGAGTTCCCAGCTGACCCCAGGCTCCTCATGGCATTTCAAAACAGCAGTGCAGCATGACCCCGGGCTCCATGAGGGTGCTTCTGCTTTAAAATGCACAGGAGCCCCACCTGGGGACTTCTCGCTGGCCCAGGGCTGCACGCAGAGTTCTGCTTTTCTCGTTTGAAATGTAAAAGAGCCCCAGTGGGAGGAATGCAGAAGTGCCTATCGACAAGTTGAGTAGTCAATGGAAATTCCATCGACTACTCAACTAGTAAATTAACCAGTATGTAACATCCTAAGTTCCTGATAGATAATTCTATGGTGCTATATGTGTTCTAATTGTTTGTTGTGGGATAATTAAAAAATCAACCAACCCAAACAGAAAATCCATATTATGTCTGCTTTTGCCTGAATTTTTGCCTCGAGGTCACTTGAATTAGAAGCTTGCTGCCAGACATATGCTCACTGTTATAATGCTGTAGCAAATTCAAATGCTGTTACTATATAACATTCACAGAATTGAATGGGGTCTGGCTGGTGACTACTTTAATAATTTCCTATAATTTAGCACTAATGATAAATTGACAATGCCAAAAACTCAACTTACAATGCAGCAAATTTTTTTAGACTCAAAGTAGTAAAGTCATATTCCCATAATCTTAACTAAGTAACCCTAAAAACAAACAGAGTATTCTGGCAATCCTGTCAAGGAATTCTGTCCTCAATATATATAGTTGGTGCGCACAGAATTAAGTCATAGGGTTATAAAAGAGTGCTTCTCTTGGGGTCCAGGAGGTGGGCAGGCATTAGCCAGCCCACATTCTAAAGGACCCTCCCCCAGACTATAAGGAGGATCCAAAGATCCCTGGACACCAAATGATTCCGGAGCACAAAGAAAAAGAAAACAGGGGTGTGTGAGGGTTGAAGGGCTAAAACGAGGGAGCTGGATGGGTACACGGTCAGAGAACCCCAGACAGCGTCCACTACTCCTCGAAGGTCGAGAGAGAGCCAGTGGCTGCCACTCAGTAGAATTCTGCCCAGATTCATGAACAGATACAGGAGCGGAAATAGATACAAAAGAGTGCTAGAAGGAAAGTGTGTGCGCCTTAGACTAAATAGGTCTCTGTTCCCTGGGTAAACTGGTGGGAGAGGCTGGCCCAGAACCAGCATGAACTTTCCAGAAGCAGTCTGGACAATCAGGCAGCTGGAACACTTGGAGTTAATTAGGAGTCTTCCAAATCAAAGGGAGTCAGGCTAACTCAACCACCTGGGGCTAATCAAGACCCAATTGAGACTGGTTTTAAAAGGGCTCCTCTTCTGTTAGTTAAGGTGGCACACGAGGAGGAAGAAAAGAAGGAGCCAAAGTGCTACGAGTGAGAGGAGTTTGGGTGAGAACTGGAAGCTGCAAGGCAGAAAGAGTGTGTTGGAGAATCAGGTACCAAAGGAAAGGTACTGGGAGGGATTGTTTGGGGAAGTGGCCCAGGGAAGTAGTCTCCAGACAGGGAGTAGAGTAGAACAAATCCCATCTGTTGACACTGCCTTAGGGTCCCTGTGCCAGAACCCGGAGTAGTGGATGGGCCTTGGTTTCCCCCCCAACCCTCACCACACCACTACAAAGTCTGTCCCTGGATAGGGAGACCAAGACTACAGAAGGGTTTCACCCCTATACTATGGACTAACCTGTGATGAGTATGGCTCAGTAGGCTGTCAACCCTGCCTCTAGTAAAAAGAAAGAGGCCATGTTATGGGACAGAGCGACCCTCTGAGGCTGAACACTATCCACCAGAAGTGCAGGACCCACAGGCACAGCCAGAGATTTGCTACATATGTTACATGCTGATAAAATACTTGGCACAAATCAAGACACTAAAATAAAGGAAGATACCACCTGCAATATCTTACACTATTTTTTGTAGTCTACATCTACTATCATATGTTTGGACTATTTAGACATATAACCTGCTGAGTGTTAGTATATTAAATGCACTGTAGGAATTTCACTTAATGGTACATTTGTGCTAATAGATTTCTTAACATTTGATAAATTTATTGTTTCTGGCTGTACCTAAAATGTGCTAGATTAGGTACAAACACCATTGTGTGCCAAGAGAAATCTTAATTACAGAAAGCATAAAATAATAGATAGGGTTTACAGGCATTTTCTACTTGCTTCTAAATAACTGCTGTTATAAGCAGCAACAAACACCTAAAAACAACACTAAAACCATTTGGGCTGTCTGTTACATGTGATACTCAGAGCAACAGTAATCTGAAGTAATATTTTCAGCAACAGACAATGATAATACAGAAAAAAAACAGTATTCATTTCACACATTCACTGTAAGTGTGCAGTCAGGGGAATGCATATAATCTCAACTGATGTTCCCTGCCAGTAATATCAGACAACCAGCAATTTCATGTGTAAGTCCTGTATCAGGACCCTTCAAATGGTGTGGAATAATGGAAAATATCAAAGAAAATGCTACCAGTCAGGCTACAGACAGAGGTATATCAACAACCACATTTGTAGAGGTTACTGTTCTATCACCATGTGCACAATCAATTTGTAAGTTACCAATATTGACCATATTTCAGATAAGTCATGGGGAAAGGAAGGAGCTGTGATTTCAAGATCCATGAGAAATGTAACTACAGATTTAGTACAGGCAAATCACAAAGAAAATATGAATTGAAACTTGTCAATTCTAGAAAGCCTGCCATGAGTCTCACAATAAAATTCTGGCCCCATTGAAACCAAATGGAAATTTGGTCGTTGGCTTCTATAGGCCAGGATTACATACACTGTCTCTAAACCAGAATTCTGAGCTTTGGGTGAAAAGAATTTTTAACATTAAACTAAAAGCACAAAAATTCTGATCACAAAATAATTCAATCTTGGACAAATAAAACATGCTCAAAATCAACTCCAAACTGATTATATTTCTGCATCTCAAAAAATATGCAGTACACAGCAGAGTTACATTATGACAGTGCGCTATGTTGGCACTCGGGCTCTGATTCCAATATAATCTCAAGACACCATCTTTTCAAGCGATTGTTTTATTTGCAACTCACCTTCGCTCAGTGCTTTTGGATTAAAGGTTAACAGACTCAGTAATAAAACAAATAATAAAACAAAACCAAATCAATAACTGGTGGTCCTGATTAGGAACACAGGGAAAGAACAAGAAAATAGGAAATACCAAAAAGAGAAAAACTGGAAGATGAAGTTTCAAAAGTAGGGATCCAAAAAAAATCTCAGATCCAATGGAGATAAGCTTTCTGGGCTAATATGTTTTACTGGAGAGAAAACAAATAGGCAAGTGTATTACCACAATGAGCAGGAAAAAGAAGAGATACCTTACCAGTGACACTAATGGACTCTCATAAAGGCACCATGTTCTTGCGCTTTATTGGAAAGGTAAGGGAAAATTCAACACAGCCACAAAAGAGCTCCACTAGCAGTTCTGTCTACTTGACATGATATGGTATAAGAAAGTAAGAGGACGTATTGGAGGACTTCATAAAATAGAAAGCTTCCAGCTACAAAAAAAAAAAAAAAGGAAGCTATTTATCTTCTTGTAACAGAAGATCTTCAGAGTTTGTGGTCCCTATCTGTATTCTACCATGGATACACATGCACCAGAAACCGGAAAATTCTTGAATGTAGCATCTGTTGGTACATGCCAGTGTCCCTACTTTCTTTGAGTACCACATCAAGAGTGTAAGTTCAGGGCAGACCAAATGCCTCTCCAATTCCTTTTCTATCATGAATCTAGTCAAGATCCAAAGTGGTGTGGAAGAAAGACAGTAGTGGAATAAGATAGGGGATCATACATCTCAAAAAACTCCAGTTACAAAGTCAATGTCTTCTCTTTTCTCTTCTAATGCTGTTCCCTGTGTGTATTTCACTGTGGGTGACTGACAAGCAGTATTCAGAGTAGAACGGTACAAGAACGCAGATGGTAGAGCTGCTTGTAGAAGTATCTCAAATGATGCATCAGTGATGGAGCCCTAGACCAAGGCATATCTTCTGAATGTGTGGATGGAGCACCCTGCAAATATTACATGGGGTATCTATTGATGTGATGCTGTTGAGACTGCTTATGCCCTTGTAGAGAAAGCCCATACAACAGGTGGAGGAGGAAGATCTGTCAACTGATGACAAAATAAGATACGGCTAGAGTTTCACTGACAAAATACTATACAGCTTGTTCTCACACTCACTCTGCTATGGCAAACAGTTCTTCCTAGGCAGTGAGTTCCCATTTTACATGTATGCAAAGTATTAGTTTTTCTTAAATGATGTACATTGTATTTGTCTTTATTGACTTTCATCCTATTTATAAGACCATTTCTCCAGTTTGTCCAGGTCATTTTTAATTTTATTCCTATCCTCCAAAGCACTCGCAACACGTCACAATTTGGTATCATCTGAAAACTTATAAGTATACTCTCTATGGCTGCGTCTAGACTAGCAAGATTTTCTGCAAAAGCACTTGCTTTGGCGGAAAAACTTGCCAGCTGTCTACACTGGCTCCTTGAATTTGCGCAAGAACATTGATGATCTAATGTAAGATTGTCAGTGTTCTTGCGCAAATACTATGATGCTCTCGCTCAGGGATAAGCCCTCTTGCGCAAATGCTTCTGCGCAAGAGGGACAGTGTAGACAGGTAAAAACTGTTTTGCACAAAAAAGCCCCAATGGCAAAAATGGCGATCGGGGCTTTCTTGCGCAAAACCGCATCTAGATTGGCACGGACGCTTTTCTGCAAAAAGTGCTTTTGCGCAAAAGCATCCGTGCCAATCTATACGTTCTTTTCCGCAAATGCTTTTAACGGAAAAACTTTGCTGTTAAAAGCATTTGTGGAAAATCATGCCAGTCTAGATGCAGCCTATGTGATTCTGTAAACCACAGATGAAAGTACTGAACAGAACCACTCCTAGAACTGATCGCTGTGGGACCCTACTTGATATGCCCTTCCAGCTTGATTATGAAACACTGATAACTATTCTTTGGGAATCTGAGAGAGACTTTGATTCCCCAAATCTGAAGCCAGTACGTTTTAAATGTCAGATGCCTGACAGATAAAGGTTTCAAAATACTCTATCACAGTCAGATAAGACAGACCATTTCAATTGTTCTGTCATTTTCTTCAGGTGTCCAGTTCCCCAAATGGTTTCATAATTAATCCTAGGTTAATGTAAATATTACTGCAGCAATCTGGATTTTGAGATATAGGCCCAAGGCACAGGAATAATCTAAGTAGGCTGCAAGTGTAACCACTGAAAAGATGAGGAATGAGCTCCCTAAATTCTCCTATATACATAGCAGTTTTCAAAGCACTTTACAAAATATATCATTATCCCCATTTTACATATGGGGAAACTGAGGCACTGAGCAGTGACTTACCCAAGAAGTCCCAGCTTATTTCCTTTCCCCTCATACAAGATGTAGAAGTTTTAATGATACATTGATCCAACCATGTGTTTGTTCACTGTGAATAACTGTCTTACTGAAGATGAAGGGTCCAAGTCTGATCTTATTTTATTACAGTCTCAGAATCTGAACAACTAGTCTAAAATCATTTAGAAAATGACTTACGTAGTCTCACTTTCTTATACTTTTACAGATGGTGGAATTTCAATATCCCAGCTACTTTAGCCAGATATTATTTTGAGGCTCTGAATCATTTACTCTGAAGTTTTCAACCTGAGACTTATTTAGATCTGTAGCATATCTAGTTTTTTTTTAATGGAGAAATTATACCTTCCAACATTCCATTAAATCTCCCTAACCGAATAAGACAACTACCGTATATTCCAGCGTACAAGACGACCTCTGATGTTAAAAAACATCCCCCAAAAATCGGGGGTCGTCTTGTACGCCGGGTATACATCCCAGGCGCGCCTGGGATGCCCCGCCGCCGGAGCCCCTCCGCGGCTTTGAAAGCCTCGGGGGAAGCCGGCGGCGGGGCATCCCAGGCGCACCTGGGCTGCCCCCCCGCCGGAGCCCCTCCGCAGCTTTGAAAGCCTCGGGGGAAGCTGGCTGCGGGGCATCCCAGGCGCGCCTGGGCTGCCCCCCTGCCGGAGCCCCTCCACAGCTTTGAAAGCCTCGGGAGAAGCCGGTGGCAGGGCATCCCAGGCGTGCCTGGGCTACTCCCCCGCCGGCTTCCCCCAAGGCTTTCAAAGGCGCGCCTGGGATGCCCCGCCGCTGGCTTCCCCCGAGGCTTTCAAAGCTGCTGCGGCTTTGCTCCCGGTGCCTCTGGTCTGCTGGGGACCATCTCCAGCAGACCAGGGACACCGGGAGCAAAGGAGGCGGAGGGGTGCTGGGGTATAAGATGAAACCCTATCTTTTAATTAAAAAAATAGGGGGTCGTCTTATACGCCCAGTCGCCCTATACGCCGGAAAATACGGTAGATATTTACTCTTGCTCAAATGTACGATGTCCATCCAGTCTTGAAGAAAGCAAACAATATTATTATTAAGGCTGTCAATTGATGTGTGTTAACGCCTGCGATTAATGTGGGGCAAGATTAACATGTTAATTTTTTTAACGCCTTAATCACAGGCTTTAATCACAAGCTCTGGCGCTTCAAAGAGGCAGTGCAAGGTGGAGCCCAGGATTAGCTAGGCAGTCCAGCTGATCCTAGGCTCCTAATGCGCTGCCTCTTTGAAGCACCGGGGCAGCACTTAAAAGGGGCAGCGCTGCACAGAGCCTGGAGTCAGCTGCGGACTCCAGCTGACCCCAGACTTCTGCGGTGTTACCTCTTGGAAACGCTGGGGCGACGTTTCCAAGGGGCAGCAAGGCACGGAGCCAGAGTCAACTGGGGACTCCAGCTGATCCTGGGATTCCTCAGCACTGCCCCTTTGAAACGCTGCCGCAGCGTTTCAAAGTGACAGCGCATGCGATTAATCGCAATTAATTTTTTAAATCACTTAACAGCCTTAATTATTATATTTTAAGTTAATACAAATCACACAAGTCAGTCAAAAAGAAAAAAACCCAAACACCGAATTGTTAGATCACAAACAGCCACTATTCACTCTCTTACACAGGAGATAGGAAAAATGGGCAATCAGTTTATGAATGATCACACTATGGCTTTTTAAAACTGTCTCTGTATACTATACAATCATTTTGTAAAAGTCCAATGAGATTTTTGGGAGATGATAGTGAGGCAGTAGACTTACCACAGGATTAAATGGCCATAACATATTTAATTAAAATAAGAATGCTAGTATCCACTGAAATCATTTTGGATTTGAAAGTACTATTCCATTTCCTGCAGGCTGCATTTTAGAAATACCTCTAATTCAGCAGCTGCATAAGACAAAAAAACTTTGCCCAACAGCTTTGTAATTTATTGTAGAATGCTGAAGGGGCTGAATTACGCCCTTGCCTTTGCTTGCCTGTCATTCGGATTTTTGTAAGGTGCAGGCTAACTCTAAAAACAAAAGGTCTTTGGGGAAACTGAACTGATACATGAGATACTGGAGAAAGCATGGGAAAACAATACAACTTTATTAATATATGCTGTTAGGATATACCAGAGATAATATGTCATCTGTGGTCTCTGCTACTGTGAAAAATGCCCTATATAGGGTTTTACCATATTAAAGAATGGTGTGACCTCACATTCCTCAGAACACAAAGACTCATTCATTGGTACCGAAAATCTCTTCAAGGGAACCTTTCCAAGAAATAGTTGAAATTGCTGGCATAGCTTAAAAGGACAATGACAAACTAGAGACATTTCTTGTGCTCTGAGGTATTTTTATTAAATACTTATAAACAACGTAGTTTAACTCTAGATTTTAGAGACATGCGATTATATGTCTTCTCTCTTTTGTACTGACCCAGGCTCTATCTTCTGCTTTTCTGGGGAGCAGAACTGGAATCTTAGTTGATATTTACACTTATTTTAAATACATACTCCTATTTACTGAGCTTCAAGAACTGCATATAGTACAGGTTTGATATAACATACCAAAGCCAGTAGCTCTATGAACAAGTAGATAGTGGGTACAGAGTTGAGTTCTACACTGAAAGCATGGATTCAACTTTTCTATGATTTATTAAGAATACATATCCTCCCCATATTTACAGAGTACAGAGGGAGTTTTTTGAGATTTTACAAGTAAATAGTTTCATTTGTTTGAAACAAAATTATTTTGAGAATGTATTCTTTTAAGAAATTTAGCACATGGTATGAAACTTCCCCGTCCCCCAAATGATCTCAATAATAAATACTTCAATTTTTTCAAATAGCTAAAATTAATTACATCTCATGCACAAATTACATTTGAAAAAATTAGGTTATAATGAAGCTAAGTGATTAACATTTGCTATAGCTAATTGCTATGATTATATATATGGGTCTAGATAGACCGCTTACACTCTCAAAGGAGGCCATTTTAACACTGGAGAAAACTCAGCTCTTCCTCTGCAGCTTATTTGCATGCATTAATTCTGTTAATTGAAGTGAGCCAGTGATGTGACAGAAACTGGACTCATGTGACAAAAGTTCTCCGTAGCAGATCTCTTGGCCCCATCTACTGCTGCAGATTGCTTGGTCACAGGTGATTCTGGGCATGTGGTGCTCAGAAAGCTGCCTTTGCTACAATATGCTCTGAGGTGGCAATGCAGCAGAAGTCCTTATAGAACTGGTCTCCTCTTCATGTAGTGCCATTCTCTCTAATGAGGTCAGTTTCCCCCAAAACAGTCCTCTCTCCAGTGCCCCCTACTGAGGCCTATAGACACTTCTGCTTCCTCCTTCTTCCCCAAGCCTCCACTCTCTTCTCGTGACCTCTCAAAGGTTTATAGTACATATCAGTAATTTAGGATATAATACATTACTGTAATTCTCCTCAAAAACACACTGCAAACCCAGAAAATACAGCAAGGTTAAACTTTTTAAAAAAATATCAAACATGTTAAGATATGGAAATATAAGAAAGGTGCCCAAAAATCCTTAACTCCGCCATTTTAGGAAATGATAAAAATTCAAAAAATCTAATGTTTAAAGTAACCTGAGATCATAAAAACTAAAATGCCGTAATAGCAACTGTATGGTATCACTGAACTTCAATGTGTTCACCAATGGTGGTGATTTGTAGCCAGAGTAGTTTTATGTATTTTTGCTTTGAATAAACACTTCTGTGCTTATTTTTCTATGATAGATAGATAGATCTTTTAAAATGTGTATAAATATTTCAATTAAATAATTTGGAAAGAGAATGCATAGTTACAGCTTGAGTACAGATTTTTCCATAATCAGACATAATTTAGCAGACCATGTTAATAACTTAGGGTATGTCTACACTGCTACCCTAGTTCGAACTAGGGTGGCTAATGTAGGCATTCGAAGTTGCAAATGAAGCCCGGGATTTAAATATCCCGGGCCTCATTTGCATCTTGCCGGGCGCTGTCATTTTTAAATCCCCGTTAGTGCGGACTCCGTGCCCACTGCTACACGTGGCACGGAGTACGTAGTTCGAATTAGGCTCTCTTAATTCGAACTACCATTACTCCGCGTGGCAGTGTAGACATACCCTTATCCTAAGGTTCATTACAGATAGGCTAAAAAATGGAATAGGCAACAAAATAAGTATATTTATTTTTATTTCTCTCAGGCCTTTGTGTTATAAAATACATTGGGATAAGATTTAGAAAAAGAAAAATTGTAGTTCTCTCTCCCCTCCAATCCTTTGAATTTCATAATGAACACAAAAGTGACATGAAAACCAGAAAATCATTCTGCTGCTAATAACACAATAAAACTGCTGACACCCATACCTGACACGTCTTCCAAATTATTTAAACTTATCTTTTATATTAAAAAATATGTGACCATAAAACTTTGCAGAAGGAACGCAAACACTTATGTTTACCATGGCTATTTTTATTTAAACTCAAATCCTGAGCAAAGCACTTGGTCTGAGAAGCCAGACTAGGCACTGAGCAGATAAATGGAGGGCTAAGGGGAGAATCCTCACTCCACAACCTGAAGCATGGCTCCAAAGATCTTCCATAGAGGCTACCCTCAGCCCAAAGGCTGACGCAGCTAAGTGGGACTGTGACAGGGTGTAGGTGACCGGATCAATGGACTGCATGGGACCAAGCAGCCCTACCAGCCTTGCAGGGAATGCTAGGCTTGGAAGGAAATGTAAAAGGGAGAAGCTCAACTCAGCTGGTGT
Organism: Pelodiscus sinensis; assembly: GCF_049634645.1. NCBI lineage: Eukaryota > Metazoa > Chordata > Testudines > Trionychidae > Pelodiscus > Pelodiscus sinensis. The sequence continues at coordinate 93,380,206 of NC_134713.1, read as the reverse complement.
CAGACCTAGGAAAGCAAGCCCATAAGATGGAGGGCTGAGTTTCCACAGCCAGACCGTGGCAGTGACCAAAAGCTGTGTGAGTTCAGGGAGTGGTCCGGAAGACCAACACAGTGATAAGGACTTTCACACACTGTTCACACTGTGAGGCAGATTCTCAGGTTACACACCTCTCTCCTGGTCTGCCCACATCCCACTAGCTGGGGAAGTTTCACATCCATGAGGAAGAGTCTGCATTGGTGTTCCATTTGTTTTTATTGTTTGTTAGAGTCTGAGGCCAGGTCTCCACTGGATCATAGCTTCATGAATAGTGTAGCTGGAGTCAATGTACTTTAGGTAGAATTTTCACAGCATCCTCGCTACAGGAGATACTCTCTCATGGACTTCTCCTACTCCTTGAGACCCAATGAAGTACCAGAGTCAACAGAGGTGCTATCAGATATCAATTGAGAGGGTCTTTACTAGACCTGCTAAATCAAACTCCAGGAGATCAATCTCCACAACTTTGATCTCCTGGTAAGTGGAGTCAAGCCCTGAGAGTTGGGGTGGAACACAACTTCAACATGAGTCAAAAATGGGATGGTGCTGAAAAAAAAAGCAGTATATAAACAGAGGCACAACATGCAAATCACTGGAGATGATGATAATGCTCTACTCAGCTCCTGTTAGGCCTCAGTTGGACTACTGTGTCCAATTTTGGTCACTTATGTATAGAAAGGAGATAAAGAAATTGGAAAGGATCCAAAAGTAAGTGACAAAAATGACCAAAGAGATGGAGTGCAAGCCATATGAGCAAGGCTGAAGGAATTGGGCATGTTTAGTTTGGAAAAAGGGGGGCCATGATAGCAGTCTTCAAATTTTGAAAGGCTGCCATACAATAATGAAGAAAAGTTGTCCTCTCCTGCCACAGACAGCAGGACAAGAGACAGTGGGTTCAAACTACAATACTGCAGATTTACGTTCATTCTCGGGAAAAACTTCCTAGACGTAAGAACAATAGGACAATGGAATAGACTGCCTAGAAAAGTCATGGAAGTTCCTTCACTGGAGGTTTTCAGAAGGAGGCTGGAAAGCCCATCTGTCCTAGATGGTTTAGACACAAAAAATCCTGCATTTTGGAAGGGAGTTAGACTAGGTGACCTTTGTGATCCCTTCTGATCTTATGGTTCTGTGACTTAGGATGCAAGAGGAAGTACTGCTGCCTTTTCAGCCTTCTCAGGATGCTGCATGAGGTTTCAGGCATGGGCTTGGGAAGCGAGCTGAATCAAAGGATAAACCTCAGAGGTACACTGTCAAAACCCCAACTAATGAAACTGTTGTAAGGAAGTTAGCACTGACTCAATCAATGCTAACTTTCCAGTCTTTCTCCTCTGTGAGGTTGAAAACTTAATTTAGGAGAGTGCTTCTAGGGCAGATAGTAAGCATTGATTTTGGAATATACAATGCAAAGATGGGTCATGAACCACTGCAGAGGCAGAGAGCCTCAATGGAGAACAAAATCCATGAATTTTGAGGTCTGGCTTACAGCTTTCCCAACAGAAGAATGTATAAATTCCACTCGCAATTTACTGCCCATTTAATGGACAACATAATCCTATATTAATAAGATCTTAGAAGAGCATTCTGAGCTCTTTGTAATGATATTAATAAGTCTTACCGGCTATCTCCATAAGCGTGGCTATATGATCACTCGATGCAAAATCCACAAACACAACTTCATTTTTAAAATGATCAATTCCTTGAAATGATAAATCCAAATGTTTTCCTTGTAGGAGTTCTTCTACTGCAGCTTTGCTTTCTAAAAAAGCACCAACTGCTCTGTGAAAACGGGAAGAAAAATCTCTATTTGTTATAGTAATAATTTAATTTATCTTACATCTTCTATCCAGGGATCTCAGAATGTTATTAATTAAGCCTTACAACACCTATATGTTACCTTACACCAATGCTATAGGTATTATTCACTGCATTTTATAGAAAGGGAAACTGAGAGACTTGCCCAGTGTCACAGAGCGCACATTTATTAATGCAATGTATCCACTACTTATTGTTCATACATCTTCCCTGCTAAACACCCTATCAGAAGTAGGCTGTTGAGAAAATACTTATTTTTCAGGAACATATGGTTGCCCTTAGCCATACTCTCCAGAAACACGAGTGCTAGAGATGTAACCTTCTGCCCAATATTATTAACAGAGCTATTTAGTCCAGGATGGGCACCAGGGAGAAGGAATCTCAGTTGTTAAAAAGGGTTCTGTCTCTAGGAATCAAACAGAGGACTTTCTGACCCCGTCTGGAAGAGTAAGCTAAAAACCCAGCATAGCTCATACTGTAGAATAGGTTGATCGAGAGGCAATGTCAGATTTCTTTCCAGGTGATGGTACTGTAAACATCACTGACCATGGCCACATGTTGGGCTAGCCTAGCATCAATGCAGTGCAGATCTTAGGGAAGCATGATAGGACCAATGAGGCATTTGATTGCTACACACAGTCAAAAACATTCTACAAGTAAATGTTGAGGAAACAACAAAGATATTGGAGAGCTGGTGAAAGTATGTGTGTGTCATAACCAGTTTCTGAAACTCAACATATAACTAGTTGTGTAAGGATGCATATTGCGTTGCTTTTCCTCCCACTGATTCCAACGGGACTAGGGATGTCAAGTATCAGTTAACTAATCGAGTAGTCGATGAAATTTCTATCGATTACTTGATTAGTCAGTAAGAGAGGGTACACACCCACCGCAGTTCTGCATTTTAAATGTAGTAAGAGCAAAGTACAGAGCTGCAGCAGGGTTAGTTCCCAGGGGCAGCATGAACCAGGACTGAACAGTCCTGACTCAAGCTGGCCCCAGGACTGCTGCAGCTCTGCCTCCCTTTCTCCCCACCCCCACAGTGTAGAGATGGTGCTGGGGGGAACCGGCTTTTAAGCCATCTCCCTCCTAGCATTGGCTCCTGTTTCCCTACCCTTGCTGCCTCTGATATAGAGGCAGTTGGGGAAAGGGGAAAGCAATTAGTCGATTACTCACTCAATTAGTCACTTACATCCCTAAATGGGGTCAGGATCTGGCATAAGTGTGCACCTACAGAATTTAAAATGGGGTGGGGAAACTTTTTTGGGTCAGGGGCCACTGACACACAGAAAAATCAGTCAGGGGCTGCACATAAGTGAAAAGCAAAGTGAGAAGCCCCTTACTGAGAAGGAGAAAGACTCCCCACATTCCCTTTGCACACCAGACTTAAGGGGGCCCAGGCTAGTAGATTTTGTGTGCTTCATCCCTAGGGGTAGGTAGCAAGGGGGTCTGGAGCTCCAGCATGGGCTCCCCAATGCTGAGCCTCAAGGGCCAGATCCAGGCAAGCCAGGGGACGCATCCGACCCCTGGGCCTGAGGTTTAAAATTTTCAAATGCACGTTTAGTACTCAGCCAATATTAACTCCTATGGCCAGATCCAAGCATTGGGCACATCTTTAAGGAAATCTCATTAATACTGGCTCCTTCTGTCTCTGTTCTAGCCATATAGCTCTGCTTCTTGCCTTAAATTAACTGAGCCTGTGACAATTATCATCAGTCAACAGGAGAGTTTCAATTTGAAAATCAGACCTAAAATCCAGAAAATTATTTCCCTACTATTGGTGAAAGTAATAATTAAAATAGTAACTTAACGATTGAAGGCATTTTTTTTTTTGGTTTGCTTATGTTGTGTACTGTCAGTTTCATTGTTTTCTTTTGTGATTCATTTGTCAGTTTTTCCATTTTTGTGTCTCTTTCAGAAAGCAACAGAGATGATTTTTTTAAATTAGAAAATGTAAAACCACCGAATATTATTTAACTCATTTTTTAAAATACAGGTAGTCCCCAGGTTACGTACAAGATAGGGACTGTAGGTTTGTTGGTTGAATTTGTATGTTAGTCGGAACTGGTACATATTGTAGGGGAAACTCTAGCCAAACATTTCTCCAGAGCTCAGTTTTATTCTCCCACACTTCACTTCCCTCAGTCCTTAATTCTCAAGCTGAGGTGTCTGCTGAGAAAAGCCGCTCCGTGTCTCCCTGGTCTGCTGGGGGGGGGGGGGGGGCTAGCTTCGCGTCTCCCTGGTCTGCTGGGGGGAAGCAGCTAGTGTGGGGTTGCCTCACCCCGTTTGTAAGTAGGGATCCGATGTAAGTCGGATCCATGTAACAAGGGGACTGCCTGTAGTCTGTTTCTTAAATAGATAATGTCTTCCTGCCATGGGGGCGGGGGACTGGACTCGATGACCTCTCGAGGTCCCTTCCACTCCTAGTAGTCTATGATTCTATGATTCTTTTTAATTCCTGTACATCACATCTAATAAGAATTGCTTACTGTGTTATAGGCAGCTGTGCATTTGCATACATTATAAATTTATTCTTTAAAATGAGTATTTTTCAACTATGCATTGCTCATTGAAGTACTACAGAATGATGATGCTAAATGTGAAATTTCAAAGGACAGTTTTGTGATATCTCACAAAAAACTGGGGATTGGTGTCACTTGCCATTTTGCTATTGGGAGTATGGGTATTTTTGTTCTCTCTTTCAACAGCTGTTTTGCTCAAACTTCCCAGAAATATTCAGTGTACTGGCCAAATTCCAACTTCGATACTTAACATTCTGACTCCCTAATTTGTCCTGAAATTTCAACTGAACATGGCATTCTACTTCACCTCCTATCCTAAATTACTGCATAAAGTTACTGTGTTCTGTTAAACAGATGCTGCATTTCACTCCAGTGGTGTTTCATTGCTGCTTGAAAGGATCCTTTGTAATAGTTTGCATAGCACAGCAATAAGTCTACAAAGCACTTTGGGCGCCTTTGGGATAGGAATCATTATTACTTTCCTTACTTTATCTTGTTGATGAGAGGAAATAAGTAGCATGTACATATCAGAATAAATGTATGCTTTAGTTGAGAAGCAAGATCTGTTAGCATTTTAATAATCATTTTCATTAGACAGTTGCATGTACGTGACATAACTACACTTATCTTGAAAAGACCTTCAGATTCATGGTAGTAAAGAGAAAGCAACGAGTACATTTTTAGAGTCATGACAGAAATAAAACATAAAACCTCAGTGATAGAAGTTGTACTGTGTGTGGCATTCCTAACTTACTGCAGTGACATATTCTCTTAACTATTGTCAATAAAATATTAGTTTATTTCACCAATAGGATGTAGACTTTATAGTCACTAGGTGGCAGCAATTACCTGCAAAATAAATATATTATTAGGCTATATCTATAGTGCACACCACTGATAGCACTGTGCAGGGAACACGTAGCTACACTCCGCAATAAAAAGCAGGCTGTGTCCAGAACCGGTGTGAAGCTATATACATCAGTGAAAGGCCCTGACAGTGAGGAGACAGCAAGAAAAAGTTCTAGCAGCTCCCCCACATCAGAGCTTTTTATCCACACAGCTGGAGTTTTTTACTGTTGTAGAGAGAGCCTCTGGAAATACCCTGTAGCAGAGAGAGGCTCCAGCAGGGGTGATCCTTTCCCCACTGCCTCTCCCCTGCCAAAACATTCCTCTGTTGCTGGAGTGTTTCCCTGTGGTAAGGAAAAACTCCAGCAATTCCCAACAGTAGGACAGACTCCAGTAGTGGGACATTATGCTGCTAAAAAGTACTAGTGTGGTAGGAGGCGGCACTGCTTAGATATGTAAAAAAGGTATGTAAGGTATATACCTTGAGGGTTCAGGCATGTCTTTACTCACCTATAACATCTCTCACTGTCTGTGTTGCTATTTATACCCACACATGCAGTGTATGTACTCCATACACCAGGGTAGGGCAAGATGCAGCCTGGGGGCCAGATCCGACTAACACCTAACACTTTGATCTGACTCATAGACTGCATCTGGCTGCTTTCTATATATATCCTGCTTGCTTGTGCCATCGAATTTCCAAGCAGTGGCTCAGGCAGCAGGTCCTATTTCAATGGCTCATGGCTCGCAATTGAGGTGCTACCCCAACAGGGGCCAGAGCCGTAAGCCCTTTAAATAGCTGCAGCAACCCTTGGCAGCTGCCAGGCAACACAACAGCAGCGGAGCCGTGAGCCTTTTGCTCTGTTTTTAATTCAAAGCCTCTGGCCACAGACAACTCTAGGGAAGAGACAAGTTTTCCACCGTGCGCCCTTCCTCCTCAAGCCCCACCCTTCTGGGGGTAGAACCAATCCGTGACCACGTACCAATTACATACCAATATTCATTAAGTGGCTCCCCATCAAAAATTATTGCCCACCCCGACCTAGAAGAAAAACCAAAAGCAGTTGTGAGCCAGCAGAGAAAACTACTACCTCTGCTGTCTCAAAACACAAAGGGAAATGAAAAACCAGGACTGAAGAGGAGTGGCAGAACTGGTCGTGTATGGATACCTCTACCTGAATAAAGAATTGTAACATAGTGAGAGAACTGAAACACTTTCATGTCTCTCAGGGTTCACTGCAAACTTTAGCTTGAACTCAGAATTAAACTGCTACGAATGCGCCAGATTATGTTATTGTGAACAAGTAGAGATATATGATCAGTCTCAGGAAATTTAGCATTAATGTTACCCTTTATACATGGACATAAAAATGGGTCTTCCTCCCTTAACCCCCATAAAACAAAAGAAACAGATCTTTAATGTACATAATTTAACAGCAACATACTTACATGCCAACTTCTTCTTCACTTGATAAATGCATTATTAACAGGGTGACATGTAAAGAACCATGATGAACCATTGCTTGGGAAAGCCTGTGATCCTTTTGTACTAATGTGTCTTGGACAGCCTGAATACCTGTTGTAATCTAAAAACCAGAAACACAAAAACAAAACTAGTCATTTTAGTTTCGTTAACCCAAAATACAAGCAAGCAAGAAAACAAACTCACTAAAATCAGATACAGGTATTGACATAAGAACTGTTGAACAGACACAAGTTTCAACATCTTCTTGATAGAGTTTTGTTACTCTGCCGGAATAAACTCAAAATGGGTAGGAATTAATGGAGTTATTAGAGTATGGCTGGACATCCCAGAATCATGGCTCAATATTAACTTGTCCTCAGCTGAAGCCTGATAATTCCCCAAATAGTTTACGACGGTGACTCTCAACCTTTCTAAACTATTGTACCATCATGTATCATCTCCCTTAAAAACTACTTGCTTATAAAATCAGATGTAAAAATACAGCATATTATTATTGAAAAATTACTTACTTTCTCATTTTACCATATAATTATAAAATAAATCAAATGGAATATAAACTTACTTACACTTCAGTGTATAATATATACAGCAGTATAAACAGTCATTGTATGAATTTTTAGTTCGTGCTGACTTTGCTAGTGTTTTTTATATAGCCATTGTAAAACTAAGCATATATTTACATTTTTGTACCCCCTAAAAGACCTCTTCCAAACCACTTGGAGTACATGTGCCCTGACTCAGAACCACTGGTTTAAGTTGCTGCACTCTTCCCCAGTGTTTTGCTGTCAACATCCCAAATTAGAGGCTTCTGCCAAGATTTTGTATGTATCGCATAGATGAGAATTAAGTAAATAATGTATTGGACCATTTGAGTTACAACTCCTGATTTATTTGACGAGAAAACTAGAACTGACCCATTCTTCAAATACATTTTCAGGAGTTTCTTTATACAGAATATTGTTACCTGCTGTTATTAAAATATTGTCAATCTACCTGTTTAAAAAGAAGAGTTAGCTTAATTTTGTCATTCTATCAGTAATTACACAAAGAAATGCTTGCATGCTAAATTTTTCCAACAGTCTTTATTTCACATGAAAGTATAATAATCACGGTTATTAGAAAAAATAGCTACAAAGCAAAATAATAATTTCAGTGCAAGTCAAATCAAATATAGCTGATGTAAAAGTATTTGGTAAAATGAGTATTTGGTAAAATGAGTAATTTCCTGAACGAAACTATCATCTATCAAACACTACAGCCAAGCCAGCCTTAGTGCAAATCACCTAAAAGAACCAATTTAGAAGACCTCAAAATCATTTTGAAATCTATAAATTAAAGTTGTATAAAATGGATGTGTGCTGCGTGCATGTGTATATATATACATACATACAAACGCATGCACACACACCAAATTTTCATAAGAACAGTCTTCTTTTGAATTAAAAAGGGAAAAATCCTTACCATGTAAATCTTTGCCTCTCGCTTTATATTAAAACCCTTATTGATGCTGAAAACCCTCTCACAATAAAAATGAGAGTTGTGAGCATTCAGCAACATTCATGCTCAGAGCCTTACACAAGCTCTGCCACATAAGAGTCTTGTCTTTATGTGCCATGAACCTTCTATGACAGCATATAAATCAGTAATAAATTACAACAGAAGTGGAGTGACAGCAAGGAAAGAGGAGAAAAATAGCATGCCTGGTAAGGTCCAAAACTCCTGAAGTTCTGTGGTCAGCTCCTATTTAACTCCTTTTGTAACTAAACTGATTCTTTGAGTCAGAGACTGTGTTTAAAGGTTCCTAAAATATATGTGTGCAGTCCCTACTCCAGAAGGTCAGTTACCACAACACAGTGTCTCGTGGATGGCAAAAAGCACTAAAGGACCCCCTTTGGGGGAGAAATAGAATCAATCAGTATTTCTTAGGTTCCAGTCCTTCAAGCACTTATAAATCCATGCATGTAACTTTACTCACATGCGCAGTCCAAATCAATGGGAATATTCAGGATCATGTGCAGAATTGGGGTCACTGGATTGTAGCCAGAGTTTGTCTGAGGTATACTGTGCCCCACTTTATTTTTAACTGAAACCAATCAGCATTAAAAAGTGCTCTCTCTCTTGCTTACTTACTCACACCTCATTTGACAAGATACTATTCTACTCAAAGCACATCAGACTTTAATATTCCATCTAACCTAGAGTACATTGTAAATTATTTTAAAAGCAAATTTCAGGGTAAAATAATTGTTATAATAGCTGTGGTCCGCCGATTATATTGACATATTGATTCTGATCCTGCACTTGGCTCTACTGATTTTAGTGAGACTGTGCATGGGCGCAGAGGTTTATGCAATCAGTTGTAGAATGAGAAATATAATCAAGCATTGCTACTAGAACTGAAATATTAGAGAGATAATAGTAGGTATATGTAAAACCACATGATATACCTATAAATTGTCTTTTTAGACAATAAGGACGTAACAAGTTTACAAGTTTTGGATTGAATTGTTTTGTTCACCATGAATTATACAGCAAATTAGATAAAGTCCATGTTTTAAAGAAAAACAGTCTAAATGAAACTAGTCGACTTCATAAAATGAGTGAAGGTGGTTTCATGTACTATACACCTACCCTCAGTCCTCTTACAATTTTGTGGATTTACAATCACACTTTTCACAGCAGACTTAGGACCCCATTGCCACCCTTACTTCTGTATTGCTGCTGCCACCTAGGGCTGATCTCTCTAATTGAGGGATTTGGGGTGGGGCAGCAAGGAGAGGAGAGCCTGAGCTAGGTCTACCTCCCAATGAATCAGGGTTGCCAACTCTCCCAGACCAGATGCCATTGCCACAAATGGCACCCAGTCAGGAGAATTGATTACTCTATGATGAGTGAATGGGAGGAGAGGTGAAGGACTAGATAGGGAGAGAGCTCAAGTCCAGGTGGCAGGGTCCAGGTGTCTCCTTCACCTCTGCCTCAGGGGTATGCATGGCACATCTATATAAGCCCTAGTCACAGATGTTAGGGGCAAACAGCCAGAGTGCTTAAAAAAATACAGCTCACACCTCCCTTGACGCATTTCTGTGCCTTCAATGGGAGGCCCATCTCATAGTTTGAGAACTGCTGCTTTATAGGCTAAATATTGCTTGCCTTACTCATTCATTTTGAAGGAATATTTCCCTTAGAAAAAGAGAAAAAGAGAAAAAGAATGTCACCTTTGGGTTTGTAATTGGAATAGAAATGAAATAGTTTGGACGATCTTGCTTTTTCTTCTTTGTTTGACTGTCTTCTTCAGTCTTCCTTCCAGTAGTTTTCTTTGTCTTCTTTTTTAAATATATTTCAAATGTACTAGTGACTGGGGGAGAAGGAAGACAAAACAGTTTAAGATTAAGAAAAAATATACACAATATGAAATACAACACCCCTTGAGCCATTTAAAGGTACTATATATCATTGAAAGGCCCTGATTTTTACTATGTTTTCAAATATAAAATACATATACAGAATTAGGAGTTGTAAGTAGAAGAGTCTTCTTTTAGACAATGGGACAGAAATTTTCTAAATGTTTAAGTATTTGCAGAATTGAGCTTAATAAGAATGTAACTATATGGCCAACTCTGCAAATTAGTCCACATGGTTTTGTTTAAGTGGTGAGATCTGCCTGCATGGGCCAACTAGCAGAGAAGGGTCTAAATGTTTGATCTACATACGTTTACACAAATTTGTAGTATACTTACTGCCAAATTCATCTCTACTATCTGCATTGGCAAATGGCATTTCTGCCATCAAACAATCCATGGAGTCTGGAGGAGTTTTTAACCCTTTTCTTCTTTTTGTTCTTTTCTTTTGAACAATTTTTTGTCCCTGCACATTTTCCAACCAATCTGGAATACATTTAAAATAACACAGTTAGTCTTAAAATTCAAACTTGAGGCAATACATGTAGTATAAATGTTCCTCTCTACTCTATCAGTCAAATTACTCTCTCCCATTTCATGCATTTTTTTCCTGCTTCAACTAAATGTGCTTAATCACATTTGGACCTCAATCCTGATCTTACGTTACAAAGAAGTAAAGGTGTGTATAAGTGCATTTATAGCCATGTACGCTGGCTCCATTTAATCTTGTTCAGTCCTAAGGAAAGGTCTGGCAACATCCATGGTGAGTCCTGGACCAGAAAGGTTCAACCTGTAGTAACAACTTAAAGTTTGTTCTTTTCACACTCACAGAAAGCAGTTGTGTTTTGTATTTCAGAATATTTGTGTGTTCCAGCATGGGGTAGCTTCCGGAACCAATGTGAGCCGGGAGTGAGCTGAGTTGCCTGCCCACCGGTTGGTTCCTAATATACTTTAAAAGCAGAGCTGCGCAGGAGTAGGTCCTGGACCTAGTGCGAGCTGGGTCTGAGCCAGGCTATGTGCCTGCCCTGCTCCTAAAACACTTTAAATGCAGAGCCACAGAGGGGGTAGCTACCGGACCGGGTACAAGCCTAGACCGAGTGCTATCCCTTATCTTTTAATCAAGTAGTTGACAAAATGTTTGTCAACTGCATGATTAATGAATTACATGCTTCTTAATATCCCTAATACCCGCTGAATTGGTTGGATTCTTACTTGTGACCTAAAGGGACAAAAAGACTCTGAACATAGATAATGATGTCATGAGACATCTAATCCTCTTGATAAGGGTTAATGTTACATCTTCAACAAGTGTTAAGTTTCTCTTCTAGAAAGATAAGATTTTTTAAAATAAAATTCTTACTTTTTTGGACCTTACATTGTCATGGTGTTAGCAAACTCTTATTTGATCAAGAATTTTAAAATTGTTGTTCTTAAAGTGCCAACTTCTGCAGTCACGTGATTGTATGAGGATCCTGGCTTTAATTTTTAAACAAGCAATTTTCTAGCCTTCATTGTTAAAGAGATGGCTGAGAAACACCTGGATCAAATTTCCAGGGTTATCCTAAAGACTTATACCAAAAGGCGAATACAAAGAACTTTCAATATGTATTACTTTTTAAAAAAAAGTTATTATTTTAGCCTTTCTCAAGATTTGAGGGGTCAGACTAATTTTTAATACAACTAGCCAGCAATTTCCCCTCCCTGCACACACAGCAAGCATTTCCCACACAATGCTCTATTTTCTTCAAAAAATGCCATAGGTGTCCCTATCTTGTTCTTAAAGTGAAAGCAGCCATTAAACAAAGTGACTAAAAATACAATAAAACAAATATCCAACTCCACCTTAGTGTGACCTATTAATTTGTTCTAAGGTCTGTGCACTAAACTTTCCTATATAGGCCATAAATCAGAACTGAACCCATAGCCCTAAGGCAGGCAACATGGACTTCAACCATTATAACTATAGGAATACTTGAAACGTGCAGTTATCCTCTGTGAGGAGCAGCGGAGAGAAAATGTAATGCGGTGTCTGTACGCACTGGCCCTTTAAGGGTTAAAACCCAGCCCTTGAGGTGTATAAATAAGGGCTCCTGGCGGGGCAGAGACTGACTCATTCTTGCTCCAGCTGTGCAGTAGAAGGGACCTAGCTGCCAGAGCAGCTAGAGGCTTCCTGACGTACAGCAAAGCTGGGGAAGCTCTGGCCAGGCAAGATCCCAGGCTCTGGGGCCTGAAGCAAGGCCTGAAGGCGCTAGGGCTCCAGATAGCCAAGACAGGCAAAGGCCGTAGGTCCATGCCCCCTTGCCAATGATGAATGGCCATTTCAGACTGAAGTTTGTCCCTGTGGCAGGGGATAGATGAAAGTTGGTAGTGGGTCACTGAGACAAGGTAGGCATAGGGGATTGTGGAGAGGACCCGAGTGTGGAGACACTGCAGTACCCAGAGGGGAGGATGCCATAGTCCGGGAGGGACGTGGGTCCTAACACAAGTTGGTGGAGCCATTAACAGGTAACAGCAGGCGAGACACTGGCCAGAAGGAGGCACTCCAGCACGAGGCACTGTGGCAATTAGTCCTGCCATATTAGAGAACAATTTTAAAATCATTAGATTACATAACTGTGAATTAGAAGCTGAAGGTTGAGCACGAGGATTCTATCCCTGGCTCTATGAGTAGGGGTTAGGATATTGATTAAAGACAGCATAAAAACGCCTCGTTTGAGTAACCTGCATGACTAAACCTGGCATCACTGATTCTAAAAGCCTGAGATTGGGTTAAAGAACAATGTATATAAGCAGGGAGGGAGCAGCGGACAAATCAACCTCTCTAGTCTAGTTGCTAAAGAAGGATAAAGATCCACACTGCTTGGCATGGGTACTGGGCATACATAATAAACAAACATAATTTGGCCCACTACACCTGAAAGGCAGCATAGGTCGATGAAACTTAGGACTGTTGTATCAACATTGCTCACGGTGCCTTCTCTACAATCTTTTGTCTATAAAATGGGTAAATAATTGCCTCACTTTAGAGATCAGACACCTGGGTTAATAAAACTTGGGAAGTGCACAGAACTATTAAGAACAGTCAGTAGAAGTCCTAGAATTAGAATCCCTAGGCTATGTCTACACTGCCCCCATTTTGCGCAAAAAATATGCAAATGAGGCAAAGCATGGAATATTGCCATGCCTCATTTGCATCATTAATTAGGCTCTGTTTTGGCACAAGAGGCTTTTGCACAAAAAAATGCAGAAGAAAAGCTCTTGCGCAAGAGGGGGGGTTTGTGCAAAAAGGAGCCATCTACACAGCTTCTTTTTGCGCAAAAGCCTCTTGCACAAAAGCGGCTGCTAATTAATTATGAAAATGAAACAGGGCGATATTCCACACCACGCTTCATTTGCATAAGCTTTTCCAGAAGAAGGCTACAGTGAAGCCATAGCCCTAGTGTCTTAGCTTGCACCTTTCCCTACTAAACACTCTGTGTGGAAAGAGTCTTTTTCTGAAATGTGAGTCATTTTATTACTTGTGCAGAAGCACATAACAGACTTTGAAAATGCATGAAATACATAAGCTAACAGACCATTCAAATATAATTAATGAGCAACAGGAAAATTTAAAATTTCCTATTACTTGTCAATCACTAAAGTGTTTGAAATTAAGAATTTTGAAAGCTGTACATAGGGAGCCAGCATAAATCACAATTCACTTGTCTCCACTTAAAAGTATTGCTTTTCATTTAAGAATTATAAGTTCAGTTTCCAAACATCTTTTGTGAAGTACAGGTGGTCAGACATCAAGCCAACAGGATAATGAAAAGGTCAGCCTAATCAGGGATTTGTAATAATTTTTTTTTCCAGACTTACTAATTATGCAACATAAATTTATCCACAGGTCATGTGTACCTATGTTTGCTTCAGACTTTCATTTTATTCTAGCATTATGCATATCTAAGTATATCTTCTAAAACATGTAAAACTGAAACCGCCTTTCCCATCTTTCAATAACTGTGCACAAAAGCAAGCATCCTACAGAATTCTCCTGGGAAAACCCCATATTACAATGATGTTAGTGTACTGGAAAATAAATGTATGTCAGAATTGCAGTTTAGCAAAGGACACCTCATTACCACAGACAAGCACATTTTCAAAATTCCACTGGTAACTAATGCAGATATTCCAAATCTAACCCTAGAGGGAAATTTGGCAATGAACATCCAGATTATGTTCTTGTGGCATGCAAAACAAGCACTGATTTAACAAATATAATGTAACAAATCTGATCTGGGTTATTAGGATACTATACACTGTTTCTTAGATATCTCATCCCTAATGCTAGGGAAGATAAGACACTTGATTAAGTATTAATTGGTTTCAGCATAGGGGAGGAGGGGAAAATCACAAGGTAAATTGTGATCTGAGTACTTATACTGTCAAGTTATTGAACTGGATGTTAAATGACTAATGAAAAAAGTCCTGAAGAAGAGTTGTGTGTAAGTTCAAAAGCTTGTCTCTCTCACCAACGTACACTGGTCCAATAAAAGATTCTCTCACTCACCTTATTTCTCTTTAAAAAACAAAAAGACCTTCGGGAGCTTGCCTGCTGGCCTAATGAACATGAAGAAGAGAAAGAAAACTTTTTCTCTGAGCCTTGTTTGAACAATATTTTATTTAATATTTAACATAGCCTGTGATAGGATTCAGAAGCTAATCAAGTTGGGGCTCTCTTGCAGGAGGTGTACAAACCTATAGAAAATGATAAACCCTGCCTCAAGAAGATTACAATCTAAAGGGCAAGACATAACCAGTAAAGGAAACAAACAAGCAGATGAAGCTGTCTGAGAGGGACTTGGGTTAACAAAAATAACAGGATATAAATAATACTTAAAACAGTTGTGACCAATAACTGTATTTAATTTGAAATATATTTAAACTAAAGGATTTCCTTTAAGAACTCTCTGGGAGCCTGATGTATATTTATTAGTTCTACAAACTGGGTGGGCATTTGCAGTAGGAATGAGAGATCCTCCAGAAAAGGGCTTTTTTCCAGAGGATCGGGGCCAGTGTAGACGCTCTTTTCCGGCTTTTCTAAAAGCCGGAAAAAAGCGGCGGACATTTTTATTTAAATGCTGCGGGGGATATTTAAATCCCCCGTGGATTTCCCTATTACGACCTGTAAAATTAGCATGCCCCTTTCGGAAAAGGGGCCAGTGTAGACGTAGCCCTACTGAGGAAATATCAGGTCAAATGGTAGTCAACTGATGGATCATGCTTAGTTAAGGATATGGTGAAACTGATAACTATTACAATACAATTCTCTCATTCTACTACTTAACTGAAGTCTGATTACAATAGACCAGAAGTTAGGGACACAAGTGAAACTACCTTAATGAGCACAAATCACCTTTTTCATAATTTATTTGTGACTCAGCATGTTTCATCCAAACTTTCTAGTATAAAAATGAGAGAATCTTTTAGTGGAACAAAGAAGCACATCTGAATTTAAAATGGGCAAGTTAAGCTTTCTTATTCCTCCAATCACCTAAAATGCACTATGGCTAACAAAAGGAATATGAGGAGGCAGGGACAGCATATATTTGAATATATCTTACTGCATTTCTGTTCCACTCCTTTTCAAAGCAACACCAGCCCTGATAGTCCAGAGGGTTGAGCACCCTTCTGAGAGAAGGGGAGAGAACAAAGTTCAAGTTCCTACTCAACTTCAGGCTAAAGGGGGAATAGAACAGGGGTCTCTCACATCCTGGACGAGTGCTCTAAACACTTGGACAAAGTGGGGATGGGAACTGTAACACTTCCTTCCCTGGGGTTTTGTGCAGGGCCTGATCTAGTTGGTGTTCTAAAAGCAGCTTACCCAACTGAGCATTAAGCTAAGACAGGCAGAGAAACAACTAGCTTGAGGATTCTGCTTGGGCTTAGGCATGAACAGGGTGCTGGACATCAGGTCTGTGGCATTTATATGCATGCTCATTGGCAGATTTTTAGCTGCATTTTGAAATTTTATCAATAAACATTTCAGGACCTAAGGACTTTAGGTGTCCAGTGTGTGGTGGCAGCTAAGCAAGGATTTTGAGGATTTAAATGTTTTTGTAGATCTAGCCCATAGTGTTTAAATTTGCCCCCTTTCTGCAGAAAAGGATGAAGATATATGTTAATGTTTAAACTCTATGTATAGTTTTTACAATTAGATACAATTGTATCTATCTCTGGCAGGCCTGGGCAAAATACAGTCCGCGGGCTGGTTCCAGCCCACCAAGCCACTGGATCTGGCCTGTGGACACTGCAGGGAGCCCCAGGCAGGCTCCCGCATGCCTTCCCCACCTGCACGCCACTCAGGAAAGCAGCTACGGAGCCATTTCTCTTTAAAACTGTGAGCTTGGAGAGGAGGGGGGGAGGCTTCATGTGCTGCCCTCGCCCCACCACAATTCCATTAGCTGGTTTCTGGGAGCTGCCTGTTTGAATAACAGGCATCACAAGAAGCACATGGGCCACCTCTGCCCCTGGGCTCATAGTTATTCACACAAGCACATGTCCCTGAAGCCTGGGTGGGGGTAGGGCAGGCTCACTGCCTTCCTGAGAAATGTGCTGGGCTGCTGGCTGGGAGTCACTCAAGTAAGTCTCCGAGCCAGAGCCTGCCTCTGGCACCCAACCCTCCCTTCCCCAACCTTCTGCCCTCCACTCCTTCCCCCCCTATTCCACATAACTAAGCCCTCTGTCCTCCTCCGGCATCCATATATGCAAAAGCGCTCAGAGGTCAAAAATCTGCTGCCCCTTATTTGTCCACTCAGCCACTTCTCTGAATTAAAGTTACTTTAAATCATCTAATGAATAGCTGTACAGTCCAGTGCCCCAGATCATAACTGCCTCCCTCATCCAAACTCCCTCCCAGACCCCACTCTCCCTCCTGCACCCCAGTCTCTTCACTAAGCTCCCTTCTGCACTTAACCTCCATCTCAGACCCCACACCTCCTCCATTAATATCATGTAAGAGTGCGACCCTTGACCATTTTCCAAAATCTTGGAGTGGCCCCAATAAAAAATTATTGCCCACCTCTGGTCTATGGTTATTGTTTATGCATTATTAACATTACAGTCAAACTGTGAAAGCTATGAATATTTTCCCTTGGCCATAAGCTAGGCAAAGGGGCTGCACTGTTGTCCTGCAAAGAGTTTACAACACTATTTTTGTAGTGTAGATAACAAAAATGTGAAGGTGTAACCACTGGGGCTGGAGCAACTCCCCTGCCTGTAATTGGCAAGGGACTGGCTCCGGCTGCCGTAGACTAGGCTGCTCCCATAGGGACACCAGAGCATCCCTTGCCTGTGCAGTGCCCTGTCCTCTTGCAGGCAAGAGTTGCTCTGGCCTGACTGGAGCAGCCCTTGCCTGTGGCAGGAACAAAGAAGGCATTCCAGCCCCTCCCTGCTCACCCCCTCTTTAATTGGTTAACAGGTTAAACAATGTTTAATCTGTTAGCCAATTAAACAGTATTTTACATCCCTAATAGATAGGATATAGCTGTGTATAACTGGTAAAGATCATCTTCCATCCTCTCAGTTGCCTGCTGGAAAAAATATACCAATGTTTATTGTCCCACATTCATGCTGCCATTATGTGCAAATGTCATCTTTGCTAAAATACTACAGGTGGGGATTTTCTTACACTGATCTGACAGCCTGGTTGCCTGAGTTAGTAAATGTTGATGCATCTAAAAGATCATACAGCGTTAAAAGCTGGCATGTGGACACAACTCTGCCTGTTGTATTCAGTTAGATGAGTCGTGCATTCACTATAACAATAAGGCTATACTTATCTATGTAGCCTTAAGGCTTGTCTACACTTAGTGGGAGATTGATGCTACTTTGATCCTACAGGGTTGATCTAGCTGCTATACTGAAGACCCTCTAAATAGACTACTGGTCACTTTCTTGTGAACGCTTCTATAAGGGAAGTTGAAGGGACACTTTTTCTCCCCATCAACCTCCCACGGTGAACTTGACCTAAGTAGGTCTACTCCAGTTATGGTATTCACACGGATTGACTTAAATAAATTAGATCAACTTTGCTCCATACTGTACGCCTGCTCTTTAATTTCTTTCTATCCTCATAGACAGGAAGGGGAGATGATGTTGCTCTACATGTCGCTCTTTCTCCCTCCTGTTTTACAGGAAGTAAGATGGTGTTGTGTTTACTAGTAGAACTCATGTGGGCTCATTCATTACTCTGCCCTAGCTCTTCCGAATGACACCACCTCCCTTAAATCTCTTGTCAGTTCACCAACCGCAAAGAAAAGGCTAAAACTGTCTTTGGCTACTGTCTATTTACAATGTGAGCTCCCAAGAGCAGAGATTGTCACTACGGCACCGACCACGGGGGCGGTGACTCTATCACGAGGACAGCACGGACAAAAGGACTTGGCTGCGCATTGACGCCGCCCTTCCCTCCGAGCGACGTGGGAAAGGGGCTCTCGTGCGGCGCAAACACACAGGCCGGGTTAAGTGGGGCTGGTTCCCCAGGCGGGCCTGGCCCGGGAAGGGGGAGCCGGGAGCGCGGCTGGGCAGGCAGGCGGCCGCTTAACGCCAGCCTGGGCCTGGGCTCAGCAGAGCTGGCCGCGAAACACGGGCCGGGACTGGGGCGGGGCAGAGCCTGGCTGCGCACGGGACCCACCCCCCGGCCGCCTGCTCACCATGCTCCAGGGACTCGCCAGCTCCGGGGGGAAGGTCCCCGCCGGCTGCCCCCGGCCCCTGCGCCGCCTCCCCGCCCTGCGCCATGGAGCGGCCCGGGCCCAGCACCCCGGCGGCCGCCGCCGCTGCCCGCCGCTCCCCCCAGCCGGGTGGCGGCGCCCTTTGTCGCGGGGCGGGGTCGGCGGCCGCTCCCCACAGCCGGGCGGGATGGAGCCGGAGGCTCGACAGCAGCCTCCGCATGACCGGAGGACGGGGGCGAAATTCGTGCCCAGCTACGGGACGGGACAGGGGCCAAACTGGGCCACCGCGCCCCGTGGGGAGCGAAGGGGCGACACCCGCGGCAGAGAGGCTGGAATGAGGCGCCCGGGGACTACAACTCCCAGCGGGCCGTGCTGTTCACGCCGAGAATGCCGCCCCCGCGCCTTGCACGCCGGGATCGGAGCCCTGGTTTGGCGGCGTGCGTGTGTCCGTGGGAGGGGCCGAGCACCGCGTTGTGCCTCAATAGGAATGGGGAGGGGGCTGGGAGATCGAGCGGAAGGAACCAACCAGCAGGATCAAGCCGGGGGGGAGCTCCATGCGCTTAGCCTCAAGCCCCTCAGCACCAGGCACGTGGGCAGAGTCTGAGCATCGCCCGTGCCAAGGCTGCTGCTGGGGGAGGCTGATGCCCGGGACTGAGGCTCGTGCACAGGCCGCCCCCCCCCCCCAGCATTTTGAGCTAAGTGGCAGGGGCCCTGCCCGGAGGAGGGCGGAGATGTGCTCTGTGGCGGGGAGCCTGCCCTGCAGTCACCCGTCCTGTCCCGCGGGGCTGGTTCAAAGTCCTGCTCCAGCTAATGAGCCCGCCCCCGCTACGGGCGCTTGGCCTGGCCACGTCTGCATTAGTAAAGACACTGTTGGCTTGCGGGCTTCCAAGGAACGGGGCTTTTCCTCTAGTTTCTCTGTGTAGGCTGTGTCAGTAACAAACTCCTGGCCTCATGCAAATAAGAAATTTTCTCGGGGGGGGGGGGGGGGGTTAGCAGTGTTTGTATCTGCAAAAGTAGTGATGAGTCCTGTGGCACATTAAAGATTAACAGATTTAGTTGACTATTAGCTTTCATGGGTCAAAACCACTTATTCAGGTACATGGCATGGAAATTGCTCCCTCTCTCTGATTTCCACTCATGCATCTGACCAAGTGGTTTTGATCTACAAACGCTTATGCTCAAATAAATGTTCTTAAGGTGCCCCAAGACTCCTTGATGTTTATGAACATTTTTGTTTGTACATTGGGCAGTTTGGAGTTTCCGCTAAACAAAATGTATTTGGAGCATAAATGTACTACCTGGAGGATCAAATGGACATTTAATGGGTTTCATAATAGTTGTAGAGGCATGCATTACATATGTAGGAGAAGTAAAACTGAATTTAACAGCTACCCTTGAATTATGTTTGGAGTTCAAACAAACCCAGGCACAAAAATACAAGGAAAGGAGCTGAGCTAAGGTATCTGGAAACAAAAAGTACATTAGGTGGAGTTAATTACAGTTCATATAACACTCCCTCAGAAGAGATGGGACCTGGTTAAGGTGGTAGGCATCCTTCTGAAGAATATGAAACAATTACTAAGATAACCAGCAGGGTTTTATAAATGCTTCTAGCCTTCAGCTCCAAGTTAAGGTATATCTACACTGAAAAATAAATTGTTGAGGCAGCATGTCTCAGAGGCCAGTTCCACTGACAGGGACTTCCTGGGGTTCTGCAAGAAGGCTAAAAATTGTAATGTTGAGGTTCCCACTTGGGCTGATGCTGAGTTTCAGAGCTTGGGCTCCAGCTCCAATAGGAACAGTTACACTGTTATTTTTAGCCTTGTAGTTCTAGCCTTGTAATTCCCAGTCAGTTGACCCAGGCTCTGAAATAAGGATTTAACTAGCAGTTAATTGACTAGTCAAGTAGTCAATAGAATTTCCATCAACTACTTGACTAGTGATAGGCACTTCCACATTCCTCCTTTGAAATGTACAAAAGCCCCTGTTGGGGCTCTTGTACATTTCAAAGGAGGAATACGGAACTCCATGTGCAGTCTGGGGGCCAGCGGGAAGTCCCACTGACTCCAGGTTGCACAGGGTGCCAGCTTTGAAATGCACAAGAGTCCCCCGCCAACTCCGGGCTCCATGCTGTGCTGCCGCTTTGAAATGCCATGTGGAACCGGGGTCATCTGGACTCCCCAACTGATCACAGGCTCCAGCATAGCATTTTCGCAGAACCTGGGGTCAGCTTGGGATTCCACAGCTGATCCCGGGTTCTGTGGAAATGTCATGCTGGAGCCTGGGATCAGCTGGGACTCTGGGCTCCTCATGCGCAGCGCCACACATCTGAGCCAGGGATCAGCTGTGTGGCAGCTGCCTCTTTGTACACTGTCTCCACATTTCAAAGCGGCAGCGCTGCACAGCTGATCCTGGGCTCTGCTGTGTGGAGCTGCCACTTTCAAGTACCCCTCTTTTTCTCCCCCTTTGCTGCCTCTCTCAGATAGAGGCGGTGAGGGGGAATAGATTAGTTGACTAGTCGACTACTCTTTAACATGCCTACTCTGAAATTTGATGTTGAGGGAGGTGTGTGTTATGTTTTATTTTTGTAATATAGATATACTCTTTATGGAACTTTCATTACCATTTTAAGTGTAGGCTGAAGCAAACCTTTTGTTATCATTTTGTTAGAATTTGTTGGGTGACCCCAAGCTGGGAACAGTAACAAGCACTTCAGAGAACAGGATTAGAATTCATGACATTTACAAATTGGTCTGAATTCATTCAGATGAAATTCAGTAAAGACAAGGGCAAACTACTTCAATTTGGAAGGAAAAATTCAAATGCACAACCACAAAATGGGGAATACATTACTGTTAGGTGGCAATATTGCTGAAAATCTGCTAGAAGTTACAGTGGGTCACAAATTGAGTTTTCATGAATATGAAGCAGTTGAAAATAATGTTGATATTATTCTGGGATAAATTAACAGAAGACCGAGGAGGTAATTGTCCCACTCTGCCAAGCACTGTTGAGGCCTCAGTGTGAGTACTCTGTCCAATTTTGTGCACCACAATTTAGGAAGGTTGTGTACAAATGAGAGAGAATCCAGAAGAAAGCAACCAAAGTGACAAAATTTTTAGAAAACCTGACCTATGAGACAAGGTTAAAAAACTCAGGATGATTAGTCTTGAGAAAAGAGGACTGAAAAGAAGCCTGAAAGTCTTCAAATATGTTAAGAGCTGTTACAAAGAGGGCCATGATCCATTGTTCTTGCTGCCCACTGAAGGTGGGATAAATAGATTTAATCTGCAGCAAAGGAGATTTATGTTACCGTATATTCCGGCGTACAAGACGACCTCTGATGTTAAAAAACATCCCCCCAAAATCGGGGGTCGTCTTGTACGCCGGATGCCCCGCCGCCGGAGCCCCTCCGCGGCTTTGAAAGCCTCGGGGGAAGCCGGCGGGGGGGCATCCCAGGCGCGCATGGGCTGCCCCCCCGCCGGAGCCCCTCCGCGGCTTTGAAAGCCTCGGGGGAAGCCGGCGGCGGGGCATCCCAGGCGCGCATGGGCTGCCCCCCCCGCCGGAGCCCCTCCGCGGCTTTGAAAGCCTCGGGGGAAGCCGGCGGCGGGGCATCCCAGGCGCGCATGGGCTGCCCCCCCGCCGGCTTCCCCCGAGGCTTTCAAAGCCGCGGAGGGGCTCCGGCGGGGGGGCAGCCCATGTGCGCCTGGGATGCCCCACCGCCGGCTTCCCCCGAGGCTTTCAAAGCCGCGGAGGGGCTCCGGCGGGGGGGCAGCCCATGCGCGCCTGGGATGCCCCGCCGCCGGCTTCCCCCGAGGCTTTCAAAGCCGCGGAGGGGCTCCGGCGGGGGCGCAGCCCATGCGCGCCTGGGATGCCCCCCCGCCGGCTTCCCCCGAGGCTTTCAAAGCCGTGGAGGGGCTCCGGCGGGGGGGGGGGGGGGGCAGCCCAGGCGCTCCTGGCGGCTTTGCTCCCGGTGCCTCTGGTCTGCTGGGGACCATCTCCAGCAGACCAGGGACACCGGGAGCAAAGGAGGCGGAGGGGCGCTGGGGTATAAGATGAAACCCTATCTTTTAATTAAAAAGATAGGGGGTCGTCTTATACACCCAGTCGCCCTATACGCCGGAAAATACGGTAGGTATTAGGGGAAAAATGTTAAGGCTATGAGTTTGTCATCGAGATGGTGGAAGTCACAGAGTCTGTGACTTACTCAGGTGGTGGAAGTCATGGAGTCAGTGACTTACAGAGATTTCTGTTATTGAATCTGTAGCACCTGAGACCATTGTGAGCATCAGGGCCCTGTGAGTTCCCAGCCGCTGTGAGAGGCAGGAGCCCTTTAGTACCCAGCTCCTCACAGCTCTGAGTTTCTGTGGGCAAAGGAGGCCCTGGGAGCTCAGCTCTTGGCCGCTGGTGGCCACTGAACCATGGGCGGGGGGGCTTCTGTGAAAGGTCATGGACAATAAAGAAACAGTCTGTGACTTTTACTAAAAATGAGTAGTAAAATCTTAGCCTTAACTATGAGGGTACTTAAGCTTTTGAAATAGGTTTCCAAAGGAGGTTATGGAATCCCCATCAGTTGAGGATTTTAAAAAGAGTTTGTACAAACACTTGTCAAGCAGAGTTCCCTCCGATATTTCCCATCCATGCGCAGAATAAATTTTATGTGCATCAAGACATATGCAAATGTGCACCACCAATAGAAACAAAAAACCTAGCTGGAGGCTCTCTGCCACTCAGCTGGGCAGTATTTGAATTTCTCCTAAGTGGCCACAGAAGCACACAGCTTACAGGGAACACTTGTCTGGGATAGTCTGAGTTTACTTAGCTTCCGAGGGGTAGCTGAGCTAGTCTTTAATTGGAAAAACTTAAAAAACAACAAATAGTCTAGGAGCACCTTAAAGACTAACAAAACATGTAGTTGGTATCATGGTAGGCAAAACCTACTTCTTCAGATTAGTCCTACATTTGCAGAGGGACTAGACGAGATGACTTCTCAAGGTTCTTTCCTGTGGCCGCGGGGCCCTGCACGGCCAGACTCGTCCCGCCCCGGGCGGACCCAGGCTGTGCGCCACTGGTGGTAGCTGGGCTGGCCCTGGACAGGCATGTGCGTCCTGCTGCCACCAGCTCCATGCACCCTCCCCCATGCTCCAGGAGGGGGCGGGACCGCGCATGCGCCCTCCCCCAACCCAGGGCGCAATTAAACTGTCTGCCCAGGGCACCGGAATAGCTCGGTCTGGCCCTGTCAGGGGGTGCCAGAGCCCTCCCAAAAGTGGGGTGTCAGGGGTCCTCCACCCCTAGGGCCCAACCCCATCAACCTGACCAAGCTGCAAGCCGAAGTGTTCCCCCCACTGCTGCCTGGAGTGTGGTTGGAGCTTTCTCAGAGTTTTCACCCTCCTGCATGCCTTTCAGAGTCCCTCAACCAGGATAGGTGGAGGGTCCGTGCTGCAGCTGCTTGCAGCTGCCCACCCAACTCTTACTGTGACCAGGCTGTGTCTCAGACATACTCCTAGTCAAGCCAGTGCCAGATCAGGGAGAGATGCTCAGGTAGTTGTGGGGAGTCAACATGGAGTGGTGGACCTTCTACGTGCCCTTTATCTAGGCGGGGAGCCCATGCTAGCCTGGCTGAAGGGTAAGGTCTGAGGGGCGAAGAGGTAGGAAGTGGGGTTCACTTTGAGAAAAGTGGAGGGGCCAGCTTCCCTTTCAAAAAGTGGGAGTGCCCTGCCCCTCTCGATCTGATGCCACTGATTATGATCGTCTAAGCTGATCTACTATGTAACACAGGCTATAGAATTTTCCCAAAATAATTTCCATGGCAGATCTTTTAGAAAAATATCCAATCTTCTTTTTAAAATTGCCAGGAATGGAGACTCCACCACAACCATTGGTAAGTTGTTTCTATGATTGTGTCACTCACTGTTAAAATGTATGCCTTATTTCCTGACTAAATCAGCTTATTTTCAACCTCTAGCAATTTAATTTTGTCATTTTAACATTATTGCATGGAAGTATTTGCTGGGGGGGACAGGGAGGAGAAGAATTCAGTACTTTCATGATCTGTTCATCAAAGAGAGAGAGAGAGCCAACTTACAGTAAGAGTACAGAACAGGGGAAAACTAATAGAAAATTGGTGTACCAATTTAGAGAGACATGACGGAAAATCCAGTGTAGCTAATGAGGCAAATAAGAAGTTAGAAGTCTGTCTAGGTTTGATGAGAAAAATGCCAACTCTAAATAAAGCTAAGATTTCATCATGAGTAATTTTAGTCAAAGTCATGGGCAATAAGCAAAAATGTACAACCCTGTAGCTTGTCCTTGACTTGTACATGTTGTACTTCCCTGGTCCAGCACCCTTGGGACCTGGCCCATCCCAAACCAAAAAACTCACTGACTAGAGAAAGTTAATGCTCCTCTACTGCCACCAACTGTGGGGCTCTGCTTTGGCAGCAGCAGAGGGATTGGCATTGAACAAGCAGGGACTGAAGATGGGGTGCTCAGGGAAAGAGACTGGGTGGCTGCAGAAGCCTGCGGGAGCACACCAGCCCCCGCTGCTGGTACTATTTGAAAGGTAAGGGGTGCGGTGGGCATCAGCCCACCCACTTCTAAAAGCCCCTCCCCAAGCCTTGCAGGAGGGACAACTGGACCTAGGGATCAACTGATTCCAGGGGACAAAGAATGAAAAACAGGCTCAAGGGGTGTGAGTTAAATAGGGATTCCCCATCACTGGAGAATGTGGGCATC
This sequence comes from Pelodiscus sinensis, assembly GCF_049634645.1. Classification (NCBI taxonomy): domain Eukaryota; kingdom Metazoa; phylum Chordata; order Testudines; family Trionychidae; genus Pelodiscus; species Pelodiscus sinensis. The sequence continues at coordinate 93,354,657 of NC_134713.1, read as the reverse complement.
AATCCCACTGCCTCTCACATGCAAAGCGATTGCTCTGCCACTTGAGCTTGGCTGCACTTCTGACTCTTAGCTGTGGGTGTCTGCACCCTGCCTCTTTCCCTGAGCATCCCCGTTCCTCTCCTTTTCTCCTTCCTTGATCTTAAGCATAGTAAATGAGCTACTTGTGGCACTCCAGAAGCTCTGAGAGAGTGGGGGAGGGGTTGCGAAGCAGGGGGCCTGGCTTTTCCCCATGAGTGCTCTAGTCTGAGAGCACACCAGGGATGCTAGACCAGATGGTGCTGGACTATGGAAGTCCAGACCATAGAGGTCAAACCTGTAATATAAATACCCCTGACTAAATCTTGGGAGGATTCCTGGGGGTACAGGTGCTGCTCTGGAAGGTGGGGCTTTGGAGCAGCTGCTGGTCCTGGGATAGACTTCTGGTACACCTACTGGTGCTCTGGGTGGGCCAAGGGCATCCCAGTGTTAGGATTGAAACTCTGGTAAGGGCATCCCAGGACTGCTGCTGCTAGAGGGGAGTGGCCTGGGACTGCCATTGCTCAGAGAAGGGGGGCTACCCAAGACCACCACCTTTTCTGGGGGAGGCTGGCCTAGTTGCAGGAGAGGCTACTGTTGCAGGAGAGCCAGTGTGGCTGGCTCCAGGGCCACCTGAGCTGCTCCAGTGCTGCCTGAGGTACTCCGGCTGCCCAACAGTCTGTCACACCAGTCAGCTGCAGTAGTCGCCTCAGTGACAGACTCACAGCCAGGCTAATGATGGATAGGGAGGAAGGGGTGATGCATATAAATAATTTGAGGAGAGATTGCTGTACCACAAAGCAGCAGATGGGAAGATTTGTAAGCTTACCTTTTTTCCAGCAATGGCAGTTGCAAGTGCCATAACAAATTTTATTGTCAGTTGATAAATGTTTTAACTAATAATTTTTCTTATGTAACATGCTTCCATACCAGGATACATATAAGAAAAATAATGTCAGAGTTAAAGATGTGCTTCAAAAAATGCATTTCTTTGTATTAGAGAAGAATAAGTTTGTTTATTATGTGGACAATGTAAATTCTAGATTTCATATTAAGAACATAAAGGCAAGAAATTACTTTGGTTTTGTATATGATGGATAGTTATATAAATTGTTCTTAGCTAACAATCTTATCTAGTTTTTTAAAATGAAGGGCGTTGTTTTGTGTGGGAAATTGTACTTCTAATCAGGTCTTTTTCAGATGTGTAATCTCTTTAGAGACATTTTAATTTGTTTGACAACCTTTACACACATAATGTACAGTACTGTGTTTGCTTATGGCACCAGATGTGTAATTTGTGCTTCCAAAATACAGGATTTGGACACCACTACAGGATCTCGCAGTGTTCTGCAAACTTGAATACAAAGCAGGAAACTACTTTAAATGATTTAGAGAACTACATTTTTGTCTTTCTTGCTCTTGCCAAAGAAAACTTGTCTGTAAGCAAAAGGATTCACTTTCCTGGGAACACTGACAAATCCAGTCTGAAAAGCCAGAGTGTCATTGAACAGTTAAGTGTGGTAGGAAACTCTGATATGTTTTGGGACATGACACATCCTATACTGAAGGAAAAATGTGTGCCTCATTTTTTTTTATAAAGGGTCTTTTGGGATCAAAGGGTGGGGAATTTGGATCTGATGGCTCCAAATTGTTGTGCAGTTAAATCTACTTTTATTCTCAGAATGTTAAGATAAACAGAAGACTGGGAAGTGTCTTACGTAAGAGAGAGAATCCATATGTGGATTTAACTGTTAAAAAACTATTTTAAACTTGGTGACTAGATGTGGCAGTCGGAGCTATTTTCTTTCCATCTGAGGGGGCCAGATCCTGTATTCTTGGTACAAAAAAACACTTTAAGTGACTTCACTGACAGTCCTAAGCAAGCAAGGAATGCAGCAAAGAGCCCAAAACTCAATTATTCTAGATTGGGATGAGGAAAATATATAGTTACTGACTATTCAAACATTTGTTAGTCTAAACTAATTGACAAAAATCTGGCTTCTTTAGAACCTCAGCCACTCAACTTCACTTTTTCCAGTCTGCTGTGCTTGCTTCTCCTCCGTTCCTACTGTGGCCTGAGTTCTTCTCTCTCCTTGCCCTGCAGAAAACATGGTTATTAAACTAACACAGTATTATTATTTTAGTTGCATTACTATTAATATGTTCCTACCATCACTCTTCTCATTCTACTTGTGTCATGATATGCATTTTCTTCCATCTGTGCATGTTTTGCAAGATGAATAGGAATTGTGTCTTTTGTGTGTTTTGGTACAGCACATAACACAAAGGGATAATAGAATAGAAAGAATAGAAATAGAAAGGATAACAAAACGTAGGTTCCCACTTTCCAGGGTATAAAAAGCACTATACAATCTGGCCTTAGGTTGAGATCAGCATTATTCACCCCACTGGCATTCACATAGTGTTGTTGTTTTTTTTATGCACAGCAGCTGTGCCTTATTGCTCGGTGAGTGTTATCAGCATCTGTTCTTTAGACATTTAATCCTCACTGGTCTGATTCTGATCTTGCAGGAGATTGTTTGTTCTCTACCAGTGCCATCTGCAAGAATCTTGTAACCCTTTAGCTCTAACAACTGGTTTTTTTGCTTTGGCACAGTCTGGGAGACGCTTGCTAAGTTATAAACTGGTTGGCACCTGGATAGGTAGTAAATCTACCACATACTTCATGGCTGAAAACACTGTTATCAAAACCTATTTCTTAAATGTTATATTCCTCTGACCCAGCTGGGAGAAACTGAGGTGCATGACCTTTTTAATCCCAACATAGCCCAAGATAGTTTATATTACATTCAGATGACTTGAATGTGTGGCTAGATGCTGTGCTTTCTCAGGACTTTGCAGGTGAGGTGCTCTCACTTCCATATTTAAGTAGAAAATTGTTCCGCAGAGAGAATGGCCTATTTGATTATTCAGAAAGAATCACTGGCAATTAAGTGGTCCACAGAGTCTTTCGGGTACAACCTGTTTTGCAATTTTGCATCTATCCTGCTCCCTTACATAGGTTGAATATGTTGATGCACTCCAATCATATATGTCCAGAGTACAACATTGGTGAAGGAAAGGTCATGCCAATTCTGATTTTTTCCCCTTTCCCTAAGGGAAGTTGGAGATACGAACACACTGAACCAGAAATCCATTATCATCTTGAGGGGTGTGGTAAATGCTGTTTAACTCTAAGCAGGAGAAAGCTAATGTGCTCCTCTGAGCTCAGCCACTACCAAATAGGCATAACTATAGAGCCTGGTACTGCTGGCAGAAGCAAACTTCAAAGGGAGAAGCTTGTCACAGGACGAGGAAGCAACCTGGAGGAAAGTGGTTGTGTCTCAAAAGTAGCTGACTGGCTATAGAGTAACTGAGGAAGACAGATGCCAAGCCACTGACAGGGCAAACCAGAACTTTATGGGGAAACTCATACATGGGATGCCAATGCTTAACGGAAAACCCAGAAACATTGGAATAAAGGTCCCAGCAGGAAAGAAAATCCAAATCTAGCAAAGAAAAATATAACATGATCCAATGGCTAGAAGTTGAAACTAAACAAATTAATATGGGAAATAACTCTAACCCTATCAGGTTCAAACTGTTGGGACAGGAAAGCAACAAGGGACAATGTTAACCTCTGCGTATGCAACAGTGTTATAAAGAAATGCCCTGTGAAATTTCATCTGAAACTGTTCTTAGACAGGAGCCTGTTCATTCACAAATATATTTCAATAATGTACAACAAAAGCATAATGCAACCCAGAGGAAAATGTGATTTCAAAGTAACCAACCCCCAACATAATACAGTAGCAATTGAAGTTTGTGATGTTGGATGGTAAACACTACAGACTTTAAGGCTACATCTACATTGCAGTGCTATTTCGGGATACTGGAGGTATGCCAGAGGTATCCCGAAATAACTATTCCGCATCTTTTGAATGCGCCTGTTATTTCAAAATATAACAGGATCACTATTAGGGATGTAATTAATTAATCGACTAGTCAACTATCTGATAAGCATAGTCGTCTAGTCGCTTCTCTTCCCTCTTGCTACCTTTATCAGAAAGAGGCAGCAAGGGGGGGAATAAAAGGGAGTGCTGGGGGCAGCTGGCTTAAAAGCTGATTCCCCCAGCTGCAGCATCGTGGGAGTGGGGAGGAGCACAGCAGCAACATTCCACCTTTGAAATGTACAAGAGTCCTCATTGGGGATCTTGCACATTTCACAGTGGTAGCGCCACATGGAGTCTAGAGCCAGCCCCCAGGCTCCATGTGGCATTTCAGTCTTTGGAATGCACAAGAGCCCCTGCTGGGGCTCGTGTACATTTGAAAGGAGAAATACTGTGTGGCACTTCCACTTTTGAAAAGTAGCAACAGCCAGGTGGTCTTTTGCTAGATTTCAAAGTGAGAGCACCCATATCAACTAATTGAATAGTCGATGGAAATTCCATCAACTATTCGATTAGTTGATAATTTAATTTTTAACATCCCTACTTGCTATTCTGACATCCCTGTAAACCTCATTCAATGAGGAGTTATAGCGATTGATTTCAAAATAAATGCTGTGTAGACAGCACCAAATTTCGAAATAAGCTATTCAAAATTGACTCGAAATAAGCTATGCAATTTGCTTAACTCAAATTGTTTAGCTTATTTCAAGCGACAGGGGCAGTGTAGATACACTGTAACAGGGGAATATAGTCATATCAACCAAGGATATGACCAGAGTCCAGCATCAGAATTTTATATCTGTGGTGCAAGAAGCAAAAAGAGAATCCCACGAACAATAGATCCAATTTTGAGAGCAGTGTGATGTTTTTATTGATGAAGGGTGCATGAAAGGAAAGTTTTGACTGGAAGCAGAACCTCCAGTGGAACCAACAAGGAGTGGTGGTGGAGTGGTATGAAATGATTTCTTCCATGCACCAATGGTCACAAAGTAATAGTGCAATTACACCACAAACCATTAGAGACAGTCATGGCAAAATCCTTTCTTTATGCATCAAAAAGCTTGCAATACATATTGATGCATTTCTTCTGCTACCAGAGATCAGATATTGTCCAAGACAATTATCTTGATGTTAGCTGAAACACTGGGGGTATGTATACACAGTATCAGAAAGTCTGGAGAAGGGGTTCAGAACATTGAATTTATTATCAGACTACACTGTCTCCCAGTCTCAGCAGTGAAATTGATGCAAATTAAAGAGGTTATGGAAAAGGGCATTCAACTACAGTGTCAGCTTTAAATATGAGAATTTTTTGAGTGGCAGAGTCTATAAGTTCAAATGTTGACAGAAAAAGCCACAATCTTTTAAAAAAATATGAAGTCTGAATCACTGGTACAGATTGGGCTTGACATACCATCCCACTCCTACAAGACCTATAGGGAAAAGGTCCACATAACTCAAAATATAACACCAGATGTAAGAATTTCTGCAAATGCATTTTTTCTGATTTTTTTATGTTAAGACTATTTGAAGAAAGTACTGTTTCTTCCAATCATATTTTTCTATTATTGATTTCTGTACAACTTGTCTCATCCATTTTAGTTAGCAATGTAGGTTGTCACTAATGTTATACTCATGAAATATAATTCAATATGACATTTAAGTTGATGGGATGCCGTATATTATTGCCTTTTGATTTTTAAAAATAAAAACTTTGAAAAAAATATTTTAATTCCCAAAGCATGAGATGCCTTTACATTTTTTATACATGCCCTACTATTTGTAAATATATTTGTTTAATTTTGTAATTCACAGCCTGAATTTTACAATTAGCTAATATATTGAAAAATAAAATATATATTTCCCCCTCAAGTTACTGACTCCAGTAATAAAATGAAGTGGCATTTCTTAGTCAAAGGGTAAGTGTTCAATGTGATTATGAAGGACACAGATTTATCTGTGTGATTCTCCTTCTGCTGGCAAAGAGCATCTTACTGAATAATCACTTGTGTGCCTACTAAAATGCTGAAAGGAGACGGCATATATGGAATACCAGGACAGTTTCTGCCAGGAACACAGTCCCATTGGGATCAGGAGGAAACACTTGCTGTTATGTATTCCTTCATTCAGCCATGTACTGTAAGTGTCCTGCTGTAAAACAACTGTTTAGTGAAAATGTATTAACCTGTTGTAGCTTCTTAACACTTCCTGGCTATGTTGAAAATGCTTAGTTTCAAACCAGAAGACAAATTACAAAATATGTTGCTTTTAAAACTGCCTCACATTGTTATTTATTCAGAACTCAGATTGGTATTTATGTGCATGGTACTTAGCCTGCATACTATGCATAAAGCTAATCTTGCATTCCTTGTTCAGGCAACTGGGATTTTTTTCTTGAATAAGAACTGCAGGATCCGATCCTGTGCAGTGTGTACCAGTAATGCACATAGGGTTATTAGGAGCTGATGTGACTAGTTGATGTGACATAGATGCTTGCAGGTTTTGTCCCTTTCAGTTCAGTGCCCTTCTAGCTTACTTTTTTTTTATTATTATTATTTTTTAAAGTATGTGCACATTAATTTTCTGATCACTTTCTGGTTACTAAAAATCACTTTTTAATAGGGTCAATATTTTAAATTCCTGTGTTTTAATATTCATCTGAGATGTCAGAAAATGTCAGCTTTATAGACAATGGACCTGTTCTGTACTCATTTACACCAGTTAACACCTTTAAAGTCAGAATTTTTAAAATATTTTAAAGGTGTATGGAATGTGAATTAAATTTAGACAGGCATAATTTCATGCAGACTTTGTCCCTATGTATTTCAGAATAATTCCTGACAACTAAATCAATAATAAAATATTCAGTTTATTGCCATGCGCTGCAGAGATCCTCTCCATGTTCACAACCAGGACTTTGGAACAGAAGAAAAATGACTGCCCCCTGAAACTCTCGCTGGTTTTTCAGGATGCGCCAGTGCAAGATAAACCAGGACTTTGGGAGTTCAGTTAGTGCTGTGTAGATGCTCAAAGTGAAATCCTGGCCTCATTTAGGTCAATGGACGTTTTTCCATTGATTTCAATGGGGATAGGATTTCACATTCTGTCTCCAATGAAGTCAATGGCAAAATTCCTATTGACCTAAATTATACCAGGATTTCAACCTTTGTAAGATGTCCTATAGAAAAAATCAGGTGAGAGTGAATTGCTTCTTTTGCTTTGTGAAGTAAAAAAGAAGCCCTGAAAACAAGGAGAAGGTTGTTGTGGGGTTTTTGGTTTTTGGGTTTTTTTTTTATTTTGTTTTTAGAAATTTCACTTGTCTATCCAAGAAGACTCTGGATGACTGTAGAACTACTAGGATAATTGCATCACAGATACCAAGAAACTGAAACCTGATAAATTGAGATGAGAAGTTTATTTGCTTAGTTTTTTGTTTGTAGTTAACACACTGAATGCTACTCTCCTACACATTGTTGAAAGGAAAAGACGTCTTTGTGTCTGAGATCTCACTATGTTCTTTGACAAAACTAGAGAAAATAAGGTTTACTTTTGTGACTTTTAAAGGTAAAATACAAGCAAGAAAAAATGTGAAGAGAATGTTAAACATCCTAAAGGTACAAAGTGGGGTTTTTTGCCCTTTATTGGTCACTTTCAAGGACCCTGGGCCATAACACCTACCAACAAATGTAACTGTATACAATGTCTTCTGCAAGTGTAGGAAGTAAAATTAATCAACGTTGGATTTTCCTCTTTCCTTGCACATCTGTAGAACAGCCTAAAGCAAGGTTTGAAAAAAGAAATCTAGGTGCTCATGATTAGTATTTCCCCACGTTTAGTTTCTTCTGCATGGATTTTCTTTTATCTTGCAGACTTTTGAATCTACCCTGATTTCCTCATCTGACACAGCATTTACATTGGACACAGAGAAAACAGGATAGGCTTTCACTTTTGTCTGCCAGGACAAGCTTGCATTCTGTGCTTCAGTGGCTCTTTATTCTGTGCAATGTTCCTGGAGTGATGAAGCATATCTTTTGTTCTTCCTTATAAAGGGATATTTTTACATGCAAGTATATACAGTACACAGGGTTTGAAGAGTTTTTACATGTTGCAGTACAGACCCTTAACGTTTAAATTTGGACAGCTCTCTGATTTAAATTTATCTAAAATGTTTTACTTCAAAAAGCTTTAGAATAGGGATGAATCAAAGTGCAGAAATCCATTAGATACGTCAACTAACTGGTGAGGTAAAAACTTGAACTAGTCTTTTAAACAGATGGCTCTTTAGTCTTCTCTCATGTGTATATGCAGGCTGTCTATATGTGCTAAGCTGTATTATCTTGGTGTACGTATGTATGGGTTAATAAACTCTCAAGTAATTAAAATGAAGAGGAACAGAAATTTGCCTTTGTAATCAGAAGGTATATTGTTAAATATGTATCTTGATTTAAACTTGATACTCACTTTTGGAATATGTAACAGGAGTTTGTCTAAAATATAGCAGAATGTATAATTCATTGGATTTCTTTAATATTGTTTCTATATCAGACAGCCAGATGGTGTAGAGTGATAATGCTCTCCACTAATCACTTAGAAAGTCCATAACATAGTGCTTTGAGATTTAGCCACACAGTTACTGTCATCACTATTGGGCTGAGAAACAGCAAGTAATATATCAACCAACAGAATAGTTTTGAATATGTCAACATTGAACAAATTATGTAAACGGGGGGAAATTTCATTTAATACCAGTGAAAAAACTTTTGTTCCAAGGGAAAAAATATTTTTAATACTGCATCAATTAACAGATCATAAAAGAGTATTATTATATTCAGTCATATATTTGGTTATAAAGACTTTGGTAGCTCTTTTGTAAATTTCATAAATAAGAGTGAGATATGCATGGCTAAATAACAGTACAAAGAACAGAAAGACCTCAAAAACAGAATAACCATCTGAATGTCTTCTATTCGTAGTGATTGATTTTTAATTCTGATCTTTTATTCTATTTCGAGGTTTTTCCTACTTAAAAGAATAAATGGACATGTTTTCCTATGGGAATATCTATTTCTAGTTATTTTTATTTTTTATGCTTACACTTGGCACATTTTGGTTTCTTTTGAAGACAATGCATTACAAATCTACCTGACATTTTACAAGTCAGACATGCCTGTCCTTAATTTCATCAGGCTGGAGATTTTTCATATGTTTCTTTTCAGTTGTTGTTAATTTTTTTTTGTTTTTGGGTAGAAAACATATTCCTCATCATATTTATTTTTTAATTTTTAAGACTGTATATTTACTTACTGTGCAGTCTTTATAATATCCTTTCCCTGTAACACTCCAGGCAGGCAAATGGAAGATCCTGGGGACAGACTAATACAACACTAATCGGCCCTCAGATATAATAAGTAAGCAGACTAAACAAGTCCTACATGAGTGCTGCTTTGTTTTACCTTAGTAATGTACATTTAAAAGATAGCAGAGGTTGTTATTTCAACAGAGAAATGAACACAATATTTGTCAGTAACTCTTTTTTTAATTCTGTACTATACTGTATGAAAAACCATAAATATGATAAACCTGAAAGACACACAAGCTGTATCCAAAAACTGAGCTCTTCTATCAACATAATGTTCAAACACTGCAACTCTATTTCGGGATACTGGAGTCTCTGGAAATAGCTATTCCGCATCTTCGCTGTAAGCCTGTTATTTCGGGCTCACTATGCTGATGTCCCTGAAAACTTCATTCTACGAGGAGTAAGGGATGTTTCAGAATAGCACTTTATTTTGAAATTTGGCGCTGTGTAGACAGCGCCAAATGTTGAAACAAGCTATTTTGAAATAGCATTGAAATAAGATACACAGTTTGGCGTATCTTTTTTAGTTATGGTGCAATGTAGAAGTACCCTTCCTTATTTCTGAGATTATAGAGAGGAGTGTCATTGTGGTAAAATAGCAAGAAGAATACAGCTAGTGGAATTTAATTTGTCCATTTAGTACCCAGTCCTTTCACGTGTGCTGAGCATTGTAGCTCCCATGGATTTCATTTTAGTTGGAGTTGTAGATGCTCGGCTTTTCTGAAAACCAGTTCCTTAAAATTTTAGGGCAACAAAGAGCTGATTTAGTGTGACTTATTGAGTCTGCCTTTTTAATTCTATATGTATTTGTAATTAATTACACTGAATAGAATTAAATTAATCCTTTGACTACTGCTATAATTTATTTGGCTTCTGCTTTTAATTAGATTTTTCTCCTGTCCTGAACCAGTTACTCTATAGTAGTATCTAGCTTTCTAGTTTTATTGTTTGTGTCGCTATGTAATGCAGTGTTTTGTGATGCTGCTGTGTCAGTTGGAAGCCTGATTCTGAGCATCGGTGATTTAATGGAGTTACTCCTAATTTACACTAGTATATGAAATATCAGTCAACTCATATTTATAAAATTGACACTGCCTCTTGAACTACTATTACAAATACACAATTGTTAAACATGCCTGGTTTTTTAAAGGTCATTAGGCCAAATGTTTTCCTTAAAAAAAACACAAGGAAGACACTAGACAACATAAACATGTTGTGGGAAAGACCAGATGTATGTAGTTGGAACACAAAGACTGCTTGCTTGAGGGAGGTTTGAATTACTGAGCTCAAATAGTCAACTTGTCAAAGATACTAACTGTTCAGTTTAAATCGCAAGTGTTCTGAGAATACTGTGCAAAATGTTTCATCGTTAATTCTGTTTAAAAGCGCTGGATTCTGCAGAACTGGCCTCAGTCATCCACAATTATTCACAACATCCAGATTTGATTATTGGAACTCATGTTCCCAGAAATTAAACTGCACACACGGGTAAAAGCTCCAAATAGTACAAAACACAGCTGCCCACTTGCATAGCAACACAGGTCATCATGTCCTAATGCAAAACCCACTGAACTCAATGGAAAAGATTCGCATTCATTTAAGTGGATGTTGGATCTGGCGGCTGTATAATTGCATTACTCCAGTGCTCAGCTCTCTACACTGGCATCTTCTTGAATACAGAGTACAATTCAAGGTCTCTGTCTTGGTAATCAAAGTCTCTGGGGTTGGCCCTAGCTACTTAAGGGTCTGTCTACACTACAGAGGAAGATCAAAGCTGCTGCTGTTGATCTTCCACTGTTCAAATTAACAATCCAGTGAAGACTGCTAATTGAAGTAAGAGGGACATGCTGATCAATGCTGGTAAACTTGCTTTCACAAGGAGTAAGGGAAGTCGAAGGCAGAGCGTTCATCCTTTGACTTCCTGCAGTGTAGACAGCACCAAAAGCCGAATTAAGTTATTTTGACTTCAGCTAACCCACTAACATAACTGAAGTTGCGTATCTTAATTCAACTTTGTCCTGTAGCGTACACTACCCTTAGAGAGTGCCTCTTTCTCTGGCTCCCTCTATACTGCAATGCTATTTTTGGATACCGGAATATCCCAAAATAGCTATCCCTCATCTTCACGGCAAGCCCATTATTTTGAAATATAATGTGCTCGCTATTCCGACGTCCCTGTAAACCTCATTCCACGAAAAGTAAGGAACACTTTGGAATAGTGGGTTATTTCGAAATTTGGCGCTGTGTAGAGAGCACCAAATTACAAAACAAGCTGTTTCAAAATAAGGGTGAAATAAGATATGCAATTTGTGTAGCTCAAAGTGCGTATCTTATTTCAAGCTACGGTGCAGTGTAGAAGTCCCTCTGTGACCACAGCAATTGTGTTCCACTAGAACCATGAAACTGCTGATGTGTGCTTGCCTTACAAGTGGGGGAGAGAACTTAGTCTACAAGAGAGAATGATCATGTACCCAACTAAATTCAAGACCCCAATTTACAAATGTACTTGGGCATTGGGCCTAACACTTGCCACTTACTAGAATTGTCAGCACGAAGTTTTGCATCCAGACTCCCTGTACAGTGCCTGTGGGGAGGAGGAGCAAAGGCAAGGATTCATAGAAGTTAGCATGCTGAGTGTGGAACTGCCTAAGCTAGCAGGGAGTGGAATTCAGAGGAAAGGGGCAGGGCTTAAGCCCTGAATGTGTTGACGAACCTAAACACCCATTGATCTGAGCTTTGAGTACTAGACTGATGGATTAGAGATAAATACTCCCATCTGCTCAGCATTATCAACAGAAGTCCTCTTCTGGAGTTCAATGTAAGGATGTTAACTAGCAGTTAATTGAGTAGTCGAGTAGTCAATGGAATTTCCATCAACTACTAGAATAGTTGCTAGGCACTTCCATGTGCAGCCTGGGGCTAGAAGGAAGTCCCGATGATTCCGGGCTGCACACAGGTTCCAGCTTTGAAATGCAGCTGGGGCTCTTGTGCATTTCAAAGTGGCAGCACAACATGGAGCCCAGGGTCAGTGGGAGACTCAGAGTCCCCCACTGACCCCGGGCTCCATGCTGCGCTGATGCTGTGAAATGCCACGCAGAGTCCCCAGCTGGTTCTGGGCTTCAGTCCGGCATTTCTAGGTTCTGCGGAAATGCCGTGCTGGAGCCCTGGATCAGCGTGGGAGTCCCAGCTGACCCCGTGCTGCATGCATGTGGCGCTGCCACTTTGAAACGCCAAGATGGCTTTCAAAGGAGCAGCGCTGCACAGCTGATCCCGGACTCAGCTGTGTGGAGCTGCTGCTTTCAAGTATCCCCTCTTCCCCCCTCTTTGCTGCCTCTACTCGATTGAGGCATTTGCTTATCAAGGCATTTGCTTATCGGATAGTCGACTAGTCTTTAACATTCCTAGTTCAATGCCAAGTTAGCCCTTTCTTAAGAGAATGATGGACCATCCTCTTCATAGCCAGTAGCTATAGCTATGACTTAATCATGGGTATTTTTAGCAAAAGTCAAAGCCCATACCTGTCCATTACTTTTACTAAAAATATCTCTCGCAAAATCTTGGTTGCTGGGATGGGATTGAGGGGTGCTCCTGTAGACACTGCTGTTCTAGAGGGGTAGCTCTGAGGGGTGCTACTGCTCCTATGGAGGGGCACTCTGGGGCCCTGCTGCCGCTGAGGAGGGTGGCCTGGGGCCCCACCAATGCTGCTGCTGGGGAAGGAGTAGTTCAGGGTCCCCCTGCTGCTGCTTTGGTCACACCAGCAACTCAGGTGGTCTTGAGATCAGCCACACCAGCCACAGCAGAAGTCACAGAGGTCCCAGAAATTCACAGAATCTGTGACGTCCATGATCTTCATGAAAGACTCGCAGCTTTACCAGTAGTTTAGTGCACTCGATTTGGGTGGGAGGGTACCCAGATTCAAATCCCAGCTCTGCCTGATTTGGAGCAAGGAACTGACCTTTAAGTTCTTACATGTTTGTTGTCCTGACCATTGGGCTAGTATGTAGACCAGTGGTTAGTGAACTCACCTCCCTATTCCAATAAACATTTGTTCAAAGTGAAACAGCTCCAGTAGGAGAAATTAGGGATATTAAATATTGGTTAATTGAATAGTTGATTAACCTTGTGAATTCTTATTGGATATTCGGCTGCTCTGTAGTCCCCGGAGGTGGGGCCGGCAGTCATTGTATTCTGGCCCCACTCACAAAGAGCCCCCTTCCACGCCGCGCTGCTTCCGCTGTATCAGAGGCAGCAGCACAAGGTGGCAGACGGGGGCTGGTCTGCAAGGGTAGCCAGTTTAAAAAATAGCTCCCCTTGCGAACTGACTGCCTGTTGCCCCATGCTGCTGCCTCTTATACAGAGGCAGCAGCGTGGGGTGGCTGCAGCCCCCATCGGGGAAGAGAAGGAGGTCTGGGTCTGAGCTCCTGCACACGGTGTGAGCTGGAATTGAGTCAGTCTGCCTGCCCGCCTAGTTCCTAATACATTTTTTAATGTAGAGCCCCAGCAGGGTAGGTCCCGGACCCAACCATGAGCCAGGACTGAGCCGGACTGCTGGCCAGCCTGCTGAAAAATGTACTGGCAGTGGGGGGTGGGGAAATGCATGTAGTCTATAGGATTAACCTAGGGTTGCCAGATGGTTTCAACAGTAGTACCGGACACACTTGACATCACATCACAATCTACATTACCTCTTGTTTCGAAAATTCTGGACATTTATATTTTCTCAATTTGTTTCCCAAACAGAAAGCTCAAATACTGGACTGTCCAGTTCAAAACCGGACACTTGGCAACCCTATAACCTATAAGCTTTTTCTTATTGGTTAATTGGTTGATCAATTACACTATTCCATCCCTATGAGAGATAGCTAGAGATCTTGCATGGGAGAGCTGGGCACAAGTTATCGCTCCAAATCAGGAGAGTGGGGAAATGACCTACAGGTGTTACATGCAGAAGGGGAGAGAGGTGCCCTAACTACTAGGCTATTCATAGAATCATAGAACACTAGAACTGGTGACTCGAGAGGTCATCGAGTCAAGTCCCCTGCCTTCATGGAAGGAACCAGTACCATCTACACCATCCCAAATAGATGTCTATCTAACCTGCTCTTAAATATTTCCAGAGATGGAGATTTCACAACCTCCCTATGCAACTTATTCCAGTGTTTAACCACCCTGACAGTAGGAAGTTTTTCCTAATGTCCAACCTAAACCTCCCTTGCTGCAGTTTAAGCCCATTGCTTCTTGTTCTATCCTCAGCGGCCCGGGAAAACAATTTTTCTCCCTCCTCTTTGTAAACCCTTTTAGATACCTGAAAACCGCTATCATGTCCCCTCCCAGTCTTCTCCTCTCCAAACTAAACAAGCCCAGTTCTTTCAGTCTTCCTTCTTAGGTCATGTTCTCTAGACATTTAATCATTCCTGTTGCTCTTCTCTGGACCTTCTCCAATTTCTCCACATCTTTCTTGAAATGTGGTGCCCAGAACTGAACACAATACTCCAACTGAGGCCTAATCAGCGCAGAGTAGAGTGGGAGAACGATTGGATATTCTGTAATCACATGGGCTACGTCTACACTGGCCCCTTTTCCGAAAGGGGCATGCTAATTTTACAGGTCGTAATAGGGAAATCCGCGGGGGATTTAAATATCCTCCGCGGCATTTAAATAAAAATGTCCGCCGCTTTTTTCCGGCTTTTAGAAAAGCCGGAAAAGAGCATATACACTTCAAAGAGCGTCTACACTTCAAAGTAGGAATAAGAGATCCTCCGGAAAAGGGCTTTTTTTCCGGAGGATCGGGGCCAGTGTAGACGCTCTTTTCCGGCTTTTCTAAAAGCCGGAAAAAAGCGGCGGACATTTTTATTTAAATGCCGCGGGGGATATTTAAATCCCCCGCGGATTTCCCTATTACGACCTGTAAAATTAGCATGCCCCTTTAGGAAAAGGGGCCAGTGTAGACGTAGCCATGCTGTCTCTAGCATAGGGGTGGGCAAAAGGGCCTTTGTGCGCTGGTTCCGGGCTGGATCCGGCCCACGGAGGCCCTACTGCTCCCCTGCCCCCAGGCCAATTAGTGCCTGGGGGCGGGGAGCACCCAAAGCCTTCCCCACCCTGTGAACAGTGCGTAGCGATTCAAAGCACCACATGCTGCTTGCAGGGCAGAGAAGGCTTTGTGTGCTACTCCGCCCCAGGCCTCAATCAGGGTCTGGGGGCAGGGAAGCTGCGTGAAGCTTCCTTCACCCTTCCCTGGCCCTACGAGGAGCCCACGGTGCTTCAAAGTGCCATGTGCTCCTGGCAGGGCGGGAGGAAGCTTCGCGTGCTCCCCTACCCCCAGGCCAATTAAGGAAGCTTCCCACGCTCCCCCACCTCCAGGCCTTGGTTGGCCTGGGGGTAGGGCAGAGTGCCAAGCCTCTTCCAGGGCATGGGTGCCTAGTGGGAAGGGGGGCAAAGGGGTTCCCCCAGCTCACCCCTTCCCATTTAGGCCCCACCCCTTCCAGGGTGGGCCGGGGCTACTTCAAAAATTTTTGAAGTGGCTCCCGGGTAAAAATTATTGCCCACCCCTGTTCTAGCAGGTACTATGCTGCCTAGCCTCCTATCAGTGACCTGCATCCAGCCTTCCTTCTGTGGGGACTGTCTGGTTTTAGGCACGCTCAGAACATACCTACAGAATGAGGGCCATGTTCCCCCGCCTTCTTTGAGAACATTGGGGTTTTGACTTATGAGCAGTTCATTAGCAGGTTAGTGGCATCAGTGCTTAGGATACTTTGTGAATACTATCTAGTGGAAACTTAGGCATCTCTGGGGTTAGGCAAGGAGTGTGGGAACAGGGGAGATTGCAGGTTAGAAAGATAATTGGAGAGATTTAGTGTTGGTGAAATGTAAAATTATATAAAATACCTGCTCACTATGCTGTGGAGATAAGTGCCATATAAATACTGTGTATATAGACATTCATTACATTGGAATAGCAATGATTTGTCAGCACTTAAACAGATTTTTGACCTGTACATTTGAGGGCATCCACATTGTAATTAGTTCACTGTCAGATATGTTCTTTTTCCCCCCTATATTTTATCTGCATCAAAATCTCCCCCTTTTTCTGGCATCTGGGTTGCTGTTTCAGCTATTAAAATTCACCTCATTATTTTATGATGAATTCTTTCCTCTAAAATGTTTCACAATAATGTGTATGAAGAATATTGTGCAAAACTAAACTGTACTGCAATAGGTTTTTAATAGTAGGTCTCATAATTGAGAAGTTGTTTCAACACAGTAGCCCTGGTTTTTGTCTGACTTATTCCTGTTTTTCCCCAGTGTTATCTTATTAACTTAAATTTATTTATACTTGTCCCTTTGGTGAGAGAAAAGAATTTAGTCCAACATTTCCATATATGTTTATTTTTATCTATGCCACAAAACTCTGTACACATGTAGGTGAAGACACAACTGTCTAAATTTAGGTACCAAGGTAGACATCTAAATAGCTAGTTTGTTTTTTTCAAAACTGCTGGCACCCAAAGTTTGCCTATGTATAAAGAGGGATTATTTTAGTCTTATGGAAACCAAATAGTTATGTATTGGATTCATATGTGCTCACCTTTTTTAAACAGGCATAGATCCAGAGAAAAATATTAACTTGTCTAAGGGTGATATCATTATATTTTTAGCTCCTTTAAAAAGGTGGGACTGTATTACAATACTTGAATCTGGAGATGTAACATTATTATTTCTAAGATAGCAACAGTATGCCAGACACTTTCCAAACGTAAATAGGCACAATTCCTGTCCTGAGGCAGTCTCAATTATGCACGCCCTTGGTTACTCAAGGTCAATAGTTTATGCTGTTCTTTCTACAGTCTGCTGATCTTTCTTTACTTACACTCAATCAGTGTTCTAAGAAAAATTCAACAACAAAGTACTGATTATTGTACTCTGATGGTGGCTGATTTGTGGTTCTATTGAATTCAATGTGAAAACTCTCATTCACTTTGCAATGTCCCTAAATAAGTTCCATACTGCCTCTGCAATACACATCTTCCATTCCATTTCTTTCTGAATATGCCCATCTATTCCAGCCTTTGCATGGCACTCAGACATAATATTGGCAATGATAAAGAGACAGAGAAATGGCTGAGACAGTTAAGGATCAAAGCAGGCTGGTATTACCCAGTAGCAACACTTCTTGTTAGAACCTCAGCTGCCAGGCTCCAAATGTGTTCTCCAAATGTGAACAGAGCAGCTAAATTAAACAAACAAGACTTGAGATGTTTGCATTTTAAATATTTTAAAAGTGACATTAAAGAGACATCAGAGAATAGTGGTACTAGCATTACCAATAGCATGAAAAATATTGGACAAAGGAATCTGTCCCTTCTATTGAATGGATGAAGATAGGAATAAAATTATTCCATTAGAACATAATACTTATCCAGGAATACTTCCTTCCATTATCCCATAATACTTCCTTACTTAGGAAGATATGGGACCCACTTCGAGCTTTAATTTGATAGATTTTCATTTGCTAATGTGTTATGCATAATAAGGCTTATTATATTGCAGTTCTTTGTAGGATTCCCTTTTTTATTCAAATACATTAAGCATGAATATTTTATATTTATTTTGTAAGATAAGTTTAAGAAAATTAACTAACTGAATGCACACAAATAAAAGAGGATGAGGCATGATGTGTAGGAGGCTGAGAGATGCTAGATCACCAGACCATCTTTCCCTGCAGTATAGGGCACAGATCACTTATGATTTGAACTAGAGTGAATGGTGGATTATCTGTAAATTGAAGTCTTAATATCAAGATTTGAGAATTTTAGCAACTCAGCCAGAGGTTTTGTGGCTTGCAATGTGCAAGAGGTCATAATGGTCCCTTCTGACACTGGAAGCTGTGAGTCTAAGAAGTTTCAAAATCTCTTCTTTAATAGTCAGAATGCATCTTTAGTTTACACAAGTTTCAACCAGACAATCCTATTCTCTTAACACTAGATAAGGAAAAAATCATGGGCATTATCAGATGTAGCTGCAGCCTGAGATCTCATTTTACTCATTGACATCAATCAAAATAATCAGTAGAGAGATTAACGTTGGCATCTTCAATTAGTTTCAAATCCAGCTGAAAGGTTGTATCACCCTAGTGGAATGCATTTTCACTATAACCCTAGTGAAGGGAGATAGTCCTAATAACAAGAGACCTAAATCTATTCAACAAGAGTCTTCACTGATGTGATCTAATAACCCACAGAAAACCACTATCAAGGCCAGAAGATGACCAGATCTGGAAGCTGATGTTTTATTCACAATTTGCACTCTCCTAGCTGTTGTCTACATCTATAAATATTTCTAAATATCTAAATTTGTGTTAATGCATAATTAGTGAAAAGGAAGAAAAATGTGAGGATGTATTCATTTTTTCTTGTACTTTGTAGCAGGAAGTCTGGTGGGAGGGGGTTGGGAAGGTTTTAAAGAGAAGCTCTACAATGAAGCAGAGTGAAAGGTAGGGATGCAGTAGCTTGAGGGATTATACTGAAGTTCTTTCTTCAATGTCAAAAGAATGTGGGTGTGGGTAAAAGAGAGCAAGAGAGCAGGGACTGCTTAGTGCCAACTGGTGAGAGACACAAGAGGGGAGTACATAGAGGGTAAAGGATTATTCTAGGTCTGTCATGTACATTCTAGTTCACCAAAGAGTATCATGTAAGGTCTTAGATAAAAACCAGTGTCACAATTGTAACTGATACACTTGTGATATGAATGTATAGATGTTGTGTGATGTGTTATGAATATACATTGAATATGTTAATCTGTCTGGCCATTACACATATTGTGTGGTTCATAATAGCTCTCTTCTCACCAATCTGAATTGAACACTAATGAAAGATTATGAAATCTTCAGAGAGGGGAAAGTAAGAGGAAGAAGTAATGCAGAGGCACAAAGAAGACACCCTATCATCTTTCACCTGGGAAGTAAATAGTGAGTTTGCTTCAGGAAAGAGGGGTTTCAGTCAGGCTTAATTAAAAATGCTGGTGAGAACTTTGGGTGAGACAAATTTCTTTAGATACCTGGTTAACTTATTAGGTAACTATAATTGCTGGACATTGTATTATGATTTTGTTTTACATGTAGCTATTTATTTCAAATATTCTTATTCACTTGAATCTCTGCTCTTTAGTAATAACTTGTTCAAGTTTTCACTGTAATATATCTACAGTAGTTGCTATGTTGTGTTAAGCAAAGTGCTGGTCTTGTCCTGCACTTGCAATTTGGTGTGTACTGACTGTTCCTTTAGGAATAACAGACTTGTGTTTGGTGAATAAAGGACCGGACATTAGATTGAACACTCAGAGGACTTGGACGTTGGTGTGTGCTGACCTGTACAGAGAGAGAGCAAGACCTGTGGAAGCTGGAAGGTGGCACTTGTATTGCCAGAGGTTGGTGATTTCAGGAAGCTGACTCACAGCAGGCACAGACAGGAATTGCTCCCACTAAAGGTATATGGTGATGAGATACCTCATAACCTTGGGTACTGTGGGGAGCATCACAGAATATGTACGTCTGTAAAGGAGAGACTAGACTATTACCCCCTCCCTGGGGTGAACCAGAGCAGCTTTTTCCTCTTGTATAAGTTGTTCTTTCCAAAATACCTCTACACAGATATAGCGTTTTTATTTTTCTATTTGCGTTGCAGGTGAAAAAGCTGAATACATTTATTGCTGATGCAATAGGCTGACGAGCAATGCTCTCCATGAGCTAAATCCCCTATGCTCTGTAGAATATGCGGTATTATATAGTAAAACTTCACTAATCCTCGGTAATGCGGGGAAGACCCAATGCAGATTAAGGAGGCTTGTGGATTACTGACTGCCAGGACACAGCAGGTGAAGTCAGCCATATCACACCTTCACCACACGCTGACACTCAATAACACTCTCAAATAGTTCCAATGTACTTACAATTGGCCAAGGAGCACTGATGTTCACTTCTCCTCAAAAGGACAATTATAGTTAATGACAGCTTTCTTGTTGTCCTTTCTTCAAAAGTCATAGGGGTTTTCTAAATACAGAAATTGCACTGATTTAGCTGAACCAGTCAAAAAATCAATTTAGTGAAACCAGTGCCAACCTCTGTCTAACTCTAGACAATATTTAGATCATTTTAAAACTTGCATCGGTTTAGTTTGTGCCCGTAAATTTACCAGTGGGAGCTAGCCTGATATTAACAGTGTAAATTGGTGTGATTTTTTTAGACTGAGATACCAAATATAGGAAGCTGGCTTTGTAATGTAGAGAAGACAAGGGAAGTAAACAAATACAGGCAGTCCCCGGGTTACGTACAAGATAGGGACTGTAGGTTTGTTCTTAAGTTGAATCTGTATGTAAGTCGGAACTGGCGTCCAGATTCAGCCGCTGCTTAAACTGACCGCCAGTTCTGACTTACATACAGATTCAACTTAAGAACCCCAAGCTTCCCCAAGTCAGCTGCTGCTGAAACTGATGAGCGCTGATTCCAGGAAGCCTGGGGCAGAGCAACTCTGCCTCGGGCTTCCTGTAGTCAGCGCTGGTCAGTTTCAGCAGCGGCTGACTTGGGGACGCCTGGGGCAGAGCAGCTGGGGTGCTGCTGGGTTGCTCCAGTAGCACCGCTCCTCGGCGCTACTGGAGCAACCCAGCAGCACCCCAGCTGCTCTGTCCCAGGCGTCCTGATTCAGCCACTGCTGAAACTGAACAGCAGCGGCTGAATCAGGACCTGGGGCAGAGCAGCTGGGGTGCTGCCGGGTTGGTCCAGTAGTGCCCAGAGCGGGTGCTGCAGGACCAATCCGCAGCGCCCCAGCTGCTCTGCTCCAGGGTCCAAAACAAAAGCCTGGTCTGCTAGGGGGGGGCACACTATCCGCGCCTCCCCCCCCCCCCCAGCAGACCAGGGACACGGGGAGCAGAGCAGCAGCGGCAGCGGGGTGCCGCGCCTCTGAGGCTTTGCTCTGGCAAAGTCTCAGAGGCGCGCCCCCCCCCCCCGCGGCTGCGGCTTCAGTCCCGGTGCCTGTGGTCTGCTGGGGACCGTCCCCAGCAGACCACAGGCACCGGGACTCAAGCGGCAGCAGCGGGCGGGTTCCCGCGTTTCTGAGGCTTTCCCCAGCAGACCACAGGCACCGGGACTCAAGCGGCAGCAGCGGGCGGGTTCCCGCGCTTCTGAGGCTTTGCCAGAGTAAAGCCTCAGAAGCGCGGGGAACCGCCGCTGCTGCCGCTTGAGACCGAGTGCCTGTGGTCTGCTGGGGACCGTCCCCAGCAGACCACAGGCACCAGGTCTCAAGCGGCAGCAGCGGCGGTTCCCCGCGCTTCTGAGGCTTTACTCTGGCAAAGCCTCAGAAGCGCGGGAACCCGCCCGGTGCCCCTGGTCTGCTGGAGACGGTCTCCAGCAGACCAGGGGCACCGGAGCAGCTTACGAACGGGGCTTTCTCGCCCTGGAGCTCGCAGGTAGCAATCTGCTGCCTCGACCTCCGGGGCGAGAAAGCCCCGTTTGTAAGTGCGGATCCGACATAAGTCGGATCCGCGTAAGTCGGGGACTGCCTGTATGTAAAAAACATTATCACTCATATAAACAGCAATTAATTTTTTTAAAATCCCCTAATTCAAATGAATTTAAATGATATGAAGGCCAAAGAATGAAGTAATGTCCCTCATTACCCTCACAAATTTTAAATGGTAATGAGATACTATGTAATTCCAAACTAATTGCAAATTCTTATACAGGTTACAATAAAATATATGATGATGATTAAATATACCAGGACTATTTTTTATAACAATTTATATCATAACTGGCTGCAAAATTATGAAAATGGCAATCTCTAGCATCTCAGTTTCTCTGTGTTTGTGATAAGTATCTTTCTTAATTAATTAATCAATTTTTCTTACTGAGGGAATTACAGTCCACTCCCAATGGTCCTTTTGGGAGAAGAAAGGACCTCAACATAGACTACATTTTCTCAAGGAATTTCAAAATGAGAAATACCTAAAACTAACTAGCTACGTGGGAAATCTGGAGTGGAGAAAAATTAGTCCTTGGTCATGCAACTATAAAGTTAATCATGTAAGTAAATGTTTCCAGGGCTGTGGTTTCAGGATGCAACCTGCAACTGCTAAGGGTAAATCAACATTAACATTTAAACCACTAGGGAACTACTTGACAATAATCAGGTTATCTGAATTGTAACTAGTTTACACAGAAGCCTCAGCAGCTCCTGAAACAGAGAATGTTGCAAGCTTGGAAGCCATTCAGGGACTACACTAACTCCATTATATAAACAGCTAATCAATGGTTTGATTGACAGCTTTGTAAATGAGCTTAGCTTTTGGTTGTTTATATTGCTAGCATTAAGTCCACATTTGTAAGTCACTTGAGTAGTTCTTCCTTGATGATTGGTTGGGTCACATCCTAGGAAATAAGGCAACTGATATTCCAGAGATATTGGAAATAAAAGCCCAGCTCCATAAAGGAATGTAGGTGCTGTAGGTGTTGAAGTCCCAGTTTTAAGTTCCACTGTGGTCTATAAAACTCTTGTCATAACCTGTAGGAGCCTACATTCAGTTTTCAGGGAAAAAGTTCCTCCTATTCCAGGTTTCTGTCTCTGGGAACATGCACTGTTATCACCTTCTAGGCCAGGATTGGGGAACCTTTTTTGGGTCAGGGGCCACTGACCCACAGAAAAATCAGTCAGAGGCCGCACACAAGTGAGAAGTAAAAAACAAAACAAAACAAAACCCTAAAAACTCTTACTTATGTGGCCCCTATAGAGGAGAAAGACACTCCCCACATTCCCCTCCCATGCTACGGGGGGGGGGGAGGAGGGGGGGAGCAGCCTAGTAGATACTGAGTGTTTCAGCCTTACGGGGGGGGGGGGGCTGGAGTGCCAGTACAGGCTCCCCAATATCGGGGGACCACTGAGCCTGGGGGCCAGATCCAGGCAAGCTGGGGGCAAAATCCGGCCTCCGGGCCTGAGGTTCCCCACCCCAGTTGTAGGCATTTGGATGCCTATCTCCTGCCTAAGCTCCAGCTTCACAAGCTGAGTGAAGATAGGCGTTCATCCACCTTAGTCATACGCAGCGCTGGGTCTAACAGATGTACTCAAAGGCCACTTACTGGATTTGGGTTCAGTTATATCAGACTTTGGCCCTTGACATCATTGCAGGATCAAGTGAACAAAGGTGGTAAACGGTAAAAGAGAAATTTCATTTCTAGAGATAAAAATACTGTAATATTAGAAGGATCAATTTGTTGCCAATTGAACTGCTTTCTGTGTACAGGCAGTCCCCGAGTTACGCAGTTACGAACGGGGCTTTTCTCGCTCCAGAGGACGGGAGCGGCGGGACCCCCAGATGCGCCACGGTCCGCCGCCTCCGTCCTCTGGGGCGAGGAAAGCTGCTCCCCGTCTCCCTAGTCTGCAGGGAGACGGGGAGCAAAGCCTTGGAGCACGCCTGCAGCGGAACAGCCCAGGCGCGCTTGAGCTGTCCACCTGCGGGCGTGCTCCGCGGCTTTGCTCCCCGTCTCCCAACCAGCAGACCAGGGAGATGGGGAGCAAAGCCTCGAAGCACGCCCGCAGTGGGACAGCCGCGGCACGCCTGGACTGTCCCGCTGCCCAAGTGCTCTGTGGCTTTGCTCCGCGTCTCCCAGGTCAGCAGGCCAGGGAGACGGAGCAAAGTCGTGGAGGACTTGGGTGGTCCCGCCACCCCCATCTCTCTGGTCTGCTGGGGGGGGGGAGCACTAGTGCCTCCCCCAGCAGACCAAGCTTTTCTTGCCTACCCCTGGGGTAGAGCAGCTGGGGGCTGCCGGGTTGGTCCCACAGCGCCGCTCCGGACCAACCCGGCAGCACCCCAGCTGCTCTGCCCCAGGCGTCCTGATTCAGCCGCTGCTGGTCAGTTTCAGCAGCGGCTGAATCAGGACGCCTGGGGCAGAGCAGCTGGGGTGCTGCTGGGTTGCTCCAGTAGCGCCGAGGAGCTGCGCTACTGGAGCAACCCAGCAGCACCCCAGCTGCTCTGCCCCAGGCGTCCCCAAGTCAGCCGCTGCTGAAACTGACCAGCGGCTGACTGCAGGAAGCTCGAGGCAGAGTTGCTCTGCCCCAGGCTTCCTGGAATCAGCCGCTGATCAGTTTCAGCAGCAGCTGACTTGGGGACGCCTGGGTTTCTTAAGTTGAATCTGTATGTAAGTCAGCACTGGCATCCAGATTCAGCCGCGGTTGAAACTGATCAGTTTCAGCAGCGGCTGACGCCAGTTCCGACTTACATACAGATTCAACTTAAGAACAAACCTACAGTCCCTATCTTGTACGTAACCCGGGGACTGCCTGTATATGATAGTATTATAAATAGATGAGGTGGTTGCATTGCTATTGTTATTTACACATTAGCTACTATTTTTGTAACCCTTCCACCCTCATTTTGCACTTGTAGCGTAGATTCATTGCTCTTTATAAAAAAAATCAAATGCTAATTCTTTTTAAAAAAAGCAAGAAAGGGAAGCAGTTCTTATATTACTTTCTCCTTTTATCTTTTCTTTTAATATTAGGCAATTTAGAAATGAAGATAGGTATTTCTTGTTATATCTGCCTGAAGGTCTGGGACCTCAGGATAAAGTGATGCCATTGCAGGAAATATGCTCTAATTGGGGAGTTTAAGTTGATCCAAATGAGAGGTTATAATGGCAACCTTCCAGAACCCAAGAATTGTACATATCTTGTATAATATAAAGGGGATTGCAGCTAACCTCTTCTTGCATACAAAGATTCAAGCTGCAGAAATTACATATCACAACAAAATGCTCAAGCTTAACAAAACAAAACAACGGAGGCTAGGAGTAACTTGTATTTGTTGTAAGTGGCATCTCTGTGTTAAACAGTGCCTTGGCTATATTGGCAATTTTCAAATAGTTTGCCAGTAGTGGGAGCAACAGTATCGTCCAGCTGCAGTTGCTCTTACTACCATTGGAGCTAAACCAGATATAAGTGACAAGGTGGGGAAAAAAAAAGTCAGTTGGTTCACTGGAGCGGCACTGGTGCTACAGTAGGAAACTTCCTGAAAATTGCTGAAAAGGGTGGCTCTGTACAATTCCATAGATCACATTTAGCAACCCATATGCTACAACCAAAATGAAAAAATCCCAACCAAAAATTGCATTAAAGTTTATAAACTCGTTGATGTTAAAGAAAGGGACAAGCAAACAGTAGGGCAGCAGCGTTCTCATTGAAATCACCAAAACTGACAGCTAGGTTATTTACCTTCCTACAGCAGTCTGCTTCCAATTTATAAGTGAGTCATAGGGCAACAGTTCTTTCTGGAGATAAGAAATGGCCTACAACTGCATGAGAAGAAATTTCAGAAGTGAATTCATCTCTATATGGGTATGTCTACACAGCAGCGTTATTTCAGAATAACTGATGTTATTCCAAAATAATGTAGTGCACGTCCACACAGCAAGCAGTTATTTTGATATAATGTTGAAATAATGTCAAGCTGGAAGACTTCTTACTCCAACTCCTGTCACCCTCATTTCATGAGGAGTAAGGGAAGTCGGAGGAAGAGTTCTTCCTTCGACTTCCTGCTGTGGAGACAGCGCCAAAAGCCGAATTAAGCTAATTTTGACTTCGGCTACACAATTGACATATCTGAAGTTATGTAGCTCAGTGTTTCTCAACCAGTGGTACAAGTACCTTTAGTGAAGTCTGAGGGGTACGTCAACATAACTGAAATTTGGAGAAAACTGAATTTTTGTTTTAAGTTTTACAGCGCTTTCTTATTTTTGTACTTTTTACACCCAAAAATTTAATTGCCTGCCCAGCTACAATTAAGTTGTTTAAACAAATGCATTGCAATGGTAGAAAAAAATTGTGTGTTTAAAAACTGTAGTTACCGGGGGTACTTATAATTTTTTTAAAAGGGGTACTTTATAAAAAAAAGGTTGAGAAACACTGGTGTAGCTTAATTCAAGTTTTGCCCTGCTATGTAGATGTGCCATATGGGTCCAGAAAGAATATTGGATACCAAGATTCTGCCAGTGATAGGTGAGACTAAAGGTGAAGGTGGGCTGTATGATAAATACAAATTAGAGCACATTTAAACACACAAATTCAACTATACATACAAAATGCTGGGATCTAAATTAGCTATAACAATTCTAGAAAGAGATGTTGGAGTCAGAAAAGTTAATGGGATGTTAAGAATCTTTATGAAAGGGATGGCTAAAACAGAAAATACCATAAATCCCCTTTATAAATATATGGTATACTCAGATCTTGAATATTGTTTGCAATCAGGTCATCCCATCCCCCAAAATATATTGGAATTGGAAAAGGTACAGAGAAAGGCTACTAAAATGATTAAGAGTATGAAACAGAAGGAGAGATTAAAATGACTGAGATTTTTCATCTTAGAAAAGAGATAGCTAAGCGGGAATATGATCGAGATCTATGAAATCTAGAATTAAGTGAATAATTCTTCATATAACACAAGAGCTAGAGGTCATTCAGTGAAATTAATAAGCAGATTAAAAAAACCCAAAAGGAAGTGAAATGGACAAGGGGGTGTAGACGGGAGTTTGAGAGGGGGTCTGAAAGGGAGTCCTAATATGCTTAGGAAGACCTGCAACACCTGTACTAGCACTGCTTCTGTCTCCTCCGCTTGCACCTGTAACCAGACAGACCACCTGACTGTGGATGCTTCTACCCAGATCTTAGTGTGGTTTTGCAAGGACTGTGGCTTGCAGTGATTGATTTTCTGGAATTCAATTTAGTGGGTCTAGTAAAGACCTGATAAATTGAATGCTGATGGTGCCCCTGTCAATGCTGGAACTCCTACTCATGGGTGTTGGGTGAAAGCCCAGCTGGGGAAGGCAAGACCCAGCCCTGCCCCTTCCGCCCGAGGCCCCACCCCTGGAGCCAAGCCCTCCCCACTCCCCAGCCTGATCCTGCCTAACCACGTGGCGCGCTGGGGCTACCATGATGCCCCTGGCCAGCCCTCTCCAGCGGTAGGGGAAAGATGTGTTGCCCCACCTGTGTCCTCCCACCAGGCTGTTGAGCTGGACTGCCTTCTTCAGAGGCCAGGGGAAGTGGGACTGCTGCACCACTGGTCCAGCCTACCCTGGGGGCTGGAGGAAGCTGGGCTGCCGCGCTGCAGTTCCAGCCTTTCATGGGGGTCGGGAAGAGCTGGGCTGCTGTGTCATAGTTCCAGCCTTTCCTCAGGGGCTGGGGGAAGCTGGGCTGCCATGCCACAGTTCCAGCCTTCCCTGGTGGCACCCCCAACCTCAGGCATTCCATCATGTAGGCAGTTTTGGAAAGACTGTACCTTCCCTTGCCTACATTACCAATGCGCTCATGCTCACACTCCTTGTGAGGAGTAAGGGAAGTCACCAGGAGCATTTCTCCTATCAATCTTCTGCTGTGAGGACAGTGCCAAAGCTTGCGTTAAGGAATGTTGACTCCACCTATGTTTTTTACTTATCTGCAATTGTGTACCGTAAGCTGACTTTCTGTGGTAGTATAGGCCTGGCCTCAGCGAGGGAACCTCATTGCTAGTGCAGGTGTTGCTGTCCCTCAGCAGTTTTAAGCACTAAGACCTGATTATCAGTGATTTCACTCAAAACAAAAGATTCTCTATAGAGCCTAATCAGATCTGACTTTAAACAGTGGAGAGGGGCAGATCAAAAAGTGTAAAACACCCTTCCTCTCCACTGGGATCCGGCATCAGGATCACCTGCTTAGCGTGTGCATTTCAAGTGTAGGAGACACCTTTTATCAGAACAGGCCAAGTACAGTTATTCTGCCCTTTACTCATATAATAAGGATAACAATATTTAATTACCTCGGCATTAAAGTGATTTGTAAGTCAGCACAAGCCAACATTGATCACTTAGGCAATGCAGAGATGTAACTGGTTGGGAGTGTTGGGGAAATTCAGGGGTAGTGAACTCTCCATGGCAGGTTTGGAGAGATACTTGCCTATGGTTGCTGAAAGAGTTGGTAGGAGAAAGAAGACAAGAGTATGAACTGCTCCCTTTCTCTGTTAACTTGTGTGATCCAGGAAATGTTTTAAAAATTTTCCACAATTGTTAAAAGTATTGGTAGCCCTACTGTAGATACAGCTACTAAGGCTAGAGCAGGTTTTAGTTCTGTGGTGATTATACCTTCTCAGACCAATGATATTAAAAATAATGGAACTTTCACTGGTACCAGCAATGGCTACTTGAGCAAACACATCTACACACAAAGTTATACATTTCCTTGCTCTACCAGAGCATTGATTCATGCTGGCTCCTGGTCAGCAACCCTTTCACAAAAAGGAAGAAACTCAGTATTTCACTTGTAACCTCCATCTACCTAGGAAGTAGGGTTGCCAAGTATCCAGTACTCTACCAGACAGTCCGGTATTTGCGCTCTTTGTCTGGTAAAAAAAATCAGATAATGCCGGACATGTGCAATGTCCGGTATTCTCTGATTTTTCTGGCTGCGCACTGGACGGAATGGGCAGGGGGGAGTGGCTGGAAGGCGGGGCCACGACTGGTGCTAGGAGCCTGTGATTGCCCAGAAGCCTGGCTGGGGCAGAGGGAGTGGCCGATGGTGCTGATGGAGTCCCAGCTGGGAGGCAGAGCAGCTCTGGGCACTTCAGAAGCCTAGCCAGGGTGGGAGAGTGGCTGGGAGTTCCAGCCACTCTCCCTGCCCCCACAAGGCTTCTGCGCAATCACAGGCTCCCAGCGCTGATCGTGGCCCTGCCTTCCAGCCTGGGAGTCCAGCTGGGAGGCGGGGTTGTGATCGCCACTCTGGGGCGCCCCAGAATGCGGGGACTTATTATCCCACGTTCCTTTTTTTTTTTTTGCTTGACCAAAAAATACCACGTGTCCAGTATTTTTTGGGAGACCATCTGGCAACCCTACCTAGGAGCCTTTTCTGCCACTTAGTTTTCCTTTTTCCTCCTCTCTCAATGGAAAAGGGTTTTTTAAAGATCACCAGTTGTATATGGATGTCTTCTATTAACCTAAAGCACCATCTCTTCAGGTCATAGGAAAAAGGATCTTCATAATTCTAGGACAAATATACCTACTTTCCCTCACTCTCTTATAGATGAAAATCTGACTTTGTCTCTTTTTCCCATTCCTCCTGCTTAAAAAAAGTAAAGAGGGACTTTTAGGCTTTTATCTTTAGCATATGTTTCTGTATCTGAACCCAATGGTCAGCAATCATATTAGTTGAACTATGGCTAAAGGGATTTTTGCTCTGGGCATATAAAAGAAATTGTGTTCCAACATTATTTTTGCTAAAGATTTAATCCTAATGAACTAAAAGGGTATTGAACACAGACAGTCCTTGTCTACACATACCAGGGCTTAACTTGTAATGAAAGTGGGGATAAAACTCAAGCAATTTTTTTAACTTTCATAATTGAGGCAGAAACCTCACAGGTGCCAAGGGCTCTGAACTACCCAACCTAGAATTGCCTGTGCTGAATTGTGTTCAGCCCTGCTTTAGAGGTAACAGGCTGTGGCCTGTGGTGTACAGACATTAGTACATGTCACACTATAAAGGCCATGGGAGTGGGTGACTGTTAGCCCCTTTCCTGAGTCTGACTCCAGAGGCCATTGCCCTGCTAGGGCAGCCACAGCCCTCTGCCATCCTGCACTCTCGCTCTTCTTTCTCCTTTGCAGCAATGCTGCTTGAAGTGGGTACCTTCCACAAGGAAAGATTAAACTCAATCCAGTTTCAGCCAGGAGGGTAGGAGAAAAAGGCCAATTCTCATGACAGACACAGAACTGAGCCAATAGCTTTTCAGCAGGTGTCCTGCAGAGGCGACGGACTCTGAGAGGCGGGGCTTGCAGACAAGGGGGGGCGGAGCTAATGGGCGTGGCAAACGTGGTCTGTAGCGAAGGAGGCGGGCCGCTGGGTCCGTGTGGAGGCGTGGCCTGAGGGGGAGTGGGCGTGGCTAGGGAGCGGGTGGGAGGAGCAAGAGGCTTGGTCTGAGGGGCGGGGCCAGGGGGTGGGCGGGGCCGAAGAGGATTGGGCGGGGCGGGGCTTCGCTCGGGTTCTGCTGACGGCTTCGGTCAGGGAATTTCAACTTCGGATGTGACTGAGCCACGGGCGGCGGCAGGTAACAGCGGCTCCGTTTCCCTCCCTCTCCCCGCCGCGCCGGTGGGGGCGGGCTGGGACAGGAGCGTGACGGGCTCCGCCGTTGGGTTGGCTGCCCGGCCCCCGCGGCTCGCTGGTGTCGCTGCGCCCGGCGCGGGTCTGGAGGGGCCGGGAGGACGCTGCCCCCCCCCCCCCCCCAGCAGCCGGAGCTCTCGGCCACCGGCAGGCCCGAGCTGGGGTCGGCGCGGCCACCGGGGACGTCAAAGCCCAGCGGCCCCTGCCCGCCTGCGGCAGCGGGGGCGGCCGCTCTGAGGATGCGTGTCCGCCCCGCCAGGGCTCGGGGAAATCCGCTCCCGGCGGGGGGCAGCGCGGCGCTGGGCGAGGAGCCCGGCCGGCTCGGGAAAGCCCCGGCGCTGGGGCGCTCGCCAAGTGGGGCGGGTGGCGTTAGCTCCCTTCCTCCCGCCGGCCCCTGGGGGCTGCTGCGGCGGCTGAGAGAGGCGCGCGCGCACCGCCACCATCCTCCTGTCATTTAAATCTCCCTCGCTTACATCCCCGCGGGCTGGGAGCCCCGCGCGCGGC
The DNA here is from genome assembly GCF_049634645.1 of Pelodiscus sinensis. Lineage (NCBI taxonomy): Eukaryota > Metazoa > Chordata > Testudines > Trionychidae > Pelodiscus > Pelodiscus sinensis. The sequence continues at coordinate 93,323,668 of NC_134713.1, read as the reverse complement.
AGTTGCGCGCAGGGGGGAGACGCTTTGAGCCTGGAAACTGACTCCCCCCCAGGAATCCTTCATCCTCATGGGGTGGTGACGACTTCCGTAGTAAAGCCTCGGGGCCTTTCTCGACCTGTGAGCGTGTAGAAAGAATATCGTCTGTGTCTGCAAGCCTTGATTTTTGTTTTTTATAGCTGTTACAGCAAAACTAATTCAGGCACTAGTTGCTTATTAGGACTCTCGGGCTGTGGTTTGTTATCCTGCTATAATTTCAGTCCTTATGCATCTAAGTTTCTTGGTCGATTTTTGTGTGTGAGAGAGAAAAACCAGATAATCTCAAACCTCTAAACTGCCCTGAATCACTGCTAATTTTGGCAGCCCATATCTTTGGTATGAACCACAGTGGGAAGTAGGGAGATACTTTTGGACCACCACTCTTTCCATTTCAACTGCTTCTTTCCACCCACTCTTTTGACTGTTTTCTTAATTCAAATTTTCAGTTAAAAAACTGTGACCCTGCACTGAAGCTATGTACCTCTTGTGCCAGTTGAGAATGCAACCTACTAGGACTGTGTAGTCCTTATCAGTTTAATCTACTATAGGTAAAGGGTTTTTCAGTGCTGCTCTCTTTGTCTACAGGTCCTGAATATGTAACAAATAAAAGTTGGGTAAATAAAAAGTCATCCACTTGTCAAAATGTGAAAACCAGGTCTCTGTCAGTTGGGACCCAACTGGGGTTGATTTAATGGCTCCCAGATTCTTACCTGCTGGGACTGACCCTCTGACTTCTGTGAAACATGAACTTCCTTTTGTGAAGCAGGAGGTAACCCCATTCTCAATGAATACCACTCTCAATAATACTTTTATCTAAGCAGGGAAAACCAGTTTATATCAGAGGTAATACCAAGAGGAGACCCCTATGAGGAGCTGTACCTATAATTGTCTAAGGGTTGCTGCCTCTCTGCCTTTGAAATGTACAAGAGTCATGGCAGCTCCTGTACATTTTAAAGGGAGAGAGGCAGTGGGGAACAAAGCAGTCCCCTGGCATGGGTTCCCCTCTGTGCCTCTTCCTTTGAAATGTACAAGAGCTGTAAGCCTGTCTTGTACATTCATTCATAAGGGAGAAGAGCAGCAGTGGGCCCGATGCAAGCAGGACTGTTTCAATCCCCACTCACGCTGTTTCTCTGCTGCCCTCTGCAGTGACAGTGTTGGAGGGGTGGGGGACACTGGCTTTTAAGCCAGCTTTCCCCCTTCCCCCTGCCTTTCTCTGATAGACACGGGGAGGAGGGGAAAGGGAAGCAACTAGTCAAGTTCCTACTCAACTATCCCATAAGCATTTGCTTATCCTTAAAGGGGAGGGATAGCTCAGTGGTTTGAGCATTGGCCTCCTAAACCAAGGGTTGTGAATTCAATCCTTAAGGAGGCCATTTAGGGATCTGGGGCACAATCTGTCAGGGATGGTACTTGGTCCTGCTGTGAAGGCATGGACTGGACCTTTTAAGGTCCCTTCTCATTCTAGGAGATAGGCATCTCCATTTATTTCACTTAAACTCAACCATTGTTTTTAGTCCATAAATACCTTAATGATTTTAACATAAGTAGTGAAGTATCAAAAGATCAGATGAGGCCTGTACCTACAGTTTTTCCACTGATGAAATTCCCAGTGAGTTGTAGTTAATTCCTACTTATGCACACACAACAACTATATTGACTTACTAGTAGTTGTATCCTGCATTGCTGAGGTCTTTAACTGAAGTAATTTTTTGGAAAATAAATGAAAAATGTACATGCTGCAGCCTGTTTGGGGTGAGTGAGTGAGTGTGTGTGCGTGTGTGTGTGTGCACGCGTGTGCACTTTGGGGGCTGCCTCCCATCCAGCAGTACCCTCCCCCCCAATGGCCTGCACTGTCTGGGGGGGAGTCAAGCTCCTGAGCCTGCAGGTTGTCTTGGAGAGGCTCTGTGGGATGCGGGAGTGGTGGGGAGAGAAACAGTGGTGAGCTCCTCCAGGGCCAGTAGGATGTTGGGGGAGGAGGAGAAGGCCCTGGGGGCTGCCTGTCATCCAGCATATCCCCACTGCCCCATGGCTTGCAGGCTCTCCTGAGGGACGGAGCAGGCTTGGTTTGGGGCAGCAGAGATACTAACACAGTCTAGTGACAGGCAGCGGCTGCCTTAGGTGGGCTGCGGCAGCTGGCGCCCTAGGCGGAACGCGCAATCGGTGCCCCTGCCTGCACGGCCATGAATGGCCGGGACATCATCGTTAGGCACCCCGTTGAAGACGGCGCCCTGGGCGACTGCCGAGTCGACCTATGCTCACGGGCCTCCCCTGGTGGCAGGCATGATGTCAGAGCCCCAGACCTGTTGGCCATTCTCCTTGTGTTGCAGCTGCCTCCAGTGGCCTCTCTCAGGGAATGTCTACACTACCCTCCTAGTTCGAACTAGAAGGGTAATGTATGCATACCGCACTTGCTAATGAAGCCCGGGATTTGAATTTCCCGGGCTTCATTAGCATAAGCAGGGAGCCGCCATTTTTAAATCCCCGCTGCTTCGAACCCCGTGTAGCGCGGCTACACGGGGCTCGAACTAGGTAGTTCGGACTAGGGTGCCTATTCCGAACTACCGGTACACCTCGTTTCACGAGGAGTACCAGTAGTTCGGAATAGGACCCTAGTCCGAACTACCTAGTTCGAGCCCCGTGTAGCCGCGCTACACGGGGTTCGAAGCAGCGGGGATTTAAAAATGGCGGCTCCCCGCTTATGCTAATGAAGCCCGGGAAATTCAAATCCCGGGCTTCATTAGCAAGTGCGGTATGCATACATTACCCCGCTAGTTCGAACTAGCGGGGTAGTGTAGACATACCCTCAGTATCACATCCTGCTTCTCTGTGCCCCCTCCCTTTTGTGTTCCTCTGCTCTCCACCTCCTCGCTTTCCACGTTATGGAAAATAGTCCCATCTCAGTACTTCCTATTTTCTGGGTACAACCAAACCCTGACCTTGGTTTAAATTAGGATTAGAGGAAACTGCATACTAAATTTGGTGGAACTAGTTCTTACGGTTTAGAAGCAGTTCTTGTACAAACGGATTCACAGACAAATGGACTCACAGACAGATGCACTCTAAAATATATGACTGGTTTTATTATTATATCATAAACTTTAAGGATCTTTGAGTGACATGAAAAAGTCCCCCCCCCCCTTTCAGCTCTAACACATAGTTGATGAACCATCATCTGGAAAGACTAACTTCTAAAATGAAATGAACAAATAGAAGCAAGTTTTGTGGACTTGGATGGTCAGGGTGCTCATTTATGGTTATGGATGACAGAAAACCCTATATAAAAATTGTTCTTCATTTTGTGGACAATTTTTAACTATGGGCTGTACTATAATCTTGCAACTGTAGTTATCAGACAAACTTTGTGCCTGAATTAGGATGGCTTCTCTGGCTTCCCAGCACACATGCTAGAAGACTTGGAAACAGAATGAATGCAGAATTAAGGCTGTACTTCTTGAACAAAGCAGATGCTGGTAACTCTAGTTGGGCAATGATCTTTGCATAAAGTGCACTACAGAACACCAACTTCATTTTTCATATTGGGCATGTCCCCTTTAAGGGTGTAATCAAGTGTTGTGATGCATTGATTTCTGAGCATCTAGTAGAATGCTGGGGGGTACAAAGCATTTCAAACATTTCAAACACGAGGCTTCATAGGTAGGTTCTCATAAATACCCACTGAGGCTGGTAAAAGGATTCCTTTACTTGGGCTGTCAGAAATTAAATTTTACAGTTACCCTTGGTGTGATAGCTTTAAGTTGAAAACAAAAGATAAACTAGCTGTTCTTAAATCAGGGCAGGCCAATGCATGGACAGTAGTCTGTCTTTGGGGCTTCCTCTCCTTTCCTATGCAATCTTTTCTATGCTACCTCCTGTATCTAGCAAACACCTTAACATTTCTTACTACTTTACTATATTTCTAGCTTCTCTTAATGTGACTTAGCAGCTAGAAGCAAGCAAAGGCAGATCCTTGTGGTCCACGTGACCTATTGACTGCCAGCAATTATTCTACAGATTGTTGGTGTGGAATGGATAGAATTGAGGGACATGCTGGAGTATATGAGTGGTAGTTTTGATTTAGAGTGGTGATAAAGTGACACTGTCTGTTATAGAGAGCAATGCACTATGTACCTGATCCAACTCCTATTGATGTAAAAAGGAAAAATAGGTTGAACTATATAAATAAATTGTGCTTCTATATCTTTTGAGGAGACAGTTAAAATGAGAGTGTTATGGAAGGATAAGGTAGATTGACCTGTATTTCTTGTGTCTCTAAGAAGGCAGAATTGAAGTAACTTTTGTATCTTGTTTAAGAAGTACAGTCTTAACTTTGCATTCCTGATCTGATATTATTGTGAAGTACTTGTGAAGTCAGTGTAATTGACTGAAGTCTGAATTCCAGCTTCATCTGTACGTGAAAAAGATAGTGGCTGTCTGTCTCACCATCTTACTTAGTCCTATGTCACTTACTCCTTAGCTTTTCTTTTTTTTTTTTAATTGAAGAACAAAGTAGTATATGGTGGCTATTTTTTATCAAAGGAACCATTGTAAGGATTCAGTAATAGTCTTTATTGACAAAGAATTATAATTTAAGTGTATAGGAAACCTGCAAAGTTTAAAATGACCTGTTCTGTTTAGGCCAGGGATGGGCAATAATTGTTGATTTTGCAAAGAGGTCAAGGGCCACACATTTCTGTGGAGGAGGTGCAGGGTCTAGGATGGAGGTTGAGTGCAGAAGGGCGCACAAGTTAAGGGACTGGGGTGCAGAAGACAGTGTGAGCATGGACAGGGAGTTTGGGAGAAGAAGGGGGTTGTGACCTGCATCAGGAGATGGGGGTGTAGGGTCAGGGAAGGTGTGGGGGTGCAGGAGAGGATTCTGGCCTGGGTGAGGGATGTTGAAGGGGATGCAGGGTTTGGGAGGGATTTGTGACCTAGGACAGAGGGATGCAAAGGGTTTGGAAGATGGCTTGGGGGAGGGAGTTGGGGTGCAGGAGTGCTAGAGGCCATCACCTGGCCTGCAGCACCCTTAAGGCAGGCTGGACTCCCTGCCTGCTGCAGCTCCAGGGTATTGAAAATGCAGTCTGCTTCCTCCAAGTGGCTCACAGCTGTGGAAGGGAGAGAGGCTTGTGCCACCCCCATCCTCTAGGCCAGCAGGAGATGAGATATTGGCTGGATATTGGCTGTTTCCAACCAATAGGAGCTGAGGATTGGGCTGGGGGCAGGGAGATCACATGAAGCCTCCCCCTCCCTCCAGAGTAGAGAGTCAAATGGAGCAGCCCTGTGTTTCAAACAGCAGCTGCTGCATGCCTGAAGGTCCTGGGAGGAGCATCAAGGGAGCAGATTTGTTGGGTTGACGGGCTGAATCTGGCCTGCAAGAGGTCTCTTGCCCACTCCTGATTTAGGCCTTCTTATTGTCTTAAAATTAATAGGAAGACTGTCATGATTGCATTTCTGTTACGTGTGTTTAACTTGGCCAATTTTTTAATAATATTTTAAGGGAAAAATGCATTATTATAGGAAGTTATTTGCAGTATTTGAAGGTTTAATTTTAAATGTGAAATCTTGCTCGCACTGTAGATTGCCTTATGGATTTGCTTTAATGGTGGCTTTTTTCTCCTCAAAATTTATCAGGACTTCATGCAGATTTATGGCATATGTGAAAGCTGCATCAATATGTTAGATTGAGATTACAGTTTCATCTGCCTTTTTAAGGACTCTGTATTTTTGTCTTAGCATGAGATAATAGATTTGCATGTAAATGCAAGCTTGAAGACACACAATATCCTATACATTCATATTCCCAGTGAAACAGATCCAAAAGAGCTATTTTGGTTTGTAGTGGTGATTACTAACAAGCATGACCACTGCACTATGGCAGCCACTCAAACATTGCTCTGTGGCTGATTGTTGGTTCCATCATTGGTGGAGATAAGTCTCAACAGTCCCTAAGACCGACTGCACTTGATTTTTCTCCTTTTGTTACTGAAAACTAATAAAAACAAGAAAATAGTAGTTCATTTTCCCACTTTGGGCTGGATTGCACTTTCACTTTTGTGAGCACAGGAGACTCAAATCTAGGGGATTTTTGTAAACTTAAGATAAAGGAGCTGCAGTTTGCATCTTTTCCCTGGAACATCTCACAAGCACCTCCAGTGGTAGATGGAAGTTGTTGCTTCTTTGTTTTCATTTTTGTTTGTTTGCTTGTTTTTGTTGGCAGGGTAGAGATGATAGGGAAGGAACTTGTCTTAGCACAGCTGATCCCATCATAGAATCCTAGTGCTGGAAGAGACCTCAGGAGATCATCAAGTCCAGTCGCCTTCCCTAAAGTAGGACCAACCCCAACTAAATCATCCCAGCCAGAGATTTGTCAAGCAGAGACTTAAAAACCTCTAGGAATGGAGATTCCACCACCTCCCTAGGTAACCCATTCCAGTGCTTCACCACCGTCCTAGTGAAATAGTTTTTCCTAATATCCAACCTAGATCTTCCCCACTATAACTTGAGGTTCCATCCTCTCTGGAACCTCCCTTCAGGAAGTTGAAGGCTGCTGTGAAATCCCCCCTCACTCTTCTGCACACTAAATAAGCCCAAATTCCTCAGCCTCTCTTTGTAAGTCAAGTGCTCCAGCCCCCTAATCATTTTGGTTGCCCTCCACTATTGAGACTGTAAATATCAATGCAGAAATCTGATTGTTTCAAAGCACCATTAGTTCTCAGTCTTCATTCCCATTGGGTCCTTCCATATCTTCTGCTACAGCTGGCCCATCCATGGAGGATTTTGCCAATAGCTGAATGCGTCTTTAGAAGCTTTGCTTTGAAAGGGCTGGGGCATAATATCAGTGTGCAGGGCAGCCACTCTGGGATTGCAAGTTTCTTTCCTTATGTATCCTGCAGGTGGTTTTGGGCATTGATTTATGATACCAAGCTGCTTTACTTTGAAGAGAACTCTTGAGGGAAAGTCCAGGGTGAGCTTCTTGTAGTTTGCAGTTCCTCCTGTCTTGCTCTTGGAATTATTTCTGCAGGAAGATGTGATTTGATCCTCTGGCTTTAATTTGACCTGCTAATTTTAAGTAATGCAGCATGTGTGGTATGTAAGCTCATTATTTGGAGACTCCTGCACAGACAGAAACACAATAGAAGAACTAAGAGTTTGAAGTTTAAAACTTCAGGCAGGTCTATGCTACAGGGAAAGGTTGATCTAAGCTATGCAATCTGAGTTACATTAGTAGTGTAACTCAAATTGATGTAGCTTAGATCTACTTTATGTGGGATCCATACCATGTTGGGTCGACAGAAACATTTCTTCCATTGACTCCCTTACTTGTTTAATTCTGGTGAAATACTAGAGTTGATGGGAGAGCAATCTGCAGTTGATTTATCCTGTTTGTACTAGACATGATAAATTGACCCCTGTTGGATTGATCACTGACCTGTTGAATAAGCTCACCATAAACATATGCCCTAACTCTGAAGTGCCTTACTGCTGTAAGTATAAATCAATTTGGTTGCCCCTCTAACGTTGTCGCTGTGGCTTAGAATTTGCAAAGCTCCAGTTCTAGGGAAACGTTCTTGTTGCAAAAACTGCTCTGTTACCAGGAAATAAAAATAGACTCTTAAAAACCAAGGGAATGTCTGTACTGCCTGAAAGATCAGTTTTGACTAAAATTACTTGCATTGATGACAAAGCAGAGTTTAACCAAAATATTTATTGTTGAAATTACTCTGTAATTAGTAACGTTGTACAGCTAAATGTAATACCAGGTTTTACTGAAAATCACTGTCATCTTATTACTGTGGCTTAAAACTACAAAGTATAACCATGGCTCACTTTACTTAGTGGCTTGGATAAGAACTCCACTATAATGTTTTAAGAATGTAGGTTTTTCTATTTTTTAATAGTATTCTTCAATACAATTTAAAAATACATGATATGGTCTCTTACCACAATGGAAAACTAGAGTAGCTGTCTTCCTTTCTAACTGAAGTTGCCTGCACAGTACTCTTGTATTCTGTGGTCTTTTAAAACTGAGAGCAAAAAAATGTACTTTATATACAGATAACATGCAGTGCTTTTAAAAGGGACTCTTGACTCATATTTTACATACAGTTTCCACCACCAATAGTCATTTTTGTGTGTGTTTAAATCAAATCAAATTAGAAACAAGTTAAATACAAAACTTGAAGTTCTTTCAGTTTAAATAGTTTGACTGTTTCCAGACACTTATCTGACTGTGAATCTATAGCAAAAATAAATGTCTTGTTTCATATAATACTTTAATTGAACATATACAATATAATTAGTCTCCTTTTGGTTTGCTTGTCTGAATTTTGATTTTTAAGAACAGTGCAACAGCTAGCTATAACATTTTAGTTTATTTTACAAACAAAAGTGTACTTCTGTTTTCTCTCTGAGAGGAAGCTTGTCTTCAAATCTTTCTACTCCTTCCTTGTTTTCTTCTCTCAAAAATACCATGTCTTGTGGTTACCCTTCCATTTTCAACAAACTTGTGTTTGCTTGCTAATATCTCAGTTACTTCTTCTGTAGGTATTTACTACTTTAATTCATTATATATACCTTCAGTTTATCAGATATTGAAGTTACTGGTTTATAGCCTTCAGAGCTGTGGTGTTCCATTTCCTAAATAGCTTCAGGCTACGTCTACACTGCAGGCTTTTTGCAGAGCGTCTGCCCTGCATGTATGTTCTTGCGCAAGTAAACTTACAGTACAGGCAGTCCCCGGGTTACGTACAAGATAGGGACTGTAGGTTTGTTCTTAAGTTGAATTTGTACTTAAGTCGGAACTGGCGTCCAGATTCAGCCACTGCTGAAACTGACCAGCGGCTGACTACAGGAAGCCCGAGGCAGAGTTTCTCTGCCCCGGGCTTCCTGGAATCAGCCGCTGATCAGTTTCAACAGCTGTTGTGAATCTGGACGCCTGGGACAAAGCAGCTGGGGCGCTGCCGGGTAGGTCCCCGCAGTGCCGCACCTCGGCGCTGCGGGGACCAACCCGGCAGCACCCCAGCTGCTCTACCCCAGGTGTCCCCAAGTCAGCTGCTGCTGAAACTGATCAGTGGCTGATTCCGGGAAGCCCGGGGCAGAGCAACTCTGCCTCGGGCTTCCTGTAGTCAGCCACTGGTCAGTTTCAGCGGTGGCTGACTTGGGGACGCCTGGGGCAGAGCAGCTGGGGCGCTGCTGGGTTGGTCCAGTAGCGCCGCTCCTTGGCACTACTGGACCAACCCAGCAGCACCCCAGCTGCTCTGCCCCAGGCGTCCTGATTAAGCTGCTGCTGAAACTGACCAGCAGCGGCTGAATCAGGACGCCTGGGGCAGAGCAGCTGGGGTGCTGCCGGGAAGGCATGGGGTGTGTGTGTGTGTGTGTGTGTGTGGGGGGGGGGGGATCTTTCATAGTAAACCTTCTAATGGTCTTAGGTAAGGGGGGATTTTGATAGCAATCTTCAGCTACCTGAAGAGGATGGAGCTAAGCTGTTCTCAGTAATCGTAGATGACAGAACAAGGAGCAATGGTCTCACGCTGCAGTAGGGGAGATCTGGATAGTTTTTTTTCCCTAATATCCAATCTCACTAGGAGGGTGGTGAAGCACTGGAATGGGTTACCTATGGAGGTGGTGGAATCGCCCAACTTCACAAAGCCCTTGGTGAATGATTTTAGTTGGGATTTTAGTTGGGATTGGTCCTGCTTCAAGCTCTAAACGACCTCTTGAGGTCTCTTCCTACCCTAATCTTCTAGATTCTAGTGGAAGTAGAAGCTTGAAGTCTTTGGGCTTTCAACCACAAATATTCTTGATCCATACCAATTAATAACACTAATTGCAAATTATCTCATAACATCTTGAAGACCCTTTGTTTTAAATTATGCTAGCATGGTGACTGTGTAGTAAATAGAGATGTTAATGAATGGTGGAAGAATGGCTTTTTTATTTTATAAGTTCCTTGAGTGTCAATGCATGGACCATATTATAAAATGTCTAACATCACAGTGACTACTAAATGTCTTTTACAAAATAAATTCTCCATCTAATAACATGCAAAACACAAGGAATAGTTGGTACAGGTTGAACCTCCTAAATCTGTAACTCTCTGGTTTGGCAACATCCATGGTCTGGACCAGGGGTGTTGCTGGACCAGAGAGCCCCACTGGTGGTGGGAGTCGAGTGGCTGGAAGCCCTAGCCTGAGCCAGCAGTGGGGCTGGCCAGCAGCTGTCCCCAGAGAGCCCCAGCCAGGTGGGACAGCAGTGGGACTGGTTAGCACTGGAATGGGCGGCAGCAGTGAGGCCGCTGGCAGCTAGTGAGGTATGTCCCCAGGGAGCTCCAATCAGGCGGGGCAGAAGCGAGAGTCCAAGCCCAAGTCCTGTGGTGCCAGGGCCCATTTGTAGCAGGGAGAGAGCAGAGCCAACCACAGGGAGAGGCAGCGTGCCAAGAAGTCAGGAAACAGGGGATCTGCCCTGATCCAGAAAATTCCCTCATTCAGGACTGGTCATGTCCCGAGGGTGCTGGATCAGGGATGTCTAATCTTGTAATACAGTTTCTTCTTAAGCCTCTAATTTTGCGGTAACTTTTGGGAAACACGCACTCATTTGCCACCTCCATTATGAGTAAGTGATGAAATATCTTTCTGGGGGTATGTCTTCACAGCAACATTATTTTGAAATAACTAGCGTTATAACTTAGGCTGTGTCTACACAGCAAGCAGTTATTTCAAATTGATGTCAAAATATGTTAAGCTGGAGGACTTCATACTCCGACTCCGTACGATGGATAAGGGAAGTCAGAGGAAGAGTGCTCTATTTCAAAATAAGTGCTGTGTAGATGCTCCCAATTTCGAAATAAGCTATTTTGAAATAAGCTATGCAGTTGATGTAGCTCAATTTGCGTTACTTATTTCAAGTTATGCCCTGCTGTGTAGATGCACCCCTGGAGTGTGGAAATTCTGATATTAGACTCCTGTCGACTAAGCCTATATTTAAATGATCGCTGATGGGTAGCTGTGTTAGTCTTTAAAAACAACAAGTAGTCCTGTGGCAATGTAGAGACTAACAAAAATATATATAGTATCATGAGCTTTCATGGGTAAAACTCACTGCATCTGAAGGCCCACGAAAGCTCATACTCCTTTTTGTTGTGTTGTGTTGTGTTTTGTTAGCCTCTAAGGTGCTACAAGAATACTTGTTTTTAAATGATCTGATATTTTCATAGGAAGTGTGTTAATTACGGCCAAAATATTAACAGTTTTAGTGTATTGGGAGTGGATGTTTCATTAGGGTTTGGTATAGATTGAACCTCTCTAGTCTGACAGTCTCTGCTCCAGCATGATTTTAGTTAGCTGGATGTCCATTTGTCATGGATGTAGCCAAGTTTCCTGGGGCCTCAAGAATCATAGAATACTAGGACTGGAAGGGACCTTAAGAGGTCATCAAGTCCAGTTCCCTACCCCCATGGCAGGACCCAGTACTGTCTAGACCAGTGTTTCTTAAACTGTTTTTTTTTCTCTCAACAAAAAATCCTTGGCGTTCCTCATAAAAAAAATTGTTTGGTATTCCTTGGTCTTAAAAAGTTTAAGAAACACTGGCCTAGACCATCCCTGATAGACATTTATCTAACCTGCTCTTAAATATCACCAGAGATGGAGATTCCACAACCTCCCTAAGCAACTTTGTCAAGGTGGTTAAATACTGGAATGTTAGGAAGTTTTCCCTAATGTCCAACCTAAACCTCTTTTGTTGCAGTTTGAGCTCATTGCTTCTTGTTCTATCCTGAGAGGCCAAGGAGAACAATTTTTCTCCCTCCTCCTTGTGACAACCTTTTAGATTTCATGATAGCGATTTTCAAGTTTTTGCTTATACCCACCAGTCCTGGCTCTCACTTTTATGTGCTGTTATTTAACACTAATTTACCTCTAAATGTCTTCTAAGAGCCCAATAAGCAGTGAAACTTATGGTAGTATTGCAAGACAATATTGACCTCCTGTTAATATTATCTGGATTAGCACTGGTCAGTTCCCAAGGGTGCTGGACTGGAGAGGTTCAACCTGTAATAGAATACACAATACAAATTTGAACTTGAAGTTCACTAGTTAAAAATGATGCCATTCTGGCAATGAACCAGTTAGTTATTACTATTTGATATGCCAGATTATATATAATGAGTTGATTGAGTCCGTAAGTGGATGAGAGAAGAATTCACATGAAAAACCACTATCATGTCTGGAACTAATTGATACTTTTATTTTCAGTCTTAATTAGAGGTCAGGAGCTAAATGCTACATAGAATATCTTCTACTGAAGTGAGAGGCTAGTATAAAGTTTATTTCAACCTCAACGAATATTCTTGTCTTTTGTATACATGAAGGACTTCTATCTACTATGCTTTCAAAAATGCTAAATTAAAATTTCTAAAATAATGACTTATTGTTAGTTTACATTTCTTTTATTATGCTGATCAACTTGTTAGTCTTGTTAATTTACCCTTTTTTTTTTTTCTTGAAAAATCCATGAGGAAAAACTGATTGATTTGAGTCATGGACTAGACAGGAAAAGCTTCACACTTACTCCTTGTTAGTGACTTTTTAAAGCCCTACATGTAACTACACAAAGTAGAATATGCTTATGCTATTTCAGAAACTTTAAAGACATGCCCAAATAGTATAATTTTATTTTGTTCTTACTCCATTAATTTCATTTCCTCCAAAACTAAAATAATTTGTACATTATACTTAGAAACAATCAATATGTAATAATTCCAAATTGCATACTGGTGTCTGAGTGTTTCTGATTTGCCCGGCTATGTGTCACTTTCAAAAAGTGCAGTTTTGCTACATTATGAAGCCTGTCTATTTACAGTATTAATTCCTTATGTTTTTAGACAGTCTTGATTTCACTATCTCAAAATTCAGACCCCTCTGCCAAGGCAACATGTACCATGAAGATGGTTGATTTACTACCATAACATTCCTCAGCTGTTGGAACAATATACAATATGATTGCTGTGTTAAAAATGCAAGTACTTTAACTTTGAAACATGATCAGCTTTTAATGACTTGCTACACTAGTCACTGACATGAGGTTCTATATTTCTAGTTTCAACTTCTCTATGGCCCTATCTGTTGAATGCTATAGAAATATTTTATTTGTTGCAAATTCAGATCCCAATGTGAGAAAAGCTTGTTTCTCTCTAATAGGAGGTAAAAATCCCTTGCTTCCATTTCTTATCTCTGAATTATAGATGCTTACTTTGTTTCCATAATGTCTCTTATGCGTTTTCCAACCAGTTAATAATAATTGGATCATTTCTATTCAGTACTCCTGTAAATGTATTGGGCATGACTGTTAAATCAAGGTAACATAATTCGGATGTAAAGTAGACAAATGGTTTTTGTAAATATTTTGAGAATCTATGTGAGTGCTTTAAAGGTAGGGGAACCTTTTTTTACTTGCGGGCCACTGACTCACAGAAAAATCAGTCAGGTGAAAAGCAAAAAACAAACAAACAAAAAACCCCCACACCTGAACCCTGACTGAGAAGCAGAAAGACATTCCCTTCACACGTGAGTGCACACAAATTGCATGCTCAAGTCCCAAGGGAGGATTGAGGGGAGCTGGACTATCAGTGTGGGCTCCCCAATGCCTCAAGGGCTGGATCAAGCCACGCTGATGGAAGCAGTGTAGTAGAAGGATGATTCTATGAGAAATTAAAACAGAGTAGAAGAGACACTAATAAACAGGTGTGTTCAATGCTTCTTGTCCACCTATATACGTTTTAAACTATCATTGTGATGTCGTGAGGGTATGTCTACACTGCATGGCTATTTTGAGATACACAAGCTCCTGTTATTTTGAAATAATGGGCATGGTATTTTTCCATCCCAGTAAACCTCGTTGCATGAGGGCTAAGGGATGACTCGAAATAGCATGTTATTTTGAAATAGATTTGAAATAAGATACGCAATTTGTGCTATGCAAATTGCGTATCTTATTTTGAGTTTAGGATGCTGTGTAGATACACCCTAAGATTCTTCATTCAGAAAACTGTTGAGGATCTGTAGGAATTATGCAAAAGCGACGAGGAGTCCTGTGGCACCTTATAGACTAACTGAAGTGTAGGAGCATAAGCTTTCGTGGGCAAAGACCCACTTCGTCAGATGCATGTAGTGGAAATTTCCAGAGGCAGGAATAAATATGCAGGCCAGGATCAGGCTGGAGATGACGAGGTGGATCCAATCAAGGAGGATGAGGCCCACTTCTAGCAGCTGATCTGGAGGTGTGAATTCCAAGAGAGCAGAAGCTGCTTTTGTAGTTAGCAAGCCATTCACAGTCTTTGTTTAATCCAGAGTTGATTGTGTCAAACTTAAAGATGAACTGTAGCTCAGCAGTTTCTCTTTGAAGTCTGGTCCTGAAATTATGTATTATGTAGGAATTATGTATTTCATTGACTGATATATTTTAATGCTCTCTGCTTCTGAAACCCTAACAAGGCACCCACTACCTGCTCCCTGGCCAGACAAAGTAGTAAATTGTATGTAGAGATCTCTATAAACCAGTTTTTGTGGCTATGAAGGCAAATTTGATCTAAAGTTAAATTGAGTGACTAAATTTTAATAGATCCTATGATAGATAGATATTAAAAATTATAAACAGAATTTTACAGCAAAGGGTAACATCTCTCAAAAAGAATGGAATAACAAACAATCATACAGGTAAGATCAAATTTGTCATTTATAATGAATTATCTGAATCAATCCCAACCTAATTTTTGTAATATTGTGCATTAAATGTTGAATTGCATTATCTGAAATCTTGAGTTTTGTCTTGACACACACACCGTCATTGGGTGCACTGCCATGCTAATGAAGCCAAGCACAATTCTGAAAGGCATTTTAATGTAGGTCCATCCATAGTTCACTACAGGGTGTGGAACTTGGCAAACAAGTGGATTAAGTTATGAGTAAGAAATGTCTCTGGATGGCTATCAAAAAAAAATTTTTTTTAGATGTCTACCTCTTCTGAGAACTCAAAGAGCTTGGCTGTTTGACTTTAAGCGTTGCTGACAAAGATCTTTGGTCCAGAAGATATAGTTTTTTGTTCATAAATAATCCAGAATTTGGCTGAGCATTAAAAGGCCACTCCCCTAGTTCTGTCCCTTCTCAGATGATTTAAAATGTATAACCTTTTTCTGACCTTCCTGTGAGTGCTGCAGCCACAGAAAAGAAATGTTAAGTTCTTGGTAGGTAATTGCCCTGATTGGTGAACTTGGTTTCAGGATTTGCTCCTCATCTCTGTCATTAGACAGATAAAACAGTACTGCCTTCGTTATATATACTTTGTTTCTCCATGTAAGGATCCTAGAACTTACTGATATACAAAAAGCATTATTATTTTGCTTTTTTGTATATATGTGAGATAACTTAAGAGTTTCCAATATTGGAAGTCCTGGCATTAATATCCAGAATTCAAAAGTATGAATACTTCATACTGATTTTTTTTCAGTTGCTTCTAGTTGTCTTTCTAGCAAAGGGTATAGTTTTGCAAAAGTCGTTGTTAGTTTACTTTGCAGTGACTTTTGTTTCTTAAGCTCACATTCCATGTGGTTTATTTGCTGCTTGTTACTGGAAACTCTTGAATCTGAAGGGGACAGTTTCCCAGAAACTACCTCCAGTTTCTTAAGAGACAAACTTCTTTTTGTAGAAAGTCTATTTGCATATTACCGTGATTGGTAAAATAATCCTTATAATGGCAAGTAGGCGGGTGGGGTTAATGGGGCAGACAGGCTCCAGGTTGGCAAGGGGAAGGTTGAGGAGAGACTGTGGACCCAGATAATCCTGATGTATGTGCAGCCAATATCAGACATGGAAAGGGGAGTTAAAAGGAGGAGATCTAGCCCAGCTGAGGGCTGACCAGGAAGGAGATCAAAATTCTGATACTTCATCAATGAGGGAAGCCTGGTCCCAGCCAAGAGCCTAAGGCAACTTACCTGGATGAGTCATTTGGTGGATGGGACAGCTAGACACAGGAAGATAGATTAGGAGGAACTAACTGAACAGATAAAAGCCTTGAGCAGAAATTTTGGTCCTGTTGACAAATCCTCAGATGACTCTTAATTTTTAGCTAATTGTTTTTAGTGCCGTGGGAATTCAAAACACAAAGGATCTGGGGTATCTGGTACTGGCCACTGTCGGCAGATAGGATACTGGGCTGGATGGACCATTGGTCTGACTCAGTATGGCCGTTCTTATGATCTATAAGTGATGGGAATGCCTGACTTGCAGGAATCTCCAGCAAAGGAATTGTGAAGCCTTATAGGCAACAAGGAGGTGCTGCATAGACAATTTGGTTGAACCTATGTAGGGCCAAAATAATTTATTTTAAAGAGTTTTGCATCCTCTTTCTTTACATTAGGCTTTAAACATGTGGTGTCAGATTTTTGTTAGCTCAATCTAATACCTTGTTAAAGGATAGTCAAGACAAGGTAAGCTATACTTTAACATGCATTAAAGTAATCCGTCTGAACCTAGGGGACTCACTGGCTTTAACTGGCTTAGCTAGTACATGTTAAGTGTACACATTGCCTTGACTAGAGCAGGGGTCAGCAACCTATGGCTCGTGAGCCATATGTCGCTCACTTAGGAGCCAAATATGGCTTGTGGCATTTCTCCCTCCTCCCCCACCTGCAATGGAGAGCCCATGCTGGTGAACCAGCACCAGCTTCCTACAGGGGGTTGGGGAGCACCGAGGCTCTGCACCAGATCTGGCTTGCTGGGAAGCACATGTATGCTGCTTCTCCCCTCCCCACATCAACGTGTATGCTTCTTCATCTACCCTGCCTTCCCCCATACTCCAGAGAGACAGGACACAGGAGCTGTGTGGTGGTCATCTGAGAGAGTGCATCTGGCTGTGGTGGTGATGCATGGGATGGGGTAGTGGGCTAAGATGGCACTAGAGAATCTGGACTTTGGAGACAAGGAGCAGCTGGATTTCCTGGCACATGCATTTCTTCCAGTGCAGTCTGCAGATCCTGCCCAAGAGATACTTGACTCTGGAGACCAGCAGGTACTGGCCAAACTGCTCCTGTCCCCTCTCCCCTGGCCAGACATCTACCAGCACCCTGCTCCTGCCTCCTCCCCCTGGTCAGACACCTATTGCCAGCTTGCTCCTGCAGCCTACCTCTCATCCAGATTCTGCACCCCTATTCCTTTCCCACTCACTGGCAGCCCTGTCCCGCACACTGGACCCCTCATTTTTGGCCCCACCCCAGAGTGGAGCCTCAGAGTGGAGGCACAAAATCCACTATCCTTGGAACTCCAGACGAGTTAACTTGGCTTGAGGCCTTGAATCTCAGTACTCCCTTCCCTTCCCTCCCCTACTCCAAGGAGCTGGAGTACCAGGGGAGTGAGGTGTTTCAGTTGGGGGCCACATCAGTGAGGGTTTGAGGTTTTGGAGGGGTTGGTTTTTTGCTTTTCACTAGTGTGGTCCCCGACTGATTTTTCTGTGGGTCAGTGGCCTCTGAGTCAAAAAAAAGTTCCCCTACCTCTGCCATAAATAAAGACCGTGTTGAAACTTTTTGTGTTGGACATAATATTTTACTTTATTTAAAAATGAAGCCTGGCCAACAAGCCCCCAATTGGAGCTCAGCCCCATCTGACTGCAGCATCATAACACTCTAGCAGCCCACACACTCCCCAACCCTGAGCCCCTCATACCCCTACATGCCCAAACTCCTGCACCCCCACATTCCCAGCCCCTTGCCATCAATTTGACAGAAGACAGATTGAATATGTGCATGAAGCTGGATTTGACCAGGTATGATGTAAACTTCAAAAAAATGTGCAAAAAGATGCAGCAGCAGAAAAGTCCCATTAAATAAAGTCTGAACACAGGGTTTCATTTATGCTATTATTAATCATTATGCCAATTTATCAATAATATTAGTTGTATATTTTCAGTCATGCAAACTGGCATTCTTATATGCCTCTTCGTTGACCACTTGTTCTGAATTTTGATGTAGTTTGGCTCTTTGGTTTAAAAAGGTTGCTGACCCCTGCTCTAGAGTTTTAGCAGGTGTTAGCTAGCCTGTTCTAACTTCCCTTCAAGGTGAACTCTACCACTGCCTGGCTTTCTGTAGTTTGAAAAAATATTTCCTGTCTTATTTCTGCTTACTCTTCCCTACTTTCTACTTATCTATCTTAAAGGTGGGCAAAGAAGATCCCCTACTCCCCCTTATTTGGAAAAACAAAAATTCTGTTGCTATAACTCTCTCTTTAGCTGGAGCCAGACTCCACCTCTCAGCATGTACATGTTTGTATTTGATTCAGTTACCTCCCCCATTCCCCTCTCAGACGAATGCTTAATATGTGCAAGTAAGAGTAGAAATATAAGGTAGAGCAAGATTGATGTAGGATGTTGATTAGTTATTAGATTGTGCACAAATTCTTTAATGTGGATAATACAGATATGATATAGAGAACTCACAAATACAATACTCGTGGATGAAATATACAAAAAAATTCATACTAAATGTAGCCCTTTCTCAGTGTGTAATATTACATTGTTCCATATTTTTCAAGTATGTGTGAGAGAGAGCTATATTGAAGAGTTCTATTTTATTTTTTATTTTTTCGCCTTAATGAATTACTCTGTTATGGTTGTTTTAGAATATAATTGCTATTTTAATAAGTATGTTGAACTAGTGTGGCTCAAGTTCCTTACCCAAGGTGTTGAAGGAAGCTGATTGATCTGATATATCTACAACAGTAAGCAAAGTTAGAGGTAGTTTTGCAACTCATATCCATTTTTCTTTCTCTGGAAAAAGCATGAATGTGTAATACCATACAATTATTTTTTAGAATGTGTTCCACACAGGCATTTGTCAGAGCAGGGTAATAAAATGTTCTCACTAAAATAGTAAATGCTATTGTAATGAAAAATCCCATAATATATATTTCCCAGAAGTTCATAGCTGTTGAGTTATTACTTAATGCTCCCTTTTTTATAAAGGGAGAAAACTTTATTTTGCCACATCACTTCAAATTTTCTAGCACTCAAGTCATAAAGTATAACTCATTTTTTTAAAAAAGCTGCTGCCCAAAACCTCTGTGGTAAGGCTATTTTATGTATGTTGTATTTTTGGAAAGCAAACCACTAACTACTAGTCAAAAGTGGTGTATTGGGCTGGGCAGTTGGTGTTGTAGTAAAATATGTTACCACATGGGAGGGAATTGGAGCTATAGATCTTGTGGTACTTTTCATAACTATGACTTTGTATAAATAATAAAAATGGTTCATTGCTTTTAGTCTGAGAGCCCAGGAGTGAAGGGTAAGGTAACGCATTCAGTTCTTAGGTCTAACCTTATTTCGGTTGCAAATTACAAACATTTGAACAGTGAATATGAGTAGTAATTGGATTTTGGTGAAAAGTGAGGGAGGGAATAAACCTGCAGCGATGAGTGAACAAACTTTAAGTTATGAGGTATTTTTAGCCATGAAGACTGTTAACTTAGGCATTACATGTTTAAAGATTCCTTTTGTTGAGCTAACAGATAATAGCAGGGGGGACCTAACTCAGTAGGGGACTCTACTTTAAGTGGAGTACCGAGAGGCTAAAAAGTCCAGGTAGCTTCTATGGTAGAAAAGAATGATTCATTTAAAAACTGGATATTTTAATGTATCTATCTACATAAGAAATTTGTGATCTAAAGCCCACCCTATACAAATTGCAATATGTGTAGAATTTTTTTAGATTTTTTTTTTCTAGAATTTGAGGCTAAGAATTGGGCTCTGATTGCTAACAAATCATCTATTTATCCATGCTGATCACTACTTGCTGATCCTCCTCTCCCATGCTGATGAAGCAGGAGAGAAAGAACAAGTTGAATCAGTATAGTTACTATGATCATATATCTAAACTAGTGTCAACAGGACACACTGCTGGTATTTTCCCTCTTCACTTACTCCTGCTATTTATGTTCACTCTTCTGGGTTCCTGTATATTTTTAATGTATTTCTTTTCCACTGGTCTCTCCTCGGAGGTCATGTTCCCCTTTATTTTATATGATTTAGATAATGGCATATAGAATATATTTACAACATTTGTGAATGATACTAAGCTGGAAGAGTTGCAGGTGCTTTGGAGGATAAGATTAACATTCAAAATTATCTAGATAAACTGGAGAAAAGTTCTGAAGTGAATAGAATGAAAGCCAATAAAGACAAATACAATGTACTCCTCTTAGGAAGGATTAGTTGCACACTTAGAAAATGGCAGTCATTTCCCAAGGAAGGAGTACTGCAGTAAGGGATCTGGAGGATTACAGTGGATCACAAGCTAAATATGAGTCAACTGTGCAACACTTTCAGAAAAAGCAAACATCCTTCTGGGATGTTTTGAAAGGAGAGTTGTAAGCATGATGCTAGAAATAATTCTTCCATAGGGTTGCCAGATGGTTTAACCAAAAATACCGAACACCCCTTCCCCCCCCCCAAAAAAAACTCATTGGGGGAAAAAAGGGGAAGACCAGTTGTTGAGGGGGAAAAAAACACCCACAGCGTGACCCCTTTAAGAAATACTTTTGAGGCTTTTTGGCCCTAGCAGGCTGCTGGCAGCTGTCCACCATCTTGTTTCCCTGCTCCGGGCCAGACAACTGCCCTGTGGAACCAGGAAAGTACCCAGGATTTTCACCTCCTGACTGGGGAAAAAATCAGAAAATACCGGACATTTTAGGTGTCCAGTATTTTCTGTATTTTTTTACTGGACAGGAGGTGAAAATACCGTACTGCTTGGGTCAATACTGGATACCTCGCAACCCTATTCTTCCATTCTATTCAGTGATGATTAGACCTCAATTGGACTATTGTGTTCAATTCTGAGGGTCACATTTCAGGAAAGATGTGGACAAATGGGGGAGGGTCCAGAGAAGAGCAACAAGAATGATTAAAGGTGTAGAAAACCTGACCAAAGGAAGATTGAATTACTTAGTCTGGAAAAGAGACTGGGAGGGGAGATAATGGTTTTCAAGTACATAAAAGGTAGTATAGAGGAGGGCGAAAGAATGGTCTCCTTAACCTCTGAGTATAGGACAAAAAGAACTGGGCTTAAATTGAAGTGACGGAGGTTTAGGTTGGATATTAGGAAAAGCTTCCTAACTATCAGGGTGGTTAAACACTGGAATAAATTGACTAGGGAGATTGTGGACTCTCCATAATTGGAGAGTTTTAAGGGCAAGATGATTTAACACTTGTCTAGGATGATCTAGATAATACTTAGTCCTGCCACAAGTGTAGAGGACTGAACCAGTTGACTTCTTGAGATTCCTTCCAGTCCTAGGATTCCGTTTTTCCTCTCTTCCCCTCGCCCTTCCATTTCAGTCTTCCCCTGTTGTTTTCCTTCTAACCACATCCTTTTGTTTTTCTCCTGTGGCCTTTATCTTGACTCTACAGTTCAGCAGTGATTCTGAATTACGTAGGAGCTACACTGTTTTCCTCGTCTTGCTCTAATTAGGAAGGGACTTTCACTGCCATGCAAATTGTTTGAGGCATCCCATGTGTATTGGGTTAAGAAGTAGCTCATATAGGTGCTGTGTGAAACACATGATACAACAATGTTCAGTGTATATGCAGTATCTAGCAAAGTGTGGTTCTGCTGTCTACACAGCACCAAATTTTGAAATAAAGTGCTATTCCGAAATGTTCCTTACTACTCGTAGAATGAAGTTTACAGTGATGTTGGGATAGTGAGCCTGAAATAATGGGTTTGCTGTGAAGATGTGGGATAGCTATTTCGGATACTCTAGTGTCCAGAAATACCATTTCAGTGCAGATGTAGCCTCAGTGTTCTGTGCTGTTATTTAGCTCTAACTTACCCCTAAATATCTTCTAAAAGCCCAATAAGCAGTGTAAGTATTGGTAATGCTGCGAGACAATACTGACCTCCTTTGGTTTGGCAAATTTTCTGGATTGACACTAGACAATTTCCGCAGGTGCTGAACAGGAGAGGTTCAACCTATAGTAGAATACATAATGCAGACTTTTAGCATTAGTCTCATGGTCTAATTTGCCGTTGAGTTTCCAAAATATCAGTCATGTAATTTTGGCATCAGAAATAATTTTTATAGCCTTGCATGCAGTGAGACATAGCCTTTTCAGCTAAAACAAGGCTGAAGAATCCTCTTTTTGCCTGAAAGCAAGCAGTAGATTTTTGGTCTAGTGGCTAGTGGTAGTTTATTTTGACCGAGGGAGCGATTTGATACATGTAGATTCTGTGCTTGTGGTGAGATAATGATGGGCAGGCATAAAACCCAACTCTAGTTCAAGAGTCATAGTTTAAGGCCAGAAGGGACCACCGGACCATCTGTTCTCCTAGATGGTCCTGTTTATCACAAGATCACACCAACACAACATTGCACCCGTACATTCTATCACACAGCTGAAGTGAGGTCAAAATATTGCAGTCCAGAAGGGACTAAACTCAGCCTGTTGCTCATCATTGAATATGGTGTACCAAGGTGCATTAATACCTGAGAGCCCTGCAGTGACGGGGAAACGGGGAAATGATTGAGATATATCCAGATAATCCCCACAGCCACATGCTGCAAAGGAAAGTAAATACACCCCAAGGTCACTACTAGTCTGACTTATGAGAAAATTCTTTCCTTACCCCACATGTGGCAATCAATTAGACCAAGGGTGGGAAACTTTTTTTGTTTTAGTTGGGAACCACTGAACCATAGAAGAATCAGTTAGGGGCCACATACAAGTCAGAAGCAAAAGAAACCCCACAACCTCACAGATGTGGCCCCCAACTGAAAATGAAAAAAGACCCTCCCCTCAAGCTCCAGCCCCATGGCTGGGGGAAGGTGCCAAAGCTCAGGGTTTACCCACAGGGCTGGATGAACTCTTCTGTGGAGTTGGGGCTAGTGAATTCTGTAGTGTCCCCCTTGGCTCTGGGGTGGGGCCAAAAGTGAGGGGTTCAGTGTGCAGAAGGGGGCTGCTGGAGAGCAAGCTGGAGGTGAGGCTGTGGGGTCTGGGAGGGAGGTAGGGTGAAGGAAGAGGGTGGGGGTGTGGGGTCTTTTGGAAGGTAGGATACAGCAGCAGGCTGAGGGTGGAAGTGCCGTCTGTGGGGAGTGCAGGGATGGGGTGGGGGTGTAGGATGGGAATGTGGGGTCTGGGCGGAACCCTCCCAGGGGATGGGGTACCTACCTGGTGTAGCTCCAGGAGAAGGCATACATCAATGAGAGTGACAAGAGGTGGTGCCTGCAGCATCCCCCCTGCCAGGCAGAGCCTGGGGGCCCAATCTGGTCTGTGGCTTGCTTTGATTGGGCCTTTGATACTGGGGGCTTGCTTCTCAACACCACAGTGGTAGAGCTTCCCACATGTCTGGAACACCAGTATCAGCTTGTTCTGCTGTGTGTGTGGGGCGTTGTGTGTGAGCCCCAAACCTTGTGAGCTGAATCAAGGCCCACAGGCCGTAGGTACCCTGAATTAGACCCAACCATGTGAGCAAGAATTAGCTAGCCAAGCTGAGAGAAGGTATGTTTAGAAAGTTCGAACTAGGGATGCAAATGCAGGCATTCGAAATAGTCAGTGAAGTGGGGATTTAAGTATCCCGCGCTTCATTAGTATGATCTTGCCAGTGCGCTAGTTCGAATCACAGCTGATTCGAACCAGGAAGCGCGCGCCGGGATGCATTAGTTTGAACCAAACCCCTTGGTTCAACAAATGAGGAGTCACGTTAGTTCGAACCAAGGGGTTTGGTTCGAACTAACAAGTCCACACTTCCTGGGTCGAATCAGCTGTGATTCGAACTAGCGTCCTGGTGAGATCATGCTAATGAAGCGCAGGATATTTAAATCCCCGCTTCACTGACTCTTTCTAATGCCTGCATTTGCATCCCTCGTTCGATCTAGGGTGCAAGTGTAGACATACCCAGAGAGAATGCTTGACGGCACCTCAGAGCACTTGCCTGCCTTAAATCGTGTCCCTTCTCCAGGTTGGGCGTCTGTAATACTTTAGAGGAAGACCACCAAACCCCCTGCGTTTCAGGTAGGACAGGAGGGAGCATCCCTTCCTGTTCCCTGCCAATGCTGGCTGAAGACCTAAAGCATGAGCTTTTAGGAGTATAAGGCATAACTTGCAAGTGAGCCATAGGTCTGCTGAGTCCTATCCCTACCATCACAGTTAACCCAGTCATACAATCACATTCATAAATTTGTTCAGCTCTCTTAAAACTAATTCAGTTGCTCGACTCCACAATTTCTATTGGGCGGCTGTTCCAGAATCTTACTTCTCTGATGTTTAGAAACCTTCTTTTAATTTTCAGCTTGAGTTTTGCCAGAATCAGTTTATGCCCATTTTTTTTTTTTTTTTTTTTTGTGTGTGCCAACATTATCCTTTAGTTGAAATAGCTCTTTTGCCCTCTCTGGTATCTAATCTACACCCTGGAATATTATAGAGAACAGTCCTATCCTCTTCACTCAGAGGTAGGGTTGCCAGGTATCCGGTATTTTCACCTCCTGTCTGGTTAAAAAAAAAATTAGAAAACACCAGATACCTAAAATGTCCAGTATTTTCTGGGGTTTTTTTTTTCCCCCCTGCCAGGACGCGAAAATACCGGATACCTGGCAACCCTACTTCGGACACAGTCAGCAACCGGGCACAGCCCCCGGACTCCCCCACCTCCCAGACCTCCACCCCCCCTGCTTAGCTGGTTCCGCAGGGGCTTGTCTTATGGCTGGAGCAGAAAAATAAGATGGCTGCTGGCAAAAAAAGCCTCCTCTTAAAGGGGCCATGCTGATTTTTTTATTTTTCTATTTTTATTTGTATTTATTTATTTATTTATTGCTTAACTGCTGCAGGGATCCCTTTTTCTTCCCTCAACAACTTTGGTCTCCCCTTTTTTTCTCAACAGAATTTTTTTCCTGGTGTTTTTTTTTAAGGGGGTACGAGGGTAGGGGGTTGTTCGGTATTTTTGGTTAAAACATCTGGCAACCCTACTCAGAGTTGCTGGCCCTATTGGGTATGGCACCACTCCTGGGGCTTGAAGTGGTTTCCATCATACACAGGTTTTGCATTTTTTTGTTCAGAATCTTTCAACAACTGTTCCAGCGTCACTCTTTTTGCGACACTAAACAAGTACAGCTCTCCCAGTGCCTTTTACAATGGTATTTATACTTCTTCATATATATTGGAAATAGCTTTCCTGATATAAATATCCTATTTGTTTTTTCACAGCTTCATGGTGTTGGTGTCTCATGGTTCTTCTGTGAGCGACAGATACACTGAGGTGTTTCTTTTCTTCTGGCACTTGCAATTGATGCACCCCCAACTTGTAACAGAAATTCAGATAATTAGACCCTAAATTCATTACCTTGCACTTCACACCATAGAATTTCATCCCATTTCTGTTATTCCAGTCTTCGAGGTCATCCAGATAATCTTGTACAGGCAGTCCCCGGGTTACATGGATCCGACTTACATCGGATCCCTACTTACAAACGGGGTGAGGCAACCCCGCACTCGCTGCTTCCCCCCAGCAGACCAGGGAGACGCGGAGCGGCTTTTCTCAGCAGACACCTCAGCTTGAGAATAAAGGACTGAGGGAAGTGAGGTGTGGGAGAATAAAACTGAGCTCTGGAGAAATGTTTGGCTAGAGTTTCCCCTACAATATGTACCAGTTCCGACTTACATACAAATTCAACTTAAGAACAAACCTACAGTCCCTATCTTGTATGTAACCCGGAGACTGCCTGTATAATATTCTAACCTTCTTTTATATTGATATTGCCTCTCAACTTTGTATCATCAATAAGTTTCTTTGGTACTTTCCTTTTTGTGCCAGCATCATTAATAGAAATATTCAATAAGATTGACTCAAAAACTTGTTCTTGAAGAACTAAGCTACTAATCTCCCTCCAGTCCAACAGTCTTTCATCCGCTGGCTTTGCTCCTTTCACCGGTTCCTTATTCTCCTTCTAATTCTTGTACAAATCTTCATTTTCTTGAATGTAACCACAGGTTGAACCTCTCTGGTCCAGGACTCTCTGGTTTGGCAACATACTGGACTACAGATGTTGGACTAAAGAGTCCTAGTGGCTAAGATCAGAGCTGGTTCAGCAGGTTTATAGCCTGCAGGGCCAGGAGCAGGCCCTACCAGTGGGCTGGGGGCAAGGAGGCCTGCCCTCCCCTGGCCTGGCAAATTTCTTTTGATAGGGACCGGTCAAGTTCTGAGGATGCTGGACCAGAGAGGGCCAATCTGTAACAAGTGGTACTGTGTCAAAGGTTTTACCTAAGTCCACATATTTTAGATCTATTGCATTTCCCCAAAATCAGTTATAAGATAATTCAGAATGGTTTGGTCTTTAAGAGACTGGCAGAGTTTTTTCTTCAGTGGTCTATTATCTTTCTGGAAAAAGTGATTGCCATATATATATCTCTGTTTTCACATAGAGATCTCATTTCTGGAATTTTCAGCCAAACTGGTGGGGGATTGGGACTAGTCATTCCACCTTGAAAATCTTTGTCTGTAAAATATTTTTTTTTTTTCCGTCTCGTTGCTAGAATGATAATAGGATGGATCCATCAGATTCTCAGGATTGCCGCTTGGGGAACTGGATGATCTGTTAAAACTGTGGGACTCTAGGTTAGCACATGTCACTGAAAGAACGCCCTGAAGGTTGGCACAACAAAGAACATTATAAAAATTGTTCTAGTATTTTTGGTGGGTGCAGTAGTCTCAGTAGCCTAAGCTATTTTGCAGTTTTCAGTCCTCTTTATTTTAAACAGCAATCCTTACCAAAGCTTAAGGACCTGAAGATACATGCACGCTCGCTCTCTCTCTCTCTCTCTCCTCTCGCTGTTGAAATTGTATGATACTCATGGAAAAAGGTCACTCTGGAGTGATTTTTGTTTTGATCTGGATTGCAGAAGGCAATGAGATCCCACAGGGTATGAGATACTGTGGATGTCTCTTTGTGGCTGTGTTATTTGGTAGTAACTTGCTTGGGAAACCTACAGAGTACCATATGTCTTTCTGTTCCCTTTATCTTAACATCTCAAAACTTCCTTTCTGAAAATAGTTTGTGTTCCTTTTACTCAGTAGTCAAAAGGAAGATACTTTGTTTCTCTCTTTTAAAGGTCACTCTTTCCTCTAAATGAAGAGCTATTTCTACTGACATCAGTTTCTGTGCTGGAAAAGCAATTCCATAGGCAGCATTTATTTCTCAAGAGGATGTGGCTGGTCACATGATAAAAATTATCTTTGGTATTGACAGCCCTAAAGATTTGGTTGCTATGCAAAAATCTCTGCTCAGGAGTTCTTAGCAATTAGTGCTTTTTGCAATTGAAAGGTTTTCCTCCTTTTTTCAGATGGGAACATACTGCTATTTTCTTCCTCATTTTCTAGTAGAGTACAATAGCTTGGATATAAATGCTTGTTTGAATTATGTGTTCTACTGCTTCTAAGTAGCTGTCTGTTTGCTTTGCTTTTTAGTATATTTATTGAAGTCCACATATCTGTATGGGTTTAGGAAGACTAAGGAACCAATCAGGTAAGAGACTAATTCTCTTGGAGTTCTGCTGTACAAGCCTAGACATTCTAAATGTGTTTTGGGTTTTTTTATGTTTGTTTGTAGTGGAAGGAAAATACAATGTAAAAGAATGCCTAGACAACACAAATTTGGTGTCACAGGAATTCAGCTTGTGAAGAGGCAGCAAGCGCCTCAAAGGAGCAATGAGAGTGGGCTAATTCTGTGTAATAATGCTTTATTTTTTCTTTTACTAGTGGATTGTGCCCTCTGCTCACGATGCTCGCCCGCCTTCTTCTCTCAGGACTCTTTTGCTTTTGCAGTCAGTGATGTCATCACGCTCTTTCTGTTGCCTGGCAGGAAAACTTTTTTCTATATAGAGAGAGTTTAAAAGCCCATCCCTGATTCTCAATTAGTATAAAAGGTCTCAGAGAGGTACTTCTGTTGATATGTAACTTCAAAAATAAGTAGTCCTGTGGCACCTTAAACTAACAAAAATATATTCAGGTTGGTCTGGCAGACCACAGATGCTCCTGGACCACACAGCCAAGGCATAGGGAGATCTGGCCAGGGGGCAGGAGCATGGCGCCGGAGGGGGTGTTGACTCAGCTGGGAGCCCCATGTCGGAAGGGGGCAGGTGTTGAAGGGGTAGGCAGCACAGCGAGGAGTTCTGACCCCAGTAGCTGGGCAGTAGCAGTAGTTGTAGATTGTCAGTGATGCACTCGAGGGGTTTAAGCTGGGGGGCCATAGGTGATGACCAGTAGTATTCTGTTTTCCTTGTTGAGCCTTTCTTGAAGTAGTTGACTTCAGGGTACTTGTCTGGCTCTGTCAATCTCTTTCCTCACTTCTACAGGTGGTTATTTAAGTATGTCCGATAAAGATCTTGTAGGCGTTTTATCTCTGTGGGATTGGAGCAAATCTGATTGTATCTTAGCGCTTGGCTGTAGACAATGGATTGTGTCATGTCATGAATGGAAGCTAGAGGCAGATAGCTAAGAATAGTAGTCATTAGGTTTCTGATATAGGGAGGGATTTATGTGACCATCTTTTATTTGTACTATAGTGTCAAGGAAGTGGATCTCTTATGTGGACTAGTCCAGGCTGAGGTTGATCGTGGGGTGGAAATTGTTGAAATCCCTATAGAATTCAAGTATCTCCTTCCTGTGGGCCCATATGATGATGTCATTAATATAACCTAAGTAGACAAAGCATGCTAGGGGATGAGAGCTGAGGAAATGGTCAAAGTTGGCCACAAAAATGCTGGCATATCTGGGGCAATGCAGGTGCCCATAGTTTTGCTGCTGACTTGAAGATATAAATTGTCCCCAAATTAGAAACAGTTGTGGCTGAGGGCAAAGTCACAGAGCTCAGTCACCACTAGCATCATAAGGGCTAGTGTTTCTGACAGCTTATAGTCCGTCTTCATGTGTAATGTTGATTTAAAGAGCTTCTTCATCAGGGCTGGGGAACCTTTTTTGGGTCAGGGGCTGCTGAGCCACAGAAAAATCAGTTGGGGGGCTGCACACAAATGAGAAGCAAAAAAATCCCCCACGCTGCCATGGCCCCTGATGGAGAAAGAGGGCTCTTGCTACATTTAAAAGGCAGAGGCAGCACAGTGGGTAACCCCGGGTGAGCATTTAAAAGGCAGAAGTGCAGCTGGAATAGCAAGCACCCTGCCACACCCCTTATCGACAAATTGAGTAGTTGATGGAATTTCGTTTGACTAATCAATTAGTTGATTAATCAAAATTTAACATCCCTACTCCAGTCCCGTGGTGGGGCAGCATGGGAGAAGGGGGAGCTGGAGCACCAGCATGGACTTCCCAATGCTGAGGCGGGGCCCTGAGCTTCAGGGACCGGATCCAGGCAAGCTGGAAGCCACATCCAGCCCCCAGGACTGAGGTTCCCCACTGCTGTTTTACATCCATGATAGCCAGGATGGTGTTTTCAGGAAGATTACTGATGCCCTGTAGTTTCCTCAGGGAATTAGTGGCATCTCAAAGATAGCTAGGAGTGCAGGTAGCTTGGGGATCTGAGGAGAGGGTCAGTATAGCCAGATAATCCTGTTGTAAGGGTGTCAATACCTGAGATGACGGAACATCTGGGATTTCCAGGTTTATGGATCTTGGGTAGTAGAATACTCCTGATGGGGGCTCTTGGTTGGTGTGTTTGTGTAAATTTGGTCCCACGCTGTAGCAGGGAATTTCTTGAGCCATTGATGTAATTTCTTTTGGTATTCTGCAGTGGGATGAGAGGAAAGAGGCCTGTAGAATGTGGTGGTGGTGATTTGTCTCGCAATCTCCTGTTCATAATCTGACCTATTCATGATGACTACAGCACCCCCTTTGTCAGTGTCTTTTATTATAATGTCAAACTTATTTTTGAGGCTGTGGATAGCATTGCATTCTGTATGGCTGATGTTGGGGAAAAGCCTATCTTCCTAGATAGCTTGAAGATGTAACTGATGTTGTCGGGTCCTTTATTCGATTAATTTTTTTTGGAAACTAAAATGAAAATATACATGCCTCATTTAAATCATTGCTCTGGGGTGGGTCTGGGAATGAGGGGTTCAGTATTCAGGCTGCCCCAGAAAGGGGGCTGGCGTAGTCCTTTCTCATCACAGAAGCTTGGGACCAGATGAGAAAGTGCTTTTCCACAGCTGCTGCAGCTCCAGCAGACTCAGCTGGAGGAGGGGTGCATGTCCCCCGGCTATGGTGGATCCACATTTGTCTGCCCCTGCACTCCCCAACCAGAGTGAGGAATGCAGCGAACTGTTCACTTTCCCCTCTCTTCCTCACAAAGTGAAATGGCCAGCAATGTATCTGTATGAATCAAAGATATGGGCAGGGCGGGGGGAGGTTCAATCCTCCTGCCCTTCCTAAAGGGCTTCTGGGGAGTGGGAGACCGGGGGCTGGAGCAGTCCCAGATTGAGGGGGTAGATGCCCCCAGCAAGCCTCTTTCACCTGCCTGCTGATTCTCTCTCTTTTCCATGTGGTTTGATGGAAAGCAATCCCTTTCTGGCACAATCAAACCTTTACCTTGTTTTAAGTTATGATGAGAGGAATCTGTATATTGATTTTGGTGGTCCTAGCTCTTAACATTTAGGAGGAGTTCTTGAACATACAGTCAGACCACACAGACGAACTCTCTCAAATAAATAGCAGATTCTGGATTTTTTTTGGCATGTGTTTTGGTTTATCTGGCTTCCATCCAACTGACTGTAAATTAACCATTAGAAATCTATTACAACCACACCCTTTCCCCCCTTCAAATAGTTATTTTTGTTGTATCTAACTTTATACTATGCTATAGAGGAAAGTAAACATTTTGTGTCCAAACTTAGTTAACAGATGGGTGTGGGGGAGAGAATATTAATATATGGCAAAACTATATATATTTAAACAATATTGTTATAATATTGTAAATGGAAACAATACGTTGCTTCCCTGTTTCTGTTCACAGCTGATGGTTTTTGGTGCTATTCTAATTTCATGTAAGATGTCATGAGACATTTAAGAGACTTCAAGGTGGATAGATTCTGAATAAAGTTATGAAGCATAAAATGCATTATTGCAGGAAACAAAAGAGGCTTGCATTCTAACCTCTGGCTCATACTCTTAGTGTTATGGCTAAGTGCTGCACCAGACATTTGAGTCAATCTAGCAATGTATGGTCAATAAGCTGCTGTCTTGTTTCCTGTAGATAGTTTTATTTCCTCTTATTTGTGTAAACAGTTTTAAACATTTTAACTCTGTTTATAAAGCACAGTAATGAAATGATAGAACATGCTTTACAAGGTTGCTCAGCTGCAGTAACTCTTGATTTAAATATTTACACAAATGCATTGTAAAAGTTTAATATTAATTTGCTTCAATACTTTTCTCCTTTTTTCATATTTGTGCCTGACTGCCCTCATTCTCCATTATATCAAGCATTTTAAAATTTGGCAGAATTGCTTGCAGTTAGTTATTAAAAATAAATACATGGGAATATATCAAGTGTTAGGCAAAAATAAAAAAAGTACTACTTCATGGCAGAATAATTGTAACAGAGCTTTAGGGCTTCCTTTTACCAAGAATATAACGTCTGACTGCTGAAATGATTATATAGAAAAGTTTCAAAATATGATTATTTTTTATTTTTACAAAATGTATATCAGTTTTTGAATGGTGAATGCAGTAGTGAGGTAATTACATTCTTCTTCCCAAGAGACAATCTTTATTAATAACTTCAAAAAAATGGAATTACAAGAGTTTTAAATAATAGAGGCAGGTAATTTACTCTAATCTGTTAAGAGCCTTTCTGTTTTTCTTCCTCGCACTGTTTGTACTTTATTTCCCTTTTCTCATTCTGTCAGTGAAGCAGCTATGAATTAAAACAACCTGAATTGTATTTGAGTTGGAAATGTAAGGAAATTCTCTGAGCAGAAGTGTAGCAGAAACTCTTCAGCATTGAAAGTTTCTTTTGGAAAATTTGTCAAGAGAAGTTCAAGAATGCTGCATGTATGAGTTCTGTTGCATTTGTAATACAGCACTTTTCATCCTGTGGGAGCCCACTGTGCTTTATATATTATGTCCATGAGAATGTGGGCACACAAAATATGCACTTGAAACCATCTCTAATGTTGCTCAGATTACAGCCAGGTGTACAACAGTGCTAAACATTTTACACAACTATGGAGGAAGAGAAGTTTTTGGCTCAAGGGGCAGCAAAGGAAATTTGAGTAAGCCCAAGGGATTTTTATGGGCATGCATAGGAGACCATCCTCTGGGTTTAATCCAACAGAATTTCACAACACTCTAGATAGTTATCTATAACAAATGCTCTGTGTGTGTGTGTGTGTGTAAGGGGGAGAGGGTGCAGGGGCACTATCAATAAATTAATTCCAGCTTTGCTTTCCCCCTCACATTGCTGTGAGGCATTGCTGGTGAGACCGGACTAACCACAGAGGTCTGAAGTAACCTCAGAATGAAAAAGCTTGTTTGATAGCCAGTTTTGATGTATGCTGGAGACTTCTGCTGAGTTACCCCAGAGCTTTGTAGTGTGATATTAGTAGTAATTAGTGCTGCCAACAGAATCATACTGGGATAATTATTCCTAGGGATTTTTGGTATACTAGAATATTTGAAATGCTATTCTTAAATATTTTTCTCCCCCTTTCTCCCTTCAGTCCCACAGAAATATTCGATAGTGAAAAAGCATGATTATGTTGGTATTGAGATTGTTAAATATCTATTGAGTGCCAAATGGTGCAGTATGGACTTGCTCCTTTTGTTTCCTAACTACTCCTGTTCTCATCATAATGTAGTCTCTAACTGTTTGGGGCAGGGACTCTGCTTCTCTCCTCCCCTCTTTTATTTTCTTTTTATGCTCTTCAGATAGTATGTGGTTCTTCAGTTTCATTGTCATTCATGTGCCTATGTCATAGTGGCTGGCAAGAAAGCAATGCCAAAACCTGGGGTATGAAGAATCTGTGTACATCTAACATCTGTGGGAGAGGGGTTTTATTGCTTCCCTACCTTCCTTCCCATGACTTTGTCATACATGCTCTGTGTGCATTGAAAATTATTTTTTGTCACTCTTTATAAAAACATTGTGTTTCTATTTGGTTCTAAGGTCCAGCTATCAGCCTGAAGTGTTTAAGATTGTAATGAGAGATGGAGGGGCATTTCAGAATTAATGAAGGTTATTTGCTGATTGTAAAATGGAAGAGGAATGTAGAAAATAATATTGTTCATTTGCTGATAGATCCTCATAAGGATCCTGGTGGCACATATTCAGTTCAGCAACAGATACTGTTTATAGATTCAAGGTTTAAAAAAATAAGAGCTATTGTATAAATGGGATTCTAAATGGAAGAGAACAGGATTATGTATGTTCATTTCTACTTTGGTCATAATCTTGTACAGGTAGCTATAATATTTTCATTTAAAGCTGGTCTAAGAATGCACTTCTAAACCCACTTGTTAAATGATGCAAAATTCAGGACAATGTAGCACTTTAAAGACTAACAAGATGGTTTATTAGATGATGAGCTTTCGTGGGCCAGACCTGGCCCATGAAAGCTCATCATCTAATAAACCATCTTGTTAGTCTTTAAAGTGCTACATTGTCCTGCATTTTGCTTCAGCTACCCCAGACTAACACGGCTACATTTCTATCACTATTGTTAAATGATGGTAACAGTTGAATGATGTCAAACAATTAACAAAATAATTATGATTAATCGCAGTCTTAAATAATATGAAACCATTTATTTAAATATTTGTGGATGTTTTCTACATTTTCAAATATATCGATTTCAATTACAACACAGAATACGGAGTGTGCACGGCTTACTTTATATTGATTTTTCTCTACTGTATATTTGATATTGATATTTGATATTGTATATTTGATAAATGTAATGTACATTCGAAAAAATAGTCCCAACTATATATACATTATGATGGGGGACTAATTTGGCTACAACCACTCGAGAGAGATCTTAGAGTCATTGTGGATAGTTCTCTGAAAATATCCACTCAATGTGCAGCTTGGGATGAGGCATACCTGGGAGGTCGACACGTGCCTTTGATGTTGACCGTGGAACGTCCAGACTACCGCGCTGAGCCGACAAACAGCTGATCGGCTCAGCGCGGCAGCCATGTAAATTTAAATGAAGTGGCGATTATTTAAATCGCCGCTTCATTTTCCTATGCCGGGTAGTCTAATCTACATGCCTCTGTCGCCAGACGCATGTAGTCTAGACGTACCCTTAAAGTGAGGTAAGGGATTAGTTGTGCCAGGAATGGGTTGTGCCAGGAATGGGATTGTCTTGTTGCTTCTCATAAAACCATACAGAAATCACCAGGTAGGTGAAAGAGGCTGGCTGAGGGCTCCCTTCTCCCTATCTGGGCCGGCCACAGCCCTGAGCTTCCAAGTGACCTTTAGGGCTGAAGCTCCCCTCCTCTCCCAGTTTATATGGAGACATTTCTGGCTGTTCCCCTTTGTCAGGGAGTGAGGGGAAAGTGCACAGTCTGCCGCATTCCTCACTCTGATTGGGGAGTGTACGCGCAGATGAACCTGGATGTGCCCAAGCTAGGAAACATGCACCCTTCCCCTGGCTGTGTCCACTGGAGCTGCAGTGGCTATGAAGAAGCAATTCTCATCTGGCTCCAATCTACTGTTGTGAGAGAGGGCTCGGGTAGTCCTCTCTTCCTAGAACAGTCTGCATATTAAACCCCTCATCTCCAGCCCCACACCAGTGTAGTGATTTTAAATGAAAAAGAAAACCAAACAAAAATTGAGCTAAGGGCTTGAGCAATGCTTGGTAAATCTTCTAATTACAAATATTTGCACTGTAAAAGCTTAAGAAATACAGGCAGTCCCCGAGTTACGCGGATCCGACTTATGTCGGATCTGCAGTTACGAACGGGGCTTTTCTCGCCCCGGAGGACGGGAGCGGTGGGACGCCCAGATGCGCTGCAGTCCGCCGCCCCTGTCCTCCGGGGCGAGAAAAGCTGCTCCCTGTCTCCCTGGTCTGCAGGAAGACGGGGAGCAAAGCCTTGGAGCACGCCCGCAGCGGGACAGCCCGGGCGCGCTTAAGCTGTCCCCCTGCGCGCGTGCTCCGCGGCTTTGCTCCCCGTCTCCCGACCAGCAGACCAGGGAGATGGGGAGCAAAGCCTCAGAGCACGCCCGCAGCTTTGCTCCCCGTCTCCCTGGTCTGCTGGTCGGGAGACGGGGAGCAAAGCCGCGGAGGACTTGGGAGGTCCCACCACCCCCGTCTCCCTGGTCTGCTGGGGGGGGAGGTGCAGCTATTGCCCCCCCCCTCCAGCAGACCAGGCTTTTCTTGCCTACCCCTGGGGTAGAGCAGCTGGAGGCTGCCGGGTTGGTCCCGCAGCGCTGCTCCGGACCAACCCGGCAGCACCCCAGCTGCTCTGCCCCAGGCGTCCTGATTCAGCCGCTGCTGGTCAGTTTCAGCAGCGGCTGAAGCAGGACGCCTGGGGCAGAGCAGCTGGGGTGCTGCTGGGTTGGTCCAGTAGCGCCGAGGAGCGGAGCTACTGGAGCAACCCAGCAGCACCCCAGCTGCTCTGCCCCAGGCGTCCTGATTCAGCCGCTGCTGAAACTGACCAGTGGCTGACTAGAGGAAGCCCGAGACAGAGTTGCTCTGCCCCAGGCTTCCTGGAATCAGCCACTGATCAGTTTCAGCAGCAGCTGACTTGGGGACGCCTGGGTTTCTTAAGTAGAATCTGTATGTAAGTCAGAACTGGCGTCCAGATTCAGCCGCGGTTGAAACTGATCAGTTTCAGCAGCAGCTGACACCAGTTCCGACTTACATACAGATTCAACTTAAGAACAAACCTACAGTGCCTATCTTGTACGTAACCCGGGGACTGCCTGTAGTATTTTTTCAGTTCACCTAATACAAGTACTGCAGTGCAGTTTCTTTATTGTGAAAGTTGAATTTACAAATGTAGATTTTTTTGATACATAACTGCAGTCTAAAACAATATAAACCTTAGATCCTGCAAGACCACTCTGTCTTACTTATTGTTCAGCAAATCTCGAAGACAAATACATTTGTTTGCACTTATGGGAGATAATGCTGCCTGCTTCTTAGATAGTATGTCACCTGAAAGTGAGATCAGGCACTCATATGACCCTTTTGTTGAAGCTTTTTCTGAATGCTAGGCTTGTATCAAGCATAAATTCCTTAAGTATAACTACGTGAATGTGAGGTAGCAATTGTGCACTTGTGTAAACTTTGGAGCGAACTTTGGGAGAGGAGACATTGAGTTCTTAATGGAAAATGAACAGTTTCTTAATCAATTTCTTGTACCAAGAGCCAGCTGCAAAAGATAGAGCTGGGATAAGAATGATCAGTGTCTTCCTAAAATTAGGTGACGTACAAGATTCTGCAGTATTATCGGATATTATGTAAATCCTGTCATTGCACAATCTTAATATCTGTGTCTTTCTTATTGCAAAAGCATGGTAGTTTTGTGGAGTCTTAAGTTGACTTTGTTCAGTATATTTCATTAAGCAACTAAAATTGATGTTAGGCTTTAGCAGATGACTCAAAAATCTTACTTCCTCATGTTTTGTTGCTGATCAAAGTACAGTAAAACTCCATTAGTCCGGCATCCAAAGCTCCAGGACTCCTGATGGTCTGGCACCATCAGGAACCCGGAAGTGCTGGGGCAGCTGGACAGGCTTCCCCCATTCAGCTGCTGCTGAAACTGACCAGCAGCTGAATCGGGGAAGCCGGGAGCAGAGCAGCTGGGGTGCTGCTGGGTTGGTCTCGTAGCGCTGCCCCTTGGGGCTGCGGGACCAACCCGGCAGCACTACAGCTGCTCTGCCCCAGGCATCCCCAAGAGCAGCTGGGATGCTGCCGGGTTGGTCCCGCAGCCCCAAGGACGGCGCTGCGGAACCAACCCGGCAGGACCCCAGCTGCTCTTGGGGACTGACCAGCAGCGTCAGTTTCACCAGCAGGCTGAATCCGGACGCCTGGGGCAGAGCAGCTGGGGTGCTGTGGGGTTGGTCTCGTAGCGCCGCCCCTCGGCGCTGCAGGACCAACCCGGCAGGACCCCACCTGCTCTGCCCCAGGGATCCCCAAGTCAGCCGCTGCTGAAACAGATCAGCGGCTGATTCCAGGAAGCCCGGGGCAGAGCTGCTCTGCCCCGGGCTTCCTGGAATCAGCCGCTGATCTGTTTCAGCAGCGGCTGAATCGGGGACCCTTGGGGCAGAGCAGCTGGGGTCCTGCCGGGTTGGTCCCGTAGCGCCGTCCTTTGGCGCTGCGGGAGCAACCCGGCAGCACTCCAGCTGCTCTGCCCCAGGCGTCCCCAGGAGCAGCGGGGGTGCTGCCGGGTTGATCCCGCAGCCCCGAGGGGCAGCGCTACAGGACCAACCGGGCAGTACCCCAGCTGCTCTGTCCCAGGCATCCCCAAAAGCAGCTGGAGTGCTGCTGGGTTGGTGCCATAGCGCCGCCCCTCGGCACTGTGGGACCAACCCGGCAGCACCCCAGCTGCTCTATTGCAGGCATCCCCGATTCAGCTGCTGCTGAAACTGACCAGCAGCGGCTGAATCAGGGATGCCTGGGGCAGAGCTGGACTATCGTAAGGGGGGGGCTATGAGAGGTATGGGGTGGCATCTCCTCCCACCCCACTCCAGACCCCTCATAGCCTCCCCTTCTGAGGCTAAAGGTGCCGGATTATCGGAAGTTTACTGTACTACTTTTGTTTCTTCAAGTTGAAGGGTGGCTTTGCCAATGAGGAATATAACAATGACCGTTTTCTAGCTGAAATTCAATATTGATGCCTTTTCAGAAAAAAAATGTATGACGCTCAGGTGTATGTGTCAGCAAATTCTATACTCTTTTAACAATAAATGACTTGCTGCTATGTGGGCCAATTGCCAAATGAGCGCTTTATTATTGTTTTTGTCTTGATCCTTTCAAAATTAGAAAGCATGGAATTTTACTTAGTGTTATCTTCATTTTTCTGTTTGAGATATTTGATTTTCATTGTTTTACACCAATTCATAATACTTGTTTCCATTTACTTTTTCCTAGCACAGGGTTGGGCAAAATATGGGCCGGATCCAACCTATGGTCCAGAGGGAGCCTCAGCTAAGCCCCCACACGCTGCTCATAAAAGCCAGCTGCGAAGCTATGTGCGATTGTGAACACCATGGCTGTGTCTGCATTGACACCCCTTCCCGGAAAAGGGATGCTAATGAGACCAGTCGGAATTGCAAATGCCGCGGGGGATATTTAAATTTATCAAGTATGAAAGTAGGAATAAGGGATCTTGCGGAAAAGGGCTTATTTTCCGCAAGATCCCGTCTAGACTGGCGCTTTTCTCCGGCAAAACCCCGAGCCGGAAAAAAGCGGCAGCCATGTTCATGCAAATGCCACGGGGGATATTTAAACCCCCCACGGCATTTGCAATTCCGGAGTGTCTCATTAGCATCCCTTTTCCGGAAAGGGGTACCAATGTAGACACAGCCCATGAGTCCAGAGGGGAGGAGAAGGAGAGGCTTTGCATGCTGCTCTTGCCCCCAGCACAATCTTGTAGCTCCCATTAACCAGTTTGCAGCGAATGGGAGTTACATGCAAGCCCTCCCACCCTTCCCTTCCCGCTTCTCCCCCTCGGCTGCTGCCTCTGAAGTGGAGGGGGGCACGTAGAAGCCGGTACACGCAGAGAGCTGACTTAAGCTGGCAACGCAAATTACCCCTCCCCACTTCTCCTTAGGCTTGCAGCATATATAGCCCCTGCAGCTGGCTGCTCTGAGCGGCATGTGGGGGTATGGAAGGCAGGGAGCATGGCTGAACAACCAGCTGGGCTGCGTCACTCAGTTAACGTGTCCCAGCCCAGCCTCTTCCTTTCCCTCCCCCTGTGGTCCCCTGCCCAATTCCCTGCCCTAGGTTACAACCGAAACCCCTGTACCCTCTAGGGATGCAATAATGTAACTGTTCACATGGTTGACTGATATGTATGAGTTTATTGTTTACCATAAGTTACATGCTGGCTCCTGGTGCTGCTCTTTGGAAGCCGGCTACAGTCCTGCACAGGTGGGTCTGTATTAGGGAAATTAAAATGTGGTGTTTTTTTGTAAATGTGTAACTGCTGAAAATTTCAGTATTTACACGCATGGGGAGAGGCGGCTCTGTTGGAGCTTCATCTGCCCTCCCCCACTGCTGCCTCTGTAAAGAGGCAGCAGCATGGGCTGGGGCAGGTGGCTCTGCGGGAGCCACTGTGCATGGTGAGCCAGCTTAAGTCAGCTCGCCATGTGTACTGGCTTCTATGTGGCCCCCTCCACTGTTGCGGCTGCTGCCTCTGAAGCGGGAGAGAAGGGGGAAGGGAAGAGTGAGAGGGCTTGCATGTAACTGTGAAGGTTACCCAATGAGTGCCTAGGCTCATCATATAACCCTTTAAAGTGTTTAAAGTATCACATACCTGCTCGATATCTGAGCCTCCAGCACTGGGTGGCAGCCAACTCCACAGGAGTGGGGCTGAGATCCAGTAGGAACTGGGAGCTCTAGCTTCTGGGGAGCTGGCAGCGCTGCGGACTCACCAGCATAAGCTTAAAACTGCAGAGCCTGTAGCTTGTAGCTGTTAAGATTTTTAACAGTTACACGGTTATCTAATTAACCTCTTTTTATCGTCCCTAATAATCTTTCCAGCATCCCCAGTCTTCTGCCCTAGGTCACAGCTGTCTCCTTCACCCAAACTTCCTCCCAGATCCCCAACCCCTTCATGTATCCCAATCTCTTACCACAAACTCCCTTTTGCACTCAACCACAATCCCAAACCCCACACATGCTTCATTAATATAATGGAAGAGAGTGGCCCTTGTCCACTTTCCAAATTCTTGGAGTGGGCCACCATCAAAAATTATTGCCCACCTTTGTCCTAGTATATTAGGCAAGAGAACCAATCCCCTGATGAAATTTGGTGCTCTTCTTGTGTTACTCACCTCATGTTTTGGGAAGCTCATTTAAAAAAAAAAAAATCTTCCCAAATCTTAATCTTTGAAACTCTAGTGTAGGCTTAGATTGTTTCAGAACCAGTTGTTTTTTTGTGACGACACGGCCTGGAACGGTATACCATCACACATTTTCCCAGCACACAGAAAAGGAATGGCATTTCCTCCATGTGTACCAGCACCTGTTTTCCTGGGGAGGCTCAGCTCCTGACAGACGCCTGCTCGGGACATGCAGCGGTTTGTTTGGGTTTTTTTGGCTCCCTGAGCAGCGTTTTGTCTCTTAAAGGAGCCGCAACTGCATTTTGGCTCCCTGCGCCGCTTTTTCCCCCCCTCTTTTTCTCAACAACTCTGCCCCAGAATACCGGCACCTTTTTTCTTACAAAAAAACAAAAAACCTACTATTCAGAACTATAACTATCCATTGAGTTTGTGTGTATGTGTATTTTTGAAAAGTTAGCCTACTAGGCCATTCTGCTTTACTTTCAGCTTTCTTAACATTTGAAACTTCGTAATACTTCTGTCTTGTACATAAGGCATGACTCTGGAAACCAAATTAAACTGTCCTAATTTGGGAATGAGTTTGTAAAAAGTACCCATATGAGGATTCTCCAAGAAGCAAGTTAAGGCAGCATTAAATTTTCAAAGACAATGGTTTGGTCTGAGTTAATATGTGATCGGTGAAGAGCTGATGTTAGCAAATGTTCTGGGTTATGTGTTTGGCATCTGTAGCCTGTTTTCAGAATTCCTTTGATACATATCCCACATTCCTCAGTAGCCTGAATTTGCCACAACCAGTTATAGCTGGGATATGCTTTCTAGGCTGTCAAAGGCAATGTATATTTGAAAAGATCTAGCCAGAACATCTTAGCTGTGACTTGATTGGATACTTAGATAGTTTTATACTAATTGAGGACCTGCCTCTTGGTATCTGGTTGCCCTGGGTCATTCTGTGAAGCAGTGCATGCGCAGATGGGTCAGTATTTAGCATTGTAATGTATGGCAGTTGGCAGCAGGAATACCTTTCAGCCTGTCAGAGCCCAGATGTAGAATGCCTAGACAGGTGCCTAGAATGAAGGACATAAACAATCATTCATATAAGAAATTAAAGAGTCTGTGAGGTTTTTTTTCCCGTGGTTTAAAGGTGTGCAATTCTGTGTGTAAGTATAGTCTATGATGTGGGTTATAAATTCAGTACTGTATTCACCTCAAAATGCACAGTGAAATGCCCTCCAATATCTAGAGGCTTACACAGAAAATATGCTTAGTTCCTACATGATGGTAATAGATATTTGATGACTGCCATCTTGTCATATTCAGCATTAGTTAATGAGAATCTGCTCCTCTTTGTCACCTTCATCTCTGTCCCCTCATGTTTTCCATCATCTTTTTTTTCCGCTCTGTGTTCCCTGTCTTTGTGAATCTCTTTTTTTCCCTTATGCTGATTCTCCTCTTTGTTCCTTTATGAAATACAATGTACTTCACTCTGACCACCT
The DNA here is from genome assembly GCF_049634645.1 of Pelodiscus sinensis. Taxonomy (NCBI): domain Eukaryota; kingdom Metazoa; phylum Chordata; order Testudines; family Trionychidae; genus Pelodiscus; species Pelodiscus sinensis. Next base: position 93,282,153 of record NC_134713.1, on the reverse strand, counting down.
ACCTTGGTTCATCCACTAATGCATCTAATCAATGCCAATATTATTTATTTAAAGATGTCATGACAGGAATTTAAAGTTGATGCTCCAATCAGTTAAATAGATGATAGTGGTGTTTGCCTTCTTTTTTTCAGATTGTCTGCATATTCTGGCAGATGTCGCTGAATTGGTTACGTTGTTTACTTTTGGAGAGTTATCACTGCTGCTGTGAGACCTAGAAACTTATTACTTTACAAAAAATGAAAAACACTAAAGACATCTAAACATCTGTAAGTGTACTAGTCTGGTAAGCAGAAGCAGAAATGCTCATAGGTTGGTTTTTAGCACCCCCCCCTTCACTTAGTGAAGGCCAGTCAGCAACTTTTTTATATGAGATAGCATATTAGTATATTTTTTAAATGGAGAAGAAAAAATCATTTGTCTAATTTGGCCCTAGGTGACTTGCTTAGTTCACCTTTATGGTTGGACTGACCGTATTTGGTATGTCCACATCCCTTCAGATTTTAATTTAAACCCATGGCTAGTTCTCACCTCCTCCCCCTCACCAATATCCAAAGCAACTATTAGTAAAATATTAAGAACATGCTGCTTATTTTGATGACTGCCCAGTGTTGTGTCACAGTTCACTTCAGAAATGATTGTCCTATCTATAGATAAACACATACATTGTTTTTTTCTGTATTTTTTTTAGGTCCAGTAACACTTGCCCAGATTTGGGAATTCAGGAGTTAACTGCCTACAGTCATTTCTGGTTTCATGTACTTTGCCCTAGTGTTGTACAATCTGGAGCCTCCTAGCTACAAAAATTGACTGCTATGCCACATTTTAGCTGCAGTTCCCCTAGAATTGCTTGACTGTGGGGTATAAATTGGAACACACTTAAACAGAGCATACAACAGCGGGGCACAAAATAGATTTTTAATTTATAAGGCTACCTGGGAGCCTGTTGAAAGCTAGGTGGTTTAAGTGGGAAAGCATCCTTTTTTTGTTTGAGGAGTCCCTCTTAGTTTTCATTCTGTAGCTGATCTTCAGAAGGACACCCTCTTTCCTTAGTAGCATAGTTGTGAGACTCAAGCAGCTCTTCGTTCAAGACTGAGAGAAAATTTTGGTTAAAGAAGGGAAGGCTTGCTAAAAGGTAGAGAGAAGCTGCAGATTATTTGAGCTCCAGTGCCTATTCCTGAGAGAATGGACTTCCTTCCTCCCCCCTCCCCATAAGAGTATCTGGTAGGGTTGCACTTTCATCCCTTAAGCTATTCTGCTCTTCCTCCTGAGACCCTCAGCTGCCAACCAATTCCTTCTGACTGCCCAATGGGAGAATCAGAACAGTTCAGGGTCCCTACTTTTAAGTAGTTATAGATTAGGGTAGGTAGGTAAAAACTATAAGCATTTAGGTTTTGCATATATACCTTTGTTTCTTTTGGCCTGTTGACGTGAAAAAGAAGAGACGGGGTAGATTACTTATAAGTAGTCAGTAACTCACTGGGCTGTGATATACCTCAGACTCATGTCTCTAGCTCATCTCATCTGACAAAGTGGGTTTTGCCTATGAAAACTCATGATACTCGATCGATCGTGCCACAGGACTACTCACTGTTTTCTCAGCTTTAGATCATGTCTACTGTAGAAGAGTGTTCCCTTTATAAGACAGATATGACTGTTTATCCTGGAACAGTCATTTGACAGTGAAGTATGTGATTTACAAAGCTTTTTAAAAAGTGCACAGAAGTTTAAAGAATCAAGACAAATTATTTCTCATGGAAAAGACCTTGAGAGCAACTTTAGACACACATTTTTGAGGCAATGGGAGACTTCTGTCCCTTGCCTTCCATGTCTCCAGTGCTCCAGAGATGAGGGAGATTGTATTGAGACCTCATAAATCACAAAAGAGTCTGCTGCAACCGATCTGAGATCTCAATAGAGCAGTCAGAAATTAGAAAGACAGTCCACCCAGTCTACCCGATCAATATTGGCGGCACTGGTTAAGAAGTCAGTTAAGTGGATTCTGAAGCAATCTTTATAATTGGGAAGCATGTCTCTCACTGAGAACCCTTGTAAATTTTACAGCAGCAGTCTCTCATCTAGTGCACTTGTTAATTTCTATTGCTGTTTCTGGCTGCAGCATTAGGAACACTTGGTGATTCATTGGTACTAGTGTTTGCAGCCTGCCTTTCGATGCCTCACAAAGCAAGCCATCAACCATGGCAGCTGAGCAATGGGAACATCATATTTTAACTAATTGCTCAGCATCAGGGGATTCAGTACCAAACATCTCACTTCTTCAGAATAATTTTGCTACTTTCTTGGTATTGTCATCTAGGGCTGTAATTATATCATCTCAGGGCTACTCTAGAACATGAGTCTCTATTCTGCAGATCCTCCTACTCTTTTCTCATCAAATTTTGTACAAGAAGACATGATACCTATAACTAAAATTGCTACGCAACTTCCTGCTCTCAGATTATGGTCTTGTCCACTCCTAATTAAGTTATTGTACCTCCTAAGAGAGTTCAGCTGTTGGAATTTCTCTTTTTCTTCAATTGGGTCTAGTTGGGAGCCTTCTTCAATACCTAATAAGAGATTCAAGAAGCATAAAAATTCATCTTAAAAAACTACTCAAGGTGAGAATTTACCATGTGATTCTCTGTTGCCTCAATAGACGGTAATACCTTTGAATGCTATGTTCTATCTGTATGAATATCAGTCCTCACCAATTTGGCACATTCCAAATCACAATCTTGGTCAAATATGGTTATATTCAGTGGTACAGAATGATGAGTTTTTCAAAATAACTCTTTTCTCACTTGAGAGCAGAGTTTTATTTGTTCTCTGAAGAACCTCTGAAGAGTCTGGTCCATGACTTAATCTATTGAAGGTCAGGATCGGTTTAGCTTCAGAACAGATACTTTACAGTCTTTAAAGGATTCATGAGCCACCTACCCTTAAGAAATTTGGGTCTCACTATAACTTTTTATCTTTAAAGCTAGAGACATTAAACTTTCACTAAACAGAGATGTCCATCTTAGACTTCTGGCTCCTTCTCCCATCGGAGATCCTCCTGTTGAGCAGAGTTGGCAGAGACCAAGACTCCTTAGAAAGAACTCTTCAAACGTACCCATTAGCCTTCCTCTTCTCCTTCCACAATCCTGATGTTCTTCCCCCTCCTCCTACCCCCATGAAGGCTTGGTTTGGAATAATTACAGAGTAATAGATTGTTCAGATCATTCAGGATCATTGTGTCATGTCATACAGTTCCAGACCATTTCTCTTTCCTGCATTGCTTCCTAGACTTTTTAAGGGTCATTCCCATGAGGCTGAACATAATAACAGAAATTTGAAGTTACATTGGGGTATAATTCCTCCATGGTTCATGGGGAGAGGATTTCCTGATTGTTTCTAGCCTTCGTTTTTCACAGTTTCTCTACTTCAGGTCACTCATTTCAACTAATTTCACCTGATAACCAATGTTTCCTCTAAATACATATGTGGAATTTTTCCATCCATGTGCAGATTACATTTTTATGTGCACCAAAGCACATTGAATGTGTACCACCTGTTAAAACAAAAAAACACAGCGGTAGACACTCTGCTAATCAGCTGGATGGCATTTGTCCTGCTCCTGAGTAGTCGGACAAATACATACCTTAAAGGAAACACTGATGATAGATTATGTGGACTGATTCTGTACATTTGACAAGAAAGATGAATATTTTCATATGTATATTCACTGAGCAGTAAGGAAGTTTTCTTCATCTTGTCTCACTAGGTAAAGAAGTGCTCCCATTCAGTCTGTCCAAGGAGCTCTGAGTCTGAATGAAATGTCTGTTAGTGTTGCTATTTGTCATCGGAGTATTCATGTATGTCCTTATCTTGACAACTGGTTGGTGTGGGAAACTTTGGTAACTCAAGTCACAAACTCAGTTCAGGTAGTCCTAAATCTTTTCTCCAGGTTGGGACTAATTGTCAATTTAAAGAAATCAAATCTAGTTCTGTCCTAGACTATCAAATTTATAGTACATTTTCTGGACTCCAAAACAGCAGGAGCCTTTCTCCTGCATCTGCCGCTTAATTTCAGATGTGAATACTCATCCTTGAAATTTGGTGAATCTTTCTATAAGTGTTAGGCCACTAGACCTTGGGAGGTCAAACACCTAACCCGACCAGCAGGTAGAGGATAGAATGACACTCAAAAGTGAGTGTGCTGCTGTACCCATCTTTATACCCATGGGGTCACGTATTTCTCTTTCTTATCTGTGATGCCAAATGGTGCTGGTCTGTCTTTTGTGAGACCAGTTCTTACAAGGGAGTTGTGAACTTAATTTACACTTGTAAGAGAGATAACTAAATTGGAAGTACTGGGCATACTTTTCTCAGTGGGAGATTCCTCTCCCAGAGACTGTGTGTTCGTATCAACATGGGTGCCAGCCGGGTACTTCTCGCAGCCTCGAGACCAGCTTATTGCCTTAATCGTTCTCTCCTCATATCTATGTTTTCAGCTTCTCAGGATCAGATGAGCCAGCATGGACTATGCTGATTTTATTGCTCCTTCTCTGTCCTGTATGCTTCAGGAACCTCAAAGAGGCAAATAAGATGGATGAGACGGGGGAGGGGGGGGGCGCGGCGCGGCGCGGTCTGTCTGGCTACAGGCTCTGACACTGAAGGTCTGTCTCTCAGTACAGCTTGCTCTTCTTGCTGCTCTGAGCGCTCTCTCCTTTTCTCAGAGAGACCCAGAAAATCCCAGCTCACATGGAGGATGGGACCTGGCCTCCTAATTTCCTCATTGGCCTGTCCAACCTGTCAATCAGGCTGAGCTAGAGTGTTGGCTTCTTTCCATTGTCCCTGTGGTCTGTCAGTCTCAGGGCCCTGATTTGTCATGGACCCTTCCCCTTTTGGTACTGGGAGCTGGCCAATCAAAAACTCCCACTGAGTTTTAGTAAGGGGCTAAGAGTCCCCTTACACACTGCACTGAAAAGTTGGCAGACCACTATAGCCTTACAAATGACTTTGGATGAGAATTATGCACGCAATATGCAAAAACATGTCGCTGTATCAGTTGAGAGTAGGGAAGTGAAGGGTTAACCAGTAAGCCTCATCCTTAACAGAGGCCTAACAGGTGAGGCTAATGTTAAAGTAAACTGGTGGGGCTGTAGCAACTCCCTGCCTGCCATGTGCAGGGGGCCCCGTGGACGGGCCTGCTATGGATAGGGGCTGCTCTAACCAGGAGGCCAGGGCGCCCTGACCTGCCGCAGGCTACAAGGGGAGAGGGGAAGAGATGGGCATTCCAGCCCAGTGGGTGGGATGGCCGCTTCATCGAGGTTGGAGCAGCCACTTCCTTCTCCCCCCTATTAGTTGGTTAACCAGTTAAACATATTGTTTAACTGGTTAGCCAACTAAATGTGATTTACATCCCTAGTGAGGACTGGTTTAAGCAGCATCAGAACATAGTTAAAATTAAGTAGTACTAAATTTACCACATCTTTTCAATAGGATTTTCTAAATCTTGTTCCTTTAGCAAGACTCTAATTATTTTTGCAGTAATATCTAAAATATATGACCCTTCCTTTGCTTCTGATGTAATTCCACATTCAGAACCATGCCAGCCCTTTGACTGTGGCAGATTCAGGCACTATTAAGCACTATTAAATAGCTGCATTCATTGTTGAAACTTCTTTAGTTGCCAAGCATTTTGTCTCTGTGGAGTTGAGGTAATGGGTGGAGAACAACAGGCAGAAGATGTTTACCTCCTACCCAACAGTCAGTTGAGCCATTTGCAATATTCCAGTGGGACCGTAAAATTTTCATTGGTGTAGGTTGATAGTAATTTCCAGGTACCTTTCAACTTATAGAGACTCCAATAATGACATTTGAACATTTATTGTCTGAGGTTATAATGTATTAAACAGCAAAAAGTACCGGTTGGACCTCCCTGGTCCTGCACCCTTGGGACCTGATCGATCCTGAATGAGGGAATTTGCTGGACCAGGGGAGGTCTTTTCCAGTCCCTCTTCTGCTAGCTTGTGGGCTCTCCAGGGGGGGCACCAGCTTCTTGGCTGGGTCCTGGCCACTACCAGCCCTGGCCACAGGGATCCTGGCCTACGGACTCCCTGCTAGCCAGGAGTCTCTGGACCCCCTCTGTTCTGAAATTTGATTTGTCCTCTTTATGTGTGCACTTTTTTTGATTATATCCCTTTGTATATATGGTCACGCCTATTTTCTTCTACAATTTGAACTGAGGAAGTGGGTCTGGCCCATGAAAGCTCATCACCTAATAAACCATCTTGTTAGTCTTTAAAGTGCTACATAGTCCTGTCTTTTATTTCAGCTAGACTAGACTAACATGGCTACATCTCTATTACTAGCCTGTAACTTTAGTTTTTATGAGCTCTTTCAGGAAGAGTTCCCAAATATCTTTGGTTATCACGGTTAAAGAGAAGCTTCTTTCTTGTTTTCACAATATATAAAAATAAAGCTTTTTCATTTGAAGATGAAGTCTATGGAATTTTAAAGATTCCAAAATGCTTCAAATTAGTTTGCTTAACAGGCTATCTCTACGGTAGGAGAAACCACTAATTGACTATTGCTAGCACATGAAGAAATTTTCATGACCTGGTAACAGTGAACAGCGCTGGAAAAGTTCCATTCCATAGTATCTGTACCCTTTACTTGTTCTGCATTTTTATACATTTTGAAGAATATTGCAAAATATTAGAGAAAATGGCTTTAATGTATACTGATGTCCCTCACCTCTTACATGTAGGTTTTGTAGCTCTGTGGTCCAACTTGAGAGGTGTAAGTGGATAAGCCCTGTAAATTACAGTTGCCCCTCTGTCAAATGGTAGCAGGCAAATTTTGGGGGCTTTGGAGTTGTATATTCTTTGGAATATAAATTGGTGATGCAAAGCTGGGTATCTTATTTGTTTAAAAAATGTACACAAGTCCTGATCCTTAAAGCATAGGCTACAAATTATATGTAGGCAACCTTCACTAGAAGGAACTTCAGGCTTGGCATCTATCTTCTCAGAAAGAAGCAACTCCATTGTGTTTTGCATTCCCCACTCTGCCTAATGAGAAGTGATTTGCACAGGTGTTTCCTGTCTCTCAGTCTAGTGCACTAGCAGCTGCACTATGGAATATTCAGATGGTGGGGGTATCAGTTTCTTGTTGGAGCTGTTCCACTTCCATTAAATAATAATCATGGGGCAGAGAGGCTACGTCTACATTGGCAAGATTTTGCGCAAATACTTTTAACGCAAAAACTCTTGTGTTAGAGTATTTGCGCAAGAGAGCATCTACACTGGCAGGATGCTTTTGCGCAAAAGCAGAAGCCCGGAATCATTTTGAAGAGAGCAAAAGGGCACCATCCCTTTCTGGGGGCGGGGGTTGGAGCTTCTTTGAGACACGTGCTTAAAGGAATCTCCCCGGACAGCCGTTTCTCTCCTGCTGTGTGCTTTAGGACCTCTTGCAGGGACTGACAGCCATAGCAGTTCTATTTGTGGTTGCCCTCTGCCTTATTGGACACCACCTCCTTGTGTCTTTGGCTGACTTTTTTATCTCAGCTTGTTTCTTGTGCCATGGAGCCAGGGGTGGCCTTGTGCCCACTCTGGCCCCTTCTGGCCATTTTGGAGAGGCTGCAGCTGCTGCTCCAGGCTGCTTCACTCCTCCTCCAGGACCTCGAGGCGCAGGCCGCTCTGGACTCCCTGATCCCCTATCACGTGGCTGTCTCCTGGACGGAACCAGGGGTGACTGGGGAGTGTACTATCCTCGCAGCAAAACTCAGGTGGCACTAGGGCCAGCCCAAGAACTTCTCCCCTCTCCCTCCCGCTCGCCCTCACAATAGGGTAGCCCAGGGACGTGTGTGGCCGCAGTGAGGACTTCCCTCGGGGGGCCAGCCAAGGCACCAGGAGCAGGTGAGGGATTCAGTGGGAGCCACGTTCCCAGGGCTGTAACACTATGGTTTTCCCAGCAGCAGCTGGCTGTACCTCACAGTGAGGCATGGAACAGTGTGCTGTTCTGTGTGCTGCATCCTTGCGGAGCTGTGGCCTGTGGCTTGAGCCCCTGGGGCCCTGGCTGGTACCAGCCGGCATCCACCCTTCCCCCCGGTCCGGATGTGAGTGAGCAGCATGGTCCCAGGCGTGCCCTGGAGCTGCCTGCTGCGGCCACATGCCGCTCGGTCACCAGGCTGCACATGGCTGCATGTGCTGCATACTGCTAATGCTACACAGCGTGCAGCTCATGCTGCCTAAGTGACGCTCCCTCCCCTTCCTGCTCCCTCCCCCTGGGCGCCAGGCTCCCCCCCACCACCCTTGTGAGGACAAAGTACAACACTCACCACTGGATCCTTCCCTGGCCTCCGAGGACACACGGGAGACGTCGGGGCTTCCGGAGAGGACCTCCGTTTGCAGGGTGGCTCGTCTTCCTCCCCCGCCTCGCTGGGCCTGGTGACGGGGGCATGCCTGCAGGTGTCCATGGGTACGGACGGGCCATGTGGTGCTGCCTGGCCCAAGATGCAGTGGAGCCGCTGGTAGTGGGGGCAGCTGTCGGCTCCTGCCCCCTGGCCCTCGCTGGCTCGAACATAGCCCAGGTACAGCTCTTTCACCTTAGCTCGGACCTGCTGGAGGGTCCGGGCTGGATGTCACTGGTACGAGAGCTCCTGGGCCATGTGGCTGAAGATCTCCACGTTGCGGCGACGGGTGCCCCGGGTGTCGTGGAGGGCCTCCTCCTCCTCCCTCAGATCCAGGAAGGCCTCGAGCTTCCCTGAGGTCCAGAATGGGGCTCTTTGCTTTCTGCCTCTTGAGGCCTCCTGCATTGGGGGTGCAGGTGCTTGTTCCCCCCCCCCCCCCCGGAGCGGCCATCCTGGTCTGGTGGCTATTGGGGAAGGCAAGCAGAGCCGCGTGGCAGAGCTCTGGGCAGAGGCAGCAGAAAGGCTTCTGCCTCGTGGCCTCTGCAGGCAGCATCTGCCTTTAAGAGGGCTCAGGTTACCAGGAAGTCCGGGAGCTGCCTGCTGATACAGAGCGTCCAAGCGGCCACTAGGGCTTTTTTCTGTTTAGACTGCTTTTGCGCAAAATGTCTTGGCTGCCTGTCTACACTGGCCTCTTGCGCAAGAACACTTATTCCTGAGCGGGAGCGTCGTAGTTCTTGCGCAAGAAGCAGTGATTTCTTACATTAGAACATCAGTGTTCTTGTGCAAGAACTCGTGGCCAGTGTAGACAGGTGGCAAGTTTTTATGCAAAAGCAACTGCTTTTGCTCAAAATCTTGCCAATGTAGACACAGCCAGAGTGAGAAACACTCCTTAGTATAGTCACTAGAGCAGGGGTTCTCAAATTGGGTGTAGTGAGGTTATTACGTGGGGAGTTCTAAGCTGTCAGCCACCCCCAAACTCTGCTTCACCTCTAGCATTTAAAATAATGTTAAATACTTTAAAAAAGTGTGGGCTTTTTAAATTTATGGGGGTAAAGATATGAACAGATAACCGGCTACCCCGTAAGCATCACCCATGAACTGCTACTAAGGAGCAGTCCCCTTCCCTGCTGCCGCTTCTGGGTCCTGCAGGAAGCTGCTGGCCCTTAGCTCATGGGGCTGAAAGTAGCCCCTGCCCACACTATGGTGGCCATTTCAGCCTGGCCCCACCGCCTGCCCCTGTTTAATCAGATAACTGGTTAAACTTAATGTTTAACTGGTTAACTAAACAGGAATTTACATCTCTAATCTCATAATCTTGCTGTGTGAAATGGAATATCAGTATACTATACTAGCAAAGGTGTGATCCAGAACTGTGCCTTGATTGGTTTAGTAGAGCCACCCCATGAGCAAAACAAGGTAAATCAATGAAAGCAAAGCTATGCTGCACCTACACTAAACTCCTGGTGGTATGTCCTGTGGTGAGATAGTTGAAAATATTTTTTGTGGCCAAAAATATGGCTCCAAAAATGCTCTCCCATAGCTGACTGAAAGATGGCTTTCTATAAGAATAACAAAGATTGAGAGTCTGTAGGTAGTGCTCATTTCCTCAAGCTTGCTCCATATTTCTCCCTGTCTTACTTGATACTGTTAACAGTATATAGCTTTAAATGGTATCTACATAAAATTGATTTAGTGTGTGATTTTACATAGCAAGCCAGTCCTTGGCTGCCAAACTTTAGAGACTGGATTTAATAGATTCTTAAGAGTTTCTTGCAGAGAAGTGCAGGTGAACAATAGTTTTTGAGAGCAATGGGAGGCTGCCACATTGAGTCTTAAGAGCGTAGGTGTTAGACAAGAGTTTTTGGCAACATATATTGGTTAGCTTGAGGCTATGTAGAATGCAGGTAATTAATGGAATGAATTCTACTAAATTAGGATTGAGTGTAGCAATAAAGGGAGTGGCTATACTAAAGAGAAGAGAATGTTTTCCAGAGCATTTTCATGGTAATTCTAAACTAAAAAAGCAAGATCCTGAGGCACACCCAGATTGTTTTATTAAAATACAATTAGATTCACTAACATGTATGTAACAGAAAATGTGAAATACTTATTTCTTCTCATTCATTTTGCCTCAACAGTATCTCCATTGTGATTTTATAACAAACTGTTTTATGTTCATTTTAAACACCTATTTAAAAACCAAAACAAACTGCTTTTGGAGCTGGTGGGAATGTCTGCTGAGAAGTTGTTCAGCAGGTTTTTTTCAAGAGTTAATATTTACAAAGTAAAATAATTTATCATAACTAGAAAGCAAATGAGCTCTTTAGATGGAAGCCCAAACCATCTATAGTCTTTGCTTGTGTGCAGCTATGCCTTCCCAAAAGCACTTTCCCCTCATTTTTCCCCCAAAGCAACCATTTTATAAGGGAGAAAAATATTCTTTAATCATTAAAGAGAAGTGTGTCCCTGGACACTGCTCTTTTTTTGTATTTACCTTAGCAGCTGTGCACATACTATTTATCACTAGTAAACCCAGTTCTCCTTGTGTTTATTTTCCCTCTATGACTTACCCCACAGTGAAAATTAGCTATATGTGGGGTGTAGTAAATATTGCTTGGATATCTTTAGCTACCTTATTATTTACAAAGGATTTGCTTAAGAGGTGTCTGGAATCATTAAGAACATTAAGCAATATGTGGCGGGGAAAGGATAAGAAAAAGATGGGCCCTCTTAAAATACAAAAGTCTCTCCATTTGGAGTAAGTAGAACATTATGCAGAATTCATGTATATTTGAGGATTCACATAACTGTTGGATAATACACCCCTGTCACTGAGTTGTGGGGAGTCACTGAGCCCTGCATCCCCATCCACAGTCAGATATGACTCTCAGCCATGAGACTGAAGAAGTTTATAATTCCACAGGGACACAGTTCAGAATAACTTGTCATCACAGTAATCTCAATCAGTATAATACATATTTGGGAGAGGGGGATTCAGAACTAGAGCATTGACCCTCCCCCTACACCCAAGCCTGCCAAAACTCATAGTTCCTGGTGTCAGTGTCCACCCCCCCGCCCCCCCCCCCCCCCCCCCCCCCCCCGGCCAGGCTCCTTCTCTGGTCTTTGTTCTGCTTGCCCATAAAAAGGTCTCACTTGGTCACACCAGCTCCCAGGCTCAGATTATGAAGGGCATAGGTCATTGTTTACATGAGGGAGTCTCACACCTGAAATTCCCATCACCAGCTAGGTATTGGTGCAGTGCCCCTAGAAACTAAGGCACATACACAGGATTATTATAGAACAGTAGAAATCACATGCAACATAACAAGGCAAATAAACCCCCCACTTTGTCACATACAAAAGCCTACTCCAAGTGGAGAACTAGCTGAAGAATATTCTGCAGAAGTCATGTGTATTTGAGGATTCACAGAACTGTTGAATTATACTCTATTTTGAATTTTTGGGGGGATTGTACTGTACAGTTTACATCAGGGCTACACAATACGCAGGCCGTTTTTATTTGCACTCCGCGGAGCAGTTTGGGTTTACTCAGGGCTCAACACATGGCCCATGGGTGGGATCTTTTGAACATGGCTTCCACTGGGAACACGCTCCACAATGGCAAGGCGTCTCCCAGGCAGGGTGAGCATTGAAAGATGCAATCAGATGGGGTTGCTGGAACAGATGGGTACAGGGTGTTGGCATTTCTAGCCCCCAGGGAGGAGGTGCTGGGAGCACTGGGGCATTGTGGGAAATGCTTGCTGCTTAGCCTTGTGGGCAGAGACTGAGAGGTGCCAACTGGCTCACACTGGTCACGTTTGGGTCCAGTGCTGTGGCTTAAGGCTTAATCTTTATATTCATGCCTTTCAGTGTGAAAGAAGCTATTTGCATATATTGGCATGTGTATATACAACCACACTTAAATTGCGGCCCTCGGCATGTGTTATGAGTATCATTGTGGCTCTTGGGGCTTCCAAAGTTGAGTAGCTCTGGTTACATCATTTTCCAGACTAGACCTGTATGTGGTCCCAAATGTTAATTGATATTTGACATTTGAATTGACAAAACATAAATTTTATAGTCTCAAGATATGCTTGTCATGTGAAATTGCATGTATTACAGGGTCTACTTTCTAAATTTAACATAAGGGCCCTACTGGCAATCTGTGTTCACTGTGTATTTTTTCCCTGTCTGTTGGTGGTGTTAATTCCTTCTTTCCCAACAAAAACAATGAACAAACAAAATCCCCTTTGTGCTTAATACAATCTTGGAACTTTTAGCTACAGTCGTTACTCACTGGTGCACCTGGAGAGGGAACAGTGTGTCCTAGTTAGTTGTGAGTAACTGCTTGAATAAAAAGGTCAGGCTTGTAAAACAGTTGACACAAGAGGTGTGGTGAGAGTCACTGTGGGCCCAGGGAGAGCCAGGCAATCTGAGATACCAAACAGTGCTACGTACCCTATAGTTTTTATTATTGATAGTGAATGAACTCACACATACCAGTATATAACTCATTAAAGAATCAAGGAAATGTAGGGCTGGAAGGGACCTGTTTATATTTGAACATTTGGGAGTTTTTTTCCTTGCTAATTGTAGTACTTCACATTTGACTTCTATTGAATTTTATATTGTTGATGTGCTATAGCAATTGACATTCACCACATTTGCTCTCTGGAGCCTATTCTGACAATCTGCAAATGTACCAGTAAAAATAAAGGTAGAAGATTGGCTTATAGGGAAGGCTCAATGAGAAGAGTTCTTTGGTGTGGTAACCTGTAGAATGAATCTACATGTAGTACATAGGAAGCATAGTGCAGTTGGGCATATGCAGAACAGAATAAATGTAAAGTCTGAGGCTAGAACACGTAAATATTTTTGTTTTCTACAACAGAGATTCCCAAACTGGATTGTGCTCCCTTAGCGGGTGGAGCCACAAGGTTACTGGGAGCGGGCATGAGAATCTGATGAGATTCTGATGAGGGGGTTTTGTGTGGGTGCTCAGCTGCTGGGATCAGGTTCCATGTTTGTCTCATTACTACTATGCCTAAACTACCAACCAGCAATTATGGACTTTACCTTCAGGAACCTGAAGGCTGCATCCTGGCAGTACTAACACCTGTGCCAGATAGAGCTGCCTGCTGACCTTACCCCTTTGGCATGGCTCTAAGGGACAGAGCCCTGCCTGTTTCCCTTGCCAGGCAAAGCATGCATGGGGAAAGCAGATGAAGTTGTGCTTGAGGGATCTGTGTTCGGGAGAGGTGGGAAAAGGGCAGTAGTCATAGTGTACTATGAGGGAGTGAGGCAGATGGGGGGGAGCTGAGTCTCTCTATGAAGGCAGCATGCCTAGAATGTACATTTCCTAAGGGACGCTTAATAGAAATACTACAGGCAGTCCCCGGGTTACGTACAAGATAGGGACTGTAGGTTTGTTCTTAAGTTGAATTTGTATGTAAGTCGGAACTGGTACATATTGTAGGAGAAACTCTAGCCAAACATTTCTCCAGAGCTCAGTTTTATTCTCCCACACTTCATTTCCCTCAGTCCTTTATTCTCAAGCTGAGGTGTCTGCTGAGAAAAGCCGCTCCGTGTCTCCGTGGTCTGCTGGGGGGGCGGGAGCGCTAGCTTCGCGTCTCCCTGGTCTGCTGGGGGGAAGCAGCTAGTGTGGGGTTGCCTCACCCCGTTTGTAAGTAGGGATCCGATGTAAGTCGGATCCATGTAACCCGGGGACTGCCTGTATTTAGGAGACTTACGTGTTATAACTTAGCTTACTAGCAAATCTGTAGTGCCACACATGGTATTCATTTTTTAAACTGAATTCATTCTTGGATACATTCTCTCAGAAGTCTACCAGGAGGCTGATAACTAGACATAAACTTCCATTTCTGGTTACCAGAGAATAGAAGTTAAAAGATGCAAGATGTGGTTCTTGAGATGTAACTTCCCATTAAGATGATGTTGTCCAATTTCTTGACATGCTAGATAAATTAAAATAATCTGATCCATATTTAACTTCCTTAAGAGAATGGTCTGACCCAATATAGCCAACGGTCCATCTTGCCCAGTATCCTGTTTTTCAACAGTGGCCAGTGCCAAGTGCTTCAGAGAGAATGAAGAGAACAGGTAATCATCAACTTCCCCTCTACCCAAATCCATGTCCATCCAGCAACTTAATTGCTGGAACTTTACCAACTAGGGATGTGAAAGAATAATTGTTGACATCAGTTATCCTGCATGGTTCACCCCACACCTCCTGTGCTGCTGCCTCTGTATTGGAGTCAGCAACATGTGGGGGCGGCAGGCAGAGCTGGTACATATGGGGACCCAACTTAAAAGCCAGTTCCTCGTGTGCAGTTTTCAGCAATTACATGACTACATAATTAAATGCATTTTATCATCCCTATTACTAAGGCTCAACAACAATACAATCTACTTGCCCGTGGCGAGTAGATTTCAGCCGCGCGCCCTGTTCATTCGCGGTGCGCACATGCGCAATGCGGCTCTTGTGCATGTGCCTTACGGGGCTGGTGAGCGGTTTTCGCCGCCATTTGTCAAGTCCTGCCTATTTCCAATCAACCACCCCTCTTGTGGGAGGAGCAAGGTAGACTATAATGATGGGGGGGGGTTGGCTCCAAGCTGTGGCAATCATGGGACTCCCCAACTACTTCCAGCTCATTCAGTTACCAAGCACCTGTCCATTAAATCATTTCCCCAAGACATTTATCCATTACATGCAGGGAAGGAAACCTTTTTTGGATGGGGAAGCTGCCTGACAGAAAAATCAGTCGGGGGCTGTACACAAGTGAGAAGCAAAAAAACCTAAAATAACAAACCCACCCTCACTGACATGGCCTCCCACTGAGAAGGAGAAAGTGACTCCCCACATTCCCCTCCCACACCAGAGCCTGGGGGATCCTGGGCTAGTAGATTGTGTGATCTAGCCCCACAGGGAGATGGCATGGGGGAAGGGCGCCTGGAGTGTTGGGGGCCGGATCCACGCAAGCCAGAGGCTGCATCTGGCTCATCAGTTAACCATCTACACGGTTTTACACTCTCACGTGCCAAGCACATACCCTCCCTCCCTATTCTGGTATTAAATGGACCAGGTTGTTATCTGTGTCTGCTGTGGGCATTATGCTAGATAGGCACCCTGTTGAGGAAGCTAAGAAGGAATTTTTTCCTTTCCACTATATTGGCTCAGGTGCAGTTGGGGTTTTTTTTTTTTTTTTTTGGTTTTGTTTTTTGTTTGTCTTCCTCACAGCAGGTTGAGAACATGACGGGTGGTAGGCAGTACCCCCTAAACTGCCCTCAGCACAGCTTCACAGTTGACTAACCTGCCCCTCCCAGTCAGAGGCTCACTGATTGGGTGGAGCTGATTAATCACCTGTGAAGCTGTGCTGCTGTGCAACTTAAAAGAAACACTGGTGGTGTCCAACTCATTATTTAAGTATATGGGGGATATTCAGTGCAGGTAATCCATAAAAGACTCATAGGACTATGCAACAATTGTTTAGTTTTTGTTTGTTGCAATTAAAAATAAAGATGAGAGATTATTTTCTCTGAAAGGCTTGCAGTCTAAATGATACAAGACAAAAGTTTAGGAAATGGAGGAAAGAAACCCTTAGGAATTGAATGAGTGGGTAGATTTAAGTATCACTATTGCATAGATAGTTGAAGTTAAGGAAAGCTGGTCAGAGATTGTACAGGATTACACCCTGCTCATATTTGTATAGGCTATTTGCTTTATGGCTCTTTTCTATTCTAAAATATCAATTTTGTTTTCATATGAGCCAAACAATCTACACAAATATTTGTGTTCAGTGATACTAACAATAATTCTTATGTGAGTCATTCTCTATATCCTCATCATTTCACCTTATTGATAAAAGGCAATCTGATGTCTAAATGAATAAATAAGGTACATGATAGAATAGTCACTGAAGCTGAGTAGAAAATTCCAGACATCATAATGTGTTCAAAAATATTTGCTGTATGTATTTCCTAACTTGTAATCTCCTTGACTTTAAGCCTATTACAGTGTAGTTTCTTTTTCTGTTCATGGTAACCGGAAGAGGTGAGTTTCTCAGACTGTTTCTGCACTCTTTAGCCACTGGCCAGTTGCATAAACCTTATGCTTACAGTGTCTGAAAGCGTACTGATTTCTAGCCTAATTTTTTTCCTTCTGAATTCCAGTGACTTAGCTGGTGTAAGCTGCCTGTAAAGGGACTGAAAAGACTGTACAGTAACTAAGTGTATGACAGACACCTAACCCCTCCAATGCTTCATTTGGTTGGGGTCATGTTACATCTCATAAAACTAACACAGCCATAGACTTTCACCTATAGTTGAACAAAAGAACACACTTGCTCTAAATGAAAATATTTCTATATTTCCGTTACGGCAAAACATAATGCAGCTAAAGATTTTTCTGATCTGAACTGTTTAGATCCTAGAAATAAAGGCAACAAGGTTTTCAGTAAAGCTCTATTATGAGCGAATGAGCTTAACCCTATCTTTTAAAAGAAAAGGTCAGAGAAATAAGAAGCCTTTAGTTTACACAGTTCACACATTCAGATTCTCTTCCTCTTTCTCTGCCTCTTCACACAACAGTATCACGGGGCTTACTCCTCACTACTGGGGCATCTCCTTTGACTCATCTAGGAATTAACTCTTGACCAGCCTGATACTCCTTCCTTTAGTTGGTCTTCTATTACTTTCCTGTGGTCTGTCTTTCTCTCTGTCTTGTCTCACCATCCAGGGCACTATAGTCCTTAGCCCTTGAACGGGGTTGGGGACGGAAATCCCACTGGGCAAATTGTCTCAGAGGATCTTCTGATGTATTGCACAGTCTGTGCCATTTTCCCACTGGCCAGAAGGGGAACCTGGGCATGCCCTCTATTCTGGGTACCTATTCTATTAAGGGCATGTCTACACAGCAGGGCTAAAGCTTAAATAAGCTGCGAAACTTGAGCTATGTCAATTGCATAGCTTAAGTCAAAATAGCTAGCTTATTTTGGCTTTTGGCTCTGTCTACACAGCAGGAAGTCCGAGAGAGCACTCTTCGTCTGACTTCCCTTACTTCTCATAAAATGAGGGTTACAGAAGTCGGACTAAGAAATCCTCCAGCTTGACATTATTATGACATTGATGTTATTCCGAAATAACACTGCTGTGTAGACATACCTCCAGAGACTTTATGTCCAGCAAGTTCTGCATAAGTTCTGACCTTATCGCTGTTTCCATAAGCTCTTTCCTACCTTTCTTCCCCACCTTCTGACCCACTTCTGGGTTATCTCTGGAGCTGCTTCTGCTCCCTATGGTTACTGCAACCTCATGTGGGCTATGTCTAGACTGTGGAGTTTTTCCGGGACACCGGACTTATACTGGAAAAACTCTGCTGTGTCCGGGAAACATGTCTGCTTTTCAGACATATTTTATGGAAGAGCAGACATGCTCTTTCAGAAGCCTTCTGTATTCCACGAGTAATAAGGGTTCCTTCAAAAGAGGAGGTTTTTCTGAAATTTGGCTCAGTGTAGGCGGGCTATATTTCAGAAGAGCCTCTTCCGAAAAAGCAATCATAAAAAGGTACGCAGACTCCGTAGTCTAGACATAGCCCTCGTCTTGATGTACAGTCAAAATTACTTCAATATACAGTAAACTTCCGATAATCCGGCACCTTTAGAACCCAGGGGGTGCCGGATTATCAGATTTGCTGGACTATCGGAAGGGGGGGCTATGAGGGGTCTGGGGTGGAGGGGGGATGCCACCCCATACCTGTCATAGCCCCCCCCTTCCGATAGTCCGGCTCTGCCCCAGGCATCCCCGATTCAGCCGCTGCTGGTCAGTTTCAGCAGTGGCTGAATCGGGGATGCCTGCAGCAGAGCAGCTGGAGTGCTGCCGGGTTGGTCCGGTAGCGCCGACCCTTGGCACAGCGAGACCAACCCGGCAGCATCCCAGCTGCTCTTCGGGATGCCTGGGGCAGAGCAGCTGGGGGGCTGCCGGGTTGGTCCCACAGCGCCGAGGAGCGGCGCTACTGGACCAACCCGGCAGCACCCCAGCTGCTCTACCCCAGGTGTCCCCAAGTCAGCCACTGCTGAAACTGATCAGTAGCTGATTCCAGGAAGCCCGGGGCAGAGCAGCACTGCCTCGGGCTTCCTGGAGTCAGCTGCTGGTCAGTTTCAGCAGCGGCTGAATCGGGGACAGCTGGGGTGCTGCTGGGTTGGTCCTGCATCCCCCCGAGGGACAGTGCTACGGGACCTACCCGACAGCACTCCAGCTGCTCTGCCCCCGGCTTCCCCGATTCAGCCGCTGGTCAGTTTTAGCAGCGGCTGAATCGGGGAAGCTGGGGGCAGAGCAGCTCCAATGGTCCGGCTGCTCGGAGCACTTCCGGGTTCGTGATGGTGCCGGACCATTAGGAGTGCCGGACCATCAGATGCTGGACCATCGGAATTTTACTGTAACAATGTGGCTCAAGGGTGTGAATAATCTATACCTACAAATGTTGTAATTATACCAATCCAAGCACTGCAGTATGCACTGTGGTGTTAGCAAGAGAGCTACTTTTACCAACATAGTTATTGGCTCGCACAGTGGTGGAATTAAGTCAACTGGAGAGCTCTCTCATTGGTTTTAGAGCCTCGTCAAAAGAGGTGATATAATATTACAGCTCTGCTGCTGTAAATTTGTAGTGTAGATCCGCCTTCAGAGTCTTGTAATATAGTCTAGTTCGTAGACTGTAGTTCAAGGCGGGATCCTGGGGTTCACTCCCACTGTACAGCACTTCCTTGTACATAGCCAACTGCCCTTCTCTCTACACAGTGGTTGCAGAGCTCCTCCCTTCAGTCACTTACCACCAAATTCCTTTCTTTTATAAGTCAAATACAGGTCCTCTTCCCCAGCTGGGCTTCATCTGCCCTTTAGTCCTTATCAGTCCTTGGCTCCCCTTCAAACGCAGCCTTTAAGTTAACTGGCCTCTCTTTTTATGTTCAGGCCTTGTGAAGAGTTTAGACCCCTCATTAGCACCCCATTGTCCCAACATAATGTAGGCACCTCATCATCACATCATTAGGAGAACTTTGAGTGCATCTTAAAATCCCACCCATATCCATATCTATACTATTATAAAAGGAGAGGTGTCTGTCACACCATCTGTCACAGAGAATGTTTGAGAAGATTTGAGAAGTTTCTAGGGGGAGGCAGGCCCCCCAACCCCACCTGCAGCCCTTCCCACTCTGCTGAGGCCCTGCCCCACACCATTTGGAGAGGAGGAGGAGCAGCAGCAGTAGCGCACCCCAGCATTCCCAGAGCAGTGGGGAGGGAAGAGGATGCATGGCCCCCAACATCTTTCCCCTCCCCTGTCCCTGGGAGCAGTGAGTAGGGAAGAGGCTGCACGGTCTGAGCTAGCCCAAGCCTCCTCGCCCCCGGGAACAGCGGGGAAGGAGGAGGCCATATACTCAACCGGCCAAATAGCACAGTGGCTAGCATATTGGACACCACTGGTGTAGAGACAATCTGGTTTGCCCAACGTACATGGCAGAAGGGCATTGCAGGCACATAGCATATATCATACTAGAAGATTTACCTGGTGTTGCTTGGTCCTTAATTAAATATTTATTTTTCTTCATTTAAAGCATTGCTTTGGGGGTGGGGCTGGAGCTTCAGTATGCAGGCTGCCCCAGGGAGAGAGGTCAGCCCAAGCCCTCCTTCACTGCAGCAGCTTGGGGCCAAGTGAGAAGCAGCTCTCCATGGCCTCTACAGTTCCCATGGGAACAGCTGGGGGAGGACTGTAAGTCTCCCAACTGGGGAGGATCCAGTTTTGTCTGCCCCCTACGCTCCCCTGCCAGAGTGAAGAGTGCAGCAAACTGTGCACTTCCCCTCTCTACCTGGCAAAGTGGAATAGCCAGCAGTGTTCCTGTATGGATGCCTGGCAGTGGCGGCTTGGGGCTTCAGGTGGGCCGTCCCAGCGGGGGTGATGGGCAGTCCCCCAGCCATCCCCTTTTACCTGCTGGTGATTCTGTCTCTTTTCTACAGGATTTTATGAGAAGCAATCCCATTTTGCTGGAACAACCAAACCCTTACCTTGCTTTGTTTGATAGTAAGAAGAAGCTACATACTGAATTTGGTGGTCCTTGCTATTAGTATTTAGGAGAAGTTTTTGAACATGCAGCCAGACAAATTCTCTCAAATATATACTAAACAAAAGCCAGGTGTTTGTAGCTTGGATGTCAAATTGCATCAAAGAAGAACCCAAGCAAAACATTTTCTCAGGCATGGTGAGAGGGTGTGATTTACCTGGCTTCAAAAAGATGGAAATTGGTGAAAATTGTGACCATGTTGAAAGCACCTTTTTGTTATGACGTCCAGTGAAAATGAGTGCAGAACACTGTGTCTGGCCAAAAGATATCAATTATACCTGCAAATTCTTTTTCTTATTCTTCACTTGTCTTTGAGAGATTTAATATTCATATTGGAACCATCCATCTCCATCATACCAACTGGCTGTAAAAATAAGCATTGCGTTCTTTCATAATTGCTTTGCTCAATATTTATTACTTTGGATATAAATCATAATTTTTTATGGGATAATGAATTATAAAATAGTATAATAATGTATCATTGTCTCTTTCTGCTGGATGCATTACAATAAGAGGTTTGTTGGTCTCTCTTCTTAGTTTTGATATATATGTTAGTTTCTATAATGAGACTGAAAACTCAGAAGTATTTGAAAGGGAGACTATCATTTGAAACGTGTTCCAAAATCTATTTTGTAAAAGTAGACTTGTACAAAATCTAAGATAATATAAATATTTATATTATAAGAATTCTTTCCATTGGACTTGATAATTTACTTTCCTCCCGGGGGGGTTGATGCATTGCTGTATTGTACTAGCGTATGAAAACTGAAAGTGAAGGTTATTAATCTTTTTTTCGTTGTTTGTAATATAGATAAAGCAGCTTTCTTAACCATGCTTTAACCTGAGTATTCCTTTAATTAAAAGTATTTTATGTAAATCATCTCAGAAATACAATTCCAAGAATTTCTTCCATTGACCTTGCACCCAACAAAAATTTTAAACTTTTCTTGCTTGTCTAAAATTAGCAGTGAAAATGGTTTAGAAGAACATCTGTTGAACTTGTTCTGCTCTTGCAATGAGGGCCAAATGGTGATGAATCAGCTGGTTTGTTTTAAATAAGTGACTAGAACTTATTTTTATCATGCTAATATAAACACTTATTTTTTATTTTAATATTTTATATTTTTTATTTATTTTATTAACTAACTGTTCATTTTGGTCATATCTTAATCCCAGTCATATATTCCAGGTCTGGTTTTCTTTAAGGAATTCTTCCCTTTAACTCTGCTTCCTCATCTGAGGCACTGCAAAGATTGGTTCCCCCGCAGTCTTGCTAAATGGAGCCTCAAAGACATGACAGTCTCTCTACACCACTTTGTGTCTCATTGAGGAGCTCTGCTTTCTCTGGCAGAATGTGATTTTTCCCGCCCTTTCTCTGCCCATTATGGGCATGATCAAGAGGTCTAGGACTCATTGTCTGTTCTCCATTTCTCTAACTACCATTTATATAGAAATAGACTCTTATAAATATCCTTCCATCTCTCTTTAGTGAACCAGGCAGCACAATCATTGACAGGTAATGGATAGGGATGATGAGATGTAGAATTCTAATTCCGGTCTAGATTCAATTCAGGGAATCATTAGCATAAAAGTTCAGCATCCTGTAGCTGGAAACATGGTCTTGGAGTATTATTCCATCAGTAACAGGATTGATCTGGTTGTGATTAGTAAACCTGTCTGAGTCTTTAATAAACTATGAAGAGTATGATTAACCCCATGCCGAAGAAAATCCTGGGCAGACCAAAGTTTCCTATCAGGAAGAAGGTAAACAGAAAAGTAGACTGTCTTTTGTGACAGAACATTAATTAATCAGAATGGTGCATACCTCCAGAATTGCTTTGTCATTTAGTATTAGTAAATGTGGTAGACTGTTAGGTGGGTTGACATCTTTGTAGCCATAAGCAACAATAAAAGACCTCCATCTTTCAGGTTGTGAGATGCAGAATGGTGCTTTGAAAGCCAGCCAAATTCTCTGCAATTGTAGGTCTTTTCACTCTCTCCACTGCTTTCAGGACTATGCATGGGAGAGATCAGCACTGATGCTGTCCATACTTTTTTGGTCAAAGAGAATGTGTACTTGTCTTGAGTTTACTGATCTAAATTAAATTGATCGCTAGTTCATTGAAGTAGGATGGAATTTTCCTGGCCATGGAAATTTCCTAAAACTTCAAGTTTTGGGACATTCCCCTGCTGTCAATAACTAGTTGGTCTGGTTCTGACTCCAACCTGGAAGCAGGCTGAATTATTCACCATAATGGGTCTATGTATCTTATCACTCCAGAAAATGAAACTTTCAGGGGAGCTCAGTTAAACTTTCCTATTACACATCCTTGCAAGTGAACATTTAATTTCTCCCTTAATTCTGAAATTCTAGTGTTTCTCCAGTAGAAATGCCATAGAACTTCTGAGAAGTACTAGATAACATGAAGTTTGGGACTTGCACCTCATTGCCCTTGAACTTGGATCTATTCCATGTTACCAGAGAAATGTCTGAGGTGAGTCATTCCAAGGGTGTTATAATAGAAACTCAGTTGTAACTTTCTGTCTGGCCTTCTAGAGAATTTTGCTCTGTGATACCTTAATTCCGCTTCTCACAATGTACATTGTTTTGGATGGTTCTTGGATATGTGTATTTCAAATTAATGTAGTAATGAGGGTGACAAAGGAGTACTGTATTTGACAGCATTTAGTTATTGGTGCACTATGATGTATGACCTAATTGGACAGTAAGTTCCACTTCTTTCCGCAGCCTTTTAAAAGTTTGGACAGTTTTCAAAATTGAACACTGCTTGAGAAATTACCTCTGCGTCATTATTGGATCTTGTTCAGGAATCTTCCATAACATTTGGAGACTGAAAAGCTTCCCTGTGAAATATTGGCTTGAATTAATGATACATCAGTTCTTTTTATCAGATAGTTGACGTGCTGCTTCATTGCATTAAAGCTTTGGCATCTGAAAGCTGCACAGTCTGGCAGTTTGTAGCTTATGGGTAACAGTAAAGGTCTTTTGTTATAATACTCTTTTTTTTCCCTTAGTAAATGACTCATCTGTGGAAATTTTAACAAGCACAAAATGTTGTTCACTCTCTCTTATAAAACAAATACATTTTATTTTGAGAAACTACATAGGCTCTGTATAAAGGGGGAATATGATTTCAATAAATTGTCATGTTCTTAAATTAAATATTGATAATACAAAAACTTCCTTATGTGACACTGCCAGTGCTCTTTGATGTTGCCGTATAAGGCCCTTGCAGACTTTCAATTCCTGATATGGGAATTTCCAAAACCGTGACAAATGTTGTGGTGCACCTTCAAGGCAGGAATCCTGCCATTCCACATGCATGTATATCATCTATTATAATGAGGCATAACCTGATTGAATGTCTGGGTGCTACTGCAGTGTAGGTGGCGTTGCTTTTTAATAATACTGTAACTTTCAAGTTCACCACATGTTGCAATGAACAGAGTCAGTTACATCTTCTGCTGGGACAGAGACTTGCCTAGAAATGGCTTTCTGCAGAATAGGGTTAATAAAGTATCTATGTATGCTGAGTGGCTTTATCTGAGTAGTAAAAAGGAATAGCAATTTATTTTGTATATGAAAGCTTATAGTCTGCAAGAATAGACAATAGCACAAATTACAGGGATCTAGCATCCGCCATTCTTTTGTAGCTTAATATTTTACATGGATTTATTAACAAATAAATGTTTAAGTTTTAGCAGAGCTTGGTATGTTACAATGAGACATTCACTCTGTCCAATGTACATTATCTGGGCATCAGCTGGACAAAGAGAATGCAACAACATGCCATGGAATGACTGGTGTCACAAACTTCTTTAGCCTCTGCCAAAAATTCTAAATGTGTGCTTACGGTGCACTGACTGTGTGCAGACATGATTCTCCAATAACAGCACTATTTTAAAAAGCAAGTTGTAGTATTCCTTGAGGCATAAGGATCTTGTGCAAAAAGGAAACGTCCACACTGCTTGTTTTTGCGCAAAAAACTCTTGCGCAAAAATGGCTCAAATAGATTATGCAAATGAAGCCTGACAAAATGCTAATCAGCACATTTGCAAAAGCTGGCAGTGTAGACAAAGCTGTAGGGTGCAAATTGTGTATCTTATTTCGAAACAATTTCAAAATAGCTTATTTTGAAATTTGGCATGTCTATACAGCGCCAAATTTCAAAATAACGCACTATTTCAAAACATCCCTTATTCCCTTGGGCAACGAAGTTTACTGGGATGATGAAATAGTGCACCTGTTATTTTGAAAAATATTTTGAAATAATGGGCGGCTTGTATAGACACAGGATAGCTATTTTGGGATACCGGCAGTATTCTGAAATAGCCATGCAGTGTAGACATACTCTTAGATGAGAAATCAATTACATATGAAATCAGTGTAGAAGCTTTGCTATACCTGGACGATCTGGGCATACACTGTTAAAATAGTCTTGATTCCTGCAATCCTGTAATGACCTCACAACACGAGAAATGACTTTTCACATAGCAAACTGTTAGGTTAGGTGTCATTGACTGCCATGATTTCATCTGACATACACATCTACCACATGCTGGAGGTCTTCTGTACTCTTGCTTTAATGTTATGCTGGGGCTTAATTTGGGATTTGTGTTTAACTGGGATTTTAGTTACCCACATTTTTATAAAGGTGGCTCTTTGCTTTAGACATCATCATTTATTTCATTCCTTCAGTCTTGGTGTCCAGGCCATGAGCTGCTTGTTTACTCTGTTACTCTGATTTTTCTCTTCACACTTAACTCAGGGAAGATATCTGGGTCTTGACTAATTCCCTCTGTTCTAGCTCAGAGCTGTTTTTGCTGTTCTTTCTGTAAGTATAACTTTCTAGCAACTTAGCTGCATAGGTAGCACGTTATGTACCATAATGGTGTTCTGACTGCTCACTGTTTTTTTATTTGAACATGAGGTGTCCCCCCTCCCCCCGCCATTATACTGACTTGTATTTTTAAAACTGAGTTTCTCCATTCCACCCTTCAATGACTGCAGTACAGGCAGTCTCCAGGTTACATACAAGATAGGGACTGTAGGTTTGTTCTTAAGTTGAATTTGTATGTAAGTCGGAACTGGTTCATATTGTAGGGGAAACTCTAGCCAAACATTTCTCCAGAGCTCAGTTTTATTCTCCCACATCTCACTTCCCTCAGTCCTTTATTCTCAAGCTGAGGTGTCTGCTGAGAAAAGCCGCTCCGCGTCTCCCTGGTCTGCTGGGGGGTGGGGTGGGTGGCGCTAGCTTCGCGTCTCCCTGGTCTGCTGGGGGGAAGCAGCTAGTGCGGGGTTGCCTCACCCCGTTTGTAAGTAGGGATCCGATGTAAGTCAGATCCATGTAACCCGGGGACTCCCTGTACTGTAAACACGAACCATGCTTTTTATGTTACTCATGTGCCTTTGAGTTCAGAGATGGGGCAAGGATGGTAAAACAGACTGTATTTTCCTTTATCAGCTCCTGATTTGAAAAAGAGATTTTAGAACTCACAGGCTCATAAAAAGCTTTTTATTGTGATTAGTCAACTAGTTGGAAAACTACGTTGTATTATTCCAGAACTACAGCTTAAATGCTTTTGCTTTGTTTCCCTCATGAAAGTAACATACTTAGCTGTTGGACTCATAGATTCAGCCTACGGATAGTCACAAGAAAAGCAACTTATTTGTGAACAAAACTTTCGAGCAGTTCTGCAATCGGTCTCTCTCATGGCCATGACATGTGACTGTGTTGCTCGTAAATTGAACATGCTTGAGTGGTCTGATTCTAAAATAAATGAGTGAATTATATTTTGACAATAGACTTATTATGATTGACAATGATTAAATTATAGGGAATTGTGAAATACATTCTTGGAGTGGCTACAAAAGGAGTGACCCTATTTAGCGCACTACAGAAAGTACTTAACGTTTTGTATGGTATTCTTCCAAAGGAAGAAAATGTCGCATCCAAAAGACATTACACATTATTAACAACAATAAAAGTTGCCATTAATGGGTTTATTTGCACATTGATTGCAGTTTATGAATTTAGGCCCATTAGCCTTTTTTATAATTAAGTGGGTTATCATTTGCCTTCCTATTATAGTATCACTTTGCCCATCCAGCTTCCTTATGAAGGAATGTAAGAAATGTAAAAGCATTCTGGGTTTGGTGATTTCCTTTGATTTAATATTGGTTGGTAGCTGAAATACAGGCTATGAGCCAATTGTGTTGTAGTGACAGGTATACAGCAGGCTACGCACATCCAGAGATTACAACAGGAGCCATGACATGAACCTTCTTGTTATGATACTGAAGCTGGAGAAGGATGCAATAAAGCCAAAGGACTTGAAGTCTGTATTGTTACAATGTTACAAGCTGTATGAGCATCTGATTCTAAACTGCCTATCACCGCTCATTGAAAAGCATTTAATCTGAGAGGAAGCTGGGTTCCTTGAGGCAAACCATGTACTGGTTGAGTGCTGAACATCACATGAGTCACGGAAGGCTTCTTTCTATAATAATAAGCCTCAGGATGAAAGATCACTATATGACTATATAACTGATGCAATCTGCTAGAGAGCAGTGTTTTTATGTTGAGCTATGTAGGAAGCAAAGCCAGTGGAGACAACAGAAAAATAGCCTTCCACAAGACAGAATACTCTCACCAATATTTGTTGTCATATCCTGGATGTAAATAACAACTGATTGTTCATATACAAAAAGTCATATATATGCAGATGACCTGTGCCCAAGCTAAGGGTCTCGCCTAGATTGAAGCTAAAGTAACACCAGCACTGTCTGGTCTTTGTTTGTTACACCAAGAACCAACTCAGACTCTGTTCTATCTGAGATACTACAGTATGATAGATATTAGTAAATGTTGACTTTTTATGGTGGCCATAGTAGATCAGTGGACTTTCCTTGGTTACATTTATGAATGGTATTATCCATTTAATGTGTGTGAAGTTTCCTACAACAAAATATTGAATCAAAGGATTGTCAAAACCATTATGCATTTTCTTTACCTTTTTATAAGCTACCTTTGTTAATATTGAACACTGTACATAAAGGGTTTTTTTTATTGCTACAATTTCTTGTCCTCAGGTTGTGGTAGGCTTTACACTATGAATGTTAAAAAGATTGACAGCTGAAATTCAGCATGAACTATGGACAGAACCTAAGATGCTTCCCAATCACAAGGTTCTCCACAGTGATAAACTAATCCATGATGATAGAACACTTACAAATGTGCACAATATCATTGACAGAAGCAACAATAGCTAAATTATTGATCCTATAAACTGTAGAGATTTCCTTGGCTGTCTGAGAATAAGAAGACTGTAAAATACATGGAGAAAAGTTAGGGAAATTTCTGATCAGAATTGGTGTGTTCCAAAAAACCTACAGACATGGGACTATCCTAGATTTAGTTGCTGCTAAAAGGTGATGATCACTACCCATTTTTTTGGGCCCGACAGTCTAGCCAGCTTTCTATTCATCTTACAGTCCATTTATCCATACTCCCTTAACTTGCTGGCAAGAATATTGTGGGAGACTGTATCAAAAGCTTTGCTATAGTCAAGATATATCACATCCACTGATTTTCCCATATCCACAGAGCAAGTTACCTTATCATAGAAGCTAATCAGATTGGTCAGGCATGACTTGCCCTTGGTGAATCTATGTTGACTATTCCTGATCATTTTCCCCTCTTCCAAGTGCTTCAAAATGGATTCCTTGAGGCTCTCCTCCATGATTTTTCTGGGGACTAAGGTAAGGCTGACCAATCTGTAGTTCCATGGATTGTCCTTCTTCCCTTTTTTAAACATGGGCACTACATCTGCCTTTTTCCAATCATCTGGGATCTCTCCCGATCTCCACGAGTTTTCAAAGATAATGGCCAAAGGCTCTGCAATGACATTTGCCCACTCCCTCAGTACCTTCGGATGCATTAAATCTGGGCCCATGGATTTGTGTATGTTTAGCTTTTCTAACTAGTTCGTAACTTGTTCTTCCCCACCAAGGGCTGTCCACCTCGTTCCTATACTTCATTGCCTAGTGCATTTGTCTGGGAGCTGACCTTGTCTGAAGACAGAGGCAAAGAAAGCATTGAGTACTTCAGCTTTTCCCACATCATCTGTCACTAGGTTACCTCCCTCATCCAGTGAGGGCCCCATACTGTCTCAGATCACCCTCTTATTGCTAACATGCCTAAAGAAACCTTTCTTGTTATTCTTCACATCCTTTGCCAGCTGCAATTCCAATTGCGCTTTTGCCTTTCTGATAACTCCCTTGCATTCTCTATCAATGTATTTATACTCCTCCCTAGCCATCAGTCCAGGTTTCCACTTCTTGTAAGCTTCCTTTTTGTGTTTAAGCTCACCATGGATGTCCCCAGGAAGCCAATCTGGTCACCTACCATATTTGTTTTTCTTGCTGTGCATCGGGATGGTTTCTTCCTGTGCCTTTAATAAGGCTTCTTTAAAATAATGCCAGCTCTCCTGGACTCCTTTCCTCTTCATGTAAGCATCCAAGGGGATCCTGCCCATCAGTTCTCTGAGGGAGTCAAAGTCTGCTCTTCTGAAGTCCAGGGTGTGTATTTTGCTACTCTCCTTTCTTCCTTTGGTCAGGATCCTGAAATCTACCATCTCATGATCACTGCTTCCCAGGTTGTCATCCACCTCTACTTCCCCTACTAGATCCTCCCTGTTTGTGAGCAGCAGGTCAAGCTGCGCTCTTGTACCAAGCACTTGTACCAAGAAGTTATCCCCAACATTCTCCAAAAACTTCCTGGATTGTCTGTGTACTGCTGTATTGGTCTCCCAACAGATGTCAGGGTGATTAAAGTCGCCCATGGGAACCAGGGCCTGTGTTCCGGAAGCTTCTCTCAGTTGTCCGAAGAAAGCCTCATCTATCTCATCCTATAGCAGACACCAACCACAACATCACCAGTGTTGCTTCCACCTCTAAATTTAACCAATAGACTCTCAATAGTCCTTTCTCCCTTTAAGTACCGGAGCTCCAAGCAATCATGCTGCTCTTACATATAATGCAACTCCTCCTCCTTTTCTCCTCTTCCTGTTCTTCCTGAACAGTTTATACCCTTCCATGACAGCGCTCCAGTCATGCGAGTCATCCCACCAAGTCTCTGTTATTCCAATCAAATCATAGTTCTTTGACTGGGCCAGGGCTTCTAATTCTTCCTGTTTGTTTCCCAGGCTTCTCGCATTGGCGTTCAAACACCTTTAGATAACGAGTTGATTGCCCTGCCATCCGAATCCAGGGTCGTCCTTTGTTGCTCGTTCCTCCTTTTGATTCTTCTCGGTGTCTGACTTTCTCACTTACCTCAGGGCTTTGGTCACCATCCCACAACGAACCTAGTTTAAAACCCTCCTCACTAGGTTTGCAAGCCTGCCCATGAATATGCTCTTTCCTTTCTTGGTTAGGTGGATCCCATCTCTTCCTAACAATCCTTGTGCCCAGAAAAGAGTCCCGTGGTCAAAGAAACCAAAACCCCCTCTCCCACACCACCTGCGCATCCCTAGGATTTCGCATCCCATGCGTTCCGATAGATGGTATTCCCTTCTGATTTCTTCCCTGAGAGGTCCTTGCCAAAGCATTCTCCACCGCCGTGCCTGTGGAGAGAGCCTGAAAGCAGTTACTTACCTTTATAGGAATGGGGGATACCTGAGTGGGCCTTCTTCTCCTTCTAGAGGTTACATGCTGTCAGTTTTCTTCCTTGTCCTATACTGCCCTGACTGGCTCTTCAGCCTGCTGTGGCTGCAGGATTAAATACTGCCTTTTTTTGAGGACGTCTTCATCCTCTCTGATAGAACATAGGGTCGATACTTGGGCCTCCAGTCCTCTAATTTTTTCTTCCAAAATGGTGACCAGCTTGCAGTTAGTGCAGATGAAATCCCTTCTTTCTTCTGGGAGGAAGACAAACATGGTAACAACAGCAGAGCTATCACCATCCTGTCTTCCTTCTGAGAGATTCCTCAATTTTTATTCAGTGCCTCCCTGAAGGGAAGGAGTGTAGTGAAAAGATGTTAAAGAATGGCGAGTGTATCTCACACCCCTTCCCACTCCTCTTCCCAATTCCCTCTCCAAACTCCCTGTTAACAGCTCATATTCTTATTCTGTATTTGGGGGGGAAAACAACTGATATTGTATCATCATATCATAATATTTCATGCTCTATTCCAGTAGAATGTCTGGACATACTGTTAGACATATTTAAATCAGCAAATCAAGATCACTTGCATCCAAGGAATTTAAAAGAGCTGACTGAGGTGCTTGGGGGGCCATTAATGTTAGGTTTTTTTTTATAAGTGTTGGAGTATTGGGAAAGTTCTAAAAGTCTTGAAAACTAAAGTGCTAGTTTTAAAAAAGGGACCTCAATAATTTATAGGCCTGTCAACCTATTATTGATCCCAGGCAAGATAGTGGATATCTGAGATGGGACTTGGTAAATAAAGAATTAAAGAAGAGCAATGCATTTAAAGCAAATCACATGGATTTGTGGATAACAGATTCTATCAAACTACCTTGATATGTTTTAAAAATCATATTACAAGTCAGAAGTGATAGCGTTGGTCTAATATATTTAGATTTGTGTAAAACATTTGACTTAGGCACTGCACAGCATTTTGATTAGACTGATATAAAATCAACAAGGCACAGATTAAATGGATAAAAACTGGGTCATTAATAGGTCTCAAAATGTAATTTAAGTGGCATGGGGTGTCATCCTTGTATTGGATTGTTTCCAGTGGGTTCCACAAGGATTGGTTCTGGGCCTTACACTGTTTGCCATTTTTATTAATGACCTGGACGAAAACATACAGTCATAACTGATTGAAGATTGCAGCTGACACAAACTGGAGAATAATAAATAGTGTAGCAGACAGGTCACTGACTCAGAGTGATCTGGATCACTTGTAAACTTGGTGCAAGCAATTAATATACATTTTTAATACAGTCACGTGCAAACATGTACTAGGGATGTTAAGGACTAATCGACTATCCGATAAGCAAATGCTTATCAGATAGTCAACAGGATAGTTATCTAGTTGCTTCCCCACCTTGCTGCATCTGTCAGGGGGTCCCCGCAGCGTACCAGCTGTGAAATGTACAAGAGTCCCCAGCAGGGGCTCTTGTGCATTTCAAAGAGGAAGCGCAGCATGGAGCCTGGGTCCAGCGTGGGACTCTGAGTGCCCGCTGACCCCAGGCTCCATGCAGGTGCTTCCGCTTTGAAATGAACAAGAACTCCTGCTGGGGACTCGTGTGCATTTTAAAGCGGAATCGCCTGCATACAGCCTGAAATCAGCAGGACTTCTGCTGGCCCTGGGCTCCATGCGGCGTTCCGACTTTGAAATGCACAAGAGACCCTGCTTGGGCTCATGTACATTTCAAAGGCAGAATGCGGAAGTGCCTATCAACTAGTTGAGTAGTTTATGGAATTTCCATCGACTATTTGACTAGTAAATGAATCACTAGTTAACATCCCTAACATAGACAGCTAAACAAAGCATGTAGACCATACTTACAAAAAGGGAGTTCTCTATCCTGAATAGCAGTGCCTCTGAAAAAGATTTGGAGCTCATTATGGATAGCACAGAACATGAGCACCCAGTGTGAAACTGTGGCCAAAAGGGCTAATTGAGTCCTGGGGTGCATAAAGTAGAAAACCTAGAGTAGGAATAGAGAGGTTATTTTGCCTCTGTACTTGGCACTGGTGCAACCACTGATGATCTGTGCCCACAATTCAAGATGGACATTGATTAATTGGAGAGAGTTCAGAGAGGAACCTTGAGAATGATTACAGGATTGGAGAACATCCCTTATAGTGTTAGGCTCAAAAAGCTCAGTCTATTTGTTTTAACAAAGAGAAGATTAAGGGATGACCTGATTAGTCTATAGTATCTACTTGGGATATATGCATAGGAAAGTTCTGTGTCCTGTAGTTATACACAGGGTCAGACTAGATAATCACAATTATCCTTTCTGGCCTGGGAATCTATGAACTTAAGAGAGTGGGTAGGCATCTAAAAGGTATCACAGAATGTCTAAATCCTTTTGTGATTTTAGCTTCAGGTTATTCTGAGATATTTAAAGACAGAATATGATCATTTTCTTCCACTGCCACTCTTCCATGCCATTCAAATATATTTTTACAAAAAGCTGCACATTTAATTTTGGGGAGGTAAGACTTTTTTGATTTTGTTTTTCATTTGGTGTACATGGAAAGAATGCCAATACTTCAATATGTGCATATTAAATAACCTTTTTTTCCCCTAAAGAAGGTTCTGTACTAGGGAATAAAATTCACATGACAGTCTTTTTAGATCAGAGTAAAAATACTTCAACACCAAGAATCTTCTTACAAAGATTTCTGAATATTTTTTTATCAGATCTCTGCCATTATGAATGCAAAAGTGGTTAAAGCAGGAACAGAGATGTTTGTACTAATGAGAAAATAGTGTGTTTTGACAGACCAGACTTTGTTATCAAGAAGATAAACCCACGTTTTGTTCTCTTAAAATCCGGATTAGCTTGCATGCAGCTTTTAAGGGATTTCATGTGTTTGATCAGAACTTGCCATAGCTTTTTTGCATATGTAATTTGCAGACATGGAAACATCCTTGTGGCATTATATCCTGTTGGCATTACTTCTAACTTGAATATATGGAATATAAAGCATTATAGTATAGTGGGAACTAACATGATATTTGTGCAGTAAGATTGTTTTTTATGGATGTCTTTATTATCTGTGATGAAAGACTATCCACCTTTAAACAACTTCTGGAAATCCAAATCCTTCATAGAAACCTGATTTTGTTTGTATAATTGAGCAAAGACCTTTTATTATTGAAGACATTTGGGAAAATACACTACCTAGTTTACATTGTGACTTTGGTGTGTCTGTGGGTTTTTTTAATGCATTTTTATTTGTTTGAGCATCACTATTTCTTGAGTTCTGGGACATGATGAATTTCCCCTGTGGCATTAGTGATTTGTGTGAAGTATCAAATACTACAACTTAAGGGTATGTCTACACTAGCCACCCTAGTTCGAACTAGGGTGGCTAATGTAGTCATTTGAACTTGCTAATGAAGCCTGAGATTAAAATATCCCGGGCTTTATTTGCATGTTCCCGGGTGCCGCCATTTTTAAATGCTCGGTAGTTCGAACTCCCTGCCCACGGTTACACGTGTCACGGGCTAGGTAGTTTGAATTAAAGCTCCCAATGAGGAGTAACAGTAGTTCGAATTAGGATCTTTAATTTGAACTACCTAGCCCGTGCCGCGTGTAGCTGTGGCCAGGGAGTTCGAACTACCGGGCATTTAAAAATGGCGGCGCCCGGGAACATGCAAATAAAGCCCGGGATATTTTAATCCCAGGCTTCATTTGCAAGTTCGAATGACTACATTAGCCACCCTAGTTCGAACTAGGGTGGCTAGTGTAGACATACCCTTAGGTACTCTTCCAAATCAAGGTCTGTGTAGTTCTCTTAATGAAGATCAGATATAATGCCTGTTGAATTTTCCAGGGGCTCAGTACTTGGTGCCTTGAGCAGCATATGGGAGTGTAGCAAGCAGCATATGGGAGTGTAGCCTGTCCAAGAGTCCTGCAAGGCTGCAGGACATTGGTGGCCCAGAGAATCATGGTAGGCTGGATTTTGCCAGTCTATTCTGTACATTCAGTTTTACATAGAAAAGTTAAATTTGTTTACCCAGTTAATTTTTAGAGTAACATTCTCTGGTGGCTAATCCTAGGAAAACGGGTTTTTCACTATACACACTTGTTCTACTGGCATAATTATACCTCAGTCCTCCTAAGCCTAAAAAGTTTAATGTCTGCTTTAATTTGAACATACAGTTGCATATAAATTTCTCACCAGTACAGATAATCTGTTCTTGTTGGAGTATCTGTGGTTCCTCTTCATCACATGTGCATTCTTATCCAACCATCTAGCTATGCAGCACATGCTATTGGACATTCTGTGCCTGTCCAACTGATAATGCTTGTATGGTCATTCCTCAGAATTTCCAGTTTCTTATTTCTCCTCATGTTCCTATGGACAATGACTGAAATAAGGATGGAGAGAGGGGCTATGCCAAAGTTCTCAGGGAATGAATCCCGGAGTCCAGTCTTGACTATAGAGATTTCCATTTAAAATATTCATGTTTATACTGCACTGTGATACCGTATGTGCAATATTCTGTATATTTAGACTCGAAAATACCACAGTAATGCTACTGCAGACTGTAAATATTCCAGTCTTAGTAGCATTGTCATGGTAAATAACTTTGGAATCCACATTATCAGCTTGAAACCCTGCTTCTTTTGTTAGTTTGTAATACATTGGGCGTTATTTCGACTGCTTACAGATTATCCTCGAGAAGTTTAATTCCTAAAAAGATTGAATATTTAGGAAAGGGGTTCCCTAAGTTATTATAGCAAACCTTTAAATTTCCTCAGACGGTAGGTTTAGAGAATGCTTGTGATAACCTCTTAAAACAGTATTTGGTTTTATTGTTAAAATTGCCTGTCCATGAAATAAGATATGAATGCAAAGTGTCTTTTGCCATCTGATGGAAATCATGTGGCTAATGTATCCAAAAGTTAAACTTCACAACCTTTAAATGTTTAAAAATGTAATAGCTTTTGTCTGACACTTCTTTAGAATAATATCACAGAAGTAGAAATGAAGAAATACCGTCCATAAATAAACTAGACAATGTTTTGTTAATTTAACCTATATTTATAAAATACTAATATTTTTCTACAAAATCCATCTTTGAAAATTTTTTCTTAAGGGCTTTCTTGGCTTTTCTGAATAATGAAACAGGTGAACAACAGTGGAAAGAAACCATTGCCCTCCAACACAGGCTGTTGTGTTTTGAGTTTTGTTTTTTTAAAAGTTTCTTCTTTGCTTTTCTTGTTCTTCATTGTGCTTCCTGAAGGGATTAGTCACTCTGGCTAGCAGACACAATGAGGTGTCCTTTCTTTTCTTCAGACTTAGAATGCTGGAGTTCAAGGAAAAGACAAGACATGTGTGGTGCTGAAATTTTTCTTTTGTTGATGATGAACAGCTCTTATTTCTACTTCATTGATCCTAATTTACTGTAAGTTTCATTAAGGATTAGTTAGAAAGGGCACAATAATACTGAACTCGGCATGGTGCCTGTGTCCAAGATAAAGATAGAAGCATTCCAATAGTAAGCCAGAACCCACATCCCTTCCCTTACTAGTTTTCTTCAGGTACAAACCCACAGTCTTCCCTCAGTTCTCTAAATAATAAAATGGCCTGCCTTTGAATCTGCAAATATTGAGTCTGTTTTCTCCTGGAACTTCTGAATGCATCCTAGAATTTCCTCAAAACAGAGAAGAGATTGGATAAAAGCAGAGTTAAGTCCAGGGTGATTTTTATTCATGTGTGGAACACATGCAGATGGTAGTTCTCCTTGCATTGTAGTTTGCAGAACAATTAACACACCTTATACAGGAGGTTATCATTGCACAACTTGTTATGTAAGGCTTGCCTCAGACTGAGCCACAATGAAATGGATTGGTGACTCTGCTGTTTATGCCATTTGTCCTATTTTAAAGGAGGTCGTAACAACATTAGTAAAGCATGGTCTCTTTCAGATGGACTTGGATTTTCTGTTAGGCAAGCTCTTCCTTCAAAGGTAGTATTTGGTCATTTGATTTTTTTTTCTTTATTTTTTTGTATGTTCTAGATGGGAATCTGTGTCAAAGTAATTCCAGGGTGGAGTTGTGACACCTTTCCCTCCCTCGACCAGAGGGGATGGATATTTTCATCTACTATCACATAAGGTGTCAAGTATCAGAGGGGTAGCCGTGTTCGTCTGAATCTGCAAAAGCGGCGAGGAGTCCTGTGGCACCTTATAGACTAACTGAAGTGCAGGAGCATAAGCTTTCGTGGGCAAAGACCCACTTCGTCAGATGCATCTGACAAAGTGGGTCTTTGACCACGAAAGCTTATGCTTCTGCACTTCAGTTAGTCTATAAGGTGCCACAGGACTCCTCGCCGCTATCACATAAGGAGATACTCAAATTAACTACATACTGAAACAATTCCTATGTACCCTTCATTCAAAACTTTTGAAGCTTTTTATACTCCTACAAAACTAAACACAACAGGAAGAAGTCTGTGATTTTAACACTACTCTTGGGAAGTAATGTTTCTCTTGCCAATACCATTGGATTACTAGGTAGCCAGTAGAGTGCAGGTAGCAAGCACTGGAGCGTTCCTGCTGAAGAGATCAATCTGTATAATTGTATGTAACCTCAATATGTCTGTTATTGATACTGAGCTGTTAGCTATACAAAGCCTGTATGCTTGATACTGCTATTGTTGGTATCCCAACATTAACTGCAAAAAGCTTTAGCTATTTCTGAAGCAGGCTTCATGTATCTTAGAAACTTGGCTATACAGGCAGTCCCCGGGTTACGTACAAGATAGGGACTGTAGGTTTGTTCTTAAGTTGAATCTGTATGTAAGTCGGAACTGGCGTCCAGATTCAGCCGCTGCTGAAACTGACCAGCGGCAGACTACAGGAAGCCCGAGGCAGAGTTGCTCTGCCCCGGGCTTCCTGGAATCAGCCGCTGATCAGTTTCAGCAGCAGCTGACTTGGAGACGCCTGGTGTTCTTAAGTTGAATCTGTATGTAAGTCGGAACTGGCGTCCAGATTCAGCCTGTTGAAACTGATCAGCGGCTGATTCCAGGAAGCTCTGCCTCGGGCTTCCTGTGGTCAGTGCTGGTCAGTTTCAGCAGCGGCTGACTTGGACGCCTGGGGCAGAGCAGCTGGGGTGCTGCTGGGTTGCTTCAGTAGCTCCGCTCCTTGGCGCTACTGGATCAACCCAGCAGCACCCCAGCTGCTCTGCCCCAGGCATTCTGATTCAGCCGCTGCTGAAACTGACCAGCAGCGGCTGAATCAGGACGTCTGGGACAGAGCAGCTGGGGTGCTGCCGGGTTGGTCCAGTAGCGCCCAGAGTGGCGCTGCAGGACCAACCGGCAGCGCCCCAGCTGCTCTACCACAGGCGTCCGGAGAAAAGCCTGGTCTGCTGGGGGGGGGGGGGGACCGCACTAGCTGCGCCCCCACCCCCCCAGCAGACCAGGGAGACGCGGGCGGCGGACTGAGATGCACCGCGGTCTTGCCGCCCGGGTTCTCCGCGGCTTTGCTCCGCATCTCCCTGGTCTGATGGGGGGGGGCCCTCCCCCCCCCCAGCAGACCAGGGAGACACGGAGCAGTTTTTCTTGCCCCGTAGGACGCGGGCGGCGGGACCGCGGTGCATCTGGGCGTCCCACCACTCCCGTCCTCCGGGGCGAGAAAAACCCCATTCGTAACTGCGGATCCAACGTAAATCGGATCCCCGTAACTCGGGGACTGCCTGTAGTTCAAAAATTAATAACTTAAGTAGCGTTTTTCTGACCAATACAAATGGGTGACTAAAAGTGCATTCCTACAATTTTGCAAACAACTCATTTGACATATATTGTTATGGATGCTATTGAAAATCAATTGCCATGCATATAAAATCATTGCCTTTTTCTTCAAGCCAGATGATAGACTAACGTGCTTGGACATAAGCCAGGCTTTTGACAGGGTATGCTAGCTTTCTCGTACTATATACAGCGTTAGTAGTGGATGGCACACTACTTAATTGATAATCAGGAAGGGTCTAAAAAAAGTAAATAAGATTAGGTAAAGGCACCTAATGGGATGTGGGGAAGAAAAGCAAAGGCTTAAAGAGGTACATATAAACACTGTAGTATGCAGTGGGATCAGAATGTGTACATGCCTGCAAAAGGGGAAACCCTGAATAGTGTGTTATTAAAACAACAGTGTTGCTCCTTAACAGTATTTTTCAAGGAATCATTTTAAATTTCTGTTTAATTTTGTTTCAGTTCTATCTATTTGGTGAAAAAATCTCTTTTTTCCCCTCAACAGAAGAGGAGACCAAAGTTGTTGAGCCAAAAAAAAAAAAAAAAAAAAAAAAAGAGCATGGCTCCTTTAAGAAATGCTTTGCTTTTGAGGCTTTTGGGCCCTAACAGGCTGCCAGCGGCCGCCTGCCATCTCATCTCCCTGCACTGGGCCAGACAGCTCCCCTGCGAATCCAGTAAACACCTGGGATTTTCGCCTCCAGGCCGGGAAAAAAAATTAGAAATACTGGACATTTTAGGTGTTCAGTATTTTCTGAATTTTTTTACTGGAAAGGAGGCGAAAATACCAGACTGTCTGGTTCATTACCGAACACCTGGCAACCCTACACCCAAGCACCTTTGCTAAAGAGCTGCTGGTGCAACACTAAATCTAGCCCTGCTCTCAGACCTGAAGAAGAGCTCTGCATATAGCTTGGCTCTTACCAGTGCTCCCTGCCCATAGAAGGGAGCCTGGGTCACAAAGTGCCTGAGTCCAGCCCAGCTCCACTCCCCACAGCCTGATTACACTGCTCAGAGCGGACAGGGGTCAGGCCCTGTGTGGCTACTACCAAGAGCCACCAAGCTGGGAATGACAAGGGAGGCAGCAGAGCCTGCTCTGCAAAGCAGCCACCCGCTACTCAAAGCAGAGAGGCAGACCTGAGCAGAGAAGCAATGGCAGGGAAGGGGAGGGTGGCCACGGGGAACTCTGAACTCAGGAAGCAAGCATGGGTAGGAAGGTGACTTTCCCCATAGCCAGGTCTTTGGTGGCTCAGTGGAAAGAGGCGGAAATTCCACCCCAGTAAGTTTTGCCTGAGAGCCCATGGAAGGCACCTAAACGCAGCCACTAAGCACCTACAGGCTTCTCTCCTGGACTATGGCTGCACAACGTGCTTGAACAGTGCTCAGGAGCACGGACAAGGCTCCTCCTCCTCCCCAAGGTGTCAATTCTACGTCAGACGCAAGGAGACACAAGCAGCTGAGGGCTGCCAGTGCCGATAGAGGTTCCACCCCCCCCCCCCCCCCAGCCACTCCCGCATCCCCTGCCAGGCTTCTGCACGCAACCAGCTGAGGGTGGAAGCCTGGCGGGGGAGGGAGAGTGGCTGGGGAGAGAGGAGGACCACAACCAGCACTGGAAGACTCCCAGTGCTGATTGCGGCCCCTCCTCTGTAGCCACTTCCTCTGCCCCCACCAGGCTTCCTTCAGGCGCCCAGCCAGAAAAGCAGAAAATACCAGAAGTTGCACATGTACGGTATTTTCTGGATTTTTTTACTGGACAGAAGGCGCAAAAAGGGACTGTCTGGTTGAATACTGGACACCTGGCAACCCTAGTTGGAGAGAATCAGTTTCTGACAATCTTTTTGCTCATGTGATGAATTTAGCAGTCCAGAAGATTCTCTCTTGACCTGATGGAGATGGGATTTAAGTTCACATGTGCATATTTCTAGAGAGCTGTATGGTTAGATAGCAGACTCTGTCCTAAACTTGACCTCAGATATTAGCTGATGTAATACAAGTACTGTAAAATTTTGAGTATAATGCGCACTTTTTCCCATTTTTTTTTTTAGCATCAAAGTTGGGGTGCACATTATCTATAGGAGGTTTTTTTTAAAAAAAAATTTTAAACTCACCCTCGGCAGGCATAAGCTGGGCTGGGGGGGGGGGGGGGGGCGGCAGCTGAGCGGGGGAGGCTCCCCTGGTAGGCACGAGTTCGGTGCGCCGGTAGCTGGGCAGGAGACACTCCTCCCCCCCCCCCCCCCCCCCCGGGCAGGCGCGAGCTCAGCTGGGCAAGGGGACCCCGCGGCAGGCATGAGCCCTTTCCTTCCTATGCAGTCCTTAAAATCTCGAGTATACTGAGGGTGCGCATTATAGATAAAAGTTTAGTTTATTCAAGAATTTTGACCTTTAAAAGGCAGATGCTCATTATACATAGGTGCGCATTATACTCGAGATTTTGCGGTACTTATTTATTAAAATTTGACTTGTTCATTCATCCTTTCGTGAGAGTAAACATTAAAACATTATATTATAGCTTTTCGGTGTTGGGAATTGGTCTCTTTGCTGACTTTTACGATCTTGAATTTTAATGTTATTTTCTAATTTGTGTATGTACAATGGTTGCTCAATATTCCCACTTCACATAGTCTATTCAAGACATTTTTTCATTCTTCTTAGTAGAGGATCTAATATTTGATAGAGAAAATATGAGTATTTACTATAGTAACGTGGAAATGAGGTTTTCTATTTGCCAAAGAGTTACATAAATAACCCTAGAAAATGAATCCCTTTCATTACTTCTCTGACCACCTTCCAAATGAATCACCATTATTTGAAAAAAGTAATTGTAAAATCTCCGTTTATTTTAAACAAAGATATACTGTATTTAACTTTGTTCAGGGTATTTTACAGAGCCTGACATATGTTCAGTTTAAAAAAATATTTAATTCCAAGGAAACAGTTACTGGTATCCTTTGAAATACAAAATGATATTTAAGTTAATCACTTAAGCCAACAACTATCATGCTAGTTTACAAATGAAGATGAAGCCAAATCCCAGAAATACTGGGAATCTAATCTTGATTCAAATTAATTTGAAAACTGCTGAGCAGGAGGTTATGTGATGAACATATATAAAATCAACTATTGTTATTTTTTGGTAATGGCATTTGAGTTATGCTTCAAAAATTAAATATGACTTGAAATAGTTTTTTAAAGGTGTATGTCCATCAAACAATCTTAGTTGAAAGTTCACAGTAGAACCTTGACGGTTTGACTACATATGCAAGTGGCAGAGATAATCTAATCAGTTTTGTCTCTACTCCAAAATCATAATATTCTTGCATGAGATAGATAACTATCAAGAAGCACTGAAATGAATGGAGGGTATTTTTTGCAGTCATGTTGCAATGTCTGTATCATGCACCATAATTGAAAGTATTCATTTAAATAGCTAAAGATTTTCTTTTAATGGCTGTGAATGGTGGTGAATACAGGACTTAATCAATTTACTGGATGCATGCTGATCCAAGGACTAAACTCGAATAGGCATACTGAAATAATTCTGTATGGCCACGCTTCTCAAAGCTATTTCCCTAAAATTTAAAGGAATACAAGTTTTGTGTATTCTATACACACTATTAATTGTAACAATAACTTTCTCTCTAACTTTTTAATGTAATTTACTCCTTCTCTTGCTTTTATCACCTTTCCTGTTATCTTTGTTTCCCTTCTTGGCTTCATTACAATCTTTCTTACACAGATCATGGTTATGGCCTAACTTTTCCTGTTTTGTCTTCATTGTCTGTTTCCCGTTTCCTTTCTTTCTCTACATTAAGTTCACAACCTCTTGTCTTATATCTTCTCTTCTTATATTGCCATCCAGAATTGTTCAATAGACTACATACTTCCCTGCAGTCCAGTCCTAGCCAATGTGCCTTAGCAAGACTGTCTACATTGCTCACCTATTCATATGGAGCTTGGAAATATTATCAGACCCAATAGCCATAGGTTTAAAAAGCTCTAGTCAGTGACTGATAGAAAGGATGGGAGTCCTACTGTCCAGGTACACTGCACTTAAGAGAAATCAGCCTTCCACCATAACTGCTGGGAAAGGGGAAGGTCTTGGAATTCCTTCCAAAAGTGCTGTTCTTTCTTTAGAGCAGTGTTTCCCAGTTTTATTTGCCCAAGGAACCCTTTTCAGCTTTTCAGAATTTCAAGGAAC
Organism: Pelodiscus sinensis; assembly: GCF_049634645.1. Lineage (NCBI taxonomy): Eukaryota > Metazoa > Chordata > Testudines > Trionychidae > Pelodiscus > Pelodiscus sinensis. The sequence goes on along the minus strand of NC_134713.1, from coordinate 93,239,946 downwards.
CCCTAGGTTTGTCAAGCAAAAAAAAAAGGGGGGGGGGACCCACCAAATCATGAAAATCCCCACCAATGCATGAAAATCACATTCCTTCTCCAAGACCCCCCCATCTCCCTTCCTTGAGGCCTCATCCGCTCTGTTCCCCTCCTCTCCATCACTTGCTATCCCCAGCCCTTATACACTCTCACTAGGTTGAGACAGGAGGTCTGGGGTGGGAATGAGGGATTTGGGTGTGGGAAGGGGTGAGAAGTACAAGCTCTGGGAGGGAATTTGGATGTAGGAGAAGGGACAGTTGGCTCGGGGAGGGGGCTCTAGGCTGGGGAGTGTTGGGCTCAGGTGGAAGGTTGGGATGCTGAGCAAGCCATGGGCTTATGGATGTGGGGGTGCAGGAGTTTGGACTGGATATGTGAGGGACTCAGGGCAAGAAGGTTGTGAGTAATGGGCTCAGGACACAGATTTGTGATGTGTGGATGGTGCAGGAGTGTTGTGGCAGAAGACTGAGGATGTGGTGATGCAGGAGTTTGGAGATGTAAGAGGCTCAGGATGGGGGGTTCCAGTGTATGATAGGGGGCAATGTCTGGGTGGTAGGTAGGGTGCAGAAGCAGGCTGGATGTAGGGTGTCTGGCCAGCGGGAGGAAGCAGGAGCAGATTGGGGGTAGGGTGTCTAGCTACGAGGGAGGGTGCAAGGAGGGGACTTGGGTAGGAGTTGGACCTCCCTGATCTGGCACCCTCTAGACCTGACTGGTCCCAGATGAGGGATTTTTGGACCAGGGGAGGTAATTTCAGGGCTCCTGGTTACCCCCCCCCCCCCCACACACACACTAGGCTTTTTTGCATCTCTATCCCCTGCAACCCAACTGATCTGCTCACCCTTGCTGGTTCCCTGCACCTCCCCCAAAACCATCCCCCACAATCCAAGGGAGTGCAGCACCAGTTCCCTGCAGCCCCTCACAGCCAGCTGAGCTGCCCATCTCTTCCGTATGCCCTCCCCCATCCACCTCAGCCCAGCTTAGCCATGGTTCCCTGCGTGCCTTCCTCACAGCACAGCTGAGCCCGTTTCCCTGCACCTCCCCCAAGCCCCTCAAAACAGCTGAGCCAAGTGCCGATTCCCTCCCTCCCCTTGGCTGTGTCCAGACTGGAAAGTTTTTAGCAGCTGCTTTTGCGGAAAAACTTGCCAGCTGTCTACACTGGCCGCTTGAATTTCCGCAAGAGCACTGACAATCTCGTGTAAGAAATCAGTGCTTCTTGTGGAAATACTATGCTGTTCCCATTCGGGCAAAAGTCCCTTTTGTGCAAAGCTTTTGCGCAAAAGGGCCAGTGTAGACAGCTCAGATTTGTTTTGCGCAAAAAAGCCCCGATCGCGAAAATGGCGATCGGGGCTTTTTTGTGCAAAAGCGCGTCTAGATTGGCCACGGACGCTTTTCTGCAAAAAGTGCTTTTGCAGAAAAGCGTCCATGCCAATCTAGACGCTCTTTTCCGCAAATGCTTTTAACGGAAAACTTTTCCGTTAAAAGCATTTGCGGAAAATCATGCCAGTCTAGACATAGCTCTTGAGTCTAGCCCCAGTTCCCAGCACCTCCCTCCTCCTGCAGCCAAACTGAGTTCTGAGCCCCTCCCCCCAAAACCCAACTGAGCTCAATTTCCCTGCACCTTCCCCCAAACCATGCAGACATGCTGAGCCAGCGCTGATTCCCTGCCCCTGCCTCCTTCCCTCCCTCCCCTTGGCTGTGTCTACACTGGTGTAATATTGCACCAAAGCGGCTGCTCTTTTGCAAAAACTTGCTTCCTGTCTACACTGGCCGTGTGTTCTTGCGCAAGTACACTGATGTTCTCATGTATGAAATCAGGGCTTCTTGCGCAAGAACTATGATGCTCCCGCCCAGGAATAAGCCCTTTTGTGCAACTGTTCTTGTGCAAGAGGCCAGTGTAGACAGGCAACATGAATTTCTTGCTCAAGAAAGCCCGATGGTTAAAATGGCCATCGGCACTTTCTCGGGCAAGAGAGCGTCCACACTGCCATGGCAGTGTGGATGTGTTCTTGCCCGAGAACTCTTGCACAAGATGTTCTTGCACAAGAAACCACCAGTGTAGACATAGCCTAAGAATTTCCTCGCATGAGCAAAATGAATTTTGTGTTGTGCACCAGTACTGAGTTCATGTGGCTTGTTTGGATGTGCCACTATGGCACCCAAGTTATTAATAAATATTTTTAAACCTTTACCTTTTCTCTCTGCTTCCATGTCTTCTCCCCTTGTTCCATCAGCTCCCCTGGTGCCTGCTGCCTTCCAACCCCTCACCCTCCTCTGCTGTCCTGACTCCTACCCTTCTCACTGCCCTCATCCCTCCTGCAACCTGCCCCCCCTCCACCAGCCCTTCTCTCCTCCCTGTGCCCACTCCTCCAGTAGCCCCACTCTGATCATGTGAGCTACCCCTCCTCATCCCCTCTTCCAACACCTCCCTCTACAAACCTGCCCTGTGTCTCTCCTCTGGTGCTGGTCCCTCCCCTGCAGGTGTCTGCCCTTCTGCTTCACCACCAGAATTCCCTGGCACCTACACCTTCCCTTACCCCTGCACCCTCCTGGTGCCTCCCCCTTCCCTCACTGCCCCTACCTCCTTTGCCCTCTTTTTCCCTGATGCCCACCCCCTCATCACTCTCTGCCTCCATTTCCCTCATGTCCCTGTGCCCTCCACCCATGACTTGCTCCATCCCAGCCTTCCTCATGCCCACCCCTTCTTTCAAGACTTCTCCCAGCACCTCCCCCTCCCCCTCCCCCCTCTAGCCTCCAATGCCCTTAACCTCTCCCCTCAAAGAATCACCCTGTCCCCCTCCCACTGACACCTTCCCTCCTGCCTTTTTCTTCATTGTCTGCACTTGGCCCCCCTGTCATTTGTCTCTCCTCTACCCTGTCCTTTGGTGCCTTCCCCTCCCGCTCCGCACAAGCCCCTTTCTCTCCCAGCCCTGCCCCTTCCCCTACCTTCTGCCTTCCACTTTGTGGGGCTGGAGTCTGTGCTCCGTCCCCGCACTCCGAACCCACAACTCAGCCGCCTGGCGCAACGCAGCACCCAGCAGTTTTAAAATCCCGGGCCGTGACATTATGTCACGCCCGGGCGTCTCCCTGCCTACCGCTTTGAGCACGCCGTGCAGGGCAGCAGCGGCCAGCAAGGGGGAGTTCAGTGAAGGTTGCGCACGACAGGGACGGGATGGGACAGGGACGAGTACGGGACCAAGGGAGAGACGCTCTGGGACTAGGGTGGGAGGACGCACGGGGCGGCTGGGGCCCGCTCCAGTTCCAAATATTGGGGGAGCAGGGGCACTACGAGCCCATACAACTCACTACCCATGCCTCTGCTGGCTAGCCAGCTCTCTCTCTTTCAGCGGGGGAGTGCCAGCTCCTCGCGGAACCCCTAGTTTTGCTTCGCAGAACCCCAGGGTTCCCCGGAGCACCATTGGGAAACACTGCTTTAGAGGTTTCCTCTTGGGTATCCGCCTCTGATTAGTAAGTTTCTGATTTTAAATATGAACCCACTGTTCTCAACCTCTTGTTGGTTGCAGGAATGGAGAAAATGTTTTGTTATCTTGAATCCTCCATTAGGAGTGTACAGTTTTACGGAGATGTCACTGTTACATTTACCCATCAAATACCCCCAAACCCAAACAAAAATGACTGTCTTGTAGCCCTCTGATCCTGTTTCTGATAATACTCCTCCTTTCCCATGCTTCTCCCTAATCTCTGCAGCATAATTGTGAAGCTGACCTGATAGTTGTCATTTTCACATGTGCCCATCTGGATCTCAGTGGCAACAGTGGAAAAAATAAAACTGGTTGGTTTTATTCTACTGCAGTTAAACTAGTTGCATAAGCTTTCTGAGCCTTGATAGATAGAATTGATAGAACTCCAGTCTTTGTGAAGGTATAACGTTTAAAAACATTAAAGCTTGGATTCATCAGAAGTTGGTGTCACTTATCTGGGAAAGATTCTTACTTGGCATAGGTGAATGGATTTTTCCAATGGGGTTGCTCCAATAATCGCCTAACAGAGTGCAATCCTGCTACTATTATTCTCTTTAAAAGTCTGCAGGAAATTTATCCTTCATTGGGTTAATGAATGCTAGCTATTATACTCTGGGAAAGGTAGAAATTGTGGTATGCATGGAAAATGTTTCCAGATTTTATGATTGAAAATTTCTATTTATGATCATAAAGGCTGGAAAAATTGTGTTTTGTTTGCAGCTGGTACTGTGCTCATTGTAGGGGTCAATAGTGGCTTTGTCACAAGGTGAGTGCATGGGGTAGCAGTCTGTCACAATCTGCCTTTGTAAGTGGGAGGAGCCAGGAAAAAGGATCTTGACACCTAACAGATCATACATCCACAGCATGACTGTGCTGGGTACCTTGTACTGTGCGAAGGTAGAGTGAGACTCCATTGATTTCCAATCTACTGCCTGTGTGGGGCATATGTAGACTAACCATGGAGTTAGACATTGTGCAAGAAAAAATAACCATGGTAGTAAGTAGAGCTGATGCAAAGGGAGGTGAGAGATACCTTATGTCCCTGCACAGCCACCCAGAATGAGCCACTCTTGCATTAACTGTACATACAGCTAGTTCCAGTGCCACTACTTCAGTTCACTTTACTTGTTTGAAAACAACTCTTGACCAGAATTTAGTCATTTTTCACGGTTTTCTTAAATGCAGTATACCTGGGTAGCAGATACACTTCAACTGGACCACTAAAAGACTTATATTTTCTTAATGATAAATAAGTGGTATCAAAATTTTGCTGTAATATGTGTATAATATATCGTGGAAATATAAAGATTGGCAATTTTCATAGGAAATGTGAGGCTGGAAAGATCTTCAGCGTGGAGGATGCATTTGGAGGAAGGGTTATGAAAATCAGGAGAAGGGGCCAAGGGAAGTACAGTGATCTGTGTAAGAATGTATGTATTTCTCTAAACCGTGTTACACAGCACATGATGACTTCAATTCAAAGGTACAACAGACATCACTTTATTCTGCCAGTGTTTCATAGGCATGCGCAGCACATTTCATTAGGGTATGCACCCAATTTTTTTTTTTAAAATGCACTTTGACCCCCCCATTAGCCACATCCCTGACCCCTGTTAACCACGCCACTGGCCCCCATTAGCCATGCCCCTAGAGGTAACCCTCTCCAGGCAACATGGGCACATGACCAAAAGTAAAAAGTGTTATGTGACCCCCGACCCAAGGACTTTTCCCACCATCCTCCTACCAATAGGGATTAATTTGGCCCCCCTCAACTCCCCCCATGCAACTATCCTGCAATTGCATTAATCCAATGTGTGTGACATTAATGCGGGGGTGGAGAGGCTGGGGGGATGGGGAAGTGTTCCCTCTAAGAGTTTCCTCCCATGAATAAAATGAATTTTGTGTTGTGCACCAGTACCAAATTCATGTGGCTTGTTTGGATGTGTCATTGTGGCACCCAAGTTATTAATAAATATCTCATAATCCTTTACCTTTCCCCTCTACTGCCATGTCTCCTCCCCTTGCTCCATGAGCTCCCCTGGTGCCTGCTGCCTCCCAACCCCTCACCCTCCTCTGAGTCCAGACTCCTGCCCTACTCACTGCCCTCAACCCTCCTGAGACCTGCCCCTCCTCCACCAGCCCTTCTCTCCCCCCTGTGCCCACTCCCCCGGTAGCTCCACTCTGATCATTTGAGCTACCCCTCCTCATCCCTTCGTCTAACACCTCTCTCCTCTGGTGTCGGTCCCTCCCCTGCAGGTGTCTGCCCTTCTGCTTCACCCCAAAATCCCCTGGCATCTGCACCTTTCCTTACCCTTGCAAGCCTTCTTCCAGCACCTCCCCCTCCAATCCCAAATGCCCTTACCCTCTCCTGTTCCAGCATCACCCTGTCTCCCCTCCCACTGACACCTCCCCTCCTGCCCTTTCCCTCATTGTCTCCACTAGCATTTGTGTCTCTTCTACCCTGTCCCTTTGGTGCCGTCCCCTTTCTTCCCCTTCCCTCCGTACAAGCCCCTTCCACTCCTTCCCCTTTCTTCCTCCTCCACCCTCCCCCACCACAAAAGCCCCTTCCTCTCCCACTCCTTCCTCTTATTTCTCTCCCCCCCCCTTACCTGTAGCTTCTGCCTTACAGCTTGCAGTGCTGGAGTCAGAGCCAGCCCAAGCTGCAGGGCCGGGGAGGGGCACCCCCAGGGCGCCATATGGTGCTGCCGGAACAGGCGGGGTGCCCCCGGGGCGCCGTGTGGTGCTGTAGGGCCGGGCGCTGCGTGGTGCTACCGGGACGGGTAGGGGCGCTCCCGGTCGCCTCAAGGGTGCTGCACTGTGCTGCTGGGCTGGGCGGGTGCGCTTCCGGGTGCCTCAGGGGCGCCGTGCCATGCTGCTGAGCCGTGCAGTGCTGCCGGACCGGGTGGGGCTCAGGCATGCCGGCCCGAGACATTAGGGTGTGCCTGGGCACACCCAACACACCCCATGCGCACACCTATGCAGTGTTTACTGTTGTAAGTGTGAGCTAAAACGGGTAAAAAACGAGGGTGATATCATGCTAGGAGTCTACTACAGGCCACCTAGCCAGGTGGAAGAGGTGGATGAGGCCTTTTTTAAACAATTAACAAAACTATCCAAAGCCCAAGATTTGGTGGTGATGGGGGACTTCAACTATCCAGACATATGTTGGGAAACTAACACAGCGGGGCGCAGGCTATCCAATAAGTTTCTGGACTGCATTGGAGACAACTTTCTGTTTCAGAAGGTTGAAAAAGCTACCAGAGAAGAAGCTGTTCTGGATTTGGTTTTAACAAATAGGGAGGAACTAGTTGAGAACTTGAAAGTGGAAGACAGTATAGGGGACAGTGATCATGAAATAATAGAGTTCATGATCTTAAGGAAAGGTAGAAGGGAGACCAGCACAATTGAGGTAATGGATTTCAGGAAGGCAGATTTTGATAAGCTCAGAGAACTTGTAGGTAAGGTCCCATGGGAAGCAAGACTGAAGGGAAAAACAACTGAGGAGAGTTGGAAGTATTTCAAAGGGACGTTGTTAAGGGCCCAAAAGCAAACAATTCTGCTGTGTAGGAAAGACAGAAAATATGGCAAAAGACCAGCTTGGCTTAACAAGGAGATCTTGCATGATCTCAAAATAAAAAAGGAGTCATATAAAAAATGGAAACTAGGACAACTAACAAAGGATGAATATAGGCAAGCAACACGGGAATGCAGGGGCAAGATTAGAAAGGCCAAGGCACAAAATGAGATCAAACTAGCTACAGGCATAAAGGGAAACAAGAAGACCTTTTATAAATACATTAAAAGCAAGAGGAAGACCAAGGACAGGGTAGGCCCACTACTTAGTGAGGAGGGAGAAGCAGTAACAGGAAACTTGGAAATGGCAGAGATGCTCAATGACTTCTTTGTTTCGGTCTTCACGGAGAAGTCTGGAGGTGTGCCTAACGTAGTGAATACAAGCAGAGAGAGGGTAAGTTTAGAAGATAGGATACACAAAGAACAAGTTAAAAATCACTTAGGAAAGTTAGATGTCAGCAAGTCACCAGGTCCTGATGAAATGCATCCCAGGATACTCAAGGAGCTGATAGAGGAGGTATCTGAGCCTTTAGCTATGATTTTTGAAAAATCATGGCAGACAGGGGATATTCCAGAAGACTGGAAAAGAGCAAATATTGTGCCCATCTATAAAAAGGGGAATAAGAACAACCCAGGAAACTACAGACCGGTCAGTTTAACGTCTGTCCCAGGGAAGATAATGGAGCAGGTAATTAAGGAAATCATATGCAAACACTTGGAAGGTAATAAAGTGATAGGGAATAGCCAGCATGGGTTTGTGAAGAACAAGTCATGCCAAACTAATCTGATAGCTTTCTTTGATAAGATAACGAGCCTTGTGGATAAGGGAGAAGCGGTGGATGTCATATACCTAGACTTTAGTAAGGCATTTGATACGGTCTCGCATGATATTCTTATTGATAAACTAGGCAAATATAACTTAGATAGGGCCACGATAAGGTGGGTGCATAATTGGCTGGATAACCGTAGTCAGAGAGTTGTTGTTAACAGTTCTAAATCCTGCTGGAAAGGGATAACGAGTGGAGTTTCTCAAGGGTCTGTTTTGGGACCCGTACTGTTCAATATCTTCATCAATGATGTAGATATTGGGATAGAGAGTACGCTTATTAAGTTTGGAGATGATACCAAACTGGGTGGGGTTGCAACTTCTTTGGAGGATAGGGACATAATTCAAAATGACCTTAGCAGTTAGAGAAATGGTCAGAGGTAAACAGGATGAGGTTTAATAAAGAGAAATGCAAAGTGCTCCACTTAGGAAGGAACAATCAGTTCCATACATACAAGATGGGAAGCGACTGTCTAGGAAGGAGCATGGCGGAAAGGGATCTAGGGGTCATAGTGGACCACAAGTTGAATATGAGTCAACAGTGTGATGCTGTTGCAAAAAAAGCAAATATGATTCTAGGTTGTATCAACAGGTGTGTTGTAAGCAAAACTCGTAAAGTCATTCTGCCGCTCTACTCTGCACTAGTTAGGCTTCAGCTGGAGTACTGTGTCCAGTTCTGGGCGCCACATTTCAAGAAAGATGTGGAGAAATTGGAAAGGGTACAGAGAAGAGCGACAAGAATGATTAAAGGTTTAGAGAACATGACCTAAGAAGCCAGGCTTCATGAACTGGGCTTGTTTAGTTTGGAAAAAAGAAGATTAAGGGGGGACATGATAGCGGTTTTCAAATATCTAAAAGGGTGTCACAAGGAGGAAGGAGAAAATTTGTTCCTCTTGGTTTCTGAGGACAGGACAAGGAGTAATGGGCTTAAAGTGCAGCAGGGGAGGTTTAGATTGGACATTAGGAAAAAATTCCTAACTGTCAGGGTGGTCAAATATTGGAATAAATTGCCAAGGGAGGTGGTGGAAGCTCCCTCTCTGGAGATATTTAAGAACAGGTTTGATAGACATTTGTCAGGGATGGTGTAGACCCGTGGTCCCCAACACGGTGCCCACGGGCTCCATGGCGCCCGCGGGGGCAGTCGTGTGCGCCCGCCACGTGCTCGGGGCTGGCCTGGCCCTGGGCACGTGGCGCATGCACAGTGCCGGAGCCAGCTCCAGGCGCATGGTGAGCGCCGGCCCCGGGTGGGGGGGAGCGCCGGCCCCGGGCGCTTGAGGAAGAGGGGGCGCGCCGGGCGCGCGGCGCGCGGCGCTTGGGGGAGGCGGGGCGCTTGGAGGAGGGGAGGGGCGCCGGCCCTGGCCCGCGGCGCTTGGAGGAGGGGGGGCGCTGGCCCCGGGCGCGCGGCGCTTGGAGGTGGCCCCAGGCACTTGGAGGAAGGGCGGGGGGCGCCGGCACCGGGCGCGCGGCTATGGGGGGGGCGCGCGGTTATGGGGGGGCCCCACCCACGTCCCCGCCCCCTGGCGCCCGGCGGGCGAACGGCCACGCCCCCTGGCGCCCGGCAACCTCCACAGGTTGGGGACCACTGGTGTAGACGGAGCTTGGTCCTGCCTTGAGGGCGGGGGGCTGGACTCGATGACCTCTTGAGGTCCCTTCCAGTCCTATTATTCTATGATTCTATGATTCTAAGTGTGATAATATTATTAGGGATAGATAAAGGATTTTTCTTGTGGATGGTTTGGGAGTAGAAGGATGAGTGAGAAAGAGATCAACTTGTTTCCTGGGTTACATGTGGTTCAGGACCAAATTAATGAACAATACCCTAAAGAGACACAGCATTATTAATTCATTGTTTCATTTACAGTAGTGCTATATATTCATATTTAAACAGTAAATATTTAGTTTATATTTTTACTGAAAAATGACTGACCTAATATTATTATTTAATAAACTGCACTAGGTTAATAATATAGTAAAAGCATTCTGTTTGGTTAATAATTAAACCACATGGTGTATTAATATCATGAGCTGCAGGAAATGCATTAAAGAGACATTTACAGCTTGCAACCCTCAGTCTGAATACCACTGGTTTATGTTTTGATTGAGAAAAGCAGTTCAGCATATGCTTATAGTTAAGCAGGTGCTTAGGTGTTTTGCTTGATTGGGTCTTAGTTTACGAGGGTCTTTGAAAACACTTGCTATTGAAGTACAGATGTAAGTGATATGCACTCGACTCCACCTTTATCCTGGATTTATGAAGGGATACAAAAGCTGAAAATAAGAAAGGCATGAGGAGTAAATCAGGCTTCAGACTAGTAACATGCTGGCTTCAAAGTCAATTTACTCAGACTGAAAGTCATGACAGATGAGTGCTCAATGACGTAGGTACATCTTAATTGCCTGCAGCTAGCCAGGAACTTGTTGCTATAGAAACTTATCAATAGTAGACCAGGACAGCAGTTGGTAGTTATATGGACTTATCTGAATAATTTTGCTAATTTATGTTGGATTTTTTTTGTAATTATATGAATGTATTTAGCACTTTTCATTCTGGAATTTATAGGTTCTTAAGAGCAATGGGGATTAAGCTTGAATTGAGATTTATGGTTAACTTACATTTCTGGCCATTATGCTATAAATCCTGAAAAGTACAATACATGCTGCTAAACTACAATCAAACTTGGCAAGGAGGAGATAGGGTGGGGAAAATGAATAACATTTATCTGCGTGGCTTTTTGCTTTCTTCAGTGTCATTTCAGCACATGAGTAACTGAATTAAGAATTTTTGTAACATCTCTTTCCATTTGATCCCCAAGTTGTGATTTTTTTTTTGGAAGAGGCATTTCAGACAATTTCTGTGTGTCTCTTCAAGAAGCTGTGCTGTAAATTATTTCATTTTTTCAAATTAACCTACAGTTCAATAAGAAATTGTAGGTATTGCTATCAAGAGACACACTTGCTGAGGGGTAAGGGGGCAATGACAAAAGGATTGGCTTCTTATGTTGTAGTTTAACTGTTCTTTCTTCTTTTTGCCCAAAAAATGGACAGACACCCTCTTTCCCCAACCTCAAAACCTGTAGCTTCTTTAGAATGGTACTGGAACATGCCTTGCAGCTTTGTTTTGCCCCAGAACAACAGCGCAGCAAACAGGAGTTAATTATTAGAGATATAGTTAGTAGGGTTTAGAATGATCAGGAGTACTGCATGATCAATTTCTTATTAGGTGCAAAGTGTGTGGCTCTCTCAAGGCATCTAGATACTTACATGTAGTGCTGGAAATGAGTTAATAATTACTGAATGTGTAAGTACTAGTAACATGGAGAAAGAAAGGCTGAGGCCCAACAGGCCACAGTTAGGTTGCTAGGTAAGAGACCTCCATAGTAGCATTCAGTGTAATGCTTCCAGTTCCACATGCAAGGCCAGAAAGAGTATGTGCACACTGTAGTTAAAAACGTGATGCTGGCCTTTGCCAACTAACTTGGGTTCATGGGGCTTGGTCTAAGTGGCTGTTTAATCGCAGTGTAGACTCTGGGACTGAGCCTGAATGTCTACATTAAAATTAAAAAGCCCCTTGTTCTGAGCCTTACAAGCCTGTGTCAGATGGCACACACTGAGAGTTTGTAATTGTAGTGAAGACATATCCAAAGAGAAGCATAAGTGCAGAAAGTCAATGTGGATGAAATGATGGTTTAGGGAGGAGGGATTTAGGTTTAATAGGAACTGGGGGAGTGGAAGATGTGGTTTGAGACACAAAATGTTGAGACAAAAATGCATCCTTTAAAATCTGAAAGTTAAACTCTAATGAGAAAATAGAAAGGAGAATAAAGTCTGGTAAGTCAAGTGTAAAAGTATAAGAAAACAGGCCACAAAAGAATTTGAAGAGCAACTAGTGAAAGAAAAAGAACACCTAATTACTTCAGAAGCATGTACTCTGCCAAAAAGTCAGCCACTGGACAATTGAAGTGCTTAAGGAAACTCAAGAAAGACAAAATGGAGGTTTTGGAACAAATTGTTAAATTAACAGTAATAAATCACCAGGACCAGATGCTATTCACCCAAGAGTTCTGAAGGAACTCAAATAAGGATTTGCAGAACTAACAACTGTGGTATGTAACCTATCTCTTTAATTCAGCCTCTGTATCAGATGACTGGAAGGAAGCAAGTAACACCATTTTTTAAAAGAAGGTTCCAGAGGTGATCCTGACAACAATTATAGGCTGGTAAAACCTAACTTCAGTAGCAGGAAAATTGGTTGAACCTATAGTAAAGAACAGAATTACCAGCCCGACAGAGAAACATGCTATATTGGGGTGAAGCCAATGTGACTTTTGTAAAGGGAAATGACACTTAACTCCTTCAAAAAAATTCAAATAGATTATTGAGGAAGCATGTTGTGTACTTGGACTTTCAAAAAGCTTTTGGTGAGGTGACACCACTAAGGTACAATTTGTCTCTTAATTTCTGCATGTGTCCTTTCATCAGTACATATAATATTCTCAGGCAGAGACTGTCTTTACAAGACACAGTCAACAGAGGGCTTGGCTCTTCAGTTTATCATATATGGTTAGTTTTAATACCATTGTCCCTGAGACTCTGCTTCTACTAGAAGATTTCTAAATGTTTCCTGTTGCATTACCAATTATTCAACTCCACCAGTGGTAAACCCATTTCTAGCTTTTTAGACGTTTCGTGTAACCCAACTTATAGTAGATTTAGGGATTCAAGTGGCTAAAATAGTGGCAGACCTTTGTGCCTTGACAACTTGAGTGCTCCATCCATTGTCACTATCAGTGGAATTGCAGTGATAGAAAGCATTTAGAAAAATGATGTTGTATGCAAAGACTTTTGGCTTTGTCTACACTTGTAAGTTTTAATGTGGCAGCATGATCGGTGTACCAGCACAGGGAGAGAGCTTTCACAGCACTGTAGGTAAATCACCTAAATGGGGACAGCTGGGAGGCTGTTTACACTGGTGTATCACAGCATTGTAACTTGCTGTGGTGTGAGGGGGTGTTTTTTCACACCCTTGAGCAAAAAAGTTACAGTGCAGTAAAGTGGCAGAGTAAACAAGCCCTTTGTTGTCAGCCCTGCAGAACTAACTGCAATGTTCAATAGAGTTCCATGGGATCTGAGAAATTTTTGTTGATATTCTGTTTGTCTGTGAAGTTCAACTCCTTTGTGGTTTTATGTAGCTGACTTTTCAAATAAGACTTTTAATAAGTTTCAACAGCTTGCTTCCTCAAAATAGTTGCTTGACCATGAATTTCTTGTGTTGCTTTGGTGCCTGACTCATGACTTTTGAAAACTTAGGTTTGGAATTTGGATATTGTCTCTGGTCCCACAGAGACAATGAATCTATGCTTTCCAAAGAATGGTGATATTTTATGTACTCCCAAATACATAGTTAAAGAATGCAGCAAATATTAAAAGTATGAGACAAACAGTGGAGAAGAACTTTGGCCTACATGGAACAGGATCTTTCATTTGCTATGCATTATGGAAGCAAGCAATTAGTGAACCAGTCCTTTTCTCTTTATAGACTTGTACTGGAATAGCAATTAAGTTGGACATTGTATAGGGCCTAAAATAAAGATGTAAAAATTACCATCCCGGTCACAGAAAAATTACAAGAGAAACACCAGACTTACTGATTCATGAGACAAAGGAGGTTAGGACAATGGCAAGGGAGACATGATTAGAGGTGGGTTGTGTACACTAGTGACTTTTTCAGGAACATTATATGCAATTTGCTGTCTGCCAAGCCATTCTTCTGGTTAATTGATACTTGTGCCGTAGAAGGTATTGCTTCCCTGAATGTGAGACATGTATATCATTCTTCAGATATCTTAAGTATCTTAATCAGTGAAAAAAGCATCTGGAATTTATCTGGAGAATCCAGAAGAATATCACTATATAGGCAGTCCCCGGGTTACGTACAAGATAGGGACTGTAGGTTTGTTCTTAAGTTGAATCTGTATGTAAGTCGGAACTGGCATCCAGATTCAGCCGCTGCTGAAACTGACTAGCGCCTGACTACAGGAAGCCCGAGGCAGAGTTGCTCTGCCCCGGGCTTCCTGGAATCAGCCGCTGATCAGTTTCAACAGGCTGATTCTGGACGCCAGTTCTTACATACAGATTCAACTTAAGAACCCCAGGCGTCCCCAAGTCAGCTGCTGCTGAAACTGATCAGCGGCTGATTCCAGGAAGCTCGGGGCAGAGCAACTCTGCCTCGGGCTTCCTGTAGTCAGCGCTGGTCAGTTTCAGCAGCTGCTGACTTGGGGACGCCTGGGGCAGAGCAGCTGGGGTGCTGCCGGGTTAGTCCAGTAGCGCCCAGAGCGGCGCTGCGGGACCGACCGGCAGCGCCCCAGCTGCTGTACCACAGGCATCCGGAGCAAAGGGGGCAGCGGGACAGCCCAGACGTGCCGCGGCTGTCCTGCTGCCTGCGTGTTCCACGGCTTTGCTCCCTGTCTCCTTGGTCTGCTGGTCTCCAGCAGACCAGGGAGACAGGGAGCAAAGCCGCGGAGCACGCGGGCAGCCCAGATGCGCTGCGGCTGTTCCGCTGCCGGCATCCTCAGAGGCTAAGGATCCACGTAACTCGGGGACTGCCTGTATAGCTAGTAGTTTTGTGCCAGTGCCACCACTGTGAATTTTGGATTGAGGTCATGGCAATGAATGAAGTATTTTCAAAATTTTAGAATACAACTCTTTCCTTTAAAGGAACATCAGAGTTCTTTAAAATGTGTTTGAGGAATGTTTGCTGTTGTCACAGAACATACTTAAGATTACTGAAACTTGAACAATTTGAGGGAAAAACCATTTCTGTATTTCACTTGTTTTGTGCATTTGACAGAATTTTTTTTTGATAGTTCTCCATTCAGAGTCAGCTTTTATTGGTGGGTGGAGTTAGGCATATGTGTGGATTTTTCATACAGCAAGAGAGAAGAAAAAATTAATCTAAAAAAATAACCCTTGCTCCTAAAGAAAAGTGATTGTAAAACCACAAATATGGACAGGAGCAGCTGTAGGACATACAACTACTCAACTTTATTTTTTTTAAATATTTGATTTCAATATTATATTTCAAATTGACTATGTAATTTTTACATTTTTGAATCTGGGTATCAGAATACATGATTTTTCTTTGCTTTTATGGGCATGTACAGCATAGCCCCAGAGCTGTTTAAAAATTGTTCTGTCCAGTAAACTTTTGCGTCTATTATTTTCTCATACTTTATTCAGATTAAACAGTTATTCCTTTTTCACAATGGTGTCTGATGGCTGTTCAATAATTTGAGAAAGTACTAGAAACCCCAAGACAGGTGTTTACTGAGAATGTGTCCAAAAATTAGCTCTGAAGTAGTACAGAACTTAGTCTTGATATATTGATGAAAATAAATTACTTTTGATGGTTGGATCCCCTTACAAAAAGAATTTACAGTATCCTGCTTGTTGGAATCTAACATGGTCATCATCATACCAAAAGCAAAAGAAGAAAATTAGTCATTTCCTTATTCCCTCTAACCTTGAACTCTGGAGTTGCCTTTATTTCCTTATTTTTCAGGCTCCTGTACATGTCCTCTACTCATGAAATAGTAATTGGCGTATATAGCTTATTGATAATAGCCAGGCTTGGATGAATTAGATTTTTATTGGTAAATGTTGATTTCACTATACCACACACAAACTGTAAAAATATTTCCATCAGTAGCACAGTTGAAATTTACCGATAGAGAAAGCAAGAGACACGATACTTGAGAACTTACTAGAATTTAATTTAAAGATACTTGAGTTGTATATTTTGACATGTTAAGCTTGTATTTAACAGTTATAAATCTCTAACTTTTTTGACTCTCAGCTAATGTCATTTAATTATTTTCTGACCCTTCCCCATCATGTCCCTCAAATATGAAAATTTAAATAAATAAAAGTGAAATGTTTAAAATCTATAACTTTGCACAGAAGACAGCTGTGTGCATTTGTGTTCATACACTATATAGAAGAGAAAAAGTTATTTGACAGAACATATCAATGTTTATTTTAATTATAAAAATGTAATTCTGCTAAGAAAAAGAATGATGAAATAATACTTGGTTGGCATTTCAGGTGAACTTCATAGTACCGTATTTGAGTTTCTCAGTTTAAATTATGAATAAATTATTTTTCAAGTCTGTGCTATAAAAGGCCGTGGTAGTAACCATGCTCATAACTTCATTTAGGGCAGTAAAATGTGAAAGAAGCGCAAAGTTATCTTTAGCTCTTTTTATTAAGTTAGCTAAAGATGCCAAAAATTAACTTGATTTTATAATAAACTGTTAATATAGGGTAGCTTCGGAAGAGGAAAGTCCTAGATTTTAAAAAAAAGGTTCTTATTGCAAACTGTAGAAGTAATGAAGAAATCACCATAAAATCATAAAAGAAAAGCTCAGACCTGATCAGGACTTTGTTTAGGTTTCTATAATCAGAATCAGAAGTGAAATGTTTCCCTGTTGTTCCAGCTGGATTGTATGTACAACATTGTATGTACAACTGTTGCATAAACAGAGCCAAAGTGTGTGTGTGTGTGTGTGTGTGTGTGTGTGTGTGTGTTTGTTTGTTTTTTTAAGGGGAAGGAGTTGCTCAAAAGATAGAATAGATAGTTGTATTCTAGCTTTTTTTGTGTTTGTCTTTGTCGCTTCTATGAGGGCTTAATTTGTAGAGCCAGAAATCCACCCTAAAACAAACAAAAGTCTTCTACTGGCACAGAGTTCTTCTTTGAAAAGATTCTGTAAGGATTTTCCCACACAAATTGTTCATCTCTTGGTTTGTTGGACAGATAACAGGAAAACTGAGTTGCTGTTTGACCCATGTATGTTTTCTGGCTGCTGGAATGAAATGAGTTGGAACTGCAGCCTGGTTTTCCACTGAGCATGTCCATCTCCAACAATGTCAGGGTTTGGGTGGGGTCATTCTTGTTCATTAAGCTTTTCAAACAGACTGTTGGATTTTCATCAGCTGGCTGCATTTATTTAATGGCAAAAATCTACGGACAACTGGCTTGATGTACAGAATAAAAATTACATCTGTATGTATTTTGGGGGAAATAATTCTTAATTTATCCTATAGATTTTAAGTTGCTGCACTTGAGATTTGCACTACAACATCAGGTACTTGATAGCTTATAAACAAATTGCAAAGTACATTCCCATTGTCTCTGGCAAGGGAATTAGCATGGGCGGCATTGTTTTCAGACTATTGGAAAGATGTATATTTGCTTACATTTTGTGTCAGAAGGATATTCTGATCAGGAGCCAGGATTTAGAAGAGAATGGCACCTGGTAATGTATAATATTTGAAAGGTACCTTTGTTTTACAGTCCGAACTTTCTTTTTAAAATGCATGGGTTTTAATAATTGATTTGTTTAACCATAGGGTTGCTTTGAAGACAAATCAGTTTCTTTTTAAGATGCTGTTTTAATTTAAATGCATTTGCTCCACAGTTTCAAATTATAATAAAATACATATTTTATAGTATATTCACAACTTCAGCAAACAAAATCCATTCAAGAATATAAGTTTCAAGAAATTTCATTTTTTTTAACATAATGGCTCTTGGTAATGCCTCCTTAAATAATACAGCATACTTGAAAAGAGAAAATTAACACCTTTATGCACCTTAATATGAAAGCATAACTAAACTAATATAGAATGTGTTCATATATCTAGTTTTTTTTAATGTGTCTAAATAATGCCTACGTTCATATTTGCAGATTGTTTTGACTTTATAATGAGGTAACATTACTTTCTTAAGTAACTTTTTACAGTTAACTTGCAGAGAATTAGCTGTGTTGTTGTAGCATCCTATTTCGATTGCAGCAATTCCTTTCCAGTTTTATTCAGAAGCAGCCTTTTGTGCAAAATACAGCATTTTTACTGCCACCTGGGCTTTTAAGTATTTGTTGTCTTTACCTTAATCTTCAGCATTGCTGTAGTAATGACATTTAAATATCCGTGCTAGAGGAACAGAGCTGCTGTTCTTCTTTTCCTCCCTTACCTTTTTCTATAGGGAATTGTCAGCTCAAATGAGTGATGACTCTTGTGTTTTGGAAAATGTAAAAAGTGATGTTGTGCCTGCCAGTTTAATAAATAAGCAGGGAATTCAGATTTACAGAATTAATGTTCTATACATGTTTCCAAAGACCATTAAAGTGATATATTATTAATGTATTGGAAATGGAGGTGGATTATTGACTGTGGGGAAAAATTCTTTGTACCTCAGAACATTCAGCTGGTTGATGGTCAGCAAACAGTTAAGTATAATAACAAAAGATAATGAATACTGTAATCAGTGATTTTTACCATCTGGAAAGGACTGATGCCTAGAAGTACTATTCCTCAAAAGCAATACATCTGGATTAATTTGCCAAGCTGTGTGCCATATCTGGTTTTGGAACAGTGGTTCTGTTGGAAATACTATTTTTATAGAGACAGTGCCATATCTGGCGCTATGTAAATATCTTTCCCCCCTTTTTTTTCTGTTTAAAGCAAAATGGCATGTAACAATAGTAATAGAGAGGTCTTACTTTTGTCATACTATTTATGTGATTACGTCTTTGCCTGGGGAAATCATTACTGCAATGAGTTTGGTCGGTGGAATGTGCTACTAAATGTTAGCTCTGTCAGCACCATCTGCTGACCAAATTATGGTGGGACAGTGACCACTTGTTTGATCTGCTTACATGTTTTCTTAGTTTGAGGTGTACTCACAACTTAGCATGAAAAGGTGAAAAGCAGAACGATAGGCTAATCAGTTTACAAGTGTTTAGAAATTACATTTTCATCTTGTCAAAATCTTGTTTGAGTTGTCCAAACACTTCAGCCATCACAGAAGACTCTGCTACAGCAAAGTTTTAAAACAAACCAAATGTTGTTGATTTGTTTCCATGTTGTGGATCCCTGTGGTATTTGTGCACATCTTTGCTGTAGAGGAGGAGGACTTGACAGAATGAGATCAGTTCAGATTCTAAATCTGGTAGGATTGTCATAGCAAGGGAAGCTGATTGTTCCGACAAGATTTTGTCATATAACTGTTTTTCAAACTAACAACAGTTGAGTCTACTCCCTATTTATTCTGTGTACCTTGACTAGGATTTAGTATGGTTGTGTTGGCAAAAGCCCAAACAGTGCTTATTACCAGCTTTGATGAATAAATATTTAGATTTGGGTTTCTTGGTATACATAATTAGCTGTCCTGTTTATTTGAATAGTTGTTGATGTAAATAGCACAGTTATCTAGTTTGAGAAGTACTTGATATAGGTGTTGTAACTAAAATTTTTGTTTTTAAATTTCACTTAGAATTATCATGCTAAGGCTGAAATACAGTCTCTTTAAGAATGAACAGGGGAAAAAAAGATAACCAAATTGTTAAAATGATTATTGGAACCAGTGCAAATGCAGTACAGGGAGCTAAATTTTTGAAGATTATATATCCTGTCTAATTTGGATTAATTTTAGAGCTATTGCTGAGAAACAAACCAGTAATAGTAAACTGATAGCCATACAATTAAGATATAAAGTGCAACTGGCTGACTTCAGTTGTACTGGATAAATCTAATTTGCAGGGTTTTTTCTTGGCTTGTATCTAAGGGATCGTGAAACGGGAAACCACGCCCATTTTGTTAATAATGTGTTTCCCAAGGGTTTGAAAAGCCTCTGATTATTTTCTTTCACAACTGAAGAGTGAATTTGGATTTCTCATCCACTTAGTTTGCTAACAAGACGATCAGAATGCTATAAATTGATATACTTTTTTTGTGTATGGATCTGTGTTGATATCTGCAACTGTGTGGTTAGCAGATGGTCTGCACTAATGAAGGGTGTGCAAACAAACAGTTTTCTGCTTCCAAAATTTTTTTAATTTGATAATCATAGAAGAAATAATAGAAAATGCTTTATTTTTTTCATTATAAAAAGATAAACTGAGTGCTCACAGATGAGCATTTAAAACCTAAAGGACATATGATCATGCTTCAATTACTCCTCCTGTGAATCTGGCCAGTAATCAAATACAAAAATGCCCTGTGCAAAGCAAAACAGTGTATAAAATATTTCAAAGTATTTTATTGATTAGTCTGCAGCATTATCTCATGCTGTTGACAATTTGTCATTTAAACCATTGAATCAGAACAGCATTTTGTAAACTAATGCGAGTTTCAATTATTCATTCAATAGGAAACTGACTTAATTACAAACAAAACAAAAACAAATTGTATTTTATTCTCTTGTCTAACAAATGCTTAGTCTTCAAAGATCAAGCATGAAAACAATGCTGCTTCATTTACCTTGTGCCTTTGAAGACAAATTACTGATTCTTCTATCCATTTGAAATTGAATGATCATATGCTAGGCAAAAGAATTTAAATAATATGTTGCACAGGTCATTTAGGTTGCTTTTGTTTGGCTTATTGGCTTTAGGACAATAAACCTTGATTTTACATAGTATAGAAGTCACTAGTTTCCTGTTAGCTATATTAGTAATTAAGATACTTCAGATTCTTGATCATTCTTGTCATGTGTTCTCAAAAACATTTCTAAGAACTGGCTCCAATATTTTATTATTATTTATATTACTGTAGTGCTTGGAAGCCACAGTCCTGGGTTAGGACCCCATTGTGCTCAGTGATGCACAAAACAAAAAGGCATATCCTAAAGAGCTTACAATTTACTAGGACTCCCTGCTCACTACTCTTGCCAACCCCCCTTTGTCTGGGGGTAGGTGTCTGGCTGGGGGGATAGGGTGCAGGAGTGGGCTGGGGATGTGGGGTCTCGGTGGAAGGGGTAAGTGAGGGGTCTTAGGGTGCAGGCTGTCGACCCAAGAGGGGGTGTGAGGGAGCTGGGGATGCAGGGAGGGGAGAGGCTGCATGGCTTCTGCCTCCCCCAGAGCACCATGGAGGGGGGAGGCCGTGCTGCATCCCAGGAGCTCCATGAGTGAAGGGGCAGGGAGTGTGGGCACGTGATGAGTGAGGGGGCTGGCGGTGCGGAGTCTTGGCCAGAGGTTGGGGGTGTGGGGAGGAGGAGGCTGTTGGGGAGCCTGTGTGTTTCCCCTATACCTATGGCAGGAGGCTGCAGCTAAGGGTGGATGAGATGTGGGACACAGAGTGACATGCTGAAATATATATAGATATATATCTAAGAGAGAGAGAAAGAAAGAGAGAGAGATAAATAAATAAAAGTAGTAATTCTCTTTGAGTTCTTGAATAATATATAAGATTGTTCCCATCAATGAAACTGCCAGGACTTTTTTTTTTCATGTTGCCTTTAAAGTAAGTAGGCTTCCCTTGTTGCAGAAATGAAAGAATGAGATCTGTGCCATAGGCCAATTATCTGTTCCTAATGTAAGGCAGTTTCCTCTCTTAAACTATTGTGGACAAACAGGTCTCCGGCTTGTAAGGTAATCCCTTGTCACTGTCACTACTTTTCATGTGCTATTCTTGAGAGTTACTTTGAGAAGGCTAGTCAGACTAAGAATTTGCTTTCTCTGCAATATACCAATACAACAATGACCAGAATGAACAGCACTAATATAACCAGAGTATTAGATTTTACTGTGTTTTGTACTGAACGGTATGAGTCCCAATGGGTAATAGTTGTTCATGATTCTGTGAATAGTCAAACCTGATATGAAACTTGCGTATCCTAAATGATCGAGAGCAAGGGAATTTTTTTAATTAGCTGAACTTGACTCTTGAGTAGAATAATTAAGTGGTCATAAATATGAGAGTGATACAAAATATCTTATCTAAGTTAAAGAAATAATTTTCACTTCATCCAACTCTGATTCAGTTGTGTTTCAGGACAAATCTCATGACTACTTTATTTACAATTACATGCCCTTCAATAACTTTTCTGCTGGGGAAATTACCATTCCTTCTTCGGATACTAATTTTTCTGTAATATATTTAAAGATTGCGTATTCTTTACAATGGTTTGCAATGTGGATATCTTCTTGTTTTCCATTTGCAGTCCATTATGATGGCTGCTTAGACTGGTGAAGCATAAATCTAATTGCATAGATCTTTTAAGTCAAGCAAGCTCTTTATCCTGTTTCTGCCTTCAGTGAATGAAAGAAAATCTGTGCATACCCCATTATGAACTAACTAAATAAGTTTCCAAAGGAGGCTTATCTACAAATCATCCCATTTAACTGCCCTCAGACTATTCTTCTATTCTGCAAATGACTGGAAGACTTTCTCCATTCAAGATAATCTTATCTGAAAAAGTGGGTTTTGCCCATGAAAACTCATGATACTACAGTAAACTTCTGATAATCCATCACCTTTAGGACCCAGGGAGTGCCGGATTATCAGATATGCCGGACTATAGGAAGGGGGGGGGGGCTAGGAGGGGTCTGGGGTAGAGTGGGGAGGATGTGCCCCTTGGCGCTGCGGGACCAACCCGGCAGCACCCCAGCTGCTCTGCCTCAGACTTCCCGAAGTCAGCCGCTGCTGAAACTGACCAGCGGCTGACTCCAGGAAGCCCGGGGCACAGCATGCTCTGCCCCGGGCTTCCGGAGTCAGCTGCTAGTCAGTTTCAGCAGCAGCTAACTTGGGGAAGTCTGGGGCAGAGCAGCTGGGGTGCTGCCGGGTTGGTCTTGCAGTGCCGAGGGACAACACTACGGGACCAACCCGGCAGCACCCCAGCTGCTCTGCCCCCGTCTTCCCCGAGTGAGCCGCTGGTCAGTTTCAGCAGCGGTGGAATCAGGGAAACCGGGGGCAGAGCAGCTCCAATTTTCCAGCTGCCCGAAGCACTTCTGGGTTCCAGATGGTTCCGGACCAGTGGATGCCGGACCACTGGATTTTTACTGGATATATGTATGCTTTTGTTAGTCTCTAAGGTAACACAAGACTATGCATTGTTTTTAAAGTTACAGATTAACGCAGCTACCCCTCTGAGGCTTTTTTTTAAAATCCATCTTCAGTCATTATCATTTTATCTTGCATATGCTTCCAGGGTTTGTCTTCAGGATCATGGTCATAATAATATTGGCTTTAGGGAAGAAAGAAAACCACTTCTTCCTTTTTCAGAATTTTTTTCCAGTCAGGATTCTGTGCAGAGAGAAGGCAGCAGCAAAAACCCAGCAATACAGTTTCTGAAGCACCTTGGATTCAGCACATAGATACATAATGCCAGGAGAGGCAGTTATAAGCTTGGACTAAAGATGAATGTTATTAGGTACAAGGTTTCATCTCAGAAAAATGTTAACAGAAGAGGAACATGGTCATAATGAAAAAACACGTCACAGAAACAAACATCTAATTTTTATTGGAACCCATTGGGAATTCTGATGTCATATGCAGGAATTTTTTTACAGTTTATAATTCATATGATACCTCTCCAGTAACCCTGAGTATCCTCGCACAGCTTACTCTTTATCATCCATTAGTAGAACTCTAGCTCCAATTATGCATTCTCTAATCCCGTGGTCACCAACCAGTAGATCGTAAGCTTACCGGTAGATCTCAGGGGCTCTAAGAGTAGCTCTTGAGCCCTCTCTGAACTGCGCACCTGCTCAGTACATTTACATTAGATTTCCTCATTTGAGGAGCAGCTACTCACCGAGCAACAACACAGGTGAGTAGCTGCGAGGAATGGTGGGAGCTGGGAGGTCGGGAGGGCTGAAACACCACAGCCAGCTGACTGTGGCTTTCACAGCTGGAACTAGGCGCAGCCTCCCTGGGCTGAGCGCAGGGCAGCCAGGCTGGAGGGAAGAGAAGCAGCTGCCTGGCCAGCTGTCCATGGCGCTCAGCCAGGGTGCACCACACTCCACGTGGGCTGGCGCAGAGGAGAAGCTGCCTGGCCTGCTGGCTGTGGAGTTCAGCCCAGAGGAGGCTGAACCACTCTCCAGCTGATTGGGCGGCTTCCCCTCTGCTCCTGCCCACGTGGAGCTTGGTGGCACCCTGACTGAGCACCATGGCGAGCTGGCCGGGCATCCGCTTTTCTTCACTCCAGCCCAGCTGCCCTACGGTCAATCCGGAGGGAGCGCGGGTCAGAGGCTTCCCTCCGTGGCCGGTGTAGGGAACTCTCTTCCCCCAACCTTGTTCCCTCTCCTCTGCCCCAAACTTGTCCCCCGCCCTCCTGGCCCCCTGTTCCCTCTCCCTTGCCCCCCCGACCCCGCTGCAGAAACCTGCCCCCCCCGCAGAAACCAGTTCCTTCTGGCACCCTGTCTCCTACTACAGAAACCGGTCCCCCTGCTCCCCTCTGCAGAAACCTGTCCCCCCAGCACCCTGTCTCCTGCTGCAGAAACCTGTCCTTCTGGCACCCTGCCCCCTCTCCCCTGCCCCCACTAGCACCCTGTTCCTTGCTCCAGAACCCACTAGCACTCCTCCCCAGTACTGTGTCCCCTGCTCCCAAATGACTTTTCTATGGGTCAGTGACCCCTGACTCAAGGCAGGTTCCCTGCCATTCTCATAAATAAAGACAATGCAGAAACTTTTTGTGTTGAACATAGTATTCTATTTAAAAATGAAGCCTGGCCAACAAACCCCCATTGGGGCCAAGCCCCCATCTGGCCACAACCACTCCTGCATTCCCCCTTCCCCAGACCCTAGATCTGAGCCTATCAAACACTGGAACCTCATGCCCTCAGCCCCTCACATACCCCAACCCAAATTCTTGCACCCTCCCATCCGCAAGCCTGTGGCTTCTTAGTATCCCAACACTTCCCAGCCTGGAGCCTCCTCCCTGAGCCAGTGTCCCCTTCTTCACCTCCTCCTGCATTCAGATTTCCTCCCAGAGCTTGCACCTCTCACCCCTTCCCACACCCAAATCCCTCATTCCCACCCCAGAGCCTACACATCCTGTCTCAACACAGCAAGGGTTCAGCTAGACTGCAGGATTTTTTCAGGATTCTGGAGATATCCCAGAAAAACTCTTCTGCATCCAGGGTTGCGTTTGTTCTTCCGCCTTTTTAGTGGAAGAGCAAACAGGCTCTTTTGGTCACCCCAATATTCCTCTTTCTACAAGGAATAAGGTGGCTTCCAAAAGAAGGGGTTTTTTTTCTGACATTTGGTCCAGTGTAGACAGGCCAAATGTTGGAAAAACCTCTTCCTACAGAATAATAATAATAAAAAAGCAGCAGTATAAGGATTGGGGATAGCAAGTGATGGAGAGGAGGAGAATAGAGAGGACAGGGCTTCAAGGAAGGGGCAGGGCGGTAGATCTTGACTTGGTCTGTCATTTAAAAAGTGATCTTGGGTGTAAAAAGGATGGAGACCACTGCTCTAATCCTTCAAATGGTAGATTTTTATTATGAAGGGATCTTCCCCACTGAGTTGAGGGAATGGCTACCAGAAGAGGAGCGTAGTATCCACTAGTTGGAAACTGATTCATTGAGGTCTCACAACACTATTTCTTCCATAGTTACCATACCTGTTCTGGTCACAACACATAGGGTCTGATAGGGTTTTCATAGTAACAAGGAAGAACATGATCATGCCTACCCCTACGCTTGTTGTGGTTGTTAATATCTCTAGCTGCACTTCCCATTAACTAGGAAATGATCACTTTTTGTCAGAAGTCAGAGTAATTCTTGTCTCCAAAAATATTTCACTCAACATAAGTCAGCTCAGGGAGCTGGTGATCTACCGCTTTCTATCCGGAAACAATAATAAAATGCCTGTGTATATTGAGACCTAGAATGTAAGATGGTAATGCCCTTTTGCAGAGATGGCAAGGTCCTTTCAATAAATCTTTCCACCTTTTCTACTGCTCTTCCACAGAAGATAGGAATAAGAGAGCGTTAGTGATGCCGTTCATGCCTTTCTGGCGGAAGAGGCTCAGGTCCTCAGGCCTGATTACCCCTGTTATTGGATCTTCAGATGCCTCTATTTGCTTGAGGAGTTCTGCAGTAGCAGGACCGTTTTCCCCCATCTGGGATCACACAAGTTATAATGAAAGCTTGGATTATTGCTCTCTTGCTGCCAGTGGTGGTCATCTCCTGTACATTGAAATTCATGTGATTATAAACACATCTTAGTCATTAATCCCCTGTGTGAAAGCTCATGACCCAGTCATGCTGAGTTCAGGTGCATAACAGCTAGTAAGATCCATGCTCTGAGCAGAAGACAATAACAGCCTCCAAGAACTTTTGTTTTCTATACCAATATTTACTTCTTAGCAAGCTGGAATATGAATCTACTGCATGCTCGCCTGCTGCACATTATACTGTCTGTGTAGACTTTGCTCATGCACATTGATGGTTTGTTAATGAGCTTTGATCTAGTCCTCTATTGGCCACGTCCAGCTGGGCGGGTAGTCTACAGCAGGCTAGCACGATGTATATTCACACCCAGCTTGCTGTGAACTAGCTATTGGTGTTAACAAAACCCTTATAATGGTAGGGAGGAGGATGCAGTGTGTGTATGTGTAATTAAATATATTATTTTAAATGTGATAATTATAACAATAAATATGTGAAAATGTCCTCTTTGAAAATGCCATTTTGAAATTGACTTAATTTGTATTTCATAAAACTAGGCTACTGTTTCTTACCTAATCAGTTTCAATTGGCACTGCCACAGCTAACGCCAAAAGTTGCAATTTGACTAGACAGCATTCAATCAGGTTTTCTTTGTCATGCAGATATTTCTGGATTGTTTCCTAGAAAAGACCATTTCCAGCTCAGGATGCAGTGTTGTGATGGATACATGCACGCAAGAGAAGTAAAACAAGTGTGCAGTATAGACATACCCGTACTATTTCGGAATAAACTATTCCAGAAGAAATACTCCGAAATAGCTTATTTCAAAATAGCACGTGTATACTACAGGGAAGCCTCAAAATTAGTCCAAGGCAGGCTTCCCTTATGTGGACGTGCTACCTTGATTTAGAGCCCCAGGAGGCACTGAGGAGTAATTACTTTGAATGGCCCTGGGGAAGAGCTATTTCAAAATAGCAGCAGTGAAGCATCCACACTAGTGGTGTTCTGAAATAGCTGTTTCAGAATGGGCATTATTCCTCGTAGAATGAGGTTTACAGAATTTGGAATGTCACCTGTTGTTCCAAATTTATTTCAAAATAACAAAATTGCTGTACAGGCAGTCCCCGACTTACGCGGATCCGACTTATGGCGGATCCGCACTTACGAACGGGGCTTTCTCGCCCCGGAGCTCGCAGGCAGCGGTCCGCCACCTCGACCTCCGGGGCAAGAAAAGCTGCTCCCGGTGCCCCTGGTCTGCTGGGGACTGTCTCCAGCAGACCAGGAACACCGGGAGCAAAGCCGCAGCCGTGGCGGGTTCCCACGCTTCTGAGGCTTTGCTCTGGCAAAGCCTCAGAGGCGTGGGGACCCGCCGCCGCTGCGGCTTTGCTCGCAGTATCCCTGGTCTGCTGGAGATGGTCCCCAGCAGACCAGGGACACCAGGAGCAAAGCCACAGCGGCAGCGGGTCCCGCGCCAGAGCAAAGCCTCAGAGGCACGGCACCCCGCCGCTGAGGCTTTGCTCCCCGTGTCCCTGGTCTGCTGGGGGGGGGGGGGGGCGCAGCTAGTGTGCCCCCCCCAGCAGACCAGGCTTTTGTTGTGGACCCTGGGGCAGAGCAGCTGGGGCGCTGCCGGTTGGTCCCGCAGCGCCACTCTGGGCACTACTGGACCAACCCAGCAGCACCCCAGCTGCTCTGCCCCAGGCGTCCTGAAGTCAGCTGCTGCTGAAACTGACCAGCGCTGCCCCGGGCTTCCTGGAATCAGCCGCTGATCAGTTTCAGCAGCAGCTGACTTGGGGACTTAGGGTTCTTAAGTTGAATCTGTATGTAAGTCAGAACTGGCGGTCAGTTTCAGCAGCGGCTGAATCTGGACGCCAGTTCCGACTTACATACAGATTCAACTTAAGAACAAACCTACAGTCCCTATCTTGCACGTAACCCGGGGACTGCCTGTATAGATGCTCGCATTGTTCTTTCGGAATATTAGCCATTATTCTGAAATAATACTGCGGTGTAGATGCACCCTAATTTAGTACAGGTTGTACCTCCATAAACCAGTGGGACCACAGATATCTCTGGACCAGAGAACATCAGGGCTGGGAGTCTGTGGCAGCTCCAGTTGTCTGCCTCAGGGCTGGGGCTTGACAGGAGGAGGGCTGGGAGCCAGCTGTGGGCTGGCTGGATTCAGCTGCTCAGCTGGCCAGAGGAGGGGGCTCATTGGACTGGAAGTGAAGCCACTGGTGGTGAGAGTCATTGGGCTCGGAGACCAGTGGCAGGGGACCTCACCTAATTTGACAAATTCCCTTGTTTGGAACTGGTCAGGTCCTGAGGATGCTGGACCAGGGAGGGTCCAACCTGCAATTTCATGTAAAAATAGAAGTAACTCGCAAAATGTAATTTGATTTTTAGCAACTTAAATGATTGTCAGTCTTGGGAAGTGTAAACATGTACATATCAGAAACAAAACAATAATTGTTACAACAGTGAACTTTTGTTTGAAGATATTACAGAGTAATGTAATCAATAGACCTCTCTTGTTAAGTGTTACCACACGTTACAGAATAAACATAATTACAATACTGATGACATTATTTTTAGTAAAAACTTAAACAATTAATAGGCTAGTAGCATCTTAAAGACTAACAAAACATGTAGATGGTATCGTGAGCTTTTGTGGGCACAACCCACTTCTTCAGATGACTTGAAGTGAGTTGCGCCCACAAAAGCTCATTATACCATCTACATGTTTTGTTAGGCCTTAAGGTGCTACTAGTCTATTTGTTGTTTTCTAAGTTTTTCTTGTTACAGACTAACTTGGCTACCCCTCTGAAACATCATTTCAAGTGATTTTTATTGAATTTAAATATCTGATTATCCATATTTCACAGACCAGGCGTGTGTGTCAGTTGTTAATATTAAAAAAAGAATGCTTATTATATTTTGCTACTGAATGTATTTTTAATATTAGCTATATGGTTACCATTTATTCAAGTATTTAATTGTCCTCAGTCACTTTTGCTGGGTATGTCATCAGTGTTAGTTTTTTCATAGAAAGTTCACTTTTTAAAAACTGTTCTTTTTTCATTGGACTATTTTTCTGTTTCTAGTGAGAGGTAGCTTAGCAGGTGAGAAATGAAATTAATTTCCTTTTGTGTAACCATTTCTGCTAGGAAGCCCTAAGAGTATAACCAAATAGACATTTAGTAGTAAATATTCAGTAATTGGTGATTGTTTCCTAACTGATCAAATGCCATAGATTCTATTAAAGTTTTTTCTGTATGAATCAGGTTTTTTTTAAGAAAGTTGAAAAACCTAATGCGTAATTGATAGTACTGATATCACAAGAGAATGGGCCAATTAAAATTAGTTTTGATCTAAAAAATGTTTAGAAAAATTTCTTTACTGAGTAGCTGGCCAACCATATGTATTCCATGGCTCTCCTGGTCTTTGAAGCTCTCTGGTTTATTATTTGAGTTACAAATTGCATTATTTGCAATGGATGTCATTGATGAGGGAAGAGAATTTATTTTATCTTCGGTTTTCTATTCCAAGTCTGGCGAGTAAGAGTTTTTTTAAATCTAATTTTAATTTTAACCTAGCATTGTTTACACTGCCACAGTTTTCTTGTTTAGTAAAAACCAAAATGCCCATTACTGATTTGTGTGTGGGCCGGTAATATTGAAAATACCATTGAATATTTGAAAAGTATAGTCCACCCTGTGTAATGGGTTCATACAAATTATTCACACTCACACTCAATATTTCTTTCCTTATTGCATATGAATTCTAACTACATCATCTGTATTCCTGTCAAAGGTTTATCTGGAATGATTGCAGAAAGATTTTGAAATAAGAAAGATGTACAGTATTTCAAATATCCATTTTTGACTGTGGATGTTCTTCCCAACCAGAAAGTTGCATGCTTCCACCAACACTCCTGATCTATTTCTATTTGCTGAAGTAGTGGTTTGATATTTAAATTATAAACCTCTTCTAGGTTGATTGAGATTTGAATTTCCAGATTTTATATAGAATATATTGCTTATTTTTATCCAAATGTTATCCAGAGGAATGATTTCTCAGAAGGTGGTAAATGTACAGCTAGCATTGGCATAATTTACTTTAAATCCAGATATTTCCTGAAATCATTGGTTTACTTAGAAACTAGTTTTAGGGAAATATTTGGACAGTCCATATTTTTCATTACGAAATAAATTTTGCATTCATCCTGAAATTAGACATTTATGTAAAAGCAGCATTCAGTGTCAATATAAATCTATTAAGCATGGCAAAAGTTCTTTCCTTTCTTTTTATAACAGCTGGGGAAAATAACAAGTATCAAATGGAGTATTTTAAGTGTGAGCTTAAATCAAAATTCTTTCTTCTGTGACAGGGGGGCCAAATATTATCAGCTGACATTTTTGTAAGTTGTTACTACAGTATCTTATTCCGGGAGGTGTCTTTTGATTATATTGTTTCAATTTGGATGGCAGTGGAGGATCACCGGGGGAAGGGGGAAAGGAAATCTCATCTCCAAGCATACAGTGCTTTGACTAATCTCCATTGTCTTGTTGCTGGTCATGTCTGGTTGCTCGGCATGACTGTAATGATGAGTAGTTGATTTTAAATTGAGCCCTGTGTATCCATAGAGCCTCTCAGTAAAAATGAGTTAACAATGCTGCCTTCGGATAGCCAAGTACCAACAGTGGCTGTCTCCATTTGGCTCATAACCTCTTAGGTGGATGCATCTCTCATTTGTTATCCATATCTTTGTCATCTCAGTCTGGTTTATTGTGTTCATTCCATTAGTGGTCGGGCATGAAGTCCATTTGGAAACTTTAGCTACTGCAGAAAGTGGCAGTTCATTTAGCCGTGCTCCCTGTCAGGACTAAAATACCGTAACTTATTATCATATTCACTGGTTTTCAGTTAGTTTCTGACTAAAATTTAAGATGGCATGTTTGATTTTAAAATTGCTCAATTAATTAATGAACTAATTAATGTGGAGACTGCTACTCTTATTGCATCGTTTAGCATTTGTGGAGATCAGTAGGAGCCTTGAATTAATAGTCTTTTATTTTTAAACAAGAAGCTGTTCAGGTCGTGCAGTTTTTCGTTGGGATGCCCTGCTGACATCAGCAGCTGGAATGAATTCTATTGCATTCTGAAAACCCTCCAGGCTGCCTAGCTATGCCAGTACTTTCTCCTATGCTTTTAAAAAGGGGTTGGCTTGAGTAAACGTGTATTAAATGTATCCTGTGCTGGTGCTTTCTTATATAAACTTGTGATTCAGTGACCAGACTTGATTTGAGGTCTGTTGAAGGCATTTTACATTGCCTCTATGTATTTTAAAAAACAATAGCCCATAAAAGTTTCAGGCACTATTAAATACAGATGTACTTCACTTTCTTTGCTCCTACTTTCAAGTTGCTTTAGGGAATCAGGGTTTTTTGTTGTTGTTTTTTTAATTTGCATTCTGCTGAATTAATGAGAAACAAAAATTTACGAAACTTGCCTGTCCATTAATAGCTGGTTAGTATGCAGCTGTCAAGCACATGGGCTTGATTGCTAGCATTCTGCATGTGCCTGCCTTTGTACAAGTAATTTAATTTATTTCTGACAAGGAGACCATGTAGCTCTTGCAATTAAAATAGGCTTTAATATTTTCATTTAAAGTTAATTAGAATTCTGGTTATGAATAGTGTTGGGATTGGAAACGTACTCCTGATAAACACACAGGAAGGGGAAGAACTTTACATTTGAATAATTTTCCCTACACTAGTTTGAAATGCACAAAAATGGTTTAAGCACCTTTTCCTACTGATGTCAATGAGGCCAGGATGCCCATGAATAGCTTGGATTTTCAAACAAGTCAAATTTTTCCTGAAATATGAGCCCCATTAAACTGCTTGAAAAGAGTGAAAGTAATTTAATGAACAATCTCTTATCTTTAATATCTCTTCAACATTAAGAACACTGTATTGTAGTAAGTGTATTTCAGCGTTTCTTTTAGGAACCATGGAGAATTCCTGCAACTTTTCCAAGAGGCAGGCAGTGGAACATTGAAACCTAATCAATCCCTTTAGTATAAACATCTTTGAAAATTCCTGATGTCCAATATGGCAATAGATTTTTGGTTTTTTTCTTTTTTTATTTTTGGTTGAAGATCTTCTATAGGATGGATTAAACCAGCTCTTTAATCCTGTTAAATTGATCTATAGTGCCTTAATTTTATATCATTCCTATAATTGTGTTGAGAGGCAAAATGTATTATGTTGAAACAATGCTTAATTTATATATATATTTTTTTGCATTGCTAGCATAACCTGTGACCATGACGACTGAAG
The DNA here is from genome assembly GCF_049634645.1 of Pelodiscus sinensis. Taxonomy (NCBI): domain Eukaryota; kingdom Metazoa; phylum Chordata; order Testudines; family Trionychidae; genus Pelodiscus; species Pelodiscus sinensis. The sequence goes on along the minus strand of NC_134713.1, from coordinate 93,207,750 downwards.
TTGGCCCAGAGACTGAAGTAAAGAAGGAATCTGAGCAGCTGGAGGCAGATGCAGCTAAGAACAAACAAGACGAAGCTACAGAGAATCAGGAAAATCAAAAGTCTGAAAAGACAGTCTCTGAAGAGGCACAAGGTTCTCCTTCTCCAGCACTAGGTACCCAAAGCAGCCCAAGTAGTCAGAAGAAGGAAAAAGAGCCGTCTGAAGGCAAAGGAATATCTCGCTTTATCCCCCCATGGCTTAAAAAACAAAAATCATATAGCTTGGTGGAGCCCAAAGACGAAGCCAAGAAAAAACCTGTAGAGGAAGGAGAGACAGTGGAGGAGAGGGAATGTCAACTTCCAGGGGAAGTGGTTCAGCCAAAAGGAAGTGTGGAAGAAGCAACAATTGAGAGTGAACGGGAGGCTAAAGCAGAAGACAAGGAGGAGAAGCATTCTGTGAGCAGTGCTGAAACACAGGTCTGTGTGGAAAGTTAATAAAAAAGATAGCGGCTAGTCAGTGGGCTAGATTTATGGCTTCATAACTCCTCTGAAGTCCATGTCATATATTAAAATTGTATCAGGGATTCATATGTCTCACTGTACTTTTGTACAGTATTTCTGCTTTGGGACTTTAGTGATTCCGAGAGTATGTCTGCACAATGCAAAAAAAAAAAAAAAAAAAAAAAGAGTTTGAGTCCAGTTCTTCAGACATGGGGCTGTGGCGGTTGCATGATGATACCCTGGCTCAGAATAGAGTCAAAGATCCAATGGGCACATACTATTCTTAGCATGTCAATACAAACCCAGTGAGCCCAAGGCTGAGCTCGGCTCTGAATCTCACTTCCTTGTTTTGTTTTTCTGTGTAGACATAACCCTTTGTGACTGAAACAACTAGGGATGTTAAAATGAGAGTTGTTTGTAAACTTGTAGCCACTGAATTTTTCAGCAGTTAAACGTTTACACGTGGGAGGGGCAGGAGACAGCTCCATGGGAGCCACCTGCTTCCCCCCCTCCCGCATTGCTGCCTCTAGATCAGAGGCAGAAGCGCACGCACGCGCGTGTGTGTGTGGGGGCAGGCGAGGAGGAAGGGGAGAGCGGGCAATTCCATGGGAGCCAGCTTAAAAGCATTTTCCCTTCCCTCCCTGGTGTTTAAATGTGTAACTACTGAAAAATTTGGGGTGGGGAGGTGGCTCTGCAGGAGCACCTGCTCCCGTCTGCCCAGGAGCCATTGATTTCTCTCCCTCTCTTCCCCCCCTCCCCAACCTTAATGGATAGTTATTAAAAGTAACTTAGTACTCATGTACAGAAAAGAAGAATTTTCTTTCAACTTTATTCTGAAAGGTTTGGACTTGCTATTGTATTAAACTGTCTTTCTTACAGCCTGCAAAAGAAGATAATAAAGAGATTGAAGTAGAGAAAGTTGCCGATGAGCAAGAAGAAAAACAAAAAGCAGAAGAAAATAGAGAGACTAAGGAGGTACAGACAGCTGAAATCAATATGGAGAAAGTTCCTCAGAAAGCTCCTAAGAAGATTAAAACTGTGCAGTGCAAAGTGATGCTCCTGGATGGCACCGAATTCAGCTGTGACATAGAGGTGAGGCAGCAGGTCTTGTATAAAGAGATCTTTCTCTGTCGAAAGGCAGCAATGAGTACAGTATGCTTTCATTGCAATGTGAGTTAACGAATGCATGTTTGTTTTTAGTAATTGGAATGAGTTCATTATAGTGTCACATTCACAACGCTGCAGTTAAGGGTCCGTTAATATTTCCATTTTAAACCACTATCTTCAAGACTTTTCAGTTAAGCCATAAAAAAGTACTCTGAGCAGAAATTTCACAAATATGATATAAATTCAGCGCATCAGCAGCATTCTTAGGGTAAATTGATCTCTTTTGGCAATTGAACCTTCTCCTTCCCAAAGAGAGAACATTTTCCTCAAGGCACTATCTTTCGTTATTTGTAACAAAAACAGTACTTTGTTTTAAAAGAAGTGTTTGAGTTTAGACTTTCTGGTTTGACTTAATTTGATTTTAGAATTATTCCATGGGTGTAATGAAGAACTCAAGACAGTGTATAACTAGTTCAACTCTGTGATTTAATACATGTCACTACTGATTTAATTTTTATATTTGTGCCAAATTTTTGCACCCTTTGCCTCATGCTTTATTTTTTTGTATCTTAAATCTTTGATGTAGATTTTTTTTTTACAAATATTATGCTTATTTCCATATTTAAAATTGGCCTTAAGAAACTGAAAAAAAGGAAAAATAGATGCTCAAATACTTGAACATTCTTTTGCATATTAACTGCCAGGTCAAGTAAAAATGGTGTCTGCATTACATATAGCAGAAATCAATTTAGATTTAGATTTGTAATCAAATGTACATTTATATTACATAAAATTTAAATGGGATTCTAGCCTTGAGGAGTTACGTTCTTAATAAAAGTCAGACCACAGTGGGAATTGAATAAACAGTTTTTCACCACAAGCTTACATGGCTTTAATCCTGGGTGAAATAGGAGTAGGGTGTGTGCTTATGTGGATTTTTTTTTCACATGCTGCTTTATATTTTGGAATAGTAAATATTAAAATGTTTCTAAGCCTTATGCAATCTTAAGGCATTTCTCAGTTTATACTCTTTCCACAAAACTTAGTTCTCCTTCGAGCAGTTTCCCTGTGGGTGTCCCACTCATATGTCAGTTAGTCTAGGTTAGGAATGAAAAATGTGGTGTATATACGTATAGTAGATGCATGTTTCAGAAAAGTGCACAACTGATTTGCTGTTCTTTGAGTTAGTTGCTCATGTCCATTGCACTGTAGATGTGTACGCACTTCAGTGTGTAGTTATCAATTTTTTCCCTATAGTCATACTCATGGTAGCAGCACAAGTACTCTGTGCTTCCTCGTGCATGCCCAAAGCTATCCCAGTCCCCTCAGTCCCTTTCTACTGCCCTTAATGGTTCTTAGAGATCCCTTTTCTTGCTTTTGCAAGTCTTTTCATCTGGCATGTAAATAGTGTCTTTTAGTTTCCGAAGAATTAGTGTAGTTTAGTTAATGTAGCTTATAAAATAGATCTTATTTGTTTATATACATAAAATGTATGTACTGGTTGTGGGTGTCAGATGTGCACTACTTTTGGGTCTTAGGCATTATCTTTCCAGAAGAGTGGCTTATCAGGAACCTTTACCCCAGGCACGGGGTTCATGATGTGCTGCTCACCACTGCTTGGGTTCCCCAACTAGACTCCAGCTGCTGGCCTGACTGGGACCCCAGGGGAAGGAGGAGGTGTGGGAGTGAAGAGTGGAAACTTTAGCTCGGTTCCAGCACCCTTGGTTGTGAGGTATTAAATTAAATCAGGGAAATGGTACGTTGGCGTTGACTGACAGTCCAACAGCCATGAATTGGGTCAGTCGTCACGAGTGGTCTGTCAGCCCAGATATGGCATGGACCATTTTTCATCTCTGGGAAGCTATGCAAATGGACCTGTTTGCAGTAAAAGGCAGCAGAAAGTGTCACTAGTTCTGCTATTGGGCAGGCCACAGTCCAGGTTAATTGATGGACAGTTTTCTGCGGCTGTGGTCAAAGTATCTCATGTATATTTTTCCATATATCTCTTCTGTCCAGAGGTTTAAGCAAGATCCAGAATGACAAGGCCCATTTTACACTGATTTCTTCAGTATGGTCTGGTGAACACTGATTTTCAGAGCTCTTAGGACTATCAGTCGGTCTCCGTCACTCCTGCTTCATTCAGACTTGATATCACAAACTCAGTCCGAGCTTCAGGCTGTTCACCTGAAGTCTTCATGGTTAACATTGGTGGAGAAGTTCAGAATGTTCTGTTGAATAGAAGAAAATTATCGGCTAGACCTACTTATCTGGCTAAACAGGAGATTTTCCATTTGGTCCTAACTAAAGAGGATACCCCAGTCTTCATTTCTGTTCCATGTGTGCTGAATTATCTTCTGTCCCTGAAACATGAAAAATTGTCACTTAGCTCAATCACAGTACACTTAGCAGCTATATTGGCATTCATAAGCACATAAGAATGGCCGTACTGGGTCAGACCAAAGGTCCATCTAGCCCAGTATCCTGTCTGCCGACAGTGGCCAGCACCAGGTGCCCCGGAGAGTGTGGACCGAAGACAATGATCAAGCAATTTGTCTCCTGCCATCCCTCTCCAGCCTCTGACAAACAGAGGCCAAGGACACCATTTTATCCCCTGGCTAATAGCCTTTTATGGACCTAACCTCCATGAAATTATCTAGCTTCTCTTTAAACTCTGTTATAGTCCTAGCCTTCACAGCCTCCTCTGGCAAGGAGTTCCACAGGCTGACTACACACTGTGTGAAGAAGAACTTTCTTTTATTAGTTTTAAACCTGCTACCCATTAATTTCATTTGGGGTCCTCCACTTCTTCTATTATGGGAACTAATAAATAACTTTTCTTTATCGGCCCTCTCCACACTACTCATGATTTTATATACCTCTATCATATCCCCCCTCAGTCTCCTCTTTTCTAAACTGAAAAGTCCCAGTCGCTTTAACCTCTCTTCACATGGGACCTGTTCCAAACCCCTAATCATTTTAGTTGCCCTTTTCTGAACCCTTTTCAAGGCCAAAATATCTTTTTTGAGGTGAGGACACCACATCTGTACACAGTATTCAAGATGTGGGCGTACCATAGTTTTATACAGGGGCAGTAAGATATCCTGTGTCTTATTTTCTATCCCTTTCTTAATAATTCCTAGCATCCTATTTGCCTTTTTGATCGCCGCTGCACTCTGTGTGGAAGTTTTCAGAGAACTGTCCTCGATAACTCCAAGATCTCTTTCCTGACTTGTCATAGCCAAATTAGCCCCCATCATACTGTATGTATAGTTGGGGTTATTTTTCCCGATGTGCATTACTTTCCACTTATCCACATTAAATTTCATTTGCCATTTTGTTGCCCAATCACTCAGTTTGGTGAGATCTTCTTGGAGTCCCTCACTGTCTGCTTCTGTCTTGACTATCCTGAACAGTTTGGTATCATCTGCAAACTTTACTACCTCACTGCTTACCCCTTTCTCCAGATCCTTTATGAATAAGTTGAAAAGGATTGGTCCCAGGACTGACCCTTGGGGGACACTACTAGTTACCCCTCTCCATTCTGAAAATTTACCATTTATTCCTACCCTTTGTTTCCTGTCTTTTAACCAGTTCTCAATCCAAGAAAGGACCTTCCCTCTTATCCCATGGCCATGTAATTTACACAAGAGCCTTTGGTGAGGGACCTTGTCAAAGGCTTTCTGAAAATCTTATATATACTATATCTACTGGATCCCCCTTGTCTGCATGTTTGTTAACCCCTTCAAAGAACTCTAATAGATTAGTAAGACAGGATTTCCCTTTACAGAAACCATATTGACTTTTGTCCAACAAATTATGTTCTTCTACATGCTTCACGATTTTATTCTTTACTATTGTTTCGACTAATTTGCCAGGTACTGAAGTTAGACTTACCGGTCTGTAATTGCCCGGATTACCTCTAGAGCCCTTTTTAAATATTGGTGTCACGTTGGCTACCTTCCAGTCATTAGGTACGGAAGCCGATTTAAGGGATAGGTTACAAACCACAGATAATAGCTCAGCAATTTCCCATTTGAGTTCTTTTAGAACCCTTGGATGAATGCCATCCGGTCCCGGAAATTTGTTGACATTAAGTTTTTCTATTTGCTCCAAAACCTCCTCTAATGACACTTCAATCCGGGACAGTTCCTCAGATTCATCACCCACAAAGGACGGTACAGATTTGGGAATCTCCCCAACGTCCTCAGCCATGAAGACCAAAGCAAAGAAATAATTTAGTTTCTCCGCAATGGCTTTATCGTCCTTGATTACTCCTTTTATAGCTGGATCATCTAGGGGGCCCACTGGTTTTTTAGCAGGCTTCCTGTTTCTAATGTACTTAAAAAACATTTTGTTATTTCTTTTTGAGTTTTTGGCTAGCTGTTCCTCAAAATCTTTTTTTACTTTTCTTATTACATTTTTACCCTTGATTTGACAGTGCTTATAGAATCATAGAATCATAGGACTGGAAGGGACCTCGAGAGGTCATCGAGACCAGCCCCCCGCCCTCAAGGCAGGACCAAGCTCCATCTACACCATCCCTGACAGATGTCTATCTAACCTGTTCTTAAATATCTCCAGAGAGGGAGATTCCACCACCTCCCTTGGCAATTTATTCCAATATTTGACCACCCTGACAGTTAGGAATTTTTTCCTAATGTCCAATCTAAACCTCCCTTGCTGCACTTTAAGCCCATTACTCCTTGTCCTGTCCTCAGAAACCAAGAGGAACACATTTTCTCCTTCCTCCTTGTGACACCCTTTTAGATATTTGAAAACCGCTATCATGTCCCCCCTTAATCTTCTTTTTTCCAAACTGTTCCTTTCTATTTATCTCACAAGAATTGGACTTCCACTTCTTAAAAGATACCTTTTTGTCCCTCACTGATTCTTTTACATGATGGTTAAGCCACGGTGACTCTTTTTAGGTCTCTTGCTATGTTTTTTAATTTGGGGTATACATTTAAGTTGGGCCTCTATTATGGTGTCTTTAAAAAGTTTCCATGCAGCTTTCAGGAATTTGGCTCTAGTCACTGTGCCTTTTAATTTCTGTTAAACTAACCTCCTCATTTTTGGGTAATTCCCCTTTTTGAAAATAAATGCCAGGGTGCTGGACTGCTGAGGTGTTCTTCCCACCACAGGAATGTTGAATGTTATTATATTATTGTCACTATTACCAAGCGGTCCTGTAACGGTTATTTCCTGGACCTGATCCTGCGCTCCACTCAGGACTAAATCGAGAATTGCCTCTCCCCTTGTGGGTTCCTGCACCAGCTGCTCCAAGAAGCAGTCATTTAAGCCATTGATAAATTTTATCTCCGCTTCTCTTCCTGAGGTGACATGTATCCAGTCAATATGGGGGTAATTAAAATCTCCCATTATTATAGAGTTCTTTATTTTGGTATCCTCTCTAATCTCCCTCAGCATTTCAATGTCAGTATCGCTGTCCCGGTCAGGTGGTCGGTAATATATCCCTACTGCTAATTTCTTATTATTGGAGCATGGAATTACTATTCATAGCGATTCTATGGAACATGTTGATTCACTTAATATTTTTGTTTCATTTGATTCTACATTATCTTTCACATACACTGCCACTCCGCCACCCACCCGGCCTGCTCTATCCTTTCGATATATTTTATATCCTGGTATGATTGTGTCCCACAGATTTTCCTCGTTCTACCAGGTTTCAGTGATGCCTATTATGTTAATCTCCTTATTTAATACAAGGTACTCTAGTTCACCCATCTTATTAGTCAGACTCCTAGCATTTGTGTAGAAGCACTTTAAAAATTTGCCACTGCCCTTCCCTGATGCATTTGATTCCTTTGTATGTGGTTGTTTGTGTGCTCTGGCCCATGGTTTGCCCTCTCCCCTCCTCTCTTTCTGACTACATCTTAGAGAATCTCTATCAATGGATTCTCCTCTAAGAGAAGTCTCCCTCCGATTTATGTGCATCTCCACACCAATCGGCTTTCCCCCATCTCTTAGTTTAAAAACTGCTCTACAGCCTTTTTAATGTTTCCACCCTGGTTTAGGTGGAGCCCATCCTTCCTGTATAGGCTCCCCCTTTCCCAAAAGTGTTCCCAGTTCCTAATAAATCTAAACCCCTCTTCCCTACACTATCGTCTCATCCACACATTGAGACTCTGAAGCTCTGCCTGCCTACGTGGCCCTGTGTGTGGAACTGGAAGCATTTCCAAGAATGCCACCATAGAGGTCCTGGATTTCAGTCTCTTTCCTAGCAGCCTAAATTTGGCCTCCAGGACATCTCTCCTACCCTTCCCTACGTCATTGGTACCTACATGTACCACGACCACCGGCTCCTTCCCAGCACTACACATAAGTCTATCTAGATGCCTCGAGAGATCCACAACCTTCGCACCAGGCAGGCAAGTGACCATACGGTTCTCCCGGTCATCACAAATCCAACTATGTTTCTAACGATCGAATCACCCACTACTAACACCTGCCTCTTCCTAACTGGCATTCCCTCTCCCTCAGAGGTATCCTCAGTGTGAGAGGATACCGCAACATCCTCTGGGAGGAGGGTCCCAACTTCGGGATGGTTTCGCTCTGCTCCCATTGAATGCTCTGTTACCTTGACTTTCATCCTCCTTAAGAGCACTGGGGCTCTCAGACTGGAGGTGGGACAGTACTACAGTGTCCCAGAAAGTCTCATCAACATATCTCTCTACCTCCCTTAGCTCCTCCAGTTCAGCCACCCTGGCCTCCAAAGCCTGAACTCGGTCTCTGAGGTTTAGGCGCTCCTTGCAACGGGTGCACACATATGCCACCCGCCCACAGGGCAGGTAATCATACATGTTACATTCGATGCAATAAACAGGATAGCCCCCACTCTGCTGCTGGGCTTCTGCCTCCATTTTTCTAATGAATAAGTTTAAGTATAAACTGGGATTCTTTTTAAATCTCTGGAATATAGATTATTATAAGAGTTATGTTTTAAAGAAGGTCAGAAGTCACTAGTGCCCTCTAACCTCCCCCTCTCCTAACTCCCTGTTAGCTGTTCCTGTTCGCAAACTTCCTGGTCGCTGAGTCACAGGCTTATATTGCTCTGGCAGCCCTTCCCCCTGACTGAGGCTTAGCCAATTAACAGAGGCTTTTAGATTTCAAACCTTTTAGAAGCTCCTTCAAACAAACAAACATAAACCAACCAAACAGACAAACACAAGCTCAGCACACAGCAAATAACTCCCCCCCCCCCCACACACACACAAACACACACTCCAGACAGCCACTTACCACAAGGGTCCCGTTTTTACTCCTCTTTTACCTGGAGAACTCCCTCTCCAAACTCCCTGTTAGCTGTTCCTGTTCGCTGTTCCATTTACCTATTCTTTTTTCCCCCCAACACAATTTTCAAAGATTTTAAAGGTATTGGATAGGCTATTGTTACACTTACAGAACCCTATTCCAGCCCTCCCCCAAACCTAAATCTCATCTTAATAAAGCTGATGCCCACCACTCACACTTGAGCCTCTTGCGACCTGCTCTATTGTAGCTTTCAATGAAGATAGCCTTTTTAGTAGCCATTTGCCAGGAGATTGGGGGAGTTGAGTGCACTAATATTAAGATATCTGAATGTGGATTTGCATGGAAAGCCTTCCTTCATCCTCAACCAAATTTTCTTCATAAAATTTTCTTACCAAAGCCTCATGGTAATAAGCGTGAATAGAGACTGCACACCTCAGATGTTAGAAGAGCTTTAGAATTCTATCTGGAACAGACTAAACCTTTCAGATTTTCTACTCAATTATTTGTTCTATTTGTGGACAGAATGAGAGGAAGTTTTATTCCATTCAAAGAATGTTTGTTTTTGATATCCTGTTATATTTGCCTGTGTTACCAGTTGGCTAGTGTGAAGTCACCTGATAGAGGGCCATCACATCACATGGTTTGCTTCTTGCTGTGCACTGTCTCTAAACAATAGATAGACGATATTTATTAAATTTAGACCTGTAGTCTTACAGGACATGTTCAACTAGACTTCAAAGCCACCTCCATTTTGGGGTGTATATGAGTTACCTGCAGTGAGTGGGTGGATATGTGCAGTCACTTGAAGAGTAAGAAGAAACTGTAATTGTTCTTTGAAATGTTTTGTACACATCCATTCTACAACCTGCCCTTGTTTCTTGTCTATTACTATCTTCCAGTAGGAAGGAACTTAGTGCGATCAGTGATGGCTCCATCCTTTATGCCCTCATGCACTGTGTGAGGCAGGAGAGATATTTATGCCACCCTGACAGGTACTACTAAGAAAGATACTCTCCAACTCTGAACTGGAGGACTCTCAGGGTATGTCTAGACTACATGGCTCCATCGATGGAGCCATGTAAACTAGTTTACCTGGCATAGGCAAAGAAGCGGGGATTTAAATAATCCCTGCTTCATTAAAATAAACATGGCTGCCGCGCTGTGCCGACGATCAGCTGATCCGGCACAGTGCGATAGTCTAGACGTGGATCGGTCGGCTGGGGAAGCCTTTGCTGACCGATCCTGTAAGCCTCGTTTCATGAGGCATAAGGGATTGGTCGGCAAAGGCTTCCCCAGCCGACCAATCTGCGTCTAGACTACCGCGCTGTGCTGGATCAGCTGATCGTCAGCACAACGCGGCGGCCATGTTTATTTTAATGAAGCTTCTTTGCCTATGCCGGGTAAACTAGTTTACATGGCTCCATCGATGGAGCCATGTAGTCTAGACATACCCTCACATTGTCAGTAGGATGGATGTGTGCTACAGTTACAGAAAGATTAGTAACAATTACTTCTGAAAATATTCCCAATCCTTTTTCATTGAAAATATTCCCAATCCTTTTTCACCTAAGGCAGGGGTGTCCAAACTTTTTTCAAAGAGGGCCAGATTTGATGAAGTGAACATGCGTGAGGGCCGACCATTTTGCCTGACATTCTTTGAACCATTAAAATTAAATGCAAATTAACTATTTTATGCAAAGTTTATTGCAAACGGCAAACGACATAACACCAACTATACATGTTGTGTCCAAATATATTTATAACTGATTTAGACCAACTGACATTAACTGAGATTTTACAATGTATTCATCTCAATTGAAAAAAAAACTTGCCTACACTAATGTGAAGGGTGAAACTGAGATCTGGACTGCAGTACATAGGCTAGGTCTGGTTCAAAGGCAGTCCCTGATCTCAGCAGCTGCGGAGTCTGTCCCTGATCTCAGCAGCTGCGGAGTCCGTCCCTGCACTCTCAGCCCCAAGGTAGAGGGCTTGCAGGGTCAGAGGCGGGCGGAGAGCGCAGGGCACGCTGGCCTCACGGCGGCCCGGGGGCAGGGCGAACCCGTAGCCAAGCGGGGGAGCGGGGCTGCGGACGTGCCCTACATGGTGGACTTTAGGACCGCAGCGGCCGCCATGGACGGCGGCGGCACGGCCGGAAGCGGCGCCAGTCAGAGGAGCGCCGGGGAGCCAGGAGAGGGGGAGGAAGCGGGGGCTGTCCCTGCACTCTCAGCCCCAAAGCGGAGTGCAGGGGCAGGGTTTGGGACCGCGGCGGCGGCGGCGGCCCGAAGCGGCGCGCTGAGCGCGCCAGTTAAAAAAAGCACCGGGGAGCCGGGAGAAGCGGAGGGCCGTATTAAATCCGACCGCGGGCCGCATTTGGCCCGCGGGCCGGACTTTGGACATGCCTGACCTAAGGCATAAGTGTAGACTATTGGGAGATGGATAATTTGTGATTTTCATCTGTGCTGGTGTAAATAAGGAATAATTCCTTTCATGTTCATGGAATTAAAACAATGCACAATTTATGTTAGAATACAGAGTTGGCATCTGAATCACATGTACAAAGCTAGCCAGGTTAGTTAAACTATTCATTGTCTGCCTCCATAAAATGCTTCTTGTAGCTCTCAGTTAGTTATTTCCCTCTATATACTTCAGAATATTGTTAGTGGAAAATGATTACTACTTTCCATCCCAAACTTGAAATGCCCATTTATAAACAATACAACGTGAAAGCTACATTAGAATGTTAATTTACATTTTAAACCTTGTTACTGTTTGGAGTCAGAAAATCTGCATTCTGGGTAGGCAGATTAATATTGAGCTTGACTTCAACTTTAAAAAAAACAAACAGAAAGCTAATTTTGCTGTAGTCTAGCTATATTGGGCAGTTTTATAGAATCAACTTCACTTTATTGTGTTCCTGTTTGTCACTATCTAATATATTCCTTGTGTGCCTTTGTTTCAATTCCTCTCACCCAATTTCTTTTCTGCTTCAATGTTTTTGATGGAAAATTACAATAGCTCTGTGTGCTTTAGCTGTAGTGCACCATCATCACAACATATCAGCTTCTCAGCAGATTTGTTATTGTTTCCCATACAGTAAAGAGAAACAGAATGAACATTTTGTTAGGTTTTCAGGGCTTGCTAGCATTGGTACAGTCAGCAAATAATGGAATTATCCAAAGCATCACTAATCTCTCACTCGTTAGACAGGAAAGCATTTTGAGAAATATTGGTTATTTTAAAATATCATTGTGTAGCTCTGGTATTTGTACTTATCTGTATATAATACAGTTAATAATCAAATCCATGGCTAGCAAAGAAGCAGTAGAGAAGTGAAAAAATGACCCAGTGAGAATACTGTATTTCTTGAAAAGCTTCCATAAAGAGGATCAGTTTCATGCATCTTAGAGGAGTGGAAAACATTTCGAGACAGTTTGTTAGAAAACAGGAATCCCACTGATATTTACCCTGATACAGAATTGCTGATTGAACATGGGCATGCACCAAACCAAACAGCTGAGCAGCTTTCTGTCGTGGTAGCTAGGCACTTTGTAGTATAAATAGGAGAGGCTTACTCTCAAATAGGGACCAGTTAAATCCAAAGTCATTCTATCAGAACCATGGATGATTCATGATGCAAGAAGTGAACTGTGTACAGAAATTTGCAACATTTTATGTGAATAACTATTCACAAAGCATAAACTGAACCTCTCCTGCCAGTGTGAAGTGTTTTTTTTTTGGGGGGGGGAGGGGTGTGGGAGATTGAAATCTTTGTATTTCTTTTACAACATTTTGAGCTAGTCAAAATCATGTCAGGGCACATTTTGCAAAAATAAAATATGTAAAGAAAAATGGAGCAAGTGGTCCTCTTCCCTCTTTGTCTGTTTTTAGGGACTCTAATTTTTCATGGGTCCAGTTCTGTTTCTTTCATAAGAAATGCCTGTCCAATGAGAAGTTTTACAACATATCCTGAAGTTTGCAGGGATTCTCCAATATTCTGTACAGAGGGTGTTTCAGGGAGAGGAAACCAAGTTCCCCATCAGAATAATATGTAAACTATCTTTGAACAGACATTTCATAACAGACGGATTTACTGATTCTCTTGAGGTATTAAAATCTCTAGTTTTAGAAATAATAGTCATTGCCAACTTGAAAATGTGTTTTGGGGGACAGGAGCAGATGGACCTTAACAGCTGGAGAGTAAGTGTTCTCCAGTGCAGGACCCAGCTGCAGTATCTGAAAAAGAATCCTATCCTATCCTATCCTATAGACAGTCTCAAGAACAGCTCTCTAGGGAACAATCTTGTGCAACTGAAATGGATATGCTCCCACACATTTAGTAGCACTCTAATGGAAAATGTATACTGTATCTTAAAATTGAAATTATTTCTCTACAAAACCTCTGGAAGACTATTGGTCTATGTTCTTCTGGGGGGAAAATGCTGTCCAAAGGTAGAATATACAAGCATACTCTTAATTATTATTTGTAGTCAGATAGGATTATTGTTTTCTGCATGCCACCTCAACATCAAAAACAAAACAAAAAAGTCCCCCCCCAAAACACAACTACTGCTTTGATCACCCTATTAAAAATAATTGTTCCCAAAACATTTGTTAGAATCTCATACTGGATGATCTTTATAGCTCTAATAGATGTTTCATTGCACTTTCAAATAAGTGGAAAGAGTGCCACTGTTACGAAATTCAAAATATAGAAGCAATCAGTGTGAAGATTTAGGTGCACAAAGACTACTCCTTTCAAAATAGCAACTAAGCCTTTTTAATCTTTAATGAGACTGTAATCTGAATTTAACTTTTTAAAATGAGGACCCAAACTTTCTGCAGCAATAGGTTCACTGAATCTATCTGTATTTGCTGGAAATCCTTGAGCTTGGTTGTAGTTAATACTTCAGTGAAGAGAGCATATAGTGAGCAAATGTATTTCCTTTTTTTTTCATTATTCTGAATAGAATGAGCTGTAGGTAAAATACTCTTATGATAAAGTGTAATGTCACATTTTAAAAGTAATGTATTATTGTACATGTTGGATGCTTTATCTTTTGTAAAGTGTTTCTGTCCACATCAACATGTCACTACTATTTTTCTTGGTATTTTTATGTGAGCATGTATGATTCCCCTTTGTGTTCCATAGTCTCCTGGTGCTGGATACTTCCTACAACAAAACCCGTGGTGTTCTTTGATTTTATTTTGGGGGCATAAATATTTAAGATTACAAATTTAGAAGATCCATCCTGATCACGGGTTTAATCTTTTTCTTTGTAATTTATCAGTCTTATTTTTTAAATTTGTTTAACCTTCAAAATGCATCTCTTTTCTTGGCCACATTACTTATAAATTCTTACCCATTCTTTGACACTGTGGAGTCTTCTTTTTTTTTTTACCTCTTTTTCTTTTCATAATGGAAAAATAATCACTGGCCCTCTCCTGCCTGCAAGCAAATGGAATGCAGACATCCTTTTTAAAGCGCAACAACTAGTTCCTTTGATGGCTGCTATCTATAGACTCTGGCTTGGAGGCATAACTTCTGTGTGCATACATTCTGCAGTGTTTTTTGATTTTCATGCCTGTGCCAGACAAGCAGCAACAGTAGCAATTTTTGTAGCTCAGCATCTTTTTTATTATTGTGTGCCCCTTCTTTTTGCAATATGAAAAGCCATATTCAGATTCAGGGTTTGCTGCTAACTGTATTTTAAGAGTAGTTGCTCACCCATCATCTGGGAAAGGCTTTACTTATTCTTTTCTAATTGAGGACTCATGCTAAGGGGGCTGTCACCTCCTAGTAACCAACAGTATTAGGCCAATCTTGATGGAGTTGCGTGGATTTCACCCTTCACTTATTTTTGGTTTTATTTCTCTGTGTGTACTCCCTGAGGCCTTCAATCTTGTCAGTTGCATGCATTGCACTTCCAGCATGACTGGAAGAGTAAGAAAGATATGGTCAGCTTTCTGCAAAACTGATAACTATGACATTCCTTGGACTGGCTTTTGGAAATGCTGTGGAGTAAGAAAACTGCCACCTTTCTTCTACATGCCTGAGATGGAGAATTTTATGTATGGTCATTTATATTTAAGGTAGTAGCATAATACTGTAACTAGTTTTTGAATGTACATATGGATTAGCTCTATACTATGTTAATTAAATGTCTTCTTGCAGTTAGGCTGGGACATGCATTTACAGTTAGGATTTTTATTTCTGCAACATCTGCATCCTAACACAATTACATTAGAACTGTTTAAAACACTAGCAGAACCAAATTAATTGTTTATTAAAAATATAAACCATAGTTGCCATGCCATTTTATATAATTGCAATTATAGTGAAATAAGAGCCACGTTGAGGAATAAAAGCAGAAATTAATGAAAACAACATGGATATTTAAATAAGATTGTCAATTACTTTAGCCATACCTGATAGAAACAATATAAAAATGTGGGATATGAGCAGACCATATGGACTAGTATAAACCCATTTCAGTCTATAATGTCAAATTATTTTTTCACTTAAAAATATATAAAATATTCTGTACACTGTTCTATTGATGGTGGTAAAAGCTTTTTGAAAACTACTTCACAAGACAACTGACATTTAAGAAGCAGATATCCTCAAATGGTTTTCATAGTCCAGGTACAAGTCCTTTGATTTCTCTAATATTTCATTTTTGACAAAATTATGTTGTGAATTCTCCTTTACCAAGTGCTATGTGTTATCTGGAAAATTTATAGAAATGTTTAAATTTACTTTATTTTTTAAGTAAAAAAATAACCCTCCAATTCCAGCCAAATGGATTTTAAACACAATGGTTCAAAAACACACATACAAAACCAACTTCCTGGCTGAGATGCTAAGCCAAGTTTTAGCCTAGAGCATAATTTTCATGGCTGAGTTATTGAAAACGATCATTCTTTGTAGTTCTTACTGTACTATTGGAATGTTTTGTTTACATTAAGCAAACTGTTTATATAAGTTAATATTCCTTATTGATAGAGAAATAAAGATGAACAGTATTTTGTGAAATTAATTATTGTAGGGAAAGCAATAATCATCTTATCCTTTTGAATGTGGACTTTTAAATCACACTCACACTTAAGATGTTGTTTTATTAGTACTTGTAATACATTACTTTTTTTCTGCCCTTGGTTTGGATTGGAAATGAAAGAACAGCTCTACCTGAAATAAAACAGCTTTCACTGAAATAAAATAATCTGAGTATGTATTACATTGCATGGAACAAAGGAGAGAACAAAAGTGATCAGAGTCATAAAGTTAATTAAATTCAAGTTTCATTTGTTTTAATGATACAGATACAGTAATTCCTTCTGCCCCTCTTCTGTTAGCTAATTATTACTAGAGTACCTACACATCTGTATTGGCAAAAATGAGCTGCGGATGTTGAGATCCACAGATATAAAGCAGATAGCTGCAAATTTGCAAGGTTCTAATAAAAAATTTGTATCCCCATATCTGCAAAAATGAGCTGCAGATATCTGCAACCACATCCCGTGGATATAAAGTGGATATTTGTGGATTTGCGGGACTCTATTATCACCATAAGCAGGAGATAAAGCTGAAATAAGAGTTTGTCGTCTTACTGAGATGATAGCAACTCTCTGCTTGACAATGTGAAATTATACATTTCTCAATCATAAGTTAATGTTGCAGCAGCCTGTGTGGCTGGCAGGTATCCTGTTTTCTGCCAGCATTGTTTAGTTGATAAAGAGCTACTTAAACACAGTGAACACTTGATATTTGGATTCAGTTATGTATGATTTTTGTTGTTGGAATTGTCTAAAAGTCAGCTTTAGATGAATGTTTGCTAGACCAGTGTACATTCCTTTCAGGGTTAGGTAAAAATAAATAATTAGATACCGTTACATTAATGTCAGTCCATAACACTTTTATAGCCATAAAAGCTTTTTACTTTCTCAGCTTGATCCAGTGCTCATCAGTGAATGGTTGGTGGAATCTGTTTGCTCTAGCAAGAGGGAAGCCTGGGGGATGTGAGTTAGAAAAAGGATGGGAACAACATAACAGAATAAAGCTGCAACCATCTACCCTAGTTCATATGAATGTTTTATACTGGATTACTCTGTGGATGTTAGTAATTTAAATGGGATATTATAATTACAGTAAAACTCCATTGGTCCGGCATCCAATGCTCCAGCACTCCTGATGGTCCGGCACCATCGGGAACCCAGAAGTGCTCGGGGCAGCCGGACAATTGGAGCTGCTCTGCGCCCGGCTTCCTCAATTCAGCCGCTGCTGAAACTGACCAGCAGCTGAATCGGAGACGCCGGGGGCAGAGCAGCTGGGGTGCTGCCGGGTTGGTCCCGCAGCGCCGAGGGGCGGCGCTACTGGACCAATCCGGCAGCACCCCAGCTGCTCTGCTGCAGGCGTCCCTGATTCAGCTGCTGCTGCTGAAATTGACCAGCAGCTGCTGAATCGGGGATGTCTGGGGCAGAGCCGGACTATCGGAAAGGGGGGCTATGAGGGGTCTGGGGTGGCAACCCCCCCACTGCACCCCACACCAGACCCCTGATAGCCTCCCCTTCTGATAGTTGGGCATATCTGATAATCCAGCACCCCCTAGGTCCTAAAGTTGCCGGATTATCGGAAGTTTACTGTATATTATATTCTACATGGTAGTCACTGCTATAAATTAGCCTCTAGTTTCTCCTTTTACATACATACCAAATTACTAAAAATGATATGGGACAGCATGTGACAATAGTTTTAAAAGTAGTGTGCAATTTTTGCTATACAAGTTAACAACAGTACTAACTCACAGAATTAATACAACTTCTAAGTAACCAGTTTATTTAAAATTCAAAAAATAGTTAGTTTGAAAATGTAAATTAATATTTTACAAGCATGGGAAATAATTGTTTGGGAGGAGAAATTAAAAATAATCTTTTATTATGTAGTTGAGCGGTGATTTTATAAAAATAGGTACTATATTGCGAACTGCGTTTTGAACTGAATTTATTAGCGATAAATAATCTTTTATTTCAGATCAAATTTGGTTTTTTTTCTTAAATTACATTTAAAAGTATTTCACTTTCAGTATACAGTAAAACTCCAATAGTCCGGCATTCAATTGTACGGTACTCCTGATAGTCTGGCATCAAAATGGCAAGAGCCTAGTAAGTGACCTTTGGCAAAAAATGAGTCACAAGGCAGCAGCGGTAGCAGCTGAATCGAGCGAAAAGGGTAAAAAAAGGGTTAAAAAAACTTAAACATTACAGTATACCGTATACAGTATGTACAATAAAAAGGGTTAAAACACTTTATATACAGTATATACTGTATACAGTGTGTATATATATAACCATCTTATAGTACCTCCTGATAGTCCGGCATATTTGATAATCTGGCACCACTTAGGTCCCAGAGGTTCCGGATTATTGGAAGTCCACTGTATCTGCTATAGAATTTCCATTTTGTGTCAACAGAATTCTGAAGAACTCCAGGATATCTGTAGTAAGTGCCATGCAAAAGAAAAATATGCCGTTATGATTGGTCAAGCTTGCTAGGTTTTCCAGTTGACCCAAGGGCATTTCTCTGTTTGTAACACAGTAACTTTTGATTAAACCAATTAAACAAGATTTTACATCCCTATTCAGAAGTCTATACTGAAAATGCGCCAAACTAGTACTGTATGGTCTTTTGAGACAATAAATGTGAACTGGATTTCCTAGGAAATCCTTAGAGAGAATTTAATGAAAATTCCCAACTTCTGTTATGCAAGAACCCATTCCTTTAAAGCTGTGCCCTGAGGATAGGGTAAGTGTCATGATTCTGGTTCTTGATGTGGGTTGGATGAACTTGTAAACATGGAGAAAAAATTGTTGTGCGTTTTGAAAGACTCAAGCATACCAGAGCCTGAAGTTAATGTTGGGGTGACCTCTGGTAAGCTTTGTAACATGTAGGTAGGTTCTTTTGCATGTGTTCTCTGTGATGCTTTTTCTTTAAGAATAAATATGGTTGTTTAGAAGGAGCTTTGTGGTAACTTGTAACTGCAAACAATCCACTGTGCATAGCCCGTTCAGAGAAAGCGAAGCAAAGATGCTGACCAGTTAGGCGGTCTGGTGCTGGGGGAATATTGTAGTGTAAAGCAGGGAGGTGTGTAGCTTTAAAAGCCTGGTCAGCAAGGAATGAGATGTGACCAATTAAATTGGATTGACAGCTTCCGTCAGTGGAGCAGCACAAAGTGTACTTTGCAGATTAAGTGCCTAATTCCTGTTGACTTTCTGGTTTAGAAGGTTGTGTTACAGAAACTGTTGCAGTGTTCAAGGGAGAAGGATCCCAATGCCATTTTCCTTTTAAGGGCTCCTCTAATGGTCCTGCATCAGCTTCCCCAGAGTGTCATCTCTGAGCACAGTGGAGCTGAAGTAGGATTTTCAAGGGGACTCTTTTTTTAAGCATTTATGCCCAAGCTAATATGTAGTCATTAAAACCAGTCTGCATGTGGATTTTTGAACATTTTGATGAGACATAAATGGTAGCCTCAGGGCAAAACTTCTAAAGGGACCCCCTGTTGAATGCACACAGAAAGCAAGGAGCATTCATAACACATATTCCCTGAAACGTATCAAGTATAGGGTTCAAACTCTCAGTGCACAGGAAAGGGGTCATGTTCTGCAGCCACAAATTGTCATCAGGAGCCACTCCCTAGTCCTCCCCCTTTTTGCTCACTGTGGATGTCACCAACAATCCTACCTCTCACTCAGCCCCATAACCTGGGGTCATCTGAGTCAGACCTCTCCAAATTCTCTTACCTAGGCTACATCTACGTTTTGAAGATTCTTTCTGCATAACATCACTGATATAACCTTTACTATCCTTCAACAAAGCTAAAACTCTCATCTAGTCTCCCATTATCTCATGCCCAGATTACTGCAGCTCTTGACAAATCTCGTCTTTCTCTGTTTATATCCCTTCAGAATGCTGCTGCTGCCAAGATCATTTTCCTAGCCCATTGGTTTGACCATGTCACCCCTCTCTTTGCGTGCCTCCACTGGCTCATCATGTGAATCATAAGCCACCTGTCTTCACTTTCAATGCCCTTCATGGTCTAGCTCTACCCTACCATATCTCATTCAGTGTCAAAGGGGCAACTTCCACCTCTAGTTGGCCCATGACCCCAGCATCCGTAGCCCACTTGTTACATTTTCAAATAAGCACTTTTGGGTTTCTTTCTATGCTCAGGTGCTAGTGTTCTGAGATTATTACCTATCATTCTGAGCAATATTCCCTTATACAATATCTCTTGTATTCCCTTATTGGTCTGTCTTTATCAAACTGTTGTCTTTTGTTTTATACTTAGATTATAAGCTTGTTGGGGCAGGAACTGTCTCCCTTCTACAGTGCCCAGCATAATGGGGTCCTAACCCATACTGCTGTGGTACAGTTAGTGGCAAAGATAGATGAAATAGGTAAAGGAACAACAATACGGTTCTTTCAACATTAAATTTGGTGTGCTGTATGGTAACTTCTTTTGGCTTACTTTTCAGGCACCTATTTTGTATCAGGATAGTGTTGATTCTTCTGTTTTCTGTATTTGCTTTTTGCAGCATCATTTATCTGGACTAGATAAATTCCTCCAAGGAGGAATCCTAAAGCAGATACTTTAAAATATTAGATTTATCTGAATTTCCCTAGTCCTCAGAAGTACCATATTCCTAGATCCTTGCAAATCCATGGATATCTACTTTATATCAGTGGGTATCTGTGGCTCATTTTTGCAGATATGTATACAAATTTTGTATATAGAATCCTACAAATTTGTGAATATCTGTTTTATAACCATGGGTATCCACATATGTGGATGCAAATATCCGTGGCTCCAATTCGCAGATACAGATGTGGATACAGATGTTGTATCTGCACAGATCTCTATTCCTTTCTTGGTTTTTATTTGTAGAAAGCAGTCAAGGGAGGTATTTGGTGCTACAGAGGATGGGGAATCTTTTGTCTAAGGATTAACTTGTTGGAAGCACAGCTAATACTAGGGATGAGGTCAGCGGAATATTTCCGAGCAAGCAGTAACAGAATAATGAAACAAGGGACTACAATATACCCAGTCCTAAACTAGTGAACATAATTTGTTACAGTAGGTATGACCTTTCCTTTATTTAACAGAAAATGTGCCTTTTTAAAGTGCTAAAATGCTGAATTGAAACTTAGTTTCTACATTTCTTTAGGATTTATAGTGGCATTCAGCACCTTTTTTACTATTAATTTTGTGTGGAACATACCATATAGCTGTCTTCTCTCCATCAAGAAATTCAAAGCTGCAGTTTTTCATAAACAAAATACTAAGTGTGTTTTTATAATTGAGACATTTCCTGCTAAGGTTATTGCTGTTTCTCTTTGAAAGTTGACTCTAGACCGCTGCATGCTAAAAGCTGGGGAAATGAGGGGGGGGGGAATCAACAAACAGTTATTTAGACTCACTGTGTGCCAAAATATGCATATTTTAAGATCATATCTTGTTTGGCAATACTTCTAACATCAGGGGCCTATCTATCTATCTATCTATCTATCTATCTATCTATCTATCTATCTATCTATCTATCTATCTATCTATCTATCTATCTATCTATCTATCTATCTATCTATCTATCTATCTATCTATTGTTAAAGTTATTGGATTACATAGGGAAAGACAAACATTTCTAACATGATTTTTGGCTAGCAGCTTTATGAAGTTTATAGATTTGCTATAATTTAGTGTAGATGCTTAGATATATTGTCTTATTTAAAACATTTTAATAGCCCAGTAATGACTAGTTGTTAACAGGTAGGCTGTAAAAATAAATCTGTACCTGGTGTATCATTAAGAGCACCCCAATGTCTGAAGGCAAGAGATTCCCTAGTATTAAAAATTATAAATAAGTGCTGGCAATATGTTCTTAAAATAGTTAGGGCTTAAGGCGGTGATTTTCAAACTATGGGTCGTGACCCAGTACTGGGACATGGAATGCCAGGCACTGGGTCTCATTGCTGCAGGGTGATCACTGGGGTGCTAAGGCAGGCTTCCTGCCCATCCTGGCATCGCAGACTGTGCTACACCCCAAAAATGGCCAGCAACAGGGAAGTGAGGGAAGAAGGCATAGGGCTCTGACGCTGCCCTAGCCTTAAGCACCAGCTCCACACTAGGGATGGGAAGGTCTAGTTGACTAGTCACTTCCCCCCACTTTGCTGCCTCTATTATATAGAGGCAGCAAGGGGGAGGAAGAAGTGGGGGTACTTAAAGCGGCAGCGCCACTTGAAATCTGGGGCCAGACCGCGGGCTGCACGTGGCATTTCAAAGTGGCAGCGCTGAGTGGAGCCTCGGGTCAGCTGAGGAGCCCCCAGCTAACCCGGGCTCTGTGCGGCACTGCTGCTTTGAAATGCTGCAGGGAGCCCAGGGTCTGGTTCCTTGCAGCGTTTCAAAGTGTCATTGCCACATGGAGCCTGGGGTTTGCGGGGGAGCCCCCCCCCCCACAATGACCCTGGGCTCCACCCTGCACTTTCACCTTTGAAGTGTAGCAACAGCCTTAGGACTGTTGCTACACTTCAAAGGCAGAGGCACCCTATGGACTAATCGAATAGTTGATGCAAAATGCATCAACTATTCGATTTAGTCAGTTACCCAATACTTAAGGAAGCCTGCCTTACCACCCTTGCTGAACCACTGACAGCGAGCCACTCAAGTTGCCTGCCACAGCCCTGACCTCCCCTCCAAGCTGGAGCCCCGTCTTCCAGCCCAAAGCTCTCATCCTCAGCCCCATCCCGGAGTTCACACTGTAGTCAAATTATGTTGGGTTATGGGCATCAACAATTTTCTTCAACTGGGTCATAAGAAAAAAAAGTTTGAAAACCACTGGCTTAAGGCATCCTGCCCTACACAAAGGAATGTGATTCTGCCAGCTTGAATATGCATCCCGTGTAAATTGAGCAAATGGAAACCATGCAAATTCATTTACATAAAACGTAACCAAACCCATCATACTAGTGAGCGAGCTAATCGCTTAGCTGTCCTAACAGGAGGAATATGCAGAAATTAGCATGGAGTCAGCTCTTTCATGGACACAGCAAACTGAGCCCCCAGGAGGACTTCCTGAGTTTGAAAACAAAGATAAAACTTTGAGGATATAAGCAGAGAGAAAGCAGTTTTGACAGAATTTGCCTGAAGAGACCAAAAAAGCAAGCACTTTGAACTCTATTGGAACCTGACTAAGAACTGGCCAGGTTCTGGGACTTCAAGGGGCTGCTGGTCTCACTTTGCAAGGAGTAAGCAATCTGGTGGAAGCTAGGGTGAGGCCATTGTGCCACAAGCAGGTTTTTGGTGTCAGGGATTTGAGCCAAAGCTTGCAAGCATAGAAGCATCCACGAAGGGTTACGGGGCAGTAATTGACACAGCCCCTTACTATTTTGGGTGAATTTGCAAAGTTATCGCAGGTAGATTTGTCCTAAAAGTATAATCTCTCCATTTCTCAGGCAGAAGTTTGTCATGTATGGGGATGGATGTGTCTTTACAACTTTTGTTTCTGCTTACAAAACTATAGCTATTAAGCCACCCAAAAGTTTGGAAAACTGTGAATTTGCTGTTGAACAGTGTTAATTCTCTCCTTCCCCCATCCCTATTGTTTATTGCCCTAATCTTACTTTTTAGGCCATAGAATCATAGAATAATAGGACTGGAAGGGACCTCAAGAGGTCATCGAGTCCAGCCCCCCGCCCTCAAGGCAGGACCAACCTCCGTCTACACCATCCCTGACAGATGTCTATCTAACCTGTTCTTAAATATCTCCAGAGAGGGAGATTCCACCACCTCCCTTGGCAATTTATTCCAATATTTGACCACCCTGACAGTTAGGAATTTTTTCCTAATGTCCAATCTAAATCTCCCCTGCTGCACTTTAAGCCCATTACTCCTTGTCCTGTCCTCAGAAACCAAGAGGAACAAATTTTCTCCTTCCTCCTTGTGACACCCTTTTAGATATTTGAAAACCGCTATCATGTCCCCCCTTAATCTTCTTTTTTCCAAACTAAACAAGCCCAGTTCATGAAGCCTGGCTTCATAGCAAAATGCAGGACAATGTAGCACTTTAAAGACTAACAAGATGGTTTATTAGATGATGAGCTTTCGTGGGCCAGACCCACTTCCTCAGATCAAATAGTGGAAGAAAATAGTCACAACCATATATACCAAAGGATACAATTTAAAAAAAATGAACACATATGAAAAGGACAAATCACATTTCAGAACAGGAGGGGGATGCAGGGGGGGGAAAGGAAGGAAGGTAAAGTGTCTGTGAATTGATATTAGAGGTGGGGAGAGTGGGATGTTTGTGAGCTAATGGTATTAGAGGTGATAATTGGGGAAGCTATCTTGGTAATGGGTAAGATAGTTTGAGTGTTTGTTCATTTCTTCTTGGAGAGTGTAGAATTTTAACATGAATGACAGTTCAGAGGATTCCCTTTCAAGTGCAGATGTAAAAGGTCTTTGTAGCAGAATGCAGGTGGCTAAGTCATTTAGAGAGTGTCCTTTCTGGTTAAAATGGCAAGAAACTGTTTTTTCTTTGTGATCTTGTCTGATATCTGTTTTGTGGGCATTAATCCTTTGGCGAAGTGTCTGAGATGTTTGTCGTTTGGCATGACTTGTTCTTCACAAACCCATGCTGGCTATTCCCTATCACTTTATTACCTTCCAAGTGTTTGCATATGATTTCCTTAATTTCCTGCTCCATTATCTTCCCTGGGACAGACGTTAAACTGACCCGTCTGTAGTTTCCTGGGTTGTTCTTATTCCCCTTTTTATAGATGGGCACAATATTTGCCCTTTTCCAGTCTTCTGGAATCTCCCCTGTCTGCCATGATTTTTCAAAGATCATAGCTAAAGGCTCAGATACCTCCTCTATCAGCTCCTTGAGTATCCTGGGATGCATTTCATCAGGACCTGGTGACTTGCTGACATCTAACTTTCCTAAGTGATTTTTAACTTGTTCTTTGTGTATCCTATCTTCTAAACTTACCCTCTCTCTGCTTGTATTCACTACGTTAGGCACACCTCCAGACTTCTCGGTGAAGACCGAAACAAAGAGGTCATTGAGCATCTCCGCCATTTCCAAGTTTCCTGTTACTGCTTCTCCCTCCTCACTAAGCAGTGGGCCTACCCTGTCCTTGGTCTTCCTCTTGCTTTTAATGTATTTATAAAAGGTCTTCTTGTTTCCCTTTATGCCTGTAACTAGTTTGATCTCATTTTGTGCCTTGGCCTTTCTAATCTTGCCCCTGCATTCCCGTGTTGCTTGCCTATATTCATCCTTTGTTGTTTGTCCTAGTTTCCATTTTTTATATGACTCCTTTTTTATTTTGAGATCATGCAAGATCTCTTTGTTAAGCCAAGCTGGTCTTTTGCCATATTTTCTATCTTTCCTACACAGTGGAATTGTTTGCTTTTGGGCCCTTAACAACGTCCCTTTGAAATACTTCCAACTCTCCTCAGTTGTTTTTCCCTTCAGTCTTGCTTCCCATGGGACTTTACCTACAAGTTCTCTGAGCTTATCAAAATCTGCCTTCCTGAAATCCATTACCTCAATTGTGCTGGTCTCCCTTCTACCTTCTACCTAGGCCATACATCTATACATCTGTGACTCTCAAATAGTTGAGTTAATAATTTACAGCAGATTGATGTATTCATATTATTTTAATCCCTCCCACCATCTGTCTTTCATCCAGGTGAAAAGATTGAGTCTGTTTATTTTTTTTCCACCTGTGAGTGCTTTTAGAACAATTAGATATTACCAGTCTGACAACATCCAAGGAAGCTGATCTCTTGAGCCATTTCAGAATGTACCTATTAACCCTGTAACTTCTTAAAGAAGCCTTTGTGTATAAGTCAACTGTGAAACATATTGTTGACAGACGAAGAAGAATGAATATGGATATATTCCCTGTGCCTCTGGTCAATGTCACTTTTCAGTCAATAGCACTACTGAGTTTTGTGATCTGGATTAATAGAATTTGGTGAAATTTTTGGACAAATTGTTTATTTGCTGAAAAGTTCAGTTTTGGCTGACCTAAAAGTAGTGAATTTGATTCACTTAGTTCCAGCTTGGAAAAGGCTTTTCAGGGAAAACATCAGAGAATTCTGTGTCCAACCTCTTTTCCCAATATTTAGCCAAGTGTTTTGAGCATGCGCATGTGAGTCCTGGGTTTGCATCCTCACTCTGGAGCAGGAAACTCTCTAGACTTTCCATTTTCCATATGAGCATCCTAAATACTAGGTCCGTGGTATCCCACCAGTTCTGAAGCAGTAGCTATAGCAAAATAGCCACATGTGTCTAGCATGTTGGACACCATGGTACTAGGCTATAGGTCATTCAGTCTCTCCTGTGCTGTTTCACTTGTATAAAAACAAATATTCAGCCACAGCTAACGAGAGTGAGAATGACTCCATAGCCTGGCGATAAGGCAATTATCTGGGTGGCAGGACAGATGTATTAAATCTTTCATCTGAATTAGGGAAGCAGGTTTTTCAAATCCATATCTATTTCCCAGGTGAATTAGGGTGGCAGGGGAGGGGAAAGAAATCTGAGTTCACGTTTCTTTTCCAGAGTAGCATTTCAAACTTGGGACTCCCACATTCCGGACAATTACCCTTATCACTGGGCTAAAGGTTATGGGAAGACAGGTTTTCACAAACTCTTTTCTGAATTTGGCGGCAAAATCCAGATATTTTAGGAATTGAACTGTGTGCGTGTTTTGGATAATCTGAAAAAAAAATCTATTTATGAAGCTCTAATTGTAGCTGTACTGGAGGCGAATTACAGAAGTCTTTCCTTTTATAAAGGAGACATTTACAGTTTGCCAAAACAAGTACTTGGTGTTGCTAGGTATCTTGCTAATCACAATTGGTGTCCAGTGCTACTACAATTACTTTCAGTGTGAGTAGGTTTAATTTTGCGAAGGGTTGAGGTGCTGTTGGGCTTCTATATGGCTGTTGCTGTTAGAAAAGGGCATCATGGATGATATTGTTTGTGAAGATGACAATTCCTAACATGAAGAAAAAGCTAGTGTATGTGTTTATTTGAAGGCAGTCTGAGTTGATAAAGTAATTTATAATCTGGAAAAGTCCTTAAGAAGATGACTTCATTGTTGGGATAGGATTTTAAGAAACTGTTTCTTCTTTCAGAATTAACCTGCATCTGATTGTATCTTTCTCCTGGCATAACTCGAGTTCTGGTGATAGCTAGTTCTGAAGGGCATGTGATGTGCTATGGTGGAATGCCATTATGTCTGTGGTCCTGGCTACTGAGTGAACATAGTATCTCACTACAGCTTCCACCTATTGGCTGTACAGTGGGGGGAAGCACTAGAATTTTACTGGGTCCATGAGCTCATGGTTGTCTATCAGATAGAGGCAGCAACGGAGTGGGGGGAAGGAGAACCTAGCCTAGCGCTGCACAGCTGATTCTAGGATCAGCTGTGTAGCATTGCCCCTTTGAAACGCCAAGGTGGCATTTCAAATGGGCAGTGCTGCACAGCTGAGCCAGGGGTCAGCTGTGCGGCTGCCCCTTTGAAACACTAAGACAGTGTTCAAAGGGGCAGCGCTCCACAGCTGATCCCCATCTTAGCTGTGTGTGGAGCCTGGCTCCGGGTTCTGGGGAACTGCCGTGTGGAACCCACGGTCATCTGGGGAGTCCTCAACTGATCCCAGGTTCCGCTGAGTTGTCACACGGAGCCTGGGATCAGCTGGGAAGTCCCCAGCTCCACATATTATTTCAAAGTCCCGCTGAGGATTCTTGTACATTTCAGTGCTAGCACCCCCGCATGCAGCCCGGAGTTCTCGGGACTTCCTGCTGGCCCCAGGCTGTATGAGGAGTTCCGCATTCCTCCTTTGAAATGTACAAGAGCTCCTGCTGGAAGTGCCTGTCGACTAGTCAAGTAGTTGATGGAAATTCCATCGACTACTCAACTAGTAAATTACTTGATATTTAGCATTCTTAGTGTGTTAGCCATTTCTTTTATTTGAGGGGTAAGACTGACCATAGAGAAATTGGAGATTATTGATTTTTATCCCTTAAGGAAGGGAATTCTACAATGTGGGCCAGCTGCCAGGAAAGTTCTCTCCAGACCTGCAATGGTCTGACTTAAGATAAAATTTTAAACAGATTTTGTCAAATCAGTGCAAAAAGTTGTGTGATCTCTCTTATTTTGGTATAAACCAGTTTATTTTGGTTTAGCTTAAGTCAACTGGTTTAAATAAGCAGAAATATGTCACACTTTGGTGAAATAAATGTCTAGATTGGGTTGCGCAATGGTTGAAAACATTTAAATTGGTCCAATTTCCAAGTACAGACAAGGCTTTACTTGTACTATGGATCAGTATGGAATCAAAACCCTGTCTTCCTGAGTTCATGGGCATATTTGTATGTGGTATACAGATACCATACAATGCACTTTAGAAATTCATAGACACATTTCAGAATACATCTCATTTGTATCTTGCTCTCCATTATGAGCTGTTGTATCTTCTATCTGCAGCATTTCTAAATGAACAGTGCATAGATATAAACAATAATTTAATCTTAAATTCAGCCCTAGGCTAAATATATTTAAAGAAGCTTATGTGTAATGGATCCATAAACAGATTTTGATGACTTAAAGTTTTTTTTAAATAATTTGCTATAGAAATGTAAGCTGCCCCTTTTCTCTTGCTAATTGTCATGGGAATACCAACGTTTGAAATGAGTCCTAGAATAAAACATTTTGAATAATTTAAATTGTATGACAACATAAATGTAGTATTGAAATGCAGTGTGAGCATAACCATGTTTTAGGTTATAATTAAAATACTACTTGTGGGGATTTTAAATATTAATGTGCTTTTGAAAATTGGCTAGCTAAATCCATTATATACTTTCTCTCAGGTGTTGCTGTGTCATTTGTTGGAAGCTAAAAATAACATTGAATTACAAAAAGGGAAGCTTTCTTTTGTTGAAAGGTACAGAATTTATCTGAGATTCTGTTATCTGAGAGAATGAGGTCAGGTCTACACTGTAAACTTACATTGGTATTGCGATGTCATTTTGGGGTGTGAAAAATCCATGACCTTAGGGATGCAATTACACCAACCTATCTATCCAGTGTAGATGGTACATAGCTGCCACCTCTCATGGAGCTGGATTTACTATGCCAATGGGAGAATACAAGTAAGATTTTTTTTTCTTTTATCAGATGACAATAGGTTTTGGTTTGTCAGTATTCTAAAGCTTGCCATAAACACACTTGCAAGCAGCTTACTAACAGATACATTTTGGTGTAATGGCTGTCATTTCATAGTTCTTAACTTGAATCTTTCCTCCTTTATTAAATGTTTCTTAGGTTACAAACGGGACTCCACCATCCCTGTCTACTCTGTGGCACCACTCTTTGCATTTTCTCTGTTAGGTCTCATAAGTTTTCCATCTTTAAGTAATATTTGAGAGAATAATTAGTCTTCGAGCAGTGTCCCGTGGGTGCTCCACTGTAGGTGTCGGACTTGTCCCAGCGCCGCAGATCGGAGATCTTTTTCAGCCGTAGTCCACCAGACCGCGCATGTGTGAAGCACGTCTCGTGCCTTTTCGCGGCGTTTGTGTGCGCGCAGTCTGGCTCCCACCAGTTCCTTCTGACCAAACTCGGCCACAGGCAGAGTGAACCCCCTTTCCTCAGATTCCTGTCGGGATTGAGAGAGAGAGAGAGAAGTTAGTTAGTTAGTTACCCATTTAGTCGTAGTCTTCTGTTCCTATGGTTACAGTTACAGTTATATAGTTGAAAAAATAAATAATTCCTTGTAAATAGTTAGCTTATTTAGTATAATCACCTCAGACGAAAAGGGAGGACCATGCCCGGATCACCCGGCTTTAAAAAGTGTGGCACATGCCAAGAAGCAGTGCCCGCGTCTGATGGACACTCTCTTTGTATAAGGTGCCTCAGAGAGGGGCACATTCTGCAAAAATGTCCCCATTGCTCCAAACTCACTGCGCGAGCCAGGAAGGACAGGGAGAGGTGTCTATAAATGCTCCTTTTTGATAGAATAGTGGTAGAAATGTAGCCGTGTTAGTCTGGTGCAGCTGAAACAAAAAACAGGACTGTGTAGCATTTTAAAGACTAACAAGATGGTTTAATAGGTGATGAGCTTTCATGGGCCAGACCCACTTCCTGAGATCAAATAGTGGAAGAAAATTGTCACAACCATGTATACCAAAGGATACAAATTAAAAAAATGAACACATATGAAAAGGACAGATCAAATTTCAGAACAGAAGAGGGATGAAGGGGGGGAAGTAAATGTCTGTGAGCTAATGATATTAGAGGTGATAATTGGGGAAGCTATCTTTGTAATGGGTAAGATAATTAGTGTCTTTTTTCAAATTAAAAGACTTCACTTCAAAGAGAATCCTCTGAACTGTCATTCATGCTTAAATTCGACACTTTACACTCAAATTTGAATAAAGATGCTAATTATCTTACCCATTACAAAGACAGCTTCCCCAATTAGTGGAGCCCTCGGAGCCCACATCTCTGCAGCCACCGTCTCCCAAGAAGACAAAGAAAAGATCTTCACCTTCTCAGTCTTTACCTCCAACACGAGTCAGCGTCGGAGACAAGCCAGGCACCTCAGGCATGTCCGCTTCACGCAGCCCTGATAAACTTAAACAGAGGCACAGTACATTGGCGCCGAATCTGTCGTTTTCTGGTTCCATGGCGCCCATGGCGCCGATTGCGCTATTGGTGCCACGTTCAGCACTGAGTGCTCCACTGGCACTGACACCATCTAAGGCACCGAGCCACTCGCTGATACCAATCGCCACTTCGGCACCGACTGCCGCCTCGGCATCAACCGCCATCTCGGCACCCGCGGCACTGCATACATACACAGCACCATCATACGAAGCACCGCAGGCCATGCCAACTGCGGGACCGACCACACACGACAGACGGCACCCTGTGCCCAGGGAAATCTTCACTCTGGCCTCATCCTCACCAGAACAATTCCCTGCTCACACCACCAGCTGCCAAAAGCACGGAAACTGCCAACTCCTTCCCCCACATGCGCTTCTCCTCAGAGCCGCCCTCACCTTCTCCGGCGCATTGAAGGCACTCATTGAGGCATTACACACAGCGAACTTATCGTTCCCCGCAAGTCTCACTTCACTACCACTACCAGTACTAATGCTCATCGGCTCCACTCATGCCAGGGGAAGATTGTGATCTCCCAGATCACCAACACTTTTCACCCACTCGGCATACCATGCAATGCACAAACGGGCATACTATACTAGGTCTCCACATAGGTCCCGTTACAACGATCGTTCACCAAGCTGCTATCATTATTACACTCGTCATTCCCACTCATCTTGCTGGGACACATTATCGCCTTCATCTCCTCACCGCTCACATTCCTCACCTGCTGAAGATCGTTTGTCTGCACTACCCTCAACAAGACTACCTGGTATTCCGCTTCCCGTAACCTCCACGTCACACACCCCGCATCACCAACAACCTCTTTCTAAACAGGGAGAATTACAAGGACAGTCACCCACTGACCAATCATCATCATCACCAGATGATGCAGTCTTTCAAGGTGACATTACCCCATTGGATGACCTTCGTCAGTTTCAAGAACTGTTTAAGAGGGTTGCAGACAAACAGTGTGTACAATAAAAACATCATCATTTGCTCAGGAACCTTCAACCATCACATCAAGCCAAAGTTGTACTACCGCTAGATGTTGCCAGCCTAGACATAGCGGATGATATATGGCAGGTGCCAGCATCGATTCCCACTATCAACAAAAAAGCAGACAAATATTTTGTTCCAGCGAAAGGCATGGAGTTCCTCTTCACCCATCCACAACCAAATTCACTGGTTGTGGATGCAGCTCAGGAGAGGGCAAAGGCTCCCCAACAAAAACCCAATGGTGCAGACGAGGACAGGAAACGTCTAGACCTGTTCAGCCGAAAGATGTATTCTTCGGTGATGCTGACCCCACGCATGACCTATTACGCAGCATTATTGGCCAACCATAACTTTGACAATTATGCAAAGTTGGTCTCACTCATGGAACACGTACCCAATATAAGCGCAACATTCTTAAGGCAGGGGTCCAAGAAGGCTACGCAGCCTCCAGAAGAGCTCTGCATATAGCCCTGGACACAGTGGATACTGCAGCATGCACCACAGTCACCTCGGTGGTTATGTGCAGAGCATCATGGCTGCAACAGGCAGCTGTCCCAAAAGACCTCGTGTCTAAAGTCAAAGATCTCTCATTTGACAGGCAGTCTCTTTTTTGAGAAAACAGACCAAGTCCTTCACTCAGGCAAGGACTCCAGAACCATACTTAGAATCCTGGGGATATACACACCACCTTACCGGCGTAAGAGGTACACACTGTACCAGAAGCAAAGACCGTTCTCCCACCAAATGACCTCATATAGACCGAATGACCAGCAACACAACAAACAGCATCAGCTGAGAAAATGACCCCCACCAAAAGCATCTGGCCAGCACAACACCAGACAACAGGTTTGACGCTTTGGTCGAGGGACTCAGAACCATACTGCTCAACAACCATACTCATGCCACAGACGCTTTATTCCACCATCATCTAAGGCCTTTTCAACAATGATGGGCCCATGTTACCACTGACAGGTGGGTCCTTCAAACCATCGAACAAGGTAACATCATCCCATTCACATCACTGCCTCCTCCCTCCCCTCCCACCTTGTCCCTCTTCAGGGACCCATGTCACGAACCTCTGCTAAAACAAGAAGTACTTCGTCTACTGACCATTGGAGCAATAGAGAAAGTTCCAGACGAGTTCAGGGGCAGGGTTTTTTTTCCCGATACTTCTTATCCGAGAAAGTTGGGAGGTTGGAGGCTGATTCTAGACCTCCAAGGCTTAAATCGATATCTTCGAAAGCAATGTTTCCGGATGGCTACCCTAGCTACGATCATCCCGGCACTACACAGTGGATATTAGTTCATATCCCTCGATTTGAAGGATGCGTATTTTCATGTGGCCATCCATCTGGCCCACAGAAGGTTCCTTCATTTCCAAATAAGTGCAGACCATTTCCAATACAAGGTCCTGCCCTTTGGTCTCTTGTTGGCTCTCAGGCTCTACTCCAAGACTCTGGCGGTATTTACAGCATACTTCCATCATCTGGGTAAATTCCCTTATCTGGACGACTGCCTAATCAGAGCACCTGCATCAATAGAAGCTCTTCATGCCACAAACAACGTAAGAGCAGTTTTCGAGGCGTTAGGCCTGATTCTCAATATTCCAAATTCAGCCATGATGCCCCACCAATCAATACAATTGATTGGTGCCCACCTCGACTTGACCAAAGCTCCAGCCTTTTTACAATGACCAGGTTTCAAACAATCCAAGACCTGATACAAATACTTTCTACCAGTCCCAAAACATCTATACTCCACTGTCTACAGCTCATGGGACATATGGCGTCCACGATGTATGTTGTGGAACACATGAGGTTACACTTCCGGTGCCTTTAACACTGGATAGCCACCGTATATACCCCAAATACCCATGCCATCTACAAGATGGTTACAATCCCTGTCTATGTCAAAAAATTGCTGACTTGATGAACTATCCCCGACAATCTAATGTTTGGCATACCCTTTCATCGTCCCCAGCCGACAATGCAGTTGACTACTGACACATCACTCCTCAGAAGGGGTGCCCACTTGAAACACAAACAGGCGCAGGGCCTATGGTCCCCCAGAGAATCATTGATGCACACCAATTTCCTGGAACTACGGGTGGTCTACAACGCCTGCCAACAATTCCTCCCCGTTATCCAGGGACAAGTCAAGAGTCCTCACCGACAATATGACCACCATATATTACATAAACTGACAGGGAAGAGCTCGGTCCCGGTCCCTTTGCGCCAAAGTGATACGTTTGTGGAACTGGTGCAATCACCACAAAATCTCCCTTCTCACAGAGTATCTCCTGGGATGGCAGAATTCCATAGCTGATGCACTAAGCAGATATTTTTCCATGAACCACAAGTGGGAGCTACATCCAGAAGTACTCTCCATCATATTCCATTGCTGGGGGGTTCCCATCAGTAGGGTCGCAGGGGTCTCCTTGGGAGTGAGGCTCATTGGCTGCCGGCCCGACCCCCAGGGACTATAGAATAGTTGACTAACCAATACAATTTCATGAGGTTACGTGACTATTCAATTAACCGATATTTAATATTCCTAGTTGTCACACCTTCACTCAGCTTTACTTCTTAGTATTAGGGACTAGATCCTATGGCCACTTTGGTAGAGCTGCCTGCTGTCATTTCAGTTCACTCTGAGCACCCACCTTTGAGTCATTAAATTGCTGCTTATGAGTCACCAAAGTGGAATATGAGTGGGCAGTCATTTGAAGGAAGAACAGTTACTTACTGTATGTCAACTGTGTTTTTAAAAGATGTTGTCCATATGCATTCTATGATCCTCCTTCAGTTCCCATAAGAAAAGTCCTAGCTATATAGATTCCATTTTGCCAAAGGAACCAGAGAGCAGTTGTCAGTCCAACTCTTTTATGCCTTTGGCTATTGAGGACCAGAGGCATGTAGGGCACAGATGTGATCCAAACAGACACTGCTAAGATTCTGATCTCATGCATCCAGGGCACACAGTGGAATATATGTGAATGATACAGCTCAAAAACCTTCAGTCACTGTAGGGTAACTTTATCTTTACTTTATGGGTTTCTGCGTGGAAATAGTGTCTCATTAATTATGAGGCCTTATACTAGGCTCAGATCTTTTAGTTCATTGACAAAAAGAATACAATGTAAAATTAATAAAAAAGAGAAATTATTCAAAATGTTATGGTGAAAGATTTTAGTAGCACTTTCCAAGTATCTTAAATAGAGATGATTAAGCCTATATTCTTACATGTGTAATTAAAAAAATGTTAAAAAAATGAAACAATATAGTTTTGTGATCAAGTATTTGTAATACTTGAAAAATGTGAATGTACAGTAATTAAGTTTTAGTAGTTTTGGAGAATATAAATGACAGGGGAGGGGGAGAAATCTTAAAATGCATGAGAGAACGTCTGTATGTCAGAATCGAAACTGTTCCTTTTAAGCATTGTGAAAGCCATCTTATTTTGACCAAAACCCTGCCTGGTAGTTGAATTGTGTGAGTTCAAGTGTAAATGTATCTTCTTTTTTAGGGTGATGGAAATGTCATGCTTGCTCTGAGAATAGAAAACTCACTCCTTGTACTATTGAAGTCATTAGGGCAGGAGAAGGCAATACCTTACTGCAAATTTAAGTCATTTTGCAAAGTTTATTTTTTGTTTTAGTGCAATGTCTAGACTCTAGAGGATCAGATAATTTCAATATGATACTGTTGGCTATGCGATATCTGTTAATTTGACGCAAATGAAGATTGTTGGGCTTTTTCTCTTACTCTCAGGCACTTTTCTAATTAATTTTGTATGACAAAAGGCATTTAAAGGATGCCTGCATGACCATATTTTATGCACGTATGAACAACTGAAAAGTATTGGATTTGATATAAGTGTTTAATGGTTACTTACAGTTTACTAAGATAAAGTAAAAATGTGGTTGTTTTCTCTGCCCTAGGAAAGTCTAATTTTTTTAAAAAAATGCTGAATCTACAAAAAATAATCTCTGAACTGAATTCAACATAAAGGTTAAAATTAGATTGAAAAATGTCACCCATCAGACTACGGAAACAGCAGAATGGAATGCTTAAGTATAGTTAAAAATAGGTTATCTTTAAAGCTCTTTATTTATGAAAATGGATGAGCTAGTGGCCTCATCCTGTTTCTTGAGCCTTTATTGCAGCTACTTAGCTGAGGTTATTATAAGAATGGACATATTTCTTCAAAATAAGAGAACATTTTCATAAAAATAATTTGTTCTTTGAGTGCTTGCATATACACTTACCTTGTAGTAGATATATGCTTCTTGTTTACTGGTGCTGGAGAGTGTTTTCTAGTGATAGCTGCTCCAGATGTTGTGGTTTGAAAACCAGTACAAAAAAGCTTGAGAGAAAACATCTCCATTACATCTGGATAAACACTGCCTTTAGACTGGTGAATCCCCTTGGTTGTCCACAAGATGTTCTTTGATTCCCTCCCAAACATCTTAGTCTGCACACAAAAGCTATCACCAGGACTATAGTCTTCAAGACTTAAGCATCAGAGCAGTTCTTTATGTGTTACTAAGGCTAGAAGTACTTATCAGGCTCTTTCAAGTCCAGAATGCAGCACTTCTTTACAGGTCATTCTGATTCCAGCTATATAATCTGCCCTTCACATGATTGCTCCTCAATATTGGCACATACAGTGAGATCCAACTGATTGACTCCAGTGCCCTGTTGGGGACCATTGAGACCTACTACCTCTTTGGTGACAGTAGAGCAGTCATCCTTGGTCACTGTAAAACAGCTGCCCATGTCTATACTGGCAACACCAGAGGGCTATGCTGTGGCCAAGGGACTCATTATACTCCTTAATGGCTCTGTTTGATGCCCTGGGGGGATGCCTTCGGCTTCCAAATCTACATCACTGATACCTCACGTGAGCAGATTGCCCGTGAGCAAGCTGTCCTTTGCCAGTACCAAGAGACACATGATGGTTAATACCAATCACCTTTTGGACTCTAAAGCTCAGGGTTTACCTATTCTGCTACAGAGTTTAAGCCTCTTGGAACTGCAGCAACAGTCTTGGGAGCTATCTCCTTTGCCTCTGATTCAAGTAACCTCCTAATCACCTAATAAGGTTTTGATACTGGATGCATCATCCCTAATACCAGATAACTTTAAGGTCCCAGGAGAATTGAAATTTTCTGGGCATTCAAATGAAGTTAGTAGAGGAGAATGCTCACAAACTGATTGACATTCTCCATCCCACGGTGGCAGGAAAGGTAACCCTGCTGATACATTAGGTGTTTATTCAGCTAGCCAAAATCCTGTGGAAACCCCCTTCCTACATTCCATTTCTGGTCAAACTAACACGGTGTAAATACCAAGTTCTGTCTTGGGGTTTGAACAGTTTTATTTGTATCCTGTACCTGACCGATTAGTAGTGTCCATGATGAATGAGAAGAGCTGGCAAGGTCAGACTATGGCAACTCCAGGAAAAAAAAGTTGCCAAAAAGTTTTGCCTTTTAGGTAGGAAAATTTATTCTTTGGCAAATTTACAGTTCTTCATTGCCAGTCACTGTGCATTGTTAATGCACAACCCCTCCAACTGGGCAGCAGTATTTCAGTTTGTGAGCAAGTTGTCACAGGGTCCCAGAGAACAATTTCAGTCACTTTTTCACTGGATCTGAGGAAGTGGGTCTGGCCCATGAAAGCTCATCACCTAATAAACCATCTTGTTAGTCTTTATAGTGCTACATAGTCCTGTTTTTTTTTTCCACTGATGGCTGTCTTGTGTCTCAATCAGCTTTTCAGACTTCTTTGGACTTGTCAGATTTTGCAACTAGGGCTATAGCCATGGTAATGGTGATGACTCTGTGGTGTTGCTTCTGTAAAAGTTCAATAAACAGAAGACCATCGGTACTGTTATTCCCACCACTGTGTCCCTTGATCATGCAGCAAGAGCTGGAGGTCACATCAGTACCGGGAAACCCCTCTCTTCAGCACTGATGCCACTCCTACACTTTAGGGACCAAGCAGGCTTGCCACACCCTCTCGTTCAGCCCCATCTTTTTCTAATGAGGACGAGGACAATGAAGAAATGTCCTTCTCTTCACGACCCTCTTCACCCAAACCATCCTCACAACTTCAGCAATAGCAAACCCAAGGGCAGATGCTGCAGCCCTTTCCAGTATTGACAAAGTCTGACAAAGCCCAGGAGGACATAGAAGACTAGAGGAGACCCAAGAGGAGGACACTTCTCCCAACTCACCTGTCTTTGTCCTCTCCTGACAAGTCAATCATGCCCTCACTGCCAACATCCAGGGATGACTTCAAGTCCTTCCAGGACTTATTTAAAAGGGTTGTGGATTCACTGGGTATCTCCCTAGTAGAAGTTCCTGAAGTCCAGCATAAACTCACAAATATCCTTCTCACCTCTGCCTAATCCAAGATCTATAAACGAGGCCATCTTGGACCTAGGTTGGATCATTTGGCAGCCTCCAGCTTCCATATCTCTATCATCCAAAAGGACAGATAAAAAATATTATGTACCAGCCAAAGGGGCCGAGTTCCTATTTACTCACCCATTCTCTAACCTCCTCGTGGTCGAAGTGGTGTACACCAGTGGTGAACAGACTCCACTTTGTCACTGCCCTATGACAAGGTTTGGAAGAGGCTGGATATATTGAGATGCAAGGCCTACTCATCCTCGTCCATAGGATGTGGGATTTGCTAATTATTTGGCCCTCCTATCAAGATACATTACAACCTTTTCGACAGAAAACCTTTATTGAACACAACCCGGAGGAGCACAAGGCCCCTTTCAAATCTAATCTCGAAGAGGAATCGCTCGTAGCCAAGAGGGCGTTGCAAGCTTCCTTAGATTCAGCTGACACAGCACAAGCCAGGCTTCCACTAAAATGCTTCCAATCGCTAGCTCTGTTAGTGCAAATCATTATAAAGAAACCTATAGTGTTGGCCAGGCAATGGCTACAGCTGCTTGGCCACATGTTGCCTACAACCTATGTGGTGCCATTTTCCCAGTTGTATATGTGTTGCCTTCAAGCATGGCTGAGCACTTGTTTTCGGCCACAGAGGCACCATCTGCACAAGATCTTCAGCCCTCCAAAAAGGGTAAAAAGACTTCCTAAACTGGTGGTTGCAGCCCCACAACCTTTGCATGGCAGTGTCATTCCAATGGACTCCTCCATACATCACATTAACCACAGACATGTCTCTAGAAGGATGGGGGCCACATCTGGAGGACCCCAATATTCAGAGAAGGTGGTCTCCACCAGAGTCAGTGCTCTACATCAACATTCGGGAACTTTGAGCAGTCAGACGAGCATGCAAATATTTCCTCTCTGATTTGCAACGAATCAGTAAGAATCCTTATGGACAACATGGCTTACATGTTTTATATAAACTGGTAAGGA
Source organism: Pelodiscus sinensis (assembly GCF_049634645.1). NCBI lineage: Eukaryota > Metazoa > Chordata > Testudines > Trionychidae > Pelodiscus > Pelodiscus sinensis. Next base: position 93,168,761 of record NC_134713.1, on the reverse strand, counting down.
GGACCCAGGTATTATGATCTTGAGGTCATGGCTATGTGACACTTGTGCATCGAATATCATGTGACCACTTTGGCAGTTTATCGCTGAGGAAAGCAAAATGTGACTGCAGACGACTTGAGCAGAAACTTTCTTCAGAAATACAAGTGGGAAATCCACCCACAGGTCTTACACACCATATTCCAGAAGTGGGGCTTTCCAGAAATAGACTTGTTTGCTATGTCTCACAATGCAAAATGCCCGAATTACTGTTCCAGGGCCAGAATGGGCAAGAACTCCCTAGGCTACAATTTGTTATTCAACTGGGTGGGCAAACTAACATTTTTCCCCCCTGCCTCTACTCAGTAAAGTCATCCAGAAAATCTTTAGGACAGGACCCAAGTGAAATTAGTGATACCGGCATGGACCAGACAAACCTGGTTCCCTTACCTGTCACAGGTGGCTGTGGCTCCTCTGTTTTGTCTTCCACAAGTCCCAAATCTCTGATCACAGGATAAGAGTCAAATCCTGCACCCAGATGTCCAGAAGTTACATACATCTCAAGACCTGGCTTCTTCAAGGTTAATCGCATCCAACTCTGCCTACTCAGAAGAGGCCTGACAGTTAATCATGAATAGCTGTAAACAGAGTACCAGAAAAACCTGCACTCAAAAGTGGCAACATTTCATTCAATGGGCCCCTTACAACTCACTGTCACCACACTCAGCACCTATGCCCGAGTTTGCTTTCCTCGTGGAGGTTGCTGCACTTATACCAACCCTCCTTTTACAGTAAGGACAAAGTGGTGTTCAGACCTCACCCAAAACTCCTCCCCAAAGTGGCTTCTTAATCCCACATTAGCAAGCCAATATACTTAACTGTCTTCTGTCAGAAGCCTTCTCCAGATGCCAATTCCACTCATCTTCAGTCTTTAGACATCTGTCCTGTGATTGCCTTTTACCTAGAAAGAACCAAGCAATTTAGATGTTCTCCTAGACTGTTTCTATCCATAGCAGATCGTTCCAAACGTCAAGCTATTTCCAACCAACAATTTTCTAAATGGATAGTCAGTTGCATTAAGTTGTGTTACTCCATCAACAAAGTACCAATCCCAGATCAAATATGAGCTCACTCCACCAAAGCAGTAGCTACCTCTTACAGCTTTCCTGCAGAATGTCCCTATCACTTACATTGGTAGGGCTGCAAAATGGGCTTCAGTACATACCTTCACAAAACATTACATTGTACATTGGTGTGCTTCTCAACACACTACAGTGGAGCACCCAAAGGGACAACTCCCTAAAGAAAAAAGAGGTTACTCACCTTGTACAGTAATTGGTGTTTTTCGAGATGGGTGTACCTGTGCGCACGGCTGGCCCAAGCCATTAGTGTGCCCTGGGCCCCCGGGAGTGTGGCGCATGCGCGGCCTTGCTCCTGGGCGCCCGGCGCATGCACGGCTCCCACCTACTCCAGCAGCCCCATTTGGCACCCCTTACAATGGGGTGCCACGGGCGGTAGCCCGGTCAGCCCATAGCTTGGGCTGGCTCTGCCTGTGCATGCTCCACAAGTCTCCCTCCTCCCCTCTGCTTTGGAGTACAGGCAGACCCCGGGTTACGTACAAGATAGGGACTGTAGGTTTGTTCTTAAGTTGAATTTGTATGTAAGTCGGAACTGGCATCCAGATTCAGCCGCTGCTGAAACTGACCAGCGGCTAACTACAGGAAGCCCGAGGCAGAGTTGCTCTGCCCCGGGCTTCCTGGAATCAGCCGCTGATCAGTTTCAACAGCGGCTGAATTTGGACGCCTGGGACAGAGCAGCTGGGGCACTGCCGGGTAGGTCCCCACAGCACCGCACCTCAGCACTGCGGGGACCAACCTAGCAGCACCCCAGCTGCTCTACTCCAGGTGTCCCCAAGTCAGCTGCTGCTGAAACTGATCAGCAGCTTATTCCAGGAAGCTGGGGGCAGAGCAACTCTGCCTCGGGCTTCCTGTAGTCAGCCGCTGGTCAGTTTCAGCAGCGGCTGACTTGGGGACGTTTGTGGCAGAGCAGCTGGGGTGCTGTCGGGTTGGTCCAGTAGTGCCGAGGAGCGGCGCTGCGGCAGAGCAGCTGGGGTGCTGTCGGGTTGGTCCAGTAGTGCCGAGGAGCGGCGCTGCGGGACCAACCCGGCAGCACCCCAGCTGCTCTACCCCAGGGTCGGCGGCGGAAAAGCCTGGTCTGCTGGGGGGGAGGCGCACTAGCTGCGCCTCCCCCCCAGCAGACCAGGGAGACGCGGGTGGCGGGACCGCCGAGACGCGCCGCAGTCCGCCCGCATCCTCCATGGCTTTGCTCCGCCACTCCCTGATCTGCTGGGGGGGCTCCCCCCAGCAGACCAGGGAGACGGGGAGCAAAGCCTTGGAGGATGCTGGCAGCGGGACAGCCGCGGCACGTCTGGGCTGTCCCACTGCCCGCGTGCTCTCCGGAGCAGCTTTTCTCGCCCTGGAGGATGCGGGCTGCGGGACCGCGGTGCATCTGGGCCTCCCGCCGCTCGCGTCCTCCGGGGCAAGAAAAGCCCCGTTCGTAACTGCGGATCCGACATAAGTCAGATCCGCGTAACTCGGGGACTGCCTGTATTGACATCATTCCACAGTAGAGGGGGAACTGGGGATGGTTCCTGGGGACGGTGATGATACGTGCGCCCCAGCATGCTCATTACACAGTGCATGCACGTTGGCACTCAGGGTGCTGCTGCTAAAAAGTTCCAATTATAAGTCTAGGGGGTACTGAGACACTTACAGTGGAGCACCCACAGGAACATCCATCTCAAAGAACACCAGTTACTGCACAAGGGGAGTAACTTCTTTCTATTGCTTCTGGAAAGCATAGAATTCATGTTGGTCTTGACTTCAACCTTTGCCCGTCTATCTTTACCTTTTTGTAGGTTTCAGATTATACAGGACTTCCGGGTCCCTCAGCCAATGTTCTCTCTAATCTTTTCTACCCATGTGCAGATTTTTTCCATCCAAGAGCAGAATAAAGTTACAATAACAGATTCTCCAAAGGCAATTTTTAACATATTACTAACAAATTAATTCAAATCCCATTCATAAAAATTGGGCTACAATTCATGAGGTTACATATGGCATAAATAGTAGATACACATTTATTAAAAGGGTAATTTCATTCTTCAACCCTACATGGTTAGGGTTTTGCCTCCCACCCCTCCCCCCCCATCCAGGACTACCCTAGCCCCAAGCCTCCCATCTCCTAGGTGCCCTGTAGAGAGGGTGAGGAAGGCTGTAGCTTCCCTCCACCCCGCCCCAATTTGTACAGGACCTGTGCTGGCTGTTCCCCTTCATCAGGGAGTGTGTGGAAAGTGCAGTTTGCTTCATTTCTCATTCTGGGGAGCACAGGGGGCAGATGAACCTGGACCTGCCCCAACTTGGGGCTATACACATCTCCCCCAGCTGTGCCTGCTGGAGCTGCAGAGGCCGTGGAAAGGTGCTTCTCACCTGTTTACAGGCTGCTGAGATAAGAGAGGTCTGGGATAATCCTCTCTCCCCAGGGCAGCCTGCATATTGAACGCTTCATCCCTAGCCCAAACCCAGCGCAATGATTTAAATGAAGAAAAACAAACATTAATTGAGTTAAGGACCTGAGCAATGCCAAATTAATCTTATAGTTTTCTATATATAAACTTTTTGACTCTGGTGTGAAAATAGGGTTGCCAGGTGTCCGGTATTCACCCGGACAGTCCGGTATTTTTGGCTCCTGTCTGGTAAAAAAATTCAGAGAATACCGGACTCCTAAAATGTCCGGTATTTTTTGAATTTTTCTCCGGCCAGGATGCGAAAATGCCAGGTACCTGGTAACCCTACAAACACTCAGCACCCGGCATCCCTACCCCCCCACTTCCCTGGCTCCCAACACTCCCCATCCCCCACCCCCATGCTTACCTGGTTCCCCAAGGCTGCCGGCACAAAATGGCTGCTGGCCAAAAGACCTAGAGGAAAGCAATGCTTTCCCCCTGGGTCTTAGTGCTCAACTTCTCCCCTGTTCCTATCCCTGCACTAACTCTTAAAGGGGACATGCTGTTTTATTTTAATTTCTATTTTTTGGCTTACTTGGAGTCCTTTTTTTTGCTCAACAGCTTTGGTCTCTTCCCCCTCCCCCCCTTTTTTCCCCTTCAATGGAATTTTTTCCCTTTTTGGGGGGGGGGCGGGTTGTTCAGTATTTTTGTTTCAACAATCCGGCAACCCTATGTGAAAAGTTGCACTGCTAAAGTGATGCCCATGATTTAATTATCCAGGGTGTGTACTGTTTCTGAAATAATCCAGAAGGGTGCTTTTCAATTAACTTCCATGTACATTTTTGTCAATTAGGCACAGAGATGATCATTGTTTTCTATGTTTTTTATAAAACGGGATACAATCCTTCTTAAATGTCTTCTTCATTATGAAAAGTTGACAGATTTTGTAAAAGAAACTCTTTTCTCATTTCCTTAAATACGCTTGTCAGAATCAATTGTATATGCTGGAAGGAATGCAATTTAGACTGAAGTATACTTGATTTTTTTTCCTAAGTAAATTTGAGGATCAACTAGGAAAGTAAGTTGTTGCTCCAGATTGGTGAGGAAATAGTTCTTTCAGTCTTTAAAGATCTATAGTAAAAATTTCAGCAGCATCTCTAAGCCTCCTTTGATATAATTAAAACTAAGTCATATTTGAAAATGGATCTTAACCTCATAAAGTTCTTTTGAAAGTTTTTACTGTAGCCAAGTTTGTCCCTGGTGTCAATTGAGGCCTGCAGTTCTGAATTAGCATGCTTTGATATCTTTGGGCGGATTAAAAACAATGTCTTCACTATTTTTGTTTGTCCTCTGCATACCTTCCTTTCATTGGCATTTGTATTTGTACAGTGTAATTGTACAATAACTATAGTGAAATACATAACTCAAGGAGAGTTGTATACTGTGAGCTCTCTGTCACTGTCTGCTGGGCACAATAACTTCAGTGTCACAAGAGCCTACACATACACAGTTGATGGCGTTTCTGTGGAACCACGGCAGTGTATGGTGTCTACTAAAATCTGCAGCATAAGCAAATGCAGAAATTCTTTTAAATTGCCAGGCCTCCAAAAATGCCATGTTTTTGGCCCCATTGATAAATGCCACAAATAGCAGGACAGGCATGTAGGACTCATTTCAAAATGTAAGGCTATATGCTTTTCATGTATAATTGTTCCAGCAACAGATTGTATTTAGCTTTTGAAAGAGAGTTTCCAAAAGCTGAATCTCCCCACCCTGATTATATATTGTAAGCAAACTAGTCTGAACCTCTTTGTTTTGTCTTGTGTCTGCTGCTGTCTCCAGTGCAACAAATCTTGTGCCAAAAATCTGCTACCCAGCAAATAGAGCATAGGTCTGCTTTTAATTATCAACTATAAAAGCATATGGAAGTGTCTTGTTTGTACTGCCAGTCACTGGTGTAGGGAAAAACTGATAAAACTGTAGTCATTGCACAGATTGTAGTATTTCGATTCTGTGAAAAGAAACTATTTTAGGAGTTCCTATCTGTTCAGCTGAGACACTTTCTCAGATTACTACATACACAGTATCTGACAAAAATCTTGAAATGGAATTAGATTATCTAAATTCTTATGTTCAGTTAGCTGCTGAAGAAATTATTTGTGTACAAACGAGTCAGAGATTTGTCTTGTCATTTGGGAAGGAAAACCACTTTAAGGACACTGGACAAAGGACATCTATTTTCATGGACTTCTAAATAGCATTGACACTGTTAACCGTTAGGGTATGTCTACACTAGCCCCCTAGTTCAAACTAGGGAAGCTAATGTAGGCATTTGAAGTTGCAAATCAAGCCCGGGATTTAACTATCCCGCGCTTGATTTGCATCTTCCTGGCTGGTCGCCATTTTTGAAATTTACACGTCCGGACTAACTGCCCGCGTCTACACGCGACGGGGACCCGGTATTTCAAGTCCCTTTTTTGTCTGGCAAGTAGGGTTTTCCCTAATTTGTCGACCCCTGGAGATGCTTAAAGACTTCTTTGTTTCAGTCTTCACCGAAAAGTCTGAGGAAGGAATGCCTAACGTAGTGAATGCTAGTGGGAAGAGGGTAGGTTTAGAAGATTAAAAAAAAAAAAGTTAAGAATCACTTCAAAAAGTTAGATGTCTGCAAGTCACCAGGACCTGATCAAATGCATCCTAGAATACTTAGGCAGCTGATAGAGGAGGTATCTGAGCCTTTAGCTATCATCTTTGGAAAATCATGTAAGACAGGAGAGATTCTAGAAGATTGGAAAAGGAGAAATATAGTGCCCATCTATAAAAATGGAAATAAAAACAACCCAGGAAACTATAGACCAGTCAGTTTAACTTCTGTGCCAGGAAGGATAATGGAGGAAGTAATTAAGGAAATCATCTGCAAACACTTAACATAAGAACGGACGTATTGGGTCAGACCAAAGGTCCATCTAGCCTAGTAGCCTGTCTGCCGACAGTGGCCAGCACCAGGTGCCCCAGAGAGGGTGGACTGAAGACAATGATCAAGCGATTTGTCTCCTGCCATCCTTCTCCGGCCTCTGACAAACAGAGGCCAGACACACCATTTCTATCCCCTGGCTAATACCCTTTATGGACCTAACCTCCATGAAATTATCTAGCTTCTCTTTAAACTCTGTTATAGTCCTAGCCTTCACAGCCTCCTCTGGCAAGGAGTTCCATGGGTTGACTACATGCTGTGTGAAGAAGAACTTTCTTTTACTAGTTTTAAACCTGCTACCCATTAACTTCATTTGGTGTCCTCTAGTTCTTCTATTATGGAAACTAATAAATAACTCTTCTTTATCAGCCCTCTCCACACCACTCATGATTTTATATACCTCTATCATATCCCCCCTCAGTCTCCTCTTTTCTAAACTGAAAAGTCCCAGTCGTTTTAACCTCTCTTCATATGGGACCCGTTCCAAACCCCTAATCATTTTAGTTGCCCTTTTCTGAACTCTTTCCAAGGCCAAAATATCTTTTTTGAGGTGACGAGACCACATCTGTACACCGTATTCAAGATGTGGGCATACCATAGTTTTATACAGGGACAGTAAGATGTTCTGTCTTCTTTTCTATCTCTTTCTTAATAATTCCTAGCATCCTATTTGCCTTTTTGACCGCCGCTGCACACTGTGTGTAAGTTTTCAGGGAACTATCCACGATAACTCCCAAGATATCTTTCCTAATTTGTCATAGCCAATTTTGCCCCCATTATGCTGTACGTATAGTTGAGGTTATTTTTCCCGATGTGGATTACTTTACACTTATCCACATTAAATTTCATTTGCCATTTTGTTGCCCAATCACTCAGTTTGGTGAGATCTTTTTGAAGTCCCTCACAGTCTTCTTCTGTCTTGACTATCCTAACCAGTTTGGTATCATCCGCAAACTTCACCACCTCACTGCTTACCCCTTTCTCCAGATCATTTATGAATAAGTTGAACAGGATTGGTCCCAGGACTGACCCTTGGGGGACACCATTAGTTACCCCTCTCCATTCTGAAAATTTACTATTTATTCATACCCTTTTTTTCCTGGCTTTTAACCAGTTCTCAATCCTTGGACGATAATAAGGTGATAGGGAACAGCCAGCATGGATTTGTAAAGAACAAATCATGTCAAACCAATTTGATAGCTTTCCTTGATAGGATACCGAGTCTTGTAGATAAGGGAGAAGCGGTGGACGTGGTATACCTAGAGTTTAGTAAGGCATTTGATATGGTTTTGTATTATATTTTTATCAATAAACTAGGCAAATACAACTTAGATGGGACTACTATAAGGTGGGTGCATAACTGGCTAGATAACAGTTCCCAGAGTGTAGTTATTAACGGTTCACAATCCTGCTGGAAAGGAGTAACAAGTGGGGTTCTGCAGGGGTCTGTTTCGGGACCGATTCTGTTCAATATCTTCATCAACTATTTAAATATCGGCATACAGAGTACGCTTATTAAGTTTGCAGATGATACCAAGCTGGGAGGGGTTGCAACTGCTTTGGAGGATAGAGTCATAATTCAAAATGATCTGGACAAATTGGAGAAATGGTCTTAGGTTAAACAAAATTGAAGTTTAATAAGGACAAATGGGAAGTGTTCCACTTAGGAAGGAACAATGAGTTTCACACGTACAGAATGGGAAGCGGTTGTCTAGGAAGAAGTACGTCAGAAAGGGATCTAGGGGTTATAGTGGACCACAAGCTAAATATGGGTCAACAGTGTGACGCTGTTGCAAAAAAAGCCAACATGATTTTAGAATGCATTAAAAGACACGAGAAGTCATTCATCCGCTCTACTCTGCACTGATTAGGCCTCAGTTGGAGTACTGTGTCTAGTTCTGGGCACCACGTTTCAAGAAAGATGTGGAGAAATTGAAGAAGATCCAGAGAAGAGCAACAAGAATGCTTCAAGGTCTAGAGAACATGACCTATGAAGGAAGGCTGAAAAATTGGGCTTGTTTAGTTTGGAAAAGAGAAGATTGAGAGGGGACATGATAGCGATTTTCAGGTATCTAAAATGGTGTCACAAGCAGGAGGGAGAAAACTTGTTCTTCCTGGCCTCTGAGGCTAGAACAAGAAGCAATGGGCTTAAACTGCAGCAAGGGAGGTTTAGGTTGGACATTAGGAAAAAGTTCCCTACTGTCAGGGTGGTTAAACACTGGAATAAATTGCCTAGGGTGATTGTGGAATCTCCATCTCTGGAGATATTTAAGAGTAGGTTTGATAAATGTCTATTGGGGATGTTTTAGACAGTACTGGGTCCTGCCATGAGGGTAGGGGACAGGACTTGATGATCCCTCGCGGTCCCTTCCAGTCCTTGTATTCTGTGATTCTATGATTTTGTGATATTATGCAACAAGATTTTATGCATAGCCAGAAAGTTATAACTTTATTAATAAACTTATTTACAACACAATAAGTTGTTTGCACAATTTATAAACCCGAACTCATTCTCTGTCCAAAAGAGCTTACAATCATATATTAGAAGAGGCAAATACACATCTTATGTTTTCCCTGGAATGATGCAACAGTAGTACCACAAGATTTAAAAACAGCTAAGATTGTGGCAGTCATTTTGCCTATTCAGGATCACTTTGAATAGTACCTTTGAATGTAAGAAAACAACCTATTCTCCATTTTTGAATGTTTACATATGAACAGATTGAAACTCGCTTTCTAGTGAAAGAATAAGAGCACTGTCCTTTGTACTCTTTACTATGACACTCTATAAAGTGGCCTTGAAATCTACCATTATTTCTGAACACACATCTTTGAGGAATTGATTGTCAAATATGTTAAATGAAAACAAGTTCAGTTTTATTACTATGTATAGTGTCCTTTTTACATGACTGTTTTGTTAATCTTGTCTGTGAAGCTTTCATTGTAAAACATTTAGGAGAAGTGAAAACTATTTGCAGGGTTTTAATCAATGCATTTGAAATATTTACTTGCAGTCTGCGATTTATGAATAAGAGGAATACACTGTTAGGAAAAAGTGTTTTTCAATATTCAGTTTAAACAAATACAGCATATTTGTAAAATTTCCATCTAGAATTGGGTGAATATAATTTGTAATGAATGACTGACCCAGAATTCTAATAATTAAATATTTTAATTAACCTAACCAATTATTATTATTATTTTTTTTTTAATTTTTCAGAAAAGAGCTAAGGGCCAGGTGCTTTTTGACAAGGTGTGTGAACAGCTCAATTTACTGGAAAAGGACTACTTTGGCTTGTTGTTTCAAGATAACTCAGATCAGAAGGTGAGCACTAAGATTTGTTTCATGTAACTAGAATGTTAAGTTCTTTTTTATTGTAACTTCACTAACAGATTTTGAGAGCTTGGCTTCTTTATCCTGTCCAAAAGAGTGAGAGATCTGATTGCTCTCTCTAAATATATCGAAGGAAAAATATCAGGGAGGGAGAGGAGTTATTTAAGTTTAGCACCAGTGCGGACTCAAGAATAAATGGATGTAAACTGACAAGCAACAAGTTTAGGCTTGACATTAGATAAAGGTTTGTAACCATCTGTAATATATCAGGCTGGTCTGGTCACTGCTGAGAGGGTCAGATCAGTGCGAATTGCTCAAAAACAGGGCTAGCCCAAGACTGGAGTCCTTCCCTCTAAGGCACCAAACCACTCACACAAAGCACCTCAGCTGCCACTCTGGTCAGCAAGAAGCCTCGCAAGCAAAACCCATTAGACACTTCAGCTTTACTTGTGCCACAATCAGACTCACACCTTAACGCAGGTGAGAGGTTATAAAACTAATCTCATCAAGTCCAAACAGGTTCTCCCAGTCCCATAGGACCAGCCACAGTCCCAGGTAAATTTTATACCTTGGATCTTTCCCAAAAGCACACACTGTGCCAGTCCTTTAGAATCTAAAGGAATGAAAAGGAAAGAAAAGGCTGAGAGTGAGATTGTTGAAGAGAATACATTACATACATCAATCACCAAATTCTTGATGCAGGCTCTTAGCAAAGATGTTACAAACTGCCAGCTTAAAAGTCTCTGCTGTACATCCTATGTCAGGATGGGTCAACAAATTCTTCCAGGCCCTCTGTTCATAACATGGGTGCTTCTGGAATCAGGAGCAGGATTGAAGACAAAATGGAGGCACCCTCCTGGTATTATAATCTTCTTTTCCTGGATGCTGGTGCCTCTCTAAATGGGCTGGTCACATGACCCACAAACCAGTTTCTGTCCTTTTTAGGCAAGGAACCGGAGTCCTCAGGAGTGTCCTTCTCAGGAAAGGGGCCATTGTGTGCTCCTCAGGTGTCAATTGGCAACACTCAAGAGTCACTGTTCATGCAGTATCGTGCAACCACCCCTCCCAGCAGAAAACATTTAAAATATAAATACAAAGCCCATATTAATAACTTTGCACATGCGGATTGTACATCTACATAAGTATCCTAGACAGAGTCAGCACAACATAAGTTTTCGTTTGACACTTCAGTTGGGCTACTTTGCACTGAATTTGGGGCAAATGCGCCACTGAATGCAACGGTGATCTTCCTGCTCATATTAAAATCCAATAACATGTCACCATCAGAGGAGTGAAGTTTTGGAACAGCCTTCCAAGGGGTCTAGAGAGAGCTAAAAACCTAACTGGTTTCTTGATTTGAGCTTGATAAGTTTATGTTACAATAAGGTTGCCTATACTGACATGTTGCTGATCTGGGGCTACTAGTAGCAAATATCCGTAGTGATTGGACACAAGATGGGAATGGTTCTGATCTATTTACAGAGAATTCTTTCGTAGGTGTCTGACTGGTTGGGTCTTGCTGTAATGCTCAGGGTTCAACTAATAGCCATATTTGATGTCAGGAAGGTATTCATCCCCCAGGTCAGATTGTCAGAGATCTTTTGGGCGGGAGTAGCTTGCCTTCCTCTGCACCATGGGGCAAAAGTCACTTCCGGGTTTCAATTAGTGTAAATATGGATTCTCTGTAACTTGAATTTTTAAATAAATGATTTGAGGACTTCAGTAACTCAGTCATAGGTTGTAGGACTTTTACAGGATGAGTGGGTAAGCATCTGTATCCTTTGATGTGCAGGAGGCCAGATTAGATGATCATGACAGCCCATTTTGGTCTTAAAGCTGGAGTCTAAACTGGTAGACATAAATCATGCTGGAAATATTTTATGAAGCCATAAAATAAGGATTTATTTTAATCTGCTGGAAATTGTCTAAAGGTTCTATTGAGACAATTGGCTTATAGGTTGAAAAGTCTAATGGTATGTTCTGTAACTTTTGGATTTTGAGAGGTTTTTATCTTTATGTGTATTCAAATTGGTATGCGGGGGTGATTATTTTTATAAATAAGCTTGTAATTTCTTTCTGTGAAGAGATAAGTTTTGATAAGCAAACCTTAGCAAACTTTTGGATGGGCTGCCAAAGCTAGGAAGTTTAGTCAATCTTTAAGTCACTCTTTTTTTCCCCTTTTGTTCGTTGTTCTTTCATCTCCCAACCAAGTCAGAGATTTATCCTTATTTTCAAATTACTACTTTTTTTGGGGCAGATCCCAAGCCTAGCACTTCAACTATTAAGTTTTATTTTTAAGTTTAATGTATTCTAACACTTCCCAAAATACATTTCTTCAGTCCCAAATGTCACGCTTGTGGGATGCCTCAGCATGTATAAAGATGAGACTGAAGCTAGTTCCACAGTGGCGGAGTTCAGGTCTCTGGTGAGAGGTTTTTTTTAATGATTTCATTTAAAATCAAAAATTGTTTTTTTCTAAAACATGGTAATCCCCCTCTCCCCAAGCCTACATTAGCATTGCCTTCATTTGCTTATATGCAGATGGGGTAGATGCATATTTAGACTGTAGAATGTATACAAATCTTTGTCAATTGAAAGTTTTTATCCATCTCTTAATTGTCAGTTGCTGACTTCATATTCAACCACTACTAGAAAGATATGGGCATCAGTGTGGAGGTGATGTGCAACACGGAGATGATGTGTTGCATATCTCCTCCATTTTGGGGCATACAACAAAAGTCATGTGTGGCTGGATGGGGCCAATGGTTCTGAGTTGTGGGAGGGAGCTCAGGGCTGGGGGGGAGAGGGTTGGTGAAAAGGAGTGTGAGGGCTCTGGCTGGGGATGCAGGCTCTAGGGTGGGGGTGTGGATAAGAAGCTTGGGTGAAGGAAGGAGGTCAGGCTCTGGACTGGGGCTTGGGATGCAGAATGGAGTACAGGCTCTGGGCTGGGTGTTTTGGCTTTGGGGTGTAGGAAGATGCTTAGGGCTGTGGGGCACGAGTTTGGAGCTCGGGCTTGCCTGGGCAACTCTCTGCTGTAGATGGCAAGGGAGGGCCCCCTTTTCCCACGCTGTAGCAGCTCTGTGCTGGGCTGGGTGGGGAAGAGGCACCCCCCATTGGTCCTGGCAGCTTCAGGTCTTGGGGGACATATCTCCTGAGCTCGTGCACGGGGATTAATGGAAAGCTGCACAGCTGTACAACTTAGGGGGAAACTTAGCAAATAGCTTTACAAGAGAGTATTACAGCTAGCTTGTATCACTTCTCTTCTGTCTCCCTGCTCCTCTGTCTGTTTCAGGTAGGAGAGAATTATCAGACTTGTTTTAAGTACTAATACAGAAACCTCTGCAGTTCCATTAAAATAAGGTTGCAAGTCTCCTGGTACTAGATGAGATTTTGGTTGCAACAAAATGCCCCCAAAAGTGAATAAGGATGGTCTGTCTTATTATCAGTGTTATTGAAACTACAAAGATACGGTTTTCATTCTTTGCTCTGCAAGAGACTTCCTGTGCAAGATTGGACAAATCAGTTTAAACCTCTGATTTAAAGCTTCCCATCTATAAAATGAGGATTATATTCCCTTGTTTGTACCATTCATCTGTTTTGTCTACTTGAATTGTAAGTGCTTTGGTGAAGAGACTGTCTTTACATAGGTTGTATGTACACCTTTCTGCTAGTTCACTTGATATTGAATTCATTTGTTCTAGGCTGTAAATATTTGTTTATGATGAATCAATTAATTTAAGGTACAGAAATTTAAGGAAGACAAACATTCACATAAGAGATGGGGCTGTGGTTGTACAGTGTCTGAGGGGGACTACCTGCTGCTTGTAATGGTCCTGGTCTCTGTGGAGACTGCTTTAGGCTGTTTGCTCCTCAGGGATGCCTTTATGTGTCTGTATTCTTTGTTGAGAACCACACAAACTCTGTGCTAAGATTAAAACAAATTATACTCACAAATGACCACAGGAGGCAGCAAGCACCCCAGTCCCAGGGAGCAGCCACCAGTCAGCCAGCACAGCTCCCTATCCCCCCACAACTTCTGCATTCCCTCTCTCTGCCCTGAGGCCCTTCTCATGCCCCACACCTGACTCCTGTACTCCCCCACTCCAAGCCCTTCTATGACTTTTGCACCCCCTCCCCTGAAGGACCTGAGTGACACCAGGTAAGTCTTCTAGTTTATAAATACTGTGTAAATAGTTGGTTTGAGAGATTGATCCATACTGATTGACAGGCAGAAATGTGACCACTTTTAAGCACATTTAGCATTCTAACTCATTTGTGACATGAATGATTAATAAACTCTTTTAGGGTACGTCTACACACAAGGCTAAATTTGAATTAAGCTGTGCAACTTCAGCTACGTCAATTGCATAGCTCAAATCGAAATACAGGCAGTCCCTGGGTTACATACAAGATAGGGATTGTAGGTTTGTTCTTAAGTTGAATTTGTATGCAGGTCGGAACTGGCGTCCAGATTCAGCCGCTGTTGAAACTGACCAGCAGCGGCTGAATTGAACACGCCTGGGGCAGAGCAGCTGGAGTGCTACTGGGTTGGTCTGGTAGCGCCGACCCTTGGCGCGGCGGGACCAACATGGCAGCACCCCAGCTGCTCTTGGGGACGCCTGGGGCAGAGCAGCTGGGGTGCTGCTAGGTTGGTCCCGCAGCGCCGCTCCTCAGCGCTACTGGACCAGCCCAGCAGCACCCCAGCTGCTCTGCCCCAGGTGTTCCCAAGTCAGCCGCTGCTGAAACTGATCAGCGGCTGATTCCAGGAAACCCGGGGCAGAGCAGCTCTGCCTCAGGCTTCCTGTAGTCAGCCGCTGGTCAGTTTCAGCAGCGGCTGACTTGTGGACACCTGGGGCAGAGCAGCTGGGGTGCTGCCGGGTGGGTTGGTCCAGTAGCGCCACATGCGCTGTGGGACCAACCCGGCAGCCCCCCAGCTGCTCTACCCCAGGCGTCCTGATTCAGCCGCTACTGAAACTGACCAGCGGCGAGAAAAGCCTGGTCTGCTGGCGGGGGGCGGGGGGGGCGCACTAGCTGCGCCCCCCCCCCCCCCCCAGCAGACCAGGGAGACGCAGAGCGGCTTTTCTCGCCGCGGAGGATGTGGGCGGCGGGACCGCCAAGACGCGCCGCGGTCCCGCCACCCGCGTCCTCCGCGTCGAGAAAAACCGCTCCGCGTCTCTCTGGTCTGCTGGGGTGGGGCGCTAGCTCCGTGTCTCCCTGGTCTTCTGGGGGGAAGCGCCCCCCGTGCCGCCAGAGGCGGCAACAGTGTGGGAGGCGCCCCGCACTAGCTGCGTCCCCCCCCCCCCCCCCCCCCGTTCGTAGCTAGGGGTCCGACTTAAATCGGATTGACCTAACCCGGGGACTGCCTGTAGCTTAATTCGTCTTTTGGCACTGTCTACACAGCAGGAAGTCAAAGGAAGAACACTCTTCCTTCAACTTCCCTTACTCCTTATGAATTGAGGGTAACAGGAATCATAGTAAAAAGTTATCTGCCTTGCCATTATTTTGAAATAAAGCCTTGTAGTATAGGCTCACTTTTTGTTATTTCGAACTAATGTCAGTTACTCCGAAATAACTCTGCTGTGTGGATTTACCTTAGAGTACAACAGCAGCTTCTAGATGAAACTTGACAAAGTCAAGAGTCCATTATTTCACTGAAACCCTTTTGTAATCAAAGACACAAAAAGACTCAGCAGGGTTAGACCCAGGTTTCGTGTACATTACAAACCAATTCCTAAGTACTAGCACTTCACATTGTAATACCTACAAGGAGACACTTACTTATAACTATTAAGAGCACACAGCTGCTATTTGGCATAGTTCAATAGGGTACCAGCTTGATTTCCCTTTATCCTTCTTGGCAAGCATTCTAAAACTTCTTGCTAATGTTTTCCTATACACTTGAGTTAAGGCATCAACCTATTGTCTACAAGAGAATATGTTGATTTTTTTTTAAATGCAAGCATAATTTTTCTATGATTGCCTATGCCATGTGACCCGTTAACTAAACATTCATTTTGTTCAGAATTACTGTAAATACAAAAACCTGCATTAAAACAATGCAGTGATAACTTAATTCTCTATGCCTTAGTATTTTCTGTTTTAATAGCGTTACCTTACTCACCTATTTATACTTGCCATTTACAAGATTTCTGAGATGTAAATCTTTTTATACAGTCATATTCTTACAATTAGGCTGAACAGGATGAGTGAAGAAATGAGTTTTTTTTCCACTGTTAGCAAAATCTAATGTTTTCATTAAGCATCTTGGATCCTCAGATATTCTTGGCAAGATCACATATAAGAACCATTTCAATACAACCAGTATTGTGTATAAAAAGAAAAACAAACCGTAATAACATAAGATTATTCTGAAGAATGAATGTCAACACACAAACTATTTTCTGAAACTATATAATTAAAAATTGATTCAAAATGAATGGATTTTGAACTGTTCCATAGTCTGCATATAATTTAAAGCATTTGCTGCATTGTGGTGTCTTCTGCTATGGAGGAAACCACAGTTACTGCAGTTTCTAGTGGTAGAGATGTAGCCGTGTTAGTCTGGGGTAGCTGAAGCAAAATGCAGGACAATGTAGCACTTTAAAGACTAACAAGATGGTTTATTAGATGATGAGCTTTTGTGGGCCAGACCCACGTCCTCAGATCAAATAATGGAAGAAAACAGTCACAACCATATATACCAAAGGATACAATTTAAAAAAAATGAACACACATGAAAAGGACAAATCACATTACAGAACAGAAGGGGGATGGGGGGGGGGGGGGGAAGAAGGAAGGTGAATGCCAGTGAGTTAATGATATTAGAGGTGGGGAAGGAGAAATGTCTGTGAGTTAATAGTATTAGAGGTGATAATTGGGGAAGCTATCTTTGTAATGTGTAAGATAGTTGGGGTCTTTAGAGGTCTCTTACACCACTTTAGAGGTCTGAATGTTTGTATATTACTTCACCTTTCTGCTGTCTTTTTCTTCTCATTATCATTCCATCTTCTCTGGAGTTTTACAGGGTTGTCCTTGAGTAGTTTTTTCTAGTGTTCTGTCAACATCTGACTTAGTTGTTGGTCCTCTTCTCTGGAATCGTCTGGGGATTCCAGTTGGCTCTGTCTTTGATCCGCTGTACACCTAGGGAATTAAAAAAATGTACTAGATCTGATTTTAAAAAATGCTTTCAAATCTTAAAATGTTTTGCTTGTCATAAGTTAGAAAGTCTGCTGGAAGTCGTTGTAAACATTCATCCCACCTCTTAACCCTCTGACTTTCCCACATTTGCTACTGCCAGTCTCTTACTTTCCTAAGACTCCTGCATATTATTGGCTTCCTGCCGCACAGAGAAAAGTGTTAAAATACTTAATACTAAATAAAACTGTTAGGAAAGAAAAACCATATGACCTAACTTGGAACTAAGAAAGATCCTCAGGTCAGTTTTGAGATGCTCCAACTCAACGTGTGTGAGAGCTTGATTTTTATTTTTGTTTTGTTTTGTTTTAGCTAGCTCTTACTAATATTTTAAATGTTACTTTTATTAATTACTTAGCTGGACTCTGCTGGATTTTCTTTCAACTGTTCTTTTACAATAAAATCTGAAGCAACACATAATTGATATCTTCAACCATCTTATATGTGAGTTCTCATGGTGCCCTGACAGTTTGATATTAATTGTTCAATATGACTGGAGCAAGAGTATTTAGCATCCATTCATGCAGAAGCAGAAACTACTTTGAGCCACTGATTTTCCAGCAGCAGTAATCGCTGGAAACATGTATACACTACATGAAAGATAGACACTGCTGCAGTTGATCATCCCAGGTTCAATTTAGTGGGTCTAGTGAAGATCCTCTCATTTGAACTGAGAGGGCGCCCCCGTCGGCACCAGTACTCCTGTTCCTCACAGTGAGTAAGGGAAGCCTATGGGAGCATTTGCTCCCATCAACCTCCTGCTGAGTGAACAGTGATTTAAGATACTTCAGTTCCTGCTATGTAATTAACATAGTTGGATTTGCTATCTTAAATTATCCTTCTCCTTGAGTGTAGATGTGCCCTGGTTGTTTGAAATGTTCTAGAATGAATACCTAACTTCCCAGTATTTACCTTCAAAGACCAGTATGTTTGAGAGACTTGGATCTTTTTACACTTGTTGGCCCCTGAGTGCTAAATAAATGAGTCTATAACAGAGGGACAATAAAGTCAGCTGTAATTAAACTCCTCTAAACAACACTCCCTACTTCCCCAAAATGAGTGTACTTTTAAAGATTAACGGTATCGAGAACTTCAGAAACTCCATTCCCTTGTAGCAAAGAATGCCATGAATTCATGCCACAAAGCATGAGTGGAAAGGTTTTTATTTAATGTATTTTCTGATCTCCTCAGTGATAATGACAGGCCCTCCTGAATCCAATGTATCTAGTGAAATAAATTTAAATGGTGACTGAATAATTATGTCCCTTTTAGAGGAGGATGAATGGATGGCCAGGCATGTGCTGTGATGCTTGTACACATTTTCTTTCTTTGTCTGAGACAGGTGCATTTATTCCGTTTTTTTATCAGATCCACACTGCCAGTTCCATGTAGTGTGTGTGGGTTTTTTTTCAGACTTGCATCCGTGGTATATGTTCACAAAATACTGGGACTTTGTAGCTGTACGGAATGGGACTACATACAATAGGCATGCTCAGATTTTTACTATTTTAAAAGTTCTCTGTTCTAGTCATATATCATTACATCTATATTGAAATCTTTTATATTTGAACTATTCTTTACAGTAGCAAAAACTGTATGTTCCTCTTTACTGTGTACAGTTTTAGTTCTTTTGCACAATTCTGCATTTTAAGGAAAGACCATATGTTTGAAATTCTCCATCTCCTCTCATATTCCTTCCTCTTCCTCCTCCTTGCCACAAATCCTTTCCTTTGCATTTCAAAATGGTCACCTCATTTCTTCAGTTAATTGATCTAGCAAAAATAAAACAAAACTCTGTTAGTAGTTGATTTGAGCCACAGATTTAAAATAAACACAGAGCGTTGGAGGCTCCACAATTTTTATGGACTGGTCTTTTTCTATTCCCCCTTTCTATACTAAAATTCTGAAGATTGGATTGTTTCCTCATCTTGGCGCCAGCTCTTTCTGATCCATTTTTTCCTGCTGTGCCTGTTGCCTGCTTAGATTAAAATGCCACAAATCTCTGACCTCCAGCCCAGTCAGTGCTAAATGCTGAATGATGTGTTTTTCTCATTCTTGTGCACTCATCACAGCCGCTCATTTATGAGCCAGCTGTTGTGCTAGACTGCAGCTGTGGGGTGTGGAAACTGAATGCCAGGCACTTTTCTGAGTGGAGAATTAGAGCTGTTCCCTAATGCAACATCAGGAGTACGAATAGAGGAGATCCTATTGATTTTCCATGTCCGTGTTCCACGCAGCTGGGAGAGATGTACTGTAATTTAAAACTAGATTGGATTAGCATTTATTAATTTAAAAAAACCCAGCTGTTCTAAAATAAAATTACCACTTTTCTATGAAATTTTACAGCGCATAGAAACACTAAGTTAGCTAAAAGTTTAGATAGCATGGAGTATAATAAAATCAATGGGAAATTCATGAATGCTCCATTAATACTCTGTTTTGTGCTCTTATAATGATCTGTATCACAGCTGGAAATGCTGCTTTTCTAGATTTGTACAAAAACACTTTTTGTATTTCACAATAGTGGAGAATATTTTGACATTGTCTGACAATTCATTAATCTGTCTACTTCACTTACAAATCTAAAGGAATTATCCTATTTTGCCTATTGCATCAAAGCTAATGGGCATGCATTTTAATCTCCTGTGCCAAAACACTGTTCTTTCCTTTTCACGATAAGCCAAATCAAAAGGGTCCATATCAGCAGAACTCTGCAAATCTGATAAATATTATGTATAAATGGTACTTATATGAAATTGTGTTTTGCATAATTTTGACTAAGTTCTAAACCATTATCACTGTATACATCAGGGATCAGCAACCTTTCAGAGGTGGAGTGCCGAGAATTGACATATTCACCTCTATGTACGGCTCCGAGTGCTGGTGATACTTTTTAAAATCAATGATAGTCCTTCTTACAGCAGTTTCATTAATAAAGAAAGATGCAGATTTTACCTTTCAGTGGAGGGGCTGGTAACCTTTCAGAATAAGTACTAAGATTTAATTTATTCATGGGTCTGTGCGCTGGGTGGAGAGCAGAAAGAGGGGAGTCATGGGCAGGCTGGATATGATGACCATATTTTCTGAACCAGTTGCAGTTAGGGAGAATAGTTTAATTTAAATTATGAAACAGATTAAGTGTTTTAACTTTCTCATGTTAGTTTATCAAACTTAATTTTAAATAAAGTAAAATATTAAGCCAACACAAAAGGCTTCCATGTTTTCTTTCTTTATGGCAGGAGTGGGGAACCTTTTTTGGGTTGGGGGTTACTGACCCACAGAAAGATCAGTTGGGGATCATACAAGTGAGAAGCAAAAAAACTCCAAAAAACCCCAGCCGTCATTGATGTGGCCCCCAACTGAGAGACCTCACTCTTTTGGTACCCCAGCCTCACTGGGTTAGGAGGGGGGAACTGAGGTTCAGGGCTTCCCATAGACCAGATTTACTTTTCTGGGGTTCTGGAGCCCTTAGACTCTGGGGTAGGGACAAAAATGAGGGGTACAGTGTGTGAGAGAGGACTGCCAACAAGTAAGATAGGGATGTGGGTGCAGGATCTAAGTGGGAGGTGGGGTGCAGAAAGGGGAGAGGTTGCAAGGTTTGGGTGGGAGGTAGGATGCAGAAGCAGGCTGGGTAGTAGGTTCTCTGGCCAGGTAGAGATAGCAAGAGCAAGTGAGGGTGCAGTGTTTGGCCAGGAAAGAGGGTGCAGTAACAATGGTGGATGCAGAATCAAGATGGGGATGTCTGGGCAGGCCAGAAGGGAGGGTGCAGGAACAAGGGAGGGTGTTGGAGCAAGCTGGGCAGATGGGCTCTTGAGAGGAGTGTGGGGATTGGAATTTGGGGGGTTCTGGGAATGAGGGGGGACCTTACCTGGCTTTGCCCTCCCTTACAGCAGTGGCTGCGGCCTTGCTGCCAGAGATGCCCCAAAGGGAGGTCTTGCTGCCAGTTCTTACGTGGTCCAGGGCTAGCCCTGGAGACCCTGCTACCATGGCCACATGGTCGGGGGCCAGCCCTGGAGGCACTGCAGCCAGTCGGTCCGGGATTGGTCCCAGAGGCCGGAAGTGCTGCTGCTACATGGTGCGGGGCCAACCCCAGAGGCCCTGCTGCCACGGCCAGGCCATCCAGGGCTGGCCCTAGAGGCCAGAGGCTTCACTGCCATGTGATTCTGGGCTGTTCTTGAACCATGTGGTCGTGGCAGAAGTGCCTCCAGTCCCAGCCAAGGTGCTGCTGAGTTGCCTCAGCCCCAGCGCTGCCTCCTCCCACCACAGCCTAACCTGCTGCAGGGTGGAGGGAGCGTGCTCTCCAGTGGCTTCATGGGGGAAGAGGAGCAGGGCTGAGCTCCCTCCTGTTTGTCGCTGAAAATCGGCTCGAGTGCCATAAGTGGCATGCATGCTGTAGGTTGCCAACCCCTGCTCTATACATCATGACAAATATGAGCTTGTTTATTTGCAAGCATAATCTGGGAAACTTTTAGAGAGAAAACGACTGATTTATTGTTTAAATCATTGTTGATGTAAAATAGCATAACATTCTTCCTTACTCATTTGAAGAATTGTATTAATGCTACAACTGAATATCTTGCTAGAGACAGGGAAGCCAAAATCCTGGTCTCATTTTGAAACCAATGACAAAACTTCGATTAACTTCAATAGGGCCAGGATTTTTTCACCTGGAAAGTCTTTTCCACTAAATGGCGTATGGGTGGCTCTTGAAGGAGAGATGTTCAGGTTTGGTGGTTTTATTTTTTTTTTTTGTAACAACAAAACCAAGCAGATCTTAAAACCAGCAACTATACAGACTACAATAGCTTTGAACAAATTTGTAATAGCCAGTGCAGAAGCAGTCTGATTTAGTCCTCTTATAAGAAATCCTGAATGATTTTCATAATTTTAAGAAATTGTAAGGAGAAAAAAATGATTATAAATTTCTATATAAAACATTCAAAATATAGTAGCTTATGTTATACAATGCTGTTAAATCTTCCGTGCTTACTCTGAAATTCTGAGTGATCTTATTGAGAGGAAATTTCTTGGTGCTCTGACATTGTTTTGTTTTTCTTAGGAGAAGTGAAACACTGTTAATTAAAAATCCCAAATCAGTGGCTATATGTGTACAAATAAGTTAAGGCACAGAACAAGAGTGGAAAAGCTCTTTCATCTTATGATTACATTTTCCCTGCAAGTGATATCGTTAGTTTTTAAAGCAGTCTAAGGGTTTTTCAGGACAAGGATAATTTACATGAGTGTAACCAAATGAATATTGTGCATACAGTGCATCCTACATTGTAAATATAATGAACTGGTGCAAAAAATAGCTTGAACTAGTTAGTGTACTTCGCTCCAGGAAGTTCAGGGGGTAAGTCACACTTGTGCAAGGCATATCTGTTAAGGATTTCCAGTAGAGTTAAAATATCAATGTGATTACGTAGGTGCAGGTTTTCCTTAAGGAATTGCAGCTTAGTGTATTTAGTGTTACTGAGTTAAATTTACCTAGGGCAAGAAAAGACTCTGATACAGATCTTGGGAGGCTGCGACAGTGGAGAAAAGCTGTCAGAACCTACAGGCAGCCGGCACATCCCCAAAAGTGCCTTGCATTGGAAGGGAGAGACTATAGTTAGGTCAAGCAATAAATGCACCGCTACAGACATTTCCTCAACAGCCTTGGTGCTATGCCACCTCTGGAATCCCTGGGAGATTGTAAAGCAGACACTTTCATGATGGGTGGTAAAGGAAGAATGGCCTGCCTTGGTCTTAAAAGGTTAAGGCTCTGTTTCCTCATGCCATCTCTCAAAGTGCATTGCACCTGATTTACAGAGTATGTTTATAGAATTTAGAAATGAAAGTTTTTATCCAAAGTTCATTACCATGATATTTGAACATATATGCTTCAAACAAACTCTACTTGATTTGTGACAGTAACAAAAGGCTCTATGGGTATGTCTACACTACCCCGCTAGTTCGAACTAGCGGGGTAATGTAGGCATACCGCACTTGCAAATGAAGCCCGGGATTTGAATTTCCTGGGCTTCATTTGCATAAGCGGGGCTCCGCCATTTTTAAATCCCCGCTCGTTCGAACCCTGTGCCGCGAGGCTACACGCGGCACGAACTAGGTAGTTCGAACTAGGCTTCCTAGTTCGAACTACCGTTACTCCTCATTCCACGAGGAGTAACGGTAGTTCGAATTAGGAAGCCTAGTTCGAACTACCTAGTTCGTGCCGCGTGTAGCCGCGCGGCACAGGGTTCGAACGAGCGGGGATTTAAAAATGGCTGAGCCCCGCTTATGCAAATGAAGCCTGGGAAATTCAAATCCCGGGCTTCATTTGCAAGTGCGGTATGCCTACATTACCCTCCTAGTTCGAACTAGGAGGGTAGTGTAGACATACCCTATGTTACAAGTTCCTTACACTCTGCAGGCCTCATTTAGATAATGTCTGCAAATAAGGTTCACAATCTGAATAATTCCAGTTTCTAATAGTTACAATGTATGTCTTTCTCAATTCCCCCCTCCCCCCCCCTGGAAATACTTCAGAGTCACCTATCACAGAATTAAATGCTTAGTTATACCAATTTCAAATTTTAACTGTTGCTTTGTGTAGCTGCCTAGTAGACTAAATAGATTGTACTAGGATGCTTTCTGCTTTGAAGGTGATACTACTTTTATTAGCTAGGCTCCTAATTCTGAAGAACAGGTAATTTTCATCTTGGTACTTAAATATCAATATGGATACTTGTATTTGAGCCTTTGGTCTGTGCTTTTAACGCCATAGTTGGCTTAGAATGAACCCTTTGAAAGGGGAAAATATGGAAAAAATACTCTATGGATTGATCTTTCCCAGCACTTCCTACTGTTGCCTGAGTTCATGTGTGTGTGAAGCTGAGAGAAGAAGAAAAAGAATATTTTACTTTGTAGAAATGGGGAAGAAGTATCTTTCATTCAGTAACTTAGTATTTGCTTGCAGGCAAGGGTACTGTATATAGAAATTGCAAATAGAGTCTGCTTTTTGTCAATAAAAAGAATAAATGAAAGGAAATTACCTGGTGATTTGTGAGGCGTAATTTCCTTGAAAATACTCCCTAGAAGACTATAAAATATCATTTAATTTCCAGAATTAAAAGGTCTAGTCTAAGAGAATGAAGTAAAAAGTGTTGCATAATAAGCTGGGAGTGGACTGAGGGTGAGGAAAATCAAAGTACAGTTCTTGATAGAAAGTACTTTCAAAGCAGAATATCAGAAGAATGTACTGTACAAATATTTATTTGAAATTAATGAAATTATGCCACTCTCTTTCATCTGAATTATTTCCTTATGTACTGATGTTCTTCCTTTTTTAGAACTGGTTAGATTCTTCAAAGGAAATCAAGAGGCAAATTCGAAGTAAGTACTCCTATACTGATGTTAAATTCTTGACCTCAGTTTTCTAATTCAGAAATAAACTTTTTATAGTGAAAAGCTTGACTATGGCAGGAAACTGGTCATGATGAAGACTTTTAAAACATGATTTCTACTAACTCTACAGGCCTATATACACATAGTTCAATAGCAATATGAATGCACAGTTGTCTACAATGGCTAGTGGGGTCCATGGGATAACACATTTTTATTAGCAGTGTGGATAGGATTGTGTAGTTCTGTAACTATTTTAGAGCAGAATTAAAACATTCACTAACCTAATGAATCAACAGTGTGTTGTGGTGACATTGGCAATAACTGTTTTTTAATGTGCAATCTCATACCATGGTGAAGAATCATGCACTATCACAGTTAAACCTTTTTCCTGGTTGGTTGGGATTGTGTAAATACCAACAGACAGAACTGCACTTGAGACCTCTGGAGTTTGGTGCATGAGCCTCTACCAGTTGAGCTAAAAACCCAGGTGGCTGTAGAGCACTCTCGTTTCTTCTGTCTGTAATTGGTAAAAGTGCTATTTCATGGGATAGTACACTCCATCTAGAAGGTGTGTGCATACATTTGGACAGTTTTCCAGAAATCTAATGTTATTGGCCTATCTCAAAACTTAGATTGTTTAATTTGCTTCCTGTAATTGACTTTGTAAATTTTATACAATTACCAGTAAGGTAACTGTGACACTGAAATATTCAGAGTGTTTCCTATAGTAATTATAGGAAAGTACAAGGGAATCCTATTAATTTTAGTAATCATATCCTCTATTTAAAAATAGTTTTTCCATGCTAATTCTATTTTTAGAGCTCTCATCTCCTGTTCCCCTAGAGTTGAAACTGTGTGGTAATTGTCCTGGTAACTTCAGGAAAACATTATTTTAGGGAGTCATGTATGTGTGTTTATCTGTTTGCATGATCTCATTAACATGATTACAGTATCTAAATTCCCATACTTAATATAAAGAGCTTCCAGAAATATTTATTCATTGTTATAGTAGGATCCTGAGGCTATGTCTACGCTACAGAGTTTTTTTGGAAAAAGTTCACTTACGTCCACATTGGAATCACATTCTTTCAAAAAAAAAAGATTGAAAGAACACAGTAAATATTGGTAAACCTCTTTCTATGAGGAAGAAGCCTTTTTCTGAAAAAGCGCTTTTGGAAAAATGCATGTGAGGACTGGGAAGAGGGAGTTCTTTCGAAAGAAGAGGAAAGAGGAAAAAGCACAGGTGCCCTGTGTTTTAGCCTTTCTTTTCTAGTAGAGTATTTTCTTCTTCATGGTTAGATCCTGTCATGATCATGAGGTTCAGCCAGCAGCCTGGGGACTAAGGGGTTAACTATGTCCCCTACCTACCCAGGTGGAGTGGCCAATAGGAATGTAGGTAGGAATTTCAAACAGGGACAAAGGAATTTTTGGTTTTTCCCTCTTTTGTTCTGAGCAGTCCTCTCCAGCTATTGAGGGGGACATATACTATGTCTCCCTCCAAGACAAGACTCTTTCTTCACATTCTGTAAGTAGGGTAAAGTTTAGATAAATCCGTTAGGTTTCATTGTTTTATGGTTTGGGTATGGGATCTGCTGTCTGTGCACTTTTTAGAAGATGTTTGGCTTTTCTTTGTAACTAAGTTCTAGGCCCATGGAGTTTCTCTATGAGTATATTATTTGTTACTTTTCCATCTAGTTATTATGCTTGCAACAGGAATATTGTGGTGATAATAAAAAGTTTTCTCTTTTTTTCTTTTATTAACCTGGTATTGGTTAATGCTGGTGTCCTGCTTTTTACTTTAGAGGTAAGATTTTCCCAAATGGTCTCTCCCCTGGTTTCTTTATTAATTTGGGTGGTGGCAGCAGAGATTCTATCCCCAAAATCTAGGGTTTTGAAGATTTTGGGGGGAAGTTTTATACCAAAGCCTGGTAGATAAGGTTTTGGGGTACACTTGCTGGCCCCCACTTCTGCATTTATCATGCCAGAGTGGGGAAGGAGCCATGATAGATCCACAGATGGAAAATGTATACATCAGCCTGCTTTGCAGCTTGGTGCCAGATGGACCTGTTCACCATTGGCAGCAGGAGAAGGTCCAACTTTCTGAAATTCCTTGTATTTTTTTCCTGCTCCCACTAGACCTCTCTGCTGAAGAGATTTTCTGAGGGAAATTCTAAACTTTTCACACATTTAGACTAGCAATCAATTTTTGAATGGGATTCAAATCAGCTCAGAGAGATTTATGAGGCTTTGGAATCCGATGATCACACGAATAATTTCCTAGTGATAGGAAACTTTGAGACGCTGTTGGTATTCATAGTCACAGTACTCAAAAAAGTCATTTTATAATCCAGGCTTCTGGTAGATGCTAGAGGAAGGTAGTCCTGCAACAAGATCTGTGAAGTAAAACAAGAGAAAATACCTCTTTGTAGATATTTAGAACAAACACAGTGTCAGTAACCCTCTTTTGCTTCAGTTATTTGCAGTTCTCCCAGCCAGTCCTGTTTGGAGCTGGAAACCTAACTGCTGCCAGGATCTTGCAGTTTGGCAGTAAGCGGGCTATCTATAGTGTTGATTAAATGAGGTCAGTAGAAATTTACTAGAGAGAATACCCTGTGGAATTGCACAAGAATTCCAGGAACAGCTTTGTCCCATTCCCAATCTCAACAATCACTTGAAAGGCCATAGCATGAATTAAAGGTTTTTATTTCAGGTTGGAGTATTACAGTCTGTTCCCTATCCTCCAGAAAATCTGGGGGACACAGCACAGGGCAGTGTCTGAAATACCTAATATAAGTTCCTAAAAGAAACTTGCCTTCAAAACATTCCCATAGAAAGCTGAAGCAACACAGGCTGTTACTGTTACAAAATTCAGTGTAAACACACATGCGTGGTGCCAGGGAAGTTAGACATACACTTGGACTAAAGATGAATAGTATCAGGTACAAGGTCTCATCTCAGAAGAATGTTAACACAAGAGGAAAATGGCCATAATGAAAAACATTTATCATGGAAACAAACATCCAACTGTTATTGGAGCCCACTGGAAATTCTGATCTCATACAAATTATGTTCCAACAATCCAGAGTTCATATGATACATATCAAGTAATCTTGAGTATCCCCTCCACCTCTCACACTGTCTCTTCCACTGACAGATCTTGCTATAGTTGTATATTATCTAATCCCCCAATGGTTAAATGCAGAGTCAGGTTTTTATTTTCAAAGGACCTTCACTGTTCAGGGAATGGTTACCCAAAAGAGAGAGTACAGTGTCCACCAACTGGAACTGATTGATTTATTAAGGTCTCAGAGTGCTGTGGAAAACAGATGTGTTCTGGTCATGTCAGTCAGTATGTCTGATTGTGTTCTTCCTGTTCTTATGTAAGCCTGATTAGCCTCACTCCAGAAAGAGATTCTCCTGTCCTGGGTGGAACAAAATACCTGTTTGTGTGCGATGCCCACCAATGGTGAAATAAACCATCATGACTTGAATGTCAGAAATTGGATTAGCGGTGTTGTTCCTACACCCAGACATATCTGACTCATTGTAAGTAGGATTGGTAGGCTAGTGATCAACCTTTATGTATCGAAAAATGGTAAATGAAATGTCCTGTATCCTTATTGATTGCTATATCAGAATGTGAGGAGGCAGTGACATCTTGTAAAACTGAGCAAGGTCTCCTCTATGTGTCTTTTTCACTTGGTCATTTTACCCAAGACAATGCAAGAATAGGAATGAGAGAGTAGTGATGAAACTGTTTATACTTTTTGTGTTGAACAGGTTATGGTTCTAGGGCCTAATTAATAAAGCATTGGCTTTTCAGAGGAGGTCTGCTATTACAAGCTGGTTCCTCCACCTGGGTATAGATGGTTTCAAATAGGGATGTTAAATATCGGTTAATTGAATAATCGATCAACCTCCTGAATTCTTATTAGTTGTTCGACTATTCTATAGTCCTTGGAACAGGACCAGCAGCCAGTGTGCTCCGGCCCCACTCATGTCTTAATCCGCTGTGTCTTCATATCTTCTTTTGATGTATGTCATTCTTGCATGTAAAGTTAGATATATGGAGTATGGAATGTTTCATGGTTTTAAATGTGCAAATGAAAGCCATCTCAATGTCTTGATGACCAACTGTAAACACAGTCTTTTGTCCTTTGTCTTAGCAATGGTTGGTCTTAGGAAGTCACATGTCAACCCCAACTGGCAGGGGTGCACCAAGTAATTGTCCATGGAAAGGTGGTATCTATAAAACAATAGACAGCTAGGAGTTACTTTGTCTTTGGCTGACATGACACGCCCAAGTCAATGAACCAGAGAACCCAGGAAGAGGGAACTTCCCTGGGTTGAAGGTTTACCTAGACTAGGAACATTTTAGGGTGAGTTTGTAATAAGTTTTTTCTAAGGTTTTAGTGTTAGCTAAGCATTTTCTGTTATTTTAAATTTGTAATCTACTTTGTTCTGCCTGTTTTCACTTACAATCTCTTCAATCCTACTGTTGGTACTTAATAAAATCACTTTTATTTACTATCAAGCCTGGTGTAAATATTGTTACCTTGGGAAGCAATCCGTGTGTACATCTTCCTTTCATTGTGAAAACGGGGTTACCTAAATAATTCTTTTGGAGTTCTGATCCCATTTGGAAGCTGGGCCGAAAACTTCATTTTCCTTGGATGTGGAGTGTTTCAGTGTCTGTATTGGTCGTCGGTGGATGTGATGATCCTAGCTCTGTGCCTTGGCAGAAAGCAGACCAGGAGGGCTAGCCCAGCAGGACAGGGTAGTGACAAGCCCCAGAGAGCAAGAAGGCAAGTGTCAGTGGCTTTGTCAGCACCCTGGAAAGCACCCCCGAGGGGGTCTTCTGTGACCACACCCCTTCACACATTCCTTAGGTAAATTCAAGAAAAATTCCTTCTTCAGTAAAACATTGTCTCGGGGCACAGTAGTCGTCTTTCTGTTGAACTTTGCTAGGTGCCCACTAGTTCACCAAGTTGTGCTTATTGGTCATCCATTTTTACTCAGTGCCATTTCCTTTCTTTTGACAGAAGTCTTCATCTCCATACCCTACTGCCACATTGGAAAGATTGTATGTAATCAATCTGCCTGCCTCATTTTGGATGCCCATATTTAAGGGATGATCATGCTTCCCTGCCTGGAGGCATACTGCTATAAAAAAAATTATAGACGTGTACCTTATAAAGAGGAGTAGAACATTTTTGTGCTCTCCTGACAGTTTCCTTCTTTAAAGTAATAAGATCTACAGATCCTTCTCCCACACTGAAAAGAAATAGATGATTCAGGGCAGAGTGATTTCTGTTTGTTTGGTAGAATGTCATTTTCTCCTTTAGGAGAAATTGCACTTTTTACTCAAAGTATATTTAGCACAATCTGTTATTTAGAAAAGTAAATTTGTATTATTCTGATTGTGGGAGTTATCTCAATGTGAAGGAACTTAAAGAGGTGGAACATTCATCTTCTGCCAGTGGCTGACATGTCTGGCTTTGCCCTGGAGTTGCAAGCAGGATGAAGTATCCATTGCGGACCTTATTTCTTGAAGAAAGAATACATTTTACTAGTGTGGAATCTCCAAATATTGGGTCATTCTTCACTGGCACTATTATTACATCATTCTTAGACATATAATGTTTTGGAGGTGATAATTCCAATTCTAATATACAGTGCATGCCATCTCCTTTATTTCAAGAATAATGCTAATAAGAGCTTGATTATGCTTTTTCTTAGGTCATGATACAATTCGTGTTGTACTAGCAGTTCAGCAAGCATAATGTGGTGTGCTCTTGCCAGTATTTTCATTGTTTCCAGCATGGAATGTTCCTAAAAGCCTATACTTGTTTATTGAATTCATTTTTATTAAGGCTGTACATGATGATAGTGACTTGACAATAAAATACACGAGTAACTAAAAGTATAGAATATATAAATTCATGTCACTACAGATTCATTAATGCTATACAAAATAGCTAATAGAAAAATATATATTAGAATAATGTGTTTGTAGTGTTGCATAATATGTCATTCGATAGTGTGCATATTGGATAGTATAGATATAATAGGGAGATGTGCTAGTCAAGAATATGATTTCCATTTCTATATTTGAAACACAAGAGCATTACAGATTTTTCCAGGGACTCACGTGTGTAATTTTTCCCCACGTGTCACCAGTGAGAACTCGTGTGATTGAGTGAACAGTATGTTCATCACAACTGAAGTACAAGGTTCTTCGTTAAATTTACATTTAAAAAACTTTATATATTTTTCCAAAAGTTTTTATTTGTACTAATCATGTTTACTATAAGACTGTTCGAAGTAATTACATCCATAATTATGTTTAAGAACACTTGGCTTATTTTCAACTGAAAGGAATGAAAATTACAATTGATTTTCTAGAGAACCATGTAGCTAGATTTCCTGTAGTGAATAGATTATGGTGAAAAAATAGCTGATGTACAGTCATTTATGTAAATAGATTAGTCCTGATTAAAATGGCAGATGCATTAATTTATTTACATATTTATATACAGTACGTAATTAACCTTCCACTTACAATTGCAATAATTTCTTCATTGGTATTTGAGTAATTTTCTGTTCAGTGTGTGCACGTCCAGTGCTCTAGATTAGATTTTTCCCTTAGCAGTCATCCCATGTACAGTCTGCTGCCTTGTGCTACTGCACATGTTATGCTTAAATGAAGCACACAAGATCTTTTATGGGGGAAAAGGCAGTATGCTGCATTTATTGAGAATACAACAGTTGCATATACTTTTCAAACACACACATACACACAAAACATCATGCATACACAGTTCTGCCATATGATATAGTTATCAGTCCAGAGTCTGTGTCAATCTAGTGGCCAGGTAGATTGAGTACGGGGGGAGCAGGACCTTGTCGGTCGGTCGATCCGATACTCCTCTCCAGATAGTGTGGCAGATGAACCCAAAGTTCCATAGCAAAGCACCCTGCTTTATATATTCCTTCTTCTCTGTTAAAATCCATGGATCTTGCTCTGTCAGCTTGTGACCAGAATGTAATCTTTTTTATGTGAGTGTTCCCAAAACATCTCTCGAAGGTTCATCCTGTAATCAGTCATCCTTTTGGGGTGCTTGCTCCACTCTGAGGCTCGTCAATCTGCCAATTATCCAATCTTCTTGTGAGTAGGGGATACGCATTGATGGTTATAGATGACTCCTCTGCAGTCAGGTTGTCTCGTCCTCTGGCCTTCTCTCACACTTGCTCAACCCCCTCTTTGGCCATCTGGTTCTAAAGCCATATAACTTTGCATCTTATCTTTGACACATTCACACTCCTTACATACACAAGTCTCTGGGGTTACAGATCTATATGGCGAAGCAAAAGTGTTGTAAATTAAACAATTAAGGCTTGGCCTTCAACATTCGCAGAATTCCTCTAATCTTATTAACACAGTCAAAATACCCAAAACTGTTTTTCTACTTCAGAACAAAGAAAATAGACCTTCAACTGAAAGGACTTGATTTGTAAAATATTAAATGTATGTTAATATATATGTGCCTTATATTGCTATATTATTGCTACATTACTATACCTAAAATAAGAAATATAAAAAGAATAAAACTTTCAATCCTAACACACAAAGGTATAAAGAGCAGAGCGCCTGTTACTCTGGTCACAGTTCCTTCTTTCTTCCCATAGTTAGTAATCAAGTTTGTCAACTTGTTTGTGCAAGTACAAGTGTTCCCTCTTTCAGGGAGTTTATTTTCTCTTGTACTGTATATAGTTTTCTACTAGCTCATAATTAAGTTTAGTAAGTATTTTGTTTGAGTTGTTTTTTCACAGTTTATTGGAATTTTTGTTCCCAATTGTTCTGGGTACTAATGCATAGTACTGGGGAATGTATTTGTCTCCGGGATTTAAATGTTGCATCAGCAGCAGAAAATCATTGCTGGGGTGAATGATTCTCATTCCATGTCTGAAATGTTTCAGCAAAGCTCATATCCAAGACGGGTTAGATCTAAAAAGTATAAGGAGGTGAGACTCTGGCACCTTCTCATGGAAGAAGCCCTGTGTCCGCCATCAGAGTCTTCCTGCTCAGGCAGGCACCAAGCTCTTCTGCTTCAGTCAGAAGTGCCCCTGCAGACATTGCCACATCTTAATGCCACTCTCCTTCCCTAGTACCTCAAAGGCAGCAACAACAGGGTACTTCAAAGGACTTATTGTCCAAGGCATCATGGGGCCTGATACCATCAACCAGTCTGGACAAGACAGGTAGTATGTCCTCAGAGAAGAGGCATTACCTGATCCCGTGGCAGCATTATATACAGAGGCATTAATTATGGCACCGGAACCTGTGCTCTTGAGATTGATCACTGCTGATGTACCCAACCCCTTCAGTCTAACAATAGCAGTGTAAGGGAACATTTTTGAAACCACAGTTTGGGGTCCACTATTTAACCATCTTTGCAGTTCATGTATCAGATGTGGATTCACATCTTTTTAATCTCTGGAGGGCTCAACTGTTTGGGTGACTCAGGCAGTTCTTCAGAATCAGAGATTGAGTCGTATGTGTCTGTCTCAAAATAGGAGACATCACTCTCCATCATTCAGGGATAGAAATGTAGCCGTGTTAGTCTGGGGTAGTTGAAGCAAAATGCAGGACAATGTAGCACTTTAAAGACTAACAAGATGGTTTATTAGATGATGAGCTTTCGTGGGCCAGACCCACTTCCTCAGATCAAATAGTGGAAGAAAGTAGTCACAACCATATATACCAAAGGATACAATTTAAAAAAAATGAACAAATATGAAAAGGACAAATCACATTGCAGAACAGAAGGGGGATGCGGGGGGGTGGGAAGGGGGAGGAAGGAAGGTAAGTGTCTGTGAATTGCTGATATTAAAGGTAGGGAGAGTGGGATGTTTGTGAGTTAATGGTATTACAGGTGATAATTGGGGAAACTGTCTTGGTAATGGGTGAGAAAGTTCAAAGACTTGTTAAGTCCTTGTTGGTAAGTGTCGAATTTTAACATGAATGACAGTTCAGAGGATTCCCTTTCAAGTGCAGATGTAAAAGGTCTTTGTGGTTTTTGTCCCTGATACCTGGCAGAGGTTTTATGTTGACTGAGGTACAAAGACCCTTTGTCTGAAAGAGGTTGTAGTCCAGTGACTTGTCAATTGCCAGAGTGTTTCTTCCCACCTCTAGGAATGTTAAATATCAGTTAATTGAATAGTCAAGTAATCTCATGAATTCTTATCACTTAGTTTACTATAGTCCTGGGGGGCGGGGGGCGGGGGGGCGGAGGCGGAGGCGGCAGGTGCTATATCAGAGGCAGCAGTTCAGGGTGTCAGGCAGGAGCTGGTCCACAAGGGAAGCTGATTTAAAAAACAGTTCTCCTTGTGGACTGGCTGCCTGTTGCCCATTGCTGCTACCTCTGATAAAGAGGCACTGGAACAGGGTGGCAGCAGCCCCTATCTAAGGTGGGTCTGAGCTCCTGGACCCAGCATGAGCCGGAACTGAGCCAGGCTGCCTGCCCATCTACCTCCTAATACACTTTAAATGCAGAGCTGTAGCAGGAGTAGGTTCTAGACCCAGTACAAGCCAGAACTGAGTTGGGCTGCTGGCCAGCCTGCTAAAAAATTTACTGGCAAAGGTGGGGGAGGGAAATACATAAAAGTCTATAGCATTAACCTATAAGCTTTTGCTTATCAGTTAATCAACTATACCAGGTTCCCAATCTTTTTGATACTGGGGACCAGTAAACCCATTCACAAGCTTTTGGAGGACCGGTAACATTTATTTGCACATTTGCATATTCATTAAGCAAATGATGAATATGCAAATAAATTGTGTTGCTGGCCCTAACTCTCCGGCGTGTTGGTCCGAGCCTCCCCACGGCCCCAATCCCGGCCGCTTTATCAACCAGCACCGGCTCCCCCAGCTGCGTCTGGTGCCGGGTGTTCTGCGTCGGTTCGCGTGGCACCTGGCCTTCTCCCTGGGTCCTAGTGCCTGCCGTATCTAGCCCCTCTGCCCGGGAGAATGCCAGGCAGAGACGCCGCGGCAGAGGGATCTCTCCCAAGATGGCTACCTCGTCACACAAATTAATAGGATTGTGCATGATAATTTTTCTAAGGACCGGTATTTTTTTCTAAGGACCGGTACTGGGCCACAGCCCACACTTTGGGAAATGCTGAACTATACTATTACAACCCTGCCCACCACCACATCTCCCCTTCACTCTTTTCCCTCCAGCTCTCCTAATTGATGACAGGAGAGTTTCTATATGAGGCTTACATCTAATACTGAGTTGGGTGGTGAGCAGGCCCAGCGGAATCTCCTTTAGAGGAGTTATAAGAGGCGCCAATCAGCCTACTTTGTGTTTCTACTCATTGTCACTCAATGAGCTGTTGGTGTCTTGAGTGTCTTTGCCTCCTCAGAATGATTACGAGGCCTGTCAGGACCAGTTAAAGAGTATTCTTTCCTCCCTTGACAGATGGGTAGAGGTGGATTGGGAGAGTTCCTACAGATTGACAGACATTTTGGGATCAGCAGGGATGTCATTAGTAGCTCTCGTTATAAAAGAGACCATTCTGGAACCAATTAGGATTCTGTGATAAATGTCATCTTCTCTATCACCAACAGTCAAAAGGATTGAGTGGAGGTACCATGCACTTTCATGGAAATATGAGCAATCTTACACCCACCCTCCCCATTGTTCCTTCATACTCTCAGAGGTAAATGAGAGAGAGCATCGAGGGAAGCCTAGTTTTTACCCCAAACTTGAGAGAGGCAAAGAAACTTATTTTTGATAGAAATTTATTCTACTGTTGGTCTCTAATTTTGTATCTTGAATCAGCAGTCCTTGCTGGCTGGATTTGATTTCTATCTTTAGGACAATGATTTCAAGTTTGCAGACAGGTTATCCTCTTTCACTACTCTGAACCTTTTGCTTGCCATTCCCTGGTAAACTGCAGTATAGGACCTCTCTCCAGGCTTTAATGCCTGGGTCAGACTTTTCAGCAGAGCTGTGGCATATGCAGTAACAATATGTAGGTGTTTATGGCTTCAATCATCAAGTTTTCCTCAGGAAGTGCTATAGACTGCTTTTTATCTTCCTTCTTTATCAGACCTGCTTTTCTCAGCAAATTGATGACAAGCTCAACAATCTCAAGGACTTCTGGGCTACACTGAAATTTTTGGGGCTATACAGTCCACTCTCTAAAAAGAAACAATTCCTCACTCAATCTTCCACAGTTATCAATCCTTTAAGCCTAGTAGCCTGACCAGTCTAGGAGGAAAGGGGAGAGTCATAGGAGGTGACCTCTGGCTCCTCACTTTTCATTTTCAGCAAGTTCATGTAGATAGTTTAGAAATACCAAATAGCCAGTTTGACTGTCTTGTTGAAGACCGCTTACCAGTTGGCTTTATGACTGCTTCTCTCCCATTTTTTCCTAACAGGTTATCCCACTTTCTTCATTTTGGGATTTGCATTATCAGAGGTCTGTGAGTCCTACTTGAGTAATTAGAATACACACCCTTCAGTTTGTTGGTATCCCTCCAGACAACCCTTTTCCTGTCTCTCTTCAGAGACCCCTCTTATGAACACAGTAAAATGAGCCCCTGCTGCAAGGTGGAAGGGTGGGAATTGCAAAGCACTTCTCATATTGGATAAAGTTCTATTAAAGTGTGGATGAGCATGATCTGATTTTCACATTAAAGTTTACAGAGTGGTTCTGGTTTATAAATGCTGAAGACATGTCCACTGAACTGATGTAATTATGGTTTTTCTTCGAGTAGTGTTCCCGTGGGTGCTCCACTCTAGGTGAAGGGTCGCCCTGAGCTGCAGATCAGAGCTTTGTACAGCAGTTTCCCCCATTGAGCCACACATGCCCAGGAGGCATCTTGAGCCCTTCCCGCCTCCTGAAGCATGCGGTTCAACCCCCTCCCTTTCAGTTCCTCTTTAACCGCCCTCGTCAGCGGATGGAGCAAACAGGAGCTCCCTGTCAGACTCTCTGACTACTCTCCCTCTAGCTAGTTTAGGCATAGTTGTTTCCCCTGTTATGTTCCAAGTTAGCTTTTCCTTGTTTATTTCTTCCCCCCGCCCCCTCCCAAAAAAAACCCAACAACAACAACAAAACTAGTAATAGGAAGAAGAAACTTAACAAAATCCCCCCTCAGGGGAGCTTGAACCCACTTCAAACCGGGACTCCGATGAACCGGCATTCTCCCGGCTGTTCAACACAGGAAAGAAAGAAAAGAGATTAAAAAAACAAAACAAAAAACAACACACACAGACAGACGACAACGACAATAACAGCAAAATAAATAAATAGAACAAGCTCAAGGAGGAGAGAACCGGCCATGTCCGGCTCCTCAGGCTTTAAAAAATGCGATCAATGCTGGGATCCTATGTGGGCTTCAGATGGCCATTCAAAGTGCTTTCGCTGTTTGGGGGAAACTCACTCTCCCCACAGCTGCACTCATTGCAATTCACTCACAGCGAGAGCCAGAAAGGACTAAAAGCTCTGCCTGAGAATTATTTTATTTGAAAAGGCTTTACAACTTGCTGGGGAACAGGTGACAGTGTGGCAAGAGTCCCCCCCACTCCCACCCTCCAGGAGTGAGCTGAGACACAGACCCTCACCATCCCGCTCCCTTCCAGCCTCTTCCTCTCCAAAACATAGAGGAGAGGCACACCACAGTGGGAGGACCCCTGCCACGAAGGCTTCAGGGCGATCCTCTCACTCCGCACCGGCATTGGGGCACGCTACAGCTGAGCGGCCCCGGGAGAGCTCCAGGCAACCAGCATGGCAAGAAAAGCTGGTGCCGATTCAAACCACGGTGCTGCTTCAAACCGCGCACCGCTTCCAGCCCAGCGCCACTTCAAGCCTCGGTGGTGCTGAAAGCCCTGGCACAGCTTAAAGCTGCGGCACCGATTAAAGCCGCAATACGAGGTCCAGCCCACTAAGCGGATGGCACCAGCTACAGCTAAGCAGCATGATGCTGCACTGATGCTGCCAGCACAGCCAGACAAGCAGCCAGATGAGGCTGCTAAGGATCAGCCCCAGCAGGAAATTGACTCACACAGCAGGCATCACTATCCGTGCCTGCCTTCTACGTCTTACTCCCCTGGGAAGTCTCCATCAAGGCAATCCTCTCCCAGGTCTATGTCACCTTTATCCTTTCAAGATGCTCCTCTTCCTAAGGATGACCGTAACATGGTCTATTCCTCACGACATGCATTACCTAGGAAGTCTCGCTCCCATCATTACAGGGCTCCACCACAACAAAGCCCATGGCACCCATACTGGCCTTACCCACCCCCACCTTATCCACCACAATGGGAACACTGGGAGCCATACGGGCGCCGCTCCCCAGCTCGCTCCACTCCATCCCGGAGAAGCTTGCCTTGGCCACAGCCCCTACCTCCAGCAAGTCTTTCGGAGGAAGAGGCGGAACAAATCTCAGACAATGAATCAGACATTAATTCAATAAATGTCACACACTCTGATGCCCTCGATGCACAACCAGATGATGTCGTAGTACCATTAGACTCGGGAGCAATTGACGATCTAAAACAGTTCCAGGAACTATTCAAGAGAGTAGCGACAAGCCAGAACGTCTCCCTGCAAGAGGTGCAGAAGAAACAATACCAATTGCTAAAAAATCTCCATTCTACACACATAGCAAGATTGCCCTGCCCATAGACGAGGCAATAATGGAGACCTTGGAAGACCTGTGGAAAACACCCGCATCCATTCAACCAACTAATAAGAAAATCGACAGAAGACAACGACTTTCTCTTCATGCACCCACAACCTAATTCATTAGTTGTAGACTCAGCACAACAACGTGCAAAGCTCCCACACTACAGGATGGGCGACGCATACAAAGACCACAAAAAGTTGGACTCCTTTGGCAAGAATACTCCTCTTCCACCCTACAACTCAGAATATCGAATTACTCCGCTCTCTTAGCAAATCATGACTTTGACAATTACTCGAAACTGGGAGAACTGATGCCACATCTCCCTGAGTCCAAAAGATCCATCTTGAAAGCAATAGTTCATGAGGGCCATATGATCACCCGCACCGCTCTCCAAACCGCAATGGATGTTGCTGACACCGCAGCCCGAGTTACAGATACAGCAGTGGTGATTCATAGAGCTTCTGGGCTCCAGTCGTCTGGAGTTTCCCGCGAACTCCAGCCCAAAGTGGAAGACTTGCTATTTGACAAGCAAAAGCTATTTGCAGCTACTACGGATGAAATGCTCCATAACAGCAAAAATTCTAAGTCCACACTTAGCACGTTGGGCATGTACGAACCACCCTACAAATGCAGACGATACACCCCATATCTCATGCAGCCGATACGGGCAATACAATGACCACAGAGGCCCTATGAGAACACCAGACCAAGACAACGAGGTCCCAGAAGGCGCCCCAACCAGGCCCGCCCACCAACTACCCAACCATCTAAGCAACAAATTTGAAGATTTGGTCGAGGGCCTGCAACACCTCTTTACGATCTAGCACCAGTTCAACATGGCCATCTATTCACTCACCGTTTGCGGCTATTACTTCCACAATGGGAATCCATAACATTGGACCGCCGGGTTCTAGAGATAATTCGAGTAGGCTATACCATCCCATTTACCTCTATCCCTCCTCCACTTCCCCCATCCCATCCCTCTTCAGGGACCACTCTCACAAAACCCTTCTAAAACAAGAGATAGATCGACTCCTTGTCATCGGAGCTATAGAAAGGGTACCCGAGAGTTCCACGGGAGAGGGTTTTACTCGAACTATTTCTTAACCGAGAAACGAACAGGGGGTTGGAGACCTATATTGGACCTCCGCAAACTGAACAAGTTTCTCAAGAAACAGCATTTGAAGATGGTCACTCTCTCCACAATCATTCCTGCGCTAGATCAAGGGGACTGGTTCGCAGCCCCCGACCTCCAAGATACCTATTTCCATATAACCAGCCACGCCTCCCACAGACGCTACCTACGCTTTGCGCTCAGACCAGACCACTTCCAGCACAAGGTTCTCTCTTTTGGTGTCTCATCAGCTCCGAGGGCATTTTCGAAGGTACTGGCGGTTGTAGCTGCGTATCTCAGATGGCAGAATGTCATCATATTCCCCTATCTGGACGACTGCCTTCTAAAGGGATCCTCGTACACCGAAACCACCTCTTATACATACGACCACGGCCCTCCTCAATCGTCTAGGCCTTCTAATCAACCAAGACAAATCAACTTTGCACCCGGTTCAAGATATAGAGTTCATTGGCGCACGCCTGGACTCAGTTACAGCCCAAGCATACTTACCTCAGTAATGTTTTGCAACTATACAGGAAATTATAAGTGGATGCTCACAATTCCTACCACCACAGTACTTACATACCTCTGACTAATGGGACATATGGCTTCCACCACCTATGTAGTCCACCGTGCTCTCCTGCACTTTCGATGCTTTCAGCTCTGGGTGGCAACTGTTTACATCCCATCACGACACCCTCGAAACAAAAGGGATACTATGCCACCAAACGTGCTCACATCCTTATGATGGTGGACAGTGCCAAACAATCTTCTGGCGGGTGTTCCATTGCAACAAATCGAACCCACTATTCAAATCACCACAGATGCTTCCCTGCTCAGCTGGGGGGCACATATGGATGGTCGCGAAGTTCAAGGCAGGTGGTCCCCAAATGAGACACTCTTACATATGAATCTCCTCAAATTGAGGGCAGTAAGGAATGCCTATGCACACTTTGCCTCCGGCGTTGCCAATCATACAGTCCGCATCCTAATGGACAGCATCTGCACGATGTTCTACATAAACAGACAGGGCGGAGCCCGCTCCTGCTCTTTATGGGCAGAGGCTTTTTGCCTGTGGAACTCGTGCATCTGCAACCAAGTCACCCTTATAACATCCTACCTGCCCGGGGTGAACAACACCAAAGCGGACTCCCTCAGTCGAAACTTCACCTTAGACCACGAATGAGAGTTACATACGGAGGTTACAAACTCAGTTTTCCACCAATGGGGATGGCCATCTATAGACCTCTTTGCTTCTACCCAGAACACCAAATGTCCCCAATTCTGCTCACATGCGGGACTTGGCAAATACTCTCTGGGGGATGCCTTCCTAATCAAATGGACAGCCCCCCTACACTACGTCTTTCCTCCCATACCGCTCATCCCAAGAGTTCTATGCAAGATCCTGAGAGACAAAGCCCTAGTTATCCTGATTGCGCCATCATGGTCTCGTCAAACTTGGTACCCATACCTTCACAGGCTAGCGGTCCAAACTCCCCATCCACTACCATACTGGATAGACCTACTATCTCAGGACGACGGAAGGTTACTGCATCCACAGCTCAGTACCCTGCATCTTCAGGCATGGCTTCTCTCTGGTTCTCAGAGATAGAAGATTGCTGTTCCCAGTGAGTAAAAGACATCCTCCTCCATAGCAGGAGGCAGTCTACTCGGAAAACTTACCAACAGAAATGGACACGATTCTGTCACTGGTGTCAGCGAGCCAAAGTGGAGCCCCGTGCCTCCCCATTAGATACCATTCTAGACTACATTCTGGACCTTAAAGCATTAGGACTGTCAATCTCCTCTCTAAGAGTACACCTCTCTGCAATAGCAGCATTTCATACCTCGGTGGACGGCTTCTCCATTTTTAACCATCCTATCATGAAGAGATTCCTCAAGGGACTCCAGAATGGGGCCACCATATAAGGCCCCACCCCTCTTGTGGGACCTAAATCTTGTTTTGGACTACCTCACCAGACCTCCTTTTGAGCCATTGGCAACAGTATCACTTCCTTTCCTTTTTATGAAAGTCTGTTTCCTCTTAGCCATCACCTCCATCAGGAGGGTGAGCGAACTTGGAGCATTAATGTCAGAACATCCTTACACAGTTTTCACGAAGGATACAGTCATACTTAGATCCCACCCGACGTTTTTGCCGAAGGTCTGTACAGAATTCCATCTCAACGAACCAATCATATTACCTACCTCTTTCCCAAAACCGCATTCTTCACAGACAGATGCCAGCCTGCATACTCTGGATATCTGGAGGGCTCTGGCCTTCTTTCTAGAAAGAACAAAACCATTTCGTAAATCTGAAAGACTTTTTATCTCCATTGCTGAACAATCCAAAGGGACACCAATATCATCGCAACGAATCTCAAAGTGGATATCAACATGCATAATTAAGTGCCACTCTCTGGGCAATAGACCGCTACAGCGCCCACCACGAGCGCATTCCATTCGAGCCACGGCTACTTCTACTGCCTTTCTGGGCAACGTCCCCTTAAGAGAGATTTACTGGACAGCAACATGGTCTTCAGATCATATCTTTGCTAAACATTACGCTATCCTTCCACAACTCAAGAACAATTCAGCAGTTGCCACAGCAGTGCTCTCCACCACTGCCAAACACTGACTCCGGCTCCCTCCAGCCATATATTGAATACTGCTTTGTAGTCACCTAAAGTGGAGCACCCACAGGGACACTACTCGAAGAAGAAAAGGAAGTTACTCACCTTGTGCAGTAACGAGTGTTCTTCGAGATATGTGTCCCCGTGGGTGCTCCACGACCCTATCTGTCTCCCCTCTGCTCGGGCGGAGATGAGGAAATGAAAGGGAGGGGGTTGAGCCGTGTACTTCAGGAGGCAGGAAGGGCTCGAGACGCCTCCTGGGCATGCGTGGCTCAACAGGGGAAACTGCTGTACAAAGCTCCGATCTGCGGCTCAGGGCGACCCTTCACCTAGATGGAGCACCCATGGGGACACACATCTTGAAGAACACTCGTTACTTCACGAGGTGAGTAACTCCCTTTTCCCAGATAGTTTCAACAAAAATACTGGACACACTTGACATTACATCACAATCTACATAACATCTTATTTAGAAAATGACATTTATATTTTCTCAATTTGTTTCTCGAACAAAAAGCTCAAATACTGGACTGTCTGGTTCAAAACCGGACACCTGGCAACTCTAGATGTAATTGTGAAAGAAGTTTGTTTTTCTAATTAATTGATATACTTAGTGACATTGATTTATGTAACTAGTGAAGAGGAACAATAGCACCTTTCAAAATTTATGCTTTCAGAGGTATTTAATAAGGATAGAAATGTTATGAGGTAGCATGAAGTTGAAACAGAGCAATGCCCAAAATATCTCTTCTACTTAACTATTTACTTCTAGTTTCCACTGGCCCACTTTCTTGGCAAATGCTGAACATTATATAAACTTTTATATACAGGTTTGCACTGCCAATGAACTTGTCTAATGACCCAGAGAGAGGATGTTTTGGTTGTGAGGTTTTTTTCTCCAAATTTATCTAAATTGGATTTATACTGTGAGCACTTCTTACAGTTAAGAAATTTGCTTTTGTTGTTATTCACGCTGTAGATGTTCATGATGCATAAAGGTAAAGTCTTGAGCCTGAATTTTCATTAAGATCCTCTGATTATGGGTGTCTCAGTTTTTGGGAGATATCTTGAGACCCCTTACAGGCAGCCTGATTTTCAGGAAGTGCTGAGTACACACTTTTTATACCAGAAAAATCAAGGCCTCTTGAAGGCTTTCTAAATTTGACATCCAGAATCACTTTGGGTTTTTGGTTTGTTGTTTTAAGATTTAGGGCATTGTCTTGGCCTTTTGGAAATAATTTTGGAAGTAAAATCCAGACCCAATAGACCTCATGGCTAAAGGCTGAACAGAAAAACAATTGAAACACAATTTTTAAGTGTGTTAATAATAAGGTTGCTTACCTTGATTTACCCCATTGTACTAGTTGTTAAAAATACCAAGCACTAGCATACGCTGTTAAGTGTTGATAAGTGGTTGGTGGGATGCACAAGTGGTGAATTAAATGGTTTCAGCCTTAATACTAAACTTCTGTATTCCTGGAAGAGTACATTAGCCTTTTTTATGGAATGTGATTTGAACGTACTTTTTTAGATGCATAACATTCAGATAGCATGTTCAAGTGTTTGTAGCCAGGGATGTTTGCTTCTTTTTTACTCACATAACATTGACTGTTTGATTTTATTAGGGTGTCTGACTGGAACACGTTTCAAATTGATTTGGAAAGTTAGTTGTGTTAGAGAATTTATACTTAAAAAAAGAATTATGCCCTACTACTTTAAAACGGCTCCCATGAACTAAATATTATTGGGCCCAGTTTTGTTTACAGATCTGCACACAAGTCTCTGTCTCAGTGTAAGAGAATAAAATTGGGCACACAATGGCTAGTCAGTGCTTTTCAGTATAACAACAATGGAAAAAGGCTCATTTTAGCTCTTTGGTCCTCAGTTTCTTTTTCCACTTACAGTTATAGATGGGTGATGGCATTGCAGGTGTGTGAGTTATAAGGCTTCTACTGATGTGCATTTAGGGAGCCAAAACCCCCGCTGTTTTTAAATTTCTTCCTCATATTTTTCCTCGTATATGTGGAAAACTCCCAGAACCCAATTATGGGTCAGATTCTTGCTGACCTTCACATAAATTTAGAGGCTATCTTTTCAAGGGCAATCTGAATATATACACATCATTAAAGCAAATATAATCATATTGGAGTTTTCATTGGCTCTGGGGTACACTCAACAGGCAAATTAACAAATGGGGCTAACATACCTCTGTCTTGCAGTGTCATCTAGATCAAGAATAGTGATAGAAATGTAGCTGTGTTAGTCTGGTGTAGCTGAAACAAAATACAGCACTATGTAGCACTTTAAAGACTAACAAGATGGTTTATTAGATGATGAGCTTTCGTGGGCCAGACCCACTTCCTCAGATCAAATAGTGGAAGAAAATAGTCACAACCATATATACCAGAGGATACAATAAAAAAAAAATAACACATATGAAAAGGACAAATCAAATTTCAGAACAGAAAGGGGATGCGGGGGGGAGGTAAATGTCTGTGAGCTAATGGTATTAGAGGTGATAATTGGGGAAGCTATCTTTGTAATGGGTAAGATAACTGGGGTCTTTTTTGAGACCGACACGTAGAGTGGATTCCCTTTCAAG
This sequence comes from Pelodiscus sinensis, assembly GCF_049634645.1. NCBI lineage: Eukaryota > Metazoa > Chordata > Testudines > Trionychidae > Pelodiscus > Pelodiscus sinensis. The sequence continues at coordinate 93,124,347 of NC_134713.1, read as the reverse complement.
TGCAGATTTAAAAGGTTTCTGAAGCAGGATGCAGGTAATTAAGTCGTTGAGACCGTGTCCTTTCTGGTTGAAATGGCAAGAAACTGTTTCAGCTACACCAGACTAACACGGCTACATTTCTACCACTGTTTGATCTGAGGAAGTGGGTCTGGCCCATGAAAGCTCATCATCTAATAAATCATCTTGTTAGTCTTTAAAGTGCTACATAGTCCTGTATTTTGTTTCATCTAGATCAGGGGTCTCCAAACTGCGGCCCGCGAGGCCCTCTCATCCGGCCCGTGGAGACTGTGACGGGGAAGAAACTCCCCGCACTAACAGCCCCTCCCCCGGAGAAGCGCCGAGCGGCGCAGCGCCGCGGAGCTGGGGCGGGGAAGAAACTCCCCACACTGACAGCCCCTCCCCCGGAGAAGCGCCGAGCGGCGCAGCGCAGCGGAGCCCAGGGGAAAGCCCACGGGGAGGGGAGCGAGGGCGCACAGCCGCAGGCGCGGCAGGCGAGGAAGGCGGCAGGACCCAGGAGGAGAAGGGACAGGGACGCCAGGGTGAGCGGCACGCCCCGTGCGTGCCGGCTCAAAAGGGGGAGGGGCCGGAAGGACAGGGGCGGCCGGCACTCACTTTCTTTTGGGCAGGCAGCCAGGAGAGGGAAGCCGGAGGAGCCAGCGGGACGGAGGAGGGACTCTGGACCCGCGCAGCCCTTGCCCTGGGCAGCGAGACTCCCCGGCCGGGGGTGCGGGGGATCGGAGCCGCCAACGGACGGCCACACGCCCTGCGGACCGACGGCCGAGCCCGGGCTCTGCGCGTCCCTCACAGCAAGAGGGGTTGGGACTTGGCGTGGACAATTGCTCCCTATTGGCCAGTGCGTTCTTATCCTATTGGCTAGCTCTCTCATGAGGTCACTAGTGGGCTGGGCTCTATTTTGGCATCCAGGAAACAATTTCACCATTCACACTAATACAGGTGTTCATGTGTAGTGTATCAATGTGTTATTAAATAATAACTGAATAAAATAATATTAAATAAATAATTAAAAACAACATCCATGTTTTGATTGTTTTTTATTTGGACCTCAAGTGTGTAGTCGGCCCCCGAACTGCTGTTTGATAGTTAATGCGGCCCTCGGGCAGAAAAGTTTGGAGACCCCTGATCTAGATCAAGAATTTTTATCAAGACACTTAAAAGCCAGCTCCCCGCATGTATCGGCTCTTGCCCTTCCCGCCATCCCCTTGCAGCCTCTGATTGAGGCAGCAAGGAGGGGCGAGTGTGTGTAGTCAATAGTATTAACTGATAAGTCCTGGCTTATTGGTTAATCATATAATCAACTACACATTAACATCCCTAGAAGAGAGAGGGTCTATGATGTAGACAGGGCCGGATTAAGGGGGAGGGAGGGTAGTCGGGCAGCTGCCCAGAGCGCCAACCTATGGGGAACACCTGATTGAAGTGGTAAAGGGTGCCGTGTGCCCGAAGGTGAGGCTGCGCATGCGTCTGGGGGCATGGTGTCCCTTACCATGTCAGTCAGGTGCCACGCACCCGGGGCAAGGCTGCACCTGTGCCATGCGCCTGCTGCCTGGCACGCAAGTACGGCTTGGTCCAGGACTGGATGTAGACTGGATTAAGTACATGCAGGTTTTTAAGAAAAAGGACTAGATCATCTTGGCTCCTTAGATCAATTTCAGGGCAATATATTTCAGAGGGAAAATGACTTAATATTTAATGCCTTTTTTACAGTTGCTTGTATGCCATTAATGTATTTGTTCTTGCCATACTACCACATAACTATTAGTTGAACAATAAAAATAGCATATACACCAACAGTAAAAGATACAAGAATGCCTTTATTGGGCTAAAACACTGATTCTCCAGTATAGATGGGATGAATCATGTTAATTGTGCACTGTTGATTATTACATTCTTTTCCTTGAAGAATGTGTCTAATGTTGCTTCTGAAGCATTTTTTGAGGTAGCAAGTTGGCAAGACAAATTCTTGACATTTTAGTAGCCCATACTGTTAAGCACCAATAAACAGAGAGCACTAGTACAGACAAAATTCTAAATATCATTTAAATAACAACATTTTTACCTTGTCCAACAGTTTATAATGTCAGAATCACAGTATAGAGTTTTTTATACAGACAATCAAGTTTTTGTGTGCTTTTGTCACATTGCTGTTCATATGAGCTATACCCATAGACTAAGTCAGAAGTACAGGAATAGATTGTACACAAGTAGTTTAATGCATTCAGTTTTTGTTCAGAGGAGAAACAGTTTCTCATGATCATTTAATATATAAAAACACCATCAGTTCATACTGTAGCCAATGCAAAATTGTTAATTCAGTTTCAAACAGCTTTGCTGATTTTTGTTTGAGGCTGTCATAGTAGTCTTAATACATTATGGGATTTTAGCATGTTTACTGAAGATGTATACACCTGTAATATCCATATATATCATGGATTGAAACTCCAGGAGCATTTTTGCTAACATCTGTGTTTCAGAAGATAAACTTTCATGTAAAACAAACAAATTCAGACATTCTGGTTATAAAGAGCTTTCAATGAGTTCTGATATATGCTAAGAAAAATATCACATTGCTAACAGAAGCTAGCAATGGGTTTAGCATCATGTCTTCTACCCCTGGTTTAACTCCAAGTGTAAACAATTAAAAACTTAGCATCAAACAAGTCTTCACTTTATTTGAAGAGATGGAGACGAATGCTGAACAGTGTTTCCTGGTTTACAGTTCCAGATAAACCAGGTATAGATGAACTGGGTGTCAGGAACGGTTTGTTAATTTAGTTGTGTGGACAGGGCATAAAAGGTAATTAATGCACTTTTCTAGTGCAGAGTCTGCACTTGGAACTGTGACACAATACCGAGAGAGGTCAGTTGCCCTCTTGCTCTCAAGAAGAGAACACTTTTGCTGCCCTTAAATAGGTGAATTTGGGGCCTAACATTTATTTATCATAATAGACTTTTTGTTCACAGAAAATTAGCATTTTCATAGGAATACAATTAAAGTTTTCTTAAGTTATTAATTTCTCTATACATTCACTCAGCGCATACACTTTTGCAGTGTTTTAAATTATCTTTGTTTTTCATTAGCAACATTTTTTTTAATCAGGAGGTTTTAATCCAATATTACTGCAAGATTTCTTACCATTATTGACTCTTCTCACAAAAAACATATCAGAACGCTGGTATATTTGAGCTACAAGTATATGTGTGTGACGGACCCGGCAGGGTCCGCACTGGCCCCGGGGGGAGGGCAACCCCCCCAGATGGGGGAAAAGCTGCCACAGCCAGAAGCGGCAGAGCCGCGCCAGCCTGACGGGCGCACGAACACAGGGAGCCCGGGGGGGCCCGCAACAGTGGCGGCACGTCCTGACCCGGACCCCAGGGGGCCTGTCCTGAAGCGTCCCGACAGGGGCAGGCAGCCCGTGCTGGGGCGGGTCCTCGGGCGAGCACCGGGGAGAGCCCAGAGGAGGAGCCCGAAGGGGGGGCAGGGCCAACCCCCCTGATGTCACTCCCTGGGTGACCTGAAAAATGGCCGGTGGACATCGGGTAAGGGGAGGCGGAGTGGCGGCCATGCTGGCTTCCAGGGGCACCAAGCCTCCTGCCCCTCGGGCGAAGAAGAGAGACGGCCTCGGCGGACTCAGGACCGTGGTCGGACGGACCCAGTGACTCCGGCGGGGTGAGTGACACAGCGGACGTCCCGCTGGGAAGGCCGGACAGTGGGGAGCGGAAGGAGCCTGTGGCAGAGCTGTTTTGGCGCCCGTGGGCAGGCGAGTTTAGGGCCACTGCCCCGTCTGCCGTGGAGGGTGACTAGCTGACACCACACTCCACTTAGGGCCCCGGGCTGGGACCCGGAGGAGAGGGAGGGCCCGGGTCCCCAACTCCCCACACGCCCCTCTCCCCCCCGTGACGAGGGCAGTGTGAAGACAGTGGTCACACCCACGCTCTACGGATGCATAACTGCTCCTTGGAGCAGCGAAAAAGGGGACAGGACCCCGAGGCCCGCAGGGGGCCGAACCCCAACCCCGCCAGGCGTGCCACGGTGGTGGGTCCGCTGAAACCCCTCTCCCAGCTAGGGTAGGGGGCGGTCGCACCCAACACTGCCACCGTAGACAGACCCAACTTAGGGATTCCCCAGACCGACGCAAGGCGGTGGGTTCGCGGAGCCCCCCCCTTCTTCCCCTCAGCGGAGAAGAAGGGGAGCGGTGCTCGCACCCGTAAACCCGCTACAATGTGCATCTCAAAACTGGATTGAAATGTTAATATTTACTGTTATATGGGCTCATGCTGATAGATTTTTTCCTTTTGCTGGAATTAAACGTTAACTTTTTAATTGAAGCTAATCCCTAGGGAGTGAATTGATTAACTTTTTCCATCAGTTATGGCTTTCATTCAATAGTGCTGCATTAAAATGGAATTCAGATTGTATGTACATTTGACCCATTAATTACCATTAGACTTTTTTCTCCAGTGACTTGACCTTTTGGATTTAATCCTGCCACCCTGTGTTAAAATATGCATCACTGCAAACACTTCAGAAATCTTCTGCCATGCATATGTTAGAAAATTCACTTTCTGGCTTTCTGATACATAGTATGCCAGTTTTACTGGCCCATTAATAGTTGTTCAGAAAGATGTTTTGTGAATTGAAATATCTTGTGACACACATGGGGCCATGAATTTCAAAAATGACTAACTGACTTCGGGTATCCCAGTTCCACACCTCAGAGGCCAGACTTTCACAGGGTACAGTACTCCCTCTGAAAATCTAATTCATGTAAGGTGGTTCAAGCTGGACATTCAATAATTGAAACACCCTAAATCACTGGTCACTTTAAAAAAAATCTTGGTAGAAAGTTTTAATGTAAAGGAAAATTCAAAATGTTGAGAATATTCATATTTAGACATTAAACAGTGCTTCATTTGGCATATAATTCATGAACTCAAACTCTTTTCCCTTTTCAGTTTGGGGATTTTGTAAATTCAAAGAGGAATAACCTTTTTGGCATCATTCCAGAATTAGAAATGTCTCTGTTTTGTGACAAAATATTCACAAAAATGATTTTTTTAATGGCATTTTAACTGTTTAATTTTTTAAATTACTTTTTATCTAAAACATTATTGAAATCATTAACATTTTTGTTTACCAGAATCTAAGGGTTTTTTCATTTAACCATTTAACAACAAACAATTTTGAAATAAAGTTTTCAATAACTACTCGGATAAAAATTTTGCGAGGGAGCGAAATGGCCCGTTTCAAACCATCTACAATTAAAAGGAATAAATATTCTTATGGGGTTTTTTTCCTTTTCATTTTTTTTTAACCAGCGCACTTTGCTCAGTTGCCTTCCTTACAGCTGGCAAGACTATACCAAGAAAACTATACCAAGATTCAGTTGCTTCTCTTTTGTGTTCCTAGTTTAACTATTAGATGTGAGTGGCAGGAGATTTAAGGGAACTGCCTGAGAATGCCTGTAGCTTTGATACTAGCATGGAGACTTCATCTGTATTCCCAGGTGCTCTTAACAAAATATGAACATTTTGGCTTGTCTAATTTTTGTCTTTTTAAAATACATAGTTTCCTTATGAATGTTCATTTTTCTTTTTATGCAGAAATACCATTTCAGTATTTAAGTATAGGTATTTTATTCAACATTTTCTCCTCTAACTTAGCAACTTCAGCGAGATTATAAGTTGTTGCACTACATATGTGTTCCAGAACTACTGTCCAATGTTTATTGCACAACTGTTAGGTTTTTTTAAGAGTTCAAAACAGTGTTCAAATATTGTTACATTTTAATGGTTTAATTCTTTGGCCCAAAAAATACCACAATAAATTGCCTCATTCTGAGAACAGAAATTATAGTGAGAAAATGTGGGTAAGTTGCATAAACACATAAAAACAGCTATAGTGGGTCAAACCAAAGGTCCTTCTAACCTAGTATCCTGTCTTTCAAAAGTGGCCAATGCCAGCTGCTTCCCTCAAATAATCCAGGTAATATGTTGTATTGGAGTAACTTCTGTTGGCGAAAAATGCTCACTTTTGGACTATTCAGAGTTTTTTCAGATCTAGGAAGAGAAATCTATGTCTGAGCTAAAAAGAAGTTGGGACAGATAAACATAAGGGATAACACATGTTCTGGGAGGGGGCAATAAAGATTATAATGTTCTGTAAAAGACATTTGGAATAGATCATTAAAGGTTAGTTGGTTTTATGTATCGATTATATTTTCATCTGCAAGCAGGGATTTTTTTATCCTGATCAGCGGATTTCTATTAGCAATGGCAAAATGCCAGTGTGATCCTGGGAGGCCCACTCTACACCTTACTGTACAGCACCTGAAGCTATACATTTATGACTTCAGTAGTACCGAGGAACAATTTAATTCTACCAGTTCAGCAAGTGCAGAATGACAATTGAATATGCTTTTGGTCATTTGAAGGGGTGCTGACCAAATGTTTATTCGCAACAGTGGGTCTCAGTGAGAAAAACATCCCAGTGATTATAGCTACCTTCAGTGTTCTGCATTGTGTATATGGAGCAAAGGGGGAAAGTTGCTTTTAGGTGGTAGGTAAAGGAGGAATGTCTATATGCCGAATTTGAACAGTCAGATCCAAGGGTTGTCAGAAGAGCTCAACTAGAAGCTGTATGGCTCAGGAAGGCTTTGAAGGAGCATTTTAACAGTGAGCTATAATAATGTGTTATGGTGTGCTATACTCTACTTGGCCCTGTAGTTTGGGGGCTGTTAGGTATTGTAGCATGTTTAGTGCAAATTTATGGATAGAATATTGACAATGTGTTCATTAATTTTGATGTGCTTGCTTTATTTTTATGATTATGACTGTATTTGTCACAGATCCTAGGAGTTGCCTCAGTGTTTAATAACAACTAAGTGGGTATTTTTGGTACTGCCATGCATTCAACAGCATATGTTGGGAATAATAAAGATGAATTATTTTCCAAATATTGTTTTAGTGAGTAATGAAAACACTTTAAAAATTCGATTCCAGTTAAAAACAAGAACTTTAAAAACTGAAGACATTAATGGAACAGAACTTAAGAAAGCGGAGAGAAGGAACAGTCAGTTTCACACATACAGAATGGGAAGCGACTGTCTAGGAAGGAGTATGTCAGAAAGGGATCTAGGGGTTATAGTGGACCACAAGCTAAATATGAGTCAACAGTGTGACGCTGTTGCAAAAAAAGCCAACATGATTCTAGGATGCATTAACAGGTGTGCTGTGAGCAAGACATGAGAAGTCATTCTTCTGCTCTACTCTGCACTGATTAGGCCTCAGTTGGAGTACTGTGTCCAGTTCTGGGCACCGCATTTCAAGAAAGATGTGGAGAAATTGAAGAAGATCCAGAGAAGAGCAACAAGAATGATTAAAGGTCTAGAGAACACGACCTATGAAGGATGATTGAAAGAAGACTGGGCTTGTTTAGTTTGGACAAGAGAAGATTGAGAGGGACATGATAGCGGTTTTCAGGTATCTAAAATGGTGTCACAAGCAGGAGGGAGAAAACTTGTTCTTCCTGGCCTCTGAGGCTAGAACAAGAAGCAGTGGACTTAAACTGCAGCAAGGGAGGTTTAGGTTGGACATTAGGAAAAAGTTCCTAACTGTCAGGGTGGTTAAACACTGGATTAAATGGCCTTGGGAGGTTGTGGAATCTCCATCGTTGGGAGTAATTTAAGAGTAGGTTAGATAAATGTCTGTCAGGAATGGTCTAGACAGTACTGGGTCCTGCCATGAGGGCAGGGTACTGGACTCGATGACTTCTCGAGGCCCCTTCCAGTCCTAGTATTCTTTGATTCTATAACTACAAGGATAGGTGTAAGCATTGCAGTAGGGTTCCACAGGTGTGTGAATGTCTTCATAATTGGAGTTTTTCAGAAGAGGTTGGAGAAACAGTTGCTAGGATCTAGGTTTATTTGGTCTTGCTTCAGCACAGGGGGTTGGCTTGATGACTTCTCGAGACCCTTCCAGGCCTACGTGTGTATGATTCTATTTCTAATAATAGGGGAAATTATAATGTGTATATGCTTTTATATTTAACTAGCCAATTAGCCCATCATAAGACGGGATTTTAAGGTCTCTTCTCCACGTCAGTCTTCTCTCCTGAGCCTCCTGTCTCTCGTTCCATCTCTCTCTCCTCCTCCTACTTCCTCCCCCCCTCCTCTGTCTCTCTCAACTCTCCTCCGCCTCCTGCCTCTCTCTCTTTCACTTCTCCTCCCCCTCCTGCCTCTCACTCGTGGGACCATGGAGCCCAAATGACCGTTTGGGCTCCGCATTCTCCGTGCTGCATGGGAGGCGCAGAGCCCAAATGGTCACTTGCGAGGCTTGCTCCCACGCAGCGGCCTGGCTGAGCAGCACAGAAGTTAGCTGAGCGCCACGGCGGGAGTCAAAGGGGGGCGGGGAGATGATTTTCACAGCCAAGGGGCAGGGCCTGGAGCCGCTGTCACGCCGCACGTCACTGCCCCGCCCCCCTTCGCTTCCCACCATGGTACTCGGCTGACTTCTGTGCCGCTCAGCTGGGCCGCCGTGGGGGAACAAGCGGCTATTTGGGCCCCGCACTCCCCATGCAGCATGGGCTGCCCAGAGGGAACAGCCAGCATTTCAGGCAACAGTGCCCCCCAGAGGGAACAGCCAATATTTTGGCGTTACAGACTCTCAGACATTGGGCTACTATATATATGGTAAGAGCAGTCATTTTTTGGCTACAAAAATGTATGCCAGCAAATGAAGTGTTTTACAGATGTTCTATTTCTACATCCTTCTTTACAGTATGCATCACAAACCTCAGCTCAGTTCTTTCAGTTTTTTTTCTCCAGGAGTGATTTTACAGTCTCCCAAATGAAAAAAGGAATTTCAACAGGGGAGAGAGACTTAGCTTGGAAGAATGTGGAAAATATTGGTTATATTATCTCGCAATCAGTTGCTCTGGGTTAAATCCCTCTAAATTACTTGTTTGAACAAAAAATACCTTTAACTGAAATTATTGTAGTTGTCAGAGAATTCAAAACCCTAAATATTTTGTGGATGTTTACATTAACTGATAAGAAAACCATTGTAACACATTTATTTAGAAAAGAAATACAAATTATCCTGTTGACCTGATATTTCAGTTTACAAGTGTAACTACCTGGAATTGAACAAGAAGTCTCCCCTGTTTTAACTTCCTATTTAGCATATAATTTCTAAATTTCTTACATTTAAAATTTGACTGTCATTGATGTGACTAGCATTTCAGCAATTAAGACTTCACAAGTGTTTTAAATCTTCTAATAAGACATTTTTGTTTGTTTATTTTGGTTGCTTGTTAAAGTTCTATGGATTAATAATCCGACATTTCCCATTTGTAGGCTTGCCCTGGCTATTCACGTTTAATGTGAAGTTTTATCCTCCCGATCCATCACAGTTGACTGAAGACATTACCAGGTATACAATTTTTTATATTAAAACTTGAAAACCAGTGGTGTTCTTATATTGTACACTCTGCAAGTCAACAACTACTTCCTAGGCTTTGAAATCACATTGCAGATTTTTTTTACCACCTTCCCCCTTGTAGAATAAGGGAGCTAAAGGTCCATAGGCATGGGGAGAAACCTTGAGTGTTTTTTGGGGTTTTTTTGGTCCACATACTGCTTATGCTGGGCACCAATTTCAGGATGATTTGGAAGTTTAAGCATTTTGTCTGTTGCTGCAGCACAGTTTGACCACCCTGCACAATGTTGCTGCTCTTTGTAGCCAGTAGGGAGTAAGTAGGAGTTGGAGATTTTGCATGAAGGCATCACACAGCAGATCTTACTCTCAGTTAACAACAGAGGGCTGTGTCTACACTGGGCCACTTATTCCGGAAAATCAGCCGCTTTTCTGGAATAAGCTGCGAGCTGTCTACACTGGCCCTTGAATTTCCGGAAAAGCAACGATGCTCTACTGTACAAAATCAGCCGCTATTCCGGAAAAACTATTCTGCTCCCGCTCGGGCATAAGTCCTTATTCCGGAACACTGTTCCGGAAAAGGGCCAGTGTAGACAGCCCAGTAGTCTTTTCCGGAAAAAAGCCCCGATCGGGGAAAATGGAGATCGGGGCTCTTTTCCGGAAAAGCGCGTCTACATGGGCCACAGACGCTTTTCCAGAAAAGGGGCTTTTCCGGAAAAGCAGCCTGGCAATGTAGGCGCTCCTTTTCCGGAAAAACTGAAAACGGAATAGTATTCTGTTTTAAGCAGTTCCGGAAATTCATGCCAGTGTAGACACAGCCGAGCAGTGTTAAGCCGGACTGAGACCTGGAACTCAATGGCTCTTATTAGGCCTCCATAACGCTAGTTAAAATGCTGAGAGGTGCTAATGAAAAGTCCAGAAGGAAGAGGGAGAAAATAAAAATTATAGCAAGAGACCAAAGGAAAGATGAGGAAAAAAGTGGGATAGAATGGAGCAGCATGGTAGCAGTGAGGAGACCAGAAAAGATTGAAACTCTTAAGGGTAGGAGGCATGCAGCCAGTGGATACTAGGGATTGCCCCTGTGTCAGAATATAAGAAGTAGGGTAACTTGTGTTGACAGGAGTACTGAGCTCAAAGGTGTTAAGGTGCTTTTAGTTGCTAAGTCTATTAAAAATAAATGGAAGTGTTAAATACACAGCAATAAGCACATAGTAGATAGTACAATGGAATTATTATCCTTTATTGTTTCTTTATAGTAACATCCATCATGTTCTATAAGCTTTCCAGTCCACCAAGAGGGAACAGTCTGCTCATTTGATCTGGGAATCAGAATATTTCTAATTCAATCGATATACGACCAATACATTGATTCTTATATTAAAACTGTAACTCCAAATCCTTTGTTTTTAGTTGGCAAGGTCTGATAGAAATGGAATTCTTTGAGTGTGTCCCTGTGGATGCTCCATTTCAGGTGTCAGTGCATCCCAGTGCTGTCGATTGAAGATGAATGGTAGCAGTGTCCGCATGGGTCGCACATGCGCAGTCAGCGTCTTGTGGAACATGACTTGAGTTCTTCAGTTCCTTCTCAACTGTCCTCTGCTGAAGATAGCTCAGGGAAAATGTCAGACTCTTCCCTAAAATCATTAGAAAATAGTTATTTAATTCAATAGTTATATAGAATCTTAGCGTTAGCATTAGTCACACACAAAAAAGTTGTTAGTTCGTTAGCAGCCCCCAACCCCTTCAGAGACAGTTACTCGTTAATGTGTCTGAGTCTCCAGGCTTCAAATACTGCAGCTTCCGCCTATTTCAGGCAGGCACTCAATGTGTATATGCTGCCTGGGTGAGGGGAGTATCCCCCATAAATGCCCACACTGCAGCAATTTAAAAACCAGAGCCCAACCAGACAGGGATTTATGGCTGAAAATGATTTTGAGGTCCCTGCAGCTGAACTCCCTGTCTGGATGTTCCTCAAAATGAAAAAGGAGGCTTACCCTCTGGGGAAAAAAAAAAGGTCTCAAATATCTTTGCAGAGAGTACTGAGAAAACAAAGGTGGTGGCTTCAAAGTCACATGCTCTGATACTATCTTATTGTCAGGTGAGCATCTATGATGTTCTATATATCCCTGGTACTGCAAGGTCAGAGTGAAGGAGACAAAGTTGAATCACTGGAAAAAAATGTCTCCTTCACGGCATGGAGCTCATCAGTATGGAACTCAGCCCCTTGTGCCTCATCAGGCACTATGCCTTCGCCCGTGGCACTGATGACTTGGTGGCACCAGTAGATGCTAGCAAGTCAGCACTGACCACAGCAACTAAACAGTAACAATATCCATTGGCACTGACTCCATCAATGAAAAGAATAGATTCCACGGCACTGACAGCCCAGATATTGGCATTGCCATAGTCTCTACTGCATCAGATAGACTTAGAAATATAATTGGCACCACATCCAGCAATACTTAATGCTGAGGGCTCCCTGACAGGCTTCAGAGGAGTTTACAGATCCCATGAAATAGCTCAGTTCTCTGATAATGCAGAGGAGATGCAGAGATACAATCCCTTATCTCCTCACCTAAAGCCCACTAACCGTCATGGAGCCTCATGGTCCCAGATACCAAATGAACCAACCATGGTGCAGACCACCATGGAAGCGCACATCCCAATTGCCTTCCCAATGCAGTGGGAATCCTGAGGCTCATATAGGGGTCATCATTCTAAACAATCCACAGTTCAGAAATATAAACTGCATTGTAACCCTGCCTCCCCCACACCACAATCCTTGAAGGTACAGGATGGGCGAAGGGAGCCAGAGGACCCAAAGACTGGTACAGAGCATGACATTATCTCCTACACTCAATTCATCCTCATTTACAAATTAATCCATTGTCCCCTATCTCCATCCCGCCAACTTGGGTGGATTACTTTAAGGAGTTCCAGGAATACAGTCAAGACAGCCCTGCTGGAAGAGGTAAAGACAAAGCAGCCCATGTTGGTAGAAGTTGTGCATGGATACAAATGTCTACCCACAGATGTGGATATCAGCAGATAGACATTAGTATAACAGATCTTCAGGGCTCTGCTCCCAAGAGATACTGCAACTGATGGAGAGGAGTATGGTCCTATTGCTCACAGAACCCAGCGTCCCATGCTGACAGTTCCTCCTGACAATGCGCGACTGTACTGCCCTCAGCCTTGCTGCCAGCTGTGTCTCCTGTGTGTCATACAGCTGTACTCATGGCATGGCTGAGGGCAGTACAGCTGCATGGCAAGGAGGAGCTGCTAGAGCAGGACACAGGCTCCTGGGAGTGATAGGACCATGTTCCTCTCCGTTGGCTACAGAATCTCTTGGGAATAGAGCCCTGCGGATCAGTAGATACCCATGTCTAGCCATGGATATCCATATCCATGCAGGGCTCTACAAGATATGCTACAAAGATTACAACACTTCTCTTCCCCTAAGATTGCACTAACCATCTTCAACCCTGGGGAGACAATCTGGCAGACACCAGTCTCTATCCCACCAACCTGCAAAAGAGCAGATAGAAACTGTTATGTGCCATCCAAGGGGGAAAAACTTCTATTTACCCATCTCCCCTCTCCTTAGCTGGCTATGCTGTAAATTATTGTAGAAAACAGCCACAATTCAAGACAACACTGCATGATAAGAAACATATGACACTTGACTTGTTTGGGTGCAAAGTGTCCTTCTGGTATCCTTCAGTTTTGAGTAGACAACTACTCAGCACTATTGATCAAATACAACTATGATCACTATGAGAAACTGTACCCCTTTGTGTCAGAACTCCCAGAGAAGAAATAGACACTGTATCAAAGCATCATTAATGTGTGCCAGCTGATAATCAAAACAGCCCTTCAGGTGTCATTGGGCACAGCAGACACGGCAACCAGAATGATGGCCACAGCTATAACAATGCACTGAGTCTCGTGACTTTTGACCTCAGGGATAGTAAAAGAAATTTGAATGAAAGTTGAGGCTCTTTCTATAAGAATAGGAACAGCTATTCTTATCGAAAATGGACAAGGTGCTTCATTCAATGAAAGACTTTCAGGCCACCCTTCTCACTTTGGAGATTTACACTTCTTCTGCGAAGAGAAGATGGTACCAACCATATCAGAGACTTAGGGACTCTTCAAACAATAGACAACAACAACCATATGAAAATTAACAGCAGCATCAACTGTCACGGCGCCAACAAAACACCCCAATCATAAGTGCTGACTTTCCAGTCAACTTCTTCAAAAAACATGATTTTGAAAGTTGGTTGAGGATTTGAATGACCTCCCTCAGGAGACAGCACTTACACCTGACCACTCACCATTGTTTGGCCATCTATTCTGGCCTTTTTCCACATCTGGGCTGCCATAACATCAGACCAAGGGGTTGTAGAAATAATCAAGTTATATATATCATCTCCTTTACCTCCTGTCCATCTACCCTTCCTTGTCTGTCTACAAGGACCCTTCTCATAAGCACCTATTATGACAAGAAGTGGATCATCTTTTACAGCTAGGTTCTGTAGAATGAGAACTGGTACCATTCAAACAGAAGGAATTCTACTCCCATTATTTCCTGATTCAGAAGAAGGAGGATGGACACTTCTCCTGGACCCGTGGAAGCTCAACAAGTTTGTGAGCACCCAAAATTTCCCATTGACCACAGTACTCCCAGTGCTGTAACGGGGGGATTGGTTTTCAGCCCTCAACTTCCAAGATGCTTATTTCCGTATCAGCATTCATTCTGCTCACAGGAAATTTCTGCATTTCACAGTAGGACAAGAACACATCCACTACAGAATACTGCCATTCAGAGTAGCCACTGCACCAAGAGTTTTCTCAAAAATCCTAGTGGTAGAAGCAGCTCATCTTCACAAACAGGGAATAATGATTTTCTCTTACCTGAATAACTGCCTTATCAAAAGCCCAACATTGTGAGACACACTGAATGTAGTGTAGGCCTATACCACACTATTCTAGGAATTTGGTCTATTAATAAATTATCAGAAATCAACTATAACCCCAGTCCAACAACTTAATCGGGGCACACCTTGAAGTCATAGAAGTGACAGTGGCGCTTCCCTTATCAGATTTACAAATCTCAGGAACCTTATCTCAGAGGTACAAGTCTGTCCTCAAATTCAGACTTTTACTGTCCTGCAATTATTCAGACATATATCATGGTATGACATGCAAGACTCCATATATAATGCTTACAAAGTTGGCTGAGCATAGAATACATACCAAGTAGCCACAGTCTACTCAAATGGCTCACAGTACCATCAGATGCCCTGAATTCTTTACATTGGTGGCATGACTTTAAAATGTATGTATGGCTATCCCATTCCAACAGAAACCTCTGGCAACCGTGATCACCACAGATGCCTCTCTGATAGACTGGGGTGCTCACATATACCAACACGTGATCGAGGGCAAATGGTTCCCGGCAGAGACTCAAATGCACATCAACCTGCTAGAGCTACATGCAGTCCACAACACGTGCAGGCGTTTCCTACCTCATATATGAAACAGATGTATTCAAATTATGATTGACACTATCACCTCCATGTTTTACATCAACAGGCGAGAAACAGCTTACTTACAATCCACTCTTCTGTGAAAAGAAACAGGTGCATCCAACACACCATAAACAGTTCAGCATGCTAACTGCCAAACTGTCAGAACTCTATGGTGGACACACACACAGCAGATAATTTTCCCAAGCTCACGAAAGGACGATGAGTGGAAAGGTTCTGAGATCAGTATTCAACTGATGGGATCACTTCTGCCTTATCAGACCACCATTTGAACCATTAGCCACCTGTATTTTACTTAGGAAAGTAGCCTTTCTGGTCACCCTTGCCTCCGCAAGGTAAGCAAGATGGGGTGCTCATGACAGACCTTCCATACACCATCATTTTTCAAGGATATGGTCATATTATTTCCATATCTTCAATTCACACAGAAAGTAAACTCAGCATTCCACATGAGCCAACTTGTTCATATCTCAACATTCTACCTTAATCCTCAAGGTACTGAAGCCACTCTACACACTATAGATGTTAGACAGGTGCTAGCATTCTTCGTTGGGGAAAAATCCCCAGACATTTATGGAAATCCCCTAGACTTTTTATCTCTACTACTGAACACTCAAAAGGAGATGCTATATCCAATCAGAGATTGTCTAAGTGGATTTCCACATGCATTCAAACATGCTGTCATATTGGGAATACCAAATCATCAGAGCATGTTAGAGCACCTTCAACTTGATCCATTTCAATGTCAGTAACTGCAGATCTGTAACGTGGCCACTTGGGCCTCTGTCTGCACATTTGCTAAGCACTATGCAATTATGCAGGACTCCAGGGCTGACACCATAGTGGAACTTACAGTACTTACCTCCGTGACTCAGATGAACCCGAAGTCCTCCCCGGCTCATGGTATGGCATGTCTCTACAGTCACCTGAAATGAAGCGCCCATTTGGACAATGCTTGAAGGAGAGATTACTTATCAGGTGCAGTAACTGGAGTTCTTTGAGAGTGTGCTCCCCTATCAACCCACTTCCCCTCTACTTCAGAGTTCACAATAGGAGCTCTGCAGTAAAAAAGGAACTGGAGGCTCAGGTCATGCACACACTACACGTGGAACCACCAGCATTACAAAACACCTATTTTGCATGTACACACAACCCGTGCAGATGCTGTTGCTATAAATTTCAGATCAACGGCACAGGAATGCACTACTACCTAAAGTGGAGCACCTACAGGGACACTCCTCTCAGAGATATCCAGTTACTGTACAAGGTGAGTAGCCTTTCCTTTTGTCTCTTTGTAATAAACAGCCTATTGGAACTGTGTTTGGACAAATTTTACTCAACTTTCTGCATGTGCCCTCACAAATATCCTGCAGGAATATTTGTCTACCCTAAGTAACCTCCTCCCCCCCCCCATTTTTTGCAGATATTTCCTGTGCCTACAGCTTCGTCAGGATATTGCTTCTGGACGACTGCCATGTTCTTTTGTGACTCATGCCCTCCTTGGTTCATATACTCTGCAGGCTGAGTTAGGTGACTATGATCCAGAGGAGCACAACAATGATTACATCAGCGAATTCCAATTTGCACCCAATCAAACAAAAGAGATGGAGGAGAAAGTAGTAGAGCTGCACAAAACACACAGGTGTGTCATATCTGGGGGGAGTAAAATATGCTGATATTGTCTTAATCATACCTGTCATTTATCTTGATCTTAAAATATGTTTACAATTGTATAAGATTCATAATAGTGCTAAGTGTTTTCAAAATCCTATATCAGATCAGTTGTGCTATATTTTTGTTATATGCATTTACATGAAATTTGTCTTTAGGTTGACTTTCCATCTTTTTTTCTTCTGTTTATTAAAGCCTCTTATTACTAGGCTTTCCATCAAAAAAGTAATTTATGGTTGGCTTCTTGTATTAGCCAGTAAACATAGCAATAAATATTTCATCTGGAAAAGTTTTTCTTTTCCGATTTGAAGAATTTGTACTTAGACTGAAAATACAGTAAGTGATCAGCTGGCCTTAGCAAAACTTCTTATGAGTTCAGTTATTGAGTCTATATTTCACAATATAGGCTTTTTTATTTGCTTTGAAAGACCAGTTGTCTGAATTTGCTTCATTCAGAGATGTTTTGAATAATATGAAGAAAACAAGGAGAATCTGAAATTGATTTAATTTAAGAGCCACAATTATTCAGTTTCTAGCTGCCTTTGTTTTATTGAAAACACATTGAAATCTGATTGAGCCCTTTTATCAGTTGTGTACAAAATGAATTAAGATCCCAAAGTCTCATTAAACGAAAGATGTAAGTGCATTGCCAATTGCTTTCAGTCAGCAAAATAGATCATATATTTCTTTGTGTTGTCAGAGCACAATGTCCTGAATTTTACATTCTTTATAGTGTTGTTTTTCACCTTAAATAAACCATAGTCACTTTTAATTTTGTTAACAATAGAAAATTATTCTTGTTCCTTCACACTGATGGAAGAAAGGTTTTTTTGTTTGTTTGTTAGATAAATGTTATGTTATGAAGGTAGACTGTGAGCTTCTGGGAGGCAGGAGGAATCTTTTTGTTCTGTTTGTACATCATCTAATGTAATTGGTTTCCTGATCCATGAGTAGGTCTTACCACAATACAAATAGCAATGAATGACATCCTGAATTATATTAAGAGCAAACACCCACATTTTCTTCAATAGGGCCACAATTTGAGTATATATTGCTCTCTAAGTACTGTGCAGTTAATAACAAAGTGTGCAGTCTAAGTCTGAAAAGGTTAACTTTTCTGTGTGGGACATTTGAGAAAATGTGGGGAAGAGTAAATTCCTAACTTTGGTGGTGGGTACTGTTTGACCTGGACCTGTAAGGGTGGCTTATCAAGGAAGCAAAGCATTTTCAATGTTTATGGATCTGTTCTGGCAACTGAAAAGGATCAACATTTTTAAATTAAGGAGTAGAATATGGAATATTCCAGAAATTCTGTAGAATCCCTAGAGCACTAAGATCCATGTTTATGGCTTTCTCTTTTCCTGGTAAGTTAGTGGATGTTTTAGGAGACTGGTATGTATTTTTTTTAAGATCTTTATAATTGAAAATCATACTTCTGTCAGGAAGTTAGAACATGTACTCCAGTGTCACAGAGAGGACTGTGAAAACTAAGCAGATAAGTTAATATGAACCAAAGTGATTTTTCAATCTCATAATTTAATAAAAAAAATACTGATTGAGTTATACTGAATTATGGAAGAGATCTTTGATTGTGTTTGAGGGAAAAGTGAAAGTCAGGTCTTTGAAGTGGAAAAAATGTTTGGGGATGGGGATGTTTGGGTAGGTTATAATTAAACTGTTTTACAGCACTAAAGATTGTACATGCTACTAAATGAATATAATATACTATGAATAAGAATATACATATATACAGTGTTGAGGAGAGAAATACAGATACGTGCAAAAGCACTCATGATTTAGGCTCCACTCATCTGAGATATTTAATATACCCTAAATGCAGCTATTTTCAGTAGATTTTATTATCTTGATATTTATATTTACCAGTAAACTGAAGTAAACTGAATCTTTTAACGACTCTAGGGGCTTGACTCCAGCACAGGCAGATTCTCATTTCTTAGAAAATGCCAAGAGGCTTTCCATGTATGGAGTGGATTTGCATCATGCCAAGGTATTGAACTGTTTTTTTTCCTCAAAAGTAATTAAAATTACAAACTATAATAAACATGTTCCACTCATCCTGAAGATATATGTATATTTTATCTTCAGTCTAGGATTATTTAGTTCATGTAGCTCCATACTTACTTTATTCTTAGGAGCAACTAAGTTTGTTTCAAATGTTTATTCCAGTAATAAGCTTGGAGAGGCAAAGTGGAACCTAAAATGTCTGTAGTGGGTTCTTTTATACCTAGGGTTGCCAGATGGCTGAAACAAAAATACAGAACATCCCCTTCCCCACCCCCTCACCCCCAAAAAAACACCAGGAAAAAATTTTGTTGAAGGGGAAGAAAAGGGGGGAGGGGGGAGTTGTTGCACCAAAAGCAAAAAAACCCTCCAAGAACCTAGATCATTGCTAGGGGTTACCAGGTAGTCATTTTAAAAAAAAACGGATACACTTCATGGGGGGGCGGGGAGGACCGGCCAGGAAGGGAGCGGTGCTGGCCAGAAAGGGGGGAGCCTGGAAACAGCTTAGTGGGGGAGGGGGAGCAACTGGGCTGACCGAGGAGGATGGGGGGGCCAACGGGAAGCAGGGCTGGCCGTGGCGGGGGGGGGGGGGGGGGAGTCGGGCGGAACGGGGCTGGCTGCAGGATATCGGGGGAGGGAGGACTGGCCGGGAGGGGGCAGGGCTGGCTGGGAGTAAGGGGGGCGGGAAGCACAGCTGGGGGGAATCGGGACTGGCTGGGAGGAAGGGGGAGCGGAAAGCACAGCTGGCGAGAGGGTGCAGCAGCGCTGGCTGGGAGGAAGGGGGGTGGGAAGCACAGCTGGGGGAGATCGGGGGCCGCAAGGGTGGCCTGGAGGAAGGGGGAGCAGGAAGCACAGCTGGCGGGGGGCAGAGTGCGTGCAGCGGCGCTGGCCGGGAGTAAGGGGGGTGGGAAGCAGCGGGGGCGGGGAGAGGTGCAGCGGCACTGGCTGGGGGAGATCAGGAAGAGGAACGGGCCGGTGGGAAGCAGAGCTGGGGAGGAGTGCAGGGGGGCTGGCCGGGGAAGATCAGGAGGGGAAGTGAGGGAGAACCGGCCGGCCGGGAAAGTGGGGGGTGAGCAAATCGGCTTCCCATCCTCCTCACACTCATCGCGGCCCCGCCTCCTAGCTGGAACTCTCAGCTGCTTCCCCCACCCATGCCAAGCTTCCGTCTGGTGCGCAGCCGGAAAAATCAGAAAATACTGGACATTGCACATGTCCGGTATTTTCTGATTTTTTTACCAGGCAGAGCGCGTAAATACCGGACTGTCCGGTACAATACTGGACACCTGGCAACCCTATATACTTGTGGAAGTTAAGTACAGATTTTTACTCCAGCTGGTTGGAAATGAACTTCCATTTCTATTGGTGTTAACACTGATTTTTTTAAAAAAAAATTATCAGTGTTCTCAGGAATTCAGTAGCAAAATTCATTTAATGGACTAAGAATGCTAAAGTTAGCCAATATTTTAAGAGAAGCTAAAATCAGAATTTTATATAGTGTAAAAACACTAGAGAAACATTGTTTTATTCAGTGGAACTCGGTAAAGTGGTTAGCTCTTATAAAATGCTTTTGTAATTTTATTAATGGCCTTTCCCAGTTTCTCTTGATGTAGGAGCACTTGTTTTTACTGGAGATGTATGGTAAATACATCTACAACCTTATTTGCACTACTAGTAAAAGTTTATGATGCCAGCTCACTCTTCTCTTGAATGGCTTTAAGAATTTTCCCTCTCTCTGTGGTTCTAATGCTTTCAATTATTCACAGTGCTTTCTCACGGCAAGCAAAAGCTCTGAAAAGATCTTTTCTGAGATCAGTTTGCAAGCCGTAAAATTCTGCCAGTCAATCTAGAATCTAGTGATAGCTGGATGTCAAGCATGTACTATTATTGATGGTTGGTTAGGAGGATGTTGGTATTCATTGTGCTAGAATCTGAAGCTCTTCTCAAGACTGGCATTACATGCAAGTCCTATTAGTAAGTATTTGCTTCTGTAAACTGGTAAACTGGGATCAGGCATTGTCACTGGGCCAAAATTATTATTCTGAGCAAAACAGTCTTCCAGCACCTTGATTAAGTACCCAAGCTGACATTATCAGCCAAAGAGGCGCTGCCTTCTCCATCTTAACTGAAGTAATGGTATATATAACTACACAATATGATATAATCAATCTGCTGTATTTTTAATAAAATCTGTAGTTTGGAACGCCTTTCATTTTTTTTCTTCTCCCTTTAATGCTTGCTGAAATGTTGTGAAGATCAGGACTTTAACACGGTTCAAAAAATAACTAGATAAATTCGTAGAGGATAGGTCCATCAATACTTTTTTAGCCAGGATGGGTAGGAATGGTGTTCCTAGTCTCTCTGTGTCACAGGTTGGATATGGGTGACAGGGGAGGGGATTGCTTGATGATTACCTGTTCTGTTCACTCCCTCTTGGGCATCTGGCATCTTGTGTTTGCTAACATCCATCACTTCTTTACTGCTGTTCAATTTCTTATCTAGGTTTTTATATGGCCTCCTCACCATAGTATTGGTGTGTGTTCTAAAATGGTAAAGTATACATATATGTTTTGTCACTACAAACTGGATTGATGAATGCCAAACCACTGCAGGAGTCCCAACCTCGTTTCTTAGATTAATAAATGTGTATTTTTCTTCTGTTCTCTGCCTTTTCTTTGTAACCCATTTGATATTACTGTAATTTCAGCATGAAACCAGTGTAATTGATATACAGGCAGTCCCCGGGTTACATACAAGATAGGGACTGTAGGTTTGTTCTTAAGTTGAATTTGTATGTAAGTCGGAACTAGTACATATTGTAGGGGAAACTCTAGCCAAACATTTCTCCAGAGCTCAGTTTTATTCTCCCACACCTCACTTCCCTCAGTCCTTTATTCTCAAGCTGAGGTGTCTGCTGAGAAGTCGCTCCGCGTCTCCCTGCTCTGCTGGGGGGAAGCAGCTAGTGCGGGGTTACCTCACACCGTTTGTAAGTAGGGATCCGATGTAAGTCGGATCCATGTAACCCGGGGACTGCCTGTACTTCCTTCCCAAGAGTATTATCATAATTTACTTCATGAAATATTATTAACATTTTGTCTACAATTTTCATTTGTGATAGGATTCTGAAGGTGTGGACATCATGTTGGGCGTATGTGCTAATGGGCTACTCATTTACAAGGACAGACTCCGAATCAACCGCTTTGCTTGGCCCAAAATTTTGAAAATCTCTTATAAGCGAAGTAACTTCTATATCAAAGTCAGGCCAACAGAGGTAAGTAGTACTTTTATTCATCTTGTACAGGTCTCTTCATAAACAGCTTGAGATATTTTATAGACGATAATGGTCTACTTTTCTGCTGCTGTTCAAGAGTGAAAGCTAAAGTTCAGCCAACTAGCAGGATAATGTTTTCCAACCTTCCCATGGTATTCTAACAAAGTTCAGATATGGGTTTTATATCCACTCCTGTTTGGCAATAGAGAATTTCTGAATCCCCTTCACAGATGACCAGTCATACCAAATACTAACACGTGGTATCCGATTAATGCATTCTTATGAACTAGCAAACTCCTTTTATTTAATTATTTTCAGCCAGTTAAAAACATAAATAGCTTTTACATGAAATGCTGTGAACTACTAATGGAGATTGCTGTATTTCAACTTATGATACGATTGATATGAAATTTTAATTTGAAAAAGGTATTGCTCGCTCCCCTTTTTATGTTTTGTGATTCTTAGACATAGGTGTATTGTTTATCAACATGTACATCTTGAACTTGTATTAACATAACATTTTTGGCCTAAAAATAAAGACAACCTTTGTATGCTGTTTAGGTTGAACACTAACTAGTACAGTATTTCATGGGCTAAAGGAGAAAAGTGTGTGTCACTGCTGATACAATTACAGTTTGTATACACAATTTTTTGCAGTGTGTATTTTTTTTCAAACTGCAGCTCAGGGCAGCTAATCATGAAACTTGCAAAGAAAACTAGGGCACTATTGGTTTTCTCAAAGAAAAGTCATTAGAAAGTACACATGGGAAGTGATAATGTGATTATTACCCTGCATGAGTAATCCACCCAGGGCAATTATAATAAAAGTATGGAACTTTTGAGATGTTTTGAGTCTCAGGAAAGGAGAATTAGTGCTTGTTGTGGTAATGGAAATGTCTGAACTTGGCCTGCTAACCTAGCCAGCTTTCAGGAAATATGTTAATTTATTTTGTGGCTCCTTTCCAGCAGGAACAGTTTGAAAGCACTATTGGGTTCAAATTGCCAAACCATCGGGCTGCTAAAAGGTTATGGAAGGTTTGTGTGGAGCATCATACTTTCTACAGGTAAATACTCAGGGAGTCTTATCCTCCTTCTAAAAATCAAAACTATTGATTTCCTGCCTTCCCTCACCTGCCCCCCCTCCCCAGGAAAATGTGTATGAGTGATTGTATTTTTTCCATTTATTTTGCATCCTAGTTCTAGCTCCTATTGAAATATGTGAAAAATGCATTTAGATCACTGATCATGGAGTATGAATAAAAGGTTAATTAAATTCAATTTTATATCTCAATTCCTATTTGACTCTCCAGAGTAAGAATAAACATGAGTAAGAGTATAGATCTCTAAAATTCATTTGTGCAGCAGCTGAACCCTAAGGATATGTCTACACTACAGAGTTTTATCGGAAAAATGGCCATTTTTCCAACAAAACTTAAGTTACGTCCACACTTCTATCGTGTTCTTTCAAAACTAAATTGAAAGAACAGAGGGGGTTTTCTACAAGGAAGAGCACCTTTTCTGAAAGAGCTCTTTTTGAAAAAGGCGTGTGTGGATGGGAAGGAGGGTTTTCTTTTGGAAAAAAGAGGCCTCCAGGAAATAACACAGGTACCTTGATGGCCATTCCATCCATAGTAATCTTAGTTCCTGTCTCCTGGCACCTCTTAAAGCTGCAGGCACCCTGAACAGGCCTTGTGGCAGGAAGCTGGCCAAGTAGCAGCACCTGACATCACTGCTCTCCCTGCCACAGGCCTGCTCACCCACGGCGGAGCCACAAGCCCCTCAAGGTCCCCCAGGCCCTCGCAGCGACCAGCCCCAGGGGTCCTAGGATCCACCCAAGGGGACCAAGAGGTGGGTACCGTCCTGATCCAGACCAGAGATCCTGTCCTTTCTCATGCTGTGGAGCTAGGAGGAGACATTGCAGGATCTCTGCTCCAAGCACCGCAACGCTGATATCTTTGAGTATATGACTGAGTCCCTGGCGGAGCACGGACACCCACCCCAGACCCTGGAACAGGTTTGGAGTAAGGTGAAAGATAGGAGAGGCTGAGGGATTTGGGCTTATTTAGACTGAAGAAGAGAAGAGAGAGGGGGGGATTTAAGAGCAGCCTTCAACTACCTGAAGGGAGATTCCAAAGAGGATGGAGAGAGGCTGTTCTCAATAGTGACAGATGGCAGAACAAGGAGCAATGGTCTCAAGTTACTATTTCAATAGGAGGGTGGTGAAGCACTGGAATGGGTTACCTAGGGAGGTGGTGGAATCTCCATCCCTAGAGGTTTTTAAGGCCAGACTAGACAAAGCCCTAGCTGGGATGATTTAGTTGGGGTTGGTCTGCTTTGAGCAGGGGGCTGGACTCAATGACCTCTTGAGGTCTCTTCCAGTCCTAGGATTCTATGATTCTGTGAAAGAGCTCCGTCAGGGATATGTCAGAGCCAAAGAGCGCAGCTCGTGCTCAGGGGCAAGACCCCACTCCTGCCCCTACTACCAGGAGCTGCACCAAATCCTGGGGGGTGGGAAAACGCTTTCCTCACCGATCGTGGTGGGGTGGCGAGCTTCCAGATGGTGATTGCGATCCACTTTTCCAGGGGGATGGTGGGCCGCAGGTGGGTGTCACATCTCTGGAGAGCAAGGGCAAGCCAGGCACATAGTTCCAAAAAGGTGGCATTCCGCATGCAGTAGTTTAGAAGCCGCTGCTGGTTGTCCCAATGCTCCATGACCATCCGGTCCCACCAGTTGGAACTGGTGTCAAGACTCCAGAAATGCTTCTCTTCAGTGGATTGCAGTTGCCAGAGTATAGCTCCCACACCCAGGAAGAGGGTCCCAAAAATGAGCTCAGTGTTGAGCTCAGTCAGGACCAGGAAGGCAGCTGGCAAAAAGTGCTGCAGAAACTGCAGCATAGCCGGGTGGGGCCATCGCATACCATGGGGCAGCTCCAGCTCCATGGCACAAAGGAAAAAGCGGTGGAGACCAAAAAAGCAGGGCAGCCACAGCATGCACTGCTAAAGCTTTGCTGTCCCTCAAAGACGTACGCAAGCATGCAGCAGAAGCAGAGAAATGGCTGTCCAGTGGGGTCCCTTTAAGCGTGTCTTAGGTAGGCTCTGGCACCAGCACTCTGAAGCAACTGGTGACCTAAAGTCCTGGCTGAACTGGTTCTGCATGGCCTTTTATGTGAGAGAGCATCCAATCAGGCTGGACGCTCTCTTTCGAAAAACCAGATCACTTTTTCAATGCACTTTTGCGTGTGGACACACTCTTTTGAAAGAAGCCTGCAGTGTCGACGTAGCCTACAAGGGAGTCAAAACCTGCAGAACCGAGCTAATGTCTGGATATGAGGCCTTGTTAAGCTTCAGGTTCCCTTATCGCTGGGCACTATTACAGTAGTTGTTGGGACCACGTGCTGCCATCTTTCCAGTGTTTTCTGGCTAAAGCCATCTCCAGTCTTTAAAGCAGGGTCTTGAACTTGGGTCTCTCTTGTCCTACACAAGTGCCCTAATTAGCAGGCTATAGAGTACAGCTGGTCCTCGAGTTACGAACACATCGATTTACGACTGTTCATATTTACGACCAACCTCCTATACAGCCAAAACCCAAGTTACAAATGAAATCCGCACTTATGAACAGCGCGGCCGTATGTCCGTGAATGTAAACCAACTTACGAAAACATCGAGTTACGACCAAGTGCTTAGAACGTAACTCGTTGGTAAGCTGGGGACCGACACTAATTCTCACGCTCTTCCCTTGTCCAGTGATTCTTAATTGTCATTCATAGCAACAATTCTTCGTCATTAGAACAGGAAACGAGAGAGTGAAAATGGCTTTATAGCTGGCTATTTAGAACACTCTCCTATGATATAGGTAACCCAAGCTTCTGCTTCAATGAATATTTATAAAAAGTACAACAGCTACAATAGGAGAGAAACGAGAGAACCTCATGTCAGAATAGCGCGGTAGTGACACCACTATCCTGCAATTTAGGAGACCTAAATTCAAATCTCTTTTTCTCATGAAATAGAAGGGGGAATTGAAACTTAGTCTCCCACATCCTGGGTGAGTACCCAGATCATTGGGCCAGAGGTTATTAGGGGAGAGCTGTTTCCGTCTCTTATGCTTCTTTTTTGACTCTTGTCCTCCTCAGCTTTGTAAAAAATGTCCAAAATTAAAACAAAATTTCAAGTTCAGTTAAAACTAAGCATTTCTTTAGCCTTTCTTTTCAGTTTGACTTGAAAATAACCCTTTTCAATTTTTCTGAATTACCAGCAAACCAAAAATCTATTATTTGTCCAGCTCTAGTTTGCATTCTTATGCACAAATATAACTACATTGGGAATATAACCACTGCGTTTTCTGTGGGAATATTTGCATTTGCTATTTGTATTGAGATTTTGTTTGCACTCCCAGCATTTCAAGGAATGCTTTATTTTCAAATTTCCAATCAAATTTCTCCTTAAAACAGGAAACCATGCTATACGTGATTAAATTGTATATTTTCATTTACTCTGTAATACCTCAGTATGTATTAAATGAAAGGACAGCCTGTATTTTTGGTGCACTAATTGTTACATATTGCCTTTATCAAATGCTTTCTTCGTAAAAAAATTCACCACCAATTAATTGTGCTGTACTTCAGAAAATAAACCTGCTCACAAATAAATTTAGTTGAGAGATAATGCAGTTATTTAGCTTCCTACTAGTAACTCTTGAACAGACTCTAGTTCCTCTAATATTGTTCATCCCTTTCTGCCTTTTGAAATATTTAAAAATGGGTAATGTGACATTACCTCAAATTGACAGTATATGCTCTCATAAGCCTTGGACTGAACATAAAAGTAGTTAAATAATAGAGCAATCTTGTTAAGCGGCTTTCTGTGGCACATGTATATTTTTTTAATGGGAGCGATATGGTTATTATGGATCACAAATTAAATATAAGTCAGCAATGTTATACTGTTGCAAAAAAAGCAAGCATAATTCTGGGATGTATTAGCAGGAGTAATTCTTCTACTCAGTGTAGAATTCTTCTACTCAGTGCAGAGTAGGGTTGTGTACAGTTCTGGGTGCTGCATTTCAGGAAAGATATGGACATATTTGAGAAAACCCAGATGAGATTAACTAAAAATATTAAGTCAGAAAACATGATTTATGAGGAAAGTTTGAAAAAACTAAGTCTGTTTAGTCTGGGGAAGACTGAGGGGGGAATATAATGATACTTAAGTATGTAAAAGATTGATAGGAGGAGGATAATAAATTGTTCTCCTTATCCACTGAGGACAGGATAAGAAATAGTGGGCTTAATTGTAATAAAGGAGATATGGGTTAGACAGTATGAGTAACTTTTTAACTATACATGTAGTTAAGCAGTGGAACAAATTACTTAGGGTATGTCTACACTACCCCGCTATTTCGAACTAGCGGGGTAATGTAGGCATACCGCAATTGCAAAGGAAGCCCGGGATTTGAATTTCCCGGGCTTCATTTGCATAAGCCGGGCGCCGCCATTTTTAAATCCCAGCTGGTTTGAACCCCATGCCGCGCGGCTACACGCGGCACGAACTAGGTAGTTCGAACTAGGCTTCCTAGTTCGAACTACCATTACTCCTCATTCCACGAGGAGTAACGGTAGTTCGAACTAGGAAGCCTAGTTCGAACTACGTAGTTCGTGCTGCGTGTAGCCGCGCGGCACGGGGTTCGAACCAGCCGGGATTTAAAAATGGAGGCGCCCAGCTTATGCAAATGAAGCCCGGGAAATTCAAATCCCGGGCTTCATTTGCAATTGCGGTATGCCTACATTACCCTCCTATTTCGAAATAGGAGGGTAGTGTAGACATACCCTTAGAGACATTGTGGTATCTCTGTGCTTGGCAGTTATTAAACAACAAACACTTGTCTAGATAGTCTTGCCTCATTCCAGAGAACTGGAATAGATGACTTATTGAGATCCCTTCCAGTTTTAAATTTCTCTGATTCTGTGGGGCTTTGGGCTCATTATGCTAATCTGCAGTAGACGGTAAAATTTCCCTTCTCCCAATCATACCACCTCATTTTGTTTTATTTATAACGAAAATTGTGGTATGTTCACAAGTAAGTTTCACCTACTGAACCACTAAATACATAATTAGAAGCATTCCTTTTTGAAAGCTGTTCAGAGTGTCATATTTGAAGGACTGTCTTAACAACTAACATTTGACACGATAAACCTCATAGGCCTACAAGGCCTGGAATGTCTTCTAATTAATAAAACATGCACTATCAATATGTAATACATTATTTTTTCATACTGATTATGAAGTTAAGAAAGTCTTCCCTCTCCTACATAGCTGAGATGAATTGGTATTCTTGAAATGATTCATACTGTTGAAAAAGTTACTTTGATTTTTGCTTGGTAATTTATATTTTGTCACTTTTAAATTAGTATCTAGTATCCTAATATATAGGAAAGAAACCTTAATTGAACTACATCTGTAGTAGGTGATCAGTTTAGATTTTAAAAAGGTAATTTGCAGCTGTAAATGTTTTCAGTTACGTTTCATGTTGGTTAAAAAAATTCCTCAGAAATGTGACAAAACAGAACTTACCGGATTTCATTGCCAGGAATAGGTTTTTTTTGCTTTGTCCTGTTTGTTTTATTTTTTAAAGTCAGGAATGGTATTATAACAAGTACTAAGCTTCAGATACTTTGACCATCATGTACTTTCACTGATGTCATCAGGCAGAAAATCCCCAGAACCACACATTAGGATTTTAAAATAATAAATCCTGATCTATTTTTTCTCATTGAACGTCAAAAATATAAAGTATCACAACTGTTTTAGCCAAAAAACTATTAGTGGTTTTTCTTGCTCTTTCTATGTGCTCTGTTCATACTGCATTACACTGAATTATGCATGTAATTCACACATACAATTTACAGCTTTAAGTAAAACTCTTTTCATAATACTAGTAATTCCTGATAAATAACTGAAGATTTGTGTTAGCATAAGCTTTGTATATTGGATAGTATCCTTCTTAACTTAAACTGAGCATCTACTCAGCTCTTCTCAGGTAGTCTTAATTAATCTTCGGCTTTGAACCTTATTGTATACTCAGATTATGTATACCCATGCATAAATTATTGCATATAGTACATTACCTTGTGATAACCTTCCCAGAATTTCTTGCATTGACGTAACAATAGTTTTTTCAGTTATTACATGTAATTAAGCTTGAAATCTAAGCTATCCTTTAAAATACCCTTAATCAGGAAGTCATTAGTTCTCTTGTTTTTTTCCTTATTAAAAGATTATAAGTTTATCTCAGCAGGGTAGTGGATAAAAATGGCAGTTAATGCAGTAGCTCTGCAAGATTGGAAAACAAAGAACAGTAATAATACTGGAAATACATTCTCTGCCTCCTTCCTCCTCATTCCAAAATAGGCTTACTTTAGGAAACACTGTATTATCAATGAGAACTAACAGAAATTATTCACACAGGCTTATGGTATAAGGCTGTCCTTACAACCAAAGGAGGAAGACTCAAGATGTTTAGTAATTGTGTTGTACAAAAACCCTAAAATTGGAGAGCAGATGAATTAGCTTTTCATCAAGATGATCGGTTGTATTTCTTAACCATGTATAGTGCCTTTGAATAAAAGTGATGTGACAAGCTTCAGGTCTGTTCTGCTCATGAATTCCATAACGTGGCCACCATTTTTGCCTACTTACCGGAGGAGTGAATCCTTGCAATCACGATTGAACATCTTAAAAACATATTTTAAACTCGGATACTTCCTGAGGATTATAAGAAGCTGTAGTGAATGCTCAGATATTTTTATCTAAATTCACAGAGGCCTTCTAAAGGTTTCAAATGTTGCTGTTAGTCTCTAAAAGGGGCAAGATTAGTAGTGGCAGCAGCAGGAGCCTTTGTGGATTCTGTGCTGCAAGATTCAGGAATTAATAGGCTCTCCTTTTTGTGACAGCATTGGTTTTTGGAATTCAGGTTATCCCAAACTGATTACGGTGTGGACTACAACTTAATAAAGGAGATTGTCCACAAGGAAATTTCTTTTCCCACTTGTCCATGAATAATAGTCATATGGGGGGGGTCTAAAGAAGTTGTTTACATTAGAAAATATTAAATGGCATTCTTCTATACTTTTCAGCTAACACAGAAATATTTTGTTCCTTGAAGAAAGTTAGTCACATGGTCTACTCTTTAACTCCCTCTCTCCTTTGCTCTTTCTTTTTCTATTATTCTTCCCAGTTGCATTTCTAGTCTGTTGCAGCATTCTTTGTCCATGCCTAGGCACCTGGTCCTCTTATCCCTGTCCTTCTCTGAACTTTCCTCCCTTGCCTGTGCCACCAGTTCCAGTCCTATTGGTGATCAGCTTCTGTTTCTTCTTCTATATGTAACTAGATTGGCTGCACCTTATTTCCAGCTACTTCTGTAAGTAACAGATCTCTCTCTCTTGAAATAAAGAACCTAGACATCTGAAGAATTCACTACAAAGAGAGCCAGTATCATATGACCAGGCAGTTCTCCATCGATCACTTTCTTAAACTGACAGAGTTTGCAACATAAAAAAACCTTAAAGGTTGGTGTAGGCATGATTACCAAACAAATAATGTCAGAACTATGTCAGTTGAGATGCTTTGAGTTATTTTTCCAGGGATTTACTGTGGTGTGTTGCTGGACCATTATTGGCTTTTTTCCCTCTGCTTTGCTCAAAAAAATTTTTTAATTTTTTTATTATCAATGTCTTAAACAAAAACACCAGTTTTCTAATTTCTAGTGCATTGTTCATTTTAGTGAGATCAGTATACTATTAACTGCTATTAATGTTGACTAATTTATATTGTTGAAATATACTAGTGGTCCCCAACCTTTTCAGGTTGTCGGGCGCCAGGGGGCGTGGCCGTTAGCCCGCCGGGCGCCAGGGGGCGTGGCCATTAGCCCGCCGGGCGCCCGGGGGCGCCCCCCCCATAGCCCCCGCATGCCCGGGGCCGGCGGCCCCCTCCCACAAGCGCCGCGGGGCCGGGGCCGGCGCTCCCCCCCCCCCGCAAGCCAGCCCCGAGCACCTGGCGGGTGCATGCAAGTGCCCCCGTGGGCGCCATGGCGCCCGCAGGCACCGTGTTGGGGACCACGGTACTAGAATCTTGCTAATTCTCAGTGATATCTGGCAGACCAATAGCACATTTCTGAATATCATGATTATTTGATTAGTAATTATATTGAAAATAAAAATAAGTGTACTCCACTGCAGAATTTATTAAATTCATTTATTGTATATATGTTGCTTAATTTTGTTCATACTTTTTTTGCAGGATAAGGGGTGTGTGTGTGTGTGTGTGTGTGTGTGTGTATGTGTATATATATATATATATATATATAAAAACCTTTACAAACAATCTTATATGCAGTTTTTTATCTGACACTTGAATTTTATCATTAAACAATTTTTCTTTCCAAATTAACTGAGCAGTAATGAAGTACTGCACAAAAGCATTTAATGGAACCAGGAGAAATAACTTTTATTTTCATAATTGTTTTTTAGACTTATATCACCAGAACAGCCTCCTAAGGCAAAGTTTCTGACCTTGGGTTCCAAGTTCCGCTACAGTGGCCGGACTCAAGCACAGACACGGCAGGCTAGCAACCTTATAGACAGGCCAGCTCCATATTTTGAGCGTACCTCCAGTAAACGTGTCTCCAGGAGTCTTGATGGGGGTAAGAGATTCTGATAAATTGATATAATTTATTGTGTTATGGTTTTGTTGCATCTTGATGCTTTCTTAGTTCAGTTGATAACTTTAGAAAATGCTAACATCTGTATACCTAGAACATTACTTATCAGATATTATGAAATTAGCAACTCAATTCCAGAAGTTCATATATTAGTTGACTGCACAACTATATTATACCTATTCCCAGACGCTTTGCAAAAACATTTTCTACAATTCTAGTTTCTTCCCTAAGCCACACCAAGATGCAGGAGATGTGACATTACATACACTTGATATTATGAGGGCATTAGCCTTTTACCTAGACAGGACTAAGCCCTTCAGAAAAATCTCCCAGCTTGTTTCCCTCTATTGTGAACAGACCTAAGGGATATACAGTTCCCAAGCAAAGACTCCCTAAATGGATATCTGGCTGTATTGACTATTGCTGTCAGTCTCATGATCTTCAGCCTCCGTCTACAGTATTAACTCACTCCCTTTCTACGTCAGTAGCTTTTCTTAAGGATGTTGCCATCAGACAAATATGTGGAGTCATGACTTGGACTTCCATTCATACATTTTGTGAAAGCTATGCAGTTGCTCACATGTTTGGCTGGTGGTGCCTATTTGGCTTTACTGCCTAATCAAGTTAGTGTGGAAGTGGCTCATTCACAGCTGTTGATGTAGATATAAAGCGAGGGGAAATTGATTTTGTAATTTGTTAATCATTTGAGATCCTTATTCGTTCCTAAGTTGATAGTATTGAAGTTGCAAATAAATTCCAGTCCAGTTCTCTCCAAAGGCAATTTCCCTTCTCTTGATTTCCACATCAGCTGCTGTGAACGAGCCACTTCCACCCAGACTTGATTAGCCTCATTTACACAAGTATCATCTTTCTTTTGTTGTCCTTATATAAATATATAACCATGCCTCTGTAAACTCCACTCTGATTCATCTGATTAAGTGGGTTTTACTTATGAAACCTTATGTCCTCATTAATCTGTTAGGGTATATCTACACTACCACTCTAGTTCGAACTAGGGTGGTAATGTAGGCAACCGGAGTTGCAAATGAAGCCCGGGATTTGAATTTCCCAGGCTTCATTTGCATCTTGCCGGGTGCCGCCATTTTTAAATGTCCGCTAGTCTCAAAAGTACCAATGGACCTTGTTGTTTTTGCAGTTAATAGTTATACCTATTATATTATTCATTGCCCTTCCTAAGAGGTTTGCTCTTCTCTACCTTTCAGAGCCCTCCCCATCCATAGGATGAATCAGGGCAGCCACCCCAGGCCTGGCACTTTTGGGGGCCCTGTGGTCGCCATCCCAGTTGTCCTCTGGACAGGAGTTGTCTGGGCGGTTACAGGGGCCTGGCATGGGTGGCAGCCGGAGTCAATCCCACCAAACTCACCATGAGGGTGGTGTGAACAGGAGTGGCCTTGCAGCTTGCTCTGCAGTACCCTACTACACTGTCCTCTCCTGGCTTGCTGTGCGACCCCTGCTACTGCCATTCCAGGCCCCATTCAATCCCCCTGGCAGCATTGCTTGAAGGAGGAGGAAAAGGGTGGGGCTGGAGTAGAGCAAGGGCGGGGCTTGGAAGGAGTACATGGAGGGGGCATTTGCCCCATGCCCGCACCCCCCTTGCTCCCCTGTGTAATAAGAACATAATCTGGTAATGGTTCTTCTGGTTAAATACCTTACTCTTCTTTATCTTTATCAGCTTTGTTAAAATAAGTAACAAAGAATATATAATAGCAATTTTAAAAAAAGCACACATCATACAGCTGTCAGTTATATCATATTGATGGCATCCTTGAGCCTCATGTTCAGATTACTAAGTCATTGTCTCCAGTAGAGTCTTAAAGCTTCATTGTCATTCTAACTTTTTTCTTGGCAGAATATGCTTTCTACCAGATGTTCTTTCCTTTGCTTAAACTGACGTATATAGAGAATGTTCCATCCCTCTGAACAGTTAGTGGAAGGAAGTAGACGTAGAATATGAGGGCTGGTTCTCATTTGTGATTGTGCTGCTCTCTGCTGCTCCCAAGCATGTAATTCCACACCAAAAAATGTATGTTAAAAGACCATTACGGTTGTTTAGAAGAGCACTGAAAAGTTGGATATGCCTGAGGTGCAGCTTGCCTTCACAGCCTTAATTTCTGCCCTCTTTGTACCAATTCATTATGATGATCTCTCTAAATATCTGAATGTATCATTTCCACAGGACCACTGCCTTTTTTAGTTTTCAAGTTGGTTGCTGTTACTTTTTGCTACTCATTGAGTGACCCCCTTTTATTCACTATACACTGTCCATCCTGTCAGCTAATACACTAAATATGTGATGATATACTGGTGCAAATGAAGCAGTCGCTGCAGTGAAGCCTTCATTCAGTGTATACATTAAAAGATCTTATAGAATCAACATATAAATAATATTCCATATGTATTTGTATATTGATACAAGCTCCTCAAAATTCATATGTAAATTGATGCACATGTGCAGTTTTTTAAAAAACATTTATAACTTGCTCAGATCAAAATCTGCTTTCAACACACCATTGTAAATAGTAAAAATTTGAGAACTAAGTACCAACTAAAGATCTATGAGGATAGAAATAGCTAGCCTTAAGGAGATGTTATATGTTGGGTACACAACACTTCACATTTTCATAATACTGTACAGTATGAACTAATCATCAGTACCCGTGTAAAAGTATCTCATGTTCTTCCTTCAGGGACTGTACTTATGTGTTCCATTGTTGGTGCCTATGTGCCCCAGGCTCTCCAGATTGAAATCTTTTGGCTAACAACTTCTGTTGGAGTGAGGCCAGTCACCTCTCAGTTCCTTCTTTCTGTGCTGGGGATGTCTTTATTTCCTGCAACGTGGCTAGCTTTTCTGTACACCATCTTACAGGATTTAGCAGTTAGGTACTTTAGTTGACCTCAACTACTTTAGTTGTAGTTAATTGACAGGTTTTTGATAACTTTAGTTGGTTGTTTTGGGTATTTTAATATACTAAAGTACTGTGCTGCAGTTCTAATGACTGAGTCTAAACTCTCCAGTTTTAAAGATTGCCCCTTATGTGAGACAGCCATGCTTCTCAGGGATAGCATACCAACTTTATTTTGTCTAGGTGAAAGGATTATCCATCTTTAGATGGAGTGCTCCATCTTTAGATTACTTTCCAAATGAACTCAGAAGGTGAGGGATGCTTGAAGTTCCTGAGATTTGACTCTGATTCAAGCACTAAAGATGCTGCTAGAATAGATCAGTGCTCTTCTAAAAGTACATTGGTGTTTGTTACCCCAGAATTTAGGGGTGTGTTATCAAAGAATTTGTTTGAGCAAATTGTAGCCATATTGTATGCATTCAGCTATCATGAATTAATAAAATAGAACACTACATAGTTAAGGATTAATTTGGACTTAAGGGCTCTAGAGGCAAGGTCAAATATTAGCTGCAGGCTTGCAGTTTCTGATAATCATAATGGGAGTAGGGGAGGAAAGAGTCAACAGATTATGAAACTCAATGAAAATAGGTATATGGAGACCTTGAGTTTGGGTGCCTTTGATGATATGGAAGCTTATTATGGCTACAGTTGTTACAAATGTTTTGTTAGTAATTGATTGAAGTTAAGAGAAATAATGGCCCCAAAGAGTTAGTGTGAGCTATATGTTTTGTAAAAATATATATAGTTATAATTCTAAAAAAGAGACTAGATATGAATGTGCTTTGGAGCAGTTTTTAAGTTATCCTGAGAGACTTTTTCCTGACACCATACTCACTGGCTGGGAAGCAATTCACAATGGTTGACCTACTACTAATCACTCAATTCTATATCAGATTTTATGTAATTATTTGGGATATTCTAAACCCATTGTTTATGTCTGTGTGCTTAAATTTAACAAATAATAGTTTTAGGTAAGATCACACTTACATGTGTCAATATTTCAACAGTTGGAAGTGCTGTGTTCCCATTGATTTAAACCTAATGCAGTTAAATTACCACTGTTTTGGGTTCTGAAAACCATTAGTAATAATGAGATCTAACACTGCTTTAAGCTTTGAAGCATCTTTATAAGATACCCCTTCTGTTATCAAGTCTTTGACTAGTTCTTGAAAGGTGTCAAACAGAACTTTGCAAAAGTCACTTTCCCAGTGACCTGGTATAATAAGGAGTTTAAATTCTATCAGTGGGAATTAGGAACCTAACTCGCATTTGTGCCTTTGAAACAGGGGTAGCCATGTTAGTCTATAACTTTAAAAGCAATGAATAGTCCTGTGGCACCTTAGAGACTAACAAAATATATATAGTATGATGAGCTTTCATGGGCAAACCCCTCTTCTTCAGATGAGCTCATCTAAAGAAGTGAGTTTTGCCCATGAAAGTTCATATACTTTGTTAGTCTCTGGGCCCTGGTCTACACTAGGACCTTATTCTGAAATAACACCCTCCCCAGTCGAATTTATAAGCAGTGCATCCACAATACCAAGCCCATTATTTTGAAATAATGGGCCATGTAATTCAAGCTCTGTACTCCTGTTTTTCCACAAAGAGTAATGCTAATTCCGAAATAGTAATTTCAAAATAACGTTAGTGTGAATGCTCTGGTGCTGGTAATTTGAATGGAGTGCTTCCTGGGGCTCTAAGTCTGAGGTAGCGCGCTCCCATTAATGGAGTCTGCCTCAGACAAATTTTAATACTTCCCTGTAGTGAGGAATTCTAGCTTGAATTTGTTAAATTGGGAGTTTCTTAAGTTGAATTTAGTAATTTTTAAATAGTTTTCTATAGTAGACATGGCCTAAGGGGCCACAGGACTACTCCCCCCGTAAAGTGTTCTGCAAGGCATTCTCCTCTTGGTTTACACTGTCAGTTTCTTGATTAATTTCTTTGCAACTTTGAGTCAAACAAATATTAAGATCAGATGTTTACATCTATATATTGTTCTTGATACAGTGACAATTTCTTATCAGATCATACTGCTCCCGACAAAAGGTTTTAATAGTTTACCACCATCGTTTAGGGTAGTCGGATTCTGTTTTTGCCAGTAAGCATGGTTCTTTATAGATTATTGTAATGTTTCAGTGATTCACCCATACCCGTACAGTTTCTTCTACTGCTTTCAAGTTCCTGTGGGCATCTTGCTGTGATCCGCAGGTCTGGTGCTCTCGCACAGCTCTGGAACAGTCCCCGGAAAGACCCCTTTAGTGCACCAGACCCACATTAAGATGACCCTCTTATTAGAGTAAGCCTCTGGGCTTCACTGCTTCCTTAAGTCAGACCTTGGAACCTTCAGTATCCTTGTTTCACACTGTGGGCTCCCTCCAGCGAATCCACACAAGCTGCACACCTGAGAGAGAAACGTGTACTCAAAGCGAACAGTGCACCCTCCCATCTTAATCTGCAGTGATTCTTAGCCATTGTTGTAAAACAGAAGGGCTTATTAGAGATATGTAATAAAGTGTAGAAAATCCTTGGTTAACAGAACAGAAAGTTCCAGCATAGTCAGTCTTGGTCAATCCTAGGATCTATACACCTCAGAGTTGGTCAAATCTGTATCTCTGGGTTTCTACAAATAAATCAACCTTTCTCCACCACCTAGTTAACCAGGCACCATATAGGGCAGGGGTGGGGAACCCCTGGCCTGTGGGTCAGATGCGGCCCACCAAATAATTTTATCCGGCCCTTGGGCGGGGAGGGGGAAGGTCCTGCAGAGGTCCAGCACTTCAAAAACTTCCCCATAGCCTCCCTTACAGTGCAGCCAGATACTTCTAGTTCCTCTCCTGCACGTGGGAGAGGAATGCGCAGGAGATCTGGCATGAGGGAGAAGTTTCACGTGGTGCTTCTAAATAAAAAAGAACATCATAGCATAACAATTTTTTTTGCTTCTCATTTTTGTGCGGCCCCCCAACTGATATCACTGCAGGTTAGCAGCTCCAGCCCAAAAAAGGTTCCCCACTCCTGACACAATAGTCATACGGAATATTACAAAAAAATTCTATGATGTTATAGCTACCATATCTGTTAACTTTTCTGGCTTGTGCAATCTTATCAAAAAATTTTAGCCATATTATATTTATTTTTCTTGCTACTTTTCACTGGTCTCTTTTTATTTCAGGTTGAATGTCTGCTGAATTATTGCCAGTGTTTTGGCTGAGCCAGCTGGTCTTAGAGCTCCTCCTGCTGGTTATAGTGATTCTAGATGTCAGAATAGAATAAAATGAAATTAAATGAATCACTAGCTCTGAATTGTCGTCTGTGTTTGTTACATCATACTTCAATTATTTATTGCCAGTAGCTAATGGGAATGGATGAGCCAAACTGAATAAAGCAAACAAAAAAAATCCCCAAGTTTCTCTCAAGATACAAAATTTGAAAAAATATAACTTTTTTATGTTGAATTTTCTGTGATTTTTACAGTTGCTAATTTCATCCTGGGTTCAAAAGTAGAAATACTCTGAGGCTGTCTCTAGACTGCATCCCTTTTCCGTAAAAGGGATGCAAATTAGACATATCGCAATTGTAAATGAAGCGGGGATTTAAATCCCCCCCGCTTCATTAGCATAAAAATGGCTGCCGCTTTTTTCCGGCTCGGAGTTTTGCCGGAAAAAAGCGCCAGTCTAGATGCGGATCTTTCAGAAAATAAAGCCTTTTCCAAAAGATCCCTTATTCCTCTTAAAATAAGGAATAAGGGATCTTTCAGAAAAGGCTTTATTTTCCGAAAGATCCACGTCTAGACTGGCGCTTTTTTCCGGCAAAGCTCCGAGCCGGAAAAAAGCGGCAGCCATTTTTATGCTAATGAAGCGGGGGGGATTTAAATCCCTGCTTTATTTGCAATTGCGATATGTCTAATTTGCATCCCTTTTACGGAAAAGGGATGCAGTCTAGAGACAGCCTGAGAGAACTATATGCATGTTTTTTCTATATTAACTGTAAACAGAATGTACTGAAAATTAGGGATGCTTGATAGCATGTAATTGAATAGTTGTGTAGCTGCATCTATCAGATGCAGCAGCGCAGAGTGGCAGGCGAAGCCAGTCCATGAGGGGAGTCAGTTTAAAAAGCAGTTCCCCGAGCACCTCTGTCTGCGTTGAGCCTGGGCCTAACACGGACAGAGGCTGCTTTGCGGCAGCCTCCCCCATCTCTGCCCCCCTCCTAACTCCTGCCTCTGATAGAGGCAGCAGTGGAGGGAGGTGGCTCCGTGAAACCGGGTGCTTGGGGATACAGTTTTTAAGCCTACTCCCCCCCCAGCACCAACTCCTGCCCGCTCACTGCCCCCCACCTCTATAGGAGGCAGCAAGGGAAGTGGAGGTGGGCCGGTGGAGCCAGCACTCACAGAGATCAAGCTTAAAAGCCCCCATCTGTCCCCCTCACCCTTCGTGCTGCTGCTTCTATCAGAGGGAGCAGAATGGTGGGGGGGGAGGGGGTAGGGAGGGAAGCAGGCATAACTGGTATTTAAAAACTCCTGCCATCCTGCGCCCTGCTGCCTCTCATCCAGAGGCAGCAAGATGAGGGGGTTGCGTGTAGTCGATAGGACTAACTGATAAGCCTATGCTTATCATTTAATTGTGTAGTTGTCTACACGTAGACATCCCTACTGAAAATATCACTATCAAATTTGTACAAGATGATATCTTTCATGGGGATATGATGAAATGTGCAGCCTATGTTTGTTTGTTTGTTTGTTTGGTTTTTTGTGGTGGCTTATATTGTCACTAGATATGTGAAAATTTTTAAATGGCTACTTGACTATAAAGTCTCAAAGTCTGTAACTTTGAAAACAGTGAGGAGTCTTGTGGCACCTTAGAAACTAATAAGTATATTATATCATGAGCTTTTGTGGGTAAAAGTGGGTTTTACCTATGAAAGCTCACAATATAATATATTTGTTAGTCTCTAAGGTGCCACAGGACTACTTGTTGTTTTTACTTGACTATAGGATATTTTCTCAGTATAGTATATACCCATAACAATCTGGAACATTTATCCATTTCAAGTAGTATAAATGCTGATGATTCATACACTTGGGATGTTATCATAACTTAATTTACTGTTCATTTATGCAGTTTTCCCCTGTATTGTTCTTACCCCTCAATGGAAAAGCCATTGTAAAATAATAGTTTATGTTCAGAAATCCTGAAAACAGAATTTTCCCAGCATACCCAGAATAACCAAAATTCTCTGTTCTCTAATAGCTCCTGTGGGTATCATAGACCAGAGTCTGTTGAGGGACTTTTCTGCTGCCACAGTAGGACCTGCTGGTGATATGGTCTTTGACGGTGAAGCTGTTGGTCAGACCAAATTAAGAGATGGTGAAGGTAGAGATGAGGATGGAAGCCCAACTAAAATCTCACAACTGGAATTAACCCAGGATGAAAAGGTATGATGGATTGTAACAATAAAAATTACTCTTTAGGTAGAGTTGTATGTCTTTTAAAAATAACAAGCAGCATACTAGAATATATTGTTAATAAATTATTACAAAGTCTTTCTTTGTTTAACCATGTATACAAACATACCACATATTTTATATAACCACAAAAGAGAGGAATAAATTGAAAAATTGCATGCATAACATTCATTCTTGTGATTTTTTTCCTTCATTGCTACAAGTTAATTTTAATTTGCCATAATTAGACACTGCCAGTATATAATTGTGCGAACAGAACTTTCTCTTGTTTAAATGTAAATGTGGCTCAGAATAAGTTAGTTTATACAATGCTTACTCTGAACAGACTTCTAAATATTGTGTAGTACATCCGGTGAAATGCACAATCTGTTATTTGGTTATATATATTGTGCCTTTTTTGAGTACATTTCAGTGCTTAACATGGTGCATGCTTGATTTGTCAACTTCAGAATCTTTTATGCTGTCAGTGAGGAAGCAGATCGTATTTTTAACATGGATATAGTTTCATGTGCTTTCACATCAAAACTTGTGTGTCTGCCTCTTTCCAAAATGTAGGCTCAAACTTTGGAATTCAGTCATCATAGTCTGTGTATCTTCTCTGACATGTATTTCTGTTTTTCCTGGCAGGCATCCAGAAATCTCCCTTGCTATTGGCTCTTTTTTAACCTTAAGGAATTTTTGCATGTTGAAAACTCCATTTTTGTGAATTATGTGAAGGGCACCCAAATCATGGCCAAGGGGACAACATTTGGCCTATTGAGTCTCCTAGTACAGCTTATAGCTTCACTCATTCTATAACTGCAATGTGAGACCATACGTGAACAGCCTTTCATTTTTATTGCCGGGAACTTAAACAACTAACTTAGTCAGTCAAGAAAGACACACAGTTCTACATTTGATGAAAAAAATGTATTTAGGTAAATTAATATGCAAATTTTGGCTCCTGGCAAGATACTAATGTGGTCCCTCAAAGTCACAAAACTGGGGAACTCAAGGATAGATTAGGCAACCAAGAAACATTTTTCAGCCATGGGAAGGAAAAGCTCAACATTTTGGGAAGAGTTGCATGTTTTATGAAGCTATCCAGTGTAGCTTGCAATAAGTAGCAGCTCTGCAAATAACGTTATTTTCTAAATACTATTTGTTTGTTTATTTATTTGATATTTTTAAATTCTAGAGGAAATGGTAGTAAATCCTAGGATCTGAGCACCTGCTTGTCTTTTTATGTGCTGCTGTGTACCATTAATTTTCTGCCAAATCTTTGAATATTTGTTTGCTCCCATCTGTGGTGACTGCACTACTACCATTCCAAAGTGCAAAGTTTGTTATAACCTTAAAATTAAAAAAAAAAAATCTATAATAGGTTCAGAACCAGAAATCTCAAAACTGAACAAGTTGGCTAATTTTTAAAAATGTAGGGGGCGTTTCAATTTTTATTTGGCATTTATATTGCATTGGTAGTGCTATCTCTACTTCTGAGTAAGAAGTTTCACTAACTAACAATTTGTTTTTTCCTCCTCTTCTTACGCATTCTTTTTGACTACAAACCTACATGGTTTTCGTGTGTGTGTGTGTGTGTGTGTGTGTTTTAATTTTTTATTTAACTGTGGCTGGACTTTTTTTGTTCAGTCCCTTCACATACATCCACTATCACCACTCCTTCATTGTGTTTCATCCTGTCCCACAAACCTGCCAACTATCCCTGAGATGGACATGTTTTTGGAAATTTCAGAGGAAGATCCCTTTCAGGAATGTGTCCATAGCACCTCAAACTGCTGGGAGAGCAGTCCTATGAGAGAAATACCAACTCAAAATGAAAATGAAGTAGCATTGACTAATAATATCATGGAGCCTATGATACCTCCATTTATTCACCATTCTTCTCCTGCAAAGAAGGGAAAGTCCCATAAAACAATAGACTATAAAGATACTGAGTTTAGTTTTACATTAAGCTTTAGCAAACACTTTGCTTTTAATTTCCCTTCATTGCTTGATGATGAAGGTTATATCAGTTTTCCTAGCCTCCCTAAGGTCTGCATCTCCTTCCTCCCACCTGGCCTTCAACACTATGTTCCTATCACCTCTCCCTCATTCATTCCCTCTTTTCTCCTTATCTTTGTGCTGCTTCTCTCTGCTTTCCAGTCTGTTCCTTTTTCACTCACATTTTCCCTTCCTCTTGCTCTGTCCCTCTGCTATCTGGAGCCTAAGGCGACTTCATTGAGCGCCTCTTATGACAATGACTGGAATGACAAAGCAGAGGAAGAGGAGGTGTGTAACTTTGTCACTTAAATGCTGCCACCTGCATATGGATTTTGCATCTGCGTGCTGATGAGTACTCAACCTTGCACATATCCCTAGTGTTGAATATAATGTCTTTTATAACTGTTTTCATTAAGAGTAACTACCCCCTGACATAATAAATAAATGGGGTTTTTTCTTTATGAATAACTTTTGCGACATATATAATTTGATTATATCCCCTGAGTGCTGTATCTAAGAAGGTTTTTATTTATTTATTTATTTTATTGTAATTTAAAAGATTTGAGCACATTAATAACATTGTTATTAGACATGGTTTGGAATCAAAGTAAATAATCATAATTATTGAGCATGTTGCCCCTCTGTTATGGTAATTGTTAAATCAGTCATAAACTATTGCCCTTCTCACTCCATAGACTTTGAAATGTAAACATGGAGCTGAAGCTCAGAAGTTCTGTTTAAATCTCCAAAAGTCTGTCTTTTTATTTTAGCTCAGCAAACTGTGAAAGCTGTAAACAGTGTTCCTTACAGTAGTGTCCCTGTGGATGCTCCACTTCACGTGAGAATGTACCAATTGAACCCTTGATCATAAGATTTCTAGCTAATGCTATCCATTCAGCCCTTGCACGTAGTACCCTTATGCCTTCTCATGGCAGACGCCTTGCTATTTATGGGTGTACGCATGAATCACCCTCAGTTTTTACGGAACACTGTCCACCTCCAGCACATTGTGCCTTTTCTCTTTTTCAAAGGGAATGAGATAGGGAGATAAAGCTCAAACTGTTGGCTATGAAATGTTCCCTGTAACTACCCTGTAAGCCAGATCAGAAGACTCCCCCCCACCATACATCTGTCCCCAGACAGATCCAGTGCCTCATCAGCTTCAGGGAATGCTTCCCCTAAGGAAAGGAAATCTTTGGATTCTGGGAAGACTCTCAAAAAGAAGACTGGACTTTATCTCTAATGAGCCAACTCCAAAAAAGACTGAGTCCCTGTTAAGGTCCCCAGACCCTGATGTTACTATGGAGGCCAAGGATTCTTTCTCAGGTACCATGAAGCCCTAGAGCTCTATGAGCAGAAAGCCCAGCTGTTAGGGCACCTGTATCCTTCTCCAGTAAAAAAGATAAACGCGGGTACCATTGATCTCTGCACTGCCATCAGCATTCTACTCAGCTGTTAGTGAGATTGTGAACCTTAATCCAGTCATTGGTACCAATGCAAACAGCTTAGTGTGGGGTACCTATTCAGCGGTCTGTACTGAGCAAGCAACAGTATCTGACATCTGCATGCCTCAGATCACCCGTCATTGTGGACACTGTCACCTCCAGCTATGGCTGGCACTACCACAGGAGTACTGATACCTGAGGGACCTCGGTGTTGGACAAAGAGGAATCCTTGTTTTTATCAGGTACGAGTGTCTCTTAGTACCAAGACCACCTCCTTGATGTGGCCTTTCTGTGGTACAGGACTCTCCTCCATCTACAATGGATGTCCCCCATGGGAGGATGCAAAGGAGGAGGACTCCCAATCGGTCTCCTTGATTTCTGCCAGGAGTTCTCCTATGTACCTCTTTGGGAAAGGTCCTCAAGCAGGGAGTTCCTGTGTGACACCAAGCATGGTGGAAAGAACCTTGTATGCCACCTCTCCCCCATGGACCTGTAGTGGCCATATTGTGAAGTGTGATCTGCCTATCACCAGAACTGTAATGGACCGCCAGTACTTTCCCTCTGAGAGGCCAGAGTTTCATGTCTTCCCATACCCAGGAGGACAAATGAAAAGGTTACTCTTGAGACTCCCATTTCACCATCATTTCAGAATGATGCTCTTATGCTTCCATCACCTTCCGTAGCTGACAATCAGACAATTTCAGGACCAAATTAGAAAGGTAGTTGACACCCTCCAAATCCACAGCACAAGTTGCTAGTTATTTTGCAGTCTGCAACACCCTCCGGGCCAGCACTACCTATTAATGAGTCTTTTCTGGTTCCAGCTAAGATGGTATGGCAGACACTGATCACTGTTCCACCAATATGGACAGACAAGAAATATCATGTGTCCCTTAAGCATTCAGACTTTTTAATTTTCCCATTCCCCACCAAACTCAGGTGATCATGGCCAAATACACCCTTTCTGCTTATGGTGAGCTTGGGGCATTTATTGAATAGCAGCCGCACAACTTCAGGGAGCACTTCTAGTCCTTAGCTGCAGAGAGTGAGCTATGGGCCACCGCAGCTCTACAAAAGTCTCTAGATACTTGGACATTTCTGCCAGATCCATTTCAATGGCAGTAGCTGTGCACAAAGCGTGTACATGCTGAAGA
The DNA here is from genome assembly GCF_049634645.1 of Pelodiscus sinensis. NCBI lineage: Eukaryota > Metazoa > Chordata > Testudines > Trionychidae > Pelodiscus > Pelodiscus sinensis. The sequence goes on along the minus strand of NC_134713.1, from coordinate 93,079,699 downwards.
AATCCACGGTTACCCTATGTTACTTGGGCATTTACATACTTTGAATAAGAAACATTTTAATAGGGCACAGACTGCCCAGACATCATGCTGTGCTCAGTTTTGGAGGTACAGCAGAACTCCCACAAAAAGAGACACTGGTTTCAAAGGAACACAGCCACCCAGCTGCCCTTTATGACCACCCAAACATCATCTAAACAGCAGTTTTGATGGGTTGATTTAGTGTTTGAATTCTCCCACAGATGTGTCTTTTAACCTCACTCTTTGGAGAATGTCTTGTCCATTTCCACCAGGTTAGGGAATGGATCACTGCAGACCAGTGGCTCTTAAAGGTCATATCACAGGCTATACTATGCAGTTTCTGGCACTCCCTTCCATGTCACTCTTCAAGGAACCCTCTCATAAGCGTCTACTAAGGCAAGAGGTGAACTGTCTCTTCTGTTTAGGAGCAGTGGAAGTGGCTCCTTCCCCTTCCTCAGAATACTTCCTATTACCAAAGAAGGATGAAGGTTCGAAGCTGATCTTATCTGAAGCTTCAAATATTCAGAATGGTTACTCTAGCAACTATAATTCCTTCACTAGAGTAAGGGGTTTGGATTGCACATAAAGAATTCTCTAAACTGGTAGAAGGACCAACTCTGTCTGTGCAGGCATCTCTTTCTGTCACCATCCCGTTAATGACTCCAACAACCAGTAACTTCCCATGTTATGATGGGGAGCCAACCTCAGCTCCTTCTCAGGTCAGGGTAGGTGGACAATTCATGGAAACCAGTTTCTACATCAACCTCTACATCAACCAGGAACACTTGTCTCTCTTTCCTGCCAGAGGCAAAACGATCAGGGACATGTCGTGCATGTTTTACATCAACAAATAGGAGGAGCAAGATCCTCCTCCTTGTGTGGTAAAGCTGTAAACCCCTGGAACTCGTGCCAAACCAACTATATCGAGATTTTATCAGCTGCCTACTTTCTGGACATCTGGAATACTGCCACAATGCCCTCAGCTGACCCTTGTCCCAGGACTACAAAAGGAATCTGAATGCTCAGATTTTTCATGGAATGTGCCAGAGATTGATCTTTTCTCCACCAGGAAAGTGTCTTCTCTTCTGTTGTAAGCAGAGGGGAGCTGGGTCACCACTTCTTGGGGGTGATTTTTGAGTATCCTTAGGCAACCCTTTAATTGCTATACATGGAGGAAGAGTTTGTTCCCTGCCTGTCCCCTAATGTACTCTGGGTGCTGAACAAGATCAGGCAGAACAAGCCCAGAGTTATCCTGATGGTACCAGGCTTGCTTTGGTCAAGTAGGTACTCTTACCTGCTTTAGGTCTTTGTCTAACCACCGCTCAGGTTCCCAACTATTCCTCATATCCTGTCTCAGGATGGGAGGGTCCCATTTTTCACCCCAGGCTTGCAGGTGAAGGTGTAGCACACTCATGGTTCACTGGAATACATGTTTCCTACTCAATGAGGATGTAGCAGTCTGATCAATCACTTCCCACTTAGGTAAATGGCTAACCGATCCTACATGACTTCTCCCACTTAGGAGTCTCAGATAGGTCTAAGCGGGCTCCTGTTTCTACTTTAAAAATGAATGTTGCGTTGTGTATCTGCCCGTTATGAATCTTCAGGTGCTCATTCCACTCTTCCCCCATGGAACGAGAGTGCATTCAGCCAGATTGCAGGTGACATATACTGCATTTTTGAAGAATACCTAGTAAAAGAGATTTGGAAAGCTGCTACATTAACTTCAAAGAATTATGTCCTACCACATGCCGTCGGAACCAGTACAGCATTGTTTTCAAACTTCTAAGGATGCTGCTCAGAAGTCATCTGAAGTGGAACACTGAAAGGAACACTACTCAAAGAAGAAGGAAATGTTGTTCATCCTGTGCAGGACCTGTAGTTCTTAGAGATATGTGTGCTATGTATGCTCCACTATCCGCCTTTCTTCCCTCTGCTTTGGTGGTTCTTTAGGGGGATAAGTGAGCAGAGAAGGAACTGAGGGCATTTTGCCTCCACATCCCTAGACAGCCTCAATGTCTACTCTGAGAAGGCGTAATAGGGCATACACACAAGTTAAATTGACACTGCTAGCTAGAAACTTCCAATCAAGGGCTTGAGGCACATAAATATCTGAAGTGGAGCACCCATATGGGTTCTGTATCTCAAGGAATTAGTTACTGCACAGGGTGAGAAACATTTTCCTTTTTTTTGTAATACACATCTTCAAAGAGGGCACTAGAATTATGACTATTTCTGCTTTATCTGGGTGTGTGCAAAATTGAGTGTCTTTGTCCAACTTTCTTCCTGGCTTCTAGTGTTTTTATTCATATTTAGCAATAGTTTAGGTGAAAACTAGTGTCTTTTATTCAACTGGATTGCTTGTTAAGCAGCTGACTTTAATTATCAACATGTGAACATTTTAGAAATGTTTAAGTATATCATTTTAAAGTTGCTATGGAAAAGCATTGATCTCATTAAGTGTGTGCACTTTGATCATCTGATCTGTCAGGTAGTATGTGCCTGCTCTTCATATGGCTGCTGCTGCATGTCATTGCAAATGTATCATGTGCTGTAAAAAGGGAGGAGTGTACTATGAATGTCAATAGCTATATGAAGCAAAATGCTATAGCCTTCTAAATGAGAGTCTTGAAATGAGGGATCCCATTGCTTACTTCAAAAATTATATTTCAGATATAACTGTCTGAGTAACTGTTCTATACAGCAAAGAACTTTCTCTTAGATAAATGACATCTGTAAAAGACATACATTTATTAAAATAAGTCTAAAATGGTGTAAATAAACACTACTTAAGATTTTCTGAATCCATTATATAGCTCAGGACACTTTTTGATGTGAAATTGCAAAAAATGCAGTAGCATCAGATAAGTGAGAGGTGAAGGAAAATGTGATAAGCTAAGAAAGAAAATGACATCATGTGATGTACTCACACAAAATTTGGAATTAACAATATATATGTAATCACTTATCAATACTTGTGATCTTACACAGTGATCCTTTGAAAAACTGTCAATTGATATTTGTGCCTCAGGATATTTTATCTCTCTCCTTAAAGATTCATTCAGAATACTTATAAACAGGATGTAATATTTTAAAAGTTATCTCATATCTTGCATTTAACAAAAGCAAAACTCTTACAAGTATCCAAAATGTACCACAGTATCAGACATTTACAGTAATCATTAATGATTTTTCTAAAATCAATTCATAGTATAAACTCCACTTTAAGTGCTTTATAAAGTCTCTCAGTGGTTGATTTAGACATCAAGGAATATGGCCCCTCGTCCTGTGTCTTAATTTTCCACCCATCCCTGAAGAAAGCATGGAAAATGCAGCAACAGAAAGTTGAGGAGAGAGAGAAACTTCCATTTTTCATTTCACATCTACCAAATATTACTTCAGCCATTTCTACAACACTATAGGTGGAGGAAGACCAAAGTGGCTTAATTTCAGCAGCGTCTCTGGCCGAAACAATAAAGGTATATAAACATAGCACATGGTTCACAGCTTTTACAAACAAAAGAAGCCTCTCTCTTGCTGCCATAAATCACACTAACAGCTCCTTTCTTTTGATGATTTACCATGTGCCTTCATGTAGGTGGAAACTGGAGAGAAGGAAACACAGCAGAAGGTGGATGCTTTTTTTTCATTTATATCTGGTTGTTGTTGCCTGCTATTGGTAGCGTTTTGAAGCTTCTGTAGGTTTTGTCTGAATAGTGGCTTTTGTTCTTATTATTTTATCTCCTTGTTTATTTTTTAAACATTTATCGATCTGAAGGTCCTTTTTGGTTATTGCTGATGCTTTTTTTTTTTTTTCATTTTGCTTTTTTGTATGTGTGTGGCTTAATTTCACAGAACAATTCCTTGAGAGTAGACGGGGGAAATATTTATGTCAGACATAGCAATTTAATGTTGGAGGTTTGTATAACATAAGGAACACTTTCTATTCTCATGGGCTGCCAGGCTGCATGGGATGGGAGGTCACCTGCAGGCTGTTATGGACACAGTGCATGAAATGCATGGGGAAATGCAACATGGAGATGCATGTAGTAAATTTTAGTTTTTCCATAAATGAGCAGCTTTTAAGTGTAAATATGCCAGAAGTTTTCAAAGTGGCAATTGGGAATAATAGCCCTGTTTAGGTAAGAAAAAAAATTAATAGGACCATTAATTATCTTGAAATGGAATTTTTACTTGCCATAAACTTATAACTTTATGGGTACCCCATGTAGGCTGTAGTTTAGGCTCTCAATATTTTTTGTTTGCTTTTCTGACACATACACTCTTGAAATATGAGGTTGTATGTTCTGGAGGAAAAAGCACAGATTCCAATGCTAGGAGGGACCATTATGATCAACTAGTCTGATCTCCTGTAGAACAGTGGCCATGGAACTTCCCAAACATAATATTTAGATAATGTCTTTTAGAAAAACTATCATTTGAACAATCTTTGCTAAAATTTTAAAGATCATGATTTAAAAATTGTCAGTGATGGAAAAATTCACCACAACCCAGAGTAAAGTGTTCCAGAGCTCATCTGCCTCACTGTTACAAATATACTCTCAATGAAAGAAGTGGGATGTTAAGAGACGGGTAATTGGCTATCATCTAGTCGATACAGTTTGTATCCAGAAGCTACCCCACTGCAGCTCTGTAGTTTAAATGTCGAAGGAGCCGAGCATACAGGCAGCCTGTCTTGTACTACATTTAAACTGCAGAGTTGCAATGGGAGTAGTTCCCAGACCCGGCGTGAGCCAGAACTGAGCTCGGCTTGCTCAGTCCTGGCTCATGCCAGGTCCAGCAGCCCTTCTCTGCAGAGGGACCTCTCCCCCTTCCCCCTACAGACAGGGGCTGCTGCTGGAGCAGCCTGTGTTTGTGGGCCTGCCACAGACAGAGGCTGCTTCGTGGCAGCCTCCGTACCCCCGCCCCCATGCTGCTGCCTCTGATAGAGGCAGCAGTGCAGGAAGTGTGTGTGTGTGGGGGGGGAGAATCATCACCATGGAGACAGTGCTAGGGGAAACTGGCTTTTAAGATACTCCCTGTGTATCAGAGGCAGCTAGGGGAAGCAGGGGGCAGACTCAACTACTTGCTTCTATCTAGGGATGTAAGTCCCTTTTCGTGAATTTCTAATCCTGGCTCTACCAGTGACCCACTTTATAGTCTTAGGCAGATCGCTTAGTATTCCTGTTTTAGTGTTCTCATTTTGCAAATGAGAATAATATTTATTTTCTAAATAATTAATTTTAGCCAAAATTAGTGTTTGTAACTGGCTTTCAATTTGGAGCACTATTATTATTTTTTTTTACTGTTTATTAAACTGGAATATATTATCCCAGTGCTTCTCATTACAGTCAGTGTGGTTTGGTGGTGAATAACTGAAAGTAAACTAACAATTTGCACAAATTACATAGAAAAAATCCTATCCTATGTCTGTTTAGCCTTGCCCATCCAAATGGGGCTATCGGGAATTCCCTCTGTCACGAAAGAGCTTTTATTTAATTACTGTTGTATTTATACAGTAAAATGAAGATTTGTAGATTATAGTAACCTGACTAATACATTGTTGCTTTTGCCAGCTTTTGATAACTGTTCAAAATTTACTTTTGCATAATTTACTAAAACAATGAAAGCATGTTCTGCATAACCTTGCTCTGAACAAGTCCAAGAAATGTGCCTGGTCTCAAGCCACAATAATTGTTTACAGCAATCCATATAAATATGTCATGGGCTTCAGTTGTTTAATATCACTTCAGTTCTATGGAATTGCTTTGATGTATCCTGTACTTCTTCCACCAAGTATTAAAAAAAACTTCTTTTTGTTTAAACCAAAAAATTTTTAAAAAAATCTCTAAATGGATTTGTAAAGTGTCATATTTGTACTAAAATTAATTTTAGATGAAATCATTGGCCTTGGTCCTGAAAAGACTTCATGATTTTGATGTTATGAAGTCCAGGACTTTGACAGGGTTCGAAAAAGAACTAGATAAATTCATGGAGATTAGCTCCATTATTAGCCAGAATGGGTAGGAATGGTGTCCCTAGCCCAAGGGTGGGCAAAAGGACCTTCGCGGGCCAAATCTGGCCCACCAAGTGGGTTGATTCTGCCCACGGAGGCCCTGCTACTCTCCCACCCCCAGGCCAATTAGGCCCTGGGGGCAGAGGAAGCACATGAAGTTTCCTCCGCCCTGCCAGGAGCACGTGGTGCTTTTGAAGCACTGCACACTCCTGGCAGGGCGGGAGGAGACTTAGCATGCTCTCTCTCCCCCAAGCCCTGATTGGCCTAGAGGCAGGAGGAGTGCGCAAAGTTTCCTCTGCCCTACCCCTGCCCTGCAAGGAGTGCACAGCACATTTAGGAAATGGATGATAGGAGAGATTGAAAATTACCTATTTCTGTTCACTTCCTCTGAGGTAATGTACACTGTCAGAAGGCAGACACTGGAATAGCTGGACCTTTGATCTAACACAGTATGGCCATTCTTATGTTCTTATGACTGTGATTGGGCCTATTGACTTCCCTGAGGCTATCTGTAATGCGTAAAGTTAAGCACATGCATCCGGGATCTTGAACTAAATGTTTAGTGTCACATTCATTTTTTTACACGTCTACTTCAGAATTGACATTAAAGCAAAGTGGAAGCTGATTAATTAGTATCACTTTCTGATTTATATACACTAGAACAGTTCTGCATTATTAGTGTTGTAAACACAGCAGAGGAATACTTTTAAATCCTAGCCAAAATGTTTTAATAAAAATTCAGACAAATGTTTCATATGTAGCTACATAAATCCTCTTTTTGTGAAAATTAAATCTTTAAATATTAAACATTTAAATACTGTCACAAGTCCAAATATTTTTCTTAGTTAATGTAAGTCCTTTAATTTCATAGTACATTATGGGCCTCAATTCTAAACTTAACCACTGGCTGTTGAACTGTATATTTTATAAAGTCAATTACTGAGGTCTGTGTTTTGCATACACAGAGTAGCTTTTTTTTTTTGTAAGATGAGAAATGTTATGAAGCAGAAGATTTTTTGAAGTATGTAATTTGCTGCTCCCGCATAAAGCCCAAGTTTTTAAGTTATATGACAGTGATGTCTTAGACCTGTTGGGGAAATGAAGTCTCTTCCCAAACCAGACCTAATGAGGAGGTTGCTGCCTAATCTCAATCTCCAGGCCTGTTTCTTCACACTGTAGTCTGGAGCAGCAATTTATAGCTCTTTGATCCAAGTCGCACAATGCAGGGGGTTGATGGATCCTTGTAAACATGGAATCTGTAACTTACCCCCCATTGTCACCTCCTGTACTAGTTAGAATGGGGCTAGCTCAGAAACTCTTTTTGGTATGTAGACATGCAAAACTGTTTCTACATGGTTGTTCCACTTGCTATCCCAGCTTTCAACAGAAAAAAGGTAAATAGCAACCCTAAACCCTGAGCCTGTACATAATTATGCTCCTGCTTATCTTTAGAAGCAATAAGTATCCCCTTGATGTTAATGGGACTATTCGTGTATGTAAAGTTGAAGCATATGCATAGCTGTATTCGTGATTTGGACTCAATACAGTATCCACAAGTATTTTGAGAAACATATTTACATATCTGGCCATTCTTGTTTTAGTGCTACATACTTCCATTATCAAAGCTAACAACCTTTTGAAATAATTATTTCAAAAACTTAGTATCTTCCTAATGAGATAAAAATAGTCCTTTGTTTACTGATCATTAACGGTGTTATTTTTTCCTGTACAAAAAGTTGTAATAGAAATGCTATAGGGTGCCCCTTGTTCCTAAAAGGAAATTAAAATCTGAATCGTTTATGGTCTTAATCCTTATTTTAATGTGCCCTAGTAAAATGGCTCTTGAGACACAGGGTACTTTTCTTGCTTTGGCTTTTTTGAACATAAGTTTGCTTTTGCTGTTGTGTTTTGTCCTACTGTTTTTTTACATTGCACATTGCTAGGACCTTGATAAGACCCAGGACGACTTACTGAAACATCAGGCTAGCATTAGTGAACTCAAGCGCAATTTCATGGAATCCACACCTGAGCCACGCCCCAATGAATGGGAAAAGCGGCGTATCACACCTCTGTCTCTACAGACACAAGGGGTATGTCATTGCAGACACTTCTCAGCATGCATTTCCATACAACTGTTTAGAGAATATAATGTATGTAAAATTGCCCTCCTATATTAACATTTTCTTTTGTGTGAATGTAATATTTTTCTTTATACTAAATACCCATTAACATACTTACTTTTAGTCCAGACTTTAAATACCTTGTTTAAGCTTCAGTATGTGAGCATAAGTCAAAATAAAGCAGTTGAAACAAGACAGTTACAAGGATTGGGCCGCCTTCTGGTTTAGGACTGTTGTTCTTACAAATTGGTTTTACAGTGGCTGTGAAATTGTGAAAGAGGTTTTTGTCCTTTACTCTGCTTAGATAGTTACAGATAAAAAGCTCTCAAACTCATGTTTAAACTTAGTTCAGTAGGAACATACATGTTTGATAATGTCAAGTGTTTTTCAGGCTGTAGGATGGCATAATTCTCAAGTTGTGTTCCCTTTATGACCACTCAAAGACCGATGGCTACTTTTTAAAAGACTGTAAAAAGATTGATGATTTTCAGTATTTCATAGCTCTTAATAGACAGTATCTTGAGCTAACAGTTTAGAATGCATTGTTTCCAAGAAATGTTTTTGGCCAAAGAACTAGACACACAAATTGTCACATTTCAAAAAGCTTTGTAACTGGTTTTACAAAACATAAAATAATTTGGGGTTTATAAAGAATAAATTACTGCTCACAAATATATTCTGCTTTAGCATTTATCAATCTGTCTATAGACCTGACCTAATTTTTCCTCTGATAAGTGAGTGTGCTATTATCACTCTAGGAAGTTTAATGGGTTTTGAGACTACAAAAATGGGGAACTTTTAAAATTCCTGCAGGCTACAAAAACTGTTAAACACTGTCAAAAGATTTCTTCCATATTAAGGCCCCGACTCAGCAAGGTATTAAGCATATTAAATTTTAAGCACATGAAAAGTCCTTGTAAAATCAGTGGATTACTCCTATCTTTAAATATCTTACTGAATTGGGTCCTTGGTGGCTAACATGGGGAAAAAAATCTCCAACAAATCATTAACAGACTTCTTACCTTAAAAAGAAGTTAAGAGTCTGATGGGTCTTACTCACGAAAGCTCATGATGCTATAAAATTTTTTGTTAGTCTCTGAAGTGTCACAATACTACTAGTTGTTTTCAGTTTTTTAAGTTGTTAGCCTACATGGTCAGTGCTAAGATATGATTATTCAGACTCTGCAAACACTACAGTATACTTGTAAAGAAAATGTATAGCCTCCTTTGTGATACTCCAGAAATGTGGATTGATTTGTTGTCAGTATTTTGCTGATTAATCTGCTTGCTCTACCGCAAAAGAGACTACATATATTATATCAGTATGGCTCATTTTATTTTGTGTATGTGTTTTTGTGTCAAGTGAAGGTAAAGCTAGGTGTTACATATCCCTCTATCTGCATACTCCTGTTACCTGGTATGTGTGTGCTGCTCTCAAGCCAGTTTGTGTCAATGTTTTGTATAATTGTGTGTGTCTGTCTCATCATTTGTTGATTTATGTTGGTTTTATAAAAACCAAAAATTTCCAAAAAACTTAATAGAAAATAGGAGACCACATTTTCCAAAGGAAAAGGCTACCTGTGAAGGAGAATCAATGGACTGCTGTGACGTGGATTACTAAGGCAAAAACAGAAGAAACTTATAAGGTGGCTACCTTCAAACCTTCAGCTTTTTTAATTATTATTATTATTATTATTATTATTATTTATTTTGTTGTGATCTGAATTAGCCAGAGCACTTTAAAAAAATAGTTTAAACCAATAAAAAAACAACTTTGAGGTGTTTAATATATCCATATAAGATCAGTGCTAGTTAAACCAAGGCGTTGATCTCTGTTATCAAACTGGCTTTAAAGTTCTGAATAACTAATATTTTTAAAACACAACAAGAAACGTAATATATTACATTCTGTCATTGAAATCATGTTAACTTTATTTGTTTAGGATGACAGAGAAACATGCATTTCAGTAGCAAAATGCACTTTCTGTAATTGTTCAACACTCTACAGAGAATACATCACAGTTATGTGATTACAGCAGCCATTCTGCAGATCAATAATGCCAGGGAAATAGGTTCATTCTGAAATTGCCCTAGATCTCTCTGCATTTTACCCTTTCTCTAAATGAGAAAAATGATTGTTCTCTTGTTAAACACATTGAAATCTATTGATGAAAAATGATGTATAAGAGCTAAGTATTACTACTACTACTTCTTATTATTCATTATGAAGTGTCATGCTACTGATCAGATTTACCTTTGATTTGTTTCCAGCTAGAAACTTGGAATCAGATTATAAATAAATGTTGTAAGCCTTATTTCAGTAATATATAATGTATAAAATATTTGTCTGTGTTGTAAATTATATCAACCATAGGGAACTTTCCAACCTTCTATTAATAATGACATCTGCTTTGGGCCTTAAAATAATGAAACAATACTGCCTATTTTTTGGAGGAATCACATACTCTTTTCTACTACAGCCTACTTACTTCCATGTTATCGTCCTTATAGTATTAGGTGGGTCAGTGGATTATTTAATCTTGTTCCAGGGTTGATGAACTTCCATAGAAATTTTTCAAGACTGCATTAAGCCTGTGGGTATATACTTGTAAATCTAAGGAGAGCACTACTTTTCCTTCCTCATTGGACCAGTGGAGGAGAAGTACCACTGAAAATACACACCAATTACTGGTATTCTCTGTCTGAGAGAAATATGTTACATTTGGTTAATGCTTTTTGTGCCACCATTCTTTTCATTTTACAGCATCTGTGACTTAATATTCTTATGAAAGAAAACTATAGTTATAACTATTTTTTGCCTTGAACGTCCAGTATCATCATAGCCATTCTTTTTTTCAAACTTAATAAATAAAAACCCAGTAAAGCTTTTAAACATTGATTCAGATTAGTTTGTTTTGTACACTTAGCTCAAAGGATTATTTGATGCTAACAGAGAGCATATATAGAGGATTACTATTGTACCGTTTTTGTATTTTGGTAAAGCCTTCCAATTTTAGGTATACACTGACAATAGTAAAAGTCTGCCAACTTTCTCACCAACTAACTCAGGGGTTGCCAACCCATTTAACAAAGCAAGCCAAAACAGCAGTGGAAGAAATGCAAAGAGCCACACCAGAATTGACAAGAACCCCCCCCCCCCCCCCCCGAACAGAATTGTCAAGCAGAAACAAAAAGGAGGCTGCTTCTTTAAGATGGCCGCCATCTTGGGCACCATTTTTAAAACCCCGTAGCACCGACCTCGTAAGCATCTGGGGGGGGAGCCAGTGGGGTACAGGGGCTGTTGAGGGGGTGCAGGAGCGGCTTCGTGAGCTGCACTTTTGGGGGGCAAGAGCCTCGTGTGGCTTGCGAGCCGCGGGTTGGCCACGGCTGAACTAACTGGTCACACTGCAGAAAAGAGCACTTCCAACCCTAATGCCAATCTGCTTGCTTTCATCAGTTATGGCTACACAGCAAAAGCTGTGCATGGGCTAGTTTACTGAAACTTGCTTAATATAGTGAGCATGGGTAGTAATATCAGGATACATAGTGTGGTTTGTATGTAGCTAGTACAAGCTTGATAAAGCCCTTGGATACATATTTTGTTCCCTAACCTGCACTGAAGCATGCACTATACTATCTTCACTATTATTTTGTAAAGCTCCAGTTATCTGAAGAAGTGGGCTGTGCCCACAAAAGCTCATGATACCATTTACATGTTTTGTTAGTCTATAAAGTGCTACCAGACCATTTGTTGTTTAAGTTTTTCACTATTCTTGTTAGCTGGATTCAAGGTTGCTCGGGTGGATTAGCCTATGCACAGCTTTGTGTGAAGATTACACATTCAATCACAAAGCTATCTAAAAGGGCTACAAAGTTGGTGGTATAGTTTGACCCTCTCTAGCCCATTCTGAGGTCCAGCAACATCTGTGATTTGGCATGAATTTAGTTAGCCAGATGTTCACTTGTCATGAGTGTGGTCAAGTTTCCTGTGGTCCCATAAAGTTTGTTTAGAGACATCAGTCCTGGCTCTCCGTTTTCTGTGCTGTTATTTAGCTCTGATTTACCCCCAATGTCTTCTAAGAGCCCAGTAAACTAGTGGAAGTGTTGGTAAAGCTGCTAGACAATATTGACCTCCTGTGGTCCAGCACGTTCTCTGGTTCAACACCAGTCAGGTCCCAAGGGTGGAAGACTAGAGGCTCAATCTATAGTAAACTGCAAACAAATGGTGTCTATTTATGTGTACATACACACTGGCTTTAATACTGTATGTTTGTCAACTCTGATTTGCTGAAATAAGTGTGCGGTAAGAATATGGTTGACCAGGCCCACCACTGAAAGGCAATAGAGGCAGTTGCCCCAAGGCCCAGAGATTCAAAGGGTCTCAGAGCTCCTGGCCACCAGTGCTGCTACTGTGGCAGCTGAAGGCCTAAGCCCCTTTGAACTGCTTCTAGAGCGCTGCTCTTCACGGCTCTGAGGGTATAGGGGCACTCCGCAGTCTAGGCGACACTAAGGGCTGACTACTCTTGGTCCTGCCTCTTCCACCTGAGGTCTTGCTCCTTCTGGGAGGCCCGGAGCTGGGCCCCACACACACATTTTGGTCCTCAGTGGCTGTCAGCCCTGCTGTAGTTGTGGGATTAACCCAAAGATCATGAGCCCACTTGTCTGCACAAATATAGAAGTAAACAATTCTCAAGGTCGTTGGTTGTGTAGCTGAACTTTTGTCTAAACTAGCCAAAAAAGAAATCGTAACTTCCCCCCTATAAATATCAAACACAATATTAGGGTAAAATTAATCAACTTTTATCCAAATTTACCTTGAATTCCTTGAAAGTATGCTGAGATTTTATTATAGGAGATATATAGGAGTCTCTTTTCTCCCTCTTTTCCTTTTTTCCTCATGTCATACATGTAGTATGTGCAGCAACACAGTTTACTGTATAGTGTTTTGAGTCTATAACACAAGTTCTTTGTGTCCACATTTCATTCTAAAAATATTTCTTTAATGTACATCTTCATCCTAAAGTGTACTTTAGGTTAAGGCATATGAGGTCCTAAGCTAGAAATAATTTTGCTGTGGTCAATAAATTCCAAATTTGTTCTGTTTCCCAGTAGGGATGTAAGCGAATAGTTGACTACCCACTAAACATAATCTTCTTAGAAAGTCGAGTGGTCACTTGACTAGTCACTTATCCCGCCCTTTCTGCCTCTGTCAGAGAGAGGCAGAAAGTGGGAGGGTGGGGGTAGAGCAGGTGCCAGTTCCAGATGAGAGACAGCTTAAAAGCCGGTTCTCCCAGCACCGTCTCCGTGGAGAGCAGGGTAGCACTGTCTCTACTGCTGTGCCTCTCTCTTTGAAATGTACAAGAGCCGCCCGCAGCTCTTGTACATTTCAAAGGAAGAGGTACAATGGAATAGAGAGCACCCCTCTTAGGGTATGTCTAAATTACATCTCTCTGCCGAAAGAGAGATGTAAATTAGGCAAACAGAAAGTGCAAATGAAGCGGGGATTTAACTATCCCATGCTTCATTTGCATAAACGCATCACAGCGGTCTTTCGAAAAAGGGTATTTCGAAAGAGAAACCGACGTCTAGATGTGGTTCTTTCAGGAAAAAAAAACTCTTTTCAAAATGAGGCAATTATGCAAATGAAGCATGGGATATTTAAATCTCCACTTCATTTGCACTTTCGATTTGACTCATTTACATCCCTCTTTCGATAGAGGGATGTAGTTTAGACATACCCTTATTGACTAATGGAGTAGTTGATGGAAATTCCATTAACTACTCAAGATTAATCAAAATTTAACATCTCTACTTCTAAGTTACACCAGGATAAAAATATTTATTTTGTTGTTTTTATATTATAAAACTTATAAAGTACAAACTCCCATTTTTAAAATGTAGCTTTTTGAAGGATATAACATCTTATATTTGGGGGAAAAACTGAAACAAATGAAAAATTCAGCTTTAAAAGCCGTGCATATATTGTAGTATTTTTTTCAAATATATTGTTTGCTTTGTATGTATCTAAGTAGAGACTCATAGTACTATGTAGCAAGAACTATAGCCATTTAATAAATATCCTTAATGCTTTAAATAAAGTATTTGGATAAATATGTGTTTGCCCAATAGATGGGAATGGCTCTAAATTTAGTAATGCTGAATTCTTGGTTAAAGACACATTTGATTGCTGATAAGGGATTTCTTTTTTAAAAACAGGCTTTTGAAGTTAAGCTGAATAAAATCTATTTACTGTATATTCAATTTAAAGCTGTGGTGCACACCATCAAAAGTGGAAATCTATACTTTTGCCTACCCCTCTGTTCAAGGTTATATGCACAAGAGGATACAGGGAAGGTATTCAGAATGAATTAAAAGATATATTTGTAATATTGAAAGAAATTTTCTAAAAGAAAACTGTAGTGTCATCTGACAGTTGGGGAAGGTTTTGTTAATCCTTCCTTTTTATGCATGCGTGCGCGGGCACACACATATTTGTGTGTGTATATAAGTACATATAAAAATACACACACACAATCTGAAATATGCAAGACAGTAATTGGAGTGGGGATATATCATATTTTAGCATAGCTAAATTTTGTCATTTCTTTGTTACACATCAGGTTGTTGTCATTAAAGCTTGCCATACTGTCACATATTTCCTTTTAAGGGGCATATTTAGTTTTTTCCTTAGATCTTGTAGAATTATTTCAGAAGTGAATCCGTTTCTATGTACTATTTGTTTTCTTTCTTGCCTAATCTCTCCTTTCTTTCTTTTGTAGGTCATTGTTGTGTCTTCTACTATTTTAATTCTTTGCTTTGCATTTTATAACTTGTCTAGAGCCTAGAAGAGGAAATAACATCAATTTTATTTAGTAAAGAGGGCTTTTCTACTAGCATGAAATCTACCTTCACTTCATCCTCCGCAAGGACAGCAGAGGGCACTGTTGTGAAAGATAATGTACCTTCTGAAATGCTTTCTGCCTCACCCTTCTTACAACTGCCCGAGGTGCTTATTTGCTTTTTTCCTCACCCTATAATGTCATTCCTACAGAAATGGGTATTCACTAACATCTCAGATAAATTTTGCATATATTTTCATCATCTAGTAATTAAACAAGATGCCCTATATGATGCTGTTTATCCCTAAGAAATTACATTCATGTATTATATTTTATATAACAAATAATAAATATAGAGGAGAAATAGATTAATCACAGATATAAACTAGTTGAAATTTAATGTTAACATTCAGATATAGATCCACAAAAACAAAAATCCACATGAAGGTAATTTTTTTTTTCAATCCCAGTGTTTCAAAACCGTTCAGCAAATATTAACTTAGTTTAGGTTGAGGGAGTGTCACACAGTAAATTGAAGGCTTGATCCTCTGCTCTTAGCTTTCACAAAATATCTCTTGACTCTCATTTTTGATTCTCCAGGAATGCACGATCATACCCTATACATACTGCAGTTGGTAAACAAAACTGATTAAGTCACAGATGGTGTGCTGGTTTTAATGATATTTTTGCTTTTGTGCATTTGATCCTGAACATTGCTTTAATATATTTGTTTAATATTTATGGTTCTTTAAATCTGATAAAATTCCTTTGACATAGTATGACCATACATACATACTATCACAAATTGTTTTATTACGGTACAAACACTAATAGAATTTCTTTAATCTCACGTTTTGAACTATCCAAATGGGGTTTTTATAGGATCTTCTTGGCAATCTTGAACCATGGTTCCTTTGACATTCTCACATCAATATATTCTAAAAGTTCTCATTGTGGTATTCTATTAAATTGTGCAAAATGATTGAAAGGATCTACTAAATTTCTTAAAGCAACAGATTAAATAAAATACAGGCATCAAAACATTTAAAAATACAAGTTGTGTGTGTGAGTGAGAGAGAATAAACTGACATTAGAATAGTGTCTAAAGACTTTTTCCCCTTTTCATATACACAGTAAATTGTTTGCTGTTTAATAACTGATTTTAGCTGTTTTTAATAAATAATTAATTATCCTTCTAGGAAGTAGCGTTGTCTGTTATTTATGCTTCTGTTCTGGATCTTTTGGCAAAGATCTTACATGATCCCAGTTGATGGTATCCAAAATGTTAAATAGATATTTTATAAATTAGATCAAAGAATTGCTTGTAGAAAATAAACAATTGTAAATTCTTCATAGATCTTGTATCAAACATAGTAATGCCCACAGAGTTTTTAAAATGCATACCCTTTTTATGCAGACAGTACTGTCTTCAATAGGTGTTATGCAGACATTCTTTCATTGTTTTGTCTATGATGTGTTAAATGTTTGTTTCATCTGGTATTGAAAAGGCTTATTGATTTGTGTCCTCTGGTTGCTTTTTGTTTCACAGAAACTTGCTTCCAGAGCAGAAGGGCTTTGCGCTGGACCCAGCAATGCTGATAAGGTTCTACTGATTTTTCCGTAGTTAACTCTGGTTTCACATTTCTCATCCACCTTCATTCTTTCTTTCCTTTTTTCAGTTAACCATCACAGTCCCCTTTGTTTTCTACATGAAATGAACCAGCCATCAGTTCATCTTGTTTTCATCATTTTGATTTATTCATATGCTGTACTTTTGTTTTTCCTCATCCGTGTTTTTTGTGCAGAGTTCACATGAGACTCTGAACGTAGTGGAGGAGAAGAAGCAGGCTGAGGTTGGGATAGAAGAGACAGTAGTCATAGAGGAACTCAACAGAGGGAAAATGCAAGCTGTCACTGATGCTGGGGAGACCCGTAAGGTGGAACATCTGTCAAAAAAAGACTCTTCTTCATTGTCATCTGATAGCAGCAGCAGTAGTGAGAGTGAGGATGAAGTGGTGGGAGAGTATCAGCCACACTACAGGGTGGCTAAGGACACTATAAGGGAAGAACAAGAAGAAAACGAAGATGCCAAAGGAAAGGAGGAGCGTGCAACAAAAACAATACAAAGTGAGGAAACTGTTCAAGAAGGCAGTAAAATAAAAGTAACAGTAGAGCACAACCAAATTACAGCAAAAGCTTTGGCCCAGGAAAATGCAGTTGCCATAAAAGTTGGAGAGAAGAATGTAATGGAAGAGGAGAAACAAGACCTGAGAGCAGAAGATGAACAGCTCAGAATAAACGGAGATGTGTCTCATGTTGATATTGATGTTGTGCCAGAAATAATTTGTTGTTCTGAGGTAAATGGTAGCACAGCTTGAGAACTAGAGTATATAGATATGTTATGTTATGGGGTGGAAATATACCCACCTTTCTTCTTCTCCTGTTATCCCAGCTCTTCAGTATTCACCAAGATTCAAATATTATGGAAGGGGGAAACCACTGATATGCAGTGAAACTGCCTACTCCAGTCATGGTTTCTGGTTTTTTTTGCTGGAATGAATAGGAATTTCCTAGTAAAGCAAACCTTCCTATGACTGTACCATCTCCTTTTTTTCCTTGTTACAATTTATTTTTACTTTTTGTTGAATGTTTTTAATGTTTTCAAGTCTTGTCTTGTCTGTTTTGTTGGTTGCTTATGACACACACCCTTTACTTATAAGTGTAGCTGGAAAGTTATGTATGTTACATTTGCTAAAAGCAATTTGTCACAGCATTTTCAGTTTTTTCTTACTATTCAGACTTTTCTTCCTCTAATTTTTTTTTCAATGAAAACACTTCCTGGAACTGCTATTGATACAATTTGCTAAGAGTAGTAAGAGCACCTACAGTTAGGGCAGGTTAAGCAGTAAAGGGATAATACACCTATCATAGCTGTATAGCAGCTTCCTCTATTACTAGATAACTATAGAAGCTTGAATTGGCTCCACAAGGAATCATGTCCATCTGTTTTAGTATAGAAACAGGTTTAATGTGATTAATAATTAGATGGATTTTTGAAGGAAGAAGAATAAAACGGAGTGTAAATGATCTTGTACCTCTGTGAAACTTTGCCACTGGGGAATTCTTTTCTTGGTGTCACCCTTCAATCATGTATGGCAGGTTTTCCTCATTGTATTGAGTCCCAGTTGAAGACCAGTTCAGAAATTGTTCTAAAGAGGCCCCATACCTCTCATCTAAGTAAAGAGCTCTTGCAACTCACAATGAGAGTAAATTGGCTTCTCCAAGGTTATATTGGTCTCTACGCTCCCTTTCTAAGAATATAAACAAAATATTTAGTGGGAAAGATATTTAATGAGATTTCCAGAAGCACCTAGGCATCTAACTCCCATTTGTTTAAATGAAATGAATGAGAGTTAGGTATTTAGGTTCCTTTGTAAATCTCACTAGATCTGCCCCTTTCGGCACCTTGTATTCCTTTAAAAATCTGGTCCAACAGACACGTCATAGTTTCTACTGACTTGCAAGTTCTAGTTTGTTGTTGCTCTTTGATTTCCAAGCAGAGAACAACACTGACAAAATATCCACTACAACAAGAATTAAAATGGCTTTTAACAGTTTTGTTTTCAGAGGAAAACAGTTGGTACTCTAGCCTAGACATGAAGCTAAGCTATTAAAATCTATAGACAGTAGTTTTCTCTATTCCAGAAGTTGTTTACATTAAAAAAATAAATTAAATTAAATTTTAGAATTGCTGAGAAAATATTGCAAGTTTTTATCCACTGTTAGGGATATGTGCCAAATATTGTAGTAACTTCATTCTCCATTTTAAATGCAAGGCTTATTTTATGTAACCCTGGCAACTTTTATTTGATGGAAGAAACTGTAGCTGAACTAAGATTCTCCCACTAATAGTTCTTCACACATTTTAAACACATCTGAAGTATTGTTGAAGTGATAATCACTTATTAAAGGGCTAGTATGATATTTGTTTTATCTTTGTATTTATTTTTCTCACAGTGGTTTGTGTGGGAGGCATTCTTAATATTTATTCTGTCACTACAATCTTCTATTTTTGTTCTATTCCACCTTAGCCCACTATGCAAATTTTTGTCATATGTCCTTGGATTGATTGTATCCTGTGTCTTCTACTACAGCCTCCAGTAGTAAAAACAGAAATGGTGACCATTTCAGATGCCACACAGAGAACAGAAATCTCCACCAAAGAAGTCCCCATTGTTCAAACGGAGACTAAAACCATCACATATGAATCTCCACAGGTAAAGGAAAGATGTGATTTGAAATATTACTTATAATGCTGTTTACAGGTTGGCCTTTATAATCAACTCCAAATTCAGGAGATATGATAATATGGTAATGGTTTTTTACAAATCAAAACTTCCCTATAGTGGCATTTATTATTTTGTTGATGTGAAACAATTTAAAAATGACTCTAAGTGGCTAAAATAGCAAGTATCATTCTAACGTTGAAAGTTGATCTGGTTGTCTAAAATGTATGCATTTAAAGATCTGACTTAACTCACCTCTGAGCTTGCAAAAGGGAGGAATAACTTTGATTATAATTTTGTCCACAAGGAATATGGACATCATGTTAAAATGTTTGATGCAATTCAGCAAACCAAGTAGCTTTTATGCTAGAGTAGTGTTTCATGTATCTAATGTGTTTGTCTTCATGTGGTCATTCTGTTTGCCAACAAATCCATGCAAGCACATAGGTAACAGAACATAGACATATTTGAGCTAAAGCAGAATTATGTAGGTATTAGTAGTGAAGGTTGCATTAACTATCATCTGTTAACACACAAGTTTTTAATCCCTGGGCATGAAAATGAAACTTATTTTTCTTCTCCCAACTGTCTTCAGTTCGATGGCAGCGCAGGTGGTGATGCTGGTGTGCTGTTGAGTGCGCAGACTATCACGTCTGAATCAGTTTCTACAACTACAACCACACACATCACTAAGGTAAAACTGACAACTTCTCTGAGGGTTAAAAAATGACCCTTGTCAAGAGGTACATTGGTTCTTTCAAAACATTGCTCCTCACAGAACATTGAATAAATATTTAAAATAGTCCATGCCATGCCCAGTTCTGTGCTTAAATTGACTTCCCTAAACCAAATCTTAATGCAGCATCACAGATGAAATCAGGAGGAAGAGCTGGGGAAGAGATATCAGAGTTTGCAGTATGTGCTGCTGCTTTTTTTTTTTCTGGCATTTTTGGATTTTTGGCATGTTGCTTGGCACCCAGCCTTTTCTGTCTCTGTTCATCTCACTTCTTGATGATCTTTGATGGGGATTCTGCCAGGGGAAGGGGTAATTAATGTGAATGAGTTTTGACTCCCCAGAAATGGAGTTAGCTCCAGGGATAGATATGCTGAAACAACTTGTCTTCTGGCTTCGTTCCTCTTTACTCATTCTGTCTTGGGACTGCATTGATCAATTTGGGTTAAGTTTCTGAGTACATTCTGTTACTGGGGGCCTTGGATTACTTTAGCATTCAGAGACAGTCAAGAAGCTCATAGCACGAAGTTGGATCTTTTTCCATTTCTGTCCTATGTGTCACTTTGTCTCCTCCTTCCAGTTGACAAGTGTGTTTATTTCTATTCACTGTTCAGGAAAAATGTATTTGTTTTAAAAGCGTTACTGAATTCTGACAACCATATAATGCAGTTCTAGAAGGGAAAACTCAGGAAGGACTCCAGTTTATGATGAAACATTCTATTTGAAGACAAGAATCTTGATTATATTGAATAGTAATTAGTACTCACAGAATTAAGTTCCTAATGGAATAACCTAAAGAGAATAAACGTAATCAAAGTGCAAGTCAGGAGCAAAGGGCATTTGGAAATTGTCCTGTGAAAGTCACCAAAAGTAAACGCCGAACTCTGTATTTAAGTGTTTCATTAGAAAGCTTCTCATTGGCGAACAGCTCCTGCTGCTGTTAGAATTCTTCAGCACCATCAGAGGCTTGAAAAAGACTTTGTATAATAAAATGCCACATCTGGTCCAACAGGAGAATTCATTCTCTTATCAGATGTACACATGGAGCCAGAAAACTTGTTGGAGAACATTATCTCACTGAAAGAAGCCATATTTTGAAAATTAAATTAGATGATACTTTGTCATCAGGTGGTCAGAGATGTATGGAATAGATATCTGATAGGAAATTTGCTATATCACCATTATTAACAGCCTCTATATAAGTACAACCACTATATTTGTGGCCCTAGTTCCAAATAGTCTGATCACCTTCTGGCTCAGATTTTTCTATCCAGAATTTTTCATTCATCTATTTGAAATACAGAAACTGCCAAGAGGATTTAAATCTTCCTCTGGAATCCTTAAAGGACTCACAGTATCTAGGATATCTTATACCTCATTTATCTTGATTAATGCAAAATAAAGTATCTTAAAATTTTGTACCTCCAATCTCAATATTATTCTTGATTGCTGTATGGAAATCCTTTCGTAACAGTCATAAAAAAACAATCAATCAGTTTATAATATTCTCACAGGAATAAATTAATCTAATCTCTAGCTAAATAATGATAAAAATTACAATACAGTTTTATCATCTGTAGTATCTTCCATACAAACTATTTGTGGAGACAAAAATGAAGCAATCATCGGACGTTTGAAATTATATGGTTAATTGATGAGGCAGAAAGATGCACAAAAGTCAGAACTGCAAAAGAACCATGCACCAATAGTGGTGGGATTGTGTGGAAAAGTGACAAAGAAGACTTAGAACCCTGATCTATCAACCCCATTTCCATATCTAACTGAATGTGATCTCTGATATATCTTAGGGTCTTCTCTGTGGGTTCATCTTTTAGGGCAACTTCCTCTTGGACACCACTGCTATACAGTTAGCCATAAACAGGATGTATCACCAAGAATCTATAACTAACTGCTGTTCTTTCACACCAATTCTCCATTCCCACAGTGCACTGGAGAGTAATAGATGTGTTTTGTGATCCTCCCTCTTTAATTATATGGAATCATTTTAAAGATGAATGTCTTTGTTTTTTGCCATCTGTAGACAGTAAAAGGTGGAGTATCAGAAACAAGGATTGAGAAGCGCATTGTCATCACTGGAGATGCAGATATTGACCATGACCAGGTGAGTACATATGCATGTCCCTTTTACAGTATGCCATCCATGGTCCACTGAGATCTATGAAATTCAAAGAGGGAAGTGTGGAAGAAAACAGGCCTTCACTCTGCGTTTGTAAGCAACAAGTAGTCAGAGACAATTTATTCGATCAATATTGCAAGGGAAGAAGCTGCTGCTAGGCAGATCATCAAATACAAAACAATTAGAAGCCAATATATATACTGTCTGTTTATATATAATATCAATAAACAGTTCCCTTCAGATGCCACCTTATCTCAAGGTCTTCACTAGAGTCAGCATTCTACCCTTATTTCAAGCACAAGAGAGACAAGAGGCAAAAACAGCGTCTCCACAATACTCTGTGTTGTCAGGTCTCAGAGTTAGCATGAGTTAGGCTAACCAAAAGGTCAAAATGGCTACATAAAAATCCCTTGGCTTCCACAGAAGAGATCAGCAGAATTCATAGGAGCTGATAGATATTGAGAGAGCCAATTCCATCAATCAATTGTGGTATAATCGGTTTCCAGGATAGTCTTCTTAGTCTTCTGTGTGATGATGCAAGTTTAGATGAATATTAGGCCACCAATATCTTTCCTTTCATATCAAGAAAACCAACATTTCATAGTGTTTTCATGTATATGAGCAATAAATTAAGCACAGAATTGAACTGTGAATCCCTTTGGAATCTTGCACAGATAAATTAATCTTTATTAGTGCTAGATATCCAAGACCAAGCACATCTTTTTCATGCTCATGTGAGAGAGGCCTTATAATATTGTTTCACCTAAAGACTTTGAAAAGTGGAGAACTAAAAATCATAAGAACGCATTTATTTGTCCCTTGGGATCACAATTGCTCAGATTATTTGCATAACTTTACATTTAAGAGCCAATGATGACAGAGTTGAAACAAAAAATAATTAACTATCACCGAGTTATTTAGGCAAGAAAGTCTGCACTTTACATTGTTTCAAGGGAGCCGGTTTCTAAGTTGATGGTAGGTATACAAATCAGCAAGTAGGGATTTAATTTTCACTTCTTAATTGTCATGTACTGAGGGCTTCAAGTAAATTTAATTTCAGATTTTGATGTGTCTGTAGTAAGTGGCTCATGACAAATTCAATCTCTCCTTGAAGCTTGTAATTAAATGCCAGAGCTGTTTAGCATTAGACATGGGTTATGTCTACTCTGAAATGTATTTAATACATTTGGGACATCAGAAAAGGTTGGACAATACCTTTGCTTTAGTAAAACTCCATTTATTCCTCCACTCTGCTCCATGTCCTCCTCTCACACTGAAATAAATCTTATGAAGCAGAAAAATAAGTTGTAAGTATTGACTACACAGTACATTTTTGTACCAAAGTTCACCATGGTGTTTCGCTTATGACGTATTAGAAGATTTACATAGCGTTGTTCAGGTCTTTTAACTCAAATAGGACTTTTACTTTTCTTCATTTAAACCATTGTTCTGGGATGGGACAGTGAGAGGTTCAGTATGCAGGTTGCCTCAGAGAGAAAAGACAACCCCAGCCCTGACTCACCACAGCAGGTTGTGGCCAGGTGAGAAGCACCTCTCAATGGCAGCGGGCAAAGGTGGAGGAGAGGTGCATGTCACCCAGCTAAGGGACATACAGACACACAGTCAAACTATCTGAAATATATAGTAGATGGTTGTCCCTTTCCCCTGTCCCCTTAAGCCCAATGAGTTTATAGTTGTTCTAGCCTCCATCTCTGACCCATTGCTGCCTCCCTGTGGTCATTCTACAGTATAACTCTCCCTCCTACTGGCCTTACTTTCCATTTTATAAGAAATAATTGAATTCCAGACATATTTCATTATCCTGGCACAACCAAACCCTTACCTTGCTTTAAGTTTTGATAAGAGGAAGCTGCATATGGACACAGACAGACACACATTTCTAAAAGATTCCTCTACCATTGACTCTGTAATGCATCTATGAAGTTCATAATACCGACAGACTATATCATGGAGAGTGAGTCCTTCTTGACTGTTGGCACTGAACATCATTATTAAGAAGAATGAGCGAGTTGTGTCCTTAACATTGGGGAATCAGCTGAGAGATTCAACCTGAGTGATTAGACTTCAAGGTTCTACCAAAGTGAGGTGTAGGAAGCCAGAGGCAGTGGTTCTCAACAAGGGTATACCCTGAGGATACACAGAGGTCTTCCAGGCATACATCAACTCACGTAGCTATTTGCCTAATTATACAACAGGCTACTTTAAAAATCCCTAGCAAAGTCAGTACAAATTAACATTTCATACAATTACTTCTTTATACTGCTCTATATACTATAAACTGAAATGTAAGTACAATATTTATAGTCCACTTGATTTTATAATTCTATGAAAGTATGGAAAAGTAAACAATTGTTCAGTAACAGTGTGCTATGGTACTTGTATTTTTATGTCTGATTTTGTAAGCAAGTAATTTTAAGTCAGCTAAAACTTGGAGTATACAAGAAAAATCAGACTTCTGAAAGGAGCACAGTAATCTGGAAAGGTTGAGAGCCACTATCTTAAGAGGTACATCTAAGATGGACTAAAGGGATCTAAAGTGTAGTTTCCCTGTAGCCATGACAATTATCTAAACAGACTAGGCCCTTAGAAACTACTTCATAGTGCTGCTTAAATGCAAACTAGTAGTAAATTTGTCAGGCTTAAGAAAGCACCAAACTGTACTAATGTTTCTTAAATCTATCATATGTTTTCTTAATAAGACTCCACACTCTTTGTCCTTAATCAGTACATCTTCTTTCTAATCTTGGCATTCTTTCTTAGTCCTCCGGTCTCCCTTCACAGCTCTATTTATTTCCTCTCCCTATCACTCTATTGTAGGGCTGGGCAAGATGCGGCCTGGGGACCAGATCCGGCCCACCTAACACTTCGATCTGGCTTGCTGACTGCATCTGGCTGCTTTCTATTTATACCCTGCTGCTCGTGCCACCAAATTTCCAGGTGGTGGCTCGGGCAACAGGATCCTCTTTAAATGGTTCCTGACTCATGGTCGCGGCGCTACTCCAGCAGAGCCTGGAACCGTGAGCCTTTACATAACCGCAGTAACCCTGGGTGTCTGCCAGGCACGTGGTAGCGGTGGGGCAGGAAGCTGTGAGCCCTTTGCTGTTTTTTTTTTTTAATTCAAAGCCTCCAGCCCCAGACAACTCTGAGGGGAAGGCTAGTCCCCAACCTTGCCCCTTCTGCACCAGGCTCTGCCTTTTCTGGAGCTGGCCTGTGACGATATACCAAAATTCATTAAGTGGCCTCCCTGCGAAAAATATTACCCACCTCTGCCCCATTGGTTCAAGAAATGACACTCTTCAACCCCCTGTACTCCAAGCTAAGATGCTTATTTTGCTTCAATCTGTATTTTTTTTAAGGTTCAGGACAGGCTGGTTAGTCATTAAAACTGTACAGGCAGTCCCCGGGATACGTCAATCCGACTTACGTCGGATCCCTACTTATGAACAGGGTGAGGCAACCCTGCACTAGCTGCGCCCTCCCCCCCCCCCAGCAGACCGCCGAGACGCGCCGCGGTCCCGCCGCCCGCGTCCTCTGCGGCGAAAAAAGCTGCTCTGCGTCTCCCTGGACTGCTGGGGGGTCGCCCCCTGCACCTCCAGAGGTGGCAACAGTGGGGGAGGCACCCCGTACTAGCTGTGCTCCCCCTCCCCCCAGCAGACAAGGGAGATGCGGAGCGGCTTTTCTCGCTGCAGGACCACCGAGACGCGCCCCCTGACAGGCGGTTCAGCCGGCGCTGCCCCGAGCGCCGCAGGGGAAGCGCCCCCCGCGCCGTGGGAGGCGGCAACAGTGGGGGAGGCACCCCGCCCCGCCAGCTTTGGGTCCATTGGCCCCGCGGACGCCCCTGGGCAACTCCAACACCTCCCGCTGTCAGCTGGAAGGAGGATCTTGAGAATAAAGGACTGAGGGAAGTGAGGTGTGGGAGAATAAAACTGAGCTCTGGAGAAATGTTTGGCTAGAGTTTCCCCTACAATATGTACCAGTTCCGACTTACATACAAATTCAACTTAAGAACAAACCTACAGTCCCTATCTTGTACGTAACCCGGGGACTGCCTGTACATGGATTTATCACTGTTATGAAACACTAGCTCCAGCTCTCTCTCCTAGCAGTGTTATTTTTAAATAGCTTATTTCGAAATAATATGTCTACACATAAAATACATTTTGAAATAGCATTTTGCTATTTTGAAGTAGCACGTCCAGACTGAGTGGACTCTGAATCACATTTAAGGCAGGCCAGAACCAGTTCCAGCAGGGCACCAGGTCAGGACTTACTGTGTGGGGCTGCTGCCTGAGGCTATCTGAGGTCTATGATTAAAGGGACACTCCCTCCCCCTCCCCCTCGGACAGCCAGTTCTCAGGTTTCCCTGCTTGCTTGCCTATCTCGATGAGGGACAGCAAAGCATTTTGTCTCTGCATGTTCAGGTTGCCCTCACTCGGGACACCACAGCACTCTGCAACATGGAGCCAGAGCTGCCCCTGGGCACTCTGGTGCTTCTCTTGGATACATTGCTGCAAGCCTGCCTGCACTTTCTGCAAGTTGCCATCCAGGAGGTCCATTGGGGGGCTGTCGGTATCCAGGAGGCCCTGCGGGAGAGCTTCCACCCTGAGGAACACTAAGAGCCTCCCTGGTCTGCCCCACTGGGGGCTTGTGCCTCATTCCTCCCTCACATCCTTCCACTTACCCTTCCCTAACCCCCCCTTCCTTATGTCAAATAAAATACACGTATTTTCATGAACACAAACTATCTTTATTTAACAAAACTGGTGGAGGGGGGTGAGGGAATGAAACTCTGGTGAGACTGGGGAAAGAAGGTGGGAGAGAGGAGAAGGAGGAGGGGGGAACCTAGGAGGAGGGAACTGGAAGGGGGAAGCAAGGGGAAGAAAGGGGAGGGGAAGCTCAGGGTTGGGAGTCTCATCGGACCAACTTGATTGTCATGCGAACCTGCTCCTGGGTTCACATGTGGCCTTTGGTGGCCAGGCTATCCTGCCGTAGACAGCCTCATTCCTCTGTCTAGTACAGTGATCATGGAAGTTGGGGGCATCCCCCCCAAACCTGAATAAGATCCATGATCTCCACCCTGGACCAGAAAGGCACCTGCCTTCTCTGGACCCTGGAAGGCTCCTGGGAGCTGGCAGACCACTCCTGGGGAGCAGTGGAGGGTTGGCTGCCAGTGGCTTGCTGGCTCATGTTTTGGGGCCACTGGGTCAGGGGCAGTGACTGCTGGCTCTGGGCTGGCAGGCTTGGACCTGGCACAGGCACTGTAGCCAGATCTACCCCTTTAAGGGCTCCGGGAATGGGGGGGAGGGAGAGAAGTGTTCTTGGTTGAGGCTGGAGTAGACACCAGAGCACCCTAGGAAGTCTGGAGGCCCCCTATTAGTCTACACAGAACTTATCTCGAAATAGCTATTTCAAATTTGGCGTTATTCCTCGTAGAATATTTGCCAAATTCGAAATAAGCACTCTGCTATTTCAAATTTATTTTGAAATAGCAGCTCAGCTGTGTAGATGCTAGGAAAGTTATTTCAAAATGAGGGCCGTTATTTCAAAATAACTTTGCTGTGTAGACATACCTCTACTTGTTTCTTTGGCATTTTTCATTGTGTTCACACACTGCAGCTTCACAGCAACACAGCTCACTAAGTTAGGACGTTGCTACCCAAGATTTTTGACTGAAATCCCATGTGGCCTGTAGAATCCAAAAACTCTGCAGTCCCTTCTGGTATATTTGAATTGTCCTTTTATCTAATGGTTTTGGACTTCCCAAGATGAAAGTGAAGGCCATTAAATGATGGCAAATAAAGCAATAATCACTAATGAATCTAAGCAATTAGATCCCAAATGAGACACACTAATTTTAGAAATTTCACCACTGAAAATACTATTTTTTCACAAAGAAGCTAGTACAGGAGTTTATCCTCTGTTCTCAGTAGTCTTTATACCCCGCAAAATCCTACCATAAATTTTGGGAGCAGGGAAATTACGTGTAATAAAACTCACACATTGTGCAGTCTGTTAGGCAAACCGTAAGTCTGCAGCAGGTCAAAAGATTACAGTCTCCTTCATTTCCTTATTTTACTGCTCTCAATTTTTACTGTCCTCAGAATCATGAAATCATTTCATGATCACTTTCACCCAAGCTCCAGATTCAGAATTCCTCCCAGTTAGTCAAAATCAAAATCTAAAATGACTGCTCCATTAGTTATTTTCTCCGCCTTCAGAAACAAGAAGTTGTCCCTATCACATTCAAGGAACTTATTGGACATTTTATGTTTTTCCGTATTTCATTCCAACAGCTTTTGGGGTAATTGAAATTCCCCATTACCACCAGATCTTGTGTGTTGGATATTTCTGTTCTAGAAGTGCCTCATCCACTGCCTACTCCTGATATGATGGTGTATAAACATAAGAACGGCCGTACTGGGTCAGACCAAAGGTCCATCTAGCCCAGTATCCTGTCTGCCGACAGTGGCCAACACCAGGTGCCCCAAAGAGGGTGGACCGAAGACAATGATCAAGCGATTTGTCTCCTGCCATCCCTCTCCAGCCTCTGACAAACAGAGGCCAGGGACACCAATTCTATCCCCTGGCTAATAGCCTTTTATGGACCTAACCTCCAGGAAATTATCTAGCTTCTCTTTAAACTCTGTTATAGTCCTAGCCTTCACAACCTCCTCAGGCAAGGAGTTCCACAGGTTGACTACACGCTGTGTGAAGAAGAACTTTCTTTTATTAGTTTTAAACCTGCTACCCATTAATTTCATTTGGTGACCTCTAGTTCTTCTATTATGGGAACTAATAAATAACTTTTCTTTATCTGCCCTCTCCACACCACTCATGATTTTATATACCTCTATCATATCCCCCCTCAGTCTCCTCTTTTCTAAACTGAAAAGTCCCAATCACTTTAACCTCTCCTCATATGGGACCCGTTCCAAACACCTAATCATTTTAGTTGCCCTTTTCTGAACCCTTTCCAAGGCGAAAATATCTTTTTTGAGGTGAGGAGACCATATCTGTACACAGTACTCAAGATGTGGATGTACCATAGTTTTATACAGAGGCAGTAAGATATTCTGTGTCTTATTTTCTATCCCTTTCTTAATAATTCCTAGCATCCTAGACCTCTACCATGATGTTGCTTCTGATTTTCCCCTTTTATCATCTTCAGTGTGGGGGAAGGACTTAGATGAATTCTCAAGGTCTCTTACAGCCTTACACTGGTATGATTCACTGAACCAGCATATAAATCTGTTGTACATGGATGGAAGGTATTTTTTATATAGTTTCCAGAATTGGATGAAAAAGGAGGGATCTGGGGTTCCTCTTCAGTTTCCTTTCCTGAGTCCCTTTAGGCCCAGCTGCTTTAGTCCTGTACAATTATGATTATATGGTACCATAATATGTTATCATTAGCTCACCGCTCCAGTGCAGTTTTTAATTTCACTCTGCCATTGTTCAACTAAATCTTTCCGATGTGTTTTTAGGCATTGGCACAGGCAATCAAAGAAGCCAAAGAGCAGCACCCTGACATGTCTGTCACAAGAGTAGTGGTGCATAAAGAAACGGAACTTGCTGAGGAAGGAGAGGAGTAAGATCAAGGTAAGAAAGCGTGCAACATCAAGCAAAATAGGACAAGTAGGCCTGAGCCATAAGGCCATCTTTATTGGTCTTTATTCCTAACAACTGTCCTTAAAACACCTTACCGTTTGAAAAGTTGACTCATCTTTTTTTAGTACACACATACTTGAGTTTTGCAGTAGAAGCTTTTAAAAAAGCATACACTTACCTATAATGTGTATCCCTGAAAACTGGAGCCATAGAATAGTAATTTATAATTCCAACTATATCGTGCGGTTTTATCTAAAGTCCAACATGACATTCATTTTTAGTTTTAATTTCAAGTATCCTATAAAAATGGACACCAGTTTTGTCATAAAGTCCTGTTATGGCATTTGCTTTACCATACCATCATGTTACCTAACTATACTGCTGGCAACACAACTCAGGCAGAGTCTATGAAATACAAGGTGTACTCCCTACTCACCTGTCCATGTGTACTCTTATCATACTTGCCTTATGGTTAGGGTTCCATTGTTTTGAATAGTTATTGTACTGGTCTGGAGACTGTACAGCCCTGTAGTGGTGAAGGGATTCTACTCTGACTGCATCAGATTCATTAGCAGAGATTATTTTACCATCTCAACCTTTTGAAATGCTTAACTCCCACCCCACCACAATCCCTCTGGGAAATAAATAAATGGTTTTGTAGCCTGGTCAAATCTTGCACCTCAATACATGTGTTTAGAATTGCAAAATGCATTTGTCATTGACAACAGATTCTTTACTTAGGTGGCCGCTTAGGTTTAATTGAGGAGATGAAATTGGTAAAACTCAGAAACTTCGAGCTTTAGTTAATTCAAACTACTATAATTGGAATGGTAGAAGAAAATGTCAGTATAAGATAAGGCAAGTGCAGGAAAATGGTGTCTGCATTGTTCATACTTACAACTTCATGGAAGCCATTAGTGACAAAAATAGATGAAAAGTTAGTGGTGCATAGCAGGAGATTGATCCTAGGTCAAGCAGTGTGCTGTTCTACAACTGGATACACCTAAGAAAGCAAGGAAGAATCCAAACCTTGTATTCCCTTAACTCATCCGTCTGGCACAGACATAGGCAACATCAGCCCACCTTCTTCCTATGAGTCATTCACCTAACTCTATTTGGCGGAATTCTGCACCAAGAAATAAAAAATTTTGTGCACAGTGTTTTCATGTTCTGCAAAATGCTGTGTATTTTATTTGTAAAATAACACAGTATAAACACCGGCTTCAATTATTTTTGTTCATTTATTTCAAAATTCCTGTCACAATACAGACAACAAAAAGATTCAGGAAATGTTTTTGACAAATAGATTCTTTACTGATAGAAATGTAGCCGTGTTAGTCTGGTCTTGCTGAAACAAAAAACAAGACTATCTATCACTTTAAATACTAACAAGATGGTTTATTAGGTGATGAGCTTTCGTGAGCCAAACCCACTTCCTCAGATCAAATAGTGGAAGAAAATTGTCACAACCATATATACCAAAGGAGACAATTAAAAAAAAATGAACACATATGAAAAGGACAAATCAAATTTCAGAATAGGAGGGGGATGGGGAGGGGGAAAAGTAAATGTCTGTGAGTTAATGATATTAGAGGTGATAATGATGCATCTTAATATAGAACTCTGAATAATGATTCATTTAAATCACAGTACAGAACTATATTTCCACACCACTCAGAAGCAGTGGAAAGTCAGTGAAACAGAGGCACTAAGGAAGAGGGAAATAATTGGTAGAAAGGAGCCTTGGTGTGAACTTGGAGGATTGTTGAATATGGATGGGAAAAGTATGGAATAGACTATTTGGGGGGTGGGAGGGATTGTTAAGGAGCTTCCCCCATGCAGACCTGGATAACTCCATGCCTCTGTCATTCAGTCAGGCACATCTCTCTCACTCCCGTGTGTCCTTGCACCATCCCATCCACGTGTTCCTCCACCCTTACTCAGACATCCACTCCCCCATCCTGGCTTTGTACCTCTTCCTTGTCCCCATGTGTCTCTGTGTCCCCATTCAGCCTCCCCCCCCAATCCTGCTGAGGTTCTGCTTCACCTCTTCATCCACATGTGGTCCTGCAACTCCACTCTCATTCAGCCCCTGTCCCAGTCTGTCCTTCCCCACTAGCCTTTATGAGCCCCTCTTGGACTCTTCCTCCCGCCTCCACACAGCCACATGCTGTCTCCCCATAACCCATGTCTTCTGACCTAGCCTGTCACGTGCTGTGAAGAAGGCAGGATCTTTCTGTTCCTTACCTGGTTGGGAGCTGCTGGTCTTTCCTTTTGCCACAATGCTCTCTTTTGGATAAAAGCTGGAACTGCAGCAATTTTCCAGTCAAAGATATTTTCTTTTAGGACTGCTCTGTTCCAGTGCCAAAGTGCCTTCTGGTGAGCAAAAGACAGAACTTCAGTAACTTTCTGACAGAAGATTTTTCTGTGCAAAAAAATCAAAAATATACATTGCTTATTAATAATGTGCATGAGCAGTGGTGCAGAATTCCCCCACAAATAAGTGTGCAATTTACATGCAATTATATAATCTGACTAGCAACAAAATTAGAAAACGTTTCTGATTTCCTTATATGAGGATTTTAAAGCTTGCAGTGTACCCGTTAACTTGATGTCAATTGTTCTGTCATCATGAAGAGGCAAAAAAATGCAACCCAAAGTCACCTGCTACATTGTGGTATGCTACAATGTGGTATGCTACATTGTCATACCACAAACAACTACCTGTGAGCTTCACATAGAACAATATTAAACTAGTTCAGTGTAGCAAAGCCTAAAAAAACGTACTATTTCTGTTTTTCCTACTTGCTATTACATCTTGAGAAACTTCCATTATTTTTCCTATAAACATGCTTGGCAAATAAATTGTATTTTACCCAAAAACATAAAACCTCCAAGATCAGGGGTCAACAATTTGGAAAATGACGTATTTAAGTAGCTTATCAGTTGAATAACATGTTTCAAGGAATCCTGGTCTGTTATGTCCTCATTTCAGAATGCCTCTGCGTAGGTGGGAAATTACTGTATATCATTTGGGATTGGGATTAGTGTATGTTCCTACAGTGGTGAGGAAACTTGGGAAAAAACATATCCTTGTTGAGTTTTTGAAACTGGAAAATCTACTACTACTGTGATGAAAGAACTAAATGACCTAGATCGCTATGGGTCAAAAGCAGAATTACTGTTTTAAAAGTGAGACTGTTTTAGTCTTACATTCTTCCTATTTATTCTGGGTTGTCTAGTGTTAATATGGGTTGGACCTCCCTGGTCCTACACCCTCGGGACCTGAGCTGTGGAGATTGCTGGACCAGGGGAGGTCAGTCCTCCCAGCTCATCCTGGTCACCAGCCCCGGCCAGCACGCTGTCCCCGGACCATCTGCTAGTTTCCACTGCCCATGGCCTGCTAGTGGGGCTTTGCTCCTGGCCACCAGCCCTACAAACTGCGGGATGGGTTCTCTGCTCTCAGGCCATTAGGCCTATGGGCTGCTGGCCCACCAGATTGGCTCTGCTCCCAGCAACTTTTGCGGCTGGCAACCTTTGTGGCTGGGGCTCTGTGGTCCAGGGGTTCTCTTGTTCAGCAACTTCCATGATCCGGCAGAACCACAGATGTTGTCAGACCAGAGAATCCCAGACCACAGATGTCCAACCTGTAGTGAAATTATGGTCAATTTAAAACAGTAGCTATATTTAGATTCCTCACATTTCATTTAGTCATACTGACTGTTGTTGGCTATATACAGGATTGACTGAGGATATGAATAATTAGAATGTTTTCTTTATCTTGATTTAATTTCACAGTGTAGTAATAATCAACATGATATCTTGCTGGATGTGCCAGTGTTTTAATTTACAGTCCCAACATGTTTTTGTGCCATTCAAAATACATATGAGGTACAAAATGAAATGTGATACTATCTGTTATGTTCTAAATTAAGCCATGTAGCTATGTGGGCCAAAACCAGGGGGATTATCTGATAATCCTGGGGAAAGCTGAGGGTGATTTATACCACTCAGTAACCAATTCACCATAAATGGTCTTGATCAAGGCCTGAATTATACAGAAGGTAACCATCTTATTTTCATGGGGAATGGAGAAGGGCCTTTTGTCCTTGCTGCTGTTGCTTCACAGCATTGTGAGTGAAACGAGGTAGTACAGACAATTGAATATTAATACTGATGTACTGAGATTTTGTAGGCAGTTAGCTGCTAATACAGAGTCTCAGCAGAATTGTTTGTGTTTCTAGTGTCAAATATACATGCGTGTATAAAAGGTTCTTTAGCTTTTAGGAGCACTATTCAGTTAATTTATCCCCAAGTTTTTCTTCATATTTTAGATATTTTAGTTTTATAATTATAAATATAATTAATTGTAGTAAAAATTTAGGTATTTAGGACTTGATAGATTAAAATTCCCTTCTCCCATGTAACCAATGTAAATCTAAAGTAACTGCAGAAAACTTGATTCACATAACTGTCACAGATACAGAATTCTGTCTTGTCTCTCAATAGCCTTATTCCTCTTACCAACTATGGTAATGGAAAAGTGATGGGAAACACAACCCCCTTCACCTTTGTATGTATGTGTATATGGCAAATTGGGCTACAGGAAAATTGAGTTTCTTCTCCATACTGGATGATGTAATAAGATTGTTATATTGCTGCTGTACATTTGGTATCTTTCAGTAGCTTGAAATTAGTTCAGCCAGAAAAAGAACAGATCAAAAAATTCATATCCGTTTATGCATATTTATTTCCCTTAGCAATTACAGGAGACCAGTGTAAACTTATTCTATTTTCTTTGCATGAAAAAATGCTTGTTTACATTGCAGTGGCAGTTCTTTGTTGTAAGAATAGTTTTAATTATCTGGATTTTAACTCTATCCTGTCCACTTATTTCTACTTAACAGTAGGGATGTTAAATTTAGTTTAATCAACTAATTGACTAGTCAAAGGAATTTCCATCGATTAGACGATAAGCTGGGTAGCCACAGCGGGGTTAGCTCTCAGCCCCAGAAGCTAACTCCGCTGAAACGATGTCTTTTAAATGTATTAAGAGCCAGCACGAGTTGTGACCGCTGATTCCCGCTCATGCTGGGTTCCCCTGCTACATACTAGCCTTTTAAATGTATTAAAAAAAAAAAGCAGAGGTACAGCATCTGGAACTGGGTACAAGCCAGGACTCAGCTGATTCCCAGCTCATGCCTGGTCCCAGCTGCTCTCTGCAGAGACAGTGATTGGGGGAACCAGCTTTTAAGCCGGCTCCCCCCCCAGCACCAGCTCCTGCTCCCCCCGCTTGCTGCCTTTAATAGAGGCAGCAAGGGGGCAGGGAAGTGACTAGTAAATAAGTCGCTTACATCCCTATTTAACAGTAAGAAATGTTGCCTCTTTCACTTTGAATATTTAAGCTACTGGGTGGAAATTGCTAGATTTCTACTCACAATTAGTCCATATAGCTAAATCCGAGTAGAATAGTGGTTCTCAACCTATTTACTATTGTGGGCTGCATATGCAACTCTGTGTTTTATGTGCGCTTCTATTGCACAGTACATATACTGCCTCTGTAAACACGAGGATCACATGGGTCGCAGTTGTGTGCAAGCAGGTCACAGGTTTAGTACTACTGAAGTAGAAGCATAAGAGGTGACAACTGTTAAACCTCCTACATTGCACAAACAGAACTTAAAAGATGAGATATTCCCCAGTGTAGGAACAGAATCTGGACACCGTATATGAAGCAAGAAGGAGAGTTTATTACACACAGTGCTGTTAAGCTTGGTGAACACTGCTGGAAAATAGGTTACAATGGATTATATAAGATGTTGATGGGCAGATGAAGTGATGGGGGAAAAGGGAAGATCCCAGACCCCCTGGATAGGTGCTAACCATAAGCAAAATAAAAGCAATAATCTAAAGATTACATAGTGTTTTCTGCCCATAGTTTACAGAATACCTTTGTATCTACTTAAACAAGATACAGGACTATGTAGCACTTTAAATAGTGATAGAAATGTAGCCGTGTTAGTCTGGTGTAGCTGAAACAAAATACAGGACTATGTAGCACTTTAAAGACTAACAAGATGGTTTATTAGATGATGAGCTTTTGTGGACCAGACCCACTTCCTCAGATCAAATAGTGGAAGAAAATAGTCACAACCATATATATCAAAGGATACAATTAAAAAAAAATGAACACATATGAAAAGGACAAATCACATTTCAGAACAGAAGCGGGATGCGGGGGGGAGGGGAAGGTAAATGTCTGTGAGCTAATGGTATTAGAGGTGGGGAAAGTACTTAAAGAAAGCAGACATCAATTGTCAATTATGTGTCAAGTGGTGATGTGTCTGTTAGCTATGTGATCCACTGTGTTGCACCTGAGGGATTAAAGCAGAGGCAGTAAGGGTACATGACAATTACTCATTTGTTCCTAGAACCATTTACAGTAAACTTCCGATAATCCGGCACCTTTAGGACCCAGGGGGTGCCGGATTATCAGATATGCAGGACTATCAGAAGGGGGGCTAAGAGGGGTCTGAGGTGGGATGGGGACCCTCCCTTCTGATAGTCCAGCTCTGCCCCAGGAGTCCCTGATTCAGCCGCTGCTGGTCAGTTTCAGCAGCGGCTGAATCGGGGACGCCTGCAGCAGAGCAGCTGGAGTGCTGCCAGGTTGGTCTGGTAGCGCCGACCCTTGGCGCCGCGAGACCAACCCGTCAGCACCCCAGCTGCTCTTGGGGATGCCTGGGGCAGAGCAGCTGGGGTGCTGACGGGTTGGTCCAGCAGCTGGACCAACCCGGCAGCACCCCCGCTTCTCTGCCCCAGGTGTCCCCAAGTCAGCTGCTGTAGAAACTTATCAGCGGCTGACTCCAGAAAGCCAGAGGCAGAGCTGCTCTGCCCTGGGCTTCCTGGAGTCAGCCCTGGTCAGTTTCAGCAGCGGCTGAATCAGGACGCCTGGGGCAGAGCAGCTGGAAGGCTGCTGGGTTGGTCCAGTAGCGCCGGGGAGCGGTGCTACTGGACCAACCCAGCAGTACCCCAGCTGCTCTGCCCCAGGTGTCCCCAAGTCAGCTGCTGCTGAAACTTATCAGCGGCTGACTCCAGAAAGCCAGAGGCAGAGCTGCTCTGCCCCGGGCTTCCTGGAGTCAGCCCTGGTCAGTTTCAGCAGCGGCTGAATCGGGACGCCTGGGACAGAGCAGCTGGGGCGCTGCTGGGTTGGTCTGGTAGTGCCAAACCTCGGCGCTGCGGGGACCAACCCAGCAGCACCCCAGCTGCTCCGTCGCAGGTGTATCCAAGTCAGCTGCTGCTGAAACTGACCAGCGGCTGATTCCAGGAAGTTGCTCTAGCTCTGTCTCGGGCTTCCTGGAGTCAGCCGCTGGTCAATTTCAGCAGCGGCTGAATCTGGGATACCTGGGGTGCTGCCGGGTTGGTCCCACAGCCCTGAGGGGCAGCGCTACTGGACCTACCCGACAGCACTCCAGCTGTTCTGCCCCCTGCTTCCCGGATTCAGCGCTGGTCAGTTTTAGCAGTGGCTGAATCGGGGAAGCTGGGGGCAGAGCAGCTCCAATGGTCCGGCTGCCCGGAGCACTTCCGGGTTCCTGATGGTGCCGGACCATCAGGAGTGCCGGACCGTCAGATGCCAGACCATCGGAGTTTTACTGTAATGTGTTATGTCTGTCTCTCACCCATAGGGCCTTTCCCTGGGATGTAATTGTCTGGGTATTTATCTTTATGATGACCTTCCCCCGATGGGCTAAGTGGTATAGGTGTTTGTGTGCCTGTTCCAGACTTGAAATTTAGAATAGGAGTTCTTAACAGAATACCATAGCCTTCCTCAGAAATTTTTACCCTACACCCAGGTAATCTGATCCACATGGAAACAAAGATTTTTCTAGTTGCTTCTGCAGTTTATCAAGTAATTTTATTGCTTGTATTACCTGTGTAGATTTTTAAGGCCTTTGGGGCAAGCACTGCCTCTTTTTTGATGTGTTATGAACAGTTTTTAGCAATTTTTGGATGTTCTTAAAATCCAAGTATCTTGCCAATGAATAACCCATTGTAAAAAGAAAAAGGAATAGTTTCCCTTATGAGAATCTCCTGGGTATGTGTTGTGGGAAGAAGAAATTATCTTGACATGAAAGGCTGCAATGTGATTCCGTTGAAAGGAAAGTGAAGTGGTGACCAGCTGTGAAATTGATTCTCCTTGAGAAGAGAAAGTAAAATCTTTTGTCAAAATGCAGCATAGGGAAGGAGAAAATCCCGCAAGTAAATAAGCAGAGTCCTTTGTGCCCATTAAGATCACTATGAGTTGTGGAAAGGTCTAACATACATTGTGCCTGTATAAAACTGTCACTTGTAGTTACAAAGCAGTGTTTTGCAACATTTCACAGGATGCTTGCTTGCTACAGAATGAGTTCAGCAATTCCAAAATAGCTGTTTCTCTGAAAAGATTATATGGGACACAAATAGGACCAGTGTGATGGAATTCTAAATAACAAGGTCCTCTTCCCAGCTTTCGTTTGTAAATGCTTTCCTTCACAGATTTTTAAGGCCTGAAAGGACTATTAGATCACCTCCTGTATATCACTATTTATCGTTACATAGTTACCACTCTGCTGAACCTAGTAACTTGTGTTTAACTAAAGCCATATCTTGCAGAAAGACATCCGGTCTTGATTATTTGCACTTAAACCAGTCAAGGTTCTGCCCTGGCTATGACTGGAGAAGAATTCTTTGATGTTTTCCTTTTGTGTTTGGTCCTACCACATTCATGGCCATGAAAAATGTGCTCCAAAAATGCACCCATCTCTGAAAGCACAGAAATAAAGGTAGCAGTATTTCAGCCCCCTCTCTTGAAACCCTGCCCCCACAAGTCCTTTTTGCACCAGGAGCCCTACAATTAAAATACTATGAAATTTCAGATTTAAATACATGAAATCATGACATTTATTATTTTAAAAATCCTATGACTTTGAAATTGACCATAAAGGCCCATGAATTTGGTAGTGCCTTCCTGATAGAGATGGAAAAGACCACCTGGATACCTAGAACTTACTAAATGAAAAAAATTTTTTTTCAATAAATTGTAGATTAAAACTTCTAGCAGACTTTTAAAAGAACTATTAAATGTCACAAAAATAGTGTGAGCTGCAACAGACTGAGATACTATTAAACATGAAGAAAATAGGTGGGAGGGATTTACAGGAAACAGCAAGTGTACCGGAGCAGCAAGGTATTACCACATACTTGAACTATGAGTGAGGAGGAAGACAGTCTTGTATCACTTAGGAAA
Organism: Pelodiscus sinensis; assembly: GCF_049634645.1. Lineage (NCBI taxonomy): Eukaryota > Metazoa > Chordata > Testudines > Trionychidae > Pelodiscus > Pelodiscus sinensis. The sequence continues at coordinate 93,040,638 of NC_134713.1, read as the reverse complement.
GTAGCTCTTGTACCACTCATGAGGTTTAACTGAAATGAAAGATCTGCCTGGAAAAACAACCTCTGGACTCTAATGGCCTCTGCTTGCCAGAATCTGGTAATAAGTGACAAGGAATGGATTACTTCAGGATTGCCTGTGTTGTTCATTCCCACAGAAATACCTGGCATTGGCCATTGTCTGCAAATAGGATTCTGAGCTAGATGAGCTTTTGGTCTGATCCAATCTAGCTGCTTATGTTCTGGTAGGTGACAGTATGTTTTTAAGACTGCCTTCTTCGTGAATGTTTAATGTTCTTTTCTTTCTTTTTTAGAATTAAAGCCACCTACTTTGACTATGACGAACTTTAACCATTCCAAGTTGGAGACACCACCACTACTCCATTGAATTCACCAGGCCTAGCAACAATGACCAGACACTCAAGGTTGAAATGCCAACACCAAACACTACCTTAACTACCCTGGTCCATATAGTTCCCTTACATCATTCTTGTTTATTTTTATAACCACTTCTTAACATTTTTAGCTTTTTTAAGGTTTTAGGGGAGATTGATTTATTTGCACAACTACCTGCCCTTTTTATAAAGAATTCTTGACCATATTAGAGTGAACAAAAAGTATTCTGACTATGCTTGTTCACTGGAACAGGTGAAGTTGTGCAGGAAGGAGGATCTGTGACTAATTTAGATGTAGTTTTTTCCAAACATTTCAACTGAAGTTTGTTACTGGAGTAATTTACAGATTTTTCTCAAATTAGTCCAGTAAATATACTTTATCAGATAACATAAAATAGAGGATTTTTTTGTAAAAACAAAACATTTCATATAATTTGAAAAAATGAGACTTTTGCTTTGACTGGATGGATTTTTTTTTTACTAACACCTTATAACTCTTTCTGTTCTGAGGGTTTCCTCCTTTTTCTGGGGAACAGGTGCTGGTAGTCTATAGAAGAGAAAGAGTTATAAAATAGTTTCTTCTGACTGAGCACTGTGTTTCAGAAACCTATTGCACTACAGTGCCAATGCTCAACTCTTTCACAGACACTTTGCCGTCTGTAACATTCCAGATAAGGAAGACAAAAAGGACAGAAAAAAATGCTTTCACTTCTTCCAATAAAAGATGACCCAGGCAGCTTAAAACCTTAGTGCTTTTTTCTTAACATTTCCAAACATCAACACTTCCCTATCAAATACATGTGTAGAATGCTTGCTTTCTATTAAACCTCATTGTCTACATGTTAGAACTGACATTTCTGTTGTTGAGCAGGTATGTGCTCCAGATAGTTTGTTTAATAATCAATACAGGTTTTTAGAATACTGAGGGAAAGGTGTGGGTCCATTCTTGTAGGCAATAAAAAAGCAACATCAGTTGTTGAGGCTGCCACTGGAGAAACCTGTATAGAAACCTGTTACTATGTCAATTTCTTTGCTGTTGACTCTGTGTATAGTTAAGATGCCAAATTAGATTTATAGCAGCTTGAAGTTGTATTAAGTGATATTTTGCTTTCTGTAATACTATTATAAAATAAAGTTTGTTTATTCTCTAGGTACCATTTTTCTTGTTTTTGATATAAAAACACAGTATTTGTGGCATTTAGTTGGAAACACAAACATTTGGAAGATGCTGGCTATTTTACAGTGAGCAAACCCAACTGGGAAATAACCAGAACTCTTGAGACCTTATTAGGTATAAAGAGTAGGGATCCTTCAGAAGTAATGATTTGAAGGTTTCATTGCTTTCTGACTGGAGACTATATTACTCAGTATTCCAGGGCTTTCTTCCTTCTCTTACAATCCCAGTGAATTTCTTATCTTCTCTAATTGGCACCTTTGTGACACTTTGGTGTTTAAACCCAGACCAATAAGCAGTTGTATCACTGCCTGCCGTGCAACTTGGAATGCCTTAAATGCTATGCTGCTCTGGCTAACCGCCTTGACATCAACAGCTAGCAGACAAGTGTATACGTCATACTCTGGCTTCAACTGCCCAGGCACTTTTTGGAAAGTGACCTCAGATCTTCCCATTCTTCTCCCTCAAATCATCTGCCAATCTGCTGGAGTAACCAGACTAGTGAGTAACTATGTTACCTCTCTTAGACTCAGCAAGTGATCATTTTGCTTCTTCTAAGCTCTGTACCAGCTGTGACACACCAGCTTATCTCTTGCCAGTACACTGGCCCTCATTAATTTAACTCGGATTTGACAATGACTCTTATTTCAATCAGTGCACTGAATTGGTTTATAGTAAAGTAAAGCAAGTTTATGTAACAAAAGGACATATGATTAAATGATAGTAAGGATAAGAAATACAGATAGAAAAGGTTACAAGGAAACAAAAGTAAAATTATATCAAGTAATAAATTATCAAGTTGCAATCCTTGCCTAACCAGGTTTCTTATCTGAACTCAGTTCCCAGAGAGTTCATTCCTCTTGATTAAAGGATCCCATGTTCTGTGATATCAAGAAAATGGGCTCCTTTAATCCCCTAAATGATAGATAGCAAAATGGCTTCCTGTTTCTACTTTCCCAGCATTCCTTCATCCTGTAACAAGATTCAGGAAGACTTCATGGAGATGAGTCTTCGTCTTCTATGGTGATTAAATGATAATTTTCCCCTATTTGCTCTTCTGATGTACTTTCATTTACTCTGCCTGATGACCAGCTGGTGGCCAGACAAGCTAATACACATTCTTTTGTCTAGACGGGGCTTATATCTCACTTGCCGAACACATTTTAAGAATGTAATTCTAGTTCACGTCAATTCCTCTTTGTACACACCCTGTACATACAACAACACTGTGATTTCTGGAGATCAACATGTTACCAATTGGTATATGATACCTTACATGACACTTTCAGATTGAGATTAACAACAGTTAGCTAGGTAAAGTGAGTTTGTCAGGCTTGACGAATTGCTGACTCAGAGTGATAAATGGACTTCTGTGTTACTAGACCAATTTCTACCTTTCAGTAAAGAAATCTACCATTGCTGACACAGAGCCACGTTATTATACCATTCCATATGTTAAGAACCACCTTAGTCAACATATGACCCCTCTGACTTCATGGAGTAAGAAGGTCTACTACATTCTTGTCTGCAAGTAACAAAATGGATCATAGCGCTGCTTTTAAAGTAATTATTTTTCTGTCCTCTAGAAAATTGAATGGAGTTTTAATGCTATGTTCAGTTTAGTCTGTTGCTACTGTTACTATTTCACATCTAAAAGGTGTGCTGTATGCTCACTAACAAAACCAATAGAAATAGAATTTTCATTGCTGATACCGGACATCAGCAAAAGATTTACCAAAAAGTTTGAAGCCTATCCTTCACATTTTTCACCACAAGTTGTCTGTAAAAATTCTTATAGCACTGCCAGGTATTATTTATATTACTAGAGTTCCAACAATGTGGCAATGCTAAAAGAACAAAGTAAGCAGGAAGGGAGGGTTTGAAGGATTTTGGAAGGTAACAGAAAGCTTGAACTTGATATTGATGAATAAGGGCATGACGCCTATCCTTGCATTATGCCTCCAACATCAACCTCTGCTCAATGCTGTGGAGCAAAACACCCTGAACTGCACCTATGATGTAGTATCCCCATGGCCAACTACTATCCCCTGAGGGGCAACATTTTCACTATCTTTTGGGCTCATTGGCGGAGAATATGCTGGGGGGAGGCAAGATCAGTTCTTACCTTATACAAGCTGGATAATGTAAATCACCAGTAACTGGTATGTTATCTTGTATTTTAACGTCAAACAATATAAGGCGCTTAGGCATGTTTTAATTACTTGTCACATTATACTGAACACTGGCAAACTATCTAATATCTCCTTTCCTGCAAAGATAATGGAGGCACTTTGTCAATTAAATAATAGAAAAGACTTTTCGTTAACTGCAGCCCACAGTGGAATAGGAAAAATGAGCATAATACACTGGAAAGTCTTGTCAGCCAGGAAGCAGCAAGGTGTGCTGAAAAGTGGGTCCAAATGGAGAAGTTTGCATTTAAAGGAAGTCTTCAGGGATTTTACATACAAACAATAACTTGAAAGAACACCTATGGTTTTCAATAGATTTGTGAGGTTTGTGAGGTTAATTGTTGAATATGATAAAATGTGGAGCTTATAGAGTATTTTGGCATGATTAAAGTTGATTTGCTGCTCTTTCATACTATAAAAGATCTTCTCCCAAAGCCCTGGTCAATAGGTTTATTTGTATCATGATGTATTAGATACTCATGTTATCAATAAAACTGCAAACACAAATGCTTTGAAAATTATTAAGAACTATATTTCTTATTCCTCAGCAACCATGCATGATCCTCCTTTTTACTTCTACTATTTATTGTTGCTGTTACCTTAGCCATTTGTGTACAGTTCTTATGTTGAATAAAAATATAATAAAACCAAAACAGCTCTGTTAATTAGAAAAGTTTTAGGCCCAAATTTTGATCAACCCTAAAAACAGTTAATCTTGCAGATTTCTATTAACGATACTTTTTTTTAAGTATTATCAGCCAACGGCATATGATAAATATTGTGTGTAATTTGGATTGTCTACCTCTCTCTTAGTATTATAGCATAAATTGTTTATAAAGGAAGTCTAACATTACAACTGACGGGGGAAAAAACATCTGCCCAAGTCATTGTTTCACAATCTCAATAAATTATTATAATTCCAAATTCAAATAATGTATTTCAAAGACAATTATAGTCTTTAATGCAAGATTTAATGCAAATAAGAACTCTGCCTTCTCTAGCAATACATTCTGATAAAATATTGCTCACAAAGCAAAATGAGCTCATATGGACGATATGTACAGTGTACTAATCTCTCATTTTTGTAATGATTGCAGATTCATATCAAATGTTTGAAAATGTCCTACATACTGTTATGCCCCAGATTAATATTTCACAGAGCAATGATACAAGGCCCCTATCACCATCATATAGATGAAGTGATGGAGGGTTTAGCCACGATGAGGATAGGAAAAGTGGATGGCAGAAATGGTTTCCCGTCAGACTTGCTTCATCAACTTGGCCCTAGAGGATTCCAGTGGCTGGCAAAACTGTACACAAAAAACATGGAATCCAGATCCATCCCAAAATCCTGGTGGTAGGCAGGCAATAGTCATTGCCATATTAAAAACAGGCAAGCTGACTGACTACTCAGGAATCTACAGGCTTTTATCACTCCTATATACTAACTGCATACTCTAGGAACGTATCATCCTGTGGAGAATCAGTACTCTAGATGAATCAGTGATCCCCAAAGATCAAGCAGGATTCCAGCCCAAACACAGATGCTGCGACTAAGCTTCAACCCTTGTAATGCACATAAAAGCCAGATTCCAGAGGAAATCGAAGACCAGCACAGTCTTTGTAGACCTGTCTTATTCCTTCAGTAAAGTCTGGATTAAAGGCCTGATACTGAAGCTTGCAAGGATCATCCACTGCCACACAACACTGCACCTGCTATGGATGATGCTCGGCGATACACAGTTATATATTCACTTGAACAATAAAGTCAGCTTGCCCTGGTTCCTCAGCAATGGATTGCTAAAAGGCTTAGTACTTCTGCCAATACTTTGCAATGTTTACATGAGCAACATGCCTCTAATGAAGTTGCAGATTTGCTTATGCAGATAATCTCTTGCCCTATCAACACAAGCGGGCACCTTCAGCAACAGCAAATCTACCTTGAATGGGAGACTGAACACTCCAGAAATGGAGGTTCAAACCAGATCCTCACAAAATTGCATTCCATCTTGATTACAGGAACCCTAAGTGCACTTTGAAAGTGACCTTCTGCAGCAGCACTGTGTTACATGACCCCACTCTGACCCATCTCAGGGTAAAGCTGGATTGCCCGCTAACCTTTCATGACCATATGAAGAAGGTAGCCACCAAGACAAAGACAAGAGTCAAGCTGGTCCAAAAACAGACAAGCACAAGCTGAGGCTGATCGGTATCAGTGTTACAGATATCAGCCATGCCCTTTGTGTAACTGCACAGCTGAGTACTGTGCAATATGCAGAAGTAGCCATACTCGACTTCATGATATCCAACTGATTATGGCAATGTGTTACATCACTGATACCCTCAAGCTGCCCCAGTATCTTGGCTGTCAAGGTGTTCACCTCTCTGGCACTCTGAGTGCAGAAAGTGGGGGACAACAAGAGACCTTAAAAATACCTTGCCACTAAAGATTTATGCTAAAAAAAAAACTTGGGTGATACACTGCTGCTACCCAAATGCAAAAACTCCTTGAGAGCTAGGGAAAAAACACTTGGGACTTTCTTCCTGTGGATAACCCCAAGCTCTTTAACCCTTCATTGGCAGAAAGCTTGGAAACTATAATTTCTTAATAGTGGACCTCTGCCACCTGCATACAGAATCTTCTGCTTTCTAGGACACAGGAATTAGATCATAGTCTTAAAAGAGATTATTTTAACAAAACAAAGAAGACATTCTTCGTATAGCGTACTTGGTTTCTAGGCATTACAGAGCAACAACAAGATTAAGAGAATTACATCCCTGGAATTCAGTTTCAGTTAGTGTACGGGAGGGTTAGCACAGAAGTATTTAATCAAAGTAAACAAAAAAAAAAAGAAAACCTGATTGTATCTAACTAAACATTCCCTGTTCTACTTATGTCTGTTGGTCCAAAGTTTAAGTTTCTTTTCTTAGACATAGATATTGCTAGGAAAGCCATGCCTTATTTTTGTTCAGTCCATCTTCTCTCCCATGTGCATCACACATAGAGAGACTGAAGCAGGCAAAAACTTGTTTATTTTAAACTTCTCCCACTCTCTTCCCATTGGCTCTCCTGGTTCCCTGTCAGCATTTCCTAGATATCCACTATTCTGTGTTTAACCCTTTACAAGCAATTTAGTTGCTGACTGCTGGGATGTCTGTGAAAGGTCGTATCCCTCCCGTCCATCACAGTGTTGATCACTGGTATCCTCAAGTCAACCCACTGGTGTGGCTGGTGGTAGTGTTGCACATTGCTCACTAATCTGTTCATTACAATGCCACAACCCTTTGGAAATTTCAGAGGAATTATGGACAAAGAACATCTTCCCATTCACTAGGAACTTAACAACAGCCTTTACCACCTCTTGAAGTTGCATAAGCCCTTTGGGACCAACACTTTTAACCTTCAGCAGTGTAACAGCAACCCTAAAGAAGTTTAGAATGTTGAGTGGAGTTCACAACCAGTCACCAATAAACACCTCATGAAAGACCTAACACAGATGATCCTTAGCTTTAGAATTGCCCATGAGCTTTACTTGCTACACCAAGAGAAAATTAGACTTTCCACATTGTGACTATGGTCCCCCAGAACAGTCCATGGAACATGTAACAGCTCAGTGCCTGATTCAAAATGCAAAGGAGGCATCACAGCAATATGCCCTGCTACTCCACGTGCAATTACAACTTAACCATCTGAATGTAAAATTATAGTTGTTTCTATTCATTTACATCAGCCACATAAAGCAATAACTTGGACAACAGATTCAATTTAAAAAGGAATAGAGAAACATCTATCTAACTTCTTTACTGTCCTCTGACCATGACAAACTGTGCAGCGCCATGTTCTTCCTGAAATATCCATCTCTTGGAGAGTTAAATCTGAAATGAAGTGTTTAATCTGGCCGTAATATGAATCTATAGGAAATCCAGCAATGCATTTTTACTGTGACAGAATGTTTCACTAATGTGAGACTTGAGGGGCAGAAGGAGGTAGATGGTTGAATCAGAAAGTCCTCTTTTTACACTGGGCCAGGAAGCAGTGGGAGCTTGTTGGCTTTTAGACAAATGTATTGAAGAAAAAGAAGTGGGCTGCTCTTGAGTGGCTGAGCTGCTGATATGACCAGACCAAGGAAAATACTACTGACTAATTATAAGCCCTCTGGGCCTTTGAGACTGTCTGGTTTCCAAATCAGATTGTGCTTTCTTTTACATCACTTTGAGAAAAAGACATGACAGACTTACTTGAATTATGAGCAGGCTGCCTTAATATTTGGTATAAGGGAAATCTTCCAAAGGATTGTGGATGTGGTCAGGTGCAGAGACATTTACTCTATGACTACTCTTCTTTTAAAGCCTGAGGAGGAAGCAGACTCAGGAATGGAGAAAAGTTTGAGGAAACAAACCCAGCAGTTGTCCAGCCTTAGGGCTTGAGATTCGAGCTACAGAGAGCAGGGCAAACTGAAGCCCTATTCTCTCCTTAGTGCCCTGCCCATATGGGTACAAACTTTACATAGAAAGGAATCTGTATTTAAGAGTAACCCAATCTTAGAGGAATATGGAGTGAATAGGATGTGACTGACAAAATGGGCAATGTAGTTTCCTTATGGGGAGTGGTGGTGGGTTCTCCTAAACTTCACTGTACTCCTCTGCCCTTCATCAATCTTAATTTATGTACCTAAATTATTAAGAGACATTTTAACTATTTATTCAACTTCTACAATGGCAAGAAGAAAACTGATTTTACAATTTCTGTTCCTACTTGGAAAGGCTGTACAACATTTAAGGAAGGGCTGTGCAATGAAAGATGGCCATATAAGGCATCTTAAATGAGCTGCTGATGCAGCATTGTAATATAAATTTAAGTCCTTTGCTGCACCACAGCGCATTTGAGCAGATTTTGTGGTATCCTTGATGTTTAATTGTGATTACAATTTTCCTTTGAACTGGGGATGCAGGAAGGAGGTTCCCAAGCTGGGGAATGTAGTGTAATTGATTATTAAACAAGAAAGAAATATGTGCTCCAGTGCGAACAGACATTGTTTAGCCAAATAGGCCCACAGTGAGCCGTAACTCAGTTTCCTAGATAAGTACACCGATGGAAGGATACATTTAACTCTGACGCTTCCCTTTAAAGTTGAGACCACTTGCATTTTTATAGGATTTGGAATACTAAACCACTTACCTTAATTGCTATTTCCCTGTTTACATATAGAATGTTTACCTTTCATCTGGTAACTGGAATAGCACCGTTCCATGTACGGTATAGTTTTTAATGCATTTCTTTGAAGTATGTATTTTTCTAATCAAGGCAATGACCCAACATAAGCTTGTCCACCCGAGAGGAAAACATGAGGGGATGTCTCTTGATTAGTAGAAACTAGCACATACAGTATAATGGAACTGAAAGCAGCAGGGCTGAAGGCTTGTGAGAGGGCTACCCAAGGTTAATGCACCACACTACTGCTGAACCTTGATTGCCAGAATCTTCTTGATTATTAGCAATTATATCTAGCTTTATCAGCAATCAAGCCTATGGTAGCCAATGTTTATTTCTGTTGAATCATATTCCCTTTCATTTCCTGTTGCAGACTGGAACCCTTGGGTAGGTAAATTAAGATCCTGTTGTTATTCAACAGCTAAATTTTTAAACATGTTGAACCTCACTCTGCACAAACCCCTTATGAAAATGTCTCACCTAAAAATGTTTGTATATTGTAACTAAGCATAATAAACTACAAGAAACTTGGTAGTCTTTCATCTGACCCTGTGACCACATTAGTTCATGTCGGTCTCTCCTGGCAAATCCTTTCATCTATATCCACGTGCCAAGAGAAGTCAATTTACTTTTACCTTGTCTGTCAGTCTGCAGCTGTGTCCACTTTTCTAGACTTAGTGTAGAGTATATCTTTAATCAGAGGTGGGTAACCTAAAGCCCAGGGGTAGGATGCTGTCCCCAGCTTGCCTGGAGCCAGTTCTGGTCCTCCAGCTCCCCTGTTGCTTCCTCCCTCCCTCCCCGCGGGGCAGGAGCACACAAAATCTACTAGCTTTGGCTCCCCCTAGGCCCTGGTCTGCAAGAGGAATGTGAGGAGTGTCTTTCCCCTTCTCAGGGGTCACATCAGTGAGAGTTTGGAGTTTTGTTTTGTTTTTGTTTTTTTGCTTGTCACTTGTGTGCAGCCCCCAACTGATTTTTCTGTGGATCAGTGGCTCCCGACCCAAAAAAGGTTCCCCGCACGTCTTGAATAAAGAGTAACATTTATTGCTGGGGCGGGGGAAGGAAATTATAGAAGCCAGTTACATACTGATATCCCTTACACCAATATTGCTAAAGGTATTGCTAGGCAGACAGTAAATATACACACACAAATATGGAATATTCCCTCTGACTTTGCAGAAAAAGCACTTCCTCTTGTCTTCAAGGCTGTTGGATTTAATATACCTCTGCATTAGAGGAATTGCCATACTGGACCAGCTTAGTGGGCCATACAGTCTAATGTGCTGCTTCTGAAGAAGATGCAAAAACTCCTGAAGGCAAGTTATTCTAGAGTAACCTGCACACAGGGTAAGTTTCTTCCTAAAGCCTATCAGTTACAGGTTCCGTTCAATGAATTTCAGTGCACCATTGCTTGAGGTAATAGCTTATTTCTGTTGTGGCAGTTAACTTTTGATACAGCACATTTCATGATGCATGACAGGCTGTGGCTATGCTGCCACTCAGTAGTGTGAATTAACCACTCACCGGAGCAACAAGACCAGCCTTTGGGCAAGGTGAGGGAGGCAGTCATGTTGGGCCCCACGCATTCAGGGCCCTGCGCTGCCCAGCTCCCAGCCCTGCCCACCCAGCTGGGTGCTGCACAGCTGTGCAGCTCAGCATGCTGCCTTGGGCCCCGCACACTCTTTAGACGGGCCTGCTGAGCAACATAATGTATGCTAATTAAGAACAGTTATGAATAGCACTAAGTCAACAGGAGAGTTTCTCCCACCCACACAGGTACTTCCATGCATGGGGGCTGGAGTAAGTCAACTGATGGGAGAGCTCTCCCTTCAGGTTAGAGCAGCTATGCAACAGAGCTTACAGAGGCAAAGCTACATCAGTGCAGCTGTGCTTCTGTAACTTCTCTCATGCAGCCATAACCTTAGCTGCTTCTTTCCTTTTCTATTCAGGTGTTTTCTTAAATACCATCTAGTATTTAGCCTTTTCCAGTGCCTAAATCTGGTCCTTTGAAGATATACATTAGTCTCATTAGTGTGTTGGTTTCTTTTGTGTCTCCTCCAAAGAATGTTTCATTAGCATGCATGTAGAAATAGCATTGGGGTCCAGGCTAATTGCCATACACCATAACATCTAGATCACTTTATTAACATTCTCAGGATTTAAATAGTAAGTGAATTTGTAACAGATCTTAAGATCTTGATCATCACACTTATTTGTATGGTGGTAGCAGTCCCATTGTGCTAGACATCATACACCCACAATACAGAGAGGGTCCCTGCCCTGAAAAGCTTACAATCTGAGAGCATTGTAACATAGGAAAGCAGTGAGTGAATTGTATTTCCAGTATCTTTGGTCTCTCAGCATCTTATCACACTGCCCACACTGACAGTAGTCTCCCAGCATGCTGAAGCTGAATCTGCAGGCAGAAGAGAAAGGACACACATGGGCACAGAAAGGTGAGGCTGAAAAGTGACTGGGTTATTATTTATTTATTTTGTGAATTACCATGGCACCTTTGAGCCCTGATCATGCATACCGTTACGCTAGGAGTTGTACATGGAACAAAAAGACTCTTCCCCAACACAAATCTTCTACTTCTAATGCCAGAGACCACCAATAGATAGGCCTGGATAGGAGAATACAAGAAATAGAGACAGATCATGTTCTTAGCGCACAGCCCAGATCTAAAGGTTCTATTACATGCTCTGTCTCATGAAGAAAAAATGATTGGAACAGTCTTATACAGCATACAGATGCTGGAAGGAAATCATAAAATGGTCTAGGATTGGAGTTAGGAAAGGGCATTTTGCATAGTTTTGTTTGGGAAGCAAAATAGGTATTGAGCAGTTCGTTCTCTTGAGGGCAGTAACGGTATCCTACATTAAAAACTCACAGCTGATTATATGGAACATTTTGGTAAATAATATAGATGGGACCAGTAGCAAGTACTGGTCAGGAAATGTATTGAGGTAGAGCTGCTCAGACAGGGCATTTTAACTAGCCTTGGCATTTAAAATCGGCAGTAGTTGATCAATGCTCTCTTATGCATGAGGCTTAATTAACTTTACAGAAAATATGAGTATGGAGGAATCCAGGTGCATAGCAGAGGGAGAGTGCAAACACTAAAATGAATACATTTCTCAATACAACCATGAAAATGGGAAAGCTGTATGCAAAGTTGGGAAGCAGCGAACTCGAATAGTTTCTCAGTTGCAAGATGTTTTGTTGAGGCTGCATCTGGATTTTCTGTTTGATGAGCTCTGAATGCCAGTGTGTCACCTTTTCTCGGAACCCACATCATTTTTAGGATAGTCTCGCCATAAGACATGTGAACCAAATTTCAGCCAATGAGTAATATACACAGAACGTTCTCCAGTGCTTATTTTGTGTTTGTGTAGTGTTAGGTGTTTTAGGGAATTGGGGGAAACTGGAACATCAGAAGAACCTGGTTTCACAGAGTGTGCATTTACTGCTGCCTGTTGCTCTTCCCTGAACAGTAATATTATATCAGAGACAATCAGTCAGCTCTTCCTCCCTCTTTATTTTTATACTGGGGAGAGTCATTAGTGCCCTGGTTGTCATGGCAATGGCAGCCTTTGCTATTGATTTCCCTCAGATGACCATACCATTATTACAGAGAAGGGTCACACGGGGGGCTAATGAAAGCAGACTGGGTTTGGATAAGCTCCTGTTGTGCTCCTTGGAGCACATAGTGGGAATAAGTTGCACTACTTTGTTTCAAAGGATAATTGTTTGTTACTTCCCTCAGAGAGAGATGCATGAGAATAAGATACAACATTCCAGTTGCTTTTCCTGGCTACTGTTCATCTGCTTCTAACAAATGGGGGAGGGGTAGGATTTTCTAAATATTTATTCTTTTTAAAAAAGTGGGAATTAGAGGAATCCCTCTGCATTATAATACAATTTTTTAAAATGCCATTTAGAAGTTAGTCAAACTTGTCTATTGCACTAATGGGTCAACTACTTACTTATTACTTGGAAATAACTGTGCAGACACCACTGCACTGAAGTAAAGTAGAGCAAAGGGCCAGTGTGCTCAGATATAGGTGGCTAATGACATCCTTCTAGGTCTATCTTTAGGCTCCTACTTTTCAAATGCTAAGGCCCTGGCAATTTCAACTGAAAGCAGCAGGAGGTGCCGAGAGTTCAGCACTTCTGAAAGTCAGTCCTTATTTAGGAGCCTATCTTTAGGCTCCCATTTTGGAAAATCTTAGCCACAGCATATAGAATATGACCTGTGAACACTGCATGTGTGATCTAGAGAGGAAAATCACCCTGGTTCTTGGCAGAAACTGACTTATTTTTAGAACAACCCTGTAACAGAGGCATGGTGAGAGTAGTAAAGGTTTGACTAGCTTGCAATTAAAAACTCACAGCTTGCCTGTGGCAGCTAACTTGGCTGGGCTCTGGGACTCTGTAAGGCAGAGGGAGGGTTTCACACATAAGTAGTGCATAATGGAGGCTAGGGGAAGCTCTTGCCTTCCACAGTGGCCCTAGAGTTTTTCCAGTCTTGGGTATATAGTGCAGGGAGTTGGGCAGAAGGAGAAACCTGGGTTGCCTATGTTGGTTGAATGTATTCCTGGAGATTTAATAACAAGGAATAATCTTTAATTAAAGATTAATGTTTAATTCCTGGAGACTCAGGCCAATCCTGGAGCATTGGCATCCCTAAGAGAGCATAGGGGGTAGGGCCCCCAACAGAGTGAGACTGGTGTTGAAACAGGGGCAGGGCCACAGAGGAAGGAGTGGAATAGCCTGGTGCCGTACGCGCAGCCTTTGGTGAAAGTGGCAGAACTGGGGAGAAGCCCTGAGTTCCAGTCAGGGCAGAGAGCTCCACCGCACTTCTAGCCAAGGCTCAGAGCTCGATCCCTGCTGTGGCTGAGCTCAAAGTCCCTTCCCCCATGGCCCTGACCAAGCTTTCAGCCCTCCCCTGCCCTGGTTGGGGCCATGAGGGGATGAGAGCAGCAAGTGGGTGCAGGGCCTCTTCAAGGGGAAGCTTCACCTGCGCCCCATGGTCCCAGACAGAGGAGCGAACAATGTGGGCCTCTGGGGAAGGTGTGTGGGGATGGCTCCATGGTCCTAGAAGAGGTGGGGCCTCCAGCAGAAGGGGCAGGGCCAGCGGCAGCTTCCCCCCCCCCCCCCCCCCAGACCTCAGAGCCGCATAGCGCAGTGCTTTGGCAGCGGCTACTGCAGTAGTAGCAGCAGCAGTCTGAAGCCACAGGCACCTTTGAATTGCTGGCCCCTGGTGTAATTGCCCCTTTACCCCCCCCCCCCCGATTTTCCGGTGGGCATGTCTGGTCCTAGAACTCAAACTCTAGTCCTTGCAATTAAACAGACCCTTAAAAGCTGGCAAGTTTCAGCTGCAGGCATCTGTTTTCAATGTAGACTTCTCCTAAGACAAGTTCCCATCCTATTCAGCTGCTAGTGAAATCACATTCTCAATTAACTTAGATTCTTCATGTGTTTCAAGATGCCCTCTCTAGACTTAATAAAAACATGCCAGATGTGACTTTTCATCATGATACATTCATAAGGATGTGTCTATTTCTTTATCACTAATTTTATACAGGGTACAAGTTTGTTCACTAAGGTAAAATCTAGATCTAGGCTTGGATGAATTAGATTCTCATTGGTAAATATCAGTATACATTGATTTCACTATGTATGTGCAAACTGACAAAAATGTACAGCCAGGCCAACTAAGAAGAATGTTGCTTGAAGACTTACTAAAGTCTGATTTGTATGTTTTGACATGTGATGTTGACAGATTGATTTTTAACTGATAAAGATGTAACTTTTTAAAATCAATGTCCACTGTCACAAAATAACTGTCTCATCTGCTTCTTGTGAGTCCAGTCCCTCTTCCCCTTAGCGGGATGGTGGAAACAAGACCAGTAGGAGATTGCCCTGTAGGGCGAAAAATGGTGGAAACCTTCTCTCTGGAATAGTCTGGTAATCATAAAGGCCTACAGGGGTTTATTACAAAATACCTGGGCTATCGGGGATCTGACTGAGTGAATCAGGCCTGTTGGCCTGGGAAATGGCCTCAGAGATAGTTACTCTGAAAATAAACCAGCAGTCAGCGAATCCTTCAGCTCTGCTGGCTTATCTTGCTACTGGAAATGGTCTTGCTAACCAACATAGTGTGCAAGTTGGTGTGCAACTGTTCATCCACGTTAAACAAATTTTCACTCAACCTTCAACAATCTCATTTGGTCCATGGAGTTGTATGAAGACTGTTTAGTACAAACTATGATTATCAATGCTGTTCTCAAAATTGAGGGGACCGGCAACATCACTATTGTCCCTGTTGTTTGAACTCCCCTAGCTGTGAACATTTAAATAAATAAAAATGAGAGAAAATGTTGGCAAGCTGTAATTTTGTGCAATTGTTAAAATTATTTAAATTGATACAAACAATGGGAAAATAAATATTAGTATTGAGGTTATATATATAAAAAATAATTCTGCCAAGCCTAGCTATAGCTAATGAAAGCCCACTTAGACACACAGGGTGAGATTGGAAAAAGCTACCAGCATTAGTCAGTCTACCCCTGCTCCCTTTGAATCAACAGTCCTACCCAAATGGTTACATGTTAATACTACACCTGACCTATGGAAATACTGGCTCTTTTCCATGAAAATATGCAAGGTCCATTGCAGGTTACTGGGGTGAGAGGAATGTACATTTTCAGGTTTCTTTCCTCATTTCTACATCGTTTTGCAAGATATTTAAGGTTTTTTAAACAAGCATCAGGGAGTTACATTATTTAACTATATGGTAATATCAGAAACATGTTTACAAATATTTATGGGATGTGAAGGCCAATTTATATTGTACATCATATGATAACCCTTTAATAACTATGTTAATTGTTAAAATTATTTTTGATGGAATAAAGAAATTGCATATTACATTGGTAGAGTTTGCCAGTTACCAAAAATAGGAAAATGACGTTTAGATTCTTTACAATTACACAAAGATTGTTTGACATTCAGTGGATATAGTCCATATCCTAACAAGACTAGGAAAGTAAATAGCCTGTTCTGAATAAAACTGTATAAACCTCCTTCATTTTATCAGGTTTACGGGACATTACAGAATATGTAGTTTCCACTCATTGGAATATTCTTGCTTCAGGTCTAGTTTAAATTCCCAAACAAAAAGGCTTTATTTATTAGTTATGGTTGCTCTCAAAATAAACCATATTAGGAAATACAAAGTTAAGAATTAAAATAGTGCAAAGTCAAACATACCATTATGCCAGTATGAATGTTGCCCATAACCCTGCGTTCTGTGCCCTTCTACACTTGCAGTATGGTACACTATAATGTACAGTAATAGGGTGAGTGCAAATGTAAAGTAATGCCATTCATGATGGATTTGAAGCAATGGGCATGAGATGAAATTCTAATACGGAGAAGACTTTGGGCATGGTGAAGTTGATTGATATGTGGTCTCTTGTGGCTTTTTTCTAATATTGACCACTGTTGCACTCTTATAAGGTGATCTGTTTCAGATACTTGGCAATGCAGCTATATTTATGATTTCATTGAACATAATTGTATTTGTTTACAACTAATGAAAAAAACATGACGGGGAAAGAATTTCACAACGTATTACACCTGTTAGATTAAAAAATCATCCCCTTATTTAAGTATAAGTTTTTCTTTGTGCTTCCTAACTAAAATAATTCAGATCTTTAATACGATATTCATTGCTTCTTTCATGGTTTGCTATTTGACTTTATGGCAAGTGTACAAACTTAAATACTCTGTCTCACAAACAGACTATAATACAGTATGAACTGGAGGTGAGTTTAGTAAAACATAAAACAGGAAAAATAAGTGAAGAAATCCCCTTTTTTTCCTTCCATCATGATTCTCTTTCACTTGTCACATTTTCTATATAGTTTCTCACGAGTTCAGAAAGCATGTTTTAGAAAGATCTGTTTCTTTTGTCAATATGTATGTTTTTAAGAAAACCCTTAATTCATGTTAGCCTGCTCTTCATGCACCTGAAACTAAACAAAACTGCTGCTGATTCTCAGACCTGTGCAGTCTTCAGCTATCACATGAAGACACTCAGACAGCTTTTTCTATATGATATAAGCATCTAAGGAATAGAGAGTTTTTTTTCCAAATGCTATGTCTCAGAAACCACCTGATAAAGTACATAGCATTAAGTCACCAGGGCTGATGAGTCCAGGAAAGTGTTGCTTATCACGTGTAAAAGCAAACCCATTACAAGGCCTTTTTGAGGGAGCAGCAGCTGCTTCTGTTGTACAATTCTTCTGCACTGACTTTCCACGATTTTATTTTCCCCATGACTTTTGTAATACAGCAGGTTATTTTCAAACCTGCTGAGTGGACTGCTTTTGTTGAACTTGTTTTCTCAGGCATAACTTCCTTTAATATCATTATGTTCTTTTGGTTAATCTCTTTCTTTCAGATCTCAGTTTCTGGGACCGGATGTGGAAGCTCAGGATGGCATCTGTGGGGTCCTTGGCCATGGCCAATTCTTCGTTCACTGAAAAAGAAACAGTCATGTTAATTAGAAGCTCTTCACTTGTTACAGAGAAAAAGTAATAGAATGGTGAGTTTACAGACATTGCTAAGGGAACCTCTTTCAGGCATGAGGAGATAGTTAAGACTAAATGCCCATTGAAGGCCTGATCCAAAACTTATTCAATTAAAAAGAAAGAATTCCATTTATTTCACCAGGCGCTTGTTATCAGGTTCTGAGTCCTTGGCCAGTTGTGCTGATGGCAATATTTCATTTTGTGTTGTGGTAGTACCCAAGGGTGCCAATCACTGACCAGACTCCTAGCACTCTAGGTGCTATACAAGCACTGAACAGACCAACGTTCCCTGTCTCATGTAACCTAAATCTAGTCTAAGGTAAGATTCAACAGATGGCTACGGCAAATGGACAGGGAGAACAAAGTAAAAAATGAGACAAAACTGATCAGAAGAAAAAACTGTGGTCACAGCATACAAGCCGTCCAACCATTTTTAAGGTTTCTGAGGCATCACACAGAGGAAAACTTAAAGGAGGAATTAAGAGGAGGACAATGAGGTCTTCTTGTGCTTGAAGAGCAGGGTGGGCGAAAGTAAGAGACAGAATTCAAAAATATACCAAGCAGACATTAGTTCTGGGTTGCATAGATGTTTTCAAATGGGTCTCAAAAATGAGGTACCCAACTCTTTCTGAATTCCTATGACAGATTGGACTAGTCCTTCAAAAGAGCTGTGCACAGTCCTTCCTGTGCCTAGTTATCCAGTCCCCATGTGATGGACTTGGACTAACCACTGGATCAGATAATTAGGATCACAGGATGATAGCCTGAGTGTAGAACCTCCTAGAAGAAGAAGCTTTCTCAGAAGGGCTCTCTTGCTGTAAGCTGGGATAGATAGTAGGAAGTGCTTAGGAGTCTCATTGTAGAGAGCTGGGAAGGAGAGTCTAGGAGTGCTAGGAAACCCAGATCTGGCAGCCTGATATGAATGTAATTGGTAAAACATAAGGCAAACCATGACTGACTAGTTTTGAGAGGTGTTGCTAAAAGGATTAGAGAGCTGAGCAAGGGGCTGTGTCAAAGGCTTAGAGACAAGCCTAAGTAAGAAGTGGCCTTCAGTATGAAGCACTGAGTTGGCGGAACGTTTTTGATTACTACAGGGCCCTTGGACCAGAACCCCAGGCACAGGAAGGCCTTGCAGGTCCACCAAAAATGCAATATAAAAATCTCCTGACAAGAAAGGCAGAGGCCTTGTGAGCCTGGAGTCAGGCTGATGATTCAGCATGAGGATTCTTGAAGATTTGACATTTTGTTGGACTTCTTGTTTATCTCCGAATGGTGATGAGTGGAATTTATGATTTGGAAAGAGAATTAAATAATTTGAAGGCTTGGGAATTGGCCAACGTGCAGGAAACAGAGGTGCCAAAAGCCAGGACAAGGAAAACCGAAGCACAGAGAACTGGGTGCCAAAAGGTAGCAAGGCTCTTTTGAAACTGGCACATATACGTCTGTCCACTTGAAACTCAACTGAATTTTTCACCTAACATTTGATGGCCTCGTGGTTCAGTGTCAACAATCTTTATTGGATATGATTTGGCAATGTACATCTAAAAGTTCTAGATCCCTTTGGCAAACTTTGCTGCCAATTAGTTCACTGATTATTCCTTTATGGTATTGTATGATGTTAGGAAACATCAGTTGCCTTAACATCCAAACCTAAAGGTGAACAAAATTCTAAACTTCAGTAGTACATTTAAACGTCTGGTTTTACACGAAGACATTCATAGGCATGGTAATCACACAGCACATTCAGAGCAACAATTCTGTTACTGTAACTACTGTCTAGGGCACCAAAAGCTATTATGCTTTCCACAATCAGTGATACACCATGGGAACAGCATGTCTTTTTTTTCCCAAAGAAAAATGTTACTTAATCCAATGGCATGGGCTCAGTCTCTGAGAGGTTGTGATCATCCTGCCCTTCCCATATTGATAAATCGGGGGGCGCGGAGTGGGGGGAATCCCACCTATATGGCAAGGAAAAAGGTTGGGAACCAGTGTGCTAGGTTTACCTTAAAGTTATCTCATCACTGCTGTGTTAGATTAATACACAGGCACCATGATGTCTCTTTACTAAACAAGAGAGCCTTTGTTGGTATTTCAAGAAAAGTCTAGTGTAAATGTTCACTTGCACAATTTGAATTCATTGTCCATTTCCTATTATTCCATTGTACCACCTGTTTAGAACAGTGGGGGTTTCTAGTGAGGGCACCTTGACTTCCTCACATTTGAAAGATACTGCATAGTGCAATGCTTTGGCACTACAGCATGTGTAATTGGCTTTTCTTTGCGCATACAGGTTGTTGGTAGTGACCACTTATTTTCAGTCAGAGAAAGGCCAAGACAGGACTGATTTAAGCTAGGAGAATGGGTTTCACTGGTGGATATGGTCAGCAGCTACAAAGTGGGGTGTTGAACAAGGGGCCGCTTCAGTACCTGTTTCAGAAGCTTGGAGAGTAACTAACAGTTCATGCATTTACAGACACATGCACACAAAATACTTGTTATAGCCAAAAGTTCAGAAACCTGGAGATGTTATGCAAATGGCATATTTCCCCATTTTGCATATATGAATATGCATCACCTTATTTACATAATGACAGCAATAAACATCCTGATTACCAGAACTTGAGCCTGATCCACAGCTATAGCATGAAAAAAACTTTGGAAACAAAGGAATTGCTGTGCCCCAGTGGACTCTGGCATCTCCTTGGCCTGGCATCCAGATAACTCAGGAGACTCTACCCTGGCTGCTCCTTGTCCTGGAATAGTCAGGGAACTGTAGCTGGGTTGGTGGCCCTTGCTACTGCTTTGCAAATCTGGCTGCTTTCCAGTGGAGATTCTCTAACTGGAATGATGTCTCCTATGTCATGGGTGAGGAGCTGAATCCCTGCACTCAAGTTTATAAAGGAGGCCACCTCTTCATTCCCCTGCCAGACATTTTGTGTGGAATGACAGGGATAAATCCATAAAGGGACTCTGGGTTGCAAGGCTCAACACTGCAGTGCCTAACCACTCAATGGAATCCACAAACCCTGCCTAAGCTTTCTGTACAATACATGGGAAAGACCGGCACCTGTGAATGGAATCCACCAAAGCCAGCCTACTTAGTGGGCAGGGTCTGAAGCGATCCAAGAGCAGGTGCTGAGGATAGGATGGGTTTTAAGCTGTCAGAAAGTCAGGGGCCAACGTTCAGGATGCGGGGGTGCCTGTATCTGCCTGGCACCCAGAGTCATGAAAGCTCTCCTAGAGCCAAGCACTGAAACCGTTTCTTTCAAGAAAGGTGGCAGCACAGGTCAAAGTCCACACCAAAGGGACAGTAGATGGAGGGAAATAACTGTCCCTTACAACTCTAGTTGGGGGACTCACATAGGAAAACCTTGTTCGGTTCTCCCATCTACCTAATACAGAGCAGGGATTAGAACAAGGGATCTCCCAGTTCTCATGGGAGTGTCTTAACAACTGTGCTGTGGGATAATCTGGCATGGCTCCCTTTTTAGTCTCTCCTGTTAAAGGAATTCAAGTGTATACAAAATACTTAAACAATTAAGTATTGACTGAGCCAGAGAGACAGTCAGAATGACTCTATAGCTCAGTAGTTAGACACCCACCTGAGAGGTGAGCAATGCCAGTTCAAATCCCTTTTCCACATCAGACAGAAGTAGGAATTGAATCAAGGTGTCTCACATCATGGCTGAGTAGCTGAACCCCTGGACTCAAGGTTATAAGAGAGGCCACCTCTTCACTCCCCTGCCAGCCAGTCTCTAATCATACAGCCTCTGCCTAGAATGGCCATGTCTTTAGAGGTGAGGCCTAGAGGATCATCACAGATCTCCATGTAAGGACTAGGTTGAGGCTCCTCTGGTGGAGGAGCTAAAACAAGGAGTCACCTGGCCCAACAGCCTCATGAAAGGTCTGAAAAGGACTGTGCTACCGGACTCCGAAGACAAACTATCATGATCTTTGAGTGCTAAGTCCTCATTCTTTCAGATACAGAGAATCGACAAGCATGCTCTTTGTGATGGCATTCCAGATACAGACAAAGGCAGCTGACATCAGTTATACCAAAACTTAGTTAATTAAAAATACCATTGGAGGCAGAAGAGAGGGCATCAGATACAATTACTCCAAAGTGATGATTTTAGTGCTTTGTCAAGAAGCTTTGATTGGTCTAATGTGGCATTGTGCCTGTGGTAATGGGATTAACTTGTGTTCAAAACAAACTGCACAGTGCTAGCGGCTGTCTGGAAAATTCCTCTAGTGCTCTTCTATGCACAGTCAGTGTTCATTAGAAAAGTCTGTGGTAGGTTTGACTGATGTTCACTGGCATGTCTAAGTCTTTGTGGGGTCAGGGTTCCTAACTTGGCATTGCTATTTTGACCTCTTCTGTGTTTCCCTTTAAGTGGTAATAAGCCACCCTTGACAATGAACAAATCCCGTTCTTTCGATTCATGGGGGTCTCTGTTCTGCTTCCAAAAGAGAACACGGGTATTTTGAGTACAGCCAAATTGAATTCTAACCTGTTCTATACGGCCAAATTGAACATGGAAGAACCTAAGCAAAACAGGCTGTCAGCTTGACAGCAGCATCAAAAGTGTTTGCTGACAAATTTGCCGAGTAAGTATTGACATGCACTGTGCCCAATACTCACAACATCCCATAGCGTCTAGACACTGGAATCCAGGGGAATCCGTGGTCCCTGAGAACTCATTGTGAAGCAAACAACAAGAAGTTTACTCTTTTCTGCTTGATAAGGACCTGATCCAAAGCCAACAGTTTCTGTCATTTGATTTGAATGTGCTTTGGATCAGGCCTGAACAGCTTTATCTTGAGCCTGGCAGTCTGAAGTGCACACAGCACTGCACAAGTCTGCTAATACAGTGGACCTACATATAAAGGAATGCAGCTCAGATCTCCTTGTGTGGATAGTTTGCTGGAATGAGACACAAGAGGAAGGGAGGTCATTTTTTAAAATGTTTATACCGTTCCCATTTTTACTGCAACGGTCCTGCTAGCCCATGGCCTGTTTTGCTTAGGGCCATTTGATTGTCCTAGCAGTGTGGAGGCTAATTTACTGTATCAGGGTGTATATGTGCTTGTGGACACGGACACACACACAGTCTTTGGTATCTGAGTAGATTAAAAAAATCTGAATGTAGTTCTCTAAATGATTATGGACCAGCTAAAGCTATGACAGGCCAGATGGGGCGCTTGATCACTGTACTCAGTAAAAAGGGCAGGTACACTGCTCTTAATTTTATTTCAGGAGTGCAGACATTCAATTGAATGAACAAACAGACTTAATCACTGTTAACCTTACACTGAATGCTTGATGGTGCAGAGGAACCCGATTTGTAGTTCAGCTGCACTATATTTTCTCGGTTGTGGTCACCTGTAATACAAATGAGCATAACTCTTTTCTGCTTCAGTTTGTGTGGTCAATAAAATTGTGGGACTTAAGCACAGTTTCAATCTGATTTCTGAACTGTGGCTCTAAGCCATCTTTCAATAGTTTAAACATGGCACAATTGATTCAAAAGGCTTGGAAGCTTTTGTTTTTAAATTATTCACTGCAGGATGGTTTAATTACTATATACCAAACATGTGTGATTATACAAGCAAGTTTGTCTGTCCTCCCCATGTCTTTCTCACCTTCTATCAGCTTGATCCTGAAGTAAGCGATGAGCAGTAAGAGGAGCAAAACCACTGGCAGGAAGATCCCAATGAAGAGAATCCAGGCAGGCAGCTCCTTCACAAATGCTGACAGTGTGTGACCCACAGCCAGCCTCAGCTGCAACATTCTTGATGAAAGATACTCTGGAGGCCTTTAACTTGGGAGCTGTGTTTTTCCCCCCTACGCGCGCACACACTTTCTGCTCTTTGCTCTGAGCATTATCACTTTGTTTGGACTTTGCTCTGTTTGTTGAGGCCTGTGATTTCTAATAGGATTGTAACGGGGTTACAAAGTTCTTAAAGTGCATGTTGGCGTGACACAATTTGCCTTGTGACTGGAAGGCTTGGATTGGTTGGCATAGGCTCTATAACTGGGGAGGTGGGGGGAGGGGAGGGAAGAGGTTAACAGCATCCCCCTCTACAAATTGTTCCAGCACTCCTGTTTGTTGGGTTTGGTTCTCTTGCATTTTTAGTAGTTTTCTTTGCCTGCCAGCTTTTTGCAGGAAAATTGATGTGTTTTTGAACACTTAGCATTTGTACTCTCAGTATTATTTATTTATTATTTGAATTACACTAGCACCTTAAAGCCCTAACCAAGGTCATTGTGCTCGGCACTATACACGCACACTTGGTACGACAAGCTCTGCCCCAAATAATTTGCAATCTAAATAGATGAGATGGACCAAAGATGGGAGAAAACAAATATTATTTTCCTTATTTTCCAGATGGAGAATTGAGGCCACAGAGAGAGTTTCTCTCAGGGATCAATTTTTCAACAGGGATTAGAGATCACAGTTGGGACCAGATTTTTTCAAAGAGCTCAGATCCTATTTAGTCACCCAAATAAGCCCTGAGATTTCAACAGCTCAGTGTGCAGTGCTCTTTGGAAATTCTGGCCCCAGGTCACACCAGAAGTCTGTAGCAGAGACATAAATAAAACAGTGATCCTAAAGGCTGAGTTCGGAGTTCTAAGCAAAAGACATTCATTCCTGTAAATCATTGGAAATTTCCCCCAACTTTCCACAGTATTTCAAATCATTTCAAGGTGTCCGACCGACACTTGGCACCTTTTAAGTTGTCTTAATTCCCACATGATGGGTGTGATGCTTGTCGGGCTTCCTAGGGTTGTGAGGCACCTTGCTGCTATCTGCCTTTAGCATGAGAGTGCTTTTTCTGTGCCTGCTGTGGTCCAGCTCTCTGTCTCTAGCAAAATAGTAATAGAGCTGTAGCCGTGTTAGTCTGGTCTTGCTGAAACAAAAGACAGGACTATGCAGCACTTTAAAGACTAATAAGATGGTTTATTAGGTGATGAGCTTTCGTGGGCCAGACCCACTTCCTCAGATCAATTTGTGGAAGAAAATTGGCACAACCATATATACCAAAGGGAGACAATCAAAAAAAGTAAACACATACAAAATAGACAAATCAGATTTTAGAACAGAGGGGGAATGAGGAGGGGAGGTTGGTGTCTATGAGATAATGATATTAAAGGTGATAATTGGGGAAGCTATCTTTGTAATGGGCAAGATAATTGGCATCTTTGTTATGGGCAAGATAATTAGCATCTTTGTTAAGGCCCATTCGTAAAGTGTCAAATTTAAGCATGAATGACAGTTCAGAGGCTTCTCTTTGAGGTCTTGTGTTAAAGTCTCTTTGAAGCAAGATGCATGTAGTCAGGTCCTTGATACGATGCCCAGTCTGGCTGAAATGGCAAGAAACTGTTTTTTCTTTGTGAAACTGTCTGATGTCTGTTTTGTGTGCATCGATTCTTTGGCAAAGCATCTGAGAAGTTTGTCCAATATACATAGCAGACAGACACTGTCGGCACATGATGGCATAAATTATATTTCTGGATGAGCAAGAATATATGTTCTTGATCTTATAACTGAAATGGTTAGGTCCAGTGATGGTGTCAGCAGAGTAAATATGTGGACAGAGCTGGCTACAGGGTTTGTTGCAAGGAAAAGTTCTAGGTTGGTATTAGTGTGGTATGTCCTGTGGCTGTTGGTAAGAATCATTCTGAGGTTAGGTGGTTGTCTATAGGAGACTATAAGTCCATCTCCCAGAGACTCTCGGAGTGTAGTATCCTGTTCCAGTATAGGTTTATTGATAACGTTTTGGAGGGGTTTAAGTTGTGGGCTATAGATGATAAGTGGTGTTCTACTATTGGTTTTCTTGGGTCTGTCTTGAAGTAGATGGTTTCTGGGTATTCGTCTGGCTCTTTCAATTTGTTTTTTTATTTCTCCGGGTGAGTAATTGAGGTTTATAAATGCTTGGTAGAGATCCTGAAGTTTCTGGTCTCTGTCAGTGGGATTAGAGCAGATGCGGTTATATCGAAGGGCTTGGCTATAGACGATGGATCGTATGGTGTGTTCTGGATGGGAGCTGGCCAATTTTCTTCCACAATTTGATCTGAGGAAGTGGGTCTGGCCCACGGAAGCTCATCACCTAATAAACCATCTTGTTAGTCTTTAAAGTGCTGCATAGTCCTGTCTTCTGTCTCTAGCAGTCACTGGCAATCCCAGCATTCCTCTCCAGGTCTACCCAGAACCTGCTCTCTCTGCAGTTAGTGAGAGACACACTCCAACCCCCAAATTATTTGGGAGTCTCCGTGGAGTGTGCAGCCTCTCTTCTGCAGGACACTCACAATATTCACAAATCAGTACACTCAAGCATACCAGTTATGCCTCCGATCTATGCTCTGCTTCACACATCACAGCATTGAAATATGTTTGTAGTGAAAACAAGAAAAAGTGTATTTAGCCCAGTATAGTGAGTCTAACAATAGCAAGTAGAAATACTGGCAACAAGTTGTTAGTTGTAACTATAGTTGTTAGTGGTTGTTAGTAGTTAGTTGTTAGTGTAACTATAACATACACTCTAAAACCTAGGAATACTTATCTTGGATACCCAGGGCTTTCCCTAGGCATATGTAAAACATGCAGCTGCATAGGGCATCCAAAAATGTGGAGCACCAAATTTTCAGGTGCTCCTATGCAGCAGTGTGTGCTTGTATGCCTGTGGCTCCTAAAGAGCTTCTCCCTGCCCCCATCCCACATGCCAGCAGCCAGGAGATAGCTAATTAGGACTCCGTGCTCCCAGACTGGAGGCAGAGAGGAACCCCTGCCTCTGGAGCTCTGTGCTGGCCCTGGAAGTCTGGAAGTCCCAGTAAGCTCTGGGGATGGGGATGAGGAAATCAGTGTGAAGTGGGAGGCAGGAAGGAAGCCCCAGGTAGGAGCCACAGGGAGGTGCAATGAGGCAGGGCACAAGCAGAAGGGGAGGGAAGGGAAGCATAATGCGAACCCATACCCATTACCTGGGCTGTTCATTCTAGACATTTGGGTTATGTGAGTTTTCTCTGTGGTCTGAGAATATTAGTGTGAGTGGTAGGTCAGGGGGCTGGAAAGCACTATCATTTAATTATTTTAGTACATTCCTAGATTTTGATGCCAGAGGGAACCATTATGATCATCCAGTCTGACCACCTGCATAACACAAGTCAAACTCACTCACCTAGCAGTTACTGCATCAAACCCACAACTTCTGTTAGTGAGAGGGAGAAAGTATATCATTTGCAAAGATAGCCAGCTTTGACTTCAAGTGATGGCAAATCCCTCACATCCCTAGGTAAGATGTTTCAATGGCTAACTGCAATCACTATTAAAATAAATGTGCACCTTATTTCTTGTCTGAATTTGCATTGGTTAAAAAAAGACCCAGGTTAGAAAGGAAGCAAAGATAGCTATAAAATATATAAAAAATGGAAGATAGGGGAAGTTGATAGTAATGAATATAAATCAGAAGTTAGGAATTGTAGAAAATTGATAAAGGAAACAAAAGGCACAACAAGTTAGGGCCAGTACAGTTAAGAACAACAGGAAGGAGTTTAAGTATATTAGGAACAAAAGGCATCTTAACAATAGTATTGGTCTATTACTAGAACATAAGAACAGCCATACTGAGTCAGACCAAAGGTCCATCTAGCACAGTATCCTGTCTGCCAACAGTGGCTAATACCAGGTGCCTCAGAGGGAGGGAACACGAAAGGTAATCCTCACGTGATCCCTCTCCTGTCATCCATTTCTAGTCAGAGGCTAGGAACACAATTCCTACCTAACCTGGGTAATAGCCATTGATGGACCTAACCTCCATGAATCAATCTAGTTCTTTCTGAACCCTGTTAAAGTCCCAGTCTTTACTACATCCTCTGGCAAGGAGTTCCACAGGTAGACTGTGCACTGAGTGAAGAAAAACTTCCTTTTGTTTGTTTTAAACCTGCTGGCTATTAATTTCATTTGGTGACCCTTAGTTCTTATATTGTGGGAATAAGTAAATAACTATTCCTTATTCACTTTTTCCATACCAGTCATGATTTTATAGACCTTTATCATATCCCCCTTTAGTCTCCTCTTTTCTAGATGGAAACAGAAGAATTATCAGTAATAATGCAGAAAAAGCAGAAGTGTTCAGTAAGTATTTCTGCTCTGGAATTTTGGGGAAAATGCCAAATGAAGAAGTCATATCATATATTGATAGTGAAATGCTATACATCCCCATTCTAGCTCATGGGGATATTAAAAAGCTACTGAAGTAAAACATTTTAATATCAGCAGATCCAGAGAACTTGCATGCAAGAGCTTTAAAAGAACTGACGGAGGCTATCACTGGACCATTTATGATGATTTTCAATAAGTCTTGTAATACCAGGAAAGTTCCAGAAATCTGGAAGAAAGCCAATATTGTGCCAATATTTTAAAGGGGCAAATATTTAATTATAGGCTTGTCAGTCTAACATCGAGCCCAGAGAAGATAATTAAGCAGCTGATCTAGGACTTGATTAATAAAGAAGTAGAGGATAGTTAATTATAACTATAATTAATTGCAATCAACATGGGTTAATGGAAAATAGATCCTGTCAAATTAATTTGATATCTTGATGAAATTGCAAATTTGGTAGATAGTGTTAATGTAATATACTTAGACTTCAGTAAAGTGTTTGACTTCGTACCACATGATATTTTGATGAAAAATCTGGAACAATATAAAAGTAGCATGACACACTTTAAATAGTTTAAAAGCTGTCTGACAGAAAACGGGAAAATTATTATTGAGTTTTTGTTTCTAGAAGGGTGCTGTAGGAATTGGTTCTTGGCCCTAGATAATTTAACATTTTTTTCAATGACCCAGAAGAAAACATAAAGTCATAATTGATAAAATATGCAGATGACATAAAATCAGAAAAATGGTAAATAATGAAGCGGGCAGGTTACTAGCCATTTCTTTACACAGCTTTGGCCTTTGATTTCAGTTTTCTGGGAACAAGTAATTAGCAGACATCTTAGGCTATGTCTAAACTACATCCCGCTTTCGAAACAGGGATGTAAATTAGGCAGATCAAAAGTGCAAATGAAGCAGGGATTTAAATATCCCGTGCTTCATTTGCATAATTGCGTCACAGCGTTCTTTCGAAAAAGGGTATTTTGAAAGTGAAACCGATTCTTTCGGGGGAAAAAAGACCTTCTTCGAAAGATCCTATACCCCTCATATTTAAATCCCCGCTTCATTTGTGCTTTCAATCTGCCTAATTTACATTCTTCTTTCAAAAGAGGGATGTAGTTTAGACATGACCTTAGTGAATAGCTCCAAAAGACTGGGTTGTTGCATAATCACATGTGCGGAATTTTTATTAAACTCACCAAGGTATTCTTCAAAAAATTCACTTCATATGTATTCTCCAAATGTCCATTCGTATCTGACACTTTTTCAATACAGTCATTGAACTACAGGCCTCTCAGCACATCCTCCCTCCTAGAGAGAAAACACACTGTCCAAAATAATATGTAAACTGTGCATGTAATATAATGAACCCCAAGTATACTTAAATATAATTCAATAAGGTCTTCAAGGATATGCAGTAAAAAGCCATAGCAGTCACAATGTACGTCTAAGAGCAAAGAATGTAGGTCATACTTGTAGAATGGGGGAACTCCAATGTGGAAAGCAGTGACTCTGAAAAAAAGAATTGCAGGTTATGGTGGATAATCACCAGAACATGTGCTCATTGTGCAACACTATGGCCAAAAGTGCTAATATAATCCTTGGATTCATAAACAGGAGACTCTCAAGTGGAAGTGAACAAATTATTTTACCTCTGTATTTGTTACTAATGTGATTGTTGCTGGAATATAATGTCCAGTTCTGGTGTCCACAACTCAAGAAGGATATTTAAAATTGGGGAGCTAATTACTAAAATTTCAGAGAAGAGCCACAAGAATAAGTAAAGATCTTGAAAATAGCCTTAGGAGTTCTATTTATTTAGTTTAACAAAGGAAAGTTTAACAGTAGACTTGATTGCCATCTTGAATTACCTATGTGGGGAACAAATATTTGATATTGTAATGGGTTTTCAGTCTAGGGGAGAAAGGTATGATGTGATCCAATGACTGGAAGTTGAATCCTGAGAAATTCAGACTGGAAACGAGGCATACATTTTTAATAGTGAGAGTAATTAACCATTGGAACAATTTACCAAGTGTCATGGTGGATTCTGTATCATTGGCAATTTTAAAATCAAGAATGGAGGTTTTTCTGAAAGATCTGCTCTAGGAATTTATTTTGGAGATGTTCTAATGGCTTGTATTACACTGGAGGCTTAGACTAGATGATCAAAACCTGCATCTATGTAGAAACCAATCACCTAGATTTTTTGGTTTAATTTGTGCATGCATTTGAGATATAGTTAGCCGAGAAAAGATGTACAGAAGAGGATTATGTACATCTCTGCTTTCCCTTGTCACACTTCATAATTTTAGTGATAGACAGTTGATGGATTATAGAACAGATAGTTGTTTACAAGTTGGTTTCTGACTGGAAAGAAATTAAGAAAATTCTCCATCCTCCACACTGGTATGCTCTTGTTGCCAAATGAAAAGTGACACATTTGGAAGACTAGCTGCTGTCAATATTATTCAAAATTATCCTGTCAGTTCCATCTGTTTGTCTAAACAGCAATTACTCTATATCTATAAAATCACCAACCTAGCTTCGAAAATGGTACTGATCTCACATCAGTTGTTTGGGGTCATGGATGTCTGTACAGTATGGGTGACAAAAGGAACCGGTATTCTATCAGAGCAACGACATTTTGTTTTTAAAAAAGCAGTGATACAGCTCTCACACAAGCAAATCTAAAGTTTCACACTTCAGTTTTAAAGTATAGAATGATGATTTCTTGGTCCTGGATTTTTCTCTTGTGTGGTTACACTTTTAGTTTTTATATTTTTGTGGTTTTTGAGCAGGCGTTCGTAACAGCCAGAAGAAAATCAGATAAATAAATCCACATCTAATAGAAATTAATGGGAATATCTGATGGCCTTAATGATCTGTAGAACTTGATAGTATCTTGGGAAAGAAGTTGAGGGTCCTGTTTGATGAGAGGTCCCTGTTTTGTTTAAAAAAAAAAACTGGACAAAGAGTCTTTTTGGTTGCCATCTATTTAGTGTTACAAATACTGGCATTTGATGGAATAGCTTTAGCAGGGAACAGAGCAAATCAAAACTCACAATTTCCATGAAATTCCATTTTAAAGCTCCCCTTTGATCAGCATCAGAACAAAGTCAAAATTTTAAAAATTTCCATGAAACAAAATCTTTTAAAAGTTTTGGAAATATCAAAACAATTTTATTGGAGCAGAGTAAACAAGAGAGCTATTCCAGGTGTCTACGAGTATTTTGGATAGTAATCAAAGCGTAACAATCTGTTAGTATGACATGCCCAAGTGTGATTTAGCCATATGACAGCTGAACTGACAGTCTAGATTGCTTTTCCTCAGAGCAAACCATGAAGTGAATCTGCTATGAGATTGGGACTGGGCTACTTTAATTTGTCTTTCTTGTTAAAATCCATTTTTCTGTAATTGTAGTGAAAAGGGGACAATGTGACTTGCACAAAAGTTGGTAACAAGATAATAACAGAGCCTTTCAGCTCTAGGTTGCTGGCTCAAATATAGCAGTGGCCAAAATTATTCATCATTCAGCTTCTAGAGGAGTTATGTGATATGAATTTGGTGTCCAAATTCTGGAGGACAAATCGTCATGTCAGAGTTGGCCTAATTCTGACAGTCTCAGCAAAGAGACCCAGGACTGAATAAGTTTTAAGACTGAGCTATTACCTCTTCCTGAACATGGGATGAGATCCTGGCCCCACTGAAATCAAGGGAGCAAATGGTTGCAAGATTTCACCCACAGCTCTCAGCTGAGGAATATCAGCACTGTGGTGTGGCTAAGCTGGGTCTAGGGGAGCAAACAGCCATACTGGGCCCCTTGGCAAGACAGAGGGAGCCCGGTTCCATGCTCCCAAAAGGGGCAGGGCTGGAGGCAGCCAGCCCTAAGTGCTGCCAGGAGCATGCCATGCCAGTCTCCCTGCCCTTAGAGCTGCCTGGAGCGTGCTGTATGATGCTCCGGTGGCAATTTTAAAGGGCCCAGGACTCTAGGCCCTGCAACAACCAGAACCCTGGACCTTTCAGAATTGCCTTGGAGCAATTGTCCCCTTCCCCCATCTTCCGTGCTGGTGGGCTTGGCTGGGTCTGTCATTGAGAATGCCGCTTTTTGTGTAGATGGACAAAGGGCTTGTGCATCCTGGACTCTCTTGAGCTAGTACATGTTCTGACCACTGCATAATTTTATTAAAACTGAAGTTTAAAGTTTAGACATAAAAAAATGTTATTCCTGCAGATGGCTGCCCATGTCTTTCTACTAGACCACAACAACCTTGGCACTTTTTATTCATTGATTAAGGCCAGAAGGGGCAATGTTGTTATCCAGTTTGATTGTATGTAGATCACAGTCCATTTAAGTTCACTCAGTTACTCCTGTATTGAGCCCAATAATTTGTTTTAGAGTAATCTATATCTTCCAGAAAGAGATCCAGTCTTGATTTGAAGTCATCAAGAGAAGGAGAATCCACCACTTCCCTTAGTAGTTTGGTCCAGTGATTAATTACCCTCACTGTTACAAATGTGTGTCTAATTTGAATTTCTCTGTCTTCTAGCCATTGGTTCTTGCTATGAGTTTCTCCACAAGATTAGGAAGCCCTTTAATACCTGACATTTTCTCACTGTAGAGGCACTTATATGCTGTACTCAAGTCATTGCTCATTTTTTTAAGTAAATTACACAGATTAAGCTCTTCAAGTCCTTCACTGCAAGGCACTTTTCCCAACCTTTGAATATTTTTTGTGGCTGTTTTCTGAACTTTTCCACTTTTCAAGATCCCTTTCAAAATGTGAATGCCAGAATTGTATGCAATATATTATTACCAGTTTCATCGATGACATGTATAGAGGTTAAATCTACCTCGCTGCTCCTCTGTTTACACATCCAAGAATCTCATTTTCATTTTTGCCAGAGTGTCGCACTAGTAGCTTGTGTTGAATTATTAGCTGTGGCGCCTAAATTTTTTTCAGAGTCACATTATTCTAGGGTAACTCCTCACCCCAAATCTTCTGTAAATGAAACCAGCATTTGTTACTGATTTGACCTGGCATTTGTCTGTATTAAAACCTGTTTGTCTGAATGGTCCTAGCTTACTGTAACAGA
Organism: Pelodiscus sinensis; assembly: GCF_049634645.1. Lineage (NCBI taxonomy): Eukaryota > Metazoa > Chordata > Testudines > Trionychidae > Pelodiscus > Pelodiscus sinensis. The sequence goes on along the minus strand of NC_134713.1, from coordinate 93,007,810 downwards.
TTGTTCTGTATGACATAGGATACTGTATGCTAGCTAAAGAACCACAAAGGGATCTCATGCCTTGTTTTGTTTTATTGAGCCTCCCAAAATGGAGAGTTTGCTGCTTTAGTTATTTCTCAATAATGGAGCGGAAGATTTTTTAATTAGTTTTAAAGACTGATCAAGTTTCAAGCCTAAAAATACTTAAATTTCTGTTAACCAATCAGATCAGAGGCATGATAAATGACGTAAAATAGACTACTGTATTGAAAATAACCATAAGTATCCTCCTTCCCCAAAACACACATGTAAAAGAAATGACTCGAAGCCTCCAGAGTTGCAGGAAATGCCAGATATATAAGACTTAATTTCACCTCCCTGATCTATCCGCACTCAACCTTTACAAAGCCTGAATACTCGTCATGATTTTTAAAGCTGTAGGAATTTCACCCCTAAAGAGACACCCTTTGAAAGCAACGTCAATTGGTGCAAAACTGCTAGGAATTAAGGGACCTTTTTATTAGAATTATTCTATTTTATTAGAATTAGTGAATGGAAGTGAGGGATTATAATTATATTAACTTGAGACTGCTATGCAATAGGAACTTATACATATACAAGCTTTCCCAGGCAAGCTTGTTGTTGGATATTCAGTGCTGACAAATTCGAAGTAACATACACTGGAAAACATAATCCCAACTATACATATAAAATGATGTGGTCTAAACTAGTTATTAGCACACAAGAATGGAGTCATTGTGGATAGTTCTCTGAAAACATCTACTCAATGTGCAGTAGAGGTAAAAAAAGCTTAACTGAATTTTGGAAATCGTTAGGAAAGGCCAGATAATAAACATATATTACAACAGAAAATATTGTCTCTATATAAATCTAGGCTATTCCCACATCTTGAATGGTGCATGAAGATCTGGTTGCTTTATCTCAAAAACGATATATTGGAATTGAAAAAAAAAAAAGAACAATGAAAATCATTAGAGGTATGGAACAGCTTCTATATGAGGAGAAATTAATAAGAATGGAGCTTTTCAGATTGGAGAAAAGTCAATCAACTAAGTGGGGATATGGATGAGAGCCATAAAATCATGGCCGGAGCAGAGAAAGTAAAAAGCAAGTGTTATTTATTCATAATACTAGAACTAAGAGGGGACACAAAATTAAATTAATAGGCAGCAGGTTTTAAAGAAACCTAAGGAAATATTCCTTCATAGAACACACAGACAACCTGCGGAACTTCTTGACACAGGATGTTGTGAAGACCAAGACTTTAAGTGCACGTCTACACTGCATACTTATTTCAAAATAAACTATTTTGGAAGAAACACTCCAAATTAGTTTATTTTGAAATAGCACGTCTACACTACAGCAAAGTGGACATTCTACCTCAATTTAGAGCCCCAGGAGGCACTGGGGAGTAATTACTTTGAATGGCCCTAGGGAGGAGCTATTTCAAAATAGCAGCAGTAGAGCATCCATACCACTGCTATACCAAAATAGCTATTTTGGAATAGGCATTATTCCTTGTGGAATGAGGTTTACAGAAGTCAGAATAAGCCATCTGTTATTTTGAATTTATTTCAAAATAATGGAATTGATGGGTAGACACTTGCATTGTTACTTCTGAATAACACTTGTTATTCCCAAATAACGCTGCTGTATAGACGCACCCTAAAAGGCCTCAACAAAGAACTATGTTCATGGAGAAGAAGTCCATCAATTGCTATTAGATGGAATGAGCAAGGAAGCAACACGATGCTCTGAAGTGTTCCTAGCCTCTATTGTCAGAAGCAGGGAATTGGTGACAGGTAGTGGATCACTTAGTAGTTGCCTGTTCTGTTCACTCCCTCTGGAACATCTGGAATTGGCCACTACTGAAAGACAGGATACGGGGATGAATAGGTCACTGATCTGACCCAGTATGACTGGTATTATGTGTCCTGAACTGTAAAACCCCAGCTATTCAGTCCTGGCCATTGTTTGTGTGGAGGCAGCTAATTGTAGCAAACTGTGCTATTTGCTGTTGTGGACAAATATTCACTAATGCCCCTTTGACTGAGCAGCTAATCAAAACTTCAGTAGGGAGCTGAAATCGGTGGAAATCAGATACTACTTTGAAATTTTGTTTTATGTACAAAGTCCTGTATCTGAGAAACCAAAACGAAACAAATAGCAGGAAACAATTTATTTTGCTCACAGCACTAAGTACTCTCTTCAGCCTGCTCCCTAACACAAAAACCTCTCCTCAGGTTTCTTCCACAGTCAGCCACCATGGTTTCAGCTGCTCTCTTATTTCTCTCTCTAGTCTTTCTGGTCTGTTCTCAGTTCCTTTGCATTCTGTCTCCCCAACCATCTATCCAAAACAATACTCAACAAAACGTCCTGGGCAGGTTCACACACTCCCTCTGTCTATGGTGACCTTTATGCTTTCAGTTACATTAACTGAACTGTAAATTCACATCTGTCAAACTCTATTGAATAACAAGATTACACTCAGTTTATAACAGTATTACAAATCATGACGCCACATAGCCCATGGCAGTGCCCTTTAAAATCTATTTATAGTAGAAGCCATTTAACAATACAAATCATGATTGGCCATACTTTCAAAAGTGACCGGTTATTTTGGAGTGTCTCAGTTTTTGACAGTTCAACTTAATATCTTTAAAAGGACCTGACTTTCATAGAATGGGTGCTCATCAGTTCTAAAAAAATCAGCCCTCCTATTAAGGCATCTCAATCTCACCACTCACTTAAAAATACAGACAACTATTGCAGTACCCAAAGTGTGCAAAGATAGCTGTTTACCTGAGAAGTAACAGTCCAATTGAAAAAGTCCAAGAGAAAGTGAATTGAGTGGCAGACTGAATGCAGCATGCTCTGAATGAACCTTTGTTAATAAATTAGATGCCACTTCATATCCCTTTGTAATAATTTCTCTTTTTGAGCAGCTAGGCACCAGGGAGGGAAGTAGTTGCTTAGTAGTGAGATTAGAAAGCACCCAGACATTAAATATTTTTGTTTCTGCCTTAAGTGATAGCACAAGCTAAAGAGAACTACATGACAGTTGAAGGGGGAAAAAAAACAAAAAACCCTGACTGCAGAGGTAATTGGGATCTGGTGTAAATTGAAATTAATTAGGCTGGGGCATAATGTAGCTTAATATTACAATATAATTTACAATAAAATAAGGTATTCTCCATTGGAAGTAATAAATATATCAACACTCAGGGGTTTTGTGTTTATCCATAATTATGCTCAATCTAGATTGTAACTTCTGGTGCATTATTTGCAAGAAAATAACAAATAGTTTATGTGAGAAGATACTGTTAGCTCATCTGTTGATGTTAGCACAGGCCACAGTGAGTATAACACATTTTGTCAGTCATCCAGTGCAGGTTTAATGTGACATGAAATAAAATAGCAACTGCACACATCATTCCCTGCCACTCATTCTTAGTGAATGATGATTAATTTGCAATCATTTCACCCTCAGTGCAGTAGTTCCACACAATAATGAGTTGCAGCCATCTGTCAGTTCAATATTATCCTTCGCTCTTATCCTGAAAGGAATGAGAAATGCAGACCTTCATGCCATACTTAATAAGATAACCTATCAAAAAACAGCCCACTTCTGTGCTTCTCTGTTATAACTTGGCATTTATTAATGCTAAGGTATTCTAGAGTCTTTCTATGACTAAGATTCAGCATTAGGACCATTGTAGATTTTCCTGAATGGTGTGTGCAGTGTAAGATTTTATTAAAGTGTTAAAGTAAATGTAATCAACATTTAATTAAAACAGAACACATTATTGAGCAATCAGAAAACTCTGTGAATAAGCAGCAAGTTCTCTGCCAGGGGTTTCTTGGTTTACAGCAGTCTGTGATACATGTGTCACTGTGGCATGATGGAGGTACAACTCCAAAGGGGAGAGTGCACCGAGTGAGGGGGAAAAACTCAGATAAGAAAAGATTTCTATTTGGAAAAGCAATGCTGCAATGTGGGGCACTAACAGCAGGGCTTCTCAACATTTTGAGGTTGGTGACTCCTCATTTGAAATGAACTATTTTCACAACCCCTTAGGGTTAATAAAAGTGATCGTGATAAATAAAACAATCACTAATAAAAGTGTCAGTGATAGGCCTATTTAAATTGTGTGTATTTCAATAGGTTGGCAGCGAATCCTTGACCTTGCTGGAGATCAAACTACATTAGATGATCACAATGGTCACTTCTGACCGTAAAGTCTATAAGGATGTACAGGAAGTGAGGGAGTGAGATTTTCTTTGTATTAGTAATACAGGTTTGAATCCCTCAAGTCTCCACCCCACACTGCCTTCCAAGACACACTCCCACTCCCCAGAATTATCTCCCTTTGGGTAAGAAATATTAACTTACTGTCTGTTGTTTAGGAATGTCACCAGTTAACCCTTACCTTACTGGATGATGCTTACCAATCTACTGGTGAGCCGGTGGTCTGGCTGACTTGGATCATGCCCTTGCTTGACACCTTACTGGAGCAGCCAATGGCATGGCAGGCTCAGCTGGACTGAAGTAGCCCCCCAGCTGCACTGTGGGCTGTGGCGTTCCTGCCCATTTGGAGCAGCACCCGCCTGTGGTGGGCCTGGCTTGGCTGCAGCAACCTATGGCATTGTCGGCCTAGCCTGACTAGAACAGCCTCTTGCCTGGGGTCACCACACTGTGGGTCGCAGGGCCTCTCCAACCCAACTGGGCTGCAGTGGCCTCCTGTGCATGGGATCCCATTTATGCAGTTAACTTGCTTAAATGTAATGTTTACCAGTTAGCTGATTAAATAGGATTTTACATCCCTAATCCAGTTGAGTAAAATCCTTCTCAAAACTCTACCATGTCCTTTGAACAACAGAGGCACTCTTTGTACTTCAGTCTCTACTGACCTGATCAAACACTAACATGATGATCCATTATCATTATTGTTATTTTAAACAATATTTGTTCACACATTGACATTCTGTTGCTACAAGGAGTGAGCAGGTGTCTGCTAGTATCTCAATCTAGTTTTTAATATCATGGCCATCATCATAGCATCCAATCAGCTTGCAGATATGTAAATAATGGCCTACTCAGAAACCTTGTATTCTCCTGTCCAGACACAGGTAGAATTTTACAAAATATCTTTCTTTGTCTTCTGTTCTTTCTCTTTCCACATTGAGTGTGTTCCTTCTCCCAGACTCAATAAAAAGCCTGTTTTCCATAAGTTGTTTTGCGTTCATGTAAATGTCACTAGCACTAGGTTTTCTGGAATATGTCATTCCAGTAAAAGGTTTTAAAAGTCGACGGTGCAATTTTTTAAAGGAACACATCATTGTGAAGGATGTGTTGTCTGTCTGGGATTTGTTCCAAAGTCTACTGAAGATGGTGGAAGACTTTTCTTTGACCTCAATGGACTTTAGAATATGTACTTGAAGGATTGCTTTATGCCAGTAGTGCAGAGCAAATTCTGACTTTCTGTAATTGTATGCACACTAAAACTCTGTTCTTAGACCTAGTTAATGTGAAAACATTGTAGAAATGAATGCCTACTTGTAAACGGTCTGTATGAAATGAATAATAGATTTTTAAGGCTGGAAGAGCCTATTATGATGATCTAGTTTGACTTCCTGCATAGCTCCGGTAACAGAATTTCACCCAGTAATTATTGCATTGAGCCCATTTCTTATAGATGAACTAGAGCAGGCTTTTTAGGAAGACATCCAATCTTGATTTAAAGACATGAAGTGGTGGAGAATTCATCACACCTCTGGCTAAATTGTTAAGATTTTTTGTGTTATTCTGATTCTCAGAGAACATATGTCTCTATCTCCCAGATACATCATAATCACCATGGTTAGCACATTTGTTAGCCTCTCATTAACAAATACTATCTGAGCGTAGATACTCAATTCTTCTGTCACTCTCCTGTAGATGCACTATCATAAGAACATAAGAACGGCCGTACTGGGTCAGACCAAAGGTCCATCTGGCTCAGTAGCTTGTCTGCCGACAGTGGCCAATGCCAAGTGCCCCAGAGGATGTGGACCAAAGACAGTGATCAAGCGATTTGTCTCATGCCATCCATCTCCAGCCTCTGACAAACAGAGGCCAGGGACACCATTTTTATCCCCTGGCTAATAGCCTTTTATGGACCTGACCTCCATTAATTTATCTAGCTTCTCTTTAAACTCTGTTATAGTCCTAGCCTTCACAGCCTCCTCTGGCAAGGAGTTCCACAGGTTGACTACATGCTGTGTGAAGAAGAACTTTCTTTTATTAGTTTTAAACCTGCTACCCATTAATTTCATTTGGTGTCCTCTAGTCCTTATATTATGGGAACTAATGAATAACTTTTCTTTATTCACTCTTTCCACACCACTCATGATTTTATATACCTCTATCATATCCCCCCCTCAGTCTCCTCTTTTCCAAACTGAAAAGTCCCAGTCACTTTAGCCTTTCTTCACATGGGACCTGTTCCAAACCCCTAAACATTTTACTTTCCCTTTTCTGAACCCTTTCCAAGGCGAAAATATCTTTTTTGAGGTGAGGAGACCACATCTGTACACAGTATTCAAGATGTGGATGTACTATAGTTTTATACAGGGGTAGTAAGATATTCCGTGTCTTATTTTCTATCCCTTTCTTAATAATTGCCTTTTTGACCATGGCAGCACACTGTGTAGAAATTTTCAGGAACTATCCACGATAACACCAAGATTCTTCCACTCTACTCAGTGCTGGTTAGGCCTCAGTTGGAATATTGTGTCCAGTTCTGGGCACCACATTTCAAGAAAGAACATGACCTATGAAGGAAGGCTGAAAGAATTGGGTTTGTTTAGTTTAGAAAAAAGAAGATTGAGGGGGGATATGATAGCAGTTTTCAGGTCTCTAAAAGGGTGTCATGAGGAGGAAGGAGAAAACTTGGCCTCTGAGGATAGAATAAGAAGCAATGGACTTAAACTGCAGCAAGGGAGGTTTAGGCTGGACATTAGGAAAAAGTTCCTAACTGTCAGGGTCAAACACTGGAATAAATTGCCCAGGGAGGTTGTGGAATCTCTATCTCTGGAGATATTTAAGAGTAGGTTAGATAAATATCTATCAGGGATGGTCTAGTAGTCAGTACTTGGTCCTGCCATGAGGGCAGGGGACTGGACTCGATGACCTCTCGAGGTCCCTTCCAGTCCTAATATTCTATGATTCTATGATTCAGTTTCCAGGGTTGTTAATCCAGCATTTACTACTATATTTACTAATTTTAATAAAATAAGAATGTTTAGCTTCTGATTCAAGGCCTGAATATACATGGGTAGAGGTAGCATCAACTGCAAAGGGAGCAGATGTTGAAGAAGTTCTTTCTCAGGCCATGCCTACACAACACAGAAGATTGATGCTGCTGTGGTCAATTTTCCAGGGTTTGATTTAGGGGGTCTAGTAAAGACCTGCTAAATCAAACTCTGTTACTTCTTATGAGGAGCAAGAATACTAAGGGAAGCCAACAGGAGCATTTGCTCCCGTTGACTTTCCACTGTGCAGACGATAATTTAAGATGCGTTGACTCCCAGGGAATAAGAACAACCCAGGAAACTACAGACCGGTCAGTTTAACATCTGTCCCAGGGAAGATAATGGAGCAGGTAATTAAGGAAATCATATGCAAACACTTGGAAGGTAATAAAGTGATAGGGAATAGCCAGCATGGGTTTGTGAAGAACAAGTCATGTAAAACTAATCTGATAACTTTCTTTGATAGGATAACGAGTCTTGTGGATAAGGGAGAAGCGGTGGATGTCATATACCTAGACTTTAGTAAGGCATTTGATACGGTCTCGCATGATATTCTTATTGATAAACTAGGCAAATATAACTTAGATAGGGCCACGATAAGGTGGGTGCATAATTGGCTGGAAAACTGTAGTCAGAGAGTTGTTGTTAACGGTGCTAAATCCTGCTGGAAAGGGATAACAAGCGGAGTTCCGCAAGGGTCTGTTTTGGGACCCGTACTGTTCAATATCTTCATCAATGATGTAGATATTGGGATAGAGAGTACGCTTATTAAGTTTGCAGATGATACCAAACTGGGTGGGGTTGCAACTTCTTTGGAGGATAGGGACATAATTCAAAATGACCTTAGCAAGTTAGAGAAATGGTCAGAGGTAAACAGAATGAGGTTTAATAAAGAGAAATGCAAAGTGCTCTACTTAGGAAGGAACAATCAGTTCCATACATACAAGATGGGAAGCGACTGTCTAGGAAGGAGCATCGTGGAAAGGGATCTAGGGGTCATAGTGGACCACAAGTTGAATATGAGTCAACAGTGTGATACTGTTGCAAAAAAAGCAAATATGATTCTAGGTTGTATCAACAGGTGTGTTGTAAGCAAAACTCGTGAAGTCATTCTGCCGCTCTACTCTGCACTAGTTAGGCCTCAGCTGGAGTATTGTGTCCAGTTCTGGGCGCCACATTTCAAGAAAGATGAGGAGAAATTGGAAAGGGTACAGAGAAGAGCGACAAGAATGATTAAAGGTCTAGAGAACATGACCTATGAAGCCAGGCTTCATGAACTGGGCTTGTTTAGTTTGGAAAAAAGAAGATTAAGGGGGGACATGATAGCGGTTTTCAAATATCTAAAAGGGTGTCACAAGGAGGAAGGAGAAAATTTGTTCCTCTTGGTTTCTGAGGACAGGACAAGGAGTAATGGGCTTAAAGTGCAGCATGGGAGGTTTAGATTGGACATTAGGAAAAAATTCCTAACTGTCAGGGTGGTCAAATATTGGAATAAATTGCCAAGGGAGGTGGTGGAATCTCCCTCTCTGGAGATGTTTAAGAACAGGTTAGATAGACATCTGTCAGGGATGGTGTAGACGGAGCTTGGTCCTGCCTTGAGGGCGGGGGGCTGGTCTCGATGACCTCTTGAGGTCCCTTCCAGTCCTATGATTTTATGATCTACGTAATTAACATATCTGGAGCTGTGTATCTTAAGTCAACTTTTGACTCTAGCATAGACTGTCTTAGGAAACCCACTTCTTGTTGGCAATGTCTTTTAATAGGCGTCTATGCATTCTATCAATGTGTGAATTTACTTGTGTGGAGATACTTCTACCATTAGCTGAAATGCATTTTCAAGTATTTGGTCATCCCATCCTTCTACAGGTGCCTGACTGCCTGCTTTCAGGTACATTTGAATTTCCTGTTGAGGAATGTTGTGCTAAGTCACTGTAACTCATTAAAAATAATATAAAACTGAAATGCCCACATAAATGACAGTTTTTGTCTGAAGCTGCCTAGGAGAGAGTTGCCCAGTTACCTTAGCTCTTGTGCTGGGGCTTAGTCACATGTTTCAGAAAGCTAAAAATTAAAAAAAAAACTTAATTGGAAAGTGGGCTCCAGCATTACCAGCCCACGCAAATGCATATTAATGCCAGCTGCCAATACTGGTCAGGGTCTGCTGTTCAATAACTGACAAATCTGACTGCTTTGACTCTTGAAGTTGGTATAATGTCACAGGTGTCAGAGGCAAACAAAAGACATGGCAGGAAGAGGCTGCAGAAATGAGTACAGCTCACAATACTTTGAATGTTGGCTGAACTTAGAATCCTCAGACTGTCAACAATAAACTTTAGTTATTGTCTGAGATTGTTTATCAATCTAGCATGACTGGGCACTTCTGTTGTTTGCAACAGCAAACTACATGGTATCTGTAGACCTAAAATTAATAACATGGATAATTACTGCATGGTTCTCAATTTTGGATTTAACAACAAGAAGGAAACAAACACAAAATGTTTCGGTTTTTTAATGGGTTTCTGAATCGCATTTCTCTCATAACTTGTGCCGGTCTCTGTTCCCACTCCCTGTTCCTGGTTCTTTTCCTTCCTGCTGCTTTTTCTTTTTTCTAGCATTGTCTTTCTTCTGATTGTAGCATTGCATGGCAGCAACCTGCTGATTTTTCAATGGTTTCCAACAGCATTTATTATCCAGCACTCTTCTTCAATCAGTGTAGCTTCAGAGGCTCTATGCACTCAGGGGTGCTTAGATAATGGGTTACAATCAAAGACATTAGAAAACTGTGCTCTGCACTGTTTTCTGGTGTGTGTTTGTGCAGCTGGCTTTAAAGGCAAAGAGTCACATAATAATGCTAAAACTTCACATTTTAACAGGGCCTGCCATTCAAGGATCTCAAAACAAATTAATGAATTAAGCCCCTCAGCACTCTTTGTGATTTAAGCCACCACACTCCAGAGAGATACCTAATTCCTTTCATTTTGCAGATAAGGGGCTGAGACATTAAAGTGTTTTTCCTGATGTGTGGGGACACTTTGAAATTGTGTCTTATCCAAAGTCACACAGCAAGCCTGTAAGAAAACAGGACCCCTATCTTTTGGCTTCCTTACGTTTATTACAAAAGTCAATTTCAGAACCATCCAAATTATACTGTTACATCTGAGCCGGGGGGGGGGGGGGGGGGGGATTCCCGGCATGCAATGCCTTTGATCTATGGACAATCACAAACCTCACGGAAGTTGATGGTGATGATAACCACCTTCTATTGAGTCTGAATGAGGGAGCAATTAAATGCCCTTTTGTTAAGTAATAGCTAAGAAACAAAAGCCACCTCCTATATCATAGACTAGCATAATGAGGCTGGAGTAGGAGTTGAGCCATATAGTATGATGAACTTTTCCTGGGTTCTGAATTCAAATTCAAATGGATATTATTTGGAGCTGAGTGTGCCTGAATGAGATGCAGAGAGCAAAGGCAGCAGTAAATGCAAGGGGACAGCAAGAGAGGCACTGCTTATGTGGCTCGGAGAGAGAGCTTTTTGGACTGAGTGCTTGCTGGAATGAGGCTTGGACAAGCGAGCAAAGAAACTGTCTCCTTTTCTTTGATTCCTGCTGTGTTCAGAGAGACCAGACATTTTGTACATTCCTTGTAAAAAACAACAGCAACAGGCTAGCATCAAAGAAACACCTGACACTATTACCATTTTCTCTCCCTAATAGAAACATCCTATAAGGCCCCAAAACTGGCTAACCATTGAGCTAATGATATGTTTCCCCAAACATGGGTAGTTTGTGGTTCTAAAGGATTACTTTTAAGAGCATGAAAGCTGCCTATACTAAATTTTGTCCATGTCTTAGTTAATAAGGCCATAGTGATAGAAATGTAGCCGTGTTAGCCTGGTGTAGCTGAAACAAAAATCAGGACTATAAGAACGGCCGTACTGGGTCAGACCAAAGGTCCATCTAGCCCAATATCCTGTCTACCGACAGTGGCCAGCACCAGGTGCCCCAGAGAAGGTGAACCGAAGACAATGATCAAGCGATTTGTCTCCTGCCATCCCTCTCCAGCCTCTGACAAACAGAGGCCAAGGACACCATTTCTATCTCTTGGCTAATAGCCTTTTATGGACCTAACCTCCATGAAATTATCTAGCTTCTCTTTAAACTCTATTATAGTCCTAGCCTTCACAGCCTCCTCTGGCAACGAGCACTTTGAAGACTAACAAGATGGTTTATTAGGTGATGAGCTTTTGTGGGCCCAGACCCACTTCCTCAGATCAAATAGTGGAAGAAAATTGGCACAACCATATATATCAAAGGATACAATCAAAAAAATGAACACATATGAAAAGGACAAATCAAATTTCAGAACAGAAGGGGGATGAGGGTGGGAGGTAAATGTCTGTGAGCTAATGATATTAGAGGTGATAATTGGGGAAGCTATCTTTGTAATGGGTAAGATAATTAATGTCTTTGTTTAGACCTAGGTGTAAAGTGTCGAATTTAAGCATGAATGACAGTTCAGAGGATTATAAGGCCATGTGTACGCTAGGGGACAAAGTCGAACTAAGATAGGCAACTGCAGCTACATGAATAGCAGACCTGGATTTGATGTACCTTCATTTGAATTTCCATAGCTTCCTTACTGCAGGAGTTTCTTCCATCAACTTCCCTTATTCTAAAGCGGCGCTACGGGACCAACCGGCAGCGCCCCAGCTGCTGTACCACAGGCGTCCGGAGCAAAGCTGCAGAGCACGGGGGCAGCGGGACAGCCCAGACGCGCCGTGGCTGTCCTGCTGCCCTCGGGCTCCACGGCTTTGCTCTGCTTTGCTCCCCGTCCCCCTGGTCTGCAGACCAGGGAGACGGGGAGCAAAGCCGCAGAGCACGCGGGCAGCGGACAGCCCAGACGCGTCTGGGCTGTCCGCTGCCCGCATGCTCCACTGCTTTGCTTCCTCTCCCTGGTCTGCTGGAGACCAGGGAGACGGGCCCCGTTCGTAACTGCGGATCCGACATAAGTCGGATCCACGTAATTCGGGGACTGCCTGTAGTAATTAAAACTTTCAGTAACTGGAATGGATTCATAGAAGTCTTTTCTGTGCCATTTTAACAGTAGTAGCAATGGTGATGAAGATAGATCTCCAACAGCTTTTAGGGTGCATCTAGACTGGCATGATTTTGCACAAAAGTGGCCGCTTTTGCGCACAATCTTGCTGCCTGTCTGCACTGGCCGCAAGTATTTGCGCAAGAACACTGACTTTGTAATGTACAAAATCAGTGGTTCTTGCGCAAATACTCTGATGCTCCCTCTCAGGGATAAGCCCTCTTGTGCAAATATTCTTGCGCAAGAGGGCCAGTGTAGACAGCCACGTTAATTTCTTGCGCAAGAAAGCTCGATGGCTAAAATGGCCATCGGAGCTCTCTTGCACAAGAGAGCGTCTACACTGGCACGGATGCTTTTGCGCAAAAGCAAATCTTTTGCACAAAGGCGCATGCCAGTATAGACGCTCTTTTGCGCAAATACTTTTAACAGAAAAACTTTTCCGTTAAAAGTATTTGCTCAAAATCATGCCAGTCTAGATGCAGCCTTTCTGTCTAAAACATGATGGGATTTGTCAGATCTCAGAACTCCTAGTCACCAATTCAGTTCATTTTCACTATCACTTTGTTTTTTCACTTTCTTTTATTTTTTCTCATTTCTTAATAAAATGTTTTGGCTTGTGGCCCAGATTCTCTGCATGGCATGCTGGGGATGAACTTCAAGGGTTACCATATTTGAACTTTCAAAGAAGAGGACACTCTTGAGAGAATATTTAGCAGAAAGGCATGATTGCCATTCAGCCCATCAAGAATCAAATGATTGGCTCTCCATTACTAATACAGTAAAACTCCAATAGTCCGGCATCCAATAGTCTGGCACTCCTGAAAGTCCGGCATCAAAATGGCAAGAGCCTACTGAGTGAGCTTCAGCAAAAAAAGAGTCACAAGGTAACAGCGGCAGCAGCTGAACTGAGCAAAAAGGGTAAAAAAGGCGTTAAAAAACTAAAACCTTACAGTATACTGTATACAGTATGTACAATAAAAATGGTTAAAACACTTTATATACAGTATATAATGTATGAAGTATATATATAACTTGCTTATAGTACCTTCTGATAGTCCAGCATATCTGATAATCCGGCACCACCTAAATCCCATAGATTCCGGATTATTGGAAGACTACTGTACTCACTTGATGCCATTGTCAATGCAGTTTAGAGAAGCCTGCAAAACAAAACAGGCTAAACTGTGCCAGCTAAAACAAAACAGAGTACATTATACTTGACATTCTCCTTGTGTGGGGGACTTTTGAGAGTGGGGCAGAAGCCAGCTATGCTAGGTGGCCCAAAGGGCATGGAGCAGGCACCAAGATGGATCTAATGATGCTAAGGAGAACTTAAACTACATCTGTGTAATAGAGAAAAGTGCAACCAAGCAGACTAGAATTATCTAAAATATACTATTTTGCCCTAAGGTTGGTTTTTCTGTTACCTAGTCTCATTCTGAGATAAAACACAAATCTTACCGTGCGTGTATCTGACATATAATTTCATCCAGAGTCTAAGAAGTAAATGTCAGGAAGCTTCTGAGATTTTCCAGGCAAGATTTAAAGGAAGATATTTTCCAGAGTAGATCTACATCCTTGGCAAACAGCACACAGCTGCTTAAGGTACCTTTTCATGTTACTATTCATCTCCTCTCCTGATGGGCTATATGGCTATTATGCCTTTCAGCAAAATATTTATTTTGCATCTGTAATCACATCTGTGAGGACATTACCCAGAAGATAATATTTTGGATGACACATATGGCTGTCTTTAATTAAATGTAAATAGTCATCTAAGCCTGCAGTGCTCTCTAGTTTTTAAGCTTTCTCCTTTGCCCCAGTGCTCTTCTTATTCCTATGCATATATCATCACATATAAAAAAATAAATCTGCAAGTACAATAGTAAAGCTAGTTGCGTAATTTTCTAAAGTTCAGTGTCTCTAACCATTGCTAGTACCGACTTGATTTTCATAGTAAATTAAGGAATCCTTCAAGCGCTGCAACAGGGACAGATTGCCCTTTTCTTTTTTATTAAGAAACTGGAAGACTTACCTGGCATTGCTCAGGTTGGGGGTGTGGGGAGTCCAGGAATCAGGGCAGGGGATGGGGGCGGAGGCTCAGGGCAGGAGGCTCGGAGTTTGGGGGGTTCAGGAGTCAGGGTTGGGCATTAGGTGAGGCTCAGGATGGGGGGCTGTAGGTGTGGGGGGGGTGGAAGAGTCAGGTTTGGGTGGGGGCTCAGGCAGGGGTGGATGTGCAGGAGGTTGGGAGGTGGGGGGGGGGGGTTGAGAGGAGGTGGTGGAGGGCTCATGGCAGGAAGTGGGAGAGCCGGAACCTTCTCCTCAGGGCCAGCCCAAGGTGGCAGAGGCCACACGGCCCAACCACTGGCTTCTCTTAGGGGCTGGTCCAGGATGGGGGGGGGGAGGGGCTGACACTCAGCTGGTGGCTGCTTCCCAGGGCAGTCCAGGGTGGTGTGGGCTGTGCTTCCAATCAGCAGTTGCTCCCCAGGACTGCAGCACTTGCAGCCTCCTTTGGTCATTTGTGAGTATAACTCTCTGCTACCACAACTCTCCCTTTCCATTTCATGAGGATACGTCACATTTCACACACACCCCATTGTCTTGGCACAACCAAACGCTGACCTGGCGTTAAGTGATGATAAAAGGAAGCTGCCTGCCAAATTTGGTGGTCCTAGCTCTTAGGAGTAGTCCTTGAACAAATGAACTCACAGATGGACAGACAGACACACAGACAGGCACACATGCTCTCTCAAATATGTAGTAGATCAGTATGAGAACAGCTGTCACCTGTATCAACGCCATGATGCCTGGCATGAGGTAAATTTGTCGGTAATGGAGTAACTCTCTTACTTTGATAGTTTTTTTGCTATAGTTAGTTCCTTTCCCTAGCATGAGGTCAAGCCCCGTTTCCTGTAATCCTCACCCTAACTAGAAATGTTGATTGTGTTCTCTATGGCAGTGGTTCCCAATCTTTTTGATACTGGGGACCAGTAAACCCATTCACAAGCTTTTGTAGGACTGGTAACATTTATTTGCATATTTGTATATTCATTAAGCAAATGATGAATATGTAAATAAATTGTGTTGCTTGCCCTACCTGTCTGGTGGGTTGTTCCACCCCCCCCACCTCTTCCTGGCCCCAATCCCAGATACTTTATCAGCCAGCTACGGCTCCGCTAGCCGGGCACTCTGCGTCGGTGCGCATGGTGCCAGGCGGGTTGTTCCACCCCCTTCTCCCCCCGGCCCCAATCCCGGTCGCTTTATCAGCCAGTGCCAGCTCCCCCGGCTGTGTCTGGCGCTCGGCGTTTTGTATCAGTGCGCCCGGCACCGGCCTTCTCCCTGAGTCCTAGCGCCAACCAGATCTAGCCCCACTGCCCGGGACCATGCTTGGCAGAGAGGCCGCGGTGGCAGGCTCTCTCCCAAGAGGGCTGCGACGCCGCGCTTGGCTATCCCGTCACACAAATTAATAGGATCATTGCCAATAATTTTTCTAAGGACAGGTATTTTTTTTCTAAGGACCAGTACTGTGCCATGGTCCACACTTGGGGAAATGCTGCTCTATGGAAATGGAGTAGGTGGTATTGATCACTAAATGGCAAAGGGATGAATTGTTGAAAAATAGTAATGCTCTTAGTTTCTATAAGATTGTATGACTAGAAGACACTATTTTCCCATAGCAAATCCTATCAAATACAGTACATTTCGTTAGCTGAAACATTCCCTTTCACTTTAATACTACATATGCATTGATGGCTCCCTTGTTAGATTTTCATGGTTTAAAAGTGCAGATTTCAGCTGTCTGAGTAATCTTTTATGGCTTAAATTGCTGTCACTGGAGAGTGCATTAAGGGCAGCAAGTGTTCACAGTGTTAGTTTTACAATTTCTCTTAAACCATGAACAGGCTGATTCTCGCTAGCTTTCAAAGGGTTTTTATACTTCCCATTTAATCCTAACCCTCTTTTTGCTGTAAACATGAATATAATTAAAAAGGGTCAGAAAACTGTCAACAAAATTTGCAGGAAGGGTTGGCTGAAATATGGATTTTGTAAAAACAATTTGTTACAGAAAATCTCAATTTTGACAATGTTTTTATTTTTTTATTTTTTTTTGGAACAACAAAGACATTTGGGGGGGCAATGTTTTTTGTTGTTTTTTGCATTTTTGCTGTTTTTCATTTTTATATTACAAGAAAATGTCTTTGCTAGTTTCCCGCCAGTTAAAATGTAAAAATGAAATAATTATTTTTTTCTCTGCAGGTAACTTTTATAAAATTGTCTTATTGGTAAAAATTAGAAAAAAATCAAAATGAAGAAATGTAGGGGTTTTTTCTTCACTGTCTACATTTTTTGTCTTTTGCTGTGAAAAATTGATTTCTTGATGGGAAAATTCATATGGAAATTTTTCCTGTGAGAAATTCTGACAGGAGATGCTCAGGCTACGTCTGCAGTATGGGGTTTTTCTGGAATACCCTGCATCCAGGGAACATGTCTGCTCTTCCACTTTTTTTATGGAACAGCAGATGTGCTCTTTTGAAAGCCCTGCCTTCCTCCTTCCACGAGCTAGAAGGACTCTTCCGAAAGAGGAGGCTTTTCCAAAATGTGGCCCAGTGTAGACTATTTTTTCTTAGGGTGTGTCTAGACTACTGAGTTTTGTCGACAAAAGTGGACTTTTGTCGACAAAACTATACCAGTGTCTACACTACCGCTGAGTTCTGTCGACATAACGTCAACAGAACTCAGCAGTTTTGTCGACGCTGGTAAACCTCATTTTACGAGGCATAACACCTTCTGTCGACAGAGTTCTGTCGACAGAAGGTGTTATTGCCTGTAGGGTTGCGTCTAGACTACAGGGTTCTGTCGACAAAGCAGCTTGCTTTGTCGACAGAACTCAATGTGTCTGGACGCTCTTTGTCGACAGAAGTTTTGTCGACAGATACTGTTGACAAAACTTCTGTCGACAAAACCCGGTAGTCTAGACGTACCCTTACACTATATAACAACATAAGAACAGCCATACAGGATCAGACCAAAGGTCCATCTAGCCCAATATCCTGTCTTCTAATAGTGGCCAATGAAAGTGTCCCAGAGAGAGTGAACAGAATGAGCCAAAGCTCCTAAATTACTTAATTTTGAAAATTGTATCCTTATATTCTTTATTCTACAACAGCTCATCGGTGTTGTCATTTTATTATTTTTGCCAACACCTGTATAATATATACTTTCTTTTCAACCATCAGTACAGATTTCCATTGTTGCAATTCAGGGTAGCTGGCAATAAAATATAAGGCTTGGACAAAATATTCTTTAGTATCAGTGCCTTCAATATTCTGCTACATTAGTTCTCAAAATGGAAAATGTGCGATGGCTAACATAGGAATTAGTTTCGATATATGCAATTAATAACCAGATATGGCAAATTTTGTTTGAAATCTGCCTATATTGTGGGGTGGAGGGAGGAATTCTATTTCATTTTTAAGGCTTATTTAAACCCACCTCCCCACTTCAATTGATTTAATCTTTTCTAACTTTGTTTTTTTGGCATGGATATATACCCTTCTCTTTTGAATAAGAGGAGGTATATTCAATTATTTGAAAGAGGTTCCTCTTTTGTGGTAAACGAAAATATCAACTAATCCTCTCTCTTTCTAAGGTGCTGCAGGACCATTCAATGTTTTTTAATTTTTTTTCTAAGAGCAGTTAATGTTACTGTTGGAGATCTATGAAACTCTCTAAAATGAAGGGGGTTTGTGAAAAATGATAAACTTTTTACTAAGTTCATCTAATGTAAAGCTGACAAACTCCTACATTTTTGCATCCAAAATGCTAAAATACTTGGTACAATCTCAGTAAACCTTGATAGGGTCTCAATGAATGTGGGAAATTGGATGCACAGGTAGGAATTCTCTTGTCTAGAAATCTCTAGTTCAGCAACATCTGTGGCCCAGCAGAAGTTTGGTGGCCAACGGCCAAGGTCAATGGCAGGGCTGGGAGTGGGGCTGGGCCTGGGGAGTGTAGTGAGCAGCTGGATCTGGTGGCAGGACCAGGGAACACAGGCAGCTGGGAGGGGAGCTTGGCAGCTGCGAGAGCCTGGAGGCTGGCAGCAGGGGGCCAGGATTGACCCTTCCTTTCCCCCCCACCCCACCGGTTCTGCAAACTCTGGCCCTGAGGGTGCCGGACCAAGGAGTTCCAATCTGTAGTCCCTTTTTATTACTGTAATCTCTATTCTGATTGTTAGAAATCTCTTTGGACTCCTCTAGCTTTTCAACACTAACTACTGACATGACCTTCTGAAACATACCTGAGGCTATATGTATGAAGGCGTCAGGAGAGAAGGCTAATTTTAAAAATCTATATTTACTTCACTTTGTTATAGTTCCTGACCTTTCCAAATAGTCAAGCACCACTCTCACTTGTGACAATAGTGAAACACTCCAATAAAATGTGAACATAATGTTTTTTTTCTCAATGCCTATTCCATCACACACATCTTTTGTTCCCCTTTCTTCAATCACTGCTCATTTTTGTTTTGTGTACAGTCCATTTCAAAACTGGTTAGTGACAGTACAATGATAACTGACCTTTTCCTTGAAGCCATTATCTTACAATAGAAAGATACAACTTTAATCTACTGCTGTTCTGCACAGAACGTTGGCACTTTTGCTTTAGAAAATAGGAAGTAAATGTAATTCTTAACATTATTGGAAAACTCTTTTGCAATAAGCATGCCTTTCACATTTTACACATTTTAAACCTCTAGTGGTATGGTTTTATGAATTTGTTTTCAAATGTCTTCAAATTTGCTTGTTTTTAAGGAACAAATTCCTTAACAATTAGAAAAGTGGATGTTTTGCTGTATGCAGAGCTACCTTATTAATTACTATTGTTTGTATTCCAGTAATCTCTACCAAATCCAGCAGAGATAAGACGACTCATGGTCCCTTCCTTGAAGAGTTTACAAACTAAATGGACAATTGTTACATCCATTTTATATATGGTGAACTGAGACACAGAGGCTAAGTTACTTGCCAAAGATCACACAAAGAGCCTGTGGCAGAACCAAAAATATCATCCTTATCTCTTAAACCCCAATCTGATTCTTTAATCACATTATGATCATCCTTGCTCTTTTATCTCTGTGATTACAGATGCCTAAGGAGCAGATTCATAATGTGGAAACCTCAGCAGTTCTGATTTAGGTATTTATTTGTACTTCTGAGTATTTGACTGAGCCTAATCCTTGATCTCTCACTTTCTAAAACAACTATGGTGGATATCTCACAAGAACAGGCTTTTAGCAGTATATTTCTGTTTTCACTTCCAGCTGCAGACAAGTCTAAAAGAGCATGAAAATGAAACATAATGTGGAGAGGAAAGTTAACTGAAATGTTCCCAGTCTAGTTTGGATTTTTGGTGAAGCTCAGGTTGATTTTTCTAGCAAAATTATTTTTCCACCCTTTGCTTCAGCTATATCAATAGAATTAAAACACACACAAAAAATTTATCAGTTTGTACATAGAAAATCTCTGGCAAACAGTGTTCTAACAATGTCTGAGTGATCATAGCGCCTGTTTGTGAATGTCATATAGGGTATGTATAAAACTGTATATTTATTTTATAAATCCATGTGCAATATATAAATGCAGAATAGTCAGATTTGGCAGGAGAAAAGGCAAAGCACTTTCCTTAACAACACACTTAGTTCACTTAGTTGGCCCTTGCTTCTGGAAATATTTAGTTTACACTGGGCATGCTTGGGTGTACAGTGCAAGTATATGCTGTTAACTGACATGGTTATGCACTAGGCTGGTAGGCTGTCTATTACTACATTTGCCTGACACCTCCAATTAGAAGATCTTTTCCATTTGCTTATATCTTTGTCAAACTTCAATTGTTGTTGCTGAAATTTTCCATGCCAGATGTCTGCCTAAGAATGAACTTTGTTTGTTCAGAAGCTTCAGAGGGATAGACGAATTAGTCTGTAACTGGAAAAACGTAAAAAACAACGAATAGTCTAGCAGCACCTTAAAGACTATCAAACATGTTGATGGTATCCTGAGCTTTCGTGGGCACAACCCTCTTCTTCAGATGAATGGAGTTATTAAAGGTCCAGTTCCAAAATAAATAGGGGATGAGGGAGAGAAGAAAAAAAGATAAAAGGGGGGGGGGGGAAGTCAGTGTTCATGCTACATGAAGCTCAGAGAGAAGGAGCAAATTGTTCTTAAGTACCCATTGTTTGGTTTTTCAAGTCATTAGGACAGTGGTTTTTAACCTGGGGTGCACGCACCCCTGGGCGTGCAAGATACCCTTTCTGGGAGTCTGAGATATGTCAGATTCTTATGCTACATCTTAGGTTTAAAGAACTGACCTACTTCAACGATTTTTAATAAGGGGTGCGAGAACATATTTTGAGAACCAAAGGGGTGCAGGCTGCAGTAAGGTTAAGAACCACTGCATTAGGATATGGAAGGTGGTGTGCTAGTCAGGTAATGTCTTTATTCATACCTTTGTGATGGTCCCATAACTGTAAATGAAGTTAAGTTCCAAGGCTTTCCTGTGTATTCGATTTGTGGTATTGGCCTGGAACAACACACATTGGAGATCTATTAATTTGTGCCCAAGCAGGTTAAAGTGTTCTCCAACAGGTTTCTGTGTTGCCTTTTTAGATATCTTATTTGTGTCCATTAATTCTTTCCCATAGAGACTATCCAGTTTGACCAATATACATGACAATGTATTGCTGACATTTGATGGCATAGATCACATCAGTGGATGTGCAGTTAAATGAGCCCCTGATGTAGTGGCTGATGTGGTTGAGTCCAATGATGAAATTGCTTGGGTAGATGTGTGGACAGAGTCGGCACCGGGGCTGATTGCAGGGGTGGGTTCCTGGATGGTTATGATGGAGGTGTGCTGCATGGTTACTGGAAAGAATTTGTTTGAGGTTAGTGGGTTGTCTCTAGGTGAGGATTAGCATGTCCCCCAAGGCCTGTGAGAATGAGAGGGTCATTTTCCAGGATAGGTTGTAGACTCTTGATAATGCATTGGAGGGATTTAAGTTGTGGGCTGTAGGTGATAACAAGTGGTATTCTATTGTTTTCTCTTCTTGGCCTATCTTGAAGTGATTCATGTCTGGGTACTCTTCTGGCTCTGTTGATCTGTTTTTTCACTTCTCTAGGTGGGTATTTCAGTTTTAAGAATGCTCCATATAGATCCTGTAGGTGTTTTTCTCTGTCTGTGGGATTGGAGAAAATCCGGTTGTATCGTAGGACTTGGTTGTATACAATAGATTGAGAAATGTGTCTGGGATGGAAGCTGGAGGCATGAAGGTAAGTATAACGGTTGATAGGTTTCCACTCTGAGGTGGTGGAAATGTGTCTGTCATGTAATTGTACTGAAGTGTTAAGGAAGTGGCTCTCTTGGGTGGACTGATCCAGGCTGAGGTTGATGGTGGGGTGGAAGTTGTCGAAAGCCTTGTGAAATTCTTCAAGGGTCTCTTTCCTGTGGGTCCATATGATGAAGATGTCATCAATGTAGTGTGACTAAAGGTGCTAGAG
This sequence comes from Pelodiscus sinensis, assembly GCF_049634645.1. Classification (NCBI taxonomy): domain Eukaryota; kingdom Metazoa; phylum Chordata; order Testudines; family Trionychidae; genus Pelodiscus; species Pelodiscus sinensis. The sequence goes on along the minus strand of NC_134713.1, from coordinate 92,985,866 downwards.
ACTGAGAGCTGAGGAAATGTTATTCAAGATCAACCATAAAGACATTAGTATATTGTAGTGCCATGAGGGTGCCCATGACTGTGCTGCTGACTTGAAGATACAAACTGTCTCCGAATCGGAAATAGTTGTCGATGAGGACAAAGTCACCTGTAACCAGGTGTGCAGTGGTATCCTCAGGGATGGTGTTCTTGATAGCCTGTAATCAGTCTTCATGGGGAATATTGATGTAAAGAGCTTCTATGTCTATGGTGGCCAGGATGGTGTTTTCAGGAAGATTACTGATTTTCTGTAGCTTTCTCAGGAAAACAGTGGTGTCTCGAAGATAGCTAGGTGTGCTGGTAGCATAGGGTCCGAGGAGAGAGTCAATATAGCCAGATAATCCTGTTGTAAGTGTGCCAATTGATCATTTCAGCCAAAACAGCTAAGCTATTTGCAAAAATGAAGCTAGGGAAGGGGAGTCTTGGACTGTTTGGGCAAGAAGACCAGTATAAGAACCCTGAGGAGTGGAAATTAGGACTGTGTAGGTAAGGAGAGTGGGACTGACACCAGAAGCCAGGGGACCGGAGACAGTAACAGGTTGGAGGGGGAGAAAGCAAAAGGGGTTAAGGCTGAGGCAGAGGGGAAATTCAGGGTCCAAGTCAAGGATACTGCCTGGGCCCACACAACCAGTACAGGATCTGTGCCACATGGTGGAGTCCAGGGACCCTACAAACCAGCCTCCTACCCAGGGCTCTCCTGGCACCACTCTGTGGAGGGATCTCTGGGTGGAGGGGTCTAGGGGCAGAATGTGTGGGAGGGCACTCCGTGATTCTCATCCTGCAGCCCAAGGAACATGCTGTGGGTAGCATAGGTTGAGAATCACTGACCTAGACTCATTTGTAACCTCACATTAGGAATTGTTGAGCCCGGGGTCCTAACCTCTGACTGTAGCATCTACATTGCATTATGCAGATCTAAGTCCAACTATCCACATCTCACACTTAGAATCATAGAATCATACAGTTGGAAGATACCTCAGAAGGTCATCAAGTCCAACCTTGTGCTCAAAGCAGGACCCCAACTAAATCATCCCAGCCGGGGCTTTGTCAAGTCTGGCCTTAAAAACCTCTAGGGATGGAGATTCCACCACCTCCTGAGACAATCCATTCCAGTACTTCACCACCCTCCTAATGAAATAGTTTTTCCTAATATCCAACCTAAATCTTCCCCTCTACAACTTGAGACCATTGCTGTTTGTTCTGTTATCTGCCTCCTCTGTTATCTGTCTCCTCTGAGAATAGCCTGGCTCCATCCTCTTTGGAACCCCCCTTTAGCTAGTTGAAGGCTGCTATCAAATTCCTCCTCACTCTTCTCTTGTGCAGACTAAATAAGAATGGTTCCCTTGGCCTCTCCTCATAAGTCACTTGCCCATATCCCTAATCATTTTCATTGCCCTCTGCTCGACTCTCTCCATTTTTTCCTCATCTTTTCTGTAGTATAGGGACCACAACGGCACACAATACTCCAGATGTTGACTCACCAGCACCAAATAAGGGAATAATCACTTCCCTTGATCAAATGGCAATATTCCTACTAATGCACCCCAACATGCCATTAGCCTTCTCAGCAACAAGGGCACACTATTGACTCATATCCAGTTTCTTGTCTACTGTAATCCCAAGGTCTTTTTCTGAAGAACTGCTACTTAGCCAGTCCATCCCAGCCTGTAGCAGTGCATGGGGTTTTTCTGTCCTAAGTGTACTTGTCCTTGTTGAACCCTATCCGATTTCTTTTGTCCCAATCCTTCAATTTATCTAGGTCATTTGGAGCCTATCTCTACCCTTCAGCATATCTACCTCTTCCCCTAGCTTAGTGTCATTGATGAGTTTCCTGAGGGTGCAAACCAACCCATCATTCAGATCATTAATGAAGATCTTGAATAAAACCAGTCCCAGGACCAATCCTGGAGCACTCTGCCCTAGTGCCCTCCTCTCTAGCCCTTTGGTCAGGGTGCAGTGTGGAAAATATTGACTGTCCACTAAGCTTGACTATTCAGTGGACAAAAAAATTGACCCATAGGCATGTAGGATACTTTTGGTAGTCTCTCAGAACCTGAGTCCAATTACACTGCAAAACAATTGGGCTTGAAGCATAGGTCTCAGCTTGATTCAGGCTTGGCTCCTCTATTCCCAGGGGATCCACAAGCCTTGTGGATAAGGGGGACATGGTAGATCTGGTATATCTAGACTTTACTAAGACATTTGATAGACTTGCATGACCTTCTTATTAATAAAGTAGGGCAATGCAATCTAGATGGGGCTACTATAAGGTGGGAGCATAACTGGTTGGAAAACCATTTTCATAGTGAAGTTGTCAGTTGCTCATAGCCATACGTGGGGTTTGGGATCTTCATCAATGATTTAGATAATGGCATGGAGAGTACATTTGTAAAATGTGCAGATGATACAAAGCTGAAAGTGTTCAAGGAAGATAAGATTATAATTCAAAATTATTTAGACAAACTGGAGAAATGATCTGAGGTAACTAAGGTGAAATTCAATAAGAGCAAATGCAAAAGTACTTCTCTTACAAAGGAACTGTCAGGTGCACACGTGCAAATAAGAAATGAATATGTAGGAAAGAGTATGATTAAAAATATGACCTATGAGAGAAAATTGAAAGAAATGGGTTTGTTTAGTCTGGAAAAGAGAAGACTGCGAGGAGACATGTTAACAGCTTTTAAGTGCTAAAAAGCTGTTGCAAGGAGGAGGGAAAAAATTATTCTCCTTCACCTCTGATGACAGGACAAGAAGTTTAAATTGGATCAAAGGAGGTTTAGGTCAGACATTAGGAAAATCTTCCTAGTTGTCCAGTTACTAAATTCTAGAATAAATTGCCTAGGAGGTTGTGGAATCTCCATCATTAGAGATTTTTAAGAGCAGATCAGGCACAAACCTGTCAGGAGTGGTCTAGATGGTGCTTAGCCCTGCTTTGAATGCACGGGACTGGATTTGATGATCTCTCAAGGTCCCTTAGGGCAGTGGTGCACAATCTTTTTTGATATGCGACTGCCCACGGGGGTCGCCAAATTTGAGTGAGGGGGAAAAAAAAACGGCCCCTTTAATTATTGGGCTTCCTGCCACTTCCCAACCCCCACCGTGTGTATGTCAGGCACCGAGCTGGGAAGCCAGGTAAAGCAGCCAGCCAGACCCAAGCACTGCAACCCCCCAGGAAGGGTTGTGCACTGCTGTCTTAGGGCATGTCTACACTACAAAGAAGATTGACTCTCCAGAGATTGATCTTCTAGTGTTTGGTTTGGTGGGTCTAATGTAGACCCCTAAATTGAATGTTGAAGGGAGCCTCTGCAGATGTCCATGTGCTCCTGTCAGCCTCCCACAGAGTGGACAGGAATTTATGATACATTAATTGTGTGGCTGGAGTCAATGTAACTGGAGTTACATATCTTAGGTCAACCTTCCGCTCCACTGTAGACCAGGCCTTACAGTTCTATGATTCAATAGAATATAAATAGCCTCCCCCCCCCAATCATGCGTACATTTGGGTCAGCAAGATTGGCAGTGCAGTGACCTTCTTCTCTCCTGGCCTAACTGCTTACTGATCTTCCTCTTTATCCATGTACTTTCTCCCCACCTGTAGTAAGGGAGCCCTTAAAAGGTCCCTACCCCTTTTCTTCTAGCTAGCTGGACAAAGACCTCCCTATCTCTCCTTGCCTACATGATGGCTGTAGTGAGCACATACTGTACAGTTCAAGAAATTGCCTATATCCTTGACATCTAGGGTGAGTGCGAGGAGTTGCAGGTCTGATATGTGGCAAATCATTACAAACCACACATGTCTCATACTTCACTGTACTTGCTCACTTTGAGCAATACAAAAGTTTGACTGTAAGCAGAATGAGTTCCCTTCAATTGCATTGAAGCAATTTGGGAATTTCACTATAATAAGAATTCTCACTATGTGCTAGTTCATTTTCCGTTGATTCAACTGCACTACATGTAGGCTATGTCTACAGTGGCACCCTTTTCCGGAAATGCTTAAAACGGAACAGTTTTCCATTATAAGTATTTCCGGAAAAAGCGCGTCTACATTGGCAGGATGCTTTTCCGGAAAAGCGTTTGTGCCAATGTAGACGCGCTTTTCTGCAAAAAAGCCCCAATCGTCATTTTCGCGATGGGGGCTTTTTTGCGGAAAACACTACTGTGCTGTCTGCACTGGCCCTTTTCCGGAACAGTTTTCCAGAAAAGGACTTTTGCCCGAACGGAAGCAGCATAGTTTTTCCAGAAAAACACGGACAATTTTACAGTAGATCGTCAGTGCTTTTCCGGAAATTCAAGGGGCCAGTGTAGACAGCTAGCAAGTTATTCCAGAAAAGTGGCTGCTTTTCCGGAATAAGTGGCCCAGTGTAGACACAGCCATAGTGTTTGAATTAGATTGGGTATGAATGGTGTAATAAGCTAAAACAGCCTCACATTTTTTATCTTGAGGAAAAGTAATTGCAATTTATTGCACTCTATCTAACATTATGGAATATTTTAATTTGATGCCAAGATCCATGAAATATATTTTAAAGGTCTTTTGCCTTATAAGTATGACTTAGAGACTATTTGATTTATGCTAAAATTTTATCTTAATGCTTTTAATATAGATGTAGATGCCTACTTCATTTTAATCTCTGCTTCAAAATTTAATACATTATTTTATGTACTGCCCTTGTCAACCAAAATTACCACCTTCTGAAAAAACAGAGGTTTGAGGGTATCCCTTCCTCTAATTAATGACTGGAAGCAGATTTTAATTCCATGGTTCCAATTAGCAAAGTCTCTCATTTCAATTATTGCATTTTAGTTCTATAGAAATGTGTTTCTATATTATATGTGGAATTAGCAGATGTAATTTTCATAACATCTTACATATATAAATATCCCATGTCACCTTTAAAGTGTATACCGGTGTCATCTTAGATAAATAGATATGGTTTCACTAGTATTTGCAACTTTCCTTATAATCCCTTACATTTACTAACTAGAAGAAAAGCATAGGGAATGCTGCAAACACTGAGATAATGTTGTTTATTTACTTAAAGCAACTGGCAATTTTTAAAGAGGTTCTGAAGAAATAGGTGAGTATTTGCCAAGCAATGCCATATGTTTATCACAGTTATTACCTATTTCCACTGTATGGTTATATGGCCATCGCTTACTTTTTAATGGAGGTCATTGTATAGTTTAGATATAAATATAATCCTTTTGAGAACTGGAGACACACATCAGAGACCAGAGGAAAATGGAACTCCTACAGGGGACTTATTTGTGAGGCTCTGAAGGAAATCTGGTTTATATTACAATACAAGCTTTCCTGCAGAGACGGACATGGGGAATCTTTACAGAAAATATGACATTCTTCAACATCCAATATAGCTGACAGCAGCTCTCTGTATATAACCTTAGGTAAATATCTTTGCTCTTAAATCAGTTATGGATACAGGAAACCTTCATTGGATCACTATACAGCTTTCTCTAACTTCCTTTTAAATTAAGTCAGAGAAGTACAGCTTAAGCTAGTCTAGCCTTAATATAAACATGTAATTTCATAAAGTCTTGTCTACATTACACAGTTTTATCAACAAAAGCCAGGTTTTGGTGACAGAACAGTGGAGGTGGAGGTGCAACAATGCTCCTCCTGTGAATTTAACTCTTTTACTACGTCAGCATCATGAACCCATTTAGACAAGTGGCATAAAGCACTTTGCATCAAAATTAGGATGACTAGAGCTGCTCACAGAGGGGAGGAGGGAAAGGGAACAACTACCTCAAAGCTTGGCAGATTAAAAGGCTAGCCCTCCTGCCTCACCCTTCTGCCCAAGGCTTCTCCCCTTCCAGGGGCTCAGAGCTGCCCCCACCCTCCTCACACACACACCTTGCCCAGGGCCTGGTGAAATCTGTTGGCCTCACTGAGAGGGACTAGTATCAGTGTGGACAGTGGGCTTGTTTATGTTGCCCTAAGTGGCTCCAGAACCTCTCTCCTAATCAGTTGTCCTGCAGTCAAGTACTCAGACATGTATCCCTCTTCCTATTTTCCTGGTGTAGAAAGCTCACATTGCATCTTCCCATCTGACCATGCTGGCTTTCAGCAGCAAAGGCATGCACTGGAGTTGCTGAGCCTGTGGGGAGAGGACATTCTGGAGTCGCAGCTTCAATCCAACCACAGGAACTTGACACCTGTGAGCGGGTTTCTCGTGCCATGAGAGAGAAGAGGAAGGAGAGAGACATGCTGCAGTGCTGTGCTAAGGACAAGAAACTGAGGTAATCAAACCAGAAGACAAAGAGAGGCCAACCATCCCTGTGGTGTCACAAGCATGCTGCTTCTGCAAGGAGCTGCATGCCATTCTCAGTGGTAGCCCCGACCTCAACTGCTAAGAGCATTATAGAGGGACTGCTGGCATCAACCAGTGGAGTCATCCCCAAGGAGAAAGTGGTGGACAAAGAGGTCGAGATAGAGGAGGATGTGGGACAGAGGACAGGCTCATCCACTGGCATGGTACATCTGGACCTCTTTTAACTCTGCAGGGGTTTAGCCAGTCCCAGCAGTCTGTCTCTGGCATGCCTGAAGCAGGAGAGAGGAACTTCAGTAAGCTCATTTTACTTTGATACTGCACAGTTGCGGGAGGTAGAGGTGTCCTTTATTTTGTTACGTGAATCATGTGGGGAAAAGGGATTGAAATTAACAACACTAGGTACCGTTTGCATCTGCTGCTCATTTCCCTGTGCAGCTACCCAGTAGGAGGGAAGGGGTCTGCAGGAAAGTTTGTTAACGCACACTGGTATCTCCAGGGAACCCTCCATACAGATTTCTAGGAAACTTTCCTGAAGATACTCTGCAGTCCTCTGCTGAAGGTTCCTCGGTCAAACTGCTTTTTATCTTCCCCATTGTGAGAAACTTTACCTCATCAATTGGCAATTATTTCTGCAGGAACCAAAGCAGCACACAGGTAAGCAGCATAGGGTCCCAGTCTGAAGAGGCACACATGCAGGAGATGCACTCTTGCATCTGTGATTACCCTTAGTAGTAAGATACCAATTTCCATCACCCCCGTTTGCATCCCTCAGTGCTTGTCTTGATCACCTTCTGAAATCTCACAGTCCCTTTGTCCCAATTTGCACCAACCACATCCTTAGGCTGAACTCGCACCATGTTTAGCATGCTTGCTAGGGTAAAGTGAGAAAGAGGTGAGTGTAACTTTTATGATTCAAAACTGTGAGTGCGCACACAATACTGACAATGTGTATTGTTTCTTTTGCTTCTGCAGATGTGCCCTGGAGGACCAGCTCTCACATGCTAGTGTCAGATAAGGAGGTGAACAAAAAGGAGTAAGGAGGACATATTTTGTCAAGTGCTGCAATTATCAGATCGGACTGACGGTGAGCAGAGCGCATGGAGAGGGACAATAAATGGAAAAAAAATATCAAGAAATAGATAGCCAGGAGAGAGGATAGGGCAGGAGCAGATAATAGAGGAGAAGAGTGAATAATAGAAGAGCAGGAGTGGATAACAGAGGAGCAGGAGCAAATGATAAAGCTCATGATGGACCAATCAGATCCCTGATGCTTCACTCTCCTTGCAACACACAGAGAACTTCATTCCTTGCAGGTCTCCAAACTTCCCACCACCACATTCCACTCATGTTCCCAGTCTGTTTCACTTCCCCTCACACTCAATCCCTACTACTGGGGTCCGGTATGCTAGGCAGGGGACAGCTTTGCCTTCCCAAACTGCCAGGCACAGGCCCACCCACACTCTGCCCCCAGAATGCCTGCTGTTGGCATTCTGTGGACAGTGTTGCAGCCCCCAGAAACTGCCCTCCCAGTGCTCCAGGGATGGAGAGGCTGGGCCAGGCTACGTGGTACGCCCTCCTCTGGGGCTGGGGCCATGCCATGCACCCTTGGCCCTCCTCCAACCCTGGTACTGGGGAGAGTAGGGGGAGCACATACCTGCCCATTCCCAGGTTGGGAGGAGGTAGTGCATGAGGCACACTGTCCTGTCTCCCTATGGGGGCGGGGAAGCAGGGAGGCCTCAGCAGAAGGGGCAGGGCAGAAAGTGGGGCTGGAGGCTTGCCTCCCCCAGCCCTGCCTTCACCAACTTGCTTCAGAGAATGTGAGAACAATTGCAGCAATCAACCAGTGCCTGCAATACCATAGAGAAGTGTCCCTTTCTGTTGATGTACTCCATTGCATGATGATATGGGGCCAAAATTAGGAGATGCATGTCATCAATCATTGCTCCACCACAGTCAGGAAATCCCATTTTCACAAAGCCATCCACTATTTCCCACACATTTCCCAGAGTCGCTGTCCATTGTTGCAGGAGGTGATTAAAGGCCCTATACTACTGCATCACTTGCAACCCCCAACGAGGGACTTCCCAACTCCAAACTGATATCCAGCTGGCTTCCAGCTTCTACAGAGCAATTGCCACACATGTTCCCACCATAGGGGAGATCTCATTTTAGTGTCCTTGCACTGCAGGACAGAGTTGAACATTCAAGGAAGGTGGTTTTGTGCACATGCAAGTTCGGCAGACACTGCTCATGCCATATCGGCATCACAATCTGATTCCACCACTTAGTGTTTGTTTTCTGAGCCCAGTAGTGATGGTCCTCCATATGCAGCTGCTCCGTGAATGCCAACCGTGGTCTTGAATTAATTCTTTCCATGTCACACAGCAGGGCAGAAACCAATGGTTTCCGTTCAGATTCACAGCTCATGAGATATTGCAAGATCAGCAACGTTCATAGTGCTTATCAGAAGATGGGTGAGCTGTGTGAGATTCATGTTTTCAGACCGGGATAGCAGGTGCAATGTCTACAAGGGTGTGAAATGTAGTTGGAAGGCTTTGGAATTACAAGACAGAGAAAATTGCATTATGAGGTGATGATCTCAGCCCCATAAGTACTGCAATCCATTCTCAGACCTCCTAGTGGCTAGCCACAGAGCACTGTTCTCTGTCGGCAGTAGAGCACCAAGTGTGGACATGCACTGTCAACAGAGTGTTGTGTGAACACGATTACAGCAGTTTGAGCACTGACGTAACTTGAGTGAACTTATCACTTTAGTATAGATTTGGCCTAAGTGTGCGTATCTAAAGAGATCTAACAAACTCCACAGTCTCTTACTGAATATATGGCTGTAGGATGATTAATCCTCTAGCTATTCAACACTTATACATCTTACATGTAGTACCTCCATTTGTGTGATGAACAGAGTTTGCCTTTTCAATGAGAGAGCATAAAATGCCACAATAGACCTGAGGAACTCAAAGCCATTTAGCATAACGAGGTGGGATTGCTCAGTGTATTGCATTCAAAGAATCTCGGTGTCTCTTATTAAGGCAACCAAAAGAGGCATATAACGTTAACTTTGATTCAGAGTGTTTGAATATTGTGCAGAAATTCAGAAATAGGGTTTTTTTGGCTTACTTAAACTATTTCTCCCAAACAGGTATTACCATGGCTACAAAAACATTACATTATAAAAGTGTGTGGGGGGGGGGAGGGTTAAAAACAAATTTTTGATCTTTCTAAAAATTTAGCTGTATCTTAGGCTATGTCTATGCTAGGAAGGTGATAATGTGCATGTTTAAACATTTAATTGATGAGCCTGGGCTCATTGACTAATCTCCACAGTTACATGAAAGGCCCTCTCCCTCCACACACTGCTGCCTCTGTAACAGATGCAGCAGTACGGAGGATGAGCAGGCAGGAGCTCACAGGGAACCAGCTTTTAAACAGATTCTCTGCAAACACCAATGCCCAGGGATCTGCCTGCTCCCCTGCCCCCTGCACGGTTACACCTTAAAAAAAAAAAAGCTTTTTAATATCCCTTGTCTATACTAGAACTTACTGCAGTATAACCTATGTTGCTCTGGGATGTGAATAAATCCCCCCACCCCCGAGTGACATAAGTTACACAGACATAAGTGACAGTATGGACAGTGTAATATCAGTAGGATAGATTCTCCTAAAATAGCCTCTGCCAAGTAGTTAAGCCAATGAGAGAGCTTCTGTTAGCTTACAGCTACATTAGAGGGCTTACGGTGCCACACCATGGTCCCACTAGTGTAGCCCTACCCTCAAGTTCCTATGATTCTATGATATTGGTTCCTCCCAGCTCCCAGTGATTTTGGGCTCCAAAGAACTGGATTTATTACAGCACAAAAAGAAAGCTAGGCTGATGTTTAATTATCTTTTACTCTTCAGAAGCTTGATTAAATAAAAACTTTTAAACATTTCTCAAGCTTTCATTGGTGCATCCAAAATGGTTTGGATGACTGCAAGAATTCATGGGGCTTGCAAAGCCCACATCTTAACATATTGGTATGGAAGAGAATGCATAAATGAGAGGGAAATCTTATTCCAATTTAAATTCATCTGGAAAACATTTGTTGTACTTCACAGGCTGATGCACATGACTGGAAATCCTTGCAGGAATTGTTTCATTTGCAAACGTGTGTGTCTGAAAAGGGAAACTTTACTCAAAGCATCTGTTCCTGAATATAGCCAGAGTATATTTAGCAGTAATCTGTGCGGCCTAAGGACTTGTGCCTATCGAAGGGTTATTAACCAGTAGTATTAAAACCAGAATAAAAACTTTACTCCAAATATGTACCTCATTCAACTCCTATTTTTTTCTTTAGCACATCTAGGTACTTACCCTGGATTGTGATAGCTAGAACTTATGCCAGCGTACAGGAGGAAAGGATTATGGGCAACACTGGCCTGGGCAGCATAAGGCCTAACCAGAATCACATCCCTTGTGCTAAAACTGCTATCTAACTGCTGGCCGCAAGAGCAGCTGAGTGGGTGTCAACATAGGGAGTAGATGGAGCCATGACCAGAAAAGCATTCAGCTGGTGGGGGATGGGGATTGTGCTGAACTCCTTGAAGCAATGTGTTAAATAGTAATATTCCCCCTTCAAAGCAGCCAGCTAGCTCCTGCTCCCCCATTGCTAAGGTCATGCCTCTTACAAGCTGTGCCTAGGTTGCGCAATTTACCTCTGGTTTGGAGAGAGTCAAACCTAGAAAATCCAGTTTAGTTTTGACAAGATGGTCATTCTTATTCAGGCCAGTCCACGCCCAGCTGTTGCATAATGAGATATTGCAAGAGAAAATAACCTTGTCTTCTGTCAGCTCTCTTGAGCTTCAAAATTCATCTTCCTTTTGGGGTTTGCTATTTCCACTGTGTCTTACACGAAAGAGACAGGGGCTTGACCTGTGTAACATGTAATAGAGCAGAAATGGGCTGATTGCTGTCATCAAAGATGGCTTGTCAGTTTTTTCTCTCTTTCCAGAGAAAACTCAGACAGGTAATTCTAAGAGCTAGTAACTAGATGTTTTCTGTAAGATGTAACCGTCGGGAACTATTTGTTCTCACGTGATATGTCCATTTTGCTGTTTAAAAACTGCAAGGGGAAAAGCTCCATTCTCCTGACAGGCTAATTTGTAATACCAAACATGCTCTAGAGCTTTAGCTCAGGTACCCCCACTCCACACATCCTCCACATCCTGCTGAGAATTAAAAATGTGACGCTCGGAAATTCTGGATGCTAATGCATAAGCAAAGTTTGCTTCGCTAGCGAGGTCAGATAAAGGGGAAAAGAGCCAATTATGATCAGCATTGTACAGATGAGTCACTGTGTGCCTGGGCTCCATTGTGAAAGGTTACAGTCTTATGTCAGCTCTTCCTTGCCTTTTCTAATTCAATCCCCTTTAGCTGACTTGGCATTTCCTTGCTACAGCCAGAGCTGATGGGAACCCTTGTGAGAGGAAAGCTGAGGGTGGGAGCACTTGCCCACCTCTTCCCAGGGGAAAATAACCCACTGATGGCAGTTTGCATTTCTTTGCAGTGCTGTGCATTGTGTCCACGCACTTATAACTCTTTCCCCTTCAATCCCAAATTTTTTGTGCCTCTTTGTGTTGGGTGGTAGGTAAGGGAGGCAATATGGGCACAACTCTGGGAATCAAGTGTCCGGGGTTCTGTTTCCAGCATTGCTTTTAACTTTTTTGTGACGTTGGCAAGTCACTTCCATTTCTTTGTGCCTCAGTTTCCCCATCAATAAAACAAGAACAAAAACACCCTCCTCCATGAAGTCTTTTGAGCTCTATAAATGAAAAATATATACAAAAGCTAAATATTAACAATAATACACTACAGTACCTTAATACTCTTTACAGTATTCAATTAAATCAGAGTTTCTCACAGTGGTCCACGGACTCACTCTGAGAGAGCAGCTACTGGGCCACTCCAGCTTGTTTACTTACCAGCTCCACAGCCACGGAGCCTCGTGGCACCTTGTCATGATCATGAGGGTTAGCCAGCAGCCTGGGGACTATGCCCCTTAATTAACCAGGTAGATTCAGCCAATAGGAATGCAGGTAGGAATTTCAAACTGGGACAATGGAATTTTTGGGTTTTCCCCTCCTTTGTTCAGGTAGCTTTCTCTCCAGCTATTGACGGGGACAGGATGTCTCCCTCTAAGAAAATACTCTTCACAGTCTGTAAGTAGGATAAAGTTTAGATCAATCCGTTAGGCTTTATTGTTTTGGAAATGGGATGTCTGTTCATTTAAAAATGGGTTTTCCTCTCCTTTGTAACTAAGTTCCTGGCCCATGGTAAATTTCTCCTCCATGAGTATATTATTTTGTTACTTTTCCATCTAGTTATTATGCTTGCAACAGGAATATTGTGGTGATAATAAAAGTTCTTTCTCTTTCCTTTTTATTAACCTGGTATTGGTTAATGGTTGTGTCCTGGTTTGTACTTTAGGGGTGAGATTTCTCAAGTGATCTTTCCCCTGATTTTTGTATCATTACTTGGGTGGTGGCAGCGGAGATTTTATTCCTAAAATCTAGGTTGTTAAGATTTGGGGGGGGGAAGTTTTGTACCAAAGCCTGGTAGATAAGGTTTTGGGATACTTTTGCTGGCCCCCACTTCTGCCTTTATCGTGCCAGAGTGGGGAAGGAGCCATGACACACCTATTAGCTGTGGTTCGCCGTTTGCAACCAAGGAAAGTTGCGGGAAGCAGTAGCATGGGTCACGCTGCTTCCTGTGGCTCCCCTTGGCTGCAAATGGCAAATCACTGCCAATGGAATCTGCGAGGCTCTGTGGGTGCAGAGCTGGTAGTAAACAAACTCGAGCAGTCCGGCAGCAGTTTTTTCAGAGTGGATCTGTGGACTGAATTAAATGAGAAAGCATCTGTTTCACCTCATATCCTTCTATCCTCTGCCATGGTTTGTTTTTCTTTGCTGTGTTGAAAGCTTCTCCGGACAATGCTCTCTCTCGCTCTCTTTGGTTGTAAAATACCATACAGATCCGTTGTGTCATATAGAGATTGTGTTATTCACAGATGAATTAGAAATACAATTCTGACTACTATTAACATGGCTGCTTTGGATTTTTTTTAACTTATCCTTCAAGAAGATTTCATAACTTTAACCCACCAAGGATTATATTTTTATTGTTTAATTAAAGTTCTTTGCTACAGACTATGTGGATTTGTGCAAATAGCACATCTCATTTTCCAGTAAGTCTTTTAGAGAACAGGTAAGATTATTCATATGCAATTGAATTGTCAAGCACTAAAGTTTGCTTTATAAAGGTATTTCTTTTCTCCTTAATAAGTTTTCACAATGAAGCAGCTTTATGTATTGGCATACAGTCCCTTTGCTTTTGAGGGCAGTCAAAGCTGAACCCCCTCAGCTCTAGATAAGCCATATGCCTGCAAAGATTCAAGTAAAAAATCTGAAATGAAGTACAAAGTTCCTTTGGGAAGATCTACTTCTGTAGCTGTTGTCTTATCCGAGATAGTCCTTTTGGAAATTTCATTAATATCTGACATGCACTGTGATAAAATGCAGGATAAATGTTCTGCACAAAAGCAAATGAATTTTTGGGATGGCCTCATGGAACAAGTTTGCCTAATGAGTTATGTGCTGTGAATGGTAAATAGGATTTTCATATTTAAATCATATTAATTAAATTGACATTGTCACTTGTTAAGTACATGACAATATATGTATCATAACTATATGGCAAAGGAGTATATAAATACAAAGTGGGTGAAGTAATATCTTTTATTGGACCAACTTTTGCTGTTGAGAGAAACAAGCTTTTGAGCTTACAAGAACTCTTCTTCAGGTCTGAAAAACTAACTCATAGTGTCACTGCTAACTCAACATGTCACCCACCTTTTCTCTCTAATATCCTGGGACCAACACAGCCACAAAAACACTGCATACAAAGGTGTGTGTGGTTAAGTTAGTGCCATATAGTTGAAGGTAGAACGCAATTTGTGTGAAAGTGATCATGAAATGATAGATGTCATGCTTATAAAGAAAGGAAGGAGTGAGCGCAACAGAATAAGGATAATGGACTATAAAAAGTAAACTTTAACATGAAAAACCCCTCTCCCACTTGCCACACTAATGATCACTGAGCCCCATGCCAAGTCTTCTAACAGCCAGGTTCAATAAGGACTAGTGCAGAGTCCAGCACTTGGGACTGAAGAATCCCAAGCACTGCTTAGGCTGGGGATCAACTGGCTAAGCATCAGTTCAGGACCTGGGGATTACAGTGGATGAGAAGCTGGATATGAGTCAGTGTGCCCTTGTAGCCAAGAAGGCTAACGGCATATTGGGGTGCACTAGTAGGAGCATTGCCAGAAGATCTAGGTAAGTGACTATTCCCCTTTATTCGGCACTGGTGAAGCCACATTTGGAATATTTTGTCCAATTCTGGGGCCCCCCCATTGCAGATAAAATGTGGACACACTGGAGGAAGTCCAGTGGAGGGCAACAAAAATGATTAGAGGGCTTGAGCGCATGATTTATGAGCAGAGGCTGAGGGATTTGGGCTTGCTTAGTCTACAGAAGAGAAGAGTGAGGGGGGATTTGATATCAGCCTTCAACTACCTGACACAGGTTTCCAAAGAGGATGGAGAAAGGCCGTTCTCAGTGGTGACAGATGACAGAACAATGAGCAATGGTCTGAAGTTGCAGTGTGAGCGGTCTAGGCTGGATATTAGGAAAAACTATTTCACTAAGGGTATGTCTACACTACAAAGTTAATTCGAACTAACAGACGTTAGTTCGAATTAACTTTGATAGGCGCTACACTAGCGCTCCGCTGGTTCGAACTTAATTCGAACTAACGGAGCACTTAATTCGAACTAGGTAAACCTCATTCTACGAGGACTAAGCCTAGTTTGAACTTACTAGTTCGAATTAAGGGGTGTGTAGCCCCTTAATTCGAACTAGTGGGAGGCTAACTCTCCCCAGCTTTCCCTGGTGGCCACTCTGGCCAACACCAGAGAAACTTGTATGCCCCCCTCCCGGCCCCGGACCCCTTAAAGGGGCACGGGCTGGCTACGATGCCCGTGCCAGGTGCAAGCCTGCCAGCACCCAGCTAGCAGACCCTGCACCTGGCACGGCTCAAGCCAGCCACCTGATGCTCCCCAGCCCTCCCCCTCTTCCCAGGACCAGGCTGGCGGTTCCCAGGAACTTGCCCAGGACCGCAAGAGGCGGGCACCCGCCTGGTCCAGTGCGGACATCGTGGACCTCATCCATGACCGCCGCACTAGGCACAGGAAAGCGGACATCTAGGACAGGAGAGCTGCCAGCCTGGCCACCCAGGAGCAGGTTTGCATGAAAATCAAGGTGGTCCAGTGAGACCCCCGACCCTGAGCTTACAATGGCCGTACTGGGTCAGACCAAAGGTCCATCTAGCCCAGTAGCCTGTCTGCCGACAGCAGCCAACCCTAGGGACCCTGGAGGGGATGGACCGAAGACAGTGACCAAGCCATTTGTCTCGTGCCATCCCTCTCCAGCCTTCCACAAACTTTGGGCAGGGACACCACTCCTATCCCCTGGCTAATACCACTCCATGGACCCAACCTCCATCACTTGAACTCACTTCTCTTTAAACTCTGTTCTAGTTTTAGCCTTCACAGCCTCCTGCAGCAAGGAGTTCCACAGGTTGACTCTTTGCTTTGTGAAGAACAGCTTTCTGTTACTACTTTGAAGCCTGCTACCCATTCCTTTCCTTTGGTGTCCTCTAGTCCTTCTATTATGGGAACTAATGAAGAACTTTTCTTGATGCACCCTCTCCACCCCACTCATGCTTTTATAGACCTCTATCCTATCCCCCCCAGTCTCCTCTTTTCTAAACTGAAAAGTCCCAGTCTCTTTAGCCTCTCTTCATAAGGGACTGCTTCCAAACCTCTGATCATTGTAGTTGCCCTTCCCACCCCACCCTCTCTCTTCCCCTCTCCCACCTCCTTTTCCCAGTCTCCCCGAGTTTTGTTCAATAAAGAGAGATTCTATTTTTGACCACATGTTTTCTTTATTTTGTACATCAGGAAGGGGGGCTAGGGAAGGGTAAGTGAAAGGAGGTGAGGGAGGAATGGGGTACGAGCCCCCGATGAGGAGGACTGGGGTGGCTCTGCGGGCTTCTGGGGGTGGAAGCTCTCCTGCAGCCCCCCAATTGCCCCCTCTCCCCAGATGGCAGCCTGCGGCAAGTGCAGCCGGTCTGATGGCCAAGTGCTGTGATGTGCCCAGTGTGAGCACTCAGGGCAGTCCAAGCCAGGACTGCTTTGCAAGTGGGGAACCCCTGAGAACTGTCTGTCCGGGGTGGGGGTCGGGTCCCTTTAAGCACAGCCCTCAGCTAGCCTGAGACAGCAGCTCCACACTCTAAGTCCTCATCTGATGCCCTGCCGGCACTGCTTCCGGCCATCCTTAACCCCGGTTCAGGGTCCACTTAATGTGGACATGCTAGTTCGAATTAGCAAAATGCTAATTCAAACTAGTTTTTTAGTCTGAATGCGTTAGTTCGAATTAGCTTAGTTCGAATTAACTAATTCGAACTAAGTTAGTTCGAATTAGCGCTGTAGTGTAGACATACCCTAAGTCGGTGGTGAAGCATTAGAATGGGTTACCTAGGAATCTCCATGCCTAGAGGTAAAGCCCTGGCTGGAATGATTTAGTTGGGATTGGTTCTGCTTTTAACAAGGGGTTGGATTCAATGACCTCCTGAGGTCTCTTCCAACTGTATGATTCTAAGATAGAGGTTGCTAATAGCATAGGGGTACCAGATTTCAATAGCAGTATTATCAAAACATAAATTGGAACACCCCCAGCTCAGTGTGATGTAAATAAGTGTATTGTTAATTCATTCATTAGCATTTTAGAGACATCCATTCTTGGGAACTTCTTTGAAACCTCCTGGCTCCTCCTTTCTCAGCTCTGCTACCACTGAATTGTCAGTTTACTGCAAAAATACCAGCTCTTAATTTATCCGTTGTTTTACAGCAGCTTTTAAAATAGAGTTCTCTTCAGACTGCAGGCATCTTGTATGTGTGGGAGCAGAAGTGCTGAATCATTTATTTTATCTGCCTTACTAAAAAGCCCATTACACCAGTCCCTGTGCATTTCCTAGGAAAACATATGTATATGCATATAAGCAATAGTTCCTCTTTCCTCTTTTGGAACCTCTTCCTTAAAAAAAGATCAGATTTCAAAAGATGTCACAATCATTTTGCCAATCCACTAGGATAATGCCTTAATGAAGAGAGAACTCGTATGCTGTGCTCCGAAGGTCAAGGAAGGTGAATCCATCATGTTACGACTGCTTCTCACCTTGAGTACTGAAAATAGCAATGGACACTTGAGATGGTGAGAACAACACATTCTTCAGATATTTTCTAACAGAATGAGGGCATGTCTTAAAGCTATTGCACATTTCTGCTGTGCTTCTTGTATTCTGACTCAGCAAGTTTTGCTACACTTTAGAGTGCATTCAGATATTCCAAGTGTATTGGGGCTACAGTAACCTGAAGGGTTTTGCATAATTTGTGATTATTAAGTGGTAATGAAATAGCTACAACATGGTTAAAATATTCTTACTTTCCTTACAGGGGCACCTTGCAAAACTTTCCAGTTTTCACTTAAACTTCTATAAAATATTACCTCTGAATTTGCAGTGTTCTCTACTTGGTCTCTTGAATTCTGAAAATGAGGTAAGTAAGTTATTATCTATGGAAAATTAAATGTTTAAGGGCATTCATTATACTTAGTAAACTTTTAAAGCAGTATGAGACTTTGGATATCTTATTGATAGAGTATATTAGGAAGGTTATGAGTAGCTGAGTAAATGGAGTCTCAAAATTATTTTAAAGTTGCTGTTGAATATGAAAAATAATGATAAAGACTTTCATAGCTGTTCAGATTTTTTTCCAACCAAAGAGAATTTCGACTGGTGTCCATAGTGCAAATGTCATCACCACTACAATAGGCACTGATTGGCAGTTTCAGCGGGGAGGACTGAGTAACATGGGACCAATAGAAATGGTTCCTCCAGTTCAGACTGAGTTACACATTATATTGGTAGTGCAGAAAAGTTTGCATTGCTGCTGTCAACACAGGTTGTATGATCTAGGGCCATCAATTTGTTGCCTTTCATAAGCACTAAATACTGTCCACCCACGCCCACAAGAGAGAGAAAGCAAGAACCAATGGTACACTCAGATAATCAGTTCCTAAAAGCTTAATTTTAAAATGGCTTATACTGCAAATAGTGATAGAAATGTAGCCGTGTTAGTCTGGTGTAGCTGAAACAAAATACAGGACTATGTAGCACTTTAAAAACTAACAAGACGGTTTATTAGATGATGAGCTTTCGTGGGCCAGACCCACTTCCTCAGATCAAATAGTGGAAGAAAATAGTCACAACCATATATACCAAAGGATACAATTATACTGCAAATGTCTCTCTTCTCTGATCATACCGTGCCTGACTGTCCAGTGTGTTATACTGATTCCAGTGAAATTAAGTTGGTATGATGTATGAAAGAACCACTTCCACTGTATTTGCCAAGAAACTGTATAGTATCCTATGGATATCCATGACTCCCATTCTTGTTATTGGAAGTTATGTACATACACCCTCATGCATCATACTGCAAAATTATACCACAATAGATCACCCCTACAAACTTTAAAATTGAAACTGTACAAGGCCAAATCCTCTTCTGCACTGAGTTATAGCCCACTTTTTACTTCTCCCAATCCTGAAGCTGCCAAAGTCAAACCAGCCACTGATAATTTAGAGCAGTCTGAGGACTGTCCTAATTGTGCTAATTGAAACTGAGCCCTGGTCTACACTAGGGCTTTATTTTGAAATAACCTCCCTTGGTTCCAATTTATAAGCAGAGCATCCATACTACCAAGCCCATTATTTCGAAATAATGGGTCACTTTCAAAATAACTACTCCCCAGAATAATTCAAGCTAACTACTCCCCAGTAGCTTGCTGGGGTTCTAAGTCGTGGTAGCTTGTCCATACAAGCAGATCCTGCCTCGGACTAATTTCAAGGCTTCCCCCTAGTGGGGATAAACTATTTCAGTTTTGTAAAATCAGGAGTTAAGTCAAATTTAGTTATTTCAAAATAGTTTCTTAGTGTAGATATGGCCTGATAATCTGCTGAAGTGCTGCGTCTTTCTCCCTTTGCATATTCTATATAGGAGTAGGAGTGTGCAGTGGATGGCTATGCCAACTTCATGCCAGCTGACTATTTCCAAAGGTGTGGCAGCTTTCTAGGTGCTTTAAGCTGCCTCATAGCACTTACAGTGCAAGTGATCTGGCCAAGTGAGCCCAATTTATCTGTGCTTTAACTCCATTGAAGTCAATGGAATTACATTGGGGTGAATTTGGTCAAGTAACCACTCTTAAAAGCTGTACTTTCCTAATCATCAGGATACCTTAATTTGACAACAACTGGCTGAAGAAACTAGAATATTAATCTCCTAAAAATCCCCAAAAACAAATCTTGGCAAAGAAGCAAACAAGCAAAATCTTAAAACTAGCACAAATCCCAGTGCTAAGAGCTAGGGTAAGCTATTTCAGTTAAACACACCCACAGCCACTTATTCTGGTTGTGATCCCATTAATACACTGTCTGGGAAAGTTAGTATTCAGAACATAAAATTATTTAAACAACATAGGCCTCCATACACAAGAGCATCTGGATACTTAACAAAAAACTAACATTGCCCAGACAGCTCAGTATTAATTAAAAGATATACGTTTCCCAGGATCATATTTCTAGTTAACAAAATCTTTAGACGTCTACAGAGGTGAAGCCTACATGGAGACTCAGGAAGTGCAGAGATAACTATATAGAAATAATAAAGCCTATTTTCATCATTAAATCTCAAAGCACTCCACAATGTTTTAATATATTGGTCCTCCAAACACCCCTGTGAGGTAGGACAGAATTATTATTATCCCCAGTGAGGCACAAATAAATTAAATGACTTGTCCTGAGTCACAAATGAAGTCTATGGGAACTGAACCCAGATTTCCTATATTGGAGGCTAATGCTCTACCCAATGGACCATCCTTCCTGATTTATACCCTTTAATAATACAATATGTAGTGTATAATCACCCTTGAGTTACATATTTTCAGGTTACTTATTCTAATTACTTTTCTTGAAAGTCAGATTTCCATTTACACTTGCACAGATTTCTGAGGGTCTGAAGGCAATTGAGGTAGTCAAATAAAAGGATAATCAGTCTCTAGAGCCATCTCAGAAACAGCACAGAAAAAGACAGACACCTGTGGCCTGGTATTTTATTATCTTTTCATATATCAAGCTTTTGTTGCCTTTGGTCTTGCAATGTAAAGGAAACATTTCTCTATGACTGAGGTATCTTAAAATGTTAACGCACCCTTCTGACACTCATTTCACTGTCAAATTATACTTTGAAATATTTTTGATCTTTTTCTCTGTTTTGAGAAGCTCACTGGTAAAGGAAATAAT
Organism: Pelodiscus sinensis; assembly: GCF_049634645.1. NCBI lineage: Eukaryota > Metazoa > Chordata > Testudines > Trionychidae > Pelodiscus > Pelodiscus sinensis. Next base: position 92,964,999 of record NC_134713.1, on the reverse strand, counting down.
CACCAGAGGAAAAATGTATTGAATTTACCTTTTTGACTAAATGGGTACATACTAATTAAAGAAACTTTTCGTGTGTATGTGACAAAGTAACTGGGACACTTATTAGTAAGTGAAGACTCTAACTTCCTTTTACAGGTTGTGGCTCCATTTTTGATAATGAGAAGTGTGCTGGACATGGGTATGCATCTCGGAAATAAGGCCAGTTGAGACGGAGCTAATATTGAGTCAAATAAGCTGGCAGAAACACAGTTCATATATAATACCTGGTTGTGGATGCTCCTGTTCAGGGGGAACATACTCCTGGCTGAACAGGACAAAAAAGGGGCTGAGTCTGGGCACAGAGAAGCCATCTCCTCACTCCACCCACTTATATCATATGCCCTCTCGTGCAGTTGTTGTTCCCAGACAAGTTACTGGGACACAAAGAATGTACAATGTTTGGCCATGTCCAGAGCCACTCCCGTGGGAAATGAAAGAGATGACAATCATGGCTTTTCATCATCTCATCCATGTATTGAGATCCTGTAGTTTGCCTGTCTTACTGGTCTGGTGCATAGAACTTGGGAGCATTTTAGAGACTACTAGCTTGCAGCCTAAATTTGGTTTCCAGGTCCTCTTCTCTCCCCGTGTCATTGGTACCTACGGTACTACAACTGCTGGTTTCTTCCCAACATTATTTAGATGTTTTTTGTGATCTGCTACCTACTTACCTAGAATGCAATTCACAAGGTCGTTCTCCTGGTCAACACAAGCCCATCTATATTTCTAATAATTTAATCTTCCACTTCTGTAATCTGAATCTTTCTAATATCTGGAGTCCCTGCTCTCAGAGGGATATCTTCCATGTGAGAGGACATCATCTGAACAGTTCTAACTATGAAATCGTTTCCCTCCAATCCTACTTCATGACCTCCTGCCCCAAGACTGTTTTTTTCTTCCTTAACAATATGGGGACTGTTGGACAAGAAGTGAGACTGCTCAGTGTCCCTGAAAGTCTCCTCTGTGCACCTTTTTGTCTCCCTTGACTCATCTAATTCAGTCACTTTAGCCCCAAGAGCCTGTACACTGTCTCTGAAGGCTATGAGTTTCTTGGACTAGGTGCATATATAAAATGCTCACAAAGCAGATAGTCATGCGTGTTGAACTAGTGCAATAAATTGAGTACTCCTCACCATGCTGGCAGTCTGCTTGCATTTTTATATATTTATGGCTTTTCCTACTTTGAAGTAGGAATAAGATCCTCCGGAAAAGGGTGCTTTTTCCGGAGGATCGGGGCCAGTGTAGACGCTCTTTTCCGGCTTTCTAAAAGCCGGAAAAAAGCGGCGGACATTTTTATTTAAATGCCGCGGGGGATATTTAAATCCCCCGCGCATTTCCCTATTGCGATTTCAAAAATTACCATGCCCCTTCCGGAAAAGGGGCCAATGTAGACGAGCCCAAGGTGTACAAACTCAGAACAAAAAGACGGTGCCTGCCTCAAAGGAGCTTGCAATCTAAATACAAGACAAGAGAGAACTGGTGCAAACAATTGGGGAGTCTGCAGAAACAATGAGACTATACTTCTCAGCACAACAGGCAGTGGGCTCATCGCGCCAACAGCCTGGCCATTGTCAAGTGTTTTGTAGGCATTCTGGCAGAACAGCATTTTGAGGAGGGATGTGAAGGCAACTAATGAGCTGGTGTTGTGGAAGTTTACAGTGAGCATCTCTGTCAGATACAGGGCAGCAGGATGATGTGCTTGTTTGAAAACTTAACAAGTGGACAGGGGAGGCTGGCATCATGGGCTGACTACTGCAGGCAACCAGTGCTAGCTAGTTAATAAATCAGAGATGATAGGCAGCGTGTGGATTACACTGTGAAGAGGCTTGGATGTGAAGACAGGTAAGTTATGGATGGATGTGACAGAGAAGGGAGAGCCAGTGAAAAGATGAAGAGAGGGTGGCGACATGGTCAAATCAATAGGTGGGGGAAATGATCCTTGTAGCACCATTCTGAATAGATGTGAGCAGAACAAATCTGTTTTTTGCCAGGCCAGAGAGGAGGATGTTGCCATAACTGAGACAGGAGAGAAGAGCTTGGACAGGAGTTGTAGCTGTGTGGCTGGATAAGAAAGGCCTTGTCCCAGAGACATTAGCAGAAATAATTGGCAAAATTTAAATGCAGCTTGGATGTGATTATGAAGGGAGGAAAATGAAAGGAGAGAAGGGGAGCTGTAGAGACTACCTGCATTCACTGGAAGAAAGGGCAGGCACCGTCTTAAAAATACTAACTGGGGTGGAGGTGACGGGTGGCCTGCCCTAGAAGAAAGCACTATCCAGGCTGTATGAGTGACTCTTCAGTTACAGTCTCTTGGCAGCCTGCAGTGTTGGCTAGTTGCTTCCCTCCTTGTCTAGCTTTCACCCCCAAGTACAGCTACTTTGTTTCACCTCTCTCCACTTTGTGCCATCTTGTCTGGGTGAGGAGGGGATCCCCAAGTGTCCTTGCTGAACTTTGTCCCTTTAGCATGCCATACCTCCTCTTTCTTTTCTGCACCCTATGCACAATTGGCTGTTCTTGCTTAGCAAAGATCCAGAGTTCAGAGGCATATCCACAGAGATTCACCTGCTGTGTCAAGCAATGTCTCTATGGTCTCTGTGCACCTCTAAAACAGGCTGTTTGCCACAGACCCTGCAGCCACTGCTGTTCCTGTTTTGTTTTGTTTTTCTGCTGCTGATGTTGGATGCTCACTGCCATTTCTGCAGTGCTATGTTCTGAGATTCCACCATTTAACCCAACTCTTCGTGATTTCACTGGGTAGCAGGGAACTCCACTGCTGGCACAGTCTCTGCCTTGTCTTTCCTTTCACCACTGCCCTACATCAGGTCTAAGACATCGTCAGAAGAGCTGCTTCACAGTGAGCTGGCTCTCGTTAATCACTGAACAGATACAATAGTTCTCATTTGAGTCTAATCAGCTCTGTCTTTAAACATGGGAGAGGGAAAAGTCACTGTGTGTCTGCACTATGCAATATCCAGCCTACCACATAGAAACACCTGTCTGCATCCACTCTCATAGGCATCCTACCCTGGCATAGGGAGTGAGGTTCAGTTTAGGGTAATCACCTCAATCAGGACAAGCTAAGCCCAATTCTGCTGCTCCTTCCTCATTCAGTAAGCATAACAATATTTCCTTGGCCCTGCATTTGAGTACTAGATTGATTTGCAACCCAACACCAGCCAAACTGGAATATTTTGGCAGTGCAGAGCCCTCATATTGTGCACTTAGACAGAATAAGCATGTCTATGCAAGCACCATCTGCTCCTCCAGTCTTTTCCTCTAGTACATCAGTACATGTCACGGGAGAGCTCAATCAGATCCTGCTCGCACTTACATTTGTCTGATGAGTCTTGAAAAAGATATAATCATAGAGTGCTAGAACTGGAAGGAACTTTGAGAGGTCATCAAATCCAGTCCCCCACACTCATGGCAGGACCTAGCACCATCTAGATTATGGATTCCCAAACTGGGAGACGTGCCCCCCTGGGAGGGCATGAAGAAATACTGGGGGGAGCGCAAGATGACCCAGCCTCCTCCCCCCCCCATCAAGTTTTGCTGCCCTGTTCAGTTCCTTTTTTCCTTTTTTTTTCTCAACAAGTTTTGCTGCTATTTGGGGGGAGGGTGTGAGGGTTTTTCAAAAATCAAAAAGAGGGGCATGATGCCAAAAAGTTTGGGAACCACTGATCTAGATTATCCCTGACAGGTGTTTGTCTAACCTGCTCTTAAAAATCTCCAAAGATGGAGATTCCACAACCTCCCTAGGCAATTTATTCCAGTGCTTAACTACCCTGGCAGAAAGTTTTTCCTAATGTCCAACCTAAACCTCTTTTGATGCAGTTTCAGCTCATTGCTTCTTCTCCTATCCTCAGAGGTTAAGGAGAATAATTTTTCTCTCTCCTCCTTGTAGCAGTCTTTTATGTACTTCAAAACTGTGATTATGTCCCCTCTCAATCTTCTCTTTTCCAGACTAAGCATACCCAGTTCTTTCAATCTTCCTTGCTAAGTCATGTTTTCTAGACCTTTAATTATTTATGTTGTGCTTCTCTGAACCTTCTCCAATTTGTCCACATCTTTCCTGAAATGTGGTGCCCAGAACTTGACACAGTTGAGGCCTAATCAGAGCAGAATAGAGCAGAAGAATTACATCTTGTGTCTTGCTTACAACACTCCTGTTAATACATCCGCAAATGATATTTGCCTTTTTTTGCAATAGTGTCACACTGATTCATATTTAGCTTGTGATCCACTATAATCCCTAGATCCCAGAGAGTCATTTCCTATTTTATGTGTGAAACTGATTGTTCCTTCCTAAGTGGAGTACTTTGCATGTGTCCTTATTGAATTTCATCCTATTTACCTGCAACCATTTCTCCATTTTTTCCAGGTCATTTTGAATCTTAATCCTAAACTCCAAAGCACTTGCAAGCCCTCCCAGCTTGGTACCATCTGCAAACTTTATAAGTGTACTTTTTATGCTATTACCTAAATCATTGATGATGATATTGCACAAAACCAGTCCCAAAATTGATCCCTGTGGAAAACCACTTGTAATGCACCTTCCAGCATGACTGATAACTACTCTCTGGGAATGTTTATCCAATCAGTTATCTAGTAGCCTTGTCTAGATTGTATTTCCCTAGTTTATTTATAAGAGTCATGTGAGACTATGTCAAATGCCTTACAAAAGTCGAAGACTCTAAGTATACCACATCTACTGCTTCCTATCAAAGAAACTATGAGGTTGGTTTGACATGATTTGTTCTTGACAAATCCATGCTGTTACTTACCACCTTACTATCTTCCAGATGTTTGCAAATAGATTCCTTAATTATATGCTCCATTATCTTTCCTGGCACTGAAGTTAGATCTGTAGTTGTCCTTATTTCCCTTTTCCAGTCTTTTGGAATCTCTCCCATCTCCTATGACTTTTCAAAGACAATCTAATGACTCACATGTTTCCTCTATCAGCCCTGTGAGTATTCTAGGATGCTCTTAATCAGGCCCTGTTTGCTTAAAGAGATCTAATTTCTCTAAGTAATTTTAACTTGTTCTTTTCCTATTTTAACTTGTGAACCTACCTTATTTCTCCAGCATTTCACCTTTTTGGTAAAAACCAAAAAAAGAAGTCATTAAGCACCTACATTATTTCTACATTATCTATTATCCCCCCCCCCCCCCCCACTTCATTAATGAACACAGCTTCTTTCTTTTCTCCTCCCCTTTCCGATGTAGAAGTAGAGAAAGAAGCTAGGAAAAATGATTGATTATATCTAGCAGCTAATCTCCCTACAGATCTCCACATGCCCTTGGAATTTGCCATCTCTACAGGTGCTACTTTAAGGATTCCTCCGAAATGCTCAAAGACTGTGACGTCAACCATTGTTGGCCTCAGCAGATCAGTGAGTCATTTCATATATTTTCATTTGAATGATTCACTATATTGCTTGATTAATGGCGGACTGAACCAAGCTCCTTTGACTTTGGCTTTAGTATTAGCTCATTGTAGCTACTTTGACATTGTGTGTATTTGCTTTCTACTGGGACATCCTAGTGGTGGCTGAATATTGAAATAAATTAATAAACTTAACTAGGAATGTAAAGCATGTCTGCAGAGATACAAGTCCAGGTTCCTATAGGCAACATTTCACCCCGTGGCTTGGCCATCCACTCCATGGTATTTCACCCAATAGATCTTTATAGCACTTGTTTTTATAAATCCACTCTCTTATGTTCCCTGTGGTTCCATGTCTCCATACATTAAAGAGGAAGATCCAGATTTTACCATTCAGTGGAAATGTGGGCTTTCTACTTCTCTGAACTGTCAAATTAGAGATTCCTCGAGTGTTGGAATCTGGACTCTCCTTATTTTCTTAGATTATAAAATCAGAAATTGCCTCATTGATGTCTCCTCTTGTTTAAGTTATTCAGGATTTATCCCAGGTAGACACCAACTCATCATCCAAGGAAGCCACCATGGAATGCCAAGGAACACTCATTTGCATTCTGCGTGAAGAGTGGCTGCCTTCTGATTTCTGAACCTCCTTTGACTTTGCAAGATACACTGGCCATAGGGGGAATGCTAAACTGGGGTTAAGCCAGAAGAAAAACAGAACTGGGGAGGGGGGTTGAAAGACTGAGTAAAGTTGTAAAACTCAGAAGTCCTAGGAGTAACTTTTGCACCAGTCACTTCAGTTTCACAGATTAATTCTAAGCTGGTGAACCAAAGACTCTTCAGTGCTTTTATACTGTTGGATAGAAGTATTAAATTCTGATGAATTAGGGAGGTGATTGGGAGACTGTGCTAATTACCAAGTCCACACCAGACGGATATATACCATTCAGTGCTTTCCACTGAATAACTATACACCATCTGAAATCAAGGTGTGTAAAGTTTATTTTCCTCCTCAAAGGATTGTAAGTGATCCCATTGTTCAGTTGCCAAAGTAAATTAACATGATTCACATTTAACCATAATACTCGTCAGACACTAAAGCTGCTGGTAATTAAAGCAATCCTTACTCCCTGCTGACACATGCAGCATGACAAAACAGAAGTCATGCAGCAGTAGATCCTGTCTACTTTATTTACTTGTTTTTTTTAATGCTTCATTCCACTGAGTGACTAAGCTATTAAATTACAGAAGAGCCACCCAGTTAAATTAATGAGAGCATTTGTGGTGGAAATGCTAATGTGAAACTATCTGATCCTTTTAGACTATGCAGCTAATCAATATTCTTCAAGAGTTACTCTTCCTCCCTTGCATCATTATCATATCCCTTGCTGCTGTTTGCATGAAAGATCTTTGAACTCCAAATTCATTCATTGAACTGAATATAACAGCACTGGGTTTGATACTGTGAACTGCTGTCTTCAAAGAGCATTCAGAGCACTTTATGGAGTCAGGCATATGCATAAAAAGACACCACTGAAACCTCAGGTCTTGATACATCCAGGGAAGGTGGTGGATCAGAATCTAAATCTTTGCCTAGTTTTGGATGCTTTGCTTCAGCCCTTTCCTGCTCAGAGGGGTGGGGGTTGCATAAAGACATTTTATACCAACCAGATTTGTAATGACTTATTTTAAACAGAGAGATCATCTGAAATAGCCTGAAAATGAGGTTAAAATTATGGTTTACATTTTCTGGGCTGGATTGTGTAGAGGGGAAAAGTGCCACTCTGGGTGAACTTCAGGAGGGATTGCAGTACCAGTGCTCCTTGACAAAAGGTTCAGTTTTTCACTATACTGGCCTGTCTGTGCTTGCTGCTGTGCACAGTTGTCGGGATTTATGCAAGACGATGAGTTTTCGCTCAGCTCAGTCTCCACATTGACTTGTAAATAGCTTTACATTTACATTATGTCTGTATCCCTTTGTACTGACTTTATGGATTCACTGCCTCCAGATTTTGAATGATGTTATAAATCAATGGTTCCCAACCGCCAGTTTGCGATCCGGTGCTGGTCCACGAATGGCTGGCTGCCAGGCCATGGTGGCTGCCAGAGCTCAAGCCGGCTGTTCCCGGTGGCTCAGCTCCTGCAGCTGTGGTAGCTGAGGTGACGGTAGGAGGAGGTAGAGCAAGAGGCACCTCCACTCTTCCTTCCCCTGCACACTTGGAGAGAAGTGGTTGGGAAGGGTGGGGGCACGAAGGAGAAGGTGTGCGCAAGATGTCAGGCATACTATAAGCCTAAATAAGACTAACATACTGCGCCAACAGAATTGAGGAATCCTCCTCTGTTCAGGTTCATAGCTGTTTATCTTAAGTGGTAAACAAGTTCACATACCTGGGATTCACTATCACAGACAACCTTTCTCTCAAATCAAAATTCAACATCCATGTTGGAAAAGCTGCCACAACAATGTGCAGACTGAACAAAAGGATCTGGCCAAACAAAGCAGCCTGCCACACTCTGGTGGAAGACGGGTATACAGGGCACTGGGTAAGTGGTTTTCTCTTTTCAGAATAAACTACTAAGCCTGCTGCAATAAAATGAAGGAAGGAAAACACCAGGGGCTAATTAACTAGATTGCTCCTTCAGACAGGTCACTCAAACCTTCAGCTAGTGGAATTGGTTTAAAAGGCCTCCCCTAGGTAAGGAGAGGGGGAAGACAAAGAGTGATGGACCAGAAGAAGAAAAAGAAAGAAAGAAGAAGAAGCTGTGTATGGACTGAAAGCTGGTTAACAGGTACCAGAGGGAGACATTTTGGAGGGGTTGGTTGGGGAAGTAGCCTAGGGAAAAAGCAGCTGAGTCAGAAGGAAAAACAACCTTGATTGCTGTTGCTACTTTAGGGGCCCTGGGCCAGAACCCAGAGTGGTGGGTAGGCCTGGGTTCCCCCCCAAATCTTCCCCCATGCCTACACAGAGCCTGCCCCAAGAAGGAAGACCAGGACTATCAGATTTCACCCCAAAACCATGGAGTAGCCTGTGTAGAGTATGGCTCACTGAGCTGTGAACCCTGCCTCCTGTAAAGAGAAATGGGTTGTGTATAGGACCACAGCGAGTCTCTGAGGCTAATATTATCCACCAGTAGCATGAGACCCATGGGGCAAGGCCAGAACTTTGGCAGAGTATTGTTCATGTGTTATCAGCACGCTGCTGTATGGAAGCAAAACATGGACCTTATGCTCTCATCAAGAGAAGAGGCTTAACAGCTCTCATATGTGTAGCCTTCGTTAAGTCTTTGGAATCTCCTGGAGGGACAGTGCAACCAACACTGAGGTGCTAAAACAGGTCAGCATACCAGCAATGCAAACAGTCCTCAAATAGTGATGCCTTCACTGGTTTTGATGTGTGTGCTGAATGAGTGATGGATGCATTCCAAAGGCTGTTCTCTAAGGTGAACTGGTACCTGGAAAAAGACTTGAAAGATGCCCAAAATTATGTTTCAAGAATGTGTGCAAGGGAGTCCTGAAAGCAATGGATATGGATCAATGGGAAGATCACACTCAAGCTGTAGCATTTGAATGCAAGATTTTAACAAAGATCTCAGTGGTTATGAGAGGAAGCAGTCCATCTTAGCAGACAAGAAAAGAGCTTGCTGAAAACATAGAATCCTAGGGCTAGAATCCTAGGGCTAGAATAGACCTCAGGAGGTCATCGAGTCCAGCCCCCTGCCCAAAGCAGGACCAACCCTAACTAAAGCATCCCAGCCAAGCCTTTGTCAAGCTGGGACTTAAAAACCTCTAAGGATGGAGATTTAATCACCTCCCTAGGTAACCCATTCCAGTGTTTCACCACCCTTCCATTAAAATAGTTTTTCCTAATCCAACCTAGACCTCCCCCACTGCAACTTAAGACCATTGCTCCTTGTTCTGCCCTCCGTCACTATTGAGAACAGCCTCTCTCCATCCTCTCTGAAGCCGCCCTTCAAGAAGCTGAAGGCTGCTATCAAATCCTCCCTCACTCTCTTCTCTTCTGCAGACTAAATAAGCCCCAATCCCTCAGCCTCTTCTCAAAGTGCTCCAGCCCCCTATTTTGGTTGCCTTCTGCTGGACCCTCTCCAATACATCCACATCCTTTCTATGTGGGGGGCCCCAGAACTGGATGCAATACTCCAGATGTGTGCTGAATAAAGGGGAATAATAACTTCTTTAGATCTGCTGGAAATGCTCCTCCTAATGCACCCTAAGATGCCATTAGCCTTCTTGGCTACAAGGGCACACTGTTGACTTATATCCTGCTTCTCATGCACTGTAATCCCCAGGTCCTTTTCTGCAGAATTGAGGGAGCCAGTCAGTCCCCAGCCAGTAAAAATGCTTGGGACTCTTCCTTCCCAAGTGCGGGACTCTGCACTTGTCCTTGTTGAACCTCATCAGATTTCTTTTGGACCAAACCTCCAATTTGTCTAGGTCACTCTGGACCCTATCCCTTCCCTCCTAGCTTAGTGTCCTCCTAGCTTAGTGTGATCTGCAAACTTGCTGAGGGTGCAAACCATGTAATGCACAAAGAGTTGAAACACCACTTTTATATGTGGCAGATGTGACAGACACTATCTCTATTGAGTGGGTCTCTTATGCCACATTCACAGCTGCCATAAAACTAGTTTAGTAAATGCTTCATCTCTCAGGGGAACATACACATAGTCTCTCGGGACTGAAGGGTGCCTACTATCGCTAAGTTACACCTCTCTTAAAATCAACTTGCTTACAAAATCAGACATAAAAATTGCTTAATTTCTCATTTGTACCACATAATTGAAAAATAAATCTATTGGAATAGAAGTATCGTATTAACATTTCAGCATATAGTAGTATATAGAGCAGTATAAACAAGTAATTGTCTGTATGAAACTTTAGTTTGTATTGACTTTGTTAGTGCTTTTTTTTTATGCAGTCTGTTGTAAAACAAATATCTAGATGAGTTGTGCTCTCAGGAAGACCTCCGCATACCTGAGGGGTATGCATATTCCCTAGCTGTAAACCTCTGTTCTATTTTTTTATATATACACACACAAAGGCATAATTGCAGTCTGGTCAACCAATTCCAGTCCCATTTGAGCCATGTGTTCATTAGGTACAATGTGTTTCAACTTTGTGATGTATCTGTGCAAACCTTTCTGAATCCCCCAAATGATTTGAGGCAAAACCTTTTATTTTATCTATTAACCATTTTCTTGTCCCATGTCTTAGCTACACCTAACCTTCTGTATCAGTTGAGAAAAATTTAAGGAAACTCCCTGGTCCCTGTACTTGTGGTAATTTCTCAGTTCACTGATTGGGTTTGGTTCCTCTGTACTTGCTAAGATAATTTAAGTACAACAGTATCATGATTCCTGGAGCTATAAGGACAGCTTTGTAGAGTTAGTTTCATTTAAATGCAGCAAATGGATATGTATACCTGGGGAAAAGACAGCTACTTTTGTGAAAGATTTTGCTGTTGCCATAGAAACCTAGCACATGGAGTGCTTTACGTGTGGTACAGTATCTCCTGAAATCTATGAGAAGAGGTACAGAAAAGCATATTATTAATACAGAAATAGTAGACATGGACTTGCTGTTTGGTACATATGAAGACAGAAATGTATTTACATGGAAGAGCTAAGTTTAATAGGAACACTATGGAAGCTATCAAATGGCTCTTCCTGGGTCTTTGCAAACAAATTCTCAAGCAAAGCTCTATTTTTCGCTTTGTCTTTAAGGAGCACCTGAACATTCTCTCCCCAGGATCATAGTAGGACCTTTTAAAATACTAAAAGTCTGTTTCTTTGGTCTCCATATCCGTACATTCATTTATCTATAATTTTTTAGAAATGTGCATCTGTCTGTCTATTCATCTGTGAGTCTGTTTCTTCAAGAACTCTTCCTTAAATGGTAAGAATGTTGCTGGCCGCTGGCCGCTGGCCACTGGCCACAAGTAAGGTTTCTATGCTGGTGCTGGGCAGAGTTCCCTCCCACTCTGTGCTGGCCTCCATCTCCCAAAGCTCTCAAGGGCCTCCATACAAATTAAGGATTTATATTTTCAGAACTGTAGTTATATAACTGAGGGCCCCTTCCAGTTTCTGCTGGGGATCCCTGCTCAGCCTGAAATAAATCTAGGACCCCAACTTTGGACCTGCCCCAGGAAGAAGCTGGCTCCCTCCTCTGCCCTGAGCCAACCCCAGGAAGAAGCTGGCAGGCAGATCTATTGTCTCTCCCCCTTCCGCCCTGCCCCTCTTCCCCCTCCTCCCCCCCCCCCCCCGGATCCTGGGCAACACTGGATAAATCTAGTGAGACAATAAATGGATACAACTGAATGCCCATCACTTCTATGAATGCATTTGTTTGGAAAGAGCAACTTAGTAAGAGCAAAAGAACTGAAACCAGATTTTCAGAATTGCATTTATTTAAAAACTTTTATAATGTACGTACTGTTGCCTCCTAAGCACATAAACCCATAGACAAATGAAAACAACTAAAAAGACAGATTGTTGGCTTAAGAGAATGCAAATAACCAAAGAAACTCCATCCCTCATGCTATGCCCTGTGTCAAAATCCTGAATGGTGAGAGAGAGAGACCTGACAATATGAAATCTTGATTCTGCTTGTATCGAACCAATGAAGGGAACAATTTCAAAGTCAAAGCCCCACAATGGAAAATTTCAGAGTTCCAATCTGGGGCTGTCCTGGGGGGAGGTGGAGTATTTAAAATAACTAAGGACCTGAATTTTGTTGGGCTGCAGACATCAAAACTGAACATCAGTCATGAAAACCATTGTGATGGCTTCACTTTAGGAAGCTTCACCTTTTCTTTGATTTAGACCTGCATGGGTTTGCATCCCTCTGCTCCAACTCCCTTACCCAAGTCATTCCCTCCTGTTCAGGGAGCCCTCACTCGGCTTATGCACCAGTTATATTACCTGCTGTAAGTTACACTGAAGTCTTCAAAACAGAGCTTAAGTAATTCTTATGTGATGGCTGCCATCTTGACCAATATACTACACTGGGGACAAAAAGCATGAGCTTCTGCAGCTTGAGCTAAAGAGAAAAGGCTACATAGCTGGGGGCTGTAAGACCTCTTATCCTCCATAGCTTAGCACAGAAGAGGTCTTGTAACACTCACTTATTAGTGGCTACACATTTCTTATGTTGGCCCTCTGTTTAGGAGTGAATTTAACTCTTAGAGTTCTACTTCCAAATAAGCCTAAAATTTCAGAGCAGCATCACTTGAACCTGTGGAGTGTCTCCTGGTTTCATGACAGATCTATGTGAAATAACAAATGGAATAATTCTGATTTGAAACCAAGTATCTATCTAAATTCACTCAACTGCACCTCGCATCATTTGACTGACATATCTGGTTCGAGTTTAGAGTTTGCAAGAAATCCTAAACAAGATGAAATTCATGTGATTGTGGGGCTTGTTGTTGTACACAACTGAGTCTGATGTGAAAGAACTTTACTGACAATTTTTTTTTTCTTTCTGAGAGTAGAGGGGTCCCTTCTAGTATTTCACCTTTCTCTAGTGGGGATTTATTTCAGGCTGCAAATAGAGCTAAACTTCAATGAACACTTTTGGTGAACAGTTTTTTCAGAACTGTTTATGAAAAAATTGTTACTATTTCTCAACTGGTTTACAAGAGTACTCAAATTACTTTTGAAGTGCCAGTAATACTTTTTGCAACCACATCTATCAAACACCTTTTTAAAGCAAAATGTTTGAATGAACTCTTAGAAGATAAAAGTGATATATAAACTGAAACACACACCTATTTAACTCCTGGATTGATTGGCGCACAAGAAATTTATCATTCTTGTAGATACTGATGCATTAGAAACTACTCTAGCTGATTAGGTCCCCAATTCAGCAAAGTATTTGAGCATGGGACCAGCTTTAAGAAGGAGAGTAGCCCCACTGACATTATTCCACCAATGTGGATACTTAAAGTTGTTGAACTTTTCTGAATTGGGACTAGTTGCAGGGTAAATTATTTATAACATACATTTGCTGCAGTGATGAATATAGTCCTCTTTTCTGCTCCCAGATTAATCCAATGAGATTTATTTTTACATCTGTGTGTGTATGTTAAACATTTCCCAACATTTTAGGCAAGCATATTGAACCCAAATGCATTCTTACACAAACCATTATTTTTCTGCATTTTCTTTCTAAATGAAATTTTATTCTGATTGTGGAGTTTTACTAAGTTTTCAATCATTTGGGTGAGTAAAAAGACCAGGATTTAGCCCTCTTGTATATATTATCATTATACTCTGCAGTAACAGTGCTTGTTCTTGTAAAAAAATATAGGCAGCTTTTCATGTAACACTTTTTTTTAAAAAACCAATGGCAAGTAGCATATTTAATGCATCTTGTTTATAGAAATCAGGTCAATGCTTGATTTAACTTAAATCTGTTAACACGTGAATGATTCTAAAAATGGCTCTAAAATATGAAAGTGTCTATTTCTGGGAGATTTCCAATTTATGACTCCCAGTGCTTTCTAAATGTCTCCCTCGGATTACTTAATTCTTTGAACTAAATTATGTGACTTTATAAAACTCTGACGAAATTAAATATTCCCTTTATATTCTTACTAGTAGATTCTTACTAGCAGTGTTGCTCAGGTTCTTAATTAAGGTTGGTTTTTTAAATAAATGGAAAATGTGAATGCTTCATTTAACTGAGTGTAGTTTTCAAAAGCACAGTGTAGTTTTCAAAAGCACAGTGTTATTTATATGTTTTTATTTCGGGTCTCTTAAACGGATTGCTAAACTTTTTCCATTTAATTTTTTTAAAATGGGAATTCCATACAGTATCTTTTTCTTCATCCCTATAAAACATAGTGAATGATAAGAGTTTTAACAAAACATGGCTATAGTCAATGTGGTTTTAAATAACATTTTCTTCTAGTTTTCAAATCTTAAGCATTGATTTAGCTGTGCCAAAACAGCACTATTCCACATTTCTCTATTTTCTCTTTTCTGTAAGGTTTGTTGAGGAGAAATCCTATTCCAGATTCATCCTATGTTTGTCTCTTCTTGGTTCAGTCTCTTTCAACATTGGCTCAGTTATGAGGACTGTACTTGATTTGGTGATTCTGTCTCTTTTTTCTGTTTGATTTTATGAAAAGCAATCCCATTCCAGGCACACCCTATTTTCCTGGCACAAGCAAATTCTTACTTGCTTTAAGTAATGATAAGAGGAATCTGTATACTGAATTTGGTGGCCTCTTACCATTTAGGTGGTCTTGATCAAACAGACGAACGAAAGCTCATGATACCAACTACATGTTTTGCTAGTCTATAAAGTGCTACCAGATCTTTTGCTGTTTTTAAGTTTATTTCTAAAATATACTGTAGATGAATAAAACATCTGTCTTTACCACTGAGGCTTCATTTCAGCAAAGAATATAAGCATATGCCTAACTTTAAGCATGTATGTTGTGCTGTTGAAATCAAGAAACTACTTCAAGTTAGGAGCATGTTTAAAGTGAGCACTTTGCTGGATTGGGTCCTTAATGACTCCTCTGACAGTTACCCATCACCATAGTTAAAATATTTTACATTATGAGCCCTGTTTTTCATGATTTTTATGCATGTAACTCTGACTAGATTGTGAGCAATATGTATTGGAAGTAACCTTCTCTGAAATTGCTACAATCACTGCTGTGTTAGTGATCAGAATCTGGGTTGAACTCAACTCAGTGTTTAAATCAAGGGCTTTGATGTAGGAAGGTTGCATTTAAAACATAAGTATCATAGTTTATATCTAATTTTAGTTAAATATAGGTAATTGTTGGTAGCCTATAGGTTTTAACAGCTGTATAAAATTTGATATCCTGATGGCCACACACAACTATCTGCCTAGTAACAGTCATTAGTGGCAAATGGCTATGAAAAATCTATTATAAATTTTACTGTTTTATGCAGCTCCACGTACTTGGTGCAAAGTTCTTTTTAGGGAGCTATTCCTTTCTCACCTACTCTCTATGCAGAAGGCTGGCATAACTATAAAGTTACACTTTTGTTTTTAAAAAATGGAAGTAAGAAGGCAAACTACACTTGATTGATTGAAAATGATCAATCTCTGAAGTAATATGAATTAAAAATATTCAATGGTCCTTAAATTGTATTGCAATCTATTTAATTTCATTTATCACGTAAAGATAATTATTGTTCAAAAATGTATCTACTTTGTGTCAGAGCACCAATCCTCTACTTATTACAGGGTTTGAAGCAGGCTCATCTGTACTTAGACCTGAATGCTGCTACCCTACACCTGAAAGCTGTTCTGAAATCTTTATGCAAAATTAAAAGATGCTCATTTGTTTATATCAGTGTCAAGTTTGTCTTCCTTACTTCTCTTCATCTTAAGGGAATATGCCAGCTGTAGCACACTGAGAGTGCTTATTTAGGAGGGCTAATTGGAAGAAGCTGTCGGGTTTATCCAGATTTAGCAGGATAGATTATACTTCAGTAGAAAAATTTCCTAGATATAAATTTGCAAAGCTTTCTAAAGTAAATGATTGATGTTAGAAAATGGTGCTGAATGGGGAAACACTGAGAATTCTGTAGGGCTGTAATTTTGATATTGCTAGGGGGTCTAGTGCATAAAATGGATAAAATATTAATGGATCATTTCCCTGTAGATTATGAAAGGCTTTTTGCTATTTAATCTCCTATTTTAGCTCTTCTTTATTCCTTCCACATCAGATACTGGTCTCTCAGTTAATATAACCTACCAACTCCACTGTATTACTGTAGGCACTGGAAGCTCCATTCACTACACCATTATTCTGCTTCAAAACTGGGAAATATTGTTTCCATCTAGTGCTAGAGTATTCAGTCTAAAAATGCGCTGATTGTCAGTATTACAGTTCTTACCAGAGCTCCTGAAGAGGATAGTGAACTGTTCCTAACGCTAATGTTAGTTAACCTTTTTTGCAAGGTAATCTCTCTCTCTCTCTCTATATACACACACACACACACACAACTGGGGAGGCCAAATTGTAGATAATTTTGTTACTTCATAAGAATTTTCATCATATGAATGCAACACAAGCTTTGAGGGCTTATTGGGGAAGGCATTGCTGTATTCTTGCTGTAGTGTCCACGTGAAGGCTTATTGGACTTGCTCAGTTTCTTCTATGGCCCATTGGTAGAGTGAAGTGTTCTTAATGGGCCATGAATACACAGCTATATCATGATTTAATGTAAATTCTATTGGGGGTCATAACCCAGAAATACATCAAATGTGCAGACATGGATTCAAATCCCCAATCTGCTTGCTGAGGTACAGGGACTCGAATGTGGGTTTTTACCAGTGCAGGTGACTGGGCTATAAGATATCACTATTCTTTATTTTTTTTTTCTGTCCAGGTCCTAAAGGGAGCAGTTGCATATCTCGGTAGAAAATGGTATTTAATGATGCCTCTGTATTGAGGCAAGTATAAAATAAACAAACTTGGAAAAGACACAACAGGATTTAACACACATAGGTTATGTCTACACTACCCCGCTAGTTCGAACTAGCGGGGTAATGTAGGCATACCACACTTGCAAATGAAGCCCGGGATTTGAATTTCGCAGGCTTCATTTGCATAAGCGGGGCGCCGCCATTTTTAAAACCCCGCTCATTCGAACCCCGTGCAGCATGGCTAGTTCGAACTACCTAGTTCGTGCCCCGTGTAGCCGCACTGCACGGGGTTCGAACGAGCGGGGTTTTAAAAATGGCGGCGCCCCGCTTATGCAAATGAAGCCTGCGAAATTCAAATCCCGGGCTTCATTTGCAAGTGCGGTATGCCTACATTACCCCGCTAGTTCGAACTAGCGGGGTAGTGTAGACATACCCATAGATAGATGGTCCTGCTCCTGTTCAATTTCTCCAATGTTGACTTTCCAGTAATCTGGCAAAGCGTTAAATTCTCAGAAAAACTGTTCAGTTCCTTGTGAAACTAATACTAAGAAGTTTGCTTGAAGAGATGAATAGCACTTTATCCTTGCTGCATCATGAAAGAGCAGCTTCTCAGTATCTAGTTCCCATCTGCGTTCTGATGCAAAGTAGCCTTGGACTGGTTGGACTTGCCATCTTTTCAGTCACTGAGCAATGCTGTTCACCTTGGCCCTAGTTCAGCAATCTGTTCCTATTCCCTAAGGGCATGTCTTCCACGAGGAGTAACGGTAGTTCGAATTCGAAAGCCTAATTCGAACTACCTACTCCGTGCCACGTGTAGCTGCGGGCACGGAGTCCGCACTAACGGGGATTTTAAAATGGTGGCACCCGGCAAGATGCAAATGAAGCCCGGGATATTTAAATCCCGGGCTTCATTTGCAACTTCGAATGACTACATTAACCACCCTAGTTGGAACTAGGGTGGTAGTGTAGACATACCCTAACAGTAAGCATTTGTCGAAGCTTCTCTTTGTTTCAGTAGAATTAAAATGGAGTATGTGCTTAGTGCTTTGCTAAATAGTGATGGATTTAAGCATATGCTTAAATATTTGGCAGAATTGGGATTTTTTTCATTGTTTTAGGCATTATTAAAAGTGACCCAGATTTAACTGAAATGGCATTTTATTCAGAAGGTCTAGATTGATTTGTATAGGTTTTTTGTTTTATTTTTTGATCCATCAATGTCACACATGTTAAGTTTTCAACCATCAGTGTGTTCATTGGGGACACCCTAGCTCAAATCTATAATAATTTAAATTGGCACTATTATGTTCTGCCGCTTGGTGGCACTAAGAAATAATGCAACCGGACCTTGCCACCAATACTCAAAATATGTGTGATAACACAATCCAGTTGACTGCCCAATGGCCCTGGAAAAGGAAAATATAAAGTGAGCAGCAATCCCATAGGTCTATTGTGGACTATAGCCGATTGTTTTGTAAGTTTCAAGTACATAGAATGTTTGTTCTGCACAAGGGTAAATTCTCTGACACTGAAGGAAATGATTACTAAGGCATAAGCTTTCTATTTTCATGAGATTTGCTACCTGCTAAAGAATCAAATTATCCTCAGCGGGTTTTTTATTACCACTATAATTTAGGTATGACAAACTGAAAGGCTTGCATTCCCAAATTGCACTCTATCCATTAAAGGCCTCATATCATAATGAATTTCTTTTGTCCAAGGAGCGTTGAATGAAATTCCCTCTGGAGCACATCAGTGTAAACATCACTGCTTGCTGGGTTAGAAGAGGCAATGAAAGGAATAAACTCTCCTCTGGGACTGAACTTACTGGCGGTTGCTTTTCTCACAGTTGTTGCTAGAATGGGAAGTGGGAGACTGAGGCTGGAAACTTGTCCTGCTTCTCTTGAATGTTAGACCATTACACTGAACAAAAGAGCCATTGAATCACCCCTTATTACTGGTTTAAGTGACCTGTTTTAGTGTCCTTTCTCCCAAGCGCCTCTGAAAGATTTTTGGTTTTTTGGATCCTCTTTTTTCCTGTACTGTGATATGACCTGAGACCTACTTTTCTTTCAGATTATTTCACTTTAATTCATGTACATGTTTGTGCATGCAAATCCTATTATATGTACCATATGGCACCAATCTTTTTTCTTTTCTTTTTTTAAAAAAAAAGGTTTATAACATTTAACCGAAACCTTTTTTAAAAGGTTTGAATTAAATGTTATTTTCAATGTTAGAGGGACTTTCAAGCAAGAATATATTTAAATAGAGTATAGTTCCCAAAAGCAATTTGCTTGGTTATTTTCTGTATTCCCTTTGCTATTACTTCAGATGTGAGCTGATTCCTTCCTAGCTGATCTTCTGCTGCAGGCATCACTGAAACCATAAATTGCTAATATCAGTATGTTAACATGAAATGACACAGTAAGAAAATTCAGGGATTTATAAATCACAGAGGCTTAATTCTTTGGATTGAATCTAGCTCAGGTGACTGACTATAAGTTGTTACCATCAGATGACAGTCGGTGGACTATGTAAAATGAGTTGGTGTTCCCAGCCCAATTCCCTGAGGGAGCAGAGCTGACATGACAAATAGTACAACCACAATTGACTATAACTGAAACCTTTCTTGACATTCACATGAATGAATCCAAAACCTGAACAGAAAGAGGCTGTTAATTGCTTATCTGTTGTAGAGGTATTCCATCCAGGTCTGTATTAACCACCAATGGAGAATGAGGGAAATATGTGTAGTATTTGTCAGGAATATCAGATGTATCTCATTCAGTACACTTGATATTATTCTGTTTTAATCAACAGAGTTAAAGGAGTCTGTCAGGGATTTATGGAGGAGAAACTATCTGTACGGCTAGGGAGTAGTAGTCAGTTAGGGATAATAAGCAGGAAATGAAACAATGACACAGATAACAGAACTCCAAAGAGAATACCAAGCGTTGTTAAGAGAACCACAGGGGCACTATTAATCAGAAATGTCCACCTACCTGCCTACCAGTCAGGTTAACAGATTTATTTTCCCAAGGCCAGTACTTAAGATCAAAAAGGACATTACAACCCTTTGCCTAGAGAGGAAGCAGGCAACAACTACAAATAGAGATACTGAGAGAATGCAGCAGAGCAGAAATAGGGGATGTGAGCTGAGTAGAACTTAACAAAAACTTTCAAAGAAAGAGTAAGGTCAATGTCAGGCCCAGATGTATAGGCCTTTTGTTGTTTTAAGCCATTTGCTCACTGTGTACCTTGTGAGTCATTTTAATCAGTTGCCGTCACAGGTCCTGGAAGAGATGTTTTCATGTAGGTGCTAAGTACAGTTGGGCCTGTGGTATTACAGAGTAGGGAAACTGGGAATGCCACCAGTCTGACAGCAGTGCAAGAATAGTTGAAGCGAGAGGTTCCATCCTTGAGAGAGTGAAGGAAGGAGCCTTTGCCGGAGAGATATATTCAAGGACTAGGGGGGGAGGGATAGCTCAGTGGTTTGAGCATTGGCCTGCTTAAACCCAGGGTTGTGAGTTCAATCCTTGTGGAGGCTATTTAAGGATTTGGGGCAAACATTTGTCAGGGATGGTACTTAGTCCTGCTGTGTAGGCAGGGGACTGGACTCAATGACCTTTCAAGGTCCCTTCCAGTTCTAGGAGATAGGCAATCTCCATTAATTTAATTTGACTGAAAGAAGGTTGAAAATAGAGCTCACTCTCCATCCATGACAGTGAGGCAGGTACACTATGATTTCCCGTTGCATTGGCTCCAAGGACAGACATTATTTTTTTTTTTTTTTTTAAAGCTCAAAAGTAAACTACATCAAAATAAGCCTAAGACTGATTGATAGAAATGCTGATTAATTTGTCTTTTTGCATTATAATTTAAATGTCATCAAGGTATTTGCTGTGATACAAGATATAAATGAAGACATAATCTCTGTCTCATAGAAGATTCAGAAAATGAAGTTAATTTTGAATTAATTGTATGCATATGAGAGAGCTTTAACTAGCACTATGGTTTAACATTTGAAGGGCTCATTGAAGAAATGAGTTGTCAGGTCTGAAGGTAAACACGTGGTACATTGTGGCTGGGTAGGTTTTTAAGAGATGGATATTCAAGCAGATATGAAACTGTCTTCAGGCTGGATAGAGTGGGGATGTGCGAAAACAACTAAATGGGGATGTGCGAAAACAACTAAAAAGACTGGATCTGAAGCTCGTGTAAGTCAGTGGACTCCCTTTGAGTTCAAAGGAGGTTTTATCAGGGCCAAAGTGAGTTTATATTAAAGTAGGAACTGCTGTCATATGTTTCTACAGCATCTAGCACAATGGAGCATAACTTGGTTATGGCCTTTAGGCACTTCACAATTTAAGTCTTTAAAATGAGTATCAGCAGTGCTTCTAACAAACATCGTGAGACTCCTCATAGCTAAAGATCTGCTAAATCTAAAGTTAAGTTATTAAGTTTTAAATCTGTCAGAATAACTGACAGATGCTAACCTCATTAAAAAACAAAAGGTCAGCAAGCAGTGAAGAAAATGACATGATGCAGAAATATGTTTCCAACATCACAATGTCTGTCTCCAAAATACTTTAGGAGACTCATACTCCCAGGTTTTATCACTGTGGGATAACTTCGTCAGCAATAAAAAGCAACTAAAACAAACTGACCTTTTACAAAATAAACCTGAACATTTTGGTTTATGTCTAATGTATACACTATGCAAAGTAACCAGTGTATAATAAAAATGACCCACTTAACTCAGCTGGAGTTCACACAACAGCAAAAGGGGGGAAATGAATGGTCCATAACCCCTACCCCCACCCCAACTCAGCCTGATTACATCATAATAAACAAAAGCTGAAGGCAATTATATCTCCAAGCATTATGTTAATAATGCAAACTGTGTTTAATAATCAAAAAGAGTGAACCAGCAGACGAGCTTTAATTAAAATGACACATAATTCTTTAAAACACTATTCTATTCAAATGAGCAGCTGCTTCATGGTACCATCAATACAAAAATGTTTTCTTTTGAAAACTTTCTAACACTTGACACTCACTGAAAACACAACTTCAGCTCACTTAGGGATGTAAGTGACTTTCTTCTTGCTTACAGCTGATTTAGGTTTCATTTACTTGTGGAATGAAATGCACTAAAGCTCTTTATATAAATGAGTAGAGACTGGCATTCCTCAAAGCAGTCTGTTATATTATGGGAATTCATATTGGTGCAATAGAGTACAAAATAGAGATACCTGTGCAAACTCCACTCCTGTCATCTTTTTACTCCCCTTGTTTCATGGATGAGAGAGGCCGCAAAAAGCTTTAGCAAGTTATGTAGTCCACAGAGGTAACCTCTGCTCTGCCATAGCACGCTATCTCGGACTGGAATAGACACAAGGCTGTCACTTACCTGAAATGTCAACATCACTAGGGACTTCAATTTAGGAAACTAGGAACTTGTGCCTGGCTTCGGTGCAATATGAGCAGACATAGAAGTGAGGATACATGTACTGTTTCTTTAAAAGTGTAGCAGGAAGCCATATACAACTGAGAGGTTCTAAGCAGCAGAGTATAGTGAAACAAAGACACATAGTAGCTTTAGGAATAATGCTCTTTTCTTTAATTACATTCCTTGTACAGTGTTATCAGAAACCAACTCTTTCTGTGGTTCTTCAGCACTGTTCCATTAAAAAATGACTTTATATTTATTCATGTGATACTCCTGTGATGGACTGGATCACAGAAATCTCCTTGCAGTTGTCCCACAATGTGCTGATCAAGCCACTGAGCCCACGTTCCTGCCCTCAGGGGCTCCCCTCCACCTTGTCCTGCTGGGCCAGAAGCTCTGGTCTCCCCCAGCCAAGGCACAGACTTGGGGTTACCGTCCCCCTCCCCCATGCAGAGCAACACAGACACTGAAGCAGTTCAACTCTGGGAGGGCTCAGTTATAAGGCCCATTGACAGCACCCAGGAACTCAACCTTCCAAAAGGGACCAAAACCCTAAATAAATCCATCTTACCCCATGTAAAAGTTTTACACAGAGCAAGCTCGTAAAAATGTCAACCCCCTTGATCAGTGCACAGTGATCACTTCTGTATAAAATTATTTACACCGGGCTTGATAATAAACGTGTTTTTATTAAACATAAAAAAGCAGTATTTAAGTGATTCAAACTGAAAACCGACTAATGAAAGTAGGTTACTAAGTTAAAATAAACAAAAGATGCCAACTAATTCTAACAAGAAGCCCTGTAGCACCTTATAGACTAACAGATGTATCGGCGCATAAGCTTTCGTGGGCAAAGACCTGCTTCGGCAGATGCATCTGCCGAAGTGGGTCTTTGCCCACTAAAGCTTATGTTCAAATACATCTGTTAGTCTATAAGGTGCTACAGGACTCTTTGTTGCTTTTGCAGATCCAGATTAACACGGCTACTCCGCTGATACTCAACTAATTTTAATATACTGTGGCAGCATGAGAGCAGGGGGCTGCAGAAGGCATGTATACAGGAAGTTGGGTTTATGTTCACGGAGCAGGCTTCCAGAGACTGCAGCCCAGCCATTAGGACATTTAGAGCCCATCTGGAGTCAGGCTGGATGGTGGACTGATTGGAGCACATGCTGCCAGTTAAGGCTTTTGGGCACACAATAAAAACCTTCTCTCAGGCAAGGCTGGGGGAAGGAGAAAAAGGACGGACCAGAGGAGAGGCTGAGCAGAGCGACCCAGCCCGGGTCAGCTCGGGAGACAGACCCAAGGTAGCCAGCAACAGGGCCTGTTCCAAGGCTTCAGGGAGGGCGAGGGAAGTGGCCCAGGGAGGGGGCCACTATTCAGTGCCAAGCCTCACAGCCTACTCGGGCTAACTCCTGACCCCCTAGGGCCCTGGGCCAGAACCTGGAATAAGTGGGTGGGACCGGATCCCCCCAACCCTCTTCCTGGCTGATGGGCTGCCAGTAAGAAAAGGAGATACCCTGTGGACTAACAGAGGGATTGACCTCCAAAAAACCCTGGATTGGCTGATGATGAAAAGGGCTCTTGAAGTGGGGTACTCTTGCCTTCTCGGTGGTGGTAGCGATACCACAAGCCCCTGAGGTACATGCAGAGACCCGCCAGGAAGTGCAGGACACGGGGAGCTTAGCCCAGACTTGCCACAATAGTAAGAAACTTGTTACATGCAAATTCTTAACCTAAACAGTTATTATTTCAGATAAAATGCTTCTAAAATGCTTACTCTGACCTGGGTCTACAGCTTTTTTTCTTTAGAGTAGAGTCCTTTGTTTTCAGATTTCTTCATGTTCATTCTCTTAAGGTGGGTGAGGCAGGTTCAAAGGCCAGGTGAAGACAAAGACTGGTTTGCTTTTCATTCCTTAAATAGATTTTCCCCCAGAGCGGGAACCCTTTGTTCTGTCTCCCCATTCTCATTGAAAAATTAGATTCAAGACTAGATTCAAAATGGATTCCAATACCAGGAGGCATGGTCACGTGTCTTTCTAGGACCAAGCACAGTCTGGACTTACAGGAAAAATAAAATCATTCACGGGTTGCTGGTTTGAGAACTAAGCCATCAGTTCTCCAAGTACTACTAACATCCCTCATTAATACACTTAGAATTAAAATGAGATTTATACTTTGTATTTCTAGCTTTACATACAAGAATGATGTATGCGCAAAAATAGGATATACATATTCAGCAGATTGTAACTTTAAAACAAATGTTATACGATGCATTTTGTATAAAGCATTTTTGAGTTATTCGTATTTGTATTCATAAGCTAATTTTCATAAAGCATGGGAAAGGCCCATGACAATCCCTTTAAAGGTCATTGCTCGAATCAGCTGTCAACAATTGGATGGATAATTATTCTGCTCTAAGGAATTTATAGACACTAACTGCCAACCCACAACGTCTTCCATCTACTATCCAATTTACAGATGAAAAACTGAGATACAAGAAAGTCATAATTCTGCTCTCACTGAAGCCAATGGCAAATTCCCATTGGGCCTTCTGTGATTTATCTGAGGTCATGCCAAAGTCAGTGCAGAGCTGTGAGTAGTTAGGAGTCCTGGTGCTCATTCTAGCACTCTAATCGCTGCACATAACTGTACCATAACTTTAACTACAGTGATGTAGTTTCCAGGCTTCTGCCTTCTCATCACCGGCCAGAGTCACAGCACCACATGTCTTAGCCAAAATGACACTGCTATTATTTCATGCCAGTCTGTGTAGGGTATGGAAGCACCAATTTCTGCTAAACCATGCTCTGCAGACTGGAGACTGTCTTGAAAACCATGATTGAAGATTGAGAGGATGGAGGGAAATGAAACTTGTATTTGTTTTTTATCTCCTGTAAGCTCAGGCTGTATTGATGGGTTACTATGCTGCAAGGGTTTTCCAAGATGAGAATTATTCAGTTTTGTAATTATCATCTTCCTCTCCCAGTATCTGCTGGTCCCATGTGCTTTGCAATTAGAATGCCCAAGCCCTCATATGCTGTTAATATATGTCCTTAATATATGTCCAAGACAGCTTCACCATTGCATTAGGGATAGCCTGATCTGGAAGGCTTAGGTCTGAGTAAGGAGTGGTATATAATTACACTGCCTCCAGAAGAGCCATGGGAAAGAATTGCAACTAAATGTCTTCCTTGCTCCAGATGGAAAGTAATTTACTGCATCCCTGAGGATGCAACTTACACTTTTCCTGCCCACTTGTTTCAGGGAGGTGGGAGAATGGGAACAGGAGGAACCATTCATTCAGTCCCCGTTCTTGGATTGTGTATGTCCCTCTCCACTGCCAGAGGCGGACATGTGATCTGGGTTGACCTCATGCAGCAATATGAGGTGGGATTGTGATTTTAATCCCCTTCTTCCCATGTGCGGCCATGTTACGCTGTATTGTAACAAACCTTGTGGATGGGGGGATGTGGTAGATGTGGTCTGTCTTGACTTTACAAATGCTTGGATAGTGCCTCACATCTTCTCATAAACAAACTTGGGAAATACAACCTAGAAGGAGCTACCACAAGGAAGGTTCACAACTGGTTGGAAAACCATTTCCAAACAGTAATTATCAGTGATTCACAGTCCAACTGGAAAGGCATATAAAGTGGCTTCCTTCTGGTCAATATTCTCATGAATGATTTAAATAATAGCAGTAGAAAGAACACTTATGAACTCTGCGGATGATCCTAAAATGGAAGGGATTGCAAAATGCTTTGGAGGATAGGATTAAAATACAAAATGATCTGGACAAACTGGAAAAATGATATGAATAGAATGAAATTCAATAAGGACAAATGCAAAGTACTCAACTTAGGATGGAATAATCAGTTGCACACACAGAACATGAAAAATGACTGCTTAGGAAGAAATACTGCAGAAAGGGATCAGTGGACCATAGTGGCCCACAAGTTAAATAAGTCAACAGTTTAATACTGTTTCCAAAAACACCAAACATCATTCTGAGATGTATTAGTGGGAGCATTGTAAGCAAGACTCAAGAAATAATTATTTCAGTCTACAGGCAGTCCCCGACTTACGCGGATCCGACTTATGTCGGATCCGCAGTTACGAACGGGGCTGCCCCAGAGTACACGGACTGCGGGACCTCGCAGTCCTGCCGCCCGTGTACTCTGGGGCTTTCTCTGCGTCTCCCTGGTCTGCAGACCAGGAAGACGCAGAGCAAAGCCGTGGAGGGGCTCGGGCAGCAGGGCAGCCCCGCTGCCTGAGCCCCCCCCCCCGCGCAGCTTTGCAAAGCCGCGGGGAAGCCGGCAGAGGAGCAGCCCAGGCGCGCCTGGGGTGCCCCGCTGCCCGAGCCCCCCCTGTAGACCAGGGGGACGGGGAGCAAAGCCGCAGAGCCCGAGGGCAGCAGGACAGCCACGGCGCGTCTGGGCTGTCCCGCTGCCCCCGTGCTCTGCGGCTTTGCTCCGGACGCCTGTGGTACAGCAGCTGGGGCGCTGCCGGTTGGTCCCGTAGCGCTGCTCTGGGCGCTACTGGACTAACTGGGAAGCACCCCAGCTGCTCTGCCCCAGGCATCCTGATTCAGCCACTGCTGGTCAGTTTCAGCAGCAGCTGACTTGGGGATGCCTGGGGTTCTTAAGTTGAATCTGTATGTAAGTCAGAACTGGCGTCCAGATTCAGCCGCTGTTGAAACCGATCCGTTTCAGCAGCGGCTGAATCTGGATGCCAGTTCCGACTTACATACAGATTCAACTTAAGAACAAACCTACAGTCCCTATCTTGTACGTAACCCGGGGACTGCCTGTAGTTGAAAGCTGCAAAGAGCTACAGTACTATCCCCTTATCATATTCAGAGATGCATGGGACTATCGTAATTGGTACTTGCTTCCTTATTTTAGAGTTCTGGGGAAAAGAAGTTGTTCTAAGTGTCTTTTTTTCTTTTGATCACTTAAAAAAGATCAAAGTGTTACAAACACAACTGATATTACAGATATCACAGATCCATGATAAGTCAGATTTCAGCTATATACAGACACAGGTCCAGATTTTTAAAGTTAGTTAGGTATTGTGCTCAGTGTTGTGATGCATTACTGAGTTAGGAGACTAAATCTCATTTTCATTGACAGTCAGAGGGCTTTTTACTTCTATGTGTTTAAATATCTTTTGAACCTGTGATTGGTTAGGGATTGCAACTTTGAGCTGCAATGCCCAAATATGCCTTTAAAAATCTGGGTCATAATGCTGGGGAAACCTCAGTATAAAAAGTAAGAACTTAGGGTATGTCTACACTACCCTCCTAGTTCGAACTAGCGGGGTAATGTAGGCATACCGCACTTGCAAATGAAGCCTGGGCTTCGAATTTCCCGGGCTTCATTTGCATAAGTGGGGAGCCGCCATTTTTAAAACCGAACTACCTAGTTCGAGCCCCGTGTAGCCGCACTGCACGGGGTTCGAACCAGCGGGGTTTTAAAAATGGCGGCTCCCCGCTTATGCAAATGAAGCCCGGGAAATTCAAATCCCGGGCTTCATTTGCAAGTGGGGTATGCCTACATTACCCTGCTAGTTCGAACTAGCGGGGTAGTGTAGACATACCCTTAAAGTGAATACATAGTTTAGACAGCTGAGTTCTTACTCACAAACACATGGAAACTGTACATTTTTATTTTTCTCCCAATTTTGTATACCTTCTATAAACCACGTGTGTGTTGCACTGTAAACTTTTTGGGACTAGCGAGAGCACTGACCACTTCATCTGGAGAGCACTAAAACCAGTGTTTAATTTTCTTGGTTTTTTTTTAACCCTTTCATCTCAATTGGAAATGGGTCTGAACTAAAATCAGAAGTCTTGAAATATAAAACCAGGTGTGAATTTCTCAGATGGCTCTTCCCTCTAATAGACTAGCCAGAACTCTTTGTACATCTACACAGCAGTGTTATTCCAAAATGACAAAGTGCACTTGTACACGACAAGTCTTTATTTTGAAATAATGTCGAGCTGAAGGACTTCTTGCTCCAACTCATAGTAACCTTCATTTCACAAGGAGTAAGGGAAGTCAAAGGAAGAATGCTCTTCCTGCTGTGTAGACAGCGCCAAAAACCGAATTAAGCTATTTCAACTTAAGCTACACTTTAGCCCTGCTGTGTAGATTTACCTTCTGACTGCAAACGCTAAGGGCACGTCTACACTTCAGGGCTTAATTCGAAGTAAACTACATAAATTGAGCTATGTCAATTGTGTAGCTTATTTCGAAATAAGGAGCATCTGCACAGCAGTTATTTTGAAATAGAGCACTCTTCCTCTGACTTCCCTTACTCCTCATAAAATGAGGGTTACAGGAGACGGTGTAATAAGTCCTCCAACTTGACAGTATTTTGATACTATTTCAAAATAACTGCCTGCTGTCTAGACGTGGACTAAGTTATTTCAAAAAGTGTTGCAGCGTAGACTTTTCCTAACAAACTCTGCAGTAGTGAGTAGCGTGATTTCAAACCTGAGTTAATCTCTGCCCTCTATAATCCCATTATTATTTTTACCAGCATACAGCATGATTTACCTAGGCATCAGGAATATACTATAATAAAATGCAAAGGAAAAGATTAATTTGAAATATTTACGAAAAATCCATTATGAAAGAGAAGACTTTTAGCATTTGAGCATGGACTCCCCCCCCCCCCCGCCCCCCTATTTCTAATTATCTTTTTTCCCTTTTCATCATGCTGAGGCCCCAATCCTGTAAACACTCAAAAGTGTTTCTCTTTATTTAATGACTTAATAGAGCAATTTATGTGACTGAAGTTAGACAGGCACTTCTGTGTTTGCAACATAGAAGCCATTTCAGAGGACATTTATATCAAACCTGTGGATTTTTTTTTTTAGGAGCAGAATAATTTCCACATGAAATAGGCTATTGGTCCATCTGCTTTGATATCCTGTTTCTCCCAACTGCCAATAACTGAGAGAGACACAAATCCTTCTTGTGCCTGTGATATTACAATATTATCTAATGGGAGAATTCTTTTCACTGAAATGTATACCTAAATTACCTGATCTAATTAGTGGAATCCAGTGAATAGAAGTCCAGCAGGGTGGAATTACATCAGGCTAATGTATAGTCTTAAATGTAATGTGTAGCC
The DNA here is from genome assembly GCF_049634645.1 of Pelodiscus sinensis. Lineage (NCBI taxonomy): Eukaryota > Metazoa > Chordata > Testudines > Trionychidae > Pelodiscus > Pelodiscus sinensis. The sequence continues at coordinate 92,935,536 of NC_134713.1, read as the reverse complement.
TTAAGCTGTGGGTGTTCCATACCAAATGAAATTCAAAGTGTTTAAGAGAGAGAAATTGACATTGCATAAACCATTTCCCAGCATTATAATTGTGTTCAGCTCTGCCTTTAGTGTGTTGCAAATGGCTCAAATTAGTCAAATGGCTCAAATTAGTCAAAACAAACTAGTCTTTGTGCACAGAAAAATAAATAGAGGAAAGGACCACCCTCATACATACATACATACATGCATTTTGGAGGGGCAAGCATGTGTTCTTAAACAGGCAAAATTCCCACTGGAATTAGTGGAAGTTTTGCCTACGTACAAATTATAGTAGGAATTTTGTCCATGTAAGGACTACATGATCAGATCCTGAGGATTTTTATATAGAAAGAGGGCATTCATTATGCATCCAGAATTAGACAGTTCACACTAAAATATTGTCAATAGCAACTATTCATATTTCCTATAAATAGTTTCAAAAACAAAAACATGCAGAAGTTTTATCTGTCTGTCTATAGAGTTGCCTTTCTTTTTCCACATCCTTCAAATGAGCCTGTCAGATATTTGTTCCACAGTTTGAAAATGTCTTAAGATCACAGTTTCTGCCTCCCCCCACTGTTATCTCCTATGGAACACATCAATTTAATTCAAATTCTGTGGATGGGGGGATGTTTTATGCTAATCAGTTTAAAAGAATGTCATGCCCATTCTAATCAGCATATCACTCAAAAAAATCTAATGTGGAAAGAAACATTGCCTCATATAAACTGTGAAATGTGCTTGAGTGCTGGGGCATTTCTGAGTGTTACTGCTGGTGCCTGTCATCTTGCTGAAAGGTGACATTGTGATGCTGGCAGACTGAGAGCCTCTTTGCAAGAAATATTTCCACCCTGCTTAAATGATTATTCAAACTCAATGAAAAATATTTGCTGTGTAAATGCTTTATCCATTTTGCAAAGTGCTGTTTTATTAAATTGTATAGGCTTGATTCTCCACAGGATCACACTAGTGTAATTCTGTGATTCCAGTGAAGTCACACTGATGTAAAACTCATGCAGTAATGAGGCAAATAAAGTCCCAAAACTCACTGGACAGTTGATAAACCAATATAATACGAGACAGGAGAGGACTGGGTATTGCAATAAGTAATAATATGCTAACCTCTCATTGTAGCAGGTAACCTTTTTTTATCCTAATTATTGACAGGGTTTTGTATAATTCCTAGGGTTGGTGGGGAAACTGTGAAGGTTATGAGTAGTACATTGAAAGAATTTGCCAAGGACAGAGGGATGGTTCTAACATTTTTCTGTAACCTCATAAAATAGAATGCTATTTGATGGAAATTTACCAAAGGAATGTCTTTTTCTTGTGAAGTGTGGTAGATACTGAATTTAGCTGTAAATGACCTTTTTTTTATTTTAAGAAGAAATATGAATAAAGTTTTCTGCCTGATCCTACATCTATAGAAGTCAATGAATGGCAAAACTGCTGACTGCACTGCTGGGAGCAAGTTTGAGCCACTTGACGACATGGCAAGTTTGACTGATAAAAAGGTAACTGCGTAGTTATAATATACTTAGACTTTTGTAAGATTTTTGAGTTAGTACCTCACAACATTCCAATTACACAATCAACACAATGCAATATTAATAAAGCACATCTTAAATGGATTAAGAACAAGGAAACAAATTTTAAAAAGTAGGTGTCAATGAGGGTCATCATAAAGGGGTGCATCTAGTGGACTGGTACAAGACCCAAAGCTGTTTGACATTTTCAGTGAGGCTCTGAAAATAAATATAAAATCACTGCTGATTAAAACTTGTGAAAATAAAACAAGGATCAGAGGAGTGGCATTATGAGGACAAGTCAATCACAGAGAGTGATCCAGAATAGCTCTGAGCTTGGGTCCCTTTCAAACACAATGCATTTTAATACAGCCCAATGCAAAGTTATACTACTAGGAACAAGGACTGCAGGCCAGGGTTACAGAATTAGAGGTCTGTATCCTGGAAAGCAGTGGCTCTGAATTGAACTTAAGACTCAGAGTGGACCAACAACTAAACAAGAGCTAGACTTTTGCTGTGATTAGTGGAATAGTAAATAGAAATGAAGAGGAGGTGATTTTATCTCTGTGAGGTATTGGTGAGACAGATACTAGAACACTGAATCTAATTCTGGTATTCCCAATTTACAATGTATGTTGAAAAATTTGAGAAGGTTCAGAAAAGTCCCACGTGATTTGAGGACTGGGTGAGATGTAATGGTCTGTGATCTATGCAAGGTCAGACTGTAATGATCTACTGGTCCTTTCTGGCCTTAAAACCTATTACTCGTGGGCTTGGTTTTGTAATAGTTAATGCACTAGAACTATTTACATTTTACTTCTGTTACATTGTAAAGAGGATATTTGGGCAGTTAACTTAATTAGTTTTTAACTTTTTAAAGAAAGTTATTGTTACAATATTTTCACCTCCAATGAAGACCGGAAGTGGACAAAGAAATTAAAAGATCCTTTTAGTATAGATTATGTGACTCACAACAGGTCTGTATGCAGGAGTGGTGCAAAGGATGCAAAAGCACACCCACCTTTTTCCCCCAACTAAGCATGAGGCGGGGAGTTGGCACAGCCCCTCCCCTCACCTGGCTCTAAGATTTGCACTATCGGCTCCACCATGACTTGCTCCAGGGCAACGCCACTGTCATTCTTGGCGCTCACGGCCAGCAAGCTTAGGAGCAGCGCCAGATGCAGGGTGAGGTGCCCCGCATTCCTGGCCATCTACTGCCCCATCGTCTGCCATACCCCAAGTGGATGAGTCCTGAGCCCGGTGCCAAGGTGCCCGGGTGGAACCCGCTGTCGCATCCTGGCAACCCCTGAGGTGTCACACAGGGGCGGCCCAGCAGCATTCAGAGCAACTGCCAACACAGCCAAGCGGAAGCAGGGTCATCAGGAAGGGGGTGTCTGTCTCTGCATGGTGGTGCCCAGAGATTCCCCTCACTGTGTGGCCCACCAGCCCTCTTTTCATCCTCCATGGTTTCAGCCCTTCTCCTGCCCACTCACAGACTCCCATTCCCCCTTTTCAACTTGGCACCCAAAGGCACCCCCATTTCCTGCCTCTTCCTCCAGACTCCTTTTTCACTTCACAGCACCTCAGCAATGCCACCTTTGCTGTCCCTTCTCTCCAGGCAGCTGCCCAGTTCCTCCTGTCACAGCACTCCGAGCAACCCTCTTCCTCAGTCCCACCTCACACATAGGAAGGTGTCAGAGTCTGCTTGAGTTACAAATTCAGGCTAAGTTTCTCTGTCACAATTCACATTTTTCATTAACCTCTCTTAAGCACACTCATTGCATGACTATTTTGATCTGTTTTATATTTAAAAAATTGTGGTCCACATTTACAAAAAAAAAAAGCATCCTCCCACAAATTCCTGTGTACAGGCCTCCGCAAGCATGTTGCTCTTGTGGGTAGAAACAAACTATATACTTTGGATCTGTCTAGAAATTTGCTTCTCTTCGATAATCTGAGGACAAATGTAGCAAAGAGTGTAGGAAGGAAATTGTCCCAACTGCTCTCCTGCCTACCAGAATCACCTGATTTGCCTGGTTTCTGCTTTAGCCAGCTGCTCACCATCCAGGGGCTGATCTTTGCTAGGCAGTAACAAAGCCAGGAGATAATACTGTTCACATTTGACATACAGGAGATTTATGTCTGCGTGTCACCTTTGCACTACAGCAGCTAACCTGATCTCTTAATGCAGTGGTGGGCAACATGTTGCTCATGGGATGCAAGCAGACCACTGGGGATTTTACCTGCAGCCCACTTTCTCCCTGTCTGCCCTTCTCCCCTTCGTGAATCTTATGCACTGGGGCACTGGAGACCTGCACTTCATACTCCTCTCCCTCCCTCCCTGCACTTTCAGAATGCCATGAATCACCTGATTTGCACTCCATCCCCACTCCTCCTCCCCCCCAGAGCTGGAATGACATGAATAAGCTGTTTACAGTGTGTTACATCTCTACCACTGTTCACAGTGTGTGTGTGTGGGGGGGGAGAACAAAGGCGACTGTGGGCCATAGATGGAACCCCAGTGAGCCACGGGCTGCTGCAGCCCACTGAGATGAGGGAAGACCACTCATGCAGCCTACTCACTATTCTTGGTTGCCCATCACTGTCCTAATGGCTTCATACAGACATTGAATAACGTGGGGAAGAGAATTAAACCTTGTGGGACTTTGGAGATGGATGAACAGCTACATCTAACTACATTCTGGGTTTGACCTGAAAGAAAACTCTTAAAGCATATCAGGGCATTTCCACCGAACCCTGAACTTTCTTAGAGGTTAATTGTTTGTTTGATAAATAGCTGTATGTACAGCCTTGCAAAGGTCCAGCAGGGGATATACTTCTCTTGTCTTGGGACCAGCATACATCATCCCACAGAGAAACCAGTGTTTTCTCCAGCCTATATCCTTTGGCTGAAGCCTGACTAAGAGGCATCCAAAATAATGGCAGAAGGTAAAGAGCACTGGATTTTTTTTTATTTTTATTTTTGTTTTGTTTTATTTTTTTATTTTAAGCTGCTCAGTTACTTTACTTAGAAAAGAGAGACTGGAGTCCAGGATCTCTGGTATCAAGCTGTGGTATCTTTAATATCGTTCAGGCTATTGCAAGATTTGTGGCTGGGTGTTAAAAACACTTTTTATAAAGAAAGGAGTCATACTATTGCTGCCCTCCATCTGAACAGCGTTACTGGAATTAAACAGTCAAGCCTAAAACATCTGTTGAAACTGAAGTATCTTTATCTAAAAGGCAGAGTTATTTCTCTAAGGAATGTAAATGAACTTTGTGTCTTGCCAAAAGGTAACTACTTAAAAGATGGTCTATGAGAGCAATTATGGAAATTCTGAACTGAAAATAGTGATAGAAATGTAGCCGTGTTAGTCTGGGGTAGTTGAAGCAAAATGCAGGACAATGTAGCACTTTAAAGACTAACAAGAATAAACCATCTTGTTAGTCTTTAAAGTGCTACATTGTCCTGCATTTTGCTTGAACTGAAAATGTCTTTACTAAACCAACATTAATATAAAAACATTGCATATGGGAAACCATGTTTTTTATCTGTATGAAACTCTTTGAAATTTCAGCAGTGGGAAAGGGCAGAAATCCCTTTACTAGTTTGGAGGAAAAATTTAGGATTGACACTCAGTTTTCCCAGAATCTTTCCGTTCTAGTTCAGGTACTATAGATACTTTTGGCCTAATCTGTTCTAGGACATTCTAATTTGGATTTCATCTTCTGCAGTGTGTGCATCTGAGGAGAAAGGGGACTTTTGTAAAGAATACAGATCTTTTTTTCTCTCATTGCTGAATAATATAGAACAAATGACACAATATTTCCCAAGTCTCAATGGTATTTTTCAAGTTGAGAGTAAAAATGACGTGAGAGTCAAAATTGTATAGTTATAGAATAATGGAGAAATGCTCTAGAAGAATCACATTACAAAGAATTGTGACAGAAATCTGACTGATATGACAGTATCCTGCAATATTTTGGAAAAATATTATGGAAGTGAAACCTTGTGGAATTAGGCTTAAATGTTTTAGGAGTTCATTGTATTATAATGCAAATGTTTATACACTTCCCTGGGGGAGAGAAACTCCAGCCTCCAGGAACTAAGAACAGTTGTGGGGGAGAAGGGCTAGGCATCTTCACTCAGGTTTGTAATACCTCCAGGAAGTGACCGTCACCTACAGAAGGTCTCGTATTGACTGGTTCAGACTGGATTCTCCAAGAGCCAACAGATAAAGAAGAGACTTTTGGTTACATGTCTTGAGTTAAAGCTGACTCAGGGCCTTTTTTCTGATCCACCACATGGGACAGGGCATCTGTTCTTCTCTTCCATGGAGGAGGGGGTGAATCCTTAGGGAACATATGGCCAGAGTAAAAACCACCATGTGGAGTTTGAAGGATTAATGACCATATGTTACCCTTATTGGAGTTGGGGGTGTGTGATTTCTGATAAGCTAATTAGTGTGAGTGCAGCTTCTTTTATGGTAACACTTTTACCTTAAGAATAAAAGAGCTTGCTTAGAAAGAGCTGTGTGACAACGTATAGCTGTTGACAACTACACTATTATTAGCCTCTGAAGAGAAAGCAAAGTGCAGATGCTGACCATTTAGGCAGCCTGTCCTTTACTGGGGCTGGGCAAGGAACAGTTCAATATGGAACTATCCAGGTCAAGAGAGAGAGAGATGTCAGTTTCCACCCAAAAGAGATGACAGCTGCAGAGCTGGAATTGGGGCGCCATTGTTGGACCATGGAGTGGTGTAGTTACCCTGAACTGTGACAGAAAAATGGTATGAATTAGAGCTGATTTGTCTGTTGCAATAAATAGGAAAGATTATAAATTATGGGCAATACAATTTCTTTCCCTGAAAAGTGTGCATAAGAGGGAAGCACGAATACAAAATTTCTACCTGAGGTATTATCTGCGAGGAGGGAAAGGAGCAACAGTCACGTGGACAGAGGAGGGGCAAGATCTTCTGATGGCATGTAATCTGAGGATCCATGAGAAATCTTGGCTCCTGGCCTATGTAGTCCATGGGATAGAGCCAGATAGAATTTCATGTGGCCTCACTCTCTAGCAGCATGGCTGGTTCCATGTTGCCATTGGTCTGCTGCTGTGTGTAACCCACACACCTTGTGTGGTTACTGAGCAATGCAGGTGGTACCTAGGCCACAGCAACAGTTAAGATCAAGAGACCTCTACGGCATGGGCTGGGAGTCAGCTGGCTTTTAGCTCAGAGGGTAGAGGCTTCTATACTCCGCTTCAAAGGTCCCAGGTTCAAGTCCACCTGGTGGTGGTTACATGTGCACTAAAGGAGGACAGAAGCTGTAGACAGAGATAACACTCCGTAGAAAATATATGAGAATGTGTGGTTCTGTTAGAGGGATATTGCTCTCCAAATCACCCCATGGACTTTCACAGACGGGAGAATACGGGAGAAATATGCTGTATAGGCTCTACTCCCCTTTGCCTGAGATATTGTGCCCTGTTGAAATGTAACTTCAATAGCACTGTGGTTTATCTTCTGTCTTTACTCCACAATAGAAAGGAATATGGGGCCTTGTTATATTTACTTTTAAAATCTGGATTTACTGTTATTTGACACTTGAGATGGCAAATTTAAGTGGGAGTTTTAGATGCATGGATCATTTACCAACATACAGTCTGGTGGAAATGTAATATTGTTCAGAATCAGAACTGCGTGCAAATCATTAACACAGAAATGAAAACTAATATGGAACTAAATTCCTTTTTTGTCCATTAGTGTTACTATACCTGACTATAGAAAGAAAGTGAAGCTTGAAAGGAAATACTGTAACACGCATCTGAGTAGTTGCTCTACTTTCAGTAGTAGTGAACTGGAATGAGTCGGGAGCATCTAGTTAATCTACCTGGGAGTACTGAATGGGACATATGGCTATAGAGAAAATGATCTACTTGTGGAAACCAGGGACAAAAGATTTTTCAGCATGGATGCCAGCATTTCATTATTTAAAAAAATGAATGTTGGGAAAGTTTTAAAAATATTTTCTTATTCATTATTTCTCCTCAAAGTGCAAGGGAAGAAGGAACAAAGAAAAGAGAACTGAATACACATTTTCAAAAGTGTGTGTGAAAACATGCATGTAGCTCATTGGTCACTGTGTTACTTTTCCCCCTTCGTGCCTGAAACAGCCTCCTTCACCCCCCAAGGAGAATGTCTATCTAGCTCAAGTGACAGAGATCCATGCTTTTACCTCTGGTGGTCCCTGGCGTGTAGGTCAAGGTGCCACTATCATATGTGCACACTTCTGAAAATCTGGCAAATACTTGTTAACTTCCCTACCTAGCATTATGCCAGGAATCCTTTAACTCATTCATAGTTTGGACCCCAGGTCTTATCCAAGAAATTGTCTCATTTTAGACATCTATTCTCTTGTTCCTGAGTGTGCAGACCACCAGCCCTCAATCTGTGATGTCAAAATGTCCTGTGGGGGAAACCAGACAATTACTTACATTACAAAGTCATTTGAGAAAGGATTGAATATATTTTTATTTTCTTTTAAAGCTATTTAGCAGCTGGAAACAAGGAGAAAAGCCAGCAGCGTGACCAGCCAGCTCTCTGCAGACTATCAGCAAATATGCCACAACCCACAATTTTAGAACTACTCTGTTAGGAAAATGTGTATCATATTCCATAGTGTCTGTCAGCCGACGGTCAGGGCTCCCTATATCTGTCCCTTAAGACCGGCTGAAGTTCTTTTAAATTGTGCTTGGTTCTATTACAGCAACTGAAGGAGTCAGGTTAAAACTTAAACAGTTACAGGTTTATTAAAGAAGCTTATAAATCATATGGTTGCAATGGCTATTGTTCTATTTCTTAACTATTAGCAAAATATAGATCTTAAAAATGGTTACAAAGAAGATAAAGATAGAAAAATAGAAATAATGGTACCAAGTAACAGCTTACTCTTTCTATGTGTACACTTAAGACAGAGGACCACATCCAGGTACAATTTTTACCCCCTTCTGTGCCTCTCGACTCCAGCATGTCAGACCAGGGCCGGTCCCTCAATTCCTAGGAAAGACGAAAATACGAGGTGGGCGTCCCCATAGAACCTCGGGAGGTCAAACACCTAACCCGACCAGCAGGTAGAGGGTAGAATGACACTCAAAAATGAGTGTGTGCTGGGCCCATCTTTTATACTCATGGGGGTCACGTATTTCTCTTTCTTATCTGTAATGCCAATTGATGCTGGTCTGTCTGCTGTGAGACCAGTTCTTACAAGGGAGTTGTGAACTTAATTTACACTTGTAAGAGAGATAACTAAATTGGAATTACTGGGGATTCTTTTCTCAGTGGGAAATTCCTCTTCCAGGGACTATGTGTGTGTTCGAATCAACATAGGTGCCAGCCGGTGGCAGTTCTCGCAACCTCAAGGCCAGCTTATTGCCTTAATCGCTCTCTTCTCATATCTATGTTTTCAGCTTCTCAGGATCAGATGAGCCAGCATAGACTATGCTGATTTTACTGCTCCTTCTCTGCCCTGTATGCTTCAGAGAGGCAAATAAGATGGATGTGATGGAGGCGGGCTGTCTGGCCACAGTGTCCAACCAGTTCTGAAGCAGTAGCTACTACAGTGGCTACTGCTACAGCGAACTAGTCACTCAAGCAGACAAATAGCAACATTGTTCAAGTCAATTAGTTACATTCAACTGGCCAAATAGTCGCATGTGGCTAGCGTTGGACATCACAGAAGACTTATGGAAGAAATGCCAAAACAAGCTGTGACCTGGTACAAATGCATGTTCTTACACCGACTTAGCTTTCCAATCTAAAACCAGTCTTCCTTATGTTTAACATGTCATTGACATCAAAAGCTAAGTATGGGACACTTCCAGCCCACTTAGTTAGCCTCATTAGCACCTGCACTACTATTGACAGGTACTTTTTTTTTCTTTGCTCTCCCTTTTTTATATAATTCTGATGGTCCTCCTTTTTTCTCCACTAAAGCTCCTCTGAAGAAATGGGTGTTGCCCATGAAAGCTCATGATATTATATATATTGTTGTTAGTCTGTAAGATGCCAGAGGACTACTCACTGTTTTTAGAATCCCATTGGCATTCAAATCAATATAGCAAAATAAACTGAACTGTTGTAATGCTGTATCCAAATAACTTGCACTCTGAGGAAGTTCAGATTCAAATCTGAATCCAAATATGGACTTCATGAATCAGTCCCCTCCCCCAATTTAAAATACTAAGAACCTTTCTATGATTTTCATCTTGTAAAGATTAGAATTTCTGGAAAGTTAACTATTTTCACTTGATCACCAGTTAATTAGACACATGTTTCTTCATTTAGGTCCTAGCCTGCAAATTCTACCACATGAAATTCTTTTGGCTTCCAGTTTTCATAAATAGATCATTTTCTCCATTACCTCCCTCAATTAATTTTTTTGGCTTCCAGTTTTCATAAATAGATCATTTTCTCCATTACCTCCCTCAATTACTTCAGTTAATTAAACAAGGTGTAGCTGATTTACTCTAGTTCAGTGCTGTTGAGTGTCTAGTAGTTACTATGTGTACTATAATATTGTTTCTCTCTGAGTTGCATTTTCTTTCTCTAGCTAGATCTAATAATAACATAGGACAATCTCAAGGGAGTTCTGTTCCTAGCTTTGAGTTCCATGCTAATGTTTAGTGCATAGTTTTGATTTATTTTTCTCCCCTATATGTGTCACTTAATGCTGTAACTATAATTCTTCTCTTTGTAACTAAGAAAACATGAGTTACAGTGTATAGTGCTAAGCAAACAAGCCTGAAAACAGATAATCTAATAATGTATTCACAAATTATGGTCTCTTTTTTTCCTTCTATTTGGTTGCTTTGAACTTTTAATTAGCTAGCCATAACATTAATATTCCAGCTAAGAGACACTGATTGCTAGCTTTTGAACATAAGGCCCTACCCTGCTGCCTTTGAAATTAATAGGAGAGCTGACATCATAACAGGAGCAGGACTGGGCCCCCGATGTCTTGGCCTAAGAATTAGTTGGTTGTCTTGGCCTAAGAATTAGTTGGTTATCACATGATGGACTGGTAAAAAGGGACTGATTCAGCAGGGGGGTCAATAGAATTGGCAGGCCTCTGGGCAGGGTGGCTTTGCACTTCCGGAAGGGTTGGGGCTCCAGGTGGAAGGGGCAGGATCACAGGCTAGCCTCCCTCCATAAGCCTGTCCGCACCAGACAGAGCACTCCGCCCAGGACTCTGGTGGTGACTTACAGGGCCTGGGCTCCACAGTAGCAGCAGTGTCAGCCCATTTTGAATCGCTGGACCCTGAGGCATTTGCCCCCACTATCCTACCATCAGTGGGTCTGGATTCTGGTACAAGGAAATTAAAAAGGAAGAACCCAAAATGGACCCTAAGTATTCCTTAGGGGTGACATTTACCACTATGCAGAGGCCCTAAGCGACACCTGTATTAGGGGCATTTAGTGTGGGTTAAAAACATAGAGCCTTGTGGAGACCCTCTGCACGGGAGTGAAAATCAACATAAGTTGTTGTATTAATGGTTACATTCATATATAGGTTAGTTTTTAGTTGGCAGTCCACTAGTTGGGGGCACTAGAAGGCTACGACTACATTGCGCTTTCTTGCTCAAGAACATATGCAAATGAAGTGTGGCAATATTCATCACCACGTCTCATTTGCATATGTTCTAGCACAAGAAAGTGCAATGTAGACGTAGCCGAAGAGTAAATGCATTGCGTTTTAGGCACCTGGTTTCTTTTTAAACAGGTCAATAGAGTGGAGAGAGCTCACAGGAGGGCAACAAAAATTATAAAGGGTTTGAATAAGATCCATAGCTTTACAAGCAGCTTAGCTCTATAAGAGTGGCTCATTTTGGAATAGAGAAAAGAAGACTGAGAGGAGACATCACTTTTTGTAACTGGAGAGTGCTCTCACAGTCCACAGTAACCAATTTGTTCACAAGTCAATATGGATAAATTAATGGACTCTCACTGTTGCAGGGAAAGTTTAGGTTAACTATTCAGAAAGCCTTTATACAAGAATTTAAGCAATGTATCAAGCTTCCAGGAAGCCACCAACAGAAATAATGAAAGCTATCTTTTGAGGATGGTTTGGGAATAATTCAGTCAATTCTGACAAGAGGCAAAAGGGCAACTCAGTAACCCACCCAGACTGTTTGATTTTGTGAAATCTTGTCATTGCGAATCTAAAATAAATCCTGAAAAGAACTGAGGCAAGAATCTGTGTGATCATTGAATGATAGAGCTTCATATTGCCATAAGTACTCAGATACCCTAGTCATAACATAGATAGGGATGCCCATACAGAACAGGTATATAGTGTCAGAGAAACTGCATATGTTATTTCAGACAAAGACAGATGACAGCAACTCTCATTGCTAATTTCTTGGAGGGGCATGGATGACAAGCCAAATCCAATTTATAAACTAATCCAGAGCGTACTGAAATCAATAGTGTATTCACTGACTTCAATGATATTTGGAATAGGACTGATTAGAAATGGAAATGCCTGTATGCTTTCAATGTTAAAAAGAAGGGAAGACGTTTAAATACTCATTAGCAGAAAAATTAGCAAATATCTCTACACTTTAAAATATAAAGTTGAAACTTGACATGAAAATCCATATGATGAATTGATGATCTTCTACTGATATTAAGCATGGTTTAATACAAAAGCAAGGAAAGGCCTTGTGTCACTACCAAGTGGTATTTATCAGATTATGGTGATAATACATTCTAGATTTTACAAGGTACTTTTTGTCAGAAGACCTCAAAGTGCTTTTTAAAGGTCAGTATCGTTATTTGGATGTCACATATGGGGAAACTGATTCAGAGGCAGTGACCTGACTAAGGTCACCTGGCAGCCCAGTACAAAATGATGGATAAGTACCTACAGTAGAATCTCGGAGTTATGAATACCAGAGTTATGAACTGACTGGTCGACTTCACATCTCATTCGGAATCAGAATATGCAATCAAGCAGCAGAGACCAAAACCAACCAGAAAAAACCCCCAACAATACAAAACTGCAGTTCACTACTGTGTTAAATGTAAACTACTAAAACAGAGAAAAGCTTAAAAGTGACCCGTTCCCTGTTGTCCAATACCAGCCTCTGGCAGTAAGAGGTTTAGTGACAACTAACACCCGGGGTTGCATTTTGGCTAATAGCCATTGATGGACCTATCCCTGGAGCACTGGACAGATATGAAATTTGTATCCACATCTGACCTCTGATCCACAAACATGGTCTGCAGATATCCACTGATATAAAGCAGTTGTACTTTTTGGCCTTTGGCATCTTTTGGCAACAGGTTCCATAGGCTGGCTGAGTGGTATGTGAAGAAGTACTTCCTTATGTATGTTTTTAAGCCTGCTACCTACTAATTTTTATTGGATGACCCCTGGTTTTTGTGTTGTGACAGGGTAAATTATACATCTTTATTCACTTTCTCCACACCAGGCATGATGTTATAGATTTCTGTCATATTCCCACTTTAGTCATCTCTTTTCTAAGCTGAACAGTCCCAGCCTTTTGTAACGCTCCTTCTCTGGAAGCTTGTTTCATGTCCTAATCATTTTTGTTGCCTTTTTTATACTTTTTCTGTTTTAGAGATGGGGACACCTGAACTGCACACACTATTCAAAGTGTGGACATATCATGGGTTTACATAGTGGCATTGTGGTATATTTTGTTCTATCATTTTCCTGATGGTTCCTAACATTCGGCTAGCTTTTTGACTGCCACTGCATGTTGAGCAGATGCTTACATAGAACTATTCACATTGACTTCTAGCTCTTTCTGGAGTTGTTTCAGCTAATTCAAACACCATCAGGTGGGCAAAGGGGAGAATCGGGTACCATGCAGAATCCCACAAAAGCAGATCAAAGTGTAAAAACACAGGATGGTTATTAAAACAAACCATACTCAGCAAACTAGCACAATAGGCCAAGAAATGAATATATCTAGAACAAATGATGATCTCTGAAAATACGTATTTTATGAATTCCATAGATATGGAGGAGAATGAAAGGAAATGAAGATACTGAGTTAAACTTTACATTGCCACCAGTACACTGAAACCTAATGAATTACGTGAAAAACTCATTTTCATGCATTTCATCCCCTTTAGCAGTATTTGCAGCTCTTTTTGAGTCATACATGTATGTGTAGGTATATCATGGTAAAACCTGGTCTCGTTGAAGTCAATGGGAATAGTGTGTTGGTTTCCAGTGAAGTTTGTATTTGACTTACAGTGCATATAATCTACATAGCAGGAGGGAGGTATTCATAAACACATCAGACATGCAAAACCAGACCAGATCAGCCCAGTGATCCTTCTATCCCATGTTCTGTCTCTTAGGCTGTGTCCAGACTCAGGGGTTTTTTCGAAAAAAGGAGCCTTTTTTCGAAAAAACCTCACCTGCGTCTAGCCTGCAGCCGCGTTCTTTCGAAATTAAATCGAAAGAACGCGGCTTTTCTTTCGATGGCGGTAAACCTCATTTCACGAGGAAGAACGCCTTCTTTCGAAAGTTCCTCTTTCGAAAGAAGGCATTCTTCAATGTAAATAGAGGCTTGCAATCTAGACATAGCCTTAGGGTGGCATTATGGTTGTTTTAGAAGAGGCTTTAAATCTCATGTAATGTATTTGACTGTGCAAGAAATTTTTCCTTGACTTAAGATGCTGTGTAAGAATTGCAAGAAATCAAAGGCATGGTGCTGAAAGTGCAGTTTAAGGCAATGAGTGCTATACAGCAGTACTGATAGACCTGGGTAAATAATTAACAAAATATATCCGACGTATTCAGCCTCCTCCTTTACTCCTGTAAGATCAGTGAGCTAATTGTGATTTCCTTCAAACTTTTCCTCTATTCATACTTGTTAGATAAATTGTTTGCAAATACTTTACCTCTGCAGATTCCATGCTGATACTTCTGAGACCACGTCCATGTAGCTTATTTGATCTATAGTTCATTGTGATTGTTCAGATAAATCATGGAATATTAATTACTCATTTTCTACACTCACTTTTGGACAAGTAAAACATGTTAACTGAAAGCGAACACCTCAATTGTGGAAATAGGGCCAAAGCAAACCCCATGTAAAACTAATGAATATTCATCGCAAATGCATTACTATTTGTCCAGATGTGGTACAGTATATAGTAGTATAGAACTGCTAGTTCATAAAGATACCAAACACTAGAGTGTTGCCCTACGTTATATATTAGGTTTCAGCAGCCAATAAAATACCTTCCATACTTGTAAAGGAGTATCAACAGAGCTATGCTAAATTACATCAGAGAAGCTCTGGCTCTGTATTTGAAGTCAACAGAGCTATGCTAATTTACACCAAGTAAGGATCTGTCTCGTATTTGAAGTGCCTTTTTATTTAAAATATTGTACACATTTCAGAAAAAAATCTGTTTTAAAATCATGAACCAGGAGTCCTGACGAAAAAAAAATGTAAATAAACATTCCTTAGAACCTTGAAATTATTTCTGGAAAAAAAATACAGAAGTCTGAGTTCTGCAGCAGAATGGTAATATCCCAGAAAACCTTGTGTTCATCACTAAGAGGGAAACAAATAATAACTGCTTCTCTAGCATTGATTTTTCATTTATCACCACATTTAGCCAAGTCACCTTAAACTAGAAGTCAGCTTTTCTCCCAATGCTGAGCCAAGGAACAAAAAGTCATCTTTTTTAAAGGTATGTCCTATTTTCTTGACTACCTGCATGCAGTCTTTTTAGTAACTCCCCTTGACTCAAGTGGCCATCATTGCTGATGGCAGATCTGATCCAGACTAAGCTGTTATGTCGGCAATTTTTTGGGGGTGGGGAGGATTCTATATTGAAGCAGTTGTTAGGTTATTAGTTCACTTGCTTACTAGCTGATGTGTAAACTTAGTTTATCTTCTTCCCAAGAGGGAAATAGAAAGAAACACCTGTAGTTGAGGGCCAGATTGTATGATCATATTATTAATGCATGTGGGTGGGACAGAGCTGCACTATTCTAGCATGAGCATTAGGACAATTTACAAGTCAGGGAGGCACAAAGTCACTTAGAACTCATCACACGAAAGGGGAGTGTGCTTGTTGCATCTCTTAGGCCAGCGTGGCCTGCTTCTTCCTCTGTGCCCATTCCATTCTGCTGTTCAGCACTGAAAGAGAGAGGGACTATGGTTCAAGGTGGTTGAGATTTTTTTTATGAAACTTTTTCTTTTTGGCAGAAAATGCTGATTAGTCAAAATAGAAGTTTGCTGGCTGGGCCATGATGGAGCATTTCAGGCCCGGAGCTGACCTCTGAAAATCATTTAAAGAGACCCCATCAACAGTTCCAATAATTTTGTGTGTCAGCTCTTTGGTTGGCGTAAATCAGTATTGAAATCAATGTAACTCAGCTAATTTTCCCCAGCTGAGGATCTGACCCAGTGGTCTGATCTCTGAATGAACCTTTCTTGATTCAACAGGCAAAAGATGTTAAATGATATCACTACAGTATGTTATGCAATGCGAGGATTTGTCTTCACTTACAGCGTTTTAACCCTCACCCTCATCTTCAATACACGTCTGATACATTTCCTTCCAAAGTCTTATTTGTGTAATCAAAATACTTTCATAATCTAAGCATCAATAAGACCTCAGCTCTTTTATATCTTTAGTCCGGTTGCCTCTTCAAATTGTGCCATATCATAGTGATTACTACTCCTCCATCTGCTGTATTTCAGTAGGGCCATTGTTCCCTCTGTTCTGTTCTCTTTTGTCTCGTATTTGCCAACTGACATTAACCTCAGATATGGGACTTTATTAAAAATGGTTTCTAGATAGTATCTTATTACAATAGAAACTGTGCAGCTTCTTTCTGCAGCATTCTTTAAAAAGTAGTGCATAGAAGAAAAATGACACTGCTTGCAGAAGTTAAGATTAGGCCCCCCTGACAGGAGTAAACTTCCCAATTACATTACATTTCTCTTGTGATCTTTATTGTCAACATTCATACTATCATATGGTGTGGCTTATATTTTTGCATGTGCAATTTTGTGAACATGACTGATTCAGATCCCATTGATAGAGTAGGACCAAGGCCATAATTATTTGTTAAAATATGACTTGTGCCCGAGACAGAGAATTGGGATTCAGGAAATACGGGTTTCTTTTCTTGACTCTGCCACATGTTTCCTGTGTCATTTGTGCCATTTACTCTGCCTTTCCCTCACTTTCTTTATCTGTGTGATTTTTGAAAGTTTAAGTGGCGTTAGTGCAGAGATGCCAATCTTTATATGTAATTATGAAATTACTAATTCAAGTTAAACCTACAAATTTTGCAAGCACACACATTGTGTGTATGTATGTGTATACACATTCCTTCCTCTGTATTACAATCTCATTCCTCCTCTTGTATATTTTCTTTTATCTCTCTTACTCCCCACTGTCTTACACCCCTCTTCAGGCCCGCTGATAAGGGAAAACAAAGAGGCAATTGCCTCAGGGCCCAGCAATTATAGAGGAGCGAGGCTCCTGATTGCCACTCTTGTGGTGGCTGGAGCCTATTGCTGGAGCCTTGGGCACTTTAAATCACCCCCAGAGCCCTGCATGACATGACACAGAGCCCCAGGTTGTGCTGAGAACCAGTTGACCCCCTTCCCTACTGCCCGAGGCCCCGCCTCTTCCAGTAGTGTGGAAGTGAGTCTGTCAGTCCCCCTGCTCCTTTTCCTTTACACTTGGCATGTCTTTTTTGCCTTTCTCTGACTTTTTTCTCTTTCCCTTTATTCTATTATCTTTCTCCTTTGAAAAAATACATTTTAAAAAAAAATCAGTGTTAACTTTTAAAGTTTATTTGAAGACACTAATTCACTTTCATATTTCCACTTTTTTTTTTTTTTGGCTTTCTACCCTTTTGTTCTGCTACCCTCTGTGAGAGCTCAACAAAATGAAAGTTGAAATGTTCTAGAAATCTGAAGAGATATTTGGGGTAAAAAACCGCTCCCTGTGAAATCCCATAGATAGAGCTGTTTTAATAAACTCAAGAGAAAAAGAATTTTCAAAGCGAGTCTCTAGGAACAATTTTTATTACACACAAAAACCTGCTTGTAGGAGAGATGGGTTCCCAGTAGGCATGGGTTATTGGAGAGCCAGCTGTTGAGGAGCAGGAGAGTTGGAATAAAGGCAACAATAGTAAGAGACCTTCCATTTATATACCATTTTCAACCCAAGGGACTGCAAATTGTGGATCAGACAGCACTCTTAAGATTTCCTTTGCACATAGATCTCCTCCCAAGCTGCATAAATGTGGGAGGCAGCTATCTCTGCTTCAATATCTCTCTCTTTCAAAAGACCCTGTGGAGCCAGTGTCTGAGAAAAAGGGAGCTTGGGCTGAGGGGTCTGTGAAGTATGAATGGTCTTATAATGGGGTAGCCAAGTAGATGACTTTATCCATCTCACCCTCCCAACAGAGATTGCCAGTGATATTATTTTTCTTCCAGAGTCCTTTTTCTCCACGGAGGGTCTACCTTTAGTGGGGATTCCTGCGCAATTTTAGCTAGGGGTTAGGGGTTATTCTGGTAATGTCCATTGGAGCCATGTTGCTAAGAAAGTTGTGGAGGGCAGGTTGCTGGAGACACATGTCCTCTATGCATATGATTCAGCTTTCCTCTAATTTCCCAAATTCCATGTGTTTTGGGGTGGGAACCACTGCTCATTCAGTGTGTGTGTAGGGGGGGGGGGGAGAAAACCATATTTCCCTGATGGAACACCAAGCAATGCAGAGTTTGAGGGCTAGACTTACAAATAACTCAGAATGGCTTTGTTGAAATGTTTTTCTTCTGTGGCTGGCAATCATAGATGTCAGATATTCATTTTCATTCAGTGCTTTCTTTTATTGACAAAGAGGGAGAGGAAATGGCTGGAGAGGGTGATATATTTGTTTGCCTTCAGACTGATTTTGGTTTGTCCACCTGTGATAGAGATACATAATAGCTTATGGCTTGATTTAGCTCTGTTAGTGTTTACAATTAAGTTTATTTTTAATTAAAAACAAATACTAAGCAAGCAAACAATTTTGATGGTAATCACTGTAAGATCCAGTCCGTATCTATGCCCTTATTTATAATATGTTGGACTCCCCTTAATTTAGTCACATTTATTGAGTATCCTATTATCCCAAATAAACAGATATCTTTATTAAAAATACAAAAAGAAAAAAAGATATCCACTGCATTCATTCTAGTCAAATTTTCTGCTTTTATTTTATCCTTAAATATTGTTTGGCAACTTCTGTATTAAATGACAGAAGTTCAAAATGTCACACCTGGTGAAGCCCACTTAACATAAAGAGAATATATATTCAGAGAGTGTTAAGTGGAATTTATGCTAATATTGTCTTAATTAAGCAGCATTCATTACCTCTCACTATCATTAGCTTAAATCCAGTTCCCAGAGAAATGTCCCAGTTAAGTGATCAGTTGATTAAGCGAGTTATGATTAAGGGAATTATACTGTGACAAATTTGCAAGCATCATATTGATGGAATATCTGGGTCTTGATCAGTATCATTAGCTAATATATTCTATCAGAAACAAATAATGGATTTTCAGTGCTGCAGCTTTTCAAGGTTCCTGTTGGGAGAGAACAGAGGGGAAACATTTTAAATGGGATTCCTGGTTTCCTCCATGATTAAAAAGTTTATACTGCTTAGCTCCATAGCTTGAATGATCAGGGATATAATGATGTTCAAAAGTAGCTGCATTGTACTTCAGGCTTCTAGTCTTGGCTACCACTTGACATTGGCTTTCCAAGGTGAGGCAGAGTAGGATTGTGGAACAAAATCTATTGTATTGTTCTTGTAAATTAACTGGATTCAGCTGTACCAAGGAGAAGGCCAACAGAAAACAAAGAGCTGTTTTTGTTAATGGGTCAGGCTAGACAGTGCTTTTTGCCTTTTGTGATTACATCTACTTTGCCGAGCACAATTATATTAATTGAGAAACGCTTATGGAGAGGAAGAATGACATACAACATGGGGAAAGCATGTCGTTTGAAAAGTTTAGACATTCTTAGCCAGTCCAAACAAAGAGACAAACATCACTATTTTATCTATAATACTTCCTCACGGTTGGTATTTCTTTCTCTCTCTTGCTTGCTATGTATTTAAAATGACAGTAGAAGAGGGATTGTAACTCTAAATGTTTCCCTCACAGAGTGAGCTGTGTGGAATCATTATCCAATGCAACACATAATGCCTGAAGTGGCAGCATAGCCACGTGACCTGGAATATTGTGGGGACAGCAAAGACTGTGCCCATGTTCTTTGGCTTGTTCAAGCCCTTTCTGCCTCCCAGCTGCAGGGTGGAAAGTAACAGCTTTGCAAAGTAACAGAGAGGTAGCCATGTTAGTCTGATCTTGGTAATACAAAAAAAAAGCAGTCATGTAGCACTTTAAAGACTAACAAGATGGTTTATTAGGTGATGAGCTTTTGTGGGGCAGATCCACTTAATCTTGATCTGAAGAAGTGGGTCTGCCCCACGAAAGCTCATCACCTAATAAAACATATTGTTAGTCTTTAAAGTACTACATGACTGCTTTTTTAGCTTTGCAAAGTCTGCATTCACACTTGCCCTGCAATCTATGCTGAGAGTAGCTGGCTTCCAGTTAGATGGGCTACAGGCTGGCCCTATATCAGGTGAGATTCTGAGGCCTGATAGCTTGCTATTTAAATTGATGGTGATCTCATCTTACCAGGGTAATGCTTAAGCATAGGGTGTAAAAATCCAATATGCCCTCAAAGAAACAAACACAGCCTTTACAATTCCTTACATCAGATCCCTAATTTGCTCTAACATATAACATCTGTTCAAAGTTTGAAAGTCCCATGATAAATTATTGACGTCTGTCATAAAACTTACTCACATTAAAAGATTTATGCAGCTCAGTATTTCTGGTCTGCTTGAGAAGACTTGCTGTATTTTAGGCATACATCAAGAAAAAGGGTGATCTTTAAAAGAAGTTTAATTATGACTCAGTACATCCAATTGAAAAGTATTCTTCAGATCATGCTTCTATATGTCTCCAAATATAATCCCAGCCCATTAACAATAAATATTTCCTGTATACACTTTAGTAGATCTTAATCATGGACTTTACTGAGCTCATAAAATAACAAATAAATATTAAGGGCCACATTGTGAACTGCTTACTTGCCTTGTGGAGTGATTACTGGCAGTTGGATCCAGACATCTGAGGAGGACCACTAGCCCTGGTCTATGCCAGGGAGTTATTTCGGAATAATGCTTCTCCCCTTATTTCGAAATAACAAGCAGAGTGTCCACACTATCCAGCCTGTTATTTTAAAATAATGGGTTGGTTATTTTGAAATCTGTACTCCTCTTCCCTCGGGGAATAACACTTATTTTGAAATTATTATTTCAAAATAGTGTGGATGCTCCGGTGCTGCTTGTTCAAAATAATTGGGCTCCAGAGGCCTCTCACAGCTGCACTTGTGGCAGCTCTGGCCACACCTGCCAGCTCTACTGCTCCCCTTTCCCTCTGGAGCTTAAAACAGCAGGCTGCTGGAGAAGGACGTGTGGCATGTGACCAGCTTGGCATGCTTCGTGCCATAGCACAGCAGCTGATGGAGCCATGGCAGACCCCAGCACTCCCTCTGAGCCCCTCCATGGTTTCCAGCACTCCTGCAGCTCCCTCAGATGCAACTGGCCAGGGACGCAGGAGAGCTCTGGCCTACACTGGTGCAGAGATCCTGGACCTCGTCAAGGTCTGGGGCAAGGAGACCAATCTCCAGGATCTCTGCACCAGGAAGGGCAATGCCAATGTGTACGGCCGGATGGCAACCAGCGTTGCCGACAAACGCCACACCAAGACCCACAACCAGGTCCAGATGAAAGAGCTCCAGCAGGCCTACAACAAGTCCAGGGATGCTCTGGGGTGGCATCACACACACCTGGCTGGTGAAAGGAGCTCACCTGTTAGAAGTGAGAGACATGCACGGAATGCAAGTACTTTCCCCTCACTCCCTGATAGCCTGGGGAACAAGATGAAAAGCTACCCACATCAGGGAGAGCATGGCTGCTGCCCGCCCTACTTAGCCTGGAGGTCACAAAACAGCTTGTGCACCTATGTCAGAGCACTAAGCCCCATGACACTGTCACACAGGAACCCCTTAATCTTTCTCACAAGTTTCCTGGATAGGACTGCTTTACTCCTGCCTGTGTGGTGGGACACCTTCCCACACCAAGCCACCACTAAGGAATCTGGGGTCATGGAACCACACAGCAGTGCCACACACAGCACCAGGTCATGCTCGCACTCTTGGACAGCACCCAATCCTGGTCAAGTGCGGCAATGTGGAGACCTCCCCCAGCATCTTCCAGTGGTCAGAAAGAGAAGTTCTCTCTCTGTGGGTCCCCGTCAGTGCCAGACTCAGTGTGTGGGGGACATGGAAGGAAGCCGAGCCGCCCCATCCTCCGCTCCCACCTGCAGGGTCCTGGCCTGGCCAGCACCTTCCCATGCCTACTTGTCTCCAGGCTGTGGGTGTAGTGATGTTCCCCTGGGACATATGTGCCTCTGCAGGAAAGGGCCCACTGTCTAGACAACATATGGCCTTGCTCAAAGCACATCTCCATCATCTGAATTGGTTTTGGCTTAGAGATTAGGACTAGGCTTCATACAGTGTCTCCTAGGACGACTGCCCTTGTAACTTTTCTTCACAGCTGGGACAGCTGTGAGGTGTGTCCACCACCTTTCAAGCCATCTTCCTGGCTCCACAGAATCCGCAGGAGGAAATGCACCCAGGAAGACCTCATGAGGGAGCAGATGGCCTGTCTCCAGCCCTCACCCAGGGGCTCAACAAAGAGTGCTGGGAGCGGGTCACTGGAGGAGTGTCTGTCTGAGGGGGCACTTTAGAAGGCTGCCTGGGACCAGCTGGAGCACCAGCGTGAGGCCATGTGCTCTTCCCTCACCTTGGTAATGGAGCATATGGTGTCGTGCATGGAGCAAGTCACCAGTCACCTCCCCCCATGTAATCCCCTCCTAGACCCCCTTCCCTCGCCCCAGGGTGGGCCGGGGCCCCAAAACAGAGTGGTGGGACTTCTGGGGCAGCCAAAACCTCCTGAGTTGACCAAGGCAGGAGCTAGTCCCAGCCCCATCCCTGAGGCCCCTTCTTTAT
The DNA here is from genome assembly GCF_049634645.1 of Pelodiscus sinensis. Classification (NCBI taxonomy): domain Eukaryota; kingdom Metazoa; phylum Chordata; order Testudines; family Trionychidae; genus Pelodiscus; species Pelodiscus sinensis. The sequence continues at coordinate 92,912,779 of NC_134713.1, read as the reverse complement.
TGCTCCCCCAATCCATGTTCTTTCCCCAATCCCTCCCCCATTGTCTATCCCCCAAACAAAAAATTAGAGTTGCTTGTTCAAAAATAAAGGCTTTTAACTTGCTCTACAGGGGAAGGGGAAAGATAGGAAAGGCAGGCGGGGAAGTGATGGGGTAGAGGAGAGAAGACACACAGAAGGAATGCATGTGCCCCTTGTGGAGAGTCTCATAGCTCGCCTTGGCTGAAACTCTCCCTCAAGGCCTCCCTGATGAGCACAGCGCCTTTCTGTGCTCTCCTGAGGGCACTGGTATCTGACTGCTTGTATGCCCTGGCCAGCTGATCAGCCTCTGCCCTACACCCTGGCAGAAAAGTCTCCTTGATGGGGTCCAGGCTGCCTGTGTAGGACTTCATGAGCCAGGGGAGCAAGGGGTAGGCTATGTCACCCAGGATACACACAGGCATGTCCACCTCACTGACTCTGATGGTGCAGTGGAGGGGGGGGGGGGTGGAGAGTGCTGACGTGCATCTTTCAGAGCAGGCATGAGTTCCAGAAGATGTGGGCGTTGTGTGCCTTCCCTGACCAGTCAACAATGATGTCAGTGAAACGTCCACGAGGGCCTGTGGCACCATGTAAAAGTACCCCTTCCTGTTGATATGGTCCAAGGCCTGGTGGACAAGGGCTAGGATGGGGATGTGAATGCCACCGATGACCCCCCTCCCCTGCAGCTGGGGAAGCTCATGGCGACAAAGCCATTGATGATGCTGTCAACATTCCCCAGAGTGACACATCTCCGTAGCAGCACATGGTTTATATCCTTGGCTACTTGCAGGAACATGGCCCCCAACTGTGGCTTTCCCCATGCCAAACTGGTTCCTGACAGAGCAGTAGCTGTCTAGCATGGTGAACTTCTGCAGAGTGATGGTGATACGCTTCTGCATGGGAATGGTGGGTTGCGGTCAGTGTCCTGTCCAGAGGACAGAGGTGAGCTACTCACAGAACAGCAGGAAGGTGGCCTTCTGCATGTGGAAGTTCTAGAGCCAATGCTGGTCATCCCATCGCTGCAAAACGATGCAGTCCCACCAGTCCTAACTGATCTCCCTCTGCCAGAAGTGGCATTCAACTTTTTCCAGGGGATTGAGGGGCATTTGCAGCATCAAGAGTTCCAGGACTCTGGTCTGGCTGGTCATCATCCTGCTGAAGCAACATGTGGGCAGTCTTGACAAACTGCGACATGATTGGCACTGGCACTGCTTTGCAGCAACTCCAGCTCCATGTTGTAAGTGCTGTCGTGTCTGCAAGAGCACATTGTGTCTGTTTGGTGTCCCGGGAGGGGGGAGACAGTAGAGGAGTGGTGTGTGAAATGCAGCCATAGAGAGAAGCCCCTGAAAGCACACATTGCAGAGTGCTTGACCAAGCAGTCACAGGAAGCGTCCGCCCCCCTGGTGCCCTCCTCAGAATGCTTTGGGGGGGCTCTAAATCTGAGGCAGGCACCATTCAGTGTGGATGTGCTATTTGGAAATAATTCTGAGTAATTCCTATGCTCCCCCGTAGTTGGGACACGCTATTCCTTTTTTGTTATTTTTGGGAGTTATTTCAATTTTATTTATTTTAAAATTATTCCCATTCACTTCAGAGGCATGGTTACACTAGGAAATACTCAGGTGTGTAATTACTCACCAGTGTTAGAAAGTGGTTGATAACCTTGACCTAGAAGCATGTTCAAGGAGGCTGTTAATACTGCAAGGTAATATATGTTGTTATTCAAAAGCAACTGATATTTACTTAGCAATTTGATTAATTTATTTTTACTTAAGTGCTAGAAGAGATGGTTCCAGCTCCACTAAACAGCCACTTAATCATCAACATGGCACAACAAATTACTTACAAACAATATATGTCCTGTTATAGCTAAGCTACTTGCATTTTTCTGCATGTTTCCATTTTTCCTAATAGAAATCCAGCATTACTTCCATTTCCCAGATCCAACCAAGTAATTTCTTTAAATATTCATTTTTTTCATCCCCCTTCTGTCAGCTAATCGTGTGCTGTGCTAATCCTATCTCAGATCTCCCTATGCTATTTTGCTCTTTGGCTTCAAATGTGAAATGCTTGAAATGCACAGATTCCCACTGAAACCAGTGACAGTCTGCAAATTAAAAATGTATTATCTGGAGGAAAATGGTCTTGAGAGAGAGGAGTAACCACCTCAGATCTGCAATCATCTCTTTTTCTCTCTCTCTCTTCTAAATGAGAACAGCTTAAACTGATTTTGATCTTTGTTTTGATTAAAACACCATTGCATCGGTACCTGACAATTTATATGTTCAGCGCCAGCCTGAAGCAATCTGCAACAGTTCAGTTACAAGCAAATTCAAGAAAATGGGTTTGGAATGTAAACGCCAATGGATGGTGCTTGGTGGCATTATTATACAATTTTGAAATAACTCCCTAGATTTTGAACCTGTACAGTTACTGAAATTCAGTTCTTATAGTTTCAGTATCTCCCTTCTCTACATACTGAAACATTTTGTAAGCTTAACTTTGGGGTGTTCATTATTGGTAAGATCATTATTTTACTCTCATGTGGTAGCACATAAGAACCCCAATTAAGGGTCAGGTTCCTGTTATACCAGACATTATCCAAACAAATGATGTAAAGACTGCCCCAGAAAGCTGACATTTGGAGAGTCTTAGAGTGGAGGATTTTAGAACATAGCAATCAACAGAGAATAGTTTTAGAAATAGGAAGAACAGACTGCTATGGAGTACCTTCTGAAATACTTTCCCCCAGATATATTCCTGATAGATATATCTTTGCATCTGCTACTAAGGGTACATCTACTCAACAGCAGGCATCAACGCTCTGAGATTGATCCATCGGAGGTTGATTCAGAGGGACTAATGAAGGCCTGCCGAATCAACCACAGATTCCTCTGCAGGCAACCTCTGTAATCTATCCCCTGACAAGAAGTGTAAAGTAAGCTGACAGGAGAGTTTTTACTGTCGCCCTCCCATGCTGTAGACTCCACAGTAACTCGACCTAAGGTACCTCAACTCCAGCTAGATTACTTACATACCTGAAATTGTATACCTAAGGCCGACTTTTTGCACTAATATAAATGTAGGCTAAGACTGTGACAGACAAAGTCTCAAACTGTCAGGAAAGATTTTAAAGGAATAAATTTTACACAAACCCATGTCACATAAGCACCCCCTTGTTAAGGACATTATTTCAAGCTGCACATGGAACCTACAACTGCTTGCAATTTCTTTCAGCTCAGTGTGATTCACAAAGATAAGGACTAAAAAGAACACAGTGTATTATTAAAAATATCAGCTTGACATGGCTCAGCAAGTGCCCATTGCAAGTGTACTTAGGAAGCAGACAAAATGCTTAATTTCATTTAACTCCTCCACCTCTGAGCTTTCTTCCTTACATAGGGAAAGTGCCAGAAAATTTTTATGAAGTTGAGATACTAATGAAAGATAGTTCTAACGAAATGCAAATGAGACCAACACAATATACTGTTGTTAGAGTAGAAGGCATTTAGTTCTCTCAGGTTTGGTAAATACAATAGCAACTGCTAATTTGCCAGAAATGGGTTCATGAACTTAACAATGGAATTTAAACAGTAATAGAAAAAATACCCTGTGTTTTTATAATGTAGTGACAGTGATCTTTTTTTTCTCTCTCTCTCTCTGATTAAAGGTTCTTACTGAATTTAAAAATAATGCCTAGGGTTTTCCATCTGTCACTGTTTCATGACTCAAGGTTTAAGAATTATTTACCACTCTAACTAGCAATTGAATTGTTTTCGCATGCTAAGTTGGTCATTGTCTATTCAGTGAATTCTTCAGTAAGGAGACTTTCTATAGAAATCAAAGATTAATCTCTAATTTTACGTGATAAAATCATTTACTACTTGGGCTCAAGTGATTAACATTTTGTACCCAGACTCAGATTTTTTTAAACATTCAAATGTCTGAGAAATATATGACACTGTTAAGAAAGGAAGCAATCCCCATGCTGTTGAGGGAAGCAAAATGCATGGGTGGCGAAAAGAGGGCACAGAAAATGAAGCTGCTTGAGTAGGATGCCCTCCCTTTACTGGGTAGCTACTAAGAGTCCCTGGACCACAGCAGAGTTCTGTGTCAATAATGGACTGGAGGAAGGAGGAGCTGCTCAGGGCAACATCCTACTCTCCAGGAGAAAATGGTGCATCTTGCATGGAAAATGTATAAAAATTATTTTTTTATTAATTCAGTAAATTAATCCTGAAGTTGACAGTGTATCACTCTGCTGCTTCCGTAGGCATGCTGGGGGAACTTGCGTGCAAGAGAGTCAAAGGCACCATGGGAAGTGAGCCCACCCTTCCTGTCAATGATTTCAGAGATGGGATGGGAGATGACCAGAAATCTTTTTAGTATGATATTGCTGACTGAAGATGTAGTGTCTTGGGCCATGTTTGTCTGGTCAGCATAGACACTTCAGGTTAGGGTTGCCAGTTTGGGTTGGATGTATTCTTGGAGACTTCATCCCATGACACAACCTTTAATTAAAATTATTCTTTAATTTTGTGGAGACTCCATGCTAGTCATGGAGGGATGGCAACCTTACTTCAGGTCACCTCCTATTCCACAATACTATTTTCTCTGGCATCTTTTCAGTGCACAAAATCCAAACAACTTTTAGAAATAAGATTTTTTGCCCTTCCATTATGTGGTTGTTTTTTTTAACGCAATGCCCCAGTTTCTCTGGGGAAGATGAGTTATGCATGATGGAAATTTGGAAGGGGTTAGGAGGGCCAGAGTTTGGTTTAAACCACTTTTGTGGTTTAAATGTGTGATCATTGCTAGTCCAGGCCCAGCACAAGCAACAAAAGCTGTTACATCAGCTTCTCACAATCTTCAAGAGACCATTCGAGCACTTGGGGACTGCTGGGGACTAGAAGCACAACTTCTGCTTCACCTGCACCAAATCTAGAGGAATGCTGCAGATACAGGGGGATTAATTAAACAGGCATTACGGCTGTGTTATGCTGCTGCAATGCTACAAAGTGGCTGTAGAGCCCAATAGCATCAAGCCTAATACGTGCAAAACTGTTCATTCTTTGAGAGTCATCTGAATTTACCATGAATTCTTCTGTATTTCTTGTAAGAATGAGAATATAATTAAAAATATAGAAAATAAACACTCCTATACAAGTAAAGCTCTGCAGAGAGAGCCCCGCCTCTTTTCCTGAACTTTCTCATGAAAATATCCATCTGTTCTTCCATCTGGAATTGTACATAGAATCATAGAATCATAGAATAATAGGACTGGAAGGGACCTCAAGAGGTCATCCAGTCCAGCCCCCCCGCCCTCAAGGCAGGACCAAGCTCCATCTACACCATCCCTGACAGATGTCTATCTATAACCTGTTCTTAAATATCTCCAGAGAGGGAGATTCCACCACCTCCCTTGGCAATTTATACATGGATTCATAGTCTAATGTAATTGTTGGATATAGTTTTTTTGTTGAGTGTTAATTGATTGTTGACTATGAGGTACTCCAGTTACTTTTGCTGTCTTATCTACCTCCCTTCACATACACACCCCGCCACAGCTTCTTGTCCTGTAAATATTCTTGCATATGACTCATTTTAATTTTGGCTTGAGTGAAATTACTCAGCACATGCATTTTTTTTAGGTTAGGGCCCTTAATATTGAGTCTACTACTTCCGACTGTGAGAGTAACTTTTGGTCTACCAGCTGCTCAAACTTATTTAACTCTGACTCTGTTTCTCTGTTTAAAGCATCAAATTACTTGTTCCAATCAAATTACTTATTTCCCCCAGGCAGAGGAATAATACAGGCAGTAAAAATAAAAGTAATCAGTCAGCAGCTTCAGGTGTGCTTTAACCTTTCGTTTATCTTTTTCTGTGATTTACTATTGTCCTCTCAGGGGAAGGAATCTCCTTCCCTCTCAACCGTTCCTTTCAGTTTATACATATCATTAATAATTTAGCCAGTTCCTCTGATTTTGTGTTTGTGGTTTTCCTTTTACTTAAACACCAATTAACATTAAACCGTCACAACATTAAACGATCTCCATGTCGTTGGCACATGTTTAATGCAAATATAATTAGCACTCTAAACTCTTAGAGAAAGAGGCACAATAATAATCCTAAAAGACTACTGTGTCATGATAAAATCTTTAATTTTTAAAAGGTTTTTTAAAACACTTTGTCAGATTCTTCCCCATCTGAAGCATCCCAGGTGAAATTAATTGTGCTATTCATGCGAGCAATGGCTTCCGGGTATAGGCTTTTATCACTCTCACATTCTGGTTCAATATACCCATTTATGTTACACCTCATCTGGGATGCATCTATTCTGAGACTCATTCATTATTCTTTTAACAAAGCACAGTCCTTCATATGCCTCAGCTCAATGTGTTTATGCCTCCATTGTGCTCAAAACAAGTTTAAAATACCAGAGTTCAAAATCTATTGATGGGTTATCACTGACTCGAGCTAATTATGTGACTTTGGTCATATCATCACTTAAACTCCCTATTCCTCAGTTTTCTCATCTGTATAATGGAGGTAATCATGTGACCACCCCTCCACAGGAGTTTTGTAAAGCTAAATTGATCAATATTCGCAATGTTTGTTGTCTTTGGAAATCTCAGGTGAAAGTGTTATAGAAGTGAAACTTGTTCTGGCACTATTTAAGTAAATGCTTTATTAAACACTACATTTTTCCTAACCTTTCCTCTTAATTTTTCTCATCAAATTACATTTGTTCTTGTTTCCTCCCATGTGAAACATTCACTTACTATTCACATTTAACACACATTATGGTCATCATTTTCACCACATCAATGCAAGCACCTTCCAAAGCCTGATATTTAGATGCCCTCAGCTATCTACAGATTTCTAGGCACCTGCCTCCACAGATATGGATGTGGATATCCGAGGATAGTTTTTGCCAGTTTTGTATCCATGCAAGGGTCTACTAATACTCCTTTCTCTTCTTTGCATGCTCTACAGTTCATCCTCACTGCATAAATAAATTTGTTGTTTTTAAGTCTACAAACCAGGTTTTGACATGGCTAGCAGGAGGAAATTCATATGGGACGGTGTGCTATATTTACTGATCTGAGGTTCTTGTTTACATAAACTAAGCAATTTTTGCCTTGAATGTAAATGAAGTTTTATAATTCAGTTTCAGAAATTGCCTCTTGATCCCACTGTTGAGGCTGCAGTTGCTGCTGCTCATTAGCCTTTGTGTAGACTCATCTCTTTTTAGATGTAATGGGACTAACCTTAGCTGTAATACAGAAGAGGTGATTGTTATCGAATCTGTTTCCCTCATTTTGACTGACATTGATTTCCCCCATCTCTAATCTGCAGACTGTTAGGACTATGTTGTATTTTCCTTCGGGCAGGATCAGATGTTCAAAGGAGAATATGATATCACTGTGCTTGCTTTGCCAAACAAAGTTGAATATTGTTCATTGAGTAAAATACTTATATAGTTATGCCATTATCTTTGCACTGCTCTGTTTAATGCTAATTATTTAGGGCCCAATTCCCCCATTGTACAGGGCCTACTGATATCTTGTATCCTGAGGTGAGAGAATCCAGTCCTATCTTCTCTTTTTTGCTGTTAATTATTTGGCAAACATTTCATTTCACATACAGATGACTATGGCCCTGATCCTGAAAACATTTATGCACATTGCTTAACCTTAAGCACATGAAGAGTCCCAAGGGAATCAATGTTTGAGTTAAATACATGCATAAGTGCATATGTGTTTGTAGAGTTAGAACCAATTATTGGATATTTGACTATTATTTGGTACCCATAAGTTGTCATTTAATTTCCCTGTGCCTCAATTTTTCCATCTATGAAATGGGGAAAATGCTACTTACTTCCTTTGTGAAGTGATGTAAATGCTACAGAAGAGTAGAACTGTATAAAAGCTAGGAAGTATTATTTTTATATAGGTATAATTATAGGACATTGTATAGATATTATGATTTATTATATAAACATATTTGTATGATCCACATCACAGGAATATTTGAGCACCAATTCACAGGTGTTTTGTGAGGCATAATCAACATTCATTAGGCAAGGAGTCCTGTGGCACCTTATAGAGTAACTGCAATGTAGGAGCATAAGCTTTTGTAGGCTACCCCTATGGCTACCCCTCTGATACTTGACATTCATTAGGCAAAGATCATCAGTGCCTTTGATGTTCACTAAAAAGCAAATGGTGTCTTTTATAATTATAGGAAAATTAGACTGAAATTTACAAGAATCCTGTTAGTTTAAAAAAGCCCTGCATTGCTTTTCCTGGTCTTACAAGAGTTTCAATAGCTAATGTAAAGTATAGCAGATCATTAACTTTCAATGGGTGTTGAATAGAATTGCCGAGTGTCCGGTTTTTGACAGGAATGTCTGGTCAAACTGTACCCCTGCAGTTCTCATCACTACTGTTAACAGGGCTGTTAAAAGATCAGTTAGCATGGCCGGCAGGCTCCCTATCTGGATCCATGCGCTCTTGGAAGCCGTGATGTCCCTCAGCTCCTAGGCGGAGGGACGGACACGGGGAATCTTAGCACTGTCCCCTGTCTCCCAGCCTGAGTGCTGGATCTGCAGCTTCTGTTGATCAGGAACCACAGCCAATGGGAGTTGCGGGGATGGTGCCCGCAGGCAAAGGCAGTGAGCACCATGCAGAGCCTCCTGGCTGAAGCTCTGCTTAGGAGCCAAGGGACAAATGACTGCTCCCAGGGAGCACTCCCCATCCCCCACAAAAAGCTAAGGACTGCCCAAAGCCTACTCCTCAAACCCCACCCCTCTGCCAAAGCCCTGAGACTTCTCTCGCTCCAAAACTCCCTGCCTCCCCACTCTTACTTCAAAACTCTTGTCACCCCCTTCTGCAACCCAAACCCCTCATTCCTGCCCTCCCCCTAGAGCTTGGCCTCCTAGTTTGTCCCCTTACCACTGGATGTTAGGCTTGTCAGATACTTTCACAAAAAATACCAAACATGTCAGGAAAAAATTTAGTTGAACAAAAAAAAAAAATGCACACAAAAAAGAAGAGTCTCTGTGCCTTTAAATCCCAACGCTTCCTATTTCTCCCCTCTGCCCCCACCACAAGCTGCAGGAGAAGACTGTCCCAAGCAGCTTTCCATCCGAAAAAACAGAAAATACTGGACATTTTGGATGTCCAGTATTTTCTGGGTTTTTTTTACCAGACAGAGGCTGCAAATACTGGACTGTCCGGGCCAATATTGACACCTGGTAACCCTATGTGGATGTTGGTGTTCCCCTGCCTTGAGAACCTTTATGCCTCTACCACCCCAATCTCATCCCTAAGGTCTCCACTGCTGCTGCATCCTTCTTTCTTGAGTCAGGAGTGTGAGGAGGGATGTGGAGAGCGAGCAGCGGGCAGACTTAGTAGGCTTGGCTGGAGCTGCTTGGGCTGATGGCTCAGAGGGGGAGGGAACCTTCAGGGACAGAAGAAGATGGCTCTCAGGGTGGGTTGCCAAATAGATTGTGGCCTTGGGTCGGGCCACCAAGCTAACCTCCCCAAAGCAGATTCACACGCCGCCCACTGCATGCCCCCCCTCAGTCTTACAAGTCCATCTTAATACATTCTGCAGATTGTTGAAAAGAACACATAGAGGGAGAGATGCTGCAATGCACAGAATCAGAACCTAGTAGGCTAGGGAAAGCTGAGCCTTCTCAAATAGCCATTGACCTGGCGCCTTTGAGAGTGCAACTGCCTAGGCTTTGGTCCAACCTGTGCTCTGTCCTGAGGCCCTGGTCCTGCTTTTCCACCATGCCCAACCATTCTGCTTCTCTTTCTGATCTTACTCCCCCTCTTCTTCTCAAACCCACCCTCACATGACCCCTTCCCAGCCCTGTTCTGCTCCCTCCCCTAAGGCTTCTTGCTGAGCTTTTCCTTTCCTCTACCCTCCCTCCCTAGAGGTCTCCATCACCCACTTGACTCTGGTTTGGATAGCCATCTAGAAGCATCCTTCAATTTCATGAGACCACTTCCTTTGTCATCTCTATGCCAACCATCTACAATCCACAATATTGAAAATGGAAGCCACCCCCCCCTTTTGAAAACGGCAGCAGCACAGATCAGCAGTAACCCATTCTTTTCTGATCACCGATCTGCAAGCACACTACCAGAAAATCTCCTGGGTCTGCAACGGAGCATGAGCTCATCAAATCTTTTGCAAAGCAAGCTGCTTCCCAGTAATGTGCAGGGCCGACAGTATAGATTTCCTTCAGTGCATCACATTCCTAGGGCGGCCACATTGCAGGGAGGAGGTGCTAGGGACTCTGAGATAGGATTACATTGATTTAGGTCTGGCACTGCAGTATGGATGCCCAAGCCCTATGTGTGAACATGGGTCAGAAAATTCTTAACCTTGAGTTAAAATACCACTCAGCTGGAAGGGTCTGTAGTGTGAGTCAGCAGAATTGAGTCTACTAACTCTCAGCTTACATGGCAGTGTAGACGTACACTCCATCAGCTAGAAAAGGCCCTGGGATAATTTAAATAACCCCTGGTAACAATGCTGATTCTGATTCTGTGGGTTCTCTGGAGCTGGAGCATCCAAAGAAACAAAAATGGTGGGGGTAGCCCTCTGGATCGGTGCCTCTCCGTCCACATGAGCACCTCCTGTCCACTGTGATCAGCTGTTCCGTGATGAGCAGAAGACACTGGGTGAGACAAGAGAGGAAGTGGAAATGGGGGCAGGGCTGAGATGGGGTTTGGGGGAAGGGATGAAGGGTGGAGCAGGGGTCGAGCGCCCCCTGGAAACCAAAAAGTTGCCATCTATGACCAAGGGGCCTGTCTTAATTATGGCAGTCTCCCTGGGCTGCCCTGTGGGCCACAGCGCTGACTGGATTCTCTACAATAGTGATGCTATGCCCCCAACATACTGTGAACCAGTACTACACGGCTGGGGCATCTTTTTTCAGTCAGGGGCCACTGACCCACAGAGAAATCAGTCAGGGGCTGCACTCAAGCAAAACATAAACTCCTGCTCCCAGTGCTCCCAACATGGGAAAAAAAAATCCCCCCTCCCCCCAACACGCAATCAAACTTAACTTGGTGCATACCATGCTCTGATCCTGTGATTTGGAGGTGCCAGGCTCAGGGCTTCCCCCTGCAGTGGAGCGAGCTGGAATTCATTCTCCAGCCCTGCAGGTGGGGGTAGCACCAAGGACCAGGGCTTCTCCCCGCAGCAGGGTGAGCGAGCACTCACGCTCCAGCCCCCCCGAAGTAGGTTGCTAAGGCTGTTCTACTGCAACTGAAATCATCAATATGCATTTCAGTAAGGCATTTGATACGGTCTCGCATGATATTCTTATTGATAAACTAGGCAAATATAACTTAGATAGGGCCACGATAAGGTGGGTGCATAATTGGCTGGATAACCGTAGTCAGAGAGTTGTTGTTAACGGTGCTAAATCCTGCTGGAAAGGGATAACAAGTGGAGTTCCACAAGGGTCTGTTTTGGGACCCGTACTGTTCAATATCTTCATCAATGATGTAGATATTGGGATAGAGAGTACGCTTATTAAGTTTGCAGATGATACCAAACTGGGTGGGGTTGCAACTTCTTTGGAGGATAGGGACATAATTCAAAATGACCTTAGCAAGTTAGAGAAATGGTCAGAGGTAAACAGGATGAGGTTTAATAAAGAGAAATGCAAAGTGCTCCACTTAGGAAGGAACAATCAGTTCCATACATACAAGATGGGAAGCGACTGTCTAGGAAGGAGCATGGCGGAAAGGGATCTAGGGGTCATAGTGGACCACAAGTTGAATATGAGTCAACAGTGTGATGCTGTTGCAAAAAAAGCAAATATGATTCTAGGTTGTATCAACAGGTGTGTTGTAAGCAAAACTCGTGAAGTCATTCTGCCGCTCTACTCTGCACTAGTTAGGCCTCAGCTGGAGTACTGTGTCCAGTTCTGGGCGCCACATTTCAAGAAAGATGTGGAGAAATTGGAAAGGGTACAGAGAAGAGCGACAAGAATGATTAAAGGTTTAGAGAACATGACCTATGAAGCCAGGCTTCATGAACTGGGCTTGTTTAGTTTGGAAAAAAGAAGATTAAGGGGCGACATGATAGCGGTTTTCAAATATCTAAAAGGGTATCACAAGGAGGAAGGAGAAAATTTGTTCCTCTGGGTTTCTGAGGACAGGACAAGGAGTAATGGGCTTAAAGTGCAGCAGGGGAGGTTTAGATTGGACATTAGGAAAAAATTCCTAACTGTCAGGGTGGTCAAATATTGGAATAAATTGCCAAGGGAGGTGGTGGAATCTCCCTCTCTGGAGATATTTAAGAACAGGTTGGATGGACATCTGTCAGGGATGGTGTAGACGGAGCTTGGTCCTGCCTTGAGGGCAGGGGGCTGGACTCGATGACCTCTCGAGGTCCCTTCCAGTCCTATTATTCTATGATTTACATCATTGTAACTGAAATCCAAACCGTACCCAATTAGTGAAATACACTCCCAGTTTTAACCCCTTACTTTAAATGACACTAAACCAGGAACAACCCAGTTTGGAGGAACAAATAGGCAAGAAACGACTGAAGGAGTATAAAGACATTCCAAAGCTAGACCCTTTAAGAGCACAGGTGTGCTAATAGCACTCATTCCAGAGTGCAATATGCAAGAGAGGATGGATGGTCCAGTGGTTAGGGCCCTTGCCTATAACTTGGGAGACCCATGCTGAGCTCCTCATTTTACCACATGCTTCCTATGTGAGTTTAGGCACATTACTTAGCTCCTCTGTGTCAGTTTCCCATCTGTAAAAGGAGGATAATAGCATGGCCCTACCTCACAGGGGTGTTGTGAGAAAAAAATTGTGAGGGACTCAGATGCTACCATGATGGAGCTCAGATAAGTATCTTAGCCAGAAAGTTTTAATTTATTGAGAATAAATATTGAGTACATTTCATTACCAGTTGTGTATTCTTTTGATAAGCAAAAAAACCCAAGGTATTAAAGCGCTCTTGAGATCCAATCCTTCCTTCCTTCAGCTTTCAGAACTCTCAGTAGGTATCTAATGAATGTAGAATCAGACCCTTCAATGTCATAAAAGTATCAATTTAGTCATCTAAAAAAACCCATGTGGTAGGCAAGACCTACCTAGTACCAAAGCTCTGTTTACCCCACTTGTAAAAAGAAAAGAAAAAAGGAAGAATCTTTGTTTTTGTTTAATAATCTTCCCATCATGAGCAATTCAAGTGTGACGGTGGGGAGAAAATTAATAACGTATTATATTCCAGAAGGGCTGGGAAGGAGGGAACTGCATAAGGACACGAGGTATATTTTAATTGTTTTTCTCCCTGACATATTTCCAGACACATTTAATTTCTTTAATCTCAGCAAGGTCACATTTGGGCAAGTAGACAGGTTGCTTATGTTTTTAATATCACAGTGGCACTAATTTATTGCTCCCTGACAAACTAAAACAGAAACCTGAGAGCAGAATTAACTACATGGATTTAATGTAGTGCTGTAGTAGCCAATAACATGATCAAAATAAGAGGATGGCCATGGAAAAATAGGGTGAAATCAGTAGAATTGTGGCTTTCAAATACAAAAGTTTTAACTCTTTCCCTGTCAGTATATGTACAACATTACCGTATAATCTATAAAAGGCTATTTATATACTGAAAGTGTGGAGAAGACACTATACTGGGAGATCTAGGTTATGTTCCCATCTATGCAGAGCTATAATACCCTGAGCCAAACCCCTTTGCCTTTGTACCTCTGTTTCCCATCCCTTCAGTGAGCTGAGAAATGGTTTTTCTGTCCATTGAGAGTTTGAAATATTTTCCTCTCCAAAACAGGGTTTGCGTGTATTGTTTCAAACTGGGTTTCCAGGGACTAGTAGATCCAAGAAGGGGCATTTGCCTTAAATGCAGCCCTTTTAAACTGGTTCAGGGCCTTCTTTCTGATTGAGCAAACCTGCAAGATCATCTGTCCAAGTGGGCAGGGTTAAAACACCTAGCATAAAAAGCAGTCTTGTGGCACCATTAATCTCTACAATGCTACAGGACTGCTTGTTGTTTTTACAGTTACAGACTAACACGGTTCTCCCTCTGAGACTTTTCACCTTGCCCAAAGTTTTTTTCAGGGGAATTTTTTTCTATGGCCACCCAAGAGCTCTTATAGGACAGTAATGTAAAAAGATCATAGCTGAAGAGAGCTTTCCTCTGCTAAATCTGAAGTAACTTCACTGTAATTTACACTGGTGCAATTCAGGTCAGTACCAGGCTAGAGAATTTTAGGAACGCTCTCCAGGCCACTGACAAAGGCAGTAGTAAATCTGGGACTAGAACTCAGGAGTTCCCGCTGCTCAAGCTCACAAGCATGTTACTACAGTATATTTGCCTCTACCTCATTTATCACACAATTTCAAAAATACTGCTCCAGCTTTAGTTCTGTGTATCTTTTCCCATTTAAAAAAAAATTAAGTTCTAAGGTTCAAAACTTTTATCAAATGAAAAGCAAGAAAAGTGACGCCATTAACTTGTGAAGTCATCTGAAAATCTTTTTCATACAAATGGCCATATAGGAGAAGCCAAAGGACTTTAACATCGTCACGTAAAACTTTAGTTTACTGTAGGTTTTCCTGTCACTACAGCCTTTGATAAGTTATCTTTTGCAACTCTCATATCTAAAATTGAATCTTTTAAACAGAGCCCTTCCATTTCTACATCATGCTTCACTGAACAACCCTACAAAGAGCAAAGAAACCAAATTAGAGATCTCTTTCTGACTGTCCAAAAGACTTTACTGACTGTATTTTTTGCTGCAAAACTCCAAAGACTTGTGATTGGCTTGCCCTGACTTGAAGCCATTTTAAGATAAAAGACCAAACCCATCCTAGAGAAAATGAGGCTTTTTCTGAAGTATTTAAATCAAAGAGTTACCCCTTCTACCTTCTTTTTCATTTCAATAGCTTATATGCTAATCCCAGAGTATCCTTTTTTTTTCAGTTACACCTGCTTTTTAAAAATGCATGATGCTTTTTTGGCAAGTTGTGACTACTTTGGCAAGACATCATCTAGGTCTAAATGTGTGTTCCAAACCGTACAATGAGGATAAATCCTCTGCCTATTTCCTGATGTACATGAAGAGTGGCAAAGTTAAAGGAAGACAAAAAAAGAAAGAGGGAAAACAGGTGGCTTATTCCAGGCCTGCCAAGAACATTTTAGATTCTTGAGAACATGCACTCCTCTGCTTGGCTGTGTATTGCTTCTGTCTCATCTGCTAAATAATTTTACATCCTGCCCACATCATGCTTTGCCTCCTTCATTTAACCTGCTCCTGGCTGGTTTTTCCGGTCTCTCAAGGTAGCTCTGGTCACTTGACTTTTCTACCACTAACCTTGTTTTTCCTGTTAAATTGCCTTGTCCTGATCTTCCCATCAGTTGTGCATGGCCAATTCCGATTCCATGTGAAGCTGACAAGCAGCATTCCTTCTAATTTTTTTTCCATCCATGTGCATAATAAACTTTATGTGCGCTGAGGCATATGCATATGTGCACCCCACCAGTAAAAACACATGCTGCCGGCTGTGGGCACTCTGCTAATCAGCTGGATGGCATTTGAATCTTTCCTCGGCAGCTGCCCAAGTGCACAGCTTAGAGGGAACACTGCTGACAAGATAATCAGAATCCTTGTGTTCTCGCCTCCCCCCCCCCCCCCCCAGATACTTAGTATCATCTATTTTTGTATATAAGGACTTTTCAGCTGCCAACATTGCACATTGTGCTTGATGGATTGACAGATACGCACGTTCTTGACAGCCATGAGCTGATGAACAATCATCATCTGGTTTCTCTTCTCTTCTTTTCTCTTCATCAGTATTTACCCAAGACATGATCCAGCTACCCCTTCTGCCGGGTAGCGCTGGCAGCAGCCAGGGTCGGGTTCAATATCTAGGGGTTCCTTTTCACCCTTTTAAAAAATGAATGGGAAAATCCTCTCATTATAAATATATCCAAGAGTGTCTGTGATCTATTACTGAGTGCATAATGGCTGATTTGCCGCTGTCTGACTCATTACCATATAAAAAGTGAATACCTTGAATATGCAAAGTGCATATGAAATCAAGTAGTATTTACATTGAATGGAATAATCTTCACAAAGAAAATGGATACTGTCTCAATCTTTATCAAATATGAGGTAAAATATGAGTTCAGATATGACAGGAGAGAAGACCTAATTATTGTAATGCTGGCATAATGCTAGTAAAGTATTTCAGGGCATTTTCATTACAGACCTTACATTTAAGTTCAGAAACTCATTTAGCATGTAGGGGGCTCAATCCAGAAGTAAGGGCCTGACCCTTCATGAATTAGGGGGTCTGCTTGCACAAGTAAAAGCAATGCTGTGAACCCTGAGGAAGATTGTAATATTATAAAATTTAAAAAGTAGTGTGATCTTCAGTTCCATTTCCTCTGTGACATATTCCAGCTTCAGGAAGTCACATACATTGTTCATCACTTTTTGCCTAGATGAAAAGTGATTTTTTTTCAGTTCAAAATAAAATATAGGGACATAGAGAATTCAATGTATTGTCTTCAAAATGTCCAGTTGTCTGATTCTGATGTTGATTCCAGGAAGGGGGAGGAGGGAGCAGGTAGGGAAATTAAATTGCAAACTTGCTACAGGTGTAAACACAGCTATTTGTTTGCTGCTGGAGGCTATATTTCAAGTATAATAGAGTATGGGGAAAGTTTAATTTGTTTTCTTATAAAAAGGAGAATCTATTTATAAAAACCTTTTCTGAAGGTCATATCCTGCCCTCAATTTGATTCAACCACTTTGAAATGTTTTCCCCTCTCTATGCTCATTCTTTCCCCACCTTTAGGAAATGTCTGTGTTTGCTGTTCTATTGATTGTGCTCCAAATAAATGATTGTGCTATTCTTTTTACTGTTTAAAAGGTGTAGTGGAGCTGACAATGGGAGGCTATATATCTTGTTCTGTTATCTGGTAGGTGTGATTGATCATGACATTTTGAATCAGTACTTTCCCCCTATATTTTTGTCTACATTCTTTCTTAAAGAGGAAAATTGAAGTGCAAATATCTATTACCTCTATTGTTAGTCTAGATTGCTATAATAAGACAGCATGGAGAGCTTTCATCTTTGACCTACAAGCTCCATTTAAAACAGTCAAGATACTTGCGTTCTTTCGGATATTGTTTCCAAAAATATCTTCCTCCCATTCTGCCTTAATAAACTCTCCATTCTCTGTTAAGTAGAATTTCCTCGGTGAAGCTTACATTTTGACACTATACTTGTGTTGAACAGATCTTTGTATCCATGAAGTCAACAGGATGACGTGTAATAAGGTGCTCATGGGTAATGGTGTCAGAATCTGGTCCTAAACATCATCTATCATTGCACTGTTACAAAGTTGATTTTTTACCATAAAGCTGGCCACATTTCAACTGTGTATGAAATGATATTCTTTTTCATCTTCCTTCAAACCTTTTGCCACTGACTTCAGTGGGAACTGACCATGGGGCTTAATCCTGAGATATGCAAAGCGCTGCATTTCACTTTGAAGTCAGTAGGAGTTAGGGATGAAAAGTATCTCCCGGAATCAGGTTTTTAGGACACTGGCCTCAAACAGCAGCAGAGGTGATCGGGGTAGAACAAGCTGCAGAACTCCAAAGCATGCTGAACATCATGCTTCTCTGATCTCTATCCTAACCAGCTGTAGAAAAACTTAGTCACCTTTCTCCACATTTCTGTGGCATTACAATTTATGGCAATGCTGGTGAAAATAGAACGTTTGTATCAGGTTCTCCAAAATTAGTGTTCTCCTTGACCTGCCTTCAGTTTAGGATTTGCTTAGTTGAGAATGTGGTCTCTTATGGTTCATTTCACCACAACAGAATGCCTTTTACAGCAAGTGTGAAGGTTGCAGGCAGTCTGACACTGACTTGCAACAAATTCAAAAGAAAACCCTGTTTTTCTTTCTGGGAAATCTGCCTGAAAAGGTCAAGGTGGCCAGCTTCAGACCTATAGACATATAGACTACATCAGTTTATAAATACATACATACTTTGGTGAATCCTTAATACAATTTTACCTGCATGAATGCTACACTGATGCTAATAACTGAACCTGATCAAGTCCCATCAATTCAAGGGAATCTGGATTAGAGTTCAGGAAAGAAACTTATACTGAATATGCTGTGCTAATAAACTAGATCAATAACCAGTTCCTGTGATATAATGAACCTAATGGGACTGCTCATCTGAGTAAAGTTTTTTCTGTACATGTTTGCAAAATATCAGTGTCATGCCATGCAGGCAGTTACACAGCTGGGATCTTAGTTTGCACGTGTTGCTCTGATCCGACCATAGAAATGAGATTGCAAAGGTAAAAAGTTGTTATATGAGTAAGCTTTCATACTTTGGATTATGACTGCTGGATAATAATCTTTCTGTTGGTTTAGATGGGAGGTTTTTGCGATTGCTCTCGTTGGGCACGTAGTCAGGTCTGCAATTCAGAGAGTTAGTGAAGTGTATCTTTTTTTGCTGTAGACTTATATGAGAACACTACTATTGGACAGCAGAAAGGAAATGAGGGTTGTAGAGTGAGAGTGATCAACCCTGTAGCTAGGCACAGAAGCTGATCTGTACATCAACCACTTAAATGACTAATTTGGGCTCCTGCAAAGAACAAACTCTTAAATGGTGGTACTAGTATTGGCTGCACTAGAATTTCTATGTAATCTGTCTGAAGTGTAGATTGCATTTTAAATTGAATTTTTAAATAAAAAAAATTACTACTTAAAGAGTTTATTGTACAATGAGATTCATCTGTGAAAGATGAAGAGTGCTATTAAAGCAGCTTTAAGCTGCTTTTGTAGCTTTAAGTTGAAAAACTGTTCAGAAGAGGGTGTCAGCTGTGCATGTCTTGCCGACTATTTAAACATGAACATAACTATATAACTTACTTGTGGTAGTTCAGACATGATCAGATGCTGTTTATCTTATTGCAAGTACTTTGCTTTCTAAATGTGGTTTGGTACCAGACCTACTTAGCTGAATGACTGACAGAAAAGGCATTGGTGTGTCTATTGAAAATATTGTAAATACTATTTTTTAACTCCACTCAGAAGCTTTATTAAGCCTTCCCTCAGTTTGTAGGATTTTATGTTCAATTCAAAGCTAAGCATACCCAATGTAACAATTTTCCTTTTAGAAGTAGCATAAATTACAAGTAAAAGGGTGATGAATTACAAGAGGAAAAATACCAGAAGAACATTAATATTTCCAATGGGCCATCATGTGCCCTATTAGTCAATATCAATCTTGTGTCAGATATGGGGTACCCTATACAGTCATGTGATTGAAGGCAGCAAAACCATGAGACTCTAGTGCCCATGCTAACTCCCTTTAGCCACCAGAAGTGATTGGAAACACCTGCTTTTTCTTCCTGTTGGTTGTGTCTAGTCATAGAAGGGAGTGAAAAATCTCACTAGGCTCCCTGTAAAGCCATAGACAACAGCCCCTGTCCTACTCTAAGATATAACAGCTGAAATGCAGAGGAAGGTGGAGGGAAGGCAAACCCTCAGGATCAATAACTTGGGAGGGAGGGCCATCAGCATGTCTGTATAACAAAGGCATGTTGCCTTTACCCCAAGTGCTAGCTCTGCAGCTCCCATTGGCTGGGAACCGGGGCCAATGGGAGCTGCAGGAGTTGTGCCTGTTGATGGGGCAGCATGTGGAGGTGTCTGATTGTGCCTTCACATAGGAGCTGGGGAGGGAGTGGGGAACACATGTTGCTGCTTCTGGTATGTGCTTGAGGTAAGTACTGCCCTCAGTCCCCCCATGTTCCAGCCTAGATATTTCTCCTGCCCTCTGAACTCTTCAATCCCAGCTTGAAGCACCCTCTTTCACCGCAAGTGCCCAACCCTTCCCCCTGTGATCCAGCTCCCTGCCTTGGCCCTGATCTTTCTTCTGCTCCTTAATCCCAGCATCCTACACCCCAGAGCTCTCATACCTCCAAGACCCCTGTCCCAGTGCAGAGCCCCCTCATTCACTCTGAACCCTTCATTGATGGCCGCACCCCAGAACTTGCACCTCCAGCCCAGAGCTCATACTCCCTTCCATTCACTAATTCTCTTGCTTCAGGCCAGAGCCCCTGCCCATACTTTGAACCCCTGTCCCCCCAGCCTAGTGCCCCTTTCTGCATCCCAAACCCCTCATTCCTGGCCCAACCCCAGAGCCCTCACTCCCAGCCAGAGCCTTCAATCCCTCCTGCACCCCAGCCCCCTAAGCCAGGCTGGTGAAAAGGAGTGAGTGATGGTGAGGAAAGAGAATGACAGAGGGAGGGGGGTAGTGAAAAGGGGACAAACCTCAGAAGGGGCAAGGTGGGGCAAGGTAAGGATGTTTGCTTTTCTGTGGGTAGAAAGTTAGCAACCCTACTGTGTGTGTGGGGGGGGGGGGGGCTTGGTTGCCAAACAGGGGATAAAATAAATCCAAAACTAACTTTGGCCCCCAATGAAATAAAAAACATTTAGTCCAGGCTGAAACTAAATGTTTTGAATGTCAATTTCAAACTTAAGTTTTCAGAAGAAAATGTCAAAATGACACTTTCAAAACCAACCATTTAAATTTGTTTTCAGGGTCATTGTTGTTTTGGGCTGAAACTATCTGTTGACTTTTGACCCAGATTTATTATTTGTGAAGAAAGCTTCCATTTCTAGTTATGGTGCAAGAACAGAGAGCTGTTTGTTTATGGAAAGAAGAACAGACTAGATAAGATACATACAGCATGATGGACTATTCATTAATACTACACAAGAAAAAGAATGTGTGTGTGGGGGGGGGGGGGGAGTGTTAGATTTTTGAAGGAGGAGGAAAAGACAAGGGTGGGAGGGAAGCTGTGTATTTATTAAATATTACAATCTAGACAGAGGAGGGAAATGAAAAATTCCAGAAGCAAAAGTTTAAAAGGGGGAGTGAACGCAGAAACAAGGAGTAAAGAACCACCAAATGGAAATTGAATTTAAGATCAAAATGACTACTAGAAAAATCCACTTATCTGATAATTTACATAAATTTGCCAGAGCTATGCCTCTACATACATACAATGGAACTTGATTATGATCCAGATTTTCTGAAGTGTGCATTGCATGCACATTGCATGCAACTAATTGTGAGAATTTTGTGGACTATTGACAGCAATTGACCTTGACCATTTGTGCTTCTCAGTCAGGTGTAGGAATTAGGAAGGGGGTTGCTGTATGATTTGGACTAGAAGGGAAGGGGATTTAAGACTTGGGAAACAGATGGAATTAGATGAGAGAAGACTGCACATGTAGGAGGAACTGGCATGTTCCTTCCCCACCCAAGGCAATTCTTGCACTCTGTCAAAATATGTATGATCAGCTATGCCACTAGCCTGCCTTCTGGTTACATAGCTACTAGTGCTGGACTAAAAGCTCTTGTCAAATCCTAACATTTAGAAAGCTTATGAAAATCACCCTGTGCCTGTAATATTTAAACACTGATCCAACAGGAATATCAGTCAAGCAGTTACATAGTATGGCATTTTAAAAGTTAAATCACTTTGATACACAACAGATGGACTTAGGCTTTGAACTTCAGTGCTTATCACTGCAGAAACCCCTAAAACCGACATGTGAGCTTGAGCAGTTCCAGCTAAAATATTCTACCATTCGACTAGAGTTTTATTAATTCTGCACATAGTCCTCCAGGGAGCGTTGAGAAGCAGCGCATCGCTGACTCCTCAAAAGTAATTATTTCCTTTCCCCGAGTATAGCAGCTGGTACCATTATGTCACTGGTGTTTCAGAATATTTTCTTTGAAAACAAGGTGTTTTACAAACAAGTGTCTGTCTGAGGATGCATTGGGGACATACAGATTGCTGTTTATTCTCAGACTTGAATCTGTGACACAGGGCTAACTTTAGTACAATGGCCTGTCTTTATTTCCGACATCTGTGTGATATTTAAGAAGGATTTTGTGTGTGCTAGTCACATGGCGACTAGCATTTAAGGAATTAATTGCTTATTTCCAAGGAAGAGCTGAAGGGACAGCGTTCGGTTCGCATGCCTGGAAGTCATTGTGGGCTGTTTAATTTGTCAGGACTGTCAGGCTAATGGGTTGTTGTTTTTTCCTATGGCAAGCTTTTTAATCCCATTGCTGTGTAGTGATGGCAGAAAAGAGAGCCTAATTGTGAACACAAACTGTCTTCAGCAGCCACATTATGCACGTTTTGCATTTTCAAGGCTTTGGCGTGGGTTCCTGGGAACTGAAATCTATTATCAAATCTGCTCCTTGTATATGTGTGTTCTGTACTGTCTCCAGAGTACTCCATTTTGACATCAATATGGCGGGGGAAGTGGTTTGGGGCTTTGTAACTTTCTTAACACTGCCTGCCAGGTTACTGAATGTACATTCTGAGACTCATTGCAATTGGCAGAGTCTGGAATTAGTCCTGTACCGTATCTTTGTCCCTGAAGAGTTCACCATTATGAAGAGCAAAAGCAATTGCACCCTACTGATTAGCACATTGCTAATCAAGGAACTGCTGCAGCTGGAAGTGTGTGTAACCTCAAGCCTTCTCCTGCTTCTGACTTTAATGGGGGCAGGAGCAGGACCATTTTCATCAGTAATACTGACAACTAGAGCTGGTTAGGAAACAAGGAGGCTTGCATGGAAAATTTCCACTTTATCAAAGATAGAAACTCGGGGGGGGGGGGGGAGGGGGAACAGACGGATTTTAGGTTTTCCTACTGGGGGAAATGTTCTGGGAAAGCAGAGACTCCAGAGAAAATTTTCATCTCATCAGAAACCCAGTTACTATTCTTTTAAAATGGAAACATTTTTATCAACCTTGCTGAATGCTAACCATCTTGTTTCCATGGTCAGTTGTTGGGTTCATAAACATTATTTTGTATACCTTTCCATCTCATCACTGAAATGTCCACTCTGAAGACTGAGCAGCTCTACAGTTGTGGGTATGATAGTAAGCAATAGCAAACTGTGACCTGGGGGCCCTACCTGTCAAACCTTTATTCACCTTAGTAATCTTACTGATGTTCTACAGTGAGTTGTTACAAGGTGCTGAATGTCTTTTGAGAGATAGTAAACACTCCAAATGACCATGATTCTAATGCATCATACAGAGATCATAGTAGCTCTGAATGAATGCTCAGTGCCTGGCAGAATTAGGCCTTTTGGTGCAAATCATGTAAGGTGTTGAGTATCTGCAATGTCTGTTGAAGTCCCCATATTATCAAATATAATACACCTCTATAAAGTGATACATACTCCTGTGCAATAAAAAATGCAATGTAAGTGTTGTTTCAAAAATAATGTGTAGAATTTTTTGCATTTCCTTTTGTGGCTGTTTCTGTTGCCTTGAGCACATATGTGTTCTTTCATTTTGTGTAAAGATCTTCATAGGTAATAAAAGAATAATAATGAAAGTGTTGCTCAGTTATCAGCATGTGGGATGGTGAAATGGGTCAGGCTTTGCCTTATATATACTTGAATCACAGAGAAAGTTCAAGAAGTTATATTTGGTTAATGGGGGTGCGTCAGCACAACAGAACTTAACTCAAAATAAACTACGCAAATTGAGCTACGTCAATTGCGTAGCTTATTTCAAAATTGAGAGCATCTACACAGCACTTATTTCGAAATAGAGCACTCTTTCTCTGACTTCCCTTACTCCTTGTACAATGAGGGTTACAGGAGTTGGAGTAAGAAGTCTTCCAGCTTAACAGTATTTCGACATTATTTCAAAATAACTGCCTGCTATGTAGATGTGGGCTAAGTTATTTTGAAATGTTGCTGTGTAAACGTACCCTAACTGACTCCAATGCAGCATCCAGAAATTTCTGACATTCTCATTATTATTATTATTCATTACATTGGTGCTCATTGTGCATGTATTTCATAACCAGATGTAATGAACAGAATGAGAGAAAATGGTCATCAGTCTAACAACTCACCTTAGTCTCATCCAATATTTTCATTAAGGGTATACTGAAATATGTTTCACTTCTTATCAACGTTAGCAGCTACTTCAAAATATTTGCTACAGAGATCTTACAGGAACTTCTCAGTCATCTTTTATTAAGGATTATCAATTTTCAACAGATGCAAGCTGAACTAGTACTAAATCTTTTTAAGAAAAGTGAAAATAATTTGATCTTTTATCAAAGTGTAATTGGATGAGTCATAATTTAAAACAGAGATTGAAGGATGAACCAACCTTACGACACAAAGGGTCAGCTTCCATTCTCACATTGATGTAAATCCTCTAAATTCCATTAAAAACAATGAAATTATCCATAGGCAAAGATTAACTTCTATATTTGGGAAGGTAGCTTCATCAGGCCAATGGAGATGTGCATAAGGGGAAAATTCTGTGCTTGCCTGAGGCTTGTTAGGGGGAGGGAATCATTGCTCTGCCCCCCCAAACTACTCCCATGAAATAATCCCAGATTGACTCCAAAATAACTGAGACAAAATATGGTGTACAATTCCTCTTTTCATTTTGAAGCAACATAAATAGATTTTGCCCTTTCTCCTTCTGTAAGAGAGTCTTTAAAAAAGGCTAAGGAAACAGTAAGTATAGATTCACAGTAGATGAGCCAAAAAAGTAGGATGAACTTGGAATAGGATTGCTTCGCAATAAACATTACATAAGAAAAGAAGAAATTTGGAATAAAAAGAAGAAATTTGGAATAGTGCTCTATTTTGGCACTGCTAAATCAATTCTTAAGCTTTGAAAACTAGAAGAAAATGTTATTGAAAACCACATCGACTATAGCCCTTTTTTGTTAAAACATAGCAAATTGTAAGAGTTTATAGGGATCAAGAAAAAAGTACGCTTGATGGAATTCCCATTTTAAAAAATGTACTAAAATAATTAAATGGAAAAATGTTAAAAATACTTTTTAAAAGAAATCCAAAATGCAAATGAACGTCATAAAAATAACAAGTATCAGAGGGGTAGCCGTGTTAGTCTGAATCTGCATAAACAATGAGAAGTCCTGTGGCACCTTATAGAATCATAGAATACTAGGACTGGAAGAGACCTCGAGAGGTCATCGAGTCCAGTCCCCTGCCCTCATGGCAGGACCAAATACCGTCTAGACCATCCCTGATAGACATTTATTTAACCTACTCTTAAATATCTCCAGAGATTAAGATTCCACAACCTCCCAGGGCAATTTATTCCAGTGTTTGACTACCCTGACAGTTAGGAACTTTTTCCTAATGTTCAACCTAAATCTCCCTTGCTGCAGTTTAAGCCCATTGCTTCTTGTTCTATCCTCAGAGGCCAAGATGAACAAGTTTTCTCCCTCCTCCATACGACACCCTTTTAGATACCTGAAAACTGCTATCATGTCCCCCCTTAATCTTCTCTTTTCTAAACTAAACAAACCCAATTCTTTCAGCCTTCCTTCATAGGTAATGTTCTCTAGACCTTTAATCATTCTTGTTGCTCTTCTCTGGACCCTCTCCAATTTCTCCACATCTTTCTATAGACTAAGGAGTTTTTGAGGAGTAACATTAGTTCAAACCAAGGAGTTTGGTTTGAACTAATGCATCCCGGTGCGCACTTCCTGGTTTGAATCAGCTGTTGAGCAGAGTAACACGCTGGCGATATTATGCTAATGAAGCGCAGGATATTTAAATCCCTACTTCATTAACAATTTTGGTCGGCTATATTTGCATCCCTAGCTCGAACTAGGGAGCAAGTGTAAATGTACCCTAACAGATTTATTGGAGCATAAACTTTTGTGGGAAAAGACCTGATGAAGTGGGTCTTTGATGAAGTGGGTCTTTGACAAAGTGGGTCTTTGCTCACAAAAGCTTACGCTCTAATAAATGTCAGTCTATAAGGTGTCACAGGACTTCTTGTTGTTTATAAAAATTACACTGTACATTTGAAAAATACAATTATGTAAATAAAACATTTACATTTTCCTTTTATTTTCCAAAATTAAAAAAAACCAACAACCCTTAATTGAATTAAGGACCTGAACAATGCCAGCTAGATCTCCTAGCAGTGTGTTTATATGTGCATACACATGGATTGTTTCCTCTTTTACTAAGAGGAGCTAAACTACATGTTAATTGATAAGCATTAGCACTGATGAAAAAATGTAATCATTTCATCAATTTTTTTGGCTTTTCTCATGTAAATTTTCATACTTTTTTTTACATAATTGGAAGTATGTCATGCTTCTGAAAATATCTGAGCAGGCACCTATCCTAGAGCTCAGAATGGGGTTCCTTGGAATGAGGCAAGACAGGTGAGAGGATGAGGACCACAGGCACGGGCTAAGCTAGCACCAAGCATCCTCAAAAGCTATTACAGTCATGGGAAAATGCTTTGTGCAGTTGCTGACATGCTGCTGGGCTCATGAGCTGTTCTGACTTTTTCAACCAATACCGTTGCACAACCAAACAGGCAGCTAGCTATGGGCCAGCTACCCTCAGTCGGTTGCCCATGGCTCTGTTTCAGACTTGATTCCTGAGTGAAGGAGCCTTTTTTAAAAAAAAAAACGGTATTTTCAATACAGATTTTCCATAAAAGTAATGCTCAGTATGACAGCTTTATTCATTGTGAACAGGCATCACCGTATCCAGCAATTGTGCCTTTGATCAGCTTTTCTGCTCTCACTATGACAAACAAAGACAGGTGCAATATAAAGTCCCTTCGACTGCTTTGAAAGTGCGGACCAAAACTTTCCATATGGATAACAGGATGGATCACTTGATGATTATCCATTCTGTTAATTCCCCCGATGCATCTGGCAGTGGCCACTTTCGAAAGACCAGATACCGGGCTAGATGGACTTTTGGTCTGACCTACCATGGCTATTCTTATGTAGCTTAGTAGTGATTGTTATGAAAAGATGAATGAAATTGTTTTTGAAAAGTATGAGTGCTGTAGAGAGAAACTTCTTTCTCCATAATGAAAACTATTGGGACAGATTTCACTGTTCTGCAATATCATGCCTAAAATGAACATGCCGGTTGGATCTCCCTGGTCCAGTACGCTTGGGACCTGACCAGTTAAAAACAAAAAAAGTTTGCCAGACCAGGGGAGGTCAATTTTGTCCCACTGCTGCCAGTCTCCAGGCTCTTCTGGAGCAAGGGGTACCATCCTGCCCTCCCAGCTGTGCTCCCAGCCCCAGCCATGCTTCCAGCTGATGATTCCAGCAATGCTCTTGCCCCCAGCTCTAGCCATGATCCCAGGCCCAGTCATGCTCCCAGCCCAGCTGTACTCCTGGCCCTGCCTCTGCTCCCCCAGTCACTAGTCCCGACTGCACTACCAGCCACCTCTCCCAGCCACCAGGGTTCAGCATCCATGGTGTTCTTGGACCAGAGAGGTCCTACCTGTATTTCAAAATGATGACATTCCATATCCATTCTAAAAGGAAGATGGCCTTCCAAATTTGGTATGGAAAGAAGAGTATAACAGTTATCCCTCACTGCTTCTATCACATTAATATCCAGACCTACCTGTTTCATGCAGTGAAAATACATAGATGAACATTAAACTCAATGGAGACCGTTAATGCTACATGTTTTGCAAGAATTTAAGTATGTTGCTGGAGTCGGTCTTTAGAAAATGCTTCATACCATCCATTCAAAATCTGATGACTTCTTATATGCCCAGATTCTCTTACTTAGTATGTAAACTTTCTACAATATTTTACATTTGAAGATATTTTGGAGAATGAAATTAAAACTCAAATCATAAAATTAGAACTTGAGTCTATGTGGGAAAATATATATTAAAACAATATAGAGTTCAGTTCAATTTCTGGCATACCCTCTGATTTTTATTAGGATAGCTTTAAAAATATCAGTGTGGAATAGCTTTATAATGCTGAAATGGAATGTTGTTAGGGTTTAAAGATATAGAAGAGTGTCAATGTGCAAAGCAGATACACTTCACAGCTGAGAGGCAGTTATTAGAAGTAGTGATAGTTATTGACAACTGAATCCTCTCGATGTGCGTGTTTTTCAGTTATTAATGGCAGGGGTGGGGAACTTTGGGCCCGGGGGCTGGATATGGCCCCTGAGGCTCAGGAAAGCCCCCCCCCCCCACACACACACACTGAGGAGCCTGTGCTAGCACTCCAGCCCTCCTTCCTCGCTGCTCTACCATGATGCTAGAGCACACAACATTTACAAGGCTCGCCCCACCCCAGGCTGTGGTGTGCAAGGGGCATGTGGGGAGTGTCTTTCTCCTTCTTAGTCGTGTGCCAGGTCAGTGAGGGATTTTTCTGTGAGGCCCTCAACTGATTTTTCTGAGAGTCAGTGGCCCCCGACCCCAAAAAGGTTCCCCGACCCTGCTTTATGGTGACCCTGGCTAGTTATTAGTTAGCAATCTGAACCAACTTGCTGATGGGCCTTTCTGCTTATTGACACTGGATAAAGCTTAATTTTTTCCCAGAGGCGCTGATGTCACTGATATAGAATGGCAGTCAGCTGACATTTACATTGTAGGAGTGTGTGCTTCCATTCATGTTCTGAAATTAAAATTCTATAGTGGAGGCACACAAATGGGTTGAAACTCATGAGTAACATGGGTGGTTAAAAATCCTTTACAAGCAGACACGTGCTGTTCTAAAAACACACTTTTGACCTTTTCTAAACATTGCTATAATAATATATATGTATAGATTTAAAAAATATATATATTTCAAGCTTCTTCCCACTCATTTTCAGTTGAATGCCTATGAAGCATGAAAAACAAGACTTAAAAAACCCCAAACAATTCTAGTTTGACTTTCTAAAATACTCAATTTGAAAATTATTCTTCCACTGACAGTTTACTTTACTTTTATAATTTGTAAAGTAATCAAGGTAGTAAAGTGATAACCAGATAGCTAGAGTATTATTGTTCAAGAAACTGACTTTTTTAAAGAAAATGTTCCTCAGTTGTTACCAACACAAAAGTCAGTTATTGACTCATATCTAGCCAGTCATCAGTGACGGAATCAGAGAGAGAAGCTTTAAGTGATGCCAATGATGAATAGCAGTATCATATCATCTTTAAATCGTGGTAGTTAAGTAAAACAAGCAGCCTTGTACAAGAAAATCATGTCTTGACTACCCACAGGCTGTGAAAGTGGGGCAAGAATCTAGCCAAATCTTTCCAGCAGAATGAAAAGGAGCACGTATTTCTTCCTGCGGTGAAATAACACAGTTGCTTCTGCTGAACTTGTTGCCATAGCATCAGTATTTCCATACAGAATTGGGAAGAGGAAGAGAAGGAAAGTCATCATTCTTGCTCCCTTTGGGCTGTGACATCTACCTCCACCCTTTCACTTCATTCTCTGCACCACCTATCAATTTTATTTAATGTTTCAGGGGGGAAAGTAAATGTAAATTTCTTACAGGTACTGTCGTACCATGACCCCTGATAGAGGTAGAGAATTGAAGAGGATTTTGATATGAGAGTACCTGTAAGAAATGTGTGTGGAGTAGAGGGGGGCTCAGGGAAGGGGGTTGGTGTGGGGGAGCCCAGATCGCAGGGCTGGGGGGGCTCAGGGCAGGAGGAGCCGGGGCTCAGAATGGGGAGTGCAAGAGTCAAGGGAGGAGTGGGGGGCTCAGGGCAGAGCTATGCAGAGTATAGGTGTGCAGAAGTCAGGGCAGGGGGGTGTGGAGTTCAGGATAGGGGGTTGGGGATGAGTGGTGGGAGCTCGGGGCTGAGAGTGTAGCCACCATGCTGCCCGGCTGAGCCCTAGGGCTGGACTCTGGGTGTGTTGTGGCCGCACAGTCCAGGGTGCAGGCAGCATCCAAAGCCCCTGCTCCTACCCGGTTAGTCTTTTACTGGAGTACCTCCTGGCTTACTTTCATTTTTGGCTTCTATAGAAAGCAAAGCTCCTTGGAAGAAAACTTCTCCCACTGAGTATATATAGATCCATGCCTACAGATTTCATTTGTTTTATTTCCCATACCACATCACAGCATCCCTAAACTCTTCTGCAATCTCTAAAAGAAACTCTTGTGGCTGGTCATCTTCCTTAGGAAGGAGCAACAGTTAATGGCATGTGGAGATGATTCGGTGTGACATAGGAATCTCATGGTGCCAACTGGCGAAGGGTACTGGGGTGCCTCTGGCCCTATTGTCCAATAGTCCAAGGATGCCACATAAGATCTGTCATACAGATCAACATGATCCTGTGAAAGGTACATATGCCTAATATGTAAAGATGAAGATAATATGTAATAGTGAAAATTATGCTCCTAAGATCTGTAAGTTGGAATTGGTCACCAAAAGGTGACAAGTTTTCTTTCAGGCAGTAAAAGTTTATCCACCTCTCCAGCCATAGGTGCCAACTTCCCCTCCAGGTGCTGGATCCCCCTTCAGCCCCTATCCCTATCCCCACTCCACCCCTTCTCCCAACCCCCCGTCCCATTACTTCCTTTTCCCCAAGCCTCTCCCCATCCCACCTCCTCCCTTGAGTGCATCCCATCCTCGTTCCTCCTCCACCTTTCCAGAGCTTCCTGAATGCCGTGAATCAGCTGTTCACAATGGTCGGAAAGTAGTGGGAGGATGGGGAGAGTGGCAAAGAGGGGACCTAGGCTGCTGATGAATGCTCAGCACTGACTAAATTTTCCCTGTGAGTGCTTCAACTGCAGCACACCCAGAGAGTCAACACCTGTATCTCTGGCTCCATGTAAATTGTGTTTTGTGTGATTTCTGAGCCAAATGATTTCAAGTGATTGCAAAGTCTCCAGGGGAAATACTATATAGGACTGTAATGAATCTAGGACAGCAACATGGCCTCCATCTGATCCGGAAGAGGGAGGTCCCTCTATAATCACTGGATGGGCGGGTGGGTCAAGCCTCACCCAGTCCCGTCCACAGGAAGCAGGAAAGCGGGACTAGGAGTATAAGAGCTCAGAGCTCAGTTGGAGCCTGGTGGCTGAACAGGCCAAATGCTCGGCTTCAGCTCCATCTGCGAAGGGCCCAGCTATGCTGCTCCTGATGGAAGGACTGGGTTGTGTTTCCAGGACCCCTGCTGGCTCCCAACAACTGTCCCAGGCCACTGAGGCTGCTGCCGTAGCCCTAAGACTTGCCTAGACCTCCTGGACCTTCACTGGGCCCTGATGACTGGACTGGTAAACCCGGGCCCCTGCCTGACCCAGAGCCGGAACCTATGGTCATGCTGCCAGCACCTCTGTCCCCAGCTGACCCCAAGGAGCAGCACCCAAGCCAGGTAGGCCCCCAGGGGGAACTGGGAAGCGGCCCAGGGACAGTTGACCCCAGAGTGGCTGAGGAGATGGAGGTCGGGTAGGAAGCATGTTGTGGCTTGGATGTCTGCTGACCCACAGACCTGGTTGCTGTGTTGTGGGACGGATCCCACTGACCCAGTGGCTGCCACGCTGCCGCTGTCAGGGCCCTGGGCTGGGATGCAGTGGAGCTGGTGGGCCTGCATCTCCCCTGCCACGCCTCCCCTGGGGAAGCAGGCTTCCCCCTGAGGGGGTAAAACCCCTGTGCTTGTCGCCTCTCTGCCAGCAATGAGACCTGGGCTGGGACCCGGATGGAGCTTTAAGCTGTTGTCGAACTGCTCTTGGTAAACTTTTGTCTTTCTGCTCCGCCCTGACCCAGGGCTAGGCCTTACAAACTGCTTGCCCAGGCCACTGAGGCCGCTGCCGTAGCCCTAAGACTTGCCTAGACCTCCTGGACCTTCACTGGGCCCTGATGACTGGACTGGTCCTTAACTTTAATCAGTGGCTCTGCCTGAACTGAAGGCCAGGCCTTATAAATTGCTTATTTGGTGCCTGCCCTGATAGTGAGCATGGCCCTGATAGTTATAAACTGTTGCTCAGCCTGCAGCTAGGCCTGAAACGTGCCAGGCAAATTGTTTATAGACTGCAACATTGCAATTGCCCTTTAACAGAGCAATAGAGGGAGTCAGTGTGGCCTCCCGCTGACATGGACCCTTTATAAAGACAAAGTGTTCAGAAGTGAAAACAATGGATGACTGGAACAATATGGTGCAGAAGTTCACCTAGTTATCGTTCACGTAGGGAACAGACTGCCAGGTGGCTTGCCTTATGAATGAAGGATCACAGCCAGGGTGGCTGTTAAACACTGGGGCTACGTCTAGACTGGCCCCAAATTCCGGAAAAGGGATGCAAAGCAGGTAAGTCAGCATAGAGAAATCTGTGGGGGATTTAAATATCCCCCGTGGATTTAAATAAACATGTCCGCCGCTTTTTTTCCGGCTTGGGGAAAAGCCGGAAAAAAAGCGTCTAGACTGGCGCGATCCTCCGGAATAAAGCCCTTTTCCGGAGGATCTCTTATTCCTACTTCCTCATTCCATGAGGAGTAACAGTAGTTCGAACTAGGAAGCCTAGTTCGAACTACCTAGTTTGTGCGCCGTGTAGCCGCGCGGCACAGGGTTCGAATGAGCGGGGATTTAAAAATGGCGGAGCCCCGCTTATGCAAATGAAGCCCGGGAAATTCAAATCCCGGGCGTCATTTGCAATTGCGGTATGCCTACATTACCCTCCTATTTCGAATTAGGAGGGTAGTGTAGACATACCCTCTGAATCTAATACAGAGGTTACAATAGTTGTACCTGCTGGGTCAGCACGGAGCAAATGAAGTGGCTTGAGGCAAAACCCCTGGTGATAAAGGGCTGATTGTGGTGGAAACAGGCTAGCAAGAGGGAGAGGAAAATTTGGACATAAAGTTGGAGAGGGGAAGAGACTGGGACTGGGAGCCAGTGAGAAAAATGGAGGGGTCCTGGGAATTGGTAAGAGCATAGAAGCTGAAAATGGATGTGAAGCCAGGGGAATGTGGGGAAAGAGACTGTAATTTGCTATTCAAAGACTCCGGGATCAAGAACTAGAATAAGGTAAAAGGAGGAAGTGGGGTGGGGAGGAGGGGAGCTGGAACTGATGGGGAGCCTAGGTGTCACGGATGAGCTGGGAGTGGCTGAGCAAGGACACTGGAGACAAGTGGCTGAGGGTTGCTGGGACTGGGAATGATCTGCATGAGGAGACTGGGACTGGGATGAGAAGACTGAGGAGTGGAGACAGCCCTGAAGGGGTCATTCTCAACAAGTGAGCATCCAGAGAAAAGCAAACGCTGTTTTAGGTTTTTTGAACAGTTAAATTATCTGCACAATTTCCTTTGCATTCAAATCTTTTCCAAATTTTCACATTTAAAAACCCCAGTCTTCAAAATATATTCTTCCCCACAAGCTCTAATTAACACTTTGAAAAGGTCTCTGGGGTCCCTTTACAGCTTGTCATGTTGCTTTTAATATTGGGTGACTTGCAGGAGACAAGAACCTTGCTGTAGTGGGCAGCTCTAGAAGCAGCAATTAAGAAAATGTATAGCTAATTTCTGTGACAGTACAGTAACCTGCAATCTTAATAGCAATAGTGCAAGAAGAGTAATTTTATATATTGCACGCATGCCCTCACCTCTCTACTTACCATGAAATCCATACATGTTGTTTTCAGAGGTCTGTACATTGTTTTGAACCAAACCTTTGCCCCAAATTCAAACCAAATATGTGTTAAGGTTTGAAAATACTTGATTAACTTTTCTCCCCTTAGATTTCATTTTTCTGGCTGGGTCAGAAAGCAGAACATAACATCACAACACAAGATTGGCCAGACTGGGTCAGACCAAAGGTCCATGTAGCCCAGAGTCCTGTCCGCCAACAGTGGCCAGTGCCAGATGCCCCAGAGGGAGGGAACTGAAATGGGTAATCATCAAGTGATTCCTCTCATGCCATCCATTTCCAACTCCTGACAAACAGAGGCTAGTAGGCATTTCTACCCATCCTGGCTAATAAGTATTGATGGAGATAAGTACTGATGTGAAAGTCTCTTATAGTAAAAGTCTCTTACTGTGAGATTTCAGGCTTGATTAGGCATTCCTTAAAGGTAAATATTAAACATCTGATCTTGTCAGTTGTTCCTGATCTTTTGGGAGCCTGCCTGTTGCTATTTGCTTGCGTCTTTTGAAGAATAAATCTGATTTTTTTTTTTAAATATTTGGATACTTAATAAATGCCATCATCAGTGGAGGGCTAGTGACATGAAAAATGGGTGAGGGAAAATTAGTACAAAAAGATTTCCACTGAGTCGGTGCACAGCAGCATGAGAGACTCATACCAAACCTTATCAAAAAGCTGTTTGGTCAGAATGGACCTGTTCCTGCAGAATGTTTTGGTTTTGATAACTGACTTTTTCCAGCAGAACATTTTTTTTTTATAAACCTTCAACCAGCTCTACTTTTGACAAGGGAACAGTAAGCATTGGCACAAGAAAATCTACTATATAGATTGAGAGAGTCTGTCTGTCTGTTCGTCCATGTGTCTGTCTGTTCAAGAACTCCTAAACCGTAAGAGCTAGGACCAGCCAATTTGGCGTTCAGCTTCCTTTTCTCATAAGGTAAAGCATGGCCAGGGTTTGGTTGTGCCAGGACAATGGGATGTGCCTGAGACTGCTTTTCAGAAAACCATACAAAAAAGAGACAAAATCACCAGGCAAGTAAAAGAGACTAGCTGGGGACATACACACCCTCTACTGGGAACTGCCCCAGCTCTGAGCCTTCCACTCCTCAAGCACCATTTAGTGAGGGCAGGGGGATGAACCCCCCTCCCCCCAGATTCATATGGGAACATTGCTGACTGTTCCCCTTCATCAGGGAGTGAGGGGAAAGTGCCCAGTTTGCTGCATTTCTCACGCTGGCTGGAGAGCTCAGAGGGCAGACAAACATGGACCTGCCCAGACAATGGACATGAAGCCCTCCCCTGTCTGTGTCCACTGGAGCTGCAGGGGCCATGAAGAGGTGCTTCTCACTTGACCCCAAGCTGCTGTGGTGAGAGAGGGCTGGGGTAGTCCTCTCTCCCCGGGGCAGCATGCATGGTGAACCTCTCACCACCACCACCCCTGCGCCACCCAAGAGCAATCATTTAAATGAAGCATGTACATTTTCATTTTAATTTCCAAAAAATAAAAATTAATCAAGTTAAAGACATGAAAGGGTAAATCTTTTAGTAAGGTTATATTTTCTAATAACCTCCAGTAAGAGTAAGTCAGCTATCGAAATATCTATCGCAATTTTAACGATGCTCTGATCAGTAGAATCTTGCTATTTATAGACTCTCATCGCCAATAAATAAGTATCGGTCTCTAAGATTAATATTCTGCGGCACATCACCACCACACACTCAGAATCAGGGAGGACAAATTCTGGTTCCAGTCTGCAGGGTTAGTCCCTGGCAGGCTTCCACCTCCAGGTTTCCCTGCACCTCTGCAGGTATCAGAGGTTCGCAGCTCTCACCATTCGCGCCAATGCGAGCGGCGGGAAGCAGTATCCGAGTCTGCAATGCTTCCTGCTGCTTGCATTGGCTGCAAATGGCAATTTTCAACCCTGTGGGGACTAACCCTGTGGGCTGTTGGTTTTTTATTGCCTGCTTTAAATCCTAGAGCAATCAAAGGGGTTTGGAATAGAGTTAATGTTCTAATGTAATAAAAATAACTAGAAGCATATTCCTTCAAACTGATGGTGAAATACATACAGGGCACATACCATCATACAACAATGTTTGGGTTCTACAGAATAGACTTGAATATAAATCTGCATTCTAAAGTCACATGCTATGATTGCACAGGAAAGAACTCTGTTCTGAAGCTGCCTTAAAGAATGAAATCTCTCCAACATGATTAATGCGATGAAAGGGTGCTGCCAACACTCATGGTTCTAAAGATATTTTACATCAAAATGGGGAAACAAAGAAGGCCACTAGTGCATGAAGGAGTTGTCTCAAAGTGTGTGGTGTTTTTAATATTGTGCTGACAAACTATGACAAATGGGGTTGATATAAAAAGAAGTGGCATGCACAGAGATACTGATGCAACCTACAGGAAGTTCTGTGTGTGTATTCGCCATCACGGCATTTGGCTACGTATGTTCAGCACTGTGCAGATGAGGTTTATGTACAACAATCATTGGCCCTAGCAGTTCCCTAATGAGTTACAGCTAGCACTATAAATCCTCATAGTAACTGTAATAGAAATGAATATTGAGTGCCCCATATGGGCCTCAGTTATTAATAAACATAGAATTGAAAGCATGTGCTGCTCAGTTACTAGGTTTGTAGAAGACTTGAAGAAGTGACAGTGTTATCTGTATGCCCTAGAAATAAAATACAATTTGGGGATGTACATAGTGCACACGTGGTTTAAGTGTTTATTACATAGTCCTCTTACTCCTCTTTCAATAGAGCAAACTGTGCACTCGGATGAATTGAGCTGGATTATCAGCTTTTATCTTAGCCTGGTAATGGCAGGATGCTGTGAATACCCTTTCTCACTGATCATCTGCTTTGTCATTTCCTTTTGAAGAATTGGAAAAATGAGATAGTGACAAGACTGAATTTAGTTTCATTGTCTTATAAATCAAGCAGTATGTGATGGGGCGGCCCCGCCCCACACTCAAGCCCAGAGAAACCACCTGGGGCTGGGGGCAGAGAAGGCCCCACCCACACAGCCCTACTGGGCATGCTCCAAAGGGAGCACAGGTACAAAAGGCTGCTAGCCTACTCAGAAAGGGCAGACTGTGACCCGAGCTAGAGCTAGCAACCACTGGCCAGAGAGGGAGTTGCCAAGGGAGCTGAGTGCGCTGCCGCTGGGCCTCAGCAGGGCTCGGCCCCAATGCCGGAGCCACGAACCAACCCCCCATGACCCGAGCACCGGACCGGACTCGGCCAACTCTAAGGCTGCCAGGGAAAGTGCTGCTACAGCCAGTCGACCAACGCCAACAGGTGGGACCACGGCGGGCCGGGAGCAGGGGGTAGGAAGCAACCCAGGGCAGGGAGCTGGAAAAGCCCCTGAGGGCTCGGGGCATTGCGGGGAGGAGCCCCCGCCGAGCCAGTGGTGGGAACCACCCGCCACTACTAGGGCCCTGGGTCGGGGCCCGGTGGAGAGGGAGGGCCCGGACCCCCCTACTCCTGCTGCCTGAGACCCTGGCAAGTGGGGACTGGGGTAACAGACACTGAACTGTGGACTAGGCCCCTAGGCCTGTAATATGTGGACTAGGCCGGGAGGCCGTATTTCCCCCAAAAGGGGGCATCACGCTGTGGGGCCGAGGCCCCAGTTGGTTGGATGATGCCTCGGAGGTGGGTGGCAACCCCCGTCGGGGGGGGGGGGGGCCGACACAGTATTACAGAAGAGAAAAAACAAAACCTCCTTTATCACAAACACCATTATATTTATTTTATCCTAGAGCATTAGAAAGTAGTGTATATATTGCAGATCAATCACAGGATACATATTTTCATAATGTTAATGCCTGACCAGTAGTTTTCCTGTTTCTGATGCTGTTTGTCTGATTTTTTTTTTAAGAGTTCCATCTTGCAGTCCTTACTGTGGCAAAACTGTCAGGATTTCAGTGGGAATTTTGCCCAAATAACTATAGGCATGATTGGGTCAGAATTCTTTGCATATGATTTCTCTTCAGGACAATGAGAATCAGTAGCTTCTAAAATCCAGCCAAGTGGAGATAAACTTGAATTTTAATGTTCAGTTTTAAAAATAAAGATCCAAATTATCTTAAATGTGAGTGATACTGTTCTTCCTCATAGTTTCCTCATGAATATCAAATAGTTACTAAAAGATCGTATAATCCACATGCACCTTTACTCAAAAGTAACTGTAAATGAGGGCTTCTAAGGGGAACCAGCTACGGAGTGGTGTATTCCTTTTTAATAATACCAGTTTCTGTTTCTATGGAAACAGCACATCCTGTTTGTTGCTTGCAAGACATGCATTTAGACCTTATTAAAATAGACTGTGCACTCTTAACATCCCTTTAAAACTGAGCATAGAAATCTAATTTCAGAAAGAAACAACTATTAATCCCCACAAATAAAGGAACAAAACCAGTGCTTGGTCTGTGGCTCCTAATTACTAATTATTGTGAAAAGTTTATGCTCTTGTAAATTAGTGTTTCAAAGAACAGTTGTATCATTGTTTTAAGGACTTGCTGTGGAGGATCTGGAGCTGCATATGGATACTATCAGATTAAAATTATTTCTGCTTGGCATCATGGGGCATGTGCACCCCTGCATATTCTTCCATAAATTTGAGTTTGCTTTTCTTACCATCATTTCACTTTGACATTGCTAATCTACCAAACTGCTGGATATGTTAAGATCCTAAATGACCAAGGGTGTGTCTAGACTACTGAGTTTTGTCGACAAAAGTGGACTTTTGTCGACAAAACTATACCAGCGTCTACACTACCACTGAGTTCTGTCGACATAACGTCGACAGAACTCAGCAGTTTTGTTGACGCTGGTATACCTCATTTTACGAGGCATAACACCTTCTGTCGACAGAGTTCTGTCGACAGAAGGTGTTATTGCCTGTAGGGTTGCGTCTAGACTATGGGGTTCTGTCGACAAAGCAGCTTGCTTTGTCGACAGAACTCAATGTGTCTGGATGCTCTTTGATGACGGAAGTTTTGTCGACAGATACTGTCGACAAAACTTCCGTCAACAAAACCCGGTAGTCTAGACGTACCCCAACTGTCAAATATCTAACGCTTTACATATATTAACATACATACTTACCAGAAATCTGTATCGTGCCATCAGTTTTTAAGAAGAGGACCCCATTCAGTGCAGTCCTTAAACTGTGGGTATGGAATGGCCCGTGGAATTAAAATGAAAACTGTAAAGCAAAATAAGATATTAAAACCTTACCTGAGTTATTTATAACTTAGATAACTGAAAAGATCTTTGAAGCCTAGGAGGTTTGACCAAATGGCTTCACACATGTTACAAATTGAAATGAGACTGGTTTGTTTCAGTCTGGGGTGGAATGAAGTTCAATAGATCTGAGAGCTTGTAAGGATGACATTATAAGGCTTGAAGATGCGAGTTTGTGAATCTGTGGTATTTTCTCTGACAGGGAGAAGTCAGCTGGAGACAGACCTGTGAGGCATATTGGATTGATTTGTAGTTTCAAAGGTGTCACAATGGAGTTGTTTTGGCGGGGGCGGGGAGAATGCAATAGAGCTCCCACATGCATGCATCCCTTGGGTGATAGCACGAGTGGCCGTTTTCCCGAAGTAGCTGGAATAATGTTATTAAAAACCACTTTTACACAAAGCTGCAAGTCTATCGTGGATGTCACACATTTTCTGACTGTCTGGGACCATCACAACTTCCACAGCTTCTGATGTGACTGGCCCAAGACCACCTGAGTGACTAGCCCCAGGCCAGTTATTTGAGCAGCTGCTGGGGTGGCTCCTGGCCAGCTGGTCCTGGGACTGCCCAAGCAGTTGCTGGCTCAGGGTGCCAATGGAGCAGCAGCAGCTCCAGGGGCTGCCTCCGAGGCTATTGAAGCAGTGGTCCCCAGAGGCCTTTGAGCATTGGGGGGGGGGGGGGGGGGGCAGTCAGCCGCCACCACTAGAGCAGGGTTCCAGGCCCCCCAGCTGCTTATCTTAGTCAAAGATATTTTAGTAAAAGACACAGACAGGTCACGGGACTGTGAATTTTTGTTTATTGCCCTGGACTTGCCCCTGTCTTACTAAAAATATCTGTGAGTATATCTTAGCCTTACTTATACAACATTGCAAATGTAGGTAGAACTTTATGAACACACACAGGCCGTGTCCAGACTCAGGGGTTTTTTCGGGAAAAGTACCCTTTTTTCGAAAGAACTTCCCCTGCATCCAGACTCAAGCCGCGTTCTTTCGAAATTATTTCGAAAGAACGCGGCTTTTCTTTCGATGGCGGTAAACCTCGTTTCACGAGGAAGAACGCCTTCCTTCGAAAGTTTTTCTTTCGAAGGAATGCGTTCTTCAATGTAAAGAGGCTGTCTTCGAAAGAGAGCATCCAGACTCGCTGGGTGCTCTCTTTCGAAAAAGCGGATTTCCTCTATCGAAAGATCCGCCTGCTGTCTAGACGCGATCTTTCGAAAGAGGCTCTTTCGAAAGATGCTTTCGAAAGAGCCTCTTTCGAAAGAAGCCTGCAGTCTAGACATAGCCACAGTAAGTTATATACCCACCTTTCCAGTAGAGGTGGGAAAAATAGTAGAAAGATCCAGAGCAAGACAAACCAGCCTAAAGAAAAGGTAAGACACATCAGTGATGAAAGACATGCAAATATCAGTTATTCAAGGCTTATGAGTGTAGTTGGTTAAGGCCATTCTTGTATGTACTTTGCGTGATCTTTATGT
Organism: Pelodiscus sinensis; assembly: GCF_049634645.1. Lineage (NCBI taxonomy): Eukaryota > Metazoa > Chordata > Testudines > Trionychidae > Pelodiscus > Pelodiscus sinensis. The sequence continues at coordinate 92,872,497 of NC_134713.1, read as the reverse complement.
TTTTCCTATTATGGGAGGAGTTCAATCCTGCAGCTCTTACTTAGGCAAGGACTTTCCATTGAAAAAGGATTTATTCAGGAAAATAGTGCTCTTAAATTATTATTTACAAACAAGTTATTTTTACTTTATTTTGTTACCCCAACCTGTGTATGTTTGAGTCTTCAATGCAACAAAATATCTCCCGGGGTTTAGTGAAGGATTTATAAAGTCTTTCAAGCGAGTTGTCATGCCATGCGGTCCAAACATGGGTGAGATAAAAATAAGTGTCTCTGCCACTTGTATTGGAAAGCAGGAGGCTTATAGCATAAAGACTCTTTTCATACTTTCATTTCTCTGCTATTTCCCTAAGATAATCACTGTAATTCATAACTACAATGTATCCCCTTGTCTGCCAGTTTAATAATAATGTTCTTGTCCTTAGCCAATTCACTACAGTCCCAATTTCCTGTCTGTTCATGTTGTGATAAGTTCTACATTGTTTCTTATTATTATTATAGCATTTCCAGTTCACTATCGACCATATAATGACTTCTTAAAAAGGGAGTATTTTCTCTGGAGTTTGAAAAGGTTTTGTATAGAATACACAGTATTTGCTATTAATTTGAACCCTTTTCTTCCTCCTTTGTGCTGCTCTACTTCAGCATGTCTATTTGATCCAGAGAAAGTTTTAAATATAATGTTTTAATAGACAAAATGGACCTGCTTCTCATTTGAAACTTGTTTCGCTGACTGGGTAGAAAAATGGAAAAGCTTTTTTGTAGTAAATCAAAGTTTGTGAAATTGTAGCAGGTAGCTGCTGATAAATAAAGGCAGTCATGACTTAGCCAGGATGGAAGGGGAGGAAATGTCCCTACTCCCTTCTCTTGCTCCTCAAGGAAGCTCTTTTTCCTGGAGATATGTGGGAATGAGGCTTATAGGTTTGGGGGCAGAACCCCAAGGTTCTAAGAGCTGCAGAGCTTCACAGTAATGTCACACCATCCCAGGGATGTCCAAGTAAGTGATGGCTATGGAGCATGTTAGATGCAAATCTAAATTTGAAGGTTTTCCACTGTCAGTAGTAATTGGATCTTCTAGCTTTCCAGCAAGGGTGGGGAACCTCTGGCACCATGATTAATTTGATCTGGCCTGTGGCATTTCTCTGTGCTGTGGGACAGAAGCCCTGAACTTTGGCACCTCCGCTTCTATGTTGCTCGAACACGAATACCCCATTCCAGTCCGCAAGCAAGCCCCAGCACCCTGAGTTGAGAGTGAGTGATTTTTGTTTGTTTGTTTTTCGCATCTCACTTGGGAGCAGGTGATTGAGGTTTTTTTTATTTGTGTGTGGCTCCTGACTGATTTTTCTCAGGGTCAGTGGCCCCTGACTGAAAAAATGTTCCTCATCCCTCCTTTACATTGTTTGCCTGGTGCAATGGAGGCTCACTAACCTGCTTGCTCCTTCTAAAATCTTGATTTGATGTTTGCCTGGTGCAATGGAGGCTCACTAACCTGCTTGCCCCTTCTAAAATCTTGATTTGATGTTTGCCTGGTGCAATGGAGGCTCACTAACCTGCTTGCCCCTTCTAAAATCTTGATTTGATGCAATCAAACATGTATTTAAGATGCAATATGGTGGGTGGACAGAAACCACCCTGGGTGATCTGCTAAAATCAATGGCAGAACTCCCATGGAATTCCATATGGACAGTTTGTCACTCAGAGAGAAGAGCTGGTTCCAGTCCTGCTTACAGCAGGCACTTGTGGCATTTCTGGATTTGGACCGTACTGGAAGTCAAGCTTCTCTGAAAGCAGGAGTGGAATTTGGGGAGGCTTCTCTCCATAGACTTGCCTGAACATGAGAGTGCAGAGATGGGCAAGCCTGGAGGAATTATTGGCAGCAAATCTTACCCTTCCTTCTTCCTTACTACTACCTAGAGCATGAGTATACAGATAAAAATGAAATTCATACAGTTAATTATTTGGTGTGACTATTTTACCAGTTTCAATCTTTCTGCAGTCTGTGGAAGGTTGGGGAGATTGTTTGGTTGTTTCTGTGAGAGAATATTAGGATTGGGATTGATTATTTTTCTTCCTAAAACTTCTGGACTGTCTTGTTGGGGACATTGGTAACTATCTTAGGCAGAGACCGGTTACAGGTTTGTGGGGGCTCCTCCCCAGTCCTTCTTCCTGCAGTGTCCCCCCCCCCATCTGGCACTCCTGCCTGGGAGAAAGGTTGGGGCAAAGGGGCTAACCTCACTCCTCAGGAGAAGTGCCAGCTAGGTGGAGAAGGTTGGGGCATAGCAGCACCCATTTTTCTGGCATACATATTGTATGTATAGTTGGGACTATTTTTTTCTAATGTGCATTACTTTACATTTATCAACATTCAAATTCATTTGACATTTTATTGCCCAGTCACTTAGTTTTGTGAAATCTTTTAGAAGCTCGTCACAGTCTGCTTTGATCTTAATTATCTTGAGCAGTTTAGTATCATCTGCAAATTTTACCACCTCAATGTTTACTCCTTTCTCTAGATTATTTATAAATAAGTTTAATGAGATTGGTCCCAGTATAGACCCTTGGAGGACACCACAAGCTACCTCTATCCATTCTGGAAACTGACCATTTATTCCTACCCTTTGGGTACATCTAGACTACATGCCTCTGTCACCAGAGGCATGTAGATTAGGCTACCAGACATAGGACAATGAAGCGACAATTTAAATAATCGCCGCTTCATTTAAATTTACATGGCTTCCGCGCTGAGCCGACAAACAGCTGATCAGCTGTTTGTCAGCTCAGCGCGATAGTCTGGACGCGCGGGTGTCGACATCAAAGGTATTTGTCGACCACCCAGGTATGCCTCCTGGGATGAGGTTTACCTGGGTGGTCGACAAATACCTTTGATGTCGACACCTGAGCGTCCAGACTATCGCGCTGAGCTGACAAATTGCTGATCAGCTGTTTGTCGGCTCAGCGCGGAAGCCATGTAAATTTAAATGAAGCGGCGATTATTTAAATCGCTGCTTCGTTTTCCTATGTCTGGTAGCCTAATCTACATGCCTCTGGCGACAGAGGCATGTAGTCTAGACGTACCCTTTGTTTCTTGTCTTTTAACCAGTTATCAATCCATGAGAGGACCTTCTTTCTTATCCCATGACAATTTACTTTAGAGCCTTTGGTGAGGGACCTTGTCAAAGGCTTTCTGGAAATTGAAGTATACTATATCCACTGGATCCCCCTTGTCCACATGCTTTTTGACCCCCTCAAAGAATTCTGGCAGATTAGTAAGGCATGATTTTCCTTTTACAGAATCCATGTTGACTTCTCCCCAACAAATTATGTTCATCTATGTGTCTGACAATTTAATTTTTTACTATAGTTTCAACTAATTTGCCTGGTACTGATATTCGACTTACTGGCCTGTAATTGCCAGGATCTCCTCTACAGCCCTTTTTAAATATTGGTATCACATCAGCTATCTTCCGGACATTAGGTATAGAAGCTGATTTAAAGATAGGTAAATAGTTCTGCAATTTTCACATTTGAGTTCTTTCAGAACTCTTGGGTGAATGCCATCTGGTCCCAGTGACTTGCTACTGTTAAGATTATCTATTTGTTCCAAAACCTCCTCTAATGACACCTCAATCTGGGACAATTCCTCAGATTTGTCACCTAAAAAGAATGGCTCAGGTTTGGAAATTTCACAAACATCTTCAGCCGTGAAGACCAAAGCAAATAATTCATTTAGTTTCTCCGCAATAACTTTATCATCTTTGAGTGCGTCTTTGGTGTTTCATTAATCCAGGGGCTCCACTGGTTGATTAGCTAGCTTCCTGTTTCTATTGTACTTAAACTCAAAAAAGTAATAGCAAAATGTTTATGGCTAACTGCTCTTCAAACTCCTTTTTGGCTTTTCTTATTATATTTTTATACTTAATTTGACAAGAGTTTACCCTTTTTTCTATTTTCCTCACAAGGATTTCACTTCCACTTTTTAAATGATGCCTTTTTATCTCTTGCTGCTTCTTTTACTTGGTTGTTAAGCCCCAATGGCAGTTTTTTGGTTCTCTTACTGTGTTTTTTAATTTGGGGTAAACATTGAAGTTGGGCCTCTATTATGGTGTCTTTGAAAAGTTTCCATGCAGCTTGCAGGGATTTTATTTTTGTCACTGTATCTTTTAATTTCTGTTTAAATAACCTCCTTCTTTTTGTATAGTTCCCCTTTCTGAAATTAAATGCCACAGTGTTGGGCTTCTGAAGTGTTTCTCCCACCACAGGGATGTTAAATTTTATTACATTATGGTCACTATTTCTAAGCAGTCCAGTTACATTTATCTCTTGGACCAGATCCCGCACTCCAGTTAGGACTAAATCAAGAATTGACTCTCTTCTTGTGGATTCCAGAACCAGTTACTGGAAGCAGTCATTTAAGGTATCAAGAAATGTTATCTCTTCATCCCATCCTGAGGTGACGTGTACCCAGTCAATATGGGGATGGTTGAAATCCCCCACTGTTATTGAGTTTTTTAATTTGATAGCCTCTCTTACTTCTCTTAACATTTCATAGTCACTATCACTAACCTGGTCATGTGGTCGATAATATATCCCTACTGCTATATTCTTATTATTAGAGCATGAAATTACTATCCATAGATATTCTGTGGAACATTTTGGCTCATTTAAGATTTTTGCTGCATTTTATTTTACATTTTCTTTCACGTATAGTGCCACTCCCCCACCACCATGAACTGTTTTGTCCTTCTAATATATATTATATCTTGGCCTGACTGTGTCCCATTGATTGGCCTCATTCCACCAAGTTTCTGTGATGCCTATTATATCTGTATCCTCCTTTAATACAAGGCACTCTAGTTCACCTATCTTATTATTTAGACTCCTAGCGTTTGTGTATAAGCACTTTAAAAATTTGTCACTATTTATCTGTCTGCCATTTCCTGATGTGTTGGATTCTTTCATATGATTGTTTCGCATTGGATCTTACCCATCCTTTATCATCTTCCATCCTCTCCTCTTGACTAGAACATAGAGAATCTCTATTAGTAGACCCTCCTCTAAGAGACCTTTTAATGTTAAGTGCTAGCAATCTGGTTCCATTTTGGTTTAGGTAGAGCCCATCCTTCCTGTATGGGCTCCCCCTATCGTAAAAGTTTCCTCAGTTTCTAATAAATGTAAACCACATTTCATCCATACTTTGAGACTCTGAAGCTCTGCCAGACTACCTGGACCTGTGCGTGGAACTGGAAGCGTTTTAGAGAATGCTACCATTGAGATCCTGGATTTGAATCTCTTTGTTAGCAGCCCAAATTTGGCCTCTAGAACCTCTCTCCTACCCTTCCTAATGTCATTGGTATCTACATGTGCCATGCCCACCAGTTCCCCTGCAGCACTACCCATAAGTCTATCTAGATGTCTCAAGAGATCTGCAACCTTCACACCATGCAGGCACGTCACTATACGGTTCTCCCGGTCATCACAAACCCAGCTGTGTGTTTCTAATTATCGAATCCCTCATTTCTAACACGTGCCTTTTCCTAATGATTTCCTAATGTCACTTCTTAACAATGTCACTTCTTAACCTTCTTGTAGAGCATGTCTGCACTAGGAAATAAACTCCTGAAATAACTATTTCAAAATAAGCTTATTCCAAGGAAAGCAGGAGTACAGATTTTGAAATAACCACCCCTTTATTTTGAAATAACAGGCTTGGTAATGTGGACACTCTGCTTAGTATTTCAAAATAAAGGGGGTTATTTCAAAATGATTCCCTTGTGTAGACCTTGTATAGACCTGTGTGGACTTGTTTCTTACGTCTGTCATTGTTAAGACTTGTTTTTTCCCAGATTTCAGATCATTTGTGTACTCGTGCTCTGAATGCCCTTCAAGTTTTCAATATGCTTTGTAATTACAGACACAGTACAAGGATTCTAGTAGTTGTTTCACCAATGTTACAAAGAGATAATCTCCCTATTCCTCTATTTACATATTCAAATTTTCTGTAGTGCATGGGTATGTAACTTTTTTTTTGGGGGGGGGGGGGCCCTGATCCACAGAAAAATCAGTTGGGGCCCACACGCAAGTGAGAAGTGCAAAAAACTGCCCCTCACTTATCTGGGCCCTGGAGGAAAAAAAAGACACCCTCACCTCACTCCCTAGGAGGTCCAGCCCCATGGGGTGAGGTTTCCAAGGCTCAGGGCTTTCTCTCAGCTTCAGATTCTCTTCTGAAAGCCTGGGACTAGTATATTTTATGGGTGACCTAAACTCTCAGGTGAGGCCAAAAATGAGTGGTTTCATGTGTGGGAGGGAGCTGCCAGGGACCAGCAGGAGAATCTGAACAGGAGGTAGGATGCAGTGCAGGATGAGAGTGCAGGGTTTGGGCAGGAGACAGAGCACAAGAATGGGCTGGGCATACAAGTTCCGGACAGGAGGGGGCAGCAGATGGGGGTGCCTACCTGGTGCAGGTCCCAGAGGGGTACAGGTGGCTCCTTGCCACCCTGCAGTTACAGGCACTGTCCCCCACCACTCCCATTGGCCACAATTCTTGGCCAATGGGAGCAACAGCGATGGAGCCTCCAAGTGAGCACAGGAGCAGAGCTTTCCTGTGCAGCAGTTCCCAGAGACACTTTCTCCCCCATGCCAGGCAGAGCCTGTGGGACAGATGCTGCCTGCAGCTAGCCTTGATCCAGCCTGCAAGATTTGGTGCCTGCCAACATCCCTCCACACATTGCTGGAGTACCAGTACCAGTTCATCCCACTGTAGAGGGGGAGCCTCATGCCTTGGGTCTGGATCAGGCCAAGCCATGGACTGGATCCGGCCCCCCAGACTGTAGGTTCCCCATCCTTTCTGTAATGCCGGTTAGCTACTTCACTGAACTGATAGCTTGTATTCAATTGGCTATCTTCCCTGATTCCTAAATTACTTTCAGTGCTCTTCTTTTGAGGCTCAAATGCCCAATCCTACATTAGGAATAGAAATGTAGCCGTGTTAGTCTGGTGTAGCTGAAGCAAAATATAGGACTATGTAGCACTTTAAAGACTAACAAGATGGTTTATTAGATGATGAGCTTTCGTGGGCCAGACCCACTTCCTCAGATCAAATAGTGGAAGAAAATAGTCACAACCATATATACCAAAGGAGACAATTTAAAAAAATATTCTGAGACGTACAACCTCAGATTTGGCTTTATTGTAGTATTGCATTGATGAGCAATCTTACTAAAACACCCTCTTGATGATTGTTCATAACCAATTACGTGTCAAGATCTCAGACAGATTTTACTCCATTTCATGTGTCATCTTGGCTTTGTAATATTGTTAATTAGAATGTCATGCAGTACAAGTGAAATGCCTTCCCAATGCTGAAGTTTACTATGCCTATAGCTACCTTTTACAGTCAAACCAAATAGCTCTCTCAGCTATTATGTAATTCTGACAGACCTGGAATTGATCCTGGGCCCTTGAGGAGGTAAAGAAAGCTATGAACCACTACCACATGAGCAAAAAGCCACCAGCCTGTTAGCTAATGCTGTACAGTAACTTCATTCTCCTTTCAAAGGTATCAGTGCATCTGGGTTGCAATTACTCAGTAGTGGTATTGGTGGATAAGTTGGACATGTGCCCAGTGGTCCACTAGCAGTGTATATATAGTGGGCTCCATCCCCACTCTGTGGCCAAGGCAGTGGATGCTACTTCCTCTACCCAGAAGTGATATCTGCAGTTCTGATGCCTGGACAACTGGGGATAAGATTCTCTTTTGACCATGTGATTTTTCTCATGTGATTTTTATACAGGTTTTGCCACATAACTCACGATTTGGCATAGTTAGTGTTTAAGCCCTGGTCTACACTAGGGACATGCTACTGCTGCTATTTCAAAATAATTGCTCCCCAGAGTCATTCAAAATAATTACTCTCCAGTGCTTGCTGGAGGTAAGGCAAGGTAGCATGTCCACATAAAAAGATCCTCACTCTGACTAATTCCGAAGCTTCCCTGTAGTATGGGCACGCTATTTCAAAATTGTTATTTTGGGAATTATTATTTTGAAATTTTCTAGTGTAGACATGCCCTGAGTGAGTAGACTGGGATTTCAGACAAGGAAGAAATGATGCAGATATATTCAAGAAAACTGAGTCTCAGAAATTCTTTCTTATTACTGGAAAGGAGAACCAGTTCAGATCAAATAAACTGACCTGAATTTTTACCCATTCTTGAAAGAGAACCTGAATTACACTCTTTGTCCTTCGTAGATTCAGCAGGGATGGAAAGGAACATCATGTTAAAAGCTTTTTCTTTTTTCACTTTGCTGCCCTATTCTGTAGAACTAAAATTATAGGCAATGTACTAATGAATGCCCAAGCAGATGGATATTTATCTTAAACTAACATCTGAATCTCCCAGGGTTCCCCATCTGAATATTGTGAAAGGTTTTCCATTGTTGCTTTTAAAAAATCTTTATTTTAGTTAACATGTATCAAATCTGTTCCCTATTTTGTAAGACCAATGAAACAGCTCAAGTAAGTTGTGGGTGTTTTGTCTCCTTTTCTTTTTAAAACCTGAAATGTTGTGCATCGCTTTGCTTAGTTTTCTTTGTGTGTAACAAGACTGAAGAATACACAGTTCATCTCTGCTGGGTACTGTGAATCACACACTGGCAAGTTGTATGTGTATATAGATGGATGCACTGAGCCTCCTTATCGTGTTCTTTTAAATGGTCAGCTTCCCTACTCCACTCCTTTCTTCATTTTCAAAAGTAGATGAAATGATTCTCCTTTTAAGGACAGTAATGCTGCCAATCTGTAGCACTAGCTACATGTGCAAGCATATTTACTATATAGAGAATTCATTTCTATACTTTATTCATTTATTCGTTCAATTCTTATCCACAGTTCAAACTTGGTTAAATGTACCAATCTGAAAATCATCAGCAGAGGATACATTTATATCTTATTGAAACAGAAGCTCATCAGATAATGTCCTCCAAACTAGCTGGCTTAGCTTTTCAGATCTTTTGTTTTCATGTCAAATGTCATGATTTTAAAATCCATTTTATTCCTATGAAGCTGTGAAAATGCTTGTTAGATGTACAGCCTCAGCTAGGATTCTAATTCTGGTTGAATCATTTCTTAATGAACAAGAAATCAAACAAGTAATCCATTGTTTGTTTAATTATCTGTGTCACACATTCTAGCAGCCAGTTCCCTCTTGCTTCTCTAATCATTATCCTCCAGCATTTTTCATTATTATAATATTGTCAATCTGTCATTCATGATTTAGGCAATGTGGAAACGGTGGGAATTTATATAGTCACCTACACAATAGAGACTCGCCAAAAAATAAGAGCTTATAGTACTGGTTTAATTCTATAACATAATGATATACAAAAAGATACGCCTAAGGAGACACTTGAAGAGCTGGGAAGGTCCAGATACTATTGAAGCAAGAGTAATGATTATGCTGCAGATTATTAAAATTTCCCTTGTAATTGTGAATTTTAAATAAATATCCTGTGGGAATCGGAGGCAGTAATTATAAGAAATAAAACCGTACATTTGTTCTCTTGAGAAATTAAAGTGAAATAATTGTATTATCCAAAAAGGTTACTGATTTCCTGAAAGCCTCTGATATTTAGAAAGCAGTATATTTTAACATGGGCAGATTCAGGGAAAACATTTGATTGTATTCAAAACCAGATCTTTAGGCCTTCCTCTAGCAGGAGCTAAAAGATCTGACCCCACCCAATTTAATGGGTGATTGACCTTTTGATGAGGTTGTTCCAAGGGTGCAGAATTTGCTTCCCTGTAGAACTGCCTCACATTTACCTACTGTAAAATAACATGAAATCCTAACACTTTTTCAGAAGACTTTTCTGGGTTTTTTTTAATTGGATGGGGGAGTACCCGTACTGCCTCACTTAAATTGTTTAAACATATTTACATTTAAACATATTTCTCGTGGCACCCATCCTAACCTCCTTTTTTGTTCATAGGATTTGGGGAACAAGCCGAAAAGCATTAATGATCTGAGAAGTTGAGATTTTGGATCTCATCAGGTAATCAGGCTCAGATGTTTTAAATCTCAGGGACAGAAAGAGAGCCTGGAGCTAGTGTATGCAGCAAGCACACTTCATCACACAGGAAAAGAAGATTATGGCCCAGATGATCAGAACAAGTGGTCTGTGTTTTTTTCTGGGGCCGTGTTTATCTGTTATAAGGGGAAAGCTTTATTTTGAGATAGATTATCCTCCTAGAAGAAACCGTCGTGTGATAGCATGTGGTTGTTGTTAAGTGCAGAAACATTACAGCATTTCCTGTAGAAGTGAATGAAATGTTATACTCAATACCTGAATGACTCTCTGAAGAGATGACACCTGGAGGAAAAGATGTTGCAGAAGTGCAAAACATGAAAATTCAGAAATGCAAAATTAAATTCCCACATGAGTTTCTTTAGTGCTCGATATCTGAATCCCACAATCAATGTGTAGTCTCAGAGTTAAAGGAGTTCATCGTGTACGATTATTTATCTGTTCAGCCCCTTCTGTCTCTAATAACATTAGCAATATTCAACACACACTTGGAATCATAAGAGCAACAATTTTTAGATGAAACTGAATAATTATTCTGGTTTTAAGGTTTGGATCTTTCATAGTCGTGAATCAGGTGAACCCCTAAGAGAAGGCATTAAAAAATTACATCCACCACTAGGAAGGAACAGAAAATATGTGGTGGTGTTGATTAAACCATGCAAAGATTTGTATGGTTAGCTGATGAGCAAACACTGAGTTTATTTTTTCTTTCCACGCTACTTCCCCTCATAGTGCAGCACTTTGTGGGATCTAGACTTCAGTCAGCTGTATGAAATAATATATGTAGGGTTGTTATGAGGAGTAAGCCACAGCTGAGGGTAGTACTGCATATATACAGAAGCAAACCTATCTTAAGAGTTTTCTAAATATTGCCATGTAATCTTAAGATGCTCAGTTCCTTTTGGCAGGTAAAGTAATTGTAGAGCTCGGGTCCAGCACTTGGAAGTGAAATAACCTACACTGTGTGGGTGAGTGAACTTGATTATTAGAGATATGGTACTGTCATAGCAAAGCATGGTGAGCTGCTGCTTACTTTTCAGTCATTACTTTGGATTTCCTTGCTTTTGTGGCTTTACTCATATTCTATTTATTCAAACACACTACTATCTTGTGATTTAAAATATTCAACTCTGTTGGTCAGAGGCTGCTGGAGTGTACAAAGCACTGCTCTTTTGTATTACCATTTAAAAAATACTTAATTTCACTGCTAATATAAATGGCAATGTTTTCTTTCAGTTGGTGCTCTGGTGTAAAGAACTGTAATGACTCTAGTCACAATTGCAGTGGCAGTATGCATTTATTTTCATTCTACCACAATGAAGTAATATAAAAAATTTCAGTGGCAGCATGCCAGCATATGACTTCTCCAGCACATACAGAGTGTTTTGCATCTTTGTAAAGGAAACTACACTGCATGAAATCCAGTTAAAAATCCACCACACACAGACTTTTTCTTTCATGGTCCACAAACTGTGAATGTTTTATTCATCTAACCATTCTTTTCTTCCACACACCCCCACATACCTTCTAAACATGCTTCTGATGTTGTAAGAATAATGTGCACATCACCTAAAAAGGTCATCCTAGTACATGTTTTATTATCCCAGCCTACAGTTCTAAATATTGGCTCACCTTTTCAAGTCTGAGTTAGTCTCCTTAAATTTTTCACATACAGATTCCTAAATAATTTGTCTGAGGACCCTGAATATAAATTAGAAGCCTAAATGTAGATCCCAGGCTTGGAAAGTTTGGCCAACATTTATGGTTATATTCAAATATGTATAGGGTGTGTCTACACAGCAGGGCTTAACTCAAAATAAGCTACGCACATTGAGCCTGTCAATTGCTTAGCTTATTTCAAAATTGGGAGCGTCTACATAGCACTTATTTTGAAATAGAGCACTCTTCCTCTGACTTCACTTACTGTTTGTACAATGAGGGTTACAGGAGTCAGAGTAAGAAGTCGTCTAGCTTGACAGTATTTCGGCATTATTTCGAAATAACTGCTTGCTGTGTAGATGCAGACTAAGTTATTTTGAAATAATGTTGCTGTGTAGACGTACCCAAATTGAGCTATGAAAGTGGGCATTGGCAATGACTCATCTTAAGTTGATATTTTCTGTTTTACAGATGGAACAAACCACTGACATACCTTTGTTTTAATAACATGCAATGTGTTTGATCATTTCTACACCAAAACACAGTTATTAGTTTTTGGAAATAGATACATTTCACTAGGGATGTATTTTACTTTCAATTAAGTAAAAATAAGAATCGTTTGGAAGCAAAGCTCCAACTCTTTGGAGGTATGGCCCTTTCCCTCCCCTCCATTCCTACCTCAGGGATTTTAAAAAGAACAGATGTATGTATTTCAGGATTATATGATTCATAACAAACTCAAAAGTGTGGGTGTGTTAAAGATTAAAGAGGCAGATCAATATAATCCAATTCAAAGTCTCCTGGATCCTGTGCATCATACTGGAGGAACAGACATCTTGTTGCCCAGAAGATAATGGGAGAAGTATGCAAATAATGTGTCTCCTGAAAACAGTTGCTATTCCCTGAAGAGGATACCTTAACAAAAGAAAGGGCAGCAGGACATCGGACCTGCTTGCCACAAGAGGAGAATGTATTAATGGTGGAATTCCTCTCTTAGAGTGAGAAGAAGGGAAGGTGTCCTGGTGATGCCTGATGAGGGACCACAGAATTTTTAAAAATTGGAATAAGCATCACCCACATATGCATGGCTGTTGTCCATTCTTGACTCACTCAAAATATCTGCCCATGGACTTTGAGTCCCATAGGAGATTTGAATGAGAAAAAGAGTGCACATCATCTATGATTCATTGTATGAATGGGTAAGCTCAAAACATTGTGAGCTAAGAATTCAAATGTGACTATTTTTAGGGTCATGATACTGTAGACGTGATTGTAGTTATATTTTATGATGTATTTACCACAAAAACCTACATGGTAACTACACTGTAATTACAATGCACACAAAAAGTGTTTTCACTGTATAGTGTGGAGCACATTTAACTGCATAAATGGTGGTGTTGATGAAAATGCCAAAGGGATGAGAAAATATTTGTCCATTGCAGATGGTCCTGAACCTAAACCCTGGATTTGAACAACCACAAACGGGTGTATTTCACCCTAAAGAGAATGTGATGTTTGCTGCTTTCTACGTTGGACAACTGTGCTGCACAGTATAAGAGTATGTTTATCTGTAGTATATTTTTCATCCATTAGATGACTCTGTGCTGTAGAGTGTTTCAGGCAGGCTGTGGTCCCTGGTAAACAAAGGAGACACAGCTGAAACTAAAGCTGTATAGATTCCTGGTTTTTTTCCCTATACTTAGCAGCTTTTTTCTATATTAAATGCCTCCTGTTTAAGAAGAATGATTCCATATGTCACAATAGATGTGGGGAATAGGAAGAATTGTACCCTTGCATCATCCTTCTCCTCTTACTCCATTTGCAAGGTTCATTGCTAACTGAAATGTCTCCTCATGCGTATAGGACTTCCAGCTGTGTCTAGCATCTGCAGAGGAATTGTGTAAGAGCGGGAGACTGAGAGCTATTTCTTTGTGCACACATGTAAAGCTTGGGCACAAATCAAACAAAAGAAGACTTCAAAACTATGACTTTATTACCAAGCATTGAGAGGACTCCGAAAAGAGGGAGGCCGTCAGAATGGATGTTTATCTCAAACACTATTGTGTCTACACTGGCATGAATTTCCGGAACTGCTTAAAACGGAATACTATTCCGTTTTCAGTTTTTCTGGAAAAGGAGCATCTACATTGGCAGGCTGCTTTTCCGGAAAAGCCCTTTTTCCAGAAAAGCGTCTGTGGCCAATGTAGACGCGCTTTTCCGGAAAAGAGCCCTGATATCCATTTTCGCGATCGGGGCTTTTTTCCGGAAAAGACTACTGGGCTGTCTACACTGGCCCTTTTCCGGAACAGTGTTCCAGAATAAGGACTTATGCCCGAGCGGGAGCAGAACAGTTTTTCCGGAATAGCGGCTGATTTTGTACAGTAGAGCATCGTTGCTTTTCCGGAAATTCAAGGGCCAGTGTAGACAGCTCGCAGCTTATTCCGGAAAAGCGGCTGATTTTCCGGAATAAGAGGCTGTGTCTACACTGGGACAATCTGTTCAACTGGCTTTGATTGGTGGCCATATTTCCAGTCTCAGAAGAGTTGACAAGAACTGAATTTGAATAGTGACTAGATTGCCCTCTCACACCTACAGGTGGGTGCTCTAGATAAAAACTGGGCTTACAGGTTACAGTCTGGATATGTCTGTTTTGCTGCTGCCAGGCTGTACTTTTTCTATGGATCCATATACAATGTCTGTCTCCTGGGCTGCCAATGTGGCATGTTTTATTAAACAGTTTATTTTTAAATACTCAAGAAAATGTATTGTGCAGTTGTCAATTGTAAACAAAGAGTTGATTAATCTCTCACCGTTCTGAGACAGTGTCTAGAATTATAAAACTCAAGAGAAGCATCTGAGGCAGATTCCAGTACAGTTTGGATCACTTTTCTTTTTGTCTGATAATGAAAACCAGGTACAGATCTAATTTTTAAAATGATCTGACATCGGTGAAGAAACCGAATATGCAGGAGAAGGGGTAGGAGAAGCAGGAATTATGTATTTTGTAGCTGGAATGTTTTTTCCTGATATTTTCTCTCTCATTCTCCAGGGTCCTGGTTAATTTACAGGTCATAGCACTTGGCCCTCTGGAGCCTCACATCATGTATAAATCAGGAATGACATTTGCAGCGCTAATGAAAACAATTAGAGTTTGTTATATTTTCCCTCCTGGTGCATGTCAGTTTGTCCAGATGAGCTCTGTGTAAGCAAAGCCTTCAGCAAGTTGCATGATGTCAAGCAGTTTCTAAGTGATTATATTTGGAGTCAGAAGGTCAGATCACACACAAATTGGTCCAGCCCATGGCTTGGAGCCTCTACCAATGCAAAAGTGGTGTGAAAGTTATCACCAGCATTGTCCCTGTGTTCACATGTCTTCTTCCCTGTGAGCTGCTGCTATTCTCAGGAATAAACTTTCGGAGAATATTCTCGAGAATATTCTCCAATGCGAGAATTTTTGAGAATTTTCTCTTAAATACTTGTTAAATAGTTTTTAAAGAATTTTACTATTTATTATAATGTCTTTAATAAAACTTCAAGAATCATGAAAGTTTCCAATTGTTAAAATGAAAATTCGGGAAAGTTTTTTTTAAAAAAAAGACAGAGGTTTAAATTACTAGAACTTTTATTACAAATCTTCTGTTGCAGGATACAAATATTTTTAACTTTCTGGATTAAATACAAGCAGGGGCGGCCCATGAGCATAGGCAGACTTGGTGGTCACCTAGGGCACCGCCTTCAATGGGGTGTTCGGGCACCCGATGATTACGTCATGGCCATTGACGGCCGTGCAGGCGGAGGCGCCTATTACGGGTTCCACCTAGGGTGCCAGCTGCCACAGCTGGCCTCAGGCCATTCCTGAATACAAGTCTAATCAGAATCTGCACTTTCCGAATCTAACCCATATATTTCTATCTCTTCTTCCTCATACATATACTCTTCTTTGACTTCTTCTTTCTCTTCAGCATCATCAATTTCTTCTTCCTCATTTCTCTGGTTCTGTTTCCTTTTTTTCTCTTGGGGATTTCAATGGAGCATCATTTGGATTTTTAAGAAGCTTTATGTTATGGGCTATGAATGTCAGCTTGCCTGCCCTTTTTTGTGTTAACTTGTTTCTTTTTGCATTATGAAAGATACTGTAAGTACTGAAAGTTCTTTCAGTTGCTGCCGTTGTTGGTGGCATATTCAATATGTTGATCGCTGCTTTCCCTAATTTTGATCCATAGCAAATATCTTTCCACCTTGTTACTGCATCTACTTAGCCTGCTGATTTTGTTGCATATGATTTTCCAAAAAAACCTTCTTTAGCACGATGCTCTGCAATGACTTCTGCTGAGTGATCAGTACCATACATTCTTGTGACTAATTTATCGATGAATTCAGTTCCTTGTATTTGTTCATTTCTAGTAAGGCATTCACCATTGAATTTTGGATCTAGACTATTTGCAGTATAGTGAATGTCTTTTAGAGCCATATCTTTTCTTTTTTCAAAACTTTTCATCACATCCTGTTTTTCTTGTTTGGTAAGTTGAATGATCAAAATGATCTATCAAAATGATCACTTAATTCCTTGAAACATTCAGGAACTTTGTTCATTTTTGGCTTGTCAGATTTAAGCAGCATAATCCATTTAACAACAGGACTTATCAGTGCATGCAGTTTTTGGACCCATACCCAAAATGCATCTTCATCCAGGATTAATTCCTGGTACATTTGCTCAGTTTAATCTGTAAATCTTCATGGACGGCAAGGCATTTTAAGACTTTTTTTTTATTTCAATAACCTTTTCAAACAATATAAAATGGAACCCCACCTAGTTTTAACTGGCAATTTAAGTGCACAAGTTTGATTTTTCTCTTTTTGAAATGCAGTAAAATGAGCTCATAAATCTTGCGATTTGTTAATTTCCTTCACAGTAGTTTTACAGGTAGCTTCAGTTTCTTGAACAGATTTTAAGTTACTGATGTCATCAATTAACAAATTTACTGTATGAGCAGCACAAGTGTACATAGTAATGTGATTGTATTTTTTGTTAAGCATTGATAAGGATTTCACCATTGCTGCAGCATTATCAGTGACAATGGCACCAAATTTTTCAGTGCCTATTTTTGTCATTATTTATTCCATACAGAATGCCATATACTCAGCAGTATGGTGTTCAACATCAGTTGCCACTGTCTTGTAAAACACTGGTTGGGGTGTTGATATAATAACATTTATAACAGATTCATTTCTTCAGTTGCTCCAAGAATCACACTGCAGTGAAAGAGAAGGGGCTTCACCAATTTTTGTTTTTATAAGAGCATCAACACATTGATATTCAGCTTCCAAAAGTTAGTTAGAAAGTGTGTACCTGGATGGCATCTTGTAAGATGGTCTTAATTTTTGCATGAAAGTAATCCAATCTTCGTTTTCAACCAGTGAAAGAGGTGATCCCGATGAGAATATAGCTTGTGCAAAGAATTAATCCAAAACTTTGTCTTCAGTTTCATTCATAGAATCAAAGTAGCAACTTACAGAGTGAAACAGTTTGGCTGAACTAGATGTGGAAGGTGGTGATATAAATTCACTAGCATTATCACAGTGTTCTATAGATGTTGATGCAATTGATGGTTGAGGTGATCTGCTTCTGGACTCTGAGAATTTTGTTGCCTCTTCCTTGATGTAAGCAGGAGTCTTCAAACAATTGGAAATATGCTTTCTCATACTTGTCGCATTTCTGATGTATTCAGCCTTGCAGTACTTACATTCATATTACACTTTGTCTTTAACTGTTTTATGAAGGAAATAATCTCACACATCACTTTTAGGCTTAGTTCTTCTTTCCTTAGTGATGAAAAAAATTACACCTTTCACAAAAGAGAATAAATGTGTTATTGCCTCTTTATATACTTTTTGTGATGCTTCCAGAAAGTTCCATAACAGTCAAAATTCCTGACTCATGAATATTCTAGAAAGTTCCATAGCTTTCTGGAACGTTCTATAATGTTCTCAAACTCTCTTGAATGATCAAGAAAGCTCTTTAACATTCAGGGTGTTCTAAAAGTTGAATACTAGGAAATGAAAAATTAGAAAATACTCAAATTCTTGGGAAATAATCTTTTGGGGAATATTCTCAGAATATTCTTGTTCTCAGAGAATATTCTCACCTCACATCACTACCAGTGACTTTGCTCCCTCTCTCATACCACACCTCCACTGGCCCCCACAAGTTCCCCAACACACAAGGTTCCCTGCTGGAAAGAAGTGGGTTATGCCCACGAAAGCGCATGATACCATCTACATTTTTTGTTAGTCTCTAAGGTGCTGAAGACTATTGGTTGTTGTGACGGACCCGGCGGGGTCCGCACTAGAGGAGGGAGCGGGACTCCCCCCCCCCCCCCTCGGGAGAAACCGCGCGCCGCAAGCGGCGCGCCGACCGGCATCGCAGCCCCGGAGTTGGGGCAGCGGCAAGCCCAACCCGGGACACCCCGCTGGGAGCGGGGGAGGGCGCGGACCGCGCGGAAGCAGCCAGCCCGCCCGCCCCGGCTGGCGGCTTTGAACGGGGCACAGGCCCACGCTGGGGCAAGGGCGGGGGCGGCGGCGGCGCACGGACGTGGCGGAACGCCCAGACGTCACTCCCCGGCGCCCATAAAGATGGCAGCCGGGCAGACGGACAAGGGGGCAGGAGCGAGGAGGCGGCGACCCTGGCTTCCAGGGGCACCAAGGGCTCGGCCCCCGGGGCGACCAGGAAGGACGGAGTCAGCAGCTGGCGGCTCGCACTGGGACGCACCCGGAGACTTCGGCGCGGTGAGTGCACCCCAATCAGCCCCATTGCCGGGGCGGACAAGCAGGGAGTGGAAGGAGCCCGAGGCAGGGCCCTTTTGGCGCCCGTGGGCGGAGGAGTTGAGGGCTGCCGCCCCATCCGCCGTGGAGGGCGACGTCTAGACGCCAACTCCACTTAGGGCCTCGGGCTGGGACCAGGTGGTGAGGGAGGGCCCGGGTCCCCCACTCCCCCACCCTTCCTGCAACCCTCGAGAGCTGGAAGCAAGGCGGACTGCGCCAGCCGCAGAACCTGGCACGGGTCAGGACCCCAACCCCCTTTCCCCAGAGGCACCACGACCAAACCTCCCCCACCCCTCCGGCCGGAGGAGGGGGCCTGAACTCGGGGTTCGCCGAACCCTCTCGGCCACCCCGGCTGGGAGGTGATCGCACCCCCTCTCCCCAATTGACCCCGCCAACAAGCCCTGGGGTTGGGGACAAGGAGAACAAAGAAGGCGGTGGGTCCGCGGAGCCCCGCCCCCGGCTCTACGATAAGCCAAGAAGAGGGGGCGCGAGGTGCTCGCACCCGTAAATCCGCCACACTGGTGGAGAATGTGGGCAGTTAACTAGTATCCCCCACAGACGAACGAGGTCGAGAGCATCGGGCTATCCCCGATTCAGAGGACGCGGGGGAACCGGAAGAAGCGATGGAGCCCCGCCAATTCCTGGAGTGGTTCAAAGGGAACCAACGACTGCAGAACCAGGCTCAGCAGGAACAACAGACTCAGTTGATCCAGCAGCTGACAAGCCAGTTCCAGGAGCACCAACGGCAACTAGTTCAGGAACTCGCAGCTCAGCAAAACCAGTGGCGACAAACCGTAGAAAGAAGATGGGGGGGCAACGGGGGGAGGGCCCAATGGGGCCGGGGAAGGACCCAACCTACCCCTGCGGCTCAGCAAGTTGGGCCCACAGGATGACCCCGAAGCCTTCCTCACAACCTTCGAACGGGTGGCAACAGCGGCCCGCTGGCCGCCGGAACAATGGGCCACCCTGCTGGCCCCCTACTTGAGTGGACCCGCCCAACTGGCCTACCGCAGCCTGGCGGTCACCGACGCCTTGAACTACTACAAAGTCCGAGAGGCAATATTGGACCAGCTAGGACACTCACCGGAGACCTGCCGGCAGCGGTTCCGACAGGAGGGGTTCAAGGTGGGAGACAGACCGCGGGCAGTGGCCCAGCGTCTGCGGGAATGGGCCAATCGGTGGCTGGAGCCCGAACAGAAGACGGGCCTACAAGTCACCGAGATGATTGTAATGGAACAATTCATACACATATTACCCCGAGAGGGGCAGCGATGGGTCCGGCGGAACCGACCCACGACCCTGCAGGAGGCAGTGAACCTAATGGAGGCACACCTCCTAGCGGAGCAAGAGGAGGGTGGCGTCAGACGAGAGGCGTTACCCGGCACGAAGGTAGGGGGGCCCCGGCTCGGGGGGAAGCCCATAGGGAAGGAACCGCTCCCGGAGACACGCCAGACGCGGGACAATATCCCCCGCTTAGCTCCGATGTGGTCGCACCCGCCCCCGGAGAGAACTAGCGGGGACGAGCCGCCGGAGAAGGTGCCGAGAGAGGCCCGGGCCGGGACCCGCGGCCCCTGCTTTCAGTGCGGACAGATGGGCCACTTTAAGCGAGAATGCACCTTAATGGACTGTACCCTGAACCAAGGGGAGGGGGCCAGCCCGGCGGGGGACCAGGCCGACGAGGGAAACCGAGTCGTGCGAGACATGATGGTGGAAGGGCAGCCGGTCAGAGCCCTGGTGGACTCTGGGTCATTGGTGACGCTCGTCCGGGCTGACCTCATCCCCCCCCCGACGGCCGGAAGGGGAGCCAGTCTGGATGAGATGTGTCCACGGGGACACCCGCGCCTACCCCACCGTAAAGGTCCACCTGAACGGGGGCAGGCAGGACCGGCTGTGGCGGGTGGGGAAGGCCCAGACCTTGCCATACCCCCTCCTCATAGGGCGAGACTGGCCCGGGTTTGGAGCCTTGCTTCAGAGCCCGGTTGCCCCCACGGGCCGAGGGGGAGCCACGGAATCCCGGGGGGTGTGCCGCGACGAGGAACCCCGCGGCAAGGCCGCCTGCTTGGAGATAGAGGCAGCCCCAGACTTCATGACGGAGCAGAGGATGGATCCCACCCTACAGAATGCCTGGGACCAAGCCGGGGTGCCGGAGGACCCGGAGCAAGGCCCGGAGGGGCCGCTGCAAGGACCCCGATTCCAGGTATGGGAGGACCGCTTATACCGGGTTTCAGAGGGAAAAAGGGGGGAAATGCAAAAACAGCTGGTAGTTCCCACCCGATTCCGCTGGGAAGTACTGGAACTGGGGCATGCGAACCCCTGGGCGGGCCACCTCGGGCGCAAAAAAACGTTAGAACGGGTCTTGCAGCGATTCTACTGGCCGGGGGTCTTCCGGGCAGTGCAGGATTTTTGCGCATCGTGCCCCGAGTGCCAGAAGACTGCCCCCGCGCGGGTGCCAAAGGCCCCCCTGGTGCCCCTCCCAGTAGTAGAGACTCCGTTCGAGCGGGTGGCCATGGACTTGGTGGGACCCTTGGAGCCATCAGGGAGGGGGCACCGTTTTATTATGGTAGTGATAGACTACGCCACCCGATACCCGGAAGCAGTCCCGCTGAGGAATACAAAGGCCCCGACCCTGGCCCGGGAACTCTTGCGGATTTTTTCCCGAGTGGGACTGCCACAGGCGATCCTCACGGATCAAGGACCTAACGTCACCTCCCGGCTGATGAAAGAACTGTGCGCAGTGCTGAAGATCAAACGACTGCAAACGTCAGTCTACCACCCGCAGATGGACGGTTTAGTAGAGCGATTTAACCAGACGCTCAAAGGTATGCTGCGGCGGTTCGTGCAAGAAGACCCCCGGGGCTGGGACCTAATGCTCCCGAGCCTCCTATTTGCGGTGCGAGAGGTCCCCCAGGCGTCGACCGGCTTCTCTCCGTTCGAGTTGCTATACGGCCGGCGGCCCCGCGGGATCCTCGATCTCCTGAGGGAGGGCTGGGAGCAACCGACGGGGTCAGGGCAGGGGACGGTCCATTACATCACCCAACTGAGGGAGAAGTTAAGCCGGCTGGGCGAATACGCCCGATTAAACCTCGAAAATAGCCAGAGACGCCAAGTAAAGTATTACGATGCCCATGCACGCCAACGGGTTTTCCACCCGGGGGACCGAGTCATGCTGCTCCTCCCCACGACAGAATCCAAACTACTAGCGCAGTGGCAGGGACCCTTCAAAGTGGTTAAGAGAGTGGGGGAGGTGGATTATGAAGTGCGGCTAACAGGCCGCAGGCAAGGAACGCAGCTCTTCCACGTCAACCTACTAAAGAAATGGGTACCCCGAGAGGCCCTGCTAATCGCACCGCCCTCCGAAGGAGAGGACCTGGGGCCCTGGGGGGGGCAAGAAGGCGAAAAGACCGAGCTCTCTTGGGATCCGGAGCTGACACCTCCCCAACAGGGACAGCTGAAAGAAATGCTCCGGGGACACCAAGCGACCCTGATGACCAGGCCGGGCTGTACGATGCTGGGGCTACACCGGATTATAACCGAGGAAGGCCGGACTGTGCGGGAGCCCATACGCCCTCTACCCCGAAAAATGTGGGACACGGTCAAACAGGAGCTGCAGCAGATGCGACAGTGGGGGGTGATCGAGGAATCGACCAGCGAATGGCGCAGCCTGATCGTCTTGGTCCCCAAACCTGACGGCGCCACCCGATTCTGTATAGACTTCAGAAAGGTAAACTCCGTGTCCCGGTTCGACGCTTACCCGATGCCGAGGGTGGACGAACTGCTGGAGCGACTCGGGCAGGCGGCCTACATAACAACCCTAGATTTGTCAAAGGGCTATTGGCAGATCCCCCTGGACCCCGCGGCACGGGAAAAGACAGCCTTCTCGACACCCTTCAGATTATTCCAGTTTCGGACCATGCCTTTCGGCCTCCACGGGGTGGCAGCGACATTCCAAAGGGTGATGGACCGGGTACTGACACCCCATCAGGAATACGCTGCCGCATACATCAACGACATTGTCATCTATAGCCCCACATGGGGAGAACACCTAAAGCACGTCGATGCTGTACTGACAGCCCTGGGTAAGGCGGGCCTCACGGCCAACCCCCGTAAATGCCACTTCGCCCAACGGGAGGTCTCTTACCTGGGGTATGCAGTAGGACGGGGGAAGTTGAAACCAATTTACAGCAAGGTACAAGCCCTGAAAGACTACCCCATCCCAACAACCAAAAAACAGATTCGCCAGTTCCTGGGACTGGCCGGGTACTATCGGCGATTTGTGCCCCAATTCGCCTCACTGGCAGCCCCATTAACGGAGCTGATAAGGAATACAGAACCGACCAGGGTGAGGTGGAACCCACAGGCAGAGCTCGCTTTTCGGGCCTTAAAAGACAAACTAGCCTCCGCCCCAGTGCTGAGGCAGCCAAACTTTGACAAACCATTTATCCTTTACACAGATGCCTCGGAGGTGGGACTTGGGGCGGTACTAGCCCAAGAGGAACAAGGCGCGGACCAGCCGGTCCTCTACCTCAGTCGAAAACTGCTGCCACGAGACAGGGCATACGCCACGATAGAGAAGGAGGCACTTGCGGTGAAATGGGCGATTGACACTTTACGGTATTATTTGTGGGGGAATAAATTTAAGTTGGTGACTGATCACGCACCCTTGGTTTGGTTGAACTCTATGAAAGAGACGAACGCCCGTATAATGCGGTGGTACCTGGCCTTGCAGCCGTACTGTTTTGAGGTGGTGCATCGGCCTGGGGCGACCCACCAGAACACAGACTTTTTCTCCCGAATCGGAGAACAGTCTCCACCCGGGGCGCGCCTCTCCAAGGGGGGGAGGTGTGTGACGGACCCGGTGGGGTCCGCACTAGAGGAGGGAGTGGGACTCCCCCCCCCCCCCCCCCCTCGGGAGAAACCGCGCGCCGCAAGCGGCGCGCCGACCGGCATCGCAGCCCCGGAGTTGGGGCAGCGGCAAACCCAACCCGGGACACCCCGCTGGGAGCGGGGGAGGGCGCAGACCGCGCGGAAGCAGCCAGCCCGCCCGCCCCGGCTGGCGGCTTTGAACGGGGCACGGGCCCACGCTGGGGCAAGGGCGGGGGCGGCGGTGGCGCACGGACGTGGCGGAACGCCCAGACGTCACTCCCCGGCGCCCATAAAGATGGCAGCCGGGCAGACGGACAAGGGGGCAGGAGCGAGGAGGCGGCGACCCTGGCTTCCAGGGGCACCAAGGGCTCGGCCCCCGGGGCGACCAGGAAGGACGGAGTCAGCAGCTGGCGGCTCGCACTGGGACGCACCCGGAGACTTCGGCGCGGTGAGTGCACCCCAATCAGCCCCATCCCCGGGGCGGACAAGCAGGGAGTGGAAGGAGCCCGAGGCAGGGCCCTTTTGGCGCCCGTGGGCGGAGGAGTTAAGGGCTGCCGCCCCATCCGCCGTGGAGGGCGACGTCTAGACGCCAACTCCACTTAGGGCCTCGGGCTGGGACCAGGTGGTGAGGGAGGGCCCGGGTCCCCCACTCCCCCACCCTTCCTGCAACCCTCGAGAGCTGGAAGCAAGGCGGACTGCGCCAGCCGCAGAACCTGGCACGGGTCAGGACCCCAACCCCCTTTCCCCAGAGGCACCACGACCAAACCTCCCCCCCCCCCCCCTCCGGCCGGAGGAGGGGGCCTGAACTCGGGGTTCGCCAAACCCTCTCGGCCACCCCTGGTCGAGAGGTGATCGCACCCCCTCCCCAGTCGACCCCGCCAACAAGCCCTGGGGTTGGGGACAAGGAGAACAAAGAAGGCGGTGGGTCCGCGGAGCCCCGCCCCCGGCTCTACGATAAGCCAAGAAGAGGGGGCGCGAGGTGCTCGCACCCGTAAATCCGCCACAGTTGTGTTTTAAGTTTTACCCACTTGTTGTGTCCTCATTGCTGTTTCTGCTGAATGAGTGAGGCTCAATATATACCTCACATCCTGCTCAGCCCAACCATTCTCAATACATAGAAACTTATAACTGTCAACAGTCCTCTGCAAAGAGGAGAAAAAGAAACAATGCCACAGGGTGGCTGGAGTCCTTAACCATATGGGAGCAGAAGATACACACACACACACACACACACACGCAGAAGGTCACTGGTATAGTCTGGTACAGTGTTTGTCAAAATGTCAAGAGGATTGATGCAGGCATCCCTTTTTTGGATCCACTCTACATTTATGATCTGAAAGGGTGAGTAAGCAGTATAGTAAAGAAATTTGCTGATAATACGAACTAGAGGAAACTAGAAAACATTATACAGGACTATGTAGCACTTTAAAGACTAACAAGATGGTTTATTAGGTGATGAGCTTTCGTGGGCCAGACCCACTTCCTCAGATCAAATAGTGGAAGAAAATAGTCACAGCCATATATACCAAAGGATACAATTAAAAAAATGAACACATATGAAAAGGACAAATCAAATTTCAGAACAGAAGAGTGATGCGGGGGGGGGGGGGGGGAGGTAAATGTCTGTGAGCTAATGGTATTAGAGGAAGTAGGTCTGGCCCACGAAAGCTCATCATCTAATAAACCATCTTGTTAGTCTTTAAAGTGCTACATAGTCCTGTATTTTGTTTCAGCTACACCAGACTAACACAGCTACATTTCTATCACTAGAAAACATTAGTGAGGACTAATTAATACGAAACAAATCAAGAAATGCCTCTCGTGCAATTTGTAAATTAGCTGAGACCTGTTTTTCTGGGGACAGTAAATGACATGTTTAGCAAGAGCAGAAACTTTGAAAGGCTATTAAGCTCCAACAAACTAATCCACCTTTCCATTCAGACTCTATGGGTGGTTCAGATAAAAATGTGAGGTAAAAATGAGGCTAGAGAGTACAGGCATTGCTTTTAGAAGAAACCAAAGAAGAAAAAGGACAAGAGATACTAGGAAGGAAAACCCAACCAGAATTGTAAGGGAGTGAGGGTGAATGGCTACTAGTCTTCCAGCATGTCTATGTGACTGATTCCTTGCTCTTTCATTTTGATTGTTATTTAGATCAGTTCATTTCATTATCTGTACACAGTCTCTTATGCTCTCATCTCTTACTAACAGGATTGCAGAATAAAACAGCCCTTCATCACAACATGCAACCCTCCTTCCCCATTTGCCTAGCATCATCACATCCTATATCTGCATCATCATTCGCCAGTTAGACCCAACTAGCTCTTGTCCACCTATTTTGTGTGTTGTTTTTCACGATGTAATTGCAGGTTTGGATTTGTATTTCTTATTTGACGTAAGTAGATAAATGCTAGAATCATGCAGTGACTACTACAATCCTGTTCATATTGCTAAATGCCTCAATACAGTTCAAAATCACCTAGCAGGCTTACCTTCAAACAATGTCATTTTGAAACTGTGCTATGACAGGGTAGGTAGGCATGTGTAACATTCATATTATAAAAATAATGTAATCTAATACAATGTCCTATCTAACCCACTTCAGAGAATAGATAACATCCACCAGTGAAAACATACGAACACCTCTTCCTCCTCTCCTTAAAAATCCAGGAAACAAAATGAGCTTTGTACTGTTCCCAAGAAATGTAGCAAATCAAAGCTATGGCAGATCCAGTGTGAGGAATGAATTTCAAAACTGAGGGCCTCTTACAAAAAGCATCTTGTGGTTCTGATCTAAGCCAGATACACCCTGGGAGCTCTCAGGCATATTTACTTCCTTTGGAAGCAGCTTCACAAACACAGACAGTTCCACTAAATTAGTTTAGTTTTTTCTCCTTCTCTTTATTAGTTTCTATCTGTACTGCAGTAGCCACAAGGAAAAGACAGGAATTAGGATCATTATCCAGTGGCTGTGACTTTATTAAACATTTAACTATACAAGATATCTCGAATCTTCCAAATCAATAATCTTCCAGCCCATTACCCAAAGGTTAAAGAGGGCAAGATTTTTCAGCCTTCTGAAGGGTGAAAGCAAAAGGAAAGCCTCTTCAGTTAATATTCCTGACATTTCCTATGCTGTCTTGATCGCACAGATTGGTAGCTGCCAGTAAATGTTTCCAGTTTAGCAATGAACTTACATTTAAAGAAACTGAATTGTTGATTTGTACTAATAAACACTCTATTTCTACATTATAAAATATTTTTGCTGAAATCAAAACATCCGTTTTACTTCTTAGATGCTATTTTAAATATTTAAAAAACTATAGATTATTTTATCAGTTCTGTATGGATAGCACCTGTCTTGTGAATATTGAAGTTTGCCAATGTAATGACTATATTAACAGACTAAGAACCTCCTTTATAAATAACAGTTTGTGATATTTTTATGTGTATATATTTGTCTGTATTTAGGATGTATTCATATCATATTACAGTGGTGATATAATTTCTATCCCAACATTAACAACAGGATGACATTGTATAGCAAACAGCTACTCAAGTTAAACATTTTTAAACCAGGGATCTCAGTAACTTGCATCCAAGAGTTCTAAAAGAACTGGCAAAGGAGCTTTCTCATCATTTAACAGTGATTTTAACAGTGATTTTTAATAAAACTTGGAACACTGGGGAAGTTCCAATGAACTAGATGAAAGCTTATTTCATGCTAATATTTAAAAAGAGTAAATAGAAAGATCCAAATAATTTACACCTCTTAGCCTGATATTGATCCCTGGCACAATAATGTAATGACTGAGTGTCATTGAATAAAGAATCAAAAGAGTAGTATGGAATATAGATCATGTCAAATTAAGTTGATACCATTTTCTGATGGGATTACAAGTTTGGTTAGTAAAGGAAATAGTGATAGAGGAAGGCATTTTATGAGGCATTGCATGACTTTTTGATTAAGAAACTAGAAAAATTAAAATCAATATAGTGTGTATTAAATGTATTTAAAAGTAGCTAACCAACAGGGAATCATCATCAAGTGCATATTTTTCTAGGGGAGACTTAGTCCTACACTGTTTAACATTTTTTTTTTTAAATCAATGACCTGGAAGAAAACACAATCATTTGCAGATGATGCAAAAATTCAGAAATGTACTATATATTTGAGAGAGTTTGTCTGTCTAGATGACCATTTGTCTGTTTAGTCAGGAACTTCACCTAAATGATAAGAGCTAGGACCACCACATTCGGTATTCGGCTTCCTCTTATCATAACTTAAAGTAAAGTAAGGGTTTGGTTGAGCCAAGAAAATGGGATGTGCCTGGAAAGGTATTGCTTCTCCTAATACCCTACAGAAAAGAAACAGAATAACCAGGCAGGTGAAAGGGGATGGCTGGGGTGCACACCCTTCATCTGAGACTGCTCCAGTCCTTAATACCATCCCCCCCCCCCCCATCTTCCAGGCACTCTTTAGGGAAGGTAGTGGGGGCTGAAGCTCTCTCCAGTTTCCCTGATTATATGGGAACATTGCTGGCTTATTCCCCTTTGCCAGGGAGCAGGGGAAATGCATAGTTTACTGCATTCCTCACCTGGGCTGGGGAGCACAGGGGGCAGATGAACCTGGATCTGCCCCAGGCAGGAGACATGTACCCCTCCTCCAGCTATGCCTGCTAGAGCTGCAGCAGCCATGGAGAGGTGCTTTCACCTGGCCAGAGTACAGAGGCAACTCAGTCAGGTCCTCTTCCACTTTGCCCTACACCTCCTATATTTATAGGAGACACTGAGGGAGCTCACTGCCTTCAGAGTAATTGCCTGGGAATCCACAAGAAACCAGCTAAGAAAGCTCTGTGGCTGGTTTGCCATGTTTGGGTGGTGCAGACAGAGTTACCATCCTTCGTTGTAACAAAAGACAGGATTATGCAGCACTGCATAGTCCCGTCTTTTGTTTCAGTAAGACCAGACTAACATGGCTACATCTCTATTACCATCCTTTGTTGTGCTACATTTCTTTGCCATGGTTCCTCTGGTAATTAAGAGTAATTAGAAATAACCTGTGAACAGGCAAATTATCTTCCCACAAAAACCACATTCTCAGAATTTGGTCTGCTGTTCACCACGCAATTTATTAATGCAAATATGACTGTGTGGGTTTGGTGCAAGTCCTAGTATAATCCTTACTGTATTGGTGTTCAGCACTGCTGCCGTGTAATCAAAGAAAATAAGCACAAAAGTAAAAGGGAGTGGAGATAAATGGAACTGATGGGAACAAAAATGCTTCTTAATGATGTCTTTGACTCTCCCCCTCCCTTCTTCTTTCTTGCATAGCCCTCCCAGCCCACTGTAGGTAAAACAGAGGTCACCCGGTGTGTAGCATAAATGAATCAGCATGGTGCACACAGAGCTAAAAATATGAAGTTTAATTGGATCTAATGTACCAGATGTTAGTTACTTCTCCTGTCCCCACTAAGTAATTAGCTAACACATGTGGGAGGTATGAAGGTTTATGATGCAGGAGTGAAAATGATCAAATAATATTCCAAATTTAGTTTTTCTTTTTTAGAAAAAGCAACGTATTATGTATGGTGCATTTAATGGTATGGATTATATGTTAATAGTATATTATATAATGATTAGTTAGGTAGCCAGTGAGGACAATTGCCATATGTCTCTTATTTATACCTTTTTAAAAATCCCAAACAATACCTCACCACACCCTCTAAGCTCTGCACATTTCCATTCCGCATTGCCATCTGTTCTTGCCACCATTACCCTCAGCCTGCCTCCCCCAGTCCTTCTGTTTGCTATACCACCTTGTTGGGTAAAGTTATTCTTACATGTAAGCATTTGTAGGATCAGAGACTTCAAATGTAAGCTCATTGAGGTAGAGCTAGTCTGTTACTATGTATGTAGTAATTCATTTGTGTGTATGTAAATGGACAGCATAGTGGGGGAGAGGGGAAGATGAGGGCATGTTATCAAGAAGGTCTGAGGCTGTGCCCCACCAATGGTCTGGCCATAACAGCTGGTGAGGATGCTCCACCCCTGAAGTAGGGGCAACAGTGTGTGTGATGCCATGGATCTTGAAGAAGCCTTCTGAATGCCTCTGGTGCTCCCTTTGGTCCCAAGGCCTGAGTGCTTTTAGCTGCTCTGACAGTCAATACATACCCACCACAGAACAGCTGCATAGGCTCTTTGAAAAGTGTGTGTTCAGTTATTACTCACAATAGCCTGAAGTATAGGAACAACAAAGCTGTGTCCTGGAGGCAGAACTGATGACATTTTTAACAGGACTTAGAATGTACTTACTGTACTCAGCGACATCGCTCCACACCCGGGGTGCAGCATTGGTGGCTATGGTCCCACCCCGACCCTGTCTGGATCTTCCCTTTTTAGAACTATTAATACAGACATCCTCCTGTGCCGTGCAACCAACCAAAATTTGTCTGCACTATAGAGTGGCATGCTGCAGGGCAAGTTCTCTCTGCCTGTAGCATGCCTAGATAGTGCATGGTTGCAGGGCCAGCCATACTTTGTCCCTGAGAGTGTCTTCCAGGAAGTGACTGAAAAAAAATCTATTAAATAGAGCATTCAAAGGCAGGGAAGTAATGTGCAACTCACATTATCTAAGGATGAATCATCACAAGGGCATTATTACGACTTGGTCAGGTTTGTTAATCTGTAGTTATAGAAAAGCATTAATCAGAACTGAGCAGTGATCTAGATTCCTACTTCGTCCTCTTCTGTGTGGTTCTCTATAAGCTGCATTATGCAGTTCAGCTATTTCAAGGAAGCAACTTTATTTTTATTAAAATAGGAATTATCTACAGTACCACAGTGCAAACTTCCCCTATTCCTGTGACAATGTGTCTCAACCCTGCCTTAGTGAAGGCAACTTCAAAGGGTGAGTGGGTGTTTGTGTCTCAGCTGAGATTTCCAACAGGGCTACCTATTAGTGCCAATTTTGATGATGGTTTTGGTGATGTGGACAGTTATTATCCAGGCATTGGACAGTGATCTCTCAGCCTTTCATAGAAAAACTACATTTCTGACATTAAAACAAATGTACTTCATTAGGAAAATAGCCCCCAAGTTCCAAGAGCAATGCCTCTGAATGAAGCTGAGGGTTTTATCTTAAATTTATATTTAAACTCACCCCTGTCCTGATGTCAGGCTTTTAAAAAAAGTGTGTTACGTGGTAAACAATATAGAAATCTATTTGGCTTTTTGCTATAGCAGTAGCAATTATCTTGCAAAAACCAGGGCAGAGCAAGAATAGGAAATATAAATTATTAGTGTCTTTCTGCAAACATGAAATAGTGGCTTCGTTGTGAAGGAATTATCATACAGATTACCTAAATCATTTGCACAGTATTTCAAAACTCAGTTGTACCAGCACCATCTGACTTTCCATGCATATCAAGTTCCCTTATTATAAAATAAATGGATTCTCCAAGATGCTATTGAAAGAGCTTTAAGTATTTCAAAGGCTGCAAGCATTCGGCTTGAGTTACAGCTGAAATTATGGTATGTAAATGATGAATATTTCTATAGAAAATGAATGACTCTAGGTCAATGCATTTTTCCCCCCCATCAAAATTTATTGTAGGTGTTGGGGAATGTAACAAGGGATGGAATGGGACTATTCAGAAAAAGTAATGAAGATTCAGAGGCACTCTGCTTGGCATCATTAGCGAATTCTTAGTCATAAAGCTAAGTATAAGGAAAGGAAAGTGTCTCATGTATTCATCCTTCAATACACACTAATCTGAGTGATGTGGTGGAAGGAAAGAAAAATCAACAACTAAGAGGACATATAGAAGTCCTGAGTCATTGGCAAAGTGGAGGGGAGCTCTTAGGAGATCAGAAGGAGGAAGCTGCAGCTGAGCTACATTGAACTGCTACTAACTCTAAATGGCACTCATGTCTCCCTTGCAGTGTGAAGCCCCTTAGCACCGTAAGAGCTTCCGGAGTGGGAATTATGACCCCACATGCCATATAAATTCTTCTTCTTAGAACAGCATGTTATAAACCATCACCTTTAGGAAGGTGTAAAACAGGGAACCAATAAGGTCAGCTTTTCTAGCATTGTTAACTTGCGGAAGAAGAGACCAAGAGCCACGTTAGGAAAGCCTTTAGAGCTTTGTGGGTTCCAGTTTTTTCCCCAGATCTCAAAGCATTTTTGTGCAGTTTTTTGGGCAGACTCACCTGAAACAAATGTTATTCAGTGATCTCTGTCTCACTCCCTGAAAAATAAACGTCTTCCTGCCCGTCAAGCATCAAGTCTTTCTCCAGTGCTAGTCAACATCTCCATGCAGCCATTATGTGAACTGGTCAGACAGCTGTGGACTCAAATGTCAACAATGTAAGAATGATAAAGATCTACACACTCTTCACCCCCACTAGACAAGATCGGCTCCTGGATGATGTTTGTTGAAACTAAATGTAAAATTGACGCCCTCCAAAAATACAGAACTACGCTTATGAGTACACATCATATTAAGCACTTACATTGCAAATATTTAATATTCAACAAATACATACTTTAAAAATAACATTTTGTAGACATTCACCAGTGTCTGTTGTGCATTTAGACCCCGATCTAAAGACTGAAGACAGTAGAAGTCTCTGTTTACTAAGAACTATCTTTATTCTTAAGACATTTCCTGATACATTGTCACTGTGGTCACCCTGGGAATTAATTTGCCCCTTTTCTAACACTAGATAGAACACTGTATAATGAAATTGTCACTTTCATTAGAGTCTTTAATGGTTTCCATACTTGGTTTAGAAATCAGTTGCTACAAACAGACCAAGAAAGGCTTTCGGGAGCATTGGAACAGTATCTTCTATGAATAGCAATGGAACAGAAATCAACTCTAAAAAAGATCGTATGAGTAAAGCAAAGAACACATGGAGAGTTATTAGCATTATTATTTTCTGAGCACCATCTTTGTTTTATTTCAACATTCTGACATTATGTAATATTTACAGAAATGGGGTGTTGGGGATATGCAATTAAAACCTCCCACCTTTACCCTTTCTGAGATTCTGAAAAAAAAAAGCCATTTGTGATCAATTCGTGAGTGCTTTACATAGGTCATCTCTACTCTTATGGATCTCCCTCATGGCTATGTAGGAATAACATTAAGAAAAGTCATACAGTAACATTTCAGAAATATACTATAGAAAACTTTTTCAGGTTTATGTAACCTCTTATAATATGCTCCCTCCGTACTCAGTGACCTTTATAGAAAAGTGAAGTAATCATATAAACTCTATTAAAAAAAACTCATTTTAACTCAATATTGGACTTTCTGCATGCCAAGGAAATATGGTATTCCTTTCTTTGGTTTCAATTACATGTAGAGTAGTTAATTTCTTTAGGTTATCCAATTTTTAACAGCTTATGTCTAAATTCAGATTTTTTTTCATTTTCACATGTGTACATAAGGAATCCCACATGAGAGACATTTATAGCAAAAGACACTGCATACATTTTCCTGCCTCAAGAGCAATAGAAGATAAATACTGAAATTTCCTTTGTCTTTAATTTATCCTAGTACTGCCTGAGAGGGGATAGAGTGACAGTTTCTATAGATCACTGAAATCTCTCTTTGGTCAATGTCAGGGAAGATCCAGGTATGCAACAATATCCAGTGTCACAATCAGGTTGTGGACAACCAAATGTAGTTGCCAAAGCCAGAGTCCACAGTCACAAAACAGGAGTCAAAGGTCAGAGTACTAGAAGATCAGAAGTGGGAGAGAAACTAGAGATCAGAACCATAAATAGGGAAGCAAAGTCAGGCCAGGACAGGATAATGTGGTCACAGGCAGGAAACCAACTAGAGGTCATAAATCACAATTAAGATGTCTGGAGTCAAGTCATCTTGGGATGCCAGGGAATTCTGGACCCAGAGCTAAAGCTGAGTTGTTTGGACTTCTTTCTGTTCCTGCTGCTGGCATAAGTAGGACCAGTGGGCCAATCAGCTGCTCTGAGGATCCACCAATTGGACTTCAGGGATGGAGCTTCACACTGAGACTGGTCCCTGTAAGTCTTTGTCAGAATGCTGTTAGGTGAAGACTTGGAGTGTGGTTGCTCTTGTGAGCCCTGTTCATTTAGGTTTGAGATCCATGGGTCATGACAAAATGTTTTCATCAAGTGTCAAGATCATCCTCATGAGGAATTGCTCTAATGCCCTCCCTCCATCCCATATCCTCAATTATAGACAAATAAGAAGGCAGACACCCATGAAAACTTCCCTTTAAAATGCCTAAATGAATATTAAATCAAAATATATTGGTGTTTGAAATGGAGTAGGTATATGAATGCCAGACAGCCTACTTGTCAGAATAGCCCCATATGGTTTGGAGCTTTTACTAGGCAACGTCACACAGATATTTTCATGTTAAAGTCATCTTACTCATTGTATATGGCCTTCAAAAGAAATCTCTAAAGCCGGTAGTACCCAAAGGAGAGGCTTTGTGTTTTCTTCAGTTGGGAAGCTAGCTATGTGTGAACAAAGATTTCACAAATATTTAATAAATATGTTAAGTTAGTCAGATGAATGCAGGAAGGGTGGATTACATTGTATGTTTTTGAAAAGAAAAGAGGGTTGACAAAACAGATGAAACAGCCCATTATAAATTAAGAAAGATTGTTAAT
Organism: Pelodiscus sinensis; assembly: GCF_049634645.1. Taxonomy (NCBI): domain Eukaryota; kingdom Metazoa; phylum Chordata; order Testudines; family Trionychidae; genus Pelodiscus; species Pelodiscus sinensis. The sequence goes on along the minus strand of NC_134713.1, from coordinate 92,838,404 downwards.
ATAATGTGTGGGCAAAATAATACCCCACAGCAATTTTAGCTCCAAGTTTTTACACATTTTTAGTGGGTAAAAAGTACCTTTTAATTGCAATTACTCTAAGTGAAATGTACATATATGACTAGTGGGGAGGAATGGGCTCTGGATGCAAATCTGCAAGTTGTCACAGCAGAGATTGCTTCTAGTATGATATTAATTACACCTGAAACCTCATGCAGTCTCCCTTTAATAAAGTATTCATATGACTGATGCTAGTAGACATTTCCTGGTTAATGTCCACAGTGTGACATTAGCACTCAGAATAGACCACTTAATTAAAAAAGAAGTGTGCAAAATAGGAGTCTGTTATATTACAAGACCTTACACTCATTCTATGATGTCTTTTCATTATGGTGTGCAGCGAACAAGTCAGTATGAGCATGTCTTCCCCTGGAGGGACAGGCCTCAAATCTACTAAATTGAATTTTAATAACATTCTACTGATATTCATTTTACTGTTAAAGACATGGAACAGAATAGGATAGATCTGGTTTCTAAAGTCCAAAATTTTTGTCCATATTTGTATTATGCAATGCTCCGAGACTCCAGTCAGGAATAGGATCCCTTTCTGCGAGGTGCTGTGCAAATGCATATGAAGAAATGGTCCGTTGTCCAGAAGACCTTTTAAAATGTCTATGTAAATATATATACCATTATACATAATTTCATTATTTTGCCTCTTGATGTGCATCTTCCTCAAGTCAGAACTACAGTTTCTTTTCTGGGGTTGTAGTTATACCGATGTAAGCCCAGGGATCTGAAGGACTGCTTGACATGCAGCCAGCTGAAGTTGTTGAGCCGTGCAAGATAAGTAACTGTTGATATGTAAATACAGCTCATGGTTGGATGGGGAAGGAATCCGGGGTGTGGTTACATAAATCCAATTTAGCCAGGGCTGATGGAGGATCGGTTGTTAGAATGGAATGTATTATAACTAATTTGGGCACTTGTGGAGTCACAAATCATGCTACTCCTAAATGTGGGAACTGTAAAATATGATACCAGTGCTTGCAGGAGAGACACCATCATTGTAAGAGGTCTCAGATGAACAAGCCTCCCCCTTTCAGACTTGAGTGAACTGAGTTGAGGGAAAGAGCTTGAGCCAGCTTGCTTCATGCCTGCCGGGTGTGAGCTGTAAGACTGGTTCAACCTGCATCTTTCCCGCTTGTTTTAAGGATAGACCTAAAGCAGACTCCATCAGGAGTCTTTTTGCTAGTCCAGTAGAAGCTGGAATCTTTTGTCAGCCTAGATGGTGGCTAAAGAATTGAAATCACTAAGAGCTGAAGTCACTGGCTTGGCCTGGAGCCAGACCCATTGCAGCCAGCAAGATTGCTGGCAGGAGCGACCAGCAGATGGCCAGTAGGAGCGGCGGTAGGCAGCTGGCGGGATTTACTGGCGGCAGGAGGCCAGCGGAGCGGCTGGCAGGAACAACTAACAGGCAGCCAGTGGAGTGGCTGGTGGGAACGACCGGCGGGCAGCACAAGCAGACCACGGGAGCAGCACAAAGGTGGCATGGCCTCAGGCTCAATGAGTGGAGTCATCAGGGTGATATGTCAGGGTCTGCACTGACTGGACAGAGCTGTAAGTGGGGCATTTGAAGTGGGGTATGGAGGAAGTTTGAGTAAATGAATGGAACCTTTACATTGTTGGACTAGTGAGCCTGAGGGGCAAAGGACATTGCTCAATCCATTTGGGCTGGGACAGTTACTCGTGGGGGGTTAGGAACTATTTGTGGTATTTTTCCGAGCTAATGCCATGTAACTTCTCTCCCTCTTTCATTAAAAGTTTCTTTTCTATTATGTCTACACTGTCAGCTTCTTGCGTAAGAACTCCTTTGCGGAAGAGTTCTTGTGCAAAAACTCTTCCACAAGAGAGTGTCTACGCTGCCATGTGCTTTTGCGCAAGAGCATCCATGTCAGTGTAGATGATCTCTTGCGCAAGAAAGCTCTGATGGCCATTTTAACCATAGGGGCTTCTTGCGCAAGAAATTCATGTTGCCTGTCTACACTGCCCTCTTCTGGAAGAGCTCTTGCGCAAGAGGGCTTATTCCTCGTAGGGAGAGGAATAACTCTTCCGGAAGAAGTCCTGTTTTACAATGATATACTGTAAATTTACTTTTGGAAGAATGCTCGTGCAGTGTAGACAGCCAGCAAGTTTTTGTGGAAGAAAACGCTCATGTCAGTGAAGACGTAGCCCCTGACTCTGTACTTGTGAGTGGGGAAGCATTGCCTCTCAGAAGCGCGCAAGTGTGTGTGAAGTTCCCAGACTACTGGGTGGGGGCTCGAGCTGGATCTGTGTGAGATGGATGAAAGGGGACCTCTAGATATTGAACCTGGCCCTGGCTGCTGCTGGCACTATCTGGCATAAGGGTTACACCACAAAGGACAGAAGTTGTACAAAAGTTAGCTACTATACATTTGCACATACATTGGGCTCACATATATCATGAGATAATATTTCTTACGAAAATTTTACCTTTACACTGGATTAATTTCAGGTGATGTTTAGCACTGGCGTGAGATCAGTTTTTCCCAAACTGATTTCCCAATTGTTGTAGTAAGAGAGTTATTAATTGAATTTATTCACTAGTTCTTCTATTTGTCTTTTCATTCTGTATTTGTACGGCTCTTAAAGTGTATTGGGGCCTGACCCCACAGAAGGCCTCCTAGGCACTAAGGTAATACAGTAGTAGTAATAGCATTTTTGATGTTTAAAAATAAATCTGGGATGGTTGGATCTCATCTGCTTTGCTCGTTTTGTAATTATACTTAACAAATGTGAGTGTAACACACTATCATTGGGATGAATAAGTGGGGAATTCTAATGAGGCAGGATTTCGCACCCACTTGGCTCAGTTGTAAGCCATCCCAACCATTGAACATTGCCGCCAGTTCTAAATTTTAAGCACAGGAATACTCTTTGTCGTCAGTTGATCTGCTTGTATGCTTAAAGCTGTTGTTCTCATACTTCCCATTCAGGAACCCATGTGAAGAAGATAGGGTGACACTTAGATAGAGAGCACTTGATTTAAAGTTTAAAGTTAAGCACTTGTGGGACCAGGACTTTGAATGAATACATGACATGTGAGATGGGGAGAATCAGGCCCACAATTACAGGCAGTCCCCGACTTACGTGGATCCGACTTATGTCGGATCCGCACTTACGAACGAGGCTTTCTCGCCCCGGAGCTTGCAGGCAGCAGTCCTGCCACCTCAACCTCCGGGGCGAGAAAAGCTGCTCCCGGTGCCCCTGGTCTGCTGGGGACCGTCTCCAGCAGACCAGGGGCACCGGGAGCAAAGCCGCAGCAGTGGCGGGTTCCTGCGCTTCTGAGGCTTTGCTCTGACAAAGCCTCAGAGGTGCGGGACCGCGCTGCAGCTGCGGCTTTGCTCCCGGTGTCCCTGGTCTGCTGGAGACGGTCCCCAGCAGACCAGGGACAATGGGAGCAAAGCCGCAGCCGCTGCGGCTTTGCTCCCCGTGTCCCTGGTCTGCTGGGGAGGGGGGGCGCAGCTAGTGTGCCCCCCCAGCAGACCAGGCTTTTGTTGTGGACCCTGGGGAAGAGCTGCTGGGGCGCTGCCGGTTGGTCCCACAGCGCCGCTCTGGGCACTACTGGACCAACCCAGCAGCACCCCAGCTGCTCTACCCCAGGCATCCCCAAGTCAGCCGCTGCTGAAACTGACCAGCGCTGACTACAGGAAGCCCGAGGCAGAGTTGCTCTGCCCCCGGCTTCCTGGAATCAGCCGCTGATCAGTTTCAGCAGCAGCTGACTTGGGGACGCTTGGGGTTCTTAAGTTGAATCTGTATGTAAGTCAGAACTGGCGGTCAGTTTCAGCAGCGGCTGAATCTGGACGCCAGTTCCGACTTACATACAGATTCAACTTAAGAACAAACCTACAGTCCCTATCTTGTACGTAACCCGGGGACTGCCTGTATATGCAAAGGTAATGATGTACAAAAATTAGTCCTTTGACTGGCATTTTTATCATCAGGCCCTGATTTAAGTGACATCTAAACTGAAAATAGCAGTCTATCAAAATGGTGGATTGGAATTTTTAATTACTGCTTAATGAATAGTACTATAGTGATTGGTGCTCTATAAATAACTGAGAGAGATAAATAAGGACATGTTTTGCAACAATTCTAACTTAAAGCTACTAAAGTGTATGTAGGGTGACAAGTGTGGGAGGGAAAAACAGCATCTAATAATCAAGACATGTTGAAACTTGGCATACAGACTTGGCATACAGTGTCTCAAGCATGAGTAATATACTTTTCATAGGATTCCGTCATAACCTAAGGGCTTAAGTGAAGAGGTTCACCAGGATTAGCCCCGGCAGGATGCCGCTGCTATATTTATGTGCACAGTTGCAGGCACTGGAGATTGCAGCTCTGGTTGGCCACAGGTTGCTGTTTTTGGCCAATGGAAGAAGAAGGAAGTGGCATGGACCAGGACAGTCTTCCTGCAGCTCCCATTGGCCAGGGACAGCAATCCATGGCCAATGGGAGCTGCGATCACCCACGGACTAGTCTTTTCCCACCCCAGTTTGTGCTGTCTGTTCTGTTGCCTGAACAACAGGAATGCATAGAATGTTTCAGAAATATCAGTAAGCACAATTTCATAGCAGTGCCATGGGATCGACAAAACTGCCGGGCCCCTTGGTAAGGTGAGTGTGTGTGTGGGGGGTGCAATTCCATACTCCCAGAAGGGAAGGGGCCTCATGAGGGCTGCGTTAAGGGGCAGTGCTGCATCAAAGAACAGATCTAACCTACTGAAAAATCAGTTTAGTGAGTGCTGCCTAAAGCATCTGAAGGATTTCTTTTATAAAACTTTTCAGACTGTCTCAGATAAGCATTATCTGGAATAACTAATAAATAAATTCACTTACGGTAGGTCTACACAGCAGCATTATTTCAGAATAACTGACGTTATTCCAAAATAACAAAGTGCGCCTCGATACTACAAGCCTTTATTTAGAAATAATGGTGAGCTGGAGTATGTCTTACTCCCACTCAAGGGAACCCTCATTTAATGAGGAATAAAGGAAGTCAAAGGAAGAGTATTCTTCCTTTGACTTCCTGCTGTGTAGACCGCGCCAAAAGCCAAATTAAGCTATTTCAACTTAAACTACACAATTGATATAGCTGAAGTTGCGTAGCTTAATTCAATGTTAGCCCTGCTGTGTAGATGTACCCTTAGATCTGGAGGGTCAACACAAGGTTCTCTGCACCCCTTACATCCTATAGCAGCATAGATAGGGGACAGTGAAAATGGAGTCATGTGTGGGGTCATGATACCTTCAACCTGTGGTTCTATGACATAGACTTGGAAGGGAGGCTGTTGGAAGAGACTCAAAATCTTTCTCACATTTCCTGAATAGACATTTCCTTTGTGGCTTAGTGCTTATATTAAGGTGACTGAGTGTGTGAAAGAAGGGAGAGCAAGGGTAATAGTCTCTATTCTAGCCATGAAACCACCATGCTAGCTATTGTCTAACATACCCAACCTGTGGGAGGGCATTCTGGGGTACAATAAAGACCAGGGAGGGGGCTCTGGCACCACCTGTCCTGCAACTTGGGATGTTTCACAAAGCTTGGCTGTTGTAGATCCCAACCAGGGCATGTAGGTCTCCATTTGTGTATAGTGTGACAGTTGGCTAATGAGATTTAACAGAAGGTAGATTTACTGGCCACTGGGTGAATAGTGTGCTTTTCCCTGAGTGACAAGGGCAGAGGTTGTTGCAGTGCAGCTGAGTCAGAAAGGTACCTGGAGTCAATTTTGAACACACTTGAAGCAAGTGAGAGGGACAGGTTAATCAAAACACCCTCAGTCCATTAAGTACCTGCAGCAGCTGGTTTAAAAGGCTTCCCTTCAGAGAGGGTGGGGAGTGGGGAAGGACTGAGGTTAAGGAAGTGCGCTGTGGAAGAGCAGGAAGAATTTGCTCAGGTACCAGGAAGAAGGTACTGGGAGGTGTTATTTGGGGAAGTGGTAGTTAGGTGAGGTCAAAACTAGCACTTCCACTCATGGTTGACCTCAGCTAGATACATTGCAATGAAGACTGCATCGCCTCATCCCCATTAGGATTTTACAATTAAATCACTTATACCCCTGAATATGCTTATCTCTTTTGGCACTGAAGACATGGACTAAGAGCTAGATTGTGATTGAGGCGCTGCTGTATGTAGGGGACAATGTGGCACTGCTACTCATGTGCAGACAGGTGGGGCTGACAGAATTGCAAGGCCCTTGAACAAAGTGGTGTGGGGGGTGGGGCTCAGGTGGAAGGGGTGAAGTTGGAGGCTAGCCTCCCCTTATCAGTCCTTCAGCACTACCCTGGAAGTTATTTAAAGGGCCTGGGGCACTGGCTGCTGCTGAATTGCTGGCCTCTGGGGTAACAGCCTCTTTTGAGCTCCCTCTAAACCACCGTCAGCAGACCTATATGCAGATTCTCATTGCGAACTTTGTTTCTCACTTCAGTTCAAGCTACCAGAAGAGATGGACCCAAAACAGAATCCCAAAACTGGACACCCTGGGAATGTGGAGGAGAGGGGTGTTTAAAATCCAGACCCAAACCCAGAATCCACTTTTATTACTAGGACCTATCTCTAAAGCTACTGTTCCTACCTGGAAGTGTAACACAAATGTACATGAGCTACTGAATGCAGTACATCCATTTGCTGTGGCTCAGTGTGGATGGAGCAGAAAACTTAGAATCAGTGCTCTGTCACTTCAAATCTGTACAATCATACCGGCTTCAACCAGTGCTGTGGGTGCACCCCTGAAAAGTCAGTCCATTAACTCCTTTCAGACTGTTTCCCTGTCAGCAAGGCAATACACACATGGCCCCACAGTACGCTAACATCTTTATGGCTGACTTAGAACAATATTTCCTCAGATCCCGTCCCCTTTTACTCCTCCTTTACTTACGCTATATTGATGACATCTTTATGATCTGGACCCATGGCCAAGAAACACTGTACACATTCCACAGAGACTTTAACAACCTACACCCCACCATCAATCTCAGCCTGTCCCATCCTACACAAGAGATCAATTTCCTGGACACCACAGTACAAATTACTAATGGTAAATTAAATACCACTCTCTACAGAAAACCCACTGATTCCTACAGTTACCTGCATGCCTCCAGCTCCCATCCAGGACATACCATATGATCCATCGTCTATAGCCAAGCCCTTAGGTACAACCGCATCTGCTCTAATCCCACCGACAGAGACCAGAAACTTCAGGATCTCTATCAAGCATTTGTAAATCTCAATTACCCACCGGGGGAAATTAAAAAATAAATTGAAAGAGCCAGATGAATACCCAGAAACCATCTACTTCAAGACAGGCCTAAGACAACTACCAATAGAACACCACTTGTCATCACCTATAGCTCCCAGCTTAAACCCCTCCAACGCATTATCAATAACCTACAACCTATACTGGAACAGGATTGACGTTTATTAGAGAATTTTTAGAGACAAACAATACATAAATTACAGTAGACACTTTTTGGAACAAGTATGGGTACATCCGGTAGCCGGTTTGGGTTACGGCGGTAGGGGAGACCCATAGTCTCCTCTAGACAACCACCTAACCTCAGGATTATTCTTACCAACAACCACAGGATATACTACACCAATACCAACCCTGGAACTTTCCCTTGCAACAAGCCCCGTTGCCAACTTTATCTGCATATTTATTCTGGTGACACCATTACTGGACCTAATCATGTCCGTTACAAGATCAAGAACACATATTCCTGTTCATCCAGAAACATAATTTATGCCATCATCTGCCAAGTGTCCTTCTGCTATGTATATTGGACAAACTCCTCAGACACTTCGCCAAAGAATTAATGCCCACAAATCAGACATCTTCACAAAGATAAACCAGTTTCTTTTCATTTCAACCAACCTGAGCATAGTCTTAATGACCTTACTCCATGTATCTTACTTCAAAGAGACTTTAACACCAGACTACAAAGGAAAACCTCAGAACTGTCATTCATACTTAAATGTGACACTTTAGGAATCATTAACAGAGATGCTAATTACCTTACCCATTACAAAGATAGCTTCCCCACTTATCACCCCTAGTATCATTATTTCATAAATACTAGCCCTCCCCCTCACTCCCCTTCCGTTCTAAATCTGATTTGTCAGTTTTATAATGTGTTCAATTTTTTTCATTGTATTCCTTTGGTATACATGCCAATTCTCTTCCAGAATTTGCTCTGAGGAAGTGGGTCTGGCCCATGAAAGCTCATTACCTAATAAACCATCTTGTTAGTCTTTAAAGTGCTGCATAGTTCTTTCTTTTGTTTCAGCAAGATCAGACTAACACAGCTACATCTCTATTACTATTCAGCAAAGCAATACTTATTTACCTGACAATGGAGTCCTGAAACTTAAATTTGTGTATTAAATTAAGGCAATTTTAGATGCATAGGTGCTGTAGAAGTGTAAAGTATTATTAATGACTCAGGTAGTTTATCCTAACTCCTAATTTGCAAATATTAATGTATTATATTCAATATACTCCTGTCCTGCACCTAACACAAATATGTCCTGATCTATGACTAGAGCTCTTAACACTATAGTAAAAACAAAAAAATAGTATTCCTGAATGGGGCAGCATCACAACTGCATGAATAATTTCTGTTGTTGCCATTAGTTGAGAATCAAAGAATATATTGCTATTGCAGTAATATTCAATAAGAAAAGACAAAATGTAGCACAGTTTCTGAGGACCATATTTTCTCTCAAAAGATAATCCAAGTAAAAGTGAGAATTACAAATGTATTTTTGGAGGTGAAGTATCCTAGGCTATTGTTCTTAACAAAGCTATAGCATACTCTGCTGATACAATACACTGTTTTAGGGTTAAATGAGAAGATTTACCTAGCGTTGCTCAGGTCCTTAACTCAGATAATTTTGGTTTTTTTTATTTATATTTTTGTTCTGGGTGGAACTGGAGGATGAGGGGTCCAGTATGCAGGCTGCCCTGGGGAATGTGCTCTCTTACCACAGCAGCCGGGGGCCAGGTGAGAAGTGCCTATCCAACTGCAGTGGGCGCAGCCATGGGAGGAGTGCATGTCCATTGGCTGGGAAACAGAAAGATACACAGACAAAACATCAAACGTATAATATTTGCTGCCTTGAGATAAGAAAAAGCCTTGATTTTTACAAAAATTAATATTGCATGTATTCCACTTAGATTACAGTGAAGATATGCAATCTCAGATGATATGTCAGGAAAATAAATGTATTTCTAAACTTTTTTATGTTGTATAAGACAAGTTAGCACAGGGCTACTCAACATGTGGCCCACATGTGGCCTGTTTGTGGCCCATGGTGCAGTTTGGGTTTACACAGGACTCACTGCACGGCCTGCAGGTGGGAGCCAACACAAAAAAGTAGTCAGCATAATGGTCTTCTGTTGATATGTGTTTTAGTAGTTAAATTCCTGGACTGTCATTGCTCATTAAAAGTGCAGTCATATGGGTAGAAATTGGGTAAATATTGAATTTTATTAATATCAGCAGAACTGACATAAATGGGGCCTGCATGTTGTGTAGTCTTGCCTTAATCTTTGTATTCATACCCGTCAGTGTGAAAGAAGCTATTTGCATATATATGCAACCACACTTAAGTTGCGGGCCTCAGCATATGCTGTGAGTATTGTTGTGGCCCACAGGGCTTCCAAAGTTGAGTAGCCCTGCTTTAGCACCACTAATCCCAAAAAGTCACTCCAGGAAGAAAGCAAATCAGTTCTTGTCAGTCAGAGAAAGAAGGTAGCTGAAAACCATACAAAACTCTCCTTTATTAGCATATTAATGCATACTAGATGTGATGAGTTAGAATCTCCCCTACCCCCGCCGCCTAGGATGCCACCTGATGCACGGGTATTTCACTGAGTCTCTACTGCTCCAACAGTCTTGATTCCCTTGGCCTGTTTTACTAAATTAGGCTATCCGGCCTCTTGCAGCACACACATGCTGTTTAATAGCTTGATAAAAAGTTCTGTGTTTCATCATTAAGCAGCCAGTCATACAGACATCTAGCACTTAGCTATTCTGCGTTCTTCACAATAATAAGAACCTCTATAGATTAGAGTAGGAACACTTATCCATGGGTTATATTTTACTACAATAAGTAGCCTTATTGAAATCAGTGAAATTATTCCTGACAGCAAATTAAGCATGTGCCTACATGCTTGTCAGATTGAGGTCCCAAATCATTGTCCCAAATTCTTAAAGACTGATATAAAGATTAACGAACTAAGCATCAAAAATATTAGGAGGAGGGACTATGAAAATAGCATTCCTCACATTTTACCAAAAGGGGAAGAGAGAAGTTAAGATCACAATGTCATTAATTTGGGTAGTGAACCTGAAACACTCAAGGCCTGATTTATTTGGGGGGGAGCAACAGCTCTATCTTTCATTGGTGTCAAACAGAGTTTATTTGTGATTTGTCACACTGGAAATGTGAGGCAGAGTAGAGAACTTATTTCTTGACGAGACTCTCTTTAACTTCTAGTATTTGTGTAGAATCTGATAAATTATGTATTATATTTTAAATTACTAAAAAAAGTGATATTTCACAATTACAGTTACCTAATTCTGTTCTTTTTGAAATGGTTGAGAGTAAGAAAAATGAGTAAAGAATCTGCTATATGCTTTGAGTTGTAATTGAAGCTCTTGAATAACTAAAATGCTCAGATACAGACTCCTGTATAGAGCAGAGTATTGGCTAACTAGTGTTAAATCGGAGTAATTCTACTGAAGTCAGTGGAATAACAGCAGTGTAAAACTGGAGCACGTGAAAAGAGAATTGCATCCTAATTATCTGCAAATCTGTTCTCCCACATCTGCATATCTGTTCCACCACTGCTCTTCAGATGAACAACTGTGTTAGTGAACGGGATGAATGTATCAGGAACATGGCACCATCTCCCCCCCTCACTATAATAATGTACATAGAACAACCATTATGTTTGGCTTCTATGCTCTTTTGTTTGGAAAAGATATGATATAGCTCATAGTTTTTGGCACAATCAGTCATTTTAGTGCTTAATTAAGCAGCTGTTGGGAATTAGGTATAAGAATAAAATCTAACAACTTAGGCCTACATAAACAAAGTTCTTTAGGTGTCTAAATCCTAATGCTATCAATGGGAGTTAGGCACCTAAATATATTTAAGTATCTGGACCTTAGTAACATTTTGACAGAATAAACCAAGCTCACTTATTCCTCAGATAATCCAGAAAATGAATTAGAAAATGAATGTGCAGAAGAAAGTTATAAATTAAGGACCTCATCTTACAACTCTTACTAGGTAAGTATTTATTCAGAGGTGAGCTGTTCTCCTTTAAGATTTTTAATCTATTAGAATAATAAACTATCCTAAAGCTATTGTCCCACCATTCTTATTTGAGAAAATATGAACTGAATGTAACTGATTATAGGTGTGGTTAACTCCTTTCCCCCCCCCAAAAAAAAATTTCTGTCCGATTTCCTGAACACATTATTGAGAAATTAAATCTTGCATCCAGAGATGGAGGGAGTTGAAAAATGAAGTTTTGAAGTTTATAGTGTTTCCTGGATCACAGGAGAGCTTTCTCACAGAATGCCAAAAATTGTCCTTTCATCAGTTCATGTGTAAAGCATGAAATATTTCAGTGGCTAGTTTTTCATAGCTCTTTATACAATGGATGAGTAACTCAAGCTTTTATGATAATTTTCTTTAAGAAATTACCAACCATTCCTAGGAAGCATCCTATAAAGTATTCATTCTATTTGTGTTCTTATAGCTCATATGCCATGGCAATCTGTGTTGTTTTTTTCTGCTGCTCACAAGATATAGAATAAAGCAGATAGTGAGCATTTCCCTCTGGGACCCTACCCTTAATGAATAAGAGAAGATACTTGAGAGATACATATTCCTTTTTCTTCACTAAGATGTTAAATTACATTATATTGGATCATGATTAAATCAGGAAAAGATGATATCTTTGGAACACCATTGTAAGTCATACTGGTATTAATCATCTCCAAGGTGATCTCAGTTACTATGGAAACTATGTTTGTTTGTGCTCCTAGCAGTGGCTGGTCCTGGAAGTTTGGCAGTCTCCACATAGTAATACAGCTGATTAGAAATGGTAAGTCTCTGTCATGAATTTTTCATTGCTGCTGTCAGAGTGAATCCATCCCTTACAAGAATAATTACTAATTAATAAATCCTATTCTATGTTCAGATGGGAAAGGCTCTGTGCTAAACCTGCCCCTTTGTAACCAGTTTCTTGAAACGCCTTCAGGTTATTTTTTTAAAGCAAAAAATGCCATCTTTAACTACACTTACTTTTTGAAAATATAAATCCTTTGCAACCCATTTTTCTAGTGACTTTTAGAAATGTTTATATAATATGAAAGGATGTTCTTGAATGGAAGCTCAACTTGAATCTTTCCCTTATATTTAATTCATTGCTATTCTCCAGCTTCCAAGAAAACTGTATGAATAAAAGACTGTGCTATGGTGTGACTAAGGCCATGTCTGCACTACAAATAAAACAAGCTCAGGACATCAGTTATAACACAGCTGTCCAATTTACCAGCTTCAGCATGGTTAAAATGTGTAACATTAGTGGAACTTGTCCATGTCTTTAGCCTGTTATGGGTTAAAATCTTGAACAGTCTGTGTTTGTACTTAGGTTCCATGCTATCAATGTGCTCATTCACTTTGGGTGTGTCTACACTGCACGGCTATTTCAGGATACCAGAGGTATCCTGAAATAGTTACCCCGTGTCTACATAAGCCTCCTGTTATTTCAAAATATTTTACAAAATAACGGGCGCGCTATTTTGCCATCCTGGTAAATATCATTGAACGAATGTGAATTGATGGCTCAAAATAGCGCATTACAGGCAGTCCCCGGGTTATGTACAAGATAGGGACTGTAGGTTTGTTCTTAAGTTGAATCTGTATGTAAGTCGGAACTGGCGTCCAGATTCAGCCGCTACTGAAACTGACCGCCAGTTCTGACTTACATACAGAATCAACTTAAGAACCCCAAGCGTCCCCAAGTCAGCTGCTGCTGAAACTGATCAGCAGCTGATTCCAGGAAGCCCGGGGCAGAGCAACTTTGCCTCGGGCTTCCTGTAGTCAGCGCTGGTCAGTTTCAGCAGCGGCTAAATCAGGATGCCTGGGGCAGAGCAGCTGGGGTGCTGCTGGGTTGCTCCAGTAGTGCCGCTCCTCGGCACTACTGGACCAACCCAGCAGCACCCCATCTGCTCTGCCCCAGGCGTCCTGATTCAGCCGCTGCTGAAACTGACCAGCAGCGGCTGAATCAGGACCAGAGCAGCTGGGGTGCTCCTGGGTTGGACCAGTAGCGCCCAGAGCGGCGCTGCGGGACCAACCGGCAGCACCCCAGCTGCTCTGCCACAGGCGTCCAGAGAAAAGCCTAGTCTGCTGGGGGGGGGCGTACTAGCTGCGCCCCCCCCCACCCGAGCAGACCAGGAAGACACGGGCGGCGGACTGAGACGCACCGCGGTCCCGCCACCTGGGTCCTCCGCGGCTTTGCTCCCAGTCTCCCTGGTCTGCTGGAGACCAGCAGACCAGGGAGACGGGGAGCAAAGCCTCTGAGGACGCCGGCAGCGGGACAGCCGCGGGGCGTCTGGGCTGTCCCGCTGCCGGCTTCCCCCGCAGCTTTGCAAAGCCTCGGGGAAGCCGGCAGCGGAGCAGCCCAGGCGCACCTGGGGTGCCCCGCTGCCCGAGCCCCCCCCTCGGCTTTACAAAGCCGCGGGGAAGCCGGCAGCGGAGCAGTCCAGGCGTGCCTGGGCTGCCTCGCTGCCCGAGCCCCCCCGCGGCTTTGCAAAGCCGTGGGGGGGGGGGGGAGCTCGGGCAGCGAGGCAGCCCAGGCGCACCTGGACTGCTCCGCTGCCGGCTTCCCCGCGGCTTTGCAAAGCTGCCCGAGCCCCTCCGTGGCTTTGCTCTGCGTCTTCCTGGTCTGCAGACCAGGGAGACGCAGAGAAAGCCCCAGAGTACACGGGCGGCAGGACCGCAAGGTCCCGCAGTCCGTGTACTCTGGGGCAGCCCTGTTTGTATCTGCGGATCCGACGTAAGTCGGATCCGCGTAAGTCGGGGACTGCCTGTATTTTTAAATTTGGCTCAAGCTATTTTGAAATAGATTCAAAATAAGATACGTAATTTGTGTATCTTATTTCATTTTTAGGATGCTTTGTTGATGCACTCTGTGTTGTCAGTCAAGCCCCATCTATAATGAAAGGGTCTATGAAGCGTTAATTAATAAAATCCAGTTCAGACTAGTGACCGGTTTTATCCCCATCTTCTTTAGGAGCAAAGGAAAAAATCATATAACTTCCAGTAACCAACAGAAATACTATATAGTTTGGTTTAATAAAAAAAAATCAAAGCAGCACATGGTATGTAAAGTTTTACTATTGAGTAATGTTCTAGAAAAACTGAATGAGCTATTGAGAATGGATCTTTTTCAGAATTGGGCAGTGGCTAAGAGTGCATTTCATTTTCCTGTTTAAAAGGGATCTCTTTGTACAGATTGCTGCTTCACTTTCCTTTTCAGCAGAAGAGAGAAGGGCAAAGCTTATCAGTTCAATCTGGATCAACAGCTAAAATCTGGCTATTTTTCTAAAGCTTTTATACGCCTAGCATCCACCTTTTATTATTGTCTTACATTTGTATTATGATTGTACTTAGAGGCCCCTCTCAGTATTGGGTCTTGCCTGAGCTTGGTGAAATACAAATAGGCTTTGTCTACACTACACGTTTTTGGGGCAGAAAATATGCTAATGAGGTACTTGCCCGGGAGAGGTATAAGAATCTTGCACAAAATGGGATTTTTGCACAAAACGGAAGTGGCTGCACTGCTTCTTTTTGGTCAAAAACCCCTTGCGCAAAAAGAAATGGCAGAAAATATGCTAGTAAAGTCGTGACTAATGCTGAATCCCTCATTAGCATATTTTCTGCCGTAAAAATGTGTAGTGTAGACATAGCCATACACACAGACGTGCCCAATAAGACATGTATAAAACCTCTGCCCAGAAGAGCTTACAATCATCTCACATCCCTTCACTGCTCTTAAAAGACTTTTCTTTGTCAATCCTCTCCCCTCCCCTATAGAAGTCCTGCCACATCCATCACTTCACCTCTGTCCCTGACCCCACCCTCTTGTATAATGATTCATTTGAAGCCCAGATTTTGCAAGGAAGACAACAGTGTTCCTCATGGGCTCTGGTGTCTACCCACATTGAACTCTTTGCAAAATGAGGTCTTAGTGATGAGGTGTCATAAGGGAGTTGGAAACAATGTGAAAAGGAAGGAAGGGAGGGAGTTCTCAAGACATATGGGAAAGAAGAGTGAAAGAACAGGCTAGAAGATAGTAGTTGGACTAAAGAAGAAGTTGCATTTTTTTGTCTGGTCTCTGTTGTAGGAGAGTCATTTTATCCAAAACAAATATTCAGCTCCTCTGCAGTCCTAATTAATTAGTTTGCTTCTCCTTTGTAAACTTACAAAAGTGGTACCTGAACAAAAATGTAAGGGAAAAAACCTTTGGAATAAAAGGAGTTAAAAGATTAAAGTGAAAGCAGGTTAATATTTAATTAGAGAGAACTGAAGGTAGTTTTGAAAGCACTTGTACTAACATTGAAATAAAAACACAGCAGTGCCAAAAAGATGGTGATGTTTTGCAAATTCAGGTGACTTATACAATGTTGATGACTCTTCGAAGTGCAGGTATATTTAATTTATGATTTGTAATATAACAATGTATTACTCTTATTACAAGAGTTCCAAGAGAAATAAAGTGAAAATAGGATTTGAATAGAGAGAGCTGCCTTAAACAGGTTTTTACTCACTCTGAAATGAGACACTAAAACATTAAAATAAGATTTTCCAGAAAATTTTTACCATTATTTCATGGCTCTGCAAATAACCAAACAGAGAATAATAGTAAGATACAGAATTCATACACAATTTAGCTAGATAGAAGTTAATACAAAATAAGTTGATTATTGAATCTGTTAATGAGGATATGGACATGAATTTTTTACCACTGCTTCTAAAATGTCAGAATATTTGGAATGCTAGAATATGTCAAAAAAAATTACCATGCACACCATTGAAAAAAATCAGGTTGACTGCCCTATCATCACAGAAAGATCAAAATGCCCAAAGATAGTCTAGAGATATGCAAAATGATGCATGAAGAATGGGAGCAGTGGTGGAGAAATAATGGAATGATCTGAAAAAACATAAGTGCCACCAGTGAACAAGGTTTGGAAACCAAACTGAAAATTTAGCTTCTGTGTATATTCTGGAAATTTGAATGAAATTACAGTTAAAGACAAATATCTCTTACCAAAAATAGATGATGTTCTGGCATTTCCAAAAGAACAGCAAAATATAGTAGTCCTTCCAATATATCAGCAGAGAAGGATGATCTCAGCCATCAGTCTAAAACAACACATTGAGGGTATGTCTACACTGTAGCAAAAAAAAAAAAAAAATCAGTGACCATGAATCTCAGAGGTTGGATCAGCTGATTTAGGCTGGCTGGGGTTGGGCTGTGGTGCTAGTCAGGGTAGCTGGTCAGATATGGGCTGGAGCAGACTCTGAGAACCTGTGAGGGAGGGGGAAGCATTTTACAGCTTGGATTCCAGCCTGAATCCAAACATCTGTATTTCTATTTTGAGCCCCACAGCCCAATCTGAATCTGCTGATCTGATCTTTGGGACTCTGCCATGGGTCTTTTATTGCAGAGTAGACATACCCAGAGAGAGACATTGCCTTTTCAAATTCAACATAATGCCATTTGTTTTATGCCATTGAAATGGTTCACCCTTGATGAGACCTGTGATCTGTGCATCTAAACTTCTACTGATAAACAACCAAGTGTATTAAGTTCCACTGGCTGTAGTGAACTAAACCCTGTGTGTGTGATCTAACTGCTGCAAGCACAAAGCACAATAAGCCGCACTGTTAGCATGAGTTACACCACTCTGTACAAGCTTCTTTCAGAATTTATGGGCAGATTTTTTAACATTTAGTTACCACAAACAAAAAAACCTGAAACCACCAAATTCATGTGTCGGATAAACCCAAAGCTAAAATCCCAGGATCACTGCAAGTTGGAATGCTAGAAGTGCTTGGCACAGATTTTTCCTAGAAATAAATTAGGTGAGGGGGTTATTTCTCTATTTATGTACTCCATAAAGGATTGTTTAAGAGGCAAAGAAGCATAAGGAGAAGTACAGCTTCAGTCGAATTTTCCTAAATGTTTTATATTGTTCCATGAAACTTTATTAATAGTATTGGTTCCAGATCAGACATCTAGGGTCAAAGTAAAGCCATGTAACACTTGTACAATTAAAGTGTCCTTTACAAAGTCCATGAAAGAGGCTCCCAGGTGCTATGGTAATACCAATAATAAATAAGAATAAACTGTTTGTGCCTGTAAATCAAGTTTCCTTCATTCCAGTCTTTATGTCTGACTCACTGCTAATTATTTTTGCTTTTGTGTACTTGCGCCCAGATCTTGCAAGGGAAATCCTCTGGAAACAAAGACTATAACATTGAAGTAATATGTAGCCATAGATGTGCATACTGACCCCTATCTCAGAGGTGTTGACCAGAACCAATAAATAGAAGCCAGTTCCTTTCCCACACTTAATTTATATCAGAGATGCATTATGAGCTTTGATGCTTCCTCCTATGTAATAGTCACTACAAAGACCATTGCAGACAAAAGGTAATCTTTCATAATTATAATCTTCCTCTTTCTTTTCACATTAAAATAGACTTTCTATCAAAATGGGTTTGATTTAATCTGCATTCCATAATTATATGGATTAGTTTTGTCCAAAAAGCAAGAACAGTAAAGGCAGCAGAAATGCCAACATTCCTAATCTATTCCTAACTGGATATGAATCTACTCTATATTCTTATATATTATATATCAATCAAAATATATGTAATTTAAATTAAGCCTTTCAATATGCTTAATTTGGGAACAAAAGGCATCCTCATATTCAATCAAGTGAACTTTTCAGTGCCAGTTCAGTCTACCTCTAACAGTATACATCAAAGAAATGCCAAAGATTTACATCATTATTGCAATGTGGTTTATAGTCACTTTAAATTTAGATACAGTATATGAGTCAAACATGTAGATGTGATCGTCAGAATTAACATCCTTAGTCACATTGAGCATGCCATAAATCAAAACAAACATTAAAAGAAAAAAATCATTAAGATTTTAGACAAAAATGCCACACAAGACGAATTAGGGTATGTCTACACTACCCCGCTAGTTCGAACTAGCGGGGTAATGTAGGCATACCGCAATTGCAAATGAAGCCCGGGATTTGAATTTCCCGGGCTTCATTTGCATAAGCGGGGCGCCTCCATTTTTAAATCCCCGTTCGTTCGAACCCTGTGCCGCGCGGCTACACGCGGCACGAACTAGGTAGTTCGAACTAGGCTTCCTAGTTCGAACTACCATTACTCCTCGTGGAACTACCTAGTTCGAACTACCTAGTTCGTGCCGCGTGTAGCCGCGCTGCACGGGGTTCGAACGAGCGGGGATTTAAAAATGGAGGTGCCCCGCTTATGCAAATGAAGCCCGGGAAATTCAAATCCCGGGCTTCATTTGCAATTGCGGTATGCCTACATTACCCCGCTAGTTCGAACTAGCGGGGTAGTGTAGACATACCCAGAGGGATTTGGGTTACTTGCCCCGACTGCCGTATTTTATATATGTGTTCAGGAAAATACTTTCAGAGATTCAAAACTCATTTAAGAGGATATCCTTAGCCATCAAAAATGAAACAGAGTATTACATGAATAATGATGAGGCTGAAATTAGCCCTTGTTCCTCAAAGGAGTATTAACCTGGTTTATTTCAGGGATGGTTACTGAAGAAAGAAGGCTTTCCTATTAAAAGCACAGGTTGGACTTTCCAAAACCAGGACTTCATTGTCCAGCAAGAAAGTCGACAGTGTTCTTTGTGGGCTCTGGTCTCTACCCACGTTGAACAGTGGGGAGAAAAGGTGGTCTGGGCAGCCGGTAGCAGGGGACCGCCTCTGGTCCAGCAAATTCCCTCATTTAGGACTGGTCAGGTTCTGAGGGTGCCGGATCAGAGAGGTACAACCTGTATTTACCAAAATCAAGATGACCTGCAAAGTCAGAATGGACAGCCACCAGAGAGCAGTCCTGTTGGGATTCTGGGAAAAGTGGGCAAGCCACCAGAGTGTGATGGAAGATAGGCATGTTAGCTCCAGATTAAAGGCCCTTTTCCCTGTGAGCTGACAAAGAGTTATGTCAGGTCAACTAGGGACCTCGGAGTCTAATTAAGGGCTGGCAGTGGCCTTTAAAAATCCCTCTTCTGGTAGAAGAGGTGAGAGAAATTGCAGAAAGGTTAATGGCAGCAAGGAGAAAAGACTTATCTGAAGTGGAAGGGTGCTCTCCTCCTTTTTGAGGAAACAACCTAGCTAAAAGATTGTTTGGGTAAATACTAACACCCAGCAGACTGTGCAATGCAATAACACCCCAGATGGGGCAGGGAAAGGTTTTCCCTTCCTGTGTTACAAGTTTGTTTCTTTTTTTCTTTCTTTCTTTTTTTTATTTGATTGAAGAGAACTGCTTGGCCTCCTCAGGAGGCCCACCTTGTAAATATTGGAAAATAAACCTCAAGGAATGAATTAAAAAGCTCTCTGGCATGAGATTGATTTACTCCAGCCATCCAACCCATCACCAGAGGGGGAAACACTGAGCGAAGCAAGACAAAATACATGCCTTACCACACTCCATATAAAAGCGAGAAGGAGTCCTGTGGCACCTTATAGACTAACAGATGTATTGGAGCATGAGCTTTCATGAGCAAAGACCCACTTCATCAGATGCATGTAGTAGAAATTCCCAGAGGCAGGTATAAATATGCAGGCCTGAATAAGGCTAGAGATAACGAGGTTAATTCAGTCAGGGAGGGTGATGCCCACTTCTAGCAGCTGATCTGGAAGTGTGAACACCAAGAGAGGAGAAATTGCTTTTGTAGTTGGCTAGCCATTCACAGTCTTTGTTTAATCCTAAAATGATGATGTCAAATTTGCAGATGAACTATAGCTCAGCAGTTTCTCTTTGAAGTCTGGTCTTGAAGTTTTTTGCTGCAGGATGGCTACCTTTAAATCTGCTACTGTGTGTCCAGGGAGATTGAAGTGTTCTCCTACAGGTTTTTGTATATTGACATTCCTAATATCTGATTTGTGTCCATTTATTCTAAATACTAAATTCTAAATGGACACAAATGATGATAATTGTTTTATTTTCTTTCATTGGTCCTTTTTTGTATCATTTTTTTCCCCCTAACCTTTTTGTTGCATTTTGTACTCACGTGAATGTTGCATATGACTCACTGGCAGTCCTGACAAATACTAGTAAGAGATCAATGATGAGGAGGTTAAGATTAATGCTAGGTTGGCCTTAGCTATGGAAATGAGGAGCAGAAGGTGATTTTCTGCATTAGTGTGGCAGGATATCTGCTGTGGCCTGTACTTGTGGTGGAACAGAGCTTTGTTTAGTGATAGAGCCAGTCCTCCCCACAGCATGAAGTGGGTTTTAAGGATAAAGTTGGAAAACTTAATGGGAAGAGGCAGTGTTTCTCAACCAGTGGTATGAGTACCCATAAGGGTACTCGAGAGATGTCTGGGTGTACATCAACATAACTGATGTTTGGAAAAAAATGAATTTTTATTTTAAGTGTCACAGTGCTTTATTATTTTTGTACTTTTTACACCCAAAAATTTCATCGCCCATGTGGCTATTATTAAGTTGTTTAAACAAATGTGTTGCAATGGTGGGGGGAAAATTGTGCCTGAAAACTGTAGGTACTGAGGGTACTTATATATATATATATTGGAAAAGAGGTACTTCATAAAAAAAAAAAGGTTGAGAAACACTGGGAAGAGGGATTTTGTTTGAAACATACCAGGCAGCCTAGGGATAGCAACTTTGCGTACGTGTGTATTGTGTGTTTTTAATACCTAGAAGATCTCTTATTGGCACAAAAATAACATGAGATTTGCTCTTCTTGCAGCATTTCCATCATCCAGGAATTGAAATAACATATAAACTTATCTTTTCAGATGTGGTGGTGGTGGTGGTGGTGGTGGTGAAGGAAAGGGAGGAGGAGGAGAAATGAAAATTTAATCCCAAGTAAATAATAGCACTTTGAAGAAAATTTGAAATATTAAATCCTAGACATCTGTCTGCCATTTTTATTCCTTCTCTGGGCAAACAGACATCATTCAGGTATGTAGGCCACTGCTGAAAATATATTGGAATAAACTTCAGCCTTATAAAGCAACAATAAAAGGAAAGAGAGCTCCCTACTTTACTTGGCATGAGATGCTCACACTAGGATGTGTCTAATGAGGGTCTGACTTTTGATGTGGTTCACTTGACAGACAGTTCTTGCAGGCAGTTTGTGGTAATATGGAGCTAAGGGAGTAGTTATTTCAAACTGTACAATACATCTATGGAAGGATAGATTAAAGATTTAGCTAGCCTTAGGCACAACATAAAATTACAGCCTTCTCTTCCTATTCCTGCATTTGGAGGGTGGGGAGAATAGACGTGGTCTCTTTGGAGTTTTGTGAGACCTGCTTTGGAGGATTTATTTTACAGGACGCAATGTGTTACATTTTTGGCATACAATTTAAATAATTGGTCACATAAATATTGATTAACACCATTTACCTCAATTCTTGATCTTATTGTAAGTATTAGCCTGCGGATTTTTGATAGTTTCAGAGGGATAGCCATGTTACTCTGTATCTGCCACAACAACGAGGAGTTCTGTCGCACCTTAGAGACTAACAGATTTATCAGTAAATTATTAATAAATTGATTAGTCTCTAAGGTGCCGTAGGTCTCCTCATTGTTTTAGCCTAATCGTTGTCATATATAATATCTGCAATACCTTAAATCTGTATATTTCCGCTGTGGTATTGTAAATGGCTGTATCTTGGAAGATAGCATAATATCAATGGAGAGCTCTGCTTATACAGTAGCTGGTGTGCCTCTTCTAATACTAGCCCAGAGTACAGTATTACGTGGCTATGCAGTATACTCCCACGCTCACGCATGACATCAACCAGAGTGATACTAACGCTGACACATCATGTTGCCTCTGCTGGAGGCACCGACTTCAGAAATGCTTCCACAATTCTATGCTCTGTTAGGCTTACCACGCTTTATGTAGCGGGGAGACTGAGCTCTGCTTTGCACTAGCTGCTTTTTAAAAAAAATGACTGTGGGCAGTTCATGTTAATTAGCTTACATGGGTGTCAAGAGGGAGCTGTTGATTCAAAGAGAAATGGCATACCTCCACAGACATGCACGTCTAGTCAAGTGACCCAAAGACCCTAATTCATACTGACATTTTTTGCTAACCCTCTGGTAGAGTGGTGAAGGGATGCCCAGTGTTTATGACCTCATTCTCATTTACTCTGCAGTGTATTCCTGTTGTATGACTCTGTGATGGGGCTCCAAGACCCCACACTAAGCCCCAGGGGGTTTGTGCCCTGGCAGAAGGGCCGTGAAACCCATACCGGCCGTGTGCCAGCTGCACCCAAGCCGCGGCTCAGCTGGGTAGCGCCGCAGCTCAGCTGAGTGGAGGCGCGGCTCAGCTGGGTAGCGCCGTCGCTCAGCCAAGCGAAAGCGCGGCTCGGCTGGGTAGCGCCGCCGCTCAGCCGAGCGAAAGCGCGGCTCAGCTGGGAGAACGCGGCGGCGCCGCCGGAGAGGCGCTGAGGCCAGCCCTGACAGGGGGAAAGGCCAATCAACGGGGCGGACGGCGCAGGGGGCGGAGCGGACTCCGGTGCCCTGGCATGGTGGAGACTTTAAAAGCCGCCGGGCAGCGCAGGAAAGGGGGGAGCAGCCGACGGAGAGGCTAGACCCACCAGGAGAGACGCTGATGCACCCAGAGCTGTTGCCCTGCTGAGCCCCGACACCGCGGGTAAGGAACACGGAAGGGGGAAAGGAAGTAGTTCAGGGCAGGGCAGTGATGAAGCCCGTGGGCTGACGCATTTAGGGGCATACCCCCATCAGCCGGACCCAGACTGGCAGGCAGTCTGAGTCCTTAGGGCCCTGGGCGGGGGCCCGTGAGTGAGGGCGGGCCCGGGCCCCCCTTTCTCCCCTTCCATGGGGGAGAGTGTGATCGACGAGGAGTGCCCTGCAATAAGGGGCTAGGGAGCCTGGAGTTTAAAGGGCTGGACGTCCCGGGACAAGCCCCAGGTGGGCAGAACTAGGGGTGTCGGACCCGCACCCCCTTACCCCTCTTTCTCCAGGATACAAGAGGTGGTAAGTTGGTTACAGGCTCCTTTAAACTGACAGAGCAGGGTAACATAGCCTCAGTGTAAATGAGAATCTGGTCCTATGCTACCTGGAAGGAATATAATATGTGTGATGATAATGACATCACAATACTTTCATGAATCATCTGGAGAACTGAAGCAATGGCTTGCTTTTTCTTTTAATTGGCTTTTCTATTACTAGATAATCTAGGCTCTGTTTTCTGTCCAAACCTTTTCACTAGTAATTAGCGGGTGGAAATAGCTGTCAAAAGTGAATATTTTCCTACAGTCCTTGAGAAGAAATAGGTAACAGGTAATTAGGGCTGGCATTTCTAATTACAATGCTAATTATATAAAAACCTTTTTGCCCCAAACAGCAAGCAACAATTCCTACTGCTTAATGGAAGTAAAGTTCTTACCAATCAACATTCTAGTGTAATATTCATTCATTTATGTAAAGGTCAAACAGTACATATTACCCACTGCCAGCTATTACCCACATGTTGCTTGAGTGGCAAAATCCATCCAACTTTATATGCTCCTGCCAGTTGCTTTTTTTTATTATTATTATTACTGCTTCAGCATGATGTAGCTTTTTGAATAAGACTGTTATGAGCAACAAACTAATACCAGAAGCAACAAATAGTTGCTGCCCACAGCAAAGCAAACTCTGATGATTCTTGCCTGTATGAGTCCCCCACAAAGCCCTTCCTGTTCTATATCATTCTATTATCATTTCCACAGCCTAAGCTTGGAAAACCATTTCCAGCTAATAATCCTCCCAGTCAAATATCATTCAAATGGAACACAAAGGAGATAAATAAAACCAATCACCATACTATAGAGATGCTCCCATGGCATGGAAAATTGAGTATTTATTCCTTCCTCTACAGATTTTTCCTATCTTCTCCTCATGCACTAGAAATTTGCCACGTTGCACTTTGTCTCCCATGTTGCATCTAAAGAAACTGGTAGCCCCGGTGACAATCTGACCCAATATATGGCATACAGCAACATAACTAGCTCAATCAAAAGTTTGATCAGAAGAAAAAGAATCTTTAAGACTGCATACGAAAAGGCTAAAGGAGAAGTCAAACTTGTCCCACCAGAATGGTTTTCCAACTGCAGAAAACACTAAGTAGCTAGCTAAAAACACCATCTTTTTAGCACCACAGATGCTCAAATTGTGCCACGTCTAGGGAAGATGAGCAAGAAGTAATTTGCTCCTAAATACAGTGTAGGTGGTAAGCATTGCATAAAGCTAGCACTTGCTTTTTGGGTGAGCATTCCCATTACATATGAGCTGAGGCCATCCTCTTGTCTCACTCTTCACACCAGCCAGTGGAGCGGGACAAATGTGGAGGGGAGGACATTTCACCCTGCAAAAGGATGGTAGTGCTCCTAGTATGGTGTTTTACTCTATGGAAGCATAAGGCAGCATTCTGGTTAAGTGAGCCAGAAAGCCCCTTGAGGTTCCCACTGGAGCAAGGCCATTTGATGCAGCTGCAGTTTTGCCTCTAAGGAAATATCTTCACTGACATTCTGCTAGATAGAGTGTAGCTGCTCCTGAACAGCTCCTGCAGCAATCAGGTTCCACTGCTGGATGTTGGACAAGGGATGCTGTCCTTACCCTCTGGTTTCTGGCTGAGCTATGCCGAGAATGTAATCACCCACCTTCACATGTCATTTATTGATATCAAATCAGTTTTTTATTCAGGGGCCTGAACCCATGTTTGCTGGTCATGCTTTCAAGCTTTTCAGATTGATACAGATTGGAACTCCCTGGGTTACCCTCGGGACGTGATTGGTACTTAATGAAGGAGTTTGCCCGACCAGGAATGGTCAATTATGACCCCTCTGCTGCTGTCCTCTAGGCTCTCCACATGGCTTCCAAACCCCATTGCCAATCCTAGTGGGCTCACTGCCCTCAGCTTATGGACCGACTCTGCTTCCAGCCTCCCAGTCTGGCTCTAAGCCACTGGCCTTTCCACTGCTGGACTTTCAGTTGGCCTCCATGCTAGTGGCCAGAGCTCTCTGGTCCAGGGGCGCTTTGGTCCAGCAACATCCATGGTCCTGCTAGATATTGCTGGACCAGAGAGTCACAAACCAGAGCGATTCATTGTGTACCTGACACCGGTTAGTTAATCATAATACCACACAATAAATAATGAAGAAATGAAGTAATTGGCTGCACTGTGGTGCTGGATGCCTGAGGTCCTAGTCACATCTGTACCTGTATTCAGGAAGCCAAAATTCTTTCCTCCTTGGAAAACCAGTGCCCTGGAAGTATGCCTGCCTGATCAACAACCTGCTTTTGTTAGAAAACTGGCCAGCTCATTGCCTTCCTTCGCCTTTTCAAAACCTAGGGCACCTAGACCTGAGGTATTTCTGTTCTCAGACTTGATAAACCTTGCTATGGTGGATTTATTTTCTAGGTGCTTTCCTGCACTATAAAGGCTAAGCAAAACCCTGTGCCATCTATAATCCACCCCAAAAGCTGTCTCCTTAGATTGAAGCTTCAGGGGGTAGCCAAGTTAGTCTGTTACAGAAAAAAACAAAAGGTCTGATAGCACTTTATAGACTAAACAAAACATGTAGATGGTATCATGAGCTTTCGTGGGCATAGCCCACGTCTTCAGGCTGTGCCCAAGAAAGCTCATGATACCATCTACATGTTTTGTTAGTCTATAAAGTGCTACCAGACCATTTGTTGTTTTTTTCCTTAGATTGAGTGAGCCTGAGACTGTTAGGCATAGTTGCTAGAACTAGGGCTGCTGGGTGCTGCTGCACCTCATGGCTTGAAGTGTTTTCCATCATACGTGGTGTTTACACTTTGGTTCAATGGCTCTCGGCATCCCCACTATGCAAATTGTTCCAGCACCCCTTGTCTGAGGTTTTAGATTCAGATTTGAAATAATAGAATCAAAGAACTGGAAGGGACTTCAAGAAGTTGTCTAGTCCTCTTCCCCTCTATATGGCAGGACTAAGAATTAGCTAGAGTTCTAGACCATACCTGACAGGTGTTTATCTAACCTGCTCTTAAAAATCTCTAGCAATCGATACTCCACAACCTCCCTGCACAATTTATTCCTATGATTAACCACCCTTATAGCAAGCGTTTCCTAATGGCCAGTGTAAACCTCCCTTGCTGTAGTTTAAGCCCATCACTTCTTGTGCTATCCTCAGAAGGTAAGAAGAACAATTTTCTCCCTCCTCCTTGTAACAATCTTTTATGTACTTTGAAAATTGTTATCATGTTCCTTCTCAATCTTCTCTTTTCCAGACTAAACAAACCTATTTCTTTCAATCTTCCCTCATTGCTCGTGGACTTTCTCCAAATTACCCACATCTTTTCTGAAATGGGATGCCCAGTACTGGACACAATATTCCAGTTTGAGGCCTAATCAGCATAGAGTATAGCGAAATAATTATTTTGTGTGTCTTGGTTACAATGTTCCCCCAATACATCTCAGAATGATATTTGAGGTTGTGTGTTTTTTTGGCAACAGTGTTACACTGTAGACTTGTATTTAGCTTGTGTTTTACTACGATCCCTTTCTGAAGTAGTCCTTCTTAGGCAGTACCTTCCCATGTTGTGTATATATACAACTGATTGTTCCTACTTAAGTGGAGTACTTTGCATTTGTCTTCCACTGAACACAGGGGTTCAAACCCCAGCCCAGGCTCACTAGCTCAGAGAGGAACTGAGTACCATGTAACTTACTGAGGCTTTGAGCTGATATGTAAACCAAGGCCCTGGATGCTTATAAAAGAAGGTGTTTGTTGAGCTCTCCTTCTTGTGGAGCTTTCACTCTATGCCAGCCCTCACTAATCCCTTTTTTAACCCACAGTCTCTATGCCCTGTGCAGAAAACATCACTGCTGTTTTTCTCTCAGTCATTGCGGGGTGGGGATGGAAGCCATCTCACTTGTCCTGTACTTCAGAGCAGGCTTTCCCTCCATTCTTGGCTCTGGCACAGGAACAGCAGCTATTCCTAAGTAAAATAGAAACTGTGTTTTCTCAAACCTCTGGATGGGTTCATCTCTTCCCTGCCCTCTACCTTCTGATAGTTTTCCCTTCCATTTTTTTTAGCATTACTCTCAGGTGACGAGAAACACTCTTGTCATGCTCTCAAGCTGTGCTGCTGGTAAGCCAGAGATACGCTCCATCACAGTGTTCTTCCATCTTCCATCTAGGTTGGCTTTTTAGGCGCTTTGGTCATATTCTAGACATTCAGGTAAATTTCCCTATCTGATCATTGTTGTGGTTTTCAATTGTTATTGACAAAAAATGCTAGGGTGGGATGGGGCTCTGGCCACATGCTTCCAATATATTCATCTGTCTTAAGAGAATGTTATGGCTAATGTTCCCTCTAATCTTTTCTATCCACCTGCGTTCCCACTCACGTATAGAATTAATTTGTTATGTGCAGCAAGGCATGTGTGAATGTGCACCACAAATGGAATCAAAAAAGTGGTGGGCGTTCTGCTAATCAGCTAGGTGACATTTTAATCTCTTCTGAGAGTCTGCACAAGTGCTCAGCTTACAGGGAACAGTGGTTGTGACTAAGGAGATGTCTTTGAGGCTACCAATCAGGATAGCCTGAGCCAGTCAAGTCATTGAAGTGAATTGGTTATCTTTTCACACGCAATTAGAAAGAACTCAGCAATAAGAAAGCAAGCAAGCAAGAACGAAAGAAAGCTATTGAAAAATAAATTACAGGTGTGTTTAATTCACTGGTGAACAATGCCCTGTTTTGTGTACACATATAACTAGTTTCTATGACAGCTCAAAAACAGACCCTTAAATGTTTTTTTTGGTTTGGTTTGGGGGTTTAGGGGTTTTGTTTTGTTTTCTTGGGCGGGGGGGTTGTTTGTTTATTTGTTTTTGTTACTTACACCATATTAATGGTAACACAATTCTGTGATTCAAAGTTATGCCCTGTGCAGTTCATCTTTTCCTAGAATTATCTAGGCAGCAACACTGCATCTGTTATTCATCCTGCTAAAGGTAAAAATAGTTCTATATTTGTCACTAGTGTTTTAATCAACTGTGGAAAAAATGCACAGGGGTTATTAGATACACGGGGGTTTATTTAATTTTTCATCTGTGTGTGATGCATTCTGGGGTGCACTTGATCCATGGAAGTCCAGTCTTGTGGAGCTTGTGAACTCAGCATGTCAGCTGTGCCTCATTTACAGAGACTCTAGCAGTGATGGCAGAATGAGGCACAATCAGCTATTCTCTATAATTAAAAGATGAGGCAGATCCTGAGAAAAGCAAGCCAGCTAGGTGGGAGAAAGCAAAAAGATAAGAACTGGCTCTGTCCATATGGTGAGGAGGGTGGAATGGGGGAGAGGAGGAGGTGAGAATGAGTTGAGAGAAGTAGAAGGAATGATAGGAAAATAGATGGTAAGCAGGTAAGAAAAATGTGGATTCCCATTGCCCAAATTAACGCTGGAAATCGAATGCACTATACCAGTGTAGGGGATAATTTTTTCCTTGCCTGCGGGGTGCCCCTTCCAGTGTTTGCTTTGTGATGGCACTGTCTCTGTTGACGCTATAATGACTCAACTTACTTTTCAGTGAATCTTTTCCTCTTTGGAGTGACTGACTTCCAGGATTCGTGGCATCCATTCAAACTGGGCAAGTTTGCAGGGAGGTCTAAATGAAGAGGTTTTAGGGAGAGAATCAATTCTAAAAGAGCAGTAGTAAGTACAAGGAGTAGCTACGGGGAGAAGAAAATGGATAGGTGAGCAGGGTTGGTCCCTCACCTGCCTGTCTGCTAAAATCTGACTAACTCAGACCGAATGGGTAGCAGTGACAGCCTTAGGATGGTATAAACCTGTATAGACCTGGACACACACTGATATAAAGCATCAGGTTTGGCATGACAGGAGTTAAATTACTACTATTTCTACATATGCATATACTGTGGATATGCATATACTTTTCAACATATTATTTATGTTGCCTGGAACAAGCAAATGTTGTTTTCTTCTTAGGAAGCTTTACAGCAGTTATATATGTCCTGTGTCAGCATTACTTGTGTAGGAGAGAAAACAGATGGTTTGTTCATACTGGAAAAGGCAAATAGCGGAGACTGCATTCTGTCATTTAAGATAATGCCTCCAGGCTTGAGTTACACAGGGCTCTCAAATGAACTGCTGTAAATTGAAGCATATCTTTCTATCCAAAAGTAAATGCAGTAATACAAACAAGTTTAAAGGGAAATGGGCACAGTGGTACAAGGGACTGGTAATTGTTCCTTATATTCCAGTAGAACACGGAAGACCCTAATGAGAGCAAGAGACCGTTTATACAAAGAATAGAAGATCCTTACCCTTTTTCAAGGTGCAAATGTAATTTTGACTCGCAGTATCTAAAAGTTTTATTGCCATTTCAGATTAATTCAATAGTCTATGTGAAATGAGATTATTCCAGTCTCATTGCTAATGGGCAGGGCTCTTCATCACCAAACTGACTTCTGGCTTTAATTTGGTGCCTTTTTTTAATAGTATCTGAATGACACAGGAATAACTCAGCATGGAGAACCAGCTGCTTTTGTAGCTGTGGGTGGTTTTCCCTCTATAGCAGGGTTGAGGCATATTTATGGGATGTTTGGTAGGATCCTGCACTTCCGTGGAGTGAGGCTGTCATTCGAATATCTTTGACCTTAAAGTTACCTCAATATAAATGCATTTCAGTCTGTCATGTGGCAAAATGTTGGCCAAAGTGAATTTCATCGCTAGCTTTCTGAATATAAATAGCAAATGCAAATAATTCCTCATTTCAAACTTCTCTCTGTAATTTATTATTTCTTTAATGTGACAAGCATTAAGTTGGGTTTCTTCCCTCCTCTTTCTGAAGTACTTGGCATGTGATCAGCATTGTGACTTTTGACAAGACATTGAAGAGTCCTTCAAAGTCTCTTCCATTCAGTTTATACGTATTCTTTGACAGGACTTAATTAGTACAAAAATAGTATTAAAATATAGGTATTTATTTGTAGTTTCCTTCATCACATCATTACTCTTGTCTCCGTGAAAGGAATAAGGAAAATGCTTAACTTAGTTTAAGAAAAAGGAGGACGGGGGAGGTTAAAAGTTCTGTCTTCGTTTGTCCTGGGTGCATGTAGGTTGGGTTGGGTTGGCTGTTGGTTGGTTTTTGAAATGTCATTAACATTTTTCATTGAAATTTTCTGTTCCATTCTAGTAGATACCAATTTTCATTTAGGGCATATCTAGACTACACTAGACTTTTGAAAAAGGATATGCAAATTTTGTGGGAATTTGCATATCTTCTTTTGAGCTCACTTTCAAAAGCGGCACTTTTGAAAGTGAAAGTAATTAAGACACGGTTTTGTCGGCGAACCCTCCCGTTTGTCAACAAGCCACTTTTCCTTAAAAAATGAGGTTTACGTGGCTTGTCAACAAACGGGAGGGTTCGCGGACAAAACCACGTCTTAATTACTTTCACTTTCGAAAGTGCTGCTTTCTCAAGTGAGCTCGAAAGGAGATATGCGAATTCCCGCGGAATTTGCATATCCTCTTTCAAAAGTCTAGAGTAGTTTAGATACAGTCTCAGAGAGAAATTCATCTGTGGTAGAGCAGACTATGGCAGCTAACCTTATCTCACCATATAGAATCATAGAACTGAAAGGGACCCTGAGAGGTCATCGAGTCCGGTCCGCTGCCTTCACAGCAGGACCAAGCACTATCTAGATCATCCCTGACAGATGTCTGTCTAACCTGCTCTTAAATATCTTCAGTGATGGAGAATCCACAAGCTCCTTAGGCAATTTATTCCAGTGTTTAATTACCCTGACAGGAAGTTTTTCCTAATATCCAACCTAAACCTCCCTTGCTGAAATTTAAGCCCATTGCTTCTCATCCTGTCATCAGAAGTTAAAGGGGAATACTTTTTCCCCCTCCTCATTGTAACAACATTTTAGATACTATAAACTTTGTATCGGATATTGACTGGTGGAGTCCTTGTAGAGGCCTGGACCTGCAACACCTGTGTGTTCAGGAAGTGATCTTTGGCATAGAAAATCACTGTCTGGATAGACTAAAAAGGGGGCTATGGATCTGTATTTATGTGGATCCTTTGGCTTCAGAACCTCTCACAACCAGTGTGAAGGGGCTACGCAATTTAAAGAGTATAGGAGACTGTGGGATTCCTGGCTCAGCTGGCTGTGACTTGAAGTCCTGAATTAATCTCATTGCAGCACTTCATCAGATCTTAAATACTTGTGCTTTGTGTGAATGAATATCACCCTTAAAGGAAAGCTCTATACACTTATATTCTTTATTTATTCATGTTCAGTTTTTAAACAATACAACCACTTTTGTTTTCTGTAATGCAATTATACACTGCAAAATGACTATATGGGATATAATCTATGTTTACAACAAACCTATATTTAATTTAAGGTGAAAATAACTCTCATGCAGTGTTAAACCTGGAACTTAAACTGAGAGAATAGTGGACTTTTTCTCTTGCAAATATTCGAGTTTGAAAATGAATTTCAGTTAGACCATGTGCATGATCCATTCACATTTGTTTGTCAAAATAATTATGTTCTACTAGCATTAGCATTTGTGGGAAATGAATTTTGAGCTTAAAAGCAAAATTTGAATTGACAATATTTATCTTTGATTATAACAATCAAAATCACAAATTCATCCTGTGTGTGTGTGTTATTTTCATACTTATTTGATTAGGTGACAGAAAAAATACCCCATGATTTATGTAACTAACTCTCTGACTTCTGAAGTTTGTATATCAAAAGTTCAAAATCAACTGTTCATTAAAGGTAAAATCTTTGAATGTCTGAAATGAATAGTTTTGCCAGTGACTTCAATGGGGACAGAAATTTACCTCTAGTATTGACGTTGGAGGAAATTTGCAATGAAAACTTCATATACATCTACATATCCAACTCAGTATGGTTGTTCTTATGTTCTTAAAACTCATATATATGCCTAGAAATGCATGCTAATATCAGTCTCTGATCATCTACTAACAGGAGAATAATATGAAAAGAAAGTTAGTCTCATATAGCTGCAGATAGTTTGGACTTTGGCGTTTCAATGTACACTTAAATGAGTTTATATTACACTTAAAATAAAGCACTGGTTAACGTTATAAGGAGTGGAATGGTCATACAAAAATATTAATCTGAGTGCTACACTTACTGTGCACTCCAAATGAATATTTTGATATGGTCCTTCCAATCCTTATGCATTCCAAATACAATCTACAGATTAAAAATACCCCCATTTATACAGAGGAAAAGTTATCAATGTCATTGCAAATAGACAGATGAGAAATATTTCATAGGTTCTATATCATCAAAATATAAGAGAAACTGATTTTCAGTGAAACATACAGGACATCTTTACCCAAAATCTCATGCTTCATTTGCATAATTGCTTCCAATTGCTTTTTCAGAAGAGATTTAAAAAAACAACAACAAAAAACAGTCTAGATGGGGTTCTTTTGGGGGAAAAAAACCCTTTTTTTCAAAATAACTTTGTAAATCTCATTTTTTTTTCAGGAATAAGGGTTTTTTTGAAAGGTTTTTTTTTTTTTTTTTCAAAAGAACCCCATCTAGACTGCACGCTTTTTTTTTTAAAGGTCTTCCGAAAAAGCAATTGGAAGCGATTATGCAAATGAAGTGAAAGATTTGTAAATCAGCGCATTATTTGTATTTTTTATTTCCCTCATATGCATTTCTCTTTTGAAAGAGGAATATAGTCTAGATGCACCCTAAGATATTCTCTGTCTTATTCTCTATCCCTTTTCTAATGATTCCTAACGCTCCATTTGCTTTTTAGACTGCCAATGTGCATTGATTGATGTTTTCAGAGAACTATCCACAATGACTCCAAGATCTCTCTGTTGAGTAGCTGTAGCTAAATTATTCCCCATCATATTGTATGTATAGTTGGGATTATTTTTCCCAATGTGCATTACTTTACATTTATCAACATTAAAGTTCATTTACCATTTTGTTGCCCAGTCACTTAGTTTTGTGAGAAGCTCTTAACAGTCTGCTTTAGTCTTAACTATCTTGAAC
The DNA here is from genome assembly GCF_049634645.1 of Pelodiscus sinensis. Classification (NCBI taxonomy): domain Eukaryota; kingdom Metazoa; phylum Chordata; order Testudines; family Trionychidae; genus Pelodiscus; species Pelodiscus sinensis. Next base: position 92,804,897 of record NC_134713.1, on the reverse strand, counting down.
AGTTTAGTATCATCTGCAAATTTTGCCACCTCAGTGTTCACTCCTTTCTCCAGACTATTTATAAATAGGTTGAATAGGATTGGTTCCAGTAAGGACCCTTGGGGGACATCAGTAGTTACTTCTCTCCACTCAGAAAAATTACCATTTATTCCTACTCTTTTGTTTCCTGTCTTTTAACCACTTATCAATCCATGAAGGGACCTTCCCTCTTATCCCATGATAATTTACTTTACTTAAGAGCCTTTGGTGAAGGATCTTGTCAAAGGCTTTCTGGAAATCTTAGTACACTATATCCACTGGATCCCCCTTTTCCACATGTTTGTTTATCTCTTCAAAGAACTCTAGTATATTAGTAAGGCATGATTTCCCCTTTTCCAAAGCCATGTTGTCTTTTCCCCAACAAAGTATGTTCATCTATTTGTCTGACAATTTTATTTTATAACTATAGTTTCAACTAATTTGCCCGGGATTGATGTTAGACTTGCTGGTCTGTAATTGCCAGGATCACCTCTAGAACCCTTTTAAAATATTGTCCTAGCTATCTTCAAGTCATTAGATATAGAAGCTGATTTAAAGGATAGGTTACAAATCACAGTTACTAGTTCTGCAATTTCAAATTTGAGTGCTTTCAGAACTCTTGGGTGAATACCATCTGGTTCTGGTGACTTGTTGCTATTAAAGTTTGCTCCAAAACCTCCTCTAATGACACTTCAGTCTGATACAATTCCTCAGATTTGCCACCTAAAAAGAATGGCTCAGGTTTGGGAATCTCCCTAACATCCTTAGCCATGAAGACCGAAGCAAAGAATTCATTTAGTTTCTCGGTAATTACTTTATCATCTTTGAGTGGTCCTTTAGCATCTTGATTGTCCAGGGGTCCTATTGGTGGCTTAGCAGGATTCCTGGTTCTGATGTACTTAAAAAAACATTTTGCTATTAGTTTTTGAGTCTTTGGCTAGTTGTCCTTCAAACTCCTTTTTGGCTTTTCTTATTATAGTTTTACACTTAATTTGGCAAAGTTTATGGTCCTTTTTATTTTCCTCATTAGGATTTCACTTCCACTTTTTAAATGATGCCTTTTTATCTCTCACTGCTTCTTTTACTTGGTTGTTAAGCCACAGTGGCAGTTTTTGGTTCTTTTAGGCTGCGTCTAGATTAGCATGATTTTCCGGAAATGCTTTTAACGGAAAAGTTTTTCGTTAAAAGCATTTTCGGAACAGAGCATCTAGATTGGCACGGACGCTTTTGCCGCAAAAGCACTTTTTGCGGAAAAGTGTCCGTGTCAATCTAGACGCGCTTTTCTGCAAAAAAGCCCCGATCGCGATTTTCGCAATCGGGGCTTTTTTGCAGAAAACAAATCTGAGCTGTCTACACTGGCCCTTTTGCACAAAAGCTTTGCGCAAAAGGGACTTTTGCCTGAATGGGAGCAGAATAGTATTTCCGCAAGAAGCACTGATTTCTTAGTAGGAAGTCAGTGCTTTTGCGGAAATTCAAGTGGCCACTGTATAGAGCTAGCAAGTTTTTCCGGAAAAGCGTCTGATTTTTCCAGAAAAACTGGCCAGTCTAGACACAGCCTTACTGTGTTTTTAAATTTGAGGTACACATTTAAGTTGGGCCTCCATTATGGTGTCTTTGAAGAGTTTCCATGCAGCTTGCAGGAATTTTACTTTTGTCACTGTACCTTTTAATTTCTGTTTAACTAACCTCCTCATTTTAGTGTAGTTCCCCTTTCTGAAATTAAATGCCACAGTGTTGGGCTGCTGAGGTATTTTTCCCATCACGGGGATGTTAAATTTTATTACATTATGGTCACTATTTCCAAGCGGTCCAGTTATAATTATCTCTTGGACCAGATCCTGCACTCCAGTTAGGACTAAATCATGAATTGCATTTCTTCTTGTGGGTTCCAGAACCAGCTACTGCAAGAAGCAGTCATTTAAGGTATCAAGAAATTTTATCTCTGCATCCTGTCCTGAGGTGATGTGTACCCAGTCAATATGGGGATAGTTGAAATCCCCCACTATTATTGAGTTTTTTTAAATTTTGATAGCCTCTCTAATCTCCCTTAGCATTTCATAGTCACTATCCTGGACAGGTAGTTGATAATATATCCCTACTACTATATCCTTATTATCAGAGCATAGAATTACTATCCATAGATATTCTACGGAAAATTTTGGTTCATTTAAGATTTTTACTTCATTTGATTTTACATTTTCTTTCACGTATATTGCCACTCCCTCACCAGCATGACCTGTTCTGTCCTTCTGATATATTTTATACCCTGGTATGACTGTGTCCCATTGACTGCCCTCATTCCACTAAGTTTCTGTGATGCCAATTGTATCAATATCCTCCTTTAATATGAGGCATTCTAGTTCACTCATATTATTTAGACTTCTAGCATTTGTGTATAAACACTTTAAAAATTTGTCACTATTTATCTGTCTGCCATTTCCTGATGTGTTGAACTCTTTTTCATTTGATTGTTTCTATCTGATCTTACCCATACTGTATCGTCTTTCATCCTCACCTCCTGACTAAAACATCAAGAGCCTCCATCAATAGACCCTCCCCTAAGAGACATTTTTGTTTTAAACTATCATATGAATTTCTGCTGCGAAAGAAGTGAGGAAAAATGTGTGTGGTACTAAAGAAAGCATCCTATTTACCGATTTTGTTAGTGAGTTAATTTGCTTTTACCTGGAAAATTGAAAATCCCTCAAGAAAAATTCCATTAGGAGGTAACAGTTGATTTGCCTCTCTATGCAAGGGAAAAAAGATTGTTTAGCAGCAGATGTCTTGCATGTATGAAAGAAAAAATGTAGCACAAGAATGAAAATAACTCTTGATTCTAAGTTAGATTATCTGCTTTTTACAGTAAGTGAATTACTATTTAGTTATTTAAACTACCCAGTCAGTTATCTGGTTTGTGTCTAAGGAATTAAGATTGGACATGCTGAGGGTGAATAATTCTAACTAAACCTTATTAAGTTAGTTTCTAATAACATATATATTTACTTTTTAGATAACTTCAGACTCATAACAGATACCAAATTACAAATTGACAAATTATTTTATTCAGATGTAATTCATCTACTGTACCGCGGTTTCATTTCAGCCTATACAACTGACAGCTCAAATCCTTACATTATTTTAATCACCAGTGCCACGCTCAGAGAATCCCAGAACCACAGCAATGTAGGAAGAGAAGGGGCCATGAGAGATTGTTTAGTTCCAGCCCCTGTGCTAAAACAGCGCCAGGTGGACATCGCTGACAACTGTTCTTTAAAAAAAAAAAAAAAAAAAAAAGTGGGGATTCCGCAACCTCATTTGGAAGTCTATTCTAGTGCTTAATTATCTTTAGAGTTAGAAAACTTTTCCTAATACGTAACCTAAATCTCCCTTGCTGAAGATTACTTCTTGTCCTACCTTCTGAGGACATGGAGAACAATTTTTCACCATCCTCTTTAGAACAACCCATAACATGTTTGAAGATTATTACCAGGTCCCCAACCCTGTCCTCTTTTCTCAAGGCACAACAAAGCTAGTTTTTGGGTTTTTTTAATCTTTCTTCATAGGTAAGGTTTTATTTTATGATTGTTGTAGAGCCTTCCCTGTATTTGAGTCACCACACAAGTTTCACTTCCTGAAGGCCAAAAACCAGTGTCTGTCCTCTTGTTTCTTGGCATAAAACATGGAGTTCTATCTTGTTGCTACATTATGGGACAGATATTTAATAAGGGCAATTTTTTTTTACAGTCTGTAGTACTCCGAAACAACAGCAGAATGCAGAAAACTTCTGCCTTCTTAGAACAGATTAATTTCAATCTTGGAGTCTAGTGCAGAATCCCCTTTATGTTTAGTAACATTCTCTAGCTAAGATAAAATTAGAACACTTTCTTTTTCTCACTTGGAGTGACTGATTTTGAGTGACTGCTGAAGGAAATGTAAGTAGGTCCCAGTCCCAGAGTAAAGAAAGGGTAACTTCCTGTGAGACGGGAGTAGCAGTTAAAGTAATTTTCTCCTTCATCTAAATTAGTCTCCATCCACCAGGAACAAATTGAGAAAAATTACTTTCCGTTACACAATTGTTCATTGCTAGCATAGCACCCCTCCTCCTCTCCAGGAACATCAGCAAGGGAGATGCCAGTGGGAGCTGCAGGGGTATCTTCCCTGGTCAAAACAGGCATGACAGGATATGAGTTTCCCCAAAATTACTCCAGCAGCCAGGAGATAGCTGCATGGGTGGGCTAGACTTCTTGTGACATGCAATCCTTTGTTGGGCTATTATTGACAAGGCATCCCAGGGCTGTGGTCATGGGCTTTGGCCTTAACACTCCATGGAAGTAGCTATTCTGTTTCCCTTTCCTGCCTTCCCAGATGGTTTCTGACATTGCTTCCACCTCCAGAGTGTGTTGATTTAGTTAGCCTGGGGAGAGAGTCATGGATGGTACCTTAGCCCCCGTTCAGGATCTATGTAGATTAGAAAGTTTGGTGGCCCATTAGCATTGTACATGGATAGCCAAAAATAAAAAGGAAAACCATGAAAAAAGAAAAATATGTGTGGGGCTGTCCCTAGGGGAGTGCAAGGCCTGGGACAAATCTGTCTGTATGGGCTCCATTTAACGTTTTTTATGTGGGTGAAATCTGGTTACGAGGGCAGCTGCAGGCTAAATATTGATAGTGCCCAGCAGTATAATTATAATGTAATTAAACTGTAGCTCTTATAAGGACATAAGAATTATGTAGACTTATAATGAAGTTCATATAATTGAAAATAATTCCTTGCAAGGCAGTCCTGTCCCAGGGCTAAGCTGTGTATGGACCCTCTAGAGGGGGCCAGTGTCTGAGCTGTTCTGCAACCCCATGTGGAGCTCATGTGCCAGGGTCCAGAGGGAGGGACCACCCCACTGCCCCACACAGATTGCAAAGGGGCTCTCACAGATTCCTGGAGCTGGAGCCTCCCTGCAAACCTGCTGCCACTGAGCTGGGCCAGGGACCCCTGAAGGGCAAGATGGAGCTGGGAGGTCACAGTCTGTGGGACAGCCCCACCTGGCTATACTCCTCTACACTCTGGGCCTGGGACTTAGCCTCCCTACCTCCCCCCCACACTTCCCTCTGGCACCACTTCCTGCCTCTGATCCTATCACAGCCCTCTGTCTCTGGGGCAAATAACCATGGGGCCTATGCATGGGGACAATTGCCACTACTGCCATCAGTGCTGCAGGGCAAATATAAGATCCCTCTATGTATCACCAACATGTCCGCCGCTTTTTTTCCGGCTTGGGGAAAAGCCGGAAAAAAAAGCGTCTAGACTGGCGCGATCCTCCGGAATAAAGCCTTTTTCCTTCAGGTAGGAATAAGAGATCCTCCGGAAAAGGGCTTTATTCCGGAGGATCGCGCCAGTCTAGACGCTTTTTTTCCGGTTTTTCCCCAAGCCGGAAAAAAAGCGGCGGACATGTTTATTTAAATCCGCGGGGGATATTTAAATCCCCCGCGGATTTCCCTATACTGACTTACCTGATTTGCATCCCTTTTCCGGAATTTGTGGCCAGTCTAGACGTAGCCCAAGTGTTTTTATTTCTGATCCCAATCCTGACTGGAACAAAGAAATTCAAGAACAGATGAAAAGGGAAGAAAGAATCTTTCAAAAATCTCAAACAAACACTAAGCTCAACTTTGATTTTCAAAATGAGTAAGATAGATCTCAACTAGTTTGGCCCCCTTTCATTATTACTAATATGATGAAATATAAAATTTTGTAAAGAGAGGATTGTAGAGGGAAATAGAACTATCCAGTGCATTAGCTTGTATATTTGGCAGTTCCCAGTGGGAAGTATTACTTTTCTTGATAGTTTACAAAAGCTCTGAAGTCACCAGAAACCAACAGTATTATTACTAGCTTTCTTTTGATCAAATATGTTTTCAATGACATTGCAAGCCACTGCACAACACACAGGCAGAACGGGAAAACCCTAACTGGAACTCTTGCTGGACCTACAGTAAAATATACCAACAAGACCATCACCTCTCTCAGGCAAATGACAAACTTTCCGTGCCTTGCTAAATCCTCCTCCACACTATTAACTCTGTCTTTTTAAAATAAGAAAACTAAAACTAAATACAAACATTCTATATAACCTAAGTATTGTAAAGTCATCATATAAATATTCTAAGTATTGTAAAGTCCACATAAGTTTTCTAACTCGGCCTGCCTTGTCCTTTGAGTCAAGTCATTCCTTGTATTTGGATGAGAATTATCAGGTATTTGAAGTCAAATCAGAGGGGTAGCCGTGTTAGTCTGGATCTGCAAAAGCGACAAGGAGTCCTGTGGCATCTTAGGGTATGTCTACACTGCCACCCTAGTTCGAACTAGGGTGTCTAATTTGGGCATTTGAAGTTGCAAATGAAGCCCGGGATTTAAATATCCCGGGCTTCATTTGCATCTTGCCAGGCGCCGACATTTTTAAATCCCCCTTAGTGCGGACTCCGTGCCCGCGGCTACACGCAGCACGGAGTAGGTAGTTCGAATTAGGATATCTAATTAGGATCCAGATGACCCAGCTAATTGTAAGTCTGTCAGCCTGACTTCGATCCAGGCAAGAAAGTGGAGCTGATGGAACTAGACTCAATTAACAAAGAACTAAAAGAGGGTACTGTAATTTAATGCAAATCAATGGAAAATAAATCTTGTTAAACTAAACTGATGTCTCTCTTTTTATGAGATTACACATTTGGTTACTAAAGCTAATAGTGTTGATGTAGTATTCTTCGACTTCAGTAAGGCATTTGACTTGATGCTGAATGTTGTTTTGATTGAAAATCTAGAACAAGATAAATTTAACATGGCACACGTTAAATAAATTAAAATCTGGCTAACTGATAGGTTTCCAATATAATTGTAAAAGGAGAATTGTCATTGGGTGGGTGAGTTGTCAGATGGAGCCACTCAATCAGTCATGCTGAAACAAAAGACAGGACTATGCTGTCCTTTAAAGACTAACAAGATAGTTTATTAGGTGATGAGCTTTTGTGGGCCAGACCCACTACCTCAGATCAATTTGTGGAAGAAAATTGGCATGATCATATATATCAAAGGGAGGCAATCAAAAAAAGTGAATACATATAAAATAGACAAATCAGATCTTAGAACAGAGGGAGGGGTGTTGGGGGGAGGTTAATGTCTATGAGATAATGATATTAGAAGTGATAATTGAGGAAGCTATCTTTGTAATGGGTAAGATAATTAGCATCTTTGTTAAGGCCCATTCGTAAAGTGTCAAATTTAAGAATGAATGACAGTTCAGAGGCTTCTCTTTGAAGTCTTGTGTTAAAGTCTCTTTGAAGCAGGATGCAGGTAGTCAGGTCATTGAGACAATGCCCAGTCTGGTTTAAATGGCAAGAAACTGTTTTTTTCTTTGTGAAACTGTCTGATGTCTGTTTTGTGTGCATTGATTCTTTGGCAAAGTGTCTGAGAAGTTTGTCCAATATACATAGCAGATGGACACTATTGGCACATGATGGCATAAATTATATTTCTGGATGAGCAGGAATATGTGTTCTTGATCTTATAACTGAAATGGTTAGGTCCAATGATGGTGTAAGCAGAGTAAATATGTGGACAAAGCTGGCAATGGGGTTTGTTGCAAGGGAAAGTTCCAGGGTTGGTATTAGTATGAGATGTCCTGTGGTTGTTGGTAGGAATCATCCTGAGGTTAGGTGGTTGTCTATAGGAGACTATGGGTCTGTCTCCCAGAGCCTCTTGGAGTGTAGTATCCTGTTCCAGTATAGGTTGTAGTTTGTTCATAATGTGTTCGACGGGTTTAAGTTGGGGGCTATAGGTGATGACTGTTACCCCAAAAATATTCTCACTGGAGACCTCCCAGGGTTACACTAGTATGGGTTTATTTCCACTAGGTAAAACTAAAGAGGAGAAAGCAGCCACCAAAGGTTTAAACTAAAAAAGATCGAACTCTCTCTCTCTCACACTCACACACACACACACACACACACCTCCATTCATTCATTCACACCCATTCATTCCTGCCCTCAGGCACTCACACACTTACACAGACATATGGGTTGCAGGAAGAGCCAACGCATGTGGATCTCGGAGGGTCTATCTGCTCATCATGGCTGGGGAAGTTGGTTAGGAGGAGAGACACTGGAGAGGAGCTTCTCCAGAGCAGGGGAAGGGAAAAGCTCCTTCTCTTTATATAGTGTCTGAATGGCTCCTGTGACTCATTCACCTCGTCATCAGGGAGCATGCCCGGACTTCCCTTTATCCAGCAGGGAGCATGCCCAGACTGTGATGACTCATTGACATGTGGTCCATTGTTCTCAGTCATCTTCAAACACACTCTCACACTCACACTCTCTCTCCATTCACTCAGGGGAGAATGCAGCTTAGGGAAAGTTACAAGCAAGGTGGCTGAGAGTTACAAAGATTACAAGGTTGCAGTTTACAGTAAATTTGAGAGTTACACAGATTACAAAGTTGCAGTTTAAAACCTTAGACCCGTGGTCACCAACCTGTTGATCAGGAGGGCTCGACCATTTGATCGTGAGGCATTTCAGCCCCCCCAAATCCCCACTCACCCCCAAGAAGCCCCTCTACCTACCTCAAAAATGGAGGTAGTTTCGGCTTCCCGTGGGGTGGAGGGAAATCTGGCAGCTGTGCGCCACTTCCAGGGTTTCCGGAAGTGCGCTGCCTGCTCCCCTCCTTCAGGTCTGTGGCATGCCGGGAGGAGGTAGGAGTCCCGGAGGAAGGCACATGCTGAGGCTTGGGGGCGTGTGGGGGGGGAGAGAGTGGAGGGGAGGTGCGCACTGGGGCTCCCCTCCTCTGCAGGGGAGGAGGTAGGAGTCCCGGGGAGACGCGCACACCGGGGCTTTCCCCCTTTGCGGGGGAGGAGTCCCAGGAGGAGGCTCTTGCCAGAGCTTCCCTCCGGTGAGGGAGGGGGAAGGCGTGTGCCAAGGATTCCCTGCCCCAGCCAACACCCTGCCCCCTGTTCCCACTGGCACTTTGTTCCCACTGGCACCCTGTCCCCACCCCCACCGGCACCCTGTCCCCACCTCAGCACCCTGTCCCTTGCCTCCACTGGCCCCGTCACTTGCCCCAGCCCCCTGTCCCTTGCCCTAGCACCCATTGGCACCCTACCCAGCACCCTGTCCCTTGTCCCGGTACCCCCTGGCACCCTTCCTCAATACCATGTGCCCTGCTCCCACCAGCACAGTTGGGGCCACATTAGTGAGGCTTGTGGGAAGTTTGGGGGAGTTTTTATTTTGCATCTCACTTGTGTGGCCCCAACTGACTTTTCTATGGGTCAGTGACCCCTGACTCATAACAGGTTCCCTACCCTTCTCATAAATAAAGATACTGCAGAAACTATTTGTGTTTGACACAGTATTTTATTTAAAAATGAAGCTGGGCCAAGCACCCATCTAGCCACAGCATCATAACGCTCCTGCACTCTGCCTTCCCCCAGACCCTTGAGCTGAACCTATCATACACTGGAACCCCCTGCCCTGAGCCCCTCACATACCCTAACCCAGATTCCTGCACCCTCATATCCACAAGCCTGTGGCTTGCTTACTACCCTAACCCTACATCTGACCCCAACACTGGCCCGCCTGAAGCCCCCTCCCCGACCCAGCATCCCCTTCTCCACCTCCTCCTGCATCCAGATTTCTTCCCAGAGCTTGCATCTCTCACCCCTTACCACACCCAAATCCCTCATTCCCACCCCAGAGCATACACATCCTCCTTCAACCCAGCGAGGGTAAGGCTAGACTGCAGAAGTTTTTCAGGATTCCAGAGATATCCCAGAAAAAACTCTTCTGCATCCAGGGATGCGTTTGTTCTTCCGCTTTTTTTAGTGGAAGAGCAAACGGGGGCTTCCAAAAGAAGGGTTTTTCTGACATTTGGTCCAGTCTAGACAGGCTAAATGTTGGGAAAAACTCTCCTACAGAAGAATTGTGAAAAAAAGCAGCAGTATAAGGGTTGGGGAGTGATGGAGAGGAGGAAAATAGATGAGGAAGGGACAGGGCTTCGAGGAAGGGGGGGGCTTCAAGGAAGGGGTGAGGCAGTAGATCTTGGCTTGTTCTGTCATTTAAAAAGTGATCTTGGTCATAAAAAGGTTGGAGGCCACTGCCTTAGATCCTACATTTTGGTGTATCTTTGCAAGTAAGCTCAGTTAAGAATCATCCTGAGGTTAGGTGGTTGTCTATAGGAGACTATGGGTCTGTCTCCCAGAGCCTCTCGGAGTGTAGTTTATTGATAATGTGTTGGATGGATTTAAGTTGGGGGCTATAGGTGATGACAAGTGGTGTTCTATTGTTGGTTTTCTTGGGTCTGTCTTGAAGTAAATGGTTTCTGGGTATTCGTCTGGCTCTTTCAATTTGTTTTTTTATTTCCCCTGGTGGGTAATTGAGGTTTATAAATGCTTGGTAGAGATCCTGAAGTTTCTGGTCTCTGTCAATGGGATTAATCGAATACTCTGCTGACACCATCATTGGTCATTCCAATTTTCTTCCACAATTTGATCTGAGGAAGTGGCTCTGGCCCACGAAAGCTCATCACCTAATAAACCATCTTGTTAGTCTTTAAAGTGCCGCATAGTCCTGTCTTTTGTTTCAGCAAAACCAGACTAACACAACATCTCTACTACTATTCAATCAGTCATGTTATTGTAAACTTGTTCTAAACTAGTTGTAACTACTCAGAGGCTTTGTTTACACTACAAGTTTTTGCAGCAGAAAATATGCTAACGAGGGACTCATTAGCATGAGTCACAATGTCATTAGCATATTTTCTGCTGATTCTTTTTGCACAAGGAGTTTTTGTGCAAAAAGAAGCAGTGTAGCTGCTTCCGTTTTGTGCAAAACCCCCTTTTTCCACAAGATCCTTATGCTTCTCCAGGACAGGCATAAGGATCTTGCAGAAAAAGGGTTTTTTGCACAAAACAGAAGCGGCTACACTGCTTCTTTTTGCGCAAAAGCCCCTTGCATAGAAAATCGGCAGAAAATATGCTAATGACATCGCGACTCATGCTAATGAGCAGGGCTTGCCAAGCTGCAGCGAGCCCTGCTTGCCAGCCGTGCGGTTTGGCATGTTGCGCATATGCAGACCGCGCTGTGCATGCGCTGACTGAGCTGCGTGGCCGCCATGTGTGAGTAGATTGCCTTAATTGTCAGGCCCTGATAATGAGTCCCTCATTAGCATATTTTCTGCCGCAAAAACTTGTAGACATAGTCAGAAAGTGAGCTGTATGTCACAGAATGCAGTTCACTGAAAACCTGTTTAATGCACAGTAGAAAGCAAATAAGATGTTTTTGTGCTTTAAAAAAAGACATAAAGGGACTAACACTGGAAATGGTAAGAGTATCCTGTTGATTTCTATAACAATATACTTTGAATATAATGTTTAGTTTAATCAGTCCATCCCCAGAGGCATATTGTAGAAATGGAAAAGGTCTTGAGAAGGACAAGGAAAATGTTTAGTGGCACAGAGACTTTCATATGCAGGATGATTTAAATGCTAAGAACAGACTGTGCAGAGAGGAGATGAATAAGAAATGACTTGACAGAGACTTATAAAATAATGAATGTTATAGAGAATGTAAATCAGATGTTCCTGCTACTCTCACTCTGAAACCAGACCAGTGAAATTAAGAGAGAGAGACAATGTAAAGCAATTAAAGGGAAACATATTTGCAACACTCATAATTAACCTGCACTGGTCTGTAAAAAATATTACTGAGGTGGCGAGCTTAGTAGGTACTCCGACTAGATTGGTGATCACTCTGGCCAAGACTCTATGCAATACAAAATATTCAGAATGGATGACAGACATAAAGGCTATGTCTACACTGCACTCTAAACTCAAAATAAGATACGCAATTTACACTACACAAATTGCGTACTTATTTTGAGTTTATTTTGAAATAGGCTATTTCAAAATTTGGTGCTGTCTACACAGCACCAAATTTCGAAATAAAGTGCTATTTTGAGACAGCCCTTAACCCTCGTGGAATGAGGGTTACCAAGATGTCAAAATAGCGTGCCCGTTATTTCAAAAAATATTTTGAAATAATGGGTGGCTTGTGAAGACACGGGGTAGCTATTTTGGGATACCTCTGATATCCCAAAATAACTTTGTGTAGACATACCCAAAGAAACCAAGGGGCACCACAAGCAACTATCCATTAACGGACCAACAGGCTTAAGACATATAATGTATTAATAATTATGATTCTTAGATATGGTGCAATCCTATATGTGTAGAGGAAAAACAGTCTTACAGCAGACATAGATATACATTTTATTTTATTTCAAAAAAATAGCAAATGTATTAAGAACACAAACCAGAAAGTTATTAAAAGCTTCATAGCAAAATATTTAGCCAACTCTGTTACAATATATAGGCTTGAGGTTCTAACAAGTAACACTATGCCTCAATTCACTGAGCAAGTAATGCTCTTGACACAAACATTTCACTGTTAAAATATGGAGCTGGAAATTAAAAAAGAAACATTTCTGTCTTTCATCTTTCATGGTCAATTGAAGTATAACAACATTCTAACTTTTGATTCTTTTGGGGAAAGCCTTTATTTAAAAAAAACAATTCCTGAGTATTTAGGTTAAGTGAAAATATCAAACACCTGGTAAAGATGACCAGTTAAGGCCCCAATACTGTTTGGTGAATGGTGGAAGGAGTTCTCAAGTGTGGTTGTCATGGCAGGATTAAGGCCTAAATGGCCTAATGGGATATATGAAAACTTTCTAGTAGGCTCATTCATGTTAATTTCCTTAGCCTACAACTAAGACTATGAAGCTTGCTTTTCTGATAGAAACCTTTTTGTCTTAAACATTATTTGCAAAAGCTTTCAATGCAATGTATCACAGCTAAACCTCCGCTATAATTATGCAAAATATACAAATTTAAATTTAGCCAATGGGGATTTTACATTATCAATAGTGAAAATATTGAATTGTATAGTTTGTTTCAATTTTTTCAAACACAGCAACCCTATTATTTTAGTTTTTGGTATTGTAACACTCTATATAGTATATGTATATATTATTCTCTTCTGATTTTTGTCACAATATCAATACTGTACATCGTAATGCTAGCATCCTGTTATTCATCATGTTCACATCTTTAAATTAATTTTGTACATCTTATTTGTAAAGCTGTTGCCAATTAGTGCACTTTGGATAACTAACCCCAGAAAAATTTGCAAATTTCTAAGCCATGGCTATTCTACATATGATTTTCTTGAATTGCAGTACTAAATTATAGCGGATATAGAAAGGTTATCACATAAAGCATAGTTAACTAGAATTTACAACACTGGTATTCAACTTGACCATTTACAGTGAGTTCACAAAAATGGTTTTAATTTTCCCAGTTTCCTTCTACCCTCCCACCCCAATATGTAAACACAATGACATTCTAGGATTGCAGTTATCAAGTTGTATTATATGTAAAAGACAATATCTAGAATATGTGTTTGGATCTGGCAATACCAGTAGACACTGCTATTCACTTTCCATCCTAGACTGGAAGCATCATTGTTAGAATGTTGCAATCATTAAGAAACTGAAACTAGAAGCTTATGGGATCTCCCATTTTGATGCAGGTTTCTTGACTTATAGTGATGAACGATCACGTGCTTATATAAAAACAAAAGAGCAATGGATTGAGAAAATGGCACGAACATATATTTGGGTGATGATAAGGAACAGTATTGCAGTTGTGTGTTATTAGTACATGAAACTCTTGGCATTACAGAGATGATGAGCTCGTTTCACACAAGCCAATCTGAATGTGACATAAGCATTTGGTAAAAACAGGCTTGTGCCAGTTCCCCTGGAAAAAAACACTTGTCAAAATATTTTTAAAATACTGTATGATATCTCATAAATTGTAATTTAAATATTAAAATCTTGTTTCAGATGTTCCCCGCTTTAGGTTGTTACTCAAAAACTCATCATGTTCAAAACTCAAATTATTATGAGATCTTGATATCATAAGCAGCTTTTCCTTATTAGTAAAGTCCTTCTTAACTGTGGCTTGTGGCACAAGCAACCTATCCATTGGGTCCTCTTTGTTTTCTAGTTTCATGTATCCTTTACTGTTGTTTCGATCCAATCTGGGCCAGCTGGGGTGTTTTCTTTGTTCAGCTTGGACAGTGAGTGTAGAAGGACCCCTGTCTAAATCCAAGGACTTTGAATGTGCAGAGAGAAGATGCAAAGATGCATTGGACCCAAATTGTTTTCTGGCAGCACCCGGTGATAAAAGTTTTCCAGTGCTTGGACCAAGAGTCATAGAAGACTTGAACTGACTGGATGGAGATTCTAGAAATGAATTATTTCGGGATAGCATTGCACCAGCAGGTTTGCAGGATTCATTGCTGTCAGTTAATGGAATGGCTAGACAATCCATTGATAAATTTCTAGACCGGCTTCTTGTGATTGCTGAATCCTCAGTGATATTGTCTATACTAGGTTCATCAATAACACAGTTATTTAGTTTAATTACAGGCAGTGTGAAAGCACTAATAGAGGATGATACAATTGACTTTGTTTCACACTTTATAGAGCTACTACTTTTGTCATCCATTGCCTTGCTAGTGTGAGGGTAAAGTCCAAAGACAGAGCCGGAATGCTCAGTCAGCAAAGGTGGTAGAAGGTTAGAAGTGTTCTTGTCTTCATTTATGGCAATTTCATCTTCTTCAGCTGAACTATCCATTCGAAAGTTACTCCTGAAGCCAGAGAAAGGTGCAATTGTGTTTGCAGCCAACCGTGATGCACATGAGTTCCCGCTATGCTTCAGTTCACTTTCCCCCAGTAAACCAGTATAAGCGCCATTCAGCTGCTTTTGTTCCTTGATTCTCAGACTGTGGATGTCTATTACAGTGGAATATATGTCTCTCATATGTATGATTTTTGTTTCCTTGTCACGATTTTCATGTAGGATGGCATTTGCACAAATAAAAATAAAGATTCCAATGCCCATAGTAAAAGGGCCCAACATTTTCATCTTATCTGAGTGTAAATGTTGTTCAAAGAAACGAAATATAACTCCACCATGATTTGTAATGACCTGGGTTTCATTTAAAGCTAAACTAGCTTCAGAACCTAAAAACGGTTCCTTTTGTGGCCAGTATCCAAGGATAGCCATTGCAATTCCCATGAATGCAATGAGCACTCCCAAAACAAGAAAAAATCCTGACGGGGAATAAAGTCGGATTTTGCCTCTGACAATTACGACATCAGCTCTGGGCCGGCGTCTGACTGGCTTTTTCTCTTCAGAAGTTGCTGATGTGGCAAGATTTAAGTGATGCTGAGATCTGGCAGAGTCTTGCCTCTTTAAGGCTGCCAGTCCTGTTATAACTCCACCAGTTGCTATCATAGTTCTATATTCTGCCCTAGAAAAGAAAACAGAAATACTAATATCAGTAATTTCAATATAATACACACATACATGTGTTAATCATTCACTTTTTTATTCAAATAAATATTACTTTTCAAAGACTTTGCATTTTAACAGCTCTTCATAAATGGCAACTTTCAGATGTACATGGCATTTTGGAAAACTGTAACTTTTTTTGAGCACAGTAAAGCTACGTACTATCTGTGGCCTAAATGATAGAGATATAGTGGAAAACTAAAAAGATAGCTCAAGCTGAATTATCAGGAGTATATAAAATGAAATTATTGAAAATGCTCAGTATATGGTATCATTCAAAACTGATCTCAAACAAAGCCAACAACATTATCTTATACTTTTCATATGGGTGTTAGACAATCTTGAAGTTTTAGCTTACAAAGCTTGTATGAATATTGGTCTGAATATTATCTTTAGAGCAAAGGCTTTACTATAGATGTTAGTGTGGTTTAAAAAAATACATTCAATTATTACAACCGCTACATTATTACACTGATTAAAATTAATTTTTAATTCTTAATTATAGGATAACTTTTTTCTTTTCCTAATAGTGCTTGCCTTTTCCATATGGCAATCATAAGAGTTTTTTTGTTTTCTTTGATTTCTCATGAAACACAAGACACCATGGTTCAGCTTTGTTTACTTCCTTCTGGATTAGCATTATCTAGTTGACTGAAGTAGTTTTTTCCCCTTGGGTTCACCTGAATGCCTGGATTTCTATAAATGGAGTGGGAAATTTCAACAAATCCTGTTTTAAAAAACTACCAGGAGGGATGTGCACAGCTGTAGAAATACTGCTTGTCTGATCATTACATTTGAGAGTGGCCAAGAAAAAAACAGTTAATAAAACTTCATTATATCTTTCAGAATGCTTCCAATGATTAAATAATACATTAATAAATGTTACAAATAAGAGTCAGCATGTGCAATTGAAGGATACAAGCCAGGGCAAAGAAATGGTGCTCAGGTGAAAAGGAAACCTGATTTGGTTGAAATACATATGAAGGTTGTTTTAAATGGCTGTAGAAGAAAAGGTTCTTGCTCTAAAGCCTTGTTTCCACTTACCGGGGGATCGACGCTCTATCGATTGATCTTCCAGGGTTTGATTTACCAGGTCTAGTAAAGACCCACTAAACTGAACGCTGAGGGTGCTCCCTTCGATAGTGGTGCTCTTTTGACAGGAGCATTTCTCCCATCGACCTCCCGCTGGAGGCCACCCCAGAAAATTGATGCAAGGTACATCAACTCCAACTACGCAATTCACGTAACAGGAGTTGCATATCTTGCATTGATTTTCTCTGCCAGTGTGGACCTGGCTTAAGAGTGATAAGATTTGTAAATAGACAAAGCGAAAGCTGAGTAAGAGAGGGGAATAAAGAGAAACAAGATCTGTGATTTACAGAACCGTAGACCCACGGGCTTAGAAGGGATCATAAAGGATCAACTAGTCCAAATCCCACCATCCCTGCCAAAGTGCAGGATTTGTCTGTTGCTAAACCATAGAAAACAGATGGTTTTAAAGCTACATTTTAAACCCTCGAATGAAGGAGCTTCCACAACCTCCCTAGACAGTCTGTTCCATTGTCTTGTTCTTACAGTTAGGAAGATCTTCCCAAGGTTTAATCTAAATATTATAGTGGCTTTTCAATACAAGAGGGCAGGTTCTGAAATACAAGAGGGCTTTTCAATACAAGAGGGCAGACTTCTTTGAAAATTCCTACCACTGTAATTAAACTGGAACTGTATTTCTGTGTTGTTTTGGTAACTTAAATGTGTTATTGCCATTTGGTCTCTTGCATGCTTCAGATAAGACACATTCTAAAAATGTCATTTTAAAAACTCCAGAATGGAGACTAAAAATAACTGAATGTTTAAGATTCAGATTTTTTTAAAGATAAATGAAAACAAAATTTGCCCATACACATATGTGCTTACAAGGTTTGTGCCAAAACACAATCAAACATCAAGATGACTCTTCTCTATTTTTGTAAAACATTGTTTTGGATTTCAGACAAAAATAAACAGGACCCATTCCGTGACAAATGTTTTCTTTTGCTAGTGTTCAATTTAAATATGATTAGTTTTTTATACAGTAAATGAAGAGAAGCCTGTCATAACAGTACTAATACTGACATAGAACTGACCCCGGCATGTTAGTATATTATTCTTATCCAGGTCCCAGGCATTTAGGATGCAATTTTTTATAAATACATAAATTCAGGAACACAAGTCCCATGTTTCCTTTGTGCGCACAGTCATTTAGGAGCTCCTGAAAATCATTTATCAAAAATGCTTCTGATGTATAGATATCACAAAGATTGCAAAAGTGTATACTGTTCATTATTAATTGTTCAGCGCTAGATTAGCTGATGGAAAGAGAGACATTCTAAGTACCTGATTCTGTATTTTTCTTTAAGGTCAGATTACTCATTGTCCCTCTGAGAAAATCTATAGAGGGAGCGGGCTGCAAGACTAGAAAAGTCTGGGAATTCAGCGTGAGTAACAGTTGTAAACAAAGACAACATTCCCTGATCCTTCATATCTTCTGACCTCACTGTAGAATTACTTCCCTTAAATTCAAGGCCAGAGAAATCTTTCTCCCCCTTCTGTCCCCCTCCACCAGGTTTATAAAGCAAATAAGCTACTGGGCTGGCAAAGATTTAAGCTTCACCTTGGTGCTAGCAGAAATACCTAAATTCCAATCTCACTTATCTCCATGCAAATCTGGAGTAACTACACAGAAATCAATGCAATCATTATGGACTTAGATTGACAGGAGATCAAAATCTGTCTTTATTAGAAAGAAGAGCAAAGAAACATTACATGGAAATGCTCCAATACATTGCACCTTTGTTTATGGCTCAAAGTTTTATCTATTTATTAAGATGTAAGCATTTTTACATTTGGAAGCTTTTTACAAACTGTTTTACATTCATGTTAAAGAGGAACTATAGATGCATAGGGGTTATCTCTATATTTAGTTTGACGGAAAAGACATTATCTCTGAATACACACATCTGAGCAAGCAAATCTTAGGAGATTTTTTGACTCAGAGCTGAAGTGAAGTACGTTATAAGTTTCAGTTCAATCTGTTAGTTTGATGGCATTCTGAGTGACATTACTGTCCTGCTATAAAACAGATCAAAGAATGGATACACTGGGTATGGTAGAGAAAAAGAATGGCATGTTTTATTAAATTATTATTATTATTAATGTATTGCCATAGTACCTAGGCATGGTACAAACAGAACAAAAAGATGGTCCCTGTTCCAAGAAACTTACAATCTAAATATCACACAAGAAACAAAAGGTGGCTACAGAGAAAGAGTTACAGGAAAGCAATGAGCCAATAATGTTTAGCACGATGTGCTGTGACCATTGCCTATTTTTGGCCTAATTCATTTTATAAACCATAACATCTTCAATGGAAAGAAATCTGACAAGGGCTGAGGATGAGCTGTAAAGGCATGCAGGGCAGTAAGGACCCTCGGGAGAATAAGTTGTCCTTTTGGGAGAAGACTGCTAGTAAGGCCTGGTCTCAGAGCAGTGAGCCCTGAATGATAAGATACAGGATTGGACATGTCTAGATAATACTTAGTCCTGCCATGAGTGCCGAGGACTGAACTAGATGACCTCTCATGGTCATTTACACTCCTACAATTCTATGAGGCTGTGTTTAGACTGCAGGGTTTTTTTGAAAAAAAGACTACAGCCGCGTTCTTTCAAAATTAAATTGAAAGAACGTGGCTTTTCTTTCGATGGCAGTACTCCTCATTTCGAAAAAAGGCGTTCTTGAATACAAAACAGGGCTTTTTCGAAAGAGAGCATCCAGACTGCCTGGGTGCTCTCTTTCGAAAAAGCGGCTTGCTTTTTCGAAAGTACTGCTTGCAGTCTAGACGCTCTTTTTTGAAAGAGGCTTGCAGTCTAGACGTAGCCTAAGTCTGTGTGCTAGGAAGCAGGTGAAAGAAATTGCTTGGGGGGGGGGGGGTCAAAGTAGTAGTATAGGTGTGTAGTGTGGGTTTGCATCTGTTTATTGTATACAGAGGTTGGGAGGAAGTCTCTCAATTCACTTCCCTGCATCAAGTATGGGGGAAAGTTGCTTAGACACTTGAGGGAGGGTTGTGGCACAGACAGGAACCAGAGTGAGCAAGAGAAAGAAAGGAAGAGCGTGGAGAAGCCAGTTTGTTGAGGATTGCCACTTGATGTTTGTTTACCCCCAGGCAGAGTGGAGTTCTTAGTTAGACGGCTAAATTAATCTACCTACAGGCTAATGGGAAAACTGCAATTGCACCCAATTATAGATAGGTAAGCCCCAGACATACAGCTAGAGTCAGAAAATGTAATTTAGTACAGCTTCCGAAACAACATATAGCAAACCTTTGCCCAAAAAAGCTCACGATACTATATACATACATATATATATTATATATATTGCTAGTGTCTAAGGTGCTAAAGGACTAATTGTTGTTTTTAAAATTACAGATTAACACAGCTACTCCTCTGAGACTCTTCCCTTCCATCAGTCACAAAGCTGATGTGTTCTGAGATGAATTCCAGGTATTAAAATCCACCTGCCTCTCCATCTTTGTTTTATAAAAATACATTTCTAGTCTAAATTGCTGCATTATACCAGTTAAGTTTGTATTTTGTTGACAGCCTAGTCTCTAAAGAGGCAACAGCCTAAATGCCCTGAGAACCATGGTGGCAGTCAGCCCTACTGGATAAATGTAGATATACAGTATAATATGAGTGTCTATCCTCAAGGTAGAAAAGTTCATTATACACAGTTCTGGAAAGATTATTGTGTGTATGAACACACACACAAAGCTATGTGAGGGTACAATATATGTCACAGAACAGAAACAAATCCAAGTGAGAAAATAAAAATGTCAAGAAACTTTATGGTACATGAGACAATGCTGCTTTACAAGGGGACATATTAACACACCAGCTGTATTGTTTGAAAAGGAAAAAAAGAATAAAAATGGCATGTACATATACGAAAATTAAACCCAACGGCTACGTCTACATTGGCATGATCTTGAGCAAATACTCTTTAATGCAAGCGTTCTTGCGTTTAAGTATTTGCGCAAGAAAGCGTCTACACTGGCATGTGCCTTTGCACAAGAGATGTGCTTTTGTGCAAGAGCATCCGTGCCAGTGTAGACGCTCTCTTGCGCAAGAATGCTCCAATGGCCATTTCAACCATCGGGCTTTCTTGCACAAGAAATTCATGTTGTCTGTCTACACTGGCCTCTTGCGCAAGAACAGTTGCGCAAGGGGGCTTATTCCTGAGCGGGAGCATCATAGTTCTTGCGCAAGAAGCACTTATTTCACACATTAGACCGTCAGTGTTCTTGCGCAAGAACTCCCCGCCAGTGTAGACAGGTAGCATGTTTTTGCGCAAAAGCGGCCACTTTGGCGCAATATCGCGCCAATGAAGACACAGCCAACGGGGTTAGAATTTCTTGTTCTTGCTTATAATTGATTGAATTTTCTATTTTATTTGAGATCTGGCTATGTAATTTCTACTGTTTACTCATAATGGGTAGTACTCTACTTAAGCTAAATCAAAGTAAAGTGGCAGAATCTGGCCCTACTATTGTGATCAGAAGCAGGTATTAATTATTTGCCCAAATCTCTGTACTGAATATACCACTTTATTCATTGTTGTTCATTCCAATTTCTAGAAATTGGAAAAGAATCCATGGCAAACTACATTGCTAGATGAAACAGATATGGATTTTTTCATCTTTTTTTAATGTCATAAGCTATATCTGCTTGTGATACAACTGAAAAAAAATCTGAGTTGAAAACAAATCACTTTAGGAGCTCATTCTAATTTAAACTGTGTACTGGGTTTGTACATATTTATATGCATTTCTCTTTGTTCTGCTTTTGTCTACTAGAGCAGTGGTAGGGAACCTTTTTTGAGTCAGGGTTCACAGACCCACAAAAAATCAGTTGGGGGTCACACACAAGTGATAAGAACCCCCCCCCCCCCCCAAACACCAAGGCTCAAGGCTCCCATGGCCAGATTAACTCTTCTGAGGGTGTGGGGCTAGTTGATTCTGTGGGGTCCCCTAGATTCTGCGGTGGGGCCAAAAATGAGGGGTTCAGCATGTAGGGCGAAGCTGCTTGGGAGCAGGCTGGAGGTGTAGAGTCTGGGCAGGAGGTAGGGTGCAGGAGTGAGCTGAGAGGGAGCGAGATCTGGGTAGAAGGAGGCAGCAGATGGGAGCACCAGGGTGCAGCTCTGGCACACGTGGTGCCATGTGGCCCTGGACTTGCATCTCTTTCTCTCTCTCATGCACACACATACACACAGCCTCTCCCCCCCACAGCCCGTTATACAAGAGTACAATATATGTCACAGAACAGAAACAAATTCAAGGAGCTACAGGAAGAGTGAGAAAATAAAAAGGGCAAGAGACACTATAGTGACCGGGGTGGAACACGCAAGCAAGAGCAGGGACCAAGCTTCCCTGTGCTGTTGTTCCCAAGGCAGCTTCCTCCCCTTGCCAGGTAGAGCCCCGGGGCCAGATGCAGCCCCTGGATTGCATTGACCTGGCCTGCGAGGACTGGCGCTCCTCCCACCTGCAGCACTGTGATCCTGGACTGGCACTCCAGTGATGCAGAGGGGCACCAAGCCTCAGACCTGATGCACAGATCACAGGTTCCTCATTTCTGTTCTAGAGATTGCGAAATGAGTAAGGAGCTTCTTCCAGAATTAGAAGAACGAGACCGGAAAAGAATTCTGTAGCTCAGTATCTCTAAACTTAAAATCCCAAATGTACAAAACAAATGGGAATTCAGACTGAAGCTTACATGGTGCAGATCAGAGTAGAGATTTGACATGAACCATAAGACATTCAATATATATTTCAAAGGAATCTGACACTTCTGAAGTGTAGAATGGGGAGGTTCAGAATAGAAGACGTACTCTCTGTGGTCCACAGCAAAGAAGAGATTTGTGTGGCTTGGCATATGAGATAGGGCACAAAGTCAGTTTGTGGTAAACACTCTGGGGCTTAGTGTGCCAGAAGATGGATAAATGCAATTTTCCTCTGAAAACTAAACGAACAATGCCCAAAACACTCAGAAATAATTTAGTTTATAAATACTGGGCTTATTTACTTGATCCCTTAATCCTTGTCCCATTGACTTCTGTACACTGATCCATTGTTAAACATATAAGGAGGTGTATTTAAGCCACAAACATTTGTGGTGCATCTAAACTAACATTTAGTCATGTGAGCTAATTCAAATTAACTGGCAATCTTTTAACGTGAGCTGAAAAGAGGAAAACCTAGTATAAACAGTGCAGACAATGTCATGATGTAAAACACAACATGTCCTTGTCTATACTGAATACTAAATTAATGTTAATTAACACAGTCTTAACAAAATATCATTTCCCAAAGAAATACTCGGTGACAGACTGAGAATAACAGGCACAAAATTCTCCAGTGAAGAGATCCAAAGGGAGGATAAAGGAGTGTATGTGGACAGATGTGAAACTGAAGTCAGCATAAACTGTGATACCTTAGGGCTTGTCTCTACTATGCTGGAGATTGATGCTGCTGCGATCGATCCACTGGCTATCAATTTATTGTGTCTGCTTAGGCACGATACATTGGTCTCTGAACATTCTCCCATGGACACCAGTAATCCACTAGGCTGAGAAGAGTAACCGGCGTAGATGGGAGAGCAGCTCCTGTCGACCTTCCCACACACAAGACACCGTGGTAAGTACATCGACTTCACCTATGCTTTTTCTGACAGCAGTAATCCTCTTTCTACGAGGAAGGAAGCAAACTAGGGAAGACCTGCTGCGGGATCAGATGACCTGCCTTCAATCCCTCATCCTGGGGTCTAATGTGGAGTGCTGGGAGCAGGCCGCCGCCAACAACAAGGAGTGCTGGGCTGACTGGTAGCAGCAGAAGACCATGTGGGGCCAGCACGAGGCCATGTGCTCCTCCCCCACCCCTGTGATGCAGCGCATGGCCATGTACATAGAGTGGGCTACCAGCCACCTCCCCGTCCCTGCCCCCCAACTCCCAGCCCCCGCCCCTCCAAACCCTTGCACCTGCCTCCCTGGCTTCTCCTGCTAGCCTCTCCCCCCCAGGGGCCTCCGGGGCCCCCAAACATGTGGCTATGGGACCTCTCAGGCAGCTGAAGCCTCCCGAGCTACCCGAGGAAGGCACCAGTTGCACCCCATCCCTGAGCCCCCCTTTCCCCTCCTCTCCACTTTTCCATTTCAGGTTCTTTTCCCCAGTTCCCTCTCCTATTGTATATCCCCTACATTAAAAAGATCAGAATTGTGTTTATAAAACAAGAGGGTTTTTCATATGCTCTGGAGAGGAGGAGGAAGATGGGAACGGAGGGCAGGGGGAGGGAAGGCACACAGGAGCAATGCAGGGACTCCTTTTGGAGAGGCCCAGGGGAGCCTGTACTGTACTTTTTGGGACCCGTACTGTTCAATATCTTCATCAATGATGTAGATATTGGGATAGAGAGTACGCTTATTAAGTTTGCAGATGATACCAAACTGGGTGGGGTTGCGACTTCTTTGGAGGATAGGGACATAATTCAAAATGACCTTAGCAAGTTAGAGAAATGGTCAGAGGTAAACAGGATGAGGTTTAATAAAGAGAAATGCAAAGTGCTCCACTTAGGAAGGAACAATCAGTTCCATACATACAAGATGGGAAGCGACTGTCTAGGAAGGAGCATGGCAGAAAGGGATCTAGGGGTCATAGTGGACCACAAGTTGAATATGAGTCAACAGTGTGATGCTGTTGCAAAAAAAGCAAATATGATTCTAGGTTGTATCAACAGGTGTGTTGTAAGCAAAATTCGTGAAGTCATTCTGCCGCTCTACTCTGCACTAGTTAGGCCTCAGCTGGAGTACTGTGTCCAGTTCTGGGCGCCACATTTCAAGAAAGATGTGGAGAAATTGGAAAGGGTACAGAGAAGAGCGACAAGAATGATTAAAGGTCTAGAGAACATGACCTATGAAGCCAGGCTTCATGAACTGGGCTTGTTTAGTTTGGAAAAAAGAAGATTAAGGGGGGACATGATAGCGGTTTTCAAATATCTAAAAGGGTGTCACAAGGAGGAAGGAGAAAATTTGTTCCTCTTGGTTTCTGAGGGCAGGACAAGGAGTAATGGGCTTAAAGTGCAGCAGGGGAGGTTTAGATTGGACATTAGGAAAAAATTCCTAACTGTCAGGGTGGTCAAATATTGGAATAAATTGCCAAGGGAGGTGGTGGAATCTCCCTCTCTGGAGATATTTAAGAACAGGTTAGATAGACATCTGTCAGGGATGGTGTAGGTGGAGCTTGGTCCTGCCTTGAGGGCGGGGGGCTGGACTCGATGACCTCTTGAGGTCCCTTCCAGTCCTGTTATTCTATGATTCTATGAGAGCCTCATACGTGGCCTTGGCTGAAATTCTCCCTCAAGACCTCTCAGATGAGCACGGCAGCCTGATGTTGCTCTTCTGAGGGCACTGGTGTCCAGCTGCTCGGTTGCCCTGGCCAGTCATTCAACCTCTGCCAGTCCATCCTGGCAGGAAAGTCTCCCCCTTGTTTTCACAAAGGTTGTGGAGCACACAACATGCTGCTATCATGTAAGGGAAATTGCAGCTGCTGAGGTCCAGGTGGATGAGGAGATGCCTAAACTTCCCCTTCAGGCAGCGGATGGCACACTCCACCACCAGGCAGCACCTGCTGAGCCTGGCACTGAAGTTCTTCTTGGTGGGGTCCAGGCTGCCAGTGTAGGGTTTCATAAGCCAGGGGAGCAAGGGATAGGCTACATCACCCAGGATGCACATAGGCATGTCCATGTCGCCGACCCTGATGGTGCAGTCAGGGAAAAAAGTGCCAGTGTGTATCTTCTGGAGCAGGCTTGAGTTCTGGATGATGTGGGTGTTGTGCGTCTTTCCTGACCAGCCGATATTAATGTCCATGTGGTCCTGCAGCACCATTAATAAGTACAACTTTCTGTTGATATACTCCAAGGTACGATGCCAGGGATGTGTGTGCCATCTATGGTCCCGTTGCAGTTGGAGAAGTCAGTAGTGGCAAAGCCATACACAATTGTGTCAGTGTTCCCCCGAGTGATGACCTTCCACAGCAACATGGTGTTGATGGCCTTGACTACCTGCAGGAGCATGGCCCCAACCGTGGATTTCCCCATGAAATCCCCATGAAGTGGTAGCTGTCCAGTGTGTTGAGCTTCCATAGGGCAATGGTGACACGCTTGTGCAGGGGGATGGCAGGGTGCAGTCGAATGTCCTGTCACCTGAAAGCAGGGGTGAGCTACTTGCAGAGCTCCAGGAAGGAGGCCTTCCACATGTGGAAGTTCTGGAGCCAATGCTGGTCATCCCATCGCTGCAGGATGATGCAGTCCCACCAGTCCGAACTGGTCTCCCTCTGCCAGAAGTGGCATTCCCTGGTGGGCAGGGGACTGAGGATTATTTGCTGCAGCAGAAGCACCAGGACCTAGGTGAAGGGGTCCTGTGGTTCAGGCTGGTCATCATCGTCCTTAAGCAGCACATGGGCAGTCTGGATGAACTGCACCATGAGGTGCACCACAAGGTGCACTACAAGGCTGTAGAGAGAAGCCCCTGGAAGCACATGTCTCAGCTAGCTTCAGCAAGCAGCTACAGGAAGTCTCCTGGTACCCTCCCCGGTGTGCTTCCAGGGGCTTTAAATCGAATTCAGGCTCCAATCAGTGTGGATGCTCTACTTTGAAATAATTCTGAGCTACTTCGATGGCATGTCTACACTGCATGGCTATTTCAGGATACTGAGGTATCCCAAAAGAGCTACCCTGCATTTACATAAGCTGCCTGCTACTGTGACATATTTTTCGAAATAACTTGCGTGCTATTTCACCATCCTGGCAAATCTCATTGCACGGAGGCTATGGGATGGCTCAAATAGCTGTGTAGACGTGCCAAATTTCAAAATAAGCTATTTCGAAATAGATACGAAATAAGATACACAATTTGCGTAGTGCAAATTGCATACTTTATTTCAAGTTCAGGTGCTATGTAGATACACCCATGTAGAGTGGACGTGTTATTTCAAAATTATTATTTTGGAAGTTATTTCTAAATAAGTTATTTTGAAATAATTTCCTACTGTAGACATGCCCAGAAAGCCCTCCCTCTGCCATTCTTCATTCCCTACATCAAATACCGATTTCCCTTCCTCCATCTCAAACAGTCGTCCTTTGCTGCCACCACCTACCCCCTTACCTAGTTTACTATGGAGTACCCAGTATTCCCTAGCACTCCCTGAGACCTAACCCCCTGTCCACTATGCACTCAGGACTAAATTTCAAATGCCTGTTTCTCACTCTAGTTCTGTCCCTATGTGTAATCATTCTAAAACAAAGCAAAGTTGTTGTTGCTTGGCTGTGCAGCTATTAATCACAATGCTCTTGCTCTGCTATTTGTGGATAATGTATCACATCACAGTCAAAATCAGCACCAGTCATACCAGTCACTACTGCTATCGACAGGTTTCCTGCTAAAGAGTTTGTAGAACCGTAGGCCACCAGGCCTAAGAAAAATGAGAATGTCCATAATATGTGAAGAGTGATAAATAGAATATAGTATAGGCTAATGAATTGAGGCACCAGTTAGAGACCTAATAATGGATGTCTCTCAGTATGTATTTAGCTGAAAATGGAAGCTCTTCTTTTACAGAGTCTGGTTTTATGCATCTCATAAATTAGAACAGTAGGTGGTCTGTGGATAGGACCTTAACCTGGTTCAGAACAGATGTTGGCATTGATCGGTAGTACATAAAGCTTTCGTCTAGTATGGGTCGCTTGCTATGTCAGATTTTATTAATGCCTATCATAGGTTAAAATTTATTTTATTTTTATTTGTAAAGTTCTTTTTTAAGCTATTGGGGACCCACTTCTACCAAAGGGTAGTATCTGGCCCTGTGTTGTTAATAAGTTATCTTATCTTGGTCGTGAATCTGATTACTCTCAGTTAGAAAGATGTCCATCAATTATTTTCATTAATAGAAAATGCTCCTTATTTATATCAGTTTACTGTAAAAATCAGAATGAGAGACCTAAGATACAGATAATTCATTTGTGTAGAAATTAAAAATGAAAAGAATACGAACTTAAACTATTCGGGAAATCTGATTAAAAGCTTGTGGATTGTGATAGTTGCATAACCAACCCAGAGATGATTTCAGTAAGATGTTAAAAGGCCACATGAAAGAGAATCTAGAGTTATTTTTCAATTTAGTCTAAAATTTATATAATATGTTTCTTGCTTTAGGGTCTCTTCAGACAACTACAGAGAATTGCTGGTATTAGTCAGTTTGCAATCTCTAAATCGTTAACTCAATTTCTTGATATAATGTTCAGGAGAAAAGAAGGTCAATAAACCTGCCTCTGCAGACTATGAAGCACCAGCGGATGAGTGTGGAGTTTTTCTAGTCTAAGAAAATGTTCCTGGATTGTCAGCTGTGTGTGGGAATGCTGAGTGAAGAAGTTGGGAAAGCGGGAGAAATATTGGAGAGAGGGGAGAGCAGACATAACTATTAAGAGATTGGAGATCAACATTCAAATGACCACAGAGAATACATTGCAATAAAATAACTGGTTGCTCATACCCATTGGCCCAGACTCATGGGGTTCAGGTTGTGGAGCTATAAAACTGTAGTGTAGACTTTAGTGCTCTGGCTAGGTTCTCAGAAAACCCAACTGCAGTTTTATAGACATGAAAACATCCACCCAGGCCAAACACCTTTGCTGCAGTTTTATAGGCCTGCAGCCTTAGAGTATCTCTAAACTACATCCCCTTTTTGATAAAGGGATGTAAATTAGACATATTGAAATTGTAAATGAAGCCGGGATTTGAATTTCAGGGATAAAGGATCTTTCGAAACGGGGCATTTCTGTCGAAAGATCCCCATCTTGACCGTGAGTTTTTGCTGCTTTTTGGGGGGAAAAGGAAAAAAAAAAGGCAGCAGCACAGGGTGGCAGGAGGGAGCTGATCTTCCGAGGAAGCCGGTTTAAAAACCAGTCCCCTGCACAGACCGGCTGCCTGCCACCCCGTGCTGCATCATGGGGTAGCAACAGCCCCTGTCTGCAGGGCGTCCTAGCTCCCTGCAAACAGAGGTTGGTCCTCAGCAGCAGCCTCTGTCCACAGGGAGCTTGGACCCCGAGAACAGGGGCTGCTGCCACAGACCAGCCTCTCTCCACAGTGGGCCCAAGTTTGCTGAGGACAGAGGCTGCTTTGTGGCAGCCTCCCCTCTTCCCCACACTGCTGCCTCTAATAGAGGCAGCGGCATGAGGGGCCAGGGAAACAGGCAGCACTGTAGAGCAGGTGCTGAGAGAAGCCAGTTTTTAAAGTGGCTCCCCCCAGCACCAGCTCCTGCCTGTCCCCTCTTGGTGGGGCAGGTGGGTCTGTGGATCTGGCATGCACAGGTAGCCTGCTTGAAAAGCTGGCTCCCAATGCATATCAGCTCCAGCATGCCCACCTCACCCTCTATGCTGCTGGCTCTCAGCAGCAGCAGCAGCAGCAGCAGCAGCAGCAGCAGCATGGGAGTGTGGAGGGGCAGGCAGATGCAGCATTTGTGGGGAACCTGCTTAAAGTCAGCTCCACATGGACACTGGCTCCTGCTCTCCACCCCCTTGCTTCCTCTGATACAGAGGCAGTAAGGGGGTGAGGAGTGTGTGACGCTGACAGGATTAATTGATATGCCTATGCTTATCGATTAATAGTATAGTTGACTATTTGTTGACATCCCTAGTTCAAACATACAAGGAATGGGCAGTTGCTGCTCCAAAGAGCTTACAGTTTACGTGTAAGAGAAGAGACAGCAGATAGATAGAACAGATGGTAGAGCACTAAGTAACAGCAAGACCATTATGATTAGCGTAATAATCAGCAATCTCAGTATGCCAGTTGCCTAAACATTGTCAAGTGTTATTTAGGCATCCTCTCATAGGTGTCTCTTCAGAAGAGAGATAAATAAATCTCATCCACATTCTTCATAGTGACCTAAATCCTTGTGGATTTTGACATGGGAAAAACTGTAAAGAGGCTTATTAGAAAATTTGACAAATGTGCTAGCAAGGCTGACCCTGCAGATATGATTGGCAGTATGTGAGAGACCATGAAGGGCCATAAAAGAGAAAATAAGTTAATTTGTGCTTGTTCAAGGCAATCAATGTACTGCAGCAAAACCAAGCACCAATGTCACAGTTCAGTAGGCTAGCTAAGTAAGTAACTGGATAAAAAAATGTTTTGTTTTAAAATGTGCACAGGAATTAGCAGCTCAAATGTTAGGAGGGTGAAAGTTCCATCCAAAATGAATAAAGGCCTGACCCTGACATTCTGATAATGGATAATAAAAATACAGGCACCAAGGACCACACAGAGTGAATATAGAGGGCAGAAGGCAGAAATGAACCAGATCAAGGAACTATGTGCAAAGAGCCTGGAATGTCAGAGACAGAATGTTACACTGAATTCACAACTTAACCAGTACAGATGACTAAATAAGAGATCAACATGGAAGAGGAAAAAAAGGCAATTAAAAAGTCAAATGAAGCATATGATTCTGTATCTACTGCCAGTGAGAAATCAGTGAGATGAAAAAGACCACTGAGAACTGAGTTGCAAGTGAGTCAACTGAGAGAACTGTTGGACTGCATGACTAAATGAACTTTGTAGGGATATGTCCGTTATCCTGATGTAGCATTCTGCATGTCTTGACAGCATATCCATTATTTCAAAATACATTTGAAATAACGGGCCTCTTATTCTGGTTTCTTGTAAATGTTGTTGCATGAGGATTAAGGAAGATGCCGGAATAGCAATGTATTTTGAAATTAGCTCTGTGTAGATAGCTCCAAATTTCAAAATATGCTCTTTTGAAATAAGCGACACAATTTGCATAGCTCAAATTGCGTACCTTATTTCAAGGTGAGTGCTACTATATAGATGTACCCTAGGGATTGGGCTATGGGAATTAGACACACATGACATAGTCAGGACTGGGAGCTGGCCAAACCCTAGTGGTTCTTTTGGAGGACTGGATTCTACAGTACCAAAGCCAACCAGAAATATCCTCTTCCTTTTCTATACCTTTACTTCTTCCAAGTCACAGACATCCTTTACTTCTGTTGGTAGTGAGGGGTCCACCCTTTTCTGCATGCTACCTAACAGTACCACTCCCTGGAGTGCTTGATGCATGCTTTCCAACTTTTTATATGGGTCACTAATAGAACAGACGGGGCTGTGTAGCTAGCATCAGCCAAGGTAAGACCTGGGATAATGTCAAAGGACTTTGCTATAAACCAGATGTATCCTAATTGGGAGGGTGAATTCTGCATCCTAGCCAAAACGTTTTCATGTGTCTATAGCCATGAATTTCAGAAATGTTTAATAAGTGGAATCTACAAGTCTTTACACCTGCGTTGACATAGGGGTAAAAATGTGGGTCAGAATCGATACACTCAAAAGCTGTGTTGTGGGACTTGGTAAATACTAGAAGATTAACCTCAAAATAAAAGACTCAAATGTGGAAACCAGTAATTGGGCCCAGAAAAAAAATATTTCTTCCCTCGTTGTAGTTATTAACAAATATCTTCCCAAACTGCCATTTGGAACAGCTTATTTCTTCTTTGATACTTTTTCTCTTTTTATCTTCAGCTTATTTAGGAGACTTGTTGCCAATTATAGATGGGAAGTATATGTACTCCTAATATTGTGGATCTACTTAAACCTGTGCTCAGAAACTTTCACAGGGAAAGTCTGGCTATGTTATACATTTAATTGTCTTGGAATGGTGGGATGGTTTCTATGGGTGTGGGGGAGCGGGGTGGGTAGGGTGCTGCTATGATCCAACAGCACTTGCATGCCACCACACTAACTCACTGCAGATGGAACACT
Organism: Pelodiscus sinensis; assembly: GCF_049634645.1. Taxonomy (NCBI): domain Eukaryota; kingdom Metazoa; phylum Chordata; order Testudines; family Trionychidae; genus Pelodiscus; species Pelodiscus sinensis. The sequence goes on along the minus strand of NC_134713.1, from coordinate 92,773,505 downwards.
GCAGATACCTAGCAACAGGCTGTCACCAATGTTGCACCTGCTGGCCTCTCAGCAAGAATGCTGCCACTGCGTGTTGCCATGACAGCAATAGCAAAAGAACAAGTATATCACGGCTGGGCAGCCTCACAGCAAAAGCACAAAGTTAGCACTCCCAATATCAGTTGTACATCTATTTTTGCAGATTTATAAATCCATAAGTACAGCAAAAAACAAGCTAAACAGCACAAGTATCCAATTATCTGGTGTGTTTCTGCGTGTGCTCTTAAAACACTGGAACTGAGTCTCCGCAGCTGCAGAACCAAGAAATCTCTTAGATGATTCCACCTGTCATGGATCCACTGGGACAAATTCAATAGTGACTAACTTAGTCATGAAGGAATTACTCCCTCTCCCACAATGACTACCTCCAATGTGAAGGTCACACCAACAGAGGCTCCCGTACACATACAAAGCTTTTTTTTTTTCCCCACACAAAAAATTCGCACTCTTGCTAGAAACATTTCAACTCCACCAGAGTCAGTAACAGTGGGGGAATACTAGCGTAAATTATAGAAAGCCTAGCTGGTAAGACTGGCCATGGTATCCCCTAAATGCCTTTGCAGCCCTAGTAGGCCATGTCTTCACTATGCAGAAGATTGGCACTGCTGCAGTCGACCTTCCAGGGTTCAATATAGTGGGTCTTCACAAGAGGGCACCCTCATTGGCATCACTACTCCTGCTCCTCACAAGGAGTAAGGGAAGTTGACTGGAGTGTTTGCTCCCATCAACCTCCCACTTTTGTGGATGGTGCAAAAATGTAATTTAAGATACGTCAACTCCAGCTACGTAATTAAAGTACCTGGAGTTGCGTATCTTAATTTGGCCAAGCCCTAGAGAGTTCAAATTGCCCAGAAGCCCACTACCATCCCATCCCTCTGAACTGGCTAGCAGAGCTAGCCAGAAGTAGAGATTTAGGTAGGCTATCCCATCCCAGCTCATAATCCATTCCCAAAGCCTCACTCCAGGTGGTGCAGCCCCATACTATTCCGCAGTACCCCACTATTGCTGTTACAGCTTCCTTCCTAGTATGCGCTAAATCTGTGCTTCACAAAAGTCATATGGTCCTATTTGTGTCACATAATATAGAATGTAAAACGTATTACTATGAAACCTACAAATAGTGCAATATAACCAAGTTAATTGGGCTACTGGAACCTTAATTTTTGCATTTCCTAACACTTGGGAATTAACTGTGCAACTAAGTATTGTATCAACATTGATTTTTTAGTTTAATTGCATGTATTTTGGCTTGATGAGATGTTCTAATAAACTCATTTTAATTGTGCGTGCCCTGACGGTATGCTGGTATGCACCTCATTGCTTAATCCATACCGGCTCTGACTTTCTCCACTGCTATCCTTGCCCACTCGTTTAGTTCTTAAACCCTTCCCCCATTTACATCATTAATTCCTCACTGCCTTACTGTGAGCTCAATAGTAGCACCCTGTTCTTTATTGAATCAGTTACTTCAAAACTCTGTTACTTTAGAAAATAATGTAGGCAATAAAAAGAACCTGAAGAAAGGGCAGGCAGAACAGAGTGGGTGTAGAGGGAAGAGAATTATAGTTTAATTTGTGAATGCAAGGTGACCTAGGGCAGGGAGGGACTTTTCAGCACATCTTGGTTCCTGCTCCCTCCCTTAGGCAGCATACCTGGTATGGGGAAACTTCAGTTTTTAAGGACTTTTATTTCTCTGATACTGTACCTAGATTACATCATTGCAATGCCATTACAATGCCAGTTTTGTTAATTTGGGATTAATGACAAGCATTTCTTTACTCTGTTGAAATTGATAGTCCACAAAGCATGTTGCCTCAAGCAGAGTATTCCTGGCTCATATGTCCTATGGGTAAAATAAAAAAGTCCCCAATAAATTCCAATCCCTAGTTAGACAAGTGAATTTAGACAGTGTTACAGTAAAGTGATGATCCAGGATTTTGGTAATATATATTTTACATGAGGTAGATTCAACCCTGGATCTGTGCTGTCAGGAATACTATTTATTTGTAGAACACAGAACACTGTACAAAGAGAGCTACCTCCATTCTGTAGATGGAGTAGCTGCCCACACACACCAAAAAAGGTAAAATTTTAAAAAGAATCTAATTCCCATTTTCAAAAGTGACTTAGACTCCTAGATCTTAGTGCTTTTAGGAAAGATTATGCTTCAGTTCTGAACCAGCCAGCATCTATGCATGTGTTCAACTTTAAGAATGTGAATAGTCACATTGACAATTAGATCTCCCCTCACTCCTTCCCTTTTTCAGTCTAATATTAATATGGCTCCTACTTATTGACATGCAATAACCTCCCCAGCTCCGTAATTACCCATAAGCCACTAATAGATTTTGGCAGTTTCCCATCCCCCTGCTAACCTTATCCAGGGCTGAGGATAGACTTTCCGGGCCCAAGGGGATAGCTCTGGGCCCCTTGAAGGGGCAGGGCACAGACAGAAAGGGTAGGGCTGAAAGCTAGCTTCCCCAGCCAGCACTTCAGGGCTGTGTCTACATTGGCACCCCTTTCCGGAAAAGGGATGCTAATGTAGACTTCGGAATTGCAAATTCCGCAGGGGATTTAAATATCCCCCGCAGCATTTGCATTTACATGGCTGCCGCTTTTTTCCGGCTTGGGGATAAGCCGGAGAAAAGCGCCAGTCTAGACGTGATTCTCCAGAAAATAAGCCCTTTTCCAGAGGATCTCTTATTCCTACTTTCAAGTACTTTCAAGAGATCCTCCGGAAAAGGGCTTATTTTCCAGAGAATCACGTCTAGACTGGCGCTTTTCTCCGGCTTATCCCCAAGCCGGAAAAAAGCGGCAGCCATGTAAATGCAAATGCTGCGGGGGATATTTAAATCCCCCGCGGAATTTGCAATTCCGAAGTCTACATTAGCATCCCTTTTCCGGAAAGGGGTGCCAATGTAGACGCAGCCCAGGAGTCCAGCAGCATTTTACGCAGCCCAGGAGTCCAGCCCAGGAGTCCAGACCCAGGGACATCAACCACTGCTTCTGCCTCAGTAGCCCTGGGGCCCTTTTAAACTGTGGGGCTCTGGGTCAGCTGTCTCCTTCTCCTTCCCATCAATAGCCCCGGCCTTTACCCTCCTGATTCCTCTGCTGCCCATACATATCAACTTCTTAAGGAATCTAATTTTAGGTTCAGGGTTTGTGGCAGTCTCTCTGCTGGTGAATCCAGATATTTCAGGGTGCGGATTGTATAGCCATACTTTGTAGTATCTAATCAAAAATTGTAAATAAAGAAAAGAAAAGAAAAGAAAAGAAAAGAAAAGAAAAGAAAAGAAAAGAAAAGAAAAGAAAAGAAAAGAAAAATCCATGCCGTCAGCTGTCCTAATCTGTTTGTATGGTGACTCTTTTTCCTATTTTAGGGTGTAACTTTGGCATTTTTTCACTCTTTATTTCAGTGTTCCAATCTGTTTGGGATGTTTGTCTCTATAAACTGCAAAAAGAAACAGGAAATACTTTTGACTCCCATTGCTAAGAAAATTTAACTCATGAGTAAGGCTGTGAGTCCGTCCATCACAGATTTCTGGGACCTTTGTGACTTCTACAGCTGCAACAGTCAATGCAGCTGAGCTCAGGGCCACCCAAGCAGGAGGCCAGCTGCAGGGGCCATCCCAAGACTAGCCACACTGGTCGCTGCTGGGGTGGCCCTGGGGGCTGCCAGAGCAGCAGCCAATACTGCTAGCCCTGGGGGCCACTGGAGTAGCAGAAGCCCCGTAACAGCCCTGGTCTCGGGGGCTGCTCCAAGCAGCAGTCCTGGAACTGATGTCTTGGGGACATTCCTAGAGTCTACTGGAGCAGCAAGCAGCCAAAGGCAGTGAGCCCCCTTCCTCTAGAGCAGGGGTCTCCAAACTTTTCAGCCCGAGGGCCGCATTAACTATCAAACAGCAGTTCGGGGGCCGACTACACACTTGAGGTCTAAATAAAAAACAATCAAAACATGGATGTTGTTTTTAATTATGTATTTAATATTATTTTATTCAATTATTATTTAATAACACATTCATACACTACACATGAACACCTGTATTAGTGTGAATGGTGAAATTGTTTCCTGGATGCCAAAATAGCAGACATTTCTGGCTTTAGATTTGTTGTCCCTAACATCAACAGTGACCTGAGATTATCATCGGACAAGTTTGTTCTCAAATTGTTCTTCACGTATTTCATTCTTGAAAATGTTTGTTCACACAGGTATGTTGTTCCAAAGATTGAAAGGTACCTTGATGCAAAAGTTTTGACATTAGGAAAGTCTTCCTTGGGCAAAAACTGGTAAAAACCCACCAGTCCTATTTTGAACTTGTCCCTAAGGAGGTCATTTGCTTGCAACTCAATGACTTCCAGCTGCAGTTCATCTGGGCAACTGGCCACATCTGCTTCAAATGGGTTTTGAAACAATCTCACTTCTTCTGCCTTTGAATCCAAAAAGGTCTCCACGGGCCGGATGAGAGGGCCTCGCGGGCCGCATCCGGCCCCCGGGCCGTAGTTTGGAGACCCCTGCTCTAGAGCAAGGATTAGCCATCAACCCTCCAAATTGCAGTACCTCGGGGTCCCAAGAGCCGCTAAGATTTAGTTGGAGGTATTTAGAGTAAACGTTATTGACAGGTCAGGGGCCTTGAATTTTTTGTTTATTGCCTGTGACCTGTTCATGACTTTTACTATAAATACCATGACTAATTTTTAGCTTTACTCATGAGAGATTATTTAAAAGTCTAATTGGATTAATATGACAATAATATATTTTGTTAGTTAATTATCTCAGGGAAGGCTTAGCAAAATTGCTACTGAAGATTTATCTGCTCGTTGCTGACAGCCTTTCTAAATTCAAAATGTCTTCAATTTCTCTCTTTTAAAATAGGTTTCTTTGCAGTTCAGAATCCACTTTAAATTCCAAGAACTCTCTCCATAGTAAATTTTGTGAGGAGAGGAAGAATGTATCATAAATCCCATTGTAAAAGATATTTATCTGTCTGTCTAACAGCATAGTGCTTATTAATGGTGCTGCTAGTATGTGTATCACTGTGGAGCCAAATATTATAAATCCAAAGGGATGACAAGTTACTCAGTGATACTTAACAGCTTTACATCAGCACTGCAAGGGTTGGCATATTACATATATCATTGCGCTTAGGTCAAGTTTAAATTCTGCTTCATTAAATGCACGATAAATGAATAAATAAACTCAATAAACAAATTACATAAGCCATTGTTTATTTTCCTCTCTGCAAACCGTCTTACTGAAACAGTCCAACTGCCATAAAAATCTGTCTTCTGCTATGAGGAATACAATGGTTTCAAATTTGAAATATAATATTCAGCTGAAAGTCTTCTCAGCAAACAGTGGACATGTCTTCCATGGAGCTGAAATTAAACTCACGCTCCACAGTCCATATTGCCCTGCTGACCTCCCGCCCCCAGGCCTGTGAGCAGCATGCGGCGCGTTGAAGCGCCATGCACTGCTCGCAGGGTGGGGAGGAAGAGTGGAGGAGGCTTTGCGTGCTCCCCCACCCCCAGGCCAATCAGGGCCTGGGGGCGGGGGAGCTTCATGAAGCTTCCTTTGCCCTGCCCTGTGAGCAGCTTGCGGCACTTCAAAGTGCCACATGCTCCTCGCAGGACAGGAGGAGGCTTCCTGACTGGCCTGGGGGTGGGGAGCGTGCCAAGGCATGGGTGCCTAGTGGGAAGGGGGGGCAAAGGGGCTCCCCCACCTCGAGACCAATCATGATCTGGGGGTAGGGTAGCCCTGCCTCTTCCCATTTAGGCCTCGCCCCTTCCGGGGTGGCCCAGGGATACTTCACAAATTTTTGAAGTGGCCCCTGGGCAAAAATTATTGCCCAGCCCTGCCATATTGGCTGGGTTACTTTAAATTTTTAATCTTTTGCTTTAGTCAGAATGAGTATTTCTTCAGCTGATCTCCTTAAGAATGTCCATCTTTAACACATGATCTGAAAGGTGAACTGCATACCCAAACAAGAGGCTTGTGTCCTTTATCATGTACCCTAATGTTACTCTGTGTCATCTGTGAGAGACCTGCAGAATTAAACGGCCCAGATTCAGCATCTTCTCTCTTCTCAAATAAGAAATGTGAAGCTCAAAATTGTTCAGATCCTCCAAAGACTAACAGAGCCCTTCAGCCCAGGGTTTGATAGTGCCAGATGCTGAACACTCTAGCCCATTATGGCAATGCACTTGAGTGGCATGCTGAAATTCAAGCACATGAATAGTCGAATTGACCTCATTTGCACTAGTACTCATGAGCTTAAAGCGAGACATCTACTTTGCAAATCCAAGTGTTTTGCTGGATTGAACCAGCATACACTTTACAGAGCAATTGGCATACACTTTACAGAGCAAAGAAGGGATAAGGGATATTTCGGAAAAGGCTTTATTTTCTGAAAGATCTGCGTCTAGACTGGCGCTTTTTCCGGCAAAGCTCTGTGCCGAAAAAAAAGCGGCAGCCATTTTTATGCTAATGAAGCGGGGGAGATTTAAATCCCCGCTTCATTAGCAATTGCGATACGTCTAATTTGCATTCCTTTTACGAAAAAGGGATGCAATCTAGACGTAACCAGGGGGTTTTCCGACATTGGTAAACCTCTTTCTATGAGAAAAAAGTCTTTTTCCAAAAAGCTCTTTTGGAAAAAGGCGTGTGTGGACGGGGAAGAGGGAATTCTTTCGCAAGAAGAGAAAAGAGGAAAAAGCACAGGTACCCTGGTGACCATTCTGCCCATAATAATCACAGCTTACATGCGAGATAGCATCCACACTGAATGGATGCTATCTGTCAAAAAAGCAGGTTGTTTTTTTGATGTGCTTTCACAGTATGGGCGCTCTCTTTCAGAAGAGGATTTTTTGGAAGATCTCTTCCAGAAAAGCTTCTTCCGAAAGAAGCCTGCAGTCTAGACATAGCCTCAGCTGGTTTTTAAAAGGATTTGCAGTGCACTTTTAACATGGAGGTAAGTTTCAGCCACAGGATGAATATTCAACCATGACCTAGATCCAGTATTTCTTAAGCATTGCAACTCCAGTAGGGAAGGAAAGCTGGCTAGGGCAATATTTCTCAAACCTTCTTTCTTTTTCCTTTTCCTATTTCTGAGCTGTCTGATATGATAGGACTCATTTCCTATTTATTTCTCACTTTAATCTCAACTGATTTTTCTTAAGATCTTTAAGGTCAGTACCTTTGACAATTGGAGAAAAAATACTTATGAAAAATAAACATGCTAGCTTGTTCTTCCAGACACTGAAAACTACACAAACACTAGATCAAGATTTTAGTGAGACAGAGAAAAAAGCAGATGCCTTCAGAAAACAATGAAAGGCATGAAGGAAAGTCCTTTTCTGACCCTAGAAGGAGTGATTCCAGAGTCACAGAACAAATACAATTGCTTATTCTATGACACTTAAAAATTTGATGTCACTCCCATAACTGCAATATCATAGAAGCATAGTATAAAGGTGATACTACAGGTTGAACATCTACGGCCCAGGACTCTCTGGTCTGGCAACATTCATGGTCCTACTGGTCCAGGATCAGAGAGCACCAGCCGCAGAAGTTGCCCACGGCTGGCAGCCCACAGGACCAGTGGCAAGGAGTCGGGCCAGCAGGAGCCTAGCCAGCCAGGGCACAAAGCCCCACCGGCTGGGGAGAGGGTCCAACAGCTGGGGGCAGGGAGCTCAGCTGGCCACGCTGCGGACTCTTGCCATGGCCGGAATGAGGCCAGCCTGGAGAAAGACCCTGCTGGCCAGGGTGTGTGGAGCCCTGCTGCAGTTGGAGTGAAGCCAGCTGGAGAGAACACCAGCCTGGCTGCAGAACTCCACCAGCTGGAGCTTAACAGCGGCCCGAAGAGGAGTCTGGCTGGGGGCAGAGAGGGGCTGGTGGTCCATAAAGGAGCCCCACCAATGGTCTCTAGGTAGCAGAGCCCAGTGTGTGTGCAGGGAGCAGCACAATAGCTGGGGCAAGGAGCAGGAGGAGAGCACCTGGAGAAGTGGAGGTCTGATCTCCTCTGGTCCAGCAAATTCCCTGATTTTGGACTGCTCAGGTCCTGAGTGTGACGGACCAGGGAGGTCCAACCTTACTGTATAGCAAACTGAACAGTACTATACATCAAAACACTTGTCCTCTCACCTAGTAACATTATAATGTAGACAGTACCTTAACCATGTTCTCTATTTGTAGGAACATTGGAATTGCCCTACTGGACTGAAACAATGGTCCACCTAATTCAGATTCTTCTCTCTTGCTGTCAAATACTTCAGACAAAGACACAAGCAACTTTGTGTAGGCAGGTGCAATAGACATGAAGTGTTTTCTCCATGAGCATCCATATCGTCTCCAAAATTCTTAGGTTTTTAAAAAATTCTTCTAATTATAACTATATATTTTTTATTAGCCATACAAGTGTTCAAACCACTTCTAAATTGTGCAAAACTACCGACTTCTAGCACAGATGTGTATACAGGCAGTCCCCGGGTTACGTACAAGATAGGGACTGTAGGTTTGTTCTTAAGTTGAATCTGTATGTAAGTCAGAACTGGCGGTCAGTTTCAGCAGCGGCTGAATCTGGACGCCAGTTCCGACTTACATACAGATTCAACTTAAGAACAAACCTACAGTCCCTAAGTCGGAACTGGCGTCCAGATTCAGCCGCTGCTGAAACTGACCGCTAGTTCTGACTTACATACAGATTCAACTTAAGAACCCCAAGCTTCCCCAAGTCAGCTGCTGCTGAAACTGATCAGCGGCTGATTCCAGGAAGCCTGGGGCAGAGCAACTCTGCCTCGGGCTTCCAGTAGTCAGCGCTGGTCAGTTTCAGCAGCGGCTGACTTGGGGACGCCTGGGGCAGAGCAGCTGGGATGCTGCTGGGTTGCTCCAGTAGCACCGCTCCTCGGCGCTTCTGGACCAACCCAGCAGCACCCCAGCTGCTCTGCCCCAGGCGTCCTGATTCAGCCACTGCTGAAACTGACCAGCAGCGGCTGAATCAGGACCTGGGGCAGAGCAGCTGGGGTGCTGCTGGGTTGGTCCAGTAGTGCCCAGAGCGGGACTGCAGGACCAATCGGCAGCGCCCCAGCTGCTCTGCCCCAGGGTCCAAAACAAAAGCCTGGTCTGCTGGGGGGGAGGAAGGGACACTAGCTGCGCCCCCCCCCCCCCCCCCGAGCAGACCAGGGACACGGGAGCAGAGCCGCAGCGGCAGCGGGGTGCTGCGCCTCTGAGGCTTTGCTCTAGCAAAGTCTCAGAGGCGCGGGACCCCGCCGCTGCTGCGGCTTCAGTCCCGGTGCCTGTGGTCTGCTGGGGACCGTCCCCAGCAGACCACAGGCACCGGAACTGAAGCCGCAGCAGCGGCGGGGTCCCGCGCCACTGAGACTTTGCTAGAGCAAAGCCTCAGAGGCGCAAAACCACGCTGCCGCTGCGGCTCTGCTCCCGTGTCCCTGGTCTGCTGGGGGTGGGGGGGGCGCAGCTAGTGTGCTCCCCCCCCCCCAGCAGACCAGGCTTTTGTTTTGGACCCTGGGGCAGAGCAGCTGGGGCGCTGCCGATTGGTCCTGCAGTCCCGCTCTGGGCACTACTGGACCAACCCGGCAGCACCCCAGCTGCTCTACCCCAGGTCCTGATTCAGACCGCTGCTTGAGATGTTAAAATGTTTGCTCTGGCAAAGCTTCAGAAGCGCAGGGAACCGCCGCTGCTGCCGCTTCAGTCCCGGTGCCTGTGGTCTGCTGGGGACCGTCCCCAGCAGACCACAGGCACCAGGACTGAAGCCGCAGCCGCGGCGGGTTCCCGTGCTTCTGAGGCTTTGCTCTGGCAAAGCCTCAGAAGCACAGGAACCCGCCCGGTGCCCCTGGTCTGCTGGAGACGGTCTCCAGCAGACCAGGGGCACCGGAGCAGCTTAAGAACGGGGCTCTCTCGCCCCGGAGCTCGCAGGTAGCAATCCGCCACCTCGACCTCCGACCTCCAGGGCGAGAAAGCCCTGTTTATAAGTGCGGATCCGACATAAGTCGGATCCGCGTAAGTCGGGGACTGCCTGTACTGGGAAAGTAATTTCCTCTGAACAATTTTATATCTGCTTCTTTTCAATTAGTATCCCCTTCTTCTTGTAGCATGAGCGACTGAACAGGAGTGCCAGACCCACTTTACCACTAACAATTCTGAATGTCATTACCATGACGTCTCTTACTTGTCTCTTTTCTCAGGTAAAATATTCCAATCGATTTCAATCTCTCTTATTATGAGAATTTTTTTCTTCAATAATTTTTGTTGCTTTGCTCTAAATCTTTTATTTTTCTTATATCCTTTGCCTCCTGCAGTCCCAGCTGTGCTGAGCCTAAGTTAAGAAAAGCTGAAGATCTAGACCACAGATTGTAAACTGGATGGGATAGCCAGCTGGGAGGCACCTGACTCCTTTCAATTCCAACTTGTACTTGAGATGTTAAAATATTTACTCAGGTAAACATGCAACCACTGAAAATATCAGCGGCTCCACATTTATCCACGAGAGGGGGAGGGGAGTATGTGGCTCCATGGGAGCCAATGCGCTCAGGAGTGGCTTTTAAGATGGCTCCCCATGGATATCCCTCCCACTGCTGCCTCTGACATAGAGGCAGAAGTGTGGGAGTGGGGCTGAATGTAATCATGAAGGTTAACTGATGAGCCAGGCACATCAGTTAACTGTTTAGACATTCACACTATCACATTCCTAACTTGTACAGAAATTTACATCTTTGCAAAGAGGCTATTTCCTGCTAAGAATCTGACTTAAGAGTTTTCCATTCACTTGGTAAAGCTCAAACAATCAGTATGAAATCAGGTTAATTACATTTTGAACTATTTTAAATGGGTTGATGACTTATGTTTGTTTCCTGCTCATACTAACATTTCAGTAATTAAGTACATATATAAATATTTAACAGTTAGCTGATATTATTTAGTGAAATACTTTAAAATTAATTAATTCCTCCCAACCATATCTAACTCAATTTATAGCAAAACATACCTAGCAGAGCTTTTCTTTGGTTTAGTCATTCTGCCAAATCTTGTCATTGTTTTTGCCAATGCCTTCACTGAAGTCATGCTGATTTACACCAGCTGAGAGGCTGGGGTTAGATTCTGTACCGCACCTCAAACAGATACATTCTTCACTTCAAACTAAATGTGAAGTCAATGGGACCTAAGCAGGTGCATAATTCTAAACACATGGTTAGGCACTTTCTTGCCTGAATCCAGATATGCTGGGTTAAAAGAGAAATAAAAGTATCCTATAATCACAAACAAAACATACATAAAGAACTTACTGAATGTATTCTTATTACTCAAGTGTCGTGTACTTATAAGAATATCTGCAGAATACCAATAGTGAATCTAATTATTTTGTTTGCCAACGGACATTTAAATGGCAATATTGGATGAAATCCTGACCCTATGGAAGTCAATGGCAAAAATTCCATTGACTTCAATGGGACAGGGTTTCATTAGGATGTGTCTACACAGCACCCTAAATTCAAAATAAGATACGCAATTTGCCCTATGCAAATTGCGTATCTTTTTTCAAAATTACTTCAAAATAGCTTATTTTGAAATTTGGTGCATCTACACAGCGCCGAATTTCAAAATAACTCGCTATTTCAAGCCATCCCTTATCCCTCATGCAACGAGGTTTTTCTGGGATGGCAAAATAGCGCGGCCATTATTTCGAAAAATTATTTTGAAATAACGAGCGGCTTGTGTAGATGCAGGGTTGCTATTTCTGGATACAACCAGTATCCCAAAATATCCAGCAGTGTAAACGTACCCTTAGTGATAAAGGTATATTTGTGTAACTTCATTCGTTTTAAATAGTACTACTCTCTATACATGCAAAATCTAAAGCACTGAAGATACAGAACGGCAGTGTTACAGGCAACAACACTTACGAAAGAAAAACCTTATGTGCAAAAGTAAATTGTTTATAATTTAATCCAGTATGTTTTTCTATATAATTATGTAACTAGTCTCCAAAGGGTTATACAATATAATGTGCATCTCTAGAGTTTAGCCATTTTTAAGATAAACAAACAAAATAAACCTCCCACCTTATCTCCTCAATACAGTTGAAGTAACACTATGAAAGGGAAAAAATATGGAAAAAATTCTGTCTTTAAAAACCAATGCAATTAAATCCACAATCAATAAAATGTCAAACATAATCTTGGCATGGCATAACTACAGGACAGAGTAAAGGATATATGGCTGTGGTCAAAGAGTAGATAGCACCTTAAATGAAACTGGGCCCTCTCCTGTTCCAATTTGAATGCTCCCTTATTGGTGTAATGAGGAGCAAGGGCACCATTTCAAGGAGGCGGGAGGGCTGCAGTTATGCAAGCTGGAACACTGCTTGCTCTTCTTCTCCTTCCCCTGACTATCAGGGAGTGAAAGGAAACTACACAACTTGTGTGCATTCCTCTCACTTCCAGCTGGCGAGGAGAGGGGGCAGAGGAGTAAGTGACTTAAGCTGTTTGCTTTCCTCATACCTCTAATCAGGAGGAGAAGGGCAAGAGGCATCCCACTACACACAGCTGTAGCCCACCCCTCCTGCCCTTCCAAAATGGCGTCCTTGATGAGGTGGATGAAGCTGCTCCTTAAAGTTATAAATGAGAAACAGCAAGGGAGGATGTAGAATCTGGTAAGAGAAACAGAGAGTGCAGAGCTGGATTGAGAGCCTTGGGGTGGGGGAGCAGAGTGGGGCAGTAATGCTTCTGACAGAGAGAACAGTGAGAGAGTTCCCTAGTAAGCACTAGAGCTGGATCAGGCTGCTAATAGCAGGATGCATTTCCAGGTGCAGGGATCACCTACAACTTCCCCAAGCCAGAGAGCCATTTCAGAAGAGAATGGACGGCTGAGGGCAGCAGAGGGAGGTGTCTGAGCCAGAGGGTTGAAGGCTGGGGAATGATAAAGAGATGATCTCCCTGGTGTCTCCCAGTGGAATTAGAGCAGAAGAACAAAAACAAGAAAGCACCTGGCTAGTGGAGCTGGTGTGAAATATGGTGAGAGATGCCAGAGCAGTACCCAAGAATTAAGACACACTGAGAGGCAATAGAGATGTACCAGAGAGCCTCAGCATGGTAAGAGATGCTGGAACTGCATGTGGTGTGTTGAAGACCTGTTGGCACTTGAATATGCGGTTTGAATTGTGCTGAGAAATTCTATATTACAGTTGTGAGACTTCTTTTATGATTTACATGCACAGGGCTGGGGGAAGGTTGTAATATATTAATTTTATAAAGGCTATTTATACTTGGAAATCTTGTGTGGGACTCTGAAAGAAAGAAACTGAAGCAGGGGACCAGGCATGGGGGGCGGGACAACCTCCCTGTCATAAGTGCCTTCACTGCATTTCTTACCAAAAAAGCCAAACATTTTATGGCAAGTGTAACCATAACTATATTTCCTGGATTTAGAATACTTGATTTTGGAATAATTACAACTTCCATATAATGTATTTGGCTCTCCGTTACACTCAAACTTAATTCCATCTTACTCTAGATTTTTGTCAGGGATTATACAAAAGAGATGAGAGATGAGAAACTATACAAGTTTACAGTGCCTCTCTTTCCATATAACTGTCAATATCAAGAAGTGAAATGTTTTTCATCTAAGTGTTTTTCTTTAACCAAAATATTGCATGTACAGAATGACTCATGTTGTAAGTCACACACCATTTAAAGAGAGGGGGGAAACCTTATAAGGATGAAAGATACTCATATTATCAAAAGGAAACACTAACTGTTTAATGGAAACTCAGTTGATCCTATAAGTTTCACAGAATGTAAACCATTTCACTTCTCAAATGCATATGCCATGAGCTGTCTCATAGATGCAGCCAAGCGAATCCCTTAAGGTTTTTCAAATTCTTGCTATCAAACATCTTATAAACTTGCCAACAGCTGGGAAGCTGCTTTTCAAAAACATAGCAGATGTATTAGAAGAACAGAGCATTTTTATGTCATCATGGGACTGACGAGAATTTTCCTTTACTGCAATTTTAAACCCTGTGCTCCCTCACTGTAGAGCTACTCTTGGTTATTAAGATTTCTGAATACTTCTGCCTGCTGGTTCTGACAGAAAATGGAGTTCTAAATCATTAGCTACGGTTCTATAGTTTTAAATAAGGAAGCTCTATTAAAAAAGGAGACTAGCAAAGACTGACCACTTTACAAATACTCTTTTTTTTTTTTTTTTTTTTTGCTATTTTTCCATATCAACTCTGAGCTCATTATCACAGAAAGGCCCCAAGAAGGAAAGCATTCCTAGTTAGAGTAGTATTAAAGCACATGCTTGGCAGGCAGCCCTACTGCATCTTCCTTCAGCCTAGCCAAGAGATCACACATCCAGTGGGACTTCAGAAATGGGCTCCAGGAAGGAAGTGAGAGGTCCAAGTAGGCCCTGGTTTCCTCCATCTTCTCTTGAAATTACCAACCTTCCAGCCTACCCTCCTCTCACCTCCTCCCCCTCCCCACCACACTCATCTATACAGCTATGCCCAAAGCCCCCAAATTCCTTCCGACATATCTTAGCCAAAGCTGTCACAGCTATTTAGTGCAGCTCCGTTCCCTATTCCTGCCATTGGCTGCAGAAGGGTGTAGTGTCCTTAACTTTTGGTCGGCAATTGATTTACTATTTGTCAATTATAAAAAAAAATGAGAGCTGCCCAAAATTTGGCAACTACTATGTGTTAAAGTTAAGCATATAGTTTACAGCTTTTCAGAATCAGGGCCATAATCAGTGAAGTCCTAATCCTACAGCAAAACGACCACTGACTTCACTAGAGCACTCTTGACCAGATCCAACACAGAACTTAAGAGCATGTTGGACTTATGTGTGTGTCAGTAATCTCATTGCACCTTGGAGAACAAAAGGCTTGATTACATGAACAGTCAGCATGTGGCAAGCTGCCACACACTAAGGGTATGTCTAGACTGCATCCCTCTGTTGGCAGAGGGATGCAGATTAGGCAGGTCAACATTGCAAATGAAGCAGGGACTGAAATATCCCGTGCCTAACAAGCATAAAAATGGCCACCACATTTTGCTGACTCAGCACTTTGTCGGCAAAAAGTAGCAGGGGGGTCTGTCGGGAAAGAAAGCCTTTTTTTACAGATCCCTTAGAGGGATGCAGTCTAGACATACCCCCATGTCTACACAGCAACATTATTTCAGAATAACATCCATTATTTTGAAATAACAATGTGTGTCTAGACAGCAATTCTGTTATTTTGAAATACTTTTGAAATAAGATGGCTTATTTCAAAACCTGTTAACCTCATTCCATGAGGAATAATGCTTCTTCTGAAATACCTGTTTCAGAATAGCAGTGGTGTGGACACTCCACTGTTGTATTTTGAAATAGCGCCTCCCAAGGGCTATTCAACGTAATTACTCCCCAGTGCCTCCTGGGGCTCTAATTGGAGGTAGCATATGCACATTATGGAAGCCTGCCTTGAACTAATTTTGAGACTTCCCTTAGTGTAGACATGCTATTTTGAAATAAGCTATTTTGGAAAAAAATTCTGAAATAACTTCAAAATAAGCTAAGTGTGCTGTATAGACATATCCTAAGTGCCCATGTGGACCCTCTTGACACACTTACTGCCCTTCTTGCACTTTGATCGGCTTCTGTTTAAAAGTAGGGTAGATCAAGTGCACTTGGAACTGTTCACATGTACAGTAAACTTCTGATAATCCGACACCTTTAGGATCCAGGGGGTGCCGGATTATCAGATATGCCGGACTATCAGAAGGGGGGGCTATGATGGGTCTGGGGTGGGATGGGGGATGCTACCCAGATCCCCTCATAGCCCTCACTTCTGATAGTCTGGCTCTGCCCCAGGAGTCCCCGATTCAGCCGCTGCTGGTCAGTTTCAGCAGCGGCTGAATCAGGGACGCCTGCAGCAGAGCAGCTGGAGTGCTGCCAGGTTGGTCTGGTAGCGCCAACCCTTGGAGCAGCACCAAGGTTTGGCGATACTGGACCAACCCAGCAGCACCCCAGCTGCTCTGCCCCAGGTGTCCCCAAGTCAGCTGCTGCAGAAACTGATCAGCGGCTGACTCCAGAAAGCCAGAGGCAGAGCTGCTCTGCCCCAGCTTCCTGGAGTCAGCCCTGGTCAGTTTCAGCAGCGGTTGAATTGGGACACCTGGGGCAGAGTAGCTGGGGCACTGCTGGGTTGGTCTGGTAGCGCCAAACCTCGGTGCTGCAGGGACCAACCCAGCAGCACCCCAGCTCCTCTGCCGCAGGTATACCCAAGTCAGCTGCTGCTGAAACTGACCAGTGGCTGATTCCAGGAAGCTGGGGCAGAGCAGCTCTGTCTCAGGCTTCCTGGAGTCAGCCGCTGGTCAATTTCAGCAGCGGCTGAATCCGGGACAGCTGGGGTGCTGCCGGGTTGGTCCCGCAGCCCCGAGGGGCAGCGCTATTGGACCTACCCGGCAGCACTCCAGCTGTTCTGCCCCCTGCTTTCCGGATTCAGCGCTGGTCAGTTTTAGCAGCGGCTGAATCGGGGAAGCTGGGGGCAGAGCAGCTCCAATAGTTCGGCTGCCCAGAGCACTTCCGGGTTCCTGATGGTGCCGGACCATCAGGAGTGCCGGACCGTCAGATGCCGGACCATCGGAGTTTTACTGTACTTACAAGGTCCACACAGAGTTAATGTGTGGCAGGCTAGTTAAATTTGCACCCAACTTCATCACAAACTACCTGTCCATGCAGATAAGCCCTGACTTTCTCACCCTTCCTCAGGCTTTGCTAATGTGAACCCAGATACTCATTTGGCCCCCACTGTGTACGATCAGCCTTTCCACATCAATAAATTATTTTTTCTATAATGACTTTGTCTCTGATTTCAAAAGAGAATCACATTTTTACCAACATTTTATCTACTACTATTGCAAGTAATAGTTAAGATTCCTATAACTGAGCAATATTAGAAAAGATATTTTACCTCTTTCTCCACTTTGTTAACTTTGTATACTTCACAATATTTTTTGTATGACCTGGTTTGCAATTCTTTGTGTGATCAGATAGGCACAGTTGTTGGTAGCAATAGATGGGAGTAAGACACTTTTTGAAAAGAGAACTATGATTGTAAAAGTGCAAAAGTTGGCAGGGAGACCTGGAGGCATAAGACCTGAATCTTAGCACATTTGACTAAACTCATAAATGTTGGTCCCTTAAATACTTATCTTTAGACTAAATTTGTTTATATTAGAAGCATTTTGGAACTATTTGTACTGGTTCTAACATCTGGTCATAAAATTTGCAATGGTAACAAAATACATTCCCCTTCCAAGAAGAGCTTAAGATAATTGCATGATGCAACAACTAGTCTATTGTGCTGCCAAAAAGGCAAAGGTCAAACTCAAGGTCAAAAGGCAAAGTTCAAACTCAAGTTTCCAAAAAGAGAAGAAGCTAGGTGAAGGATAGAAGCCCCTACAACTTGCTATTTAATCTGCTAGATAGATTAGAGGGAGTCAAAAGAACTGGTTTGAAATAGATTACACCTTTTTAAAAAAAATCAATTTTCTGAGACAAATTTCAGCAACAAAGCATTATTCTTTATAATTACTTTGATTTTATTTACAGCTGCCTAGAGACATAGAGTTTTTGCCCATACACTGTGTGCAACATTAAGTGTTTGCACTTTTAATGCCAAATCTTTCAGTCCTCCTCTACCAGAAGAGTCAAATTTTCCTAGGGCTTCACCTGACTTCCATTTAAATTACTAGCAAACCTCACCTGGACTTCAAATTGGCAAAGCTGGGGCTTTGGTCTATATACTAACAATGTCTGTGTCTCTGTTTACCTCGTTTCTTTTCCGAGACATGGTATAATCCTTGGTTACAGCAATAAATGCATGTTTTAATGGCATGTGAGTATTAAGTATTCAGAATTGAACAGGGAGGCTGAATTGCCAGGTGTCCGATTTTTGCCCACACAGTCCAGTAATTGCATTTTCTGTCTGGTTTAAAAAAAAAAAAAAAACCCAGAAAATACTGGACATGCAAAATGTCTGGTATTTTCTGTTTTTCGTTGACAGAAGGCTGGCAGAGCCATTTTTCCCCTGCCGCATCTAGCGGAGGTGGGGTGTCCCTGGGGTCACTTTACAAACTTCCCCCAGCCTCCCCTGCAGCACAGCCAGATACTTCCGGTTCTTCTCCTGCATGTGGGAGAGGTGCGCACAAGAGATCTGGCAGGAGGGAGAAGCTCCATGTGCTGGAGCCCTGTGGCATTTCAGCAAGGCGGCAGTGAAAAAGAGGCTGCAGCTCCTTCCCAGGAAGCTTCAGAGGCTGCCAGCAAAACTGCTTTTGCCGTGAACAGGTGTGGGAGAGGAGAGGAGTGGGAGAGAAGCCCCTTCTTTTCATGGGGCACCTTTTGGAAGGAAGGGGAAGCTACAGTAGGGCCAGCTTCTCCCCTAACTCCCCCCCCCCCCCCCACACACACACCATACCTGACTAGGCTGCCTAGCCTCTGGCAGACTGGAGCCTTACCAGTTAAGGAGGCATGCAGGACTGGAGGGAAGGTGGATGGGGGGGGGGGGGGAGGAATACTTTCAGGAGTTGGAAGGAAGAGAATCACCCCCAGCTCCTTCTCTCGATGGGGTGCATTTAGGGAGGAAGGGGTGGCCACATCTGGGCAAGCCCCAGAACTCCTTCCCTGCAATAGGCTGGCTGAAGCAAGGAGCAGTGTCTTGTAGCCCTAGCTAGCCCTACACTGGCCTCAATGCCTCCTTAACAGTTAAGGAGGCATGCAGGACCTGAGGGAAAGGCTGTGGGGAGAGGAATCTCTTACAAGAGGGGGAGGGAAGCCCCCCCCACCCTTCCCTTCATGGGGTTAGGGTTGCCAGGTGTGCGGTTTTCACCTGGACAGACTGGCAATTGCATATTCTGTCTGGTTTAAAAAAAAAAAAACCAACAGAAAATACTGTTTTTTTCTGTTTTTCTCAGACAGAAGGCTGGCGGGGACATTTTTCCCCTGCTGTGACTGGCGGGCCTTCTCCCCCCCCCCCCCCCCCCACCATGTTCGGGATTTTTTCTGAAAGTATCTGGCAATCCTAGAGGCTGACTGTATGTACAAAAAAGTCATGGTCCTCTGCTGCATCGAAGGAGTCAGAATCTTGCCCTTATATGCATTGCCTGCTCACAGACCACTAAGAGCCCACGACACAGTCAGATTGCCTAGCCCTAGATGCTTCAACCAGGCCCCTTTTTATGAGACACAGTCCCTATCCCTTAAGCAGGAGGGAGTGCTGTGGGGGCTCTGCACCACCTATGGACCCACCTCTGCAGGTGGAATGTTCCTGGGCTCACTTTAGTTGACTTAAGGGCAGCAGAGCTTCCGCTGTACGGGGAAGACCTGGCCAAAAAGCTAAAAATGTTATTTTCTGAGTTGAAAAACGTGAAGCATATGGGTTTGTTCTTATGGTGTTACTTTAGGCACCAAATTGTCTCACTATGAAATGTCATGGGAAATCAGTAATGTTATCTCCCTATATTAGGGTATGTCTACACTACCCCGCTAGTTCGAACTAGCGGGGTAATGTATGCATACCGCACTTGCTAATGAAGCCCGGGATTTGAATTTCCCGGGCTTCATTAGCATAAGCGGGGAGCCGCCATTTTTAAATCCCCGCTGCTTCGAACCCCGTGCAGCGCGACTACACGGGGCTCGAACTAGATAGTTCGGACTAGGTTCCTACTCCGAACTACCGTTACTCCTCGTTCGAACTAGGAGGGTAGTGTAGACATACCCTTTGAGAGCTGCAGAATTGCAGAAGACCATCAAGGCTGCAGGATATTTATATAAAACAAGGCTAATCACTCACTTTCTGCACAACTTCTGACTCATAGACTCATAGACTTTAAGGTCAGAAGGGACCATTATGATCATCTAGTCTGACCCCCTGCACAATGCAGGCCACAGAATGTCACCCACCCCCTTCTAGAATAATCCTCTCACCTATATCTCAGATATTGAAGCCTTCAATAGTTTGAAGACCCCAAGATGCAGAGAATCCTCCAGCTGTGATCTGTACCCCACGCTACAGAGGAAGGCGAAAAACCTCCAGGGCCTCTGCCAATATACCCTGGAGGAAAATTCCTTCCTGACCCCAAATATGGCGATCAGCTAAACTCTGAGCGTGTGGGCAAGACTCACCAGCCAGACACCCAGAAAGTTCTCTATAGTAACTCTTATCATCCCTCCACTGACCTATTTACCACTGATAATGAATAGTCAATTAGTTACTATGATCATGTTATCTCATCAAACCATCCCCTTCATAAACCCATCTAATTTAATCTTGAAGCCAGATAGATCTTTTGTCCCCACTACTTCCCTTGGAAGGCTGTTCCAGAACCTCACTCCTCTAATGGTTAGAAACCTTCATCTAATCTCAAGTCTAAACTTCCTACTAGCCAGCTTATATCCATTTGTTCTTGTGTCCACATTGGTATTAAGCTTAAATAATTCCTCTCCCTTCCTGGTATTTATACCTCTAATATATTTAAAGAGTGCAATCATGTCCCCCCTCAGCCTTCTTTTGGTTAAGGTAAACAAGCCAAGCTCCTTGAGTCTCCTTTCATAAGACAGGTTTTCCATTCCTCGGATCATCCTAGTGGCCCTTCTTTGTACCTGTTCCAGTTTGAATTCATCCTTCTGTCCCTTCCTCAACATTTCTCCCAAACTGCCTGACAGAATTATTTTTATTTGAGCCATGTCCAACTCATCAGATCTTTTACTCTGACCCTGGAGCTCTTACCAGGGAACAGAGTTGGGGGCTTGCCCTGTTCCAGGCGTGCTGTGGCTCCTCATGGCTCCAGAAACAGGGACAGCCAGGAGGCTCTGCCCACTGCCCACGCCCAAGCACTGGCTCTGTTGCTCCCATTGGTCGGGAACTGCAACATTCTTGGCCAAACATACAATTTCCGTACTGAGATATAGATACTGATTCCACAAATTGGTTAAGCATGTTTTTGAGTTCCACTTGAGTCATGGAATTTCATTGAAGTACATAGAGTAAAACATACGTTTAACTTTAAACACATGCTTAAGTGCTCTTGTGTTTAAAAATATTTTTCATGCACTGTAAACACAAGAGATTAAGAGCTGGAATTGAAATGCATATCTTCATCACGATCCCAATTCAGTAAAAGCAGCATACTTCAGGTCTAGACTAGGTCTTCCACACAATAATCACAGAGATCTGATGGAAGTATTGTAATAGTCTCTGCAATAAGAAAGATTTATTGAATGTTTATGCTTCATGCTTTTTTTATTTATATAGCTTTTCTTCTGCACAAAGGTTAGTATTTGTGACATAAATCAGATCCATCTGTGTTGGTGATTAAGGCATTATAACTGATTTTTTAATTCTCAATAACTTCTAAAAATTCAAGATAAGCTATCAAGAATTCAGACTGGAAAACCACTTAGACACAAATGTTACTATGTTGTTTATCAGCATCTGAAGATTAATTCAAAACTAGATCATCTGCAAACCACTTGGCATAAAATCCACTGCTCCATTACAGGCCATATATGTCTGAACATCTGCTAAAAGTGGGGAAAAACAACTAAGTAAATAAGAAACTATACACACACTGTGTTATAATAAAACATTTAATAACATGGTTTTAAGCTAAAATGTAAATAGAAAGGTTTTAATAAAGATGTTAAGCTAAAATGTTAATAGAAAATCAGGTTTACATCTGTTGTTGGAAAAACCCCACAACAGTCTTAAGTGAGATTAGGTGATACAGCATGTGCATCACCCAATCGACAATTTTATTATTATTCTTTATCAAATAGCTGCAATTATTCTTTAACATCACCAATACTGTGCCATTTAGGGCTAAATTGTGATATCCTTATTCGTGCTGATTATGACCTTATTCCATAAGCAGTCCTATTGTTATCGAAGAGCTATTTAATGTAAGAATAACAGATCGGTTTTAGGATGCAATTCTGCCACATCATAAGTGGTGAATAGCACCTTGCTCATGTGATTTCTCCAGTCTTCCCATGGATTTGAATTGAATTGCTCACCTGGAGTAAGATACTATTTATTGTGACAAAGAGAGACAATATGGTGGTAATTATTTTGCAGACATGAATAAAATGTTGATTGATTCATAACTAAACATATGGCATATGCATTCAAATGCACAACTAGAAATTATGATTTTATTATTTATATAGTTCCATAAGTGTGCATTATGTTACTACATTATGGCACAACATTTCCACAGAAGACCTGATCCTGAACATCTGTACTCACCTAAGTATCTTTCCCCTGTGTGCTAAAGTCCACAGATTTTGTTTCAATGTGTACTTCAGCCTGTTTAGATCTTGGGCAAGAACCAGACCTACAATTACTGACAGCAGGAGAGTGCCCTGCCTTTTAAAGTTCCCTCCAGTTTTTTATACTTCCACAACGGCATATAGGCTCAACCAGACTACCCTACTGCACATCTTTGCTGAGGAAAATTCCATAGGTAATACTAGCTGGGCACACACACTCTCCCTCTCCATAAAGAATTCTTCTTATTTAGGGGAGGAAGGTCAGCAGTCCAAATCAGAGTTAGAAATTCAAATACTAAAGCATATTTTAAAATACCTGCCAGAAAAGAGTGTACTGAACCTTGTGAATCTATGCTTAGGAAGTGTGCAATTACTCTAGGTTATGTCTATACTATTCCTTGTGTGAGCAAAACATATGTCACTCGAGGGATAAAAAAAAAACAATGCCCTGAGTGATGTTGGTTTCACTGGCTTAAGTGGTAGTGTGCAAAGTGGGTTGGAGAGCTTCTCCTGCCAGCATAGCTACTGCCACGCACTGGGGGGAGATTTAATATCGACAGGAGCACTCTCTCCTGTCAGTAGAGAATGGCTACACAAGAAGTCTTACAGCCCTGCAGCTGCATTGGTACGGCTGTGCTGTTGTGAAGTCTCCTGTATACACATAGCCTTAGACAAACTATGGCTACCTAACCCACCTCCATGCACCTTGGGAAGGAGAAACAGAGGGAGGGCCACACCTAAAAGACTGGTGAAGTATCAGGTACTATCCCTGGCTGCTATTGCATGTCACCATCCCTTAATGTCCAGGTTATTGTTCCCAATTTCTGTTTCAACTTGCCACGCCTTACCACCACCTCCATCTTCCATGCATGGGGGAATTTTTGGACAACAGCCTAGCTATGGAAAAACGATCAAGCCACAAAAAACATCTTGGCCCACTATGTATTTATGTATATCTTTCTACGCTGCCACTGCCCTCCAATTTATAAAGTTAATCACTGAGTAAAAATGGTCAAAATGTAACCTCATATTACTGGCAAAGATTAATGTGGCTGTTTTCCTGGTGGACAGAGACTCTTTTTCTAACGGGGGATATTTTTTTATCTGAAAAAGTGGTCGTGTCTCTATATAGGCCTTTCAGAGGCAGCCACAGGGGACAAACAAAGCAGGGTGCTAGCTGAAATATCTAAAGTTCCTAAAAGAGGTTTGTCTTCAAAGTACTCCCATTTTGCCAACCTAGGACAATGCTATTGTTCTGTAGGTAGATGGCAACTTTTTTCTTTTTCCAATTTTTACTATTAACATTTGATCTCACATGTATTCCCAGAGAATATCTGGATAAGAATCATATTGACTTTAAGGGAGAAGAAAATTCAATTCTCTCTGATAATTCAATTTTTCTGATCAAGGTTCTATAGGACAAGAAAGCTGAAACAATCACACAGTGATATGGTTCCTAGAGAATCCAACCTTCCAGACACAGATGCTCAATGCCCAGAAAGTCAATCATATACCTGGGCTGAGGATGAATAAACTATCAGATAAAAGGTCTCGTCTCAGAGGAATGTTAACAGATGAAAACTGACATAATGGAAAATGAATGGTATCACAGAAACAAAAATCCAATTCTTATTGGAGCCCATTGAGAATTGTGATCTCATGCATGGTCATGTTTCAACAACAGAGTTTATATGACACCGATCCAGTAATTCACCGTATCCTCTCTGCATCTCACCCCTATCTCATCCATTAGCGAACTCCAGCTTCAGTTGTATATTCTCTAATCGCACAAATGATAAACAGAGAGAATCAGATTTTTATCATGAAGCTTTCCCATTCAGTTCAGGAAATGATTATTATAAAGAGAGAGTACAACATCCACATTTTGGAACAGAATGAGTTGGTGAGGTCTCAGAGTGCTGCTCCTTTCATAGAGAACAGACCAGATCAGGTCACAACAGTCAAAGCATGTGATTGTGTTCTTCCTAGTTATTATGAAAATCTTATCAGCCCTATCCCAGGCTATGTCTAGAATGCAGAGTTTTTCCAGGATACCAGAGGTACCCCAGAAAAACTCTGCAGCGTCCAGGGAACATGTCTGCTTTTTCGGAACAGTTTCTGAAAAAGCAGGCACGTTCTTTCAGCATCCCTGTATTCCTCATTGTATGAAGAATAAGGGATCTTCCAAAACAGGAGGTTTTCTCCACATATGGCCAAATATCGGAAAAGCCTCGTCCGAAAAAACAAGCAGAAAAAGGTATGCAGATTTTTTTTTCTGGAAAAAAAACGCAGTGTAGACAGCCCCAGAGAGAAAGTATCCTATCTGAGGCAGAGCAAAATCCTAGTTATCAGTTCATGCCAACAAGGAGTAAATGAACACCCAGGGTTCCATGCAAAAGTGTTGACATTCATAAAAGTGCTGATCTAAAGTGTGCTGAAGTCAATGGCAATATGAAAGGTGAGTTAATTCATTCCTATTAAAAGGGAATGGAAGCAACACAGCAGTGGGGAAGAGAAGACTAAGTAATGGAGAGTGCAAGGCCCTCATGAAAATTCAAGTTCCCCACTCTCCTCACTCACCCTCTTCTGTCTGCTTATGATATGTCTATTTGCCCCTGTCCGGATGAACTTTGCTCTGTAAGAGTTTTGCACACTCCAGAGGGGTAGAGGTAGAGCTGGTCACAGTTGTGGCTAAAGAAAAAAGCAATTAGAAACTTCAAAAGTCACAGGAGCTTTACTAAAACTAATCCAGGGTGGAGATGGATGTTGGAATGCCTTTATGAAACAGAATTAAATTGAATGTTTGTTACTTATTATATTATATATGCTGTAGAGGTAAGCAATTGCTTTCAAGCTCTCTCCACAGGCTCTACAGTGCTGAAAGCTCTGGAAGGGACCTCGCAAGGAAGAAACCAGAAGGGAACACCATCTACTGGAAGGCATGGGATGCGTAGTACTACAGATGGGGGTTCCACGGCCACCACCCACAAAAGGAAACGACGGATGGTGGTGGTCGGGGACTCCCTCCTAAGAGGGACTGAGCCATCCCTCTGCGTCCGGACATGGAATCTCGAGAGGTGTGCTGCTTACCGGGAGCTCGCATTCAGGATGTCACTGAGAGGCTTACCAAGCTGATCAAACCTTCGGATCACAACCCCTTCCTGCTTCTCCACGTGGGAACTAATGATACAGCCAAGAATGATCTTGAGCATGTTACTGCGGATTATGTAGCGCTAGGAAGAAGGATCCAAGAATCTGGAGCACAAGTGGTATTCTCCTCCATCCTCCCTGTTGAAGGGAAAGGACTGGGCAGGGATCGTCGAATTGAGGACGTAAATGCGTGGTTGCGCAGATGGTGTCGCAGAGAGAGCTTTGGTTTCTTCAACCATGGGACTCTGTTCCGGGCGCAAGGATTGTTAGGAAGAGATGGGATCCACCTAATGAAGAGAGGAAGGAGCATCTTCGCGGGCAGGCTTGCAAACCTAGTGAGGAGGGCTTTAAACTAGGTTCGTCGGGGGACGGTGACCAAAACCTTGAGGGGAGTGGGAAAGTCGGATACCGGGAAGAAATGCAGAGAGGAAGGGGCAAGAAAGGAGGACCCAAGTTTCGAATGGAGAAGATAGGACGATCAACTGGTTACCTGAAGTGTTTGTACACTAATGCGAGAAGCCTGGGCGAAGAACTGGAGGCCCTGGCCCAGACTAAGAAATATGATTTAACTGGGATAACAGAGACTTGGTGGGATGACTCGCATGACTGGAGCGCTGTCATGGAAGGGTATAGACTGTTCAGGAACAACAGGCAGGGGAGAAAAGGAGGAGGAGTTGCACTATATGTAAGAGAGCACTACGATTGCTCTGAACTCCAGTATAAAGAGGGAGAAAAACCTGTTGGCTACGTCTACACTGGCCCCTTTTCCGGAAGGGGCATGTAAATTTCACTAGTCGTCGTAGGGAAATCCGCGGGGGATTTAAATATCCCCCGCGGCATTTAAATAAAAATGTCCGCCACTTTTTTCCGGCTTTTAAAAAAGCCGGAAAAGAGCGTCTAGACTGGCTTTGAAGTAGGAATAAGACCCTCCGGAAAAGGGCACTTTTCCCGGAGGATCGGGGCCAGTCTAGACGCTCTTTTCCGGCTTTTTTAAAAGCCGGAAAAAAGCGGCGGACATTTTTATTTAAATGCCGCGGGGGATATTTAAATCCCCCGCGGATTTCCCTACGACGACTAGTGAAATTTACATGCCCCTTCCGGAAAAGGGGCCAGTGTAGACGTAGCCGTTGAGAGTCTATGGGTTAAGTTTAAAGGAGCAAACAACAGCATTGATGTTGTGGTTGGTGTTTGCTACAGGCCACCGAATCAGGTGGATGAGGTAGATGAGGCTTTCTTCGGACAACTGAGCGAAGCCTCCAGATCGCAGGCCCTGGTTCTCATGGGGGACTTTAATCACCCTGACATCTGCTGGGAAACCTATATGGCAGTACACAGGCAATCCAGGAAGTTTTTGGAGAATGTTGGGGATAATTTCTTGACACAGGTGCTGAAGGATCCGACCAGGGGCCGTGCGCAGCTTGACCTTCTGCTCACAAACAGGGAGGAACTAATAGGGGAAGTGGAGGTGACAACCTGGAAAGCAGTGATCATGAGATGGTAGATTTCAGGATCCTGACCAAAGGAAGAAAAGAGAGTAGTAAAATACACACCTTGGACTTCAAAAAAGCAGATTTTGACTCTCTTCGAGAGCTGATGGAAAGAATCCCCTGGGATGTTAACATGAAGGGGAAAGGAGTCCAGGACAGCTGGCAGTATTTTAAAGAAGCCTTATTGAAGGCACAGAAAGAAACCATCCCGACGCGTAGCAAGAGAGGCAAACGTGGTAGGAGACCGGACTGGCTTACAGGGGAAATCCTTGGTGAACTTAAGCACAAAAAGGAAGCTTACAAAGAGTGGAAACTTGGACAAATGACCAGGGAGGAGTTTAAAGGTATAGCTCGAGAATGCCGGGGGGTTATCAGGAAGGCGAAAGCGCAAATGGAATGGCGACTGGCTAACGATGTGAAGGATAACAAGAAAGGTTTCTACAGGCATGTTAACAAGAAGAAGGTGATCAGAGAGGGTGTGCGGCCCCTAATGGATGAAGGAGGTAACCTAGTGACAGATGATGTGGGGAAAGCTGAAGTACTCAATGCTTTCTTTGCCTCTGTATTCACGGACAAGGTCGGCTCCTGGACTTCTGCGCCAAGTGACGCAAGATGGGATGAAGATGGACAGCCCGTGGTGGGTAAAGAACAAGTTAGGAACTATTTAGAAAAGCTAAACGTACATAAATCCATGGGTCCGGACTTAGTGCATCCGAGGGTACTGAGGGAGTTGGCAAATGTCATTGTGGAGCCTTTGGCTATTATCTTTGAAAAGTCGTGGAGATCGGGAGAAATCCTGGATGACTGGAAAAAGGCAAATGTAGTGCCAATCTTCAAAAAAGGGAAGAAGGATGATCCAGGAAACTATAGGCCGTCAGTCTTACCTCGGTTCCTGGAAAAATCATGGAAGGGATCCTTAAGGAATCCATATTGAGGCACTTGGATGAGAGGAAAGTGATTAGGAATAGTCAGCATGGATTCACAAAGGGCAAGTCGTGCCTGACCAATCTGATTAGCTTCTATGATGAGGTAACTGGCTTGGTGGACATGGGGAAGTCAGTGGATGTTATATACCTTGACTTTAGCAAGGCTTTTGATACGGTCTCCCACAATATTCTTGCCAGCAAGTTAAGGGATTGTGGATTGGATAAATGGACGGTAAGATGGATAGAAAGATGGCTAGAAGGCCAGGCCCAGCGGGTAGTGATCAATGGCTCGATGTCAGGATGGCGGTCAGTTTCTAGCGGAGTGCCCCAAGGTTCGGTTCTAGGACTGGTTTTGTTCAATATCTTTATTAATGATCTGGATGAGGGGATGGATTGCACCCTCAGCAAGTTTGCTGTTGACACTAAGCTGGGGGAAGTGGTAGATACGCTTAAGGGCAGAGACAGGGTACAGAATGACTTAGACAAATTGGAGGATTGGGCCACAAGAAATCTGATGAGGTTCAACAAGGACAAGTGTAGAGTCCTGCACTTGGGACGGAAGAATCCCAAGCACAGTTACAAGCTGGGGACCAACCGGTTAATTAGTAGTTCTGCAGAAAAGGACCTGGGGGTTACAGTGGATGAGAAGCTAAATATGAGTCAACAGTATGCCCTTGTAGCCAAGAAGGCTAATGGCATATTAGGTTGCATTAAGAGGAGCATTGCCAGCAGATCCAGAGATGTCATCATTCCCCTTTATTCGGCTTTGGTGAGGCCGCATCTGGAGTATTGTGTCCAGTTCTGGGCCCCCCACTACAAAAAGGATGTGGACGCACTGGAGAGGGTCCAGCGGAGGGCAACCAAAATGATTAGGGGGCTGGAGCATATGACTTATGAAGAGAAGCTGAGGGACTTGGGTCTGTTTAGTCTGCAGAAGAGAAGAGTGAGGGGGGATTTGATAGCAGCCTTCAACTTCCTGAAGGGAGGTTCCAAAGAGGATGGAGAGAGGCTGTTCTCAGTAGTGACAGATGGCAGAAAAAGGAGCAATGGTCTCAAGTTGTGGTGGGAGAGGTCCAGGTTGGATATTAGGAAAAACTATTTCACTAGGAGGGTGGTGAAGCACTGGAATGGGTTACCTAGGGAAATAGTGGAGTCTCCATCCCTAGAGGTGTTTAAGTCTCGGCTTGACAAAGCCCTGGCCGGGTTGATTTAGTTGGAATTGGTCCTGCCTGGAGCAGGGGGCTGGACTTGATGACCTTCTGAGGTCTCTTCCAGTTCTATGATTCTATATTAATTACAATATCAATAAAAATCTTTATTAAACAATCACCATTAATTCAATTATAAATACTCAGAATGTTACAAACTGTTCTATCATCTGAAATAGGCTCAGTATAATCAAAGGGCAGGTCCTGTTTAGTCTTTAAACAGGTGAGTGGCATATGTGAAGCACAGTGTGATAAGCCTTCCCTTATTTACATCACCTGTAAAAAGGCCAAGCTGAATTGCAGCCACTTCATTTAGGGGAGCATTGGAGCTGCTATTTTATTACTCCAGTGGTGCAGTTCTCCAGGCAGCAGGGTGACTTTGTGAGGAGGAGCAAGCAGCACACCCCTAAAGAAGTACAATAATAGAGATGTGTAGTGCGGTGTCTGTCCCATTTTGGCAACAGAAGAGTTAAAAGCAGGCTGGAGTGAGCCTGCACAAACCCAGCCACTGAGAGATAGGCTTATAGGGAGCCTATCAGAAGGCAGCTTGCTGGGGCAGCACTGGTAAAAGGAGCGGCTCAGTAGAGCAGAGGGCAATTAGGTCCTGACCAGCGATGGTGAAGGATTAGTTCCCAGCACCCTGGACAGGGCAGTGCTGGAGAGACTCAGGGGAGCAAGAGAGATGCTAGATCATAGGTTCCCAAACTAGGGGGCACGTGAAGAAATTCCAGGGGGGGGCACGAAGAGACCCGGTCAACCCCCCCTAAAAAAAAACCCAGTCCATCCAGTAAAAAATTCAGAAAATACCATGTGAAATGTCCCGTATTTTCTGTTTTTTCTGGCTCGAGCATCTAGGGTTGCCAGGTGTCCAGTTTTGAACTGGACAGTCCAGTATTTGAGCTTCCTGTTCAGGAAACAAATTGAGAAAATATAAATGTCCAGTATTTTCTAAACAAGATGTAATGTAGATTGTGATGTAATGTCAAGTGTGTCTGATATTTTTGTAGAAACCATTTGGCAACCCTACGGTCGTTTTTTTGGTCAACTTTTTCCCTGGAGTACCAGCATCTTTTTTTTTACACTGGTCCTGGGAATTAAAGGGGCCACGACTGTTTTTCGGCCCTGTTCAGTTCCTTTTTTGGGGGGAGGCATGAGGATTTCTCAAAAATCAAAAAGGGGGTGTGATGCCAAAAAGTTTGGGAACCACTGAGCTAGATGTTCCTAGCTTGGTCTGATGATTGATCGGTGACTAGCTGATGGAGAACTTTTGCTTTGCCAATGTTCAGAGTTAGCCCTTGATTTTTATAAGCTTTTGTAAGCATGAGAGAAGCAATTAAGGGCTGTTTGCAGCTCTTCCTTGAGTGTTCAACTACAGCTACAACAAAATCTTCTGTATCCTGGAGTTTGATAATTATTGCCGATATTACTTTATTTTGGCATGGGATTAAGAGAGATTGAAGAGGTTGCTGTCAATCCATTTTTGGATGCCAATGTCCAATGGTAGATGATCTTGGGGTGATTTTTTCATAGCTTCTAACAAAAATGGTGAAAAGAGTGGGTGTCAATATATAGCCTTGTTTTACACCAGGTCAAATGAGAGAGAATTCAGAAGGAGAGGCACTGCAAAGGTTATTGTTATTTTGGTCAACAACTTTCCCCCTGAAGTACTGGCACTTTTTTTTTTTAACACTGGTCACAGGAATTAAAGGGGACATGACTGTTTTTTGGCCCCAGTCAGTTCCTTTTTTTGCTGCTCAACAGTTCCTTTTGGGGGGGGGGGTTAAGGTTTCTCAAAAATCAAAAAGGGGGCATGATGCCGAAAACCACAGATACACTTATAGAGAAGAACTGGCAGACTGTCTTGACAGGTTTTCAACAATCACGTCAGAACATTGACTAGACTTCTTAACCATTAAGCGGTGGTACTCCCAACTCTCCTCTACAGCTGTGAGAGGTGTGTGACCTTTAGAAAACGCCTGAAAAGTCTGGAACACTCTGTTCAGAACCTCTTCAGCATAAAGTGGGAGGATCATTGCACTAATGTCAATATCCTCAGAGGTCAACATCTTCAGTGGTGAGGCCAGAACCAGCTGAGGTGGAGCAGGCACTGTGTGCACATGCCTGATATACGCTTACCCAAACAACTGTGGTACGGCCGACTTACCAAAGTAGAAAAGAAACAGGAAGGCCAAAAAAATTCTTTAAAGGCACCCTCAAGATAAATGTCAAGACATTGATACCACACACTGGGAAACAGCAGCCCAGGACTTAGATCTATACCATATTAGGGATGTAACTGGAGGCTGCTCCAGCCCAGTCAGGCCCGCTGCACCACAGTGCAGGTGGCGGCTGAAGCACTCCCCTCCCCCGAATCCCAGTTATATGGCTTAAATGCAACCTTTAACCAGTTAACTGGTTAAATGGGATTTTTAGAGATGTAAAATCCCGATTAATTGGTTAAGCAATTAAACATTATGTTTAACTGGTTAACTGATTAAAGGGGGGTGGGCAGCTAGGCTGGAGTTACACCCATCCTGTCACAGACAAGGGTTGCCACCCCTGCTTGCAGTAGAGGGATTAAGCCCACCACAGATAGAAGATACTCTGGCTAACCTGTTGGTGCAGACCCTGCTTGTGGGAGAAGGGCTGGTCAGCCAGAGCAGCCCCTGCCTGCTGTGGACCCTGCATGGTTGGAGCAGCTGCTGCCCATGGCAGGCAGGAGCTGCTAATAGACATTACTGGTAGTGGCTGTTTCAACTTTTTTTTCTCCAAAACCCTCTTATTTCTAAGAGAAGAATTCCTTTATCATGAGCCAACAAGAAAAGGAGCAGAAAAGCAATGACTCGCTTCCAAGAATTTTGCCCATTCATGGTTAAAAAAATTGTAATGGACGAATAGATGGTTGCCATATTCAGCACCATACAACTTTGCGCACCTCTATACTTAAAAAGTGTGGCTGTGCCACTGCAATGTTTGTGTAGCCACTCATTACTGTCTCCCCATGTTAATACATTCCCCAGCAATGCAGTAGCGAGGTCAACAGAAGAATTTTTCCACTGACATAGCACTGTCTATACCAGGGGTCAGGCTGATATAACTGCATCTCCCAAAGGACTGTATTGATCTTTCTACTCCTGTCCCAGTTGCAAGAGGCTGCAGAGGTGAAAGGAATGCCCTAAAATGTCTCTAATGCTTCTTTCTTGTCAGACAGAACCCAGACTGTTGTTACAAACTATCCCTCCACCTCCAGCACTTTCATTGCAAGAGACCCACATGGCTCAATGTTCTTCCTATATTGTCATATGTCTCTAAAGGCCTGAGGGGAGACACAACTATGTCCTCCTGTGACAGCTTTGTACCACAGAAACTATGAAACTGACAACTAAGCACTATACGCTTATGAGAGTAGGAGTCAGAACTTTCATAAATGTTAAATCTAGACTATGGAATCTGCTACCAGATGAGATAAGAAGGACAATGGGCCCACCTGCATTCAGAACAAAATGTCCATCTCATATCTGATTGTGCTTTCTCTCAATGCAGTTTACTTGTTCCCTCTTATACACATTCATATTTTTTTAAATCTATTCATGCCATTTTTTCTATAGATTGTAAAGCAAGGAAGATGTTATTTCTATTTTTAAATATTTTGGAAGCGCTAAAATAACAGTAATAGGGATTATATAATAGATATGAAATCTGAGTTTGACCCATGAAAAATTTTACCAACAGCTGGAATACAACACTCTATACAGAAAATGTATATAGCAATTATGTCTTGCTTATTGCATGTTGTAGGGCTGTAAACTTCTCAAAGCGTTATGTTAATACTTTTGGCATACCTCTTCAAAAGATTTTAAATAAATGTTCTTTTTGAAAGCACAATATAACTTCAGAGCTGCATTCTCACCTTAATTTAGGCAAGCCTTAGCACCTATTTGGTAGAATTTATTACATCCCATTCACTCCATTAAGCATGGGCAATCTTCATTCTATTTAGGGAACTGCATATTTGAGAACAGCTTTCTATATTCAGCAGCAGTCTCTCCATCATTTGTTTATCAATACAGCTGGAGATACTTGCTCAAAATAAACCTTTGGGCCATCATGCTCATCTAAATAATGAGCTTACTTTAAAATGTATAATGTAATAGTCTGGAGAGCGGTTAAATCCCTCTAGTGAAAACCACATTTTTAGCAGGAAATGTATGACCGATTAGTAAAACAAAAAAAACAAAAAAAATGTTTAAGGCTAGAAGGGACCACTGTTAGGGTGTGTCTAGACTACAGGGATTTTTCAAAAAAAGGACCCTTTTTTCAAAAAATGTTTTCCTGCATCTAGACTGCTGCCACGTTCTGTTGACAGTAAATCGAAAGAACATGGCAGTTTTGTCAACAGCAGAAAATCTCTTTTTATGAGGAATAATGGCTTTTTTCAAAAGTGCTCTTTCGAAAAAAGGTGTTATGTAATGCAAACTGTGCTTTTTCGAAAGCAGACTGCCTGGGTTCTCTCTTTCGAAAAAGGCGTGTAGTCTAGATGTAGTCTGATTTAGTGCATAACTCGCAATAGCCCAACAGAGTTTCATCAGTAATTCCTGCACTGAGACAATAACTTCTAGTTGAGAAGAGCATATTTTTTTAGGGAGACATTAAATCTTCAATTTAAAATGTCAAGTGAAGGGGACCCCAGAAACCCCCTTAGTAAATTTTTAAGGGCTAATTACTTTCACGGTTAAAAACATATATCTTATTTCCAGTTTAAATTTTATTCTAGCTTCAGTTTACAGCCATTGGATCTTCCTATATCTGGTCTGCTAGTTTGTCTTCTGCTATCAGATTATATTCATGCTCCAACATTCTCGGAACTGCTTTTGATCAAAGAACATAATAGTAGTTTGCACTTGTCTGGCCTTTTCAACCCAAAGATCACAAAGAACATTACAAAATTAATGAATCTGAAGCATCACATGGGGTAGATTAATATTATCTCTTTTTTTTTTTGCAGCTAGGGAAGATTTCCACTCCATACGGCTGAATGCAGTGCCTTGCATGTTTACGAGTAAAGTTATTTTTTAAGGTAAAGACATTCCCAAAGTTACACAAGAATTCTGTGGCAGGGCCAGAAATACTGCCCAGGCTCCCAAACTGTGCTTTTACTTCAAGGCTATGTATGCTTTGAATACAGAATTCCACACTACTGTAGTATATGCATTAGAAAGCTGCATTACCAACACCTCAAAAATGCACTGCAAATTTGCTATTACTATTTTAAATAATTTAACACTACAAACCTTCCAGAACAGGAACAAACTAGCCTCCATCCTGTCTCATAAACAACTGATCATTGTCAATACACTTCTTATGACATTAGGTCTAATGAATCCCTAATCAGCCCAAATTCGTCTGTGCAACTGCTAAACTCCCACCTATAAAGAAGTTAGTGAAACCATTTCAGTGCTTACTGTAATAAAATCAAGGAGAGCTTGCATACTTGATAATTTCTTTTTGACATCCTAACATAGGAAGACATTTTTTTTCTGAAACATTAAATGTTTTTAAGTTAAGGGAAAAAAATTAATACCTCAATTTTAAAGAAAGCCTATCAGCCAGGCAGACTGATTGAAGGCATGACTTTTTCTGCTTCTGAGCTCAGACTCCCAAATTATCTGTAGGAACCTCTTCCTTGCCATAAACAGAGGGGGACTGCAGACGGAAGAGAGAAGTGTCCGGATTAAGAGTTGTACAGCATAAATGTGGAGCTTATTTATATTAGCTCTCCTCCTCCAGAAGCTCCTCATCTCAGAGGTTCAGGAATTGGGGACTGTTAAGAAATTTGTTGCATGGTGAGTGCTTTGGCTCATAGTCAGTTTGCAGAAAAGTCATTACCTATGGCTTTTGGAGTTTACTGGGCTTGGAAAGCCACTCCTATCATCGGTTAAATCATACCCGAAGGTTCCTTTTTAAATAGTTACCTTGGACTGGAAGGAACAGGTTTCTTCTCTGAATTACTCCCATTAAAGGTAGACTGACATAAACCAGGACACTGAATTGCTGTTCTACATCTTAATTAAGCAAATATATATACTCAAGTCAACTGGAATTTAGCCTTTGACTTCAGCAGGGCCAGGATTTCCTGCACAGTATCTGGAGGAAAGGTCAGCAAACTAGAAGTAAAAAATTAAAATAACTCTTTGAATAAGTAACTGCAGATGGTGCCATGGAAGAGCAAGCTCCAATACCTCCCTATTCTGAGATCACATAGTAGGATCCTCTATTGTTTTAAACCAGTTTCATGATGTTCAGAGTTACTGCTCTGAAATTAATGCAGTTGCATCAAGTGTAAAACTGGCATAAGATCAATAGAGAATCAGAACCCTTATGTCTCTCCTCAACCACAGGGGAGGGGGCTTTGCAGTCTTAGCAGTTACTTGGGAAGACTCCAATTCACAAAATAAGTAAGCCACACAGTGACACAGCATTGAGCTGACGGCTGCTCATCTGGCTAACAGCAGAAGCACGTGACTAGTCTGCGTGGCATCAGAACCACTTCCGCCCTCTTTGGTTACATATAATGCCATGTAGGGTATGGGCAGCTATACACTACAGTGAAAAGGAGGCTAGGTCCACACATAAGGTTGCCAGATGGTTTCAACAAAAATACTGGACACACTTGACATTACATCACAATCTACATTACATCTTGTTTAGAAAATACTGGACATTTATATTTTCTCAATTTGTTTCCCGAACAGAAAGCTCAAATACTGGACTGTCCGGTTCAAAACTGGACACCTGCAACCCTATCCACACAGTGGTGTATAGTTACACTTGGTAATGAAAGGCTCTGTCAAGGGGCAGGCAATGGGGTAAGTCTCAAGCAATAGGGAGCTGCCAGGTCCTTTCCCCACACCTGGAACCTACCCCTGTAGAGAAGAAACAGAGTGACACTACTACACTGGGGAAAATAGCAGTGTACATACAGGAGGCACTACTGGGTAGGGTTGCCAGGTGTCCGGTATTGACCTGGACAGTCCAGTATTTTTGCTCTTGTCCGGTCAAAAAATTCAGAAAATACTGGACATCTAAAATGTTCAGATTTTTTTCCCCCCTGCCAGGAGGTGAAAATACCAGGCAGCTGGCAACCCTACCCACACTCAGCAACCAGGCCCAGGCCTCCTCAGCCCCACTTATGTGGTTCTGCAGGGGAGCTGTCATCTGGCTTGGAGCAGGAAAACAAGATGGCTGCCAGCATAAAGCCTCAAAGGCATTTCTTAAAGGCGCCATGCTCTTTTTTATATTTGCTTAATAACTCTTGAGGGTTTTTTTTTCTTTGCTCAACAACTTTGGTCTCACCCTTTTTTTTCCTCAACGGAATTTTTTCCCTGCTTTTTTTTGGGGTGGGGGCGGTGCTCAGTATTTCCGGTTAAACCATCTGGCCACCCTACTACTGGGACATGCAGAGAACCATGTAAGATACATCACCCATGGATGTTTCTTTATTCTACCTCAGTAGTGCCCTCACCATTTACACTGCCATTCACACCCATAGTAGGGAGTCATGTAGTATATGTATGCTACACACACTGAAAGGTGTGTGCAGTGTAGACATAACTTTAGGGAAAACAGACTTCGATACGGGAGCAGTGAAACAAATAGATGAGAAGAAATGGAGACAAAAAGGTGGGAGAAGGGAGGATGAAGTACAGACAGGACTTCCCGAAGGCAACTAGAAAGAAGGAGATGTTGTGGGTCACAGAAGATCAGTGGGGTTACTATTAAATGGGAATAAATCAGAATTTTCTGGTGGCAGAAGAAAGGAAACCTAAGAAGAGAAGACAGAGAATTTGACACCAAAAGACTGTAGAACTCGAGTGGGCACACTATTTGATACCAAGTATTCTAGAGAAAGGGTAGTATTCACCTATTCTTCCCCAAAAGGCCATAGAGTACGGTGTGGGAGAGGAAGAGAAACAAGGGACTGTTTGAGGGAAGAAATAGTTTCTTGAGTGCAAGGCCTAAAAAAGATCTTGCCAGGTTCAGATAAACATTCAGATAAACATTGACCACCAGACTGATAAGTGGTTATGATTTCTTTTATTGTAACTTGTGAATGCTTGTCCTTAAAAGGAAGAACGTGTGCAGAGTGGGGAAGAATTGTTGCAATATAAAAATGTGGCATCTGTTTTAGTAC
The DNA here is from genome assembly GCF_049634645.1 of Pelodiscus sinensis. Lineage (NCBI taxonomy): Eukaryota > Metazoa > Chordata > Testudines > Trionychidae > Pelodiscus > Pelodiscus sinensis. The sequence goes on along the minus strand of NC_134713.1, from coordinate 92,736,183 downwards.
AAACAAAACCTAGCCTGAGAATGAGCAATAAAAAACGTTTGGCAAATAAAATATACTCCACTGAAATTTTGGATCAGTAAACAAGTATAAAATGATAAATACAAGCCATCCATCTCTTCAGTTTGATCAATCTACTAACATCATGACATTATACCCTGTCATCTCTTCTTTTCTCAAGTGATAAATCCCAGGTTGGGGTTTTGGACTCATTTTCAGCTCTCTGTGGTAACTCAAGCTATATGTTGTTACAATTTTACTTCCATGATGTATAGTTTCTTGAACATCCACATAAAGCAAGTCATACTTAACATTTGTCCATTGACACTTGCACAAAGACACGAGCTTGTTTAATTTGCCCACATGGTTTTTGCTCTAGAGATGTGAAAGTGGTGCATTTCTTTTATTAAACTTTTTTTTTCTCTTTTGCTGCTTTGGGCAGTTTTGTGCTGCCAAAATTTTACTTTCCCATGGAAATCCAACTGTACCTAAACACTTCTGGAAGCGTGCAAAGCAGGTTATACAGACATTACGCATCACATACACTATATGGATTCTCTTGTCTGGGAAGCTGATCACCTGTGAGAACTATTATGGACATTTCCCTACAGTTCCAGCTACCAGAGCCAAGTGAAACATCAGAATCTAAAATTTCACTGAAAAAAATTAAGTTTATTAACCTCAAGATTGCAAAGAAAAGCTTTAAAACATGAACCCAGCGTAACCAATGCAGAAATGGCTGTGTAAAAATGTAGACATCAACCACAATGGAAAATGTCTGCCTGCACATACCACTAGAGTAAGCCAGAGCCAGTTTGGAATGGGGGGAGGACTCTGCTACTGTTCTGAAAGGCTCTGCTGCTACAACGGAGTACTGGAGGGTCATTACTGCCAGTTCACCCTCTGCTGGGCATTGCCTAAAACTGACACTGTAACCCACTCAACCTCCTCACCTAATGCAACAACTTACGGGCAATATGGGTGTTTTGTAGTTGTGCAGTGTCGCATTTTCCTGGAGGCTGCTACTGTACTGACCTAGCCTTCTTCCTGTCCAAGTTTTCTCTTCCTGATCTGATTATATTCACAGCTTCATAGTTATCATAAGGGAACCATGTTTCCCACATACACCTCTATAGGTCAGCCAATGAAAGCAATAATAAATTGAGTGCCACCACTTTTCTCAGTTTGGCATTAAGCAAAAGGACCATTGGATGTGTCTGAGTTTAGTCCAAACAGGTGGGACGCCGATCACACCAAAGCAACTGAATCAAAAGAGTAGAGTTTGAAATGAGAACAGCAGCAGCGTGATCAAACGCAGTCTCCAGTGAGGATCCCACTGTTATGTAAACATCATCCAATCTGCCCTATGCTTTACACAGGAGATCAAAGGACTGAACAAGCAACAATCAAAGTTTAAGGAAATAAAAGACGAGTTACAACCTCATCCCTTTTCTCAAGAAAAATCCCACAGTACTCCAAGGTAGTATCCTTATAACTTCAGAGGAAATGACTCATGAGAAATAGCCTATCAACATTTTCAGAAGCGTCAACATCTTCTGCGAGGACCATTCATGCTCCAGCGGGCGATTTTAACCAGTGCCTGCCTCTATCAGATTACTTAACTTTCTGACATGCGGGAATAAACTCCCTCATGAACTAAGACCATCAAAAGTCTTACCCATCTTCTGCTCCAAGTACACATTTCTTTTACTTTCCCTTCCCTAACAAACACATAACAATATATACATTTAAAAAAATTAAACCCAAACACTTCACTGTCCACACAATTCCTTTCCCACCTCTGCCCCAAGGACAGATGAGAGAAAGAACAAACCACACCTGACAGATGTCAATCATAGAATCAAGAGGTCATCAAGTCCAGTCCAATACACTCATAGCAGGACCAAGCACCATCCCTGACAGATGTTTGTCTTACCTGCTCTTAAAAGTCTCCAATGATGGAGAGTCCAACCTCCCTAGACAATTAATTCCAGTCCTAAACATCTGATAGTTAAGAATTTTTTCCTATTTTCCAACCTAACCCCCCCCCCTTCCTGAAATTTAAGCTTCTTGTCAATAATATTTTTTCCTTCTTCCTTGTCACAACTTTTAGATACTTGATAACAGTTATCGTGTCCCCCTATCAGTCTTCTCTTTTACAGACTAAACAAATCCAGTTCTTTCCATCTTCCCTCATAGGTCATGTTTCCTAAGCCTTTAATCACTTTTGTTGCTTTTCTCTGGACTTGTTCCAATTTGTCCACAGCTTTCCTGAAATGTGGCACCCAGAACTTGACACAATACTTCAGTTGAGCCTACTCAGCGCAGAAAGACAGAAGAAGAATTAGTCCTCATTTCTTACTCACAGCACTCCTACTAATACATCTCAGAATGATGAGGAGTCCTGTGGCACCTTACAGACTAACAGATTTATTGGAGCATAAGCTTTCGTGGGCAAAACCCCACTTTATCTGTGGGTCTTTGCCAACGAAAGCTTATGCTCCAATAAATCTGTTAGGGTATGATTACACTAGCTCGTTAATTCAAGCTAGGTAGGCAAATCAGACAACTGGAGTTGCAAATGAAGCCCGGGATTTGCATGTTCCCTTCCGGCTGCCATTTTCAAATCCCCCTTAGTTCGAACGAACTGCCCGCGGCTACACGCGGCAGTTTAAAGTTAATCTGAACTAAGTCCTTAGTTTGGATTAACTGTTACTCCTCGTGGAATTAACAAGCTAGCGTAGACATACCCTGAGTCTCGTCGCTCAGGTAGCGTAGACATACCCTGAGTCCTCGTCGCTACCATAGGACTCCTCGTCGCTTTTGCAGATTCAGACTAACACGGCTACCCCTCTGATACTTCTCAGAATGTTTGCTTTTTCTGCAACAGTGTCACACTGTTGATTCATACTTACTTTGTGGTTCATTAAAGCCCCAGATCACTTTCCGCAGTACTCCTTCCTAGACAGTCATTTCTCATTTTGTATGCGTGAAACTGTTTTTTCCTAAGTGGAGTACTTTGCATTTGTCCTTGTTGAATTTTGTCCTATTTGTCTCAGACCGTTTCTCTAGTTTGTCTACATCATTTTGAACTATAATCTTATCCTCCAAAGCACTTGCAACCCCTTCCTGCTTGGTATTACCTATAAACTTAATAAGTGTACTCTCTCTAAGCCATTATCTAAACTGACAAAAATATTGAACAGTACTGGACCCAGAACTAATCCCTGTGTGACCCCACTCGATATGACCTTCTAGCATGACTGTGAACCATTGATAACTATTCACTGGGAACAGTTATTCAACCAGTTATGCAGCCTCCTTAGAAAAGCTCTAGATTGTATTTCACTAGTTTGTATTTCATGTCATGTAATGCTCTGTTGGAATGCTCTCAGATATAATCGTGCCTCAATGATCTTACTCAGTTATTTTCAAACTGGGGTTCGCGGACCACTAGTAGTCCGTGGACGCCTTGCAGGTGGTCCATGACTTGAGCTCAACCTCTCCTTCCCACCCCTGCAGTGGGGAGCCCATGCTGTTGCTGCAGCCTCATGGCCTCCCTGAAATGTTGGAGTGCCAGCGTGGCTTCCTGCTTGGGGTGAGGGGGAGAGAAAGTCCTGAGCCTCTCCACTGGATCCACCTTGCGGGGAAGAAGTGGAGCCAAAAGCAACTCCCTGCACTGCTGCTCCTCTCCTCCTTGCCCCCTGACTGGGGGAACAGCAGGACATGGACGTGCTGCCTTGAGGCCTTCCCCATTGCTCCCATTGGCCAGTAGGAAGCCATGTCTGGGACACAGTGCCCGGGAGTGGTGCAGGGTGCGAAAGCAAATAAGTGTGCCCCTGGACCCTCAGTCACTCAAACACTCCCCCTGCCGAGACCCCAAAGTCCCACCCTGCTCCTGCACCTGCCCCCTCCCTTGCTCCTGTCTCCTGCTGGCTAGACACCCTATTTCCACCTCTCAACCAGACTGCACCCCCTCATCCCCTCCACATCCTGCACCCCCGTCCCTATCCTACTCACTGTCAGCCCTGTCCAGCACACTGAACCACTCATTTCTGACCCCACCCCAGAGCCTAGGGAGGTCCACAAAATCCACTAACCTCCAGAAGAGTTAATCTGGCCCATGGGAAGCCCTGAACCTCAGTCCTCTCTGCCCCTCTCCCCCATAGGGCTGGAGCACCTGGGAAGTGAGGTGTCTCAGTTAGGGAGCACATCAATGAGGGTTGGGTGGTTTTGGAGGGTTTGGGGTTTTTTTTGCTTCTCACTTGTGTGACCCCCCTCCCCCAACTGCTTTTTCTGCGGGTCAGTGGCACCTGACACAAAAAAAAATTCCCCACCTCTGCCATAAAGAAAGACATTGGTGAAACCTTTTGTGTTGGACATAAATTAATATTTTAATTTATTTAAAATGAAGTTTGGTAAACTAATATAAGAAAGCTAAAGCTCTTAATCTGTTTAATATTTCCTTTCTTACTGATTAAATTAAACCATTCTCCCTAGCTGCAGCACTAGCAAAATGGCTCTGGCATAATAATATAATTAATGGAGAGTTTCTTTTAGCAGCTGGTGGTCCGTGGAAAGGTTTGCTTTGAGCTGGGTGGGCCACAGGCCAAAAGTTTGAGAACCACTGATCTTACTAATGGTTAAAATCCACAGTACCAACAGCTAGAATAAACTCACTCACCCATTGTGATGGAGTACATCCCCTCTATTCACAATCTAACCAATGTTGTAATAACTTTTGCACAAAGTATACCTTCCCAGGTATCATCTGACAATTCATAATTTGCAAGTCAGTATTGTCCTGATAAAATGTGTGGCAGCATTGTAAATGCTTATAATAACTTCTCTGTATGATGTTCAGCATGCATGTTCAAAACTCAGTGTGGCATAAAACCAGTCAAACAAGCCTGCCATGATTAAAGGAGTGCAAGTGTGCCTTAATTTACATATAAGTAGTAAATAAAGTCATCAAGTAAGAAGGAAAACAAAGGAAGCTCAAACATGTAGGGGGGGTAATAAGAAGGGAACATCCTTCCACCCTGACTCTATCTCCTAGGGTATGTCTACACTACCCTCCTAATTCGAAATAGGAGGGTAATGTAGGCATACCGCAATTGCAAAAGAAGCCCGGGATTTGAATTTCCCGGGCTTCATTTGCATAAGCGGGGCTCCACCATTTTTAAATCCCCGCTCGTTCGAACCCTGTGCCGCTTGGCTACACAGGGCACGAACTAGGTAGTTCGAACTAGGCTTCCTAGTTCGAACTACCGTTACTCCTCATTCCACAAGGAAGCCTAGTTCGAACTACCTAGTTCGTGCCCCGTGTAGCCGCGCTACACAGGGTTCGAACGAGCGGGGATTTAAAAATGGCGGAGCCCCGCTTATGCAAATGAAGCCCGGGAAATTCAAATCCCGGGCTTCATTTGCAATTGCAGTATGCCTACATTACCCTCCTATTTCAAATTAGGAGGGTAGTGTAGACATACCCCTAGTTCCCAACTGAAAATATTTTGCAAGAGGGGGGCTGAAACTCTTAAAAAGATGGAGCAAACCCCAATCAACCCACTTCTCTCTCTCCCCCTCCCAGCATTCTCTGAATATGAGAAGACAAAAGGAAACAGTCACTAGACTTTGGGGGAACGTTCCTCACCTGAGAGTTTGATCTGTAATCTTGTTGGAAGCATGTGGTGAGGAGCTTTGCTTGAATCTAATGAGTTTGTTAAGTTACACACTAACAAGCATTTTATTTTTATCTTTCTTGTAACTATTTCTGACTTCTATGCTTCATTACTTGTACTCAATTAAAATTTATCTCTTTGTAGTTAATAAGCTTGTTTTATTGGTTTATCCACTGTGTTTAAACAGCAGTATCTGGGTAATTCTATTTAAGAAAATAAACTCGTAAAACAGGAAAAAAAGACATATATTTGAATTGTCCAAGAGAGGGCTGGCTAGTACAGGACATACATGTTTCAGGGAAAATCTGGGATAAGGAGTGTGTAGAGGTCACTCAGCAGTATAACCAAGGCTGGTGAAAGCCAGGGTGTAACGGGAAGGCTGCAGTTACACAGAGACACACTGGGTTGTGCCATTTTTTGAGCTGCAAAGTTAGTAACACCCAAATAATAGACTAAAAAGGCATGTTCTGTGGAATATAATATCCTGTCAGGAAAGTTAGTTGTGAGTTATTCGTATCTGCAGACAAGTTATTTGCAGGCAATTTTGCGAAGCGAGTTATGTTTTTCTAATAAAATATAGCCTCCAACTACTGAACTATCTCCAACAAGGCACTTAGGACCACAGTCATATTCCACACTCTGTACAGTTTGGGGAAGGGGAAATCCTTGGAGAATAAAGCAGACATAGTAACAGAATGGAAACCAACAGTATGGTTTGAAAAATAAATAGGAATTTGTGGCCAAATTCTGTATATTTCTCCCTGAACAGAGCCTCAGCATACACACAGGCATCTTTCTCTAAGATATACTCTCTTCACTTGCCCCTCAATAGCATTCCCTCTCATCCGGAAATATATTCACCCACCTCCACTTCCCTGCCCTTTAATCCAGTGGCTCTCAATCTTTCCAGATCATTGCATCCTCTTCAGGAGTCTGATTTGATTTGCATTCCCCCTCTTTCACCTCTCTTAAAAACTCCTTGCTTACAAAATCAGACATAAAAATAGAAAAATGTCACAGCACACTATTTCTGAAATATTGCTTACTTTCTCATTTTGCCATATAATTATCTAATCAATTGAAATATAAATATTGTGCTCACATTTCACTGAATGGTACATACAAAAGTATAAACATGATGTCTGTGATATTTTAGTTTGTACTGACGTCACTGGAGTTTTTTGTTCACCTTGTTGTAAAACTAGGCAAATATCTAGATGAGTAGATGTACTCTGAAACACCTCTGTGTACCACGATAGGTGTGCATATCTCTAATGGAGAGCCATTGCCTTAATGTATAGCCTGTTTGTTCCTTCTGCTAGCCAAATAGCTCAATTAATATCTCTCTTAACTACTCATCCAACTACACTTACCCCCACAGCCACTCCCTCCCTCCACTCATACTTCTATACATTTTTGCATTTCCCTTCATCTTTTCCCATCTTGGATCACCCGAAATCATTCACTGTCCAAACACAGGTTCTACAAGAAGCCAGAATTCCAATGCTTCCCTCACCTCTTCTGAGGCCTCCTGGAACCATTAGGATGCTTTGCCAAAATCATGGTCTAAAGAAAGACATTGGATTTAAGGTCTATTGCCTTAACTAGTAAAGTAATATTTTTTGGGGGGGGGGGAAGGGGCTGCTCCAGCCCAGCTGGGCCCACTGCACCACGTCACAGGCAGGGGCGGGAGGGGGAGTTGCTCCAGCCTGGCTGGGACCACTGCACCATGCCATGGGTGGTGGGCACTCCAGCTCACCCGCTCACCCCATAAGGAGCAACTGGAACAGCCCCCGGCTGCGGCATGTCGCAGGGCTGGCAGCCAGCAGCCCCATGGTTAACCATGTAACCAAAAGAATTTTGATTGGTTATACGGGTAATATTCTTTTACATTCCTACTTGAAACTTGTCTCTTTCATGACCAGAAGTTAGTCCAATAAAAGACATTACCTCACCTATCTTGTGTTTCTAATATCCCGTAATTAGGCTACGTCAACACTCCAGGTTTTGCCGCAAGAGAGGCAAAAGGATCTTGCGCAAAAAGGGGTTTCTGTGCAAAAAGGAAACATCCACACTGCATGTTTTTGTGCAAAAACCTCGTGCCGAAAAACAGATTGTAAGAGATTATGCAAATGAAGTATGAGAAAATGCTAATCACTGTTTCATTTGCAATGCCTCTTTTGGCAAAACCCGTAGTGTAGATGTAGCCTAAGTGTCTAAGTGACTTAGTAGCACGAGTCATACTCAAATGGGACAAGAGCTAATGCTCTAAATATGTCCACCATGACAAACACTTGTGTAATTTAAAAGAAAACAATAGTGATTTAAATACAATCATTTCAGCTGCAGGATAAAAAGGAGTTCTTCTAAATTCTTCTACAGCCTTAGCTTTAGAGGAATAGAAAACAATGAAAATAGCATGCACATTTGCACTATTACTTCTAAGCCTCTTTACATAGAAATAAAATGAGACTTGTTTTATAGACACTATTAAGGGAAATATAGCTAGCTATCTCTACCTGGCTTTCTATAACTCTTGGTCCTGTCACATCACTTTTACTCCCCTAGTAGGGCCTAGACATGTCTTGATGGGGCTTGAAACTTTTGTCTTTTCATGCACAGTCTTGACAATAACAAAATGCAAATTAATGCCTGGGATTCTTTTAGATTTCCTGTGTGCTTTTTTCAAGCTCTTACTAAAACCTTTTTTCATGTATCCCTCACAGCTTCAGAAGCTGAAGTATTCCTATCCAGCTAGGTTAGGGATGCCAACTTTATAATACAGTATTTAAAAACTAGACACTCCATCAGGAGTGTATAAACCTCCCCCACCTCTTCCCCCTGTGACCCTGCCCCTATCCCTCTTCATTCCTCATCTCTCCCTTGCTTGCTCTCCCCTTCCTTTCCACTCCTGCACCAGCCTGACTCCCAGGATCAGGTAGCAGGTGGCCCTGATTGAGTAGGCGCTAGCACAGGTGATGAGTCAGTGCTTCTGCACCCTCCTCTCCTGCAGTAACTAGACTTTGGTGTTTGGTCAGCAGAGCTATCCAGACATGGTCAGAACCTTTTTCAACCAGACTTGTTGAAAACCAAGCACTTGACCACCCTAGCCTGGGGTAGGGGCAGCACTGTGTTCTTAGTACTGAAGGCAGAAAATCTTTCTTCTCCACTCCCAATACGTCCCCTAGGCTATGTCTAGACTGCAAGCCTCTTTCGAAAAAGAGCGTCTAGACTGCAAGCAGTACTTTCGAGAAAGCAAGCCGCTTTTTCGAAAGAAAGCAGCGAGTGAGTCTGGATGCTCTCTTTCTAAAAAGCCCTGTTGGTATTCAAGAACGCCTTTTTTCGAAAGAGCACTTTCAAAAAAAGGTGTTCTTCCTCGTGAAATGAGGTTTACCGCCGTTGAAAGAAAAGCCGCGTTCTTTCGATTTAATTTCGAAAGAACGCGGCTGCAGTCTAGACGCAGGTGATGTTTTTTCGAAAAAAGGCTACTTTTTTCGAAAGAACCCCTGAGTCTGGACACAGCCCTAGTGTTGTCCAGACAGAGTGGCGCTATGGTAGAAAGAGGATGTGGAAGCAACTAGCAGCTTCAGGGTCTTGATGACAGAAAAAAAAGAAAGGAACAAACTGAGGACTGCAAGGACTGAATACAGCAGGGGACGGGGAGAGAGAAGACAAGCTGGGAAGATTAGGTGTTCCTTCAGTGCTTGTTATTCTTTGAATATCCCCTCATTGTGTCCAGTGAGCCTGTTTCCTGTTATACTTCAGGTCGCTAACTACATTCCCCCTTGAATCCCTATTCTCCTGGGAGTTGTGGGTCCCTCTACCATATAAGTAAATCTGTCCACAGATGGGTTTGGTTAGATGCACAGAAAGAAGCTCATCCATATTACTGAAACATGTGAAGGAGAAAGCCATTGCTATTGTAAATATACTTTAGTAGTCTGGCACTACATTAATTGCCATCATATATGAATACAGTGAACCCTCGTTTATCGCGGTAGATAGGTTCCAAACCCGACCGCGATAGTTGAAAATCCGCGAAGTAGGGACATGTATATTTAACATGTATACAGCGAGCCCTCGCTACTTCGCGGTTCGACCATCGCGGATTCACGTATATACATAATGTAATGAAAAAAGTCCGCGAAGTCGTGAATCCGCGATGGTCGAACCGCGAAGTAGCGAGGGTTCACTGTATATTGATTTACCAAACAGATGGGAAGGTGAGCCTGAGCTCTTTTTTTATAAAGTGGGACCTGATTGTAAAAAGTTTGAGAGACACTGATCTATACTGTAGTTCCTAAGGCTTTGAGCTTTAACGAATCAAGGATGAATTTTAAATATGGGATTAAATTAGAATAATTGGACATTCATTCCACTCATGACAATATTCAACTTTTGGTCATACTGACCATGTGTTTTAGCATGTAATACCTTTGGACAAGATGAACTATTTAGTGTAGGAGTTGTAAAGATCCACAATGCAGGTCAAGCAGATAAATTTAAACACAGGCTATTAGAAAGAATGACCAATCATCCTCCTATATATATTTTATTTGAACATTTGGTAAATGTTATGTGATATCATTAACTGGATATCAGTTTGTTCTCCAATAACAGTCTACTACTCACAGACAGCAAAGATATACATATGGAAATACTGAGGATCATAATGGCGGGGTATGTGTGAGGGAAATCACGTCCTTGAGACAATGATATTACACTAAACATAAAATAAGTGAAGTTTTCATAAAAGGCCACCTAATTAATCTGTTTTGTAATGTTTTAAACATCTGAAAACGTGGGTTATAAAAATTAATTAAATGGCTCCCTGAATTCCTTCCTATTGTAGAAGGAATCCAAACAGATACCATTGTAAAAGTTCTGAAAGCCCCATTCTGGTTTCATATTTTAGTTATAAACATATATACACACAATAAACCTGAGTTTTCTGTGGTGTTTTAACCTGAGCCCTTCAGCACCAAAAACACACTTTTGCCGTCTGAACTAAAAAAGGAAGTACATTAACTGGTGGCACTATGAAGTTGTTTTCCTCTATATACAGCAGTCACTGGATGGGGAGAACATAAGAATGTACTGGGTCTGTCCAAAGGTCCATCTAGCCCAGTATCCTGTCTTCCAACAGCGGCTAATGCCAGATGCCCCAGAAAGAGTAAACAGAACAGGGAATCTTCAAGCAATCTTTCTCACATCATTCATTTCCAAACTCTGACAGAGCTCAGGACACCATGCCTACCTATCCAGGCTAACAACTATTGATGGACCTAACCTCCATGTATTTATCTAGTTCTTCTTGAACCCTGTAAAGTCCCAGTCTTCATAACCTCCTCTGATAAGCAGTTCCACAGGTTGACTGTGCACTGTGTGAAGAAAAACTTCCTTTCGTTTGTTTTAAACCTGCTACCTATTAATTTCATTTAGTGACCCAAGTTCTTACATTATGGGAACAAGTAAATAACTTTTCTTTATTCACTTTTTCCACACCAGTCATGATTTTATAGACCTCTATCATATCTCCCCTTAGTCTCCTCTTTATTAAGCTGAAAAGTCCCAGTCTTTTTAATTGCCCTTCATATGGGGCACGTTCCAAATCCCTAATCATTTTTGTTGCCCTTTTCTGAACCTTTTTCCAATGCCAATATATCTTTTTTTAGATGAGGCGACCACATCTGTACACAGTATTCAAGATGTGGGCGTACCATTAATGTATATAAGGGTAATTAGATATTATCTGTCTTATTCTCTATTCCCTTTTTTAATGATTCCTAACATTTGGTTTACTTTTTTGACTGCTGCTGCATATTGAGTGGATGTTTTCAGAGAACTATCCACAAGGACTCTAAGATCTCTCTCTTAAGTAGTTATAGCCAGGGCTCAACAAATACGCTCACCCGCGGTGAACACATATTACCAGCTGGCGAGCTGTGATGGGGCGGGGCCACCCTGCTCTCCAACAGCACCGACCCCCCTGCTGCACGGGGAGCGCAGCGTTCTGACAGTGGTCTGCACCGCTTGCTCCTGTGTGGCTGCTCAGCCGAGCAGCATACAGGGGGGCCGAGTCTTGGGACAGGAGCCAGAAGCGGGGGCAGGGCTGCACACGGGCGTAGGGCAGGGCCAGAGTGTGCGTGCGTCCCTGACGTAAGGGGGAGAGGCGCCGGCACAAGAGAGCGCCGCACTGAAAAGGGGAGTAGAGGAGAGTGGAAGAAGGCAGAGGAGATGGAGGAGGGTAACGGAGGGAGAGGGGAGAACAGAGGAGAGAGCTAGAAGACGGCAGAGAGCGGAGGAGTGAAGGGTGAGAGCGGAGGAGAGAGGAGGGGGACGGGAGACGGAGGAGGTCAGAGAAGGCAGGAGAGAGACGGGGAGTGGAGCAGAGAGCAGAGCATGGGGGCAGAGGACGTGAAAGGAGGAGCGGAGGCAGGAAGCAGCCCAGGGCGGGGCTCTTTAGGAGTGCTGGCAGACTGGTGATATGGCGAATACCCCACCAGTCGGACAGAGTCCGGACGGAGTCTGTCCTTAGGGCCCTGGGCTGGGGCCATGAGAGAGGGCAGGCCTGGGCCCTCCGACCTCTGCCTCCCCTTTCGGAGGGGCTGAGAGTGGACAACTGACAATTAAGACGCCTTGGGGACAACCAAGTGTAGCTCGTCCCAGGGGAGACTAGAGGTCGGCTGGCAGCCAAGGAGGGATGCCCCCGTTCCTCCTTCTCTCAGTCCATATGGTCATGGCGCCCTCCTTGGCTATCGGCCAACCTCTAGTCTCCCCCAAAAGTAACCTGGCCACGCTGCGCTGCAGGGACCGCCTCGCCCACCTAGGTCCCAGGCCCGCTGCCTGCGGCCCCCAGCACCATCCGGATCTCGCCCCCTCCCGCCTGCGAGGTTACATAAGCAACCCTCTTCCCCCCCGCCCCACGCAGTGCCCCGATCCCCACACGCACAACAGCTTGGGCACCCGCCCTTCCCCCCATGGCATCTGCAGCCCCGGGTGCGAGCTGGGGCACCCTTACTGAATGTAAGCTCCCCTCCACCTGGGGTTGTACACCCCCCATCCTGGGGATGATGCAGACCTATATTTTAATTCCTATAGAAATCAGTGCAACTTTTCTACCATTCAAAAAAAGATAATGGACTACTGTTTATCTACATTTTGTTCCTCCGGTTCCCGAACAACGCCAGGTAACTCCAGCTAGTGGATAATACTAATAAAATATATATGGAAATGTACATATGGAGCCTGAAATACCACTCATTGCAAAGGCCTCATGAGATTGAGAGAGATATTCTCCCCTCTCCCCCCAAATTTTTTGCTTTACTTTCTACAATTCCATTCTGTTGGGTTTGTATCAGATCCTTTACTACATCAGGCAGTCTTAGTGCAGCTGTACTTTCTCCCCAGGGATCCAGCTTCAGGAAAGCGGGATTTGTTTTGACTAGACCGCTGCTGAAACACCTAATTCTGCTCTTTTCTGGCATATTCCACTGCCAGTGGGAGCATGGATACTGAGAGAATATTAATCTCTTTCCCTAAGGCAGAGTAGTGGGGAACAAAAGAGGATTTAGGAAAAAATTCTTCTTTTCTCTGTACAGAATTATATTATTACAGAATACTCTATACAGAACTGCACTATTTGCAACAAAATATCGAATCTTCTCAACACTACTGCTGAGTAAAGGCATAACACTGTAAATCAGAATCACTGTTCTGGGCATGATTCTCTCTCTCTGGCAGTTGTATCTACTTTCAATGCAGAATTGAAGGCTGCCTGTAGTTCTTTTTACAAGGTAGTCATCTCCTGTTACTAGATGTATATCTAAGTTAAACTAAGACCTTTATGAAAAGTAAGCATTTAGGCAAAACCAAGAGGTTTAGATTCAAAGCAAGAGACGCTGATCCTATGATAATATTCAGTTAAAACAAATTGATTTCATTTATGGTAAACTAGCGTATTTACTTGACGTTGTTTGGGTCCTTAGAAGTGACTTAGGGTAGGCGGCAAAGGAAGAGGGGTGCAGAAGTCAGAGTTGGGGGGGGTAAAGAGGGTGAGCAGGGGGACTAAGTGTTGTGGGGGAGGTGCATACGGGGCAGGGAGGCTGATCTTTAATGAACAGCTGAAATTTTCTCTTGAATATTTTCTTATTTTTCAGAGAGGTATCAGACCTATAAAGTACTCAATAAAAAAGGAAATTCAGACAGTAGTTACATTTCTGATTGTTTTAAAGAATGCACACATTGTATGTACCACCAACCCAGATGATAACTTAAAAGTATAGTGTTTTGTTTAAAAAAATGCACACTATTCTTTCAGAAATATGCAGATTTCTGACTGATGTTTTTTGAATTTTAACTCTTATTAGTAAGTCTGTCAAGCGATTAAAAAATGTAATTGTGATTAATCGTGTGATTAATCACGTGCACTGCCCCTTTGAAACGCTGAGGCGGCATTTCAAAGAGGCAGCGCTACGGAAGCCCGGGATCATTAGGAGCCTGGGATCAGCTAGAGTTCCCAGCTGACTCTGGGCTCCATGAAGCACTGCCCCTTTAAAGCACTCCAGCTGATCCCACTCCCACTTTGAAGCACTCCAGCTGATCCATGTTGCGCTGCCCCTTGGAAATCCCACCCTGGTTCCTCAAAGGGGCAGTGCACTAGGAGCGTGAAATCAGCTGGAGTGTCCAGCTGATCTCCAGCTCCGTGTTGTGCTCCCCCTGTGAAGTGCTGCTCTGGCGCATCAAAGGGGCATTGAAGCACTCCAGCTGATCCCAGGCTCCTAAAGTGCTGCCCCTTTCAGGTGCCGGAGAGGCACCTCAAAGGGGCAGTGCAGCATTAACGCCTGCAATTAATACGCTAAAAAAATTAATGCATTAATCCTGCCCTGCTTTAATCGCTGGCGTTAACTCACATCAATTGACAGCCCTATTTAAGAGTCAGTTATGCAATTAATGATACATCGTGGCTGACAAAAAATAGAGCTGTATAAAATAATAGAGATACTGAATTTCTACCATTCTTTTATATCTCATATATCCAAATTCGCTGCATGTCAACACAAGTTCACTCACACAGATCTTATTTCAAGATCAGGGCCTTAGATTATCAACTCTTTATGGTAAGGGGCATGCTTTTGTATGTGTTTGTACATCACCTAGCACAACAGCACTCCCATCCTTATTAGGACCTGGTATAACAGAAGTATACAGTTACTTTAAAATGTGTAAACATTGGTTAGGTGATTAATCAATGCTTTTTTCTGGTTAGCTCAGTTATTTATTCTTTCTTTATGTTGTTCGCTTGTTTGTTTTAAAAAAGACCAAAAATAGCAATCTTAACAAGGGAGACTAGAGATGTATTCAACCTAGGATCTGTTTCTGCTCCCACTGCTGTTAATGGCAAGACTCCTGGTATGGCAGGATCAAGTCCTTAGTAGGGCAGGTTCAAACCCTTACTGAACAGAATAATTGCACTGCTTACAAAATACACCAGAAGGTTGAAAACCACATATATGTTACCAAAATATTACTACAAACAATTACATCAGGCTCTTATTTCAGCCAAGTTCTCTAGGAAAATTCCTATTGACTCCTTCCTGTATAAAAAATAAACTGATTTTGGCAAACTCTTCCTGACAGTAACCTTTGAGTCTCCCTTTTTGTATCACACTTTCATCTGGATTATACAATTTCAATGAGAATTTTGCCCAAGTGAAAAATTTCAGATTTTGTTTCCAAATGAATAAGCTACAGTTATTAGCTGTCTTCTTTAGTTGTACCATAAATTAGTATAATCTTTGCCCTAAACTAATTATTGATTTTCTGTTTTTCTCCTTTTTCTACTATGAGACAAATGAATTAACCAAGAGCATTTTACTCATACATTCTGGTTTATATGGTATGCAATAGGTATTTCGGTCATATTAAGTTCAGGGAAATGAAAATAGGGTTCAGTGAATTAGGATTTGATCCTGCAAGGCACTGGGAATTCTGGCCACGAGCCAAACCACTAAAACGAGTAGTTAGTTACACTAAAATCAATGAGACTACAAGCATATGTAAATATAATAACCCCCACTATAGGTCAGCATTAAGGAATGAACCTGGAAGACTACAGTACTTATGTATCTACAGGTCAGTACAGGGTTAGTCCATGGTTAGGTGCTTTGCTGGATCAAGGCTGGATTGCTGAGCTCCTTGCAGGATTGAAACCTTAATGCCTTATTCTTTTAATCTGATTATGGAGCTTTCAGTGAAAATAAAATAACCGTTGGTTTCTGACAAAATTATAATGGGTAGTAGCTTACTTTTATTAGTCAATCAATCTTACTATACTAAACTCTGTGAGTCAGTATCCCTTTAGCAATACTGCACTTTCACGTGGATCACATTGGCGCCAACAAAAGAGCAACAAGTAAAATATGTTTCTATGCCAACATATAAATCATTATATGGTTTTAATAATGTGATTTTATTTTCCAAATCTAAGGCAGCTAAATCTATCTAAACCACATGGAGTGCTGTTTTCTGGTCAAAACAAAAGAATAATTGTCCCATAATTATATTCAAAGTATTTTGCTACAAGTAAATGCTATTGGCAACAGAATATACTAAAACGTTCCAAACTTAAAGCAGTGTAGCAGTATTTCCAAATTATTCAGCTAGAGTCTCTAGAATGAAAACATAATTTGGTGCTTTTAATGTTTCTACATTTTGTACAGAGTATTTCAGAAACAAAAAGGACATTTGATTTTTTTTCCTTTTTAGGTATTTACATGGCTCCCATCACTGTATAGGAGTGCCTTTTATTTACAGCAAAATAAGAGAACAATCACTTCTGTATCAATCTAGAATTAAGGAAAATCACAAAATAGAAAACCTATAATGATAGAATTGTATTGAACCACATAGTCCTCATCCTTTAGGAGCACAGCAATAAAATACACGCCTATCTCATGTTGCAACTGGTTGTTTAGCCACTGGTGTTATACCAAAAGAACAAACTACGGGAAATATCCCTTCTTCATGTAGTAAAGACGCTTATTTTGTATATTTAACTATTGAATAAAATATACTTTCCCAAAAACTTAAATGAATATAGAATAATTCTGCATCACTAACACATTGCGTGATACTAGATTAATGAAAAAAATAACTTATTTAAACCTAAAAGACTGGCTAGATAAGTTGTTTTCAATTCTGCAGAACAACATATGGCTTGAAATCTATATAACTATTGTTAGTTATTGTGCCTAGGAAGAAATGTAAAGTGTTTACTAACCCTCTAAACTGCAGCTGTCCTCTCCTTTAGGAGCATACTGTTACTAATAAGCTTCTGTCCACTTGATGAATGATTGAGTGGTGAGTTATGTATCGTTGTGAGGTAACAGTACAGTCCCCTTGGTAGTTTTCACTGGTGTCTCACCAATAATCAGGACAGCACCATTTCTGTCAAAGCAAACATAAAGCTAAACACAAATCGAAGATCTATATAAAAAAACACGCGCAGGCAAATGAGACTTGGGGGAAAGCACAATCGTTTTCCTTCCACTCCTCACTAGCGACTCCTTGCCAGGAGCCGATCCCAGCCTGGGAAGTATTTCAGACTTGAGAGACCACAACAAAAGTGCGTGGAGCAGCTGCAACGAGACTAGCAGCCTCCGGCATGCCAAAGGACCTATTTAGGAGGCGGAGAGAGTTATATTTCAGTTTTCCCATCATGCCCCCTCTCCCGGCCCGGGTCAGTGCAGTGGGGCGCAGAGCTGTCCCTCTGCCTAGCTTTCTAGTTTCACAGGTCGCCAGACAAGGAGCTGCGTTGCTCTGCCTGCCTCGAGAGCTATGGTAAGTTACCCTCCCCGAGTCACTTCTGTAGGACTGGGGAGGGTGGGGCGTGCGAACAGCTCTGGGGCCGGGGCAGGGGGAGGAGGGAGGTTTAGGATTGGCGCGAAGACCCCACCCCCGTACCTGCAGCGAGTGCGCGAGGTCTCAGCCGCCCCAGGGGCTTCTCCGTCCTCAATCGGAGGCTGCGCGGCGGGACATCGGCCCTCTTCCGACAGGCGGGGGCGGCTCAGTGGGTGGCCGGGCAGCTGATGCGCTGGCCCTTTCCCAGCAGCGTCCTCCGCAGAGCGACTCGGGCAGCGAGGGCCATGCGGGTGGGGCGGGGGGGCGGCTGCCGGACCCTTACTCCTGGCCGAGGGGGGCGGCTCGCCGCGCGGGAGCTGCTGGCCCCAGGGCCACTGCACGGCCGGCCAGAGGCTGCTGCCCCCTGCTCATCCCCGGGCAGCCAGGCGACACCATGGCCCCGGGGCGCTGCTGCAGCCGGGACGCCTCCGCCAGCTGCAGAGCGGGAGAGACAAGCGGGAAAGTTTTCAGCTCGCGGCGGCGCCCCACCCCCGCGGGGGCTCCCGGCAAACGCAGCCCACAGGCCAGCCGGTGTCTCGCACAGCGGCGTCCCCGCGGGCGCGGCGCAACCCGCAGCAAAGTTTCACGCCTCCCCTGCCCCCCCCCAGCCGGCAGAGTGCGCCCGCCCGCGGAGAGCTGCGGGCTCCGAGCCGAGGGGACTCAGCGGGGCAGGGGCGCCCTTAGCAGAGGGAGGGTCCCTCTCTCAAGGGCTGTGCCAACGCTTAGAGGGAGCCGGGACCACTGAGGACCCCGGGGCAGGGACAGGCTCCCTCCCGGCCCCGCCCTGGGCTAAGCACAAGGAGAGCGCGCCCCCCGGCAGGGCCAGGAGCAGGCGAGACTCCCCGCTCCCAGCCCCCTCCTCACCTCCCTGCCGCAAGAGGAAAGCGAGTCGGTAAGTTTTCCCCGGCCAGCCAAGTGCCCGGAGAGCCCCGCTGCCCGGGATTCCCCGCCGCGCACGGCGCCTGCCCCTCTCCGCTGCCGGCTGCTGGGCGAGATCCCCGGGCGGAGCGAGCGCTTTGCGCGGCGCTGGTGCCACCTCTCCTTCCCCTGGCGGCCGGGGCGCTGCGCCCTGGGGCCGCTCTGCCAGACTGCCGAGCTCCCGGCGGCTCCCAGCTAGGCGGGCGGGGGTGGTGGAGGAGGAGTCGCGGGGCGAGACGGGGATCCGGCGGGGGGGGGAAGGGGTGGAGGAGGGAACAGAGGGAGGGCGCAAGTGGCGGGGTTTGTGTTGGAGGGGAGCTCTGTGCGTATGTGTCACTTGCAGTCACACATCGCAGCTACGTGTTGAAGTGGGAATGCCCGTGCCTTTGGGAAGAGGCAGGAGCGGCGCCGGGGAGACCATCTGCGGAATTTCCCGAGGAAGAGAAAGGTGTTCCCAGCCAGCCAGCTGATGGGAAGCCAGGAGCCTGGTGGGAGGTGGGCTCTTGCAGCCCCAGCCCCAATTTGCATGTCTGTGCATGCAGGGCACTGGCCTTTAAATGGGTGGCGAATAACCTCCCAGACAGCGGCAAAACAGTAACTAAAAAGAAGCGGCAGGACAATGAAATGATTCACTTTGTTAGATATAACCGCAGTTTTATTTATGATTCAGCTTTTTGACTGTTGACTGTCCACCTCCCCCCCCTTCCTGTCCAGCCAGTTGCTTCACAATTCAGTCACTCTGCTGCTTGCTTGCCCCTCTAAGGTGGGATCTGACTGAGTCTAACCCCTCTGGAGCTGTGGGTTGTGAGAAGTGGAGTTTTAATCTTCACCACTTGGATCAAATTTCAGTCGTAGTGGGGGGAGACTATCAACTCAAAGAGTCATATTTCTGTCTGTTTTTTAAATCTGCGATTGTCACAAGCAGCGCAATGATTGTGAATATAAGTTGTCAGAACAAACTGAGCATTTGATAGCACCCTGTGTATGGCAGTTTAGTTAATGACTTTCCCCTATTATTTGGGCGAGTGTCACTGAAGGATAAAGGCGAGGAAAAACATTTTTAAAATGGGGAAAACGTAACTGTAAAATCACAAAAATTGACAGGGAAGTTGAATGGCAAGTGTGGTACTTTAAGCTACTTTTAATTCCGTTTGCAAATCAATTAGGTTTCAAGTTGGCATTGCCTTGTTTGTTATCCACCCTGGCATTGCCCTGTCTATTACTCACTTGCTTCTAGGTGACTAGTCATTTTTTAAAATGGAACAGAGACTCCTAATGTCAGTGTCTTTGAAAATGTTACCTTGTGTTTCTATATGGTTGTGTCATGCAGCACATTGTCAGCACTCAGTCCATCATTTATAATGGTCATATGCCTACCCAATAGTTGCTTTGGCTTCCCAGCAGCAGTAGCCTCAGATCCCACCCTACTCTGGCAACAAGACCCCTGCATCTCTCTATCTAAACTGCGTAGCAGCAAGGTAGTCATTGAACCCTCAGGAGTTACAAACATTGAAAGACCTCCAAGAGGCAAAGAGCCCAAAGGAGGAATGTTTGGGACTTATTGGAACATTCCTTGAGGGAGTTTGGGGGAAAAGCAGGTTAAGCTCTGTCACCCTTGAAGAAAATGCAATTGTTTCACCCTTGTACATCCACCCAGGGGCATGGAAGGGACAGGTCCATTCTTTCTACCCCGTTCCCTCCATTTTTGAAAGGCTAGCAATGGCATCTTTACTGGCTCTGTTACTCCTGGGGAGATTCTGTGCCAAAAAAATAAAAATTCTGTACACATTATTTTAAAATCCTATCTATTTTATTTGTCAAAATAACACAATATAATCACAGCAGTATCAATTATTTGGGTAATTTATTTCAAAATAGCTATCAGCAAGTATGTCTGTAACTATACAGACAACAAAAGATTCAGGAAAATGTTTTTGACAAGTAGATTACTTACTAGTCATATTAATACAGAACTTTGAGTGATAATTTATTTAAATTACAGTATAGAAATATATTTCCTGTACCCCTCAGAGGCAGTGAAAAGGCTTGGGAGAGTCAGGGGGTAACAAAGGAGCTGAGGAAGGGGGAAGAAGCCTGAGTGTGAACTTGCAGGATTGTTAGGTGTGGATGGGAGAAGTATGGAACAGTGTGTGTGGAGAGAGGGGGGTTGTTTGGTGAGGGATTGTTAGGGAGCCTATTAGGGATGTAATAGTGTAGTTGATTAACCCATTAACAGATAAGCAAAAGCTTATAGCTTAATGCTATAGACTACACACATTCCTCTCTCCCCCTCTCCTTGCCAGTAAATTTTTTAGTAGGCTGGCCAGTAGCCTGGCTCAGTCCTGGCTTGCGGTGGGTTCAGGACCTACCCCGGCTGCAGCTCTGCATTTATGTATTAGGAGCTGGGAGGGCAGGCAGCCCAGCTCAGTCCTGGCTCATGCTGAGACTGGGAGCTCAGATGCCCTCCCCCGGACAGGGACTGCTGCCACCTTCTCAGAGGCAGCAGCACAGGGTGACAGGCAGCCGGTCCATAAGGGGAGCTGGTTTTTAAACTGTCTCCCCTTGCAGACCAGCTCCTGCCTGGAACCCCACACTGCTGCCTCTGATATACTGTCTACTGGTCCCAACCCTCAGGGACTATAGACTAGTCGACTGATAAAATTTCATGAGGTTACTCGATTATTCAGTTAACCAATATTTAACATCCCTAGAGCCTATCTATCCCATGCAGACTCTGACTGGTCCATATAGCCTCACTTATTCAGTCAGGCCCACCTGGTCCCTGTGTGTTCCTGCACCACCACAGACCTCTATCCCAGTCTGTCTCCTTCCACTAGCCCTTCTGAACCCCAGTCTGTGACCCCCTCTATGTGTCCCATGCTGTCCGTCTCCCTATATCATGTGCCTCCTGATCTAGCCCTTTGGGTGTGAGAAATAGTCTTTTTCTTCCCTTTCCACAGCTGGAGCTACTCTCTGTTCTGGTGCCACAGAAGCCCTCTGGTGGGAAAAGGCTTAATTGCAGCACATTTCATGCAGAATGTATTTTCTGCTGAGAAAAAGATAATCTGTGTGAGACATGAATTGTGTGCAATTTTTGCACTCACTGAACTGCAAGGGATGCCATCTGTCCAGCTTTTATCCAGAGATGGAGTAGACTCCCTGCATCTTCTTCTCTGACACAGGACCAACATTAATTATTTTGTCATTAATTAATGATCATTTTATAATATACTAGAAGACTGAAGCAATGTTGCTTCTGTCCGTCAGGGCAGAGGACATAGGGGGTGCACGAGTCAGGGCAGGAGCTTGAGGATGTGGGGGGCTTAGGATAGGAGGCTGTTGGTGTGGGGAGTGCAGGAGTGAGGAGAGAGTGGGAGTGCAGGAATCAAGGGGTTGGGAGGTGTGGGGGGCTCAGGAGAGCAGGTGTAGAACTCAAGGAAGGGGATAAGGTGGTGAGCAGCTGCTCCACAGAGCTGACCCAGGGCAGGGGGGAATCAGGCAGCCCACCAGCTGGCTTCTCCTGGAGCCATCCCAGGATGGAGGAGGAAGATGTGCAGCCTGCTCAATGGCTGCTCCCTGGGGGTGGCCAGGGTGACCAGCTGGCAACTGCTCTCTGGGGCAGACTGGGATGCCAGGGGGTATACTATAGGCCAGCGGCTGCTCTCTCCAGGACTGGGATGCTTGCTGCCCTCTGTGCTTATTCTGTCATATAATTGTCCCCTGTGCAAACTGCCCCCTGTGGTCATTCATGAGTACTACTGTCCCTGTTATCACTTTCCATTTAATGGGAAAAAAATCGCATTTCATGCACATCCCATTGTCCTGGTAACCAAATCTTGGCCATGCTCTAAGTTAGATAAAAGGAAGCTGCATACCAAATTTGGTGGTCCCAGTTTTTACCATTTAGGAGGAGTTCTTGAGCAAATGGACTCACAGAAGGACAGACAGACCAATACACAAACTCTCTCAAATATATAGCAGATGGGAAAACAAGTTCTGTGCAAACTGCAAAGAAATGTTGGTAAAAAAAAATTAGTGGAGATTCCCCTTCCACTGAAAGGTATTTGAGAAGTATGTCTTGCAAACCCAGAAAATGTAATTTTGTTTCTGATATGTGTTGGTTGAGTTTCTATCAATATTCTGTTAGTATATTTTTAGAGACAGAGAGCCTGATCCTTTTCTCACTTTACATCAGCTTTACAGTAGTCTAGTGCCAGCATACTGAGAGGAGAATCAGGCCCAGAAGCTTTTATTGAGTATGAGGAGTCAACAGCCAGGGAACAAATCAGTGGAGTGTTAACCAATGTCAAGGCCAATATTCTTGTTTGTAAAGGTCAGTATGGATATTTCTGGTGTCCAGTAATACAATTTATTAATTATGAAGGTAGTTGCTTCTTGACTATATCCAGACTCAATAATTAGCTTAATCACTGAACTCTTGCATTTAAATGAAAGGAGGGAATGACTTTAATTGCAAATAGGGCATAACAATGTTGTACTCATTTTCCTTCCAGTTTCTACTATTCAACTCCCCACACTAGCAGTCATGTATTAAAACTCCCAGGCTCATCTTTTGAAGGTGTTGTACATGTTTCCTTTAAAAATGATGGTTGAGAGGCTAGATGTAGAATGATCATTTGGTGAAAAGTATTTTTGTCTTTTATCATTGTCTGTGTGAATTTATTAGAGTGTAATGATTGTCCGGTTTCACCCACTTAGTTGTTATTAGATATTGGATGAGAAATACCACATGTTTTGCAAAACATGTGTAAGACAGATGCCTGGATCTTGAACAGTGTGTTGGGGGGGAGGGCGCAGTATTGATCATTGTAGGAGAAGTGATGTCTACATCAGTGTTTCTCAACCAGTAGTATGAGTACTCTTAGGGTAATCAAGATAAGTCTGGGGGGTACATCAACACAACTAAAATTTGGAGCAAACTGAATTTTTGTTTTAAGTTTTACACCGCTTTATTATTTTTGTACTTTTTACACCCAAAAATTTCATCGCCCACCCGGCTATGATTAAGTTGTTTAAACAAATGTGTTGTAAAGGTCGAAAAAAAATTGTGTGACTGAAAACTGTAGGTACTTACAATTTTTTTTTTGAAAAGGTTGAGAAACACTGGTCTACAGCAGAGGTCTCACACTTACAGCCCATCTACAAGATGGAGCATATGCTCAATCTGGTCTGGGAGACCTGGCAGCTTGGGGCCTAAAATGTGTCTGAACCTGTGCCTTCCTGCCACTGTCCCTTCCAAGCCCTGTCCCTTCCTGCCACTGCCCTGACCTCTCCTCCCCATGGCACCCCAATCCCAAAGCAACCTGGACTTGGGGATTACTAGGGGGTCTGGTGTGGAGCAACAGCAGTGATTGCTTCTGCTCCACTTCCCCCTCCCCCCGCAATCCCCGTGGTGGCAGGAGCCACAGAGAAGTGGAGATGGCCCACAGACCGGAGTTTGAGACCCTTGGTTGACAGGTTTTGCATCTGTTGTTCTAGCAGGGTATGGCGCTGCTTTGAGCTAGTATGTCCTGGTCTGCGGATAGCTTTCTTTTGGTGATGGGCGTGGAGAGGCTGAGGGATTGCTTGAAAGTCAAGAGAAGGGTCCAGGAAAGATTTATTTTAGGTTGTGGGCCCCACTGAATATAGGATCCCTACTGAGTATGCGTTGTAATCGTATAATGACATCCATAAGTGTTCCAGTGTGGGGTGGTAATTGACAACAAGGAATATACAATTGGAAGAGGTTTTATTTAAGCAGGTTATCTCAGAGTATTTGGGTGGATTTTTACATGATGCAATCTACGCCTCTAGTAAAGTGTCCTTGTATGGTCAAGGTGATTTTAAATATGCTAAAGTGTATGTCACAGTTTTTCTCCCTGGAGCATATTCTCTGATATCCGAGTGTGTGGCATGGGTGGTGGGTATAAGAGGCAGGGAAAGCATTGCCTTCCTAAATTGCCAAGCATGGCTCTGCCCACATTCTGTCTAGAACACCCATAGATTCAGCATGGCTCCCGGGCTGCAGCTGTGCTAAGGCTGGGGATGCTGGGACAGTGCACCCTCCCCCTGCTCTGGGGCCGGGGAAGTCTGGGGCACACGGTATCCTCCCTCCCTGTGCTCCGGGGCGGGGGAGTCTGGGGCCATGCACTACCCTCCCTCTCTGTGCTCCAGGGCCAGGGAGGTTGGGGCTGTGTGCCACCTGTGCTCCAGACTGGGGAAGCTCCTGTGGGGGGGGGGGGGGGGGGGGGGCGAAGGCTTGTCCCTGTGGGGGGTCTTGGCTCCCTGTGGTGGTGTGATCTGTGGGATTCTTGTATATAGATGTCTGCAGGGGCAAATGATAAAGAGAGACACAGAGGGTGGGGGGAGCCACTGGCCACATGACTCCTGTGTGACTCTTCCCCAAGCCACCCTGATTGACGTGACCCAGGGGACTAGCAGGGGTCAGGCCTCACCTGCAGTCACCAGTGGTAGCAGGGAGAAGCAGAGCGATGTAGCCCTAGCTCACTCTGCTCCCCCGCTCCCAGCCACAGTGGTGAGTATTGGGGGAATTCCACCCCTTCCCCTGAGCAACACAGTCAAGAGCTGGTGGATTGAAGCTGCATTGATCTACTTCCTTCCCCCACCTGTACTGGTGAGTGCAAGGGGCCCAACTCCTGCTGAGGCTGCCAGCCCCCCCACTAGTCCTCTGGGCCACACAGAGGCTCCGGCCCCTTGCCCCACCTGCCCACAATGTAGGGAGGTTCACATGTCCCCACAGAGCCTCTCTTCCCCCTTGCACACATTGCCTCTGGTTATCGGTAAGTTTCCTTTGTTGAAACCAATTACAGTATCCAGAAAGTTTAATGCTAGTGTGGGAGGTTCTAGAGAAGGTTTAATGGTGGGGTAACGAGGTGTACCAGCCCCACACTGAGCAAGCAGGGTTTAGCCAGGCTATCCTGGCTAAAGAAACCCTGCCCCCGCAGCCCTGCTGGGCATGCTCAGACAGTAACCCAGGTATAAAAGTCTGGGGAAAGGCTGAGTCTGGGCTGGCTGGCGGAGGAGAAGGTCCTCTGTTTGTAGCTCCTGAGCAGCAGCTGCCAGCCACCCGAGCTGAGAGCAGCTGACACCCCGTCGACAGCTGTGATGCAACCCCCGCAGATTCCCAGGGATATGTGGACCCTGAGGAGCCAGAGGACCCAGCTGCTGTGTGGGACTCCAGTCCATCAGAACTGGTTGGAAGCGGCCCAGGGAAGGTGCTGGAGCAGCCTCTCTCACCCCGAGAATCTCTGCGTATTTCGGTTGGATTCCCCGTTGAGGGAGTCATGGACAGTTCACAGGCCTCTGGGCCGGGACCTGGTGGAGTAGGGTGACTTTGGTCATTGGGCTGTCCAGCCCTTCCTTAAAGGGGCCATCCTTGACTTTGATTCCCTGACTTGGGCCAGTGGGCCAGCCAGACTGGTATTAAAGGGCCAGCCTTTAACTTCAATTTATTGACTTTGACTATTGGGCCGTATGGCCTGATGTTAAAGGGCCAGACTCCGAGTCTGCTGTACTGACTTTGGCTTAGAAGGCCTGCCCTGCTTCAAAGGGCCACACATTGACTCTGGCCATTAGGCTATCCAGACCCAAGGTGGGGGGCCTAACTACAGGTGTTTTACAGGTGTGTGGGCTGGGCTGCAGACTCAAACAGCCCAGGGACATGGGATCCTACCCCCTTGGAGAGGGAAGAGAGGGCCACCCCACGACAGGTGGTTATTTAACTTGTAGTGGAACTCTATAAGAAAGTTTAGGTCAGCAATGGGCAGTCTAGGCTAGTGAGTGAGCCACACAAGTCACCCTCTTCCTCTCAGTGGACTACAAGTTTGTCATAACCAAGATGATCTCCCAGGATAGGGTAGTTTTGCTAACTGTGCTTGTGTACCTAGAACTTGCAGGGTACACAGTGTTGTGTGCAATTAGCACACACCTCACTTCACGTTCCCTTGCTTTATGTACGTGCCACTTTAGTAATATCGGTAGGAAAAAAACGTATACAGATAGAAACCTATGTAATTTGACACCGCTGTGCATGGACAAAAATAAACAAAATGGCTTGTGGGCCACACACAGAACCCCAATGGGCTGCCCACCACTAATTTAGGTAGTCTGTCCAGAAGATGAAAATATCATTGAAGTACTTCAGGTATATCATTGGTTTAGTGGTGTTTTTGTCCAGAAATTCTTCTTCAAGGTGACCCATGAAGAGGTTGGCATACTGAGAAGCCGTTCTTGTTTATATATATCTAATAGTGACTAACTGTGCTTTTTGAATATGGAAATATGTTTCTAGATGTGCTCATGTACAATCAACTATTTGCTCTACGCTGTTAATTTAACCATACCCTTTAAAATATTATTTTTAAAGCTTCACAATACTTAACAGACATGAACCAGCATTCAGTTTCCTCCAAACAGCTACTAGTAGCTAGCGGTCAAATGAAGTGTGTACTCCAAAGGCTTGTAACTGGAGGAAGATTGTTTAGATGTTATGCTGGTGAGAAAGGTTTTTGATAGTTTTTGATCATGAAATGGACAGGTCACATGGCCCCTGGCAGACTGTCTCCCTTTTATCCTTGTTTCGGTTTTATCCTTGTTTCCTGAGTTACTTGCTCTTTATTTGTCATTGGTCAAATGCAATGGCAGAGCAATCTTGATATGAAAAAAAATGTCTGATTTGTGCTTGTTTTCTGTAGCATAATGTAAAATATAAAATAAAACAATAAAAATCTGAAATTTACAACAGGTAGAAAATTTTGCTACTAAATAAGTTGTCAGTCTGCTGTACATTCAGTCATTCATTTTTGTCCTTGATAACATACATATGAGACAGGAGGTCTTCTTAAATGAGTATAGTCTGATATGAATAATTAGTTGGTAGTTTGTCCCTTTGCTCCTGGAGCTGAGTGTGTCAGTATTGTTATAATACAACTGAAATAACTCACCAGAAGCCCCACAACAGCTGCTTGGAAGCCTGTATCTCAGAGCCATCTAAGGAGAAATGTCACTGCAGGAAGCATTTGTAGCCAACCACTTAGACGTTGCCAAGCAGAGGTTAAGAGGGGCCACAAACAGGAAGCTGACCAATGACAAATAAAGAGCAAGTAACTCAGGAAACAAGGATAAAACTGAAACAAGGATAAAAGGGAGACAGTCTGCCAGGGGCCATGTGACCTGTCCATTTCATAATGGACAGGAATGGATCCTACACAATAATGGCACAACAGGTGTTTGGAGGGGCATAGCAGAGACCCAGGAAGACTGCTGTAGCATTTTTTGCGTAGACAGACTCTTAGGAAACAGTTAACACATTCCTTTCTTTTATTCAGATGGCCTGTGTGTGTGGCTTCATTAACAGCACATCAACAGATAACTTTTTACACTATTAATGTTCATAGTAGTCCTGTGGGAAAATGATCCTTTCTCTACTAATTTAAATATAAACTGTGTTCCAAAAGATCATAGAATGGCCTCTTCCTCATCACCCAGTATTTATGTTTATAAACCTGTCATGGTGGTCTTATAGCACCATGGAGAAATACACCATTCTATTTATAAATTCTGGACCCAGCGGGAAACATAGTGAGGGAGCACAAATGACAGATACATGGCTTCCAATACAGTTTGGGAACCCCACGTGTGCACAGCATTCAGTAATCTGCTGAGCATGACCCAGTTTTATAACCTGGCTAGGCAGTATCAGTGGCATAGCACATGCGAATGACAGTGGCCCCAACAGTTGTTCTCCCTAGGCTGACCTGGTTGGCTACAGACTCATAACATTCTGGGGGAGACAAATTCCAGAAGGCAACAATGACCTGCTTCTCCAAAGAGTATAGGGCACTGCATGTTGGTACACTGCTGCTGCAGCTCTGGAATCAGTTTTGCACACACCTCAAGAAAGGTAGCCCTCCCACCCTGAAATTCTCTCTACTGCTGGTCATCCGTTGGCATTCAGAATTATTTTTTGCTACCAATTACTCCGGTTTGCCATTATGTCTTAACAGTGTTTGTAGGGCTGAGCCTTTGTAAACCATTGCTTACTCTCTCATTAGTGAACTTTCTCATTGGCCAGAAAGTTTACCAAAAAAGTGAATTTTAAGTGAATATTGGAAAATATTAATGGAAAGTGAATTCTGAAATCATAACAATAGGGAATATTTGCACCAGAAACCTGATTCTCAGCATTACACTCACCTTCCTCAAAAACAGAAATATACTATGTGGCCTAAGTGACCAGTAAAACAGCTTGAACTATAAATCTCCAACAGGCTGCAGTATGTTTATTTAAAACATAAAGGGAGTGATTTTGAACAAATGCATGGAATTCATTATCTGTTCACACGCCATTCATGAACTGAAAAATTCAATGGCTAAATAAAATAATTAAAATGCACAAAGCGTTTGTCCATCTTTACTGTATTTAAGAGCATAAAAATAATGAAATATTTTCTCAGAAGAAAAAATACTGTGTCAGTTTGGAGTGTCTCAGGAGAAGGAGGGATAATGGTAGCTTGTTTATGTTATTTATTAATGTGGCTTTCACTGTTCATCTGCACAAGAGCTTTCTCAGTGCATCTCTTAAAGTGAATAAGTATGTGCCTTTAAAATTTTAGATGTAGTCAACAGTGTCAGCGAAAGAGGAGATGGCACATGGAAATGCCATCCTTTCGTATGTTTCCTGGAAGAAAAAAAAAGAAAACCATGTCTGTGTGATTTAACAACCTGGTCCCATAACAACAAGCTTCCCACGCATGAATGTTGTCGAGAGTGCTAGTAATACTGTATCTCTACAAAATTTCATCAGGGACCTACAGATCAACCAATGAAAGGAGGATGAAAGTGAAGCAGAATTCTCTCTGGGGAAAGGTGCTGTTGCTATGCTAAGGGTGAATTTGAAGAGTAGAGAAATTATCATTTTTTTATGATTTTGAAAGATGTCATGGAAGTATTTCAAAAGCAACAGACTGTAATTATCTAACATTACGTAAACTATGATGACAGTTGGATCAGACGTCATTCTATTCTATGACATCCTGAATTCTGCATGTTATAATTATGGAAAAACATCTTCAAATGCTAGAAAAAGCAAATAGATAACTTGGTTTGAAACTATGCCACTGATGCACCACAGTGGGAAACATTAATATCTTTTCATCTTTTTTC
This sequence comes from Pelodiscus sinensis, assembly GCF_049634645.1. Taxonomy (NCBI): domain Eukaryota; kingdom Metazoa; phylum Chordata; order Testudines; family Trionychidae; genus Pelodiscus; species Pelodiscus sinensis. The sequence goes on along the minus strand of NC_134713.1, from coordinate 92,706,502 downwards.
CCAGCCCCAAATCCATATAGAAAGAGAATTTGTTCCTTGTTACACATTAAGATGTCTTTTTTTTAAAATGACCTAATTAGGTTACTCCAAGTGCCATCCATCAGCTTCCTTTCGCCCAAATATTGCCAAATTACCTAGAGAAAACAGAGAAATATCAACAATAAACCATTTGGTTAGTTAAAAATCTCTATTTTATAGGTCTTCAGTAATACTTTAGTGCAGTGGTTCTCAACCTTTGCAGACTACTGTACTCCTTTCAGGAGTCTGATTTGTCTTGCATACCCCCAAAATTATACCTAACTTAAAAACCACTTTCTTACAAAATCAGACATAAAAATGCAAATGTGTCACAGCACACTATTACTGAAACATTGCTTATTCTCTCATTTTTACCATATAATTATAAAATAAATAATTTGGAATCTAAATATTGACTTACATTTCAGTGTATCATATATAGAACAGTGTATAAGCAAAAGTCATTGTCTGTATTAAATTTTTGTTTGTACTGATTTCCCTAGTGTTTTTTATTAGGCTGCTGTAAAACTATGCAAATATTTACTTGAGTCAGTTGATATACACCCTGGAAGACATTTGTGTACCCACAGGCGTGTCTGTACCCCTGGTTTAGTAACACTGATTTAGTAGCATGACAAGCTACACTAGTTTTGCCAAATTTTATTTTTAAAACATGACAGATTCTTTAAGGTTCATACAGTCAACCCGAGACAGGGCTTTATAGTGTGATTGGTGTTTTATCCCCTAGGACTATTTGCCATTGCTATCTATCTTTGATTCAAAGAGTTTCAATTCCAGTGTTATATGATAAACTTATATACTTATTGATGTTACAAAAATAAAAAAGAAGCTAGGGCAGCTTTAGCTCAGAAAAGCTGCCAAAGTCGTCTTTATACATACCCATTGTGTTGAAAGATTGTCAGGACAGATTTCAGTGATGCCAAATAATAGGTAGTGAAATGTATGTTAGAGCAAATAAAGGTCTGCTTATAGCAGTTCATCTTTATTTTTCTAGGGTCTCTCTCTGTAATATCCCACAATTAAGTGAATTCCATTAATAGGAGCACAGACAAAAATAGCTTATAGTGAATAGTTTGATAAACAACTAGGGGTACGTCTGCACAGCAGGGCTAAAGTTGGAATAAGCTACACAACTTCAGCTATGTCAATTGCATGGCTTAAGTCGAAATAGCTTATTTCAGCTTTTGGTGCTGTCTACAGAGTAGGAAGTTGAAGGAAGAACACTCTTCCTTTGGCTTCCCTTACTCCTCATAAAATGAAGGTTACAGAAGTCAGAGTAAAAAGTCCTCCAGCTTGACATTATTTCAGAATAAAGGCTTGTAGTGCAGACATGCTCTTTGTTATTTCGGAATAACTGGCGTTATTCTGAAATAATGCTGCTATGTAGACATTCTCCCGGGATACTGTGGCACCTTAAAGACTAAGGGTATGTCTAGGCTACATGGCTCCGTCGACGGAGCCATGTAAATGAGGTTTCTAGACATAGGGAAATGAAGCGGCGATTTAAATAATCGCTGCTTCATTTAAATCAAAATGGCTGCCGCGTTATGCCGATCAGCTGTTTGGCAGCACAGTGCGGTAGTGTGGATGCTCCGCGGTTGACAAGGGAAGCCTTTGTCGACCGCCCTGTTATGCCTCGTGGAATGAGGTTTACCGGGGCAGTCGACAAAGTCTTTCTTTGTTGACTGTGGAGTGTCCAGACTACCGCGCTGTGCTGCCAAACAGCTGATCGGCACAGCGTGGCAGACATTTTGATGTAAATGAAGCGGCAGTTATTTAAATCACCGCTTCATTTCCCTTTTTCGAGTACACTAATCTACATGGCTCTGTCGACGTAACCTAACAGATTTATTTGGGTTTAAGCTTTTGTGGGTGAATATTACTTCATCAGATGCATTTGATGAAGTAGGTTTTACCCATGAAAGTTTATGCTCAAATAAATCTGTTAGTTTTTAACGTGCTACAGAACTTGTTGTTTTTTGCAGATGCAGAATAACACAGCTACCCCTGTGAGACTAGTGTGATAAAACGAGTGAAATCCTAAATATTGAGTCCTCATGGAAATATATTGTCAAAGGTCAGTCATAGACTCTGAACTTTATTAACAATGCACTATGATTTGTTATTCCATTACTTGTCCTTCAGAAACAATCATGACAATTAATAATTTAGTAACAAAGTCTGCCAAATATGGTATTATAGCAACATAATTGATTATATCAGGAAGTTAACATTTATAATAATAATTATTAATTTATGTAATTTTATTTATACTCAGATCCAATGTTGCCTCCCACCCAACACAAATCTGGTGTTTCAGGGACTTAATCCTCTATAAAAATCCAGCCTTTCTAGATCTTTATCTCAACAATCTTCTGCCTGGTGTGCACAACTGTTCTATCCTTCTGTTTTTTATTCCAGTTCAGAATGTACTGAGGGGGTAGTAACTTTGATTTTTGGAGTGGATTTTTTTTTACATTCAAGAGGACGTTGAAAGCCAAAATAGATGGTCAGATGACAATGTTCTTACCTTGAGTAATAACCAAAAGGATTGTTCTGTTCCTATTGAAATCAATGTAAATATTCCTTTACATTCAAGATCCCAAATTCTCCTTGCCTTATTCACATAGAATTTGTCTTTGCTAAGTGCTGAACAGTTTCTGTCCAAGTCCAATTATGCACATAAGCATATGCTTAAATTTAAGCATGTGAATTGTCCCACTGAAATTAATAAAACTGATGTACTCAACTTTACATAAACTTAATTGCTTTGATGAATTGCGCTTCTATTCTCAGTACCTTGCTGGACTGATCCTATGAATACTAAAGCCATGTGATGCTGAGTACCTCCAACAATGTGCTAAGCACCTTCAACTATTTAGTAATTCATAGGAGTTAGGATCAAGGTCATTAGCTTCAAATGCTGATGAAATAGAACCTCAAAGGCTATGTCTACACTGCTGCTTTTTATCAGAAAAAGGTACGCAAATTGCACTCTGCAATTTGCATACCTTTTTCCGATAGTTTTGTAGGAAGAGGCTTTTCCGAAATTTGGCCTGTCTACACTGGGCCAAATTTTGGAAAAACTTCCTCTTTCAGAAGAGCCCTTCTTCCTCGGGACTCGAGGGCTTCCAAAAGAGCGCATCTGCTCTTCCACAAAAAATGTCGGAAGAGCAGACGTGTTCCCTGGACACGGTGGCGTTTTTCCGGGATATCTCTGGTATCCTGGAAAAACTCTGGAGTCTAGATATAGCCAACCTTACAAACGCCTTAGGAATGAGGTTTTTCATAACTCTGTCATGTTGGTAACTCTGAACAAAATGTTATGGTTGTTCTTTCAAAAGTTTACAATTGACCATTGACAAAATGCAGCTTTGAAACTTTACTGTGGAGAAGAAAAATGTTGCTTTCCTTTTTTTTTTAAGTTTACCTTTAACACAGTATTATACAGGGTGTCCCAGCTATACGTCGCCCTGGTATACATCCGTTCCACAGATGCTTGTAGGAACTGATGTGTTCTAAGTCCTCTCATTCTCTGCTCTTAAGTTGCACAAAAAAAATTTGTGCAAATGGAAATCAGGCATAGGAAAAAAAATTCCCTGCTTTAAGTAGTTTTGCTGTAAGTCCAAGTTTTTGGGACGTATCTTGGACTTATAGCAAGGATTGCCTGTACTGTTGTTTTTGTTTTTTGTTTTGTTTTGTTGTTTGTCTCTGCTGCTGTCTAGTTTCATACTTCCAGTTCCAAATGAGGCATGTGGTTGACCCGTCACTTCGTAATTCATGTGTTTTTAACTCTGAGATCCTACTGTAGTTTTATGAATAGCCTCATTGACTTCACACTCTGGTCAGCTTACAAGTAGCCTCATTAACTTTAACAAGAATGTTCACGTGAGTGTGGTCTTTGCAGCAGAAATCTTAACTACTGTACATCCATTTTCATTAAGTAACCAATATACTATGGATGATGCTTTATCAATAAAAGGATTTGGCTTTTAAGAACTGTTGATCATGCCAAGCCACAGCCTCTCTACCAATAAGGGAGGCATTTCCCCCAAAAGAGGAAAGATTAAAATGTACCCACAAAACCCCTGAATTCTACACCTCTTTGCACAGTTCAATTTTGTTATACTTCTTAGACCCTAAGCTTTCAAGGCAAGGGCCAAATTCTACCTGTGTATATATGCAGTGCCTAGCACTGTAGGGGATCTTGACCTTTTTTAGGGTCTCTTCAGTCTCTCCAGTAGTAATAATTTTAAATAAATATAATAATTTTTAAACTAATTGTTCAGAATTTTTTGTATCTAGTTTAACAGCAAAGCCTGTAGACATTTTGCTCTGCCCTCATGGGTGCTGAGGCAATGCAGCCATATTCTAAGGACTGTAAAAATAGAAAGGTATTAAAAAGATGCATACTACTCTGCTATTATGAGATAAAGGTTCAGAAAATACTGTGGCACTGATGATCAAGAACCAATGTGGCTTGCTGCAAGCTGGGCCTAAATTCTGTGACAAGACCTAATTTCTGCAGCAGACTGAAAATACAGGCAGTCCCCGACTTACGCGGATCCGACTTATGTCGGATCCACACTTACGAACGGGGCTTTTCTCGCCCCGGAGCTCACGGGCGGCGGATCGCCACCCGTGTCCTCCAGGGCGAGAAAAGCTTCTTCCGGTCCCCCTGGTCTGCTGGGGGGGTCCAGCAAAGCCGCTGGACCCCCCCAGCAGACCAGGGACACCCGAGCAAAGCCGCCCAGGCGGCGGGACTCCCCCCGTCTGGGCGGCTTTGCTCCTGTCCCCCTGGTCTGCTGGGAGGGTCCAGCAAAGCGGCGGCTTTGCTCGGGTGTCCCTGGTCTGCTGGGGGGGGTTCAGCGGATTTGCTGGACCCCCCCAGCAGACCAGGGAGACAGGAGCAAAGCTGCACAGGTGGCATCCCGCCGCCTGTGCGGCTTTGCTCGGGGGCAAAGGAGCAAAGCCACGCGGGCGGCGGGGTCCCTCTGTCTGTGCGGCTTTGCTTGGGTCTCCCTGGTCTGCTGGGGAGGAGGGGGCGCAGCTAGTGCGCCCCCCCCCCCCAGCAGACCAGGCTTTTGTTGCGGGACGCCTCGGGTAGAGCAGCTGGGGTGCTGCCGGGTTGGTCCTGTGGGAACCTACTGGGCAGCGCCCCAGCTGTTCTGTCCCAGGCTCCAGATTCAGCAGCTGTTGAAACTGATCAGGCTGATTCCAGGAAGCTGGGGGCAGAGCAACTCTGCCTCTGGCTTCCTGTAGTCAGTCCCTGGTCAGTTTCAGTGGCAGCAGCTGAATCTGGAGCCAGTTCCGACTTACATACAAATTCATCTTAAGAACAAACCTATAGTCCCTATCTTGTACGTAACCCGGGGACTGCCTGTACTATGGCAGCACCATTTAATTTAAAAAAAAAATTTGAATTAAGTATGAATTGATGAATACATTCAATGACACATGCCTCTGATATTTATTCTGATATTTAGTGTATTTTATGTCTTTCCCGTATTCTCAGTTTTCTAGATGCTGCAAATTTTACATTGAAAAAACATCATAAAAGATTTCAGGGAAATTGAAGGCTTTAGTACTAAAAAGGCGTGGGAGATGATTGGGGGATATGCACAATAGTTGAGTTTATCTGCTAAAATTAACAGCAGTGAAATAGTTGACAATGTTGCCATTTTAAATTGCTACGTTTGTTTGTTTAGATGTCAGCATTAAATACCACAATGAAATGAAAGGGGGTAGCTCTCAGTTCTCAGATCTATTGTTTCAGGTTTTCTGCAATTTCAGAAAGAACACACTGTATTTATTTACAGTAAACTTATGTTTTAAAGATTTTCTAAGCAACCATAAGGAGTAGAAACATATTTTTTAGAAAAAATTAAAGGCTAGAGTATGGAATACAGTTTGGCCTTCTCCACGTCATTCATTTGGCCTCCTGCATTGAATATTGTTAACTGCATCTGAGCACAGAATGGACAGTCTGAAGGCTCAACTGTTGAATTTAGCCAAAATTCCAAGGCATTCCACAAATTGTTTCCAAAACTAAAGACTGAGAAGCAATGTTGTGATTTATTTATTTTAAATCTCTCTTCATCCTGGGAAAATGCCCTCCTTATTAGTAGGGATGCCAAAACTCAGCTAGATCAACTGGAGGTTTGGAAGAATTCGATTTTTATTAATAAATGTAGGTAAAGTCAATTTCAACGTACACACAGACCAATGAAAAATATTTCCTTCGGTAATAATAAAAATGTAGAGCTAGACAAAGTAAGGAAAATGCTGCTTGAGAATGTCTTAGAGTTTGATTGAGGAATATTTACTTTGTCAACATCACATGTCAAAATACAGCCTGCTTTAATGATAATAAAGCTTTAACTTTTTGAATCTGTCTGCTGTCATTAAATAATTGTTGTCTATCCCCAACCCTCAACTTCCTGCAACTGTGAAAATTTACATAAATAAAAAGTGGTTACAAATAAAGAGATTTTCCACTGAATTAAAAAAAATCAAATTCTGCCAAACCTAATCAGGCTTGTTCCATTGCAGGCGTTTCATACATACACACATCGGCCATTTATGCCATCTGTCAAGCCAAATTCCCATTGGCTTCGTTGTTACCTCACAATGTGAAAGGATGAAAAAACTAGGCTCTGAATAGTATTTATTTACATTTCAGCTAGGGTGACTATATTTCCCTATGCAAAATAAAGGACACCAAGGGGGAGCTTCTGGCACTCAGGGCTTCAGCCCTGCTGGGGAGGGGAAGAAAGGGGGTGGCCGACACTCAGGGCTTCAGAGGCTGAAGTAAGCTGTCAGTGGCAAAGTTTTCCTGAAGGGAAATTGAAGGGATTGCTGACATTCTGTCCCTAACACTTTTTCTAACTCATAAGACTGATGATGTTAATGTTGGTCTCCTGACTAAATTCCAGTGTGGGTAATTACATTCTCACTATCTAGATTTCCCCCTGTAGTTTCAATTTGTTACCGTATTCTTCAATTCTGGCCTCTTGCTTCTAAATAGAGTAGCTAGGTGACTGTATTTTAGTTGTGGAGGAAGTAAACCATCTGTATAATTTAGCTTGGTAAGACCCAGATACTACTTTGGGATCTGCTAGCATGGATCCTACCACCTGGAGATCAGCAGATCCCAGTATATTATTGGCGCCTAAGGCTTTATCTGTGCTAGAAAAAAAAAGTTCCTCTTTTACTAAATAGAACTTACCTCGATACGCTGCACTGATTTATCTTCTCCTTTGAGCATGATGCCTACAAAAAACTTGACAAAGGTTAGGTGGCTGATGAACTGAGGCCACAAGCTATCATACTAATACTTTTATTCTCCTGTCTGTCTCCATCTGTTGTCTCTTGTTTTATATTTACATTGCTGCCTCTTTAGGGCACAGATTGTCTTTTTTTAAATGTTGTGTGTACAGCAACTAACGCAATAAGGTCCTGATGCATGACAGGAGTACCTGGGTGATTTTACTAATACATAAGCATTAAGATGATTTTTGTGTCCACCATAAAGATTTGAACTGATTTAATTAGATCAACCTAAAACTGAGTTAATTAAACCAATAAAATTATTGATTTCATACTGCTCCCACTCTTTTCAAAACCAACATGAAGTGCCTGCTAGTTTCTAGAGCTGCACAGTTTAGATTCAATACATTTTACATAGCTTGTACGGGATGGCAATATCTATTTCCAGGCCCTTGCCACTTATTATTAGGGTTGTTGTTGATTTTTGTTTTTAAGTACAGTGATTACACTTAAAGAGTTCTTCAGAAAAGCACACATTAAGATTTATCTTCTACCTGTAGGAGAAAACAGAGGTTGATGTAACTGTTCGTGCTATAATTTCTGGACATTCTGAGATGGTAAATCAATGTATGTTTTAATTAATTAGAAGATAAAATGGTTAAGGAACAAGGAGAGTATGTAGTAGAAGAAACAATATATCATTTCCAAATAGGTATTTATTGAAATAAGGAAACACTGCACTTATTTTTTTAAAAAGTTGACATTTTCCAGTGCTACAGATTCATAGATTGAAAGCAGGTTTAAAGGTGTTAATTTTTAATCAAAATTATTTACAGTACTTTTGGCAAAGACTGCTGTAAGGGTGCATCTACACTGTACCCAGAGCTTGAAATAGGCTACGCTACACAATTTGAGCTACGCAAATTGCGTAGCTTATTTTGAGTTAATTTCAAAATAGCTTATTTCAAAATTTGGTGCTCTCTACACAGCACTTATTTCAAAATAAATCACTATTCCAAAACATCCCTTACTCCTTGTGGAATGCAGTTTACAGGGATGTTGGAATAGCGAACTCGTTATATTTTGAAATAATGGGTGCATTCAAAAGATGCAGAATAGCTATTTCGGGATACCTCTGGTATCCCAAAATAGTGCTGCAGTGTAGACATAGGATAAGGGGCATGCACCTGGGCTGTCCTAAGAGAAGCCCAGGAAGGAATTGTGACTTTCTTTGCTCCTTGCTTCCTTGCTTCCACTCTCCCAAGCCCATGCCAAGTCCAGCTGAATTGTGCTGGCCATCATGTGGGGAGATAGCATCAAAGCTGTGCCAAGCCCCTTCCTACCCACTTGCATGCAGGGATAGAGCCGTGCCATGCAGTATGCTCTCCCTATCGCACTTGTTGGGGAGGTGATCAGGAGTACTACTGGTGAGGGCAAGGAGTTTAGTAGTGAATGGTCCTGAGTAATGAGAGTTAGAGAAGTAAGACATGATTCATCTCAATCAAGTTAATGGCCCTTTGACTTCTGTGGGAACAGGATCAAAGGGTGTTATGTAAGGAAGTGATCCTGCTGTCCTTGTAGACAATTTTTTTCCAGAGTAAATATGGCAGGATTGGGCCCTACACGTTACTGAGTAGCTATATTCCTAATATACACATCCTCCTCTCTACCCCGAATCCACAATCAGCTTCTCTCAAGATTTAGAGTACGGATGAGTACATTCAAATTTACATAATCAGGATTTGAGTTACCAGCTTCCTAGAGTTCCCCTGAATGTAAAGTTTCCTATTTTCCTTTTCCCTGTGGAAAAAAAATAGATGGATCAATATACAAAATATATCCTATATTATAAATAATAGAATGTACAATACATTATACATTCTTCTGTGCCCTAAGTCTACTGCCAAAAATGTAAAAGAATGCATACATCATCCCTGATTGAACACGGTTGTAATTTAATCAAGGGGCACTACTGAAATCATAAACAGCAAGAGCACAGCTCAAGCAATTTGTGAATGGCAGATATTTTCCCTGATTAAATACCAAGGCTAGTATTCAATTTGGGACTGCATAGATATTTCTGACCTATAAAAATATGTCTCTTTTATAATGAAAGGAAAGTCAGAGAAGCAAGATAATGTCACTGGAAAAGCACTCAAATGTGTCTCAGTAAAGTTAATGGCAAAACTTCCATTGACTACAATGAGAGGATTAGGTCCAAGGTTTGCAATTTAAAGGAACAGATCCTGGAGTTTTTACCGAGGCAAAAATCTACAGATGATGAAAACTTTGCCTGAGTAAATACAGCAGGATTGGGTCCTTAAATCATTTAGCAGCAGTGAAGAAGAGTTAAGAATTACTGGCTAAGCATGATGTTGGAGATCAGAGAACACTGGATAATTGTGTCTGAGTGTACCAAGAAATAGCATGTTCACAGAACATTTTAATAAACCATCATTATCCCTTCAGAATTCACAACCATTGATCACAGGGGCTGTCTACATTGGCACCCCTTTCCGGAAAAGGGATGCCAATGTAGACTTTGGAATAGGCAAATCCGCGGGGGATTTAAATATCCCCCGCGGCATTTGCATTAACATGGCTGCCGCTTTTTTCCGGCTTGGGGAAAAGCCGGAGAAAAGCGCCAGTCTAGACGTTATTCTCCGGAAAATAAAGCCTTTTCCGGAGGATTTCTTATTCCTACTAATATCCCCCACGGCATTTGCATTAACATGGCTGCCGCTTTTTTCCGGCTTGGGGAAAAGCCGGAGAAAAGCGCCAGTCTAGACGTTATTCTCCGGAAAATAAAGCCTTTTCCGGAGGATTTCTTATTCCTACTTGAAAGTAGGAATAAGAAATCCTCCGGAAAAGGCTTTATTTTCCGGAGAATAACGTCTAGACTGGCGCTTTTCTCCGGCTTTTCCCCAAGCCGGAAAAAAGCGGCAGCCATGTTAATGCAAATGCCGTGGGGGATATTAGTAGGAATAAGAAATCCTCCGGAAAAGGCTTTATTTTCCGGAGAATAACGTCTAGACTGGCGCTTTTCTCCGGCTTTTCCCCAAGCCGGAAAAAAGCGGCAGCCATGTTAATGCAAATGTCGTGGGGGATATTAGTAGGAATAAGAAATCCTCCGGAAAAGGCTTTATTTTCCGGAGAATAACGTCTAGACTGGCGCTTTTCTCCGGCTTTTTCCCAAGCCGGAAAAAAGCGGCAGCCATGTTAATGCAAATGCCGTGGGGGATATTAGTAGGAATAAGAAGTCCTCCGGAAAAGGCTTTATTTTCCGGAGAATAACGTCTAGACTGGCGCTTTTCTCTGGCTTTTCCCCAAGCCGGAAAAAAGCGGCAGCCATGTTAATGCAAATGCCGTGGGGGATATTAGTAGGAATAAGAAATCCTCCGGAAAAGGCTTTATTTTCCGGAGAATAACGTCTAGACTTGCGCTTTTCTCCGGCTTTTCCCCAAGCCGGAAAAAAGCGGCAGCCATGTTAATGCAAATGCCGTGGGGGATATTAGTAGGAATAAGAAATCCTCCGGAAAAGGCTTTATTTTCCGGAGAATAACGTCTAGACTGGCGCTTTTCTCCGGCTTTTCCCCAAGCCGGAAAAAAGCGGCAGCCATGTTAATGCAAATGCCGTGGGGGATATTAGTAGGAATAAGAAGTCCTCCGGAAAAGGCTTTATTTTCCGGAGAATAACGTCTAGACTGGCGCTTTTCTCTGGCTTTTCCCCAAGCCGGAAAAAAGCGGCAGCCATGTTAATGCAAATGCCGTGGGGGATATTAGTAGGAATAAGAAATCCTCCGGAAAAGGCTTTATTTTCCGGAGAATAACGTCTAGACTTGCGCTTTTCTCCGGCTTTTCCCCAAGCCGGAAAAAAGCGGCAGCCATGTTAATGCAAATGCCGTGGGGGATATTAGTAGGAATAAGAAATCCTCCGGAAAAGGCTTTATTTTCCGGAGAATAACGTCTAGACTGGCGCTTTTCTCCGGCTTTTCCCCAAGCCGGAAAAAAGCGGCAGCCATGTTAATGCAAATGCCGCGGGGGATATTTAAATCCCCCGCGGATTTGCCTATTCCAACGTGCTACATTAGCATCCCTTTTCCGAAAGGGGTTCCAATGTAGACGTAGCCAGGGTGTGTATGGAGTGGAGGCCAGGAGTTTAAGCAGACTGTATTATTTTAGTCCATTTATGTTGTTTTAGTATCAAATTTAGTATCAGGTAGGCATATTTCAATGCAACTATGAAATGCCAACGGGGTGTCTTAGAACCTGCTACCTTGTTATCACCACCTTATTAGGTTCATGAGGCCCAGCCTACCTGATCTAGCAATTCTTTGAGACAGATATTTTGATTTACAGTATGTCTACCTGGCACATCATTTTAGGAATATCACCTTCACCTCTTTCTTTGATCTTTACCACACAGTATGTCAATATTCAGAATGTAGCTGAAAACTAGCACAGAGAACTTCCTGAAGGTGATACTGTAGTCTGGCCTTTGGTTAAAATATCATGGTTGATCTGAAGCTCCTGAAGTAATTTTGTATGTTTAATATTAATTTCCCAGGTGATCTACTTGTCTGTTGGCTTTTCTGACCCTCATGCACATTTCTTATCTAGTTTCTTTAAAGTACATATAAAACATACATGGGATGCTAGATGTATTTTTCAGTTGTGCTTAGAAGAAAGTCACTAACTATGCTGCCACCTAGTGAAACTCAATGCATTATAGGACTTGTCTGAACAAAGTTTTAACATCCTTTTCCCTTTGTGAGGACAGAGATCATTATAAGAACTATTTAACTTTTGACTTGAGTCAAATAACAGAGCCATTAAGATAGATATTGAAATATAAGAATTTGATTTGAAGTAATTGTATAAAATATTCTAGAATACTACTGTTTTGACCTCAAGCACTGATATAAACTGTTCTTTCAGGATGACCCTACTGAAAATCTTAAGATCACTTCATGTGTAAGTGGCTCACTTCCATTGATTTCATTCTTTCTAACTATGAAACCTTATGGCTAGGTTATTTAGGGCAGGTCTTTGCTAAAATGTTAGGTCAACCCACATCATTCAGAGATGTGAAAAATCCAACACCCCTGAGCAACTTGATTAAAATGACCTACCCTCTTTTCCCTAATGTAGACAGTGCTAGGTGGAAGGAAGAATTCTTCTGTGAACCTAGATACTATCTGTATGGGGGTGAATTACTTACCATGATGGGAGAACCCCTCTCATCATGGGAGTTAATCTAGCTACAATTTTTGGTGCTGAACACTTGAAACATCTCTCCCTGAATTCTTTGAAAAACAGTACCTTCAATTCCTGTTAAAGTTGTCATTAACTCTCATAAACTAAGCTGCTTTAGGCCTGAGCAGTTGATTCAGAGAACTGTTAGAAACTGGTGCTACTGGTTAAGCTAGTGATTTGCTCTTTTCTCTAAAGTCAGTATTGAATCAAATCCTCAGTATAGTTAGAAAGAGTCATCTCTGGATCAGCTGTAAAATGAAGGTCTTGACCAACTGTAGTCTTTAAAATACCTCATAAGCATAGCATATTTTTGCACCAGTAGAATTGTTAATCCTGCTGTCCTGACATTCAGCCTACCTAACATTTCCCCCTGGAGTTTCAATTGAAAGTTATTTTTCACTGTCTGTCTATTAAAACGTTTGTAGCATTTCTTTTGAGAAAAGTATGCTGTGTTCCAAGCAAGTTAGCTGAATGAGCAATTCCTACAGTCTGCAAAAAAAATTGTTGGGAACCTTCAGGATAAAAGGAACCATATAAATGTAGGTTGCTGAAGATATACCTACTTTCAGTAGATAATTATCTGCATTTATTTCTGGTAAGCTGGGAACACCACGTGAGGTGTGCAATTCTTTGTGCTGGATTATATGCCACCGTGTGAAACAAAGACATTTTTTATAATAATCCCATACAGCATGACTTTCATTTGCTATCAAGACACGGAGACTTCAAAAATACTTTTGTCTTTCAAAAAGGTATTAATTACCAGAGATAACAAAGCACAGTGCCTATGCAATTCTACATTCACTTCTATCTCAATTGGCTTTGGGTTACTTCAGAATGCCTGTAGAATAAAATGATATTTTTATGAATGTTACTGTTGTCAACTGATATTTTACTTGGGATTCAATTCTGCAAGGTGTTGAATGTTGTAAACCCCCAACAATGCTAAGATGTGAACACTCTCTCACTCTGTCTTGATTCAAAAAGAAATACTGTCCATGATTCTTCTCTTATAGTGGTATAAACGGAGCCACATTGGAATAAAGCTGGTATCACCTCATTACTGACTCTCTGGAAATATGTCCATGAAGACAGAGGTTACTGTCACCTCTTTGATACTGTATTGTAGAGGGACAGTCTCTAAATAGGATGGGCAGATGTGCTGAGGACAGGGCAGGGCAAATTATCCTCTCTACTTAGAAAAAGTAATCTAGACGTAGGTGGTAACACCTTTTTCACATAGTCCTGCCTGGGTTACCAGAAGCAGCTATAGTCAGAAGTAGTACCTAGCGGGGAGGGTCCAAAGAAGCCATTCTAGCAGAGAGGAAAAGTGGGAAGGATTCTGGGAGCCAAACTCCATGCTGGGGCAGACAACCATAGTTTTTTGCAGATCCATAAGGTTTTGCCTCTGACCCCGTAGTTGCGCAGGTGGTGTCAGAGAAAGGGCTTTGGTTTCTTCGACCATGGGACTCTATTCCGGGCACAAGGATTGTTAGGAAGAGATGGGACCCACCTAACCAAGAGAGGAAAGAGCATCTTCGTGAGCAGGCTTGCAAACCTAGCAAGGAGGGCTTTAAACTAGGTTCATTGAGGGATGGTGACCTAAGCCCTGAGGTAAGTGGGGAAGTCGGATACTGGGAAGAAACACAAGGAGGAACAAGTGACAAAGGAGGACCCCTGATTCGAATGGAGAAGGTAGGGCAATCATCTGGTTATCTAAGGTGTTTGTATACAAATGCAAGAAGCCTGGGAAAAAACAGGAAGAATTAGAAGCCCTGGTCCAGTCAAAAAACTATGATTTGACTGGCATAACGGAGACTTGGTGGGATGACTCGCATGACTGGTGCACTGTCATGGAAAGGTATAAACTGTTCAGGAAGAACAGGCAGGGGAGAAAAGGAGGAGGAGTTGCATTATATGTAAGAGAGCAGTATGATTGCTCAGAGCTCCAGTATATAGAGGAAGGAAAGCCTGTTGAGAATCAGTGGGTTAAGTTTAGAGGTGGAAGTAACAGGGGTGATGATGTGGTTGGTGTCTGCTATAGACCACCGGATCAGGTGGATGAGGTAGATGAGGCTTTCTTCAGACAACTGAGAGAAGCTTCCAGATCACAAGCCCTGATTTTCATCGGAGACTTTAATCACCCTGATGTCCAGCAGTACACAGACAATCCAGGAAGTTTTTGGAGAATGTTGGGGATAACTTCTTGGTGCAAGTGCTGAAGGAACCGACCAGGGGCTGTGCGCAGCTTGACCTGCTACTCACAAACCGGGAGGAACTAGTAGGGGAAGTAGAGGTGGGTGACAACCTGGGAAGCAGTGATCATGAGGTGGTAGATTTCAGGATCCAGACCAAAGGAAGAAAGAGTAGCAAAATACACAACGTGAACTTCAGAAGAGTAGACTTTGACTCCCTCAGAGAACTGATGGGCAGGATTCCTGTTGTACTTAAAAGAAATACTCGGGATCTTTTTCAGGGGGATAAGGCAACATGCCACATTTATTGATCACACATAGAATAATTAACACTTATCATATGCATATGATATCTATATATATATATAAGTCACTCATGCACTCACACACACACACACACACACACAAGCACACTCCGTCTTGCTGTTGTTACCAACAAGTTGCTCCCGTTAACTTCACTGGCCAGGTGAGTTAGATGGGGGAGGGGTGGAGCCGGGCTTCTGCCGATCCGGATCGATGCTCTGATGGTGACAAGACGAAAACCCGGGGTCCTCTGCAAGACACCTCACTTTTATAGCATCCCTCTCATATGCAAATATATATCCCAGATTCAAACTCTGGGTCTGTGTCCGTTGGTCCCTTTGTGCTGCAGAGAGGGTGTTTTCCAGAGAAGGTGCCTGCTTCTAATCCCCAAGGCCATCAATATGTCTGCTCTTCTTTCTTCAGCCCACTTGACACCTTGGGTCTGGCTTCCACCCCCTCTTCAACTGGTGTAGCTGTCTGGAGGTGCTTGGCTCCCAAGTCTTACTCATTCACACCTCATTCATTCAACAGGGCAATTGATTACAGAGTGGGGGGAAAATCTTATTCTTCTACAAGTTTTCTATATAGGGTTCTAATACAAAGTTACAAGGTTATATGGATTTAGGTGTTACAAGGTTATATGGAGAGACACAATGTCAAGTCATATGAAGCAATATATAATACATAGATTTATCTACATTCCCTGGGATGCTTACATGAAGGGGAAAGGAGTCCAGGAGAGCTGGCATTATTTTAAAGAAGCTTTATTAAAGGCATAGGAAGAAACCATCCCGATGCGCAGCAAGAAAAGCAAATATGGTAGGTGACCAGATTGGCTTACTGGGGACATCCATGGTGAGCTTAAACACAAAAAGGAAGCGTAGAAGAAGCAGAAACTTGGAAAGATGACTAGGGAGGAGTATAAATATATTGCTCGAGAATGCAGGGGAGTTATCAGGAATGCCAAAGCGCAATTGGAATTTCAGCTAGCAAGGGATGTGAAGGATAACAAGAAAGGTTTCTACAGGCATGTTAGCAATAAGAAGGTGATCAGAGAGGTTGTGGGGCCCTTACTGGATGAGGAAAGTAACCTAGTGACAGATGATGTGGGAAAAGCTGAAGTACTCAATGCTTTCTTTGCTTCTGTCTTCACAGACAAGGTCAGATCCCTGACGAATGCACTAGGCAACGCAGTATGGGAAGAAGGTGGACAGCCCTTGGTGGTGAAAGAACAAGTTAGGAACTATTTAGAAGAGCTAAATGTTCACAAATCTATATGTCCGGATTTAATGCATCCAAGGGTACTGAGGGAGTTGGCAAATGTTATTGCAGAGTCTTTGGCCATTATCTTTGAAAACTCGTGGAGATTGGAAGAGGTCCCGGATGATTGGAAAAAGGCAAATGTAGTTCCCATGTTTAAAAAAGGGAAGAAGGACAATCCAGGGAACTACAGACCAGTCAGCATTACCTCAGTCCCTGGAAAAATCATGGACGGGATCCTCAAGGAATCCATTTTGAAGTACTTGGAAGAGGGGAAAGTGATCAGGAATAGTTAACATGGATTCACGAAGGGCGAGTCGTGCCTGACCAATCTGATTAGCTTCTATGATGAGGTAACTGGCTCTGTGGATATGGGAAAGTCAGTGGATGTGCTATAGCATGACTTTAGCAAAGCTTTTGATACGGTCTCCCACAATATTCTTGCCAGCAAGTTAAGGGAGCATGGATTGGATAAATGGACTGTAAGATGGATAGAAAGCTAGGCTAGACTGTCGGGCCCAATGGGTAATGATCAACGGCTTGATGTCAGATTGGCGGTCGGTTTCTAGCAGAGTACCCTAAGGATCAGTTCTAGGACTGGTTTTGTTCAATATCTTTATTAATGACCTGGATGAGGGGATGGATTGCACCATCAGCAAGTTTGCAGATGACACTAAGCAAGGAGGAGAGGTAGATATGCTGGAGGGCAGGGATAGGATCCAGAATGACCTAAACAGATTAGAGGATTGGGCCACAAGAAATTGGATGAGGTTCAACAAGGACAAGTGTAGAGTCCTGCACTTGGGTCGGAAGAATCCCAAGCACTGTTACAGGCTTGAGACCGACTGGCTAAGGAGTAGTTCTGCAGAAAAGGACCTGGGGATTACAGTGAATGAGAAGCTGGATATGAGCCAACAGTGTGCCCTTGTAGCCAAGAAGGCAAATGGCATATTAGGTTGCATTAGCATTTCCAACAGATCTAGAGAAGTGATTATTCCCCTTTATTCGGCTCCGGTGAGGCCACATCTGGGTGACTGTGTCCAGTTCTGGGTCCCCCACTGGAGAGGGTCCAGCGGAGGGCCACCAAAATGATTAGGGGGCTGGAGCGCATGACCTATGAGGAGAGACTGAGGTATTTGGTTTTGTTTAGCCTCTAGAAGAGAAGAGTGAGCAGGGATTTGATAGCAGCCTTCAACTTCCTGAAGGGAGGTTCAAAAGAGGATGGAGAGATGCTGTTCTCAGTAGAAGGAGCAGTGGTCTCAAGTTACAGTGCGGGAGGTCTAGGTTGGATATTAGGAAAAACTATTTCACTAAGAAGGTGGTGAAGCACCGGAATGGGTTATCTAGGGAGGTGGTGGTATCTCCATCCCTAGATGTTTTTAAGTCTCGGCTTGACAAATCCCTGGCTGGGTTGATTTAGTTGGGGTTGGTCCTGCCTTGGGCAGGGGGCTGGACTTGATGACCTCCTGAGGTCTTTTCCAGCTCTATGATTCTATTCTATGATTCTAGTGAGTTTGACACATGACTTGCTCTCCATCTCAGTGGGCTGCAAAACCGTTGTAACCAAGACAGTCTCTTGGAGCAAGGGAGTTTTGCTAACTGTGCTTGCGTACCTAAAATTTGTAGGGTGAGTCAACCGAATCATAGCAGCACTTTGACTGGATGCGGAGGGAGCACATGGCTCTTACAGGCACTGTTGTGTGCAATCAGCACACACCTCACTTCATGTGCCCTTGCTTTACATGTATGTAGCTTTAGTCATACCAGTGGGAAAAAAACTACACAGACAAAAACAAATGGTATCTGGCAACCCAGTTCATGAACAAGGGTAAAAAAAATGTAGGATGGGCCACTCGTGGAACCCTACTGGGCCGTATGTGGTGCTCAGGCCATAGGTTGCCCAGCACTAATCTATACGTGTGTGGCTCCACTCCGTTTTCTAAGGCTGGATAGAAAACTGGCTTGCAGACCCACTTACCACACTGGAGGCAGCAACTGAGGTTGAAATTGAGGCATAAAAGAAATAATTACATTTTCATGGATTAAGATCAGAAGAGACCATTATGATAATTTGGTCTGACTTCCTGCCTAACATAGGCCATAGAATCCCACCTACTAACTGCCCAATAACTTGTGGTTGATCTTTTAGAAAGATATTTATTCATGAATCAAATACTTCAACCGATGGGACGTCCCCAAATGCCATGACAGATGTCTTGTGGGAGTCGGCTGAGTTGAAGGAAGGATCTTATCAAATAAACCTTAGAGAATTGTGGGGTCCTTTTAAATATTTGAATTTGAGTAAGAAAGTTAAGAGGCTTTTTCCCCTTCAGGGTATATTATTTTGTAGAGGTTCATTTCCCACAGATTGATTGTAGGCTCTGACCTAATGAGGGCAGATTGCATTTAGGAATATTTTCATTTCCTTTATTTTATACGAGCTACTCAAGAAGTAAAAGATAAAGGGTAATTTTAAAATGTCACATTAATCTTAACTGCTGCTAGAAAAGCACAATATTGAAAATGTCAAAGAGAAAATAAACCACTGACAACTTTTTAGTGCTAAAAAGCAGGAGTTTTCTTTACTGAAATGATCTTCCCTCCATAAACTTTCACTGCTGCTTCTATCATTTCCAGTTGCAAAAGTGATTGTGCTGAATAGTCAGTCTGATTAAATGGAAACACCACTTTGTATGCTCAGCCCAGGAGAATAGAAATTCAGAGATTAAGGAGCACTTCTCACCATGAATGAACTGTGGAAGTGTATGAATAAAAAAACAACTTTAATTTTAATGGGCTTTTCTCAGCTATCATGCTGAAAAGGGAGGTCATTGGCAACACTTGAGAATGTGGTAGCTCTGTGTAAGAGTGGAAACTATTTTTCAAGCTGAGTAAGTAGTGAGAGCTTCCAATGGTTAATATTTTATAATAGTTTTAGTGGTAGAGCTTTTTTTGATTATTATACAAGGTCAGAAACTGATCCTCACAAGAGTCTAATTCTGAAATGATAAAAAAAGATGTTACTTTAGAGCAAGACATCTGTTTCACATTGTCATATCCAGTGACAAACAGCATAAATGTCTGCTGAAAAATTAATTTCAATTCTAAAATTATCCATGTAATTTCTCCACAGACTTAATTCTATATCTAGACATGGATCTCTTACTTCACACTTTTAAAAACTTAAAAAACAACAAATAGTCTAGAAGCAAAACGTAGAGTTGATTAGGTGGTTCCTGAGTTTCTTTGAGAGAGTGTGGCATAACTCTGGCTGTAGTCTGTGGGGTATGTATATTGTAGTGGGTTTTTCACCCTCAGTCCATTAAATATGATGTTCATCTGTTTGCACTGGATAGGAAGATGATGTTTGTTTGGATATGTGAGTTTCTTTGTGTAGTTGATGGATTTCCACTCCATACAGCTGAATGCAGTGCCTTGCATGTTCAAAAGCTTCAGAGGGGTAGCCAAGTTAGTCTGTAGCTGGAAAAAAATAAAAAACAATGAATAGTCTAGTACAGTAGCATCCTAAGGTACTATTAACTGGACTATCCGTTTAAGTTTTTCCAGCGCAGGCTAACGGCTACCCCTCTAAATCCTTCCCACCTGTAGTTATTAGGTTAATGGATTGTATCAAGTCACTGTGAGCATCTGTTTTGGATTACAGGACCATCATGGGATGAAAAGACAAAAGAGTCCTCTAAGTCTGACCAAAAGTAAACCTTTAGTACTCTATTTTCTGTCAAGGACAGGCTTGGAAGAAAAGGGGTATTATGAAACCTGGCTTATGGACTTCATTGAGGAACAGGAACTTTCATAGCTTTGGAAGTTTGGTTAAATGTAAATCAATGTCCAATCATTTTCTTCTGTTTATGGGTGTTCAGTTCTTCAGAAAATCAAGCCACTTACTTAAACCTATATTTAGAATCTTTAGTGCCAGATTTTAAGGTACCTACATTTTAAAAAAATAGAATGTGTTCTTAAGAGTTTGAATAAACTACCTTAAATTACAGCATCTCAAATAGTGGAACCAGCAAAACCTGGTATGATACAAAGAAGGAGAAAGTGGTGATAATATACCAAGTGCTGCTTTTAAAGTCTCTTTCACAGCTGGCTAAGTGTGGTGATCAAATGTAAGGTGCAGTATTCTGCAAACATGAGAAAAATAACAATCTGTTCATGCACCTAATTTTCCAGTATCATTATAGTGACTGGTTTTGATTAAACCATGCAAGAAAATTCCAGGCAAGCAAGCTGAAACATTACTGATCACTTGAAATAAATGTGGATATTCATAGGCGATAGCATGCATAGGCTAAAGGTTAATAGCAACAGCATTAACCAAGGGTACGTTTGTACTGCAGGCTAAAGTCGAGTTAAGCTACGCAACTTCAGCTATGTTAACTAAATAGTTGAAGTCAAAGTACCTTAACTTGACTTTTGGCACTGTCCACACTGCAGGAAGTAGAAGGAATAACACTCTTCCTTCAACTTCCCTTATTCCTCATGAAATGAGGGTTACAGAAGTCGGAGTAAGAAGCCCCTTATTTTGAAAATTATTTTGAAATAACTAGGGCTGTCAAGCAATTTACAAAGTAATTGTGATTAATTGTGCGATTAAAAAATTTAATTGCAATTAATCACGCAATTACTGGTAATTGCAAATGCTGCTCCTTTGAAACGTTGCTGCAGTATTTCAAAGGGGCAGCACTGCAGAAGCCCGGGATCAGCTGGAGTCCCCAGCTGATTCCAGGCTCTGCTAGTGATGCCCCTTTGAAAAACAGTGGTGACATTTCAAAGGGGCAGCGCTGCACAGAATCCAGGATCAGCTGGAATCCCTGCAGCGGCACTTCAAAGGGGCAGCACAACGCAGAGCCCAGGATCACCTGTGTCTCTTACCAAGACATGGGGTTATGCCACCTGATGCTGGGATCAATCTTGTGTATTTTTCCACCAATTAAGAGGGAAAGTGAAGACTACACAAAAGATTCCTGCTTTATGCAAAACCTATGTAAGGGTAGGGAATGAGGAAATCTAGGTTGTCAATTCTCCCTGGCTACTCCCCCCCAAGATGACTTCTAGAAACATCTAAAATGGAACTGGGAAGAACTGGGCCCATGATGGAAGGCTTTCCAGTCTTGTGAAAGGAGCTTATTAGAGTGACTTTGACCATGACACATTACATGTAACTTAGTTTCTTAGTGTATTAGGCTGGGCTGCATGTTTTATTTTGTTTAGTAATCTACATTTTTCTGTGTGCTATCTCTTATGACCACTTAAATCCTACCTTTTACACTGAATAAAATCACTTTTGTTTATTAATAAATCCAGTGTAAAAATAGCTACCTGGTGGGGCAAGGAGTCTGGTGATCACTCCGTACATTGAGAGAGAGTGAATTTCATAAGTTTATGCTGTACAAATCTGTATACAGCATAAGACAGATTTATCTAGGGCTCAGCTCCCCGAGGGGCTGCGTAAATGAGTGCTGGAGACAGGTATCTCACTGTGGTATTTTCAGTTAAAGTTTGCAGCTTTGGGGACATGGCCCAGGCCCTGTCTCTGTGTTGCAGCAGGCTAGCGTGCCTGGCTCAACAAGACAGAGTATTGGGGGCCTAAGAGATGGTCGGGAAAACAGGCTTAATGGGGTCTCAGCACATCAGGCAACAGTCCCCAGAGCATCTTTACCCATCACAATATTACTTCACTCACCTTGTCTCTCTAATGTCTTGGGACCAATACAGCAACACAACTACTGCATACCAGTAATTTTATATTTAATTATTCATGTATTTTTCAAATAGCAAAGTATAATTTATTTTCTTTAAAACAGAGTCCAAAGTATCGGTACTTTAACTGGTATATTGGCACATTAACATTAAGGGTGGGTGAATTTTACATTTCTACATGTTTCAGAAAAGACTTGTATTCCTTTATTTGTTTTCTTCACCTCTTCATGGTTCATCATAAAGTGGAACCTTGTTTTTTGTTTTTGTTTTTAAATCATAGCATTAATTTAATTCCCACAGGATAATACCTTGGAGAAAAAGCCACTATATTTTACCAAATTTGCCTGTATATTTATTTTGACCTGTAAGCTGGCAGCATTAACTCATTTGGCCAACAGTCAAAGACAGTGTACATAATACATAGATGTCTTTTCTTGGAAGTACATTGTCTGGTTTGTAGCACTGGCTTTAGCAAAACAAATGATTTTAACAAAGGATTTTAATGGACAAAAGGCACTATTTTCCCAGTCACTTCTCTCTCCAGTATAGTATTCACCTTCCCTCAGAAGCTGTTGCTGTGACTCAGGGCTGATGTACACAATCAGTTTAAGTACCAATTGAACTGAACAATCTCAATTAGTTAAATCAGTTGAACTTCATGGTGGGAACACTACTTTTGGATTAAAAATACCCTGTTTTGATTTTGCTTAAATCCAGAATAAGGGAACCCACACCAGTGGAAACTAATTTAGTTAAATGGCTGCTCATACTGTGTAGACAAAGGTCACTGGAGGGTCTGTTTTAAGTTTTACCATATGAATTGATTGCAGTTTCTGTCTTATCCCGCTGACTTCCTATGCCATCAGAATTGATCATATGGTTCTTGAACTAAAAATTTGAGGTTGACTTGACTCAGTATGTGATAGCTGTGTGAACTATGTACAAAAAAGCTGCATTCAATGGCAAATCTACATTGAATTAGGTAGAAAGTATATGACAATGTTAAGTAATTGGCAAATCATTCAGTAACTTTTAGTTACATTGAAATAATTATGCAAATGCACCCCTGCTGCTGCTTATTGTAAGAGCGACACACAAACAACAGCTCCTTAAGTCCATGGCATAAAACAGGGGTGGGGAACCTAAGGACCAGCTTCCTCCTCCCCCCCTCCCATCTCGCCATGGGCTGGAGAACAAATTCTACTAGCCTGTCTTCCTCTAGGCTCTGGTGTGCCAGGGGAATGTAGGGGGTGTCTTTCTCCTTCTCAGTTGGGGGCCATGAGGTTTTGTGTGTGTTTCTCACTTGTGTGTGGCCACTGACTGATTTTTTTTATTGTGGGTCAGTGGCCCCCAACGCAAAAAAGGTTCCCCACCCTTGTCATAAATCCTAAAGTGACTGACACCTTTATCTGCCAGCTTCCTTGAAGGGCTTGTTTCTACTGGAGGAAACTGAGAAACTGTTTTTACTAAAAAAACAACAAATAGTCTGGTAGCATTTTATAGCTTAATAAAACATGAGCTTTCATGGGCACAACCCACTTCTTCAGATGACCGGACCATGAAAGCTCATGTTTTGGTAGTCTATAAAGTGCTACCAGACCATTTGTTAAGTTTATTCTGTACAGACTAACTCGGCTACCCCCTGAAGCTTCTGTTTTTACTAACACAATGTTAAACTCAATTTTCCCTTTACAGGGAATTAGGACAGATGTATTTAAAAAAACTGTTAGCTGGTCATGGTTAACCCTATTGTTTAAATGTTTTCAAACACAGCTGACATCCATACTAAGGCTTTGTTTACACTGGGGATTTGAGAGCAGCTACTTAAGTAGCTCTTCATGCAGCCTCCTAATGCAATAATGCAGCTTGGTTTCAAACAGTAGTAAACATCAGGGCTATGTCTAGATTACATCTCTTTTTCGGAAATAAGGGATAAGGGATCTTTCGGAAAAGGCTTTATTTTTCGAAAGATCAGCGTCTAGACTGGCGCTTTTCTTCGACAAAGCTCCATGCCGAAAAAAAGCGGCAGCCATTTTTATGCTAATGAAGCACGGGAGATTTAAATCCCTGCTTCATTAGCAATTGCGATACGTCTAATTTACATCCCTTTTCTGAAAAAGGGACGTAGTCTAGACATAGCCCAGTGGTGTAAATCACATTGTACAGCAATTTACCACACCACCAGATGTTTACACTGTCTACAACAGAGTTTTTCACTGGTGCAAGCTACATTAGTGTGGTCACCAGTTGCTAAAATCTCTGAGCAGACAAGGTCTTGGGGCACTTACTGAGTATCTTATGTCACCAGCACTCCCAGTTTTTTCAGACTTGGTCTAGGATAGTTATTAATGAAAGGGTTCAGAAACAAATAAAATTTAGGCACAGAGGCCATGTCTTGATGGGCAAAAAAGACAGAGCTAGATTGGAAGCTCCTTTGGGCAATGACTAAGGCCCTACTAAATTCACAGTTCATTTTGGTCAATTTTACGGTCATGGGATTTTAAAAATAACAAATATCATGATTTCTGCTATTTAAACTTGAAATTCCAGGGTCTTGTAACTTTAGGGTCATAAGAACGGCCATACTGGGTCAGGCCAAAGGTCCATCTTGCTCAGTAGCCTGTCTTCTGACAGTGGCCAATGCCAGATGCCCCAGAGTGAACAGAACAGGTATTCATCAAGTGATTCCTCTCCTGTCATCCATTCCCAGCCCCTGACAAACAGAGGCATATGGACACCATTCCTACCCATTCTGGCTAATATGTATCAATTGACCTACCCTCCACGAATTTATCTAGGTCTTTTTTGAACCTAGTCTTCACAATATCCTTTGGTAAGGAGTTCCACAGAATGACTATGCGCAATATGAAAAAAAACTTCGTTTTAAACCTGCTACCTATTAATTTCATTTGGCAAACCCTAGTTCTTATATTGTGGGAACAAGTAAATAACTTGTCCTTATTCACTTTTTCCATACCTGTCATGACTTTATAGACCTCTATCATATTCCCCCGTCATGATTTTATAGACCTCTATCATATCATATCTCTTCTTTTCTAAACAGAGAAGTCCCAGTCTTTTTAATCTCTCTTCATATAGGACACATTCCAAACCCCTAATCATTTTTGTTGCCCTTTTCCGAACCTTTTCCAATGCCAATATATCTTTTTTGAGATGAGGCAGCCACATCTGTACACAGTATTCAAGATGTGGGTGTACCATGGTTTTATATAGAGGCAATAAAATATTCTCTGTCTTGTTCTCTATGCCTTTTTTAATGATGCCTAACATTGTTGGGATGAACTTAAAAAACAACAAATGGTCTGGTAGCACTTTATAGACTAACAAAACATGTAGATGGTATCATGAGCTTTTGTGGGCACAGCCCACTTCTGAAGAAGTGGATGGTATGATATGGCGTTGCCACTCTTACTTCTGTGCTGCTGCTGGCAGAATGCTACCTTCAGAGCTGAGCACTGATCAACAGGTAGTACTCTCTGGCCACCCATCTCTGAAGTAAAGGTGGCAATATCACAACCTCCCTAATCTTGTGGACCTCCCTCCCCATGATTCCCTTTTGGATGAGAACCTGAAATTTGAGAAATGCTGGTCTCCCTCATGAAGTCCATGGATAGGTCAAAGTCCATAGTATAGGTCAAAAACACACAAAAGAGCAGATTTCATGGAAGGAGACCTGATTTCATAGTCAGTGACATGTTTTTCATGGCTGTGTATTTGACAGGGCCCTAGCAAATGACCATGTCTTGCTCTTTATGCTCATGTCATGTCCATGTGCATAGCTCAGAGAAGGCTGTTCAGTGCCAGCCAGTGTCGGTTTTCCATACATTAATCATAACATGAGGCCAAAGAATTAAATAGAGGATTCATGTTTGTTTATTTTGGTAGAAATTAGTTTGTGATAATGGCTCAAATGGTAATTGTGAAAAATTAAGACTTTTTGAGGCTGGAGCACAAAATCACCTGACATTCAACTTATTCTCCCCCATAAATACTGTTGCTCGGTTTTTGAAATGGACTTAAAACAGCAAAACCAATATGAAACATTTCCAAAAAAATTCTTCTGGGTGTAACATGTTATGCTAACTCCCAGTTTGTGCTGAGTTTACATCTGAATTACAAACCTACAGTGAGACAGTCACTTCACGTACAGATGTTGAACACTGAGCAATTTTAAGTGTCACTTAAAATACCCCATGTTCCTTCGAACGGCATCTTGTTCCTCCCTCAATTTAAATTCAAAACCAGCTCCCAGAAGTCTAAACTCAGACTCAAGATTCCTTTACAGACAAAAAACCTCCAAGGATTAGGTGCGGAACGCCAGCCCCAGGAGGTTAGCTATTCCTTGTTGGTCTTAGATAGAGCACACACGTTGCTCCTTAAACTGGAACCAGAAATGGGCCATCGGATTCTTTCTTTCACAGCAGCAGCAGCGGCCGCAGCTTGCCCGAGGCCGGAAAGCCCCACTCAGAAGGTGTTACCCCAGCCCAAAATGCACCAAGGCGGAGCCAGCGGCAGCAGCCGGGGGGAGGGGTGCGTCTGCAGCTTCTGGCCCGGGTTGTTGGTTTCTCCTCGTGCTGCGGATTGAAGCCAGCAAACGAGCCAGTTTTGCTTTGGAAAAAGCTCCCCCGGCAGCCGCTTTCTCTGTCCCCTCCCGCTGGCCTTTGCACCCGGGGCGCTACCCTGCACCGCCCCTGTCTCCCCCAGCTCCACCGCCGGAGCCCTGCTCCCACCGCGGCTGAGCGCCAGCCCCCGCACCGGAAGGGGAAGCGCCGCCGCGGAGGAAAGGCAGCTTTGCATGAAGTTTGCTCGGGACAGAGGCTGCGGCCGAGCGGGGCAGGTAACGGGGGGGGACGGTGCGAGCGGCGCCCGGGCTGGGCCGGGCCGCGCCGCAGCTCGGGTCCCGCGGAGCCGCCAGGGAGCGGGCGGAGCCGCTGGGGTGAGGGAGGCGCTTGCGACCTGAAGGCTTCGCTGCCACCATCCCCGACAGTCGCGGCGGGCGCCCGCCAGCCCTGGCCACGTCCCGCGGTGCCCGCGCTTCACGTGCGCTGGCTCCGCCTCGCCGGGGCTGTGCCCACTGCCCGGGGGCGGGAGCCAGACCAGCCGCCGGGGGCGCGGCGTGTCCGCACGTGGGGAGTGAGGCCGGCGCGAGCGGAGCAGGGGGACGGGATGCCCTGCTCTTCAGGGCTTTGTCTCAGGTAGGCCCTAGTACCGCCTTCCCCCTTTCCACTTCGCCGGCCGGTGCCCCTGGGTCCGAAGCCAGCTCCTGGGGCCCTTCTGCGCCCGAACAGTGCACAGGATTGTAGGAGTCTGCAGTTAGTTTTTGGTCAAAATAACACTCCAGAGTCACGCCACTTTCAGTTATTTTGGTAAATTGGTTTCAAAATACCCGCCAGTAGGTACGTCTGTAACTGTAATAGGGACGCCCAGAGCAATTCCCCCAGGGATAGAGAGCTAAAGAACCCCCTATGACAACCCAGCTCCTGCTTTGTTCTTACCTTCCTAGATCCCAGCCAGGGGGGCAAATATTCACAACCCTTCCACCCCTCTGCAGAGCCCACTTGTGCCCCCCCCATCCAATACACCCAAACTACTCTCCTTCTCAGAGCTCATCTGCAGACTCCCCCATCCAATACCACACCACTCCCCTCCCCCCCCCCCCAGAGTTCACCTGTGGGATTCCCCCATGCCCGCCCATCCATCCATCCTTCCTCCTCCCTGCTGCTTCATAACCCCGGGCAGAGGGAGAAACAGCCTAATGCCCAGTCACAGCCTTGCATGGAGTTTCAGCCACACCACCCTATAGTTCCCTCAAAGCATGCTAGGAACAGCTGCAGCCCAGCACCCTCTAGTTCAGTAAGGGGCAACCTAGGCTAGTGAGTGGGCTGCATGAGTGACCCTCCTTCATCTTCTTGTTTCCCCAGAATAGAGTAGTTTTGCTAACTGCACTTGCCTGCCTAGAATTTGTGGATGTGCAGATTGAACCATAGCAGTGCTTTGACTGGATGCAGAGGGAGCACATGGCTGTAGTAATGTGTGTAATCAGCATGCACTTCACTTCATGTGCTCTTGCTTTATGTGTATGTTAAGGATATTAAGGACTAGTCAACTATCTGATAAGGAATAGTTGATTTCCTCCCCCCTCCCCCCCCCATTGGCTGCCTCTATCAGATAGAAGCAGTAAAGGAAGGGGGAAGTAGGGGTACTTAAAAGAAGCATTTCAGAGGGGCAGTGCCTAACAGATGAGCCAGGGATCAGCTGTGTGGCATTGCCCCTTTGAAATGCAGAAGCTGCGTTCAAAGGGGCAGCGCTATGGAGCCCATGGTCAGCTGTGGACTCCCCAGGTGAGCCCAGGTTCCCCGCAGCATTTCTCCAGAACCCAGAGTCAGCTGGGGAGTTGAACCAGGTTCCGCTGAAATGTGGTATGGAGCCTGGGCTCAGCTATGGTGCGCTGCCCCTTTGAAATGCTGAAGGCACTACTCCATGAGGATGCTGTGGCTTTGAAATTCACAAGAGCCCTCTGGGGTCTCTTGTACATTTCAAAGCAGGCATGCTTGAGTGCAGCCCACAGTGGGCCTCTTGTACTTTTCTAAGCTGGCACGCCATCTGCAGCCCAGAGTCAGCGGGATTTCCCACTGGCCCCGGGCTGCAGGTGTAGTTCTGCATTCCTCCTTTGAAATGTACGAGAGCCCCAGCGGTCATGCTTACAGGCAGTCCCCCGGGTTACGTACAAGATAAGGACTGTAGGTTTGTTCTTAAGTTGAATCTGTATGTAAGTCGGAACTGGCGTCAGCCGCTGCTGAAACTGATCAGTTTCAACCGCGGCTGAATCTGGATGCCAGTTCTGACTTACATACAGATTCAACTTAAGAAACCCAGGCGTCCCCAAGTCAGCTGCTGCTGAAACTGATCAGCGGCTGATTCCAGGAAGCCTGGGGCAGAGCAACTCTGCCTCGGGCTTCCTGTAGTCAGCTGCTGGTCAGTTTCAGCAGCGGCTGACTTGGGGACGCCTGGGGCAGAGCAGCTGGGGTGCTGCTGGGTTGCTCCAGTAGCGCGGCTCCTCGGCGCTACTGGAGCAACCCAGCAGCACCCCAGCTGCTCTGCCCCAGGCGTCCCCAAATCAGCCGCTGCTGAAACTGACCAGCAGCAGCTGAATCAGGATGCCTGGGGCAGAGCAGCTGGGGTGCTGCCGGGTTGGTCCGGAGCGGCGCTGCGGGACCAACCCGGCAGCCCCCAGCTGCTCTACCCCAGGGGTAGGCAAGAAAAGCCTGGTCTGCTGGGGGGGGGGGGCACTAGCTGTACCTCCCCCCCCCCCCCAGCAGACCAGGGAGACGGGGGTGGCGGGACCGCCCAAGTCCTCCACGGCTTTGCTCCGTCTCCCTGGTCTGCTGACCTGGGAGACGCGGAGCAAAGCCGCAGAGCACGCAGGCAGCGGGACAGTCCAGGCGTGCCGCGGCTGTCCCACTGCTGGCGTGCTCCGAGGCTTTGCTCCCCATCTCCCTGGTCTGCTGGTCAGACCAAGGAGATGGGGAGCAAAGCCTTGGAGCACGCCCGCAGCGGGACAGCCCAAGCGCACCTGGGCTGTCCCGCTGCGGGCGTGCTCCAAGGCTTTGCTCCTGTCCTCCTAGTCTGCTGGGGGGACAAAGCCGCTGGACCCCCCCAGCAGACCAGGGACACCAGAGCAAAGCCGCCCAAAGACCTGGAGAAGCTTTTCTCGCCCTGGAGGACACGGGTGGCGACCCGCTGCCCGTGAGCTCTGGGGCGAGAAAAGCCCCGTTCATAAGTGCGGATCCGACATAAGTCGGATCCGCGTAAGTCGGGGACTGCCTGTATTGAGTAGTTGATGGAAATTCCATTGATTACTCAACTAGTCAATTAACTGCAATTTAACACCCTTAGGGTGTGTCTAGACTAAAGGGTATTTTCGAATGTGGCGGGTTTTTTTGACCACAGAAAACCTCATTTTACGAGGAATAACACCTTTTTTTGAAAGTGCTCTTTCAAAAAAAAAGGCGCTATATAATGCAAACTGCTTTTTCGAAAGACAGCATCCAGACTGCCTGGGTGCTCTCTTTTGAAAAAGTGGCTCACTTTTTCAAAAGTACTGGCTGTAGTTTAGATGCTCTCTTTCGAAAGAGACTTTTTCAAAAGAGGCTTGTAGTCTAGAGGTACCCTTAGTGTATGTTGCTTTTGTTCTTCTGGTAGGAAAAAATCTACACAGATGAAAAGCAGCAGAATGTGGCAACTCGGTGCATAGGCAATGGTAAACAAAATGTCTCATGAGCGACAAATGGAACCCTAGTGGGCTGCAGGTTCCCCCACCACTACTCTAGCTCCCTTTCCCTGCCCCCAGCTGTGTCTTAGATGTGCAAGATGGGCTCTGCTAAATCTAATGGTTGGAGAAGTGGCTAGCAGCACTGCTGCCCATTTTCTGTGCACTAATTTCTGCAAAACTGCATTGTGCGGCGACACAGAATTCCCCAGGGAGTAGAAGATGCTTGTACTGAGTGTGAAAAGTGCTTGGAGAGCCTTGGCTATTGGCCAAGTGCAAAGTGGTTGATGGTACCTTTCCCCTCTGAATTGCTTTTGGGATCACCTGGTGCATTTTGTGCAATTGGCTCTTTGGAAGAGACTTTTGCATATCCCACCTCTAGTCTTGATCATAAGTGTTACTTATAAACATACCTTATCTTTGCAAAAATGGTGTAATATCTTAATATTTTTCTAAAAGCATGTTGCTTTGATGGGAGGCTTTCTAAATGGCACATGTTAAAAATGAGGCTGGTTGTACAGTGAATAAGATAAGATTGTAAGCTCCTCTCCTTCATGAAGTTGAAAGTAAGAATTATCCCTGCACCACGGTTTCCAAACCAGTGACATCTAATTGCACTTTCCTTGAAGAGCTGTTTGAAGCAAAACTAATGTAGCAGAGCCAGAGAACAAATTTCTTTGCAGAATAGTAGGCCGTGCAAACCCCCTGTCTATTTCTTTAAAGGCAGATTCTAATATATAAAGGGTAAACTGCACTTATTGGGCTAAACTGCTCAATGGGAACTTTATCTGTCTGTCTGTCTGTCTATCTAATCATAGAGTGTGTCTGTCTGAGAGCCTATTTATTGAAGAACTCCTCCAGAACGGTAAGAGCTAGGGCAGGGGTGGGCAGTAATTTGTAAGGGGGGGCCACTCCAAGATTTTGGTAAGTGATCAAGGGCTGCATTCTATGGATGGGGTGCGGGAACTGGCACTGTGGGTGTAGAAGGGAGCTTTGGGTTAGAGAAGTGGTCTCCAACCTTTTTAAACCCAAGATCACTTTTTCGATTTAAGTGCAATGTAAGACCTACCTCAAACCCAAAAACCCTTGCCACTCTTCCTTCCTGCCCCTTCTTTGAGGCCCTGCCCTTGCTTCGCCCCTTCTTTGAGGCCCTGCCCCTGCTTCACCCCTTCTCTGAGGCCTCACCCTGCTCACTCCATCCCCCTTCTCCCCCATCCTCACTCACTTTCACCAAGCTGGGGTAGGGGTTGGGGTACAGGCTCTGGTCTTGAACCAAAGATTTCTGGGAAGGAGTTTGGGTGCAGGGGGACTCACGTCAGGGGCAGCAGGTTGGGTGTAGGAGGTTAGGGTGGTGACAGTTAAAAACCAAAAACAACACACTTTGCAAGCAGTAAAAGTAGTAACAACCCCCCATGTATGTGTATGTTGGGTCAGGAGATGAAAGGGAAGGACAGTGAGTGTTTGTGAGAATGATAGACACGCATACAGTGTGTGAGTGACAGATTTGCATGGCCAAGCTTCATCCATCCCCTTCTCTGTGCAGGATAGGGTACAGAAGTGGGGGGCGAGGGACACCCTGACATTAGAGTCCTCCCCTCTTCTTCCTCCCACACTTTGCAGAGCAAGCAGGAGGCTCCCAGGGGGCAGCTCCAAAGCAGAGGGCAGGAGCAGCATGACAGCGGGTAGAGGGGCAACGGAAGAGCCAGCATTTGATAGCTTCCTGGCCAAACCAGTAGGATCCCCTGTTAGAGGCTCCAAGATCTACTGGTAGATCCCAATCTACTGGTTGGTGACCACTGGGATAGAGGACTGAGGTAAATGAGGGGGTGTGGAGTCTGCGAGGGAGTTTGGGTGAAGGAGGGAGTGATGACTTGGGACAAGGGAATGGAGTGCAGGAGAGGATTCTGGTCTGGGCGAGGGATATAAGAGGGGATGCAGGGTCTGGGAGGGAGTTGTGATCTGGGAGAAGGGGGAAAGGGTGCAGAGGGCTTGGGTGGTGATCTGGGGCAGAGGAATGGAGTGCAGGAGGGGATAAGGGTGCAGGATGGGGTATGAGGGAGTCGTGACCTGGGGGAAATAAGGAGAAGGGATACAGAGGGTTTGGGTGGAGCAGGAAGTTGGGGGGAGAGAGAGGTGGGAGTGCAAGAGGAGCAGGTGTGCCATTAGCTGGAAACTGGCCAATGGGAGCTGAAGGATTTTGCTAAGGGGTGTGGACAGCACCTGAAACTTCCCCATCCCTCCCCAGTGTCCAGAGTAATTAGCAGCCAGCAGTGTGAGCTGCTGTGTAGTAAGTGTTCCAGCAAGGTGGCCATGGGCTGGATTCAGTGGCTTGGTGGACCAAATCCAGCCTGCTAGCCTCCTCTTTCCCACCCCTGAGCTAGGGACACTAACTTGGGTATGCCGTTTCCTCTGTTTCTAACTTAAAGTGAGGTCAGGGTTTGGCTGTGCCAAGACAACTGGAAGGCCTGGGAAAAGGACATTCAAAAGGAGGGGCTGCTGTTTGTAGGGATGCGACATGGGAATGTCCACTGGGGACACCAAGCCCGCAAAGGAGAGCTATCCTGTAGAGCAGGACTACTCAACTTTGGAAGCCCTGGGGGCCACAGTGATACAGCCATGTCAAATGCCACAACGTAAGTGTGATTGCATATACATGCAAATATATATGCAAATAGCTTCTTTCGCACTGATGCCATGAATACAAAGATTAAGGCCAGACTACACAACACACTGGCCCTATTTAAGTCAGTTCTGCTGATATTAATAAAATGCAATATTTACCCAATTTTCATCCATGTGACAGCACTTTTAATGAGCAATGACAGTCCAGCAATGACGCATATCAACAGAAGTCCATTGTATTGACTGCTTTTTTTATTTGGCTTCCACTCTCAGGCCACATGTTGAGCCCTGTGTAAACCCAAACTGCACTGCGGGCCAGAAACAGACGGCTGTGGGCTGCATGCAGCCCGCAGGCCGCATGTTGAGTAGCCCTGATGTAGTGTCCACTGGGACCAAGGGAGTGGCCAGCACCAGTAAGTAGCCTTCCCTGCCCCAAACCCTTTTCTCCCTTCGCAGTCCTTGGCCAGAGCACTGGTGGTGGTAGTGGTGTTTGTCGCGAGACTCACAGGTCCGATAATGAATACCCAAGGGGGGAAGGACAGAACCAGGTGGACAGTTTTATCAAATAAAAAATATTTATTTATGACAGTGGTGAATTTATAGTATTTATTCTAAGATTTTAATAGACCGTGTTAATAATGAATTTACAGTATTTATTATATTTATTCTATGGTTTCTAGTAAAACGTGTCAGAGATATAGGGATGGGAAGGGCAAGGGGAATAGTCTCTAATCTTAAAAATATCCAGCTACAGTAATAAAATAACAGTGATAACTACAAACTCTTATGTACTACCCACAAACAACTACAACACTAAGCTTATACAACAAGAAAAAATCAAATCATACATACCAACTTACACAGCACACAGAACATTTCACAGATATTGGTTCGGTTGCGAAGGCCTTGGTTACGCCCGAGAGTCGGGGGAGGTGGCTGGTCGGTTGATCAGGCCGGCAGCGCTTTGAAGTATACGAGAAGGCACACGCACGGTGGTACGTGTGTTGCAAAGACCTCCTAGAGCAAACTGTGCCATGGGTATTTATCCCCAAATCTGCACATTGCTTTCCCGCGCTTGCATATTACCATATATGGCCCAATGGTCACCAAGTGGGGGGTCTGTGTCCCAGGGGTTGGGCCGAAACTGTGCAGGTTTCATGAGACCAGGTAAGCCCCGCAGTTCTCACGCCAAGGTGACGGGTGGTAGAATCAGAGGCTATTTTCCCCTTTTCACACCTTTCCTTTTTCTAAAGGCAATGGTATGCAGGAAGGGTGCGGCCGGTTTCTCTCAAGGAGTACTGCAGAACAAGAGCCGCCTGGCCAAACTTTTTTACTGGGGGGGGGGGGGCAGTTTATTTTCTCTAACAGTGTTGTGGAGTGGTGGTGAGAAAATAGGCCCTATGTGGGCTGGGGGAGAGAGAACAGGCCCTGTATTGGCTGGGGAGATGGTTGGTGTTAGAGAAAAGAAACTGCCCCCTGTTACCCACCAGCTCTGTGATTATTGGGGAACCAGAACATGGTCACCTGTCAGCCTTGTGCTCTTGGGGAGTCAGGGAGTGACACTCATGGAAAACCATTCCCCTCCCTCAGGCCTCTGCTAGAATCAAAGACAAAGCAATGAAAAGGCCGGGGAAGACACACCTAAACTGCTTCAGACAAGGGTGATACAATTAAGGAAACACCCCAGCCTCATTTGCATTAAAGATGGAACAGAGGGACATCTCATTAGCATACAGAATGGAGAGCAGCTCTTCCAAGGCAGGAACCGCACTGAACTATGGGACACCGAAAGCAGAGAAGCACTGCCTGATGGGAAATCCCTGCTCCAGATGCTAATGAACCTAGGCCTGCTCACACCCAAATTAGTCATTATCAGACCAATTCTAGTAACGATCCTATTGACATCCAAAATACTGAAACTGCCTAGTTGCATTGTGAGCTCGTTCAAGGAACATCACCCATCACCAGGTGTGATCAGTCTCTATTGTCTCTCCTCTTTCTCTTTGAACTATCCCTATAAAACTCCTATCCTTGCCCCAAGAAAACTGTTCTGATACCTGGACTTAAACTGCATCAGTTCCATTGAGACTTCTTCATCTCCTGTCTGATCGTGTTGGGGGCTCTGTCCTGCTTTTCTCCTGCCCTCTGGACCCCCGGCTACCATCATCATCTGGGAACCCTGATCAGTGCAAGCTCCGTGGAGTGGTGAGGTCTCTCTCTCTCTTTCTCTCTCTCTCAACTATCTCTCTAAGCATAGCCTCCTGACCCTGCCCTGTGTAAACTGTTATATGGTTACCTAACATTTGTAATCAGCTTCAATTTAGATTTAATATTGTAATTGTTAGATTTAATATTGTAACTGTTTGATATCTATTCACTACTCAGAAATAAATCACTTTCATTGTTAAGCTGGTTGCTTCTCTCTCTTTCTTTCTCTTTTGCTCACTCTTCCTTAAGGGGTGTTGTTTTGGCTTCCCCATTCGCTCTGCAACAACGCTTCTTGTACCCAAGCAAAAGATCCCTGTAGTGCCCAAAATCCTGTGGGGTTTGCTCATCGTGTGGTTTACCTGTGAATGACTGTGGTGTGAAAGTGGGGATAGGGGGTGCTGAACCTGGGGGCTTATGAGGATAGCAGCTTAAAGTGCTGTTTAATCCAGCCCACGGAGTCCAAAGGCACATGAGGGTGCAGTGTGGCATTGCTGTGAAACCCAGCCAGCTGAGTCCAGGGACATATGAGGGGGTCAGCTTGTGAGTGCTGAGTACCCAGTCCTCTCAGACGTGCTCTGTTAGTGGGTGTGAGTGTCTGTGTGTGTTGCTAAGGTGGGAAGAACCCCATCCTGAGGAACCTAGTTCCTGCAGGAGAGCTCCAGTGGGAGGGGGAATTGGCAGCAGGGAGAATTCAGCTCCATATGAGAGCCCAAGTAAGCACCAACAGCACACTGATAGAACTGTTAACCTCCCCCCAGTCCCATAAGGGTAACCCTGATAAATGAGCATACCCCAGAGTATTGGGCAAATCTGGTAACACCCCCCCCCCCCCCCCCAGTAAAAAAGTTTGGCCAGGCCGCTCTTGTTCTGTCCTTCCCCCCTTGGGTATTCATTATCGGACCTGTGATTCTCGCGACAGTTGGGGGAGAACAGGACCTGAGTGGCTTTGGTGTACTGGGTGGGAAGGAGAATAGCTCTGGGTGGGTCGGAGGGCTGAGAGAGAAAAGATGCCCCTGACTCTCAGCCTCCTGCAACCCCTGCCACCATTCCCAAGGCCCTGTCCTGAAGAACCCAGTCAATGCTGGGTAAGCCTGCTAGTAATTAACAATACCTAGCTCTGTATATCACATTCTTTCAGTAGTGTGAATAAAATATTTTCTGCCACAATGTTCCCTTTAAAAGTGCTTGTCTAAATAAAGGATGTATTTTTACATCAAGGTGTTTATATTGAAATAGCTGATTCCTGTAAGTTTAGGGAATAAGGTTTACTGAAATAAGAATCTTTATATCAGTATAACTGCATCAGTGCTATGGGCTTGTACTTCTTTATAGCATTTCTGAATGGGCTATATGTATAGCAGTACAAAATTTTGGGTAGACCAACCCAAATTGAAGAAATAATGTGGAACTGCTTCGAGAAAGGAAAATGATGTCTCTGGCGAACACAGGTTAAGGGGTAAATGGCCTTGCGTACATCTAAATGGTTGGCTGCTAGATTATTTTATTTCTTAAATGTCAAGAAATCTGAAACCCATATCCGATTCCTTAATACATAGGTCATGGCAGTATAAATGAAAAGTCTGAGCCAGGTACTGCCCTAGTTTCAGCTGCTCCCACTGGCATCAATAAAAAAACTTGATTTCCTTGTGCATTGCACCTGATAATGTCAACTTACACCAATAAAAGTGAGTGCAAAGTGATGGTAAAAACAGTACGAAATCAGAATGGCTGCTCTTTACACCCACTTTGTAAATTATGACATGAGGTGCAAAGCAGAGATCCAAGCTTTTGTGTAAAGTCAGTGACTAAGGTTATGTCTCCACTTAAAACGCTGTACAGTAGGATAGTTGCACTGTTGTAGTTGCATCACTATAATGCTTCAGCATAGATAAAGATGGACAATAATTTTTGAGGGAGGGACACTCCCAGATTTTGGTAAATGGTCAAAGGCCACACTTTTCTATGGAGGGAGTGTGGGGTCTGAGATGAAGGTTGGGTGCAGAAGGTAGCTTGTGGTAGGGGATGGGTGCAGGAGATGGTGTGGGGTATTAGAGGGAGTTTGGGTGAAGGAGGGGGTTGTGATCTTGGTTAGGGGCTTGGGGTGCAGGGTTGGGAAGGGGATTATGGGTTCAGGAGAGGATTCTGGCCTGAATGAGGGGTGTAGGAGGAGGTGCAGTCTGGGAGGGTATTATGATGTTGTGACCTGGAGAAGTGGGGGAGGAGATGTGCTGAGGGTTTAGGTGGTGACCTGGGGCAGAAAGTTGGGAGGGGAGAAGGTAAGAGGAGCCAGAGACAGGTACTGGCCAGGAGGCACTTGTCTGGGTGACTACTGGCCAGCGGTCCTGCAGGACTCCAAGACAGGCTGCTCAAAATGACTGGCTACTCCCTGTGGCTCTCTGCTCCAGGGGGCGGGGGATGCTTTTCATGCTCCCCCTCCTCATCCAGGAAAATCTCTGAGCTCCCATTGGCCATTTTCTGGCCAATAGGAGCTGGATTTTGTGAGGGGCAGGGATTACATGCAAAGCTTCCCTCTCCCCTCCCCCCCATCCCAGGGTCTGAAGCAGAGAGTAACAGGGAGCAGCTGGCTGCTTAAAGCGGCGTGGGGCTGCTCTGAAGTGGCTGGCTGCCTTGTGCCTGAGGGTCCCTGTAGAGTGGCCTGCGGGCCAGACCTGGAGGCTTGGCTGGCTGGATCAGGTCTGCTGGCCATATTTTGCCCACCCCTGGTATATTCACTCTCTACAGCCAGAGGAGGAATTCTCTCATCACTGTAGTTAATTCAGCTCCTTGAGAGGCAGTACCTAGGACAATGGAAGAATTCTTCTGTCAATCTAGCACTATCTACCATGGGGACTAGTTTGCCATAGTTATATCTTTCAGGGGTTTGTATTTTTCACATCCCTGAGAGACATAGCTATGCCGTTGTAAGTTGCAGTGTGGCTGGCCCTAAGTATAATGAGGTAGTTTTATTTAGAAATTCTTCAGAAAACAGACATATGGTAGCAGAGCCCAGAACAGTAATTTATTTATTTTCAAATACATAACAATGTACTTGCAGGAAGGGATTTGACAGTATTTATACCCATTCCACTTTACAGTGTGACACTCTGAAGGGAAAAAAGCAGCTTACAACATAGTCCAAATTAGTTGTCATATATGTAATATTTCCTGATTGAACAGAATGCTTTATAGGTGCAAATAGAAGATGAGCATGCTGACCTGTCAGACTGGTTGTGGTGTTATGTTTGTTTTGTTTTACCAATGACTGCAATGGTTTCATTTTAATTTCTCTTTGATTTCTTCCCTTTCACTCTTAACTCTTCTCTCTCCTACTCACTATATGGTGTCCGATGTTGGGAGAGATTTCAGAAGGCTAGTCTTATTGCTTGGTACTCTCTGCACTAGAGATGTGAACATGTACCTGTTTACTGTACACAGTTAATCAGTGAGCCCGGTTAACCCTCATGGACACACACATGCACCCCCTTCCCCCATCCCCCTGGGAAGGCAGGAGCCAGTGTGTATGGGGAGCCAGCTCTTAAGCCGTGTTGGCTCCTGTGGAGCCACCTACCCCCCATGCTGCTTTCTTTGATTGAGGCAACAGCATGGCAGTGGCAGGCGGGAGCCGGAATGCACAGGGAACTGGTGTTTAAACTGGTTTCCGCCTGCTCTTCTCCCTCCCCTCCCCATGCTGTTGCCTCTATCAGAGGCAGCAGCCTGGGGTGGAGGGGGCCTTGTGTGTAACCATTTACATGTGTACACTGTCACACTGACTGACAAATTTCACCAGCAGTAGCGCTGGTGCTATGTTGGCAGTATACTCTATCCCTATCTACTGGTGCTCATGTGGGGGTGGATAGATTATGCTAGTGGGAGAGCCTTCTATTATCCTCATAGATTGACCACATGTGAAACCTTACAGTGGCACAGCTGCAGCAGTACTGCTGTGCCACTGCAAAGCTATTATTGCAGACGTAATATTACGTACATCAGGGCAGGGAACTGGACTCGGTGACCTCTTGAGGTCCCTTCCAGTTCTACTGTTCTGTGATTCTATGATAATGGTCTTCTGTTGATTTGCGTTTTAGTAGTTAAATTCCTGGACTGTCATTGCTCATTAAATATGCTGTCATATGGGTGGAAATCAGGTAAATATTGCATTTTATTAATATCAACAGAACTAACTTAAATGGGGTCTGCGTGTAGTGTAGTCTTGCCTTAATCTTTATATTCATACCCATCAGTGTGAAATAAGCTATTTGCATATATTTACATATGTATTTGCATATATATGCAACCACAGTTAAGTTGCTGTCCTCGGCATATGTTGTGGGTATCATTGTGCCTTCCCGGGCTTCCAAAGTTGAGTAGCCCTGATCTAGATGGTGCTTAGTCCTGCTGTGAGGCCAGGGGATTGGACTTGATGATCTCTGGAGGTTCATTCCAGTTCTATGATTCCTAACTCTGTGGTAAAATAAATGTTATAATATAATGTCCTTTTAAACATCGCGTTTTTGGTTAGTGAATCAAGAAGAGGCACAACAGAAGCAGCCATTATTGTTATTCATGACTCTTGTGTTTCTCAAATTACAAAAACTGAATGACATTGTGATATATATATATGTATCTATATATATATAGATATCTATCTATATATATATATATATATCACAATCACAATGTATAGTAGCCCAGTGTCTGTGCCTGTGTAACGCTGATGTACACGCCCACGCCCCCTGTCCGTGTATGTCAGCATCCCGCCCCCTTTCCCCTCCCCCATAGCGGTTCGACCAGCCCCACGGTCCTCCGGACACCCCCCTGCCAGCGCTGCTTCCCTTCCTCTGGCCCCCCCATCCTTCCCTGCAGCCCCACAGCCCCCAATCTCCCCCCAGCTCTGCTTTCCACCCCCCTTACGGCCAGCCCTGCCCCCTTCCCCTCCCTGCGTGGTGCGCTGCGGCGCTCCAAGATGAACAGTGCTCCGGCCGGGCCCACCTGAGCAGCACTCCCGCCGGCCCCAGCTGGGGAGCAAGCAGCGGCAAGTGGCCCTTTGGGGAGAGAGAGACAGAGCGAGAGAGCTCAGGAGAGAAGACCTGAAAATCCCGTTTTATGACAGGCTAATTGGCTATTTGTGATATATTTTGTCATGTTGCTGAACTATTTCAGTGGTTGGACTTTTTAACTTGTCTGATTTAAATTCAGAGTTCCTTCTAATCTTTATTTGGATTATTGGAGAACATTGTTAATGGGCGGTTGAAGGCTTTGGATATGTGTGTATGCATTAGTTAAAGGGTAGATCTAGGCTCCATGCATGGGCATGCATGTCTAGTACCACACTTGAAGTAAATTAGGTGTGACAACAGAATAAGTTATATGACGCTATATTTCAAAATGTATAGAACATTCAGTGTGGATAGGCCACTTGATTGCAGTTTTTTCCCAAACCTGTAAAAGCCTTTTTTTTAATCAGTCACTTTTCATGAGTTTATATGGTATTCATATTCTAAAAAAAAAAAAAAGGCTTCTGCTTCAAGCAGGGAATCAGAATTCCAATGACATTCTCATTCACAAGTTTCTGTGAACTTTTAATGGAATGCTCTGTCAGCATGTGACTGAAGAATGTCACAAAGAAGTTGTTGGGGATTTGTTTTTATAGTGGTTTCTCTTTGTCAACAAAAGTTTCCGTCAATGCTTCTAAAGGATTGGTCCACACACTGAAGTGTTCCTCCTGGTGAAAATATGCAAGTGTATTTAAGATGGCATTGTTTCTATTTGCATTCCATAAGAAGGCTTTAGAGTAGACTGAAACATGGGAATGTCCAGTTAAGGGATACTTTTGATCATGATTTCCTTTCAGTCATCACATTTTCCAATTTCAGTGACAGATTTCACCTTCCTGTAAATGTTCAGTGTACATACAAAAGCACATCACATTTCTCACCATTGTACTACAATGCCAAATCTTAATTCTGACTGCACTGACATCAATATACATGCCAGTTAAGCATCAGTGTACCAATACACTGTCTAATTCTGTTTTGTTTTGTAAAATGGGGATAACTTTAATTGTAAACCGCTTTGAGGTCTGTGGATGAAGTATATGACAGCCGATTTTTTTTATTATTGGATAGGTTGGAAGTAAGCTATGAGATGCCAAAATATTATGCAGATTCTTTTTAAAAAAGCAATGCAGAAGCTGTGTGAATTTTAACTTCTTAAAAATATTTACAGTTTTTAGGGGAATGTTTCAGTCACCAACTGGTATTTAGACTGCTGCTTAAAATCTGTTCTATGGCTGGCCGAGCGAGCTATTATTAGTTTCATGAATCTGCCCTCTTTTCTTAAAACAGAATGATGTACCATTACTGAAAGTCTTGAGCATTAGATACATCTTAACATTAGATATGCCCTGCAGTTTAGGAGACCACAAAGGGGGATAATAAAGAGCCTTATAACTGGGCTTGGAAGGATTAGATTTTTCTGTTGGTAAATATTGATAAATGCCTATTTTACCATACACACAAACTGACAAAAATATTTCCATTGGTGATAGAAACGTGCATATTGGCAAAGTAAGAAAAATATTACTTGAGAATCTTTTCGTCAAAATCCAGTCATTTAGATTTCAGTTAGACTAAAAAGGGACTAGTGAATAAACAGTAAAAACAAGTATCATTTAAGGATATTTTCTTTGTTTATTTTGTCATGTGATGTTGAGTAGCTGTGTTTTAATGCTTTATAAAGCTTTAACTTTTTGACTCTCCATGTCTACTATAATTAAATAATCTGAACAACTTCATAATTTCTTGGAATCATGAATATTTAGAAATGTAGAAATTAAAAGTCTTAAAGCCCATTAGTTTGTGAAACTGTGAAAATGTAAATAATAAAAATTGAAAAAATGCTTAATGATGAACATCAATATTATCAGTCTAACTTTATGAAAAAGTAAAAATAGAATTCTGCCAAGTATCTTACAGTAGGTCTACATTAAAGGTAGGTCTACACTGCATTCCTCTGTTGAGAGAGGAATGCAAATGCAGCTGAATGAATTTGCAAATGAAGTGCAGATTTGAATTTCCCATGCTTCATTTGCATAATGACGTCCAGGTGCTTTTTTGAAATACTCTATTCGAAAGAACAAACACAGTGTAGACGACTAAAAAAAGAGGTTTAAGGGTTATTTCAAAAGAAAGTTGTTTTTTTTTAAATAACCCTATCTAGACTGCATTTGTTCTTTCGAAATAGGGTATTTCGAAAAAGCGCCCGGATGCGTTTATGCAAATGAAGCGCAGGAAATTCAAATAATTGCTTCATTTGCAATTTCACTCAGCTGTATTTACATTCCACTCTCAAAAGAGGAATGCAGTGTAGACATACACGCAGAGTGCTTTGCTAGTATAACTAAATGACTGTATTATGTTGGCAAAGTGCTGTTATTGTGGAAGCAGGCATTCAATGGAGCTACACTTCTGCTGGTATAGCTTGTTCTAGTATAACTTCAACCATCCCTTGGGCAAAATGAGATATATTGGCAAAACTGTGTTTATACTTAGACTTTTTGCTAGCACAGCTATGTCAAATCACAAACCATGCCTCTTCATATCCCTGACCTACATAGGTATGTCAGCAGAAGTTTATAATGTAGATCTGACCTTAGCTCTATCATCTAGAATTTCCTCCAGACTCCTAGGAATTGACATATATTTATTTTTCATCCTGGACTCTCTTTTGTGACAATGCTGCCTTTCCCATCCTTTCCTTCTCGCTTAGGGATATAACATAAGTGGGTAGTTGACTACTCACTTTCTCCACCCCCTCCCCTTGCTGCCTCTGTATTAGAGGCAGCAAGGGGGGAGGGAGCACAAGCTGGTGCTGGGGGGAGCCAGTTTAAAAGCTGGTTCCCCAAGCACCGTCTCTGCGGTGCTGCCTGCCTCCCCCCCTGAGCTAGAGGCAACAAGGGGAGGTGGGGAGAAAGCTAGTAGTGAAGTAGTATGATAGAGGAAGCAGCGCAGGTGGGGGGCAGGAGAAGCTGCCGCAAAGTAGCCCCTTTCTGCGGCAGCCTGGGCTGGCCGAGGGTGGAGGCCACTCTAGCAGCAGCCCCTGTTCACGACCATGAATAGAGGTTGCTCTGGCATCATTCTCTGTCCACGGGGGGTCCCAGCTCCCCACTGGCACCCCCTATGGACAGGGGCTGCTGGATCTGGTACAATCTGGGACTGAGCAATCCTGGCTCAGTCCTAGGTCCAGGAGCTACCTCTGCTGTGGCTCTGCAGTTTAAATGTCGTAAGAGCCTTCACGCCTGGCTCTCACTACATTTAAACTGTGGAGTCGCAGTGGGGGTAGCTCCTGGACCCGGTGTGCACAGGGACTGAGGAAGCCTTCTCTTATCTACTAATTATGTAGTCGATAAAAATTGAATTGACTACACGATTAGTGAATTATCTGCCTCTTAACATATTTATTCTCCGTTTCTCACCAACAGTGTCAAAATCTGGTTTTAGATTTACATTACTTTAAAAACCTTTCATGGGTTGTACCCATTTGCAAGTTTGTGTCTCCTTTTTTTCAAAGAATCAGAAACTATTGGATCTCTCTAATCAAGAAATAACACTTGGTTAGTTGGCAAAACAGGTTCCCCCATAGTTTAGGTTACAATAAAAGATTCATTATAATGGTCTGTGGTTTTTTGAATCCTCTTTACTTTCATAAATATCCTCAAAATTAAATCAGACTGAAACTGCACTGATATGTTCATATGCCATAATAATTCCTATTTAGAAGAGTTGAATCAGAAAAGGTGTTCTTTGGATAAATATGAGGCACTCATTTCCAGGGACCTTTTTAAAAATCTAATTTATTTGCTTTACAAGAATAAACTCCTGACCTTTTCATCTCTAAAGAAATTATTCCAAAAGCACTATCATGAGTAGTCCTGTGACTATCAGTGGGATTCTGTTGATGGCCAGGAGGTGACTTGGACTAATAGGAATTCTCCCCAGTAGCAAGTGTTTGAAAAAAATGGGTGTTATCACTGTATTGCAGTAATCATAAACAGGCAGGATCTCTTGAAAGCTGAAGATCAATGCTGAGTTCAGTCTGTACTTCGTGATCTATAAATATTGCTCCTGCTGACTTTACATTGTTTTTAAAGCACTGATACTATATAAATATACTCTTTACTGCTGTTGTACAGTAACTAGCACAATTGGGCCCCATTTGTGATTGGTCCTTAGGCATTAAT
This sequence comes from Pelodiscus sinensis, assembly GCF_049634645.1. Classification (NCBI taxonomy): domain Eukaryota; kingdom Metazoa; phylum Chordata; order Testudines; family Trionychidae; genus Pelodiscus; species Pelodiscus sinensis. The sequence goes on along the minus strand of NC_134713.1, from coordinate 92,662,098 downwards.
GTAAACATGATTAGCAAAAATGATAAAATGTTTTGAAAACCTGATGTATAAGGAAAGGTTAAAAAAGGGCATCACCTTTAGCGGCGAAGGAGTAGCCCGTGTCTGTGGTGGACCCTAGCGCACTGCAGGCAGGGTGATTACCCTCCCTACCTTTAATCGGTTAACCAGTTAAACACTACATTTAACCAGTTATTCAAGTACACAGGATTTTACTTCCTTAGTGAATACTAAAGCTGCAGAAATGAAGCAGCACTTGATGACTACCTGCACTGTTCATTCTCTCTGGTACACCTGGCATTGGCCACTGTTGGAAGACAGGAGACTGGGCTAAATGGACTTTGTCTGACCCAGTATGGACGTTCTTGTGTTCATTACCTTTATCGAATTATAGCATCTGTAAGATAAGCTGTTAAAGGCTTTGAAATGTATGTCTGTAATGAACATATATATTAAAGTCTAGTTTTCAAACATGACCCTTGTACACTGCCATTTTAAATAATGTGCACAAACTGCATTCCATGCATGTTAACGGCAATATTTGACACCTTGGCCTGCTTTGGTATGACTTCAAAAATTCTTATAGTTTGTACCATTGGCAGTTTTCCATTTTTATGTATTTTAATTTTAATTTTTATGTTGTTTGGTTCTTAAGGCAAGTATCTTCTGCATTCTGATTTATCTTTCAAGTTCTTTGAGGCTTTTTTTGTCCTACTCTTCACAAGGAAGCAAGAAGTGTGACAGGAAGGTGTGATTTTTAATTTACACCAGAGTTCTCAGCAAATAATGACTTTTCACACCCTGTTATTGCTGCTTAGCCTGGGGGAGGAGTTGTATGGCTACTGTTGTCATATCAAATTAAATCCACTCTTGTAATGCAGAAAGACATTCCTTTTTTAACCCTTTTCAGTTTCTGAAGCATATTGATCTGAGATGAATGAACTTTAACTGAATTACTGGTATTTAAAGAAACTTTTTTGAGGGTGGAGGGAAGAATTATTATTGAAGCATATAACATATACATGCCTGTTCTCAAGTTGGATATGTTTTTTGCCCTCCTACAGTGACAAATTGTGGCTCTGGTCATTGTAGGATATTGCATTGTAAGAAAATGTTGGGTCCCATATGCCTAATGTTCCCTAGAAGGAAAATGATTAGTTCACCAAAAACATTCTCTTGAGTCAACTAAGGCTTTTGCTTCTGCTACTTAGAAACTGATTCTCCAGCTCTTTGAGAATTCTGGGCGTGCTTGACTTCCCTGAAGCAGAGCCAGATTACATCAATTTAGTATTAAAAAATAAAAACCACTCATGGCAATGGTGCATCTCTAGAGTTTTAATAGTAAAATAGTCATAAAAAGTGGGAAGGCAATTTCTCTGCATACGTACATATCTCACCAACGCAGTTGTTTATTTTATTTATTTACTTACATAAAGTTACTGTACATCTCCGGCATCTTGAAACCAGTTTAAGAGCAGATCAATAGAAATAAATTTAAGAACCTTGTTTCAAGTTGTTATGGAAGGAGAGATTGTAATTTTAAGGCATTTAAGGAGATGACCTTTAATCTGCCCAGGGCTTTCTTATTTTTTAAAAGTGAAAATGCCTAGTGCAGCTGTGATGCTGTGGCGTAAGAAGTGACTTATATTGGTGTAGTTTGCCTTGGTTTCAAAGAAATAGATCAGAGCAGACGAGCTGTTTAAAAAAGGTATATGTGACACATGGAATATAAAAATACTTGGCCATACAGCAGGGAGGCTGTATAAGGACTAAATCCAGGATGGTGCTGAGTCCCCTTAGGCCCATCAGATAGATCAGGACTGGAGATTAAGGAACAGGAATGGGCCTTCTGTTTGCTCTAAAATCATTATGTTATGTCTATGTGATATGCATTTCCCTAGAAATAGTTTGAACCTCTGAAAGACTGTGTGAATGAATAACAAAAATAGTCCGCCCTCCCCTGAATTTTCCAGAAGCTTTTATTGCCCTTAATTGTTTGTAATCAAGATTTAAAGTGTTCTCTTGACTAGCTCCTTGGTGGTGTAGAAAGGGTTAATGTGCTCGATTTACTATAAACATATATGTGGCAGACTCTTATCTGATGTTTTTTCCCCCTTCTGTAAAACTTCTGCCATTTCCTGATGAGCGTGGTGGTGGTGAATTTCACACCTTTCTCTTCTCTGTGTGGAAACCTGGGTGTTAATGGATCAGGTAGCATTCTGTGTTGCAAAGAATGAGGGTTTTTTGTTAGAAGAACAGAAGGAAACCAGGGAGGAAAAGAAAGAGAGGAGAAAAAGAAAGAATAGGGAAAAGTGGCTGTTTGATTTAGCAGATAAATAGGTATTAATTTAGTTGGTCAATACCAGCTTTATATCTTATTACATGTTTTTACTCAGTATGTAAATGTAACACTGCCTCAGAAAGGTTGAGCATTCTGTAGTGTTGGGAAGCTGACTCTGGAGAGGAGCATAAAAATAAAGCAATTCTTTATTTTCATTCTACAGTGGAATTTTACTATTGTAGCACCTGAAGATGGAAAGTTGGTCTGTTGATCAAGTCTGCAACTGGTTGGTGCAGAGAAATTTAGGAGAATTAGTTCCTAAGTTTCGTGGTAAGTCTTTTTTTTGTTATATGTGTAATTCATACCTCTTGTATTGGGGAAAAAAAAGTATAGTCTGTTGTTTAATTGCCATCTTCTAACTTCTTCTTTATGGGTATGTTTGTATTAATTGCTATTGGATAACTTCAGGTTTTAACAGAATTTATTAGGGAGAAAACTGGCTCAAACCTAATAAATCAAAATGAGCCTGTACATTTATAAAAAGTCTGGAAGAACAATTAAGAGAGGGATTGAAAATATATAAACATGTACACCTAGAAACAATTAGATTTCACAGATTTTGCTTATGGCCACTTTATATTTAATACCTCTGTAGTGATGCAACTTTGATATGTAAAAGTTTGTTTTGTGTGGGAATATATATTTGCTGTAGAAAGGATCGAGAGAGTCTGGCATTCAGACATTCTGTGCAGTCTCTAAAATGTTTCCCCTCATTAACAAAGTAGCAGTATGTTGTAAATAAGATTGCCTTAAAGTATTACAATATCCAGTTTTTTGGTTGCTTTGTGTTCAAAGTACAGAATTTTATTGCCAAAAACATTAAACCACTAAATTATAAAATAAGTGAAATTATGGCACAGCCTTTTGGAAGAGGTAGTAGCTAAAACAAATGAGCTTTGTGTAACAGTTAATGTAGAAGAACTAACCATGTTTGCATTTGAAAACTACATGCCTTCTAACATCAAGTGGTATTAGGTATTCAGAATCTTACTAAACAGCAATACATAAGGATGTTTTTCTCTTCAATTTTTAGAGGAAGAAGTTAGTGGAGCAGCTCTTTTGGCTCTTAATGATCGTATGGTACAGCAGCTAGTGAAGAAAATTGGACATCAGGCAGTATTAATGGATCTGATTAATAAATACCAGCAACAGAATAATGGACTAGAATCTTTCACTTGCAGTTGTGAAATAGTTCCTCCAAAGTCACCAGAAGCAAATAGTGGGTAAGACTGTCTATGCAAGAAACAAAATATTCTGTTTTAAGTACTACTATAATCTTTCCTTAGGGTTTTCATGCTGGCAATCATTAGCTTCATAGCTAGTATGTTATATAGTTAAGCTATAGAACTTCTGTATAATTTTAGCCCAAGCTGAAAAGTTTAATAGTTTGTGGGTTAAGACATGATATAAATGTTCCTGCACAAGTTGTTATAGGTGGGGCTGCTTGTCCTTACAATATTATATGTTCAGTCGTTTATAACTTTTCCAGACTTTAATCATTTTAGCTGATACCTTCTATGCTGGCATGTTTCAGAGGGGTAGCCGTGTTAGGCTGTTTTAGCAAAAACGAGGAGTCTTGTATCACCATAAGACTAACACATTTCTTTTGCCATAAGCTTTTATGGCTGGAACCGGTATGGTCTGCACTATATTGGCAGGAGATGCATAAGCCCACAAAAGTGTGTGTCTAAATAAATTTGTTAGTCTTTAAAGTACCATAAGACTCCTTATTGTTCTATAATGGGTGTCAGGCGTAATTTAACCCTTCCAATCTTCCAAACAATTCAGACCTTCCTTAGTGTGAAGCTATAGAAAAATGTTTTGCCATGTTAAAAACTTTTGGGGACTTGTTGCTGTTAAAAATGTTAATGACCTTATCTTCTAAATGCTCTCCACTCATAGTTTGGAGAGGGGATTTGAAATTTGGCAGTGGGGCAGCATTTCTGTCAGGGATGGGCCTTTTACTATTCTGAGAAAATCCACCAAAATTTGGCCAGGTTATAAGCCTTTGAAAAATCTCAATTTACACATGCTCAATGGAGACATTTTAGGTGCTATCAGCCAAATTTCCCAAAGATTGTCTGTACTGGTCATGTTCCAGCCCAAGGTTCAGCTGGAATCTTGATGCAATTGCAGCTTTGTGGTGCTGTGTGCTGGGCCAGCTGTGAGTACTTGAACAGAGACAAGGGGGGCCTCTCTATCCTGTGCTTTCAATTAACCTTCTTCTGGGAACATGGAAGAGGAAGCAGCTTGAATCCAATGCATGTGGGACAAGAACCTATGAAAGGGTGTAGGGTGGACTAGATTAGGACAAGGCGGTGCAGGGAGACTAGAACTCAGCGCTCGGCTTGGCAAGAGTCTTGAACTTGAGTCTGCTAGGGGGTTGAGAGGAAAAATAAAGCGGGGGCTCAGACTGGGAATTGGGGAGAGGGGCAGGTGCTGGAATTTCCTGGCCAAAGAGACTAGGATGAGATGTCTGAGGAATATAGAATGAGATTGACTAAGGCTTTGGGTACGTCTAGACTACAGGATTTTGTCGACAGAAGTTTTGTCAACAGATACTGTCGACAAAGAGTGTCTAGACTACATTCAGTTCTGTCGACAAAGCAAGCTGCTTTGTCGACAGAACCCTGTAGTCTAGACACAACCCTACATGCAATAACACCTTCTGTCGACAGAAGGCATTATGCCTCGTAAAATGAAGTTTACCAGCGTCGACAAAACTGCTGAGTTCTGTCGACGTTATGTCGACAGAACTCAGCGGTAGTGTAGACGCAGGTATAGTTTTGTTGACAAAAGTCCACTTTTGTTGACAAAACTCTGTAGTCTAGACACACCCTTTGTTTACACTGGCATTCTTGTTGTTAAAACTTTTGTTGGTCAGAGGCATGAAAAAGCACCAGTGTGGACTGCACTAGCTGCCATTGCTAATTAGAGGTGGTTATTGATGCCGGTGGGAGAAATCTCTTCTGCCAGCATAGAGCTACTACACGGGAGACCTTACAGTGGCGCAGCAGTAGTGATGCTACCGCCATAAGGTCTCTAGGGTAAACAAAGCTTAAATGAGGAAAATGGGATTTAGATGAGCAGCCAGGAGCAGGGAGGAGACAGGAATGGAACAGGGATGAATTAGAGGAGATAGAGCAGAACAAATCCACTTTTAGCAAGCGTGGAAAAGTCTGCCTACTAAAGAACACTCCCTTCCAGAATCTGGAATGGAACTGGAGAATTCCTGAATGTCTCTGTTCTGTTGGTGTCAACAAATATCTCTGAAAGTCCCGAGCAAAGTGTCCAATCCCCATCTATTGATGGTCCAGAAAGAGAATGGTACTTAATTTGGCCCCCTTGTGTGCTTACATTATGATTCTGTTTTTAATTACATGATGACATACATCCCTCTCTGACACATGCATGTGCTCATGCGACCCATGCCTCATTCATTGTACTGCATGGACCAGGTCTAAGGATGATTCAGAGTTATGTAGTGAAAATGTTGTTGTCTATACTAGAACCCCTGCCTCATTTATTGCAGAAGTTGGAAGATGTGTAGAGAATGAGGCAGAGAAAGGATGATCTTGTGGCTAAGGCAGTTGAGTGCTGCCCTGGAAAACTAGATTCTTTTCCTGCCTCTGAGCTCCTATATGATGTCCATGAAATCAAGCTTTTCTCAGGTGGTCACTAATTGTGCGGGCCTTGTTTTCTGGGTGTGTGTCTCGAGACCATAGGGGTCTTATTTATAGAAGTGCTAAGTACTCTCATCAATGAGAGCTGTGCTTTAGATACATTACATTCTATATAATGAAAAGTATTCTGAAAATCAGATCCTAGGTGTGTCAGATTGAGCAACCAGAACTAGTGGATGCTTTGACCCAAGTTTTTCTGTGCTTCAGTTCCCCAGAGGGTAATAAAATATGTATACACTTGAACTTCATTACGCTGGGTGTGTCTAATTGGGGAACATCCATGGTACGGAGGAGGAAAAGGTTCTGTGTGGGAATGGCAGTGCAGTGATCTTCTTCCCCTGCTGCTTTTCTGCGCTTCTCCCATAGCAGCAAGGGGCGATGCGTGGGAGTGGCAGGGGGTGTGGAACCACTTGTGTCCCCCTGGAAGCAGGGTGCCTGGTTAGCGCCCTACCCCCACATCCCTTCATGCCCAGACTCCACAGCACCCTCCCTGGCCTGGCAAAATCTTTAATCTGGTATTTCCTATTTCCCGGGGTTGCTGGATTAAAGAAGTTCAAGTGTAATCATTCTCCCTCATCTCACAGGTGTGTTTTGAAAATAAAATATTAATGTTTGTGAAGCACACATACCATAGTAATGAACACCAAAGGCCATGAAAAAACGAATACTGTCTTCATCACAGGATTTAAATAGTGTTCATTATATAAGGCCCAGAGCCTCACTTTGAGCAATGAGTCAGAAACAGAATATTGAATAGTTTGCTCAATAAGTGACCACCATCCTTCCTGTGCAAGAGTAAGTAAAGAGTCCTGTGGAAAAATTAGTATGTGATGATATTTCATAAATGTTCACACATAAGGGGGCTGAATAGAGATTCCATGGTCAATTTTTATTCTGGCATTTCCTACTTTTCAAATGCTTAACTTTGCAACTTTAATTTTTTTTTTTACTGAAGTTTATGGTGTGTAATAAATATGTATATTGCACAGTTTTTTTAGGAATCCTTTATTTGACCTAATTTCATGCTCTAGTAACCAGAATTTGTTCTATGCGTGCATTTTGGAGCACAGTAATACTTTTTTACTTTGAACACTTTTAATAGTTTTGCTACAAGCCACCTTTTGACATAGCGTATCAGATTATTTGGGGAAAAAGCATAATTACACAGATTCATTATACATACCCAAACACAAAAAGGATTATTTTTTCACTGCTTGCTTGCTGACACTAGATCAGATTACAGAGCCCTTATTTGCATTTCGTCTGCACAACCTGCCTTGCTTTTCGTAGTGTCCCATGGCAAAGCATCTACCACACTGTAAGAAGCAAAAGGTTCTTCATTCTTTCTTCTGCCTCCATCTCTTCTTGCATGAATGCCTTTCTTAATGTCACTGGTGCTTTCTTGGCCTACTATTATTTAAGTTCTTTTCCTTCCTGTTGTTTGCTGTCTTTTGGTTGTCAGGTGAGAGAGAATGATTTCTAACAGCAGGCATTTTGTACAAAGTCAGCCTATCTTTTGCTTATAAAAGGAGAACTACATTAATTGGATAGAGTACTGCAAGCACTGAAATGAACAAGTACTGTAATAAAAATACTGTGTCTGAAATGCTCTGACTTAAGTGAGTGGTTTGAGGAAATGACCAGGAGAAATGAAGAGGCCCACAGAAAAGGAAATCAATCTTCACTTGAGTGTTGCAGTAATTGAAGTCACTTGTGAGCAACAGGTTCCAATGCACCAGTTGTATTAGTATGCTTGCTGCAATAAATGGAGCAAGCCAAACTTCCCTAATATTCAAGTTCATGGAAATTTCAAGAATACTTTCTCCAACAATCTGAAGAAGTGGTTTTGACCCGTGAAAGCTTATGCCCAAATAAATCTGTTAGTCTTTAAGGTGCCACAGGACTCCTCGTTGTTTTTTTCAGATACAGAGTAACATGGCTACCCCTCTGAGACTTGTCACAATGCTGGAAGTGATATTTTTGTATAGATGTTTCAGTGTCTCAGTAGTCGAAGTGAGAGCTGCTTTTTTACTGTTTGGAGTAGAAGATCCAAACTAAGGTAGGCTAGTACAGCATTTCTTACTTTTATGGCAAAGTGAAGCAAGATCTGACCTATTCTCAACTTGTCATTTTTATTTGGGTAATATAATAATTTTTAAATATTGCATCTAATCAGTTCCAAAATTGTGGGGAATGTTCTAGGCTGCAATAGGCAAACCCTTCTGATTTCAATGAAAATTGACTTGTGGAAGCCCATGCATCTGCTTAGTGGAGCTTTCTGCTTTAGTCGGGTCTGTGATTATTCAAAGATCAAAGAACTGGTTGACAAACGGCAGTTTTTGGCGACAAAACATGTCAGTGTAGACGAAAGCCCAAGTCTCTTGTTTTGTCATGTGTTGTAATGGAGAGCTCTTTCCCGTTAGAAGAAATCAGACACTAAATATAGGAGAAAAAAATAATCAAGAAGCTGTTGTATCTATGAAATTTTCAAAATATAGTGATTTGCTTCTCTGTAATTACTTATTTGTAGTGATTAGAACATCTTTTAGCTATATTCCTTTAGCTTTCCTTTTAAGTTGGCTGGATCTGATGATTAATATAATTAATCACCCACTTCAGACACATCAGTGTCACTTAAAATCAGGACTATTCAACCTGTTAACATTTTGGCATTTTCTATTTTTGCAACAGGTATGTGGGAATCTTAGAATATATCTCTTTGTACAAGCTTTGCAAAGTATACAACTCACTAATGAAATTCTTCCCTTCTAGCACCACGGGTGTCCAGGTATTCAGTACTTTTGATTCTACGGAGTGGACAGATTATATCTCTCCAACTGAAAAGTATGATGGTGGATTAATTGACCGAAGAGTGCTAAAGCAGAAGTGAGTTTATAGTGCACTTGTTAATTCTACTTTTGTTCTGAAAACAGCATTACATTTCTGTTTGGTGATGAGACTCCCTCACCAAAGGCTTTTAAGTAAAGTAAGTTGTTATGGGATAAGGAAGGTCCTTTTGTGGATTGGCAACTGGTTAAAAGACAGGAAACAAAGAGTAGGAATAAATGGTAAGTTTTCCGAGTGGAGAGAGGTAACTATTCGGGTCCCCCAAGAGTCTGTCCTGGGACCCATCCTGTTCAACTTGTTTATAAATGATCTAGAGAAAGGGGTAAACAGTGAGGTGGCAACATTTGCAGATGATACTAAACTGCTCTAGATAGTTAAGATCAAAACTGACTTTGAAGAGCTGCAAAAAGATCTCACCAAACTAACTGATTGGGCTACAAAATGGCAAATCAAATTTAATGTTGATAAACGTAAAGTAATATACATTGGAAAAAATAATCCCAACTACATATACAATATGATGGGGCCTAATTTGGCTACAACAACTCAAGAGAGAGATCTTGGAGTCATTTTGGATAGTTCTCTGAAAACATCCACTTAGTGTGCAGCGGCAGTCAAAAAAGCAAACTGAATGTTAGGAGCCATTAAAAAAGGGATAGGAGAATAAGACAGAAAATATCTTATTACGTCTATATAAAAACCATGATACGACCACATCTTGAATACTGCATACAGATGTTGTCGCCTCATCTCAAAAAAGATATATTGGCCTTGGAAAAGGTTCAGAAAAGTGCAACAAAAATTATTAGGGGTTTGGAACGGGTCCCATATGAAGAGAGATTACAAAGACTCGGACTTCTCAGCTTTGAAAAGAGGAGACTAAGGGGGAATATGATAGAGGTCTATAAAATCATGACAGGTATGGAAAAAGTGAATAAGGAAGAGTTATTTACTTGTTCCCATAGTATAAGAACTAGAGGCCACCAAATGAAATTAATAGGCAGCAGGTTTAAAACAAACAAAAGGAAGTTTTTCTTCACTCTGTGCATAGTCAGCCTATGGAACTTCTTCATGCCAGAGGATGCGGTGAAGGCTAGAACTTTAACAGAGTTCAAAAAAAGAGCTAGATAGATTCATGGAGGTTAGGACCATCACGAGCTAATAGCCAGGATGGGTAGGAATGGTGTCCCTAGTCTCTGTTTCTCTGGAGGTGGGCTGCAGGGGAGGGATTACGTGAGGATTACTTATTGTCAGGGCTCGACAAATGCACTAGGCCGCTCGCCCGTGGCGAGTAGATTTTTCCAGCTGGCAAGTGCAGGGGCAGACTGGCCCGGTGGGCCGTTGTGACGGGCTAGCCGAAGCCCGCACTACGGGCGGCGCGGTCCCATCCAATCCGCCGGCCGGCAGAGGAGCACAGCGCCGCTGGGAAGGGGAGAGTGCGACGATTCTTCCCACCAGGCAGAGGAGGCGGGGCGGGATGCCAGGACGCTGGTGTGACCTGGCCCCACTGATTTTAAAGGACCGCGGCAGCTTGGTTCTGGCCACGTGTCCCTGGGAGCTGGCTGCTGCGCGTGGCACAGCCAGGGCCAGCCCCGCCGGCTCCAGTCCTGCCATGGCCCCAGCCCCCCTTTGTCTCCATGCCGCCCGTTCCCCATGCCTCACCTGCACCCCGGACCTCCTGCTCTCCCTCTTCCCTGCGACCCTTTGGCTCTGCGCCGCCCTTACATCCCGCTCCCCCCCCAATCCCTGCCCCCCCAGCTCTGTGCTGCCCGTTCCCTGCACTGCCCCTAGACCCTGATCCCTCGTTCCCCGCGTCCCATTCCCCGTGCCTCCACTGTACCCTGCTACCCCCGATCCCTGCATCTCTCTGGCTCTGTGCCTCCCGTTCTCTACGCCACCCCTGTACTCCCCCACTGTTCTCTGCACCCCTCTGGCTCTGTGCTGTCTCTGCACCCTGCTCCTCCTGTGGCTCGGGAGTGAAGGGTGCTTACGCATAGGGAGGGGCTGGACAGGGCAGGGGAAAGGTTGATGTGACCCAGCAGCGAGTGAAAGGGGGAGTTGACTTGAAGCGCCTTTGCCTTAATGGAAAAAAACAAATGAAAATGCTATTTATTATTTATAGGGCTAAAATGCCGGGACAAAAAAGAAAACAAAAAACCCACTGCAAAATGAAAACGTGTAAAAGACAATGGGGGGGGATGTTTTGCTTGGGGCAGCAAAAAACCTAGAGCTGGCCCCTGGGGAGGGGAAGGGGCTGGGCTGTGGGGAGGAGAAGGGAAAAATATGGGGAAGGGGCTTGTGCTGAGGGGAGGAGGTCAGGAGAAGAATAAGAAGAAGAAAGGGGAAGGCACCAGGGGACGGGTGCAGGAGAGACAAATGCCAGGGGACCAAGTGCAGACAATATGGAAAAGGGCAGGAGGGGAGGTGTCAATGGGAGGGGGGACAGGGTGATGCTGGGAGAGGAGAGGGTAAGGGCACTGGGGGCTAGAGGGGGAGGGGGAGGTGCTGGGAAAAGGCTTGAATGAAGGGGTGGGCATGAGGAAGGTGGGGATGGAACAAGGCATCTGTGAGGGCACAGGGGCATGAGGAGAACAGTGGCAGAGGGTGTTGAGGGGGTGGGTATCAGGGAAAAAGAGAGCAAAGGGGGCGGGGCAGTGAGGGAAGGGGGAGGTACCAGGAGGGTGCAGGTGCCAGGGGATTCTGGGGGTGAAGCAGAAGGGCAGACACCTGCAGGGGAGGGACCAGCACCAGAGGAGAGAAGCAGGGCAGGTGTGTAGAGGGAGGTTTTAGGAGAGGAGATGAGGAGGGGTAGCTAACATGATCAGAGTGGGGCTACTGGAGGAGTGGGCACAGGGCAGAGAGAAGGGCTGGCGGAGGGGGGCAGGTCTCAAGAAGACTGAGGCAGTGAGAAGGGCAGGAGTCAGGACAGCAGAGGGTGAAGGGTTGGGGGGCAGCAGGCACCAGGGGAGCTGGTGGAGCAAAGGGAGGAGACATGGCAGCAGAGAGAAAAGGTAGAGGTTTATAAGATATTTATTAATAACCTGAGTGATATTTATTAATAACTTATTAGTAATTACTGTTCTTATTCTTATTAGGAATTTATGCCATTAAAAAAACACTTTTTTGGGGGGAGGGTGGGGAGTCCCTTTTTTGTCTGGCGAGTAGGGTTTTCCATATTTTGTCGACCCCTGCTTATTGTGATCCCTCCCTCTGGGGCATCAGGTATTGGCCACTGTCAGCAGACAGGATAGTGGGCTTGATGGACCTTTGGTCTGACCCAGTATGGCCGTTCTTATGGCTATGGAGTTATTCCACATTGCCAGAAAGTCTCATATGCTCTTTTGGAAAAGTGAACTTGTCTATTCCTAAATACTGAACTACAAATCTGTCTCCAAATATAGAGACGTAATTCTCAGATTAAAAGTATTGGAACACATTTATCTAAGGAAAGACCAAAGCCGTGGTTAAACAGTGAGGTGGTCTGCTTTGATTTATTTTCTATATGTTTTTTGTTTGTCAGTCTCTTATGTGAGTTGCTGTGGGTGGATGGGAGGACCTGTTTTGTTTTTAAATTGGAGATTACCAATCTCCTACAACTGGAAGGGACCTTGAAAGGTTGAGTCCAGTCCCCTGCCTTCACAGCAGGACCAAGTACCAACCCTGACAAATTTTTGCCCCAGATCCCTAAATGGCCTCCGCAAGGATTGAACTCACAACCCTGGGTTTTAGCAGGCTAATGCTCAAACCACTGAACTATCCCTGAAGGTGATTGATAGGGCCCTCTGGTAGGTGCTGAGAACACATATTTTTTTCCATGGATGCTGCAGCCCTTTTATCCACTTCAAGCGGATTATCTGATTAACCAGCCAGCTTTTCTAGACCCTTGATGAGAATTCCTAGAACACAGGATATGTCTACATAGCAAATGAAGGTGTGATTATAACATGGGATTATAGCATGCTAACTTTAATCTAACCAGCCCAGGTGATAATAGTGATTCAAACACAGTAATGCAGGCTTCAACTCAAATATGTGCCAGATAGGTATGTACTGGGGCAGTTAGCTTGTACCGTAGTCCAGTGTTTCTTAACCAGTGGTACGAGTATCCTTAGAGGTACTCGAGAGAAGTCTGGGGAGTATGTCAACATAACTGAAATTTGGAGAAAACTGAATTTTTGTTTTAAGGTTTACAGTACTTTATTATTTTTGTACTTTTTACACCCAAAAATTCAATCCCCCGCCTGGTTATGATTAAGTTGTTTAAACAAATGTGTTGCAATGGTAGGAAAAAAAAATGTCTCTCTGAAAACTGTACATACTGGAGGTGTGTGTGTGTGTGCATGTGTGTGTGTGTGTGTGTGTATATATATATATATATATATATTGTAAAGGGGTACTTTCTTAAAAAAGGCAGAGAAACACTGCTATAGTCCATAGTGCCACATCACCATTGCTGTTGTTACTTGTACTACCCAAATTAAAGCTAGCTCAGATATGCCTGCCCATGTTATAATCACAATTCCATTTATTATGTAGGTGTGCCCATGCATCCTGTTTGACAATGTGGCTACTTGCATGCGGTCAGTATAACCTCCTTAGGCATACGTACATTAAATTTCACAACTGTTAACAAGAAACAGCCTTGGAGGGAAGAGATGGTGTGAGGGTGGGGCCTTGTGTAGCGATGTGAAGGTTTAACCAGTTAACTAACCTCAAGGTTAACTGGCGGGGGCTGGTGCAATTCCCTGTCTACTGCAGACAGGAGGCTGCTCTAGTCCGCTCAGGCCCTTCGTTAATCGATTAATTGGTTAAACAATATGTTTAACCAGTTAGCCAACTAAATGGGATTTTACATCCCTAGCATCAGGGGGATGGAGGGTGTTTAGCCCACCACTGGAAAATCAGAATGTGGGTGCCTCTGGTTAGAGGTGTAAAAATCCACACCTCTATACTGATCTAGCTCTGAGAAGAGAGGGTACTTGGCTGATAGAAGAATTTTTCTGTTGAGGGAGGTTGATTGTAGGGTTTACCCACAAAAGCACATGACCTAAGAACTGTGTTAGTTTCTAAAGTGCCACAGGATTGTTTTTACAGTATGGGTATGTCTGCACAGCAGTGTTATTTCTGAGCAATTGACATTATTCCAAAATAACATAGTGCACATGTACACTAAAAGCCTTTATTTAAAAATAATGTCGAGCTGGAGGACTTACCATGAGTCGGAGTAATCCTAATTTCATGGGGAGTAAGGGAAGTTGAAGAAAGAGTGTTCTTCCTTCAACTTCCTGCTGTGTAGACTGCACCAAAAGCCAAATTAAGTTATTTGGCTTCAGCTACGCAATTGACGTATTTTACAATAATTGAGAACTTTTTTTTGTTGCTGTATTGAGTGTCTACGCTGAAATATTACAGCGGCACTTTACGTTTCTACACTTAGCATTTTAAGGTAGAAACAGTTTCAGAGAGATAATAGCTGGTGTTGCTTTAGGTCTGACTGCCGAGATTATGGTTATTTAATTCTTAAATTAGATTGGGGGTTTAAAAACAATTGGCTTTGACTACTGGTCATTAATGGCTATTATTTACAATTCAACATAATGTTAGTGTGATAATTTATGGGGTTGTTTCTTAGTGGCTTTTTGTTTGTTAATCTTTCATCAGTTTCATTTTTCCTGTTTATATGTATTTGGAGTATTTAAATTCTGTACATCTTTCTCTTGTATGTTTTCTCCTTCCCTATGGAAACTGCTTCATTCAAATTTATGCAATAGTAATATACTGAAGGGGAGAATAGAGTCTTTGGTGTTGTCTACACACAGAGTTATGTCAATGTTGTTTATATATATATATATATATATATATATATATATATATATATTTTAAAAGTGGGCTACTTTTATTTATTTTTTTTGAAAAAGAGGTATTTTATAAAAAAAATAGTTGAGAAACACTTAGAGAGCAATTGAGGGAGACTCTATCTAGCTCTGATAGTTTACACAATAAGTTAATTTGGTACAACAAAGCCATAATTTATTTTGCCCCTTTTCTTCCTCTGCTGAAGAGTCATTGAATTGCATTATGTGTCCAACTGATCAGATAAGGATCAGAGGTCACTATGGCTAAATTATATTTTGGAGACCGGGCAAGAGCAGATAAGTGAGTGTTCGGGGTCTTAAAGTTTTCCTGTGTAAAAATTTGTAAAAGTGATATCACTGCAGTTCTATGAGAACACCCACATAGGGTATGCAAAATGCTCCCATGAACATTTATTTTTTCCATATCTGCTTTTCTGTCTAAGTACTAGCTCTTGCACAACTCAAGGCAATATGAGATTGCCTTGTAGTTGCGCCCACAGCTGTCATTGTTTCTCACAGTTACCTGAGACTGCTGTGAAAAAGACAAGTTATTTTATTGCATATGTTCTACATACAATTTCTGAAGGCATACCTGCTGAATGATGATAATATAATATAATATAATATAATATAATATAATATAATATAATATAATATAATATAATATAGCTCCACTTCTCATGAAGTTCCAACTGTTTCCCCTTCAGTAATGGCACCCTGATAAAGATTTGTCTATATAAATAAAAATGTGTTCCATAGCTTTTTTGTGAGGTGTTGCATAATGTTCTGTCCAAATGCCTTGGAGTGAAATACTCAGGTGGGGGGGGCAGACTTGTGTGCACTAACAGGATAGTACATCTCATCTCAAATCCTGCCTGAGTAGCTAATTGAGTAGCTGTGAAAATGTGAGGAATTTTTTAGGCCAACAATCTTATCTTCTATGTGGTAAGTGTTCAGCTAAGAGCTAGTCCTATTGAAGGTAGTTTTGCAAGTATGCCTTTGGCTTAACGTGTTTTTCTTCTTCTATCAAGCATAAGTCTTTCTCTTTAATTACCAATTATCATCTGTATGTAGCTATAATATCCCACACAAAACCAACTTTATAAAAAATTCATAGGCATGCTAGAAAAACAAGGGAAAAACTGTTAATCTGAAACATTGTTTCTGTAAATTTTCTGGGGACTTTTCATCAAACCTTTTTTATATGCTTAAGGGTTTTATCTGAGTAAACTTCTAATTCCTTACCATTGCTACCACTTGCCATCAGAAATATTTCTAATACATGTGGTAATCTCATTACTTTTGCAGTTAGATAGATTTGCAGCTTCATCTTTGCATTATTTCCAACTCTTCCTGTTATTGATGCCCCTCCATTAAAGTTCAACGGTTATATGAAAATCTCTACTGCTTCTCTCAGCTCCCTCCACCCCCACTCTATCTGAAAGCTGCTAGCTTTTGCAGGTGCAGGGTAAAGCTTGAACACACGAACTCTAGGGTCTCAAATCCAGAAGACGAATAACACCCTACTTCCACCATTATAGATAAAGTAATGTGTGTAAGACACTTAAAAAGTTGTCTTACATATAATGGGAATTTAAAGCCAACTAATTAACCAAACAACCAAAAAATACCTCCGTGATTTGTCCGAGTGGTGGGGAGGGTTTAATTAATGATCTTTGAATGCTTAGAATTGATAGTATCATTTACTTGCATAATGCTGTCAGCCTAGGGTTTCTTTATGTGAGTGCTTCTTGCACTAATTTAGTCAGTTTAAACATCCTAACTCCCTTTTTTCTAAAAAAAATTGATTGAATCCTCCAGCCAGCCTAGACCAGTATTGTCCTCAAACTTTTTACTTTGCCTTTCCTGCCATTTTCTTCTATCAGCAGATCTTCCCTCCTCTATAGTGCGGGAGAGAGCTCACTTGTGAAGTGGCCTGATTAGGTGTCAGTTCAGCCAATCTTACTCCTGAGGGAAAATTCTTTCCTCTCCTGAGTCTTCAGCTGTTGCTGCAGTCAAACCAACTCCTACCACAGAAGGAGCATCTCCTGAGAATGCAACAAACCACAAGTGTCTTTGAAGTGAAGTTGGTGATGTTAGAAACTGAGTTTAAAGCGTAGGTGGCATCCAATTAGTTTTGCCTGTATTTTCATGCCCTGTTTTTATAGGCGGTAGTTGTAAAATGTGCCAACAGTTCCACAAAATTTAACTGAAAGTTAATACACTTGAATTTCTTTAATCTGGCTATCCTGGGAAATAGGGTATGTTGGATTAAGGAATCTTTGTGGATCATTGATGGTGCTGGAAGCAGGGTCTAGAAGGGAGGGCAGGTGCATGAGAGGGTTGGGGCGCTTATCTGGCACCCTGCTCCCTGGGGCACATGTGGCTCTGCACCTATGTGTTTGACATAGTATTTTATTTAAAAATGAAGCCTGGCGAACAAACCCCCAATTGGGACCAAGCCCCCATCTGGCCACGGCATTATAACACTCCTGCAGCACCACCCAGACCCTAGATCTGAGCCTATCATACACTGGAACCCCCTGCCCTGAGCCCCTCACATACTCCATCCCAAATTCCTGTACCCTTACGTCCACAAGCCTGTGGCTTACTTAGTACCATAATTCTCCATCTAACCCCAACACTCCCCAGCCTGGAGCCCCCTCTGTAATCCAGCGTCCCCATCTCCATCTCATCCTGCATCCCAATGTCCTCCCAGAGCTTGCACCTCTCACCCCTTCCCACACCCAAATCCCTCATTCCCACCCCAGAGCCCACATATCCTATCTCAAGCCAGTGAGGTTATGGCTAGCCTGCAGGAGTTTTTCCAGGATTCCAGAGATATTCTGGAAAAACTTTCACATCCATGGATATGTTTGTTTTTCCATTTTTTTTAGTGGAAGAGCAAACATGCTCTTTCAGCAAGCCCTGTATTCCTCATACCACGAGGAATAAGGGGGCTTCTGAAAGAAGGGTTTTTTCTGACATTTGGTCCTGTCCAGACAGGCCAAATGTTGGAAAAACCTCTTCCTACAGAAGAATCGGAAAAAACCCAGCAGTGTAGAGCGTAGAAGAGCTGGGGATAGCAAGAGAGGGCAGACCTACACTGCAGTCCAAGTCTATATACCTTATGTCCCTCTGGAGTGTCAAAAAGCACCATTCCCGCTTTTTCTGCAAGTTTTGTGCTGTCCACACTGCTGCTATGTTGACTTGAGATGCTATCCAGCTGACATTTTTTGCTTCTTGCTGAGATGGAGTAATTATCCTGACAGGAGTGTGCTCTCCTGTTAGCATAGTGCATTTTCACCAGGTGTGCTACAGCAGTGCAACTGCACCAATGCCCCACTATAGCAGTGGTGGACAACCTGGAGCCTGTGGAACCCCTGGCTACTCCACACTCCCATGCATCTTCACACACTTGGGCACTGGAGCCCTGCATTTCCTGCTCCTCCTCCCCCTCCCAGCGCTTTCAGAGGACTGCAGATCACCTGATTGTGCTCTGTCCCCGCTCCTCCCCCTCTCTCCCAGTACTGGAATGCCATGAATCAGCTGTTTGTGACATTTCAGCTCTGGGAGGGAGGGAGTGGAACAGGTAAGTGTGAGACTCTGGTGCCCCAGTGTGCAAGAGGCACTTGCAGGAGGAAGGCAGATGGGAGGCCACAGGTGAAACTCCAATGGATCGCAGACTGCTGCGGCCTGCTAAGGTGAAGGAGGGCCACTCATGTGGCTCACCCCCCATTCCTGCTTGTCCATCCCTGCACTATAGTGTACCTGAGTCTCATACTGTGATTGACATTGGTTCTTCTTGTTCTTACATTCACAAAGAGCTATAATGAGCCAGTGAAGTTAAGCAGAGAAAATCCCAGGCAAAATAGAGCAGTCTGTTATATAGCTGAGAGAGTTTCTGTCTGTTCAAGAACTCCTTGTAAATGGTAAGGGCTAAGACCACTAAATTCAGTATACAGCTTCTTATCATATCTTAAAGCAAGGTAAGGGTTTGATTATGCCAAGAAAATGAGATGTGCCTAGAATGGGATTGTTTCTCATAAAACCATACAGAAAAGAGACAGGATCACCAGCAGGTGAAAGGGGCTGTCTGGGGCAATTCCCTCACTCTCGCCCTAGTCTGGAACTGCCCAAGCCCCGAACCTCTCACATCTCCAGGAGGTGAAGCTGTCCCTCTCCACCCCCAGTTTGTACAGGGTTATTGCTGGCTGTTCCCCTTCCTCAGGGAGTGAGGAGAAAGTGCACAGTTTTCTGCATTCCCTCGGCCTGAGGGAAAGCGGGGGGCAGATAAACCTGGACCTGCCCCAGCCAGGAGGCACATACTCCTATCCCTGCTGAAGTTGGAGCAGCCATGGAAAGGCACTTTTCCTCTAAGCTGCTGTGGTGAGAGAGGGCCGGAGTAGTCTTCTCTCTCCCAAGGGGAGCCTACATACTGAACCCTCAACCCGAGTCCCATCCCAGAGCAGTGATTTAAGAGAAGCACGTGCATTTTCCTTTTTCCAAAATCAAAAAATTGAGTGAAGGACCCAGGAAATAAATAAGATGTAGATAAGCCTTATCTCTCCTATCTATCTGAAAGATTCATGTGCCTTTCCCCATAGCCAACGCAACAAGCTGCATCCTAACCATTAGTCTATCTTAATTAGTATGTAGAGAATGTATTGAGTGTAGTGCTGTTCTGATGGCCCAGCACTACACTCTTCGGGACAGCTAACTCATTTAAAAATAACTCTTTACAAACAACATTATTTTTGTTTTGTGGCCTTGCTCTGAGATTCTGTCACTGTTGGGAAGAGGGAGAGGGGACTTTGTTAGATGCTATATGAGCATCTAAGGTCCATCTTGCCCTGATGAGTTTCTAATGAATCCATTGTTCCTGCAATGAGCCCCATCTGAAGAAGCTCAACAAGTTTTGCTTGGGAGCCCACTGAAATTAGTGGGGCTCTGCGTGGCTGCAGGGGGCTGTACGTTTGGAATTAATTGCCAAATCAGGGAAAATTAAAAAATGTAAATTAAGAAAATCCACACACAAAAAAAGGATGTGCATAACAAGCTCATGAAAGGAATGAAGCAAGCAAGACTAGAAAAAACATTAGGAAGGAACCTGTGCTACACTACCTAGTTATGTGCATAGCTAGTTGTCTTTCAGCCAGTAAAATCTTCCAAGCATGGCACAGAGAATGTGAAAATCGTCCCAAGCCTAGCAGAGAGAATGTGAAATGTGTAATAGGCTTGATTATGCCATTAGGATGCCTTTTTCTGAAGGGAAGGTGAGACTTACAAATCCATTCTCAGGTAGGGTTGCCAGATGGTTTAACCAAAAATACCGAATTCCCCCCCCCCCCCCCCCCGAAAAAACAGGGAAAAAATTCTGAGAGAAAAAAAAAGGGGGAGAGATCAAAGTTGTTAAGCAAAAAACCAAACAAACCAGCATCGCCCCTTTAAGAAATGCTTTTGAGGCTTTTTGGCCCTAATAGGCTGCTGGCAGCCATCCGTCATCTTGCCTCTTTGCACCGGGCCGGACAGCTCTTCTGTGGAACTAGGTAATCACCTGGGATTTTCGCCTCCTGCACGGGAAAAAATCAGAAATACCAGACCTTTTAGGTGTCCAGTATTTTCTGAATTTTTTTTTACCAGACAGGAGGCGAAAATACCAACTGTCCAGGTCAATATGGGACACCTGGGAACCCTATTCTCAGGTGTGTTAACCAGGTCTGTGTCACTTCCCACCCCCACACAAAATTGCAGGTATGATAGGGACTTTTGGGGGCAATATGGTGTCTTTGATATTAAACTTCCAATTGTAACAGTCTTTTCCTTGTGAGAGGCCTAGACTAAACACAAAGTTCACTAGTTTAACTAAAGGTGTGATGTTATACTGGCACAACTTTGTGTGTTGACATTGCTGTAAGTAGATAAGCTGTTAGTTGCATCTCTCTACAGTCAACCGTAGTGTTTAATTTAAGTCTACTTCACAACTATTTAATATAATCACCCAGCAGTGAATTTTTTGTGGTGAATTCATTTAAACACAAGGAAGTATTTCCTCCTTATTGCTCCAAGAGAGTGCAGGATTTTTCAGACATGGCTTAAAGACTGAAAATTAATTGCTCCATTATAGATGGGGTAAGGTATGGATTTTTCACAACCCTGAAGAATAATGCTGGTTGACCATTTAACCCAGGGGTGGGGAACGTTTTTTGGATTGGAGATGGCTGACCCCACAGAAAAATCAGTCAGGTGCCATACACAAGGCAGAAATAAACAACCCCCCCAAACTAAAAAACCCGAAACCCCCCTCAATGTGGCAGCGAAGGAGGAGACATTCCTTGTGCAATCCAGAGCCATGGGGGAGCCCAGGCTAGTAGATTTTGTGTGATCCAGTCCCGTGGAGGGACTGTGGGAGGAGGAGGGAGCTGAGGCAGCACATTTGCAGCTCTGCAAGGGTGTGTCTAGACTACAGAGTTTTTTTTAGAAAAAAGTGGCCTTTTTTTGAAAAAACTTCCCCTGCATCTAGACTGCTGCCATGTTCTTTCGAAAGTAAATCTAAAGAACGTGGCAGTTTTTTCGACCGCAGAAAACATTTCTTTTTACAAGGAATAATGCCTTTTTTGAAAGTGATCTTTTGAAAAAAGGCGCTATGTAATGCAAACTGTACTTTTTCGAAAGAGAGCATCCAGACTGCCTATGTACTCTCTTTCGAAAAAGCAGCTTGCTTTTTTTAAAGTTCTGGTTGTAGTCTAGATGCTCTTTTTCAAAAGAGGCTTGCAGTCTAGATGAAGCCCACCTGTACTGTTGTAGCATTTTAAGTGTAAACATAGCCTTAGAAACTATTTTAGCTGAAATTATTTACACATGGTAGATAATTTCTGTTTACTTTCCCAATGTTATGAGAACCGTAGGCCTGGTCTATACTACAAAGTAAAGTCGACCTCTTGACTTAGTTATCCAAGCTTAAATTTGTCTGTCACCAATGTAAATGCTCTATTACAGCAACACAGTTACAACTACATGATTAACCAATAAGCTGGGACTTATCCATTAATCCTGTTAACTACACGCATTTCCCCCTCCTCCTTACTTCCTCTGTATCAGAGGGAGGTGGGAGCTGGCTTTTAAGCCAGCTACCCAGGAGCAGCAGATCTGCGCCTCCACCCCTGCACACTTCTGCTTCTGATTAGAGGTAGAGGCAGCAGTGCGGAGGGTGAGTGGGGCAGGCGGGAGCTGATATGGGCGAGGTGACAGCTTTCAAGCTGGCTTTCTGTACCCTCTCTGCCCCAGCCCCTTGCTGCCTCCTACAGAGGTGGGAGGGGGCAAACAGGAGCTACCTCCCCCTCCCCCATGCTGCTGCCTGTATCAGAGGCAGCAGTGCGGAGCGGCAGGCGGAGCTGGTCTGTGCAAGAAGCCAGTTTTTAAACAGCAGTGCTTGGTGGCAGGGGGTTCCCTAGGAGTAGAACCGGAGCACACTCACTGCCGGCCCCGCCCCGGGATTATCGAATAGTCATGTAACTACTAAAAATGTATGCGGTTACATGACTATTCAGTTACACGCTAACATCCCTATCCAACGCTAACTGCTCTGGTCACAGCTGTGAACTCCAATGGCCAAGAGTCACTGAGACTGGAAGCCAGTCAGCCTCCCCAGTCTCAAATCCTGCCAGTTTTTGAAATGCCTTTCCTGATTGTCCAGCTTGGTGAGCTGCCTGTTAGCTCGCCTTTGATGTGCTTAACTGCCCAGCTGACCATGAGGCCTACATGCTCTGTCTGCCCGAGCCCGGGGAAGATCAGAGACACAGCCTATGGAGAGAAGACTGTGCAGGCACAGCTATGGACCAGTGGTAGTAATGTGAACATATTGCACAGGGGATCCAAGAGATGGCATATAATAGGAACTGCAGCAGACATACCGACCTGGAGGCCAACAGTCAGTCTGGTGCTGAGCCGCAGATCTGAAAAGAGCTGCATGTCTTGATGGAGACTCCTTCACCATCCTCTGCACCACTGTGGATGCCTCGGAGGAGCCTGAGTCACACACCACGGTGTGAACAGTGAGGAAGAGGAGGAGGATGGAGATGTAACTGGGGAGTCCCTGCTATGCTACAAGCCTACACCAGTTGGAGATTCCACCACAGTTCAGTGAGTCTTGGCAGCTAAGCCCAGGTGAGCCTGATGCAGGGGAAGGAATCTCAGGTAAGTGTATAAATGTATTTCCCATTAGATTGGTGTACTGATGACCTGCTAAGTTGGGGGCACCAACTTTGCACCAATTTACCCATACTAGAAGAGGCGGAGGTACAATAGAGGCAGGACTGTCATTTGCTTTTCACTTCCCTGTAGAGTTAGGCAGGGTGGGGAAAGAGGAACCAGGGGACTATGTGGGTATCCAGGGATGTCCCTTGAATTCTTATGAGAGATCTCAATGACATTTTCATGGAGGTTCTCTGGAATTCTCTCCTGAAAGTTTCTAGGGATGGCAAACTCATTTTTTTCTCCCTGGTAAGATGCATTCCCACGTCAGACAGTGATAACATCTGCAGGCACATTGCAGTAAAACATCAGTCAGCATACGGGCCAGGCAGCTTCAGGATGCCAGCAGCAGCTGTGTTCTCTGAAACTTGCTTACCCTCAGGAATGAAGTATCAACTAAAATCACCACCTTTTCTGGCAAATGGTAGCAGAATTCATTGCCCTTGCCCTGTATTCATAGTTTCATGCTGTAAGCAATTCTCTCCTCATTTCCCTCCCCTCTGGTGGGCCATGTGCTCTGAAGGGGCTCCTCAAGCAGAAGTGTCAATAAGTTCATCTTGTTTAAACTTTAGGGACATGAGAGAAGGGAGTTCTGAATTGTAGCTTTCGCTTTCCATTGTGACTCTATTGATCATGGTACCTCTGTCCTTTGTGTGTAGCTGTTGCCACCGTGGCCTTTCATTCCCCCCTCCACAACCCTGGAATGCCAGAGACCATTAAGGAGGAAAAAGAAGACGACTTGGGATGACATCAGTGAGGTCCTGCAAGCCTGTGCTGCTTCAGACCATGAGCAGAGGGCATGGAGAAGGAAAGAGAGAACAGGAGAAAGTCACAGCAGGAAAAAGGTGAGGAAGGTGCACCAGGACATAATGACGCTTCTCCAGCAGCAAACTCAGATGCTGTGTATGCTTGTGGATCTACAGTTCAACAGTGACAAACTTGCCTTTCTTTGCAGTCCACAGAGAACTTCGTTGTAGCACCTTCCTATACCTTCCCTTATCATGCCACGTGACATCAGGGCTCACATCCCGACCACTCCACTGTGGGATGATAAGGACAAGCATTGCTTCACATAAACTGACCAGAAAGAGCTACAATTGCTGTATATGTAGCCAAAATGGATATGTATGTTATTTTCCATTAATTAAGTTTTTAATGTATTTGCTTTTAAATTGTACAGATTTTATTGTATTGGCACTTGCTTTGTTACTCAATAAAATATTTTTTGGAAAATAATTAATTTTTAATTAGTTCCCAAACTATGCTGCAGAATGCCTAGTGATAATGAAAGAACTTGTTATTGAGCACTATGACACAGCACATAGGATCAGTAACAAACACAATGTAATCATTGTAAATGTACAGCAAGTTCCACAAAAACAATAGGTCTATTGACAGTGTTATATTCGTAGATGTGCAACAATAAGCAACTAGTTTCTAACAGGCCCCAGACCTGCAGGTGGAGCCTTGTACACTACCACACATTACTGTGGCTTGTTCTTAGTGTTCTTTCAAGGCCTCCCTGAGCTGGACAGCTCTTTGTTGAGCTTTTCTAAAAACCCTTGTGTCTAGCTGTTCAGACTGAGCAGATGCTTCCTCTGCTTCCACTCCATTGGAAACTTTCCCCCTTTTACTCTGCAGGACACAGCAGGCAGCTATAACCATTGAAATGTTCTTCTTACAAAGATCCAATCTTGTGAGTAAACAAACCAACATCTCTGCAACCTACCAGAAGTGCATTCAGCTGTCATTCTGCAACTGCTGAGCTGAGGGTTGAATCTTTCCTGGATGCTATTGAGGAGGGCAGTGTACAGCTTCATGAGCCAAGGGAGCAAGGGATAGATTGGGTCATCCTTGGTTTTCAATGTGACCAATGGTATTCTATCTGTTTGCATTTCTGAACAGCCCTGTGCTTTTAGAGATGCAAGCATCATGCACCTTTCCTGAGCAGCCAACATTGATTTTGTTGAAGCATCCCTTTATCAAACAACACTTGCATAACCACAGAAAAGTTGCCCTTTCTGAACATTATTGTGTAGCAGAAGAGGATTAGGAGTGACCCTGCATGCTTGCATGTCAATAGCTTCCACAGTGGATTTTCCAACTCCAAAACTACTTCCTACTGGCCTATAGAAATGTGTCATTGTAAGATTTCCACAACTTATTTCTCCACTGTCAGCACAGCTCTCATACTGCGGACCAGGTGCTGGAGGCTTGGGGCAAGCTTCGCGCACAGTTCCAGAAAGATGGCCTTTTGCATACAAAAGTTCTGCAGCCACTGCTCATCATAGCAATCCTGCATTTATAGTGTGATCCCGCTTGTTTCTTGGGCTCATATATGGCTCTATGCCATCGGCAACTGCTATGTGAACTTTACCAACTGCCTTGAATTGGTTTTCTCTATCTCCCACAGCAGTCTGTTCTCTATAAAATTACCATGTTCTCCATCAATGCGGTTCTTGCACCTCTCTAAATACCAGAGGATCATGTGTCATGTGCTTGTAACATTCATGAAACGAGTGCCAAGTTGTGGAGGTTCCATGCCTCTAAGAATAGGTGGACAGTGAGGAAGGCCACATAGTTTCATGGGATTTTTGAATAGACTCCTTGCTCTCCCTGTTATCTCCAAATGATCTTCCCTACCATGCATTGTCCACACTTCCCAAAAGACATTGTGCTAGATGATGGCAAGTTGCACATTGGGTTACTTACTCTTGGGGCACTCTAGTATACATTGAGACAGGCACCCATGTTGAGTATGTACGGCACTGGTGCAAGGAGCCAAGTATGTATACGCATGAGCGAGACACTAATTGTGGTTTATGCAGACTTAACTTGTGATATCTACACTACAAATTTTGGCTGTGGCCTTAGAAGCAAAAGTTCTGTATGTGCCAAACCTCAGTCTGCTCTATTTTATTCTCCTGTTCCTTAACTGATTACAATGAATCAACTACTAAATTTCTGTGACGTTAGCACAAAACGTCTTT
Source organism: Pelodiscus sinensis (assembly GCF_049634645.1). Classification (NCBI taxonomy): domain Eukaryota; kingdom Metazoa; phylum Chordata; order Testudines; family Trionychidae; genus Pelodiscus; species Pelodiscus sinensis. The sequence continues at coordinate 92,636,132 of NC_134713.1, read as the reverse complement.
GAATTAACAAAGGCAATCTACTTCTAAGTTACCTTCCATTATTCCTAAAACTCTCTGTTAACGGAGCTTTTGTAAAGGGAAACCATACTTCACCAATCTGTTAGAATTCTTTGGAGGAGATGAACAACCTTGGACAGGGGCAATCCAGTGAGTATAATATATTTCTACTCTTGGAAAGTCTTTGATGACGTCCCTCACCAAAGGCTCTTAAATAAAGTAATCAGTCTTGTTTGTTAGACTGTTGGTTCAAGAACTACTAAACAGCAAGAGCTAAGACTACCAAATTTGTTCTGCAGCTTCCTCTTCTAACAAAGCAAGGTAAGGGTTTGGTTGTGCAAGGACAATGGGATGTGCCTGGAATGTGATTGTTTCTCATAAAACAGAAAGGGAGAGGACTGCTAGCAGTGATAGTTATAGGCTGTGTCTACACTGGCATGAATTTCCGGAAATGCTTAAAACGGAATACTATTCCGTTTTCAGTTTTTCCGGAAAAGGAGCGTCTACATTGGCAGGCTGCTTTTCTGGAAAAGCCCTTTTTCCGGAAAAGCATCTGTGGCCAATGTAGATGCGCTTTTCCGGAAAAGAGCCCCGATCGCCATTTTCGCGATCGGGGCTTTTTTCCGGAAAAGACTACTGAGCTGTCTACACTGGCCCTTTTCCGGAACAGTGTTCCGGAATAAGGACTTATGCCCGAGCGGGAGCAGAATAGTTTTTCCGGAATAGCAGCTGATTTTGTACAGTAGAGCATCATTTCTTTTCCGGAAATTCAAGGGCCAGTGTAGACAGCTTGCAGCTTATTCCGGAAAAGCGGCTGATTTTCCGGAATAAGTGGCCCAGTGTAGACACAGCCATACTGTATAATGATCATATGGTGGCAGCAAGGGGCCAGAGATGGGAACCAGGTCTGCTATAACCCCATTGGGACAGCAGGGAGCAGGAGTGCAGAGAGGAACAGATATCTACTATATATTAGAGAGTTTGTCTGTGTGTGCCTGTCTGTGTCTCTGTCTGTCCCCCAGCTGGGGGTCATGATCTCCTCCTCTTGTTGTGCCTGCTGCAGCTGCCATGACTAGGCACTTCTCACCCGGCCATAAGCTGCTGTGGTGACAGGGCTGTAGTTGTCCTCTCTCCCAGGACAGCCTGCATACAACCCCGCATCCCCATCCCAGAACTATGATTAAAATGAAGAAAAGCAAAAATTATTTCAATTAAGGACATCTAGAATATTTATAAATGCACTGTATAAATGAATGGCAGAACTATAGCCTTGGTACCTCAAAAATATATGTTAGAAGTGGAAAAGATACAGAAAAGGGCAATAAAAATGATATGGGGGATGGAAAAGCTTCCATATGAGGAGAGATTAAAAAGAGTGGGACTATTCAGATTGTTAGATGATGAAGAATATATTACTTAAATCTATGAAATGACAAATCATGTGGAGAAAGTGAATAAGGAAGTGTTAAGGAGTCACCAATGAAATAGACAGCAGGTTTAAGTAAACAAAAGGAAGTACTTCACACAGTACACAATCTACCTGTGGAACTCATTGCCTACGGAAGTTGTGAAGGCCAAAAGTATAACTGGATTAAAAAAAAGATTTAGATATGTTCCTGGAGGAAAGGTCCATCAATGGCTATTAGCCGAGATGGTCAAGGTTGCAGTCACATGGTCTAATTGTTCCTGACGCCGAGTCCCTGATTGTCAGAAGCTGGGACTAGATGATAGGATGGTTCACTTGGTCGCTGTGGCAGTTCAGTCGCTTCGAAGCATCTGTTATTGGCCATAGTCCAAAGACAGGAAAATGGGCTTAGATGTGCCATTTGTCTTAGCAGTATGGCTGTTCTTATGTAGACATGTTTAGACTCTTGACTGTGCAAAGATATGCACATGACAGCACCCAATGAAGCCATGGGACAACTGGCATACTTAAAATTAAACATACGGATGTCTTTTCAGGGTCTAGGCTTGTGTATCTTTACTGATTTTTTTTTTCTAAAACTGTGGCTTAATGCTTATTCTGATTAGAGCCAAATATTAATTGCTAAAATAACTAATATTATCATCCATATATGTTATTTTGTGCCACAGAGCATTTTGTGTGTATTCATTTGATGAAAAAGTTTGGTTGTTTTCTCCTAGCACTTGATTTAAGGCACTATGTAACTATTTAACTATTTTAATATACATTGTTTGATTTTATTATGTTTTGTATGGAACTTTATTCTTAACTTAAGCAGAAACCAAGAGAAAGCAAAATATAATAGGCATCTCTGATCACGTCTAAAATACCCGTAGTTTCTAATCAGTATGGCCAAAATATTCTTTCTTATAAAAATACCTGACTTATTTTTTCCCCTTTGCTTAGTTTCCCACAGTCGGGGGATAAAAAGTAACTATTTGTGCATCCGATAATCTTTGATATAATCAACCCTTCCTTTTTACAGAAAAAATATGAAACATGTTTTTGCAAGATGTGAAACAGTACAATGGACAAACTCATATGTTTTACCAGAGTTTCCTTATGATGTCCAGTGCATATTAGCAGAAAGGAAATGTCCTGACCACAGCATGAGAATAAGGATTATTGAATTCTTACAAGCGGATATGACAAAATACTTAGAAGGATCACTGTAAGTATAATAATTTTGGATTCATTCTTTTGTTTTGGCGGGGGGAGAGGGTGCAACTGACTGCACAATAAAATTCCTAGGAGACCAGTCTCTATAAACTGTAAATTTAAATGGGGTTAAAGGCATTGATCCAAAGCTAGAAAAGTCAGTGGAAAGACTGTGGGTTTTAATGATGCACTTGGATTAAAGCGATAAAGGATCTTTCCAGGCATTACTTTTAGGAAAATGTCTTTGTCCTTTAATGTGCAATTTAATATATAATATTTTGAACACTATCAATTGAATGAGATATCGTCTTTAAAAAAACCAAATTAATAAAAAGTGTCTAACATGCTACCTATTCCTATATTTGCTTGTTTATCTTGTTTGAACAGATATCCAAACAGTCAGCAGTATAATGTTGTCGTCAATGCATTGCTTCAGGCATATCCATTCCTTGATGATGATGGGAATGGCTTTGTAAGTATCATAAATTAGTACTGTTCTCAGTTTATCTTAAATCTCTACCAATAATGAAACTTTTTAAATATTTATTGGTTCAGACTAATTCAGAGAGAACTAATATCAGTGTTTTTATTTTGGTTAGTGCAGCAGCTTCTTTTAAGTTATGTATGCCAGATAATGTGCTTAAATCGTTAGCAGTGCAGTTGCACAAGATTAATTAAATTACATGTTGTTTATCAAAATCACTGTCAAATCATACTCGCATAATTACTAGTGGGAAGCTACCTCGTTGTTGCTTGCATTGACTTTCTCTGTAATATGCTTGTTTTCTAAAAAGCTGTAATGGGATAAATATTAGATATCTGTTTGTTTAAAAAATCATGATGATGATGCTAGTATGCCAGACCAGTTGAAAATTGTATTAATAGGTGAGAGATATAAACATTATAATATATTTTGGGTGTTTGCCTTATGCTACTGCACTGCATTGTACTTATCATGAGTGAGCTTGTTCACTGTTGCCTATCTCTGTCAAGTAGTTATTGTGTTCCCGTCTTTTTAAATGAGGCAGGAAAAGGTACATTGGGAAGCAGAATATACTTTTTCCTGTCTCATTTAAAAAGATGTGAACACAGTAACTACTTGACAGAGATAGGCAACAGTTCCTGGTAAAGACTGTCAGAGGTAAAAGGGGGTTTGCTGGAAGAGATGCATCTTTCATACAATCATTGCAGAAAATCTAAAAGATCTAAGGAAAATGTGATGATTGAGAAGTAGAGAATATTTCTATTCTCCTTTCATTTGGCGTTATGATAGTGAGGTACCACACTGAAATTAGCAAATTCCCTGTCCTGTGATAGGAGTTCTATGTCTGGGTCACTGGCATGATTGTGGCCCAGTTTGTAAAGATTCCATTTGTGAGTGTTTCTAAGGTCCCATCCATAGAAATTTATTTTTGGAAAAGATATGGAAAATTGTAGGAAAAATCCTAAAGCAGCTTTCATATGTAGACCTGGTTAAACTGTGCTATAAATCATTTTATAAAACTATTCTTTGACAAATGGTTTATCCCTTTTGCATTGGCTGGGGACATTGCGTTAGTACCTTGCTAGCAGAAACTGTATTTGTGGAGTGGCATAATGCAGACAGAGTAAGCAGCTGGGAGGGGCAGAGGCTTCTGTTAAGGTATAGTGCCTGCTTTATTTTTGACATTTCATTCTGTTACTGGGAAACATAGCTGGGAGAAACAACAAAACATGAAAAAAAGACAACGTAAAGTGTCAGAATATTGCTAATTTCAAATGTTAAAAGTTTGAGTGAGACCTCCTCCCCCCATTTGAAGGAGGTTATTTTTATTTGGCTTTTGTTTTATGAACCCATGGGTCACATTTTAATGCAACCATGAGAACTAGAAGTTGACTGTTTTTTGAAGGAAAGCCAAGTTTCTTAAGTATACACATGACTCCAGCAGATGGGGCTTTAAGAAAAAATACCAGTTATTGTGAGAATCAAAATACAATTATAAGAATTTACAACAGTGGAATCATATAGGGATGTAAAATCCCAAATAATCAGCTAACCATATTAAACATTAGGTTAACCTAACCAGTTAACTGAGTAAGCAGGATTCCACTCCCGGCTCCTGCGCTGGGGCTGGGGCTAGGGAAGCTGCTTGCTGCTTGCCACTGGCTTCTGGGACTGGCCACTGGGGTTGCTCCTGGGTAACCAATTAACTGGTTACCTGTTCACGGCCCTAATTCATGATGCTTTAAAAGGACATACAGATGCCAGATTCTTTCATTTGGAATTGGGCTCAGCAGACCAGAAACATGATGCTTCTCATGTCACCTCTTCTAAAAATGTTTTGCACAAATAGAAAATAAAGAAGTTGCTGGAATCACCATTACTGCTAACACTGATGATTCAAATATGTTACTAGACACCTGAAACAAGCAGATACTTGGATTTAATCAGTTTTGAATATGGGGAATTCATTCCTATTTTTGATCATTAGAAACTTGGATAATTAGGGATTGTCTGTAGTCTCTGAAAAAGCATTGAAAGAGTCTGTGCTAAACATAACAGAGAAAACAGCCTGAAGATGAAGTGGGAATTTCAGTGCCAGAAGACAGTGTATACCAAACAGAACAAAGCAGTAGACCCTCAGGAAATAATAGCATAAACATCAAGGCAGACAGATAAACAAAATGTTACCCAAGCCTAAAAGCCCTTGTAAGCTCTTCCGTTGACTTCAGTTATCTAGATTTCTCAACTGACTTACAGGAAAATCAAGTTGTCAAGGCTAAATCCCCACTCTGGCATGATGAATGCAGAAGTGGGGGCCTGCAAAAATACCCCAAAACCTTATCTTTCCAGGCTTTGGTATAAAGCTTCCACCCAGAATCTTAAAAACCTAGATTTTGGGGATAAAAATCCACTGCCACTACCCAAGTAATAGTAAGAAAACCAGCAGGCTGGGGTAGGTGTCTGGTCAGCGAGGGAGAAGAGAGGGAGAAGGCAGGAGTGGACTAGGGGTGCAGAGTCTCAGTAGAAGCCCTCTATCTGGGATAACTGAAAGATCTGGATATGAGCAGTTAATGACCTCCGTTTTGGTTCACTTTAGACAGTTTCTACAAAACAAGTTTTACCACATTTCAATTTCAGAAAGCAAATAATTGTTTTATCAAATGTAATTTGGGAGTGGAGAGAATTTTTTTTTTGTTATATAACTGTTGCATACGAAATGATTATTCTTTAGCAAATTGCAATATTTAATCTGCCTGTAATCCTCTTCCTTCTGTGTCAGACACATGGAGTAATCCCCTTGTCCTCTTCCGATGAACATTATAAATCTTCTTGGTTTTGTGGTGTTAGTAAAAATAAAGTGACCCAGCAGTCATTTTAAGAATGGCTAAACAGACATCTCCACTTGCTCTCCAGAGCACATCTCACTGACTGCCAGCACTTAGGAAGCAGGATAAATATATGTAATGGCAATCTTATCTCAGCTGATGAAACAGTTTGTGGGAGAAGGGGTTTGTGGAAGCTTATGGAAATCGTATTACAGGAATGGATTTAGCTAAACTCTTAATTTGTGTGAGGAGGAGGAGGATGAAATAGCTAAGTGTTTTAAACTTTGAACGTGGAAAGAGATTTAAAGCTCTACATAGGTGGCTCCTGACAAATCGGTTAAAAGATGTCTCCAAGATACAGAGGAGATTACAAGAAAAATTTGCAAAATAACTAACTAAAATGATATTTAAAACTGGCAGAGTAATATATGTTAAATATATCATGTCCTACAAATATTTATTTAACATCAGAGATAAAACATATTTTATAAGTGCTATGTTAGGAATTATTTTGCTTTTTAAAAAAATGGTTCCATGTTATTCTCTGGGCACATGAAAACAAGCAAGTTAATTATTTGACCAAATATAAATACTTATGGCCAGGATTCTAATGAAGCAGATAGAGGGATTTTCAAAAGCATGTAGATGTTGCAATTAATGAGAGTTAGGTTCATGGGCAGTTTTGAAAATCCCGCTGGATGTTTAAATAATTTTTTTTACAAATCTGGCCCTTTATCCTCCAATTGAGCTGATAACATATGGGTGCATATGCACAGGGCAAAAGCCCAAGTGATTAGACAGACTGTATTCCTAACAATAAGTTCAAGTCGGTCAATATCTTACCAGTTAGATGTATTCATTAGGAAAAATAAATGCTATTTACAAGGTTAAAACAGGTAAACATACATGTGCAAATGAGTTACAGTCTTAGATTTCAAAGAGTAATCGAAGCTGCTGTAATGTGCAAGTTCTGTATGCCTTCTGGGGTTAACTGAAGCTAAACCTCTGGTGATCCCTTGTTTATGCTTGGAAATCTTGTCCTCTTCCTGAAGTCCAAGCAGCATTGGGGATAACCATTTCTTCTTTACAGGAATTTTTATTTCATTCCTCCACAGCTCAAGATGCTGGGAGGGAAGATTGCTCAGTCTTCTCTTCTTTGGTGTGAGGTGAATGATCAGCAGTCTTTTGTCCACTATTGTTTCACAGTAGCTTATCTGATATCTATAGACTTTTCCCCTACCAAATCTGAAGTGTGTCAGACAAATGGTTCTTAAATTATAACCTAAAATAAAGGTTTTACCAAAGCTGAGAAAGTTTTTTAGTGGATTTCATCTTATTTTTCAAGTGAGAAATAAAACTTGGTTTACTGGACTCCGATACCCAGCCCCTAATTAGTTAGTTAGCCCTGGTGGATATAAGGCAGCTTACATTAACCTAACTCTGTAAGCATCTATATTAAATTGTTGCTCCTGCCTCCGTAACTCACCAGCTACTCCAGCTTAATAACTCCACCTCTGCAAGAGGTGTCACACATAGATTGACATAGGTAAATTGATGCACTATCGATGTAGATGCTGCATTGCTTACATCAACTGTAGCTGCCTTTCAGAAGCCATCCCATAACAGGGTCAGCTTTCCTAGAGAGGACATGCACTGCTGACTCTAGGAGCATAGTGTGGACATGCAAAAGTGATTTGAGAGGCTGCATGACAACGTATCTTAGGTCAACATTATTTTGTAGCTTAGACGTACTCTTAAAGACTAAAGTCAGAAGCTGCTGTCTTTGTAAGTGTAAAAACTTCATTGAGAGGATATTTGAAAAAATCATTCTCCCATCAAAAAGCTGATGGAGGGTCCAGTGCACCTTCTAAAATTCAAATGGTTCTCTGCTCCTGCAGCCCTGAGTACCTAAAAGTGATGAATAAGAAGATATGCCTGTGTGTTCATGTGTCACTGTAGCTGCTATCACCACATCTGAGGTAGCCCATAGAAAAAGGGGGAACAACCTCTGATTTCCTCCTCTCTACACACAGCTTCAGCTCTCATCTTAAGGTCCTCCAGTGGTTCTTTATGGCTGATAGCAGTAGGACCATTGACATTTGTTAGATGGAAAAGGGAAAAGAAGTGCTAGTGCTACTCCACTGACTTTTCTTGAGCACCCTTCTCCCTATCTGCATGTCTCTGCACCTGGGCGCTCTCTGCACCTCGCATTATCCAGTCTCTGGTAGGACATCTTGGGGAAATGGGTCTCTAGAAGAGATGTTATAGTAATTGGGACCTACTAGGCATACTCTAGTTGTGAGATGGATAGTGGAGGAAGTGGATAGAATATGTATAAAATGGTTCAATTCTCTGTAATAAGAGGATAAGTAGGGGGCTGAAGACCGTTAGGGAGAAATGGAGACATGGGGGAATGGGTGCCCTGCTAAGGGGAAGAGGGAGGCTGCCAGCAGTTCAGGGTTTTAGGTAGGGAGGGTAGGGATTTGGAAGCAGGTCAGGGTGCATAAAGAAAAGCAAGAAAGGATATAGTCTGCTAGCATTTAAGTATCAAATTAATTAACTGGCTTTACATTATGTGTGCCTGATGTACTTGTGCGACCACACAGCTTTTCTCTGATGAAATCTACTATTAACCAAACACAAAATAAAGGTTTAAAACTTGGGTTACAGCAACAATTTCTACCTCAACCTTACTATGCTCTATCATAATAAAGCAGCTCTTTGGAAGTTTGGTTCTGAGAGGATTGTGATGCATTGCTGAGAAAATTAGCTTACACCGGAAAATGTTCTTGTGCTAACATGAATATTATTATGCAAAGTTTTCTTCTACAAGCATCAAGTGCATCATTTCATCGAATACCTAAAAATATTATTGATGACTCACTTCACCGAGAAAACAGAACAATTTCCTACTGTAAACATGAGGACTGGAGAGAGACTATTCAGTCACTTCAGAAAATAACGTTTCATCTGGTTGCTAGCAAAGATGCAGCTACTGAGAAAAATGTGAAATAAAATCTTCTACAGTTTACTTACAGACCACTTTATGTAGATACTACATAGATAAATGCATGGTCCACTTATTCACATAATATATAGGCAAAGGCAACCTAAAGACACAATAGGTATGCACTTGACCTCAGTCTATCTCTAGATTAAAGGCCTCTCTCTATAGGAGAAAAAGATGTCAGTTATGAAAAAGATTACTGCATTGTTGGGAAAAAAAAATCCAGATTTTCTCCAAAGCATTTCCTTCTCCCAGCTCCACTGAAATGTATTATTGGGTATGGTCTTGATCCTCTAACTCCCTCCCCTGCCAGTGTCATGGCATACAATTACTTTCCTGTTGTTTTTTTAAAGGTTTTTTTCCCCCTGTACTTATGTGAATGACCCACAAACAGGAGAAAATGATTTATTATATGGGGTGCTGTTAGGTGCTCAGAGGAAATACAAATTGAAGAAAAAAACCTTCCCCTATCTTTCTGTGTTAGTAATCTTAGAGCTTTTCTACATGAACAGTTAGATCCCTGCAAGCTGGGTTGTGAATCTGCCGGGGCTGTCCATGTGCTTCCTGCAGTTGCACATTAACAGTTTATTAGAGTATTTCAGTCTAGTCCTCTTTGAAACAGGTCTGGCTTAAACTGCTTTAATAAACTCTTAACACATTCAGTAGGCTGTACCTGGACAGATAGGCTCAGGGAAGATAGTCCCACCCCCAGCATGCTGTAGTTTAATTGTCCATGGAAACAAACCCCCACTTTGACTCCTTGGCCCAGAGCAGTGTTCCAGTCATCACTACCTTCTCCCCATCCCCTCTAGGGGTCATAACCCCAGGCCCCTTGCAAGTTGTGTGGCTACAAAGCAGCCTATTTAGCACCACACAATAGCTCAGGGAATCCACCTGGGAACCTTCGGTGGCAGCCACAATCTAGCCTGGTCTCCAAACTGTCACAGTTCAGGGTCAGTTCAGTCAGCACTGTTGGGTACTCCAGTGATGTACAGAATTCGGCGTTACAGAATATTTTGGAAATGTAGGCGTGGGAAACTAATCGGTTGGCAAACAGTTTTTAGGGTATGTGGGGGAGGGCAGCAGGAGAGTCTCATGTCTGACTAGTGAATAACTGATGATACTTTAAAAGATCTTGGTTTTAGCACAAGTTTTCCCTATGTGCTTGTGCACTGCTGTTTCGGTGTGTAGATGCCTAAGCCACAGAGTGATGCACCAACCAGAGAAAGATAGGCATTCCTTGCCTGACGAGTCTGATCTGATACATCTGCTCAGAGCTCACCTGAAGATTAGGCCATGATGCAAATCTGCAGAATACAGCCAGGAGTTAGAGCACTCTCCTAGGATGTGAAACATCCCCAGTCAAGTTCCCTGTCTGTCCAATGAAGAGAAAAGATTAGAATTAGTATCTCCTAGTTGTCAGGAGGAAACCCTAATCACTGATTTATACGATATTTTGATATGGCATCCCCGTCGAAGCTGTTCTACTGTGAATTGATAATGAAAGAGTCCTTGACCAGAGAGAATGAGCAAGGATGAGAATTGACTCTGTAACTTGGTGGTTAGAATGGTCACCTGGGAGGTGAGAAATACAGAATCTAGTCCTCCTATGCCCATGAATTTTGTAATAGTTTATTCAAATGGATTAGCTTTAACAGGAGAGATTGACCCACATCAGAATATCCCATAGCCTAGTAGGTAAGTCACTCACCTGAGAAATGGCAGATTTATGTTCAAATCTCTTCTCATTCGGCAGAGGGAGGACTTGAATTGGGGAATCTTCCACATCCCAGGCTAGTATCCTACTCTCTGTGCTAAAAGTTATGTGGAAGGACTGCCCCTCCCCCTGGATCCTGTCAAAAATGGCTTTGGCAGCTAATATCAAAAGTGTCTGCAGCTGAGACTTAAGCAGAAGGAGGTCCTGAACTCAGAGTAGCAGGGCTTAGGACACATTCTTTGCCTCTGTATCTCCCACTGGATCATCTAGGTTGGGAGCCACCTATTATGAGGGTTTTAAAAATCCCCTTTAGCGGCACATATTTGTCTCCACTCATTTTATAGGGATCTTAGTGCCAAACTCAGGCTTTGTGAATCCCAGCAATTTTGCAGGCACTGTGGCAGAGTGTTGCCATGCCAAAATTTATTTGTGATACTAGCCTCATGCCTGACTGGTTAATCCTGCAGAACAGCACTTATTCTGAATTTAGGAACCTTGTGCCACATGGGCGCAAGGTTTCAAAGTTCAGAAACAAGTACTGTTCTGCAGGATTTATAGCTCTACATCATCGTGTCCTCCTGTTGCTTGTGCCACCGTTGGGTAGCAGTTTGGTACATAGAATGCCAAGCACCTCAAGTCTAGGCCCATTTTATAAATGTGGAAATGAGGCACAGAAAGGCAAAGTAACTTACTAAAGGTCACATAGAAAGTCTGAGACAAAGCAGGGACTTGAACCCAGCTTTCCCATGCCCCAAGTCAGTGCCCCAGCCACCAGTCAGTCCTTCCTCTTTATAGTGCTACTGGCTTTATTTATTTTGCTGGTGTTTCTAAGTTCAGGAAATAAATATAGTTGCTTGATACTTTGTAATTGTGGGAAGGGGTGCTGGAAATATGGAGACTTATTTGTGTATTTGTTTTATACATTTGAATAACTCCGGGAGCACCTCTTCTTTAGAGAGGTTGTGGATCTCCGTCACTGGAGATATTTAAGAACAGGTTAGTCTGACATCTATCAGGGATGGTCTGGTGGTTGGCCCTGCTGTGGGGGCAGGAGACTGGACATCATGAACTCTGAAGGTCCCTTTGAGTTCTAGTATTCTATGATTCCTCTCAGCCAATTTAATACTTGTTCAGTTCTGTCTCCTTATATTGCACAAATGTGAATATTAGGACAAATAGCAACTCTGGCAGGAAGGATTTACATAATGAGTCATTGATCCAGTTGTCAAAATTAGCATCGTTTTGGGTTTTTCACTTTTCAGGTGCTTCTCAAATACCCCCAGTATTGGATGTGCTACAAGAACTGATCTAGAGTTACTCCCTTAAGAACAGCTTCTGGAGACAAAACTTCCAATAGTACTTCCTCCTTCCATGCCAAGTGTTCGGAATGATGGTTGGGGGGGAATGTCATTAAGGCACAAACAACTTAGATAGTTAACTCTGGGTATGTCTACACTACAAAGTTAGTTCGAACTAACGGACGTTAGTTCGAACTAACTTTCATAGGCGCTACACTAGCTCTCCGTTAGTTCGAATTTAATTTGAACTAACGGAGCGCTTAGTTCGAACTAGGTAATCCTCATTCCATGAGGATTAAGCCTAGTTCGAACTTACTAGTTCGAATTAAGGGCTGTGTAGCCCCTTAATTCGAACTAGTGGGAGGCTAGCCCTCCCCAGGTTTCCCTGGTGGCCACTCTGGCCAACACCAGGGAAACTCGTCTGCCCCCCTCCCGGCCCCGGACCCCTTAAAGGGGCACGGGCTGGCTACGGTGCCCGTGCCAGGTGCAAGCCTGCCAGCACCCAGCCAGCAGACCCTGCACCTGGCACAGATCGAGCCACCTACCCGATGCCTCCCAGCCCTCCCCCTCTTCCCGGGACCAGGCTGGCGGCTCCTGGGAGCTTGCCTGGGACCGCAAGAGGCGGGCACCCGCCTGGGCTAATGCGGACATCGTGGACCTCGTCCATGATCTCCGCACTAGGCACAGGAAAGTGGCCGTCTAGGGCAGGAGAGCTGCCAGCCTGGCCACCCAGGAGCAGGTGTGCATGAAAATCAAGGGGGTCCACTGAGACCCCCGACCCTGAGCCCTGAGCTTACAATGGCCGTCCTGGGTCAGACCAAAGGTCCATCTAGCCCAGTAGCCTGTCTGCCGACAGCGGCCAACCCTAGGGACGCTGGAGTGGATGGACCGAAGACAGTGACCAACCCATTTGTCTCGTGCCATCCCTCTCCAGCCTTCCACAAACCTTGGGCAGGGACACCACTCCTACCCCCTGGCTAATACCACTCCATGGACCCAACCTCCATGACTTGGTCTCACTTCCCTTTAAACTCTGTTCTAGTTCTAGCCTTCACAGCCTCCTGCAGCAAGGAGTTCCACAGGTTGACTCTGCTTTGTGAAGAACAACTTTCTGTTACTAGTTTGAAGCCTGCTACCCATTCCTTTCCTTTGATGTCCTCTAGTCCTTCTTTATGGGAACTAATGAAGCACTTTTCTGTATGCACCCTCTCCACCCAACTCCTGCTTTTAGAGACCTCTATCCTGTCCCCCCTCCGTCTCCTCTTTTCTAAGCTGAGAAGTCCCAGTCTCTTTAGCCTCTCTTCATATGGGACCTGTTTCCAACCCCTGATCATTGTAGTTGCCCTCCCCTCTCCCAGCCTCTCTCTTCCCCTCTCCCACTTCCTTTTCCCAGTCTCCCCCAGTTTTGTTCAATAAAGACAGATTCCATTTTTGAACACATTTGTCCTTTATTTTGTACATCAATAAGAAGGGGGGCTAGGGAAGGGTAAGTGGAAGGAGGTGAGGGAGGAATGGGGTACGCGCCCCCGATGGGGAGGACTGGGCTGGCTCTGCGGGCTTTTGGGGTGGAACCTTTCCTGCAGCCCCCCGATTGCCCCCTCTCCCCAGATGGCAGCCTGCGGCAAGTGCAGCCGGTCTGATGGCCGAGTGCTGTGATGTGCCCAGTGTGGGTACTCCGGGCACTCCAAGCCAGGACTGCTTTGCAAGCAGGGCACCCCTGAGAACTGTCTGTCCGGGGTGGGGGTCGGGACCCTTTAAGCGCAGCCCTCGGCTAGCCTGAGACAGCATCTCCACACTCTAAGTCCTCCTCTGATGCCCTGCCGGCACTGCTTCCGGCCATCCTTAAGCCTGGTTCAGGGTCCACTTCATGTGGACATGCTAGTTCGAATTAGCAAAACGCTAATTCGAACTAGTTTTTTAGTCTAGATCCATTAGTTCGAATTAGCTTAGTTAATTCGAACTAAGTTAGTTTGAATTAACGTTGTAGTGTAGACATACCCTCATTAATTCTTAAGGAAGTGCTTGTAAATTAAAAGAGCCTCAATAAAATATGTCTGCTCCAAAATTTATCTTGACTATACCAAATGAAAAACAAGGTGTTTTCTCCACATTTTGGTATGCTTCAAATGTGAAGTTTTATGTTACCATCTCCAACAAGCTGGTACACCACAGACATTTCCAGGGGAACAGGTTGGGGCAGTGGGTTTGGGATTAAATGCAAGAAAACAACAAAGAGCTTCAAATAGTACATTTCATCTTTTAATTGTCCATTTTCTCTCTTTTGATGCTGGTTCATATAAAGCTACAAAATACTAATTTGATGGCAATTGGTGATAGTAGGAGGCAGATTTGACTGAGTGGCATTGAAATTGCAGTTTGCCTGTTTTGGGGCTCATGCTGCAATTGCCTGCTTTTCTTTGGGACAGCCATTGCATATTGGGTTGAGGTGCCTAAGTATATAAACTGTAGAAACTTGCTAAAAAATTATACCTACCAGTCCTTGTCAGTTTTCCTTTTGTCTAGAAATAGTAGATAATGACCTGCTTTAAGAGAGTGGAGCAAACTCCTGATGGATTCTAATGATGGTGGGTTTTTTTTATGCAGTTGCTATGGAAACGAGCCCTTAAAGATCGCTTCAAATATGTACGGAGACCAATTGAAGATGATGAGCAGGTTATGAGGAACAAATGCAAGTTTGGTCACCGGCGAGGACAGACAAAGAAATCTGCTTCTGAAAAAGAATGTGATGAAATCCAAACGGTGCAGATAAAAGTAAGCCTTTTGGTTCCTGTTAGAAGGGAAAGTTTATTCATAAATCATGTAAATAACTATGTACCCTTCCTGCGAATGTCTTTGGGTGCCAGTGAATCAGCAAGCCACCCCCTGCAGCACGGGGTGACATAGAGTAACTTCTCTCCACAGTGCCCTTCATGCAGGGCTAGCGCCATTGTCCAATGGAGAAGCAGCTGAGAATCTCAATCATGAGGCCCTTTCCTTTCTGGGGACTCCAGTGCTGACCCTGGCACTTAACCTGATTGGCCCTTCCATTCAGAGGAGCCCAAAGTGTTGGTTCTTTGGTGCCTTGCACTTTTTGTAGTTATTTGCACTAGGGCAAAGTGGATCTGAAATGCGTCTGTGCATTTTAAATGCAGTGTTATGTAAATGGGGTGGCCAGACTGACTGCATCTCATGAGCCACATGTGGCTCTTTCACAGTTCAAGTGCAGATCACGAAGCCTCCCACGCCCCACCGTTTTCTGCATATGAGATGGGTGGGGGCTAAGGGCTTCTACCTTGTGGCAGAGAGACAACTGGTGCCTGCTGAGAGGGGGTAGGGCACAGCTTAAAGGTTTGCCTCCACCCAACCGCTTGAGTCATGCCTCTCCGCATATCCAGCGTCTCCCATCCCCTTTGCCCTCAGAAGCCCCTCTCTGCAGCTCCCGGGTACTGGCTCCTTCTAGAGAGGCAGCAACAGAGAGCTGGGAGCTGCAGAGAGGGCCTAATGCAGTGGCTCTCCCTGCAGCTCCCAGCTGTTCACTGTTGCCTTTTCCCACAGTGACAGTTCCTAGCTTACTGGCTGCAGCAACTGCAGTACAGGAAGGGGGCTCTGTGGCACCACATAAATGGGGGTGACTCCCATATGCTCCGTGTTAGATTCCAGCTTCTAGGTGCTTAAGCCCTATGGGGTATGCCTGCTGGGTCTTGAGCAGGGCCAAAGCCCTGACAGGCACCTCCTGCAAAGGTTAAGTCTCAAACACCCCCTCCCGGCACGGCTGAAGTTCCTAGCCCTGGCAGGCTCCTCCCATGGGGCAGAAGCCCTGCAACCTGGCAGGCACACCTTGGCTCTCAAACTTTTCAAGATTCTCGGATGCAGTTCAGATGCTCAGTAAGAATGGTCATCCCGGGTATATGAAAATCTCCCACTTTGTTAGTGCTGATCACCTACTTTGCATGCACTTAGTGCAGTCACTTACATCCAACTCAAAGTGAGGCGCAACAGAGACTAAGGCCCAGGGGCTACAATTTTTCAGTTACCTGGTCCAGTCACAGCTGAGCCCTCTATCTCTAAATAAGCATATGTGAGCAGAGAGTTGGTGCCCTCTTCTCTTCACACCGTATTCCATCTGTGGTATGTTAAAATTAGTCTGTGTGCCAATATATAGGATACATACGATGCTTGTGAATGTACATATGCAGGGGCTGTGTCTTTCTGAACTGAATTCTCTATTTATAGAAGAAACTATTACTGTCAGGTAAGTGACATAAAGTGTGATAATATTGATGTATACACTGTCATAAATGCATTAAGTGTTCTGTTATGCTTTGCCAACACTAATACCTCTCATATGAATGCTGCTATTAAAAAGTACAGTTAAACTTTAAACCACTGAGTTACATCAGTATATAGAAAAAGACACACACACAGTCCAATGTTTGGCCTCCAGCTTGATCTGTATGTTTCCGCCTTTGCATCTGTTTATGAAGTGTAGGTATTTCATTGAAGGAGAAAAAGGGTAATTCTTTTAAAACTGTTTCTATGTAAATTGTATTCTGGGATTTGTGAATTACTGACATATTTAATCTAGAAATACATCTTGGTTTTGGAACATCCTAAAATCTGTTCATCCCCATTTTTGAGCTATGCTTGCAGGAATAAATACATCCCTCCATCTGCTTGTCCCAGTTGAAAGTTTTTGTACTTTCAAAAAACAGAAGAAGATAAAATAAAAGACTCTTATGTCTTCTATGGTTAGTCTTGGGCACTACGTCGAGGAGAAGATGCAGACTGCCCTTTCCCTGCATTCATGCAAAAGGCAACCTTAACTTTTCTGCTGGTGCTTGAAGAGTGCAAATACAGTTCTTCTCAAAGTACTAGCCAGTCCACAAGGGCTCTCTCTCTGGTTAGATCATAGCCTCATATCTACTCTGCCAGCAGAGGAATATGGGAGTGCATACTACACCTTTCCTATAGGAGGAAATTGGCTTTCTCAGTCCCACTGTTTCTGCCTCTGCTGCCTACGTGTTTGGTCACTCCCTATACTACAATGCTCAAAACCCATTATTTAGCTTCTGTTGTTGAGTTTATGAGGAAGGAAAAAGGAACTCTTAACATGAGAGAGCCTTAATGTTATGAACGTTGGCAGCTGGCAATTTTTTTGCTGCTGTGTGATGCCTTCCTCCCTGTGGAATTAGGGGGTTGGAATGTTTAGGTCTCCTTCAGGGCAACTCTCATTTTAATTATCTCATTTCTTCCTTTGCTTACATGCCAGGGACATTTTAAATGCAAAACCTACCGTTGGTGCACAGATTGAGAAATCATGCTAACAAAATTAAGAAATCATATCTTACTTTACCTTTTATTTGGTTTCTAGGTATTAATGTATCTGGCTTAGCTCCCAGAACGCTATGATTTAGACATTACAAACACACACTTTAACAAGATATTTATTGGCATCCTTTTTGGCAAGAGCTTTGTGTATATTTATTTATTAGAACACAAAGAAAGGCACCCAAAGGAAAGGAACCAAAGTTCCCTGTAAGCTACACAGCCATCTAATAAGTTTCATGCTGGGGTTCAGGGTTGCCATGCACAGAGCTGCCAGCAGTGGCAGCTCCCAGCTGGGGCCGGAGGAGCGTGCCTCTCCCCCAGCTGCAGCAGGGCCAGGAGGGAGCTGCTGCACAAG
Organism: Pelodiscus sinensis; assembly: GCF_049634645.1. Taxonomy (NCBI): domain Eukaryota; kingdom Metazoa; phylum Chordata; order Testudines; family Trionychidae; genus Pelodiscus; species Pelodiscus sinensis. The sequence continues at coordinate 92,618,498 of NC_134713.1, read as the reverse complement.
GGAGAGGCACACTTGTTTGGCCCCCAGCAGTAGAGCTGGATTAAGAAAGAGGCTTTAGGGGCTGCAGCCCAGGGGCCCTATTTAGCTTGGGGTCCTTGAATGCAGCTTACAGTGGGTCCAGAAGCTATACATCCACTGTGGCTCTGCAGTTTAAATGTTATAAAGGTCGGCTCCCTCCCCCCCACTTGAAGCCTCTGTATCAGAGGTGGCAAGAGGGAAGGTAATGCGAGTAGTCAACTCAACTAACTGATAAGCCTAGGCTAGGTTGACTACTCACTTACATCCCTGTCCCAGACCCTGCACACCCTAACCCAGAGTCTTTTCCCTGAGCCTGTTCTACCACCCGAGTTCCCTCCTAGACCCCATATGCCAACCCAGAGCCCTCTCCTGCACCTTAACTCCCATCCAGACCCTGCACCCCCACCCCAACCTCCTGCCCTGAGCCCACTCCTGCAGTCCAAACCTTTGCCCCAGCCTGGAGTTCTCTCCTACACCCTAAGGGTGTGTCTAAACTACACCCCTCTGCCAACAGAGGGATGTAGATTAGCCACATCGCTACTGCAAATGAAGCAGGGACTTAAATATCCCGCGCTTCATTTGAAAAGAAATGGCTGCCACGGCACTTTGCTGGCAAAAAGAGGCAGACTAGATGGGGATTGGTCGACAAGGAAAGCCTTTTCCGACCGATCCCTTATACCTCGTGCAACCCGTCTAGTCTGCTGCTTTTTGCCGGCAAAGTGCCGCGGCAGCCATTTCTTTTCAAATGAAGCGCGGGATATTTAAATCCCCGCTTAATTTGCAATAGCGATGTGCCTAAGCTACATCCCTCTGTCGGCAGAGGGGTGTAGTTTAGACACACCCTCTACGTCTCATCCACAGCCCCACCACAGAGCCCACACTGCCAGCCAGAGCCCTCATCCTCCCTAACCTTGAGCCCTTTCCCACATTCCAAATCCTTCAGCCTCATTCCCGCCACAGATTGCCCATGTGCAGAATGAAGCTGGGTTTGGGCCAGGATAGGAATGTCCCCGCCATGGCAGGTCTAGGCTACAGCATAGCTGGGACTGGGAGAGGGGTCTGGGTTACCCTGGTAGATGTGGACCATACCAGCCACAGATGGGTTTTCACTGGCTATGACTGGTCTGGCCTGTGGCAGAGTTAGGGCTGGGGTTACGGGTGCTCTTGCCATGACAGGTCCAGATCATAGTAGAATTGGGGTTGGGTGCCCTGGCTGCAGTGGTCACCCTCTGCCTGAACTGTGACAGTTTGGAGACCAGGCTAGATTGTGGCTGCCACCGAAGGTTCCCAGGTGGATTCCCTGAGCTATTGTGTGGTGCTAAATAGGCTGCTTTGTAGCCACACAACTTGCAAGGGGCCTGGGGTTATGACCCCCAGAGGGGATGGGGAGAAGGTAGTGATGACTGGAACACTGCTCTGGGCCAAGGAGTCAAAGTGGGGGTTTGGGGCTGTTGAGGGAAAGTTGGACTAGAATGTGTCCTCTTTTGGACCTGTGCCCATGTCTGGGTTGGTTTTTCCGTCTTGTGGGAGGGAAAGTCTTCCCAAATATGTGCTACATATATTGCTGCTGTTGGCCACCATAGTGGCTCCTCTGCACCCCCAGGACCATATGATAGCTCTAAAGTCCTTGGAGAAGTGCATTGTCTGACAAAAAGGACTCTACCATTGAATGGCAGATCCTCTTGTACATTGGGAGTAATGCCTGAATTCTGCAGCCAGCATGGTCATTTCATTGGTACCCCCTCAGGCCACCACCGGCCAAAGTATCTGCAATATCTGGTGCAGACTGTGAAAAAGTCTTGCCCTTCTCACCGTCTTCAGTAATAAATGCCCCAGATTCCTCCCTCGAGATTTCAGGCAGATGTTCTGTGAACTTAGACATAGCTGCCAAGTTCACAAAATCATATTTGGTAGCGTGGAAGAGGAGGTGTAAATCTTCCTACACATCAAGTCCATCTGTTTAGATCTAGTTACGACCAGGCAGTTCAGAGTCAGACCTGAGTAAAAACCTTCAAATCCTTAGACTGGTATGAAGTAGCATTTTTCCAGGCATTTGGTGGTAGGTAGTATAGAAGTCAGCATGCTCCAGAGGGCTCAAGAAGCACGTTGTTAATTGGATAGTGACTCACCCAGGAATAGATGACTGCAGGGTATCCAGAAACTTATGAGTATTCTTCTGCAGGAATTCTGCCTGAATACCCAGGGAAGTGAAAGGTCCTGATATGTCTTGAAATCCTTCCTCCAGTATTGAAGAATAGGATGAGCCAGGTACCACAGAATCTGGTGATGAGGACAAAGCAGCTAACTGTGCCAGATCATGCTCCTGGGCTGATGTGCCTAGACAGGATAAGTCTAGAGGCTCTGCAAGGAGAAGGTTCACCAATGCATGGGCTTGCACTAGATTGATGATCACTGCCACATGCCTGCTTGGTGATCTCCGCTTGGAGCAAGATGAGACTTTGGATTTTTCAGAGGCCTCTGTGGAAGGTGTTGGTGGCCACTATGCCTGAGAAAATTCTGCACCACTCCATGCATGCAGCATTCATATTACCCACAGATTTCTTTGCTTCTCTGCATAAAAAGGACTTTCTGACAGGGAAGCAAAGGAAACCTGCAAGAGTGGTCATGTACCCTTCTCCATCAGCACATTGTTGCAGGTCCTTGGAAAAGCTGGCAGAGAGGTAAGTAACCATGTAGGAGGAGAGCAGAGTCTGGGTCGCCCCTGCTGGTGGCTCCTACCCTGCACATCATTCAATTGCTAGTCCCAGCTGGGCTGGAGGAGGACTGGACTTCCTCTTCCCTGCAAGGAGTGGCTGGGGGCAGTGACTGACCAGCTCCCAGAAACTGCGATTGCTGCAGGAATCCCTGCACTCCTTCCTGTTTCCTGCTTCTCTATTCACTGAACCCTGTGCACCCGGACCTCCTCATACCCAGATCCCTTGCTGAGTCTCAGCCTCCTCACTAGCACCTTAACCTCCCACACTGCCTAGCCTCACCCCCTGCATCTGGAGCCTCCCTGCATTTACATGTTCCTGCTGCACTCCACCTCCTTGCATGTAGCCCCCCATCCCTGTGCCCAGACCATCCCCCGCTGAGCCCTCTCTGCTTGAACCCCCACCCTAAGACACCCCATTTCTGCCCCTAGAACCCCCACGTCGCTGAGCCCCAACCAGCTGCACCTTGATCTGTAACTCATCAAGCGCCAATTCCCCAGCATCCAGAGCCCCATCCACCCACACTTCCCTGCTCAGCTCCATCCTCCCACAGCCAGACTCCCTCCCCCTTCACTGAGCTGCAACCACCTTCACCTAGAGTCCCATTGCCCCAGCACCACGAAACCTCCAACAAGCCCTTGTCCATGCAGATACCTTCCCCCACAGAACCCCCCCATCCCACATCTGGATCCACACCTGGATCCTACTGGGCCTGTCCATAACTATGCGGAGGGGAAAGGCCACGGGGTGTGTCTGGAGCAGGCCCAGTCCTTGCACCGTGTCAGGGTCATATACAGCCTCACTTCTAAGTCTGTGCCTGAGGAGGAGGGGCTGCAGGTTGATTTCTCGCCACTGTGTAGCCAGCGTCCTGTTTTCTCCACTGCCATGCTGGAGTCTCCACGTTTATTGACAAATAACATTTGCAGAAATTTAAAGTAATGGGGCCTGAGCGCCAGGCCTGGTGCCCACAGTGCTACGTGCATGCACAGCCCTTTGCCCCCACTGTGGGTCAGGTGATGGACAATGGAAGGAGGAAGATCCTGATGTGGATACCAAGGAGTCCTGGGCTTCAGGTGATAAAAGATGGAACCAGGCCTGCAGCTGCAAACAGCCAGTTTGATTCAACCATGGTGCAAAATGAAGAGAGGACAGGTGCTCACAGTAGAAATAGTAATGTATGGCACCAGGTATGTCTCTGCTGGTTCCAGTGCTGGAAGTGGGGTTGACAGAGGTACAGCAGTAACTTCACTAGAGGGCAGTGAGTACCACCACAGTAACGTGAGAGCCGCAGAGGGCAGGGCTGCCAACGTTGGTCCCGGTCATGAGGCGACTTGTGCTGAGCCCAGCCCCACTTTCACTGAGAGACTCAGCTGCTTACCCAGCTGGAGGGGCCATAAATGATTCAGCCCTGGCAAAGTCCTGGACTCTGGGAGAGGTTGGGACAAAAAGGCAGAGGAGGATCGTCCCTACCTGATACACAAATGGTGTGGAAACAGCTAGTGCTGGCGTTGCCCTTGTCAGTACTAAACCCAGTAGACACCCTGGGCTACTACTGGAGTCAACTGTATGTCTCTGCCCTCCCTCCGTGGTGCCATGGAATGGTTGATGGTACTCCTACACCTACATGGAGTGCATGGCTGCTTCTATTTAAAAGAAAATTTTGTCCTTTTTATGCTGGTGAGTCAAACCATGTTAAAGACTTGACTGCAACATAATTTAAACTATGTGTAAGCTTAGTTTCTTGGAAAAAAGTTTACATGCCACTGCAGGCTGGGACTGTAAAGTCTTACACACATGTATACATAGGGATTATTTCTTTCCCCACTGAATGACAGTCACCTTTGTGTTGAAACAGCTTTTTGTTTATTGTTACAATCATCTTCTGAGAAACTAAAAGGGAAAGGGGAAAAGAAGTCTGGGGGTACGTCTAGACTACCGGGTTTTGTTGACAGAAGTTTTGTCGACAGTATCTGTCGACAAAACTTCTGTCGACAAAGAGCGTCCAGACACATTGAGTTCTGTCGACAAAGCAAGCTGCTTTGTCGACAGAACCCTGTAGTCTAGACGCAACCCTACAGGCAATAACACCTTCTGTCGACAGAACTCTGTCGACAGAAGGTGTTATGCCTCGTAAAATTTTGACAAAACTGCTGAGTTCTGTCGACGTTATGTTGACAAAACTGCTGAGTTCTGTCGACGTTATGTCGACAAAACTCAGCGGTAGTGTAGATGCTGGTATAGTTTTGTCGACAAAAGTCCACTTTTGTCGACAAAACTCAGTAGTCTAGACACACCCTAAGTATAGCTCTTTGAAGAAAAGATCTTAAATATTCAAGCATGTAGATGAGACTGAGTGCTGATTAATAGCTCATAGACAGCTTTTCATTTGTAAGAATGTATTTAGCAAATAAGCCTTTAAGAAAAAATGAGCTGATCAAATACACAAGTTCTGTAATAAGGAAGTTATGTATGGAATATTCCCTTAGAAGCACGGAGTTAAACACTATTTTTAATAAAGGAAAAAAAAGTGATGTTAGAAATTATTCATATAGCCTTGAACCAATGCCAGATTTCCTCATTCTATCAAAAATCTCAAATTTGGTATAAATAAAATTGCTTTAAAATACTTAATAAGCATAAATTAAACATCTATTTTTTCCTTTTTACTCTCGACCAGTTTGGCTATGAAAGTAACTATTCATCCACAATCACACTATAGTTATGATTCTATTCTAATGATTCTATCAGTCTATTCTTTTCTAATAACTATCAGTCATAAAACTAATATAGCAGTAAAGTTTCAAGGGTCTGCTCTTCTGATGACATATATGTTGCTCCCAATTAAATAACAATTGGAATTACAGGCATGTGGTGATGGTAGGATAGATCATTTCATTATCGACTAATAATCTATAGTGCTCTCGAGTTAAACCCACAGAAGGAAGGAAATTTAATGCTTTGGCAAACCAATGCATTTTACTGCCAGAGCATAGGGTAGAAGGATTCTCACAGCCATGTGAGTCAAGGGCCTAAGTAGGAGTCTAAAGCTTGTTATGAATTAGGTATTTCCTTGCAGTAGCTAGGGAAAGAGCTACTGATATTACCTACGTAACTCTCTCATCAAAATGCACATACCTGAAAAGGTTTGCTAAAACACCAAAGGTATTACTAATCTGGAGGCTGCCATTTTAATAATGACAGCAGGAAATGCAGTTGCTTGATGCCGATTGTTGCGAGAATCACATGTCCGATGATGCATACCCAAGGGGTGGGGGGGAAGGACAGAACCAGGTGGACCGCTTTAGCAAATAAAAGATATTTATTTATGACAGTGATGAATTTATAGTATTTATTCTAAGATTTTTAATAGACCATGTTAATAATGAATTTACAGTATTTATTATATTTATTCTACGATTTCTAGTTACACGTGTCAGAAATATGGAAAGGGCAAGGGGAATAGTTTCTATTCTAAAAATATCCAGCTACACCAATTAAATAACAGTGATAATTACAAACTCTATGTACTACCCAAAACAACTACAACACTAAGCTTATACAACAAAGAAAATCAAATCATACATACCAACTTACACAGCACACGGAACATTTCAAAGATATCGATTCGGTTGCGAAGGCCTTGGTTACGTCCGAGAGTTGGGGGAGGCGGCTGGTCGGTTGATCAGGCCGGCAGCGCTTTGGAATATACGGGAAGGCACATGCACGGTGGTACGTGTGTTGCGAAGACCTCCTCGAGTGAGCTGTGCGATGGGTATTTATCCCCAAATCTGCACATCGCTTTCCCACGCTTGCATATTAACATATATGGCCCAATGGTCACCAAGTGGGGGGTCTGTGTCCCAGGGGTTGGGCCGAAACTGTGCAGATTTCATGCGACCAGGTAAGCCCTGCAGTTCTCATACCAAGGTGACGGGTGGGAGAGTCTGAGGCTATTTTACCCTCTTAGCACCTTCCCTTTTTCTAAAGGCAATGGTATGCAGGAAGGGTGCGGCCGGTTTCTCCCAAGGAGTACTGCAGCCCACTATAGCAAAAGCAGCCTGGCCAAACTTTTATACTGGGGGGGCAGTTTTTTCTCTAACACCGATCAGGACAGGAAGACCAGGGTAGCAGCTCCCTCAAGACACAAGAGCGTTCTGCAGCTCTTTCCGAGTAAGTTAGGGCTTTGGGATGGTGTGTATAGCTAAATAATTTCTTACGTAAGCTAAAAAGAGAGAGTTCCTTAAAAAGAGCAATAAAACATTTCTATGCAGTTTTTTCTCTAATGCTTCTCACCCCTGAGTGGAAAGAATTTTGTTATATGCACCAGTGTGGAGGTGGTGTGTGACATATCGTCATATTGGTACACATAAGAAAATACATGTGGTGGGAAAGAGGCCAAGGGATTCTGAATGAGGGAGGAGGTTCAGGGCTGGGGCATAAGATTGGGATACAGGAGTATGAGGGCTCTAGCTGGGGATACGGTTTCTAGGGTGGGGCTGGTGTTGAGGGGTTCAGAGCTGGGACAGGGTTGGGGTGTAAGGGCTCTGGCTGGTGGTGCAGTCTCTGAGGTGGACCTAAAGATAAGGAGTTTGGGTGCAGGAGGCGACTTCCAAGCTTGGGGAGGGACTGGAAGTTGGGGTGCAGGAGGGGATACAGGCTCTGGGCCAGAAGTGCAGGTGTGGGCTTTGAGGCACAGGAGAGTGTTCAGCGTTGGGTAGGGCTCAAGATGGGGCAGAGGTTGGGGCTTGGCCATGCGTGGGTGGCTCCCTGTTGGGGACAGCAAGGAGGTGCTCCCCCTGCCAGCTGGAAGGAGCCCCTCCCGACTCATCCCAGCAGTTTCAGGGCTTGGGGAGAGTGATCTCTCCCTGCTGCAGCCTTGAGCCTTTGCGCAGGATGTAGGCTATGTCTAGACTGCAACGCTTATCCGGGATACTGGAGGTATCCTGGAAAAGCACTGCTGCATCCAAGGAATGTGTCCGCTTTGCTGAAAATTTTTTTGGAAAAGTGGATGTGTTTTTTCACCATCGCTATAAACCTCGTTTTACGAGGAAGAAGGGATGTCTTGAAAGAGCAGGTTTGTCCGAAATTTGGCACCGTGTAGATGGGCCAAATTTCGGAAAAGCCTCTTCTGAAAGAAAAGTGGAAAAAGATATGCAAGTTGCGGTTCGCAATTTGTGTATCTTTTTCCGACTTTTCTTTGTAGTGTAGATGTAGCCTCAGTGGGAAGAAGTGCAGCCATGCAGCTTTGTGGGAACTTGGCTCCTATGCCCCCATCAGTCTGACACTGCAGCTGCTTCTTGTTTATTTCACTCATGTGTATGTTAGAGATATGAACGAGTAACCAGGGGGAGGGAGGAGGGAGGAGGGATCCTGATTAATCGGTTAACTGGTTAAACCTAAGGTTTAACCAGTTAACTGATTAACCTGGATTTTACATCCCTAATTTATATAGATCATGTAGAGCATCGTGAAAGAAAAACATTTTCTTTAGGGATGAGGATTTCATGTTTTTATTTAGGTAAGCAATCTCCCTAAGTTCAGTAGTCTGAATGTTATTTTGTCCACTGTCACAGTTGCAAGTGGATCAGGTGTTTCAGCAATTACTTTTTATGTCATTGCAGTGTTCCTGGAAATGTGTGATGCCGAGTTCAGTTTGGCTAATAGAGTCAGTACCTAAAATGTGACTTATGTATGCATAGCCATCTGTGTAGCAGGATCTCTGGGGTTTGGCTGTGCTTGCCTTGATAGTTGTGAGTGAAGACGAAAATGGAGGGAAGGTCACACCCTAGTCCTAGTGCTTTTTTCCAAGCTTATCTATGGCCATCTCGTGCCACACTGACTCTGTTCTGTGTCTTATGTAGTGAGGCTGAAAGACTTATTGGCAAGGTGGGGGTGGGAACCCTAACTCTCTGGGGCCTCAGGCAGAAGGGCTAAGGATAGCTTCTCCCAGACAGCCTCAGCACCACCCAGCGTGCGCTGCGGGGCTCTGGTGGTGATTAATGGGCTCAGGGCTCCAGTTGCCACTGCTACCAGAATGTGAGGGCTTTGTCTGCAGGTATGGATTTTAGGCTGCAAAGACTCTTGATTGGGGCTGGGGATTAGGGGCTCGGGGTGCAGTTGGTGGCTCCAAATTTGGGGAGGGGCGCTGAGATGTATATTGGTGTTCTGGAATGGACACAGGCTCTGGGCCTGGGGATGAGGCCTTTGGGGTGCAAGATGGTGCTCAGGGTTGGGGAGTGGGACAGAAGGTTGAGGCTTGGGTGAGTGGGGCCCCCATCCTCTGGCTGTGGCAGCTTAGTGCTGGAGTTGGCAGGGAGAGGTACCTCTCACCATCCCTGGCAGCCTCAGGGTTTGGGGGGGAGAGATTTGTTCTTGCTCCAGCCCTGAGTCCCTGCATGGGGCTTAATGGGAAGCCACGCAGCTTAGAGGGCCCTTAGTCGTTGAGAGTATTTACTTCTCCAGAAATGAGCGATTGCCGCACAGTCTAGGTGGCTGAAAAATTCACATTGAAGGCAACAGTGCCATTTGGAGTGGGAGATGTCAGTCATGTATCCTCACTTCTTTTTAATTGGAGTTATAATACTGTCCTTTAATATCATGTAAAGGAAGCCTAGGATACATACCGTGAAAGTGAATGCATACATGTGTGCAGTGGGGAGGCTGTGCTTTTGTTAATCACTGTCCTTTGTGCCGTGGTCATGCTGAGGGGTAGGTGCTAAGTGCTTAATACACCAACGTGTGTGTATATGGCTGACAATCACTCCCTTCAACTGGACTGTAATTTTGTGATTATAAACAGATTACAGGGAAAAATGCTCTGAAGTATTTCAAACATGCGTTACCATTCTGAAGTGCTAAAATAGAGTTCCAACAGCAGCGTGCTTATTTGACATAACTTCAGTTGTCGCATTGCTTGAAAACTTTTGGATACTAACGATGATAAAGCTGGTTTTGTCATTGTCTGCAGCAGCCCAAACTGTAATTCCATAAACTGCAGCTGGATCACAAACTTTGAGCTTTATTTTCAATTCTCTTGCACCTCCTTTCATGTCTTCTTCCCTGTCCATCATCTTCTTACCCGTTTCCCAGTGCCGACCCCTCTTGTGGTAGAGGGGCTTCAAAAGGGAACCTGCTTCCTCTGACATGAGCTGTTTGTTCTTTGTAGCTGTAATATTACAAAACATGGAAGCAGAGTTGAGCCCTTGATAACTGCCATTGCATTCAACCTTGCTACCAGTTGATGAGGAAGTAAGATGGGACTGAAGAAAGGGGAAGGAGAGGATTATGGCAATTAAAACCCCAGTATGTTGTGTGCAAACCAAATATCTCAGAATTCAGAGAGCCACTAATAAAATAACATATGGTATTTTAAATCCACATTATGCCTCAGTTTCTGGCTACTGCAGCATTTAAGCTTATATTAATAACTGCAGTGCCATATTTTTGGAGAGAAGTATTGATAAAGTGGAACCTGATTAAGCTATTAATTTTTGTTTTGAGGGCTTTTTCCTTGAATACATTTCACCTTAAGATGATAGGATTACAAAGGTTTTTTGCCTGGAATATAGACTATAAGCATTTTGGGGTCTATTAGGATGACTATTGCTATAGGAATTGAAGTGGTTGTTGGCAGATAATGTATATAGTTCGAATCTCTGATCAACTCTTGAGGGTGGAAGGCAGCGAGTGAAAGTTTATATGAGTATTGGCCAGCTCTGAAAGCCTTGTCTACACTAGTATTTCCAGGGGGAAATTCCCATTGCTAGTGCTAATAGTTGGATTGATAGTATAAACTGGCCCCTGATGGTTTTCTAATTACATCTCTTAGATGACATTCTGGTGATGATGCGTGAGCCCTGTCTAAATCTCTTTCCGTCACTGTGTTCGCATCAGTGGGAGACCTAGTGGAAAATGCTAGTGTAAATGCAGTTTGAGGGGTAGTTTGACCAGTGGCTCTTTTATAAACATCCCAGGCTCATTTCAACAGACAGATTCACTGGTTTCCTTCAGTAGAAGCTAAAATGGTTCCAAGCTGCTGCATTTATTGTTTCTGATGGCAACTGCTCCTACTAATTATAGGCTTTATAAGTCAGTAGAGACTTCCTGATAATTTTTAGGAAAACTGTTATGTCTGCAACTACAGAATAAACAACTTTTCTAAAACACCAACAAGTAAATTATATAAATTGTGGTTGCCATTAAACTAGAAATGAAAGGAGAACCATGATCCTAAAGTTATAAATTAGACACGGTAAAAAAAGCAATAAAAAACTTAAGTTTGGTGGCAATGTGATTTCAGAAGGCTCATGGAGGGAGTAATTTTAGCTCAAGAAATTAGTCTGGATTTTCAAAATCCAGGTGGTTTGCAGAGGTAATAATTATCAAATTTCTGTTTGTAAACTCAATACATTTAATCTAGAGACTGAAAGACAATAAACCATGCCATTTTTACATGACAAATCATGTAGGTCCTACAACAGGTAAAAATATTTGTGGGCAGAGTAATTTCTCACCTTCTGTCATTGTATTGCTGACAGGAAGAGATTGTTTATCTTGAAGGACATGACACTGAGATGGATGAACATATTAATTGGTTTAAGCAAGAATATATGAAAACAGAGAGGAACTGGGAAGAAATTGATAAAAGAATGAACATGACATTAGAAATGCGAAGAAAGATGATCAGTAACAAGACACCTTTAAAAGAGATTCTCCGAGTGTTTCCCTTCTTAAGATGTCCTTATGAGGTAATACTGTGTGTGTCTTTAATAACAGTATTGCACGTTATGATCTAGATACGGGCAAGATGGCACATTTGGGACTGCTCTAGTACATGTGTTTAGTAAAGCATCCGTTAATACTCAGTTTTGCCACTAACCTACTAGTAAATGCATATTCCTGCCTTGGCACCACTTCAAAATATTCACTAATGAGTACTTTACACATGCCAGGAACTATACTATCACGTGGTATTTTAGATACATTTAACGAAACATTGAATATTCCTCCTCAGAAAGAAATTATTGCTAGTTTATTAGCCATCTTTAGTGTATGCACCCCACAGTTAATTCATTTATTTAAAATACTGAAATAAAATTTTCCTTTTCCTTCAGCTTTTTAGGGAATTCCAGCTTCTTACACAAATGGATGTTTATAAGAAAACAGTTGAAATTTTGGAGGTTTATTCAGAAAACATATTGACTTTGTACTCCTTGAGAAATAATCCAATTATTGTTATGCTGCGAGAAAATCTGAAACAGCACACAGAGGAAGACATTCTGAAATGTCAGTATAAACTGTCTATGTATTGTTTGTCTGTGATTTGTAGTACATAATTGTCCGGTCTTCTGTTGTTAGACTATCTTCTATTTATCTGTAGAAAACCCACTGTTTCAAACATCTATCTGGAACCAGTTAAAAGTACATGTGGTAAAGAGGAATTACTAAAGAGAATATAAACCTTTTAATGAGGAGAGGGATTATTTATTTTAAATGAGATTTTATTTCTGGGTCTAATAGGAAAAGAAAAAATTAACAATGGGTAAAGGAAGAAATTCTATAAAATAGCTATTGCTAACATGCAGGAAATGAAATATTTCAGATATAGATTTGTGCTTCTGTATCCTAGGGAATTGGATAATAACCTTAGCATACCATTGGCAAACTAGTAAACGTGGACAATTCTAGAGGCTCCACCTGGAAACCAAATGTGAGAACCTATTGTCTAAAAAGGAAATAAATGATCTTGGAAATTACTTTTCTTGAGGTTAAAGTCTGTTCATAGTGAAATATGGAAGGAAGAGTTACTTACTAATAACTAGTTCCAGTATATTGCCTCTGCAGATCCACATGCTTGTACGCAATTGTCATTCTTGAGGACAGATTAGTAAGATTGGCACATTTCAGATTGGAAAAAGAGATGATTCCAGGGGATATGACAGAGGTCTATAAAATTATAGTGGGTGTGGAGAAAGTAAACAAATAAGTAGGTGTTAACCAACTCCTTCTCATAACACAAAAACTAGGTGTCACCCAATGAAACCAATAGGCAGCAGGTGTAAAATGAAACGAAGTATTTATTCACATAAAGTAGAGTCAACCTGTGGAACTCTTTGCCAGAGCAGGTTGGGAAGGCCAAAACACTAACAGGGTTCAAAAAAGAATTAGATATATAGTCATGGAATATAGGTCCATCCATAACTATTAGCCAGGATGGGCAGGCCTGGTGTGTGGCCCTAGCCTCTGTTTGCCAGAAGCTGGGAATGAGTGACAGGGAATGGATCGCTTGACAGTTACCTGTTCTGTTCACTCCCAGGAGTCTGGGCTAGAAGAACCTTGGGTTTGACTCATTGTGGCTGTTCTTATGAGCCTTTTGAAAAGCCATAATCTTTGCAGCCATGTGAGAGTGTGCTTGTTCACCCAGAAGTGTTTGTATCTGTTGGTGTAAAAGAGAGCATGGTCGTGATTGCACTCAGTTCCTTTCCACTGCTTCCCAAAACCTCCATGTAGAACACTGAAGAGTATGAGGAGAATGGAAAGTGTGGTTCTGCAGAGGCAAACACTCCACTCATTCTTGGAAGTACCCTTCATTTCTTCCAAAACTGCAGCTCCCTTCTTACAGATGAAACAGCAACTCAAACGTGGAAGCAACGAAGGTCAAATTAAGGGTAATGTTCTGTGGTTGTGCAATACTCCTCAGTAGTAGCTTTGTAAAATCTTGTCTTTTAAAACTAAGCAATTGTGCTTGTATGACTGGTTGTTTCTTGTGATTTTCCAGTTTGAGTGCTCACTGTAGTAGGTCAAACCAAACCAATCACCCTGCAAAACCCCCAGGCGGAAGACATGTTTGAATGCACAGCCTAATTCATGAAAAGCCTTTTGATGGAGATAAGCTTATGGCAGGGATGGTAAACCTGTGGCCCGCAGCTTGCTTTGATCTGGCTTCCTCCCCCACAGCAGTGAGAGCCAGCACTGGTTCTCCAGCCATGCAGTCTCCCAGCCTCAACCCGTTCCTTCCCCCCACACCCATTCTGCGTGCTACCACCTGCTCAGACTGTGCAGCCTTGTGGAGCACCACACTGTCTACTAGCCCTGGGCAAGTAAATCCAGCCCTGGATGGGTAGACCTGACCCTTTCTCCTTCCTTGTGAGGCTGGAGCACGAGGGGAGTGCGGTGACAATTGATTGAGATACAGAAAAGAGAGACACAATCACAGGCCACAGCTGTGAGAGGTTTTTTTTTTGTGTGTGTGTGCTTCCGTAAGGCAATACAACACATAGGGGAATTCTCTTCAAAAGAAAACTGTCATCTCCAAAACTGGGAGAGTAATCAAGTGTTTGTAGACCAGGCCTAACAACTTAAGGGAGGAATTTTGAGTGGAGATGAAGAGCCACTTTCCCTTTTGTTTACAAAAAAAAATCCTTAAGTAGCATATATCTTAATGCCACACTTTCAGAAAATGCCAACAATTTGTGGTGAGAGAACTGAGCAGGAAAATATTATTTAGAATAGCTAAAATAGAGAATACAAAATATTTTTTAAAATGCACTGAAAGGAACAACCCCGACTTAGCAGTAAGATGGCCTAGATGATTTAAGGAGGGCTCTTCCTTCACTGACTTCCAGAAAGCATTTGAACTTCAACTATAATCTTAATTTGATCAAAAAGCAGCAACCTGGCATTCTTACTGGATGACATTTGAGATTCTTCCCAAGGTCACTGTCTGGAACTTAAGTATCAGAAAACTGTAGAAACCGGCACATTTGTGACACTGGGAAAAGCAAAACAAACAAAAAGGGAAACTGGCCTTTTAAGTGCTGGGCAGCTCCTCAGACAAGCTTGTGGCACTTACTTGGGGGTGGGGCAAACGGCAGCTAGGAGCAAACATTTAGGCTCTGCCCGCAGCTCCTGGTACTGCCAGCAGGCCAGGCCCCCTGGCTTCCACCTCCACCTTACCAGGCTGCATCCTGTCCCCGTTGCTCCCCTAGCACACCATATCCCTTCCCCCCCCAAGATCACCAGAATTTTTAGGTTACCGGCATGATAACACAGGTTTTACTGTACTTTGGCTTTATGTTGGCTACTTCAGATGGTGAAGTTTACTGTTCAAGGTATGCTGGAATAGTAATCAATAAAAGTAAGTGACATGGTATCAACTACCAATCTTATAATTCACCATTCTTACTTCATACATATCCATCTGCACTTCAAGGATGCTGATAATTAAATATTCAAAATATTTTTATTTTTAATTTAGCACAACTCTTTGCTTTTGACAGATATGAAAATGACTGCCACATGTTTACTTCTGCCAGATGTCTTTGGAGATGATTCCAGTCTGTTTGCTGCTGTGAATGAGGAGGTACAGAAATACAGCCACAGAGGCTAGTTGCACTTGCAAACAAAATTCTGCTCCATTCTCAGCCACATGTATTAAATTTATAATGTCCTTGTTTTAGAAGTACATGGGCCGTTCATTGTTGTCAGATATCTAAGGAAAGGCTACTGACTCCTGAAACAAATCACTGAGGGTACGGCTACACTTGCTCCCTAGTTTGAACTAGGGATACAAATATAGGCGACTGAAATTGCTAATGAAGCGGGAATTTAAATATCCCACACATCATTAGCATGATCTGTGAAGCGTTACGCCTCAAAAAATGAGGAGTAATGTTAGTTCGAATCGAACCAAGGGGTTTGGTTCGAACGTATCCTGGCACGCACTTTCACTTTCAAAACAACTGTTGAGCAGAGTAACGCGCCGGTGAGATCATGCTAATGAAGCCCAGGATCTTTAAATCACCGCTTCATTAGCAATTTCGGTCGCCTACATTTGCATCCCTAGTCTCAACTAGGGAGCAAGTGTAGACGTAGCCCCAAGGCTTTGTCTACACTGCAGGGTTTTTGCGCAAGAAGCTTTTTGCGGAAGAGATCTTCCACAAAAACTTCTTGTACAAAAGTGCATCCAGCCTCAAAAGCGATGTGCTTTTGTGCAAGAGAACGGCCACACTGTATGGATTCTCTTGCGCAAGAAAGCTCTGATTGCCATTAAAAGAATGGCCCTTTTTGTGCAAGAAACCCCCTGCACAACAGCCACACATGCCTTTTTGCACAAGAGCTGTAGTGCAAAAAGGAGTTATTCCTAGTGGGGAGAGGAGTAACTCTAGTGGCAAAAGCCCTCTGTCCTGTTGATATACTGTTTTGGGGTTTTTTTTGCACAAAAACGTGCTTGAGGTGTAGACACTCCGCCATTTTTGCACAAAAACCTTGTAGAGTAGACATAGCCTTAGGGTGCGTCTAGACTGGCAAGATTTTGCGCAAAAGGGGCCGCTTTTACGCAAAAACTTGCCAGCTGTCTACACTGGCCGCTTGAATTTGCACAAGAGCACTGATGTTCTAATGTAAGAATTCAGTGCTTCTTGCGCAAATACTTTGATGCTCCTGCTCAGGGATAAGCCCTCTTGCGCAAGAGGGCCAGTGTAGACAGGCACCTTAATTTTTTGCGCAAGAAAGCCTGATGGCTAAAATGGTCATTGGAGCTTTCTTGCGCAAAAGTGCGTCTATTCTGGGCACGGATGCTTTTGCGCAAAAGCATCCGTGCCAGTCTAGACGCTTTTTTGCGGAAATACTTTTAATGGAAAAACTTTTCTGTTAAAAGTATTTCCGCAAAATCATGCCAGTCTAGACACAGCCTTTGGAGTATATCTACATGGCAGGCAGTCATTTTGAAATAAAGTCGAAATACTGTCAGGCTGGAGGACTTCTTACTCTGACACCTGTAACCTTCATTGTACGAGGAGAAAGGGAAGTCGGAGGCAGAGGGCTCTATTTCGAAATAAGCTATGCAATTGACGTAGCTCAATTTGCATAGCTTATTTCTAGTTAAGCACTACTGCACCCGTAAGCCCAGATCCTTAAAGTGTTTAGGCATTTAACTCCCACTGATTCCAATGGGAGTTAAGTTCTTGTTGGATCTGGCTCTCAGCCTCAGTGTTTGTCTGTTAACAGTGGCATTTATGCCATTCTAAGCTCTCAAATAACTGTTTTATCAACTAAGTTCACAGCATTGTTTCAAGCACTATTAATTCTCTCGACCTTTATCCAAGTTACACTACAGCTCACCCAAGTGACATTTGACTTTTTTTTTTTTCCAGGTTAAAGTGTTAACACCGGTCTTGGAAGTAAAAAATCCGTTCAGTGTTAATACATGTGAGTTTGCTTTGTATGTAGAAAAAGAGAAACTGGCCCAGTTGGATGATTGTACTATGGCTCTAGCTGCTCTGTTGGCTGCATTTCACGTGTTTGGTATCCAGTGTCCAAGAAGGATCCACAACACATTTAACTTTCTAGAATCACTGATTTTGGAGATGAAAAGTCCACAATCCCTCCCAAAGAAAGTAAAGAGAGAATCGGAAGAACTTGCATGTCTGAACATTCAGTGACATCGAAAACACTAGTCTCAGGGGGAATGTCTTTTGGAGCAGTTGACTCTTTGTGAGAAGAAATCCTTTGTTGTGAAGATAAAAGTTGGTGTAATTCTTTCCAGTGGAATTGTATTAATATTTATAACTCAACTATGGTTTTTTATTGTACTGGCTTTTCTAGTTTTTAAAACATGAGCATTTTCATTATTTTCAATGGAAATTCTAGAGCAACTTTAGTCTTACTTAATTTTATAAATTAGATGCACTTGTGGAAGAGTTTGTTTTTTCCAAAAGAGCTTTTTATTCCTCTTGGAACAAGTTTTGGCTAAGTCAAAGGTAAGAAACATACTTTGATTTAATTTAGTAAACATTTTGCTGCCTCTGCTGTTATCCCAGAATTGGGAAGTATAGATCAACTATTACAAAAATTACAGTTAAACCGTTCAGATGTTAATACATTTTAAGAACTTCCAACTCCCTTCATTAGCTGCTAAAACCAACCAAACATACATCAGTAGCAGTTTTAAGAACAAACCAAACTCCAATCACTTTTTTGGCTGTATATCCACGATGGGCCCAGATGGAAAGCGCTTCTACCATCTTTTGACACCCTTTACAGTTCAAGCTGGAAAATTACACAAACAATGCACTAGTGGTTACGTTTACTCACTTGGAGAAAAACATTAGACCTGATGGAATTCATGTTGTTCCTTTAAAAAGAAGCAACAAAATGATGTTCTTTTCGAACCACTTTTTCATTCATGAGCCATTTGCAACACTTAAAGGTGGCAAAAATTCACATTCATTTTAGTCTGGGCAGATTCTGACCATGTCTTTTACCCACCACTCTTTGTGGAACAACATGGCTGTGTCTAGACTGCATCCCTTTTCCGTAAAAGGGATGCAAATTAGACATATCGCAATTGCAAATGAAGCGGGGATTTAAATCCCCCCCCGCTTCATTAGCATAAAAATGGCTGCCGCTTTTTTCCCGTTCGGAGTTTTGCCGGAAAAAAGCACCAGTCTATAGATGCGGATCTTTCGGAAAATAAAGCCTTTTCCAAAAGATCCCTTATTTTAAGAGGGATAAGGTATCTTTCAGAAAAGGCTTTATTTTCCGAAAGATCTGCGTCTAGACTGGTGCTTCTTTCCAGCAAAACTCGGAACCAGAAAAAAGCGGCAGCCATTTTTATGCTAATGAAGCAGGGGGGATTTAAATCCCCACTTCATTTGCAATTGCGATATGTCTAATTTGCATCCCTTTTACGGAAAAGGGATGCAGTCTAGACACAGCCCATGACTATCATGAGACTCTAACCTGTGACAGTAAGACTGTGCCATCTCACCTGCAGAGAGAAACATTTTTATATTGACATAGAAATCTGGAAAACATACTGTAAAATTTTGAATTTTTTTTTAAAAAACAAAACAATTAGAAAAAGTTTGGGTTCTGATGCTCTGAGATTTAATTCACAGTTAATGCAGTAGCAACCCAGAATTAAGCTGGCATTTTGTTAACAAGAGGAGTTACTCAAATTGTTAAGTAAAAGTCTGCTTTAGCATACTTTTAAAACACAGCATTTAACTACTTTCTCTTTTTCTGAAATGCCTTTTCATTGAAATTTTAAAATGATCAAACACAGAAATGACAAAAATAAGATTCCCCAATCCTCCCAAAATATTTGTTAAAAGATAACCCCTAAAAAACTTTTTTTAAAAGCAAAAACATTAAAGGTTTGAGAGAAAATGCAAATCAAACAAGCTAAAAACATTTCAAATTTTCAAAACAAACTTCAAAAACAATTTATCCTATCCCAAAATGCCAGTTTCTACTTATTTATTAACACTTTAGTTGCCAAACACTGTTTTAAACAATGTTAAACAAGATTCAGAATTTAGTACAGAGTCTGCTTAATACCATTGCACAAACACCATTAAAAGCCTTTTAACCTTTTATTAAAGATAAAGAAAAGGAGGAAAAAACCCATTTGTTATGTATTGAATAAGGCTTTGATTTTAGCATTCACACTGCCATATAGAACAGTTCAGTTGTGAGTATTAAGTAAATGAACATAAGCTTCTCCAATTCAAATTTTATTTTGTATTGTTGATACAAGAAGACTGAAGTTCAAGAGTACAAATTTTGAACAAAATGTAAAAATATTATTTATGCAATGCTATGGAAGGAGACTAATAGAGCAGTGCAACTTACTTCAGACTGACACTGTTTTGCTTGGAATTGTGGCAGGTACCAGTAACTTAACTGGTCTGCAAGTGGCACAAGGAGCTCTTGTAAAACTTTAAGGAATTCCACCCCCCAAAAAGAGGAATTAGGAAAAATGACAGGAAGATTTTCCCAGACTTGTATGTGATAGAAATGTTCTGTTTGTTTTGAATGAAAAAGCTGAACATTTTCCCCCACCCAAGACTGGGAATAAGAGATTGCATGGGGATAACTGTGCTGACAAGTCAGCCCTCTTCCTGTGAAGAAAATTCTCACCAGGAATGTTCCAGATCAGTTCTTAATGTATAGGTAGGTAGGCCTTCTCTACCTTAAAGTGCATCTGTTCTATATTGTGAATTATATACTGAGTGCAACACCTTACCTGCCAAATGCTTGTAACAATCCTTCAAGGAAGAATAGTCTCTTACCAAAATGCCTGCTGTAGGACACCTTAGTCCTGCTAATGAACTGGTGAAATCCATAGTGAGGACCACACTCCTTTTGAATATCTCCTTTCTTCCTCACTATAATTCCCCTTACCTGCAAAGCTTTTTCTTGAATCATGGTGACTTTCAAGAAGCTTATGAGCATGAAACCTATATGGAGGTCCCAGTCTCAGTATTTCACTCTTTTCCATTATTGCAATAGATCAGCTTGTACAGATTTAGAAAATGGCTCTCCTTTTTGTTTATATTCTTACTTCAATATACACATGTTCCTTCATGTGCTGTAACATAGTGGGCTCCCTAGGGGAGTGCCATGGTGCAGCATGACCAAAGAAGTTCTGTGGAAGTTAAGCTTTATTTTTCAGTTGCAGCCATCTCTATATTGGTCTTTTGGTAAGTTACACTAAAGATGCTGGTGGGAAAAAAAAAAACTCACCCAACTTTTTTGTATTGTGCCAACGTAAAAACATTCAGTTATCAAAAAAAGCTAATTTCAACCCCAAATGTTTTCTTTTGTTACTAGCAAGTTGACAATTTAATAAATTGTAAAGTTATACATTGTAGCAAAATGTTATTTATGTAGCATAAATCCTTGCATTTTAAACTATGGTACAAAATTAAAATTAACCTTAACAGTCTCAACTGGCTACTTGTAGCCTAATTTTTGGCTAAACAATTTTGTTTTGATAATATATAGCAGGCTATTGAAAAGGAAAATGGATATGTGAAATATAACTCATGAATTCTTAGATCATATTTAACATTTTCCTCATTTTAATATAGGATAAATAATTAGTGAAGGTTTTCTTGATGCCTGGATAAAGTTAGAAATAATAACAGTTCAGGAAAGAATTAGTGCCATAAGTATGGCAAATAAGACTAGCTGATGCAGTTTTTATACAGTATCTTGTTAAAAGCTCACACACATTCCAGAAGGTGTACTGGCTCTCAGAGTATAAATAGTCCACCAGTGCTGGCTTATTTTTCTTCATTTCTTAGAGTTCTTACTTGACAATTCTAGCAAGTCTTTGTGCTTTGAATAAAACATGAGTTCCAGTGGAGAAAACTGGCTTCTAAACAATTTCCATTAAACTCAAAGTTCATTGTGAGAGTTTTTCTCTGCAGCTTTGAACATCAGAATGGAATTGAAGATTTTTAAGGCCGGTCCCAGTTTAATGCTCATTATCTTGACTATGTCTGCTTGGGTCATTAGTAGAAATGCTTCTCCATCAATTTGCTTTAAAACAAAACACACCAAGAAAACTAAGTGTTAGGCTATGGTAGTTTAAATATATAAAGATAATATATATATAAACTGAAATCCCCAGTAAGCCAATTAAAATTTCAGAAATGGATGCGTGAATTCAAGATCCAGGGGATTTCTGGTTCAAAATCCCTATATGTAAATCTGAGTTTGTTTTGGTTTAGATCCAAAGCTAGTTCCTGTTTCTATTTGAAAAATATTCTGTCCTCTGAAACTGGATTTCAGCCTAGCCACATATTTGCATCTACCTCCCAGCTATTCATTGCTTTCAGCCTCCAGAGAAAGGTTCCCTGATTTAACTCCCACCCCCACACAAATAATCTAAGACCCCTTTTCTAGCAGCTCTTTTCTTCTCCATTTCAGCAGATCTGATTCCAGGGAGCAAAAGGTGAGATATAAACAAGGATACATTTTTTTAACAGAATTAAATAATGGATACTTTTCTCCAAATATTGTAACTTTACAATGGTGAATGTTATGGGAATATTAACAATAGAAGACAGTGCAAATATGAATACTAAAAGCTGAATTTTCAGCTCATCTATAACAGACCTCTAGTTTTTGTGCCAATCTTGGGGCAAACAGCGGGCACGTCTACACAGCAGGGTACAACTCAAAATAGGCTACGCAACTTCAGCTACGCTGATCGCGTAGCTTACGTTGAAAAAGCTTATTTTGACTTTTGCTGCTATCTACACAGCAGTTACTTCAAAATAGAGCACTCTTCCCCTGACTTCCCTTACTCATACAATGAGGTTTAGAGAAGTCAGAGTAAGAAGCCTGTTATTTCAAAATAACGGGTTTGCTGTGTAGATGGGAATAACTGACGTTACAGACGTAGCCCGAGTGACTTTAGATCACAAAACCATCAAGACAGTGTGGCACTATCTGACGTATTTATCTGAGCTACAGTGTCAGCTGCACCTCTGCAGGACTAGAGAGCCTTTCTAGGCTCTCAGCCCTGGTCTACACTAGGGAGTTATTTCAAAATAATCCCCCTTATTTTGAAATAGTAAGTGAAGCATCCACATTACCAAAACTGATATTTCAAAAGAAGGGGCTAGTTATTCTGCAATCTGTACTGTATTCTGCAATCGGGGAATAGCTTATTTTGAAATAATTTCCTAATGCAGGCATGTCCTTGGAGAGCACCCCCTAAGATTTCAGGCCTGAAGCTGTTACTTATCCTGAAGCAGAATTTCACAATTCTCCCATGTCTAGGCTGAGCTCTGGGCATCAACTGTGCCCGACCATCAGGTGCACCTATGGTTCTTCCCTGCAGAAATCTGTGATAAGTGGTGAATAGAGTGAACAATCAGATGTCTTAAACCGAAGTATTTTTAACAGTAGGAACAAAGGCTTGGATCAACAAATGGACTTGGGCATAGAAACGCTGATCATCACAACACCTAACTTCTAGGAGCCTAGAAAAATCGAAGGAACAACTCTGAGATTCACAAAGCTTGAATTAAGTGCCTTTGCATTCGATCCACGAAGCCAGTGTGGTAGGCATCAAGGGATGCAGCTATGAGGGGTATGCCCTATCCCAGTGTTTCTTAAACTATGTTCCATGGAACACCGGTGTTCCGTGAACAACTTGCAGATGGGCCGTGACCTCTTCTTTGTTTTTGTCTGACAATTTTATTTAAAAGAAAATTTAAGAAACACTTCCCTAACCTCTTCCCCTCAGACATAGAGGCCTATGCAGCCTAGTCTTGGGGTCCAGCAATTGGAGGGAGGTTCAATGCAGCAGGTGTGTTCAGAGGCCTCCTAACTCCACACACAACATACCAAGGGAGGGGGAGCTTAGGCAGGGGCTAGGCATCTGGAAGAGTAGCCCTAAAGAGGCAGCAGTGTGCATGCCCAGGGGCAGACACATAGATGACTAGGGAAATTTTACTGAGTGAATTTAGGTATCTATAGCATTTAGTGGCAGCTGAGCAAGAGTTTTGTGGATTGCAGTGGAGCCTCAAAACAGGAAGCAGTCACCTAAGTACCTTTGTGGAACCAGGCTAAAGCATTTAGAGAAAAAGAATTTTAAATCAACAAAGGGTTGGATTCAGAAAGGAGACTTGAGGATCTAAGTTTAGACTTAGGTTCATAAAACCCCTGCTCCATTGCCATCGAATCCTTCAGTCACCTAAACTCCCTAAGAGCTTAGGTTTCCACTGGTAAAGTCCCCAAGGTATCTAAACTAGCAGTGGCACACAGTCTCCTCAAACTTGGTACTACCAAGCAGCCTGGAATAGTGCCTACACATCACTGGGATTCACAGATGTAGGCAGTACTCCCCCACCTCAATGGCAAGGCCTGATACATGCCCACCTCAAAGCACGGCTACCAGATCAGATCCTACACAAAGCACAGCTTGTGATGATGGTGCAATCGCCTCTTACTCAATGAACCAGTGACTTAAAAAGCATATTCCCAAATCTTCAAGTCTGCTCTCAGGCAAAATTTTCATTGATCATCCTGGAAGTCTGGCCTGAAGAACAGTTGGAACAATTTACCCAGGACTGTGGTAGATTCTCTATCACTAGTCATTTTTAAATCAAGATCGGATGTTTTTCTATTTTGGGGCAGTTCTGTGGCCTTTACTATGCAAGAGATCAGACTAGATGATAACAATAATGCCTTTTGGCCTTGGAATCTGTGACAGAACATAACAAATTAAGTGTCTAATTACACCATAGATAAAAGCCATACTCTGTCAATGCAGAACTCAAGCCCATTTCAGATTGCAGGAAAATTCAGAAACGTAACCCATTTCAAACCTTGTATTTATCATGCTCACCTCATCTTTGAAGACCTTGCCATGTTCTTCACATCCTGGTAAACTCCGTATGAATTCAGACACCTGCCAGCAAATCATACCAACAACTTTTTTAATGATTTGAGCTTTCTCTCAACACACTTGCCCAAATGCAGATAAATAGCAGACACATTGCTCATCAGCCAGAGAAAAGATCTTTACACACTTCAGTACTGCTGCTTTATTTACTTGTCATGAAGTGAATTTAGGGCTCCGATAGCTGTGCTGTTGAAGCATTGCACGAAGGTGCACTTCCCACTGAATGAGCTAGTACCAAGAGAAGCAGAATGCTGTGGCTGTTACTGAATGTATGAGGGAAGTCCTTCTGAAGTAAACCTACCTCATCTGTACTCCATTTGGAAACTTTACTGGCAGGAATTCCAGCCACGCTTGGAAGGAGCTTGCTCTGCTGTTCCCAGCGCAAGGGTAGGCATGGGATTTGGAACTTGGAAGACAAGAAAACAGGCTGAAGAAGAGGCTTCTGGCAGTTGGGTTCTTCTATGTCTATAAAAGATACAAAGAAGAATGAAACCCCTCAATGAATAACAAGATCAGTCTTGATAAAATACCCTCCTCTACTGACACACGTGCCTCCACACAAAAAATGGTTCTGCTTTACTGCACTGCTGTAGTGGTTACTGTTCTACAATCCCCCTAGTGTGGACACCTATCAGCACAAGTATTGCTCTGTGCAGATATATCTATTCCTGAATAGGAAGGGGAACAAACTATACTGCTATACAACACCTTTGTACTGATATAGCTGCATCCACAATAGTGTTGCATCAATATAATCACTTAAACCTCTGTATGTCCCTAATCCGGGAACACCCGTGCCATGGAGGAAGAAGTGGCTGTGCACTGTTGCTCCCCTTCTGCCCTTTTTCCATCATGTTCCAAAACTAAGACTCATTCCAAAATTCCAAGGCTGGGTTCCCAGTAGCACTACCTGTACTGAACAAAACTGCTATCACATTCCTGTCACCGTATTTGTGTGTGTGTGTGTGTGTGTGTTGTGCATATAATGTGTCAATGTGGACAGTTATAAGCTACTGAAGACAGGCTTTTAATAGGAAGTTTTTAACTGTCAAACTTTTAACTGTTCCAAGCTGAACGTCTATCATCTGCTGAGCTGTTTCAGAAAGTTTCAGCAAAAACACTTCAGCTGTTCCTAAAACAGAGGAGAAGGCAATAAAGATAGTTTTGCTAATGCTATTCTTTTCCCTGACCATTCTTCACAGTGCTCCAGTGGTTCCAAGTTTTGGAGCTGGAATCTGAGATTTGGTAGGGGGGAGTGTTAAAGTTAGGTGTCTTTTGCTGTCTCCATGAAAATACACCCCTATTTTACGGAGTTATAAAGCTCTTCAAATCATCATTTGCACAAGCTCGGTAAAGTTTGTAGATTCTTGCTGCCAAAAATCTCTGATTGCTTCTTCTATACTGAGCAGTAGAGCTGATAGAAATTTTTCTGTCTGCTGTTCCTGACAGAAAATGTTTTTCGTCTTTTGTGTGTTGAAAACTATTATTGATTGTAAAATGCTGACCCTGTGCCGCATCAGAGTTGTAGTTCAGATGCTTTCTATTCTCTATGGGCTGGGCTGCCCCACAGGACTTCAATGTACCACAGCTATGGACTGCCAGGATGTGTTGTCTCTCCTAACCCAGAAACTGGGACATCCTTAATTGTGGCACAATCTAACATGTTGCTTAGCATTGCAACCTTACAGTTTTTCAGGTAGCTTTGTGTGTTTGTGTATATATATGTAGGCACATGCATATTTGGAATAAGGTAGCAATACATAACTCTTCACAGATCCTTAGAAAAACTAGATCCCATCCCTGCAAAGTTTATAGTTTAATGCAGGCAGAGAAAAACACACATGAATTACGTTTGTTTTGTTAGAGGTTGCATTTTACTGGGAGTGGCCCACAGATTTGCTGCTGTTTTAGTTCTTATTTTCAAACTCCCTTACCAATGTCTAAATTTCAGATGTACACACCATAAAGACTGAAGATGTCCTGATTGCCATAGCCTTCTCTCCTAATCCCCTGGCACAGGGGTTCCCAAACTTTTTGACACAGGGACCAGTAAATCCATTCACCAACTTTTGGAGGACCGGTAATGTTCATTTGTATATTCATTAATCAAATGATAAATATTCAAATAAGTTGTTTCTGGTCCTCCCAAAACCCCCAGTGCCAGCTTTAGCAAAGCTTTTGATATGGCCACCCACAATATTCTTGCCAGCAAGTTAAGGAATATGGATTGGATAAATGGACTGTAAGACAGACAGAAAGCTGGTTAGACCAGTGTTTCCCAAATATTTTACTTTAGTTGGATCCTTTTTTTTTCAGTACTGCTTTTTGCAGCCCAAAAATATAAACACATAAAAAACAAACTGAGAAAATACCAGACATATAACATAAAAAGATCTATATACGGCTGGGTCAGTCCCACTCCCCGCAGACCGATTCATTCCTCCCAGCTGCGCCTCTGGCCAGCCCCACTTCCCCCAACTCCCTCCCAGGCAGCCAGTTCTCCCCCGCTTCTCCTCCCAATCTCCCTTGGCCAGCCCCGCTGCCCACGGCCAGCCCTCCTTCCAGCGGCCACTTGCCTCCCCGTCCTCCCAATCTTCCCCAGCAAGCTCCCTGCCCCCAACCTTGCACCCCCCGGCAGTCCTGCTTCCACCGGCCTCCCAGTCTCCCCAGCCTGCCCCAATTCCTCCGTCCAGTGTTGCTTCCAGTGGCCAGCTCTCCCCTCCTCCTCACCCCAGAATCCCCTGGCACCTGCACTTTCCCTTAGCCCTGCACCGTCCTGGTGCCTCCCCCTTCCCTCACTATTCCTGCCCCCTTTGCCCTCTTTTTCCCTAATACCCACTCCTTCACCACTCTCTGCCCCATTCCCCTCCTGCCCCTCTGTGCCCTCACACATGACTTGCTCCATCCTGGCCTTCCTCATGCCCACCCCCTTCTTTCAAGCCTTCTCCCAGCACCTCTCCCTCCAGCCCCCAATGCCCTTCCCCTCTCCTCTCCTCTCCCAGCATCACCCTTTCTCCCCTCCCACTGACACCTCCCCCCCTGCCCTTTCCCTCATTGTCTGCACTTGGCTCCCTGGCATTTGTCTCTCTCTCCTGCACCCTGTCCCTTGGTGCCTTCCCCTCCCATCGCGCCGCCGCCCAAGCCCGTTCCCTACCTTCTGCCTTCCACACTGCGGGGCCAGAGGCCGCACTCAGGCCCCGGAGGCCGAACTCGGAGCCAGAGTGGCCTTGCCACGTGCCTCCAAAGAGTTTTAAAATCCCGGGCCGTGACATCATGTCATGCCCAGGCGTCCTCCCCACCCACGTGCAATGCCGCACACGGGCAGCAGCAGGCGAGGTGAGGTGAGGAGGAGCCACGCACAGCGGGGATGCTCTGGGGGCGGGGTGGGAGGACACGTGGGGGGAGGTCCTGGGCCTGCTCCAGGCAGAGCTGGGGGAGAGACCCAGCTCCACATATTGGTGGAGCAGGCCCCTGGCTCTGTAACTCGCTGGCACTTCCGGGTTCAGGGCCCGAATTGGCCTAAGCCTAAGTCATGCTGAAGCCTGGTATTTTCTTCCTGTGGCCTGGTAGCGGGCCGTGGCCCATAGTTTGGGAAACGCTGCCCTGGCATATAAACTAAACTAGATAGGACTCCCTTGCACCCAGACTCTGTGGGCCATACTTACAAGTGACAGTCAGTGTAAATCCAGTTAAAGTAGAATTAGTCTACGCAGCATTGGAACCCTATCTGAAGGTGTGAATTGGCAACCAACAGTTACTTTGGTGCCATTTACCACAAAGAGAAGCCCTAAATCTAAGGGAGTCAGAAGTGCAGTAACATGCACTTTGAAGATGTAAATCCCAACGTTCAAGGTGCACGTTCCCTTCCTTAGATAGACTCACCTCTGAATTATGATCAGTGTCTTGTTTCAATAATATACCTTCTGCTTTTATGCACTATTTTTTTACAAGCTTGCCATTTAAGTTGGTAAGAATTTGTCTTGTAAGGGATTGTTCAAAGCTGACAAATTTGGGGAAAGAAAAAGAAAGATTCACACACTTTAGCCAGGTGATTTGGTAATCTGGCCTCCAACTAAGTGACTAAGATGAATCAAAAATAGAGAAATGAAAATCTAGAACAAGTGGTTTCAGTTGCTGCACTGTTCTCCAAGTTGCTTAGTTTGCTAGCCTTTGCTTTTGTCACCTCCATTCCCTGGCTGCTGGTTGGATTCCAGTTCTTGTTTCCCAGCCCCCTGCTGCCTAGGTCCATGGAACATGTGATGCAAGGAGCATGTAGTGTAATCAAATCAACTGCCTCTCCTGGGAAAAGCTGGAGAAAAAGAGGTTGCTATCGGCAAGTGTCAGCATGGCAGAGTAGAGAAAACAAACATATCAGGGTATGTTGCAGCAAAATGGTGAATTCCACAACATCTTGGGAAAATGCCAAATTACACAGCCACAGATTAGCAAAGCCCACTGAAGTCTGGTTGAGATGAATGGTGTAGGTCACATCTTTCAGAACTACTGTTTCATGATTTCTGCAGAAGCAAAGCAGGCAGATGGCATTCAATCACTTTGCTCTGCAACCAGAGGGTTTAAATAATAATAGCACAATTCCATGGGACTCTAGTTTTGTTACTAATGAGTTTTCAGCTTCTGTGTCAGCACAAACTCAGATACCCATGTTACACCATCACAAAATGTCATAGTACTCAAATACCACTTCCTATCTGGGCATTTGATGACGAACAGATTAAGTAATTAAATATAAACATCCCCACTTTACAAATTAAGTTCTGGAAGAAAATGTTTCAATTTTTAAACGACTTTCTAGTTTGCATTGTTTTTATAATATACAATTTAAAAGTCAAAATTAAAACAAAACATCTAATATGACAAAGGTTTTTGTTTTTCCAGTATTTTACTTCACAAAGCATTTTAAACTTTTTGGCGTCTGGACCACTTAAGAACAAAATCAAATTGTGAAATCTCAAAATCTTTTTGCAAAACAGAACTTTTTGTTTTGCAGCTCTAGTAGCATGTAGGTTACTCTGGCAAAGTCTACGTAGCAAACAAAAACCCATGTCTGGCCTGTGCCACTGACTTGCACTTGTGGGGGCCAGCCTGCCAGGTTGTTTCATTGCTTTGCAGACTTATGAATTCAGGCCACAACAAAATCCTAAAAGTGAAGGAGCTACACTTTTGAAGATATGAACAAGTAAAAGTGCTTCAGTCCAACAAACAAGAGCAAGAAATAAGCATAAGTGAAAAGAGGTTAGCGTGGAAGAAGTTATCATGGAGCATAAATGTACTTTTGATGTTTTAAGCTTATATTTAAAACTCAGGCTTGTGCCACTAACACATTTAATGACATTTTTAAAGGGTCTTAATTAGTTAGAAAATAAATTCAGACCCTGTCAAGCCCTCGCTTTGCTAAAAATAACCAAGGACTCAGAAAAAGAACAGTACTATGGGTTCTGTCTTGTGCTCTGCCAATTAGTCTAACAATAATTAATTACCAAACCACCTTCAGTTAAGAGCTTGATTTGGAATTTAAGCATTAATTAGCATGGAGCTGCTAATGCAAACACATTAAGGGCAAGAGCCTCATTGCTGTGCTAGCTTTTTTGCACTGATCTAAAATCCCCAAAACTAACCTCTCAGAAGGATTTATCTGCACAGGCACTATGGCAAATTGCCATAAAGCTTCCCATCCAACCACTTACGATTGCAAGCCCTGAAGCAGGGGGCATGCCAGGCGATAGGTTTCAGCATCAGTGCTGTAGAGATTCTGTATACTGTGGCAGCCCAGAAGGAACCCCACAGGGCTGCTAAAATTTAGCTACATCTGTAGGACTGTCTGTGTTAAGGCACAAGCCCTGGAGCAGTCCATGGGTCAGTGGAGCGCAAAGTGGCTTAATGCCAACGAGGCTCTTCCTCCACAGCCCAGGCTGCAAGTCCTTTACTGTGTTTCTAAGGGCGTAACAGAGAATCTCTCACTATGAACGTCATAATTCAGAAATCACTTGTAGAGTATCTCATCTTTCTAAAATGGAGTAGACATGATTTTGTATTTATTTAGGCTGACTGAAAAGGCATCCCATCATTTTACAAGGTAAAGCTGACCCTTGCAATTTCACACTAACAGCTGATTTCCACGTGTGATGTGGAGTGAATGATACTGTCGTCCTGCAAATCCATGCCTTCTTCTATATTTTATGTTAATTTAACATTTAGACCCCAATGGATACGATGGGCCTGACTCTTCTGACTTCTACCACAGTAAATCAGTAACTTTGCTGAAGTAAATCGGATTGCAGCAGTGTAAAGCAACTAAGGACCATGACTTGGATTTTCAAAGGAGCATAACTGGTTTTGGGGCCAAACTTCAATTGAAAAGCCAATGGGAGCTAGAGGGACTTAAGGAATTGGGCACCTGAGGCTGTGTGGGCAACCTCAACTTTGGTAAACTGATTCTGAAGTGCTTCCCTTTGCATCCTTAATATTCTTTCAGTACAGGCAGTCCCTGGGTTACGCGGATCCGACTTATGTCGGATCTGTACTTATGAACGGGGCTTTTCTCGCCCCGGAGGACGCGGGCGGCGGGACCGCCCAGACGCGCCTCGGTCCCGCCGCCTGCGTCCTCCGGGGCAAGAAAAGCTGCTCCGCGTCTCCCTGGTCTGCTGGGGGCGGGAGGCGCAGCTAGTGTGCCCCCCCAGCAGACCAGGCTTTTCTCGCGGACACCTGGGGCAGAGCAGCTGGGGCGCTGCCGGTTGGTCCCGCAGCGCCGCTCCTCGGCGCTACTGGACCATCCCAGCAGCACCCCAGCTGCTCTGCCCCAAGCGTCCCCAAGTCAGCCGCTGCTGAAACTGACCAGCGGCTGACTACAGGAAGCCCGAGGCAGAGTTTCACTGCCCCGGGCTTCCTGGAATCAGCCGCTGATCAGTTTCAGCAGCAGCTGACTTGGGGCACCTGGGTTAGAGCAGCTGGGGTGCTGCTGGGTTGGTCCCCACAGCACCGAGGTGCGGCGCTGCGGGGACCTACCCGGCAGCGCCCCAGCTGCTCTGTCGCAGGCGTCCAGATTCAGCTGCTGTTGAAACTGATCAGCGGCTGATTCCAGGAAGCCCGGGGCAGCGAAACTCTGCCTCGGGCTTCCTGTAGTCAGCCGCTGGTCAGTTTCAGCAGCGGCTGAATCTGGACGCCAGTTCCGACTTACGTACAAATTCAACTTCAGAACAAACCTATAGTCCCTATCTTGTACGTAACCCGGGGACTGCCTGTATAGTGTTTTGGTGAAGTATTTATATTTTACTCTTTTACAATTTAGCATGGGCAATCAGCTATTTGAAAACTCAGTGGAGAAAAATAATCTTAAAATGAGACCTTGTACACTGGTATTCAATTCAGAGCTCATTTTTACAGCTGTGATATAAGTACTAGGCACAATCTTCCCTGATAACAAAAGATAAAAACTACAGGTGTCAAATCTGCTTGGGGGTTTAAGAGGGCACAACTCACTTGAAGTCAATGGAATTGTTTCCTCTTATATCAACAATGAATTTGGCCTACAAATTGAATCACAAAATAGCACACAAATCATTTGGCTTTTATATTGCAAATCTCAGTGCCAGACATAGAATTTCTGCTCAGTTACCTCTAGTTTCATTTAAAGTTGACAACTCATTTTCTGTCTCCTCTTCTTCACACTCTTCCTTCTTAGCAGAGTCCTTAGCTTGCTGCCCTCCTCTGAGGAAAAAAAGTATTCAGTTTTTATTAACTTTACTTACACAAAGAACACTATATCGTAATAGTAAAACGCATTAAAATATTTTGAAGGATTTATACATCCATTAATTCAGATGTGTAATTGTTTCTATTGGCCAAATTCCTATTGCACCACCTCCAAAACAAAGAAGTGTGTCTTAATGACAAACAGATGATACCCTTTGTCTTACCATGGGCCTTGTCTACACAACAAATACTTTCACTGGTTTAGCAATATTGGCAAGAACCCCCTAATTTAGACATAGCTTATGTGAACACAAAGGGTATGTCTAGGCTACATGGCTCCGTCGACAGAGCCATGTAGATGAGGTTTCTAGACATAGGGAAATGAAGCAGCGATTTAAATAATCGCTGCTTCATTTGCATCAAAATGGCTGCTGCGCTGTGCAGCGGCACAGCATGGTAGTCTGGACGCTCCGTGGTTGACAAGGGAAGCCCTTGTCGACTGCCCCGTTGTGCCTCGTGGAATGAGGTTTACCAGGGTGGTCAATAAGGACTTCCCTTGTCGACCATGGAGCGTCCAGAGTACCGCGCTGTGCCGCCAAACAGCTGATCAGCACAGCATGGCAGCCATTTTGATGTAAATGAAGTGACGATTATTTAAATCTTCGCTACATTTCCCTTTTTCGAGTACACTAATCTACATGGCTCCATTGACGGAGCTATGTAGTTTAGATGTACCCAAAAGGAGCGTTTCTGCTAGCACAAAATTCAACCTCTTTGAATCGTGATCGCGATCGCTAGGCTTACGGAAACATCCTTATACTGATGTAGCTGTGTATACATTAGGGTTTTTACCAGTATAGAGTGTATGAATATTTTTCCACACACCACTGACTGATATACTCCTATGATGACAAAACTTTGCAGTATAGATCTGGTCTCTAAAGCTATTTTTTACATACCTATTAATATTTTGGGCTATAATTAGGCCTCAGGCAGATGGCAAAGCTTCACTGGCATAAACAGGGTTGCGCTGGATACAAAGAATTGGCAAAAGTGAACTTGGTGGTACGCAAATTAACTTGGTGGTACACAAATTAACTATTACAGTTGAGCGCAAAGTAAATACGTACAGCAGGAATTCCAGACTTCGGCACAAACTTAAACAGCTGCTGTAGATTTCAAGTGTTTATTTATATAAAAATTAGGTACAAAAAATGGGACTGAATGGACTTACTAGTTTTACATGATTTTGTTTCTCAGTGCAGTCATGTAACAAAAACAAAAATCTGCATTTGTCAAGGGTGTTTGCTGACTAGGGAAGCTCAGCCCCTCTGCTGACAGACTCAGGGATCTCCTTGGGTCTGTCAGCAGATGGATGGGCTCCACAGCCTGCCCATGCCCCAAGGCTGCTGAGACTATGCTGACCCAAGCCAGGACACTCTGGTCTAGGGGCTCTCTGGTCCAGCAACAGCATGCATTTTCCCCTTACTCCCTGACAAAAGGGAAAAGCCAGCAATGTCCTGGTATGAATCATGGAGAGGGGAGAGAGGGAACTTCAGCCTCCCCACCCCTCTGCCCTCCTTCAACGGCACCTGGAGGGTGGGAGGCTCAGGATTGGGGGAAGGAGTAGCACCCCCCAGTCAGACCCTTTCACCTGCCTGATGATTCTGTCTCTTTTCTGCATGGTTTTAGGAGAAGCAAACCCATTGCAGGCACATCCCAGTTTCCTGGCACAACCAAACCCTTATGTTGCCTTAAGTCAGGAGTGGGTAAAGACCAGCCTGTGGGCCAGATCTGATCTGCCAAGGTTAGTCCTTAGTGGGCCCCCACACCACCGTAATTACTTGCACCTCCGCAGGTATGGGGGATTGCAGCTCCCATTAGCTGTGGATCGCTGTTCCTGCCAATGGGAGGTGTGATCGCCTACGCCTGTGGAGACGCAGGTAACTATAGAGGCAGCAGTCCATTAGGGGCTAACCCTGGTGAACAGCCACTGCTGTACTGCCCACCCCTGCTTTAAGTTATAAGAGGTAGCTGTGTGCCAAGTTTGGTGGTCCTAGCCCTTACTGTTTAAGAGGAGTTCTTGAATAGACAGACAAACTTTCTCTCATATAAAGTAGATACGTTTAAATTGGTATGCTATTATTTTGCTTCAGAGGGGTAGCTGAGTTAGCCTGGAACAGGAAAAACTTAAAAAACAACAAACAGACTTGTAGAATCTTAAAGACCTACAAAACATGTAGATAGTATCATGAGTTTTTGTTGGTACAACCCACTTCTTCAGATGACTTCTTCAGCAGTCTACATGTTTTGTTAGTCTTTAAGGTGCTACTAGTCTATCTGTTGTGTTTTAAGTTTTTCCTGTTACAGACCAACTCGGCTACCTCTCTGAAGTTTATTCTATTATTGTTTGACAGTGTGGTTAAAACTGTGATGAATCATATTATTTTTTTGAGTTGATTTTATTTGAGTTAGCTGTATTGACAACCTTAATTGTATGTTCAATCAACAGACTCTGTCCAATCAGATGTAGCTAGATCCTAAACAGTCACTGTTAATCTTTCTACCAAGAATGTGTGAGAGAGAATCTGGGGCCTAGTTTTAAAACTCTTAACTGATCAATTGCGGCAGTGTACTGTGAAGCTCAATATTCCTAGTAAATAGGAATAATTAGCTAATAGTGTAATTCTTATACCCTTCTCTATTGCTACCAAGTGTTGTGATAACATTTAAGAATGTAAGAACGGCCATACTGGGTCAGACCAAAGGTCCATCTAGCCTAGTATCCTGTCTGCCGACAGTGGCCAATACCAGATGCCCCAGAAGGAGGGATCACAACAGATAATCCTCACATGATCCCTCCCCTGTCACACACCACCAGAGAAACAGAGGCTAGGGACACCATTCCTACCTATCCCGGCTAATAGCCATTGATGGACCTAACCTCCATGAATCTTTTTTGAACCCTGTTAAAGTTCTAGCCTTCACCGCATATTCTGGCAAGGAGTTCCACAGGTTGAGTGTGCACTGAGTGAAGAAAAACTTCCTTTTGTTTGTTTTAAACTTACTGCCTATTAATTTCATTTTGTGACCCCTAGTTCTTTTATTAATAATAATAATAATAATAATAATAGAAAAATGATGTATAAAGGATGCCAGAAAGCTTATAAACCTACTTCAGCTTTAAACTGTTTTGAGCTTGTCACATACTTTTGATAGGTATGTTGAAAAAAAGTGTACTTTACACTCTCACGGCACAAGGGCCCCATTTCCTCTGTGAAACTGAAAGACAATCCTGTGGCATTAGGTGGGGACTCAGCACATTTGAAAATCAAATCACTAATTTAGAATTCTATGTATGAATTGAGAAGACTAAATCTAGACTCCTATTTCTGAAGATTTTGGCCTTCACTATTCTGTTTGAGGCAATTATCTTTAACCTCTGTGCATGATTATCTCTTTCTAATAGGTCAAAGGTACATTTTTGCTTGTTTGTAATCAGTTACTGTGTCTTGCTTATTAATAGCTTGATCAAAATCCCACTGAAGTCAAATAAAGCCTCTCCATTGATTTCTATGAGACTTGCATCAATAATTGGAGAAGTCCATAATTGCTTGCTATAAAATTAAAACATTTATATATTGTCAACATTGCAATTGCTGCTGACATTCTATAAGAAAAAAATCTTTAATGACGTCCAAGCATAACCATGTACTTAATTTACTTTTTATTCTATTAGCTGAAGATAGCTGGGATCAATTTTTTTTCTTTTCTGTTTTATCTTATTTTTTTACTCTACAGGTTTCAAGATGTTTGAGTTATGACATATTTTCCACTTATTAAAAAGAGAGAATCAATAATAGAATCTGAATGTGCTGTGCAGATAGATATATTTAATTCTCTTCCATTTTGCATTGTCATACTATTGATCAAAATAAGAGGAGCTATGGGAATTTTTCTTTGCTTTGTCCTGTATTTCACAAATGTGATTCCAGTTTAAACAGAAATTTCACAGAGGTACTCTTTTAGGTAGCAGTGTTTATCTTGAAGAATCATATTAGAAATTATGAAAATCTTGAATACTAGTGATAAAAGTATCACTCAATTTTTCCTATTACTTTCTAGATAGAATCTACAGTATCTATTTTTAGGAAGTGGATTAATCTTCTATTGACTCCCATAATCCAAACTTTGCATATGAATTTAAAGATTATATGACTAGTACCTTCAATAAAGTTGATTATTTTTAAAAGAAACGAAATTGTAATGGAAATACTCTACTCACAAAGTAATTTTGTTTTCTAATTTCACAGACTGGAAATGTGTCAATTTTGATCCAATAGAGTTAGCTGAAGTACCATAAATATCCAGTGTTGTAGTCATATTGACAAGGTGGATAAGGCAATATCTTTTATTAGACCCGCTTCTGTTGGTGAAAGAGCTTTTGAGCTCTCACAGTTCTTCAGATCTGGGAAACTAAGGCTTTGTTTATACTAGCACTTGTGTAGGTAAAACTTTTATTGGTCAGGGGTGTGAAAAAGCTACACCTTACCAACATAAATATCACTGACATCCTGGACAGTGCTATGTCAATGAAAAATGCTCTCCCCAACATAGCTACTGTTTCTTGTTGGGGTGGTTTAATTATGTTGGCAGGAAAGCTCTTTCCTGGTGGCATAGAATGGCTAAATGGGAGACCTTGCAGTGGCACATGTGTGCTACTAGAAGATCTTTGAGTTAGGCTATGTCTAGATTACAGTGTCATAGCTAAATACAAGATCTAAACTGATTGTTTTATGTAAGTAATTACTATATATTTCAAGGGACCATTCAAGGTGAGGATGCTCCTTAGTACCCTTCCATAAAGAGGAAAAAGGAAGCAGCTGGGTTATTAGTAGGTTACAGGTTGTTGTACTATGCCATAAATCCAGTGCCTCTATTCAGTCTGTGGTTTTTAGTGCCTAGCAAAGTTATGAATTTAAAGTCTCATTCATAATGAGCAGAATGGTAAACTGTCCTGAGACACAGCTAAAAGAGGTGAAAGCACGACACCACAAACTAGACCACCTGTGTGCAAGTGGAAACATCTGAACCATTGTGGAAGACTGAGGCTGCAGACCGAGGCAAAGGTGCACGCTGTCTGAAAACGGTCAATGCTTTCAATGCCCCAATATATCTGATTTTCTCAGTGGGAGCCAGTTGTCTTCCTGATGGTTAGGATACCCAGACAGTCACGCAAATATAGTGTGATGCTGATGCAAACAAGAACTTATTACCTGGATCTGCCCCTCAGTAGCCAGTTGTCTAGATATGGGAAACTGAATTCCCTTTTTCTGTGGTACACCACAACAATGATGATGCCCTTCGTAAAAATGCAGGGGCAGAAGAGAGGCTGAAAGGAAGTACTGTACTGTGAGTCACCCTCTGTCATAATGAATCAAAGGAACTTTCTGAGGCTCAGCAAAATTGTCACATGAAAATAGACAATGAAGTTCAGAGCAGCAAACCAGCTGTTCTGAGAACACAGGGAGAAGAGGCTATAGAATGATCATTTAAAACCTCATGTATCTGATATATTTGTCGAGGCCATGAAGGTTAAGGATGGGTCTTCTTATCCCTAATTTTGGATTAAGATACAACAAACTACTGGGAGCATAAGCCAAGACTCTGGTGTACCAGTTAAACCTCCTTCACCGCTTACAAAACCAGAAGACAGAAAACCTGCTCAAAAATGGGGTCCCTGAAAAGCGACAAGGAAGAGGTGCGGAGAGGAACTGGATGACATAAGCCAATCTGATGGTGCTTAGGACCAGCTTATCAGTGGTGATTGAGCCCTAAAGCACTGTGAAAATGGGCAAGCTTGTTCCCAAAGGGGAGAGATAAGAAGGGAGGAGCAATGACTGAAACAGTGTTCTGAACCAAGGAGTCAAAGTGAGTGGTTGGGGAGGACTGGCCGAATCCAGAGCCGAACTGATTTCCCTTGTGAGAGCTACAGCTCTTTCTGGGTTAGTCCCATTACCTCAGAGGAAGGAAAGGCTAGCCAAACATACACTGTAGCCTATACGACTGCCACTGCTGAATGCCAAATACTTGGGGATCACGGTTGGTGATTGTTCCCTCATATGAAGAACAGTGTTTAAACTTCCATGAGGGCATGACGGAGGAAATCTAAACTATCATAGCTAATGCTAATCTAACACTCAGGGTATTTTCACCAAGAGAAAACTAAACCAGTTGAAGGGTTGTGAGGTTAAGACCACCTGGAGCTCTGACTCTAGCCATGGGTGGTATAAAGAACAGAGAGAAGGTCAAGGCAGTGCTATCTCATATAGCCAGAGGAGGAGTTGCAGCCATGTGGTGCTGCTAGGCAAATTTTTCCAGCTATAGTATACTGGGCATGCTCACACCTAAGTGAAATACTTGGCTGCATCTACTAGAAGTTTTCAATTACTGCAATGTTCTTTTTTTATTTGTAACACCTATATCAAAAAGTAGATCTGCAGATGCTTTAATTGAGAAAGAAATCATGGACTAAATCCAAGTTTCAAGGGATGGAACTGCTTCTTAATTAAACAGTAAGCTTCAATAATCTAAATATTACTTCAAGATATCTACTGTATTTGATTAACTCTCCTAGGCAGAGAATTGTATCTCAAGTAAATTGCTACTATCACCACTTATCATTTGGGTGTTATGAGTGTTTGACATAATGTGAAGGTGCACCGAATTAAACAAGGGTGTCTCATTCTAGTTTAAGAAAAGAGTTTCCAAAATAAGATTCCAAACCTGCAGTGAGTTTAACTTGAGTAGACTTCTTTAGCTACATGAAGCTCCATTGAAGTCACTGAAACGTATACATTTTAACATCACAAATTGACACTAACAGCTTTTCTGAAATGCCAAAGTGTCTACTTATCTTCCATGATTATATTTAAAATTAGCTTAAACACATCTTGTTCCTTTTGGTCCAAATAACTAATACAAAAGCTTGATGAGCTAACTAAGCACTTTTCATTTAAAAATGTGATTTGTTTTTAAAGGAGAACGCAGGGAAATTCCTCACCTCTACAGAATCAATAATTTGCTTACACTTTTCATTATTCACTGGCTGTGTACATTATGACATGGTATTTCTAATTTAGAGATAAATTCATGGCTTTTGTGTGCCTTCCCACACACTCTTGGGAATTTCACTAATAAATCACTGTACTGTATTTATGTGACAAGCTGTGTTTTACATGAAGTCTCCAAACAATCCATACTTCAAAGTAGTTGAAAGACACATACCTTGAAGATTTTTTGTCTTTGGCATCACATAATAGAAGCTCCTTGCAAGGAGATTTATTTTCTATATCTTCCTGTTTTGTTGTGTCTGACACAGATTTCACAGATGATCGACTAGGAGCTGAAGACTTGGTGCCAGTGTGACCAGGGCTAGGACATTTTCTGTCACTATTAAAACAAATTGATACACATTTTAAATCTGAGCTATCAGCTTATTTTCAGGAGTTCGTCTGTTACAGAAAAAAACCAACAAATGGTCTGGTAGCACTTATATAGACTAACAAAACATGTAGATGGTATCATGAGCTTTCGTGGGCACAGCCCACTTCTTCAGATGACCAGAGTTATGAGTAGGGGATATGAAAACTCAAAATAGAAGAGGGAAAGGAGAGGGGGGAGAAAAAGGAAGGGGGGTGCGAGACAGAATATCATTAAGTATCTGGAGAATGGGTACTTCAACCTAAGCAGGTCAAAGTAGATCTGTCTCTCACACCCCTTTCTTTTTTCTTTTTCTCCCCCCTCTCCTTCCCCTTTCCTATTTATTTCAAGTTTTCATATCCCCTACTCATAACTCCAGTCATTTGAAGAAGTGGGCTGCACCCACAAAAGCTCATGACACCATCTACATGTTTTGTTAATCTATAAAGTGCTACCAGACCATTTGTAGCTTATTTTGGGTGTGGTTGAAGATTCACTGCTGTAATTAAAGAAAGTCAAACTGATACAGCAAGAAATCATACATTTAAAAAAATAAAAATTTCTTCCCTGCTATTAACAGGGGAAAATCTAGGGTTCAGCTATAGCTCCAACTATAGCTACAACTTCAAAGCACTGTGTATATAGCTACTTTTAGAGCACTAGCGCCAGTCTTGCTAGCTCAAGTTTGTCCACTCCGTCTTGTACGCTCATTTCCACTTGCTCCAAAATTCTGTGTAAATTTACTCATTGTCACAGGTAAAACTTCCATTGACTTTAATGGGAGTGGATTTTACCCAACACTCAGTGCCTTTGAAAATAGGCTACCACTGTATTATAAATAGACAATACTTTTAAAATTTCTTCTTACAATTTTGCTTTAAAATATATGCATTCTTGTGTCTTGGATGATTAAAGTAGATTAGGATCTGATAATGTTCCCACTTAAGTGAAGCTACTTATCAGTGTGTAGTCAATTTCATTTTCAGTTCTAATTACAATTTGGGGATAATTAAACCAGATAATGAATATTTAACAGGTGAGCACTCTTTGTTCTTAACTGTAAAGTTGGGCTTCTCCATAAAAACAGCATTTAAAATACCATATACAGTATTCAAAATTCAAGGGGGTTAAATTCTGGAGTGCAAATAAGTTACCACTAAAACATTTCACACAAAAGTTACCCTTCAAAGTATTGCAAGCCCC
Organism: Pelodiscus sinensis; assembly: GCF_049634645.1. Lineage (NCBI taxonomy): Eukaryota > Metazoa > Chordata > Testudines > Trionychidae > Pelodiscus > Pelodiscus sinensis. The sequence continues at coordinate 92,578,163 of NC_134713.1, read as the reverse complement.
TCTCTCGTCCTGACATTTAAAATTGATTTTGCTGTAAAAACTACGGCTTTTGATTAATCACACTGTTAGAAAATAATAATGTATTAAATATTTTTGGTGTTTTTCTACATTTTAAAATATATTGATTTTAATTACAACACAAAAAACAAGGAGTACAGTCAATGAGGAGTCCTATGGCACCTTAGAGACTAACAGATTTATTAGGACATAAGCTTTTATGGATAAAACCCACTTCATCAGATGAATTGGAATGGCAGTTATGTTCCTCTGATGAAGTGGATTTTACCCATGAAATCTTATACCCTAATAAATCTGTTAGTCTCAGAGGGCATGTCTACAGTAGGAAATTATTTCAAAATAACAACTCCTGAAACAACTATTTTGAAATAGGGCATCCATGCTACAGGGAACCTCGAATATAGTCCAAGGCAGGCTCCCTTAATGTGGGCACACTACCTCAACTTAGAGCCCCAGGAAACACTGTGGAGTAATTACTTTGAACAACTCTGGGGAGTAGTTATTTCAAAATAGCAACAGTGGGCATCCACACTACTGCTATTTGGAAATAACTATTTAGAAATAAGCATTATTCCTCCTGGAGAGCAGGAGTTATTTCAAAATAACCTCCGGAGGAGAGAGGTCGCGCCCCACGAACCGGCTTTTAAGCCCGCTCCCCGCCCATACTGTCCACGTAAACACTTCCACATCCCTAGACAGACTAAGCAACAATGGTCTCAAGTTGCAGTGGGGGGTCTAGGTTGGATATTAGGAAAAACTATTTCCCTAGGAGAGTGCTGAAGCAGTGAAATGGGTTGCCTAAAGAGGTGGTAGACTCTCCACCTTTAGAGGTTTTTAAGGCTCTGATTGAAAAAGCCCTGGCTGGGGTTGGTCCTGCTTCGAGCCGGGTTCCCCCACGGCATACCAGCCTTAAATGTAAAAATTCTGGATCGTAGTGGGAACTCGTCATGAGCCAGAAATCAACTGGCCTGGCTCATGCCAGGTCCCCACCACTGCGCACCAGCCTTTTAATGGCTCCTAATACATTTAACAGGCTGAAGCGCAGCAGGAAGGATCTAGCATGAGCCATGCCAGCTGATTCCTAGCTCGCGCTGGTCCGTCCGCTGCACTTCTGATTTATAAATGTATTAAGAGCAGGCAGGCTCTTAATACATTTAAAAAGCAGAGGTGCAGCATCTGGGACTGAGGGCGATCTGGGAATCACCTGATTCCCAGCTCACGCCTGTTCCTCACTATCCTCCTGCCTCCCCTGACTCCTGCAGAGATTGTGCTAGGGGAACCGGCTTTTAAGCCAGCTTCCCACAGCACTGGCTCCTGCTCTCCCCAGCAGGAGTAGTTAGTCAAGGGACTAGTTGCATACATCCCTAATTTGTACTACAACACCGCTCTACCAAACTTGCCATCATCTCTAACGTGGCGGGTGATGGAACAGTGGGATGAGAATGTATTTACTGAGAAGCAAATTATTGCTCGACAGATGTCTTGGATCAGAAACGCTACCAATGAAGCCTGAGCTCTCGAATGGGCATTCAAGGTGTCTTTTTTTGGACTAGGCTGAATTTATGGCAGATTTGACAATGCTCTTGTATGTGAGCTTCCTTCAGACACTTCAGTCAACTGGAGTGTGGTTCGCTCACCAGTATGGGCTTTCCGTAGGATGCACAGGGTGTGAAGCCTGGAGACAGGGGCACCTCTGCCCTAGGGGCAGAGGATGCCTTCAAATCTACAAGAGGAGGTAGAGCTGTAGGCATCAATACTATATACATGATGTACACTGCTCCTAGAAATTAAAACTGAAGATAACTAGAGAATAATAGAAATCTTCGAGTGTCTTGCTGAAGCAGACAAAGTTGTTTCAGTGACTGTCACAGGTGGTAAAAATGAACAGAGAGCATGGGGTGGCCAGGCCCCTTGTATCAGTGCATGAGCATATAGCAGCACAGATCACTAGAGCAAACCTGACAGGTACTAAGTGAAAAATCTCTGGTGTCAAAGCATGTAGTGTGCGCACACCTAACATGGTATGTAAATGAGCAAGCTCTTGAAGGAGAATCAATAGCTCCAGCCTTAACTGCAGGCCTACTGCTGCTCTTGTAAAACTCACCCCCAATAATCTAATTCCCCACAAAACAAAACTGATTAGGGCGAATTTTTCAAGAACCATTCACAGACACATATCAGTGCAACTATTTTAGCAAATGTTAAAATACAAAATAATTTCCAAAAAAGCAAGCATCAATTTTTGTTAGCCCAATCCCCTGCAGGCTCAGCTCTGGTAGGGCCATTTCTTCTCTGGAAATGGTAATGTAGAACAAAACATGGGCCTTTTGGGACTATATAGCCTTCAAATTCTGTGAATTATATATAGCATTTAGATAAGATATTATTATTATTGTAATATAGTTTAGATTTTAATTACTTGATTACAGGAGAGGTTGATCTTTCATTTGCGTCTGTCTTTCTGTTCTTGGGCACAGATGGACTGGCTAGTGGCATCTCTCCACTTAAACGATCTGGTAAGATACGTTCTTTGTTCAAGTTGACATCAGAATATGGGCAGCTGACAACACTGAAAATTGAAGAAAAGAGAAATACTTCCATTAGCTCAAACACTGAACAGACGTACCCTAATTTAAGTGAACAGATTATAGATTCCAGCCTGAAATAATGAACACAATTGAAAGGAATGCTTTGGTGCATTCTCACTTTCAAGTATTATAAAATACACTGGATTTTTGGAATGCCAACTTGTACGCATCTATCTTACTCTCTTTTTCTACAGCAATTTACTACCACAGGGCCAGTATTACATCATAAATTCTGGAATCAAATAGAAAACCAAGCATGAATGTTCATTAACATACCAGCTAAAACTGGAAACTAGAACAGTGCCATTAAATTCACACAGTAAACACAGGTATCAAATATTTCCGTTATTAAGAAACAAACATGTTGTGTTGCTGCTTTGATTTCCAAATTGGCTCTTTCACCGCACCAGACAATTACCTCCGAATCCTAGCTAGACTTCTATGGATTCTGGTTCTCCTCCCTTTTTGGTCATCCTGCTGGTTTCTGAGGAGCCCAACAGTATTTTATAGAGAATATACGTCAGATATCATTCCAGTTATCCTCTCCTTTTGACCAGACTACCCCATTCCACTATACACTATGGCTATGTCTACTCTGTAGCATTTTGTCGGCAGAGGAAATGCAAATGAAGCACTCATTAGCATTTTTCACGCTCTCATTTGCATAGTCTCTTCCGATCTGTTTTGTGGAAGAGGTGTTTGAGGGAAAAAACAGTGTAGGCAGGGCCATTAGCTCAAAAAAACCCTTTTGCATGAACCTGTATACCTCCTTTTTAGAGCCATAAGGTTCTTGCACAAAAGGGTTTTTTTTTTTGCACAAAACGGACCCCTCTACACTGCTTGTTTTTGCGCAAAAACCTCTTGCGCAAAAAGCACCGGCAGAGAATATGCAAATGACAGCACGACAAATGCTAATGAGCACTTCATGCGCATACTCTCTGCTGGCAAAAGCCTGCAGTGTAGACATAGCCTATTTGTAGGAGAATTAAAAGAATCATGACCCCATAGTTATTTGTCCTACACTAACATTTTACAGAGAATGTTACTACTCCACTATTCAACTCCAATTCAGGACAGTGATTAGCCCATATTCTGATTGGCTGTTAGAATTTTTAAAAATTTATATTACATTCAAAAATACCTTCAAAGAATGTTATTTAGATTGCAAAGCCAAACACTTGAAAGGTAGGCAATGCCAGATTTATAGCTGTCCATCACTTGGCCCATCCTATGCAGTGAATGAGGCAGTTCTGTATCATGTAATTAAAGGCATTACCATAATACACAGGAAGGGGATGAATTAAGATTGCCTGAGTAACCACAAAACAGGAATTTTCCAACTTTCAAGTCCTTCAAACCTAAATAGCGTAGTTTTTATATTGGGAATTTCCTAGTTTATTTTTTAAATTGACAATGGTAAAACTCAGTTTCATTATGCCCAGCTGTAACAATCTCCCCATCCTCTATCATCAGCAGAACCCTAAGCATCGTACTACCTGGCAAGCTACAGTAGAAGGCAGCAGAAGAAGGCAGGACGACAGGCTACTGCACTATGTACTGGGTCCAGGGAATGGTCAAGAGCCCAGCCCTGCTCTCTCTCTTCCCTACTCTGGTAGATGGACTCCCGTTCCAAGGGGTGTCTCCAAATGTGAGGGCATTGAACCTTGCGCTAGATCTAAAGAACTTATAGAGAAGAAAATGGTTATTTTTAACCTTTTACAACATTCAGTCCTTGAGGCCATGGGACCCAAGAGCGTACCCCGTTGTCACTGAGCAGGACTTCAAGCTCTGGGAAAGGAGTCTATGGTCGGACACCTTGCCAGCAGGAGACAAGCTCTGGCAATCTTGTAGTTGAAGACTGCCCCTAAGAAGGTTTTGTGCTATACTGCTTGTAACTTAGATGTGTCCAAATTCAGTTTCATGTCCAAATAGGAAAACAGCATCCTGATAATTAAGATATTGTTTTGGACATGGTTGTGTGATGCTCCATGAATTAGCTAATCGTTGAGATATGGAAATACCTGAATACCATAACAGCAGAGGTGGGTTGCTACCACTACCATGCACTTGGTGAAGATCCCTGCGGCAGATGACTGTGCAGAGAAAGTATTGCTAAGTGGAAACATGAATCCTGCAGATTAAGGTCAGCATATCAATCTCCAGGAAGAGACAAAGAAGCAAGAACTAGATCATCCTGAACTTTATTTTTTTGAGAACATACTTTGCTTGCTTAAATCTAGGATGGGATTGAGGCCACCAGATTTCTTTGGGACCAGGATGTAATAGGAATAGAAGCCTCTGGCTCTGTGTTGGTAAGAAACGTCTGTTTCTCCCAATTCTAGAAGTCACTGTAGTTCTTGAAGTAACTATCTCTGAGAAGGGTCCCTGAAAAGGAAAGAAGGTGGTGTGCTGGGGAAGGGAAGGGAGGTAAACTGGCTAATATATCTTTGCCTCACTGTATAGAATACCCATTTGCCCGACATGGTGCTTTCCCATGCACAATGAAAAAGAGACAGATATGACCTGAAGGGAGAAGATACACCATCCTTGACTAAGAAGTCAAAATAGTGGTTTGGATGCTGCAAATGTCTGGTGAGAAGGGCTTCCTGCTGATAAAGACAATTGGTGACACGGATGAATCCTGGGCCTTCTTTCATAGACACACTGTCACCTCTGTTCAAAAAAGGTTTTGGAATAAGATTACACTCTAAATTGTTTCTTTTATTTAAGCTCAGAATGAAAAGTCCTTTGTATGCATAGCATTATCTGTTCTGTCAGAAAACAGTTTACAGACCCCCTCAAAATAAAAGCCTTCTATAGTATTCTGTGGCTCCCTTAGAATGCCAGATACCTGAAGTCAGGAAGAATGCCTCATGGAGACTGCACTGGTTACAAAATGGGGGGCTATATCAGCAGCGTGTAAGACAGTGGTCTTGACTATGATCCGGAATCAAGAAAGACTCCAAAGCCACAGGGTAAAGAGCTAGTTACTCTTGTTGTGGGATATATCATCCCTCCACTCATTTGGCTGTTGTAGGCAGACAGGCTACAGTCTGCCAAAGGCTTTTCACTGGCTCTAAGTAGGCTTTATTGAAAGGGGGTGTAAAATATCTAGAAGAGTATAGGATTTCTCTTACACAACTTCCATCTGCCTAGGGCCTCCCTCTTCATGAGGTCCTGAAAAACTCTGAAAGCCTCTTGGTATTACGATGAGAGGCACAAATCTTGATAGATTTCCACTCCATACGACTAACTTGACACCATGCAAGGCACTGCATTACCAGAGGGGTAGCTGTGTTAGTCTGAATCTGCAAAAGCGGCAAAGAGTCCTGTGGCACCTTATAGACTAACCAAAGTGTTGGAGCATAAGCTTTTGTGGGCAAAGACCCACTTCGTCAGATGCATCTCTCCACTCATTTGGCTGTTGTAGGCAGAGAGGCTACAGTGTCTCTGACGAAGTGGGACTTTGCCTACGAAAGCTTATGCTCCAACACTTTGGTTAGTCTATAAGGTGCCACAGGACTCCTTGCCGCTTTTGCAGATTCAGACTAACATGGCTACTCCTCTGATACTTGACAAATCTTGAGTGATGGCCTCATCTGGTGTAGAAATATGGAGAAAATATAAGGATTCTTCCTCTAATTCTTCCTCTTCCATGGGGTCCAGCTCAACAGGACGTCAACAGGATGCTGAGTCGTGGTTTACTGCAACGGAGGAGTAGGAAATGCTCTTAGATTGTGACCATGCAGGAGGTCTAGTGTCTCTAAGAGCAGGCCACAACCAGTAAGGCTATCCATAGTCTGAGCCATCCACTGCAGGGAACTCCATGCTGGGACTTATTTATAAGAGGACCACTCTTGACCTTTTGGTCTTATAGTGGTAGAAGACTTGTAAGACCATCAAAGGATCTCTAAGACCAAGCAGGTTTATCTCTTTCAAAGACAGACAAGATTTAAATGCCTCGGAAAGGGCAAGAATAGTTCCTGTGAGATTTATAGATGACCTAGGCGTAGGAGACATTTGGTTCCAAGAAAGCAAGGGTCGGGGTGGGCAGAATGGTGATGAAGTAACTGTGCTGTGGGCATAGATGGTTGAAGAGAAGAAGGAAGGGCTATCAGATGCTCTCTGTGCTGTGGGCATAGATGGTTGAAGAGAGATGGAAGGGCTATCAGATGCTCTCTTGGGGCCCCAACAAAGGTGACAGAGTGGAGCTGAGGAAGCGGTTATTGTTGATAGTAAAGGAGAATCCAGAAAGGAAAAACAAAGGTGACCCCATGAGTATGCCAACATCCCTGTGCATTAATAATGACAGTGGAGCTAACAGTCTAAAATGGCTGAAGAGGTGGAGAAGGCATACACTTGATGGCAGCCATAAAACACTTGCCCCTCACATAACCCACATCAAGACAAATCAAAACTCTTACACCTACCTGTGACAATATAACAGCTCTGCAAATGTGCACTGTTTAAAACCGGGGGACTTTCTTCATAATAAATCTTCCAGGTACCATTACAAACTATACTGCATATTGAACAATATACTCTAAAAATTTCTGCAAGCTTGCTAATTGAAGTAAATATTATGGAGAGCTGCAACTTTCACTACAGGTCATGAAAAGGAAGTGAGAGAGAAGCAGAAGGCATGTCCCTTTCATGCTATTACTTGTAAGTATGAGGAAAGCAGGGATGGATGTGATATTGAGTGATACTGTTGGTAAAAGTCTCTCATTTGAATACACTGGGTACAGATGCACCTCCTACAGTGGAATGCATATGTGCACAATCACTTGAAGGAAAAACTTATTTTCTAGCTAGATATACTGGACAATATCTCCAATTTTTTTCCTCATACAGTTGTACTGGACAGAAGTTCAGGAGAAAAATACTTCAACATATTAACTGTTTCTATTTAACAAAATGTGACTGATATAGAATGGCTCATAGAACAAATTAGATTACCATCCTTCAGAGTAAGTAGTACCCCACAATGGTCTGCATCTAACAGGGAGAATAGACAGGGGAGACAAAGGCACAGGATCTGATTCAATAAAACAAGAGTCTGCTTGATACCAAAAGGGATGCTTTGTTAAATCAGCATCACGTAGTGAGATTAAGGCCAAGAGAGAGTCAAGAGACATAGGATATACTTTCAGCTCAGCCACTGAGTTAGTGTGACACCTTAAGCTAGTAGTTTAACTTTTCTGTGGCTTCCCATGCTCACAATGTGTCAAGTGACTGATTAATGTACATGAAGTGCTTTGAAGTGTTTGCTGGAAATTTCTATAAAATATTACAGATTAAATTGTGTATTAAAACAAACATTACACTACAATGGAATCTGAAAACATGTTTGTCTTCTTTTCTGAAGGACAATGTTATTAGTACTTAGCTTAAATAATTAGAAATTCTGTGAAGGTGTGTGTGTGTGTGTGTGTGTGTGGGGAGAGGTTATAAAACATCTTGCACCAAGAACTCCCACCAGAATCTTTAACTGCATACTCCAAGACTTCTATTTATCAACTGTGTTTATATGTTTAAAATTCTTAAGTCTGCCTTAAACCTCATTCTTCTTGGAACCTGTAGATTTACACAGTAAATCTGTGTGTTTTATTTTAATATTTTTTGGAAACTTAAAGATATAGTACTGTACTAATCAGCAGCAGTTATAATATTAATGATGTTCTAAGGCACTTTGCTTTAGCATTTTTCTTTGGTGCAAATTAGCCCCTAATTAAGGTACTACAGAAAGTAGAAGGAACACTTCATAATACAGTCCTTGGTATTTGGATTACTCAGAGGAATAAAAATGAAAAGAATTCCCACGATTTCCATTTGTCAGATTAATTTTAACAAAGTATAGCAAGCATGAACTTACCTATGAGTTATGTAGGTTTAAATCAATCAGTGAATCCCTCCTGAGCCTCAATGCCTCCAGCTTTTCATTTAACAGGCCAGCTATGAAGCATTAATATTTAATCTTGTTATATCTCTATTAATAAAGTGTTTTCTTTATATGAGTGCCTATAGGTCTTAAAAACAAATAACTTCATTGACTTGACAGGCCTGATAAGAAGGCCATTTGTAAATTAAGCCTGTTTTTCAGCATTTTGTCTTAAAGCAGTGATCTGGAGTTGAAAGGTTTAGTGTGACATCATAAATCACAAGCTACCAAAGTTTCCAGCTGAGTTCAATCTAGGTTAGTTAGAGACATTAAATTATCTTCAGAGCCAGTTCAGTGTGCTCTCTCCAGGTTCCTGGAGATGAATATATATATTAAAAAAATCACAAATAGTACTGAGCAGACAGTTAAAGGACTGTACTGGCATGGATACTAAGCTATACTAAATGAAGGCTGTGCTATGTTGAGATGGCACTGTTAGAAGACAGTGGTTCTGGTGACACGGGAGTACAGTTTGAAGAACAGTCAATCCAGCACCTTTTACAGGCTCAACACAAAAATTGATTTTTTTTCCACACTGGAAGACTCAAGAATGATTAAAAAATAGTAAAAACAGATGCTGCTTATTATTTATATTTATATGGCATTCACTCTCTCTCCCACTGATAGATACTATACAGTAATTCATGCAGTTAAGTTAGTGATTTAGAACTAATAATAAGATTGTGTTCTATTTTATTGCTTTGCTGCCTAGGAATTTCAGCAATTATAATTATGTTTACCCATCATTTGCCATATTTACCAGATGATTACTTGCCATATTTACCCGATGACCATTAGGTTTCTAACTAAGCACAAGGACACAGGAGATACTAACAAGGAAAGGAGGTCATTCCCAAAACTTTAATTTAAACTCTGGCTCAACATGAACCAGTATTCTCTCTCAACTGCCACATAAAAAATGATGATGTGCTAAAACAACTGAGCACCTTTGAAGCAGACTAGGCTTTAATGTTTATTCATCAAGAGTTGACCCAAGACACTAGCAAACTACAAATACAAATGATTGCTTTTTATGACTGCCAGAATTTGAAGACTGTTGCTTGCTATACGCACACATTTCATAATCATAAACAAGCAGCTAATTTGCATAATGCTATCTATTTTCATACTGGTCCCACAGCTTCTACCCTCATTTAAAAAATCTTAGATTCACTACTGAAAACAAGTCCGTATTATCATTAACTTTTTCAAAAAGTGCACACTTTAACCCTGTCATAATCAATCATCCAATGCTTTTGTCTGGCTCCTAAGGAGCAAGCTATCAATATTATTTCAAACTGCTTAGCATTGTATGTGATCATTCTGCCTGCTGTTTGGCATTTACTCCGCACATATACTGCACCTTATCATCACAGATACATATGTACATAAACAAAAAGACGCATAGTTAAAATACAATTTGAGGTTACTTAAATGAAAGAGCCAAAGAACTGTACCTGTATGTGAATAATTATAAAACATTAACAATACATTCAGGAGGAAATACAATATTAGAATCCTTAGGATGACCTGAAGGCTCCAGATAAACAAAAAAAATCTCATTTTTCCTCCAAGCAATTTTAACAGACAATATATCCAATGCACAAAGCAAACCAGTGAAATAATAATATAATGTATATGCTATGAAGAGGCAAATCTTTTAGTTTTATGATCAACAAAACCCCTCTGGGTTGTTTTCTTATTCCTAAAGCTATTGGTCATTGTATACACGATAGGATTTCTAAGATTACAGTAAAAATAAAATACAATAAATTGCAATGGATGCTGGTTCGTCTCTCAGTATTCAGAATGAGTAAGCGTAATCATTTTAAGTAGCCCAGAAAATCCAGTTATAAAAGCAGAGCACATATGTGCTAACTTCATATATATCTCTTTCTCATTCTTTCCTCTTGTAATCAGGGTTTGTTTGAAACTCTCTGCTGACATCTTGTGATTTCCCCAAGGAGGGAAGGAAGAGAGAGCTTCAGGAGCACACCATGTTTGAACAGATATGCCTACACCACCTAAGTACGCAGCTTGATGAAGCTGCTTTGCCAAATGTTCCATGTTGACTGGCTTGGGTTACAAATCACTCTACTATCTGAATGACAGGAGTACTGAAAGGCTGTTCTCCTTACCCTATGAGGAAAGGAAAGCAGAACTGGGCTTGGCATGCCCTGATTGAAGGGGGCAGCCTAAACTGAACTTTACTTGCTAAGCAAGGGCTGGGGATGCCAAATCCCAGTGAGGAGAAAAGTTGGTGGTGACAGGTATTCTTACCTGGCAGTGTGCACCCTGCATAAAGAGGTCTAGTCACCACTTGACCTGTTGCTCTCCAGTTTAACAACAAAAATGATTAGACTCAATTCAGAGTCCTTGTTTCCAGCTGGTGATTCCTAGAGTTCCCCTGACCACTGAGCAAGTCTAGGGGCTAATAGAGGTTGTGTGAGACCAGTAAAAGGCACGCAGAAGCTGCACTGGCCATAAGGCTTCCCACTAACTGCTGAAATTACTCAGAGCTCGGTTAAGTGGCAGAACCTCAGGATGTGATGTCACAATGGTGGGTAGTAGTGGTGACAGAGAGATAGCGGGTGGTGGTGGAGAGCAGCAGCAGAGAGCCAGTTACAGATGCAATGGAACCAAGGCCCTGCTCAATGCCCCCTTCCACTCCTTTTCTTCCCCATGAGCACATGGCTGAACTACTCTGGGTCTTTCTAACCAAGGACCTGTGAATGGGATGCCATGAAGAGAAAGAGGAGAGGTGTGATAAGGGACATGTGTTTGTTGGACCACAAGGTGAACAATGGAGACAAAGGACACAGCCCAATGTATTGTGGGGTAGATGTCTGCCTATGATCACATGCTTCTGAATTATGGCTGTGATGTTTTCCCAAACTGGAACACCTTTTCCCTTTGGATAGAAGTTGTATTTTGTTCTACACACTTGGTATTTGTGAGAACAGAAGAACTGCCTCTTAGAGGTACCCAGGGAAGGTTTCATTTATCCAGGTTACTAGATGAGGGCTCAAGCCAATTCTATTTTCTGTTGCTAAAAGTAACCCTAGACACTGAACTTGCCTGTTGTTACTGCTGACGCCACCTGCCAGAAGCATTACACTTTCGTAGTATAAAAATGTTTAGTGCCAAATCTGTTTCATACTATAAAAGTAGGCAGAGGCAGTGGCAAAGGAGATAAATGGGATGGCAAATGTTGCTAGATCACAGCTCTGCTCAAAGTTGAAGTAATGTGTTCCCAAAATCAAGCAGGAGCCTCCTTGTGTATGTATGAAGTCAGATGAAATTATTCTAACAATCTGTCTGGCTTTTTTTCTCTCTGCTCTTCTGGCACTGAGAACAGTTACAAAGGCACAGGTAACCTGGATTCAAAACTCACAGCTGAATGTCTTTTCCCACACCATGAGAGTGGAAACAACTACAAAAGAGGAAAGAGAAAAAAAACCACACAAACTCACAACTCAAAGGAAAGAAGGCACAGAAAAGAAAGAAAAAAAAAAGCCAGTGGACTGACAGAACTGGGATAGAAAAAGACAAAAGGGAAAGTAAGAGAGGAGAAAAAAAATTAAGAAAATGGCAAATATAACAGAACAAAGCAAAGAGAATATAAGGGAGAACCCTACTGCCAACATATTGCAAGACGGCACCAACACAAAATTTACCAAAAGGTGCACCTTTAGCTGCATGCAAGTTGAAAGCAAAGAAAAGACTGAAAGAATTGGGCTTGTTTAGTTTAGAAAAGAGAAGACTGAGAGGAGACAAGATAGCAGTTTTCAAATACCTAAATGCGTATTACAAGAAGGAGGGAGAAAAACTGTTCTCCTTGGCCTCTGAGGATATGACAAGATGCAATGGGCTTAAACTACAGCACGGGAGGTTTAGGTTGGACATTAGGAAAAACTTCCAACTGTCGGGGGGTTAAACACTGGAATAAATTGCCTAGGGAGGTTGTGGAATCTCCATCTCCGGAAATATTTAAGAGCAGGTTAGACAGACATCTATTAGGGATGGTCTACTCTAGACAGTGCTTGGTCTTGCCATTAGGGCAAGAAACTGGACACTTTGCACTGATTGTATTTCACTTATTGAGCTCCTAGGGTCATTTTGCTTTAAAATATAACCACGTTTACAGACCAATGACAAAACTGGTGACTTCTGTGATAATTCTCCCTCTTTCCTCTCCATTTCCTCAGCATACTTCCCTCCCCCTTGCTGAGTCTTCTTGAAGAACAGCAGGCCCATCAAAGGTGATGACAGAATTATGGGATTAAAGATTTAAAAGTTGCTTTGTCAAAAATTTATAAAACCCTAAGCAAAAGACACAACAAAATTATTCCCCCATTAATTTCAAATGGTACAAAGTTGCAAGTGCACAAAAGGTTTTTTGCATAATTTTCTAATGCAAACAGCCACATGAGTAGCCTGTTCAGGAGCAAAAAGCAGAGTAGCTCCATCCGTCATTTGCAATGAAACAAACGTAAGACATGTTTTTCCTAAGCACACCTTGCTGTTAATGTTAATTTCTACATGCTCACCATAGCAACTGAAGGCAATGTGGATCTAATTTTGTTCAAGTTGGTTCTTCTTTCTTGAGAACAGCAATTAAAAAAAGTATAAGCAGCTTTCTTTGTAAATGATATAATTATACCAAGCTGCAATTAAGCTATAACTTTTTATAGCACATACCTGTGATGGCCAATGTGTCTTGCTCGTTTTATGTGTCCAACTCCTTTGCATCCTGCAGTAGGGCATCCTCCATGTTCTAAAGCTTCCACTAATTCCCAGGGACCTATATATCAGGACACATGAAAAATTAGTACAATTACATAAATTCACACACAAGCAAGAACTGGAGGATTACATTAACACACAGAACTATAAATAGTACATAACACACAACTTAAAGTACTTATGAAAATGTATTTTGTACAAAAATGATACAAACTAATGCAATAGATTTTAAATAGAAAATAAAATATCTTTTATAAATTATTCTCTCTGAAAAAGCTACATAATCAATAGTCCAGGTAACAGTACACACATTTTAGAGGATTTGTTTAATCTGTAATATATTTTGGATTTATCACACTGCAGCTGTAATAATGTTGTTTTGAAAGAGCAATCATACTAAGGCTGATGTGTTTAAAGACAGATCTGTTCACAGTGGATATTGATCTTTGAGGTTTTTAGTTTGCATTTTCCAATAAATGAAGAAGTGAAAATCAGTGACGACAACAACGTTAGTAAGAGCAAATCACACACATTTTCACTGGCTTACTCCTCTGAACTTTTGGGAATATCTGGTTTTCATCAATGGATGATAAAAGTGAGGTTTGTGGAGGCTTTGAAGAGTATGACTGTCAACATTATTTTTGGTAGTCAATCGAACACACAGCACACAATCCATGAAGTCAGCAAGTGAGAGTCTCAGTGTGTTTCTCCACTTTAGGAGATGAAGAAATCTCTTCTGAGCATCAGAAAACATTAATTGTGTTTAGAATTTTTTTCCTTTCTTAGAAAAAAACCACACAAACACAGACATTCTGATTAGGCGTGTCAGGCAATTACAAATTAATTGTGATTAATCATACTGTTAAAACTATAATAGAAAACCATTTATTTAAATATTTTGGATGTTTTTCTATATTTTCAAAAATATTGATCTCAATTACAACACAGAAATACAAAGTGTACACTGCTCACTTTATTTTTTATTACAAATATTTGTAGTGAAAAAACAGAAGACATATTATTTCTTTCAATTCACTTAATACAAGCACTGTAGTTGAACTTACAAATGTAGAATTATGTACAAATAAAACTGCAATAAAAATTAAAACAATGTAAAACTTTAGTGCATACCAGTCCACTCAGTCCTACTTCCTATTCATTCAGACAAACAAGTTCGTTTACATTTGCAGGAGAAAATGCTGACTGCTTCTTATTCACAATGTCACCCAACAGTGAAAATAGGCATTCACATGGCACTATTGTAGCCAGCACTGCAAAATACTTATGTCAGATGCACTAGAGTCATATGCCCCTTTGTGCTTTCAGAAGACATGACCACGCAGATGATGTGTTCTTCTCTATAACAAACCAAGTCAGTACAGACTAACACATGTTCATTTTCATCATCTCAGTCAAACACCATAAGCAGAAAGGATTTTTCTTTTTGGTGCTTTGGGTTCCGTAGTTTCCCCTTCAGAGTGTAGCTCTTTTAAGACTTCTAAAAGAATTCTCACATCTTGTCCCTCTCAAATTTTGGAAGGTACTTCAAATTCTTAAATCTTGGATTCGGTGCTGTAGCTATCTTTAAAAAATCTCACATGGAACCTTCTTTGCATTTTGTCAAATCTGCAGCGAAAGCGTTCTTGCCATGCTGGCTACAAAAGTGCCATGCAATTGCCTGTTCTCACTTTCAGGTGACATTTATTATGTATTTGAGAGAGAGAGTTTGACTGTGAGCAAGTTAATCTGTCTCTGTCCATCTGAGAATTCCTTCTAATCAGTAAGAGCTACGAGCACCAGATTTGGTATGCAGCTTCCTCTTATGAGGAAGAGATGTAGATGGTGTCATGAGCTTTGGTGAGCACAACCACTTCTTCAGATGAATGGAGTTAAGGGGTCCAGGGTACCAATAATTAACAGAGAGAGAGAGAGAGAGAGAGAGAGAGAGAGAGAGAGAGAGAGAGAGAGAGGTGTCAAATTTGTAAATGAAGGCAAGTTCTGCAGTCTCTCAACTTGCCCGGAAACTCACCAATGATTCCAAAAGTGTCTATATTATTATGAAGCAATTTCAGCAGATAGCTTGAAAGAGAGAAGCTGCAGACTTGGTTCATTTACAAGTTTGACACCTCAAAGAGGTTTAAACAAAGACCTGACCTGGATGAGCCACTGCATTCCATATCCTAATTACATAAAAAGCCAAGCACCAGGTACTCAGAGCCCACTCTATTAGCATCATTTAACATGGACACTCTAATTGGCAATATTTTTTCTCTATTTTTTCCCCTTCTCTTTCCCACGTCATCCCCTCTCTTTCTATGCTATTTATTAGCAGACCCATTAACTCCTATAGACGGGGATTGTGCCCACAAAAGCTTATGATACCATCTACATGTTTTGTTAGTCTCTAAGGTGCTGCAGGACTATTCATTGTTTTCTTAAGTTTTTTCAGTAACATGGCTACCCCTCTAAAACTTAAAGCAAACTAAAGGTTTGGATGTCGGGGGATGGTAGAGGGAGGGAAGCTGAAGCTCCACCCACAATGCATACAGAGATGCATAAAGCCACGCAGAAAAGAGACAGAATCACCAGGCAGGTGAAAGGGACTAGCTGGGAGGAAGGAGGCTTTCCCCATCTGGGACAGCCCCAGCACTGAGCCTCCCAACCTCCAGAAGTCCTTTGGGGGGGAGGGAAGGCAGGAGAGCTGCCAACCTCCCACGTTGCTGGCTGTTCCCCTTCGTCAGGGAGTGAGAGGAAAGTGCAGTTTGCTCCATTCCTCGCTTTCGCTAGGGAGCGCAGGGGACAGACAAACCTTCCCCAGTTGCACCTGCTGGAGCTGCAGCAGTCATGAAGAGGCACTTCTCACCTGGCCACAAGCTGCTGTAATGAGAGAGGCCTGGGAGTAATCTTCTGTCTCCAGTGAAGCCTTCATACTGAACTTCTCCTCCCCAGCCCCACCCCAAAGCAATGATTTAAATGAAGAAAAACAAAAATTAATTGAGTTAAGAACCCAATCAATACGAAGTATCTTATTTATTCATAAATAAGGTGCTGGCAGCAGTATCTCCCATAAATGTAAACAAACTTATTTGCCTTAGCAACTGGCTGAACAAGAAGGACGACTTAGTGGACATACAAGCTATAAAGATTTGCATATTTTTGTTTTTGAGTGCAGTTACTTAATAAAATAAATCTACATTTTACAATAATGAGACTGCACTACAACACTTGTATGAGATGAACTGAAAAATACTATTTCTTTTGCTTAGTTTTACAGAGCAAATATTTGAAATAAAATTAACAATAATATAAACTGACCAGAGTACACTTTACATTCTGTGTTTTAATGGAACTCCATATATGTGGGAAAAGATCCAAAAATATTTAATAAATTAACAGGGGCAAAATCCAGATCCAACAAAAGTCAATTATCGTTTTACCACTGATTTCAGTAGGGCCAAGAATTCCCCCTAGATTGTTAAAATGTATTAGAATTACTCATATATTAAAGGAATAATTGTTATGTTTCATTTACAAGATCAGCACATTCACCTCTTAAAAAGCAATTACGCCAAATCTCAAATTATGTTTTTGTTATAAACATCACATCTACTTGTTTTCTTCTACATACACCAACTGCTGCATTCTTGTGAATGGTGTCAAACAGGAAGTTCGACACAAATTACACATGCCCCTAATCATTTTAAAATTATACCAGTTTACAATTTCTCTTACTAAGAGGAGGCTGAAGAGGGTGTCCAGTTTTTGCACACCAGCCTGCAGGATGGATATCAGGACTCTCTGCATCAGCCCAATAATCATAAATATTGTCCCAGCCATCGAAGTGCACCTAAATGAGGAAACAAAAACAACAGAAAATTTCTGTATAAACTCATTTACCCCAACAATCTCTCAAAATATCAGGCTTTATAATATCGGCTTCATTAGAATAATAATATAAAAACACTGGAGAAATTACACAGAAGTATAAACTAGATTTTGAAGTGTATTATTTTCAGTGGGAGCAGAATGGGACTCTCTGGATAGAACATTGTTATGCTCAAAATGTATCGGTCGATTTAGAGAGGTCTAATGTTTATTTACACTAACACTTTAAATTAAGGGACAAAATCTGTACTCTCTCTCGCTCAAAGGCACTAAATATTTAGAATGGTAAAATTTCTCTTTTAACTTGGAGTTAAAACAGTTAAAGCATATACTTTGTAAAAATCCTATGCACAAAGAATTTTGCTACCTCCCAAAATAAAGGGATCTATAGGTATTGTAAAATTTGACCATTCAGGATAAGGATTTAATTTAGATGAGAAAAAGAACTATATGATTCTGTAGAAGACAATCTCTACTTTTCTTCAGGTTGGGACCACAAATCCACAACCCTAACTTACATAAATTATTGTATTAATGAAGACCCTGGATCTTTATTTCTTATGATCTTACACATAACAAGATACATTGAAGACTATTTCAGTATACAGAAGATTTATCCAGTATTGCCTGGGTCCTTCAGGCAGGGGGCTGGGCATGTGGAGGGTGCAGGAGTCTAGACGGGGGGTTAGATGTAGAAGGCTCTGGGTAAGGTGTACGGGATGCAGGAGTCAGGACAGAGGGTGGGGAGCTCAGGGCAGAAGTTGGGGAGGATACAGGAGTCAGGGGAGTAGGTGCAGGAGTCATGGCAAGGGGTTGTGAGGTGCGTGGGACCACTGGGGATGGGGTGGGAGGTGCAGGAGTTAGGGCAGAGGGTGTGGGCAGCCAGTGGCTGCTCCCTGGGGCCAGCCCGGGGTGTCAGAGGCTATACAGCTCAGACAATGGCTGCTCTCAGAAGGCGGCGTGGCACCCTTGCATGCCACCCCTCTGTGGTCATTTTTGAGTATAACTGTCCCAGCTATCACAGCTTCTCACTTTCCATTTGCTGAGAAACAATCACATTCCAGGCACATCTCACTGTCCTGGAAAAACTAAATCCTGACCTTGCTTTAAGTTATAAGAGGAAGCTGCATAATTACCATTAGCAGGAGTTCTTGAACAGACTCACAGACGGATGGATACAGAGAGAGAGATGCGCACGCACGCACACACAAAAACCCAGGCACACAAATCTTAAGGAAAAACAGCACATCCTTCAGCAAACACGTTATTTGAAATTAATCCAATCTAGAGTCCTGAATTAATATAAACTTCAATAGCACAGAAGCTCCTGACATACGGCAATCTTTTAAAAAAATTATTCTCTTTAGATTTTCCCTCTCTCACTTTGGCTTTTGCAGGGTGAAAATTATGGAGAAAGATTTTATTATTCTGTCCCAAATATTTTATGAGCCCAAATACAAAAATCATAGCAATCTTTTGATATTGGGTATTAAATCATCAACATTCTACGATAAAACAACTTTTATCTCAAAACTATTCCCAATGCAATTTCCCCAACACACTCATCCTTTGTTCCTAAGCTTCTATTTCAGCACATCCCTAACTTAAAAAAAAACCAAAAACCAAAAACCAAAAAAAAAATACCCATTCCAAAGGAATTACATGTAAATTAATAAGTGAGGAGGACAGTGAGAGTTTAGCAGCGCATTGATGCGATTCATATCTTCCTGTGCAACCTAGAAAGGCCCTTAATTTTGGAACCTCAGTATATTTTGTAAAAAATAACAATCAACATGATCGAAGTAGCACGTCCAAGTTAGACTGAAAGAGACTTACTTTTATCCTGTGGTCATCAATGTCTACAACAGTTGCTACTCTGATAAGTACTGGATTCCTCTTGTCAACTACCTCAAGTTTCATATTTTTTTGAAATCCATGAGAAGGTTTCTACAATAAGAGATGATGGATAGTTCAATGTAACGTAAAAAAGAGCTGTTATAAAATAGAAGGGCAACTGCTCCCCTCAAAAAAAAAAAAAAAAAACAATAAAAAAAACCCCAAAACAAAACTGGTTGTACTCAAATAACTTGTTAAACTAGAAAAATAATTTACTTCTCTAAGACTTCAAGCCTCCCATGTAAATAAAATCAACATTAATGCTGTAAAGACTGTTAATGCTGTTTGTTTCCCCTGGAAATGTTTTAAGAGCATTTCTACCTCTATGCAACAGCATACAGCATAATAATTTTACATACTGTATCTTTTTACACTCATGCACTATGCTCCTTCCTAGATCAAAGGAACTTTAAATTATGATTAAATTTAGAAATTGCCACTGAGTTCACACAAGGACCTCTTGAGGCCAAGTAGAAGACAACGCATAAGTGTTACAGGAATCCTGTACTCTGGCATGTACATATTAATTCACCAAAGAGTGTCACTTAAAATCTATACAGAAAGCCTCTGTCACAATGGTCAACATAATCTTTGTGAAATTTATGTGCAAATAGCATAGAAGGAGACAAGTTTATATATTAGAAATTATGTTCTTAAAGTCTTGACATTAAAGGCAAGTTCTTCCACGGAGGTGGTGGGAGACACTTATCTCCCTCGCTGACCACTGCATATCTAACCATGTACATCTATCTGATTACTGAGTCAAATACTAACAATGAGTTTGTGGGAACTTCAGAAGAAGAAAATTAACTGGTGAGCAGTGGATGGAATGGGGGAGCCCCAGTTTACGGGAGAAGAACAAAGGACAGATCCAATATATCTAGGGAAGCAAGGGGAAGCTCTGGCATTCTTGATGGTCTGAAAGCCATCCTGGTTGAAAAATGTGAGAAGGACTTTGGGTAACCTGTGCCTTATCAAACAAGAGGGCATCTGGTAAATTATGTTTAGGCTCTAGTAAACCATGTGTTATGATTTTATTTTTTATGGAATCCTTTGTTTCTATTGATCTTGCTACTTCTCAAATCTCTA
Source organism: Pelodiscus sinensis (assembly GCF_049634645.1). Lineage (NCBI taxonomy): Eukaryota > Metazoa > Chordata > Testudines > Trionychidae > Pelodiscus > Pelodiscus sinensis. The sequence goes on along the minus strand of NC_134713.1, from coordinate 92,558,000 downwards.
TTCTCTGATAAATAAACTTAAGATTGTTTTCACTATAAACACATGTAAGCACTGTGTGTTAAGTGTAGTGGTGATCTGGAGGTGAAACTGACAAGTTGGCATATACAAATTCTTTGGGATTAGCAGATCTGTGAATTCTGCGAGTGCCCAATGGAACAGGGGCTGGACACTCAAGGGCCATGACTGGAGAAAATCCATCACTAACCTGCAAAGGCAAAGCAGAGCCTGCATGGAGTGAGAGGAGTGCACTTGTGTTACGTATGGTCTGTGAAGTTGGGGTGCTGACCCGCAGCAGACACAGACAAAGCTTCCTCACTCTAAAGGCAGGTGATAGCAATGTGCCACACAGCTGTGGATATCTTAAGGAAGTATCACACATGGTAACTGTGAAACTAAATAGTCAGCGATGAAGCCACCCTGAAGTGGCAGTTCCTGTCCCGTGAGGCTTCCCCTTGTTCCACAAGGACCACAAAAACAAACCAAAAAACCCCTTCACTGATGTGACCCAATTGAGGAGGCACTTCCCACATTCCCCTCGCACGCCAGAGCCTAGGGAGGCCCAAGATAGTAGATTCTGTGTGCTCTAGCCCGGCAGGGGAACTGGAGCACCATCACAGGCTCCCCAATGCTGGGGGGAGCCTCGAGGGCCGGAGCCACGCAAGTTGGGGGCTGCATCCCCACCCCTGGCACATAGCAATATCTCACTTGGCTACTCTGAATGAAAACTCAAGATTTGGTCACACTTGTTAAACAGATAATGTTCTGTAGTGAAAAGTACTGTAAGCCAGTAGCCAACGCTCAGTAAATTACAGCTGATTTCTGGAATTTTGGACTACACCACATTCCTTAGCAACGTGATAATATTAAAAAATTTTGGACTTGAAACTCAGCTCACAAAAACAGGCAGAAGACCAGCCTACAGAGCCAAGAACCTAATCTCTAATGTTGGCTCTGATGATGCCTTCTGCTTTCCTGAAGAAGACACTTTTCTTCTTGTTCCTGTAAAGTGGGGACCATAATAATTACTCATCTCTCTTCAAGGTATGTTGGGAAGATTCATTAATTGGCTAAGTATTATCAGTATAAATTAGTTGAAACTTTTGGAAGTTACAGTGATAAAAATTTCTGCGCACTCACACTAATTTAAAAACTTACATTAAAATATTTACTGTACATTAGCTAATAAATAAAAAACACTGGACGTATGGACACTATATAAACATTCTCTTACCACTTTAAAAGCTCTTGCAGGTGCAGGTAAAGAACTGGTTTCTTCCAAATATTTTTCCCAAGAGAAATGTTTGGCATGTGGATAATCTAGCAAGAAAAATATAAAAGCAAGGCTTAATGATGTCATACAAAGAACCACAATGTAACATACATTGTAGCACATTAATATAGAGAATTCAGAACAGGGCAACTAAACGTTTGTTTTAATATTCTGTAAATCTAAAAACTAACAACAGTAAAACTCCATTGGTCCGGCATCCAATGCTCCGGCACTCCTGATGGTCTGGCACCATCAGGAACCCGGAAGTGCTCTGGGCAGCCGGACAATTGGAGCTGCTCTGCCCCCAGCTTCCCCAATTCAGCCACTGCTGAAACTGACCAGCAGCTGAATCGAGGAAGCTGGGGGCAGAGCAGCTGGGTGCTGCCGGGTTGGTCCCACAGCGCTGAGGGGCGGCGCTATGGGACCAACCCGGCAGCATCCCAGCTGCTCTGCCCCAGGTATCCTCGATTCAGCCACTGTTGAAACTGATCACCTGGCAGCACCCCAGAGCTGCTCTGCCCCGGACTTCCCGGAATCAGCCGCTGGTCAGTTTCAGCAGCGGCTGAATCGGGGATGCCTGGGGCAGAGCAGCTGGGGTGCTGCCGGGTTGGTCCCGTAGCGCTGCCCCTCGGCGCTGCGGGACCAACCCGACAGCACACCAGCCGCTCTGCCCCAGATGTCCCCAAGAGCAGCTGGAGTGCTGCCGGGTTGGTCCCGTAGCGCTGCCCCTTGGCGCTGCAGGACCAACCTGGCAGCACCCCAGCTGCTCTGTCGCAGGCGTCCCCGATTCAGCCGCTGCTGAACTGACTAGCAGTGGCTGAATTAGGGATGCCTGGGGCAGAGCCGGACTATCGGAAGGGGGGGCTATGAGGGGCCTGGGGTGGCATCCCCCCACCCCACCCCAGGCCCCTCATAGGCCCCCCTTCCGATAGTCTGGCATATCTGATAATCTGGCACCCCCTGTGTCCTAAAGGTGCCCGATTATCGGAATGTGTGGAATATGGCACACATTCCATATTAAGCAAAGAAAGAAACAGAAAACCGACAACATACAACACTGAGGGTGCATCTACACAGCAGGGCTTAACTTGAAATAAGCTATGCAAATTGAGCTAAGTCAATTGTGTAGCTTATTTCAAAATAGCTTATTTCAAAATTGGGAGCGTCTACACAGCACTTATTTCATAATGGAGGACTCTTCCTCTGACTTCCCTTACTCCTCATACAATGAGGGTTACAGAAGTCAGAGTAAGAAGTCCTCCAGCTTGACAGTATTTTGACATTATTTCGAAATAACTGTTGGCTGCGTGGATGCAGACTAAGTTATTTCAAAATAATGTTGCTGTGTAGATGTACCCTGAGTAACCAACAGCACAAACATAAACTACACATCTAAGCACTATGTTGCCTGTGGTAAATGAATTTGAGGAACTGATTCCTGGCCGGCACAGACAAAGCTTCTTCATGCTAAGGGCAGGTGATCGCAAAGTGCTCCACAACCCTGGATATCTCAAAGAAACATTACATATGGTAATTGTGAACGTAAGCAGTCGGTGATGAACCCATCCTGAAGTGGCAGTTCCTATCCCATGCTTTGGATTTGAGAAGATAAGTAACGAAGGTTGGAAGTCTATCAATTTCTATGCACTCAACACAGTGCTTCACTCTTAATCCTGTCATCTATATGTTTAAATATACTGTGCCAATACTAATTGTATGATAGTTATGTATCAGTTTAAAATATATGTGATCATATACCAACTTGCATCTTTAAGTGCAGTTGTTTTAACCAAAACTACTATAATACTATCTAAATTTAAGCTACAGCTGATACAAACATCACGGGGGAGTGGATACAGTGTCATTCTAAGGAAATGGGTTTGCAATTGTCCTGTTTAAAATGCCTGAGACCAAAAAAGTGTGTTGTTTTAAAGAACAAGGAATGCTTATCCCGGTACTGAATAAGCCCTAAATGTCTGAAGTGTTGACTCATGATACCACAGTGAATTTACACCAGTAGCTTGTGTTTTATGATGATTGTTAAATAACAGGTTGTAATTAACTTACTGACAGTGTAGACCTTTATAATACATGTTGAGGTTTTTCTGTAAGTAATTTGTGTTCTGAAATCTGATTCCTTAAAATGTTTCATAACTTCCCCAGGCTACTGAGCTCTGGGATATTTCTCAGCTTGGTAAGTAGGTCTAGCTAGCTAATTAGTTTTCCATGTTGTCAGGCCACTGACTCCTGCGATCTGTGCTTTCATTGTTTTGCATCTTTTATTTTACTTATCAGTCATACACTTTTTTTTAAGTTACATAAAATCTTTTGCAGTAGTACCTGCATCACTCTATAGTGACATTCAAAAAGGGGTTCTAAACAAGGAATTTCTATTTTCTCACAACATATCTGTGAAGTAACAGTGCATGAGAGGGGAATGGAGAGAGGAAAACTTGAATTTTCTGAATAAAGATATGTATATCACAATCCATCTTCTCATGGAAAGGGACAGTATTTGTAATGAGGTCCTTCGTAGTCAAATAGGTGGTGTGGTGGTTCATGCTCTGCAAAAATGATTTCCTTTCACTGAAATTCCCTCTCCTACCAGATGCATGAAAAAAAGACACTGGATGCTATCTCTCGCTACCATTCTCTGACTTCATCTTATTTAAGAACACACTGTTCTGATTCCTGCAATGTTCCCACTCATAAAAAATATAGACCTCTTCCAACTTGCTGATATCCTCCAAAGTGTGAGTTGCTTTTCTTCCATTATGTGACACGAAAGTCAACATATTCTCCAAAACTGACATATGTGTCTGTTAGTGCAATCAAACACCAACATTGTATCTGTGGCTACTTCCAGGTTGAATTCTATTTTTGTGACCAATGTTCAGCAAGCTCCCTTGACTCTGGATTTCTGTTTCTGAACACACGATGAACCCTGAGTGCTTCTCTGAGAAGCTAACCAAAATGACAAGTTGTGAATAGCTGTCTCAGATTAGCCAGGAAATCAATTTCTTATTTTCTTTTGATTTCTTGAGTGAATCTCATAACTCTTAGATAAGAATTTAGTTTTGGGAACATATTACATTTTAAATAATTCAGTCAAGTACTCATAGTTCATATGTTTCAGTTCCTAAAATAAATAAGTCTTTCAGAACTACAAATGTCTCTCCAAATCGAGGTGGAGAATGGAAATTTTTATTGAGACTTCTATGTCATCAGTGTAGAAATATTGTGAGTCCTTTTTCATACACTTTGTACATAGTATCACATTTTTCATCAGAGCCGATGTCAATTTCTGCACAAATTATCATTTTCCTCTTTTCTACTCAAGAGACAGACGTCTTGCCTCACTGCTGACAGGGCAATCACCTTGTTGTTTCCCCAAATCTAATAAGTCTTTTATTAGATTAGAAGATAATTGGATCAGAACAGCAGCAAATAACAAAAAAATGAACAGAGCTAGCACACTCAGGTTTCCTTGGTTACAAGCTACATTCAAGCTAACTTGACTCTTAGTTCTGTATCCAAATGAGCTCTAACCAGTCGCAATTATTGCTAAAAGACAAGATATTTTTTATACTGTGGCATAATGTTCCAAACCCAGACAGTAACCACAGTTCGTAAAGTTTTACTTAGATAGAATAAGTGATTCTAAATAGCATGCATTCTACAAGACATTTTTTACATTGATTCTTTCACATTAGTTTTATACCAACCATTCTACAATTACCTACTTATATTTGAAGATCAACAGGTGCTACAGAGCTATCTCAAAGGAATTTATTAATTCCTTTTACAAGCTATAGCTCAAACTATTTTCTATAGAATAGTCTTCATAATCTCCAGAATGAAGGGGAATCCGGTTAACCCAGCACACAGTACTCAAGAATAAATGCTTTGCCTTCTTGTTTTCAGTAAGCTCTTTTATCTAGGTTTCCTCCCTTTCTGAGGAATCCTTACCACTTTTGTTCCCTTGATTACACAGGAATATCCATCCAACTTAGCCACTAAGACCCAGATTTTTAAAGGTATTTTGGCATAGTTACACTCATCTCAGTTGACACAAGTGCCTGAAATCCCATTTTCGAAAAGGATTTAGGTACTTGATATATTCAAATTAATGGTGCATGCACACATTTAATACAGTTCTGGGCTATATTAATGAGTCAGTTGTCCATCAAGATATTCCTATGGAATTTGGAGATGGTTGAAAAAAAAATGAAACAAATTCCTTGGTTTCTTCTCTACTTCTTTTCTCTATGTTCTCATTTGCTTTGCTTTTATCTACATTTTTCACCCTATTTCTTTTTACGTGATGTGATGAATTTACCACTGTTTCCAGAGTCTTGGTGATGAAAATTGTCACTGATATTGCAATGACATGCAATATCTTTGGGACTACACCATATTAAAAGTATAAAATGATTGATGTATGATTGTATTCTACTCCAAGGGGAAAGATTAACACATCTCCTACAGAAACCAAAAACAATGAAAAATTATTAAGGTTAATCACGGAGTCTAAACTATCTAGAGAGATACTTCACCCTGGAATAGCTTGCACACTGGCTCAAACTTGGTTTTCCAGAGACTAGGAGACAAGAAAGGACTTTTTGGTATAAAAGGATGAGCCTGAATTTACACCAGGTCCTTCCACTGATACAGCAAATAGACAGGTCTTTCTGTCTGCAGAGGGCAACCCATGTGGAAGAGTTAGAAAGATTCTTCCCTACCCCATAAGACCGGTGGGTGATCTATGGTAATCATTCATATGGGAACTTCTATTGTTCTTATGCGTTCTCCTTATAGTGCTTTTAGCTTATGAATACATGCTTTTAGCTTGCTTAGAAAGAACAATGGCAATGTCACAGAGTCCTCGGTAGGGTTAGGTGGCCCAGCAGTTAGCACACAAAGTGCCACCTCTCCGAGGCCAGGTCTTGCCATCCAGACCTTCATCAATCAGAGGAGCAGTGAGGTGGGCAGTGAAGGGGCTTCGGCCTCTCTACCCCGACAGGCTTCAGCACAGGGACCTCAGAATGTCAATGGTATTTGGCCCCCAAAAGGTGCCTTCCGAGTTATCCACCCATCAGATCTCTTCTTACTATCTACTGTTCTTCCCCCTTACTTGCCCCCCTGGCTTCCACTTGAAATAGAAAGTGATAAGCAAAAGCAAAGGCAATCAAACCATCAGACCCAGCTGAAGCTCAGCATACAGCTTTAGTTCCTTGGGAAGGGTTCTCTGGCACCCTTATCAGGAGCGAAAGGGTAGCGTTTCTGTCCTCCTCCTGAGCTTCCCCCTTTCTCAGTTGAGCTGCCCCCTTTTCAAACCTTCCTTCCAACAGGGCTGAGGCTAGCTGGGTCCAGTACTGACCATTAACCCCTCCCATCTTACTGCAGGGTCTATATGCTCCATTAAAGGTAACTTGTGCCTGCTTACAATACACTGTTCAGAGCATGTGGAGAGAAAACAAAACACAGACGCTTGGCCTCTAGACAGTGTAAAGCAAGGAGCTGTACAGCCCTAAGAAACCCTGATCAAAGGAGTAGGTCAAAAGTCCCTATTCAACGACAAGTCTTGGCTGCAAACAAGTTCTGATTGGAACCTCCTGGAGTAGACCACACAGGGTGTGGGAGGGAAAGATGGGTGCAGTTACCTGAAACTATTTCAACAATATACATGTCAGGTTACACAGCTGTTGCATTAATCATAGAATCATAGAACCGTAGAGCTGGAAGAGACCTCAGAAGGTCATCAAGTCCAGCCCCCTGCTCTAGGCAGGACCAATCCCAACTAAATCAACCCAGCCAGGGCTTTGTCAAGCCGAGACTTAAACACCTCTAGGGATAGAGACTCCACTACTTCCCTAGGTAACCCATTCCAGTGCTTCACCGCTCTCCTAAGCTACGTCTACACTGGCCACAATTTCCGGAAAAGCCATGCAAATCAGGTAAGTCAGGATAGGGAAATCCGCGAAGTAGGAATAAGAAATCCTCTGGAAAAGGGCTTTATTCCGGAGGATCGCGCCAGTCTAGACGCTTTTTTTCCGGCTTTTCCCCAAGCCAGAAAAAAAGCGGCGGACATGTTTATTTAAATCCACGGGGGATATTTAAATCCCCCGCGGATTTCCCTATTCTGACTTACCTGATTTGCATGGCTTTTCCGGAAATTGTGGCCAGTGTAGACGTAGCCCTAGTGAAATAGTTTTTCCTAATATACAACCTGGACTTCTCCCACCGCAACTTGAGACCATTGCTCCTTGTTCTGCCATCTGTCACCACTGAGAACAGCCTTTCTCCATCCTCTTTGGAAGCTCCCTTCAGGAAGTTGAAAGCTGCTATTAGACAAATATCTTCATGTGAACCAAATCTGGAAGTTAGTCCCTTTCATGTGGGTTGCCCCCACTAGACAGAAAGTCCCGCCTGTTAATTGGATCAGCAGAAAGACCTGGTATAAATTCAAGCTCATCCTTTTGTGCCAAAAAGTTCTTCCTTTGTTTTTTAATCTCTTGGGGACCCAGTTTGAACCAATATGCAAACTACTTTGGGGGTGGTAACTCTCTAGATAGTTTAGTCTCAGTGAGCCACCTTAATCACTTGCTATTGTTTTTAGTTACTGCAGCAGCTGTGGTAATCCTTCTCTCTGGAATAGAATATAATCATACATAAATCATTTTGTACATTTAATATGCTACTGTCCCCAAACATATTGCATGTTATTGCAATATCTGTCATAATTTTCAGCACCAAGATGCTGGAACTTGAAAGTGCATTCAACCTGTCATACAAGAAGCTAGAAGAAAAAAACCTAGAGAAAAAGAAAGCAAAAGAGAAGTATAGAGGTAGCCAAGATATTTGTCTCATTCCATTTCACTTTTCAACCATATCTATCTTTTCCCTGGGAATATCTTCTCTGGATAACTGGCCCATTAATACAGTACAGAAAGGTATCAAATTTGTGCATGCATCGTTAAATGTAATGTTTCAAGTGCTTGTAAAAAGTGCACTTCAGCTCTTTCCAAATACCAATTCTTAATTATAAGCAGAGTATTTCAAAGGAGCTGTCATCATATGTCTTATGAGTCTTGGCCAATGCTGCTGTTAGCTACATTTTCTGTTCTTTCAACTGTATAGTGTAGTACAAACCTGGAGGGGTGATGAGAGTTCTTCTATGTTCTTTGCACCACCCAATAGGATGAATGTGTGGACTGGCTGCCTCACACCTGGAGAGGAAAAATGATGGAAAAATGTACTCATCATTGTCATTTGGTAACACACTCAACTTCACCCACCTCCCCAAGATGCAGAATTATTTAACAAATCCCAAATAAATTACAATATATTCAACCCAAAATATAAATTTTAACTGTAAGAGAAATATACCAATATATTTTATTCAATCATATCCTATTATGAGTGAACATAACATCTCTGCAACATTTTTGGAAGGTCAATAACCCAATTCTACTGGACCAACAAGAACAGCAAATTCCAAGGAAAGCTCCTCCACTGAAGGTCCCCCAACAATTCCCACACATTCAAATCTAGGGATTCTTAGCACGAGCACGTACGTTCTGAAAGAAGTGGAGTCTTGTGAGGTTAGGATCCAAATTTTAAGTTTTAAAGATCTATATCAATACTTTGAACTACACCCAGAAGCAGACAGGAAGCCGATACAATGTTTAAAGCAATTACAATATGCTTCCTCTGATTGTCTCACCAAACAAGAGAGCCATTATGTTCAGCTCCAATTTCTGAGTGGTACAAGTGGAATCACAAATGATACACCATAATCCAAGTGATAGCTGAGCAAAAGTACCAATTAGAGAGAAATTGGTACAAGTGCAGAAATCAAAAGGCACTTTCAGCTACAGGCTGTCCCTGAGACTCCAAAATTAGCAGGGAATCAAAAAACGCCAGCCTAAATTGCAAACTGCTCTGACCAAAAGTGAGCAAACCATTCTGCTCTGGAAATAGGAAAAACCCCAAAATACTCTCTGGTTATTTCCCCATTCATGCAGAATCAACTACATGGTATTTGAAAAGAGACATAGGTGACATTAAGCATGAACATCTAAACATTAACAATACAGAAAGCATTTAATTGAGGTAAAAATAGAACAAAAACTATCTCAACTTTTAGTACAATATTATCAGGAAAGGACAAAAAAGAAGACTGACAGCTGAAAAGCAGAGAAAGATCAGGTTCCAACACAAGCACAGCCCGTATGTCTTACACTTGGGTTTAGAGATAATAATGATATTTAGAGAGGGAGATAATCTGAATAACTGATGGCACTTGAAAGAAAAGAGGAGACAATATAAGTATTTGGAATAATTGAGCAGTGCCATCCTGATGCAAATTTTGGGTTAAAACAAAAGCTATTGTCAACTGAAAAATATGCTGAAAAATAGTTAATTTGCTTTTTCCTCTAACACAGTGTACAGGATGATTGTTTATCCAAGAGGTCTCTTAGAAAACCAAACTTTTGTATAAATGGGGCTTGCACTTTGAAAAGGCTGCACTCAAGGTCCCCAATTCAACACCACAGTGAATAAAACACCAACCATAAAGTAAAAACAAGATGGCTTTAAGGAACTATATATCCTGAGGTGAGGCCCCTTTAAAGCCACCAACCCACAAAACTTTAAGCTGGCATTCTTATATACGGCATAGAACAATTCCAGGGTAAAATTTTCAAAAGAAACTACATGATTTAGGACTGGAAGCCCCATTATCAAAAGAATCACTTGGTACTCAGAAGACTTAGTCACAATAACTTTCTATAGACTTCAGCTCCTAAATCACTTTTATAATATGGGATTGAAGCTCCTAAATAATTTCTGAAGGTGCTTTTGAAAATTTTACTCAAAATCAAATATTGGTTGAACCAGAATTTTGTTTGGGTTCAATGAACTGGAGCTTGACTCATGTACCAATCAGCCAGAGAGGCTTACAATATCTGTGAAAAGACAAATTCCTAAAGAAACTATGTAACTTCATTGTTAGACATCTTCCTCCTTTTGAAGGTCACTGGTCGGATCTTGCATGCCAACGAACTCATTTAAAATCTAGCAGGTGCCGTGTGTGTACAGGGGTCTACCCTAAGGTTGTCAACTTTCTAAATGCAGAAAACCAAACATCGTTGCCCCATCTCCTGCTCAAAACCCCACTCTACCTCTTCCCTGAAACCCCTTCTCCTGCTCACTACATCCCCCCTTCCCTCTGTTGCTTACTTTCCCCCATCTTGGCTCACTCACTAGTTTTCACTGGGTTGGGACAAGAGGCTAGGATGTGGGAGTGGGTACGGCCTTTGGGCTGGAGACATGGGCTCCGTGGTGGAGCCAGAAATGCGGGGTTCAGGTACAGGAGGGGGCTCTGAGCTGGGGCAGGGAGTTGATGGCTGTGGCTGAGGATGCCTGTTCTGGTGTAGGGCCAGAGATGAACCACTGGCTGTATTACAATAACTACATTGATTTTGATCTTGTGCTACATAAAGCAAAAGTAAAGAAATATTTCTTTAAATTCTGAATATGAAAAAGAACTTAAAGTGAAATAATGTTTTAAAAGTAATTTTACATGACAAATAAATGAAGTCCAGTGTAGGTGTATTTAATTGTGTGCGTTAAATAATAGAAATGCAAGCAGGGTGCCTCATTACCGTCATCACCCAGCAAGTAATGTTCCAGCCTTCTGCTTATAGATTTCAGACCTAATGCTGAAATACCTGTCTAGGGTAATTAGTTTGTGAATTTTTTTAATAAAATAAAAATGAACAGCTGTACCAGAATTTCTCTACACTAACTTCAAATACCATTTTTTCCTCCAGGGCTTAATCTTGCTAGAAACAAAGGCTCTGTGACAACAGCAAAGGATGCAATCGATATCAAGTGTACTAACATTTTATCCTTTACAAAAATGCACAAACATTTGATGCATTTATGCTTATCATTTATACAGCACTTTATTTATTCTGCTTTAAAATTACCATATTTTCAAAATTAAAAAAAAAAAACAAAACAGGGCACTTTTGCATCTACACTTTTCAGGGTTGTGAAGTTCCTAAAGGTTCACATTATATCTCCATTCGCAGGCCTTTAATACCTAAGTCGGAAAAGTTCTGCCTGGAACAGAACAAAAAAGGGAGAGTTATGCTTCTCTCTCTCCACTTCTTTCTACAGAGACTTCAGAGAGGAATGAAGAAAAAAATGGAGAGCTAACAGGTAGTCACCTTCTCTGTCCCAAATCCATCAAGGGCCTGGGGTAAAGGGGTTTGCACAGACTGCACCATTACGTTATTGGATTCATTACTCTGATGAATATTTTACTCCAAAGCTCTTCAGACATCAACAGCACTTAAGCTAGTTAGGAGCTCACGTTCTATTTTCAAAAGACTCCTAAACATCTAAGTCATTTCTGATACCAAGACACAGTCACTCTTCATAACTCCAGTCATCTGAAGAAGTGGGCTGTGCCCAAGAAAGCTCATGATACCATCTACCTGTTTCGTTAGTCTATAAAGTGCTACCAGACCCTTTGTTTTTTTTTCTGTAAGGGTATGTCTACACTACAGCGTTATTTCGAAATAATCTATTTAGAAACAGTTAATTCAAAATAGCTTATTTCGAAATAACGCGTCTACACACAAAACGCATTTCAAAATAGCGGTTTGCTATTTTGAAATAGTGCATCCACACTCTGAGTGGATGCTGAATTGCATTTAAGGCCAGCCAGAACCAGATCCGGCAGGGCCATCAGGTCAGGATTCACTTTGTGTGGCTGCTGCTTGAGGCTGAGGCCTGTGCTTAAAGGGACACCACCTGGACAGCCAGTTCTCAGGTTTCCCTGTTTGCCTGCCTTCCTCGATGAGGGACAGCAAAGCATTTTGTCTCTGAGTGGTCTGGTTGCCCTCACTCGGGACACCACAACACTCTGCAACATGAAGCCAGAGCTGCCCCATGGCACTCTGGTGCTTCTCTTGGATGCATTGCTGTGAGCCTGGCTTCCCTTTCTGCAGGTTGCCATCTAGGAGGTCCATCGGGGGGGCTGTCAGTATCCAGGAGGCCCTGCGGGAGAGCTTCCACCCTGAGGAGCACTAAGAGCCTCCTTGGTCTGCCCCACTGAGGGCTTGTGCCTCATTCCTCCCTCACGTTCTTTCACTTCCAGATGTAAAATAAAATACATGTATTTTCATGAACACAAACTCTCTTTATTTAACAAAACTGGGGGGAGGGGGAGAATAAAACTCTGGTGAGACTGGGGAAAGGAGGCGGGAGGAGGAGACAGAGTGGGAGAGGGGAGGGGGAAACCTGGGAGGAGGGTGCTGGAAGGGAGAAGCAAGGTGAAAAAGGGGGTGGGGGTCTTGCTGGACCAACTTGATTTTCATGAGAACCTGCTCCTGGGTTCGCATGTGGCCTTCGGTGGTCAGGCTGGCAGCTATCCTGCCATAGACAGCCACGTTCCTCCATCTAGTGCAGAGATCATGGATGTTGGGGGCATCCCTCCCAAACCTGAATAAGGTCCATGATCTCTACCCTGGACCAGGAAGGCGCCTGCCTTCTCTGGGCCCTGTCAGGCTCCTGGGAGCTGGCAGACTGCTCCTGGTGAACGGTGGAGGGCTGCCTGCCGGTGGCTTGCTGGCTCATGTTTTGGGGCCACTGAGTGAGGGGCAGTGACTGCTGGCTCTGGGCTGGCAGGTTGGGAGCTGGAACAGGCACTGTGGCCAGAGTCTACCCCTTTAAGGGCTCCGGGGAGGGGCAGGGCGAGGAGTGTTCTTGGTTGAGGTTGGAATGGTCACCGTGGCACCCTGGGAAGGCTGGAGGCCCCCTATTTTGAAATAAGTGTCTATTAATAACACAGCACTTATTTCGAAATAGCTATTTCGAATTTGGCACTATTCCTCATGGAATGAGGTTTACCAAATTTGAAATAAGTGCTCCACTATTTTGAATTTATTTCGAAATAGTGGTTTGGCTGTGTAGACACTAGGAAAGTTATTTCAAAATAAGGGCTGTTATTTCGAAATAACTTTGCTGTGTAGACATACCCTAACAGACTAACTCGGCTACCCCCTGAAGCTCTCTAACACTGTGTGATACAGTAAAACAGGTGTGAGAAAAACTGTCAATTTCTACAGTACCCTATTATCACTGCTTCTGAGCTCCTTACTATCCATTTCCATTAAAAAATGAAAATGGTATCCAAGTAAAATTGCTGACTTTTATCTTAACACAGACATAAAGCATTCTTTCATGAATAATCATCTCTCTTCTTCTAGAGTGACTGCAATGGTCTAGCTAGCAGACTTAACACGACTTCAGGTCAAGAATGCTTGATTCTATTTTCAATTTTGTTATTAGGGCCAGTCATTTAGAGTCATGGAGTTTAAGACCAGAAGAGATCATCAGAAGAGTTTGTCAGATCATCTGACCTCCTGTAGATCACAGACCACCAAGCACCCAAAATTACAACATAAAAACTTCCACCCAAACTTAGACCAAGGGTTGGTTACAGCCCATAAGAAGGTAGACTACTGAGTGCCACAGACACAGAGGGACAGAGGTGCACCGGTATCTCTGCCCCCCCCCCTCCCCGCCCAGTATGGGCTAAGCGAGATATACAAAGATTATCCTGACAAGTGAGCCTCACGCACAACTACAGAGAAAGGCAACCCCCGCCTTCAAGTCAGAGTCAACCTGACCTGAGAGAAAACTCCTTCCCAACCCTACACTTTTGTAAAACACTTTCATGCCGATGCACTATGCAAAAGCAATGGGAAGGTTAGTAGCTAGTAACCTGAGTTTCAGTACATGCCCTCTGCAAATCTACTATCTTTGGAACACAGTGTGGCAAAGACTTAGCTATCCCATACAGCAGGGGTGGGCAAAATGGCCTCCACGGGTCAGATCCAGCCCACTAAGCAATTTGATCTGGCCCGCAGAAGTTCTGCTGCTCCCCCGCCCCCAGGCCAATCAGGGTCAGGGATGGGGAGCACACAAAATTTCCTGCCCTCCCCCTCATAGAATAATAGGACTGGAAGGGACCTCAAGAGGTCATCGAGTCCAGCCCCCCGCCCTCAAGGCAGGACCAAGCTCCATCTACACCATCCCTGACAGATGTCTATCTAACCTGTTCTTAAATATCTCCAGAGAGGGAGATTCCACCACCTCCTGTGGCAATTTATTCCAATATTTGACCACCCTGACAGTTAGGAATTTTTTCCTAATGTCTAATCTAAACCTCCCCTGCTGCACTTTAAGCCCATTACTCCTTGTCCTGTCCTCAGTAACCAAGAGGAACAAATTTTCTCCTTCCTCCTTGTGACACCCTTTTAGATATTTGAAAACCGCTATCATGTCCCCCCTTAATCTTCTTTTTTCCAAACTAAACAAGCCCAGTTCATGAAGCCTGGCTTCATAGGTCATGTTCTCTAAACCTTTAATCATTCTTGTCGCTCTTCTCTGTACCCTTTCCAATTTCTCCACATCTTTCTCGAAATGTGGCGCCCAGAACTGGACACAGTACTCCAGCTGAGGCCTAACTAGTGCAGAGTAGAGCGGCAGAATGACTTCATGAGTTTTGCTTACAACACACCTGTTGATACAACCTAGAATCATATTTGCTTTTTTTGCAACAGCATCACACTGTTGACTCATATTCAACTTGTGGTCCACTATGACCCCTAGATCCCTTTCCGCCATGCTCCTTCCTAGACAGTCGCTTCCCATCTTGTATGTATGGAACTGATTGCAAGGAGCATGACGTGCTTAGAAGCACCACGCAGTCCTGGCAAGGTCAGAGGAGACTTTGCACCTCCCCATTCTGATCCCAGGCTAACCAGGGCCTGGAGGGAAGCACACAAAGTGTCCTCCACCCTGCTAGGATCGCACGGCACTTAGAAGCACCACGTGCTCCTGGCAAGGCAGGAGGAGACTTTGAGCGCTCCCCCACCCTCAAGCCCTGATTGGCCTGGAGGCAGAAGGGGGAGTGCCGAAGTCTCCTCCCACCCCCAAGAGCCTAAAGGGAACTTCTGGGCAGGAGACAGGGACTTCATGTGCTCTCCCACCGCCAGACAAATCATGGTCTGGGTGGGAAAGCAGGGAAGTATCCTGGCCCTGGCCCTGCCCCTTCCACCTGAGGCCTTGCCCCATTCAGTGTGGCCCAGGGCCACTTCAAAAATTTCTGAAGTGGACCCCAGTAAAAAAATTTTGCCCACCCCTGCCCTACAGTGAATGGTGTTGAGCCAAGGAGTCAATAACAAGAACCAAAACCACCACTGAAAGCCAGCTGGATCTATAAGGAACATCAAGAGCAGAGAACAAACTACAATTCTTTTTAAAACTGTCAAGAAATTGGTGTTTATAAAAAATGGCTAAACAAAACAGCAAAAAGTACGTGTATGGAGAGGTGGTTTCTCATGCTAATAAGAGAACTGAAGGTTGTTGGGACTGTGAATCCCATAATAAATCCTTTCAAATGTCTGGGCCCATAAGGTAATATGCAGATATCCAAACATTCCATATAGGGACAAGCAAGTCTATACTCATGACAACAGGGCATGTGCATTCCCAAGAGCAGGCCATTCTAGGCTTGTAGTGGGTTACATGTGGCTCATCAGGTTCTATGTGTGGCCCACGAGACTTTTGGTTTACCACTACCCACATGCAAGTTTGTCAGATTCCGTTGATTTCCATCCATCCAGTTTTTTTCCTACTGGTATTACTAAATCAAGGGTCTGTGAAATGAGGTTCATGATGATTACACACAGCTTTGACAGAGCCGTATGCTCCATTTGCATCCAATCAAAATGCTGCTACTGTTCAATCAGTACACACCACCAATTCTAGTTATGCAAGTGCAATTAACAAAACTACCCTATCCCAGGAGATAGTCTTAATAATGGAGATTGCCTATCTCCTAGATCTGGAAGGGACCTTGCAAGGTCATCGAGTCCAGTCCCCTGCCTTCACAGCAGGACCAAGTATCATCCCTGATGAATTTTTGCCCCAAATCCCTAAATGGCCTCTGCAAGAATTGAACTCACAACCCTGGGTTTAGGAGGCCAAAGCTCAAACCACTGAGCTATCCCTCCCCAGTCTTTGTTACAATAATGTTATGGTCCACTGAGATGACGACAGGCCACTCATGCGGCCCATTCAGTAGCCTAGGTTGCTTATGGCTACTATAGCACAACTCTAGTGAAAGAAATATTATTTCTTCTTCCATTCACATTCATTTTCCCTTTGAATTTTTTGCTGCATTTCACTGTTGCATAGTCACAGCTTAAAAATTAAAAATTCAGATTGTAAGGGACAGAAACTAATGATCGTTAATTCTTTTCAGAAAAAAAATGCATGTCCACTGGCAGATGTGGACAGCACTGTTATATTAAATAACTGACAGTTCTTTTAGCAAAATATGCTAAATGCGTTCCATTATTTTTACTGTTCTGAATTACCTGCCAATGACCTTGCTGGATAACGTTTTATTTTAATATTTAGGATTTGCACAAGAAATGCTTTTATTAAATATAGATACTATTGTATCTATAGCAGATATTATTTTGTTAAGTACTGGTATTTTTATAAAGACCCATGATAGTGCATTTATAATTAGCAAATAGCACTACATGATAAGTATGGTTATTTGTACAACTTCTCTGACTATCATGCCGCTATACAGTAGCCAAGTCAGCTGGGCACAAAAAAGAAGCCATCTTATAGCCCCATCTAGTGCTTCAGTGCAAGCATTTCACCATAAATATTTATATTAATACCAAACTTGTTCAAAACTGATTATGCTCCAGATAATTTACTATTAAATAGCTCTAATTTACCCCTAAATGTCCTCTAACAGCACAGTAAGCCGTGGAAGTGTTGGTAATGCTACTAGACAATACTGGCCTCCCGTGGTCCAGAAGATTCTCCCATTAGGAACCAATCAGGTCCCAAAGGTTCTGGACTAGATGGGTTCAACCTATAGTCAAATAGTCAATAACCTAAGCTTATTGTGATAGAAATGTAGCCGTGTTAGTCTGGGGTAGTTGAAGCAAAATGCAGGACAATGTAGCACTTTAAAGACTAACAAGATGGTTTATTAGATGATGAGCTTTCGTGGGCCAGACCCACTTCCTCAGATCAAATAGTGGAAGAAAGTAGTCACAACCATATATACTAAAGGATACAATTAAAAAAATGAACAAATATGAAAAGGACAAATCACATTGCAGAACAGAAGGGGGATGCGGGGGGGGGGGAGGAAGGAAGGTAAGTGTCTGTGAATTGATGATATTAAAGGTAGGGAGAGTGGGATGTTTGTGAGTTAATGGTATTACAGGTGATAATTGGGGAAACTGTCTTGGTAATGGGTGAGATAGTTCAAATTCTTGTTAAGTCCTTGTTGGCAAGTGTCGAATTTTAACATGAATGACAGTTCAGAGGATTCCCTTTCAAGTGCAGATGTAAAAGGTCTTTGTAGCAGAATGCAGGTGGCTGAGTCATTTAGAGAGTGTCCTTTCTGGTTAAAGTGGCAAGAAACTGTAATTGGGTAGTCAGGTTGACTGCTCGTAATTCTCCTCCCCTCCCCCCCACTTACTGCCTCTATCAGAGGCAGCGGGTGGTGGGGGTTGCTTAAAAGCCGTTCCGCTCCCCTTTCTCCCCCCCAGCATCGTCTCCGTGGTGCTGGAGAGGGCGAGAGAGGCAGAGGCGCAGCATGGGACCTGGTGCGAGCAGACAGCCCGGCTCCTACTAAGTTTAAACTGTAGAGTCACAGCGGGGGTAGGTCTGCAGCTCTGCCTTTTAAATGTAGTAAGAGCTGGCTGCCTGCTCATGCCAAGTCTCGCGCTGTGCCTCTGCCTTATAAATGTAGTAAGAGCTGGGCAGCGCTTACCACATTTAAAAGGCAGAGCCGCAGCAGTCTGGATCCGGTGTGAGCCAGGACTGACTGGGGCCCATGCTGTGCCTCTGCCTCCCCTACCCTACTGCGGAGATGCATGCCCAGCTCCTACTACATTTAAACTGCAGAGCTGCAGCGGTCACTTATTGACTAGTTGTATATGCGATACAAATTCTATTGAGTACATGATTAGTCATTTACTTGATACTTAATATTAATCTACACGTATACATAACAAATCCGAACACAAAGATTGTTTGACCCAGAAATATCCTTAAATTTTAGATTACATATTCCGTTTCACCACTGACTTTAATGAGAAGCAGTTACGCCAACACAATCATGTTTGAAAATTCCATCCACAAGAAAGGAATCACACCAGTTTTCTGTTTCCTTCTACTGACTACTTTGTAAGAGAACAGAATTCTCACGGATTACATCCACTCCCTGCCTTTCAATGCTGATCACCAGGAGCATACAGCAGTTTAGGAACATCTTTATTAAGCTATTTAGGATGATCAAAACTTTTTCCTTTTCCTCTTACCACCATCACCACCACCACTTTAATGAGTAATAGCAAACACACATCTATACAACGGGGCTTTAATTTCCAAACTGACTGTTAGAAACAGACTCCCCCCCCCCCCCAAAATGTCAGAAATATGCATCGAAATATTGCCCTAAAGATAACATATGGGCACCCTTCAGTTTTAATGCACTTGGTAGGACACTTTTCCATCACATTTATGACTTTGGTTTGTGTCACACCCAAGAGATATCCCAGGTTACTGTTAGGCACTGATTCAATCAAGTACTGTATCACCAAAATCCATTGCATAATAGCAATGAGCCCTGGTTGCAACTTGGGAAACTACTGTTTAAAACTTTGAATCATTAAAATATTCACTATTCTTAGTTCTTGTTCCTCTCATATAACCTTTTAAAAATATTTAACCCTAATCATTATGGGCTGCATTAATCATGAATGTTGCATGCATTAATTAGAAATATTTAAAAAAATACAGAAAAACTATTTTGCTACTTCTTTAAATATAAAGAATACAACTGTAGAAGTGAAAAAAAATTACAACTGCTTTATCCTGACATGATGAAGTTTATTGGCACATATTGTTCTCCTAAAAATACAAAATGTTCTGCCATTTCTAGATAAGAAAGGGGAAAATGGCTAGGTTTGCAGAATGCAGAGCAAATGTTACTTCCCTGAATATAAATATTACTCTATTTTGTTCACTTTCCTTCTTCCTAAAATTAATGACAATGAATTATTTAATGGAATTTATAAGTCACTGAAAATATTATCACCATTCATTATAGTGCTGTAGTAGTGACACTAATTCTAGCCAACACATTTTCATTTTAAACCATTAACATCTGTTAAGAAAATATTCAGAAAAATTACCTATGGGCTGAAAGTTATGCTTATAAAACACAATTTGAGACTATATTTTTTCTTCTGCTATTAAAAGTTTGGCAAAATTGCATTCAGCTGTTTTTCATTTATCTAAATGTGGAAATAAATTCTTTATACTTTACAAAAATAAATCTTATTTCCACTTGGACAAGATAAAAAATGGCTATATTTTTAATGTTTGAAAAACCCTCAGGAGGAATAAATATAACTGTTTAGCAATAGTTTATTATATGTGTTCTGTGTGTCATTTTCCCTTATTGACCTTTATCGATTTTAAGCATTTACTGAGTGTTATGGGTACATGTAAGTCCATCACTCTGCAAAAGCTCTACACAGGTTGAACATCTCTAGTTCAGCAACATTCATGGTCTGGCATGATTTTAGTCAGTCAGTTGTCTGCTTAATGTAGGTGTAGCCAAGTTTTCTGTGGTCCCGAAAAGGTTTTTTTACAGCCACCATTCCTGGCTCCCTGTATTCTTCGCTTTTATTTAACTCTACATTATTCCTAAATCTCTTTTACGAGACCAGCAAGTGGTGGAAGAGCTGGTAATGTGACTAAATATAAACATGATTTTATACTTTATCTACTTTTTTTCTTGTGTTAATACAGTAAAATTGTGTAACAGCACTAATATTCTATTTTGAAGAGAGCTGATATCCTAAGTATTGGCTTTATAGGGCATATCAGTACAATCATACATTAAGCAGCAGCATTGTAAGCACTGTTCCATTTATCTGCCTCGGTAAAATAAAAATAAAGAGACCCACTCACTACACTATTGACCTTCTGTGGTTCAGCAAATTCTTTGGGTTAGCACCAGCCAGGTCCTGAGGTGCTGGACCAGAGATGTTCAACCTGTAGTACTCTTTTCTACTATGTTTAAGATTAAGGGCACATCTGTCTGGTGCACATTTAGGATGTGGATCCACGTATCTGCAATATTTCTAAGACACCTAGAATCCTGGTATCTAAACTCCGGACACAGAGCAGTGAGTACACCCAGGAGGGCCAACTTCCAGACTTCCTTTTCTGCCATTATGTCTCTCTTGCTGTTTTTGTTGTTTTAAAGCAGTCATCTCTTTTCCTCCTTTTCCCCAGTTCCATGCCAGTCCAGAACATTTTATAAAAAGATGAGATGTAGGGCCACTTGATCAAGGATTTTATTTTTTTTCTGATGGATTTTCCTGTGTATGTCTCCATTAGACATTTACATGTTTCACAGAAATTCAGCCTTACACAGCCTCCTTCACATATGCTTTTCTAGCAGCATCCCCACGACTTTTCCAGCCAAACAGGAAAACTGCATAATTATTTTTATTCCTATGTTTTACTGTAATTTGAGAACATAATAAAAAAGTGTTAACGTTTTGAAAAACCTTGCTTTTACTATTCAGTTGCTCAAAAGATTGGTAGGCTGTTGAACTGATGATTTTAAAGCTGCTTGAGATTTAAAAGTATTTTTAATCATGTTACTATTTAACTAAATAAATAAATGGCTTTTACCCCCTCAAACTTCCAACTTTCTTCAGTCACCTGCTACTTCTCTAATATCAGAAAACTTCCTAATATAATCCTTGACACTTCTATTATTTTATATTATTTGAAACCTAATTCCATATGTCATATCACCTAGTGGATATAACCCACAACTACCTAGTGGTTTGCCTACCTCTGCCTGATCCAAATACTTGCTTAGCATTGTTTCAATAATTTCATTCTCCTCCAGTTCATTTTTTGGCATCAGCAGCTACAATTACAACCTCCATGGGTGTACAGTAACTATTTTAATATATTCTATTCTTTTCTATATGAATTCTACAACCACAACAATAGCTGAATTAGGGATGTTAAATATTAGTTAATAGAATACTCAATTAACCTCATGAATTCTTATTGGATACTCAACTATTCTATAGTACCCGGGAGCGGAGCCAGCAGCCACTGCACTAAGGCCCCACTTCTGAGGAACCCTCTGCCACTCTGAGATGCTGGCTCTGTATCAGAGGCAGCTGCATGGGATGCCAGGTGAGAGCTGGTCTGCGAGGGGAGCCAGATTAAAAACCAGCTCCCCTCGCAGACCAGGTGTCTGTCACCCCAGCAGGGGTGGCAGCAGCACCTGTCCAACCAGCACCTGTCTAAGCTCCCAGACCTGGCGTGAGCCAGGACTGAGCCAGGCTGCTTGCCTGCCTAGTTCCTAATACACTTTAAATTCAGAGCCACAGCTGAGGTAGGTCCCAAACCTGTTGCAAGCCAGGACTAAGCTGGGCTGCTGGCCAGCCTGCTAATAATTTATTGGCGGGGAGAGAGGGAAGAGGAGAAATGCATGTAGTCTATAGCAGTGGTCCCCAACACGGTGCCCGCGGGCGCCATGGCGCCCGCGGGGGCATTTCAATGCGCCCGCCAGGTGCTCGGGGCTGGCCTGGCCCCAGGCACATGGGCGCTTGCGGGGGGAGCGCCGGGCGCGCGGCACTCGGCGGGAGGCGGCGGGGGGAGCGCCGGCCCCGGGCGCGCGGCACTCGGCAGGAGGGGTGGGAGCGCCGGTCCCGGGCGCGCAGCACTCGGCGGGGGGGAGGGAGGGAGAAGGAGCGCCGGCCTCGGGCGCGTGGGACTCGGCAGGAGGGTGGGGGTGGCGGGGAGCGCCGGCCCCGGGCACGCAGCACTCGGCGGGAGGGGGGGGGAAGGAGCGCCGGCCTCGGGCGCGCAGCACTCGGCGGGGGGGGGGGGGGGGGGGGGAAGGAGGAGCGCCGGCCTCGGGTGCGCGGGACTCGGCGGGAGGGTGGGGGTGGCGGGGAGCGCCGGCCCCGGGCGCGCGGCCCTTAGAGGGGGCCCTGCCCCCGGGCGCGCAGCTATGGGGGGACCCCACCCCCGGGCGCGCGGTAGGTGGGGCCCCACCCCCGGGCGCGTGGATGGGGGGGCGCCCCCGGTCTCCGCCCCCTGGCGCCCGGCGGGCAAACGGCCACGCCCCCTGGCGCCCGACAACCTAAAAAGGTTGGGGACCACTGGTCTATAGCATTAACCGACAAGCTTTTGCTTATTGGTTAATCAACTACACTATTACAACACCCCTAATTTGAATGCCTCAAACAGGAAATTCTCTTTTTGCCATTTATTTTTAAGTAACCAACAATTCCTTATTTTCCCATCTTACAATTATTTCTCAGTCCTAAACCACAATATTGCTAATTTCTCAATATAAAATGTTAACACAAAGTTGAGAATGGGAGCCACTGCCAGCACTATTAAGACAAAATATTTCAGTAAGATTATGGATACCGCTAAAATTTTTGGAAGTTTGTCTGGAAAAAAACAGCAAATCTTTTAAAATGCATTCATCACTAATATTTTACTTTACTATGGATTCAAATAAAAATCAGACGAATGTTTCATTAGCATCCCACTTCTTTATACAGCTTGCTGTATAAGCTATAGATACAGGAAAAACAAATATACATGTTATAAACTAACACTGAACTGTATAACAACTTCATTATATCACACTGGTAATAAAATTACAGTTAGTATGTCCAATGAACAATGCAGAATTCTCACATATGCTCACCCTCTACATATTAAGGTTCTACCCAACAAAAATTTAACAAAACAGGGAAACAAGTAACTAGTTGCAGTTTGCAAGACATGCAGGGCGTTAGTTCCTCTTTGTTACTCTGCTAAAGCCTTAAGAAACAAGACTGAAGTTCTGACTACACAACAAAACACTACTGTAGCAAGCTCAAAAGACAATCAAGCCACTCAAGTTTTATTAGTAGGGCATATCGGCCAGACCTAGACACACCTTGATGAAATGTAGCTGCTGTTTCAGTCATAGCTACCAGTGTGCCTAATACTGATAGTATAGGTATGTCCGTATCCATATTTCCTAATTAAAATGCTTCAACATGAAGACATACTGCAAAATTAAATGAGAAATGCCAGATTTACTCCCATGTGCAGCTACAACATTCATTTTCCACAACCTTGTTGAAGTTGTGTATGTACAACTTGATTACATATGTATGCTAACCCAGTCTCTTACATTTACTACAGATGTTTAATGGTCTGGAAGACATTTTTATAAAAATCTGCTAAAAGCTGTGCAGACTACATGCAGAATACAAAGAATACCAAGGAAAGATATGGTCTTAAATTTCTGATATGATGTATTAAAATATAACAAATACAAAGGTCATACCAATAGTCATAGCTCTCATCCCAGTTATCAAAATGAACCAGGAAACGATTGTCCACCATGTCTGTTACCGTAGCAACACAGATGAATGTAGGATTTTTTTTGTCTACAGCTTCAAGCTTCATTCCCACTCGAAATCCTGATGGAATAACTGTCTACTCAAACAGAAACTTTAAATTAAAGGTAAGTAACACACTCTTCAAACCAAAACCTCCCCAGTGTCCAGAATCAATACAAGCATGTCATTTAAAAATGTATCAAGTAGTTAGACAACAATGCAGGAACAGCACAATTGGCTTATGTGAAAGATAATGAAATAGGCACAGACTCAAAGATCATGGGTTTATGAACCAAAAATTTCTGAGCATGTTTTGGTTTTGATTCTGCCCCATCAGGCACTACCTCTGACAATCTCCTCCTAGTCTCATAGAGTTACAAAAATAGTGTGATATCAGTTCATGATACAGGCAAGATACCCAAATCGGATAAAAAACTGGATAAAAGGAAGGTTAACAACCACCAAGAGAAACTCTTGCTTAGGTCTAATACAGATTAAAAAATATTTTATGTTTTGGTCTATATTAGTCTGAGGAGAAAAGCAGGCTTAAATCCAGGATTGCCAAAATAGTATAAACAATCTTATAAAGTTTAGGGAGGATTTAGGATAAAATGATTAACAGGGTGAGGTGTAGTTTCTATTCCCAGCTCTGTCACTGATTTGCTTTGTGATCATAGGTAAATCATTTACTCTCTCTATATATGTAACATGAGAATCAGATACTTTTTCTCTTCACTGGAGTACTGTAATAATGATGACTCCTTCCACACTGAGCATGCTACAGATTCTACAGGATTACTGGAAACATGCACCATCCCCATAGAATGACAGAGCATACTCCGTGACAAGACTGCAGGGATTTAGCAGACAGTTTCTTCAATTGCTGCTCCTTGGTGCCATAGTTCCAGACACAGGAACTCAGAGTAGAGAATTCCTCTCTCCTATGTTCTCAATGTCTCTATTGCTAGTGTCCAGATAGCACAGAGAAGGAAGAAGTGGCTTTACTCAAATGCAAAGGGGGACGGTCAGGTGCATGGGAGAAGAGCTTAAGAGAACCGAGGAGAATAGGAGCAGAAACTGGGGACAGGAGGGTGGGAAAATATGCACAAGAACTGGGACCAGGCCAGAGTGGAAAGCAGCAGAGGACAGACAGAAGACAGCATGAGACAGCAGCAGAAGGGAATAAGGAGAGACCGTAAGAGAACAAGAAGCAGAGAACGGAACAGGATGTAGTAGAAGGGCCTGTGGGAGTCAGTAAATGGGAAGGGGCAGGATCTGGGAGGGTAGCAGTTGGAACTGGGATGTGTTAGGAGAGGCTGGGGGGATAGAAACAGAAGGGTCAATAGCCACTAGACACATTCCCCTACAGAGAGCCTGCATTCAGCCCCTCTGGCAGGAAAATTCATGAAGGAGCTTGTTGTATCCCTTCCCTGCCAGCAGTGCAAAGGCCTGCCCTGGCTCTCCTGGCACCAGGGTGGAGGTGAGGGGGCAGCACTGCATGGGTATCCACTCAGATGTCTGCAGCTATGCAGGACTCTATTCAGTAAAAGGACAGGAAATCAGGAATGGTAGGTGGGTTGCATGAGTGACTTTCTATCACCTCAGTGGGCCACAGTAGCCTACGGCCCACCTGGATACCACCTGCAGCCCCATTGCTCCAGTTTGCCTCCCTGCACCTCTTGCATACCTGGGCACTAGAGCCCCACACTTAGCTGCTTCTCCACCTCCCTTTCAGCACTTTTGGAGCCTGAGAATTGCCTGATTCACACTCCATCCCTGCTCCTCCCCTTCCCTCCCAGAGCAGGAACACCATGAACAGCTGATTCCCGGTGCTCCAGCTCTGGGAAGGAGGGGAAGAAGCAGGGACAGAGCAGCTTCTTCTAATTGAAGGGAGGGGGGAGGAACAGGAAGTGTGGGGCTTCGGTACCCCAGTGTGAGAGAGAAACATGATGGAAGGGAGCAGCATCATGGATCTCAGGTTGCCCACCACTGATAGAGAGGCTCCAGGAGGGAGGAGGAGGAGAGAGGACGCAGCTCGCTGTGAGGAGGGGGCAGAGAGCTGGGGGAAGAGGTATGGTGGGGCAGAATAGGGTGGAAAGATGCAGGGCAAGGGGGGGGGAGAGAGTTATGGAAGGGACAGAGTGGAGACAGCGTCTGGGATGTAAGGGAAGGGGTCGAGCACCCCTTCCCCCTGGCTAGAGCAGAAGTCAGTGCCAGTGTTCCTGAGTTTCAACATTCCTTGTTGTCTAGCAGATAGCTGTGAACCCAACTGACAAAGCCTGCAGATCCACACATATGCTAACAACTTTCCATTGCCACCAGCTTCTCTGTTAGTCCAGGTGGAGAGGAAGGCTCATCCAGTGGTTAGGGGACTGGCTTAGGATGTAAAGACCCAGGTTCAATGACCTGCTCCACCATGGAATCTTGGGTGAGTCACTTAGTCTCTCTGTGGCTCAGCTCCCCATCTGCAGATAACAGTGCTTCCCCACTTAATAGGGGTGACGTGAGGATTAATAAACTGAGAAATTATAGCGTTTGAGCATTAAATAAGTGTTAAGAAATTACACTTACT
Organism: Pelodiscus sinensis; assembly: GCF_049634645.1. Taxonomy (NCBI): domain Eukaryota; kingdom Metazoa; phylum Chordata; order Testudines; family Trionychidae; genus Pelodiscus; species Pelodiscus sinensis. The sequence goes on along the minus strand of NC_134713.1, from coordinate 92,531,581 downwards.
ACAAAAATTATTTCCACGGTAAAATGTTTGGGGTTTTTCAGTTAAAAAATGTAAGAAATATATTTTTTAAATGTTAAAATGAATGTGAAAGTTGCAAATTCCTATGCAAAAGATAGAAAATACAAGATTTAAGGTGGCCCATTCTTCAAGCACAGGGCCTGTAGAAAAAACAATGTTTATTCATATAATTAAGGACTATATTATAATGCATAAAACAAAAGGCTTAATTAAGGTTAAACAGGCAACCTTAATTCTAGTATTTCCTCAATTTTGAGTGCTTAACTTAGCAACCCTAAAGTTCTTTTAACACAATTTTTTGAAGTTTTCAACATATAAATTTAAATTCATGTGATTTTCAAAGGTGAATTTTAATACAGATTAATCACTTATCAAACTTTGAAGAAAAAAATTATATACAATATTTCCAAAGTCTTGTGTTACTGAAATGATAGAAATGAACCTGTTAGCAACTTTCTGCAGCAATGAAGTAGTAGCAAATGAAGAGTACCTACCGTGTTTTGGTTTTCAAACAAAGATTTAGGAGCAGCTTGAGCCTTACATGTTTTAAGATATGAGGACCAGTTAAATTCCTCTTCCTTATATCCTAAAAGGTTTCCAGGAAAAGTGAAAGAAGAAAATATGCATGAGATACATGAGGGATTATCTTTCATAAAATTATTTTTCAGCAATTCATTTTTCATCTACTGGTTGAATCTCTCTAATCCAGAATTCTATTGTCCAGAAACATCCATTGTCCGGAATTATTTTAGTTAGCCGTATGTCCGCTTTTCATGGCTGTGGCCTAGCTTTCCATGGTCCCATAAAGTTTGTTTAGCCACCAGTCCTAACACCAACCAGTGTTCTGTGATGTTATTTAGCTCTAATTTATGTCCTCTAACAGCCCAGTAAGCAGTGGAAGTTTTGGTAATGCTGCTAGACAATATTGACCTCCTTTGATTCACAAAATTCTCTCATTTGGAACTGGTCAGGTCCCCAGAGTGCCAGACTTAGAGAGGTTAAACCTGTAGTCCCAAATCATCCAATTCCAGAATTTCACAGATGAAAAAATAAAACTGAAATATTACACATATTTCCTATAGTAAAACCGCTACTAATTAGGGTCTGCTTCTTTGCTACATTATGTCAGTTTTAACCACAGGTAATGCCGATGCTGTCACAGATTTTTATTTTTTTTTTAACATGGTAATTCAGACAGAAAACACTAATCCTTCCCTGTTACCAGTTGGTTAAGCCTTATTTATTACAATGAGGAGTTTTCTTTTTAATAATGACCAGAGTGTCTATTTTCCATCCTGATCTAAAGAGGATCAGATTCTCATCCTTTTGCAGGACTGACATTTTTACTGTTCTTATTCTTCATATAGGAGGAAAGACAGTCTTATGGCTCAGGCTCTGGATGGGACTCAGAAGATTTTGGTTCAATCCATAGCTCTCCCCCAATATTCCATGGGTGACCCAAAGCAAACATCCTCTGAGCCTGTTTCCTATATGCAAAGTAGGGATATTATACCCTCCTTTCCTCCACACGTTATTCGTAGTATCTATTTGCTTTGTAAACTCTTAAGGAATGGGACTATCCCTTATTATATGTATTTTGATACAATGAGGCCGCAGCTTTTGCTGAGGCTAGTAACTATTACTGTTACCGTTAAATAAACAACACAGAGAAACCTATTTAAAGGAAACAAACAAGTATTAGAAGACGAGCATTCCATACTAGGAATGCAAGCAATTAGTCAACTACCCAATAAGCAAATGGTAGTCGAGTAGAAACTTGGCTAGTCGCTCCCCCCCCCCCCCACCCACCGCTGCCTCTATCAGAAAGAGGCAGCAAGGGTGAGGGAACAGGAGCCGGTGCTGGGGGTAGCTGGTTTACAAGCCAGTTCCCCCCCAGCACCATCTCCGTAGGCGGCTCATGCCGGTCCCAACTGCTGCTTCTCTTCTTTTGAAATGTATAAGAGTTGCCCGTGGCTCCTATACAGAAAGGGAGAGAGGCAGCGGGGATAGCGAGCACCCCCCTTTATCAACTAATCAAATAGTCAATGGAAATTCTTTTTACAGGTTTTCAGCCCTTGCTTATTATTTGAACATTATTGTTATGTTAATGTTCTTTTTAATTGCCTGCTACTAAAATTTCCGTGCCAAGTTTGTTTGAAATGACATAATTATTAGGGTTTTTGTTTAATAAATGGATTTTAAATCTGCAAATGTGCCACGTATCTTGTTTTAATATAATCTTTAACAATGGTGATAGCATGTATGAGACTTAATTTTAAATTTCTGTTACCTTACGTGCTTTTTATCTAGGTTGGCTTACTAACTGTCTTATTTTGACTTATAACCAAACACTGCATATTTGCATAATTTAAACTAAGGATCAGAAGAGAGAAATTCAATCTTCCCTGTGAATTTTCATGTTAGGCCCCTTCATTTCAGAGAGTTTTCAAAATGGGTGCTCCCTGTTTCATTTGCCAAGAGTGAATCTGAGTTGAACAACTGGAACTTCTGTTAAACCTTGAACACTGCTTTGTCCATCTGTTTGGGTTGCTTCTAACCTAACTTCCTGCCTTCCCTATTTCCTGGTGTCCCTCAACACCATCCTCTAGGAAACATGGGCCTCCTCCTAACTCCAATTCCATTGACCATGATGCATCTTCTCTAATTTACATATATTTTAATATAAACATTACAAACAGATGCCAAGACACCTTATCCCATGTTGCTTTAGCCAGAGGCTGTCAGAACATAGATGAGTTCTAATTCACGGACCCCTGCTGGTTCTAGTCTTCAACAGGCAACCACATGGAGAGCCACTGATCTCCGTCTCCAAGTCAAGCAAACCATCTCTTCTAGAAGTTTCCATCTTCCTTGTGGGTTTGGTCTCCAGATGGTTCTGTCTCTGCATTCTGAGATTTCTGTAGGCTCTCTTTGCCTGTTGCATCTGCTGGCTCATAAGTGCATCCTGTTCCTTTGAATTTGCTCTTCTGGCAGTCATCTTATATGACCTAGGTGTCATTGTACCGCTCATGTCTCCTTTATTTTACTCCTAGTGTCACTCAAATGGTTGGATCCTCACAGAAATGCCTGTCCACAGAGCAGGTGGATCCTTGGCTGTTCTCTCACATTCTAGAGCAAGGGTGGACAATCATTTTTTGATGGGGGGGGGGGGCACTCTAAGATTTTGGAAAGTGGTCAAAAGCCATATTCTTCCAGGATATTAATGGAGGAATTCTGGGGTCTGGGATGGAGACTGGATGCAGAAGGAAGCTTGGGGTAAGGCACTGGGTGCAGGAGTAAGAACGGGGCCTGGGAGGGTGTTTGGGTGAAGGAGGAATTTGGGACATAGGGCAGGAGTCTGGGGTTTTGGGATATGACCTAGGGTAGGAGGGGATTGTGATCTGGGGCAGGAGATTGGGGTGCCAGATCTAGGAGGCGGTATGGGGTCAGAGGGTTTGCATACATGGAGGAGGTACAGAGGATTGGGGAAGGGAGAGGCTCAGGGACCAGAGACAGGTTCTAGCTGGGAGGTGCTTACCAGCAGAAACCTGAGGCAGACTGTCTGCTGCAGGCTGCAGGCTGCTCACTGCTCCATGTGGCTCCACTCCAGGCATGAGAAGGAGGGGGAGGGGGAACGAGGAGGGAGGGCAAAGACTTCCTACACTGTCCCTGTTCCCAGAAAAAATTATCAGCTCCTATTGGCCAGAAACAGAGACTGGCCAATGGGAGCTAAGAGATTTTGCTGGGGGGGCAGGAACAGCATGAGAAGTCTCCCTCCCCAGCCATCTTGAAGGGTGAGTCCTCCATTTGCCAATCACTGACATGCTTCTTGTACCAGACTGGACACTGACATCCAAAAAAATTTGAGTAACAGTCCATTGTAATCAAATATTGTTTTTCCATACAGGTAAATCATTTTCCTGTCACCCCTTCCTAAGGTCAGGTGAGTAGTGACAAGGGTTTCTTTCTGCAAGCATTACACCTTTCTATAAAGGAGAAGAGTTTGCATTCATTACCAGACAGTGAGCACACTTCAAAGCCTAAGAATCAATGCCCAAGTGTGAGGCAAGTATTTTTGCATGGCATTCTTACATAATGAGGCAACGAAAACAGCTCTTGGTCCTCAAAACGATTCCATCCTGCACACTCTGCTCTATTTTTAATTTGAAAATATGGTTCTGCTCCTACATTGACTTTTGTATGCTAATCACGCTGCTAGTATTGCTCTCTAGACCACCTATACTTCATTGTCCTTTTCCACAGTCTTTTCCATCAGCTTTCCTGCTGACACTGGGAGATAGTGAGCATGGTAACGGATTCAATGTCCTGTTTTCCTTCTTACAACTTGATGATGTTAGGTATACAGGCAGTCCCCAGGTTACGTACAAGACAGGGACTGTAGGTTTGTACTTAAGTTGAATTTATACTTAAATCGGAACTGGCGTCCAGATTCAGCCGCTGCTGAAACTGTCCAGCGGCTGACTACAGGAAGCCCGAGGCAGAGTTTCTCTGTCCCGGGCTTCCTGGAATCAGCCGCTGATCAGTTTCAACAGCAGCTGAATCTGGACGCCTGGGACAGAACAGCTGGGGCGCTGCCGGGTAGGTCCCCGCAGCGCCGCACCTCGGCGCTGCGGGGACTAACCCGGCAGCACCCCAGCTGCTCTACCCCAGGTGTCCCCAAGTCAGCTGCTGCTGAAACTGATCAGCGGCTGATTCCAGGAAGCCCGGGACAGAGCAACTCTGCCTCGGGCTTCCTGTAGTCAGCCGCTGGTCAGTTTCAGCAGCGGCTAACTTGGGGACGCCTGGGGCAGAGCAGCTGGGGTGCTGCTGGGTTGGTCCAGTAGCGCCAAGGAGCAGCGCTGCGGGACCAACCGGCAGTGCCCCAGCTGCTCTACCACAGGCGTCCGCGAGAAAAGCCTGGTCTGCTTGGGGGAAGGAGGGGATGCACTAGCTGCGCCCCCCCCCCCCCCCCCCGCAGACCATGGAGACGCGGGCGGCGGGACCGAGACGCGCCACAGTCCCGCCGCCCGGGTCCTCCGCGGCTCCCTGGTGTGCGGAGCAAAGCAGAGGAGGACGCAGGCGGCGGGACCGCCCAGACGTGCTGCAGTCCCGCCACCCGGGTCCTCCGCGGCTTTGCTCCGCGGCTCCCTGGTCCCGCCGCCCGTGTCCTCCGGGCGAGAAAAGCTCCGTTCGTAAGTACAGATCCAACATAAGTCGGATCCGGGTAACTCGGGGACTGCCTGTATATGCCTCATCTAGATGTCATCTCCAGTAATCATCCTGGACATTATCTGATCTTTAACTGGAAGCACAGGAAGTATATCGATATGCGCTACAAACACTCTGCTGCACTTTGAAGAGGGCTTATCATGATTGTCTCCAGTGGTCCATAGTTTAACTATTTATAACTAGATGGTCATAGTTGTACTGGTGGAATTGCTCCACTCTAAATACAACAGCCAGAGGCTCTTTTTCTACTTTGGCTGTCCCTGTTCAGTGTTTGATAGGACTCTGCTGACATAAGCAAGTAGCTGCTCCTGCAAAAGAACCAAAACCATTCCTTGTTTCAGTGCATCACACTGGAGTGTCAGTTGCTCTCCTGGTAAGTAGGACTTCAGAACACAGGCATCTTATAATTTGTTTCACTATGTCAAATATTTGCAGTTAGAGACATGCCCAATTTGGTTTGGCCAATATACATGGCAGAGGGGCATTGCTGGCACCTGATGGCATATATCATGTTAGTGGATGTGCATGTAGATGAGCCCCAGATGGTGTGGCTTATGTGGTTAGACACTGTGGCTACGGCTACACTGCCATTTTTTTGCAGAAGAGGATATGCAAATAGTGCTTGTATTTGCATATCTTCTTCCGATTCTTTCTGCGGAAGAGGTTTTGCTGATAAAAAGCCCCATGTAGACGGGGCCATTTGTCAGAAAAAAACCCTCTTTCGCAAGATCCTGTAAACTTCAATTTTTGAGGACTAAGGGATCTTGCGAAAGAGGGTTTTCTTCCGACAAATGGCCCCTTCTACACGGGGCTTTTTAATCGGCAAAACCTCTTCTGCAAAAAGAATCAGAAGAATATATGCAAATACAAGCACGATTTACATATCCTCTTCTGCAAAAAAAAAAAAAATGGCAGTTTAGCCGTAGCTGTGATGGATTTAAAAGCAGACATTCTTCTGAAAAAAAAACCTCTTCAGAACTTGATTAGAAAAGGAAATAGCTGAACTGCAATTCATTTGCAAATTCAATATAATCCAAGTAAGCCTGAATAAAGATTTAAATTGGTAAATGCACTACAAAGGCAACTTCCCCTCTCTTGATATTCACCTCTCCCCATCAGCTGAAATAAATGAACCACATCCACTCTAGCTTGATTAGCTTAACTAACATTTGGTAAGTAACTTCTTTCTTTTGCTGTACTTTCATATACATACCTCTGCCTCTAATTTCAACTCCAATTCGTCTGATGCAGTGGTTTTACTCACAAAACTTATACTCTAATAAATCTATTAATCTCTAAGGTGCCACAGGACTCCTTGTTGGTTTTGCCCCACTTTGTCTCAATTCATGTGCAGGTTGAACCTCTCTAGTCCAGAAACTTTGGGACCTGAACCGGAGAATATGCCAAACAACTAGAGGTCAATCTTGTTTAGCCGCATTACCAACACTTGCAATATTTACTAGGTTGTTAAAAGACATTTAGGAGTAAAGTAGAGCTAAATACCACAGAACCCGGAGAGTCAGAACTGGCTGGCTGTAAAAAATTTTTATGGAAACTTGGCCCCATGATAAGTGGACAGCCGACTAACTAAAATCATGCTGGGCCACAGATGTTGTTTGACCAGAGTGTGCCTGTACTTCTGGGTGTATTGTTCCTCTCCAAGGTTTTCATCCTCTCTTGAGGTTTCCACAGCATGCCCCATGTCTCAGCAGCTCTCTCATGTGAGATTGTGTTCCCAAAGTTCCTATGGGTGATGCTCCAAGTACCACAGAGTATCCTGTCTGAAATTAGGAAGTCTTGTGAAGTCCCCAAAATTGTATATAGCAACCAGTGTGCTTACATCAGGTTGCTCACTGGCATTGGTGTCTAGCAGAAAAACCTGTTTCATTCCAGGTTTATTCTCCTTTCTAGGGCAACAGGCCCCCAGAGTTACTAGGCCTGTTGTGAGGCTTTAGCTAGGGGTGAGCTTCACAGTGATGCAGACACCTCTCTGCCTTCTTCCCCAATCAGGTATCATAACAATTTTACTTTCCTGCTCTTCTTGTGCTCCTGCAGGGACAGGTTTGTGCACAACTCCATCTCCTACTTACACTAGGTCCATTCCCCAGCTGGGTTTGCATTTACCTAATCCAGAGATATGGGGAGGGTCAGGCTGAATTCCCTTGTTGAAACTGAGAATTCCTGTACTGCAGAGAACTCACAGTTCAGACATTGTCATCATACTTCATCAGCAAAGAGTGAGGCTGAATGCAGGTTAAGTCAAATAAGGGGAACTTTATAAAACCCTGTGCCATGTGGCCACACTACATCCAGCCCAGCTCTCCATGTTCCCTATTTTCTTGGCCTCCTCTCCAGAACAGCCTTTCCAAGGAACACTGGCATTCATTCTAATTCCAGTTCAATTGATCATGGTAAACTTGTCTCCATGGCAACTGACAGCAACCAGATCTTGCTGTGAGGCTGGCTTAAAACTACCCATTAGGAAAAGATCTCCATAATGATAGCTTGTACAGCTAAAAAGTAGTAATGACATAAACATTTACAAGTGCCATTCAACTCAAACCATATGCAGCAGAACCTTGACATGAAATTTAGGGATTTCCTGGAGGTAAAACTCTTTCCTCTCAAATTCCTTAACAAATGACTGACAAAAATAACCTTGGACATAATGAAATCCTCTGAAGAAGGTTCAGGGCCTGTCTGACACGGAGTATCCATGAAAGAAAGTGAAACTTTCCTACTTGCTCTGCAAGCTTTATCTAGAGAAGTCTGTCTGTCTCTCTGGTGGGAAAGGAAGGGAGTTGCTTTAAGCAAAACAAAACAATCCCCCTACTCTTACTCAATTCCATTCCACTGATTCTGTTCTGTTTCAGTTAAGAGGACCTTCTATAGGCCTACTCAACTCCCTCAGCCTAGACCTTACATGCATACCAGCCAGCTAAGAGGTGGATTCACTGCAGCCTAATCAAGTATCTGGACATGGACTTCACCCACATGTTGGCTATGAGTTGGGTTCACTGCAGCCTGCTCAAAAGAGCTGGTCAGGATTTTACTGACAGAACCTTTGTCATCAGAATAATCCAAATTTGTTGAGATTTCCAGGATGAAATGTCTACTCAAAACCAAAGACAAAATCCACCCATGAATATCCAATAGCTCGGTGATTAGGACAAACACCTGAGAAGAGGGAAAACTGGGATTAAACCCCTACTCCAAACCAGAATTGGAACTTAAACTTGGGTCTCCCACATTCCAGCTGAGTAGTCTGACCACATGGCTATTGGCTACTCAGGGTCGGGGGAGCGGAGACATCTCATTGCCTCATTTTGTACATTTTTTGAAATGTCTCCATTTCATTCAAATGGAGAATTAAAGTAATTTTGAAATTTTTAATTAAAAGCATAATTCTTGTTTTCCAGCCAGCCCTACTATTCAATTGTTAGCACTGAACAACACACAATGTCTGATTTCCTGTGGCTAGTTATCTTTGCTGCCATGGAGATAGAAAGGCCCACTGTGATGACTGACATGGAGGGGACTGAGAATAAACTGTTCATTCTACATTAATAAAGATACAAATATGCAGCAGCAGACACAAACAACAGCATACTCCCACTCCAAAGCCCATTTATTACTAAACTCCCAGGAGAAAAGATGGACTTTACAGCAATCCCAAATGTTAATAAGTTGGGGTTCTGGACACAAAGATAGAGTGAATTCATGAGTCCAAAACCTCGCCTGGAGAATACCCTGATGGCAGCATCCTTTCCTTTAAAATCAAAAAGGTTCAGCTGAAGCTCCTCTGCTGGCAGTATTGCACAAAGAGACAGATAATTATCCAGGTAAAGAGATTCCAAACACTTATTGATTATCCAATCAACCCAATCCAATACCTGGAAAATACTGGCTGCCAGTGCGGATCCTTACAGCACTGGTATAATGTGACACTGATGCAATATTGTCCTTAAGCAAGATGCCACAATGTACCAACTTTAACATCTGTGTGGTTTCAACAAGTAGCCTATTACAGAGAAAATCATCATAATATAATCAAACTGCAAAATAGGCTTAGTCTACTTCTTGATTCATGACCCTTAGTGAACACCCAAAAAACAAAAACAAAAAACCCCCTACTATCCAAAACAGAAACACATACCAGAGATAAATACTGGTGACATATCATGTAAAACAGTGGTTTATTGAATATACTTTGAAATTCTGTAGAACTACAGATATACTATGGGAAAAAACCACACAAGAAGCTTAGGATGAACTACTGGAACAACAACAAAAAATCACCTTCACTGGGCAACCTACCCAACTATAAGTCTACCTTTTATAAACAGAAATTCCTGAATACAGCCGGTCCCCAAGTTACAAATGCATCGACTTATGACTGTTCATATTTACAACCAACTTCCTATACAGCCGGTCCCCGAGTTACAAACAAAATCCACACTTATGAACAGTGTGGTCGTACATAAGTGAATGTAATCTGACTTACGAACAGATCGAGTTATGACCTAGTGTTTGGAACGTAACTCATTCAAAAGTCGGGGACTGGCTGTATTCTTTTTTTTCCTCTCCATGTGCAATTTCATGTCTTACATGACAATGGAAATTAGAAAAGGGTTCTCACAGGTTCTTTATGAATGGGCTTCAGAAGCCTCACAGTGTGCTGCCTATGATGAAAAGGCTTAACACTAAACACTAACACTAGACTTAACACTTAAAAAAAAAAAAAATCACAAGAACATTTTGGAACCGTTAGGCTAGACAAAAAGTTCTAAAAACAGACTGTTTCTTTCTCTCTACTTTCTAGGGCCCTGATACTCACAAGATGTACACAAATATTTATAGTGGTGCATTGAGAGTAGTCCTGTAGTAATCAGAAGAACTACTGATGGTATGTAAAATTAAGTATGTCTGTCTGTCTGTCTCTTTACAAGGTTATCACGGCCTTTGCAAAAATCTAAGTTCTGCCAGATGCAGGAAGAATCTCTAAGATAGTTCCAGTATGTATTAAAAAGAAGTGCTTTTCAAAGATTTTTCCATGTTTGACATATGATGGAGAATAGCTAACATGCCAGGATGATCTGGGTCTCTCTCATTTAATAATTTCCCTGCAATTGCAGGGACTGTAATACTGTAATACTCAACAACTGCAGTTTGACCATACTGGTGCTGGATTTGGTTGGTGGCCTGGGATACATAGGAGGGCTAAGCAGATGATCTGGTAAAAGGAAGGAGTTTAGCTTTGGGGGGTAAGCATGCTGTTACGTATGCCTACTACTGAATATTTGTACCTTTAATAAAGTGGAATGAGCAGTTTATTCTCAATCCTCTCCATATCAGTCTTTGCAATGTGCCTTCCATCTCCATGGCAACAGACAGCAAGCCACAAGAATCCTGCTCCCAGCCTTAAACTCTGACTATGGCCACTGGAGTCCTAAGAAATCCTAGCATTAGAACTAAGGCTATCCAGGTGCAAGGTTAGATACTTTCATTAAGGCAGGTTTTCTAAACTTTGGATGAAACCCTAAGGGTTAAGTGGCTGCAGGAGCTGGAAGTCAAGCTGAAAGGCATAAAAGAAAACAAGGAAAGGCTGGGCTAAGGTAAGCAAAAGCATGGACTCAAACTGTGGCACGGCTGTGGACCCAACTGAGCTCACTCCAGTATAAATCAGGAATACTTCAACTGAAGTCAACAGACTTATGCAGCAGTAAACCTAGCTTGAATGAGACCATAATCAAATCTCATGCGGATCTCTTTTACCTCAGAAAATAAAGGGGCCTTTTGTCTGTGCCAATTAATATTCCAGAAAGGGGATAGAGCACTTTTTTAATTATAGGAGCTATTGTCATTGACACAAAGAGAACCCACAATGCAACAGCAGTATCAACCTTCTCTATTCCCTTAGAAACATGCTGTACATCTGCACCATCACACAGAATGGTCAGGTTCAATTTCATGTCATGCTAGCAGAGCCAACCATGGCTATTCATGCTGTTGAAGCAGCACATTCAGTTCCTTTGTGGATGGGGAATAACTACCCCACTTGCACAGCAGTTATAGAAACTAAACTCAGACCTAGAAACTGCTGTGAAATAGGGCAAACACTTAGAGGGAGGTAAAAGCATATCAGAACTAACGACAAGGCAACAGTCTTATTAACAGTCTTATTCAGGAGAAGGTGTGGAAAAGCAATGAACACATCTGGCCAGGAAGAGAAGAGATCCAATGGACCACTTGACAAGGACGAGAAGCAATCCTAGGGTGGAACAAAGCAAGCCAGCCCAAAGGGTTGAGCCCAGAATGTAAGTACTAGCCCTGAAGAGGAGTGAAGTAGCAAAATCCTGTTATCCCAAAGAGCTGGGATGTCCTGCGGACAGCAGAAACATACTGCACTGTATACTGAACCCCTTCTAATAGAAGTAGTTCTGCAAAAGGGTTTTAACAACAGGGTGCAGTTTCCCCCTTCCCTAGTTAAAAGGAGGCTTAGCAATCACATGAGGCCTTAAGAGTGGTAGGAAATAATATAAAAAAAATGCAAAATCAATATAGAAAAACAGCAAAAAATACCTGAAATTTTCCCCACAAATGACTTTTTATGAAAAAATGACTGAGAACAAGATCTTGTACAGCAGCTGCATTTTATGACTACAAAATAAATAAGCCTCCAACACTGCGGATTTAAGGGGCAAGCTAACAAAACCATACCACTAAGTACAAAGCCTAGCGAATACTGCCAGAACAAGTGTTCAAACAACTGGATATGCAACTACCTTTTCACTCAGCACATGAAGCCCATGATTCCAAGAGGATGGGGGCAAGGAGGAATAGCTTTTAGGAAATATTTTAAACAGTTTCAATAAAAGACCATTTCTACACACTCTAACTGTGCAGGGCAACATTACAACTGTAGAATGTAGAAGTTGCATTGTTGGGAGGCAGTGTGGAGTACTGTGGCACCAGGGAAGTGATCACAGACTTTCTGCCTCATGAGGATAATGGGTAGAGCCTCCACTTCCCACACTAAAATACTTAGATATTTAAAATCAAAATAATTAAGCAAGTGAATAAGTCCTATTTTCAATTAGTATACATCAGATAATATACTGCATGTTGTTATTTTGTAGCCTGCTACCCTTATATTTTCCCATCCTGATCTGTCACCTCGCATCGTCTGTCAAACTCTCTTCTCGAGGCAGGGACACCATCTTTGTTTTTCTGTACAGCTCCATGTACACTGATGGTTGTTTATAAATAATAGAATAATAATAAGTCAGCCATAGGGCATAATTAAACAATCCACAGTTGGCCTTCGGGCCTCATTTTGGGCACCCACTGTAAGTTCTTCAAGGGCTTACAAGTTTGAGGACTTTAAAATGTACAAAGCACTAATATTCCATGAAAGTCTATGTGTTTTGCTTTTATTTTGGGGTTAGTTTGGTCTCTTCATCCTCCCATAATGTTCTCCTGATAGTACCCTTTGAATGACTATTTGTATGGTTTTGCTTTTTAGTGACTCGCAGTTTCACACAAAAGCAGTCTTTCCTTCCCTTTGTCTCTTTGTTCACTCATCTGGCTCTGCGGGATCCATTAATGTTTTGCATTTACCTTTCTTCCACCTTTTCACAATGATTGCTATCAGCTCAAAAAGCTAATTAGCTACAGTCATAAGATGGAAGCAAAGGAGAAATGAGTAGGTGGACTGCCCTTATTGCATTGTGATTTGGAATATAAATCTAGACATAGCAGTTGTGTACCATACTGGCAATTCACAATGCTACTGTATGCCATTTAAGAACCCCCAATCAGCTGAATAAAAGAAAGACAGATTGATCGCAGAATCTTATCAAGATGAAGGAAAATGCTGCTGCCGCCAAAAAAAAAAAAAAAAAATTCAGCATTACATGGATAGCCACTGTGTGAAAGATAAATCTTTAAGTTGAAAGTTAGACAATACCTTTGGGTGGGTGAAGTTTGTGACCTGTTTTCTCGCACCATCCAACTGGATGAATGTCTGAAGAATCAGCATTCACCCAGAAGTCATAACAATCCAAGTATTCATCAAAATGGAGTCGTAGCCTGTAGCCTAAAACCTAAAAAACAACAGATTGCAGCATGTACAATTTACCACAGATTGTAGCATATATAACTTAGTAATAAGTACACAGGGCATAATTGTCTCTGTATTACTGTATATCAGGGGTGGGCAATAATTTTTAATGGGGAGTCACTCCAAGATTTTAGTAAGTGGTCAAGGGCTGCACTTCTGTGGATGGGGCACAGGGTCTAGCACAGCAGGTATGATGTAGAAGGGAGTTTGAGACAGAGGACTGGGGTGCAGGAGAGAGTGTGAGGTCTGAGAGGGAGTTTGGGTGAAGAAGGGGATTATGATTTTAGGTAATGGCTTGGGGTGAAGGGTCCAGGAAGGGTTATGGGTGCAGGAGAGGATTCTAGCTTGGGGGAGAGCAGTTGGAGGAGGTGCAAGATCTGGGAGAGAATTGTGACCTGGGAGAAGGGTGGTTAAGGGGGTGCAGAGAGTTTGGGTGGTGATAGGGGAAGGGGAATGGGATGCAGGGTCAGGGAGGAGTATGGGTGCAGAAGAGGATTCTGGGCGAGGAACACTGGAGGGGGTGCAGGATCTGGGAGGGAGTTGTGATCTGGAGGAGGTGGGGAAAGGGGATACATAGGGTTTGGGTGGTGACCTGGAGCAGGTAGTTGGGGGGAAAGAGTGGTTTGGGTATCAGAGGCAGGATCTGGCTGGGAGGCGTTTACCTAGGAGGCTCCCAGCCAGCAGCTCTGCAGGAACCCTGCCTGTGTGCTGGGCAAGCTGCTCCATGTGGCTCTGCTCCAGCACAAAGGGGGAGGAGGCTTCAATCGCAGTCCCTGCCATCAGCAAAATTTCTCAGCTCCTATTGGCCAGAAACTCATCAATGGGAGCAAAGGGATTTTGCTGGGGGCGGGGACAGTGCATGAAGCTTTCTCCTACCTGCCCAGACTGCATAGCAATTAGCAGCCTGCTATATAAAAAGCAGCTGCTCTCTACAAAGGAGAAAGAGGCAGCCAAGGACCAGATCCTGCCTGCTATCTGCCTCTTGCTCACCCCTGCTGTATATTCAGTGTATACCAATGTGCATTCAACCAACTTTATATTACTGGCATGAACAAAACAAAAAAAAAATGCAACTTAATAACTAAGGAAAGAACAAAAAGCAAGGGTGCAACAAATTAGAGTACCCTTCTGGTGAAAAGTGTTAAATAAGTGCTAATAATAGTTTATTATTAATAATTCAGAGTATGAACGGCACTTAACATAGTGGTAAAAAACCCAGAAACCTGAGATGTGCGTCCAGACAACTTTTTTTGGAAGGTAAGTCATTATAACAAGGAGATAATGGGAGTCATTATGTAAGAAAAAGTGTAAATAGGGAAGAGATCCCAAAGGACCCTATTCCCCATTTAAAAAGTCACAGTAGTGCCTAAAAGAGGGAGGGGGAGGGAAGATGCATCTATTCTTCATTGCTAAAGTTTCCTGAGTACTATATACCCCTACCATCTCCCACATTTTCTGGGTGTCAAAAGTCACTATTATCCCATACCCTGCAGCTTCTCCAGAATATCTTCTATAAGGCGATATATTAGTCAAAAGACCTACTAAGCATAAGAAGAATCTGGGGGGATGGCTTAAAATAAATCAATTTAGTATCAAAATTAGCAACACAATGGAATTAAATACACTCACTGCACTATTCTTTTTTTCTTATTTCATTTATTCAAACCTACAATAACTCACACTGACAGAATTTTTATTTTGCCACATTAGAATTTCATAGAATCCAGGTCACCTTGGCACAGAATTTAGGTCCAGTTTACTACAGAGGACTTAAGACCTTAGTTATACTGATCTTTGAAATCAGCATGTATAGTAGAAGACATGTCAGAAACAGCTATTTCCAGAAGAAGGATGTGGTTAGAGGCTGTGGAGGGACTCACAAATAGGGAAAATAAACACAAAGCCAAAAAACCCTAACTAAACCATGACTCAGAAAATACAATCATTGTGGTACAAAATAATGATCAGGGCTCGACAAATAATGTAATCTACTCGCTTGTGGTGAGTAGATTACAACCTGGAAGAGCCCGCACAGAGCGATCTGCGCATGCGCAGAGTGCAGAACCACGCAGGTGGCAAGCGAGGCTCGCCACCGCTTGGCAAGCCCTAATAATGATGGTACAAGCGAAGGAATATTAGGTGTTCCAGTTTCCACACTCCCTAATTAAATAAGAGGACACTCAATGAAACTAGAACTTAGGGAAAGAAAAGGAAAAATAAAAAGAAGAAAGATCTAATTCTGTGTCTGAATCATACAATTAAAACCCACAGAATTATTCACAGGGTAAGATACTACCAATGTAAGTAAAAATGGCAGAATTAAACCTATAGTGTAAAATTGGTCTGTGGAACTCAATAATATAAAAAACATGGTTAGATAATATGAATGAGCTTAGTATCTGTAGTTGAAATAAAAATTCAAGGGCCATCCATTTTCATGCTTTATGTTCTTTGTATTTTCTCTTTTAAATATAGATTTCTCCAAAATTAGACGATTACAGGCTGCCCCTGTCTTGCAGCGCGATCGGTTCCTGGGCGATTGGTTCCTGGGCCAGCGTTGCAAGTCAGGGGCGTCATAACTCGAGCCTGCATTTATGACAGGCATCGTACGCCATCATAAATGTAGGGCCAATGACATAACTCAGGGGATTTTGGCCCCTTCCACACATATGGAAAAGGTTATAAGTGCAGGGGGTCGTAAATCGGGGGCCTCCTATATACAGATACTTGTGTATCACCATAACACTATAATATTATGCATATGTATTCATATCCGTGGAAAATGTGTATTTGTTCCTTGATAATTGGATATTGTTTTAAAATGACCTAACCCAACCCCCACTTTTCCCTGCTTTGGTGGGCTCAGCTCTCTCCTCCCAGTCACTGGGGGGCGGGAGGGGTCTGCTCCAAAGCCTTGCAAGCCCCACACTCTCCTCCAAGCCGCCACAGTGGTGGGGGCGCTCGCAGGCCCCACACTTTACCTCCCTGGCTGCTGAGCGCCAAGGAGGAAGGAGGCTGCTGCGAAGCAGCTGAGTACTGAGGAAAAGGGAGGAAGGAAGGAAGGAGGGAGGAGCTGTGAGATGCAGAATGACATGATGACATCACTCTGATGTCTCAGCAAAAGTTTTTTCACATGGTATATATCAGGGATGGAAAACCTCAGGCCCGGGGGCCGGATGCAGCCCCCAGCTCACCTCGATCTAGCCCTGAGGCTCAGGGCTGGCGCTCCAGCTTCTCACTTGTGTGCAGTCCCCGACTAATTTTTTTGTGGGTCAGCAGCCCCCAACCCAAAAAAAGTTCCCCAACCCTGGGAGATGGATAATTAGATAATTAAATGTCTAACAGTAGTTCACATTTTTCTCTGAAGAATCTCTCACTATTACTGAGAATAGGATGCTAGATGCAGCACTAAACAGATCATCATTCCAGTATAATAATCACTATATTCTTAATACATTTCTGTTATCAGCCTCACACTTTTTTCATGTGTAGTTCTGATGCTTACCTCAGCCACAGTGAGAACGCAGTAAATTGATTGGTGCTCAGGATCCACTCCTTCCAGTTTCATTCCTACTTTGAATCCATTTTTACCATATGGGAAGGACTGATACTAGAATGAACAAAAACAGTTTCAATTTTTTGAAACAGCAAAATAGAGACAATGGATTTCATGAAGGCAGATTTTAGTAAACTCAGAGAGCTGGTCGGTAAGGTCCCACAGGAAGCAAGACTAAGAGGAAAAACAACTGAAAAGAGTTGGCAGTTTTTCAAAGGAACATAATATTAAGGGCCCAAAAGCAAACTATTCCACTGATTAGGAAAGAGAAAACATGGCAAAAGACTGCTGTAGCTTAACAGGAGATTTTGCATAATCTAAAAATAAAAAAGAAGTCTCATAAAAAGTGGAAACCAGGTCAAATTGCAAAGGATGAATATAAGCAACCAATACAGGCATGCAGGGGCAAGATTAGAAAGGCAAAGGCATAAAACAAGCTCAAACTATCTAGAGACATAAAGGGTAACAAGAAGATATTCTATAAATATATTAGAAGTGAGAAAACAACCAAGGACAGGGTAGGCCCATTGCTCAATGAAGAGGGAGAAACAATAACAGGAAACTTGGAAATAGCAGAGGTGCTTAATTTTCTTTGTTTCACTCTTTGCCAAGAAGTCTGACGATGAAGGAATGCCTAACAGTGAATGCTAGTGGAAATGGGGTAGGCTGAGAAGATAAAATAAAAAAAGAACAAGTTAAAAATTACTTTAAAAAGTTAGATGTCTGCAAGTCACCAGGGCCTGATGAAATGCAGCCTAGAATACTCAAAGAGCTGACAGAGGAGGTATCTGAGCCATAGCTATCATCGTTGGAAAATCATGGAAGACAGGAGAGATTCCAGAAGACTGGAAAAGTTCAAATATAGTGCCCATCTATAAAAAGGGAAATAAGAACAACCCAGGAAACTACAGACCAGTCAGCTTAACTTCTGTGCTAGGAAAGATAATGGAACAAGTAATTAAGGAATTCATCTACAAATATCTGGAAGTAATAAGGTGACAGGTAGCAGCCAGCATGGATTTGTAAAGAACAAATCATGGCAAACCAACCTGATAGCATTCTTTGATAGGATAACGAGTCTTGTGGATAAGGGAGAAGCAGTGGGAGTGGTATACCTAGACTTTAGTAAGACATTTGATATGGTCTCGCACGATCTTATCAATACAACTTAGATGGGGCTACTATAAGGTGAGTGGATAACTAGCTGGATTACCACTCTCAGAGAGGTTATTAATGGTTCACAGTCATGCTAGAATTGCATAACAAGTGGGCTCCGGAGGGGTCTGTTTTGGGACCAGTTCTGTTCAATATCTTCATCAACGATTTAGATATTGGTATTGAGAGTACGCTTATTAAGTTTGCAGATAATACCAAGCTGGGAGGAGTTGCAACTGCTGTGGAGGACAGGGCCATAATTCAAAATGATCTTGACAAACTAAAGACATGATCTGAGGTAAATAGGATGAAGTTTAATAAAGACAAATGCAAAGTACTCCACTTTGAAACTCACTGTTCCTTCCTCATATACAGAATGGGAAATGACTGTCTAGGAAAGAGTACTGCAAAAAGGGATCTAGGTGTCAGTGGACCACAAGCTAAATATGAGTCAACAGTGTGACACTGTTGCAAAAAAAGCAAACATGATTCTAGGATGCATTAACAGAAGTGTTGTGAGCAAGACACAAGAAATCTTTCTTCTGCTCTACTCTGTGCTGATTAGGCCTCAATTGGAGTGCTGTGTCCAGTTCTGGGCACCACATTTCAAAAAAGATGTGGAGAAACTGGAGAAGGTCCAAAGAAGAGCAAGAAGAATGATTAAAGGTCTAGAAAACATGAGCTATGAAGGAAGACTGAAAGAATTGGGCTTGTTTAGTTTGGAAAGGAGAAGATTGAGAGGGAACATGATAGTGGTGTTCAAGTATCTACAGTAAAAGGGTATCATAAGGAGGAGGGAGAAAAATTATTCTACTTGGCTTCTGATGATAGGACAAGAAGCAATGGGCTTAAACTGCAGCAGGAGAGGTTTAGGTAGGATATCAGGAAAAACTTCCTAATTGCCGGAGTGGAATAAATTGCCTAGGTAGGTTGTGGAATCTCCGTGTCTGGAGATACTTAAGAGCAGATTAGATAGACATCTATCAGAGATGGTCTAGACGGTGCTTGGTCCTGGTATGAAGGCATGGGACTGTACTCGATGACCTCTCAAGGTCCTGTTCAGTGCTAGTATTCTATGATTAATATTTCAAAAGAAGTACTTCCAAAGAAAGTTAAAATACTTGTGCAGTGCAAACTAGGGATGTTAAATTTAGATTAATCAACTAACTGAATAGTTGATGGAATTTGCATCAACTATTCAGTTAGTTGATAAGGGCACCTCCGCCTTTGAAATGTAGGAAGAGCCTCGCTGGCTCTTGCTACATTTCAAACTCAGACGTGCTATGGGAAGCCCCCGGTGCCAGCGGGAGACTTAAGCATTCCCCCACTCACCTCATGCTCCCTATGGCACTTCTGCTTTTGAAATGTATCAAGAGCCCCGCTTTCACTACATTTCAAAGACAGAAGCACTGCCAGTTCCCCACTGTGCCCCTGTCCCACCCCAAAGGCTCCCCCCAGCACCAGTTCCTGCCCCTTCTCCCCCGCTGCTTCTCTCTGATAGAGGCAGCAAGGGAGGGAAGAAGCAAATAGTCGACTAAGTCACTTACGTCCCTAGTGCAAACCACAGATGATTGTTATTACATACCCTTATGCAAGCAGCTGCTCAAAATGAAGCCTCACAAATAAGTATATTTGGCCTAATTTCAAGCTTTTAAAACCATGTAACGGAAAATAGAACTTAAGAAGCCTGGCAAAACTGGCTGACAGTGCAGCTCTTGAGGGCTTTATAATGCAGAAAATACATAGAGAAAGTTATCAGGAAAGCCACCTCAGAACAGTAGAAAATGTTGTGTTTCATCAACTTTTAAAATTATTTTCTAATTTAAAAATACAGTAGGGTTAATTAATTATTTTTCAGTATGTAAAGTGACACTTTTATGGGATGATCAGATAAAATGCTCTAACATGTATTTTAGTTTCTACATCTCAGACCCTCAAAAGATGGCCACAAAGCAAATGTACAACAGCTTTCATACATAAAGATGGCCTCTCTCAAGGAAATTTTCTCCATGCTGTGCACAGTAGAGAGAAATATTGGTCTCTGATGAGCCTCTTTTTACAGGAGGATACTGGCAATCAGTAAAGGACTAGGAACATGAGATCACATGAGGATGAAGCTTATGCTACAGCCTTTCAAAAAGAGAGAAGAGCAGAAAGGGTGCTTTTAGGGAGTCAGGTACTGGCTTCCTGTTGTATCACGTTCTCTGTGCTCCAAAGTCAGAAGTCAAAGTCATCAGTCTTTAATACTTTAATTTTTTTTAAAAAGCAGAAATATTAATAAAATAAGGCAAGAGAATGAAACTATGACAACACCACTGGGGAGCAGCTGGGGTGGGCAGTGCGGAGGGAAGATGGTCTGGGGAGCCAGTAGCAGGGGACTTTCTCTGGTCCAGCAAATTCCCTCAGCTGGCCAGGACACAATCTCCCTCCCTCTCCCCTCCCCTTTCCTCTTAGCGTCTCTCTCCTCCCCGCTGTAACCTGATCCTCTTCCCCCTCCCTTCCCCTGCCCTTTCCTCTTCGGTCTCTCTCCTCCGTGCTCTAACCCATCCTCGTCCCCCTCCTCTCCCATTTCCCCTTCACTGAAGCAAAACGCTCTTCTCCATACTGTAACACGATCCCACTCCCCGCTCCCCAACCTTATGCTCAGGCTGGTTATAGCCAGCACGTGTGCTAAGCAGCAGACTTTTTAATCAGCTTGTCAGGAGCGCTTGGCATTTTGATGCCGGAGTATCAGGAGTGCCGAACAGTTGGATGCCAGACTATCGGAGTTTTACTGTATATACAAAGTAAGTTTGATGAAGCTAGGGAAACACAAAACCCTAAGAATGATCATACTTGCTTTTCTATTAGTTATATCAATGTATCTGACTGTTATGCATTCCACACATTTGGAAAGTTGTTTCACCTTAACCACCACTAAGGTCACTGTTCAGTGCAAATTTCAAGAAAATGGAGGTACATACTGCTTTACGGTACCTCTCAGAAGCAAAAATTGCTTTTTAAAAATAATCTGATTAAAATTTGGTAAGTTAGTGAACATATTTGCCTCTATGACTAGAGACAATACAAAATATTCAATAAGACAACAGTCCTCGTGTATAAAGGATAGTCTCTGAATCAGCACACAAGTGATAACATGCTCAAAGGACAGACCCAGAAGGTAAGTCTACACTAGAGCTGGAAGCCTCCCAGACTGGGAGAACAGATACATGCTAGCAGGGCTTGAGCTACTTCACTAAAAATAGCAATGGGGACCTTCAGGCAGATGTTCAGGCTCTTAAGCCTGTCCTGCTAGGATCCAGGGCCCAACTCCCCCATTAGCTCCTTAAAATGCAGTGTAGACACACACAGTGTGGCTTACATTTCTTGCAAAGGAAGAGGAAAAGCAAGACACTCCCCTTCCGAAATAATGCAAACACCTATTTTTCCATAATTACTATAAACTTTCCAACACTTCAAATTGTATAGCCAATACATCGAAAATTCCTTAGTTAGCCAAGAATTATAACCCATTTTTGTTTTAGTAAAACTCCAGATCACAAGATAGTCACTATTCTTTCCACTATTAAACCCAAACTCTCTAGTGCAACCTTAACTATGGGTAAGCTGCTGTTATACCACAAGAACAGGTAAAGTTTAAAATGTAAAAGATTTAATTACAATATTACATCATAGGTCACCTAAGATGCAATTGCATTGGGCTTACTATATTTGCATTACCTTTGTCACAAACGTATAAAGATTTTTTTTGGCACAAGGAGGCCAGCATAGGGAATAAAAAGTATATGAAGGCTCATGCAGCAGACACAATCCTATGTGATGTGAGAAGGAAAAAGAAGAGGAAAAACAGAAATGGTGTCATTATATTGGAGAGTTAGAAGTGCAAAACAAAAGAATAAGCTGTTTCATTTTAACAGAGCAACTGCTACTTGTTCAAGTGACAGCTACAGAAAAGCTGATGAAAGTATTGGGAACAGTTGGGCAATAAAGTCATGTATTGCTGGTTACAATGAGAAAGGCGGAGTCAGAGAGTTGCAAAGTCGAAACAACAAGCCAGGAAGATGATCTTTGTAACAGACTTGTGAACGGACTTAAGGAGAGCAAGACAGCCTCTGGAAAGCCCAAAATGAGAAGACTACAGAAATCAAGCTATAAGAAAATGAAGGTCTGGATCAGAGTTTTAGCTGTTTGAATAGACAGAAAAGGCCAGATCTTGGAAATGTCCAGCAATGAGCTCAAAGATCTGTAACTACCTGAATCCTATATTCAAAGTAGGTTTCATAGGACAGTATCACAGTCAGATTTGTGAGTTATTAATTCACTGAGAAAAGCTTGGCAAAAGATGACCTATCATCCACACACACTTCATGACTATTTAGGGATATTTGTTATTTTAATGTCAGACTTCCTTTAGAGCAAACTGAGAACTTACAAAAGTCTTCTTATAGTCTGATTAGTCTACCTTTTTAATTTACTTCCTTACAAATTTCATACTAAAGGATGATTAACTTGGGTTTCAGAAGAAAACATACCTCTTTAAAAAGCTTAGTGGGTGCTGCTGCGGCCTTTTCTTCCTCCAAATATGAAGCCCAGCACCATGGTTTCTTTCCTTTAGAATATAAAGCTGTGGAGAAAAATACAGTGTTAAACTATTTTGGCAAAATGACTGAATTGCTGAATTCTGAAAGAAAGCAAGATAAAAAAAAATGGCATGTGTTTCAAATCTCTATTTGTAACACATGTATTTAATTTCTCAGAACTTAATTCAGAAAGTCTATTAAAAAACTAATTACTAACAACTTTACTAATTGCTTACAGACATAGGTGGATGAGGAGTTGGGGGGCAGCTGCAGTGGGCTACCCTCTATACCCTCAGTTGGAGGCATGAAGATACTCAGGGTGCACGTGCTGCCATTTAGGTACCAATGACCAAAAGCCTCTGGTTTGAACGCACTGGTAACTTGTGCACCAACAATGGACAAGATATATGTGGGCAATCTCCCAAAGGGGAAGGAACAAAATTAACTGCATAGCAAAACGATGAAGGCAGATGCCTCACAAGCTCTGCCATGTAACTGGCAGTTTTGCTCACACTGCTCACCTCACTTCTGACCTTGTTTATATCCCTGTTCACCCCTGCAGCATATAGCTTGTCATTTCAGATTATAAACTCACTGGGGCAGGGACAGTTTGCATACCGCCTAGCACAATACTGCCCTGATCCTGACTGGGCACTACCACAACAGAAATAACTATCATTACCAATTACAGTCTAGTTATGTTAACATTTATATAATTTACATCTGCTTCATCTATATCTGTGCTGGGCGACTTCTGAAGAAATTAAGTCATACCTCCAATTAACGTGTAAGTGTTGGGAGTACAGAAACTGGGACTAATAAGCAGCTCATTTTGTACATTTGCTCATTTTGTGTTTTAAGCCATATTTGAACTCAGATCTCTAGAAGTGCTGCCTAACAATAACATAGATTAAAAGTCTTGCTTCTGAATCTAAAATCATTACTTATTCAAAGCCCTTCTGCTTCCAGTAAATAAACTACAAAAACGCGCATAAACCATTGTACCAGTGAACAGTAGCATTTCTTTCAGCAAACGAGCGTTCCTTTATCATACCAATCACACTGTTTCAGCTTTAGAACAAATGTCTACATAAACAGCATTTAAACTTCAAGAGTAAATTACAGTTGTTTCAACCATGGCTCTTCTGCACTCCAGGTGCTTTTGTTAGTTTGCATGGCTCTGCTCCCTGGTGGGAATACTTTAGGCCAGTGGTCCCCAACCTTTCCAGGTTGTCGGGCGCCAGGGGGCGTGGCTGTTCGCCCGCCGGGCGCCAGGGGGCGGGGACACTTGCGCCCCGGGGGCAGCCCCCCCATAGCTGCGCGCCCGGGGCCGGCGCTCCCCCCGCCCTGCGCCGCGCCGCGCGCCCGGGGCCGGCGCTCCCCCCGCCCAGCGCCGCGCGCCCGGCGCTCCCCCCGCCCAGCACCGCGCGCCCGGGGCCAGCGCTCCCCCCGGCCAGCGCCGGCGCTCCCCCCGCCATGCGCCCGGTGCCAGGCCAGCCCCGAGAACCTGGCGGGTGCATGGAAAGGCCCCCGCGGGCGCCATGGCGCCCACGGGCACCGTGTTGGGGACCACGGCTTTAGGCTTTCTGTTAGTGGTTAGGCAGCTGCTGCTAATGGAGACTAATGCAGTACAAGCTCAAAATATACTACAAGAATTACTGAGAGGGCCATAAGCAGGTGTCTGGTATATACAATAATTGCTGATTCTACTTTCCTAAAAGTACTACCATGTTAATGGACTGAAATGATGGCACTAACTTAAAATATAGTAAGAAAAGCCAAAAAGGAATTTGAAGAACAGCTAGCCAAAAACTCAAAAACTAATAGCAAAATGTTTTTTAAGTACATCAGAAGCAGGAAGCCAGAGAAACAACCAGTGGGCTCCTTGGACTATTGAGATGCTAAAGGACCACTCAAAGATGATAAAGTCATTGTAGAGAAGCGAAATGAATTATTTGCTTCAGTCTTTACGGCTGAAAATACTGGGGAGATTCCCAAGCCTGAGCCATTCTTTTTAGGTGACAAATCTGAGGAATTGTGCCAGACTGAGGTGTCATTACCGGTGTCATTAGAGGTCACTGTTTTGGAACAAATTGATAAACTTAACAATAGCAAGTCACCGGGACCAGCTGGCATTCACCCAAGAGTTCTGAAAGAATTCAAATGGGAAATTACAGAACTATTAACTGTGGTTTGTAACCTATCCTTTACATCAGCTTCTGTACCCAATGACTGGAAGATAGCTAACGTGACGCCAATATTTAAAAAATCAACATGGTTTCTAGAAAGGGAAATCATGCCTTACTAATCTGTTAAGAGTTCTTTGAGGGGGGTCAATAAACCTGTGGACAAAGGGGATTCAGTGGCTATAAGTATACTTAGATTTCCGGAAAGACTTTGATAAGGTTCCTCACCAATGGCTCTTAAGTAAAGTAAGTTGTAATTGGATAAGAGGAAAGGTCCTTTCATGGACTGATAACTGGTTAAAAGACAGGAAACAAAAGGTAGGAATAAATGGTAAGTTTTCCAAATGGAGAGAGGTAACTAGTGGGTTCCCCAAGGGTCTGTTCTGGGACCAATCCTATTCAATTTATTTATAAATGATCTCGAGAAAGGGGTAAACAGTGAGGTGGCAAAATTTGCAGATGATACCAAACTGCTCAAGATAGTTAAAACTGAAGCAGACTGTTAAGAGCTTCAAAAAGATCTTACAAAAAACTAAGTGACTGGGCAACAAAATGGCAAATAAAATTTAATGTGGATAAATGTAAAGTAATGCACATTGGAAAAAATAATCCCAGCTATATGTACAATATGATGGGGACTAATTAAACTATAACTACTCAAGAGAGAGATCTTGGAGTCATTGTGGATAGTTCTTTGAAAACATCCATTCAATGTGAAGCAACAGTCAAAAAGACAAATAGAATGTTAGGAATCATAAAAAAGAGATAGAGAATAAGAAAGAGAATACCTTAATGCCTTTATATAAAACCATGGTACACCCACAACTTGAATACTGAATACAGATGTGATGGCTTCATCTCAAAAAGATATATTGGCATTGAAAAAGGTTCAGAAAAGGCAACAAAAATGATTAGGGGGTTTGGAATGGGTCCCATATGAAGAGAGATTAAAAAGACTTGGACTTTTCAGCTTCGAAAAGAGGAGACTAAGGGGAGATATGATAGAGGTCTATAATATCATGAATGATGTGGAAAAAGTGAATAAGGGAAAGTTATTTACTTATTCCCACAATATAAGAACTAGAGGCCACCAAATGAAATTAATAGGCAGCAGGTTTAAAACAAACAAAAGGAAGTTTTTCTTCACTCAGCGCACAGTCAACCACTGGAACTCCTTGCTAGAGGATGTGGTGAAGGCTAGGACTTTAACAGGGTTCAAAAAAGAGCTGGATAGATTCATGGAGGTTAGCTCCATCAATGGCTATTAGCCAGGATGGGTAGGAATGGTGTCCCTAGCCTTTGTTTTTCTGGAGGTGGGTGACAGGAAAGGGATCGCGTGAGGATTACTTGTTGTGTTCCCTCCCTCTGGGGCATTTGGTATTGGCCACTGTCATCAGATAGGATACTAGGCTGGATGGACCATTGTTCTGACCCAGTATGGCCGTTCTTATGTTCTTACGTTAAACATTTTTTATTCTGCTACTTCGATAGGAATGCACCCCTTTGGACTTATTTGTAGCAATTATTCCTAAACATTTCCATAAATGCATCTAGATTTCCTGAATACACTTAGGCTTCGAAGGATTAGATTTTTAATCAGTAGACTTCCATTTATCAGTATAACCACACAACAAAAAAGGTATTTTAAATGAAAATTTGAAATTTGTAGATAAGCGAAAAATGCTGTTTGAGAATTATGACATGTTATGTTGATCATTCATGTTTTAATGGTTATATATGTATATCTCAATGTCTACTGTTATTAAAGAATTATTTGATTCCATTGTTGTCTGACCCACCCTCCCTCAATTTCCCAGAACTGGGATAACTTAACTAAATAAAACTAGAAAAAATGTTTAACAATATTAGCCATCAAAATTATAAAATAGAAAAACTGAATTCTACCAAGCATACACATACTGTAGTTATGACATTACTCCCAGAGGACACAAAAGAAAACTGTTACTTCTGCTAAATGCACTTCCTTGAATGACTGCAAAAGTGAAAGGAGCAATCTTATTTATCCAGCCAATTAACAGGTCTGCTTCTCATTTACACTAAGGCTCCTTTACACCTCAGACAGCATGAAGGAACCTTAAAATGCATTACACTGATGCCTACTACAAGTACCTTCACATTGCCAAAGTCACATAAAGGCATCTTAAGGTTCAAGTCTAGCTTCCCTTCCATCTGCATGGCATTTGAGCTTGCTCAGGGCTTGAACCCACAGTTCCAGGACATTGCAGGGCTTGAGGTCTGTGCTTGACTTAACCTGGGGCCCTACTGTTTTGCAGTGTAGATACAGTCTGTCTTGACCTCGGTCCTGGGAGTTGGTCAAAAGGATCTCACAATTCCATGGGACAAACTTCCTGAGCCCTCTCGATCCCAATAATCTTCAATGCACCTGGTGCAGGTCAGTACTAACCCATTACAGGACCACTTTTCATTTATTTTTTAAGTTACAGACTAACACAGCTATCGTTCTAAAACCGTTATCTTCTGATTGTTCATTTGCAAAGATAATATGATCAGAAAGCCTCCTGAGTTTGCAACCAAGAGTGAACTGATCAAGACTTTTGCAAAGCACGCTGTGTTCTGATAATAGTGACGTTTTTGCATAGTACACCATGGTCTTAAGGCTAAAGCAGCCTCTCTGAGAGGGCGGTGGTACTAGGAACTCTTCAACATGATTACTTTGAATTGGGCCTGCGCACTGTAGCGTTAATTTCAGAGACCTATGTTGTAGCATAGGTTAGAAACACAGGGTTAAAATGCAACATGGGTCAGTTGACCCAAATTAACCCTAGACATAAATTGCAGTATACACATACCATTAATGTAAATAAGAATCAGGATCCAAGTGTTGATTGCTTTCCTCAAAGTTATTAGTGGATTGAAAGTAATATCATATTTATTATAAATAATGGGTAGAATTAGAGAATAGAAATCCAGTGCTATAACAACCGTTGTTCTAAATAGACCATTGATGATCTCCCCTTGCTATATACAAACTAAGGAAACTTCTGAATCTTTTTTTCTTCTTCCATATTTCAACTTACGTTGCTTTAAAATTGCCGTATCGCCTTTTCTTTTTCTTCTGGCTCTCTGAGATACCCTCAGTATCCTTCCTTCATGCTTCTCCTCCTAGATTACAAAATTTAGGAAATTTTGGTTTTGTAGCAAATTGACGTCAAAAGGACATATCCATTGTCTTTACTTTAAAAAAAAAAAAGTTATCATTGTAGCGCCAAAGCGCCAATATCAAATGTCAAGCTGTACATTTCTAACAGTAAAATAAAGGAATAGTCCCAGCAAACACTCTTCAGCACTATGGAGAATTCAAAGGATCTTCACATTCTGGAACACAAACTCTTAAATACAGTTACAAATTCCTAAGATGTGGAGATTCCAGATCACATTCTCCACTGTTCTCGCTCTTTCAATTATAATAATTTCTTCCTCTGGCAATTTTAGTCTTGTCCATATGTTAAAATATGTTTTTTCAATTCCTAGTTCCTTATGAAATGTTAATTGACACAGCTCCTTTTTTCTTATTATTTGTGCATCAATAGTTTTGCTTACACCCCAAGTAGCTCAAGGATTCATTTCAGGGATTGCTGCAGAAGGAAGACAATAAAGCTGCCTAACTTTTGCCCATAAGGAATGTCATATGG
Source organism: Pelodiscus sinensis (assembly GCF_049634645.1). NCBI lineage: Eukaryota > Metazoa > Chordata > Testudines > Trionychidae > Pelodiscus > Pelodiscus sinensis. The sequence goes on along the minus strand of NC_134713.1, from coordinate 92,503,061 downwards.
ACAACCACATATTTCCCTCCCATAACCCAAGCAGCTTCTGCTTTTGACTATTCCATAACTCCAAGTCTCTCCCTCTAATATAGCAAGGTATAAAGATTTTCTTCCTTGTTGGTTAGTAGACTGGTTGCAATTTAAGAACTGTAATTCTAAAAGGGAAACACAATTTACCTCCAAATCATAACATATTTTAACATAAATAACACAGCATCAAATAAGAGTCCATATGACATACTGTGTTTATGACTGTTCTACTTCTTCATATTACAGTGTATAACATTTTCATTTTACTGAGACAATATATGCTCTAAACAACCTTTCATATTGTATAACATTAGACCAGTGATAGTTTCTTGCATGTACATATAACAGACTTAAGAAAATACATGTGTTGAGTGACAGCCAGCTGAAGACTAATAATCAGTTACAGAACACGTGTTAACCTAGAAAAAGCAAGAGACAATCCCTCCCCCCACACTTACCTATTAACACTTTGCTTCTTCTATGTCAGAAATAATACATATGCTGGTATCAAGAAAAGAAACATCAAGAATAGAAAAAATGTTTCTCCTTAATGTCAGCAAATAACTATAAGTAGTAACTGTCACTACAAACCCAAACCTGATAAATATCTATTACAGAACAAGCAAACACACGTGCTCTCCTGAAAGCCAAAAAGCTGTGAAAGTTATTTTACTCATGCCTAGAGATATCAGCAAGGGAACATAGTAAGAACTGCGCCATAACTATGCCGCTTGAGTATCTAGAAACCAAACACAATAAAACAAACCAAAGACAAAGAGACTACCAAGAAGATGATAACATGATGCAAATTTAGAGTGAAACAAGGAAATCAAAAAAATGTGAAAAAACTGTTCTGGCTTCGAGCAAGAATATGGTCATTTTGAAGAGATCAAAATAGAGAGATCAGGTCAGGCAACTCTGGACATTAATACACTGCTTTGTTTATCTACGCTAAATATAATTTCATTAACTGTGGCTTTATACAGATTTTTTTTTAATTATCTGGATTATTTCCTGGACACAGTGATATAAATTAATCTCTGATGTATTAGACCATAGATGATTCTAGTGAAGTTAAATATCAATTAACTAATCGAATAGTCAATGGGATTTCCATAGACTATTCGATTAGTCAATAAGGACTAGCGCACGTTCCACCTTTCAAATGTACAAGAACCCCAGCGGGGGCTCTTGTGCATTTCAAAATGAAGTGCTACATGGAGCCTGGGGCCAGCAGGAGACTCTGAGTCTCCTGCTGACCCCAAGTTCCATGCGGTGTTTCAATCTTTGAAATCTAGAAGAACCTCCACAGGGGCTCTTGTACATTTAAAAACAAAAGCACCTGCATGGAGCCTGGGGTCAGTGGGGGGAGGGGGGGAACCAGCCTTTAAGCCAGCTCCGCCCAGCACTCCCTTTTCCCGCCCTCCCCCACTGCCTCTTTGTGATAAATGCAGAAAAGGTGGGGAGTGACTAGTTGATTAATGTGACAATTAGTCGCGTACATCCTTAGATAATTCTGAACACATTTCTAATCTTTCACCCATGAGTTGCTCCTAGACCATAACAGCTGCATAATTATCCATAGAGGGGCAATTCCTTGCTAGGCACAAGTCAGTACCATAAAAAAGAACCAAAAGTGTTTGAGATTCACCTTCCCCATCTCACATAGTGATGGAAAAAAACCTAGGCACAACCGGATCAAAGAACATCCTTTTAAATGGGAAGACAGACAATATTCTGGCAGAGATTTTACATTTAATTAAAAAAAAAAATCAAGAAAAACAAAGTTATGTTTCCCATAATTAAAATGTGATTCTCTTGCAAACAAGCATTAACTTCCATGCATCAGTTTACAAGCAATGATTTTTGTAGAAACTGTATATTCTAATTTCCTTATTTTTCTGGGTTTAATGTTCCAACACCACTGTCTTAAGCACCTTCATTCAATTTCCTTGTTTTGTTCCTTTATAAAAAGGGTGAAAGACGAACAACAGAAAAGTGATGGCTTAATTGCTAATTGTGCATAGTTAAATACATAACTGAGGAATCTATTATTCAGCTGAAATTCTGCCTATGTTGTAACTATGCACCACCCCAAAGTAAAGTAGCACTCTAGAAAAAATATAAAAATTGATACATCAGAAACTGATGCCCAGATGAGCTGTTCCGAGACCCACTATGATGCTATAAAAGGGCACACTGGCTAGCCAAATTAGACTAGATTAGGGTGGGGAACAGCAGGCCCGGGGGCCAGGTGTGGCCACCAGCTTGCCTGGATCCTGCCCCTGTGGCTCAGGGTTCCCGATAGCATTGGGGAGCCCGCGCTGATGCTCCAGCCTCCTGCTGCCCCAACATGGGATTGAAGCACACAAAATCTACTGGCCTGCCTCTGATGTGGAAGGGGAATGTGAGAAACATCTTTCTCCTTCTCAGTTAGGGGCCACATCAATGAGGGCTTGCTTTGTTTGGGCTTTTTGTTTGTTTGTTTCTCACTTGGGTGGGGCACCTGACTGATTTTTCTGTGCATAAGTGGCCCCCGACCCAAAAAAGGTTCCCTATCCCTGGGCTAGATTTTACTTCCCCTATGTAAGGCAAAACCTCTGCTGAAGTGTATGGATCATACTAACCATTTCATCCTTCTCTCTTTTGTCTTCCTCATCTTCTTTGCACTCTTCTTTCAAAGGTAATTTGGTTTTTCTTTTCCGGGTGCCTTTAGAGTCATCTTCCTCATTGCACTCCAAATCATCTTTATCCTCCTTTGGTCCTCTGTCATGAGAAAAAACATTTTGGCACATAAACTTAAGTGGAGGAATCAGGAAAAGGCAATTACCCTGAAGGATAAGAAAAGCCAAGTGTCTGTAGGGATGTGAATGGGTAACCAGTTACTTGGTAAACGGCAGCCCATGCGCTGAGATCCCAGAATTAATCATTTAATGTGTTAAACCCTAGTGTTTAACTGGTTAACTGATTACCCAGGTTTTTACATCCCTAATTGTTTGTAGGCCTCTGAGTATCATTCAAAATGTATTCTTAGAGCTACTATTGAAAATTACAGCTGTCCAAAAAGTTAACACAAAAAACACACAACAGTAATTGCAAAAGGAAAGCTGTCAGCCTATATTGAACAGATTCTGCATGTTTAAAAGGATTTGTCTTTTCCACCTGGCATCAAAACTCATAAAGAAGCAATTCTTTTGAAATGTTTAAGACTGCAGGGCAGTTTTTTTAAAAAAAGAAAGAACTAATAATTATGACTGACAAATCCAATTAGAATAAGTGGATATGTAACAGCATAAATTGTCAGTCCAGCAACTAGAAACAAATTTGAAGCAATTACTTAAAAGAAGGAAAAATGCTTTAGAACATATATGTCAAATTGCCTTAGTGAAATGTACAATTTACAATGAGCATGTAATCAGAAAACTTCATTTGTGATGTGATGAGCAGCATCAGTGCACCACTGAAATGGAAGAAACTGACACAGGTTGGAATCTGCAGCTGGTATCATATGTAATGTAGCTTTTGCACTTAAACATAATTAACTAGCCATACCAAACATCTAATCACTGAGCATTCTAATTCTAGTGATTATAAAAGAAATGTGGAAGTCTGACGGATTTATGCAAACTAGAAATGAATTTTTCACTGCTTGTGTTCCACAGTAAGAGACACCGTTTTATTGTGAAACTAACAATGCCCTCAACACTGGCATAACACAATACTAGAGCTCTCATATTCTATAAATATTCAATGCAAAATTATAAGTACATATCCATAATTGAGAATTAAAGTCAGAAAATTCAAAAATTAAGATTGTGTCATTCTCTTACTCCATCTGACCCCACTACTATTTTGTCCCAGTATTCCCTCGTCATGCTGCATTTGTATGATATGTATGCTTTAATGTAGATATAGTACCTACTTGTTTTTGACCTGATGTGCACATTTCTGGCTGCAAAATTTTCCTTCAGGAATAAACTCTTCTGTGGTACCATAGTGATAACAGTTTTCACAGAAAATATGTCCATCCACTTTTGCAGTTTCCTTCAACTTTAGGGGAATCCCGGTCTTTTCTGAAAAGGCTGCATAGTGAAAGGAAAAGAGTGATTTCTCCACGCTACAGTACAAAAAGTAAGAAATTTCATACAACAGAGCTTGGCAAACAAAGGTAAGGTTCTATTTATGCCATTGCCATTAGTGGTAGAACCAATGGCTGTGTGGAAATGGGGAAGCAGCCAGCAGTGGGAGGCAAGAAAGGGGTTTAAGCCTTGGAGCTGGGGGTGGGGGGGAGGAAGGAAATGCCAGTGGTTGGGGCTTTAGCCTCATGTTCTGAAAAGGCTAGCAGACTTATATCCTTCCTCAGGGTGCACAGGAAAGGAACACACTCCTACCTGGTTTAGGGATGCATGTGACTAGTCCACTACCTGATAAGCATATGACTTGACTAGTTGGTTCCCTCTACCCTTGCTGCCTCTATCAGAGAGTGGCACCAAGGGGCGAGGAACAGGAGCTGGTGCTGGGGGGGGGGGGGGGGGAGGGGAGGGGGGCAGGAGAGACAGAGGCATATCTTGGACCAGGCAAGAGCTGGAAATCAGCTGATTCCCAGCTTGCACCCAGTCCCCCCCACTAAATCTCTGCCTTTTAAATGTATTAAAAGCCTACTTGCTCTTAATACATTTAAAAGGCAGAGCTGCAGCAGGGTTAGCTCCTGGGGCTCTGTGGTTTCCCCCCTTGTCAACTAATTGAGTACTCGATGGAAATTCCATCGACTACTCAATTAGCTGCTTACACACAATTTAATATCCCTAACCTGGTTTCTTTCTATGTTTCTCCCTTGGCTCCCTGCCTGACTCCAGACACCATGTGCTGGCACCTGCTTTACTATTAACCACAAATAGGAGGCTGCTGCAGCTGCTCTGACTGGGGAACTCAAAGAGCAGCAGGGGGCATGCAAGTACTGGATATTTTGCCTCTTTTTTAAAAAAAGTCGGGATGCCTGGAAGACAGCTTAAATACAGGGCAATCCCAGTAAAAATGGGATGGGTGGTCACCCTAAACATATTGCACTGTGCCTTATACAGTAAAACTCCAGTGGTCCGACATCCAATGGTCCGGCACTCCTGATGGTCCAGCACCATCTGGAACCGGGAAGAGCTTTGGGCAGCCGGACGATCGGAGCTGCTCTGCCCCCGCCCCCCCGGCTTCCCTGATTCAGCCGTTGCTGAAACTGACCAGCGGCTGACTCGGGGAAGTCGGGGGCAGAGCAGCTGGGGTGCTGCCAGGTTGGTCCCGTAGCGCCTAGGGGCGCATCCCCCCCACTCCACCCCAGACCCCTCATAGCCCCTCCTTCCTATAGTCCGGCATATCTGATAATCCGGCACCCCCTGGGTCCTAAAGGTGCCGGATTATCGGAAGTTTAAAGTACTATAGTAACAAGGCTCTCACCTCCACATTGCAGATATGAATAGTGATTGAAAATTGTTACCAGTTACTTTGACTTATGGTATATTAACTGGCACTCTTGGTTCAATTACTTATAGATACTGAAAAGACACCCATCAAACAAAATCACACCCGTTACAATTGCTAATATCAATAAGGAGAGAGGTCAAGGACTAAACAGGCGGAACTACTTTTTCACCCCTAGAAAGGGTCTCTCCAGGTCAGGTGTAAGAAATATTTACGGGGCAGAGTAGCAAAGTTTTTGGCACTACTGTTTGTGCCGTTGGGTAGATAGTTACATTCTGTTAATCTGTCATTTTCTACAAATGCTAACAATAATTAAAAATGTAATAAAAAAAAAGGAACACCTACCAAAATGTACCCTCTGAAAGGGTCCCTCCACCCAAAAATAATGCTGGCTGCAAGAAACTATGGACGGTAACTGTGGTATTCTATTCAGTGCTACTCTATTGATTCTACAGTAAATGTGTACAAAACAATACTGAGCACCTGTGACTATGTGATATACTGTTCTATGGATGAAAAAGTGTATTTTCCTTTTGCCAGCATTATAATGCCCATTTAAACCTCAATGTTATTACTCAGAAAAGTGTTTCTAGAATAAGCAGTAACAAAGACATGCCGCAGACCTAATTTCATCGATTGTTAGAGCAACAAATAAACAAAATACTGTAACAAGTACTGTTTATAGTTTACACAATTTGGGCTGAAGTTTAACTACAGATCATAGGTAAAATCCTTTTCTGTTTGTTTTCAGTAAGAACAAAGTGCAGGATACAGATACATTTCAAACAGAGTAAACAATTAGGGCATCTTTTAATTAAATAATAACAGGACAGAGCATATTAAAAATTGGTTTAGTTCGAAACTTAGATAAAAGGTCCTATTAGAAGGATACAGCTTCAGTTTTCTAAAATTACTGCTCCCAGATGTTTAATAATAGAAGTGTAAAGTTTTAAAAGACATTTATTTTGACACCTATTCACACAAGTAATTAATAACATCCCTTCAGTTTTTTCATGAGGTGGTTGCAGCAGTTGTTACAGGAAAAACAACTAAGCATTTTTAAAGCTTTTGGAAACATTTTATGAGACACTGTTACATTAAAAAAATGCAGTGTACAAAAATTAAATAGCTTCTTTCTGACCTTCTTGAGCAGTTGGAACCATCCAGGTAGTAGTAGCAGTGGCCTTTTTAACACTTTCCATCTCTGTTTCATCTGTGATGACTTCCAGGGCTCCAAACTCATTCACTCTGAACTGATAAAACCAAGGAAAATAGGGTGAAATTAAAAAAAAAATGTTTAACTGCTTCTCCCTTAAGAATTCTTATAAAGGTGTCCTTCATTGTATTACATGAGTGATACTCAGTGACACTGCTAATCCCTTAGCCACAGGCAAAGCGTATTCATTTTTTCTCTAACACACAACATAGACGGCATTATAGAAAAATGTTTAAATTAACTCTCAAATATTAACAGAATAGTGAGTATATACATATATGAATTTGATCGGGGTATGTAGCCAAACAAAATAAAATCAATATAGGTTGTATCTCACTAAACTGGTACTCTCTGGGCCGGCAATATTGGATTACCGATAATCTTGGACCACAGAGTCTAGGAATAGGGACTTCTGGTGGCAGGGCAGAAGCACGGGTGACTGCAACTCAACCAGGAGCCCCATTGCATGTGTGGGTGAGGCTGCATGGCAGGGAGTTCTGGCCCCAGCATTCGGATAGCTCCAGCCTGGCAGTGGAGGTATATAAAATCATGAGTGGTGTGAAGAGGGCGGATAAAGAAAAGTTATTTATTAGTTCCTATAATAGAAGAACTAGAGGACACCAAATGAAATTAATGGGTAGCAGGTTTAAAACTAATAAAAGAAAGTTCTTCTTCACACAGCGTGTAGTCAGCCTGTGGAACTCCTTGCCAGAGGAGGCTGTGAAGGCTAGGACTATAACAGAGTTTAAAGAGAAGCTAGATAATTTCATGGAGGTTAGGTCCATAAAAGGCTATTAGCCAGGGGATAGAATTGGTGTCCCTGGCCTCTGTTTGTCAGAGGCTGGAGAGGGATGGCAGGAGACAAATCACTTGATATTGTCTTCGGTCCACCACCCTCTCCGGGGCACCTGGTGCTGGCCACTGACGGCAGCCAGGCTACTGGGCTAGATGGACCTTTGGTCTGACCCAGTATGGCCGTTCTTATGTTCTTATGTTCACAGCCAAGGAGCTCTGACCCCCAGAGGCAGCCAGGGAGCTCTGGTCCCAGCCAAGGCTCCAGGGCTCAGGCCCTGGAAGCAGCCAGGGCAGAAGCCAGGGAGCTCCGGGCCTGGTCACAGAGCTCCAATCCCAGTCCCGTTCTGACTCCAGTGGCCAGGGAGCTCCAGCCCTACTGGCAGCCAGGGAGCTCTGGCTGTGGAGGTCCAACCATGCTGCTCCAGCCCCAGCAGCAGCAGGGCCAGCAGCAGCTAGAGAGTCCTGGAGGGCTGGGGCAGAAGTGGGACCAGGCTGTAGCCCTAGCCCAGGGCAGAGAGGCAGCATGGGTCATGAGGGGAGGAACCTCTTCTGGTCCAGCGAATCCCCTTGTGCGAGTCCAGTCAGGTCCTGAGGGTGCTAGACCTGGGAGGTCTAACCCATAGCAGAAATCTGAAGAAAAAATAACATTCTGCTTTTTTTTTGGATCTCCTTTCACTGGCAGTAAACCAGTGCTCTATCACCAAGCATTTTTGTCAAAGGCCTGAAAGTGATCCAAAAAATACAAGTATTTCCAGAATATTGTAATTTCAGCATCAACCAAAAACTCAGTGTTTCTCCACTGAAAATAAGCAAACATCTCAAAGCAGTTTATGAATTGTTTATTACCTATTGTATAACTATCAGTCAGGAACAAGACTGAGCAATATCCCACATACTGTGCTTATACTGGGGGCACTAATTTATGTCCATCTTGCCTCCAGTAACAAAGCATCCTCCAAATGCCATAACGACTTCAGTGTTAGTGGATGAATCTAGTGTTCAGCTTTCTAGTTAATATATAAGTCAGCAGGTTCACTGAGTTGTATAGGTGTCATCATGCCTCTTGATGGAGGGACAAATGGGGCAGTTGCCCCTTGGCCTGGCAACTCAAATGGGCCCAAGGCTCCAGACTGCTGCCACTGCTACTGTAGCAGCTGGAGCCCTGGGCTCTTTAAATTACCACTGGCAGCGTTAAGGGCTGGGGGAGGGGGAGCCAGCGCCACTAACCGGGGGACCAGAGCACTACACTCTGAGCAGCGGCTCCAGCCCTGTCCCTTCTGCCTGAGACGCTGCCCCAAAATCATAAGTCAAATCCCACAAAAATAATGAGATTTTAAGAAATAACCATTGGGATCTTTTTATTCATTGTCTCCTTTTTGAGCCTTAGGGTTTATGCTTCCAAGCTTCCCTTTGCAACTAGGATGGCTAGAAACTATTTTGTTTTAAAGATGTCAGAGGAGATTCCCAGATCAAACACATGACTCCACAAGCTAGAATTTTAAGAAAAAGGTCATATATTACAACAGAATTGTAAGAGTGGGAGATATTGCCAATATTTATATACACATGAAAACATCTGAAGCCAGAAGATTTGGCTTATCATTGACGTGCCAGCATTTCTTCCCCAGAGTTGCAACAATGCCAGAAGGTGATAAGCACATCTAATAAAGTTATGTGAATACAACAAAGAGTAATCAGACTTGCTTTTTTCTGAACAGATATGATTAATCCAACTCTTTTCACTGTGATCATGAAATAGAGTGAGAATCCTGAATATAATCATGACGGAGTCTCTGAAATTTTGAATAAGCTCAACTCCCACTCAACGCTTTGCAGTATCACCCCACTAATTTTCCATTATTAATAAAGGGCTGAAGCCTGAGAGATGCTGAACACCTGTTATTTCCCCTGAAGTCCTAGCTTCTAGCCTTCCCACTCTGGTATATAAACACCTGCATTACTATATTAGTGCTTTTGTGCCAAAGCCTTAGACCGGCTCCCCGTCAGAATATGCTACTGGGGAAAATTTTCAAAGGCACAAATGACTACACTTAAGACACTAACTGTGCATTTGAAAACATACCTCACTAGCTTCAATGGGAGTTGAGTATGCACAGTATCATACGGATTTCACCCAAATCATAAAAATACTTAGTACTTGCTTTTATGACATCTTCCCTCAAAGCTGGTAACAAGCTTGAGGTGAAACCCTGGCTCCAGTGAAGTCAACAGTTAAAGGCCTATTGATTTCAGTGAAGCTAGGATGATACACAAACTGGTATTGTATATTTAAAACACAGGTCTCTATGCCACAATGACTTCATTTTTTTCTAAAACCACTAATCTATAAAATTTCGGAGGAGAATCCATATGATGTATAATTTGTCGATGTTAGTGATGGTATATTTCTTGCTGAATAGAGCTGATTCTTTCAAACTGGGTACCACTCCAAGAGCCCATAGGCTCTTGCTACATTTCAAAGGCTGAAGGACCAAAATGATCACCGCTCTCACCATTTCCCTGCTGTGCCTCTGCCGCCACTGCTCCACATGACAGCAAGGAGGGCGGGGTGGGGGGGACGCAGAACAGGAGCCAGTGCTGGGGGCAGGCGGCTTAAAAGCCAGTTCCCCCCAACACCGTCTTCAGGGTGCCTTCCCTCTCCTCCTTGCTGCCTGTTAGAGGCAGCGCGGGAGGGGGGAGAAGGGATAGAAGAGGCTGCAGTGAAGCTGTTTGCGGTGGACGGGGGCTATCCACTGCGAACAGAGGCTGCTGGACTCAGCATGAGCTGGGACCAAGCAGTCCCAGTTTGCGCTGGTCTGGTATGCCGCACCTCTGCATTTGAAATGTAGTAAGAGTGTGGCTCTTACTACATTTCAAATGCAGAGCCACAGAGTGGGTGGCTCCCAGAGCCAGCATGGGCCAGGACTGCTCAATCCAAATTGTATTGACTATATAATTGCTAGGTAACTGCAATCTAACATCCTTACTCCACTGGCTGCAGAATTTACTTGGGAGCAGAGAGAGAAAAGTGAGAAAAGCTATAGTTAAAACACATTAAATGGAAACAATAAAAAGGTACAGCAGCTCTAAAGAAACAAATGTCCAAAGAAATCATAAAACAGAGTCAACAGTACCATCTACTGGGCAAGGATAGAATAATAAGGTTACAGGAATACATAAAATTGGTACCATACCATTGAAAATATATTTGGGAGTAAGGGACTGAATATCCTGGCCTCACATAATCAAAAACTAACTGAGCTGATCACAATGGAATTAAACTTGTCTAATACTGATGTTATTGAGATCAGAACCCAAAGTATATACACAAGCAATGAATAAATTTCAAATAAACAAGACCTATGCTGGAAACACATCAGGATATATCAGACCTAGTGAAAAGGACAAAGTCCAAAGGACTTCAGGTCAGAGCACTAGGACTTATGCTTAATTTGAACCAATGGGACTACTCATATGTTCAAGGTTAAGCATGTGTTTATGAATTTATAGGAGTAGTACCCCAGTTTGAAATATATTCCAGCAAATTTCCTCTTTTGTATGATGGGGCAATCCACAGACACCATAAGTCCCACCATACTACAGAAATATACCACACACAAAACTATTTAAAATAATGTTATTTGGGCTGTAAAAGTTAAGAAATGCAAGGATTTGTCTGTGTAGTCTTAACTCTGCATGTCTGCATGGATTCACTATGATATAATCTTTAAATTACAAGATCACATGCTGTTTTTGTCACAAGACCCCTCCCTCATTCTGTGCATAGGAGTGAGTGGTTAGGAAATGAGGCAGCAGTTTGATATATACTCATCTTCAAGTTAATGGTTCCTATCTTATTTACTGAACACTATGCAACGCCTGCAATTACAATTTATTACTTATTTCATTAATAAAAAGAATGCCTATACAAAGGCTTCCTGTGCCATAATCATTAGTATTATAACATAACCCCAGTCACATTAAATAGGGATGTGAAGGTTTAACCAGTTAACTCAGGGGTGGGCAAACAGGCCTCCACAGGCTGGATTCGACCTGCCAAGCAAGCTTATCTGGCCTGCAGAGGCCCTACCACGCCCCTCATACCCAGTCCAATCAGGGTCTGGGAGCGGAGGGAAGTGTACTAAGTCTCCCCCTGCCCTGTATGTGAACTTAGAAGTGCCGCGCACTCCTGCCAGGGTGGGAGGAGACTTTGCCTGCTCCTCCCACCCCCAAGCCCTGATTGGCCTGGAGGAAGGGGGAGTGTGTGAAGTCCCCTCCCACCCTGTGAAGGGCACGGCACTTCTAAGCGCCGCATGTTCCTTGCGGAATGGGGCCAAGGTGGGAGGAGACTTTGCGAACTCCCCCCCCTCCTGCAGGCCAATGAGGGCTTGGGGCAGGGAGAGTGCGTGACATCTTCTCCCGCCCTGCAAGGGGCTCAGCAGTTGAAGTCAACCTCCAGCTGCTGCTCAGCTGGCTGTTGACTAAGGGCTACGCTCCCTTGCAGGTCAGGGGCAGGGAGCGAGAGACTTCACATGTTCACCCTCCCTAGGCCCTGACTAACCTGGGGGCAGCAGGGAGAATCATAGAAAATCGCCTTCAACTGCTAAGGGCCAAGACTTTGCAGGCTCCCCAATCTCCAGACCAACCAGGGTCTTGGGTGAGGAAGCACAGAAGTGTCCTGGCCCCGCCCCTTCTGCCTGAGGTCCACCCCTTCTGCAGTTGCCCGGAGCCACTTCAAAAATTTCTGAAGTGGCCCCCACTCAAAAATTATTGCCAATCCCTGAGTTAACTAGTAAGCCTCACCCATGAGTGACACTTACTGGATAAGGCTAAGCAGGGGGACAGCACGCCACCTGCTGTGGGTCACTGCGGACTGCTGGACCACTGCATGCAGTTGGTCTGGGTGCCGTACAGACAGGGCTGCTCCGGCCGGGATGGCAGAGCAGCCACTGCATGTGGGGTGCCCTAGCCCACAACAGTCAGGGGCTGTTCCAACCTGGCTGACATAGTCCCTGTCTATGGCAAGGAAGGGAGGGAGCAGATCGGAGCAGCCCCTGCCCGTGGTGGAGGGAGGGACCACTGCAGCCAAGGGGGAAAAGCCTCCTCCCTGCTCTCTCCCCTTTAATCAGCTAATTAAATGAAATTTTACATCCCTAGCATTAAAACAATCCTTTAGGCAGAAACTCAACCAGCCAGATCCCTACAGAAATATTCATTCCTATCTCTTCACTGTTTTGGGAAATCATCTCCACAGCTCCTAGCAAACAGGTGTCTTTTCCAGTGTGCCCCGATAATCACTAAATCTGAACTATTTTGGACATCTAAGCAGGAGGGAGGCAAATTCCATAATCCCAGAGCCCTCACAGAGAACTCTCTGCTAGTTTCCCTCTCTTTATGACGAGAGGTATCCAATTCAAGTGCCCCTGTTGAACTCCCAGAAGCCCATAGGCAGCCAGAGGCACAGTCCAGAGCATGGGTGTCACAATCCCAGTGAGATACCCTTTCAAAAAGCAAGCTGAAGCTTCCTTCTCCAGATGCCTGAGATAAAGACATGGATAACAGTGACAAAGTGCACTTCCTAAGGGAAAGGTCATACCTGCCTAGCCAGACACACAAGGTAACAAGCTTACTGGTTTGCCTCTGTAATATCATTGTTCAACAGCAGGTATGACTCCAGAATCATCCCTAAATTTCAAGCCCTGCTCAGCAAAGGCAGTTGCACTGCTTCAAAGGCTCTGATATCATCTCTTCCATCTCAGACTCCCAACCTCGGATCATCATCCCTGGGTTGACCCTCCACCTATTCACACCTTACCTCAACTACTCACATTTCTCCTGGATATTGGAGCGGTCCACATACATTAAGGAATTTCTCTCCACTGTGAGATCAGACCACATCATTATCCCCATTTTACAGAGGGGAAAGTTGAGACAAAGATTTGCCTGAGGCAAAAAAGCTAGGTCTAGAATTTCAGGCAACAATACCAGATTGCCAGAGATGTTGCAGGTCCACAGTTCCCACTAGGGATATTAAATATCGAGTAACTGACTAATTGAATTGTTGATGCATTTTGCATTGACTATTTATTTAGTCAATAGGGTGCCTCCCCTTTTGAAGTGTAGCAATAGCTCTAGGGCTGTTGCTACACTTCAAAGACTCCCCCACTGACCCCAGATTCCATGCAGCACTGCCACTTTGAAATGCTGTAGGGAGCCCAGAGTCAGTCTCCTCATGGCATTTCGAAGTGGCAGCATCCAGTGGAGCCCAGGATCAGCTGGGGACTCCGCCACTGATCCCAGGCTCCATGCTGCGCTGCCGCTTTGAAGTGTCCCTTCCTCTTCCTCCCACTTGCTGCTTCTATCTGATAGAGGCAGCAAGGGAGAGAAGCAACTAGTCAACTAGCCTGTGGATTACCTGATAAGACAGGCCTGCACAGCATGCGGCCCGAAGGGGCTCACTGTGTGGCCCACGACGACTTTTGGAACTAATATTTCCTCCCTCCTCTCTTCTGCTCTCCTCTACTCCCCTTTTGAATGCAGCGCTCTCCTGTGCCGGTGCCTCTCCCCAAAGTCAGGGACGCACGCACACTCTGGCCCCACCCCCGCTTCCAGCTCCCGTCCCAGGACTCGGCCCCCCTGCATGCCACTTGGCTGGGCCCCCCTGCACGCCACTTGACTGCGCGGAGCAGACTGCTGTCAGAATGCCGCGCTCCCCGTGTAGCATGGGCATCAGCGCTGTTGGATAGCGGGGTGGGTCGCCCTTGCTGCAGCAGTGCGGCCCTGCCCAGTCACAGCTCGCCAGCTGGTAAAATCTATGCCCCGTCGATATTATAACTTGTATCAGAGAACAAATTTTGCTCCGTGAGATATTTCTTCTCTTTGTGTGTGACTGTGAATCTTTCCCTTGTATGTGAATTTATTCAACAAAATCTTGAGCTTTCAACAAAATCTGTGGTTGCGTGCTTAATTTGGACAGTAAGGTGGTTTTTTTGTATGCCCGACACGCATGGTTTTTTTTTTTTCTTCTTTTTCCTCGACAAAAATTTTTAGCCCGCGTGCTCGGTACTTTTTGGGAAAGCATCTGGCAACACTACTCGCTGTTTTCTTTGGAGTAATATGGCCTTCCTTGCTTTCCGAGTTGTGCAGGCCTGTGATAAGCATTTGCTTATCCAATAGTTGACTAGTTGTTCACATCCCTAGGTCCCACTGAATTCAGTTACAGTTGTCAGACCTCAAGATTTCTGCTCATCAAGTCGTACATTTCTAATATTCAGGCCCCCAAACATGAATAGAAGTGAGTGGCCATCTGCCAAAACTTTGGTTTAAGTGACTCACTCAGCATCACATAGGAAGGTTGTGGTAGAAGCAAGGGTAGAACTATGCTTTCCTGTGTGGCATTCACCTGCCTTAACCACAAGATCGTGTTTTTAATTCCTGCAGTCTCCTGCCTTGTTCTCTATGAACCTTCCACCATCGAAAGCAAATGAAGTAGGGTAGCAACTAATTCAGTATACAACCCTGCTTCATTCCCAAAGAACCATCCATTTGGTGGACTAAATAAGACCAAGGTCTCTTAAAAAAAACTGCTATGCGATCATGTAATTAAAGACTGCACCGTAATGCAAGTGGGCTAATAAGTAACCTAAATTCTGGCATTTCCTAACTTCTGAGTGGTTGCTTTGCAACAAAATAACATTATTTTAACAGGAGGGACTTCATTTACACATGATTTACCCATTTTAAAAAGCAAATTGTAAAACCAAATGCTATGATGCGCAGGTTTGAATCCTGAACATCCAGCAATGGAGCACAGTTTAAGCTAGAAAACTAATTACACTCACTGGAAGGAGAAGGTTGATATCCTGGGTGTAGAGAGAACAGGCCAAATGCTGAGAATGAAGGGTAGCTGAGAGGAGACCATTCCAGCTCCCTCTCCTGAGGAAGTATAGAGAGCTCCTTTTCTATGTTGTGGGGATGGACTACCAGGGCGTTATGCAAGGTCATGGGATGGAGTTTTCCTACTAGGAAGGCCCAACTCTCTCTCTCTCACTCGTTCCAAGGAGGTTAAGTGCTGCCAAGATTCCAAGTGCAACGTGTGCTGCTCCTGCAACAGCCACAGCATGAGCCCTGCCTTAGATTAGAATGTTTGTGTTCAGTTACTATCACCGTGTTCCTGTAACAAATCTGCAGACAATGCATGGGACAGAAGAGAAATTGTGATTTTATAAATTGCATTTTTCTAAATTGCAGATCTCTGCTACACTTGCCTCAAATTTCATGGGACCTCACTCCCTAAAAAAGGCACTTTTCTCTGACCTCTGTGGCTTGTAAGCCTAACTTCAATACTAGGCAAACTGGCTGAAGCTATAGTAAAGAAAAGACTTATCAGACACACTGAAACACAGTATGTTAGGGAAAAGTCAATATGGCTTCTGGAAAGGGAAGTCACGCCTCAGCAACCTATTGGAATTCTTGGAGGGTGTAAAAACAAATGTGGACAACATTGATCCAGTCAATATTGTGTACTTGGACTTCCACTAAAGCCTCGTAAGCAAACTAAGGGATGGGGGAAGAACCCCTCATGGATCAGTAACAGGTTAAAAGATCGGAAACAAAGGATAGGAATAAATGGTCAGTTTTCACAAATGAGAAAGGTAAATAGCAGGGTATCCCAAGGATCTATACTGGGACTAGTTACAAATGGCTCTCTCACTAAACTGGGGTGACTGAGTAACAAAATGGTAGATGAAATACAAGATTGATAAGTGCAAAGTAATGTACATTGGAAAAAATCTCAATTTTACACACAAAATAATGGGGTCAACATTAGCTGTTACCCTCCTCAAGAAAGAAATTGTGATTAGCTCTGTGAAAACTTTCACTCAGTGTGAAGCAGCAGTCAAAAAAAGGTAATAGAATGTCAGGCACCAAAGGTACAGATAAGGAAATATCATAATATCATTATATAAATCCATGATATGCCTGCACCTTGAATACCGCACTCAATTTTGGCTGTACATTCTCAAAAATGTATATATTAGAATGGGAAAAGTTAGAAAAAAGGCAACAAAATTATTAGGGATACAGAACAGCTTCTATATGAGGACAGATTTAAAAAATGGGACTGTAAAAACTTAGAAAAGAGAGGATGGAGATCATATGATACCCATAAGGAAGGTAACTGCCAGTCCTGAATCTCCTCATATCCCATACATCAAATTCGCTGCTAATAATAACTGTCCTTGCAAACTGGCAAGAAGATTCTGTCCCCTGAATAAACTTCAAACTATTGAATATAGATTCCAATGAAAAAGTGAAAGGCAACACAAGCCCTACACCTAAATCACCTAAACAGATGAAGGGGGAGACCCCAAGGCCACAGCAGAACCTAGTCCAGGATACTGTAGCACTGAAAGAAATACAAACCAAATGGACTGAATCTAAAAGGATATTCATGGCCTCTCAAGAAATGTGAGATGTGAAATCCCAAATGGCTTACTTGGAAAATGAATTTAAAAAAATACTGCCATTGAAACCAGTGAAATTAAAGAAGAAACTGTGGGTATGTCTACACTACAGCACTAATTCGAACTAACTTAATTCAAATTAGTTAATTCAAACTAAGCTAATTCGAATTATTGCATCTAGACCTAAAAACTAATTCGAATTAGTGTTTTGCTAATTCAAAATAGCAAGTCCACATTGAGTGGACCCTGAACCGAAGTTAAGGCTGGCCAGAACCAGTGCCAGCAGGGCATCAGGTTAGGACTTAAGAGTGTGGAGCTGCTGCCTCAGGCTAGCCGAGGGCTGTGATTAAAGGGACCCGACCCGCACCCCTGACACAGTTCTCAGGGTTCCCCACTTGCTTGTCTACCTCGATGAAGGACCACAAAGCAGTCCTGGCTTGGAGTGCCCTGAGTGCCCTCACTCAGCACATTACAGCACTTGGCCATCAGCCCGGCTGCACTTGCAGCAGGCTGCTATCCGGAGGGATTAATCGGGGGGCTGTCAGGATCCAGGAGTCCCTGCAGTAGAGCTTCCACCCCAAGGAGCCCGCAGAGCCACCCCAGTCCTCCCCATCGGGGGCTCGTGCCCCATTCCTCCCTCACCTCCTTCCACTTACCATTCCCTAGCCCCCCTTCCTGATGTAAAAAATAAAGGACACGTGTTCAAAAATAGAAACTCTCTTTATTTAACAAAACGGGGGGGGGGGGGAGATTAACCTCTGGGGAGACTGGGAAAAGGAGATGGGAGGGGAAAGAGAGAGGGTGGGAGAGGGGAGGTGGAAACCTGGGAGGAGGGAGCTGGAAGGGGGAAGCAAGGGGAAGAAGGAGGAGGGGAAGTATAAAACTATGGTATGCTATATCTTCAGTACTGTGTACAGATGTGGTCTCCTTACCTCAAAAAAGATATTTTGGCCTTGGAAAGGGTTCAGAAAAGGGCAACTAAAATGATTAGGGGTTTGGAACAGGTCCCATATGAAGAGAGGCTAAAGAGACTGGGACTGTTCAGCTTAGAAAAGAGGAGACCGAGGGGGGATAAGATAGAGGTATATAAAATCATGAGTGGTGTGGAGAGGGTGAATAAAGAAAAGTTCTTCATTAGTTCCAATAATATAAGGACTAGAGGACACCAAATGAAATTAATGGACAGCAGGTTTAAAACTAATGAGCGAAAGTTCTTCTTCACACAACACATAGTCAACCTGTGGAACTCCTTGCCACAGGAGGCTGTGAAGGCTAGAACTATAACAGAGTTTAAAGAGAAGTTAGATAAATTCATGGAGGTTGGGTCCATGAAATGCTGTTAGCCAGGGGTAGGAATGGTGTCCCTGGCCTCTGTTGGCAGACAGGCTATTGGGCTAGATGGACCTTTGGTCTGACTCAGTACGGCCATTCTTATGTTCTAAGCTCAGGACTCAGGGTTGGGGGTCTCACTGGAACAACTTGATTTTCATGCAAACCTGCTCTTGGGTTCACATGTGGCCTTTAGTGGCCAGGCTGGCAGCTATCCTGCCCTAGACAGCCCAGAGTGGCCACTAGGGCAACCTGGGAAGGGCTAGCCTCCAACTAGTTCGAAGTAAGTGGCTACACAGCCCTTAATTCGAACTACTTAATTCGAACTAGGTGTTACTCCTCGTAGAATGAGGTTTACCTAGTTCAAATTAAGCGCTCCATCGAACTAGAAGTTTGTATGTATAGCCACTATTAAAGTTAATTCGAACTAACGACTGTTAGTTCGAATTAACTTTGTAGTGTAGACATACCCTGTCTCTTTATAATAAAGACCAGACAAACTAGAAGAAAAAAAGGACTGGAAAAAATTACCTCGAAGAAAGCTTCACCTCGTTGGCATTGCTGAGGGTCTAAAGGAGAAGGATATTATCCATTTTCTTCAGAACTTACTTTCTGACATATTTAAATTCCACCCTCAACTGTCCTAGATATTGAAATGACCTATTGAATGCCTGGAACTAAAAGGAAGGAATCGAGAACCTCAGACCCATCATCTTCAAGCTGCTGATGTTTAAATGACAAAGTAATGTTAATGAATGCTTCAAGAAAAACTGAAACTCATGTACAAAGGCCACAAAATTTCTCTTTTTCTTGACTTCTCAGCTGAACTTAACAAAAGAGGGCTGTATTCAGTGGCATAAAGCAAATGCTGAGGGGGACCAAGGTCAAACACAGAACCAAGTACTTGTCCACCTTCAGTATGGATTTAGCAGGCTCCACAGGGCTTTGCAAACCTTCTTTGGAGCTTGGTTAGACATTTCAAAGATTGAGACTTTGCTAGCATACATCAAAAAGCAATCACTTTCTTCTCCTATTTATCTTTGCAGACATGATAATATTCACTTATACAGTATTATAACTCCTAGCAAATAACCAGCTAGGCTGAACAGCTGATCTCTTTTGGAACTGAGTAACAACAATTTTACAGAACGGCAATGCGCACTGCAAGGGTCTCAAACTCCCAGCCCAGGGGCCATCTACGGCCTGAGCACTTCCCCAATCTGGCCCACCAAATAGTTTGAAAAAGTTATTTAATCAGTCCCGCACGGCTGCCAGTCCAGAAGGAAGGTGGGGGGTAGACAGGAACTCATCCAGAACCCCCAGATCCCCAGTGTCCACATCGTCCCAGCCACAGAGAGCGCTGCTCAGCTCGGGAAGCTGCACTGGCTGCCTCCACAACGTGAACCGCGACTGCCAGGGAGCCAATCAAGCTGACATGCTTCTGCAGCCAGCATGCTGGTGGGTTTTGTTTTCGGTTACTCCAGGCAAGGTCAAGAGATCCCTGCATGAGAGAACGGGAGTGTCAGAGTAAGCACTCAGTTTCAGATCTTTTGTGGGATCCTGCTCTCTGCCTGGGCTCCTGGGCATAGTTTCTCCCCCTATCAACTTGCATGTACTATATTGCCAAAACCAAGAGATCAAAACTCAAGAATCACCTCATCCTTCCACCCCCCAAAAGAGGATGGCTTTTTGAAGTCTCAAATAAAAATGCACTTGGGTATCTTTTTACTTGTCATCTGGTGTTGGAGGTCTTTGTCTGAACTTGGGCCATGTTTTTTAGGGGCACATTTTCTCCTCAAACCATGAGATCAAAAAAGTCTTATTTGTGGGAGTGGGGAAGGCTGGGATTCTTTTCAAATACATGCACCAACAAGCACCAACAAGCAAGTATAATCTGTTAAGTCAGAGCACTCAGTTGATAGTGGTGCATCAAGCATCAGGTAATGAAGTCCCCAGATATGGTTTAATTCTAACAACATAGTTGGATATTTCCAGGGGAAAAAAAGCCCCAATTATCAGGCAACTTGTGATCAAATCAAGAAAGTTGGTATCACTGATATCTAGTCAGTTACACAAAGTGCATTAATACTTTCACACCTTATACTTACGACGGGATGGCTCAGCACCTACCTCCCTTGGGCCACAGGGACACGTCAGAAGCAGCATAGAGCTAGCAGCTAGAAGTCACTCTATCCCCGTCTGCTGCAGGTGATGGCAGCAGGGGTCCTCGGAGGGTTTTAAATTACCTCGGAGTGGAAGGCAGGGCCGGGAGATGCGTGAGGGGTGTGTGTGCATGGGCCAGGAGACACATGGTGGCAGAGGGGAATGCACAGAGATCCCTGCCCCCCCTCTGAAGCTCTGCCCGAAGAGGGTGCCAGCTGGCCTTCTAGGAACAGTTCAGGACTGGACCTGTCCCAAAGGTAAACTGAGGTAGAGGCTGGGCAGTAACTGAGGAGGGGAGCAAGTTGGGACTTGCAGGACTGCTGGGGGGGCCTCTCCTCTAGCTGCCAGAAGGGACCCCTCCCCCAGAAATCAATGCTGCCTACCAGCAAAAGGAGGAAGGGCCCCTTCCCTTGGAGCTCACTCCTGCCTAATGGCAGGGGGTAAAAAGGGCCCTTCCCCCAGAATTATAAACATGGCATGAACAAAGTCAAAGAGGAACAGGCATGCTAAAAACTGGATACGTCAGAAAGTAAGATTTGCATTATTCTGAGCTTAAAAAGTTTACTCGAACTGGTGCTTTTTAAAATTCCATATATTTTCTGGGTTATTTTATAAAATGAACAACCGTTAATTATACAAGTAGACTTTATTTCAGTTATGTGACTGGCTCCGAAACATCATATCATTAAGGAGTAGTAAGCAATGTGTTAATTTAGTAGTTCATGTGGCTCTCACATTGAAGGTTTTTCCTAATGTGGTCCCCACTTCAAAAATAGTAAAGAGCATTCATCTACTATTTAGTCTGCACTAATCATGAGAACTTGCACTGCTAGACAGAATCTCTTCACTAGCTCTGCTGTGTGTGATGGATTAGGTTATGGCGGCAGTGTTCAATTTTTTTTAGTTGTATACTTCCAAAAAAAATGCAATGGAAGTCTAGACTTCTTTGGAAATTTTAGACAATCTGTGGGCCACATGTTGAAAAATACTGTTATAGTCAACAAATCTCTTTGAACAGTCAATACGCCTCACATGCAAAGTAGACTACAACCTAAGTCTTAAACAGCACTAGTAATTCAATTTGTGCAGGCTACTTCATATACTAGGAATTAGGGATGTAACAGTATAACCAATTAAACCATTAACTGATAAGCATGACTTTATCGGTTACCATAACTGTAACACACTGGCTCCCAGGGAGCTGGCTCCCGCCCTGCGCTGCTACCTCTGATACACACTGGCTCCTGCCTGCTACCTGCTGTCTCACACTGCTGCCTCTGTATCAACTGTATCAGAGGCAGCAGCACGGGGCAGCAGCCAGCTCCCTGAGAGCAGGGCAGTAGGTGGGAGCTGGTGTACACTGGGAGATGGCTTAAAAGCTGGCTTGCAACACACACTGGCTCCTAGGGAGCTGGCTGCCACCCTGCGCTGCAGGCTCTGCTGTATAAACCTTATATTGCAGAGCCCTCAGTACAGCCAGCTCCCCAGAAGCGGGGCCTGCAGCTGCCTCCCAGTGCGCATTTGCTGCCGGAAGCCAGCTGCACTGCAAACTCTGCAATATAAGCTTTACTCGGCAGAGCCCGCAGCATATAACCGCTAAGATTTTCAGTGGTTACGCAGTTATCTAATTAACTGCTTTTTAACATCCCTACTTGAATATGAATTTTTATGCTGTAATTTTTAGATTTAATTCTGTACTAATTTATATTTGATTTATCAGAGCAATTGTAAATGTACACTGATGAGTCTTATATGAGTATGTATGCATACACACGCACAAAACGTCAGTACGTAAGATTATATTTGTTCTTAAAATACCCAAAGACATTTATAGAATAACATTTGTCTTAAAATATATAACATTTAGATATGTATGGATTATTATTAAGGAGCGAGCAGATGAAACTGAAATCATCAAGGATCCAACTGTGCCTACACTAGCTTGTATTAAACTGTTAATGTTTATTTTCTGTTACAAATATATTTTGGAACACACACGATACCCATAGAAATTTCTATGGGTATTTAACACACTTTCAAAGCTTAACTGAAGACAAATTTACTCAAAACTAACCAGTATCTAATATACATAAATAGAGATCATATCCTAAAGATATAATTTTACAATATCAATGGGGAAATATGTATCTTCAGATTAAGTTTATAACTCTTAATATATCTTTTACAACTTTGCCATAAATTTCCTTAGAGTGTGCTCCTTGAACGTGAGGAGCCTTATTCAACCATCCAAATGAATTAAAATCCAGAAGCTTCAGGGGGTAGCCGAGTTAGTCTGTACAGTATAAACAACCAACAGTCTGGTAGCACTTTATAGACTATCAAAACATACAGATGGTATCATGAGCTTTCATGGGCACAGCACACTTCTTCAGATGACCGGAGTCCAGACATATCTGACATTAAAATAAAAGCATCAAGTAGCTTTCTTACAGGAAATTCATCTAACAGAAATAGATGCTGAAGTCTGAAAAAGATGTGGGTAGGCAAGACATTAAGCACCATTCATCACTGAATTCTAACAGCAGAGGCACATACATCTTTATTCAGAAAAGTTATACTTTTTAACATATACAGTCTTGGTATGGTCCTCAAGGAAGATACACCCTTTGTGAAGGCCGTTCCAAGTTTAAAAAAAAAAAAAAAATTAATTCTAGGAAGCATTCATAATCCAGGTGGGAGGTAATTCTGAATTTTTCGAAGACATCAAAGACATTCTTTCCAATAAAACGCATTCTTGTAATGCTGAGAAGTCACTACAATACTACACTAAATAGACATCTATACAAACCCAGTTACATGAGACTGTTCTCAAAGCACAATAAGCCAACCTTCATAATTAATTACTGAAATGTATAAAAAGATATATGGAGACAGAGACATCTACCCACAGCATGACTATAAATATTTTTCTACAATATATTCATCTTTCTCCAGAACTGAGTTTTCCTTGTGTTTTTAGAACTGATTCCAGCATGCACAGAAGCAACTATTCATGCTATATTTATTTTAGATCATGTTCCACTTAAAGTTGTTAAATTTAGATTAATCAAATTGCATTGACTATTCGATTAGTCAAGAAGCGCACCTCTGCCTTTGAAACGTAGTAAAGCCCTGCCGTCTCTTGCTACATTTCAAAGGTAGAAGCACTGCAGAGAGCACGGGACCAGTGGGGGACTGCTTGAGTCCCCCACTAGCCTCTCGTTCCCTGCTTTAGAAATATACGAGAGCCCGGAGGAGCTCTTGTACATTTCAAAAGCAAGGTGCACCCGGGAGCCTGGGGCCAGTGTGGGACTCAAGCAACTCCCCTCGGGGGTTTTGTACATTTAAAAAGCAGGGAGCACAGGGCCAGCAGGGGACTGCTTGAATCCCCCCCATGCACGCTTTGCTTTTGAAATGTTACAAGAGCTCTGCTCTTGCTACATTTCAAAGGTGGAAGCACTGCCAGTTCCCCGCTGAGCCCCTGCACCATCCCCAAGGAGATGGTGCTGGGGGGAATCAGCTTTTAAGACAGCTCTCCCCAGCACGGGCTCCTGCTCTCCCCTTTGCTGCCTCTCTCTGATAGAGGCAGCAACGGGTGAGGGAAGCGACTACTGGAGTCGACTATCCAATAAGCATATTCTTATCGGATAGTCGACTAGTCGCTTACATCCCTAGTTCCAGTTCTACTTACCACAGATGCTGGTTACATTTTATTAATCTCTCCCAAGTCAATGGTTCTCATCAGGACCCCCTAGAATGGCTGGCGAGCATTTCTTCATTATTACAATAAAATGAGATTATCTTATTGGATCATTTAACTGAAGATACATCCATTAATACCTTATTGTCTGAACTAGTGTTATTAATGGACAAAATTTACTCAATGCAGGAGATCAAACAGGCTATTAAAAATAAGAATTCCACCAAAGCCTTGAATGGATGGCATTCCAGCAGATTTTTACAAAACGTTTTGTAATCAGCTATCTAGCATTCTTTCAAAGGTCTTCACTGAAACATTCCAAAAAATATCAAAACTTATGACATGGTAACTTTAATATTAAAGGAGAATCAAGATAGTTGTAACTGTGACAACTCGAATTTCATAGCTCTGTGGAACACAGATTGCAAAATACTTCAAACAATTTAGTGATACAATTGAACACCATTCTTCCACCAATCTGACATGGTTACATTAAAGGAATATAAAAATCCTGATAATATAAAAATATTGCTCACTTGATCCAACAAACTTAGATGTCAGACTTTCCCTCCACGGGCTTATCTTTAGATGCAGTAAAGGCCTCTGATAGGGTCGAATAGCTTTATTAAAGGTTGTCTGAAAAAATTCAGATATTCTTTACTTAGGTCTGTTACACACATTTCTCCTCTAGCTTCACTGTCAACTAATGGAATAATTTCTCTTACATATAAATTAAAAAGAGGTACTCAACAATGTGTCCCCTTTTGTCCCTCCTTTTTTAATCTGTGAATTTATGGTCAGCACTCAATCATTAAAGTTGCGACTCTAATCAAGAAAGAACACACTCTATGTACTGACATTTTTGCATGACTGAAGAATCATTCTTAATCAATTCCATCATTAAGTTTAGCTGATATTTTTGAAGACACCTCTGATTTTCAGATTAAATAGAATAAACCAAATAAATGTATTCAAAACACCAGATCCTCCTGTTTCAGGATTTTCCATTGCAAGGAAATAACTTATTTATGTGTTAAGACATGTCCTAATCTTCCAAAATTGTCTCTATCAACTATATGAAACAAATTCCTAAGGATGTGGATAGCCACTGTGGGTAGGTCTACACTACCCTCCTAGTTCGAACTAGGAGGGTAATGTAGGCATACCGCAATTGCAAAGGAAGCCCGGGATTTGAATTTCCCGGGCTTCATTTGCATAAGCCAGACGCCGCCATTTTTAAATCCCGACTCGTTCGAACCCCGTGCCGCGCGGCTACACGCGGCATGGACTAGGTAGTTCGGACTAGGCTTCCTAGTCCGAACTATCGTTACTCCTCATTCCACGAGGAGTAATGGTAGTTCAGACTAGGAAACCTAGTCCGAACTACCTAGTCCATGCCGCGTGTAGCTGCACAGCACGGGGTTCGAACGAGCCGGGATTTTAAAATGGCGGCGCCCCGTTTATGCAAATGAAGCCCGGGAAATTCAAATCCCAGGCTTCATTTGCAAGTGCGGTATGCCTACATTACCCTCCTAGTTCGAACTAGGAGGGTAGTGTAGACATACCCTATCTCTCTTTACTAGGGAGAGTAGAACTTTCCAAATGAATATAGGCCCTAGATTGACTTATAGCATTAGAGTATTGCTTTTCTGGGGTCTCTCCTTCACTGTTTGCTCAAATAAATAGGATTATCATGCAATTTATATCGGTTAAAAACAGCCTTCCTTGTCACACAACATCCTTAAGAATCCTGAACAATTGGAGGTTGGAGTTGTCAGATTTGTATCTATATTAATCTAGCATTCCAAATGCATCCTTTGGTAAGATGTTTTCCCTCCACTAGCTCTGTAAACATACCAGTTGAGTTTGGGATAAAAAGAAAAGCTTAGTTATGACACTTAGGGTACATCTAGACTACATGCCTCTGGCGACAGAGGCATGTAGATTAGACTACCCGGCATAGGAAAATGAAGCGGCGATTTAAATAATCGCTGCTTCATTTAAATTTACATGGCTGCCGCGCTGAGCCGATCAGCTGTTTGTCGGCTCAGCATGGTAGTCTGGACGCTCCGCGGTAGACATCAAAGGCATTTGTCGACCTCCCAGGTATGCCTCATCCCAGCGCGGCAGCCATGTAAATTTAAATGAAACGGCGATTATTTAAATCGCTGCTTCATTTTCCTATGCCGGGTAGTCTAATCTACATGCCTCTGTCGCCAGAGGCATGTAGTCTAGACGTACCCTTAGTTCCTCTTCTTTTGTATACAGTATACTCATCTTGAGAGGCGAACTACATCCTTAAGGCAAAATCCAAATCTTTGCATCTACATGGGGCATCTGTTACAGCAGAACTCGACTTGATGTAACCTGCACTTCACATAAACCTATGAGAAATGGAAGAAGTGTAGATAGCTGACTTTGTTTGAGAATTTGTTGCTGGGAGCTGCTTTTAGAGATAAATAGAAATGATGAATTCTTTGCTGTTGCTAGTCAGCCCATTGGGGTTAGTATGAGTGCTTTGTTTTGAGAAACATGAATGAAATTAGAGTATGCACTTTAGAGAAATTTCAGCAAGGCTTTCAACAAGCTAAG
Source organism: Pelodiscus sinensis (assembly GCF_049634645.1). Classification (NCBI taxonomy): domain Eukaryota; kingdom Metazoa; phylum Chordata; order Testudines; family Trionychidae; genus Pelodiscus; species Pelodiscus sinensis. The sequence goes on along the minus strand of NC_134713.1, from coordinate 92,476,309 downwards.
AAACTGACAGCAATCTTTTCAGCAGCTAAGATGAACACTGGCCACCTAACCCTGCTGCTGACCACTTGACACTATCTCAGATATTGGTAACTATATCTGGAGTGCTCTAAAACATTTTTATTTTAGATACATGCTATGAACTAAATAAAAAAGGTTTTTTTGAGTGAAAGTGCACCTGCCAATCATTTGTCAGACAGAGGTGCTGTGTCCCCACCATTTTACTTCTTGATACTGCTTGGAAACACAGATTCGTTACCAGTTTTGGGATCAGATTACCCAGCGTAAAACATCCTGAAATTTATTAAGAGGAGTACAGCATTGTCATAGTATATAGCTGATTCCAAAACACACTGCAAAAATCTGCTGGAAAGTTATCTATCCAAGGAGACTTGGCGGAACTCTTATTTTTAATAGCCTATTTGATCTCAGGTATTGTTTTATCAAGTTTTATCAAGAAAGTTTTGTCCATAACTAACACTTGTTCACAAGATAGGGTAATAAAATCTGGGCTATCAATACAATGATCCAATTTTTTAGTCAGACTGCACATGGGAATTACATAGATAAAGCTTGACAGAATTGTCTAAACTGATTATTTATAACTATTGGTTCAAGGATGAGACTCCCATCTTATTGTAAGATATATAATTATTGACTAGTTCCATCTTAAAGTTTTCTGGCAACTAGTTTACCTGCTTTATCCCCCCAGCCATATCATCAGTTATGTCATTTGTGTAGCTTAAGCCGAAATAGCTTAATTCAGCTTTTGGCACTGTCTGCACATCAGGAATTTGAAAGAAGAACACTCTTCCTTCGACTTCCCTTACTCCTTGTAAAATGAGGGTTACAGAAGTCGGAGTAAGAAGTCATCCAACTTGCCATTATTTCTAAATAATGGCTTGCAGTGTAGACGTGCTCTTTGTTGCTTTGGAATAACATCAGTTATTCCAAAATAACGCTGCTGTGTAGATGTACCCTTTTTTAACCCTGCTGCATATTAATTAGACTTGACCTGGTAATCATTTGTTATATTTGAGGTAGATTAGATTTGGCTAGGCAGTTTTTGTTATTTGGGTCACTCTTGTGCACTTTCTCCAACTCATCTATTTTCTTGGCCAGTGAGAATCTAGTAACTTGAGTCTCCCTCCCTCCTTTTGGAAGGCATACCTTATGTATTGACATCTTTATAACAGCTTTCAGAATTTCCCAAAAGTTGTATCTGGATGATCATTTTCCTGTATGAAGTTAGAGATAACTGAATCAACTGTGCGATGAAATTTTGCATTGTTTAATAGCTTTCACCTAGAATAGAGATTCTCAAGCATTTTTTTAGTCCCCCCCCCCCCACACACACACACTCTCCCCATACTTTATAAAACTCCATCGTCCATGTGTGCCAGAACTACTATTTTTCAGCATCTAAAACATCTAGGGCTGGCCTTACGGGGTAGCAAGAAGGGCAACTGCCTGGGGCCCCTTGCCAGAGAATGCCTGAGTGACAGGGTTCAAGGACCCTGAGCTTCAGAGACATATGGTGAGGCTTCAGCTTTTTGCTCTGGGCCCCTCTTTAGTCTAGTGTTGGCCCTGATTGGCAGGCCCCTGTTGAGAGCCATTGACTTAGAAGACGTTAATAAAGGGTAACCTAGCATCATAGTAAGTAGAACTGGAGCCTGATCTAAAATTAATATAGTACATACGCATGCTGGAATCATACGCATGCTGGAATCAGTTCTAAAAACACAAGGAAAAGTCAATTCTGGAGGAAAATGAATGTACGGTACAGAAATACTTACAGTCATGCTGCAGAGGGGTGTCTCAGTCTCCATGTATCTTTTAATACATTTTACTTTTAACATATTTCAATCAATAACAAGGATCGGCTTATCGTGCTTTGAGAGCTGAGTCTCATGTATTTGGATCTGTATGATGCTCCAAGGGGAACCTGCTCCACAACTTCAATCTCAATGCTTCCTGTCATCCTGTCATGCAAAGAGGCATTTCAGCTGATGTGGAAGACGACTACATCTGTCTCCAGTAAGCAATCCCTGTAAGCCTCCTCCTTTGCTCTTTATGCTTTCCGGATTTGGATGTATGAGGAGGAGGAGGAGTAGGGGCAGCCAGGTCCATGCTCTTGTGCGCTGGTCAAGCGCGTGGTGGAGCATCAGCCGGACTGACTCGCGAGGGACGGGAGCGCCCTGAGATCTGCACAGCCTGGGTCAGTCCTGTTCCCCGCCAGCTGATTCGCTTCCCCACCCCCTCTTAACTGTCCAGTTGGTTGATTCTCCCTGATTTCTCCTCCCAGTCTTCCCTAGCCAGTCATCCCCCGCTGCCAGCTCTGCCTCCCACTGGCCAGTTCCTGCTCCGGATCTTTCCTGGCCAGCCCTGCTGCACCCCCCGCCAGCCCTGCTTCCAGCGGCCAGTTCTCCCCTCCTCCTCCTGAGCTCCCCCAGCCAGCTCCGCCCCTGCCGGCTGCTCCCCGCACCTCCTAATATCCCGCGGCCAGCCCTGTTCTGCCCAACCCCCCCACCAACCAGCCGTGCTTCCCATTAGCCCCTCCGTCTCCCCCGGCCAGCCCCGCTGCCCCACCCCAGGTCTGTTTCCCGCCCCGCCCCGGGTCTGTTTCCCGCCCCGCCCCGGCCAGCACTGCTCCCCTCCCGGCCGGTCCCTCCCCCACTTCCCTCCATGAAGCGTGTCCATTTTTTTTATGACTACCTGGTAACCCTAATGGTGGGGCAGAAGGGGGGGCTGGAGTGTCAGCATGGGCTCCCCAATGCAGGGGGCGCCTGAGTCTTGGGGACTGGACCCAGAGACCTGAGGCTCCCAACCCCAATCTAAGGGCTCAGAAGATGGAAGAGCTTTGCTCCAGATTCTGTCTCAGACCAAAGATGGTTGAGAAGGCATTGAGGGCAACTAAGCCACGTGGCAGTTAGATGCCACTCACAGCACAAGGTGGGAAAGAGCACATATTAAATCCAATAGGCACTACTACTGAAAGTCCCCAAAAACTTAGTCACGGAAGCATTGCCACATCTACAGTGGGACTCCCGCAGAGACACTACTCACAGAAGAACCTGCAAGTGACTTAATGCTTAGCAATACTCTCAATCTCAGTCAAAGAAAAATGGGAAAAAGAACAGCCTCCCAGGTTTCTACTGAGATATTTTTCTCTGTGAGCCAGGTAGTAAAGCTATTTCCAGTTCTTCACCCTTGCAATTCTTCCAGAATAAGATAATGAATGAGTAATAATGGACTTTAAAACATTTATTTAAGACTAGATTGGCAACACACAGCAAATGCTGAGAATGCAAATAAAAACATGCAACATTTTGCATATTCTCTACACCTTTCAAAAATTTGTGTGTTCTGAAGCACCATATTCAGTGGTCTCTCAAAAAATTAAGTGACACTATCTTTCCTTCTCCAAGCCTATTTGTTTCAGGGGTGTCAGACAATTACCAGTTAACTTTTAAGAAATAAACTGCAGTAACTATTTTAGAGGTCAAAATAATTAATTTTGAGAAAACAGAAATCTGTAATTCCTCTCACAGACTAGCTTAATGAATTTCTACTACTGTATTAATGGAAAAATAGCTAACAGACACACATGGAAAAAATATGAGACTGTCATGAAACTATTGCATACTTTTGCAAGTTAGTATATTTTAGAGCCCAATACACATAGGTTATAGTCTCACTTATCTAGTCACTTATTTAGTCACCAAAAACTGACGCCCTCTATGACCTCTTTGGGCTCAGGGGGTTTTTTTTATTTTTTTCCTCGGTTTTCTTACATAATGCAAAATGGATTTTGTCATTTTCACCTTTTGCCTGTGCTTATTGTTTCATTTTACTTTGTGTTTATACATTGCATAAAAACCATAAAGTTTCCAAAAGAGAAAAGATGACTAAGTGTATATATGACAAAAGTCTATAAAATCATGAATATTATAAAAGAAAGTGAAGAGGTAAGTGCTATTTACCTTTCATGCAACACAAAAAAAAACCACTTTTTAAAAAGACAATCATTCTAAAAGCATACCAAAATACTACAATTAATACAAAAGTGCACCAAAAAGTCAAAAATAAAGTTTAAAGCTGGCAATTTAGGAGAAGGACTAGATGGCTAAGTACGATTCAAGCTAGTTGCTAACTGTTAGCACTGAGCCAAGTGGCAGAGCACACCTGCAGGAGCAGGTGGGGTAGGCCATGTTGGCGCATGTGCAGGAACTGGCCACCCCGGCACATGCACAGGAGTGTCAAGTTGAAAATCCCATGACAGACAGACAAGGACAGTGGCCGCTTAACAGAAAGAATGTCTAAAAAAGGGGGGGGTTATACAATGAAATTAACAAGCACCAGATTTAAAGCAAACACAAGGAACTAACTTCATACAATAGTCAACTTGTGGAATCACTCCTCTGGAGATACTGTGAAGCCTAAAATAGAATTAGGTTCAAAAAAAGTATTGGAAAAGTTCATGAAGGATAAGCTATTAGGGATGCAACACATGCTCTTGATATTCCTAAACCTCCAGTTGCCAGAAGCTAGAGCTGGACAAAAGGGGATGGATCACTTGAAATTGCCCTGTTTTGTTCATTCCCAAGTGGCACCTAGCACTGGTCACTGCCTGAAGACAGGACACTGGGTAAATCTTTGGTATGGCCCACTATGTACTCATATACCTCCGTATACAAGAAGAAGACATAAGGCTGCCCACACCCTACATTTAGTTACCTCCTTTAAGACTTAGCTGGGAGTATCCCACATCACTCTAATTAACTGACCACACTCTAGTATTTATCTGCTGTATAATTTTTGTTTTAATGAACTAAGCTCTGTTTATTTGCAGGATGATTACTTTCGTAAACAACATATTTAATTGTTCATTTTTGTTCAGTTTAATTGCCATTCGTTAGCTGGATGAAGTGACCTCAAACTACATCCCTGCCGTATATCACAGTTCACATTGGAAACACAACAATTACAAAAAAACAAACAAACAACAAAGCAGTGTATAAACCTTCAGTCACTCCAGCAGGAAGCATTTTTAAATTATTACAGTTTTTCCAATTTGATGAAAGCACTTAAATCTTGAAGTTATGGTGTTCCTGTATGCATTTAGCACACGGTGATTTTTTTTTAAGTAATTTACATACACTCTTCACTTCAGAAGTTATCAGCCAACCTTGCCTAGTGAAAAGCAATTCGAAAGCACTGAAGCGTTGCAGATCTGCACATGCTACTTAGTCTATTAAAGAGAAGAGTTATAAACTTCAGCGTTACATGTCATGTGTCTAAAATACCAGCATTCTAGTGTGCCTACTTCATTACAACTATCCAGACTAAAATGATCCTCACTATACTACTCTCAGAACTTCCTCATCAAATAAACTACTTAACTACAATTTTTAGTTTTCCCTGTTTTCTGATTATATTTCTAGATTTATACCTTTTAAAAATATGTATAGCCTTTATTTAGCACTTTGTACATTCAAAGCATTGTGAGGATTTTAATTAGTTATATTTTGTGAGCTATATGCATGAAAATCTATTTCTATAATATATTCTTTCCAGAGACCTCAAAGAATAATTAAGTTTCATAACATATCTATGATATAGTATTCTCACCATTTAATAACCTAGAAATTGAGGCGAGGATAAAAAATCTGGCACAGAACTGGAAATAAAAGCCATAGTACCCAACTCCCATGATCGTATTTTTGAGTCGCATCACCATGCTTCAGCGATATCAGACAAAATGATAACTCCATGTTTTCAGAAATCTCTATTTTACACTGAACAAGAGAATGTCTGTAATGAATGATTACAAATACTGAGGCCCCATCTAGACTATGGAGAAGATCAACTCGGGGGGGGAGGGGGGCTGATCTTCTGATCTAAAAGATCCATTGTCGCTGGAACTCTTACTCCTCATGAGGAGTAAGGGAAGTTTACAGGAACATTTCTCCCATCAATCGCCCACTGTTAGGACAGTACTGAAGCTCAGCTTCAGATACAACTACTATTACTACGATTTTTACATAGTTGGAATTGTGTACCGTAAGACAATCTTTGGCTGTAGTGTAGACCTGGTCTGAGAAAAGTTACTTAGAAACATCTCAGACATTCTAAATCACATTTCATTGTGACCATACACAATGTTTTTGAAGATTTCTAGAATTAATTTTTGTTCACTTGTATTCATGCAAATGCAACTGTTTATGCTTACTCCTGCAAGAACACATATTTGTGCCAGAACATCTCCTATTGACGGGAAGGGTATAAGTATAGTAGAGAGAGGGTGCATGGACAGAAAGTGATTTATCGTAACAACAGAAAAATGCATCATCTGATCAGAGAACTCAAATAAAAAGTAACCTAGCTGACCAAAAACAAAGGTCAACAGATGCTGAATATTCAAAACAGTGCTCAGTTTGTAAGCATTACATAAAAATATGTGAACAAATGTGAATAACCAACAAATCTCAAAAGCATGAGATACTTAAAATTTCAAAACAGAAAAAAAGGTTACTTTAAACTAAGGATGTTAAAGAGCGGTTATTTGGCTAATCGTGTAGTCAATACAATTCGTATCGACTACACAATTAGTTGATAAAGGGGCTGCTCTGCAGCAGGGATAGCTACCAGAGCCAGCTCGAGACCACCATGGCTCTACATTTTAAATGCAGAAATCAGCCAATGGGAACTGCAGAAGGGGTGCTTATGGACACAGGCAGCACACACAGATCCATTGCTCTCCCTTAAGGGGTGTGCAGAGACACGTCTGTCCCAGCAGCCAGCTGCTTTGAGCCAAGTGTGGAACCAAAGCAGAAGCACTCTGCTGGGATGTTCGAAATTAGCAGCCTGAAGTGTCATAGCAGGCTGCATCTAGCCTGTGGGCCAGATTTTGCCCACCCCTGCTGTAAACTATGTGAGTTATAATGTTGTGTGCATTTTTCAACAAGAAATTTTCACAGCATTTTTCCATTATATTTCAATGTAAATACCTCGCATTTTATATCCTTCATGGAATTAATGAGTTCTTCATTTATGAAAAAGGTATGTAAGCTTACTCACTCTGAAAGGCTGCTGCTATATGTTACCTATTCCTTCAGGGCAAGGGGAAGGCATTTTTATATCAGTTCCAAACAGTATTAAAGGCCCTGCCTAGTAATAACTAAATCACATAACCCTGTGGAGCTACTTTCTGATTGTGCAGAAGTGTCCAGATAACCTTCTCTACCATTCCCCATTTCCACATTTCATTCATCAGCAGTCACATGAAGCATGTCAAGAATGCAAAATCTCAAGCTATTTTCTCCATTTGAAAATTTCTAAGTATTTCCACTAGCAGGAAAAGATTTCGCTCCTAATGTATTCTTCTGATATGGAACATATATGGGTAAATTATTTTACTGAATAATTATTATAGTGTGTGTCAGCAGTACGATAATGGCTCAATTGTGAAGTCCGTAAATTGCTTTTCAGCATAAACCTAATTTTAATCCCTCTGCTCCCCTGTCCCCATTCCATTTTATTTTTTAAAAGCTACCTAGAGAGCCAGATTTTTTTCTGACCTAAGATGAAGGGGAAAAGTAATGTACATTTAAAAGTGAAAAATGTCAAAGTGCAGTATTATGTTGGTATCCATTTTATGAACAAATGTTTTCTCCATAGCATCTCTATGCCACCCCACTGCTACAGTTAAAACTCTCATCCAGGCCTTCATTATCTCACATCTGGACAACTATAACCTTCTCCTTTCTGTCCATTCAAAACACTACTGTGAAAAAAATCACTGTGCTGGCTTATCATTTTGACCACTTCATGCCCTTCTCAGAAACTCTTCACTGGCTCCCTTCCCAATGCATCAAGCCCAGGCTTCTTGCCTCCATTGTTAAGGTTGTTCGCTGACTATCTCCACTCTATGAACCCTTAAGTTCTAGTCAGCTGTTGAGCTATCCCTTTGATCTGCCAACAGTGCCAGTCCATCTGTCAACTTTTCCAACATGGACGTTTATGCTTTCTCCCATGCAACCAGTTAGGCTCTCTCCCTCTTAAAAAACCCCCCACATAATCCTTACAATATCTTTATTAAAAGCCATGTTTGCTGTATTCCTTTAAAACACATAAGAACTGTTAGGCATCTGCTAGGCTATCATCACTGGTTAGTATAGCAAACTTAAATGGCTTATTGTTACCTTGTGCTATTTGCCATATTTGCCTGTTGTCTTTCATCTTATTGTTAGATAGTAAATTCTTTAGGACAGGTACCATCTATTCATTATATTCATAGATTACAAGGTCACTGTGAGAATTCAGATTGACATCTTGTATGACACAAGCCTAGAACTTCACAAAAATAATTAGTTTGAATTTAAAAAGAATTCTCCTTTTCAGTCTTAAAACTCAAATAATGCAGATATTGAACCACTCAAGATACACAACACAGGATCAACAAAATGATGTATTTCAGAAGATGAACAGGTCTTATTCTCCCTCCTCCCCCCAAGTAGGCATGTAAAATCCTGTTTAATTGGTTAACCAGTTAACTGATTAAAGGGGGTGCGGGCAGGGGGTCACTCCAGCCAGTCGGGCTAGAGCAGCTCCCCTTCAGCTTACCATGGCTGAGCTGGAGTGCTCCTCTCCCCTCCCGCCAGCCACACGCAGAGACTGCTCAATTCCGGTCAGAGCAACCCCTGCCTTGGGAGGGGAAGGCCCTGCTCCAGTCCAGGGGGCAAAGAGGGCTGCTGGCTCCCAGCCCCGTGCGAAGTCCTGACAGGGCAGCTCCCAGGTACCAGGTAACGGGTTAACCAGTTACCCATTCACATCCCTAGTAAGAATGGCAACAGTGGATAAAACCAATGGCCCTGTAGTAACCTGTCCAGCAAAACAGGCTTCAGACTAAGGAACAAGACTCTGCAACAAGCAACTGTGGAATATTCTACTTACCAGGCAAGTTTCTTTTAACCACTGCTACTTGGAGGCTGGTTTATAACCTGAAGCATTAATGTTTATATTCCTTCCAAATCTTGTTTTTAAATCCTTATCCCCCAACAACTCTGTATGTGCTTGTAATCCACAAACATCCAACATGGTGGTGCAGACTTCTGAGCTCTTGGCCTCCATGAGATCATGTGACAAGGACTTCTTCCAAACTAACTGTGCGTTCTCTGAAAATCTATTTGCTGTCTTTCATCTCATTTTCATTTAAGATTCCTCTGTTGTCATATTATGAACCTGGATTAATACATTTGCCTACCTGATTTCTCTATATCTTTAGGTATAAGTTTATCTTGTTTCCTCTTATATTTGTCTTTTCTCTAAAGCCCAGATTCAGGAAAGCATTCCTAAACACCAAGCACATAAGCATATGCTTAAATACAACTGAAGTTTAGGGGACTTAAACATATACTTCAATTTAAGTTCATGCTTTTTTGAACAGGGATATACATAAGTATATACTTAAGTGCTTTCCTGACTTGGGGCCTCAGGTACTAGACCCAATCTTTTCAGTCACTCTTCACATGGAAGTTTTTCCTTGCATCTAATAATGTTGTTACCCATCTTTGAATGACCTCTGTCTCCGCTATAGTGGATAAAAATTATTAAAAAAAAAAAAAAAAAAAAATCAGACAATTTTATTGAAACTGATTTTTAAATTTAAATTCAACTCACCTATTAAATAACCTTATTTAAAATTAAATTTGAAATTGACAATGTATGTTAAGCCCTATACTTCCTAAAATTATTTAAATAATTGAAATTAAACAAAAAGTAAGTATGTGTTTTACTTATGTTGCCCAAGTTATAAAGAAAGTCAAACCACAGAGAAATCACTGGCTAAGCACTTGGAACTTGAATTTGTTGAAGTTATAGACCAGCTTTTGACAGCAGCACCCTTCTCTGCTAGTGCAGAGAGAATATTTTCTTTATTTCAGTTAATTTCAGCTAGTACAGTTCAAAGACTAATTCAGTCAACATTAATAAGCCAATTAGAAGTTAAAAAAAACAGGAAGGCTCATTCTCCTCTTTCAATCTATAAACAAAAGCCAGATTTAAGACTAAATTCTACTAGTTCTAAAAACTTGAAGGACATAATAATCAGAAACAACCAGTTCAATTTACTAACTACAGAAAATATCTTCTTTATTTAATAAATCAGGTTTAAATTCAAAATATGTTTTGATAACATTTTAATAAATGTTTTTCTTAGGTATCTAGCATATTTAAGTTTTCTAGCATATTTAATCATTATAAAAAGTTGAGTTTTGCACTAATTTCAGTAAAAAAGTATGAAATAGGAAATGCATCATTTACCATTTTCTAGCATCATAAAAATGTAAAAAATTAAGAAGCTGAATAAATGTAAGGGAAGATATATAAAAACACGTATAGATGTAGTGCATCCTCCTGATGAGCAGAAAGCGGAACGGAATTTTGTGTAAAGGCAATATTTAGTTGCTAATCAACATACTTTAATAGTTACCAATCAGTGAAATCAACCTTTCTCTAGGAAAATAATTAAAAAGTACAACTGCAAGACAATTATAATCTATGCTTTAAAGTTTTGTTTGCTTACTTAAATCATTAAGATTGGTAATCTAACTCATGGTGATTTAAAGCAATCTACCCTCATTTCTGCTCTCTCGTGTCTGAAATAAGGTAACTAGATCTAATCACAGTACTCCAGCTACCGGTATAGCATGGATTTATACAATGGCATTGCAATATTTTCTATCCATTCTATTCCATTAGCATTCCACAATATTATTTGCTTCTAATGTAGTCAAAAAATTACATAATACATTTATCCTAAATCTGAAACCCATCTCCCACTTTCTAGGGCACTTGACTCCAGTAACACAAATCTTAAGGCACCAGTGGACATACAGTTCTTTAACCCAGAGTAGTTTAACCCAGAGTATTTATAAATGAATATTTGAAACCTTGTAAAAATAAACTCTAAAAAAAAACCACTAATGTTAGTTGAGTGGAATTACATACAAATTCTATTTGCAATAACAATTTTATGAAGAAGGGTCTCTAATATCATAGCCGTAGCTTTTGTTAAACAGCTGAAGGCCTTCAGCAAGAAAGCTTGAAAGCCTAAGGACAAAAAACAAACAACCAGCTAAAAATGTATAGTCTATTTTTTTTAACTTTAGCATTTCAGAATTTTTAAAATGTTACATATTACATTCCTGATCTATATTTTGAAAGAGATAAATCGAAGTATTCAGGTTTCTAAAATGTCCTAACAATCAGAAGTATTCATTTAATACTTCTACTGGGGTGAATTCCACCCACATGTCTGTGTATCTTTCAGACAACAAGGAACTAGAGAAAACATTTAAAAAAATAAAATGCAACTGTAAAGCCATAAAAAGACAGGGTTCATACAGTATCTTTTACTCATTTTTAAAACTGACTAAATTTGAAGAGAGAGAGAGAAGGTGGATGAGAATTTCAGTTGGTGAAAGAGAAGCTTTTGGGCTACTGAGAGCTCTTCTTTATGTCTGTTGGTCCAACAAAAAGCATTACCTCATCAACATCTTGGGACCGACACAGATACAACAATATTGCAAACAAGATTTAAAGGGGTGACAATATCATTTTAAAAATGAAATGTTCAGCCTTAGTTTTTCAATTTACTGGCTTGTGGGAACTTGAGCTCTAAGCTAGAGTTAGACTCCTGTTTCTCTTGTGTATTTGCATAGCTATCTGACAGCTGCCATTTTAACATACACCAGGAATTAAACGAGACATCTTCAAAGCTAAAGCTTTTCTACAGCTTCATCTTAAAACAGCCTTCAGCTGAGGGCAGTAAGGCCTGGTCTACACTATAGTGGAAGTAACTTATGTAAATTATATAGCAGAGCTGGAGTCGACATATCTTATATCACATTTCAGTGTCATTCATAAAGCAGGAGGCCGACAGAAATATTCCCTTGCTCCTTTTGAAGGGCAAGAGTATCAGTGCTGACAGAGGCACCCTCTGAGTTTGATTTAGATCTGCTAAATCGAACCCAGGAAGATCAGCCACGGCAATATCAATCTTCCACGTAGTGTAGACGTGCTCTTACAGACCTATATTCTCTGTGGAGCAGGTACAGAAAGGAGTACAACACCCAATTACCAGTGGGTGACACACACTCCCCCCATTCCTAAGCATTTACAGTTTTTAATAACAGTGTTTTTAAAAAATACGTATCTTACTTACCTTTAAATCACTTCCTGGCAGAGTGCCTATGCCATCCTTCCAGTCCATGACACTAAATACATCAAACTCCTGGCCACTTGCACTTGAGGCTGATTCATTCATGATGCATGCACTGGAAAAAAAAAAAAGCGAAAAAACATTTTCAGATAAAACCTAACTCTGAGCTGATGTTTCATTCACGGACATTTCAAGCACACTTTACACAATGAATATCAAATTGTCCTTCCACTCACATCCAGAATGCACATAACTTACTTGATCAAAATGCTGAATATATGAGCTAATGCCACAAAAGTAAGGTGCAAATCTTTTAGAACCCTTTTAAAACAACACTAGTAGTCCATCCACCATCCTCTAATGGGGAGAGGCTGGACAGGAAAGAATCCAAAAAATTCAAATTGTACACAGGCTAATGTGAGAAAATTGTATATTTTTATATACAGAGGCAGCAAGAAACAAATGTAAGCATGTATGCTAAGTATGGATTAAAAGAACTAGCTTTTTCTTAATAGCTGGTAATATGTATGGGGGAATTTCTTATCCAAATCCAAATTAAACCTTACTTCTTAGAGTATACAATAGTTTGCAGGCTGTTATAGAATAAAAGAAATCCTCTGAATATTCTTTAGCCCAAGCCATGAAGCTGCACATAATGTAGGAATGTAAAATCCCATTTAATTGGTTAACTGGTTAAATGTATTGTTTTACTGGTTAACCAATAAAAAGGCGGTTCATGCGGGGGAAGAGGGACACTCCCACCCTGGCTGGAGCAGCTCTTCCCCCCACTGCTGACAGGCTGCTTCATCCCCCACTGGTTTAACATTCACATCCCTAACATAATGTTTGCATAAAATATTATATACATCTTTTAAAATATATATTTATACATACACTCTTGGAGAGTTGTTTTACTAGATCTCCTTTTGCTTCATGGTAGTAAAACCAGAGGGAAAAAAGATCTGTTTACCCTTATAAATAATGGATTTCAATGCCCTTTGCTGTTGTAGGAGTCTCTCTCAAATCAGTTACACAAGCAATAATAGTTATACAGCACTTGTCACTTTCCCTGGATGTGATCCAATCCCCCTCACAAGCAGGAAGGGTCATCAGTTGCGTTGAACTGCAAAATCTCTAGCAGCCATTTGTCAGAAAAGACTATTAACTTTTCACCTTCTTCATATTCTTGTAAACCAAGAATCTTCAAATTATGGATCTGCACTTGATTTTCTGTTTGTTCAATGTGAAATCACAGTGAACAATTCTTTTTTTTAAAAGGGACTTCTATAATCTACACAAAGTGAATTATTTGTAGCAAATAATTTAGTTTCTCTTTTGGTTCATAAACTGTCCATTAGCAGCTTACAGTGTTTTCAACTTTAGTTGCTATTAATATTTATTTACCAAATACTTTCCTAGACAAAAAATTATCTTGCAGATTGTTTGCAAGCAGTTTGTTGAAAGTATTCAATATGCTGATTGGTTGGTTTCAGATGAACATGTAAGTCATGCAGTATAGTCTCTGCTTCGCAAGTGTCTGATCATTACTCTTAGAATCAGGTTTCTAGTGGGAATGTTCTTGTTTAAAAGTTTAAAATCAATTTTACACAAATATTCACCAATATTTTCTTAAAATATGCTGTTTACATAAACACTGCTCTCAAAGTCACTTAGGGTATGTCTACACTACCACCCTAGTTCGAACTAGGGTGGTTAATGTAGGCAACCGGAGTTGCAAATGAAGCCCGGGATTTGAATTTCCCGGGCTTCATTTGCATATTGCCGGGCGTCGCCATTTTTAAATGTCCGCTAGTTCGGAATCTGCGCCCGCGGCTACACGCAGCACGAACTAGATAGTTCGGATTAGGCTTCCTATTCCAAACTACCGTTACTCCCAGGGCCTGATTCCGACATTTTTGCCCACCCTGAGTAATACCTCATTTAAATTAATAGTCCCACTAAAAAGGTACTACTCAGCATGAGTAATAACATAGGACATGAGTGAGGAACCATCCTTATTATGCATGAAACAGCTGGGGTTCGGAGACATGAGTGGCATGCATCTAGGTCTGAAGAGTATTGTGACAAATCTTTACACATACTTTGAGAAACAATCTCGAATTGACAGGAAGATTAACTGGATGTTTTTTTTCCTCTGTCTATAGTTAAACACGTTTATAAACTGTGTTCTAAATGCATGCACTGATATTTTTAATAAGTATAAATAATCTACACCAGTTGAATGTAAACTAAACAAATCCCAGACCTACAAAAAATAACCAAAACTATATTTTAACATTTATAGTGGGAAGATGTTTAGATATCACCCAAGGTCAACAGGCATGAACTCCATCGGACCAATGAAGGAAGTGAATTCCAAATCTTAGACCCAACAAGAATCCCCTCTCCCACTAGCAGATGAATAAATCTGGGCATGCTGCAGCTAATCTAAAATGCAATGTTAGGACCTAGACTTTCTTTTTCTTTATCTCTGAAATACATAATGCAAACCATAAAGAGCTAACAACTGGGCGTGTATCTGGAAACAAACTGGAAGCCAATGCAGTTTTAAGATTGCAAGTTCTGAGTAGCTTGGCTAAGCACATGGGCAGCTGCGTTCATATTAGCTGAAGTTTCCAAGTAATCTTAAAATACCTCCATCTAAAGCACACTGCAGTAATCCAATCTGTACATTTATTTGTATAGTATAAGCGTTCTAATGGCTTGAGGCTGCTGAGGCATGCTTCTCCCATATTGACCAATACGTCAACAGAGGTCTTGCCTCTTACTAAGGGGCAGAAAGAAGTTAACAGCTGTCTGTCTCTGCTGGTGCTACTCTCAGCAATGAGAATGCTCTGTAGCACTGTCAGTTGAAAAGGATTAATCTGGAAAGAAACAATAATCCTTACAATCTAATCTTTTTACACAAGATATTTTAAGAGATAAAAGAAAAGTGAATATTGACCATAAAAGTATATATGGTGTTTTTCAAGTAACCCATATACACATTACAGTAAAACTCCATTAGTCCGGCATCCAATGCTCCGGGACTCCTCATGGTCCAACACCATCAGGAACCCGGCAGTGTTGGGGCAGCCTGACAGGCTTCCCCCATTCAGCTGATGCTGAAACTGACCAGCAGCTGAATCAGGGAAGCCGGGAGCAGAGCAGCTGGGGTGCTGCCGGGTTGGTCCCGCAGTGCCGAGGGGCGGCGCTACGGGACCAACCCGGCAGCACCCCAACTGCTTTGCCCCAGGCGTAGGGATTCAGCCGCTGCTGAAACTGACCAGCAGCGTCCGTTTCACCAGCAGGCTGAATCCGGACGCCTGGGGCAGAGCATCTGGGGTGCTGCGGGGTTGCTCTCGTAGCGCCGCCCCTCGGCGCTGCGGGACCAACCCGGCAGGACCCCAGCTGCTCTGCCCCAGGGGTCCCCAAGTCAGCCGCTGCTGAAACAGATCAGCGGCTGATTCCAGGAAGCCCGGGACAAAGCAGCTCTGCCCCGGGCTTCCTGGAATCAGCCGCTGATCTGTTTCAGCAGCTGCTGAATCGGGGACGCCTGGGGCAGAGCAGCTGGGGTCCTGCTGGGTTGGTCCCGCAGCGCCATCCTTTGGCGCTGCGGGACCAACCCGGCAGCACTCCAGCTGCTCTGCCCCAGGCGTCCCCAAGAGCAGCTGGGGTGCTGCCGGGTTGGTCCCGCAGCCCCGAGGGGCAGCGCTACAGGACCAACCGGGCAGTACCCCAGCTACTCTATTGCAGGCATCCCCGATTCAGCTGCTGCTGAAACTGACCAGCAGCGGCTGAATCAGGGACTCCTGGGGCAGAGCCTGACTATCGTAAGGGGGGGGCTATGAGGGGTTTGGGGTGGCATCCCCTCCCAGCTCCAGACCCCTCATAGCCCTCCCTTCTGATAGTCCAGCATATCTGATAATCCAGCACCCCCTGGGTCCTCAAGGTGCCGGATTATCGGAAGTTTACTGTAATTTGATTGTAGCCTCTATTGATGGCCTCAAACAGTGATAAAAAAGTTTTCTAGAGTCTAATGTTTGGCAAAAATAGAACAAAAAATAAAAAACCAATGATCAATGTGCAAACAACTCATTCGAGTATTTTTCCCATTTTTTAAATTAACCCAACATTACAGGCACAATTTGTACTTTCAATCCCCGGTACTCTCTTCCACACTTCTGGACTGTCCTGTCTCCTCAGGGATGATGCTGTCATGGGACTGTTATACCGTGCTGACAAGTAAGTTTAGTTACTAGAGGCACCTATTTTCAACAAAATCTCTGCTTCCTGACTTTATGGGGTCTTGAATGCAAAAATGATGAAAGATCTCAGACTGCTAGCTCTAAAATGACTTCCTCTACTGTAGGTGGTAAGGAGAAAGAAACAGGCCAATGAAAAAGAAATCAGAACAGCAGTAAAGAAATTAAATGAAAGAATAAAAAAAAATCACATGCATCTACATGTGACAGAATAATGAAGACTACTGCATACCTATTTACTACTTGTTTCTCCTTCCATTAAAGCTTTGACTGATGGATCTTTGAATTGATAATACCTCATATGGTGCTTTATGAAAATAGTCATATAAATTGGTAAATTGTGGCTAAGTAACTTAAGTACTGTGCCAAACCTTAACAGCAAGAGACAGTTCTATATACTAATTGTTAGATTACACAAGTGGTCTCTAACCTTTTTAACCACAAGATCACTTTTTCAATTTAAATGCAATGCAAGATCTACCTCAAACCCAAATACTCTTGCCCCGCTTCCTTCCCATCCCTTCTTTGAGGCCCTGCCCCTGCTCCACCCCTTCTCCAAGGCCTCACCCTGCTCATTCCATCCCCCTTCCCTCGCCCTTCCCCACTCACTTTCTCCAGGCTGGGATAAGGATGCAGGCTCTGCTCTTGGGCCAAGGAATTTGGAGTGTGGGAGGGGCTTTGAGTTAGGCCGGGGGAGGAGGGGGGAGAGACTTGGGGTCCAGGAGAAGTTTCAGGGTGCAAGCTCTGAGAAGGAGTTTGGGTGCAGGGGGACTCGCGTATGAGGCAGGAGGTTGGGTTCAGGAGGAGGTTCAGGGCTGGGACAAGGGTTCAAGAAGCAGGCTCTGGCTGGGCACCATTTAATTGAGACAGCTTCCGGATGGTGGAGCAGTGGGGTTAAGGCAGGCTTACTCCTGCCCTGCACCACTCCTGAAAGCAGCTGGCATGTATGGTAATGGATCCATGGCACCATGTGCTGCCCCCTCATCTACAGGCATTGAGCCTACAGCTGGCCACAGTTCCCAGTTATTGATTATTGGGAGCTTGAGGGTGGTACCTGCAGGCAAAGACAGCATATGGAGACCTCCTGTTCTGACGCTCTCCAGGGCTGCAGGGACATGCCAGCCACTTCCAGGAGTGGCACTTACCATAGGGATAATCACTCCAGCCATGCCAGGTTAGGCATTTTAGAACTCACTACTCAAAGAATTAAATTATGCGTAAGAGAGAAATGAAAATTCTCCAGACCAGTCAAAAACCAAACATAACTCATTTTTCAAGCAGAAACAGAAACAACAACCACCCCCCACGTGTGTGTTGGGTTGGGAGATGAGAGTGAAGGACAGTGTGTTTGTTTGCATGACAGGGACACGCACATTGTGTAGGTGACACATTTGCATTGCCAACCTCCCTCCATCTCCTTCTCTCTGTGTGGAGATAGGGTACAGAAGAGGTGAGGAGGGACGCCCTGACAGTAGCACCCTCCTCTTCTTCCTCCCACACTATGGGCAAAAGTAGGAGGCACCCAGGGGGGCAGCTCCAAGGCACATGGCAAGAGCAGCATGTGACAGTGGGTGAAGGGGCAACTGAAGTGCCAGAGCTTGATGGATTCCTGGCCAAACCAGTCAGGATCACCTGTCAGAAACTCCAAGATCTACTGGCTGGTGACTACTGGATTTCACTAGGGGTATGTCTAGACTACATGCCTCTGGCGACAGAGGCAGGTAGATTAGACTACCCGGCATAGGAAAATGAAGCGGCGATTTAAATAATCGCCGCTTCATTTAAATTTAAATGGCTGCTGTGCTGAGCCGATCAGCTGTTTGTCGGCTCAGCGCGGTAGTCTGGACGCTCCACGGTCGACATCAAAGGCATTTGTCGACCTCCCAGGTATGCCTCATCCTCAATGCCTTTGATGTCGACCGTGGAGCGACCAGACTACCGCGCTGAGCCGACAAACAGCTGATCGGCTCAGCGCGGCAGCCATTTAAATTTAAATGAAGCGGCGATTATTTAAATCGCCGCTTCATTTTCCTATGCCGGGTAGTCTAATCTACCTGCCTCTGTCGCCAGAGGCATGTAGTCTAGACATACCCTAAGAGCTTTCAACATCTGAGTTCTAAAAGCCTGATACAAAGTCTACTGAAATCAAGGGAACCTTTCCTTTGATTTGAATAGACTTAAAAGTAGGACTCATGTGGCTTGAAAACAATCACTTCTCTTAATTTTCTCATCTGTAAAATACAATATTTTCAGATGTGTTTTGAAGATTAATGTTTCAGCAATGGTTTGAAGAGACTAAGTACACCTTAAATATTTTTAATATGAACTTTCTGGTTTATATATATTTAACACATTTTTATTAAAAGAAGTATCTGAAATAAGACTGCACACCTTCTTTAGAGAAGCATTCATCTTTATCAACTGAAATCAATAAGGAATGCATGCATCACAAAACAGACACTTACAAAGAATAATAGAGTTAAAAAATTAAATAGTTTCATCTGTTGCAAGCTTCTCTACTTAAAGATTTCAAGCAAAGATATGGGAGGGGATATGTCAGTTAAATGTACAAGTATTTTTTTAAAGTAATTGTAAGCTTAGGTACTGAATATAACAAAAAAAACACAACAATAATAGAAGCATTCATTATTTAAACCAATGCTTGAAAAATTTGCCTCACAACTACCTACATTTTTATAATCTCATCTAATGAGTTATCTATGAATTTGCAGGGACCTAGTATGTATAACTTTTAGCAAGAGAAGAGGCCCAATTCATTACAGAGATCCTCAACAATGAAGACAGCAGATCACAAAAGTAATGATAGTACTACTGGGTCAACAGACCTGCTTGCATATCATTCTTTTCAGACATTCAGATATCACTAGGATGGCTTTTGTATATGGGACTACATAGGGAGATTAGAAAGACAGACGTGCATATTTATTTGTTGAATGAGTGAAAGCGTGTTAGTCAGATGGCAAAACAATGCATTAGGGCACTCAGCTTGTTCATCCATAACCCCCCAGCCAATGAAAGCTGAAAGAATATCTATTCTCTTGTGGTACCAATGGTGGAATGTAAGAGGCAGCAGCTCAGTCCTTGAACTATGTTCAAATTGTCAAGGACTGCTGACAATAAAAAAAGTAATTAGAATCGCACTGAAGAAATTAAATGAAAAGATGAAAATCATACACAAACATCTACATAAAAATCATACACATACTACCTAGTAGTATCAAAGGTATTCTAAAATATACCAGTACTACCATGCCCCACAAAGCCAAGTTCAGGGAAAATTAGACATTTCCACCTGCAAGAAGTCTCTCCTCAGGCAACCCAAGCTCCTCTTTTTCTAGTCACAAATCTGAATAACTTATCTTCCCAGTGACAACAAACGCAGTAGAACCCAGTTCTCCTGAAGATTTAGAGTAATAGGCAGTAAAATTACCCATTCCTCACTGTAAAATTACTAAATTGGGCCCACCATCCCTTTAAGTGACCATTTAATTGTCTTCTGTAGAAAGATGTTGGTATATTTCATTCTCTTCCTCCCACCACACAGTAACATTTTTCTTTCTTAATTTTCTTCCCTCACTACTTAAAGGGGAGCTGTGAACTAGAAAAAAAAAAATCACAGTCCCAATTCTCTTTAAACTACTGTTGTCACAAACATGACCAAAAATAACTAAAGGAAAGATACTAGAGAAAAATATTTCTGTGTTTACAGTTTGTTTATTTTGTGCATTTGACAGCACTTTGTGTACAGCAAGTTTCGCTTTTTTGTATAGCCAATCAGTCAGGCTCCTATAGCTGTTTACATCTTTAATGTAGCCATTGGGAGATAAGCTATTAAAAATTGTGATTGTAAAACCATCAACAATGGCAGAGAGTCAAGTACAGGTGATAATTTTAAACTTTTATTCTTTTTTTAAATTCTTTTTTAAAACTGACTAGCTTCCTTAATGTATCGCCTATATCCATTTTCTTATTTTAGTTGTAGTGTTTTTGCTGGATTTTCTCAGGATACTTACATATGGTTGTACCTGCCTCCCAGTATGATAGTTTAAAGTCTTTCCCCATATAAAAAGTCTATGGCTACATCTACACTAGAAAAGGTGTCACCCATTTTTCAGCAACAGTGCATCTGCACCAATACTAGCAGCAAAGGTGCCCCATGTCTTCTTGTGTGCTTACAACATGGCTAACACTAATGCTGCTGCATCAAACTAGGCAATGGATATTTTCTAAGGCTACGTCTACACTGCACCACTCTTGCGCAACAGCCTATGAAATGAAGCATGGATTAGCATATTGCCACACTTCATTTGCATAATTAATGTTAGGAAGAATGGCTCTTGCACAAAATGGCTGCTAATTAATTATGCAAATGAAGTGTGGCAATATGCTAATCCATGCTTCATTTGCATAGGCTGTTGCGCAAGATAAGTGCAGTATAGACGTAGCCTAAAATGCAGCTTTTCTTAAATGTCTTTTTAACTATCTCTGACTTAGTGCAGCATAGTAATACTCAGTACACAGTTATGCTACCAGTCTAAAAAAAAAAAAAACTCTCTGATATCTCTGATTTTGTTTAGAGACCATACAAAGGCAAAACTTTCAAGTGAAACTCTTTATCAGTAGTGTAATCGTCTGTGAAGTCCTGAATGGAAGTTTAATCTAATCAATAGTATTTCTAAGTAAAAGAACTGTTTGAATCCCTGTTTTTTAGTTTATCTTAATTATTTGAGCCAGAGGGCCAAGTAAACTTCAGCTTACTTTTATTTGTTCCTTGCACTAAAAGTACTGGCTCTTCACAACTCCTGACTGGATGTCTCTCTGGACAGGACTGTACTTCTTGGAGTCTGTCTGTTGCACTTCACGTCATTTATTCTGAAATATTCATTTTTAGGAGAAATAAGATTTCCATGGTTAATTTTACCTCATAGTTGACCATTCTTCTCTTTTGCATCATAGAGTGTGTCTACACTACAAGTCATTATTTTGAAATAATGGTGAACTGGAGGACATGTTACTCCGACTCATGGTAACCCTTATTTCACAAGGAGTAAGAGAAGTCGAAGGATGAGTGTTCTTCCTTTAACTTCTTGCTGTGTAGACAGTTCCAAAAGACGGATTAAGCTATTTCAAACTTAAGCTTCGCAATTGATGTAGCTCAAGTTGAATAGCTTAATTTGACTTTTGCCCTGCAGTGTAGACGTACCCTATATAATGACCAGCTATCATCTGCCCTCTGTCTTTATCACAGAATTGAAGTCCTTCCAGCTCTTAATATAACCAGTACATTACTGCATTTACAGAATTTTCTCTCAGAATATGTAGTTCACAGCTTTTACGATCAGCAGATCTGCTCTTAAAGTATTAAACAAGCTACTACTATATATGCACACTCTCTGTCTTTAGTAATCACAATGCTTGGAGCCATTGATTCCTCAGTCCCCACCTCCACACCATACACATGCCTCAATCCTAATTATAAGCATCATAAAAAATGTAGGGTAAATAAAGCAACACAAAAAATAAAGTCTCCTGTTTCATCAGCAATCCCTCTGCTGCCTCCACACACAACAGGTGAAGCCCAATCAAACTCAACTCAGTGTTTGAGTCATTAAGAGGAAAACAAACATTCACAATGTAGTCAAACATACCCATTTCTCTTACAACCTCTTGGGACTTTTAAAATCATCCTTCTAGATAAAGTGATTAAATGAAACCAAGTTAAAATGAAAGACATGCTATTAACAGCAAATTAAACTTAAATGTACTTTTCTTAACAAATATGTTTATTACACTATTGAATAGTCTCCCAAGAGATGACAGATCTATCAGCACTTCATTTGTTTGATTAATTAAAAAAAAAACTTTACATAGCAGACGAGCATATATTATAGAGAATGCCACTTAACCCACATCCAGGGTTTAAACAAAATAATCTAGCATATCCAATCTCTAGTTTTTCTCTCATAGATGTTAATATTAAAATCAGTTACACAAGATATTGGAAATCAGATAATTTTCCTCTGTAAGAAATCACTCTCCTAAAGTGTGGATTATGTTTGAAGTTACTTAGAATTATTTCAAATTACTTAAGAATGCAGTTTTTTTGTACACAATGCAAAAAACTTGATGTTTCAGTTTTAGAGTGCCAAATTCATGAGTAAAAACAAAAGTGAAAATAACAAGTTATGTCAATGTGAATAAAATAGCAAAATTAACCTGCCTAAAAGTTAACTAGTTGTAAAAATTTCCAATGTATTATACACGTGTTGTTACTCACAAAGATAATTCAAGAAAACCACTACAACCTACAATATCAAAAGCTAGGCATACTTCTATTCCTAGCCTGAACATGATCCTGTAAGGGGCCTAATTTTCAGGAACTGCTCACACCTAGCCAGAACCCTTTATTGTGACAGTGACAAGTATGTAGGGGAGGAGGGAGGAAACAAGAGTCCACTAGTCACTTTTCAAAATGTAAGGCAGAGTAGTATGGGGACAGGAACAGTAGAAGAAACACTCCCTTGATTAGATATTTTGTCTGAGCATTCTTTCCAGATTGATCTTGACATCTAACAGGAAATCAGAGGTAACTTCAAACTGGAGGCCGACTTTGCATTTTCCTCCCTAGGGTGGATCTCTCAGTTCCACCAGTAGAGGGCCCTCCTCGGCCACTTTTGCGGCAATTTTTATTTTTTTATTTTGCTGCACTTGAAACTTTGAAGTGCTGAACTCAGGTCCGTATCTTCCCGAAAACTAGGGCCAAAAAATAATCATAAAAAAGCCGAAAGCATTTGCATGCACCTTCCTGGCGTCCCCACGATTAACAATCCCACCGCTGCCCAGGCTGCTAGAGGCCCTTGCGCAACAACGGCTCAACACGAGGCTTAGTAAATAAGCTCGGGCAAAGCCTGCCCCGCGTAATTCAAGCGCCAAGGAATGTGTTTGGCCCGGTGGCTGGGGGGGGGGGGAAGAGGAGGCCGAAGCGGACGCTCCTCGCTCAGCTGCCTGCCCGGCCGCAATGCCCCCCACGCCGAGGGCGAGCGCAGCAGCGAGCGCGCAGTTGTGGGGGCAGGAACCGGGTGCAAAGCGCTCCTGAGGAAGTTGCATAACGAGAGAGGGACTCTGCTTGTGCCCCGGCCCCCAGTGATTTCCCCACCCCCTTTCTGCAGCACTGGGCCGGGATCCTGGCAGAGGACGCTGAGTGTTCCCTCACGCAACCCCCGGCAGAGGGAAACTTACCTTCTCCTCCCCCATCCCCACGCCCGGGGAGGAGGGCGAGCGCTCTCCGGCAGACTCTGGAGATTTGCTGGTGAACCCTCCTCGCTCGCGCTCAGCCAATCTCCAGAGTCCCCTGGAAGAGAAATTACCCTCCTTCCTAAGGGGAAGGTAAAGGCAGAGCTGCGGGAGGAGTCGCCCTCCCCCAGGAGCCAGCTACTCTCCGCATCCCCAGCCTCCCGCCTTGGGGAGGCGCAGCCAGACCCTCGCGAAAAACTTTTCTCTCACGCTCTCGGACGCGTCCGCTCCCACGATTGGGGGGGGGAGGGACTGGGGGGAGGAGTAACTTGAGTCCGCCCCCCCACACACGCGCGCGTCTGCTCCCCCGGCCCCGCTCTGTGTCCCACGTTGACTCCCGTGGCTGGGGAGGGGGAAAGGGGGCGGGCGGACGCTTTGTGCGAGCGCCTTCCACCCCCACCCCACCTCCGACTTGCTGCCTCATCACCCATTACAGCAAGTGGCTGGTAGATATCCTGTTATTATGCACAGTGGCTGCAGGAAGCGGTGAGGTGAGAGGGCAGAGAATATTTTTGCCCCCCCCCCCAAAAAAATCTATAGGGTCAGCAACAATATCCATAACTTGTGGAACAGCCGCCCCCACGCTTAGGCACACATTTCCACACGTGTTAGCACACACGCAAGCCGCCTCCCAGAAGCCTCCCAGCATAACCCCACAGTCCCTAGTGTCACAGCAGACAAGCCCCCCCCCCCACACTCAATCGTATAACACCCCCTCCCCCGCCCGTTGGAGAGCCACTCTGCGCCCCACAGCTACAGCAGAGAGAGCAGCTCCGCACACGCCACCGACAGGAACCAAACACGCTCCAGCCAAAGTGCCCCCCACCCCCACCCTTTGCTTTAAAAATTGCCAGGAGCTTCTTTTTCTTTTCTTTTTTTTTTGGTACGTGTATGTGTGTGCAAACTTTCCCCAAAATGGCGGAAATTGGGAGATGATATTTTAAATATCCCTCACCCACTCACACAAAGTGCAGAAGCAGAAGAAAACGCAAACTCTCTGCCGTGCGCCGAATAGGCCTTTGCACAAGGGACACGCTGCACGTTCAACCGGTATATCCCGGCAGCCGCCACCTCTCGCCGCTTCAAACGCGAAAATCGGGGTGTGAAAAAGCCCCTGTCTTCTGCCCATGGCCCCCCTGCAGCCCTTACGCCTCTCTTTCTTGGGGGTGTCGGGAACAAAGAGCACAGGGTGGGCAAGGGGACCTGCCAATTCGCGCCCCCTCCCCTCCGCGCACATATACACCCCCACTCCAAAATCCCAGCCGCTGTACCCACGTTACATTGTTCCTAGCGCCACAGCAGCGCCCCATAAGTGTCATTAAATGGAGCTAACTGACAAGCTCATTGGTGGGGCAGGTCTGCAAAATGTTTTTCTCTTTCCGCCTCCCTCCAATCCCTCCCCCTCCCCACACACACATACATTTCCCAGCTCCTTCCTCCCTGTCGTCCACCCTTCGTGTGTTTGGGAAGAAAAAAAATAAATACAAGGCACCTCTCGCTCTTTCTTTTGTTCCTCTTTCACATTCACACACTTATTATTTAGGGACATCGCCAGTGACCCACCCGCTCTCCAGCCACTTGAGAGTCACTTGCCCTCTTTCCCCTACATTAAGTTCCACCCTTGCTGCCCGGGGAGGGGGAAAAGAAGCCTTCTACCCCCCACACCCTTCTCCGCTTCCCCAGATATGTTTCGTAAGGAAGGGAGAGGAGGTGCGTCTCCCTTTATCTCTCGCGCGCTCTCTAACTTTCATCTTCACCTACGGGGAAAAATTAAAACCCATCACCAGCCGTTTGCATTGCACCGCCCTAAAGGGGTTACAGATTAGATCAGAACCAGCCGCTTCTTACCCCCCCAATCTCTCTCTTTCTCCGTCTCTCGAGTAGTCCTGACAAATATGGTCCAGGGCTGCGGGCACAAGTGAGCATGCGCCCGTGGAGTCAGGGCTGGGGAAAGGGGAAACTGCTGCTGCTGCCGCTGCCGCCGGGGTGTCTCATTCTTCCTCCCCTCGCTCTAGCTGCCGCTGCGTCTGAGCCTCCGGGAAGCAGCAGCAGGAGCAGCAATAATCAGTGTTACCAAAAATACAGCCACAAACAACAGCTACAGCTTAGGTGCATCATCTCCACTGATTTAATGCCAACGTTGAAGGAATAATAAGGAGAAAAATGCAGCAGCCGTTTACTATTTTTAGGTTTGGGATATCTTTAAACATTACTTTTCTTTACAGGGGAGGATCAAATAGTAATAAGTCCCATCAGGTACTATTAAATCTGTGCAGATTGTAGTAGGAGTCTGGAAAAAGAAACGTTTGTATATATAGGAATATTCCTGCATAGGAAAAAACCACAATAACTATAGAAGTAGGTGAAGCATGGGTACCACCATGACAATAATTATGATCCTGATCTTGCAAGCTGTTCTATGCAAGCAGACCTTCACATTAAATAGGGACACTCGATATAAGTTCGAGGGGGGTCTGCCCCATCTAGCTGAGCACAGGATCAGTACCTATATTTTGTTAGATAAAAATATTGTTCGTGCATTGCTAAAATCTTCAATAATAAAGGGACTTTATTTAGCTTGACATCTAATTAATTTATACATTTAAAAAATAATTTCAGGTATCACAGTTGCATGATCACCCTTGTCAACTTCTGTAAATTCATTAGTACAACATCCTATTTTTTACCAATAACTTTCTCTCCCTTATTGAGGTACAAAAAGGACAAAAAAAGCTGACAATTAAAAGCCCCTAATCAGCTAGCACAGACCCCTGCACCCAAATGGAGTCCTAGCCTGGAAAAACCCATTGAATTCAATGCAGCAGTATATGGGAATAAAGCCGAATTAACTGTACAGGGCAAATGAAATTGACTGTACGCAGAGTGTTCTCAAATGTACAAAGTAAACAAACTAAAAAAAAAGACAAAACAATCATTGCAGTTTTAGGATCATAGAGGGTCCAAACAATAAGAATTTTCAGACAGAAGATTTACTTTTTTCTTTGCATTTGAAAAAAGTAATCAAAAGTGATTTTTCAGCTTTTAATATTTTTTTCCATTATTCTTGTATACATAATGTCTATACGTTTTCAGATTTAGCATTTTGTGATTCTTTTTGCTCATCTTTCCAATGACCCACACTAAAAAATGACCATGGTCCTGTAATTTGAAAATGCAAATAAAGTCATTGGCAGCATCAGGACCTAGTGATCACAACACATAATGAACAGAAATAAATATTTCAAGTGGATGACAAATCTCAGCACTAAACATTAACAACAATAAATTACTGCATGACAACAAATGCCTATCCATGATGGTCAAGGACATCTAGTTACAAGGTCTAAACAAAAAGCAAATAAAAATAATAAAAGGCCATGGTTATTATAAATGGAATTTATTATATACGTATTGAAGTAGGGCTCTGAAGGCCCAATGAAGAGTGAGATTCTATTGTTCTGGGCACCATACACATGCATAACAGTACACGGTTGTTGTCAGGAAAAAGAGCTCTTTCAATCTGGGCCCCCATTCACCAAACTATTTCTTTAAGAATATACATAACATGGGGCTACTCTCGTGCTGGAAGTTATGCACATGCTGAACTACCATGGTGAATAAGGTTCTTACCATGGCTCCATCCCGCAGTCAATCACTTATACATTTAACTTCACTATCATGGGTAGAAGTAAATGATGGAAGTAAAGTCAAGCCCATGCACATTTGCTGTACTGGGACACCAATATGGCACATAACAACTGAGACACATGGCTGACATTTCTTATAGCTGTTTAGGCCAGATACTCTGCACAGGAATCAATTCCACTAAACAAACATATAATAAGGAACTAATTACAGAAAACACATTAGCTTACTTAGATAACGGACATACTTTAATACAATAGAATTGAACTAGTATAGAAAACAGATCCAAAAAGAAATAATAAATAATAATAATAATTTTTACTTTAATACAGTGAAGTGTGAAGAACCGAAATTTTCAAAAATACAGAGTACCCATAGTTAAGGCTATGATTTTGTCATAGTAATTTTTAGTAAAAAGCCATGGACTGTTCACAGACAATAAGCACAAATTCATGGAAGCTCATCATGTTCTGTTGTGACTTTTTACTAAAAATAACTCTGACAAAATAGGGAGTGAAGGGATCCACTACCCACCTGCTGCACTCACAGAGGCTAGGAGCTACAGGCCCCCACTGCCCACAGAGGCTCAGAGCATCGGGACTGGCTGCTGAGAACTACTGGGATCACCTACTGCCCTTGGGGTTGTGGGGTCCATTGTCACCTATGAGTAGCTGTGAGTGCACGGGTCTGCAGAGCTCCAAAGGCCACCCATGTGGCTGGGTGCTCTGGGAGGTCCCCACTACCCACAGTGGCTCAGAACTCCAGGGCCCCTCTCTGTCTGCTGAGCTTCCAGGGCCACCTGCTGCCCGAAGAGCTCTGGAGGCCACCTACTGGCTGAAACAGCTCAGAGCTCCCAGGTCATCTGGTGCCCTCAATGGCTGGGAGCTCCAGGAGTCACCTGTGGCACTTTGGACCTCCAGTGTTTGGAATTCCAAGCTGCTGGAGAGCCTACCCATCACTTGTGTGGGCTGAGAGCAGGGGGGAGGGGGCTGCCACAGCTAGAAGCTGTGGTGCTTCTGCAACAGAGCTCTGGCACCTACAGCTGTGAGACTGAGCAGAAAATGTCACGGGGGTCTTTGGAAGTCATGGATTCTGTGACCTCTATGACAATCATAGCCTTACCCAGAATTCCAGCTGGAGTCATTGGACACTCCTCTGAAAATCGTTCCCAGTGTTATCTAGATGTAGGCAAGTACATACCAAATTAGATTTTTCACTAAGTTTTAAATTAGGTGGATCCTTCAGAAAATACCACATTTTAAACGTAATAGAATTCTATACTATTTAAACTAGTGCATAGGTCATTCCACATGAATTGTTTTTTTCTATCACTTTGGTTTTCCCTCATATGCTATATCATAGTGGTGTTTTTCTTACTAAGCTGAGTAAGGAATATGCATCATAAGGTACTCAATACATTTCATCTATGTTTGAAATATTTTGCCTCTTTTTCCTTTGAAGATTGAAAAAAGGAAACTTCAGTAATATTTCTAAGAATTTCTGTTGCATTCTAATCTAACTCACTAATATAAAAGATAGATTTCACTAGTTTTAAAAAGTGTGTTCATTAAGTTTAAACATTTTTCAAAATATTAATATTGGTGAGTTTGAAAACTATGCATATCATTATTTTGAAGTTAGAATTGAAAACCAAATACTTAAACTTGAATCTAAAAATTTAATCACAGAAAATACCTTGCCTCGGCAGTTTTTATTAGACATCTGTTTGATTAGAGAAAAAAGAATTACAGCTTAACTAAGTTTCTTGTTTCTTCTCTTTTTCCATCTTTCCCAAATTCCTATTCTGGCAATCCTACACATTTTCAGAAACAAAATAATGGGTTAATTATATACTGTAAGCAACAATATATTATTTAACTGTGTTCTTGTAACATTACCATTTTTATAACATAAGTACAGATAGCTATACTATAGAAAACATTGCCACTTCAGCTGGCACTTTTGTTGGCAGATGTTAAGATGAAATGCCAAGGATTGAATAGGCACTGAAATACACCTACCGGTTTATCTCTCTGGTGTGGTTCTTCTAAGTCATAATTAAGGTACATTGATTGTATAGTATGTGAGAAATTTGAATTTTCTAGTAGCTTTCTTCACCTTGTGAAATAAAAAATTATCTCCAATGCTGTCCAAGAACTTCTTGGATAATCTGTTCCCTGCTGTATCATTTTCCAACAGAGGTCTGGATAGCTGAAGTCCCCCATCACCACCAACGCATGTGCTGTGGTTGATTTTTTTTTTTTTTAAACCTCATCCACCTCTTCTTCCTGGCTAGGTGGTCATGCTCTTTTCACAGGTGTAAAGAGAATAGGCACATACTACACACAAGCAGTGTTTATAAAGGCAACCACTCATCTCCCTGGTTTTTTACCCTATTGGGAAAAGATACTGGCCCTTTACTTCTTTAATCTGAGGGCTTCCCTTCAGCTGCATATGAGGCAGCAGAGCATGACACTAACAGATTTTCTCAAACTGTCACCTGAAAATCACTAGTTACTTTTGAAAATATAGGATTATATATTTAAATACGTGAAAGGAAGGCATTTTTATAAGACAGCACAGGGACAAACAGTATTCTTAAGGGTGCAGCTGCATTAATAAAGGCTCTGTCTTACAGTTCTTGCTTAACAAAAATTCACTGTCATTTGTGACAAATGGGGAGGGGTGCTCTTTCCCCCATTTTCCCCTGGAATGCTTTTTTCCAATAATTAAATACAAATATTTTGTTTTAAGAAGGCTGTTGGTAATTATATCACTGGTCACAGGCAGGAGCATCCCTAGATGAGCTGCAGGTAACTGGCGCCCTAGACGAAATGCGCAATCAGCGTGCGATCGGTGCCCCCCGCCTCCAAAGCCCTCAACGGCCATTTGTGTTGGCGCCTTAGGCAACCAACTAGTTCGCCTGTATTGGCGGGCCGCCACTGGTCACAGGTTGCCAAAGAGAGAAAATGCAAGTGCCCAAACATAGTTGCACCGTTAGGGTGATAAGTGTCTGGTATATATGAGACACTGTCCCCACATCTCAGACTAAGCGTGAAAGAATCATAAGATGCCACCTCAAGATGAATATAGACAAGAGACCGAGGGTACTAACAAAAGGGCCAACCCATAATCATGACAAAGCTGAATAAAGATTTGCTTGAAATTAATAGTACTTTTGCTTCTGTAAGGATTGCAGAATTGGAATCACAGCAAGACAGGTATCCACTGAGACTGCAAAATGTGTTTTATATGAAGAATAGAGAGAAAATATGCTCTGTTAGATATTAAATCCAGCACCCAATATAGCACAACAGGAAGCACTTCCCCTCCTTGTTAACATTCTTCCAGTAATGTCATGTCACATCCATACGCAGAAGTAACATTCCGCTAGCATCTGACAGGCAGTAAACAAAGAACCCTAATGGGATATGTTTCCTCTGCCTCCTCTATACTGGCTATTCAAAATGGGTGAAAATTAACTACAGTTGCCACCAACTCTGAGTCATCAGGTTTTGTGCAGGAAACTCTTAAGAATTCTTCAGGCTAGAATAGTGGCTGTTCCTCTGTATTTCCTGCAATGGAATAGAGTGGACACGCCAGGGATGAAATACTGGCTCTAATGAAGTCAATGAAAGTTTTGTTATTGACTTCAGTTGGAACAGACCTTTCCTGGCAAGGAAACTTTTCACCAATCTACTTCATAAGGATGAAATCTGGTTAAAATACCATCCAGTATTTCGATTATGATAAGCAGTGTGAAGTAGTGATCTTAAACACTAGAAATTATCTTCCAATGAGGCAGCTTAATTGTATTCATCTTGCTACAGTGGTCAAGGGGGACTAATACAATCTCGTGGAGAATTCAGTCTCCTTTTACCACACCTACCTAAATAAAGCTGCCTTAGATGTATTACTGTTTTCCCATAGTGATCAAGTTAGGGTACTACTATGCTCAATGTTTAATATGCACATAATAGCCGGTTTCATTATGTTATGTTACTCTACTTTATAATTTACCAAGAAAGTAATAGCCAGTGAAAACAGAACTGTTACATAATAAGTGTTCAAGTGGCGCTGAACTCTTGAAAAGATCACTATTAAAAATTAGGTTAAGTGATCTGTATCACATTTCACTTAAATTCCGCATAAAAAACCCCTGGTTTCTGAACAATATCTCAGAGCTGGATTCTTGTGCAAAATTAAAATTCTCTGGAAGCTTCCAAGTAAATTGGTCAAGAACTGTAGGATTTGATTGAATACAAAAATGAAAAACACAGCTATTGTGGTACTGCATTGTTCAGCTGGATATATCTAATCTATTTCACTTGGTCTCCAGATTTTAATGTTCAGTAGATATTTGTACTGACCATGCATACATTAGTCATAGCTGGAGGCTTTGGCAAATGGTCAGGGCACAATTAGGATTGTAAGCACCCGGGAAAGCATGAAAGAGGGTTTAGGTCTTTAGCATCCAAGAGATGGTTGAGGTATTTGGCACCAAGTATAGGATATATTTCTCCTCTTTTCCCTTATGAGAAGATGTGCAAGAGACTTGTAATTATGGTGGGACCTTGAATGCACCTGGAACACTGTGCACATGTTGATTTGTTAGTCACATGAGCAATCTCATTAAGTCAAGTTGACTACTTGTGAGTAGTCACAAGCACATGCTTGTGGGTCTGGGGACTTAGTTTCTAACCTAGCAATCTACACCACAAACCAGCCTCCAAAATGGTGATGTTCTCTACCGACCCAAAACTTCTGCTTTGACAGGCATAAGAAGGGGGACACTCCAAGCATCCATTCAGGGAATAAAGGATATAAGTCAAATGTGTCTGAATGAGTAAGTAAAGTTTGAAATTATAGTGGGTTTAAATATATAAAAATGCTGGAATAATTTTTTTCATGTCTCAGGAAAATATTTGCTTCCCTCAACAGACTATAAATCAAGATACAGCTCAGAATAGATTATGTTTTAGCTGCACTATAAAAGCTCGCTTAAAAAGAGGCTAGCCCACATGTATAGTGCCAGGATCGCACTAAAATAAAACAGTATTTTCATAAATCAGAAGGGCTCTACAGGATAGTTTTTATATAAGAACCCCATATAATATGAGATCTGTAATGTGGATGGATCTCTGACAGTTTACATGTGTAAATGCCAGATAACAGCCTTTACATCAACTTTTTGCTCTTCTCGTACAATACCACCTACAAAATAGACTGATTTCCAGCTTTCATAAAATCATAGAATACTAGAACTGGAAGGGGCCTTGAGAGATCATCAAGTTCAGTTCCCTGCCCTCATGGCAGGACCAAGCACGGACTATATCATCCCTGATAGATGTCTGTCTAACCTGCTCTTAAATATCTCCAGTGATTGAGATTCTACAACCTCCCTAGGCAATTTATTCCAGTGTTTAACCACCCTGACAATTAGGACGTTTTTCCTAATGTCCAGCCTAAACCTCCCTTGCTGCAGTTTTTCCTAATGTCCAGCCTAAACCTCCCTTGCCCATAGCTTCTTGTCCTATCAACAATTTTCTCCTCTCCTCCCTGTGACACCCTTTTAGATTCCTGAAAACCGCTATCATGTCCACTCTCGGTCTTCTCTTTTCCAAACTAAACAAGCTCAATTCCTTCAACCTTGCTTCATAGCTTGAATATTATTACCTGCATTTTCATTGGAAGAGCCCATGAAAGGGAGCATGGTTTAACCAAAAGTGGGAACATAGAATAGCAAAAGTCCAGTCTGAATTAGTTCTGATCACAAGCCATTTCTGAAATAAACTCTAATATTGCACGCTTTTATGTATGTTGTTATATGTCAGGGCATAGCTCTAGAAGACACTTTTCTGCACACTTTGGGAAATCTGCACTGGGGAAGTTACACCGTCCTAGATAGACTGGCTGAGGATAAGTGTATAGTCATGTTACATGCTCAGTTAAAATTTAAACCAGAGGTAGTAAGTATATGTATTGGTTTCTCTAGAGGAACTCTTGCCTCTATCCTTGTGCATATTTTAAAGTCTGCAGGTGTCCTTAAGTAAGTCCCTGTTGTCATTATACATTACAACCAATTAAAGCTCCAGTTCATTGAAAAGCTGAAGGGTAAATACTGCAAGGTGGCGAAGTGGGACTTGAGGGCACCCTGTGCTTCTTTAGACACAGTCTTTAGAGACTTAAACACTATTACATATGTTCACAAGCCAACTAACAAATGTTCATAACTCAGTCAAATCAGAACTAATTTCTCCCAGATGAAGGCTATGTCCTGCTCCTCAGTGATAGCTATTTCTATGCCAATTTTTGCTTTTTAAAACCTCAGCCACATTGGCTATAGCGGTGCAGGTTAAAAAAATAGGAAGAATTATTTTGTAATGGAAAAGTATTTTTCTGCTCATTCTCTCCAAAGATAAATGGAAATCAATTTTGGCAGAGAGTAAGCATGGAAAATTTCAGACACAAAGTATTTCAGTAAGTTACGAGTGACTGAAAAATAGGGTATTAGAATGGAAACTGCTACATAACCTTAATTTCACTTGCTGCCTTGTTTCTCCTGATATAATCTATCTAGCTATCTATTAGAGATTTGGGTGACTGTGAGTCCATCTGTCTGTCGGCAAGTTTGTTGAAGAACTCCTCCTAAACCGTAAAAGCTAGACCCATCAAATTTGGTTTGCATCTTCTTCTTAGCCTAACTTAGGGTACGTCTAGACTACAGGCTTTTGTCGACAGAAGTTTTGTCGACAGTATCTGTCGATAAAACTTCTGTCGACAAAGAGCGTCTAGACACATTCAGTTCTGTCGACAAAGCAAGCTGATTTGTCGACAAAACCCTGTAGTCTAGACACAACCCTACATGCAATAACACCTTCTGTCGACAGAACTCTGTTGACAAAAGGCGTTATGCCTCGTAAAATGAGGTTTACCAGCGTCGACAAAACTGCTGAGTTCTGTCGACGTTATGTCGACAGAACTCAGCGGTAGTGTAGACGCAGGTATAGTTTTGTCGACAAAAGTCCACTTTTGTCGACAAAACTCTGTAGTCTAGACACACCCTTAAAGCAAGATCAGGGTTTGGTTGTGCCAAGAAAACAGGATTTGCCTGGAATTCTATTGTTTTCTGAGCCATGGAAAGGGAAGGGGCTGATCAGAGAGGAGATCCTGCACAGTGACCAGTGGGGACAGTGAGCATGGGGGACACTGCACTATAATGACCACAGGCTGCAGTTACACTAGGAAGAGTGTGGACAGCTGGGGATGGGGCTCGCCATCTCCAAGTTCCTCCCCCGCAGCCTTCAGCCTCTGTGCCAGACTAGGCTATGTCTACACTGGCAGTTTCTTGCACAAGGGTTCTCGTGCAAGAACTCTTGCGCAAGAAAACGTCCACACTGCCATGTAGGAGATGTGCTTTTGCGCAAGAGTATCTATGGCAGTGTGGACACTCTCTTGCACAAGAAAGCTCTGATGGCCATTTTAGCCATAGGGGTTTCTTGTGCAAGAAATCCTTGCCGAGCGTCCACACTGGCCGCTTGCGCAAGAGCTCCTGTGCAAGAGGGCTTACACCTGTTAAAAAAGAGCATAGCTCTTGTGCAAGGAGACCTCTCTTACCACGCCGTACTGTAAATATCCTTGCGCAAGAGCGGGCAGGCAGTGTGGACGCTCTGCGGATTTTTGCACAAGAATGGCCGTACTTGCGCAAGAAGCTGCGAATGTAGACATAACCTGGAGGGGGAAGTCCCATTGGCCTCATCACTGCAGTCCCCCATGGAAGCACTGCAAGGGCCAGGCAGCACACAGCCGCACTGCGGGAGCCACAGCCCACCTAACCATTGCAGCTGTGCCCAACCAGCCTGCACAGCCCCCCCCCTTAGACTCCCAGCCCAGGCAGTGCTGTGGGTGACCGGCCCGTGTGGGTTCTCCGCAGACCCTGAAGCCTGGAGTACACCCCCGGAGCCAGCTTGCGCTCCCCTCCCTTGGCCGAAGGAATGCTGTCGGGAGGACTGCCCTCCTGGACAGCCTAGACCTGGGCAACAGCAGGTAAGTCTTTTCGTAGTCTACAATATATCAGCACATGCTTATTGAAAGACACGTGCTCAGATCTTGGTTGACTAAACACTCTATTGTCTAACAGAATAAGTACTGCATAGAAAGGGCAATGCAAATTTCTCACATACTATACAATCAATGTACTTTAATTATGACTTAGAAGAACCACACCAGAGAGATAAACCAGTAGGTGCATTTCAATGCCTATTCAATCCTTGGCATTTCATCTTAACATCTGCCAACAAAAGTGCCAATGGAGTAGTAATGTTTTCTATAGTATGGATATCTGTACTCTGAGGACTACTCCAAGACCATAAGCTCATTTGATACAGGCAACATCGAAAAGTCATTAAATAATACTTTTGCTCACTACTGACCTATCCTAAATTTCAACTAATACCCTTTGGTGATTATCATTATAAGTGAACATTTTAACATTTGGCATGGTAGATCAGATAACACACTATTTTCCTAAAATGAAAGCAGGAAACTGTAGCTAAATTCTGACTTTTAAGCAACTGGCATTCCTTCTCTCCCAGACACAAGGGGTATGTCTACACTGGCGCGATCTTGCACCAAAGCGGCCGCTCTTGCGCAAAAACTTGCTGCCTGTCTACACTGGCCGTGTGTTCTTGTGCAAGTAAACTGACGTTCTACTGTATGAAATCAGGGCTTCTTGTGCAAGAACTATCATGCTCCCACTCAGGAAAAGCCCTTTTGCGCAAGAGGCCAGTGTAGACAGGCAACATGAATTTCTTGCGCAAGAAAGCCCGATGGCTAAAATGGCCATCGGAGCTTTCTTGTGCAAGAGAACATCTACACTGGCACGGATGCTTTTGCTCAAAAGCACATTTCTTGCGCAAAAGCACATGCCAGTGTAGATGCTCTCTTGCGCAAATGTTTTTGCGTTAATGTATTTGCGCAAGAGAGCATCTACACTGGCATGTGCTTTTGCGCAAGAAATGTGCTTTTGCGCAAAAGCATCCGTGCCAGTGTAGATGCTCTCTTGCGCAAATACATTAACGCAAAAACTCTTGCGTTAAAAGTATTTGTGCAAAATCTTGCCAGTGTAGATGTAGCTGCTATGTATTTGTGAGAGACAGCAACACTATAATGGTCTCGTGCACAAAGTGGAAGTATAGTTAAAAAAACAAAACATGATTGAGAACAAATATTCAGAAAACACCAAAGTGACTGAGGAGCATAAATCAAATTGAAAATCAGCATAACTGACTTTCAGTGGGGATTAAGCGCCTCGGTGTCTAAATCCCTGTTGAAAATTAGACTTATGCATTGCCATGTTGAGCATGGAAGCATCTAAATACCTTTACAAATATGGGCCTGAGATACATGAAATATATATAAAACCTTATGATGGGGGCAGTGAGTCTGACTTGTAATTTTGGAACTTTGAAGATTATAAATACTGCTTAACTATTTTGAAGATTATATTAGAGTTGTATTTTTATTGTTTTTCATAGATGTTCATTAGGCAACTTATTTTGGATCATAAAGAAGTATGGTATTTGACACTAAGGGTGGTATATAAAATAAAGTAACCGACTCAAAATCTCAAGAATATAGATTTCTAACACTGCCAGCGGAATAATTAGCATTCTCTAGAAATGTTTGCAATGAATAATATACATTTTATACGCTATTAGTTCTAAACGTTTTGTGAAGCCTTGACAGATGTCTAAAAAACAAAGCATTTCAAAATAGTAAAACACTAGAAAGTTTAGCTGTCATTGCCCAGGTCCTTAACTCCATTAATTTTTGTTTTTTGGAAACTAAAACGAAAATGTACATACCGTACTTCATTTAAATCATTGGTCTTGGGTGAGGCTTGGGAGGAGGGATTCAACATGCAGGCTACCTGAGGAAGAGAGGACAACCCCATCCCTCTCTCACCAAAGCTGCTTGAGGCCAGGTGAGAAGTGCCCCTCCTTGGTCACTGCAGCTCCATTGGGCACAGCCAGAGGAAGGGTACATGTCTCCCAGCTGGGGCAGGTCCAGGTACATCTACCACCTGTGCTTCCCAGCCAGAGTGAGAAATGCAGCAAGTGAGCAAGTTCCTGCACAAGAGGGCTTACACCTTGCAGCTGTTTGGGCCCCGTGCTCCCCATGCAGCACAGGCCATCCAGAGG
Organism: Pelodiscus sinensis; assembly: GCF_049634645.1. NCBI lineage: Eukaryota > Metazoa > Chordata > Testudines > Trionychidae > Pelodiscus > Pelodiscus sinensis. The sequence goes on along the minus strand of NC_134713.1, from coordinate 92,438,663 downwards.
GAACAGCCAGCATTACAGCAACAGCGCCGCCCAGAGGGAACAGCCAGCATTTCAGCATTACCGACTCTGACATTGGGCTACTATATATATGATGGTTATTTCTCAACTGTATTCCTGTAAATATACCCAGACACAACACTGAAGTTAGATGCTCTATGAACATGGAAAGAAGTTACTTATCAGTAACTAGTGTTTTTCACAAAAAACTCTTCTCAAAACCACAAATCATTGGTTAACTTGTTTACTGGCTTACGAGCTACAAAACTGTCCAAGAGCATTTTGTTACTAGAGAGGGGGAAAATGTGATTCTTTGAAAGACTATTCCTTTTCACTTTTGATCCTAACCCTTGTACCTCAATTCGTCTGCTAAGTAATTCTGCTTCTCGGACAGATACACTCATCAAGAAAATCCTAGTTCTTAATATTCAAGTTACACAAAATAAGTGCTTCCTAACAAAACAGAGAATATCCCTACCCCTTTTGATAGTCCAAATTGATGCTATTTTGACCATAAGGGTTTGACCCAGTGTGGCAGAATCCCTACTCAGGCCTCTTGGTCTGGGACACCTTCTGGTCCACAAATCAGTCGGAGAGCCTTCTGGTGAAATCACCGATGCTTTTATTGTCAGTTCCCACCATCTTCTATTTACAAAGTTTACAGACAACTTCACCAACTCCTCAATCTACCTGGGAGCACACTTCCTCTGCCTTATATAGCCCTCGCCCAGTGAGGCCCACAGCTGCTTCTAATAGCCCTTCAGGCCTGGGCTTGCTCAGCTGTTTTCCCTCAGCCTCTTTAGCCAGGCTACAGTGGCAGAGCTCTGGCTTAGCCAACAGTCTGTCGCACCCAGCAAGAAGAAAAATCATGAGGTATTATTGCTCCAATCCAAGATATAGTGAACTCTGCTGCTCTTCTAGATGAGCTTTCAGCATATTTATATTGTAATACCCTACAATAACTTGAGAAATAGAATTACACAATATATATTATAGCAACATCCACAATGAGGGGGGAGTTACAAACTGATTGTAGCATATAAATTATCTTATCCAGATGTATTCAAGCTGATTTAGAAGGTGAAAGTTATAGCGTATTGTGCCAAAACAGCTTAATAGTTGGAAATCCTCACCCTCAAAGCTCCGGAACTATATGTTTTACCCATTTGATGATTTCCTGAGCTCTTTGCCCAAAGGAGCTGAAATGGCAGCTTCCCAACTTTGGCTCATCTGAAGCTGACAGCAGAAACTTCCAAAGAACTTGGAGTTGGGTGAGTGTCTAAATTAAAGTAGGCAGGACTGCAGCTTTCTAATGTGTATGTGTGAGTATAACAAATAACAATCACATACAGAATGCAGTAAGTGAATACAAAAGTGGTCTTCTCTTCAGGCCTCAGTAATTCCAGGGGAATGCAAACACATTTGAAAGAGAATTTGCGGATAGAAGCTTGTCACAGTTTTGTTATAAGCAACAAGCACTACGCTGCTCAAAGATTTGGAATCTTAGAAGTATTTTCATGGGAGACAATAATTTGACTGAAAGCCTGGGAGTGAAAATAGAAGAGATAAATCAGACAGGGAACCAGGGGATTGGGAACTCAGACTGACTGGGCAAAGAGACTGAGAAGAAGGAGTTGTGGGGAAAACTGCGATTGGCTTAACAAGCGGATGGGGGAAGAAAGGGAGAGACAGAGTGGATGGGGAAGTTGAAAAGAATGGGGTAAAAGGAGTCAAGCTTGGAGATAGTAGACAGAAGAGTCTATACCCACTGGAAAATACACTCCTGCAGAGTCTGGAAGAGAGCCCATGATTTTTGAGTCTCACATTTATTCCTCAGCTGTGGGGAGGGCAGGTCAGATGATAAGAATGATGGTTTCAGAATTTCTTTTTGGTCATCCAAATAAATAAATATGCACACCTTCTCCTCTCACTAAGTGATTGAGAGTAGGAACTTGAATCTGGTCTCTCATACCCGGAGTGCCTAACCACCGAACTATTGGCTATTCCTGTGTGCCTTTTTCAAAAACAAAACAAAAATTAACCCCCCCCAAATCTAGTAATAAAAATCCATGAAACACACTTACAAAGGGTACATCTAGACTCTGTTCTTTTTTTGAAAGGAGATATGCAAATTTGGTGCTAATTTGCATGTCTTCTTCCGATTGCTTTTTCGAATGCATTTTTTTCCAAAAGTGAAAGCAGTTTAGACTGGGGGATGGGGGTGGGGAGGGGAGGGTTTGAAAGAACCCCCCTTTTTTGAAAGAACCCTGTACACCTCCTTTTGTAAGGAAGGTTTTTTTCAGAAAAGAGGGGCGGTTGTTTCGGAAAAAAAATCCGTCTACATTGCTTTCACTTTTGAAAACAAAAGCTTTTGAAAAAGCAATTGGAAGAAGATATGCAAATTAACACCAAATTTGCATATCTCCTTTCGAAAAAAGAACGTAGTCTAGAGGTACTCCAAGAAGCATGCTGGTCCACTAGAGGGCAACAACCCACTATTGCTAACAGCTATATGCTTAGGTGAAGCGTCAGAGGGCTGTGGAGTATGTCTAAAGGCACAAATCCTGCTGATGACCCATTGATGTGAGTCAATGTGATGCCACATGATGGAATTTGTTTTTTCAGTACTTTTTTATTTTAAACCTAGGAAATCACATACAAACACAATATTATGGCTTTGGCTACACTGTAGAATTGTATCATAAAAAGCTTTGTTAGCAATCAAAAAGCACTAAAAGAAAATTGGTATTGCGTGTTCACACTATTCTCGGTCTGTTGTCCGAGCGCATCCACACTTGGGGCACTAGGATCAACAGTGAGGAACAGTGTACTGTGGGTAGCTAGGCCTTTGGGGAAGGCAGAGTGAATCTCAGTGCATCATGGATCCAGGCTCAGTATCCCTGGATTGATTGATTTCTGTCCTGGCATTCCATGTGCTTCCATCTCTGGTTTGTAGCATTTTTCCATAGCCTTTGTTGGATGTTTCTCCCACCATCTGTGTGTGAAAGGATGGATCTTGCTTTGCTCTCCAATACTCTGCTAGCTGTCAGTAACACACTGTGAATGGCAGCGCAGTTAATCATGAAGTTCCTAACTCAACACGAATGCCTGAAGTGCTGTCTGACATGGATAGAAGCAATGGGCATTCATGGAACTGTTGTATATGGAAGACTATTGTGGAGGACCGTTGTTTTGGGGCTTGGTAAACTATCACTGAGAGGTGGGATTGCATTGTCATGCAGGTCTGGGGTGACAGAGTGGCTACAGAATTTTTGGATCCTGTAACTGTGCACAGAGCTCACCACATCCCTGCAGCTGGGTCCACTGATGTGGGAGGCAAAGGGAGCAAATGCCTCAGGGCCCTATAATTCAAAGGGACCCAGGGCTCCTGACTGCCATCACGTCTACTGTGGTTGCAGCTGGAGCCATAGGCCTTTAAGTCGCTGCTGGAGCTCTGGGTGACATGCTTTAGAGCCCCAGGTGGCACACCCCAGATAGCGCTGAGGTGGAGGCCCCGTTCCTTCCACCTGAAGCCCTGACCCTTCTGGAAGCACGGAGGTGGCCTTCCCCGCACCTAGACATTCAAATGAGAGCTGCCATCATCATGGAAAAGTGCATGGTGATTGCAGTGCGGAAGCTGGTGACTCCAGACTGCGATCGGTCAGTCATGAATCAGTTTGGAGCCGAGAAGTCTGCCATTGGGGCTGCAATAATGCAAGTGTGCAAGGCCATTAATCATATCCTACTACTAAGGACCATGACTTTTGGCAAGGTTCATGAAATAATGGATGGCTTTACAGAAATATGTTTCCCTAAGTGCATAGGAGTGATGGATGGCATCCATATTCCAATTTTTGCACCAGAGCACCTTGCAAGGGAGTACACCAAAAGGAAGCAGTATGCATGCACTTGTGGATCACTGCAGATGTTCCACAGGCATCAATATGGGAAGGTCCGGAAAGGTGCATGATGCATGTATCTTCGGGGACTCTGATGTGTAGAGAAAGCAACTAGTGAAGACTTTCTTTCCAGACCAAGAAATCACAGTGGAGGATGTTGAAATGCTCATAGTGATCCTGGGAGACCCAGTAAACTCCTTATAGCTATGGTTCATGAAGACTTGCATAGGAAACCTGGATAGCAATAAGGGACGGTTAGACAATAGGCTCAGTAGGTGCAGGATGACCGTAGAACACCTATTTGGCAGATTAAAGGCATGCTAGTGATGCCTTTATCGCAGGTTAGATCCCAATGAGGTTAATATTTCATGGTCACTGTTGTATGTTGCACACTATTTGTAAAGGTAAGGGTGAAAAGTTTGCTCAGGGACGGATTGCTGAGGCAGACTGCCTACCCACTGATTTTGAGCAGCCAGGCTATGTAAGGGCAAAACAGAGGGGCAATTGGAATCAGGGTGGCTTTCGGTCAACACTTTGAAACTAAGAAGTTGTAATGTATATTACTATGCTCAGGACTGCAGTGCTTAATTAAATCACGTTTATCTAGGAAGCACTTGTGATTTTTGTAGCCTAGAATTCCGTGAAAGCAAATGATTAAACTGTTTTTCTATGTGTTGCTGCCACCTGCTATCACAATTTGAAGGAAACAAATAAATATTACTTATTCAAAAACTTTACCTTTATTGCACAGGAAACACCAGCCGCGCACACACACGTGCCTGTGCTTGGTGGAAGAGGAGGCCTGACTTTCAGAGTTGTGTGTAACTCCAGCTATCATTTGCACTGTTCCAGCAGCTTTGCAGTGATCTAAGGGGTAGAACATCTGCTGAGTAGATCCTCCATTGTCAGCTGGGAAGATTTGACGTGAGCGCTCTAAGCTGAGTAAATAGGAAGTCGAATTTCAAAAAATTCCCTAGGTTTCAAAAGGGTGCTAGTGGATGGTCATTTACCTCGCTGCAGGGCAGTGGAGTTGGAACTGCTGACCAAAGTGGACATGATGGGCATTGTGTGACGCCTTCTGGAGGCCAATTAAAACAATAAAATCAAGCATGATGTCTACAATAAATACGACACTTTTGCACAAAAAGCACTATATTCTTGTTGAGGTGGCTTTATTTTGTTGCCAAAACTGAAGAATTTTGGCAACAAAAGTGGCATTGTAGTGTGTATATGAGCTGCCTTTTGCAGACAAAACTCTGCAATATAGACAAGGCCAAAAAGACCGTTGTTTATGTTGCAAAGTCAAGAATTTAAAAGTTAGGAAATATCAGAATTAATGTACTTGTATGCATTTGCATACAGTCTTGAATAACATTATTATATTTTTTCCCCACATAGGGCCCCCATCCCATTCAATATGCTAGACTGACCAGTTCTGAGGATGAATTAAAAATGCATAGTGAAGCAGACTTGTCTATAAAAATACTGCTTCATTTTTTTTTACAGAAATTGGAAAGATTGTAGGGAATGATGCAGTTCATTACAGGAAGAGGGAGGATGGTTTCATGGTTACATCGGTAGAATTGGATTACATTCATGACTTTGCCACAGAGTCCTTCTGTGATGATGGGCAAATCACTTATGCTAAATTTTTCCACAGGTAGTCTCCAGTTGTGTGTCTCTCATCATCTTGGTCTGATGTGAAAAAGTGCTGAGTGTTTGCAGCTGCAACCAAAGTTTATAAACACTGTGCTTTGAACACAAAGTTCTATATCATGGTCTGAAGTAAATAGGATGAAATTAAATAAGGACAAATGCAAAGTACTCAGTTTAGGAACGAACAGTTAGTTGCACATATACAAAATGGGAAATGACTGCCTAGGGAGGAGTGCTGCAGAAAAGGAGCTCAAAGTCATAGTGGATCTCAAGCTAGGTTCAAGTCAACACTAACACTCTTGACAAAAAACCAAACAACATTCTGGGATGTATTAGCGGGAGCGTTCTAACCAAGATGCAAGAAATAATTCTTCCGCTCTACTACAGGATGATTAGGCCTCAAACTGGAATATTGTGTCCAGCTCTGGGCATCACATTTCTGGACAAATTGGAGAAAGTCCACAGAAAAGCAACAAAAAGTATTAGAAGTCTAGAAAACATGACCTATTATGAGGGAAGATAGATGAAATTGTGCTTGTGAATTTAATATACTTCATATTATATACAATTTAATTCAAATATCCAACTTATAGTTAAACATATAAATCCACTAATGAATAAATCCATAACATGCTTAGTTTTCATTTTGCTCACATGGAAAAAGGTGTGCCTCACTAACTTGAAGACAGATGAAACTGATAGATGCTTGTCTTGTGTATAAGCCTTACTCCTCCAGTAACTACAAACCATACAATGCAAGGTCAAATCTCTTTCAAAATAGATGAAATTTAAATGTCACTATTTCATAATACATTTCATGTTGAATAACTCAACAAACAATTCTTTTTTGGATGCATGGGCAACTACAGTGATTTGGTTTTTTTTTGCCTAGCTTGAACAGTCAGCTAAATCCTAGGGGGATTCTTGTAGTTTTTTGGTTATCTGCTGACTCGTTTCACACAGGGTTTCAATTAGGTTCTTGATTTAAATGCATAAGGAGAGAGCAATAGTTCTGGAATGAGAAAACTATTATAGTTAGCATTTACTGAATAACCTGTGTGTTATAACTAAAACAAAACTCTCCACTTTTGGACAGAAACCAAAGAATGATTTGGAGTTACAGTAAAATGACTTGTAGACAATCATTTCAGTGGAACAATGGCTTAAGTACTGAACATTCGTTTCATTTTCAAGTTCAGAACTACTAGGCTTGAGTTGTTAGATACACAACTAAGGTTTACAAACTAGTGGCAAACAGCAATGTTTTCAATCCCAAAGTGTGGGGAGAGGGTGGGCTGCGGGGGGGGGGGGGGAGGGAGAAGATTTCTTGTAGTATTGGGTGAAGACAAGGTTTACAATAAGGATGTACAAAGTCTTTTAAAAAAGTAACCATGTAATCACTAAAAATCTTAGCGGTTTTATGCGCTGTGGGCTCTGCAGTATAAAACTTAGCTTTATACTGCAGAGCCTACAGCAAAGCCGCCTCAGGAGCAGGGCCCCAGGGAGGTTTTGCTGTAGGCTTTGCAGCCAGCTCACGCTGGTAATGGTTCACTCCTGAGGAGCCAAAGCATGTAACTTGCGGCACAGGGGAAAGTGGGCCCATTCAGCCCTGCTACGGACAGGGGCTGCTCCAACCCCTACTGGTTAACTGGAACTGGTTGCCCACCCATTAAGATTATTCAGTTAACATCCCTAATTCAGAACAGTCTCTCATATCTATTTAGTTGTCTAGGTTTAGTTGTTAGGGGAGATATAGCTCAGTGGTTTGAGTATTGGCCTACTAAACCCAGGGTTGTGAGTTTACAGTAATCCTTGCAGAGGTCATTTAGGGATTTGGGGCAAAAATTCATCAGGGATGATACTTGGTCCTGCCATGAAAGCAGGGGGCTGGACTCAATGACTTTTCAAGGTCCCTCCCAGTTCTAGGAGATAGGCAATCTCCATTATTTATATATATATTTTTAGGTTATTACCACACATCTAAGCACCTAGCTGCATAATTCTCTGCCAACTCATGCTGTTTTCACTTTTCTACTAAAAGACTAGCTTACCTGGAAAAACATAGACAGGACTGATTCTAAACTGTTAAAACTCCAGACACACAAAGCCCACTGAAGTTGTTGTGATTTTTACAGCTCATGCTCTAACAAACCAAAAATGTAAAGAAAATGGTCAAATCCACTAACAAGGCGGATTGGAGGTAAAAATTAGTATTTGGCTGTTCAGTATAGATTTTTACTAAGACAGCATCAACATTTCTAAGAATCCAAACTGTTTCGCCTCTTCATTTTAAAGTGTGTCACGTCCAGCACACGTGCATACCATGCTACCTTCCATTAAAGGATCTCAAACCATTTTCTACATGTTAATTAATTCTCACAAACCTCCTGTGAAAGAGCGGTATCACCACCCTTTACTGATAATTAAACTGAGGCACAGGGAGTCTGAAATCTGCTCACTTTTACAAAGAGCCTGTGGTAGAACCAGAAGGTAAAAAGCACAACTGATGATTCCCTGTCCTATGCTTTAAACACAAGACCATCCATCCCCTCCCCTTCAAGGATGGTTGTCAAATAAGAAATAGATGGTGTTATACTAAATATGCATGTGTGTGTTAAATGTGCACATAGAGTTTTGATAATATCAAAATAAAGACTCAATCTCATTTAAAAAGTGACTAGTGTCTGCTATGAATACTAACACAACACACTGTAAAACAGTATTGCAGACAGTAGTGTTTTGGACTACTGCTCTAGAAAAACTTGACAGCAGTTTGGCTGCTGATGTGCTGAGACCACTGGTTATCATGTTGACCAATATTGCTACATTGTTGTGCTCCCCCTTTTGACTTTGGATCTGGCTCCCAGCCCCTCTCCACCCTTGCAATTGCTGCTGGAGGTGCTCATTTCTCAAGGCTTCTCCATTCACACCTCATTCATTTCAACAGGACAATCAATGAAAGGGGAGAGATCTATTCTTCTCCTAGAAAAAGACATTTTCCTATTCCTAAGGCCTATAACATAAAGGGATTAATACAAACTTGAACTGAAAACATCATCCTGAGAAATAATTTGCTCTTGGAAACCATATACATGTTGATAAATCTCTGCAATATTTCCATATAACCATGTATCATTCTCATATAACTTTATATGAAGAGAAACTTTGTAAGTCTTTATATAGATAGATCTTGTATAGATCTTTGTTGCTTATATACCATAGAAACGTTGTATTAATCCCTTTATGTTATAGGCCTTAGGAATAGGACAATGTCTTTTTCTAGGAGAAGAATAGATCTCTCCCCTTTCATTGATTGTCCTGTTGAAATGAATGAGGTGCGAATGGAGAAGCCTTGAGAGATGAGCACCTCCAGCAGCAATTGCAAGGGTGGAGAGGGGCTGGGAGCCAGATCCAAAGTCAAAAGACTTGTGAAGTGAGCTAATTGAAAAGCAGATTAGACATATAGATGGCCTTGGGAGTCAAGCAGCAAATGCCTGCCATTGGAAGGACCCTCTTTGAAGCAGCATTAAAAAAGGCGAGGTGATGACTAACTGGCTGCTTGAGAGGGATAAATATGAGGCATCTTGCAGAGGGACCCCGGGTTTTCGTCTTGCCAATATGGGAGCATCAATCCAGATCTGCAGAAGCCTGGCTCCACCCCTCTCCCATCTAACTCCTGTGGCCAGTGCAGTTAGGGGGAGCAATAATTGGTAACAACAAGATGGAGTGTGCTTGTGTGTGTGAGTACATGAGTGTAATGAATCATATGCATATGATAAAGTATTGATTGATCTATGTGGCTGTGTCTACATTGGCACCCTTTTCCAGAAAAGGGATGCTAATGAGACAAGTCGGAATTGCAAATGCCGTGGGGATTTAAATTTTCTCCGAGGCATTTGCATGAACATGGCTGCCGCTTTTTTCTGGCTTGGGGCTTTGCTGGAAAAAAGTGCCAGTCTAGACAGGGATCTTTCGGAAAATAAAGCCTTTTCCGGAAGATCCTTATTCTTCTTAAAATCAGACTTTATTTTAAGAAAGATCCCTGTCTAGACTGGCGCTTTTTTCCGGCAAAGCCCCGAGCCGGAAAAAAGCAGCAGCCATGTTCATGCAAATGCCGCAGGGAATATTTAAATCCCCACGGCATTTGCAATTCCGACTTGTCTCATCAGCATCCCTTTTCCGGAAAAGGGTGCCAATGTAGACACAGCCTGTATGTTCATTAAATGTGGCGTGTTGCCTTATCTCCCTGAAAAAGATTCTGGGTGCTTCTTTTAAGCACAACATACCTTCTGTTGCTTTTAAGAACTTTTTATTTTAAGAGCACTTTCTGAATGAGAGAGCATTGGATGGGGCACGTGGTATCCTTTCCACAGAAAAAGAGAATTTGTCAAAACGGGAAACCTTTCTCAGAACTGAAATGGGGATATTTAAGGGAAGAGTCACAATTATGTCACAGATTTATGTTCCAGATTTTTGACCAGAAGATCTGGATATTTCAGTTTCAATATTACAATACACCAGAAACTTGCTAGTTTCAGCTGCAGTAGTCCTTTATAAATAGTTTTGGAGAAGGCTTGGAAAGACTGAGTTGTGCTCAAGGGAAAAAATAAATCCATATAGCTTTCTTTCTTCTTAACCAAAGAACTTTAATCTCTGCAGCAGGAAATGGGAGCTTGTTTTTCTCCTTTGAGGCAATTATTTCTAAAAGTACATAATAATCTGTGTAATTCCATGGTGTGAAATACACTGTAGCGGATCAGCTATTTCAGATTGCAAATATACAGTAACTTGTGTGGTAATGCTTGGCTCGTTGGTCACAAACCTGTATTTAGTATATTTGCCCCTTTGAAAGTTGAACCAGGATACCTTAACAATTGATTCCAAGACAATTCCTCTGGACTGTGGTATTGGCTCCATATTCTGGTCAGTTATTAACTGTATCAAATCACATCCCCAGGAAAAACTCAACTAACACTGGGATCCCAGTCTGCTCTCTGGTGAGGTAGCAATTTCACATGCAGCCCACAAGCCAAGGTGACATCAGAAAACTATCCAAGGACAGATTGACTTCATTTCTGCAACAAAAACTATGAAACAACTATTGATCCTTTGCCTTCAGAAATTATTTAGTTCGCCCTAGCATGCATAGGGACGCTCCCTGTACAACTCTTAAGTAAGAAACCTATTATTAAACTGAAGGCAATCAAAGATATTGCTGCCCTAATATCCACAAGATAATGACAACTCTTTCATGACAACTCTTTCAATCAACACAAACAGAGTAAGCAAGTTGCTGATGTTACAGAAAGAAATCCCTGGTCGAGTCCCGCATTTCAGAGGTGCCCTCTGCTTGTTATCTGCTAGTGTTGTACAACTGCACACCTGGAAGCATTAACTAATACAGCTGATTCATATGCTCAATGTTTTTAAAACAGGGGGTCAAAATTGTCTCAAATCTGTGTAATGCACAGTAGCTCTAGTACAGTCAGCAACAGTAGCAATGATAATAAAAAGCACTTTTTTCCCCACAGATGAGTAAGCCAGCAGTAAGGTACAGAGCTAGCAAATATGGAGTTGTACAGATGTAACATTGATATTAACAAGATCAGGATCAAGCTACTGCTTTTTTTCACACAAGAATATACATTAACACTTATGCATGAACATGTTGTCATCTGTAGGATCTTGTAATCACAAAATCTTTTAATAATAGAAGTCTTTCCTAAGCAACAGTAAGGGCAGGTCTACCCTAGGATATTATTTCAAAATAACTTATTTTGAAATGATAACTCCCAAAATAGCTATTTGAAATAGCGCACCCATACTATGGGGAAGCCTTGAAATTAGTCTAAGGCAGGCTCCATTAATGTGGGTACACTACCTAGATTTAGAGACCCAGGAAGCTCTGGGGAGTAATTACTCTGAATGACTCTGGGGATCAATTATTTTGAAATAGCAGCAGGGGAGCATCCACACTATCGCTATTTCAAACAACTATTTTAAAATAAGCATTATTTCTTGTGGGAAAGTAGGAGTTATTTTTTCAAAATAACTAGCCCCTTATTTCAAAATAACGGGCTTGGTGTTGTGGACACTCTGCTTGTTATTTTGAAATAAGGGGAGTTATTTCAAAGGGGAAATATTTCAAAATAAATCCCTAGTGTAGACCAGGGCTATGAGAGGTAAGGAAGGGGCAATATAGCAGAGTCTTATCCCCAGCAGACACTCCGTGTAGCTAGAGCCCTGGGCTCAGGCAGAGCCCCTCTGCAAACAGTGGAGGCACAGGAGTCCCTTTACATGGAGAAGCTTGAAGGATTGGGTCCCACATATAGGTTGAATATTGTTGCCCAACTATTAAAAATCTTTTATCTTTTTTTCTCTTCGTTAATAGGAGCTGGGGCTGCTCAGCACCTGTGAAGAATGAGGCCAGTTACTTAAGTGCCTAGCAATGCATTTAGATGCCTAGCTCTTGCATTTGACTAAACCTTTTGAATTAAAAAAAATTAGTATAGAGGCTTGAATTAAATAAGCAAACAGCAGCTGACATAGCCCTCTGTCACATTATTGACAGTGCTTGATCTTACCTAAGTGCTGGAAGCTCAATAGGCCATATTCTCCCTAGTGCAGTTCAACTGCACTGAGTGGAATTACACGAGGGATGAATTTGATGCAATATGTATATTTAGCAGTATAGCACATTCATAGAGAAACTCCTCTTAGCCCACTGTGTACAATCAGCTTGCCATCTAGTGGCAGCTATTTTGAACACAAATCACAACTTGATGCTATTAGCAGAAGCTGTTATTTTTATATGACTACATGCATTTGAAAACATCTGAAATTTGCAGAGATTTTAGCTACTGTAGGAAAACCATTTTATCACCTTCCATAGTTTTTCATAATACATAAAAATGAAGGAAAAGATCAACTTGTGTTTATTTATACCATGTTATCATGCCAGCTTTGAGTATTTGTATGGGAGAATTTTTCCTCCTTTCAAGCTATCAGCTGTTCAACATTTCAAACAGTTGCAATGCTGTGCTATGATTTGGATACAGTGTCCTTCATAAATGGAGATGTGCCAAAATATCCACACCTTCCTTCCCTTCCGTTCTTGCCCACAAGACAGCCACAAAAAGTGATTTTGATCATTAGAGATGATCACATTGCCTGATACTGGACAAATTCATGTTCTGTTTAGTCAAATGGGTAGTCCACTGACTGCAAATAGCCACAGTTCACATGGTTACAGGAAGTATTTTCTCCCATGTTATGGTCTGTAGTAGGACAGAGGCTACAAAGGTATTTGACACAATGGAATACTGAACACAGCACATTGATAGCTGAATTTCAGTGGGAAACACTATGGTTCAGATTCTTTGCCATCCCAGCTCCTTTTAAGCTGCTCAGGAAGTGCAAAGGTCTAGTATCTGATGGTGGCTGGTCAGCAGAAAACTTGTCTGACAGAACCCGGAACATAAGGATAGATGGGTAAAGCATAGTACCTGCAGTTCTTCCTTATATCTTTGACTCTTGCCATAATTAAACCCAACATTAGCAATTCTTTGTAATTTGACTATATAAGAACATAAGAAGGGCCATACTGGGTCAGGCCAAAGGTCCATCTAGCCCAGTAACCTGTCTTCCCAACAGTGGCCAATGCCAGATGCCCCAGAGGGAGTGAACAGAACAGGTGATCATCACATGTTCCCTCTCCTGTCATCCATTTCCAGCCTCTGACAAACAGAAGTTAGGGACACCATTCCTGCCCATCCTGGCTAATAGACATTGATGGACCTAATCTGCATGAATGTATCTAGTTCTTTTTTGAACCCTGTTAAAGATCTGGTCTTCACAACATCTTCTGGCAAGAAGTTCCACAGGTTGATTGTGTGCTGCATGAAGAAAACTTCCTTTTTATATATATTTATAGTACTTCTATGGCCTCCGTTACTGTAGTATTTGAGAGCCTTACAATTTGTAATGTATTTATCCTCAGAATACCGCAGTGGAGATAGGATAAATGCTATTATTCCCATTTTACAGATGGGGAACTTAGTCACTGACCAACCAAGTGCTAATAGCATACATATTAGGATACATAAAGTGAAGAGTACCTTTAGATACACCAGTCTGCACATGAAATTAAACCTATTAAAATAAAACCAAGCTTCAATTTCTTTATATGTAATTTTAAAACAGCAAAAGGTATTTATTCTGCATGTCAAAACTGCTGGGAGTTGATTCCATAATCATGGAGACCAAAGATCTGAAAGCCAATTGATGTCAATCAATATGGAAGACATGCCAAATAACTGGCTGTAGTTAAACTAAGCAAATAGCAAAGGACAAAGGGTGATACAAGGTCAGGGAGAAACACCAATCCTCCAATATTAGAAGTTTCATAGATAGACAGGGGGATCCTAAAATGGCTTTGAATTCAAGCATCAGCATCATTAAAAGAGTAGCTCTAAGGATTCAGGGTTCTGACATTTTTATTGGAGCACATCATTGGATATCACCCTTTGAAAAGGCAGGTAACAATGAATTCTGTCAAATAAGAAATGTGCCTAAGCATTTACAAAACTCATTTCTCTAAAATGAATTCCTTCTTTTACAGATGAACATCAAAGGGTGGATCTGATGTCAGAGTAACAACAAGACACCGAGTAAAAGATTATTCAGATGAGATAATGCGTCAAGCTTATGGGCTCAATAATACATTTGTTTAAAATGTACTTATGATCAGAAAGTGATGACTATAGCGCTTCTATTTTGTATTCTGTGACTTATGTCTACTTTAGCTTTTTTAAATAAACCTTATTTTGTCATTACTTTCTGCGTGTGTTAGCCCTGCAGAGTCAACCAAGCCATGAGAAAATGAGTTCAATTCTTCTCTAGCCCATGCAACTATCATTTAAATTATTAACTGAATTTCCTTGTGCGGGGTCAAATGAATCAAGTCCATGGATCTGCATATACAATCCCTTCACTTTCAGTTTAAACCTTTTTTTTAAAAAAATCCCAATTTTTACAAAAAATATTAGTTTCCCCCCACAAATTTTCCCTGCCTGAAAATACAACATATGAAATTGCATGAGATATACTAGATTTACCCAGTGTTGCTTGGGTTCTTAACTCAATTATGTTTTGTTTTTCTTTATTTAAATCATTGTTCTGGGATGGGGCTTGGGTTGAGTATGCAGGCTGCCCTGGAGAGAGAGGACTACCCCAGCCCTCTCTAATCACAGCAGCCAGGGTAGGGTGTGGGGGGTGCAGGAGTCAGGGTAGGGGGTTGGGAGATATAGGCACAGGACAGGGGGAAAGGGACTACAGGCATAAATATGGGAGGGTGCAGGGTCTGGAAAGGAGATTGTGTGTGGGAGGCTCAGGGTTGGGACTGTGGCCACCAAGTTGCCTGGGTGGTTGCCTCCCAGGGCTAGCCAGTGTGGTGGGGTCCTTGCTGCTGGCCAGTGAATCCTCCAGGCTGCTCATGAGCAGGGCAGTGGCTCACTGAGCTGACCAGGTGGGACAGCTTCTCAGGGCTAGCCAGGGCAGCATGTGCCTTGCTGCCTGGGCAGCAGTGGCTCCCTGGGGCTGGCCAGGGCTGAAGGAGCTTTGGGGCAGAAGCCTGGGTATTCTGTGGTGGCCCAGAGGCTATGGAATCTGGCTAGAGCTCACCAGGTCTGGAGCTTCACCTCCCCACCACTAGCTGCCCAGCACTGGGGCTGAGGGTGGGGGATGGTGGTGGTGGTTTGGGCTCTGGCTGTGAGGGGTCGGGGCTGGAATTGGAGGAGTAGGCCAAACACACCCAGCACCAGCACAGGAATCTTGCCTCCACTCCTGCCTTAATGGGGTTATAGCTATTACAGGCCCCATCTCTGGCCTCTTGCTGCACCACTGTGGTCATATACTGCAGAAATGTCTCTGCTAGCAGCCTTCTCCCTTTCCATGTTATGAAAAACAATCACATTTCAGACACATCCCATTGTCCTGGCATAACCAAATCCTGAACTGGCTTTAAATTAGGAGAAGAAGAAGCTGCTTACCAAATTTGGCGCTCCTACTTAGGTTTAGGAGGAGTTTTTGAACAGACAGACTCGCTCGCTCACAGATGACAAACTCTCTCAAATATATAGTAGATGATAGGACATTAGTCTGTGTGAATAGGTAAAGCTGCCTGTTGAAGTAAAGCTATGTATTAATCTAGAAGATGCACACAACAAACAAACAACATGCACACAAGCTCTGAAGCGCATGTACATCTGAATGTACTGATGAGTCTCATACCACCATATGCACATTTCAAGCTGTTAGCAAATAACAGTTTAAAGATTTGACACTACAATGGGAAGAAAACAAAAATCTGTAATGAGAATCCATTTCAGAACACAAGGAAGTAGTCAACAGTTTAACAAAAACAAAAACAAGAGAACTGAATGAAGTTGAGTGTATGTGCTGGAATGCTGTGGCATCTAAGTTGACATTCAGGTCAATTGTATTAAAAACATTTGGAAAGGAAACAACACTTAAAACTAAAACAAGATGGTGAAAACAGAAACAACCAAACACTGGAATCAGCATTTGTCCAGACACGGCAGAAAGAGAAGATCGATATAACAGTAGGTGAATTTGTACATGCCCTCTGCTTTTCAGGGCAGCTGCTAGGGCGTTGCTGATAGTCTTTTGGGTAGACTTTGTATGAAATTTCTATCCAGCTGCAAAATCCTTGCCAAATTCAATCAATCTGACCAAGAGATATTTGGAGAACAATGTTGCTCTGACCAACAAAAGCAAAGTGAGGCTGGCTGGAAATATAGTCAGTTAACTGGTTTTTTAGGAATCACCAGATGCTCTCAACTGCCCCACCTCGGTGATTTTGTTTGCATTTTTTTTATTTTATTGTGGAGAAGCCTGAACTCATTTTGGCAGATTTGGAGTTTGTAATATCAGCAAACAGTCAAACATTTAGAGCTTGTGTGTGTAAAACTTTAAATGAATATACACTTACCGGGAAGAATGTGGCAACAATGAATTCCAACTTGGCTTCTTACTGCACTAAGTCTGCACAAGAAGTAACATGGAATAAAAAGCCTGAACTGATTTATTTGTGTTGCTGTCTTCATGTTATTGTCTCTCATGTCCAGGTGTTCCCAAAATGACTGATATTAAAAAGTTTATAATAAATGCTTGTGCAGTTTTCAAGCATTAAAGTGAAACAAAAAACATCTTCAATGATGTTTGCAAAGAGATGATTTAGTCTGTATTTGACTGTGAAGAGTATTCAGAAAGAATAGGGCATCTTAGTATGGCTTTTAAATCACAAAGAGTTCAATGATGGAAAAGTCAAAACGTGGACATTTAAAACATCTAAATAAGAAATTAGGCAAAATCTTCCTACAAAACGTGAATTCCTGAATGAAACACTTCAATCACTGCATAAGGCATGGAAGAAATTGGAATCCAATTCTTTAACAGATGGCATATTTTCTAATACAGCAGTGTTTGGCATTCTGGCCAGCAATATCTCTGCAAAACTTTCTTGCAAAAAGCACATCTGGGGAGATTCCAGAAAAAACAAATCTTGCAAAGGACAATCTTGCAAAGCTTTCAATAAGTTTTCATGAAGAGCTGTCAAAGAAGTGGGAAGCTACTGCCACTTGCAATATTTTCCCTGAAGCTTGTCCAAACGAATCATGATTCTGGAAAGTCATTGTGCTTATTGACCCTCATCAGAAAAGTGTGGCCTCAGCTAACAAATTTAAAGAAAATGCTCCATAATCTCCTCCTATGCTACAGTGGACTTTTGAAAATTACACTAAAGGATTTCACATAAGACAGTGAGGCTGTGTCTACACTGCACCCCTTTTCCGGAAAAGGGGTGCAGATTAGACAGGTCGGAATTGCAAATGCAGTGGGGATTTAAATTTTCCCCACTGCATTTGCATGAATATGGCTGCCGCTTTTTTCCGGCTCGGGGCTTTGCCAGAAAAAAGCGCCAGTCTAGACAGGGATCTTTAGGAAAATAAAGCCTTTTCCGAAAGGTCCCTTATTCCTCTTAAAATCAGGAATAAGGGATCTTTTGGAAAAGGCTTTATTTTCTGAAAGATCCCTGTCTAGACTGGTGCTTTTTTCTGGCAAAGCCCCGAACCGGAAAAAAGCGGCAGCCATGTTCATGCAAATGCAGCGGGGAAAATTTAAATCCCCGCTGCATTTGCAATTCCGTCTTGTCTCATCTGCATCCCTTTTCCGGAAAAGGGGTGCAGTGTAGACACAGCCGGCATGTTTGTAAAATATTGGGCCCAATTATTAAAGGTAAATATTTAATGTATAACAGTGAACTGTTTATTCAAATGAAAAGTTTTATTGGGGGATTCTAGATATATTGTTTTCTTAAACTCAAAGGTGGCATTTTGTTTTGAGTTCTGTTTTAGTTCTACAGCAAACCACATTGAATTCCATTCATCAAAGCATTAATCTACTGAGCATTTCCCCTGCTTGTCTTTACATCTACCAGAATAAACCCTGATATTACCCACAAAATTGTTAATAGTTTTTGCATCTCTTTTCAGCTGTTTTTGTTGTTGTAGAAAGAAGCACTGATAAATTCCCAGGAAAAAGTAAATAAAATGTACACATCAACAGATGCAGTTAAGGCCAGGATTGGTTTGTTTTCTGCTCTTGCCACAGGGAGCAATGCTTGACTTTCAGATTCCAGATGAGCTTTGCAGGTGTGAAAGTTAAGTAAAAAGAGTTTTTTTTTCTGTCAGTCACAAAAACGTGATCTGTAAGCCATAGAAACAACACTGGACAGCTACCCAGCCATTTTTAAAGACTCATTTCAGATCTCCTGAGTATGAGACAAAAGTGAGTAAGTGTGCATGAGTGCACAGTCTGCCAAGATAAGGCATCATATTCTCAATCTAAAAGCAGTATAATTATGTATCAAGGCAAATAAAGAGAAGAGAATTTTTTCAGTTCAATTCCTGACGTGGTTTATGCTGCAGCACTTTAGGTCTAAGCCAAGTTGACAGTTTCTTTATCAGTTGAATTAAACTGGTGAGCTCAAGGCAAGAAGCATAATATAATCATCATAAATATGCATACTTTTCTCCTTCTCCTTTCTACTTTATTAGAACTTAAAGTCCTGGTCACTACTGGGTGTATGCAACCTCTTTTTGCTCACTGGCCTGCTGCTCTGGAACAATCACCAATGAACAACAAAAACAAGATAGCATGAAAGGAACAAATTATATATTATGCAATTTACTATGTAATTCTAAAAGCACCACGTAAAAGATCTCCAGTATGTTTGCTTAAATTCCTGCATATGAGAACAAAGACAAAAATATTAATGGGGGGGAAATAAAGCATAATCGTCTATTTATTAAAGTACACCGTGGTTATTGGTGTGGCAAGCTTTCCCATATTGTCCTCAGAATGTGCCTCAAAACTTGAGTTGGTGGAACCACCTTGAAGGTCTAATCAGCCTTGACTTCTATTTTTAGAATGCCAAAAAGTGTATTTTTGTGCCAGGACACCTGTGTGCTATAAACTAGACTGAGTCCCCCAGGTCATTTCACACAGACTCTTCAACTATTCTATGGTTGTAAATTGCACTCACTAACAGCCTAGCTGGATTTGAACCAGCTACTTACAGGCTTAAGGCTCTTTTATTTGTTTATTTTAAAACTGTGTGCCCATCACAGTTGTTTCTGGGCACATGTACAAATATTAAAAATAATACTAGTATTAACTAGCAAACATTAACAGAAAATAGAACTCCCCTAAGGTATTCAGCATAACAAATATATCCTATACGCACTCCCCCACCATATGCTTACAGACAGATTGTTGCTCTGCCAAACCAAGAAGAGAAGCAAACCTTGACAGAGGAACATTTTGTTACTTACATCTCTTCTTTTTTTTAAATCTTGAGCTCCTTCCTTAATTTTTTTCTTCTTCCTTCCTCAAAAACTTCCACTGACACTCATGGGAGGTCTATCAGAATAAAATAAGGACTTCAAAATTTGGGCCTATAATAATTAGTAAGTTGGTTGGAATCTCAGCAGAAAAGCCAAATATTGAATTTTCTGACATGGATAATTAACTTGGGTTTAGGCTCACAGAAGGAAGCCAGCACAGATAGTTTTCACTTTTGCAACAGTACTACTCCTCTCTCTGAATAAACAGAAGACTTCATTTTCAGTGCTGTTAATAGTGTACCTTTCACAAATGATAAAATTAACTTCTACATTTGAACAAATAACAGCTTTGAAAGCAATTCATCTGCTAATGTTCTTAAAGCCTTCATTTAAATTTTTCAGAGACAGTAGAATTCCAGCAGTGTCAGTAAACAAAGAAAATATGCTCTTTACTATTTCTCCTATTAAGCCCACTCTTTACAGACAGGAAACACACTGGGGTTATTCTTCACTAACACACATTCTATTTATTTGCAAGTTACAAATTAAAAAAATCATGATGACCTATATGAGTTCAGTTTCTTTTTCTTTTAATTGCTTGGGTACAGCTGAGATCATGAGGTGTCCTCAATGGAGGCCAAATTAACAATTTTTTGTGGAGTCTGACGGATACATTTTATTAACATATTTTGTAGTATATTGAAGCCTCCTTCATACTGTAACAGTGAAGGCAGCTGAAAGACACAGGAAAGGTCACATTGCCTAAAATAATCCAACAAAAACGTAAGGCAGCCTGAGCCCTCACCCAACAGTGCCTACTTCCTCTAGAATTGGCCTGAGGCAGACCCATTCAGCAAAGGAACACTTTGTTTCATTTTTATTTTCCTAGACTCTTTAAAACTACACCCACCTGCAACCTAGATAGCTGTTTTGGGGAGAGGGAAGATACATTAAAATATGTTATATGAAGGTGTAATCTACAAACACTACAGATACAACCCAATTTTCCATCTTGATCTGAGTGACCTGGGCACATGCCCACCTTCATAGGCAATGATAAGTTGATACGTAAACTATAGATCACAGCCAAGAAGTCTGTGAATTGGGCTTGTTTTATAAGCAACACTTGGACCATTTCTGGCTAGGTTTAGTGATTCGACATACCGATTAAATAACATTTGACATTTATTCTTAAAAATGCATTTTCACTATGTTCCTCCAGCTTTGCTGCCAAAATCTGTCAGTCACTGGAACAAAAACAGAAAATAAAGAAGTCCTAAAATTTCCTTTTCAGGTTATATTCTGCTACTCCACCAGCCAGGTGTGAGAGGCTTGCACAGATTGCAAGCACTTTCTCCTCACTTCCTTAGCGTCCAGCGAATGGGATGAAAAGCAAGTTGCATCCCAGAATGCATGGCTGCCCCCCCATACCCATACCCAACTGAAATAGTATCCTTGTAATCTGCTTCCTGGGATGGAGGGATGGCTCCAGCTGAGGGGCACGTATACTTTCTGTGCTGCCCCCATACTTCTTGTGAAAGGAGTGGCACAGAATTATCTGAGCCCACAGGTTGATTTAATCCCCTCTGTACTAGAATGAGGCCATTCTGTCTCATTATAGGGCCAAACTGAAAAATCTGGAAAAAAAAAGGCTTTAGTTAAACCTAAACTGATTTTCCTTCCCACTTATTCTTACTTAAACAAACAAATAAACAACAACAACAAAAAACCCACATTTTTTAAAATCTGTTTTTCCTCCTCAGATTTTTCATTTTGTTTTTGGTCATTTGAGGTTGTTTTTTTACCTCCACTTTTTTTTTAAAGCTCAATTTCTAAATACAAGGGTATACCAAAATGAAAAGTCTACATTTCATTCTGAAACTGCTGACATGAGCCATTTCAACTTTTAAAAAAAATCCAGGTTTTTTCAGCCAAAATTATTTAGGAATTCAACTGAAATTTATAAATAATTTTAGTGATCCTAAAGAAGTCACCCATAGCTACTTTTTTCAGTGTGAATAAACATAAACATGCTTAAGGCACCGCAAGTCAGACAAGTCCTGGATTCTAAATGGACATATATAAAAATGCCATGGGATCTTCTGAAGAGTCTTGGCCAAAATTTCCCAGTGGTATAGCATTCTGCATGCCACTTGGCTACGTTCATTTCAGTGACAGTGTCTGTATATAGTTTATAAAGTGTTTTAGGGTCTTTTAGGATCAAAGTCATTCTATGAATACTTGGCTTTTCTAAGTCTATCTCAGGCTGTGCCCTAACCAAAATGTTGACATTTATGACATTGTAGAAGTAAGTTGAATTTAGGATTTCAAAAAAGCCTAAGGAGCTAGGCACCCAACTTAAGAGAGTTGGGCACTTAGGGTATGTTTACTGGAGGTATCCCAAAATAGCTACCCCGCGTTTATACAAGCCTCCTGTTATTTTGATTTTTTTTTTAAATAACAGGTGTGCTATTTTGCCATCCCAGTAAACCATGTTGCACAAGGAATGGCTTGAAATAGCACGTTATTTTGAAATTTGGCATGGTGTAAATGCGCCAAATTTCAAAATAGTTTCAAAATAAGATACGCAATTTGTGTAGCATAAATTGCATATCTTATTTCAAGTTTAGGGTGCTGTGTAGATGCACCCTTAGATCTCAGCTTACAATTTGAGCTAGATGACTTTCTTCCTTGTGAAAAACATTAGTCAATAAACCTAACCTTTGTCCTGTTTTCAAACAGTTTATTACAAACTAATTCATTATGATTTTTACTAATTAGTTTGCTATTTAATCCTATCGTTTATGCAAATTAATTCCAGATTATTGCTTTTTTACAACATACTTTTGTAGGTCCAGAACAAGATCTGGGCACTGGTTATATCCTCAAAATAGACCGAAAGAGATAGACAGGTATTGTGCTGGCTCTAGGGAAAATTTCCCACAAAAATATAATTATTTCCATATGATACTTACAACATGAGATTATGCATACCAAGAAAGATGCACATGTCCTGCTGGAACTCTTGTTTGTAGAACACAGATTATGTTTTAAAATAAATCATTTTAATTTTGTCTCAGATTTTTATGATGGTGAAGAAATTAAATTCAGAGTCCATTCATTTTTGCCTTTTAGAATCATTGCATTGTATCACCTTATCTCTAAATATATACATAACTATGTTGTACCAAGCTGTCAACTGCCAATGTTGAAATCCAAATTCATTAAATAATAGCTCAATAATGGATGGATCTGCTACAAAATCTGATAAATTCCATGCCACCCGAGGAACAAAACAAGAGATTCAGGGGAAAAAAAGGAAGTCAGTATGACAAGACTAGCATTTCTTCACAGAACACAACATAATCATACCTAACTAAATTACATCTGATGTAAAAAATGCTAGCTTTCAGAAAAGTGCCAACAAAGAAGAAAAAGAAGGTACCCTTCCAGATTTAAAGTAAACTGAAGCATACAATTAATTTTAAGGACTGTAAAACTAATTGGAGGTGGGAGACTTTAAAACTGCCATTAACTAATCAAAGAACATTGTACAGAGTAAATAGAAAATATTATCTGCTGCTTTCTATTTGCAGACTCAATTAAGACATATTACAAACATGTTGAACATCTCCACAAACAGCATGAGCATTTAATGAACTAGTAAGGATTTTCTGTTTGGTCTACAGCAGCTTATAGTTAGCTCACAGATGGCTTGTATCTTGGTTCAGTTTAATCCAATAACATTGCTCTACTCACTCTTATACTGCACTGACAGGAGCGCTTTGTGAGAGAAAAATAGCTTCTTTTGCCAGCTGACACTGACATAAGGAACATAACTGCATCACTTCTTTTTACTTATGATGTATATATGGCTCTTAAGATCAATCTTCCTGAGACCAAGGTAAAAAGAACTGCGTTTGTATTGCATTTTAGGACATTTTACAGTACTTACCACATTACGCAGTTACAGCAGATATTTAAAGCAAAACCATTGCCTTTATTGTGACAGAATGCTTTACAGTTTTCAGTTTCTGAATAAGCAAGTGAAAAGTGCACTGCTACCTTCTTTTTAGTGCTGAGAGTGAATATTATGACATGCATCTGACGTAGATGTAAAGAGAGTGCAGTTTTCTAGATATAATTCTTATAAATGCCTAATGAAACCCTAAACTTGAGCTCGTCAATATACCATGACAAGTGCCTCCATTTTTTCCTTTAATTGCATAAACAAATAAATATATAACCCTTTGACTCACAATTTATTTGTGCATTTTATTTTTAAAGAAATGCATTTTAATAGCTATTTTAAAAAGGGGGAAAATAAATGGAACTTTACATGATAGATTTGAGACTTTTTAACAAGTATATTTAAATTTAAATGGTAAAATACTTCTTTAAAAATGAAGTGGATTTTAATAATTCTGAAAATGTCCAAAAAGCTTTATTTGTTGAGGTCATTCTTTTAGTGGTGAATTCCTGGCATCTATGCAATGCATTTCTCTAGCCTACTTACACATAATCCAAGGTGGTCCCCAACCTGTTGGGCTGCCAAGCGCCTGGGGGCGGGGACCATGCAAGCGCCAGGCACCTGGTGCCAGGGCGCAAGAATGGCTTGGGCTGGCCCTGGTCACTCGGCGGGTGCACATAAATGCCCCAACAGGTGCCAATTTGTCAGGAAATTCATTAGGGCCAGAATTTAATCTATGATATCTAAAAGTTAATATTTCATCAGCTCACATCTTTCTCCAGAGCTGATATTTTCAATCACTGCCAGGTCTCCTCCCCTTGTATCGCAGATTTCGTTATAATACAACCTTGCATCTGCAGATAAGATGTAATGCCATCCTAATTCAGCTGCTAACACAAAGGTAGAGACTGCCATGAAATGCATATCTAATTGGTTAAGTGCAATGTAAACAACATCCACCAATTTGTACTAAAGGTTATACTTGGGAGAGGGGATTTTTGTTTTTTCTAGCACAATGGATAGATTTCTAGATACCATGGTGAAGTCTCTTACTATTATATTTAAGCCAAAGTTGGAGGACTACATGGAACTGACCAGAGCATAATGAATATTTAGCCAACTTTAATTTGGAGAAGGACCAATGAATAGGAGTGAGACATTACGCTTTCAGTCCCAGATTGCAGATGATGAAGGAATTTTATTTGTCTGTTTTGTTGGTTGGTTGGGAGGGGATGAGATTATTTTTGACCTTATCTGGGGCACAAAATTATAAAAGATGGGGAAACAACACTTCAAGCTTTTGCAGACATGATGGGTTTACTTTTTGTCCTACTGCACTATGTTAGTTTTTGGAGGAAAAGCTATATGTACCTGACCACATGCTTTATTTTGCTCTCTCTTTAGGAATTGATAGAAGAATTATAAAAGTTTAAAACAGAAGTAAAAAATGTTAAGTTCTTGTTGCCCATGATTCTGCCAGTACAGGATTGTTCTCTAAGACAGTGGTTCTCAAACTTTTATTTTCATGAAACACTTGAAAATTGGTGAGGGCTCAGGCAGACCACTTAACAGGTACTATTAGCTAACTATTGTAAAGTGCTTTGGAAAAAAGCACTATACATAAAAAATGTAATTAACATTTTTGTTCTAAAAATAAAAACACACAATTCATATTTTAATATCAGTACTCAAAAATTCAGTGGACTCAATGAGTTTTTATAATACCTGGAGTACGTTAACACATACCTTGGATTCTGAGGACAGATCCTGCTTCAAAGAGCTTACAAATATGGTCTTTATTTTACAAAACACTTAACAGCACCCCCACCTAACCTAGTGCTCCTTGCTACTTAACAGTCAATGGGAGTACTCTTGAGAGCCAGGACTCTACCAACAAAGTCTTGACCTTAGTGGTTTCCATACCTCTCCCCAAATGTAATGAAAATCACTTGTCTGGACACATGACTTCCATTATGTTTTAGCAACAGTTTGAGCAGCGCTGTCTCTCCCTCTCTGCAGCATCTAACAAGCTGCGGCTGGGAAGAAGGGGAGGGTGTCTCTCCTCTCCTGTGGTAGCCACCAAGCTGGGCTGGGAAAGGGGTGGTATACTTTCTCTCTCTACTCCCATCCCAGAACCCAGTGAGCTATGGCTGGGAAACAAAATGTGTTTCTCACTCCTGTGTGGCTATGCTAATTAGGTGGATAATCCTTAATTCTCTCATATGTGGCTGCCCAGGCATGCACCTTAGAGAGAACTATCCGCAGACCATGTGAATGGAGCTGCAGATCACTGGGTATCTGCAGACCACAGTCTGAGAACCTCTGCTCTAAGATATATTCTGTAGTACTTTGAAATTCAAATATTCATAGATTTTAAGGTCAAAAGGGATCATTAGATAATCTGGTCTTCTGAATATCAGAAGCCATAGGATTCCATCCATTTATATTGAGTTTAATAAACTGTGTTGACCAAGAGAATCACAGAACTGGAAGATACCTCAAGAGATCATCAAGCCTAGTTCTCTGCCCTCATGACAGGAACAAGTTCATCCCTGATAGATGTCTGTCCAACCTGCTATTAAATATGTCCAGTGATGGAGATTCCACAACGCCCGTAGGCAATTTATTCCAGTGGTTAACCACCCTGACAGATAGGAAGTTTTTCCTAGTGTCCAACCTAAACCTCCCTTGCTGCAAATTAAGTCCATTGCTTCTTGTAAAGCATAAATTCAAACAAGCATCCAGTCTTGATGGGTACACATCAAGGAGTTAGAAAATCCACTATTTTCCTTGGCTAGTTCATTCCAATGGGTAATCACTCTAATTCTTAAAAATGTGTGCCTTATTTCCAATTTGAATTTGTCTGGCTTCAGCTCCCACACACTGATTCTTGTTATGCCTTTCTCCACTAAGTTGAAGAATCCTTCAGTACCTACTTTTTTCTCCCCAGGGATAATCAAGTCAGCTCTTATTCTTCTTCAAGGACAGGGTAGGCCCATTACTCAGTGAGAAGGGAGAAACAGTAACAGGAAACTTGGAAATGGCAGAGATGCTTAACGACTTCTTTCTTTTGGACTTCACCGAGAAGTCTGATGAAGGAATGCCTAACATAATGAATGCTAGTGGGAAGGGAGTAGGTATAGAAGATGAAATAAAAAAAGAATAAGTTAAAAATCACCTAGAAAATTAGATGCCTGCAAGTCACCAGGGCCTGATGAAATGGACCCTAGAATACTCAAGAAGATGATAGAGGAGGTATCTGAGCCTTTCGCTATCATCTTTGGAAAATCATGGAAGACAGGAGAGATTCCAGAACACTGGAAAAGGACAAATATAGTGCCCATCTATAAAAAGGGAAATAAGAACAACCCAGGAAATTATAGACCAGTCAGTTTAACTTCTGTGCCAGGAAAGATAATGGAGCAAATAATTAAGGAAATTATCTGCAAACACTTGGAGAATGGTATGGTGATAGGGAACAGCCAGCATGGATTTGTAAAGAACAAATCATGTCAAACCAATCTGATAACTTTCTTTGATAGGTTAACAAATCTTGTGGATAAGGGAGAAGCGGTGGACTTGGTATACCTAGACTTTAGCAAGGCATTTGATACGGTCTTGCATGATAATGCCAAGTTTGCAGATGATACCAAGACTGCTCTGGAGGATAGAGTCATAATTCAAAATGATCTGGACAAATTGGGGAAATGGTCTGAGGTAAACAGGATGAAGTTTAATAAAGACAAATGCACAGTGTTCCACTTAGGAAGGAACAATCAGTTTCACACATACTGAATGGGAAGCGACAGTCTAGGAAGTATGGCAGAAAGAGATCTAGGGGTTATAGTGGACCAGAAGCTGAATATGAGTCAGCAGTGTGATGCTGTGGCAAAAAAAGCAAACATGATTCTGGGATGCATTAACAGGTGTGTTGTGAGCAAGACACGAGAAGTCATTCTTCCGCTCTACTCTGTGCTGGTTAGGCCTCAGTTGGAGTATTGTGTCCAGTTCTGGGCTCCGCATTTCAAGAAAGATGGAGAAATTGGAGAGGATCCAGAGAAGAGCAACAAAAATTATTAAAGGTCTAGAGAACATGACCTATGAAGGAAGCCTGAAAGAATTGGGTTTTTTTATTTTGGAAAATAGAATATTGAGGGGGGATATGATAGCAGTTTTCAGGTGTCTAAAAGGGTGTCATAAGGAGGAGGGAGAAAACTTGTTCATCTTGGCCTCTGAGACTAGAACAAGAAGCAATGGGCTTTAACTGCAGCAAGGGAGGTTTAGGTTGGACATTAGGAAAAACTTCCTAACTGTCAGGGGATATGTCTACACTACAAAGTTAGTTCAAACTAACGGACGTTAGTTTGAACTAACTTTCATAGGCACTACACTAGCGCTCCGTTAGTTCGAATTTAATTCGAACTAGCGGAGCGCTTAGTTCGAACTAGGTAATCCTCATTCCACGAGGATTAAGCCTAGTTCGAACTAGCTAGTTTGAATTAAGGGGTGTGTAGCCCCTTAATTCAAACTAGTGGGAGGCTAGCCCTCCCCAGGTTTCCCTGGTGGCCACTCTGGCCAACACCAGGGAAACTCTACTGCCCCCCTCCCGGCCCCAGACTCCTTAAAGGAGCACGGGCTGGCTATGGTGCCCGTGCCAGGTGCAAGCCTGCCAGCACCCAGCCAGCAGACCCTGCACCTGGCACGGATCGAGCCACCCACCCAATGCCCCCCAGCCCTCCCCCTCTTCCCGGGACCAGGCTGGCGGCTCCCAGGAGCTTGCCCGGGACAGCAAGAGGCGGGCACCCGCCTGGGCTAGTGCGGAGATCGTGGACCTTGTCCACGATCTCCGCACTAGGCACAGGAAAGTGGCCGGCTTGGGCAGGAGAGCTGCCAGCCTGGCCACCCAGGAGCAGGTGTGCAAGAGAATCAAGGGGGTCCACTGAGACCCCCGACCCTGAGCCCTGAGCTTACAATGGCCGTCCTGGGTCAGACCAAAGGTCCATCTAGCCCAGTAGCCTGTCTGCCGACAGCGGCCAACTCTAGGGATCCTGGAGGGGATGGACCGAAGACAGTGACCAAGCCATTTGTCTCGTGCCATCCCTCTCCAGCCTTCCACAAACTTTGGGCAGGGACACCGCTCCTACCCCCTGGCTAATACCACTCCATGGACCCAACCTCTATGACTTGATCTCACTTCCCTTTAAACTCTGTTCCAGTTCTAGCCTTCACAGCCTCCTGCAGCAAGGAGTTCCACAGGTTGACTCTTTGCTTTGTGAAGAAGAACTTTCTGTTACTACTTTGAAGCCTGCTACCCATTCCTTTCCTTTGGTGTCCTCTAGTCCTTCTATTATGGGAACTAATGAAGAACTTTTCTTGATGCACCCTCTCCACACCACTCTTGCTTTTATAGACCTCTATCATATCCCCCCTCCATCTCCTCTTCTCTAAGCTGAAAAGTCCCAGTCTCTTTAACCTCTCCTCATATGGGACCTGTTCCAAACCCCTGATCATTTTAGTTGCCCTCCCCTCTCCCAACCTCTCTCTTCCCCTTTCCCACCTCCTTTTCCCAGTCTCCCCCAGTTTTGTTCAATAAAGAGTGATTCTGTTTTTGAACACACGTTTTCTTTATTTTGTACATCAGGAAGGGGGCTAGGGAAGGGTAAGTGGAAGGATGTGAGGGAGGATTGGGGTACGAGCCCCCGATGGGGAGGACTGGGCTGGCTCTTTGGGCTTCTCGGGGTGGAAGTTCTCCTGCAGCCCCCCAATTGCCCCCTCCTCCCAGATGGCAGCCTGTGGCAATTGCAGCCGGTCTGATGGCCGAGTGCTGTGATATGCCCAGTGTGGGCACTCGGGGCACTACAAGCCAGGACTGCTTTGCAAGCGGGGAACCCTGAGAACTGTCTGTCCAGGGTGGGGGTTGGGTCCCTTTAAGCACAGCCCTCGGCTAGCCTGAGACAGCAGCTCCACGCTCTAAATCCTCATCTGATGCCCTGCCAGCACTGCTTCCAGCCATCCTTAACCTCTGTTCAGGGTCCACTCTTTGTAGACATGCTAGTTCGAATTAGCAAAACGCTAATTCGAACTAGTTTTTTAGTCTGGATCCGTTAGTTCGAATTAGCTTAGTTCGAATTAACTAATTCGAACTAAGTTAGTTCGAATTAACGTTGTAGTGTAGACGTACCCAGGGTGGTTAAACACTGGAATAAATTGCCTAGGGAGGTTGTGGAATCTCCATCTCTGGAGATATTTAAGAGTAGGTTAGATAAATGTCTATCAGGCATGATCTACACCGTACTGAGTCCAATAAATAAAAAGGGAAATCATATTTCCCTCTTCATTCCTTCATTTCAAACCCTATACAGCATACCATTAGTTTGTAGGGACTGGAATGGTACCAGACACAGATGAAGCTGTAATCCCTGCCCCAGAATCTAGCCATCTATCTAAAAGGTAGGGATAGATGGGGCTAAATTCTCCAGCAGACTTACCCAATGGAAATAACTTACACCAGTGTGTTTGTGTTTTAAATTGGGATCAAGAATGTGTGCCATTTGTGGGTCTCATAGAAATGAGCTTTCAGAAACAGAATAACTACTTAGCGCTGAACACATTAGCCAGCTGTTACCAAATATTTAATTCAGAGTTAAAAGTTAAATTTAAAAGAAATTCAAACATATTAAGGTACTGAAATGCAAATTTAAAGCACCCAACCTGCTCCCTCCCCTCACCCCGAATCTTCCCTCTCGAGATAACATGCAATAACCATGAAATTAGAAGTAGTTTATAGTAGTTTTTGCAGTCACTGATTAGATTGAATTGAACTTTAAAGACAGACTTTTGTTCAGGTTTTTCACTCTGTTGTCCTTATAAGACAGAGTTAAGGTTGTGTGTGTGTGTTTTTAACTGTGCATATCATGTCAACTAAGGTTGGTCAAAAATTTCCCTGCCCTCCAGTAGAAAATTTTGTTTCGGACAAAATGGAAATGTTCATGGAAAGTGTCTCCTTTCCTCAAAACGTCTGGGCTTTTGTCAGCAAATCAAACAGACATTTTCAGTGGGGAAAACATTTCTGACCAGCTCAAGTACAAAACTTGGGATTGTGGGTTTAAAGAGCAAACAACCCTAACAAAACTGTCAGTGCCAGATTTACCAGAATACTCTGCTGGCTGCCATATGCCACTCTGGATAAGCACAAAGCAGCCAAAGTTATGAAAAATGCCCATTTTTGGCAACAAATTTGTCCACCTCTGCAAGGGACTTTTGTCTCTTCTTTCCATTTTACTGTCGACAATCATGCAATGTGTACTACAGTAGGCTTTTTGAGTTTATTGAACTCCAGGATGTTTTCCACAATGTCCAGTTAGCTACTCTGGCTTATGCTTTGAACTCTGCTGCTCTTCAGCAGGTAAAAAGGTAAACAGATTACAGAAATGTGGCCCACCCTTTGTAAGGCCCAAGAACATTAAAATCCATTTCCTTCTTGCTGGCTCATTGTGGAATGCTCCTCATGGTATCTTCTCAGGGAATCGAGGTGATTATCACTCCAAATGCTCGCTTGCTTTTGGATCTTATCTGTTTGTTGGAGTGAAGAAACGGTGCTATCATAACTGCAAGTGACCCATATGAACTGGGACGTGTATGGTCATATTTCTCAAGCCTATAAGACACCCTGCAAAGCAGAGTCAAGATAAAAGAACTCCAGCAGTCATACCACAAGGTGAAGGAGGCAAACCACTGGTCTGGTGGTGCACCCAAGACATGCCATTTTTATAAAAAACAGGACACAATCCTGGGTGGGAGTCTCATGTCCAGAGCCAAAAACCCTGTAGATGCTTCCCATGGCATAGAGTCAGCAGAAACAGGACTTAACCTGGAGGAAGAAGCTCTTGATGAAGAGGTAGAGGTGGACAACAAGGAGGGTATCATTGCAAGGGTTACCTGGTATAGCTGGCAGTCAGGAACTATTCTTAAGTCCCGAGGCTCATGCTGAGTCTCAGCAGCAGCTGGACATGGAGCATGAAGCAAGGGTGAGATGCTCTATCGCAGCGGGAGTGGGGGGTGGGGCGGCGACCAGTGGCTGTATTTTTATGAGCTGGCTAAGCCCTGCCTGGCTCAGTGTTATGGCTAAGCAGGGCATGGATGCACACAGAGATATCAATAGAATCTTGCTGGAAGATGGTGTCGAAGCTTTTCCCGAGGTACTTATTAATTTCCTCATAGAGATTCCATGCCAGGGCTGCTGTTTCCCCACTCCTGTGGTACAACACCCTCCCAAACATTCCTCCATCTGTGCCAGTGGTACCAAGGTGGCACCGAGTTGGTCCGCATAAGGAGCAGGGCGCCCCCTGCTTGCATCCAGAAGCAGAGCCCAGGTTTGTGTGACACAATCCATACCAATCGCTCTGGCCTCTGGGGAAACCTGTAACATCCCTTGGTTTCATGGGAATGCTTCGCTCAGGATGAGTAGTGGATGAGGCAGAGAAGCAATCCCAATACACATGAATGCCATTGCCCCTCACTGTCCTCAGAGCTTCCCTGATGTTGATGGCCGCCCTATGGGCTCCTTTGACAGCACCGAGTGCCTGGCTGTTCAAACTGTGTGTCCAGGCGCTGTGCCTCAGTCCTCCACCCATGGGCAAATGCTTCACCCTGACTCTCACAGAAATTATGTAAGCCACAGCATGTGGCCATCACCTTGGGGCAGATTGGACAGCCATGTGGCTTTGACTTAGCCTATTGTTAAACCTCTCCTTACTGGTGTCCATGTGCCCTGTGTAAGGCTTCATGAGCCAGGGCTATAAGGGATAATCTGGGTCACTGAGTATCTCTATTGGCATTTCCACATCCCCCAAAGTAATTTTCTGTCCTGGAAAGAAAGTCCCAGCCTGCAGCTTTCTGTACAGGCCACTGTTCCAGAAGATGCCTGCATCATGCACCTTTCCAGACCACCCTGCATTTATGTCTGTGAAACACCCACAGTGATCCACAAGTGCCTGATGCACCAGGGAGAAGTATCTCTTCCAAGTGATGCACTCTGTGGCAAGGTGAGGTGGCGCTACAATGGGAACGTGTGTGCCTTCCATTCTCCCACCACAGTTTGCTAAGCTCATTTCTGCAAAGCCAGCCACTCTGTCATCCACATTTCCCCGAGTCACAGCCCTACACCGCACAATGCAATTTATTGCCTTGCACACTTGCATAAGTGCTGTCCTGACAATAGACTTCCCCACTCCAAACTAATTTGCAACGGAATGGTAGCAACTGGGAGTCGCAAGCTTCTACAAAGCAATCACAACACACCTCCCTACTGAGAGAGCAGTTCTCAATTGGATGTCCTTGTTATGTAGTCAGGGACCAGCTCAGCGCACAGCTCCTGGAAGGTTTCTTTATGCATCCTAAAATTCTGTAACCACTGCTCTTCATCCCACACCTGCATGGCAATGCAATCCCACCACTCAGTGCTGGTTTCCCTAACCCAGCAGTGACAGTCTACTCTGCACAGATGCTTTGTGACAGACAAACGTAATGCCAAGTTGCTGCTGTTTGTGTCACTCACACTATCATCTTCCTCCAAGTCTTCTTCCTCTGACAATATACTGACCACAGCATAGGAGAGACGTCTGAGGTCCATCATTTCTCACAGCAGATGCT
Source organism: Pelodiscus sinensis (assembly GCF_049634645.1). Lineage (NCBI taxonomy): Eukaryota > Metazoa > Chordata > Testudines > Trionychidae > Pelodiscus > Pelodiscus sinensis. The sequence continues at coordinate 92,405,565 of NC_134713.1, read as the reverse complement.
GGAGTGTGCAGCAAAAACTGGGCAGTTTCAAATGGCACAAAAGCTGCAAGCCCTGGGAGAGTTGTGAAGGAAGGAGGTGGCTGATAGGATGTTTTTCACATTCCTAAAATGCCTTGCACTGCATTTCACATTCCCATGGTGCCTAGCGACTGAAGGTGATGCCAGGCACTGTGGGATGCATCTTTCTGTCAATGGGGGAGCTAAAAATTTGGCCATGCTATGTTGACAGAGGGTGGCAGTGTAAACATGATTTGGCAACTTTTGCGTGTCAACATTACTTTCCTTGCCAAAACTTTCCAGTGTAGACATAGCCTAAAGGCTAACAAAGCAACATCATCTCCTATTGTTCCCAGTAGGATTGATATCAATCTGCCTTCAAGGAAGATGACAGCTCCTGATAAAGGGATTTTGCTGAGGGCCTCATTTTCCATCACCTGGCACCTTGTGAAATCATTTACCACTATGTAAAATGGGTGTAAAATGCTACCAGAATTTTAGTATTTCACGGTCACTTTGCACAGGTGTAAATGGTTACCAAGGTGCAAAGCAGTGAAGAATTAGGCACAGAGCATGAAATCTGTGTCCTGCCTACTAATATGAAAATAATGACTGGAATTTACCAAACTGCAAATGCCTACAGATCTTTACAAATTACTACTTGCAAATACCAAAAAACACTCAGTGCTCTAATGTCCCTTTTGTTTTTGTATGGGTCTTTGACTGCAATGGAAGAAAAATCTTGGTACAGACTTTCATCCGTCATTCTAGCTACAAGGCAGGTAGATGGGTGTCAGTTGCCTTCTCCTCTTGCACTCATCTGCTGCTTCCACTCTGTACCTGTCTCACTTCTTGCACAATGCAAGAGCTGCCAGAGAGCAAGAGCTAGAAAAAGGCAACCAGGCACCTGACCATGTGGAAGCATTAAACATGCACATATATTTACTCTCCAGAGATAGAGGAGGGGATGAAGCACACGAGGAAAAAAGAGTTAGATGCCTAGGAAGGGAATGATTCGCCTGTGTGAAGGAAGTAAGAAAGAGACCAGGAACTGCAGAGAATAAGGCCGTGGTATCCAACCAATTCTGAAGCAATAGCCACTAAAGTGTAATAGCAAACTAGCCACACTCGACTGGCCAATAGCCACATGTGGTCAGTGGCTAGGATGTTGGATATCACAGGACTAAGAGAACGTGCTGGGAAGGAGCTGAGGAGAGGCAATGGGATACACAGATGAAAATGGGAGAGTTAGGGGAAAGAATAAAACTGAAATGGGTATGTGGTGCTGGTAAATCTGAAAGGGGTAATCAAGAATGAGAGGAAAGAAGCTACTTAAAAAAAAGGAAAGGGAGGGACATAGAGCAATAAAACCGTGGTCAGATCTCCAGCAATTAATTCAAGGAAGTCTTATTGCCTGTGTTATCTGGAAAGTCAGACTAGATTGCAATGGTCCCTTCTAGCCTTTTAATCTATGAATTATGATACTGTACATGTCTAGGGCAGCTTTCACCAAAGGATCTTAAGACACTTTAAGCACATTGCCTCAGAACTCTGCTGTGATGCATGTTATCCTCATCTGTAAAATTGAGGCATCGCCCCAAGATATCTCAGGAAGTCTGTAACAAAGCATGGAATACAATTCAACCATCTTCTTTTTTTTCCAGGCTTTTGCTTAGATCAGAGGTGGGCAATATTTTTTAAAAGGGGCCACTTCAAAGTGACACTAGGCTGCCCTGGAAGGGGCAGGGCCTCGGGTGGAAGGGGTGGGGCTAGGAGACTTCTTGTGGTCCCCTTCCCACAGACCCTGATTGGCCTGGGGGTAGGAGAGCCCATAAAGTCTCCCCCCCATCAAGAGAATCACCAGCTGTTTTAAAACAGCTAGCAGTTCCCTCTAGGCACCACAGCAGGAGGAGACCTCACGCTCTCCCCTCTCCAACCACCAGGCCAATCAGGACGTAGGGGAGGGGAAGCATGAGAAGTCTCTTGCCCCCTGCATCCACCCTGCTATTGGTTCCCTCTGATGCCACGCACCCTTAGTGTGGGGAGAAGACTTTGTGCACATCCTTGTCCCCAGGTCTCAAGTGGCCTGGGATTGTAGTGGCAGGGGGGCTGTAGCCTGGATCCACTGGCTTGATAGGTCGGATCTGGCCCATGGAGGCCCCATTGCCCACCCCTGGCTTAGACCATTAGAAAATGGTTGCTTTCTAAAACTTGATTTTTTTTTTTTACAAATTGCCTCAGTAAGGGTTTAAAATTATTTTTTTTTGATATACAAATTACCTCTCTTAAAACGTCTACTTAAAAAGCAGTCTGTGTCCTTATCAGCAAAACTATATAGTAGCACCACATGGAGCTCTAGACATAACGACAGGATAAAAGCATTAATACTGTACGGTTTTCTATGTGTATATTTGCATACACTTCATGATGGCAATTACAGGGAGGGTATTTCCTGGAGTTTAATAACTGGACTTGATTAAGCTACTGGATCTTCTTAGGCTCTTAACACTTCCTGCGGATCATTAACTGCCAGGAAACGTGCTCTTCATCTGCCATTTTGATTATATCTAGTTCTAGCAGTTCATCTGTGGATACATAACAACAAAGTAATGTACACTACACTGCACATTTCTTTTAAAATATGAAAACATGGATAAGTTTTAGGGTTGGTTGGTTTAAGAAACACAGAACAATAACACTGTGTCATTTACTTCAGAACTTTATATAAGATGAGCTCAAAAATCCTACCCAAGTACTTCTTTCTCCTCAAACATTACACAAAATATTAGTTAGAAACCTAGCATCATTTCATGGCACTTTGTGGCTGTCAGAAATCATAGGTGTGATGTCCTGGCAGGCATCTTTCTCTGTCCAATGATAATCATTCAGATGCGTGTGCGCGCTCCTCCTGTGTGCTGCAATGACTTTGTGCAAGTAGCCTACACAGCAGACTCTGAGAGAGCCCCAAAGACCACAGAAGCGACAAGGAGTCCTGTGGCACCTTATAAACTAACAGATGTATTGGAACATAAGCTTTCGTGGGCAAAGACCCACTTTGTCAGATGCAGACTAACACAGCTACCCCTCTGATACTTGACCCCAAAGACCACAGAATCAAATAAGGGACCCAAGACAGGTTTACTGTATATTAAACATAGTAATAGCACTTGGTAGACTATAAGGACACGAATAATGTGCGCCCATGAGAATGGACTCACCTGTCAGTGACAGAGATTCATCACTGCCCTTTTGGCTGGACAAAAAGTCAAGTCAAGGTACCCCCTCATTTATAGACAAACAATCTGTGATACACATCTTATGTCATCTTACACATTTCATGACTTGTTTGTTACCTCCTCTTTTACTTTCTGCCAAAACATTCCTATTCACCACCTGTGATTGTGCTTTCACTCCTAATGTTTCAGATAAAATATCACGATTCATTGCTTTTGTCAAACTATTCTATTGTGTGCTAGGTTGGGGTGTCCTTGTATAGCCCTGTTGGAATGCATTTACATGTTCTATGTGTTTTAGCAGTGCCAGCGGTACTAATGCCGAGTTCATGTCCCTGACATGGACCTGCAGGCAAACATCTGCTTTTGACAGGTTTTGCTTGTTTCTCATTGTATAACTTTTACTCACTTTGGTTCACGCCTCAGGCCTTACACAAGCCCATGCTTCAGGCTCTTTCTTTCTCCTACGCACTCCACCTGGCAAATGCAGAAAAGAAGGTAAGTTTAATTTCATTTTTTCTTTACAGATTGTGCTGCTGAACCTGTTGATATGTGTAGTAGTTTTCTACGCTGTGTACTACATAGTCCTAAGCATTTGTTTCACAGCATTCAGGTATGAATTTCTAGCATTTATAATTAATATGCCTAAACATAAATGGGACATTTATGATTTACAAGCTGGAGGAGCAGCGGAGAGGGAGAAGTCTAGAATATGTTCTCAGTTATGTTGTAAACACAGTTTTAAGCATCAGATGGCTTGAACTTTCATTGAACAAATTAGGACGTGGACACAAAAAAATGTTTTAGTTGCCTGTGTGGCTCAAATTTCTTCATTTTTTATCACATCAGTTGACTTATATTTATTGAATACCTGAGCACTAAGGGAAAGGTTACAAGTTTTTCAAATAAAGGTGTTTTTTGTGGTTGCCAGAAAGATAAGTTGCATTGCTTCAGAAAGTCATTAAGAATGCTTGGGATGTCAAATTGATATTAAATCAGAGTGAAGACCATAGACAGCATGGGAAGGCAAACCCACAACTCACAGTAGCAGTAAACCACAGATACTTGTGAATTTTTCCATCCCAGCTTATTCAATTTGGAATCTTATTTAAAAGAGCTCATAGAGTAAGCTACATTTAGCAATGCGTTAACTGGGACTGTAAATGAATTAACATTGGTAGTGTATGCAAAGGTTTGCAAATGATTTTTTTTTAAATCTCCACAGATTGGAAATGTTGGATGGTTTGGCACCTTTTGATTTTAAGACAAATCCCTCATGGATAAATCCAAATTATTTAGGTAACTTGATTTTGTTTTCGTTTTTGTAGAAGTAAGAAAATAGACTGTTTGTACCCATAAACCCAGCTTCCTCTCCCTGCATGTATATGTACAAAGTATCGCAAGATATTTTAATAATGCCTTTCCACCTAGCTTCAATATTTTTAATGATGTTTTAATTGTATTGAACATGAAGTGTTTGCTCATCTCTCCATAGCTCTTCAACAGGGTATCACTATACATTAAGATATTTCTTGTCTTCTTAGGCTTTGTCTACAGTGCAAAGTTTTGTCATGAAAACCTGCCTTTTTGGTGATAAAATGGTGAGAGCATACACACCGCAATGGGACTTTTGGTGGGAAAAATACCTAGTTTCGGTGACAAAAAACTTCCACCCCGTGAAAGACTTTTTTCTTTTCCCCTCCCTTTGTTGTTGACAAAGAGCCACTGTAGACAGAGCTGGCTTCTGCCAATATCCTCAATGCCTGCCCTGATGGCTCTGCTCTGCTTTGATTTCTGCTGCCCTGAAGTCATGCACCCCTTGTCTTTCAAAGCTCTGGGAAGTATCTGAGAGCTGAGTGAGCTGCTTTGTTTGGGGAACAAACAAAGAGCAAATAATTGGACTGCTTCTGTTCTGCCCTGCACTAGGAACACAGGGGCAGGCAGACTGCTGCTGCAGGGGGAGGAGGACAGGCTGCTGTGTTGTTTTGACATTCCTCAGCACAGGGAGCTCACTGAGCTATACATAATACTGCTCCCAGTAGCTGAGGAGGCTGTGGGAGAATTCAGAGGGAATCCCAAGATGCACAGAGATCAGCTCTGCCTTTCCACAACACGGCACTGTGGGATACATACCTACAGTACATTACTTACACTGTCAATGATGGTGCTCCCAGTGTGAACTGATCTGTTGACAGAGGGAGTAAGTGTGAACACCCTATGGCAATTTTTCTTTTGTTGACTTTTGGATGTTGACAAGTTCTGTTGGCAAAACTTGGTATTGCAGACATAATTTTACTCATTGCTAGTCTTTTCCATTTCTCTCTTCTTCCCAATTTGCATCTCTCAATTGAAACCAATTGTTCTACCATGAAGACGACATTACTAAATTTAATCTCTACTATAGCAAAGCTTCCTATAATCCATATTCAACTCAGCTACTAATAAGGCCTTCTAAATAATAAAACAAATTATTAAATCACATAAACCTCGTTGACATAAATGGTGATTTTTTTCAGTGCAAGGAGTGAATACAAAGTAAGATAAGACTTCAGGATTTTGTCCAATGGCAATGCAATATATTAAATCGAGAATAAAGTATAGTTTGAGCTAATACAAATCACTGTACATATTTATCCAAGATCTTAAAGACAGTGACCCTTTCCAAGCCATTACTGTCTGTAGGAGAAAAAAGAAGCATTTACATAAATTAAGCGTCAGCAGGTTTGGACTCCATGTTGCAAAAGGAAAACTACACTGGAATTAGAGCTGTTCAAATATAAATCATTTAGATCATAATCTTAACCTCTAACAGGGATAGAAAGTGAAGGGATGCTTGTTCAGTACTATTATTGATTTGATTTTAAATGTAAAAAATATTTAGATTAGGAGAAAAATGGATTGAATTAGTTTTCATGTACACAATGCCAATGTAAATACTGAATCTCAAACTGATTGATAGAATTTGTATTTAAATTATAACATTAGTTTGTTACCAGACTTCACATGTACAGTGCTCAACAAGATATATTGAAGATATATTAAGCTGGTTGTACAATATAGTCAACCAGCCTGGACCCATTTTGGGCACTAAAGGTTAACCCATCAGTTAGAAAAATGTCATTGCTACCACATGTTAGGCACATACGTAATGGTCATCATAAGGATGGATATAGATGCCAAAAGTGGTGCAGTTTTTCTATATCATGTAATGTGTAAAGTGAACATTATTGGCTTTCAGTCGGAAAAAATCAATATAATCACAAAAAAGGTCATCGCTCAAAGAACTGGTTTAATTTTGACCAAAATGATCAAAGCTTCTAAAATACAATGATAATGCAATGATGTACTCAAAATAGTACTGTTTTGGAAAGCTTTGGAATTATTTAATCCCAAACAATATATTTTATGCATTACCCCATACTCTTTTGCCTTTGGTTAAAGCAAAAATCTATAGTTATATGACTGTATGAGCTTGTTTATACCATTTACTACATCAAAATATTTATCATTATTTGTAGAAAACCTTCTCAAATCATTCTATTCTATCTGCTATTTTAATTAAATTATCCAGATAATAATGCCTTACTTCCAACTATAAATCCTGTATTTTTGATGTTATTTCCTCTGCTGGGGGCATAAGTAGAAAACATGTGGTAAAATTGTAATTATCACTGAATATAATGACAGTACATGTTAACTATTTATGTAACAGTAATGACTCTAAATGGAAGGGCAGTAGAACATCTTGTATGACTATCGTGTGAATAACAAAAATATAACCAGGTACTCTTATGTAACCTCTAAGTGTAACTATGAGGTCCTGAATGTGTAATGCAACAGTGCTTCAAGCTATATTTACCCAGAAAATAGACACAGAACGTAGCAGATTGTTGAAACATTTCTACTCCTCCTCAGAACCTGCCCTGGATGTGTTCAGTACTCTGTTGCCACCCTTGTTACTGCACTGTTGTATACCTTGGACAACCTCAAAGCCTTCTTGTGGCATTTGCATCTCCCTGTTTCACAGGTATTATCACAGCCCTGCTCCACAAAGGTGATGACAGCTTGTAGAGCAGGGGATAGCAGGACTGTATTAGGAACAAGATGCTCAATGCTGCCTATCACTTATCTGTTGCTGACAGGGGACACTTGAAGATACCGATCTGTTTGCATGGCTACATACATGATGGATAAATTGCACAATTCAGGTGATGCATGGAAGATCCCATTGTTGATATTAGTTTCTCGCCAGTTTTGTTCTTAGCAAACAATTTAAAGCTCTTGTTGTCCAGATATGCTTCCTTCTTATCACAGTACCGTCAAGACATCAGTGAAACACAGATTGCCTTAGTCTCTTTCTCTGGCTGAGATACACTGCTCCTAAGAGGTTTCAGATTCTCTGTGAGTGCTGCACTCTGTACTCAACTGTTGTCTTCAGCCATCTCTTGCTTCCCATGACCCTGAAACCTTCAGCACCAATGTCTGGCAGCATAAGACTGCTAAAGTCTCTTCCCAGGTCCATTGCCACGCTTCCTTTGACCAGCAACAGTTTTGAAAGAGAATTCATCCACCCCACAAATGAATGCAATGTTGGTGTCCAAGCTCCACATTAACATTCTATTTAATTTAAATATTTGCTTTGCATGAATAACATATAAGACTATAAACTTAAAAAACCCCAAAAGATCTGGTAGCACTTTATAGACTAACAAAACATGTAGATGGTATCATGAGCTTTCGTGGGCACAGCCCACTTCTTCAGATGATCGGAGTTATGAGTTTAGGATGTGCAGACCCAAAATAAAAGACCACTGGTCTGTAAATGTGCTTCCTAGCATTGAGTTCTGGTACTGCAGAGCAATTGCCAGGTGCTACTTTCACTGTTTATGCAATGTTGTGAAACCCACCAGCAAAATGACCACATAGAAGTCTTTGGTCACATTTCACAATCCAGTCACTGGGAGGAGAAAGTTTGCGATGTTTGATTTGTGCTGTGTATTTGATGTCATCTTCAAGCATTGCTTTGTTAATGGTAATAGAGTTCTGAACTTCTTGTGTTCGGACATGGCCTCGCCAGGCACTCTCATCACATTGGATGAATTATCATTTACATAATTGTCACCATGAACAACAGTGCATTGACACATTAGTCCAAGGATAATATTCGGCACCAGATTTGACAGCTCCCCAAAAGTTTTGCTCTTGTCAGTGTTAGGTAGATGCAGCACACCGTCAGTTATAGCTAATGTTAGCTCATTGTCTGTTGATAGCTCAACCATTGAGAGATTTTTCTCCAGACAAGACATCATGCTACTCTTTTGGGTCTTTCATAGTGATCTGACCAAGCTGTAGATGGAAACAGAACAGATGCCGATTCACATATAATTAAATCCTATATGTCAACATCTCTGGACCAGGCAAGAGCTAATAGCTTGCTGAATATGTGGAAATCAATAACTTGTGCTTCCTTTGATCAATCGTTTTGTTGAAATGACCAAATTGAGATTATGCCTTTTTATGGGATCAAGGAGGTCTCTCGCACACCTTTGCAGCCTACTATTAAAAACTGCTCCATTTCTTGTGTGCCATTCTCTCTTAGTATGCTCAAATCTTCTGCAATTTCAGGTGGGGGCACAGCGAACATTGCACTTGCAATACTCACAAGTGACTATATGTTGTCTGGCCTTGCTCCAGATTCTGTGTTAAAAGAATCTGTTGTTCTTTCAGTCACATCTTTTATACTATCTTGGACAGCAGCAGCATCTGGAGGCATGTACTTTGTGGTAGATGTGTGAGTTTGTGGAGAACTGTTGCTGAAGGCTGCATTCCACACATTTGTTGTTTCATGGCTCTTGCAGAGACACTTGAACACTTTTTACAGTGGGGGTACTCATGGGCGGTGGGTGAACACCTATTTTGGGAAAGCAAGGTCACTGCCCCTGATCCTTCTGCCCAAGACTGTCCCCACATGCTGGAGCCCAACCCTATGCCCCCGTCAATAAAAGAAAAAGCCATAAGGAGGCCCCCAAACTGGAGAACCCCTGGCCCACACATTCCAACCACATTGGGCTGAGCTGCTGGCCCTCCTGACACACCATCACTCTCAATCCCCTTCCCAGCACCCAGACGAGCCTCCTCAGTCCACCAGTTCTCTGTCTCACTCCTCATTGCTCTGCCCACAGGAGGAGGGATGCAGTGAGCATCTGGGACCTTCAGGGGGTGTAGGATGGTGCGGAGGAAGCAGTGGGGTTTCCAAGGAAGCAGAGGACATCACGCTCAGTTGTCCGGTGGGCAGCTGACAGGAGCACCAGGGAAGGCAACGTCCCTTCCCTGCCGCCCAAAGGGGTGCTGAAACCAGTGGTTCCCCAAACTCATCTCACACCCCTCCTTACCTCTGTCCAAGCCCCCTCTTTCCAGAGCTGGGTCCAGGACCAGGCAATGGCTCCAGTAGGAGAAGAGGGACACAAACAAGGATAAGGGTGCTGAGACTGGAACTACAGTTGGGGGTGGGAACAAAGTACAAGCATGGGGCCAGGAGCAGAGTTCCAGGCCCAGCATCAGCAGCAGGTGGGACCAGGAGCAGAACTAGGAGCAGAGCCCCAGATGCAGGGCCATCAGCTGGGACCCCCTCACAAAACCTGGGGGTACTACAGCATCTCCCTGAACTCATGCTTCTGCTACATTTATACAAACCCACCTAGCATAATCCACATGACAACACTGGAACATAGTATAAACAAGCTCATATTGTCATGTGACTATAGCCATAAAGCATGGGAAAATTCATACAGTATGTCACCTAGGGCTAAATATTTCTCCAAATTTCCAAAATGGTACTGTTTTGAACACGTTTGCATTATAAATTGTATTTAGAAGCTTTCTGCCAATTCTTGGTAAAAAGACTATATTTCTTCAAGTTATGGCTCTTTTTTTGATTTTCTCAAGTTCTGATAACATTTAAACTTTATGGCTATGTCTAGACTGGCATGATTTTCTGCAAATGCTTTTAATGGAAAAGTTTTTCCGTTAAAAGCATTTGTGGAAAAGAGCGTCTAGATTGTCACAGGCGCTTTTCCGCAAAAGCACTTTTTGCGGAAAAGCGTCTGTGCCAATCTAGACGCGGTTTTACACAAGAAAGCCCCGATTCCCGATCGTGAAAATGGCACTTTTTTGTGCAAAACAATACTGCATTGTCTACACTAGCCCTCTTGCGCAAAAGCATTTGCTCAAGAGGGCTTTGCCCGAACGGAAGCAGCATAGCATTTCCGCAAGAACACTGACTATCTTACATGAGATTGTCAGTGTTCTTGCGGAAATTCAAGCGGCCAGTGTAGCCAGCTGGCAAGTTTTTCCGCAAAAGCAGCTGCTTTTGCGGAAAAGCTTGCCAGCCTAGACGCAGCCTATGAGATATAGAAAAATTGCATCACTGACCACAATATATGTGCCTAGCACGTGGTAGCAATGAAGTATTACCAGCTAGTGGCTTACCTAAACTCACTAATAAGATCCCTTTTAAAATATGGCTGGGAGACTAATGTGTTAGTTAGGGCAGTAGTCTCTTTTCTGTTTAGAAAGTGTTTAGCTGTTAGCAGAACAGTGCGAAATAGACGATAACAGCAGCTACTGAAGGTCTGTTGACACAAAGATAGATAAGATTCAAGTGTTCGACTGAGATCACAAATGAATGCGATCTTGTTCTTTTTATGACAGGCCTCAGTTGTGCACATTACTAAAGTGAGTTGTGACCAAAGAGAAGCCCAAAGCTGATAACTGAGATTACACATATGGATTAAGGTATTTTATAGGGAAGCTTATACAGAACTTCCCTGCACTGTGCCTGGCTCAAATTAGTTTCCCATTTTCATGAGCATTAAAATGATTAGTAAAATTTAAAGGGACACAATCAACTTGAAGTCTAGTCAATTAAAGAAAAAAAAAGAGTTAACAGTAGCTTCAGGTACTCTACTTGCTCAACTATATCTTCCAGTTTTGGGGTGAATCTACAATCACCTTTTCCTGATTTTTAATTTTTCCTCTCTCTCACTGCTACGTGAAACAGCTGCACAAGCAATAGTGGAAACTATTAAATAACTGACTATGTAAGGAAAAGAATGAAAGTGACAATATATACATGCACAAATTAAACTGAAGAGAAACAGAAAAATATTTTTCTCTACTCTCTGTCATATAACCTTAACTGTTACTTGCAGTACTGGTAGGATAAACATTGACTGTGTCCCTTTAAAAAGGTGCTTGGTCCTGCCCGGAAGGCAGGAGATTGGACTTGGTGATCTCTCGAGCTATTCTATGATTCTATGGAAAAGTAAGGTATTATACTTTGAAAGTTCTGTACCAACTACAAAGATCTTGCAATACTTATGCATGTGAGTAGTTCCATTGACTTCAGTGTCACTAGTCACATGCTTAATGTTAACCAAATGCATTGGGATATTTAGGATCAGGGCCTTAATTTACTTTAAGATGAAATACCGGCTCCTTGAAAACACATTTCATTTTCCTAATATTTTTGCTGAGGCAAGACTACATTTATAATACCCATAGTGATGATTTCTTAACAGACAGCTTTTTTTTCTTTTATTGACAGTTAGGACACCAAGGGATAGGTCTATCCGTACAGTTCCTCCTTAGTGATGTCTCCCTGTCGAATTGGCACGTAAGTGTGCTCATCTGTAGCAGACACTATTGCATACAAAGGTGTTTAAAAAACAAACCCACCATTACTTATGATATAGACGATAGTTCCGTGCCATTTTAGCATGAAAACAAAGGCACATTCAAGTTATAAAACCACATTATAAATGGAAGCCAGTGGATTGTACTTCATTTTTTGTTATTAGAGAACTGAGACTTGGCCAGAACACACCCCAAAAGAATCTTTTGTAACAGGGACTTTTGCTCAGTAGTGAAATATTGAGCCATTCCCTTCTAGGTCACTGCTTCACATTTAGACTCCTGTCAACTGCACTGCATAGGAAGGAACTAAAAAAACCTCACACCTAGGATTAACCTGACAGTATTTTTGCTCCTCCTAATATAGCTGCCACATGCAGCAATTACCCACCTATTTTTTTAGGGTAGACCAGGCCACGGGTTAACTTCAGAAATGAGAAATGCTAGTTGCCATTTATGAGAAGGATGTGAACCAACCTTTCAAAACTCTATTTGGAGTAAGTACCCTATTTTTCTTTATAGTTCTTCTGATTTCATTGGAGATAACCTACTTTGTTTGTGGGCTGCTGTTTGTCCTGATTGTGGAAGAATGGGTTTGGGACTATGCTATTACTGTTACTGCTATTCATATTATCATAACTTCAGCTGGTAAGTGAGCATGTTATTAAGTATATGAACTGTGCCATTCATTGAATAGAAGCTAGTCAAATACTATTGATCTTATATTTATTGAACTAATTTTGCCCTTTACTTCAGATTTTCCCATCAAATGTTCATCTTTCTTGCATTGAAGCAGCACATATAGATGAGTTACGGCCATTTAAAAATCTTGTTGCAACAATTTCCAAATGTTAAATTATCTCACATTGTTTTCAGGAGGTTTCACTGGGAACAGGGCAGCCAAGGAAAGAAGCTTACCTGTTGGCAGTTTCAGCCTGGTGGGTCCTCAATCTTAGGCCGTGTCCAGACTCAGGGGTTTTTTCGGGAAAAGTAGCCTTTTCCCGAAAAAACTTCCCCTGTGTCCAGACTCAAGCCGCGTCCTTTCGAAATTATTTCGAAAGAACGCGGCTTTTCTTTCGATGGCGGTAAACCTCATTTCACGAGGAAGAACGCCTTCTTTCGAAAGCTCCTCTTTCGAAAGAAGGCGTTCTTCAATGTAAAGAGGCCGTCTTCGAAAGAGAGCATCCAGACTCGCTGGGTGCTCTCTTTCGAAAAAGCGGATTTCTCTTTCAAAAGATCCGCCTGCAGTCTAGACGCGATCTTTCGAAAGAGGCTCTTTCGAAAGATGCTTTCGAAAGAGCCTCTTTCGAAAGAAGCCTGCAGTCTAGACATAGCCTTAGTGTCCTATCCCTTTAAGGCTCAAATATAAATACCTCAGCCATAATTCAGTGTAAAATTTAAACTTGCCTCAGCCAAGTCTATGACAAAAGCTCTAAATCAATCCAAGATCTACCTCAAACCCAAATACTTTCCCCCCCGCCTCCTTTGTGCCCCTTCTCAGAGGCCTGCCCCAGTTCACTTGCTGCTCCTCACTTTCACCAACCTGGGATAGAGGGTTGGGTTGCAGACTGTGGTCTTGGATTAAAGGATTTGGCGGGTGAGAGGCTCTGAGCTGAGCTTGGGGCAGACAGTTGGGATGTAGGAGGGGGTTCTAGGTGCAGGCTCTGGGAGGGTGTTTGGATGCAGGCGTGCTTGGGGCTAGGGCAGGGGCTTGGGATGCAGGAAGGGTTCATGACTGGGGCAGGATTTCAGGATGTGGGCACCAATTGGGCACTGCTTACCTCAGGCTCCTTCTGGGTGGTGGTGCAGTGGGGCTAAGGCAGGCTCACCCCTGTCCTGGCCCTGCACTACTCCCAAAAGCAGCCAGCAAACTCTATCCCAAGTCCTACTGTGCCCCCTTCTGTTCTGTGGAGATAGGATACAGGGTGGGAGAGGGGGCACCTTGACATCAGCACCCCTCCTCTCCCTCTCCTGCCCTGCACAGAAAGCAGAGGCTCCTGAGGAGACATCTCCAAGCCAAAGGGCAGGGGGTAGGGAGGCAGTTGAAGTACTGGGCTTGATAACCTCTTGGCCAAACCAGTTAGGATCCCCTGTCAGAGGTTCCAAGATCTACCGGTAGATCCCGATCTACTGGTTGGTGACCACTGGTCTAAGTTGTTGGGATTTAGCTGAAATGAGCCACAAGGAAAGCAGAGCGTACTTTCTGCTCCAGCATCCTTGTCACTTGTCAATCACTCTCTCTCTCTTTCCCTGCAGAAAAGAGCTACATTCTGCAAATGAGGCTCATCAACTGTACTTGTGGGAACACCTGCTGATCTACCCATCTCTGTTAGCAGAGTGCAGGGATGGCTGACTGGGAGATATGTTTAACCCCATCCTTGCCAGAGCCAACGTGGGGTCTATTTATCCCATCACAATGCTTTTATAGAGAATTTGTCTACCCATTCTATTATTCTTACTATTTTTATCCTATAATTTAGAAACAGGAAAGGAGTCATAGATCATCTGCCTCTCCCAGTTATTTGTGTGCCTTGTCCAGTTTGGTTGTAAATATCCTAAGGGATGAGACTTCCCCATTTCCCATGAGAAATTGTTCCAGAGATCAACAGACTTCACCATTAGAATCAGTTTCTTGATATGCTGAATAAAAAACCTTGATTCTGCAGCAATAAGCTCCACTTGGAATACCTTCTTGCAGGATCAGGGTGGTGTAATATTTCCTTTAAAGGTTTTCATCCCATCCTTCCAGTTTTATAGCCCTGTTAATCCTGCTAAATAATTTCTCTTTCCTTAGAAACAATTACTGTTAAGGAAAATTACAAAAACCCTGCACCATATTGGAGTTACCAGGGAGGATGGTTTCCATGGTTATCTTATGCATTTTATTCAATCCTCATTAAGAAAATACAATTAATAATTCAATTATTATTATTATTATTATTAATTTTTACTGCAGAAATATAAGTCCCGAAACCCTACCCCAGTCATGAACCTCCTCCTGCACCCCAAACCCCTGCCCTAGCCCTGAGCAACTCTGCATCCAAACACCCTCCCACAGCCTGCACCTAGAACCCCCTCTGGTATCCCAACTGCCTGCCCTAAACTCAGCTCAGAGCCCCTCTCACACTCCAAATCCCTTAATCCAAGACCAGAGCCTGCACCCCAACCTGCTGCCCCAGCCTACTGAAAGTGAGGGAGGATGGGAGAGGAAGGGAAGGAGGATGGAGTGAGCAGGGGCGAGGCCTCAGAAAAGGGGCACAAAGGAGGTGGGGCCAGGGTATTTGAGTTTGAGGTAGATCTTGAATTACACTTAATTTCAAAAAGGGATTTCATGCTTTAAAAGGTTGGAGACCCCCTGCACTAGATACTATACAAGAGGCAGTCTCTGCCTCAGAGAGTTTACATTATAAGCCCTTAATCCAGGAAATAATTACACCTTATTTAACTTCCAAAGGGATGTCTCACAGTAGCAAAGCTTATCTAATGTGCAAGACTCAGTTTTCTTCATGTAAGAAATAACCCTAAAATAATGTATGATGTAACTTTTTCTCATTTTACAGTTATGTCTGAATTCCCTCTGATGCCGCACTGGTGGACAGCTTTAGGTACTGGTCAATTATAAAACTGTGAAATAGTCACAAACTGCGTGGATTCCTAGTATTTATAAAACAGTGGAGATAAGTGAAATTTTTTGATCAAACCTATTTTTGGCATAAAATATAGATTCAGCGACACAAACATTTGGTCAAAAAACAAACAAACAAAAAGTACCACCCTTTCTAAATGTCAAAAAGAAACATTTTAGTTTTTTCTAGTGACTTTTCGTTTGCAAAGTTCCTTTAATTTTTTTAAACAAAAAATATTTAAACACACATAAGCTTGTTTTGATTCAGTGAAAATATTGAAACTCCCATTACTCATCTAGTTCCAGTTATAAGATTTCCCTCTCTATCCAATGTATGTGTGGTGTATAATGGGGGACACCCCCATCCCAATAAGAAGTCTAATGAAGTCCTCTGAACTTAACCACTACAAAATAGGCCTCCTGCCAGGTCTGCTCTGGCTGCAGGAAGCAAGCTTAAGAAGAAGCTTGTCATACACGGGTATGGTAATTAAGAGGAAAAAGCTGCTGTGCCTCTGAAATAGATGTATCTCAAGAGTCATCATAGCACAGGAGAGGGAAACAGCTGACAGATCTCTGCAGCTTCCAAAGACTTACCATACCAGGACAAGCTGATCACCATAGGCAGAGGTAAACTCTGACTGGAAGTCCAATTGTGCCCAATGGACATATATAAACCAGAGGGTTTTTTTAGGCAACTCAGAGATTGAATGTATCCTTTTTTGGGAGACATACCTCCCCCAGAAGAGAACACTGAAAGGCTGGAGTAAATTTCCTAAGTAAAGAAAGGACTTTGGAAGGGAGAAGAGACCCTGAACCTGCCTGAATGTGACCTCAGGGAAAAGCTCATCTTAATAGTTCAAACAAGAAAGATAGTGACATGTATATTCCCTACCCAATTTAATAGATACTATTTTAAAAAGGCAAGTAGTTCAGACCTCATGTTTGCCAAGCCTTAAAATCTATATTCTAGGGCCAAATCCTGCTCAGTTTATGTACATTAATATCAATCACATTGATACAGTGAATAGATCCATAAAACTGCATGAAGTCAACAGGAATGCAATAGGACGGATCTGGGTTCTGATTTATATCCTGCTCCCATTGAAATGAATGGCAAAACTCACACCAACTTCAGTATATAGAGATGCCTGCCTCCTATACGAGAATCCATTACTTTTGAGATTTAGAAAAACCTGTGGAAGCCAGGAGCAGTTAACAAGTATCCAGAGCTGTACTGAAATCCTCGGTAAAGAGACAAAATTCTGGACCTGCAACAGGTTCTGCATAGGCAAATGCCAGTGACCATACAGAGTCAGTTGTGTGATCAGGCCAAAAAGATGAAAATAAAAGGCCTCGTTGTTAGAAACGAAAGAGAAAAATCAATATTTTCAAAATGAAAAAAGCAAAGTCACTGGAATGAGGAGTTTCACTTTCTTTGTATTACCAGAGAAGTGTGTAACAAAAACTACTCTCTCATTAATTATTATTATTTATAAAAATCAGATCAGTTTAAGTATTATTTTAATGTGTGTATACCAACCGTAATATTAATACAGAATATTCTTACATTTCCTTTCAGGAGCTGCCTTAATTTTGATGATTTGTGGAGGACAGATTTTGGCATACTGCTTATTCAAAAACAACTTAATTTACCCAGTACTTGATGATTTTTGAAAAGCAAAAAATAGACCTTTGTATCTGAGTCTGTATTATTTCTATGATGTAATTTACATTAATAAAGTAAGATACACTATCAAGACTATAAATCTAACATTTACCTACTGTACCATTAATTTCTTACAGCTGTATACAAACTCCCTGCTATTACTTTTTGCTGTTTGTGGGGGTATTTCTCTCTAAGCAAACATTGAAACATATTCCCTTTCCCTAAACATAAACCAATCAAAAAGCAAGAAAGGGATCAAGGCCAGCAGCACAAGACTCATGTACAACCCTATAACAAAGCAGTATGCATTCAAGGAAGAGAAGAAAAAATTGGTAAGCAAAGAGACCTTAATTTCAAGCTTCCAAGGTTGTTGTTTTGTAAACTGTGAAATACAATTTATTTTACAAAGTGTCAATACATACTTGGGTTTGTGTCTGGTTTTCCATTACAGTTTCTTTGTGCCATTCCAGTGGTACAAAGAAATTTCAAAGCCGTCATCACTTGCTCCCTGGGTCTCCTTCATACAGGTGAATCCCTGAATAGCATACAGCTAGTTTAGCTAGCTCTGTACCACCACCTCTTGCAGTCCGCAACATATGAAGTTGAACATAAAAGGGACATGACCACTGAGCAACAACCTCCAGCTGACCCCTGGCTTTCACAGCAGTGCATAGGGAATGGAGACACAGGGAGCGAAATGTATGAAGAGCAGCCTTAAGGGTGTTCTAACTCCACTACGGAACCAATAAATATTTGGTGGTGCTGGAATTGGGAAAGGCAAAGATTGTTTACAGCCACTTTTGCACCCATTCTTTTCTCACTCCCTGTGTTCCCAAGGTCTAGCCTATAGATTGCAATTATTTAAAAAAACACAATACTGTCTTAACATTGATCTTCATCTGTACATATAATAGACTTTATCCTGCAGTTCATGCTAAACATGACTCCCTGTGAGCCAAATTCATCTTACATGCAACTCCAGTGACTTGAGTTGAAAGCAAGAGTGAATATGGCCTGAATTTGGCCTGAGTAAGGACAGCAAAACTGGACCATATAGAGCTTCACGATTGCTTTAAGCAGCGGTTCTTAAGTTGGTAGTCATGGAATGTAATCTCAGCGGGTGGAGGATGGCGAGGGACATAAAAAGATTAGAGAAAAAAAGTACTATGCACATTTTACCCACAGCATTGAATAATTAGTGTAGCTGATTCCTCCAGACATATCAGATCCTCAGATGACACTGTGATTTTTAACAGACTACGTTTGCACAACATTATACAAGCCATTGCCATTTGTGCATTAATCCATTTGCTTAAATCAAATACGTTTGAGAACCATGTGGCTTTAGCGTATTAAAACTTGTATTGATGAATGAATGTACTTATGGTAAAAAGGGGAAATTTGGGAGACTCACCAAATAACATGCATTTAGCGCTTATGAATAACACACAAGTATATTTAGAGGCAACTCATATCTCCAAGTTTATTGCATTTCTTGGATTCGAAGAGAAAAACCAAAACAAACCTAGAACTACAGTCAATGAATGCCTATTACAGGCCTGATTTTATCTTGGTGAAGGATCTTTCTATTGACTTCAGAGAGATTTGGATTGAATGCCAGAACATTTTTAAAATGCCACATCTACATACATACATACTGATGTTATATTTATGAAAGACTTTTGCATTATTTGTCCCAGTTTAAAACTGTACTAATGTAAGGACAGGGAAGTAGTTTAATAAAAAATAATATATCCGCACTGGCTTTCACCTTGTCTGTACACAGTCTGTGTGTGGGCAGCAGAGCTATATGACACAGTGTATTAGTGGATTAGGATACAAATTAATCCATGAGTAGACCAAGATTCTATTTTTAAACTGGCAGGCCTTTACTGTAAGAGTGTCCACCCAGCTGCAGCTTTCAATAGATTTGTGCAACTTTTATTTTCTATTTCAAACATCAAATCATATCAAACAAAAGGCAAGAAACATTGCTGGTTTAACATGAGAAGTGTCCCAGCCACAGGATTTCCCTAGAGGGTGTATAATCAGATCAGGTGATCCACAAAGGATTAAAAAACTTAGTTGTACTGTTGAAAACCATTACCGTCTGAACACTATCAGTTTAGGACTGAATCATAATCTCAACTGGTTAACACATTACAAAGGCAATTTTCCCTCTCTGGATATTCACATCTCTACACCAAATGCCGTGAATGATGCCTTCCATCCTGACTTGATTGGCTTAATTAACACTGGCAACTTCTTCTTTATATATACCCCTTCTTCTGTAACTTCCACTCCAATTCATCTGATGAAGTGGATTTTACCCACAAAAGTTTATGCCCTAATAAATCTGTTAGTCTCTTAGGGCATGTCAACATTAGAGTTATTTTGAAATATGTTATTTTGAAATAACTTTCAAAATAACAATTTTGAAATAGTGCTAATCCTCTTCCTCCAAGCAGGAGTTATCATATATATAGTAGCCCATTGTCTGCACGTCTGTAACACTGATATACATGGCCCCACCCCCTGGCCGTGTACGTTAGCAACCCGCTCCCCTTCCCCTCCCTCCCTGGTGGTTCGGCCCAGCGCTGTGCTGCTCAGCTTGGCCCCAGCGCAGCCCTTTGGGGTCCCGAAGCAGCCGCTTGCTGCCCTGGGCCCAGCTGAGCTGCCCCCATCCCCTCCCTGCATAGCGCCCATACCTCTTCCCCTCCCTCTGTGACGTGCTGCGCCGCTCAGTTGAGCGACGCTCCCGCTGGGCCCGCAGAGCGCCATGGAGGGAAGGGAAGGGGGCAGGGCACCACGCAGGGAGCGGAAGGGGGCGGGGCTGGCCGGGAGGGGGTGGGAAGCAGAGGTGGGGGGGGATCGGGGGCTATGGGGCTTGAGGGGAGAATGGGGTAACCCAGAGAAAGGGGGGAGGGAAGCAGCACTGGTGGGAGGTGTCCGGGAGCCGTGAGGCTGGCCGGCAGGAAGAGGGGGTGGGAAGCAGAGCTGGGGGAGGATCAGGGGCCATGGGGCTGGATGGGATGAAGGGGGCAGGAACTGACCTGGCAAGGGGGGGATGCAGCCACTGGCCACAGCCGGACCGCAAACGGCCGCTTGCCACCGCTTGCTCCCTTGCCGCGGCCCAGCTGAGTGGCGCTGGCGCTGTGCCGCTCAGCTGAGCCCCGGTGGGACAGAAAGGGGGGTGGGGCCGTGATGTACATGGCTAGGGGGTAGGGCTGTGTATGTCACCACCCCCCTTCTCCTCCCGCTGCGGTGCTGAGTGGTGCGCTCCTCAGCTGGGTCGCTGTGGGAGAGGAGAGGGGTGGTGGTGATGTAGACAGCTCCACCCCCTGGCCGTGTACGTCACCGCCCCCTTCCTCGCAGCAGCCCGGCTGAGCAAGCAGCACTCAGCCAAGCGCCACGGTGGGAGGGAAGGGGAAGGGAAAGGGGGGCGGGGAAAGACGGAGGGGAGAGAGAGGCAGGAGGAGGAGGAGGAGGAGGAGAAGAGAAAGGGAGAGTGAGAGGCAGGAGGCGGAGAAGAGAAAGAAAGAGAGAGGCAGGAGGCAGAGGAGAGCTGGGGTGGGGGAAGGCAGTAGGAGGAGAGACTGAGCGAGAGAGCTCAGGAGAGAAGATCTGAAAAATCCTGTCTTATGACGGGCTACTTGGCTAGATTTGAAACAGGCTTGGTAGTGTGGATGCTCACCTTGTTCTTTCAAAATAAGGGAAGTTTTTTCGAAATAACTCTCTAGTGTTGACATGCCATAAGGTGATACAGGACTCCTCATTGTTATTACAATCCACAGTATTTCAAAGAATGAGAAGTGTGAAAAGCCATCACTATTTCTGCTATTTCCTCTTGCTGCTCACGTATGCATTATTTTTCATCACCAAAAATTATTTAACTATTTAAAGCATATGTGTACGCATTACTTAGTAAGAATGGTTATGCAGCAGTATTTAATAGATTGAAATTCATATAAAATGCTAATAATTCATATGTGAGAAGTGGCAATGTTAAATGATGACATTCTGCAGTCCTTCCTATTTTAGTTCTCGCTTCCACAGTTACCCCAGCAGCACTGAAAGCAGAGCTCCTGGAGCAATTGGGAAAACTGTTCTAACAGCTAAAGGTACAATTTGATGGAATAATCTTCATTACTGATGGTGAAGAAGAGTGAGCCCATTTCCAATCTAAGATCCTAAACAGAGTTTGCAGGAAAGGAAGTTTGAAGTTGTAAACTGAGCACATCTGGCATGGAAATCAATGAGATTACACTAGGAGCCTCACAATGCTGCTCTCACAGAATCACTTTTAAGAATAGAAATGACCTTAAAGATTTCTAAGGAAATTCTATCTCTGTCCACACTATCCAGCAAGCCCCTTTCCCCAACTCAGGGACCTTCCGTTCCAATGGCTGTGTTCACTTCTTCATGTGATACAGTGGCCTATGAAATAGAAAGCGAAGGAAGTGTTAAACTTGGACAGTTATTTTGCCAGAATAGAAACACTGTCTTTGAACTGTTTGTAACTGAAAAAAAATTTGATTGCTCTTTCAAAAGTTTACAACTGAACATTGTCTTAATGCAGCTTTGAAACTTTACTATGCAGAAGAAAACTGCTGCTTTTAATTATCTTTATTTAATTTAAATAAGCACAGAAACAGTTTCCTTTCCTTGTCAAATAGCTTTAAAAAAAACCCAGTCCTTTTATTTGTTTTAGTAGCTTACAATATAGTCCTGTGTTTGAATGTATTTGCCCTGATGGTGTACTTCCAGTTCCAAACAAGATGTGTGGTTGACCAGTCAGTTCATAAATCAGGTGTTAGTAACTGAATCTCTACTGCAATTCTAACTATATTTACACTTCAAAAAGTAAAAGCAAGCAATTACCTCTGGTCTTGGTTTTCTCAGATTGCCCAGCCAATCAGTAAAATAACATGCCACAGAATATAAACAATGAGATTAAGAATTTGATTTGGAATGTACGTGACAAGATATATCTAGATGGTATTTAAACTCATAGTTGTGAGGAACTAATTATCGAGTAGTCAGCCAGCACATCTCTTGTCATATGCTAGATCATCAAATTTCACTGCAGCTCTATATTTTGGATAGTAACAATGAGTCCAAATTAAAAAAACAAACTAGTTAGTGGCAATTTATCAGCAGTAACAGCAATCTGTCTTCACAATGCATGCATGAAACAATGAATCAAACACTGTACCAGTGTATAAGTAAAACAGTATGAAATGTACCAGATAATCAGTAATGAGTGGATAAGGCACTTCATGGAATTCATGGTTTCCTAAGCAGGCAATTCCTGCAGAAGACCATATGGCCCACAGAATCTGATCTAGAAATAATGGTATTGACCAAGCAAGTTTTGTTAAATGGAGAAAAGATGGTGATACTTTATGCATATTAAATATCTAAATCTAATGTGCATATAGTTATAATATAAAATTATATGTTTATTAATCTTTACACATAGTTAAATCTTTATCTTGCTACTTTATACTTTCCAGAATGTGACTTCATTGGTGTATTTATTTCTTGGCTTAAGGCCCTATATAATGACCCATCTGCTCAGGTAATGACTAATGCTTTAATCTCTCCATTTTGTCAGGTAATCACAGCCTCAGACAGTGCACACTTTTTCATTAGATGACACAGAGGATAAAAGTCTTAGCTATGACTGTAAAATTTGATGATACAGTTAATACTCTTGGTTACTGGCTTTAAACCTTTCAGTGTAAGGGAGGAATTGGGCCTTTTGATGGGCACACAATAGTGTCCACCCCTTACATGCACCTGCCCAAGGCCAGTCACAACAATCTAACCCTTAATTTTCCATATGGATCAGGAAAGTGTATCCTTGAATTAGCTAATTTGCCAGATTTTTTCAAAAAGATTTGGAGACAAAAGATTTAATTCTGCTCCCGCTGGTTATATTTATGCTGCAGTTAGAAGGTATGATTCCCAGCATGGGTAGACAAACTTGGCTTACCTCAGCTTCAGCTAATTTGCTAAAAATAGCAGTACAGCACTGGAAGGTCAGGCAGGCTAGGACTCAGATGATAAGTCTGAGCCACCACTGTCACATAAAAGTCATATGTGGGTCCTGCAGCTTAGCAGGCCTGGGATGGAAGTTTCCATCCCTGCTGTACCCAGCTTAGCATAGTGTGGGATGCTGCAAGCATGAACAGCAGCTGGGCTTTATCAGCTCTAACCCGTGCCTCAAGCTGGGAAACTACTGAGCAGTAAACAAGTTTGACCTCGGTCTCAGCTCATAAGAGTGATAAGAATGGCATTGCGCCAGGTACGTGCACATCCAGTAAACAAGTGTAGTATAACTAGTGTAGGAAGCCTTGTGCCCATTGTATCTCAACAGGGACCTAGACCTCGAAGGGTGTCCTGAATCCCCCTAGCTGGAGCCATGTCCACTGTGGCCTGGTGAGAGGTAACTGGAACGGGACTCCCTGCAGATCTGAAAGGGTGTAAACATTTCCACGTGCCTGTTACTCTTTTATGCATTGCTTTGCCTATGCTGATTTTTGTATTACTTTGCAGTAGCTGTGTAACTATCTGACAGTATTAAACCTGTAATAAGAGTGACGTAATGAGATTAATAAAAGCAACTATCTATCCCTAATTTACTCTGTCTTGAAGCGAATCCACAACCCTGTTGGGCCCTGGCCCAGTACCTTGACAACCACCAGTGCTGCAACATCCATGAAGCTATTTTTAGCATGCTCGCTGGAGCAGAACTAGCACAAGTCTGTCTATCTGCACTGGAAATTATACCTCCCTGCTGCTATGTACTAGGGATGTGAAAGGTTAAGATGCTTACTGGTTCTGGTTAACTGGTGGGGTCTAGAGCAGTTCCCTACCCTCCTGTGCGTGGTGGGCCAGGGCACCCGGAGCAGCCCTCCCATCTACACCCCCTTTAATTGGTTAACCGTTTAAACATCATGTTTAACTGGTTAACCAATTAAATGGGGTTTTACATTCCTACTATGTGCACATACACATTTGCCATAGGCCAATGGCAAAATTCCCACTAACTCCAACAGGAGAACAGTGCACAAGACTGGTTTGTCTTTCTTTCCTGTCACCTTTTCCATGGTCAGTCTTTTAGAAGTAGTGATGTCATTTAAATAAATGTGCAGGAAAACGTTCAACAAAATAATGTCTTTCCTATTTTATATCAAGGCCTATAGCTATCGGTGTGTCAAAATTACGTTTAAATTGGGAGATCTCTATCAAATCAAATCTCTATATAGATTAAGATATATAGAATATTTGATGTGACTTACTTGCAAGATCCCTGAAAAGTGATGTGGGCTCTGACACAGAAATATTTTTAAATAGGGGCTAAAATAATAAGATTTGCTTGGTAGATCATATGTCAATAAATGCAAAAATTGTAGATGCCTTCTATGGAAGGTAAAGGGAGAATTTAATCGTTGGTCGAATTATTTACGTTATATGAATTCAAAAGAAACAAAGTATCAGATATGAGCTGACATATTGTTTATGACTAGAAGACTGCTTAATTTTAAATAAACAGTTAACCTAACACTCTCTCAACAGTGTGGCTGTGTCTACACTGCATCCTTTTTCCGTAAAAGGGATGCAAATTAGACACATCGCAATTGCAAATGAAGCAGGGATTTAAATCCCCCACTTCATTTGCATAAATGTAGCTGCCGCTTTTTTCCGGCTTGGAGCTTTGCCGGAAAAAAGCGCCAGTCCGAAAGACTTTCCTTTTCCGAAAGATCCCTTATTCCTTTTTTAAAAAGGAATTCACTGGATTGTGGCAAGATTTAATTCATTAGTTTACATGACATGTTCAGATCCTAAAATGATGAACACTAGAAATGGCTACAAATCCAATTAATTATTTATATATGTTGGTAGGATGTGTTTCAATATTTGACTTGGCCAGGAAGTATATTCTATTCCCTGAGAAAATCTGACAAAAAAATAAGATATAATTTTCTTTGAAGTTTTTCAAATTAACAATTTATCAGTTTTCAGGTGTCAAATAGTGAAAAATTCTTTTCTTTAACAGAAAATCTAAAAAGATGAAAATTTCTCTCAAAAATTTCTGCTCAGTCAAAAAGGCATTTTTAATTGAAAAATGTTTGTCCTAGAAAGATTGGGGAACACCTTGTATTGTTGAATGTATTTTTTGAATTGTATATCCCTATTTAATATTAGCAGAATGTTCCAGTTGCCCAGGTAACTATGTTATTTTAATGATCAGTAAAATGTATCATTATGTAAAACACTATGTTAATTTCCAGCACTGGGAACTGATGTCTTGCTGTTACCTTGAGGCTGCACCTTTTTTCTTTGCAAAATGCCTTTTTCCCTCCATAAAGATCCAGTTAATATGTAAGTGTTAGATTGCTCTTTTCATATTGATTCTGCTTACACTTTCTGAATGTAGCGAATTAAGGCAGCAACTGACTACCAAGAAAGAAACAGATTGACAAATGTGAAACAAGAATTATTTATATAGAAATAGTAAAGAAAATACTGTGGTCTACCTGCTTTTCATGGAATTATATCTAGCGCATACTATGTGAAATTCTCACAAAGCCAGATTTTTTTAAAAACTAAAACTGTCTTTTCAAAGCAACATTTCCATGTTAACATTTGAAAAATATCCGTTAGATTACCGAGGAAAGCTAATTATAAAGTATTGTGTATTTACAGGGTCAATTTGTAAATAGACATTAAAAATTGCCATTTAACAGCTGTCTCCTTTTACTAAGAGATTACCTATTTACCTATATCCTATTATCCGTATAAATTCCATGACAAAGTGGAATTGAATCACTTTTCAATTACATTAAAATCATCATTTTTTTGACGCTGAAGTAAAAACATAACATTATGTACATTGATTAGTTTATTATTTGGTTCTACTTTGAAGTCTGTTTTCCCTATTAAAAACTCTTCAGACTGCAAAAGTACTAAGACTAAATCCTACATAAGCCGCACAAGCTCATAACGGTAACAACTGTTGCTACAAAACATAAGCCTCTTAAGAATAATGCAAATTGCTTCAAGTTAAAAAACAAAAAAACAACCAAAAAACCCTCAATTTTGCTATTGGAATCTCCTTCAACCTTTAGTAAGCAAGCAGATTCCTTCTTTTAGTGTTATGTCCATAGATTGTATTAAATAATGGATGTCAGTTTCCTAGAGGAACTGGATTTTTTGAAGTGAGAGCATGTGATATGCTCAATACTTGCGACATCACATGCACTCCCCCTACATTTTGAAAAGTTTTAACCATATGATCTCTTTTAAAGTCAATAGGTTTTGTGTGATGACACTATTAACCTGTTGTTCATTAAATCAATACCTTTGAAGACCCTATTCCTTCTATGGATGGAATTCTTCTGAATCCCTTTCAGAGCATGTGCAGCCACAATTGGAATAAGAAAGCCTTACTAGGTAGTAATTGAGGGGATTTCTTCTGACTCTGCTTTAGAAATAGCTAAGCAACCTTTCTGAGAGGTACCTTTCCTGCATTTGTGTATATTAACCTCAAATGATCTGTCTGTTATATTGAACATCCCCCTCAACAAATACATCATTTCTGTCTTTTCTGTTATGCTCATTTGAGACCACATAATGAGAATCACAAGCAACATTTTGAAAATGTAGAAATAGCAAAAAATTCTACAAAAAATGTAGAAATAGCAAAAAATTCTACAGTTTCATTAGATAAGTCCAAATATACTTTTTTTTAAAAGGACATAAACTCATGGTTTTAGAGAATAAGCTACTAAATAACAGCATTACAAACAAATCTACCTTGTGGGCACATTATGCCATAAATATCCACTATGGTCTTTCATCTATCTTCTTCAGAAGCAATTCGAACTTGCCATTGACTTAGTGAAGATATTGGCATACATAGACCAGATGTAAGAGCCGGTAGGAAATTTTCCCAACATAAAAGTTTTCCATGAGAAAAGGACATCAAATGCTTAGTGAAATCAGATCAATTTTGTCAACATCTGAAGAAAAACTATAGAAATGTTTAGTTTTCATAAGATCAAAATGTCTAATTTTGACTATTGCATTACAATATAAAATTATTTGACCTTTTCAAAATGAAATATTTCTATAAAGTTGCTTAGCTATTTCCAAAACAAATTTTGTGTGTGGTGGACTTTAGATTCCCAGGAAATTTTGAAATGTTAACTTTTGTTCTAATTCTAATTAAAAGAACAGTAAATGCCAGAATTTCCTGTAGAATGGCAATTCCAAGTTTCAAGCAGCTGTACCAGTTATCTAAACCACTATGGCCATTCCTATATACCTGTATTTTGGGCACAGCAAATTTGGGTAATGATCACAACATTTATTAGAGAATAGATAATTCTTGTTCTATTTGTTTAAAAAAAATATGTATATGTTTCTGTGTTATAATTTTATTACAGGCAGAAATAGCTATGGATAGTAACCACATGGGCTTCCTCCAGACTGCATCCCTCTGTCGGCAGAGGAATGCAAATCAAGCACTTTGAAAGTGCAAATGAGCCCAAGATTTAAATATCTCAGTCTTCATTTGCATATTCACGTTCGGGCTGTGCGGATCACGCGCCCTTTAAAAAGTGAAAGTGAAGTCTAGCTGTGGCTCTGCCAACAGCGGGGAGCTTTTTCAGCAGATCCTGTACGCCTCCTTTACTTTCACTTTCAAAAGGACGCGTGATCAGCACAGCGCCCAAACGAGAGTATGCGAATGAAGCCCGGGATATTTAAATCTCAGGCTCATTTGCAATTTCGAAGTGCCTAATCTACATCCTTCTGTCAGCAGAGGGGTGTAGTTTAGACATACCCATGGGCTGTGTCTAGACTGGCCAGTTTTTTGGGAAAATCAGCCGCTTTTCCGGAAAAACTTGCCAACTGTCTACACCGGCCGATTGAATTTCCACAAAAGGACTGACAATCTCATGTAAGATTGTCAGTGTTCTTGCGGAAATACTATGCTGCTACCATTCGGGCAAAAGTCCTTTTGTGCAAAACTTTTGCGCAAAAGGGCCAGTGTAGTCAGCTTAGATTTGTTTTCCGCAAAAAAGCCCTGATCGCGAAAATGGCGATCAGGGCTTTTTTGCGGAAAAGCGCGTCTAGATTGGCACGGATGCTTTTCCGCAAAAGCACTTTTTGCGGAAAAGTGTCCGTGCCAATCTAGACGCTCTGTTCCGAAAATGCTTTTAACGGAAAACTTTTCCGTTAAAAGCATTTCCAGAAAATCATGCCAGTCTAGATGTAGCCATGGAGATTAGTTGTGGGATGCTAGGAAAAACCAGCAAGTTTTGAAGGAGAATTTGAAGAAGCAAAGTGAAGTCATTAAACACAAGAAAGAAGCCGGCTGTGTGAATTTGAAGAGGGAGGAAAAAAAAAAAAAAAAAAAAGGAGAAAAAAAATAAATGACTTGTAAGACAACTAAGAGCATGAACAGATAAGGCAGAATGAAGGTAACATAGCTGGGATCAGTACAGGTATGTCTAGATTGTGGGGTTTTTCCGGGATACCTCCATTGTGTCCAGGGAATGTGTTTGCTCTTCCACATTTTTTTTGGAAGAGTAAACACGCTCTTTTGGAAGCCCTGTCTTCATTGTTCTACGAGGAAGCGGGGATCTTCCAAAAGAGGGGGATATTCCGAAATTTGGCCCAGTGTAGATGGGCCAAATTTTGGGAAAGTCTCTTTCGAAAAAAAAAATCGGAAAAAGGCGTAGTGTAGACCTAGTCTGAGACACAGAAGCTGAGAAGTATAAAAGAGGTATGAGCAGAGTTAGAAAGACCTTAACAGTGAAAACAAGAAGGTTGAATGTCAGGGATATATGAGGACTATGTATAGAAAAATACTACAAAGTTTACAAACCATTTCAAACAAAATATTAAAAAGCCTACAATTTAAGTTATATGTATGAATAACCTACTGATACAGAAACAAAGCCTAATTTTGATTTTTTACAAGTATTGTTGTATTGCCAAAGATACATGAGCAGCAAGAGATGATTATTGCTATATACAGCATACCACAAACTATGGTCTGAAAATACAGTGGTTTATTGGGTATGTCTACTGGGCTATCCCAGCAAAACTATAATACAGGGTATAGAATCTAAACCAATTCTAAAAAAGAAATTTCAATTTTATCACCATCTGAGTCCAGCTTTTATTTACACTGTTACAAATAACGTTAATGTTTATCTGCATGAGATTACACATTTAAGTCTTTTCAGATAAGGTTTCATGGACTACTTGCTGGTAAAGATCTGGATGATTATGTGATTGTGGCTCTTCATTTCTAGAAACTGAATTTCATTACAATAATAAAAATATAAATTATTTCCTAATATTACTTGTGTACCTTAGCCATTACTATAGTTCATACAGGGATAGTAAGCTATTATGAATGGGAGAAGAGGTGGTACATGTGGATGGAAGAATATACACTATGGGACTATAAATCACAAGGGAGGTGTGTATAAGAAAATCTCTTTTTTAAAGAGTGATCCACACTAGAAAATATGAACCTCTGCTACATTTCTGTCTCTGTATGTTCTAATTAAGAAGGGAGTTGGAAGTGACCCCGCCACTTAAGTGGTTTCTATGGTTACACCGAATACAATTTGCTTTTACCTCTAGCCAACCTCCCCCCGCATGCTAAAATAACATTGTTTAGGTTGTAAAGTCAAATGATCTAAAATTAGAAAATGCCAGATGGATTCCTATGAACCCTTAATTCTTCTATGTCTGTATACATTGTGCACTCTTTAATTACATTACATACTACTTTTTCTATTTTTCTTGCCTCATTCAATACACAGGATGCACAAGGAGTCAGATTAAGATCCATGAACTACTATAAACCTGACATTTCCTCAAACAAAAATTTGCCAAGTAATTATTGCATCAAGCTTATGATGCCTGGTTTAGCTAGTGTATGTCGTCTTTTACGAAGGTGCCTACATTTTTATTTAAAAGCTAAGTGATAGAGAATCCACCACATACCTATGTAAATTAATCCAGTGGTAAATTATCCTCATTATAAAAAAAGGACATTTTGTTTAACTTAGTTTGTCTAACTTATGCTGCCTTTGGTTCTTGTTAGAGACCTTTACCTGCTAAATTAAAGAGTTCACTGCTCACAAACCTCTATAAGTACTTATAGATCATGATAAAGTTACCTCTTAATCTTTTTGTTCAGCTAAATAGACTGAGCTTCTTTAGTCGCTCAGTATTGAACAGGTTTCCCAGAACCTGAATCATTCCTGTAGCTCTTTGGAGAACCCTTTCCAGTTTGTCCAAATTCTTAAGTGTGGACACTAGAATTGGACACACTGTTCCAGGAACAGTTTCACTAATTCCATATATAGTAGTAAAATATTTCCTTCTTCTACTTTATATCCCCCTACTTATACATCCTTTCACATGTTTTAACTCAGATTTTATGTCTCAATTATAGATCTATAGCTATAGAGAAAGGGGAGGGAAAAGGTAGGTGAGGTACTATCTTTTATAAGTCCAACTTCTGTTGGTGAGAGACAAGTTTTGGAGCTTACTCAGAGCTCTTCAAGTCTGAAGACAGTTACCTTACACTTCTACTTCACGTTGTCATAATGCCAGAACAGATGGAACATGAAAAATCTTGATTTAATTGCAGTGGTCACCAACCAGTAGATCGGGATCTACTGGTAGATCTTGGAGCCTCTGATAGGTGATCCTGACTGGTTTGGCCAAGAGACTATCAACTGCTGGTGCTTCAGCTGCCTCTCCCCCTGCTGCTGCGCACCTCCTGCCCTTTGCCTTGGAGCTGCCTCCCCCAACCCCGGGAGAGGAGGAGTGCTGATGTCAAGGTGCCCCTTCTCCCACCCTGTATCCTATCTCCACAGAACAGAGAGGGGGCACAACAGGACTTGGGATGGAGTTTGCTGGCTGCTTTAGGGAGTGGTGCAGGGCCAGGGCAGGGGTGAGCCTGCCTTAACCCCACTGCACCACCACCCAGGAGCAGCCTGAGGTAAGCAGTGCCCAGTTGGTGCCCACATCCTGAAATCCTGCCTCAGTCATGAACCCTTCCTGCATCCCAAGCCCCTGCCCTAGCCCTGAGCACCCCTGCAACCAAACACCCATCAGAGCCTACACCTAGAACCCCCTCCTACATCCCAACTGCCTGCCCCAAGGTCAGCTCAGAGCCACTCTCACTCCCTTAATCCAAGACTAGAGCTTGCATCCCAACCTCTTGCCCCTGCCTGGTGAAAGTGAGGGAGGATGGAGCCAGCAGGAGTGGGGCCTCAGAGAAGGGTCAGGGGCAAGGGTATTTAGGTTTGAGGTAGATCTTGGATTGCACTTATTCAAAAAGTGATCTGGTGCTTTAAAAGGTTGGAGTCCAGTGATATATAGCTTTAGCTACTACAAAAGCCTTTAGGTGGAGTGGACATACCTAGTCCATGAGGCACTCTCTGTGGCACAAAATATAAAATGGAAGTAGGCAACAAATGCACCCAGCTTTCAGATGCTCCAGCTGGGACATTTGGTTAGAAATCACTTCAGTCCCTCAGTGGCTTATTACCTGTCTGAAAATCGTATCAACTCCCCCCTTTTCTTGGTACCTGTGCCTGGCTGTTAGTCTGAGACAGGAAAAGAGAAGGGATGCTGTGGGAAGGGGAGGAAAGGGGTGGAGGGCATCTCCCAGAACTATACAAAGTTCTGGGGATTTTCTTCACGCCCAGCTTTCAACTTTGCTCTTGTAAGGCGCATTAATATTGGGTGAGACATTTTAAATGGGTGCTGAATCAAGCCCTTTGCATCCCTAATTTGATGTGACCTGACCGACTCAGCGGGTGTCCGCGGAGGAAGTGGGATGGGGATAGCTGGGGCGCATCGGGGTCGAATGGGCTGCTCTCGAGGAGGGGAGGGGGTAACCTAGGCGGGGCCGTAGAGCCCAGGTGCGCGGGGAGGGGGCTGGCTGCAGCCGGAGCCCCTGCCACGCTCCCGTCCGATGCCCGCAGCTGTGCCAGCCCCGCTCCGCCCTCTGCTCTCCGGGTCCGTGCGCGCGGCCGCGGCGAGCAGCAGGCAGGGGCTCCGCGGCGCTAATCCTGCGGGGCAGGTGAAAGCGTCAGAGGCAAAGCCGCCGCCGCGGCGCCCTTAGCGCCTGGTCCAGCGCGGGGGCAGAGGAAGGCAGCGGCCAGGAGAGAGGAGGAGGGGTCCACTGGCAGCCCCGACCTGCTCCTGGTTCTGGGATTCCCGGGCCACAGGCGGAGACATTGGACTCCAGCAAGATGGTTACTGTGGTAACCAAGCTGGTGCATTACTTGCATCTAAGGTAAGAGGGCAGATTTGTCTCTTAGACCCACACCTTTAAACACCCCCCCAGACGCACACACAGGCACTTGCCCCCCACCCCCAGTCACTCTGCCTAGACACCCTTCTTCCTACAAAAAGCACCGCCTGCAGTGGCCATAGCCAGCCATCCACTCTCTGCTGGGATGATAGATGAATGCAGTCTGGGCTGGATCCCCTAAGTGGTACCAGCTTTACAGATACAACGGCAACTCCTAGGTCATTTGCTGCAGGCTGGGTTGTTCCTAACTAGAAAACAGTAGAGCAGCTTTTGCCACTGTCATCTTATGTGCTCCTAGTCTAGTAACACACAGGTAAAAAAAAATCACCACTGTTTTCCATGTCATATTATCCTGTAGTTATGAAGGGCATTACTTGACAAGAACAAAATACAAAGGATAGATTTAATTGCATTTATATATTATATACAGTATTATTAGTTTATTGAAAACTCATTACAATAGTTAAGAATTTTTTAAAAAATTGATAGCTATTGTTTTAGATCATAGCTGCCGCTGAAGAGCATAATAGAGTACTTAGCTACCACCGTTACAAGATAATGGATTAAATAAGCTTGCTTCGTTTTTTTTCTTTTAAATAAAACCATGGAGAGGCCACATCACTGAGCCAATTTTTCTTAAGGCTTCTCCCTTAAAAATCTAAAATATGAACATTAATATTGTTGACTCATGAACAGAAAGCAATAGTAAAAATATACAAGGATATGTTCTATGATCAGATAAACAATCATATATTGCACTAGTAAAAGTTCAGAGGAATTACAAAATACTTCACAAAAACAGAATATATCAGGAACATAGTTTTGAGAAGAATTCAATTTTCTAAAAGTATGACATTTATGGTGTAACATTTTCAAAACAATATATCCATTAAAATGTTGAATTTAACTTATAAATAAATGTTTATCTTCAGAAGGAATAAATGAACCCCCCTCCCTCCAAACAACCTAACAATTGCATGGTCAATTTGAGTTATTTTCTTTCTTTATTTTTAAGCTGGATTCCTGGAATTTTTATGATATATGTGTATTAAAATTAATTTGAAATATTAAGTGATTTTATATAAACTGCAAAGGCATGTAATTCTACCAGATATGTAACTTCATTTTCTTGGTAGGTGAAGTGATTAGAGTATGTCTTTTGGATAACTGTATAAAACGTATCCTACAAAGTTTCCTGTAAGGTGCTGGGCTTCTTCTGAGATGCTGAGTGTCCTCAACTCCCATTGAAGTCAGTGGCCCTAAATAACTACAGTACACACTGGTCTCAAAAGGGAATTCATTTTCCATAATATGAGTTGCTTCTAGTCTGACTCATTTTGATCCCCCAAGGTCTGTTTACTTAGAGAAATGTAAAAGTTTCTAGATAATTGCTGAACCAATCTGATGTCACAAGTAAACATTAAGAGAACAAAAAATTAATCACCATAACACTACTTTGAAATTAATACTATCTATATTTAACTGGAGTGAATCAAAACTTACAAAATCATGGATCCAAATATTTCCCAGGAATACAGTTGGACTGTGAGGAGCACAGTGTTATATGTAAAGAAAAATAGGGCAAATATTTTCAGAGTTAAAAAACACACAATGTGTGCACAGTTGTGTATACACATTTTCTCTCAACAAAACGGGCAGGCAAACATCTGTTCTGGAACATGCACATTCACATATTCAGTTAGGCATTTAACTGCACAAATACTTGATCTAAAAAGTGCACTTTGCATATCTGCTGAAATAATTAAGAGCATGCAAATGCATTTGTGTTGTTGCGCAGTATAAATGAAAATTTGGCTCCGATTTTGTCAAATCAGTTCATAATGCTGGGACTGGATGACAACTGCAGCAGTATGCTCCTGCCCCTCCACTGTGCGCAGTCATGGGCCACCAAAAATGAAGTCTTCAAACCCGTTCACTGTGCTTCAACCTGTACTATCATGCCTCACTCTTCTACACTCCGGTTGAATGGGATACTGTGGAGGGCAGCTATATTGCTTCACACTTAACCCACGTGGTATTTCTGATCTCAGCTCCCTTGCAATGTGGGCCTTCCCTGGCATCTGGGTTTACTGTTAATTGTTATAATTATTAATTATGATTGAATGATTAATCATTATTATTTATATCATAGGCTGTAAGAACCAGTGATAGACCAGAGATGTACAAACAAAACAAAAAAGGGTCTCTTTTCTAACAAGCTTACAATCTAAGTATAAAATAGAGAGAGAGAGAGAGAGAGACACAGACACATGGGCAAGTACAAGGAAACAGGCAATACTGGTCAGCATTATAGGCAGTGGTCTTAGCATGCCAGCAGCTTAACCATTATCATCTTTTTGTAGCCTTAAGTGAAAGGAGAGTTTTAGGAGGGATTTAAAGGAGGATAATAAGCTAGTTTTGTTAATATTTAAATATTTGGAAACAGGTAGACAAGTAAAGGTCAATACTTTGAGTCAACATACAGCAGCAGATACCGATCATACTTTGACTTGTAACAGGACAAGAAAGGCTACTCAAGCATCCCTAGAGAGCCTGCACACATTACAGTCTGACCTAGCCAGAATTTGGAATTGGTGGACTTGCATAGGCAGGGAGTCCACAGAACAGGAAGCTATGTTGATGACTTGAGAACCGTTAGACAGCTGGTGTACTGAGACCAATGTCTTGTGCTGATCAGTTTTGCCTCATTTTTAACTTCTGCTTCCCACCTATCCATATTCAGCTGGTATGTGCTATCTTATACTTTGATTGAAAAAAAAATTATAAAAAGATGATCCCTATCTCAAGGAGCTCATATTACCTAACAGAGTTAGGTCTTGTGACTAGAACTTGTACGTGCACCATAATCAAGTAAATAAATAAATATTACACTGGCATTTCATTATAAACATATATTTGGAAGAGTCCAGAAAATGCCTATGATCAGGCACTACTAAAAGCTAATTAGTGGCCCAGTTGGGGCTCTGGGGGACCAACTGGGGTTCTGGGGGAAAATACAGTAAAAGGTGTGATGAACGAACTACGTCAATGACATTAACATAGCATATTTTATTGGAAATACTTCTTATATATTATTTTAAGAAATTAACATAGCTAGTACTTTTTCTGTTATCATATGGAAAGGATCTTGTAGTTGCAGTTTATGTGACATGCTTAACAGAAGAGTCCAGCAAATGCCTATGATCAGGCACTACTAAAAGCTAATTAGTGGCCCAGTTGGGGCTCTGGGGGACCGATTTCAAGATATAACCAATCCAGTTATTTAAGTTAGGAAATCAGTAGTATCTGTGCAAAATGTGGTGTTTCTAGCTCTTAGTGTTTCAGAGAGCTTTCAGGACAAACAAAAAACAAACAAACTTTTGGAAATATAAGATTATTACTAGGAAATGTTTTAAAAATCTTGTTACACTATGTTTTATTAAAGGAAATATTTAGATTCTGTGCAAGTGATGTGACTTACAAATCTTTAATACTGTCTTGCGAACTTTTTAAACTAATAGATAACTAAACAAATTAATATTTTAATTCGACAACAATATAAAACCTTACCAACTCTAAATAAGGCTTCCATAGCTGAGTGTGCTGTGAAAATTGGCTATCTTGAAAAAAAACCCAAACACCTCAGTACAAGTGAGATGGTTTCATGCGTTTTCTTTTTTGTAATAATTTACTGAGAGAATAAATATTTTCAGCATATGAAAATAAACATATAATTAAATAAATCAAAACAGATGCACATTGATACTTGAGAACAACAAACAAAAGAGACAGAAGCAGATAGAACAGCCCCAGATCATAACACCAAGAAACACTAAACAAACAGAAGACTACAAAGACATAATAAACCCATAAAGACAAGACAGCATTCATGGAGAAAATGGCCAATGGATGCTAACAAAGATACACCTCTAGTATATCATATAAAGGAGACATAAAAAATTCCAGAACCATGAATTTACAGTTAGGAGACCTTTAAAACTCAAGAAATAGAGGAAGAACAAGATTGTGAAATACACTTAAATAGGAAGGCTTATTTTGTACAAAAATGTTAGTATTCATTTTGCATTAATTGTATGTTGTTATAAAATAGTTTAGAATTATTAGAAAGTGAATGTAAGATATACACAAGATTACCGTATATAGTGAAACAGCTAATATTATGGCCATGTCTTTTGTTGTGGAGTGGTCACAATAGTGCCAGATTTTGTAGTTTCATTTTCATTTATATTTTTAGAAAAATGGGTCAGAACAAAGCATATTTTCTCTTTGTGCTATTAATCAGGTCTTTCTTCATCCCTCAGTCTCTGGCTCCAGTCCTGAATTCTTACACACACACACACTCCAGTTAATTAGACAAGAGTTTTGTTTGAGTAAAGATTGTAGGATGTGCTGCTTATGGTAGGCCATGATGTTATGAACTAGCTCAGCATTGTGGTGCTTCCCTTCCAGAAGTAATCCTCCCACTCTCCATGCTGTTCTTTCTAGGAGGTACATGGGAAGAGATCTATGTTTGGAACAGTGTTCTCCAACTGGCCTGTGTAACTGTGTCAATGGCTAGATTGTGGGGCTGGAGCCAGGCTCTATTTGCTTCCAGCCATTCCTTCCTATTCTGGCCCAGCTGCACAGGTGGGGCACATAGTAGCTCTGCAGAGAGTCTGCTACCTTTGGACAAACCAGTACAGCATATTGGTTTTCAGGAGTAAGGAGGCGCCTTCAGCTTCCTCACTGCCTTATTCTGGCCCTCTGTTTATAGAAAAAAACTGAATTGTGTTAGCCCGTTACTGCAAACTTTACTCACATCAGTAGTCCTTTCTTGTAGTGTTATGGTTTATAGGCCCTTAATTTCACTGTGAGAAACTGTATGTTATTGCAATTAAAATACTGAATTGTAATTCATGAGCACAAGGGGACACAATTATGGCTACCTGTTAACTAAGTCAGTCCTTTACTCTTGTCCATTTTAATTTTACAACTATAATGTGCTTATAACAGTGGGTTTTTTTTGCTTTTATTATAATTCTATATTCTCCCCTGTGCTGCTATTAACCTCCCCAAGCCATCTATTTGCTTTACCATCTGAAGCTGCTGCACAGTGATAGGTCATGGTTATTGAACTATTCACAAATCCCATGTCTTTTTTGTCAGAGGATCTTGAGCCCAATAAGAAGCCCCTGACAAGCCCGTAAGACCTAAGGGATCAGGTTCTTAGCTTTAGATCATTCAGTTTAAGTTTGACTTACTTTAGTTTAAATCTGTTCCTTATCAATCTAAGCTAAATCAAAACGTTTTACAAAAGACTCCCAAAACAAAGTTAGAGTTTTCATGCAAGAGGATGCACTATATTTAAATTCATACCTTTAAACTGGTGCAATTCTCCATGTAAACAAAGCTCTTTGCTAGGATGCAGTCATATTTACCTAAGTTACTTTTCATTTGCCACCAGCATTTATACTTGGAGAGGTTTACAATCCTCTGGATTTTTGTACTGACAGAACAGCTTAGTGCCACCAGCAGTTATCCAAGTAATGGGAAGCAGGTCAGTCAGAATTCACAGAGTGGGACACGTCCCATTTCAGCTTTTCACCAGGTTCCCTCTTCATTCATGCTATTTTTACCTGTGCTTTCTTCGAACTCTGTGCATTCCCAGGTGCTTTTGTTTTCAATGTTTTGAGAATACCTTTAATTTGTAGACTATTTTGTTCACTGTGTATTGAAAAGTATCTTACCAGATGATTCCAGGAGACGTGACCGAGGCTGAGGCAGTGCTGTGGGCAAGTGACTAGGTCCGGAGCAAAGACAGCAGGTAGATGAAGCCAGCAATAAGTTGCAAGGCTAGTGTTTTCCAGTTGAAGAAAACAATGCACTCCAGCACTGTGTATTTCTCTTCAGGGCCCTGCATCCATCCCACTCATCTACTGAAGTTAGTCCTCCCAGGTTTGTACATCACCACTCCATGACCATGCACCTCTATTCATCTCCCCATGCACCTCCACGTATCCCCCTCATTCCTGTCACTCTCTCCAAACAACATTGCACACCCATCCCAGTTATTCAATCGATTACTTGTACCTTCCAGCAAACCACTACTACCATTTTATGCTAATCACTCTCATTTCCTCCATCTTGACTCACATACTCCTTTACAACACAATAGGCTACAAAGGGAAACTGAAAAGCCAGACATTCTTCTCTTGATTGAGATCTGCCTTTATATACTTTATTTCCTTCTGTAATAGTGACCGCTAGACCCAATGGATGTTTGATTTCTATAGTGGGATGGGGATAACCATTTTTGAGCCTGACGCATGTCATGAGACGGGCCAGTAAATAAAGTTCAGTGTTTTATTAGTACTTTTCTGTATCAGAAAAAACCATAATTGTTGGCAAAAATGAAACCACCAAGCCATCAGCTTGGAAAGGATAGTTGCTTAGCACTGAGTGTTATAGTAGAGAAATCAAAGGCTGAAATTCTCCAGCTGGTTGCATGAGGCAGGCTCAGCAGCACTGGAAAGTAACACTGTGAGCTTTCAACGTACTGCAAACTATAAGACCAAAAACCCACCCAAGAAAGACACTTAAAGAAGGCAGTTGTTTTGCAGGAAACCAGTAGCAAGATGACCTCTGTTAGAACTGAAGTCTAAAGCAGGTTTTGGGGTTGGGACAGGAACTGCACTTAAGTGAGAAGCAAAAAAAAAAAAAAAAAAAAATCCAAACCCTCAATGATGTACCCCTCAATTGAGAAGCATAAAGACACTTCCCACATTCCCTCACATCAGAGCATAGCAGAGTTCAGGCTAATAGATTTTGTGTGCTCCCTCCCCACGGGGAGATGGCAGCAAGGCTGAAGCAGCAGTTCTGGCTCTCCAATGCTGGGGGGGGGAGCCCCAAGCATCAGGGGCCGGATCCAGGCAAACCAGGGGCTGCATGTGGCTCCTGGGCCGTAGGTTCCTCACCCCTGCTCTAAAGCAAAGCCACATCAAATTGAACTGTTAGCAGATGGACTAAGACAAAACTATGCAGTGATATAACTGATAGGTAGGTCAAGTCAATGTGATCGCAGGAAATGGACTAGATTTTGCAAAGAACAATGCACAGTTGCAAATCTAGTGGAAAATGTTCTTTCCAAATGAGAGTGCTAACAAGCACTGAAAGTAAAGAAAGGCTGGTTAATGTAAAATGCCCACCATAGTGTAAAGGGAGACTACCAGGATAAACAAATGGCAGGATAAATATTTGAAGGCAATTCCAACACGAAGCAATGACACCAGTTAAGGGGGATGGTGGCATGAACATGCTTCCCAATCTGAATTTTGCACATGCTCAAAAGTCCATACACTGGGAGCTGGGGGGAGCCATGACACAAACACTTCTAAGCAGTCCTGTACTAAATCAGTATAGTAGCTTCCAGAACAATGTGGCATGCTGGTTTGATTGTGTGGTCACTAAAATTTGACCCAGGCACCCCTCTGTGCAGACAAATTTCAGTGAGGGGCATTATGATCTGGCATGCAAGGTTGCAATGCCACTCAAATTTGGCTAGGCCACTTTTTTGTTCAGATGGAGGGGAGGCCATGACAAATAGTGGTATGATCTGGCTCATGGGGAACCTGCCAAGAAGAGAGACTCTCAGGCCAAGGGACATCCAGGATCCCTGAGAAAATAAGTGGTGGACAAGCAAGAGCCAAAGTGGGATGCCCAGAAGAAAGGATGAGGGTCTAGAATGTGTCTCCTACCTCCCAAAATGTCTTGATTGGCACCACTGACATGAAGAGATCCAGCATGAAGAGTATCAGCCATGTACAGTAACTTCCAATAATCCAGCACCTTTAGGACCCAGGCGGTGCCGGATTATCAGATATGCCAGACTATCAGAAGGGGGGGCTATGAGGGGTCTGGAGTGGGGTGGGAGGGGATGCCACCCCAGACCCCTCATAGCCCCCCCCTTACGATAGTCTGGCTCTGCCCCAGGTGTCCCTGATTCAGCTGCTGCTGGTCAGTTTCAGCAGCAGC
Organism: Pelodiscus sinensis; assembly: GCF_049634645.1. Lineage (NCBI taxonomy): Eukaryota > Metazoa > Chordata > Testudines > Trionychidae > Pelodiscus > Pelodiscus sinensis. The sequence goes on along the minus strand of NC_134713.1, from coordinate 92,364,955 downwards.
TGAATGGGGGAAGCCTGTCCAGCTGCCCCAGCACTTCTGGGTTCCTGATGGTGCCGGACCATCAGGAGTCCCGGAGCACTGGATGCCGGACTAATGGAGTTTTACTGTAATACAAATAGTCATTTCCAGAAAAGGAAAAAACCTCACAAATTAATTTTTAAAAAAAAATCTCACTTATTTAATGAACCCTTAACCTCACAGTATCTTCCTATCTGCCTTGCAGTCAGCCTGGACAGTACAGGATTCAATTCACTGCTCTTCCTCTTTTTGATTGTTTTATTAAATGTTGCTTCCACAGCTATAATGCTTGTGGGCATTGTACCAGTGGCATCCCATGACAGTGATGCTATGGGCAACACTGACGTTTCTGAGGCAGTCCCAAAGAGCTAAGCAATCCTCTAGAAGTATGAATGCCTGACCAATGACCAGCCCATCCTTAACTCCCTCTACACACACCTCTTGCTTCAAGCTCACCTACCCCCATGCTCCACAGATTCTTCTTGTAAGAGCTAGAGCATCTTCTCTGCCTCTTCTTATGGGTTAAGGAAAGAGGAGCAGCAATGTCTATTTCCATGATCCTTTTCAAGGAGCCAGGTGTTCTCTTATTTTTTCCCCTCCCGAAGGCAGCTTGTTGGAGACATAGCACACCCTTATACTTATGACTGGGTTAAGTTCCCCAGTATGAGCAGGGTTGCAACACTGGGGAAATTTTCACTGCAAATAAACATGACTCCAAAAGAGACTGTAATTGTGCTGGCTTGATTGATGGCATTGCTATAAATACTTTTGACTTAAGATGTGGCTGCAGTCTCACACTCAGCACGTTCAGGCTCACTATCGCCAGGTGTAAGCTGTCCACAATAGCTCCATTTCATCATTCATTCTAGTGGGCCTGAACAATGAAAATCATGTTGTCCTCCTGGTTGTAATTAGGAGGAGCACAGAGTGAAATTTACTTTGATGCTTGATATAGCAATGATGGTTTGAAAATTATTCATTGCCACAAGAGCAACATCTCTGAAATGATTTCTGGAAAAACTTCAATGGGGGTGAATGTACTTATGTCCAGAACAAATTTTTTTGACACAAATCAGTGATGCTGCAAAGAAACATTCAGTTCTTGATTGTGGGAGTCAAACAAAGTTAAAAAAAGACATTCTGCAGTCACTATTCAATCAAGCATAAAGCATTTCATGAAGTTGTACTGTTGGCACAGGAATAGCAGAATCAGAGCCCTCTTAATTTTTGCAAAATATTTCACCAATGAAATCTTAGAGGAGCGGGAGATAGTCAAAGATCTAATAGCTATTAGAAAACTACAAAATTCAGTGTTATTTTGGGGAAGCCCTGGAGAACAAAGTCACATTGTCTCTGTTGGAAAATAATTCCCAGGCCTTTTAGAAACAAAAAAAGCTATATCTACCTTTATTATAATGGCGCTAACATTTAAAATGATTTAGTAATGCTTCAGAGATGGAATAAGAGAATGAATTCTATCCTACAGGTCAGATTGTAGTTGGATCAGGAGAGTGGGGGGAAAAAAAAGATAGGTCAAATTTTCTACCATCTAGAAGGGGAGTATGTTTTGGGGTCAGTCTTAACTGCTTTGTTCTAGGAACAGGACTTCTCTTGCACACATTCCTCAAAGTTACTTGTGAAAGATATCTCTGTGCTAGGGAAATGCCAGAAAGGGGTTGATTTCCCACTTCCATTTGAAAGGGAATTCTTCTGTTCCATTTAAATCATCTTTGTTCCCCCCTGCTGCCCATCACAGAGAGTAACATCTGTTTGGTGGCTACCTTTGGCTGCAGATCAACTTCCTGGCTAATTGCTGCTTTATACCTTTATGGCATTAAGAGCAATTAGAGCTAGCCTCAGGAACATACAAGCACACCAGGGTCACAGGAAAAAAAACCTGTGTTTTTAATCTCAGAATTAGACACCCAGTATTGATTTGTAATTATGTAAAATGGAAGGCTTTATACCTTCAATAACCTTTAAAGACTGCCATCTGTTACTCCCCAAACTTAAGAAGTAAACTTGATTTGGAAAAAAGCCTGCAGTAGACAGTTAAGTCAGTTAAGGGATCAATTTCTAATAAAACTTAAGGACTGGACTATGTGATAATCCTTTGATCTGCCTACAGTATCAAGTTGGTCCTTGGTGTTCCTTTCCCTTCCCCCACCGCTGGCATAGGGATACTCTTCTTTCTGTGAAATGATACAGGTGATATTGCTACCAGTGAAACCAAATTAGTGAACCATGCTGTTAGCTGAGACAAATTAGAGAGGGTCAGAATCTAAATGATTATTTTTAAAAAAGTGAAATTTAAAAGTATCTGTTCACATTAGTAAAGACTGTTTAAACCCCCAAATACCTTTGTCAGGTACAGCGGTACATGAGCCAATTTAGGCTATATCTTAAGATTAGTTAATAACAGAGCAATTAATCATGTAACACACATGGTACATAAGAGGATCTGCAAAGACCCACTCCTTTACTTTCAAGAATGCAGGCAGGATAAAAATGGCATGAGATGTGACTGGAGATTAGACAAGTCTAGAGAAACACTGGCCTAAGGTCCTGAGATATTCAGTCTCTTGAACTTTACTTCTTTTAGTAGGCCAAGGTATCTTGTTCACACTTGCCTTCATACTCATGAATGACAGTGCTCAACAGTTTACCTTGCATTTGTTCACTGAAAAAGCAGAATATACATTGTACAAGGTAAATCCCAAAGAGTTAATTTGCTTATGAGGAAATACTTGTGAATTGTATATACTGGATTTAAGTGCAGTACTTTCCCACTATGAAGTGTTATGTTCTCCTTCAAAGTGCCTTTGCACTCAGTGTACAGATACTGATTAGATATGTTTTAGCTTAATGTTGCCATCCATATGAAAGGCTTTTGAAAACAAAAAAATGGCCGCCATAAAACCATGCATTACATATTTACAAACTGAAACATTACTTTATAATAAAGCTAACAGAATCTTAGTTAACATGACAGAAGCTCAGGCAAATGTCAGTTCTCCACATTAGTCATTTGCAGTACAAGGAAAGTCTCCATTAATTCTGATGCACTATGATTAAGGTTCCTAGAATTCTATAATCCCTCCTTTCCAACAGTTATTCACATTACTATTAGACAACTAACAACTGTTTCCTATTAAATTGGAAAACTACAGGCAAATTGCTGCTGCACCATGGCAAACTTAATGGCTACTGCTGTATTTTGTCTTTAATAAATTTGTCCTTATTACAGTAGAAACCAGTTAAATGCATAACCTTATTTCTTTTTGGCATCACTTTAGTATGTGTCCTCAGAGCAGGAGGTGTTTCTACACCACAGCTTCCTTCAAGTTCTATAAATTAAAAGTAGGCTGTCTGGCACAAGAGAATCCAAAACATGTCACAGAAGAGCCATGCACTACTAGTTCACATGGAAGGTACAAAATAAGTACTACATAGGAGGAACTGCATATCATATTGCTTAGTCATTTGCAGTTTTGACAGAGGTAGATGGCTTCTGCAGGCCACAAAGGATGTGGCATCTTGAACTGGAGAAGAATATAACACCTCTTTTTATCAGTATCTTCTGTGTTCAGCACTCCTGTAGTAACTCTTCATGACATGTATTTATTATATTAGCTCCTCAGTGTTGACTAGAGACCATCTGTTCTTAGAAAAACCATTCTCCTGTACAATAATGTAGGAAACACAGTTCTGGATTTTGGAGGGATTATTGATGCCTTTTAATGGTGAATAAGAGAACAAATACCTCCCTTCTCCCCATTATCTTCAGTTCATGGTGCTCAGAGGAGTGTCCACATATAAATGGCAGAAGTTAGCTTCTTTCTATGTTACTGATGTTCTGTGCATTTGATCAGGGAGCAAAGTGGTAAAAGACAGAGCGAATATAGGGGAGAGAGAACAAAGGTAGCAGATTTTATTTATTTTTTTTGCATGAGCCTGAAAAGATATTCTAGCACCTGCACAGCAGAACCTTGGACTTAAAGGACGAGCCCAGTACTTCTTATGAAGCAATATTAGACTCCATAAAGGTGACCCTCAATAATTTAGACTACTTAATCCCAACGGAGGTTCTTTCATCCTCAAAATATAGACATACAGCATACCCCCCCATTATCTGGTTGTCAGGGGTGCAAGCCCCCCCACTGTGCCTCAGTGCCCCCTGACTGTCCTCATATAGCCCCTCTCAGGGCAAGTTACAGTCTGTATGGGCTGCTCATCATTAGCATTTGTCTCCACGGCTCTGCTTACCTAGTCGGCCTCATGATGGACCTGCAAACCAGAGGCTTTGTCTCCCGCCCCTAGCCAAGGGGAGTCTTGGCTGGCCCACTTCCAGCCTTTGCTAGCTATCCCCAGCTTATCTCCCTCCAAGGAGCTCCTGCTTCCCCCGTGGTCACCCCTTCACTACCCCCTCTCTAAGCAAACTGTGCTTCTCTATATACCTGCCAGCTAGGCTTTCACTTGCCCTAATGGTTTCAGCTGGCTTCTACAAGCCAATTGTGCTGCCCTAGATAGTTGCCAGCTGGGCTCTCCCTAGCCCAAACAGCTTCAGCTGGCCTCTCTGTTTCCAGCCCCGGCTCAGGGCCTGAGTCCTGGTCTTAAAGGGCCAGTGCAGGGCAGACGCCCTGTCACACTGGTTAGCATAGATTAGATGGCTATTATTCAGATAATTGAGGCTACATCTAGACTACAGGCTTCTTGCGCAAGAAGCTTTTTTCGGAAGAGATCTTCTGAAAAAACTTCTTGCGAAAGAGACTGTCTACACTGCAAAAGCGCATCGAAAAAGCAATGCACTTTTTTGAAAGATAGCATCCAGGCAGTCTGGATGCTATCTTGCCTGTAAGCAAAAATTGCTATGGACAGAATGACCACCAGGGCACCTGTGCTTTTTCCTCTTCCCTCTTCTTCCAAAAAAACTCCCTCTTCCCCATCTACACATGCCTTTTTGAGAAAGAGCTCTTTTGCAAACAGGCTTTCTCCTCATAGAATGAAGATTACCAATTGCGCAAAAAGCCCTCTGTTCTTTCGATTTACTGTTGGAAAAACAGTAACTTTTGGACATTGGATGTAACTCAAGTTGTCAGAAAAACTGCAATTTTTCTCTCAAAACACTGTAGTCTAGACATAGCCTGAGAGAACAAGAACTATTCAGCAATAGGATGGCATTCATAGAGCTGGGTGTTCATCTGCCTTCTCCACAGAGTACTGGCTAGGGTCTCTGTTTTGCCTTGTGCACCCACTCCCATGACAGAGGCACTGCAGAGGGTTTCCCATGGTGCTGCAGAGTTGGTGACAACTCCTGCAAGATGCAGAACAAAGAAGGGACTCCAAGCAGAACTCTGATTCCCTTCCAGGACTATACTTTGTACCTTCAGAGATTAGGTGCCAGCACTCTCTGGCAGTGCCCTCTGTGGCTCTGCTGTGCTGTCACAGCCCTTCTCACTCCCTCCTATGCAGGCAGAGGGCTCCTTGTGCAGCCACAGAAGTCATTCATCAGCAGAGTGGCCTCCCTCGCAGCTATGGGCACATTGTTTTCTTCCTGTTTGCAGCCCTAGCCAGGTGTGTCCTATCTACTAGCTTAACCTCCATGTTACTGCAGTCCCTTCCTTGTCCCCCAGCATGAGATACTTGGGGGACAAGGAAGGGATTTGGATAAAGCAAAGGTTGGTACAATAGTAACTGTATATGTCTTTTATCCAAAACCTTATTTTCAGAGACCAAAAAGGCAAGAAATAGTCCTGGCTTGAATCTAGGTGGCAGCCTTCTACCCTTGGCTGGAATAGATTTGGGCAAGAGTACAGCTAGGACCATAGCCCCAAACTATCCTTAGGCTGTGTCTACACTTGCACGTACACTTGATTGACAAAACTTTTGTCATTCATGAATGCTTACACTCCCACCCATCAATGACAAAGTTTTGCCACAGCAAGGGCATGTGTGAACGCTGCTCAGAGGGTGGAAGTATTTTGTCGGCAAAAGTGCTGACAAACAGCCTTCGCCCAGGCTAACTTTTAGCGACAGGGTTGTGCCAACACAGCCTTGTCACTAAGGCCGTGTCTACACTACACCCCTCTGTCGGCAGAGGGATGTAAATCAAGCACTTCAAAAGTGCAAATGAAGTGGGGATTTAAATATCACATGTTTCATTTGCATAATCACATCATGGTGGGGTTTCAAACAAGAGCCATGTCAAAAGTGAAACCGCAGTTTAGACGTGTGGTTTTTTTTTTAACACACACACACACACACACACACACACACACACACACACACACACACACACACACACACCTCTCCCAGGGCAATTTCTTGTTTAGATGAAGCCTGAAAGCTGTGCAGTGTAAATGTATGCTAATAATTTAGAGCTTCAGGCACATTGGGGAGGAGGAAATGAATTGTGAGCAGCAATGACTGTAGGCATTATGACTTGGGGAAGGCTGCTCAGTGGTAGCTTAGATTCCCTCTCACTGAGGTCCTCCTAAAAGTTGCTGGAGACACTTAGCCACAGCTATGCCCTGCTAACACTTTCCCGCTTTTGCTCATTGCACTGCAAGAAATGAAATCAATACCCTCCCTACAATCAGGGAGTCTGGACAGACAATCATGGCTGTCGCTTAAGTGGAACTATGAGGAGAGAATGGTCTCCTTCTGCCCGCCTCTCCTTCCTACTGCACCTGAATTTTGGCAGCCAGAATTTTGTCCTTTGTTTTTGAAAGGAACGCTCTAAGCAGCTGAATGAGCTAGTTGTTGCCACTTTCAGCAGAGGCGCCACGGATTGAATGGGCATGGAGACTGAACTTTCCACCCACTTGCATATGGAAAATAGTTGCATTTTAGCAAGACTCTGGATGCACAGTGGTGACATTCATGCTAAAAATGTTAGCATAGAAAATCATTTGATACTGCAGAACCGTTTCAATATAAATTAATAGCTTGCTCCCAACAATGACTCTTAGCATAGATGCATGAACAGTTGGGGAAAAATGAAAAGGACCACAGAGAATAGCAGATAATAGTGTCAGTCACTCATTCTATGATATTGCAGAATGTAGAATTTTTTTTAAGAGTCAAGCCATTAAGTCTGAAGAATAGCATGCTCTCTTACATTAAAAAACCTGTTCAATAAAACCACAGCCAATGGGTCATAAGTTTTCCTCAGAGTCCTTTTTTTGATTTGTGACATTTACCTTGATTTGGCATAGAGGAAATAATTTTATTTAACATAGATCCCTGGGCTCCAATCCCAGTGACAAAAAAAAAAGGAAGAGGATGGGGTTTTACTTTGCATACGTGTAATTTTTCAGAAGAATGGTATTTTGTAGTTAATTGTTTTATTCCTTTTTTAAGGTGTTGAATTTTATGATTTTCAAGGTATATATATTTTACTTTAGTAAAACATATTGAAATAGTTGTGTTCCATTAACTAGTGTGCTATTAAGTGGACCCAAAGGACCAGAACATCAGTCAGAAATTAATAGGGTATTGTATCACTAAATGTCTGTTTTGTCATTAACAATTCTGACATTTACCTTTACCAACTGAGCATAAAATATAGCAGCATAGCCTCACTGCAGTGTGTTCAAATTTAAAAGCACATTTACTGTGCTAATATATAATTCACTGAAATTAAGATAACATTGAAAACTCACTCAGCTTAAATTTTTGGCTTGCAGTTTAGAGAAAAAGCCTGTGGTCTGGAGATAAGTATGCCAACAATGTTAATTCTGTATTTAAAAAGTTGCAGCTACAGGGGATGCTGCTATAGAACAGCTTTTATTCCTACAAGGAAGGTCAAACTATGTATCACTTGAGGGAGGATCCAGGTTTGGAACTTGCTTTTAGGAGCTTGCTCCTGGGAACAGTAGATTAAATGTGCTCAGATTTAGGCTCTTTGCATGAGTGATGCACTTCTGTATAATAAGAAATGTTATGGTCAAAATATTTAAAAGGGTCACCCCCCCATCAAGCTAATTGGACCTGATCCTAATGATCGATTGCCCAAGAAGATGCTCTATGGCGAATTAGAACATGGCAAGCGATCTCTTGGCGGTCAAAAGAAGAGATTCAAAGACACCCTTAAGGTCTCCCTTAAGAACTGTAACATAGATCCTGGAAATTGGGAGAGTATTGCTGATGATCGTTCCACCTGGCGCAGATGAATACATGATGGTGCAATAGCCCACGTACAAAAGAGACTGCGTTATGCTGCAGAGAAACGTCTTCTTTGCAAGTCCAGGGCTGGTATCTTCTCTTCCTCCGGTCGGCAGTCTGATCTTCCATGTCCCCACTGTAACCGTCAATTTTGGGCTCAGATTGGACTAATCAGCCATCTCCGAACCCACCCCCAACTAAACTGATGACACTGGGTGGTCCTCATCGACCTCGATGGACGAACAGCAATTAGTTCTAAGATATGCTGTGTTTTATTAATATAGGGACCTATTCTGCAACTTGATTACTACTTACTCAGTGCTATGCAGGTTATTGTACTGCTCCTGTCACTATGGCATCTGGCAATAGCACCACTGGGACACTTGCATAAACAAGGGGTTGCCAAATTAGGCCCTAAATCAACAATCATGTTTTATATATTTTCTTTTCAACAATCAGAACAGCCTCCATTAGCTGAAGTTAGGGGACTGAAATATTAACTAGAATAATGACTTAGTTGTGAAATGATGTAGCCTATATATGCCAACATTTTTTCACTATTTCTTTTGTTGTCCCTTAATTTGCAGTATGTTGTGTAAGCACAGTTCACTGTGTACTTTTAAATATGACTTGAAAACAATCTGACACACACAAAGTAAAATCCAATGTATACACAAGGGGGAGAATTAAATCTGAGCATGCAGCCTTCATTTAATCATTTACTGATTATTGGCTGCTTAATTGTGCAACCTTAATATTCTCATAACATTTTTTTGTTTGAAATTCTTAAATAGGCAATTGAATGGTGGAATATCAAAGGAGCTGTTTGCAGGTATACAAAATATTAATTTTCATATAATGCCGTAAGTGAGTGTGGTCTTCAGAAATCAATGAGGCAGACAATGACTCACAATCTGTGGTTCATAGCAAAAACTCTAGTGAAAAGCTCCAGTGAGACCAGTTAAAATAAAAGCTAAAGGGTCTGAGTGTCAGCCTTCTGCTCCCATTAAAGCTAAAAGTAAGACTCCTAAGGTGTGTCTAGACTACAGGGTTTTTTCGAAAAAAGTGGCCTTTTTTCAAAAAAAGCTTCCCCTGAGTCTAGACTGCTGCCATGTTCTTTCAAAATTAAATCGAAAGAACACGGCTTTTTTTTTATAGCAGAAAACTTCATTTTACAAGGAAATGAATTTTCAAAAATGCTCTTTCAAAAAAAGGCATTCTTGAATGCAAACAGGGCTTTTTATGAAAGAGAGCATCCAGGCTGCCTGAGTGCTCTCTCTCAAAAAAGCGGCTCACTTTTTTGAAAGAAGTGGTTGCAGTCTAGACACTCTTTTGAAAGAGGCTTGTAGTCTAGACATAGCCCTAGTGACTTACAATGGAGATTTCATCACACATCTGACCAGAGTTAAACCTGTGCACTCCATTGTCCTCAGTACCCAAAGGGGAAAAACACTGAACACAAGATATGCACCAAAATTTAGACTGGGATTTTCAAAAGGGGTCTAACTATCTGAAGGTCCTGCAACAGTTTGTGACTCACTGACATGTCCTCTCCTGCTGATCACTCTGGGAATTAGCTCAGAATGCAATCTTCTTGCCTGCTATTACCTTTCTTATCTGTTTTCCACCACTTGTCAGGACCCACATCCCTCCCGAACTCAGGGCCCTTCCCTTGAGGCACTGCACCGCAGCAGTGCCCCCACAATCTGGGTCCTCCCTTCCCAAGGAACCCCAACCCCTATGCCCACCGAGCCTCAGAGATCCATTGCCCGTTTTCATCTAGCCCCTGCATCAGGGCAAACTGTAGCCTGAAATAGCCACCTACCATTGGCAAGAGGATGTGGACCTGCTGCCTTCTCCTGCTCTGGCTGCCTCCCTGGGTCCCAAGCTGGGGTTTTTTCAGGCCTGAACTCCCATGGCTCATACCCTGCCTTCTCCCAGCACTTGCTCTGTCCAAGGTGTCCCTGCTATCAGACAGATAGGCTCCTCTCCCTGCAGAGCTGGAGCAAGAGTGAGCTCCTCATGGCCAGCCATCTTTTATACAGCCCTTTGGGGCTCTGATGGTCTGCCTCAAGCTCTTTTCCAGGGCTGTTTCACCCTTTTCATTCCAGTGCAGAGCAACTGCCCCATCACAGGCCCCTTTAGAAAGTTTCAGCATGAGCCTTGTAGAAGAACTTCAGATGTAGTCAGAAGAATCAGGTCTACTGAACTAGGTTACATATTATAAAAGTAAGCTAAGGTTGGGGAATGTAAAGTATTTCCACTGAAATATCCACAAGCAGAACATTTAACCTCTTGGAGGCAGGTTATTTGAGGCAGAAAGTGACAGCATTCTAGGGTGTCAGAATTCCACTGGCACATCAAAACATCAGAAATGATACATCTGCTGGATGGGGCAACAAGAGAGGAGCCCTTTTGTCTATGTAACAAGTACATTAGGCAGCATTCAAGAAATAAAATAACTATTTTGCTTACATGCTAAATATACACTTTTGCATAATATTATATTACACATTATGCACCATGCTGATTCCTTACAAAAATATCTTTCTATGATTATTCTAATGAAGTTAACTTTGAATAGATTAAGTGGTAGAGCCTGAGTCTTCCAGAAATAAATAATATTCAGGCTAGGGGCTATAAAAAGGAAGGACTCTTCAGTGTCAAATCTGTTGTAATCATTTTTGACATCAACTTTTAATTAATTTGTAATGAGTCCTTAAAGCAACTGAAAGGAGAAAGGCAATAGAAATTGGGGGGGGAGAGGGGAAATGGATGGTTTTAGAAGGCTTTCATTTAGCTGTGGAACCACACTGCCCTGGAGATGATAGGTATCCCAGAGGCAGTACACAGGCACATGGCCTCTGAGCTGTATGGCCCTGTGCCTCTGGCAGATCCCCAAGAGTCAGAGTCTTTGATACTGAAAGGAGGGATTTTCCAAAACACCTTTGAGTGACATAGGGCTAGTCTCCTTTTCAAAATTTACCAGCATAACTGTATCAGTTGGGTGGAGGAGAGAGATTTTTTTCTGATATATTTATGTCAGTCAAAGCTCTAGTTTAGATATAATTGTATAAGTATAAGAGTGTTTTATGTTTGTATAGCTTATTTTGGTTCCTGAACTGGAATAAGCTATACCAGCAATAAACCCCATATCCAACTCTGTCCACTCATCTATACAAGCAATTCCCTCACAGGACCTAACCACATAAGCCATAACATCAGGGGCTCATACAACTGCACCTCCACTAATGTGATGTATGCTATCAAGTGCCAGCAATGCCCCTCTCTTGTGTATATTGGCCAAACTGGACAGTCTCTGTGACAAAGGAGAAATTGATACAAGTCAGATATCAGAAATGGTAACATACATAAATCTGTAAGAGTATTTTAACCTGCATGGTCAATTAATCATGGATTTAAAAGTAGCTATTCTTCTACAAAGGAATTTCACTACCCAATTACAGAAAGAGACTAATTCACCTACAAGTTTGACACTGTTACCGTGTGCTTGAATAAAGATATTAACTGGCTAGTGCATCATAAAGCCAGACTTCCCTGCATTTAACACCTACTTTTTACATCAAAAGCTAAGTATGGGAACTTTCAGCCCACTTAATTAGCATAATTAGCACCAGCCCTGCAATTGACAGGTACCCCATCCCTTCTTTTTCTGTTATAAATTCTGGGTTCTGGTTATCCTTCTCCAGCTCTTCTGATGAAGTGGTTTTGCCCATGAAAGCTCATTATTATATATTTGTTAGTGTCTAAGGCCTGATCTACACTAGGGCATTATTTCAAAATAACTCCCTATAGGTCGAATTTGTAAGTGGAGCATCAACACTACCAAGCCTGTTATTTTGAAATAATGGGCCACTTATTTCAAAATCTGTACACCTGCTTTTCTCAGGGAATAATGCTAATTTTGAAATAGTTATTTTGAAATAGCGTTACTGTCGATGTTTCGGTACCTCTATTTTGAAATAACTACTCCCCAGAGTAATTCAAATTAATTACTTTCCAATGCTTCCTCGTGTTCTAAGTCGAAGTAGCACATCCACATTAATGGTGTCTGCCTCAGACTATTTTTGAGGCTTCCCAGTAGTGGGGACACCCTATTTCGATTTTGTAAAATCATAGAGATGGAAAAGACCTCAGGAGGTCATCAAGTCCAGCTCCGTGCCCAAGGCAGGACCAATCCCAACTAAATCAACCCACCAGGGCTTTGTCAAGCCGAGACTTAAACACCTCTAGGGATGGAGATTTCACCACCTCCCTAGGTAACCCATTCCAGTGCTTCTCCCACTGCAACTTGAGACCATTGCTCCTTGTTCTGCCAACTGTCACTACTGTGAACAGCCTTTCTCCATCCTCTTTGGAACCTTCCTTCAGGAAGTTGAAGGCTTCTATCAAATCCCCCCTCACTCTTCTCTTCTGCAGACTAAACAAACCCAAATCCCTCATAGGTCATGCGCTCCAGCCCCCTAATAATTTCAGTTGCCCTCCCCTGGACCCTCTCCAATGTGTCCACATCCTTTCTATAGTGGGGGACCCAGAACTGGACACGATATTCCAGATGTGGCCTCACCAGAGCCGAATAAAGGGGAATAATCACTTCTCTGGACAAGGTCACACTGTTGACTCATATCCAGCTTCTCATCCACTATAATCCCCAGGTCCTTTTCTGCAGAATCAGGAGTTAAATCGAATTTAGTTATTTAGAAATAATTTCCTAATATAGACATGCCCTAAGATGCCACAGGACTACTTGTTTTTAAGTTACAGACTAACACAGCTACCCCTCTGAAACTGTTATAATGATATTGCATCTATATTGCAAGTTGTTTTCTGATTTAATTATGTTGCCGTAGTTACTGTGGCAACACTTAGAAGTTTCAGAGGGGTAGCCAAGTTAGTTTGTAATGGGAAAAACTTAAAAAACAACCAATGGTCTGGTAGCACTTTAAATACTAACAAAACATGTAGATAGTATCATGAGCTTTCATGGGCAGAGCTATACTTATAAGTGTACACTATTGCTTAGGAGAACAAATCGCATTGACTTTCAACAAGAGTTGTGTTCATCAGTATGGGTACTGGAACAACTTGTACAGTGGGGCTGCAGAGAGCAAATGAATCAAATTGTGTACCTTGCATGTGATGAAAAACCACTTCAAACTAGGGAGTGCAGCAGCACTTTCAGCATCCCTCTTTCCGACACCTATGCTCCTAAGTCATTTTGTACTTTGGAAAATCCCAACCTGAACTTTTAGTTTTTCCTCCAGGACAGAAGATAGTAGAGGGAGCAAACCTTTATTCTCTCTCCCGTCAGTGAAAGAATTTTGGGGAAAATTCAATGAGTTAAATTTTGCAGAATTTCATGCCCCTGCTCTTCCCCCACATTTTTCAGTCATAGGGTTGATCTGAGCAATTTGCAGGATTGGTGCTATTTCCCACAAATAGTTAAAAGCACTAACCCTATCCAATAAAAATGCCAAAAAGGTTTTTTGAGACCAAAACCAGGACACACATTATATGATTCACCTCACAAGCACACTTATACCTCAGACAACCACCACTACCAACAAGGGAACAAATATTGTCCCTAATGAAAAGCAAGACAGACAAGAACATAACCCAGTGCAGTGTTTACTAATTTCTTAGGCCCATCACTCTCTTGTAGCTGCTTAGACACTAATTCACTTTCATCAAATACTTTGCTTTTTCAAAAATTTAGACCAGTGTTGGGCAGCCTAGGCTAGTGAGTGGGCCACATGAGTGACCTTCCTTCATCTCAGTGGACTGTCATAACCAAGACGTTCTCCTGGGATTGGGTAGAATTGTTAACTGTGCTTGTTAACCTAGAATTGAACCATAGCAGCACTCTTACAGTCTGTAAGTGGCTCTTACAGTCACTGCTGTGTGCAATCAGCATGCATCTCATTTCATGTGCCCTTGCTTTACATGCGTGTCACTTTAGTAATACCAATAGGAAAAAATAGCATGGACAGAAACCAGTGATATCTGTCAACACTGTGCATGAACAACAGTAAACAAAATATCTGGAGGGCCACACATAGAACCTTGATGGGTTACATGTGGCCATCAGGCCACAGGTTGCCTCTCACTGATTTAGACTAATCAAGTATGTTTTTAGCATGTTCTGGAACCAGTGAGCTGTGTCTCAGAACATGCTAGAAACCTGCTTGACTGATGCTGAGATGGCTTGAAAGGAAATCCTGGCCCCACTGAAGTCAATGGATGTTCTACCCATTGACTTCAAAGAGGACAGAATTTCTATGAGATCTTTCAACAACTTATAAAATTTTAATTCATCTGTGTTGTTTTATGTGATTTCATTTCCACAGCTTCCTATTGTGATGCAATGAATAGTAATAATCTCCCTTGCAAATATAGATATTCACAAGCTGCAAAAATACAGAAACTAATTTTTCAACACTAACACTTGGAAAATTTAGGAATTTTAATAGAAATCTGCATGCATATTGTAAAATATTTACAAATACCATTTACAAAAAAGTTCACATATATTCTCTAATTAGTAGAGGAAATACCACAAATGCTATGGTAACATTAATTAAGCAAAAGATAAAATTAAAAAAAATTACTGTAAACTGCAGTTGGTAGGTAGGCTGTGTAGACAGACACTGTGTGAGTGAGCAAGAGAACAAGAGATGTCACCATCTCTCTTGGACTTTAACCTTTAACACATGGTACTGTAGTTTGTCCTCTTAAATCTAGGTTAGATGGTGTTACAATAGGGAAGAGGGGGAATCAAAACCAAGCAATGTCATTTTCATATGAATGTGACTGGATTACCCATGATACTCTCTGCTTACTTAATACAACATGATATTCATTAACGACATTGTTATAAACTGAGAAAGTTACAGCCTCTTGTAAAGCAGAGGTACTTCTTGCTTGTTTGAAGCTTTGATTTTCAACCAGCACATGGCAACTGAATTAAAGCTACAGTAAATTATTACCTCCATATGTGTACTTTTGCAAAATGTTCTAAATCAAAGCAAAATGAATAGCTGCCAGATTCACTTATGGGTATTGGAGTCGATGGTTACAGAGGCTGCAAGCAGGCCTAGCATCTACTTTCTAAAAAATACTTTCTACAAAAATCATCATACATTCTCAATTAGAATCTTGTTCCAAAGAAATTTGAGCATTAACATTTTTAAATTCACTGGTTGGAAAAGAGATGCTCCTGAAAAAGTTTAACTTCCAATAAATGGAAAACTCATTGTTCAATTTAGCTTCCCCTGTGTGTATACAAAATTTGTATCTGGATCTGTAAAAATGAGCCTTGGATATCTGCTGCTATGGATACCTGCAGATATAAAGCTGATATCCACTGATTTGCAGAGCTCTATTCATGAGCTCTCAGGCACATCCTTCAGTACACACACACACACACACACACACACACACACACACACACACTCCGCTGAGAAGGAAGAAGCAGTGCATGGGTCTGGGTAAATACGGAGTTGGAGAGGAGCCAGATTTTAGGGTCCTCTTTCAATTTGTTTTCAATGGCTTTATATTTAATTTGATACACATAGAAATACAGTACATAGATGTAGAGATCCTCTGGTGCATAGAAGTCTTTTTCTCTGGGTGAAATCCTGACCCTGGCTGTGGTTGAAATCTAAGGCAAAATTTCCAGTGACTTAAATGGGGCCATGATTCAACTTCCCTTCCTTACACCTGTCAAATAAATAGCACAGGTCCTCTGTATAGCACTATGGAGAGTTGTAAGAAGGGGTGCTAACTACAGATCCAGTCACTGTACCTGTCTCAGAAAGGTTTCATATACTTGAAGAGGATGTTTATTATCCTCCCAACTTGCTAGGTCTTGTGGTGGGATCGGCAGCACATACAAGACAGAGGATGCATATGCTTCTTCCTCCAAAGTGAAGCAAAAAAGTGTATGTTTCAGTTGCTCATTCTGAGCTAGTGAGAAGAGTGAGAACAGTAGTCTCTTACACAAATTAATGATCAACATTCCATGACCTCTGCTTAGCTTCATCCTGAAAGGTAGGTTAGTCTTCATGATGTGTGCACATATACTGCAATACATGTGTATGAAGAATATAAAAGTTATAACAAGTGTTTCATCTTTTCTGCTATTTGATGTACTCATGGTTAGCAATATGTTCTCGTGTAAATATGTGATAATGTGAGAGCCATGAAATATTAAACTACCACAGTCAAAATAAGTCTGACTAGTGTCACAGAAACCCACTTTTTGTGAAAATCTTAAGTAAACACTACGACTGTGTCTAGTCTGGCCAGTTTTTCCAGAAAATCAGCCGCTTTTCCAGAAAAACTTGCCAGCTGTCTACACTGGCCTCTTGAATTTCCGCAAAAGCACTGACTTCCTACTGTAAGAAATCAGTGCTTTTTGTGGAAATACTATGCTGCTCCCGTTCGGGCAAAAGTCCCTTTTGCGCAAAACTTTTGTGCTAAAAGGCCAGTGTAGACAGCTGAGATTTGTTTTCTGCAAAAAAGCCCCAATCACGAAAATGGTGATTGGGGCTTTTTTGCGGAAAAGCGCGTCTAGATTGGCCACGGACGCTTTTCCGCAAAAAGTGCATCCGTGCCAATCTAGACTCTCTTTTCCGAAAATGCTTTTAACGGAAAAATTTTCCGTTAAAAGCATTTCCGGAAAATCATGCCAGTCTAGACATAGCCTACAAATAGTTCTCTCTGCAGAAACCACATACATATTTACATGTGATTTAGGTAAACTATTTAAGTTAGCCTTTTGTAATATCAATTTACTACACCCAATTTATACCTACATTAATATGTTTTTGTACCCTATATTTTTCCATTCTTTTATCATATTGCTTTCCTGTCTATCACAATAGAGTGGGCATTGGTGTAAGCAGAGAATGGCAAGCTAGCCACAAACAAAAAAAATTAATTAGTTTGATTGCTAATGGGATTAACTTTTAAAAATGTGCTAGTTATTTAAAATTCTTGTGCATAATTTACATGGTTGTGTGTTAGCTTGTAAATACTTATACATAATTCAGCATGGCTGTCACTCTGAAGATTCACAATTCCTGCTGTGAGCTTCGTATTTTTTCAGTTCTCTGACTGGCTGATTCCCAAAACCCACAAGGAGCCAAATGAATACACCCCTCATGATTTCTAGTGCAAACTGTTGCACAAGTATTCACAGTGATTTTCATTCATATGAATATTCACATGAAATATACTCCACTCAGATGAATGCAAAATAAAAACAAATAAAAGAAGACACATTATCAAAGGAAAGTCCCAGTTATTACGATGAATGTTTGTGAATGTTTTTATTCAATATTTGATCAGTTCAAACTACAAGAAGCTGTTCAAAGAATTCAACTTTCAGAATAAATAAAGCAAAATGTCATAAAGTTAGACATTTATAATCAAATTTAACTGTAAAATGTGAGTGCTCAGCTTTGCTGTCAGAGTCAATTTACGCCCAGGGCATGGTAATGTTGCATACATTATTTGGATTTCTTCATTTGATCATCTCTACAGACTGCAAGGGTAGCTAGAATGAGTCTGGCAGCTTGTCACGAAACCCAAGACTGTGAGCGATTTGGGGACTTCAGCTCTCTAGGGCAACTAAGATCAATAGTAGATGAGAAGAACATTTCTGAGGAACATTAGGTATGGGGCTTCCAAATGAAGTTGCTTCCAAATGAAGTCCCTCTGCCTAATGGGAGAACCTCTCTGATCACTGTCTGAAAAAAAATAATTATAGGTAGGACATCTCTGGTACAGCAACATCTGTGGTCTTACTAGACCACAGATGTTGCTGTACCTGAAAGCCTTAGTGGCAGAGTGGCTGGTGGCCGAGCTGGGAGCGCATCTATGGCCAGTGGCTGAGCTGAGTGTGGGGCCAGGGCCAGGTCTTGGAGCATGGCTGGGGCCACGGACTAGAAGCGCAGCCAAGGCTGGGAGTACAGCAGCCAGGAGTGGAACCATCAGCCAGGGCCAAGGCTGGGAGTGTTGCTAGGGGCCCAGAGGCTGGCGGCCCCCCTGGAGAGCCTTGAACCTGGCAGCAGGGGGCCAGAAATGACCTCCATTAGGCTGGCAAACTCTCTTGTTCAGAACCAGTTAGGTCTTGAGGGTGCTGGATCAGAGAGGTTAATTCTGGCCCTCTGCTGCCTGCTCAGATCCTGCCACCCAGACAAGATGGGGGCAAAGCCAAAGCTCAAGTTACACCAATGTAGGCAACAGGGCCAATGCTCAAGCTCAAAGGCTTCAGTCCCAAGCAGTAGGCCTGTTACCTAAGCAGTGGGACCAACAGCTACCATGATCCCCAGATCTAGGTGAGAAGGGGGCTGGTTCCATGCCCCCTGAAGGGGTGAAGCTGAGGGCAGAAGAAAGAGAGCCTAGGGCAATCAGCCCTTAGCACCATCCAGATTGAGGCACTGGCCTCCCTCTCTCCTTCCCTCCAGCCCTCAAAGCCATGTGGAGCAGCGTTCCTGTGGCAGTTCAAAGGAACTTAGGGTTTCTTTCGCCATCGCTACCGAAGTAGCAGTGGCAGGGAGCTCTGGGCCCTTTGAAACACTGGTCCCTGTGCCCTCCCATAACTGTGGGTCTGTAATTGAGCTCCACTGCCTAGGGCTGAAGCTGAAGCCTGAACCTACCACCCAGGCCTAAGCCCAAGTGGGATGGCTTGGGCTTCAGTCCCCAGACCCTAACAAATCAAATGCCAGCCCTAGTGACCTCATTAAAACAGCGTCATAACCCAATTTAGGGTCCTGACCCCCAGTATGAGAACCCATGCATACTCAAACTGTGATGAGTAGACCAAAGGCAGTCCATGCAATTTGTTCTCTCATAGTTTGATGTGTCTAATATCTTCAAGCAGTGACATTTTCAGATAGCTGTGTCCCAATCCAGGGTTCACTATTTTCATAGTCTTGTTTGACTAAGCAAAAAATAAATAAAAATAAAAGCGTATATCCTCCTCATCCCCCTCACCCCGCCTTTAGCAGGTATTTATCTTGTGTACATTCAGCTGTGATCAAATTTACAGACAACAGCAAAAGGGGAGGGGTAACAAAGAAAAGAGAACAAAGCCAAACTGCAAAGTGACTTGGAGAGCATCTGAAATAATTTGTTGCTAAGTCCTAGCCAGATGTAAATTACCAAAAGTCCCTTCTCATACCTGATATCTAAGACTGGCCTGGCAACTAGTTGTATGCACAGGTTTCCTCTTAACCTGAATACTAACAAATGGCAGACACACACCTTTAATCTCAGCAGCAGATACCATCTGATTTTTTTCCAGATTGCTTCTCCCTACTTACAAGCATAATTTACATTGGACTTGGTTAAACCATAAGCTCCCTAAGGGTATGTCTACACTAGCCCCCTATTTCAAAATAGGGGGGCTAATGTAGGCATTCGAAGTTGCAAATCGAGCCCGGGATTTAAATATCCCGAGCTTGATTTGCATCTTCCCAGCCAGTTGCCACTTTTTGAAATTTACAAGTCCGGAATAACTTCCCTCGTCTACACGCGGCAGTACCCGGTATTTCGAATTAAAGCCCTAAATCGAACTACCTGTTATTCCTCCTGCAAGGAGGTTTAACAGGTAGTTCAATTTGGGGCTTTAATTCAAAATACCGGGTCCCTGCCGCGTGTAGACGCGGGCAGTTATTCCGGACTTGTAAATTTCAAAAAATGGCAACCGGCCGGGAAGATGCAAATCAAGCTCGGGATATTTAAATCCCGGGCTCGATTTGCAACTTCGAATGCCTACATTAGCCTCCCTATTTCAAAATAGGGGGCTAGTGTAGACATACCCTAACTCTCATCCAACTCCCACAGTATCCACCAACCACTGGAAACAGCATTAAGATCACTGTCTGGAATGGGTAAGAGTCAGACACAGAGTTCTGAGTTATCAGAAAACTGTATACTACACAACTCCTGCCTCACCCTGACATTGGTCCCCTACACCCATTGTACAAGAAGGGAGACAAAATTAAAGCCGCTGAAAGCCTATGTAAGAGATCCTCTGTGGAAAAAGAGGAATTGTACGAAAACTTTCCTTTGGGAACATGCAGTAAAGTGTCAGAACAGCTTCACCCATGCCTGCTAGCAGCTGCAGGCAAAACAACAACTTTTCATGGATAACAGTTTCGGATGCAGATCAGGTATCCATTCTATCATTAGCCACTAAAACCAGTGCACTTTTCCTTTTAAAACCCAGACTTGACATGGTTATGATTTAAGGCAGCTAGATATTAGCCACATTTGTCAGGACCACATGCTAGTTTTTTGAACTAAAACTGTTATCACTACTTCCTTAAGAGAAGATAAAAAAAGCAGTCATATAGCACTTTAGAGACTAACAAGATAGTTTATTAGGAGATGAGCTTTTGTGGGGCAGACTCACTTCTTTATGATCTGAAGAAGTGGATCTGCCCCATGAAAGCTCATCACCTAATAAACTATCTTGTTAGTCTCTAAAGTGCTATATGACTGCTTTTTTACAAAATCAGACTAACATGGCTACCTCTCTGTTGTTATTAAGAGAAGATGGCAGTTAGCATTGGAAATAGGGCTAGCTCCTCAGCACTGATTTTTACTAGCCAAAGGTGATCTGGTTCCAAGGCGTAGGTTTTGTCATGTAGTTCTCCCCAGACTTTCTGTATATCAGGTAGAGCCACTAACCAGAACTCAAGCACAGGAAATTCAGAATTTGTTCCTGAAGACATTACCCAGCCCTCATTAGTGCAGACAGTACAGTTCAAATCTGCATCATTTTATCCTCAGTGTAACATGCATAAAAGGACATTAACGAACAACAATATGCTGTGGTTGGGAAGTGACTTTTACAACAATTTAACAAGCATTAAATAGGCCTCAGACAGCTCTGTAATATACATAATATTTTCATTGTATAGATAGATAAACTGAGGCAGTTAAGAGGCTTCTATAAAGTCACAAAAAGTAAATGGCTGGTCTAGGAATGAAACCAAGGACTATTAGCCACTAGGCTAATCACTTATCCCCAACATCGATTGTAAAAAGTAGATAAATAAGTGCACTTTACTTACCATTGAACCTCAGCCATCTCTGTGTTAAACGCACAGCAGCTACATAATAGCCAAAAGCAACTCAATCAAAATTATAGTGGGATTTGTTTAGATTAATTCATGTGTTTACTAGTCTTCATAAGGATAATCTGAAAAAAAAATCACCAATAACTAATTATTCATCATGAACTAATTGACAAGTAATAATTACCTAAGCACCTCAGAGGAGTAACCGTGTTAGTCTGTAACTTTAAAAACAATGAATAGTCCTGCAGCACCTTACAGACTAACCAAAATATATAGCATCGTGAGCTTTCGTGGATTAAACCCACTTCATCAGATGAATTACCAAAGCAGCCAGCAGAGCGCACCACATGCATTTTAGAATAGCTTTTTAGGAGGAAAGGGAACATCGAAAAGTATTCCTGGTTTCTTTTTTTCTTTTCCCTTTATATAATGGAAAGGAATTAATCTGTATAAAAAAAGATTACAAGTGCAAGATGTGTGTGTAGGGAGGACTATCAGAGAACAGAAAGGCTATGTCTACACTGTGGGAAAACCCCACTGTGTCAAGGGAACACATTTGCTCTTCCGCTTTTTTTTGGCGGATAGCAGACGCACTCTTTCAGGGAGCCCTGTACTTCTCGTTCTACAAGGAATAAGGGCTCCTCCGAAAGAGGAGGCTTTTTCCCCATTTGGCCCCATTTAGACAGGGCCAAATGGCAGAAAAGCCTCTTTTGCAAAAGCAATCAGAAAAAGCTACGCAAATGCAGAGAGCAATTTGTGTAGCTTTTTCTGATAAAACCTTTAGGCTAGACCTAGCCAAAGTGTGTTAGTTCTCATGTGTCCCTTGCACCATTTTGCAGCTGCTGCTGCTGCTGCATCTGTCACATGCTGTTCATGAAAATTTTCCTATGTAGGAAGCTATCCTTGAGTACTGACAAGCAGCTTCAGCACATTGATGAAATGCAAATTTAGGGTGTTCAGCACCTCTCAGGATCAGACCTGAAGAATGCACGTAACATGTCAGCTACTTAATATGGGACCAGTCTCTCTGTGAAAAAAGAGTGTGGCTTCATGTCCATATTTAATTTCTTTGCATAACTATGCTGATCTAAATCACCTCCCATATGCCAGTACAGTATATAGGTAAAGCCTCGATTACTGTGCATGTTATGTACCACAAGCCTCATATTCAACTAAAATAAACTGTTGAAACTGCTTTGCTATTTACAGGTGCAACAGAAACAAACATTTTATAGCAGACCCTGTCTAAATTATTTCTATCATTCACCTGTGTCTATAGAATGGTATTAATATATGTGAACCTTTACAGAACAGAATGGAATACCATATCAAGTGATCAGTTTAATACAGGTTTGCATTCAGTTTGAATAGCTTTTTCATTTCATGCCTTCATCTTTTTTTTTTAAGCCACAAACACAAACTGGAAAAAAGGAAGGCTGCCACTGTTTTATATGAATGTGGATCACAATGTTGGGGTGATGGAGTGATTTCAGCTCAGTTTAAAATTTGTCTAGACTAATTTAAGGAAGCACACATTGTCTTGAAGAAGAAAGTATTGATAGGATCATGGAAATGTAAGCCTGGAAGAAGAGGTGGATGAAACTTTTGTGGGGACCTGGGCCAAAGCAAGTGGGGCCCCCTTTCCATTCCTTCTGCCTGCTGTCCCCACGTGCCCTGCACTCCTGCTGTGGAAATAGGGTTGAGGTGCAGGAGGCTTGCCCACCATATTGTCTGTGACCCCTGGGCATGGGCCCCATTGCCCTACTGGCTAATCTGTCAGTGGCTGGAAGGGACATCAGAAGATCATCTAGACCACTGGCTCTAAAACCTTTCTTTTCCATGCACCACTTGAAAACTGCTGAGGGTCTTGGTGGACCACTTAACAATATTTTCAAATGTTGTTTGTACCATTAGCTAACTATTGGAAAGTGCTTTGGATAAAAGCGCTATATAAAAAAAAATCCCTAAATAAGAATTAACCTTTTGTTCTACAGATACAAGCACACAACTCATGCTTTAAGAGCAGTAGGTGTCTCTCCCTTCCCATAGCAGCCACTATGGGCATCTCTCCTCCACAGCCACAGCCCTGGAGCTGGGGAAAATTGCCTCTTTCCTCTAGCTACCACAGCCCTTAACATTCCTCAGTTTCCCTAACCCCCTCTACACACCCCACTGACTCACACCTACCTCCTATGTCTCCCCCCTCACTCCACCGACCTTTCTACCTATTTTCCCCCCAAGGCCACCACCTCACCTTACATATACATCTTCTCCAGAGTCTAGGCACCTAAGAGTAGAGCCACATCTGGGAGCCACTAATTAGGTGGGTAGGTGTGTACCTTAGAGGGAACTATCCACAGACCTCCTGAGTGGAGCCTGCATACCACTGGTAGTCCATGGGCCACAGTTTGAGAACCTCTGATCTAGATCATCTCCTCATGCATGTGTAAAACCTGTTCTTAAAAGTCTTCCGCGACAGGGATTCCACAGTACCAGAAATATAATGAGTCACTGGACAAACTTGTGATCTCATGGCAGTACTGTGTTTGGGGTCCTGGATCAGGGTATCTGTATGGATGGTTGAGCATCAATTAGAATCAAGTGGGGTAGGGCCATCATTTCAATTTGGAACCTGTAAGCTCATGTTGACATAGTACCATAAGACTAGGTTGCTTAGAGGCCAGCTCTTTAAACTGATAACGCTGCCACATCTGCAGAGAACATAGAATCTGAAAATCATCCATAACATCAAATTGGAAAAAATCTGAACAATCAATCTCTTTTGCTATGGAGCCCAAGACATTAATAGATTGCTGTGCTTCATCTGTGATGTGTTAAGGATATTAAATTGTGGTTATCTGGCTAATTGTGCAGTCGATACAATTTGTATCGACTACATGATTAGTTGATAAGGAGTGTTCTGCAGAGCCACCGCGGGGGATAGCTCCAGGAGCTGGCTTGAGCCAAAACTGAGCAGTGCTTGCTCATGCCTACTCTGGGAGCCACCTGCTCTGCCACTGTGCATTTTAAATTTTAAGACCTGCCATGGGCAGAGGCTGCTAGAGGCTGTGTTGGTAGAGGAGGGAGCAGGGAGTAGCCAGCTTTTAAATTGGCTCTCCCCAGCACTGGATCCTGTTTCATCTCCCCCTTGTTGCTTCTCATAGAGGCAGCGGGAAGGGGGGAGTGGTGGATACTCCATTTGACTACGTGAGAAGCTTATGCTAACATCCCTAACATGTCTTAGAAAAGCATGACTTTTTGACTCAGTTGCATTACCCAATCTGATAGCTCAGGTTCCAAACATCCTTTGTGAACTGCAACTATTTGGGAAAAAATGAAGCAAAATGAAATAATAAGATTCAGAGTTATACAATGAACTGCCTGCCACTCCATGCATCTGACAGAATGCTTATGCCATGGAAGCTTATGCCCAAATAAATCTGTTTGTCTTTAAGGTACACAGGATTCAATGTATTTAAAAAATATATACTTCACACTAATTTGTTCATATGCTCTGTAGGGACTGTATAGTAAAGAATAGTACTGTAGGTACAATTTCTCTGTAAAGTTCTTACACTGAACATTTCATAAGGATGTTTGAAAGCTGAGTGATCTGACAGGTTAATGCAACTGTGTACAAAAAGTCATGCTTTACCAACAAACAAGGCACTGTAATCTATTACAGTCTTGCACTTCGTAGTAAAAGATTGATTTGCTGCCTTGTATTAGTCATATTTCTGAAATGCCTCAATGTTACCCTCAAGTATAATTGATAATACTGACTTGTATGCCTTCTTTCAAATCCATATTTCCATTCTTGGTAAGAACAGAAATATTTATTGCAAACTCAGTATTTATTGAGCACAATATTTCTATTGGGAGAAAACAGTGGCATAGTGAGGGAGGGGGAGGGGAGGCAGTTGCCCCTGGGTGCCACGCTAGAGGGGTGCCAATTTAGTCCCCTTCTGCTCCCCCTGTTATCCTTTGGCTTGCTTGCTCCTCCTCTGCCTGCCACTGGCGCTGGCTGGAGCCTCCTCTTCACCTCTCTGCCCCCAGCCCAACCCTCCTCCACCAGCGGGGGTTAGGGAAGATGCGGTTCAAGCTTCCCCCCACCCAGGGTTGGGCTTAGCTGTGTGCCAGGTTCAGAGCTACGGGGGCAAGGGTGCAAATTTCTCCTTTCCCCCAGGCGCATAACACCCTTGCTATGCCTTTGGGAGAAGATACATACATTAGTGGAGGAAAATGGTGGCAGTCACATAAATGTACAACATAACCTGTATATATTTAGGGCCAGATTCTGGTATTGGTTACTTCCATATAAATCTATGATAATTCCCTGAAGGAAGTGGAGTTACTCTGGATTTACCATACATTGATGTTACAGACTGGAATTTAGTTCCATGAGACAGCCAAACACACACACTGACCAAAGATTCTTGTTGTTTTTTTTAAATGTAATCTTTTGAATTAAGCTCTTAAAACCACAGCTGTTGTGTGCTCAGCACATTTGAAAAAATCAAACCATTTATTGGGCCAAACTTCCTTATTTGTCTTGTTAAAGACAGATTTAAGAGATGATTTCAGTATCTCTACTAATTCTGAGTCATCCCTAATTCAACCCTCATTCTCATTAATTAACGGAACTACTTTCTTTCTAACAACTTTTCCCCTCTCCAATATGTTTAAGAAAGCTCTTCTTATTCTCTATTTGGCTAGTTAATAATTCTGTTTGGGTTTTTTTGTTTCCCCCCCCCCCACCCTAATCTTTTGCTAGCACACCTTAAGAGCGCAAGTATTCTTCTTTGTCTTTCTCTTTTTCCATTTGCAGTCCCTAGTGTCACCACATTGGTTGCATCTTGTTCTTGCATTCTTCTTTTACAGAGGAAGAACAGTGCATTATGCCTTTATTATGGCCTTCTTTAGGAATATTTATCGAAGAACAGGCATTTTACATTTTTATTCTTATAGCACCTAATCTGTATTCTGTTAAGAAAAATTGCTTTGAACATGAATTACACATACAATGCTTTAAATATTATTATTAGTCTTTACAGGATGTTTTGTAACTGATTTTGGCATGCATCCAATATCTTGAAAATTTAAATTTAAATATCCACCATGTCCTGAAGATCTTAGTATTTATATATGTTTTCAGTATTAAAAAGAAAAATAATGCAAACAACTTTCATTACTTTAAAACAGACTATTTAACATTTAACTATTTCGTCTTTATTAAAACAAACAAAAACAAAAAAACAGTAGGCAAAAGTCATCTATAGTAGATTCCGTGACATACATTAACAAGAATACAGTTTCTGGTTTCACACTAGTTTAAAATTCTGATAAGTTATAACTACAATTGTCAGTTAAGTGTGACCAGAATCAGGCCTCTATTTGGTCTATTCAGACACAGCCCATTGGATCAAGGAGAACATCAAGGAGGTGTTTACAGTTGCAAATTGTGGTTTGGCAGCATATCTGCTCCTATACTTCTCTAGGGCTTGGAGATGAAAAGTTAACTCACCCCTGCTGGGGTGATTATGAAAGGTACAGCAGTAGGCAGAAAGGACACTCTCTCAATGACTTAATCACCTGCATTCTGCTACAAAGACCTTTTACATCTGCACTTGAAAGAGAATCCTCTGACCTGTCATTCATGTTATAATTCGACACTCTCTGGGAAGGAATGAACAAATACGCAAACTATCTTACCCATTACCAAGATAGCTTCCCCAATTATCACCTCTAATACCATTAGCTCACAGACGTCCCACTCTCCCCACCTCTAATATCATCAATTCACAGACACTTACCTTCCTTCCTCCCCCCCCACATCCCCCTCCTGTTCTGAAATGTGATTTGTCCTTTTCATATGTGTTCCTTTTTTTTAATTGTATTCTTTGGTATATATGGTTGTGACAATTTTCTTCCACTATTTGATCTGAGGAAGTGGGTCTGGCCCATGAAAGCTCATCATCTAATAAACCATCTTGTTAGTCTTTAAAGTGCTACATTGTCCTGCATTTTGCTTCAGCTACCCCAGACTAACACGGCTACATTTCTATCACTATTCTTCCCTGGGTGGTTCTCAACTAGGAAACTCTTTCACCGTGGCCATAGGCAAGGTTGCTGTGTGCTTGGGGGAAGGAGAGAAGAGGAGAGTTAATTTATAGCCGGGACCTGGTGATTTAAAAGGGCCCCGAGGATCCAGGCAGCGTCTGTGGCAGCAGTGGCAGCTGAAACCCTACATAGAGCAGTGCAGGAGGTGCTGAGGACAGGGTAGGTGGGAAAGGTGCAGCACGGTCCCGCTTTCACTGAGAGCTGGTTTTCCCGAGTCCTGCCCCTTCTACCTGAGGCCTTGCCCCAGGGCCTGGCAAAGTCTATCACCAGTTCTGGCCATAGGTCAAAATTATTGAATGCCCATTTTGGAAATCAGACAAGAAGTAAAATAAAGGGATTAACCATCTTCATATTTATTTTCCATCTCCATGTTTATTTCAGTGTTTGATCATTTAAATAAATGTAAGTAAAGAACTCCAGATATTTGCATGCTAGCAAATGACTGCCTTTGTGCGCTGAACTCATGAAATATTTAAACCACAAACTAACACAGCCATGGGCACAGAAGCTTTCATGTGTAATCTTTGTGTTATTTTTAAAAGAAAAAAGAAGGAAAAACCAGTGTAAAATGACAATATGCAGAGATCAAGAAATTCATAATTTAGATAGAGGTTTATGATGTTATGATACAATCCTTAATACTTGTGTACACATACAGAAAGTGACTCCTTATAATCACTGTGAAAATCATAGCTTTGAATGTGCGGGGACAGAACCTTGGCTTTATTTCTGAGTGATTTTCTGATATGCCAACACAAAGCCTGTGGCCGTGGTATGTCTAAGGAGAAAGACGCACGATCATGGAACTCCTGCATTCTGGCTATGCCAATTAGACCCTGATTGTCAGAATGTTGCCTTGGGGCTATTGGCAGGTGAGTAAAAGTCCAAGCAACCCTAAGGCTTCTCAGTCACTCTGGGGACAAAGCAGCTGCCCTTACTCCCCATTACCAGTTACTAAGTTCTCTAATTAAAAAAAAAAAAATCACGTGAAAAATGCCAATATGGGAAGTAGTCTATAGAGATTCAGTGACAGACTGTGCACTAAGTGCTGTCTGATGCATAAAATAAACCAATGGAAGAAATGAGAAAAATAAGTTTTTCTTTTTATCTTCCAGTCATAGCACTCCTTGGTTTCACTTCTAACTAGAGGGCTGCACCCCCTTCTATGCTCGCCAACTCCCCTCTCTGGGGCTAGGCAGCTCTGGCTCTCCCTCCAGCCGCCGGGGAAGGCCAGGTCAAGGCGTGGCATCCCTGGCCTTCCCCAGCTTGGAAGTGGCTGGCCCAGCTCTCTCCATGGCTACCACGAGGGACCGGGTCAAGGCTCTTTCCCCACCCGTCCCTGCTGCCAGGGAGGGTCCTTGGCTGCCCTGGCTCTTACCCCCATCCTCAGCGCTGAGACCACCCCAGCCCTTGCCCCCCTCACTTCTTTCCACCCAGCCCTGGCTCTTCCTCCATCTCTGGTGGCTGAGAGGGTGGGGGGACTGCTCTGAGGCCTCGCCAGGCCCCACACTCTCTCTCTGGCTGCCAGTGGGAGGGGCACTTCCAGGCCTCACCAGCCCCCCAAGCTCTCCCCCCGGCTGCTGGGGGAGAGGAGGGGATCCACTTCCCTGCACTCCCCCCAGCTGCTGGGAAAGGGGAAGGCCTCATCATGGCAGCCAAGTACTGGGGAATGGGTAGGGGGAGTAAGGAATTAGTCAGGCAGGATGCAGCGATATGATGAGATCACTCTGTCATCCCAGAGGAAAAGTTTATTGAGAGAGAGAGAGAGAGGTGGTAAATTTGCAGAGTGAAGTCTGATTTTTAGTTGACTGAATCCTTTTCATTATAAACTAGTCATGTTGTATTAATATTGTAGTAAAGCCATATTAAATTGAAGGCTAGTGGAGACTTATTTACTCATTTATATAATTTATAGAAATAAATTTTCAGAACTTTTGATTTACAAATATTGCTATTTTATGGAAACAACTAATTGTTACCCTCTTCCTCCCTCAACCCCCTTTCCCTACTGTGTCACAATAATTAGTTGTGTCCTGTCATAAATTAGCCCTGATCCCGTTAATGTGTGTGTATATATGTATACATAACTTTACTCACACAAGTAGTCAAATTGAAGTCAGTGGACATGTCAGATGAATACAAGAAAAAGAAATGTGCAGGATCAGGTTCTCAGATTGTAAAGTGTGGACTTTGTCAGTTTAGGAGTTTCCATAGTACCTATGACCATGGAACCCTGATACTGACCGGACTATAGGTTGAACCTCTGGAATCCAGCACCCTCTGGACTTGACTGGTGCCAAACCAGAAAATTTGCTGAACCACAGGAGGTCAGTATTTTCTAGCAACATTGCCAACACTTCCACTGCTTACTAGGCTCTTAGAAAAACTTAAAAAACAACAAATACAGTAATCTAGTAGCACTTAAGGCTAACAAAACATGTAAATGTCTTAGAAGACATTTAGGGGTAAATTAGAGTTAAACAACACAGGACACTGAGAAGCAGGACTGGTGGCTGTGAACAAACTTTGTGGTATCACATGAAACTTGGCAATGCCCATGATAAGTGGACATCTAGTTAACTAAAACCATGCTTTACTGTGGATGTTGCTGGACCAGACAAGTTAAATCTGTACCATCATATAAAATACATTCTAGTTTTTGCATTCTATATTCCCAGTGCTGATTACAGGGCAGCCTATAAGTTTCTTAAATGGCTCAAACTAAAAAATAGAATCTGCTGTATTCTGGAAGACACAGCTTGGTAATTATTACTGAGTCTGAGGGGGGAGATCTATATGAATCTGGTTACATCAGCCCTTCTGTGCTGTATTTAGATATCCTGAATCCTGTCACCAAGGGGTTAAGGAAAGTTGCAACTCATGTTGCAGTGACCAGAAAAAATCATCATAATCTGGAAACAGGAATTGGAAAACAAAGCTACTTTTTCCTGGAACCTCTAGTGAATAGTTGCTACACTTGTCCTAACTAGTTGAACGTACCCCTACTTAGATGTTTTTGTAATTAAACACGATAATAATAAAATAGTGCAAAGAGCAAGAAATCGCCTTGTTTAACAATACTCATGAATCATAGCGTCTAATTGGAGAGAGACAGGAAGCATTTCACATAAATAACTCCTCCCCTCCTTCCTCCTTTGTGGTGCAAACGCTGATCTTCAGAGGAGGAGCTGTGGGTGCTTATGAGCTGAGTTGCCAAGCGAGGCGCTGGCAGGAACTTCTTTGCCATAGTATCTGGGCAAATTATGCTGCTATTCGCACCATGAACTGGCTGTCTGCTTCTCCGGGCGTCGTTTTAACAGCATACCACCCCAGCAGCAACAATGCGGTGGCCGGGAGTAATGCTAAAGAGAGCGAAGAAACGCCCCTGTCAAGGTACGGTACTATGGAAGGGAAACTTCACCTGCTGAGAGAGAACAAGCAATGCCAAAGCAATCTGAGCTGGGGGGAGGGAGACGCTGCTGCTATTGTGCAGCCTGTTGACGCAGGAATGCTGTCCAAGGGTTCAGTACAAAGGCTCGGGGGTGCAGTCTTTGGGCTGCAGTTCAGAGGGGCAAAGTTCGGAAGACGTCAGAAGTTGTTCTCCGAAAAGAGGTGCAGGGCATGGTTCGGAGAATGACTAGCGTTGGGAACAGGTGCATTTGCAGACACAGGACAGGAGCGCCCACAGGTTGGGAGTCCGGATTGCTTTCAGCAGGTCGAAATACTTTGTCAGCAAAATTACCAGTCTGAACTGGTAAACATAATCTGTAAAGAAAGTTAAGCAACAAAAACTCTCCCTGTGCCCATCCTGGGGATTACCTGACTTTAACTTTTCTGGCTGCAGGAGAGGCTACACATCACCTTTCAATTGGGGGTGTGGTGATGTGAGCGAGACATTGGTTGTGCACAGTCCATGACTGTAGATATATTTTACTACTGTTCATAAGAAAAAGTTTAGATACTAACAAAACAGCTTCTCACTGATTATGTATGTTATTTAGAGGGAGAGTGAGAAACATGTATTCCACAGATTACTGAGGTGTGAATAGGCTCTGTGTACTTTGTTCTTTTTCCGCCTACTGATTTTTTTTTCCCAATGACCGCTGTGCTTAGTGAATTGTTTCCTGATTCATTGTGTGTACTGGAAATAGTAAATATTCACTGCAGCTAAAGGCATAGAGTTGAAATGCCGCTATAACTTAATTAGTACCAATACCTGTATGTGCATTATTTAGAAACACAGCAGCTCCAGTTTTTTGTGCCCCTTCCTTTAGGGTGTGTCTACACTGCACCTGTAGCTCAAAATATGCTACACAATTTGAGCTATGCAAATTGCAGATCTTATTTCAAATCAATTTCAAAAATTGCTTATTTCATAATTTGCTGCTGTTTCAAAATAACCCCCTATTCCAAAACGTCCCTTACTCCTTGTGGAACAAGGTTTACAGGGATGTCGGAATAGCATGTCCATTTCATTTCAAAATAATGGGTGCGCTGTTAAGACATAGGATTGCTATTTCGAGATACCTCCGGTATCCCGAATAGTGCTGCAGTGTAAATGTAGCCTTGCTGTCTGAATCAAAGGAGTATTTTGCACATCCAATTTCCATTAGTGCTAGTTGGAATTTTAGAACAACATGTGAAAAGATCAGACCTTTCAAGTCAAGCATTGTACAATGGTTTCATAGACTCTTTATTATTATACAAAAATCAGAGCAGTATGTGGTGAGTGAAAGGATTTTTTTTTTTAATTTATTTTTCTCTGCCTGCCCCTAGGAGAAAAATTAGTGCATGGGAAAGGGATCAGATTGACATGTAAACTGATGGCCTCGGATTATGGCACAGAACAAGTTTAGCACACAGGCTGCAGCACTGCAAACTTCTTCACATCTGCTCTTACAAAGACCATCTGTAGAGAAATGAAATAGTGGGAGTAAGAGGACTAGTATCTCCATGGCTCATTCTAAGCATCTACCATTTCTTTATTGAGACTGGGCCAGGTACAGTGGTGAGGTTTATAATATTTGGAGACTTAAGGATAGGGTCTCAGTAAGCTTGGTAGGTGTCCAGCTTTGAATTGGACAGTCCAGTATTTGAGCTTTCTGGTAGGGAAACAAATTGCGAAAATAAAAAAATGTCTGGTGTATTCTAAATGAGATGTAATGTTAAGTGTGGCAGGTATTTTTGTTGAAACCATCTGGCAACCCCATTTGCCTCCCACCTTGAATGGGTTTTATCTGGTTTTCTTCCAAGTAGATAATCCAATCCTTATTTTGTAGACTGTTTGCTTGTGATTAAGTGACATGAAGAGGACACATTTATTTCTACATGCAAAAGGAATCTTTACAGTCATCTGCCATTTTTCCAAATTATGTAGATATATATTGTGGATGTATTTGGAGTATACAGTATAAGTATTTTGTGTGATAGCTTAGGATTCCCTAAGTGAGCAGACAGCTACGACCAATACCTAAATGAACTGTTGACCCAGGCTACTAACTTCCATTTTACAAAGTTATGACTAAAATCTAAGGGAAAATATGTTCAGCTCCTGCCTTTGAAAAAAATCTGGTAGAAGAGTTAATTAGCAAATAGATGGAGATAGGAATAATGTTCATCTGCCTTCCAGAATACCTCTTTTCAGAGGACTTCAGAAGGCCATATAAATATTAGATTCTAGCTGGCCTACCGACATGAACCTACCACTACCACTGTAGCAGCTGGAACCCTGGGCCCTTTAAATTGCTGCTGAAGCATGCCACACAGTGCTCCAGGCAGCGCTGAGACCGAGGCTCCAAGCGGTAAGGAGGTCTAGCTGCTCTTGGCCCTGCCCCTTCCAAACTAGATGCCACAACTTCTGAGAATGTGGCACTGCCTCTCCTCCCCCCCACCCCTTGCCCAAAGGCCAGGCAAGGCTGTTAACTCCCCCAGATTCTGGTCATATTGACACCAAAAGGATTTTACTATATTGTCTAAACAATGGCTGGTTATGATGTCTTTTGCTCACTGAGGACCTTGATTGAAATGCACACCCATGCAAGATACCAGCTACACAGTGTGTGTACTGCTTATCACACACCCCCCGATTTTAAAAATGGTAGGTTTCATGATTTCAGCTATTTAAATCTAACATTCAGTGGTGTTATTATAGTAGTGGGTCCTGTACCAAAAAAGTAGCGGTGTATGGAGGGTGGGGAGGAAGAGAGACATGAGATTATTGTAGGGAGGGGTGCAGTACTGCTACTTGTACTTCTGCGCTGCTGTTGGTGGCAGCATTGCCTTTTGAGCTGGGTAGCTGGAGCATGGCAGCAGCTAGCCAAAAGCCTAGCTGTGAAGGCAGAGCTACTGCCAACAGTACATAAGCAAGCATGGTATAACATGGCCACCTAACTTCTGCACCACTATCGGCAGAGCTGGGTCATCAGTAGGCAGCTGCCACTCTCTGGCCACGCAGCTCTGAAAGTAGCATAGAAGTAAGGGTGCCCCCTTGACTCCTTTAAAATAGCCTTGCAACCCCATATGCGACAACTCCCCTAAGTTGAGAAACACTCATCTGCTCCCCGATTTCTCAGTACATGATTTTTTTTTTTAATGGCTGTAAATTTGGTAGGGTCCTAGTTATGAAATTAGGACTAATTTTATACCCTAGCAGCTAAGCCCTACAGTCAAGAGATAGGTGGTTGTTTCATTAGACTACCTGGGCATAATTTGGTTTAACTTTTGAAAGAGTATGGGTTTCTCTTGTGCTCTGCTCATTTGGGCCAGATGGTTACATGAAGGGGGAGGGATAGTTCAGTGGTTTGAGCATTGGTCTGCTAAACCCAGCATTGAGAGTTCAACCCTTCAGGGGGCCACCTAGCAATCTGGGGCAAATCTGTCAGGGACAGTACTTGGTCCTGCTGTGAGTGCAAGGGACTGGACTTGATGACCTCTCAAGGTCCCTCTCAGTTCTATGAGATAGGTATATCTCCATTTATTATTATTATTATACCGCCTTGCTATGCAAGAATCCTCAGGCATCAGTGGGTGGGTGAAGGTACTGTTCAGCATGAGTAAGGCTTGAGAAGTTGGATAAAAATGAAATAAAAATGATCTTCTGCAGAATTTGGTGCCCTAACTCCAGCTTCTGTTTTGTTCTGCAATATACATGCACCAGCTCAGTGTTCCAGCTGCAGTAACATTAGTACTAGTTTAAAAGTCACATTTATTTGGCTTTACTTTGAGTATCTAGCTTGGCAGGTACTTATCTTAAATATGCCTCTTAATGTAATAGTGATAAAAATATTAGGAAGTAACAGTGCAACTCAGCAAGTGGCTAAATGATTTGGGGGATACATGGTTGTATAGTCAATCGCAGCTAACAGTTGATTGTTGTATTAAAACAAACAATGCTTTGGATAAGTAATTGATTCTACATAGTTGACCACTTTCTCCAGGCGCATTTAAATTGAATTGAGTTATTATACGTTCTCCCTGCTAGCGTTTCAAATAAAACTCAGCTCTTGGAAACCTACTTGCAACCTACTGGCCTACTTGAGCAGAAATCACAATGTTGCACTTTCCCATCAAATGAATCCTGGTTTCAAAATGAGCAATACTGGAGCAGTAAACTGACTGTGCTCCAGAGATAATATCAGTGCAAAAATAAAAATAGCCAACCCAGTTCACTTTGTTCTTCAGACATACAAGAAGTCTTCCTTTACAAAATTTAGATCAAAGCCATGCCGATGGATGAAAGATCTAAACCTGTTCCTAGTTAGCAAGCTCTTTCAAGGACTAGACATACAGGAGCATGGTTTTAAGAGACAATCATTTAGAATATGTTTCCAGGTGGTTGCTTTAACATTTCCCAATTCAGCTGTATTTCCTTCAGCCAGGATCTTTCAAATGCTGCTGGAGGCTGAGACAATATTTGTTTGTCTACATTTGTGTAACCATACCAACTGACAGCATCTCTTCTTTTTATATTTTAAGTAATAGCTTTGGGTGGTTTCTAACACTCATTCAGTTTTATCTCAGCCCCTTTGAGAGAAACAGAGATGGCTGA
Source organism: Pelodiscus sinensis (assembly GCF_049634645.1). Taxonomy (NCBI): domain Eukaryota; kingdom Metazoa; phylum Chordata; order Testudines; family Trionychidae; genus Pelodiscus; species Pelodiscus sinensis. The sequence continues at coordinate 92,329,489 of NC_134713.1, read as the reverse complement.
CCCAGTATCAAACTCCAGTTTAACAACTCTGCTCTGTCCACATGAATATTCCCTCTAATCTTTTCCATCCATGTAGAGAACAAAATTCTATGTGCACTGATGCATGTGTTAATGTGCTCCCCAACAAAACCTAGCACTTTGCTAATCAGCTGGGCAGCACTTCAGTCTCTGAGCGGCTTCATAAGCCCACCATTTACATGGAACACTGGTCCACATTCCCTCACTTCCCACAACTCCCACTTTTATCCACAGCTTGGATCCACTATCATTGGATTCATGATCAGCTGATTGCATACACTAAAGAGTTTCTCCCTCCTGCCTCTATGCCTTTTCACCTGGACTTATTTTATCAAGCATGTCATTTTGGTTTATATTGGGCCAAGAAAGTGAGGTGCTTTGTAGCCAAGTAAGAACAAAGAGGTCCCTGCTCTGAATATCTTACCATTAAAGACCCCAATCTCCGATGTTTATGCAAGTATGTAACTTCAGGCACATGAAGTGCCTGAGTTAAATTACACTAGTTAAAAAAAAACTTAAAAAATTAAGTCCTGAACAGAGCATATACAAAGGCTAGGGAGGAAATAAGAGAGCAAAAATTGTGTGTTCACTGGTGCTGTTTGAAAATAAAATTGTTTAAGCCTAAGAAGCAGGTTAGCTGGTTGGAATGATTTAAATTGTAGCTATTCCTTCTGTGTCTTCTTCCACTCTAGGTCTTAAGTTTTATTATTTTCTTGATTTCGCACTCTTCCTCCCTCCCCCACTCTTGCTTCCAGCCTGGGCTGCCATTCTGTGTTTCTCTGCTCTCATCTCTCTGCAGTCACTCAGCCAGTTTATATTACTCAGCCTTCAAGTGCATCCGCTCCTGCTACCACTGCCCTCTTACACTCCTTCTCCATTGGGAAAGAGCAACTTAAACGTTGTAACTTCCCAAGGTCAGACCTCATTCTTCTTGCCATCCCTGCCATCTCCTAAACCTCCAGCACTTCCACAGAGCAAGGCAATTGTCATGGATCGGTCCTTCTCCTGAGTCTCATGCTACCCTGCTGACTTCTCTTGTGGGAAAGAGGGAGTTAGAGGATCTTTGGGCTGACAGTCTAGTCCTTATTCATTTATCCATTCTTTCCATGTGATATAGTGCTCCCCTTTGACCATCCAATCTCCAAGGTCTAGGCTTTGAAATGAACTTAAGTTTTCAGTGTTGAGATCTGTGGTTAACAAAAATACATGGTTCCACTACTCGAGCTAAAGCACTTAACCCTGTTGGGGATAGCAACAGTAAGCTCTTACCCACTCAGAACCAGCACTAAAGGGAAACACAGAACACTTAGTTAACATGTTATACAAGCACGGTCACAAAGACTTACCTGCTACTTAGAAACAAGTCTGAGAACACTGAGTCTGGAAGGTGACAAATTTGGATTATTGATCATCCCATCAGAAGTGGGAGTTTTAATCAAAACCATGACAGATCAGAAAGAACAGCAACCCGCAGACACATTAAAAAGTTTAATCAGCAAAATATTTTAGATATCATAAGAACAAACTTAAGAATTGGCTCAGACCAAAGGTCCGCCTAGCCCTGTATCCTGCCTTCTGACATGGCCAATACCAGTTGTAACTGATAAGCCCAGGTTTATTGGTTAACCATTTAAATGGTTATATTATTACATCCCTAACATTCACCATGCAGATTGTTCTAAAGTCTTGAAACCGGTCTTTCATTATGCATCTATGGGGAGCTCAGCAGTATTTTACACATGCAATTTCATATATGCCGCCTTGTGCTAATTCTCCCACCTCCAGCAAAAACAGAAGATCTATTGAATCAGGGCTAATTTCACTTAACCGTAGTTTTGATGCCTGCAGAGCTGTACATTCACACTTTCCTGCAGGTAGGTATATGCCCTCTTTTATTGGCTCTATCTGCTTTTAGACTACCTAATGTGATGCTCCTTTACAAATTCATCTAAGACTGATGAACAGTTTAAATAACTTTTGTCTAACTTAATAGTTGTGTTTTCCCCACTATCCATGGGAATCTCACCTCACTTATGGCTTGAGCCAAAGCTCACGGACATCACAGTGAATTCTATTCACTTCAGTGAACTTTGAATCAGACCCTTTACAGATGTAAATGAGTAGTAGTTTTATTGGAGTTATCAGTGTGAGATTGGTGGGAGAGGATAACACACACGGGGCCTGGATTACAATATGCAAAAACCACCCTATGCCCTCTTCTGTTTGTCTGGTTGGATGCAGAATATAGGGTCTTACAGACCATTTGATTAAAAGGTGTTTTTATTAGCTATGAAGTACAATATAAGGTGTGCGCTGTTGAAAGTTTATTCAAAAGTGCAGTAATTTTTTTTTTTTTTTTTAAAGAACGGTCCAGAGGCCTCTTTGCATCTTAAAGCAAATATTGAAGTTCTGAAAGTTATATATGGTACATTAAAAATGTTGTTTGAGAGAAACTAAATATAACTAGAAGTTCTTTTGAGGAGCGGAATAGTTAACACTTGCTTTTCCTGGTATTAGAATAAGTCTTACTGCCGCTGTCAGCTGGCTGGCATTGCACTCAATAAGAATTTGCAAGACTGAACTGTTGTCACTGCCAATATTGTTTTCTTTGTATCATGGTTTAACAAAATGAGCTGTGACTAGACAAGTTGGAGCTGAATGTTGTACAGCTTTCAAAACGCTATTTATAGGTGCCCCAGAAACATTTGTAACTTGAACTCGAACACCCTTCTCTATAATTAATGTTTGCACTAGAGTTACTAAATATGTACCTTCACTTTTTTTCTATGAATCAGAATACTACAAGCTGAGCTGAGCTCATAATTACAGTAATTCTGCTACAGAGGAGTTCTTTCCATGAATGGTTTTGAAGGTTCCTGTAGTACATGGCTGACTGTTACTCTGTACTAGTCTGTTAATCTGTTTGAGGCAGGAATGATTCCACTATTGTAAGATTTTGAACAAGATGACAGGCCACATGATGAGTGCTTTTTAAAATGACCCCATCTCTGCTCAGGAATATAGAGCTCAGATTTATTAGTGTGACTTTTTTAAAGTCAGGCCAAATGGAAAGTAGAAATTTTTTGGAGGGGGCAGTGGGAGGGGGGAAGAGAGAATCTAGATGTTAAAAAACCCAAATGCACGCACACACTCAGCAAAACCTGATTTGTTCTATAAAATCAAACAAAAAACCCTACCCCACACGCTTAAGTCATCCTTTCCACGTGTATATTTTTGGCAAGCAAAATTAATTCAGGTGTGGCTATCCCCAGCGAAGGTGGAAGGCTGTGCAATGGAGTTCCTCTGTCTTTCCTGTCTTCTCCCCTAACACAAAACCCATTGAGTTCAATCCCATAGAATTTAAAGACAGGACTCCATGGAGAATTGCAATTCCAAAACAGACCTTAATACCACACCTAAAAAAGGACCTTTATTTTGAGGCAGGTTGGAATGCAAGGAAGGAAGGATAGTCTTGCCATTAAGGCACTGTCCTGGGACTCAGAAGAGCTGCATTCAGTGTTCTCTAAGAACAGTGGGCAGCCACTCAGGAGAGATTCAGGTACCACCCACAGCTGGCAGTATGTGTTTTTAGAGGTGGTGCACATATGCTGTGGTGAACATTTTTTCCACCTATGTGTGGAATAAATTAAGAGGAAGCATTGGTTACAGGCTCTAGAATCTTTAAATATTTAATCTTTGGCTTTTAGTTCTCCTTCTGTAAAGAGGGAATATTACTTCTGATTACCCTTTTTCTGTTAAGCTCCTCTGTGCAGGGACTGACTGAGATCTATACCTATTTGCTCTTGTATAGTCATTGACTTTGTTGATTTGCACATATCATTTTTCTTGTTAATTTTATATGTAGGCTTCCCATTCTGTTTAACAAACTTTCAGATACGTAAACTGCATCCCAGAGATCAGTGTGGTGATCTAACGATTTATAGAAATGCTGATTTCCTGGGAAATCGTGAAGTTTTCTTCATGATAGGAGAGAGATCATCTGAGGACTTTTCCGTGACAGTGCATTGCTACCCACGCTAACTCAGGATTAATGAGGTTTCTCAACAGCACTGCATTTTCCATATGGATGCAAGATAGTTTACTCACAAAAAGTGAGAGGCTGTATAAATAAGTTTTATTCTGTAATTGGTAATTGTTCCATCCTGCAGTATGCAGAATAAATATTTTTGAAGGCAAAAATGTTTGGAATAAAGAGGATAGTTATACCTCATGTTTATGAGAGAGCTAGTTTGGTCTGGGCTGTTTCTAAAATGTTCAAGAAGTTTATTCAAAGCAGATTGTACATGAGATGGCATTACTTTTATATTGCTATGTCTTTCTAAAAGAGTCACATTTACCAGCCTATCATCTGCTTTTTGTCTCCATGGTCTGGGAGGGTAGATTCCATTTTTTTTTGTTTTAGTTGAATTTCAGTACAAGTTCTCTGTCTGTTCAGCATTCAGAACACCTGTTCCTTACTCCAGAGTCTTACCACACTGATAGCCTTTACTCTCTGCCCTGGGTAACTTAGTCTGCCTTAATTTCACAATTTCCCATTTAAAAATAGGACTTGTATGTAAATACTTCACAGGGATGGGGAGAGAATTATTTAATCTTTATGCATTACTTAAGATTTAGGAAATGCTTAAGTCTATTAATATTGACAGGATTAGCTGAGAAGTATCTGTGCAACTGTCAGGTCTGAGGAAGTTTGGAGACAAATTGTTACTGTATTGGATCCATTGTAAGTGTTCTTCACAACATTTGAGTAGAAAAACTGGCTTCAAAGTGCTTGGTTGTTGGCTTACTACTAAGGTCTGGTGTATTTGGGTGACATTTTTCTCATTCCATTGAAGACAGCAATATTGGGAAGAAAGATACTAGATTTCGTAGGATTTTATATAATAATATTGCTGAGAGCTCTGTAGACCTTTGTCTAAATTAGAAAGTAGTGCCAACAAGAATTCTATTGACTGAAATAACTTTGTTGGTGACATTAGGTTAAGTAGCTTCACATTGGACATTTGGGTGGTGCACACACTTAGAGAATGGTGGGCATTTGGGTTTAAAATCCTCACAACACCCTCTGTTGCATCCCATTCTCTGCTGCTTGTGACATGATTTTATTTAATTTCAGTACAAATTTTCAACTCTGTTGCAAACATATCAGTCTTCTCCATTTTAAGTACAGAGCACAGAGTTCTGGTGTACTTACAAAGCTGCAGTGTTCAGTCAGCAGCGGATGAGTGTACATTGAATACAGCGGATTCAATGGTACAGCTCTTCCCAAAACCACACATGATGGAATAGTTTGTTTCATCTAGTCGAATGAGCTGAACCCTGATGCAAGCCTAGGAGGACCAGCAGTGGAACCAGAATTTCTAGATGCGAAAGCATGGTGTGCACCAAACCCAACCCTGCAGTACAGGAACAATAAGACATCTGTACTCAGTGTATAAATGGATGCCAACAGCCTTATGAAAAACAAGACACCATAGATTGACTGCCTCTGACAGAATTTGGCACCAAAAGTAAAAGAACAAAAACAAAACAGTGACCACCTACACTGTTGGGTTTATCAAGGTATTCAAGGCCAAATCACAGAGTCTACTCACCACTAGAGATACCTGTTTTTCTGGCCTCTCTGCAACACAGGCATCTTAGCTCTTTGGCAGAGGAGAGTGCAGCACCTGGAATCTCTCCACCTGTTGTCTCATGATGTGGCCCCTCTTGCTCCAGGAACTATGGCTTCCTGTTCGTGACTTAGCCCTCTGACTAGGTCACCCTGGAAGAGGAGAACCATAGTATCAATGTCTTCCAAAGCAAGTTGTCCCAGGCAGTCCCCTCTCTATTCCATGCCACTTCTTCAGTGGCTGGTAGGGGAACCTGCACTCATCCTCTACTCCAGGTTCCAGCTCAAGAGCTTGTTCATCAAAAACCAAGCTCTGCCTTATCCCATATGCTGCTTTGTCCCTGAGCCTTTTCTACCTTGCTGGATTGCCCACTCAGCATTTGCCAGCCTAAACTCCCTCCTCCTCCATGTTTTTTCAGGCCTGGGTAGATCACTTTGGATTATGTACTGACCTAAATTTTGGTGATCAGAAGAAGGCCATGACACATGGATTTTTAGAGATAGAAGACTTTGACAAGACAGAAACTGGGACCAATGGGCATAATGGAGTTCCTGGACCTCTTGTAATTCTTGGTGACCCTTTATTGTTTTCCAGATGCTTGGCAGGAAGAGTACTGTTACTAGAGCAGGAAGACTGAAATGTGCATCTGGAGGATTGAAGGATAACAGGCAGTCTTGCCAGGAGAGCTCTCATCTCAGCAAGGAAAAAAACCCAATAGCTATTGCTAGGTGTTGTGCATTGTGCTCCACAACTACAGACAATGTGGAGGAGTTCAGCATATAGACTGTCCACAAGCATCCTGAAAGTAGGCTGGTTACTACTGCCATCCCAAATACTGTAGAATTTGTGGCAAGCTCTTCAAGCTTCCTTACAGCGAGAGGAAAAAAAATCCACTGTCCCATTGGCTTGGTACTCTGATGGAGTTATTGAGCAATAGACAAAAGTTATTTTAATGGACATTTTAGGAAGCAATCTTTTGTGATATCCATGACTTATACTTAATTAAGACTATTAAAGAGTAATGTGGCATGGAAGCTATGCAAGCAATATGAATACTTTTCTAGTACTGTAACAGAAAACATGTCTCAAGACTCAAACCACCAACAATTAGTTGACTTTAATAAGCAAAAACTTATTGGATAGTTGACTAGTCGCTTGCCTGCCCCCCTCTTGCTGCCCCTGTCGGAAGCAGCAAGGTGGAGGGGGAGCAGGAGTCGGTGCTGGGGGGAAGCTAGCATAAAAGCCAGTTTCCCCCCAGCATCATCTCTGCAGGAGGTAGCAGGGACCAGTCATGAGACAGCAATCAGCTGTTTCCTGGCTTACGACTGGCCCTAGATTCTGCGCCTCTGCTTTTCAAATGTATTAAGAGCCTACTGGTTAATTGACTAGTTAATTAAACAAAATATAACATCCCTGGGGCATATTTCCATTATCTTCACTCTCCCAGCAACATCCTTACTATGGAAAATAGGGAATAAGACTGAACATGGTTAGCTTTATTTAAAAAAAAATTTCTAAGAAGCGAATACTGAATTTATTCCCACCCGATCCCCAATCCAGTGTCTGGGAACTGCTGCTCTAGAATTGTTACAGGAGTATTTTATACCTCTTATCTGTCAAGACTGCTTACGATGACATAGGCTGGTAAAATCTGCTGGAAGGTGCTTTTCTGAGACTTAACTTACAGTGTTACCACAGTTAAAAGTCCCCTTGTATTAGGAGATGGAATATTTGTATTAATATATTTTCCCCCACGGTGAAGGAAAGCACTTAGGGAGGTTTGCTTAAATTTTTATGTTTAAAGTGATAAGGGACTGAGTAATCACCAGAGGGACAGAAGTCCATGTATTTAGGATAGTCTATACTGTATGTAAAAAATTCAAATTGTTGTTTAAAATATTTTATATGGTTGTCTCGACTCTAGATTGCTCCCCCAGAAACAGAAAAATTCAGATTATAATGAATGTCTGATTTAAATCATGGTTCAGGAACTAAGGTTTCAGTATTGTTTCTTACTATGGTTTGTGTATGCAGGGAGGAAAAAGAGCAAGAACAGGATGTGCTGCTTAAGATTAATCTTCTAGGGTACATATGTATAAGATTAAGTGGCTGCATAAATAGCCAATCTGAAAAGGCCCTGAGTCTGCAATCAGAGCCATGGTAGGCACATACGGAGACAACTGTAAGACTGGGCCCTAAAAATATGGTTGGGTAAGCATCAATCTCCCCTTTATACCAGAGCCTTTCAAATCATGCAAACTAAGTACATATTGATTTATAAGTGTACAAGATCCTAATGCCAGTCTGCAAAGCTAAAGCAGTTTATATTCCAAATAATTTTAATCGAATCCTGTTTGTTGCTTTTTTGTCTACTTAAAAAAACCCAAACAAACTTAAGAGTTTTCAGAGCTGATTGCTGTTTGATTAGGTGCAGCCTAAGTGGAGGTCCTATAGCATTGTTTACAACAGGCACAGAGAACCTAAGGCCCTGGGTCTAGATGTAGCCCATGCCTTGCCTGGATCCAGCCTTCAAGGCTCGGAGCTCCCCTCCAAACCTGCTCCGGAACTCTTCTGCCTGCCCAGACCCCACACTCAAATCCTGCTTCCTGGCAGCCCCCTCCCAAACAGTGAATCCCTCATTTTGGCCCTACTCCTAACCTGGGCTCCCAAGGCTCTCACTTGTAAACCTGCCCCTGCTCCACCCCCATTGATTTTCCTGTGGATCAGTGGCCTAAAATGGTTCCCAACTCCTGGTTTAGAACTTTCTCTCCCTACAGAACCTGTGTATGGTATCCGGCTCCTTAGGATTTAAGAAAAAGACATTTGTACTATATCTAACAACTCAAATTGTTGTTAATCATACAAAATATTTTAATCTCAACTCTAAATCACTCCCCCAGATGCAGAAAAGTTCCAAATTATAGTGAGCAGGAAGAGCTGCTTTCTGTGGCTATCCTATTATCTCAGTCAGTACTACTTGACAAAGTTCGTATTTGTACCTGTAAACTCTCCCCCCCCCCCCCCCCCCAGGTTGTGGTGTTTAAACAGGCATCTGGCACAGATTCGGGGCATAGCTCCTACAAAGAAGCAGAATAGTGCATAGGGACAAGTCTCTCTGGGACTGGTACCTTTTTTCTGTGGGCCCTGGAAGTCTATAAAGGATACTAAGCCCCTCCTTGGAGGAGGTTTTTAGGAAAAGTTCCACAAGCTTAGTTTTGTGGAGTTTCTTCGCATATCTTCTACCTACTTGGTTCCTAACTCACTGCTCAATTCATTTTCCTACAGAAGAAAAAAGGACAAACTAAACATCGACAAACTAAACATCTACATGCCACAGGGTACTACAATTCCAGTATCCTCAGCTCACCTAATATTGTTAATCTATCCAACCTCACATTTAGACCAGCAGAAAAATCTTTCCTATCTTGGGGACTCTTTCTGCCCTCTCTCCCTACATGATACAGTTCTGTGGTGACCTGAAAGCCTCTTTTCACCACCTCCAACTGAAGGAATTTTTCCAACAAACCACTAAATGTTGCACTGACCCTCAAGATGTCCCTACCAACCCTACAAGAAGATTTCTACATGGTCTTAGGTGATAGTCTGGACTTCTACACCGATTGCTTCTGCAAACGTGCACAGGCTGACATTGCGAATACATCATCATGACAATCTCATCCTCAGAAACAACTCTGATAAAGGGAGTGTTGTAGTCATCATGAAAAGGTCAGATTACAAATAGGAGGCTGCCAGAAAAATCAGCAGCCCCACATTCTACAGGCTTTTTTCCTCTGATCACACAGAGAAATACCAAAAAAACTACACCATCTGCTCAAGAAACTCCCTGCTAAAGCTTAGGACCAAATCCACACAAACACAGCCTCACATCTCCAACCAGGAGTATTCAGCTACTGAAGATCCATAGTCTTGGAAATCCTGGATATCCTATTATCTCAGGCATTGGCACCCCAAGAGAAGGATTATCCAGCTAGCATGACTTCTCCTCAGACCCTATGCTTCCAGCACTCTTTGCTATCTGCAAGATACCACTGACTTCCTGAGGAAGCTACAGAATAACAGTAATCATCCTGAAAAGACCATTCTGGCCACCATGGATGTAGAAGCTTTACACCAACATTCCACAAGATGATTATTAGCTGTCAGGAACCCTATCCCTGACGATTCCACTTCACACATGGCAACTGAGCTATGTGACTTTGTCCTCACCCAATTTGGGAACAATTTATATCTTCAAGTCAGCGGTACAGCGATGGGCACCTGTATGGCTCCACATATGCCAACATTTTTGTGGATGACTTTGAACATTTCCTCAGCTCTTGTCTCCTAGCATACTTCCTCTATTTATGCTACATTGATGACATCAATGGGACCCATGGGAAGGAGACCCTTGAATACCATGCATTTCGTACTTTCGCTGCAAAATTTCCTACATATAGGGAAGGATACAGATCTTAGTGTGTATAATATAGATACATCTTATATATTCTTGTAAATTTATCTTAATCCTTCTAGAAGAGGAATTGACCTTTACATAATTTTGTAATTTACATCGTTGAGGTCAAAGTGCAATTTGGTGTGCTAAAGACACAATCAACACTTAGCTGCTGGCAAAGGTCAATGTTGACTGTAGTTTTGAGACAGCTAGGTTACTAAATCATGCTGTTATATATTTTTCCATAAACCTTTGACCTTTTACATTTTGGCAACTAAAGATGTTCTTTGGTTTCATTCTTTCAAGAAATAAAACCCCAGAAACCAGGGATAAAGTCCTGGCCTCACTGATGCCAGTGGGAATTTGATTAGTTTTAAGGGGATACCATGGGATTATGTACAGCACACTGATGATTTAGTTCTGCTTTAGGAGCATGTTTACTTTTCCTCGGAATGAGGGAACATTTTTGGGATTGGTTGAGCCTCTCTACATGTTTATATGAGTTAATCTCTTATTTTGAGTCTAAACTTCTTTTGTGTTTACTTTTCATTTTTTTTTCTGATTCAAACTTCCAAAGTGAGGATCAGGAAAAAGGTCACTTTGTTAAACTGTGTAAATTATAGAAAATAAAAATTAGATCTTAACTTTAAACTCCTTATTTTGGTATTTTGAGCCAGCATGACAGATCCTGATGTGATACTTAGTCACCATGCTAAACTGCTTCATTTATTGCCCTATAAAAAAACCACGAAAGCTGTGCCCACGAAAGCTCATGATACCATCTATATGCTTTTTTAGTCCTTAAAGTTCTACCAGACTATTTAAGTTTTTCAAGGAAAAAAAAAGTTTGACAACCAATAATCTAGTGCAGTGGTCCCCAATGCAGTGCCCGCGGGTGCCATGGCGCCCGCCGGGGCATTTATGTGCGCCCACCGCAACATCTGGGCTGGCCCCACCCCCAGCGTGCGGCACATACATGGTGCCGGCCTCGAGCGCAGGATGCGTGGGCAGCCCCTGCCCTGGGCGCGCGGCGCATGCATGGCTCCAAATGCCCGGCAGCCACAAAAGGTTGGGGACCACTGATCTAGTGCAACACCCTGCTAAATCATCTCAGACAGGATTTTGTCAAACTGGGCCTTCAAAGCCTCCAAGGGTAGAGATTCCACCACCCTCTTTGGTGGCTCATTCCAGCACCTCACAACCGCTTAGTGAAATAGCTTTTCCTAATTGTAATCCTAGACCTCCCACACCGCAACTTGAGACCATTGCTCCTCATTCTGTCATCTGTCAGCATTGAGAAGAACCTGGCTCCATCCTCTTTGGAACCTCCCCTTCAAGTTCTTATTCTGATCTTCTGCACACTAAAGCTCACTTTCCTCAGATTCTCCTTAAGTCTTGAGCCCCAACCCTGCAGTTATTTTTGTTGCCCTCCACTAGACTCTCTCCAATTTGTCCTCATCCTTTCTGTAGCAGGTCGCCCAAAACTGGGCACAATACTCCAGATGTGGCCCCACCAGGTGAATAATGCTACTACTAATGCAGAACTATTCCTTTAGCCTTCTTGACAACAAGGGCATACTGTTAATACATATCCAGCTTCTCATATACTATTATTGTCAGGTCCTTTCCTACAGAATTGCGGCTTAGCCCGATTGCCCCCAGCCAGTAGCAGTGCTTGGGAGTCTTTCATTCTAAGAACAGGACTCTGAGGTTTAACAAGGATAGGTTCAGTTTTCTTTTGCCCCAATCCTCCAACTTGTCTAAATCCCTCAGGACTCTACCTTACCCTCCAGCATATCTACTTCTCCCCCCAGCTTTGTGTCATTCACAAACTTGCTAAGGGTACAATCCATCTTACTAATGAAAACGGGAAACAAAACTGTCCCCAGGACCAATTCCTGGGACACTCCGTTGGATGCCAGCTGCCAACTAGACATTGATCTACTCAGCTTTCTATCCATCTTATAGTCTCTTTTCCCCAGACATTATTTCAGCCTGCTGACAAGAATATTTGTATCATTTGTGCCTTGCATATGCAAATAGATAGTCAGGGAACAATACCATTATTTTGCTTGCATTGACACACCCAGCAATCCTGTTTTATTAGTCATGCACAGAGAAGGTATGACTGATGGGATTAAGCAGTATCTTTAACAAAAAACCCACCACAACATCACTCAGTTATATACAGTCACCGGTTGATTTCTGAGGTATTTGACTATTGGGGCAGAGTACCATTCATGGCAGCCATTTTCAGTTAGGTGTATGTACCAAATACATGTTGACTTAATTTAATATCAAACCTATGAGATGTCAGAGAACAAAGGGGTTTGTGTGTGGGAACTAGAGAGTATCAGATAAGATACTTTTTTAGTGCCAAATTCTACTTGCCTCCCAGGTGCACCTTCTTTATACATCCACCACCAAGAATTCAGTCCCGAGGGGGTGAGAAGTCTTTGGCTACGTCTAGACTGGCATGATTTTCCGCAATAGCGGAAAAGAGTGTCTAGATTGGCTTTGTGGAAAAGCGTCCATGCCAATCTAGACGTGCTTTTACGCAAAAAAGCCCCGATCGCCATTTTCACAATCGGGGCTTTTTTGCGGAAAACAAATCTGAGCTGTCTACACTGGCCCTTTTGCGCAAAAGCATTGCGCAAAAGGACTTTTGCCCGAACGGGAGCAGCATAGTATTTCCGCAAGAAGCACTGATTTCAGACAGTAGGAAGTCAGTGTTCTTGCGGAAATTCAAGCGGCCAGTCTAGACGCAGCCTTCCTGTTCTCAAACCTTTTAAAAACCAGACAAACCCACAACACCATTTTTCCTATGTCATTCATTCTAGGAAGTTGTGCTTTTTCCTTTCCTAAATGCAGAAGATAATGGACTAGCTACTGACATAAAATATATTTATTTGAATTCTTTCCTACATTGATTAGGTAGTTATTTTAACCCTTGCTTACTTTGTTTCCTTTTTAGTCTGTCAGTTTTGCTTTTTAAACACAAAACTGCATTTTCAGTTAAAAAAAATCTGCCTTTTTCTCTTAGAGGCCTATTAGCTCCAGGTGGGAAGATGTGCGGGTTTGGGTTTTTTTGGTTCTTTTCTTGAACTCCTGATGTCACAGAAGTAGGTATCAGTTACAAGACCAGCCAGCTGATCACGAACTCTTCCATGGAACCAGTCCTGAGCAATAAAGCAAGAGAAGTGCCTAAGTACAGAGGATTATTGGTCATCCACAACCCTCTGATTTCTCCAGGGCCTGCCCTCAGGATGTATGAGATTTTTTTGGCCTTATCTATTTCTTTGATAGTTTAAAATTGCATCTCTTTCCATTTCGGGGCATGGGGGAAGGGAGAGCAACTGGATCTCTCAAAGAAGAGATATATGGTTTAGGTTTCAAATAGACTCAAAAGTTACATATTAAACACTCATGATCTTATCAAACAATGTGATTTGCAAGTGGAAATGCAAGTTATATACACACACAAGTGCATGCAAAATATCAGAATCCAGACTGGAAGTGGATTCTGCTGGCCTTTTGCATCCTCTTTCGTAAGAAGAGCTGAAGTTGGTAATAAGGAAATGGTGGAAGACAAAACAGTAATGGATTTCAGCCTGATAGTTTGACTCCTGCAGCCTAAAGTGGTGGGAAAGTATCTCTATTTTAGATTGAGAGACTAGAAATACAGATAAGTTCCCACCCATTCCCTTTGTGCATTTACTTGAATGTGTTGTAATTGATTTTGTGCTGCAGCACAAAGTTTAAGATACTCAGTAGCATGCAACTCAGTGCCACAGTTCCAACAAACACTGAAAGTCTATATGCTTCAGGAGTCCGTATCTTAGTAATCAGGCCTCTGACTAGAGTGAAGGGCTAATCCTCTAGGCTGGCAGAAAGATTGCAGATACCCTATGTACAGTTTTGACAGCTGTCTGGGTACTCAGCGAGAGATTCTTGCGTTTATCTGGTTGTTAGCATTATATTATCGCCAGTCTGCTAGCCATCCAAGCAGTCTCCTCTAGACTCTACCCACCCTCATTTTGCCTTTGCAGATTAACAATAGGTGCATCCCCCATCTCCAAGCCAAGCCCCTTTGAAGTACTCTCTGTGGCATCCAGTCCCTTCCACCAAATGGTCACAAATACTAAGTTTACTGTCCCCAAGGTAACATTGAACACTCCAGCCTGTATGATTTAATGCAGCATCGTCTCCTTCCATCATACCACAACACCAAGATGTGATTATAGTAAAAATATTATATTTATGAAATTTAAGAAATAGCAAGTAAGGATAAGTTGAACACAAGGGTTATATTTAATCAAAACTGTTTCTAGAACTTCAACAGGCTAACTAAAGAAGTTCAGCTCACTGCAAAATGCCCTTCACAGGAGGAGATTTTGGGTATAGATCTGGGGAGGGAGTTTGGCTAGATGGAAGCTCTCGGGGCTGGGGCAGGGGATTGGGGCACAGGTTTTGGGAGGGAGTTTGGGGCACAAGATAGCTGGGAAAGGGGCTTGGTGTACAGGAGGGGGGAAGGGGTGTAGTACTTACCTGGAGCAGGTCCTCTACCTCCCTCTGGCACCTGCTTCTACGCCAGAGAGTACAGGAGTTCTCCATATGCTGCTGCCCACAGACACTGCCCCCACAGCTCTAATTGACTGCACAGGCACTAAAGGCAGAGACACACTGTCCTCCCTGCTTAGGGGTCACAAGGACATGCCATTAGCTTCGTAGAGCAGGCAGGAAGCCAGTTCAGCCCCACTGCACTGCCAATGGTGGTAGCATTAGCCTCCAGGTCCTCTTAAGACACTTTTAGGGAATGGGTGGGGCCAGGAGAGAAACTTTAGCTCAAACTTTGGTGGCCAGAAATATTCCTAGAGCCCAGGTACCACAGGCCCATAAAACTCACCACCCTGACTCCCTCTGCCAGCCACTGAGGAACCCAGGCCCACCCTCTACAGTGGGTTCCATATCCAAGACATTAAACAGAAATCAAGGGATAGTTCCCTCTGGCACCTCTCAGCTTTTCCCTGAGCATCTTCCTTACCTTCTGGGCCAGCTCACTCCTCAGGCTTTGTCAGACTTTCAGCAACCTCCTCCCAGCAAGTAATGGTAGATTACTTCTCTGTCTTTATAACCTCCTTCTCCCCCAGGGAGTGATTGTAAACTATTTCCCTATAGCCCCTTCTGTTTCCACTTTCCTATCCTGATATATGCCTGGCCCTGTTCCCTCTCAGGTAAGCCAATTAACTTCCTTGAGCCTAAATCTCACTTTTTTTTACAGCTGAACGGGCTGATTGGATCTATTAGCCTGATTCAGCACTTGCGAGGGACCACAAGCCTATATAGGCAGTGTACTCTCCGTCACAATGGGATTCCCATTGGTTTGGCTTGCAATGCTTAATTTACCTGCCAGCTGAGAGACTGGTGCATAGGCTTTTGTCTGGCAGAAAACCTGGTTGTCAGTTCTGCACTGACATGGACTTGAGGAACATATTGCTCTACTTATAATATCTGTTCATACATTTCATCACAATATTGATGATCAGTGCAACCTGGCTTTCATATAAGACCTCATACGATATTCTTTGGTAAACCAAAGTGTACACACCAGAGTCAGGATAGTCTTGTACTCCCCTTGCTAGCTGGCATCCAGGGGTTCATGGGTCACAATAATGGCTTAAAACTCTTCAAAATAAAACAAGCTATACCTAGCTTGACCCTGTTAGGGCAGAGAACTTTTTCCAGTTCTCTCATGTGCTAGAAGTGATGAAGAGACCAGGAGGTTTTCCTAATGTCGATCACTCTATGGTGGTGCTCTTTGGGGTTGGGAGAGGCAGGGCTTTGCATTATCATCCTGCTGTTGTTGCAGTGCTTCCAGCACAGATCCTGCTAGCAAACTGTGGGCAACAATTGGGCTACAAGGCCCCCAATCTGTGGATGTATATAGTTTTCTGTCACAGCAGCATTTCCTCTTTGGGCCATACATGTAGTCAAAGCATCATGATCTTTGGCACATTGTTTGCAAAAATCTTCAGGTTTTGCCCTTGTTGGCCTCTGGCTTTGTGTCGCTGAGGGACTCAGTCAGTTCCTCTTTACTAGGACTCTGTCTTCAGGGTCCCTGCTCAGTCTCTGCTGTTTCCCTACTAATTATGCACAAACCTGTAGTCAGCTGCAGCTTTAGGCAGTCACAGCCTGCTCCTCATGGGGCTCTCCATCCAGCTGCAGCCTGCTCTGCAGGCAGCTCTCCAGCTCCTACGCAGGTGTAGTGTCCTTGTGATTGTCCTTTGAACAATAAAAACATCTTCTGTAGCTGGATCTCTCTGAGCACTGTTTGGGAAGGCTCACCAAAGTTCATTTACAACTTATCTGACTATTGTGTTTATACTGTAACAAACTGGCTGTGTAGTGCACCAGTAACCTTCAGAGAGAATTGGAGTTTGTAAATGACTGTAGGCCCTATAGTTAGATTAGCTAATGGAGAATCTCCTGACCTGTGCTGTTAGTGTCATTTTGTTTCTAATTGTGTATCATTACTGTTCTGAAGACATGCATGGGCCCATTATAACCGCATGGATGTTACCATGCGTAGCCAGAGAGCCATGGATTTAAAAAAAAAATCTTAAATTAACTGGACATTAGTCATACGATTCTTTTTGACTGTGAGCAGAAGACTCTTTGCCAGCTCAAAAGAGGTTCTAATCTCTATTGAAATCAAAGTAGGTTAGGAGCCTACATAGAAGTAAGGAGCCTTACTTCAATTAGTTCAATAAATTGTATTACCTCACAAACCTTGCATTTCTAATGCCTTGGAACTGACTAGGTACAATAGCACTGCAAATGATTCTTTTGAGCACTTAGCCCTTTTTCTCAGAAAGGGGCAGCATTTTTAATTCCAGTTTCACCTCCAAACTTCTCTTCTACTTTACATTTGAGAGAATTTGTCTCTGAGCAAGTGACTGTGGCTGTCTGTCTGTCTGTCCATCTGTATGTTCAAAAATTCCTCCTAAACAGCAAAAGCTAGGACCACCAAATTTGGTATGTACCTTCTGATTATCCTAACTTAAAGCAAGGTCAGGGTTTGGTTGTGCTAGGACAATAGGATATGCCTGGAACGTGATTGTTTTTCATAACTTAGAAAGGTAGTGGGCTGCTAGTGGGACAATTATATTGTGTAATGACCACAGGGAGGCCAGAGATGGGGTCTGGGACAGTTTCAATCAAATTGAACTAGTAGGAGGCAGAGTGGAGGTATGCTTCCCACCCACTGCGTCCAACTCTCAAAAGTCGCCACCCAGGAACTGCGGCCTCCACTATGGCCAGGCCCAGGGAGTCACCTCTGGGCAGCACAGTCCCTGCTAGCTTCTGCACTCCTCACAATCCAAGTGCCCCGCCTATGCCCTGTCACCCCAACTCTGAGTCTTGCACTCTCCCTACACACCCTACCCCCTGCTCATCCCCAATCTTGACTCCAGCACCTTCAAACATCTCTAACTCCTCCCTTGAGCTCACACACCATCAAATCCTGACTCCTACGCCTCTCACACATCAGCCCCCCTGCACTAAGCACACATCAGGCCCCCTGCACTAAGCGCGCCACACTCCCAAACCCTCTGTCCCCCACACGTCTGGCCCCCTGTCCTGAAGGACTCAAGCAATGTGGGGTAAACTTTCTAGTTCTTTTATATTTGCCAAGCCAAGCTGCATGATACATGCAGAGTTTTCAGAGTACAGTGGTCAGCCTTAGGTTTCATTCTATTCTTAGACATATTATCAGATCCAGTGATTACATCTCAGAAAATGTCATAATTTTTCCAAAACAGAAATCACACGCTAATATGTGAGCCCGACATGCTCATTTTTCTTGAAAAGAGGAATAAAAGTTATGAATATTAAAGATTTAATATTTTAGAAGGATTTTAATGAAAGAGAAAATATAGTAATATTGAATGGGGTTGTAGAGTTGTATCTGTGTTAGAACAAAGGATTGGGGAAAGAGTTTAGAGGAATGAGAGGTCGGGGGGGCTGCACACAAGTGAGAAGCAAAAAAAGAAAAAACCCACAAAACCCACAAATTCTCACTGACGTGGCCCCCAACTGAGGAGAAAGACACTCCTCCCCCATTCCCCTTTCACACGAGAGCCTAATTGGGCACAGGCTAGTAGATTTTGTGTGTTCCAGCCCCACGGGGAGTAGCAGTCCAGGGAGGGGAGCTGGAAGTGCCAGTGCGGGAAGGAAGAAATGTTTTGTGGGGGTGTGTGAGCCCTGAGCCTCGATGACTAGGTCCAGATTGCACTCAGCACCTGGGCCTTAAGTTCCCCAACCCTGTTGGATAGAATAGCTGGCAATTTCATAAGTAGAAGCCAAAATAAAAACAAAAAATTAAGAGGAGGAGAACAGGGTCACATTATTTTTCTTATTTTCCAACTATATGCAGCAGCATTTAAATGAATTAGGATCCTAAGTCTCATTTTCTTTCAATAAAAATTAGGCTCTTAAGTGACTGTGGGCACTTTTGAAAATGGGCATAAACTGCTAAAGTATTTTTGAATTTTTTAATCAATTACATGACCTACACCTAATAAAGGTCATATGTTATGGTCAGCCCTCATTTCCATCTATCTCCTTGCTTTCCTGACAGGTTGCTGAAATGTTCCCAAGCATATCTAGAGAAGTCTATGGCTCTACATGAATTCATACTTTACGCACAGAAACCCTTTGTGAACAGGAAATTTCTATACATTTGCATCCAACTGGGAAATATTTCCAAAGCCCAAGTATTTCTCTGTTTAAATATTTCAAGAGTGGAGATTAAAATTATATCTGACATAAAATCCTGGTCACTTCCGTTGAAAGTAAAAAAAAAAAAAAAATTGATTTCTAAAAACAATAGCTTCTGTGGGTAAGATTCACCCTGTAGATGCTTAGGGCTCTACACAAGGCCTAGGAGCTACTAACATCCTATTTTGGATACTATGTGTTTTGTATCAATCAGCTCACAGCGTAGAACTCTCTTGACCTCTCCAAATTTGCATTTATTCGGTAGACAACGTAGGGCACATCTATACAAACATTCACGGTGTGGCATCTGGAGTGAAAGTCTACAGAGCTCCACTATTCCATACACTGTCTAAGTGGACCCTACTGTGTACTGAGTTACTGTAGTTCGAATCAGCAGTAATTCAATGCACAGTGAGGAGCTTTCAGGGAAAAGCAGCAGTGTCCACCTGGCAACAGACAGCGCATGTCACATTGAAGCAGTATAGATTTCCATTACAGTCTGCTGCAGAGTATGCTTTAATGTATACTCACTGCTAGTTCCTGGACACTGGAAAAAGTGTCAGCATGGGAGACGAGCAGCTTACTGAGCAATGGCTAATAGCAGTTTTCCATTTTGTGATAAGATTAGTTTAGATAGCTGTGCATGTCCTTGATAGTTTAAGGTTAAACCATTTCACAATATTCAAAGGGGTAGCCGAGTTAGTCTACCAGCACCTTAAACATGTTGATGGTATCATGAGCTTTGTTTTGTTCGTCTTTAAGGTGCTGCTAGATTATTCGGGTTTTTTTAAGTTTTTCCATTTCACAACAGTTATGCCCTTGGTAGTATTGTATTATACATACAATCTGGGTCACTTGATTATAGCTTCATATCTAGAAACAGCACTATCGATTAGAGAATTAGCTAAATATTCTTCTCCTAGATCAAATGCCACAAACACTCTAGATTCCCAGAAAAATGGAGGAGCAGCATTCAAGTCTTGCACTAATGAGATGTCTGCTGGCAGCAGTGGAGTTCTATGTGCACATACTCTAGGCTTCTAAAACTCCCCAAGATCCCAGATTCTCTGTTGCCTTGTATAGTCATTTACAAAGCAAGTACAACGTGAGTGTAAAACTACTAAACTGTTTCCAAAGATTTGAGAAATGAACATTACTGTGCTTCTGATCTACTCCCGCCAGTCTTCACCTTACTACGTTTAAGCTGAAGCTAAACTTGGGCAACCCTGAACTTGGGAGTGACATTTACAATGCCAACTCTCAAAAGGTCACAAAACAGCTTTACAACTGTCAAGTTGTGGGGGAAGAAGCCTGAGGGGTAAGTTAACCAGAAATCTCTATATGGCAGCCTCATTCAGTATCTTTGGGGTTATGCACTGCATGAAGTTTATGTATCATTGTGTTTGCATGTATGATTGTGTTCTACTGTATAGGGGATGGTTACCACAGCTTTAGTTTGCAAGAACTAAAATAGGGAGAAGTGATTACATTGAATCACTTATACTATAAATACCTCCAGAGAAGTACCACCCCTGGAAGGTTTCGTATATTGTGGTTCAAGCTGGGTTTCCAAAGCTAGGAAGACAAATGGCTTTTGCCATAAAAAGGCTGCATTTATATAGATCCAGGGCCTTCTTTCTCATCCAGAAAATGGACAGGTCTTTTGTGAAAAGGTCCCAACCCTTGTGGAGAGGTTAGAAAAACTTTGATCTACCACATTGTGTGATCTCTGGCAAGCTGTTAGCATGAACATAGGAACTAGGGTTGTTTTTCTCTATTATCACTGTAAAGTTTTTGCCTTAAGAATAAAGATGCTTGCTGAGAAAGGGCTGTGTGGTAAATTGTAACTAGAGTGGCCATTGACACATCCTCAAAACACCAGAGATTCACATACTTCTAGCATTGTATGGGCCTGCAGCAGTCTGCAGGGGCATGTTGGCCCTCTACACATTGGCATCCTATGCAATGTGAGGTTGCATGCATGAGGTATGCGATTTCATACCAGGAAGGGAGGAGCACATGCTGATACCAGACAAAACCACGTCTAGTATCGGACAGGGATAAAGATTACCAAAAGCAGGACCATCTGGTTCGGAACTAGAGAAACGGCCCGCCTGCTTGTAACTGTTGGCAATATACTCTTCATAGCCCTTGGAGAAAGAAAGCAGATCACAGGTGCTGGCCTCTAGGCAGACTGGCTTGCTGGGATATCACAGTGGAAAACAGGTTGCTGTATAGCGTTTAAACCTCTTAGGTTAGAATGGAGTGGGCCCTAGAGACTGGTGAAGTCTAGAGACATGAAGCCCTTGGAGTGGACCACAGAGTGGGGGTTACATGTGCAGTTATCCTGAAACGACTTGCTTTTTTACCCCCCTGGGCTTTGATCAACTAATTGTTACCTGTTATGTTCAAATATGTCTGTTAGAACGGACTGGGAAGCAGATTGGGGAATTTGCAGTTAGTCATGGAAAGAATAAGGTTAATGGAAAGGAATGCAAGGAAAGGTTACAGCCACGATAATGGATTACTAGGACTAACGTCAAAATGTAAACACAGTCTTGGTATAAGATATCGCCAACTCTTTCCAAATGTCATAAACCATTTTAAATGGGGCACAAAATAGCATAGAAGTGTGCTGGATCCCAAATGTTACACCTGTTTCTAAACTAGCAGTTACCCTTGGCATGCCCGCTGCTCACAAACACTGACGTTATCAGCTTTCCTTTGCCAGGAGACTGAGATTCCAAATAACATATTAGAATCTTTAGTATGTTGACCCATTAGAAAAACACAACATGCTACAACTTCTTCATGAACTTCAGTGAGGAATCCTTATTGTTCAGTTGCTTTATGCACAACAGCATCATAACAGCCAGCTCTGACCACTGCAAGTGTGATAACTTTAATGGGAGCCTTGAAAAGACACTTAAAGCAATAACTGCATAATCTTCAAAGCTGTGTATAAGTACTAGAAAAAGATTCTTTAATTCTAAACTTCACCTCGTTAGAAAAAATTATGAATCTTCTCTCTTCCTCTTCTGTTTCCTTCTTTAAACACTGAGGCTGCGTCTAGATTGGCATGATTTTCCGGAAATGCTTTTAACGGAAAAGTTTTCCGCTAAAAGCATTTTCGGAACAGAGCGTCTAGATTGGCACGGATGCTTTTCCGCAAAATCTAGATGCGCTTTTCCGCAAAAAAGCCCCGATCACCATTTTTGTGATCGGGGCTTTTTTGCGGAAAACAAATCTGAATTGTCTACACTGGCCCTTTTGCGCAAAAGCTTTGCGCAAAAGGGACTTTTGCCTGAACGGGAGCAGAATAGTATTTCCGCAAGAAGCACTGATTTCTTACAGTAGGAAGTCAGTGCTTTTGCGGAAATTCAAGCGGCCAGTGTAGACAGCTGGCAAGTTTTTCCGGAAAAGCGGCTGATTTTCTAGAAAAACTGGCCAGTCTAGACACAGCCACAGGATTTCTTCATTTAACTGTTTCCGAGAGTCAAGGTAATGTGTTATCTGTATTACTGATTGTCTGGATTAAAGTAGTGTCTAGACCTGCTGAGATCAGGGCACCATTGTGGTAGCTACTTGGCAAACACACAAGAAAAATCTTTTTGTGTTTGTACAACAACAATCACCAATGGTGCCTTAGGGTACGTCTAGACTACATGCCTCTGTCGCCAGAGGCATGTAGATTAGGCTACTCGACAGAGTAAAATGAAGCGGCGATTTAAATAATCGCCGCTTCATTTAAATTTACATGGCTGCCGCTTTGAGCCGACAAACAGCTGATCAGCTGTTTGTCGGCTCAGCGCGATAGTCTGGACGCTCCCCTGCCGACATCAAAGGGAGCTGTCGACAACCCAGGTATGCCTCCTGGGATGAGGCATACCTGGGTTGTCGACAGCTCCCTTTGATGTCGGCAGGGGAGCGTCCAGACTATCGCGCTGAGCCGACAAACAGCTGATTAGCTGTTTGTCGGCTCAAAGCGGCAGCCATGTAAATTTAAATGAAGCGGCGATTATTTAAATCGCCGCTTCATTTTACTCTGTCGGGTAGCCTAATCTACATGCCTCTGGCGACAGAGGCATGTAGTCTAGACGTACCCTTAGTTTCAGCTTGGCCTTCTAAATGCTATTCCCTAGAAAGCTTATGGTCTAAATCAGTGGTCTCTAACTTTTTTAATCAGAAGATCACTTTTTCAATTTAAGTGCAAGGCAGAGGGTGGCGGGGCAACTGAAGTGCCAGCTCTTGATAGCTTCATGGCCAAGTCAGTCAGGTTCACCTGTCAGAGGCTCCAAGATCTACTGGTAGATCCTGATCTACTGGTTGGTGATCACTGGTCTAAATAGACAAGGCAAAAAGCAAAGTGACTTGCTTAAGGGTGCAAACACCAGATCCGGAGCTAGTCTGGAATAGAACCCACACTTTCTAACTCCGTGGCCAGTGTACTATGCTCTAGAACACACTGCCTTCCTTGCCAAATCATCGTTGTTCCAGGTTTTATTTAGAGTTGGAAAATACTGTTGTGTTATATATAGACACTACCTCATCCTAACCACTGATTTGACTGCTCAGTAAATAGAATAACTTTAGAATGGAACAATGTATCTCCAAGCATTTTTATGTTTATATAAAACTAGTTAAGGCAATTACAACTTGGCCTGTCAGCAAATTAAAATCACGTCCGTGAGTTACTGCTGTATGTTGTAATTTCTATATCAACAGAATAGCACTCTTAAAAGAGTGGTACTCAGTCTATTTATAAACCCAGAACTGAAATCTGCCATACACATACTACAGTGCTTACTCTTAACTATCCATTTACTATAGGTCAAACCCTGACCACAACATGGTCTGTGGATTGGGATGACAGAAACCTATGATATGTTCCTAGCTCTGCCATTCTCCTGATGTGTGGACTTTGGTAAAACACTTCACCTCTCTGTGCCTCTGTTTCCCCTCCCACTCCACTCCTTCAGTGGACTATAATTCCAGCCCTTACCGAGGCAGACTAACAGATTTAAACACATTTGTTGAACTGAACTCATGACTAAATCAGAAATTAATTAGCATCATGTAATTCTCTGTCCAAGAAAGGCCCAGGACTGGAATAATAAATGTTTTAAACCAGAGTGTAGCACATTGGCAGATTCCCTATGTAGGAAAAACATGCAGAGAATCATAGAATGCTTCCTTCACTGTTACCTCAACTGTCCCCCTTTCTCTGTTCCCACTTGTGGTTCATCCACAGATTGCATCTTGCAGGGCCATCCATAGGATTTATGGGGCCCTACACAGTACCATTAAACCGGTGCACCTATACCCAATGGCAGCAGACGGGGCTGGCAGGCATGACAATCTTTTAGAGATGTGATTTGACAGTCTTCAGCAACACACTAATGGAATATTTTTAAAGAAAATTTTAAATTAAGGTCCTGTTGACTAATACAGTAATTTCCCTAGGCTTAACAGTAGTATTACCAATAATGTAGTATACCTCTACTATGCTATTCTACATTTCCCGGTTCAGCTTTATTCTGTTAGTCTTTTGCTTTCATAACCTTTGAAGGTGCAGAGAGAGATAAGGTAGGTGAGGCACTCTCTTTTATTGGCCTGACACTGCAAACATTACAGGTGCTTGCATGTATATAAAAATACCATTTAAAAACATGCCCCAAATCCTCATTTGGTAGCTATTATTGTGAAACTAGCAAAAAAAGCTGTTTTCTCCAACAGCTTTCTCCTAAAAAAAACCCACAACACCCAGTTGTGTAAAGGAGGAGCAAGCCAGAGTTATCCTTCAGTGAGCTGAAAGACACATAGAAATCCAATAACATGGCACTTAATTGGTAATTCTCAAGCAGTCACTTTCTAACACTGAGAAGCTACTGAGCTAACACAGTGTTTGTGCTTTGAATTCTGTTGATGCTAGCTATGAACTACTGAGAAGGAGAGGATTAAGAAACACCCAGGAAGAGTTTGATTTCACACCAGTGTAATTCAGGAGTAATTTCGTTGAAGTCAGTGGAGCTCAATCAGTTTAGAACTGCTGTGAGATCAAAATAAAGGCCTTAAGAATTTAAAGAAAAAAAAACTTAATGTAGTGAGTGAAAGAACTGACTAATGTTAAGGGTCATATTTATCTTACAGGCTGAGAAAGACAAGTAGCCAAATGCTAAAGGAAAAGATTGAGATAATATTTACACAGATTTCTTCTCACTTCAGTGCTTAGCATAATCAATCTTCAACAGAGTCAGTATGAATCATCTGAATCTGTTTTCTTGTTGTATAAATTGTGACCTCATAAAATCATGCAACGTGCATAGTGAATAGCATTCATTACAATAAGCGATCCTCCCCCCCCCCCCCCCCCCGGGTTTTCCCAAAGAGCCTGGTTGTGCTTATTCCTATATCCTTGATAATTCAAAAAAAAAAAAAATACTTCTCCAAGTGGTGAGGCAAGAAGATTAGCTGTGTTAATAGATTGCAATGCAAGTGTGTTTAAGCATATAGAACAATTATTTTACAGCTGGGGCCAAATTTTGTCCTCAGATAAGCAGGCGAAAGTCTCACTGACTACATTTATCAGAGGGCGGAGCTGAGCCTGCCGATTGGGAACAGTGTGATAATCAGATATTTAAAGGGCACAATATGTATTGTGGGTGAAAGTAGATATTGCTAGGGTTTGAATGGAGATGTGCATTAAAACTATATTCTTTCCTCTAAGTTAAGTGGTGCTCTAAGATGGATTCAGACCCGTAAGGTCTTTAGAGATAAAAGCTAGCACCTTGAGATATACCAGAAAGGAAACAGGAAGCCAGTCAGTCGCTTAAGAGTCCAGTACCTTCCTGATGCTAACACGGCTAGGCAGGAACACAGCTACATCCTGCACTTGCTTTAGCTTCTGAGTGGTTTTAAAGTGTTGCCCCATGAACATTTCATTATAGCAATAGATGAAGAAGTGGTCCACAATGGCAAGTTCTATACCCATGACAAAGGTCACAGATGTCTAGTCAGACACCTGAAAGGTGCATTTATTAGAATAGCTTTTTCCCAAAATCTTTCAGCTACCTGCTGTATCTACTCATTATAGCTATCTGTACGGGTACGTCTACACAGCAGTGGGTTGGTTTTTTTTTTTTTGGAATAGCTGACGTTATTCCAAAATAACAGTCCACGCCTACACTATAAGCAGTTATTTCAACATAATGTCAAAATAATGTTGAGCTGGCGGACTTCTTACTCTAACTCCTGTAACCCTCATTTTATGAGGAGGAAGGGAAGTCAAAGGAAGAGTGTTCTTTCTCAGACTTCCTGTGTAGACAGTACCAAAAGCTGAAGTAAGCTATTTCGAGTTAAGCTATGCAATTGACGTAGCTCAGGTTGCATAGCTGAGTTTGGCTTTAGCCCTGCTTTGTAGAAGTGTGCTAGGGCCCTACCAAATTCACCATGAAAAACATGACAGACCATGAAATCTGGTCTCTTGTTTGCTTTTACCCTATACTTTACAGCAGTGGTCTCCAACCTTTTTACACCCAAGATCACTTTTTAAATGTCAGAACAAGCCAAGATCTACCGTCCCATTCTTCCCCCAGAACCCCACTCCTTCCTTGAAGGCCCGCTCTCTCTGTTCTTCTCCTCTCCATCACTTGCTATCCCCAACCCATATACACTCTACACTGCCGCTTTTTTTTAATTCTTCTGTAGAAAGAGGTTTTTCTAACATTTGGCCTGACTAGACTGGACAAATGTCAGAAAAACCCCTTCTTTCAGAAGTCACCTTATTCCTCATGGAATGAGCATGGTTTCTCTTTCACTAAAAAAAGCGGAAGAACAAACGTATCCCTGGATGCGGAAGAGGTTTTCTGGGATACCTCTGGAATACCGGAAAAACTTCTGCAGTCTAGCTGTACACTCACTGGTTTAAGACAGGATGTGTGGTCTCTGGGGTGGGAATGAGGGATTTGGGTGTGGGAAGGAGTGAGAGGTGCAAGCTCTGGGAGGGAATTTGGATGCAGGAGGAGGGGAGAAGGGGATGCTGGCTCAGGCAGGGGGCTCCAGGCTGGGGAGTGTTGGGATCAGATGGATGTGAGGGTGTAGGAGTTTGGGTTGGGGTATGTGAGCGGCTCAGGGCAGGGAGGTTGGGAGTATGATGGGCTCAAGACACAGATTTGCAGTGTGTGAATGGTGCAGAAGTGGTGTTGCAGAAGACTGAGGATGTGGGGGTGCAGGAGTTTGGGGATGAGAGAGGCTCAGGACAGGGGATTCCAATGTATGATAGGCTCAGATCTAGAGTCGGGGGGAGGAGGGGGCCTGCAGGAGTGTTATGATGCTGCAACCAGATGGGGGCTTGGCCCCAATTGGGGTTTTTTTTGGCCAGGCTTCATTTTTAAATAAAATATTATGTCAAAAAGTTTCTGCATTATCTTTATGCATGAGAAGGGCAGGGAACCTGTTTTGAGTCACGGGTCACTGACCTACAGAAACGTCAGTTGGGGCCACACAAGTGAGATACAAAAAAAACCTCTTCCAACCCCCCCCCAAGCCTCACTAATGTGACCCCCAACCCCCTCCAAGCCTCACTAATGTGACCCCAACTGTGCTGGTGGGAGCAGGGGACATGGTACTGGGGAAGGGTACTAGTGGGTGCTTGGGTAGGGGACAGGGTGCCAGTGGGGGCAGGGGACGGTGCCAGTAGGGACAGGGTGCCAGTGGGAGCAGAGGACAAGGTTCTGCAGCAGGGGACAGGGTGCCAGTGGGGGCAGGAGGCAGGGGATAGGGTGTGGCAGCCTGCGCCTCCTCCCAGGACTCCTCTCCCCACCCCCCCCACAGAAGAGGGAAGCCCCAGCGCATGCCTCTTCTGGGGATTTCTACTCCTCCCCCGCCATGTAGAAAGTCCCTGGTGCGCCGCAGACCTGGGTTGTGGTACGACATCAGCTGTTTGCAGGAAGCCAGCACTACCTCCATTGTTGCTGGAGGTAGGTAGTGGGGCTTCTTGGGGATTGGGGAAATGAGAGGGACCCCTGAACACCTCACGATCGACTGGCTGAGGCCTCCTGATCAACCTGTTGATCGCGATCGATGGGTTGTTGACCACGGCCTTAGAGATTTCATGTGGTTGCCGCGTGAGGAGACCTGTGTTTCCCAAACTAGAGGTCTTGACCAAAAAGAGGACTGTGGGGGTAGGGGAGTTACAAAGTAATTTTAAGGGGGTCTGCTATTTCCACCCTTATTTCTGTGCTGCTTTAGAGCTGCGTGGCTGAGGAAAGGCAGTTATTGGTCAGCTCAGCTTTGAAGGGTGGAAAGTAAGTGTGGCAATATCAACTCATTCCACCATTAACATTTGCACTGCTGGCTTCGGAGGTCTCTCAGCTCCTCAGGCAGCAGTGCAGAAGTAAGGGTGGCACCACCATACCATGCCATCCTTACTTTTGCTGCTGCTGCTGCAGGAGGCAGCTCTGCCTTCAGCGCTGGGCTCTCAGTCAGTATCTCCCTCTCTCTCTACAGTCACCCAGCTATGAAAGCAGCAGCAGTGCAGAAGTAAGAGTAGCAGTACTTGAACCATCCCACAATAACCTTACCATCTTGTTCACTACATTTTTCGGTCAGGACACACGCAATTACAATGCCATGAAATTTCAGATTTAAATTTCTAAAATCATGAAATATACAACTTTAAATTGAGCAAAATGGACTGTGAATTTGATAGGGCCTTGTCATTTGTGATTATGGAGGTGCATATAACTGGGTCTAAACTAACAAGTCTTCCAGGAGTAGTTGTGTTAGTTTGTATTTGCAAAAATAACAAGGAGTCCTGAGGCACTTGTAGGCTATGTCTACAGTACCAGGTTATTTCAAAATAAGCTTATTTCTCTTCTCGAGCAGGAGTTATTATTTTTAAATAACAAGACCCTTATTTTGAAATAACAGGCTTGGTAGTGTGGATGCTTGCCATCTTATTAAAAATAGGGGAGTTATTTCAAAATAACTCCCCAGTGTAGACATGCCCTCAGAGGCTAACAGATTAATTAGGGCATACGATTTCGAGGGTAAAACCCACTTCATCAGATTAATTGGAGTGGAAGTTCTCTGTACCAAAGGATAAATGGACACAAATCAGCTATCAGGAGTGGCAACACACATAAACCTGTAGAGGAACATTGTAACCCTCCCTGGACTTTCAATGATGGATTTAAATGTACCTATCCTTCTACAAAATAATTTTATCACCCAGTTACAGAGGGAGACTGCTGAACTGAAGTTAATTTACAAGTTCAGATTTTAACTGGTTAACGCCCTACCAAAGCAGTTTTCCCACTTTTGACATTCCCATCTTCACATCAAATTCTGTGAATGAGACACATCCACCCTGACTTCATTAGCTTCATTAACACTGGTTTTACAATGGACAGGCAACTTCTTTTACTATTTTATATATATATATATATATATATATATATATATATACTCCTGTAATTTCCACTTCAGTTCATTTTATGAAGTGGGTTTTACCGTATTTTCCGGTGTATAAGGCTACTGGGCGTATAAGACGACCCCCTAATTTTTTAGTTAAAAGGTTTTCGTCTTATACCCCAGCCAGAGCAAAGCCTCAGAAGCGCGGCACCCCGCCGCCGCTGCGGCTTTGCTCCCGGTGCCTCTGGTCTGCTGGGGACCGTCTCCAGCAGACCAGGGACACCGGGAGCAAAGCCTCTGAGGACGCCCCGGCAGCGGGACAGCCCCGGCGCGCCTGGGCTGCCCCGCCGCCTGTATACCCGGCATATAAGACGACCCCCGATTTTTGGGGGATGTTTTTTAGCATCAAAAGTCATCTTATACGCCGGAAAATACGGTACTCCGAAATAGTTAATTTGAAATAAGTTATTTCAAAATAATGAATCTACACACAAAATGCATTTTGAAATAGCATTTTGCTATTTCGAAATAGCGTGTCCACACTGAGTGGATGCTGAATTGCATTTAAGGCTGGCTGGAACCAGGTCCGGCAGGGCATCAGGTCAGGAGTTACTTTGTGTGGCTGCTGCCTGAGGCTATCTGAGGCCTGTGCTTAAAGGGATCCCCCTGGACAGCCAGTTCTCAGCTTTCCCTGCTTGCTTGCCTACCTCTATGAGGGACAGCAAAGCATTTTGTGTCTGCGTGTTCCAGTTGTTCTCACTCAGGACACCACAGCAATCTGCAACATGGAGCCAGAGCTGCCCCTGGGCACTCTGGTGCTTCTTGTGGACGCGTTGCTGTGAGCCTGGCTTCACTTTCTGCAGGCTGCCATCCGGGAGGTCCATTGGGAGGCTGTCAGTATCCAGGAGGCCCTGAGGGAGAGCTTCCACCTTGAGGAGCACTAAGAGCCTCCCTGGTCTGCCCCACTCGGGGCTTGTGCCTCATTCCTCCCTCATGTCCTTCCACTTACCCCTACCTAACCCCCCTTCCTGATGTCAAATAAAATACACGTATTTTCATGATTTCAAACTGTCTTTATTTAACTAAACTGGGGGGAGGGGGAAATGAAACTCTGGTGAGACTGGGGAAAGGAGGTGGGAGAGGGGAGAAGAGAGAGTGGGAGAGGGGAGGGGAAAACCTGGGAGGAGAGTGCTGGAAGGGGGAAGCAAGGGAAAGAATGGGGAGGGGAAGCTCAGAGTTGGGGGGCTCTTGTTGGACCAACTTGATTTTCATGCAAACCTGCTCCCAGGTTCACATGTGGCCCTTGGTGGCCAGGCTGGCAGCTATCCTGCCATAAACGACCATGTTTCTCCATCTAGTGCAGATATCATGGAAGTTGGAGGCATCCCCCCAAACCTGAATAAGATCCATTATCTCCACCCTAGACCTGGAAGGTGCCCACCTTCTCCGGGCCCTGTCAGGCTCCTGGAGCTGGCAGACTGCTCCTGGGGAGCAATGGAGGGCTGGCTGCCAGTGGCTTGCTGGCTCATATTTTGGAGCCACTGGGTTGGGGCAGTGACTGCTGGCTCTAGGCTGGCAGACTTGGAGCTGGCACAGGCACTGTGGCCAGAGTCAACCCCTTTAAGAGCTCTGGGGAGGGAGGAGGGAGAGGAGTGTTCTTGGTTGAGGCTGGAGTGGCCACCAGGGCACCCTGGGAAGGGCTGGAGGCCCCCTATTTCAAAATAAGTGTCTACACAGCACTTATTTCGAAATAGCTATTTTGAATTTGACGTTATTCCTCATGGAATGAGGTTTACCAAATTCAAAATAAACACTCTATTTCGAATTAATTTTGAAATAGCGGTTTGGCTGTGTAGATGCTAGTAAAGTTATTTAGAAATAACAGGTGTTATTTTGAAATAACTTTGCTGTGTAGACATACCCTAAGGTGCCACATGACTGCTCATTGTTTTTGTTTCTATAGTGAATGCTTTTCATCATCAAAAGTATGAAGGCTATGGAGGCAAAGTCCATAAATAGCCTGCATTGCTTATCAAACACTCAAGCATTTTCAAAAGCATAATTTGCACAGTCACATATTGTATTTAAAGAAACTCATGAGCTGAACACTCTAAAGTTGTTCCAAAATCATCATGCTGTTGTTGGTTTCTGAATGAGAGGAAGAAAATCAAGCACCCTTTTGTATAATCCATTTCATCTGTATTTCCTTCCTGGAATTGTGTATCCGTTTGTTGGCTGATTAGTGAATTCAGCTGGCGGGCACCTGTAGGATGAAATCTTTGCTGAAGTCAATAGGTGATTTGCAATTGGCTTTACAGAACCAGGATTTCATTCTTACTATTTAAGCAAATCTGGGGGAGGCAGCTCACTAAGGGCACATCTACACAGCAGGGCAAAAGCCAAAATAAGCTACACAACTTGAGCTATGACAATTGCCAGGGCTTGACAAATAATGCAATCTACTCACGTGGCGATAGACTGCAACCCGGAAAAGCTGGGTTCGGGCGATCTGCGCATGCGCAGAACGATCTGCGCATGTGCAGATCGCCGGACAGCACGGCTGGCAAGCGGGGCTTGCCACGGTTCGGTGAGCCCTGTCAATTGCATATCTGAAGTCAAAACAGCTTAATTTGGCTTTTGGGGCTGTCTACACAGCAGGAAGTCTGAGTTAGAGCTGTCTTCTTCTGACTTCCCTCACTCCTTGTAAAATGAGGGTTACAGGAGTCGGAGTAAGAAGTCCGCAAGCTCGACATTATTTCAACATTATCAAAATAACTGTTTGCAGTGTAGATGCAGACTGTTATTTCAGAATAATGTCAGTTATTCTGAAATAACACTGCTGTGTAGACATAACCTAAGTGTAGCATTTTAGTCAGCTGTTTTCCCCTTCTCCTTTGCTACCACTTAAAATGTAAAATATTTTTGTGCTTTCCAAAAATTGTTAATTATAGTTCTGAAAACTGTTAGTACTGGACTGTACCAAAATCAAAGCCTGTACCATAAAGCTTTATAGGAAAGGTGAGTTTAAAATTAGTGAGGAAATAAGGGTATGTCTACACTACCACCCTAGTTCGAACTCGTGAAATGAGGAGTAACGGTAGTTACTAGGAAGCCTAGTCCAAACTACCTAGTCCGTGCCACGTGTAGCCGCGCGGCACGGAGTACGCACTAGTGGACATTTAAAAATGGTGGCGCCTGGCTTTATGCAAATGAAGCCCGGGAAATTCAAATCCCGGGCTTCATTTGCAACTCCGGTTGCCTACATTACCACCCTAGTTCGAACTAGGGTGGTAGTGTAGACATACCCTAAGATAGTAAGAAAGAAGAAACAATAGCTAAATACATGTATTAAGGTCATGTTAAGAGTGACTTTAGTAAACCAGAACAACCTTAACTGTAGTGGTGTTAACATCCCCTTCTTTCCACCCAGAAAAACACACATGATTATTAAGATCATAGAAGTTGTGCTTAGCTTTAAATAATGAAGCAGGAAGGCAAAGGGATAGCGTTTGGATAAACAGCAAGTCAAAAGAGTTCATTAAAGCAAAGAATGTACCCTTAAACAAATTCTTCATCACAGATAGTGATGATGCGGAAGATCGCAATTGCAAAGCTTGTGTTGAAGGTAATAAAGAGGAGGTACTGTCAGGGACTGAGGAGTTAAAGGGGGCATACTGTCCTAGAGGAAACTGATAATTCAGTGAGCTCAAGATCAAACTCTTAAAATCCTGTATCACTAGAGCCAGTTGGTATCAATCTAGGAGTACTGAAAGAGTTAAAGAGAATGGTTGAGCTGTTAAGAAATGTGTTTTGCTGTACAGTAATGAATTTTAATGAGGGTAGTCACTGTTGTACCAAATTTTTTTAAAGGTGCCTAGGTTTGATCTTGGAAATTACATATCTTGTGAACCTTTCTTCAGTATCTGGTATATTAGTGGAAAGCATAATTAGAGATAGCTACAAAATAGACAGAGGAGCATGATAGAATATTTAAAACCAGCACAGCTACTGTAAATGAAAATCATGCCTTTCTAAACTATAATCTATGTGGACCTTCACAGAAGATACGACAAAGCCCATCCAAGCCTATTAAGAAAGCAGTCATCCAGTGAGAGTAACTTTTGTCTTGATTAGAAACTTGTGAAAAGATGGCAAACAGGATAGGAATATTTTGTCAATTTTCAACATGAAAGGAGGTTGGTTAATGATAGTGTATCTCAAAGATTCATACTACAACTGTATTATTTAGCATATCTTACTTATCTGGAAGATGAAGATAAGAGGACTACAGCAGAGGTAAAATTTGCAGATGACAGTTATTTAGGTCAGCCATAGAGAAGCCTGGTAGAAACTTCAGAGGGACTAACAAAGCTATCTGAGTAAGGTATTATGAGGCAGATGAAATTCAATATAAAGTGCAAGCTAATGCAAATTTATTCTTATTGCTGGGTTCTAATTTAAAGTCTATCACTAAGAGGTGGCAGAAGACCAATGCATTGTTATGGTTAATGAAAACATGTTCAGTGTGCCATAGCAATAAAAAATATTTATGATTACACCAAAGCCTGTATACCAGAAAGGATATTATTACCACAGTACTAAAGCCTGAATGAAGAAACAGGTTCAACTTGTACTACTCAACAAACTCTGATCTGAAATCTCCATCTCCTCACTAGGGTTACCAACTTTCTAATTGTACAAAACCCAACACCCTTTGCCTTGCCCCTTTTCCAAGGTCCCAGTCCCATTCACTCTATCTCCCCCTCACTCACTTGCTCATTTTCACTGAGGAGGCTGGGCTGCACCTGGGGATGAGGGCTCTGGCTGGTGTGCAGGCTCCAGGGTGGGGCCAAAATGAGGGGTTTGGGATGCAGGAGGGAGCTTTTCTCTGGGGCAGAGGATTGGGGTGTGGAAGGAGCTACAGTCTCTGGGATTGGGGTGCTGGCTCCAAGTATGGCCAGAATTGATGGGTTCAGTGTATGAGAGGGGGCTCTGAGCTGAGGTGGGGAGTTAGATGCAGGAGAGGGTGAAGGCTCCAGCTGGGGGAACAGGCTCGGGATGGGGTCAGGAATGAGGGATTTGTGGTTTAGGAGGTGGTTCTGGGCTGGGGATGAGGAGTTTGGAGTGTAGGGGTGAGGGCTGGGGTAGGGAATTGGGGTGCAGGGTTCAGAGTCCAGAAGGAAATGTAGGTGCAAGAGGAGACTCATTGCTGGGGGTTGGGTGCTGCCTCCAGGAAGAAATTTCAGTGTGAGAGGGGACTCAGGGCTGGAATAGGAGGTTGAGGCATGGGAGTATGTGGGGTATGAACTCTGGGTGGTGCTTACCTCAGGTGGCTCCCAGGAACTAGCACTTTCCAGCTTCTAGGCAGAGGTATGGCCAGGCAGATATGTGAGCTGCCTTCACCTACAGGTGCTGCCCCTTGCGGTTCCTGTTGCCCATGGTACCTGGCAACTGTGAGTTGTGGAGCATGACACTCA
Organism: Pelodiscus sinensis; assembly: GCF_049634645.1. Taxonomy (NCBI): domain Eukaryota; kingdom Metazoa; phylum Chordata; order Testudines; family Trionychidae; genus Pelodiscus; species Pelodiscus sinensis. Next base: position 92,294,717 of record NC_134713.1, on the reverse strand, counting down.
TGGCAGGGGCAGTGCGCAGAGCCCCCATGGCTGCCCCTAAGTCTGGGAACCAGAGGGACATGATGGCCACTTTCTGGGAGCCAAATGGAGCTAGTTAGGGCACCTGCTACCACTATGCCAGCTGGACTTTTAACAGCCCAGTTAGTAGTGCTGACTGGAGCCACCAAAGTCCCTGCTGAATTAGAGAGTCTCTGCAGACTATAATAACTACAGAAGATTTTTGGTCAGGACCATGGGATTAATACTCATTCTGTTGCCAAAATGCTCTCAGATCTTTAAAGGGAATGTGGATCAGGGAATCTTGTTTTATGTCTTATCCAAAAGATGTCCCTCTGACAATCAGTGCTTCAAACATGATCTTGAATAAAATCAGGGGGGAATTTGTATCACGTTCTCAACTTTGTACAAACCCTTGGAGACATCCCATTCAAGTGCTGATTCAGCCTGTTCAAAGATAAAATAAGAAGTTCTGGCTTAATTACAGCATAAAGTGATTTGGCTATTACATTCATTCTGAACTTTTTATTTGGAAATATCTGGATATTTTTCCCATTAAAGCAAGGGAAAAAATGCAGTTGTGCTTTTGAAATCCCTTTTTAAAATTTAAATGTACAAATGGGATATAAAGTTCATACTCATCTCTTAGTGCAATCAGAAAGCAGAGATTTGTATATCCAGATGTTATGTAGCTGGTTCATTAGAGGCAAAAAAATATTTCACACTGAACTCAATTCACTATGCAAACTTAATGTTTTGAGGAGATAAACAACAAAAATTTACTGACTTGTAGTGTTATTTTCAGTCAGTTCTTAGCCAAAAATTTAGTTCAATATAATAGCAGAAATTTTACTACTTGAACGTTTTTATGAAGAAACAGATGTTGTTTTGTGACAGAGAAACTGAGCCTTTCTCCTCCCTGCAATGTACTGCAGCTTAGTCAGAATTGGATATATTTATACAATAGCTTAATTCTGTCCATTTTAGAGTTTGTCAACACTGTAGGTTATTGTGCAGCAAGCCAGGCTGTGAAACTGCAGTGCACCAAGTTGCTGTGCAGCATGTGGACGTTGTTACAGTTCACTGGAAGTCCCAGAATACAACTTGGCACTACTTGAAAACGTCCATATAAGATGTTATTGTGCGGCAAGCTGCTGCACTGTAGGTTCACAAACTGGCTAGGTAGACAAACCTGTAGTTTCTAAATACTTCACAGTCTTTACTGCAGGAGCGAGGAACCTTTTTTGGGTTAGGGGCTGCTGTCCCACAGAAATCAGTCAGGGTTCACACACAAGTGAGAAGCAAAGCAACCCCCCCCATTCCAAAACACCACCTTCACTCTGATGTGGCTCCCAACTGAGAAGCAGGAAGATTTTCCCCTGCACCAGAGCCAGTGGTGGTGGTGGTGGGCGACCACACTAGTAGATTTTGTGTGCTCCAACCCTGTGGTGGGGGGCTGGAGCACCAGTGTGGGCTCCCCAATGCTGGCGGGGGGGGGGGGGGGGGAGCCATGAGCCTTGGGAGCTGTGTCCAGGCAAGCTAGGGGCCACATCTACCCCTCGGGCCTTAGGTTCCTCAACCCTGCTTTAATGGGTTTATACTCAATAGGTCTCTGGTAGGGACATAGGGAAGTACTGTTAGCCCCATTTTTCAGGCAGATAACCGGGCACAGAAAGACAGCGGACTCATCCTTAGCTGTCGAGTGTTAGCTCATAGGGTTGCCAGATGGTTTCAACATAAATACTGGACACACTTAACATTACATCACAATCTACATTACATCTTATTTAGAAAATACCAGACATTTATATTTCCTCATTTATATTTTCTCAATTTGTTTTCCAAACAGAAAGCTCAAATACTGGACTGTCCAGTTCAAAACCGGACACCAGGAAACCCTATTAGCTCGAATATTCTACACCAGTTTCACACTCGGGTAGCTGCATTGTGAGCGACTATGCTGCAAAATGCCACTCGGGCTGCCCATAGAGATTAGATTAGCAGCACGGAGTAGCAAAGTCCCCACTTCATTATTCCAGGATCTGCAGCACTCAAGCTTTAGCTCATGCCCTCTCAGGGCTGCTGATGGGAGGGGGGTAGGGAAAAGGTCAGTTGCCCTGGGGCCTGGAGGTTGAAAAGGGCCTGTGGCTCTGGGCCACTGCTGCCATTACTGTGGCAACAGCAGTACTAGGAGCCCTGAGCCCTTTAAGTCACTGGGGGTATGTCTACACTATCCCGCTAGTTCGAACTAGGAGGGTAATGTAGGCATACCGCACTTGCAAATGAAGCCCGGGATTTGAATTTCCCGGGCTTCATTTGCATAAGCGGGGAGCCGCCATTTTTAAATCCCCGCTGGTTCGAACCCTGTGCAGCGCGGCTACCCGGGGTTCGAACTAGGTAGTTCGGACTAGGTTCCTATTCCGAACTACCGTTACTCCTCGTGAAATGAGGTGTACCGGTAGTTCGGAATAGGCACCCTAGTCCGAACTACCTAGTTCGAGCCCCGTGTAGCCGCGCTGCACGGGGTTCGAACCAGTGGGGATTTAAAAATGGCGGCTCCCCGCTTATGCAAATGAAGCCCGGGAAATTCAAATCCTGGGCTTCATTTGCAAGTGCGGTATGCCTACATTACCCTCCTAGTTCGAACTAGCGGGATAGTGTAGACATACCCTGTGCTAGCTGGGACAAAAGACAGGACTAAGCACCGAGGGCTGGCTAGGGGAAGCGCCGTGTGGCATGGTCCAGGTGGCACTGAGGTCTGGCTGCCTCTAGTCCCTCCCCTACAGGTGGGCACTGTAGTCAAGGCCCCGGCCCTCATCGCCCGAAGCCTCACAGCCCTGAGCCCACTGATGGACCACCTAGCTCTCAGTTTAAACAACTCCTTACCTTGAGCTAGAGATTTCAGTGTGCAGAGGGCAACCTGATTAAGGGCAACATTTAAGTTATACCACAAGTTGACATTGCAAGACCATATTAGGTCTGTGGCAGAGCAGAGGCATAGGTCCAATCTCCCAAGATCCAGGCTAGTGCACTAATCGCTAATCCATCTTTCCTTTGTGATTGCAGTTCCCGCAGGGTGCAGTTCAAAGGAAGCACTGTGTTTATGAAAATAACCATTCAGTATAGAAGATTAACATGTTATTTGGATGGACAACCTTGACCTAGTGTACATTCTTGGTAGCAAATAATATTTTTGATTATTCATAAATTTCATCACTAATTAATGTCAAAACTTCCCTTGGCCATAATAGTTATATTAGGCCAGGGGTGGGCAAAAGGGCCTCTGCGGGCTGGATCTAGACCGCCCAGCAGGTTGATCCAGCCCACGGAGACCCTGCTGCTCCCCCGCCCCTAGGCCAATTAGGGCCTGAGGACAGGGGAAGTGCACAAAGTTTCCTCTCCCTAGCCAGGAGTGCGCAGCACTTAGAAGTGCCATACGCTCCTGGCAGAGCAGGAGGAGACTTCACCTGCTCTCCCATCCCCAAGCTCTGATTGGCCTGGGTGCAGAAGATGGAGCATGCAAATTCTCCTCCCACTTCCAGGGGCATGGGAAACTCTGAGGGGGCAAAGACTTCACGCGCTTCCCCACCTCCAGACCAATCATGGTCTATGGGTGTGGAAGCAGGGAAGTATCCTTGTCCTTCCCCTTCTGCTTGAGGCCCCGCCTCTTCCAGGGTGGCCCAGGTCCACTTCAAAACATTTCTGAAGTGGCCCTGGTAAAAAAATTATTGCCCACCCCTGTATAAGGCCATGAACTTTGCCTCTTCTGAATGTTACTGAGGGCCAAGTAGTGGATATCTTCATCAGCAGGAGCTGCATAAGTAATGCCTTATCCATTATTTGAATATCAAGCACTTCCTCTTTTAATTATCATGCAGCTCGTTTTTCAGCATAACTCACCCTTGGGAATTTGCTCATATTTTAGAAGTTTATCTTTAAATGCAGACACTCATGGACAGAGATGCAATTCATAGCTGAGCTGGTAAAGAAATGATTGGTAGTTACTGGAAAAACAACTCCTGTTATTGAACATGAGTGGAGCTAAATTTGGGATATCATTAAAACTAGTGAATTTTTAAATAAAGATAACTTGGAATCTGTTCCCCAACACTTGGACTCGATGAAAATGCTCTGGTGTGGGCTTCCAGATTTGAAAATATGCATAGTGGAGTTGTTAATTTAAAACATATTAGACAAAGTGTAATTAGTGTCTTGTTGTGCATTACAGTATTTTGGGTTTTTTAATATCTATGCCAGTTAATACTAACTGTATGTATTGATATCACTATATCCTGCATGCTGAATGATTTACTAATGATTAATTTGTTTGTGTATTCTTATAGTCGCAGATCTGGCCAGTATACAATGAACCATGAAAACGCTAAGAAGTCCACAGAAAGGTCACAGTTTGACCACTCAGGTTCCCAGGATTCCTTGGATGAGTTGTCAATGGATGACTATTGGAAAGAACTTGAAAACATCCATGAAACCAGTGAAAATAATCGTAGAGAGCAAGAAGTGGTGGTGAAAGAACCTGATGGTAACATTTTGATGAATGATTATTTTAGTGCCTACTGATTGAGTTACTCAGTTCTGAGACACCTTAGGATCATTTTCAGAGCTGCTGATCCCCCAAAAACTCCGAATGAGTCAATAGGAGCTATCCAGCACCTCTGGAAATCAGGCCCTGGGTGCCTCAATTTGGACATCCAATAAATGAGAGGCTGCTTAGAAAAACCCTGTCTTTAAAGAGAATAATGCCAGAGTAGATAAAATATCAATTTTATTTTCCTTATAAAGGTATTTCCAAATGTTCTGTATTCTCAAATTATACTAGTTTAAGATTTATAGACAGATTATATTCCTGTCTTAAGGAAGAAAAGGATTTGTTAAGCCATTAGGAATTACAGTAGATAAGATAAAGTTGCACATTAGGCATAAATCTCATGCTTCCGAACAGAAGCCAAGCATTACCTGCCTGGGTTTAGGAAACATCAGCTCTTACAGTTGTGACATGGTATAATCTGTTATGGGGGTTTGAGACTTTCTGGTAGAAAATTGGGTATCAGTCCCTATCAGCAGCGGTGGCCTGTGCTTATAGGCAAACTAGGCAGCCGCCTAGGGCGCCAAGTTGTATGGGGCACCAAATTCCAAACCCTGCCCCTTCCATTTCCCATGCCTTACCTGGAGCACAGTTTCCCTGCGGCCAGGAGGGGGGTAAGTCCGGGGAGAGGCAGCATGCGGGGGAGTTTCCCTTGCTCCGTGGGAGGGAGGGTCGCCCCGGGAGAGGCGCATGCTGGCTTCTCTCTGGGGGGGGGGGGGGAAGTCTTGGGAGGAGGTAGGTGGAGGGGAATCTCTCCCCCGACTGGCACCCTGTTCCCTCTCCCTGGCCCGCAGCCCTCGAACTCCATCCCCAGCTCCCAAGCCCCCGGCCCCCAGCCCCCAGCCACAGAACTCCATCCCCAGCCCCTCGGCCCCCAACACAGAACCAAAACCCTCAGTTGATATCTGCCCTTGGTGTTGCGGGGGGGCACCGATTGCATGGTTCGCCTAGGGTGCCAGTTGCTGGCAGCTAGTCTAGGGCCGTCCCTGCCTATCAGAGATAGGATTAGGCATGAGATGTACTGATCCAGTATGCAACTTTTCCAATAAAGATTCAAAGCCCTGAATACCAGAGTGATTGCTTGAAGTAAGTGCTTATTTTCAACAATATGGTGTGTACTTCTCCCAAAGATACAAAAATGTTAGGAAAGAAAATAACACAACTGACATTATTCCAAAATAACAAAGAGAGCTTCTACAGTGCAACCCATTATTTCAAGATAATGGCAAGCTGGAGGACTTCTTACTCCAACTCCTGTAACCCTCATTTCAGGAGGACTAAGGGAGATGGAAGGAACAGTGTTTATCTTTCAACTTCCTGCTGTGTAGACCGCACCAAAGGCCAAATTAAGCTATTTGACTTCAACTACGCAAGTTGTTCAAGTTGCGTAGCTTAATTTGACTTTAGCTCTGCTGTGTAGACATACCCTTGGGCACTCATCCCTGAGGTTATTTTTCAGAGGAAGGTAACACATTAGATACCTTATTTCTGGTCCTTACTCCAAATTCTGAATTTCCTACTTAGGGAAAACTCCCTAGTCAGTGGGGAGCTTTGTCAGAGAAAGGAGTTCAAGATATGGCTCCAATTCATTAATACATTTGCAATACAGACTTCTGCTGTTCAGTAAGGGCTCTACTCTTTTTACTTTTCCATGAATACAAAGATGCTCACCAGGGTTTAAGAGAAACTAGGCTACAGCAAATAACAATGTTGAAGAATATGTGTTGGATTCATATCTCAGATAAACTGATGTCAATCCAGGACTACCAGATTGATTTAACTGAGATGAGAATCTAGCTCTACATCACTAATGATCATTACAAATTTGAGGGCAACATCAAAGGTCAGTATAATCCAGTCCACATCAGTACAGGGATTGGTAGCAATTCTTAAACAAACACCATTATGTCAAAATGTATTTGAAGAATACAGGTACTATTACACCCTTGGTCGATTGCAATAAATAACAGATGCCTTCTGCCTTTTTGCAATGAAATGTCAATAAAAATACATAATCAGCTAGAAACAACAAAGCAATGATCATCTTACTGAATAACAGTGCATATTAGAGATGGCATCTGTAGAGATTGCATTAAAATCATCTATTACATTGAATCACCCCGATCAAATAGAACTAGAACACACAAGTGAAAAACTGTAGGAATTAGTGTTTTAAAAAAAGCAAACAAAGGCAAGTAAAAGGTATAAAAAAATAGAGCCCTGACCTATAAATAAAGTGGTGCCGATTAAAGGCTTTCAAGCTTTTATATTTTTTTCACCTGCTCCACTGGAATAGGGAGAGTTGGCAGAGAAACAGGTCTTTCCTGCTTAGTTAGAAACTGAAACATTTAAGAGCAGTAAGGGTCATGTTTGTAAATGGCTTATAAAGGATTTAATGCATAGAAGTTAATTAACATGTTATGAGTAGATGGTTATAAGCATCTCAGCAGAAGGTGCTTTAGATTGTTATAAATCACCTGTTGTAATTGGTCAGACCAGGGCAAGGGGCCTCTGTACGCCGAATCTGGCTCACCAAGCAGCTTGATTCAGCCCACGGCCACCCTGCTGCTCCCTCATCCCTAGGCCAGTCGAGACCTGGAGACATGGGAGCGTGCGAAGTCTCACGCTCCCTGCCCCACCCTGCCAGGACAGAAACTCGCACTCCTGGCAGAGCGGGGTGGGGAGTGAGAGACTCTGCATGCTCCCCCCAGGCCCTGATTTCCTCTCCCTGCCAAGGGTGCACGGCCCCAGAGGGAACCACATGCCCCAGGCAGGCCAGGGCAAGGTGGAAGAGCCAGAGACTATGTCCAATCCCCTGCCCCCAGATCCTTCCCAGCAGCTAGGAGGTGTGGCTGTGAGAGGAGGGGAGGTACCTTTCGAACTAGGGGAAAGCCTCCCTTTGGCCCCCCCTTCTGATGTTTTTTCTTTCTTTCTTCCTCCCTGATCCCGATTGGCCTGGGGGCAGAAGTAACGTGAGAAGGACATGGGGGGTGCAAAAGAGCTGGCGGGTCTCTCTAGGTGCGGGGCACCCCAGCAGGGTGGGGGACAAAGACTTCACATGCTCCTCCACCCCAGGCCAATCAAGGTCTGTAGGTCAGGGAGCACTGGAAGTATCCTGGCCCTGCTCTTTCTACCTGAGGCCCCACCCCTTCTGGGGCAGCCCGCGACTACTTTCAAAATTCGCAAAGTGGCCCTCCTTCAAAAATGATTGCCTACCCCTTGGTCAGACTGTATCACAATCTACAGAAATGAATTTTTTTTAAAGAAAAAGGATGAATCACATTTAGACACCATAGACATCCCTTTAATATAAAGCAGAACCATGCTAAGAATTGCACTCCACTTGAGGACCCTCCTGGACCTTTTCCAGCCAGTTCACACAGACTACACTGTGTGGCTTTAACTCCCTGTGCTCAGATAGAAAGCTCAGACCCAAAATCTAGCATTCACGTCCTTTGATTTTTCTCTTCTCCCCTGGAACAGAGGGAGAACTGGAAGAAGAGTGGCTAAAAGAAGCTGGGCTGTCAAACCTTTTTGATGAGAGTGCTGGAGACTCCCTCGACAGCATGGTGTTTCTATCCACATTGACACGAACTCAGACAGCAGCAGTACGAAAACGAGTGGAAACTGTCTCTCAGACCCTGAGGAAAAAAAACAAGCCGTACCAGGTTCCTGACGTCAGAGATATCTTCAGGCAACAAAGTGATTCAAAGGAAAAAGTAAGCTCCTTACTGTGTCTTGGCTTTGTTCCGCAATGCTAAAACCCTGGCTGGGCTTTTCAGAATGGCTCAGTACTGGTGTAAAAAATGTCCATTGACTTTGGTGGCAGAAAAGCTGGGCCAACGATGAATATTTTTAGCGCATAGGGTGGAGTTTTCATAGAATCATAGAATAATAGGACTGGAAGGGACCTCAAGAGGTCATCGAGTCCAGTCCCCCACCCTAATGGCAGGACCAAGCTCCGTCTACACCATCCCTGACAGATGTCTATCTAACCTGTTCTTAAATATCTCCAGAGAGGGAGATTCCACCACCTCCCTCGGCAATTTATTCCAATATTTGACCACCCTGACCGTTAGGAATTTTTTTCTAATGTCTAATCTAAACCTCCCCTGCTGCACTTTAAGCCCATTACTCCTTGTCCTGTCCTCAGTAACCAAGAGGAACAAATTTTCTCCTTCCTCCTTGTGACACCCTTTTAGATATTTGAAAACCGCTATCATGTCCCCCCTTAATCTTCTTTTTTCCAAACTAAACAAGCCCAGTTCATGAAGCCTGGCTTCATAGGTCATGTTCTCTAAACCTTTAATCATTCTTGTCGCTCTTCTCTGTACCCTTTCCAATTTCTCCACATCTTTCTTGAAATGTGGCGCCCAGAACTGGACACAGTACTCCAGCTGAGGCCTAACTAGTGCAGAGTAGAGCGGCAGAATGACTTCACGAGTTTTGCTTACAACACACCTGTTGATACAACCTAGAATCATATTTGCTTTTTTTGCAACAGCATCACACTGTTGACTCATATTCAACTTGAGGTCCACTATGACCCCTAGATCCCTTTCCGCCATGCTCCTTCCTAGACAGTCGCTTCCCATCTTGTATGTATGGAACTGATTGTTCCTTCCTAAGTGGAGCACTTTGCATTTCTCTTTATTAAACCTCATCCTGTTTACCTCTGACCATTTCTCTAACTTGCTAAGGTCATTTTGAATTATGTCCCTATCCTCCAAAGAAGTTGCAACCCCACCCAGTTTGGTATCATCTGCAAACTTAATAAGCGTACTCTCTATCCCAATATCTACATCATTGATGAAGATATTGAACAGTACGGGTCCCAAAACAGACCCTTGCGGAACTCCACTTGTTATCCCTTTCCAGCAGGATTTAGCACCGTTAACAACAACTCTCTGACTACGGTTATCCAGCCAATTATGCACCCACCTTATCGTGGCCCTATCTAAGTTATATTTGCCTAGTTTATCAATAAGAATATCATGCGAGACCGTATCAAATGCCTTACTAAAGTCTAGGTATATGACATCCACCGCTTCTCCCTTATCCACAAGGCTCGTTATCCTATCAAAGAAAGCTATCAGATTAGTTTGGCATGACTTGTTCTTCACAAACCTATGCTGGCTATTCCCTATCACTTTATTACCTTCCAAGTGTTTGCATATGATTTCCTTAATTACCTGCTCCATTATCTTCCCTGGGACAGACGTTAAACTGACCGGTCTGTAGTTTCCTAGGTTGTTCTTATTCCCCTTTTTATAGATGGGCACAATATTTTCCCTTTTCCAGTCTTCTGGAATCTCCCCTGTCTGCCATGATTTTTCAAAAATCATAGCTAAAGGCTCAGATACCTCCTCTATCAGCTCCTTGAGTATCCTGGGATGCATTTCATCAGGACCTGGTGACTTGCTGACATCTAACTTTCCTAAGTGATTTTTAACTTGTTCTTTGTGTATCCTATCTTCTAAACTTACCCTCTCTTTGCTTGTATTTACTACGTTAGGCACACCTCCAGACTTCTCGGTGAAGACCGAAACAAAGAAGTCATTGAGCATCTCCGCCATTTCCAAGTTTCCTGTTACCGCTTCTCTCTCCTCACTAAGCAGTGGGCCTACCCTGTCCTTGGTCTTCCTCTTGCTTTTAATGTATTTATAAAAGGTCTTCTTGTTTCCCTTTATGCCTGTAGCTAGTAGATATTAAACATCAAAGGGAAGAGCTGTTCTTCGCTACACAAAGGCAAGCAATACAAGGAAGAAGAAATTTGGTTTCAGTGTAGGGAGTTACCTGATAATTTTTCTGTTGGGTGCATTGGTATTTGACCTCTTCTCCCTTCTAGACCCCCAAAACAACAGCTGGACATTCAGCTGGGAGAAGGCACTGATTTGATGGTGGCATAGGGCCATCCACATGACATTTGGGTTTTTGGCCACTTGCCCTCATTTTTGTTCCTGAGCATTGTACTTCAAGTAAAGGCAGTGAGGTGGAGAATCTAAGACCGCTGATTTCCAATCCCCCCCATACCTTCTAGCACTGAGGAACTAAAATTCTCCAGAGGAAGTTTGTAAGATAAATGCTGTAGAAGCAGAACTTCCCCTTCAGCAAGATCAAGCTCCCCTCTGCATATGGATGGAGAGGTTATACACAAAGCGAACGTGTGTTCTTGTGTTTTACATTGTACTACTGTTAGATCGCAGAGGTAGGATAAAATGCAGTTTAGAGCAGTATCATTTCATTAACTGTGATAATTCAGCATGAAAAGAACATTCACGTTTTTGTATTTAAACCAGACCATAATTTCTGCAGCACAAACAAGAATATACCATAAAGAAGAATATACCAAAAAGAAGGGTTTAAATAGAAGAAGGGAGAGGAATCTTCCTACGAGTGCCCCTTCCATGTCACAAAATGGGAGTAAAACTGCCATTGATACTTCAATCTAATACAGCCTCTGTCTACCTTCTTTATCACTCCTCTGCTGACAGGAAAAATACAATAGAGTCATCTATCTCAAAGAGCAACAGTGTGACTGCACTGAGTGTCTCCTGGAGCCATGCTCCTTGTGTACTGAGATTGCATATACCCTTCGCAAACCTCCTGCCCTTCCCTTTCCACCCCAGTATCATGGGATGGCAGTATTTCTGCTGTATCTGGCACCCTCTTCACCCACAAGAGGTGGGTAGGATTTGGGATTTTAAAACAAAATGAACCTGACTTGCTTCTTCACTGTGTTTTGCAGTTCAATCTTATTCTCCCCAAGTCTTGGGATGTACAGCACTTATCTAAAATGCCAGACAAGAGCCAGGCCACTCAACATCTAGTTAACATTCTGAGCTGTGCAGGGAGTTAATGAAACTTTAATAGGGAGATAAGAAATGGTAAGGACAATAGATATTAAGAATTACCAGCAAATTCTGAATACTGTATCCATAATAAACTTAGAGATAAACAAGCAATGGAACTACAGCAGTCTTGTGTGTTTATAAACTCAGAGCTGCATTGTAGTTGGCCCTGCAAGGCTGCACTATGGGAACAAAAACAGCGCAAGTGGCCTTTGTCCTTGCTCCCTCCTTGTCCCTTTGCAGAGTGGACCAGCTATAATGTTGCTGGGAATGCACAATTGACATTGCTAGCCTCCCCCAACAAGGCTTGGTATGACAGCACAGCCAGCATTATCCCAGGCCCACCAAAACACAGCAGGGAGTGCATGATACATTCTGCACCGGGATGACAGTGCTTCTGCTGCAGCTTGCACTTTTGGGTTGAATCAATCATAATTTCTCCTAGCAGCTCCTACTATAGTATAATAATAATAATAAATAATATCTACTTCCTATATAGTGCTTCTCATCTGTACATCTCAAAGGACTTTACAAAGGAGGGCTGTATCATTATGCCTCTTTTACAGGTTATGATATTTGAGGTTAAAGTGACTTGCCCATGGTCACCCAGCAAGTCTGTGGCAGAGCCAGAAATTGAATGCAGGTCTCCTGAGTCCCTGTTCTGTGCCTATGTAATATATGATGTCTCCTCAAGATCTCTGCTAGGGCAGACTGGGGTTTTAATCCACAATCTAGCCTTCCCCATTCAGTTTGCATGTTTTGGTGGAGCAGTAGTGACATCAGAATTAAGTTTGTATCTATTTGTGCCTTTGGTTGAGGGACTTAATTTCTTATGCCCTATGTCTCTGATTAATAGGCTCCTATCAAACACACCAGTTCCACTGCTGAAAGTCCATGGGCAGAATCCATGGAGTCACACTGACTGCAGAGGGGCTCTCCTTGATTGCAAGTCTACCCTCACACAAGATCAGGACCAAAGGGGTTGCTTACATTCCATCATTTGCTGTAATATGCTGTTGGTGTTTGAGTTTAGCCATGGCTTGTTCTCTTTCTGCCTTTTTTTAGGTCTCTGGTGAGAGTGAGCCCTCATCTGTGAAAGCAAGAGAGAAAAATGAAGCTCAAGATGAAGTGAAAGACGGTAATGCTGAGTAGCTCCTCTGCTCCTTTTTTCTATTCTGTAGTGTCTTAGCTTCACGGTATACTGAAGCACTGGTCCATGTTTTCCATAACGCGTAAGAGAAAAAACCAGCTACTTGATAAACCATATGAATATAGCTGCGGGCCACAACTTTCCAAGTCTGAAACATTTTAAAATGAATTTATAGATCGTGTCCTTTGAAAAGTCTAGTAAATCTTGCGGTGATCTTACAGTGGAATGTGTTGGTAAAGGTTCGCTTTAATGGCTCAGTCTTTGCTCTTCATTTATTGCTTTGGTTGTCTCTCTTCTGCACTTTCAGCACAAGAAACAAGTGCTCTGGGCAAGTTCATCAGGACATACAAGAAAGTGAAAGCAAAAAGACTAAGAAAAATTGAAGGATTTCCCATATATTTAGGGCTCAAAGTGAGAGGAAATATCAGTGTTTAACTAGTTGATTATATTCATGGAGAGGACAGAAAGTAGGGGGGAGTTGCTTGTTTTTATGGGGTAGGTTCTGTCATGCCCAGTTGAACAACAAGGTGAGTTACAGAGTGAGTTTATAAAGACCAGCCCAACCTTTATACTCCCATGAAGAGGCAGGGCCTAATTGAAATCTTGGCCTGTGTAAAAATCTATGGCAGAAGTCCCACTGATTTCAATAACTCCAGATTTCAACCCATGTTCTTGACAGTAGCTCTCCAGCCCGGTGTAGCTCTCCAGCCCTGTGTAGTAAGCGGTTGTGGCTGGTTTGCCTCTCCTATGTTTTCTGGCACTTATATTGGGGCTGTGTAGCTGCTCATCTCTGTATCCTTGTGTTACAATTGAGTCATAGTTAAAGCTAGTCAAGCCGTGAATTTGACCTAAATACTTCTGTTATTTTTGTAGAGAATTACTCTTTCCTTTAAAAAACAAAACAAAAACATCCAAGTGATTGGATGGCATTTAGATTGTATACTGAGTGCTGGGCACTTTGTAATCACATAGACAAAAACCAATTAACCACCTTCACATGACTAGATCATTTCTTTTTAACTGTATCACCTAATAAACTATTGTTTTAATTTTAGAATGTGGATATGAAGTATTTTGGAGAAATAGCTAACAGAGGGTTAAATACAAAACATAGATAATGTAAAAAAGAGAGAGAGGTTGAAATGAGCCCTACACAGTTCTTGTGTTTCCAGAAGCATTATTAATCATACCCTCCCTGCTTTCAGCAAACCCTTTGCTGTTAAGAGCTGTGAACAACTGGGAGAGCTGCCAAAATGCTGGGTCAGCACAAGGGAAGGAAGAGAAGCCTGGTGTTCGTGTCAATAAGCTACACTAAAATTTGGGTCTGGAAAATTACCAAGCAATTATTGCAGTGTTTTATCACATCTGGTGCTTTTTTTTCCAGTGGCCCGATGAACCCTTTAGAAATGGGAAGTTCTGAAAGGCAAATTCCATATGCTAGCTCTCCCCAGCACAGATTGCAATGGGCAAGGCAAATGCAGCCTGCTTACATCCTTCTACACTTCTTCTTTTGCCAGCATGCTAAAGTGGGCTCCGCTCATGAGATTAGAACAAGAAAAAAATCAGTTCATTTTTGCAGGAAAGTCATCCAACCTGAGATGCGTTAAAAACTGCTGCACCTGTTTCAGGGCTGTGCCATGATCCCTTTCTTCAAAACTAATGAGCTAATTGATGTTATGTAAACAGTGGATGGCTTAAAAGGCAACACAAACATGTTGTCGGGTTTCACAGACACCCCATACTTATGAAATCTAAATCCAGAGGCCTTATTGTAAAGTTACAATGCTTTAACATTGTATGGTACTATAACTAGTACCATCCGTTATAACAGATTTTTACTTTTTCATTGATATTTAAATCATAGTGATGCCTCTGTTTTCTATGTCCATATTTTTAAATTTGTTAATGGATGTGAAATCTATGGTTTCTCACATTCTGAAAGTGACAATTGCTCCTAATTAGATATCTGAAGTGTTCATTTCCCAAGAGCATCTGACTGGGGTAACAAATTGAGCATGATGATCATGGCGCTACAATAATACCTCGCTTTTACTATTAGCAGATCTGAGAGTGCTTTACAGAAGTGTTAGGCGCTCCAGCCCCATTTTACATTAGGAGAAATGACACAAGGTCACTAGCAGGCCAGTAGCAGAACCAAGACTAGCACCAAGGTCTATAATGATACTGAACATTCCATGGATCAAGTGAACTCAGATTCCTTGATTCTGTTCCTACTCCCTTTTTTCTTCTACTCTAACCTGAATACTTCCTTGGTTGAACAGACGTCAGCAGACTCAGGAAATAATGTGAAAGGATCTCCATTGTTCGCATTTTTTGTTCTTTCCTGACTAGTCCAATCCGGAGGTGGCAGGGAGAGGAGGGGGAAGGGAGTGAGGAGACACTTCAATCTAGTCAATTAGTCCTAGTATATAGGGAGGTTCATTTATTTGAATTGCTTGAAACCTCTGTCTCCATGGATTTTATATGTATATCTACATAACAAACAAAATCCAAAAGATACACATTGAGCTTTCAAAAATCATGTGTTATGCCTGTTGGAAATTATAACAATCTCACATATTTAACCATCCACAACTTTCACTCCTTTATCAAAAGCACAAACCAAAAAAAAAAAAAAAAAAAAAAAATCACACAGCATTGCATGAGGGTAAAAAGATGCAGTTCTCTTTATATGATCATGTAAAAGTGCTCAGTTAAGAGTTAAGGACAATGAGAACATGTGCTACTTCCTCAGGAAAAAAGGTGTGCTAATTAAAAACATTAAAAAAAACCTCCTGACAACTCACCACTCAGAGAAGCTACAGCCAAAGACAAATGACCAATGTTGGTCTATGGCTGGTTGTCTCATACGGCTGGTTGTCTCAGATTTAAAGGGCCAGCTTCCAGGTAAGAATGGAAAGTAAGATGCTGAACCAAAGCCCAGTGTTCAGGCAGTTAAAAAACAGATGTTTCTAAACTCTAGGAACTCTGTAAACTCTTCATTCTGGCTGGTCCCATGCATGTGAATATTAGTCAGGAAAGAATGAGGCAGGGTTGGGAATGGGAGAGAGTGATTGTTGTCCTTAAGTGTACCTTAAGTGGATTGTTGTCCTTAAGTTGACAGAACGCCTCACGTATCTGTCCAGGAAAGAGGTCCCGAAAATGCCCTAGTAAGTCCCAGATGTTCCCAATCCTCCTTTTAGTGCTGAGGTGGAAGAAGGGGATTGATGGAAATGGGAGAGATGTTAGTTTGCTAGTTTCAGTTTAATGCACTCATTAGTTCAACAATTGTTTCCCAGACTTTTCATAACTCTACTCTGCTGTATTCGGACCTGTTCGACTCCAACAGGCGATAATGGCAAAACTCCCATTGTCTTAACTGGAAGCAAGATGGAACTCCAAACATTCTGTGTTTTAGTTTTTCTATTCCAAAATAAGAGAAAAATCACCAAACACCACAAATAAGGTCTAGTTTTACCTCAGTTACATAACTCTTTGAAATAGTAGTACCCCTGTAACTGAAGGAAGAATTGACTCTTCTGAAAAGTAATGCCCTAATTTACTTCTTTAGGTGTATAAATAAGGCCTGGAAGATTATTACAAAAGTTTTTCTTCCTGCTATTTTTTAATGTTCGTAATAAATGACTATGCAGCCTGGAAAACTCTCTAGTTGGAGAGCTAGTAAAACAATGACAGTTTAAAACTGTCGGTTAGTTTTTGCATTCAATGATCAACTGGCATTTTTTGAAAAAGGATGTGTTGATTAAAGATTAAACCCCTCCAATAAAAAGTGAGACTTAACAGTATACATTCCATGGGACATCTATTATGTTCTCCTGGAAAGACCAGACCTGACATTTCTGATGTTCCTGACCTTTTTTTTTTTTGTTTTTTTACACAACACTGAAGTAAAATAAGGGTGCAGGCCCAGTTTTAAAACACATATTTTGCACATCCCCTTGAATATCCAGTATTTACATTTTTTGCATTACATTCACATTTCTCTCATATGAAACTTTGACCACAACTGGCAATTTGACAGCACAGCAGATCTACTTCCTCTTACAGCTATTTCCTAGTTTATAAAAAACAAAGCAGTAGGACCAGGACTGTACAAACATCAAAACCCAAAATAAGAACAATAGCATTTCCACACATCTTTGAAGACTGTATATCATTACAAAGATATCTGTACTAAAAAGCCCCCCAAACTCAGCCCATCCCATAACTTCAATCTAAACAGAGGGCTGAAACAGGAACTATTGTATTACATTTTTGCTAGCAACAATTCTGTCCCAAGCTGATATGGGGCAAAAGAGCCACGGATCACACGTAAGCCACATTAACCACAACATCCTGATAAAAATAATAATAGAGGAATCCAAATCCTATTTCCCCTTTTACAATTAAAAACAGTTTTAAAACATTAAATACTGGGGCCAAATATATTTGTGATGTAACCCAGCTGAAGTCAGTAGATTTGGTGGAGGGCTGAATTTGGTCCTACAAGTGTTGTGATTGTCACATTTTATATCTTTTTACTGAAACTATCAGCTCTAATTTCAGCTTCAGCTTGATCCTTTACATCTGCTTAGTGAAGCATGTGAGGTTCTAACACAGCCGAGGCTGAAGCTAGTCTGAAGAGAGAAACTAGGCGTACATGTATATTTTACAGTTCTTTTACTCTACCACTCATAGCTTTATACTTAGTTGTGAGTAGAATAAAAGCATCTGCCCACCCCCTCCAAAATCAAAAGCAGTCTTGCTCTTTGTTGCTGCTTCAGCCTCTGTTGAATTGATCTCAAAGCCAGCCCTTCCTTGTGAAAACTCCAAGGGCAGTTTGCATGGGATGGTCTCAACTCCAAGCACTCTGCAAATAGTTTTTCTTTAAATAGATACTTTTCAACAAGTATGAGCCACTTTTTTTTAAAAATAAAAAACAAAATGTTTTATTTTATAATGTATTCTTACACTATTTGGATTTGCAGTATTGGGAGACCGCATCACTGCTTAGGCTCATGGGAAGCAGAGAATAGCTGGAGTGCAGTAGCACTTCAGTTGCATCCTCTCCCTTACCCAGCCTGTCCCCACCATAGCCTTTACACCAGGATCCGTGAGAATGAGGTAGTGTAGAGAAATTGCTCAAGCTAAAACTGTTTCCTTGGGGGGTGGGCAGGTTTGCCCCTATTGTGTGAGGAATTCAGGGACACCAGAAAATTGGCACCCCCTGAGTGGTTCATTACACAACAACTAGTCTATACAAACACATACTCTTATTATGGTTTCCCTCATCCTTCCATCCCACTTCCCGTTCCATTGTTTTTTTACACTTTCTTGCAGCATCGTGTGTTTAAACAGATTGTGGGCTTTTGGGGGCAGGGACCAAAGGGCAACACCCTGGTCCCACTGAAGTCACTGAGAATTTTGCCTTTGTCTTCAATGGAGCCAGTGTGTTTTCCAGCATGCTTATACAGATCCTCTCACAATGGGACCAAGAGCTGTGGAGGAATACCATGTTACAAATAAGGGTAGTGGAGATAGCATCCACGTTCTGACACCATCAGAGCTCTTGACTGACTGGGTTCTTTTGGATACTTTGTGATAAGATAAATTGTTTTGTGAATTGACTAAAATTCTTCTTTTACAGAAAAGAATATTTAAAATGATTTTCCTCCCCTGAAAATACTTTGCATCCTTCTGTCTCCTGACACTAGTAATGCTTTGGGAATGAAAAGCACCTGTTAATTACTTATGAAAGCAGGCTGTTTCTGGGTTAAATGGTAAAAGAAGAACTGCCTCTATTTTAAAAAAATTGTTATTCTAAATCATTTGTTCAGTGCCCATTTCCTTATAGAGGGCAACAAGGAAAGAGAAGTGGTGTCACATTGCATGCTAGCACTCGCCTCTGCCCGCCTCTTCGTCATGCAACCATCTCTGGAGCAGTGTTGGGAGATTCGAACTCTACATGATGCGAAGGGGCTAATAATATCAGGACTTAGTCATGCTATATTAAATTCCCCACCCCCATACGCCCATCCTGCATACCAGTTTGATACGTGCAGGACAAAGAACTGGCATTTAGGGTAGCCCTTAGAGGCATGGCTGCTGAAGGAGTTGTGTAGCTAATGGTTGCAGAGCATCAGAAGAACAGAGGAGAATGGGAAGCTGATCTGAGTCAAGCTTCTTGGTTCTGGTAGGTCCCAGGAAACTATGATCCATTTAGAATAGAATGTGCTTTTCCATAAAGGATGAAGAAGATATAAACTCTTCCTCTTGGAAGAATTATTCAAGGGCAACTCCATGAGATGAAAATTCTCGGCTGACAATAACTCCTTTGAAATCACTGGCGTTACATCAGCAGATATTTTGCCCCCAAAATTTCTACCCCCTGCACAGGACTAACCTATCTGGAGTTCTAAATATTCACTTTCATGCAAACCAGAGGATGAGAGAGGCAATATTTGAAAAAAAGTTGACTTTTTTCTCCCCTCTGTTTTCAGATCCAGAGTTCAGCCATGGCATCAGTGAAAAGACCAGCCTGCTTGAGGATATGCCAGTTTCTGAAACTGATCTCAATTTAGAGATTTCATTTGCAGAGCAGGCAGCCAATCTCAAAGATGGCTCAATCGGCGAAATGTGCAAAGGCAAAGAGGATGATACACAACTTCCTGTAGGTGCTTCTCATTTATTGCTGTAGTAATTTCCTAAACTTTTAGTTTAGCCTGCTTGACTATGTTTCTATGTTATGGGTTGAAACAGGAAGATTCAGAACGGTCTCATTGGATTGGGTCCCTTCAGTGTGTCTGTTATTGGAGAGCAGCATTCAGACCTTAATACCTATGGAAATCTTAATTTTATGCTTATTATACCTTTTCAACACTATAGCTTATCTTTACTGCCCTACCAAACTCATGGTCTATTTTGGTCATACGATTTTTTTAAATGGTAAATTTCATGATTTCATATATTTAAATCTGAAATTTCGTGGTGTTCTAGTTGGAGGGGTCTTGACTAGGGATGTTAGCAAATGTTTATTTTTGTAAATGTATAATTGCTGAATTTTTTTTTTTAAGCCGACTTCCCACGTGCACCAGTTCCTGCCTGCCCCCTCCCCCCTCCCTATTGCTTGATTCAGAGGCAGCAGTACAGGTGGGAATGGACAGGCAGCTCCACAGGAGCCGGTATGTGTAGGGAGCCAGCTTGAAAGCTGGTTTCCCACATGTACCAGCCCCTGCTTCCACCCCCCCTTCACTGTTGCCTCTCAATCAGAGGCAGCAGTACGAGGGACAGGCAGCTCCACATGGATCAGCTCCTGCCTGCCCCCCTGTGCTGCTGCCTCTGATACAGAGCAGCAAAGGGGGTGCGTGTAGTTGTTAGAATTAACCAATGAGCCCAAGCTTATTGTTTAATCATGTAAACGACTATACGCTAACATCCCTAGTCTTGACCTAAAAGGAAGTTGTGTGGGGAATTACAAGGTTATTGTCTGAGGGTTGTGGTATTGCTACCCTTACTTCTGCGCAGCTGCTGACAGCAGCATTGCCTTCAGAGCTGGGCAGGTAGAGAGCAATGGCTGCTGGCCAGGAATCTAGCTCTGAAGGCAGAGCTACTGCTAGCAGCAGTGCAGAAGTAAGGCTGGCAAGGTACAGTATTTCCACTCTTATTTCTGTGCTGCTGCCTGCAGAGCTGGGCCCTTTGTCAGAAGCTGCCACTCTCCAGCCACCCAGGTCTCGTAGCAACAGTACAGAAGTAAGAGCAAAACAGGCATAGTACTACCACCCTTATTTCTGCACTGCAGCTGACAGAGTGCTGCCTTTAGAGCTGAGCACCCAGCCAACATTACAATCACTGTTCTCTACTTGTCCAGCTCTGAAGGCAGCACAGTAGTAAGAGTGGCAATACTGTGACCCTCCTAAAATTACCTTGTGATCCCTCTGCACCTCTCTGTTGAATCAGGACCCTTCAGAGTGAGAAATTCTGGTCTCTCCAATGAAATCTATTAGTACATGGTAAAAGCACACACAAGGTCAGATTTCATGGGAGCACACCAGATTTCACAGTCCATGTCATGTTTTGCATGGCTACAGGATGAATCTCTCTAGTCTGGCATGCCGTAGTCTGGAAACACCCGTGGTCTGGAATAATTTTAGTTGGCCAGATGTCCACTTATCATGGGTGTGGCCAAGTTTCCTGAGGTCCCATAAAGTTTGTTTACAGCCACCAATCCTGGCTCTCAGTGTTCTCTGCTGTTATTTAACTCTAATTTACCCCTAAATGTTTTCTAAGCGCTCAGTAAGCAGAGAAAATGTTAGCAATGATGCTAAACAATATTGACCTTCTGTTATTTGGCAAGTTCTCTGGTTCAGCACCAGTCAGGTCCCGAGGGTGGCAGATTAGAGAGGTTCAACCTGTAATTAAATCCTTATCAGGCAGCTGGTTACATCCACCAATCATTATTTAAGGGCTGGCTCAGCAGCCATGCAGTTTTCAACCCCTAAATCAGCTATGACCCCAGAGAAGATAGAGGATTATGAAGGTCTCCAGGACCCTTTCCATCAGAGAAAATGACATGTCTAGTTTCTGAGTAATCCAGTTGTTGGGTTGTTGTACTTTCAGAATGATGCAACCTGTGTCTGCTAGAGTTAGACTTCCTGAATCACAGGAAGTAGAAGTAAAGTCAAATAAATCTTACGGAAAGGGATTATCCTTTTATTTTGTGTTTGTTTAGTGCCTAGCTAAGCAGGCCCTGTTCTATGAGTGGGGGCTGAGGTGGTATGGTAATACAAATAATAAATATGAAGTGAAAAACAGTGAGCCCCCTATTATTAATAAAAGGGTGAGGTGATTTACACACACATATGAGGACCTATTCCTGCCCCAAAGAGTAATCATCTGTGACCAGAGTTGTCCTGAGGAGGGTGCAGGGCCTGGGGCAACACCCTTCCCTCCCTGCAGTTGCTGCAGACGCACACCACAGCAGCAGGATGGCCTTTATACGTGTCGCTTTTCTTTCTCTGTCAGGGTGTTGAGATTGTTTATTTGCCATGATGCAAATCCCATGTTCTAGAATTTCAGATTGCCAAAGGACAAAACGGGTACCACAAAGATCGGTGACCTGGCCCCACAGGACATGAAGAAAGTCTATTCTTTAGCACTTATTGAGCTAACTGCGCTGTACGACTTACTCGGGACAGAATTCAAGCAGCAAAAAGCCATAAAAGTCAAAATGAAAGGTGAGTTGTACAGTTATAAACTACCCTGAAACAAAGGCGTCCGTGTGGGGTTGTTTAAGAATGATTCCAAAAGAAGAGAGAGACATTTAGCTGGTAATATAGGCCCTGATTGAGCAAGGCACTTAGCATACACTTTAGCCAAACAGCTCCATATTTAAACAGCCGCAGAGACATAAACTGTTCCAGCTAAGGAGGATTTTAGGGCTAAAATCCTATAGCAGCTAACTTTAGCAATAGATCATTCTAGGCCAGGCACTGAGCAGATGTCTTAGGGAGCAAGGAAAGGAATCCCATCTAGACTGCATTTTTTTCTTTCAAAATAGGTTATTTCGAGAAAAAACCCTTCTTTCGAAATAACCCTTACTCCTTAAAAAATTAGGTTTAAAGGTTATTTCAAAAAAAGGTTTTTTTTCCTCAAAATAACTCCATCTAGACTGCGTTTTTTTTCTTTCTTTCAAAATAGGGTATTTTGAAAAAGCGCCCGGACGCCATTATGCAAATGAAGCACAGGAGACTCAAATCTGTGCTTCATTTGCAATTTCGCTTGGCTGCATTTGCATTCCTCTCTCGAAAGAGGAATGCAGTGTAGACATACCAATATATACCAGGGTTCTGCCAACAATGTTGAGGCAGTTCTTGTAGCAAGTCACTCTTGCATCAAGCTGGTGGAGACTATGGATGCTGCTTGACTACCTTTTCAAAAGCTAGGAATATGTGGAAACCTCTTTCAAGTTGCAAGTGGTTTCATTGTTTTGGTAGCTGTCTGCTTTTCTGACCTTCTGCTAAATGTTTTACAAGAGTTTCAAATGTATTATTGTTAATCACAAACCTACTTTGGCCAAAACCCTATTGTCAAGGTTCAGTGGATGTGACAGTGAAATAGCTCCCTTTAAATAATTGAAAGCAATAGAGATTGTTGAGAGACATACAGCAGGGTACAATTGATTCCGCTGAATACACTCTTCACTTTACAGTAGCAGAAAATAACTTTTTAAATGCAAAAGCACACACCCAACCATCTTTGCGACCTTGATTCCCAAATGAATTTCCACCATGCAGAAGTGCCTGTACTACAATCATTAGAAAATGGTGTGTAGGCAAAATACATTTTTTCTCTTTTTTTTTAATTGCGTATTTGTTTAGACCTTCTTACCAAACCTATGTAGTTTTAATTTAACATGATCTCCATTGTGTTTCTGAGATGACTTCCAGCAGATAAAACAAGTACATTGACTACAATATTTTTCCAGCACCCAACCCAAAAAGATGAACTTGATTTAGGGGTTCTACAACAGTGTGGGAAAGAGGTAGCAGAGCGTCACCCTGCCTCCTGGGAAATAGACTGGCTCAACAGCTGCTACTCCAACCTCAGATGAAGATCCATCTGTGGGGAAGTCTACTCTACCTGAGGGAGCAAGTCCCCCAGCCAGGGCCCATGGAGGCATGCTAAGAGGGCTTGCAGCAATGTGATAAAATAACTGTACACCTTGCTTTGATGTTGAGACTCAGAGTCTGTGCCCAGGCTCGAGCCCCAGCCCAAGTTGAAAATGAAGTGAAGTCTACATAGCTATTTTTTAGCAAGCTAACACAAGTCTATAGACCTAGGCTACGGGAGTGGGGAGGGCACAGCTTGCTTCCAGAAGCAGTGTAGATTTGCCCTGTAGCTTCACTGCCTCTTTCCCCTCTCACCTGCAATGTAATTTGGCCAGTGAATCCATATGGTAGTGGGAGAATGCCAGGAGTCCATGCAGAGGTTTCACACCTCTATTTTCAGCAGAGCTGGCTTCTGCAGCATCTCCCTTTTCCCACATCTTGCAGCATGGTTTGGCCTAAGGCTGTTAAATACTGGTTCATTTACTAGTTGAATAGTTGATGGAATTTCGATCGACTACTCGACTAGTCGATAGGCACTTCCGTATTTCTCCTTTGAAATGTATAAGAGCCCCTACAAGGGAATGCGGAACTCCACATGAAGCCCGGTGCCAGCAGGAAGTCCCACTGACTCCGGGCTCCACAAGGGCTCTTGTGCATTTCAAAGCAGAAGCACCCTCATGGAGCCCAGAGTCAGTGGGACTTTCCACTGGCCCCGCGCTTCACGTGGGGTGCCCGCTTTCACATGTACAAGAGCCCTAGCAGGAACTCTTGTGCATTTGAAAGCGGAAGTGCCCTCATGGATCCTGGGGTCAGCCTGCTGCTTTCAAATGCTGCGTGGAGCTGGGGTCAGTTTGGGACTCCCCAACTGACCCCAGGCTCCACAAGCTTTGAAATACTGTGTGTGGAGCCCAGGATCAGCTGGGGAGTCTGTAGCTGATCCCAGGTTCCATGGAAATGCCACAGAGACTGGGGTCAGCTGGGGACTCCCCAGCTGATCCCAGGCTCTGCACTGCATTTCTGCAGAACTTGGGATCAGCTGCAGACTCCCCAGTTGATCCCAGGCTCCGCACTGCATTTCAGTGGAACCTGGGATCAGCTGGGGACTCCCCAGCTGACTCTGGGTTTCGCGGAAATGCCACATGGAGCGCAGGGTTAGCTAGGGAGTCCCCAGCTGACGCCGGGTTCCATGCAATGCTGCCACTTTGAAATGCCACAGCAGCATTTCCAAGGGGCAGTGCTGCACAGCTGATCCCAGGCTGTATGTGGCGCTGCCCCTTTGAAACGCTGTCATGGTATTTCAAAGCGGTAGCTCTGCACGGAGCCCTTACTGGGCTCCATTTGGTGCTGCCGCTTTGAAGTACTCCCTTCTCCTCCTCCCTCCTTTGCTGCCTCTTGTCTGATAGAGGCAGCAAAATGTGGGGGGAAGCGACTAGTCGACTTGACTATTCAATAAACATTTGCTTATCAGATAGTCGACTGGTCCTTAACATCTTTAGTTTGGCCAGTGACCCATGTGATAGTGGAACCACTATCCATTTCCATTAATGTTTGGGTGGCTAGAAAAGCTGGAGAGCACACAGCTCTGCTGCGAAAAGGTGGGAGGGGAGAATGGTGAAACCTCTGCACTGGCTGCCTGTAGCACCTCCTTCCTTACCACAACAGACTCCCATGAGTTCTGCTGGGATGAGGATTTTGTGCATGTGTGTACAATGGGATTGTGCTGGGGGTGGTAGCAGCATGTGAAGTACCACTCACCCCTCCCTTGGGCTCACAGCTGAGAAAGAGAAACAGCTGCTTTATTGAGCAGTGTTGGAGAAGCGCGGGAGGGGGGAGGTGCAGGGAGTCTGCCTGAGGCTCCCCGCTTCATCCAAGGGCCAGATCCAGTGGTTTGGCAGGCCGGTGTGACCCACAGAGGGTATTTTGCCCAGGTCTGTTCTATATTCACACCTAAACCTCACTTAAAAACCATCTTTAACAAACAGGAATATTCCACCAGAGAAGCCGATCACATCATAGAATGGGCCACCTGGAGAACCTGCTTCAATACAGAAAAAGAAGCCTTCACTGACCACACAGTCTCCTTGTTGTCACCTGCCATCCCACATGGGAATCCGTATAGGTTGTCATCAAACAATGACAACCCTATTTGATGGGACAACATCCTGAAAGAAATTGTCCTGAACCCTCTCTTCTGGCCTTCAAACAATTGCCAAACCTTGCCCTGCTCATTTTCTGCAAGCTTACCACAGACCAAGACACACCAACAGAAAGTGACACCACATCTTGCCAAAACAACAGTTAGAAAACCTGCAGAGAGATCTCCACTGCTTTGATGATTAATACCCCCCACTTCCCTCCCACACAATACACCTTTCAAGATGTTTTATATCAGGGGTGAAGAACCTCTGGGCTGGGAGATGCATGCAGCCCCTGGCTTGGCTGGATCTGGCCCCGGAGGCTCAGAGCTTCCGCCCCCGCAGCATTGGGGTGCCTGCACTGGCACTCCAAATCCCCTGCCCCCGCTGCCGCCCCACTGCACACAATGTACTAGCCTGCCCCTCACCCCCCATGCTCTGGTGTACAAGGGGAGTATGGGGAGTGTCTTTCTCCTCAGTTGGGGACCACAACAGTGAAGGTTGCTTTTTGTTTGGTTTTGTTGTTTTGCTTCTCACTTGTGTGCGGCCCCCAATTGATTTTTCTGTGGGTCACTGGCTCCTGACCCCCCAAAATTTCCCCACCCCTGTTTTATATGAACAAGGAGTCTAGTGGCACCTTAAAGATTAAGGCTACATCGACTCTGCAACGTTATTTCGAAATAACAGAGCATGTCTAAGCTTCAAGCCATTATTTCACAATAATAGTGAGCTGGAGGACGTCTTACTTCGACTCCTGGAACCCTCATTTCACAAGGAGTAAGGGAAGTTGAAGGAAGAGTGTACTTTCTTCAGCTTCCTGCTGTGTAGACAGTGCCAAAAGCCGAGTTAACCTATATCGACTTCAGCGATACAATTAACGTAGTTTAAGTTGTGTAGCTTAATTCAACTTTTGCCCTGCTATGTAGATGTGCCTGAACAGATTTATTCAGGCATAAGCTTTTGTGGGCAAAAACTCATTTTGTCAGATGCATCGTTGGATTTTTGCCCACAAAACCTTATGCCTGAATAAATCTGTTAGTCTTTAAGGTGCCACAGGCGACCTTGTTGTTTTTGCAGATACAGTCTAATATGGCTGCTCCTCTGATTTATTTTTCATATGAAAATTAAAGCCAACTCTTCTTCCATACTCTTTGTAAGTCCTGGATAAAAATGGCCATTATCTCATTTCATATAACTTTAAATTATTATATGGGCCTATATGTTTATGGTAAGTTTGTTTATCTAAAGCAGAGCAGAGCAGTCCTGCCATAAATTTATAGGCCCATATAGTAATGTAAAGTTAAATAAGAGGAGGTAATGGCCATTTTTTAACCAGGGCTTACCAAGAGTATGCAACAAGACTTGGCTTTAATTTTCATATAAATACATTCGTTTTTCAAGATGCATTATCATCCTATTTGCTCCATAGGATGCAAAGCAGCACAATGAATGCTCTTTTTTCAACACATAGAGGGAGAGGTCTGTTCAGAGTAAAGTAAATCTGATTTATAATAACCCCTATTTAATTTTAGCAGGTCAAATTCTTGGGATGCTTACTAAAATCTTTTGCAGCTAAACTTGTATTGAGTGATAAAGATCTGGGTCAACAGCACAACTGTTTTCCACAAATCAGAATCATGCAGATTGTTCATTTATGCATTTTGCTTCACAGTACTGGAGAGTTCGTGGATGGCAATTTGAAGGTAAAACAGAAGGCTCCTCTCTTATGGTTGAAGGAGGAGATGAATGAGAGTTTTCCTTTTAGCCACGTGCTTTGTTTAATCATGCTCTGAATGACTTGATTGATGAAGACATTCAGATATGCTGAAGAGAAGGTCAATGACTCTGAATATATTGAATAGTCTTATCTTTTGGAAAATGTGTTTTGTGCCTCTTATCTCATGTATTGGAGCAGATGTGGATAGTGTCTCTATTTTCTCTTCTTTGTATAGACTCTGGTCTTTTTGGTGTCCCACTGTCAGTTTTGCTGGAACAGGATCAGAAGAAAGTACCAGGCACCAGGATACCACTGATCTTTCACAAAGTGAGTAGGCATGAACAAGTCCATTTGTTACAAACCTACTTGATTCCAGAGGTGATAGCATTTGTCTTGGATTCATATGCTCACTATAATCAGTTTTCCACAGTGACATGCCATCTCTATACTGTGAACCTCAAACGTAGTACTCCACTCCATTAGAAGGAACTGTAGCTTTTATTCAGGGCTGTGCTTTGTGTTATTAATGCACTAAGTTGGATATATGGCCTTTATACTGTTCTCTACTACGCTAACTTCAGTTGAATTAGTGGAATAGAGACTACAATTCAGTAACTTATTGTAAGTTGTTTATTTTATAAGTATTGTGAATTGCTATTGGCATGCTTGAGTGTAAGCATAGAATATTTAGGGACATCTAGTGAATTATTATTAGAAAAACACATTACTAAGGTGTAGTAACTCAGCCATGATTTGGTCAGGGTTTATTAGTAAGCCCATATAGCCAGCGTTTAACACCATTCCAGGCCAAATTCTGCTTAGGAGGAGTTGTAGATGGTTATAGGAGAATAGGCCAATATTTTTCAAGACAAATCTTGGAAGTTCTGGAGTGGCCTTTTAGAGGTTGTTGGGAGCTTTTTTGTTGTTTTTGCCATCAAATCAAAAGGACACCTATAGTAATATCCTCTTTCTCTCTAGGCCCGTGGTCACCAACCAGTAGATCGCGATCTACCGGTAGATCTCAGGGGCTCCAAGAGTAGCTCTTAAGCCCTCTCTGAACTGCGTACCTGCGCAGTACATTTACATTAGATTTCCTCATGTAATGTAGGCGGGGCTTCAAGGAAGGGGCGGGGCAGTAGATCTTTGACTGTTCTGAGACTTAAAAAGTGATCTTGGGTGTAAAAAGGTTGGAGACCACTGCTCTAGGCACTACTGCTGTATCATTCATGCCAGAAATTACATTCTAGGGACTAAAACAAAAAAACCCACACAAAATAATTTTTGTATAAATAGGGAAATATATAAATGTTTTTCTCATTTCTCTCTTCTCATCTCTGCAGCATATCCATCACTGGACTTGCGTGTTCATCAAAAATTAAGAGAAAACATTTTCAGGGATTTTAAAACATTGATTGAATGCCACTGAAACAAATCAATTTAACAAGATGACTTTTTAAAATAAGCATCAATTTTGTAAAACAAAACAACCCTTTCCACCCAAAAAGGCCCCACCAACTCTGTCATTTTCCTTCCAGTTTTGTCAATTTTATGAACACTGGGTAATATCATAACATTGATTTTTAAGCAGAACTTGCTATAAATTTGATTTCAATAGGGAGTCCTAATTAAAAACTAATGTCATGATATGGCCTACAGGGCTCCAGTAAAAATTGGAAAAGCTAATTCCTGTATCAGAACTCTTCAATGGTGATTAAAATTTTTAAGAATCATGGAGACCAGCTCAGATCTCCCTAAGGCGGGTTCTACTTGACTTGCAGTCAGTAAGTCAAGACTGTATATCTTTTTAGAAGATATGCTGTAGATCAGCTAGAAGCTATGAACTTAATCAGAAGTTACTGAGCGAGATTCTATGGCCTATGTTCTGCAGGGAGTCATACCAAATAACCATAATAGTCCTTTCTGACCTTAAAAGCTATGCATCCATATATGGAATAGCAAATAATCCCCTTTTTTTGGTGCAATTAAAAATTCTGCTCTACAGCATAGTTTATAGTTCAGAAAATAGTTGGCACAGAAGCATGTACATTACAAGTGTTGTCCAGGTTAAACACTGCATAAAGTATTAATTTAGGCAATAATAGGTGTTGTAATCATTTGATATTTATGGATTTCTTCGGGTAAAGATTTATCCCTTGGTGCACACAATTCCCTATATTCTTTATCTAATCCATTACATTGTCACTTTATCAGGGCGATTGTACCTGTACCGCCCCCCTCCATCATCAGGGCGATTGTACCTGTACCGCCCCCCTCCATCATCTCCAAAGTCACTCACTTAAAGGCTTCTGCCTCCTCCTAGCTGTCAACTCCCCTGAATGGAATCTTGCATCTCACTCCCCCTGACCTCACATTTAAGGCTGCACAGCCCCCCTGATCTAAATTGTGTTACCCCAGCAAGCCAGACTGCCTAACAGGCCAGCACTGCCTCTTTTCTTTTTGTTCAAGGGCTATGTAATTTAGTTACAATTTACTGCAAGTTTTTCATTCCCTATCTCAGTATAAAGTGTTGACATTGCATTTTCCCTTTTAAAAACAGTCTTAATAAAGTAGATGAAAAATAAAGGAGCAGTATCAGGTGTTCTTTGTCGGACATATATAACCGTATTAATGATAATCCGCTTTGCCAATCATTGGTGTTCAAAACCAGATTTCACTGTTCCATATTTACCTCTCAGTTGCATTTTAATTAGCACCTTGGCTTCATGCTGCTTGATTCTGTTTATTGACAGCTGATTTCTGAAATAGAAGAGGCAAAATTGGATACAGAAGGACTTCTTCGAATACCAGGAGTAGCAGCAAGAGTAAAGGTAAAATATTACATGGACTCTCAAAATCCTGAAAGCCTATACTCATTTGCTGTTTTTACTCTTTGCTTGTTAACACTTGTGTAATGGCAAGATTGGCATCGAAGTGTTAATAAAACTACATAAAAACAGATTTGATTTAGATTAGCCAAAGAGATGATGTTTTGTTCCAGATTAAGTTTGGGGAGGAAATCACAGGTTCAAATGAAAGCTGAATCAAGGTTTAGGTTCAGATTCTGCTGTGCCAAAATCTCATGAGTTGTTCTCACAAGATTTCCAAATTCTTTGTCTGCACCTGGATCAGAGGAACCATCTGAACCAGATGACCAGTGGGCTCCTATGTAGGCTGTATGCCACTATAGGGTAATATTCCTTGGCCTAATTAGATAATGTGAAGGGCCAGTTTCAACCAGAAGCATAAAGCAACCAAATGGCACAGAGAATCTTTCCCATTATCTCTACAAACAGCATTACAAACTACTTGTGTCACTATCCACAGTCTTTGTTCACATTACAGCATGACTGCCAACTACACCAAACTGTAAGTCAGTATTTGCTTTCATGAAGAAAAACAAATGCATGGTTTGATTTACACCAAGATGAAGCTTGTTATAAGAACAGTCTAAAGAGATTTTGAAATTGTAAATAGAAAGAACATTTAAATGGATTCAGCTGCCTTAAGACATCTGCCAGAGACTGTCATGTAAAACTTTGTCCAACAGCTGCTTCATTAGAAACAACAAAAGGAAAAGAATATTATGGAAACTGGCTTTATTGATTCACCAGTAACTAAGATGTTTCATGGCTTCGTTTAGTACTTTAATTTCCATTTTCCACCCAGTTTCACATTTTTGGGGTGACTTTGGAATTTTGTTTTGTTTAATGGGAGGAGATTTTCCAGAGAAGAGATCATTCATCAAGTAACAGCAAAAATGATGAGAATCAAAAATCTCAAACATTTGGAAGAACTTCTCCTTTGAATGAACCTATTTTTTCTGTAAAACATTGAGGCTCCGTCTACACTGCACTATTTTGCACAAGAAATATGCAAATGAGGTGAAGTGTGGAATATTGCGGTACCTCATTTGCATAATTAATGAGCAGCCGCTTTTTGCGCAAGAGACTTTTGCACAAGAGGCGCTCTTCCTGAAAAAAAAGCAGGACGGCTCTTGTGCAAAAGGGATTTTTTTCCACAAAAAGGAGCTGTGTAGACGGCTGCGCAAAAGCCTTTTGCGCAAATACAGAGCCTAATTAATTATGCAAATGAGGTGCCACAATATTCCATGCTTCGCCTCCTTTGCATATTTTTTTGCACAAGAGGGGGCAGTGTAGACATAGACTGAGCATTTTCAATGTTTTACCCATCGAGTTGAGAATTTATCATCACATTTTGGTGGGTTGGGTCCTGGGTTCTTTTCCCTTGGTGCCTAGGTGCCTCCAGGTCTCCTGAGACATCCAGTAATCTATTAAATTGAATGAAATCTGAAGTAGGAATCCTAACCAGTTAACAGCCAGTCCTTGGCTTCCCATGTGTCCAGCTCCTCCTCTGAGTGCGCAGGGGAGGCTTCTGGCTCCGTCAGTCACTGGGGCCTCACTGGCCTGTCTGGCAGGCCTTTTATATCCCTGCCCCAGCCTCCTGGTTTCTGGTCAGGTGGGTTTTAGTCAGGTGCTGCCCACCAAAGCTCAGGGAGGGGTGCCTCCCCCTCAGGGTGAGTGGGAGGCCATTCCACCCCACTACACTGCATAAGGCAATGTTGAAGCAGTCAGTGTTGTTTGATGCTGCTTACTCTTCACTGTGTAATACCCAATCCCCAGCTCAAAGAAAGAGCAGGTTTAAGGTCCAACACTAGTGAACACTACCATGGAAGCCATTCAGTAGGGATTTGAACATCTGTGCACATATCCAGGGCTGATTTGAGATTTTTCACAGATACCAATCCATCCGCAGGTTTGGATATTTCCCTCTTCAGTAAGGGCAGGTGTACAATAGACCTGGAAGGCCAGGTTAAGGTACACAACTTCAGCTATGTAACATTTGTAGCTGGAGTTGGCCTACCTTAACCCAAGCTTGGTACCTTCTTCACAGAGGGAGGCCGACGGGAGCATTTGCTCCCGTTGGCTTTCCTTACTCCTCGCAACTGGGAGTAGTACAGGTGCTGGCGAGAGCTGCCCTCAGTGTTCGATTTATGAGTCTTAACTAGACCCGCTAAATCAAATGATGATCTCCAGCACAGGGAATGAAGACGTGCCTTAAGAGGAAAAGGGAACTTTGCCTCAGTGGAAAGTATTGATAGGAGACTCTGAGTCTCAACTTACATAATTATCTGGCTCTTATCAGGCTCTTTCTTGCACAAAGTACCATGTGACCTTAAGGAAGTGGTGCAGGATTTGGCCCTGTAGGTGTGCCAATGCCTTGGCAACAGATATACTGTCTGGTGTCCATTAGAATTTGGTTTTAATTGCACAATTCTAATATTTCTTGTCTAGAGTTTACCTTTTTGTAGCAAATTAGTAACAGCAGGTGGTACTTGAATGATAATTTCAGATGCTTTTTTTTTTCAAAGGGTGGAAAATATTGCTATAAGGGAAATGCACAAATCCTCCACCAGCATCAGTAAAACTGCATTGCTGGTACTTTCTATTCTGCTGTCTTTCAGGGTCTTTGCCAAGAGCTGGAAGCAAAGTTTTATGAAGGGACTTTCAACTGGGAAAGTGTAAAGCAACATGATGCAGCAAGTCTTTTAAAACTCTTCATCCGAGAACTTCCTCAGCCACTGCTCACTGTGGAATATCTTAAAGCTTTCCAGGATGTGCAGAGTAAGCAGTGCCTCTTCTGTCTCAGCTATACAAAGGTGACACTACAAACAGCAGCATACTAAATACAGAGAAGAAAATTGTCTCAACAAATATGCCTTTGCTGTAAAACCATTTTCACTAACAGTATGTGAGCCTGAACAATACATTATATAGCAGTAGGATTAATTCTGTCCAGGAAAGGTTGGCTGTTGCTTGGCTAGTGTTCAAATGAGACTTTTTTTTCCCCACAGAGCAGCATGCATTAGCACACCTGGGAAAGAAAATACACAGATTTATATAACAGTATTTGGGAAACATTAGGGCTATGTCTACACTTGCGGCTTCTTGCATGAGTAATATGCAAATGAGGCTAAGCGTGGAATACTGCCCCTTCTTGCACAAGAAAAACCCTCTTGCGTAATGCCGTTACATCTATTACTTTTCAGAAGGAGTGTAGACGCTCCTTCTTGCGCAAGAGCCTCTTGTGAAAAAAATGGTGGCTCATTAGGTATGCAAATGAGGCTCGGCGATATTCCATGCTTAGCCTCATTTGCATATTACTCGTGCAAGAAGCCACGAGTGTAGACATAGTCTAGGTGAACTATAAGGCGAAGGTGATTTCTGAATTGTCTTCACTCACGGCTAGCTTGAGCTAGAACTTGAGTGTTGTCCCTACACTGACTCCTGTCCACACTTAACTCGAGCTAGAAAATGTTAAGTGGGGCATTACACTAGAGCAGGGGCAAGGAAACATTTTTGGGCTGGGACCCACTGACCTTCAGCAAAATCAATCGGGCGGGGGTAGCAGGAGCCAGAGTGCTGGTAAGGGAGTAACTCAAGCTCTCTGTTTCAGTGAAACAAGCCCTAAAAAACTACAGTTAAAATATCAGCAATTTATAAATTATCATTCTCTTTAAATAAGCCGCAGTGAGGAAGTTACAGTTCAGCTGGAAATCAAACAGAAATGAAATATGCTGCTTCTGATAATATTTTGAGACTATTTGGTATCTGTCAGAAAAAATGTCAGAGCTGTTGATTAGCATCAGTTCCCCAATAGTCAGCCAGTTACTATGAGAATCTACTCCACCATCAACTATTGCCTAATAAAGCACCAAGCTGAGCCAGAACACCCACTTGTTCCTTTAAAAAGAGGGTGTGCAGAATACTGAATTTGTGATTCTTTGAGAAGTCTAGCAGGAGTGGGGAGTATCTCTTTTTATTAAGTCCCATAGCCAACACAAGTGGGATGCTGACAGATTTCAGAGAGATCCATTTCCTGTTGTCTGTGACCAAGAGAACCAGTCACTTTTGGAAGAAGGTAATAGGAGAATCCCAGATGGCCAAGAGAGCAATAGGGTCACACATACATGGAATCTCTTCACATGTCACAGGAAAGGGGCCCAGATTGCAGAGCACGTGATACAAGTCAGGAGCGGATGGGGTCAAGGTTTAAGACACCTTTGTGCAGCCTTATTCTGCAGCCAGTGAGATATGGGTGAGATTCTGCAGCCAGTGAGATATGCAGTTCCTAGCAGCAATTTAATTTTTTTGGTCAGCCAGTAGCCCTCTGGGGCTGTTCCACAACGATGGATTGCTGGGAACTAAGGCGGCTCTGTCCA
The DNA here is from genome assembly GCF_049634645.1 of Pelodiscus sinensis. Classification (NCBI taxonomy): domain Eukaryota; kingdom Metazoa; phylum Chordata; order Testudines; family Trionychidae; genus Pelodiscus; species Pelodiscus sinensis. The sequence continues at coordinate 92,260,417 of NC_134713.1, read as the reverse complement.
TGTCTTCATTCCATCAGTAGTCAGCAAAGCTCTGGGCAGCCACTATGGTGGTTCTACCACATCCAAAGATTCCTCTGCATATGAAGAGTCCTCACATGATTAGATCCATACCATTTAAGACTGTCACATGCTCAAAAGGACAGTGCAAATTTGGCCAGAGAGTCATAGCTATTTATTTTAAACGTGCCTGTCTCTTCTCTATTGTCCATGTACAATAAAATAAGTACAATTTTTACAGAATAGGAACATCTTCATGACCGTTATTAACATCATCCACAGTATTGTTGTTAACCTTATCACTGCTGAAACTGCTATCACTCATTAATATTAGGTAGATACTTTATGAACAGAATAGTCTGCTTGGGTTGCTTGCAACAGGACTCAGTGACCCAGCAGGTACTGTCCTCCATTTTATGTTTGTAATCTGTACAGTGTTAGTGCGCACCTGTTACATTCAGCAGCACATTATGTACATTCTGGTAGGATAGATCTAAGAGATTATGCAACAATTCACATTATAATTTCAGTCAATGACATACTCATTCATATGCCTGGACACAAGCCCAGATAGGGATGAATCATTCTGCTTTCTCTTGCATGTTGTGGCATTGCAAAATAAAGTATGAGAAAAAGCTATTGTCAAAACAGCGGTGAATCATATTGCAACCGAGTCATAAAACAACATTTGGAAATTAACATCAGAGGAGAAATATCTGTCAATCTTTTGTCATACTGTGAAAACTTGCCTTGCTTATTAAATGTATCTGTTGTGAACATGACATTTTACAAGAATATTTAACCTTTTATGCTTGTTTTGGAGGGAAAATATAAAACTATTAAAGAAATGAGATTTATATGCTTCCCTGGCAGATCTTCCCACCAAGAAGCATCAACTGCAAGCACTGAATCTTTTGGTATTACTCCTACCTGAAACAAACAGAGACACTTTGAAGGTTAGATTGGCTATTCACTTTTTTAAACAAAGTATGAATTAGGAAAGTGAACTTATTTTAAAATGTATCTATTGTGAAAAGTTCAAGTACCTTTTAACATTTTAACTAGCCAGTTGTTACTTTTTTCATATTTGAGACCACTTAAGCGAGAGAGTAAAATTTTCAAAAATGTGTAAGTAACTCAGGACTCTGATCTCATTTTTACAAGTGACTTGAGCACTTCAAAATCTAAAGTTATGTGTGCGCTGCAGTGCCAGATATGACTGCAGTTTGGATGAACATACCTGTGCTAGATTTAACCCAAGCTTTCAGGGCTAAGAAAAGCAGTGTAAATGCAATGGTGCAGTCTTCAGCAATGCAAATAGGTACCCAGTGTCCTTGGTTGGCTTGCAAACTTTACATTGAAGTCACGCTGCTGCATCTAAACAGATATTTTTCAACACACCAATACAGGTATGTTTACCTGAGTTCTAATCACAGCTCAGATTGTAGTGTAGACATATATTCAGTCTCACTGAAATTCTATGGAACTTAGAATCCTAAAGTGACCAAGATGCTTCTGAAAATGAGACTTGAGCTCCTAAATCATTGGGTAGTACAGTCTAAATACCTTTCAAATCTGATTCTTAAATACTACTGACATTTTACCAGAGATCATCATCATTTGTAATGACGCACCTCTCCTTCAACTTCCTAATCAAAATCCTAATTCAGGACCATTTCTGCAGCCTTTATTGCTGGTTTTCATGGAAAAAAACAAGCTTAGAATAGTATGGAGGCAAAAAGGCAAGATAGTCACTTGAATGTGATGGGTGCAGTTGTTTGACTAAATCCCCATTTTTATCTGTACTGTTTATTTTCTCTCTTTGTGAGTTAGGATTTCCCTGTCTCCATTGCTCTAAACCTTCCAAATCACTTTGCCCTTTGGTTCTGTTCTCATCACCCTAAGCTTGGATTCTGGTGTTTGATCACTGTTGAAATTGTGCCAAAGACAAATTTAGAAGAGCTGTATATGGTGCAAAGTTGTAGGGACAGTATTTTTTTTTTCAGTCTACTTTGACAAAAGCACCACTGGAATGCTCAGTGGCTACGCTAGAAATAGCTGAAGTGTCATTGCTTAGAGACTGACAAGTGCTTTGTCACCTTGACAGAAGCAGTTCCAGAGACTACCTGTGGCTCACAATGCACTTCTCTGCTGATCAGTAGTCTGCATGACCGGAGTAAATAAAAGAGTTTCAGCACAGCTTCGGGTCCCAGAGTCCAGGCTCTAGGCTGAGTTCTAATGTCTACACTGCAGTTAAACAGCCTCTTATCCTGGGCCCTGTGAACCTGAGTCAGCTGGTACACCCAGCCGTGGGTGTCTATTGCAGTGTAGGGAGACCATTAGATGCCTTTGAAAATGTTACCCCAAAACTACAGTAGAATGAAGAATGATTTACTTCTTCACATTCTCAGCTCTAAGTGAGGATTTGAACTAATCAGTAAAGTAGTGTAAGTAAGTTCATATTGTAGCCTTGTGAATAAACACATCTGCACTTTCCATCATTCTTTGCTTTTTTTTATAACCTTTTGTTAACGGGGATATAAAAAAGCTTTTTCAAAGGCTACATAACAAGATGTGTCACTGTACGTGATTTTTTGATGTGCAAAGCTTGTCGTCAAGTACTACTCTCATTTCAGATTCTGCTTGAGTTCCTCCAACGGGTAATTGATCATCGAGATAAAAATAAAATGACACTAAATAATGTTGCAATGGTGATGGCCCCAAACCTCTTCACATTTCATGGGTTTGGCTCAAAGACTATTGAACAAAGCGAGTTTGCTATGGCTGCTGGAACAGCAAACGTCATGCGCTTCATGATTAAATACCAAAAACTTCTTTGGACAGTAAGTTTCTTTAATTTATTATGCTTTTCTCCTAAGTTTTACAAAGTCTCAGTCAAAGCATCATTGCTTTCAAAGATCAAGGAGCACCTGAACCTTTACCACTGACCTAGGAGTGAGATTGACATATTGGAATAGGGGAGAAGAGGGAAGCAAAGGGCACAGCTGGTCCCTAACTAATGGGTAATTCTCAGTGGAATTACATCAATGATAAAATCATTATAGATGAGAGCAAAATTAGACTTTCAGTCTATTAATGTAATACACAGACTATATACCATGGCTGCATCTAGACTGGCAAGTTTTTCCGCAAAAGCAGAAACTTGCCAGTTGTCTACACTGGCCGCTTGAATTTGCGCAAGAACACTGACGATCTAATGTAAAATTGACAGTGTTCTTGCGCAAACACTATGCTGCTCCCATTCGGGAAAAAGCCAGAAAGCCAGTGTGGACAGAGAAGAACTGTTTTGCGCAAAAAATCCCCAATCGTGAAAATGGCGATTGGGGCTTCTTGCGCAAAACCGCGTCTAGATTGGAACAGATGCTTTTCCGCAAAAAGTGCTTTTGCACAAAAGCGTCCGTGCCAATCTAGATGCTCTTTTCTGCAAATGCTTTTAACAGAAAAACTTTTCCATTAAAAGCATTTGCGGAAAATCATGCCAGTCTAGACGTAGCCATGTAGAATACCTGACCTCAAAGCCAAGTCATCTGGGATACCTGTGGGTAGTTTATAACTACAATCCATTTTAATGAGTAATTTGCCCTTTTCAGCCTCTAGTTATTTGTCTCCTGTTCTGCAATTTATTTCTATATAGGGTCACTCATTGTACTTTGAGAAAAATTAGTTATATCATGACAGCCTCTCTGAAAGACCTACAAGGAAGATGTTAGTCAGCCCTGTGAAACTTGGAGCTTTGTTTTCCACCAGCTATTGTTAGCAATCTCCAGTCTCCTCCAACAGACTAACACAAAATTATGATGGAGGCAAACTCTGTAGTACAAATTCCTTGTTTATTATTTTTTGATTCGTGGAAGTAGAAGCATTAGGTGAGAGCCCAGTTCTGACACTCATTCACGTTGAGACCTTGTTCCTTAATATTCCTATTAATTTTAACACTTGCAGATCTCAAATGCGGGGTCCAGGCCTAAGACTGACACTTGTGAGTGTTTAACTGCTACTGGCAATAAATATTAACTTTTGCACGTTGCCTCTGACAGTGTGTCACTAAGAAAGTTTTAGTAGGCGTGTAGTTTTCAAGGAAGTTAAATGTGCGTTAATAATTAAGATGTGTATTCTTTCAGATTCCTAAATTTATAGTCAACCAAGTGAGAAAGCAAAACACTGCATGTCAGAAAAAGGAGAAAAAAGACAAAGCTATGAAGAAACTGCTGAAAAAGATGGCTTATGACAAGGAGAAATATGAAAAGCAAGACAAGAGCCCCAATGATGTAAGAAAATAGGCTCTTGTCAAATCATAGATAGTGAGCCAAATTCTCCGTTTGTTTACAGTGAATTGATTTGATTTACCTAGGTGTATCTGAGAGGAGACTTTTAATTCTTGGGTGTCAAACTAGACTCACCTTCAAGAGATCTCATTTTTCATCCTGTGAAAAACCTTAAGGGTTTTTTTTTTCAGTTTGGTGTCCAGAAGGACACAAAATCATGAGACACTTTTGAAAATCTCATCCTGAAGTATTGTCTTATTTTATTGTGTTTATATATTCTAATAGCATTTAATATGTACTCATAAAGTATCTTTTAGCAAATAGTACATAGGAGGCAGTTAAACTTCCCAAAGTATGTATTATGATTGTTGCTGAACATGCATCTAATTGTTTGCATTTCCAGATAGAAATGTAGAATTTTTCTGACACTCTTTGAATTTTCTAGATACATTGTAATGATTACAGCCCAATGTAAATTAATAGTGATGATAGTGAAACATAGAAGAGTGCAGTGGAAGGCCACAACTAAAAGCATGAAGGTTTATGTCAGTGTTTCTTAAACTTTTTAAGACCGAGGAACACCAAACTATTTTTATGAGAAAGAGGAACACCAAGGATTTTTGTGAGGAGGGCGGGAGTTGTTGGGGAAAGGAAAGGGTTGGGAAAGTTATTGAGCCAAAAAAAAGCGTCGCCTGCCCCTATAAGAGTGGCCATTTTTAATTCTGTTGTTCTCCACGGCACACCTCCGACTGCCTTGTGGCACACCGATGTGCCGGGGAGCACAGTTTAAGAAATACTGGTCTATGTACATAATGCACCACATTCTTCTTTATAATTCCATTATATAAAGCTACACTTAACAACTATATGTAGAGCATATCATTTCGTTCTGTATACTTTCAGGTCAGATGGTAACCATGTTGGAATGGGATCACAACTGACTTTGAACCAATAACAAGGACAGTGAAAAATCTGGCAGGCACTATAATACGATGCGTGGCGGGGGAAATGAAAGGGATTTTTAAAGTCTAGTAGACTGAGAGGATTATTGTCTTTTTAAACAGTGAAGAGAACAAATTGTCAAGAATGTATTAAGTAACTGAATATATAGTAAAACCTGTACAAGATACAACCCTTTATGAAAACACTATCTTAATATTTCATCTCATTGCATTCTCAGATACGCAGAGTACAATTTAGAGTATCATCTTTATTAAGAAAGCAGTTTTTGTCAGTCCCAGAAGTGATTATTAAGCATAGATTTCAGTGCAACAGCCCCTCGCATAGCAAACATCCTGATTTTAAATTGCATGTGGATTTTGGAGAATTTTTGTTCTGTTGGTTTGTAATCTTGGAATCGGCTAATTGGACTGTCTCTCTTAATATGGTGTTTTAACCCCAAACACACCTGTTGCATCATTATTTTCAATTACTTAAATATAATTAACTTTTTAGTTTATTTACCACTAAAATCCACTGTATCTGAAAAAAGATAATTGTGAAGGTAATTGGTATTTTAAACACACAACCAAGTAACATCAAGTATATGTTTCCCTTGTACCATAATGAATAAAAATTGGGCTTGGATGAGTGTGAACAGATCATCTTCTTCAGCAGAGGTCATATTCCAGATTTTGGTGAGCCAGAGACATCTTGTGGAAGGCTGTAAAACTACACTGGCCTGAATTGTCTGATTTTCTTTGTCATTTGTAGCTCAGGGCAAGCTTTGATATATAAGGACTACACTTTTATAATGTAAGCATGTTTGTCAAGGCCATTAGGCTAAAAATTAGAGCTGTCAGCGGTTTGATTTATGCCGTGTGTATGTTGCAATATCCCTCTCATCTTCCTGTCTGTTTTGTCACTGTGGGTAGAAGGAATTTTGAAATGTATAATTTCTTTCTCAGTACACTGTAGCATAGGGTTCATGTTTATATCAGTTTCCTACTTTCTCACAGGAATAGAATTGTCATGAACAATGGAGAGAGCCTGAAATGAATGTACACTTAAAATCCATGATCTTGAACAAAAATAACAACAAAAGCTCTTAAGAGTGTTTGATGCAAGATGATGTAACAGTGAAGTATATACTTTTTTCAAGAAAGCAACCCTTAATTTGTGTAATGGATAGGGTTTTTTTAAGGTCAGGAAAAGCTGAAGTGTGCACGTGACATTTAAAGGTAGGCTAAATAACTTGCCAGTTAAACTTAGATGTCTACTTCTTCACAGATACTTTTCTAAAATTGATGGTGTATGTGCAAGACAGCCATAATTTAGGGATTAGAGATATATCAGTAACTACTGATATTTGTTTATTAAAGTCCTCCCCATAGAGTCACTCCAAATATACCTATGAGAAGAATGATCATTGTGTGACATTCTTTGCAAAAGTCCTACCTCTATTGATGGTTGGTTTGGGATCAATGTTGCTCCCCTAACAAGGCAGCATTTCATAGTTCTGTATAAACTGACTAAGAAGTGCCATTTAAGGGGCATGAAGTTTGACTGCATTTCTGCCAAAAGGCAAAAACTTAGTCCTTGTTCCTATAAAGAAGGGAGGGAGAGGGGGTCAGTGCAGGCCTTTGTATACAATGGACTCTATACAGGTAAAGGAATCTACCCTTTGCATCTAAATTGCAAGATGAGGGCTAGAGTTTTCAACATTTTTTATCCATATTCAGAGGTATAATGCAGGATTTGAAACATCTCTGACTAGGACACAATTTCAAAACAGACTGATTCCTAAGATACTACTCAATCTTTCTTTCAAATGCACATGCAAAGAATGAATTTTCCATCTACCTACCTTTTAAAAATGGAAATAGCCAAAAATTAACATGTAATTCCTTTACACTGACCACTTAAAGTGGGAAGATTAATGGCATATAGATTCTTTGAAAACAGTTCAGTACAATTAGGATGTTGGCACCTAAAAGAATACTGCCATCATCTGCTACATTACAGAAACAGCAGCTGAATGCAGTGAAGGAGTTAAATCATTCAGTATTTTTAGATCTTTTTTTATTTTTAACTGATGTAATTTGGTGGTGTGGAGCATTTGTCATCAAAAACATCCATCTTTCCCTCCCCCTTTCACAAGCCATTTAAGAATTAAGACTGAGGTATCATGTAACCGATCTTAACCCAGCTGTAAATCTCCTTGTATTATTTCAAGCACCAATCTTACTGAAAAATGTAATGGTAGTTTATTTCACAAATCATTGTTACTTGTATAAATTACTTGCATAATATTTGATGCAGGGAAGCGTAGTAGTCATATTTGGATATCGTGTATTATTCAGACTTGAGATTGTAATGTATAGTTCCTGATGACATAAAACATTTTCTTACAGTGCTGAAATAGTAATTGACATGTCTGGACTTGTTCTTTGAATACTGAAATAACTTTAGAATTCTTCACAGCACATCTCTAAGTGTCCATCTGTTTCCTTGTTTGTGGAATCAGACTCCTAAATAAATGGGACTAATGTCTATATAATTTACATAGCATGGAATCCCCAGTGCTCAATGAGTGGGTTATGAGTTATAAATTAAAGTCACAGTTTTTAAATTATCTTAATATGTCAGGATAGTTTTAAATGACAGTAGAGTCTCTTTTTCACCCTCTATCCTGTGTGTGCTGGACTATCCACACCTTTCTGCAGAGCACATGCCCTGTGCTCCATTTAAGTTCTGCTCTCAGAATAGCAGCTAAGCAGGACTTAAGTATTAGACATGCTTTGGGAGGACCCTCTGCAGAGGGGTGAATCCTACCTTTAATGACTGCTTTTTAGAAAATCATGAAGGTTATCTACTTTCCAAAATATTTATATTTACAGCTCTGTAGGCTAGATCCATGGCTCTTATTATCTCATTACAGTTATGGTGCAAGGACCAAACTGGGTTTGAAATCTACTTTAGGCAGCTCAGGTAACAGAAGGTTCTCTCAAGGCAGGAAAACCCTTGAGGGGCATAGCCAGTTTTATGTCACCCATTATTCCATCCCTCTTGGCATAGGAGTCATAGGCAGGACAGAGCAATCTAAGGTTGCATAATAGTTCAAGGTAACTGATCTGTATGCAGTGGTGTTATAGCTCTGTGGATCCTAGGATAATAAAGAGATAAGGCAAGCGAGGCAATATCTTTTGTTGGATCAACTTCTTCTCACTGACAGATGAGAAGGGAACCTGTAGCAACCAGTTTATCCCATAGTGAGCCTCAGAGATGAGGAAAGCAGAAAGGTACTGAAAAGCCCCGTATCGGTAGAGTATTCTGAATGTAGGTATGGTTGAGCATGAACGCCTCCAAGAAATGTAGGAATTGAAAATGATAGGTTCATTTTCCTTAGCTATGAAACAAGTTTTCTACAACTTTGATGTCACAATATGGTGTAAATTTGTAATGCATTTGTTCCCTGGGTGAGTGCCTCCACTCATACAATCATACCAAGCACAGTTTTCTCACACATCTGTCATATGCCTGATGAACAAAAAATTAATGACTATGTAAGCTCACTGAATACTAAAATGAAGCCTGATTTAAATTTACTGTGCAGAACACAATGAAAGACCTATTCAGGATATGCATAAATAGCCTTTCCACCCTTACACGATTGTTCCCTTGCTGACAGTATGTTCATAACAGTTTTAAAGACAGGCAGGAGCTATTTAGGCATGAGCTAATTAATTTTTGTATGCCTTTTGACAAATGCTTATGGTCATGATCACTGCAAGTAGTCTCTTGCAAATTCTTGATCCACCAGTTGTAAATTCTTTAGCCATAACTAGGTATTACATCTAGCAGCTCAATTTTGAGAGTTGTAAAATACATGAAAAGACTGAAGGTACCTGGGGCACAGTGTAAGATGTGATTGTTCTTAGTCCATTGATTAGTCAGACTTCCTTTATCACTGCAGAACTCAGCACCATGATGTAATTAATAGTGGGATAACATTTGTACTCTGTGACCTATAGATCTCTTTCTAATTTTATTTGTACCAGTTCTACACTATTCCATAACACTGATTTTAGTGGAGTTTCTGCAGACACACATCTGTGAACTTTTCTAAGCTTAAATTTATAACCCTTGTACCTTTTGATATGATTCACTAATAAAGACACAACAAACATTCAGCTTTACAATCACAGTGTATTGAAGAAAAAAAAAGGAATAACCTCTCAGAGCTTCTCATATTCTTTGCAGCAAACCTGACTACTTCTGATATTTTAACACTTCTTTCCACATCAAAACAACGACCTTTGGGGCCTGCAAGTAGTAGTTTATGTGTACAGAAAAATTATCTAAGTTTTCTAAGACCAGAAATTAGGATTGAATATATAAATAAATTATGCCTTCTTGTAATGCCAAATGTCATTATTGTAAATCGAATAGAAAAAGCAATAATTTCTCTGCACTGATATAAGTTTGATATTCACCACCATGGGATTTAAAGATTGAAGTAAAATGTATATAGTCAAAAGTACATGCTGACTAGCTGAACAAAATCAGAATAACAAGAAAAGGAGGACAAAAGCTACAGAAATTATTTGTGAGTGTCTTGTATATGAAAGGGAAAATATTTTGCTAACAAAATCAATTGAACAAATTAGATCCATGAATCCTTGTGTAAGATCTTTTTTGAAATTCAGGTTAAAGGAAATTGGAATTTTTTGCCTGGCGCTAGTGCATACATCTCCTTTCTGAATCTGATTCATGTATTACAATATCAAACACCAAGCTTCCTAACGTGCTGAAATTAACTCTTAATATAGCAATAATCGTTACTGTTATCATTCATAACATCTTTAGAAAATAATTAAACATTACTGTTCTTTTGTTATAAAGTTCTCTATTGCCATTAAAAAGAGATTTGAGGGTCTGATGTAATTTAGTAAATTACAGCGTAGTTAACATTTTTATGCAGTGATGTAGACAGTAGTTAAGCATACTTACAGAGCATTGTACTAAATTACTTATTCCATGCAGTATTTGGAGAAACTCATCAAAGCCAGCTGCTAGCAGCTTTGTTCCAATTTCATTATTGCTTTGCAGGCTGATGTTCCTCAGGGAGTGATACGGGTGCAAGCGCCTCATCTTTCGAAAGTTTCCATGGCAATACAGCTGACGGAAGAACTAAAAGCCAGTGATATAGTAGCCAGGTTTCTCAGCCAGCAGAGGTACAAATCCCTTTTTGTTTTACTAACATTTCAGAATGAGTATTTCCTATCACACACACAAAAAAAAAGTTTTAAAGTTGGTTGAGAAACAGCAGATATAGTTAACAATTAAGGTGTTTTCAGTGATCACTTGAGCTGAGTTTAGCCTGTTAAAATAAACATTTGATAAGCTAATGATTTTGATTGTTCCAAGAAGCACTTCTAATGTTCCTTAAAGCCTAAATACTTACATATTGAGGCCTTCAGGAATATGGCAAAGTGCAGTATGCTGGTAGAGAATTAATTGCTGTTTTGTCAGCTGGGTTAGGAATGGCATCCATGGAACACAGTAAGTTTTTATATCTTCCTGTGGAGCATTTAGCAGGGAACTCTTAAGAAAAGAAGTCTGAGAGAGAAAAAATGGGGAAAAGAGAAGATAAAACCTTCAAGGAAAAAAACTACCATTAATTCATATATAAAAATACGTAGACCTATGAGGGAGACACACACACAGATGTAAATCTGTTTTTATATTTGGGCCTAATCCAAATCATGCTGAACTCATTGGAAACTTAAATGGACTTTAACATCATTAACTTAAGTGGACTTTGGACCCCATTGTATGTGTGTGAATGGGAGGGAGGTAATGCAAAATAACTTTTCAGCGTCTACATCATTTATATGGTTATTAATGATGGTGCAGTAGCATTCCATTCTGGTTAAGTTTAAGAATTTATTCCCATCTACATTCTTTTTTTAAGGGGCTTGTGATTTTGTCAAAAAATTCCTTTCTGCTGCATGTTGTAGCATCTCATCACAATCAGATGAGAATTTTATTGGTCTCCCCAACAGTTTTGGGGAAAAATTATGGTTTGCCCCCGCCCTCCTTTTAGTTCCAGAAAAATAAAAAGGAACATAAAAGCATGATTATGCCTTTCCTTACACTCTTGTGCCACTGTATCAGAGATATGAAATGTATGATGGGAAAATCATTTTTGCAGTAACAGTTAAAAAAACAAACAAAAAACCAAAACAAAATAAAAAACAGAGCAGACACAAACTGTCAGTAAAAAGATTATTCTTTTCTAAAGGTCTCAATTAATTCAAGTCTGATTTATTTTACTTCTTCGTATTTTACTAGGCTGGATTACTTGTGTTTTCATTATCATACTGGTGTGATAGTCCTTTTCCTTTCTGTATGTTAAGAGATAGGTAAAATAGAAATGTAAGGATAATTTCATTGCATTGTCAGTTTCTGTAACTACCATAGCATTTCCCAAGCATATTTAAGTGGTTTGATTGCAAGCGATTTGGTGGGATAGCTAATCATTTTTTTTTGTTCCTAACAGTGGAGTTGCCCAAGCTCTCAAGAAAGAAGAGGTATTTTTATATGAAATTGGAGGAAATATTGGTAAGGATAATTTCTCAACAGATTCCCTTGCTGAAATGAGATTGGTTGGGCCTAACTTTGCGCTCAGTTACATCCACAGACACACATTAACTTCACTGTGGGTGCATGTAAGTGTGAAGAGGCAAAAGTTTGGCTCTTTAAAATTAATCAATCAATTAAAAGTTTTGAATTAATTATGGGCTTGATACCTTTATTCCAGGGGTTCATTAGTAGTTCCCAGGCCCTAACGGTTGCATGTTCACCCAGAGCCACCTGGCACAGCTTAAAAAGTGAGCAGTCCTGGAAGGAGAAGAAGTAGGGACCAGCGTAGTCACATCCAGAAGGTTCACTGATTCGGCCTAGGCACTCTCTGCTTGCTTAGGTTCCATGGATCGTTGTCTAGGCTCCCACGTGCAAGAATGCCTGGGGAAAGCACTTCTGTGCCCCCACGTTGCATGGGCAAGCATGCACATTGTGTCACAGTCCTCCTTTGCAGATGCATTAGTCCAAAAGTAGAAAGTAAGAGGTAGGTCCAAAGTATGGAATAGTCTATATTATGGGTCTCTGCTAAGCTGGCATTCCTAGTAGTATTGATTGATGATTATTTGCATTTTTAAAGTGTCCATCACCATTATATTAATGTTTTGCCCTACAAGTTTATATACCAGACATGCCCCTGACAGAAACTCTCTGTCCTTCATAACTTTCTCCTTGAAGGGTCCAATTCACAGTAACCCCCACATATGCCACATATTTTAGCATTACAAACATGAGGAAGTGAGGTCCTTAACATACCCAAAAGCTAGCCTGTGTCCGAGCCTCAGCAGAAGCAGATTCCATTCTGCCTCAGCACCTCCAAATTGTGCCCTGGTAGAAGAGTCCCTACCAGTTTCCAAGCCAGTGTGAGGCAAGAGTGGCAGTCACTTAAATAATATGCGAACATCACTCGGGGCTTTGTAGGTGAGGGCCAGAACCTGGAATTGGACTCAGAGCAGCACAGGAAACCTGTGCAAGATTGGTGTGTCCTGTTCAGAAGTTAGGCTGCTGAATACTATACATATACAATAACCGGGCAAATTACTAGGTGTACCTTTTAATAGTAGTCCAGTTTGAAAGTTAATAAAAGCATGGTTCTCATCTGGAAGGAAAGCTTAATTCCAATTCCTGCCCAGTCATAGGCCTTGTCTAAGCTTACGCTAGATCAACGCTCTGGAGATCGATATCCCAGGGTTCGATTTAGCAGGTCTAGTAACGACTTTCTCCAGAAGTGTAGAGCTGGCGATAGAGGAGGAAATGTGGTTTTGAATACTGTTGCTGTCTGGGTGTTTAGCAACAGAGAAAAGTTCAAAAGATTTGAGAGTAGAAGAGGTGAGATGATGGTGACAAGCTTTTGCATTTCTCTGAAGTGCTGTTCCCTGCCAACTGGCAACACTTCTGTTTGGCCTGGGATGAGTCTGAACCAGTTGCTTTTTATCCAGTAGTTTACTCCAGTAAAGCATCATGGAAACCTTAGCAAGAAGGAAGCGCGGAGCCGGTGTCATCAGCATGTAGTTGACACCTTAGTCCAGGGATGGGCAATAATTTTTGGTGGGGGGGGGCAACTCCAAGATTTTGCAAAGTGGTCAAGGGCTTCACTTTTCTGTAGAGGAGATACAGGGTTTAGGATGGAGGTTAAGTGTAGAAGGGTGCACACGGTAAGGGAGTGGGGTGCAGGAGATGGTGGGAGGTCTGAGAGGGAGTTTAGGTGAATAAAGGGGTTGGACCTGGGTCAGGGATTTGGGGTGTAGGGTCAGGGAGGGAGTAAGGGTGCAAGAGAGAATTCTGGCCTGGGGAAGGGATGCAAAGTCTGGGAGTGAGTTGTGACCTGGGAGAAGGGAAACAGACGGACTGCAGAGGATTTGGGTGGTGACCTGAGGCAGGGGAATGGGGTTCAGCGTCTGGGAGGGTGTTTGGGTGCAGGAGAGGATTCTGGCTTGGTATAGGAGGGGGTACAGAAGTGGTGTGGGAGGGAGTTGTGAGCTGGGGCACAGAGGGTTTAGATGGTGACCCGGGGAGGGAGTTGGGGTGCAGGAGGGGCAGGGGTGCAGAGGCAGGCTCTGGCTGGGAGGCACTTACCTAAGTGTTTCTTAGCTAGCACACCCAAGACATGCTGGACTCCCTGCCTACTCCAGCCCCAGATCTCTTAAAACTGCAAGCTGCTCCCTCCACGTGGCTCTCACTTCTGGGAGGGGGAAGAGGCATGTGCTGCCCCCATGCCCCAGGCCAATCTCTCAGCCCTGTTGGCTGGAAACGGAGAGATTGGCTGAGTTCAGTTCCTATTGGCTGGTTGTTTCTAGCCAATAGGAGTTGAGGATTGGGCTATGGGTGGAGAGATCACACAAAGACCCTGCCTGCAGAGCTAAGAGCCGCACAGACTACACTTTAAACTGCGTCAGCTGCATGTCTGAGGGTCCCGTCAGGGTGGTCCGCGGGCTGGATCTGATGGCTTGGCGGGTTGGATCCAGCCCCCGGGCCATATTTTGCCCAGCCCTGCCTTAGCCCATATCCCATTGTCACAGCTTCTCCTAGTTCTCTCTCTGTCTATATAAAAAAGTTTTTGGTGCTTGGTGACAGAATGACATCATCATGCTCTCACACTCTCTGGCCATTAAAGTGAAAGCGGCCAGAGAGCGGGGGGGGTTGGCAGGGTGCAACATGCTAATTTATTTTTAAAAATGAGAAATATTTAAGTATATGGAACAATAAAAGTGTTCTGTCTTCAGGCTCACTGTTAGGGCTTCCCTTACAATTCCTGTCAGGGAAAGACTCCCTGGCCTTCCTGTGGTGCAAGTTTCCCAATCCTTACTCTTTCCAGCTTATTAAAACAAGAGAGTGGCTTAGTATAACTAATACCAGAACTACATTTTGAATGCAGTGCTAGAATTTTTCTTTAATGAATGGAAAAGTGTTTCTTTCTAAAGTCTGTATGGAGAATAACTCTAATCAGACATTTTTAAAAGGCTAAGCAACTTAAATCATTTACGAGCTAGAAAACCTTAATTAAATTTGCTTTGTTTTTTTCTATTAACGGTGGCCTACGCTTACCAAAATGTATAACTTTAAGCAAAAATGTAATACTTTTGTACTCTCTACAGATTCTAACCTGTTTTTTCTCTACTATGTTACTGATTTAAAAACAGTTAAACAGTTTTTATAAAAACCAAAATAATTACAATATCAGCTCTTATTATAAGGACAAGTTACAGTGTGGTATAGCTATGTTTCAGTTTTTCTAATACAACATTGTAAGAGCAACTAGTCACAAAAGTTTTTATTCTGTGCTCATTATTCTGCATACCTAAATGTCTGATAAAAATAGTATTAATTTATATCAAATGTCTGCACATGTTCTCCATGTGTGCCTGCACAGATTCTCTATATCTGTCAGGTTCATGAGGCTGTTTTTTTAAGAGAGAAGCATTTGTTTATTTTACAGCAATATTAATATTAATATTATAGAAAAAGAGCTTGTGATCAACTTCAGTGGAACTGAGACTTGTATGGTACTACATGTCAAGTACATTGTGGTAGCATATAATGTATGTACATAAATAATCTACTATATATTTGAGAGAGTCTGTCTGTCTGTCTGTTTATTCAAGAACTCCTCCTAAATGGTCAGAGCGAGGACCACCAAATTTGGTAGGCAGCTTTCTTTTATCATAAATTAAAACAAAGCCAAGGGTTGGTTGTGCAACAACCAACCATGGGACATGCCTGGAATTCGATTGTTTCTCATAAAATGGAAAGGGAGGGCTCTGCTGTATAATGACCTCATGGTGGCAGCAGGGGATATGGGATGGAAAGCAAGGACAGTTATACTATATAATGGCCACAGGGTGGCAGCAAGGGGCCAAAGATGGGGACCAACACAGCTATTAACCCATTGGGGTATGAGGGAGCAGGAGTGGAGAAAAGGAGAGGTATCTACTATATATTTGAAAGAGACTGTCTCTTTGTGTTTCTGTCTGTTTGTCCCCCAGCCATGGGGATAAGCACCCCTCCCCTTACTGTGCCCTCTACATCTGTATTAGCCATGGACAGGTGTGTCTCACCTGGCCCCAACCTCCTGTGGTGAAAGAGGGCTGGGGTAGTCCTCTCTCCCTTGAATATTGAACCCCTCATCCCTAGGGCAATGATTTAAATGAAGAAAAACAAAAATTAACTGAGTTAAGGACCAGAGCAACGCCAGGTACACCTTCTAGTCTACTATATATTTGTTTATTTGTTTGTTCAAGAACTCCACCTAAAAACAGTAAGAGCTAGGACCACCAAATTTGGTAGACAGCTTTTATCATCATAACTTAAAGCAAGGTCAGGGTTTGGTTGTGACAGGAAAATGGGATGTGCCTGGAATGGGACTGCATCTCATAAAACCATATAGAAAAGAGAGACTTACTAGGCAGGTGAAAAAGGCTGGTGGAGGTGCACTCCCATCTGGGATTGCTCCAGCCCTGAGCCACCCACCCCCTAGGCATGCTTTAAGGAGGGTAAGGGGGTGAAGCGCCCCCATCAGATTCATACAGAGACATTGCTGGCTGTTCCCATTCATCAGGGAATGAGGGGAAAGTATCCAGTTTCCTGCATTCTTCACTTCGGCTGGGGAGTGCACGGGGCAGATGAGCTGTGCACTTTACTCTTGCTCCCAAGCAACACTGGATAAATGTGCTAGTTATAGAATATAATGTGAGTACACATATTTTGTAATACTGGGAAGCTCTGTGGTAGTCAAGCTGTGTGTGTGTCTGTGTGTGTCTGTGTGAGAGAGAGAGAGAGAGAATTTTTACTTTTAATTTATAACTGGTTCCTTAATGTGTAATGTAGAAACTGGTTTATTGATTAGTCCTTCTGTTTGAAATGTAGTTATTCTATGTGCCCGCTAAAGCGAAGATGTGGCAAGTTGGAAATTTACTGAACATTTGATATGGTATATGGTGGAATGTTGGAAACCTCCTGAGTAATCCTCCCCTTTTCTAATAAGTCTTTGTGATAATTGGATTTTATCACTCCCTGTGCTTTCTACTTCTAATTACTGTATCAGTTACTGTGGGGCTGGTGAAGAGAAGCTTCCTGACTTTAAGCTGATGGGCAGACAGACTGACTCTTTTCATTTGTTGTGTCTTGGCTCTTCTGCTCTTGGCTGTCATTTTCTTCACGACATAGCAATCTCATGCAGAGATTGCACAAAAAGTGGCACAAACTAACTGCTCACTATGAAATGCAGTAATATGACCAATAATATTTAATTATTAATCGTTGCTGCTGAGTCTTTTCTCCTTCATCTGTATTCTATGCAGGGCTGGTAGTATCAGCAGGTTGCCTGGCACTATTTATTATAAGATCCTATTTTCAGTTGC
Organism: Pelodiscus sinensis; assembly: GCF_049634645.1. NCBI lineage: Eukaryota > Metazoa > Chordata > Testudines > Trionychidae > Pelodiscus > Pelodiscus sinensis. The sequence goes on along the minus strand of NC_134713.1, from coordinate 92,243,193 downwards.
TTATACATTTGCAAAATTTTAAAAGTTTGGTCTGAAATGTTCCATGCTGTGTGTCTGCCTCAGGCTGATTATTTTGGGGGCAGGGATGGAGGCAGAGAGAGGGAGGTGAAATTTCATCCTAAACTGATAGGCCATTTCTGAGAACAAGGTTAGAGAAAAATAACCTTTTCTTTGAGAAGCTCTTGGTCCTCCATGTTTGAAGCAGGGATTTGAAGTTTGGCAGGAGGCCAGCCTTTGTGTCAGTTATGAAGTCATGAAATTAACCACTGTATCTTGTGCACAGGAAGCTGAATTAAAATTGCTCAAGGAATCTTAAATTTGCCATTTCTGAACTTATGAATGCTTGACTTTGTAGCCTTAATAATGTTCTTTCAGCAGAGTTTGTGTGTGTAATACATGGGTATATATATTACAGTAATGTTATGTGGGGTCAGTTTTCTCATTGAAAATAATAGAAAAGGTGGGGGTTGGTTTCAAGAGGTGGTGTCTGTTGGGACCGGGACATAAGGTTGGGGGAGAAAGGTGACTGGGTTACAGCAGGGAGGGGAGGTGTTTTGCTCTGGGGAAGGGAAGGGGAGGAGAGGGAAGGGGGATTGAGGTGGGAATATGCCCCTGTGACGGGTCTGCTGGGACCCACACTGCATCAGGAGAGGGGGGGGGGTCACCGGGGAATGGCGCAGCGAGCGGAAAGCCCCGTGCAGCCGCCGGCGATGGGCTGGCTGGGGAAACCCAGCTGCCAGCCTGCAAGCGGGGGCGGAGGAGAGGGGGCAAAGCGTCCAGTGAGGAGGAGTCGCGGGGAACGGTGCGGCGAGTGGCGAACCCTCCATCACTTTGCAGGGAGGCGGGGGAAGCCCTGCGCAGCTGCCAGCAATGGGCCAGCTGGGGAAATCGTGTTATTCTGGGATGGTCGTGTAATTCAAAAAACGTTCCCTAAGAAAAAAATCACGCTATCGTGAAAATGTGTTAAGTGGGCACATGTTAAATGAGGAATTACTGTATGCGATTACTTGAAGAGCTAGGGAACATAGAAGACTACCGCCCAAACAAGAAGGCATATTCATGGTTCTTCCTTTATTAATATTGACTTGCTGCCTTTCTAATCATTGTGATACTCTTATGTTCATTTATGCTTAAATTATTATTTTCGTAACAACTAGTAGACGTTAGGTTAGGCAAAATATCAGCAGAAGTTAAACAATGCACTGCTTTTCTCTCCATGACTTCACCTATCACAACACAGCTGTGCACACTGGATACACAGGAACTGTTAACAACAAGATCAAGACTCATAAGAGCTGGGAGTAGAAAGGGGCACAACTTTCTTGATCAGAAGTGCCACCTCTTAATCTCCCCTCCAAAGAAATTGAAAATGACCATAAATATAACAACCTTCAGGTCTAAATGTAAAACCCAGCCTTTAGACTTATCCTTAGTAATCTCAAACCCTTTAGCTGTTGTAAATCAGTATAGACAATGAATACCTCAGTTTACATCAGCTGAATGATCTGAGCTAATTATGGGTATGATAATTTTAAAACTCCCACTAAATACAAATTCCCATGAGTCAGGGGAGAAAAATAAGAGCATACATTTTTGTGTCACTTTTCTTTTGTTAGATACCAAAGCGATGGACACAGTATAAAATCTAAATAGCTTGGAATAGTTCAATGAACACTGAAAACAAATTTCTTTTTGTTAGGTGTACATCTCTAATCACACATCTCTTTTTATCAGGAGAACGCTGCCTTGACAATGATACCTACATGAAGGATCTATACCAGCTTAACCCGAATGCTGAGTGGGTTATAAAGTTCAAGAATAATTAAACTCATAACAAATTACAAAAGAAAAAAGATCTGTGAACGGGACTTCATAATACTGTGGACTGGATAAAAGAACAGGACGTGGTTTTATCATTTGCACGCATTGTACTATGAAAGGAGTATTGTCAAGCTGATTGAAACACCTACAAGTGGTCTCCACTAACCTGGCAACATTTACCACAGTCACAGCTCAGCAATATCTGAGATACTAGCTTTCCCTGCCACACATACTTAGACTAAGGACTCATTGCGTGATAACTGAAGCTAAATGTTCACTGTTCAGTGACAACCATTATATCTTGCAAATAGTCCCATATGGCAGGACTTATGTTCATATCTTTAATCTTTTTGCACTAGAGAGATCTATATTTTCTTTTTATATGTGTTTTTATAGCACCAAGTATGGTGGGGAACCCAGTCTGGACTGGGCTTCTGAGTGCTACAGTAATAAAAATATTAAATAGGAATATTTAATTCCAGAGATATAGTTTCCTCCGTCACTGTGAGATTCAAAGGGGACAAACCATAATGTACTATATCTTGTCTCTGCCTTAGTAAGTGTGTCCCCATTTTTCCTTTTAGGGTACATTTTGATGAAAGTTGGGGGAGGTGATTTTTTTTTTTTATGAAAACATCTATTTCTCCCCAGCGCTCCTTCTAGGCAAACTAAGTTGCACACCCTTTAATATTATTGGTCTGGTGGTTGAATTTTTAAATGGGAGCACATACCAAGGTGAGTCCATTTGAAAGAATGCAGTCCTTAGTAATGCTGGAATGTTAGCATGTAACAGCATCAAGTTATTTTACTAGTGCCATACTGGGACACTGCATAAACTGTGGATTTTCTTAGATCATCTCACAGAGTTCAAAACAGTTTACAAACTGCCAAAGGCTGCCAATAACTTATGAATTCAGAACACAAACATTCACAATAAATAAAACAACTGTGGCAAGTAACTGGAGTCTGAAATTCAGATTTAGCAAACTATGAAAAAAAATCCCAATGCACTTCTGAGAGCATGTCTTCACTGCTGAGATAACCCAGGCTCTTACTTCTTGCCACTAAACCAACTCCTGACCATACACATAACCCTCTTATCCAACTGAATTGGTGCTTTATAAGGCTATGTCTACGCACAGCAGTATTGTTTTGGAATAACTGACTTTATTCTGAAATAACAAAGATCACGTCTACTCTACAGGCCTTTATTTCAAAATAATGGTGAGCTCGGGGACTTCTTACTCCGACTCCTGGTAGCCCTCATTTTACGAGAAGTAAGGGAAGTCGAAGGGAGAGTGTTCTTCCTTCGACTTCCTGCTGTGTAGACAGCACCAAAAGCCGAATTAAGCTATTTTAACTTAATCTACACAATTGATGTAGCTCAAGTTATGTAGCTTAATTCGACATTAGCCCTGCTGTGTAGACATATCTACTATCTGGCCTTTTCTGGTTAAAGCCCAAGTTCTGCAATGAGGACCTACGCTTTGCAGTGTAGCTATTCACCTGAGCTAGCTCAATGCCAGTGCCACTTGGTTGGTCTAACTCTGTAATGAAAATGTATCTTCTCAACCATATTTTCCCCTTAGACACACTTACATTGATTTCACTGAACTCAAAGGGAGTCTTGCACACATGTCCAAGGGAAGAATCAGGCCTTTTGGACCTGATTCAAAATAAGTGACATCAAAGGGAATCGTTTGAATGAGCTTTGGATCAGGCTCCTACACCATTATTCACATATGAACTTATATTTACACTGTTGGAACTGTTTGTCACCGCAGCGACGGATCTGCAATAGAATATAGCTGTAAAGGTTATGGAATGTGTTCTTGATAGAAAGAGCTTTGTGAACATCTGCTGATTAGTTATTTCTTTTAGATAAGACACACAATGTACGAACAATTTGTGTTTGTCTTTTTTGGTATTTTTCTGTTTTTGTTTTTAAACAAAACAGCAGAAAATATTGCAGTGGGGCAGGAAGAATTGTTCCCAGGGATTCTATAACAAGTTATCTTGTGAATAGAAAAAAGATACTCTATTGTAAATACAAGGAAGGGAGTAAAAAACAAGAAAACAAACAAAAAATCCCCCATAAAAATGCTTGCATAAATATTTATGAGCCTAGAAGTTAATAAATATAAGGCAATTTAGATGTGTAATATAACAAATGTGTGTGTTCATAATACTTTATCTGTAGCTCTTTAAAAAGCTGATTACATGTTACTAGAACTCTAGATGTTATTTTAATCAGGAACAAAGTGCTGATGAGAAGACCAGCTGTAAAATTTCACCCTGGAGGCTATGATAATTTAAAGAACTTAGTTCCTGTTTTAGTGCCATTACTTTTTTATTTAAAAATAATTTTTAGAATTAATTTTTAAATTCATATTTTAATTATTATGCCTGTTGTACATGAAATATACACAAACGCAATGCTGAGAAGTTGTTGATGAACTTTTTTGTTTTAAATGCCTCACTTCATAATCTGTACAGGTAGTCTATACCTTTATATGTAAAAGAGATATTTCAGAAGAAAACTGGTTTACTTGGTATTTTTTTCTTATGAAAACAGTTAGTGTTTTACTATATTCCATATTTCCTTAGGTGTTACTTTTATACATCCTGTAACAACCCACACAGCCTTGGAGGTTTGAATGCCCAGTTGGCCAATAGCCACAGCAGGGTCCTCAGTTTAAACAGGAAGATTATTTATTTATCAGGGTGCTCTATTTTAGTACTACACTGCAGTTTTGGGTGGGCTTTGACACAACAATCTACAATATATATTTACAGCAAATATGTAATGAAGCAGGGGCCTCCAGCATTTGCTGTAAATGCTATTCAAGAATATGTAACTGTAAAATATCGTCAGTACATAAGTGAAGATCAAAGAGCATGGAGGTGAGCTGATAAAATTATTTTGTCATGAAAAGACAGTATGGGCATGACTGGTCATCCAAAATAATTTGACAGTTGCCCTTCACATGACTGAATCTGCTGATGTAGTGCTGTGCATCATCCAAATCAGTGGTTTCAACCTTTTTTAAACCATGGACCGGCGCACCCATTCACAAACTTTTGGCAGACAGGTAACATTTTATCTGAATATTTTCATATTAATTACGCAAATAATGAATATTCAAATATGCAAATAAAATGTTACTGGTCCACCAAAAGTTGTGAATGGATTTGCCGGTCTGCAATATAAAAAGCCCCAGCCCCCAGAGCTCCCAAGTGCCAGCCCTAACCCCTAGAGCCCTCCCCCCCATAACCTCCCAGGCCCAACCACTGATCCCAGAGTGCCCTGCACCCAATCCCCCCCCAGTGCCAGCCTCACACCCTCAGAGCCTCCCAGTGCCAGACCCCATCCCAAATGCCTCAGTGCCAACATCGGCCCCTTAGAGCCCTCTGACCAGCCTCCCCCAGTGCTAGACTCCTTTTCCAGAGCCCCACTGCACCGAACCCCCCCAGTGCCAGCCCCCAGTCTCCAGTATTAGCTCCATCCCCAGAGCTCCCCAATGCCAGCCCTGCCTCCAGAGACTCCTCAAGACTAGACCCTCCCCCAGAGTCCCCCAGTACCAGCTCTCCACCCTGGATGCCCCAGTGCCCCCCCCCGTGCCAGCCCCCACCTTTTAGAGCCCCCACCACCCAGAGCCCACCAGCACTAGCCCCTGGAGCCTCCAGTGTCTGTCTGCCCTCCCCCCCCCCCCAGCCATGCCCTGTTTCCTAGCTGCCAGCTGAGTGTTGCTGCCCAGATCATGGCTACTCTATGGTTGCTATTCCAAGCTCCGTGTGTTCTGCCCCTGCCCAGTGCTGACTGACAGAGGTAGAGCAGAAAATGCCTCTCGCAACAGCCACGACAGGAGAAGAGGTGCTGGGCGGTGTACCCGAGCCTCACTCCCCAGAGCCACCATGGCCCAGCAGCCAGGAGTCTGCAGATCAGCAGCTGGGAACCGCTGATCCAGATAATAGGTTACTTCATCTAACCCTACCATAAAATAGGTGATATGAATGAAACTGAAAATAATGCAACCATCTCCCACAATAATTTCTCTATCAAAGCCTCACAATGAGGGAGCTAGAGAACTGACCTACTTTTTTTGAAAATTTACCATACCAGAAGTTATGTCGTTCACACTGTTGGCAATTGTAGCATTTATTAGCTGTACACTCAATGGCTGCATCTAGACTGGCATGATTTTGCACAAATACTTTTAACAGAAAAGTTTTTCAATTAAAAGTATTTGTGCAAAATAGCGTCTATACAGGCATGGATGCTTTTGCGCAAAAACCATCTTTTGCGCAAAAGCATCCGTGCCAGTGTAGATGCTCTCTTGCGCAAGAAAGCTCCGATGGCCATTTTAGCCTTTGGGCTTTCTTGCGCAAGAAATTAACTTGGCTGTCTACACTGGCCCTCTTGGGTAAGAATACTTGCACAAGTGGGCTTATCCCTGAGCAGGAGCATCGGAGTATTTGCGCAAGAACCACTGATTTTGTACATTACAAAGTCAGTGTTCTTGCACAAATACTTGTGGGCACTATAGACAGGCGGCAAGATTTTGCGCAAAAGCGTCTGCTTTTGCGCAAAATTTTGCCAGTCTAGACACAGCCAATGGTTAACAAAGAGGAAGAGGATGTTTGTTTCATGTTAGAGATGGGTCCAAACTGGAACCCCAAGTCTAAACACCTCCACAGGGCAGAGTTTTGAAATACAGATCTGAATTTTGTAGGTTGAGCTCATCTCTGCTTTACATCCACTGATGACAGAGAAACCTCATTTAGCTCCTTCGACCAAAGCCCATTCTGGTTCTTTCTAATCCAAACCCACTCCTACATGTTTTAGACAACTGGTAAGAGATTTGGATATATTTTCCTTAACATTCACATCATTCATGCAGAGCCAGTTGAATTGGCATCACAAGTAGAATATAGACTGAAACCTGGTGGAATTCATCAAGGCCTTATACTTTGAGGCCCTGTCTTCACTTACCTGCACTGTCGATCTACTTCAGTTTCGCAAATAGCATATAGCATAGCTGAAGTTGATGTACTTACCACAACATCTCGTGTGGGGTAAGGTCGGTGGGGGATGCTCTCCCATCAGTGCCGGCCACTCTTCTTGCCTGAGTGGAGTGGGTGGGAGTGAGCTCAGAGATCAATTTATCACATTTACAGTAGATGCTTGTGGACCAGTTGCTGCCGTGTTGGTCCCCAGCATAGTGGCAACAAGGCCTGAGTATCATCTCTGCCCCAAAGTTGAATTCCAGCAGCCTGTTGTTCTAATACTTTTGAATTGTTTTATCCAGGTTCTTACTTGCCTCCCATAGATACATTAAAAGTGTGGCTCAAAGAATCATCTCTTTAAAACTCCAGCAACCTCAGGCCAGCTCAGCATATTAAAATTGCAGGTTTCAGCAGGGGAGAGCTGGGTTCTGCTGCTATTGAGAGAGAAGAGATGCCTGAGGGTGGGAAGAAGCTGTTGTTCTGCTGCAGTGGAGGAGCTGCTTGCTTTGGAGGAGACACCTCCTGCTTCCAAGCAAACCTAAGACCTTAGTTAAGATACCAGTTAGTCAGGATGAATTTAAAAAACCTGAGTGTCTCTCAGCTAAACCACTGCTAATACCAATGGCTGTAGCCCTCTCTGTGTGGAGCAGTATCTGCCAAATGACTAGCTAACTGGTAGCAGGAAGAAGCCAGGAGCCTTATTTCTCCAAGCTCCCTCTAACTACTTTCACCCTCTTGAAACATCAGCCAGGATAGTCCAGCTCCCCTGACCCACCCTCTAAACACACATACACACACCAGCCAGGGGAGACCTCTCTGACAGTCCCAGGAGAAGCACCTCAAAACTTCCATCACCACTGAGCATCCCCCCAGGAACAGAGGTTTCAGGATTACGCATCTTGCGCAACAATCACTGATATGAAGAACAGATGGCAGATGAGTTTCCATGAGGATGCTGGGAAACATGGGAGGTGGTGTTTGCCTGTGGAAAGGGCAGAGGTGGAAAGTAAGTAGAAATACTCTCTCCTCAGACCCTATGCTACCAGCACTCCTAGCTACCTTCACTACACCACCGACTTCCTGAAGAAACTACAAAACATCAGTAATCTACCTGAGAATACCATCCTGGCCACCATGGACGTAGAAGCCCTTTACTCCAACATTCCACAGGAAGATGGATTATAGGCACCATCCCTGATGACAGCATTGCACACATGATTACAAAACTCTGTGACTTTGTCTTCACCCACAACTACTTCCGATTTAGAGACAATTTGTATCTTTAAGTCAGCAGCACAGCCAGGGGCACCCGCATGGCCTCACAATATGTCAACGTCTTTATGGCTAACCTTGAACAAAGTTTCCTCATCTCTCACCCCCTAAAACTCTACTTACACTACATCGATTACATCATCATATGGACCCACAGGAAAGAGACCCTTGACGAATTTCACAAGGATTTCAACAACTTCCACCCCACCATCAACCTCAGCCTAGATCAGTCCACACGAGAAATCCACTTCCTTGACATTACAGTACAATTAAATGATGGACATATTTCTACCACCCTATACGGGAAACCTACCAACCGCTACGCTTCCCTTCATGCTTCTAGCTTCCATCCCTGACTCATTTCTCAATCTATACAGCCAAGCCCTAAGATACAACTGGATTTGCTCAAATCCCACAGACAGACAAAAACACCTACAGGATCTATATAGAGCAGTCTTAAAACTGAAATACGCATCTGGAGAAGTGAGAAAACAGACTGACAGAGCCAAAAAAGTACCCCAAGATGAACTACTTCAAGACAGGCCCCAAAGTGAAAACAACAGAATTCCACTTGTCATCACCTAGGGTATGTCTAGACTACATGGCTCCGTCGACGGAGCCATGTAGATGAGTTTACTAGACATAGGAAAATGTCAATTTAAATAATCGCCGCTTCATTTACATCAAAATGGCCGCCGCACTGTGCCGATCAGTTGTTTGGCAGCACAGCGCAGTAGTCTGGACGCATCGTGGTTGACAAAGGAAGCCTTTGTTGACCGCTCCGGTAAACCTCATTTCATGAGGCATAACAGAGCCGTCGATAAGGGCTTCCCTTGTCTACTGCAGCATGTCCAGACTACCGCGCTGTGCCACCAAACCGTAAAATGACCCCTCACTCTCAGAGGCCTTCAGGGAAAGGCCAATTCTCACTTGCAGACAACCCCCTCAACTGAAACAAATTATTTCCAGTAACCATGCAATGCATCTCCATCATAAGCATCCAGGAACCCACTTCTGCAATCAGAAGGAGCCCCGGTGCCAACTTTGCCCACATATCTACACAAGCGATTTCATCACTGGACCCAACCACATCAGCCACCAAATCAGAGGCTCATTTAAGTGTACATTCACTATTGTGATGTATGCCATCAAATGCCAGCAATGCCCATGTTGCAGTGTATATTGGCCAAACTGGACCGTCTCCATGGGAAAGAATTAGTGGACACAAATCAGATATCCAAAAAGGCAATACACAAAAAACTATTGGAGAAAACTTTAATTTTCCTGAACATTCATTAATGGATCTCCAAGTCGCTGTTTTGTTTCAGACCAATTCCACAAGCCAAATACACAGAGGGTTGAAACTTAACTTCATTCACAAGTTGAATTCTCATGCAAATGGTATGAATGTGATATCAGATGGGGTTCGCACATTATCAACCAACCAAACAATGAAAGTGCTAATGGTTCTTAATGTCTGTGTAGAATCTGGTGTTGGTCATCTTCCTTTCCAAGTGCAAATTAATGGTTCTTATCAGCCTCTTGTTACTATTTAGACTTTAAGGTGATACTAGACTATTTGTTGATTTTTAAGTCTTTCCTGTTACAGGCTAACTCAGCTATCCTCTGAAGCTTATCTACTCACTCTCTCTTTTTTCTTCCTCCCCTCCATTTTTTTCCCTTCACCTCCCCTCCCTCCTTCCCTTATTTATTCTTGGATCTGGACTTCCAACACTCCAATCATCTGAAGAAGTGGGTTGTATCCACGAAAGCTCATGATACCATCTACATGTTTTGTTAGTCTTTAAGGTGCTACTAGACTATTTGTTGTTTTTTAAGTTTTTCCTGTTACAGACTAACTCGGCTACCCCTCTGAAGCTTTAGAAATACTTCATTACACTACTCAAGTACATTTTTTTGGTATTTGTACTTTACTCAAGTCATTTATTTTTGTGATACTTCAACTTTTACTCAAGTAGTTTTTTTAGAAAATATTGTACTTTTTACTCCACTACCATTTCTGGGAGCACTTACTTACTCATCTCTTTCATCACCCCACTGACAGTTGCACAAGCCAGCATTCTGATTTGCTAAAGCATAGCCACATGTGCATTGGTGCCTTTTATGGGAGCGGGGTAAGTACCAAGTTTGAACCCCTGGATTTCATATGTGAATTCTTCCTAAAGCTGCATGTCCTAGCTCCAAAGGCAGCTTTAACTTCAATAGAGTTTGAGTCCTTGCAGCTTTGCCTTTGGGGCAGGGAGTTTGTTAAAAAAAAGGGGGGGGGGGCAGGGTGATTAAGAATGACAAAAGACTGGTCATTCAAATAATTAAGGGATCAGTTAGATCATCATGAAAACATTGCCAGGTACTTAAAAGCTAGGGGGAGAGAGGGAGAGGAGTAGCAATGAGTTTTGTGCTGCTGGGATTTGCTTTTGGACCAGTACTGTTAAACTTTTAAATGTTATTGAAAAGAATAGTGAGATGGCAAAATCTGCATATAATTATTTCAAGTAATTTTATAGTAAGTCCAAAGCTGACTGCAAAGAGTTACAAAAGGAACTCATAAAACTAGGTAATTGGGCAACACAATAGCAGATGGAATTCAGTGTTGATAAGTGCAAAATATTGAACATGGAAAAATATAATCCCAACTATGTACACACAAATTATGGGATCTAAAATAGCTGTTACCATTCAAGAAAGAGATCTTGGAATCATTGTGGATAGTTCCCTGAAAACACCTGCTCAATGTGAAGTGGCAGTCTAAAAACTAAAAAACTAACAGAACATTGGAAATGTTAGGAAAGGACTAGATAAACAGAAAATACATTGCAGGTGGAAGTGTGTTGGGCCTGATGCACACCTCCCTGCTTGTAGGAAAGGACTGCAGCAGATCTTTGCTTCAATGACATCCTCTTGCACAAATGAAACTGCTCAGCAGACACCATGGATCCGTTGCGGTCCTTTCCTACAATCAGCAAGAGGCCAACACACCTCTGCCTGCCTCAGCTGCCAGTGTGAGACTCTTCAGTGTTGCTGGACTCATATTTTGTTCTAGGAGACCAAGGCTTGACTCTGATCATTTTGAAAATGAACTGCTTCTAAGGCTGAACAAACATTTTTGTAATTAATCATTGCAATGTTAAAATGCTAAAAATGCACACTTGTGAAGGTGGACAAAATAAATACATTGACTCCTGTATTTAATCTGGTCATTCTTTAGCTTTATAAATGAAGACTGTGACTACATTTAAATACCAGATTTGAAATATAAATGTATAGTATGTGTGTATATAGTATATAGTACACACGTGTGTATATATATATATATATATATATATATATATATATATATATATATATATATATATATATATATATATATACACACACACACACACACACATACATACACATACTTATAAGTGTGTGTGTATACATATATATAGGAAAGGGCTCGACAATTAATGTAATCTACTCGCCCGTGGCGAGTCTGAGCATGCGCAGCGTGCTGAACCGCGCGGTTGGTGAGCGGGGCTCGCTGAGGTTTGGCGAGCCCTGTATATATGCATACATATACATGCACATTATATGTGTGTGTGTGTATAAAAATGTGTGTGAAAAATAATGGTGCTCTATCATAACTTGGGTGGTTAACCATAGATGTCCATAGGAGGGCTACTTTTTACTTCTGGATACTTAAGTTGTGATACTTTTGTACTTTTACTCAAGTAGTTTTCCAGAAGGATACTTTGACTTTTACTTAATTACATTTTTTTCAAAGTAGCTATACATTTACTCAAGTAACTTTTTGGGGTACCTTTTCCACCACTGGGAAGGGTAATGAGCTAGCATCTGTGGAAAGCTCGATATATTTGGGCGAGATGGGACAGGAGTGACAGGAATACTATGCAACTGATACAAGGAAGTGTACCTTACCCAGTGAATAGCACATGTATTGGCTTCTCAGCTGCAAATTTTAGGAAGCCTCTTGCTAAAAGTTTACCAACAAATACATGGTTTTAAGATGACCACGGAACAAAGTTGCTTCCAGCCAATCAAAAATTAAAATGCAGTGAAAAATAGCTGGATGAAATGAAAGATATGCTAACTGACTATATCTTCTTTGTGCCAAGCCTCATAGGTAAGCACTGGACCTCGATCACACCTCAGTTTTTGCAATGAAGCAATTATTTACAAGAATAAAATTTCTATGCTCTAAATCACCAGTAATATGTATAATAAATATTTATATAGCCTAGTGCTTAAATGATGCAAAGCTCTGTGCAAATTTGTACCCATAGCAGCCCTCATCTAAAGCAGCTAAATTGGTATCAGCCCCATTTTACAGCTGGGAAAAGATTACAGTGACTTGCCCTAAGGCCAAAAGGGAGGTAACCAATCAGAGTCTTTAGAAAGCAAGTCAATAGCGCTCTCCAGCAATTGCTGTAGAAAGCCAGTAGAATTTAATACACTATTGTCAACCCAAAGAGTTCAAACCTCATGAGTCAGATCCCCTCACCCCCCCAAAGCATGAGATTTTGTTAAAGACTATAGTGTGATTTTTTTTGGCCTGTCTTCATTTTTGAACTGTTGCCCATCTGTTGCGTGTTGTGTGTGAGAGCAGCAATGAGTGTTGCCAGCTCTGCCAAATTTATTGAGTAAGGGTGTGAACAGGTTCGTCACCGAGAGTCAACTACAAACTAGTCTATCACGGAGAGTCAGCCATAAGTAGCCACCACCACGGCCGATGGCCCTTTTATTGCGCACGCTCGTGCTTCCACCCGAGCCGGATCCGGCGATCAGCAGAGTAGGGGGGTTCGGGCCCGCCCCCTCTCCGAACCCCGGCCCAGGGCCCTAAAGGCAGGGACCCACGGTCCCTCCCTAGCGGATGGGGGAATGCCCCAAAACGCACCCGCTCACGGGCTCCACGACCCCGCCCTGGGCCGCTTCCTACTCCACCAGGCCTCCTGGCCCGTCCCTCCTGTGATCTCCCGTCTCACCTCTCCCTCCTTCTTCCTTCCTCCTGCTCCGTTCGCCTCCTCCCTCTGCACCGTGCCGACCCCGGGTTTAAATTCCCCGCTGGCTCCGCTCCCCCTCTCCGTCACTTCCCCGGCGACACTCTCCAGCCACCCTTCCCCCGTGACCTCATCAGCCCGCGCCTCGCCGGCCCCTCCCTCCTGGGCCCTGCCGGTCAGCGCCCTCTGCCTCCCGACGCTCCCCGCGCCGACTGCCGGCGCGTTCATGCAGCCCGATGTGGCGGGCCTGACCGTGCTCACGACCCCCCGGTGTGTCCGCCCGGCGTCTCCCAGCGCGCTCTGAGTGCGGGGCGGGAGTGCCCCGTCACAAAGGGGATTCCAGCCCACGCTGCAGGAGCTCTTGCTGGCTGCCTGATGGTGCAGAACTTCCAGCTGCTCGCCACACTTCAGAATTCCAGCTGCTTGCCAAACTTAATTCTGTGTCCTTCCAATCCCGCATCTGCCCCCTATCCCAATGTTTAATTATGAGCCTCACAGCCCCCCTGCCCCAAGCAGCTCTGTCCTTCCAAGCCTCACTTCTGCTCTCTGTGCAGCTCCTGAGGTTTTTTTATTACCACTGTCCAAAGCTGGGGTTAGCTGCTGAAGCATTCGCATCTCCCCGTTCTGGGGCTTGAGGCAGGAGGCATCTCCAAATACTCGCCACATCCCTTTAGATATTCTCACCTTCTTATCAACTGTTGGAAGTGGGCCACATCCACACTCATTGAATTGGCCTCCTTAGCACTGATCTTCCACAAAATATACGTGCAAAACTTAAAAAAAAAAAAAAAAAAAAAATATCCTGCAGCACCTTGGAGACTAACAAAACATATAGATGGGATCATGAGCTTTCATGGGCACAACCCAAGATGAATATATACGTGGAAATCCCTGCCCCACTGAAGCTTCCACTTCATGCATCTGACGAAGCGAGCTGCAAACCATGAACTTTTATGCCCAAATAAATGTGTTAGTCTTTAAGGTGCCACAGGACTCCTTGTTTGTATTATAACATGCATTCCTTTATTTCCCTGTCTGAATGATTTCATGTTTCTATAAAATCCCTTTAAACAACCCTAGGCAATAAACTAATGAGTTTTTTTTAACTTGAGTGTGACATTCTATAAATGCACCTTCTGCTTTCTTCTTTTCTATAGCCTTGCATTTTCTCTTCTTTCACCCCAAAAGGTGGCAGTATTGCTCAGGTATTTTCTTCTGTGTCTCAGTACATCAGACGTCAGGAATGGGAAAAGTTTGAAATTCTTCTATTCACAGTATAAAATCTTGGCGTATATGAGTAAAGTGGGCATAGATATTATCTACATGCAAGAGAAACATTTACTGAACACAAAGAACATAAAACTGGCCAGCTGGCTAGTGAGCCCTTGTCATCCTCAACACACAAATAATGGAGAGTTGTAACTGAATTTTTTTGAAGAGGGTTGGCATTTACACTGCTACTCATTGCTAGAACTACATCCTGGGTCTATGCCAGAGTTCACCATTACATTTTTAATCTCTTTCATGTCATCAATGCTTTCATTCACAGTTCTTAAAAAGTCATTAAGCTTTTTGGTCAACTGGTACTGTTTCATTGGACAATGTGGCATTGTCCTGTCATTTATTCCCATAAATTATTGGCGCTGGAAATGGTAAAACCTGACATGTGCATAGATATCAATCTTTGTACAGCAGAATCTCTCAGGTTTGCACTTGGGACATTCACTGCTGATTACCAACCACTGCAAATGAATGGCCCGATCCACAGTAGCACTGAATAGGCATCACTAGCAGGTGAGAGCACACGTGGATCCTCTCAGGAGACTTGCCACAGTATCTGCCACAATTTGTGCTTTATGTTTGCTAATGCTTTCTGGTAGAACACATTAGTAAATGCAGGTAGTATATTAATAATACAAGCCATCACTGCCTGCCCGATTAAACTTTGTTCGTGAGCAGTGAAATCACCAGGTTGATGATGGTTTAGTTAGTAGGATGGGAGTATGGGGTGGCTGTTAATTTGAAATGACTGAAGTTGCAAAGAAGTACATGGGGAGCAAGTGGAATTCTTTTCTACTCATGAAGGGGCAAGCCTGAACTGAGGACTGCACTTTCCAAAGATAAGTTTTCTGGACCACCTATGAGTACCATTCCTGAGGGATAGGAAAGAAGCATTTCTAAGGCTACATCTACACTACAAAGAAAAGCCAGAAAAAGATACGCAATTTGCATATCTTTTTCCTCTTTTTTTTTTCCAAAAGAGGCTTTTCCGACATTTGGCCTGTGTACATGGGGCCAAATGTTGGAAAAACCCCTCTTTTGGAACATCCCTTCTTCCTTGTTGAAATGAGGTTTACAGGGATGCCGACAAAACACGTCCACTTTTCCAACATTTCTGACACGTTTCTTGGACGTACTCTAGCACTCCCCAGAGAGACTGCAATACTGCCTACTCATCACAGGAGTGAGGAGAGTGGATCAGGGTTCACATCACACACCGTCAGTACCCTGCCCATGCCGGGGAAACTAATAATCCCACCAACAGCTCACATTTGATGATGAATCCTAGTCTCGTGCCACTTTAGGTGCACTGTGCATATGCAAGAGATAATTGCAAGAGCTACATGATGGTGCCCCTTTAACAAGAATGTGTTGTGCTTTGTTGAGGAAAAAGTGAGAGCTCAGTTCATGTTAACTAAGTTTTTAATAAAGTTACATAAGCATGTTATTGAGGCAAAACAGAGCATTTCATTCAGTTCAAGGAAACAAAGCCCATCATAATAATAATAATCAGGGCTCAACAACCTATACAATCTACTCGCCCAGGGTGAGTAGATTTCAGCTGACGCCCGTTCATTTACGGTGCACGCATGCGCAATGCGGCTCTTGCGCATGCGCAGTACAGGGCTGGCCAGCAGTTTTTACCACTGTTTGTCAAGCCCTGATAATAATAATAATAAGCTTCTACAAAATTAATATCATAGGGTGCTTGTCTTAATAAGAACAAAAATAAAACAATTCTGTTAACCTGGGCCGAGATAATGTCCTATGCTTCTCTATGTGCCACTTGGATACTCTGTTCAAGCTAAGAGTATCTTAGCTTGTTGTGTCCAGCTAAGGCAGAGCATAGTAGCTGGACAACTGCCAAACAACCTAATTCTTCTTTTACAGCAGTCTAATTTAAGTCTACTTGTGTGTAAAGTTATGACTGTACTCAAGTAACTTATTGAATCAAGATCCTAAATGGGCAACCGAATGTTCCTCTTGCCTAGGAGAAATGCTCATGGGGTATAAACTGACAAGGAAGTAAGAAAAATCACAAACTGAGCTCCTCTCAGGGGTGCAGCTCACAACTCTAAAGTAGCTTTAAGCTGCCTGTGTGCTATCAGGATCTTGGGCTGCTCTGAAGTTTGGAATGGCCTCCCTGCCTAATGTATTGTAGATAGTTCTGGGGGATTACATTCCAGCAGCCTTCCCAAGGATGCCCTATGGACAGGAGGGATGCTTAGACTCTCCTATGGTCCTGTCCCAACACAAATGCCCACCCCTGCCTGCTCCACCCAACCGACCCCCATTTCCTAATGCGCTACTCTAATATTGATTTTATACATGATCATGTTTTACAAGAAATGTAAGGTACATTGCTATGGCCATAGTACATGGATTACAGCATCTTTAACACCCTGCAAGCCATGTCAGAGCTCTGTACATTATGTGCAGGGCTCGCCAAGCGGTGACGAGCCCTGCTCGCCCGCCGCGCGCTACTGCGCACTGCACATGCACAGACTGTGTTGCACATGTGCTGACTGAGCTGCACAGCCGCACCGTGCTAAAATCCTGGGGTGAGTAGATTACGTTAATTGTCGAGCCCTGATTTTGTAGATTGTAAAACACAATAAGACACAACATTCTGCAGTAACATTGTCAGGGCATCTTTTCATTAAAACACATACGGCAGAGATTTTCCATTCTCACACAACTTTTTCTGTGGTAAGTGTGATGTTGCCAAAAATACAGACACAGTGCCAGTCAGCTGTTTCTGTGAGGCTGAAAGATAATGGAAAAACGTTACCCAGTTCCTTGTTCAGTTAGACCCCAGTCCATCAAACCCTTTAAGCACATGCATAACTTTAAGGCCCCGAGGGACTCCTGGCAGATTAGTGTCTTTGATGTTGCTGTATCAGCTTATATGATTGAATACTTGGGTGAACTAGGACAGGGCAGATGGCACCTCCTGTTCCTGCATGATAGAGCTTGTGAGGGAGTGAAAGGAGTGGCTGGCAGTGCAGGGGCTAAACAAAGCCTTTTTGCCCAACTATCCCCACCCTGTTCTACCTGCTGCCAATGCCAGGCCTGGAGGAAGGATAAAAGAGAGGAACCTGGCTCAGTTGGGGGTGACCAGTGAAGAGACAGGAGCTGTTTCTGCTGTCTGCGGGAGCTGAGCCAGAGCTGTCTACTGGGTCAGCCACCGGAGCACATAAGCCTCCAACCTCTCCCCCGTTGCAAAGGGGGAGCACCTACAAGGAGCCCTCACTGAGGATGGGGAAATTGGATTATTGGAGCCATGCCCCAAACTTCAGAGCTAGACTCAGATAAGAGGCTGGAGTTCCTAGGCCCGGGGCCTCATTGGCAGGGGCCTACACCCCTTTGCTACTAACTAACTCCAGGACCTAGCAACTAGACCACACCACTGCCTGGGAGACCCAGCCATAGAGCTGTGAACCACCTTTTTCAAATTTCTGTGCTTAATATCTAAATAAGGGTATGTATGCACTGTGGCTGGGATATATGATTCCCAGCCTGGACAGAGAGATCTGGAACTAGAGAAACTTGTTCTAGCTGGATCTAAATATGGTGGTGTGGCTGCTGCAGCAGAAGTGGAGTCTTGGGCGAGCTACCAGAGCTTAGCATCAGGGGGTTGGGCAGGCTTGGACTCACAGAGCTAACCCACACCACTGCCTATGCTGCAATGGCCACGCTTCAATATAGACAAACCCTCAGGGGCCTGATTTTCAGTGGTGCCTGATTTTCAGAGGATACTCAGCAGGACTGAGCCAAAATGTCTCAATGACAGCTTTGAATCAAGGGTTACTCTTGCTTGTCTTCCAGTGCTCATTTGGTAGTTTAACAATAGCCCTGCTTTAGGGTTTTAGTCACAGATAAAGCCTCCTTAAACTCTACCCCATATCACAGTTTACTCTCAGCTCAGTGCCCCAAAGGATGAAGAATACATCCAAACCAACAACTTCCACCTCAAAAAATAAACACCACCGGACGCAAACTGGTAATATTTTGTATGTACTATGACACAACTGCATATAAGGCCATTTGTTTTTAAGAGCAAATGTCTGCAGCATAACTGCAGAGCCACCATTTCTACTGAGGTCTTGTCTTCCAGTAGTTCTTTTCACTGGGTACTTCAGGCATTGGCACTCAAGGCCACAAAGTCACTCTTGGCACATAGGTACTTGCTTTGCACTCAGCTTTCTCCTCAAAGCCTATATCTCCTGCATGAGCAGCTCATTCCTCCTCTCCATGTCAATTTGATCATCATTAATATGATTCCCACACACAAAAATTCTTGAGATGCTAGAATGCACTTTTTATACTGTTATTACACTGTTGGTTGTTTTGTTTTTTCCTTGTCTGGCTTTCCTTATGCTCCCTCTTTATGTCTTCCCTCCTGCAGATCCCTTTCCCCCCCCTTTGGTTTCCTCACAGTAAGTCAGTCTGACTGTTGTGCTATTTCAGTGAAAGGCAGTTATTTGATACAGAGCGAGACACCAGAATTGACGAGTGGCTGATGTCTGCAGTTTTTATTGTAACTCAGGATTCTGAAGACACTGAATTAGTTTTCCACAATTGGCAGCCTTTTGGCAGTTCCATGCCTTTATACTTAGTCTTTTCTTGCTCTTAAAAAATAGTAATCCAAGGACCTGCACAGAAAGTGTTGAGCAACAGCTATAATTATCTAGCCTTTCACGAATCCTTTCTTGGTCCATGTAATCATTTTGCTTTGCACAAACATTCTTCTTATGCCACTCAATGTTCCAAATTGAAAAAAAAAACAAAACCAAAAAACCCAACCCTATGGCACAAATGATCTTTTCTTAGGCTGCTAATTTATTTCTCCTCCAATCTTCTATAGCACTTCTAAGTATTTACACAGTGTCAAGAACATTTCATTGTAGCTTTTGCCTATTTTTAGCCTCATCACATTTAATTGGTTCCTGCCAATGCACCTGCTGTCTACACTATGGTAGAGGAAAAAAGCATACAATAGAAGGAATAGCAACCTGTAGAATTATGCACGGATATTAGTTTCGCTATAGTTAAGGTGGCAATCAGAGCTTTATAATAAGCCCTACTTTTAGGCTCTGAGACATGCAGATTTAGAAAAGTTGGATTAGCCAGAATAAATATAGCATTTTTCTGAAGGTGTTCAGAGAAAATTGGATAAGCAGTTTTTGAGTTACAGGCCTATGCAAATTTACCCTGATTTGAAATTTTAACAAGTAGCCCATGTTTGTGGCCTTCCAGCTCAGAAATGCCTTATTATTCTCCTTCAAAATGTCCACATTGTGTAGCAAAATCTTCTTGAAAAGCTTTTTTGCAGATAAAGAGAATATTCCAGTCGCAAAAGAACACACAGAGTAAATTAAGCAAAATTATTAAATCTAATTGTAATGATTATAGTGGAACAGTTGGCTCTCTCATGGGTGATTGAACCTTAAAGAGAACGTTATGGGCCAGAGTTTTAAAAGAATGTACCATGTTGTATGTTGTGTTCCTTTGACTTCAGGTCATAAGTGTCACTCTGGGAACTGATAGGCACTGAGGTCTTTTCAAAATCTGATTCTGAGACTGTAAGGAAAAGTTTGCTTTGGTATGTTTTGGGTTTTTTGCTCAAGTAGGAGAGAGCAAAAGGAGCAGGGCTTGAGTCCTTTCATTGGAAATTTGAATGGTTTATCTAATAACCGTGTTTATATCCAACAGATTTATTCCCAAACATAGGACCCATTTTTTTTTTATTATTGCAGAATTTGAGAGGAAATTCCTGCTATGTTTGAATTACTGGTACAGGTAATTAAAAATTAGCCTGATTATGGAGCAACTTATGTACCAATTCCATAAGCAGGAGTGTCATCCACTTTCTAAAATAAACTTGATATTCACATATGGTATAACTTCTTTTATATAAAAAACGTTTTCCTAATTAATTTCATAGTACCCTGGATGGTTTTTAGGTTTTTGGGTGGGGCTGGGGTAGGGGAAGTTTGAAGGCAACTAGTAGAACCATTTCTAAATATGGATGCTTAGAAATTACCTGTTTCTAGTTCTTTTTACTCTACATGTCTAACTGTTGTACTTGTATCTAAAAATACAGCTGGTTCTCCAGAATTCACATATAGGGAAGTACTATTACAATCTAACTATTTTTATTTATTTTTCTAAAAAAATCTTATTTACACAAATCAAGTTTTATTATTTGTAATAAAAATGTGCATTTTATAAATGCTGCGTGACCCAATGTGTGGTATATATGCAGAGGAACGAGAAGGAGATGAACAAGGGTATTGCTCCTAAATGGTAGCAATTGGACCTGGGGATCCAAGGAATGCACATAGGAAAAAATATAATCCTGACAATTTAGATAAGTGAGATTAATGAGCTTCTGTTTCTCTTGTCTTACA
Organism: Pelodiscus sinensis; assembly: GCF_049634645.1. Taxonomy (NCBI): domain Eukaryota; kingdom Metazoa; phylum Chordata; order Testudines; family Trionychidae; genus Pelodiscus; species Pelodiscus sinensis. The sequence continues at coordinate 92,222,378 of NC_134713.1, read as the reverse complement.
AAACAAGAAAAAGGGAAGACTTAATTAAACTGAAAAGTGTCGTCTTTAAAACTGATAAAAGGAAAGACTTTTTCACTCAACAAATAATTAGATTGTGGAACTCATTGCCACATGATATCACCGAGGCCAAGAAAATAACAATATTATATCTGGATAACAAGAACATCTAGATTATTCAAATTAATACTGTCAGAGGATAAAAAGGCCCTTTAAGTGGCTTGGGGCTAAGCCTCACCTTCGCCAGATTTAGCCTGCCTCAGGAACTGGAAAGAATGTGTGCATGAGTCATGTGATATAGAACCAGGACTTGCACCATGAAACAATTGGCAATGCTGCGCTAAGGACATATACTGCTTTGAACTTTAATAAATCATTCTCGCAAAAGGACAGATTATAGTGTGAGGTTTGATGAAATGGGAAAAAGGGGAAACTGAAGCAATGGTAAGGCCCTAATGTGCAAATGAAGAGTTTTACAAAGAATTTAGAAGGGACGGAGTCATAGAAAAGAGACTCTGATGCAGGTTGCATATCTTGGAACTGTCAGCTTTCTTCTCTTAGAGCAGTCCAAGTGCTGACTCAAATACATATTCAAAAAGGACAAGGAGCTACTAAGATGTAATACAGGGTTTAGAATTTCCCCTCAGAAATATTGCGTTTGCTCAGTGACATGTTAACCGTGGCTATCATGTTTGCTGATGTCTGAACTGCTATAGTTGTTTCAGCTGTTTGGCAGCTAAAAAAACAAATTCTATTCAAACATTTGCAATTCATTCACAAAGGGATTTGCTATTTCTTTGAAGAGATAAAAGCTGCCTTAGCCTTTGATTCTGCCTCTCGGATGCATCAACTTGCGGCAGGGAACATAACAGATGTGGATTTCTGGTCTGTGTTAATATGCAGCTTTGCATCTGATTCCTCTGTGCATCCTACTGAACATTTCCTATCAAGGCCTTGTGGAAAGAGTGCTAGTCAGACACTCTTGGGGTGACATTGAGCTAAATTCTTTAGGCTCAGAAATAAAGTCCAAGCCAAACCCATTGAGAAAACTGCACAGCGCTTAAAATGAGAAGAACAATGTGCCTGAAAGTTAGGCAACGTTTTTCTGCAGATCTATGTGGGAGGTTAGAACCAGAGAATAGCTTAATAGTATTTTATTGCTACTATGGTCCCCACTTCTGCAGTATCTGATCAGCTCACAATTTTAATATATTTGTGCTCACAAAGCACCTGTAAGGTAAAGCTATGGTGGTATCCCCATTTTACTTTTGGGAAACTGATGCACAGAGGGGCTAAGGTTCTGAACTACAAAGCTATTTAGGCACCTGAACCCCAAATGTAAGAACCTGCCAGGCTTAAGTGTCTAGTTTACAATTTGAAGGCTCTACTGTAATTCACAAAATTGCTGCCAAACACTACAGGCACCGACACTAACTCAACCGCACCGAACCTACTCAGTGGCTAAGTTTTCAGAGTAAAAGTTCCCTGGGCAGCTAATTTTGCCTTTGGGCATGACCACTTCTGCCTCCTTTTACTCTCCTGTCTGAGAGCGAGAGTGATTGAAGAACTGGGAGGGAAAATAGGCAGACAAAGACCTAATGCCTGTGCGGAGCCCAACCCTGTAGGTATGCTCAGAGTTCCCTACCAGCAGATTGGGCCCATTCAGAATCTTGCTTCTGCAGAAGGAGAAGAAGGAGCCCACCTTGTAACTTGTAGCCAAGTAGTTAGGAGACGCGCTCAGGCTGTGGCAGATTTAGGTCCAATCCCTCTCCTGAGAGAGGGCAAGAAAGGATTTGGACAGGAAAGGGCTCTAACTGGATTTTCTGATGTGGGGCTCCCTCAGTCTCTGCTGTTGAAGCTGTTCTATTGTGGATAAAGAATGAAAGCATGAATGGAGCAGGGGAACAATATCCAGCACCTCTCACTTCCCAGCTGACTGTCCTCACTCCTACCACCAAGTCATTCTCTCTCTCTCTCTCTTTGGGCCCGTGCCTGTTCACTATGAATACATAGTTCCCTAGTCATTGGGCCAGAAATGTGAAAGAGAAAGAGTTTGAGTAGGTACAGTGTTTCTCAACCTTTTTGTATAAAGTACCCCTTTAAAAATTATAAGTACCTCCTTTTTAAAAAAAAAAAAGTACCCCCAGTACCTACAGTTTTTAGATACACAAAACGTTTTTCTACCATTGCAACACATTTGTTTAAACAACTTAATCGTAGCTGGGCGGGCGATGAAATTTTTGGGTGTAAAAAGTACAAAAATAATAAAACACTGTAAAACTTAAAACAAAAATTCAGTTTTCTCCAAATTTGAAGTTGTGTTGATGTACCCCTCAATCTTCTCTGATGTACTCCGAGGGTACTTGTACCACTGGTTGAGAAACACTGAGTGGGTAGGTGGGAAGATGGATATGAATAGGCAGTTTGGGGATTAGGGCTCCCACCTGGGAGGTGAGAGACCCTTGATCCAGTCTCTCTTCTCCCCAGTAGAGCAGTGTCAAAAGAAGAGAGTGAGGGAGCCCATACCAGTATATCGCATAGCTCAGTGGTTATAACACTCTCCTGAGAGTTACGAGAGACTGCAATTCAGATCCTTTCTCTCCCTCAGGCAGAAGGGGAATCTGAACCTGGGTGTTCATTCCAGATGACTGGACTAACCACTGGGCTACAACTTATAAGGTGGGCGCTGGCCATTTTGTGAGAAGTGAGTCAAGCATGTAGCTCATTGCCACAAGAAACTGCTTAGGTGCCTAGTCTGCCTAACTCCAGGAGACAGGTTCCTCTTTGTGGATTACAAAGCAGAGATAAGCACTTCCCAGTAGCTGGGATTTAGATACCTAACTGTGAGAGAGAAGGGGCTTAACACATATGCAGTCATCAGCATCTCCCACTGACTGGTGTAGGCAGCTCCCCACCTAGTGTTCTGGCGTTTGTGGCTAACATTATGGGTACCTCTCTCTCTCACCCTCTCTCTTGCTCACTCTCTCTCTCTCTCTCTCTTCATGATATAAGATGCCTAAGTACTGAGGTAATAAATGGGCCTACAGATTTACCCTAAGTTCAACTGTGGAAAGTGAGTAAAAGTTTATCAAGTGTCACAATAACCTATAACAAAAGCTAATGGGGCATGGTGCTAAAGGGAGACAAAGACTGAATTAATCCAAACATAAAAGCCTACTGAAATAACCAAAGAAATATGTTAAAATCATTCTTGATAAACAAAAGCAGTATGGGGCCAAAATAAACCAAATTGGTGTGTCAAAAACTGGGCCTACCTGGTGAATAAAATAACGAAGGAATGGGCTATTCCTCCCCTCACTCTCTTTTGAGGTCCTTAAAAGAATAGACAGCGAAGAAAAAAAAATCCATCAAGAAGCAACAACTGTTTGCCAACAACCACTGTAGTGATCTTTATCATCATAACTTCCAGCCACACTGTCCCCTGGGAGCTCAGGATCTTCCAGAATACCACTGGGCCTTCGTCATCCTCATTCTGATGGATGTCCTAACCAGATTGGGCCAGACAGAAGGGCTCAGGTGGCATTGCCATCTCCATCTGCTTTGCCTAAATCCAAACTTCCATGTGTGATGTGAAACTTCATTATTCACACCCAAACCCTGCATGTCCCTTTCATTCCACACCTTATTTCTTCTTTTACCTATTTCTTTCTTTTTCATTCTAATAGGAGTCTGGCTTTACCAACCAACATTGCATATTTTACAACACTGCTGTAAACTTGTGACTAGAAAGATGACATAGGCTATGTCTTTATTTACAGCACCATGTAGAGCAGTGGCTCTCAACCCTGCATGGAGTGCTGAGCCTCTGACTGGGCAGGGTTGATTAATCACATGTGAAGCTGTGCTGCCAGGCAGCTTAGAGGGAACACTGGTCTCAGCAGTCTTGTGTACCTATCTCCCTTCTCCCTCCCTGGTTTTACCTCACTTAAAAACCACTGCCTCAGACATAAAAATATCACAGCACACTCTTACTGAAAAATTGCTTACTTTCTCATTACCATGTAATTATAAAATAAATCAGTTGAAATATAATTATTATATTTTCATTTCAGTATATAGAGCAGTATAAACACATCATGGTCTATTTATACTGACTTCACCAGTGCTTTTTTTACTAGCCTATTGTAAAAGTAGGCAAATAATTAGATGAGTTGATTTAACCCCTGGAAGGCCTCTAGATATGCACACCCCTGGTTGACAATCACTGATGTAGAGGACAGGCATGACATTGCTAGCTAAATGCTGCAATGAAAAGCATCAGAAGTGGGGAAAGGCTGTGGCAGGAGACAAAAAACAGGGAACTGTTCCAGCAGCATGGAGCCTGATCCTTTCCCAGCAGTCTCTTCCTTCCAGAGCCTCTCTTTGCAAAAAGGAAAGGCTGTGACAGCAAGAGACAGTACACTGATAAAAAAAAGCGGTGTAGAGACATTGGAAGTGTAGACATTCTGAGTGCAATTAACACCAAGGCCTAGTCTACACTATCACGGGACATTGATCTAAGTTATGCAACTTCAGATATATGAATAACGTAGCTGAAGTGGATGTTCTTAGATCTACTCACCGTATTGTCTTCACTGCAGTGAGTCAGTGAGCCAATGGCAGACATTCTCCCATTGACTTCTCCTGCTCTTCTTGCTCTCGTGGAATACCAGAGTCAATGGGAGATCGCTTGGTTGTTGATTTATCATGTCTATACTACATGCAATAAATCAATACTTGCTGGACTGATCACTTCCTGTTGATCTGGCAGGAAGTATAGACATACCCTGAGAAGGAAAACAAAGCACAGATCAAGTATGAAGAGAGGACATGATGCAAAGACCGCCAAAGTCAGTGGGAGCTTTTCCTTTGACATCAGAGAATGTTGGATCAGGCCCCCAAAGCACAGTATGTTGTGGAAGAGCACATGATTTGGAACTTCTATTTGCTGATGCAAAGAAACAACATTATAAGCATAAGATGAGTCAATTTTTAAGTGAAATGAGTAAAGGAAATGACAGGTTGAACCTCTTTAGTCCCTTGGGACCTGACTGGTTCTGAATGAGATAATTTTCTGGACCATGGGCGGTCAATATTGTGTAGCAGCATTATCAACACTTCCTCTACTTACTGCGCTGTTAGAGGACATTTAAGTATCAATTAGAGTTAAATAACAACACAGAACACTGAGAGCTAGGACTGGTGGCTGTAAAGAAACTTTATGAGACTGTGGGAAACTTGGCTACATCCATGGAAAGTGGACACCCAGTTAACTAAAATCATTCTGGACAACAGATGTTTCTGGATGAGAGAGTTCTGGATTAGAGAGGTTCAATTTGTAGTTAATTATTCCAACTGTTCAATAATTATCACATCTGCTGTCCCGTGGCCTCTCCGTGCTATATTACATCAGATTCTTTGTCCTTATCTTGAGCAGTGTGTCAGGTTAAATGACTTTAAGGCATGGCACTGCCACTTCCTATGTAACCTAGAGCAAATCAATCTTCGTATGCCTCAATTTACCATCTGTAAAATGGGTACAATAATAAGTTTCTTAATACTATGTATATCTTCTCTATATCAGCTATAAGCTCTTTCAGTGCAAGCCAACTTCATACCATTCATTCCATTTGTTGCAAGCATGATCTTTCCATTTCTGACCAAAGAGTTTTGTCATGAGCTCTGTCCAGTGCGTTTTGTCATGAGATCAACAGTCTGTTCACCGGTGGTTTGTATTCTCTGGGGATGCAGTCACCAGTGCAGGCTCTCCACCTATTTTCTAACCTGTGGACTACATGACCTGCCCAGCTCCCTTTGCATTGTATATTACCTCTAGTACAATGGTCACCTCTGTAAACCTTCTGATTTCCTCATTCGGTATATAATCATGGAGCAATTTCTTACATATTCTCTTTGCCTTTGCTCTATGGGTAACAGCAATTTTTTTTCTTTCTCCGCTTTCATTGTTGACCAGATTTTAGTCCGTATAGCAATGCTAGCAGAACGGTGGAGTTAGAGTTCTTTCCTATTTTTTTTTTTCATGGGCAGTTCCTCAATCATATATACTGCAATAGAACCTACTGTTGAGGCTTCCTGGGGCAATACAAATATGTAACAAAAAGACCATCAGTAAACCCATTTGAATTAATGTCATGAAAACTAAGAGTACATCACCATTACAGAAACCGGCTGCAGGGCAATACACCAGACAAGGCCATCTTACACATTAAGGCAAAACTTTACAAAAGTAACTGATGATTTTGGCTGGCTAATTTTGAGTTCCCAATCTGGCATGCCTGAAAGGGGTTTGATTTTCTGAAGACAGGTGATCAAGAGTTTCTTAAAATCAAGCCCCATTCATGTTGCTCAAGCTGAGCATTCTCAAAAAAAAAAAAAAAAAAAAAAAAAAAAAAAAAAAAAAAAAAAGCAGCCAGCATCTGGACTCATTTTTGAAAATCTTAGCCCAATCATACACCTGTCAATAAAAAAGGCACAAAAAAGGTATGTGTAAGCTAACTCAGTGGCGTGGTAGAATAAAAGCACAGTCACAATGAACAAGGCTTTTAAAATGTAACTCTTCTGCCAGGTAGTGCTGGCAGCAGCCAGGGCTGGATTCGGTATCTAGGGGTTCCTTTTCATCCATCTCACACAGAACTAACTAGAGCCCTCAGCCAGTAGGCTGGGAAATTCACCCCCCCCCCCAACCCAGGTGCCTCTGAGAGGCAGTGCTTCCCCACTTGCAAGCACAGAGTCTGAGCGCAGAACTGGAACTTTTAATGACAGAAGGAGAGAAGTAACATGGCATTAGCTTGAGAAAATAGTACAAACTGAGTTCATAACCAAACCACGAGTAAATGTCCCAGCTCAAATGGATTGAGCAATGTCCTTTGCCTCTCAGGCCCATGAGTTCAGCAGTGTAAGTGTCCCTTTCACATGTCCAAACTTTCCTCGTACCCCACTCACAGTTGCTGCCCTTAGTCAGGGAAGATCAGAGCTCAGAGGTGATTATCAGAGCTCAACTTCCACCCTTGGATAGGAGGCATCTCACCCACTCCATTGGCCACTTGCCCCTGCTCCTGTCTGCCGCTCCCGCCAGCCGACCTGCTGGCCACCTGTTCCTGCCAGCCACCCCGCTGGACACCTGCTCCTGCCAGCCACCCCGCTGGCTGCCTGTCACTGTTCCTACCGACCGACCGCTAGCCACTCCCACCTGCCGTTATTCCTACCTGTTGCCCTCTGACCACTCCTGCCAGCTGCTGCTTCCATGATGGGTCTGGCTCTGGGCCAAACCTTTCCGCTCTTTGTCAGTCTCTCAGTGATTTCAGCTCTTGGCCCACCACCGAGGCTGGCCAAAAGGTTCCAGCTCCCACTGGAATAATATTTAAAAATAACAAAGAGACTCCTTATGGTGTCAGTTTTAGGTCTATCCTTAGAACAGGGTTGTGTGGGGATGGACGACAGGTTGAACCAATCTTACAGCTCATTTTTGGAGAGCATGTAGCCTGCTGGTTCAAGCTCCTTCCCCCCCAATCCAATCCAATCCAATCCAATCCACTTGAGGGTATGTCTACAGTACCCCGCTAGTTCGAACTAGCGGGGTAATGTAGGCATACCGCACTTGCAAATGAAGCCCGGGATTTGAATTTCCCGGGCTTCATTTGCATAAGCGGGGAGCCGCCATTTTTAAAACCCTGCTCGTTTGAACCCCGTGCAGCGCGGCTACATGGGGCACGAACTAGGTAGTTCGAACTAGGCTTCCTAGTTCGAACTACCATTACTCCTCGTGAAATGAGGTGCACGGGGTTCGAACCAGCAGGGTTTTAAAAATGGCGGCTCCCCGCTTATGCAAATTCAAATCCCGGGCTTCATTTGCAAGTGCGGTATGCCTACATTACCCTCCTAGTTCGAACTAGGAGGGTAGTGTAGACATACCCTGAGACTGGAAGGGGAAGGCTTGTCCATCCGAGACTCTTCACAATGACAGTGTCCCTCCTGCAAGCACTGGTGGTCACAGTTTACAGCTCCTACATCTAGGATAAACATGGCCTGTGACCCCACAACAGCCAAATTAGTTACAATACAATTCCATTCTAACAATTGACTGTCCATCAGGCCTATAGCACTGACTGTACTGGATTTACATAACCACATCCCAGATTCCTTTCTCAGCTCAGCATGAGATGTGTTTATATATCAACAGTTGAATATCTTGCAGGGCTAACCACACCCAGGACTCCTCTCCCTTTTCAGCTCGCTGCACTGGAAGGAGTGGTCCAGACCATGCTTACACTTGAAAGGTTAGTGTTGTCCATATAACACTAAAGTAAAGTAAAGTAAGGAGAAAAACTCTCCCAGCTTGTGGTTTAACCCACTCCTATATGCCTGTGGGCACAGAACCCTCCCTCAGGGCACGTCTACACAGCAGGGCAAAGGTTGAACTAAGATACGTAACTTCAGTTACATCAATTGCATAGCTGAAGTCGAAATAGTTTAATTTGGCTTTTGATGCGGTCTACACAGTGGGAAGTCGAAGGAGGAATAGGAGGAATTTGATTTCACTTACTCCTGATGAAATGAAAGTTACCATGAGTCAGAGTAAGAAGTCCTCCATCTTGATATTATTTTGAAATAATGGCTTGCTGTGTAGATGCGCACTAACGTCAGTTATTCCGAAATAATGCTGCTGTGTAGACATAACCCCATTGACTAAGCTCTCTTACAATCCAGCCATGAGCATCTGTGTAAGCAAAGTTAGGATTCAGAGGTATACTTAATCCCTTGTTCACTAGGGCCTCTGCACTCTGTCACAGCGTCTTATCAGGTAGGTTCCACATTGTAGCAGTGACAACCTTCCCATCTCCTATTTGCCAACTTCCAAGCTTTAAAATGTTTGGAGAGTCCATATGTCAGAGGCAAGAGAAACTTCCCCCTCTGAAAAGGCCGCGGAGTGTCTGACTATGGAACAAAGAATGTTCTAGCAGTAGTGGTGAGCTAGAGAAAGAAAAATAGTCCACTTACTGTAGGTGAGCCAAAAGGTTTCCAGTGTTATGCCCTCCTACACACATCAGTGCTAACCTGGCTTTCTAAGCTTCCTAATAAAGAAAGAGTCATAGTGACAAGCATAACGTGTACCACAGATAAAATAATTACTTCTCACTGTCAGCCAGCATTACTTTGGACAAATCCTTGAAATAATACAGTGAGATTGAATAGAGTGCCTGATAGGGAACTGTGAGAAAGCAATTTAGAAATGCAATAATAAAATGGATGGCAGCAGCTGAAGTCTATTCACAGTGAATTACCTTAAATATATTTGCCATTTCTGATTTCTTTCTTCTAATTATATACTTGCCTCAAAGGGACAGTAGTTCCTCTATCAGCTCATTCAAATTATGTTGGTGGACAACATGCCAAATTGTTATTTAGGTGAGTAAAGGTGCAATAACATAAAATAAAAAAGGGGAAGAAAGAAATAAGACGGCCTAAGCAGCAAAATGAAAAGAAACACTTCAGCAGTGTAAGGCTATCTCTTTTCCTTATAAACTGAAGAGAACTTTCTGGAATAACTGGCAGTGCCTTAGAGACAGACTCCTCATACAGTTGCTCACTAACACATGTAGGGTATATCTACACTAGCTCGTTAGTTCGAGCTAGGTAGGATAATTAGGGCAACCAGAGTTGCAAATGAAGTCCGGGATTTAAATATCCCGGGCTTCATTTGCATGTTCCTGGGCACTGCCATTTTTAAATCCCCCTTAGTCCGAACTCTGTGCCCGTGGCTACATGTGGCACGGAGTAGGTAGTTTGAATTAGAGATCCTAATTTGAAATACCGTTACTCCTCGTGGAATGAGGAGTAACGGTAGTTCAAATTAGGATCTCTAATTCGAACTACCTACTCCATGCCGCGTGCAGCCACGGGCACAGAGTTCGGACTAAGGGGGATTTAAAAATGGCAGCGCCCGGGAACATGCAAATGAAACCCGGGATATTTAAATCCCAGGCTTCATTTGCAACTCTGGTTGCCCTAATTACCCTACCTAGCTCGAACTAACGAGCTAGTATAGACATACCCGAAGAGTGTAATAGCTGTTGCCAACTTCTTTTTTTAACATGAAAAGATACTGGAGACTTGTACATAACAGTAAACACTTAACTGAATGGTTGCTGAGATCCATACAGATCAGCATTGCACCAAGTGCAAGCAATGTGTTTCTGCTGATAAGGCTCACTACATAATTATTTCCCCCTGCCCCATACAATACTATGGATAACTTTTATCCCTTCTCCCATTTCAACTATCAGTATATCTCCCACACACACACTTTAAAAACACCCTAGGTACATATAATTTAACTGAATTTCAACTTTTTATTTAATTGCATGAACTTAATTTAGCATTCATAATTCTAATCGGAACCCTTAGAGAGTCAGGAAACAATAGATGGACAACACATGACAGCTGTGTAAAATGGAGCAGAATGTGCATAAACTCTGGATGACTTTTTAGGGGGATGTTTCCTATTGTCAGCAGGAACATGGGAAATAAATAAAGGGCTTGAATCTGATCTAACTTAGATTGTTTTTTAAGTGATGTCACTTCCTCATAAACAACTTCAAAGATGTGCCAGAGCCATGTACTGCTCACTTTTTGTGAACCACAGGGATGGGAGGCACCTTCTCTATACAACCGCAGACATGTACAGGAATAGCTCTTCATTTCTGCATATGAAGTTTGGAGGTTGAGTGAAATAGTAAGTCATTTTAGGTTTTCATGAGTTACTCACAGTATCAAATGATGATCTCCTCTAAACATAGCAACAGGCTATGACTATTGCTGGTCAAAACTTGGAATTTTTCATTTTGAGATAAATTGTGGCATTTTGAAATTTCCTTTTGGCTTGAACTGGAACAAAAAGTCAAAAGCTAAAACCTTCCCAGGAAAGATTTTATGTATGTGTGTGTTGGAAATATCCATGTGTTTCAAATCAATAAAAGTTGAAGGGCTTCATTGTCATTATCATTTTTACTTTGACATTAAATTATACTGATTAGATGTATAACGTATAATTTATACTATAATTTAAAGGTCGAAACAGAGCACTTTATCCTTATTTGAAATTTTTTTCAATAACTTTTTATTGAAACTATTGAAAAAAATCAATATATTTTCACAAGACATTTCGATTTCATGGAATTAGCATTTGCTGACAGAAGACTGTTCTGGTGGGAAATGTTTCACCAGCTCTCTCTATAATTTTATTTGTGTCCAATTTGGGACCAGCTCTGCTTGTAAGTAAGATGATAAAAGAGAAACTGACTGGTTTATTTTCATTGTCCATTCTTAAAAGGAAGAAGGAAACAATATAATCAATGAAAATTAAGTTATATGAACACAAACAGTTTAGTTTTAATAATCTAAAGGAAGATTTGTACTGGGACTTGGGTGCTAATGATCATTAGCTTTCAATGGCCATAACTGCCCAATATACCTTGGAAACCACCTCATGCAATGTAGGCAAATAATCGTGTAACTTTTCTTATTTTCATTTTATAGTTGACCTGTGTCTTTTAAACACTTTTTATAACCCTAAAAATGATACAAATGCTTCTTAGTGCGTACCTTTCAAGCACATCTAAAGGAAAAAAAATCCACTCTTATCTATTTATAGGAGTATCCCTTCTTGCCCCTCATGATCATTCTGGGTATGTCTACACTACAAAGTTAGTTCGAACTAACGGACGTTAGTTCGAACTAACTTTAATAGGCGCTACACTAGCGCTCCGCTAGTTCGAATTTGAATCGAACTAGCGGAGCGCTTAGTTCGAACTAGGTAAACCTCATTTTACGAGGACTAACACCTAGTTCGAACTAGCTAGTTCGAACTAAGGGCTGTGTAGCCCTTTAGTTCGAACTAGTGGGAGGCTAGCCCTCCCCAGGTTTCCCTGGTGGCCACTCTGGCCAACACCAGGGAAACTCTATGCCCCCCTCCCGGCCCCGGACCCCTTAAAGGGGCACGGGCTGGCTACGGTGCCCGTGCCAGGTGCAAGCCTGCCAGCACCCAGCTAGCAGACCCTGCACCTGGCACGGCACAGAGCCACCCACCCGATGCCCCCCAGACCACCCCCTCTTGCCGGGACCAGGCTGGCGGCTCCCGGGAGTTGGCCCTGGACCGCAAGAGGCGGGCACCTTCCTGGGCTAGTGCGGACATCGTGGACCTCGTCCACGATCTCCGCACTAGGCACAGGAAAGTGGCCGTCTAGGGCAGGAGAGCTGCCAGCCTGGCCACCCAGGACCAGGTGTGCATGAAAATCAAGGGGGTCCACTGAGACCCCCGACACTGAGCCCTGAGCTTACAATGGCCGTTCTGGGTCAGACCAAAGGTCCATCTAGCCCAGTAGCCTGTCTGCCAACAGCGGCCAACCCTAGGGACCCTGGAGGGGATGGACCGAAGACAATGACCAAGCCATTTGTCTCGTGCCATCCCTCTCCAGCCTTCCACAAACTTTGGGCAGGGACACCACTCCTACCCTCTGGCTAATAGGACTCCATGGACCCAACCTCCATCACTTTATCTCACTTCCCTTTAAACTCTGTTCTAGTTGTAGCCTTCACAGCCTCCTGCAGCAAGGAGTTCCACAGGTTAACTATTTGCTTTGTCAAGAAGAACAACTTTCTCTTACTAGTTTCAAGCCTGCTACCCATTCCTTTCCTTTGGTGTCCTCTAGTCCTTCTTTATGGGAACTCAGGAAGAACTTTTCTGAATGCACCCTCTCCACCCAACCCCTGCTTTTAGAGACCTCTATCCTGTCCCCCCTCCATCTCCTCTTTTCTAAGCTGAACAGTCCCAGTCTCTGTAGCCTCTCTTCATCTGGGACCTGTTCCCAACCCCTGATCATGTTAGTTGCCCTCCCCTCTCCCAGCCTTTCTCTTTCCCTCTCCCACCTCCTTTTCCCATTCTCCCCCAGTTTTTTTTCAATAAAGACAGAGTCAATGTTGGAAGAAACGTTATCTTTATTTTCTACATCAATAAGAAGGGGGGCTAAGGAAGGGTAAGTGGAAGGAGGTGAGGGAGGAATGGGGTACGAGCCCCCGATGGGGAGGACTGGGCTGGCTCTGCGGGCTTCTGGGGGTGGAAGTTCTCCTGCAGCCCCCCAATTACTCCCTCTCCCCAGATGGCAGCCTGCGGCAAGTGCAGCTGGGCTGATGGCTGAGTGGTGTGATGTGCCCAGTGTGGGCACTCAGGGCACTCCAAGCCAGAACTTCTTTGCAAGCGGGGCACCCCTTAGAACTGTGTGTCCGGGGTGGGGGTCGGGACCCTTTAAGCGCAGCCCTCGGCTAGCCTGAGACAGCATCTCCATGCTCTAAGTCCTCCTTTTATGCCCTGCCGGCACTGCTTCCGGCCATCCTTAAGCCCTGTTCAGAGTCCACTCAATGTGGACTTGCTAGTTCGAACTAGCAAAACGCTAGTTCGAACTAGTTTTTAGTTCTAGACGCGTTAGTTCGAACTAGCTTAGTTCGAATTAACTAATTCGAACTAAGTTAGTTCGAACTAGCGCTGTAGTGTAGACGTACCCTCTGTAGTAAGCCATCTGTTTGTTTCTCAACCACATTAACTTCCACCCCACAAACAAACTGTCTTTTGTTCACTGGACAAAAATGCACATTCACACTGAAACATAAGGAATTCCAGATGTTTTTTTCCATTTCTTGAATGCTGCATGTGAAATAACAAATATCTTCTGTGTACAAAGAATGGGTCAAAAGAGATGGAGAAAGACATATTTTTACCTACAAAACTATTTTCACTTCATCCCGGATTTTCAGTGCGGGAAGCAGATAAGATAGCCCTGTTGAGGTGACCTATGGTCTCAATCTTTAAACTGCTTTTGCGGTGAGTACATGAAGATATGGGTAAAACGAGGGAGAATATTATTTCTATGGTGTTATTTTTCCCGACCCAGTTACATCTTCATGTCTGGATTCATTACAATGACCAGTTTAATCTAAGCACTACGTTTAATTATACATATAGCTAATAAAAACTTTGCACAGCACCATCCAATATCAGCATATACTGTTTTAATATATAAACAATGCATGTACACATATTACATGTATGAAAATAACTAAAATATTTGGAAATTCATTTCTCCATTATTTATCAGCCAAGACCCATTCTCAGAGTTGTGAGCAATTGTTTTCCATGCTATAACTGAGCTAACACATGTCATCTGTTGGCAAGGGAAACCCAGGATTCAAAACTTAAGTCACGGAAGGTTAGCTAGGCAGGGAATAATTTTTGTAACTATTAGTGTAAATTGTAAATGTATATGGCATGGAACAGTACATCTTGCTTGCTGTTCCAGGTATTTTTAAACTGACAGAAGTTTTTAAGTCACTTTCAAACCCATTAAAACTGCTGAAAAATAAAATTGGACATACAAATACTGACTAGAGGAAATTTGGAATATTTCCTGTTTCTGCTCAGTACAAGGGTTTCAGGAAACATCATCTTCTCTGTGCTGACTGGCTGTTTTCTCCATTACTTTCTCTCTGCTATACCCAGTCTTGTCACCAGAACTTCATTCCACTTGCCCTCCATGCTCCCTTCTCTCTGCTGCTCAATCCCTTCGGTGACCTGTCCCCTCATCCTTTATCTTTCTACTTAGCATATCCTCTCCTCAATAAATCCCTTCCAAAGGATTCCAGTGACAAACATACATATATTATGTTGCACTGTGATGGGGTGGGAGAGACTCCGTCCAGTGTGGGGTGAGTTCATTCCATCCTTCAAGCTATCTGTGTCTAGGCAGTGAAACCTAAGGGCTGAAATCCATAGAACTGCTCCAATCCACAGGGTTCTAAGGCCCACTGGCTAGAATCTATGTAATTGCCCTGATCCATGGGGCAATTTATACTGGAGTAGCCTTGAGGACTGCGAGGCGTAGAGGCAAGAGTCCACTGATTGTCTGTGTATAGCTACAGCTCTGGTCCAGCAACTCTGACCCCAGCAGCCTGTCAGCAACACACCAGTCACACTGTCCCCTTCACCAGACTGGTTTCTACTTTCAGGGTAACCTCAAAGCACTCCGAGTCCCAAATTTTCCTAAAAACATGTGCTCTGCACTGCTGGTCCTGTCCTGGTCTGGTTTGATATTAAAGGTCTGTTGCCCCTGTAAAGAGTCAATATTTAACCATTTCCTACTTTAACTAGAGTTATCAAACACGTCAGTGTAAACACAACACTGTACTGCCCTAGAGTAAAAATAAACCAGATTTGTATACTTAGAAAGAAAAAAGTTTTGAGTGAATATAAGTGTAATGTACTAAAGTCAAGAATGATTACAAGAGAAATATAGAAAGTACACTTCTTAGAAGCTAAACCTTAACCAGACAGACTTGATTCAAGGTAAAATCCATACCACATGATCCCAGCAACAGGGCAGACAAAATTATCAGATCAGTGTCCCTCTCAAAGTAGAAGGGATTGTTCCTTTGTTGTCTTAGGTAAAGACAAATTGAGGTGTTTCTGCCTCTCACTCTTAGGCTACATCTACACTGCATGATTATTTCAGAATAAACTATTCTGGAAGAATACGCCAAAATGGCTTATTTCAAAATAGCGTGTCAGCATTACAGGGAAGGCTGGAAATTAGTCTGAGGCAGGGTCCCCTAATGTGGATGTGCTACCTCCATTCAGAGTCCCAGGAAGCACTGGGGAGTAATTACTTTGAATGGCCTGGGGGAGAAGCTATTTTGAAATAGCAACAGTGAAGCATCCACAGTACTGCTGTTCTGGAATAGTTATTTCAGAACAGACATCATTCCTCGTGGAATGAGGTTTACAAATGCCGAAATAAGCCATCTGTTGTTATAAAATTATTTCGAAATAATGGGCTAGTTGTGTAGTTGCTCACATAATTATTTGGGAATAACAAATGTTATTCCAAGATAATGCTGCTGTGTAGACACACCCTTTTAGTCTTGTCACCCTATGAAATGCATTTCCTTGAGGGCTGCGCCAAGAAAGATAAAGTTCATTACAGGAAAGAGACTTCAGAGTCTAGTAGTAAAAGAGGTTGCACATTGTTGCTTGCCAAAATGCAAATGGGATCTCTTTCTGTTTTGGCTTCGTTACCAAAAAATAACCTTTTGATTGGTGATCATCCATTGACTTTGTTAACATCTGGTTAAAGGCACCAGTTGTCCTTTGCCTTTGGGAAACCAATTTACATCCTCCAAGAACTTGTAAACATGTTTTAGTCATCATTTCAGCTTTTTCATTCCATCCATACATTACACAAGAATATTAATAAGGTGTAGGGTATGAATACTGGAGTACTATAATTACATTTACCCTGTTCTGAATGTATTTATAACTGTTTAAAATGGAGCTAAATTAAGTGGACTGCATCCTAGCACAGGAGAGTCTGCAACTGAAAGTATTGTTTCTAAACTATACATACTGTCTATATTATGGAGGCACTTGGTGGTGACTCTCCAGTTGGAGTTGAATTCCAAAATGGGTATAAACTAGGACAGGGGTGGCCAACCCACGGCTCGCGAGCCGCACACGGCTCTTCAATGGAAAAATTGTGACTCCCGCACCTACAGCTCAACTCCCGTACCCACAGCTGTTCTATGTTCTCCTGTTCAGACCTTTTTTCCTTGTCTGGTCAGGGCACTGCTTGGGGCAGCAAGATCTGACGCTGCGGCTGATGGAAGCCTACTTGGGCCACACGCGGCTGTTAAAGGGGCAGCATTTTTTTTCTCAACATCTTCTTTCCCACGACTCTTTGCACTGTATCCACTACTATTTTGACTCTTTGTCTGTAACAGGTTGGCCACCCCTGAACTAGGACATACATTTCTGTTTCTCTTTAAAAGAAGGTGGGCAAACCTTATGCAATTTGCAATTTTTGGTTCGCTGCAGAATCTTTGAATAGAAAGTTTTTGAATGTGGCTCAATTTTTTCCTACTTCTCTCTCTCTCTCTCTCTCTGTATGTGTGTGTGTATATATATATATATATATATAAAACATTTCTTGTGGAACAAGAGTAACATCAGCATGTCACTCTATATCCTCCAGCCCCTTCCCCCTCAGCTGTCCAGCATCCTTCCTCCCTACCTCAGTGCCTGGGGGCTGCAGACACGTGACCTCCCCAGTCTCCCTGGTGCTCGGGGGAGGGGGGAGAGGAGGGAGGGTGAGCCAAACAGCCTCCCCAGTATTTGGGGGAGGATGTAGCCATGCGGCCTCCCCCTTCCCTATTACTGGAGGGACAGAGCCATGTGTTCTTCCCCTCCCCCTTCCCTGGTGCTCAGGGGGAGGGGGTGAGTTGGAGCCGTGCAGCCTCCTCCCCCCCCAGAGTTGGGGAGTGGGAGTGGTGTGGTCTGCCCCTCCTCAGTGCTGGGGGGGGGGCAGGGATGCCACGGCCTCACCTTTCCCCCCCCAATGCCTCAGGGGGGGATGAGCAGGAGTGGCATGGCCTCCCCCCTCCCTGGTGCTCCGGGGAGGGAAAGCTGCACAACTTCCTTCTCCCCCCTCCCTGGTGCTCCAGGGGGAAAGAGTCACATGGCCTCCCCCATCCCCAGTGCTCTGTGGAGATGGATGAATGTAGTGAGCAGGGGGCACAGCCCCCTAGTCATTTTTAATAACATGATAACAATAATGCAGAATGCTTACATTATCTCCTGTCATCTGACTGTAGCCGGCCAAAGTAAGTCTAAGGTCCGACACTGGGTTCCCAAAGTACAAAATAAGCCACACAGGTATCTGTCAAACACAAGTAGTTTATTTCCTGACAGCTAACAGCTGTGCCCCATAAATGGAAGAACAACATAACAAAGAAGCGGCATATTTTATGTCCCTTCCTGCAAGCCTGGAACCCCGGGAAGGCTGCGGACGAAGTGGGAAGTTGTCTCAGCTTCTGAGGCGCCGGTACCCAAAGCCCATCAGTGAGGTTTGATTTGCTAGGCTCTGAGGCAGCCTTAAATACAGTTTTCCTGCCTTGTTTGGCAGTTTGGAAATTTCCAGGGGTTACTCATTACGTGCTGATGTAGGGCTTAGCTGTTAGTTATCGATCTGGTTCTGTTCTGGATCTACTTGTTCTTTGGCCCTGTTTACATGATTAGTACATTAGGGTAAACAGAATTGTTTATGCGTTCTCGCCCTTATCTACAATTCGTTCTTGCTACAATGGTGTATGTTCCCAAAGACTTGCTTCTGGCTCATCAGATATAGGGAAAAGGGGGGAAAAGAATGCAGGCCTCACCACCCCTAAACTAGCACGTACAAAGTTCTTCCACAATTGACCATTATACTGACAAAGTGGTTGTGCCCACGAAAGCTCATGATACCATCTACATGTTTTGTTCGTGTTTAAGATGCTACTAGTCTATTTGTTGTTTTTTAAGTTTTTCCTGTTACAGACTAACTCAGCTACCCCTCTGAAGCTTTTTATTATCTCAAAGCTCATTGTAAAGACTGTATCCATATCCCCATTTTACAGATAAGGAAAGTGACACTGACCAATGACATGACTCTCACAAGTTCACTGACAGATTTAGGAACAGAACCCAGGTTTTCTGAGTCCTACTTCAGTATTCTAGCCACTAAACCCTATTCTATTTCCACATATAAGGCTATAAACACATATTTCTATATGAAACTTCATAGAGGTGGCTCCTAGGTAGATCTCTTGCAATGGGTCATTTATAGCCAGCCACATTATACCAAAGTTTATGTGCTTTCAAACCTGACAAATGAGAGCTAGGGAGACACAAACATGATTGATGTTTTCTGCAGAAAAGGACCTGGGGATTACAGTGGATGAGAAGCTGGATATGAGTCAACAGTGTACCCTTGTAGCCAATAGCATATTAGAGTGCCTTAGGAGGAGCATTGCCAGCAGATCCAGAGAAGTGATTATTCCCCTTTATTCAGCTCTGATGAGGCCACATCTGGAGTATTGTGTCCAGTTCTGGGACCCCACTATAGAAAGGATGTGGACACGTTGGAGATGGTCCAGGGGAGGGTGACCAAAATGATAAGGGGGCTGGAGTGCATAACCTATGAGGAGAGGCTGAGGGATTTGGGTTTGTTTAGTCTGCAGAAGAGAAGAGTGAGGCGGGATTTGATAGCAGCCTTCAACTTTCTGAAGAAGGTTCCAAAGAGGATGGAGAAAGGATGTTCACAGTAGTGACAGATGGCAGAACAAGGTCTCAAGTTACAGTGGGAGAGGTCTAGGTTGGATGTTAGGAAAAACTATTTCACTAGGAGGGTGGTGAAGCACTGGAATGGGTTACCTAGGGAGGTGGTGGAATGTCCATCCCTAGAGGTGTTTAAGTCTCGGCTTGACAAAGCCCTGGCTGGGTTGATTTAGTTGGGGATTGGTCCTGCCTTGGTCAGGGGGCTGGACTTGATGACCTCCTGAGGTCCCTTCCAGCTCTGTGATTCTATGTCTGGGGGGGGGGGGGAGGGGGGTTTGAGCACACACACAATTGATAGGAAAACGGGACTGTGTACCCATACATTTTATTGGTTAATGATGGCTGGATATATTTATACAACCTTCTCTAGCAAGAGCTATACTTCTTTCTCAGATTTTATTCTATCATGGAAAATGATTGATGTGTCGATGCTAATGGATACAATAATCTTAGCAGCTATACTTCTGCTTCCCCACCATCCTTCCCACATTTAACAGCAGCTTAAATTAAGGATTCATAAGTTCCCATTAAATTAGTACCTCAAAATCTTTTGTGCTGAGCAATTGGTGTTGTACACCACACACAGATCTATGCCTGACTCAAACTCACAAAAGCAAGGTGTAACGAAGCTACCCAGCAGTAAGTACCCACTTCATGTTTACCTGTAGGCTCGCATCTTACCATTAGCACAATGGCCATTCATCACAGACCATGTACTTAAATCTATATTTGAGTTACACAAGCATTTCTTAGAGCTCTCAACTTTCCAACACCCCTTTTAACCTCACTCTGCTTACAACTATTTAGCTAACTACCTGCTTCCCAAAAGACCCACTATTACATGAAGCACTACTAGTGTTGGGGGAGGAGGAGAAATAACCCTTAAAAGGTATGCATGCAGAAGTATAAAGGAAGGGGAGAGTTAAGATTGCATTGTTTGGCCTATGATGGCTGAAAGTTGATGTATGGTAAGGTGCATGTGTAGGTGGAGGAGTAGAAGTTATGTAACAATAGGTGAGGTACCTTTTCATTTCCCTGGTTCTATGGTTTCGTGTCAGAATGCGAGTTGTAGCTCTGTTAACTGCTTCATTCCAAAGTTTTTGTGTATTAATTAATAGTTTAATATTTGCAAAGCATCTTAAAGATTAAAACCATTTTATTAATTATCTTAGTCATATAATAACACTCCCCGATTGGTCCACAAATTAGTGTACTACATTAAAACTTTAATAGCCCTAGCGATTTATTGTGTTTGTTTCTCAAACTTGTTGTAGTAGTGCTTATTTTCTTAATCTCTACAGCTAATTTCTCCTCATGGTAATTAGTCACTTAAATCACCTACTTTCAAACAGAAACCAAGAACAAACGTAAGCAGCTGCTAAACCAAACAAAAGCATGTCCTCAAGATGTGAGTATTACTCATAAGAATCCTTCATGTAGCAATCCTGCTCCACTGTTGTTAACGTCAATAGAGCCAAACAGCTATAAGTTTATTACACATTAACCATATTAATGGGCCTGTAGCTTTGAATACTTTTAAATTAACTGTGTTTGGTCCAACTGCTGAAAAGTACAAAACATGTATTCCCTTTGCTAGTGCTTCACCTTGCTGTTTTCACTGTATTCCAAACACAACCCCGCTGATACAACATGAATCATACTAAATGATGGCTAAATCCTGGTCCCTCTGAAGTCTATTGGAAAAACCATTAATTTCAATGGGACCAGGATTTTGGCCCTTTGGGTACATCTACACAGCAGGGCAAAAGTTGAATTAAGCTACGCAACTTTAGCTACAACAATTGCATAGCTGGAGTCGAAATAGCTTAATTAGGCTTTTGGTGCTGTTCACATAGCAGGAAGTCAAAGAAAGAACATTCTTCGGCCAACTTCCCTTACTCCTCGCGAAATGAGGGTTACCAGAGTTGGAGTAAGACATTATTCTCCAGCTCAACATTATTTCGAAATAATGGCTTGCAGTGTAAATACACTCTTTGTTATTTCGGAATAACATCAGTTATTGCAAAATAATGCTGCTGTGTAGACATAGCCTTAGTTATTAATGGTAGAGTGACAGCAGCTATCATACATTCTCGACAGAGGCAGACCTATTTATTTTAAAATGATTGCTCTAATATTGAAAAGCAATGTGCCTTTTCAAGCATTGAGCCAGAGATTAGCTAAATATGCCTAAACCAAATTATACTGCCATAAAAAGCTTGTACTGGTGTAAGTGCTCCCATCATTTCATTACCTTTCCACATAAGTAGGAACAATCTAATAGACAGCTGAGATCTTTAAGAATGACTATAGCTGCATTAACAGAGATTTTTTTAAGTGTTTTTCTCCACAAGTTCCATACCATTAGACTGGAAAACAAGGTTTGGTTGCTCAACTTGATAAGGCTGTGTATCTTGCTGTGCTCCCGTTAAATAAGTTTATAGAGGCCTCGGCCAAGCTACTGCTATTTAATGAGCAGTATGGGTGATTAGCTGAACCTGTGCATGGGTACTGAATCAACTATTCCACCATCAGGAAACATTCGATTCTTAAAATAGCTCATGCACTTCCAAAGGTAATGGGTCTGTTTATTGAACTTGTGGAAATACATTTGAGTTAGTCAATCTGGATCCCTGCATTTAAGCCAATAACAGTTAGGGCTCAAGCAGTGTGAGGTAGATTGGTTCAAATACACATAAAAAAGATTCTTAGTATGAGCACATTTGCATAGGCAAACTGTTACACAGAGAGAATGTTGTACAGAGTGCACATACAGAAATGTCATGTTCCCCCACAGATTTTTTCCCCCACAGAAAATATATTCTGCCAGGCTGTGTCCAGACTCAGGGGTTTTTTCGGGAAAAGTAGCCTTTTTCCGAAAAAACTTCCCCTGCGTCCAGACTCAAGCCGCGTTCTTTCGAAATTAAATCGAAAGAACGCGGCTTTTCTTTCGATGGCGGTAAACCTCATTTCACGAGGAAGAACGCCTTCTTTCGAAAGTTCCTCTTTCGAAAGAAGGCGTTCTTCAATGTAAATAGGGCTTCTTCGAAAGAGAGCATCCAGACTCACTGGATGCTTTCTTTCGAAAAAGCAAGCCGCTTTTTCGAAAGTTCAACGTGCAGTCTAGACGCTCTCTTTCGAAAGAGGCTCTTTCAAAAGTATCTTTCGAAAGAGCCTCTTTCGAAAGAGGCTTGCAGTCTAGACATAGCCCCAGAGAGGTGCTGCAATTATACTTTTTGCCCACCAGGAGCCACTTTGGCACCAGAAGGGAAAGCAACCAGCTCATTGGCCAGCAACATTAGCTGCAGAGAGGGAGGGGGCAGAGGCTGAATTTCTCACAGTACCGTGCCCTTGAGGGCCACATGAGGAGACACAGATCTGGGTCTGACACAAAGAGGGGCACACAGGGCTATTGGGAGAAGGCTCAGACAACCTGGGGTTCAGAAAGGCTAGTGGGAGGGGAGGACAGACTGGGACAGGGATTAGTGGGGTGACACTACTGAGCCAGGAGCTAAATGAGGTGTGGTGCAGGGATGCCTGGGAATAGGGGGAGATATGTCTGACTGAATGGGAGCAGCTAGGGGTCAGCCAAAGTCTGCATAGGTGATGTTCCCCTACTCGCTAATAATTCCTCCCTCCAATAAAAGCCCTGTTCCATACTTTCCCACCCACAGCAAACAACCTTCCAGATTCACTCCAAGGCTCTTTCCCAACAACTTCTTGCTACTTCAGCTCTTTTGTTACCCCTGACTTCCCCAATCCTTTGTATTGCTGATGAAAGGTGCATAAAAATATAGTTCTATAATGTAACTTAAATGTATTACTTAATGTTCTGTATTGCTACATCTTGTTAGGAATCTATTTGTCAAAAACATTTCCTCAACTTTTTTGTTGCCTGTATTGTTACAGACATAGTTGCTGACAGGCATTTATGAAATACATTAGTAAAGGAATTCATGAAATTGGCATGATGACATTGTGCTATTTTGACAAACAACATTTGCAGGAGTTTGCAGAATTTTAAATTATTGTGCACAGAATTTTTTTTGACACAGAGTTTCCCAGGAGTGTTGCCTTCCATGTGCCGACTGCTTCAGAGTAAAGGAGGTTTAGTAATTGCTGCTTAGAGCATGTCAAATGACTGAAAATGTACGGGAATATAAAATATTGATTTTTAAAAAAATTCTGCAAACATTGTAATCAACACTTTTATTGTATCGGAATAGATACTTTAAATCTTTTGGAAAAAAAATCTCACTCATATGATATTGACAAATTGAAATCAGCAATGCAAAAGCAACAGCAAAAGAACAAACAAAAACACATGACAAATAAGTTCCAACAATGATGTCAAAGCACGCCTGAATAAAGTTTTCCTCAAAGTTTTCTTAAAACACCAACCAAAAAAAACAGAAAATGATTGCACGAAAAGTTTCTTGTTTTGAGATAGGTCTGTTTTTTAATTCAAGGGAAACTTTTTATTCCCAAAATTTCTACCTATTTGACTGCTGCGTAGCAGTAATCCCCACTGCCTATTGTAGCATGAAGGGTAATGGTTCTGAAGGGTAGCATGCCCCCACCAGCTAAGTTAGGCTCTGTAAGCAACATTAAAGCTCCAATCCAGCAAATGAGCATAGTCACATGTGTAAGGTCATTCATGTACTTTACTGGACCACGGCTTTTATGTACATGAGGGTTAGATTTGATAATGTGCTAAACCCTCTTGTTTTAATCTTCACTTAGGGGACCTGTGCCTGGGTGCTGGAACTAGCAGCACTGGAGGGAGGGGGGTGTGCTACCATACTTCTTGGCTTAAAGTAGTAATAACAACCCAAATAAATGGTTTCCACCATCAGCACCCCACTTTCCCCACAATAAAAAATATTCCAGCACTACTAGGCCTTAGTGCTCAGCATCTTGCAGCATCCAGTCTTGGTGCTGCGACCAGCATGACCATTAAGTGGCTCATGTAGTCTGCCTTGCCCCTTACATCATTTTCAGTAATTTTTCTCCCGTCAGTGCAGCATGGTGTTCCACAGTCTCAGGGCAATAGATTAGTCCCTTCATTTGTGAAAACAACTATAGGAATGCTTTCCTGTAGCCACGGGGCCTTCAATCCCCAGATTCTCTACAGGAAAAGGCATAGCAAAAAACTTTCCTTGGATAGTCCTGCCTCTTTTTCAGGTGAAAAAGCAGGTGACAAATGGGATTAAATCAAATTTGAGGAGAAAATGCTGGATAGTTTAGCGTACCTCATATAGAGAGTGCTTCTGACCCAGACCCTTTGGAGAGGGATCAAGGTGAAACATGTTATCCTTATGTGCTTCAAAAAGGACCATATTAGAATCTAGGTGAAATGTTTGTATTTAAGGGTCTGATCCTGTGTAATGAGCATCCACTGAAGAAAATGTTGAACACTATCAATTGTCATGTAAGTCGCTGTGACGGGGTGTATCAAGCCAGCACTGTAGCTGACAGTTACTTTGGCCCAGCTGGCTGAGAAGACCCCACCCACACTGCTCTGCTGGGCCTGCTCCAGCTAGAGACTAACTCTAAAAAGGCTCTGGAGCAGCTCCATCAGGGCTGAATGCTGATGGGAAAGGAGATGCTGAGGGCGCTCCAGAGGAGGAAGTGCAGCTGGACCATGGAGCAGCAGCCGGCCTGAGAGTGGCTACCAAAGAAGCTGCAGAATGAGAATGAGTCTCCAGAGAAGACATCTGCCAGGTACTGGCAGGAAGTAGCCCGGGCAGGAAATTGAGTACTCAGCATGTTGTAGCAGGAATCCCTGCTGAGCGAGCACTGGGATGTGCCTCTGCCAACAGGCCCTGAGCTGGGACCAGGTGGAGAGAGAAGGGCCGGGTCTCCCTATCTCCTCTGTACCCAGTGTGGGGGAGTTTTCCCTGCATATGAACTTAGGCCACTGACCCATATTACCCTCAGTAGCAGGAACTTAGTTATGGACATAGGCAGCTGGGCTGTATTACCCTGAGTAGCAGGGACTTACCTATGGACTTGGGTCATGGGGCCACAGTACTTTGCGAAGAGAGTCGTGGGTATTGATTGAGGCTGTCGAGCCATCCTGTAAATTGACTTGGTGACGGCAAGTCACTGAATCAGAGGATATTAGGCTCGGGGAGTCTCCAAGGGGTAGTCACTCCTTGACAGTCACTAACATCAGTGGGAGCAGAAGGACTCATCATCTTTCAAGATAGCAGGTATGCTGCCTTTATGGGATTGTGTTCATTAAAACAGGATAATGTGCAGCACAGTGATGAGCACTGCACGGTCTACAAATGTGCTTAAACAGCAAAAGTTATTGCCTGAGCTAATCTACAAGGTTTAAACAGGTCATCTCACAAATGGTGTTTAAACAAGCAGTCCCTAAATTCATTACATCCCTTGATTGTTTCTTTGCTTTATAGAGCTTGCAAGTATGCAATTAATGGCACCGTTTAAAAAACATTAACTTTGGGGGCACTTACAATATTTGAGAAACTACTAGATTGGTTTCCCCTGAGTTCAGTCAGGAAGGAAGGTTTTTTATCAATGGCATCGGATGAAACACTGTGGCTGTGTCTAGACTGGCATGATTTTGCGCAAATACTTTTAATGGAAAAGTTTTTCCGTTAAAAGTATTTGTGCAAGAGAGCGTCTTTACTGGCATGGATGCTTTTGCGCAAAAAACATCTTTTGCACAAAAGCATCCATGCCAATGGAGACGCTCTCTTGTGCAAGAAATTAACTTGGCTGTCTACACTGGCCTTCTTGTGCAAGAATACTTGCGTAAGAGGGCTTATCCCTGAGCAGGAGCATCGGAGTATTTGTGCAAGAACCACTGATTTTGTACAGCACAAAGTCAGTGTTCTTGCACAAATACTCACGGCCAGTGTAGACAGGTGGCAAGATTTCGTGCAAAAGCAGGTGCTTTTGCGCAAAATCTTGCCCGTCTAGACGCAGCCTGTGAAAACTAGTGGCGATATCCATCTCTGACAATACATAAGGCTTTGCTTCTTTTTATTCATTCACACACAGTGGAGATTCTCTGGAATCTCAGTATAGGAACCAATTTGAACCCTGGCTTCTGGAACTGTGGGGAGTAGGAATGCCATGGACACAGTACTCACAGTGCCTGGAGAGAGAGTCCCTCACACTGCTTTAGAGTGATTCCCTCTGGGTCCTTGAAGACAAAGCTCCTGTATGGTGGGTAAATAAATAAAAAAGATGGTGATTACATATTTTGTTTCAAAGTACCAATGTGGTTCTTCAGCTGAAGATTTCCATTTCTGCAATAGCTGCAAGAGTTGGGTCTCTGCAAGGCAGAGCATATGGTAAGAGAAATTAAGAGGGAAAATATGTGGAGGACCTCCCCTAAGGGGAAGAAGGGACTTTAACATTAAAAAAAAAATGCAGTGAAGGGAAGACTACAGAAAAAAGGGACAGAGGCAGTAATAAGGACTTGGGCTGTCAATTAATCACAGGTAACAAGTGATTAATTCAAACAAAATAAGAAAATAATCAAAATCAATCACAATTTTCATTGTTCTGTTATAGAATAATAGGATACCAATTTACATTTATTATAAATATTTTGGATGTCTTTCTTCATTCTCAAACATATTAATGTCCATTTTAATACAGAACACAAAGTGCATAGTGCTCACATTAGATTATTTTTATTCCAAATATTTGCACTGTAGAAAAGATAAACAAAATGATATATTTCAGTTCACCTCACACAAATGCTAGAGGGCCAGTTCTTTAGCATGAAAGTGCAACTTACAAATGTACAATTACTTTTTACATAACTGCACTCAAAACCAAACAATGTAAAACTGTAGAACCTACAAGATCAGTCCTACTTCCCCTTCAGTCAATCACTGAGGCTATGTCTAGACTACGGCATTTTTCCAGGACACCAGGGAATGCATCTGCTCTTCTGACATTTTTTGAGGAAGAGCAAATATGCTCTTTCAGAAGCCCTGTCTCCCTCATTTCATGAGGAAGAAGGGTTCTTCTGAAAGAGGAGGCTTTTCTGAAATTTGGCCCAGTGTAGACAGATTGTTTTCCAAAAAACCAATCGGAAAAGGTACGCAAATTGCGGAGCAAAAAATTTTATTTTTCTGAAAAAAAGTGCAGTCTGGACATAGCCTAAGACAAACAAATTTGTTTACATTTATGGGAGAATACTGTCTGGAACTTATTTACAATATCACTTGGAAGTGAGATCCATTGTTCATGTGGCATTGTTGTAGACAGTGGTGCAAGGTATTTATGTGCCAAATATGCTAAATATATTTCTCATCATGTTTTGACTTTTAAATGGCACTACATTTTGTTTCTTTTTCTTTTTACGGTGCAAATATTTGTAAAAACAAATAATCCGAACTAAGCATTATATACTTTCTTTTCTTTGTAACTGAAATCAATATATTTGAAAATATAGAAAAACATAAAAATATTTATAACACATTTAAATTGGTGTTCTATTCTTTTTAATAGTGTGATTAAATGTGTACTTTTAAAAATAATTGGCAGCCCTAATAAGGGCCTGTTAGGAAGGAGATTAAATACTCTGACCTGCAATAGGATCTATGAGGGTGCACTGTGTGGCATTCCAGAATGAGACACACCACTCATGTAAATTGGCATCGCTCTATTTAAGTCAATGCAGTTTTACCCAGTTTACAGTGGTTGAGAACCAGGCTCCCAGCGTCTGGCTATTTAAGGAACTTTTATGCTCCCCCACCCCATTATTGTAGCGTCTCACAATTATAAATGTATCTGTCCTCGCAACACTTCCGTGAGGTAGGGTTGTGCTACAGAGAGGCCAAGGACCAACTTGACAAAGGTATTTAGGTGCCTAAAGAGGAACTTAGGCTCCCAGTAGGATTTCAGAAGTACTTAATCAGGATAGAGCCCTAACACTCTAATCCCTGGAATTTAATTCACGTAGGTATTTCTGAAATCTCAGTAGGCACCATCTGCATCTTTAAGTGTATTCAACTGTTGCATCAAATATCTTGCTAAAGTTCATTCAAGATGTTCAACTGTTGAGCAAGGAATTGTCTGTGGGGTCTTCTAAGACTCAGGCTAGTGACCAAACCACTAGCCCATCCTCCAGCTCTACATGGTTCGACTCTGCCCACGTGTAGCTGTTTGAAGGATTGAGGCCTTAGACTGGATGAGTTCTGTCCATCTCATATTTTACCTCAGAATTATAATGAAAAAAAAAAAAGGAAATAAAGCAACAGTAGCATATTCACATCCTGGGGTTGGATTCTGCATCTCTTCTCTAGAAAACATTTTCATTCTTCCTGCTAATGCCACCTAGTGGTACAAGAGGTGTCAGAATAACTTCTGATGAAAAGAGAGATGTGAGGCAATTTACTTGTCTTTATGGAATATTTTATACTACTGCACATCCAAACACATATCCCACTGGAAACACAGCCAAAAAGAAAAAAAAAAAAAAAAAAAGAGGGGACACTGACTGCTAGAAAAATTGTACAGTTTGCTCCAGAAAATAACTCTGGGGCCATGGGAAAACTATGAGACCATGCTACCTGCAGTGTAGGTGTAGCCATGTCAATCCCAGGATATTAGAGAGACGAGGATCAGGGAATATCTTTTATTGGACCAATTTCTATTGGTGAGAGAGACAAATTTTCAAGCTTATATAGCGCTCTTCTTCAGATCTGGAAAAGTACTCCCAGAGACATAGTCACATGAAAGGTACAACAGATTGATTAACGTAAGTAGTTAGCACATATTCTGAAGGACCAGTTGAGGTAGAGCATTGAGCTGTAAGTCCTGTGGTTGATTTCTTTAGAACATAAAAACTACATGTAAAAAAGGGAAAACTGGTGGTAGGAGATTTTCCTTAGCATTTTATTTCTTTGCTGAAATTACACATTTTAATTTCTGACGTGTCATTTAGTTTATACTGGATTCTGCACCAAGTCTGAACAGAGAATGTCTTCCTTTTGGCCTGTGAATTATATACACTGTGTCAAAAAGTGAAATAGTGCCATATTTTGCAGCATTTCACCCATTTAAAGAAACACTTTGTATTTTCTGATATGAATTACAATAGGGCAGTAATATATAGTCTGAACAATTCTGTCTTGTTTTTATAGCAGACAGTACAGAAACATAGCATGAAACATTATCAGCTACTTAATTTTTTAAGGTCTGCATACTTGTATTTAATTGTGGCACTTTAAAGACTAACAAAACATGTAGTTGGTATCATGAGCTTTATCAAAAGCTCATGACACCATCTTCATGTTTTGTTAGTCTTTAAAGTGCTAGCAGACTAGTTGTTGTTTTTTGTTTATCCTGTACAGACTAACTCAGCTACCCCCTGAAGCCTGTATTTATTTATGATTTATGAAGGAGATAGAAAAGAGTTCCGCATATGTGTATATATCAGAAATTCAAATCTTTTCTGCCTGGGTGATTGGCAAGTAGTAGGATTATGACATCTGAGATACCGTAAACATGAAATATGATCAGTTGACAAGAGAATTGATTATTTTGTTTAAAGCTCCGCTTTTAGTTTTTTTTCTTTTTTTTTTTCAAACTCAAACTTTTTAGAAATGACTGGAAGAAAAGCTATCTGAAAGTTTCAATGCTATATGCCAGTGCTTGTTTTCAGATATTTGAATTTTCAGTGAAAACTTGACAATTTTTTTCAAAAACCATTTTTTCCATCTCATCAAGAAACACACTTTTTTGTCAAAAAAAAAAAAATATTTTAGGGGAAATGTCAACCATCTCTATACCTATCCCTCCATTAAAGAGATGAGATGTCAACTGATACCTCCCCAGCACCCTTTCAGCAAAATGAGGGAAAACCAGACTTGATGTTCCCAATATGTCTAAGCTAAAGAAACAGGCAAAAAAAGAAAAAAAAAGTTGTGTCTTTATACTTTTTTTTCTTTATCACGTTGAAAGAGTATCTGAAAAGTATGTTTAAAGTGTAGCATAAACAAATTTTTCCCCTTTATAGGCCATCTGTAAAGAGCGGACTGTACAATCTGTCTCAAATTTGAAAGAATATTTCATCAGATGTCTGAAGAGTTACACAATATGACACTATTATTGAGTTTTGGATTGGATACCCAAAGAAAATAAAGTTATTTTTTCATGACTAGCACTGGATTTGAAAATGAAGCTCAGCAGGAGTCCTTTCCTTATAGAATGGGAGTTTGGATTCAGAAGGGACGCAAAATTAGGGCCACGCTAAAAATATGCCGCACAAGTTCCCAAAGCTACTAAAGTTCTATACTCCAAAGCATAATTCTAAAGTTTTGCTCTTGTGAAGCTCTCAGCTTTGATGAAAAGCACTGACAGAAGATTCTGCTGTGAACATCTGACACAAATGAAGTTTTCATGATTGTTTTGTGAAATCCCTGGGCATAACTTTAAAAGTGCAGAGGTTAGTAATATGGAACAATATACTGCACTAACTCCTTCTGCTGTTCTATCAGTTCGCCTGTATTCTGCTGCAGCGTTGTTCTCAGGGCAGCCCAAGGCCTCTTATTAAAAAAAAGTCTGAAAATTCTGCTATATATAAGAACATAAGAACGGCCGTACTGGGTCAGACCAAAGGTCCATCTAGCCCAGTATCCTGTCTACCGACAGTGGCCAGCACCAGGTGCCCCAGAGAGGGTGGACCGAAGACAATGATCAAGCGATTTGTCTCCTGCCATCCTTCTCCAGCCTCTGACAAACAGAGGCCAAGGACACCATTTTATCCCCTGGCTAATAGCCTTTTATGGACCTAACCTCCATGAAATTATCTAGCTTCTCTTTAAATTCTATTATAGTCCTAGCCTTCACAGCCTCCTCTGGCAAGGAGTTCCACAGGTTGACTACACGCTGTGTGAAGAAGAACTTTCTTTTATTAGTTTTAAACCTGCTACCCATTAATTTCATTTGGTGCCCTCTAGTTCTTCTATTATGGGAACTAATAAATAACTTTTCTTTATCAGCCCTCTCCACACCACTCATGATTTTATAGACCTCTATCATATCCCCCCTCAGTCTCCTCTTTTCTAAACTGAAAAGTCCCAGTCACTTTAACCTCTCCTCATATGGGACCCGTTCCAAACCCCTAATCATTTTAGTTGCCCTTTTCTGAACCCTTTCCAAGGCCAAAATATCTTTTTTGAGGTGAGGAGACCACATCTGTACACAGTATTCAAGATGTGGGCGTACCATAGTTTTATACAGGGGCAGTAAGATATTCTGGGTCTTATTTTCTATCCCTTTCCTAATAATTCCTAGCATCCTATTTGCCTTTTTGACCGCTGCTGCACTCTGTGTGGAACTTTTCAGAGAACTGTCCACGATAACTCCAAGATCTCTTTCCTGATTTGTCGTAGCCAAATTAGCCCCCATCATACTGTACGTATAGTTGGGGTTATTTTTCCCGATATGCATTACTTTACACTTATCCACATTAAATTTCATTTGCCATTTTGTTGCCCAATCACTCAGTTTGGTGAGATCTTCTTGGAGTCCCTCACAGTCTGCTTCTGTCTTGACTATCCTAAACAGTTTGGTATCATCTGCAAACTTTACTACCTCACTGCTTACCCCTTTCTCCAGATCATTTATGAATAAGTTGAAAAGGATTGGTCCCAGGACTGACCCTTGGGGTACACCACTAGTTACCCCTCTCCAATCTGAAAATTTACCATTTATTCCTACCCTTTGTTTCCTGTCTTTTAACCAGTTCTCAATCCAAGAAAGGACTTTCCCTCTTATCCCATAGCCATGTAATTTACACAAGAGCCTTTGGTGAGGGACCTTGTCAAAGGCTTTCTGAAAATCCAAGTATACTATATCTACTGGATCCCCCTTGTCCACATGTTTGTTAACCCCTTCAAAGAACTCTAATAGATTAGTAAGACAGGATTTCCCTTTACAGAAACCATGTTGACTTTTGTCCAACAAATTATGTTCTTCTACATGCTTCACAATTTTATTCTTTACTATTGTTTCGACTAATTTGCCCGGTACTGAAGTTAGACTTACCGGTCTGTAATTGCCAGGATCGCCTCTAGAGCCCTCCATGCAGCTTTCAGGGATTTGGCTCTAGTCACTGTGCCTTTTAATTTCTGTTTAACTAACCTCCTCATTTTTGCATAATTCCCCTTTTTGAAATTAAATGCCAGGGTGCTGGACTGCTGAGGTGTTCTTCCCACCACAGGAATGTTGAATGTTATTATATTATGGTCACTATTCCCAAGCGGTCCTGTAACGGTTATATCCTGGACCTGATCCTGCACTCCACTCAGGACTAAATCGAGAATTGCCTCTCCCCTTATGGGTTCCTGCACTAGCTGCTCCAAGAAGCAGGCATTTAAGCCATTGAGAAATTTTATCTCCGCTTCTCTTCCTGAGGTGACATGTATCCAGTCAATAGGGGGGTAATTAAAATCCCCCATTATTATAGAGTTCTTTATTTTGGTAGCCTCTCTAATCTCCCTCAGCATTTCTATGACAGTACCGCTGTCCGGGTCCGGTGGTCAGTAATATATCACTACTGCTAATTTCTTATTATTGGAGCATGGAATTTCTATCCATAGCGATTCTATGGAACATGTTGATTCACTTAATATTTTTATTTCATTTGATTCTACATTATCTTTCACATACACTGCCACTCTGCCACCCACCCGGCCTGCTCTATCCTTTCTATATACTTTATATCCCGGTATGATTGTGTCCCACAGATTTTCCTCATTCCAGCAGGTTTCAGTGATGCCTATTATATCTCCTCATTTAATACGAGATACTCTAGTTCACCCATCTTATTAGTCAGACTCCTAGCATTTATGTACAAGCACTTTAAAAATTTGCCACTGTTTATTTGTCTGGCCTTCCCTGATGTATTGGATTCCTTTGTATGCGGTTGTTTGTCAGCTCTGGCCCATGGTTTGCCCTCTCCCCTCCTCTCTTTCCAACTACAGCTTAGAGAATCTCTATCAACGGATTCTCCTCTAAGAGAAGTCTCTCTCCGATTTACGTGCATCTCCGCACAAATCGGCTTTCCCCCATCTCTTAATTTAAAAACTGCTCTACGGCCTTATTAATATTTAGTGCCAGCAGTCTGGTTCCACCCCGGTTGAGGTGGAGCCCATCCTTCATGTATAGGCTCCCCCTCTCCCAAAAGTGTCCCCAGTTTCTAATAAATCTAAACCCCTCTTCCCTACACCATCGTCTCATCCACACATTGAGACTCTGAAGCTCTGCCTGCCTACCTGGCCCTGTGCGTGGAATTGGAAGCATTTCCGAGAACGCCACCATAGAGATCCTGGATTTCAGTCTCTTTCCTAGCAGCCTAAATTTGGCCTCCAGGACATCTCTCCTACCCTTTCCTACGTCATTGGTCC
Organism: Pelodiscus sinensis; assembly: GCF_049634645.1. Taxonomy (NCBI): domain Eukaryota; kingdom Metazoa; phylum Chordata; order Testudines; family Trionychidae; genus Pelodiscus; species Pelodiscus sinensis. The sequence continues at coordinate 92,188,763 of NC_134713.1, read as the reverse complement.
CTACATGTACCACAACCACTGGCTGCTCCCCAGCACTACACATAAGTCTATCTAGATGCCTCGAGAGATCCGCAACCTTTGCACCAGGCAGGCAAGTGACCATACGGTTCTCCCGGTCATCACAAACCCAACTATCTATGTTTCTAACGATCGAATCACCCACTACTAACACCTACCTCTTCCTAACTGGCATTCCCTCCCCATCAGAGGTATCCTCAGTGCGAGAGGATACCGCAACATCCTTTGGGAGGAGGGTCCCAACTATGGGATGGTTTCCCTCTGCTCCCATTAAATGCTCGGTTCCCTTGAGACTTTCATCCTCCTTAAGAACACTGGGGCTCTCAGACTGGAGGTGGGACAGTACTACAGTGTCCCGGAAAGTCTCATCAACATAGCTCTCTATGGTATCAGTAGGATGTATACTAGATATGGCCATTAAACATTTCACTAGTGGCCTGTTTAAATCTTGGTCTTCAGGTGTGAAATGCTAATACACTAATTCCCCATGTCAATTTGCTCCTACTTCTTGTCTCCAAACAGAAAACACACATTACATTCCTAAACTGTTTTAATGCTGAATTAAAGGATTTAAGTCCAATATAGTCTTAGTAATATCACACAAACTAAATAGGTACCTAGTATTGCACTCAACCAGCAATGATAAATAATCTATGTTCCACGCCAGGAATGGAATCATCCCATTAATCCAAAGCAGAATTTTCTGTTGAAAGCATTTTTTTTTTAAATTGGGAGCATCCAAAACAAAATTGATTTTTGAAATAAGTTAACACACTGTTTTATATAAAGTACATACACACAGAAACACGTTTTCCCACAGTATTCAGACCCACTCAAGAAAACAATGGTGAGCAATTCCATTTCAAACCACCAAAAAACAGCACACATGAGTTATTTATTTATTTACTCATTTAAAGTAAGAAGAAACAAATGATTACTAATTTAATCTTCCTTTGGGAGCTTCCTTGAAATAAAACCATTTAAATACATCCCAGACAGAACTCAAAATTCTTGCATAAAGACATTTTATTATAAATCCATTGTATATAATGTTTATTTAAAAAATGCTGCAGCACTTAAAACAACCAGATACATATCAAAGTTGAATGATCTCATGTTAGTTTGTAGGGCATGATAGCGGCTGAACTCCCTTCAGCTCCAAGGCCTTGCTGAAGTTAATCTCCTGCGGTTTAGCAGTGCCTTTGGTGAGCTTCAGAGAGCGAATACATCCTTTAAAACGGGTATTTGTGGTCAGGCCAAACTGGTTCAGACCATCTGAAGAAAAAAAATGAACAAAACAAAATCCAAAATATACTGTTACTCATTTTGTGTCTTCAAATCTCTTCTCCCACTTGCATCCCCAATAAATAATAAATGCTCGGTTTAGTGGTAACTATCTAATCGGTATTTTTCTTTCTCCATGATGTGCCACTGGCAAAATCAGAACTCATTTAATTGTCCAATTTAATCATGCAGCTCAGTTCAGGTGATGCTCATGATATTAAATAATACAGTCTTCGAACTTCCAAATGACATTTTTTCTACAATGGTATGCAGCAGGCAAACAGTGTTTCCGGGCATCTGCAACTTGTAGTTTGTTTACACGTGGCATAAAAGGTTTATCATCATGAGTCTGGGATGGGCACATTTATTCACAAGTAGCAAAATTGCCAGGGAGACTTCTTTATCCCCAGAGAGCTTTTACTGTGAATTCAGTATGTGCTGCAGGTGCCACAAAACCTTAGCAATGTTGTGGAGAGATTATTTTTGCATTATAGTTTTTGTCTTTGTGCCTGTAAAGGCAAGAGCTTTAGCTACTGTGAGTCCAAGTGTATTGGGCTCAAAGCCATAAAAACATTGAAAATGACCCCAAAAAGCTTTTACCTGCCTACAAGTGTGTCAATTTTAAAAGTCTATCATCTTGGGAACCACAAAAGCTAGAAATGAGTGCTAGTCCCATTGGGAAGCTGGGAATCTTATCTTCTAAACTCTTTAAAATTCCCAACCTTGTTTTTCAAATGTATCTGAGTGCAATAGTGGCTACAGGGAATCAGTTGTGCTTGTTGATTCGAGGCTGCCTAGCCTTAGTGCAAGACAGGATGTCACAGGAACCTTACATCATCAATGGAGGGGTTGGGCACAACACAGCTCTGTTCCACTACAAGCCTTCCTCTACCCCAAAAACTCTTATTCCTCCTTCTCCTTACACTGGGGATGGGGTGGCAGGAGAGACAACTGTTGGTGCAGAAGGCAATGAGAGTTGCCCTCAAAAACTTTCTGCTAGTGGAAAATTACTCTGCCCAAGGGAATTCTCCATTAGCCAATTCCAGATGGTTTAATGACGCATAAAGCAACCTCAGCGGACTGTTGAATCCAGGCCCCATGATTATGGACATTAAATTTGTGACATACGTACGTACACATAGAAAAATGTCCACTGATCTTGGACTGAATCTTGTCTGTTGTGTGCCTCAGGCAAAGATAAATTGACAAAATTCCACATTTGTGAGAAAGACAAAACATTTCTTTGGCAGGCTGATTAAAAAGAGGCAGGTGTGAGAGACTGTTCTGTATTTGGAATGTTAGAGTAAACCCACAGGGAGACGGATTAGTACAGCTGAAAAAGAACCTACTGCAGAAGGCTATACAATGGAAGTTACAGCTATTTGGGCATATCTGCAGAATGAACGATGAATGAAAAGTTAAGACCCTGGTATTCAACATAATGGATGATCCAAATAGGAGAGGCAGACCCCACAGAGAATGAGTGAATGACACAGTAGATTGGTGCAGAGATAGTCTACAGAAACTAAGCCACTCCGCACTGGACAGGGAAAGATGGAAGGAAATAGTGAGGGAGACATTGGACACCAATGGGCGTTGAGCCCATGGTTGATGATGATGATGAGATGGATTAGTCAACTGAAGGAAGAGAGATGGTCAAAGATGTATGATAAATTATTTATCACATTGAGCTACAATTTATTATGAAGCTTTAATTCAGTTCATGGGTATCATTCCAACACAAACGGTGTAGATTTGTTTTAGATAGACTGCTGTGCTACATTTGAATGTATTTCTTTTGGCTAAATGCAGCTCATAACTCATTACACAGTCCACTGGAAACTTGTTCTTCTATAGTACAGTGTAAGGATAGCTGTAAAAACAACTTCTGTTTGCCAGAAGCTGGGAATGGACAACAGGGGAGGGATCACTTGATAATTACCTGTTCTGTTAATTCCTTCTGATGCACCTGGCATTGGCCTCTGTCAGAAGACAGGATACTGGGCTAGACAGACCTTTGGTCTGATCCAACATAGACGTTCTTACAAAAAAATACCACACAGGCAACACCTTTATGGCACAACACTCACTCCTGATTAGACCAGTTAGCAGAGCCCAGCTTTTGCTTACATATCAAACAATACAGGGTAACGCAGCAGACCATGTTAGAAGTGACTGAAAGTAAATGTTACTGGATACACTATATTACATCAAATGGAATGGAGAAAAAATGCCAAGAAAATAGTTCAGAGCTCAGGTCAGTGCTCACTGACATCAATGGGAGACCTTCCATTGACTTCAATGGGCACTGGATTAGTCACTCTTAACTGATGTTTAGCTTCTCCCTTAACAAATAAGCACTTGGAATGCTACAAAATTAGTAAAAAAAATAATTACTATGAGCAGGGCTCGACAAACCGCTGTTTCTATTCACCCGTGGCGAGTAGATTTCAGCCGGTCGCTCCGTGCGCCCCATTCACCGGTGCTGCATGCATGCGCAGTGCCGGTTTGGCACATGCGCAGTGCAGGGCTGGCGAGTAGCTCTCGCCACAGTCTGTCGAGCCCTGACTATGAGCATTTTTGCAAATGTCAGAATTGGATTTTCAAAATTAAATTATTCATCAAATAATTGTCTATTGTTTGTGTACAGTTAATTGCGAATATTCACTGTTAGCACGTAAGCAGGCCTCCTGTAGCATTTAGGAGGCCTCTGAATCCTGCTTTCTTCCACCTTGCTAGAAATAACTTTGCCGGTGTTCATAAAAATACTTCCGAAGCCTAATGTTTGTTTTGCCTTTAAAAATAAACTAGATTACACCAAATAACAAATATTTCCAAAACATTGCTGAGGGAGGACAGCCTCATCTTCTACAGATTGTTCCCCATATCTCCTAAAACAAATTTCACAGGCTGAAATCTGTGCTATATGATCAATATAGTCAGCCTACCCCTTTTCCCCCCCAGGAGCAATGTGTGAACATTTTTGGCAGTTCTAGTTTGTCAAACGCTGTTGCTGTTGCCTTGGCTATGAAAAAGTGGTTTTGCTTAAATGTGAAAAGAAAGGAATAGAGTCTTTTTACTCCTCTCTGCTAGTACCAACACTTTACTGGATTGAGGGTTTGTTAAAGGCTCAAGGGGAAAAGAACGACAGGCTTCCTTGGATGAAATATTGGCAGCACGTGATTGAAATTCAGTTCTGCAGAGCTCGTTATTCAAATGAACAAAAATGAAATCTTGATAATTGACATTTATACTGTAAAGAAGATTGGATATTCATAATAATCTCCATGCTATCTCCTTTAATGTTAGAATGTGAAATAGAATTATACGTAACACACTAGCAATGCATCATTACTAGAGAAATGGAATAATGCCCTATTTGTGTATTGGGCACTCACCAGGATATCCTCCAACAAAGACAGGATCATTAGTGTCAGTGGAGCTGGATACCCCATTTGGGCTGCTCCCATCCACCTGATTCCCATCCACAGTCAATTCTAATCGGTGCTTGATCTTCTGTGCAGTAACCTTGTGCCAGTGACCATCACACAAGTTGCCTGGTTTGTCAGGTTCATAAATGGCAGAGAATTTTCCTGCACCATTATCCACATGGAACATCAGCTGGAGAATGTAAGATGGAAGAAGGGGAAAAGGACTAGTTTTCAAATTAATAATAATACAGAACATGGTTTTCATCAAATCTTATCTTCCCAAAAGCTCCATAGAGAGTTAGGATAACGGATATAATCAAAGTGTCTTATTACATTTCTAAATCAACACAAGCCATCTTAGCTCTATTGTGCTTATTTCTATCACTAGAATTTAGTAACTATGGGTACGTCTACACAGCGGTGCTGTTTCAGTATTACGTCTTTTATTTTGAAATAGCGTTCTGCACATCTTAACAGCAATCCTGTTATTTCAAAATACAGTTGAAACAATGGGCTTGTTATTCCGACATCCCATAAACCTCATTGCACTAGGATTAAAGGATTTATCAGAATAGATAGAGCCTATTTCAAAATTTGGTGATCTCAAAATAAGCTATACAATTTGAGTAGTTCAAATTGCACAGCATATTTCGAGCTACACGCTACTGTGCTGATGAACCCTATGGTTCCAATTCTGCAATAGTTCTGTGTAGGTTGATTCTTGCACCCATACAGAATCCCCCTGAAGTCAACAGAGCTCACTTGTGTAGATCCATCTGTGGCACAGGAGCTTAGGTTAGCAGGAATGTGAAAAGTTGTGGGCATATTTGCCAGCTTTCTAATGTGAAACTATATAAGGACAAAAAAAATATTAGTTTTGTGTTAGTCCTATACAAAATACCGTGAGTGTAGCTGAGTGGTTGATTAAACTATGAACCAAAATTGAGTTACACACATAAGGGACTTGATATTAATGACATGACAGACATTATGGCCACAACTTTGCACATTTCTGCTAACAAAGGCCCAGTGCTGTAATTCAGGAAATATAACAGCAGAATAACATGTTATGACTAGGGCTGTCTATTAATCGCAGGAAAGCTGACAGACTTTCTGGGCCCCTGGGCAAGGTGAAGGGAGGGTCAGCTGTGTGCTTCTGAAAGGAACAGGATCTCAGGTGGAATGGGTGGGGCTAGGAGCAGCCAGCCAGGCCCTCAAAGCCATCTGGAGTATGAGGTGAGGTGCATAAGTGGTGATTTATAGTGTGAGCAGGCCTGATTAATCACAGTTAATTCACATGACTAACTAAAAAAATTATGATTAAAAATAATCACAATTAATTGCCATTCTTATTGCAGTGTCAAACAATGGAATACCAAATTAAATGTATTAAATATTTGGGATGTTTTTCTACATTTCAAATATATTAAATTTAAATTTTCAGTACTGAACACCAAGTGTATACTGCTCACTACATTACAAATATTTACACTGTGATGTTGTCTAATTACAATATGACCATAAAAACCAGTGTTGCTTCTACTGTTCTATAATTGGAACAAATCTTATACCAAGTATGACACATTGCTAGAAAGTGTTCCCTCTCCACTGACTCCACTTATAGAAACAAATAGTAATTGAAGTCATTCAAATCTAGATAGGCTAGAACAGTGGTCTCCAACCTTTTTACACCCAAGATCACTTTCTAAATGACAGAACAAGCCAAGATCTACCAACCTGCCCATTCCTTGAAGCCCCGCCCCTTCCTTAAAGCCCCGCCCTCTCTATTCTCCTCCTCTCCATCACTTGCTATCCCCAATCCTTTTACTGCTGCTTTTTTCCCCCCAATTCTTCTGTAGGAAGAGGTTTTTCCAACATCTGGCCTGTCTAGACTGGACCAAATGTCAGAAAGCCCCCTTCTTTTGGAAGCCCCCTTATTCCTCGTGAAAAGAGGAATTTAGGGGTGACCGAAAGAGCATGTTTGTTTTTCCACTAAAAAAAAACGGAAGAACAAACGCAGCCCTGGATGCAGAAGAGTTTTTCTGGGATATCTCTGGAATCCTGGAAAACTCCTGCAGTCTACCTATACCCTCGCTGGGTTGAGACAGGATGTGTAGGCTCTGGGGTGGGAATGAGGGATTTGGGTGTGGGAAGGGGTGAGAGGTGCAAGCTCTGGGAGGAAATCTGGATGCAGGAGGAGGTGAAGAAGGGGACACTGGCTCGGGGAGAGGGCTCCAGGCCGGGTAGTGTTGGGGTCAGATGTAGGGTTGGGGTACTAAGCGAGCCACCAGCTTGTGGATGTGAGGGTTCAGGAATTTGAGCTGTGGTATATGAGGGGCTCAGGACAGGGGGTCCCAGTGTAAGATAAGCTCAGATCTACTGTGGGGGAAAGGGGAGTGCAGGAGCATTATGATGCTGTGGCCAGATGGGGGCTTGGCCTCAATTGGGGGTTTGTTGGCCAGGCTTCATTTTTAAATAAAATACTTTGTCAAACACAAAAAGTTTCGGCATTGTCTTTTTTTCTGAGAAGAGTAGGGAGCCTGTTTTGAGTCAGGGATCACTGACCCACAGAAAAGTCAGTTGGGGCCACACAAGTTAGATGCAAATAAAACCCCTCCTCCAACCCCCCCTTTTCTCCAAGCCTCACTAATGTGGCTCCAATTGTGCTGGTGGGAGCAGGGGACATGGTACTGAGGAAGGGTGCTAGTGGGTGCTGAGGCAAGGCACAGGGTGCCAGTGGGGGCAGGGTTCTGAAGCTGGGGACAGGGGAGAAGGAATAGGGTGCCAGGAGGTCAGGAGATAGGTTTCTGTGGCTGGGAACAGGGTGCTGAGAGGGCAGTGGACAGGGATCTGCAGCAGGGGGCACGGTGCCAGTGGGTACAGAGTTCTGTGGCTGGGGGCAGGGGAGAGTGAACACAGTGCCGGGAGGGCAGGGGACAGGTTTCTACAGCAGGGGACAGGGTACCATTGGGACAGGGTTCTGTGGCTGGGGGCAGGGGAGAGGGAACACAGTGCCGGGAAGGCAGGGGACAGGGATCTGTGGCAGGAGGCAGGGTGCCAGTGGGGGCAGAGCCTTCCCTGCACCCGCCTTCTCCCAGGATTTTCCCCCCCCCCCCCGCCCAGAGGAGGGAAGCCCTGTTGCACGCCTCCTCCGGGCTCGACTCCCCCCTCCTGCGCAGCAGGGAAGCCCACGCACGTGCCCCCTCGGGGCCAAACCCCCCCCCCGCAGAGCAGGGAAGCCCCTATCATGCACCCCCTCCGGGCCTGACTCCCCCCTCCCACGGAGCAGGGAAGCCCGCGCACGCGCCCCCTCGGAGCTAACCACCTCTCCCGCGGAGGAAGGAAGCCCTGTTGTGCGTCTCTGCCGGGGCCAGCACAAGCCTCCTGTGGAGCAGGGAAGCCCCTGTCACGCACCCCCTCCGAGCCCGACTCACCCCTTCCATGGAGTAGGGAAGCCTGTGCATGCGCCCCTCCTACAGAGAAGGGAATTCTCAGCGTGTGCCTCTGGAGACTCACCCGGTAAGTTCCCAGCACACCACAGACTTGGGGCAAGCAAGCAGCCAGCGCATTTCCGGAACCCCCGGAAGTGACATGCAGCTGCAGGACTTCCTTCCACCCCGCGGGAAGCTGCCACTACCTCCATTGTCGCTCAAGGTAGGTAGTGGTGCTTCTTTGGGGAGGAGGAAATGGGGGGCCCAGAACACCTTGCGATCGACTGGTCGATCGCGATCGACTGGTTGGTAACCATGGGGCTAGAACTTTCAAATGAAAACATAACTGTGTGTATTTACTTTTCTAGCTTGTTAGATGTTAGCCATGTAAGCAGATAGTTCCTGTCTATTACTATAGTTGTTGATTAGGAGATCAAAAGGAATATTAACATTTAACAGAATCTTGGTTGAAATAATTTCATTGTCTATATGTCTCTTTAAAGTTTGTGATAAACGGTTTACTTTATGTTTATTACTTTATGTTTATTACTCTGATGTTTGGGAAACAGAAGGTTACATTAAAAGGGTATTGTTCACCCAGGACTATATTGTCAAAAGGCTGCCAGAAAATGCTCTAAGAAGACAAGTGGAGCCTGATCCTGTCATAACAGATCTGTTTAAGGTTCCCTGGAGGGGAAGCCTAAACCATCAGGATTGAGATCCCAGTCCTAAGCTGGTACATCCTGAATATGATGTTAGACCCTGGTGTATAACCATGGAGTATATTCTGCCAGACTCTTTACAACCACAAAGCTCACCATCTGCGATATGAATTGTCTCTTAAAACTGTACTCATATCTGTGAATATATTGAATTTTAATCAATATTCTCCCTTTGTTTTTATTTTTAAATAATGTTTAGTTTGTGTGAGCGATTGGCTAAACAGTACAAAGGACTGAGTAGACTTGTAGGCTCTAATGTTTTACATTATTTTATTTTTTGAATGAAGTTATTTTTGTAGATAATTCTACATTTTCAAGTTCAACTTCGATGAAAGAGATTGCATTACCATACTTTTATTAAGTTAATTGAAAAACGCTATTTATTTTAATTTTATAGTGCAAATGTCTATAATAAAAATTATAAAATGAGCACCATTCACTTTGTACTTTGTGTTGTGACTGAAATCAATTTATTTAGAAATATTAAAAACATCCAAAATTATTTATATAAATGGTATTCTAGTATTGTTTAAGAGCTCAATTAATCACACTATTAATAGTTAATTTTGTTAATTGTGTGATTAACTGTGGTTATTAACTGTGGTTATTTTTTAAATCATTTGACAGCCCTAGATATGACTTAGTAAAACCAGAAGTGGCAGATAAATTTTGAAGGACTGACTGGCAAATATGGGGCTTTGATCTTGACTGAGAAGTCTTGACATTAAGTCAGAGTTAAAATTTATACATGCACTATGCACTATACAAACCACACAAATGCATAACAGATATCCAGAAATGTATCAGATGATGACTTCACTGCAAAATGCATTCACTCACTTTTTCATCTACCAGTTCGATGCCAAGTCCATCCATTTTTTGGCTACTGATTCCCAGCAGAACACCATTCATTCGAGTAGTGCGAAATTCAAACTCCACTAGTAGATCTGTTCCCACTTTATATGTTCCAACTGGGGAGTGGAAAATATACAGTAATACAGTTAGAAAAATGGCTCCAGTATTCACGATGATAATATGCAATGCTCTGCAAGGTAGCACAGCACAACCCTATTAATATATTTTAGTCCAAATGAAATACAGTATAAAATAGTGGCTTATGGTACCAGTTCATAATATGAGATCTTGCTGGAAATATACAAGATCAAACATCAGGCATAATGTTTGAACATGCTGAATGGGATTCTGAAAAATCCTCAGAGTCAGACTTGGCCCACTGAAGTAGACAGGGTTAGGCGGTGCTGAATGTCTTTGAAAATCCCAACTGCTTTAACTGTTTGAATTTTTTAGCACTAGTAGAGTTGTGGGTTATTACCTGTTTTGGCAAAGCCTGTTCCATCAAAAAATGTTCCTTTTTCTGCACTCATAAAGCATTTGCCAACATTGAAGCTTGAGGTTGGATTATCTAGGTCAACAGAAGCCTCTGTCATCTTAAAATTTCTGATGCAACCATCAATGCTGTAGGTTATCTGGGTGATATTTTCAAACAGAGAATGTTATTAGGAAAAGCAAGCAGAAATGGTGTTATGGAAAGGCTCAATTATGGCATTAGAAAGTACCCCTTCTTTTGATTTTGCTGATGGATTTGTGGAGTCTTGAACTTTACATGGCTAATCCATAGTATCTGATAGTATTAAGAATGTAATCTCCATCACACTGCAGACTAATTACGTTGCTTTTCAGAAATTCTAAGGCTCAGATCTCATAAAACTGAGCCACATCTCTTTTATTTAATGGAAGGAGCATAAAATAATGTACTGCATAATGAAACATAGCAAATTACATAGGCAATGCAGAAATTTAATTTAATTTTACTTTTGTAATTGAATAGAATCCATACTTTCTATTTAAGAGCCTGGGCAAAGGCATGGACCATAAGAAGTGTTCTCAAGTTAATTTGTACCATTACTACATTTTTGTTTACCATTCCTGAGGGGCTAACTTAGCACATAAAGTTGTGATTCTATTGGGCCACCTCCTTCTAAATGGAACTCCTGCTGAAGTGAATGGAAGTTCTACATAAATACTCATGGCTGCATATGGCCCTCTGTATAACCTTATCTACGACCATCATTCAATCATAGATAAGAAATTATTTGAGGATTTTCTTGCATCTTTATCCGAGTTTTACTATTTAGCAATCTTTCACTATGAGAGCTAGGTATTATTATTATTATGCTCACCGGACAACCTTTAAAGGAAGAAACAGCAGAGTTTGCACTGAGTCTGTGTAGCTGGTGTGGCATACCAGCACTTTCCCTCTCATCTAATGAGATTTCTCTTTCCTTTGATGCTGGATGTTGTGTAAGCATTTCCTCTCTCCTCCCTGAAGGTGGCCTTGGAATCTGCCCACTTAGGGTATGTCTAAAGTGAAAGTGAAAGCGCCATCTAGACATGGTTCTTTAAATAACCACCTTTTTCAAAAGATCCCGTACTCCTCATTTTCGAAAAAGGTTTTTTTTTTTTTAAAGAACCATGTCTAGATGGCGCTTTCACTTTCAAAAAAACCTTTTTTGAAAAAGCGTTCAGATGCCATTATGCAAATGAAGCATGAGATATTTAAATTCCCGCTTTATTTGCACTTTCGATTTGCCTAATTTACACCCTCTTTTGATAGAGGGATGTAGTTTAGACATATCCTCAATGGGGAACTGGTGCTGGAAGAGTTTGGGGAACAGGAAGTTCAGGAGCATGGAGACCCAAGGCTCTGAAGAAAGCCTTTGGTCCAGTGATCCTGGAACTAGGGATGGTGGGGGAATTGCCGTACCTGCTAACTTAGAAGTAATAATAATAAACACCAAATACATAGTTTCCATCATAAGTACACACACAAAAAAAACATTGTTGCATCCCTGTCCTGCCTGATGCTGGAGTGTGAGAATAGCGGGAAAGTGAAGAACAAATGCCAAACACAAGCTCCGAAGCATAAAAGGGGTTCAAACCCAAGCATTTGGTGTGTGTGTGTGGAGGGAGAAGTGAATGAAAAATAACAAAAACACACAGAGATTGAGGAAAAAGGGGAAGGAGGCAGGAACTGAGGAAAGAAGTGGAAACAGAGGTACACAGACACATTGGGACAAATCTTGCTCTTTGTGCCCAAAAAAGCTCACGATACCATTTATATGTTTTGTTAGTCTTTAAGGTGCTGCTAGGTGATTAGTTGTTTTTTAAGTTTTCCAGTTATACTAACACGGCTACCCCTCTGAAGCTTGCTCCCAGTAACACTCATGCATCTGGCTTAAGACCACTGATTTCAATGAAATTTCTCCCTTCTGGTTTTATTCAGGTTTTCTCTGCACAATCTTTCATATAAGAAATCCTTATTCACTAGGTCTGTTTTATGTCCTGTAGTATTTTGTATGCAGTGTTGTTGTGCCATGTTGGTCCCAGGAGAGGCAAGGTGGGTGAAGTCATATCTTCTCTTCATGAGAGAGACAAACTTCCAATAAAATAGACTACCTCGCCCACCGTATCACTGTGGTATTTTGTAAGGTACAGTACATAGCAATTAGAATTGTATCAAGTGAAGGTAGTTTTGGACTCACCAATGAACTTGGCCAAGATCTGCATGAACAGATATCATGGTCTTTTCTAGAATGCTTAATGATTTTTTTTCCCCAAAGGAATGACTTTTATTACTAAAATGTCAAAACTTGCCAACTTCATAGTAAACAGTTTGTACTTGTCAGTTTAAGATGAACCAGAGAAATGGATATGTTTTATCCGAGGTGCTGACTGAGCTTTTGTGTGCGCACAAGCTCTCTCTCATGTTGGAGCCTTTAAAATTCCAAAATCCTGCCCAACAGGAAGCTTGTATTTTTAAACTTGAATTCCCTGCAGGACAGAGCAATTGTAAGGGTTCGGGACTTAAAAGCTTTCCCCTTTCCCCACAGTAATGACTATGGGCTACTTTCAGTTCTTTGCACTGACTATTCTAACCCAGAACCTTCCATCTACTTAAAGAACAATTGGATCAATCTTTTTATCTATTTGATTTATATTTTGGGAAAAAATGTATATGGTGATATTGGCCAACACCTATTGAAAGACTGTGAAATGGCTTATTAAACTGTCTTCCTTACTGGACCGATTCGTCGCGTCGTATAGTTAATGGGCAATCCTCCGACATACAGCATTCCCACAACATCCAAGATATCAGCCTTCTTGGGGCTGGTGGTCCGGTTTGAAACACCATCTACTAAAAGGATTCCTTCTTGCTTGGTTCGAAATATTTTAACCTAGAAATAAGACCCAAATATAGCACATTAACATTTTCTGGCACCAGACAACTCTGGAGCAAACAACGCTTTCCAAAGTGCAACTTCAGATTTCCCGCTTAAGACAAATAAAACTCTCTTTGTGTAAAGAATAAGGCAGACAATATTATTGCTATGTATTATTTGTATTGCCTAGCAACCCTAGTCATGAACCAGGACTCTATATTTTATATGTTGTACAACCATAGAATTAAACTTTTAATTCAAATATGTCAGGAAACATCATGAGTATTCATATTAGAATTACTAAAAGTACTGGGCGTTTGAAAACTCAATGTTTGTCGCACTAAAGTGATAGCAGTTCTGCTGCATCTCTTTTTCTAGATATAGGAGGCACTTGGGGTGGTTAATGCTGACTTTATAATGGCATCCACTGAAAAGGTTTATTACAGCACATATTTAAGAACTTTATCCCAAGACTGAGTTTCTTGTTTATTTCTCTTATCCTTGCTACAGATCATAGTTCAAGAAGGAGAAAATGTAACCCACACTGGCTTAGTAAAATTCCTAGACAAACAGGACATGACTCATATGGAGGGACAATTTCTAAGGAGATGTTCAAGTTTTTCCTATAACTACTGCTAATCCACTCTTTCTCTGAAGATATGTATCAGACTCCATTGTGACTTGAGCAGCAGTGCTCCTGTGTGTGAAGAAGACTAAACGTCAAGTATAGTATATATGTTGGGCAAAGTAACATTTTTAAAGTGCCCTGGTGATGCTAATTTCAAGGACAACATTGACAATCATAGTAACTCCATAGACCAGTGGTCTCCAACCTTTTTACACCCAAGATCACTTTTTAAATGACAGACCAAGCCAAGAGCTACCGCCCTGCCCCTTCCTTGAAGCCCCGCCCTCTCTATTCTCCTCCTCTCCATCACTTGCTATCCGCAATCCTTATACTGCTGCTTATTTTATGTTTTTTTATTCTTCTGTAGGAAGAGGTTTTTCCATCATTTGGCCTGTGACATTCTGGACCAAATGTCAGAAAAAACCCCCCGTCTTTTGGAAGCCACCTTATTCCTTGTGGAAAGAGGAATATAGGGCCTGTTTGCTCTTCCACTAAAAAAGTGGAAGAACAAACGCAACCCTGGATGCAGAAGACTTTTTCTGGGATATCTCCAGAATCCTGAAAAACTCCTGCAGTCTACCTGGACCCTTGCTGTGATGAGACAGGATGTGTAGGCTCTGGGGTGGGAATGAGGGATTTGGGTGTGGGAAGGGGTGAGAGGTGCAAGCTCTGGGAGGAAATCTGAATGCAGGAGGAGGTGGAGAAGGGGACACTGGCTCGGGGAGGGGGCTCCAGGCTGGGCAGTGTTGGGATACTAAGCAAGCCACAGGCTTGCGGATGTAAGTGTGCAGGAATTTGGGTTGGAGTATGTGAGGGGCTGAGGGCAGGGGATTCCAGTGTTTGATAGGCTCAGATCTAGGGTCTGGAGAAGGCGGAATGCAGGAGTGATTGTGGCCATATGGGGGCTTGGCCCCAATTGGGGGTTTGTTGGCCAGGCTTCATTTTTAAATAGAATACTATGTTAAACACAAAAAGTTTCTGCATTGTCTTTATTTATGAGAATGGCAGGGAACCTGCCTTGAGTCAGGGGTCACTGACCCATAGAAAAGTCATTTGGGGACACAGTACTGGGGAGGAGTGCTAGTGGGTTCTGGAGCAGGGAACAGGGTGCCAGTGGGGGCAGGGGAGAGGGGGCAAAGTGCCAGGACAGGTTTCTGCAGAGGGGAGCAGGGGGACAGGTTTCTGTAGTAGGAGACAGGGTGCCAGAAGGAACTGGTTTCTGCAGGGGGGGGGGGCAGGGTCCGGGGGACAAGTTTCTGAGGGGGGGGAAGGTTTCTGCAGCGGGGTCGGGGGGGGGGCAAGGGAGAGGAAACAGGGGACCAGGAGGGTGGGGGACAAGTTTGGGGCAGAGGAGAGGGAACAAGGTTGGGGGCAGGGAATTCCCTACACCAGCCATGGAGAGAAGCCTCCAACCCGCGCTCCCTCCGGACTGACCGCAGGACAGCTGGGCTGGAGCGAAGAAAAGTGGCTGCCCAGCCAGCCGGTCATGATGCTTAGCCAGGGTGCCACCAAGCTCCACGTGGGCAGGCGCAGACGGGTAGCTGCCCAATCAGCTGGAGCGTGGTTCAGCCTCCTCTGGGCTGAACGCCACAGCCAGCAGGCCAGGCAGCTTCTCCTCTGTGCCCGCCCACATGGAGCGTGGTGCACCCTGGCTGAGCGCCATGGCCAGCTGGCCGGGCAGCTGCTTCTCTTCCCTCCAGCCCGGCTGCCCTGCACTCAGCCCAGGGAGGCTGTGCCTAGCTCCAGCTGTGAAAGACACAGTCAGCTGGCTGGGGTGTTTCAGCCCTCCCGACCTCCCAGCTCCCACCATTCCTCGAAGCTACTCACCTGTGTTGTTGCTCGGTGAGTAGCTGCTCCTCAAATGAGGAAATCTAATGTAAATGTACTGTGCAGGTGCGCAGTTCAGAGAGGGCTCAAGAGCTACTCTTAGAGCCCCTGAGATCTACCGGTAGCTCACGATCTACTGGTTGGTGACCACGGCCATAGACCAATTTGGGAAGCACAGCATTTACTGCACAGGCTACAAAGCCCTTTGCCTAGTTGTGGTGACAGAGTTGCACTTTGTTTCTGTGCCTGGCACTATTCTTCCAGCTCTTCAACTTGATTCTTCTGAAAGTCATCATGGATGCCCACCCTTCCCGCACTGCACCATGCATGACCATCAACTACCAGATGCTCAAAAGGCAAGTCAGAAATGTTTGTTTCTCGGACACTTTGTTGCAGGGTGTCTTTGAAGCATTTAATCTATTCTCATGTTTATGATTGCCAGAGCTGAATTTAGAATATGTCTTGTTTTGATAAACAGGCCCCACACATACAAATTACATGATCAGTCATTCTCAATTGGGTGCAGATTAAATGAGCCTTGAAGCTGACTGAACTAGGCAGTCAAGACCTAGGGTCAGAGTAGGGGGAAACCTGAGGTTGGGAATAATGGACAAATTTGGAGTCAGGTTCCAAGCCAGTGTCGATACTAAAAGTCAGAGTCTAAGTCAGGTTTCTGGGTCCAAGTCAGGAGGCAAAGTCCAAGTCAAGCCAAGGTCAAAGCTGGGAGTTTAGGATCAAGGAGCAGAAATGGTTGTGGCAGCTACAGAAGATTTCAGCTGTTGCCTATGGGCGCTTCCTGGAACATCCCTAGTCTCAATAGGGTTCAGAGCCATTTAGAAGCCATGACGTTGCTGTCTGTCAGACCCCTTGAGGCTGGACTTGCTCAGAGCAAATCATGGGGTCATGGAGTACAAGGAGGTTAGACCTGCTAATGCATGCTAGCATGGTGCAGCCTGCAACCAATCAGCTCTGCAGGCCTGGGTACTAGACCCAGGGGATCTTACACCAGCTCTCTCCAGGACTTCCATGTAAGGAAGGTAGTTCTGCTCTTTAATGCCAAACAATCATGATATGTATTGCAAGGGGAAACTGTCAAGTTTTTTATTATGCTCTTGACAACAGATTAACGGTAGGCACCCACAAAGTAATGTTGTTAGGACAACAGCATTATAGACTTTGATTTTGTTTCTAGACAGATTCTACCTTGACTTCAGATTCAATGATGGAAGAGATCATATGCAGAGCTGGCTTTCTTGATTCAGAAATCTATCTTATGGCCAATTGTTACTTTATTCTTGACAAGTTTAGTAACCTTTTGATGCTTGGCATGGGGTACATTCTATGCTTATTGATGGGTCTCGGTAAAATTGTTGAGTAGAAGGTTGGTACATAGCTGTTGGTTTTGTTTGGCTGATGGTGAGGCTAAAGTTATGAGCCACTGCAGCAAAGTGGTTTATAAGACCTTGTAGTGCTGCTTCAGAGTGTGTTTCTTTAACATCACCTCTCCTTGTTCAGCAAAGCAGCAGATCAGTCACGGAGGATTCTGTGGTGCATCTATAGTAGGAAGTACTGAGAATGGACAGGAATGTGTCTGGGAAGAGAGGAACTGAAAACTGGTGGCAGCAATTTCTGGTGAATTTGGGATACAGCTGTAAGCTGGGTGGCAGTATGATTTGGCCAGTAGCAAAGGAATCGGGTATGGAGTAGCTGAAGTACTCAGAAATATTATTACATGGAGCCCAAAAAGCTCAAGGATGAATTGGACAGTAGCAGTATGATGGGGTTGAGGCACAAGAATGAGATTAAGAAGCTTTGGGCAGTGCTAACACAGTATCATTGAATAATGAATTTCAGACCAGGGTAGGGCTAAGATGAGGAAGGAGGATATTCTGGGTCAGTTTCTCAAACTTTTTTCCATTTGGGATGCCCTAACAGTTGAAGTCTATTTCAGTGACCTTAATAATCACTAAATCATTTACATTCATACACCACCCTTTGCAGGGACACAGCAAGAAGGAACATCAGGCTTCAGGTTGAGGTGGAGAGAGGGCATGTTCTATGGCTGAGAGACTGGTGTTGGGAATGTTGGTGGAGTGGCTGCCACCCAGTATTTAAAATTGGATGTGGATGCTGTTGGTGTGGTGTGGACTGCTGGGAGGTACAGAAGGCTGAAAATGGTGGTGTGCTGCTGGAAGGGAAAGGGGGTGCTTCCCAACCCTGTCTTCATTCTGCTTTGCTACACTGAAGTGCTGCTTAAATTTTGTGAGGGGCTGACTGAGTGTTGTGAGTAGCACCACCTTTCACCCTCCACCTTGCCAGAACAAAGTATGATGCAGGCAGCAGGAGAGAGGTGGGAGCAGTATTTCTACATCCCTTCTCTTAGTTTGCTTCCTTTAGGTCCTAGTAGAGGTGGTAGCAACACACCTTGAATTGGAAGGTGGGGAGGTGGATGGATAGCAGGGCTCCCCATCCTAACTCCTACTTATCTGTTGGCCAGATCCTGGGTGCTTCCTTGGCTGCTTCTGCCACTTTGGGTCCTCTTGTAGCGTTAGCCCCCTTTGCACATGAACTCAGCTACTGCCTCCCTGTCAGTGAAAGTGTGCCCAAACCCTGCCCACTGCTGAGGTAGGAGGTGCTGGAAAGAATCTGACTGTCTCTCAGCTATTGAACAATCAGTCACAATGGGGAAGCAATAACTGGAGTTGGGTGGCTTGGGCAGAATTGGAGGGGAAGTGGAGCCAAGTGAGGGGCAGAAACATAGATCAGTTGTCATATTATTTCCATTGTGGTGGCACTAACATCCACTGCCTCTCTGGTTCAGCTGGCCATGGCTCCTACTGTTCATCAGGGTTTGGCAATTTTGCCATGACCATGCATTAGCCCCTCTAGAGCTGGTTGAAGCATTTCTATCAACACTGTTTTCAGAGGGAAAACTGACGTTTAGATCAAATGATTTTTTTCTTGAACAGTGTCTGCTTTCCGAAGAAAAAGTTGTGAGGCTTTTTTTTTTTTTTTGGTCAGAAGTGTTTGACAGAAAATTGAAAGATTTTAGATCCAAATGGGAGCTGTGGAGCCTCAAGAGAGTTGAAGTTGGCTCCTCATGTCCCCAAGATTTTTTTACTGGTTGAGATTTCCAGATGGACTTGATCTCCCCTAATGTACCCATGGCCAGGGGCTTCATATAATGTACTATGGGAAATGTAGTCCAGTTAAGATCCCATAAAAAACAATGGGGTATGAGGACCAGAATATTGCTCTATAACTCTTACTGTAGGCTGAAATCTTTCAGTTTTTCATTTTAATTGAAAACTCAAAATTTCCCATGGAATCTTTAAATGTAAACAAAATGTTTACAATTTTTTTTGTTTTGTTTTGTCAAAATGATATTGTTTTTGTCAAAAAAATTCCACAAAGGAAAACTATCTTCAAACCAGCACTAAAGCTCTGCTGCAGACAAGGATTTAGAGGACGGTAAGCAATGATTAAGGTCAAGTGCTGTTATGGTTCTACTTGTTCAGTGATTGATACCATAACGATGGTTGTGATATGATTACCTACTCATGATCAAGTTTCCTTTGCTAACTCTCACAAACACTGCAAGCAGGAGAGTTGGCAGCCATGCCGAGCCTCTGAACAAGGCAGTGGGATGGCTCCATGCTCCCAAGGGGGCAGGGCTTTAAGTAAAAGGGGCAACTCCTCAGGCAGCACTTAGTGCTACTTGGGATGTGCCATGCCACTCCCTCTGAGCCCTTAAATCTTCCTGAAGCACACTGTGTGGCGCTCCCATGTCACAGTAGCAGCAGTAGTGGCCAGAGCTCTGGGACCATTAGAATACCTAGGCGCAGGGCATTTGTCTCATTTGCCCTCCCTCCTGTTGGCAGACCTGACTGCAATCATGTCTATGAATATCATATTGCTCCCCCGATGAATTGAGTTAATAGGGCAAGCAAAATTGACTGCGCCTGATTTTTTTTAAGTTCTTTAGTCTTCTAAATTGTGTCACATTTCAGACACAATAATACCCCAAAAGACTGTAGGCATTAATGATTTGTCTCATTGAGCGGGAAACCCTCCAAACAAGTCACCTGGGCCTCATTACTTAGATAACTTTCACAATTGAGGAGAACATTATAATTTTCTCTGTTTCCCAGCTACACATACTGTATGTTCTAAATGTGACCCAAAAGATATCATTACCAAGGGATCAAATTTTCAAATATTGGCATCCAACAGAATATGAATCTGTGTAAAATGTATCTACAATTACATGTGTGCCTCTGAAAACAATAATTATTCAAACACAAGTTAGGTGTCACTCTGTAAAAACTCAGCTCATGCAGAGTTCAGACAGATCTCCTGAACAAGTCCAGGATTTCTCTAGCACTTCTTAGGCTCCCACTGCATTGTACCTTGTGCCACTGGCCATCATTGATTTTGTTTGGAATCATTGTATTGGTGTCCCCACTTCCTAGGTCGTAGCGGAAGTACGGCAATCCATTCTTTATCTGAACAGTGGCAAAATCAGCATGGTTGATCCGGGCCATATAAAAAAGCAAGCCAGATTCAGCCTCTGTTCGGACTTCAAATTCAATTGTGAGCCTGAAAAGCAAAATGAGAACCAAAGAAAAAATGTCTTAAAATCAGAGGAAAAATTAGTTTTTTTTCTCTCTCTCCACTCTCCTCTGTCTCAGAACAGTGAATTGTTGAGAAGCCAGATGCTACTGCTTCTGGTTGTCTATCAAAATGCAAACATCATCAGACTTGAGAGCAGCATTTCACTTGTTATCATGCAGATGTATATTGTCTAATAGAGCAATACTACTGATCACCTATGCAGGTGTCTAAGTGATGCTATATAATGGAGATTGTCTTTTCACTTTACTTTTTTAACTAAGAAATTACTCATGGAAAATTATGTTCAAATGACATTACATATACTAAGTCAAGCACTTAAAATTAGGAAATCTCAGAATTAATGTTGAAGATGCAGAAGAGTAGGAAGGTGAACAAAATTCACTGGAATCACTGAAAGTATGTATTGTTGCATTCTTATACTGTAAAAGGGATCAATGAACCAAGTATTGCTTCACAATGTCTGTTCCAATAGCTAGAACTTTCAGAAGGAAAAATTCTGTGAATTTTTCTGTGTGGGCGTGTATCTTGGCAATGTTCCTGATGTGCAACAGGTAACCTTGCTGGCTAATTTTAATCATGAGAACAGAAGAGAAACAGAAAAAGGAACCTGCTGATTACAAGAATAATAATCTTGTTTGTGAATCAGTGTATTTCATTTTCCTCCGCATATGCAACTTATTCTGTTGTATACACTGGTTACACTGGCTCTTGCCAATTGGTATCATTCAACTGCACTATGACCTTGTTTGAACAAAATAAACAAAACATTACTCTTAATTGTGTTATTTATGGACCAAAATACCAGGCTTTGAAAAGAGCCACACCTGGCCTCTAACACTTTTGTGCACATAACCATTTTCATAGGCCAGTTTTGTGTGTGCTGAACTTTAATTCTCTCTGCGTGTTCACAAAGTTGTACTCAGTCAGACTAATCATACATAGTTTTCATGCCTAAAATGCTATTTATGTGCACTCTCCATTGTTTTCCTATATGTACAAAACTGGACTATGAAAAATAGCACTCAAGAATGTGCCTACAGTTTATGAGAATATGATCCAGAGTATTTTGTTTATCAGCCATCCACATATGACCTTGCTTTTGTTACTTCATCACAAAAATCAGATGTTGTACCTATTCTTCACTTTGGTGTCATCAAATGCAGCTGCAATATGGCTGTTCCTTGAAAGACCAAATTGCTTGCCACCCTCCAAAATAGCTGGCTTTGTATCAGCAGCACAAAAATCCTGTAAAATATAAATCATTCAATTGATTTAGTATATTAATTTATTACATGCTTTACAGCAATATGAAGCATATATCAAAAAATAAAAAAGCTCTTCTATAGTCTTCAAGGGATGCTTGTAGTTTTTTTCAAGAACAACTAATTCTGAATCCCATCTGTCCAAGATGTTTCTTTATTTACCCTGGAGCATGTTAGATGTGCTACCTCTTACTGGTGTTGCAATCTCCCAGTGTCTTTTGTCTCTCCACATAAAATAAAGTTAGCAGGCAGTAGGATGAAGATTTATTTTAAAAGCCAAGTGCCTTTAGACTTATGTGCTGTTTCTTCATTACCAGAGTATGCTCACCAGACCCTTAAATGATTCCTGGGCAGTTCAGTGCATCCTTAGTGTAACTTACTGATACTTATCCTTTAGGGTGCTGTCTTATAGAGCCTCAGAAGGACTGAAATCTGACTTAAAGGGACACTGTCAACTTGAAATCTAGACAACCTTTTAAAAATAAAATAGAAGTAGTTGCCAATGCTACACCTGCATTCAAGTCCCCATGCCAATTTTTTGTTTCTTTTACAATCAGGTTTCTTTACCTATCTTTAGAATATTTTCTGTTCCCATTGCTGTTTGAAAGACCCACACAAATATTAGGGAAACTGATTGAAGAAATAGGCACTATAAA
The DNA here is from genome assembly GCF_049634645.1 of Pelodiscus sinensis. Classification (NCBI taxonomy): domain Eukaryota; kingdom Metazoa; phylum Chordata; order Testudines; family Trionychidae; genus Pelodiscus; species Pelodiscus sinensis. Next base: position 92,166,628 of record NC_134713.1, on the reverse strand, counting down.
ATGTGTGCTATCAAATGCACAAAAATGACAAACCAAAGGAATACATTTTTACTAATGATCTCTTTCAGTTACTTTTAGGTGTTACTTGTAGCAATAGAGGAACATTTTCCAGCAGAAGTGAGATTGTTTTTATTTGTCTGTGTCCCTTTGAATCTTGATCATACAGCTACAGTCTAGCACTGTTCAATGAAAATGCCACAAGAATTATTATCTCCCCCCCTAATATTCCTCTTTCAGTTTCCCCTTGGGTATGCAGTGAAAAAGTTACTCAGAGGATCTAAACAACACAATCTTTGGACAATATGCAATAACACGAAAAAACAAACTTGGGAAGCTCTATTTTTATGCACTGTGTTTAATAGTTATGGACTAGCCACAGCCTCTGTTGCAAGGGCACCATTTATGAGGAACTGGGGGAGGGGCATTAGCTCCCCCCTCCCGAATTGTAACCTCTGGATTTCACACTTGAGGTCTGCTTAAAGCTGCATGCCCTGGCTCCAGAGGCAGTTCTTACATGCAACAGAGTTTGAGCTGCTTTAAGCTTTACCTTTGGGGCAGAGAGTTTGTTATAAAAAGAGAGAGGCAGGTAATTAAGAATAACAAAAGGTGGGTCATTCAAGCAATTGAACGATTGTTAAATCATGAAAACATTGCCAGGTATTCCACTTAAGAGATGGGGGGTGGGGAAGAGAAGAGTACTGTGCTGTTAGGATTTGCATTTGGATTACCGTCAAATTTATAAATGTTCTTGAAAAAGGGGTGAACAGGGACTAATCCAAAACTGACTGCAAAAAGTTACAAAGGGATCTCACAAAACTGGGTGATTGGGCAACACAAGTGCAGACAGAATTCAGTGTTGATAAGTGCAAATTAATGCAAATGGAAAAATATAATCCTAACTATGGATATAAAATAGCTGCTATCACTCAAGAAAGAGATTTTGGAATCATTGAGGATAGCTCCCTGAAAACATCTGTTCAATGTGCAGTGGCAATCAAAAACTAAAACAGCTAACAGAATATTGGGCATCGTTAGGAAAGGACTAGATAATAAGACAAAATACCATATTGTCTCTATATAAATTAATTGTATGCCCTCATCTTGAATACTAGATCTGGTCACCCCACATAAACAAAAGGTGTATTGGATTTTGAAAAGATACAGAAAGGGCAATAGGAATTATTAGGGTAAGGAACAGTTTCCATATGAGGGGAAATTAACAAGACTGGGACTTTTCAGTTTGGAAAAGAAATGACTAACTGGTGGGTGAATATGTTATATGTCTAGAAAATGATGAATGGTGTGGAAAAATAGAATAAGGAAATGGTATTTATTTCTTCACTAACATATTACAAGAAGCTGACCCAATTAAATTTATAGGCAGCAGATTTAAAACAAACAAAATAAATTATTTTTTCCATAATCAACTTGTGGAACTCTTTCAGCCAGGAGATGGTGGAAAGGCCCAAACTATAACAGGGTTCCAATAAGCACAAAATAAGTTCAAGGAGAATAGGTCCATCAATAGCTACTAGCCGGAATGGGCAGGGATGGTGTCCCTAGCTTCTGTTTGCCAGAAGCTGGGAATGGGTGACAGGAGATGGCTCATGATGATTGCCTCTCCTGTTTATTCCTTCTGAAGCAGCCAGCATTGGAAGACAGAATACTGGGCTAGATGGATTATTGGTCTGCTCTTATATGGCCATTCTGATGTTCTTTTATAGAGCTGAAATGTATCTGCTCCCTTACTGTAACTCACTAGACCCCACTCATCTTCCAGACCTAAGATAGAGCCCAGGACTCCTAACAGGGCCTATCTCTCTTCACAGAATATACATTAAAATGTTAAGGCTAACCAGTGTTCCTTAGGTGACATACCACAAGATGTTAGCATATGTTAGTGCTAGAACTAAGTGGGTCCATATTTATTTAATTTTCTTTCTTTTATGTAGGCATTGGATACAGTGCTCCTGTCAGCTAACTGCTAAGTTGTCTGCTTAAAAAATTGGAGTTTTCCAGTGCCTTGGTAGCCCTTGGATAGAGATGATGTGAGTGTGTGAGGGCTTGTACTGAGCATGCTCATTAACATTGCTGAAGCCTCCATCTTCAGTCCACTTCCCTATGCTATCATTCTCCGCCCTCCCCCTCCCCATCACAGCATGCACAGGTTGGTCTTCTCCCCACCAAAATCTGAAATTACACCCCTGCCCTATTATGTATTGACCACAGCCTTGGCTAAGTGGGGGGGCCCTCAAAGTACAATGTGCAATGCTTTCTTGCCAAAGTGTTCTTTTTGTGAAGCATTTTCTAGATATCATCATCATTCCTCAAGAAACAGGACACTTCTATTGCAAAGAGGAAATTCCCCTTCAATAATGTGATAGTTTGCCTTTCACATGTCACAAATAAATCCTCCCAACAGTTGAGAATGTTATCCACATCTGCTCTGTTCTGATACCATAGTCCTCCTTGTACTTTGGAAAAGCATGCATTGTGACAAGTACACACCAATGAGTAATTAAAGAAAAATGGGGAAAAGGAGTTACCTAACAGCACAAAACAATGAGTGACGAATGTGTGACGATAATCTTTCAGTGATTAACAAATGGGTAAAAGTGGTGTAGTTGCAGGATAATAGTCATTATAATGCTGGCTTATGTTCAAAGCTCTTTTAACAATTACAGGTGATTACAGGTACTGCATATATACTATATTATATATTACTAAACTGTCCCACTTGATACTTTCAGTAAGCACTGATACTTAGGTAGATGTACAGTAGGAGGTCTGGGAGGATAAGGAATTAATGATAGGTGCCACAAATGCTGGGAGTTAGGTAAATAGGTTAACATATCTATTAATTTAATTTTGTCATTTTATTTTAATGACAATAATATATTGTCATTATATTATTCATACAACCCTTAAAAAACAAAGCTTAAAATAGTCAACTGTATGGAGGTGGAAGTGGAAGTGAGAAAACACTGTACAAGGGAACTGTTATGGGAAGTCCAGGCTTTGTTCACAAGTCTGTCTCCACCTTCATTTCAACAAAGGTCAGCCTGACTTTATCTCTGGTGGTCTGACTTTACCTCATTCACAAATGTGTGAGCAAATAGGAACCTCATTGTCCGACTATCTCACACATTCCTCTACAAATGATGCTGCATTAGCACTTTCAAGAAAACTTGTTTATTAACAAAGGAGGAAGGAAGCACTACAATTCACCCAATAGTGTTACATAAACAACTAGGGACCATTTGGGAAAAGTGTGGAAGATACTGTGATGATGTCAAAGTCAGCTGTAATGCTGGCGCTCTTCAGTGGCAAACAAATCCTGAGAAGCAGTAAATAATATGAGGCAGAAGCAGCAGTAACCAAGGCATTGTTCTCAATCAAGACATATTTTAGCAATCCTAGCAGAAGACAGCAGCAAACAGTCAACCACTAAATTTCTGAACTACCTCACTACCTGTGTTCTGTCGTAAAAAAAAGAAAGAAACCCCACACCACCCGCCACCAACACAACTTTTTCATTAAGGGTTTAACTTATGTGGAGCTGGAGAGCACATGAGTGATTAAGTCTTAAGAATAGGGTGGGATTTAAGTTTAGCATAGTCCAGTTTGATGAAGATGAATTTCTGCGCTGAATTGATTTGTACCTAAGATTCTTCCAGAATGGCTTTGAGGCAATAAACCATGGGTTAATGAATGATGTAGCAGCTATTCCAATATGATCCATGGTTATACTCTTTGTTGAAGCTGCAAATACTGAGCAATAGAACTGAGCAAAATTTTTCAGCAAAAAAATTCAGATTCAGCTACTCTGAAATATCTGGCAAAGTCATGTAGATTTCACCAAATTGTGTTAGTTCCACCACCATTAAAAGACCCAACCCTTTAAAAATTTTTGAAAATCCCCAAATGTTTTATTACAGCATTTTCAAAATGAAATATTTTGATTTTTTGATTCAAAATTACTTTCTGCTGAGACATTTTCTTTGGGTTTATTTACATATTTAAAATGTTCAAAATCAAAACAAACTGTTTTGTGCAACCTAAAATGATTTTTGGCTTTCTGATTTGCTGAACATTTTAATAAATTTATATGAACCAGCACAAAATTATTTTTCCACCAATTTTTCAGAATTGCCAGAAAACTGAAAAATCCATTATTTGCCCATCTCTACTGAGCAGAATTTAAGCAAACATAAAACAATTAAAAAAACTAAACAATTTAAAGTGCTCTTGAATATGCAGAACTTTAACATTTATTTTTCAAAAGAGAAACTGAAGAGGTATTTGCACATGTGAATTCTTCACACATTTTTGTTCAGATTGTCACTGTGGACAATGTACTGTATGCGGATTACACGATTCGCCATGGCTCCATGTACCAATACCATCTCTTTGTTAGGGAAATATTTTCTATCATTAAACAATTAATTAATATTTATTCCTCTTAATTTTGTCTCTGAAAAATGGCTAGTATAAATACACATATACTAAGACACTGGAAAAGTGTTTCAGATTTATATATAGAAGACAGCCAAGGCAACTGAAGCAAAATAAAGAAATAAAAAAAGAAACAAATCCTTCCCTCAAACAATATGCTCATGACAACCTGACCTTCTCTCTTTCATGAGAGTGGGAGTTAAGAATGGATTATCATCTCTATCTTGAAGTTTCTGTGCTCTGTATAATTGTGCCATAGACTCAGGGTTTTTGAACTGTAGAATTTTTTTTCATTGAAAATAGAAACATGTATAAGTTTCATCATGTTGCAATTTCGCCATCTTGTGGGTAGTAAACAAAAGTGTTGCTTTGTTCTCATATAAACAGGCTTGGAAGAATTTAATGTTTTAAAATAATTTCAATGGGTTTATTTCAATGTTTATTTTAAGAATTTTTTATTTTTATCAATTTACATTTTCACAGTTGCTTAAAATAGGAGTACGAAACATTTTTTTTATTTTCATTTATTTAAATTTTCACTGATGTGGGATATTTTTAGGGTGGTCAGACAACTCTGACTGGTAATAATGATTGAATGACATATAATAATTTATTAATGACAACAGAAGCTGTGATTCAAAAAGTTAAAGGTTTATCACTATTTTAAAGAAAAAATTGCCAACAACACATGCCTAAATATTTTAAAATGAACAGAAACATTTTTTGTTGGTTTGTGTAACTATGGTGAAGTCAAAGGTTAACAATACAAAGCTAATTCTACCAAACCTGTGTATAAGCATGTGCCGAATGCATGGATACATTACAACTAAGAGCCACAACTAATGTTGAGCTTGCCTAGTAAGTAAAACACTACATGCTACTGTCCTTGTTCCAGTTTTCAGGTACACCATTACATGTGTCGCAGTATCTGCAGCAGTGCACGGTTAGCCTTTTTCTAGGTGAGCTAGATGGCCAGAAAAATTAAATATAATTGTAAGATCCACTTCATTGCCCTTCATTTTATTTGGGCATTAACTCATCCTCTGTTTTTGCGGGGAAGTTTGATGAAAACAGTAGCTAGATGTTATACTGTGTCAATAAAACCAGAGGTTATTACTGAAAAACAGGCTTTGTAATCTTTTAAAGAACTTTGCCTCTAGATAATGGATTCATATGAATTTTCCTATGCTAATAGACAATGAAAATCATTAGTACCTGATGGTTACTTAGCACCCCATGTAAAATAATTTGCTGATTTTAGTAGACTAGAATCCACATAAAAAAATTCACCATTCTAGTTATCATCCTTGATAGCAGTTATAGGTGGGAGGCCAAGTGTTAATGGGCATATGGACTGAACTAGATCCCTCATACTTTGTGGTAGTTTCTTTGGATACCTCTACACTGTGGCACTATTTTGGAATACTTCAGGTATCCCAAAATATCATTTTCCATATCTTGAAAGCATGCCCATTATTTTGAAATATCTTTCGAAATAATGGGGTGCTATTCCAACATCTCGGTAAACCTCATTCCACGAGGAATAAGGGATATTTTGGAATAGTGCTCTATTTCAAAATTTGGCTCTGTGAAGATAGCTCCAAATTTCAAAATAAGCTATTTTGAAATAAACTCAACATAAGCTACACAATTTGCATAGCTCAAACTGCATAGTTTATTTCAAACTATGGGTGCAGTGTAGATGCACCCTAACAAAAAGGACTGAAGTACATTAGCAATGGGATATGGCAGAAACTGTTCTTGTACCTAATTGGTATTTAAAAAAGAAAATTAAGTACCTGGACATAACATGAATGGGATTATGTCAATAAATCACACCGTAGACATGTAAACATCCTCATGTCTACAAACTACCATCACAGAGTTGCAAGAAACTTCTGAGTTTGTACAAAAACAAATTCAAGACAGTGGATTTTTTCACAATACTTTCCAATTTACTACTTCAAGCACCTGAGCTATTTGGCCAGGAAAATGCTGTGCCAACTTTTAATATTGCTGATTTGGAGCAGGAACAAATTTCTGTATCCATTTAAACATCAAAGCTTCTTTTCTGAGAAACACATTTTTAAGATTCTTGCCAATAACACCCAGTTTTGCACTGTCAAGAATCTAAAAGCAGAGATTCTATTACACACTGATTGGGCTTCAACTGGAAATTTGTGTCTAGTTCTGGGCGACTGTAGTGAGCAGGGTTGGCCGCTCACTGACCCCAAAGAGGAAGAACCCCTCTCTGAGCCTGGGTAGGCTGAGATGGAGTCTGCCCCTTTAAGTCCACAGAGGCCTAAGGGTGGGGCAGGAAGTATAAAAGATGAGCCAAGAAGCTCAGTAAGAGCCCAGCTGCCAGAGGGAGCAGAGACCAACCCTGAACTCTGGGGCCGAGGCTGCCACTGCCAACTGGCCTGGGCCACCGGGCCCAGGCATTGAAGAGGAGACCCTTTTCTCCCTTCTCCCAAAAGTGGACTATGCAGACCCTGTGAACCCGCCACTGCCTGGGAGCCAGGTACAGACTGAGGGGGAGTCTGGAAGTAGCCCAGGGGAAGCAGAGGATGGTCAGGTGGACCTGAGAGCCCTTTTGATGTGTGTCAGCATGTTTCAGAGTGGATTCCCTGCTGACCCCAGTGGCCACCAAGGCAGCCAGTGCTAGGGCCCTGGGCCAGGACACTGTGGAGTAGGGAGGGGCCGCATCCCCCCTGCCACTCCCCATGCTGGGTGGCAGTCCTCCCCCCCCCCCAACTTGTGTTGGGAAAACTGTTTGTTTGCCTGTCCCACCCTGAACCAGGGTCAGGACTGTGTTGACATTTAGGCTAGTGAGGGCATTGTGGCCTGCCTTACCCCCAGGTCCCACTCTCTTAAAGGGGCTGTTGGACTAATAAGTATAGGTGTGAGCACCAGTCAGGGGCCCGGGATTGAGTGAGACTGCTTACAGTGACACATTTCAGGAAAGATGCACCCCTCCTTACTATGTCCGTGCCCCCCACCGTCTGTTAGGGACGGGGCCAGCAGCTGGCAGGGCCTAGTAGCAGTGCCAGCAGTTGAGTTGGACCCAAGGCCAGTAGCCAAGCCCCTATATGTGGATATGGCAGCCAAACAGGACCCGGTGCTGGAAGCAGAGCCTCTGGAGAACAGAAGGCTGGTGCATGGGAACATGGACAACTGGGGAATGGGACCAGAATAGCCAAACCCTGGGGGTGCTGTAGCACCCCTTGTACTGCTACTTCCTATGCCTCTAAGAAGATTTGGACAAATTGGAGAAAGTTCACAAAAGAGCAACAAAAATGATTAAAGGTCTAAAAAACATGACCTGTCAGGGAAGACTGAAAAAACTGAGTTTGTTTAGTCTGGCGAAGAGAAGACCATGAGGGGACAAAGATTACAGTTTTCAACTACATAAAAGGTTATTACAAGGAAAAGGGAGAAAATTGACGATAGAACAAGAAGCAATGGGCTTAAATTACAGCAAGGATGGTTTAGGTAATCATTAGGGAAAACTTTCTAACTTTCAGGGTGGTTAAGCACTGGAATAAATTGCCTACAGAGGTTGTGGAATCTCCATCATTGGAGCTTTTTAAGAGCAGTTTAGACAGACACCTGTCAGGGATGGTCTAATGATGCTTCGTCCTGCCATTAGTGTGGGAGACTGGATTAAATAGCCTTCTGAGGACCCTTCCAGTCCTATGATGCTATGATATAGCAGTTATAACATTTTGGCTAAGGTTATAACATTTCAGAGGGATCATCAGAGCGCATGCGACCTGGGATCTACCAAGATCAGTGTCCCATCACAGGGAACAGCTGATATCAGAAGAAGGTGCAAGAAACACTATAATGAGAACTTTCCCATAGAGGAAACTTTTTTCTAATCCTGGTTAGTTTTGACTTACATCCTGAAGCCAGACGAATTAGGGATAGTCGTAAAAGTCAGGGAGATTTTTGCCCTTAAATAATTGACTGCTTTACAAATTCCACCCTTAACTCTCAACCTGTGACTAATTTCTTTAACATACTTGCATGATGGAGTTCATCAAAGATTTTGGTCAGTCAGATTTCCTTTGTCCATTATTTTATTGACATGTTCCAAGAACTCTAGTAAATTGTAGAAGCATGAATTTCTTTTGTAGAAAGAGTGTTGACTGGTACCAGATGATGTTCAACCAGCTGTTTTATTACTCTGTCTCTATGGCAAGTTTGTCAAGTGAGCTAAGTTCCTTCTGAGGCACTTCAGTGAAGCATCCAGGTTTTCAAAAGCAGTCATCAACCTACAGCTTCCATTGTTTAGTTTGAAAATGAGGAAGAAGCCAACAAAAGCACAATTTGGGATTGCCATAGTTACTTTCTGAAATTCTTGGGGAGGGGAAAGGTGGAGAAAGGGGATATGTAAGAGAAGATCACCTCAGGATGCTATGATCATTGTATTGTAAAAACTTTTTCTGAGAAAAAAATAAAATTCAGAATTCAAGCTTTTTCAAAGCTTTAGCTAATAATCTGCTTTATTTACATGCTGCATGAAACATCCAAATAATAGTATAGGTACCCCCATGACTCAATGTCATCTAGCCATCTACACAGTAACCATAATTTTAAGGCACCACTACTGACTTCTCTCCTCTTTTCACATAAAAAAGACTTATCTTCTGAAAATGTTCCTTCTAGTTGCAATATACACTTACGTGGGCAGGAGGTGAAGGTGATGATAGTGGAGGAGGAGATGAAGGAAACCTGGGGGTAGTAGTTGTGCTCTCTTTCTCCTCTTTAGCATCAGGTTCAGGTTGGATCAAGACAGAAGCCTGAGTAGCTTCATTTTCATCTTCTCCTTCAGGAAGTCTGGCCTCAGGTTCTAAAGTGGAACACTGGCCTATATCTGCATTTTTGAAGGACACAGGCTGAGCGAAGTCCATGGGGCTATGGAGACACAATGAAAATCAACCAGTCTCATGAATTCCTTTGTCTCTCTCTGTCAACCCTGAATAAGATATGCACTGCTCTGTGGTCACACTTGACCAAGCACTGAGTCTATTGTTTTAAAGTGTTATCAAAGTGATTTGTTTTGTAGAAGTTCCGCTTTCATTCTGTATTCCTTTTTTTCTCCTGTCCACCTGTTCCCTTCAGATCATTAACCTAATAGAGCAGAGCATTTAATATGGTTAAAGCTCTATGCAAAGTGTACTAATTTTCATTATCTGACAGCCCAGAATTTCATCCTTGTTTAAAAACAAAGGCACAGAATTCCACAGTAACGGTCTGTAACACCAAGGCATTATCAACGTAAGCTTTTGTGGTCTGGAATGTTGCTGTAGAACACTGTGGTATTTTACATGGGCAGGCACTAATTCTTGCACCTGGGAAGACTGACCTCAATAAATCAGACCTATGTCCTGTCAAGGGCATAATGCATATTGATAGAACAAAAAGAACAATGGCTTAGAGAGCAGTTTTCTTTTGTGTAAGTTTAGCTTATTACAGCAACTTTTCTCTTGGAAGTTGAGGTGCTTATAGGTCCAGTAACCAAAACATTTGTGAGAAAAAGTAAGACCTACTTACATGGCATTGAAGACAAGATTCCATATGCAACCCTCAAAAGGGGGTATGTTCCTGATAGGTGAAGCCTGAAAGTGAGATGGGGTCCCTCCCACAAAGAGCTTTTTAACAGTGATCGACTGATCAGTAGATAGCCTCTGAGTCTGTCTTCTGTCTTCATCTACTTGAACAGTAAACATCCTACAGAAAGATTAAAAGCACATCAATAAATAAAAGAGCTACCATGGCTATTGCTTGCATTAAAATAATAATTTTGCAGGCATCATTTGCTGCTGCACCCGCTATAACACTGGGTGAACCCAAATTGCTTGATTAGCAACACCACATTAAGCAAATATTAGCTACTAACAGGTTCATAGCCATCACTATGTTTCCTTCATTAATTCTCCATCAGGGCTTGGCAACAGACAGTGCAGTTAGAACGATAGTAGTTGAATTGTGAAGCATGACAGCACTGACATGGTAAGAGTCAAGCCTGCTGTATGTGACAGGATGTATAATCATATAGGGCTCAGTGCGATACAACAGCATGGGGTCACATTTTGTTTGGCTCTTTATTTTCTGGTTTGTACTAGCTATTATTTTCTTGCTAGGGGATAAACAATGCTCTGGAGTGCTCTGGTTGCAGGAATGAACAGTGGAATCATACCATACATTTAAAAAATATATGGTTATTCTGTGATGTGGGAAGGGAATAAGGGAGAAAGCCATGTGAATTGTTCACTGTAATTATGCAAATGTATAGTCCAAATGTAAGAGAAGTCACACAAAGACAATGCTACAGAGCAGTTAGATAGAGACACATACCCATGCATGTCAGTGTAAAATTACTGAAAGATTTTTACCACATTTTCAACAAAGCTAAGAGGACAGAGAAAGCTAGCTTGTTAGGAATCTGTATGTTGAAAAGAAAGAAACAGGTACTAATACAGAGAATGTTGCAATAGAGAGACAATGAGTTATTTTGACCGATTACAAATATAATATAAGGCAAAACAATAGCAGGGTCAGCCATCTATTTGATGTCGTTGGGACAATCTGGAGATGAGTGAATGTTGTAGCGACTGGGGAAACCTAATTCATTGTGAACTCAGTGCCAAAACGTGGATCAAAAACTTCAGTATGTTTGAGGGTGAAAGTGGAATGCTTAATTTGCCATAATCTCTTTACATTGCTTTATGGGATTTAATAGAAATTAGTCATGAGAGAGTAAGGATAATGAAAAATAGAGAGAAATCTGTAACTTTGGGGCATGTTAGCAAGTGTGTTGTTACTTTAGCGTTGTTGAGTCAATTCTCTATTTCCGGATCAAAAGATGTTAAATATTAGGCCCTAAATATTTATAGGTGCCTAGAGTTAGGCATCTACATCTATATTTAGGCACTTAAATAATCAGTATCATTTGTTCAGAAGAAGCAAGCACGCACGCTCACAAAGAGTTCGGTTCTGCAAGTAACTTCATTTTCTCAAACACAGAATCATATAACAAAGAAAATCCAATTCAATTTTCAAAAGTAAGACACCAAAGTCTATATTATTGTGATGCTCATATGCAGAAATAGGCACTTAAACTTATGCATACACATGACAATTTAGGTTTACTGAGTGCACAGTGTCCAGCCCCTTCACATTTATAAGTAGCAAGAGGTGGAACAAAGTACTCTGATCAAAAGACATAAATACTCTTTTCCTAGTTTCCATTCCACTGCTTCTCACTTTTAGATACCTTCAGCAAAGTACAATAATACTTTATTTCATCTTCAGATTACCACAGAAAACATTTACATGTTTTCCTACAGAATACTATCGCACAATGATGTGCATTAGTCCTGAGCACTATCATATAATTATCCTGGAATGGGAAGCAATTAGTTTATAATTATATGGACAATTAGCTATCTGAAGAGTTTTCAAATATTGCTCCCCAAATTTAAGACTGAGCTGATGACTAGCAGATAAAGGGGTTAGGTTTAATAATTGATTTCTTTCTATTTCCAATTCACTCCGGGTTACATAAAGTGCACAGTGTTCATTTAATTTGTTTTATAACAGAGCTACTGAGAAAATTGTGAAGGCTTTATTATAATATATGTCTCTCATCATCTGGATGGCATCACAGAGCAGTTATATTTGGATTTAATATAGAATCATAGAATTATAGAACACTAGAACTGGAAGAGACCTCGAGAGGTCATCAACTCCAGTCCCCTGCCCTCATAGCAGGACCCAGTACCGTCTGCACCAGTGGTGTGCAACCCATGGGTTGTGACCCTCAAGGGGGTTGCGGATGTCTTCCTAAGGGGTTGCAGTGCTTAGATCCGGCTGGCCAGGAGCTGGGCCCAACCACTGGCAGCCCGCATGGTGCGGTGCCTAGATCTGGCCAGCTGGGGGCTGGGCCTGGCAGTTGGTAGCTCCGTGGTGCAGGGGTCGTGGTGGAAAAAAGGTTGCGCACCACTGGTCTAGACCATTCCTGATAGACATCTGTCTAGCCTGCTCTTAAATATCTCCAGAGATGGAGATTCCACAACCCCCTAGGCAATTTATTCCAGTGTTTAACCACTCTGACAGTTAGGAAGTTTTTCCTAATGTCCATCCTAAACCTCCCTTGCTGCAGTTTAAGCCCATTGCATCTTGTCCTATCAACAGAGGCCAAGAACATGTTTTCTCCTTCTTCCATGTGACACCCTTTTAGATACCTGAAAACTGCTATCATGTCCCCTCCGTCTTCTCCTTTCCAAACTAAACAAGCCCAATTCTTTCAGATTACTGCCGCATTTTTTATACAGAAGTTTTATGACAAAAAGTCATAAGTGGAGTATAGACTATAACAATGTTTCTCAAAGTGGTCTGTGGGTCCACTCTGAGAAACCTGCTAACTGTCTGCTTCTGTTTATTTACTGGCTCCACAGCTATGGAGCCTCGTAACTCTCATTGGTTTTAGTTTGCCGTTTGCAGCCAAGGGGAGCTGCGGGAAGCAATGTGGGTTGGGTCGCTGTTTCCTGCGGCTCCCCATGCCTGCAAATGGTGAACTGGAGGCAATGGGAACCGCAAGACTCCTTGGCTGCAGAGCCGGTAAATAAACAAATAGGAGCAGCCAGTTTGCAAGTTTCTCAGAGTGGATTCAGGGACCACTTTGAGAAACACTGGACTAGATTAGCATAATACTCTTAACTATACTTTTCACACATTGGTTAGTCCATGTGAATCTTAAGGGGGGGATCATAGGGTTTCCCTTGATCAGTTAACGTGTTCAACTACAACTTGCTCTGGACACACTTGGAGTTCACAACATGTTAGCTATTACCAGGGCTCGCCAAACCGCGGCAAACCCCACTTGCTAGCCACGCTGTCTGGCGATCTGCTCATGCGCAGATCATTCTGCTCATGCGCAGATCGCCCGAACCCGGCTCTTCTGGGTTGCAATCTACTCGCCCCGGGCGAATAGATTGCATTATTTGTCGAGCCCTGGCTATTACTAACATATTGTTTATAATGTTTTATAAAAACATCTTTCTTCCTAGCGTGCACAAGCCCATTGAATATTTGTACAGTACATTCCACAATTGGGCCTAAACCTTGACTGAAGACTTAGGAAAGTAACAGACTATAAATATAGTAACTGCATAAATCCCTACACATCAAGATGAGAATGTTTATTGTTTCTTTTGCAACATTCGTAATAAATGGTAAAGTGCAATTCCTTAATAGCCTTGTTGGGAGCACGTGTCTGAAAAGGTGGCAAGGGAGGTTGAGCTAGTGAAAGGGTGAATGTAATTGAAATATCTGCAATGCCTTCACTGTGATAAAGCAACATTAGTGTTAATCTACTACTATGAATCTTTAGTTTTCTTAACTCGCTCAATTGGACACCACTGCAACCATCAGCATAAAAATTAGCATGTGGTATTTGGGAAAGGTTATCTGCTGCTGTTGCTATTTTGAAAGCTACATTTCTTTGCAACTCCTGCGAAGATGACTTGCTGTTCTGAAGCTCTATTTCACTTCCACTCAAATTAGATTAATCAAATACATTTGCCAAGTACCAAGAGGTTAAATATAGCAATTCTAACTAATGAAATCCTTAAGAGGAGCTGCCTGATAACCTCACTAAGGTATGTAGCCTTACCCAATGCAGTAATAAAATCAGCAGTCAAACTTTTTTAAAAGAAAACAATGCCCACATAAGAAGAGATACTGATTTCAGTTGTCTGTTTACTATGGTGATTGAATTAATTGTATTATGAGTTGTGTAGCACCCTGGACTCCTTGTTTGTTACCCTTTGATTCTTTCTATCCGGATGGAGTGTGCTCTACCATCATGAAAATCTCCAGATTCAGGCTTGATTGTGATCCTGCGTGGATCTCGTATTCCAGTGGAGATATGCACTTCTAGTCGACCTTTGTTCAGGAACACTGCATAATAGGCCTGAAATGTGGAATAGTTATTAACAGCTAAGCCATGTTCAGAAGGAAACTGCTTCTCTTAGCTTTGCATTTTCCCAAGCTTTCCTTTAGTAAAGCATATCTATTCTCCATTCCTCCACTTATTGTTGCTGGTGGTAGGAAATAACCTCATGAGACTGTCCTTAAGAACTGTGCACTGTCCTACTTAAGGCATAAAAATATAGTAATTGACTGAGGCTGTACTTAGAATTCCAGTCATCTAGGATAGTAGATGAAATTCTGCCATCCTACACTAGTATGAATCAGGAGTAATGTTTTTTAAGCCAAAGTTCTTGCTTTAGATTTACAGTAATATAAAAGAGAGCCTAATTTAACTCAGACTTGGGCATCTGATGTTGATAGCTAGAGTGGTTGTTATAGGAAGAGTTAAGATATATCAGTTTCAATTTTGCCGATGGGCTCAGATACATAAAAAACATCTTTCATGACATTTTTAATTAAAATATTTTACCCTATTTACATGCACATAGGAAAGAGCACCTCAGCCTCAAAGCATCCCAGTTCTTTGCTATCACAAGGCTAATCTTAAATCTTCCAGGCACAGGATTACCATGGATCTCAATGGACATTCTGTGTATGGAAGGCTGCCCGGATTATAGCCACCGTTACTCTAGTGACTAGTACCATGTTGTGAAGGATTCCCAGGACCCATCCCACAGTCACTCTAACAATGAATGCCATGTTCATAACTGTGTCCTGAAAAGCTTGGAAGTTGTAGAAGTAGCTCCATCCTATAATTACTATGATGAACATTTTCTTTATGGATCAGCCATTTATATGTGTTGACTCTGAATATGTTTTTGCAAGTGTTCTGTCCCAATACAACCCTGCAGGTGTAGGGGAGAACAGGGGAAAATCATTTATCAAATAAACTGTACGAGGAAAACAGAGTTGATTTCACTCTGCTATAGTCTACTTAGAAAGCTTCAACTGTATCATTATTTCAGTAATTTCAAACATCTGCAGTTTTGCTAATTAGTCACAAGGGTAGTGTAGACTGTGCTTTGCTGATGTTAATACAAGATATCTTCTCCTTCTGAAAGGAATTTTAAACTAGACTTTATTTTGGGAAGGAAGGGGAGATTGGGGTGTCGTTGAAGCTGCACCCTTGTATTAAAAATAAACAAACCCCAGTCTACCGTAGCAGCGCCAGACATTCATAACATCCAATGGCAATATAAGTTAATGGGAAATGTGGGTTCATAAGGAATGAGACCCATCACAAACTCTGGTGTTTTGGAAAATTACTGTACAAACTGCAGTAATTATTTCATTAAATCCAGCACGTAAGCATCGTCTGATCAGTCCTGGGAGGAGCCAAAGGGCAACATTTTGTCACTCAGGTCTGACAAATAAATAAATAAATGGAAGCAAATATAGGACACCAAAATAAATGTGGCATTTATTCTTAAAAAGTGAGTGCTGTTGCAGTAGTCACATAGAGAAATCCAGAATTGATCTGTAAATATGGTCAAATTACTATACCAAAGAACATAAGAACAGCTATACTGGGTCATACCAAAGGTCCATCTAGCCCAGTATCCTGTCTTCTGACAGTGACCAATGCCAGGTTTCCCATAGGGAGTGATCAGAACAGGGAATTACCAAGTGATCCCTCCCATCACCAATTTCCAGCCTGTGACAGAGGCTAGGGACATTCTAACAAAGAAGTTCTGATGGACCATCCTGGCTAATAAGTATTGATGGATCTACCCTCCATGAATTATCTAATTATTTTTCAAACTCTTTTAAAGTCCTGGTCTTCACAACATCATCTGGCAAGGAGTTCCACAGGTTGACTGTGCACTGCATGAAGAAATACTTGGTTTTGTTTATTTTAAACCTGCTACCTGTTAATTTCATTTGATGACCCCCAAATGAAATTAGTTCTTGTTATAGAAACAAGTAAATAACTTTTCCTTATTCACTGTCATGATTTTATAGAACTCTCATCCCCCATTTAGTCTCCTCTTTTCTAAGATGAAAAATCCTATTTTTTGCAACTCTGTGCTATATTAGTGCTTTGTGTGATACCACCTAAAAAATAAAAACATGAACTGATGGAATTCTGTGAACTTCAAACCCTCAAATACTCAAGAAAGCCAGTGCTCAATGCAAAAGTAAATTGTGAGCCTTCATGTAATTTTTCCTTCAAACAAGCAAGAGCTTTGGAAAGAAAAATCTCATTAATCAGCATTGCTCTTTTATTTCTTCATAAATATATCATGGTAGTGCAGTGTACACCAAGTTGTACAAAAAAAGCTCAACGGAAGTTATGATTTTTCCATATCTTCTATTGTATTGTTCTTTACCTGTCCAGTCTGTCTGCGTTTTCTCCTCGGAGGAATAGGTGTCCCACCTGTGCCAAATAAGATGACTCCAGATTCATTCTTGGTGCTGAAGGATAAGTTGATTTCTGTACCCATGTCAAATGAGACTGGTTGCAGTTCCACAAAACCTGGTTTGGGGAAGCTAACTGTGTAAAGATTCTGTGGAAAAAAGGAGAGAAAAAAGGTGAATTGGTATGACACAAAACGAAGTATGAGCCCCTCCCAGGTTATATTTATCCAATGTATTGTAGAGAGATAGACGATAATATATAGCAATTTACATTTTGAAAGTGTTGCACAAGTATTAATCAATCAGTACCATCAAACATAATTAGAACATTTCTGTAATATTAAATTTCAGAGGGAATGAATGGTTTACACAATTGCAGCTTTATTTCAGAATATCCAGTTGGTTTAAAAGAGAGCACTTATGGTTATTTTATCTGGCTGTTTTTCTGCCACTTTTAAATCAATCCACTAAAAAACAGTAAGCAATATGAACATGTGTTGTATTCTATTATTTGTAAAAGTGGACTGGAATATACAATCATTCATCACCGCTTCATCATCATCTAAGCACTACTGCTTTCCTGATGAGACCAACTCATAAATGAAGCACACTTTGCCCATAGCCCAAATGCTTTGCATGCTGGCAGACAGAAGCACAATGTAAAGACATGCAGTATGTCATCAAATAATAAATCAATGTATTTTATATCAGGTTTTCTGTAACTGCTGCCAATCTGTACTTGATTCCAACTGAGGAGTAGAGAATATTTCACAGAAACACTGCCTTTTTCTAAAATAACTTACCATTTTGTTAGTAGAGTGGAGTTGCCCTCAGAAAGAGACAGAGTAGATTGTGCCACATGAGAGAGGCAGACAGACATCTGCAATATTTTTCTTTGAAATTCCAAGGCAGTGAACTGAATATTATGTTAAACCTCATATTTTCCTTTCACTTATTATCCTATCCTATTCTTTTATGTACTCTCCCCTTTTATTGTTTATCTAGCTCATACACTGAGTAACAAAATTATCCTACACTACAGAAGAAGTGCAAGCTAGTCACTAAGGGTACCTCTTCACTGCACACTTATTTCTGAATAAGCTATTCTGGAAAAAATACTCAAACAGCTTATTTTGAAATAGCACATCTACACTACAGGGAAGTCTCAAAATTAGTCCAAAGCAGGCTTCCCTAATGTGAACATGTTACCTCGATTTAGAGCCCCAGGAGGCACCGGGGAGTAATTATTTTGAATGGCTTTGGGAAGGAGCTATTATGAAATAGCAGCAGTAGAGCGTCCACACTATTCCTATTCCAAAATAGTTATTTCGTAATAGACATTCTCTCTCATGGAAAGAGGTTTACAGAAGTTGGAATAAGCTGTCCCTTATTCTGAATGTATTTTGTTATTCCAAAATTATGCTGCTGTGTAGACACCATAAGAGAAAATAAATTTCACTAAATATTGTGTTAAGTTTTGTGCCATTCCTTCAAGTAAGAAGGCTCTTTTTGTGTCTGGAGAATAAAAATACTCTGCTCCCAATTCTAGAATATGATTTTTTTCAGTTTCATACAGATTAAAAGCCTTTTCATTTAAAAGCAACAGTTTAAAAAATATATATATTTTAAGTGCTATTTAAAGCGAAAACAAACTACATTATTAGAGAATTAGATAGAATACGTCTAATAGTTCAGTGGATGGCTATTAAAATAAACAGTAATGGAAGTACCACTGACTGGTGTTTGCCTACA
The DNA here is from genome assembly GCF_049634645.1 of Pelodiscus sinensis. NCBI lineage: Eukaryota > Metazoa > Chordata > Testudines > Trionychidae > Pelodiscus > Pelodiscus sinensis. Next base: position 92,148,061 of record NC_134713.1, on the reverse strand, counting down.
TTTCTGTCACCTGTAGTAATTAAAATTTATTTATATTCTAATTTGAAATCTTGAGACTTTGTGGTCTATGTCACAGATGGGAATGACCTTGCAAGATAAATTCTCCTCCAAACCTGAACCAACCTGAAACCATGATGGTGATTCAGATTTTGGTGAATTCAGTGAACCTTAGACCTGGACTACAAAAGTGAGGCCCAGTGAGGTTTCTTTTATATTAATTTTATGCAAAAATTGCTTTCCAGAGTGAACCTAGTAGTGGGGTGGGCACAGCTGGGTTTTTGGCCACTCCATACAAACAGACTCTGCCTGAGTTGATTCATGAGGCCCTCATCAGCTGACTTCTAGAGTGTCCATTTAGTCCTAGTTTCAAACACCTACAAGTCCATGGTGTCACATAAGAGGAGGCATGGAATACAAGCTCTCTCAGCCTTCTGAGTGAATTTGAGTAAGATAAAGTTGTTAACTTTCTACTTTCACAAAATCCGAATACCCTTGCTCCACCCTCCTTTGAAGTCTCATCCCGCTCAATTCATCCCCCCCATGTGGTTTGCTCTCCCCACCATCACTAATTTGATCATTTTTACTGGGCTGGTTCAAGGAGCTGGGATGCAGGATGGCATCACGGGTGGGGCCAGAAATGAAGGATTCAGAGTGCGGAAAGGGGCAGAGGTGAAGGGGGAGCTGATGGTTCTGATGTGGGGCTGGAGATAAGGGATTTGGAATGCAGGAGGAGGCTGTGGGCAGGTACTAACTGCTTTGGAGGGCAAGAGGGGGACAGGGCCTTGGAGGAGGTTAGGGGTACAGGCTCTGGGAGCTGCTTACTTCCTGCATCTCCTGGAAACAGCAGCATGTTCCTCTTGCAACTTCAGTGTGGTGATACAGGGGTTTTTAGGTCTAGATGCACTAGTTCGAATTAGCTTAGTTCGAATTAAGTTAGTTTGAATTAGTGCTGTAGTGTAGACATACCCTTATTTAGCTCTAATTTACACCTAAATATCTTTTAAGAGCCCAGTAAGTAGTGAAAGTGTTGGTAATGCTGCCAGACAATATTGACCTCCCACGGTGCGACAGATTCTCTGGTTTGGCATCAGTCAGCTCCCGAGGGTGCTGAACTAGAGAGGTTCAACCTGTACGACAATTGAACAGCCCCTCAGCCTGATCCTGCATCAACCAACACAGACCAGTCTCAGATTTTGCATTGCAGCATAGGGATACCCATAGTCTTTATCATCCTTTCAAAACTTCAGTCTTCTCATCTACAGTAACGGAATAATAATATATATAGCACAGTTACAATGCTAAATTAATTAACATTTGTAAAGGACTTTGAGACATTCAAATAGAATGTGCTTCAGAAGTGCTATGTACTACTGATATATTAACAACTCTGGGAGGGTTACTCAAACCTTCTTTTTTCTGAGGCAGAAACAATTATTTTTCATGCATCTTACTGTGAGAGAGTCCTTTGCAGGGCACTGAGCATTAATGGGTTGTCGCCGTGTAGCTTGGAGGTAGCTGCATTTCAATTATCCTCGTTCTATGGCACAAACTGTATTTTGTAAAGCGCTTTAGGATCCTTGATAATGAAAGATGCTATAAACAGTAACTAATACATAGTTGGCCTAACTCTATTCTTGTTCAAATCAATAGTAAAAGCTCCTATTTCCTTCAGTAGGTTGGCGGAAAGGCAGGCCAAAACAAAGTGATTTTGAAAATCCACTGTATGAGCACAGTATGGGATTGATATTTTGTGTTGCTAACGTACACAGAAAATATTTTATTTACTTTTTTACACAAACTGAATAGGAGAGAGACTAACCTCCAATGTGCATCCTTTGGTTATGCCAACAAAATCGGGGCTGCTTAGTATATTATATGGTGTTCGTGAAATTTCAATATCTTTGAGGCAGCCTGCATATTTCTTTAAGCTCACTTCTGGCCTGTAGAAAGATAAAAACAAATTAAAAACATAGTGCTTGTCATGGGAGTTACCAAGCAATATGTTTTCTGTGTCCACTAAAGGAGAGGCTTTATCAATCAGACCCACACACTCATGCATTCATATGCACAAAGATACATACTGCACCATTTTTTAAAAGCACAGGTACACATCTGAACACTCGAGTGTGTGCACACACACAAAGTACATCCTGCTTTCTACTGCCCATCAGCACATAGAGCTCTCTGGATTCCATCATTCACCAGAGGTCGAAAGGATGTTCTTCTCATCCCCCAAGAAGAACAGTCCTTAGCTCTACTTCTTTTCCTTTCCAAAGAGTGCTGTCTCCGTTGACATTTAAATGCAGAAAACTTATTATGAAATAAGTAGGAAACTGTCCTCCATGCAAAGCTAAAAGATGCGGGCTGGAAATCCCAAGTAAAAACCTTGACTCCGATAAAAATGTTACGTTCATGCCTACATTAGATTTTGATGGAAGAGGAACTTTTGTAACAAAGAAATTTAGGATTAAATATTTGCTAAAAAATGAAAGAATATTTCATTTCAATTCTTTGGATTTTTTTTACTAGACTAGTTTTCTTATTTTGGGAAGCCATTATGCTCTCATGGACTAAGATTCGTTTCTTACATAGCCCTCAGTTTTTCAAACACTGTCCTATAAAGGTAATTGTATTATTTCAGTCAGTTAACTCCCTCTCCCACAAAACACTTGGGGTTTGATTTGGATCCTCACTGCACAGCCAAGTAATTAAAGGTATCCTAATGTAACAGCAAAACTCCTATGCTATTGCATTGCATGGTCTTGGAATGCCAGAAGAGAAGACAAAGACTGAGCATTCCACTATAATTAACCAGCTAGTGTGGAAGTAGTTCAGAGACCTCATTTCTAAGAGCACTAACTCAAGCCCTAGGACTTGTGGCCAAGTCAGCCCTTTATTATAATCATTAGCCTCCCAACTAGCAAGAACTGCTCCACAATCTCCATTTTGGCTGAAATCCTCCTCCTTCCCCACCCCGCCCGCCCGCAATCCATTAAGCTATGGAGACGAAATCCAAAAGGAGCAGCAGTACCTATAACCAATTCACTGACATTATAGTTAATTTGCCTGGAGTGAATTCACTGATAATTCGTGTTAAAATGTCTCAGAGGGGTAGCCATGTTAGTCTGTAACTTAAAAAAACAATGAGTAGTCCTGTGGCACCTGAGAGGATAACCTGAGTCTCTGAGGGCTCATCTAGACTATGCTAGAGTGTCAAAAGAGGATATGAAAATTCAGAGGGAAAATAATTTAGATGCGGCTTTTTCATTGAACTCCTCCTCCCCGCTTTGTTGAAAAGCCGCATCTAAATGGCTTTCACTTTCGAAAGTGAGATCGGAAGAAGATATGCAAATTCCCGCGATGCCCTAAGGTGCCACAAGACTACTCCTTGTCTGATCATTCGTGTCATTAAAGTCTTTGGAGATGATAATAAATATATTAATGGGATATGGGGACAATCTGATCAGCCAAATAAAAGAAAAAATATTTTTAGAAAATAACAAGGAACTAAATTGGGGAATGAAAACTGAAATCCAGGCCATCGAATTCAGAATGCTGAAAAAACAAACAAATGATGTAATATGATTTTGTGGGTATTAATTATAAAATAACTGGATTTATAACAGATCATTTCAAATACACATTTTGGAATTGAAAGCCATTCTTTGCCTTGTTGCCATCTCAAAGTTCAGCACGGATTCTGCATCCTTTACATAAATTGTACCAACCTTCTGGTTTACCAAAATAATTCAAACTGCATTTTTTCACTGCCATTCAATTATAGTCAGATTTACATTTCTGATTCTCTACATCCAGTCTCTTCTCAGTACCTCTTTAAAGATTTCACTTTGAGGCAGCAGAACTGTTCTGCAATCTCATTGCCAGCAATTACTTGCAGTTGCCTGAATGCCACCAGGTTGTACAAATACCTACAAGCATGTGTCTGCCATCCAAACAGCAATTCCCCATTTGCACCCCTTTTCACTGACATCTCCAATTTCAAAAATCTGCTGTTGCCAACCTACAATTCCCAACAAGAGTTATGTGAACTTAACCTTTGTGTGAAATTTTAACTCTGCTTTCATGTTTTACTAAAGATCCAATTGGGATTCATCCAGACATTTGCTGAGATTCACAATAGTTTTTGAAAACCTAGGCTGAATTTCAGGTGAATCTCAGTAGGCTTTCCTTTAAGCCAGGCCGTTTCCAGGGAGACATGTAAGGTTTTGTTCTAATCATTAGGGTTTCTTAGTTTGGGGATTGCATGTGTGACTCAAAACTAGGCATTAACTTGGACACAACCCCATTCAAACTGAAACACACATGCGCAAAAGGTATCACAACTCCCCGCTGGCCCAAACTGGCAAGTTTCACACAAATATGCTCCTAACCTTCCACCCAGTTTTAGGAATTAAATCATTGCCTTGGAGAACAACATTTCCAGTCCCTGAACTTGTTGAGCCACTACACCACCCCAAGCTGAGCAAAAAGCACATCTATACAGTATTTTTAAATATAGCTTGCACCTAGATTTCTTTAACTGGGATCTTGATTGAATTAAAAAACTACAACAACTTACAGCAGAAATAAGCAACTATGTGAAGAGGCGGGAAAGTTATTTGGGTACATGTGTGCGCAGCGTGCAACAAGAGTGTTAAGCACTTGGGAGCAGCTTTGCTTGTTGCAGCAGAAGCAACTTTTTTAATTAACAGCCCCAGGGGAACAGCTGGTGTGAAAGCTACCCACAGGCTGCTTCTGCACTGCCACCTGAACCAAGCTGCGCTTACTCAATGCATGCAAGTCATGCAGATATTTAATTATTTTTACCTTGCTTTCATACTAGGATAAAAGAGAGGGAAAAACAATTTTATTTTTAATTACAGTCACTGTAGAAAATGATATTCATAATCAGGATTCAGAACATTTCAGACTGAAATAGATCTAGTGAAAACAGATGTATGATAGAGAGATTCTTTTAATATAAATAATTATACAACAGACCTTAACAGGCACTAGCACAACTAATGGTGCTATTCCCCACCACACGTTCTCCCTTAAAATGTCATGTAGCTCTGTAAATACTTGCATTATTTGTTGCTACAATTAGTCATGTGTAAAAGAAAAATCTTAAAAGTAACTTGTAGGAAATGGGTTGGGACTAATACAGCCTGGTGTTCTCACAAAGTCATAGGTATCTCAATGTCCGCTGCTTGCGGCAGCTCAAGTGATCTTTAGCTACGATAGTAAATTACTGCACCATGCATCTTGCACCACTTCACAACTGATGAATCATAGCTACAGGCACAATGGTTCCCACAGTTTAAAGTAGCTATAGTGTTCTTCGTTTCCTAAGCAACCAGAAAGGATATGCCTAGGAGTAATTTCTTCACATAATTTGGCACATACCAGTGTGACTTCACAATTATATAATACAATATGAGACTTCATAAGTGAAACAGCTTGGTTTTTTCATTGCAAGTAAACTGATATCAGAGGTACCATAAATTAAATGTAATAAGTTAACAAATATGCCTCTTCTCCTTTTGGTTGTCGCAGAGCCCACTAAACTACAGCAATGCTTTCTGGTGCACAAGGTGACTAAGACTTTCATTAAGAAATGTAAATGAGATTGACATGGATTAATAGACTATTTTTGTTATAGTTCATCTGTTCATTGTAGCTCAATTTTTTTGTCATGTAGAAATACTGAACAATCATTGAACCATTGAGCCTTTGAACCTGTTAAATTCCAGAATCTCATATCCCATTTCTTAAATACTGAACTATAGTGAAAAGAAAAATTCAATGTATTTTATACATGGTGAAATTTACTGTGGAGGAGTTTTTCTGAGTAAGCAGTTCAGAATTGGACTCACAGATAAATAAAATAAAATAAAATTAACCAAATTTCATTACATTTTAAGTACACTGCATGATATTTTAAATCTATTCAATATAATTCTTGAGCTCAAAGAATTTTACCTTAGTGAAGTATTTAAGAATGGAACTTTTCTCTTTAAATAAGTACAACATTCAATACATTTTATATAACCCGTATTGAAAGTATATTAGGCCCAGATCCTGCAAAAATTGACACAATAATTTAATATTAAACAAATTAGTAGTTTCTGACTTCAGAGAGACTACTTATATGTGTAAAGTTAAACATGTACTTAAGTCATTGCAGGATTTGGGTTTTAGTTTGGTCTGTAGTTTTGGAGGTGCAAATTCCATTTTTATATGAAGCAAAAAAAATATGGATAAAGAGAAGCCATGTTACATTACTTGTTTCCATACACAGCATCAGGAACCTTTACTGTAGTATAATCACAGCTTACAGTGCATTTGAAATGGAGCAATGACCAATTCAAGCCATCTTAGGGAATAAGCTGTCACTTACAGAAGAAATATAACTTAAGAGTGTCAATGCCAAGGTACCTTTCGGTCCTGCATTGGGAATGGAATTCTCTCCTGGAAAGTGAACTTGAGGAGAACCAGGTAGATACACCACACTTACGTTATATACCCTCCCAATAGGCAAATATATTGTTTTAAGTCCAATTACCTCAGGTTTCTGAGAATTGGCAATCCACCAAAATATATTTTCTCATCAGCTTTCAAGTTGAGACCAAAATGGCTTCCTGTAGAAGTTGTTGTTATGATCTCTTCCTGATTGGTATCTATGTCTACAACTGATACATTGGCTGGAAAAGAATAAGAAGTTTAAAATCAGACATGAACAATATATTGCACAGTGGAAATAAATGAAGGAAATTTCTTTTTGGAGTGTAGAAAGTGGGGTAGAGTATCTTGCTGGTTAGATACTGGATTTCCAAATAATAAATTATCTGGCTGGGAGAAAAAACATATTTTTCTCTGTTGCCATAACAACCTGAAAAGTACCACTGCAATCTTGTATGCTTTATTTTTAAATATGTTCTATCCCCAGCCCTACCTGGTTTGTTTTCAGTGTCAATACTTTATTCAGTGACAAGATTAGGACACAATCAAGAATGAGGAGATCATTTCATATCTACTTTGCTCGTTTGAATCCAATGCAGGACACAAATAAGCAAAAGCTTTTACCATAGATAGTTGCTTAGCATCATACGTATCTCAGTTCAAGTCCCAGTGGACATATAACTTACTTCACAAACAAGCCTCATGCTGTATACAATTGCCAGGTTCCTCTCAACAAAAGTCAAATACAGAATGGATATGGAGTCCACATTCACCTCTGACTCCCTGTAGTTCCTGCTTAGCTTTAGTTTTTGTACAAGTAGAGCTTAAAGAATCCATGGCATTTTTTTAAAGCGTTTCTGCTGTCTGAGTTCCAGTATTCATGATACTGTATTACTGAATATATAATGGCTTCTGTGTTTATTTACATAATTATTGCACTGCCAGTATTTAACTCATTATTTTTAAAGCACTTTGTGATACCCAGAAATATGAAAAGCATTGTAAAGCATAAAACCAATTTTGAATCTAGCAGAAATCACATAGGTTTGCTTTATGAACTTTAAACAACATCAGAGCACTGTACGAAGAAAACATTTTTCACTCAAATACATTTTAGAATGTAATTTAGCCAGCTGAAAGCAGAATTATGCCTGAAAATTAAGCTACCGGTTTCAAGAGAAAGTCATAAAAGACCTGGTTGACACTACAATCAGTCATTTCTAACCTAAGCCACCTGAAACCTAAGCAAAAGAAGTTGCTAAATCACTTTCTCAAAGAACTTTCTAATCCAGCAATTTTGTACATCATCTTCCCCATGATTAGATGGTTAGCTGTGCTGGATAGGGTAATTAGAGCACTTACGATGTTATCACTGTAGGAACTCACCTTGTTTCTGAATTCTTGACAGGGTGAATGATTTCCATTTCCCATCGTTATAGTTTTGGTTGCCAATTACAGAAGTTGTACCTGAACCCAGATCATAGCTGACTTTTATATGCCCATCGGTGAGCTCTATGCTCATGAAATCTTTCTGTTAATGAGACATATTGGACACATTGCTTAGACACACTGGAAGACTGGTTTCTGTTCTCCGTGATAAGCAATATTTAACATGAAACAATTCTTTAATGAGTGATAATATACAAGATTGTTATATAAGTTGTTAAACTCTTCAGATATTTGCTGTGCCTAACTTCAAGTGCACCAAAATATATTGTCAAAGAGTTATTTTTATTTCTTAATTTCTTATACAGGTCACTGGCTAAAGTGGTGCATTGTCTTGCAATTTGTTTCTAGTTTACCACAAATGGATTTGTGTAGTTCAGTTTGCTGTGATTCCTAACAAGTACTGGTGCTGGTGTTTAAATACCCTGAGGTTGCATCAGTGGTAGCTGACTGGAGTGATGGTATAATAAACTAGAATATCTAGAGCAAACAAAAACCAGTAGGATACAGGAGAAAAAATTATTAGCTCATGAAAGAGTAGGTCTTGAGAAATAGGGAACTACTTAACCAGGGGCATGAGACCATGACAAGTTTTAATTTTAGATATTGTTTCTCTCATGGCTGCTCCTTCCAAAGATAGTATGAACCCACATTTTAATAGAGAAATTATTTCACGGACCATCTTTGCTCCTGTTGTATGGCCACCTACCCACCTATTCACAACCAGAAGACATCCCCAGAGAAGCTACCACAGTTGCTATATAAAAAATTAATCTTAACAAAAATAATGAATTTTGGCTCTCTCTTAATGCAGTTCCAGTGACAGGAAATAAGCCAGCACAATGTGATCAGCGAATGGCACATGCCCACAAGTAAATGTTCTGTAATGACCCAAGAAACATTTTTGAAAACCCCTGACCTGAAGCTCACAATCCATATTAGAAGAATAAAGTGTGATGGATTCTGATCTCAGTTATGATATTGTCAGTTTGAAGCAGTTGTACTGATATTTAGTGGAACTGTTCAAGATTTACATCAGTGCAAATTAGATCAGTTTCTGGACAGTTGTATTTAGGAATAAGAAAAACTTAAAAAACAACAAATAGTCTAGTAGCACCTTAAAGAGTAACAAAACATGTATATGGTATCATGAGCTTTTGTGGGCACAACCCACTTTTGTAGATGTCAGGATCATCTGAAGAAGTGGGGTGTGCCCACGAAAGCTTATGATACCACCTACATGTTGTGTTACACTTTAAGGTACTACTAAACTATTTGTTGTTTTTTAAGTTTTTCCTGTTACAGACTAACTCAGCTACCCCTCTGAAGCTTTAGGAATAAGACAACTGGTCTGTTCCTTATGTCCACAGACCCTTGACAAAGCAGACAAATGAAAAAATAAAATAATCTCGATAAACAATGTCTGAAATTTCCCAGTTCAGCTGTAGTGTGAGAACACTAATTTTTAAAAGACATGCCTAAGGCATATTCTGTTGGGTGTTCTGTGCATAGTTACACTATCCCAATGCCCACTTTGGACACAAAATCATTCTGTAGTCAGTTCTTTCTTGTGCCTATCATTTTTCATTTATTATACTTTAAGCCACAAAAATTTACCACAACTGAAGGGACAAAATAAAAAGTTTTTGCTAATTTGAGCATCTCAAAAGATGAAATAAAAAATCTTGGCCACACTAAAGTAATTGACTTCTGTGGGGCCAGGACTGCACCCATGACATTTTTTCCCATATGAACACACACCACCACTCCTTTCTCAACACTCTCACATCCAAACATAAGATGACAACTGAAATGCTGCCTAGTATACTAGAATATTGTCACATACAAATCATTTGACTCCACAACTCACTATCTATAAAACCCTCCAGCTTCAGTATTGCAGAGATAATCAACATTGTAATTGCACAGTTGTTTTTTTAATTTTCATTTCTTCTTTTGAGGATCAGATATTTAGTAATTGTATAGATAGCATGAAACATGGTGAGAAGGTTTTATTTTTTTACCAAGTCATCTGTAGCAAGGTACATCAGCAGAGCACTGGAAGAGAAGGTCTTGAACTTGAACATCACAGTAGAAATATTGGGGTTCCAGCGGACTGGGCGGCTCACCAACGCATAACCATCTCCGTCAAACTGAACAGTTCCCTCACTGTCTGCCACCTGTGGGCTATTAGAAAAAGAAAGTCTTCATATTCCCACTAGTTTTTTGAACTGCTTTTGGGCAAAAAGGAACCACAAGAATCTGAGGGAAGCCAAATCTTATTCAAATATATCTTCTGACACCTGAGCCTGTAAACTCAATCCATATGTTGTAAAACATGGAAGGTAGTCTAGGAGAAAAATAGGGGAGATGTCTGCCTTGAGTGTTTCATAGGCCATATAATTTAATCTGGCATATTTTAGTGTGAAAAGATTCATGTCAGCATTAGGTAACCACAGATATTAAGTGATTTTAGTAGGTGACAGCCCTAGAGACTGAAGTCCTCTATTTATTCACAACTGATATACAGCACAAGAACAGCAGTGTCAGTCTCCCCACACTGTTCTGCTACTGTGCCTGAATTCTGTTAATATCAGAGCTCTGAGCCACAGGACTTTTCAAACCTATAAACCTGCCACCTCTGACTAAGGAACCCAATCCTGGACTCTGATTGGCAAAATGCTGGGTCTCCTGATTGGTTCACACCTTCCGTACAAACCACACATTGGTGCAAGCAGCTGTCTGTGAAACTGGGTTCTCTCTGCTTCAGACTGTTTTTCTTTTTTTTGAGATATCTATTTCTACTGTCTGCTGCTGATCTCTTGGTAACCTGACTCACCTAGTTCCTGACCAATGTTCCCTCTAATCTTTTCCATCCTTGTGCAGACTTTTTCCATCTATGTGCAGAATAAATATTTTATGTGCACCAAGGATGTATGAATGTGCACCACCAACAGAAACAAAACCTAGGTATGGGCACTCTATTAATTAGTTGGGCAGCATTTGAATCTCTCCTGAGTAGCTTCACAAGTGCACGGCTTACAGGGAACACTGCTCCTGACATCTGATTTGGGATTTGACCTCTGGCCTGTCTTGGAGTTGGAGCTCTTGCTACTGGACCTGGCCTGACCCCCATCTCCTGTTCTGAACTCTAGGTCAGACCACCCAAATCCAGGTTGTGACAGTTAAGTTAAGAAGAGAACACATGTTTCAGGAACAAGTCAGTTCAGTTTCCTTTGCTGTTCAAACAATGTTGTCTCTTCTGAGACTTCCAACAAGAGATGCAATTCATGCCAACTTACTATTGTGGTGGGGTTTTTTGAGATGTGGATTCATTCCCATTCTTTTCTGTCAGACAACCAGTGACTTTTGGGCACTACTAAAGTCAGCCGAATTTGATCAAGAGATTTAGAAACAAAGAAGTGGCGTGCATGGGTCCTCACTCAGGCTATGTCTACACTTGCGGCTTCTTGCGCAAGTAATATGCAAATGAAGCTAAGCGTGGACTATTGCTGAGCCTCATTTGCATACCTAATGAGCTACCATTTTTTCAGAAGAGGCTCTTGCGCAAGAAGGAGCGTCTACACTGCCCCTCCTTGCGCAAGAAAAACCTTCTTGTGCAATGCCGTTCTTCCTCTCAAGTAACAGGTGTAACGGCATTGCGCAAGAGGGTTTTTCTTGCGCAAGAAGGGGCAGTGTAGACGCTCCTTCTTGTGCAAGTGCCTCTTCTGAAAAAAATGGTGGCTCATTAGGTAAGCAAATGAGGCTCAGCGATATTCCACGCTTAGCCTCATTTGCATATTACTCGTGCAAAAAGCCGCGAGTGTAGACATAGCCTCAATGTTTCATTATGCATAGGGCCCTGCCATATTAATGGCCAGGAAAAATATGTCATGAACTGTGAAATCTGCTTTCCCCGCATGAAGTCTGGTCTTTTGTGTGCTTTTACCTTATAATACATAGATTACACAGGGGAGACCAGTTCTGAAACTGGGCATCCTGATCCAAAAGGATTTTAAAGGATGGTGGGAATACTGCCACCATTCTGTGCTGTCCTCAGAGCTGAGTCGCCAGCTCTGAAGGCAGCGCCCCATCACCACCAGTAGCAAAAGCAGTAACAGTAGCGATACCCTGCCATACTCCCCTTACATTTTTGCTGCTGCAGGTGGCAGCTCTGCCTTCAGAGCTGAGCTCCCAGCCAGTAGCCTCCACTTTCTAGCTGCCCAGCTCCAAAGGCAGCGCAGCCACCAGCAGCAATGCAGAAATAAGGGTAGCAATACCACAACTCCCACTACAATAACCTTCCGACTCCTTCCCCCAACTCCTTTCTTGGTCAGGGTCCCTACAATTACAACACTGTCATTTCAGATTTAAATAGCTGAAATGATGACATTTCCAATTGTTTAATCCTATGACCTTGAAATTGACCAAAATGGACTGTGAATTTGGCAGGGCCCTAATTATACATACTATTCCCTCATTTTTATATGTAAAAAAGGATCTTGGATTTAGATTTCTAACTCCCACATAGTCATGTTTCATGGTGAGTTGCTCTCTCATATATTTTCCAGGAGAGCAATTTTATGAGATTAATTTAAAGTTCTTATTGTGGGAATGGGGCAATGTGCTATGGATGAAGTTAAGGTGAGCAAACTTTGCACTTTCTTACATGTTCCTAAGCCCCAACATTCTTTTTCATTCCTTCTCTTGAGCTCCAATCAATCATTTCAGGATCATCACACATGTGCTTGAGAAATGAGATTTATTCTGTTTTGGCCTGATCCAAAGCCCAGTGAGGTCAACAAAAGATTTTCTACAATCTCAATAGGTTTTGGAGCAAGATTTCACTGTACTCAGATGAGGGTACTCTCTCCTCATTAGCCTTAACTCTATTGCAGGTACTATCAACCTCCTTTATTAAATGGGGGAGGGGGACCCACTACTTGGTATTATTAATATTCCTTTAGATTCATTGATTTATGTGCAGCATTCTGTATTGTGCTTACTTACAGGGGGATGACTGGTAAAGATATTCCTATTTTACTCCCCAACAGAATGATGCATGCTCACAGACAGATATATAAAGAGCAAAGAACATAAAAAGAAGCCAGTTCATTACCAACCTGACAGTACATCCTTTGCAGTCACCTTCTGTGTCTCTGAAATTCCACAGTCCTATGGGTTTGCTGTCCAAGTAAGTTTCTCCCATGCAGCCAGTGAAGGTAGTGACTCTTACAGCATCAGATTTCTGCAGATAGGAAAATACAGAATTTGTTAGAATGCAGTTTGAAGTGATCTTCTATCTTCACAGTATAACGGTAGAATGGATACAACAAATACTGAAAGAGAGTGGAGATTTATAACAAAATATCATTTTCATTCCACACATTCTTTTTTAAAATAAGTATCTGGGCGTAGATAAACTAGTATAGGAGTGCAGTAGGACTGGAAAAGCAGGATATGTAGGGAAAAGATCTGGGCACATAATTCTTGGTTTTCTTCCTGATTCAACTGCCCCATCTGCCTCACCAGATATTCATGATAGTTACTATTCTTCCACCTGTGGAATACTCTTTTCCAAGTTTCAGTGTTTTTCCTTTACAGATCAAGGTAAGGACTGTTTAATCTCCTCCACACTATGGTAAATATGCTGTTTCCACATTATATTCAGTCCTTGAAAGCCATGAAAATGAGAGACTGGAAAATGAAGCACGTTAGCATAATGAGCATTGCTAACACCAGTTAGTTGGTTAACATTGGAAAAATCATATAATTTTGAAATTTAAAAAAATACTGCAAAAGCAAAGCAAGATGAAACTCCTACTAAATGATGGTAACACGTTCTGTGTGGGTTCCACTCATTTTAGCTAACTGAAATTAACATGAGACTATGATCAGCGCATATAAATCTCATCTCAATTCATCCTTCTAAAAATGTTAATTTCATTTAAAGTTTTACTTCCATATAAGCTGATTTAAAATCTATGCATTTAGAATTTTGAGACATAAAAGCACCAGATGCTTTTGATAAGCAGTAATCAATATTAAGAATATTAATTTACAAGAACATGAAGAAGAACATCTTGAAAACTTTGAAAGAAGAATATGGTTTGAAAGTCTTAATGTGCTGTGATATTTCCCAGAGTAATCATAAATGTTTTAATTAGAAGCAGGATGAATTTATTGTCACTTATGAGAACTTCATGATATGTAAGTAAGAAAAATTCTATATGGAAAGGAACATTTTATAAACATTTCAGAGCAGGAAAGTGATATGAAAGAAGCCGAGACACACACACAAAAAGGGATTTCCGATCCTATCCTAAGGCAAATCTGTGATTCTGTTTGATCACCCAGACTGAGACAGAGTAAATGAAATATTAGATTTATGAGTGATACCTTTTAAAGTATCAATGACCTTGATGAATGTTTCAATTTTTTATAGGAGATGCTATTTTAAATACTGTAAGATTCTGCCAGACTTCATTTTGTCTATTTAATAACTAAACTTACAGAGGAGGATACAATGTTGTTATCCTCATGCTGGTCCCAGGATATTAGACAAGATGCGTGAGGTAATAATCTATTTGTGGGCCAACTTCTATTGGTGAGAGAGACACACTGTTGATCGTACACAGAGCAATTGCTTCACGTCTCACCAACAATAAAAGGTATTACCTTACCCACCTTGGCTACGTCTAGACTGGCATGATTTTGCGGAAATACTTTTAATGGAAAAGTTTTCTGTTAAAAGTATTTCCGCAAAAGAGCATCTAGATTGGCCATTACAAAGTCAGTGTTCTTGCGCAAATTCAAGTGGCCAGTGTAGACAGCTGGTAAGTTTTTGCGCAAAAGCAGGTGCTTTTGCACAAAAACTTGCCAGTTTAGATGCACCCGTTGTGTTTCTTAGAGAGGAGAATCAAGGTTACATTAGTCTCTTTTGTTCACAGACCTTGCTAGAATGTAGTTTAGTCACTGACAATATTGAATTTTCTGATTCTTAAATATAACTTCAAATTTTGGAGTTTCCACGTCTCTGCCTCATGCTGATGAGTGACTGGGACTTCAGAGTCCCCAATTCAGATAGCACACGCTTTATGTGCTGAATTGCTTTCACGGCACCTCTACCTTATTCCACCTCTACCTTATTCCCATCCTATTTCCAAATGTGGGGAAAAATAAACAATAGCACTTATTTGTCAATTGTATTTTCAAATTTAAACTCTGCTGTGTGTCAAAATCTTTTAAGCTCTCTTGGCCCACCACCTTCAACACCCTCTTAACCTCCTTCCCTCTCCCCTCCCCCCCCCCCCCCCCCCCCCGGTATTTCTGCATTAGATTTTTAATCTTTTATTTCATTTTTGTGTGGTAGATAGTTTATAATACATCATTTGCAAGTTATTCTTGTTAACTGTTTTGTGAAGCAAACACATGAAAAATGTTAGGGAAGGAAGCAGTGTGTGTGTGTATGTATATATATATATATATATATATATATATATATATATATATATATATAACTAGTTATAGTATCAATACAGTTTAATATGTTATAGCAAGTGTGAAATGTTGTCTGCAGCTGGAATATTGGGTAACAACAGACATCCTAATTAAGTGACAGTAGCATAGTCTCAAGATATTACTGAGTACACACTGGTATCAAGTTTCCATTAAAAAGTAATGACTAATCAAATAGATCTCAATCTCTTAGATTTAGAGCTTTTAAATAACCTTTTCTTTAAAGAAACACATCTGAGATTTTACAGCATTGCTGCAGAAGATAATACCAAGCACAAACATTATTTAATTAAATGAATGCCTTTTGCATTGGCAGCCTGTGGACAGTGCTAATGATTTTGGCTTCTAAAAGCTGAATTGGATAGCATAGCTGCCGTGAAGACTGTGGCAGCTTTTCCACTACAACCTTCCAATTCTCCAGACTTTATAACCCAGACAGAAAATTTCATTTCATGCTGGAACTTAAGTTAAAAGACTCACTCTGGGAGTACTGTTTCTCCTCCAGATTTATGCTAAAACATGTATGTGCAGACATTTTAAAATAGTAGAGCTGTACAAATAAAAACAACTAATGTGACTGTTTGACTCACTTATGCCATCAGAAATCAGAAATAAAATCAGAAATTAACTAAAACTGTAAAATGAACTTGAATTTTTAGTTTTGTCCCACAGCTTTGAGCACTGTGGTTCACCACTCTTGGTTGACAGGCCAAATGTGCTGGCTGAGGGACTTCTTGAAGTCTGTTGATGGCTTTTTAGTTCTTGCAGAATTTATACATTAGATTTGTTTTAAGTTAAGCTTTTAGGTCCAATTTAGGAAAGCGCTAATATTAAAAGATGCTAAAATCCCATTTAAGTCCACAGACTTAAATTCATGCATAGGGAAAATTTAAGCATGAACATGATTAAATGTTTATCAGAACCAGACTCCTAGCCCTTGTGACCTGACCCAGATGTGTGCTGTCTAATTGAATCTGTAACCAAACAAACATAATGGTTCAAATTCACTACTGGTATAGGCAGAAGCAATTCTACTTCACCTTTATGTCGTTGTGTCTAATTGGGTGTTTGGGGGTTATGGCTATACTGTCTCCATTCATCTCAGTTTATTCTGAAGCCTAATGGCAAGCACTGAAATCATAATACATTATTGCTGAGTATTATAGGTGAAATCTCCAGCTAATATGTTTTTCCAACATGGCTGAATACCATAAAAATTAGATAGTAGAGAAAAAGGCATTTTAGGTGTGTGGTGTTCCACTTGAAGCCCCTGGACCCAGTTTCTCTTTCTGATGAAGCAGAGCACTAACAAGAGAAAGTATAGGAAAGAGTGATAGTGAGTTACTGTGCTAAATAGCCAGATAGATTTGGCATGGGTTCAGCAACGGGTAGTCGTGAAATGTTCATTTTGCAACTGATTATGGAAGTCTCAATACTCTGAAAGTTTGAACCCTCTCTGGACTCTGAGTATCTGGCAGAATATTATTGCCAGGTGTTTGGTACAGAGATTCTTATTTGTAGCTTTCAGTGGAAGCTTAAAATCTTTTTTTTCTAGCTTCTGGGAAAGCAAGAAGATGAAAAGCAATCTAGACCTACATTTGCAGCTGCTAGGGAAGCATGAGAAGAGACGTAGCAAAGGCTGTTCTGTGTCACTAAACTTTTGTCCAGCCATCTTGAGTGAAATTACCTTTTCTACTTTCTGATAGGAAAACATAAGATAAAGAAACAACTGTGATAGTTATCTTTCCACTTAATGATTCAAGAAGAAGCTTCAAGATTTATTTGCTCAACAGCTCAGAAAACTTTCAAAGAATAAAATATTCAGGTTGCTTGCAGATCCATTTTCAGGTAAAGCAGAAAGAATTTAGATCAAAGTTCAGGTAATAAAGAGTGCCTTACAATTCTCCAATCCAAATCTCTTAAAAGAAGTTTTCTCAATTTCTACAGTTGCTTGTTGAATGTCTGATATCCAGTGTTATGTGAGAGAGCTGCTATTTATGCAAGTTTACATGCACAAGCAACACTCTATTAATAAAAAATATCTATTAGCTTCATTTTTTTAGAATTAGAACTTCAGAAAACTGAACTTCCATCCCATGAAAAATTCTGATATTTCAACACTTGCTTTTATCCCAAAAAGTTGAAATTCAAATTTCTAGTGAAACTAAATTTTGAAAATTTTTAGTTTGGAAATGTCTAAATAAACAATCTCAACATTTTTATGAAAATAAATATTTTGTTTTTTTACACATTGATATTCTTGCCATTTCAAAGTGTAAAAATATATTTGAAATTAAACATTGTTTCCATTTTTTTCTTGAAACTGGAAAATTTCACTGAATGTTTTTTCCCGTGAAACACTATTTCACTAGAAAATATTTTCTTCTTAATTTAATTTATACTTCTTTTAATACTTGTTTTGTTAGGAAATTTTTTACTGTAGAAAAAAATTAATTATCTTTATTCAGAATAAAGTTCATTTGCATGTATATGTAAGAGCAGTTCTTGAATTTGTGTTAACTTAAACAATGCAAATTAGGTGCTGCAAATATTGTGCACCACCTACTATAGTAGGCAAAAATAACTTCTTACAGCTTTCATTATATTAATTTCTCTCTTTCTGGATCCCCTATCCTGAGTCCTTTGGAGCTGGAGGCCTTCAGGGTTGAGAAGATCACCCACAAGAAAAGAATAGGAAGAGGAGCCAACAGAAAGGAGAATGGAAGATGTCTCAGATACATTGATTTGGGAGCAGGAACAAATGGATAAGTCTACAGAACTGAGACTTGCCAAGAACTGGGGTGACACATGAGAGCACAGAAAGAGGCCAGGGCAAGGTAAGAAGTGGTCAGGGGAATTTGTGCACTCAGGCATTGACTCCCTATTCAAGGATCCCTTCACCAGAACCTAGCCAAACGAGGAAAGTGTAGCTGAAATTCCCTAATGAGGAGTGCAGGACAGTGAATACTCCCCTCCCCTGACACCAGGGTTTAGGACCTGTGAGTCTGGACTCTGATAGAAGGTCCAATGTGAATTGATCAACTTTTGTATGTGGGACTAATGGTCTACTCTGGTAAGGGCGGGATTCCATGTGACCCAGATGTAGGGCCAAGTTGCAAGAAGCAGCAGACCATCACTGAAACTGAATGAATTTTGGCAGGGGGCAGATGCAGAGTCATTAGGGAACCTGTGCTGGCCATGCTTTCATTACAATAAATATATATTCATTAATTATAAAAGCAGGCACTGCCTATGTAAATAACAAAACTGAAGTATTAATGCACCAAGGGTGAAGAAGTACATTACCTTAATTTTATCAGTTAGACCACCAACAAACAGCACGGCATTTGCATCTACATCCAGAATAGTATAACCAGGTGGAGAGACTGCGCTGAAGGTACTCGGCACAATGGTAGCTTTGGGACCATCAAGAGCTCGTACTGAAATTGTGCCGTTTCTTCCAGTCCTTGGAATTGAACCAAAGCAAGCAAACAAACAAATAAAAAAAATCTGCTATTAAACCACAATGAATAAAAGCCTCATATTTTCTAGCTATCATTGACAAGTGACATGCACTACTAGTCCTTTTGTACTTATTATTCAGTTTTCAATATCAACCAGAAGAGGTTTCATAGCTCTCATATACCTGTGCAAGCACCAAATCTGATCACACAACAAATGTTTATTCTCACCTCAGTATCCTTTCTGCATATAATTAATTATATGCATCCATGTAGGTGGTGAATTCACCCACTAAAATAGAGAATCTTCTCTTTTGATAATTACTATGACCAAAATAGTACAGTGTAAATGTATTTTGACTTTACAAATGAAGTAGGCTATGATTCAAATTCATTTCTGAATTTCATATGGTGTATTGGATTAATTTTATTCCTCTAAAGTGGATGATCATATAACAAAGCCCTTTAATTTACTTCATTGTAATGCAGGAGACCTGCATCCTCCACAAAGGAGCTCCCTGGTTGATTAATACACTCAGGCACAAGCCCTATTATGTTTAAAATGGCTGCCTCGTTGTGTTTAAAATTGCCTTTTTATATATTATAATATGATTTGCCGCTTTGTGAACAGTTTTTTCAGCGTTTCCTGTTTCTGTATTCAGAGTCAGAAATAAATGCAGTATCTCAGATATTGGTGTGATAAACTGTTGGCCAATACTTACAACTTAATGGAAACCAATTATGAACCTTTGCATCATAAGGTATGAACTCCTCTGAGATTATTAGCCTTATGGAAAGGTTAATACAAAGGGTTAGTTTCTATTAATTTGCAGTAGTGTCTCAATATTATACCTAATGTATGTTCTTTTGGATTCTACCTTTGGCCTTGAACTGTCACATGTGAACTCCTACATCATCAAGAGTTTATATTCATGTTAAAATAATTGAAAATGTAAAACTCCTAAGTTGGCAATTAGATCTTGGATTTCACATATGAGCAATGTCATGATAACATGGACATTCTTAATGTGGCTATATGATCATATAATCCTAACAGACAGAAATATGAATTCATTGTGTTATATGGAACATATTTATCTCATATTATCTACGATTAATAGAAAAACATAGTGCTTTTACTACAACTTGTCTTTTTCTTAACAGTCCACGTATAGTTTCACCCACTCCTGCTTACTTCCTACATCTGTCAAGAATTATTATTTAGCTAATTGATTAATATTTAGCAATTCATCTTCTGTGGGCTACCCTATTGTAATATAAAACGAATCCAATTTTCAAGCAAAACTAAATGGTCTTTATTCAAAAAGCAGAACTGATATTTGCATTTCTGATACAAGAAAATTTCTGGACAGACAGAAGTAATGAGACTGCATTTCAACTAGAGCTGTTCCAGGTAGCATTTCTAGTTTGAAAAATAGCCACTGACCCCACCCTTTTCTCATATCTCAGCTAGCAAATCAAAACTTTGTTTTTACAAAGTATCCTGAAATCGTCTGGATTTAAACATTAAGAAAATCAATTTTTTCTCATTAGAAGAAAAGATGTCTGTGAATGCTGAAGTAAGCAGTAAACTAAAGAGTTACTACTCAGATAGAGCTGTCATTAGTGCTATCTGATATCTTACTTCAGGCCCACATCCAAAGTACAGTAATGAAGCCCATACATTACTTTAAGTATGCAAATAGTCTCATTTAAGTCAGTGGAACTACCCTTGTGTTTGAAATTACACATGGGTTTAGGCATTCTGCTAAATCAGGGTGTTGCAGAGGGGTGAAGAAAGAGAGCCAGTCTTCTGTAAATCCATAAATCTCATTTCTATTGAACTCTGAATTTTATTTCCTCAAAAATGTATAGACTTGTGAATCCTGTACTTAAAAGGGTAGAAATAGTCAGTACAGGAACTGGAGAAAGAACAATGTGACTATAAGGCTTTTATTAAACCACTCAATATTTCAAATGGCAGTGTACAGAAATCAGTATTCAGTTAAACCAGAGTAAAAAGACTAATTCAATCAATCTGAACGCAATGAGAAGACTATGGCACACATTTTTATGTGCTCTCACATATCTCACAAAACATAGGGGATATTGTCAACTAAAGTGCTAACAACAGAGCCTCCTCAAATAACTCATTTGAGAAGGGCTAGTGAGGTTTAAGGGAAGAACAGCTGACTAATATGTCAGTATAAGAGACATTAATAGGATTTGAATGATAATTTGTAAGTGACAGCTGGGTTCCTCTGAGATGCTTGGCAGACTTGAGAACATGTACCAGCACATTGGTAACTGACAATCTGAAAAATGTACACTGCACTATTAAAAAATGCATACTATTTAAGAGATGCATGGAGCAAGAGGACTTCACCTTACATTAGCCATCAACATCTGAATAACTTTGGTGGCACCCACATATGAATCCTTGCTCTTTGACCAACTTGTGTGGAGAGTTATAAGGAGCAAGTTACTAATTGTGCTGGCGGTAAAGAGCATGTGCCTAAAATAAATGTCTACTTTTATACCAGTTCTTCCCCAAAGGACGAATATTCCAAACAGAAAGTTAAGGTTCCCTTAATGGAAAATAAATTGTTTAAACCTTCTAAGTAACAATGTTTCAATGTTCTAAGTAATATTAACGACGTGATATCTAAAGAATATTTGAGTAAAACAAGATTTAGACTAGAGTTAGACTGTGGGCTGATTAAAAACCCACTGAAGTCAATGGGGATCTTTTAATTGATTCTGTTGGACTCTGAATCAAGTCTTTAATGCATTTGATTGTGTCACAGAATTAACTGCTCTGTGTATTGATAACCTGGTCAACATTATTGTGTTAGGGATACAACAGTGATACAGATTAAAGGTCTTCAGTGTGTGTTGCCTCAATTTTTCTTTAAGAATATAAAACCGGTCCCGAGTTCTTCATCTTGATCCTTAAAATCCAACTAGTGTCTCCACAATCTGATCCTCCTAAACATTGCTCCACTGCTCTGATTTGTGCTACAGTAATTGCTTCCCTTGCTGATGTAGCAGTTTGTTCCAGTTGTGTTAGATCTAAAGCCCTATATATCATGAGATGCAGCTTAATAGCAAATGTGCATTTGTAAGATGTCTGCATGATGGCCTGCCTCCATTTTCTGCTGAGATAGTTTTCCTGTAAATTAAAGTTCTATACTATTTCAGTATGCATAATATGAACTCCAACAGCATTCACCTGATGAAGATCTTACATATGTATCTCAATTTGTGTTTTCCCAGCTATAAGATTTAATTGAGCCATCTTGGTCACTTTGCCATAATTTTATTTAGCTCTCTGCTTTGAATGGCTAATTCTGTGATTTCATTACATTGTTTTCCCTCTTCTGAAAGCTACAGATGTAATAAAAATTAAAACTATATTTTCTTCCTATTTCATTTGATGACTATTTTATCTTTTTTTGTGTTTAACACTATGTAAAATTAACATATTATGTTGGGACAGGATTTATTCAAATTAGGATTTGTGTTCTTTATCAGATTTCATTGGATCTGAGATTACATAAATTACAGGGTTTTGTTTAGCACTAACAAACAAAGGATACATAATATACATAGCGCACACATGCAGCATGGTTTGCAATTAAAATATTACAGCTCCCTTTGCAAATAATTAGTGCTGATATGGTATTCTTTATGCATGTATTATAGTGTTCCTTATGTTAAGTGCAGCTATGTTCTCTACTTGCCAAAACAAAAATTCTGAAGATTTTAACAGTGTCTACTCTACAATAAATATAGAGTATGGACAGAGATTCAAAAACACCTATTTTTTTTAAACCAAACTATTTTTTTGCCTTAACTGCCATACCAGATGGTATGCACTTTAGGAAAATATTAATATAGTACCTCCAAATATATGGATCAAGAAGTCAATATAACTTTCAGGTATTAATTTATCTAAACGTCTAAAATGTTTTTTTTAAAAACCCTTCAACACCTTCTTTTTTTCAAAACATTTAAAAAATCTGTGTTGTTTAAACCGAGCAAAATCTTTTAAGTTTGATTTTCCATAAGCCACATCTTTTCTAATGTTTTCAGACTGAAGAGGCATTGTGCCTGTTAGTTTCGTGTGTTGAATGACAATCAAAGTATAAGGATGTGACAAGCCACCCTTCCCAATACTTTATCAAACCAACGGGTTTTGAAAAGACACAATTCATTGAAAGCCAAAGAGAAAAATATAGTTTTCAGTTTGAGTGCAAAAATAGCCTTTAACTTTTAAACGTTTTAAAAATAACTCTGTGCTAATGAGTAATTTGTTTCACATTATTATCAATATTTATTTATATTATAGTCATGCCCACAGAACAGTGCAGATGAGATGACATATACATACGATAATACAGATCCTGACATGAAATGACTATGGATAAGCAAACAGACAAAAGGTAGGGAACAGGAACAGTACATACAATTGAATTTTTTAGATAATCTATCCCAACATTCTTGTCTACCAAACCACTGTTTTTTGTCTAAATTTTTGTAGGCCTCGTGGTAGAAGTGTGTTATTAGAAGTTTGGAGGAGAGAGTTGGTCTTTCATATGAGATGAGAAAAGCTTTTCTCAAGAATTTGAAAGAAGTGAAAGTTGGGGTAAGACTGGCACCACTGACAGAGTAGAGGGCTGGGGGCTCTATATAAAATACAAAAGTGGCCAAGAATAGAGGGATAGAAATATGAAGGGTCTTAAAGATGTTGAAAAGAGGCTATATACCATGTGAGTAAAACCAGGGAGCTTTTAGTAGTTGGATTTTGTATGAACTGAAGGAGGAAGGGTAGAAGTATCTGGGTAAAAGCAGACTATGGATATTGAACATGTGTTGTATATTTCAATAGCAATCAGAGAGAGAGAGAGAGTAACACAATTATAACCTCTTTGGCTACAAACTCTCTACTAACAGGCTATTGGACACGGGCTTCAAAAATCCATTAAGATGGATTACATTTATCATCTTCAAAAGTATCTCTTTTTTAAAACTACTGTTACAAGTGATATATTTAATAATGTGACTCTGGGGAGAGTGGACCCAATGGTAGCTTACTAAGTTTCAACCTTTTTTTCGGCGGGAGAGGAATAAGAACTATAGCTTGGAAATTAATTGATTACTTGCCTAGAGGCTTCAATCCGGTACCAAGATGCATCATCAATGGTCAGATCTGGATACTCAACGCGTCCAACACCAGATCCCACATCCCACAAGAAGTTTACCTTGCCTTTACGCATCTCTATGGCCAAGAAGTCAGTCTAAAACAAAAAAATAAAATAAAATAAAAAATAAAACAAACAAACAAACAAACAAAAAACAACTATCTATGTGATAAAGAAATCAAATACTTGCATTAGAACAATTCTTATAAATCCCTATCCCTCTTCAGGCTTCTGAAGATCATTAGTAACCTAATGGATCTTGAGATGAGACTCATGCTCACATAACAAAATTTGAACAAAGAAGTCCATGGGAGTCCGAAGTTCACACTTCCATCTCTTAGCCCCATGCTCCCATCTTGGTAAGTGATGTGTGTCCACACAATTCTGGCTCATTGACACTGAAATACTTTACAAACATTCACTAGGTTGGCAATCTTACAATGGAAAATGTGAGTGTTCTATGGGTTGATACACACTGCAATCCTAAATCTTCATTTATAGTGGGAAAATAACACACAGCTCAAGATGTTAGGAAAAGAACACTTTTTCTATTCAAGGAATCATTATTGATGATTCTGGAAGCCCGTCTGCCAAAGGGCTCATGGACAATTGATTCTTTCATCACTACACATTCCTGAAGTTATAGACTTGAGCTAAAGTCATAGTAAGCAGAATCTTTGACAGATTTAAGATGATTAGCTGCTTCATTCCTAAGGGAAAATACATGACAAACAAATAAACAAAATCATCGCAGTTGCATTACTGCTCTTACAAATTTAATGCCATTCATATGGGTATCTCAGATTTGATTCCTAGCAAAAATATAATATATGTGCCATCTATGTTATTTCTAAAAGCCTATATTAATATAATATAATATAATATGAGAAGCAGTAACTAATGACCCAGTAAATGTCCAGGTTGTATGTGTTTTTCTGAAGCCTCTGGGGAGAAACAAACTCCTCTTTTTTGTATGTCAGTGATCCAATTTGACTAAGAAACTCTGACAAGAGAAAACTGAAAACCAGACTTACAAATTTGGCACTTCCAAGATAAAAAAGAAGGTTGTCGGCTACTGCCGTCTTCACATTGACAATGACAGTGTTGTAGCTTCCTTTCTTTATTTCCGGTCTGTATGTGCGAATGCAGTCACCTCCAGAAGACACAGAGACTTTGATCTTCAAAGAAAACAGCAGAGAGAACCTGAGTTATAGCCTCATTATTCCAGAAATTCAGAATAACTGCAAATGGATTGTGCCTTTGTTTCATTTCTGTTTCACACCTGTTACTAAGGACTAGGCCCTGATGCTCACCACCCAGTATCTGGGACACTGAAATGTAATTTTCTTGTTCAGAATTAAGAATTATTAGAGTTAATTAAAGTCTGCCAAGAGCAGCTGTGGTAGTTCAGAAGGTGAAGATATTAAAAAGATAGCTAGATAAAAGAATCATAGTGACAATATCTTGACCTGTACGGCTGCTCTATTTAAATAGCATTAATTATTATTATTATTACCTTGCTCCTATAATAATATAAGAACGGCCATACTGGGTCAGACCAAAGGTCTATCTAGCCCAGTATCCTGTCTTCCAACAGTGGCCAATGCCAGGTGCCCCAGAGGGAGTAAACAGAACAAGGAATCATCAAGTGATCCCTCTCCCATCATCTATTTCCAGCCTCTGACAATAAGAGGCTAGGGACACCATTCCTATCCATCCCAGCTAATAGCTATTGATGGACCTAACCTCCAAGAATTTATCTAGTTCTTTTTTGAACTGTGTTAAAGTCCTGGTCTTCACAACATCCTCTGGCAAGGAGTTCCATAGGTTGACTCCTATGGATCTGGTCAGATCTGGAGGGCACGGGGAGGGCAGCTGCTCCAGTGGTTGGAGCAAGCACCACATGGAGAGTGACTCTGTCCCTCTGCTCTGTCTGCAGGCTGGCTTCTCTCTGTGCCCCTTCCTCTCCTTGTGGCCAGGGCACGTTAGCTAGAGACGTTCACTTTTCTTTCCCTCCCTTCTTCCTCTTGGCCATAACCCCCCTTCTAATGCCCTTTGACTCTCTCCTTGGATGGTTGCGAGCTCCTTCCAGACTCCAGCTGTATTGCCATTAAAAAAAAACATCCAGGTCCTGAAACTGAGCTATATCTCGCCAAAATGCAGGCAGCGCAGTCCTGGCAGTCATCTTATCAAGACACCATTTGTTTTAAGTTTTCCTTTCCTTTCCTTTCCTTCTTTAAAATAAACCCAAGGCCAAAGCCAAAACCAGATCACAGCAGAGGGGGATTTTCCTTTCATCCCACATTCTTCTTTGCAGAGTTGCTCAATCATTTTACTTGTGGCTAAAGTGTTTGCAATGTTTCTTGATCTTAACACCAAAGCTGAAAAATATGAATGTGCAGGATGTGTCAGCACTGACAGACCTGTTAACTACTGCCTCTGTAATTCTGGTTCAATTGAGGAAAAAGGTTTAGAGAATAGTCTTTAAAAAAAGTATTAACAGCTAGATAGCGATGTGTTATGTATGATATTTTTAAGGTATAAAGTGAATACTTTGGGGGGAGAGAAATAATAATTTTAAAAAATCCTTTACAGGACATGTATTGTATGCTTACAGATGCAAGGTAAAATAACACGTGACGACTTAAAAAATCAATTACCAGAATAAATATGCAAATAAAGTAATTACCATAATGACTATGCAAATGTTTCAATGCTAGTTTGCTCAAAGTTTTTGAATGAGTTTGCCTGTCTACGGTATAAAAAAGCTTGGGAACCACTGAATTAAGGGAACCCAATAGCTCACTGAGGACAGCAATTAGGACTCGGCAGGGTTTGTGTGTCATGTGCAAGAGGTGTTTTGGGGACCCTAAAAAGTTTTGGTGTTTTCATCCATCACTGAGTTCTAATCAACTTATATATGTATTCCATATTTGTCTCAGTGGTGTATGCTTTTAATGGGGTCCTACTGCAATCTCCAGACAAAGATTCGAAATATTTATTGTACATTCAGAATGTTTAGGAGCCTGCATGCTTGCAAACATTTATATATGTTTCATTAGAGCTTTTTATGAACCCGGAAAAAATTTTAAAGGATAAAAAGATCAAGAACAATAAAAGAACATGGCTTAGTAGTTAGCAAACACTTTGTCTGGAGACTGAAATAGGACCCCATTATGAGCATATACACCTGAGAGAAATATGGAATGCAAATAACAGTTGATTAAAATTAAATGATGCATGAACGCATCAAAACCTTTAGTGTCCCCCAAAACATCTCACACATGACACATACAGACACTACCCAATCTTCTAGAGATGCATACTCGTTTCTGGCCCTGTGGACATAGTGCTATATGAAATTGGGCAAGTCATTTCATTTCCCTCTGTGTTAGCTTCCCCAACCACACAACCAAGATAGCAATAGTGTACAGAAATGCTGATAGGTCAAGTTCTTTGAAGTCTTTGGATGAAAGATGTATTATAGGGGGAAAGTATGATGATTATGATTAATCTGCCCTTTTGCCTTCCTAATAGTTCTATGAGAATTTGAAATGTGCTATATCACGACATGATTCCATTATTATGCACACATTCCTTTCAGCCATTTTCACTCCAGTGTGTTGAATTTGAGTTTTATGGGAGATTTATTAAATTTTCATGTTTTAGGATTTTCTTTACACTTTTCCTGACTGTTGAAGGTCAGAAGCTAAATAAGTTTATTACAACTAGTCAATCCCCGAGTTTAAAAAGATAATTATATTGAAGATATTGACTTGGACCTCAGTAACCAGGTAAGGAAATCTGCTCTTGCCAAAAGAATATTGATCTATTCAATTGTTACCAATTGAAATAGATATCATGAAAATGGGACAGCAAATGTATGTTGCATTTTCAGTGAGCTTGAGACGGTCTAATCAGGAGGCCAAAAGCAGTCAGATCTGCTGTTACCAAACTAATATTTTACACAAGTAATGCAACTCCTCCAAAATTAGTTTTTTAATACTTATGCTGAGTCAGAGAACATCTACCTTTTTGGTTTCAGTAATAATTTTTGTACAACTATCAAATGAGGTGTACTTTCTTCTTTGTGATCCTTTTCACTACAAAACATCGATAACCTCCCCAATAATACCATCCTTGCCACCATGGATGTAGAAGCTCTATATACCAACATCCCACATGAAGACGGATTACAAGCAATTAGAAACACTATCCCAGAGGACACTACTGCCAACCTGATAGCAGACCTATGTAACTTTGTTCTCACCCACAATTATTTCCAGTTTGAGAACAACTTATACCTCCAGATCAGCGGCACAGCCATGGGTACACGCATGGCCCCACAGTATGCTAACATCTTTATGGCTGACCTAGAACAACGTTTCCTCAACTCCCGTCCCCTTTCACCCCTCCTCTACCTATGGTACATCGATGACATCTTTATGATCTGGACACATGGCCAAGAAACACTGGAGATATTCCACAGAGATTTCAACAACCTACACCCCACCATCAGCCTCAGCCTGGACCATTCTACACGAGAGATCCACTTCCTGGACACCACCGTACAAATCAACAATGGAAAATTAGACACCACTCTCTACAGAAAACCCACCGACTCATACAGTTACCTACATGCATCCAGCTCCCATCCAGAACATACCACACAATCCATAGTCTATAGCCAAGCCCTTCGATACAACCGCATCTGCTCTAACCCCACTGACAGAGACCAGAAGCTTCAGGATCTCTACCAAGCATTTATAAATCTCAACTACCCACCCAGAGAAATAAAAAAGCAAATTGAAAGAGCCAGACGAATACCTAGAAACCATCTACTTCAAGACAGACCCAAGAAAACCAACAATAGAACACCACTTGTCATCACCTACAACCCCCAACTTAAACCTGTCCAACACATTATCAATAAACTACAGCCTATATTGGAACAGGATACCATACTCAAAGAGGCTCTGGGAGACAGACCCATAGTCTCCTATAGACAACCACCTAACCTCAAGATGATTCTTACCAACCACCACAGGACATACCACACTAATACCAACCCTGGTACCTTCCCTTGCAACAAACCCCATTGCCAGCTTTGTCCACATATTCATTCTGCTGATACCATTATTGGACCTAACCAAGTGAGTTATAAGATCAAGAACACATATTCCTGCGCATCCAGAAATATAATCTATGCTATCATGTGCCGAAAGTGTCCGTCTGCTATGTACATTGGACAAACATCTCAGACACTCAGACATCTCAGATTAATGCCCACAAAACAGATATCAGACAAGATCACAAAGAGAAAACAGTTTCTTGCCACTTTAACCAGAAAGGACACTCTCTAAATGACTTAGCCACCTGCATTCTGCTACAAAGACCTTTTACATCTGCACTTGAAATGGAATCCTCTGAACTGTCATTCATGTTAAAATTCGACACTTGCCAACAAGGACTTAACAAGAATTTGAACTTTCTCACCCATTACCAAGACAGTTTCCCCAATTATCACCTGTAATACCATTAACTCACAAACATCCCACTCTCCCTACCTTTAATATCAGCAATTCACAGACACTTACCTTCCTTCCTCCCCCTTCCCACCCCCCCGCATCCCCCTTCTGTTCTGCAATGTGATTTGTCCTTTTCATATTTGTTCATTTTTTTATTTGTATCCTTTGGTATATATGGTTGTGACTACTTTCTTCCACTATTTGATCTGAGGAAGTGGGTCTGGCCCACGAAAGCTCATCATCTAATAAACCATCTTGTTAGTCTTTAAAGTGCTACATTGTCCTGTATTTTGCTTTTCTTCCCAGTAACCCTCCGCCACTATTCTTGTTACCTCAATTGCCCCACAATACGAACATTCCTATAGGTTATTCCTCATTCAGCATAGCTGTGTTATATATAGGAAGGGCTGTTGAAGGAGATTTAAAAGGGCTTGCTAGATGAAAGAATGCAAACTATCCACAATATAGAGAAAGAAGTGCTTACAGAATTGGCCTGTTTCCGGGCTTGGTTTATCAACTCTTTTATCTGAGAGATGTTTTTTCCCAAATTATCCTGAAGTTCTCTGATTGGTTTGAGTTTATCCAGGAGCCGATCTGCTTCCTTTTGTAGGGTTGTAACAGTGGCATCTGCATCAGAAACTTCATATAAAAAAATTAAAAAGGAGAGTTTAACAGAGTGGCTACAAACACCAATAACAAAATAAAAAAAACAGTTTCCTAAGACAATCAAGGGCACAATAATTTCCTAATTTCCTAATAATTTTAGGAAAGTTTTAGACTGATTTTAAAATTGCAGTACTAGAAAATAATAGAGGTATGGATCAGTAATTATGTCTGAGATTGGTATTTGTAGAATAAACTGTAGTACAATACAGCTCCAAGTTCAGAGTTTAGCTTTTTTCTTTATTCCTGATTTAATGAAACATGTTGGATTAAAAGAGTGATTCATTAGTTATTTGCACAATAATTAGAGAAATAATTTTTAAATTAGTTATAGGGTCAAAACTAGAAAACATTTTATCCTGATCACAAGTTTCAGATTACCTATGTACAGTGAGAAATGTGATTAAAGTAATATGCAAAAAAAAGCACCAGTGAATATATTTTCCCATATTTCAGATCAACTACATCAGATCATGTAAGGTCTCATCTCCTTTCTCCATTCTCTTTCCTTGAATGACTGAAATTCCTTACCATATACAGCCATCTAACAGTTCAACAGCTCTCTCAATTTTCCTCAACTTCTAGAAGAACTGACGAGTAAAAAATCTGACTTGCATGGCAGCAGGTGTCCAGAAAAGATAGTGTGTGTGAGTGGCCAATATAGTAGGGAGGCAAGCCAGTAATAGGAACGCAGCCTTAAAAAGTTTGGATGAGGTTCCAATAGACATCCAAAACTTGGATGTTTATCCAAACTGAATGAATTTGAGGTTCACTCTTCACTAGGCACAAGAGACCAGGCTCTTAAAAAAAAAAACCAAATGCTCCTTTGTTAATCTCTTTCTCCTTACTTTGAGATAAGGCATATGTGCTAATGGTACATCCTGCCAAAGTTATTTAAATCTTTAGCTCCATTGTTGCAGCATTTTAAAAAGTAAATATTCTAATGCAGCCCCAAATGTGGCATTGCAAAAGCTTTTGTGGTAGGCAACGAGTTATCAGTTACTGAAAACAGCAATATCTCTATCTTGCCTACAGAGATCACTGTGTGTTTGTATGTACGTATAAGACAGAAACAAAAGAAAATACTGCAAGATAATTATTTTTAAAAGATGTGCAACACAGAAGCCACATAACTTACAGGACAGGATTTGTTTGAGAAACTCATCACCTACAATTCACTACCCAGACAGAAATGCATAACTAGAACATAGTTATAAAACTTGGGCAGTTTTGCTGTCACTTAAATAGGACATCTGGGTGCCTAACTGCCAGTCTGATCACTCATCCTCATGACCTAACTTTGGCTTCCAGCTTTAAGAAATAAACCCTTAGGTCTTTTTGTTGAGACAACAAGTTTCTGAACACAACTTATATATCTTATTATTGAACTATATAGTATGCTGCAATTTAAATTGTTGAACTTTTTCCACTGAACACAAAGGATCTTCCAATGAAAATTTTAACACATTCATTACTACATGATAGCAAGAGTCACTTCAATAATAAAATGCATGCAAACACCCTCACTCAAAACACCTTTTTATTATCCTGCCTCAGAAATGTTTTTATTCTCTATAAAGAAGACAATAACCAATATAAAAGGTGGCATTTAATGTATCCAGTGTTCCCTCTAATTTTAATAAGGTTTTTTATATGCACCAATATGGGGAAGATGTGCAACACATCATCTGTGTATTGGTGCACATACAAAATTCACATGGCGGGGAATGGACCCAAGGGATTCTGAGTGTGGGAAAGGGTTTAGGTATGGGTTGAGGTGTAGGAGTGTGAGGATTCTTGCTGGGGATGTGGACTCTAGGGTGGGGAAGCTGAGGACTGCAGCTGGGGTTGAGGGACTCAGGTCTTGATCAGAAGGATTTGGTGTTCGATTGTGAAAGCACCAGCTGGGGGTGTGGGCTCTATGGTGGGGCGCGGGTTGAGGGGCTCAGAGTTGTAGTGAAAGATTGGGATGGAGTAGTGAAGATTCTGGCTGTGTGTGAGGGCTTTGGGGTGAAGCAGCAGCAGAGGGTAGAGCGCAGGGGTGTGAGAGAGGTCTCCAGACCATCTGGGCCATGGCTGGAAGGCTCTCGGTCTGGGCCGCTATGGTCATGGCAGTGAGTTCATGGCTGTCTGGGCCATAGCTGGGGGGTGCAGGGCCAGGTGACTCCGTCTTCAGCAGGAGGGCTCCCGACCAGGCCTGCCCAGGCCACAGCTTTGGGGCCAGGCTACCTGGGCTGTGGTTGTGTTTGGGTCAGAGGAGAGGTGCCAGGTTCAGGCTTCCCTCTCACAGCCTTGGCAGTCTGGAAGCTGGACTATGCTGTAGGTGAGGCAGCTCTCCCTTGGCAAGTGCCTTGAGCACTTGCGTGGCCCTAGCTAGGCAGCTCCATGACTGCACAGCTTACAGGGAACATACCGTGTATCCCTAACAAAACTGAGTAAGTGATTGTCCTAACACAGGGATGGGGCAGAGCTTAGATTAATCTAAAGGTGGAATCTCCAACCAAGAGTAGCTTAATCGATTCTTCTCCCACTTCCATCCATTTAAATAATAGTTTTGGAGCAAATACATCCACTGTGTGTTCATTCTGCTGATGCTAGACTTTCTTCTTATGTTATCAACAGCTATCTTGTTAGATTCAAAGACTTTTTCATCTTTCCGGCCTGCATAATAATATGGTGGTTGTGTAAAAAGATTCCTATTACAGCAGTGTACTCTAGTAAGATCATGTAACACTGATGTCTTATAAATCACATCATAGCAGTAAGGAAAAATCTTTCTTTTGAGGGAATGAGGGGGAAAGCATATACATTAGATAAAGAGCTTACTGTTCTTGGTGGAATCTTTGACAACAGCATTTGTTTTTGCCACATCATCTGCGAGTTGGCTGTAGTTGTTTCTTAAGCCAAGGAGATTCTGGTTGAGTTCTTTAATCCTAGCTAGTATATCATTTGCAGTGGTGTTAGCTTGTCCAGCTTTATCTTTAGCTGCTTGTATCTTTGCGGCTGTGTCTGGGGGCAAGAAAGGATCAAAATATCAGTGCAGTCATGAATACACACGGCAGAATCAGCTCCTCTATGCCTCTATGTCTTTCTTGACCTAACAAAATATTCAGCCTTGTTTAAATGTAGAGAATGAAACATCTCTTCTTAGCCAGATTAATTTTTCTATGGAATCATTCCCTGTGCTAGGAATAGCTGATTAACCTTGAGAATGAAAGTTGTGATCCTCAAAACCCATGGTATGAAGGAGCACTTTGATGTGTTGGTGAAGAAAATACGGAATATTAATCTACATGATTCACATAACGCTGCTGCTCTATAGTTTATGGTTACTTTGAAGTACAGCTGA
This sequence comes from Pelodiscus sinensis, assembly GCF_049634645.1. NCBI lineage: Eukaryota > Metazoa > Chordata > Testudines > Trionychidae > Pelodiscus > Pelodiscus sinensis. The sequence continues at coordinate 92,114,430 of NC_134713.1, read as the reverse complement.
GTGAAATAATTTATTGTAATATTTTTCATCAAAATGTGGCCCCTTACAAATTACATGAACTTCTGTGAAATTGAACATTTGTTAACCTTTTGCAACAAAGTTTTGAGCAAGATGATTTTCACTGCTAGGTATGAAAATGCTCTGGAAACTATTGGATATTATTGGTTCAGAAAGGGTGGGGTGCTTAGCGGCTAAGTCACTAAACAGAGGCTCAGGAGATCAGACTTCAAACCCCTGTTCCACCACTCTGTTCCTCTTTTATCTTAGGCAATTCATTTTTAGGCTGTACCATGGAAGCAATTCTGCTTCTTGCGGCAGGATACCTCTGGGGTTGCCAAGTCATTTATGTTCAGGTCAGTTTCCCTCTTGCACAAAACATACCTTCGTAATGAAAGAGGCACTGTGGCTGAGATACCAGCCAATGGTTGGTATGTATGTAGACAAAGAGTAACACCTACACATATTTTTTAAACAATGCAAGATGACACAAGGAAACATAGCTGAGCCCAGTGCTTCAGCACTTTTTGTACTTACCATTGGGAATGGCTGACAGCTTTTCAAAGGTGTCGTTCAAAGCTCTCAGGAGAGCCAAATTCTTTTCATCAGCATTTTTCAACCTGTTCTGCATACTGTTCAAGTTATCCCCATTTTCTGCAAAGAGCACACATACCAAAAGATTTTAACTCACAGTGCAGCCTCCAGCCATTGGCAGGCATAATCAAACCTGGGAAATTTGAAATTTAGTGTATGAACTCCTACTTCATGAGCTAAAAGCCATCTGCTTCTTAACCAGGACTGCAGAAGACTCATCAGTATGTAGCTGACCTAGGTGCCATTAGACGGGGACAGAGTGCCAAACCAAACTGGCATGAGTTACATTTACACATTCATTTGGTATCCACTTTAATAAAAGCGACCATGAACAACTGTTATCAATATACATATGTTTAATTAATTTACTCTGTTACTGCAATGAGCATATGTTACACCACCAGTTCCAGGGTTTACTAATGCTATTTTCTGTATTTTAAAGGCCTCTAATTCCTTTGTGCTTGATTTCCTTAGACTACTATATGGTGATATTTGGTGCTTATGGAGGAGTTTTATTTGAGGCTCTCAAAATATTTTATGTACACAACACTCCTGTAAGCGATGTATACAAAATAAGGCAAACAGACGTTAAGTGATTTACTCAAGGCCACATAGTGAATCAATGGCGAACTGGACAGAGGACCCAGGAAGCCAGATTAGCAGTCCAGTGCTCTGAAGCTAGCCCACAAGGTTTTCTATGGTAACCTCACAAATTCTTCTTTATCTTGGGCCAATGCTTCATCCATTTTGTGTGATAAAACAATTCAGTCAGAGTAGTGTTCTGTCACAATTAGCATGCCTATTTCCCAATTCTTGCTGGCCTTTTTCAAAATATGGAAACAACTGCTGATAAAATATATAGAGAAAGGACATGAAACTACATTAGCAGCATTATGATCAATATTAGGAGGCGACCTCAACAAAAAGTCACAATGAAATATGCAGATTGATTGGGAAGATTTGTTTGTAGTTAAAATCATACATCAAAATTTGTTTACATTGAAAAACTAGTACAAATCAGAAGAACAGATAATGTGATAATCAGCACATAAAAGATGAAACATCCTCCACAGAAAGGCTGATATTCTTCACAAACCGTTTTGCATAACAATGATATTTTTGTTGGAACAACATGCTACATAAAAATGATTTTTCACACTCTATGGAGAGAGGTTCCAACTTAAGTTATTTAGAAATCTGTAGATGAAAAAGTCCAGAGTTGTTTGGTAAAGAAAATGCTAATTAAGCCTGAAAATTCTTATCTGGGGGGACATTTTGAATCACTTATTCCCATTGTTATGGAACTCTTTGGAGCTAAGGAAGAAGAAAAGTGGGAATTTTCCCCCTGCAATGCATTTCCTGAATCAGAATCACTGATTGAACTGATAGCAAAAGATGGAAAATAATTTGTAGAAAAAGGGAATGGGTATAAACTCTTACTCTAACCTTCAAACATGTAAAACTTCAGTGAAATTAAATTCAGTAGAAATTTGAATACATATTCAAAGAGATGCCTCTGGCATTTGCCAGACTAAATGGAAGTCACCTTTCTGGTTCTCTGATTATAGAGTAAGGGTCAAAAGAGCTCCCAGAGTGAGTTAAATTATCATAGACACTTGAGACATTTGTAGAACAGACTGAAAAATCTCATACTGCCATACCTAAAGTCCAAGACTGAGTTAATTGGTGTCAGTATACTGTTCACTTTACCAAACTATCAGAAGAATTATTGAGTGAGCAATTTGACACTGTTATCTGTGCAAAAGGGTGTCACAGCTGTCTCTGTTATAATTAGACAGGGGGAGCCTGTATGTGGTGCACTAATACAAAGCTTGGGACCCCCTGTGAAAGTTATTGTACAAAATATTATAGTAAGACTAGGATTTGAAAAAATGTCATTAAATACTTTTAATTTTCTCAGTGACTATTACAGAATTCCAAAGATTTTTTTTTAAAGAAAGCATATTTGCTTTTCTTGGCACTGATGGGTATTAACATTTCTGGCTGTAGTTTGAGAGAAACCAGTCAATAGATTACAAAAGATTAAAATATCTTAAAGACAGATATGTACAGACAGGAAAACAAATTGTTATTTTAAAAAAATAAGCACTAAGAAAACTGTAGAAAAAGATCTAAGAAAAAATAAGATCCATAGCAAACTTCTCTCTATACATTTTAGAGGCCGTCTGAGACTCTGCCTGTCTGCCTGTGAATCCATTTGTTCAAGAACTCCTAAATGGTAACAGCTACCACCACCAACTTTGGTATGCAGCTTCCTCTTAGCCTAACTTAAAGCAAGGTCAGGGATTGGTTGTGGCAGGAAAATGGGATGTGCCTAGAATTAGATTGTTTTCCATAATGTGGAAAGGGAGGGGGCTGATTGTAGGGACGTGATACTGCACAGTCACCACTGGGAGCAGCAAGAGCAGGGGACAGCTGTACTGCAGAGTGACCACTAGGGGTAGCCACATCAGGAAGAGATTGACCAGTTGGGGATGGGACTCATCATCTTGCTGGCCAGTGGCCCAGGTAAGTGACCTCACTCTACCCCAAACCCTTCCTCTCTAGCTCTGGCCCCCAGTGCCAGATTGGGAGGGAGGAGGAAGCTTCACTGGCCCCATTGCCATAGCCCTCCCCTGGAGCACCACCAGGGATGGACAACACTGTGCCCCCCAACCTACAGGCAGCACCCCCAAACACCACTGGACTACTCAGCGTGCTCGCACAAACAGTTGTGTGTTGCTTCCTCCTCACCTCTCCCTGGGGATCATTACTGGCACTGCCCTGTTTGCCCATGGGCTGGACACAGGGTCTTCTAGCTGCCTATAAAAACAAGATCTGCATTTTCCTAAATTATGAAAACGCTTGGAGATTTTTTTGTGCACACAAAACTAATGAAGAATCCTGTGGCACCTTAACTGACAAAGTGGATTTTTGCTTGTGAAAGCTTATGTCCAAATAAATCTGTTAATTTTTAAGGTGACACAGGACTTCTCATTGTTTCTGTGGACACACACTAACACATCTACTCTCTGATACTCTGAATTAATCAATTACTTTCAGGGAACTGACTGATTTTGAGTGTCAAAAAATTCTTATCTTCCTGCGTTCTAAATTCACCGACCAAGTGTACAGCATGTATTTAGTGTTCTTCACATCTCTGGATAGACCATATACTCTGTGCTTGAATCTCATGTGCTCTCCTGTCAGCCCAATAGTCGTGTTTTTGATTGACTGGCCAATTATTTTAATGAATTAACATAAAAGTATTTAGATATGCTATTGCTGGTGATATATTAGAACAGTATTAACACTGTAACTTTTAGTAGCTTGTACTTTTAATAATGATTTTAGAAAGTATTTTTTAGATGGGAAGAAAAGGGAGCAGAAGAGCATGTGTACCCACACAAACTCTGGGACAGGAAACACAACTTCCAGAAGGGGTAAGAAATAGAGAAATAGTCACAGGTTGAAAAGGAAGGAGGCTAGGGGACAACAGCCACTAGAGCATAAACAGACATCCTGGAGGAGCTGAAAATTTTTTGAAATTGGAAGTGGATGAGGTTCTTGCTCAAGCAAATCTATTGCTCCCTGCAAAACCATTTCACTACACAATTAGAGTATCCCTAGTTCGAAGTAGGTATGCAAATGTAGGCATTCAAAATAGTCAATGAAGTGGGGATTTAAATATCCCATGCTTCATTAGCACGAGCTCACCGGTGCGTTACTCCGATCAACAGCTGTTTCGAAAGTGAAAGTGCGCACCGGGACGTGTTAGTTCAAACCAAACCCCTTGGTTCGAACTGATGTTACTCCTCATTTTTGGCAGGAGGGTGGGAAATACTTTGAGCTAAATGGAACTAGAACAGGAGGTAGACTCGTTTGTGAAAGCTGGGGGAGACAGGGAGGTGAGTTGAGGAAAGACCTTGTTTGAATGATAAAGGTTAGGTTTGGGTGCCCAGATGCTGGAATTTTTAAGCACCAGCTTTTGAAATGCTTAAGAGCCCACTGAATAGTGAAGTCAGTGGGGCTATTAGTAAGGTGCTTCTAGAGGAGAGTAAGGACATCAGAATCTAGTCCTAAGACATCAGGGAATGTAGCAGAACTAATTTCTTATCTACTAAGATCAGCTTCTAAACAGGTTTAATGAGATCCCTTTAATTTTCTAAATTTGTCTGATATTTCCCCAACGTCTCTGGTCCCCTTTAGAATATTTTTAATAATTCTGACATAGTTTATTCATTTCAGGTGGTGTTTCTAATAATTTTGCTGTGTGATCTTAAATTGTTTCTTCTCTTCCACTTTAGCCTGCCAGATCCAGAAATTATGCTAATTATTCCCTTCCTATATTTTTGAAGCATAGTGTTTCCAGAACTCTGCTTCCAGCTTTGTAACCATAGCTTCAAAATAATTATTATGGATTTTAATAATTTAATTCCCTCTGGAATGCCTATATTTGAATATTCAAACGACATCTGTTTAATATTTTTTCTTTTAATTTATCAAATGCATTTTAATAGTGTGATCTTAGTATTAGAAGAATAAAGCAATAAATAAATGTTAAGAGAGTCCCATGCTCAAAGGCAGGGAAGGAAAGGAGCTCCTCAAATCACCGATAATGAGAAAAAGTCTCAGAGAGGCCAGCAATGCCTCTCTGCTATTTATATTGGCCATATATACCGTGACAAAGAATAAATAGACACAAATCAGACATCAGAAATGGTAACACACATAATTGGTCACACAATCATGGGATTTAAAAATACAGGAATTTCAGCACCCAATTACAGAGAGGCTGCAGAACTGGAATTAATCTACAAATTTGACACTGTTATCCTGGGCTCAAATAAAGACATTCACTGGTTAACACGCTACCCAGCCAGTTTCCCCTGCCTTTGACACCCACATTTTCTTATCAAAAGCTATGAATGGGACACATCCAGCCCACTTAATTAGCTTCATTAACACAGATCCTACAATTGACAGGATCGTCTTTTGCTGCGATATATATTTTGGAGTCTGTTATTTCCACTTCAACTCATCTGATGAAGTGGAACTTACCCAAAAAAGCTCATGATCCTATATAATTTGTTCATCTCTAAGGTGCCATACGACTACTCATTGTTAATGAGAAGTTCTCTTAAAACGTCTGTTAAGTAATAAAGTTCTGAAACTTACTTATGAAACTTACGAAGTAACCTGTTATAAATCTATCATTCCAACAGTACTTTTTATTAGCATTGACCAGGCATGTGGTATATTAGTCACTACATATACTGGCTTCATTTAACATTGAAAAATTTCCTTCTACTTGAAATATTTAGTACTGAAAGATGCTGGAGACCAAAATCCTTCAGTTGGCTAGGGAATAGGTACAACATGGGTACCTGCAATATAAGTTTGTCCACAATACTCAGGTAATATGCTTTACCTCAGCCCTGGGAGAAGTAAATGGATTAATGATTGTAAGATGCTGAGCACCCTCAACTCCCACTGAAGTTGAGGTGGCTGAATGCCTTCAGGATTACTCCTTGTAGACCCATTCAGTTCTTAGCCTCTGTGAGGAGACTGCACAAGAATGCCAATTAGTGCTGGCTGTGGTAGCAGTTTGTGCAGTGGACAGCTGTTCCTGTGACCTGTATTAAGAGCACCAAATCATTTTTATATTTCTGTTGTAAAGGCAATGCTACGGGACAAAGCATTGTCTACACAGCAGAAAAAGAAATTAACTGAAAGGAGTCACAACAGCAAAACCATTTCCCCATGTTTTAAATGGCCTCAGTAGTGTAGATGATTAAGAAGCTACATATAAATGGGGAATGATTTATCCATTTATATGTCTGAGTAGTTCAGGTCTCTGAAAATTTTATATATTGGGGAACGGATTAATTGCAATGGCATTGTACCATTAAAATGCCTTAAATTGGCTGCTAACTTATGTTAGCATGTTCTTATAGTAACATGGCCCAATGCATGTATTCGTGAGAAATTGTCTAAGGCACTATCACAAAGAGCACATGGTTAAATAGGTGACACCAAAGAATGAAGAAGGAAGCTTTGTTAGATTATTTTAATAAGAGTAGTTTTAAAACCACAGAGACTGCATACATAGTGGACAATGTTGGCTGAGTATTGTCCAAATTAGCTGCTGAAATTATGTGTATATCTTACTGCATTTATTACATTTGTTTTGCTCCTTCACAAATAGAATTCTTGCTCCCCACAGTCTTATCCTATAAAAGAGGATTATGAGTCCCAAGCTAATGCTTTATCTACAGAATATACAAGACTGGAGACAGGAATAAGCAGAAGAAATAGAGATGTAATTAGGGGGATGTAGCCTGTGTTGAGCAAATCTTTACTAAAAAAAATCCCAGTATATTTAGTATTGATAGTAATTTTTGCACTGAAGAATATGTTAGTTACCAAAATTAATGCAGGAAATCTACTATGGTTCACTATTTAGTGATTAAAACACACTAGAAAAGCTAAAATCCACTTCAGGTAGGGACAAAATCCCTGTGTGAGATTTACCTGTACTTGTCAGAAGTGAAATGTTTTAGCTAAAAACGTGCATCTGTCATCAGATGGGTGGATTCAAGCTGTCAATTCTTAAATTAAAGAAAATGATATGTGCTAGATTTCAGAGGCCACCTGACATTACATCTCCTACTCAAAGGGGTTTGTACATCATCTTGCTTCACTTTTCATTGATCTGTTTGGAAAACCCGTATTTAATCCCCAATCTGCACGGGAGCAACCATATTTTTAAAAATTTAAATAAATTATAACGAATACAAATTGCTCTGGGCAAGCTGAGAATCTGTCAAGGTACAGACACAGAAAAAGCTGGCAGGCAGCTGCATTCGCTCACCAGTGGCCAAATTTTTGAATTTCCACACTTAGGCAAAGAGAATCTACTTCTCCCACCAGGTTTATTCCTTCTAACCTTCAGTCCACAGAGAAAGAAATGACTAAACCTCCATTATAATGGCTCCTGTCAGAAGTTTTGCACTGTTAGGACTATTTCTGCCCATTTTGGAAATTATATATGGCATTTTCTTGATTAATAGTCATTTTATAACTAGTGTATTGGCCACAAATCAAGGGAATGTCATAAAGTATCAAGAAAACACTCCCATCTTCCTCATCGCTTAGGCCTGGCTTCCTGGAGGATATATTATTTGAGTGGTTTACGAGTTTTCATTACTTTAACTAATGTACTACCTGCAGTGCAGAGAGAGAAATTCTAAACTAACGATCATTTGTGTCTACCAGCTCTTTATAGAGTGCCCATCATACATCTTTCACTTCTGTATTTTCAGTAGGGATTTTGAAGACAACAGCTTTGTAAGAATCCTAAGGAGGTTTCATTCTATTATTTTTAATCTCAGCTCACACTTTTAATCTCAGAAATGCCAACAGATACAGGAATGCCAGGTAACATCATTAGTTTGATGTAAAAGTGGGGGGATGGGAAGGGGAGAGAGGAAATCTGCTCACTGCACTTACTCTGCATTCAGGGCACACATTTTAACTGATTTTTGCAGGGCAGGTGGAATTTGAGACTGTATTTCATTATGTTCAGAATCCATGCAATGACCTGTTAAAGTTTTATGCCTCTAGAAAGCAATTTTAATATAAATCATTATTAAAGAACCTAATGAAAAACCATCAGTTCCATTAATCTTCAGTGGGGTTGTGTGAATGTAGATGAGAACCTAATTTGTGAATTTATAAAGCTCCATCTCTGCTTGGATTAGATTTGTTTTGTGACTATGTCACACTATTTACACTTTCATTTCTGTGAATTTGGTAAGAACAAAATATTAGTTGAAGTATATTTTAAAACATCTCCTCAATATGTAATTTATACTGTAATGAACTTTCTCAAGGCCAAGTTTATATATGGAATTCGCACTTATCTAAGACAAATTCTGTCCTCGCTTTTTATTTTGAGCACAAAATGTCTTGGACTGTGGAATGGTGGCCGTAACAAATAATTGTTCCAATATAGGCTGCATAACTTTTTCAGATAGCCATAGATTCAAAGGCCAGACAGGACCATTCTGATCATCTACTCTGGCCTCCAGTGCAACACAGACACTAGAACTTCCCACAAATCATTCTTAAAGCAGATCTTTTAGAAAAAATATCCAAACCTAGGTTAAAAATTGTCAGAGATTTACTCTTGCTCAGCGGTGGACAACCTGCAGCCTGTGGACTGCATGGAGCCCATCGGGGTTCTATGTGTGGCCTGCAAGACATTTTGTTTACTGTTGCTCTTGTGCAGGGTTGCCAGATTCCTCTGATTTCTGTCCGTGTAGTTTTTCTCTTTACCAGTACTACTAAAGTAATGCACACATAAAACAAGAGCATGCGAAGAGAGGTATGTGTCAACTGCATACAACATTGACTATCAGAGGGGTAGCCGTGTTAGTCTGAATCTGCAAAAGCGGCGAGGAGTCCTGTGGCACCTAATAGACTAACTGAAGTGTAGGAGCATAAGCTTTTGTGGGCAAAGACCCACTTCGTCAGATGCATCTGACGAAGTGGGTCTTAACATTGACTATGAGAGCCATACACTCCCTCTGCACCCAATCTAAGTGCTGCTATGATTCACGGGAAAAGGTAACAAGTTAGTCTGACTTACTTATTTTCCATAAACATTAATTATATTACCCTTCTTTACTTCTCTGTACATAGAATCCTGTATCATAATACTCTCAATAGATTAAAATAGACCCTGTTTATGACACCATGTATTCAAAATAAATGCAGTCATCGAAGTGGATATGCAGGAGATAGAGCGAGATCTCTGCTGTTCCATACACACTGGTCTGCAAACCAGCCAACAGTGCATGATGGAGTAAGCTCTACCCCAGAAGGGATGTTCTAGTTGAATGCCTGGGAGTTCAGTGAGGTAGACCTCCTTCTTCCCTAATCTGACTACTTCCTCTGCCTCACCTTCCAAGGGATTGTGGATCTGTACCAGATGTTACCGTGGACTGCTCCCCAATGTCATAATATATCACTATATACTTACTTATGGTTAAGACACACAATAGATTTTATTGAATTGGCAACCACAATGCACATTCAGTTTTACAAACAGTCAGTGCTACAGATTTTCACACCTTCTTCACTTTCAGACTGTGATAAAATGTTTTTAATTCCCAAAGAGAATATGATAGCAAAATGTAATAAATGACCTCCTTAAACCTGACAACTTATGGTGTGTTAAATATGTTCTGTTGGCTGAATTCCTAGGGCTGCCAAAATAAGTTTCAGTGCAAAAAGCCAAAGAGATTCTCTAAAATCTACCTCCTTTGGGTCTGATCCCTTAGACCTTATACTTTTGCACTACAGTTGACCTGATGCCAATGGGAGTTTTGCAGGAAAAGGGCCAACTGACTGGACCAAATTGTTTTTTGAACAAAATGTGTTTATGTACTAATAAAAATAATGTATAACTAATGTTAGCACACCACAAGGAAATAACTAGCTAGACCCTGATTCCAGAATCTTATTGTTGTTGATATTTTTCGAGTGATGATGTATAACTATAAGAAATCATAACTTGACTTTCAGATATTATGATGAGTTTGCAATTCATCAGTAAGAAAATCATGCCAGTCTCTCTGTTTCCAGAGTGCCAACTTTTCATTTTCCCTGCAGGTTCCACATCTGTCTCTTGTCAAGGCTTCCAAAGACTTTTAATTCCTGTCTTTGTGGTTATTTTCATATACACATTGTACTATACTATACTATGTAAAGAATAATAGTGTCAGACATATAGATTAAGAAAATTTGTTGGGAAAGGGTCAAATTGGTTTTTGTAAATGGAAATCATTCCTTACCAATCTACCAGGATTCTCTGAAAAGGTTAACAAGAATGTGAGCCAGTGTATACAGCTTTTCTGTGGCTGACAGAAAAATGGTGGTTCAGACCACTAGAATCATTAAAGACCTCTAACATTTCCCACAAGCCCGGAGTGGGAACCTCAGAGTACTGGCCAAATTTGAAGTGGGTAACTGAATTATGTTTAACAAAAATTTCCCCTCCATTTCATTCAGGTAAGGTATTCTTCACTTCCTGTTCTTAGCTGTTATGGAAGTTTGTTACCATTATTAAACAGATACTATATTTTACTACATCCAGAGATGGCTTCTATTAGTGTTACAGTAAGTGATTTTGTATACTTTTCAGAAATGTATAATTTGTTTGGATAAAAAGCACAGAAGTAAGTTACTACTGTTTGCAAGATGCTAAAATTGGTCAAATAATACATTCAAAATATTCAAATGCATTATATATAAATATGATTTGACCTGTTTTATTATTTATTAAAGTAATACATTTATTGAAAGGTCTAGCTTCTGACTTCAAGCAAAGCCCTGAGCAAGAAATAATCCATCAGCAGCATAAACTACAGCAGGTCAAAATTTTCTTTGCAACAGAAAATGGTGTTTGAGTCAATGAAAATTTTCACAGAAAGAGTTTGATTTCTTAAAACAAAAGTTTGATTTTTTTCATTGTAATACTGAACACTAAACAAATTTTTTTTGGCTAAATATTGAAATTGGTTTGATTTTTAACAGTTGTTAGACCCAAATCTGCAGTGTTGGGACTTAACATTTATGGTTTGTTTCTGAAAAGTGAAACATTGTAATTTTTAAGAAAAAGTTGGAATCTTCCAATGAAAATTTTGATGAAAATGATTCTTCCTCTTCTTGTTGAAATTTTCAGTTGAAAAACTCTTAGTACTCTGCCCAGCTGTACCACTAATCCATGAGTTATCCATTGTCATATTGTGACTCAAGAGTCATAGCTTTTCATTGCAAAGTTTACATTTCTTCATCCTTATTCATAGGTGGTGGGAAGTAATTTACTGCTGGCCAGTAACAGCCAGTACCTATAGTTAAGCATCACTACTGTACCCAGTGAAAGAGGGTGAAGTTAAAGTTCCACCATTACCTACCCCCTTACCTGTCCACCTATATTACTAGTAGCTCCACGTAATGCCTGGACCCAATGCCCAGGTAGCCCATGCAGGAACATAATACTGCATTAAAACTTTGCATGGGTCCACAGTCATAATTAGAAGCTAGTTTTATATAACTAGACAAAAAGTTACAAAATGCACTCATTTCTTGCAATTAGAATGGCCTAGTGGTTCAAAGCCCTATATTTAAGTCACAATCTCTCTTGGAGGGTTAGTTTGTATTCACCGACTGACACCTCAGTTCCAGGCTGGCCTTTAAAAAAATTTTATTTCCCTTCTATGCGTCCTCCTGGCACTAGGACCACAACCGATCTTAGCAGCTTACCAATGAAAATGAATATCATGCACAGGACACATACCTTTAACAACACTTTCTATCTTCTTGGCCTCATTCAGAACCCTAAAGCTTTTCTGAAGAGAGTTCTTGGCACCATCCTTCAATGATCCTTGAGGACCAGATGCCTGCAGAACAACAAGCAATGTCATTCACAAAAAAAGTATTTTTAAAGCTGGCTCAGGGCAAGTTCAAAGTAACATAAAAGTATAAGAGGAAGATCTAGTTGAAAAATTATTGCATCAGCTTGGGGCCAGGCCATATGTCCATGGCCAAGACAGCTGCTGTGGGCACAGCCACAGGGGGGTGAATGACTAGGGGACAGACACACACAAACAGACAAACTCCCTGAAATATATAGTATATTGCTATCCCTTTCTCCACCTCTGCCCCCTATTGGCCCAATAGGGTTATGGCTGTCCCAGTCCTCATCTCTGGCCCTTTACTGCCGTCCTATGGTCATTCTGCAATATAATCGGCCCTCCTACTAGACCCCTCTCTTTCATTTCATGAGAAACAACTGAATTCCAGGCACATTCCATTATCCTGGCACAATAAAACCCTGACGTTGCTTTAAATAGAGGATAAGAGGAAGCTGCAGACCAAATTTGGTGGTTCTAGCTCCTTACCACTTAGGAGGAGTTCTTGAACAAATGGACCCATGATAGATGGTCACACAGATTAGACATCTCAAATATATAGCAGATGTTTATTTTTACAAGAAAGCAGGGATCCCCTGGAATGTCAATGATAAAGTTAAGAATAGAGAAAGAAAGGATTTTTTTTTCTAAAAGTAGCGAAGGCAGAATTGAATCTGGGACAAGATTTTTTTTTCAAATCTTTGTAAGCATATTTTTTAAATCCAAATTTCTTCCTGCAACTATAGGCACAATAACATAATACAGTTCAATACAGGTTGGATCTCCCTAGTCAGGTAACCTCTGGACTTGATCAGTCCTGAATGAGTGTATGCCTGTGGTTAATTCTGACCCTACTGCTGCCAGGCTCCAGGCTCTCCTGGAAGGACCACCAGCCTCTCCTGGACACCAGCTCGGCCACTGCTGGCCCCAACCAGGCTCTCTGCTCAGGATTGCTGCCCTGAATCCACTGCTGGCCCAGGCCAGCTGCTGGATTGGCTCCATTCCTAGCCCCAGATAGGCTCTGGCTGCTGATCTCCCTGCTGCTGACCCCCCAACCTAGCTCTGCTCCTTGTTGCCAGCCCAGTTCTACTCCTGGTTGCTCCTCGTCCTGTTTCTGAACTGGCTCTGTTCCTAATCCCAGCTGGACTCCCAGTCACCCAGACTCCCAGCCAGCTGCCACTCCCAGCCACTGAGGGTCTCTGGTCCAGAGGCTCTCTGATCTGGCAACATCTGTGGCTGGGACTACAGAAGTTCAACCTAAACATCTTGCTAACAACAGCTATAAAACATTTAATAAAGAGGTTAGATCTCACAACACAGACTTTAATATAGACCAAGAGACTTCCTCGTAGCAATTGTATTTCTTAACCAAATCAAGTCACTGAAGGTGAAATGACTAAAAATAGATTTAGGAGGGCACAAAAGTTAAATCTGAAATACTTAACTACGAAATGCTATTTAAAATATCTTATTTGAGAAATACACAAAGCTGTACCTACAGTTCAATGGTTGACAGATAGGAAAACTGTTTTACTAAATTAAATTAATATTTTAAATTGCTAGGAAATGCTCTGGAATATGAATCATTTACTATTCAGTGTGAGATAATGAACTCTGGTCACTCCATAATACACACTGCATTTCTTTGTGAGTACTCCTGACAGCCAGATAACATTTTATATTAGTCATGGGTCATAGCCTTGTAACTAGTATGCAATTAAGAAGTAACTACTTTTCATTTTCCAGGGCAGAAACATGTTCTTAACAATTAAATACATGCCAATTAAATGACACTATTATTATTGAATATTTATATTAAAAATACCCCGAGGTCATATTTTTGTACACTTGGCATATCTCTCTCACTTCTCTGTTACACACTAACCCTATACATTTGCCTTCCCACATCAAAATTTTGTCAGAAACCCTAAATTATTTGGAAAGTCAATACACTCTCATAATGAGATTCTCTATAAGGGAGCATTTTATTGCTTCATGTCCTGTACTCCATATAAACACAGCTACCAGTTTCAGGCTCCTTGGTATCATATAGGACTGAAACATATACTTATATACGTGCTTTCTTGAATAGAGACTGATTAAGCATGTGCTTAGGAGCTCCCCTGAATCAAAATCCATGTGGCTGCATTATTGTGCAATAGCATTCCACACTTCCAAGCTTCACAGACCCACATGAAACTATTGATTCCATAAAAACTGCAGAGCTGGATCTTCAGATCTCCGTTTTTAACATAGAGTAATATCTAATGTAATTCACTGCACATATAGAAAAAATGACGCTCATAATCCATTAAAAGAGTAGCCATGAAGAATCTTTACTTGAGCTCCAATGCAATGAGGGAATTGCTCCTGAAGGAGGCATGTTTGGCCAGTTCTGGCAGCAGATACACCTGTCAAATACGATTATGTTTCTTTTCCCTTTGAGCTACAAAAGCTAGGGAATGATCACTCTGTGCACATGGAACTTCAGATCTAATGATCATGATAGTAATTATTAACAATTCACTGGGCTTGCTTGACTGACTATTAAAGTTGTTTATATCTGATAGAATGAAGTAGAAAGGCTGCACTTGCAATGCAAAAACATACTGCAGGTTGAATAAGGGTTTGAGTAATTAGGGCCAGGCTGATATTTGTGCCAGAAACCCTGATTGCACTACAAACACTAAAGATAATGTTTTACAAAGATCTTTTCAGAGATAAACAGAGATGTACAGATTCAAAACAATTTAAAAGGAAATACTGATAGAAATGTACCGTATTTTCCGGCGTATAAGGTGACTGGGCGTATAAGACGACCCCCTAATTTTCTAGTTAAAAGATAGGTTTTCATCTTATACTCGCCGTATAAGACTACCCCCCCTTAAGAGGCCAACCGACAGCGCCCCAGCGCCCCTCCGCCTCCCCAGCTTTGCTCCCGGTGTCCCTGGTCTGCTGGAGATGGTCCCCAGCAGACCAGGGGCACCGGGAGCAAAGCCGCAGCCGTGGCGGGGTCCCGCGCCTCCCCGGCTTTGCCAGAGCAAAGCCTCAGAGGCGCGGGACCCCTCCGCCTCCCCGGCTTTGCTCCCGGTGTCCCTGGTCTGCTGGAGATGGTCCCGGCTTTGAAAAGCCTCGGGGGAAGCCGGCAGCGGCTTTGCTCCGCGTCTTCCTGGTCTGCAGACCAGGGAGACGCGGAGCAGCTTTTCTCGCCCCGGAGTACACGGGCGGCGGGACCGCGAGGTCCTGCAGTCTGTGTCCTCCGGGGCGAGAAAAGCCCCGTTCGTACCTGCAAGTCGGGGACTGCCTGTATACCCGGTGTATAAGACGAGTCCCGATTTTTGGGGGATGTTTTTTAGCATAAAAAGTCGTCTTATACGCCGGAAAATACGGTAGCTGTGTTAGTCTGGTGTAGATGAAACAAAAAACAGGACTATGTAGCACTTTAAAGACTAACAAGATGGTTTATTAGGTGATGAGCTTATTTGATCTGAGGAAGTGGGTCTGGCCCACGAAATCTCATCACCTAATAAACCATCTTGTTAGTCTTTAAAATGCTACATAGTCCTGTTTTTTGTAAAAGGAAACATGTCATTCAAAACGAGTGAACCAATCAAAGCATCTTACAGAAAATGTGCATTTTGCTGATTTGTGGCTCATAAGATATTAACTTAATGAAGAGCACAGACATTACCAATATCTTACTGTGTGCAACATGCATGTTCATGTGCATAGGCAAACATGTGCGATGGTGAACTCCTTTATTTGACACTGTGTTTAGACATATGGATTGATAGGGTGTTTAGATGTCCTATATCAGTCCATATGCTAAACAAAGGGCAATAGAAAAAGGGAATCAGTGAGGGCCAATAAATAGGCACTGTACTGAACTCCAGAAATTCAGATTCTATTTCCAGTTCTGCCTCTGACCTTGGCACGTCATTTTACCTCTCCATTCTCCCTTCCCGTTTTTAGCATACTGCCTAAAACAATGAGGTCCCATCTCAGTTGGGGCTTCTGAGTGTTACTGTAATAAATAATAATAATAAAATAATAATAATAATAATAATAATGAAAAATATTACTTCACAAACCCCTAGTGGCCTAATTTGTACTTCCATAGGTGTTATGTATCCTTCTGAGAACAAAATTTGATTACATCTGAAAAAGGAAACATTTAATCAAATTACAACAAAAATATTACAAATTCCTGGATATTTCAGCTGATTGTCATTTGGGAAGGAGAATACTACATACAACAGAAATTCTATATTATAATGAATATGATGGTAAATGGATGGCTGAGAAGAATGACAGTCACCAGCTAATGTAAGAAATGCAGGCTACGTCTAGACTGGCCCCTAATTCCGGAAAAGTCATGCAAAGCATTTCAAGTAGGAATAAGAGATCCTCCGGAAAAGGGCTTTATTCCAGAGGATCGCACCAGTCTAGACGCTTTTTTCCGGCTTTTCCCCAAGCCGGAAAAAAAGCGGCGGACATGTTTATTTAATCCCGCGGGGGATATTTAAATCCCCCGCGGATTTCCCTATTCTGACTTACCTGCTTTGCATGACTTTTCCGGAATTAGGGGCCAGTCTAGATGTAGCCCCTGTGTCTACTATACCACATCAATCTAGCTACACTGACATAGCTACACTGACCTCTTGTGGAGGTGCAGTTATGATGTTGGTGTAGTATAGCACTTGTCTCAGCAGGACAAAGGCTGTAGCATGCACACTGACATATGAAGGGTGAGGTAAGCTGTCTTGTTTCAATCTAACTCTGCAGTGGAGACCAAGCCCTAGTCCTTTGATCTTGCTTAGTAGACTGCACATTGTGAATGGGTATCCTAGGCGTGAAAAAGTCCCTGCCCATGACCACCTCTAGGTTCCCTTCTGCCTGCTATTTCCAGGCCAGAGGCTGGGCAGACAAGCTGGGGGCTGTGGTATGTCCATGCATGTGGACCAAGCTGCCCATCTTCCCAATGCTGGGGCTGCTCTGGCCATGCTATCTATCCAGTACTGGGCCGTGGCTCAGCAAGAGGGCCTTCAGTGGTGGGGAAAGGGGAGCATGCCAACTGAGGTCAGGCCAGGTGGCACTGCCCAGCTCTTCAGCACTTCAGGGCCAGAGGAGGCTGGGGCCATGCTGCCTGGCCACCTGGTGCTCCACAGCTAGCTGGGGCTGAGGCCATGCTGATCAATGCTTCAAGGTTTGGGGGCACTAGCCTGAGACAGAGGCCATAGACCACCTGGATAGGGGAGCTGGGGCACTGGACAGGGTGTTAAAAACCATAGTAAGGGTTGGGCTCTGGTGGGTGTGGAAAGAGCAGGGCCGCTGGTGGACAGGGCCGGGTTGGCAGTTAGCCTCCTCAAGCCAGGGGTTCACCAACCACCTGTGAGACTCCACCTACATTTTTAAAAAGAGTGATCACATTAAAAATAACTTTTCAAGCATCACTTTAAAATTGTCATTCTAAACTCTGAACTAGAAGCCAAATCCTTTAACATGATTCAACTTTTCAGTCAATTAACCTGATCACCATCATCACCCAGGCTAGGTAATGGGCCATGGAAAGCTGCTTGAATGCTGGAGAGTCTTCCATCTGTGATTAATTTATTTTGCTTTTAAAAGGGAGAATGAATCCATCATATAAAACATGGGAGGAATTCTGTCATATTTTTAAATTTGGATTATCTTTTCTATTCATCTATCAGGCTTCCTGCTACTGCAATGCTTCTCAGTCTCCTTTAGTTCTGATTTTTAACACTGTCAACTTCATTTTTTAAAAGCATCCTTTAGATTAACATAAATAAAATTCTAAGATGATCATACATCACAGTGCTATGTAAGAATTTGTATGATACAGAAGTAGGTATTTTATTATATACTATGTGGGAAAGGAAAGGCAAACAGAGAACTGATGGGCAGGATCCCCTGGGATGCTAACATGAAGGGGAAAGGAGTCCAGGAGAGCTGCCTGTATTTTAAAGAAGCCTTATTGAAAGCACAGGAACAATTCATCCCGATGCACAGTAAGAAAAGCAAATATGGTAGGTGACCAGATTGGCTTACCAGGGAAATCCTTGGCAAGCTTAAACACAAAAAGGAAGATTGTAAGAAGTGGAAACTTGGACAGATGACTCAGGAGGAGTATAAATATGTTGCTCAAGAATGCAGGGGAGTAATCAGGAACACAAAAACACATTTGGAATTGCAGCTAGCAAGGGAAATGAAGGGTAACAAGAAAGGTTTCTACAGGCATGTTAGCAATAAGAGGGTGATCAGGAAGGATGTGGGGCCTTTACTGGATGAGGGAGGTAACCTAGTGACAGGTGATGTTGGAAGAGCTGAACTATTCAATGCTTTTTTGCCTCTGTCTTCACATACAAGGTCAGCTCCCAGACTACTACACTAGGTAATGAAGTATGGGAAGGAAGTGGGCTGCCCTCAATGGAGAAAGAATGGGTTAAGAACTATTTAGAAAAGCTAAACATGCACAAATCCACGGGTCTGGATTTAATGCATCCAAAGGTACTGAGGGAGTTGGTAAATGTCATTGCAGAGCCTTTGGCCATCATTTTTGAATACTCATGGAGATTGAGAGAGGTCCCGGATGATTGGAAAAAGGCAAATGTAGTGCCCATCTTTAAAAAAGGGAAAAAGGACAATCCAGGAAACTACAAACCAGTCAGCCTTAACTCAGTCCCCGGAAAAATAATGGAAGGGATCCTCAAGGAATCCATTTTGAAGCACTTAGAAGAGGGGAAAGTGATCAGGAATAATCAACATGGATTTGCCAAGGGCAATTCATGCCTGACCAATCTGATTAGCTTCTATGATGAGGCAACTGGCTATGTGGACATGGGGAAGTAGGTGGATGTGATATACCTTGAATTTAGCAAAGCTTTTGATATGGTCTCCCATAATATTCTTGCCAGAAAGTTAAGAAAGTATGGATTGGATAAAAGGACTGTAAGGTGGATAGAAAGCTGGCTAGACTGTCGGGCCCAACGGGTAGTGATCAACTGCTTGATGTCTGGCTGGTGGGTGGTTTCAAGTAGAGTGCCCCAAGGATCGGTTCTAGGGAAAGTTTTGTTCAACATCTTTATTAATGACCTGGATGAGGGGATGGATTGCACCCTCAGCAAATCTGAGGATGACACTAAGCTAGGGGGAGAGGCAGATACATTGGAGTGCATGAATAAGGTCCAGAGTGACCTAGACAAATTAGAGGATTGAGCCAAAAGAAATCTGATGTGGTTCAACAAGGACAAGTGCAGCATCCTGCACTTGGGATGGAAGAATCCCAAGCATTATTACAGGCTGGGGATGGACTAGCTAAGTAGCAGTTCAGCAGAAAAAGACCTGGGGATTACAGTGGATGAGAAGCTGGATATGGGTATCACTGTACCCTTGTAGCCAAGAAGGCTATTAGGGTGCATTAGGAGGTGCATTTCCAGAAGATCTAGAGAAGCTGTTATTCCCCTTTATTCGGCACTGGTGAGGCTACATATGGATTACTGCATCCAGTTCTGCTCCTCCCCCCCCACTACAGAAAGGATGTGGATGCATTGGAGAGGGTCCAGCGGAGGGCAGTCAAAATGATTAGGGGGCTGGAACAGATGACCTATGAGGAGAGGCTGAAGGATTTGGGCTTATTTAGTTTGCAGAAGAGAAGAGTGAAGGGGGATTTGATAGAAGCCTTCAGCTTCCTGAAGGGAGGTTCCAAAGAGGATGGAAAGAGGCTGTTCTCAGTAGTGATGGATGGCAGAAAAAGAAGCAGTGGTCTCAAGTTACAGTGGAGGATGTCTAGGTTGGATATTAGGAAAAACTATTTCACTTGGAGGGTGGAAAGTATTGGAATGGGTTATCTAGGGAGGTGGTGGAATCTCATCTCTAGAGGTTTTTAAGTCCTGGCTTGACAAAGTCCTGGCTGGGATGATTTAGTTAGATTCGGTCCTGCTTTGATCAGGGGGACTGGACTCGATGACCTCCTGACGTCTCTTCCAGCACTAGATTCTAAGATTCAATTATTTTACCACTTAGCAAGAAGAACTTACTTAAAACATATTACTTTAAAATGGGCAGCACACTCCTATTTTTCTATCAGTTAGATCCCTAGTTTATATAACTTGCATATCACAAATAAGGCAATACCTATTGAATTCACAGAAATGAGCACCTTTAAAAATGTTGCCTTGGTCTCCTCACTTGCTAATCATTTGGATCTATTTATATCACAGTGTCTACATCCTTTCTTTATTCCACTTCAAATTATCTATTCACTTTCTTGCTATAGTATAATCAGCTGGTTCACTGCCTCTCTAACATATGCCCTTTTGTAGACATATAGCAATCACCTGCTTTGTTTCCTGACTATTTCATCTCTCTTCTTTCCTAATCCACTATAACAACATCTGTCTCCCTCATTGTCTCTGAGGCATCATAGGACCAAAAGATAGAGGTATTTTTCTGATTTTTTATTCTGAAAATAAACCCACTACTCATTATTTGCCTTTGCATTAAAATTGGTAAGTTTGACAGAAACTATGTTTATTGATCATCAGCATTTACTAATATGTGAGGCACCATTTTCCCTTCAAGAGATTAAAGTCAGTAATTAGTGATGCTTGAACTGTTAATATTTGAAGTAAATAAAACTGCGATTACCTCCGAATTAAAATCCAGACCTTCTTAACTCATTCATGAGTATGGACTGGTCACATTTTCCTTTTTTCTAGCCCTGTAACTCTGATTCTACAGGGATTTAGTATTGTTTCTGTTAGCTATTTGCATCATTGTGATATCTTTACCTGTAACAGGGACTTTTCAATTTCATTCTGTTCTGTCATCTGCAGGGGTATTTTCTGCCTGTGTATCTGTGATGTGTCAGTTGGTCACATATTTGCCTCCATAAATAGGCTTTTAACTCCTTCATTATTTCTAGTACAAAGATCCCTGGATTTCTGCCTCTCATGAGTTTGTTGTGGAGCAGAGGTAGTTCTTTCCATTATAATACCCATTTAAAACCCTTCTAGCCGCCCTGTCTCTCCCAATGAACCAATTCCCCTGACTACTGCATCTACTTGCTGCATCTCATCATGGGGGAGAAGCTTTTCTGTGAAGCTTGGAACATTTTGGAAATATAGTGTTTAAAAATTGTTTTGCCTTTGAGACAGGAATAAAAGTAAAGAGGAAAGAGTCCAGAAAAGGATTTTATAAGAGGCACAGAGAGGAGAAAATGGGATGAGGAGGATTATAGACCAGGAGTATATGGAGATATGATATCAGAATGTGGAGCTCTTGCACTGTTCCAAAAAGCCTTTCTGTTCTGTTTCAGTGACCTTATTGTGGAGAAATGACCTTAAATATTTTTAGGGAACCAGTGTGCAAGGACCCAAGCTGAAGATTTCTTCAGAACACAGTTTAAAATACAAACAAGGTACACATTCATCAGAGAGAAGCTGACTTGCTTCTGTCTGGAGGCTTTGTTGCAGCAGTTGCTAGCTGGAAGGCTATGAGACAGGAATAAAAGTAAAGAGGAAAGAGTCCAGAAAAGGATATTATAAGAGGCACAGAGAGGAGAAAATGGGATGAGGAGGTTTATAGACCAGGAGTATATGGAGATATGATCTCAGAATGTGGAGCTCTTGCAGTAGGAGGGGTACAGACAAAGAAGTAGGATGGTAGATAATAGAATTTGAAATGAAGGGTAGGCAGGGGCCCTGGGTTATAGAAGCAGCCTTAGTTTCCCTTCCAGAAGACACCATTCACTTTTCTTACCAGCTGCAGAGCTTCATTTGCACGGGCCTTGGCCTCCCTGGCGACTCTCTCTGCTTCATCAATATAGTCCTTGATATTGCTATAGGCCTTGAAAGCTACAGTAGCATTGAATGAGAGGTTTTTAGCTTCAGCAAGGATTCTGTTAGGGTGAAAAAGATACAGCACATCATTAAAAACTGCTGTTGTGACTCAACAAAACAAAATGGATTGGTACTTGGAGCCAAACAGCTCAGATTTCTTATGATTGGTGCCAGTACATAATGCCATACTTGAGGTTTCTGGAGCATAGATGCTAAGTGTTTAAGAGGAGGGGTGTCAAATATTATTTTTATAGTGTCACATAGAAAAATAATAGGGTTTTACACTGTGCGTTAATGAGATCTTCGACGGTGAGAAAAGGAGAGGTTCAATCATTAGCATATGATGCATTAGCCTATGATGCCAGAAGCCCATGTTCATTTCCTTGCTCCACCACAGACTGCCTGGGTGATCTTAGACAAGTCATAGTACAGCTCCACTTCAAGCTCAAGATTCAATTTTCATCTTGAGAAGAAGTACCCATGCTAACTCACTAAAATTTGTGATGCAGCAGAATGAAGGGCTAACTGCCAGAGTATATATTCAGGGTAATTAGCTCCTGCTGCAGGTCTTCTGCTATTTCTAGCATGTTAGTTTGATCAGAGATACTATAGTTATGTCTTCTTGGTTCACAAAATACACCTTCCGCTCTGAGGCTGTGTCTAGATTACATCCCTCTTTGGACAGAGGGATGTAAATTAGGCACTTTGAAATTGCAAATGAAGCCGGGATTTGAATTTCCCATGCTTCATTTGCATAATCACGTACTGACCCTCTTTCGAAAAAGTGCTATTTTGAAAGTAAAATCGTAGCTCTTTCAAAAAGGGAAGGCTTTTTCGAAAGATCCTCAAAAAATGAGGTTTATAGGACCTTTCAAAAAAGCCTTCCCTTTTCGAAAGAACCGCGTCTAGACTGCAGTTTTACTTTTGAAATAGCGCTTTTTCGAAAGAGCGCCATTTTGTGATTAAGTTGTAACAATTTGTACTTTGTAAAGGAGATGCTATAAGTTCTTTTCTCCTAT
This sequence comes from Pelodiscus sinensis, assembly GCF_049634645.1. NCBI lineage: Eukaryota > Metazoa > Chordata > Testudines > Trionychidae > Pelodiscus > Pelodiscus sinensis. Next base: position 92,091,480 of record NC_134713.1, on the reverse strand, counting down.
GCTGTAATGGCCACAGGAACTTACTCGGCAATACTGTTTTGTGGCGATCTGCCTCTCCACAGTCTGTCGCCCCTCACATCAGTTTGTATGACTCTTTCCAAATGACATGAAGGAGCTCAACAATTGGCTTTTAAACAATAATCTACCAAAGCTTTCGGGGACAGGTTTTAGATACATTCACTTTGCTTTGAAAGTGATGTTTAAATTGCTTCCTTTACCCGAGAGTCAGCAAGTGCACACTCTTAAAGGCTGCCAATTTCAAACATAAAAAGATAAACAAAAAGGGTCTGCTTCTCCTTGCCTGTTGCAGTGTCATTTTCAATGGTGGAGAAGTGACTGTAAAAGATGCTATTAAATTACAAGAGTAGCATCTTATACCACTTTGTGTTCACTTTGCCCAGGTGTACATGACAACACAAGGTAGAAGACTGAAAAAAAATTGAATATGTCAGTATTTTCCATCTACTGGTTCATTTTCAGAAATACTTGGAACTAATTATCTTGGATATAGCCGAAGCCATGTACCATATCTTCATAATCCTCCATATCTAATTCAGACTTTTGATGCTCCTCCAAAGAGAAGAATATAGCCTCTCCCAATTGGAGAGCATTGGAGCAACTGTATAGGGCACTGGAGTCTAATAAACTCATAATTACAGACTTAAAGTCTGAAAATTATCTCCTATTTCTCTCACGGAATTCTAGATACTAGACTATGACAGCTTTAGAAGTGTCAAAAAATGTTTGTCCTACCCATCCAGTATTGCAGATGATTCATTCAGTTGGGATGCATGGTTTTCAGCCTGCAACACCTTTTCTGGAAGCATCCTATCCTGAATATCTTGAGATAGATCATCTATTTTATCCTTCAGCTGATCAGCAATTGGTTGTATCCGATCCCCGGTATCTTCTATATACTGAAAGCCACAAAACAAGAATATTTAAACAGCTGCATGCAAACATCACAGTCCTTTTGCATATTGTTTCTGTATGAGATATAATCACATATGCTTGGACATTTAATAAAACTTCAGTGAACCACTATGGAAAAACAAATTGGAGACAATTAGACTATTTTGAAAGCTACTGTTCCATTGAAGACTTGACTGTTTTGAACTTGCCTTGTTTCTTAATGATGTATGAGAAAAGATAAAAATGCATTTTACACATGCCTCCACACATGCACTCTTGCGGAGATCTTTTCTAAATTATGGATGTAGAAATATTTATGCTATGCTGTGGTGATATTTCTGAAATACACTGTCAAGCTGTTCCATTTATCATGCACCTTTCACTGACTCACCTGCACTTTTGGTTATTAAACCATGTCACCAAGGGTTACACTTTTAAAATGGCCACCACTTTCGTCACAAAGAAACTGACTCCAAAGGATTTCTTATTCCTCCCAACCTAAATATGGACTTTCCTCCAAAATTGCTGCCTCGATAAACTTATCCTCAAAAGCAAAACAAAAAGAAAAATGCTCACCTCTACAGCTAAATTGATTTCATTTGCAAGATGGCTGGCTTCATCCAAGATGTCATTCCCTTCTTTCAGAATTTTTTCCGTCTCTTGTCTGTTACTTTCTACAGCTTGCTTCCTTTTCTATAGGTTGAATACCCACAATGATAGAAATTAATTAAGTAAAGGTATTGCAGGAGTACCCAGGTATTCTAACACCTCTGCATTTTTTCTGCCTCCTCCACCTTCAGTGATATTATGGTGAACAATAAAAATATGGAATGTCTCAATGGCAAAGATAGTCAAAAGTCATTTTTATATTGCCCCATGACAACAGTGCCTGACTGTAACATTACAGCAGAATGGGTTAAAAAAAGTCAGAAATCCCCTCTTCCTCTACTTTTTGATAATGTTATTTTCCCCAACTATGGCAATGAATTAGCCCAAACCAAAATGTTGTAAAGATTCTTTATTTTAATTCTTGATCCCATATTTAATAAAAATTTTCAGTTTGTGGGGTTTTGGTTTTTGACACCATTGTCTTATTGGATTATGATGTGAAAAATGTAAGTTTTGCAAACCTTGGAACCTTCACTTTTCCAATTAGTGAATACTGTGCATATTGAACAAGAGAGATGGCACCCTCTTTGTCTCTAGTTCAAAGTACTAGCAGCATCATGAACAGAGTCATTAAGCATCACAGAATAGATTGACAGTAGGCCATGCAATTGCATCACTGAGGCAAATGGGAAAGTGCTATGATGGCCACTAATTAAGTGAAAGGCAAAAAAGATGGAAATCTCAGAGTGATGAAGAGAGCAAAACCACAGGTTGAAGAGATTCCTCACAGTATTCAGAGAATTAATTATTAATCATTATTATTATTTATTTATTCATAGAGTCTATAGTATTAAGGATGGCATAAGAACCTAGATAAAAGACAATTGCTCCATCTTTCATGCTCTAACCACACCAGAAAGAAATATAGAACAGCCGATGTTTTCTTACTTTACAATGTTGCATCTCTTTGTAAATCAATCAAATCCACAAACCTCAGATGAAAATTCAGGTTTTGGAACTCTAACCTCATCACCATATATTAGGCAAAAGCTCATCAAGAGCAACCAGAGTTTGAAACATTTATCTTCATTTAGATTTGACTCTGCTCTTTCTGTCTCGGATAAATGCTTGTTAATGAAAAGTATAATGTGCTTTTTCTAGTCTTTGCAGTTAAAATTAGATCAAAAGCAGATTCCTCTGCTACCAGGTAGATCATTTATAACAACTACTAAATACCAAAGATATACTTTGATTTAATACTCTTTAACGCCTATACACCCAGTTCATTTCTTTCTAGAGGTGGGGTATGAAGGAGAAAATGCAGGGCTGCAAGATGCAAATAGAGGATAGTGAAGACTGTAATTGGCCTCTTATTAAAATCCTTAATCAATAGTTTAAATTTTGCATAGGGACTTTCACATGTCTTTGCACTGGGATGAATTTCTCCCCATGTGCACTATTGGGATCTCTCTCTCTCTCTCTCTCTCTCTGCAGGTTGTAAAAACGTTCATGTGAACCAAAGAGGGCCAGAGTTCTAGATTTTGGTCTGACCCTCAGAGTGGTTGTAAATTAAGGGAATCTGCTCATCAGCACTCACCTCTATCACTGTCATGTTTCTTTGGTTGATTGCAGATAAGCGATTGGCTTCCCTAATTTTACTGCTGGCTTCTCTCAGCAGATCTCGAGCATCATCAGCCTTGTTTTTGTAATCTGTCATTTTATCCCTGACCTCATTCTTCAGCTCCTCGTTTTTCTTGGTGGGATCTCCAAATAATTTCTTCACTTTGTTCAAAAGGGCTTCAGCACTTCTGCAGTTCCCCCCCAAGACACATGAAAAACAGGCATTGAATCCATCTTCATCACAACCAGTAATCTCACCATTTTTAATTGCTTACTGCTGAAATATTCATCTTACATAAAAGTGTAAAACAACTCTAGGGAGAGCACACACTTACTAAAGCAAAAAGAAAAGCTGATATTAGGCTTTTGCCTTTTGGATTGTAAATTTACCCTGAGTCCTTATTTAGAAAATGGTCTTCACTGAAGTCCTTTTTTATATTGCCATTTTTGCTATCTGACTGGTGAGTTTTTGTGAATCACTACACTTGTCAAAAAATCCCCTCATTCACATTAATTTGACACTTGTCACAAAGTGGTCCATTACCTTGAATGGAGGGGACAGAATGTTGAAATGCCTGATCTGAAGTTTTCTCAAAGCAAAGCTTCAGACAAGCTGTGAGAGTCTGAAATAATTAATGTTGTTCCCTTTTTCTATGTTACAATCAGCTTCTAGAGCGTTAGACACTTTTTTAAATGAAAGCTGAAATTCTCACAGTCTCATGATCCCAGGAGCTGGAGCTTTAAGAAAAATATCAACCACCACAAGATGCTTCATAAAATCATGAGAGTGGACAAACTTCATGTGTAGTTGCTGACTGGAGATTCATCCACTAAGCCTGGCTCAACTGTGTCCTGCTGAACTGTGCTATCCTCCACAGAAATCAGGACAAGTGATACAGGAAGTGTGGCTATGCCAAAGAGATATTTCAACTACATCTTGTATAGCTGCAAGTTCCACTTCAGAGACACAATGCTAACCCATATCTCTTTGGTCAGAGCCATCCTGCCACCCATGGGTAAGTTGCCATGAACTCCGTCATCCCTAGAAGGGTCAGCCAACTGAAACTGGATATCATCATCACCAATGGGACACGAAGAAGATCATCATGGTTGATGTCACAATACCTTTGAGCCCAGGACCACAGCCTGAGAACTAGAGTTACCACATTCAAACTCACATGCTGATCACTGGAGCCCTGGGCAAATGGAACCCCAGTCATGAGTGAACACTGAGAGAATGTGGAATCAGACAATGCTATCTTTGGCTTTTGCGACAGCTCATGGTTTTGGACACCATCCAGTGGTCAAAGGACATCTACTTAGAAGACATTACTGGACATCAGCAATACCAGGAGGGATGAGCTGGTGAGCTGAAGAAAAAGGCAGTTGGGAAAATAAATCAAATGCTTTCTTGATGGGCTGTATTTTGTAACAGACAGTACACCTTAAATTCTCAATTACTGAGGGTCAGTCTTCATTCACTGAGGTATCTGTTTCCACAATCAACTCTCTTTGTAACTTTTCATGAGTAATGTACCCAAATAACTATTATCTAAACTATGTTGTTAATTTACTTGCTTAAATTTGAGTTATTGCTGATTTTGTACTATATGTATCATATGTCTTTTAAAACAAACTTTGTATTTGTGTAGTCTCAGAGGGGTAACCATGTTAGTCTGTATCTGCAAAAACAAGGAGTCCTGTGGCACCTTAGAGGTTAACAGATTTATTAGGACATAAGTTTTTGTGGGTAAAAACCACTTCACTAGATGAATTGGAGTGGAGTTTTCCGAGACATAAGGGTATGTGTGTGTGTGTGTGTGTGTATTACACATATGGACACTGCCTCCACACTTCTGTAAATTCCATTGTTGGCTTTGCACAGAACACATATCCATTGTCTTTACAGAGACCTTTGGTATACACTAACAGGTTGGGGCAGGCTTAACATAATGTATCTGCTGTAATATGTGCCCTTGTAACTTTTCATTGCAGCTCGGACTGCACCCAGCTTGCTGCGTATCTCCCTTCTTCCAGCATCTGCCTGCCTGGCTCAAATCCACAGAAGAAAACATAAAAGGAAGGACACATTTAGGGAGCAGATAGACTACATAAACTCCCTCTTGAAGGAGATGCGGGCAGAGCTGCAGGACCAGCTTGTCAGGAGAGGAGACCAAAACTCTCTTTGCCTCCCTGACAGTTGTGATGGAGTTCCTGGTTGCATGTCTAGAGAGGGACTCCTCCCAGAACCCTGTCTGCCCCAATAACAACACAAGTCCCTCCTCCTCCAGGCCCTTTGCTCCCACTCCCAGGGTCACCAGAATCCACTGGTTTACAGGGAGGTAATTCAAGGGCAGCCTTATCCTCCAGTATCTCGTGAGGTAAAAGGTGGTCCCACATGAGTTTCTGAGCCTCTTCCCCACGTCTTTCATTTCCCAGCTGTTTTCCCCAAATAAAAACTCATGTTTTTTGAACAACAGTCTCTTTATTGCTTGAACTGCATGGCTGGGGTGGGGAATTAAAGGCACACACAGGAATGCAGGGGCAACTTGTTGAGAGCAACAAGGAAGACTTTCAAAACTGGCCATTCATAAAACTATCATTCAAATCCTCTCTGATTTACGCTGCCCCACTCCCTGCTCTCCTTATTGCCCTGGTGTCCAGCTGATCAAACTCTCTGTCTAGGAGCTCTGTCTCAGCATCCCACCCTGCCAGATAAGATCCCCCCTGCTCTTGCAAAGATTATGGAGCACACAACATGCTGCCAGCAAAAAGGGAATGTTGCATTAGCTGAGGTGCAAGTGAGTCAGGAGACTCCTAAACCTACCTTTTAAATGTCCAAAAAGCATATTCAACAACCATGCTGCACTTACTCAGTCTGTATTTGAACTCTTTCTTGTTGGGTTCCAGGTTGCCCATGTATGATTTCATGGCCACATGAGCAAAGGGCAGGCTGGGCGTCCCAAGATCATAATAGGCATTTCCACCTCTCCGATTCTGATTTTTCTGTCTGGGAAATAAGTTCCCCTATGCATCTTTCAGCGGGAGCTCCTAAAGATTCTGCCTGTCATGCACCTTTCCCGACCATCCCATGTTGATGTTGGTGGAACGGCCCTTGTGATCCACCAATGCCTGCTACAGCACCATGGAGAAGTACCCCTTGCAGTTTATGTACTCCTTGGCAAGGTGGTTGGGGGGACAAGATAGGGATAAGTGTTCTGTCTATTGCGCCACTGAGTTAAGGAACCCCACTACATTCGCAAAGTTCCAAAAAAGTGATCTTGCACAGTCACAAGTTTTGCAGCCAGTGCTGATCATCCCATCTCTGCATCACAATGTAGTCCCACCAGTCTGTGCTTGTCTCACGGTGCCAGCACTGTGTCCACAGGATTGACTGGCAGCTGTGCATTCATCATTACCAGGGCTTGCATGAGCAACACCTCCATGCCAAGCTGAGCTTTGGCTTCCTCCTCCTGGTGCAGTGACATGCATGTGCTCTTGAAGTAGGCACACCATGGCACACATTAGCATCAGTATTGTTTGCTGCAAACCAGGATCTATACTTACGCTGCTATGGTGGTTGTATGGGAAACCAGGGCACAAAAAGGTATGAGCACATTGCTTCCCATTGATCTCACACAAGGGGGGAGAGACTAGACAAGTGTGTTATGGGACACTGATGACATGAGCCCATAACCAGCCGCTGCAGAGTTTTGGTCCCAGTGGGCACTGGGAACATAGCTCAGAATGCAAAGTGGTCCAAGGTGCATTGCTTTCTGAATTGGCAGTAGGCTCCTTAATGGGTACATGTTACTTTGGACTATATACTATTCTTCCTTGCAGGGAGGACATGGACCTTCAACTTTGCAAAATTAGGTGCCCAGAAATTGACCATATTGGATCAACCTTACCTCATAGTGTAGGCGTGGCCTGCGATTCCACAAGAATCCTTGTTGTTTTTGTATTTGCAGATAATCTAAGCACTATATCCAGAGGTACAGACACTCTTATCTTAAGAGTGCATTATTTAAATTTTTAACATTAGCTTTAGTAAAACTTATAGTTTGGAGTATTTGGTGAGAAAGTGGTGGATTTAAAAATTTATGTTCAGTAATGTGTTCTTTAGGTGGACTGAGGACACAAATAGGATTACAGACTTTACTTCAAATGTAAACACTGAAATAAGAATGGGAAAAAGCAACAACTGCAAGTAAAGTTCTGTTGACTATTAGAGCAAGAAGACAACTTCAAAAGGAACAATCAAAACAGTCTTCTTCCTCACTTAGCATGCAGCACTTCATGGAAAACACAGGGGAGGGGAGATGCTAGTCATTTCTGTCCTTTGCAAAAATCCTGAAACCTAGCCAACCAGAACACAGTGACTGTCCAAAATCATTTGATAAAAGAGTGAGCACGAGTAATTCCTTCAAAGTAGTGAGAAGGGTTGCATTTCCAAAATGGAAATATTTCAAATAAACTTTTTTCCTGAAAATTTTGTAAAAGTATATATATATATATATATATATATATATATATTATATACACACACATATATATATAATTTTAAGGATAACATTTTTATCTCTTTCCCTTATAGAATGATTTAATACTTCAGCAAGAATGATTAGAGAGTTTTCTGATAGTGATGCTTAAAATCCTAACTCTAAAGTCAACAGCAGAAGTTCTTGTGGCCTACAAAACAATTCAAATATGGCAAAACATGTCCTTATGAATGCCTCTGCTGGGGGATAATGTTATACAAACATTAGCATTTTCAGGAATCCAAAGGCAACAAAATAGACAATCAGGATTATCTCCCCTTATGTTTGAGACCTTCAGTTTTGAAATCCCATAGGAATGCATTAATCAGATTCATTTTATTGGGCTCAGCATGTTGAAATTTGCGGCCCTTCTACTTACTCTAACTCATCTTGGGCTGCCTTTTCTTGCACATTCAACTTTCTTCTCCTCAGTTCTCCCATCATTCTGTCAATATCATTCTGCAGAGCTTCAAGACTTTTCTCCAGGGTCTTGTCTTGGATTCTGAGTGTCTCATTCAGTTTTACAGCTTTTTCATTTACAGCTGCAGAGGGGGGCAAAAACACACATAGAGAGTAAGTAAATAAAAGTGACACAGAGACTTTCAGTATCCACACATCATCGCCATCACCAAGGGAAATACAATTTGCAATGGGTATTCCTGCTGTGAAATATAAAGGACAGTTAATCCAACGATCAGTAACAAATGAGAAAATGTTATATGTTCCATCAAATCCTTTATTGTATTTCATTTCCAGGCACAGTAATTAAAGTGAGGCGGCTTTATATCCAGAGCAAGAAATATAAAGAGAAAATATATACTAAACCCTTGAAATGGTAATTTGGGACACTGAGGAGGGAGCGAGGGGGTGGAGCAAGAAATGGGATGAAAAAAAGGAATGTAAATGAGGCGTGGAAGAGAGTTCATTGACTTTTTAAATATTTTGTTTTTAAAATTCAAGTTTATGAATGATGAGAATAAATGATGGAGTTCCCCTCTAAAAATGAAGGGTGAATGAACAGCGGTGTTATAGCACAAGCTTATGTATTTAAATACAGACACACAGATGGAGAGAAGAGGTCAAAAAGGGTTAGACTGCAGAGTTCTTGCACAAAAAGGCTTAGTCCTTGGAGAAAGAGGAATAACTCTTGCACAAAAAGCCCTGTCTCCTGACGTTCTACTGTACTTTTTCTTATGCAAAAACGCGCTTGTAGTGTGGACGCTCTGCGAGTTTTTGCGCAAAAACTGTGCAGTGTAGATGTAGTCTTAGGGTGTATCTACACAGCATCCTTAGCTCAAAATAAGCTAAAAAGGTATTTTGAAATAGCTTATTTCATAATGTGGCACTGTCTGCACAGTGCCAAATTTTGACATAACTCGCTATTCTGAAACTCCCCTTAACCCTCGTGGAACGAGGGTAACCGGGACATCCGAATAAGCTACTCATTATTTTGAAATCTATTTCGAAATAACAGTCTGCTTCAATAGATGCAGAATAGCTATTTCGGGATCCTTTCAATGAAATTACTATGCTAAGTGCCTTAGAATATGTCTACACTGCAGGCAAAGGTGTGACTGCAACATGGGCCAACTTACCCTAGCTGGTTCTCACTAAAAATAACAGTAGCAGTGAAGCACAGCAGTAATACAAGCCTGCCACTGACCTCGGGTATGTACTCCCAAGTGGTTATTCCACACTGCTGCAGCTTCCCTGCTATTGTTTGAGTTAGCTCAGTCAAAGCCATGAGCCGCAGTCACCCCTGGTATTCAATGCAAACATATACCTCAATCTTGGTTGAAACTGGAACAGAAGTATGGTTGAAATTTTTATTCTACGCCTTTAACCAAACAAACCCAAAACAAAACCCTCCAAAAGCTATTTTACAATTCATTAGACAATTTGTATAACTGTAACTGTCCCTGTGATTCTGTATTCCTTAAAGCCAAATCCTGCAAAGAACCCTGTTACATAGGGAAATCCTTCCAGCTTTGTGGAGCCTCATTGACTTGATAATGGTACTTCATGCAGGCACAGGGAAATGTCTACACAGAATTCACTGCAGGCTAGTCCCTTAGTTGCTATTAATCTAACTGCATAGATTTGATTAGGAAATAGAACAATAATTAATTATATGAGCATTAGGACATACTACAAAGAGTCTTTATTTACTAGATCTATGGGGAAAGACAGAGGTTTGGGTAGTGGTTGTGTTTTGGGGGCAATATGGTATATATTTTGTTGTTTAAATTTTCTCAGTGCTTAATTTAAAGTTTGTATAATGTTGGATGCAGGGCGGGGCCATGAGTTTTGCTATGCTACTGGATGCTTATTCCTTGTAAGGATTATTATTCTAAAATATGATCAGGGCATCTGAGGATGGGGATCAGCACCACTATTTTAATTTGTTTAATGGAAAGAAATAGATCATTTAAGAATTCACTAAGGTTTACCTAAAATAGAAAATAAGTCATATCTCACATCTACAAAGGTTAGAAGCAAATGCTCTTCCTCCTGCTTTAAAATAAGGCCATCAGTACTTCCTAGTTGTGCTGAGTTGCAAGTTATCAGACTACAATGATGCTACTGATCCAGGTCTGGATATTCCCTGTCTATGAGCTCTAGTGAGTGTATTTTTGGAAAATTCAAACTTTGAGATGAAAAAAGGAAACATTTTACCGGCAGATTTCATTGTGTTTTTTTTTTCAAGATGGTTGCGTACAACTACTCACATGCTTGGAAAGTGAGAAGTAGTCAAATAGAAATAGTTTAGTGAACATGAAGCAGAGATAAATAGCAAAAGCTATATATTGTATAGTTACCAACACCACTACCACTTCTAAGGCACCTATTTCTCTTCATTAATTATATGGAAAACCTTCCCCTTTGGGGACTATGGTTCCTGAAATTTCCAAGGTGAATAATATTTAGGCGTTATGAAGCTTAGTGTTTTAACACCTAAGTGCTTCTGTAGATCCTGGCATTAGTACCTAACATCTGCCAGGTTTGCATAGATGCACTTGTGGACAAAACTTGCCCTGAAGTGTGATTCACAATGTTGGTTAACCTTGAATGACCATTGGTTGCTGAAAGGAAAGATTTATTACGAAAAAGTGGTGAAAGAAGCATATTATCTTCTGTTCTTAAAATGCTGACTTGGCTGCTGGTCAAACACCTTGGCTACGTCTAGACTGGCATGATTTTACAGAAATGCTTTTAACGGAAAAGTTTTCCGTTAAAAGCATTTACGGAAAAGAACATCTAGCACTTTTTGCGGAAAAGCGTCCGTGGCCAATCTAGATACGCTTTTGCGCAAAACAAATCTTAGCTGTCTACACTGGCCCTTTTGCGCAAAAGGGACTTTTGCCCGAACAGGAGCAGCATAGTATTTCCGCAAAAAGCACTGATTTCTTACAGTAGGAAGTCAGTGCTTTTGCGGAAATTCAAACGGCCAGTGTAGACAGCTGGCAAGTTTTTCCGGAAAAGCGGCTGATTTTCCGGAAAAACTGGCCAGTCTAGACACAGCCCTTGATTTTAAAATCACTCTCTCTACTGCTTTATGTGGACTTGCTTCAACCCCCTCCAAATCTTTTAATTCTTTGGTACCAGTTGTTCATGGAAACCTGCTGGAAGCATCTTCTGTGGTGATTCCAAACAGTGGATGCAAACTTTGTGGAACAACAGCTTTGGCTTGTCAGCCTTCAAACTCTGTCTGAGAGCAAGGAGTCTGCATTGCTGTAGCCCTGTTGGCCTCAGGACATTAGGGACTTCATGTGCATAAGGCAATATCTTTCATTGGACCAATCTCTGTTGGTGACAGAGATAAGCTTGTCTCCTTCACCAACCAAAGTTGGAACAAATAAAAGACATTTCCTCACCCACTTTGAGTGCAAGGTGCTCAATCTCATATGGTTTAAATCCGCTTTGAAAATTTGCAGATTTGTTAACACTTGTTTTATGTCAGTGTTGCAAGATCAAATGATATTTTAAATAACTGATTAGTGCTACCATTCATTACATGAAAATCAATATAAAATTAATCTACAGTACATTCTGGTAACAAAACTGGTTGGGCTTATCTAGACTGCGGGGAAGATTCGAAAGAGGAGATGCAAATTTGGTGGGAATTTGCATATCTTCTTCCGATCTCACTTTCGAAAGTTTCCTCAAAAAATTAGGTTTACGTGGCTTTTTGACAGGGGTATTCACTGAAAAAGCTGCATCTAAACTACTTTCATTTTTGAAAACTCTGCTTTCAAAAGTGAGATTGGAAGAAGATATGCAAATTCCCACGGAATTTGCATATCCTCTTTCGAATCTTCCCCGTAGTCTAGACATAGCCGTTATGCTTTAAATTGCATAGGCTAATATTTTAGTTTAAGTAACACCCATGTAACCCTACTGAAAACAATAAGGGGAAATAAGAGTCTAGTAGGGAAGCAAAATGTCATCTCAAATTAAACCATATTTAATTATAAAAATCCATGCTTTTCAAGCATGTTTACCTTTCTCTTATTTTATAGCTTTTTAGAGTATTTAGGTTCTTCTTCTGAAAACTGGTTGCTATCTTTCTGCTTGTGATTCTGAACTGCAATTGTAGGTGCAGAAAATCAAGGTCTTGGGGGAGAACTGGCTCAATGCCACTTTCAAGGCAAGGACTCTCTTGCAAATTTCAAGCAGCAGATGTTCATTAGCAGCAAGTAGCAATGTATTTTTGAAGTCATTCTGAGAAATTAAGATGCAGCTTCAATGCACCAAATGAAATGATAAAATTATAGGAGGCTTTTTTTGTTCCACCCAAATGATTTTTTTTAACTGCGTTGGAAATAAACAACAGCTAAGCAGAAGGCACCCATTAGTTATGTAATCATAATAGCTGTTCTTCAAGAACTGGAACATTCCTGAAGGAACGCATCCAATTTCTTGCTATTCTGTGCTCGTAATTACCAATCCACTAACAGTTGTTATAAACTGCACCCTGTCAATTACTGAAGTCTGCAGATAGTTGGCTGGAGTTTCTTAGCCTGACTCTTAAATCACAGAATGTCTACCAGCTAATGCTCTCTCTCTCTCTTCAACTCTTCAATTTCTATGAAGAGCAACTGCCACAGTTTTCTTTTCCAATACCTTCTGCAGCCTGCAGTGTGTCCTTGATGAACTGTCCAAGAGACTTCGCTCTCTCATTAGTCCTCTCAGCATCCTGCCCAGTTTGTTCCCCGTCTGCTGACACCTTGGTCGCCTAGTGATCCAAATTCAGGAAAAGTATAATTAATGGACATGACAAGACTGCACCAGGAGATATTCCCACTGGCTGAATCCACTTGCAAATCTTTCCTCGGGCAAAAGGCAATCAATGAATTATTGATCAGATGTACTGGAAATGACACACTCTACTTAAGTACACAATTACATTTTATTTCCTCTTCCATTAAATAGAAATTGGAAGGCTTTATTTTTGGTTCTTGGAAATGCTAGTTGTGTGGATCAGCACACAAAGGGATTCCAAATGAGAACATTCTTTGAATTTGTTTAAAGCAATGTTGTTGAAAAGCTCTTAATGGATACTTCGGGGCGTACTGCCACTAGTTTCACTATTATGTGATTGATTTCCTGATGACAGAGTGCAGTATACGCAGCACTCCTTACCTGTTACCTTCCCTGAGGTGTTTTTGAAGAAGACATGGTCTCTCTCCAAATTTTAAATCAATACATTAATTAAGAGGAGGAAGAAAGAAAAAGGGAAAGAGAAGGAAGAATTACTCTTTCGTCCATTTTGCTTGAAATCTTTTGTATATAACATTTTCAAGCGATCAATATAGTTTTGACTATGGGTACCTACATGATTTATAGTTTTAATGAATCACAACAGATCAAGATGGAGATGAACATCAATCACAGGCCTGACAAAGCACTAGTCAGAAAAAAAAAAACGATCCATATACATTAATCTTTATTTTCAAATTCAAAACATCCCTCTTTATAATATGCTTAAATTTACCATATGATATCTGGTACCATTTCTTGCAAGCATTTCATATAATGAGTGCAAACATTATTTCATGGAGCAACAGAAGCTGTTTATGTAGGAATATGGTTGCCCAGAAGGGACATCCAATGCCACAGAGCACGATATTCTCTCCACATTTGAGGAAAGTGCTGGAAGCATGTGACCTGAAGCAAGCTTACATTTTATCCAGCTACAGTTATACAAACTCTAGTCTCAGTTATGAACAAGCATTGCAATAATCTAGTCAAGGGAAATTAATAGACACTTTATAATTCTGAGTTTTGTCCAACCAAGCTGACTGTGTGTGAATCCTTACTTATCACGTTAGATCTTGCCCAATCCCTAAATCTGCCCCAGAAAACTTACTTGTTACTGCACAGAAATGGCATTAAAAACCTAGAAGTATAATACTTTTTGTTATTTATAGCACAAATGGGCAAATTTGTCCTTGAAATGAAATCCATAGATGATTTTGATCTCTTAGACTGACCTGCCTTGCAGTAATTACATCACAGGTAATTTACATTAAAAATTGGTTGAGGAGAGTAAAAGCACCAATCCTGCCTTCATATCCTGACCAATAAAAGAACATGGGCTTCTCATTTCTATGTAAGTTATGCTTCTGTTACTGATTTATCAAATCTTTAAAATGTACCTCAGATACAGAACTGTCTTGGTAAATTATACAGGGCATCCAGCACAGGTGATTGGTGAATGTACCTGGTCTTGAGGGACCAGTGGTCTGTTCCAGGATGGCATATCTGATGATATTTTGTTCCTCATGTATGAGAGAACTGCCCCTATTTTTTATTATAGTCACATCTTCTGTAATCATCCTTTTATTATCTGCCTTTGATTTTCCTAGATGTTTTACATGCACTTCACTTTCTTTTATAATATTATAGTCCTCCACTACAAAATGATGTTTTATAACTTGCATATACATTCTTATCCTTGATTACTTTTTCACATTCATATTAATTCAAACTGGCCTTTTTTAACTGCCACTATTTATGGCTGGATGCTACATATTACATTTTGGTGCACATGAATTTGACTTTGAACAGTTTCTGTTTCCCTTCTGTGACCATTCCCTTAACTCCTCAAACCCATTCAACTCCACTGAATGATTCTTGTATTTAACCATGATTTGCTCTCCTGGAAAATACATTTTTCAGTTTATTCTTCTCTTTTTTGGCCTAACTTCCACTCTACAAATCAAATAAAATGACAGATAGCTTCACTCAGATGCTGTCTTGCCATAACATAGTCAACCAGGTGTTGCTCATTGTTAACAAAGTCCCAACTGTTTGCTGTGTATGGAGATAATTCCACATAGCCATGGGGCAGGTTTCAACTGAAGAAAACACTCCTTGGCTGCGTCTAGACTGGCAAGTTTTTCAGAAAAACTTTTGCAGAAAAACTTGCTAGCTGTCTACACTGGCCACTTGAATTTGCGCAAGAACACTGACGATCTGATACAAGATTGTCAGCGTTCTTCCGCAAATACTATGATGCTCCCATTCGGGAAAAAGCCCTCTTGCGCAAATGTATTTGCGCAAGAGTGCCAGTGTAGATAGCTCAGGACTGTTTTGCGCAAAAAAGCCCCAATGGCTAAAATGGCGATCGGGGCTTTCTTGGGCAAAACCGCGTCTAGATTGGCACGGACGCTTTTCCGCAAAAAGTGCTTTTGTGGAAAAGCATCTGTGCCAATCTAGATGCTCTTTTCCGCAAATGCTTTTAACGGAAAAACTTTTCCGTTAAAAGCATTTGCGGAAAATCATGCCAGTCTAGACGTAGCTGATGTTTAAATGGCTCAAACTCCTTACGACATCAAACTCCAGATGTCTCTGGTCATCTGAAGAAGTGAGTTGTGCCCACGAAAGCTCATGATACCACTTACATGTTATGTTAGTCTTTAAAGTGCTACTAGACTATCTGTTCTTTTTTAAGTGTTTCCTGTTACTGAGTAACTCGGCTACCCCTCTGAAGCTTTCAAACTCCTTTGTGAGCCACTGTCAGCTAAAAAGGAACTGGAGAAAATAGGCAGAGACACATCTGTGTGTGAATTTTAAAGCAGGGTTGGAGGCTTTAAACATTCTAGAATTTTAGACACAAGGTTCTATCCCGTGGAAATTCAGGAAATGCAATATTTTTAAGTTGGGTGGGTCCTATAAGCATCTTGTGCGGCTAGGGTTCACAGATGGCACACATCCATATACATTGTCTTTGTTTTCCTTTTTATTTGGATCCCTTTGTGACAAGTCTGATATCCATACAAATATTATCATTGTGCTCGGCTCTACTTCTCCCTCTGTGTGATATGGCCTCCTAATATTACATGCTTTCATTGAAGGGACTTCTACAGTGATACTGCTTCTATTTTCTACATGCCACCCAGAAAATAGCTGCACCAAAGGCTTCTACTGAACACATGCTTCAGGCAGAGTGAACAAGCAATGCAGGCATATAGTTGGCTAATTCAGATCAGCTTCACAGAGGCAGAGTTTGGACTTCCCTTTAAGTACTTCCTGCTACCTATAGCCAATGTTGCCTCAGCACTCTACTTTTCCAGATTCAGTAACAAGATTTTCTGAGTTGTGGATGTCATAGATGGATATAGGGACATTCTGATTTGCAGGATAAGGTGTGGGTCAAGGTTCCCTCTAAGCCTCATTGCAGCAGGACCTTACAGCTGCTTAATTAGGCCTGCCCACCCAGAGCCTCAGGGCTCCATGCATGAAGCTGCCTGGATGGGGGGTGAGTGGGGAGAAGGGGACTTCTCAGCAGGGAGTTGCTGCTGTCATTGAGGGAGGACACAGCAGCAAGACTCTCCCAACCAGTAGAGAAGGGGCTGAACCACACACCTTAGAGGTAATCTTGGGGTGGGTTAAGACGTTTTCTGAGCTGAAACAGGTTTAGAACCAATCTCTTGGTTTCTGTTATTTCCACTCCAATTCATTCAAGGAAGTGGGTTTTACCCACAAAAGCTCATGATTCTTTATATTTTGGTTAGCCTCTAAGGTGTCATAAGACTAATTGTTTTTAAAGTTACAGACTAAAACAGCTACCCTGAGATTTCATCACCACAAAGTCTTTACAGCGCCTTGCCCAGTCCTTACAGGCACAGACAACTAGTATCATTACTTGAGTCTCAGTGAGGATGGGTTGGAAGAAATGAGTGAATAGGAATGTAAATGAGGGAGAATAAAGTCAAATGGAGACCTAAAGGGAGAGAAAAGAATGGCTGAAGGAAAGGGAAGAACAAACAAGCACCAGATACTAACGAGCATGAATGAATTGGTAATGAATATGAATGTAGGTGGATGAGGGAGTGTGGATGGAGGAGGAGACAGCAGGGAGAGATAGGAGGATGATAACCATGGTGGAGGGGAGTAAAGAGTGGATGAGAAGTTGTTTCGACTGGCCAAACACAGAGAAGGGGTTGTAATAAGATTAAATAATATTTTCTCCCATCCTTTACATTAAATCTAGGAAATACTATTTTCCCTGGTTGCAGTTATAAAGGTCCTTTTCAATTTAAGATCTGTGATACCTAATACTTTATATTTTGTATTAAAAATGAAAATAAAAAGATAATGAATGATATTACTTTATATTAATATTTGTACACATATACATTCCCTCTTTTTTGGTACATGCACCACATGTAATTCAGAAGAGATTTTCAAAATAATATACTTAGATAAAATTTACAAAAGCACAAGCAGCACTATCTTAAAAGTGGCTTAAAACTACAACACAGGATTCTCTTTAGGAAAGGAGTCTAAAATTACAAGAAAACTTTTACAAACTTCAGATGCTAATGTTAGCAATACAGCTTTCAATGGTGTGTGTGTGTGTGTGTGTGTGTGTGTGTGTGTGTGTGTGAGTTAGTTAATTAGTGCCCAGAGGAGCAATTCAACTATTTTGCTGAACATCATCTTTCCAAGTCTGCCTATCCTTTATATTTATGTTCCAGCAAATATTTGAACTTCACAGCTGACAACTATTCCCCTTCTTAGAATCATCTACCATTAGGTGGCACACTTTATATTATTTTCCTTACTCTCTTTCTGATAACTTAACAATATTCCAGTTTCTGCACTGAAGCTCTAATCTGAAATAAAAGCTTTCCTTAAAAAACAAAAACAAAAATGAACAGCTAGCACATAGAGACCCTCACCTCCAGAGACCCTCACCTCCTCAAAATAAAGGTGTTTTAAAATTACTTGATTTATCGCTGTAAATGACATTGCCAGTTAGATATTTCCACTGATTGACTCTTCATGATAACTAGATTTAACTTTAAAGCAGAAATTTCTCTGTCTTGCTGTGCACTTTCTTAACTGGAAATAGAAACAACTCACAGCACCATACCCTCTATAGCATTAGTTTTTAAACTGCAGCCTGCTTGCAGCCCAATCAGCACACAGTTGCAGCTCATGAGACATCCTCAGGGCCATAAAGGTAGTATATATAGTGTGTGGATGTAGCCCACATAACAAATACAGAGCTGATTGTGTGGTCCACAGTGGTAAACAGATTGAGAACTAATGTTGTGTAGCTAAACAAGAAGGCTATGTCTACATTGTGCTTTCTTGCACAAGAACATATGAAAATAAGCAGCAGAATGGCTCTTGCGCAAGAGGGGGGGTTTTACACAAGAAGGAGCAGCGTAGACTGCTCCTTCTTGCGCAAAAGTCCCTTGCGCAAAAATGGAGGCTCATTTGCATATGTTCTTGCTCAAGAGAGCGCAATGTAGACGTAGGAGGAATGAACAATCACAACAAACAGATTGTGACTATTAAAAACAAGGCCAGAGGATTTGAAAGAGACAATTATGCTTTTTAAGGGATTCACAGACTCCAAGGACAGAAAGAACCATTATGATCAACTAGTCTGAGCTCCTGGATAACAGAGGCCATAGAACTTCCACAAAATAATTCCTAGGACAGATCTTTTAGAAAAGCATTCAATTGTGATTTTAAAATTGTCACTGATGGAAAATCCATCCCATTCCTTGGTAACTTCTTGCATTGGCTAATTTCTCCCATTTAAAATGTATGCCTTATTTGCTGTCTGAATTTGTGAAGCTTCAACTTCCAGATGAAGGATCGTGTTATACCTTTCTCTGCTAGACTGATGAGCCCACTATAAAATATTTGGTCCCCATGTAGGTACTTACAGACTATAATCAAATCTATAAACTTCCAACAATGGTCATCCAAGTAAGTTCCGTAAAGAGAGGTCACATAACTTCATAGAATCATAGAACTTGAAGGAACTATCAAGGCCAATTCCCTGTACTCATAGCAGGACCAAGCATCATCTAGACCAGGATGAGCAATATACAGCCCATGGGCTGGACACTGTCCACCAGGGCAAGCTCTTAGAGGGCCACCAGACACTTTATTTACCTGCACGTACACAAATACGGCCGCTTGCAGCTCCCATTGTCCATGATTTGCAGATATAGGAATCACAGGCCAGGCCACCAATTCCAGCAGCTCCATTGGCCAGGAACAATGAACCATAGTCAATAGGAGCTGTGAGTGGCCATACCTGTGGATACAGATAAAGTATCTGGCGACCTGTGTCCAGTCCGTAGGCCACTTATAACAACCATCTAGATCTAGACCATCCCTGACAGGTCTCTGTCTAACCTGCACTTAAAAATCTCCAATAATGGTGATTCCAAAACCTCCCTAGGCAATTTATTCCAGCGTTTAACCACCCTGACAGTTAGGAAGTTTTTCCTAATGTCCAACCTAAACCTCCCTTGCTCTAATTTGAGCTCATTGTTTCTTGTCCTATCATCAAGAGGTTAAGGAGAATAATTTTTCTCCCTCCTCCTTGTAACAACCTTTTAGGTACTTGAAAGCTGTTATGTCCCCTCTCAGTCTCCTTTTTTCCATAGTAAGCAAACCTGATTCTTTCAATCTTCCCTGAGATGTCATGTTTTCGAGATCTTTAATCTTTTTTTCTCAAAATTTTCCAAATTGTCCACATCTTTCCTGGAATATGGCAGCCAGAACAGGACATAATCATCTAGTTGAGGCCTAAGCAGCTCAGAGTAGAGTGAAGAATTACTTCATGTGTCTCGCCTACAACATTCATGTTAATGCATCCCAGCATGATGTTTGCTTCCTTCCTGGGCAGTCATTTCCATTTTTGTATGTGTGCAACTAATTGTTCCTTCCTAAGTGGCGTACTTTGCATTTGTCCTTCGTAAACTTCATCCTTTTTACCTCAGACCATTTCTCCAGTTCTTCACTCCAACTTGAAAATCTCCTCTTTATGCATCTCATGATTGCAGTAGCTTTTTTGGGGCTATAGTGGCACTTACACTGAGGGCTCAAGTTCAGATCCACCAACAACACCATGTGTTTCTCAGATACAATGCTTCCCATAATAGAGTCCTCCATCATGTAATTATGGCCTACTCTCTTAATCCCTAGAGGTATACATTTACATTTAGCCATATTAAAACACATTTTTTTTGTTTGAACCCAATATACAAAGCAATCCAGATAGTTCCAAATCAGTGGCCTATTTTCTTTATTATTTAACAATCCTTCAATTTCTGTGTTATCTGCAACTGTTATTAGTGTTGATTTTTTGCTTACTTCTAGGCCACTGATTAAAAAAAAGTTAAATAGCGTATGCCCCATAACTGATCCCTGCAGGACAAGCTTGATGGTGATTTCCCAATTACAATTGGACTCCTACTGGTCAGTTAATTTTGAATCCATTTATTGTATACCACATGAATTTTATATCATTCTAGTATTTTAATCAAAATGTTATACAATCCCAATGCAAATGCTTTACAGATGTCTGTGTCAACACTATTACCTTTATCAACTAAACTTGAGATGTCATCAACTTAGTTTGACAGGATCTGATTTTTCATAAATTCATGTTGATTTCCATTAATTACATTACATTTCTTTAATACTTTATTAATTGAATTCCATATGAGCCGCTCCATTATCTTGCCTAGGATTGATATCAAGCTAATTGGACTGATAATTACCCAGGTCTTTGCATTTCTCTTTTCTAAAAATTTGCCACAACATTAGTTTTCTTCCAGTCTTGTAAAGTATCCCCAGTGCTCCAAAACTTATTGAAAGAAATCAACATTAAAGGCACAGTGAGCAATTCTGCAAGCTTTTTTAGAACTTCTGAATGCTATTTAGACCTACTGCCTAAAATGTCAAACTTTAATATCATCTATTTAATATCCTCTGGAGATACTAATGGCATAAGAAGAATGTTCTCACCATACAATAGGACTGAATTATCTCTTTCCCCACAAATACAGAACTTAAATATTTATTGAACACTTTTGCCATTTCTGGATTATTATAGATACTTCTACCATTTCCGATTAGTAGAAAGAATACATCTCAACATTCTGCCACCCAAGAAAGAGGATGTCAGAGGAAGGGTGGGTATGTGATTTAAAACTGGTTCTTTGGGAATGAAAAGCAATTTATAATTCAGGCATTAATTCATGTTTAATTCATCTACAAAAATAATCCTGTCAGTCACTTAGAAACACCCCTTTAAACAAACTCCTAGCTTTATCTCAGAATGCTACAGACTTACCCTTGTCAGTAGCTCATCCATCTCTGTCACAAGGGTATCCAGATTTTTTTGTGCCAGCTGAAGGAGTCTCTTTGGTGCTCGCTGAGGTGATAGCAAATGCTAGAAAAAATATTTCCTGGATTTCAGGGTTTCAGAAATAGTAAAGAGAAGAAACATCAAAGCTTTCTTCTCAGTGCAGATGCAATTCCTTTTTTGACACTAATAACTAATGTCACACCCATCCAAAACTGTTTACTTAGGTGTCATGACAGTTTTAAATGTTTTAATATAGGATATAAAATATATGCATGTGGTAGCATATATACAGTGCAATGTAACTGCTCTATGTTCTATTAACAAGAATATTTTTATTTTTTATAATTTCATTTCATTTTCTCTATGACTGCAATATATTTCCTTCTAGCCAAGTGCAAAAGCATAAATTACCTCTGCATGATTTAATTATTATCGTAAGTCAAAATACACAATTGTAATAACTATTTACCAATTGTGACAAGTTTGAAGTAATTAAATCTTTTATTTTTTCTTCCTTAGCTCTAGCTATTGTTATGTATATAGGCAAATATATATCTGATTGGCCTGAAGTCTTGGACTGACGTATGTGTGTATTCTGGCTGTGGTATACCGTCCCACCTAGTAGCACTAAGACCACTTACAGAGAGAATAATGAGACTGCTGTGTAATTTAGCTAATAGCCAGCTGGCTTTTAGGCTTATGCATTAAGCTCTAGGGGTCCCAGGCTTGATCTCGCCTGCCTGTGTTACAAGTGCTGTGCATGTACCTTTAATTCCTGTGTCGTGTTTTCAAAACCATACAGGATCTTATATGGAGGAGGCAGTCGGCCACTGAGGTTGACGCTCAGAATCATCTGGTTTAGCTGATCCAGGTCACTTAGAAGGAGCCCTGTGCATTCATCATCACAGGCTGTGGGAAGGACAGGGACAATAAAGCATATTTATTCCTACTAAACATTTAAGGCAGATGTTTGAGTCAGAAATCTTTTATAGCACACTTACACTTCTGTGAAAGATAATGTCACTAATTTCAGATCATTAAACTAAATTAAATAAATGAATGATACTAGAAAAATTATGGAAACAATAGCTAAGAAATATTGCCTAGCACTTGATAATGGGACCATATGATATAAAAACTATAGAGCTAAATTAATAGACATACCTGGGATAGAGGGAAAAATTAACATTACATAACATTACACATGATATAGACTAGCCTGTACAAATTCCTAATTTAGGTAAGCAATTTAGAGGAAGCCTAGAGAAAGCAGGCAGGTAATTCAGCAAATCTAAAGAGCACTAAAAATGAACTATGATTGTGCTGCCATGTATTTGAATAAATGCAAACCTCTTGAATTCATGTCATTTAGGTACTTTATAGGGACACCACACATAGCAGCATGGTCAAGCAAGTTAAACTACAATGTAGATAGCAAAAAGGGTCAGTTTAAAAATGCTGATCACTTCCCATTATTTAGTGATTTTCTCCACTTCATTTCATTATTCAGATTATAATTTATCTGTTGTGTACCGCAGATGCTTTAAAGGTATTTGAATCTTTTCTTGCCAGTACTTTATCAGCCGTTAAAAGAAGCTCACACAACCTTATAGTCTAATGTTATTCACCCTGCAGACAGAAAATTATTCACTCTGTAAACAGAAAATTATGGGTATGCCTCTGTGTGGGTATGAGTCTCTCATCATGATGCACAAACGTGTTACATAGGTTCAGCACAGCTATACAGCATTTTGGGAGGTGGAGTAATTGTGAAACAATGAATACACTGGGGATGCTAAAAGACACAGAGGGTTGTGCCTAAAATTTTACAAGGATGTAATTATCTCACTCAACAACACCCTTTTAAGCTGCCTAATGGCTAGGAAACCATTAAGTAAAATAAGCATCTTTGTAAAAATAGGATGTATGGTAGATGATTTCCAATGCAGAATGACAGCTTCATCTGAAATCTATTGTTCCATGTAGATTAAATCTCCTCTGCTTTTCATAATGTTCAGTCACAGTCGTTAGAATGTTCCCTCAGTCTAAATAAGGTGAAGACAGTGGAATTGTGAAGCAGGGAACCAAATGTGGATGTAGAAAGAAGAATGGATACCGATTTAATACACCAAGGAGCTACTTGGAGAGGCATGAGAGAAAATGGATGTTGGTTTAGTGCAATAAGAAGTAGGTTGATTAGTTACTCTGTAAGGGGGATAGATATTGATATTTTAAGAGTTCCTCTCCTTATTTAATTCTTCCCCCTACATCTCAATAGTTTGTTGCTTGTGTTACAATTGTTCTAATGAAGGCCCTTATATTCTTGTTTATTCCTTTATGTCAAAAGGCCTATTAGGGTGCATCTACACTGCACCCGTAGGTCTAAATAAGATACACAATTTTGAATTACGCAACTTGCATATCTTATTTTGATCTCATTTCAAAATAGCTCATTTTGAAATTTAATTTTAAAATAAAGTGTTATTCCTACATGTCCCTTAACTCTCATAGAATGGATGCCAGAATAGCGCACCCATTATTTCAAAATCTATTTCGAGATAATGGGCGTGTTTATCGGAATAGCTATTTTGGAATACTTCTGTTATCCCGAAATAGCACTTATTGTCCGACCTCTTGTCATCTATGTGTTTAGACAGAGAAAACATATTTCTATAAGCTGAAGATAAGTATTATGGCAAGCTGCATATTTTGTATATACCAACAGCTGTCTCCTAATTGATGAAGACGACACACAGATCAGATAGCCATGTCGAGGATGTAAATCCATTGCTCAATAGAAAGTCAATGTTCTTATAAAGCGTGGGAATTATTTTAAGGATGTTTTATTTTTATTTATTTTTATTCTGTATGTTATATGAAACAATACATGTCTAGTTGACTTCAATATTTTTCAAGACTAGAAATTAAAGTGGGCTGCAAGTTAAAACCAAAAACTTAATTCACAGTAAAAGAAAAAAAATAGTTTCTAAAAACATGAAGTATTCTCAATGAATAAACTACTATCATTTAATAAGTGTTCTAAATCAGCACCACAGTTGAGGGGAAGATATAGTTACTCCAATACACATATTTAAGTTGTACAGGCATAATAGCAAATACTTCAAGAGTATGAATGTATTTTATATGACTACATGTTTCCAAAGCTTTATCTATAAAACTGTCAGCATAAATCTCTATTTAATGTTAACAAATATTTCAGTTCATTATAGCAGTACACATGTGTAAGGAGCAAATCATGCAGTCACTGTTACAATGTTTGCAGAGGCAAATTAACACAAAATATTGTATTTTCATTTTTCACCACAATGTCTCATGCATAATATGTCCTGTAAATATTCTGACTTACCTCATAGTAAAAAGTGTCTGAAAAAGCATGTACGCCAAAAAAAAAAGGTTTCACAAACACTGATCTCATTATAAATGACACTTCAAGATGCACTATTTTAAAGACATCTGTGCACTTACCTATTTTAAATATAAAAGCCAAAGATAATGAAAATGTAATCAGATCATATTTTAAAGGCTTTTCATCAAGTCCTACTTTTTCTGGAATTCCTTTGTATGACATAAAGATCTCACAAGATTTCTCATTTGAAGATAAGGTTTGTTGTTTAAGTATTGCTGTAGATCTCAAAATACCGTGACTAAGTTTTACAGATAAGCCTGGAATGTACTTAAAATTGATCCCCTGAAATGTGCTCAATAGGGGAATTATTTTTATATTGCTTATTACATCTATTACAGTAAAGCCTGGAAGCTTTTATCAGAATTGGGAGCCAATCAGGATTGTGCTAGGCTGTGTGCAAACACATAGAAAGGTTTAGTCCCTGTCCAGATTAAGTTATAATCTAAAACTTTAATCCTGCAAAGACTCATTCATGATTTTATGCACTCTGTGCAGTCCTGTTGACATCACTAAAATGACTCACAGAGTATCAAGTTAAGCACAAGTAAGCCATTGCAGAATCAGGGTTTAATTTAAAATGAGATACAACAGATTATAGACTTGATTCAAATTCAGCTGAATGAATGAAAGTATTTTCATTGACATGAGTAGATGTTGGTTCAAGCAATATGGGAGGTGAAAAGGAGAGGGAGGACAAGTATGAGAATATTAGGAATGCTGAGTTACATATTGTGGGCATGTAGGCAATTTTAAGTTTCTGTGCCCCAAACCATCTAATGTAGGTGAAGAGGCAGAGTTGCAAAAAGACTACACCCAAACACTGAGTTATTCATCGGCATAGAGCAGCGATGGGCAACCTTGGTTATTGAGTGGGCTGCATGAATAGCTCTCTTTCATCTTAATGGGCCATAAGATTTTGGTAGCCAAGACAGTGTCCCAGGCTAGGGTAGTTTTGTGGGGTGGGATGACTGAACCGTAGCAGCGCTTTGATTAAATGCAGAGGGAGTGCACAGCCTTGCATTTGCCTTTTACATGCACGCTATTTTAGCAAAACTGGTAGGAAAAAAACTACTCTGATGGAAACCAGCAGAATCTGGCAACCCTGTGCCTAGGGAATGGTAAAGAAAATGTCTTGAGGGCTACACATAGAACCCTTCTAGATGGCATTGCAGACCACACGCCAGAAGTTGCCCACCGCTGACACAGAAGGTTGTGGTCATCTCTTTTTAACTTTGATAGAGAAGTACACATTTCTGAAATTCAGTTGTCACTGTCAAAAGTTCAACATTTACACCACAATAGCCAAAACTTCACAACTACTTTCTGCTGAAAGGAGGAGATAGCGTTGCCCGTGTCTATGACTGTGGTAGCTTTCGGTCAATGGTGACAGTTATAGTGGTGAACTCTGCATAGATATTTTTATTATTTAACATCACAACAGTGCTTAAACAGAGTAAAATATTATACACTAAAAACAATATGTCAGCCTATCAGATAAAATTTGGAGAACTTTTTCATATTTGAAACTAAACAATTTGTTCCGAGCATCATCAAAAATAAGCTCTGTTACTAATTTTCTTATTAGTTATGAAGGCTATCTTTTGTTTGAACAGAAAGGGGAAAATAAGATATTAGAACTCAACTACATGAGAACACAAGTTTCAAGGAGCAAAGATGTTAATCAGTATGGAGGCCTTCTCAGCATGACTCTGAGTATACAAACTATTCACTCCCTGGAATTCTTGAAAATCTGATGATTTTAGCACGAACCAATCAATTGAGGGCAATTATATATGTGCCAGAATTACTCATTTAACAATAAAAACACATCAGAATTAATTCAGAGGCATGCTAGGCTATTTAGACTATGGGGCTTCTCATAAGAAATGTATTTTTGGGTGTAATTTTTATCACTGTCCTAACTGCTCATCAGACGAGACCAAATGTTGTTTTGTTCTGGGAATTTAATAAGGACGTTTATTCCATCTGCCTATGCTATCCACATATAATTGTCTTTCCGTTATAATGTGATTGTAAACAAATTCTTCCCTTTGTACAACAATTGTATGTTTTTAAAAATCCCCTATTTCCATTCTGCTTGTGGCTCTCTAAAATTATTACAAAATAACACTGACAAAAATGCCACCTGTCAAACAACAAAAATGATGTTATGAAATAGTTACAGATGTTAGACCAGATGACACTATATTGTAAATAAATAAATGTTATGTTCAGTTAAAAATACAAATATACACTTTGGTTTGTTTTCTTCTTCTTCTTCACAGTGAGTTGTTCCACCATTAAGATGTACAATATAAAAGGAACCTTATATATAAATGTTTCATTTAAATTATAATACATTGTAATACATTTGCTAAAAAATTACTTTTAATAGGATTTCAATGTGCATTCCTTAACTTTTGTGTCCTATTTTTAAATATGGCACTGCCATTTAAAGAATACTTCCAAAAATTCATTAATAGAATCATTTGGCATTAACTATCTAAAATCAATGGACAAATATTAAATATGATAGGCCAAAATGTTAATAGTTTAACAAGATTATGCTTTAAATTTACATTACTTATAACTATCTAACTTTGTATATGTATGTATATTTGTATTAAGTTAAACCATTTAAATACCATCCAATAACTTAGTGCTTACATCACAATTCTCGCAATTACCTCGAACGCACTAGTATTAAATATGAAATTATTGAATGGAACAAAAATACCTAAGGGTATGTCTACACTACAAAGTTAGTTCGAACTAACGGACGTTAGTTCGAACTAACTTTAATAGGTGCTACACTAGCGCTCCGCTAGTTCGAATTTGAATCGAACTAGCGGAGCGCTTAGTTCGAACTAGGTAAACCTCATTTTACGAGGACTAACGCCTAGTTCGAACTAGCTAGTTCGAACTAAGGGCTGTGTAGCCCTTTAGTTCGAACTAGTGGGAGGCTAGCCCTCCCCAGGTTTCCCTGGTGGCCACTCTGGCCAACACCAGGGAAACTCTATGCCCCCCTCCCGGCCCCGGACCCCTTAAAGGGGCACGGGCTGGCTACGGTGCCCGTGCCAGGTGCAAGCCTGCCAGCACCCAGCTAGCAGACCCTGCACCTGGCACGGCACAGAGCCACCCACCCGATGCCCCCCAGCCCACCCCCTCTTGCCGGGACCAGGCTGGCGGCTCCCGGGAGCTTGCCCTGGACCGCAAGAGGCGGGCACCTTCCTGGGCTAGTGCGGACATCGTGGACCTCCTCCACGATCTCCGCACTAGGCACAGGAAAGTGGCCGTCTAGGGCAGGAGAGCTGCCAGCCTGGCCACCCAGGACCAGGTGTGCATGAAAATCAAGGGGGTCCACTGAGACCCCCGACCCTGAGCCCTGAGCTTACAATGGCCGTACTGGGTCAGACCAAAGGTCCATCTAGCCC
The DNA here is from genome assembly GCF_049634645.1 of Pelodiscus sinensis. Lineage (NCBI taxonomy): Eukaryota > Metazoa > Chordata > Testudines > Trionychidae > Pelodiscus > Pelodiscus sinensis. Next base: position 92,063,304 of record NC_134713.1, on the reverse strand, counting down.
AGTAGCCTGTCTGCCAACAGCGGCCAACCCTAGGGACCCTGGAGGGGATGGACCGAAGACAATGACCAAGCCATTTGTCTCGTGCCATCCCTCTCCAGCCTTCCACAAACTTTGGGCAGGGACACCACTCCTACCCTCTGGCTAATAGGACTCCATGGTCCCAACCTCCATCACTTTATCTCACTTCCCTTTAAACTCTGTTCTAGTTGTAGCCTTCACAGCCTCCTGCAGCAAGGAGTTCCACAGGTTAACTATTTGCTTTGTCAACAACAACAACTTTCTCTTACTAGTTTGAAGCCTGCTACCCATTCCTTTCCTTTGGTGTCCTCTAGTCCTTCTTTATGGGAACTCAGGAAGAACTTTTCTGAATGCACCCTCTCCACCCCACCCCTGCTTTTAGAGACCTCTATCCTGTCCCCCCTCCGTCTCCTCTTTTCTAAGCTGAACAGTCCCAGTCTCTGTAGCCTTTCTTCATCTGGGACCTGTTCCCAACCCCTGATCATGTTAGTTGCCCTCCCCTCTCCCAGCCTTTCTCTTCCCCTCTCCCACCTCCTTTTCCCAGTCTCCCCCAGTTTTTTTCAATAAAGACAGAGTCAATGTTGGAAGAAACGTTATCTTTATTTTGTACATCAATAAGAAGGGGGGCTAGGGAAGGGTAAGTGGAAGGAGGTGAGGGAGGAATGGGGTACGAGCCCCCGATGGGGAGGACTGGGCTGGCTCTGCGGGCTTCTGGCGGTGGAAGCTCTCCTGCAGCCCCCCAATTACTCCCTCTCCCCAGATGGCAGCCTGCGGCAAGTGCAGCCGGGCTGATGGCCGAGTGCTGTGATGTGCCCAGTGTGGGCACTCAGGGCACTCCAAGCCAGAACTTCTTTGCAAGCGGGGCACCCCTTAGAACTGTGTGTCCGGGGTGGGGGTCGGGACCCTTTAAGCGCAGCCCTCGGCTAGCCTGAGACAGCATCTCCATGCTCTAAGTCCTCCTTTTATGCCCTGCCGGCACTGCTTCCGGCCATCCTTAAGCCCTGTTCAGAGTCCACTCAATGTGGACTTACTAGTTCGAACTAGCAAAACGCTAGTTCGAACTAGTTTTTAGTTCTAGATGCGTTAGTTCGAACTAGCTTAGTTCGAATTAACTAATTCGAACTAAGTTAGTTCGAACTAGCGCTGTAGTGTAGACGTACCCTCAGTGAATACTCATATAGAATTTTTTAAAATATTTTATGCTTATATCATTCCTCATGGGGTATTATTTTACTCCATTTTAGTCACTATTAGTCACTTAATCAATATTATTATGGTTTTATTATAGCTGAAAGTGGTTAGCCACTGACTCTCTACAATGGCTCTTGATTGATCCTTTGACAGCTGATGATCATTGCAGTGCAGCTGTATATCACCAACACTTCTTGTCTCTGCCATGACCATAGAATGACTTCAGTGGGCTAGGAGGGAGGAGAATAGAGCTAGCTATACTGGCTCTAGACTACTCAGGGTTTTCACAATGTTAGGGATATCTCCAACCTGCCACATGAGCAGGCAGTCCTGTAGAAATGGGAAGCAGAGTGGTATCTGATTTATATTCTTCAGTATGGGAGTAGAGAATTACCTACTCTTGAATTACCAGCTTGGAACAGTGACATGAAAAGTGCATGTGCAGAAACACAACATTATTTCTGAAGTATACACTAGTTATTTAGCTCACATCAATAATAACATCATTTTTGTGCTCACATTGTTTACACTTAAATACTACAGTGAGAAGCACCTTAGGCATGCTTAACAATCACTCACACGCATGGTAGTTAAAGTATGAGATTGTTAGAAAGGACATATTAATACATATTTGAGAAAATACCTCTATTTGTATACTTGCAACTTGGCACACACAATCACTTATATATTTAATTTTGAGCACTTTCACTTGTGTGTGGAAATGCTAATAACCCATTTGCACATGCAAACTGACAGGGCCTGCCCTCCACATTTTGGCACCTGAGGCGGGGAGCTCAAATGATGCCCCCATACCCTCCCACTGCACCAGCAGCAGACACAATTTTCTACACTCTGGGTCCTAGTGGCGCCCTCCTCCTCCTCACCCCACCCCCCAGTATGGAACCTGAGGCAGCCGCCTCAGTTCGCCTCATGGTAAGGCCGGCCCTGCAAACTGAGTACTAATGTGGTTTTGTATATATACTAGTTACACACACACACACACACACACACACACAGTGAGTTAATACTGCACTGACAATTTTGGTTCTATTACTACTAGATAATACACAAACCACAGACATATTTTTCTCATGTTTCCTTAATACTGCTTTAGTACTATGCACTGTTTTTTATACATTATCATTTACTTCACTGGGACATTTGGGTGCTCAGCACATCTGAAAACCATTTTACTTTAGGTACCTACCTATGGCTTTAGGTAGCTTTCTTTAGGCACCACACAAGGGAAAGTGGTCCATCTTTTATAGGTAAGTAGCTATATGCAACATGGCTTCAGGCATCTTTTGCAGTCATTCATAAAACCACAGAGAGGGTGTAAAACCCTGCCATTCTCATTTGATAGCATTTTACATGCACTTTTGTCTCATGCAGCACTGATATCAATGAAAATACATGGTGCAGGACAACAAAGAATCAAGCCTTGTAACACTGGAGCATTCCCACTAATATATGATTATATTAATGGACTAATACTACTTTTTCCATATAGAACATAGTGTCCTTTTTCAGCACTTACTGAAGTTTCCCATCAAACTCCCTGTTCATCAACAAGGAAATTTTGGCTCCTATGCAGTGGGAATACTTCATTCAAGAGAGCCAGCACTTTATGCACACTTACAATTCTCATGATGCCAGATTCAGGGCATTTTCTGAGAGGTATTGAAGCCCATGAAGCTCAAACTGGCATTTTCTGCATCTTATAGTATCAGGCCTGTTATGCCTAGTATACTTTAAACAGGGCTTTACTATTCATCCTCTTGAACAAAGACATACTTAGCTCTTGATGGATATGAGCTGTTATGTTGTTCCAAATCAATTTTGAGGTTTAATGACTATTTTAGGGTCTTTTGCATTATTTGTGTTGCACAGTTGCAGTTTGTCCAGATTATGTGTTAACTCAGTGGTCTCCAACCTTTTTACACTCAAGATCCCTTTTTAAAAGTCAGGGCAATTCAAGAACCTTCCCCAAGATCTCACCCCTTCCTTGAGGCCCGCCCTCCCCATTCCCCTCTTCTCCATCATTTGCTGACTCAAGCCATTACTCTCTCTCACTAGGTTGAAACAAGAGGTGTGAAAGCTCTGGGAGGGTATTTGGGTGCAGGAGGAGGTGGAGAAGGGGCCACTAGCTCAGAGAGTAGGCTCCAGGCTGGAGAGTATTGGGGTTAGGTGGAATGTTGGGGTGCTGATCAAGTTGCAGGCTTGTGGATGTGAGGGTGCAGGAGTTTGGATTGAGTGTATGAGGGGCTCAAGGCAGGGGTATTGGGAGTATGATGGGCTCAGTACACACATTTGCAGTGTGTATGTGGTGCAGGAATGTTGTGGCAGAACACTGGGGATGTGCGAGTGCAGGAGGAGTGTGGGGATGTGAGGAGCTCAGGGCAGGGGATTCAGGTGCATGATGGGCTGAGGTCTGTGGGAAGTGCAGGAGTGTTATGAGGCTGTGGACAGATGGGGGCTTGTTGGCCACGTTTAATTTTTAAATAAAATATCCAACACAAAATTTTTCTGCATTGCATTTATTTATGGGAGGGGTAGGGGCCATTGACCCACCGAAAAACCACACAAGTGAGATGCAAAAAAACCAACCCCCCCAAACCTCACTGATGTGCCACCAATTGAGACACCTCACTTCCCTGGCACTCTAGCCCTCAGTCCAGTAGGACTGAGGTTCAAGGCCTCAGTCCAGATTAACTCTTCTGCGGTTCCAGGGTTAGTGGAATTTTTTGGCCCCTTTACACTCTGAGGTGGGGGCAAAACTAAGAGGTATAGAGTGGGCAGGATAAAGCTGCCAGCGATTGGGCTAGGGATGGGGATGCAGAATCTGGGTGGAGAGTAAGGTACAGAACCAAGCTGGGGGTAGGTGTCTGGCCAGAAGGGATGGGGGCAGGAGCAGGGTGCTAGTGGGGGTCTGGTCAGGGAACAGGGGGCAAGGTGCTGATGGGGGTTGAGGGGAGGGGGCACGGACAGCTCGGCCAGTACCTGGGGGTCTCCAAGGATGAGGATCTCTGGGTAATGCTGGACAAATCCACTCCGGATCTTGCACCACCATCTTAATGTGCTCCCCTCCCCTGCCCCATCTCCCCACAGCACAGGTAAGGAAGGAAAGACAAGAAAGTGTGCACTGTTGTTGGCAGAGGTGGCACGCACTTTGTTGTCTTCCCTTCCTTCCCTGTGCTGCCTTTCTTCCTTCCTGCAGCATGGCGGGAGGAGGGGAAGGGGAAGAATCCTGCAGCTACACACCTGATCTGTCTTCTCAAGAAGAGCGCCTGCTGTTGTGGGGAGGGGAAGAGCAGTGCACGTGCTTCCTGAGAGGCTCTGGCGTGCAGCCACGGGACCTTGCCTCCACCCTGAAGGAAGCCGGCGCTAAGTCCATTTTTGCTGGAGGTTGTAGTTCCTCATTGGGGGAAAGGGGAACAAGAGGGGGCTGGGAACACCTCACGATTGACTGGTAACCACAGTATTAGCTGATTTAATAATAACAGGACCCAAGTCCTTTCTGAAGTCACTGGAAATTTAGGCTTAGTAAGGACTAAATGGGTACAGGCAGTCCCCGACTTACGCAGATCCGACTTACGTCGGATCCGCAGTTACGAACGGGGCTGCCCCAGAGTACACGGACTGCGGGACCTCGCGGTCCTGCTGCCCGTGTACTCTGGGGCTTTGCTCTGCGTCTCCCTGGTCTGCAGACCAGGAAGACGCAGAGCAAAGCCGCAGAGGCGCTCAGGCAGCGGGGCAGCCCTGCTGCCCGAGCCCCCCCACCCCACCCGCGCGGCTTTGCAAAGCGCGGGGAAGCCGGCGGCGGGGCAGTCCAGGCGCGCCTGGGGTGCCTCGCTGCCCGAGCTTCCCCCCCCGCAGCTTGGGAGCCGCGGGGGGGCTCAGGCAGCGAGGCACCCCAGGTGCGCCTGGACTGCCCCGCCAGCTTCCCCGCGCTTTGCAAAGCCGAGGGGGGGGCTCGGGCAGCGGGGCACCCCAGGCGCTCCTGGGCTGCTCCGCTGCCGGCGTCCTCAGAGGCGCTCCCCGTCTCCCTGGTCTGCTGGTCTCCAGCAGACCAGGGAGACGGGGAGCAAAGCCGCGGAGGACCCAGGCGGCGGGACCACGGTGCATCTCGGTCCGCCGCCCGAGTCTTCCTGGTCTGCTGGGGTGGGGGGGGCGCAGCTAGTACGCCCCCCCCCCCCAGCAGACTAGGCTTTTCTCCGGACGCCTGTGGCAGAGCAGCTGGGGTGCTGCCGGTTGGTCCCGCAGCGCCGCTCTGGGCGCTACTGGTGCAACCCAGCAGCACCCCAGCTGCTCTGGTCCTGATTCAGCCGCTGCTGGTCAGTTTCAGCAGCGGCTGAATCAGGACACCTGGGGCAGAGCAGATGGGGTGCTGCTGGGTTGCTCCAGTAGTGCCGAGGAGCGGCGCTACTGGAGCAACCCAGCAGCACCCCAGCTGCTCTGCCCCAGGCGTCCCCAAGTCAGCTTCTGCTGAAACTGACCAGCGCTGACTACAGGAAGCCTGAGGCAGAGTTGCTCTGCCCCAGGCTTCCTGGAATCAGCTGCTGATCAGTTTCAGCAGCAGCTGACTTGGGGACGCTTGGGGTTCTTAAGTTGATTCTGTATGTAAGTCAGAACTGGCAGTAAGTTTCAGCAGCGGCTGAACCTGGACGCCAGTTCCGACTTACATACAGATTCAACTTAAGAACAAACCTACAGTCCCTATCTTGTACGTAACCCGGGGACTGCCTGTACTTCAGGAATTCATCCAATATGAAAATAAATCTTAATTTTATGGTGCCTGTCTGCTTTGGTATTATATGTGCCTTACATGAAAAGAAAATAGCAAAATGAAAAAGCTTCCATTAAAATTCAATAACAAGATAAAATTCAGATAAAACATTAAAACCAATTCATTGTGCCCTGCCAATATATTCAAGTATGCATAGAATAAAAATATTATATATTGGGAGCTTATTGGATCCCTATCTGTATTCTGCTTTAAATGGAACAATGATGTGAAGGCCTGGCGGGGAAAAAAAGATCACAATTAAATTAGTTCCTATTCATATTTTTGAAGAAGAAAATGCCTTATTTCAATGCAGGATTGACTAAGTGTCTAAGAATAGGTTCCTCAACCTGATTTTTATGTGCTTTTGATAATACACAAGGAATTATCATAGAAAAATGAAACTGTGGGTTCAGAACAAACATAATATCCAATTTCATGGAAACCAAATTCCAAAAAATAATAGAAGTGAAGACAGTTTGAACCAATAAAACTGAAGTGAAGGGCAAATGGCATGTGTTTTGTAAAATTTAACTCAACAGTGTTCAGGATGGATTGATATTCATTTTATCTTTTAAACAAAATACTTTCTTTGTTCCTGAACAGATTGTACCGTGATTGCTTCTCAGCTGGATTTCAACAGGAGGTTGTGAACCAGAATGTCCAACGCATCCTATAAGCTTCAATGAATACTTCTCAGAGTTTATGTATGATTCATGGCAAAAAACAGTGGAGCTGCTGATTAAATATTTAGGAGAATACTAAAATATTCAATAAACTCAGATCTTTAATCTGTCACAGTAGAAGCCCCAACCTTTGGCAAAACTGCAAACTTCGAAACTGACTAAAAGAAGTCCTTCAGAGCCTTGCTGATTTTCAACGATAGTATTAAACTACACTGAAGATTTTTCCAGCAACTTGAGGCTTGTGAAAATGGGAGGGCAGAATGTCAGGGAAATGAGAAGTAGGGTATATGTTTTCAGAAAGAACCAGCTACAGAACTGACTGGCACCATAGCAAGATTCAGTTCTTTAGATGCAACAAGACCACCACGAAACCCCAAAAAGTAATATTAGTATACGTACAAATGCACTCCATGCCATCACGCACATGCCGGTGCTCGCAGCCTGCACAAGTCCACCCTGTGGATCCAGGTTTGCAAGTACATTGTCCAGTGACTGAGTCACAGGGGATAGGCAGTGAGCCATATGGATCACACTCACATTCCTTGCAGGACCGTCCTGGAGTTCTTGGATCACCGGTGTAGCCAGGGGAACATCTAGACATTAAAAATATCAACACAGATTTGGCCTATCAAGAATGATAGCACATTATATTTACCTTGTCTGCAGCTGGCAAGATAAGTCTCTTTTTTGGCACTTTATGACTACATATATATCGGGTAAGGGAGAAATGTGCATACCATCAGACCAAGTGATTATAGGCACAATCCTGTAGTCAAGGTTTTATTCAGGGCTGCAGGGGTGGACAAAAGTAAAACTCTACAACAGACTGACTTAACAAATTCCCCATGATCTGCTTATTATCAAGAGACCTCCAAATGCTACTGAAGATACTGCCTGGCTATTGTGTTTAAAAGTGAAATTTGTCCTAATAATCTACTAACTGTGGTCATCTTATTCATACTATGTTATTCAACTCTTTGTTCTGATAGCTGGAACAACTTCTGTCTCTTTTCTCCCTTGTAGTCAAGCTTAAGAAGGCTCCACTAATAGCAAACAAGTGAATTTTAGGATGACATTGAGTAATGAATATATGAAGTACTTAATTTTAGATAAATGTACTGTATTCTTTAGATCTTAGGGATACGATGTAAAGTAATATGGCGTAAAAAAGTCTAAGCCAATATAATTTTGCCATTATTGAATTTATCCACTGTCAATTTATAGTAGGAATTGGTGAACTACCTGATAAATCCAGATTTTAAATCATATATACAAGAGGAAATAACTTATCAAAGGAAGCATATTTAGAGGATTTTGTATTATTTACTGACATCGACTGAAAGGGATCATGCCTTTTTCTACATTATCCCTTTTCCAATTCTCTCACTCTTGACCCACACAATTACCATACCTTTCACAGTACTGGCCTTCATATCCAGGTGGGCAAGTGGTACACCGGTAATCAGTGAGACCTTCCGCAACACAAGAAGGGCTAAAGCTGACATAGGAGGGAAAAAGAATAAATACATTTCTACTGTACTCCATTAGTTTGTCATCTCACTCTTAGCAGCTGTACAGGGCCAGTAACAGAGTCTACTCTTCAATGTTAATGTCAGGATTTTCTCACCCACCTATGTACACTTAGGCCGTGTCCAGACTCAGGGGTTTTTCCGGGAAAAGTAGCCTTTTCCCGAAAAAACTTCCGCTGCGTCCAGACTCAAGCCGCGTTCTTTCGAAATTATTTCGAAAGAACGCGGCTTTTCTTTCGATGGCGGTAAACCTCAATTTACGAGGAAGAACGCCTTCTTTCGAAAGTTCCTCTTTCGAAAGAAGGCGTTCTTCAATGTAAAGAGGCCGTCTTCGAAAGAGAGCATCCAGACTCGCTGGGTGCTCTCTTTCGAAAAAGCGGATTTCTCTTTCAAAAGATCCGCCTGCAGTCTAGACGCGATCTTTCGAAAGAGGCTCTTTCGAAAGATGCTTTCGAAAGAGGCTCTTTCGAAAGAAGCCTGCAGTCTAGACATAGCCTTAGTGGAAAGATACTCATCAGTGAAAACAATTATTCTGTAAGTCCCTAGCTGTGATGTGAATGGTATCAGAGGATAAAAAGTAAAGGGGAAAATTAGCCAAGCATCAGTAAATGTTCCCACCCTAGCCATATTTTGCTGATTTTCAAGTTCTCTGGTCTTTGTTTTGTAATGTAGCATCTGCTGATGTGTATGGATACCTCTGCCTTCCAATGGATAGAATCAGACCTACTTAAACACTTATTTATTATTATTGTTATTATTATTTATTATTATTATTACCACCACCATCATCAGAGGGCCTAGAATTTCTAATTGTGGGCCAGCATACCACTGTGCTAGATTCTGTACAAAGACAAAACAAAAAGACAGTCTACCAATGTGAAAACAGTGTAAATGTAAGACAAGGGAACAATAGAAGAATGAAAACAGATGGGAATTCAAGGAAACAATGAGACAGTATTGGTCAGTGTGACAGACAGTGATCTCACAAACCAGCAGCCTAACTACTGTCAATTTTTTTTACAGGAATCAAGGCAAATGAGAGTTTGAAGGAGGGTTTTGAAGGTAGGAATTGACATCATAATAGCTGTGAGATGGTAAGTAGTATGTGGATAGGCCATGTGGGGTCTTGAGCAGTGTTCCCTCTAAAAGTTTCTCTCCTTGGCTAGGTTGAATTTTCTTTTGGCTGGGTTGAATTTCTTATGTGCACCACCAATATTGAGGTAGTGTGTCGATGTATACCACCAATACAACAAAACACATACTGTGTGGGTGTGTCTACACAAATACATATATACATGTATTTTAAGTAGTCCATATGTGTGGAATAAAATATATTTAAAAAAACACCTGTGACTAGTTGTTGTGAGGTACACTTAGAAACTACAAAGGTAGGGAATTAGCCTTCTTCTGTTAGAGGAAGAGTAGAAGCCCCAGAACAAATTAACACATGGTTTCAGGGTGTGTAGACATTGCATGTTTCAAAGAGCTTGCAAATAAGGTTTCATCCTACAAAATAACTAGCATTACACCTAGTATTTGCTACTTCTAACTCATAAAAGCCGGAACTCTACCAGATAGCAAAGGTCTGGCCTTAATGCAACACAATTTTCCATGTATTAATTAGTAACACAGGATTTTAAAAAATCGTTAAGATATCTGCAACGCTCCAAAAATTCTGTTAAAAAAATTAAAAAACAACTAATAGTCTTTAGGACTATTCACTGTTTTTCAATATTTTTACAGATACAGACTCACAGGGCTACCCCTCTGAAACTGTTAAAATAATCTTTTCTTTCTTATCTTAAGCCATTAACACCTCTATGCAAACTTTGTTTGAAATGTAATCATACAAATGTCCTCCTCCCACACACATTCACACCCCCCCCACTCACACACCAGGCTTTCTCCCCCCTCCCTCCAAACCAGCCTAACAGAGAGGACTGCAGTGAGTCGGATACTGCAAACTGCCCCATGCCTCCACCTCACTGCACAGATGCTAGCACTCAATCACTCCCTCTTTCCCCCACCTATCCCATGCAGTCAGCCCTTTACCTCCCTCTTCCCAGCCCAGGAGGTTTGAAGAGTCTGCTGGGTTTCTGTCTCTGCCTTCCTCTTTTTCTCTCTGTCTCCTCCAGCAGACGGGACTTTCCACCAAGCCAATTAATTACTCCTTCCTTCCTCCCAGCCACTCATTCCCAGCAGGGAGTATTAACTGCTGTTTACAGAGGCCCCGTCTCTGCCAATCAACTGATTTCCCTGCTTGCGCAGGGCTCAGAACATAACTGTGCGGCCACTCAGCCACATAGCTTAGAGGGAACTTTGATCTTGACAGTGAAGATGAGAAAATTATGTTTGATGTGACAGAGATAAGTAGCCAGTGCAAACAGAGAGATTATATGGTCCAAGTGAACGGATTAGGAAAACTATCTTTGCAGGAACATTTGGAATGGCTATGAGCAGGACAAAACTGCATTTGTCAAAACCAGAGAAAAGGACATCACAATAATCAAGACAACAGATGAGCAAGAGTTTTAGTTGTGTGGTTGGACAGGAAAAGCCATTATCTTAGGATATGTGTACATGGGGAATTGATACCATGGTTATGGTTCTAAGAGGCAGGCAGAATCGTGGTGCTGTGAGAAAGACTTAGGAGAGGAGGGGTAAATAAGAGCTCTGTTTTAGCCACACTGAGTTTGAACTGGCAACTAGACATCCAAAAGGAGATGCTGGAGAGAGAGGCTGAAACTTCAATTTAGATAGTAGGACACAGGTCTAGAGTAGGGCAGTGAATCAGTAAGTCACAGCATAGGGGACAGCTGATTTGTTTGTTGTGTATAAGATTACCCAGAGGTAATATAGAGGAAGAAGAGAAGGAGACCAAGGACAGAGCCCTGTGGAACTACAACTGAATGTTGATGGGCAAGATAAAGAGGATGCTCCTTCTTTAAAGGAGTGTTCGGACAAGTGAGATCAAAAAAAGGATGGGATAGCATAACAGGAAGCCAAGGGAGGATATGATGTTGATGATATTGAAGATGGCTAGCAGGCCAGGGAGCATGAGGATGGAATACTGGTTCTGAGCTTTGACTAAGAAGAGATAATTAAAGACTGGCAAGATCATTTGCAATGATCTCACATTCTTGCCCTAATGCTACCCTAATGAAAGAATAATTTCTTTTAGCTCAAGCAGTGAATGCATGTATTTTAGACACAGAAGATAATGAGTTCTGTTCACTATGCCATATTTATATGGTAAATTGGTGACTGTAGTGCACATCCATGAAAGAAGTGGAATATTAGTAAGTTGGGATTCTATACTCAGTTTTTTTTTAAATGGAGAAACACAGTGAAGCATCAAAATAGTACAATGCTACAAAATGTATCCAACTGTTTGTGCCTGGAGTGTCAAACCAGATTAATGCTAAAAAAGCACTGAGGGTGTGGCGTCACAGAATACCCATTTGGTCTACTGCAGTCAGCATCCTTATAATGCATTAAATCAATAGTGCTTGAATGAGTAGTAAAAATTACTCCTTTGTATAAAATATAAACAAATTGATCTACTACTCACAGACTCATTATCCAACACATTTTCATCTCCATGAAAATAGATCCACATACCCATAAGCAACTCCAGTTTTTCAGTTCATCATATTTGTAGTTGAATGCTGATTGTGCAAAAATATAACAACATCTTTAAAAACTTAAAAGCCTTATAAACTTAGCTGGGTTCTTGTAAAACTTCAAAAATAAAAAAATTGAATTATATTAATGAAAAAATGTTATTTTATCACTCCGTGTCATCCAATTACCAGCTCGTGTGTATGGCACAAAGGTGTCTGTCATTTTATTATTACTCTTGCAATACAATGGTTTAATCTGAGTTTTTTCACCTCTAATATTGTCTTAAAGAGCTTGCAATAAGCAAGTCAAATGAATATCGTCAGGCTGGCAATTATCAAATCTAAGGTAAACTAATAAGCACAAGAACATCTTTTCTTTTTAATTAGGAAAGGAGGACCATGTCCCAGAGGTTAAAGCGCTGTACACTGCTATGAAGAAGGCAGATTTAAGTCTCATTCAAGTTTTTCACTGTCTATACTGATAAGAGTTGGTAGTTATGGAGGTTGCACAACAATTTCCTAAGGAAAAGGGAACACCTTGAATCATCCTTAAGTAACTGGTTTGGTTGATCTAGATTCAGTGCTTATTTTCTTAAGGCTCTTTGCCTCACATGAAAGGTCATGGAAATCTTGAGTGATGAGGATGGAAATCGGAACTTTTTCCACCAACCCTGCCCCCCTCCCAAAACCACCTTCAAAATTATAAAACAATGAAGACAGAAGATGACTTCTCAAAGGGGAAGAATACTGACCTATTAGCCTATCCTAATGGCATAGAACATGGCTTTGAAGAAAACTGCATGTCCCACAGTCTTTCAAAAGCGTTAAAGAATAACTCCTAATGGTACCTATGGCTTCTCATTACAATAAAAAACAAAGCTCAAGTATCATTTGTGGGGAAGAAGGAGAGAGAGGGAGGTAGGAAGGTTCATTATCATAAGGCAACCAATAAAATGGATACTGCAATAACTATATTGCTTTTAAACTATTCTATCTTTCACAAATTGCCTAAAACCCATGTAACATTAAATAAGGAATCAATAAATTGCCCAGTAGAAAGCGAAAAGGCTGTAATACATTTATACTAACACAATACATGAGCAAAAGACTATTTACAGCTCCCTTGTGGCTACATTGTACTTGAGCTCTGCTTTAGCTTCACTTATGAGAAACCTTTTGTAACACATATTCATTAGCTCTGGAGCACTGCTTTTCCACCCATTATTAATTTATTCATCACTAATTAGCAAGGGAGCAATCCCTGACTCTTAGCAAGATCAATTAGTGGAAGTGGATTGGACACATTTTAGCATGCACTTATCCTGTGTTCAGCTGACCGAGAGCACTGAGTGGCTAGAAGAGGCAATCTAACACTACAGGCTTACTTATTGGTGGCAATGGTTAGAGGACAAGCACAAGGATGGCAGTCCTCTGGAGATCCTTGGACGTTCCCGTAGAAGCCGACCGCGCACCTCTCACAATGTTCACCAGCTGTGTTGTGCCTGCAGTTCTGAGAGGAGGGAGGGAGAAAGAAAAGAGAACAGTCTGTGTTTTGTTCCTGGCCTAAAGGAGTCAAACATTTTTAGATACAAGGGATTTTTGCATTGACAAGTATTTAATTGCTGACTGTCTCTGATGTGATTGTTTCTGGAATTGCCTTCTTTCAGTCTCTCCCAGAAGACATGCTGTGTTACATATGGGTTTACATAGAGGTGGAATATTATCGTTTATTGTGAAACAAACAGTGAGTTGCACGTTGGGCATAGGCTTACACGCATAATGGGGCAATCACCTTTGAGTGCCTCCAAGAAGCGGAGTGCAGTATCACAGTCCTTTTCTCACCCTTGGCACCTTCCGCAGGCTATTGGGTTGTGGCTTGGCCTTCTGGCCCCGTCACAAAATTCAGATGAACCCCTTCAGTGGTATTAAAAAGTCCAGTAGTATATTTGACCTCCCCAAGGTCTTCAGCCCTGGTCTTTAGCATCGTAAATTAGGCCATTTGTTCAGGCTCCCAAATAAGATCTATCCTCTGCTTGCAATACATACTCCATTACCTAGGGCTGGCAAGGAAATCCAGGCCTGCTCACCACTCTGGATTCCAACTCAGGGACTCTAAACAACAGCCACACACTTCTTACTCCTGTCCATAGCTGCTTTTTCCTGAGGATCTTCTCCCCTGCTCCTGTTATCTCCATTTCTCAAGTTCTCTTCTATCCCCTGACAAGAGAGGAGCACCCTTCTTCAAGACGTTTTCTGCTTCACCAAGCAGTAGTTTGGAGGAGAAAATATACACTACAGAATTAGAATCCTTAACTCAAGGTCATTCTGGAAAATCTTTGAAGGCAGACAGAGATTCATGGTTTTGGTCCAGCAACTTTTTCAGTGTCCCCTCTTTAAGGCAAGAGATTAAAATATGTCCTTCATATTTTCAATTTTGGCACACAGCAGATTAATTTTACATTAAGTAGAAAAAAACAGTGCACTGGGATAAGAAGAATCTGGGATTTATACCTGACATATAGAGGTTTCAGGATCACACACATTACTATGTCCATGACATTGACATGCAGCGCAAATGCCTAGGGTTGGTCCAAGACTCCTGACAGTTGATACAGGAGGCAGTCTATAAAATCCGGGAGAACATGCCTAAAATAAAAGAGAGGCAAACACAGAGTGGATGGATAGTGGGAGTTCAGCAAGCTCATCTTCATCACCACCACCTTTTACAAGTTGACATGCCTTCATCTATGTAATAAATACCAGAACCAACAAAAATTTGAAACACAACTGAAAAATTCCTGACTCCAGCCTTTTCATACTACAGTTGGAGAGACCTTTCATTCACACCCATTTCATCCTCACCCAGAACAACTTTATATTTAACAACCAAACACTTTGTCTAAACTATGGGAATAGCCCTGGTACCTGGGATAGCTTCCCAGAATACCAACCCCTCCATGGCCCATCATGAGGAAACATTTCTGGAGAAGTGCACCACTCAATTAAGGGCATTAAATTTCGGTTAATTTACCAGTCAATTAGTCGATGGAATTTCCATCAAATACTCAACTAGTCAATAGGCACTTCCGCATTCCTCCTTTGAAATGTACAAGAGCCCCAGTGTGCAGCCAGGGGCCAGGAGAGTAGGGCACCAGATTTGGGAGTGGGTCTGGGTGCAGGAGGGGGGCAGGAGCGGGGAGGCAGAGGATTGGGGAAAGGAGGGGCCGTGTGCCAAAGGCAAGCTCTGGCCAAGAGATTTACCAGCCAGCCTGCCTACTTGGCCATGTGCTTGTGTGAATAACTGAGCAGGAGGGGAGGCGAGTGTAGTGCTTCATGGCTGCCTGTTATTCAAACAGGCAACTCCCATTGGCCAGTTTCTGGTCTGAAACTGGCCAATGGGATTGTGCTGGGGGCGAGAGCAGCACCTGAAGCCTTCCCCCCTCTCCTCCAAGATTACAGTTGTGAAAGGGAAACAGGGCCAGGGAGCCTTTCTTCTGAGTGTGTGTGGGGTAAGCAGGATATGCATCTAAACACACTTGAAACAGGCTTCATCAAACAAAGGCACACCATTAGAGAAGTAGATCTCATTATGGAAGGAACCATCCAAATATTCCAAGAGAAACTGCTTCAGTACAGAAAATAAACCCCAACCCCATTGTTTGCATACTCCTGGTTATCACCCATCACCTCACATTAGAACTCACATGGGGTATTTGTTAAGCTAGCACATCAAGTGTCAGTTCATGTCAAGGCCTCTAAGTCTCATTAAAGACTGGCAAATGTGTAGCTGAAAACCAGTCTAGCTTACCAGGCATTAGTTATTGTTAAAATAAATGTTAGATGTAGAGAAATGTATTTAGAGTTTGGACTTTAAGGAATGCTTGTGAGTTTCTGCATGTATTAATCTCACTTATAACATCTTTATGCCATGTTATAAGGTAATATTTAAGTGTTTGCTTTGTAACTATAAGTGTTAGCTATGAAGCTGGAAACTCCCAGTCAGGAGAAAACCATTATTAAGTATGAAATACTAATTTGCCACAAGAGGTGCACTCTCCTGCACAAAAAGGTTTGTAGACATAACAAGAATCTTCATGGAACATTAGTGACATAAGACTTTGTGGATTACACCCCTCACACCCATGAAGAAGGGAGGTACACAAACTCCCATTTCATTATAGTTTGAACTCTGGGAGAAGGGAATAAAAAGGTCCTCTATCATGCTGCTTGGAACTGAGAGACAGTGATATTTCTGGCCATAAGCAAGAGATCCCCAAAATGCCTAGATATCACTCATCTTCAAAGGTAGCCTACTCAACACTTTTAAAAGGCAAGCCTGGGAGCTCAAACTCATAACTCTGTGAGATACTAAAAATCATGGACAGGATGGAAACGCTGGAGTTATGGCTTATTACAACAATTTATTGCCCCATAACAACCTCTTCCAGTGGCTTCTCCTCTCCTGACCTTTCCTCCCTAAGACTGGAGGGAGGGGTAATTAAATTGACCACTTCACCTTAAAAGATCCTTTGAAACATGTATTGTTACATATGCTAAACACTCTGTTCCACCTTGTATTTATTGGTAGACACTTTGCACTTTCAAAAGTGGAATATTTGAGTGGAGAGTTAATTGACATGTGCTTGACTACGCTCATACAATAGCCTGTAGCAGTATGTTAAATTTATAATCACTGGTGACCCATTAAGAATCTAAGTAAGAGATAAAGCAGAAACACAATTATTTTCTTCAGAGTCAGAAGTAAGTAATTTCAACTCACTTTTATTTTGGCTTAGACTGTTAAAATCAGTGAAGCACAGAAACAGTCTATCTGCCTTTAGCATGGCTTGTGAGGAATTCTAATTTAGTGGAATAATCTCAAATGGGAGTAATTTATTCCTTACTAGGGATTCTTCATTTTCTCCCTCAAAAATGTCCTTGTCTAAAATAAACTGGTACAGTGGGATCTTTGCAAGTGCTGAGAGCCCCTAAGATTGGGAGAATATATATATATATATGCAATTTTTGGTACATCTTAAGCTAAATGGAAACTCCAACTCATTTGTTTAATATGATATTGACATTCTTCTCATCTGTACTGATTTTAAAATTACAAAATGATCCAGAATATGGGTATAATATCAAGTAAATTATGAGCATGTTGAATGCATTTTCCAGAGCTATTTTTGAAAGATACCAGCAGTGCTTATCAGGAAAGAACTCTGATCCTTATATTTTGGACATGCACTTGAATACAAAGTTTTAGAGGTGACCAATGTCACCTCTGAAATATCTGAGGGTATGTCTTGACTGCACCTGCTGCCGGCAGAGGGATGCAGATTAGTCAGGTTGAAATTGCTAATGAATCGGGGATTTAAATATCCCGCACTTCATTAGCATAAAAATGGCCGCTGCTTTTTTTTTGGCGCGGAGCTTTGTCGGAGAAAAGCAGCAATCTAGAGGCTGATCTTTTGCTAAATAAAGCCTTTTCTGATAGATCCCTTATGCCTTGTAAAACGATGCAGAGGGATGCAGTCTAGACATCCTCTGAGGTAAAAACACTACATGCATAGTTCTTAAGAACTACAGTTTTGGGATATTGACTATATCAAGCAGTAGAAGTTATTCCAGATGACTTCACAAGCTTTACAATCTATGGGCACATACTAGAAAGCCACTGGGTATCAGATCTTTCTCTTTTCCTACAGGAATATGGGGGTTTAATCCTTTATAGAATATTCCATTAAAATATATGTTGAGAGAGTATTAAGATTCCACAGTTAAGCAGGAAATGGCAACATTATAACTTCAACCGTACCTCTCCCCCCGCCATAAGTGTGTATTATGATAAAGTTCTAACAATATTGACACATATAAGAACTGAGTAAATCATGGATTTTTTAGTTTGCTTGTAAATTGAAAAATTGAAAGCAAGTTTGGATTTGATTCAAACTAAAAACAAAATTTACAGCAAATTGAAAAGATGAAAGAATTTTGAGTCAGGCTGAAATGAAAAGGTTTTATTTTGATGCAGTTTATTTTCTTTTGTTTTGATTTTGGGCATCACAACAAAAGCCCAATTTCCAAAATTCAAAATCTTTTATGAAATGCAACTTTCATCCCTATACTGCTCTACTTTTGGGTGTCTGACTTTGAAACATTAATAAAATTGTTCAATGAAGGTTTTCAGGATATTATAAAAACTCATTTGATAAAAAAGGAAGAAATCTTTTTCTTTGTGGAGAAATCATTAACTAAAAATTAGGTGAAATTTACCAAATTACTACTGTGCATATTTGTTAGTATATAGCTTGTTCATGACTCATAGTAAAAATTTAATATTTAAAATTCAAGATGATTTTATTGGACCCAGAGGTTACCTGTTGTTTCTATTCCCAGACTGGATGGACGCATCACTTAGGATAATTTTTCAACATGATTCTGCACACGTATAAAATAAAAATTCACTACAGGGAAAGATTTTGTAATATCCACTCAAAAATCTGTGGATGGTTTGGGGGAACATTCCTCCCTGTAAATACATTTGATAGAATATTTGTGCAATACACACAAAAGGGATGTGAATGCAGGTCAAATGAATTTATTTTCACAATTTTGGGCTGTGTTCATCCAGAGATAAATAAGAATGTGTGATAGTCTCTTAACTCATGGCTGCTTTGCCAAGTATCTAACTTCAAATTCACTGCAGGGAACTGGCTAAGGATATACCTAGCCAATGACAGTATCTGAGCATTTTAAACAATAGCCACGCTCTTCAAACAAGTAAAAAATACAGGGCAAGCCATGTACATTTTAAAGCTTCCAAATATAATTTCAAATCCAAGCACAGAGATGAAATTTCCTTCTCTTTTATCACTGTATATGAATATGATAAACTGATATTTGTAGGCTAGCCTCTAGAGAAGAGTGATATCATAAAAACTTAAATATTGCTCAGCAGTATGGGCACCCCAAAAATGTAGGTTGTTCGTAATGTTGAAATGTACTGTAACTTTGAACAAGACCTTACAGACTTCAGACCTGGTGGGGGGGGGGGGAGGGGGCAGAAGCGGGGGGTGGTAGCAGCTGCAGCCACAAAGACAAGGTATCTTGGCTCTAGGTGGGAGGGAAGTGATGGAGCTTCTGACGCTTGAGGCATCACGGCTCAGGGGAGTGCTAAGGTTTTGCCCTATGGGAGCGCTAGACTCAAAGACAAAACCTCAATCACCTGAAGCCCTGAGCCCTTGGCAGTACAGTATATGCTGGAGTTTTTTGTCTCCCCTGATGCCTGATTGATTTCTTCTGGTTCCACATGGTATCCAGTTGACCAGTAAGTCCATAAATCTGGTGTTCAGATCTTTGAGGTACTACTGTATGCATGTCATCACTTTCAGCAGGTTTCATTGGCTCTCACTGCTCACACAATGCAGGTGCAGAGACTTTGATCCAGCAAAACTGAATGTGCTTAAGTTTAAGCACAGGAACAATTCCAATGACTTCAGTAGGATTACTTATCTGCTTAAAGTTAAGTAAGTACTTGTGCTTTGAAGATTGAGGACATGGGGGGGAAGGAACAGAAGGACTAAATTAAGAGAGAGCATGTGGCTTTGTTAAGCATGGTTATTGTTTGAAACTCTCCTCATACTAGTACAGCTGAAAGATAAATACAGAGTAAAGACATGTAACAGAGGTTAACCCGACATTGTACCTCACATGACAAGCCAGAATAACCTGGTGGGCAGTCACATTTCTCAATCAAGTGAACATGAGGACTCATTCCAAACACATTGCTTTCTTCAGCAACTTCCATTGAGATCTCAGAAATTCTGGAAAAAAGAAACAGGTAAACAGAGCTTATTGACTCCATAAAGCACCATTTCAATGCAAGTTCAGAGTCAGCCAGTATAGGAGAAAAACATTTGGCTGTCCTCGAACTCTGTTGGCCTCAAAGACATGAGACAAAAATTGCTCTATTTTTGCCTTACGTATGAAGGAAACTTCAAAGCCAACATTCTTTCAATCTCATTTTCCATTTCTACCCTGCAGTTTAACTAATTCTTCTACTCATCTTCCATTTCCTCTCTTTTATTTGCAGGAAAATGCTGAGAAAACCCGTATCTGATTCTTTATTTGAATAGATCATTAAAAAATTGATGTCACATAATAAACCTGGATCGAGTTCACAATTCACAAAGGTGCAACAACTGTATTCACTAAACATGCTTCTAATGAAGCTTTTTAAAAACTAAAATATATCCCCAGTATCTAAAGCAAGATAACAAGCTGTAGAATAGACTTCAAAGATATTGGACAGATAGTTGCCTTTTAGCAGCAGTTTTTAAGATATTAGGCAGAATTCATTTCCCCCTTCAGAATATGAAGGACAAATATGCCAAATGTTAAAACAAAGAAACATACAGAAGTTGGTTATTGTCAGGAAAGATGTTTCATGTTGGTACTGCTGACTCTTTCCTTTCCCAAATGTTCTCTTTATTATGTAAATTTCTTATACCCTTATCTCCTGCCCATCCTCCCCCCACATACATTGAACAGACAAAATTATTCTTAAGGGCATGAAATGGAGCATGGACATAGACAGCAAAAGTCATCTCTAAAGCATTATTTTATCCCAGGAGATTGAAAAACTGTTGCTTTGCTGAAAGGATATATTTTATGGATTTCATTTTTTTTTTGTTTAAATGAATACTAAACTGTGAAAACATTTGCTCTTCAAATAAGTAAAAAATATAGGGCAAGCCATGTAAATTTTAAAGCTTCCAAATATAATTCAAATCCAAGCAAGGAGATGAAATTTCCTTCTCTTCTATCACTGAATATGAATACTTATTATAAGAGTTAAATCAAAACAAAGAAGCTAATCCAGCCAGAATTTATTTTATTAAGTATCTGTGTGTAGGCGTTAGTACAAAGAAACGTATGGAAATAATTAGCTCCTGTTCATACTCCCAAACCACCCAACTCACAGACTTGCCCCCCCCCCCTTACAATTATCTGTTTGTCTAGGCACGTCTACTGCAATTGTCATCTTGGTATATAGGTGCCAACATTAGGAAGACCATTAGCAAATCTAGAGCGAAATCCTGACCCATTCAAACCAATGTGAGTTTTGCAATTGACTTCAATGGGATCCGGAGTTCACCTCTACTATCTTAAGTCAATGCAATGTTCCAAATGACAGCAGCATATATACCTTTTTCCTACTTCAGAAGGAGGGTCACCTAGAATAGAGAAGTAGAATAAGAAAAAAAGGATTTCAAAATAAATAGGGCCAAAAATATTGTTTTGTATGGAATTCCTTGTACACTTAATATAAAAACAATGGAGTGGAATCTGCTTCCCCATCATCTTTAAAATATAGGGCAAACCTGCACTGCAAACTATGGTATGATGTGAGAATAGCAAAAATAGCAAAAATAGCCATACTTGCAGGGATGGGTTCAGCATAAATTAGCAATGCAAGTACAAATCCTAGATCACTGGCATGACTATACATGGTCCATACTAAAACCCACACTGCACCGTAATCATAAATTAAAGGCAATGCTCTGTGTACAGCACAAACTGTTACAGAGCTGAATTAACATTACAATTACTTTGGGACCACAAAGCTACTTGTTGTCCAGGGAAAAGAGTTACTTAAGTTAGGTTAGGTCCAGTTGCTTCCTGAAGCATGTCTAAGGGGAACCAGTGCAATAGGCATGTAAAAACCCTTTTAATTAGGTAACTGGTTACATGATAAGTTTAATGAGTTAACCGATTAAACTGGGAAGGTAGAGGGCTTCCCTGGCCAGGTTGAAACATCCCCTCCGCCCCCACTTGCAGGGGGCTATTGGGCTAGAGCAGCCCCCCTACCTAAGGTGTGTGGGAGGCTGCTCCAGCTCCCACCGGTTAACCATAACTGGCAAGCCTCAACCATTAAAAGCGAGGCTTACTGGTTAACCATTAGCATCCCTAAGTATAACCACTGCTATCTTATTATCACCTAAGATTTAACAGTGAAAGTGAAAGCATAGTTCCAGTCCAAACTAATTTATTATCAGGAACGAAATACCTGAAAAGCAAAACAAAATCTAATTTGAATCTATGAAATAAATGTTTCAATTTTGAGTGGTGAATGAGAAAAAGGAGAACAACATAATGAACACAGTAGGAGAAAAATGTTTGCTTTTGGATTTTTAGCAGAAGCCTCTAAATCACTCTCTGTAATAGCATAGCTTTTGCAAAACAAATTATAAATTATATCGCTAATAAAAGGCTAACATTGGAATTAAGCTATTTTATACTTAAGTCTGCCATTGGTTCGAATTGTCATTGATGGTATTTTTCTACAGACTATCATCTGCACCTCTGCTTTTTTTAAACTTTTGTGTTGAAAGAATATTCATAGAAAATTTAAAAGCTATTAATTCCTCATTGTTCACGTTGAAAAAAATGACAACACTCCATTATAATAATTTTTTCTATAACTCATCCCCCATATTTTATTTCTAATGGCAACTGGACGAGAAGAGAAGCTTTTGCTTGTTAAGAGTTAGGCTAAGTCTACACGATGGGGTTTTTCAGGGATACCAGAGGTATTACAGAAAAAACTCTGCTGTGACCAAGGAACACGTCTGCTCTTCTGCTTTTTTTGAGGAAAGCAGACACACTCTTTCAGAAGTCTTGTCTTCCTCATTCCATGAGGAAGATGGGCTCTTCTGAAAGAGATGGGTTTTCCAAAATTTAGCCCAGTGTAGACTGGCCAAATTTCGGAAAAGCCTCTTCTGAAAAAACTATCGGAAAAAGGTTTTTTGCATACCTTTTTCTGATAAATCATTGTAGTCTAGACATAGCTTTGGAGTCCAATTCAGGAAAGCATTCAGGACATGATTAAAGCACATGCTTAACTTTACATCACTGGACTTAAGCACATGTTCAAAGGTAAGCATGTACTTAAGGGCTATTCTGAATAGGGTTGGACTTAAGTCTGTGTTTTAACTGCTCTCCAGAATCAAAGTCTATAGTTCTTAGCCACATACCCCATGACTTTTTAAAGAACTGTGGCAACTGCAGCTGCAGGGGACAACCAAGTTTTGGAAAATGGATAGTTAGTTTCTTTAAAATTACTTAAATAAATTAATAATAAATAACCATCAGCTGCTTGTTTCACTTTTAGGGCATTGCTACTAGTTTTCAATTTCTCTGGTACACAAACATTGTTACACTACAACTTTTTAGTGCTACCACCATACTAGTACCTTATTGAATTTTTATCTGCTTCTGCTATATTGGGTTATGTGTCATTTTAAGAGGGTACTATTTACATCACCAATTGTTTATTCATCACTGATTGTCAAGAGACAAATATTTCATAGGCTACAATCCGTATTTATATGAAAGCACAATATCTGCATAGTATTCACATCTGTTTACAAAATATATTTTTGGGTTTTTTATTGGCTTTGAGATACTGAGAATACAGGTCTCTTTTGGCTACAACAATTATGGTTTTCCTTTGAGTATAATTCCTTTCTCCCATTTCTCTAGTTTTCTTTTTGTACAACCTGCTGCTTTTGTGCTTATAGCTTGTTTCATGATTTAAAAATTCAGTTTGAAGTCTCAAGTGGATTAGCTGGGATAGCTGAAGTATTTCAAGCTATTGCATAAAATTGTTACCTGCTTTGTCTCATGATGCTGCCATGGGAAGCCTTAATAAGAATGTAATGAATGTTGTATAGCACATCCATGAAGTCCTCATGTGTCACAGAACTACTGGTTCTTGGACCATCACCATGGTATCTCCATTCATGCTGAAGAAAATGGTAACACAAAATCCAGTCAACTATTTGTATCAACAGAACCAAAGATTAATATTCTGAAACACAACAGATTAAAATGTTACCTCCGTCATCTCTATCTCATGCCTCGTCAGCTGGCCAATCAAAGGGGCAGCCATATGCCGGATTATAATCCTTGTATGTTTTGGAGGCCCACCTCTGATAATGACCTGGGGATTATAGGTGGCAAAACCTGTCTCCTCGCGTGCTTCAAAGTAGATAGCATATTTCAGTTTCCCTCCATAAGCAGTCAGCTAAAAAAGCAAAATAAAGCATACAGAGACACGAGTTACAATTAGCTACAAATATATCTCTGTGCATGTAAGTATTACGAATACATGTATAGAAACATCAGTGTGTGTGTGTGTGTGTGTGTGTGTGTGTGTGTGTGTGTGTGTGTAAGAGAGAGAGAGAACACAGAGGTCTGTGCTACTTGAAACATACAGAGATACAGGATTGTGCACAGATATATATTAAGATAATCTATTTCTGCAGAAAGTGAAACAAATGTTATGTCCCTCTTTGTTTGGCTCTGTGGGAATATTAATATTCCCACAAATCCAATAAGGGGCCTTCAATAGTACAACACATAATAGAGCCACAGAGATGGATAAGGCCCAAAGAGAAGGTATTTCTCATAGAGAAGGAATTCCTCATATCTATCTAATGATGCTAGCTATCAATTCCTGTGATGGCCAAAAAAATTTCATAGTAGCATATTTCTTATATATTTGCATGAATAAATATCTTCTTCAAGATGGTATTGATGTTATAGGATTCCAAGTTTTGATGACAACTAATAGAATTTCCTATTATTTTTCTAAAACTTTTGCCAGAATAAATTGGAACAAGAAAAATGTTTATTCGTTGCAAAAATCTTCCAGTGATTTTGTCAATACAAGAATTAGAAGCTTTTGTAAAACATCAGTTTTTATCAGAATTTAAAGAAATCTTATCTTTACCTTTCGTCCTTCAAACTGCTCTGGAAGTTTCCAGTAAATAGGTCCTGAATGGATATCTTGCATCACCAGTTCAATGTCAGCTACTATCTCTGGATGTTGGAATACAACCCCTCTGGTAGTACTGTCCTGAAGGTTTTCATCTACCAGTGGCAGAACCACCTGTTCTGGCTTCAAGGTCACCTGAACGTATTAAAGGTATTAAAAAGAAAAACAAGTTTATTTTTTCAAGCTTTTTTCAAGTAGGCAAAGTCTTGCTATGCTTTTACTTCTATTATTTTAAAAACTGATTGCACTTACTTTCACACTAGATTGTAGAGTCCTTAGTCATGTGAGTAGTCCCACTAAATAGAACTATTAGACTAAGTTTTCTACTCTACTATGCTCCCTTCATATTCAGTGCCCATGAAAGGGGGGACCAGCAGCAAATATGAGCACATGTCTGCAAGCTCTGCCTGTTGTTTCAGTCCTGGACCACACTTCTGTTCAGAGTCTAAGAATCTTACATTAAGATGAAATACGCTTCTTATAAGATCCAGATCTTGGATTGACAGGTGCATTTTTGTTATACTTATTCACTGGGCAGCCAATATGAGAATAATTATTTACTATTAGAGGCTCTAAGATCAGTGGCACTGAAACTATTTTTAGGGTGGGAGTGTTGAGCTGTGCCCTCCCCACACCTATTCACACTCCTCACCATCCCAGGCTGGTGAGTCCCCAGCAGAATGAATAAGAAACATATTGGCCCCCTCTGCCCCAAGAAAGGAGATGAACTCTGTGGATGCACCTCTAAACTTTGGATCTGCATTGCCCAAGGGCAGCAACTGTGAGTGGGGTACAGAGAAGGATTGGGCATGTGAAGGGGACTTTGGGATTGCTGGTCTTAAGAACCTGAGAGGAAAATACACTGCCCAGCCTACTTGGGGCGGGATTTTTACTCATGGTGCACATTTATGAGCCCTGTTTGTGGTGTTTTCCCAAATTAATGCCAAGCTACTTCCCTCCTTTTATTACAAGTTTCTTTTCTACACTCAGATTCTGCTTGTGAGTGGGGACGCATTGCCTCTCAGAGGGACCCAGAGGTGGTGTGAGAATTTCTCAGACTACAGCTCCATGTGTGGGGCCCTAACCCTATGGCTGGGCAGGGCTGATTAAGCAGCTGGGAGCTGTCCTGACACACGGCTTAGAGGGAACCTTGTATATCACAGTCATGTTTTATTGTAGTATTGCTAGGAGTTACCTGTAGACAATTCTCATTTGGATATTGAGGTATCACGTATTGCAGAGGCCCTAATTACCAAATGCTAATTCCAAAAATAGGAAGATTGCTGAAGACCCCATACCAACCACTTCAGCAGATTTGGACATTACATCTGCACAGATGGTTCTATTATCAGAAAGTCCTTCTGCACCTGCTACTGACCAAGGATCGCAGGTGTTTCCTGAGTTCCAGAAAATCTCCCAAACCTAGAACTAGACTGGACTTGAAGTAGTAGGATGTAGGCTTGGCTTGATATGAGTAATTGGACATGGGTGGGGCCTCATTTCTTGGGAGACAGGGTTAGGGAGATAAGTGGATTAGTGGTCAAGATAACAATTAGAAAATATCCCAAGAACCACACAATGAAATAAGGAGTAAGTTGTGCATGGACAATTTGTGGACGGAGTATGCTGTACAGGGATTGGTTCCTACAAAGCAACTGAGCCAATCCCAAAACACAGGATGCAATGCATAGCAAATGCAATATCATCTGCAAATGTATATAAAGGAAGAGGGTTTGCTGTGTACTGTTAGATGTGAGATACAACCTACAGGCACTCCCCAACATTTGTGTCTGATCCACTCAGAGTAGCTTTGCTATATGCTAAATAACAGAACCTGAGTGTTGAACCGAAGTGACAATACTGGAGTCACACTGAATTCTTGGGGAACCGTGTGGAAGAGGTATCAGGGAAACCCAAACATAAGGCAATTATGCTAGAGATGGAAAAAAAATCCCTGGCATTTGCCTGACGTTTGCGGTAGTGTACCCAATCAATTAGTTAGGACGGTCTATATTGTTGTTGCTATGTTAATGTTTTATGTTCATTATTACTAATTATTTAAAGGGGAAGGAACATAATGCTTTACGTATTTTTGTTACAATGACAACTGCTGTGGCCAGTGTGAGAATACCTATTTACTGTTAGCAGCCCTAAGGCTGTACTGAGCATGCTTCAGCAGGGAGAGGGAGAGAGGAGATGAGGAAGTTTTTCCAAGATGTAGACTGACTCGGTTTTGAGATAGATCAGAGTGTTCCCAATTATACAAGCCCATGTAGCTTACAGTGGGAATCTGCAAAGTCTTGTTTAAATTTCAGAATTCAAAGAGAGATAAGTAAAAAGAGAGGAATAAAAACAGTTTGAAATAATTGTTCAGCTTTATAGTCTCATACCAAGACTGAAACAGAGTTTGCAAAAGTACTGATGCTTTCATTAGCTCTGTGGCCTGACTGGTTTTATCACCTTTCTCTTGACCCAAGCCATGTCAGATTGACAGTCCTGCACCAATATAGCTCATCTAGAATCCTTCCCCATCTGCTCAGACGAAGAAAAGTTTCTAGAGATAATCAAAGGACTTCAGTCACCAGGACTGTCAATCTAGCATGTGGTCTTTTGTTGTTTAGGTAGGCTCCACCCACTAAGTCAAGATTTAAATAGATCAACATTTGTCACAAGCACATCTTTGACAATAAATTAGAAGGGGAAAAATGAGGAGTTAATCAAATCAAATCTACATATTTAACAATAAGCACCAATGACCTTGGAATATGGTAAGGGAAACTACTGTGCAACTAGTTCAGATTCTCATCTTTATACCAGAGCTCTAGCGCACTGGATTTTCCATCTCAAAATTTTCCCACATTGCTTTTTACTGCATTTTAATAGATTTACTTTGGCTTGACATCTATTACACTATCAAACAATTTTTTTAATGCCTTGACCCTGATTGTCTAATGGAACATGCTCCTCTCTCTGCTTCTTAAAGTACGCAGGGGAAAAGATTGCTTAAACGTTTTGCCATTTCCTAGCTACCTCTCTGTGCCTGGCTAAAAGACGCCAGCAGGAAACAACATTATCACATTACACGGCTCAGCAGTTCCCTACTCACCCACATGCGGATCAGCCCCTTTGCCTCACTGCACTGAGTAGTCAGGCCAAAGCAATAGCAGCTGTTGCAGCCAAGTGGGTTTTTGGCATAGAGTCCAAACATTCCAGACCTGCACCTGTCACAGCGGACA
The DNA here is from genome assembly GCF_049634645.1 of Pelodiscus sinensis. Classification (NCBI taxonomy): domain Eukaryota; kingdom Metazoa; phylum Chordata; order Testudines; family Trionychidae; genus Pelodiscus; species Pelodiscus sinensis. The sequence continues at coordinate 92,035,394 of NC_134713.1, read as the reverse complement.
CCTTCCACGTTAACCTGCAAGAGAAAGAGCACAGGGAAGAATTTTTTTTAAACACAGCAAAAACCACCCTTCCCGCCCCGCCCGCCCCCGCCCCTCTGCAACACATACATATATCATACCTCTATCTACTAGATTAGTATGGGCAGAAGATGCTTGCTCCATGCTGGTAGAGGAACATGTGCTAAAACAAATAGCACTTCTAGTGTGGAATGCTTAACAGCTTATTGATAACAGTAAAATTATTCCCTATAAAAATGATAGGTTAATCAAGCCTTTTGTCTCCTACAAGTTTATCTTGACATATCTGAATATTTAAGGTATGATACTAACCGTAGTTGCTGAGGAATTTATTTTTATAAAAATATCAAGTGTGAAAAAACATTCCCATTTTCTCTCTTCATCAGATTGTTTTTCTGCATCATTGAACTATATTTAAAGGGCTGAAATGTGCACCTATTTACTGTTGTAATATCAATGCTTTTAATTTAATTACACCATTATGCCCAATAAGGAAAGCTAAGTTGTGAAGAACTCACACTGAGCCTTTTTGAAAGGATATTTGTACCTATTCTGTGGCATTTTAACACTCAAAAGCAATATTAAAGAGCCGAATCTTATATTTAAAGAACTATGTCAATATAAAACATAGCAGGAAAAATTATCTATTTCTATTATTAACAAATCAGAGTATTAAAATTGAAAGAACGTTGACTATCTAATTTCATTTATGCTGTTTACCTTTTTTTTTTAAATGAGCCCTAAAATGATCAGTTTTACTGATTTTGCTCCTACTTATGTATGGTTTCTGGTTCTTAAATAGAAGCTCCATGCTATTGTGTTTTGATTCACAACAATGGCAGGATCACATACGTAAAAACAACTGCTTTCATCAAAATTGTAAAACCCAATCAATCAAAGCAATATTTGTTTAGAAGGCTTTGTAAAATTCCTTTTTTCCCTTTGGGAACTATACTTTAGGCCTAAAACTCTGTTGACTAATGTGCATTTGACAAAAGAATTATCAAGAAATAATAAGTAATCTCAACTCCTTCTTCCTTAATTATGTATTAGTTCTCCACTCTCTCTGCACGTCTGGCTGTTGAAACAGAATGAAGGATCTTAAAACAGAGTCACTCTGATTACACACATAGTTATTAATGAGACAAGTGCTATGGCCCTTACTCAGCAAAATTCCCATTGAAGTAAATGTCCCAGTAAGGACTTATTAAGGATTAGACATTTGGCCCAAATGTTGCTATTGCCCAAAAAATTACTTTAATTTGCCAAAGGGTTGGTGATGTTCACTGAATATGTTTAACATGGTAACAGTTCTGTAAGGAGAAAAAGAAAAACAATTTGAAAAAAAAATGTCTAAGTTGAGGTCACATTTGGGAACTTCCTTTGTTAAACTTTAATGGATGAAAGAATGCTATAGTAGAACACTTAGGTAAGTGTCTGTTTCATCCTCTAGTTGCAAGACTTCTCAGCTAGGATAAAAAAGCTATGATTATAAGCAACTAACAGAGTTTGTGTTTACTGTAGACCCCAAGATATTCCACTGAAAACTTGTTGTGATAGGCAAGTACAAACTCCCATTAAATTTGAAGCAGGTTCCTATAACACCATTAAGTCAGCTTTCATACCTCATTGCCTTACCTTGCAGCTACATTGACCTGTACGATCAGCACATGAACATTTTTCTGTCTCTGCATCACACGTCTGAGGATCCGTCCCTGCCAGAAAGCAGTCACAGGGAATGCACTTTGGGTATTTCCAATGGCCTGGTCTGCACTGCGTGCATTTGTCCCCAGAGAATTCAGGTTGGCAGGAGCAGCAGCCTGTATCTAAGTTACACTGGAAACTGAGGGATCCAAGTGGACTGCAGTCACAGGCCTAGAAAGAAGAGAGAAATAACAATAGATTTTAATCATATTTATTAGGGGAAGTCTTGTCATTTGCAGCCATAGATGAACGTAGATTATTTAGGAGTTCCTATAGAGTACTGTATTTTCAGTGTTAACAGCAATGTATCTGTATCAAACGGAATCTAGTTTGGATAAGGGAAGGGCTTGGAACAAAACTACCGTATTTTCCGGCGTATAGGGCGACTGGGCGTATAAGACGACCCCCTATCTTTTTAATTAAAAGATAGGGTTTCATCTTATACCCCAGCGCCCCTCCGCCTCCTTTGCTCCAGGTGTCCCTGGTCTGCTGGAGATGGTCCCCAGCAGACCAGAGGCACCGGGAGCAAAGCCGCCAGGAGCGCCTGGGCTCCCCCCCCCTCCCCACCGGAGCCCCTCCGCGGCTTTGAAAGCCTCGGGGGAAGCCGGCGGGGGGGCATCCCAGGCGCGCATAGGCTCCCCCCCCGCCGGAGCCCCTCCGCGGCTTTGAAAGCCTCGGGGGAAGCCGGCGGGGGGGCATCCCAGGCGCTCATAGGCTCCCCCCCCGCCGGAGCCCCTCCGCGGCTTTGACAGCCTCGGGGGAAGCTGGCGGGGGGGCATCCCAGGCGCGCCTGGGCTGCTCCCCCGCCGGAGCCCCTCCGCGGCTTTGAAAGCCTCGGGGGAAGCCGGCGGGGGGGCATCCCAGGCGCGCATAGGCTCCCCCCCCGCCGGAGCCCCTCCGCGGCTTTGAAAGCCTCGGGGGAAGCTGGCGGGGGGGCATCCCAGGCGCGCCTGGGATGCCCCCCCGCCGGTTTCCCCCGAGGCTTTCAAAGCCGCGGAGGGGCTCCGGCGGGGGGGCATCCGGCGTACAAGACGACCCCCGATTTTGGGGGGATGTTTTTTAACTTCAGAGGTCGTCTTGTACGCCGGAATATACGGTACACGTATTTACAATATTGTTTTTGTTTTCGTCATATTTTATTTATCAGTTAAGGTTTATACATTGTAAGTGAACCAGTTTAGTGGCTGGTTGTACAGTCTCTGAGTCTGAGGTAGCAGAGCAAGAAATACAATATGTTTTGTTAAACCCACAAACAAATCTCGATAGCCTGTAAAGGGCAGGCTCAGCCAATACTGCCAGAACTGCAGCTGCCACAGGTCTCATTCCCAATGCCACCAAGTCCCACCTGAACTAAAGTGATGATTAGCAATTACGTTCCAATGCACGGACAACACATTTCTTTGTTCAGATGGAACAGATTTTGCTCAGGATCCTACAGAGAAGCAGGCAATAAGAGAAGCTGAAGGCCTCCAAAGAGAAGAATCCCTCAGTAGTATTATTGTGACTATTCTGTAATGCTAGCAGAGGACATTCAATTTAATCAGCGGTATAATGGGAGCCTCACATCAAGAAACTTTGCTTGCAATAGCAACATTGTTCCAGTGCCAATAGTACAAGTTGCCACAGTAATTGGCATGGACACATGCTCACTAAAATTAAGAAGTAAATCTGGCAGAGAGAGGGACAAAATTTGTAGGTTTAGTTTCCACTCAAAATCTTGTTAACATGACTACCTGCAGGATCCCATCTGAATTCAAAAGACTTGCTCACAGCACAGGTCATTTATATGACAGTCATGCACTCAATCTTTACTGACTGCAACAGAAACTCTAATGGTTAGCAAATGTTTGACAGGCTGCTGTATAGTCTAAGAATTAAAACCTCCAAAGCCGTATGCTTATAGTGTAAGTTACGCTGGAAGATAAATCCTAGAGAACAAATTGTTCACCACACACAACATAGCTCAGGGTACCATATAAAAACCGAAATAACAATAAAATACAATGGTTTTTTGCAAGGAATTGGTTTTATGCAGCAACCTCAGCCTGCGAGTTTATGACAGGCTCTGAAACCTGTTCCATCCAGTACTCTGGTGGAGTGGACATTCACACCTCACCTTGGAGAAATTAGCTGCAACAGGCTAGAAGGAAAGATGTGACTGATATATCATTATTAATTTAGGCAGTGCCATAGAAGCTGCCATACTGACACCCTCATAGAAAAGACAAAAAGAGAATGGATTCCACAGCTCAGACAAGGGTCTTCACCTCTATTAGGCTGGTTTCAGAAGCCAAGCATTACAAGAAGAGCTTTACACACAATCATAAAAGAGGCTACGTAATTAGTCAGCAGCTTGAGCTACACGAGAAACAGTCTTTTAAGGAAGGTCATTAATGGTAAATGACTATGTTCAGGCAATGCACACCCTTCTTGCATAATTGCAGCAGTATTAAACCCCATTTTGTCAAGGTGACTGGCAGAGAGGAGCAGATATTTGAACTTGGCATAATATTCATTGTCACTAGTTTTCAGCCTTGGCTGACTGATACTCACCTTCTGTCAGTGCATGTCATTACCATATCTTTCAAATCCACCTCCTCTCCATCCTCTCATCTTTTCATTACTTTTCCTTTCTTCTCTTCTCCTTCCCTTCCTTAACTCTTGTGACAAATAATGGGATTTAGATACTCATCAGCTTAGGCACAGACTCTGTGGGTGCTCTACAGCTGGAGCACCCAAAAGAAAAATTAGCAGGCTCCCACTGGCAGCCAAACGCCCACCTTTGCTTCACTCCACAATGGCGCCATCTGAATAGTGGTGGCCTCATTGATCTCCCAGTGCCTTTCACCCACCACAAAACAGCAGGTGCAGGAAAAGGTAGGGTTTGAGTGTAGCCAGACACAAACCCCATCTTGTTTTTCCACAAACCCCATCTTGTCCCCCTCCCCCCCCCCCCCCGAGAGAAAGAGAAAGGCAGTCAGCCTTTGATGCCCTGGGAACACAGGTGTGCTGCCTGTCCCTGACTCTACCATAAACAGAAACCAGACAGTAAATGGGCTAGCTGACGACCCGGGACCTCCCGTCGCCCTGATGGCTAGTACCAGTAATTGACACGCCTGCACTGTCCCAGGAGAGGAATCTTCGCCCATCACATACCAGAGGTGCCCATTGTCTGCATTTTTCCCAGGTGTAAATTATGCTTTGCACCCTTCGTGGGAAACTTGGTGTTCAAAGCCATTTTTCCTAATTGGCCACTTGAAACCAGGAAGAAGCCTACATGACCCAAGGGGTATAAAAGAGGTTCAGCAGCCCACCCCATTTGAGCTCCAATCATCTATACCTGCTGGCAGGTATTGATTGTCTCCCGAGGTCTGTGGGACGCCCAACCTCGCCCTACTTCTTCCCAAGGGATTGAGAGAAAGACGCTGGCCATGCCAAGTCTGGAACGCAGGGGTGAGAATATATACCTGCTATGTGTCTATTTTGCATGCATTTAATAAGAGCTCAGAGAACCAAAGGGTTTCATGGTACCTGTAAGTGACTTATTAGTGTAATTTCTGTCCTGTCCTTTGTAGTGTCTGTGTTATCTGTAACACAGTAGTAGCATTTAACAACTAAGTTTACCCTGTAACAATAAATAGTAACTGTTTAAGCTTTAACCTGACTCCTTCAGTTGCTGTAACAGAACCAAGCACAATTTAAAAGAACTTCAGCCGGTCACAAGGGACTCACTGCCCTGACCGTCGGCTGACAGAATTGGCGTAGTTGGCAGGATTGTGCTACTGGTTCACATACAGCCACATGAAGCCTGTCATGATAGACATGGATTTTAGTGGTATAGAGAAAGGGTTTGCCCAGGAAGGTTGGGGCAACCCAAAATGGGATAGAGAAATGTTAGGAAAGGATTGGGGAAATCCTGAAGATTTGTGGGTGCAGTTCTGTAAGTATAGAACTGCCTGCAAGCTAAAAAATGGGACAAAGCCTGAGTCTGTGGAAAGGAGCCACTTTCCATTTAGCAAGGAAAACAGGATCAGGCCCAGACAAGAAGGCAGAAATGAAAAACAGGATCAGGCCCAGACAAGCAGGCAGGTAACAGATAAGATTGAAAGCCTTGTGGTAGAACTGAGAAAAAGGCAGTAAGTACTAGAAATCTAAACCCTTAAACATACTTACAAGAGTAATATCTAAAACAAGGCCAGGTTTTTTTATTTTAGAGATAAGAAAGTGTGTTAAAAAAAGAGAAACACAGAGAATTTAAACTCTGCAGAGAATGGAGAGAATTGAGCAGTTGTGCAAATGCTAAAATGGTGTAGATAGAAAACTGTGGTTTCTTTACAGTCATTCTGAAGGAAAAATGGGCCTTTTTCCAAAGGAATGTCTGTAAATAATCCAGGCAAATTTGACTCAAATCTGAACATTTGATTATAGATACTGCTAAAAGAACTCTAAAGGGAGGGGGTTCTATTGGAACTGAACTACCCCATTGAATAAAAAGGGAATGTAATTGTTGTACAGCTATGTAGAAATAGTGTAAGAAAGGTTCAGAGAGAATGTATGTGTATCTCTGTGTAGATATATATATATATATATATATATATATATATATATATTGTAAATAAATGAAGTTTTAAGGTCCAGTAATCTTGTTTGTTTGTAGGTTTAAAACAAATTAGTTTGGTTTATTTTCAGTAAGACCATTTTAGTCCAAGTTGTTAAATGAAGGTACAAAAAAACTGTAAGCATAAAGAAAGAGTTACACTCTATGCAAAGTTTAATGTGGCTAAGTAGTGTTGTAAACAAAGATTGCACACTTTCCTGTAACATGCCATGTACACTATAGAATGAGTAAAAACTGCAAAAATGTAAAAGCCTCTGCTGCAGAAGTGGAGAGGTAGAAATGCATGTACCCAGACAGAGCTAGATTCCCTTAAGGATGGGTGCTGAGAGTTAAGCAACTCTCATATGTATTTATTTTTTTTCTTCCCTCAGGAATATGCTTAAGAAAAGGACAAGGAGGTATGAGGCTTAGTGAACAAGCTCACCCTCCTTACCAAATTAATAGTAGACAAACATGTGTCATTGTAAAAAGTCATTTAGCAGGAATTAGGATGGACCATAAGAAGGGGAAGGCAAAAAGTTTGGAGCCCTATAGGCATAGTTGAAGGAATAAGGCAGACATTGGAAAGTTACTAGAAATGAAAAACATTTTTGAAAGAACAAAGCAAGTGATTTGAGGGAATGTGAAGATAAAGGTGGACTCCATGGGAGTGTGGAAGGAACTAAGTGGTGGTTGTAATATGTGAAGGGAAATCTTGTTTTAAAATGACACCTTGTTTCTTTGCAGCCTCTTAACAATGTGCAAACCATCTATGCAAAGAAACAATCAAATGTAAACATTTTGTCTATGGACACCTTTGTTAAATCTGCAAAGGAAAATTAAGGATTCTACTAAAACTTAATTGGTTAACTGCATAAAGGAATGAGCTCTATATATTGTAACTCTATTTTGTGGATTTCAAATTAACTAGTTTTATTTTGTTTTGGATAATGTCCTCTTGCTTAAAATTGCAAACAAACAAGGTACAAATTGGTTAGTGCTTCTGTTGGGCATTCAACTCTTAAGGACATTTAACTTTCTAGAAACCAAATTATTAGTTTAGAAATTCAAGCTTTGAAACTTAACTGTCTCTTTCAAGGCTGAGTTGATAACACTTTTGGCTTGCTTTTAAATTCAACATTATATGTAAATACAGGCTGCCTGGTTATTTCAAAGGAAAGTGGACAGGGAAGGCTGTTGCTGTTTCAGCAGACACATCCACTGCACCCCTGTCCACAAACATAGAAGGAACAGCTCAGCTTGCAGAGCTGGCAGCAATCAATTAGCTTGTGAGGCAGGGGCCAGTACCATCTACACTAACTCCTATGCTGTATGGGCTGGAGCCACCCAGTGGATAACTAATTGGAAGAATAATAACTGGGAAATAGGAAAGCCTGTTTGGAGATTGGAATATTGGAAATGGATATACCAGTATGCAACCCAAAATGCCTTAAGCATAGGTCATGTGGCAGCTCACCAAAAGAATAACACCCTGACTGCATAGCTAAATAACCTAGCAGATGCAGCAGTACAAATTTTTGCTGCCCAGGTGGATTGGGAACGCCTGTACATTTGGCTACATGAAACCTTGGGACACACAGAGAGCGATAAGCTGGTGCGGCAGGCACATGCCAGGGGGTGGCCTATCACCCACAAACAAGCCAGAAATCTGGTACAAGCTTGCACCCTATGTGCTGAACTCAGAAAACATATAACAGAAAGGCAATGATTTGCCAGGCTAAGAGATGGAAAAATACTATGGGCAACATGGCAAGTAAATTATATTGGTACACTACCCACCAGTAAGCAAGGGTGGAAGTATGTTTTAACTGGAGTAAAAATTGTTTCAAAAATTGGTTTTGCTTACCCAACCCGATGGACAACAGGGTTGTCTACGATCATGGGAATAAACCACTTAATAGCCCTTGTCCCAACACCCCAGTTTGGGAACACAAACCCATGTACTGCACTCCTATAAGGGAAAAGGAGTCTGAACCACTGCAGGTGCTGGGCTAACACCAATAACCATCACTGAGGCTTGGATTGTATCCAAGACCGGCAAACCTTATGTTTTATTACAGGAAACTGAGGCAATAGCCCTAAACAGTGCTCCAGTGAGATGGATCCCTCCCAATGCTGGTGTGGATCCGGGAAAACCACCATGAACTTTTTGTATATATATACCGCTTGCTGTTGTAGTGCTTGCAACCACTGTTGTTAGTTACAGACTATTAAAATGAGACATGGTACTCCAACTCGCCATGGTCTTCTTCCTCATCCCAACTGCTACTGCTGTACCAGAACACCTTACTTGACTCCTCTACTGGACTGGGAATCGAGTTTGTCCCTCTCAGCCCAAATGACTGGTAAAACAAAGTGACATCTTCCGACGGGGACCGGTATGGTTCGATGACAGCGACTACCGCAATCCTCTAAATAACTCTGGGGGGAGGTCAAGGGCGGAAGGCAAGGGAAGTGGCAACAAACGGTATGGGATAAGACATGCTATAACTAAAAATGTAAAGCCTCATGGCTAGATTGTCTAGCCCAACACCTAGGACTTTCGTTAACTCCCTTCACTCTATTGTAAATACTATATTAACCATTTTACTTGTTGTAATTGCTTGCTGCATGCTTCTATGTATTGTTAGGCATTTTGTGTACACTGCCACCTCCTCTGCACAAATCTGGTATATGGCGTTGGGAAGCGATCCTAATCAATCCCTTGATCCAAATTATCTGATCAGACCCTGCTGATAGGGCGATTTTAGCTTCCTCCAAGGAGGGCAAAGGGTGCTGGCATCACCGCCATCTTGCGTTCTGGGACATAGTGAGGCGTGTCAAGGGGGTGGAATGTAGCCAGACACAAACCCCATCTTGTTTCCCCCCCCCCCCCAGAGAGCAAGAGAAAGGCAGTCAGCCTTTGATGCCCTGGGAACACAGGTGTGCTGCCTGTCCCTGACTCTACCATAAACAGAAACCAGACAGTAAATGGGCTAGCTGACGACCCGGGACCTCCCGTCGCCCTGATGGCTAGTACCAGTAATTGACACGCCTGCACTGTCCCAGGAGAGGAATCTTCACCCATCACATACCAGAGGTGCCCATTGTCTGCATTTTTCCCAGGTGTAAATTATGCTTTGCACCCTTCGTGGGAAACTTGGTGTTCAAAGCCATTTTTCCTAATTGGCCATTTGAAACCAGGAAGAAGCCTACATGACCCAAGGGGTATAAAAGAGGTTCAGCAGCCCACCCCATTTGAGCTCCAATCATCTATACCTGCTGGCAGGTATTGATTGTCTCCCGAGGTCTGTGGGACGCCCAACCTCGCCCTACTTCTTCCCAAGGGATTGAGAGAAAGACACTGGCCACGCCAAGTCTGGAACGCAGGGGTGAGAATATATACCTGCTATGTGTCTATTTTGCATGCATTTAATAAGAGCTCAGAGAACCAAAGGGTTTCATGGTACCTGTAAGTGACTTATTGGTGTAATTTCTGTCCTGTCCTTTGTAGTGTCTGTGTTATCTGTAACACAGTAGTAGCATTTAACAACTAAGTTTACCCTGTAACAATAAATAGTAACTGTTTAAGCTTTAACCTGACTCCTTCAGTTGCTGTAACAGAACCAAGCACAATTTAAAAGAACTTCAGCCGGTCATAAGGGACTCACTGCCCTGACCGTCGGCTGACATTGAGGAAAGGAGTGGAGTGGGGGTGGGATATAGGGTGGAGGGGGCAGTGTCATGCACCTCCTCCTCTCCTGTCTAGAGGAGGAGTCCGCTATACCTATGAACATAACTGGTTTATACATCTCTTAAAGTAGGAGTGTACAGCCCAGTTTAAAAAAGCACTTTTAAATTGTCATCATTGCTCTTTCCTACCCTTCCCCTTCTCTCTTCCACGGATTGCTAAATACAAGTTGAAAATCTCCTTGTACCGAAGGCTAAGATAAAATTCTCACTGATGTCAGATGCACAACTTACGTGAATTTGCTTTGCAAAGACACAGTATATTATTTGTTAATCTTTGTCAGTACTTAATATAAACAAGTTGTGATTGTGACAGATATGGCAATTCCTGCAATATCCCAGACAAACCGTATTGAATTCAATTTAAGTATTTTAGGAGTTAGTTGTATTAAAAATGCAAATGTTTATGCATTATTGTGGGAGGAGAATCAACTAATGTAAATCTTGGGTAGTGTTAAAAGCTTCACAAGACTATTTGAAACAATGAGGACTTTTAAAGTTAAGTGGATTCTCCAGGAAATCTCTAGGGGAGGTGTATGTAAATTTGACTCCTCCAGTTATGCAAACCTTCCAGCCTTTTGAAGCTACACCCCGAGGAAAAACCTATTGTCCATGAATCACCAATTACCAAGTCAAAGACTCAGACTGTATAAAGAGAGACTTTAAGATTCATGGGCATTGTGAGCCAATGTAGTTATGAGCCTGTAATTACTGGCAAACTCCTAGATGGGGTTTGAAAGACTGCTCACCTGCCAGAACCCTTTCTAGAGTCAGGGTGCAATTTCTGGTCAGCTTATTAGCTCGTGCAGGTTCTATTATTTATTTTAATGCTTTCAATGTAAGAAGAACTGTGCTTGCACAGAAAGAGCTGCGTGGTAACTTAACTGTGGGAAGCCATGCTATTTATAGTTACTGAGGAAGGAAGGCAAAGCGGCCTCATGAATCTGTCTTCCTTTCTGATGAATTCACATTGTAGCCAGGGAGCTATGCAGAGTACCCATCACTAGGGAGAAAAAGTTGGGTCTCTGCCCAAGAGTTGGGATGGCAGAAAACTAATAGTGGGTGCCCTTGATCAACCACAGTGAGAAATAAAGATGCAGTTGCCTTGAACTCTGACAGTAATCTTCCCAGGCGTGCTAATATACCTATAATACAGAAATCATAAACAAGCAACACCTAATAGCTTCAGCACAGATCACATGCGTGGTACAAACATGGACGCCAATGAAGAGCATAACAGATTGCAAGCCTTCGAGACAGAGAATCTGCAGTATTCCAGTAAAGGTCATCAATACCTATATCGCTGCCCTGACTGATACCAAAACTCATAAACATAAACTCCTTGACTGAATTAACCTCGTTATCTCTAGCCTGATTCTGGCCTGCATACATATACCTGCCTCTGGAAATTTCCACTACATGCATCTGAGGAAGTGGGTCTTTGCCTACGAAAGCTTATGCTCCAATACATCTGTTAGTCTATAAGGTGCCACAGGACTCCTTGTCACTCGTGCAAACACAATCCTGTGGTTCTTTGCAAGCCTAAAATAGCATTGTAGCTTCAAAGTAATCTACTTTACCTGATAGAAAACATGGCACACACACACAGACAAAATAGATATCCACTCACCTTGCATCCTCTGACAAGGTCATGACCCCAGTAATTTGGTGCACATTTATCACATTTCTCTCCTATGGTATTGGGAGGGCATACGCAGCGGCCGGTGTCTGGATCACAATTATTACCAAGATGGGAACACTCACAAGCTTCAAGGGGGAGAGAGAGAAAGAGAGAAATAAATAAAACAGAGAGAATGTTACCCTCCATTCCTGACATGCTAATCTTCCTGGCTCCCCTTCTTTTCACTCTTTTGCTTCCAAAGAGGAGGCAGAAAGAAAAAAAGGCAAGAAGTCTTACCACCAAACCTATTGCAACTCCAAGTAAAGCTAATAGTGTGGGCAGCAGGATCTCTACATGTGTCAATGAGATCCCCTTTAGCTGCATCTGCTTCAGAAGCTGTTAAATAGGTAAAACAGAAATCTAGCTCCTGTTCTTCACCATATTCTGCTTTTAATGGTCAGTAATAAACTCTTCAAACAAAATTAGACTCTGGTTTCAAATAAAAGTGTGAGTTTAGAACAACGTAATACAGCAATAGAAGAAATAAATCAATGAGCTGGATGATAAGATTCAGAATTTTTATGAAGAGAATGGTAGCACTAAAGCTCTAACTGGAGCACTTATCAGAGAAAATGTGGCTGCTCATAGTAAACCTGAATTTATGGAAAAAATTATCAAATGTACAAATGTTTAGATTCTGGGTAGTCCCAGCTCACTGTGTGTTGAAGAGCTAGCAGTTAAAGTTTCAGCTTTTTTAGCTTTATTGGTCGGTACCAAGACACCTTAAAATATAATGGGCCAGATTATGACCAATTTAACACTTCCACAAAGGCTGGCATAGGACATTTTTTTAGTCTATGCTGTGGGCAGCATTTGGGTGGGGAGCTGCTTCCACAGGTGGTGAGAAGTAATTTGCTCAAGGTCCATAGATTATAAAACACTGGTCAGATACAAGACACTTGTAGGATACAAGCCACAGAACTTCCCCAAATTAATTCCCGTTTAAACTACGGCATATTTTTTAGATTAACTTTCAGTCTTGACTAAAAAATTGCCAGTGATAGAGCATACACTGCCATCTCTGGTAAGTTTTCCTAATGGTTACTTGCTCTCACTGTTAAAAATATAGATAAGGGAGGTACATGGTTGGCACAGTTACTCCATCCTCACTCCCGCACTCCCCACTGAAGCATAAGAAGTGCATTCTAACTATGAGTGACTATCTGTTCCCTGATCTATTTCTATGGGACAGCACAATAATGTACTGCCCCTTGCATAGGGATTGTGGCACAACCACAGTTGAACACACTGAACAGATAAAATATACCCATAAAAAACTTTCTAAATGTTAAAATATTTCTATGCCAACTAGAACTCAATAATGAGCATAGCATGGAGATGAAACAGTTGTCTGTAGTTTGGTAAAAGTAATCTCTCTAAAACAAATCAACTGCTGCAGAAAATAATTAAATGTTTGCCTTGAACCTGCAAGGACCTCCATGCAGACGGACACCTCGGCCTCCACAGCTGCACTAAGTGCATGTTGGGGCAGTGGTTCAGCCATGCAAAATTCTCTGAGGGACTTGAATTCTCTTCCCTGGATTTTCAGACTTTAATATTATTCCTAATACATGTTGTTTAATTAAAATTAATTGATATAAGAATATACAGTAATTGTAGGGTGTCAGCTTAATAAAATAAATTAATAATAAAAAAGAACTTATTTGTCGTAGATGAAAAACTGGATTCACATGTAGAAATCTCATAAATCTTTTCTCTATAGATGTCAATAATATATTGTGATACTTTGTTTTTCTATAATATGCCTTTGTAGGTTTTATGTATTTTTATTATGCCAAAAATCTGTAAATTACATTCCTTTAGGATAAATGCTAGATAAAAGAGGCCCAATATTTTATTCTACGCTTAGCTGTCTCTCTGGTGCTCATTTTCATGGACTTTTTTTCTAGCATGATTTGATATACTTTAAAACATTCTTTCTTTTCTATGTGATTCATTATTCAATTCCTGTACTTTTTGTCTTTTGAAAGAATATATAAAAAGCTTACTAAAAATAAATAGGAGGAAAACTGCATTTTTAACATAATTCCTCCTTGTCTATTTTCTTCATTTTAGAACTTGTAAAAATCTCAGTCTTTCTAACATTTTAAGTAACTGGGTTTTTCCCCAATTACTTTCTCATCTGGTCCAAAGAAAATATTTTTCTGTTAAGCTTCTCCTCTACCATCCCTAAAACAACTCCCCGCACCCCACCCTGCCAAAAAAACCCAACAAAATCCCCACCATTTCACCTAGATTACTCTTAATCTAATTTAAAACATTGTCTTTTTATGTTTGAAGACACAGAATTTAATATTTTAATGCAAAATCTCATTTATTGTTCTTTCATGTTCCTTAGCCAACTACATAAAAACATTTTGTAGTGAGTAGGGAAAAAATGTATTTAAGAATTCTGATTACTTGTCGTATGATTAAAGACTGGACATTTTTTAAAAAGATACCTTTAATTCTGTGAATGTTAGCCCATTAGGGATGGCCAGAAAACAAGAATTCCATTTTATGAAAAGCACTGAAGTCTCTGTGTTTGGTCCTGTTCCAATGTAGAATAAAGTTAAAGCTTTTGAAACTGATCTAGAGACAGTGATACTGACTCTAGAGAGTGCTTGATTTCTACCAGGGACTTGAATTTGCCCCTCCCACGTTTTACTAACTACTAGGCTATAACTCTGAAGGATACCTTTCTTGATCTCTCTCTACCCCAATCAGAAGTTAATTATTTACACAAAGTAAAACTGCTGCAAAAGGACAGAAGAAAAACAGAGGCTAATTCTATAGTCCAGTGCATTAGGTACTTCCTAGGAAGCAGAAGATCCAGGTTCAAGTCTTTGCCATGCCAGATCTGGACCAGCAACTAGAACCTGGGTATTCCACACCCCATAAGAGTGCCCCAATCAGTGGTCTCCTGGCTATTCTGGGTGGGTTTTGAGCAATGTCTACCCTTCCCCAAAGAAACATAGACCATAGAATCCTTCCCAACAGAAGTTCTGTTGAAATGGATATGTGCCTGTGAGAAAAAAATGGTTTCAACTTCCTGAGATTGTTATGCTTAAACGAAGCACACAATATCTTTTATGGGGGAAAAGTCAGTATGCCACATTTATTGAGAATTCAATCGTTGCATATGCTTTTCAATTACACACACACACACACACACACACACACACACACACACACACACACACACACAAAACATCATGCATACACAGTTCTGCCAGATGATATAGTTACCAGTCCAGAGTCTGTGTCAATCTAGTATCCAGCTAGATCGAGCACAGGGGGGAACAGGACCTTGTCGGTCAATCGATCCGATGCTCCTCTCCAGACAGTGGCAGACAAACCCAAAGTTCCATAGCAAAGCACCCTACCATTTATAATCCTTCTTCTCTGTTAAAATCCATGGATCCTGCTCTGTCAGCTTGTGACCAGACTGTTATCTTGTTGATGTCAATCGTTCCCAAACACCTCTTCAAGGCTCATCCTGTAATCAATCGTCCTTTTGGGGGTGCCCACTCCACTTCAAGGTTTATCAATCTGCCAATCTGATCCATTCTTGACCGTGGGTACGCACTGACGGTTTTTCTGCTCTTCACAGTCTTTTACAGTTTGTATTCACCCCACATTCTCCCCATTCTCTGGCCATCTGGCTCTAACGATGACCTTCACACCATATCTCATTCATGCAAACAGTCTCTCACACAGAATCCTTTAAAGGTAAACAATACTGTTTTATATTAAGTGAAATCAAAATCCAAACAATTCACATTGAAGGCCCGGGCCTTCAATATTTCTAATCTCATTAACATAGTCACAATACCCAGAACTCTGTCTCTTTACACACTACACTTTAAAACAAGGAGGTATAGGAGATATATACTTAACTAAAAGGACTTAATTCAATACAATATTAAAATGTATGTTGATATATATGTGTATATTGCTATATTACTATATTGCCAAACCTAAAATGCAAATATAAAAAGAATAGAGCTGTCAGCCCTAACAAGATTTCCTGGCAAAAAATATTTTGTTGGAAAATTCTTGACTAGCTCCACTAAGGGCTTGGAGCAGGGTGCCTGGACAGAAGGGAGAGTGCAGGAGCAAGGGAGGGTGTCAGAGCAAGCTGGGAGTGCGGGGTCTTGGCGGGGGGAGGGGAACAAATGAGGGGGACTTGGATGGGGGGGTCTAGGTATGAAGGGGGATGGCACCCCCTTGCAGTGGGGTTGTTACGGGGCTGCTGGACTCAGTGCAAGCTGGGACCGAGCAGCCTTTGCTCACGCTGGTCACTGTACCTCTGCATTTTAAATGTAGTAAGAGTCCGGCGGCTATTATTACATTTAAAATGCAGAGCCACAGCACAGGTGGCTCCCAGAGCTGGCACGAGCCAGGACTGCTGAGTTCCAGCTCGAGCCAGCTCCTGAAGGTACCCTACGGTTGCTCTGCACAGCAATACTTATTGACTAATCATGTAGTTGATACAATTTGTATCGACTACATGATTAGCCTGATAACCACAATTTAACCACAATTTAACACCCTTACCTTGAACCTCATTCCTCTCTGTCCCATCCCCTCGCCCTGTGGCCAGATCAGTGAATAATGGGGAGTTAGAGTTAGCAACTGATGGTCCACGGAAAGGTTTACATTGAACCAGGTAGTTCACAAGCCAAAATGTTTGAGAACCACTGAAATAGAGGTACCCCTGGCCTCTTCCCCCAAGTTAATGCAAGTTGGATTAATGCAATTGCAGCATAGTTGCATGGGAGAGTCCTGTGGAGGCCAAACCCATCCCTATTGGCTGAGGACAGTGGGAGGAGTTATTAAAGGGGGCACATGACACCCTTTACTTCCGGTCACGTGTCCATCTTAACCCTGTAAGTACTACCTCCAGGGGTGGGACTTCATGTGACAGGTTCAGAAAATATGGTAACTGGAAGGATAGTCCAAGAAAGAACAAAATGCACACTGAGAAGGAAAAATCTGCAATAAGCCATTAAATGAACCTGATTATTTACGTACGAGTGCATCCTCCTTCCTCGAAGTTGTAAAACCCATGCGCACAGCGATCACATTTCTTTCCTGCTACACCAGGCTGGCAGTGGCACTGTCCATTCTCATCACAGTCGAAGGATTTGGAACCAAAAGAATTGCAGTTACAGGGAATGCATCCTCCAGATGACTGTAGACCAAATGTTCCAGGCTGCCACACAAGACAGAGGAAGAGCATTCAGTATAGACGAGGTCTAGCTATAGCACAAAAAGTTAAATGGTAAATGTACTGAAGACAGAGAGTTTTACTCCTTCTCAAAGGCAGTAATAATAATTCGAGCTGAGGACATGAAGTATCGGCTCTGATATGAGTAAGTACTTAAAGATTTGATTCAATGTTAATATAATTAGGGTACTTTGAGTTGCTGTGTAAGCCTACTGAATTTTCTTATGATGCCCGTTTCTAGAATCTTTGTTCACATGCAGAATTGCAAGGCAATCAGATTGCAAACAGCCCCCCCAATTACATACTCATAAGGCAACCTCTGTGTAGCAATTTATTTCAGCAGGGAAAATTTGAAATCTGCTCTAAAAGGTCACACGTAGAATTTTGCCACTTAACCTGGCTGGAATGCCAGCTCCATCTTGCTGAACTGAATATTTGGACTGTGATACTATTGAAGGTTATAGTCATAAACTTACTGAGTAAATACATTATGCTTCAGCAGAGTCTGTTATACAATTTTCACATTACCATTATGACTTTGTTACATTTGTCTGATTTAAGGCACATCCGTGCTCCCTCAGAAAGGAAACAGGATTTAATGGGAGGATAGATTTCACCTCCTTAGGCCAGGAACCATCTCTCACACATTTGTCAAATGGTACATATGACTACAGCACTCTGTGAATAATGCAAAAAGATAAATTAGAAAAAAACAACAACTGAACTCTCTATTTTGCAGACAAAATAGAAGAAAAAAAAAACCCTTTACAGTAAAGGGCCAAATTCAGCTGTGATACAAGCAAATACAACTTTATTTACTTCAGTGTGAGTTGTACCATTTTATTCTAGTTTTGAGTGTTACCCATTGATTTCAATGAAACACCATGTAAGCAACTAAGGTCTGGGTACTGAAGTCTGATCCATGGAGGAGGAACCCTGACATTCCATATGCCACAGAGATAGATCAGATTGCTGGGCAGAGGCTTACCAGAAGAATCATGTAAAAACAAATGATTATCCATATAACAAGCAATTATCCATATTTTCATTTCTACACTCGATAAACGAAATGCTACCCTGGTATGTATTTCAGCATGCTAAAACATAACAGAGAGAAAGAAATACCCAAACTCATTGTAATTAAATTTCAAAGTTCAATTAAATCCATAATTCATCTCTAAAGATTTATTTCATCAGAGGAAGAAATAGAATTCAAAAGGAGAAATGAGAATATGCAAAATCTCAGGACAGCCATTCAGATTAATGCAGTAAAATAAGCACAACCCAGCGTGCAGCTCAGTTCTCAGTGAAAAAGTTTGATAGGATCTAATACATTCTGTTTATCAGAGTGAAAACAGTAAAATTGGCTCAGAGGCTAGAACTGTATGGTGTGAAGGAAGGAAAGAAGCATCACCAGAATACTGTATTTTCTACAGTGATGAGTTTTGCATTCTGATAAGGCATGCAGCATTCCCCCCCCCCCCCTTCTCCCTCCCCGAATGAATCCTCAATCAAGGCTATTTATATACTGAAATCAACATTTTGTTTTATAACAATCACTGTAAATGGGGAGCAAATGTCTGACTTCTAAAAGCCTGGAAAAAAAAACTTTCACAATGTACTACGTTTTGTTCTTGTGATGAATGTTCATGTGTGTAATGTATGTGCAAATAGTATTTGAGAATGTGGTTTGGGCAACAAAAGTATGTCCTATACCACTTCCATTTAGGAACAGTGCATTATAGTGCATTATAATTACACTAGCTTCAAAAACAGGCTGTTTTGACTAGACATGAAAAATGACGGATTATTCTGATTACAGTTTTCAGTTTGAGAAACAGGTTCTTCCAATAAGATGCATTTTAGCCAATAAAAGGAAGTCAGCTCTAATATCTGGAATGTGAACTAGTGAAAACTCAGGGTTTACTATATATGTTGATTTATAACCCATACATACGTGCTTCATCAGCAGGCCTGATCCTTCTCCTGGTATCTTGAATCAGCAAAGATACAAAGTGAAATCTTGGCTCTGTTAAAGCGAGTGGAAAAACTCCCATTGATATCAATGGGGCCAGAAGCTTACTTGTAATTTTTGTATGTGTTATTATGGATTATGTTGTCTCTAGACTTTATCTGGTGTTCATGGGTTTCCTTACATTGTGCTCTATGCTAGGTTTAATTCTGAAAGAGTGTAAATATTTTAAAAGTTTGAATTTGTACTATGTACACAAGAAGCTAGTGGCTTCTTGGTAAACTGTTAATTTAGCACAACATAGATGAGTGTGTAAAATCCTCCAACCACTATTTGGGAGTCCACATGCACATGCATCACACAGGTTTTCTGATTACCAAAGCGACAGGCCTGTAAGCACCCCGAGGGCACCCGCTGGTACCGGTGAAGCCCCATCTCTGAGAAGGGACTTGGATTTGCTGAGTGGCCCGTGGGTTTTCTTTCCGTTTATGCACCTGTCTCCTGAGTTCACAGTGTTTACCCATGAATCCTGATTTGCAGATGCATCTTCCTGACATATCACAGCGTAGGGACATGGATCTTAAAGGACTGCAGCCACAGGGTACACAGAATTGCCTTTCTGGGGCCCAAAAATAGTTGCTCTTTAAGAGTGAAAGGCAAAACAGAATTAGCAAACAAAGGCAGAGATGTGAGATGAAAAGAAAAATGATGAGAAAAAAGTGTAGCATTAAATAAAGATTAGCTTTGTATTTGCCACCTGGTAATGCAGATATGAAATGGAACGCACAACACATTGAATTTGATCACGAGAACTCAAATATAAATGCCGTGGTTAGCTTTATTTATTATATGTACGTATTGTATAGCAAAGGGTGCATTTTGCCCTCTCTTCCACCTGGTATGTTCCAGTGATATTATAGATTGTACCCCCCTGCTCTAGCATCCTCAGCACCTGACTAATGCTGAACCAGGGAATTTGTGGGATGAACAGAGGTCAATGCTGGCCCCTCTGCTGCCACCAAATGCGGGCGGTCCAGGGGGATACTTGGGGAAAGAGACAGGGTGGCTGTGGAGCCCCATGTCTATGGGTTAGGATCAGGAGCTCAGCCCCACAGGAGCTCACTGAGCCCCGTGGCTGCCAGGCTGCGCTCCCAGACCTCGCTGCCAGCTATGGGACTATGCTCTTGTCCACCAACCTCAGAATTCCACAGCCACCCTTCCTCTTCCCCCAAGTGTCCTCCCATCCCCACTCCTCCCCTCTTCTCCCTGTGCTATTTGCAGCGCCCAGAAGCTCTGGGAAGAATGGGTGAGGAGTTTCTGAGTGAAGGGCCAAGGTTTTTTCCATGAGTGCTCCAGCTCAGGAGTATCCATGAGGATGCTGGACCACAGATGTTGCCAGATGATGGCAGTCCAGATTACCGAAGATCCAACCTATAGCGGGGCTTCCTTGAACAAAACCTTTGACTGATGTTGAAAACCAAAGTAGAGGCATTTATGGAGGCCCTGCCCCAGAAATATACTTACTTAACTAACAAACATAACTAAATGTGGAAATAATTACATTCACTCCATAGAATTCCTCGTGTGCTTTAAATTAGGTGCCTGCTTAGGTGTTTCAATGGATATTGGCCAAAGCCAGTTCTCACTCAGCAATCTCTGGAGCTACAATAATCCATGAAGTATTGCCTGCTGGTCTAAACAAGAACACACTTTTGAACATTAAGGATTTGGGACCTGGGCTGTTGGGTGGCTCTATGAGATGAACTGTCTTTTGCAGTTTTACACTTTGGAATTAACGCACCAAGACAGCAGGCAGTTTTGCCATGAAAATCTCAAAAAAGCACAACATTCAATGCAAAGACTACAAGGTTTTTGCTTTTTTGCAAATCAGCCAGTCTTTTTTGAGGCAATAATTTTTCCCCTAGGGTTCTCATATGTATTGCATTCCCCATATACATTACATATCTATAGTGTATATAATTTTCAGGGGACTTAGAATAACAAGGTGTACATGTTAATTACACAGAAAGTGGCATATTCATTTAGTGCCGAGTTTTCCTCCAGAAAACTCCCAGAATACACACTGATCTCTTGCTATAGTAATAAAACCATTTAAACTTTGTTTTTCTGTGCATGGAACAATCCATGATACTTTTAAATGGAAAATCACGTAGTCACGTCAAACAGTAGAGAAGTATCATGTGAAATCCCAGTTCGGATTACTCACCTTACATTCATCACAGCGACGCCCCACAACATTGGGCTTGCAGTCACACTGCCCTGTCTGAGAGTTGCAGATCTCTGAGAATGAGCCATTGATGTTGCAGTGACATGCTACAGGGAAACAGACTTGTCACAATGTACTTGGTGAGGACATGAATAATAATACGTGAAAGATTACATACCAATTTCCTAACAAAGTTTTTTGAAGAAAAAATGTACAGTATTTTTTGGCTAATTACTGGGAAGACCCTACGAGGTGCTGATCACCTTAAGCAGTTAAAGAAATACCAAGCACATCACAGCTTTACACGCCATTTTAGGATCAGTGAATCTCTAACTATAGATTATAAAACTGTATGTACACTGAGAAATTTTGCTTCAAGATAAATTAAATAATTTGCATGTCACCACAATCCAAAAATAAAATAAAAACATTCTGTTATGGTCTTGTTAACCTATAATCTAGGGTCTGAAACTTTTACTTCCTGTTCTACAGATTACATGCTCAAAATCTCGTGGAAAACTGAGGAAAGAGGAACAAAGATCTGTTGAAGCCCACTGAATTTAAAGAGCATCCTGTCCACTGTACCAAACCTTTGTATTAGCAGATTGCTGGATGCATAGAGATGAAAGGTTTGGCTGTTGAGGTTTGGCTGCGGCTTCCCCGCAGCTCCCCTTGGCTGCAAACGGCGAACTGGAGCCAGTGGGGAGCTGAGAGACTCTGTGGCTGTGGAGCTGGTAAATAAACACACCAAAGTGGCCAAATAGCAGGTTTCTCAGAGCGGTTTCATGGACCAGTTTGAGAAACAGTTCTCTAGAGTTATATCCCTTGTCCTCTCCTTTCTCTGATCTTTCTCTAGCTCTATCTTTGGCCCACTTCCCTCACTCTTTTACTTCCCATTCCTCCTTATTGCCTCCTATTATTTTTTAATTTTTAAAACTACCTGCATTTAAAAAAAAGGATATATAATTATTATCATCACATAGCTGCTTCAAAATAGCTTTCTAATTCTGAGATCAACAGTGAAAGATGATACACTTGTAAACCTCCATTCTTAAAAGCCTCCTACATATTGTCAGCATGTAATATACATAGTAAGTCTATTGAGGGCATCATTCGATTTTTTTTATCTATTACTCATTTCCAAATATATCTTGAGAATTTAAGGCAGAAATTAAACTTTTTGCAAACATGTCGGGATATATGATAAATAATATACTCAAAATTTCACACAGTGTCCTCTTAGCTTGGCTAGGGCTGAGTTGAGAACGAGTGTAATATAGAGGTAAGGGCAGAAGATGGAAGATGAGACTCTGGCTCTTTTTTCCAGCTCCACCACTGTGCATGAAGTCACTTGCATTTAGTAGCATCATCGGCTAATCTACAGATGCTCACAATAAACTGCATTTATTCTCATTTATACACTGCTCACTTATTTACCTCCACTATTCTTGTCCAAGCCTTTGAGCAACTTCAAACAGTTGCTATGTAATAAACTAGCCTGTCAGGGAAATGTTTTCTTCTTTCCAGCAAATGTGGAAATTTCCCCTCAAATTACATTGGTCAAAATCTACTATTCACACTATTTACGCACACTCACCCATCTATCTTTATCTATGGTAGGGTACACACACATACACATCATTATGCAATTCTTATTTCATCCAACTGTGATATTACTACAATAATTGCTAGCTGTTTTCTCTGCCAAACCATGCACCTTCATACTACCATCACTAAAAACCAACTCTGAAGAATCAAATCAAATAGGCTTAGGACATTTGTTCTAACATTTCATTTACAAAAAAATACACTATGAAATTCAGAAATTCTGTGATAATATAAAGCTGGATCATCATTTGAAACGGCTAAGGCAAATGATAACAGCATTCTACTTAAGAAAGAGCAGGAAACATTTTAAACAATAATCTGAGAGCAAAATTCATATTTTATAGTAGTTTTGGATTAGGCTCTTTCATGAAAAGTGAAAATGGAAAACAACCACATAAAGTCACAGACTCTCTGATATTGTAGCTACAGGGCAAATATGATGGAAGTCTACTAAAGAAATATAAAATCTTATGCAAAAAGAAAATCCACATGAAAGGTAGAGGAAAAAAAAAGGAAAGGTAACTCTGAACATAATGATATGAATACATTGTGAGTCTCTCCTGCCAGAACTAACTACAAAAGCAAAAACTGAAATTATGTGTTAAAATTTATTTATTTTTAATACTTTATATTTTTCCAAATCTCTTGTCATATTCCAGATACCTCCCCTTTTCAGCTGCCACTGTTGCAGAAATGTTCAAAGCTTTAGCCATGTCAATGTTTGAGGGAGGGTGAGACAGTTATGGGAGCTGTGATTGCACCTGAAGTTTGATTTGTGCTTTTTAAGTGACATTAAAGTCTTAAATCATGTGACATCATATCATGAATTATTAACCAGTTCTGAGACCACTTGTGAATGCTATTTTTTTAACACTATCTAGGTACAGCATATTTGGAAAGTCCTATTACCCATATCACTGCTCTGTGCCTCATATCCCCCATCTGTAAAGTGAGGAGAATTGAAACTGACCATCTTTCTAAAGCACTTTAAAATCTACCGAGGAAAAGTGCTACATAGACGCTAGCTTTATAATTTTGCATACACATACAGTCTATGGAGATAGTTACGCATACTTATCTGACTATATAGTTAGCTATCTCTACACATACACACAAGATATTGTTATGCACACACAGTTTATGGACACACGTGTGTATCCACACAACGGAAACACTTGATAAAGGATCAATAACAATGCTTTGAAATCCTTCATGAAAGGCTCTCTAAATGCTAAGAACAAAATACTTTACAATATCCCATTGGAGATAAGTATTAACATTGTATATCAATTAAAGAGACTGCTAAGCAAAAACCTATATTTTCAAAGGGGGCCTCAAATTGGGGTACTTCCATTTCTGGATGCCCAACTTTAAACCTAAACAGTCTGATAGTCAGGGGGTGCTGACCAAAATCCTAATTTAATTCAAATGGAGTTGGTGGTGCTCAGAATCTACCAAAAAAGTCCTTAGAATTAGAGCCCTTGTATCCAAATATACAGACCACTTTTGAAACCATGCTTCTAAATGACGTCCCACTGTAAAACTACAAATCAGTACTAGACAAAACTACAAAACCAATTAGTGATGAGCCAGAATTTCATATTTTAGCACGTAGCCCAGTTTTCTCAAAGTGCTCTGTGAAACCATTCTGAGAAACCTGCTAACTGGCCGCTCCCATTTGTTTATTTACTGACTGCAGCCTTGGCTCCCCTTAGCTGCAAATGGCAAACCAGAGCCAATGGGAGCTGTGAGGCTCCGTGGCTGTGGAGCAGGTAAATAAACACACCAGAGTGGCCAGTTAGCAGGTTTCTCAGAGTGGTTTTGTGGGCTACCTTAAGAAACACCAACCTAGCCAAATGCTCCAGAAACTGCAACCTCAGCAGCATATTGCAGTAAAACCACCAGGGCTACGTCTAGACTGGCATGATTTTCCACAAATGCTTTTAACGGAAAAGTTTTTCGTTAAAAGCATTTGCGGAAAAGAGCATCTAGATTGGCACGGATGCTTTTCCACAAAAAGTGCTTTTGCGGATAAGCGTCCGTGCCAATCTAGATGCGCTTTTGCGCAAAAAAAGCCCTGATCGCCATTTTCACGATCGGGGCTTTTTTGTGCAAAACAAATCTGAGCTGTCTACACTGGCCCTTTTGTGCAAAAGCTTTGCGCAAAAGGGACTTTTGCCCGAACGGAAGCAGCATAGTATTTCCGCAAGAAGCACTGATTTCAGACAGTAGGAAGTCAGTGTTCTTGCGGAAATTCAAGCGGGTAGTGTAGACAGCTTGCCAGTCTAGACACAGCCCAGCTGTTTCTCTTCTAATTTACACTAGTTTTACACCACTGTAACTCAAGTGGCCCCTGTGGCCTTGTGATGGGGTGCCGAGACCCCGCACTCAACGCCCGAGATTCTGCGCCCTCTCCGAGGCACCGCGAAGCGCATACCGGCTGTGCACCGGTTGCTCCCAAGCCGCAGCTCAGCTGAATGGCGCCGCGGCTCAGCTGATTAGCGCCACCGCAAAACGCGCGCTGGCGGTGCGCTGCTTGCCCCGAGCCGCGGCTCAGCTGATGGGCGCCGTAGCTCAGCTGGAGAGACGCCGCAGCGCAGCTGAAGCGGCCTCTGCCCAGCCAGGGAAAGGGGAGAGGGGAGGCGATGCAATGTGCTGGACGGCTTGAGGGCGGGGCGCGTAAATCCCTCCCGGTGTGGCGGGAAGTTAAAAAAAACCCAAGCCATGAGATGCGGGGGAGAGAGGAGGAGACTACACGGACTGCTGGAGAGTGGAGGGATCCGGATGTCCTTGTGAACGTCTCCCAGGGCGCTCGGACGCCGTGAGTACAGATACCCCGCAGAGGGGTGGGGGAGGAAGGAAGTAGCCCAGGGCAGGGCGGTGAAACAGCCCGTGGGCTGGTGCGTTTAGGGGCACAACCCCGTCAGCCGGACCGAGACTGGGGCGCAGTCTCAGTCCTTAGGGCCCTGGGCTGGAGCCCGAGAGTGAGGGTGGGCCCGGGCCCTCCTTCTTTCCCCCAACCACTAAAAAGGGGAACGTGATAGAATCTGACGCGCAGCAATAAATCGACCAGCTGGGAAAGCGGCTGGGACCAGAACGTGGGAGGGGGCACGGTCACAGGCCTTTTGATTTCTACCAGTAAGAGAGTATCAAGCCCTAAATAAAGTACAGTATCAACCAGTAGGCCTGAAAAACACACAGTCTCAACAAAAATGGAAGTTGTGTTTACTGATTACTGTGGCTCTTAAAATGCCATTTTTAAAATGTAGTCCCTACTGTAATACCAAACACACAGCTTTATCCATGTCACTGTTCACATGTAGCAGGATGCTTTTCAATAATTTCTGCTTTAAATATACATTGAAATCTTTCTTTCTATATATAGATAGAAATAGTGAGCATCGCTTTTTCTTATATACATATATTAGCTCACTCACATTCATGCAGCTCTCCACACACATCTCAGGTACTCATCAATTACGCTGATATGGAATATATCAATTCTGTCAGCAGAAGCTAGAGTTCAGGACTTACATTGACAATTCTTTGGATCAAGAGCATTTCCAAAATATCCATCAGCACACATTTCACAGTATTGGCCTGTTATACCAGGTTTACATATCAGGCAAGCTCCAGATAAGCTGTCACAGCTGCCAGGAACAGAGAAGTCAAGGTTGTCATTACACTGGCAGGGCCGGCATGATCCTCCTGGTATTAAAGGTTGTCCAAAATAGCCATCTGCACACCTACGACAAGAGATACTATCACTCAGAGTATTTACATAATCCTGTTAGGAGAAATGTTTACATTTTTGTTGTCTCACTAATCACTAAGGATGGTTTGATTTTCTTTTAAGTATTTCTTTTTCTTTAATCACCTTGAAAAACAGCATTGTACAGAACCAGCTGTAATCCTGCCAGCTCTGCTAGTAATTAGATTTTCAAGATGGGGAGAAATCTTGTCACTGGTACTGAAGACAAGACAGAAGCATAATAAGAAATCTGTCTATTGGCACTCTAGAGGAATTCAGGTCCATGTTGCAAAGCCTTTGTACAGCACATCATGTGTAGCTACCCAAATAGGTTGCTTTTCTGTACTCACTAATCAAGAAGGCTGACAATTTTTCCTAACAATACAGAAGCAATTTCCTGTTTGTCTGTCTGCTTGTCCATGTAAATAAATAAATATATTGATACACAGATAAATAAATACATCACATCTGCCACATAGAGCAATTTGTTTAATACTACAAGCATGTCTGTCTGCCACACAGAGGTTATATTGAGAGAATGTAATGTAATGTGAGAACTACTAAGTTTTAGCTAAATAAGATATACTGCACCTTAATTTCAAAAGAGGGATGCTAAGATATTACCTGTTTCTCTACCAGTTGCTTTCTCCAGGCTCTATGTAAAAAAATAGTGAATCTGAATGCACATGGCATGTTTTGAAAGTGTATCTTTACTGTTGCAGCCCATTTCTATTTATATTCTGGTCTGCTCTCCCTTTCCACTGCATTTGCTCACACTTCACAGTAAGATCATTTTATTGTTAAAGGAGAAGTAAAAGAAGAACGTAAAATCTCCTAGTTCAGGCTAGTAATTGATGTTTATGTCATTTCACAAGAATTCAACATAAAAGAAGGCCAAAATTCTACTAACCTCCATGTTATTTAAGCCAGGAACTCCAACTAGTAGACTGTTTTCAAATCAGTCCAAAATCAACTCTAATATTTTGACAGTATCAGCTCTACATCATCACATATCAGGCAGGATACAGGAGCAAGAATCTTGTACATTTTGCCTGAATAGACCCATAAATCTTCACTACACTTTTCCTCCCAGAAGTTCAGGGGCAACTTCACTCTTTTCCATCAAGTCCACCTCAGCACATCTCATCATTGCTTCTAAAGGGATCCTAACACCTTTATTATAACGGTCTTATGAAATGACTATTAGATCTAACAGAGCTCATAAAGCATTGGATGATTGAGATTAGAGAGGAGATTCTGTCTGAATCTGATCAAATCTGTCCATTGCAGGATGCTATACAACTTAAATAAAGTATTCCAATTCCTCCACCATATCTAAAATTAAAAACTATTATGGTCTAGATTTTGTAAGCCTTACTCATACAAACAGCCCAAATGGGACTAAATGTATATGTACACCTCAGTGTGAGTAAAGGTTGCACAACATCAGGCCCGCCCATAGAGGGAAACTATGGGGGTAGTTGCCCCGGAGCATGGCAATTCAAAAAGGCCTGGGGCAGCCAGCTGCTGCTACTGCAGGAGTAGCTGCAGCCACTAGAGCCTTGGACCCTTTAAATTGCCACTGGAGTTCCTCCCGGTGTTCTCTAGATGGCTCTCAGGGTTGCCTGATTGGGGTAAGGGGAGGGCAGAGGGGGGAGGACAGCACAGCACACTCCAGGTGGCACTGAGGACTGGCTGCCTTTCCAGCTGAGGCCCCGCCCCTTCTGGGAGTGCACAGCCAGTCACCACCCCGAAACATTGTCCAGGGGCCTGGCAAGTCTGTCCGCTCCCCTGCACAACCTGCTCTATGTTTTATTTCTTATGCATGACCTTCTCCAATCACTGCTGTTTCACAAGAGAAGAATAGGATACAGTCAATGGCCTTTAGGATAGTGTACCACACTCTTCTTGATTTACTTTATATTCAGAACTTGTCATCAATTTAGAACATATTGTGTTTTAGTCACAGCAAAGCAACGAATATTCCTCCATGGATGTGTAACCACCACTGGATGGTGATATTCCTCTACTGGATGTGTAACCACCATCGGGCGGATTTGAACCTGGGACCTCTGAAGCTTAGTATATGAGCTGCTACCCTCTGAGCTTTTAAAAGCCAGATAGCTCCCAGCCCATGCTGTAGAGGTCTGTTGGTTTTAACTGCTGCTGAGGTCTAGGTGCTACTTCATTGGTCAGTGAACCACACTAGGGCTGTGTCCAGACTCAGGGGTTTTTTCGGGAAAAGTAGCCTTTTTCCGAAAAAACTTCCCCTGCGTCCAGACTCAAGTCGCGCTCTTTCGAAATTAAATCGAAAGAACGCGGCTTTTCTTTCGATGGCGGTAAACCTCATTTCACGAGGAAGAACGCCTTCTTTCGAAAGTTCCTCTTTCGAAAGAAGGCGTTCATCAATGTAAATAGGGCTTCTTCGAAAGAGAGCATCCAGACTCACTGGATGCTTTCTTTCGAAAAAGCAAGCCGCTTTTTCGAAAGTTCAACGTGCAGTCTAGACGCTCTCTTTCGAAAGAGCCTCTTTCGAAAGTATCTTTCAAAAGAGCCTCTTTCGAAAGAGGCTTGCAGTCTAGACATAGCCTAGGAGTGTGGGTTACATATGTACAGTATTTCAGCAACGATTAAAGATTAGTTTCAAACTTACTTCCTTTACAATGAGTTACTACATTTATAGAGATGACATCTTATTTACAAGAGCCTAGGAACTCTTCTTAAGACAGGTTCCCAAGTAATATAGGATATACTTTCCCCAAAGTGGAGAAACTACTGAATTTTCCATGTAAAACTTTATTATAAGTAAAAAGAATGGCACATCAGGAACATTTCACCTATGCTTTTCTTAAGGCATTCACATGTGAATAGTAAAAACCTTGTTATTGTTGGACGTATAGAAGATAAATCTATAACTTCCTGTGTTACTAATCTCTTTTTTTTCTTTCCTCAGTGCATATTCATTTTTCTCTTTTCCTTCCATTTAGGCTTTAGTTCTGTATCTGATAATACTCAGAGAAACTTCAAAGCCATTCATATTAAAAATACTCCATGGATTTGAAAGTACTATGGCTGCTAATCATATAACACTGGTATTAACAACAATAGACTTTGGTAGCTTCTTGTATTCTGGTTAGTTCAAACTGATAATAAAATATATAAACCACAGCCTCATGGACCTTGTCAGCATTTCAAAGCTATACTCTACCCAGAGCCATACTTCGGCTATATAGGGCCCTATGCAGTACTGTTAAATTCATGCCCCTAGGCCAAATGGCAGTCGGAGGCTGGGGATGATTGTTTATAGATGTGATTTTATAATCTTCAGCAATGCACTAACAATATACCTTTAGAGCAAATTTTAAACTAAGGTCCTGTAGACTAAGGCAGTAGATACAGAAACTGACAATATATACCGGATTGGCAAATGCCTGTTAAATGACTTTGTTACCACTTGAATGGATCTTTCATAAGGTTCTGTGCTCTGCTAATAGATCTGACAAGCTTTTTCACTTTTAAGTTAACTAGAGCCTCTCCAGAGAAAGTGAAGCCACAGAACAGGGATAGGAAGAGGCAGGTGGGTGGACATTAAGACCCTTTGGTGCCCCAAATGTGCTCTATGCAGCTGCATATTCTGTGTATGGGTAAGGATGGCCCTAATTCTAACTACATTCACATATTGTCCTGAACCCTGATTACATTTTGAAAACAGGTAGAAACAAGGGCACTAGTTCTCAACCATGAGAATGGGGCACCCCAGGGGAGGCAACAATCAATTTTCAGAGGGTCCTCCAAGCTGCACCAATGTTAGACTCACTGAGGGGTGGGGGCAGGACAGAAAGGCAAAAGACTAACCCCATGGGTCTGAAGCCTCAGGCACTAAGCTCTGCCACCCAGGGCTGAAGCCAAAGCCTGAGTAACTTAGCTTTGTGGGGGGCCCTGTGGCTTGGAGCCCCAGGCAATTACCCTGCTTGTTATCCCCTAACACCAACCCTAACTTTTGTATGTGGAAAACCAGTTGTTGTGGCACAGGTAGGCCTTGGAATTTGCATAGCATGTTGGGGGACCTCAGAAAAAAAAGTTGAGAACCCCTGATCTATGGTAGCTCTATCATAGAACTAAGGTGTTCTCCCTCCCCCCGATCCTTCCACTTTCCTATATGTCCTCTTTTTAAGACAACTTCACTTCTGCTGTTCTCTGATTCAATGTGCTATGCCTTTGGGAAGGCTCATGTAAATGAAGAGCAAAGCTTTGTGTGACATGGACAGTAAACTTCCTGCATTAAGGGTGGGAAAAAAACCTAAGAAAGACAATTCTGATTACTGGAGAAAAGCTTTATGGACAGAGTGAGAAAAACTGTAATAATCTTTCAGTATTTTCCCTCTTTTCATTCAACTCACTCTTCTGCCTCCCCCATTTTACAGGTATCCTGTGATCTTCTGTTTCTATCTGGTTTTGCTGTTCTAGTCAACCTGGAAAACGTATAAGCCCTTCTCTTACCACCCATAGGCTGCATTCTCACAAGCAGCCATAGAACACCAGAATGTGCTTCTCATTTAAAGAGGCCTGCTCATGGAGTACGGTACTACTCAACACTAGTGAAGTATTCCACCCAGGCTAAATCCTTTAGTACTCCCGTTGCTTGATTATTGCCTCTTCTCACTATTTGGTTGAGCTTGACATAGGTAGCAACCATTAACTAATTTCCAACCAATAGAAAAATCACTTTGATTCAAGAGACCCTATAAAATGTTAAAAATTCTTTACATTGCAAAGCCAAGTGCTCTAAAGTTTGGAAAATAATGCATTCCTGGTTGCCTATTCAACCTTAATTTGGTTCCTTAGTGCTTCCAACCTATGCACTGAATGAAGCAATGGTGCCATGGGAAAATAGCATGTGATTAACCATGCACTGTGTAGTCAAATTAAGGTTGTATGTACAACTATAAATGCTAATTTTTGAGTGCCTGGCTTTGCAACCTAAGCAACATTCTTTTCACATTTTAATTTTGTTCTATATTTTTAAAAAAACAAAGAAAAAACATGTTCAATTTAAATAACGCCTCCCCCTCCTTGACACTAATTTACATATTTTGCTCCATTCAAAAACAGCAAAAGCGGTGAGGATTCTTGTGGTTTGTATGTTGCCATTCCTAATATCAGATTTGTGTCCATTGATTCTTTTACGTAGGGACTGTCCAGTTTGGCCGATGTATATAGCAGTGGGGCATTGTTGGCACATGATGGCATATATTACGTTGGTAGATGTGCAGGAGAACGTATCAGTGACAGTATGGCTGATCAGACTAACATGGCTACCCTTCTGATATCAAAAACAGCAGTTATTGCTGATGGAAACTGTCAATGACCTTGCGTTGACAAACTGCCATCAAAGTGTTCCTGATGTGATTACTTCCTGCAGTCATTAACTTCACAGCTCCATAGCTGAAAGGAGGAGGAAGATGTCCAAGGTGGACTGGAAAAGACAGGCAGAAATAGCACTCAGCAGGAGCAGCCACAGTGAAGATGGGCAAGTAGAGGAGACAGCCTGCACACACATACGTGCTCTGTGTAGAGAAATCACGGCACTATATGGGCTTTCAGTGGAAATCACTATGACTGTAAGTTGGAACAGCATGGCTACACAGGAGTAAATATACTAGAAGGTGAAAGAGGGTATAAACATGGAACCCTTCTCGTCTCTCACTTTTTTTTGGTCACTTTTCTTGCTACAATCCCACTCTCCCATTTTTCATCCTGTAACTTACATCAGTTTACACTCAGCGGCCTTCATTCACTTTATGGTCTATGCTGGAAGAAAACTCTAGCAGTGAGTCCCAAGGCAAAAAGTCCACCAAAAGAAAGGTCAAAGCAGCACTTTGGAGGATCCAGGATCTAGTCAGAGGTATGCAAATCAGGATGATATGCTGGATGGCCTGGGGGCCTAGGGATATACTAATTCAGCACTTCCCTTAAGTAGCTGACAGGGAGCACTGCAAACTCTAAGCTACCCCTCTCTAAGGGTTTCACAAAAGGAGATGACAGTGTAAACACAAGCGGTGAGGAGTCTGTGGCACCTTATAGACTAACCGAAGTGTTGGAGCATAAGCTTTTGTGGGCAAAAACCCACTTCGTCAGATGCATGTAGTGGAAATTTCCAGAGGCAGGTATAAATATGCAGGCCAGAATCAGGCTAGAGATGACGAGGTGGATCTAATCAGGGAGGATGATGCCCACTTTTAGTAGCTGATCTGGAGGTGTGAATACCAAGAGAGGAGAAGCTGCTTTTGTAGTTAGCAAGCCATTCACAGTCTTTGTTTAATCCTGAGTTGATTGTGTCAAACTTGAAGATGAACTGTAGCTCAGCAGTTTCTCTTTGAAGTCTGGTCCTGAAGTTTTTTTGCTGCAGGATGGCTACCTTTAGATCTGCAATTGTGTGTCCAGTGAGATTCAAGTGTTTCCCTACAGGTTTTTGTATGTTGCCATTCCTAATATCTGATTTGTGTCCATTTATTCTTTTACGTAGGGACTGTCCAGTTTGGGACTGTCCAAAAAAGCTTCAGGACCAGACTTCAAAGAGAAACCGCTGAGCTATAGCTTCTATAACAACCCAGAAGTGGGATGGGAGGATAGAAAAGGAACTTCATTAAACTTTAGGCTCTCCTAATACCAACAGCTCATGGAGGGAAGTTAGACTAAGACCAACTATACATGACTACACCAGACTGCCAGAAGCTGGAACTGGATGACAAGGAACGGACCACTTGATAAATTGCCATGTTTTGTTCATTCTGTCTGAAGCACTGGTACTGATCACTCTCAGAAGACAGGATACTGGAATAAATGGACCATCTATCTGATCCTGTGAGGTCATTCTCATGTTCTTATATGCAAAGCTTCTCTTGTCTTTTTTATATAGGTTAAAATGAGATATTCTAAAGCAATAGATACATCTCTGAATTATTTATTTGGGCATTGTAAATTTGTTGTACATTTTACACATATTTTTCTGTCACTATTTAAACCCCTGTAGCTCTTCTTGCTAAGTAACTTACAATAGAAATGCAATAGAAATCTAGAAGCAACAAAGATTTTAAATATTGGTTTAAAATAATTAACACGGCAAATAAATCCTCTTAGAAAAGTTGCATTTTTGGCTGCACACTTTTCAAAAAGAAGCAACAGTGATACACTGAATAATTGATTCACCATGCTCTGAGCATTTGACTCACATTTTAAAGACAAAAAATAATTATGAAAGTTCAAAAGAGGTACAAAATAGCCAGAAAGCTAATATTAAAAACTCTGATTGCTTTCTGACAAGTGTCTTTTTGAAGTTGTAGTTAATATTTAACCTTCAAATAATAAATGATCCCTTTTTTTGCAACTGATTTACAAAGCAATGTAAGAAAACTAGTATATAAAATAGGTAACTATATCAGTATACATACTCTGTGACAGAGAAGTATGAATAGAAACCTCTTTTGTGAGTTCATTGTAAGTTTGGGGGCAAAAGGAGAGAACAAACAGGCATGATAATCCTATGTTGAAGAACACTCTTGCTTTAGATTTTAAGAGAGAAATGGTAAAAAAGAGAATGGCATGGCACTTACCTCTCACAACGTGGTCCTGCGTACTCAGGTGGGCACTCATCGCATGTTAATCCATGACTTCGGTCTAAATGACATGTTGGGCTAAAGCTATGTTGTTGATGTTGAGCAAAAACAGGGACAAAGAGGAAACATAAAAAAATAATCATTAGTGTTTTAATTCCCTTCTCTCACCAGAAAGCATTGCTTTGAAAACAGAGCACAGGGAAAGTCCCTCTGGTCCAGCACATGGAGTTTAGGGTTGACTCCAGCCAAAAGGAGTTGGAATGACTCTGCTATTTCTACCGACACTGGATATAGCACAGCTGATGGCACCATCCCAATGTCATATTATTATGGGACTTTAGCCTTTCACTGAATCAGTCCACCATTAAAAAGCAGGAATGTACAGCTGCTTGTCTGTGCCCCCGAGGGCCTGGCAAAACATGAAACCTCAGACTGTAATCCATGTGGAACTGAAGGGCAATTCTTTGGAAAGCTCATATAACATAGTTTACATGGAGTGGGAAAGAAGCTCAATGGATCCAAAAGGAGATGGGGACGGGTAAAGGAAAATGTTTGGTGTAACTTCCAAGACAATTCAAGATTAAAATTCTCCTTAGGTGAGCAAATCAAATGGCAATAGCTGTATCAACAAGCCATCCCGTCATGCTGCAATTTCAAAATGGATTGCAGACTACAGAGCTTTACTTCTTCATGTATGTTTTTAGCTATGGCTTTATATAAAAGTCAGGTCTTGCCAATGCAGTTATTTGCATGCTTGCAAGCCTCCTATAATTGTGTTTTACCCTGGCTGTGTTCCTCCCTGTTACATGACTGACACACTGTAATGAGGTAATCTGCTGGCACACAAAGATATAAACGGTTTAGGACAACAAGAGATCCTTCACTCTACCACTTTAAAGCAATCTGCCCTCAGTTATTCTTTCTTCTGTTTCAATTATAGATTAACTTAAATTCTATTTATAACCACTCTGGCTGCCACAAGAAACACCAGTGGTCCAACAGCCTTAGGACAAAACGCTATGAAAAGAATGAGTACAGTGCAGTTAGTAAACGTGAACAAGCTTTTGTAATTTTCTCTTCTTTCCCCTGGGGGTATTGCTTACACTATTGTGAACCATGTAACAAACTTTGAATGTGACCTAGAAACCTCTGAGGAGCCATAATAACTGCATAATAATGAATTAACTGTGATGGAAATTGACATTTCAGAATTGTGATGCCTTTTATTATCTATGTAATACACCTTTACAATCATGTGAAATTAGCCCAAAATGAATAGCTCAGCAGTCATTTTATTACATATATTAATATATAGTAATATAGAAGTAATAATAAAAAATAATAGGATAAACATAATATTCCACTCTTGTAATGGCCATCAAAAAAATATGATTCATATTTTTTTTTCAAGTTTTCCTTATTTGAGGCAAGTCAAGTCTGCAGACTGAACATAAGTAAGCAATTCCCATTTGTATCCTATGAAGGGAATACATGACAGTGCGGTGTAATAACCTCATTACTCAGGGGTGGTAAAGTCACAATGTATAGGCCAAACAAAGTAAGGGCCAAGAAAACTTTATTCCAGCTCATGAATATTCATTCCATTCAGGACTTCTGTCCTGTTGGGATGCGTGCTGTACAAAAAAAATGTAGTGAGGGAAAAACCCTGCCCAAAGGGTGACATATACCTTATAGAAAAAAATTCTTTGGAAGTATTCTAGTTGCACACATTTTATTTGTACTATTTTGTTCTGCTATCTGTCAAGGAAAATAACTACCGGAATTTTGAAACTCCTGATAATTACCCAGGTTTCCCAATATATGTGTCACCATATTGTGATCCCATATCTTGTGATCCACGAGGGATAAAAGTGCCGTGTACTGCTATGAAACTTGTAGTTTACATAGGTTCAATACTCTTATTTTTAGTCTTCATAGCTCACAATGTATTGGAACTTTACTTGTCGTGCTACTTAGATAAGTACAATTATATATCCAAACTTTGTTAATGCTACCTTCTGGGGTGATAGAATTAAGATGTGCCATCAGTGCTGTGCATTTTATATTGCCATCCTAATACCGGTCATAATAAAAATTGTTTTAATTTGGAACTATCCTAATTGTAAGTGTGACTTCTGTTGTGAGTCCCTAGATTTGCCTCCAGTAATAGAGCTTCAGAGCTCTCAACCTTTGTGACCTGGAGTAGGAGGACAGACCTAAAACCTTCTAGTCAGATTACGCTAGCCATAGCCATATCAATTATCTTATTCTTCACCCCCAGGCTACACAACCCAATGGGAATATACTGAGCCCTGCAGCTGCCAGCCTATGCTCCCAGTCCACATCACCAGCCAAAGGGCTTTGCAGCCACCCTGCAACTTCCCCCAAGTGTCCATCATCCCTGGTCCTCCCACTCTGTCCCTGAGCTTGAATGCTACAAATGAGCTAATTGCAGCACTCCAGAAGGTCTGGGGGTGGGGGAGAGGAGTTGCTGAGCGCAGGGCTTAGGTCTTCCAAGTGAATGCTCCAGCCTGGGAGTTCTTACAGGGATGTTGGACCACAGATGCTGCTGGATGACAGAAGTCCTAACTATAGAGATCCAACCTGTACTGTGAGGATAGAGATTGTATGGTGCTGAGATACTACGGTGCTTGGGGGGAGGGCATATAAGTACCATAGATAGAGAAATATTCTTTGAATATCATAGCAAACAATTTGGCTTCAAATCTGCCCAGAAATTCCTTGTATAGACAGTAGTGAGTTATACAAGACACATTTTACTCAGATTTAGAGTGTGAGGTAGGAAAGTCCAATTAATAATGTAAGTTGATGAGTTGAATACTTTTTTGTATGTGCACAATGTATATACTGGCCACTTCCTAGGTTCTCAAAAACTAGACCATGTGATGCAAAAAAGTGGATTAAATTATATGTTAGAGAAACAGAAATTGTTAATAGTATGCTCAGAAAGACAATATGGATGAGGTAATATCTTTTATTAGCCCAACTTCTGTAGTGAGAGGAACAAGTTTTTAAGACACACAGAGCTCTTCTTCAAGTCTGGGAAACATACTGAGAATGTCAAAGAGATCTATGTAAGGTCAAACACTTGTGTCACAAACAAAAATTGATCTGCCTTACTGACATTGTGTCTCTAATATGTTAAGACTGACACAGTTACAAAAACACTGCATGCAGGAATGAACTCTTCTGAACTTTACATTTGGAGCTAATTTGGGGTACATACACAATTGGGGGAAATTATATATGTCAGGGAAGAAAGGCAGAAGGTTGCTGGAAATGTTTTGATATTTCTTCTCAGCTACCTTGGAAAGAATTTTGCTGTCGCATTCTGAATGATTTACAGAGCCATGCATACTAAAATATATCATGAAGTAAAGCTAAGTTATATTGTCACAATAGCAGTAATTATGAAAAAAGAATATTTTAAGCAAATATAATATGCTCTAGTGCAAAAGACATCACTTTATTTTGTTTTAATATCATAAAAAAGGTTTACAGCTGGGCATAAGCAATGAGATTAGAACCCCGACTTCCCCCACAACATGTTGGGAATGTTTGTACACAGTTTTGGCTCTACCCATTTTAGAGATATGAGCAAAATTTGATTCCAGATATGGATTCTAAGCACTTCCTTCCTCCATCACAGTTTGGGATCATCACATGGCATGCTGGTTTGGGCCCCATATCTTTAAGAGAAAAAACTCAGTATAGAAAGCAGAGCTTTCATCCTCCAGTTGTAAGAAAAGCACACTGCCCACAAGTCAATTACCTGAGATGGGCATTTTGTTACAGACATTTTCCCAGTGAAAAGTAACCTCACTACAAGAGCTGATTTCAGCCAATACATACTTGCACAACATAAAATACTGGATATTATTTGCTACCACTCTCATGATTAACTGACGGCAGGACTGTACTGAAGTACATATTCTTACAATAGGGAGCTTTACTTCAGTCTCCTACTCCCACTCACATAGTGGGGGAGGTTCCTCATGTTGTTTATGCAGCAGCTGCCACTGCAGTCTTCTCACATGTGAGGATGAGCATGGAGCCAAGTACAAGTTACAAATGAATGAGGCTGGGTATGTCTATAATGCAATCATGGGGTGTGATTGCAGCTTGAGCAGTGAAGCTGTGGCAGGATGCCCATCAGGGAGGGCTAGCTATATAAGTAACTACTCAGGGTTCCAAGCCTGGGCTGACTTGTCCATGCTGAAAAGCTCACTGTCCTGGCTTCACTGCTAGTGCATTGATTGTGCTAGCTCAGTGACTGAAGTATAGATATCTCCTTATTAGAAGCAGCCTGTGGAGTGCTCAAAACTGTGGGGTTGTGGGAAAGTGAGACCCACCAGGCAATTTGAGGGTTCAATCCCAAGCAAAAGCAGAAGGTGCTCTGCACAAACGTGTATACTAGACAGGGGTGCAGGTACAAAAAGCCCATACACTACAATACAGCCATGCTAGAGAAAGATTATCTACTGCCTCTGCTGGGGACTACTAGGTAACATACCTGTAGTAGTGGTTCCAGGGGAATTATGCCTGGGCCGGGTAGGTGTAAAGCCTTGTATACTGAATAGCACCAGCACCAGGACAGGACTGTTTAAAGGGCCAGTTGTGCACCACTTTCCCCCAGGAACTCTGCACACTGCTGGTCAGAGTACCATCTGACTTACAATGAGATGTGAATGTGGAACAACGCCACTGATGTCAACAGAGTTAATCTGATATAACTAAGAGCAAAAACTGGGCCACCTATGCTTTGTGCAGTCAGGTTTCCATTCAGGTGATGCCCTCCTTCCCTGTTCCCTGCAGAGCTCTGATTCATGGAGAAATAATTTAGCCCTAAACGTCCTATGAAGCAATCATCATCTTTGTCTCTTAAGTATTAAAGCAGGTTGGACATGGATTTGGAATCTTTGACATTGGGCTCCTAAAATACTGGCAGCACAAATAATGACACTGCCACAAAAGGAACACAGTCAGGCTGTGGCTGGATTATGCTAAAGAAGTTAATTTGAACCCATATCTTTATTTTAAAAATATGTCTTCCCATGTGAGACAAGCAGAATATCAGCCAGAAGATCCAGCATGAGGGTCTGAGAGCAGAACTTTACCTAGACTACACAGTATCAATAGAATTTTGTTATTTGAACTGTCAGGACATCATCCTGGATAAACCCAGGGAATCAAACCACAACATATTGCCATGGTGTCCAACCAGTGGCTACTGCTACAGCAAATTAGCCACACTCAAGTGGCCAAATAGCCACATGTGACTAGTGGCTAGATTGTTGGACACTACGGGTCTACTGAATTGCCTGCATGTAAGCATCACAGAGAAATAGTTGTAATGATTTGACAATTTCACCAATATTTACTAATATAAGATCATAGTGAGTATTCCAAGAAATATTTATGAGTGAGTTAGAATGCCTTGACTTGCAAGTTACAAGGATGAATTAACTAGGAAAATTCTCTTCTATTCATCAGATTTTGAATGAATCAGCAGCTACAATGAGCTACTTGAATTCCAATTAAAAAGAAAAAGGCAGAAGGAATCTTAGCCCGATTGGTTATCCAACTACTATTGAGAAAGTTTAAAAAACCAGCTTAAACACCTAAGAAAAACAAACACAAAATATGTAATTTCAGCTTTCTATTTAAATGAAGAGCTAATGTGGTAGGAGGGTAAATGGAGGGCTAATGTAAGGGAGGGTAAAGTGGGACATTGTTAAGAGGGAATACTGATTAGTGATGAGAACACAGCTCTGGGAGTTGAGAAGTTTAGATTTTACTTTTTCCCCAGTCTTGACTGGCATAATAATTACAAAAATACCTCAGAGGGATAGCTGTGTTAGTCTGTAACTTTAAAAACAATGAGTAGTGCTGTACCACCTTAGAGACTAACAAAATATATAGTATCATGAGCTTTGGTTGGTAAGACCAGTGTTCCCTCTAAACTGCAGGAAAGCACAGCTTCAAAGGTGATTAAACAGCCCTGCCCAGTTAGGGGCTCAGGGCACCATGCATGGAGCTGACTGACTAGGTGGGGCTATTAATCACCTGTGAAGCTGTGCTGCAGCGCAGCTTACAGGAAATACTGGGTAAGACCCATTTCAACTCATCTGATTAAGTGACCGTTACCCAGAAAAGCTCACGATACTATATATATTTTGTTATTCTTTAAGATGCTACAGGGCTACTCTTTGTTTTTATAGTAATTAAAGCCATTCAGCTTTTCTGTGTCACTAATATTTCTGTGGAACTAATATTTATCTGAGGTCATATGATATTTATTAATGTTCATAAAACCCTATGTGAGACAATATTTTACAGTACTGACTGGCCCAAAATAAAGCAGTATCAATTCTAAAAGAGTCCACGGTTTAAATCATAACTGAACAAAATTATTGTTGTTTTTATTTGAACTATGACATTTAGAAAGCCTCCTTCAAAAGAGAAAAAGCACTCAACACAAAAATAACACAAATTTATGAAATGTATGAACAAATTATTGTTATACAGTAAACATGCATCTTACTTATTAGAAGGGATGGTTAATGGACAAGCACATATCTTGCAGTCTTCACTTGTGCCTTTAGTAGGATCACCATAGAAACCAGGAAGACATCTATCACAGTATGGGCCACCTGTATTGTACTTGCAGTCCTGAATAGAAGATGCAAAGTGGAGAATATCAATTCAATCTCAAAACCAAAGAATCTAGCAATGGAAAAGACCTTGTAAGGTCATCTAATTCATTCTCCCACAAGAGCAGGATTGTTCCTTATAGTACATGTTCTACTATATGTAAAAGTGATAGTGAGAACTAATTCTTACAATCAGTGGTTCGTGTCCATTAATGTTCATGCTCCTTCTGGAGAGATTTTCTTAAGCAAAATTAAAAGAGTATTTATACTTTTTTCTTTCTTGTTTAGAACTGGTATATTTTAAAAGGACCCAATCCACTTACAAGTGTGAAAAGGTTTATTATCATAACCTTACAAAAGACCTTATGCTCTTGATGAAAAAGTAAAGGATTCAGATGCTGATCTGACACATACAACACACAATATATCAGCCAATCATCTGTACATAACTGTTGCTGCTGCACATTACAGTCACTCATTTTACAAGGTCTGTAGCTGGCAGAAGCTGACGCCTGGTTATTTATTACTTATGCTGTATAACAGGATCAGTGTTATGATTTGCAGGTACAAGCAAGAGATTCTCTTTCTCTTAATTCTAATTAGAGGTAATAAACTGCGTGTGTGTGCGCGCGCGCGCGCGCACGCCCCAAAACATGGAACTTCAACAAATCATATGTGTTCCTTTTTAGCAACTGATTTGCTCAGTCCCTTGCTGTATAGGCCTTTGGATGCTC
The DNA here is from genome assembly GCF_049634645.1 of Pelodiscus sinensis. NCBI lineage: Eukaryota > Metazoa > Chordata > Testudines > Trionychidae > Pelodiscus > Pelodiscus sinensis. The sequence goes on along the minus strand of NC_134713.1, from coordinate 91,993,829 downwards.
TGATAATTTGCCTTTACCCCTTTCTGTCATCAGCATAACTTTTCCTATTGATAGTAATTCACATTGTGAACTCTTTGATTTTGCTCGATATTGTCCTGTCTTCATCCGTTATGATCTTGGACACCACAAGGATGTCCAACCAGGAAACAATTTGCTGATTTGTCTTCTGTCATTCTAACTGCCCCCTGAAGTTATTGCCATTTCACTACATTTGCTATACCTGGCTCTCCATAAACCGGTGGTGGGCAAAAAGTGGGTTGGATGCAGTTCATCAGGGCTAGCAGGCCACTGGTGCTTTATTTACCTGCATGTCTGCAGGTACGGCCTCTTTCAACCGCCCGTCTACAGATCACCATTCCTGGCCAATGGGAGATATGGGAAGTGTCACAGACCAGGACACTGCTTCCTGCAGCTCCCACTGGCCGTGAATGGTGATCCATGGTCAATGGGAGCTGCAAGTGGCTGTATGTGTGGGCACACAAATAAATGAAGCACTGGTAGCCTGCCAGGGAACTATCTACCCCTGGTAAATCGCATCCAGCCTATGGGCCGCTTATTGTCCCCAAATGGCCATCGACCTTTAACAGTTCCTTATTAGAACTTTTCTATACATGCGTTCATTTTTTGATTGTATCACTTTGGTATATATGGTTGTGCCAATTTTCTTCCACATATTGATCTGAGGAAGTGGGTCTGGTCCATGAAAGCTCATTACCTAATAAACCATCTTGTTAGTCTTTAAAGTGCTACATAGTTCTGTCTTTTATTTCTCTATACATCAGTCTCCTTTATTGCCCCTAAAGTTCATCTCATTACTTTATTTTTGAAGATATTAAGCCATCACCTTCCTTCTCAGTAAGAGTTCAAGTTTCACATCCATATAAAACAAGATCTTGTATTTCTGAAGCTTGTTTTTTCTCAATAGTACTTTGGAGCTGAATTTATTCTTTTTCAGGAAAAGGTAATAGGCATTCCTGCCCTGAAGCTGTGCCTTAATTTCCTCCCTCACCATACTGTCACTGGTAATTAATACTCCTAGGTATTTATAATGTTTAACTGATTTATGATTATGGTCTACTACATAAACTCCCTTTTTCTCTCATCAGTTCATAATCATATATTTGATTTTATCTTCATTAGTCTTAAGAGCCATTTTTCTTGTAGCTCCCTTCCAATCTCCAGTCATCCTTAGAACCATATCATCTGTCTCTCCTATGATAGGCAAGGTATCAGCATATACAAAATGGTGGGGGAGGCAATTTCCATTCACCCCATCTTGAGAATTTTGCAATCATCATGCCACCTTTTTTCCAACAGCAACATTAAAGACAAAGGAAATGATTGTTTTGTCAGAGGAAGTTTAGTAGATTTAAGCTACCTGGATTTCAGGAAGGCATTTGATAAAAAAAAAAAAATAATAAATAAAATGAATGGAGATTGCATATCTCCTTGAACTGGAAGGGACTTTGAAGGGTCATTGAGTCAAGTCCCCTGCCTTCACAGCAGGACCAAGTACCATTCCAGACAGAATTTTGCCCCAAATGGCCTCCTCAAGGATTAAACTCACAACCCTGGGTTTAGCAGGCCAATGCTCAAACCACTGAGCTATCCCTCCCCCCATAGATAGAATTCCACATGGGAAATTATTGGAGAAAATAAGGATTAATGTGAGTATTGAAAGGGGGAGGAAGAACTTATTAAAGGGGAGACTACAACCGTTCATACTGAAAAGTGAACTGTCACGCTGGAGGAAGCTTACTAATGGATTTCCTCAGAAATAGGTCTTGGGACCAATTTTCTTTAACATTTTTATTACTAGCCTTGGCACAAAAAGTGAAACCGTGCTAACAACTTTAACAACCTGGGAATTTTTAATAAAAGTTAGGGACATGTTCAGGCTTCTGTGAATTTTTATTAGTGTGACTTTTATTAAAAATAGCCATTACAAAATCTTAACTAACTACTACACGAGACAGCAGTGAGACCTCATCTGGAGGAGACTCAAAAGAGCTTGGCCATCAACAAGCTGAAATTAGGCCAAGATTTCTCACTATCAGAGAAGAACAATTCTGGAACAACCATTCTAGGTAAGCAGTGACAGTAAAAAACATGAGGAATTCTCTAACAGGGTTGCCTACATTGGTATGTGGCCCATTAGCAACTGATAATAACAAAAATCCCCAAAGACCGGAGATGGAACACTAAATGGGGAGAGATATAAGTTTCCAAAGAGAATTATTTCCCACATGTCAGGCTGGTGGATCTTGCCCATATGCTTGGGGTCTTATTGATTACAGTAGTTGGTGGTGGGAAGGAATTTCCTCCAGGTCAAATTAGGAGAGACCTTGAGGTTATTTGGCCTTTTTCTACAGCATGGAGAATGGGTCACTTGCTGGTTTAAACTTGTATAAATCTTGAAGTATTTAAATCATGATTTAAGGACTTTAGTAACTCAGCCAGAGGTTAGAGGCCTATTATAGGAGCAGGTAGATGATTTTCTGTTGCCTGCAATATGTAGTAGCTCATACTAAATGATAACCATGGTCTCATCTGACCTTAAAGTCTAGGTACCAGGAATAATGCATAGTTCAGCCTTGCTCTAGTACTGATGTCAAATAGGGATGAGATTTCATTCTCTATTCATACTCTATTTTTTTGAACCACAAATTCAAGTATCTGATGAATTGAAAATATTTCATTCACAGTGGATCGATTTTTTCAGAATCCATAATGATAATTTCCTTCTATCACCTCAGTGTAAGAATGAAGTTTATCTTTGGGTATGTCTATCCTACAGTGTTATTTTGAAATATCTTATTTTGAAATAGCATTTTGCTATTTCGAAATAGCACATCCACACTGAGTGGACTCTGAATCGCATTTAAGGTTGGCCGGGACCACTTCCAGCAGGGCACCAGGTCAGGACTTAATGCTGCTGTCTGAGGCTATCTGAGGTCTGTGCTTAAAGGTTCCACCCCCCCCCCCCCCCGCACACACACCACCAGACAGCCAGTTGTCAGCTTTCCCTGCTTGCTTGTCTACCTCGATGAGGGACAGAAAAGCATTTTGTCTGTGCATGCTCTGGTTGCCCTCACTCAGGACACCACAGCATTGTGCAACATGGAGCCAGAGCTGCCCTGGGCACTCTGGTGCTTTTCGTGGACGCGCTGCTGTGATCCTGGCTGCATTTTCTGCAGGCTGCCATCTGGGAGGTTCATCGGGGGGCTGTCAGTATCCAGGAGGCACTGTGGGAGAGCTTTGTACCCTGAGGAGCACTAAGAGCCTGTCTGGTCTGCACCACTAGGGGCTTGTGCCTCATTCCTCTCTCACATCCTTCCACTTATCCCTCCCTAACCCCCCTTCCTGATGTTAAATAAAATACATGTATTTTCATGAATATAAAGTCTCTTTATCTAACAAAACTGGGGGGAGGGAATGAAACTCTGGTGAGACTGGGGAAAGGAGACGGGAGAGGGGAGAAGAGAAGGTGGGAGAGGGGAGGGGGAAACCTGGGAGGAAGGAGCTGGAATGGGGAAGGAAGGGGAAAAAGGGGGAGAGGAAGCTCAGGGCTCAGGGGTGGGCGTCTCGCGAGACCAACTTGATTGTCATGCAAACCTGCTCCTGGGTTCGCATGTGACCTTTGGTGGTCAGGCTGGCAGCTATCCTGCCATAGACGGCCTTGTTCCTCAATCTAGTGCTGAGATCATGGACATTGTGGGTATCCCCCCAAACCTTAATAAGGTCCATGATCTCCACCCTGGACCAGGAAGGCGCCTGCCTTCTCTGGGCCCTGGCAGGCTCCTGGGAGCTGGCAGACTGCTCCTGAGGAGTGGTGGAGGGCTGACTGCCAGTGGCTTGCTGGCTCATGTTTTGGAGCCACTGGGTGAGGGGCAGTGACTGCTGGCTCTGGGCTGACAGTCTTGGAGCTGGCACAGGCACTGTGGCCAGAGTCTACCCCTTTAAGGGCTCGGGGGAGAGGGGGAGGGAGAGGAATATTCTTGGTTGAGGCTGGAGTGACCACCATGGCACCCTGGGAAGGCTGGAGGCCCCCTATTTTGAAATAGCTATTTCGAATTTGGCATTATTCCTCGTAGAATGAGGTTTACCAAATTCAAAATAAGTTTGGCTGTGTAGATGCTAGGAAAGTTATTTCGAAATAAGGGCTGTTATTTCTAAATAACTTTGCTGTGTAGACATACCCTAAAAGTATCAATGGCATGATTTTATAGGCAGTTAAGAGTCCCTACATTTCATTTTATCTCCCATTTCTTGACTTTCTAAAAACAAATGCTTCCAATGCTAGACACATTTTTCCATTCCTTCTGCCTATTGACATAAGTGCAGTCCCAGAAATCCCTAGTTTTGAAAGGTTCCACCTTTAGCTCAGCAACTTCATTATCAAGCAGCTATTCACAAATTACCCTTCTCACCTGCACCTGTTCCATCCTACACAATACTGCAATCAATGCGAAATGCAAAGACAGAGAACTGTAAATTGGTATAGCAACTCTAAGCCATACACAATGTTACAGATACACACAGCTGTATATCTGAAGAACCATGAAAAGGCCAACATGAAAGCCATAAGTGATGTTCAAGAAATGTACATGACTTAATAGGAAAGGGGCCTGGGCCAGATGAGGCAATAGCTTGCCATTTTTAGAGTTGCCAATAGTTACTAGGGATGTTCTCTCTAAGGTTCAGATAGCACTCAAAATATTATTCTCTTTGTCCTGGATGTCACATAGTAACATTTCTCTCAGCATATAGAATAGTACTCAAGACTCTCAAGATAATGTTGCAAATGCATAAATATTAACACTGCTACATACTAAGATCCTATATCTTATTTATGCTAAGGCCCCTTTAGATTGCCCAAGTACTGCTGCCCTCCCTCTGGATTCTGTCATGGAGAGTCATGCCCTTTGTTAGATTACACTTAGTATATTTCTGGCCAGCATGATCCTCTCAGCTACCTTCCAGTCCTTGCCTGTTCTTAGCTACGGTACTCATGGTGTGTGCCCACCCCATGTACAGATGAATGAAGAAACAATGAGGGCTATTTCGCAAAGGATTCCGGGAACTATCCTTTTACAAAAATGAATAATTTCAAACCAAAATCTCAGAGGGTCTGTTCTCTCCTGACTTACTAGAAGGGATTTAATAATCCATTACAAATATTGTATGTTGCAATGAATATTAACACCAGTAAGTGCTTTTGTTCTTTCCAAGAACTAGGTTTAAGCTGCATAGTAACTGTGCTTTCCTAGCATTACAAAAGAGGATTTCTGAGTGTTTAGAACTTGCACTGCTTACCAAAGCAGTGCTCATGTACACCACAATGGTAATGTGAATGGTACAGCACACAGCTCACTGTATAGTTGTTCTGGGGATCAAAGGGCTTCGCAGGTTATTCCAAAATGTGCATTAGAAATGAGCTTTTTATACGGGCCTATTCTGGAGCAGATGAGCTGAGCTTTTATCATGAGTCAAAAACATATTTCAGCTGCTTTTCAACCACATTTCAAAGCTCAAGAGAATAAAAAGAGGTATCATATCAGTAAATTAGGTGCCTAAATTGTCTGTTGTGTTACTGAAAAAATACCATGAATAATAATAAGGAGGCCAAAAGGCTGTGTAAATCTCAATAGAAAGAATGCCTTTGATGTGAAACATTTCTCTCTCTTTCACTTCAAAAGCTGTAGAATCCAAACTGAACAACAGCATTTAAAAGCCTGCATGGATACTAACCAATCTAACTTCACTTTATTGGAGTGCACTTAACTGAAGCTACAAGAAACCTCTGGACAGACTTTTAAGCCTTTCTGCACTCTCTCTCTAGACAGAATGGTACAGTACATGCATGGAGAGAACAATGATGAGCATACCATAAATGTCTGATAATGTAGGTAGATTAGGTATTATTCTTCGTTTCAACTGGATATTTTCCAAATCCTTTTCAGTAGTATGCTATCCTCACAGTACTGTGCCCAGACACATGTGATAGAGGAGCTATACTAATTTGTCATTGATTCACTTGTGAACACCAACTTAATGGTGCCAAATCAGTGGACTGCACAACCTCTACAACTCCCTCCATCACTCCCTACAAAGAAGTGTGAGTGAATGACTGGTAGAGAACAATAAAAAGAGATCCTAGTGTATTGGGTTACCTTGGCTGAGCAAGTGGTTTCAGTCAGCCACGTACTTCTAAGCAAAATAGCCCAGAGCAGCTGCCTTACCTTTTGGAGCCTTAAACACTAAATCACTGGCAAGCCTTCTCTTTTCATTCTTTTAAACTGATTCTATCCCATGCTGATGTCACAAAGATTGTGGATGGAAGCTACAATCAGTAATACACTAAATTCTCTCTGTCTGTGTAAGGAAAGACACACCCATATCAGCATAGTCATGAATTGTTCTCATTGCATTTAAAGTACAAGATTCAAAATGTAACTGTCAGGAGGGTTATGTTTTCCTAGGTACCTCTTTAAGACTCACTGTATAATTAAAATTCTATTCATGGAAAAGCAATCTGAAAAATCCACTGATCCACAAATTAAGGCTATCTTGTTTTATACTGCAATGCAATTAAACATCTTGTATGGGGGAAAAACAGGAAGACCAGCGGTAATTCTAAATGCCAAATTACATTGTAAAAACCCTGAATTTTCATTTTGGACTTTTCCCAGAAGCTTTTTCTTAAGGAAAGAAAAGGGAACATTTAGAAACATACACAATACAGAATCTGCTTGAAATTCTTCAGGGAAATGAGAGCATGATATCCCACTAAATTGGCACCAGCTCAAATTGTGTTTCTGCAAGACTAATGAAATGAGAAATGTTGTTTCAAGCTTCATGCCATGTCAGAGAATATAAAACTAAAATGCCCTTGAGTTAATCAGAACAGTCTATTCAGCATAATTTGCCCATTCCAAAAGGCTAGAGAGCAGGGTAGAAACTGCTGTATATTGGGTAAGATTGCTCTGGATAATAGTGTGGACTTAATTGCTAAATTAGTAGGAAACTATAGTGAATATATGCATTCTGCACGAAAAATGCTGGTTTCTATTCACTCCAAAACATATGCTTTACATTTAAAAAAATCCTGATTTATTAAGTATTTCTTTGAAGCTAAACGGAGGAAGCCAACAACAATACCTTCTTGCTATACTGTAACAGAATTCACAAAGTTACTTTTTGCAGACAATAAACAGAATAAATCCACACAGGAGACAGAGATAGGAGGCTATAGGAAATCTTTCTTGAAACGCTTATTGATATACTTCACTCTCTTCCATCATGCAATATCATGTGCTGTTGATCCTATTTTACCAACTCAAGCTGAAGTGAATAGACCCTTCTTTTTGCTTATTGCAGAAACTACTTTATCCTGATATAGGAGCATTCAGCAGCAATTCAATATAATGATCTCTTCTGCCAAATCACTGCTTCTTTTCCTTAAATACATGAGGTACTAATGGTGGTTAACTCAATTGTATTGGTATACTGAATGAGATCTTGGTGCTACCAATCAGATTATCATAGGCAGTAGAACTTACTATGCATTCTCCTGTGATGTCATCGCAGAACTCCGCATGACCAAAACATGTGCATGGTTCACAGATCCCACCGAAAATAGTGCCATTCACTCGTCTGTGTCTAGGCCAACAAGACTGCCAGAAAGACAAATTTACAATGTGACTATTTTTTTAAAGTTTTGAATTTGACACACACAGAAAATATATTTGTTAAATGTCTAAAAGTATTGAAATATTTATAGAAAGCTATTATTCCTAGCACTGTAGCTTTGCACTGACCTTAGCTTTATTGGTAGGTGTGAGATTAGAGGCAGTATTAACTTGATCTTTCTTCTGAAATGGTAAAATAAAGCAGAGGAATGAAGAATAGAAATGTGACAGTTTCAAAGCAAGAGGTACAGACTGAAAAATAGCCAGAAGACAAAACACTGAAAGGGAGAGAGAAAAAAGCAAGGACCTTTTTTGAGAAGCTTAACTGCAAACAATTCACAACTAAAATACCCTCCAAATTTAACAGGAGACGGTGTGAAATTACAACACAGGTTGAAAACAAAACATGCTCCTTTAACTGCAGTTTTAGTTCTTCATGAATGTATAATTGTTTCACTTCTGAAATTCTTTACTTTACATTTAGATCCAATAAATGCATTACTACATTATTCTTGGCAAAGGTAATGTGTTACAACTGATTCATTAGCAAAAATGCAGCTCTCTCTCTTATTCATAATAAGATGTCAAGCAGCAGTCTCTCTTACGATATGTTTCAAAAATAGCTTTATAGTTTTCACAAATTATCCTCCCTCTATAACGTTGTTCATGTGGTGCAGTGATTTTGCATGTTGTAAACAGGTGCATGACGCACTGTATTAACCGAGACAGCCAGCCTTATGTAAAGTAGAAGTTGCCTTACAGAAACAGAGCTATTTTTAAGAAAATTATCCTACATTTGTAACAATGTTTTCCAAACAACCTACTGTTGACAAGTGATCTCATTTCCCCTTTAAGGGGTGCTACTTTTTATTTTTATGTTTTTATAGCCATGTTCCTGTATAACATCAGATAGCTTTGAAGATTAATTAGAAAAGGAAGGATGTCTTTAAGAACACCTTGGTAAAGCGTGATATTGATGTTGACACCTGAAGAGGCAGATGGCAGATCAGGTAACTTGGGGGACAACCATCAAGAACAGTGCCTGACACTTTGTGTGTGTCTACACAGCACCCTTACCTCAAAATAGCTTATTTCGAAACTTGGCACCGACTACACAATGTCAATTTTCAAAATAAAGCACTATTCCGACCAGTCCCTTAACCCTCATGGAACGAGGGTTACAGGGATGCCAGGGTAGTGCACCTGTTATTTAAAAATAGATTGTGAAATAATGGGCATGTTTAAAGATCCAGAATTGTTATTTCAGGGTACTCTGGTATCCTGAAATAGCCCCGCTGTCTAGACGTAGCCAAAGGGATCAAGCATCGTCTTCGTGAAGATCAGAGAGCCCGACATAAAGATCATGCTCAGGCCTACATCGGAGCTGCTGGGGTCGGCGCCAGTGGAAATAGAGACCTCATGTGCAGCCACTGCCAGAGAATGCTTCTTGCCAGAATTAGCCCAATTTCTCATCTTCGCAATCATGAGCTATAAGCATCCAAGGAGAAATCTTACTCAATTTGAGGGATCCCAGAGACAGAAAAGGAAGATTTTCTTTGAGGAACATTCCAGGAAAAGATGTTGGTTTTTTTTGTTGCTGTTTTGTTTTTGGCTAGGCATTTTTAATCAGCATTAACGGTAGATGTCAAATTAAGAACAAAAAGCCTTAACAAACAAAGAATTCTTTTTTCTTCTAGGCTAAGTCTAGACTACAAGACTCTTTCAAAAGTGTCTAGAATACAAGCAGATGTTTTGAAAAAGCGAGCCACTTTTTCAAAAGAGAGTCTATACACTCTCTTTCAAAAAAAGCACAGTTTGCATTCAATAGTGCCTTTTTTCAAAAGAGTACTTTCGAAAAAAGGTGTTATTCCTTGTAAAATGAGGTTTACCGCGATCAAAAAAACCTGCAGCGTTCTTTCGATTTACTTTCGAAAGAACACGGCTGCAGTCTAGACACAGGTGACGTTTTTTCGAAAAAACCCGGTAGTCTAGATGTACCCTTAGCGTGCAAGATATGTCAGTAAGTTCTTTAACAGACATTTTCTATGTTCTAATCTTTCCTTCCTTTATTAAATGTATATGGAATTTTTAGTCTTTCTTAGAAACTTAATCTAAGATGAGAGGATTAGCAAGCATGAGCCACGTTGTACTATTTGAGGCTGATATTTTCAGTCATTCATGGGATGTAGATGCCTAATCCCAGCCTTATTTGGTGTTGAGAAAGCCACGACCAGGTTTAAAGCATAAACTGAAGAATCAGCATGGAAGAGCAGGAGAGAGTTTATGAGCTGAGATTTAAAGAGAGGAAATTACACTGATTCAGAGGGCAGGTGCTGAATCCAGTTTAATCATGGCAGCACAAGTGAGACACTGACTCCCCACAATGGAAAGCTATAAGGGAGGTCAGCAAAAAGCCAAAGCCAAAGCCAAGAGGAGGAGTAAGTATGCAAGGAAACAGGAGTATATAAGGTCAGAGGGTCACACGGGCAGAAATAGATGACGATCACAAGAATGAACACTTGCTTAGATTTTTAAAAATGGCTCCACTTCACTTGCTTCTTGTCACGAACACTTAACTGAACAATTTTCCCTGTGCAAATTCGTGTAGAAAGTGAATTTTAATCTCATGCTCTTGAATATTATCACTGGTGGTGAATTCTTTACTGGGGGACTGGACACATTTTAGCAGAGCAAAGAAACTGGGTTCCCCTAGATACTTCACTAGAGCATTAGTACAGGTGCAATTCAATGAGCCAGAAAAGTGTCTGACTTCAGCCTTTCACAACTACTTTTTCTTCTTAGGACTATTTATATTGAGGTCATGCCTGTTTACTAGTTGTATTGTGCGTGCACATGCAATTGCCTTGTAAACAGCATGAAAGAACGTCAAATTTAAAATCCGCACCATATTAATAAATCTATGGTAACCTCAGTTCTGAAAAAACGTATTAGCATTGGCAGTGCTGCCAAGAAAGAAAGAGGTTAAAAGTTCATTAAAATTCTGTTTAACTGCACTCTCTCAGCTGCTTTATTCCCTGGGAGATTCAAAGCCCCACCGGCTCCTTCTCCCATCTCCTGATTATAAGTGTCATACTGGTCCAGCCAGGGACCAGACACAATAGTTAGTTGTGATTTTTGTGACCAATCACAATTAGTCAGCACACAGCTCAGATTTTAAATCTCAAGTAGGTATGCTCACAACCGTCAATTCAATAAATAAATATTAGGAAATCATGATCTGCTCAGTGGCATTCTGTCAGAGGGAATAAAGAAAAAACTTGTCCAACAGAATTTTCCACTACACGTTATTTGCTCAGCACAAAGGCTCCAATTGTATAATTGAGAGAACACAGGCAGACTGGTGCACCCATACAGAGCCCCATGGACTTCACTAGGGCTCTTTGACAGGGCAGTTGTTAGCACATGTTCTGTCCATTGTAGAATCTAGGCCTTTATGTGTGTTAAATCCATGAGGAGTGTTGCAAATGGGCAATAACTATGAATTGAATGTGGAGATGAAATATGAGGGTAATATATTCTGACTCTCTGGAGCAGCAAGAGAACGGTCAGGCTAGAACATCCTGGACATCCTGGAGCCCAGAAGATAGAGATTTAGGATAATTAAGATGAGAAGTGGATCACGCATCAGAATTTTGGCAGCATCAAGATAAGTAGGAGTTCCGCCAGTGTTCCAAAGTTGGCAGTGGCAGAACTAAACACAATTGCAGTCAAGGGTCCTCTACAATTTCTGGCCTTGAGATAAAAGTTAAGGTCTGAATTAGGAAGAATAATGGAGCAGTCAGAAGTATGAGTGTCCAAGATAATAATGGTCTTTCAGCCAAGTGTGCTTTCCCAAGTAATTGTACCTACTGGAGATGGGCTGGAAAAGCTGCATGTATCTAGCTAAGCAATGGTCTCATTTGATTTTCTTCCTATCTATATCATTTTTGAAGTGAGATGAGCTTCTGCAAATTCCTTTAGGCCTTCTTTCTAGATTAGTATTACTAGCCCCAGCAAAAAGCAAAAGCATTTGGCATGAAACAAGACTCTAAGCCCTAAATATCATATATAAGAAAAAGAGAGCTGACAAGCAAATGCCTAGAGTGTCTGTGTAAATGGCATATTGTTTGTAGTTTTGTGAAGCAGAGCATCTTGGTGTTTGAAAGCACTTCCTTAGAGGCATGGCTTTTGAAGACTTTTGTGCACCAAACTACCCCAAGACATGCTTTTCTTAGTTTAGCAGACGCATATGTAGGGGCATGTACTGAGGGTGCATTAGTGAGCTTGTATGAACATATGCATGTTTTGAGAGCATGTGTATGTTACTCCTGTAACCTTCCACAAGACTGCGCAAAAGGGGAAAAAAAGCTGAACTGCACTCATGCAAAGAACCAAGGGGGAGTGGGAATCTAGCTACACTCAGGCAATGACTACACTAATGACAAGTCTACAGTATATTAAACCAGCAAAGTGTTCACACTCTATAACGTAGTAATCATTTTGTGGGGTCTAAAGCATCAGCTTTGAACACTATCAAATATAGTATATCTGCCATTTTTTAATTAGAGTAACTAAACAAGGGATCAAACCAGATTTACAGAAGAGGCATTCTGGAATCAAATGGCATGATTTGCAAATAACTAAGGAACTTTATTATTACAATTTTCAATTATAATAAGAACCACCACCACCTAACACTACAAGACTGGCATTCGCAACTTGAAATTTCAAGCAGCAATTTCTCATTTGATCCAGAGTCCAAGAGAAAGTGAATCTATGAAATAGGTTGGCTCAAGTGGATATGTTGTATCAATAGGCTGTTCCAACAGATTGTAGCATTATCACAGGTGATTTGCACTGAGATAAATCTCTCAGCTCCACATGTATACTCACCTCACAGGAGGTACCACTGTACCCTGGAGGACACTGACAAACCTCCACAGCCGACGCCAAATCTCTGCCAGTTGAATAACGATCAGCAACTTCAAGGCTAACTCCACTCAACCTGAGATTAGATTAACAAAAATAAAATGGTTAACTCACAGACCAAGTATAGAAGGCAGATCAGTACGCTTGAATGCAACTAAAAGTGAATGGGGAGATTCTGCGTGCTGTTCTCATTTACTTGCTTAAATATAGGAAGGTATTCACTGTCTCAAATTCTCTAGCCTAATGGCAGAAGGCATGTAACTATTTCTGTTCATCATGTGAAGAAGAGTATGGTCAGCACAAACTTGAAAATTCACAATACTGTAGGAGGAAGGCTATTCTTGGCATGCAAGTTGCATGCTTTAGCTTCAATTACAAATGTACATATAAATAGCCTGCTTGTCGCAAATGAAGTAGCAAAGAATTTTACACCATAAAATCACTTTCTCCTGCTTAAAACATTACATTACTGAGCTTTGATTATGGGGTCTTTTGCTTCTGAAGATTTGCCCTTTTGAAAAAAAGATGTCAACTTTTCAGCTCTGTAAAGGAGGAATTCTAAACCTTGCACATGAGAAAAATAATATCCTATCATTAGTTCCAGTTCTCCATATGTCACAAAAAGAGAAGAGAGAGGCACAGGAAGTTTCTATTGTTTCCATAATCTTGCAGCAGAAAACTGAAAAAAAATGTTAAGTCTACCTTTCTTGAAATTGTTTTGGTGCTGCAGCAATTTGGCTGATATTTATCTCAGCAGCAACTAACCCTAAAGCCCTACACTAGTAACTTTCTTTCAGTTCCTTTGAAAAAATTAAAGAGTCACATAATCAATATTCACTGTACCGAGTCAGAGAAAATGCTACCATCTTCCAGTGCCCTACATACATAATTTGGCTGAATGTTACTTATTATTTTTATTATTTAAGATGACGTTCAATCAAAAATGTATAAATCAGCAAATCAAGTAAGTACCGTCATCACATCTGACAGCTATTTTAATAATAATTTTAGTTCTAAGTGACCCCATCTTCTTGCATGCTGCAAAAGACTGCAAATCTTTTGATGAGTCTTGGAGGGGAGGGAAGTTGTGGAATGTCCATCATTGGAGATTTTTAAGAGTAGGTTAGAAAAAAAACCCACGTGTCAGGGATTATCTAGATGGTGCTCATGGGCGTCTGGTAGCCTAGGAGGTGGAAGGCTTTGCCTTCCCAAACCTCCAGGCATGGCCCCACCCACACTCTGCCCCCAGAACACCTGCTGTAGGCATTCTGGGGGCAGAGTGTGGCTACCCCCAGCACTCTGTCTCCCTGTGCTCCGGGGTGGGAGGCTGGAACCGTGCAGCCTCCTCCTCCCCAGTGCTTGGGTCTGGGGAGGCTGGGGTATGCACACTTGCCTCCTCCACTTCTTTCCCCTGCTTGTGGTGGTGAGGTGCACGTACTCAGTGCACTGCCCTGCCTCCTCTCCTCCCTGTGGTGGAGGGTGTGGCCTCAGCAGAGGGGGCAAGGCTGTAGGTGGGGCTGAGGGCCTGCCTTCTCCAGTCCTAGCTGCACCGACCATCCATGACTGGTGCTTAGTCCCCATGAGTGCAGAGTACTGGAACTGATGACCTCTCAAGGTTCCTTCCAGTTCTAATATTCTGTCATTCTATGATTCTATACATCCCTGCTGTGCCCTGTTCCAGAGCTATCCCTCTGATAGTTAGCAGGCTGAGATTTGTGGGGTTAATTCCCAGCCAGGGCTCAGAGAATAGATATATATGGGAAGTCACAGAATTTCCCTCAAATATGGACTTGTGGACCCATTGGCCTGACTGGAGGTGCCCCCTACCTCTAATATAGAAGTCAAACTACAGCTATGATTCAGAAGTATTACATTTGAATTGGTGAGATACAAGCCTTAAAGGATGCCTTGGTTCCTAGAGATTGTTGAAAACTTTCCACTGAAATGCATTTTAAAAAGAGAATGGCTTTTTGACACAATGCCAATTCTTGTGAAAAAAAATCAATGTTCACTAAAATACTAAAAATTATTTGGTTTTCAAACAAGCAAGTTTGGTATTTTGCCAAAAACTGGAAAAAATACATTGATTTGGAAAAATATGAAAACTCCACACAGACACACAGTAAAATCCCCCCAACCAGCTATACAGGCAGTCCCCGACTTATGTCGGATCCGCACTTATGAACGGGGCTTTTCTCGCCCCGGAACTCATGGGCGGCGGGTCGCCACCCGTGTCCTCCGGGGCGAGAAAAGCTTCTCCCGGTCTCCCTGGTCTGCTGGGGGGGGGTCCAGCAAAGCCGCTGGACCCCCCCAGCAGACCAGGGACACCCGAGCAAAGCCGCCCAGGCATCTGTGCTTTTTCTTTTTGTGCAAGAAATGTTTGTGCGCGGCGTTTGGCCAGGAGCAAAGCCGCCCAGGCAGCGGGACCCCCGCCACCTGGGCGGCTTTGCTCCTGTCCCCCTGGTCTGCTGGGGGGGTCCAGCAAAGCCGCTGGACCCCCCCAGCAGACCAGGGACACCTGAGCAAAGCCGCCGCCTAGGAGGCTTTGCTCGTTTGCCCGGGAGCAAAGCTGCCCAGGCGGCAGCTTTGCTCAGGTGTCCCTGGTCTGCTGGGGGGGTCCAGCGGCTTTGCTGGACCCCCCCCCCCCCCAGCAGACCAGGGAGACAGGAGAAAAGCCGCACAGGCGGCATCCCACCGCCTGTGCAGCTTTGCGCGGGGGCAAAGGAGCAAAGCCACACGGGCGGCGGGGTCCCTCCGCCGGTGTGGCTTTGCTCGGGTCTCCCTGGTCTGCTGGGGGGGAGAGGGAGCAGCTAGTGCGCCCCCTGCGCCCCCAGCAGACCAGGCTTTTGTTGCGGGACGCCTCGGGTAGAGCAGCTGAGGTGCTGCCGGGTTGGTCCTGTGGGAACGTACCAGGCAGTGCCCCAGCTGTTCTGTCCCAGGCTCCAGATTCAGCAGCTGTTGAAACTGATCAGGCTGATTCCAGGAAGCTGGGGGCAGAGCAACTCTGCCTCTGGCTTCCTGTAGTCAGCCCCTGGTCAGTTTCAGTGGCAGCAGCTGAATCTGGAGCCAGTTCCGACTTACATACAAATTCAACTTAAGAACAAACCTATAGTCCCTATCTTGTACGTAACCCGGGGACTGCCTGTATATGGATGGATGGCTGGCAGAGAGAAAGAAAGGAACAGATGAAAAAAAAGAAGTGGCGAGGGAAGGGAAGAGAGCTACAAGAAGCCAAAACAGGGAGCCTGGGGAAACATGAGGTACTCCGTGTGGTCGGTCTCTAAGGGAGTTATGTTTTGCCAGAGTTTGAGTTTATTCCATAGGTGAAATGCTCATCTGGAGACTTATGCCAAATCGGAGTAAATTCAGAAAAAACCAAGAACCCCTGCAATAAAACTTAACCCAGAGAGCGTGAGCTGATTTCACATCTGATTCTCCAATAAGTTCCCTCTCTCCTTTGTTATTCCACTCTGCCCGCCCCACAACAAAGCAGTTATACAGTTACCTTTTTTGAGTTCTACTTTCCATGAACAATCGCTAGTCTATTGGACATTAAAGAAATATGACTGAAATGCTAAAAAAATGCACAAAACAAATGAGAGGATTAGAAAGACCCATAAACTAAAAAAAATTGAAATATTGAATCTCATTTGCCTATTGACTATTTTGGTCAGCTCTCAGCTCTGCGTAATATAATTTAGAACAATGAGAAACTGTTACACAGAGACATTTCACCTAACATTATTCCACATTTGTATTCACTGAAGAGTTCCAATTTTCATTAGGTTCTGCTGGTTGCTAAATGGGATTTTAATGTGTTTAACAGTTTTTAGTGTTAAACAGTTACTCATTGAAGAAAGCTGCAGCGCATTTTTTCCACTTCATTGTTGTAATTTCTATTCCTCAGTGCCATTCCGCATTCATTAAAATACATAATACTGGCAGTAATGGAGCACTGGATCCTGGAGATACATGAACAATCTGAGATTCGACATCTAGACCAAATATTTAAGCTGACTGTTACTGTCAGCAGGCAACTGCTGACTTCTAAATACAAATAAGATTAAAAAGAAAGGGAGACAGTTCAGGCAGTATCAGCATAGTTTACTGCCTGCTAAGGCAGGCATCTGAATTACATCAGCCATGTAAAGAACATGAGGAACTGACCTGAGCATTGTTCATTTGTCTTTTAGCTGATTCTGTATACTTAGGGGACCCCAGAGCTTTGCCTTTCCCATCCTCCTCTCCTCTGTATCATTGATGAGTCTATTTCAGATTGCAAGTAATATATTGTCTTTATCAGGATTTCTACAGCTGCTTTCTAGTCCCCATCTCAGGCTATACCACATTGACATTAGCTGTAATGGCAAATATTAACAGCGAAGAATCAAACTCTATTACTACAGGCTTCCTTGGAACAGAATCTGAACAATGGCGGATTAAGTGACACGACACAACAGAGGTTTTCAGTTCTGCCTAGCTACAGTATATACACTTTAAAAGTTCAATCAGTTTGAAAGATACCACCAGATTGAACAGTCTCCCAATTTAGGCAGAAAAGCAACAATCACTTCCAAGACGTCTGCTGCATTTCACTCTTCTCTTCTCTAAGGCTATGTCTATTCTACCAGGTTATTTCAAAATACGTTACTTCGAAATAGTTATTTCAGGAGTTATTTCAAAATAAGCTTATACCTCTTCACAAACAGGAGTTAGTATTTCAAAATAACAGACTTGGTAGTGTAGATGCTCGCCTAGTTATTTCAAAATAAGGGGAGTTATTTCAAAATAATACCCCAGTGCAGCCCTAAATGGGCTTATTTAGATTTTAATTTGAGGACACTTCCTAATTAAAAACTAGAGTAACAATTGCATCCCTACCTGTAAAAGATTTCACAAGACGTTCTAGATTAAATGCTGTTGCTAATGGGTAAGTCTACACTGCAACACTATTTCAAAATAACTAGTGCTATTCCAAAATAACTTAGTCTGCGACTATACAGCTGGCAGTTATTTCGAAATAGTGTCAAAATACTATCAAACTGGCGGACTTCTTACTCTGATGCCTATAACCTGCATTGTACGAGGAATAAGGGAAGCTGGAGGAAGAGTGCTCTATTTTGAAATAAGTATGTAGACGCTCCCAATTTCGAAATAAGATACGTAACTGACCTAGCTCAATTTGCTTAGCTTATTTCGAGTTAAGCCCTGCAGTGTAAATGCATCCTAAGTCAAGGGTACAACATTACAAGTTAATAGGAAGTACTGTGCCTTCAAATTATTATTAATTATTCATTATTATTATTATTATTATTATTGCTGTTTTATCCTCCTGTCAGGAGTGGGGATGAACTTCTGGTTCAGGCTGAGGCTGACTGGGATTCAGAACACTGGAGTTTAATTCTCAGTTCTCTATGACTTTGTGCAACTCATTTAATCTCTCTGTGGAGAGATTCTCAAACACAAACGATCACATCACCCTTGAAAATCCTTGCAGATGTGAAGTCATTAGCAGGCTGAAATTTGCTCTATTTAAAAAAACTGGGTAATAAAGGTAGAGAATTTCTGCTGCTGTTTTAAGGTAGAAATTACTCACTAGAAAAACCTAAAAACCCTCAAATGCTTACCAGAGGAGTGGGACCTCTGCATCTCTGTCACACACCCCAAGGAACATTTTCCACACATGCATTTTCTTTTTTTCACACTCCTAGTATTGGGGCTACATGAGATTTCTGGGGAAGTCTGATTTCCTTCATAATCCATCAAAATTAGTCTTTAAGCAACCAGAAGAGTCACTGCTGACTGGTACAAAGCACATAGATGCTTCAAGCTATTTCCCTATACTCCCAAGATTTGTAGGGCCAGGGGAACAAGAATAAAATTAATGTTTAGCCAAATCCTTTATGGAGAGAACAGAATATTATACATTTATTTTAATGTGCAAAATTATTATTGAGTGTTCAACCAATTGAGAATTGCATTAGGTATTTTGCAAAGATAGTAAAGAGCATTACCACTTAGCCCCGGGGCCTACAGTGTTTTATTAGAATGAAATGGAATCTAACAGAAAATAACAGATTTACCAACCACTTCTTTGTGTGCAAGGGAGTCTGTACCATCAGCATCTTAATTACAGAGACCATGGGTGAAATCTTAACAAAACTGCCATAGATTTCAGTAGGAGCCTGGATTCTACACCATGTCTTTATCTGTATTGTACAGCACTGAGCACCCTGACTTCTACACCTGCACTGAGTAAACCATGATAATCAAAGAGTCTTCAGAGTTTTAATGCATTTGCACAATACTGATGATGCTACAAACAAACACAAAAAGCTACTTCAAACCACACAGATTTACCAGCCACTGTGGAAGGGGTTTTGTACCATCAGTACTGATTAGGAGTCTGTCTATGGTGATCGCAGGCAGTATATCCCCAAGATGGTGAGAATAATGGACTGAGAGTAACTCAAAGTCATTTTTCAGCCAGAGACAATACAAATAGAGAATATTCTAAATAACTAATAGCTACTTGATATCATAGCCCTTGTGGTACCTGTATTTCCAACTACAATCCCATTGCAACTGGAGGAAAACTGCCATGAACCTATAAAACACTTTAGGGATTTTTATGTTGCCCCATCCATGTATTCCCCTATTGAACTTCCCTGCAGGTACTTCTCAGCATTTCCATGAAACTTCATTTCATTTTTCCATGAAACTCCAATATGCTCCAAAATACAATGAACCATCTTAGCAAAAAAGGGTCTTCTTTACAGGGGAAGTAATGTGATCTAGTGGATAGCGCACCATATTGGGAATCAGGAGTCCTAAGTTCTGACTAGGGATGTCAGTGTGTAGCCGACTACCTGATTAACCGATAAGCCTGGTGTGACGGGGAGCTACCAGCCTGCACTTTAGAATCCCCTTTGCCGGCCATGTACGGGGCGCAGCGAGCTGGGTATGCCGGGGCACTACTGCCCTGCACTTGAAAATTCTCCACGCCGGCCATGCACGGAGGGCGGCAAGATGGGGTTGGCGCATGTGCGGCATGCTCATGTGCTGCCAAACAGCTAGCTGAGGGCGGCGCCCGGGAAAACAACGGAGGGGGTGGGGGGGGGAGTGATGTGGGCAAGGGGGCAGGGTTCGGAGGGGAGGAGAAAAGAGGGTGGCATTCACCAGAAGGGGGAAGGATGCCGAACTGGAACGAGGGGTATTTAAAAGGAAGGTGGGAGAAGGCGGGGAGGGGAGAGGAAGCAGACCAGGGTAGGGCATTTACGGATGGCCAGCGGGCTGGTGTGTTTCGGCGGGAAGCCCCTCCAGCTGGACAAGACCACATCAGGTCTGTGTCCTTAGGACCCTGGGCTGGGGTCCATGAGTGAGGGCGAGCCCGGACCCTCCTCTACCCACCGCCCAGAGCGGCATTACGAGACTACGTCCCAACTTGATTTGAACTAGCCCAAATCACAACTGAGAAAGGCAAGCGCTGGGCAGGCATGGCGTGGGTCGAACTTCAGGACTCGCGAAACGGGTGATGGTTAAGACAGATAAATAAAAACACCAGGTAACAAACTTTACACCTGGGCTTATCAGTTAATCTTGTTGACTACACATATTTACTCCCCCCTTGCTGCTTCTGTATTAGAGGTAGCAAGGGAGGGGGGAGCGGGCTTCAAAGGGGGATAGCCGCCCATGAGCACTGGATCTGCCTGTCCCCTCTACCTCCACCCTGTTGCCTCTGATAGAGAGGCAGCAGCATGGAGGGCAATCAAGAGCCTGTACACATGGGGAATCAACTTTCAAGCAGGCTCCCCTCGCGTGCCAGCTCCACGGACCTACCTTCCTGCCTCTCCACCCCTTGCTGCCTTCTATAGTGGCTTGAGGGATTTAGTTTCAAAACTGGTATTTATTTGCTTTCAAATTATTTGTCATGTTTCAGCTGGATACTACTTGAATGATTAAGTTTTCAACTCCCTAAATAAAGGTGTGAAATAAAATATTGGAAATGCTACCATGCTTCCACATACTGTGTCTAGGAACGTGTTCTAGTGCAGCGATGCACAACCTGTGGCTGTCTTCCTGGGGAGTCACAGCACCATGACAGCCGCCAATTGTGTTTTCCCAGCTCGGCGCCCGACGTATGTGCAGCGGGGGCGGGGAGAGTGGCAGGGGAGTGGCTTTAAATTAAAGGGGACAACAAAATGTTCCCGGCGCCTTTTTTTTTTGGCTTGACAAAAATTTTCCCGGCCTTCGGGGTCGTGAATTAAACAACGTTGAGCACTACTGTTCCATTGGAACAGGGGAACACAGAGATTTTGATTATTCTCCTCCTTCAGATAATAGTTCATTCAAGACAGGTAATCATAGGAGTGGAGTCAGCTCCTTCTTCCTCCAGTTGGTTTAGATAACAGAAGTGACTGGTTTGTGGGTTAGTCTATACTGTGTAAATGATAATCTGTGATTGGAAAACCACTATGCAACAGAATCACTTCCAGAACCAAGTTTTACAAACACAATTCAAGTCACTGAGCAACAGTGTATTAACAAATGATAAACCTATAGTATCAGGAACCTGGATGCCTTTTGGTCCACCTGTAGTGTCCACTAATGCACTAATAGAAATTTCAAATCCAAAGCCAGCTTTATAGACTGAACCAGATTTTTGTGGGCAATGTAGACTACACAGCGCAGCCAGCTAGATGGGATTGCCACTGTGCTGGCTCATATAAAGCCCCTCCGCGCACATATCACTCATTGTATAGAAAGAGATCAGAAGACTTCAAATTAAACTATTCATTTTAAGAAGACCAGACAGTAGAATAATCTGACATAAATCAGGTGGAAAGTTTTGGGATTAGCTACTTGTAGATACAATACTGATTTAAAAAAAATCCTTCTAGCTATATTTTGTCAATTTAGTTGTTATTCATTTTGAGAGCTAAAGGATCCCTCTCTGATGCATAGTCTGAACATCCTATTCTTTAAATGAGGAACCAAAAATTACGATCTTCCTCTCATACCCAAGGCATCTCAGAACTATGAGCCATCAGCATCACTCATCTACAAGGGAACTGCACTGCCACAGAATAGATCTATTTGTAGAATTGTGATTCACTCTTTATCCACAGGATTTCACTTCTCTGTTTGCCAGCAGAAGCCAAAAAAAATCAGAATAGAAAAATGCAGACTATTTGCAAATATTAAGACTTAAATAAATGCTAGAGGTTTAATTGAGAAAAAACTACACTAAGCATCCATTTAAATTACAACAACCTCAGCCCTGCACAAATTGAAATAAAAGCATATATAAGAGGGGCTGCAAAACATGTAATTCCGACATCTACCTGTAGATGGCATCCATCCCATTGCTGTATGTGGCTCTTATGAGAAGCCTTTTTATATTTGCCAGCGCAGTCATGAATTCCCTTTTGCTGACTAGAGAGTCAGTGCCATGTTTAGTAAATTTGTCTGGTTTCAGCACAACCTCTCCAGTGTGTTCTTCAAATGGATGCAGGTGAATGCCCTCTTCTGAAGTGCTGATTCTTAAGCCAGCTCCCTAGAAAGAGCAACGTGTTAGGGAGACAATGAAATATTTAAAAGGGGTAGAAAAATGCTGTATTGTTGAAGATATTTAGTATAAAGAAGAACCGGAAAACATATTTGATAAGAACAGTCTATACCAGGAATGCACTGGATTTACAATGTTCCTGACATGAGCTTTGTTGCAGAAAATCAGTGCAGGCAAAGTCCAAGTAATCCAATTGGAAACCAGTGGCATAGCTTTTCATGGGCCAGAGAAAATCCATATAACCCACTGCAGCATAGCATATATGTTATTATATAGTATGGATATCTGGAGTGTTATACTGGTTTAAAGTGTCTACAAGTGCTATTTCAGTCTACTATTGTATTGTATTTCCTCACTTTTCTTGTTCGTTGCTACATGTGTAGTAAATCTACAATATTTTCTAACATTGGTAGCTGCAGAGGCTCCTTTGGGTACTTAGTCTTGTCTAGGCAGTTTTAAATCATTAAGGTATGATCTTTATTTGTTGCTGTTGGCTGCTGGTACACCTTTATATGTCAATTTTGATTGCTCACTTTTGGATACTAATTAGCCTTCAGTGTTCACAGAAGAGAAGGACAAAACTTGTCACTGAAAATAGAAATACTTTACCTCTATGATGATATCAGAATGCAATATTGTTTGAACAGCTTCTTCCTGCTCTGTGAGGTCATAGGAGATGGTAAATTTCAGATGCCCTCCAGCAGCTGTTATCTACAATAAACCAAGAATGATGCTTATTACATGATAGGAAATGTGCCTTTAACCATTCTGGGTTACTCTTTTCCTATGGCAATATTTCCAGGAAACAGATTTCCAGTGTAGTGAAAGGAGATGTGAATGATCTAGTGCCTAGGGCAGGAAATCCTTAGGAAACATTGGAACCTCCAAGTCCCAAGCAAGAGTGGATTCACTTTCACCTAGTGATATTTTCCCCATAAAAAGGTCACACCTTCCCTCCCTCCCCCTCAAAAAATGCAATAAAACACAAGCTGCAGCAGTTCCTCAGAAACAGCTTTGAAATCTATTCAAATACATCTTCCTTTAAATTGCATTATAGAAGGCTAAGAACTGTTTCAAAGATTGGTTTTGAATATGTTTCAGCTATTTTAGCCCCCATCTGATCTTTGCCTCCTTATGAATCAACAGACAGGCTTTTGCGCAGTCCCCCGATCCAGGACTAGGATTCCTAGATACAACCAGAATACAAACAACAATAAACAATAATAATAATTAATAATGAATATAGCAGCTCCTATTCAGATGCAAAATATATCAATAAAGGCAAGCTGGCATACAGGAAAGACAGTTTTGCTTTCATATCAATTGTAATCTAAAATTGAGAAATGTAATAATCAGTCCTTATGCAGTCAATCAAAGGAAAGCTATAGTTCTTTATCTCAGCCTGTGTCACTTGCGAAAATAAGAGGCTGAAAACCTCAGGTCATATTGCATCTTTTCAATATTTTCCTATCCTGTTTTTGCACCCAAATTCAGAGCTGTGACTATAACCTACCAGAGAAAAATCACAATGTATATAGATTATTTTTAGGACAGGAATAAAAATTGCTGTCATGAATGACAGAGTTCACTGCAAATACAGCAGCTTTGCTTTGCTTATTGCACCAACACATTGCACATGAAGCAGTTTAAAAATATATATTAAAAAGTCTGTTTTGTATTCCAGTGTAACATGTGGGCCTCTTCTGAGATGAACACGCTACAACTGCAAGCTCCCTGCCCTTTCAATCCATGTTGCTGACCACAAAGCAATCTTATGAGTATTCTGCAGGGAGAAGAACAGTATGATTATTCTTAAGGCTGATCCAAGGGAACAATGTGCTGTATTCTATCATTCATCATACTGTATGTTTTGCACAGTGTGTTTGCACACATGTAACAGAAAGCAAAGGGCTCTCATATTTCTGTGTGCACAGTATTTAAAAAAAAGAAAAATCAATCTCCTTATTTAAGATACAGCAATCAGCTAATTTTAGATCATATATGAAAGTATAAAAAGTTTATGGATTTAGGATATATAGTTAGTAGCCATGTGAAAACTACATGAATCTCCCAGGATTCATCAGCAACCAAAAGTTTGGATATGTATCCAAACGTTATCCAAACCAGTTGGGTCAACAAAACTACCTCTAACCTCTGGTGACATCAAAAACACTTAAAAAGCCCAGCTTCTAATGCAGTGCTTTGGCACTCTGCTTCTAGTCCTGATTAAACCTGCAGGGATCTAGGAGAATGAAAAGCAATAGGAAGGCAAAGATAGTCAAGCTTTATTCAACCTCAGAAAGGGTCTAAGTCAGGTCAGTTCTTATTTTGTCTACTCTTCTAATTAAATTTCAGAAAGGGTCTGAACACAGTCAGTTCTTATTTCCCCTAGTTAACCCGTTGCTTTTTTAGCTGGCACAGATAACAAACACATGACTGTAATAAAAACTCCAAGTGGTCATCCCTCCCACACATCGTGCCACCATATCTTGTGTGGGGCAACTATGCTTACAAGCGCTTTTTTGGAAATGTCACCATAATGGTAGCATGGGAAGGCCAGCGTTTCAAAGTTTTATGCAGTGTTGCTGTAGCTGCATTTTAATCCCAGGATATTAGCGAGACAATGTAGGTGAGTTAATATCTTTTATTGGAGCAATTGATGTTGTCTCAGAACAGAAATTGGTCAAATAAAAGATACTACCTCATCCACCATGTCTCTCTAATGTTTCAACATGGCACATGACAGGTCCTTTGGTCAGATCTGGAAGTGTATTTTACCTAGGATTCTATATAATACTGAAGTGGTTAACTATGCAACTGAATTCTCACAATATGACAGAAGTTATCACTTATATTTGCCATTGTTTCTGAATGTACTTGCCTTCCTCTGTTCCAATCTGTGTTTTGCTACAATTTAGGTCACTGGTAAACATGAATTTGGTGATCTTGTCTTTGTCCAGTGTCAACTATCTTCATTTTGGAAGGGAACTTCTGTTTTTTATTCAGGTCTTTCTATGAATTACCCTTATAGCATCTGGGCAATTTATTAACAGGAATAGACAACGTGGATTCACCAAGAGCAAGTCATGCCTGACCAACCTGACTGCCTTCTGTGATGAAGTAATTGTTTCTGTGGGTATGGGGAAGGTGATGGACATGATATACCTTGATTTTAGCAAACCTTTTGATACATTCTCCCATGGTATTTTTGCCAGCAAGTTAAAGAAGAATGGATTGGATAGACTGTAAGGTGAATAGAAAGCTAGCTAGTTTGTCAGGCTCAACGAATAGTGATCAACAGCTCAACGTCTGGTTGGTAGCCCATACCAAGCAGAGTACCACAAGGGTCAATTATAGGGCCAGTTTTGTTCAACATCTTTATTAATGACCTGGATAAGAGGATGGATTGCATTCATCAGCAAGTTTGCAGATGACACTAAGCTAAAGGGAGAGGTAGCTATGTTGGAGGGTAGGGATAGGATCCAGAGTGATGTAGGCAAACTGGAGGATTGGGCCAAAATAAATCTGATGAAGTTCAACAAGGACAAGTGCAGAGTCTTTCACTTGGGATGGAAGAATCCCAAGTGCTGCTACAGGCTGAGGATGACTGGTTAAGCAGCAGTTCAGCATAAAAGGACCTTGGTATTACACTGGATGGGAAGCAGAATAGGAGTCAACACTGTGCCTTTGTACCAGGAAAGGTACCAGCAAATTGGGGTGCATTTATAGCTTTGGCTAGGCCATACCTCCTTCCATCCTCCTATTGATTACTCTCAACTGAGAATCACCTACCAGTGATCTTAAACAATTAAGTTCCAGATACAGTCAGCAGGAGAAATACAATAGATCTTAACTTCTACAGCAGCATGAATTTCAATGCTGGACCATTAGGGATTCCGAATATTTTCCAACACACACTTTCAATTTTATGTGAAGTAAACAAGAAAGTTAAGAAGAACATGGCACCAGCATTTAAAGTGGTCTGAAAGTAGAAAGAGGGCCATATCATTTTTTTGCAGAAATGAGAAGAATATCACACCTGCCTATCCATCTGTCCCCTATCAATTTTACCCCCACATCTGTTCTGCTCTCTAGCTCGCCATCATTTCTGCCCCATGCTCCCTATGAATTCTGAACTCATGTCTGTTCTGCCCCTGCCCCACCCCCACCCATTCCTCTGCTCCTCCAGCTGCTGGTATGGCTCCTTCCTCCAGATTCCCCACTTAGGGTTTCTAGTAGGTTCTTCTCTTTATCCTAGGGAGTGGGGTAGTTTGTTCCTGTGGCTGGCCAAGTGGACCAGCTTTGTGTTTTGTGTCCTGTGGAACCACGTTCCTGTCTTCTTGCTGCTCAGACCCTAACTAAGCCAGGCGCCTTCCTTTTATCCTCCCTCCAAGCCTTGGCTGCAAGTATTGGCTGCAGGTAAAATGGGGTGGGGATAGCTTGGCCAAAAGGCTTTGTTTAACCCTTGTGATGCCAGGCCCTCCTCTCTTCACTCCCTCACAGTGACAAATACACAGATCACTGAGGCAAGCAGGGCTGCTTAAAAAAAATTAGCAAGAATTTCCACATAATTCTTATCACCATTTTTCATGAAAGTTCAAAACTATGTAAGCATGAATGGGACTACTCATGTGCTTAAAATTAAGAGTTTTGATTAACTGGGACCCATCAGAGAATGCAGATATAACAAATGATGGCACAAGACCTCCCCATTTCTTCTTACACATCACCATGACTTCTATCTTATCTGGCATAAACATAGGCCTACCTCTGTCTGACATTGTTGACAGGGAAGACTAGAGAAGCCAGATTCAAGAAAAGGAGATGTACAGCTAAGTACAGCCACATATTCTTGGCATTGCATACCATTTTCTTCCTCAGCACAATACTGTACATCAACACTGAACAGGAAGGATAACACAATAGAACCATGGGGATCCCAACAAGTTTGAAGCCAGGGAAAGAACAAATATTCTAGCAACATTTTCATTATTCCCATTACTTCCCTGCAAAAAAGCTCTTATGTATATCCCCACATGTAGCAACAGAGGCAAAAAGAAGTCTTATTTCTCTCCTAAAATGTTCATATCTATTTACTGATCAGTCGATAGCTCTCGCTTCCAATGTTGGCAAGAACATGTATCAGTAGCACATATCACAGGTTAATGTGATTTGACACATTTTCCTGTCTTTGCTGAAGAGCAATTCAAGGAGGCTGTGTCTACACTGGCCACATAACCCGTAATAGCTATGGAAATGAGAGAAGTCAGAATAGGGAAATGCGCGGGGGATTTAAATATCCCCCGCGGGATTTAAATAAACATAGCCACCGCTTTTTTCCGGCTTGGGGAAAAGCCAGAAAAGAGCGTCCAGACTGGCGCGATCCTCCGGAATTCCAGAGGATCTCTTATTCCTACTTGCAAGTAGGCTTTTCCCCAAGCCGGAAAAAAGCGGTGGCCATGTTTATTTAAATCCCGCGGGGGATATTTAAATCCCCCGCGCATTTCCCTATTCTGACTTCTCTCATTTCCATAGCTATTACGGGTTATGTGGCCAGTGTAGACACAGCCGGACAAAAATAAGAGGAATGAAGCTAGTCAGCATTCAGGTGCTTTATCTAAGCTCTGTAGAAGAAGGCTGCACAGCACCAGTCCACGCTATGCCCGAAGGTAGCTAGTACTGCAAGTCTTTTGTTACCATGAGTATCAAGTTCAGCCAATTAAAATTAAAAAAAAAACAGAAGAATCTGCTTTCCATGTGCACTTTTCTTAATTTTGCCTGGAGGGGAAGAAACAGCATATTTACAAGTAACTTTACAATTATGGTGTAATATAACCTGATGTCACCAGAAATAATATGTTACATATGCAACACACTGCATCAGGGATTTAATGAGGCAGGCAGATTTTCCCATATGTATGGTAATGGCAAAGGTAGTATTGCAGTCAGATCACAAAATATCTTCTTGAAAAAGAAGTCTGTGAAGAATAAGAAAGGGGAATAGAGAAGGGAAAAATTAAACAAGAAGAAAACTTTTCTACGGAAGAACCCTATAATCTTTCCTCTTCAGTTTATGCCAGATGATGAGTTAAGTCTTTATTCTGCAAGCTCACTAATGTTACACTGAATTCCACATAAACTTGCAGTGCTTAGCATCCCCAGGAATAACTCAGCAAGTTGCAGGATCATGTCCTAAGTTATATTGCAACTGAAAAATACTTTATGAGACTGTTTAATGTTTCAGGCAGGCTCACTCAGTAAGCAAATGTTCAGATACTGTAGTTATTTAGTAGCTCTCATTCATGAAAAAATAAGTGACTCTGAAATTTGATTCAAAGACAGAAAACTTGAAATAAAAGTTTCTACCTTCCATATTTAAGATTTCTAGAGCTAGTTGTTTTAAGTTTGTACTCTCTTGGTTTTCTCTTATGTCCAGATCTTTGATATACTTTTATTCTTTTGATACTTTTTTGTAATTGAGAATACTTTGTTATTGACTTAAAGTTTTAGGGTACATCTAGACCTACTTTCACTTTCGAAAGAAGATATGCAAATTTGGCGGTAATTTGCATATCTTCTTCCGATTGCTTTTTCGAAGGAGTTTTTTTCGAAACAGCAACCCTTTTTTCGAAGGAACCTGTAAATCTCAATTTTTGAGGAAGAAGGTTTAGATTGCTTGCTTTTTCGAAAAAATCTTTCAAAAAAGGAGCGGAAGAAGAGATGCAAATTACCACCAAATTTGCATATCTTCTTTCAAAAGTGAAAGTAAGTCTAGACATACCCTTAGAAGTAGAGTCCTATTATTGCTAACTATACCTTCAAGTTGGACAGAAATGAGACTGCCCCTCATTGGTCTGGATTGCACCCTTGAGTGTCATACAGGCCATTAAGGATGAAAAGGTCTAATTGCCAAATAATGGAGCAGCCATCATAGGGACATTATCTGAGATGGTGTCAAGGCTGTTCCCTACTCTGGCACTCCAAGTACAGAAGGTGGAGGCCTGCAAAAGACCTTAAATAACTTGCCTCTATAGGCTTCTGCTTACAAAGACTCCCCAAGGTCACAGATTCCCTGGCCTTGGGAGATAGCTGCCACCACCAAGTGAACCAAAACAAACAAACAAACAAAAAAAACCCTTTCTTCCTAGACTTAGAAAGGAAGCAGTTGGACTTCTTCTAGATGAATAACCACAAGCTCTTTTACCACATGAGAACTTGAAAAAGAAAAAAAAAACAGAAAGCAAAATGCAATCTCTGAGGGCTTACCTCTCAGTCTTAGGCTTGCATACCTCCTGCTACACCCTGCTAGGACACAATAATCAAATCAACTTATTAAAAAGGTTATTTTATTAAAAAACATAAGCTATACTTGATAAAGAATATTATGAAGACAGTTGGCAGATATTATAAAACAACTAAGAACAGATTAAAACACAGAGAAAAATGGTATCTCTAGGTGCAGCTTAGATATTGTGGCAAGGTCCTAGCTCAGGTACCTCACCATGGTACATCTTCTTAATCCACAAGACCCTTTCTTGTGCAGTCACCTGTGTGTTTTATTGTCAGTTTCACATCACCTTCTAATTACAGAGCTTTGGTTTACAGCAAACTGAGCCAGCCTCTCCTCCTGCCTGGGGAGCACACTCAGCTATACCCTAGCTCCTCCCCTCTGCTTGGGGAGCACACTCAGCCATATCCTGGCTCTTTCTCTCAGTTCCTCTCTGGCTGCCTCATGTAGGCCTCTGGCTAAGGAGGCCCACAGCTGCTTCCATTAACCCTTCAGGCCCTGGCTTGCTCAACTAGCTGTAATTGGCCTTTTCAGCCAGGCTGTAGTGGCAGAGCTCTGAATTAGCCAGCAGTGTGTCACAATATAGCGAATGGGGGGTTCATGGATTTAACAGAGATGTTTAACCAAACAACAAAACAAAACAAAAAATAACCTGATTGTGACTAAATATACATTTTTCTACCTATTGATCTGTACTTTCAGGTTCAGTCCATTTCCATGCCCAGTGTTCCTTGTAGGCATGGTAGTTCTGCCTGGTTCAATTCATCTTGCTTTCCCCAGCTCCTAGCTTAAAACTCACACAAAGGAAACAGCAGGCAGGTACATCTTTCTATTTAAACTTAAACACTTTCTTTCATTGGCTCTCCTGGTTCCCTGTCAGCATCCCCTAGCTACCTGAGTTTAACCCTTTAGTTAGTGAATGCTGGCCAGCACTCATCTTATCCAACACAGATGGTCTAGCTTGTTACCTGGGGAAAAACATGTGCCAATTGGATAACAAATGTAAATTGGGTCTGTTTTGTTCCTGCAACTCAAAGGGAAGCTCATTTATATGAGCTTGTAATGAATCATTAGATGAGTTTAGATAGAGTGTCAGCTGTTCATTGTTTTAAAATAATTCTCTATAGTGTTTTGGTCTATTTGTTGTTAAACTTGTTTTGTTTTAAGAAGGCTGCTATTCACTATATCACTATGTACTGAACACCTGTGTTTCTTCCTTTCAGGAATCTGTGTGATTCCCACGGGGAAGAGACAGAGGGGTCCAGTCAGATCTTCACAGTAATAAGTGGTGCTGTTTAATGGGAGAAGAATTATGACTTTTCACCCTGAGATAGGTCAGGGCATGAAACCTGACATTTCAAGGAGAGTTAGACAGGGGACTGAGGTGCAATTAGCCCTGTAACTCTAACAATAATCTTTAGCAAACATTATATATCTTCAACACACTCACAATGAAAAGTTTAACATACAGTACATCACTTTCACTTCTTTCTACAGATAGATGTTTCAGGTCAG
This sequence comes from Pelodiscus sinensis, assembly GCF_049634645.1. Classification (NCBI taxonomy): domain Eukaryota; kingdom Metazoa; phylum Chordata; order Testudines; family Trionychidae; genus Pelodiscus; species Pelodiscus sinensis. Next base: position 91,962,838 of record NC_134713.1, on the reverse strand, counting down.
TTCCATAAAGTTTCCTTTGTTGATGAAAGTGAAAACGAACTAGGAAAACACAAAAAAGAATCTAAAGCCTTTCAGGAAAAGCACTGATAATAGTAATGTTGAATATAAAGCATATGTACCTTGTCCATGAGTGCAGTGGTGCATTTAGTAGTAAAACTCCTGCCTTACAATGGATTTCTTTCAGAGAGGCTTTATCTCTGACCTAATACAAGGGAGCAAGATACTTTAAAAAGGAGAAAGAAATTACTGCAGGGTAGTGGAATCGTGCTATGTATTCAGAGATTTCACCACTCACAGTACAAGGCTTTAGAAATGCATTGAATATACTCCAGGGTACAAGTGTAAAGTGGCAGAAGGGTGCATAAAACAACCTAACAGGTCTTTTTCATTTCAAATAATAATGATGCCATGATTATTACACAGACATTCTATTGACACTAATGCCATTACACAGATATAAAATGTAATAAATGAGAGGTATTGAATAAGCTACTAACAGATCTGTGTTCACTTTTACTGACATTGATCCCAATCTTTATTTCTGTAGCTGTGAAGGCCAAATTGCTCCTTCGTTTTAGACAACCAGCAACAAGATTAGTCATCAAAGCAGCATTTACATGTATTTTCTCAATGGTTAGAATTATTATTTATCAATTTGTATCTATTAGTAAGATTTTAAAATGTGACTAGGTAACATATTTTGCATGGTATACCTAAACTCTGAATTGGATTTCTGCTACCATCAATATATTAATTAGAACAATGTTTTGGTCAAGAGTTTGTCCAAATTGCTTCCAGAAAACCAATGTTTGGAAGGTGTCTGACACCTACCATTTGACATTAACAGAGTGGTAAGAGAAAATATTACTCATATTCAGTAAGATGTTTCTCTCCTTTATGCCTATGAAATTTCCATCATTTGTAATGATTCCAAGATATGGTACTTGACAACTTGCTCAATACTCTTTGGTTCTGACAGTATCCTGGTAGCAGTATCTGCTACTAGATTGTCTTTATACACAATGGTGGGAGATACTGAAACCCCATTGTATACAATGACCCAGCATTGATTTTTTATGACATAGGTTTTAGCAAGTACAAAGACATCACATGTCACTACAGCAGTGGTAACAATGAAGATGAAATGCCCACAAAAATAACAGCACTCATGGTCCATGGGCTGCTTTTTTGATCCATAATCAACTGGCTCCTATGTAAGAGTGATGGGGTTTGACAAGTAGTGAGTGGACTGTATGCCATCTTAACAGACGGTATATCTTGACGTAAGTACAAAGAGTTTATGTATGTACCTCGGGTGGGATTACTTAATGCAGGATTCACAGATTGAAATATCTGTACATCTGTTTGTCCTGAGTTTACTTGCTGGCTGTGTCTAGACTGGCAAGTTTTTCCGCTAAAGCAGCTGCTCTTGCCACCTGTCTACACTGGCCGCTTGAATTTCCGGAAAAGCACTGATGATCGCCTGTAAAATCATCAGTGCTTTTCCGGAAAAACTATGCTGCTCCCGTTCGGGCAAAAGTCTTTTTCTGAAAGACTTTTGCCCAAAAGGGCCAGTGTGGACAGCATAGTTCTGTTTTCCAAAAAAAGCCCCGATCGTGAAAATGGCGATCGGGGCTTTTTTGCGGAAAACCGTGTCTAGATTGGCCACGGACGCTTTTCCGCAAAAAGTGCTTTTGCAGAAAAGCATCCTGCCAATCTAGACCCGCTTTTCCGAAAATGCTTTTAACGGAAAACTTTTCTGTTAAAAGCATTTTCGGAAATTCATGCCGGTGTAGACGTAGCCGCTATGTTTAAGGCAACATTCCATCATTAATCCAGCTCAGGTCTGAATGAATATGTTTTTAAGAAACAAAACCCAAATATAGACTGAAAACTCCTAAGGAAATTTTGTTTCATTTTGTTGATTCAATCTTCGCGTTGCATTTGGTCTGCATATACACGGAGAGAGAGAAGGGAGAAGAAAGGCATTCCAATTGGATCCTCACTGTTTTAAATCTATTCAAGTAGTATTATTCAGGAAAGAGAGTAACTAGTCTTTATTATCGTAGATAAGACTTGAATTTAAGTAGCATACATAAACTTTGTTAAGTGTTTGTATTAATGCTTCAGATAAAGGGGACAGCAGCAATGCCATGCTCTGTTTGAATAACTGTTTACTCCTGAATCATATTTTTTTCACTGTTTAAAATTTTTGCCTCCTATCAATATTTTCCCTAGGAAAGTGGTCTTCAGATTGTGCCAGGGAATTCACCTGCAACTACCACCAATCAATCTGTTGGGTGACAAACTACTTAAACTAATTTAGCATGATTAAAAGTTACCATTTAGTAGCCAACTTCCTTTAGTAGCCTGAATATAACTCTTTGATCAACATAGACTAGAAATTTCATGAGTCCAGGAAGTCCACTACTTCCTTTTTGAAATCACATCAGAAAAAAAATGATATAAGTTTGTTGTATTTTAATATTTCACTTCCAGGCCGACAGGTAGCTCAGAAGCAGAAATAACTCTTCCAAACTTCAGTAGTGATTGTTCAGGGTGAGTATTCATTTTATCAGAACTAGTTTTTCTATAGGAAGGTTCTATGCTGGGAAGGGTAAATATCAATTATAAAGAACATGACTGGGAACACATCCCTCTGTCCTACTCAAAAGATTTTTATGGCAAAACTAGATAACAAATTTTCACAAAACTGACTACATAAGTCCTTTTACACAATGCATATAGATACTAGACAAAGGACAACACTTTCAAGAATTCACAAGACCCCTTAATTTTTGCTGCTTCCCAACAGGGAAAGTAACACAGCCTCTGAATCTGTTTCTTCTGCTACTTTTCTCTTCTCTTTTTGAGTGAACATAGCTGATGAAGGGCAACTGCAAACCTAAGACAATGATATCTTCTATTCACAACACCTTTTATACCCATAAGGATAGTTTAGTTAACCTACCGCCTACAGGCCACTTGTGGCCTAATCAGCACATAGCTGCATCCCAGAGACATAATTAAGGTGCAATGGGAGGGAAACCTGCATCAGGTACAGAGCTGGCAGGATGTAAAAAAATGGGGCAGCACTGAATAGGGCCTAGTATCAGTCCTCCTACTCCCTACATGCACACAGATCAGTCCTAGTGACACTGGCAGCAGTCCAGGATGCTTACTTAGTATCTCCCGTCTCCGCAGGATCATGAGTCCATTGACTGGCTGGAGCAGGCTCCCTAGCGCTATGACCACAGCAGCAGCAGGGCAGGGTGGGCTGCACAGCTGAGCTATGTGCAATTGAGGGAGGAGACTAGCAAATGCAAGGAAACAGGTTGCAGGGGTTTAGGGCTGCAGGGAGGGGTTGCAGCCAGTGCAGGAGAGGGGCAGTCTTTAGGTTGGGGACTAGTGGCAGTCCTTGGTAGATCTGGGGGCAATTGCTGAGGCGTCTGGGTGCAGTCCCTGGGAGAGGATGTTTAGCCTTGGACAGGGTACCGCGTCTCTACAGGTCAAACACATTTCCCAGTCCAATGTTGGGGACTCTGCATATTGAGGGACAATCCCAGGAGCGTGGAGAAAGGGAGATGTTGACTGATTGGAAGACATCCCTGGATGAAGGGGAAGTCTGAGGAAAGGCTGGGGGGAGTCCCTGGCTGGGGCACTAGCTAATAGGATAAAGCCCCTGGATGAGTCCCTGGCAGCTTTCACTAGGCTGTGGTGGGGCAGCTTTCACTAGGCAGCTTTCACTAGGCAGTGCTCCCCATCTTTTGTTGACAGACTCTACAGCCACACTCTCTGGGCACTCAGCCGAGCTGCACAGCCAGCAGCAGAGTGGAAGGGAGGGTGGCAATAAACTATGCCATGCCACCCTTATAATAAATTAGTTAATTTTAATAATTAATTTTTTACTTATTTTGCTAATTTAAAATACTCTTAGAGTATTTTAAATTAGCAAAATTTGCCAGTGTTGAAATGAACGGTACTTGATCAATTTGAATCATATTGCTGTCACATAACAAATACTAAATCTTATTTTTCTGGTAGCTGTACAGGTAGCATAGACATTGTGTGGTTGCGACCCATATAGCAGACAGGCAGTTGCATATGAGACCCGTAAGGGTAAACAGGTTGAGAACTACTGGTTTAATTTCGATCCTTGTTCAGTCCTGGCTTCATTGATAAGAGTGCCCATTGGGGTCCCACCTGTAGTGGTGACTTTGTGTATACTAGAAAATGGGAAGAGCTCATCAGCCCCCTTGACACAAGTGACAGAAAGCCATGCATTCAGTCTCTTCCTAACAAGCAAGACTCAAACTGGACAGATAAAAGGCTCCATTTTCCATCACCAGTCCCCTAACCATTGCTCTGGTGTCTTCTTATATGTTTGGACAATGCCAAACACATCAGGAGTGTTACCCTAAAATGAGTACATCAAGAATGCTTATCTGTGCCGCATGCTGGCATGGGGATCCTCCTGTCCCATCTATGCTTGCTTCCTTCTGCAGAACTATTGAGACCCAGCCACTGGATCTATGGGCCATGCTGCCAGTGTTCCCTCTAAACTGCATGGCAGCACAGCTTCACAGGTGATTAATCAACTCTGCCCAGTCAGAGGCTGAGGGCTCACTGCTCGGAGCTGACTGACTGGGCAAGGCTGATTACTCATCTGTGCTGCTCCATCTTAGAGGGAACACTGCTTGCTATCTTGAGCAAGATTATCAAAATTCTTGTCTCATTTGGGCACCTTACATTTGAAACAGACAGCTTGTTACATGCAATACACATTAATTAAAAATCCTACAACTTTCTTTCAATTCAATGTGTCTGTCAAAATGAGAAACCTTCCTATGGAAAAAAATAAGTAATACAATAAGAAGTTTATTATATGAGGATTTTCTAAATTATACAGATAAATCCATCCGAATCTGACTTTTATTGAAATACTGCATAAAAACCACCAAGTCCCAATCCTACTTCCCAGCTATTCTTAAATGAATCACACTTTATCATTCATTGGAATAAAAAAAGACTCAACTTGTCTAAATTAAGCTCAACAATTTATTTTATCTAATACACATTTAATACAGCATCAAAGTGTGCAATGACCTAATGGAAGTTTGAGAAAACTTTGTGGCACCATCCGAGTATCTTGTCCATGGGGCATACAGGATTTGAAGAAACCATTTCTTCTCAGATCTGATTAACATGATCTCCATTCTGCCACCTTTATTCCTGCTGACTAATACCTTTCTCTGCAAGTAGTGCCACTGAAACCAATGGAACCAAACATGCGTTTTAACAGTTTTACCAAATACTGGGACTCTAGAGTCACCTTTGGTCTGACCCAGTATGACTGTTCTTATGTAGGGTTGCCAACTTTCTAATTTCAGAAAAACAAACACTTTTGCCTGCCCTTTGCCTCACCCCCCTCCATCCTTCTTCCCTCTGTCACTCACTCTCTCCCACCCTCACTCATACTTTTTGGGATACAGGAGGGAGTAAGGACTCTGGCTGGAGGTGGGGGTTCTGTGACAGGGCCAGAGATGAGAAGATTTATGGTGCAGGCAGGGGCTCTGGGCTAGGGCCAAGATGTTCAGAGTGTGGGTGCGGGGTGCAGATTCCAAGTTTGATTAAGCAAGACTCCTCATAAATCTAAGCACAATCTTATCATTACAGCAATATAATAAATATTTGTGCAAATAAAACAGAACAAAAAAATATCAAACACACAGATTTCTTCAGTGCAGGAAAGTAAACAGGCCATAAATTCCAGGCATTTAGATCATACACCCTTGAGTTGACACTGATGTTGTCCCAAAGAGCTGAACAAACAGCAAGCACTCTGTTCTTTAAATGGCCTGGTACCCTTCTCTTTGTGGTTATCCTTTTGTTGCAATTAGTAAAAGCAGGCCTATGAGCATCACCTTTCCGGCAGATATTTTCACTTTGCTCCCAGCAAGGCTCTCTCTCTCTCTCTCTCTCTCTCTCTCTCTCTCTGCCTGAATGAACTCAACAGTTTTGAGCAGCGGCTTCATTCCCCCTCTTCCTCTATACGCACACACATAAAACATACATTTCAAACACACACAATACAGTTCCCTCAAACATCTAACTACAATAACAGCTAACAAGGAATCCCTAATTAAATCTGTCTCTAGCATATCCCTGAAGTTTGTAAAAAGCAGGCCTTAAGGATCAGTTCTCAGGACAGTAATCTTCCTCTCCCGTGAAGTATGGCTGTCTCTATGTTTCACTGACATAACTGAATTTTAGTGCCCTTTTTTTCCTGACATACTTAGGAGTGGAATTGCCCTCCACTCTTGGAGATGTCTTACTGAGCATGTTCCAAGACTTTGTGAACTTTCCCACCTTTGTTTACCTACTAGTTCCAGACTAGCTGGAGTCAGTGGAGAGCTGCTCCAATCGTCTGGCAAAACCCAAAACTCACTAGTGATGTTTCAAAGAAACAGTGATTGAAGCACAGATGACATAAGGGTGGCAGAATTGATTCAAACCTCATACTGTTTGTTGAGCCCTAAAAATGTGTGTCTTGCTGTAAATGCAGGCATTATGAATGTATCACTCCTTTGCATTACCATATGCTCATATTGAGAGTAGGGATTCCTGTCCATCTTATCAGCCTATTGCCTCTAACAAAGATCCTCTCTGCCACTGGTAATCTCTTGAAATACACAGAGTGTAAGATCACTACTATACCCCTTCTTCTCAATTGCTTCATACATAACTAAAAATACCTTATGTGATTGTGTCCTTCCTACACACTACTCCCACATACTGCTTGCAATTGGATCGTGGCCTTAAATCCACACTAAACCATATATTATGCCAATATTAGCTAGGTGGAGATAATTCAGGTACAATATACTCACATCCTCTATTACTGTGGTGACACACAGTCTGACTTAGACCTTGGAAGCCACCCAGTCTGGCAAAAAAATGCCAACAGATGTGACACTGCTACAGAATATGCCAGGCCCTCATCATGAAGGGCTATTAAAAATCTACTAAGTGCTTCATCAGAATTACAAATATTATCCAAACCTCTATTCCCTGTCTGAATGTAGTTAAACTGAACAAAAAAAACCATAATACAAGCTCACCAGCTGCTAAGTAGATTTTTGCAACAGCTGCTATTCCTTTAATAAACAATAATTTAGTGTGGGTGGTGTGGGCTTGGGAGAGGTAGGGTTGGATAAAGTGCCACTTTTTTGAAGTGTTGGAGAATTTACAGATGACCAACAGTGATGCAAATCAAATTGATCAATTTGGTTACCCACTCTGAGTCTCATCTTTAGTTGCAAATAGCATCCCCACATCAAACATTTCTTAATGAAAACTACCCACAACTTTACTGTTGGACTTGAAACTGACGAAGGATGTATAAGTGAAAAACAACTCTAAATCTCACCGATCAAATGTTTACTTGTCAGTTCTTGAGCTATAGGCTTTCAATGGCCAACATGATAATTATGGCTATAGGTCAATTAATGCCTTCCTGTAACATTAAGTAAAATAAGAATGTCTGTCTCTACATTCAACTCCTCTGCTTCAAATGACAGGAGCTGACCCATCACTTCTATACTTCTGCAAGAAGAATCCCGCTAATACCAAAAATAGTCATATGTTCTCCCCTCCCCCGCACTTAAGAAAACCTATAATTCTCTGGCTTGTCAAGTTCCTTGCCTACAGCCATCTCACTGCAAGTCTTTGTCATCTCTCATAAAAAAAAGAACCCCCAAACACAAGGGAATAATGAAACAAATAGTGAGTGTTTCTAGGGTTAACAACAGTTTAAAAGATGGTACATATTGTCCTCAGCCTTGTTATTGCCTTTGGTGTCAGTCAATATATGCTATGCATCTGGAGATAGCATAAAATGTGAAATCAATCATACTTAGAAGAGAGGTAAATTCAGTATTTGCACAAGTAAGGCAGTTAGCACCTATGTACTGACTAAATTCCATTTTACCTACTTAAACTGTAAACTCCTTGGGACAGAACCGTATTTTGATCTGTCTCTGTACAGCACCAAACAGAAAGGTTCACCAATGGAGCTCCAATCCTTTACTCCAATACTAATGAATAATAAAATATAGTACTTATATAACTTCCCTCTCTACAGTTAATTGGAAATGGTTATTCTTACCTCCTTGCTCAAAGCTGTTTTGTAATATTGCTTTTGTGCTGCTGCATTCCAACCCCAAAACAATTGCACAAGTGATTCATGATTAGATAACATAGTTTGAATTGTGGGATCATTCATTAAAAAGAATGCATAGTATAGATTATTATGATTAATTATAATTAATATTTCCAGTTGACAAAACTCATGTAACTGCAGCATCCATCTCCAAAAGAGAATATACATTGTCCATTAAACATTCCCTATATTAGCTTTGAATATGTTTTCCCTTAAAAACAAAATGGGAGGTTTTTAAAGAAGAAAGCTCCCAATTTCAGCACAGGTTTCTCTTCTCTCCTCACCACTATACGGGGTCTGAGAAGTCCAATACTTTGCATTTCAGAGATTCACTGTTATTAACTATATGCTTATTTAGTAACTCTCTATGTATCATGGAGACCTCTAAGGGCCATGAATTCAAAGAATAAGCACTACAAATACACAGTAAAATCCTAAACAAACATAAGATGATATGAAAATGTCACCTTTTACTATAATTCACTAACACTAATTCTGAATTTTAAAAGTTAAATTTTGCAGTTCGTACATGTCAACGGTTTGAAAAGAGTTCTGAACAAGTTGCTTGATGGGTCAAGTTCAGGAAAGCTGTCACATAGTATAAATAAAGCTCCCTGTGCAGTAATATTGCCTTGGCCCTCTCCTGGGATTTCAAGGAAAGCCCCAAATTTAAATCCTACCTGAGCTCTATGAAATCTTTGAGCAGGAGCTGTTAAGGGGCATCTCCTTCAGGGGCTCTTGTACATTTCAAAAGCAGGGAACACCAGGGGGAGGGAGAGGGTGATGTTCGCTCCCTGCTCCCACGGCGCTTCTGTTTTTAAATGTAGCAAGAGCCCTGCTCTTGCTGCATTTCAAAGGCGGAAGTGCCACCAGTTCTCCGCTGTGCCCTGACCCCCTCCACAGAGACAGTGCTGGGGAGCACTAGCTCTTTCTCGCCCCATTGCTGCCTCTCTCTGATAGAGGCAGCGATGGGGAGGAAGCGTCTAGTCGAGTCAACTATCCGGTAAGCATATGCTTATCGGATAGTTGACCAGTCACTTACATCCCTACTGTATGGCCACTTTTTCTGAGCTTGTGTGCACAACGGCCTTCCTATACTATACTAAATAATGTGTGTGACTAGCACATTTGGACATGTCTGTTTTTGTTTTGGATTAAGAACAAAATCATGTTTAGCACCGTGCAAGTTAAAAGATATGTCAGTTAAAAAGGTGCATTTTCCCAGTGCTGAAGACTTGGGAATTTTAATAGTCATTTTACACAATGAACAAAAGTTTGTAAAGTCTAATGTACATAGTTAGACTTGCAAATAAATGTGTTAAAAGACAATTTAAAATCACAGACAAAGCGTTTGCTTCTCTGTATCCCCATCCTCCAACTGGATAATTTTACAGCCATGATATGTTCCAGGATAATCCAGTGATGACTTATCCAGAAAATTTGTATAGTCGATATAAACAAACCCTAGCTTATGTTAGTCTCTTTGTCAATTAAGTATAGGAAATATGCCTAACTATAAACATACAAGCAGCTACTCACAGTGTCTTGCTACTTTACTTCAGCTTCCCTACATTGCTACAATATGGTTCATTAGAGGAATTCCTTAAATTTATTTTCCTTAGATCAAATTATATAATCTTTCCTATATGTCAAATTTAATGTAGAAACAACAGTTTATTTCTAGAGGGGAAATAAGGGGGAAAGGGATAGTGAGGATGACTGAATCGAAGTCTAAGCACAAAAGAGAGTGAGACAGGGATGCTTTATTAGTTCTAAATAAAGCTATTTTTGTTTCTGTACATGGGAGAAATTATATTTGTAACTCCTATTCACACTAATGGGAGCTGAACATGTGAAATCCCTGGGGCTTTATGATGATAATCTATCTCTGTGAATTTCCTGACTTTTGTGTGTTTGTGTCTCTTACCTTTAATGTCATTTTATTACTATGATTTCATTTTAAAAAAAACCAACCCAAACACCATGACAACAACAAAAAATCTATTCTGCAGTGGTTACACTGATCAGGAGATAATATAGTTATTTTGTTGCTGGCCAGCATAAACTGTCACTTCTGCTTATCATTGATTCCTAAAAATGCAATATTTTCATACTGGGCTTAGTGCAATATGGCTTACGAAATGGCATGTGATGTCAGTTGCTGAGAAGATTATGTCTATTACAATCATGTAACATAATTTGTATTGTGGGAAATAAAAACCCGGTGTGTTCTGTGTAAAAAATGCATGGGAGGCAATATAACTGAGACAATCCGTGGCTCTGCATTTGCACCATTCACAAGGAGGGTGAAGATGCACTGCTAGCAGGAAATGTGGTAATAAAATTAGTGGCAACTGGGTATCTAAAGGAAATCAAGCTGTCCGCTAAATATATGTGCCACTCAGCTCTGCAGAGAGACTAGCAATCCTTGCTACACCCTGTCCCCTTTACATTGCCTGAAGCTCCACACGGCGAATTAAAGTAGTATGGTTATAATAAGGATTTTATTCCACATAGATAGGGAAATGTTTTGCTTAGAGGAAATGTTCCCAAGCTCCTCCCTGAGTTCCTGGGCCTACTTTCTTTACCAGCCTAGCCCTGGGCCATATGGATCTATTGCACAGGTTAATGAAGTATTAATACATGTGTTGCGTGTGCATTAAAGAGTGTGGGTGTGAGATTTCTCGATAGCCATTTTCCTTGCCACATATTCCCCTATCCATTCTCAGAATTTCCTTACATTCCAACCATGCTACATGCCAAATAGAACATTGAATCCATGTATTAAAGATTAATTTGCATTTATTATATTTGAATTTTCAGAAAATATCAAACCTGGCACAGGAGTAATATTTTTTCACAGTTGAGTGTAAAACCACAATCTCTTGGATGTACAGAATAAACTTCATATAAGACTCTATATAACCAGCAGTGCAAGATAAAGATGAGAAATTTTCACTACTACAGAAATATACCCTTCTCCAAATCTATATTCCAAGCTACTCATTATCCATAACCTTGCATCTTCTGTACCAATCAAGAAGAGGCAAAAATATGCAACCTTGCTTGCCATTAGTAGACTCCTACAAGCATTTTTCTTACCTTTGTAATTTCTTCCTAACAGTGAGAACCCTCTTTACCACAAGGTATTCAAAGTCTTAATACCTGTATTTGGCAGCTGAAAATAGAGAAGCCTCAGCGCAGAATTTCATAAAATGCTTAAGGGTGAAATTCTGGCCCTACTGAAGTCAGTGAGAGATTTGCCACTGATTTTCATAGGACTAAAATGTCACACACTGTTTTTGAGACATCTGAACTCAGGGTGAGATTTTCAAAATGTGGCTAATGGGATTTGAACCTTATTTCCTTAGGCTGTTGGGAAAATCTCATCCTTAATCCAGTATATTATTTATAATTAACTTCATCACTTTTAAAGTTCATATTGTGATAGTTAACTTTAAACTTCCACTCATGTCAACATAAAGGTGTTAGCTCATATAAAAAATATAAACACAAGATCTGCAGAGTGTGACAGTATGATTTATATACTACCTACATACATTCCTTTTAATTAAAGTGTTCCAATACACTATGCCTTCCTTCTGTCTGTTGGCAAAGTGTATTTTTGCTTAGTTCCAATGTAAATCAGGCTGCCAGGTCTTAATAAAAACAGGTACTGACTAACAATCTAAATATTCTGTTTTTCCATTCCAAACTTTTCAATAGTTAACAGGGATTCACAGTGCTTTGGATTTAATACAAATAGTGTAGTCTGAAGCAATGATTAATGTTATAGCTGGAAGATAAAATGTGATAAAAGAGCTATTGCTTGACAATAGTATTAAGAGAAAAATGATTAAAAGTGTTTAACTTAAGTTAGTATTGTTCAAACACATGTTGGCTAAGTCTACATTGGCCCCTTTTCCGGAAGGGGCATGGTAATTTTTGAAATCGCAATAGGGAAATGCGCGGGGGATTTAAATATCCCCCGCGGCATTTAAATAAAAATGTCCACCGCTTTTTTCCGGCTTTTAGAAAAGCCGGAAAAGAGCGTCTACACTGGCCCCGATCCTCCAGAAAAAAAGCCCTTTTCCGGAGGATCTTATTCTTTGAAGTAGGAATAAGATCCTTCGGAAAAGGGCTTTTTTTCCGGAGGATCGGGGCCAGTGTAGACGCTCTTTTCCGGCTTTTCTAAAAGCTGGAAAAAAGCGGCGGACATTTTTATTTAAATGCCGCGGGGGATATTTAAATATCCCCCGCGCATTTCCCTATTGCGATTTCAAAAATTACCATGCCCCTTCCGGAAAAGGGGCCAATGTAGATGAGCCCGTTGGGTAAAGGACAACTGTCTACATGATGTACCAGAAGTTTCTGGGCTATCACCTTTGCCTGCAAACAACACAGAAATAAGAATATGCTGTAAACTGTTACACATAAGTAGTATGCCTTTTAATAATCTTGTGTGTGAATTTACTTTCATGTATTGGGACTGCTAGTTACTCCATGATTTGCAGGTCCAGAGCTAGTAACTGACCCAGACTACTTGCAGTGCACTGTATCTACAAAAGTATGTTGTTCAACTGGTAATCAAGGTCTTCCCATTGCTGAGGAAAAGGAAGAGGAAACAGGCATACATACAATATACGCTAAATGTACTAAAACAGAGGCATTTCACAGAACCATTGCTACATGCTAAATCCATACAACTATACATGTGTGGGCTGTCAGGTGGGACTTTTAAATTGAAGTGTGCTCTTTATGGGAACTGGGTCAGATTTACAAAATGCAGCCTCTATTTGTGAGTGAACAACACCTCTGACCGAACATACATCTGTACGTGCCACCATCTTGCCTACTTGTGATGGGGTTTCTGCACGTAATTATATAAACTGCATAAGCAATTATTAATAACTGAGAAATGGCGGTCAGTTTGAGACTCTCTGTCTATATGACCTTAAAGGTATGTTAATAAACTAAGGACTTTTTCAGAATAGTTAATCAAAAACATTCCTTCCCCACAGTACAGTGCTATGTGACATGTGTAACTGTCCACAGAGCTTTCAGCTATCTCTAAGAAGTACCAGCTCTGCCATTGCTTCAGGATTCATTATGATTTTCAAAAATGGCCAGGCCTAACTTTACTTCCACTAAAAATCAATGGTAAAACTCCCCATATGACTTCAATGGGAGCAGAATTTGGCTAACATGGAGCATTTCTGAAAATCCCACCCTTTGTTTTTCATAAAATTGTGGAACATGGGTATCTTTTTTAATATGCCAACCACTATCAAGTGACCTGCTTTAGAGCCATATCAATATTGAGTTTGTTTGAACAGCTATCAGATTTACCTAAAAGCCATTGGATATACAGCTGGTTGCTGACTTTCCAACTCAAGAGGTGTCTATGCTGAAACAGTAGGTGAAGAGATTTTTCTTTGAAAATCACTTTAAATGTTCTTCAGAATGAATGAGACTATATTCATAAATGCAAGTTTAATGGAAGTTGTGTGTCTGTGTGCACACATGCACATTTTGAAAAGCAGCATTATAATTTCATATTTGTAATTCATATTAATACTGATGCCTATGCAACACTTTATGCATCTGATCTTCCAATGCCTATATACCATATTATTATATATGCACAAAGTGTACACTCTGGTTTGGTAGAGGATTATAAAACATTGTTGCTAGGGACAGAGGATCAATGATGTTTCCACAAATAGCCTGGAAGATATTTTGTTAAATTTAGTTTCTCTTACCAAATTGAAGATTTCTACTGGCATGCAAGGATAGCATGGAATAGACATAGCACTTTTTATTTCCAGAGGGCCAAGTCCTGAAGTCCTTAATCAATCTTCCTTCAGACAAAAAACAAAAAACAAAAAAAAACAAAAAACCACAAACAACAAAAAAAAAACCAAAACCACACCTCTCCATGGGAGTTTTGTTTGAATACAGACTTCAGGATTTAGAGTGGAAGGTTTTCTTTTTTTAATTGAATCTTAGCACATATTAAAAACCTACTGTTAATTCATAATCTAACTGGAACAGTTGATTGAAGAGATTACTTGTGCTCGGTAATGATATTCCTATCCGAAACCGGTAAAAATCAGTGAGACACAGCTTGGTTACTGATTGTCATGGAGACTTGGTCTTCTCACAAGGGATAAGTGACTGACAAACCTCTAAAAGTACAGACTTTGAGCCTTTGAAGTTCTGAGCCACCTCAGCTCTCACTGAAATCAGTCCAATTAACCCAATTTAGTGAACTGCACTGAAATTATGGGGAACTCAGGATGTTTAGCACTTCAAAGGTCCTGTGCCAGAGAATCAGAGAACAAAAGTGGTCACAATGTGCTCATAAGAATCAAAGAATCAATGCAACAAGAGTGTGTTCTTGAGAGTAGTGCTAGTGAGGTTATTAAAACAAGTGTTCAATAGTAAGTGGATACTATCTTTTCCCTGCTGAACTACTTGTTTATGTAAAACATGCCATGGAAGTTTTAGATTCAGTTACTACTTTAGAAAAAAAAAAGACCCAAAAACGTTCCAATGAGAACCAGATCAACATCTTAGAGTTTTCAGACTAAGCCCTCAACTGTAGAAGGGATCGCAGTGTTATTAAATGGTAGCACTTCAGTAAAGTGCAGCAGAGGGGACTGAGCTACAATATTAAATGTTAAGAATAATCTGAGTAAAACACAAGGATTTCCAGTACAAATGTTTCAAATTAATTCAGTTTTAGCTAAGTAAGGTTCAGCAAGCCAATACAAATGCTTTATCAGCAAGTCAACGTCCTCCAGTGGTCACTAGGTCACACCCAAGCCAAAGAATACTTTAAGGAAGGGGAACATACATTATTTTTAACATATGCTCTTAATTCATAGAATGGAATTCCACAGTATCCTTTCAATATCATGAAGACTAGGGGCCCTGCAAGAGGCACCTCTGCCACCTGGGACCAGGGAGACCTAAAGTAAGACTCTGATATTTTTACTCTTCCTGTCTCTGATTGGACTCCACTGGAAGAATGGAGCAAGAACAAAGACAACGTTGGCTCAAGGAGCAGGAGAGTCCCTTGAATTTGTGCTATTCACATATTGTTACATCTCTGATCATCTTCCCTAATGGTTGTATCTTAACATTAATGTCATAAATTCCAATGCATTTGAATTATACATAGTGCAAATCATGACCTTTTGATTGCAAATTAAACCTCTAACCGCTGTGTGTGTATGTGTGTAAAATATATCTTCATAGCCTTCTTGGTTGAGATAATTTAAGTGTTTCTATGACTTCCTTTTAGTTTAGATATGTACCATAAACCACCGGTGTCTCCTTACACAGTGTGGTATTATTTGCTGTTTTCTAAGAAAACAGGAGTCTCTGTTTTGCAAAGGCAGGCCCCCAGGACATTGTGGAGTGTCTACTAAGAGTTCAAAGCAGGGTATGAAAGCATTGACTATCCACCAGGATGCAGACTGCTGCTATTCTCACACTCTCTTGGGTGGTACAAATATTTATGCAGCTTTAGATTCTTAATTTTAAATTCATTCCCACACAAGTTAAATAACTGTGTTTTTCTTGAAATCTATCCAGGCAAAGGGTGACTTTAAAAAAAATCATTATCCTACATTGTCCTACTGTCATTGTCCTATTCAAAATGCTTCTCAACTCATCTTCAGTTTTAGGGATGCCACTTCTCTTGGACACATTTACCTCTTTTACCTCATCTACCTGCTTTTATCTAACCTATAGTTTCTCTTAAGCAAGTTGAAATAAATCCTGAAACTGAATTTATATAAAAGTAGTATGAGAGTACAATGACTCCCAAACCATGGTTCATGGACCTCTGGTGATCTGTGGGGCACTTGCCAGTCCCATGGCACTGACTCTCCTTATTTCCGGTGGCTGCATTTTATGAGGACACAGCAAAGTTTCACAAACATGTGTTAACAGTACTTTTCCACATAAGTAGCAACTGTCATCACTACAGGGATGGTAAGCAATCATGAGTAGGAGGGGAAGCGTCTCCTTGCAATCATAAAAGAAAAGGGAAGTGGTACATGTGTTTCTTCTTTCATATATATTATTGTTGTTTATATAGCAACCCAGACATGTATCACTTACCTAACTCAGATCAGTCAGGGTATGTCTACACTACCCCGCTAGTTCGAACTAGCGGGGGTAATGTAGTCATCCGCAGTTGCAAATGAAGCCCGGGATTTGAATTTCCCGGGCTTCATTTGCATGAAGCTGGCCGGCGCCATTTTTAAATGCCGGCTAGTTCGGACTAGCTAGTTCGGATTAGACTTCTAATCCGAACTAGCTGTACACCTCGTTCCACGATCTGTACGTTCCACGAGGCATACAGCTGTACGTTCCACGAGGTGTACAGCTAGTTCGGATTAGAAGCCTAATCCGAACTAGCTAGTCCGTGCCGCGTGTAGCCGCGCGGCACGGGATCCGAACTAGCCGGCATTTAAAAATGGTGCCGGCCGGCTTCATGCAAATGAAGCCCAGGAAATTCAAATCCCTGGCTTCATTGCAACTGTGGATGACTGCATTACCCCCGCTAGTTCGAACTAGTGGGGTAGTGTAGACATACCCTCAGTGATATAATCCTTGACTCCAGCACATACCATAGGATTTGAATAGTGTAAATCCACCCCATCACAAAAGAGCTTCAAAAACTAAAGTTTTGTAAAGTTATGACCAAAAGCCACACTACCCATTCCAATTATAATAACCATAATCAATAAAGATTAATTGAGAGAAGGGGGGTTGAAAGGATTTCAATCCTGAATGAATCTGGTTTGGCCTAATGTATCAATTTAGCAGTTACTTTGGAAGTGAAGTGGCCAAAATCCTTTTAGATATCTTGTGTATGCATAAACTTGATCCAAAGTGTCTCCGAATATTGTAAAGAATGAGCTATTTTTTGTTACTGTTGCAAACCATACTAACAGAGCAGCATGAACTAACAGGTCTTTCCCATTTCTAATATAAGAGACCCATTTTAGAAACTATGATGAATAGTTAAATCAGAATTTACATATAGAGCTATTTTCTCTGGTGGAGTTCATCTTGTCAAATGATTAATAGTCCTTTGGGGTTGCTCCAAGATCACCTGGGATATGTGATTTCAGCTTCACTTATATCTGAAAGGTAAAAATATTAGCACCTTTTAGAACTGTATTTAGGTAACAGAAAAAGGAACACCAGGTCAGGTATTAATCTGTGTGTGAAAAAATAGTATGGTGTGTATGATGCTGCAACAAAATGTCTTTGAGATTGGGCAGGATTGAAAATAAAAATACAGGGAAGGAAAAAGGTTTTTTACTGACATAGTTTCAGGTATCCATTGAATATATTCACTGAATCTGTGATTCCAGAGACAAATCTAATTGGGATAATCTGCTAATCAAATACCCAGACAGCAAAGGCTTCTCAGAAGATCTGATACAGATACTATGGCTATGTCTACACTGCAGAGCTTTTCCAGGATATCGGAGGTATCCTGGAAAAGCTCTGCCACATCCAAGGAATGCATCCACTTTTTTGGAACAGTTTCCAAAAAAGTGGATTGGTTCTTTTGGCATCCCTGTATTCCTCATTGTACGAGGAAGAAGGGATGTTCCAAAAGAGGAGGTTTTTCTGAAATTTGGCCCTGTGTAAAAAAAAAAAAAAAAGCCAAAAAAGATGCGCACATTGCAGTTCGCAATGTGTGTAACCTTTTCTGATTTAACTCCACAGTCTAGACATAGCCTATGAGTATCTGGGCTTACAGACTCAATGTAGCAAGCCCATGCTTGTCTATCTACGCTGCTTGAAACATGGGCTTACAGTTGCTGTACTCTGGTCTCTCAGACATGCTAGTGCATCCATATTGCAGTACACAGACCTTCTCATTCTGGTGTGCGGCTTGAGCTGCTTCACTGAAAAATGACAAAGCTTGGACCTGACTGCTTCCCCAACCCACTCTGGCAGGGTCTTAGTACCTGGGTTCTGAATGCTTGCTGACCCAAGTAAGGCTAATGTGCGGATGGATGAAAGAGGGTCTGGATCAGAACCTGGGCTTTTTGTGCACTGCAGACATCTCCTATGTGACATGTGAATGAATGAAGTTTAAATGACTTGGGACACTTCAGTATCCACATGGATGCTATTTCTGATGGACTAGCTCAAAAACTGCTATTTAATCTCTACATTAATTTTGCCACAGCTAATTTCTGGGCAAGTAGAACTCAAAGGCCTCAAGAATTTTGTGTGCCCAGTTTCAGTGTCCAGATGAAATTTGACACTATGATAAGTGTCAAATAAGAAAAGTAAAACAAGATATTCTAAAAATGTTATAAAACTTGCAAAAAATAAAAGTTATGCCCCACCTCAATGTAGTGAGACTGGGTAACTTTTCCCAGACTAACACAGAGAGACCCAAATTGCTGCCATATTCTACACACGTGCCATATGACGATAATATCCTGGCAACTAAGAAAATGTCATCTTAAAATAGAAAGCTACATTTCCTTGGGATATTGATCTAAACTAGCTGAATTCTGTAAAAAATAGAAAAATGAATAATGTAACTTCAGACATGGGAATTTATTAAGTGACTTGGTACAGTCAGACCTAATACTCCCTACAGGAGGAAGATTTCTTAAATCATTTTGTTTTTATATCACTAAAATCTGCTACTGAAACCCTCTTTTAGGAATGACTACAAAGTAATTAACTTGTTATGGTGTTAATATGATGTATTTTTGTACAACAAAATAATGTACATGACTCCCATAGCCCTTCCACAAGATTTATGAATTCTATAGCTCTTCCAGATGGGAAATTTTAATAAGGACTTTGTTGAATCTAATAAAGTTGCCTCAATTTTTAGAGGCTTTGTTTTAAAGTTGTTGTCACAACATAGTCTCTAACCACGTATTTCACCCAATTCACTCATTCACACACACTGAGTTATAACTTAACTCCTAGTGTAACACTGTTGGTCAAAACATTAAACACTTTAGCCACCCTCTTTGGATGGTACAATTCTAGCAGCGTTGGCTTGTATGGAGCCATGCCAGTTCACACCAGCCGAACGTCTGGACTCTTGAGTTTATCTGTGGTTGTTATTGCTCTCGACAAATCTGCATTCTGTGGTCTGGACTGGCTTTCTAAGCCAATACTATGCTGGGAGTGTGTTGTGAAGTTAAGAACTAAATACCGCAAGGCATTTGGGACAGTACACAAAGTAGCATTCACTGCTACATCCTTAAAAGAGCACACAGAGTTCTACCACAATCATTAGTCTTAGACTGCCAGCTGGTGCAGAAAAGGGATGAGGCTATGGCCTTACACTCTTTTTAGGGAGCTTCATATAACTCATGACTCTATTGGAACCCAGTTCTGTATTCAGCAAATAATCTAGCTGCTGCAACACAGAACAGGGAGCAGTATGGCTGTTCTCTCTCTGCTATGCTCTCTATTTCCCCTGTATGAACCCATTCAAGAGAAGGCAAAATATGGCCTTTTAAAGTGAGATTCTTCCTGTGTCAGTGATTCTTCTCAGTATTCTTCTGTGACCTTTTGTCTTGTGTTTTCCCTTCACTCAACCTTATTAAGTGATTTTTAAGACTGAGTACCCATATTACTTGAAATTTGTCTCCTTGATCCATTGCTTATGCTATGCTTTAGCACAAAGAGCAGCATGTGATGGATGTATCTGAAGTTAAGACCTAGAACTAGTGTAATGCCATAACAATATATGGAGTGAAGCTGCTCTGAGCCTAAGCCTAAAACAAAGAGAATTTTAAAATGTTACAATCTTCTTGAAGCCAATCCAGGAAAAGACCGATTAAATCCTAAAATCCTCCAGATTCCTGGCATTGCTGACATAAGGGACGTGATTAGCTATTGAAACTGAATGTCATGTGGAGACAAAAAATAAACCACTAAGAGAAAACAACAATAAAGGCATTCAAGAATTTTATTATTTATTGTCTCAAAAATATTTTCCTTACATCTGACACCAAGGAGGGAGAAATACAGTAAACCCAAACTGGCTAGACTGAACCTTAGCATTATGTCCAGCTTGTAGCTGTCCTGCCTAAGAAAGGGATTTGGGGAGGAAAAGCGTCACTGTTCCTTGCCCTGCTCCAAGGGGAAAGTGATTAGCTACAGCCCTTGTCTAAGATGCTTATTTTCCTCCCTTTCCCCACCCCTCACGCAAGGAAGCTCAGCTTGGCCTGCCTGCCCCTCTATAATCCTACCCACTTAGAAGAAAGACTTATGAAAAAGTCATGCTAGTGTCACAAGAAGCACTGACGCAACCACATCAGATCTGGAGTCCTACTCTACTCTCATTCCCCTGCAGAACCATAGAAAGGCCAGTCACACTCAGGTTCCAAGATAACAGAACATTTGAAAGTGCTCCTGAAGCTTGTGGGAAAGGGCTGTTCCATTACTTAACAGCTATTCTATACCTCCAAACAATTTTCAATAATAATACAGAATTAGGTGGGGAGGGGAATAATACAAAGTAAGGGGAAGGGGAAGCAGTCAGATAGGCTTTCAGCCTCAGTCATCACAGAGTCCCTGTTTTCCTTAAATATTTGAATGCCCTGTTTACAGCCTCTAAACATGTTCCCTAGAAAGTGGTTCTGAGCACAGGTCTTGGCACCAGGAACTAAAGGGTACGTCTAGACTACAGAGCTTTTCTGGGATACTTGCTCTGCCGTGTCCAAGGAAGGCATCTGCTTTTCCGAAAAAAATTTGGAAAAGCAGGCACGTTTTTTCAGCATCCCTGTTGTCAAGGCTGTTCCCCACTCTGGCACAATGAATGCCATGTGCATGCAAAAGTGGGGGCCCACAAAAGCACCCCAAAACCTAATCTCTACAGGCTTTGGTACAAAAACTTTCCCCAAAATCCTAATACCCGGACTTTGGGAAATAAAAACAACTGCCACCACTCAAGTATTACAAGGAAAACCAGAGAAGAGGTCACTTAGGAAACCTCCTCCCTAAAAACCTCACACCTCAGGGGTACCCCAAGTTCTTTTCCCCAAAGAGCTTGAAAAAGAAGAGAGAAAATACAAGCTTCAGTTTGTGGTAGCTGTCCCCCAGTCAGAGGCTTGCAGATATCCAGAGACAGATTTCCCATGATACAGATATGAACCAATACCAGGTTGTTTTAAAAAAGAAAGAACTTTTATCATCAAAACAAAAGCACAATTACAAGCATAGTTGTAATGGCTAGATGGTAAGAGTCACCAATTAATATACTCATGTAGGATCCCCCTGTGGGCCAAAACGTATTTACAAAAGAGAGGAAAAAACATTTCTAACAGCACAGACATCAGATCCAAATTCCCAAACCAGAAAACAATAAAACCTGACAGATTTATTTAGACTTTACTCTACTTACACATTATGAAGAGTCTTTTTCTTGGAGAGACACATGTCTTCTGTCTCCCTCAGTATCTAGAGAGCAAAACTGGCTCAGAGACAAAGGAGGGAAAACCCAAAAATTCCTTTGTCTCAGTTTGAAATCCCTACCTGCATTTCTATTGGCTGACTGCTACCTGGCTAGGTCCAGGGGACATAGTTAGCCCGATTCCCTGGGCTGCTGGCCAAGCCTCATGGTTATGACACCTGTAAACCTTCTTTTACGAGGAAGAAGGAATGTTTCAAAAGGGTTTTTTTTCTGACATTTGGCCCCGTGTAGATGGGCCAAATGTCAGAAAACCCTCTTTCAAAAGAAAAGCAAAAAAAGATAAGCAAATTGCAATTTGCGTATCTTTTTCCAACTTTTCTTTGTAGTGTAGACACAACCTCCATGGGTATTCTCCTTTCAATGCCTGTGCTTAATTCCACGCTAAGGAGAATGTCCTAAAAAGAGATTATTCCACAGTCCCTACCTCATATCTCTGCTTCTCCTTTATGAAGAGTAAAATAAAATAAAATAAAATAATAATAATAAAAATACTTACCAGAATACTTCTAGAGCTCAATTTATGCTCCCTTTTTCACACAAAATTTTTCCTCTGATTTGCAGTGTGTCTCTTGATTGCAGTGTGTAACCTACATTCTATGTTGTGCACCTGTTTCATGAACAAAACTCCCAGTGCCCTCAGAGCTACTGCAGAATATCTAATACAAATCCACACTGTAGATCAAGTAGCAGAATTTTAGCTGTATTTTTAGACACTCAAGGGAAAAAGGAAAATGTTTTGTTCTTTGTGGCTAAAACCATCTTTTTTCCTTCTTTCTTTTCTTAGATCTCAAATAAATACTGGCAAGGGCTTCTTTGATCATCAGTGTATTTCTACAACTTTTCTCAACCACACTCATTCCAGCTAAAAAATTAAAAGCTTAATGAGATCATGTGTTGTAACCGTCTCTTTCTGAGTATCACTTCATTTCTTCCACAAGCCTCTGGTCTCCTGAGTTTGGAGCAATTGGAATTTCCTCATGTTCCACTGGCACATTAATAATAATTATTAAAAAAATTTACAGGAGACTTTATGGCTTTCAATGAAATGTAAGCCTCTAGAGATAACAACAAGAGTCTTGGGAACTTTGAAGAGCTCACTGAACTTTCCTGCATGTCACATATTAATAGTTGGCCCAGTTTGCTGGAACCCTTTTTATCTGCTCTGAACGGGATGTTGAATACTGTCCTAAAGAGGGATGTTTATAAGGTCATCCCAAATCACTGGGAACTTGCATTTTGTTTACACAATCAACATAATTGAAAATCATACAAACAGAAGAATAATACTTGTTTAATTTCTATTGTCAATTTGCTGTGATTTCTGTGTAGGTTGTCACATGTATCAGAGAAAGGGAAGATAGATGGATTGTCTTTTAGGCAGTAATAATACTACATTCTTAGCATTTTTAATATTTGGCTGTATTTCTGATTCAATTGTTTATCATTTCCTGATCTACTGCTTGGTCAAATTTCAAAGTAAAGACATTTTCCTGATGTTCTCAGATCACCCACAGCAAGTACATTGTAAGATATGGTGTCTGGATAACTGTGTGATAAAGACTGCATATCTTTACCCTCAAAGCTAATGATCATACTTTATTGTTAGTGTTCCTTTCAC
Source organism: Pelodiscus sinensis (assembly GCF_049634645.1). Classification (NCBI taxonomy): domain Eukaryota; kingdom Metazoa; phylum Chordata; order Testudines; family Trionychidae; genus Pelodiscus; species Pelodiscus sinensis. The sequence goes on along the minus strand of NC_134713.1, from coordinate 91,939,507 downwards.
ATTAATTAGTTTGGAACTCTCATTAACACTGACCATAATAACATATTATAATGTAGGTCATACCCTACCATAAGCATTAGACTGTGATTCAGCATGGATGGTAGCATTCGTTATGATGGTTGTTTTCAATAATAAGGTGGATTTTTTTCATTACTATAAAGTGGCATGCACTGCCTACTTAGAGAAGGTGAATTGCAATGGTAACAAACTCCCAGGATGCTTCAGGGCAGTTCAAACAGATGCTGGTAATCTGAATGTTCTACAAATAAGATGTAAAACTCTACTGTAATAACACCTAATATAGCACTGTTTTATTATTTATAAAATTTTAATCCTTCTTTTACATGAAATCAGCCTGCTTCTGAAGGGTGATGATTGACAACGAGAGAAGAGAAATCCTCAGGCCTAAATTTTCAAACACAGATGACTGAAGTTAAATGAACATCAAGGTTAACTGCCATCAAGAGTATGTGATTCTCCAACATGGAGTCAGATGCCTAACTTTTCAGATGTGTCAAATTCTGGTCCTGAGACATGAAACAACAGTGGCACTCCAGCACTTGATATTTGATATTTTTTGTGTAGCTTTTTTTAGAAGTGTACAGCTTCTCCCAAGTAAAATTGTGGGTGTCAGGCACAGCACATCTACTCTTATAGTCTTCTAGACTCACAAAAAGATATTTTCAAAAGAACACACACAGCTTCTTTTTATTATGGTCTAAGAAAAGAGCAGGATTCTAATACTATCAGGCTATGAATTTCTAGAGAGCATTGCTAAATTCTGCACTCTATTTCAACCAAGCAACCCAACTGAAACCAATGGGAAAGAAAGTCAGTGAGAAAGACTAAGGAAAGAATTTACTGCTTATTGGCTCTATCTCAAGACTCCATGGTGATTTATTTACATACATTGCGTAAAAATCATTCCTTTGATCAGCACTGTCCCTTCTTCAATACCAAAGAGAGCACAATTGCACATGATGTATATCCTGTTCATACACAAAACTATCACTAATTTTAATGGGAGACCAAGAGTGAAACCTGTGCTGAACATGTACAAGAGAACTGTATTGAGAGTCAGAGAATTTTGCCCATATTTTACAATTTACAAAGAGTCTTCAGAGCAAACAGTGGACATTCTGGAAAATACTTTTGAAGTTTCTTTCTATTACATTGTTGAAAAGGTAAGATTCTTTTGTGCCAATGACTCACAAAGATCTGTAAAACAGTCATCTGCTAAATAAAAGCGGTGGCATGTATGTACTGATTACCCATATCAAAAGATGAAAACTACATAGATTGAAACATGAGTTAAAGAATTCCTTTACTACACAAAAGTGAAAAGAGGAAAGCAAAAGCACTCATGTTGAGAATTGGCAGCATGACACTCCACAACAAGGTTAATTTGGTACATGATGTAATCCTAGCACAGAGCATATTGGAATCACCTTATTTCATGAAAACAAATAGAGTATCAGAAGCAAAGTGGAATAAGATGAAATTTACTGCACATTTTGTGAGAAAAAAATACTGCTATATTTTAAAAAGTTGCCTGCAGGAATGCAACTTTTAGCTATGATCCAGAATTACAGATAGTAGCCTGAAAGATATGCACCAGAGCTAATTGAAATTTTTCTGACAACAAAAATATCTTGTAAAAAATGCAGGTTCAAAAACATTTAGAAAAATACATAGATTTCTTCATAATTTCCTAGCTCTTGAAGAAAATTAAATTTTTGGTATCTTTTAAAATATTTTTATTTTATTTTTGCTTAGTTTTGAAATTTCACAAATACTTCTTTTGCCACTCTCTATCTCTTGACGGATGACTGCATTTTATCACATGTTGCCATGTGGTGTTTTATGATTGGATAAGAGAAGCCATCAATACAGAGGGAAGAGGAGGTTTGTTTACCTATAACTAGAGATACTTTGAGATGTGTAGTCCCTATCTGTATTCCACTGCCTGAGGGTTATGTGCATTTGCTACGTGTGAGGAGCCAAATATCAAACTGACCTGAAACTAAATCTTTTTTATTCAGTTTGACAAGCAGAATATTTCATTTCAAGTAGACCAAACCTGAAACAAAATTTTTTATTTTGATTTTCCCAGTGGTTGGCAAAATTAGAATTTTGCAGGGAAACGTTTGGATGGAAAAACCCTAATGCAACTCTAATACAGATTTATAAAGCACACTTATAAAAGAAACTAGTGGCACCTTGGACCATGTTATTTCTTATTTTTAGTTAGTTAGTTTCCATGTTTATAGAAATTACAATCCCATTTTATGTAGTTTTCCTCTTTTGTGTGTCTAATAATGTTATGCATTCATATATTTCTTAGACAGATGTAACTTACATTTATATAGATACACACATATGTTACTTACAGCAGGCTAAGAAAAATGTGATTGGACAACATATTATGAAAGACACACAAGAGGAATGCTACATAGAATAGGAATTTTATGTGTGTCTGCCTGAACTCAGCATTTATCAATATAAAAAAAATCAATGAAGAGTTAACTGAGATGCTCTTCAAATCACAGAAGACCTTAAAGAGTAATGTGATACAAACTTTTTTCCAGAGAGGACTTCCAATCCCAGCAGACTAAACAACATTAACTCACATATTTTAATAAGACCTCACAGCTGACCAAACATCATAATATCCAAATATTCTCTTTAAAGGCATCTGTTGTCTCTAACTTACAGCATAAATTAAATAAAGTCATTTTAGCCAATTAATTTTATTAATTTTGGTTTCATGGACTTGGCAGTTAGGAAATCTCGTATTTAAAGTCATTAATAATAAAATATTGACTCATTTCTTCACATTTGTATGTACTAAAATAACTAACAGTAAACTGTACAATTATGTTTAGATCTAGATAAAATATCTGTACAGCAGACTTCCAATAATCCGGCACCTTTGGGACCCAGGGGGTGTCAGATTATCGGATATGCCGGAGTATCAGGAGGTACTCTAGCAGGAGGGCTGTGATGGGTCTGGGGGGAAAAGGGGAGGGGCGGGCAGGGAACGGCATGGCGTGGGGCGAACTGGGTGCTGGTGAGGGGCAGCACTGTGGGACCAACCTGGCAGCACCCCAGCTGCTCTGCCCCATGGCTTCCCCAAGTCCGCCGCTGGTCACTTCAGCAGCGGTGGACTTGGGGAAGCCGTGGGGCAGAGCAGCTGGGGTGCTGCCAGGCACTGAGCAGTGGGGTGAGGGGCGACCCTGCAGGATCAACCCGGCAGCACCCCAACTCCTCTGCGCCACATCGCTTCCCCAGGTCCGCAGCTGGTCAGTTTCAGCAGCAGCAGCAGCGGACTTGGGGAAGCGGCGCGGAGAAGCGCCAATTGTCCGGCTGGCTGGAGCACTTCCAGGTTCCAGTTGGTGCCAGACTATTAGGAGTGCCGGACCACTGGATGCCGGACAATTGGAGTTTTACTGTACTATATAATACAATATAAGAAAGAGAGTAAGTAAAAAAGTTTGATCATCTGACCTTAGAGGAACCAGAAGAAAATTAAGTGATAATTGCTGATGTGGACTTCTGTAGGGTGGAAGATAAGTTGGTGGATGAATTCCAGAGAGTACTCTCCACATCTACTAATACCTCTGCAGACATGCAGTGTAATAAAATGTAGATGTAATTCTAAGAGTCCTACCTCATTAAATACACAACAAAGTTTTTGTCTACACTGGCAGATGTAAAGCACTGGCAGTTACAGTGTGGAACATGAAACACTGCAGGAAAACTGCTGCTGCATGTCCACACTGTGTTTCTTGAGATAGTGGAGCACATCCACATTAGCAGCTCTTGCAACACCACAGAGAAAAGTGCATTGTGGTAGTTATCCCACTGTGCAACTGGCCAGAGGGTGCGTCGGGAAGGGTTTGCTATGCCGCATGGGGCAGGTACAGCTTCACACAATGCAGATTTCCTAATCCCAGTGCTCCCTGGACACCCTACTACATTGACAGCTGCTATTCAACTGAAGGGTGCGGTGTGGGGGCAGAGAGTGTGACAGAGAGTGTGTGTGTGTGGGTTAAGAGACTGTGTGTTTTGGGGAACATCAGCATGCTTTCCTGTAGGTTTAGACAGCAGCAGAAAACTACCTGTCCTGAGGCAAGAGGAAGGGGAAATCCCGACATCAGCCACATTGCCTCCCTCCCTGGCTCTAAGCCCCCTCCACACATACACATGCACACAAACACCTGCCTCTGTGTTCAACAGCAGAAGCATTCCACCTGACAGGTTTACTCTGTGTCCCGGAACACGCCAGCACAGTATGCAGGCTGTCCGAAACAGCACTTTGAAAGGGGATACACATGCCTGTCAGGCAGCCAGCCGAGCTCAAAACAATGAGCAAGTGGGATTATGGGACATTTTGAGAGGCCAGTTACAACACAGCAAACAACTGAAGTGTCTGCCTTGACACAACAGCACTGTAGCCACCGTGCAAAAAGCTCGCGGAGCTTACCTAGAGAACTTACCTAGAGAACAGCAATTGCAGAGTTAGTGTGTGCTAAGTGCCTTGCCAAAGTGTGCATCTGAATGATAAGGTGCTCTGAATGATATGGAGATATTTTGATATGAATTGTATTATTTGAGAGCATCATGTGATCATATAACTAAAGACAGTCAGACTGTATATTCCATTGGCTGACTGGCTCTGGAAACTGAACTATACTTTCATTCAAGAAGATAGCCACTCCTGGTCAAAGTAACTATCTGCTGGGACTGGATGACAGGGGATGGATCATTTGATAATTGCCCTGTTCTGTTCATTCTCTCTGCAGTATCTGGCATTGGCCACTGTTAGAAGACAGGATACTGGGCTAGATGAACTTTTGGTCTGATCCAGTTTGGCAGTTCCAATGTTCTCTTGAATGTACTCTGGCATCACCATTTCAATAACATTTAATTCTTATTTAAAACATGAGCAAATTAATGCAGAAAGTAAGCTATTGTAAACATGTTCTGTTCCTATGTAAATATCTCTTCTCCACAATTAGCTACATTTCTTCTAGAAAACTCTGAAATGCCTCATGATATTTCACTTCAAAGTTTCAAAAAACTTCTCTATGGAAAGAATAAATTAATGAAAAAACCAAAAGTTTATTGATGTTACAACTCTCCTGCTTCTCCTCCTCCTGCGCTCTCCCTTCACCCTCCGACCAAAGTGAGCTTCTTGCACAATAATTCCAAGGGCTAATAGGACTAAACAAATAAAACAAACTTTTCAGTCAGAAAAGATATTCTGCCACATAGCAATGCCTCTGAAACCCTGCTGATTGGAAAGGCACATAGATACGAATCAGAAATTCATCCAGCCATCTCAGGAGATGCGGGAGGTGTTCTTCATACAGTGTGAGGAATACTATAAATATCTCCTGTAAAAACAGGAAATGTTCAGACAGGTCCATATTTAAAAAAAAAAGCTTCACCAAAAATAACTGTAAATATACTCATTTGGGTAAAACAATCATTGGTGCCTATTCATGCATGCTATCTGCTCTCATTGCTGTCGCTCTTGTCGATCTGAAGTTGAGAGGTAATGGCCCCATGATTCAAGGAAACTGCTGAACTGTGTACTCAGGCTTCAGTTTGAGAGATGGGTTCATTTATCATCATAATAAGCTATTACCATTGATAGGTCACAACTCATTGAAGAGACAGCCACTCTAATTGGCTCAATTTCGTTAGCTTTGGATGTGCCTCAAGGAGTCGGAGATGAGCAGTATTTTGCAGGTAATATTCAATCACCCAACAAACTGCTTGTTTAATAATTCATCACATTGCAAATTGGGGTTCTATCAAATTACTCCCATTTCAATCTGCAGAATGTCTGGTCTTAACACTTTCATCTCTTGGGTCCATGGAAATAAACAGAACTTTTAAAAAAAAAAAGTTAGCTTTGATGCACTTAATGCATATTTAAAATCTCCACTGAGGTTTCCTTTCTAAAGAAATTTGCTGTCATTAGTTGAATTATCTCTCTGAAAAACAAAATCTTTGGCCCCACCTTACCCTCCAGTTGAAGATCAAAATAAGGCAGTGAAAGCTAATGGGAACCTAAGGGAAAGCAGCTCAGCTTGCATTCCAGGGTTTAACTAAGCAATATGGACCCATTCGGAAATCTTTTGCAGCAGGTAATGATAGAGTAGAGGAGACGATAGCCCAAGGGCTTTTAAAAGACACAATATTCTAGCTGGATGATCAGATAAAAGCATAAGTCATTCATGTTATTAGCAACTTTTGTTAATGTTTTTTGCTTTTAAAATTGTAGAAGAAAACAACTGAAATATACGTAACAACTACAAGCTTCCTGCCGATCTGTTGTTTTCCTATTAGCTCTGACTGGCATTTGTTTCTCAACATTTCATACAGAATGCTGTTTATTAATCCAGGAAAAAAAATACCACTTTTCAGTCAGTCAATCAGAAAACTCCAGTTTTTAGTAATGAACTCTCAAAAAGGCCTATCTTATTTTCTTCTATAATTATTGATGATCCTGAATGCTTGGATAACTTCTGGAAGACTCAGACTATTATTATTAATTAATAAGCCAATTTTTTCAAAAATTCCTAGTGATTTTGGGTGCCTTGACTTTTGGGTGACCAACTTGATACATTTTAAAGGAAGGATTTTCAGAAAGTGCTAAACACCCAGCCTCTAAAAATCAAGCCATGTTAAGTAATCTATTTAGTTGATTTAGACAAACTGGGGGCCTGACTCTCAGATTTTATTTTAGGCCTATCTAATCCATCTAGAGACAACTAGATCAAAGTTCTCTAAGGGACTGTTAATTCATGTTTGAAGACTATCCAGTAACTATTAGTCTATAGTAGGTATGAGAGATAGACTACTATCTTTTGCCATGGTCTAATTGTTTGTGTACTTTTTAAAAAACACTGGGGATTCTGGATAATTTATGGAATTATATATTCTATTTTAAAATAGAAGAGAAAGAACAAAGGGAAAAAGAAAATCAACTTTTGTATGTGCTTGAATCTAAACTTTTTATTAAATCTGGATTTTTCCTATCTCTTGAATGACATTAAGATATTAAGAGAAATTTAATTTAAAATCTTTATTTTCCCTTCTACTCACCCCTCTTGGACACCTTGGAGCCCGATAAGTTGTGGTGCTTTATAATGACAGTGTTAAAAATGAGCAAACTCCACTTTTGATTAGAGTAAGTTAATAAGATTAGAAAGGTAATAATAGTGAACTATATGTTTTTGTGCTATGTATTGATAACTGATACCACAGTACACAATTTTGAAATGCCATTAATAAGATGTCAAACAGTTCTATGAACCAACTGAAAATCCATATGACTCTTCAAACTCTGCAGACAAGTCCTTGGAAAATATACTTGATACACTCCCCAAGACTATCCAGGTTTGTAAGGTGTCTCACCACACCTATTTTTTAGAATGGGAGTCTTCCCTGCACTTTGAAACCACAATCCTTTGGCACCATAAGCACTGCTTTCCAGACCTTTTGATCTGTAAACCTTAGCAAAAGGCAAAGACCAGCCAAAGGAACACACCAGCTGGGAAGAGTCAAGTCAGAATCACCACTTTGCTTAATACTACAGCACTTCTCTATCTTTCTAGGAAGACAAGGGTAGGTTTATTATCTCGATTATTACAGGGATTTAAGTGATAGCGAGTAAGAATATTCAAAACAAATAGTTGCATATAAAACAAATAACAAAATAACAACATACTTTCTAAAGACTAAACTAACAATTTATACTCTTATCTAAATAGGCTCATCTCACACAAAGTTCTCTCCAGTGATTATTTTCAACCAAGCCTGATGAGACCTCTCTTTCATGAAGCAAATTTATTGTCATTTACTTTTTAGGTGAATAATGATTATGTTATATTTGTCCCCCAGATGAACTAGAGCAAGCTTTTGGTGCAAACCTCAAGATAAGGTTCTCCCAAACCACTGTTACTTTTTCCCGTTATTCTTCTTTCTTAGAAAGTTTTACAATCCTTCACTAGCATTCTGTTCAGACTGGGGAGAGGAGACCCTCTTTGAACCATACAATACTTAATTGACGTGTAAACAGCAAAATAGATAAATATTTCCTGTCTAACAGAAACCTGTTTTTCACCTCTGCTGGTGACCAATCCCTGGAGAGAGATGTTAAAAACATAATTTTCAGCATACATGTATTTCCATACACAGCATACTTACAGGCATACATACACAGCATACTTACAGGGGGAGGAGGAATAGCTCAGTGGTTTGAGCATTGGCCTGCTAAACCCAGGGTTGTGAGTTCAATCCTTGTGGTGGCCATTTGGGGCAAAAATTCATCAGGGATGGTGCTTGGTCCTGCTGTGTAGGCAGGGGACTGGACTCAATGACCTTTCAAGGTCCCTTCCAGTTCTAGGAGATAGGCAATCTCCATCAATTTAACTTAAGGCATTTCACAATGATCCTAATGACCAATTTAACAACAGCCTTTATTTGAGAATTCATATGACATTCTTTGGTAAACTAGAACATACGGAAATACTGTGTCCCACTCTGGGCACCATACTGGTGAAAGTCATGGACAAAGTGAAGGAAGTACAGAGGAGAGTAACAATAAATATTAAAGATCTAGAAAACATGACCTACAAGCAGGGGGTGCTGATGGAACTGTCAGGTGCAACGGGGCTGGCTCTGCGCTCATGGAAGGGATAGAGCCTCAGGCAGAAGGGACGGGGATGTAGCAGCCAGCCCTCCATGTTGCTTGTGGCGTGCTGCTGCCCGCCCCCACAGCCAGTCTCCAGAATCCCCCAGAGCATCCCCCAGCTGCTGCAATAACGATAGTACTGGCAAGGCCAGGAGCCCTGGGCCATTTTTAATCACCAACCCCGAGGCAGTTGCCCCTTTTGCCTCCCACCCCCCATCCTTGTCAGCGGGGCTGCCTACAAGGAAAGACTGAATGAACTGTGTTTGTTTAGTCTAGAGAAGAGAAGACCAAGGGGAAACATGATAACCGCCTTCAAGGTTCTAAAAGGATTTTATAAAGAGAAGGTAATACATTTTTTTCCTTAATCACTAAGGACAGGGCAAGAATTAATGGGCTTAAATTGCAGCAAGGGAGATTTAGGCTAGACATTAGGAAAAACTTTTGAAGTATAAGTGTAATAAAAATCTGCAACAACTTACCTAAGGAGATTATCCATCACTGATGAATTTTTAAGAATAGGGTAGACAAACATTTGTCAGGTACTCAACTACATGATCTATTAAGGTCCCTTCTAGTCCTACAGTGTGACTGTTTGTGTTTGCCAGACACAGGAAATCCCTATGACCCCTCTGTATCTACTTAACAGCTGACATTAAGAAGTTGTTGAATACAGTTATACATTTGAATTTTATACAAATCTAAATTAAAAAAATAAATTCGTATGTCAAATTTGAAACATAATTAAATCATATACACCTTGCTGTATACCCATTTGATTTTACATCATTGTAAATAAATATATAACATTTTATCTATCAGAATTGATAAATAAGTAAACTAAAAAGGGTGTTGTGTGTGTGTGTGTCTTAGGGAAACTAGAATTATAAATATTTCAACAAAATTCACTAGGCCAGTTATGACATCCAACAGTGCTATTGATGTTATTTGTTAACATTTGAGGTTTTCCAAGAAGTGCCAGCAACTCTCAAAAGAAAAGATTATCAAAAAATTAGCTTCCAATAGCATTTTGTCATCTCAACCATCAAGAACTGTAAAGCAGAGATTGCTTTCCTTTCTCAGTCTTGCAGGGAAAACAAGCCGAAATGTTTTCATACTCTGGTATCAAATTGCAGTTATTGTGTCTCATGATCTAGAAACAGACTCCAATTTTTGCTATCTGAAGCTCAACCATAGGAATACTAGATAGAGTTTTGAGGGTCTAGAGGCATTAATAATTTAGGACAATTGATCTTGGTGTTTCTGTTTCAGTCCATCATTGTATTATACATGCAGCTTTATTGGGAGGGCGGTTCTGTATGATCTGTATTCTGCAATTTCTTTTGCATTCTGTCTCTTGCACCAGAACTGCACCAAAAATGAAAATACATGGAATGAAATAGAGCATACAGCTCTGTTATACATAGAATAGTAAGAAACTTACACTATTTTTGTTTTTCCTTAAATCATGGTGAAGTGCCACTGCACAGATTTCACTAAGCTGCACCTGCAATCTTTTTCAAAGCCAAAACTTCCATTGAGGTCAAAAGGAATTTTGACTGAATAATAATACCAAACAGCACAGGGTCTTAAAGTTATAGCATTTTTACCATGATGTTATATTATACATCTCACATCGGAGAATCAGATAATTTATTTGTCCATCTACAATTATCCATTTGCTTGTGCAATTTCTTTGGTGTAGCTGCACATTATTTTTTCAGAAACACCTTGAGATGCAAATGTTTTAAAATTTAGCCCTAAAGATTAAGCCTACTAATGGAATAAAACTAAGGCTAAATTATTCCCTTTACTCCTTTATGCTGCACAGCTGATACAGATCAGACAAAACATTAAAGCAGCCATTCTTTCGGGGTCTACACAGAAGGATAATATCTATGCATAGTGGAAAGAGTTATGGATAAAACTGTAGCATTAATTCAAATTTTTGGCACTTGGAGCTTTAAGACAAAATTATATTAACTTATCCACTTTTCTTTCAAAGAGAGTAAAAAATAATTCCTAGCAGAAGCAATTGTTAAAGGCAGTTTTACCAAAAGAATCTTTACAATAGGTAATACGTATCTATGTTTAATAGAACAAAAGCACTTTCTTTACTAGGCAGGAGCTCTTAGGGTATGTCAATTAAAAACCCACAGTTGGCTCATGCCAACTGACTCAGTCTCATGGGGCTTGGACTCAGGGGTTATTTAATTGCAGTAGAGATGTTGAAGCTCAGGCTGGACTCTAGGATCCTGTGAGCTTGGGATGATCCAAAGCTTAAATTGTAGCCCGCCCCAGCTGGAATGTCTAGACATTTAGACATATCCTTACCAAGTAATTACGAGTGCCTTAATCTAGAATGAAAATGGCAGCCCTAAGACGGACAGAAAAGCTATTATAAGAACCCTATTAAATCTTAACAGCAACCTGGTGTAAACTTCCTTTGTATTAAAATAATCCAGTAGTTCCCAAATTATATTGCTTCAAAATAATCCAAATAACATCCCTCTACTTGAAGACTAAACCAAACCTTCAGATTGTTACTGTAAACCAATAAAAGCTAAAGCAAGAATCAGAAAACTCTAACTTTGGTTTTAAAAAACTCAAAAATCTGCATGTTATATAACCGAAGGACAGCATCTATTTTGTGTGTTTAATTTGGTAAAATTTCCTCTAACTTCTGCCATGTTGGTAGTGATATAGTAGTGTTTTGGTTGTTTAGAAAAATAAAAACCATCAAGATGTTACAATAATTTTCTTGCATTCTTGTCCCATAATCTTCTAGTCATTTTCATACAAAGAAGAATTCTAATGGAGTGACCTACAGCCTCTTGGTGCTCACTTTGTAGCCCAACATTTTTAGAGAAACTAGAATCTGTCACAGAAAAATATCATTTAACTGCCGTGTCATTCATTCTTAAGCAAAGCTCAGGGTTACAAACTCAGTACAATCCCTTTTTATAACACTTTTGTCATTTGACAGCACCACTTATAGGTAGGTCAAAAACATGCAGATTGAAAATATGTGGCAATCAGTATTTTGGAGACGTACGCACAACATGCCAGCCTTATGTTAGAAGAAGCCTTTCAAATAAGGGTCTTGTGTTATGTTGAAAACTAGGATCTTTCAATACAAAACAGTGATTCTCATAGTGGTATGTGGATCCACTCTGAAAAAGCTGCTACCAGGCTACTCCAGTTTGTTTCCTTACTGGCTCCGCGGCCACAGAGCCTCACGGCTCACATTGGCTATCGTTTGCCATTTGCAGCCAAGGGGAGCCGCGGGAAGTGGCGTGACCCAGGCCACTGCTACCCACAGCTCCCCTTGGGTGCAAACAGTGAACCACTGCCAATGGGGGAATCAAGGCTCTGTGGCTGCAGAGCCACTAAGTAAACAAAATGGAGCGGCCCAGTTGCAGCTTTCCCAGAATGGGTCTATGGACCACTTTGAGAAATACTGATATAGAGGGATATTTGTCACCGTGTTGTACTCAAAAGTTATTTTTAGAGAAAACTTTTTAATGAAATAGCTAGAGATTAAAAGAAAGAGGGTTGAAATTGTAGAATGGACCCCAGAATTACAGATTACAGTAAACTTAAATGTACGGATATAACACTTGTTAAAACCTTCCTCAGCATACTTTTAAGACTTACATTCTTAGGTAAACACACCCACCTTAAAAAGAAATTATTATACTTGTAACACAGCTAGGAGGCATAGTTGAGAAGGGCTGGTTTAATCCAGTTTCAGCTATTTAGAGAAATGTTTTATTGAGTTTACAAATAAGAATGTGCAATACTCCATTTCCATAGCAATACACTAAATCATCCAAGCTAAGAATGTCATCATGACTATAATTTACATGATGTAACATGACAGTTAAGATGTACTGTGGTAATTTGTGAGTGCTTTCAGTATTACTGTAGTATCAAAAATTTATATGGTTCAGTTATTAAGGCAAATTGTTTCATTCATACAGAAATGTCTGACAGTAAACCACAAAGGACCTCCAAATTACACTGAAAAATGCCTTCCATGTTCAGACAATTTGCACAAAGTCTTCCCATTATTTTGTTCACTGAATGGAAAAGGAAGAAGTTTGGCTGTGCAAAGTTTTTACTGAAGTACAGGAAAAGTTCACTATGTGTGGAAGGTAAAAAAATGTCCCTTACCCCAGCTGAATGGGTTTTGCTTTAAGCATCTCATAGCCACATAGAAAATGCTCACATTCTTTGGAAATGATCCTGTTTAATCTTCACATGCTCACTTACCTTCTGTCATGTTGATTTCCAGCCAACAGGAAAAAAATAGGCAGGCAAGACTGAAGAGACTAGAATGGAAAATGTGCTGAAGCACACTACAGTTTCAAATACTTCACCATAACCAGAAAAAAGCTCAAGTTCTGAACACAGTCCTCAATTTCAAAGACTGACAGAAAACTCATTTTAAGAGTGCACCTCATCTGATAACAGAAAGTCTCTGGACAGCAAGTCTGATACTCAAATCATTAAGGAAAACAGGAGATTTCCAGAGATTTTAGTGCGGTAACCTTCAGAGGTCAGATACTTGTGTGTTTACATATTTATGTGTGTGTGTGAGAGAGGAGTAAGTGGACCTGAATAAAGATAAACATAAAACTGGCACAAACTTTAGCACAGCATCTTCTCAGTTCAGGGGCAGAGTTCCGTAGACAAGCATTGAATTTTGTAACCTAATTCATAACATCTGATATACAATTTACATTTATAAAAAGTAGGAAAGGGAACAGCCTTTCATATCCAAGAACAAGGTGGAAAGAGAAGAGGGCAACCTGAAACATATATCCATATGCCAGCAAATCCATTTGAGAGATAACACTGCAAATTATCTGAGGTTCAGTAAGACCTGACAGCAAGCAACTCATGAGGTCTCAGAACTGAAATAGTTTATTCTGCTTTCCCCTGATGCTTTGTGTCTCATAAAGTTTCTCTGCATGCGTAATTCAGTTCTTTTCAGCAAGCAATTATGCTGGTCAAATATCCATCCAATTTAATCTTCCCTCTAAGAGGGACTAAAGAAAAATTCTTTCAACTTTCCCTAACTATAAATCAATTTATCATACATGCAATGACCATCTGCACTTACTTTGTTGCCCAAATAAGGACTGGGTGCACTCCAGTAATATATTGGTGGCAGCACTCTTCTGGCAGCCACATTACTGATGCTAAGCCGCTGAGGTAATCTATCCTGTTGAGGTGTAACTCGAAGGTGACCAGGTATGTCAGTCAGATACCATCCACTCATGTCTTGTATCTATAATGACAAAATAAAATTTTGTGTCAAATTATCCAAGTCCCAGCACCTACTGAGCCTCTCTATTTTGTTTACATTTTTCTTTTCTTCAGCTTAATAGAAAAATGAAATTACTGTATGCATATCAGCTTTTGGATTTTTGTGTCCTGGACAGCCATTTAGTCTGCCAAAAAGTATGAGGATGCCATAGATAAAAAAAATTGTTCCCAGTGGCTTAACAGAGAGTGGGGAATTCCTGTTCACTCCCCAATATTATTTGAATAAGAGCCATTCATGGTCACACAATACAAATATTCTGTAAGTGATATCTGTCCCAGAGGGTACAGCAGTCTGAAGTGAAAGTTCGACCAATCTGAACAGACATTATTCAGACCTAAGTAACGCAGTTTATTGTTCTAAAGACCTTTATCTTCCAAGCTCAAAGGTCACTTCTACTGTACCAGCTAGCAAAGATAAAAAACCTCAGATCCTCAATCTCTGAAATCCTCTATCAGGAAACTAACCAGTACAGAAGACGTTAATACATATACAAGCACACTCAAGGCTTTTGGTTGGTTTCTGGAGCCTGGATACCAGCAGAGCTATGAAATGGCTCAGCGGTGAGCTGGAAATGCTTTCTGGAGACCAATATGTAGATGAGTACACCAGGGAGATTGCTTTACTTCCAGAATTACCATATACCAAACTACCAAACAGGTAGCTATTTAATCTGAAACAGGTTTTCCCAGATAGCATTATAGACATGGTTAAATATTATAGCCCTTTTATAAAGAAACTGATATCCAGGCTTTGTTACCTTATTGAAAGTATAGGGCATGCTTGTACAAAAAATATTCTCTACTACTGTAAATTAGAGCATATAACCCGCTCACAAGTATCACCCGCACCTGTGTATAACTCGCTGTTTTCCCTGATTGAGTAAAAAAAGTCTTGTATACCCCATGCATGTGTATGGCCCCTGGGAGATGAACCTCTGGTAATGTTAATGCAAAGCACCTGTAATCAAGTGTTAATGAGCCGCAGCTGATAACGCCAAGCACTAAGTAGGCTACAACCCTTATCACTGGTATATAACCCCTTTGAACCACACTGCTTTTCCATGCATTTATTCCTTCAGTGGTTTTAACTCGTATTTTAAACTTTTTAAACCTTTAAATATGCCTAAGCGCAAATCCTACACAGCCGATTTTAAATTGTATGTAGTGGCAAATGTGAAATTCTTCCCAACATTGACTCTTCAAGCTCTGATTCCGAGTACGACAGCTATTCTGATTCTGCACCACAGACCTCAACTGTCACCGAAGCCGACCTAGTCTTGACTATGGATTTTATGGATGTTTTTAAAGACAGTGATTATGACGAGAGTTTTGATGGTTTTGAGAACTCAGACGCTGAGGAGGAGGACGCTGGCGCTGATTCTAGAGATCAGAGTGAATGAGAATGCGAAGACGGCTTTTTTTAAATTGTTTTTATTCTTTTTCTAGTTGCACAGTAAACTAATGAATTTTAATGTATTTTAATGAATTTTAATATAACTGCCTCTATTATTAAATTAAAATATGCGGCTTTTCTCAAGTAAGAGTCAGTCTTGTCTTCCTTTCACTAAAAAGAAAAACCTGTATTACACACGGATGAGTATGGCCCGTAGGGGGAAGGGGCGGGGTATGTAAAACTTTGCATAATCCGCGGGTTATATTCGCTAAAGTACAATATATGCTTTTGCAAGTAAGACCATTGAGAGGCTCACTCTACTTTCAACTTGATTGTTATATTCATATTGTACAGAAGAAATTCATCAAAGACATAAGACCCTTAGGCTATGTCTACACTCGCGGCTTCTTGCGCAAGTAATATGCAAATGAGGCTAAGTATGGAATATTGCTGAGCCTCATTTGCATACCTAGTGAGCCACCATTTTTTTCAGAAGAGGCTCTTGCACAAGAAGGAGTATCTACACTGCCCCTTCTTGCGCAAGAAAAACCCTCTTGCGCAATGCCATTCTTCCTGGAAAGTAATAGGTGTAACGGCATTGCGCAAGAGGGTTTTTCTTGTGCAACAAGGGGCAATGTAGACGCTCCTTCTTGCGCAAGAGCCTCTTCTGAAAAAAAAATGGTGGCTCATTAGGTATGCAAATGAGGGTCGGCGATATTCCATGCTTAGCCTCATTTGCATATTACTCGCGCAAGAAGCCACGAGTGTAGACATAGCCTTACTGTTTACATGCCCCTCTAAAAGATATTTCTTACATAAATTTTATATATGTAAGTGTAAAATCTTAATGAACCGATTTTTGTCTACATGGAGATTTATTTCACACCCAGAAAAGTGGCAGCCCTGTGAACACTTCACAATTACCCTCGTGTTCATATTTCTCCCCTTACACATTCCATGACTGTTTTACACTCACAGCTTCATCTCTGAGAGATATTTCTGAGTTTCTCTATGTATCAGTCACAGTGCTGATTTCAGAACATTTTCAAAATGAAAACAAAAAATGATTCAGTCTTGGGTGCAAGAAATCCTTTTCTTTAGAATATCTAAAAAGACCTACATTGCATATAATATGCCTGCAGGTCTTAGGATAATATCCAGTGTACAAGATAGGCTTTAAATGACAGCAAAAACATAACCAATGACATATTTGTACTATGATGTTTGCTATTATTTTTACCTTACTATAGGTCCAGTGAGAAGCTGTACAGATGTTTGTTGTCCCTGAACAAAAACACTCCTCACAGCCTCTGTGATTATCTTGATGCAGGTTGAAGAAACTTGGTTTGCAATTATCACAGTTTTCTCCTTCAACATTTTCCTGGAAATGTATGTTAGAATATTATTTCATCTACCATATTAAAATTAGAGGCTTTTTGCTCTCTTTTGGTTTGATACAACAATGCAAAGGGAAGATATTTATGGGAAACCTTCCCCTAATTTGTCAATATGAGAGTAATCACACAATTGAGTCAGTACAACCCAGCTGAAATGAAAGAGATTGCATAGCAACAACTGAAGTTAGAATTTGGCCATTTAGCTTTACATCTTTTTCATGAACATATGTTTTCTCACATTAATCTAGTAAATCTCCTCTGAAACTTGGAAGGTCAAAGGGAAGAAAGCATGGGGTACGGCAATGGAAATCTTGCCTATACTTGGGAATCAGTGGCCAGCAACTGGGATAGCTACTTGAAACCAAAGCATGATCATCCAGTGTGAAATGAAACTTTTCAGTTCTTTTTGTATCTTTTTGTCTAGGCTTGGAGTTTGCATGAGTGCAGCTACTCCTGTAGTTGGCCACTGAAATGAGGGCTAATTCCAGGTAGAGTCAATGCCTGTATTTCTCCCTCCATGATTGAGGGAGATCCAAAGGCCAGCATTTTGTCATTATGTTTTACAGTAATGGTTTATTTTACTAGCTACGATGCTGAGTTGCCAGTATATAATCACTCTGGCCCATACGCACAAACAGAGATGCTGCTTCTCCACATAGGGTGCATACGGGCCAGAGTGATTACATACTGGCAACTCAGCTTCTCACCATAGTGGGAGTTGAATAATGCAACAGTATTATTCAAAGACACCCCAGAGAAGAATTATTCTTATAAGTACTCTCTCGAAAATATTTTCCACATGCTCTCTTTAATCATGTACATATCACTGTGAAGTGTGCACAGATGTACCAGAACCATTGGCTCCAGGCCAGCAAAGGCTGAATAGTTTATGGAAAGCCTGCCCATAATACAAGTAGGTTAGGATCAGCCTGGCTTTGCAGCACAGAAATAAGTGCACTGCAGCCACTTGGCTGACTTATGGTCAGAGATGCTGGAGAGATGGAAACAGGAAGGCAAACAAAGGATAAGTGGTAGAAAGGGGAGAAAAATAGAAACACAAAGGGCAAAGAGAAAGAAGACAGGAGGGGGAAAAGAGAGAAAAGGTCTACTCTAGGACCTTAGTCTGAAATTAGCCCCCCAATGTCAAATTCATAAGCAGTGTGTCCACACTACCAAGCCCATCATTCCGTAATAAGGGGCATGGAATTCGAACTCTGTACTCCTGCTTTTCACAAGGAATAATGCTATTCCCAAACTTGTAAGTCCAAAATAACGTCAGTGTGGACACTCCGGTGCCACTAATTCAAACTTTTTAGCCTCTGGAAGGCCTCCTGCAGCTCCCCAGAATGTTTTCTGGTGCTCTGAGTCTGACGTAGTGCATCCTCATTAATGGAGCCTGCCTCGGACTATATTCAATTCTTCCCCATTGTTAGGATGCAGAGCTTTGAATTTATATAACAGGGGGCCCAGAAGTCGAACTTAGTAAATTTGGACTAGTCTCGTAGTGCAGACATGACCCTAAAAAAAAGGCAAAGAGCAGATGTAGGACATTATCACCAAATATATGGTAATTATGTATCTATTCCTATAACTGTTTCCATTGTCCCTAATGCCAACTAGCAACAGTAGTTGGAATCCTTGTACCAAAAGCCTAAAGCAAGTGACAAGGCTGTTGTTCTGAAAATTTAAGCGGTAGGACTACTATACTCTAAGACTACGTCTAGACTACATCCCTTTTTTGTAAAAGGGATGTAAATTAGACGTATCACAATTGATAATGAAGCGGGGATTTAAATCACCCCCGCTTCATTAGCATAAAAATGGCTGCCGCTTTTTTTCCACATGGAGCTTTGCTGGAAAAAAGCGCCAGTCTAGACGCTGATCTTGCGGAAAATAAAGCCTTTTCTGAAAGATCCCTTATCACTCTATGAAATAATAAGGGATAAGGGATCTTTTGGAAAAGGTTTTATTTTCCACAAGATCAGCATCTAGACTGGTGCTTTTTTCCAGCAAAGCTCCATGTGGAAAAAAAGCGGCAGCCATTTTTATGCTAATGAAGCGGGGGTGATTTAAATCCCCGCTTCATTATCAATTGTGATACGTCTAATTTACATCCCTTTTACAAAAAAGGGATGTAGTCTAGACGTAGTCTAACTGTAGCTGGCCTCTGAAAATGGATTCTGTGTGCCCAAATGTTTGCAGCCACAATTTCTGAACCCACTTAGAAAATCTGGTGCTAAAACTCTCTTTAATAGATCCAACTGATTTGCAGATGTGTTAGTGTGGGCAAGGTAGGAAAAGGAAAAAAAGTGAGAGCAGAAAAACAAATGCATTAGTTATAACAAAAGTTTCAGTAATAAAGTAGAACATAATTATACTCTATAACTGCAAGTAATTTCCACCATTCTTAGGAGTAACTTAAGTAACAGTAACTTAACAAGATAAACTTAAAAAACAACAAATGTTCTGGTAGCACTTTATAGACTAACAAAACATGTAGATGGTATCATGCGCTTTTGTGGGCAAAGACCACTTCGTCAGATGACAGGAGTTTTGTGCAAACCCAAAATAAATAGGTGAGAAGGGAAAAAAAGGAGGGGGGCAGGAAACATGGAGCAGAGGGTATGGAAATATCAAAAGGAAAAACACTAACTCTGAAGATATAAAAAGATATCCATGACTTTGTCAGTAGAGGATTGTTTCCTACAGTATAGTATATTATGAGTGTATAAGTCATCACCAAAACTCATTTTCAAATCAGAACATAATGAAATGTGCCCCAAGTCTGATCCTCTAGGCTCGATAGCTTAAATATTAAAACCCTGATAGGAGGAGATTTTACTTCTGACAGAGAACATTTGAGCATTATATATGTGCCAAGTGAGGATAAGATTAATACCCTGAACAGACTTCAGTGCTGTTCCATTGTCACATTGGTGGTTTATGAGCATGTACAATATGAGATGATGGAATGAAACTTTTTTGTACACTCATGCTTGCACCTGTATTTGTATCACAGTCTATAAATTAAATACCCAAATGGAACATACATAACAAAACGTTGAAAAATAATCCACAATATATATCAGGTTGCTTTCTGCTGAGCATATTCAGGATGATTTATTTCTTATGTAAGCAGCATCTTCTAGACAACAGGCTCTTTGTGTGTATTACTGGTAGTCAGGATATGATTTTAACTAAAATAGTTGCATATTATTTTAAAATACTGTTTTAATTCAAAAGCTATGTGGTTTTCTGAATTTACACACACACATATTTCTGAATTCTCTGTGGAACTGAGAACTTCAGCCTACAGCACATTCAGCCTCAGCAGTCAGATTTTAACAGAAATTTGACAGAAATACCTTGGAGGTTTCCAAACAAAGTGCACAGAATGGAAAAGAGAATCTCCTTTGTCCATACTTTGGCAGCAGAATACCCATATATGCTACATAATAATCTATAAAACAGAGGGTTTAAATGCCATTCCCCCTTAAACCAACAGTTCAGGATATCTGTCCTTTTAAAGATATATAACAGGTTATTTATTTTTAGAGTTTACAGTGCCTGCCTGCTTTTAATGTATAGCTCCTGGGCAGATGGAGGTGGGACTTCGAAATAAGTGATACACAGTTTTCTGAATCTTATAAATATCTTATCTTGAGCATAATTCTATAGGGATTACCTGAATGGCAGCTGATTCCTAATTACTTGTTTTAATACTTGTAATCAAGACTTAAAGTGCCGCAGTCAGACTAGAAACACATTCACCCTAAATGACAATTTTTGACACGCAGACATCACCACTGTTAAAAACCAGTCACCTATCTTTCCATAATAGTTGTTCTTGGAGATGTGTTCCACATGTCCATGCCACTGCTTTTTGTCAGGTGAAAGGACTGAAGTTGGAATGAAGAAGCTGACCGTGATCCTGGGATGTCACATCCACATCTCACAGGAGCAACAGAAGAGGTCTGACTGACAAGGCTAGCGAAGTCATTGCCGACATGGCCACTGGCGCTATTAAAATAAAGTGAGTGGAATCTTGCTTGACTTTGGAGAGGAGTGGAACTGCAGGGAAAGCATACACCATAGGTCCCTGAGCCTTGGTTCTCCATGTGTGGGGCTGGAATTGCAAATGCTGGATCTTGGAGATCAAGGAAACTCCACATGCTGTCCTCACTTGCAGGTGCTGCCCCCATAGCTACCATTGGCCAGGAACTGCAGACAATGGGAGCTACAGAGGTGGAACCAGTAGGCAAGGGCAGTGCTAGAGCCACCCGCCCCCGCAGGGACGTGCTGACTACTAGGATTGCTGATGGGGGGGGCCTAAAGAGGGCAATTGCGTCACCAACAAGAGATCCCTGAGATAAGCACCCCACACCTCCTCCTGCACCCTATCTGCCTGCCCCAGATCAGAGCCTCCTCCTGCACCCCAAGCCCGTCATCTCCCTGCCCTACCTCAGACCCCAAACCCCTCCCAGTCCAAGCCCCTCTTGGAGCCCCCTCAGATATCCTGAACACCTCCTTTTTGGATTCATGACAGAGCCTAGGGGAAGCCGTGAGACTCCATGTCCTCCTCTCTGCAAGGCCGGATGTGGCCCACAAATGATTTTTTTCTGGGGATGTCAGTGGTCCCTCATAGGAAAAAACATCCTGCCCCTCCACTAATCCATGGTAAGTGGGATAGGCAGTTGGCAAAATTCATGGTCAGAAAAGATGGCATTATGAGGAGTGATATACTGTCCTCAACCAATGGGCCAAAATCATTGCTTAGATCAGGGATCTCCAACTCAAACCCAAATCAGGCACCAGCAACTGTATACTACAAAGACTGTATTTCAAATTTATTCCTAAAACTAGTTACAGCCATGATTTGAGGGTACGTCTACACTACAGCGCTAATTCGAACTAACTTAGTTCGAATTAGTTAATTTGAACTAAGCTAATTCGAACTAACGCATCTAGAACTAAAAACTAGTTCGAATTAGCGTTTTGCTAATTTGAACTAGCATGTCCACATTAAGTGGACCCTGAACCGGGCTTAAGGATGGCTGGAAGCAGTGCCGGCAGGGCATCAGAGGAGGACTTAGAGCGTGGAGATGCTGTCTCAGACTAGCCGAGGGCTGCGCTTAAAGGGTCACGGACAGACAGTTCTCAGGGGTGCGCCACTTGCAAAGCAGTCCTGGCTTGGAGTGCCCGGAGTACCCACACTGGGCACATCACACAACTCGGCCATCAGCCCGGCTGCACTTGCCGCAGGCTGCCATCTGGGGAGAGGGGGCAATTGGGGGGCTGCAGGAGAGCTTCCACACCCAGAAGCCCGCAGAGCCAGCCCAGTCCTCCCCATCGGGGGCTCGTACCCCATTCCTCCCTCACCTCCTTCCACTTACCCTTCCCTAGCCCCTTTTCTTGATGTACAAAATAAAGGACAATTGTGTTCAAAAATGGAATCTGTCTTTATTGAACAAAACTGGGGGAGACTGGGAAAAGGAGGTGGGAGAGGGGAAGAGAGAGAGTGGGAGAGGGGAGGGCAACTACAATGATCAGGGGTTGGGAACAGGTCCCATATAAAGAGAGGCTAAAGAGACTGGGACTTTTCAGCTTAGAAAAGAGGAGACGGAGGGGGGACAGGATAGAGGTCTCTAAAAGCAGGAGTGGAGTGGAGAGGGTGCATACAGAAAAGTTCTTCATTAGTTCCCATAAAGAAGGACTAGAGGACACCAAAGGAAAGGAATGGGTAGCAGGCTTCAAACTAGTAAGAGAAAGTTGTTCTTCACAAAGCAAAGAGTCAACCTGTGGAACTCCTTGCTGCAGGAGGCTGTGAAGACTACAACTAGAACAGAGTTTAAAGGGAAGTAAGATCAAGTCATGGAGGTTGGGTCCATGGAGTGCTATTAGCCAGGGGGTAGGAGTGGTGTCCCTGCCCAAGGTTTGTGGAAGGCTGGAGAGGGATGGCACGAGACAAATGGCTTGGTCACTGTCTTTGGTCCATCCCCTCCAGGGTCCCTAGGGTTGGCCGCTGTCGGCAGACAGGCTACTGGGCTAGATGGACATTCAGTCTGACCCAGTACGGCCATTGTAAGCTCAGGGCTCAGGGTCGGGGGTCTCAGTGGACCCCCTTGATTTTCATGCACACCTGCTCCTGGGTGGCCAGGCTGGCAGCTCTCCTGCCCTAGCTGGCCACTTTCCTGTGCCTAGTGCGGGGATCGTGGACGAGGTCCACAATGTCCGCACTAGCCCAGGCAGGTGCCCGCCTCTTGCGTTCCCGGGCAAGCTCCCGGGAGCCACCAGCCTGGTCCCGGGAAGAGGGGGAGGGCTGCGGGGCATCGGGTGGGTGGCTCGATCCGTGTCAGGTGCAGGGTCTGCTGGCTGGGTGCTGGCAGGCTTGTACCTGGCACGGGCACCGTAGCAGCCCGTGCCCCTTTAAGGGGTCCGGGGCCGGGAGGGGGGCAGACGAGTTTCCCTGGTGTTGGCCAGAGTGGCCACCAGGGAAACCTGGGGAGGGCTAGCCTCCCACTAGTTCGAATTAAGGGTCTACACAGCCCTTAATTCGAACTAGTAAGTTCGAACTAGGCTTAATCCTCGTGGAATGAGGATTACCTAGTTCGAACTAAGCGCTCCGTTAGTTCGAACTAAGTTCGAACTAACGGAGTGCTAGTGTAGCGCCTATGAAAGTTAGTTCGAACTAACATCCGTTAGTTCGAACTAACTTTGTAGTGTAGACATACCCTAAAAGACTACAAACTAATGCTACCTTATCCACACTGAGGCAGGGAAGGTATGAAGAATCGAAGTTGGCAACTCTGACCACAACCATTACTATTGGTAGGAAGGAACTGAGGAGGGATGTGGCAAAACAGCAGTGGTATGAGGCACCAGAGAGAGATCACGCTGGTCTGATGGTTACTGCTAAGGAAAACATCTCCGACAACTGAGCAAATGGTGCATCAATACCTACCCACAATGGAATGGACATGTGCAATCCCTTGAAGAAAAAGAACAGCATAATGATGGTAGTAGATTATGAGTTTTAATTTCTCATACTAACAATGGTGATTTGCTATGGTTTATAACAGTTAGACACCCATACCTTGCAAATGCAGGTACCTATACAAGGATCATCATTCAAGCTGCCTTTCGCAGAGCAGTTGCAGGCCATGCAGTTAGGATAACCCTTGTAACCCAATGCACACCAATTGCAGCTTTGACCTGCATAGCCAGTCCTGCAGTGGCAGAATCCAGGGAGCATGCCTATGGAAAGTCAAAGAAAACACTAAACTCACACGTGGATCAATTCATCTTTATTATTAGTTATTTGTATTATGATGGTTTTGCAAGGATTGGAGCCACACTTGTGTTAGGCACTATAAAGTGTAAATGCTGTACACAGTCTGTGCCCTGAAAAGCTGACAAACCCAGAGTAAACTACTACTAAATGTGAGTGTGGCAGCATCTAGATCCTATTTATCCCACAGTGTCTGAGCAAGCTTTCCAATTAAAATGAACAGCTGTAATGGGAATTTAGCATTACACATAAAACTCTGTGGGTAAAAAGAAAAAAAATGGCAGCATGGTGGAGTCTTTGATTCCAGAAGTATGCATGTCACTGCAGCTGTTACAGACTGTTTCACAGCACAATGATTAGGAAATGACGTATTTCATCCCAAACTACAGTGCCTCAGATAAAGTGGTAGGCTGCTTTAGTCAAGGGTTTTTGTCTAATTTTAAGAGCAGTAGGCTGGGAGTCTTAGAGGTTCCTGCTCTGCCACTGACTTGGGTGATTATGGACTTAATTACTTAACTTCTCTGCTTTAGTTTATCAGCTGGTAACTGGGGGTAGGGTGGCAGGGGAAGTTAAAATGGCTTATAAGAAGTCACTGTTTCGTCTGACAAATCTTTGCATGGATTATGGCCTTTCAAATCCAAACCCAGAGGTTGTTCAGGTCACATCTCTATTTTATCCATACCAAAGTTTGAAGGTAGGGATGGTTTCATAAAAAATTCTGGTTTTGTCCTTATCTATATTGAAAATAAACCTATTACACAGGACAATTATGAAAATCAGTGTTTTAAAAAGCACTTTGAGATTCAAATATTAAAACATTCTATTAATGCCTGAAACATTGTTATTCACCCTTGAAATTATTAGTGGAACATATGAGGATGGTAAAAAAAGTATTGCTATTGAAATGTACAGTATGCTGCTCATAATGGGAACTACACATTAAAAAAAGTAACATTTTAACTGAAACAATTCCCAAACCCTTGGATACATCATTCTCCAACCTGTCTTCTGATCTATCCCAACCTCATCACAACTCTATATGCAATTTTCTATAATCTCTTCTTGTAGCAATGGTCAATTGTTAATGGTAAAGTATCCCTCTACTAGGCTACAAAGAGACATAGTAATTATTACTCATACCCAATATTTCTCAGCCTTGGCACACTCAGAATGCTTATTCTGTAACCTCCATCTCAGTGAGAATCTCTCATTATTAGCCTATACCCCCATTTATCATCATCTTACTATTTAAATATAAGAATTATAACTTGTTCATTGCTTGGTGTGCCACATGCTTCAGAAGCAGATTTCCATTTTACACCAAGCAAACCATTTATCCTTAAACAATCAGCGAGCTCCTCTGGAATGTGTTTCAATACATCTAACGTGTGTTCATTCTGATTTGCAAGTATATAGAGAAATTCCATTGGAATTGATCATGTTTCTCAGCCTTTCATTCAGAGAAGAAACAAACTCATTTCAGTTTACAAATACTCAAGTAAATTGGCTTTTTTCAGTTGCTGTCTTGGATGAGAGACTTTTTGCTATCTTCACTGAAATAGATATTCTGTCAAAGTAGCATATTATGGGCTCAGTACATAGTACTTCCTTCACAATTGGCTAGGTACATTTTTTTTTAGTACATAAGGTTTCATTGAGCTAGTGAGCACTTATTCAAGACAGAAATGAACAAGGGAAAAAAGTTTGGCTCTGTGCCTAGATACTACAGTGATGCTTGCAGTATAAGAGCGGTTGCGAAAATTAGCCTATAACTTTCTCCTGTTTAGGAATTTGTCACGGAAAGTAGGTCAAGTTATTTATAAACAAGTGCCAGATAATCAGACCAAATTAGGTAAAATGTAATAGACCAAGTTGATATGATTCAAGCACTGTGTTGAAATTATATTTGTTAAAAATAGACGTGGTACTAGAGGTTAATGAGCCAAAAACTGGAATATCCAATATTAGGTCTAATTGGAGGACAAAACAATAAGGGTTTAAGTTATTCCACCCATTTCTCCTTTTTCGTATCCTGAAAATAATTTTTTTTTTACGAGAAAGTACAAAATAACAAAATGAACAGATGGAAAGAACAGACTCTACTGAAATGAGCTTCACTGAGAGCACGTCTACACGGCAGGGCTAAAGCTGAAATAAGCTACGCAACTTGAGCTATGTCAATTGCATAGCTGAAGTCGCAATTGTTTAACTCAGCTTTTGGCGCTGTCTACACAGCAGGAAGTCCAAGTTAGAGCACTCTTCCTTCGACTTCCCTTACTCCTCATAAAATGAGGGTTACAGGAATCGAAGTAAGAAGTCCTCCAGCTCAACATTATTTTGACATTATGTTGAAATAACTGCTTGCTGTGTAGTCTCGGACTATGTTATTTCAGAATAATGTCAGTTATTTCCAAATAACACTGCTGTGTAGACATAGCCCATCATACTTTCCACTTTCACCATTTCCAAGGAAACTATCCCTACGTCTTCCGAATCCTGTGAGGTGTCCTGATCAGAATAGGTCAGAAAGAGAGGAGCCCAGATGACACCACACCCCTTCTGGCTCTAGCTAAATCCCAAATGCCACATGGAATTGACAGTTACATTGGACTGTTATCATCAAAAGAGACTGCCAAACTAGACTTCTAAGACTTTAACAACAGCAGCACCAACACTGTTTACAGTTTAAGACAATAGGCAAGTAAGAGTAATGAATAACTACAGGTAATAGTTTCAAGGTGTAGCTGCATTAGTCTGTAATTTTAAAAACAAGGAGAAGGACCTGATATGTGGTTATGTAACCTAGTTGTATACACAGTTTAATGGTTTTGTGTTTGCTGTTTTTTATAGACAGACAGACAGACAATCAGAATTCCCTTACTGACTCTCCAGCCTGCCATCACAAATTGTCCTTTCCTACAGGCATAAGAGTAGAAAAGTATCCTGTGGAGGGACTTCTGGTAGGAAGGAAGAGTGGTTTTACAGACTTTGTCAGAGATGGTGTTCTTGTCCTTCTTCGTGGACTGCTTCAAGAAGGGTATTCTGTGATTCACAGAATTGGAAGGGACCTCAAGAGGTCATCTAGTCCAGTCCCATGAACTCATGATAGGATGAAATATTATCTAGACCATTTCTGACAGGTGTTTGTGTAACCTGCTTTTAAAAATCTCCATCGATGGAGATTCCACAACTTCCCTAGACAATTTATTTCAGTTCTTAACTACCTTGACAGTTAGAAGTTTTTCCTAATGCCCAACCTAAACTGCCCTTTCTGCAATTTAAGGCCATTGCTTCTTGTCCTATCCTCAGAGGTTTTAAAAAAATACAGTTTTTCTTCTTCCTCTTTGTAATAAGCTTTTACATACTTCAAAGCAGTTATCACTTTTCAAGACTAAACAAATCCAATTCTTTCAAATTTTCCTCCTAGGTCTTGTGCTTTCTTTGGACTCTCTCCAATTTGTTCACATCCTTCCTGGAAATATGGTATCCAGAACCATAGATTCCCACTCTCTGGGAATGCTTTTCCAACCAGTTTTGTACCCATCTTACAGTAGCTCCATCTAGGTTATATTTCCCTAGTTTGTTTATGAGAAGGTCATGTGAGATAGTATCAAAAGTTTTACCATATTCAAGATATACCATTTCTACCACTTCCTCCCTATCCACAAAGCTTGTTACGCTGTCAAAAAAAGTTATCAGGTTGGTTTGACATGATTTGTTCTTGATAGATCCATGCTGTTAGTTATCACTTCATCATATTCTAGATGTTTGCAGATTGATTGACTATTCTCCATTAACTTTCCAGGTTCAGAAGTTAAGCTGACTGATCTGTAATTCCGAGTTGTCCTTATTTCACTTTTTATAATTTGCACTATATTTTCTCCTTTCAAGTCTTCTGGAATCTCTCCTGTCTTCCATGACTTCTCAAAGATATTAGCTAATGGCTCAGATATCTTCTCAGTCAGCTCCTTGAGTATTCTAGGATGCACTTCATCAGGGCTTGGTGAAGACATACTTGTCTAAGTAATTTTTAACTTGTTCTTTTCCTATTTTAGCCTCTTCTGATTCTACCTCATTTTAACTAGCATTCACTATGTTAGATGTCCAATCGCTACCAACCTACTTTGTGAAAACCAAAACAAAGAAGTCATAGATTCGTAGGGTTGAGGTCATTGAGTCCAATCCCCTGCTAAAATCCTGTAGGACCAATCCCAATTAACAATCCAAGCCAGGCTTTGTCAAGCTAGAACTTAAAAACCTCTAGGGATGGAGATTCCACCATCTACTTAGGTAACCAATTTCAATGCTTTACCACCCTTCTAGTGAACATTTTTCCTAAAATTCAACCTAGACCTCCCCCACTACAACTTGAGTTGATTGCTCCTCATTCTGTCTTCTGTCACCGTTGAGAATAGCCTCTCTCCATCCTCTTTCAGGTAGTTGAAGGCTGCTATCAAATCCCACTTTACTCTTCTCTTCTGTAAAGTAAATAAGGCCAAATCCCTCAGTCTCTCCTCATAAATCATGCTCCAGCTCCTTAAACATTTTTGTTATCCTGTGCGGGGTTTTCTCCAGTGTGTCCACATCCTTTCTGTAATGGGCAGGCCAAAATTGGACACAATTCTCCAGATGTGGCCTCACCAGTGGTGAATGAGGGGAATAATCACTTCCCTAGATCTGCTAGCAATGCTCCTCCTAATGCACTCCAATATGCTGTTAGCCTTCTTGGCTATAATGGCACGCAGTTGATTCATATCCAGCTTCTCATCCACTGTAATTCCTAGGTCCTTTTCTGCAGAACTGCTTCCCCAATCAGTCTCCAGCCTGTAGCAGTGCTTGTGAATCTTCCATTCCAAGTGCAAGACACTGTACTTGTCCTTGTTGAACCTCACCAGATTTCTTTTGGCCCAATCCTCCAATTTGTCCAGGTCACTCCAGATCCTATCCCTACCTTCCAGCATACGTACCTCACCCCCTATCTTAGGCTAGATCTACACTGAAAAGTTAAATCAGGAAAATAAATGCCATTTGTGTATCTTTTTCTGATCTACTTTCAAAAGAAGCTTTTCAAAATTTGGCATATCTACACGGTGCCCAATTATGAAAAAAGTGCTCTTTTGACACATCCCTTCTTCTTCATAGAACAAGGTTTACAGAGATGGCGAAAGAGCGCCTCTGCTTTTTCAAAAAAAAAATTGGAAAAGCACATCTCTGGTATCCTGGAAAAGCAATGCAATCTAGACGTAGCCTTAGTGTCATCTGCAAACTTGCTGAGGGTGCAATCCATCCCCCCATCCAGGTCATTAATAAAGTTGTTGAACAAAACCTTCCCTAAAACTGACCACATAGAGTACTCCAGTACTCTGACCACTGGAGTACTGGAGTACTCTATGCCAACCAGATATGGAGCCATTGATCACTTCATGTTGAGCCTAACCATCTAGCCAGCTTTCTTTCTACCTTACCGTCCCATTCACCCAACCCATACTTCTTTAACTTGCTGCCAAGAATTCCGTGGGAAACCATGTCAAAAGCTTTGCTAATGTCAAGGTATATCACCTTCCCCATATCCACAGAGCAAGTTACTTCATCATTGAAAGTAATCAGGATGGTTAGGTATGATTTTCCCTTGGTGAATTCATGTTGACTATTCCTGATCACTTCTCTTCAAAGTGCTTCGAAATGGATTCCTTGAGGATCCTTTCCATGACTGATAGGGGATAGCCTGATTCCAGGGACTGAGGTGAGGCTGACCAGTCTGTAGTTCCCCAGATTCTCCTCCTTCTTTTTTTTTTATAGATGGGCAAGCATTACATTTGCCTTTATCCAAGTCATAAACACCTCTGCCATTTCCACAATTTCTGTTATTACTTCCCCACACATTGAGTTATGGGATTACCCTGTCCTTAGTTTTCCTCCTGATACTAGTGTATTTGTAGAGTGTTTTCTTTTTACTCTTTAATGTCTCTAGCTTGTTTGAGCTCCTTTTGTGCCTTGGCCTTTCTAATTTTGTCCTTACTTGTGGTTATTTTTTATATTCATCCTTTGTAATTTGACCTACTTTGCACTTTTTAAAGGACTCTCTTTTTTTATTTTCATGAAGGCTGGAATTAAAAAAATGCCTGGAGAAGTTTGTTGGCGATATAGACAACTGAGGCTGGCATCACTGGCAGAATAGTGTTTCAGAGGTCAATATGGCAAGAAACAAGAACAGGTAAGTAGGGAAGGAAAGAGGCATTACAGATCTGAAAGGTTAGGAAAAGAAGCCTATATCTGACATGGCAAAGAAGACAAAGCCAGCAAAGAAACAAAAAGAGTGTTCTAACACAGATGTAACAGAACAGGATTGCCAGAAAGGAAGTGATTTTGGTAAACTATGGGATTATAAGGGCCTTGAGAAAAGGTTTAATGTTGTGAAGAGAGAAAAATGTCAAGACATCCAGGCAGATAATAAGTAGAGACATTAAAATATGGAATTGAATAAACACAGGAGAAAAACTGTGGAGAAAGATGAGGAGTGGCCCAAGATTGAAGTGCTGCAGGATACCGAAGCCCGCCAACAGGAGCGAGGAAGAGGCCAATTGCATGGGGCCTGGCGTTTCAAAGGGGCTGGAGCTTCCAGCCACCTTTACTGCTACCCCAGCCCCCTTTGAACTGCTCCATGCAGTTTTGACTTTGCTAAGCCACACCCTTTTTGCTCCTCAACCCCACTTCTTCAGGGTGTGTGGAGTCGGGGCCCCTCCCACCTTGCCCCAAGCCCATGGTGGCTGTCAGCCTCACTGTTGACACCGTCAGGAAGATGAAAAGGGGACCAGGAGAATTTATCAGAAGAACCAGAGCTGGAATGATTGTAGAAGCAGAAGAAGAACCAGGAAAGGACAAAAATCACAAAAGTAAGGAACGACAAGGTTTTAAGAAACACATGGAGGACACAATTACTTTCAAGCACGTTTAAAATGCTGTGACACCTTGCTCTTCATAATACAAAACCCTGTAGAATGCCTCCTACCGTGGTTAGGTCAGTAGATATGAGAAATAAACTGCACTGTAACTGACAGCAACCCACAGACATGCATGCATGTGTGGCACATTTCTTTAATTAAGGCCTTCTTCCCTCAGACTGATAGCCTCATTATTTTACTATGGAAATTGAACATCAGCAGTAGCGGATGTTTGAATAAAACATATCTCTTTTAATAGCATGAAAGTAGCCTTTAGTTTTTTAAGTCCTTCATCTATAACCTGTGCATTCTTACACACAGGTTTGCGAAAGATATCACATTGTCTTGCTGTATCTTTTCTAACCCTGCGAGTCATGTTCTCTTCAGCTTCTAGACAGTATCCTGTTAATCTGTGTGATATACTGTTCCTTCTCCTTCTGTATTAATCAGGCTCTGTCATTCTATCTAGAATCTTTAATCCCATTATTTAATTGATGTAATCAGTACATGGTGGGCATAGTAGATTTTGTACCTCTGAGCTCTGTATTTACAGCTCTGCTGTGCTTCTTTTATGTGTCATTGATTTACTTAATAAAAAGATCACTAAAGTATCTTTTATAAATGGTGTATAATTAGCCTAATTTGAAAAATCTTTTAAAAGCTGACCTTGTAGTTTTGCTGTACCCCAACCAAATGTCTACAACAAAAAAGCATCGTCTAAACTACAAGGAAGCAACATGCTTACTATCTGGAGATAGATCTTATAGGGAAACTAAAGTGAAGAGTTTGTAATCCTAGAGTTATAATAGAGATGGTAGGTAAATGTGACACTTTTCAAAGGGAGTATCCCTAGTTTTCAAAATGCATAATAGGCACTCAGAAGAAAAGGGAGGATAAGATTAAGGTTCTGCTTTATTTTAATCTCTGTCTCTTAAAGAAAGCTCTTTGCTCTTGGCAAGAAAACTAGAAAATCCTTTACAAGGATGCCACTTCATGCTGTATGCTTCATAAATGCATGTTACTTCCCAAAGGAACAAGGAGATATGCTAGAGGCTGAGTTTGGGGGGGGGGGGAAGAGAGAGGGAGAGAGAGAGAGAGAGTGTGTGTGTGTGTGTGAGAGAGAGAGAGAGAGAGAAAAAGAAAGAGAGAGAGAGAGAGAGAGAGAGAGAGAGAGTGAATGCCAGTATCTACCGCATTTAAGAACTCAAGGAATAATGAGAAAAGCCAACATAAATAAATTCAATTGGGAATATACTTCCCAACATGCGTATGACTGCAGGCTGAAAAACTAAGACAATATGGGAGAATGCAATGAGAGCACAGGTAGATTAAAGGCTATGTGAATGAATTAGCAGTGGTTTGCTGTGAGGTTGTACTTCATAAGAGCTGGTTCTGTGAGGGGAGATGATTCAGTTTTCATTTTAACAATGTTGTACACGTTTAACACTGTAATCTAACTGTCAGGAACTCACCTCTTCCAGCATGTTTCTCATCCTTGACACAAGTAGCATGTAAAGACCCAACTGGATCACAGGAACATGGTCGACATGGATTAGGGTCATCTGGTAACACCTACCAGAAATTAAAAAAAGTACCATAAACCCCAGTGAGTTTCCAAGCTAAATCTTACTTTCTAAAAATTAGAAATGCCCACTTAAATTAAACATAAACAAACAAGTCAGGATTGAATCATACTGGCTGTGTCTAGACAGGCCAGTTTTTCCGGAAAATCGGCCACTTTTCCGGAAAAACTTGCCAGCTGTCTACACTGGCCGCTTGAACTTCCACAAAGGCACTGACTTCCTACTGTAAGAAATCAGTGCTTTTTGCATAAATACTATGCTGCTCCCGTTCGGGCAAAAGTCCCTTTTGCGCAAAAGGGCCAGTATAGACAGCTGAGATTTGTTTTCTGCAAAAAAGCGTCTAGATTGGCCAGGGATGCTTTTCCGCAAAAAGTGCTTTTGCGGAAAAGAGTCCATGCAATTCTAGACACTCTATTCCGAAAATGCTTTTAACGGAAAACCTTTCCGTTAAAAGCATTTCCGGAAAATCATGCCAGTCTAGATTTAGCCAAAGTGTTTAGGATTTGTTTATTTATTTGTTTTAAAAAATCTGAAACACCATTGTTTTAAAAAAAAATTTGAAACACCATTGTTCTTTCAATCTATTAATTTGGTATTTGTGCTAATCTTAGCAATTTTTTACCAAAGAGACGCTCCATTAATGAAGGCCCCAAATTTAGTTAAAGAAAAACAGTTGTATATAAACTAATATCAGAAATGTTTTATTGTTTTTTTAATTACAGGAAGTGAAAGAATGCCTTTGTTTTAGTGTCTTTGGGTTTCTAGTACCTAAATTCTGCATCATTGTGATAACGAATAACAAGTATGGAGTGAAAGTTATTGTAAGAGGAGAAGTTCTGTTACACTGTCCAAGATGAGTGAAACACAATAATTAAACTACAGGATTCATGAAAAAAAGGGAACACTACACAATTCAACAATTTGCTTTCACCTTCACTTTTTTCATCTTAGTAAAGGAACCAAAATGTAAAAAGTGCAGAGAAATCTAGATCAGAGTTTCTCAACTTCTTTTTTAATAAAGTACCCCTTTAAAAATTATAAAGTACCCCCTTTAAAAGAAATAAGTACTCCTAGTACCTACAGTTTTCAGACACATAAAATTTTTTTCTATCTTTGCAACACATTTGTTTAAACAACTTAATCGTAGCCAGGCTGGCAATGAAATTTTAGGGTGTAAAAAGTACAAAAATAATAAAGTGCTGTAAAGCTTAAAACAAAAATTCAGTTTTCTTCAAATTTCTGTTGTGTTGACGTACCCCCCGACTTCTCTCGAGTATCCCTAAGGGTACTTGTACCATTGGTTGAAAAACACTGATGTAGATGCCCCAATTCCATAATTCTGTTTTTTCCAGTAAGCAGCAGAGGATTTATATGGAAGGTGAGTATTCCATCATCTTGGGACCCCATGTAGCTGTTCAAGTGTCCATAAGGTCACTTGAGCTCTACGTAGTCCTGTTGCTCGATGAACTGGGCACAAGCAGTAAAAAACTACCGTATTGGTTGTAAAAATTCTTTAACACTTCCATTCTGTGCCTGATCTTCAAAAGTTCAGGGAACAAAGTACACATTGAAGCCTGATATACTCATCCTTATTTTAAGATTCAGTATTTTTACCATTAATAACCCAGCATCTCTGAACATGGAAAGCTGCCAAAATCATACTAAACCTTGAGAATGTTTTCACAGTCTTTTTTTCCATTACTAGGAAGAAAGAATAATCCCATGGTTACATCAAAGAAGTTAGAGTGGTATTTTCAAAAGCACCTAAGTGACATAGGATGACAATTCCTATGGACAGTCAATGGAATTTGTGCTCCTATATGTCATTGATGCACTTCTGAAAATATGACTTGGGAGGTGAGAGTTCTGTTCTCATGCTGACCACACTCTTTCTTTGCGACCTTGGACAAGTCACTTAGCCCTATATTTTCAAAAGCCTGGCCTTCCTACTGTTATTTTCAGATGCTTGTCCAAATTTTCTACACTCACAATTGTTTGTGGACATATATTTGTAGTTGGATGATTGATTGAATTTTGCTCCAAAGTCAGTTTTACCATCCAGCTGCTGCTAAGAGACCAAAACTCTTTCTTCTATATCCTTTGAAGACAAAGTTCAAACTTGCTACATAGGGGGAATTTTTTTTTTCATTTAAGACTGCATGGTAGTAGAGGAAAGAACAACCATGTCCAGTGGCCAATCTTTGGGCAACTGAGGGCTGTATAGATAATGTGCCAAGGACCTTCAGGAACCAAGAGGCACACTAAACAGAATAGAGAGTAGCTCTCCAGATCTTTAATATAGAGTCACAGCCTATGCAGATAATGGATCCCAGTATGTCATGCTTCTTCTCATGACCTCAGTTCAGACCAAGATGGAGCATTGCCTTCTGAGATTTAGTGTAGTGCTTTCACAGACCACATCTTTCTGTACTGATTGGAAGGTATCTTCAGTATATAGTGTTGAATTTTGTTAACTATGTCTGATTTGCATCTACATTTTGGCCAGGCATGGTACAGATCAGGTCATGGTAACAGATAGACTTAGAAGTACTACTACATTATATTTAAAGAGCATAAACAAATTTTAGATTCTCCTTTCTCTGACTTTCCCCTCCACCTTGAGCAACTACAGCAATATTTCTGTTTTTTCAGAGTGTACATTGAAATTTTCTACCGATGGAAAAGCCATGTTTACAGGCTTGCATCCTCCTTTAATTCAAACTGAAATACTAGCTGGAGGCCCTGACCTTAAGTACATTTCTTCATATCAACACAATTTGCTTTCATATTCCTGTGAACATCTACTTTACAGATTTCCAGCTGTGAAAAGCAACTAGTATCAGAATTACAACTTAACCTCCATAAAACGGCAATCAAAAGTGTGTCTTTTGTATTTAATAACTAACGCCCCACACAGAAGTGATTTCTTGAACAACACAGAAGTGACAGTAAAGCATACTTTACCCCTTTTGGCCTGAAGTAGCCATCAGTGCAGGTCTCACAGTTTATGCCTGCAGTGTTATGTGTACAATTAATACACACTCCACCCCCATTGTATTCTCCGTGGATATTCAAACTTTGATTTCTGTCTGCAACATTCTGATCATAATAACATTCCTTAGTCTTCCCATGACAATTGCATTCTGAAAAAGAGACAACTATAATAGCAAGCATAACATACAGGCTATAGACATGCAGAAATAACATTTTTACTGAAATATTAACAATATTCTTACATCATTTTGACATCTGTGTCACGAACATTGAAACAAATAGCACACTTACTCATGAGTTTACCACTTCTTCAATTTTTAAAAATAATAAGACCGACTCACAAATGGTGCCTGGAGTTGCTTCATATAATAGTTGTTTCTTGGGCTAACTCTACACTACAGAGTTTCTTTCACAACAACGGCCATTTTTCTGAAAAAACTTCACTTACGTCCCCACTGCAATCGCGTTCTTTCGGAAAAAACAGAGAGGTTTTTCTGACATTGATAAACTTCTTTCTACAAGGAAGAAGCCTTTTTCTGAAAGAGCTCTTTTGGAAAAAGGTGTGTGTGGATGGGGAAGAGGGAGTTCTTTCGAAAGAAGAGGAAAGAGTTTTGAAAACGCATAGGTGCCCTAGTGGCCACTCCGTCCATAGTAATCACAGTTTAAATGAGAGAGAGCATCCACAGTGAATAGATTCTTTCTTTCTATGTGCTTTGGCAGTGAGGATGCTCTCTTTTGGAAGAAGTTTTTTTGGAAGATCTTTTCCAGAAAAGCTTCTTCCAAAAGAAGTCTGCAGTCTTGATATAGCCTGGGTGTTTTGTCTTGGGAAAAATCCCTAAAAGCTCTTTTTTTAAAAAAAATATATGCTGGAAATTGGTGATCCCATGCTGAATGTACATTTTGTTCATGAGGAAGTTATATAGTACAAGACACAAGAAGATACAAGGACTACAAAGAATATATTGAAAAGTTAAAATGATTAGCCACTTTAATATTCACCAAAGCTAAACAGGAAGCTTAATGAAAGTACTTCATCTACAAATAAGACATACGGGAGATGGTGAAACAAAAACTTTGAATCCAAATGCCTTCTAATTTCAGGGCAGTTCAGATCTGAATCGTAAGAACATAAGAATGGCCATACTGGCTCAGACCAAAGGTTCATCCAGCCCAGTACCCTGTCTGACAGTGTCCAATGCCATGTGTCCCAGAGGGAGTGAATTGAACAGGTAATGATCAAACGATCTCTCTCCTGCCATCCATCTCCACCCTCTGACAAACAGAGCCTAGGGACACCATTCCTTATGTATACTGGCTAATAGCCATTTATGGACTTAACCTCCATGAATTTATCTAGTTCTCTTTTAAACCCTGTTATAGTCCTAACCTACACAACCTCCTCAGGCAAGGAGTTCCACAGATTGACTATGTGCTATGTGAAGAAGAACTTTCTTTTATTTGTTTTGAACCTGCTCCTTTTAAATTTCATTTGGCGGCCCCTAGTTCTTATATGAATCCTCAGATGTAAAATTGTCCCCTTTGGCTTTTGTTTCAGGCTGGATCCAAAATTAGAAGAGGACAATATACTGGTTCATGTAATGCAATTTCCACTATTAAAATGCATAAAATAGCCTACACGATTTTAGCACTAGTGAATTAATTTTTTCACCATCATTTGGTCTCAAATTCTGAATCTTAGGCTGAACTTAAGTCAAGCTCGATGGCCAACTTCTAATGTGATATAAGCAAGTTTGGTGCCTGGTTTGTATGAATATAGAATTTTGGTAATTATCATTTCCAAATTTTAATAAATAGGAATCCCTGATACAAAGCCCATTGAAATCAGAGGGAGTCTTTCCACTGACTTCAGCATGCTTTGGAGCAGGCCCTGTGGGCTCATTTTCACTCATTAGATACTGTGCTACACTTAAAACATGGCAAAAGGTATTAGAATGAATGCGTCTGCACTCCTGTAGCTATATGAGCATTCATGTACAGTTGCACTACTTTTTAATAGGTTCAGAAATTAAGGTAATTTGTTAACATTAGTGTTTACTATTACTATTAGAGATAGGAGAAATTCCAGCTTTTTGAACTCTGCTTTCATTCCAAATCAGAACAAAAAAATTGAATATCAGTATTTTCTATAAAATGTAAATTTAGAAAAAAAATCTTTGGAAACACAATTTTTTCATTTAGATAATATTGAAACACCTTATATAAATATTCATCTAATCTATTACATAGAAATATATAAATAGTCAAAATGAAATCAGTTGTATTAACCATTTTTACTTTATCAAAAAAAGAGAAAGTCAAAACAAATTGTTTTGATATTTGCCTATTGAAAATTTCATCAGAATTGACATATTCTCTCAAAAGGTTTTAATTTTGACAAAATTCCATTTTTCAGAGGAAATCTATTTCATGGAAACATTTTCAACCATGTGTTTTTATTAAATGGCAAAAAAAAAAATTGCATAGTGGATGTGAACTAACATGTGGTTACATTTACAATAATTGGCATTATTTTGAAGTTAAATGAGTTCTGCAGAGGTTTAAGGGCTAAATACTACTCAATGCTGAGCAGGAATTAAGCTAGAGCTTTTATTTTTTGCTTCACTTTTTTGTAACTTACCTTCACACTCAGACTTGACCAGGAATGTCCCAGCTCGCCAGGGCTTTTGATGAAATCCAGGACAGCAATGATCACAACTTTCCCCACATGTGTTGTGCTCACATTCACAAGTAGATCTCTAATTCACATTAAAAAAAGACAACAAAATCTTAATACAGCATGGTGTTAGAATAAAACAGAGAAAAGCTCTGAGGATGATGGAGAATACATGCAAACCAACCTACCTATGACTGACTGCTTTTATTAAATTATCCTGTTTTCTTCAATGAGCCTTTAAAATCTACTCATATTTTTATAATTATCTTAAATATTTCAGACCTGTCCCTTTCAAGCAATATATTTATGTAAATTATTGCAAGCAAAGTGCTCTACCCTGGATTCCATGTGTATTTCATTTTTTTTCTGAATTATAGTTTTAACAACATTTAGATTATGAATATTTGCATAAAAAGATACGTCACCCCCCAAAATCCTTTCCTGTGTTGCACAGGCAGTACATCCAAACAGAATTATCTGAGGAACTATTTCTGGTTCTGCAATGTTATCACCATTCTTTCAAGGCAAGCCCAATGGAAAGGCATAGTTCCAAGGTTATGATTGTAATCTGACAACTGTTCTTTGAGAATAACTGCAGAAACAGGTCATCATTTATTCTGTAGGACTTAAGATAAAAAAATCCTATAAGTATAAAACCCACAAGATGGCTCAGTATCCCACAGAAAGATTATTATTTTCTATAAAATTCTACAGGACCGCTCCATAAGTGAAAGCATGGTGTGATCTCACACTATTGCATGCTACAAGTAATTTAGATACATTAAATAATTTCATGTCAGTGTTAATGTGTATGCAGTTTGGAAGAAGCTAAAGAATCAGTCTTAAACTGAAGTCCTTATTTGATTATGTTCTGATTCAATTAAACTTGAGTGGAAAGCTAAAAACATAGAAGAAGAAATTATAACCGCCTCGTGATTTTTCAGACAGACTCAGTTCCCATTCAGTTATTGTTTCTGACATGGAAAATATTCCATCATTTATTTACAGGTGTCCATTAAAATGGTGATGTTTGTTTGTTTAAGAAGAATCATGATTAATGCTATGGAAGGAACAGAAAGACTGACTTAGGATGTTCAGTCTCTAAGGCTAACTCATGCAACTTCCTGTCAGAGTTGGAGCATTTCCAGAATGAATGGATGTATTTAAAGCCATTTTTTTAAGGAAATTTTTCACTGTTACTCCGATGGTGGATTTCAAAGTCTATCCAGTTTTCAATAGTGTCAACATTTTTTTGCCTTGGCACAGGTTTGGTTTGTATTAGTTAAGTGGGAAACAGACATCAATTCACAAAACTTTGCCAGTGGGGAATATTTTTTGCCAGTGGCCTCCTGACTTATGCCAAGAACAAGGGCCTAGAAATATACATACGTTAGTTGCTGGATCCAAAGGACAAGCTCTTGCATGGCCAGAACAGATACACATGCCTCCAACAGATATATCTTTTATAGAATAGTAATACTGTAAGACAAAACAAAGGAGGAATTGCTAAGTGGATTGCAAGCTGCAGGTGCCCAAGTACTGAGAAAGTGCTGATTTTATTTCATTTTTGTCTCTTACAAATACAACAGGTGGAAAGGTAGATAACTGCTTCCTGAACATCAGTTTCAAGCCTCAGAGAAAAAGAAAGAGGATCAAATTCTCTGCTGGTGTAAAGTGGCATTGCTCCACTGAAGTCAGCATAGAACTGGCTCACAGCTCACATACAGCCAGCAGATACAGAACAAATAAAGGCTAAATATTCACAATATAAAATGAGTAGCCATATACAGTAAAACTCCAATAGTCCGGCATCCAATAGTCCGGCACTCCTGATAGTCCGGCATCAAAATGGCAAGAGCCTAGTGAGTGAGCTTCGGCAAAAAATGAGTCACAAGGTAACAGCGGCAGCAGCTGAACTGAGCAAAAAGGGTAAAAAAGGCTTAAAAAAACTAAAACATTACAGTATACTGTATACAGTATGTACAATAAAAAGGGTTAAGAACACTTTATATATGGTATATAATGTATACAGTATATATATAACCACCTTATAGTACCTCCTGATAGTCCGGCATATCTGATAATCCGGCACCACCTAGGTTCCATAGGTTCCGGATTATCGGAAGTCTACTGTTTGTGGACCTTATCCTGTGAAGAAGGAAAGCTCAGAGCACATGGTGAAAGTACACTAATAGTAATAGTACAAAATTATTTGGCAAATACATACTATTGTGTTAAAGGAAGAACCTTTTATGAACAAATATTATGAAATTAATTTGGTCATCTCAATAAGGTACCGGTTCAGCATGACCTGATCAGTGAGATATAGATTTAAAATTTCCTGCTAGTTTGCAGATTGACATGATAGGAAATAGGGACAAGGAGAAGGGAGATTTTCCTATCCTGATTAATGTGCCACATTGTGACCTGTCAGTCCACGCACTGACTATTCATTTCCTCATGGGATAAACAGCCCAGACAAAAACAAGCAGTATATCCATGATGGTGAAAGAACGACTGCAAGACTCTTCAAATAAATATGCTTCAGTAGGCCTGAAACAGCTTTTATATGGGAGAGGTTTGTGGCTGGCCTTACAGCTCCCAAACTAAGACCCCCAGATGCACATCACAGTGGAAAATATAATTGGTAGTAGCATTGAAGACTGAAGACAAGGTCTGGCTTGGCAGGGACCTTGCCTGCAGCCTAATCGAACTGAAAATATCCCCTAACTAAGCTGAACGCTCCCAATCTTTTCAGTTTTTCCTGAGATGGAAGTATTCACATTCCTCTGATACCTGTCATTGCCTGCCTCTGCACACTTTAGATTTCTACCACATCATTTTTGTGAGGAGGGATCAGAAAGGAACACTGTTCTCCAGATGAGGACATACCACTATTTACATAAAGGTATTATAATTATTTCAATATTAGTTTCCATTTTAACATTTTTTAAAACCACTGGTGCATCTTGAACAGAGCTTTTTCACTGAGTTATTGCAATACCTTTTTCATGAATGGTTACAGTTAATTTAAAAAAAAGCAAAATACACAAGAAATTCAAATTATTCCTCCTACTTTTCATTATTGTCCATTGTCAACAGCCAATTTTAACTGCCATCTTGTTTACTATTCATTTACTTTGTTTATGAATCCACCAAAGTGCTTCACATTTTTCTCTAGTCTTCACTACCCTTGCAATTTTGGGTTATTTTCAACATTTCAAAAAACTAGATGATTCTCTTGTCAAGCCTGCCTAGTTCAGATCAGCTAAGTGTCCTGTTTTGAGATATGAGCAATTAGACTCCAGAATATTATTGTCCAGAATTAAGAACTAGAAGTTGTACCTCTTTGGTTCACACCCTTGGGACCTGACCAGTCCTGAACTAGGGAGTTTGCTGGACCAGGAATGGTCAATTCCGCCCTGCTGTTGCCAGCCTCCATGCTCTTGCCAGCCTCCCAGCCTGACTCCCCTCCTGGCTACCGGCCTTGGCTCCCAGGCTCCCCTCATGACCATGGACACAGTTGCTGGCCCCAGCCACCATGCTCTGCTCCCTGCACTCCAGCTGCTGACCTGGGTCTGCTCCTAGCCTAGCTCCATTCCTGGCCATGGCCTCCTGACTATTGGCCCCCTAGACACCTGCCTGGCTCCACTTCCAGCTGTTAGCCCCCAGGCAGCTGGACCAGCTCCACTGCCAGCCTTGACCGGGCTCCAGATTGCTGGCCTCCTGACTGCCAGACCAGTTCTGCTCTCATCTGCTGGTCCCCTGGCCACTGAACCAGCTCTACTCCTGGCCCTGGCTGGACTCCTGGCTGCTGGCCCTTCTGTTGCCAGACTCCCAACTGGTCCCCACTCCCAGCTGCTGGGACTCTCTCACCCAGAAACACCCATTACCCCGCCAGACAACATATGTTGCTGAACCAGAGAGGTTAAACCCGTATTAAAAATAACATTCATGGCAATGGAAAAATCCACCTTAAAGATATATTTTCAATAACTGAAGAAGGGCTTTTGACCTCAGTGATTTTACGAGGTTTATTCCCCCCCTCTCCAAGAATGATTCCATGCTTCTTTCCCTCCCCTCCAAATTGCCTAGTTTGCCTCTTTGCTAGCCAGTGCTCACACAGCTGGGACATTTCCTAAAAGCACCAGAGACACAGCAGACCAAGTCTTGAAACATTAGCTACCAAATGGGATATGTCTTCAAAATGACAACATATAGAGCAAAACACAAAACTGTGCAGAGATGAGAATGAAAGCATGGCACTCCCTTTTTTCTTATGCACTAAAATATGTTTTAAAACTAACATGAATAATAACAATAAAAGAGCTCTCTTGTATTAAAGTGCTCATGCCAGCACTGCTACTGGTTCTTCACTTTAATAACATCATTAAACAGAAAATATAAACAAACATTCCCTTCTGCTAAGGCGTAAACAAAAGACTGAAGAAGGGGGAACCATTTATCTGCCACTGCGAGTCTGACAGCTAACAGAAGCTATTCATATTCTTCTAAGATTTCCTGTGGTGATCGAAGGTAGGTACAATATTATTGAGGACAGTTCAGAATCTATTATATCGTTTTGTGTCTTTGCTAGAACTTACCCTCCTTGTAACTATGTGGTCAATTTCATTGGGATCTTTGTGTGCAAACCTCATTAAATCAGCATTCAGTGTACGTATCCTCTGAAATCTCAGTCGAATAAAGCGAGCTGAAGTGAATTCCAGCAGTTCTCGGGAAGGATCATCAGCACTTGGGCGTCCATTGATCAGTGACGTATGAATCTAAGGACAGAATTATTGAAATGATCAGGTTAAATGAACATTACTTGTGAAGATGCCAGTAAATGTCATTGTTATGATGTCAAACCAGGTGAGCGTGTATTTTTTCAGACTGAGGAGCCAGGTGAGCATGTACTATTTCAAATACTTTCTTTTTTAGAAAGCAAATATCCCCTTACTCTCAAAAGACGGATTTATTGTATATTGAACAGCTTTTAGCACACCTGGCCCCAACCAATACATAAATCATAAATAATAAGATGTCCAAACCTAATGCAGATAGATTACCGTGTTCTAGACTGACCTATTAAGTCATAGAGCAAAACATTTAAGAAAAAGAAT
The DNA here is from genome assembly GCF_049634645.1 of Pelodiscus sinensis. NCBI lineage: Eukaryota > Metazoa > Chordata > Testudines > Trionychidae > Pelodiscus > Pelodiscus sinensis. The sequence continues at coordinate 91,896,073 of NC_134713.1, read as the reverse complement.
TACAAGAGATGTGTTCTGGGAAAAGTTTTGCCAGAAGAAAACATTGCATGTAATAAAAAAACATGCTTGAGCACTTTGTGGCAAACCAAACCCTTTTACTCTATGGTCTGTTGTATCTTTATTAGATGATTTCTTAGGGCCCCTTCCAGAAACTACATTCTATGATTCTATTACCAGCTGATGAAAGAACATGACCCCATTTTCAGGTCCCAGATTGAATATGCAGGGCTGTTGTGGACAATGAAGGAATTGTAGTAAAGTGGTCATGACAGGGTAAACTAGATTGCCCGAAGTGTTACAGGCTAGATCCAAGCTCCACTCCTGACTTCCTGTTTTAAAAGTTAGAGTTTTCTCCTTCCCACACACACTTTATTTGAGGCAGATCAATGAAGCAACAACTTCTGCCTATAGTCCTGTGAGACAAGAGTTTTGTTTTTTGTTGGCCTGAGCAGTTGCTTTAAAAAAGGAGTTATCTGTATTATTTTTCTGACTGTCGTATTCACCTGAATTCACCCAATTGATATAATCATGTCTGACTGAATTGAATTAAATCCAAGGGTCCTGTCATATAATGACCAAGATCAGTTACCACCAGAGAGAATATCAATACTTTTATGAAAACGATGAGGGACCTATTAGTAGGTAAAGCCCCACTTTTTTTGCTCAAGCATGCTAAAAGGTTAATTTTACCCAGTTCTGAACTTATGATCAAAGGGGCCTTAAACTGAGAGAGCCTGACCTAGACAGAAAGGAGATCTGAGCAGGCAGCAGCTGGGAACAGGAGACAGACATGAACATGAGAGAGAAAGAGAGAAAGAACTGCAAGGAACAGTGTGGCTTTTCCAACTCAGCAGAGAAGGTAGCTGGGCTAAGAGCAACTACCAAAAAACAACCCTGTTTGATGAGAGAAAAAGTTTAGGTGAGACCAGATATCTTTAGACTTTTGTTGTTTAAATACTTCTCTCTGCTTTCTATGTATTTTGGGGTAAACAAACAAAACATTTCTTTTGCTGCGTCACTTTAATCAATCTCTGGTCACAAGCTCCCATAGGGAAATGTCTTACAAGTGTCAAAACAGTTGGCCCTGTTGTCATGGTAACACATTTGGAAAGACACCCTGATATCTAGTCAGAAAGTGATAAAACTGTGGGATATCACCCAGAGAGCAGTGAAGGTAGCAAGAACCTGTCACTTGAGGAATACTCTTGAGAGGAGCTGCAAAGGGGCTGTATAAGACTACTCAGCTTCTAACTTTGACAGTATGCTAGGAATAGGGGGTGGGAGGTGTAGCCTTGTGAGAAGAGTGCAGGTAGAGGCCTGTCACACTTGGAAAAAGTTCCTACAGGAGAGACAGGAGGAAAGATTACAGATGCAACCTGCCCCTGAACCATTATAGCTGGCAACTATCTGCCAGCAACCCATCTCTTTGGCAAGGATAATGCTGTAACAGTAATGATTTCCATTTTTACAGTGTCTTTCATACAGAATGATCATTAACTACTGTATAATCCAATTTTAAATCTATATAATTGCGGAAATGTAGCCATCTCTTTGGTGAAGTGTAGTACAGGTTGAACCTCGCCAGTCTAGCACTCTTGGGACCTGACTAGTCCTGAACAAGGGGATTTGCCGGACCAGGGAAAGACCCTTCCCTCTGGCCTGTGCTGCCATTGGGCTAGGGCTCCTGCCTGCCCCTGCTGCTGCCCCAGCCCCCTGGGGCTCTCTTGATGCTGCGGTGTGCCACGGCCAGAGCTTGGTGGCAGCGCAGAGCTTGGTGGCAGGGACTGGAGCTCCGCAGCCAGGGTACAGCTCAGCAGCCACCTGGCTCCACAGCTGGGGCTGGAACTACACAGCCAGGGCTGGGGCGGAGGACCAGGGCCAGAGCTCCCTGGCTGCTACTGGGGCAAGAAATCCCTCTGTGCTGCCTCCTCCTTCCCCCTCTCCACACACACTGGACTGCTGGTACCCCCAAGCTCACTCCTGCCCTGCCACCAGATGTCCTTGTTCTTGGGCTCTGTGGTGTAGGAACATCTATGGTTCATGCCGGGTAAGGGAGGTACAACCTGTACCTGTTAAACAGGGTACTCCAAGACTACTTCTTGGTTTAGGAGAATAGATGAGTATTTTATCAAACTGAATGTGTAACAGAAATTTTAGATAGGCAAAATGTAATTATCCAAATAATTTCTCCTTCTTTTCAGCATTTGTGAATAAATCATACATTTCCCCCATGAAACATTTTAGACTCTCCATTAATAGTGCAGGCTAAAATGTTCCTACTTCTTAGAAGGGAACACGAAGGAACTAAAAGTACCTAGGAAATATTTACCACTAAGTCAGGAATATGAAGCTAGAATTTTAACTATGACTCATTTAAATATGCATTTTAAAAAAGAAGTTTCAGCTTTTGACTGTTAAAATATTGTTTCAATTAAACACTTTCATAATAAGATTTTAGTGTTTTTTCAAGAGCATACATTCTTTTTTTTCTTTTTCTTTTTTTTTTTTTTTCAAATTCAAGCACTTACTGAAAGCACTATGGTATGCTGGACAATACTGAAGTAGACCAAAAAATTTGGTCTTTGCCTGGGGTCTAAAGTGTTTAGCCAACAAGGTGGAAGATGTTTTCAGTACTTCCCAAACTGAGGAGGGTTTTTTCTTTGTTTTGGTTTTTGTTTGTTTGTTTTTCTTTTTAAGGCCTGGCAAATCAGAAAAGCCAAAGCCCAAACAAAAACTTGCTGGGTGATGAGGCACACAACTTCTGACAATGTAGATTCAGCACTATAGGCATGCGCATGGGGTGTGCCGGGTGTGCACAGGCACACACTAATGTTTCAAAGGGCTGCCTGTGGTGCGGGGGCGCGAGCCCCTGCACTAGAAGGTGCGCCACTTCAGCGCTCCGGGGAACGGGCACCGCACTGGGTTTGCCGCACATGAACGGCTGCGCAGTCAAAACCGGCGGGTCTTAGGTCCCACAGAAAGAGGTGGCAGGGACACAGCAACGTCACCCCACCAAGCGCGGTGAGTTTAAACCCAAGGCGGGGGGGGGGGGGGGGGAGGGCGGGAGGAAAGAGTAGAAGAGATGTGGGGTGCCCCAGGCAGGGGATTGGGTGCAGTGTGGCTGGCCCGGAGAGGAGAAGGAGGAGGAGGAGGAGGAGGAGGAGGAGGAGTAGGGTCGGGAGAAGTGCGGCTGGCCCACAGGGGCCGGGCCCTGTGGGGCCTCATGCGCGGGCTTCCCTACTTGCAGGAGTGGGGGTCGGCCCCAAGGGATCGCGTGTGCGGCTTCCCTGCTCGGCAGGAGGGAGCACGCAACGGGGCTTCCTTCCTCCATGGGGAGTCAGCAGGCACCAGAGAATTTTATAAAGAGTGTACAGGGGGAGTTTGAATTAGATACAGTTGGCATTCTTTAAACATCTTTAATCTAAACTAAAACCAGAACCACCTGATTTAAAAAAAAAAAAAAGCCTACCAAGAAACTAATTATCTCTAGGAGTAAAAAGGCAATACAGCAGAAACTCAGCAGTAGAGTAAGAGCTATCCAGTTTATTGAACCAATTGTAGCATGTATGAATCCTAGCCTTATGAACAGGTGGTATATGTATGTCTTCAGTGCAAGAAGCTTCTGACCCTCAGAAACTTTGAACAGACTTTGGAGGCCAAAGGTGACTGAATTGGAGGAGCTTAGGGAGATAGAGAGGTACATAGATGAGACTTTCTGGGACACAGTAGAACTGTCCCACCTACAGTCAGACAGCCTCAGCAATGTTGAAGAGGGTGAATGGTTCAGGGAAGGAGAACATCCAGCTGGACCGGAGGGAAATGATCCCGTAGTTGGGACCCTCGTTCTAGATAATGTTGAGGTATCCTCCTTCACTGAGGATACCTCTCCAGGGGTATGTCTACACTACAGTGTTAGTTCGAACTAACGGACGTTAGTTTGAACTAATATTCATAGCCGCTACACTAGCGCTCCGCTAGTTCAAATTTGAATCGAACTAGCGGAGCGCTTAGTTCGAACTAGGAAAACCTCATTTTATGAGGATTAAGCCTAGTTCGAACTTACTAGTTCGAATTAAGGGGTGTGTAGCCCCTTAATTCGAACTAGCCCTCCCCAGGTTTCCCTGGTGGCCACTCTGGCCAACACCAGGGAAACTCTATGCCCCCCTCCCGGCCCCGGACCCCTTAAAGGGGCTCGGGCTGGCTACGGTGCCCGTGCCAGGTGCAAGCCTGCCAGCACCCAGCCAGCAGACCCTGAACCTGGCACGGCACAGAGCCACCCACCTGATGTCCCCCAGCCCACCCCCTCTTCCCGGGACCAGGCTGGCGGCTCCCGGGAGATTGCCCTGGACCGCAAGAGGCGGGCACCTTCCTGGGCTAGTGCGGACATTGTGGACCTCGTCCACGATCTCCGCACTAGGCACAGGAAAGTGGCCGTCTAGGGCAGGAGAGCTGCCAGCCTGGCCACCCAGGACCAGGTGTGCATGAAAATCAAGGGGGTCCACTGAGACCCCCGACCCTGAGCCCTGAGCTTACAATGGCCATCCTGGGTCAGATCAAAGGTCCATCTAGCCCACTAGCCTGTCTGCCGACAGCGGCCAACCCTAGGGACCCTGGAGGGGATGGACCGAAGACAGTGACCAAGCCATTTGTCTCGTGCCATCCCTCTCCAGCCTTCCACAAACTTTGGGCAGGGACACCACTCCTACCCCCTGGCTAAGACTACTCCATGGACCCAACCTCCATGACTTGATCTCACTTCCCTTTCAACTCTGTTCTAGTTGTAGCCTTCACAGCCTCCTGCAGCAAGGAGTTCCACAGGTTAATTATTTGCTTTGTGAAGAACAACAACTTTCTCTTACTAGTTTGAAGCCTGCTACCCATTCCTTTCCTTTGGTGTCCTCTAGTCCTTCTTTATGGGAACTCAGGAAGAACTTTTCTGAATGCACCCTCTCCACCCAACCCCTTCTTTTAGAGACCTCTATCCTGTCCCCGCTCCATCTCCTCTTTTCTAAGCTGAACAGTCCCAGTCTCAGTAGCCTCTCTTCATCTGGCACCTGTTCCCAACCTCTGATCATGTTAGTTGCCCTCCCCTCTCCCAGCCTTTCTCTTCCCCTCTCCCACCTCCTTTTCCCAGTCTCCCCCAGTTTTGTTCAATAAAGACAGAGTCAATGTTGGAAGAAACGTTATCTTTATTTTGTACATCAATAAGAAGGGGGGCTAGGGAAGGGTAAGTGGAAGGAGGTGAGGGAGGAATAGGGTACGAGCCCCCGATGGGGAGGACTGGGCTGGCTCTGCGGGCTTCTGGGGGTGGAAGCTCTCCTGCAGCCCCCCAATTGCCCCCTCTCCCCAGATGGCAGCCTGCGGCAAGTGCAGCCAGGCTGATGGCCGAGTGGTGTGATGTGCCCAGTGTGGGTACTCCGGGCACTCCAAGCCAGGACTGCTTTGCAAGTGGGGTACCCCTTAGAACTGTCTGTCCAGGGTAGGGGTCGGGACCCTTTAAGCGCAGCCCTCGGCTAACCTGAGACAGCATCTCCACGCTCTAAGTCCTCCTCTGATGCCCTGCCGGCACTGCTTCCGGCCATCCTTAAGCCCTGTTCAGGGTCCACTCAATGTGGACTTGCTAGTTCGAATTAGCAAAACGCTAATTTGAACTAGTTTTTAGTTCTAGACGCGTTAGTTCGAATTAGCTTAGTTCGAATTAACTAATTCGAACTAAGTTAGTTCGAATTAGCGCTGTAGTGTAGACGTACCCCAGCAGAGGGAACTCCAATTACTAGGACAAAACAGAGGTTAGTGATAGGGGATTCGATCATTAGAAACATATATAGATGGATTTGCAATGACCGGGAGAACTGAATGGTGACTTGCCTGCCTGGTTGCAGATCTCCTGAGACATCTAGATAGACTTATGTGTCGTGCTGGGGAGGAGTCGGTGGTCCTCAAATGGTTCAAGCTACCAAATAAACTCTTTTCTAGATTCATTTTGGAGCTCTTTTACAATGACTGTAGTGTATATCTATTGTAGCTAATATGGCTAATCTGCTTGCTTGTCTATAGCTATATACATTTATTATTTCCTTATGGTCTTGCTTATATGTTTATTATAATAAGTTATGGTAGGTCTATATTGGCAGTTTGGCTGTAACACAAGAGACTTAGACGCCACGTCCTGTATGTTGGACTAAGGTAGTATTTTTGTCTGGGACCTTTCGCTCAGATAGCACAGTTAGCTCACATATGTTCGGGGCCTTTCATCTAGACCAGGGGTCTCCAAACTTTTCAGCCCGAGGGCCGCATTAACTATCAAACAGCAGTTCGGGGGCCGACTACACACTTGAGGTCCAAATAAAAAACAATCAAAACATGGATGTTGTTTTTAATTATTTATTTAATATTATTTTATTCAGTTATTATTTAATAACACATTCATACACTACACATGAACACCTGTATTAGTGTGAATGGTGAAATTGTTTCCTGGATGCCAAAATAGCAGACATTTCTGGCTTTAGATTTGTTGTCCCTAACATCAACAGTGACCTGAGATTATCATCGGACAAGTTTGTTCTCAAATTGTTCTTCACGTATTTCATTCTTGAAAATGTTTGTTCACACAGGTATGTTGTTCCAAAGATTGAAAGGTACCTTGATGCAAAAGTTTTGACATTAGGAAAGTCTTCCTTGGGCAAAAACTGGTAAAAACCCACCAGTCCTATTTTGAACTTGTCCCTAAGGAGGTCATTTGCTTGCAACTCAATGACTTCCAGCTGCAGTTCATCTGGGCAACTGGCCACATCTGCTTCAAATGGGTTTTGAAACAATCTCACTTCTTCTGCCTTTGAATCCAAAAAGGTCTCCACGGGCCGGATGAGAGGGCCTCGCGGGCCGCATCCGGCCCCCGGGCCGTAGTTTGGAGACCCCTGATCTAGACCCACGGTGGTAAGATAGAGGGATTTTCTATGGTATAGGTGCTTCCAAGAATATCCTCAAACTTAGCAGGTACATCATTACTTAGAAAAACCTGAAATAACAAGTCGAGACCAGACTAAATAACCAGGCAGGACAGAAATAATAAATGTGATAGACAACCACAAAAGGCCCATAGTAACAAATTGACATATATGATAAGTAGACGAAGGAGATGTCATCCTTGGGATGACCACTGGTGATGACGGGGAACATGCAAGTGATGAGGAAGATGATGGCTAGCACCTCGGGTTATTCTAGAAGGAATGGTGTTAATAAATGTTATGGAACTATACATGTACATTCCCTATTTATCTTATGAAATGATGGTGTTTGTGAATGTGCTAAATGTATTAATAAACTGTTTGTGCATAGACACAAGTTCCTATAGTGTGAGTGTTGCATCTGTGCACATCCAGCTTCCCAACCATAGAATAATTGAATGTTGGACCTGATCCTGGGACAAAGGACCTCTCAACCCTAAAGGTGATAACTGGAAATTCATAAGCAATCTTAGATCAGGCAACACCATCTGCTTAAGCCTCAGTCGCATTTACTTAAATAGGTTTCAGAGGTAGCCATGTTAGTCTGTTTCAGCAAAAACAACAAGGAATCAGGTGGAATCTTAAACACTAACAATTTTATTAGGGTATAAGCTTTTGTGAGTTGTCAGATGCATAAAGGGAAAGAAAAAGAAAAAGAAACAGATTGTAGGGATGCAGAGATGGTAGTGTTATATGAAAGCTAATTCAATCAGGGTGGACAAGGATAAGAAGTGAAAATACCCAAAGTGGAAAATCACTTAAGGATTTCCTTATCCTTCCATTTCTAATGGATCTTGTGCTTAGAATAGAGAAAATCCCACATGATGACCCTAAAGCCTTCTGTAAAACACTGATCGTTTCAAAGGGACTTTTTCTTTTTTTTGTATTGTTTAATGAAAAAGACACAACACTTGTGCTTCACATGATTGTATAGTTTCAATTTAAAATCAATATATATTTCAACAAACAAGGTTGTTTTTTATTTTAAATCAGGCACATTTTCTCATTTAAATTAATAAACCATATGATAGCTACTTGAGAAATTCAGCAAAACAGTATTTCTTCTACTCATAGCTTTGGTATTTGGAGTGAGCTACTTTGCCAAGCAATCTACTGACTGCAGTCAGTCCCAAGCTGTTTCTCAGATATAAAAAAACCCAGCTGTTTGGCTATGTTGCTTGAAACCTGCATGTTCACTTTCCTTTCAAATAAACTATATCACTGGCTGGGATGTTTTTACTGGTACCCATCGATATGCTGCTGGTTAAACAAACAGGCATAGGTCTTAATTTTACTGGAAGCTGTAATTCTTTTGTTAAAAAATGCATCTCAATGGTACACATCATAGAAATGCATTAGATAAATACCAGCACTTCAAAGTAACCTTTGTTCACCAGTATAGCACCCCTTTGTTCGACTCCTCATCAGTCAGCTTTGGATTTCATATTAAAGCCATTGGCATACCAAGCCTGGTATTCTACTGAAGGCAAGACAGTGGGAAGTTCTTGAGGTATTTCTGAAGCACAGGAATATCCCCCTTTGTACACCTTGCCAGTAGTGCAATGAAGGGGGAAACTCCTTTCTGTCTCCTGCAGGAAGCATAACAAATTACTGGGGAGTGGGAGGCAGACATTTTAATCTTAAAATTGTTAAAAACAAGACATATTGTGAAATATTCCTGACACATCACGGAAAAGCATTAAATATATGAAGATGGATAATGAGCAGCATAACAGTTAAAGGAGTTTTATTAGCACTAATGTCACAGTCCATCTCTGTATCCTTTTTAGTTTTCTTTCTTTTTTTTTCAGCATCTGAGGAAGTGAGTTGTAGCTCAGGAAAGCTTATGCCCTAATACCCTAATAAATCTGTTAGTCTTTGAAGTTCCACCAGACTCCTTGTTGTTTTTGCTGAAACAGACTAATACAGCTACTTCTCTGAGGCCACCTCTTCACTACCCAGAAAATTGACACTGCCACGTCAAATCTTCCAGGAGTCAATTAGTGGGTCTAGTGAAGACCCACTAAATGGAACTCAGAGGGCAACCACTTCAGGGCTAGTACTCCTGCTCCTCATGAGGAGGAAGAGAAGCCGATGGGAGTGTTTGCCCTTATAATTCCTGCTGTGTGGATGGCACAGAAATTCAATTTAAGATTCGTCATCTCCAGCTACGTAATTAATGTAGCTGGAGTTGCATATCTTAATTCAACTTTCTACCGTAATGTAGACCAGACCTGAGTTTTATACAGTTATTCACGTAGGTCCTATTTGCTGGTTATCCAAATACTTTAACTAATGTATCTGGTTTAAGCCACCATTTTGTCTAGTTATTTCTACTGGTAGTTTTATTTTCTGTACCCTTAAATAACAGAATAATGGAATAAACCCATTGAAAACTATTCATTTGCAGAATATCTAAATTATTATTGGCAAATCAATCCCTCAGCAGCTAGTTCATGGAGCCTAAAGAAAAAACTCTGTGGCTACGTCTAGACTACATCCCTTTTTTGGAAAAGGGATGTAAATTAGACGTATTGCAATTGCTAATGAAGCGGGATTTAAATCTCCCGTGCTTCATTAGCATAAAAATGGCTGCCGCTTTTTTTCAGCACGGAGCTTTGCTGAAGAAAAGCACCAGTCTAGACGCTGATCTTGCGGAAAATAAAGCCTTTTCCAAAAGATCCCTTATCCCTCTTGAAATAAGGGATAAAGGATCTTTCGGAAAAGGCTTTATTTTCCACAAGATCAGCATCTAGACTGGTGCTTTTCTTCGGCAAAGCTCCGTGCTGAAAAAAAGCGGCAGCCATTTTTATGCTAATGAAGTGCGGGAGATTTAAATCCCCGCTTCATTAGCAATTGCAATACGTCTAATTTACATCTCTTTTCCGTGGGTGTTTCTTAGCATGAGCTTTTAAATTAGAATCTTAAACTCATAATTTCAGACATCAGTAGGGTTGTTTTCAAAACAAAGAAAAAAAACTGGAAGCACATACAACAGATGATTTCTAACCGTATGATTTCTCATAGCCTGTGTCATAATGTTCCTACATAAGATAGTCAGGATTTTTTATTCTGTATAATACATAGTATATTGAACAGAGTTTGCAGAATTTCTAATAAATGCCTAGCCTAGTAAATTAATCGTTTACTATCCCAATACTAAATCCTATTCTATGTACTGTTAATGAGTATAGAGCTGCTTGAAATGCAATGCTTTGAACTTCCAGAAAAATGTCAAGGGCTGTGCATGTCAAACTCTACCTCAGCTAACTCATTCCCCCAAAGAATACAGGCAAATGTCAGCTTAATGAACTGTTTAGCAAATAATACTGTGTCATTGACAACCATGCCCTAAAGCTTAGGCTAAGTAGGACTTCCTCTCTTCAGTTCTATTTTGCTTGCTTTTGTCATCTCCTTGATTCCAAATGCACCTGAAACTTAAATTGCTTCCCCGAGCCATTCCTCTTCTACAGTACTGCAATTCTTGCATTTGTCATTTTTGGATGAAAAATAATTTGTCAAAGACATTGTCCTCCATCAGATATTTAAACAGATTGTTACTTGTCATACCAATGGTTATTAATAAATCATAGCATAAAATGGAATTCAATTCTCCTGAAAGTATATTTATCATTTACTGTTTTTATTTTCTTTTTGATGCTGCAGCAGCTAAGAGGAAATATTACATTAGGTTGAAGTTTCAGCAATAGTTGTGTATATCTAAACCCATAGAGTATTTATCCAGTAGATATGAAGCACTAATGAAACAACATACCCTCAGAAAGACAACCCTGTTTGGTTCTGTATTATTGGCTCTTCAGAATATACCCGTAAATGTATATCACGGTCTGCAGATTCTAATCCTTAGAAAAAGACTCTTATTTCATGTTCAGGGCTAAACAGCAGAATGTGCTAAATTGATTGGAAAAAACAGCTGAAGGCTCACCTCTTGCAGGAAGTACAATGTTCTAAAACATGCAAAATTCTAGAGAACTTTTTAAAATTGTTTTCCTTTTTAAGGAAATTGGTAATGGCCTCTAAAACCTTCAGTCTCCAGGTTGCCAGTTTGAGCCAGGCCTTGTCTACTCTAAAAGTGTGGCCATACCACACACACTAGGGCTGTGTCTACACTGGCATCCCTTTCCGGAAAAGGGATGCTAATGAGACACTTCGGAATTGCAAATCCACGGGGAATTTAAATATCCCCCGCGGCATTTGCATTTACATGGCTGCCGCTTTTTTCTGGTTCAGGGTTTTTGCCGGGGAAAGGCGCAAGTGTAGACGCAATTCTTTCAAGTAGGAATAAGGGATCTTCCGGAAAAGGGCTTATTTTCCGGAGAATCGCGTCTACACTGGCGCTTTTCTCCGGCAAAAACCCCGAGCCGGAAAAAAGCGGCAGCCATGTAAATGCAAATACCGCGGGGGATATTTAAATCCCCCGCGGATTTGCAATTCCGAAGTGTCTCATTAGCGTCCCTTTTCCGGAAAGGGATGCCAATGTAGACACAGCCTAGGAGAGAGCTCTCCCCCCACTCTATGTAGACGACCTTTGTGAGGGAAGTAGCTAACCGCTCTGGGAGCACAGCTCCCAGTGCATTAGCCTGATTCATGATGGCACCTTACAGCTCTTGGGAGAAGACCTGTGAGCCAGAAAGTTATAGTGGTATAAAGTGCCAGTATAGACTTAATCTTTGTCAGTTTGTCAACAATTCACACTGCTGGATCTTTAGCATATGATCCAAAGTCCACTGAAGTCATGGATCAGGCCCTTGATCCCTATGAAGATTTAGTTAGTAGTGTCGGTTCAAGTTTACAAATATCGTCACAAAACTGCTGCCTAAACTGGTATCCTTAGCAGCCTGGCTAAGGTCTGAGGGTATAGCTACACTGCAATTAGAGAATTTTGAGACTGGCCTGTGCCAGCTTATTCAGAGTCACAGGTGCTATTTAAATTCTGTGTTCCCTCAGCATAGGCCACAAATGTTCTAGCAAACCTTCTGATAAAGAAAGTATTTCTGATGTGCACTATGAAATCAGACAATTCATGGCTAGGGCATGACAATGACTAGAAGAAATAACCAATCTGAACTTGATCAGGTTTTTAAGCAGTTCTGAGGGAATCCCAGATAGAATTACTGATGTAAAGGATGGGGAGTGTAAGGATTTAAAGGATGATGAGGACAGTACAAAACAGTACATCTAAAAACACTAAGCAAATACATCTGCTACAGAACATTGTTGTATAAACTGCACTGAAGTGCATTTATACTAAACCAGTAATGCTTGTTTTGAGCTATGATTTGCAAGAAATGACTGATCAGAGGAAATTTAAACAACACATTTGCTTTTTCATTTGTTTTTGTATTTCAGTCCCATATGCAGAAAGGCCAGTTACAAATACAGTACAATGGAGGAGCTCAGGCTTCAGTCAATGTGACAGATCCAATGTCATTTCAACTGGAACATAAACTTAACAAAGAGTTAAAAAAAAAAAAGCAGATGGATGTTTTTCAATGGGAAGCATTCAGTGCCTTTAAAAATCATATAAGATGTTTTTAAAACAAAACAGGAGAAAAAACAAGACATTCTGCTGTAGAACATGAGTATTATTGACCCCACTCCTACTTTGATCCAGGCCTTTCCAAATAAGTGTTATTTTAAGGGGCGAATGAAAGAAAGAACTGAACAAATCTGTTTCTAAGCTGCACAGAGAGAACAGCAAAGGTCAGCAGTGGTACCATAAATCTGCCTAAACAAACTAATTTAAAATATGACAGATTTAAATATTATAGTCATGGAAACAATTATATCTTTCTCTTGACTTCTTTCACTAATTGCTGTAATATTACAAAAACTGTAGCAGTTACTCAGAACGGCTATAAATACAAGTTCTGATAGGGTTTTGACAAACTTGTAATTCTGCATATTTAACAGCATACAACATAATCTCTACCGTAAATGTATAAAAAATGTGATCCCTTTTCCCCTTCCTGCTCTTTGTTTCACTCCCCCTTTCCTCCTTTTTCACTTGGTGGCAATGAACACCAACTTCTCTTTTGTCTTCACCTCCCTCAGTTAACTTCTGATATTTCCTCCAGTCACCCTAAGACTCACACATTCCTCTACACTTGTACACTTAGGGACCCTATATGGATTAGATTAGATTAGATTAGATTAGATAAATAAAGTTCTGAAAAGTAATTAATGATCTTATTCAATGTACACAATCTTTTCAGCTGTATATTTCAGACATCAGTGCAGGGTTCTGAGATATATCTGCTCTCTTAAAGTTATATTTAGGTACCCTAAATTCCTTCTTCTCATTATTCTTTTACTGGAATGAAACCAATCACTGGCCACAGCTGGCTATCAGCCTGACAAGTTTATATACCCCTAACAAAGTGTGTCAGATTCCAATTACAGGTATAAATCTCTGTATTATTTGGCAATATTGGCAGATATTTATATAAATCTGAGCTATTTGCAACATTTCAATTTCCAGTTAACAATTACAGTCAACAGAATCATAAAATTTAGACTGAGATCAAACAGGTCATTCTATCCTCCACCCCCAAACTGTGAAAGATTGTTCTGTACAATATGTACTTTGTAACTTGTTACTTTTAAATCATTTGCAACACATTATCTCAGAAAGCTTTATGATTCATGTTATAAATCACTGTTCTGTTTTCCACAAATGGCAGAAATTACAACAGACTTTCTGCTGAAGGACAGAGGAAACGCCAAGATGGAAAAATGGATTGTCTCATGTGTTACCAGGAGGAAGTTTTCATTCCAACTTGGCCCACAGGGAAATGGCAGCAAACCTCTTTCCCCCTTGTTTTTAAACTAATGACAGATTGTTGTCCTGCTTATTAATAACTTTTAAGAGTCATTTTCATTCTGGTACATGCAGTAATTGTACATCCTCTCCACATTTTGCAAGTTGAATAAGTCACAAGCCAGGTTTAATGCAAAGAGGCAGGATTATTTGCACACTAGTCAAACAGTTGGACTATTACTATTTATAATTTAATAGCACCTATATGTCCTACCACATAATAGAAGTTTCCCAGACAATTTCCCCATGTGGAATAGGCATACATATGTTGCATTTCAAAGTCAGCATGTCATATTTTACTATATGTTACATGTTTATGAACTGCATTATATGAAATATTCATTAATACAGTAAAACTCCAATTGTCCGGCATCCAGTGGTCCAGCACTCCTGATAGTCCGGCACCAACTGGAACCCAGGAGTGCTCTGGCCAGCCGGACAATTGCAGCTGCTCTGCCCCTGGCTTCCCCAAGTCCGCTGCTGCTGAAACTGACCAGCGTCAGATTTGGGGAAGCCGGGGGCAGAGCAGCTGGAGTGCTGCCAGCTTGGTTCTGAAGCACCGCCCAGGTGAGGGGCGGAGCTACAGGACCAACCCAGCAGCACCCCAGCTGCTCTGCCCCCGCCTTCCCCAAGTCAGCCACTGCTGAAACTGACCAGCGGCTGACTTGGGGAAGCCAGGGGCAGAGCAGCTGGGGTGCTGTCGGGTTGGTCCCGCAGCCCCGCCCTCTCCCACGCTGTGCAGTTCCCCGCCGACCTTCCCCCCACCTTTCCCCAGACCCTTCATAGCCTCCCTTCTGGTACTCCGGCATATCTGATAATCCGGCACCCCCTGGAACCTAAAGGTGCCGGATTTTTGGAAGTTTACTGTACTTCCATATTAGTTAATTGTCTAAGTCCAATGTGTAAAATATATTCTTATTTGCCATTCATGTGTAAGATATATATTTCTATGTAGGTCACTCAAGTACTATTTTACTCAATGAGACAAAAAATGCAATAGGGCAACGCAAGCAGATCCTTACTGGAACCTTTTCACAACCCTTTCATTTGCACTGCCTTATATGAGTAGAGGAAAAGATTGCTTAAACATTTTGTACAATTGCTTTTTCATGTTTGTGTTCTCATTTGAACTTCCCAACTTCACCTAAAAGTGTAAGTGCCAAAATACTGGAAGATAGGTTGGTCTCTAGTCCAGTTTAGCAGATTTCATAGTTTGGACTACTTTGTACTATTATAACTTCCAAAGGTGAGGACTTACTTACATGAGTAATTCTATTCAATTCAACAGGACTATTCATTTTAGTATTCATTTTAGTCAATAAGTATTGCACGATGCACACCTTTATGTTATTACAGCATCGTATATTTTCAAAGCATTGAATGAGGGCATCATCAAATGCCCTTAAGTTAATGAGAGTCTTTCTCTTGACTACAGTAAGATCAGGTCCAATAACTCTTTAACATGACTAAAATTTCTGTTTTACAGATGGAAACAATGAGAAGTTAAGTGATTTGCCCAAGACTGCACAACATATCAGTAGGAAAACCAGTCAGCTCCAGCTGCCATCTGTGCTACCGCAGCTATACTGCTATTTTTAGCATCCTGGCTCAAGCGGAGTTAGTGTGAGTCTATCCACCTAAACATGTTCCAAGCTGCAGTGTAGATGTACCCTGTGTCTTTACAAAATATTTATGCAAACCATCATGTTTCCATGCACATATTTACAAATAAATAGTCTAGGGAAGTATGCAGTACAGGTGTCTTTGTTTTTAATTGTATAATACTTTCAGACCAACTGAAATTATTCATGTCCTTGAGATTTGCCTTGCAAGATTGAATAGATCATACGGAGACTGAGATTACTTGCATTATTCATGTTGCAGGCATCTTTTTGCACTGCTGTTGCACAGAACAATAGTAGCAACGCAGGGCAAACTGACAGCTCAAACTCAGAAGTCAGATTCTCACAGGCAAAGACAACATACAAAATGCAGTTTGGGTGCTCAGAGGGTCAAACAGAACTAGTAAAAGTAGGTATGATTGAGATTATTCATAAAGGCATATCTAAATGTGTGTGTTGGAATCCCTCTATGCACCCAGTTATCTTTTATTAGGGAGAAAGATGTAGCAAATTTTCAATCCCACTGACATGGAACTGAGTACCTTTTAGTATTGAATACTGTTGGAAATGCTGACCCTTTGGCTTGTTAATATTGACAAGCCCCAGCTCTTAGTGTACAATTATTAAATCTGGTTGTGGGGAGAATTAACTTTACAGTTCATTTGTAAATCCCTTCCCTTTTCCCTTCCTTTCCCTCTCCCTATCAGCCAATCATGCTGAAGTGACGAGGCCAAGCAATAGAGCATGAAGAAGATAAAACTAACAGGCAAGCACTTAGAAGTAGCAGAGTCAGGACTTCATGGGTCTGACACTAGCACAGAGGAGCTGTAAATTCCCAGAGAAGTGGAATCTTGGAAACAGTGGTGCTTATGAAAGGGCCTCCTAAGTTTTTCTACTTGCTCAAAGTTCCATGGGCTGCAGAGCCAGGCAGGGCATGGCCAAACCAGTTTTAAGCAAACCTGTACTAAATGAATAGGTCTACCATATGAGTAGTGAAAGGACACTGAAATTTGACCCTGCCATCCCTTCCTATAGTAAGAGGGGTAGGATGGGACAAATGGAAATGTGCAGCATTGCAATGGCACTATAATTTGACTGGGCACCCCTCTGTGCAGGCAGAGGTAACTGGGCCAAATGGTGTTGTGACCCAATGCAAGGGGAGTCTACACCTGAAAAGCAGAGTGCAGGCAAGTCCCCCAAGAACTCATCTTCTGGAAGCACTGAGTGGGTGATAGAGTGGGAAGGCTCCCCAACCGAGTGAAACCCACTCTCTCTATGTAGGAGGAGAAACAAGAAGGTACTGTAACAAAGTCCCTGCCAGGGGCATAGGAATTTGTCTCTTCCTTCTCCTCCTCTCCTCACCCCCCCCCCCCCCCAAAATCTAAGAGAATCAAAACCTGCAGCAAAAAGAAGACTAGAAGAAGGAACAAGTAAATAGAAGTTGAGCACATGGCAAATGAATTCTTTTTCAGCTGCATCCATAAGTGCAGTTTGAAGCTGTGTCTAAATTTGTTCTCATGAAAAAATGTTTTTATTTTCTTTAAGAATTCTCACATCCCTTCAGTTTCTTCATGTGTACTTCAGGCTTCCACTTGTCTGGAGAAAATAAACAAAGACTGATGCATCTGTTCAGTCAGATCAGTCTCTTTCTACTTTTTTAAGCACAGAAACAGGAAATTACCTCTTGACCTTGCACTCATCTTTTTACCATCTCAGGATGACAATGGGGTCAAAAGTTTGAGGGGGCAACAAAGCATTGACACCACTGCTCTACCGTCAGTCTCACCACAGTAATAATAGTGACAGGAAAAGTCATGTGAGGAATGGGAAGGAAAGGGAAAAAGACAACAGACAGTTACATCACCTCCTCTACATCCTCAGTTTATCATTTGGCTTAGGCAGTTGATTTTAGGGAGGAAGGAAAGACTTGTTCTTAAATCCTCAGACTGGGACCCAAAGGACCTGATTTCTATTGCTGTTTTAGGCTACATCAGTTGCAGGAAAAGCCATTGACAAAATCATTTGGCTTCTCATTTTCCCCCTCAGTGAATCTTCAGTTAGAAGGGGCTCTAGAAAAGTGAAATATTGGTTTCATAATTTAACAGAGTTTAATGCCAGAAGGGACCACTGGATGATCTAGTGTGACCTCCTGCATATCATGGGCCATTATACTTCCACCAAGTGATTCTATGTTGAGCCAAATGCTTCAATAAATCTCAAATATTTTAGTAGTCAGGAGAGTACACTGTGTGTTCCACAGTCAGAGAACAGGAAAGACTGAGGGATTAATGTCATTGTGAAAATATCCTCAAAACACTATCCCCATCTAACACAAACAATGCTTTAAAAAAACCTGAAGAAGCTGCATCTGCTAAGTGTTCAGAACTTTGTAAAAAAGCTTGTACTTCCTAGGAATCTGTGGCTGAAATACTCTTCCAAAAGCTTTGAGGATATGAGTAGTTTAGAGCAATAGTTCTCCCACATTTTGTGAGAAGGATCCTCTGTGGATAAGCCTTCTCCCCAAATCTTTACTTTCCATACAGTGGCTCTTACAGAACAGCAGAAGAGGTTTACTAAATGCAATTTTAGTACTATGTGCTTTGGAAACAGTAGCTACAAGAAGTGTAGAAGAGACAGATGTTTCATTCCAAGTCTGGCATTTATTCTAACAGCAGAATCATGTCATTGATGGTTGTGGAGAGATAAATATGACACAATCCACCAAAATGGTTACATTAGCACACTAACTTTTTAATCCATGTATCTTGGTATTTATACTACATTTGTTACTATGACATCTCAAGTGCTTCATGAACAACTTTTAGGAAAAGTGAAAGAAGTGTAATTATCAAATATTTATGTGAGGTGAAGAATCAGATTCTCAGCAGCCAGAGGGAGCAGGAACAAGAGGTCTGAAGGGAAGAGAAGGTAAAATAAAGAAATAAGGATGAAGAAATGAGTGAAAGAAGGCAAAAAGGAGAAGGAGGAAGAATCAAAGACAGAAAGTAAAAGAATGAGGTACAAGTGGGACAGAACTTAGGGACACAATACTAATAAAATGGCTCCTGTATTTATAGATTGATTTTTCCAGATAATTTATGAATGTATTGAATAGCACTGGTACCCATACAGATCCTTGGAAGGAATCCTCATTTCCTATTTTTTAAGACCTTCCCTCTTACTCATCTCTGGTTTGCTTAAGAACATTCAGTGAAGGACCCTGTCAAAAGCTTTTTGAAAGTCCAAGTAATTGCAATCCTATGATCCTTATCTGCTTCTTTTAACTGTTCAATTTTAGGTGCTTATAGATTACCAGTTTTGCCTATTTGGTTTTCCCTTTGATATTTACATACCCTCTTGACACCATCTACATTTTTTGTTAGTCTATAAAGTGCTACCAGACTATTCGTTGTTTTTTTAAATTTATCAAGTACATTATGTTCACTGATGCACCCCTGTCCACATTATTGTTGAAACCCTCAGAATTCTAATAGATTGGTGATTTCCCTTTCCAAGATCCATGTTGACTCTTTCCTCCAACATATTGTGTTCCTCAATGAGTCTGATAATTCTGTTTTTCACTATAGTTTCCATCAATTTGCCTCGTACTGAAGTTAGACTTACCAACCTGTAATTGGTAGGCTCACGTCTGGAACCTTTTTTTAAAATTTTTATGTATTAGCTATCTTACAATCATCTGATACAATGGCTCATTTAAACAATAGATTACATACCACATTTAGAAGTTCTGCAATTTCATATTTGCTTATGAAGCAAATATGGAGCTGAAGCATTATTTATACATAAGACTGCACAAAATACAAGCCAGGGAATATATGTTATTCCCACAATGAATAACTGTAGCTCTCCAGGTACCAGTCAGCATAACAGTGACTGTGAGAGAATGCATGATCAATACATGTCCTTGTATTTGTCTCTAACATTCTCTGTCTGCATTTGTCTGCCTCACTTTCTCTGACATCTAATAGCTCCTTTCTAAATCCCTCTTATTTCCCTGCTCTATTTATGAAGAATCAATATTACATTAATATTGTACATCTCTCCATGGGAAGCATGCTTTTATCCATTATGCTGTGGACTTATTAAATTAAGTGAGATAGTGATAGTAGGTTGACACTGTTAACGTAAATAACCCAGTGCTCATGACCCACTTAAGGTACATCTGGGCTGAAATGGCTCAGAATGATGTAACTGTAATGGGTTAGAAAATATAATATCTGCTTAGAGATCTTAGGAAATACACAGCATGCTTAACTATATCAACAGATATCTTGTTTTCAGCATGCTACTGATCTACTGCCACTAGTTCAGAAAGATCAAAGAAGAGATGTTAGGTTTGATATATGGTCTGCGTATTAGGAAATGTCAAATCCAGACAAAATCCATCTATGCAAGATTCCCATTCCCAGGCAAATAAGTATTCCATGTAAAAATAAAGCTAAAGTTTCACAACTTTACAGATCCAGGGAATCAGCAAAGACTAGTACTATCCCCAGAGAAAAAGGATTACAGACCACAGACAATGGAAAACATCCCAAAACAGTGACCCTTTCTGACTTAATTTTCTTCTTAATAATAAACATCTCTTACAAGAGGGTTGGGTCTTTGTCAATAGCAATAATTCCCCTATCTCAGCCCAAATATACTTTTTAGATTCTGTCTAACTCTGAAACTCCCTGTAAAGAGTGTAGTCTTTCAAAATGTTTTTATTCCATGTGGGGAGAGGGACAGGATGAGTGTGCGCATGGATGTGTTTTCTGTGCTGATATACCATATTGGCTTTATACAAGATTACCTGTGGCTGATGTTTGACAATGTTTGACAATCCTGATGTGGCTAATCTGTCGACAGAGCCATGTAGATTAGTTTACTAGACATATTTAAAAAATCGCTGCTTCATTTAAATTAAAATGGCTGCCACGCTGTGCTGATCAGCTGTTTGGCGGCACATCACGGTAGTCTGGACCCTCTGCAGTCGACATCAAAGGTGTTTGTCGACCACCCCGGTATACCTCATCCCACGAGGCATAACGGGGCGGTCGACAAATGCCTTTGATGTCGACCACGGAGAATCCAGACTACTGCACTGTGCCACCAAACAGCTGATCGGCACAACGCGGCAACCATTTTAATTTAAATAAAGCAGCAATTATTTAATCACTGCTTCATTTGGGTATGTCTAGTAAACTAATCTACATGGCTTTGGCAACAGAGCCATGTAGTCCAGACATACCCTTAAAGTCCTGGGCTGTGACGTCACATCACGCCCTGGGCATCTCCCTGGTCACCTGGAAACGCTGCGCATGGCAGTAGCAGCAGCCAGCAGCATGCGCCGGCAAGGGGGAGCCGACTGAACGCTGCGTACGGCAGGGACAGTCCAGGGTCGGGGGGGATGCCCCTATAACTCGCCGCCTATGCCAGGTGAGCCTGCGCAGTGTGCGCTTGCTCTCACTCCAGCCCGGCGCCTCCCTAGTGTGGTGCCCGGGGGCAACTGTCCCCCCCCCCCGACCCTCCTTCGCTACGCCTCTGCCTGCAGGGACATGCCAGCCACTTCCAGGAGCAGCAACTCCCATAGGGATAATTACTCGAGGTACAGCAGGTTAGGCATTTTAGAACTCACTACTCAAAGAATGATGTTTAAGCATGAGAGAGAAATGAAAATTATGAAATGCACAGACCACTAAAAGAAGTAAATAAACCCCCAAGTATGTGTTGGGTTGGGAGATGAGAGTGAAGGACAGTTGTTGCTTATGAAAATGGTAGAGACAAATAAAGTGTGTGAGAGTGGCAGAGATTTGCATTGCCATACTCACTCCATCCCCTTCTCTCCTTGTTGATATAGGGTACAGGAGTGGGGCAACATCAGCACATCCCTCCTTTCCCTCTGACACCCTACACAGCAAGAAGGAGGCTCCCAGGGGGGCAGCTCCAAAGGAGAGGACAGGAGCAGCATGACAGTGGGTGGTGGGGCAACTGAAGTGCCAGCGCTTGATAGCTTCCTGGCTAAACCGGTCAGGATCACCTGTGAGAGGCTCCAAGATCTACTGGTAGATCTCGATTTACCGGTTGGTGACCCCTGGTGCAGTGTTAGTCTTAAATGTTTTATTAGTACAGATGGCACTCTAAGGGTACGTCTACACTAGCTCGTTAGTTCGAGCGAGGTAGGGTAATGAAGGCAAGCGGAGTTGCAAATGAAGCCCAGGATTTAAATATCCCAGGCTTCATTTGCATGTTCCTGGGCACCGCCATTTTTAAATCCCCCTTACACTGAACTCCATGCCTGCGGCTACACGCGACACGGAGTAGGTAGTTCAAATTAAAGATCCTAATTCGAACTACCGTTACTCCTCGTGGAATGAATGGTAACCAAAGTAGTTTTTTTTAATCTTTGGTCAAAACACCATGACGTAAGAAACAATAGAAACAGAAATCCATATAAACTTTATAGTTAGCCATATCTTACATTGTCGAAGATGTGATTGGACTTTCAGCAGAGCTAAATACATGTGTTATTTATTTTACTTCCAGCATAGATCTCTTATCTGTATACTAAGTACTGATGGCCAAAATTTGCACGTGTGACTAGTGATTATACGTGTCTTCAAATCTTGGTGACCTGCTTGGTATACCTCAAAGGGGCTTGATTTTCAGACATTTACTTATCTAAGCCTGACCTTGTGAAAAATATTTATGAATCTATATGACACTGCCCAGGTCAGATGCATATTCCAGGATTACACATTTGGTCATGCTTTCTGTCTTCATTTGAGATTAAAAACTCGATACATTAGAAGAAAGAAACACCTTTCTTGGAGCCTCTTAGTGCATGTCATCTATATATATCTTAATTAATGAGATTATTGTGTGGAAGCAGGGAATTTTAAGTAATATTAGAAATATTAAACAAAGTGCAGATTTGGAATTAATTAACATGGTATTTGCACCAGAAACAAGTTTCTTAGGGTATGTCTACACTATAGCGTTATTTCGAAATAAGCTATTTAGAAATAGTTATTTTGAAATAGCTTATTTCAAAATAACGCGTCTGCACTCAAAATAGCATTTTGTTCTTTCAAAATAGCGCGTCCACGCTGAGTGGACACTGAATTGCATTTAAGGCCGGTCGGAATCAGGTCCGGCAGAGCATCAGGTCAGGAGTTACTTCATGTGGCTGCTGCCTGAGGCTATATGAGGCCTGTGCTTAAAGAGACTCCCCTTGGACAGCCGGTTCTCAGCTTTCACTGCTTGCTTGCCTACCTCAATGAGGGACAGCAAAGCATTTTGTGTCTGCATGCTCTGGTTGCCCTCACTTGGGACACCACAGTGCTCTGCAACATGGAACTGGAGCTGCCCCTGGGAACTCTGGTGCTTCTCTTGGATGCGTTGCTGTGAGCCTGGCTGCACTTTCTGCAGGCTGCCATCTGGGAGGTCCATCGGGGGGCTGTCAGTATCCAGGAGGCCCTGCAGGAGAGCTTCCACCTTTAGGAGCACTAACAGTCTCCCTGGTCTGCCCCACTGGGGGCTTGTGCCTCATTCCTTCCTCACGTCCTTCCACTTACCCGCCCCCCTTCCTGATGTGAAATAAAATACACATTTTTTCATAAACACAAACTGTCTTTATTGAACAAAACTGGGGGGAGGAGGAATGAAACTCTGGTGAGACTGGGGAAAGGAGGCGGGAGAGGGGAGAAGAGAGGGTGGGAGAGGGGAGGGGCAAAACTGGGAGGAGGGAGCTGGAAAGGGGAAGCAAGGGAAAGAAGGGGGAGGGGAAGCTCAGGGCTCAGGGGTGGGGGCCTTGCTGGACCAATTTGACTGTCATGCAAACCTGCTCCTGTGTTCGCATGTGGCCCTCGGTGGCCAGGCTCGCAGCTATCCTGCCATACACAGCTGTGTTCCTTTGTGTAGTGCGGAGATTATGGACATTGGGGGCATCCCCCTCAAACCTGAATAAGGTCCATGATCTCCACCCTGGACCAGGAAGGTGCCTACCTTCTCTGGGCCCTAGCAGGCTCCTGGGAGCTGGCAGATTGCTCCTGGGGAGTGGTGGAGGGCTGGCTGCCAGGGCTTGCTGGTTCATGTTTTGGGGCCACTGGGTTTTGGGGCAGTGACTGCTGGCTCTGGGCTGGCTGGCTTGGAGCTGGCACAGGCACTGTGGACAAAGTCTACCCCTTTATGGGCTCCAGGGATGGGGGGAGGGAGAGGAGTGTTCTTGGTTGAGGCTCGAGTGGCCACCAGGGCACCCTGGGAAGGCTGGAGGCCCCCTATTTCGAAATAAGTGTCTACACAGCACTTATTTCGAAATAGCTCTTTAGAATTTGGCATTATTCGTCATAGAATGAGGTTTACCAACTTTGAAATAAGCACTCTGCTATTTCGAATTTATTTTGAAATAGCGGTTTGGCTGTATAGACACTAAGAAAGTTATTTCGAAATAAGGGCTGTTATTTCAAAATAACTTTGCTGTGCAGACAAACCCTTAGATATATGCTCAGCCAATTAAAGATAAGAAACAGTGCCACATGACTTGTCTCCAAGCCAGCCTAACCAACAGCTGAATTTCATATATTAGATTCCTTAAAATAAGGTGCTCATAGACAATCTATAGGGACAGACTTATTTACAGAAATTATTCAGTGATTTTTTTAATAAATTTGAGAAAATCAATACCTACTCTAGAACATTTACAAACAGTAAAATGGGCAAAACCAATTGAAATATGTACTTGGAGTAAGTACAGAACCCCGAAAAGTGTTGACTTAAGTAAATGGATCAGTACTAGTGAAACATTCAAACCCAGTATTTATTCTGAAATCATAGAAGCTATGTCCACACTAAAGATAAGATTGAAGCAGCCGCAGTTGATCTTCTAGGGTTTGAATTAGCAGTCTAGTGAAGACATGCTAATTAGAACTGAGAAGGCACTCCCATTGATGCCAGTAGTCTTGCCTCTATGATGAGTAAGGAAAATCCCTTTTACATACTCGCAGCGTGGATAGTGCCATAATTTGAGTTAAGATACTTTAACTTAAGCTATGCAATTAACGAAGCTGAAGCTGCTTATTTTAATTTGAATTTATCCCTTCATGTAATCCAGGCCAGAGACTTCTGGCTTATAGAAAAGGTAGAATGTTAGTCACATTGCGCTGTAAAGGCTGTAACGTGTTGGCTATTGCATGTTTCTCATGGATCATTAACAAATGAAAGGACCTGCAGTAAAGTGAAAGCTTATTTTCAACATGAATACGTATTTTGCAATATCTCAAATATTCTCAAATGAGGAAACTCAGGTTTTTTCAAGTATATATTAGTGGATGACATGTTCTTTATCACTGTTATAAAGCAGGTTCCTTGATGTTGTGTTAATTTGCTTGACAGTCAGGAAACTAAATATGTATCCAAGGGACATATGAGGTGGTGGTGACTGCTATATTTTGGTGTTTGGAGAGTGTCATAAAAATCAGACCATATTTCTTTTGGTTTCATGACATTTCCATCTTTCCTTGCTGCGATTACTACTTTAGGTTTTTTCAGCTCATTTTTTAGTTTGAGAACTAAAAATCTATGGTTACCATAGCAATTCTTTGCTTCATTTCCCTTGCACAGAAATCTCTATTATTTACATCTAATTTGTTCCTTTTTTACTGCAATCACTTCCCTGTTTTTTTGGACCGTAACCAGTGCCAGGGCTTCTATTTGATTCTACTAGGTATATATTGGTCTTTGGAGCATTAACTCTAAATACCATTTATTGTGCTGTGAACTGTATAGAGCAGAGATGGGCAACCCAGATTAGTGAGTGGGCTGCATGAGTGGTCCTTCATTTCAGTGACCTGCTAGATTGTCGTAACCAAGATGGTCTCCCAAGATAGGCGGTATTGCTAATTGCATAATTTGGGGTGTGTGCCAACTGAACCGTTGTAGCACTTGGATCAGATGCAGAGGGAATGCACAGCTCGCACAGCCAATGTTGTGTACAATCAGTACACACTTCACACACCTTTATGTGCCCTTGCTTTATATGCATGTCACTTTAGTAATACCGGTAAGAAAAAAACATGTGGATTGAAACTAGAGGAATCTGGCAACTCTGTGTATGGCAACAATAAACAAAATCTATCATGGGCCACATATAAAACCTCCAACAGGCCACATGTGGCCCTTGAGCCACAAGGTGCCCACCACTGGTATAGAGTTTTCATCTATTTTGATGTTTCAAATGGCATGCATGATATCATATACTATAAGTTTTATATGTCACATGATTTTTTCTAATTATATCTTATAAGTCGTTGCTAGATGCTCCTGAGTGCACCTGATGAAGAATGGAAACTGAGGCTCTCACTGTCACGCATTCCATGTTTTACACATTTTCATTAAAATGACCTTTCCTGCTGGGCAGCAGCTTGATTTGAACTGGCAGCAAAATGCAACTCTAATCTAGTGAAAAAGGGTGATGAGAACTCTACTCAGAATCTGTGCCAAAAGCATTCAGAGTCACTGGTAAAGCAGTAAAGAGGGATAATACTTCATTGAGGAGGCTGCATGCTCCTTCACTGGGCTTTCAGTCCTTGACAACTCTATGAAAGAGAAGATAGGATTTGAATTAGATTCCTCCTTTGGCAGTGATGAAAGGATCTAAATCTCCATAGCCATTTGACTACTTGATGATCTTGTACAAGAGATCTGAAAACCTGCTTTTCAGAAGGTATGATTAAGGTCGATGCACAATGATTGTGTAAACTTGCAAGGAGGAGCAATCTCTTTCCCTGGGCGGGGTAGATTATGTCTTTCTGAGCTATTGTTTCAAAGTAAACAAGTAGAGCTGCGAGTACATATAAATGGAAAAGGTTGGTCCAATTTACACATTTAAAAGGCACACAGATTTGTATCTGAGGAAGATGGGATCAGGGATTCAGAGCTGGGAATGTTTCTGCTATGGATGGAGAGTGGGTATTCCTCTGAGAGGTGACATGGTCACTTAGCATAAATGGGGGTTATTGGGGGAAAGAAGACAGCTTGAATTAAGAGACCCTGCATAAAGAATAATTATTATTTAGCCTGTTTCTTAAAGGCTCACCACCCAGGGGGCATGAATTTTCAGATGGAGTTGTCCCTGATGAGGGGAAATCAGAATTACTCTCTGGACAGCACATAGCTGGCTCTTCCTTGTACAGGTTGCATCTGCTGCTTCTCCTCTTCATTAAGCCCAGCAGCAGAAAGGCAACAATGTTAGTACCCTGCCTATAATCCTGGACCACTATCACAATAGGAGCCAGTTTTACACCGGATCTGTTAGATAGGTGATATTGATAGATCAGCATGCCTCATGGAAGGCAGAGGAGTTGTTTTTTCAAACAGAGCCAAACTATGCAGTGCCCAGTGGAAGAGAAATGTGCATAAGGCAGATAAGCAGACTCTAACCCAATATAGAAAGAAGTTCTTAGAACGGAATCATCATGTTATGTTGCAGCTCTCTGAAAGTCAGAGGAAAGCACAATCACTTTTCTTTTGTCTTTAAGATTGTTCTGCCAGAGGCGTAGCGAATCGGGGTCGGGAGGGGGAAATTGCCCCCAGACACCACGTAAGGGGGGTGCCAGGCCGAGGTGAGAGCAAGAGCATGCTGCGCAGGCTCACCTGGCATGGGCGGCGAGTTATAGGAGTGTCCCCCCGGCCCCAGACCGTCCCTGCTGTGCACAGCATTCAGTCGGCTCCCCCTTGCCAGTGCACGCTGCTGGCAGGCTGCTGCCGCCATACACGGCGTTTCCAGGTGACCGGGGAGACACCTAGGCATGATGTGACATCACGGCTCAGGACTTTAAAACTGCTCGGCGCAGCGTTGCCCTGCGTGGCCTAGCTTACAGTTCAGAGTACGGGGACTTCCAGGCCTCGAGCGCAAAGTGGAAGGCAGAAGGCAGGGCAGGGAAGGGGAAAAACTAGGGAGATGGGGTGGGAGAGGAAGGGGCTTGTGTGGAGGGGGAGGAGGTGGGAGAGGAAGGCGCCAAGGGACAGTCAAATGCTAGGGGGCCAAGTGGAGACAATGAAGAAAAGGGCAGGAGGGGAGGTGTCAGTGGGAGGGGGACAGGGTGATGCTGGGAGAAGAGAGGGTAAAGGCATTGGGGTCTAAGAGGGGGGAGGGGGAAATGCTGGGAGAAGGCTTGAAAGAAGGGGTGGGCATGAGAAAGGTGGGGATGGAGCAAGGCATGTGTGAGGGCACAGAGGGGAATGGGGGCAGAGAGTGGTGAGGGGGTGGGCATCAGGGAAAAAGAGGGCAAAGGGGGCAGGGGTAGTGCGGGAAGGGGAAGGCACCACGAGGGTTCAAGGCTAAGGGAAGGTGCAGGTGCCAGGGGATTCTGGAGTGAAGCAGAAGGGCAGACACCTGCAGGGGAGGGACCAGCACCAGAGGAGAGAGGCAGGGCAAGTGTGTAGAGGGAGGTGTTAGAAGAGGGGTAGCTCACATGGTCAGAGTGGGGCTACTTGAGAAGTGGGCACAGGAGGGAGAGAAGGGCTGGTGGAGGAGGGCAGGTTGCAGGAGGGCTGAGGGCAGTGAGAAGGGTAGGAGTCAGGACAACAGAGGAGGGTGAGGAGTTAGGGGGCAGCAGGCACCGGGGGAGATGATGGAGCAATGGGAGGAGATATGACAGCAGAGAGAAAAGGTAAAGGTTTATAAAATATTTATTAATAACTTAGTATGCTGCCCACGGCCGGTTTGTTTGCGCCCCGTGGTGCAGTTTGGGTTTATGTGGGGATCAACATGTGGCCGGCGAGTGGGAGCCAAAACAAAAAAGTCAGTGTAATGATCTTCTGTACTTATGCATTCTAGTAGTTAAATTCTTGGACTGTTGTTGCTCGTGAAAAGTGCTATCACGTGGGTAGAAATCAGGTAAATATTGCATTTTATTAATATCAGCAGAACTGACTTAAATGGGGCCTGTGTGTTGTGTAATCTTGCCTTAATCTTTGTATTCATGCCTGTCAGTGTGAGAGAAGCTATTTGTATATATTTGCTTGCATACACAACCACGCTTAAGTTGAGGCCCTTAGCATGTTCTGTAAGTATCAGTGTGGCCTTTGGGGCTTCCAAAGTTGAGTTGCCCTAGCTCATCCCTGACAAGTGTCTATCTAACCTGGTCTTAAATATCTCCAGTGATGAAGATTCTGCAATCTCCCTAGGCAATTTATTCCAGTGTTTAACCACCCTGACAGGCAGGAAGTTTTTCCTAATGTCCAACCTAAACCTCCCTTGCTGCAATTTAAGCCCATTGCTTCTCATCCTAACCTCAGAGGCCAAGGAGAAAATTTTTTCTTCCTCCTCCTCTGAACTAGCCGGCATTTAAAAATGGCGCCGGCCGGCATCATGCAAATGAATCCCGGGAAATTCAAATCCCGGGCTTCATTTGCAACTCCGAATGACTACATTACCCCCCTAGTTCGAACTAGGGGGGTAGTGTAGATATACCCTTCGATACTTGAAAGCTGCTCTCATGTCCCTTTTCGGTTTTCTCTTTTCCAAGGTAAACAAGCCCAATTCCTTCAGCCTTGCCTCACAGCTCATGTTCTCTAGACCTTTCATCATTTGTGTTGATCTTCTCTGGACTTTCTCCAGTTTCTCCACATTTCCTGAAATGTGGCGCCCAGAACTGGACATGATACTCCAGCTGGGGCCTAATGTAGATGGCTCATTCCCTGCCTAGGGGACGTGAGACTGGGCGGGTTAATTTCCAATCCTCTGTTTATTCTTTTCCTAAACCAGGAATGCACAGTAATTCTGATGGGGGCTCTGCAGGAAGGCAGCCCGCACTGGCCCCTGCCTGAAACCTTGTGCAGGTGTTAAACAGCTGTCCAGCCCACCAAGAGGTGACTGCATTTCAGCGTGCCTGAAGCAACACAGCACCAGCAATGGACAGGAGAATGGCTCCCAGGCATGGTTTGCTCATGACTGCTTCAGTCCCGTTGGATGGGCCTCAGCCTCTTTCCTTCCCCTCCCTCGCTTTGCAATGGGGCTGTAGACTCTGAGGGAGAGGGGTGCAGGCAGGCAGAGGTGTCTCCCTGAAGCAGATAATACACATCTTTGTATTAATCATTTTCTCATTGAAATTTTTAGCTTTGTATTGAGTCCTTTTACATGGAAACTTTGTATTACATCTTGGTAGAATAGTCCCTAGGACAAGTGAGGCAGAGACTGTCCCTATGGGGTGAATGAGGTGGGAATGGATAAGGCGGAAGGTGAGCACCTCTGGGCAGTTGCAAAGGTTGGAGAGGGGATGGAAGCCAGATCCAAGATCAATGAGTCCTGGGAAGTGGGCCCATTGAAAGGAGACTGGACCTGTGGATCCCTTGGGGGTCAGCAGCAAGGGCCTGCTTTGGGAAGCCCCCTCTTTGGAGGTGAATGTGTCATCATTGAGACACCACCCAGAAGCAGGTGCCACAGACACTAACTGCAGATTCATGGGACGGCTCTTTCAGATCTTGCACATGCATAAGATGATAGATCTACAGGAGGGGGGACAATGGCGTAGCGAGGGGGCCGGAGGAGTCAGTTGCGAGGGGGCCGGAGGAGTCATGCTAGCGAGGCACCAATTTAATCCCATTCTGTTCCCCCCATCATCCCTCAGCTCACGTGCTCCTACGCCGCCTGCCACCGGCAGCTGGAGCCTCCCCCCTGCCTCTCTGATCCAAGCCTGACCCTCCTCCATCTCCATTAACGGGTTAGTGCACGCGGGAGCCCGGTCCCAAACTGTAGAGGGTGGGGGAAGATGCGGTACAAGTTCTCCTCTGTTGTGCACCAGGTATGGAGCCGTGCCACATGGCGGGGGGGTGCAAATTTTTCCTTTGTCCCCAGGCACATAACACCCTCACTACACCTCTGCCTG
This sequence comes from Pelodiscus sinensis, assembly GCF_049634645.1. Taxonomy (NCBI): domain Eukaryota; kingdom Metazoa; phylum Chordata; order Testudines; family Trionychidae; genus Pelodiscus; species Pelodiscus sinensis. The sequence continues at coordinate 91,865,709 of NC_134713.1, read as the reverse complement.
CAGTCAGAGAGCGAGAGAGACTGAGAGAGCAGGGAGTCTCCACATACCGTCCTTGCCTGCAGACACCACCACTGAAGCTCCCATTGATCAATAATGGGGAGCTGTGGCCTTTAGAAGCTGCGGGCTTAGTGCCTGTAGAGCACATGGTGCCATGGAGCCATTGCTGTACATGCCAGCTGCTTTCAGGAGTGGTGCAGGGCTGGGGCAGGAATAAACCTATCTTAATCCCACTGCTCTACCACCCAGAAGCTGTCTCAGTTAAATGGTGCCCAAAATCCCTGTTCTACACCTGAACCTCCTCCTGTACCCAACCTCCTGCCTCAGACGTGAGTCCCTCTTCATCCAAACTCCTTCCCACAGCTTGCACCTAGAAACTCCTCCTGGACCCCAATCCCCCACCCTTTGCTAAGCCCGGAGCTCCTCCCATACTCCAAATTCCTTGGCTCAAGACCAGAGCCTGCACCCCTACCCCACTCTGGTGATAATGAGTGAGGATGGGGGAGAAAGTGGGATGGAGTGAGCAGTGTGAGGCCTTGGTGAAGGGGTGGAGAAGAGGCAAGGCCTCAAAGAAGGGGCAGGAAGGAAGAGTGGCAAGGGTATTTGGGTTTGAGGTAGATCTTACATTGCACTTAAATTGAAAAAGCGATCTTGTGGTTAAAAAGGTTGGAGACCACTGCCCTACACAGTGCAGACACATTGTTCATATCAAGTCTCCTTTTCTCAAAACCAGACTTTTTTTAAAAAGCACTGGTATGTATCTTTATGTGGTTTAATGCAGCAATCCAATCTGATAACACATGGGACCCAGTTCATCAAAGAACTAAAACAAGTGCTTAACTTTAAGCATAGACTAAGTTCCACCGAAGTCAGTAAGAGTTAAGTATGTACTTAAGTGTAAGCACATACTTAAATGCTTTACTGAATTTGGGCCCTTTATTATTTAGGAGCCCATGCTCAATACAACCAGTTTAATATTCTTTAAGAACGTAAAGAAGCATGAATCTGATTTAAAAGTTTCATTCATGGGACTGCAGAAGATTGGATACAAGATTTGCCTGCAAGTCTCAGAGGAGAAATATGCACTTAAAAAAAGGAAATGAATGTACATCAACTGAGAAGCTGAAAGGGTTCTGGTTGCATTAGGTTTAACTGTATAAATGTTCTCACCAAAACTAAACTGTCTGAAATTTCTGTAGTTGTAAAATTGCCACTTCAAATCCCCCTATTCTCTCCCTAGATTTACTCAGAAACAGTTCAGAAATATGACATCCATGCACAAACAATTTTTAGCACTGTCATTTGTATACCTGTTACATTTTATATGTGTAAACACTACTTCATATGAAAAGTGAACACAAATGGTATCTATATATTGAGTTTTATCTTGTGTGCAACTGATTACACATCCAGTTGCACATGTTACAAGGCCACGTTCAGGACCCTTTGAAAATTTCATTGCAAGAAATGGTGTACATTTTCATGCCTACATGTATACGTATTATTTCTGCAACTGCATTAAAAGGTGGCCATTTCCATGCCTCAATCCCCAATTTGCACAAATAATCATGGTAAGTACATATACAAACATAAGCTTGAAAATACACAAATTCTTCCATACAGACCTCTAGTCTCTCAGTTCAATCCACAGTGTCTTTAGACAGATAGCATTTTGAGAGTTCAAAAACATGCATGTTTTGAGTATTTTCCAGAATTGTGAAAAGTCTGCAGACAGCAGTCCTGACTACAGTGTATTGGGCATCCATAGGCTTTGACATGTAAACTACTGGGAAAAAATGCAATATAGGCACCCAACACTAGGAGTTACCCCATTTAATTCATTTAAAACAAATTCTAGCTAGGATACATAGTGAGGTGCATAGTTGAAGTGAGATAGGTATGGAGTATAAAAGAAGAAATGCTGAATATTCAGAAATTCCACAAACACAATAGCAGTTTTGATTTTAAAAAAAGAGAAGAGTGAGAGTTTTCATGGAAGCTAGGTATTACTCAGCAATCAGTCAGTACAGTAAAATAAAAATATTCCACTCTATGACTAATGTATACCAAAATGTGTTGCCTAAACTCTATTCTGAATTCAACTGTCATTTTATTTTTGTGAATTATCAGGATGTAAGTTTAATAAACATGAACATTTATTCTGTGGAAAAAAACAAATTTATTGTCACTTTAATAAGAAAATGGAAGAGGAAAGATGTTTACAGTTATAAGTGGTGTATTTAACCACAGCAGGTGAAACTGTAATTCCCCTAAAATAAATGGCAGTTTCACACAGGATATTTCTCTCTGCTAAGGAGAGAATTGCTACTTATGTTAACTACAAAGGAGTTGCTTGCAAGTACAAGACACTAGGGCACACACAGTGCCCTTACTTTTGCATGTGTTTATTATGTTTTTTTCTGTGTTTAATGGGGTATGTGACAACCTCTACTGATAAACATATATAAGGAAAACTGCCCCATCCTTCATATATAAAGCCTATATAAAGGCACAGTCTGCAATATTTCAGTTGGCCGCCATACATTTCCCATCTTACCTCTCCATTCTCCAGTGGGTGAATCTTGGAGTAAAACGAAGTACATATAACTTCATTATCTTTTGCATAGGATGGAGGTCCTGTGCGGGGATGAATTTTGTAACGTGTCAGACATTCTGTGTCTGTTATAGCATGATACTGCCATGGCTCATAGTTAACACCATCCAGTGAACGCTCCAAAATCCAGTTCCCAGGACGAGGTGCATTAGCTGCTTTTACAATAACATATGCAATCTGGAATACCTGGAGAACAAATCAAAAATACATGTAAATTTGTATTTATATATTCATTTTCTTTGTCCTACCTGACAAAAATAGTCAATTCTCATCTAAGAATTTTTCCCTGAAAATGAAAGGTGACAACACCTTGCACTGAAACTCTGACCATGAAAATATCCCTTCTCCAGTAATATTTCTGAAAGAAAGCAAGTTCCACAGTAACAGCACAGACTTTCGAATTGTGATAAAACATAACCCACCAGGTTCAGTCTAACTCACTAGAGAAACTCCTCCTTCAGTTTCATTTGAAAAACTGAAAATTTTGTCTTTGCATATTTTTTTAAATTTGTAAAATTTACAGTCTATCAATATATGCATTACATATGCATTTTAGCATGCACATGCATATATGGCTTTTGTAACGGTTATCCATTTCCCAAACTCAATTGTGATTTACTCTTTCATGTGAAGCTCTGTGGTTAAGAAATTAGTAGATAATCATGTAATATAAATTCTCTCTACATAAAACATTCCTGACAACATCACATGGCTTCTGCACAATGACTATAAATAAGCCTTATAGGATAGAGATACATGAAATGTCACTATAAACAGAATAATAGCATGTAATCAGCACTTTTTGTCATCTTAAGCTGTCTTTTCAGTGATTTATTAAGGTTTTTCCCTACTATCCTGCTTGCTGGGATTTGAGCCGCAAACAATTACATGCATACCTCCACAATGACATCTGCTAATGACACAGCACCTTTTTCATTAGCAACAAACAGATACCACAGTGCTAACAATGAAGCAGAGGAGAGCATAGGTCCCTGTTAGAAGTGATGAATGCACAGTGAATTAATAGTGAGAGTCACCTTTCTGTGAGGTATGAGCTCACAGAAGAAAGGCCAGAGGGAGAATACAGTGCTAATTTCTGGCTTAGTGGCTTCAACATTGAATTTGGGGAGAAAGAGTTTCTTTTGGACAGGCTGTTAATGCTACAATAAACACCATTAAAATGTAAACATTCAATGCCAGATGCCTCTGCTGTGTAAGTCTAACATCAGCTTACCCTGACTTAATTATTTTTCATTAATTCTTAGGTTGTGTCTGCGTTAGATAAATTATAAGACTGTTCCCCCTCAAAATGGTTGAAAAATACTCTCTACCCATACACACACAAAAGGGTTTTGTCTGATTGTTGGGAAGGCAAGCAAGTTACATCATAAATGTATTAGATGGAAGAACCAAAGTACCCAAGGGACATGTACAGTGGATAATGTAGGGAACATGGCAAGGGACCAGGATTGGCAAAGATTGTGGAGCGGTTATTGTGGGGGATTGGTGGGGTGTGACAAGGTAGGTGGCTGAAAGGGGATTCAGGTCACATCTCCATTTGTCACCCCCGAGATCAATCTTCTGGCATTGGTTTAGTGGTTCTCATTAAGACCGCTAAATCAAACACCGAGGGCGGCTCTGGTTGGCGCTGGTGCTCCTCATAGTTGCAAGGAGTAAGGGAAGCTGACAGGAGCATTTGCGTCATGGTCTGCTTAAGGTAAGCTGTCTTCTGATACATATTTTATACAGCTGGAATTGTGTACCTTAAACCAACATTCCTCGTTTAGTATAGATCTAGCCTCAGTGGGTAAAGCAAGTTTTTTATTTCAGGGAGCTGTCAGCTTTGTTAAAGATGATAGCAACTGCACCTGAACTAGTGTAGGACACCCCTGCTGTGGGTGCTACTTTACCACACTCTATACAAACCCTGTCAATGGTGCTTTAGTCAGTGTGATAGAATGCACTGGAACTCTGTGACTGAGTAACAAAAATAAAACCTAAAGGATCTTTGAGCTTCACTTCACTTAAGTCGGATCATCTCTGTGTTTATTTCATAGTGACACAAAAAGTGAACAAGTTCTGTTAGCTGCAGTCAAAATTCTTAGTGAAATGGTAACTCTGAGCTTATTCCCATAGGGTATTTCATGAAATACCTCTTTCTGTTTTGCTTTTTGACTGGATCAGCAGGTTGATACATGTCAAATGATATGACAATTGGACTATCTTAGAGCACATCTTTTTTTTTTTTTACACAAGTCCAAAGAAAAACAACCTGGTAATCAAATTTGCCAATCCAAATGTGAAAAAAGAGCAGAGCAATACCAAACTGTCTAGTGGCAGATAGCAGCCAATTAGCACAGCAGCCACCATACAGATGGAGCTGTTTCCAGTTACTCCGTGCATGTGACTATAACATAATTAGTAGGGGAATACTCTAAATAGTCCTCTGAGTCTTTCCCAAATTATAGACAGAATGGGCCTCATGATGAGACACAAAATGAGTCTTGGGTCTCATTTTCATTGCTAATTATCTCAGCAGCAAAGTCTGCAAAACACACATTGAGAAACACACTTCCATATGTTATAGCACTGTCTCATCTCAAGAATGGCTCATAAGATGTAGGAAAGTGTATGCTACTGTACAGGATAATTCACTACACTAATATTATTCTGACTGCTGAAGTGAATCATTCATCTGCATAGGGTTAGCCAATGGAGCAGGAATTTCCTTGTTTGTTACTTCCACCTGCTCATTTATTTCAAAAATAAATCCATCAGCTAATATAAGTTTTTGTAATTCAGAATAGCATCACAAATTCAATGCCATATTGAGCAATTATACAGAATATTGCCCAACATCTCAGACCATATATCTGCAAAGAAGGTATAGCCCAAGGTCCAGTGTGCTTCAACCATAGCCCTGGGAACTACAAGTTGTGGACTACAAACTGCAGCATGTTAGGAGAACTTCCTGGTTTCTGCCCCCAGCAGGGTCTCAGCAGGGACTGAACTGGAAGCAGCATGCAGGCGGGGCTGCTGAACTGTGATCCTGTTGTATGGGTTGGGGTTTTTATTTATTTATTTTTAACAGAATAAAGCCTGTTTCTGGTGGTTTGTCTGAGTGGGTCTGATCTGAGGTGCACACACACTAAGGCTGTGTCTAGACTACATGCCTCTGTCGTCAGAGGCATGTAGATTTGTTGTTTTGGCAAAGTCAAATGAAGCCGCGATTTAAATGATCGCGGCTTCATTTAAATTTACATGGCTGCCTCGCTGAGCCGACAAACAGCTGATCAGCTGTTTGTCCGCTCAGCGCGCTAGTCTGGACGCTCCCCTGTCGACATCAAAGCCCTTTGTTGGCAGCCCCGTTATTCCTCGTGGGACGAGGTTTACCGGGGCTTCTGACAAAGGGCTTTGATGTCGACAGGGGAGCGTCCAGACTAGCGCGCTGAGCGGACAAACAGCTGATCAGCTGTTTGTCGGCTCAGCGAGGCAGCCATGTAAATGTAAATGAAGCCGCGATCATTTAAATCGCGGCTTCATTTGACTTTGCCAAAACAACAAATCTACATGCCTCTGACGACAGAGGCATGTAGTTTAGACGTACCCTAATACACAACGCAGAGCACACCAAGGAGCCTCAGGCCTAGCCTCCCACAGTTGTGCAAGAAGTCACAAGGTGTGCTGAATATTCTCACACTGGGCTAGAGAGCAGGAGGGGTGACACAGGGTAAATGTCTCAAGATTTATACCAACAATCTGAGGCAATTTTTTTCACTTCTTCATTTACTATTATAGTTCTCTTTTTTAAAATTTTTATTCTAAACATCATTCAGGTAAATGGCAACATACATGTAGCATTTGGAATTTGGGCAAAAGTTTTGTATTCTTATTTAGATGCGTGAGATATAAAAACATAATTCATTTCATTGTGTATAACTGTGTGAATAATTTTGAGAGTTTTTTCTAGTACTAAAATTATTTTTTAATCTTTATAGTTGCAAAAATATCCTCCTCAGCTTATCCTTCTAGCATTGTTTATAGTCAGTTCATCTTCCCAAATCTACCAACATGCAACATGAAACTGATAAGTATGAGCTACCTATTCATATCAAGTATGCTTTAACTCTGGAATGTAGTAATAATAAATAGGATACCAACATTGTTAACTGCTTTACTTCTGATCCGTTTACAATAAATGTACGAATGCTGTATGGATAGTTAACAAAGGCAAATGCATTTTGTAAGGTTTATTGATGGGGGAGGGAGGAGAGAATGAGGGCTTCAAACTAATATTCCTGACTCTACCCCTCTTTTCTCTTCTCCAAAATATTATATACACATATATATGTAACTTCCTTTCCTACCCATGAAGACACAACAAAGAGGAAATTTGGACTGTGAGTCCGTAGAAACAGCTTCACCTCTGTGTCAGTTCTAGCATCTGACAGATTGAGGCAATTGAAAAACAAAGCACTTCTAAGGCTTTGTCTATACCTCTGTGAAGGTTCTATGTGATATCTTACTGAAAACAGAAAAAAATGTTAAGTCTCTTCTTGCAAAAATGCAGCCAATATAGTAAATTTCTCAGATGACTAGAATATTGGCATATATGGAGAATATGAATGTTTGCAAAATAACAAAAATTCTGGGACTTCAATATTTAAGTTGCCCAAGTCCCAGAACTTGGGATTTCTCTAGCAGCAACCACATGAGCTGAAGAAGCAACTCAGCCTGGAGTCGAATCAGAGCTGATAGTAGCAGCAGGAGCATTTCCTGTTCCACTGTTCCTGTTCCATTGTTACGGAATGCCTTGCAGAGAACCTTTAGGGTACATCTACACAGCAGCGCTATTTTGGGATATCTTCTCTTATCCCAAAATAGTGTTGTGTGTGTCTTAACAGCACACCCATTATATCTAAATACATTTGAAATAATAGGCATCTTATTCCAGCTTCCTGTAAACCTCATTGCACGAGGAATAAAGAAGAGACCAGAATAGCACTCTATTTTGAAATCTGGCACAGTCAAGACAGCCTATTTTGAAATTTGGTGCTATCACGAAATAAGGGTATGTGTAGACTACATGGCTCCATCAACGGAGCCATGTAGATGAGGTTTCTAGACATAAGGAAATGAAGCAGCGATTTAACTAATCGCCACCTCATTTACATCAAAATGGCTGCCGCGCTGTCCCGATCAGCTGTTTGGCGATTCCATAAGTCCCGTTATGCCTCGTGGAATGAGATATTCCCTTGGAAGGGCTTCTCGTGTCGACCACGGACCGTCCAGACTACCATGCTATTACTCCAAACAGCTGATTGGCACAGCGTGGCAGCCATTTTGATGTAAATGAAGCGGTGATTATTTAAATTGCCGCTTCATTTCCCTTTTTTGAGTACACTAACCTACATGGCTCCGTTGATGGAGCCATGTAGTTTTGACGTACCCTTAGCTATGCAATTTGCAAAGCTCAAATTGCATTGTTTACTTTGAGTTAAATGTGACTTTGTATATGTTCCCCCTACTTCTGAGAACATGGGAAAAGTAGACACATCACACTGAATAAAAAGAAGGGACCAATCCAAACCCAAATGGTACTTCAGTGTTGAGTGATAAGGAAATGCATACATTTGTAAGAGAGGATCTCAGAGCTAATTGCAGAAGGATGGAGCTGCGATAGGAGACTGAGATGAATGATAGCATTCTAACCACTTCAAGGGATAGCCGAGTTAGTCTGTACATGACAAACTTAGAAAACAATAATTGGTCTGGGAGCACTTTATAGACTAAGAAAACATGTAGATGGTATCATGAGCTTTCGTGGGCATAGCCCACTTCTTCAGATGACCGGAGTTTTTAAACTTTACAAGCTCATGATATCATCTACATGTTTTCTTAGTCTATAAAGTGCTCCCAGACCATTTTTTGGTTTTTAAGTATTCTAACCGTCATATTTGGTGCACCTATCATTAACTATGCTTCAGAAAATCCAAATATAGTCACCATCTAAATGAAATTAACACAATGCCAATTCCTGTCCTACACAGTTAGTTTCAAATTAATATCAACACATTAAGGCTACGTCTAGACTGCCCCCTATTGCTCAAGAGAATATGCAAATGAGACAAAGCGGTGAATATCGCCACACCTCATTTGCATACTTAATGAGCCACCATTGTTGCGCAAGAGGCTTTTGCACAAAAAGGAGATGTCTACACTGTTCCTTTTTGTGCAAAACTCCCCTCTTGCGCAAGAGCCATTCTTCCTGAAAAAAGGGGCAGAACGGCTCTTGCGCAAAAGGGGGGGTTTGCTCAAAAAGGAGCTGTGTAGATGGTTCCTTTTTGCACAAAAGCCCCTTGCGCAGAAATGGCAGCTCACTAAGTATGCAAATCAGGTGTGGCAATATTCACTGCTTCGCCTCACTTGCATATTCTCTTGTGCAAGAGGTAGCAGTCTAGACATAGCCTGAGTCATAGTGTATTCTGGTTTGTTTGTAGGCAGAATGTCTCCCCTTCACTGGATAACATATTAGACCTGCAGTGTTTTTCATTTTGCAATAGTCTTGCTTTCTAATGACATTCACATGTGAAAGAAATACTAAGTCCAACTACTACTGATAGCTATTAAGCAGATTTTTCATTAGCTCATGGTGTAGCAGCTTATGTTTTTGAACACAGAAATCATGCAGGCAGTTCCCTGTACCCCATGCAGGCAGTGATTTGTCAGTTGTGGAGTATGGTTAGAGATTGTTACAAGAGTTTGAAATCGTGTGACTCTTTCTCTTCTCACAGAAGATTGGAATCTTTGACATCCAAATTTTTAAAAAATTAGCAGCTTTCCTTATGTCAGACAACTTTTTAAACTATAAAGCCCAATTCAGATGTGAAACAGGCTCATTTAAAAATAGCATTTCTCACACAACTATTCAAGATGCCATGTAAATTTCTTTCTAACACTTTGTCATGACAAAGACAGTCGCATCACTCTCCAACATTCTGCTCTCACAGTCAGAGAAGCTGTAATTGAAAATGCCAGCATGGGGAAAAAGATGCTTAGTAGGAGTCAACTAATATCAATTTAGAGAACTGAACAGCTCCCTACCATGCTGTAGTTTGCCTCCTAATGACAGTATCTCTCTCCTGCTCATCTGAGTTGCTTGCAGCTGAAACGCTCCTACCAGATGGAGGAGATGGGCTTAAAGCAGCACATGCTAGATTCCAAGGTAGTTTTTCCATACAGTGACAAACTTCCAAGAGAGCAGGACTCTGTCCTGTTAAAATCTTATGATGAGAGTTTTACTGAATATAAGATGCCAGTGACCAGAATTTGGAGGCAAATGTGGGAATAGCTTTGACATAATGACCTTAAAAATCTAAGTCAGAACATCAGTATCTATAAATCTAGCCGTTTTCCAATTAGATATTGTATTTATCTTCTTAATTAAACAATAATATTCACTCATATGTATGACTCAGTTATGTTCAATTAATACAATCAAATGTATCGTGTTTGAAATGTACACTGAATAAGGGTATAAAATGTCTGCTCTCCTGTTCCCCACTCTAACCATCAGAGTGACCAGAGATCCTCTAAAACCCAAACAAAAGACAGGACTATGCAGCAGTTTAAAGACTAACAAGATGGTTTATTAGGTGATGAGCTTTCGTGGGCCAGGCCCACTTCCTCAGATCAATATGTGGAAGAAAATTGGCACAACCATATATACCAAAGTGATACAATCAAAAAAAAAAAAAAAAAAAAAGAACACATATAAAATTGACAAATCAGATTTAAGAACATGTGTTCATTCAGCTAGACCAGACTAACATGGTTGCATCTCTATCACTATTCTAAAACCCAAGTACGTCTTAAGAAAACTAAACACTTTAGAACAGTGTTCACATTTTGATCTAAATAGCAGAATAGCAGCATTAATCTATTTTTGTAACATTCAAAGAGGAAATGTACTAAAACAAAATAAAACCAAAAAAAGCACCCTGTGAAAAACCAAAGCACTGCAAAACTGGACTTCACTCCCAAGCTGTCCAGCTGCTGAATGCTTCAGAGAGGAGTTTCAGTGCCAGCATGGTTTCTGGCAGCCTATGTTCTTTGTGATTCTCTCTACTTTCTGAACTTGTTGCTCAGTTTTCAAGGCCTATAAAGGATTAATTGCTTTGTCTAGACAACATTTGCTGCTTCTTGTCTTTAGCCTTTATTACGCCAGTGTTTAGGGTCAAAGTTAAGCTTTCCCAGTCACGAGCGGGAGAAAGCAACTTACATTTCTTCATTTCCCATAGCTCTAAATTTTTCCATAGAGAGGAGGTAATGAAGCAAGGAGGAGAGCACAAGGTTTGATTAAGTTATGGGGGATTTGAGCGTAGAAAGAGACATAGGCAATGATCCTGATTCCATTTTGGTTTTGAGAGAATCAGGAAAAACAGGTTAGAATAGGTTTGCACTCATGATGAGGTGTAGCAGGAAGAAGGGGATGCTGCTAATTTTGGGTCCAATCCAGCTCCCATTAAAGACAATGGGAGCTTTCATATACTTTAATGGAAGTTGCACTGGGACCCCTCTCACCTACTTCATTCCACACTGAGTTACAGTAGGCTTAAGGGGCTGGTAATGATGGCAGTATTTCTACATGTGCCATTTGAAAGCTTCTGGAATACATTGATCGTGAGTTCTAGTAATTTACTGAGCTGCTCTCAATCTCAGCACTGATTACAGAGACAACCTGGCAACAATTTAGATGCTAGTAATGACTCAAAACATCATCAATAATATTCCCCACTTAAATATCTGCTTTACTTCCACCATAGGAGCCTTAATTTTAATATTGAACCAGATAGAGCCATTTTGGTCAGGTACAGGCACATTATGCAATAAACTATCTTCCTCAAAGAACGCCTAATTCTTTTTGCTGAAATTATTTGAATTTGCTTGACGTACAGGTGATGACAAATTTGTACATTAAACAGTTTTATGAATGTGAAGTCTAAAGACTTGTATTCATTTTTATGGTTTCTGTATTTTTCTAGTCAGTGGGGGGAAAATGAATAGTATGCAAGCAAATGCTTATTTTTAATCTGAGGTGACACCCATCTGTTACCCACTTTGGAAAGAAGGATATAACACATGTCTATGAAACTGCTATACCACTGTGCAGAAATCAACGTTAGTATAATTGACATTTAAAACCTTCACATGTTTCTTCTGACATCATAGTGAGGGCATGTTTGCACTGTTGTAGTGAAAAATCAGATTATTTACAAATAGATTGGAGGAAACCCCCCTTATACACCAATTCGAAAAGACTCTTTTTAACTTAGGGATAACATTTACAAAGGGGTCTAAGCAACTTAGGAATGTGTGTGCCATTTTAAAAAGTAACTCAGGCATTTAAGAGCTTGTGTCCCATTGACTTTCCCTATGACTTAGGCTCCTATGTGCCAAAACACTTTTCAAAATGAGATTTAAGTTCCTACATCATTTAGGCACTTGAAATGTTTTATCTAGACCATTTAAGCTGTTCTCAAGTCCTCATTCTGCAAAGGCTTAAATACATTTTTAACTTTAGTCAGTGAGGCTACTCACAGTGCATGAAGTTAAACACATGCACAAGTCTTTGCAACATCAGGCCTTAGACCAGGGCTACTCAACACACAGCCCCCAGGCTGCATGCAGCCCGCAGCCCATTTGTTTGCAGCCCACAGTGAAGTTTGGGTTTATGGGGGGCTCAACATGAGGCCTGCGGGTGGGATCCTTTGAACATGGCCTCCACTGGGAACGTGCTCCACAATGGTGAGTCACTATAATGATCTTCTGTTGATATGCGTCTTGGTAGTTAAATTCCTGGACTGTCATTGTTCATTAAAGGTGCTGTCATATGGGTGGAAATCGGGTAAATATTGCATTTTATGAATATCAGCAGAACCGACTTAAATGGGCCTGCGTGTTGTGTAGTCTTGCTTTAATCTTTGTATTCATGCCTGTCAGTGTGAAAAAAACTATTTGCATATATTTGCATGTATATTTGCATGATGTGCAACTACACTTAAGTTGCGGTACTCTCTGTGAGTATCATTGTGACCCCGGGGCTTCCAAAGTTGAGTAGCCCTGCCTTAGACTATAAGGTCTTTGAAGCAGGGCCATCTTTTTGTGATATGCTTATCTAGTATACCTGACTGGAGCCTTCTGGATTTTCTGCAATATACATAAATAATAATATGAATTGATAAACTCAGAATAACCAAAGAAGTGCTTCTGAAATAACACAAACTTTCACACAAATCTCCAACCCAAACAAACTGAAGATTTTGTCTACCTTATTTTTTCTCCATAGAGAAAGAATTTATTTAGGCACAATTTCTTGTAATATTTCAAGATTAAGAACCAAGCAAAGCTGTTCTTAAGCAATAAAACTGTACCCTTTATATAAAGATAGGCCAAGCCTCTGCTATTTGGTAGTTGGTGTTTAGAAGAGACACAATAAATATCCTCCTCATTAAGTATGTTCAGTGACTTAGAATATCAAAGAGCAAGAGGCATGTGTTAATGACTGTATTTTCTGATTGTTTAAACCAAATCACTGAAAAGTGACTCCCCAAGCACTTCTGCAGCACACACTGTCTGCTGCACATGGGTTTAACTGAGCAGAAAGGGAGAGTATTACTGCCAGCAACTAATGAATTCTCCCATCTTAAAAAAAAAAGGCACTCATACTCATTCCTCATCTTGAATCAATGAGCCTTGGGTGCTTTTATACAACCTCAGGTCCTGCCAAAACGTTTACTTTATTATCACCACACCATTATTCCTGGGGGCTGATTTTAGATGTACCAGCAAATCAAAATCACTGCTGGGTTAAGGTTGCTGGCAAGTCATCTTTTTAAATGCAATGGTCTGGCCTAGGCCATGCCCTGGTGTGACCCATATTATTCGGGACAGTGGTATCTTACTAAATATTGTGTTTACTGGTATTTTAACAAGTATTTACAGCCTGGAATCAGCTAATATAAAAAAGTGCAAGAAAGAAACTTGAAGCAAATGTCAGTAGGTCAGTTTACCCTTACTGGGCCAATCTTGAAAGCTGGTGAATGCCTACAGCAAGTTGTTTAGCATACTCAGCTCCCCTAAAGGTGCTCACTGCAAAATTGAACCCCCAACCATAAAGCCAATGTACCACAAAGCCAATATACCCCCCAAACAGTAATTTAAGCAATCAATAAACAACATTATAATAGGCCTGCTGATGTCATCCTACATGTATCATCAGTGGCTTTCATAATACCACATATAGAGATTTTGCTACGGGTGGGACACAATCTAAAGGGGAGGACACATGCACTCCACATGCCTACTCTGCCCACTAACCCTCACATCTTGCACCCAGCCCAAGCACATGACACTCTCCTTGCCTCACCAGTTACCAGAGGAAGGTGGGGTCCTCTCTCCTTCTCCTGCTGTTTCCCCCCACACCCTGCATGTTCGGCCATTCTCCCTGACATCTGGGCCCGGGAGGGAACCACTTCTCAAACCAGCTAAAGTTATTGGCTCTGGGTCATTGCTGTGTGCAGCACAGCAGCTGCCTGAGAGAAAGCCTGTCTGAGGAGGTGACAGTGGCACCCCACTCACCTTCTGGGTCCAGCAGCAGGGGCGCCAGTTCAGATTTTGGTAAGGAGGGCTGACCTGTGCATGCTGAGACTGGGGAGGGAAAGAGATGAGAGCATGGGTAGCTAGACTGAGGACAGAGGCTTCAGCACTGTTATTTGGCATGCTCAGTACAAGTTAAAAACCAAATGGGGGGAATGAACCCCATTTGCCCTCCCCGACACACATATCATCTCTATTCAGGGGCTATTAAGGCACTGAAAAACTCTACATTTTTGACAGACAACTTGTCAGTTAGCTGACAGGAGCACTGTATCTAATTCCCATATAAAAGAAAGAAAATTAAAGAAATATCAAAGAAATGTCAGCTCTAACACTAATACTTTCTGACATCTTGTGGCAAGTCTCTTAAGGGACACTGGTTAGCCTTAACATTTTAATGTATGTCCTTACTTTGTTACTAATTCTGTAGAAAGAGACAAACCCTTTCAGGACTCCTGGGCTCTATGTCAGCTATGGAAGGGGAGTGAGGTCTAGTGAGTTACAGCAAGGAGGCAGCTCTATATAAGAACACAGAATGGCCATGCAGTATCAGGCCAACTATCCATCTAGCTCAGTATTCTCTCTTCCAACAGAGGTCAATACCAGGTGCTTCGGAAGGCATGAACAGAAGAGGCAATCAACAAATGATCCATCCCCTGTTGCACATTCTCAGCTTCTGGCGGACACAAGCTGGAGACACCATACCTGCCCATTCCATCTAGTAGCCATTAATGGACCTATCCTCCTTGAATTTATTTTGTTCTTATTGGAACCCTATTATTGTTTGGGTCTTTTCACCATCCTCTGGCAAAGTTCCACAAGTTGACTGGGAAAAAATAATGTATTTTGTTTGTTTTAAATCTGCTGCTTATAAATTTAATTGGGTCAGCTTCTTGTGTTATGTTAGTGAAGGAATTAATTACATTTCCTTACTCTATTTTTTCACACCATTCATGATTTTCTAGACCTCTAACATATCCCCTACCCTTTAGTCATTTCTTTTCCAAGCTAAAAAGTCCCAGTCTTGTTAACCTCTCCTTATATGGAAGCTATTCCTCACCCCATAATAATTTCTGTTGCTTTTTCTGTACCTTTTCCAAATCCAGTATATGGTTTTTTTAAAATGGGGTGACCAGATCTGCCACATTATTCAAGATGACGGCATACAATTCCTTTATATAGAGGCAATATGGTATTTTGTCTTATTATCTATTCTTTTCCTAATGATTCCCAACATCTGTTAGCTTTTTCAGTGTTTAGACTGCCACTGCACATTGAACGGATGTTTTCAGGGAACTATCCACAGTAATTCCAAGATCTCTTGAGTGAGAACAGCTATTTTAGACCTCATCATTTTTTTAATCTATAGTTAGGATTATATTTTCCCATGTGCATTACTTTTCACTTATCAACACTGAATTCCATCTGCCCTTGTGTTGCCCAGTCACCCAGTTTTGTGAGATCCCTTTGTAACCAGCTTTGGATTAGTCCCTCTTCTCCCCTTTTTCAAGAACGCATAAGTTTAACAGCAGTTATACCAGCAGCACAACACTCATTCCTACTCTCTTTTCCTCCTATCATTTAAATGGAGTACCTGGCAATGTTTTCACAATGATCTAATGATCCTTCAATTACTGGAATGCCCAGCCTTGTGTTAGTCTTAATCACCTGCCTCTCTCTTTTTATAACAAACTTCCTGCCCCAAAGGCAAAGCTACCAAGCAGATTTAAAACTAATAAAAGAAAGTTCTTCTTCACACAGGGCACAGCCAAACTGTGGAACTCCTTGCCAGAGGAGGCTGTGAAGGCTAGGACTATAATAGAGTTTTAAAAAGAGCTAGATAAATTCATGGAGGTTAGGTCCATAGAAGGCTATTAGCCAGGGGGTAAGGAATGGTACCCCTGGCCTCTGTTTGTCAAAGGCTGGAGAAGGATGGCAGGAGACAAATTACTCTATCATTGTCTTTGGTCCACCCCCTCTGGGGCACCTGACACTTGCCACTCTCAGCAGAAAGGATACTGAGCTACATGGACCTTTAGTCTGACCCAGTATGGCCATTCTCAAACTCTCTTGCATTTAAGAACTGCCGCTGGAGCCAGGGCATGCAGCTTTAAGCAGACCTCAAGTATGAAATCTAGAGATTCCAATTTCTGGGGTTGGGGAGCTACTGCCACCCTTAGACCCCCATAAATGGCACCCTTGCCCAGCAGCCAGAAATATCAGGGGGGTGAAAGGGATCCAGATCACTCAGATCTTGTCCCTAACAACTAAGCTGGGGGAACAGGGGAAGAAAAGCCACCAGTTCCCTATCTGGCAGTCATAGAGCAGCAAGACAGAACTACGGGCATGAGAGGTGCATGATTCTTCCTGCCCCTTCTGCTCCCTGCCCAGGCCTGGCTACCAGGGACAGGAGCTGAGCATGCCTAGTGGTAGATGCAGTGGGAGAAGGACAGAGTCTCTTGCCTTCCATCCCACCCACAGTTAGGCTCAGCAGAAAAATGGGGTGAGACTTGACACTACATGCCCCTCCTATACATCATCTTATATTCCTTTTTAGCTTTAGCATGAAGCCTACATTTCAATAATGATTTTGCAATAAATGGCTGCTATAAGAATACCACTTCCTTATCTTATTACCATCAACATTCCCATATAGTATACCAGAAAAATCAATTTTTACAGATTTGTTTTTATTCACCGACAACTGCTCAGTTACAACATGTTTCAGCAAGACGAGCAAAATCGGACCAAGACTTAGATTCCTCTTATTCTACCATCAGTCATGCCACCAGTCTCCCACACTCTCTATGGACTTTGTTCAGTAATGGACTTGCCAATAAAACACACGCATAAATACAATCATTTTGGAGTGTGTGTGTGTGAGAGAGAGAGACATTCCGGGCTGCAGTCTAGACAAGTAAGAGCTTATGCCACCATATGCTCTGCAATCTTTGGTGCCTCATAATGCTTTTCTCCTGTAGCTCCCAATCTGGGTCCCCCCATAAACAGTCACACAATATGCAGGTCACATACCCTAAATTTTTGTGAATGACTTCAACCCATCAACACTCCAGTTAGCATTCTGACTTTCACCAGCCTGGGTTACCACTGTCAGGGTAACTCCAACATACTTCCACTGCTGGATTTTCTCCAAAAAGTGTTCTGCATTGTCTAGCCCATTCCTGGACAGTTCAGATAAGTTCACTGCTCCTGTAACGAGTTGATATGCAACAATTTGCTACTTTAACCAGAATTACTCAAACAATTTAACACAGTTTATTTAATGACAAATTTTAAGTATAAAGGGCATTAAAGAAATGGTCACAAGAAAAATAATTATAAAACTCTTTTTAGAACTATAATTTAACAAGCTTTACTTGGCTCAAGGTGTAATCTTTACCACATATTTCCACCAACAGTGCAGGTCAGAATACCTCCCCACATCCAAAAGCTAGTTCCTTTGTCTCCTCAGGTGAAAGACAGCAAGAGAGAGATGGGGAGAGAAAGAAAGATAAAATGTGTGTTGTTTTTTTTATCCTACTTTTATAGTCTGGTCACCTTTTGAAAAGCATTTTCCTGAGGGTTACACTACATCGAATTCCTTCTCATTGTGAGGACAACGATAGGGAGTCTTGTGGTGAAAGAGGCTCCATAGTTTTTGGTTACTGATCTGTTCCTGCTCCCTTCTGTTGCTAAAGAATGGCCACTTGACAGGTGATTGCCAATCAACTTTGATATCACCTGGTGAAGGCATTTGCTTGACCTTTGTCTTTGAGGAACAGGAATATCTCTATTGATGTGTCTGCTAAACAAATTTCAGTCATAATTTCAGCATATGTTCATATTTTACATACTGTATATTGTTGCTACATGTTTTATTATATTATTGATTAGTAACTAATTAGTTTCAAATGATACCCCACCAGGCATATTTTGGAGAAATATTAGTACAATAGTGTGCAGGCTGTGAAGAGAGGGTTCATTAGGTCTCAGTGTATCATCCAGGATTTAGACAGAGATACAACACAGTATCCAGGACATGGACCCTGAAACTATCTGATCACTGATAGAAAGACCCTATAGCAACAGCCAGAATGGGAAAAAGGAAAATAACGTTAATCAATACTTCTGTCACCTGAGGGTAGGAGGAATGAAACAAGAAACTGAAAGGGTTTCTCTTTCTGGAAATTCTGAAGCATTTTTGTTCTTTGTCCCTATGTGTTCCAATGTGAGGATGAGAAAAACAGGTCAGTAAGAAATCTTCCAGACCACAAGGCAATAAAAATTGCACAATCGGACTCAGTAATGAGTTCAACAGATGGGAGGGCATAATTCAGAAGAGATTTATTGGTAACCCAATCACCTAACAAGTTAGCTATGTTTTCTGTTCATGGAGGATATCACAGCTCTTCTTCAAGTAATCTATTTGCTTCCTAACCAACTTAGGTTGTATTTGAAAAGTATGACTTTCATAGGTATGTTTTGGCTCTTGGCTATCCAAGAGAAACCCAGCTTTCTTATGTACTGTTACAAAAGCAAAGATCAACTGGATGGGTTTTACTGACATCCATGTCTTAAGCATTCAGCCATTAAAATACAAGAATCTCTCTTGGAGAGTCCTCTGCTCTAGAACTTCTCTTCCATGCTGCTATGGAAGAGCCTGCATCTGTCAGCCTTGGTGAAAGGTTAATGTATTTACTTGGACATCTATCTAAGGGGAAGAAGTGTAGGGAAACTAAGTATTGTTCCAGGGCAGGAATCTACCTGGGTTGACATCTGCTAGCAAAGAATGTTCATTGTTTTTAATTTGTTCAGGCACACTTTTTGCATTTTAAACAGAGGAAAAAATTATAGGATATGCTAGATACTATACACATTACACAGGTAATGATTAGAAATCTATATTGTCAAAACACCACAGTTCTGTTTGTTTTTAAAATATTTTAATAATTATATTTCCTCTGTATATTTGTTATTGGAAGCTGATGACAAAATTGCTTTAAATGATCTGAAACAATGCGCACAATTATAAAATAACTTCAGCTCTAGTGGCAAATATTTCAGAGAAAAAGTCCTTGAAAACCAGGCACTACCTTGTACATGTCCCTTAGTACCAGCAAAGCACAAACCTAAACTAGCAATGGGCAACTCTGAAAAGGATCAGAGTTCAGCTTAAATTCTGATAAGCAACCAAACATTCAACTCCTTCACAAAGTTTCTCATGTATGTGAAATTTGGCTGGACGTTGCTTAGAAACAGGGACCTCATTTTTTTACTCGAGACCCCTTTTTCACCATTCTGGAAAAATAAAAGTCTTAAAGTAGGAATAAGTATAATAAACATAATTCAACAGAAGAACGGCCATACTGGGTCAGACCAACAGGTCCATCTAGCCTTGTATCCTGTCTGCCAACAAGGGCCGATACCAGATGCCCCAGAGAGAGGGAACACAAGATCCTCACGAGATCCCTCTCCCGTCACCCATATCCAGACAAACAAAGGCTAGGGACACTATTCCTACTCATCCTGGCTAATTCATATCCAGTTGAAAACCCTTTATGTGTTCACATTGGTGTGAAGGTGCTTTCATGTATACAAGAATCAAAGGCTTACTCGCTAGAACCTTAAACAATCCAAATTTTCAAATACTATAATATTTCAAACAAACATGGCTTAAATTCACATCTACTACAATGTAAAAAAAAATCCTATATAAAATAAAGCCTGCGGGCCTTGGCTGAATTTGCCAGATGTCTTTCAATGTTCTAAACTTAGTGCTCTCTCTTTCCCAAGCCCTCCTTTTTGTGTCCCAGGATTGACTCCGTTGATTTTGCTCTCTTTATCCCAGTGTTTAGGGTGGAAAAGGAATAATAGAGAATGGCATTTATTGATAATGAGGTGCACAATGAGGATTTGATTCAATCCATATTTCGTTACACTCTGGTTTTGGGTTAAGTGGAACCCGCTGGCTTTATCTTTTATCTAAAATAATGCTACCACTTCAATGCAACTGTTAAGATTTAGGATTAAAAAAAGTGGGTTATATCTCTTTTAGGAGAGAAATAAGTGGACACACACTGGTTTAATAACTTCTGGCACTTAATTATATGGCACACACAGTTCGTACAGAATTACAGCTGTGATTAGAGATAGGACAGCACAAAGGCCAAAACTTTAGCTGCAGCTCTTCAAGTACAGATTTAGGAGTTTAATTTCATGCACTGACATTTGGGCACATCAGTATCTCAACATGCCCCTGAGTACCCACTACTTCCATCAGCTTCTACAGGAGCTGCTCTGAAAACTAGGCCTCATCCTGATATGTAAATAGATGCTTATATGCCCAATTTTAGGCACTCAAGTTTAAAAAGATTGTGTCTGAACCTAAACTCAGTAAAGTACATGTGACCGTTTTTTTCTCTGTTGTTCAAGAGCTAGGGTTGCCAGGTGTCCGGTTTTGAACTGGACAGTCCAGTATTTGAGCTTTTTGTTCAGGAAACAAATTGAGAAAATATAAATGAGAAAAAATAAATGTCCAGTATTTACTAAATAAGATGTAATGTAGATTGTGATGTAATATCAAGCGTCTCCGGTATTTTTGTTGAAACCATCTGGCAACCCTATCAAGAGCTCTAAAGAACAACTGAACCTCACCCCAGGATTTCTTCTGCTATGTGCATTATGGGAATACAGACCCTTCCATAAGCAGCCAATAGGTCCTGTCAGATTTTACAGGGGTACAAGTTAAGGAAGAGTGATTATGCTAGCCCTTTCACAGAAAGTTTTTTTCCCCAGCATGGAATAGCAATAACACTATGCCAGGCCATGTTGGAACATAGCTCAGGGGTAGATACATATTAATAGCCACAGGCTCATTACTTAACTTGGATTCTGATATTTTTTGATTAGGCTGGGTACTCACAAAACACCAATGTTCATATTTGTCTTAGATGAGTTTAAATATGGTCCCAAATGTTCAAACTCATATATAGCCCATATTACAGACACATTTTAAAACACAGCTGCAGAAACATAAACAACTCCATTGCATACAAAACTAAATGCTTAAGCTTTGCAAAACTCAGAAAATCAAAAGCACTGTAACAAAACTGTGAAACTGCCTATTTTTTACATGTGGACTCCAAAATACAGCTGTGAAAAATTACCTTAAAGAGAGTATCATATTCTGTTTCTAAGGGTCATACTTTGTCCTTTTCAAAATGTTAGTAATCGAAAAGGATGAGATGATTAATGAACTAGGGAAATACAACCTAGATGAAGCTACTAAAAGGTGGGTGCATAAATGGTTGGATAACGGTTCCCAGAGAGTAGTTATCAATGGTTCAAAGTCATGCTGGAAGGGCATAATGAGTGGGGTTCCGCAGGGATCAGTTTTGGGACCAGTTGTCTAGTTCTGTTCAATATCTTCATCAATAATTTAGACAGTGGCATATAAAGTACCTTATTAAGTTTGCAGATGACACCAAGGTGGGAGGGGTTTCAAATGCTTTGGAGGATAGGGTCATAATTCAAAATGATCTGGACAAACCGGAGAAATGGTCTGAGGTAAACAGGATGAAATTCAATAAGGACAAATGCAAAGTACTCTACTGAGGAAAGGACAATCAGTTGCACACATACTGAATGGGAAACAACTGCCTAGGAAGGAGTATTGTGTAAAGGGATCTGGGGTCATAGTACCACAAGCTAAACAGGAGTCAACAGTGGGACACTGCTACAAAAAAATATCAAACATTGTTCTAGGATGTATTAACAGGAGTGTTGTAAACAATAAACGATAAATTCTTTCACTCTACTCTTCAATGATTAAGCCTTAACTGGAATTCTGTGTCCAGTTCTGGGCATCACGTTTCAGGAAAGATGTGGACAAATTGGAAAATGTCCAGAGAAAGGCAACAGAAATATTAAAGATCTTGAAAACATGACTTATGAGGGAACACTGAAAAATTTGTGGTTCTTTAGTCTGGAAAAGAGGAGAATGAGAGGGAACATGATAATAGCTTTCACATATATAAAAAATAGATGCAAGGAGAAGGGAGAAAAAATATTCTCCTTAACCACTGAGGATAGGACAAGAAGCAATGGGGGCTTAAACTGCAGTAAGGGAGATTTAAGCTGGGCATTAAGAGGAAAATCTTGCCCATGAGGGCAGGGGACTAAACTTGACCACCTCCTGAGGTCCCTTCCAGTTCTATGATTCTAGAATTTTTACACAGATCTCTTTCCATTAAGACCTTTCTCCACAATAACTTTTTCTATGTGGTGGTTGTTTTGTAGAAATTTTTGCTTTGATTTCATCCTACTGTAGCGCTGGAATTGGAATTTTGTAACTAATAAATCAGTTGTAATAAATGTATGTTAGGGTATGTCTACACTACCCCGCTAGTTCGAACTAGCGGGGTAATGTAGGCATATCGCACTTGCAAATGAAGCCCGGGATTTGAATTTCCCGGGCTTCATTTTCATAAGCGGGGCGCCGCCATTTTTAAAACCCCGCTCGTTCAAACCCCGTGCAGCGCGGCTACACGGGGCACGAACTAGGTAGTTCGAACTAGGCTTCCTAGTTCGAACTACTGTTACTCCTCGTGGAATGAGGAGTAACGGTAGTTCGAATTAGGAAGCCTAGTTCGAACTACCTAGTTCGTGCCCCGTGTAGCCGCGCTGCACGGGGTTCGAACGAGCGGGGTTTTAAAAATGGCGGCGCCCCGCTTATGCAAATGAAGCCCGGGAAATTCAAATGCCGGGCTTCATTTGCAAGTGCGGTATGCCTACATTACCCTCCTAGTTCGAACTAGGAGGGTAGTGTAGACATACCCTTATAGCAAAAGGTTTGGATTAAACTTACATACAAGATGTAGGCCTCACATAGGGCCAGGTAGCTTTGTTAATTTAGCTCCAGCTCTGTTTGACGTTAGCATGTTAAAGTAAAGGGATGGAATATTATAATACATAGTGATGTTAGTGTTAGTAAGGCCTTGTAGTAGATAGAAAGAAGTTTAATGTTTAAAGACTTTGTAACTTAGTTGAAGTGACTTAGAAGTACCCCTTTGTTCCATGCTGCAATTCTGTAAATATTCTGTATGTGTGAATGAGCAAGAGAATGTTTTAGGAGAGATAAGTGTGAAGGCTACTGCATGCTCAAATGGTCAGAGGAGGGGCTGAGGACTTAGAAGCACCAAATAATTATCAACTAAGTGAAAGAACTCAGAAGACACATACTACCCGAGCAGATTGACGAACCATGAAGCTAGAGGCAAGCACCCCTTGATAGGGAACCAATAACAACTTTCGCTGGAAAGACAACACCCCCAAGGCGTTGTCAGCATACTGATATCAGATGACTGCGAGAACAATGTCTTCCCAATAAGCACGTCATAGGAAGATTGATTGTGATGCTGAATGACCGATTAAGGCCTGACAAGGCAAAATGCATAGACTTGCATGGAAGGAAAGTCCGGTTAAAGAAAGGGTGTCTTGTATGGTTCTTCGGGTTCTGTCCTGATAAGATCAAGACCAGGAAGGGCATCAGTCCAGACTGACATGAACCCAGCTCTTTCCTCGCACCCGACCTATCTGGCCCGACTGGTAGCTATTCCATCGGGGTGGGAGGGTGGGGTGTGTGTGTGTGTGAATGCATATGCTACTTTGTTATATTATCAATAAATGTGGCGTGTTGCCTTGTCCCCCTGAAAAAGATCCCGTGTGCTTCTTTTAAGCATAACACTGCTTTCTAGTGACAGTACTGTCTCTAAGGAGCTTTTCCCACTGGTTGCTATACTGAGTTTTTATAGTACTAGCTTGAGTTCCATCCTGTTGTTTTCATATTCCAGCCTCTCTCCGTTTAAATTGTCACAGTTGCTTAGTTCCATCATGTCTCTTTTCAGTACACAGCATCCCATTTCTGCAATATCATGTATATAAACCAAACACATAACTCTCCCTTTTGCAATTTTCTCCTTCTTGTCACCATTCCTATTAAGTTCATGGAAGAGCTGAATAATAAGGGAGAAGTTCATTTTTCTGTGGTTTTACTCATGAGCAATCAACTGGTCTGTTCTGAAAGAAATTCAACTGGTTCACTTCATGAAAGATTATACTGAACTAGATCAAAATCTTCAAAGTGGTGTTTGGGCAACACAAAATCCTGAAATAAAGAGTTCAGTGTACACATCCTTGAAAGTGCTGTTCGTGTTTCATAGCTGGGGATGGGAGAACTGCTTCAGATGAAGTAATATGTTCCTCTCTCACTCCCATCCTATTTTTTACACAGTTCTATATGGTGTACACTGCACTGTTCAGAACAGTAGATGTGCCATTTGAGTTATTAAGTCCCCATCTCTGAAAGCTTACACTCTTAAGGCACTAGCAATTAAAATACAACTCAGATCATGTACAATGGAGCAGAAAGTTTTTCAAAATTTGTTTGATGTAAAATAGTGAAGGAAACAGGGAGCTTAACTAGGGACCCTAGCTTATTTTTATACCAAATTTGAAAGAAATCTTTTGAGATTTTAAAAATTTCAAGTTACGTTGTTGTTTTTTCTGTTCTAGGACCAGAACTAGAGGGGATAACTATCTCACCTCCAACCAACTCTCAGCTTCCCTGTGGACTTGACAGTTTTACCTGTAGAAACCCTGCTAATCTTTCACAGCAGCTTCTTCTGTCTCAAGCCACTAGGGGAGTTAGGGGGATCAATAGCCCAGGGAGTAGAATTTGCAGCCCCAGTTCTCCATGAAAGTTCACACATTTCCAATTTTTTCCTGTGTCCTTCCTATGCCCTTCCTCAAAAAATATTTCCATTGTGCCGGAACTGATCTCATTGAATCAGAATCTCCTTGGCTACATGATCAAGCTATATGCAAAACTACCCCTTGCTCCCAAAACTAAAACCCCAATTCTGACACAGAGCTAGGAGGCAAAACACTCCTTGTTCCTATATGTTGCATGTTTCATAGATATTGTGCTCCCAATACACAGAATAAAGGGTCCACCTGAAATCCAGTTCATAATTCTTGCTACACTCCTAGGCCAGCCCAATTCAAAAGGTGCTTTTACTCCAGATAAACTTGCCATATGAATAGTCTATACACATAGCACAGTTACATTCACCAAATTCCATTGAATTAATATTTTTGATCACCTATTAATCGTAACTAAAAATAAATCTTATAAAAGTATTTATACATCAATCTCAAAATGCTTTATAAATATGATTTGTGCAACAAAACACTCTTGTGAGTTAAAGGACAATGTACTCACCATTTTACCAATGAAAATTCTCGCAGGCAGAAGTTACAGTAAAACTCCACTGGTCCAGCACTCCTGATGGTCCAGAACCATCTGGAACCTGGAAGTGCTCCGGGAAGCTGGACAGTTGGAGCTGCTCTGCCCCCGGCTTCCCCAACTCAGCCGCTGCTGAAACTGACCAGCAGCGGCTGACTTGGGGAAGTCTGAGGCAGAGCAGCTGGGGTGCTGCCGGGTTGGTCCTGCAGCGCCAAGGGGCGTATCCCCCCCACTCCACCCCAGACCCCTCATAGCCCCCCCTTCCGATAGTCCAGCATATCTGATAACCCAGCACCCTCTGGGTCCTAAAGGTGACAGATTATCAGAAGTTTACTGTATATGACCATCCAAGCTACTACCTAAAATTAGTAGCCAAGTCACAAGAAGAATCCAGAAATCTTGATTCCTAAAACACACTCTCACCACAGGCAATACGAGTAAAATTTTCAATACCTAAGTGAATAAGGAGCCTAATCCCATTAAGTTTTAAGTGCTTTTAAAAATATTTTACCCTTTTTCTCTAATTAATGCAAAAAGAACATAATTGCTTTTCTAAAATGAACTATAATAATCCTGCTTTTTCTAAGTTAAAAATGTGTCACTTCTGCAAATAACTTATTCGTTATTACTATGATGCACCATTACTTTATTATGCAGTACAGTCATAATAGAAAAATAATAAAGCTTCACTAAACAGTATGGAATTATTTAAAGAAGGAAATAGTAATTATTTTCCTAATTTTTTTCATAAAAGTAGAATTTGCTAAAAGCACTCCATGTAGTGTCATAATTATTAGTAATAGCACACCCTGCTAATGTGTTCCTGCAATTTACAGTCCATTACTTGCAGAAATAACATGTGACAAATCTGTTTCAAAAAAGTTACACATTTTCTGCACAGCAAGTATACTTCAATAAAATCACTGGCAATCACTGAATTTCATGTTTGCCAATGAAGATAAAGAGCAAAACCTTTTTAAGTAAAGCCTCAGAGGCATCTTGTGACCTTCATCCATTCATGGTGAAGACTGATATCCTAGCTGTAACTGACATCTCATGTTTTACTAAATACTTTATTGAAGTCCATCGCTCTCTGTATGCAAAGAAAAACACTTCTTATATATTATAGAGCTATATACTCGACATCTTATAGCCAAGCATATTGATATGTATCACTGCTGTTGGGTGATAAAATTATACCTTGGCCTATACAAGATGACAAGGAGCATAAGCTCTCTCCTTCATTGCACTGACTACTCACATTGCCAGCCAGAGCACAGGGAGAGCACAGGCTGCACAACTTTCCCCACTTCTGTGAAGGCTGGTAGGGAATGGAAGGGCAGTGACCATGGACTAGGATAACAGTACAATCTTCCTCTTGCACATCATTACACACTTTTTTTTTTTAACTTAAGCAGAGTAATATAGCAATTACAGTGTGCTAACTGAAATATTCTCTTGGTATCTGCAGGTAGGCCCAAGGCCCTGAGCTAAGCCCCCGCTCCCTTAGTTAGGGCTCTCAGTTGCAGCCCCTAAAGCCCCTTTCTTAATCTGGCCATGCATCCGGGGATTAAAATAGATCGAATCAGGGGTCATGGGGAGGATCTCTGCACACTTAGCTATAAAGAAGGGGGATATCAGGGGAGAGGGAGGGTACTATTTACCCAAGACACTCCCTTTTGCTTTTACCAAGGAAAAAAATAATTGAATTTTCCTTACATTAGCCCATCCTATAAATCATCTTGGTGTATGGCTCGAGCCAATAGACCACAGAAAAAAGAGGAATCTAAGGGGACCTAGTGACAATATTCCATTGTCTTGAGGATAAGGTCAAAGCCTACTGGATTATCTAGTCCATCTTTAATTTCTGTTATCAGTAGCAGAGTGGTAAATCTAATAGCATGAGGGGTATTTCTGATGATGGATAGTTACTCTGTATTTGCATTAGCACAATATAAATAAAACTATTTCTCCTCCAGCACCCAAAATCTTTTTGCTTACAAGTCTGGTATAATCCAGCAAATTTGTGAGCATCAAATAACTGTATACTAGAAAACTACAGCTGTCAGGAGGCAGAAATGATTGGCAGAAGATGTAACATGAAACCTGAGGCTACACCTATTGAGTCTATGCAAATGCAACGGGCCTTGTTAACTTTCCAAGTATCCCAGGTTTAATTTAAAACCAACTGACAGCTTACAGAGCTTTCAGTAAGGAGAAGCAATTTATATAAGGGCCATGATAGCCCAAAAAAACCCAAAACAAAAACAAAAACAAATCCCACAACCTTTAAGTGCACCTATCTTTACCAGAGCTAAAGACATTCTGCATGCTTTATTATTTTACCAATTTTTAAATGAAGCATTTTAAACCTACTGTTAATCCTTTGATACATTTTCTTCCCCCATATACACCATTTTTAATTAGACTTAATCCTAAAGATCCAACTTATAGCTAAAACAAACACTGAATACTTACACTAATTCAAAATGTGTCTTAAAAGCAAATAACCTGAAATCTGATTTAAAAAAAATAGTCATGCAGTATGCTACAAGGAATAAGCTACATAGTGCATCCGCCATTATAATAACTAAGTATGCAATAATGAATCAGGGAGTATCTTTACGCTCCAAAAACATCACTGACAAAATAAGGAGTGATGAGTAAGACTGCATTTATGCAAGTAAGAAAGGTTTGCAGACATAAAAAACAAACAGTACCTGTCGAAGGTCCAGTGTAATTGTAACATGATGATATTCTATTCCATTCTGGATACTGGGACTCTGCCACCAAGTGTTCTTCCCATCAATTGCATTAGTTATTGGGTGGCGTTCTATGGGACCATTGGCAATATGCAAAAGAAAAACATCTTTAGAATAGCCAGCAGTGGTTTGGTGGTAGCATTTAGTCAAAACAGCATGTGAGTAGAATACTGTACATAAAAGAACTTCCATGAGTTTGTTGGTTTTATGGCACAGATTGCAATCTGTTCTAATGGTGAACTGCAAACCTTTATTATGAAGTATAAAAAAGACTTTTTAAACCTCCAAATCTGTAACAGAATACAAGCACAGACTTAAAGAGAGAAAATAGCACATTAAAACAAAATAACCAATCATCTGTTTGTCTTTCACTTTTGAAA
Source organism: Pelodiscus sinensis (assembly GCF_049634645.1). Taxonomy (NCBI): domain Eukaryota; kingdom Metazoa; phylum Chordata; order Testudines; family Trionychidae; genus Pelodiscus; species Pelodiscus sinensis. Next base: position 91,836,993 of record NC_134713.1, on the reverse strand, counting down.
AAAGGCCTGAATTTAATATTATGTTTTCCTTGCAACTTCCAAGGGTATCACAGTCAACTAAACCAGCATTTCCAGGCACATAGTTTGAGATCAGGAGTGTGAGCCAGTGTGACGAACACAAACCAGGAATTTGGGACTTGAAGACAGGAGAAGGAGAAATTACTGTGGTTGGTTTTGCTAATATATGTGTTTGGATGGCATAGGCAATCAAGCAGTTTTCATGCAGAAATAAATTCCATTTTATTCTACACAGAGCTAATCCAGGGATCATCACTGTGTTATCTGAGTGTTAATATGAATAGCAAACTGCTAAGTAAAATTCATTCTACTATAAAAGGTTGTCCTCAAGACCCTATGAACTATTTAGGCCCTCTTATGGTACTCAGAAGGTGAGGGGGTTTGCTTGCACTCTTTGGCTTAGTCTACACTGCAGGGTTTTTGCGCAAGAAGCCTTTTGCGGAAGAGATCTACCGCAAAAACTTCTTGCACAAAAGTGCATCCAGACCTCAAAATGTATCGCAAAAGTGAAGTGCTTTCGTGCAAGAAAGAGTCCACACTGCATGGAAACTCTTGCGCAGGAAAGCTCTGATGGCCATTCACAATGCCACACCTGCCTTTCTGCACAAGAGTTGTAGCGCAAAGAAGAGTTATTCCTCGTGGGGAGAGGAATAACTGTACTGGCAAAAGCCCTCTGTTCTGCCAATTTTCTTGCGCAAAAACACGCTTGAGGTGTGGACGCTCTGCTGGGTTTTGCGCAAATACCTTGTACTGTAAACATAGCCTATGAATTCAGGTAAATGTCATTTAGTAATTGCAAAAAAAGCATTTTCACTCTACATGTTTCAGGAGGCTCTGCTCCTGTGCATACAGGATAGTAGCCTGCCTTCAATGCAGAAGCATCTGCACCTACAGAAATCACTGATTTACCCAGGAGCAAGACTAATTCTAAGAATGAAAAGTCAGAAGGTATTTCAAAAACAATACGTCTCCTTCATTCAGCTGCTAGATATAGAAGATATTATACCCAGTCAGAGAATGTATTATTCTTGAGGTATCAAGCACCTGATAAATGTTACCCTTTTGTCTAGAATGGCTTCCTAAAAATGCACTGCTAGATATATAAAATGGGAAGAAAAAGGAGTCATTTATTGTTCTTAGATTTCTAGGGGACTAAATCAAACTGGAGAGTTTGCCGGCCATTTATTTGTTTTTAAGTTAACTCACCAGATTGAAAGTCTATTTTCTGTGGTTTCGTATCACGTCAGTTGGAAGACAGGAATCCTGCCTCATTAATGAAAGCCAGAATGTCTGAACGTATTTAAAGAAACAATTAAAGTGTTTTGTGGGAGTGAGGGGAGGTGTCAGTCCTTCAAATTGCAAATGTTAGAAGTGTATTTAAATATCAAATGACTCAGTGGCACTAGTGGGCACTAGCATTTGCTTGGTATAATATTAGTGGTACAAATAGAGGTATTATTGGTGTGGGTAACTGGGAAATGTTTGCTTCAATGTGTAGTTATATTGTTAAAGAAATTAAGCGGGGAGTGTAAAACAACATCCCAGAGAAGACTTCCATCAAACACAATAGCCAGGTTTAAAGAATAGGCCAAGAAGGGAAGGATCACAAGCTGAGAGAGAGAAAGAAAGAGAGCAAGAGAGAGAGCTTGCTGCAGCAAGTGGCTCCAGTCTGGTCCCCAAAGGCATAGCTACAAAAAAAGGAATAAGGGATCTTTCGGAAAAGGCTTTATTTTCCGAAAGATCCCCGTCTAGACTGGAGCTTTTTTCCGGCAAAGCCCCGAGCTGGAAAAAAGCAGCAGCTTGTTTATGCAAATGAAGCGGGGGTGATTTAAATCCCCGCTTCATTTGCAATTGCGATGTGTCTAATTTGCATCCCTTTTACGTAAAAGGGATGCAGTCTAGACACAGCCCAAGAGAATGGGGCATCAAGGCTAAGTAATGTCTACCTAGGACCTTAAGGGAAATAAGAAAGTAGGTAGGGCTTCTGGTTTTAGGTTTTAACCAATCAATACTTCCAATTAGTCAATAAACATGGTAAAAACTCCAGATAGAGTTACTTGTATCTAAAGGCTTATCTAGAAGGTAGGATAATGTGCTCTATAGGGTGCGATTTCTAAAGCACATTAATCCAGTGCTGGGCAACCTGCAGGCCATTGGGATTCTATATGTAGCCCACAAGACATTTTGCTTACCATTGCCCACATGCTGGGTTGCCAGATTCCACTGGTTTCCACCCACAAATTTTTTTCCCTACTGGTATTACTAAAGTGACACACGTGTAAAACAAGGGCATGTGAAGTTTGCTAACTGTTTGCTAACTGTGCAAACATTGAGGGCTCATCTAGACTACGCTAGAGTGTTGAAAGAGGATATGCAGTTCCTGTGGAATTTGCATGTCTTCTTATGATCTCACTTTCAAAAGCAAAGCTTTCGAAAGTGAAAGTAGTTTAGATGAGGCTTTTTCAGCAACCCCCGCCCCCTGTTGAAAAGCCGCTCTTCCTCAAAAAAGTAGGTTTACACGGCTTTTCGACAAAGGGGGGGATCACCGAAAAAGCCAAATCTAAACTAAACTACTTTAAACTAAAGCTCTGCTTTCGAAAGTGAGATTGTAAAAAGATATGCAAATTCCCGTGGAATTTGCATATCCTCATTTGACATTCTAGCGTAGTCTAGATGAGCCCTGACTGTGAGAACCATGCACTTCCCCCTCTTCATCCCATCAAAATGCTGCTACAGTTCAAATAGCATATCTTGCAAATTTTAGGTACACAAGTATAGTTAGTAAAACTGCTCCGTCCTAAGAGACTATTTTGGTTACGACAATCTTACGGCTTATTGAAATGAAGGCGGGCCACTTTCATAGCCCACTCACTAGCCTAGTTTGCCCATCACTCCATTAATTTGTGCATTAATTTGCCCATGCAGATCTTGCTGATGTACACTAAAGATTCCCATGTGTGCTTTATTCTGCTCGCACCAGGGAACATTGCAAAGAGATCATTCACTATAGTATATTCTATTATGTATGCACAATACATGTGGTATAAACCCACATTTTTTGACATCTACAAAAACTCAAAAATCAATAAAAAATATACTCTGAAAATGTTGCTGCATACTACTGCTATCCAAGAGCACTTGCAGGTCACAAGTCCATCGGTCTTGCTAGGTATCATGGCAGGCTACCTAAGAGATGGAATCCAGAGACCCAATTGGGGAGGGTTTGTGCCACTTCCCAAACAGAAGTGGAGGCAAGGCCTGCCACTAAAAATGTAGAGAACTGGGGGAGCAAAGGGGGAAGCCTTAGCAGGAGCAGCTTATCCAGGGACCATGACAATTAGCATTATCTCTATATTTAAAACACACACACACACACACATGCTCCAGGCATTGTCAAATCTAACAACTCTGATCATAATTACAGCCCCTGTCTTAAAATGCGTGCTTGCGAAAATCATCCATAAATTCAGCTCAGGGCTCTTAGGTGACTGTGATAGAAGTTATCTAATTGGAAAATGTGATATCAGTCTCCTCCAGCCAAACTGATATGAAATTTAGTCCTGGAAAGTAGGATTGGGAGATGAATGAACGATTAAGTATAATACCCATTATGAAAGTTCATTCATAATTAATTTGAAAACATTGATTAAATGCTGGCAAGTTTTCCCTATTTAAAGAGAGAGAAAAATAATATACATTTGAAAAAGGGATGGGACTGCAGAGCTACTCCAAGGACCAACCTGACTGATAAATGACCAGGGGGATCTCACACATAGAATAAGCCCATCCCACTGTTCCTTTTAATTTGGTTTCACATGCTATTAACAGTAATTAAGGGGAGGCACACCAGACTCTCAGATTCCAAGGGGATCACTTAAAGTCTGGTTACATTACATTGTACTCTGATTATTTAAACAGAGATGACTCATTAAAGCACTTCACAGTACCAGATTAACATTATGAAAATTTTAAACTGAGATATGGTTGGCTATGAAAGAACAGACATTCTAAAACCAGACAGTTGCAGGTTAACAAGAGGGAAAGAAACACAGATCTATAGTTTGGATGTTTTAATATATAAATGAGGCTGTGATGTCTAGCTGTCAAGGATCAGTGATGCAGCAACCTAAAATCTATTCCTCATACTGTTTGGTTTCCTGTGTAAATTATTACAGATTATGCGTTATTATTAAAATATATGGCCAGTCCCAAAATGGAGGATGTGATTTTAAACATACAGGAAATTCTTCAAGAATTACCATGGAGAATAGCTGCTGATATGCTGTTCACCTCCATTACTTAAAGGGCTAAAAATATGTGATTACTACCATATTGCTCTTCTAGGGTCTAGTCTTTCTTATATTCACTTACCCTTGTTAGAGGCACAAAAGTATCCTGGCACCTGATGATAATAAATTAATACTTCAAAACTGATTTATCCTGAAGATGGTATTTAAAACTATAGTAATAATTTTAGTAATTATCAATTTTAGTGTTAAAAATGAAGTATAATTAAAACTCTCAGTGGTGGTTGGGGTTCAGTCAATGAAATTCTCAACTCAATGGGAGGTGGGGAGTGGAATCACAGGCTTAAGATAAATAAAATTGGCCTTAACCACACATTAATATTTTGTATAACTATTTGCAAATCTCAAATCTTGTAGATTCATGTACCTAAATTAAGGACATAATCCTAAAATTAAGTACCTATATAAAATGGCCCAATTTTCACGTATGTCAAGCAATCACAAATTCATACGAACTCAGTGGGAGCTGCAGAACCTCTAATTATGGATTTAATTGCTCAGTATTAGGCACTCTTTGTTCTGAAGAGTTTATTTTAATTTATAGACAAGAGTTTTGCAAAGCTAGCCAAGGGAAATTTATTTTACTCAGTAATCAAGTAAATGAACTAGAGTTTATTCTTCTCCCCTGCCCAATTGCCAGTCTTCTGCTTACGAAGTCCCTAAATAGGAATGATTCACCTGAACAAAACTCCCACAGAACTGTTTTCTTAAGAGCATATCTTTTAATATAACAAAACTGCATACGTACGATGTGGAATCCTGCTTTTCTGATCACAAATACTACATTGGGGATTTCTTGTTGGTTGTCCAGGTACATGTTCAGCCAGTTTGCAATACATTTCAGCACCGTTTTCCCCACAGGTAGCATTGGTTGTGATGATAGCATTGACAGCCAAGTTTAGAACTGCTGGAAACAAGCCTGGAAAAAAACAACACAAGTGAGAACAAGATGAGTTCAGTAGCACAAACATAAATGTATATACTATATATTAAATCGTTTTAAGGCAATAAAGCTAAAGACCCAACTTTTAACGGCTATATATGTATTGAAGAATGCAATGCCCCCACCAAACACCTTTCCATTTTCCAATCTAGATTTCAGAAATCTGATGAAAGGTCACTTACTAATACTCTCACAAGTTTACTACCTTCTAAAATCTGAATACATCTGAAAACATAGTACAGTTGTGTTACCTGAAGAGCTGGGCAAAATAACTTACTCAAAGTATCATCCAAAAACTTGGTTTAATAAGCAATCCAAGCTCTCTAGTGACTGAAAACGTTGGACATTTTTTGAAGCTTTTGATACGGTCTCTCACAATGTTCTTGCCAGCAAGTTAAGGGACTATGGATTGGATAAATGGACTGTATGATGGAGAGAAAGCTGACTAGACTGTCGGACCCAACGGGTAGTGATCAACAGCTCGATGTCAGATTGGCAGTCGGTTTCTAGCAGAGTGCCCCAAGGATCTGTTCTAGGATTGGTTTTCAACATCTTCATTAATGACCAGTATGAGGGCATGGATTGCACCCTCAGCAAATTTGCAGATGACACTAAGCTAGGGGGAGTGGTAGATACACTGGAGGGCAGTAATAGGATCCAGAGTGACCTAGACAGATTAGAGGATTGGGGCCAAAAGAAATCTAATGAGGTTGAACAAGGACAAGTGTAGAGTCCTGTACTTGGGACGGAAGAATCCCAAACATTGTTACAGGCTGGGGACGGAATGTCTAAGTCAGGCATGTCCAAAGTCCGGCCCGCGGGCCAATTGCGGCCCGTGTTCCGGTTTAATACGGCCCCCCAGGTAATTGTCAATATCTATCTTTTATGGCCCCCAACGAATCCATATGTATTGAGATGAATACATTGTAAAATCTCAGTTACTGTCAGTTGGTCTAAATCAGTTATAAATATATTTGGACACAACATGTATACTTGGTGTTATGTTCCTGTTCACATTTTTTTAACTTAAAAGTTGACAGACAACCTTTATTACCAATAATATGTAATGTACTTTACAATGTTCCTGACATATATTTCAGCTTCCTGGATTTTTTTTTTTCATCTGGCCTTCAGATATGAAAGGCAGAGTGATTTAACACCTGTTTAGATTTGTCATCCATGTGACGAAATGAAAAGTATGCCGTTTGCAATAAACTTTGCATAAAATAGTTAATTTGCATTTAATTTTAATGGTTCAAAGAATGTCAGGCAAAATGGTCGGCCCTCACTCATGTTCACTTCATCAAATCTGGCCCTCTTTGAAAAAAGTTTGGACACCCCTGGTCTAAGGAGCAGTTCTGCAGAAAAGAACCTGGGGATTACAGTGGATGAGAAGCTGGATATAAGTCAACAGTGTGCCCTTGTAGCCAAGAAGGCTAATGGCATATTAAGGTGCTTTAGGAGGAGCATCGCCAGCAGATCCAGCAAAGTGATTATTCCCCTTTATTCGGCTCTGGTGAGGCCACTTCTGGAGTATTGTGTCCAGTTCTGGGCCCCCCACTATATAAAGGATGTGGAGCATTGAAGAGGGTCCAGCGGAGGCTGACAAAAATAATTAGGGGGCTGGAGCGTATGACCTATGAGGAGAGACTGAGGGATTTGGGTTTGTTTAGTCTGCAGAAGAGTGAGGGGGAATTTGATAGCAGCCTTCAACTTCCTGAAGAGAGGTTCCAAAGAGGATGGAGAAAGGCTGTTCACAGTAGTAACAGAGGGCAGAACAAGGAGCAATGGTCTCAAGTTACAGTTGGAGAGGTCTAGGTTGGATATTAGGAAAAACTATTTCACTAGGAGGGTGTTGAAGCACTGAAATGGGTTACCTAGAGAGGTGGTAGAATGTCCATCCCTAGAGGTTTTTAAGTCTCAGCTTGACAAAGCCCTGGCTGGGTAAATTTAGTTGGAATTGGTCCTGCCTTGGCAAGGGGACTGGACTTGATGACCTCCTGAGGACTCTTCCAGCTCTATGAATCACATATGTAAATTTATCTGTGAAACTTTGTACACTTTATTTTCATCTCCATTGCAGATAACCCATCTTGCCTTGCAAATACTTCATTTTGTGTATTCCATTTTCTCTGAACTACTGTTCTGTATAGATTCTTATACCACTTTCATCATAGGCGTATCTGTGCACTTTTCAATAGGTCATGCATCAATAAGACTAATATCGACACATGTGGCTCGTTCTCTCTGTCATCCTCTCCTTAGGAAGGGAACTGTGTGTGCAGTATTGTTTTGATAGTTGTAGGGGGTCTGTTTTGTGGGTTTATAATGTACATAGCTGCCATATTTATTGCACACTAGGATTATCAAGAGTGCTGAATCAAGGTCTAAATGATGAATCATGCAAAAAGCACTAAAGAGTATCAGTCCTATGAGGAGCAATCATTAAGTCAAGTCTATTCCACTTCCCACCAAATGCTGATCAAATCCAGGGAGGTGCAAGGCCACCATTTTGGGCACATGGGGAATGGGCTAGCAGCCGTGCGCTCCATGACACGGCTTGCTTTTCATCCCATTCCCCGCATGATAAAGGAATGAGGGGAAAGTGCTTGTATTCTGTGCATTCCTCTCACAATTGGCTGGTGAACTCCCTTCAACGGCCAGGTGCGAGAGGAATGCATGGAATGCACGTACTTTTCCCTCACTCCCTTATTGTCCAGAGAATGGGTTGAAAAGCAAGCTGTGTCCTGGAGCGCATGGCTGCTGCCCTCCCCCCCCCCCCCCCATGTACCCAAAATAGCCCCCTTGCCAAGGTGTAGAAAAAAATTATCTACTGAGGCAAAGTGATGTGGTGAGTTAAGCTTTCACATTAACCTTTCATGCCAGGAAACAGTTACACTTCCCCACATATTTTTGTTAAATTGCTATCAATTCAATTTAACAAAAATAAACACAGAAGGAAGTAGTTTGGGTTGGGTACAGGTCTGTTTGGAGATTTTCACCAATGTCTGTCAGCCCCTTATCTAGTATTAGACTGTTTAATCAATGGCCAATTTTAAAGAACATAAAGTTCTTTAACCTCAAAGTTTGTCAAAACTGATGTTGAAACTATTGCACATTTATGAACCTCCTTTGTTAATGACTCTCTTCTTTCTCCTAGATATACTGTGCTAGCTGAATTAAACATCATGCAGCTGAATCCTTTTGATCTTCTAACTCTGTTCTCCTGACTGTCCCTGCAATTAACCTGTGTGCCATTTAATTACAGAGCTCAGTGGTCACAGTACAGTTATTTTCTGACATAAGTTAGTGACTCTCCAGCTCACTTTAAACCCATGTTAAACATATTGTTTGAGTAAGGCATCCAATTGGTTAGGTGCTTGTCCAATTTGTACAGTCAGTCAGTCAATAGCTGAGATTGTATTGAGCCCTCAGCTTGCTGCTTCTTTATAGATTACAGTCCATTTTTATTACATTTTAAAATCTATGTGGTTATACCTGTTGTATTTCTGTTCCAAGCATTCAGTGATATTTATTGCTATGTACAATAGGGCTACATGCTAAAGACAGTGTAAGCATTGCAAACACAAATGAATCATGAACAGCTGTAGAACCACTTGACTTAGAGTCTCCTTATTCCATCTTGAGGCTGTGTATTGTTGATAACAAAAAAGCCAGTGATCAGTTAGCCACAACGTGAAGACTGGCATTCTGCTCTGAGTACAGCAAATAGCTTTGTCAGATGGGAGCCCAGTGTCAGAAGAGATTGACGTATAGTACAAAAAGAATTCCAGCACAGAAGCTAGTGAAAATACCTGAGTATTGGAGAAGGTGACAGATAGCAACATAAAAGGACTACAGCATACCTGTCTCTCTTTTTTGTAAATATGTATTTACACTGTGTACACATGTTCATACATATTTTATTTATATACACATTTTATATATGCGTACGCATGCTGTGTTAAATTTACACATAAGCTACTTTGAAACCTACTCGTGAAAAATAAGAGCTAGGTATTTTATTTATATATTATATTTATTATTAATTGTTGTTATTTTTAGGCAGAGCCTGCTTAATCATCATGTAATATCAAACTTTGCCTATAGTTGTACAGATACAACATCATTAACTGTGGTGCATCCCAGAGCAAAAGTTGAACCACAGTTTTACCCATTATCTGCATAAACAAAGACAACTATTGTTAGAAGTTGTTCAATAAAGATACAGTGTTAAGGTCCAAGTGCTTCAGAGAGAAGAAAACTTGTTACCTTCAATTCCCTGCTGACTCATGAGAATGGAGCTGACTGGAAGAGCACAGAAGTTGCACAAAATGCATGTGTACTTCTGCCACATACCCAGCTCTTGAGGCTTGTTACTAGTGAGCGGTACAGCTTTAGAGCAAGGATTTTATCACAGTTGATAAACATGCATTTGAATGCTGTTTAACGCAGGCAGCCTTTCTTTTCAAAGACTGTTGGTTATTTTTTCATTTAGATTTCCATTTTAGAACAGGAAGTCTAATTTCACATTACATAGGCATGCCAACAAGTTGAGTGTAAGGGCTCACAAATTCAATCTGTCCCAACTAGGGAGGTAAAAGCCTACAAATCAGTTTACCAGTTAAACATTTGATTAACCTAATGTTTAATCAGTTAACTGACAGTCATGAATAGGAGCTAATAAGGAGAGTCTGATTTACCTGGAGAGTGAGGAAAGGGTTAAGCAACTCTGGAGATGCACCTGAGGGAGGGGGCTTTGGGCATTCAGCCAAGGAAATGCAGATAATCTCAAACCAAGAAAGGGCTGGGGTTTTTTTTCCTCTCTCTTCCTTGATTTTAGACCAGAGAAGTTTTTTCCCCAGGTAGCAGAAGAGATGGGCTCTCCCAGGAACTGACTCCTTGAAATGTGTAAGTAAGGAAAAGTTTAGATAGCCCGTCAGATTTTATTGTTTTCCTTATTTGGGGGTTTGGAATCATGTCTGAGATGGTCAATTGTTTTTCTCTTTTGTAACTAAGGATAACAGCCCAGGGATTTGCTCTGAGACTATTTCAATCCATGGCTTTTAACACATAGTCATTTACTATGCTTGCAACAGTAGTCTTGTTTTAATAATAAAAGTGTTTTCTTTTTGTTTTGGTTAACCGGTATTGGTTGATTTTTGTGTATGTGTCCTTAAACCTATGTGCCTGCATTACCTGGGAGAAGCAGAGCCCCATTGTTCTCTGAAGATTACATCTGCTTGTTTTCCCAACTCTAAGCAAAAACAAGGGGGGGAGGGGCAGAGCTTTACCTCAGGGAGGGGAGTTCAAGTGGTCTCTTCCCTGGAAATGGCTTTGTTTATTTATTTTTTATTTACACTTGAAGGTGGCAACAAACCGACCATCTTTCTTTTGGGGTTTCAGGGAAACTGAGACCGGACCACTTTGTTTCTGGGAGTTAGAGAGACAGCTTCTTACAGAGTTTATTCTGCTAGCCAGCCCCCATATCTATACTCAAAGTGCCAGGTGGGGGAATTGAGCCGTGACACCGACTAAGCAGGCTCCTGGACCTGGGACTGAGGATGCTGACACTGGAAGGCTCCTGGTCCCGGCACTGGGACTGCCACCAGCTCCTGGTCCCAGGTCACCATTCTGCCTGACGCAGGCCACGGATGGGGGGCTGTTCCTAGACACCAGTTAACCAGTAAAGCATCATTTGGTATGGTACCATTAATTGGTTATCTGTTCCTGTCCTTAGTCCCAACTTCTAGTCCCTTGTTTATGTATACTGAAAGCTTTTCGGAGAAAAAACTGTTTCTCACTATGGCTACGTCTACATTGGCATGATCTTGCGCAAATACTCTTTAACGTTAAAGTATTTGCGCAAGAGAGCGTATCCACTGGCATGTGCTTTTGCGCAAGAGCATTCGTGCCAGTGTAGATGCTCTCTTGTGCAAGAAAGCTCTGACGGCCATTTTAACCATGGGGTTTTCTTGTTCAAGAAATTCATGTTGCCTGTCTACACTGGCCTCTTGCGCAAGAACAGTTACGCAAGAGGGCTTATTCATGAGCAGGAGCATCAGAGTTCTTTCTCAAGAAGCACTGATTTCACACATTAAAACGTCAGTGTTCTTGTGTAAGAACTCCCTCCCAGTGTAGACAGGCAGCATGTTTTTGCGCAAAAACGGCCGCTCTGGTGCAAGATCACACCAATGTAGACACAGCCTAGGTGTTTGTACAGTGCCTAGTGCAATGGGGTCCTAATTTTGTTGGGGATCACTTGGTGCTATCATAAAATTATTGTTTCTAATAATGATTGTGTGTCATAATGTCACAGAATGACTGTTACCTCTTTCATTTTCTCACATCAAATAGGACAACACATTAAAGGAGCTCTGACCTCTCTAGCTGCTGCTTTGAATCCTCAACAGGTTCTTCAGGAGAAGCGAAATGTGTTGCAAAAGATCCTGCTCTGGCCCATCCACTACCTTGCTTATTTTATTTTGTATTTGCTGCTTGAGTAGCGCAAATCGTGTATCTTATTTAGAGTTTCGGGTGCTATGCAGATGCACCATGGTAGTAAATCAAACATGTTAACCATGTCTTCAACTGTCGAATGACTATATATTAATTATTGGGCATACGATAGTAGTGGTCCGTGTAGCATTCTATTAGCATAACTATTTTTAAAATGTGTCAAGAAGTACTACTGAAGTCTGTTTTTTTAAATGTGAATAGAATCCAAGTACATACAAAAAATACCTTTCACATTCATCTTCTAGCCCCTCCAACATATGCTACTTGGACATTCAGAACATATTTTTTGGTTTTATTTTGTTGATCACTTAACCAATTCATTGCAAATAGTCAGAGCAGTCCCCTAGATGTGGTCTTTAATTTGGCTGATGACAGATGGCACAGGGAGGTTCATGCAGAAAGCCTTCCATTCCATACTAAGAAACACTTAATTGTATTACGTATGTGTATGTATTATTTAACATTTAGACTGCGATAAAACCTAGATCACACCGAGACCAGCATCCCATTTTGCTAGGAGCTGTACAAACAAAGAAAACAGCAGTCCCTGCCCCCAAAGGACATATTAGTATGTCCAAATTATTTATTTTCATTAATATTTGATAGCACCTAAGGGACACTATGTTTTGTTATTTTATTTTTAAAGCATCAGAAAGAACAGTATTATCATTTTTATCTTCGAGGAAGCTCTACTGAGACTAGTGTCCCCATGCTTTCTTTTAACACACTAATATTGGATAGCATATACTTCCTCCCATCTTCTTCTCAAAACAGCTCTCCTCTCTTCAAAGCAGCAAAGAAAACAGTCTGCCTAAAAGTGTCTAACTTTTCAAACCAGTCTTGCTAGTCAGCAGGGTACTTTGAAATGTTCGTGCAAGCAAGCAGAGCTGTTTGCCACTGAATTTGTATTAAAAAGACAAAAGAGAACATGCCAATTTAAGATGTTCTAAGAAGTGTCAGTGGGGGGAAAAAACAGATACTTCTCTGTTGTAGAACTAAGCTATGCTAGTGTGTGGGAACATCGTGGGTAGAAAAAAAATGGGACAAAACAAAACACTGCAGCAAGAATGGATTCCAGCTGTGCACCATGGGGAGTAACTTAATGTACTCAATCGACAATGTAGATGTAGAGTTTTATATAACTGGAAAATAAGTCCAATTTGAAAAACATAACTGTCCAGACCAACAGTGCTTGCAGACTGGAAAAAAATGGCACTGAACTCATTTGACCAGCAGCAAAGAAAATCTGAGAGTACGTACTATAGTTCCAGTTCACATATGTTGCCCTGATCAATAGTTCATATAGTATTTAATAGTCCCATTTTTTTCTCTCCCTCAAAATAAAGTGGAAAATTGCAATGGACTGGTTTTGTTTGCTTTTAAATTATAAGTAAATTTCTGTCTCTGTACTGTAGGACAATACTTTTTTAAAAAAATAATATTTTCATCTTCAAATTAAAATACACAGCATGAAACTCAAAGTAACAGACCTTTTCTAGCACTAAGCAAAGCTGCTGACAATGCTTATAACTAGTGGAGGCATCTGAAAAAGGAAATATTATTTAGTGATTATTTCCAATTCATTGCTGTGGTCCCTGACATTCAAATATTTTAAAGGACCATAAAATGATATTGAGTTAGCCACACAACATCTCGATTACACCAATTTTACATATTGGAAACTAAGTCACAGATACACACTCAATCATGTAGACAGTCTTCCACAAAGCTAGAGAAAGAACTCAGATCTTGTGTTTCAGACCTATGGCTGAAACTCGATTTAGAAAACACAGAAGGCAAAACAGATAATGGATGAAATCTCGACCCCATTGCAGTCAATAACAGAACACTCAGTGAGTTCAGCAGTCAGTAGTTTACTAAATAACCCATCTGTGATGAGGTACTCACCCCACATCTTATTTGAAGGGGTTAAAGTGGCCCAGAAGAAGCCAATTAATCTTCACTGTTACATCTGAAGATTTATAAATACTAATTGATGGTGCAGGCTAATGTGGGTGGGAGGGAGAAAAAGACAGTGATAAAACAACAAAGACTGGGCAAGGAATAAAGGGAGGAAATTATTAGTAGTGAAGGGCTATAGCAAGAGGGTCTTCACTTACTCTCTGGGAGCAGGCAGATGTGGGAGAAGGAAACCCAGCTGTGAAATTAAATTTGGGATCCTAGCCCTAGAAGAAGAGTAACCCAGGGGAGTTGTGAAGAAAGAAAGCCTGAGAAAGGCAGAGTTGGAAACAACCCAGAGAACCAGCAGCATGGACGGTGACTGTGTAGACCGTGGCTACTGGTTAAAGGGTGTCTGGACTGGATCCCAGTATAGGAAGGGCCTGGGCCCCTTCCAGCCACTGGGAAGTATTGAGGACTGCTAGAGGTGCCATCTAGGCTTGGTGAGACTTTAATACCCAGAAGTGGAGGGAATCATACAATGACCTAGTTGGAGCTGAGTCACAAAGAGGACTCATCACAAATTATGTTAAAGAGACTATTACAGTGATGCAACTCTCAATCAACAGAAGTGGCATACAACAAGGAAGCTGTTACACCACACTTGGTCAGTAGGAGGCACTCAAGCAGTAAAGTGAAACACATTACACCACCACTTTTATCCTGTTCTGTCCCAGGCAAGGAGCAGTAAGAGCAATGGAACTTCCTGATATGACAGGGAATAAGGTATGTTCAAGGTTAAAAACACCCCAGGAATTCTGTCCTCACTAACCATTGAGACAGTGGAAGTGCTATTCTTAACAGAATATTTAGAGCTCAATTAGAGCACCTTGTTGGTTTTCTTTTGGGCCTCAGCAGAATATGTATGTATCAGAGACCTTGCAACATGAAATAATAGTGATAATGTCACTTTCAGGTGTAATTATCAAGGGAGAATGAGAGCAGAAGAAACTCAAACCCTGTTAACTTCCCAATTCCCTTCGGTAACTTGGAAAACCTCACCCTATGTGTATTGTTGTAGAAATTAAACAAAATGCAATAACTACCAAAAAAGTACAGTAACTCCTCGCTTAAACTTGTAGTTATGTTCCCAAAACATGCTACTTTAAGCAAAACGATGTTAAGCGAATCCAAATTCCCCCATAAGAACTAATCTGAATAGGAGGGGTTAGATTCCAAAGAACTTTTTTCAGCAGACAAAAGACAGTATATATATTTACAGTTTAAATTTTAAACAATTTAAAACCATTTAATACTGTACACAGCAATGATGATTCTGAAACTTGACTGAGGTGCTGTTAGAGGGTGGAATATTTCCTAGGGAATGTCTTGCTACCTAATGATGAACTAGCACTCAGCTAAGCCATCAAGAGTTAACATTATTAATGTAGCCTCACACTCTAGAGACAGCATGGACTGAGAGAGGTGGGAGGAAACACAATAGATGCATAGCAGTAGCTGCAAACACTTCCCTGCAGAAATGGGGTATGAAGTGGGGGGGAGGGGGTCACTGGGAGGAGAGACATCCTGACATCAGCACCCCTCTCCCCCTGCACAGCAAGCAGGAGTCTCCTGGGAGCAGCTCCAAGGCATAAGGCAAGAGCAGCATGGCAAAGTTGTCAAGCCGCATACCTTACAAGGAACATACAGGAGCTGTTGGGGGGCTGCGAGCCTACCCTGCTTCCAGTCCCCCACAAAGACAGGTTTCTTTTCCAGAAAATCCTGCAAGTAGTGGATAAAACAGGCAGTCAAATGATGTTCTAAGGGGGCACTGTGCTCTAAAAGATAAACAATATAACAATGAAACAATGTTAATCGGGACAATATTAAGCAAGGATTTACCGTATCTGACGAAAACAGCAACAAGTTCAAAGCTATTTATTTTTGTTAATCAGACAGCCCACAACCTTCTGTGAAGCCCAGAGGAGAATAATATCATAGTTCTGATCAGCAGGCTAAGCCTAACAAGGAATTGAAAGGACTGCTGAGAGACCATATCGGTCTATCTAGGACACTGCAGGAATCCCAACAGTTGTCTCCTATTCTAATCTACTGTGCATCAACTTACACCTTCCCTAGATTTTGTTATATGGTTGAAAAGGTTCCAGTCTTTGTGTAGTTGCCATGACAAAGATGTTTGGATTTCCCTTAGATGTCAACTAACCAGGAAATACTCCATGATTCTCCCATATGGCTCAGCGAGGCCTGTCTGAATTCTGTTCCAGCTCTCCAAAACAAAGTAACTGATATGGTGCAATGGCAATGAATAAGAATGAAAACATGAAGTGGAGTTTGTCAAGGGTGGGGGAGATGCAGAATAGAGCTGCTCTCTGGAAAAGCCTTAAGCCTACAATCAAAATACTGTTCTTTAAATATACACATTTTTCCCTTTAGAGACATTTCATTTTCCACATGAACAGCACATTTTGTTTTGTCTAGAGATACTCCTCACTTGACTTGACAAAGCTATTGTTTTATGCATGGGAAAGCACTATTATGTGCCTGTCCTCTTGGATGTGGAAAGATATCAAACACTAAGCTTTATACTTCGTTTGTGCATCCTTGATATTGTCATCTAAAATACCATTCACCTGGGAAATTTGCTGCAGAACCAGAATTAGAACCAATGTGGTACTTTACCTGAAAATATTTGCACATTACTCAGACTGACCTGAATGTCTGCTCTGTTTCAGTGTGAGAGTGGGTGAAGGCAACACCATCACAGGTAAAAAAATCAACTTACAGTTCCTGTGTACAGAAACAAAATCCCAAGCAAGCCTGAGAGCACAGATGCAGAAGACTCATGTCAGAGCAAACCATCTTACTTTGATCCTCATTATACAAGAGGGGTACCTTTAGCCATAGACTTCAAATTAGACAGGAGTAAACCATTGGCCTTGCAGCTACATTATCATTAATTCAGGAATAAGTTCCCATATGCTCTGTCCAACTTGCTATTTTTTACCCTGCTCTTATTTATGCTGCATTCCAAACATGCACCTTGTAGGACAAAACCATGTATATGGAAAAAGTCCTCACCACTTACTCAGCCATCATAAACGTTTTCCCATTGTGGGTCTGAATTTTCAAAAATTTTGAGCAACAGCACTTTTCATTGACTTCAGTTGAAGTTATATGTATGTGGCAGGTATGGTAAGTAAGTCCTGTGTAACTGACCTTGAATTTTTCCACTGGTTTCTGCAACAAGATACCTCTCCTTCAAATAAGTAGATTTACTGCAAAATTTCAGAATTCTCCATGGCAAAATTCTCTTGTTGGAAGAGCAAGAAGTCACCTCAGTTACATCTATAAAGTCCCAAATATATTAGCAAAAATGATTAGAGAACTTGGCCCTGTATTTCAAAGTGGTGGCACACATTTTAGTGTATGTTCAAATATGAGTTCTCAATCATGCTTACCAAAATTTGACATCAAAGTACTTGTAAAGTGAAATTGGATATAGTACTGGTCAGAACACTACCAATTTCCTACATTTGGTTTTGTCCCCAAGAACACGATATTCCCTGCTTTCAGCTTGCTATCCAAACTACTCATTTTCATGGGACTTTTACCAAATATTAGCTATTGTGCTGGAATAAGAGGTTGCCTTGAGAGATTTCCAACAGTTCCATTTCTGATGGGACTGGGAAGAGCAGGGAACAGTTTGCTTATGGGAAGAGAGGAGAAAAGGCGCAGGTGAAAATGACAGCAGGGAATAGAGATGGGAAATTTTAAATTAACTGAGCTATATCAGACTGGGTTCAGTTTGTGGAATAGGTAAATATTCAGGTCATTTCCTATTTGATCTGATCTTATTCATTCATTTGTTCATATAAAATTAAAAAGGTCATAGAGCTTTTAAACTAAGGCCTGGGGGAAAGCCAAAAGGTGCAGAGAAGAGTGTGGTTTTGACAGATACCGCCCTTAGAATATCCTTTTTAATAAACCCTTCCCTATGTCCTAGCAAACAAGAGAGGACAGAAATTGACATAGTACAATAGGAACTCTCAGTCAGGGTCATAGACTTTAAAGCCAAAAGGGACCACCATGATCATCTAGACCAGTGGTCCCCAACCATTTGGGGTTGCCGGGCGCCAGGGGGCGTGGCCATTCGCCCGCCGGGCGCCCGGGGGGGCGGGGCCCCCCCACAGCCGCATTCCGGAGCCGGCGCTCTCCCCTCAAGCGCCGCGCGCTCGGGGCCGGCGCTCTCTCCCCCAAGCGCCGCGCGCCCAGGGCCAGCGCTCTCTCCCCCAAGCGCCGCGCGCCCAGAGCCAGCGCTAGCGCTTCCCCCCCCCCCCCATGCGCCGCGGGGGGTGAATCCGCGGCGCCCCCGGGGCCGGCGCTCACAGTGCGCCACGCACCTGGGGCCAGACCAGCCGTGAGCACTTGGCGGGTGCTGAGAAATGCCCCCGCGGGCGCCATGGCGCCCGCGGGCACCGTGTTGGGGACCACGGATCTAGACCATGGGTTCCCAAACTGGAGGTCGTAAAGAAATTCCAGGAGGGGCATGAGGCGACGCAGACCTCTGCCCCATCAAGTTTTGCTGCCCAGGTCAGGTTTTTTTGTTGTTGTTGTTCAAGTTTTGCTGCTATTTTGGGGGGGAGGGTGGGGAGGCATGAGAGTTTCTCAAAAATCAAAAAGGGGCGTGATGCCGAAAAGTTTGGGAACCACTGATCTAGATTTACCTACTGCAGTCTGCAGGCCACACCACCTCATCCACCCATTCCTATAATGAATTCCTGAAATTCTCAAATTATGATTAAAAGACTTCAAGTTACAGAGATTTCTTCATTTACTTTAGTTTAAAACTGAAAGTGACCTATGCCTCATGGTGCAGAAAAAGGCAGCCTCCCCTACCCCCCCACCACCCTCCAACAACTCCTCAAAATTTCTGCCCATCTGACCAAGGAAGAATTCCTTCCTGACCCCAAATATGATGATCAGTTGGCTCCTGAGCATTTTAGCAAGACTCATCAACCAGACACCTGGGAAATAATTCCCTGTAGTAACTAAGAGCCCTTTCCATCTAGCGTCCCATCTCCAGCTACCGGCAGTTGCTGATAAGCCACATGCCATTGTAGGCAGGCCCATCATGCTATCCCCTCCAAAAACTTGTTAAGCTCAGACTTGAAGGCAGTTTGGCTTTTTGCCCCTACTGCTCCCCTTGGAAGGCTGTTCCAGAACATTACTCCTTTGATGGTTAATTTGAATCCTAAACTTGTTGGCCATTATATCTATGGCTACATATAAACTCGCATGATTTCGCACAAATACTTTTAACGCAAGAGTTTTTGCATTAAAGTATTTGTGCAAGAGAGCATCTACACTGGCATGTGCCTTTGCACAAGAGATGTGCTTTTACACAAAAGCATCCGTGCCAGTGTAGACGCTCTCTTGCGCAAGAAAGCTCCGATGGCCATTTTAGCCATCAGGCTTTCTTGCGCAAGAATTAACGTTGCCTGTCTACACTGGCCTCTTGCGCAAGGATACTTGCGCAAGAGGGCTTATCCCTGAGTGGGCACATCAGAGTATTTGTGCAAGAAGCACTGATTTCGTACATTAGAATGTGAGTGTTCTTGCACAAGTACTCGTGGCCAGTGTAGACAGGTTGCAAAATTTTGCGCTAAAGCAAGTGCTTTTGCACAAAATCTTACCAATGTAGACACAGCCTATGTGTTCTTGTGTGCACAATGGCACTTAACTCCTCTCCCTCTCTGGTGTTTATCCTTCTGATCTATTTATAGAGAGCAGTCAGATATTCCCCCTGACTTCTTCTGGTTAGGGTAAACAAGCTAACCTCTGTAAGCCCTGAAAAGGAATAGTTAGAGGAACGAGTCCCATTCATTTACTTCGTGGGAAGGCAAAACAAAATACTGACAAATTTTATAAGTACTTGTGTACAGTTGCAAGAAGCTTAAATACTGAGATGAATGAACTGGAGTACTGGGTATTAAATGAGGATATTGATATAATCAGAAGTTCTGGAACAATTTTTAGAGTGGGAGTGCTGAGAATTTGGAGGAATGATCATAATCAATGTCTCACAATAATACTAGAATACAATATATAGAGAGAGATGACAGCAGACTGTTTTGGTGGGGAAGTAGAATATGTAAAAGAATGCATAGAGTCAAAGATAGCAAAATCTTATACACAAACAGTACCATCGACTTTCTATAGATAGAAATTCCATACTTGAATATAAAGTGTATAAGGATAGGAATATACCATCAACTCTCTGACCAGGATTCTAATTATTTTTATGAAGTGCTAGGAGAGACTACAGAGGAAACAAAAACAAACAACCTGGCAATAATGGGAGATTTCAATTAGCCCTATATTGACTGGCTACATGTCACCTTAGAACAGAATGCAGAGATAAAATTTCTAGGGACCGTAAGTGACAGCTTCTTGGAGCAGTCAGTCCTGCAGTCCTAAGTGACACACATAATCTGGTCCAACAGGTGAATATAGCTGAACTGCTCAATAATAGAAATAGCAATGTAATTCAATTCAACAACCTTGAGTGTGGGGAGAAAACCCACCTCAACAGATTTTACTTCTGTGGCAAGGGCACCTTTTAACCAGGCCACCACTGGGGCCAGCCTCTCACTTCCAAGCCCCAGGAGTTGGGGTTCACAGCAGATCTCTGTGGTGGGGAGCCCACCCACTCCTTCTGGGACTCCCTCCCCTGCTGTTTCTGCTCTAATGCTGGTGTGGCTCACTCTCAAACTTCTTGCTCTCTGTCTCACCTTTATCTCTTCTCCTGTCCTCTCACTCTACCACCCCCTCCTCACCCAAGGTGCCAAATGAGGAGGCTTTTAAAGGTCTTCAGCATTAGAGTCAGCTGGCCCCAATCTGCCTGAACCAGCTTCCTCCCAGCTGCTTCTACCTGTCCTGCAGCCCTCTGCTTCTATTTAACAGGTCTTTTACCTTTTTTTGTGCTGCCTTTCTCCCCCTCTGCAGCAGCCCTCTGGCCTGACCCTGCCACACTTCAAAAAGGAGAATTACACAAAATGAGTGGCTAATTAAATGGACATTAAAAAATAATAATCACAAAAATGAAATGCCTGCAAGCTGAATGGAAATGGTTTTAAAAGAACAGCATAGAGGCTCAAACTAAATGTATATACCAAATTTTTAAAAATTAGTACAAATATTAAAAAACAACTAGCAAAGACACAAAAACTAATTACAAATTTTTAAAAGTTCAATACAAGCAAGTTTGCAGACAATACTAAAGTCAAAAGCTGATCATTAAAAGTTACAAAGTGATCTCACAAAATTAGGTAACAAAATGGCAGATGAAATTCAGTGTTGATATATGCAAAGGAATGAGCAATACAAAACATAGTCCTATTACACGTACAAATTGATAGGGTCTAAATTAGCTGTCAATACTCAAGAAATAGACCTTGGAATCATCATGGATCATTCTCTGAAAACTTCCACTCAGTGAGTAGTAGCAGCAATGAAAAAGCTAATGGAATCTTAGGAACCATTGATTTACACCTTCATATGACATGATCAGGGATCACCAAATGAAATTAACATGCAGCTGGTTTAAAATAAATTTCAGTGCTTCATACAATGGAAGTCAACTTATGGAATTCCTTGCTAGGAGATGTTGTAAAGGCCAAAAATATAACTGGGTTCAGAAAGTCTCAGAGGAGTAGATATGTTAGTCTGTAACTTTAAAAATGAGTAGTCTTGTGGTACCTTAGGGTATGTCTACACTACAGCATTATTTCGAAATAGCTTATTTTGAAATAACGCGTCTAGCTACAAAATGCATTTCGAAATGCATTTTGCTATTTCAAAACAGCACTTCCATACTGATAGGACACTGAATCACATTTAAGGCCGGCCAGAACAGGTTCTGGCAGGGCATCAGGTCAAGAGTTACCGTGCTTATTTGAGACCTGTGCTTAAAGGGACCCCCCCTGGACAGCTGGTTCTCTGGTTTCCGTGCTTGCGAGTTACCTTGCGTGGCCAGGCTGGCAGCCATCTGCCTATAGACGGTTGTATTCCTCCATTTAGTGTGGAGATCATGGACATTGGAGGCATCCCCCCACACCTGAATTAGGTCCCTGATCTCTGCACTGGACCAGGCAGGTGCCTGCCTTTTCCGGCCCGTGGCAGGCTCCTGGGAGCTGGCACACTGGTCCTGGGGAGCTGTGAAGGGCTGGCTGCCAGGCTCATGCTGGGCCACTGGATCAGGTGCAGCAACTGTTGGCTCTGGGCTGGCAGGCTTGGAGCTGGCACAGGCACTGTGGCCAGAGAGCACCCCTTTAAGGGCTTTGGGGAGGGGAAGAGGGAGAGGAGTTTTCTTGGTTATGCCCAGAGTGGCCACCAGGGCACCCTGGGAAGGGCTGGAGGCCTCCTATTTTGAAATAAGCGTCTACAGAGCGCTTATTTCAAAATAGCAATTTCGAAACTGGTGCTCTTCCTCGTGGAATGAGGTTTACCAATTTTGAAATAAGCCCTCCGCTATTTCGATTTAATTTCAAAATAGCAGTTTGGCTGTGTAGATGCTGGTAAAGTTATTTCAAAATAACAGCTGTTCTTTCGAAATAACTTTGCCGTGTAGACATACCCAGTGGCTGTGTCTAGACTGGCAACTTGCCAGCTGTCTACACTGGCCGCTTGAATTTCTGCAAGAACACTGACTTCCTACTGTCTAAATCAGTGCTTCTTGTGGAAATACTATGCTGCTCCCGTTCGGGCAAAAGTCCTTTTGTGCAAAGCTTTTGCGCAAAAGGGCCAGTGTAGACAGTTCAGATTTGTTTTGCGCAAAAAAGCCCTGATCACAAAAATGGCGATCGGGGCTTTTTTGCAGGAAAGCGAGTCTAGATTGGCATGGACGCTTTTCCGCAAAAGCACTTTTTGCGGAAAAGCATCTGTGCCAATTTAGACGCTCTTTTCCGCAAATGCTTTTAACGGAAAAGTTTTCCATTAAAAGCATTTGTGGAAAATCATGCCAGTCTAGATGTAGCCTTAGACACTAACAAAAATGGGTTCAGAAAAACATTCATGAAGGATAGATCCATCATTCGCTATTTGCCAAGATGATCAGAGATACAATTACATTCTCAGGGTGTCCTTAAACATCTAACTGCCAGAAGCCTAACCTGGACAACGAGATAGATCACTTGAGAAATTGCCCTGTTTTGTTTATTCCCTCTGAAACATGAAACACAGGCCACAGTCAAAAGACACTGACAGCATATTGGGCTAGATGGACTGCTGGTCTGACCCTCTACGGTTGTTCTTATGTTCTTCTCATCTTTAATGACCTGTGGTCATTTTGAAAAACTACCATGGTGCTGTGTTTACACATGCTGATGAAAACTATGAGAGTCACATCTCTTTCATATTAGAAAACCACCGACAATACCGTGCATTCTTATAGTCACTTCTATATGAAGATCTCCACAGCCTTTACAAATCAATTAAACTTCAATGTAGTGTTGCTAGGTAGTTATTATTTGGCCTGATTTTACACATTAAAATGCAGGAGAGAGGTTACTTTCCTAAGGTCATATCATAAGGCTCCCAATCTGCAAGCTGTTTCATGCTAGCAGATGTGCTGAAGAGTTTTTGTAAGAGCACTTGCTATTGAATCTCCTCTAAGCTCTGAAAAGGTTTGTCCGACTTGATTATCTCTCTCTCCTTCCTTCCCCCCACACTATCTTTTAGGCAGCAATTAGCAGGGTACCTTAAAAGCCCTCTAAAAGTGTACAATTAAATTGCATATTAAATAGATTGTGCACTAACACATTTTGGAGTTTACTATTCTTTTATTATGTAGATGTTCTTGAATCACAAGTAATAGAGTGGGAAAACTCTTGAAAATTCTGTATCAGTTTCTCTGGCTGCTTTTATTCAGATACATTTAAACTGCAGCCATTTGTTACATAGGCCATATCTTTCTGTCTAACAGAACAAGGATTCAAGAGGCATATGTACTACATCCTACAGCGCAGCCACATTCAGACTTACATATATAAATCTAAACCTTTTAACCTTTTGCTTTTCATCCCAAATTATCAGACAATAGCCCATTCCTATTTTTTTTACTTTTAACATATTTAATAAGAAATTCATTTAAAAAACATGAGTTGCGACAGGATCTATACAAAACATACTCCTATTCTCCCTAAAACATTGTTTGTTCCATTCTCTACTCCCTCCCTGGAAAATATAAAACTGCAGTTGAATGAGAAGATCAAATAAGGTCTAAGCAGATGGCAGTCAGCAAACCAAAGACTGCATACCAAGGCTGAGAATTAGTGAACAAAAATATGCAGCATGGTACACAGTGCAAGATCCTGCTTATAAAATGCCAAAAAGACATCTGGCTTGAAATCACTGTAATGTTCTTCTACACTTCAGGAATATTAAACTGTAATTGTATCTTCTAGGCACAATTCTACCAGGGAAGTCCTATATTCCCTTATAAAAATCTGTTCTCTTCTGGAATTAAAGTGACTCAAAACTGAACATAACTTTACATTTCATTAGTAGAATTTGGAATTGCATACTAATAAATCTCCATATACTACTTTAAAAATGTATGGGATGACCTTGAGAAATTCAGTCCAGCAGTCCTCCATGTAGGATTTTAATTGGCGTTAGTGGCACTCCTCTCATAAGAATAGGATCAAGTGCATCAGTAAGGATTGCAATCTTGGGCTCTTTTGAACAGCTTAGGATCAAATGTTCCTTCTCTCCTCCCCCACTCCCAGAAATCTGAAGCAACTTTGTTTCCCTTGTACTTTGCCTTTGGGGAGGCTGTGCTGTTGTTCTGAAAGTAAGAAAATGGGGAGCAAGGAAAATGTTAGTGGTCTCTAGCAGCTTTCTGCTTTACCTAGTCTTTTCAGGTTCACAGAGGTTGTCTTCAGCTCTTGCAGTCCATTAACAGATACAATTTTGAAGCTCCTTATTTCTGAACACTTTTCATACTTTTCTGCTTCTTATATGGAGGAGCCATCACTTTGAGAAGTGGAAAGGCAAAACTTGGAGCACATGGGGGACAGTCAGAATTTTCTTCAAGGTAAGTTCCTCAGAGAAGAAAAGGAACTTCCAAATGTGCAGAGCTTGCAGCCACTTTTTGTCAACTTTAAAAAAAAATGTGTGTTTACAAATCAGTTTACACTAATCTGGGATGATCAAAACTAGAATGCCTTTCTCCAGCTCCTATGGGTGTCTCTGCAGTTAAGCAGTTTTTTCCCATCTTGGATTGCTAGGGCTTATCCAATTAGTACCTATTCCATGTTACAAACCAACCACCCATGTGCAGTATATTTCCTAATGGGTTAGTTAATATAGAATCTTACTGCTTTTGCTTTGACCTCTATACTTACTAAAAGATAACTTATCATCCTTGCATCAGTGCATCCAGCCAACATAGAACTAGGGCTAGCATGAGACTTAGCCTAAAAATTCAGGTTGATCATGTGATTACGTAACCCCAGCCAGCTAAAACCTTACATCTGTGCAGTCCAACAAATACTGTAGTCCCACACAAAGCAGCCTCATTTAAAAAAAAATTACTCTGATCTATTTATACTTTTCCCCCAGATTTTCTTCTACAGATGGATGTTACTAGCTGTCAGGAACAATGAAAAAGTCCAAACAGAACAGATCACTTTAATTTCTTGTAAGAAAAAACGTTTCTTTAGGAGAAAAAGTTTTGCAGTTATTGTTCAGATAGCAGAAGTATACATTTCAATTAATTCTTCATATTTAATAAGAACCTCAGGCTCTTTATCTTTCTATTCAACACAAATTGGAACTACATAAAAATGTTCCATACAGATTGGCTTGCCTGCATACAGTACATTTAGTATTTCACTAAAATATTGCTATGGCAGGGGAAGGCTTTTTTCCCTCGGCTAATATTCTCTCCTGTAAAATAATATTACCAGGTTTTATTCTGTCTTAAATTACTGTTCAATTGTTCTGTCAATACTAAGATCAAAGGAAAGCACCCCTGCTGTAATCTGACAGCATTTTTATTCTCTGTTTATTTTATATCTTGCTCTAAGGCTTGATTGAACTGTGTAACATTTGTGTCTCATCTTTTTAGAGTTGCATATTCTCTCCCTCTCTCTCATTTAGCCACAGTTCTTCCCTCCTTTTCATTGGTCACATTTGATAATAATATGAATTCTATACAATTGCTCTCAAAATAGTGGGAGGGGGACAGCATTATGTTACAAGAGTGACAGGAGATCTTTAAAGCTCCCCTACCAAACTGAACTTGAGTGCTTATGGCCACATCTGAAAGATACCTGGATAGCAAACTGCATGCTAAATAGTTTACCCACCTCAAGATGGCTGAATCACTGAGATGACCCACTACAGCATGAAATGGCAGTTTTAGGGAGTGCTGCAATTACAAATGCAGCGCTTAGGCCACTGAGCTACTCCTGCACCCCTGCCCCCAGCCTTCCATGCTCTTGTTTAATTTAGAGTGGCAGCTCAAAACTCCGCACTAATCTGAATTTATTTTCCTCCTCTTGCTACATCTTCTAGGTCAGCTTTGCTTTCAAACATCATAATCTATAGTTGTGTTGTCACTTTGTGTAAATAAAAGGTCATCTGACCCAAGTGCAACACTGCAGATTACCAAAATGCCATTTCTCCAGTCATCCACTTTATGTATTGAGACAGTTTATTTATATATTTTAAATATATGAATGTGGGTTTTTTCGTTCTCCACAGCTGCACCAGCTGCACGTGCAGGGTGCACCACCCCGCCTGGGACATGCTCCCGCACCCAAGGGCTCCACAGGACGACTGCAACATGGCAGGGTACCAACCTGGGGGCCCTAAGAGCCCTGACCCACATCATGGAGCAGCGGGCACGGGAAGAACGGGAGTTCCCAAGGGAGCTGCGTGCCCAGAGTCGTGCCATCTGTACCCCTCTGCAGACCCTGGTGCAGAGCATGCTGCCTCGTGCCGTTCCAGCACCTGCTACCCCCCCAGCTACCGCTCCTCCTCCCACTTCTTCTCCCCCTCCCGCCTCTCTCTCCTCACTCTCCTCCTCAATCTCCACACCCTACTTCCCATCCCCCCAGGGACGCCGAGACCCCCACACCCACTGTGCTGGGAGACACGTGGCCTGACGAGACCCCAACCCCTGAGTGCTGAGCTTCCCCTCCCCCTTCCTCACCTTGCTTCCCCCTTGCAGCTCTCTCCTCCCAGTTTTCCCCCTCCCCTCTCCCACCTTCTCTCCTCCCATCTCCTGCCTCCTTTCCCCAGTCTCCCCAGAGGTTCATGCCCCCCCTTCCCCTCCGCAGCCATTTTGTTAAATAAACAGAGTTTCTACTTTTGAAAAAAAGTATATTTTATTTGACATCAGGAAGGGGGTTTAGCGAGGGGTAAGTGGAAGGACATGAGGGAGAAATGGAGCACAAACCCCCAGTGGGGCAGACAAAGAAGACTGTTAGTGCTCCTTGGGGCGGAAGCTGTCCCGCAGGGGCCCCCTGGATACTGACAGCCTCCCGATGGACCTCTCGGATGGCAGTCTGCAGCAAGTGCAGCCAGACTGATGGCAACGCATCCACAAGACGCACCAGAGTGCCCAGGGGCAGCTCTGGATCCCTGTGGCAGAGTGCTGTGGTGTCCCGAGTGAGGGCAAGCAGAGCACGCAGAGACACAAATGCTTTGCTGTCCCTCATCGAAGTAGACAAGCAAGAAGGGAAACCTAAGAACTGTCTGTCCAGGGTGGGGGTAAGGTCCCTTTAAGCACAGACCTCAGATAGCCTCAGGCAGCAGCTCCACATATTAAGTCCTGATCTGGTGCCCCGCCAGAACTGGTTCTGGCGAGCCTTAACTCTGATTCAGAGTCTGCTCAGTATGGACGCACTATTTTGAAATAGCAAAACGCTAATTAGAACTGCATTTTGTGTGTAGATGCGTTAATTCAAATTAGCTTAATTCAAATTAACTATTTTGAATTAAGATAACTCGAATTAACACTGTCGTGTAGACATACCCTTAGGAGGTGTGCCATCAGAGAGGGTGGTTATATGATCAGATCTCCATGAATCTCCTGTAATTAACAGGTCCTTAAGCCTGTTCCACAAAGGCCAATCTCCATGCAGGAGAAACTCCTGACAAGACAAATGGGAGGAAAATTCATGAGTGAAAACTCCAGTATCTGCTCCCTATGTTGGGGGCAGATAAATGGTCTAGGATAGGTGCAGGTAGAACCTCTCTAGTCTGGGACTCTCTGTTCTGGCAACATTTATGGTCCAGAAGGTCGACTGATGTTGCTGGACTAGGAAGACCCCTGACACCAGAGAGCTCTAGCGACTGGGAGCAGGGGCCAGCTGGGAGTCAGGTGGCTCGGAGCAGGGGTGCCAGTAGCAGCCTGGGAGCAGGAAGCCCAGCAGCTGTGGCCGGCGGCTAAAAGCAGAACTGAGCTGGTGGCCCAGGAGCAGGAAACCTGGCAGCCGGGACCATCAGAAGAGATGGGCCAGAAGCCAAGGGCAGGGAGCCCAGCAGCCGGGGCCAACAGGGAAGCACAATCAGTAACCCAGCTGGCGGCCTGGGGGCAGAGAGCCCATTAGCCCAGCCAACAGCAAAGCCAAACAGCTGCGGGGGGGGGGGGGAGCCAAGCTATAAAGCTGGCAACTGCCCAGGAGAGCTTGAAGGCAAGCATCACGGGGACCAGAATTGACCTGCCCTGGTCCAGTAAGATCCTTCATTCAGGACCAGTCAGATCCCAAAGGTGCTGGACTAGGGATATCCAACCTGTATATGAGTTTCTCCCGTAACACCTCAATCTTTAATCTCCTTGGAGAACACAGGATGAATTGGTAATTTACTGTAAAAAAGCATTTAGACATGTGTCTGTCTTTGCGGGTTTATCCTGCTGATAGATTTATATATCCGTGTTGTTGACATAGTAATACATAATGTGCACTATATAACAGTCTGTCATATCTCACCAGTAATAATGAAATACTATTATAAGTAAATAGGCAGGGTACAGGATGTAAATTATCAAAGCCTATAGTTGTATTACTTGGTAAGTAGGTAATTGTATGGTCTGTCTCTACTATTATGGAATGTAGACCAAAGTAATTGTCTAACCTTCCACCATTGGTACTGGAACTAGACATGCTGCAGGTGTCGTGTCACCAGCTTTAAGTGATTTCTGCCATATACAGACTTTATGATTTGGTTCAACATCTCTCACCACCAGCACTATACAAATTGGTCCAGCTCCCCTGCTTCCCACCATTATGGAACAGAATCATGATTATTTGCAAAGTGGTAATTTAAATGTCCAATACAGTTCTACTTTCAAACAAAGTATAGATTTGCTCTACCTTTCTGTGCCTAAATTTACTATTCTGCAGAATTTTTAACAGATCTGAACATTTTTTTCTTTCACTACCATGCCTAATGTTTCTCCCGATAAATATAAGAATATTATAACATTTCCTTAAAATAATGAAAGGCCAAGAATTAGTTGTTGTCATGTTCTTGAAAAAATTGTTTTGTTATTATTTTAAGGCATCATTTATTCAGGGAGCTCTCACAGTAAGGATGCTTAATAATGCTGCCAGCTCTTCTCATTGTTCCTTCATTTCTGACACTCTCTAAAACATCAGGGAGTCCTGCTGTGCTTGAGCTCTGCAGATCATAAACCCAGTTGACATGCCTTTCAGCCTGCTTTTCATCAGTGGCCTAGCTGGGGAAGATATTTAAAATCAGTGACTTAGGAAGGGCAACTGAGTACGCTGTATGCAGGATGCATGGATAGGTGATCAGAATAGCTGGTTGGGAAATTATGTATTTTTGTACTCTGAAAACCATCAAAAATGAAAAAAACGAGAGGTTTCCATTTTTTTGTTGAAACAGTGGCTGTAATTTGGCTCCGGATGTTGGGTTTTTAATGGCAATGGATTGGGAGAATGTGAAGTATTAGGTGTTTATCAAATGCAATTCTCAGTTTTTCACTGGAAAGAAACATTTTGTGGAAATATTTGGACCAGTTCTAATGATCAATTTCTGTGTGAAAATGTACCAAAGGCTCTGCTCTTTCATGAATAGTTCTCAGAATTGCTATATCTTCCAATTCCAAAGTCATTGCAGTATGTTAAAACAACCTATTGTCCCAGGCAAATTAATTGGCTCAGGCGAATTGTACCTTCCTTTACATCAGCGGTGGAGAGCCTCTGGCCTGTGGACCACACATAATTCATAAGGGTTAGCCACTAACAGGCTGCAAGACCAGGGCTGACCCGAGCCCTTTTGGTGCCCTGGGCCCGGGCATGCGGTGCCGCCCCCGGGTGCAGGGCGCAAGTGCGGGCCCACCCCTCCCCCCCCAGGATACTCGGCGCATGCACAGGCTGGTCACGGCCGCTAGTGTGAAGCCCGGGGCCCGCCCCCAGGGCGCTCAGCACATGCGCTGCCCAGCCTGGCCTGGCCACCAATAATTTTCAACAAGGCTTCTTTTGTTTGAAAAAAAAAATGTTTTGGATGAAAATATTCAATCAGCTCAAGTCTAAGGCAAATCTCTCCTGCAAATCAAATAGGACCAGGTTCAGACCTTAAATCTTTCTCTCCCCCTTACAGCTTCCATCAGGCACTCCTCATTGGTTGGCGCTCTGGGCAGCTGCCCAGCTCGCCCATGCCTCCGTCCGGCCCTGTGCAAGACAGTTTGTTTACTAGAGCATCCATGGACACAGCCACTCCCAGTGGCTAAAATTAGCCGTTTCCAGCCAATGAGGACTACAGGGAATGCCAGAGGGCGGGCATCACTTCGCACAGCTCCAAATAGCGAGGAATGGCAAACTGCAGCCCCTGGGAGCTGTGGGGCTCTGTGCTTGCAGAAATAACCAAATTGCATAGCTTGTTTTGAGTTAATTCCAAAATAGCTTATTTCAAAATTTAGAGCTGTCTACATAGCACTTCATTTGAAATAAATTACTATTCCGAAACGTCCTTTACTCTTTGTGGAATGAGATTTATAGTGACATCGGACTAGCGAGCATGTTATATTTCAAAATAACAAGCGAACTCAAAAGACACAGAATAGCTATTTTAGGGTATCTGTGGTATCCCGAAATTGAGGCTACATCTACACTGCAGCACTGCTAAACTAACCAACTGGCAGCCCCTCAGTGGCTAACTGATGACCTAAGAGTGGCTGGTGTGCCAGATGTTCCCCAACACAGGTGTTGGATACAACATGATGACTTGATCCAACTCCCACTTAAATCTATAGTATCATTTTGTTGAAAATTGTTACCTCGCTTTAAAAAAAATGCTCAATTTTCTGATTTTTTTTTTTATTAAAAGAACCTCAAATTCAAATATGTTTCAGGTTCCAATTTTTGGTTTATCAGTTTTTGCAATACTCCCCCAATTACTTCTCTCCCCTTATTCCCTTTTTATTCCCAATATTACACTGAAAGGTGGGGAAGAAAAAGGGAAGAGAGGTGGAAGAAACAAAAAAATTCTGATTTAGGTTGTTCATTGAAAATTTTGAAAATTCTCCACAAAAAATAATTTTCAACAAGGCTTCTTTTGTTTGAAAAAAAATGTTTTGGATGAAAATATTCAATCAGCTCAAGTCTAAGGTAAATCTCTACTGCAAATCTAATAGGACCAGGTTCAGACCTTAAATCTTTCTTTCTCTCCTCCACGTTCCTCCTATTGTTACTCATGTTATGATTCTTAAAAACATGGTACAGCTTATGACAAGACTTTCTCTCTGATGTGAAGATCAAAACTAGAATGAGCTGCTTTAAGAATAATTTGATGTTACGTCACCGCAGGGTGATGAAATAGATACTGTTAAGTCAGTAATTATTCTATTATTCTAATTTCCTCTAAAATTTGGATTTCTGGAATCAGCCCAGCAACTAATTTCAGAGTTATTTGACAGATTTTATTCCATTTGTCACGGCTGTTCCCTACTTTGGCACTCTGAGTGTAGAAGGTGGGGACCTGCAAAAGACCTTGAATACCTTACCTCTATAGTCTCTGCTTACAAAAACTCCCCAGAGTCACAGATTCACTGCCCCTGAGAGATAAGCTGCCATCATCAAGTGAATTAAATAAAACCCTGGAAACCAGGAAGAAACACTTGAATTTTTTTCCCAAGAGGTACCCCAAGCTCTTTTGCCACAAGAGAGCTTGAAAAAAGAAACAAAAACACAGAAAACAAACTCATCTCAGGCTAGCATGGCACACATACAGACCTCCTGTTACTTTTCAGGACCAAAGAATCAAATCGTCACCTTAAAAAAAAGGAGGTGATTTTATTGACAAAACAAAAAGATATACTTGATACGATAAAGAATATTTGGTTGCTAGGTGTTATGGAGCAATTAAGAAAAGAACAGAAAAAAACACAGAGGAAAAAATGGTATCTCTGGCACAGCTTAGATATAGTGAGTTGTGAGGGAGGCACATGGATTTCACACAAAGTTTAATAAAACAGCGAAATAAAGAAAAATACCCTGATCGCAACTAAACATACATTTCTCTATCTACTCATGACCATACCAATCCGTACTTCAAGGCCCCATCCATTCCCACACCCAATTATTCTTACAGGCATGATAATTCTGTTTAATTACTTCATCTTGCTTCCTCCAGCTGCTAACTTAGAACACACACAAAGGAACAGCAACAGGGCCTCTACATTCAATTTAAATTTCAACAATCTTTTCCATTGGCTGACCTGACTTTCTGCCAACACCCCCTTGCTATCTGAGTTTAACCTTTTAGTCACTGCGTGCTGGCCAGCACTCCTCCTATCTATCACACTATTACAGAAAGTCTGTGTATTATAATTTTATACTGACTTTTTCTCTTAGTGGTTCATTCATTTAAAACTCTTAATCCCAGGATCTCCCTTCAGTTCCATATAGAAACATATAATCACATGACCAAATGAACTTCATATTGAAAATACAAATTGGAACTGAAACATAAACAGCATGGTCTAAACATAAATAGATTTGTTAGCTATGTGAAAAGAGCACCCCTTAAGAGAGAGAAAAAGTGAGTAATAGGGAACAATTTAAAGAAGTAGGGAAAGTATTATAGATGTTTTACAGGCTATTAAATCATACTGTGAAATGAACTGTTAAGAATTTCCAAAAGCCTTTAATATTTCAGCCTCAAGATAATTTTTAGTTTATGGACAAGTATTCCTAATCGAGCAACAGCATGCACAGCAAATCTATTTTTCACATAAAAAAATGGTAAAATTAAGCTCTCTGAGCCAGTAGATGCAAAACTGGTATCTGTCATGTGCAGTTTGGAATGAATATTAGAATACACATTTGGCATATTCAAGCACTAGGAAGATGTACAATTATAAAGATATGTTGGGAAAAGAGAAAAAGAAAAGAGTAGAGGGCAGCCTCTTAACTGTGCAAATGGACTCAAAGCTTTAAAAACTCACCAACTGTATGAGTTAAAAGTCTCAGCTCATTTTAACTTAAGCAACTGGCAGTAAGTAACAGAAAAAAAATAACCCAAGGTGTTTCTGACCTTGGCAACATACTGGCATCTTTAAATGCAAGTACATTGTTCCTGTACAATTTCCAGTGAATTGTGATAAATATGAATCTGATTTGCTTAAGATAACATCGTGTTCACTTTTTATTTAAGCAACAGCTTTGTGAGAATAAAACAGGGGAAAATAAGTTAAATGCATTTAGTAGCCTTAGAAGCAGCAGGATTTTGTTCCTAATCCCATCCAGAGTCCCTTGTTGGGGTTATATTGTAAAAATTTGACTATCATAAAGCAAGTGGCAGTATTTAAACAGGTTAGTTGAAATGAAAGACAGTCAGGAGATCTAGGTTCTATTCACTATTCTATTATTAACTTTCTGCAAGTTAATCATTTCCTTTTTGCACATCTGTAAAAGCACATTGGAAGAAGTGAGTTATGCCCACGAAAGCTCATGATACTATTTATATATTTTTGTTATTCACTAAGGTGCTAGTCTCTATTGTTGGTTTTTACGTTTTTACCTGTAAAACACATTTAATACTTGTCCACTTTTGTAAAGCATATGGAGATACCTGGATGAAACATGTTTTGCTCAAACAGTTGGTAGTAGCAGAATCTAAAGACCTTCTGCTCAAGTTAGTTAGGCATGGGAAAATATTTTTCTCACTTTGAGATGATGATTCAGAGTGCCCCTTATCCCTACCATAGAAACTGTATCAGCTTATTTGAATGTTGCATTCTGTGGGTAGTTGGAGTCGTTGAATCATGAAGTCATAAAAGATTAGGGTTGGAAGAGACTTCGTCTAGTCCAACCCCTTCCTCAAAGCAGGGCTAAACCCAACTAAATCATTCCAACCAGGGTTTTGTCAAGCATCACCTTAAAAACTTCTAAGGATAGAGATTCCACCACATCTAGAGTAACCCATTACAGTTCACCATCCTCCTAGTAAAGTAGTTTTCTTAACATCCAGCCTAGACCTCCCTCACTGCAATTTGAGGCCACTGCTTCTTGTTCTATCATCTGCCACCACTGAGAATAGTTTGGTTCCATCCCCTTTGGAACTTCCCTTCAGGTAGTTGAAGGCTGCTATCAAATCCACCCTCACTCTTCTCTTCTCCAGACTAAATTAAGCCCAGTTCCCTCAGCCTCTCCTCATAAGTCATGTGCCCTGGCTCCCTATTCATTTTTCTTGCCCCCTGCAGGAGTCTCTCCAATTTATCCATTGCCTTTCTGTAATGGACACAATACTCCAGGGCTGTGTCCAGACTCAGGGGTTTTTTCGGGAAAAGTAGCCTTTTTCCGAAAAAACTTCCCCTGCGTCCAGACTCAAGCCGCGTTCTTTCGAAATTAAATCAAAAGAACGCGGCTTTTCTTTCTATGGCAGTAAACCTCATTTCACGAGGAAGAACGCCTTCTTTCGAAAGTTCCTCTTTCGAAAGAAGGCGTTCTTCAATGTAAATAGGGCTTCTTCAAAAGAGAGCATCCAGACTCACTGGATGCTTTCTTTCGAAAAAGCAAGCCGCTTTTTCGAAAGTTCAACATGCAGTCTAGACGCTCTCTTTCGAAAGAGGCTTGCAGTCTAGACATAGCCCAGATGTGGCATCACTGGTGCCAACTAGAGGGGAATAACCATTTCCCTTAATCTGCTGGCAATGCTCCAACTAATGCAGCCTAATATGCCATTAGCCTTCTTGGCAACAAGGGTGCACTGTTAACTCATATTCTGCTTCTTGTCTACTGTAATAGACAAGTATTACATACTGTAATATCCAGGTCCTCTTCAACCAGAGAAGACCACTATGAGGCAATTCTTGCAGAGCATTCTATTCAACCTACCAGTTCCTGTGCATGACTTTCTTTTTAGTTACCAGAAACAGCATAAAATGTAGACTGCTTTAAATCTTTTACAATACCCTTTAATGCTTTTTCTGATAGAATTTCCATGTGAAAAATAAGATGTTTGATATGTATTCAGCTACCAAGGTGATGTGCATGGAATATCTAGACAGATTAGATCCTTTCTGCTACATCAAGGTACCATCCAAACCTAATTTAAGCTCCTGTACAGATAAACATTCTTTCAGCATCATCTACCCCACAGATAGCCTCTTCTTCCACCCACAACAAAATATATTTGTGCCAAAATAACATATCAGGATGCAGGACTTTGGTAAAGTAATTGTCTCAAGTAATGGTCTCAAGTAATGCTTTCTGCCATCTTCAGTTATATACAGAGACTCTACTTGATCCTGTCAGACAAAGATCTTGCATCAGTTGTATGCAGTATACCTAGATATAAAGGTATCAGATGGTAGGAAACTCCAAATAGTATAGAACACTGCAATGTGTCTCCTCAGTAACATAATCTACAACAAGCACATCATTGGCTACAGAATCAAGTTCAAATTTGTATCTTCAAGTGCTCCATGTCTGAGTCCACCATGCACATAATATCATCTAAAGCTCCAGGATGAAGGCAGAGGTCAATTACTCCAGTCCTCAGGCCTAATTGGACTTTGTATCAAAAGGATAGGGGCTGGACCAAGATTGTAGGACAAGTTTCTATAAGAAGTAAGGAGTATCAAAACCTCACCATCTTCCATTCCAAGTTCAGGATACACTTAATCTTGCTTTCTCTACTACACATAACTGTATGTACCTTTAAATAAAGAACCCTCAATCAAACCCCAAACAAAACACTACACTGTACACAAAAATCTTTCCTTAGGAGAGGATAAGAGGATAAGAGAAAGAATAAATAAAATGTGACAGATGTTTGTCATCACCTTATGCACTGCTGGAAGGTGCTTAGATCCAATGGTGATAAGTGGGATAAGAACCAATATAGAATAGAAGCCCTTCAAAATGAACTTCAGACTGGCTAAGGGTTTAGTTTATTTTTACAGATGATGTCAATATGAGCATATACCATACTATGCACATTTATGTGCCATCTTTCATAGAAAAGACATCCTGGGTCTCTTTACAAAGCAGTTTAATATTACTCTCTCTGTGATATAATAAACCTAGATATAACCAAGGAAAATATATTAATGACTGAAAGTGCATATACATTTCAAAGGCAGAAGACACTATTGCCATTTCTGCAGCATCTCCTGCCTTTGTAAGCTTAAAAAACCAGTTATCTTACAGGCACTGTCCCACTGCCCCCAGGTGCCAGCTGCAACTAGATTTAAATGCTTTAAAAAACCTATCATTTTTTCCTTTCTGCTGCGATCAGCATTAGCCCCTGTCAAGGGTACTTTGAAGGAGACTGAAGTGTCAAATTCAGATGACACAGGGGTTTAAGGAACCGTTCTGGCTTTTTCTTAATATTAATTTTAAAGTAACTTTTAG
Source organism: Pelodiscus sinensis (assembly GCF_049634645.1). Taxonomy (NCBI): domain Eukaryota; kingdom Metazoa; phylum Chordata; order Testudines; family Trionychidae; genus Pelodiscus; species Pelodiscus sinensis. The sequence continues at coordinate 91,800,391 of NC_134713.1, read as the reverse complement.
AATAGTAAAATGCAGTAGAAAAGTAACAGATTGTTCTTAATTTTCCTTTGGACATAGGGATTTATGACCCCAGTAACACATACCTAGAAAATCCTCACGTGTGATTCTCTGTGCTATTGGATCACATTTTGAACCATTTATTAGCTAATACAATTGTTCCCTTTAATAATCAATTTTATGGATAATGCGTTTGAAAGTACATTCTGCTTACTCGCTCAATTTGAATGGATTTTTGGTCTGATCCTGCACACCTGACTTGGCTATAACGATTTGGCCTAAGTATAAACTTCAGAATCAAACACCATGCTGGATGGCTGTTTCACTGGGGAGTCTATCAAGGAACCTCCTTAGACTAATGATTGTGAATGACAATGACTGGTGCTTGAGGAGTGCACTCTCATGTGAGATCCCATCACCCTTATATTCCATTTTTTGAATCTGTAGAGAGCCAATCAACATTGAGGAAAGAACAGGTTATGAACTATTTAGATAAGCTAAACATACAAAAATCCATGGATTTAATGCATCCGAGGGAACTGAGGGAGTTGGCAAATGTCACTGTAGAGCTTTTGGCCATTATCTTTGAAAACTCGTGGAGATCAGGAGAGATCCCGGATGACTGGAAAAAGGAAAATGTAGTGCCAATCTTTAAAAAGGGGAAGAAAGACAATCCCGGGTACTACAGACCAGTCAGCCTTACCTCAGTCCCTGGAAAAATCATGGAGGGGATCCTCAAGGAATCCATTTTGAAAGAGGACTTGAAAGAGGGGAAAGTGATCAGGAATAGTCAACATGGATTCACAAAGGGCAAGTCATGTCTGACCAATCTGATTAGCTTCTATGATGAGGTAACTGGCTCTATGGATATGGGAAAGTCAGTGGATGTGATATACCTTGAGTTTAGCAAAACTTTTGATACAGTATCCCACAATATTCTTGCCAGCAGGTTACGGGAATATGGATTGGATACATGGACTGTAAGATGGCTAGAAAGCTGGCTAGACTGTCAGTCCCAACGGCTCGATGTCAGATTGATGGTTGGTTTCTAGCGGAGTGCCCCAAGGATCTGTTCTAGGACTGGTTTTGTTCAACATCTTTATAAGTGACCTGGATGAGGGGATGGATTACACCCTCAGCAAATTTGCAGATGACACTAAGCTAGGGAGAGAGGTAGATATACTGGAAAGCAGGAGTAGGGTCCAGAGTGATTGGACCAAAAGAAATATGTTGAGGTTCAACAAGGACAAGTGTAGAGTCCTGCATTTGGGATGGAAGAATCCCAAGCACTGTTACAGGCTTGGGACCAACTGGATAAGTAGCAGTTCTGCAGAAAAAGACCTAGGGATTACAGTGGATGAGAAGCTGGATATGAGTCAACAGTGTGCCCTTGTAGCCGAGAAGATTAATGGCATATTTGAGTGCATTAGGAGGAGCATTAGGAGGAGCATTGCCAGCAGATATAGAGAAGTGATTATTCCCCTTTATTTGGCTCTGGTGATGCCACTTCTGGAGTACTGTGTCCAGTTCTGGGCCCCCCACTATAGAAAGAATGTGGACGCTTTGGAGAGGGTCCAGCGGAAGCCAATCAAAATGATTAGGGGGCTGGAGTGCGTGATCTATGAGAAGAGACTGAGGTATTTGGGGTTTGTTTAGTTTGCAGAAGAGAAGAGTGAGGGGGGATTTGATAGCAGCCTTCAACTTCCTGAAGGGAGGTTCCAAAGAGAATCATAGAATCATAGAATCATAGGACTGGAAGGGACCTCGAGAGGTCATCGAGTCCAGCCCCCCGCCCTCAAGGCAGGATCAAGAATGGAGAAAGGCTATTCACAGTAGTGACAGATGGCAAAACAAGGAGTAATGGTCTCAAGGGGGAAGTCTAGGTTGGATATTAGGAAAAACTATTTCATTAGGAGGGTGGTAAAATACTGGAATGGGTTACCTAGGGAGGTGGTGGAATGTTCATCCCTAGAGGTTTTTAAGTCTTGGTTTGACTAAGCTCTGGCTGGATTGATTTAGTTGGGATTGGTCCTACCTTGGACAGGGGGCTGGACTTGATGACCTCCTGAGGTCTCTTCCAACTCTATGATTCTATGTTTTTATTCTATGATTCTAACAGAGACTCTATCTTATGATACTATATCCACAGTGGTATTTTTGACAACCAGCATATTTTGCCCAGTAGCTGCTTAGACTGTAAGTCTTGTTATACAACAAATCTGCGAATTGTTTCTATTTGTCCAAGACTGGATGGTATACAAAGATAACAGCTGTCACAGAAACAAAATGAGAATGTACCAAAAAAGTGAAAAGAGTGTTAAACTTTTCTGAGTTAGCTATCCCTCTGACATATATATTAGATCAATGAATCCTTCATTTGTAACCAAAACTATATCTCAATAACAAGTTAGAAGTAAATGGAGCATGAAATGCAAGTGATAAAAATGTAATCAATTATGCAGATAAAGTACAATATGGGAAAAATGGACTAAATTAAAAGTAACATACTTAATACAAACTCAAACAAGCATCCCTTCAGAATAAGAACAATATAAAATGACTCATTATTCACCTGTAACTCTAGTATGTATTTAATTTTTCTTCTGTTATACCCACAATGGTAAAAAAAAGTCACCTATCCATACCGTCTAATGACCTTTAATGCAACTTTACAAGATCAGCAACAAAAATAACTAACATAATTCACAAAGGGCAGAAGTACTGATCAATCTCATATACATAGGAGTTCTCAAACTTTATTGCACTGTAACCCACTTCTGACAGCAAAAATTATTACATGACCCCAGGAGTGGGGGACTGACCCTGAGTCAAACTACCCTAGGTGAGTTCGCTGAGATTACAGGTCCTCTACCTGGGGATGAACCCCTAGAATATACATTTTGACCTAGGTGGGACTTGGGCTCTGGCTTTAGGCCCAAGCCACAGCAGATTTAACGACAACCCTAGTAACCCCATTAGAGCAGGATTGTGACCCTCTTTGAGAACCACTCTAATATAGTAAACTCTGAATGCCAGTAGGTCTATTAGAGAAAAGTTACAGCATCCCCACTTGGAGATAACATTTTGGAGAAATATCAGAATTAGGGAAGAGGGAAGCCAGTGTGAGAATAAAAATAACTGTCTCATTCCGATATTTAAATCTCAAGTTGAATCAAACCCGAACTTACTTAGCTATGCAGGTGGAAAGTCACAAAAGGTTTAAAAAAAAGCCAAAAGAGCAAGATAGAATAAGATAAAGTCAGTTTTTTGGGGGAAATCAGGAAAAAAGCAGGGTGAGAGGAAAACTAAGAGAGTGAGAGGCAAACTAACAATGCAGAAACAAAAAACAGGACTATGTAGCACTTTAAAGTGCTACATTTCTATCACTTTTTAACATAATGCAGTGAGTATTTAGATGTGTTAGAAGGAGTAAAGAGTAGGAGGAGAAAAGGAAAAAAGGAGGATGTGAAGAGAAAAAAAGACAGACTTCAAAAAAGGTTTAAATACATTTTAGGTTGGCTTCAAAATTTTCCAGGCTCATCCCAACTTCTGGGCCTTTGAAGGTTTGTCTTTATAACAATGTTGTTGCTTTTAATAATGTATTTTTATAAATTTGGATAAAATGTGCAAACAATGTCAAAACATAGAGGGTAAGAAATAGAATTAACCTGCAGCGTGAGCCTCTTCTGTTTCAGTGTCACTGCAATAGTATTTGTATAACATATGTCTTGTGAGGTATCATTTCAAAACTTGTAACACACTGGTAAATAACATCACTGTGAAATGCAGGAGACAATGCTGTTTGTGGAATTACGGACACTCACCAGGCTTTGAAACCTATGACTTATGGTGATGAAACCAAGGATATAAAGGAGAACTGATGAACAGGTTTTCTCAGTACAAAGAACTGAGGCCTGCATCTCAGATCAGGTGTTGCCAAATTCAATGGGCTATTCATTTGTATCAGAGGTTGAGGGATGCATACATTTGTATTGTAAAATTTTACCATAATGCATCACAGATTTCTAATAAATAGGGAGTCAGATCCCTGGAGAAGATAGAAGACTGAATCCTAGAAGATCAATTGACCCTTGAAATAAAGGCAGACTTTCAGATATAAAGAGAGACAGAGAAAGACTTCAGTTTTCCTTCACCTGAGGAAATGTGGAAAATCAGTGCCTTGGACTCTGTGAGGAATATTGCTAAGAGTTAGCCAGTTACAGCTGGAAAATGAAGATAGGTGAGGAAACTACCTCAAACAAATATTGCAGTTTGCTAAGTTAGGTCTTACAACACATTTTATTGTGGTGGTTGTTGTTAACCATTTATATTTTTATTACTTCTACTTGGTATCACTTAATCTATGTTCTTTTGCCAGACCCTTGTTTTATTTTTACATTATGCCAATGCAGTGTTGTGTTTGAAGAGAAGAGTGTGTTTACCTCAGTTAACTGCAACATACCGACTCTTTAAAAGAGCAGCAAATGCAATATCCTGTATGAATGTACATTGTCAGGATCTGTGCATTTCAGAGAAACTTCTTACAGAAACTCTTGGTCTAAAGTTCACTGGTTGTTACTGGTTAGACCAGGGCTGGGCTGGGAATTTGTAGGGAGGAAGACAGACTGGTTTGGCAAAGAGCTGCCACAATTTAATCTCCAGGCAAGTTCACTCTCGCAAAGTGAGACAGAGAAGTAACATGTTTCATGGCTCTGTGTGTCCCCAGCAGAAGGTTACAATTAACTATCCATAATTCTTGTATCAGGAGTATACATTAACTGGATTTTTTATAACTGGGAATCCATGCCTTATATCCTGTCAAATGCTCTCTTGCTGTCATTATAAAGACCATGTGATACAATGGCAAATTTCTCACTGTTTCTTCTCTGAAGACAGTGGTTCAAAATTCAACACTGATATAAAGTCACTGATTTCAGTTGCAGCAAATCTTGATGTTAAACTGAGTCAAGTAGGATCATATTTTGCACATCTTCCTTTTTTCCATGCTCTTCCTTCTATATACAGAGCACAATGAGGATAGAAAGAAATGTTTTACTAGACTCAATGATGGACTGGCAGTGGTCACTTGTGTACAGCACACAAGAACTTCCACTCCCCTTAGGTACAGTTCAGTCACTAGACAATTTCAAAAATATAAAGGAATAAATTAGTATTATTTCAGAAGCATACACCGGAGAGGAAAGGCAACAGAAACAGGAAAACAATCAAAGGATTATTTTCTACATATGGAGCCCTCTCACAAAATTCACTAGTCATGGTAACTTGAAGAGGTAAAAGCCTTTGATAAGTAACAGAGTTTGCTAAGTGATATGCCACCAAATTGATGTCTGTTGTTCAGAAGGAGACCTTTCCTGCCCTGGGATCTGTATGCTGTGCTAGTGAGAGAAGATGTAAGTGGAAAAACAACAGCAATTCAAGAACAAAGTAAAAAGAGCATGAACAGATGTGCTTTCACACAAAACCACAAGTGCTTATGGGATAATCAAAAATCTCTCTCTTTCCGCTAAGCAAAATCCAAAATCTGAAACCAGGCAATCTGTTATACAAAGCCATAAGATTTTTTAAAGCAAACGAAACTAAAAGTTTTTAAAAACAAAAGCTATAATCCTATTCTATATTTTAGCTTTTAGATTAAATGAATGTCCTAAGGAAGTTTTCCAACAAAAATCACATTTTTTACCAATCTGAAGGGTAGGTACTATAATTTCATGAATTAATAAAACACAGCAGTCTTTTGCAAAGTATCAGGTCTAACTATACAGTTACTATCCCCTCCCAGTTCTATGGTGTATATATGTGATCACTTTATGCTAGCTGTGATTAACTAGTAAGAGAGAAAAAGTCTGTTTGTGACTTTACAACACTAATCCTCAGATTCTTGACAGAGGAGGTAAATATGGAGTTTAATTACTCTCCAACTCTTTTGCAAATATCTTGACTCTCATTGCAAAGAGCTCCTCTCACGTAATGGAGATTTGATTAAATAAAATCTTTGTAAAAGAGAGAGAAAGAGAAAGAGAGAGAGACAAACAGTAAGAAATTCTAATCACAGAATGAGGTATCCTTCATTTCACCCAGACAATGAATTTAAAGGTCAGAAAGGAAATTATTTCCTCTGCTTATTGGTTTTGTTTGATTTTGACATTTTTTTCATCTGGTTATGATGGAATCTAAAAGGAAATCCACAGATATTAGTGTATGTATAACGAGTGCCTGTATTTGTCAAGATATCTAGTTAACAATTAAAATTAACATCTTCAAATATAAAAATATTTAAGCATTTTAAATACACCCCTTCAGCTGCCAATTCAAATCTGATTTTTTGTTGTTACTGCTATCCTGCCCATGACAAAGAAACCTGTAATAATCGTGAACAGGTGCCAGCCAACAGGTGCTGCTGAACAACATTGAAACACAGTGCCATAAGCCGAAATCAATTTTGTCTCCTTCACTGCTATGATCAGGCAAGCAGAACAACTGCAGCATTATAATATTATTTTTAATATCGTCCAAAAAAGGAGGTGGGAAACAGGACCCTACTATAAAATCACAAAAGCACATCCTGCAATTGTTGTAATTGTTCTCCAGAACCAGGCATTTTATGTGTTATACAGGCAGTCCCCGGGTTACGTACAAGATAGGGACTGTAGGTTTGTTCTTAAGTTGAATTTGTATGTAAGTTGGAACTGGTACATATTGTAGGGGAAACTCTAGCCAAACATTTCTCCAGAACTCAGTTTTATTCTCCCACACCTCACTTCCCTCAGTCCTTTATTCTCACGCTGAGGTGTCTGCTGAGAAAAGCCGCTCCGCGTCTCCCTGGTCTTCTGGGGGGGGGGGGAGCGCTAGCTTCGCGTCTCCCTGGTTTGAGGGGGGGAAGCAGCTAGTGTGGGGTTGCCTCACCCTGTTTGTAAGTAGGGATCCGATGTAAGTCGGATCCATGTAACCCAGGGCCTGCCTGTATACGGAAGTTACAGTGAAGGTCATCTTCTGCAAACTGAATGCAGCCTGCCAGCTGTGAGATCAGTTATTAGAAGAAAATATATAAAAAAATTGTTCAGAATCTGATATACCATTTTCAATGGTCTAAGTTCAAAAAAGTGCTCCTTTGTGATCTGAATTAGCAACAGTTGGAATATAAAGCTAACCTTCCCAGTTAGCTTTCATTTTTCACAGCATCTCTTTGTGCTCTTACACATTGAAAGCATTGCTCACGCACTGAAAATAGACATTAACAAAACATAAAGGTATAATATTTCAGTGACCGTTCCGGAGTCTAGTGAAAATATTTTATTTTACTACATTTATGTATTTACAAGACTCTGTTTCTAATTCTCTTTCATAGTATCAACCTTCATTTAACTTCTCCCTGCTCCTGGTTTTAGATCTGTCCTGGGGGGTTTTTAAGTCAGAAAAAAGAGAGGAAAATACAATGCACTGTACAGGCAGTCCCCGGGTTACGTACAAGATAGGGACTGTAGGTTTCTTCTTAAGTTGAATCTGTATGTAAGTCGGAACTGGCGTCCAGATTCAGCCGCTGCTGAAACTGATCAGTTTCAACAGTGGCTGAATCTGGACGCCAGTTCTGACTTACATACAGATTCAACTTAAGAACCCCAGGCATCCCCAAGTCAGCTGCTGCTGAAACTGATCAGCGGCTGATTCCAGGAAGCCCGGGGCAGGGGCTTCCTGTAGTCAGCCACTGGTCATTTTCAGCAGCTGCTGACTTGGGGACACCTGGGGCAGAGCAGCTGGGGTGCTGCTGGGATGGTCCAGTGGCGCCCAGAGCGGCGCTACAGGACCAACCGGCAGCGCCCCAGCTGCTGTACGACAGGCGTCCGGAGCAAAGCCGCGGAGCACGGGGGCAGCGGGACAGCCCAGACGCGCCGTGGCTGTCCTGCTGCCCTCGGGCTCCGTGGCTTTGCTCTGCTTTGCTCCCCGTCCCCCTGGTCTGCAGACCAAGGGGACGGGGAGCAAAGTGGCGGAACACGCGGGCAGCGGGACAGCCCAGACGCGCCGTCGCTATCCTGCTGCCCTCGGGCTCCGCGGCTTTGCTCTGCTCTGCTCCCCCTCCCCCTGGTCTGCAGACCAGGGGGAGGGGGAGCAGAGCAGAGCAGAGCAGAGCGGCGGAACACGCAGCCAGCTGACAGCCCAGACGCGTCTGGGCTGTCAGCTGGCCGCGTGTTCCGCTGCTTTGCTTCCTTTCCCTGGTCTGCTGGAGACCAGGGAGAGGAAGGGCCCCGTTCGTAACTGCGGATCCGACATAAGTCGGAGCCGCGTAACTCGGGGACTGCCTGTATATAGTCATGTATGCAACATTATATAACATGGTAATTATCTAGGTAATTTTAACATTTTATAGTCAGAAATGTAGAACTCGCCATTTTCCTTGAAATTGGTGCCAAGCCTGTAAATATAATAAACATTAATTAAAATAGTAACAATATATTCCTGACTATAAAGTATTTTATTAGCATTAGAAAACAGATTTCCAGCTAGTCTGAAGACTTCATGGATTCCAATGGTGCCTAATTTGAGATATATTAAAAGGACTGTTTCTCAAATGGTAGATATTCAGTACTTTCTGAAAATCAAACACCTTTGAGAATTACCACGCTTGGATACAGAATAATTTGAGACAACACTTCCCGCCCCACTCCTCTCCCCACCGCCATCACACATCATTCAATATGTGCTGCCAGAGAGAACAAAGAACACCAAAAGGATGTGATTTTAGGACATTCAAAATGGAGGTGCTATCTTGGGAAAGCAAGGTTCAAGTAAGATAGGTCACAGGAGAAAGAACACAAGGGTATGCTATGAGTACAGTTATAAAAGAAAGGGTATGCAGCATCCTGTATAATGGAAAAATAGTCCAAAATAAGGGTGCAAGTTCTCTGAAATTTCAGGTACCATTGTAAAAAATGTTTTTGAAAAATACTGAAATAAATTACTTTATATAAAATCCATTCAATAGCATTTCCTGACACTTTTTCAATAAATTCCTTTGAAAAAAATTTCAAGAGCTTTTTCTGTTCACTTGCTGCTATAAAAGTCTTTTGGGTGGGCCTATGTGTTACATTGCCAAATATAATTTGAGTTTACACTTAACTCTTCTGTGAGCAATCCTGAATGTTTCTTGTTGAGTTTCAGCTATAATTGTGTATCACTGACAAGCATCTTCTTGTATGATCTGCAAGGTATGTGAGTTTATCCCCTAGTAATACATATGCCCAGATGCACAGCTGAACCCACCCCAAGAAAAATGAAACTGACTATGCAAAGAAACAGAGAAATAATTTCCTCTAATCATTCAGTTATAGCATCTCCAACTACAAGTATAATTTATTACCACCATTTCAGATGGAAATTTTTTCCACATTGACTGTATTGTATCTATGGAATTCAAACCCAAACTTACAGTTGTATAATGGGGATTGTCGGAGTACAAAAACCTTGAAGTATTAATTCTTTCATTTGTTCAGATATCTATTTTTTATAACTATATTTGTAAGTAAGAGCACAAATAAAGATCTATCTATAGGAATTTCTTCTGCAGTATAGCAGTAATTCTTATAACCAGTCATTCCAAACTGGTTGCACTGGATAGCAGCTGCACAGTCAATAAGAGAATCTAGTTGTCTTACATAAAATTACAGAACACCCAACTGTTCACGTCTGGTGTGATGTGAGCATCTGTTGTCATCTTTCAAGTATTTCTTAGCAGATCAGCTAAGTGTGAATCATCTGGAAAAATCCTGAAAAACAAGGTGAATGATGTCCCTGAAGTAATGCGTGGGTTCAGTGAGTTGTGCAGGGTTATTGGGGAGAACCATTCTGACACACACAAACTCACTAGGGATGGCTGAAGAAATTAGGCCTTATTAGGGATAAGACTTTAGGTAAGGTAGACATAGATCAGTGTCATTTTGAAATTCTCTCTCTCTAAAATTAACAGTGTTTTCGCTTCCAGGAGGCTGTCTGGTCACAACATATACCACTGGTCCCAGACTCTTGAAAGGATGAACTGCAACTGTCAGACCCAATAACACCTGGTTAGTAAGCATGATTGATACACAGGTTATAGCCTATAGTCCTTGGATCTGACAGCTGAGGGGTTGCACTCAGAGGCTACATCTACACAGCAACATTATTTCAAAATAACTAGTGTTATTTCAAAATAACACAGTCCATATCTACACAGCTGGCAGTTATTTTGACATAATTTCAAAATTCTGTCAAGCCGGAGGACTTCTTACCCTGACTCCTGTAAGCCTCATTTTATGAGGGGTAAAGGAAGTCAGAGGAAGAGTGCTCTATTTCAAAATAAGTGCTGTGTAGACAGCACCAAAACTTGAAAGAAGCTATTTTGAAACAAGCTATACAATTGACCTAGCTCAATTTGAATAACTTATTTTGAATTAAGCCCTGCTGTGTAGACGCACTCAGAGAGATCAAAAATTCAGAGGTACAAGTTAGCTCTGTAATATGACACATGGATTTCCAACACCTCCTAATCACGGGAAAGGGTTTGTTCGTACTGAAAGCATATGCTGACAATATGTACAGGAGCCATACAGCAACTTGGACTACTTTTGCCCTATATCTTCAGTATCATTTGTCAACTGATTGCTTAACTTAAGTACCCAAATCAACTTTGATGAGCTGAAGACCATTTCCTTTCCCTCACACCAAGAAATAATGACAGAACTTGCACATTACACATACTCATTGGTGGCAGATGATTTGCCAGAAAGATTAATATGAAGATTGCAGGTGACAGGAATGTTCATGACACAGAAAGAGAACAAAAATAAGTAGACACTCATATTCAACTCTAATTTCAGTGTGAACTGGTTTGCATCATCCCCCTTTCACTCCAACATCTCATTCTTCTCTTTCATACATCCACTGACAAAAGTCTCAAGTAGTCCTGTAGCACCTTATAGACTAACAGATGTATTGGAGCATAACCTTTCGTGGGCAAAGACCCACTTCATCAGATGCATGTAGTGGAACTATCCAGAGGCAAGAGAAACTACTGAGCTACAGTTCATCTGCAAGTTTGACACTATCAGCTCAGGATTAAACAAAGACTGTGAATGACTAGCCAACTACAAAAGCAGCTTCTCCTCTCTTGGTATTCACACCTCCCGATCAGCTGCTAGAAGTGGGCCTCGTCCTTCCTGATTGAATTAACCTTGTTATCTCTAGCCTGATTCTGGCCTGCATATTTATATCTGCCTCTGGATATTTCCACTACATGCATCTGATGAAGTGGGTCTTTGCCCACGAAAGCTTATGCTCCAATACATCTGTTATTCTATAAGGTGCTACAGGACTACTTGTTGCTTTTGCAGATCCAGACTAACATGGCTACCCCTCTGATACTTGACAAAAGTGTGAATTTCTGACAAAAGTTTCTGCAGAATTTGTTTCAAGTAGCTTCAGAATTATCCTTAGAATCTCATAATTAATGTTGTCACTGTCTGCTCTGAGATTAATATAACCCACTTAAGTTCCATCCTCCTTTCCTTCAGACGACAAAAATATCAACTAATTATCACAGCAAATTTCTCTGCCAATCTTTCTTACTTATGGATAGGTCAGAGACAAGATTGTTGTGCATGGCACTTGAGCCATAGATTTTGCAGGCAACTAAATAGTCAAAGGCAAAACTACAAAGCTTTTTTTCACGTAAGCTGATCACTTGAAACTCTTGTACAGCTGAATGCGCTATAATTTTCTCTCCTGGACATTTTGTTTATGAAGGATAACTATTCCATCATTCTTATGCTACCATGTTGCAGGTTGTCCAACTGCATCAAAGACATTTGCAGGCTTCCCATTTCTTATTTTTTAGAGACAAAAATAGGAAGTTTGTCTCATGCCTTTGCTAACAGCTTAAGGTGCAGCAGATGGGTGACATCCGCCAAATATTAGGTCCACTTCATCTACTGAACCTTTTTCTCCATCTCCTCAAATACTAAGCACAGCTAGCTATGCCATCTGTGATATGCCCAAGGAGTCCTCTACTAGACTATGCTTCAGTGATTGTTGGCATTCCCTAGAAAATGTTAGATAACATGCTGCTTGTTCCACATGATAGTTCCTTTCATCCCAGGCACACAGATGTCCTAGAAAGATTTCTTGTCATTCCTCATTGATTTGGTCCATCAGTTTTCAACAGCATTCACAGATGCTATATATACACACCTACTATATAGCATTCTATGTACTTCTAATTGTAGACACCAGAAAAACTGTTTTTTCTCATTTGTAATACTAATATAATACTTTACTTTTAATGCACAATGGTTTCAGAAATACAATTTGATGAACTATTTATCCGTAACTAATATATTTCTAATTACACAGTTGACTTATTGAAGAGTAGTAAAAAAATCTCTTTGAACATGTTTTATCTTTCTTTTAATCTTCCCACTCTCATTAATTTTTCTACTATATATTTTATCCTAACTGATTACACAACTGACCTTTGTGTGCATCTTAACCAAGCATGAATTACTTGTGAAGATTCTTTGAGATTTAAACTTATGACCACATGGATAATATGCTGGTCTGCGACACATTGGTGAATTTTTGTTTTTTAAACCAATGGCAAGTTACACAATTTTTGAAATTTATTTTTATTACTCCTACAAGTAAGGATCAAAATTTCAGAACAGGAATCAAGGGTATATTCATAGTGTTTTTCCTGGCTGAATTGACGCTTTACTAAATACAGAAATATTATATAAAAATAACTCAGACTTGTACATGATTTGCCCTCATTGAATTAAGACCAGAATTTTAGTACAATTTATTTGGTCGACCTATAATTCCATGACCTTATTCAACACAAGAAAACTTAAAATTGCTCTTGGAATTAATATAGTCACATACAATGTACTAACATGGCTTTAAAGATTATTTTATATCATGCAATTTATTTTGTGGAACTCAGGAAATTTAAGATTTGTACAGGTTGCTGGAAACTTGACAGTGTTATGCTTTGAAATACTTTTTAAAAAGAAAAATAAGAAGAGATCATTGCTTTCATGTGATAGATTGCTCAGTTTTCACCCACTTGAATTAAGTTTCGATAGCACTACTTGTATCAGAAAAAGCAATAATATTTCATTTTCAGGATGCAAAATAGCATTCAGCAATAGAATGAAGCAGGCCTTCAATGGGGATGAATATATCTATAAGTAGGTCACAAATCTATCAGCCTAGACACAAGAGGAAAAAACATTATGGAGTATGATCTTGAGCAACCTGAACGCTACAAAAATGTGCAATACAGAAGACAAAACCCCTGAGATTGCAATTTTTCAACCAATTTGGATGGGACTCAGTTGTATTCATGATGCTCTGGATAGCCCCGGTGGAATCAAATTTCCACATCTTTCAGGTCAAAGACATATTTATAATTCGAGGTCACTGGTGTGAGACAGCATATTTGTACTGTGTTTGTCTCCTGGGGCCACGGGCATTATAATGAACTATTCACCAAAAAGCGTAGCTACTTACTACAAAAGTCGCTTCTAATTCCTAGCCACAAACCAACATCTCTCATGTCATGCCAAGTTACAGCAGAAAATGGTCACAAGCAGAAGATGCTAAAATAGATACACAAAGTATAGATGAAGGTGTACTATAAAGAAATGTGAGAAAAGTCCCAAACCTTCACTCCAATACTTTGAAAAACCATAGTTTATTTTAAGAGAGACATAGTATGTTATTGCTGCTGAGAACAGCAAACACTGCTGAACATTATGTAGGAAGTTATAATGCTTTTCCAGATTCCTAAATTTATTAAGGTCAATTTTCTAGCACCCAAGTTAGTAAAGTGGAAGGTGCATGTCCCCCAAGGTGCACAAGAATTCAATATAGTTCAACATACTGCATCCCAGTAAGTTGTCTACTGTCGACTTTGAGAGTGATGCACTGAGGGTAACTCTCTCACAGTTCCTGGAACCCCTTTGCATTCTGGATTATGCACTGGATGCTCCCAGTGCATGCTGGGACCAAAACTGTGCAGCAGGTGGTTCTGGGTATATGTCATCAGTGTCCCATAATGCACTCACCTCCTCCCTCCCCTCTGGTTGAAAGCAACAGCAAACAGTCTTTTCCCACCTAGTCATCTATGTAGATGCCATAGCAAGGTAAGCATGAAACCTGTTCAGCAAAGTATTATGGCAATCATATTAACCATTCTGTGCCTTATGCTGGAGTATATCCAGAGTGTATCTAGGGCCCAATGGAACAAGGAAAACTCTCAGCAGGCCATGAACATACTCTTCTGTGAAGCATTTGAGATGAGTGACTTCAAATGCCTCTGGCATTTGATCCTCTTGACACAGTGGAACACTGGGAAACAAGCACAAACTGGTGGGACCACATAGTTATGCAGCTATAGGACGATCAGCAGCAGCTGCAGAACTTTTGCATGCATAAGACCACTTTCATGGAACTTTGTGAATTGTTTTCCCCTGCCCTGAAGTGCAGGAATACCAGAATGAGACCCACTCTGACACTTAGAAATGAGTGACAATAGCTCTGTAGGAGCTTGCAATGCCAGAAAGCTACCAGTCAGTTGTGAATCAATTCAGAGTGGGAAAATCTTTACTGAGGGCTGTTTGATCTAAGTAGCCAAAGCAATCAATATCCCTCTATGAAGGATAGTGACTCTGGGAAACATGCAGGACACAGCTTTGCCATAATGGGGTTCCCAACTGTGGTGGGATGATAAATGGAACCCACATCCCTATCTTGGCCCTTAACCACCCTGCCGAAGAATACATAAACCACAAGGGGTACTGTTCAATAAGGCTGCAGGCACTGGTAGTTCACAACAGCCATTTCACCAACATCAATATGGAGTGGTTGGGAAACATGCATGACATGCATCTTTAGGAACTCCACTCTTTTCAGAAAGCTACATTCTATAACTTTCTTCCAGACTGGAAAATTAACATTAGAGGTATTGAAATGCCAACAGTGATCCTTTGAGACACAATCTGCTCCTTGCTCCCATGGCTCATGAAGATGTACATAGGTAGCCTGGACTGCAGTAAGGAGGATTTCAACTACAGGCTGAGAAAATGCAAAATGGTGGTAGAATTTGTTTGGGGGATTAAAAGGGAAGGTTCCCCAGTCTACTGACCCCAGTGAAAGCAACACTCCCATTGTTGTGGCAGACTTCTATATGCTCCCTCATATTTGTGAAGGTAAGGGGGAATGGTATATGGCAGAGTCGGCAGAGGCAGGGGTCAAGACACAGTGCCTCACCAGTAATAATGATTAGCCAGACACCAGGGCAATAAGAAGAAAAGGAGAACAGAGCAGGGGGACTGGAAATCAGAGAG
This sequence comes from Pelodiscus sinensis, assembly GCF_049634645.1. Taxonomy (NCBI): domain Eukaryota; kingdom Metazoa; phylum Chordata; order Testudines; family Trionychidae; genus Pelodiscus; species Pelodiscus sinensis. The sequence continues at coordinate 91,784,999 of NC_134713.1, read as the reverse complement.
GCTTTGAAAAACAGGTTTTTGAATGGCCAGTGATAAGACAGTCGTGCATAATGAGGTGCCCCCTGCAGTAAGTGTATTTGCCTGAATATCCTGTACACCCCTCCTTCCACACAATCAGTTAAGACACTGTTGCTGAAAAATTGTGTGTTTTTATTTAGGGAATACAGGGAAGCAGGAACAGAAAAGGAGTTCAAGATGGGAGTTTTGGGGGGCAGAGAGAAGGGAAAGCTGTGTATTATAATCCCTCTGTGCAATCACAGGTATGAGAAGGACAGTATTTTGATCTAGGATGCATCCCTGGGGGTTGAATGTGAGGTTGCCCTTGACTCCCCCCTTCCATGTTCTAGGACTCCTGGAAGAGGAGGCTATGGAACTTCGTGAGGAGGGAATTTGGGTCCACAAGAGTTAAAGGGGGTTCCTGTGCATGTGGCTGTCCTGGAAGGCTGCCGTGCACGTCATCACATCCACCATGATCGTCAAGACCAAGTTTCCTTCTAAGCTGCGTAGCAGCATAGCCCCACAGCTGCTTAATGAGACTCAGCTGCAGGGGAGGGGGAGGAAGAGGACACTCCCTACCCAACTCATGGCTTCCTGCAGGCAGCCAAGCAGATTAGAGAGTCTGGCTGGCTCCGCTCCCTTCCGTTCCCCATCTGAGACTGCCCCAGGGGTGGGTTGTGATAGCACAGTACCTGTAAGAAATGTAAGTTACGTTCACTCCTGCTGGCCACACAGGAAATGTAATTCACATTTTCCCAGGGCTCTTCCTGTTCAGCTGGAGAGCAAGAGTTGAAAGTCCTGGCCCAACTGGCTACAATGGGGGATGCATCCCAGAAGCCAATAACGTCAACTTTCACAGTGCTGCATCTGCTTTACCCTAAAGTCGACCATGCAAGGCTGAATTTACTATTACTCCAAATTGACTTTAACAGCTCTTAAAGTCAGCAGAATGGGTTTGGTGGTGTGAACTCATTGTTTAGAAAAATCGATCTAATGCAGTTAAGCACCTAAACTCTCAGTGTAGACCAGGCCAAATGAACCAGTTTATTTAACTATCACATAGTTATAAGTGCATTAGCCGCTTTCCACATATCATGCCATACTGTGCTGAAATCCGCCACTGCATCTCCTGCGAAAGAACAAAACTTTTTAGTTCTCTTTGACAGGTGTTGGCAGCACTCTGAATTAAGACAGTTTTCTCTCAGGGTAGCGCATATGCCATACATCAACTCATACAGCCCATTTTTAGGAAGCGATTTCTGTAGACTGAAACTCTTTCCATATATTCAGAACATGTACTCCTGTGATTTTAGCAATAAATCATGTATGAATCTTTCTTTGACTTTTGCAGTGGCAACATACATTGCTTTTTATAATCAAGTTCTCAGCGTAGGTCAAGGGGCAAGGTAAGCTTGCAAAGACAGACAAGCCGAAAAACTAAGTTGCTACTTTAAAGTGAAATTAAAATTAAAAGATTACATAACTCGTGTTTTCTGTTAATCCTTTCTGGGTTTTCAAACAAATCTTTGGAGAAGAATGTGTAATACCATAACTGGTAGTCCTATGTAAATAACATATAAACTATAAAAACAGAATATTTGCATAATGTAGTCGGGTTTTGTTGTCATGAACATTTGAAAGCTCTGGGAATGTTCATTTTTGCAGGAGGCAAAGGATATTTTAGTAAGAATAATAGACCATTTAATTTGGGGCCTAACGTTAATTTTTATTAATAACCTCTATTATATTAGCAAGTCTAGTCTCAAGAATTGCAAATCACATGGAGTGCATGATGTAGTGTTTACCAACACTGAAATTTCTTAGTATCAGCAATTAGAGAACTTCATGCAAAGCTGTTGGCATCAAAGGCCAAAAGTAAAATACTTACTGTCTCAGTCCAAAAGAATAGATTTTTTTAATACATCTAGTATTTTTTATTATGATTTACATTTCACATCCAATGCATGTTACTCAGCTTAATATTTAGAACAAGTGCTAGTGCTGACATGATATTTGCATCCCTTTTCCCATGAGAGAAGACTTTATAATGAAGATTTAAAATGGTGCACATTTATAATAAGTCAATATTTCACTGGATTAGCAGCATTTCTATCACAAAATTGGTACGATAAGACTCTGTATAACTCTGTCACCAACTTTATTGTGATTCTTGCTTTGGTGCTTTTTCTTACAGCCCCAGCTGTTATGTGAGAATTTCAGATTCCATTTTTAAAGTAATTTTCTTGTCTTCATGATTGTAAAGACGTTCTTGAAAATATGAATTGAATGTATCCTGAAGGCTCTACAGCCAGCAGGCAAATAAAAGGAATCCAAAATAATTTATTTTTTTTAAATCTCATGATTATCTTGGGGTCCAAATTCGTAATTTTCAAAGTTAGCAACACTATAGAGTCTGAAACATAAAAAAGAGCCATGGAGAGAGTCTAGAAATGAAAATTGCTTCAGACCCACTTGGGGGTAACTTGGGGGTAACTGAACATCTCTTTATTGCATCAAGAGAGGAAAAGTTCTGGATAATGGGTGACACTTTGTTACATTATCAGCACACGAAGGTTATATTTTGACAAGCCCCACTCCAATGAGCTGGCCCCACTCGTGGGGAGCCGGCTGCCTCATGGGCTCTGCAGCTGACAGGTTCCCAATGCACCCAGGAGTAGAATATGCCCTGGAGCAGCTAGGGCTCCAGCTTCTTTCCCTCTTAGACACCAACGAATTGTTGAGTTCTCTGCCTCCTTCCTCCCTCCAGTAAAATAAGAAGCTCCTGCTAGTTGTCTTACTAAAGAGTCTTACTAAAGAGAGCAGATCACGGGAAGCCTGTTGTCTGGCACTGACGTAGAGTACTGATCAGGATTCCACTTTGCCAGCAAAGATATTCCAAACCCAGGAGACACCAATTGATTATGACCAGCCCTGGCAGAAGTGCACGCAGCTGTACCCTACACGGACACATTTACTGCTGGCCGTCTCTGGGCACATCTATACTCAAATGCTGTATCAGTTTAGCTGCACCACTGTAACACTTTCAGGAAGATTCTTTAAGCATCTCTAAGGGAGTAAGAGCTCTCCTAGCATAGTGCTGCTACATGAGGGTTAGGTCAGTATCACTATTGCTCAGGTGTATAGACACTGATATAAGTGTGTAGTGTAGACCAGACCTCAGTCACACAATGGATTTAGGCTTTATTACATCAGTCTACAACAAGGGTGGGCCGGATCCAGTCTTCAGGGTTAGTCCCTGATGGTACCCATTTCCATGTTTACCTGCACCTCTGCAGGTAGCGGAGGTTTGCAGCTTTTGTTGTTGCAGCCAATGCAAGCGGTGGGAAGTGGCATCCCAGTCCATGATGCTTCCTGCCACTCACATTGGCCACAAACAGTGATTTGTGGCCAACCCGAGCTGCAATTTTCTGATACCTGAAGATCATAAATGTAGCGGTAGTGGTGTGCCAGGAACTAACCCTGGGAGCTGCCATTTTTTTATTGCTCACCCCTGATCTACAACATACTATTCCTCTGCTCCAGTAACTAGTAACTCAGATGTAAGAAGAGAAGCACAAGCTATTTTACTGGAAGGGAGGGAGGAACATAGCCTGTTCCTTACTAATTCTTTGGCCACTGTGATGGATGGGAGGGGCCTTTGCTAAACATCCAGGCATTTGGTAACTAAAGGGTTAAACCTAGAACAGTGGGCATCCAGAAGTATTGGCAAGGAACCCCGAGAACCAATGGGAAGAAAGGGAAAGATTTTTTTAAATGAAACAAGTTTGGCCTGTTTCTGTTTTCCTTTGTGTGCGAATTAGAGCAGGAGCTGGGAGGGAAATGGACTAAGCAATAAGAAGGCATAGATTTTCCATGGGAGATGGAGCCACCACTATTGGCTCCTCACACACATCCATGGGCTTGCCCCATGAGGGAAGAGGGACAGAGGGTTGAGGCCCCCTCTCTACCTCCTGCAAATACTTTGTAGCTCAGGTTTAACTGCTATAATCCAGCTGTGGCCTGTACCAAACGGTGGTTATCACAGCAGTACCTTTACAAAAGCAACTCTTGGGCATAGTGAATTGCCCTGGTAATCACAGACTCATAGAATACTAAAAATGGAAGGAACTTCGAGAGGTCATCAAATCCTCATAGCAGGACCAAGCACCCTTGAGGCGACTTTGTGAGACACAATTTGCTACACTAAGATTCAAGCCTCACCCAGTACTTCAAACTTCAAAATGTTTGGCAACTGGAGAGTGACTTGTGACATTTACATCAAATCACAGTTTGTCCTTAAATCTCTACATACTTATTGATTTAAAAAGAATTTGCAGAATGTTTTCTGTAGTTTTTAAGAAATCTTGGTTAGGATGTGACTCCTTTCCTAAGCTGATGGGCTACCCCTGTTTGTAATGAAAGATTTACCTCAAACCCCTGAGACACCTAAAATCATTGGACGACAAGGAGCTTTCTGAGACACAAGCTTAGTGTGTCCTCTGATATCCTCCTACCCACATGTTAAGGGAGACTGAATGAAAAGGGGGAGAGCTCACTACCCCAATCATTGAGAAGGTGGATCTGTATGTGGAGCACAGTCTGCTTGCCCAAATCAAGGAGAGGAAAGGGGTTCTCTTCTGCTATCCATTAATTTAATACTCACCACCATTACCACCTTCTTACAGGTTTGAAAGCATGCCTGGGATTCCATCCTGTAATACACGAGGCTAAGTTTTCAAAGCAAGGCTTTAGATATGCAGTTCTCATTGACATGAATGAGATTCACATGGCTAAAAACCTGGACAGCATTTTGAAAATGTACTCTGAATGTCACCCATGCCTCTTCATCTTGCCAGTTTAGTTCCGTAAAAGTCAGCTAATGAATTATGGTGTGTGTCTATATCTTGAGGATTATCCTCAAATGTCAGAATCCTTTGAATGCTATCTGACAAATATTTACCATTGAATATACTGCTGAACCAGAGATCAAATTAGCTCTGACAATTCCACCTGCCTGCTGAAAAGAGGCAACCATCAGAACCGGACCAAAAGGTGAGATTATAACAACTCATTTTTACTGTCCTGCAAAAATATAATTGCAGTTGCTATGACTGGTCATCAGCATAATAGAGATTTCTGAGCCCTATCATGATTTCCTGCCCATGCAATGAGAATACAGATGTTAACTTGCAACTGAATTATTTGTTTGTGATATGGGAAGGGCGCTGACATTATTTATAAAAGATGCATTTTGGGGGTATACCAAAATGTATTTGGCTCTACATAAGGGAGTATACCAGCCTTTGGTAAGATGTCTCAGCTGTTTTTTCAGTATTCCAATGTCTAAACGGTTTTGTAAATATGTTTGTAAAAAATTATGTTTGATTTTCACCTGCCTGCTGAATATTTGACAGGGAGTACAATTAACAATAACAATTAATTTACTAATCTTGAAGTACATGGCAGAAATAAAAATTAGGGAACTAACATCCATATATGATTAGAAATAGACTTACAAAATTAGCACATAGTATGTTGATCTGTATTCAAATATAGAGAATGAATAAAATCCCCACCCCATCCAAGCAATCCTTAAAAGAGAATCCTCATAAACAAAGATGTGACCTTTAATGTTAAGCAGTATGAACTTCACAATCATTGCAGGTGTTCTATATTCTAGCAGCATTGTCAGTCTTAATTGATCTATATTTTAGATCCAAGCTCCTGAGAAAAGAGCCTAAAAAGGTGACAATTTCTCCCAGATCTGCACAAACAACTGACCTATTTTCATTCTTGGGAATACATTTTGCATTCATGACCACACACATGTAACTGACATAAATCAAAAGGGGGATGAAATGGGATATATAAACAATGGGGCAAATGAGTAGTATAGTACTTACAGGGTACTACACGATGATTTACATCAAAAGGAAAAAATGTGATATTCTGTCTTTGCATATCTAATAAAACAGGTAATTCAGACTTGCCAACTAATTTTATTTGTAGAATATTCTACAGAAAGAAGATGAGACATTTTATAGGGAGCAGTGAAATAGTCGTGACTTTATGTTTAGCACACTATAGAGCTTCAAAATGTTTGAAGCCTAAGGTTTAGGAATGTGATTTTTGTGCCATAACAGTAACTCCAGCACCCCCTGCTAGCCCTACAGAAATGAAAACACAACAAAGAACTCATCAAAAACTTGGTTGTCTGCAGCAAGTGACTGATTCTTGGGATTAAACTACAGTGTAATTTGAAAATGGAATCCAATAGCTTGAGGTTAAAACATCCCCATCGCTCTCCACCCCAATCTGTTTCATTTTAATTGACATCTAATAAAAAACGTGTTCAGTTCTTTCCTCAGTGAGTTGCTTCAGTAACTACATAAAGCTTCTTTTCCAATCAATGGAGAAAGAGCTTCATATCAGACAAACAGTATAAAAAAATAAATTGTACCAAGAAATAAAACAGTGTTCATAATAAAACAAAATTCTTTGTACTGAGCCAAAAAGAAAGTCTGGTGAAGGATGTTGGGGGAAGGAAGGACCCTTGTGTAGATGATTATTGTTTGTTTATTTTACAGAGAGATTCTAGGAATACCACCATTGTGACTTATGCATCCTATTCTGTAGGGGAAGTACAGAACAATCATAAAGAAGTAGAAATGAGTAGCAGAACCAATCATGTGTCATATTCATTCTAGTCCTCAAGAAGTGTGCCCAGAATCCCAGAGTCAAGTGTGAATATTTGTAGTTTGGTAGTAGGAGACAGAGCCGTCAATTTGTGCAGCATACTGTCCTCTGAAGGCTGCTTTGCAAATCCTACCCAGATTTATTTCTGTATTCAGAAAAAGTGTATTGGTCATAGTACTCACACAGCACAGTCATACTCTGCTACCGTGCCCTCCCAACCAGCTAAACAAACACTGTTAGGAACAGCAGAACACACATTCTGCCTTCAAGCAAGAACAAGAGAAACATTTCAATTATTAAAGATGCCATGAAAGGAAGTGCAAAGAACAAATTAAGAAAGCCAATAAAAATGACATAATTCATCAGTGACCCATTAGAAACATACCTCAAAACAATATTTACTTCACAAAATCCTATAATGGAGCGATTGTTTGCATCTCAACACAGAAGGAAAAGGGCATAGAGAATGAACAACTCTCAGTCCTAGAAATGGCCCCTCCAATTCAGAGAAAGGCAGGAAAGTTTGTCCCACTAATATGCTTGATGAAGCTATTCTGTGGTTATAAATCTTAATCCAAATTCCACTGGAACCAATGGGAGTCACTAGATCAACCCTGTGCAGGAGACTCTTGTCATCAGGGCTGCAACTCCAACATCTTTCACAAATATTAAATTAATAATAAAAAATATTGAGTTAATGCCCAATTCAATAAAATCTTCACAGGAACTGTGGGCACCAGGCATCCCAAAATATCTGCTCTGGCTTTCCAGAAGTATGAAATGTTGGCTCCAGTTGGTGGTAATACTATTTACAGGACATCTGATTATCGTCTCTCATTCTGACACAATGTAAAAACAAGGATTTTTTTAAATTTCTGTATATGTAATTCTTTTAGCAAATATACCAAAGAACACAATCAAGTGGTGCTTCCTATGTTTCACTTAATCTGTCACATTGTTCTCTGAGAAAAGTACCTAGAAAGAAAATGGAACATATTTCCTTTTTACATGATGAGAAAAACCCAAGGCAAAATCCCATCCATTCTATAAAAACAACACACGTTCTTTCAATGTGTAGGCTTCAAAAAGGGAAAATATCAATGCACAGGAACACTTACCTCTTTATTAAGTTACAATATAGTAGAGGGATCATCAAGACAACAGCAGCTGCTGTAGAATTTACAGACAATGGTTTATCAAGGGTCACAAATATTAAAAATAATTTCCAAACTAATTCATTATATAAATATATGACAGAGGAGGAAAGGGAACTTTTGCATGTTGGTTTTTTTTTTTTTTTTTGCTCATAATGTCCCTTTCTTGAAAATACTTGCCAGTTGTATCCATTTCTTTTAAGAAAATCTTAAATGTTTTATTGGAAAGTAGGACCAAGTGAAATAGGTCAGATAATTTTTTTACTAGTAGTAATTCTAATATATATTTTAGTAGCAATCACTGTAATTCATACCTACTGAAGTTCAGGGCTGGCCACATCATATATTCAAACTAGGTAGTTGCCAAGGGTACCAGGCTTTCAGGGCACCAAATTAGACAGGAGTGAATTATTGTCTCTATTTAAAAAAAATTAATATGTTATCTCATATAATTGAAAGTATCAAATATTGTACTTGTAAAATAGTTCATCATTGCCAAGTCAGGAGTTGAGTTCTATTATTTAGTTCACATTGCAGAGCACGGCTATGCATATAAATATAGTTAAAATGTGTCACAGCATAGTTTCAAAGGAGCACCACTGCGGTTTGCTGCAGGAGCAGGGTCTGGCAGTTCATTCACTTTCACTTGCCCAGTGTAAGCCAGTCATACAGTAGAGTCATTGTTGCTTGCTGCTTACTAAAGGCCGGTCAGCGACCCACCACCTGCCAGTACCTGCCAGCTATGAGGTACTGGCAGAGGGCAGGTTGCTGAACAGCCTTCACTATCTGGTGGGGTGGAGAGGCACCAAAGTCATAGTTCACACCAAAAACCTTTGGGCCAGCCCTGCTCATGTTTGTACTCAAAACAAGAATAGCAGCTTTTTTATTCATTTATTTTTTGACTGTACAAGAGTCAGAAGGTGTAATCCAGGGCTGGGCAATAGGCTGTCAGCAGGCCACATCTGGCCCATGAAGCACTTTGATCCGGCCCTTGGCTGCTCCCGGCTCCACTGCTAATGCATTGCCTGGGAGGCACGAGCCCTTTCAATTGCTCTCCTGTGGCTCTCAGACAACACGGTGGAGCCTGGAAGGTGCAAGCCCTTTTAGTTGCTTCTCTTTAAAGGGCTAGCGCCTGCCAGGCAGCTGCTACCGCATTGCCTGGCAGCCACATGGAAGACATAAGCCCTTTAAATAGAAGCAATTCTAAGGGCTTGTGCCTCCCTGGTGGCTGCCAGGCAACATAGTAGCAGCTGCCTGGCAGGGGCGAGCCCTTTCAATTTGCTGCTATTTAAAAGGATCAGAACTCCTGGACCCCGGAGCCCTTTAAATAGCAGCAACTGAAAGGGCTCTGGCCCACAGCTGCCCTGCCACTCCCCTGCCCCCAAGCCAGTTGAGCACCGGGGACAAGGGAGCCTGTGAAGACTCCTCACGCCACCAGGGGCATAGAGGGAACCGCCAGCTGTTTACAAAATGTTCTCTCTAGGCACTGCATGTCCCTGGCAGGGTGAGGGGGGGCTAAAACTTCACATGCTCCCCCACCTCCAGGCCAATCAGGATTGGCGGGCGGTGAAGTCTCCTGGCCCCACCCTTCTGCCTGAGGCCCCACTCATTCTGGGGCAGCCTGCGATCACTTGAAAAATTCCCAAAGTGCCCCCCTTCAAAAATTATTTCCTACCCCTGGTGTAATCTCAGATCACAGAAACTGATGACCTGTTTGCTGGTAGTGAAAGCCAAAGAAAGAGTTTCTCCTTGAAAAACTAAAAAAGGATAAAAAGTTCTACTATGGAAAGACACAGCAGTGTACAAAGAATAGAAGTAATGAAGAGATAAGCATTACAGTCAACATCCACCATTTTTAGGAGCAAGAACTAGGAATGACTTGCTCACCAAGAATAGCAGAGAGAACTGCTGCTAGACAAATGTCTTGTAGCCCTATTCCTGTCCTGTAAGATTTGTCAGAGCATCTCTTCCCCAGCTAGATTTGCTCTAGGCAGCCTTCAAAAGCAGCCATCAAATCCTGACTCTATCACTGATTTGTGATAGTGATTATTCCTTAGTGTAGCACAATGGCAGCGAACGGTTATTTGCATATTGTATGATCTGGTACATCATTCAGAGAAATTATCAACAATTAAAGAAATGAGGGTAGGAAAGAAAGGAAAAAAATAATTTTATATTATTCCAGTTTGGCCCAATGACTACATCAGAAGAGTATTTATGGCAATTTCTTACAAGCTGAAATATAACAACAGAATTAAATACTTCTCAACCATTCAGCCTATCGCAGGGGTGGGCAATAGGCAGCCAGCGGGGCTGGACGGGGTTCACCAGGGTTAGCTACTGACAGGCTGCACTGGTGGTTGTAATAATATTCCTGTAATAGTTCAGCTGAGAAAGTCAGCGCAGAATGCAACCGCTTCACGTTCAACTTATAGATAAACCTGAAAAGGGCTAAATAAGTGGTGGGTAGCCTGCAGTCCATGGGCTGCAAGTTCCCACTGGGGTTTCACTTGACCCCTGTCTGCCTGACACACCTCTCATACCCTGGGGCATTGGAGCCAGGCACATCCTATTCCTCTCCCTCCCTCCCAGCACTTCTGGAGCACCATGAATCTGTTGATTCATGCTCCATCTCTGATCCTTCCCCTCCCTCCCCATGCTTGAACAGCGCAAATCAGCTATTTGCCACCTTCCGGCTCTGGGAGGGAAGGCGAGGAGCGGGGATAGAGTGTCAATCAGTGAACTCACGGCACTCAAAGTGCTGGGAGAGAGGAGGAGGATTAGGAAGTGCAGGGCTCCAGTACCCCAGTGCATGAGAGGCACATGGGGAAGGGATAGACAAGGGGGGTTGCAGGTGGAACCCCAGCGAGCCACAAGTTGCCCACCTCTGGCAATCATATGGCCCACTCATATAGAGGGCCACTCATGGAGTCCACTCACTAGCCTTGGTTGCCTATCACTGGGCTAAATGTTTCCATTTCATTATAGAGTGGGGCTAAAACATACAAGACAATATGTCAAGGTCTCCTGTGCATTATAGACAGGATTGTCTCTTGGTATGATCACACCTCAAAAAATTGGAATACTAATATGAAAGAAGACAAAGCCCTAGTTCATCACTCTGGGGCTCTCAGAAGCTTTAGTAAACATCATATGCCTGATTGAAACCTTGTTTCTGCTAGCTCCTGTCCTTTCCTCACTACTTTTTCTTGCGAGTCTTTACCAGCAGTCGCAGTGTACTTCCTTAGTGCCCCACCATTTACAAAAAGTTAGATGCCAGCTAAGAACCATCATACCAGATAAGACCAATGGGCCACCGAGTCTAGCATCCCATCTTCCAACAGTGGCCAGTGCCAAATTCTTCAGCAGCAATTAACAGAACAGTGTAATGTGAGTGACCAGCTCTCTGTCATCCTGTTTCAACTTCTAGCAGTCAGAGGTTTAGAGCCTGGGGTTGCATCTCTGACCATCTTGGCTAAAAGCCATTGAGGGACCTATCCTCCACAAACGTATCTAATTTTTTTAACCCAGTTATATTTTTGGCCTTTGCAACATCCCCTGGCAATGAGTTTCACAAATTGACTGTGTATTGTGTGAAGTACTTCCTTATACTATTCTTAAATCTGCTTAAATCATTTATCAACTTATTAATATTGCCAACTCCTGGTTCTTTCACTGTGCAATAATAGCATTTTCTTATTCACTTTGTCCAGACCATTCACTTTTCTCGTATCCTCCCCTTAGTCTTCTCTTTCTTTCCTAAAATGAACAACCCAGTCTTTTTAATCTCTCTTCATATGGAAGATGTTCCATAGCCCTAATTATTTTTTGCCCTTCTCTGTACTTTTTCAATTCTAATATATCTTTTTTGAGATGAGGTGAGCAGAATTGTATGCTGTATTCAACTGTGCATGTGTCATGGATTTATATACAACATTATGATATTTTGGTCTTATTATCTCTCCCTTTCCTGAGGTTCCCATCATTCTGTTAGCTTTTTTGATTACTGCTGCACAGTTAGCAATTATTTTTACAGAATTAACCACAATGACGCCAAGATATCTTTCTTGAGCGGTAACACCTAATTTAAACCCCATCATTTTGTATGTATAGTTAGGATTATGGTTTTGAATATGCATTACTTTGCACTTATGAAAACTGAATTTCAGTTGATACTTTGTTGCCTTGTCACCCAGTTTTATGAGATCTTTTTGTAACTCGTTGCAGTCAGCTTTAGGCTTAGCCTTCTTGAGTAATTCTGTATTTTCTGCAAATTTAGCCATCTCACTATTCACTTCCTTCATTTATGATTATGCTGATTAGTACAATACAATGTTATCTCTCTCCATTGTGAAAATTGACCATTTATTCCTACCCTTGGTTCTTATATTTTTTAACCAGTTACTAAACCACGAAAGGACCTTCTCTCTTATCCCATGACAGCTTACTTTGCTTAAAAGCATTTGGTGTGGGATCTTGTCAAAGACTTTTTTGAAGTCCAAGTACATTATACCCAGTCGATCAGTCCTGTCCACCTGCTTGTTGACCCCCTTCAAAGAATTCTAATAGATACCTGAGGCATGATTTGACTTTTACAAAAGCTATGTTGACTCTTCTCCAACATACAGTATTCATCCAGGTGTCTGATAATTCCTTTTCTTTACTTTTTTTACTTGACCGGTTTGCCTGATAGTGGAGTCTGAATTATCAGCCTGTAGTTGCCAGGATGCCCTTTTCTAAAAATTGGTGTAACATTAGATGTCCTCCAGTTATCTGGCACAGAGGCTGATTTAAACAATAAGTTATATACCACACTAACAGCAATATCATATTTGAGCTCTCCCAGAACTCTGGGGTGAAAACCATCTGAATACCAGTGATTTTCTTCTGTTTTATTTATCAACTTGTTCTAAGACTTTCCGTAGGGCCACCTCAATCTGGAACAGTTCTTCAGATTTCTTATGGAAAGAATGGCTCACGTATGGGAATCTCACTCAGATCCTCTGCAAAGAAGAGCTATGCAAATAACACATTTAGTTTCTCCCCAGTGGCTTATTTTCTTTCAGTGGGGATTTAAATATCCCCTGTTTCATTAGAATAAAAATAGCCGCCGCGTTGTGCCGGCTCAGCTGTTTGTTGGCACAAACCAGCAGTCAAGACAGGGATCGGTCAACAAGGAAAGCCTTTGCCGACCGATCCTGTAAACCTCATTTCACGAGGCATAAGGTATCGGTTGGCAAAGGCTTTCCTTGTCAACCAGTCCCCGTCTTGACTGCTGGTTTGTGTCAACAAACAGCTGAGTCAGCACAATGCGGCGGCCATTTTTATTCTAATGAAGCGAGGGATATTTAAATCCCCGCTTCATTGACTATGTCGGAATGTCTAATTTACATGTCTCTGTCGGCAGAGGCATTTAGTCTAGACATACTCTCAGTGGGGCCACTGGATGACCGGAGTTATGAATAGGGGATATTAGAACTCGAAATAAATAGGAGAAGGGAAAGGGGGGAGGAGAAAAGAATGATGCATCCCCTCTCCTATTTATTTCAAACTATATATATATATATATATATATATATATATATATATATATATATATATATATATATATATAAATAAAATGATGGGGACTAAATTAGTTGTTAGCACGCAAGGAAAAGATCTTGGAGTCATTGTGATAGTTCTCTGAAAATATCCATTCAATATGCATCAGCAGTCAATAAAAAGTAAACAATACAGGCAGTCCCCGGGTTACATGGATCCGACTTACATCGGATCCCTACTTACAAATGGGGTGAGGCAACCCCGCACTAGCTGCTTCCCCCCAGCAGACCAGGGAGACGCAAAGCTAGCGCTCCCCCCCCCCCCCCCAGCAGACCAGGGAGACGCAGAGCGGCTTTTCTCAGCAGACACCTCATCTTGAGAATAAAGGACTGAGGGAAATGAGGTGTGGGAGAATAAAACTGAGCTCTGGAGAAATGTTTGTCTAGAGTTTCCCCTACAATATGTACCAGTTCCGACTTACACACAAATTCAACTTAAGAACAAACCTACAGTCCCTATCTTGTACGTAACCCGTGGACTACCTGTATTAGGAATCATTTGAAAAGGGACAGAGACTAAGATTGAGAATATCTTATTGCTTCTATATAAATCCTTGATATGTCCACATCCTGAATATTGAGTGCAAATGTGGTTGCCACATCTCAAAAAAGATATCTTGATAACTGGAAAAAGTTCCGAAAAGAGCAACAAAAATGACTAAGGGTTTGGAACAGCTGCCAAATGAGGAGAATATAATAAAACCTTTCATCTTAGAAAAGAGAGACTAAGGGGCAGGATACAATTGAAGTCTATAAAAACATGACCAGTGTAGAGAAATGAAGAAGGAAAAGTTATTTACTTGTTCCCATGATACAATAATTAGAGGCCACCAAATGAAATTAATAGGCAGCAGGTTTAAAAACAAACAAAAGGGAATATTTCTTCATACAATGCACAGTCACCCTGTGGAACTCCCTTCCAGAGGATGTTTAGAAGACAGGACTTTAATACAGTTCAAAAAAGAACTAGATAAATTCATGAAGGATAGGTCCTTCAATGCTTATTAGCCAGAATCGGTAGGAATGGTGTTCCTAGTCTCTGTTTGTCAGAGGCTGGAAATGGATGACAGGAGACAGATCCCTTGATGAATACCTGTTCTGTTCACTCTAGCCCTCTGGCATTGGCCACTGTCAGAAGACAGGAGAGTGAGTCATATGGACCTTTGGTCTGACCCAGTGTGACCATTCTTATGTTCTTATGTCTTATCTATTTAAATAGCCATCAAAGCAGAAACCCTCTAAAATTGTATTTGGAGACTCATTCTTGTTTGGAGCTTAGTTTCTACAGTAAAAAACATAATTAATAAAAACAAACTATAACAACAGAAATTATAATAAAATACATAGAATCATAAAAGTGTAGGACTGGAATGGAGCTAGACATATCATCTAATCCTTTTCTCCTGCACTCCAGGCAGGACTAAGTAATAACATTATTACAATGAATAACTAACAAATGAATAGCAGCTCTAATGTGTTTGGTTACCATTAGCAAGCTTTTCAAATGCTTTTCTTAAAATTGCACCAGTAAATTAGGCCTCATTTCTGCAAAGCACTTAAGTATATGCTTAACTTTGGGTACAAGCCTAATTTACAATCATTTCAATGGGCCTTAATCACTAGGTTAGCGGCAATAACATGTTTTTTGACAGTCAGTTATGATTAAGGATCACATCAAGCAGTGTTAACTTTCTGATGGTTAGACAGCAATTTTCAGTTATTCATAAGCACATACTTAAGTGCTCTGCCGAATCAGGACCTTAATGAAAGATTCCTGTGTGGTACAGGCAGACAAATTAAGAGACGAGATTATATAAACATGATAAACTAGATGTAACAACTATGATATCAGCTAAGCTGCACCAATGATGAATATCACCCAACTATTAGCTAGCACAATAAACTTTTTTTCTTTCTTTATTCGTGAAACATAACAAAAGGCCTGGAATGGAAAATAATATTCTTCAAGCTCCAGGTCTGTCAATGTCTGGCCATATTCCTTCCTATGTATGGGCTTTACCTCTTAGCACAGGTCAGATGCGAAAAGATCATGGAGTAGAAAAATACTGAGTCCTGAACCAAGCTGAACAGTTGAGTGCTGGGAGGTGAATACTGAATTCGCTAACATTGGGACAAAGACATGGGCATGTCTTTCAACAACCATCTTTAATATAGGATCCCAGAACAAAATGCTAACTTAAACCGATAACCACTCCTTAGGAAATATTAAAATGTCTCTAATTTATATCAGCTTATGGTAATTAGGAGTTTTGCCTGAATAAGGGCTGCAAAGTTCAGCTCATACATGTTTACCAAGAACTAACTTGTCAAGACACAAATTTGTGTTGGTTTAATTAAAGGTATGTTTACAGGCTACATTTACACTGTAAGGGGAGTGAATTCCACTGCTCAAATGATATAATATCTCTTTTCAAGATAGCCCGGCTATAAATAACAGTGTAGCCATGGTATTACAGGTATGGGTTGCAGAGACATGGTTTAGCCATGCCAAGTTCATATCCCACACAATTCAAGTGGGTTTGTATTTGTCAAAACTAAGGTGTGTCTCTGCTACTGCTACCCATGTTATCATGGCTTCACTGTGATTTATACTCCAGCTAGTACAAATGTGTATCAAAGCAGAGGAACCACACCCTACTTTGTAGTGTAGACATAACCATAACATGTGTATAACACTTCTGTTTGGGTTGGAGTATCCCAAAGAGTGTGCAGAGAAGAAAAACATCACAACAATGTCATCCAGCATAGGAACCTCACTGATGACAAACCAAATTTACAGAGTATTTGGGTGACAATTTTTTTTCATGATATGCAGACCCTTTGAGACCATCAACAACATTATTTGGACATTCCTTTGGCAAGGTAAACGATTGCACATCAGTGACTCAAGTGAATCCATCCTCCTCATTTTATTTCAGGCACCTGTTGTACCGAGTGCAAAAGAAAACAAAATATGAAAGGCCATTCTTTTCTTTATCCATGCCTCATCTTTTTAAGCATCAGATTTTCTCAAAAAAATATCTTTTTCCCCCAGTGGTCTATGAGGATCTCAGTTTAGCATACATCAGATTATAAATAATCTCTATAATACCTTAACTATCAAATATCCCTAAAGCATTTTGGGAAGTACTCTTCTATTTTGCATATTAGCCTACATTTCTCGGCTTTTCTTCCCCCTATGGATAGGCTGAGATACTTTAATGCCCTCTCCCCTTATGGCATTAATTGATTATCTTCTAATAAAAGGGCGGTGAATACTAAGAGATTCACCTCTAAAGACCATTGGTAAAAAGATCTATGAGACTGAGAAACTTCATACCAGACACATGTTCATGTGTATGTATGTATATCAAGGGTGGGCAATAATTTTTGTAGTGGGGTCCACTCCACCAATTTTGGTAGTGGTTATAGGCTGGCCCTGGAACGGGCGGGGCCTTAGATGGAAAGGTCCTGTGGCAGAAAGGACATGCCTGGGTGGGGGACGACTTTGCATGCTCCCCATGGGGCAGGGGAGCACGCGAGGTCTCTCGCCTCCCTTACCACCGTCCCAACTGGCCTAAGGCGGGGGAGCATGTGAAGTCTCCCGCCCCACGCCGTGCGATGCCTAGAGGGAACCAACAGCCATTTTGAACAACTGATGGTTCCCTCTGGCACTACATGCCCATGGCAGGGGGAGGAAACTTCCCTGCCCCCAAGCCAATTGAGAACTGGGGGCTTGCGGTGAGGTAGGACAAACCATGAGATGGATCAAACATGTTGATGGGCTGGATCCAGTCCTCAGGGAGTATCTTGCCCCCCTGGTGTATATACTGCACACAAATAAATGATTCCAAATAATTAATCTTACTGAGAAAAATCAGGAAATACTACAAAGGACTAACAGACTGGATGGACAATTGCTGAGTTTTTTTTAAAATGTTTACTATTTCCTGTGACTAAATAGTCAAAGGGCACTGTTGTGTATTATCTAGGTTTATTAATTTTTAAATGATCTCTAATTCTGTGTTTTCAACAGGTCTATCACTAACCCTCAAAGCTAAACAAGAAAAGAAGATAGGTATTAATGAAATAATCGTGAATATTATACATCTTTGCAAAGAGCATAAGCAAAAAAGCCTAAATACCATTACCATCATATTTTAATTCCTTTCCTTCTCTGCAACAATGCACAGACTGACATTATTCATAAATGACAACAAGCAACATTCAATCTCAGCCGCACTGAACACTATGCTATCCAGAGTCTCAAAAACAACCCGGACATTATAATCAAACCATCTGACAAAGGAGGTGCTGTGGTCATTATGAATAAGGCCGACTATGACCAGGAGGCAACCAAACAACTCTCCATCACCACATTTTACAGACCTCTCTCCTCTGATCCCACTTCAGAATACCAAAAGAAACTACACTGTCTCCTTAAAGAACTCCCTACATCTACTAGGGACCAAATCCACACAGAAACGCCTTCTGAACCCCGACCAGGATTGTTCTATCTGCTTCCCAAAATCCATAAACCTGGACACCCCGGATGTCCCATCATCTCAGGTATCAGCACGTGGACTACTGGATTATCCAGCTATGTAGACTCTCTTCTCAAACCCTATGCAACCAGCACTCCCAGCTATCTCTGAGATACTACTGACTTCCTAAGAAAACTACAAAACATCGATAACCTCCCCGATAACACCATCCTTGCTACCATGGATGTAGAAGCTCTATACACCGACATCCCACATGAAGACAGATTACAAGCAATTAGGAACACTATCCCAGAGGACACCACTGACAATCTGGTAGCAGACCTATGTATCTTTGTTCTCACCCACAATTATTTCCAATTTAAGGATAACTTATACCTCCAGATCAGTGGCACAGCCATGGGACCCGCATGGCCCCACAGTACGCTAACATCTTTATGGCTGACTTAGATGTTTCCTCAGATCCTGTCCCCGTTTACTTCTTCTCTATTTATGCTACATCGATGACATCTTTATGATCTGGACCCAGGGCCAAAAAACACTGGATGCATTCCACAGAGACTTTAACAACCTGCACCCCACCATCAATTTCAGCCTGGACCATTCAACATGAAAGATCCATTTCCTGGACACCACAGTACAAATCACCAATGGTAAATTAGATACCTCCCTCTACAAAAAACCCACTGACTCATACAGTTACCTACATGCCTCCAGCTCCCATCCAGAACACACCATACGATCCATCAACTATAGCCAAGCCCTTTGATACATCCGCATCTGATCTAATCCCACTGACAGAGACCAGAAACTTCAGGATCTCCACCAAGCATTTATAAACCTCAATTACCCACCTGGAGAAATAAAAAAACAAATTGAAAGAGCCAGACGAATACCTAGAAACCATCTACTTCAAGACAGACCAAAGAAAACCAACAATAGAACACCACTTGCCATCACCTATAGCCCCCAACTTAAACCCGTCCAACACATTATCAATAAACTACAGCCTATACTGGAACAGAATACTATACTCCGAGAGGCTCTGGGAGACAGACCCATAGTCTCCTATAGACAACCACCTAACCTCAGTATGATTCTTACCAACAATCACAGAACATACCACACTAATACCAACCCTGGAACTTTCCCTTGCAACAAACCCCGTTGCCAGCTTTGCCCACATATTTACTCTGCTGACACCATCATTGGACCTAACCAATTCAGTTATAAGATCAAGAACACATATTCCTGCTCATCCAGAAATATAACTTATGCCATCATGTGCCGACAGTGTCTGTCTGCTATGTACATTGGACAAACTTCTCAGACACTTCGCCAAAGAATCAATGCACACAAAACAGATATTAGACAGGATCACAAAGATAAAACAGTTTCTTGACATTTCAACCAGGAAGGGCATTGTCTCAATGACTTGACTACCTGCATCCTGCTTCAAAGACATTTTAACACAAGACTTCAAAGAGAAACCTCTGAACTGTCATTCATGCTTAAATTTGACACTTTACAACTGGATCTCAACAAAGATGCTAATTACCTCACCCATTACAAAGATAGCTTCCCCAATTGTCACCTCTAATATCATTAGCTCACAGACATTAACCTCGTTCCCTCATCCCCCCTCTGTTCTGAAATTTAATTTGTCCTTTTTATATGTGTTCACTTTTTTTTATTGTCTCCCTTTGGTATATATGGTCATGCCAACTTTCTTCCACAATTTGATCTGAGGAAGTGGGTCTGGCTCACGAAAGCTCATCACCTTTCAAGACTAACCTTTAAAGACTAACCATCTTGTTAGTCTTTAAAGTGCTGCATAGTCCTGTCTTTTGTTCTTCCTTCTCCAGTTTTCAATCTGTTTACCTTACACTAAGTTATTGTATTTTCTGTAATACCATGTTTACTGATGTTATTTGGGTCATTTGTGTTGGATTTAAAAATAACTTAGGTTACAATAACACTCACAATCCTTGACCAGGGTCAGACTCCATTACTCTGGGCACTGTACAAATACAGAGCTTTAAACAGCCTCTGCTCTCCTGGGCTTACAATCTATGATTCAGTCCTATCTTTCCTAGCAAAAAATAAATGGGTAAGTGGATTTTAGTCTAAAACCCTCAAAAGGATTTATAACATATTGATATGCACCACTGCAAATTTCTTACATAAAGAAATTTGCTCCTGATTGCTCATAGCAACCTCCAATAAAAGGACACATTTGAAAAAAAAGTGCATCTCAATTTTCTTTATAAATAAATAACTATATAAACATATTCTTTTTACAAATGCCCCTAATAGTAGAGATACTGTAGAATCCCTCGCCCCCTGATTCCTGGTGCATGTTGAGGGGAAAAGAACAGTTATGAGGAGAGAAAGTAGGATTTTTATGCCCCAATACAGCAAAATGGAAATTTCTGGCAGGTTGGCTGGGAAAGAAAGAAGCTAGACTTTGTATTTTCAAAATAGTGAAAATACAAACTTCATCTCAGTCATTTCACTTATTTATTCCTCCCTAGTCCTCCATCCTGGTCTGTGTGCGCTGTCTCTTTAGACTCTAAATTCTTCAAAAGCATAGACTGCAGCTCTTAGCATACTTTTGGGGCTTGACAATAAATCTCTTTTGGGGGCTTTTTTTGCTGCTCCCCATAAAATGAGGGGCAAAATGACAATAGTGTAGAGTCAGGCCCTTAGGTTCTGATTTGGTAAGCACTTTAAACAAATGATTAGTTAACAGGAGTAGTCCCAACGGGTCTACTTAAAGTTTACTATGTGCACAACTGTTTGCAGGACTGAGGTCTTAATGAGCAAACCACAGCTACTCCTGAGAGCATTTATTTGAAAAGTCAGAAATATTGTTCTGTATAGAAAGATGCACAAAAACTAAAAGGCTGCATCTTTGCGTTTTCTCCAAGCCTGCTGATTTTAAAATGTTTATCCCGTCTAGATTTTGTTTATCCTTTTTTGTTCTTTATTACTAAATATTGTAGAAAATAATGCACTATAATGACAAAAAGCAAGACTGTATACTTTCAAAATACTGTGTAATGAAGTTTCAGTTAAAACACACCAGAACAATAAATACAATTCTAAAAGGGAGAATTGACTTGACTGGATTTTTCAAGGACATAACTCACTTTTTATACTACTTATGGTGAGGCCCCTTATTAAAAACAAAATACCAATTTTTCCACACCCTCAAACTCAGAATTAAAATTATAATTAGGTATAGTTTCACACTGAGGGCCATAAGAAAGCCCATAAATAAGGACAAGTACAATCTTATTCCAGTAAGCCTACATACTAGGGGTATGTCTACACTACCCCGCTAGTTCAAACTAGCGGGGTAATGTAGGCATACCACACTTGCAAATGAAGCCCGGGATTTGAATTTCCCGGGCTTCATTTGCATAAGCGGGGAGCCGCCATTTTTAAAACCCCGCTGGTTCGAACCCCGTGCAGCGCGGCTACACGGGGCACGAACTAGGTAGTTCGAACTAGGCTTCCTGGTTCGAACTACCGTTACTCCTCATTTCACGAAGCCTAGTTCGAACTACCTAGTTCGTGCCCCGTGTAGCCGCGCTGCACGGGGTTCGAACCAGCGGGGTTTTAAAAATGGCGGCTCCCCGCTTATGCAAATGAAGCCCGGGAAATTCAAATCCCGGGCTTCATTTGCAAGTGCGGTATGCCTACATTACCCTCCTAGTTCGAACTAGGAGGGTAGTGTAGACATACCCTAGTTGACTAAGTAGTAATACTTTGGAAAAACCCTTCTCACCATAGGTAAGCTGATAGTACTGCCTATAATTAAAGGTTTTCATTATAAGATCCTATTTAAATTGTTACTTTCTTTGTCAAGTTTAAACATATAGCTGATCTTGTCCATGCCACATGGCTGTCTCAGGTTTAATTTTATTGGACACTTTCATCTTAAATAGTTCAGTTGTTTCTTAGGTCAAAAGTGAAAAGTATATTTGGTGAAAAGTATTTTTCCCGTGTTTAGTTCATATATCCTTTACACTGAAAAGCACTAATGCCTTCATGCTTTAGAACAGGTACACGAGTCTAGGGTACAGAAATGTCAGGTGGAAATTAGTTATCCTTTCTTCAGTGCTTGGTTTGAATGGGATGAGATGAATAAACATTGGGGCCAAACATCAGAATAAACAGAAATATTGAATAACTACCCACTCACTGGATAATATGGCGCTCTGAGAAAAAACTACATGTGAACACATGGCTTAGGTTTACATTACATACCAGTGGGGGCTGGTATATATAGTGAGAACACTGCTTTAAAAATAATTCATTAGTGTGTTGCTGAAGAATCACACCTCTAAAAATTGTAACCCCTCCACACTGCTGCCATCAGGCATCTGGGCACCAGTTTAATAGCACTACTATGTAGGGATCTATAAAACCTAACGGACAGCCCTGCTCACTGGCTACACTACCACTCACACCTATTCTGGGTGGGCTATGTGGGTACGTACTCTACACACTGCTGAAAGAAGCATGTCATGTATGTACAGGGAGATCTTAGCAGACCAGCACAATGCCCGGACCACTATCAATAACTGGAATATTGATTATCATGCTTATTGCTATAAGTAGCTAAATCAGTAGGGTTTAGCAAGCCTGTGCAACAGCCTTAGCATAACTAATCAACTAAGCAAGCAGCCAGGAATGCTAGGAGGGAGACTGACCCTCTGTCCTTCGTGAGAAGATCTCTGTTGAGATTGCTGAGGTATGTGTGTTAGAAAAAAAACAGGAATATTGTCCATATCTGCCCTTTGGGATGCCTTTGTCAAGGTCCACAAGACATGCAGACTGCAAAAACACATCTGTCTAATTAACGGGTTGAGGAAATCTTTTGCTTAAACTTTGAAATGATTTGCTCATCAAGTTTTTTTAATTGACATGATATTGTTACAATAACCCAAATAAATAGAGAAAGTATGGGGAAGGTGGACATTTCAGGAATAGTCTGTAGATACATCATAGGGTACCCCAGCAGCTAAATGACAGGTCAGTTAGATGGATGTCGTTGTTCTACTCAAAGACTGCTCCAGACTTTGCTAATTATTGATTTTGGGGTTCTTTACTAAACTGCTGCAGATATGTGTAAATCAGGGTTTCCCAACCTATGGGTCGGGACCCAAATATGGGTCACCATTACATTTCAAAAGGGTCGCCAAGTGTCTCCCCAGGTGGCTCTGCCCTCCCTCCTCCCCCCGTTTTTGAATTGCCTTGGGTCACCAACTCTTCCTGAAATGTCAAAATGGGTCCCCATCTGGAAAAGGTTGGGAACCGCTGGTGTAAATGCTTGAGACTAAAAGAGCCGCTTTAAAGCAAAAGCACTCTTGTACTGTATACTGTTTGTTCCAGCCATCTATTGGTCAGACAGATATGCCTCCAATTATTAATTTCCTGCCACAGCCTTGCCAAGAGTAATAGTTATGAAGAGCTTTGGGTTTCTAGAGCCACAGTAAAACGTTAGACATTCCCGAAGACTGTATCATATGTGCAAGTGAGGGGTAAATCAAGTTTTCACAGACAACCTTAATTATGGCATTTCCTAACTTTTGAGTGCTTCACTTTGCAGTCTTAACAAGTGGGATTTAAAAAAAAAAGACTGAAATAAAGATGGAATAGATTACAAAATTGTCAAGTATCATTTTGTGCATGAAAACTCAACTTTTACAAATCTACAACACTTAGCTAAAAATACAACTAGTCTTTACCAAAGCAAGCTAATGCAGCTGTTCTGAAGATTTACATCTCTGCTTATTTCCTCTTATTTACTGTGTCAGGCATCATATACGATTTCAGCTACTGCAGTAAAAACTTGAATTTGGCATATCCCAATTTAAAAGTAGAATTTTTTTATTCTTCAGAAATAAAAGTTGTTACAGTCATTCCTTTTTTTTGTAAAGGCATGCATACGTACATAATTAATGCAATAAAGCAAACTCATTTCATTTCCCATCCATCCAATTATCTAGTAATTCTGCCCCAAGCAAAAACAGTAAACAATAATTGTGAATTAATCTGCTCTTGACTGAGATCTTTATGTAAAAACGTTCAAAAAAAAACCCCAAACAGAATAGCTAAACCAAAGACATTCAATTTTCTGGGATATCACAGATGAAGATAATAAACGTCTGTTCTTTCACATAATTTTTGCCAATAAGATGCTGAAGATAAATTCCCCTGGTATATTATGCTCTTCCTGTACGATAACTCAGCCTCTTTAACTTCCTAATGATGAGTTTCCCAGTTCCTTACAAAGATAACATTTTAATGAATGTTTCATCAGCTAAAATGTGATAAATGTTATTGTAGCCTCTCTCTCCATACCAATGTCCATTAATAATTTCCAGGCATCTTGACCTTGGCGAAAGCACACATGGATTTACCACACAAGAATGATGAGTCTATTTAGCTTTTGGAGTGACATGAACTGTCTGATTTCATTAACAACTTGAACATATTTTCCGCTATAACCATTTGTTTTATTTGAGTTTTTCTAGCCAGTAAAAATACCTCCTCAATCTTTGATTGAAAATTTGGTTAAGGCAGTCAAATAGCACTCTGGAATCACAGGTTCTTATCTCCACTCTATCAATGACTCACTGACTACTACTCACTTAGCGGGTGCCTTTAACAGAGGATTTTCAAAACTTAAGGTATTTGGCTCCTCGACCACCTTGAAAAATTTCAGCTTAAGCCGCCATTACCTAAACAATGTTTACATAATTCATACAGATGCTGAGAGTAGGTATGTAATAGTATAGTGAAATAAACAATTAACTGATAAGCAAAAGCTTATCGGTTAATGTTATCAACTATACACATTTAAATGCAAACCCACAGCAGAAGACCTATCCCTGCTGCTGCTCTACAATTTGAAAGGCAGTAGGAGCTGGGCGAGCAGGCTGCCCGGCTCCTACTGCCTTTTCAATGCAGAGCCACATATTACTGTCTTTTAAACTGAAGAGCCACAGCAGGGTTTGGTCCTGGACCTGGCGTGAGCTGGGACAGAGCCTGGCTGCCTTCCCTTATCGACTAATTGAGTAGTTGATAAAAATTCTATCAACTACTTGATTAGTAAATTGACTGCATTTTAGAATTCTTAGTTAAGAGGCTTAATTCAAAAAAGATTTATACACTGCTTTGAGATCCTTGCATACACTGAGTGTCTTAGCACCTCTACTAAAATAAAGTTACAGTATTTAAAACAGATATTAAAGTATTACCCCCAAATCAGTTAACTTGGTAGGCTGAGGAGGACTTACAAAATCTTTATTGTGAGAGTGATGAAGTCAAATGGCAAAGGTCAACATATGGTCTCAAGTTATTTAGCTGAAAGACTAAGCTGGTATAAGCAGGTGCATCAATTTCCATGGAGTTATGGTTGCTTAGGCCATCCAAGCTTTTTGCATGATAAGTCAAAACATTCATGCATCCAGCTCATCTCACAGTTCTATTTCTGCTCTGACTAAAATTAGGCTGACCACGGCCTGGCTCCAGGTTCCAGCTGGGCTGGTACAGAGTCTCAGGGAAAGAGAAGGAGCAGAAGGAAGGACCACATGGTAAAGCAGAACTAAAGCCCACCTCAGCCCCTGCCCCTGCCTCTGCCCCTTTAAGTGGCTGGTGCAACCCTTGAGGCTTGGGCAGACACATAGGAACACTACAGGAAATCTAGGACAAATGCTGTCATACAGTTATTCAGCCAGGATCAAGGAGTGTCCCACCCAATGAGGGGTGGGTGGCACTCTATTGGCACATGGACTTTCCTGTGATCTTCTAAATCACAGATGACATACATTATAAAAATTGAGAGGGAAGAATTCCACTCTGCCATTGTGGAGAATTGCTTTTCTTCACTAGAGTCCTCTATGGCTATGTCTACACTGGCGGGTTCTTGCGCAAGAATGGCTGTTCTTGCACAAGAACCTGCACAGCATCCACACTGCCTGCCTGCTCTTGCGCAAGAATATTTATAGTATGGCGTCGGAAGACAGGGCTTCTTTCACAAGAACTACTCTCTTTTCTAACAAGTGTAAGCCCTCTTGCTCAAGAGCTCTTGCACAAGAGGGTAGTGTGAATACGCGGCAGGGGTTTCTTGCACAAAAAAGCCCTACGGCTAAAATGGCCATCAGAGCTTTCTTGCACAAGAGAGCATCCACACTGCCATGGATGCTCTTGCGCAAAAGCACATGGCCGTGTGGACGTGTTCTTGAGCAAGAGTTCTTGAACAAGAACCCTTGCGTAAGATGTTCTTGCGCAAGAACCCGCCAGTGTAGACATAGCCTATCAGTGAGAAGGAATATTTACTTTGTTCACTCACCCCCCATCCCTCTCTCTCCACAAAAGATTTACTGAATTTTATGATGATACAAAATAAGTAAGTTCAACTGTTTTAGTTTTATTCTAGGATGCTGTTTTGGCTGGGATAGTCCCTTTTTTAAGCTCTGACCCAGCCAGCCCAACTTTTTTGGCAAAATTGTGCATTTGTCCAGTTTGCTCTTGCCAACTACTGATGATTCATTAGCAAGAGCAAACTGGACAAATGCAGTTTTGCCAAAAAAAAAAAAAAAAAAAAAAACCCAAAAAATCAAAAAAGTTTGATATAACCCCTAGAAGGAGGTGGGGAGGCAGGAAGGGACAAGCACCAATGCCAGCCCTTCATGGGAGCAAGGGCTCAGAAGAGCAGCTTGGGGTAGGGCCAGCACCATGCATGTACACAACAGAGGGTCTTGGGCCAGCTCCATGCACGGAGGTAGAGCGGGACCTTGCACAAGCCCCCCATCAGCAAGAGGCACGGGGCCTTGCACTAGTCCTTCATGGGCAGGTGGCAGGGTGACCCAAGCCAGTCCCGCACACCTATGTTAGAAAGAAGTGACTCAGGCCTGCCTTGAGCAGACAGGAAGCACGGAGGGCTGAAGGGGCACAAATGGGGAAGAAGATTGGGAGACTTGGGCCAGCCCTGTGCACTGTCCCATTTTCCTTTTGGAAAAATATGGTCAGCCTATTTTGTTTGCTATGGTTTCTTGGCGCAGCAGAAAATTAGAGGAATGTATTAATATAACTTGTCCTAAAAATAAAATGAAGTAAATAAATGAACCAGATTGGAACAGACAGCAGTTTCTTTACAGTTAGAATAAACATTAAAACAGACCCTGTGGAGCTATGGGAAATCTGTCTGATTACCATGCAATCTAAATTATTACATTTCACAGAAGAGTGTGGATTTTTTTTCTTGTAGTTATCCTGATTACTGAGCAGAAATTGTGGAACGTATGAAATAGTTTATCTTCATGAGAAAAAAAAACTCCTCTTATTACTAAAGAATATTTATCCCATTGAGTTAACCTGTCCCAAGGTTTTATTTGCATAAATACATGCACACTTCACCAGCAATTTTACTATATATCAAAAAGTGAACTGAGAGGATGTCATAGTAAGTAATTCACAGTAAATCACTAAACAGCTAAAAGACAGTGAACCTGCAATACAAATAACTTGTCAAAGGCTCCAATTGTATGAGCCAATGTAGCTTAGACTTCCAACTAGTCAAACTTGTTTTAAACTTACAGGAAACTGCTGGGTCTCCATTATTCACTTCTCACGAATATTTGGAAGACCAGAGTTATTTTATACAGATGTTCATTGAAAGGAAATTTTTGGAGTCTAGCACAGAATTGCTGGGGGAAATGTTTTTTTATATTTCCATAAATTAGTCAATGAAAACAAAACATCTTTTTAATTGAATTTTTTCTTCAGAAGTTTTTGGCAAAACTCTCAATATACACACTTTTTTGTTTTAGCCATTAAAAACAAACCTATTAGCCAAAATCAGAAAAGTATCGGAATTTAGACAACTCTCTTATTGTGAATAACATTTTTCTATAGTGGTATTCAAAATTCCTGGAAAATGTCATTTCACACAGCTAGTTTTTGCTGAAAAAAGTTTTTAATTAAATATTTTGTAGCCTAGAGTAGTTTAATAAGCAAACAAAATTAATATCTGACAAAAGTACAATTTTGTTAAGGTGAGGATATACAAACAATAGCATGTAAAAAGGGAGGGTAACTGTTCTGCTCCATTAAGCACTGGTGAAGCCTCAGCTGGAGTACTGTGTCCAATTCTGGGCATCATACGTTAAGTAAGATCTGGAAAAATTGGAGAGAATACAGGGAAGAACAATAGAAATGGGAAAAGGTTTAGACAATGTATGAAGAAATATTAAAAGTCATGTTATCTTTAGTCTTGAGAAAAGAAGATTGAGGGGGAACAATCTTCAAATGGGTTAAGGGGTTGTCCTAAAGAGGACAACCATCAAATTTCTTCAGATCCACTGAAGATAGAACAAGAGTAACTGACTTAATTTGCAGCAAAGAAGATTTAGAATAGATCTGAAGGGATTGCTTTCTAACTGGACTTATAGTTAAATTCCAGAATAGGCTTCCAAGGGTGGTTGTGGAAACCCCAGCACTGGAGGCTTTAAAGAACAGATTGCACAAAATACCTATCAGAGAGACTAGATTTTCTTGGTTCTGCCTCAACACAAAGCATGCCTGGGCAAAGGTTGTATCCAGCCCGCCATGCCACTGGATCTGGCCGTCAGATGCAGCGGGGACCTCCAGGCAGGATCTCCTGCTTGCCCCACAGGCCAGCACACTGCTCAGAATAGCGTCTGCAGGGCCATTTCTCTTTAAAAACTGTGAGCGTGGAGCGGAGTAGGATAGGATTCAGGCATAATTCCCACTCGGAGCACAATCCCAAAGGCCAGCTTCTGGCCAGAAACTGGCCAATGGGAGCTGCCTGTTTGAATAACAGGCACCACACAAAGCACCACGTCCCACTCCACTCCATATCAGTTATTTGCATAAGCACATGGTCATGCAGCCTGGCCAGGCGCAGGGCAGGCAGGCTGGCTGAGAAACTGTTAAGCACTGCGGGCACTTAGCTTTGCAGGCAGGCAGGCAGGCTGGTTGGTTGGTCTGCTGGATGGTAAGTCTCCTGGCCACAGCCTGCCTCTGGCACCCCAGCCTCTCTCTTCCCCAACGCTCTGCTCCTCCCCCACTCAACCTATTCCTACTTGCAAGGAATAAGAGATCCTCCGGAATAGGGCTTTATTCCGGAGGATCGCTCCAGTCTGGACGCTTTTCTCCAGCTTATCTCCAAGCCGGAAAAAAGCGGCGGCCATGAAAATGAAAATTCCGCGGGAAATATTTAAATCCCCCCGCGGATTTGCCTCTTCCAAAGTGCTACATTTGCATGCCTATTCCGTAATAGGGGCCAATGTAGACGTAGCCTTTTAGTCTGTAAATTATGGCGGGGGTGTTACTTTATATTTGTAGAGTTGCTCGTGAAATGGCAGCATCAATAATCCATAACTATGATTCAGCAAACAATTTCAAACAACCAAATCTGTACAAATTGTGATTTGTGCTTAGACAGAATGTGAGCAAAAGCAGGGCTAAATTCCTTAAATAAATTGTCCAGATTTATTAAAAAGATGCCTATTTCATCAATGCTGCACATGCTTTCAATACATGAGATCGCACAAAAAATGAGGAGTAATGTTAGTTCAAACCAAGGGGTTTTGTTCGAACGAATGCATCCCGGCACGCACTTTCACTTTCAAAACAGCTGTTGAGCAGAGTAACACGCCGGCGAGATCATGCTAATGAAATGCAGGATATTTAAATCCCAGCTTCATTAGCAATTTCGGTCACCTACATTTGCATCCCTAGTTCGAACTAGGGAGCAAGTGTAGACATACCTTTAGGTGCTAATCATTTTTAGATTAAAGAGCAATCTGTTATTCCCCAGGAAGGTACTACTAGACCATGATCAAGTTATCTCTTACTCTTTTCTGCAGTAAATTAAATCAATGGAGCTTCTTTAGAGGCTGTATCCCAGAACCTGACTCATTCTCCTACCTCTTTTCAGAATGCTGTCCAATTTCTCAACTCCATTTTTAAAGAGAAGAAAACAGTAAACGATACAGTAGTCCACTAAAGATCTAACGCCACAAACCTGTTGGTAATAACACTTTTTTACTTCTACTCAATATTTCCTGACACATACATGCAAGAATCACATTTACTTTCTTAGCTGCCACTTTGCACTATCTGTCCATGCTCAACTGGTTATCCACTATGAACTATTTCCAAAATGCAGGTCCCATCCTATCAACTTGACCTATATTATTGATTCCTAGATGTATGATCTTGGATTTCGTTGTATAAAACCCCATGTTGTCCAAATGATTCCAAATTGCTATGCAATCTAAAGTGCTGTAAAACTGCTATGTTCTTATTTTTAACCAGTTCACCAGTTTGTGTCAACTATAAACTAAACCTGCAAAGATTTTACCGTTTTTTCCCAAATCCTTGGGAAAGATATTGAACAATACTGGGCCAAGAACAGGTTCTCATGAAACATCATTAGAATCACCTCAGTAGAAAGTGCCCTCCCCATTTACAATTCTTTGAGATCTATCGCTTAGCCACTTTTCAAATCAATTTTATATGTGCTACGCTGATTTTGTAGAATGCTAATTCTTTAATTAGAATGTCATGCAAGACTAAGTCAAATGCTTTCTCAGAAATCTAATTACATTATGTCAACCTTTGCCCCCCAACTTAATTTGATCAAAAAGCAATATTGAGTTCATTTGACAAGGGTTGTTTTGCAGGGAAATATGCTAGCTTGTAATAATTATTCTCTCTTCTTTACTGATTGCCTCCAATATGAACCTTGCCATGAATTTTGCTGGCATCAATGTCAAGGTTCTAGTGCCATTGAGGTCATACCATTTACTCTTTTTAAACACTGACACGTTTTCTCCAGCACTCTGAAATTTCTTCAGTATTGTAAGATTTTCTAAATATCAATGCAAGTAGTTCTGAATGCCATTTTACCATTCACAGTCCCTATGTAGTAATAAATCATTACTCAGTGTTGGTTCCCTGTAAGCTGAGAGCTTCAGCGGCTCCCCTCCCTCACCCCCAAGAGAGATCCAAATGCTGGCCAGCTGATTAGCAGAGTGCTCATAGAGCCCACAGCCAGCAGCATATGTTTCTACTGATGGTACACATCTCTATATGCATTGGTTCACATAAGAAAATGTATTCTGCACATGGATAGAAAAATTTAGAAAGAACATTGAATACCATTCCTAGAATTTATTTTTAAACCTGATATATATTTTTAATTTCTTTCTTATTGTCCTTAGTCTTAAGTGGCCTTATTTTTTGTATTGATACTTGTAGCTTTCTTCCTTAATTTTCAGCATTTTTGGAATGCTAGTTTATCGTCATTGCTGTCAAATTTCCCTCTTTCCATTTGTTAAATATTGCTGTACTATTTTTTATTTCTCCTATCACTTTCCTAACTGGGATGGTTCTTAACCAATGAGGACTTCTTTTATGCTTGTGGAACTGTGGTTTTTTGGGACATCTGATGAATTTTTTTTAAACAAGTCCCAGATAGTTACATCATTTATTTTTTTCCTTTCACTTAATTTCAAAGGTATGGAAAGCATCAGGAGGCCTTATTTCACAACTGCCATCAGAGCTATGAAAGTGAGTTTCTAAAAACAAATTTTACTTCTCAGACATACTGATTATGTGCATGTATGCTGACCCTGGCAACACTAGATAGTAACAAAAATGAATACATAAGGAAAAATAAAATTTGAATAGTGTTCTCTTCAGGATCTAAGAACATGGAGATATAGCATTGACATGACTAGTTCTGAGGACAATCAGGTAAGGTTAAGAAGCAATTCAGATGCTCTGTGTCCTAACTCTGAGGTTACTACTCATTTCAATTTGGCGATGGCTTTGCCCCTACCCTTTATACCTTAGCTTCTTTCTTCCTTCCTTTCTTTCTCGTACATGTATTCTACAGTATTAAACAGGATCATAGCTGATCTCAGCCAGCAAACAGAAGGAACTCTTGCCATATTCTGGTGGCTGCCTTATACAACCATTTACAAAACTACCACACCACAATCAAAATGTGGTCCTTGAAAATTAATGGGTAAAAAAAAACTGTGACCATATGTGGCCAGACAGCCCGCCTCCATCACATCCATCTTATTTGCCTCTCTGAAGCATACAGGACAGAGAAGGAGCAATAAAATCAGCATAGTCTATGCTGGCTCATCTGATCCTGAGAAGCTGAAACATAGATATGAGGAGAGAACAGGATATGCGAGACTGCCACCGGCTGGCACCTATGTAGATTCGAACACACACACAGTCCCTGGAAGAGGAATTTCCCACTGAGAAAAGAATCCCCAGTAATTCCAATTTAGTTATCTCTCTTAAAGTGTAAATTAAGTTCACAACTCCCTTGTAAGAACTGGTCTCACAAAAGACAGACCAGCCCCATTTGGCATGACAGATAAGAAAGAGAAATACGTGACCCCATGAGTATAGAAGATGGGCCCAGCACACACTCACTTTGAGTGTCATTCTACCCTCTACCTGCTGGTCAGGTTAGGTGTTTGACCTCCCGAGGTTCTATGGGGACGCCCACCTCGTATTTTCGTCTTTTCTAGGAATTGAGGGACCGGCCCTGGCCTGACATGCTGGAGTCGAGAGGCACAGAAGGGGGTAAAAATTGTACCTGGATGTGGTCCTCTGTCTTAAGTGTACACATAGAAAGAGTAAGCTGTTACTTGGTACCATTATTTCTATTTTTCTATCTTTATCTTCTTTGTAACCATTTTTAAGATCCATATTTTGCTAGCAGTATCTATATTTTGCTAGTAGTTAAGAAATAGAGCAATAGCCATTGTAACCATATGATTTATAAGCTTCTTTAATAAACCTGTAACTGTTTAAGCTTTAACCTGACTCTTTCAGTTGCTGTAACAGAACCAAGCACAATTTAAAAGAACTTCAGCCGGTCTTAAGGGGCAGATATAGGGAGCCCTGACCGTCGGCTGACACCATATTTTAATTATATTTGAAAATGATAAGTAGAGCCACATCCCCAAACTAAAGGGTGGCATGCCTTCTAAATCACTCTCTATTTGAAACCCATCTCATTGGCCAATTAGAACATTACATGTGAAAAGATTAGGTGCAGATGAAGCAGGACTACTCTAGACTATCCAGTAGGCAAAAAATTGAGAGATTCGCACACAGGGCTCTGTATAATAATGGCTACTTTAATCCTCTTTAAACAAACTGAAAATAGCTGCATGTACCCCAGGATCTTTCCCTTTACTCTTCTTCTCTATCCCCCTGTCATGATCATGGGGGTTAGCCAGCAGCCTGGGAACCAAGGGGTTAACCTTACCTAAGTCAGGTAGATTCAGCCAATAGGAATGGAGGTAGGAATCTCAAACTAGGACAAAGGAATGTTTGGTTTCTCCCTCCTTTGTCCTGGGCAGTTTCTCTCCAGCTACTGAGGGGAATAGACACTATGTCTCCCTCCAAGAAAAGACTGTTTCTTCACTATCTGTAAATAGGGTAAAGTTTAGATAAATGCATTAGGTTTTATTGTTTTATGGTTTGGGAAATGGGATCTGATGTCTGTGCAAATTTTAAAAATGTTTTTGCTTTCCTTTGTAACTAAGTTCTAGGCCCATGGTGGAGTTTCTCCATGAGTATTACTGTGTGACTTTTCCATCTAGTCAATATGCTTGAAACAGGAATATGGTGATGATATTAAAAGTTCTCTCTCTTTTCTTTTTATTAACCTGGTATTGGTTAATTTTTGTGTCCTGGTTTTACTTTAGGGGTGAGATTTCCCAAGTAGTCTCTCCCTGATTTCTTTACTATTACTTGGGTGGAAGCAACAGATTTTATCCCCAAAATCTAAGTTTTTAAGATTTTGGGGGGAAGTTTTATACCAAAGCCTGGAAAGATAAGGTTTTGGGGTACTTTTGCTAGCTACACTATGTCTCCCTCCAAGAAAAGACTCTTTTATCTTCTGCATTTATCATGCCAGAGTGAGGATGGAGCCATGACACTCCCCTTAAAAAATAAAGATTTTTGCTTAATAGAATTTGCATAAGATTTGTTACTTCTTTTGAATTTTACATCCATTTCAAGATTTTATCTGAGTAGTAAAATGGCAACTGCTTACACCAAGATTAAACTGGCCTACTGTGATTTTTTTTCCAGTTTTTCTTGTTTAAATGGAAATTAGTCATTAATTAGTCATTTGACTACAAAAATATCTAAACGCCTTAACTATGTCTTGTTTACACTTTAATTTATGTTTTAAAACCAAAGTTATGTCTGATGGAAAATTCTGTGTCATATTTACTTAGAGACATTTTTCCAACTAGTTTAAAACCCCCAAGGACAGAAGTTTACTATGAATAAAATAGCAAGCATAATATAATAGTGATAGCATTATATTAAAAAGGATGCAAACACAAGTTATTTTCTCTAACAGTTTAGAATGCAGGACAACTGTGAGAGCTGACTATTTACTATAACCTATCACAACATGTTACAACAAATATAGAACTAATAAAGCTAGTATTAAGGACATTGCCAAAGCATTTTCCACAGTTCTTAAGGTAATTTTCTTTTATTGCTATTCTATTAGCCTTTTCAATGTTGCAAATTGAAATCCATTTCCTTGGTGAAGGCTATATTTTGCAACCCTTACTAATGTTGGTAGATACTTACTCACGTGATTACTCCCACTGGAATGAATTTACTTTTATACAAGTAAATGTTCCTCAGCCTGAATAAGAGTTGCAAAATATAGCCCTGAAGAGTTTTCCTCCCTGACACATGCAAATTAGTTTATTATTATAGGGTTGTTCATAAGTACTCAAAAGCTAGCAATGGCTTCCTTTTAAAAACATAAAAAAACACTTGTTTTTGAAGGAAACATTTGTAGTACATAGAATTGGCAAACAGATATAAAAAACATGAAACCTTGGTAAAACACAGGTCCTGCTAATCATTATAGCATAGTTGTTCTACATAGTTCAGAAAGAGCAACACTTCTTTTTCAGAAAATTCTCTCAGGATGTGACATCTGAGCTCAAGAGCTGGATCTTTTCAACTGGCTGCATGGATTTCATGACAAAGCCCAAGAGGGTTTTGCACATGAAAGCTCATCATACTATATACAGTATATATTGTTAGTCTCTAAAATGCTACAGAACTACTAATTTTTAAAGTTACAGACTAATTTGGTTACCCCTCAGAGTGTTTAGCAAGGGTTAGTCTAAACAAGTCTGTGTACAATCTATGCATGTCTCACTTAATTGCCTTGTGTATTTGAAGCAGGCCTCTGACCTTTCAGGTTCATGCACAGATTTGTAGGCATTTATTTTGCCCTGGAAAAGGAGAAGAAACCTATACATGACAAAACTGAAATGAGCCCTTTGGATCACCTAGTTCACCCCACAGACTGATGCAGGATTGCCCTCTATATTAAGTCCAAAATCCAACACAAGAAATATTCTTCTATGCCCTCCTTATACTCTACACAGGTGATGGTCCTTTAATTCATCATGAAACCATCCTTTGGTGGTCCACTATCCTATGTCAGCAACTGACAAATTCTCTATGCCTATCACATTGCTGTCAAGATAATGTATGTATAAAGTATATTCTGCAAAGTATCAAATAAAAGGTGGCGACACACCAGTCATTAATATCATTGAGTGATATATGGGTGGATGGTGTGGCAAGAAATAGGTGTCTGTGGTGGAAATACATTCTTATAAATATTTTGAAAGCAGGGTTGATAAACAAGTTTGTCCTAAACAAAGAATGTTGATTTGTTTGTTTGACTGAGTCTTGAATGTCAGTTAAGCAGAGTAAACCAGAGACAATGGGCAGTTCATTTGCATCTTAAGTAACCACTGGTTACCAGGAGGATTAGGAAACAGCATGTCAACACCATCACAGAGGACATGTGACTCAACCCCGAGGATCATCCTAAAACTTGAGAATCAGGGTATGTCTATACCGTGCAACTTTTAGTGACAAGGCTGTATTGACACTGCTCTGTTGCTAAAAGTCAGGGTGGGTGAATGTCGTTTGTTGGCACGTTTGCCCACAAAATACTTCCACCTCTCTCTCAAGCAGTGGGTTTCACTTTGTCAGCAGGAGAGCACTCCTGCCAAGAAAACAACATTCACACAGGCACTTGCTGTGGCAAAACCTTGTCGTTTACAGGGGGAGGGGAAGTACAGTAAACTTCCAATAATCTGGCACCTTTAGGACCCAGGGGGTGCTGGATTATCAAATATGCTGGACTATCAGAAGGGGGGGCTATGACGGGTCTGGGGTAGGCTGGGGGGGATGCCACCTCAGACCCCTCATAGCCCCCCCCTTCCGATAGTCCGGCTCTGCCCCAGGCGTCCCCTGTTAAGCCACTGCTGGTCAGTTTCAGCAGCGGCTGAATCGGGGATGCCTGGGGCAGAGCAGCTGGGGTGCTGCCGGGTTGGTCCAGTAGAGCCACCCCTCGGCGCTACAAGACCAACCTGGCAGCACCCCCGCTGCTCTTGGGGATGCCTGGGACAGAGCAGCTGGGGTGCTGATGGGTTGGTCTCGCAGCACTGAGTTAGCCGCTGCTGAAACTGATCAGCGGCTGATTCCAGGAAGCCCGGGTTGGTCCCGTAGCTCTGCCCCGGGCTTCCTGGAGTCAGCTGCTGATCAGTTTCAGCAGCGGCTGACTTGGAGACGCCTGGGGGAGAGCAGCTGGGGTGCTGCCAGGTTGGTCCCGTAGTGTGGCCCCTCGGTGCTGTGGGACCAACCCGGCAGCACTCCAGCTGCTCTTCCCCAGGCGTCCCCAAGAGCAGCTAGGGTACTGCCGGGTTGGTCCCGCAGCCCCAAGGGGCAGTGCTACAGGACCAACCCCGCAGCACCCCAGCTGCTCTGCCCCCGGGTTCCCCGATTCAGCTGCTGGTCAGTTTCAGCAGCGGCTGAATCAGGGAAGCCGGGCGCAGAGCAGCTCCAATTGTCCGGCAGCCGGAGCACTTCCGGGTTCCTGATGGTGCCGGACCATCAGGAGTGCCGGAGCATTGGATGCCGGACTAATGGAGTTTTACTGTATTAAGCACCTGTGAACGACAAAAGTTTGTCAAGCAAATGCATAGCCAAACACAATGAACTTTAGGGAATTTAAGGAGAAGCAAAAGACCATTTTGTTATCCATCACTGTTGGAATAAGAATGTTGGTATTCTTTATATCTATGAATGGTGGATCCCCAAAGTGCGTTAGTGGCACTGAGAAGTAGCTGTACATAAGAAAACTGCTTTAGACAAAGCTCAAGTTATATGTCATCTCTTAGAATCATGTTACCTTTTTGTTTCTATTTCTGTTTAGCATCGCTCACATCACTGGTCTTTTCTAATAAACTCATTCTTGTTTTACTATAAATTCATCTCAATGTTACATTAAAATGAAGTGTGCATGCTAAATGGAGCCAACTGGCTGGTGTGTGACCTACCTCAATGCATACAGCAGCCTTGGTATTTCTGTTTGCAGCAAGTGTCAGAAACTGGATGCTGCAGAAAGACACTTCTGGAGAGTTTGGGAACTGAAGTACACAACAGTTAACACCTGAAAGGCAAAGTTGCAAGTGGCAGAGTCCTAAAGAACTTACTTGGCTGGGTAGCAGACCAGGGAGCTGTCACATAGTGTTACACTAACAAATTCCTCTTTTGTTAAGGCAGAAAAGGTGATGGGGTGACTTACAGAGTTCTGGATGCCAGATCTGATAGCCTCCCTAAAGAGCATGAGAAGAATAAACAGAGGAGCATATGTTGCACCCTTTCAAGCCCTCTATTTTTGAGAATGCCAGAGAGCACACCGAAGACACCTTGTACCTGATTGTACCTGCCTGAAGCAGTGTGTTCCACACAGCCCCTTACAGAAGCCCATGGCTTCAAGCCAACACATTGGCCCTCAGTGATTACTAAGAAAGAAAGATCCCACTGACTTCTGTGCGGGTTTTCCACTTGGGTAAGATTTGATCCTAACCTAAAAGTGTTTTACAATAATTACTTAGATCCAATTCTTATCCTGTGCCTTTGTAGAATTCTTCATGGAAATTTAACTCCTGCAATTTACCTGACTACCAGAGCTTTATTACATCAATTTGCAGCATGCGATATGCCAAGAACTAAAGCAAAAATCAAAACATGTCATCAGTAAGATAAAAGAGTCAACCAAAAAAAATTAAAACCACCAGGGTGAACGTAACCTATTCAAAACAAAATCAACTTTGATGACTCTTAACTGACTTACATTGATACATTGTGTTTCTTTAAAGATTCCATAAAAACCATACACTTCTTTATATTTCAGACACAAAGGACTGTCACACAGTTTACTGCTTCTCCCAGAGATAATGCTTTATCACAAAAAATAAAAAAATAAAAAAATTGAATTTAAATGTCTCAGATCAAAAACTAACGTTCATGTATTCATTTTATTTAATTTTATGTTATGGTGAATGCAGGCATTATATGTTAATGTTCACTGATGTCTTTGTCTGTTCTAAAAAAGCTAAAATGATAGCCATCCTTAGCAGTGACAATGATACAACGTGTCACTCTGAACTACAGATTTTCTTTCCAAAATAAGCCTTTGATGTCTTCTGTGCTTGTTACTGCCAATATCCAAGCATTTCAGATGTGTTTCAGCTTTAACACAATGTCTATGTATTTAACTAATTAGGATATATAATTCCAATGGTCAGGAAGACATGAACTCCAAAAAACAGAGTGCCTGGTAATGGTAAGGTTTCATGAACACAAAATATTTCCACAGAAGCAAAACAAAAAAATGACAAAATTACACAGTAAACAGTGCAGGAGTAACATAACACCACAACAGTTGACCAGAGATAACTCAGTAAACATACTGCTTTTTCAAAATAGAAGGGCAAGGAAAAGTCAGTTTAAATAAAACAAGATTTTTCTAAGGAGATTTCCACTACTTTTTTATGGCTTCTGTATTTCCAAATCCAGCCAGAACCAGAAAGTACAGAAAAGGATAAATATTACATTGGGATTCAGAATAAGATCTCCAAAAAGGTTAGAATTCAAGTTTTGGTGAGGATTATTACTGTAAAATATCAATGATATATTTTGTGCTGATCAAGACAAAAAATAGTGACAGACCCTAATCCAAGGAATTTATAGTTCAAAACACTGTCACAGAAAAGACTTGATGGGAAATCTAAACAAATGTGTTAACTAAGGTTTAGAGAGAAGATGGCTGAGGTACCATCTTTTATAGAACAAACTTCCAAGGTGAGAGAGAAAAGCTTTTGAGTTACACAGAGATCTTCAGGTCTGGGAAAATACTCAGAGTGTCATTGGTAAACACACGAAGGAACAAACTGTTCAGCATAAGTAGAGAACATAAATTTCAAGGAACCATTCAAGATGAAGCAGCCCATAAACACCTCTCCGGTCATAGGAAAATAAGGGGGAGAAACAGTTGAGGGTGTGGGAGAGTTAGTGGGTTACAGATGATTGTAACAAAGCATAAACCCAGCGGCTCTATGTCTTTTGAAAGTGTTGTACAAGTTTCTTTTGAGGATGAGGACTGACAAGTCAGATACAGAAGGATCATTTCGTGAAAAACATTCACCCACAGGCAATGTGGTGTTTTTGTCTTTTATCATTTTCCTGTGTGAGTTCATTGAAGAGCACAGTGATTGTCTAATTTCACCCACATAGTTGCTATGGGGGCATTTAGGGTATGTCTACACAGCTGTTATCCCAAAATAGTATTCTGTGCATCTTAACAGTTTGCCTGCTATTTTGAAATACGTTTGAAATAAAGGGCTTCTTATTCCAGCTTCCTGTAAACCTCGTTGCATGAGGTTTAAGGAAGATGCCCAAAGAGTGATTTATTTTGAAATTAGTGCTGTGTAGACATCACCAAATTTTGAAATACGCTGTTTCAAAATGAGCTACTCAATTTGCGTAGCTCACACTGCATAGCTTATTTCAAGGTACGCTCTACTTTGCAGACATACCCTGAGTGTGCTGGCTGAGGTACACCACATGTCATGATAAATGTGTAAGATTTATGTGGATCTTAAAATATATGCTTTAGAGCAGTGTTTCTCAAAGTGGGCTGGAAGCCCCTTTGGGAAAGCTGTTAGCAGGCCCATGCTGCTTTGTTTACCTAAAGGGTCTATCGCCACAGAGCGTCGCAGCTCCCTTTGGCTCTGGTTTGCTGTTTCCAACCAAGAGGAGCCGCAGGAAGTGGCGGCCCAGGCCACACCATTTCCTGCAGCTCCCTTGGGCTGGAAACAGAGCCAATGGGAGCTGCCAGGCTCCATGGCTATGGACCCTTTAGGTAAAAAAGTGGTGCAGGTCCCCTACTGACTTTCCCAAAGCAGCCATAGCCCACTTTGAGAAACACTGCTGTAGAGGGTGTTGATCAATGTAGAAGAGGAAAATATGTCTGCAATTTGCATCTGTTTTTCGGTTAACGTTGGTGTCTCCTGGACTGTGGGAGCTTGCTTCTGATTATGAAAGTCTGGGACTTAGGAGACCTGTGTTTAGTTCCCTACTCCACACTGTCTTTACTGAAAGAGTTACAAGATGTTGTTTCACTCAAGCCAGCTTAGTTCAGGTGAGAATCATGGCCACACTCCAAAACAATTAAGCTCCACAAATTGTATTAGCAGACAATCAGTTGTACTAACGTGACTGTAACCAGTAGGTCAGTGGCCCCAAACAGTGGGGCATGAATCCCAAGGGGACACAGAGGAATGTTTGGGGAAGTGCAGCAGGGTTAGGGCCAGTCCCCACAAAGGGTACATAAGTAGAGCCATGTTTACAGCCCTGCTTCTCTTCCAGACCAGGTCCACCCCTCGCCCCACTCCTCCCCCAACCCTGTTTAATTTTAAGTCCTGATCCACCTCCACATCTAGAACTGCCTCATTTCCTCTTCATTCCCAGAGCTGCTCTGACCCAACCTGCAGCTCCATTTGGTCCCCTGCTTTGCTCTCACCTAGGTTCTACCCTCATGCTCTCTTTACCCCAGACCAGCTCTGCCTCTAGCCACAGCTCCTCCCTCATCCCGAGTTCCTCCCCTAACTCCACCTTCAGCCCAACAGCCATACTGAGGGAGCCTTGACTATGTAGTAACGGGTCGGAGGGAGAGCAAGCAGATTCCATTACTGGTAAGGGGAGGAGGGGGAGGCATGACTAAAAAAGTTTAAGCACCACTGCGGTAGGTGCATTCCCACTGCATTATTAGCTCAAGCATTAGCAGCACTCCAGCTTCAACTCATACCTCCTGACAGGCCTGCTATTTCAAATACCACTTACTTGAGCTAGAGATGTGTGTGTCTAAGGAAGCAGTTTGGGGCTACATTCACATTATAGCCTGAGTTAACACTGCAGTGAAGACAAGCTTTCTGTGCCTACTTTTTTCTGTTTGCAAAATAGGAATCAGAGTTCTTCCCTCTTTTACAAGGGTGGTGAGAGAATAAATACATTAAAATGCATGAGGTACACAGACACTCTGGTAATAGGGGTCATATAAGTATTAAATATAGTGTGAGAGATTAATAACTAAGGAAATCAATAGTTGAGAAGGCATCAGATCAAGAGGACAATAGATGACCTGAATGTTCTGATTGATTCTAGCCTTCTCAGAACTAATTCAATCCATTCTTTAAATATGTAATGAATTTTAGGATGTGATTTCCAAGCAAATCCTTCATAGGATTAAGTAGAAGTATGCTTTATAGCAGCAAGAATAAGTCTTTGCTTACTTAACATGGAATACTGCATAGAGATCTGAAAATAAATAAAGATGGATGTCACAGTTATAAGATATAAAGTCTGAGGGGAAATTATTGCCCAAATCAGAAAAAAAAGGTTCTCTCTCCCCACCATGGAAACACTGTCAACCTAAATTGACACCATCCCCTACTCTACATTCATATATACCTGTACTGCACACAAATCACTCTTGGTGTGGTTATCAATGATGTACACTTCTGCTACTGATCAAGTTACCACTGCTGTGAACCATGTACACCTAATTCACCATCTAAATTAGAAACAGTCATTCATAACAGAAAGCGTCAACAGAATGCAAAATATCTCTTTACAAAGTCTACCAAGCAAAGTTTCCCCAGCGTGAAGATGAATTCAAACACTGACACACTGCATTATTTCTACATATTATTTCCCAGCTATGACATTTTCATCTATTTTCTTTATAAATCATTGCCATGGGTGCATGTGGTACACAGCAGGTTCCCAACTCTCCAGGATTGTCCTGAAGTCTCCAGGAATTTAAAAATAATTTTAAGAATATGTCATGTGATAAAACTTCCAGGAATATGTCCCACCAAAACTGGCATCCCTAATTATGCTGCACAACAGTAGAGGGAGTGGAAGCTGCTAGTTAAAATTAGCATGCAAACCTCAGAACAAGATTTACTCATCTTAGCATCCAAACCTATTGGTGCTTAATATAAAAACTGACTCCACTCTTAATGTTTCAGTTTCTCTCTCTACAACAATGCCACACAGACTCTCCCTTCCTCCTCCACTAGGCCTCAGGATTCTAGCCATTTAAAAGTTTTTCTTTGCTATAATCATCCTGACAAACTCCTGGCAACCTAAAGCCACCCTTAACATCCTCACTATGTGTCCCTGCTGTGAAAGGCTACCAGAACTCTGCAAATCTTTTTCCTGCCAAGTATCTTCCCAACCCCTATACAAGGGCAGTTTCCTGGCAACCCACTAGTCATCCTATTCCCTTCGATAGGATGCTGCCTTCACCACCTTCACGGCTCCTATGGCCTCACCAATCTTTACACAGCCTCTGTGACTTTTATTAATAAACATGCAACAGCCAACAACTGTATCAATGTCCAAGGTGAACCACCCATCACCTTTGAACTCAGGTCATTCTCCACAGGACTCAAGATTTTCAGTCTAACACCTAGAGAACCTAGAACTGTGTGGGCAATCTGCAGCCCAATGGGGTTCTATATGTGGCCCGTGAGATATTTTGTTACCATTCCCATGATCAGGGTGCCAGATTCCACTGGTTTCCATCTGTGTAGGGTTTTTTTTTCCCATACAAAGCACATTTAAGTGAGGTGCATGCTGACTGCACATAACATTGACTAAGAGATCCATGTGCTCCCTGTGCATCTACTCAAAGCACTGCTATGGTTCAATAAGTATAGACTCCACAAATTCTAGGCACGCAAGAGCAGTTAGCAAAACTATACTATCTGGAAGTTTGTCTTGGTAACACAATCTTGTGGCCCACTTAGATGATGTGGCCCTCTCATAAGCCTAGGTTGCCCATCCACTGGCCGAGAGAGTGCAGAATAGAATGAGAGAGAATTTTGAGGCTGAGCAGCTTTATTAAACTGAAAGAGTGCATTAGAGGGTGTGCAGCAAAGCCCCTCTGCCATGTATATTGGCCAAACTGGACAGTCTCTACAACAAAGGATAAATGGACACAAGTCAGATATTAGAAATAATAACATATGTAAACACTCAGGGGAACATTGTAACCTGCTTGGGCACTCAATCATGGATCTTAAAGTAGACATTCTTCTACAAAGGAATTTCACAAGCCTATTACAGAGAGAAAGTGCAAAATTGACCTTTGTATGCAAATCTG
Organism: Pelodiscus sinensis; assembly: GCF_049634645.1. Taxonomy (NCBI): domain Eukaryota; kingdom Metazoa; phylum Chordata; order Testudines; family Trionychidae; genus Pelodiscus; species Pelodiscus sinensis. The sequence goes on along the minus strand of NC_134713.1, from coordinate 91,741,390 downwards.
AAACTGTTTCCCTGGTCTTGAATAAAAACATTAACTAGATATCCCATTATAAAGCCAGCCTTCCATACATTTAACATCTCATTCTCATCAAAAGCTAAGTATGGGACCCTTCCAGCCCACTCAATTAATCTTTTTAGCACCAGCCCTAAAATTAACAGGTTTTTTTCTCTCTCTTCTTTTTCTGTTATGAATTCTGGGTTCCCATTTTTTTACTCCAGCTCATTTGAAGAAGTGGATTTTGCCCACGAAAGCTCACAATACTATTTATATATTGTTGTTAGTCTCTAAATGCAACAAAACTACTTATTGCTTTTAAAATTACAGACTAACACGGCTTTCCCTCTCAGACTATTTAAATTCCTTAATATCAAATATCAAGGACAGATATAGCTGTGTACACATGTAACCATTTCTGTCACATTAAAAACAATGGCACAGGGAAGGGGTGCTGGAGGGCATAGGACTGGAATGCCTGTGCCAGCTACCCAAAGCTGGGGGAGCAAGCTTCAGGAGTTGAATCTAGGCAAGTGGGCCTTAGGTTCCCCATCCCTGGATTATATAGTATTTTGTGATAACTTCATGTTCTTCATAGACAGATTTGTATGCATTGATTACTAATAATGGAAGACTTACTAATTTGTATGGAAAAGTACTTTACATATCTAATTAACGTGAAATGTCCCCAATATTCCACTGATCCCAACACTTCACTGTATAGGTCAGCAGGCACTTATGTTAGCAGATTAGGTAATGGTGTTCTTAAATGCCAATTTCTGAGTACAAATGAGGGACTTGCAATATGCAAACTAGCCAGATAATTTTCAAAACTGACCTCACTGTTTTGAGTCTACCCATCAATTAGGTTCTTTGTTAGCTCACAACCTTGGTAGCTAAATAGCTCCAATAGTCCACTACAGCACCGATTATTGCTTTGGGCTACAAATATTCTTTAAAGCTCAGTTTACCTTCATATCTCCAGTTTACATTACCACATTATTAGTACAGGAGATACCAATACCATGTTATTACCTGCTTCTTAAAGACCAATCTGGAGAAGACAACAATTCTAACCCCTCTACTATCAATTCAATTCACTGTTATTGAGGACTACCTACTTTTAGCAATACTCTAGTGGTCATCCTGCCTACCTAGAGAGCTACATGTTATTTTTTCTGGACTTTTCTCCAAAAGAACTACCCTTCTAAATTATACTTTTCTAGCTTTCCTAAAAGCTAAAATGGGATACTTCAGCCACCATCCTGAAGTATGTTTCGCCCATTAAATAGTTAATGCTTGTAAGGAAAATTGAGGCATATTAAGTTTTATTTGTGTAAGATGTTTCCCCAAACTTTCAGAATTCTGTCTCCTTAATTACCTGTCTCATGCAAGTGTCCCACATACCAGGAGCCATAGGTTTTTCAGGCACTTCATCCAGTTTGTTTTATCAGGTCTGTGTGCTTTTCTTAGTCTTTTAAATTATATTTTAAAACCATCACTGCAAGGGCTCTTTTGTATCCGTCAGAAAATGTGATAATTTCGTACACTATTTAAAACCACAAGTAGAAGACAGGGAAGAATGAATAGTTGAGACACAGGATATGAAACCTTTCTGTATGAAATCAAATCTAACCTAGGTCACTATTGACAGGAAATTGTTATCACACAGCTGTTCAATGGCTTTTATATGTACAAGATAGTTGCATCTCATTTCACTTCTTACAGAACAAATGTCCATGCCACAAAACCCAGAGTCACAACCTGTACCACCATTGGTAGTGTCAGGTAGACTAAGAATTGAATGGCTAGAGATATTGTACTACACTTTCAATCCTGGAGTCATGTCACTACGAGAAGATTGAGGCACATAAGCAGGGCAACATGGGGAAGACTACCCTGCAACTCTCTATGCCCTTCCTGGCCTGTGGATAATTATAGAGAACTTTGGTCACAGAACTGTCAAGCCATAAACTTTCATAAGCATTAGTTTTAATACATTTTAAAAGTAACACTGATACTATGCACACAATTATTCATTTACCATCTGCTAACAATGTTAATTTACTCATAACTTTTCAGGATATTCTACTAGTGTAATTTTTCTTTTTTTAAAAAATGAGCTGGGAGAAAATGTTCTCACAGGCTTTCAGGCAGGTTTTCACATCAAAAAGACATTTACTTAAAGTAAAGGGAACAAATTTTTTACATATAATAGCAGCCTTTTTTCTGAAAAGCTTCTCCAATGAAACCAATGCAAGGTATAACAAAATCTAAAGGGGAATATGAGGACTGCCTTCCTCACACAATCCTATTGAGGGACTGTATGCTATGCCACATGAAGAAATATTGTGCGTGGGTTTGTGGAGATGCATATTCACAGGTCAAGGGAAGATTATGGTTTTAGAAGTTGGCTGGTTAGATTACTTTTAATTTTTTCCTTTTGAACTGGCGTCTGATTTTGTTTTATCATCATCACTGTAGGAACATAGAAATTACAGTGCTAAATCAAACCTTTAGTTCATCTGTCATGGCTCTAATAGTGACTGGCACCAGATACTTCAGAGAAAGTCCAACTAACTCGAGAGAAGAGAGATGTGAAATATTCTGATCCATAATACAGAGTGGTTTGAACTCTGAAAATGAAATTTTTACTCTCTCCTCCATTACTCTTTGGCGGGGGGGAGGAGGCAGGGTATTAACTATTCTAATTGAGATAATTACCCAATCCATCTTTTAATTTTGCTAAATTTTTAAGTTCTATGGCCTAATTGAGCATTATGCGAAAAAATATATTTCTCTCTAGTTTTGAACTGACCACCTTTCCATTTAACTGAATGCCACAGATTCATAGATTCTAAGATCTGGAGAGACCAATTATGATAATCTAGTAAGACCTACTATACAACACAAGCCATAAAACTCCTCCAAAATCATTCCTAAAGCATGTATTTCAGGAAAAACATCCAATCTTTGACCTTCAAATTGTCAGTGATAGAAAATCCACCACAACCCTTGGTAAATACCTCCAGTGTTTAATTACTCTGTTCAAAATTTACACGTTATTTCCACTCTGAATCTGTCTAGCTTCAACTTTCAGCCACTAGAACATGTTATACCTTTCTTTGCTAGATTGAAGAGTCCAATGTTAAATGTTTGCTCTACCTGATAGACTATTTGTTAAGCTAAATAGACAGAGCTTCTGGAATCTGCATTTTCTAAACCTTTAATCATTCCTGTGCCTCTTTTCTAAACCCTCTCCAATTAATCTACATTGTTGCTGAACTGTGGGCCAGCAACACAGTATTCCAACAGCATTCACACTAGTGCCATGTAGAGAGGTAAAATAACCTCTTCTACTTCTGCTTAAGATTCCCTTCTTTATGCATCTCCAGATCACATTAGCTCTTTTGGCCATATCACAACATTGGGTGCTCAGGATCAGCTGATTATCCACCATGACCACAAAATGATGTTCAGAGTCACTGCTTCCCAGGATAGAGTCTTCCATCCTGTAAGTATGGCCTACAACAGTGGTCCCCAACGCAGTGCCCGCAGGCGCCATGGTGCCCACTGGGGCATTTGTGCGTGCCCGCCGACAACCTGAGCTGGCCCCGCCCCTGGCGCGCGGCACACGGGCTGGGCTGGACCCAGGCACGCGGCACGCACCGGCGCCGGGTGCGCGGCGCTCGGGCAGCCTCAGCCCTGGGGCACATGTGGGCGCTTGGGCACGTAGCGCTCGAGCGGCGCCGGTGCCAGCCCCAGGCGCGCAGCTCAGGCGGCAGCGCCGGCCCTGGGCCCAGGGCTCAAGTCGCTCGGGCGGCCTTGGCCCCGGGTGCAAGGCGCTCGGGCGGCCTCAGCCCCAGCTCTGGGGCACATGCCGGCACCAGCGCCGGGTGCAAGGGCATCCCTGTCCCCTGGCGTGCCCCCGGATGCGCAGCCCGGGTGCCCGGCGTGTGAGTGGGCCCACCCCCGGGCGCCCAGGAGCCTCAAAAGGTTGGGGACCACTGGCCTACAAGCTTTGTTCCTAATATATACATTTACATTTATTAAAATGTCACTGCTTGCTTGATATACTGAGTGTAATCAATCAAGTTCGCTCTGAAACAGTGACCCATCCACTTCATTATTTACCATTCCCTCAATTTTTGTGTCATCTGCAAACTTTATCAAAGACAGTTTCATATTTTCTTTCAGGTCACTGAGGAAACATGTTAAACAGAATGAGGCAAAAACTGGTCCTGTGGGTCTCACTGGAAACACCTGCAGGATGATAATTTCCCATTTACTACTGCATTTTGAGACCTATAAGTTAGTCCAGTTTTTAGAAGGACAGTTACACCCAGGGAATCCCAGTATGGCCCCGTACCTGTAGGAAGTCCTTTTAAAAACTGGCTGGATTGAAAGCCAAAAATATCACTTTTCATCTTCTACTTTGGTACTGCTTGCTGCCAACTGAGAATCTGGGTTAATTTATGATCCTCAGCTGCAAACCATATATACATAGACACTAAAGTCATCAGATAACATGGGCCTTTTAGACTTCCACTCTAAAAGAAAAGCTCCTGGCACATGACTAAGAAAGTGGCAAAGTGTAAAAGGTGCCTGTTCACAAATAGAGTGCCGACATCCCACATGACCAGCAAAGACCTACATTAAACCTTAAAATGTGCATTTGGCAATGAAATCAGTGCAATGCAATTGAACTAGATAGCGATCACTCCGGATAAACAATAAAAGGAGCAGTAAGCACTACAAAACTGGTCCCCCAGACTCCAAACAGACCAAAATCTCATTTGTTGCATTCTGTTGCCTATTGATATGGATAGTCATGCCCAATCATTTGTATCTTTGGAACACGCTCATCACTCCCCCATTAGGGAAGGCAGTATCAATATCCCTATCTTACATATAAGCAATCCACCTGCCTCGGTCGGTGCAGGGACTTGATGGAGCCAACAGATGGTGAGAATGACCCTCCCTAAGGGACACTAGGTACAGGCAGTCCCCGGGTTACGTACAAGATAGGGACTGTAGGTTTGTTCTTAAGTTGAATTTGTATGTAAGTCAGAACTGGTACATATTGTAGGGGAAACTCTAGCCAAACATTTCTCCAGAGCTCAGTTTTATTCTCCCACACCTCACTTCCCTCAGTCCTTTATTCTGTCTGCTGAGAAAAGCCGCTCCATGTCTCCCTGGTCTGCGGGGGGGGGGGGGGGGGGAACGCTAGCTTCGCGTCTCCCTGGTCTGCTGGTGGGAAGCAGCTAGTGCGGGGTTTCCTCACCCCGTTTGTAAGTAGGGATCCGATGTAAGTCGGATCCATGTAACCCGGGGACTGCCTGTATCTCCTCCCTCCATTCCAGCAAAAGGGAGCTTCTGACAACAGCAATTGAGATGCTGAAGAAGGCTGGTAAGGATTCTAGAGCCCTTCTCCCCAGAGGCAGAGGGTCCTGTCCCAGATATGGGGTTCCTCCCCCACCACAGGGGTCATACTCCTGTTCTCAACATGGGGACTCTCCCTGTTATTGGAGCAGGAGCCTCTTTTAGGATGGGTACACACCCCGCCTTCCTTCTTCAAGACAGGGAGAGGCTAGGGATCAAATGAGGAATCTTCCACAGCCTACTGATGCCAAAGGAGGGCTGCCCCGGATAGGTTTACAACCATGCCCCGCAGCTGGTGAGGCAGAGGCCAGAGGCCACATAGTATCCCCATATTGATTGGGAGTGGGCCTGATGGAGCTGGGTTTGTTCCAACTTGTGGCCAGTTTCCAAAGCAATTAAAAAAATAAAAAGAATACTTCCCAAAGCTAAATGCCAGGCATTTTGGTAATGGCCTTTGGCTTACGAAATAAGGCTGAGGTCTTCACCCTTCTACATCCTCTGCCTCACAAGGAGGAGTGAGCTAGGATGCAGAAGGAGAGTAGGCCTGGGGTGTAGGCTAAGGAGAGCCTAAGTTACAGTTTATATGTAAACCCTGTGACCTCGGCACTGGAACCAAGTAAATGCCTGGTATAGGAGAGTATGGGTGATAAGCGGGTAGCCAGGCTCCCCTGTATTAAAGTTTAATAAAAGTTTTGGCCTGCTGCTTTATTCTATGCATGTGTCTGTCCTCATTTTACCACTGTGCCCACATCAAGATACACACAGTCATAAAGAGATTAAGTGACTTGTCCATGGAACAACATAAAATCTGTGGCACAGCAGGGAACTGAAATTAATTTCCTGAGTCTCAGTGAAGTGTATTAACCACAGGCCCTTACAGAAAAGGGTTGCTGGGTTGGGACTGCCCAGGGTTTTTTTTTCCTTCCCCCTCTTTTTCCTATTTTTTTTCTGGCTAATGAGTTATAAGAAAGCTATGGGAAAGTGTCTAGACAGCTTCACATAACCTGATAACATTTACGCGTGTGTAGTTCATTCTTTTTTCAATATGTTTCCAATTAATTTCAGCAAGAGACAGTGCTGAAAACAGCACCCATTTTACAAACACACAGAACACAGGGCCACATTCCAAAATTGATCCAAATCCTCATAAAGAATTTGCAGGTTATGTTGAACTCCAAAAGAAAGTTTTTTGAAATAGGATGACTGAGTTATGTCCTATATAACTGCACCTGCCAAGTTGCAATGTTGTTTGATTGCATGCTTGTTTGCTTCTTAGAGTGTTAAGACCTAAACACTTTCTACAGTTTCACATGAGCAAACTTTACAAGAAACACCCATGTGCAGGCAATCTGAATATGTATAACAAAAAACCCACAAGGAAATCACACACAGTTTAATTGTTACCATTCATCTGAAGAATTCTTTGGTAACAGATCAGGATGTTGGTCCTTTACTGAGACATTTTGTAGGGATGTGTGGATAAATTACAGGCAAAATATTTTTGAATTATAAACTTGTCTTTAATTATGTGTCCTTTTTCCTCAAATTGTATACTGTATGTCTCCCTAGCTCTTTGATGGTCTGCTTTATTATTGTTTAATGCAAAAGTCTGGGGCAAGTACTATCTAATGTGCAGCATTGTCTGACTGGTATCACAAAAGTCTGTTGAGCAGTACTCAGATACCCTGATATTGGAGGATAGGAACATAATTCAAAATGACCTTAGCAAGTTAGAGAAATGGTCAGAGGTAAACAGGATGAAGTTTAATAAAGAGAAATGCAAAGTGCTCCACTTAGGAAGGAACAATCAGTTCCATACATACAAGATGGGAAGCGACTGTCTAGGAAGGAGCATGGTGGAAAGGGATCTAGGGGTCATAGTGGACCACAAGTTGAATATGAGTCAACAGTGTGATGCTGTTGCAAAAAAAGCAAATATGATTCTAGGTTGTATCAACAAGTGTGTTGTAAGCAAAACTCGTGAAGTCATTCTGCCGCTCTACTCTGCACTAGTTAGGCCTCAGCTGGAGTACTGTGTCCAGTTCTGGGCACCACATTTCAAGAAAGATGTGGAGAAATTGGAAAAGGTACAGAGAAGAGCGACAAGAATGATTAAAGATCTAGAGAACATGACCTATGAAGCCAGGCTTCATGAACTGGGCTTGTTTAGTTTGGAAAAAAGAAGATTAAGGGGGGACATGATAGCGGTTTTCAAATATCTAAAAGGGTGTCACAAGGAGGAAGGAGAAAATTTGTTCCTCTTGGTTTCTGAGGACAGGACAAGGAGTAATGGGCTTAAAGTGCAGCAGGGGAGGTTTAGATTGGACATTAGGAAAAAATTCCTAACTGCCAGGGTGGTCAAATATTGGAATAAATTGCCAAGGGAGGTGGTGGAATCTCCCTCTCTGGAGATATTTAAGAACAGGTTAGATAGACATCTGTCAGGGATGGTGTAGACGGAGCTTGGTCCTGCCTTGAGGGCGGGAGGCTGGACTCGATGACCTCTCGAGGTCCCTTCTAGTCCTATGATTCTATGATTCCATGATTCTAGTATTTCCCTAGCAACAAGATACTAATGAACAGAATACAACCCTCTTGTATCCATCAACAAGGGTTTTATCGTTCATACTTTCCAAATATTTGAGGTAGCATAGACAGTAGTCTAGGGGGAGTATCTGGTGGAGAGAGAGTATTTAATACCTTCTCCTATCTGAACCTATTCTTGAACCCCCTTCCTAAAGTATGCCCTCCTAGTGCTACAATAAGGGTACAGTTGTTCTATTCTTTAGAACATGGTGTCATTTACAGATTTTTTTAAACTCTCTTCAGAGCCATAGAGACGTTTTTCCTTTGTTGCTCACACCACAAAATAGCAAAACCTGAAGAAACATATATACAGGAAACTAGTGCTGAAAAGATCACAAGTCACATCTTGTACTAGGGACAAATGTTTATAGTAGTACTGTATGTAACATAATGTACATAAATATGAATGTGTTCTTGTTGTGATATATTCACTGGGAAATTGTTACCAAGATCTCATAAAAATTAAAATGTAGCTTTTTGACAGAATCTCCTTGAAGCAAAGAAATTCACTCCTTTCATGTGTTTACCAACCTCATCAAAAATACTCAAAGTACAGTCATTCTGAGTACTAAACTCTTTCTGCCAGCTCATATAGCCTACAGCCACAGTGTTTATTTTCACATCAAACATCTGAAGTGTCTTTGTCTCCCCAATCCAAAGTGAGTATTTTACCAAAATTGAAATTTGGCACATTTTAAATTATCTGCAAATAGCCCATACTAGATAAATACTACAAAAACATTTGAGATAGATTTTCAAAGACACAAATGGCAACTAAATTCCTAATTATCCTGTGTCTTTGAAAAACCAAACACTTAGAATGTTTAATTTACATTTTGGCCACGTTCACAGTCTTTCTCTGTTTCTTTCAGGGCAAATATTTAAGTGATTGTGTTTTACTCATATAAATGTCAACAGAAAACAGATTTCAAAGTTGCATGTGCAAATATTAATAGAACTCAATTTTAAATTCATGCTGCTATTGCTTGCTTCCTGATTCAGTCAAGGAGCTGAAACAACAATATATCATTCATCCTGCCAGGCTTCTAAGAAGTTCAAGAAGCCAACCAATATTATTAAAACATCAAAATATGGTTGAGAACTGTTCCTAGTCAATCCATGGAGTTACAAAGAGTTTCTTAAATAACTAAATTTAATAAATAAAAAGTGAAAGCTTCTAAGTAAGTACATTCAAAGAAATCACTAACAAAAAAATTATTTGTATTATTTTTATAAATTATTTGCTCAGCTCTGAAAACAAAACAGGCCTAGTCAAACAGAAGCCATAATTTGCCATTTATAAAGGCATAACACTTTCTGTGTACACTTTCCAAGTCACTAATAGGAATAAGATTAAATCTTCCACTGTCACCAACTGAAAGAGCTGTCAGTGCACAGTTTACAATAGCATAAGGCAATTGCCTGGAGGATGGATTCTCTCACCACAGATATCTATCTAATATTAATTTTATAGGGAAAAATTGACATAATAAAATCATAGAAATCCTTACTTGATAGATCTTAGAAATAGCCAAATCTGTAACAGCTATTTAGACAGGATCCAAATGCCCTGAGTTTGAAGAGCATTAGCACCACTAGGGGCTTCTGCAGAATTAAAGTGAGGGATGATAAGATCAATTTGGGGGTGAAGCCACTCTCTCTGACAAATGTGACTCAAAGCAGCAAGATTTCCACTCCGCTGTGCATGAGAAAAAATAATCTGGTCTTTCACGTGGATAGGGATTTCATCTGCCTGTAATTGGTCCTTCCAGCTTTCTTTAATATTTCATTTATTTTACCCAGCAATAGACATTCAAACTCAGGATAAATCTAGTCAGAATCAAATGGCAGTTTCAAAATCAGCAGCCTACGTCACTTCCAGTGGTTAAACTAACTTAAAATGTCTTACGGGGACTGTCCTATTGCAACCCAGGTCCCTGCCAGCTTTTTAATAGCTCCCTGCTGGCTTTTGCCACAACTCAACCAGCTCTTCCTGGAGCTGCACACCAGAGTGGCCCACCTACTGAAATCTCTGGTCACACCTGGTTTTTTCCTTCCTGCTCTAGTTTTGCCCTCATAATTTTACCCTTTGTCAGTTTATTTAATAGCGTCCTCTAACAGGTTTTTGAGCTCCAATCAGACTCTCAGATATCAGTGGTACTTGTGCCATTGATTTTAATTGATCATATCCTTAAATTATTGAGTTTGTTATGTATCATTTCTGCACCAAAACTATAAACCCACTGTGGAGAGGCGTGGCGCCAGGGCGACCTCCCCCTTCGGGCCGTGCAGGGCCACTGTCCTGCCCCTCCGTCCTCCCTCACCCGAGGTCTCTGTCCTTTGTGCTCTCCAATCACCCGGTGTCCTGCCCCGAGTCTGGCAGGGTTGGTCCACAGTTAGGGTTGACTCACGGGCGTCTGCGCCGGCGGGTGAGGGTAGGGGGGCTCGGGCCCACCCTCACTCCGAGCCCCAACCCAGGGCCCTAAGGAGTTCCAGCACCCTGGGTTCCAGCACCCTGCCCTGGGTTGCTTCCTACTTCCCTCGTCGCGTCGCCATGACAGCTGGGTCTCCCTGGTCTCCGCAGCCAGGGCCCGAGATGCCTCTGCCTGGTTGCCCTCCGTCCGGTGGCCCGTCCTCCTCTGCTCCGGCGGTGGCGCTCCCTTTGAGCATCTCGCCACGATGACGTCTCCCACCACGGGGCGGGGCCGCCTCCTCTGCCGGTTGGTGCCATCCCGCCGAGCGCCTGCACTGTCCGGCACGGCGGGGCCGAGTTGGAGCCCCGTCCTCCCAGCCCAGCCGAGGCCGCGGCGGCACGGCCGGGTGCCACTCATGTGAGCTCGCACTTGGCCCTGCCCGCGGCAGAATAATCCACGCAAGGCAGGAGCCGGCACGGAGCCGCCACTTCTCCCCAGCATGCTGGGGACGGCGCTCGGTCCGTGCGGGGCTCGGGCGCTGCCCTGTCACACCCACCTATAGCAGACAAAAAAGAAGCAGACTCAAGTCCCTGTGAGGAATATCAAAGTTAGGGGTCTCATTTTGGGATCACAGCTGAAACTGGCATCTCACTTGGCCTGAAATACATTGACTAAGCAGTGGGTATAGAACACCACAGACACATTCTTAATGATTAGACGGAGAAGGAAGGACACCTTCATGTAATACTCTAGTCTCTGCATGACCTTCCATGTCAGGCAGATGAATACTGTTCAGAGACACTGCATGAAGCAGTTCTGTAGACTGGGAGAGCAGCAAGCAAAGCTCTTAGTGCAGTAGCATCCCAGACAATTGAGTTTGGATGTAAGAATAACACTGAACCCTTCCATGCTTATTCAGGTTGCTTCCCAGCACAATTTCAAGATGTCTTTCCATGCTCCTTTTCCCACAATCCTGCACTTCTCTGACTTGGAGATATTTAATTTATTTTAAAGACATCTTACACAGTGAGGAAGTCTTTATTTTACCTCTCTTACAGCAAAGTTCACACAAACAATTACAATAGCACATTTAAGTCATTAGACTCTTTGAGGCTACAATAACTTTATATAACTGGAGTATTTTTGTACTGAAATTCAGTACTAATATGTCCCAGTTATATAAATTCTATTGTATCTTTTACTCACTGAGCACAGCATGGGTAGTTTGTGTAAATTTCAAAGTTTAAAAGGCTTTATTATCAGCCTATTTGACAATGGGAAAAATGTATACTGTACTTCATCATGAAAATTAGAACGCATTTGGTTCCCAGTATTTGTAGTTCTTTCCCTCCCCCTCTCTTTAATGCTTCCTCTCATGTGGAATAACCCATTCCTCTGCAGAAAATGTCTAACAACCAACAAGTCATTAAATATTTGCACAAAATAATACAGTTAACATTTCAGTACATCTCAGAGTAAAGGGCTCTCGCTCAGCTAGGCCACTGGCTATCACATGTAAATACTGCCTTCCTATCTTTCGATATGGGAGTGAAGTGCTTAGAAAGCAAGCCAAAGGAGATGCTTAGGCTGCCTCTGATTGTGAAAATGTGTACTTGCAGATATTAGAACATGATGTATTTGCTAGGAAAGTACATTTTAGAGATTTTACCTGCACTTGTAATTTATGCCTAAGGAAGGACTGTATTTTAAATCTCATCTGTACAACCAGGGCCCAATGCTGCATCCTTCACTCACTCTAATGCTTCCAGTGGTTTCAATGGACTGTGAGTATATAAGGAATGGAGTATCAGCTTCCCTCTCCCGCCCCTTTTATATATTGAGCATAGGCTGGGTTAAAGTCAAGGCAGGGCATTAGGAACGAGTAAAAACACCTACTGGACTCCTGTCAAATGTTGGACCCGTTTTGGGCAATGTTTCCAATCTTTTCACTTGCAAATTCAAGCATAATGTCATGTTACATCATTTGCAAGAAGTGTGACAAACTGTGCATTGCAGTAACAGAAAGACGTCTTTCCAACCCACTTTGCTGAACACTTGACAGCTGTTAAAAGAAAATACCTTCTCCCTCCCACAACAGAATACACTGTTTTATTTAAAAATTCATTAAGCTTCTATATTAAAACCAAAAAGGAATGACAGTGTAATTCATGTAAAAATATATGAAACAGTCCTATTACTCATAATAGCCAATACTAAAATGAGAATATATTGTTCATTTTTTCATATAAAAGGCCAGCCTACAAAGTAACTTGTGACTTGGATTATTCAACTTTCTGTGGAGGCGATTAATCCAAGTCACAAGTTAAGAACCCTCCACTTAAAGATCAGTAAGAGCTATCCAGACCCAGCATTCCAGTGCATGTGCCCTCTTACTTTTACATCCTCTCATGGAGAAGTGGAGGAGGGACCATATAGACCCATATATCATGGGTCCCCAAACTTTGGGGAGCACCCCCCCCATGGAGGCAGAGAGGAAAATTCAAGGGACACACAGCAGGGTCGAGACCACACCAATGGAGACAGGAAGGGAGCACCCCCCATCTAACTCTGCCCCAGGTCATCTCTGACCCCTGCTGCAGTTCTACTCCACTTCAGGCCAGCTCTGCGTCTACACCCAGCCCCTCCTTCACTCCAAGCTCTGCAACTAAAGAAGCATTGGCTGTGCAGTAATGGGGGGAGGGGGAGGGAGGAAGTGACAAATTCTATTACTAGTAAGGGAGAGTGCAACTGGGAAAGTTTGCAGACCAGTGCTGTATATAATAATAGTCGGCGCAGCTTAGCCACCTTAGGGATGTTGTAATTTCCTGCTAGCCTACAGACCAGAGTAAGGGGGCATGGAGAGAACTGTGAAACGCATCCAAAGAACTGTGATTCTGAATGTCTCCCCAAGCTATTCTTGTGGTGGCGCAGCTTATACCACCACTCCCTCCTCAGGGCTGTTCCTAAAGGCATGACCTATGCCTATGCATATAAACAGTCATGCTGGCAAAAATGTCAGACCCATGTCCATCATGTTAAGACATTAACATTAGGGGACATAAAGATGGCATCACGTATGTGGAATGTGCTACTGCTGAAGCATGTCCGGTGCCCAAAAAGAATAGGAATTCAGCCACAGATTTGGAAGTAAGAACCTTTACACAATTCTATATTAAGATTAAAAGCATTGAGACACTTAAAAATAACACCTACATACACAGTGACCCAGCCGAGGAAAGGTTGCTAGTCATAAATACTCTGAAATTGAAATACAAGTATTTTCCATGCTTACTGAGCCCTGAGCAGCGTTGTTGATGTGAGAAGTTTCGAAATTTGTGCACTACAAGCACAGTCTGTTCTTTTCTTGCTTTTATGCTCCCCTGCTATAAGTCCCGCGCTAACAGAAAGACCACTCCCAACTGCCAGATTCAGAACATGTCTATACTTGTGTATGTGCCCATGCAAGATAAAATTGCAATGTTTCACAGTTTCTTTCCTTTTGTCCTTTTCCCAATACCCAAAAAGCAACATCTTTACAGCACTTTTCTGACAGTCTCTCTTTTCTGGAATTTCAGTTACATTTACATATGCTAACTTCTGCCTGCTTTCCAACAAGTTCCCTATTAATTGGCAAAGAATGTTAACTATAATCTGATCAACACAGCATTTGATTTCCTTCTCTTCACATGTGACTGAGTGCTGAGCTAATGCTGCAGCAATACATGCATTCAAGTTACAGAAAAATCAGATTCCACTGACCTTTAAACAATGGCATACTAGCTAACAGGTCAAATTTCACTGGCCTGGCTAGATATAATTTTGGTAAAGTAAGGGTGAGCAAAAATATTCTGCTAAATTACCAAGTAATTAAATGATGAACATTGAGATATTGCCAGTAGGGCTCAGCAGCAAAGAAAGCACGTGACATTTAAAAAAAAAACCTGCAAGGTTTGTTTAGTTTTAGTCTTCTGTTGCTTGTGACACTGTAAAGCAACAAGACAAGTTTTTAAGGGTAAGTCTACACCGCAAAGTTATTTCGAAATAACGGCCATTATTTCAAAATAACTTTCCTAGCATCTACACAAGCCAACTGCTATTTTGAAATTAATTTGAAATACCGGAGGGCTTATTTCAAAATTGGTAAACCTCATTCCACGAGGAATAGCACCAATTTCGAAACTGCTATTTTGAAATAAGCACTGTGTGGATACTTATTTGAAATAGGTGACTTCCAGCCCTTCCCAGGGTACCCTGCTGGCCGCCCTGGTCACAAGGTAACTTCTGATCTGATGCCCTGCCGGAACCAGTTCCAGCTGACCTTAAATGCATTTCAGCGTCAAATCAGTGTGGATGCGCTGTTTCGAAATAGCAAACAGCTATTTCAAAATGCATTTTGTGTATAGACGCGTTATTTCAAAATAAGATATTTCAAAATAACTATTTTGAAATTAGATATTTCGAAATAATGCTGTAGTGTAGACATACCCTAAGTGAGGTATAAGTCTTAACAGAGTGATTGCTATTCCAAACCCGGTTGTTAATATAGCTAAGAGACAAGAGAAGTTTTAATCATGAATAATAAGGACTAATGTATAAGAAGTCTGTATTGTATGAGGGCATTATGTAACTGGTATCAAGAAGGGTCCATAATCAAGGCCACTAACAACATGCAACATGTAGCAGTTTCATTTTTAACCTCTATCCTGTTCTACTGTATAGGACCTTAAAGCTATAATCGTTTGTTGTAATAACATCAGTGTTAAGAACTAAAAGATTTACCCAGAAAATAAAATTCAAATGTACATGCTTTATGTAAATCATTGCTCAGGAGTGGGGCTGGAGAAGAGGGATCCAGTATACTGGCTGCCCCGGGAAGAGAGGACAACCCCAGTTTTCTCTCAGGGCAGCGGCTTGGAGTCAACTGCGAAGCACCTCTCCACTCCAACAGGCACATTTGGGGGAGGATTGCATGTCCCCAGGAGGCAGATCCAGATTGATCTGCCCCCTGCATTCCCAGCCAGAGCGAAGTGCCCCTAGCAAACTCCTTTAACCTGTCTGGTGATTCTGTCTCTCTTCTGTATAATTTTATGAGAAGCAATTCCATTCCAGACACATCCCATTTTCCTGGCACAGCCAAATCCCTCGCCTTGCTTTAAGTTACGATAACAGGAAGCTGTACACCAAATTTGGTGGTCCTATCTCTTACCATTTAGGAGTTCTTGAACAAACAGACTCTCTCAAATATA
This sequence comes from Pelodiscus sinensis, assembly GCF_049634645.1. Lineage (NCBI taxonomy): Eukaryota > Metazoa > Chordata > Testudines > Trionychidae > Pelodiscus > Pelodiscus sinensis. Next base: position 91,725,768 of record NC_134713.1, on the reverse strand, counting down.
TACTACAGGTTGAACCTCTCCAGTCCAGCATCCTTGGGATTTGGGATTTTGGGATCCAGAGAATTTGCCGAACCACTGGAGGTCAATATTATCTAGCAGCATTACCAACAGTTCTACTGCTTCTTGGGCTCTTAGATGACATTTAAGTGTAAATTAGAGCTAAATAACAGCACAGAACACTGAGAGCCAGGAATGGTAGCTGTAAACAAGCTTTATGGGACCATGGGAAACTTGGCCACACCCATGATTAGTAGACATCCAGCTAATTAAAAATCAGTCCAGACTATGGATGTTGCCAGACCAGTAATAGACTAGTGAGGTTCAACCTGTAGGAAATTCTAAGTTGAATATGTAAACCACCAATCCAATGCTGAAACTGAAACCAGTTACTTGACACTAACAATATGGCAGAAAAAAATGTTAATTTACATTGAAAAAGATAAAATCTGTCAAGGTTGGTTCTTTTTTTCAAAGCTCTCCATTTTGAATATAGTCATTAATAGATACATTATATCTAAATAGCTTGGATAATACAGCCAGGCAGCCATGTGAGTGACTAAATTCATCACCTGTAGAAGTGAAATGTTATATTTTAATCTTGGAGGCCATTAAACACAATGTCAATCTACTGTCAGAAAACCTCCTTATGTATATATTATACTACATTCTGTTACTTATGTTGATATCTGCATTGTGTTTCTATGTTGGTATCTAAAGCAATGTATTCCACATATCGCATGGTTTAAATAAAAACTGCCATATATCAGAACTATAGACTAATTACGTCATATGTGAGCACTGCTAAACATACCTGCAGAGAAACACACTTTTAACAACATTTTCACAGCATGTCTTCACTTACTACTATTCAAAAGCAAACGGAAAGGAAAGAGCCACCGATAATATATTGACTTGTTGACACTGTCAAAATGCAATTTAACTTCAGTATGGTTCTGCTATAATGTTCCATACATTATAGGCTGTAATTGAAGCTATTCTCCCGGAAAGGTAGTTTATGTAACTGCAAAGGTGGAAGAACGTATCCCCTGACAAAATCTAACCAATTTAGTCTATATTATGTCTCCCGTAAAAGCCTGAATATTTTTTATTTAATGCATAAGCACATCTCTTCTCATGCACAGACTACAGATATCTGTCACTTATGGATGTTATCTTAACCTTTAAATCCATCAGATGGTTGAAGTTAAGGTCTTTTACTGAAGTTGGGAGATTCCCTTCAATGGACACAAAAGAGAAGGCAGCATAGGATGACACAGATAACAGTAGAGCCCAGGAGAAAAAGAAAAATATGTATACAACTTAAATAACCAGAAGATTCCATATTGCATATAAACACATTACAAACAACAAGTACTTCTGTTTATATATAACAGGGGTAAAAATAAGCTGCTAAAACTTCTGAGGGATACAAGAGTAAAAAAAATGTCTGGGTATGAAGATAAAATAGGATTTCTCTTCCTACCATTCTACATCAGCTGTGCCAGTGTCTAGAAGATGTGCTACATCAACAGGAGAGTGCTCTTCCATTGACATAACTACTCCACTTTAACAAGAGATGGAAGGTATTTCAGCAGAAAAGCCGACACAATGTGGCGTTGACACTGCTTTAAGTACATGTAACTTATGTAGCACAATGATGTAGATTTCTCATACCTGTCATGGAGCCGCGGGGCCGAAGCAGCAGAGCGGCCAAAGTGGTGCCGCTCCTATGGCGCGTAGACCAGGGAGGGGGAGCACTTCCCTGACAAACCACGTTGGAACGCAGCAGGAGGAGCCTCAGTGGTGCCTGGGACAGAGACTGACAGCGAAGACAGCGGTGGGCGGAACTTGACAGAAGGTACATCTGAGGACATGGTGACGGGGCACATAGAATAGGGGGCTCAAAGGGCATGGGACCAGAAGGAGAAGGTGAGAGAGGCAGCCAGCAAGGGGTCAAGGAGAGCCTAGCTTGGCAAGGGCTCAGGGGAACAAAGCGACCCAGGGTAGGGCTCAGTGGACACCCGAGGGTTGTTGTGTTTAGGGGTAATGCCCCGCCAACTGGGATGGGAAAGGATCCCCACCCTTAGGGCCCTGGGTCAGGACCTGGAGAGTGGATGGGCCCTGGTCCCCCTTCCACCCAAGATCAGAGTGGCTGTATGGGTATAGAAAGCAGCTCTTGAGTTAGATGTAAAGGAACCATAGGTTAATAAAAGACATGAGGGATTGAAATCAGTGTCAGGTATGGGTGATTGAGCACACAATGGACACCTAAGATAGAGCACCCTGTAATGTGGAGTGTCACTATCCCTGAGTGATGTAAAACACATCAATTTACGCAGTATGGTAGACATGCTCATAGACAACTCAGGATTCCAAACAAGTTAAGTCTAACTAATGGTGAAGTCTAACTAAACCTTAAAAAGGAAAAAGCTGGAAAGGCTGGAGAAATAGGAAAGACCTCACTTATTTCTGTATCTGTTCCATGCTTGGTGAGGCATTCTTATACGGTGAGAAGTATAAAATCCATGAGCCAAAGAGTGGGAGATTTCTCTAGTAAATAACTACAAGGTGACATACTAGAACCTTCAATACTGTGAAGACACCTATTTAAAACAGCTCGACAGTATGAACTGATTCAAAATTTCAAATGTCCATAAATCTAGAACTTGTAATATGCTGCTTATGCCATATGCACAACTATTATAGATGGTACTACCCCGACGTTCTGGGGCTGGCATCTTTGGCAGAGTACCCTAGGGTAAGAAGTGCCTGTTTGATTTGGTAGGGCACCATGTGCACTTCCAGCATTAAACAATTCCTTTGCTGCTTTGGGTGGAAAGGTTGGAGTAGCGGAGCCAACAACTACTGCAGGCCCCGGAGTAAGGTGTGCAGGGGGCTTTGGGCAAAAGAGGTGGAACTGAGGCAGCACGATCTAAGCACTGCCTGGAACGTGATGCACTCGCCCTCAGAGCTGTTCCAGAACTCTGGCAGTGATTCAAAGGCACCTGGGGCTCCAGGAACCATCACTCTTACTGCAGCAGTGGTGGTGGCCAGAGCCCTGGGTCTCTTTGAATAGTGCCAGCACTATGAATGCCCAAGCCTAGAGATGCCTGGACTCAGCCCTGGCAAACCCAGGCACAAATTAAGCACAGCGCACTACAGATTATTTGTCCGCCTGTGTTTTAGGGTCTGATGTAGCAGTGGTGCCCTGAACACTGACTTCAGGAATAGGTACAGTTTCAATATGCTGGGGGAAAACAGTTTTTTTTTCCCATGTCTCTCCCCATTAAAGCAGAAGACCCTCTTTTTTGGATCTTGAATCATTGCTCATGGCCTCAGTTTCTTTTTCTCTCCAACAATCTTCAGTACCACAAGTATCCAGTGCATTTCCCTCATTTTCTCATTGGACAAATACCCCTCATTTTCTCCTTGTTGCTCTATTCTGCTGCCTGTAACCCATATCCCTGCTACCAGGTGATTATTACTTTCCTTGGTCCACATTCCACTGCCTACCCCCATCCATTCCCCTCTTGCATCTCACGTTGCCCTGACCCCAAAGCTTCCTGCTCAGCTCAGACTACAAAATGTAAGGGTCAGTGAATAGTCTTCAATGAGTGCATTGTCTTCAATGAGCGCATCATGTCTTCAGTCTCAAAAAAAAAAAAAAAAAAAAAGCAGCTAAGGTGACATCCATATTTTTATATAGACAGAAATTCAGAAGAGAATTCCAGCTTTTCATGAACAGCTTTTTCTGGGGAAAAAAGCATCTAAAATCAGAAACTCTGGCATTTCCATAAAGGTTTTGAGGTTTGGTATTTATTTAGTGTTTCAAAAGCTTTGGCTGAAGGTACGAAAGTGAAAATTATTACTGTTTTATGCCCCAATTCTGTATTGAGATGTGTGCAGGCAAACCCTTGTGCTTCACACTCCAGTGAACTCAGGGTGCTGGAGGCAGGAGTCCACTTGCATGCATCTCATTACACAGACAGAGTTTTAGCCGTCATAAAGGGTCTAAAAATTAGTTCTTCCTGAAAAAATGAGAAAGAACGGCTCTTGTGCAAGAGGGGGGTTTTGCACAAAAAGGAGCCGTCTACACAGCTCCTTTGTGTGCAAAAGCCTCTTGCACAAAAGAGGCTGATAATTAATTATGCAAATGAAGCACAGAAATATTCCACACCATGCTTCATTTGCATAAGCTTTTCCAGAAGAAGGCTACAGTGTAGTCATAGCCCTAATGTAGTTCACTGTCCCATGTAGTGGCACTTAGACCACTTACAGTGAGAGAGAAGAATAAGTGAGCTCAACACCCTAAGCTGAAAGCCAGCTGACTTCATAGCTCAAGCTGTAGAGGCTCAGGGGCGGCCTGTTCCTATAGGCAAACTAGGCAGCCACCTAGGGCGCCAACTTACATGGGGCACCAAATTCCAAGTACCCTGCCCCTTCCATTTCCCCTTCCGGTGCCTTACCTGGAGCACAGCTTCCCTGCAGCCAGGAGGGGGATAAGTCCTGGGAGAGGTGGCGCGTGGGGGGGTATCCCTGCAACGCAGGGCGGTCAGCCCTGGAGAAGCCATGCACCGGCCGGCTTCCCCTGCCGTGGGAGGGAGGGGTCTGCCCCAGAGAAGGGAAGTGCTGGCCAGCTTCCCCTGCCGCCGGGGGGGGAGGGGAAGGGATCTTGGGAGGAGGCGGGTGCAGGAGACTCTCTCCCCCGACTGGCACTCTGTTCCCTCTCCCCAGCCCCCAGCCACAGAACTCCATCCCCAGCCCCCCCTCTCCTCAGCACAGAACCAAAACCCTCATTCGATACCTGCCCTCGGGGTTGGGGGAGGGGAAGGCACCAATTGCATGGTTCGCAGTTTCTGGCAGCTAGTCTAGGGCCGCCCCTGTAGAGGCTCCTACCCTAAGTGCCAGAATTCCCAGATTCAAATCTTCTCAGTGGCAGTTACTAAAGCACACCACATGTGGTCATGGTTGGAGGAAAGGAGGACATTTGTCATGCCATTTGGGCTACCAGTGTAACATACTGAAATATAGCACACTTTAAAAGATTCCCATGAGAGAGATCAATTACAGCAGTAGCCTCCTATTTTTAAACACAGTGAATTTCTCTCAAATACTTTGAACCTTTCAAAATGGAAGAAATGTTAAATGTGACCACTGGGTCTGAGGCATGAAGTCCGTGCAGAAAACTCTGCACATCTCTCCTTTTCAGGAATAACCATACTGCAACTGCAGTATGTGCAGACATACCTGAGCAAGCTTTAATCTAGTGTAGCCTATGTTAAAGCCTGTGTTGTCGCCGCTTCACAACTATTGGAGCTCAAGCTAGCTCCAGCATGCCAACATGGGCTGCAGTCACATACCCCAATTGCAATGTAGATGTACTCTTCATTCTTTAATTACAAAATGTCACTTTGGGCATCTCACACTCTCCACTGTAAACTGCAAAACCTCCAAGGAAAACCTCTTTCTACGGTTAGAAAGAAAAAGGTTTGCAATCTTCAGTGTTGTGTCACAGCTTCTACGCAACATTTTCTGAGAAAAAGCAAACAACAAAACAATTTTTGTCTGCTTATGCAAAACATGACAGTTAAATTTTATACATAAAACAAAAAGCAGGACAAGCTATGTTAACTGATGAGAAATAGCCATGCTTATTATTTTCCAGAACCTTGGTCACAGTAATATTTATGTCAGGGTGATGAAGAGACATGACAATTTCCTCCTCATGGGAGAAAAATGAAAGTAAACAGTTCTAGTGACACTTTTGTTGAATCAAAGTATTACCTAACCATAGCAGAAATGCAATATTAAGTCTGTTATCTTTACCAAACTCTCATGTAAACCACAGTTGCTTTTTCATCCAGCAGTGAGCTCCAACTACACACAAAACTGTTGGCAAAAACATTCTTGTGGAACTTTTATGACAGCAAATGGTTAATAAATTGCAGCACAAACAGGGATTCAGGGACTCAGCACAAACAGGGATACAAAGAATGCTCAGTTATAAGAGAGGTTGACTTTGGACACGTTTGTTTTATCTGGCATATCAGCAATACTGCAGGAAACTATACTCCGCATTAGAATGCATGATGTTGAAAGACTTATATAACATTATCAGATTTCCACTATGTTATACTACAATTGTTCTGGGTAGCACCTAAAGGTTAGTAACTAAATCCAGATGTACAGCTTTATTTTTCTAATCATTATTTAAATGTATAACTTCCTGTGTATGTTGTTCAAGCTCAAAATTTATAATTGTTTATTAACAAAAAGAAAAAGATACACTCTGACCTGATCTGAAAGGCTATGACTTTTCCAATCAGTTCACATATAATTTGTCTCTTTTAGGTTCTGGTCCTGGAAACACTTATGTATGTGCTTAAGCATCACCAGGTGAGTAAGGCCATTGAAATCAAATGCTGAGCACTGTTCATAACCTATCATGAGGCTGTAAGCTTTTGCAGGACTGGAGCCCTAGACTGGAAATTATTTTCATCAGACATTGTGTCTTGTATTTGGACAGCAGCCCATGGTTTCAGCTGAAGTTTCAGGGATAAACAGAGCTACAGTTCTGGCACCCTCAGGACAAGATCAGTCCTGGACAAGTGGATTTGCTGGGCCAGGCAAGGGTTGTGGGGAAAGGAGGGTTGCCAGCATCCCTGCTGGGCTCTTCTTTCTAGCCCTGCGGCTCCGGTGACCCCAATGACTACACAGCCAGCTCCAGCAGCCCCACTGGCTTCACTGCACCACTGACCGTGGACTCCATGGCCGCACAGGCTCTGCGGACTGTGCAGCCCAGTGTTCTCTACTGCCCCACTGGCCCATGAGATTCACTGTTCTCCTGGCCCTATTGGCCAGCTCCACTCCCAACCACCATCAACTTCTGCCGCTGGGACTGTCTGGTCCAGCAAAATCCCTGTTATTTCTGGACCATAGATGTTGCCAAACCAGAGGTGAAACTGAAAGAAGCTGGAAGTGTAAAAAATCAAGACTGCAAAGTTTTGCCAAATCAGAAGTTGGACAAGAGTTTGTATTATAATGTAAAGTCGTCTATCTTCAGAAACATGACAGTTTAAAAGCATAATCTGGATCAAAATGTCCTATCCCATGGAAAACATTTTGGGAAGGGTAACCACTATTTCCTCTTTCCCTTTGTCATTCCCCACTTCACCTGGTTCTGTGGAGGCAAGGAAAATAAGTCCTCAGGAGATCATCTTGTTCTGAAGCAGCATGAATGCCCTGTTACACTTCAACTTGGAGAAACTATGGACTGAACAGAAAACAGCATTTGGAGGGCTGCTCATTTTCCTTCTCTGCATTGTACACCAACCCCCAATTAGCAACTCCAATTGCAGGTCTTTGAGAAGTACAGTAGCACAGATCAGTCCTCATACTTCCTGGTTGGCCAATGAGAATATCACCTGCGTTAAAAACTCTTTTCTCCCATAACCAAAAGGGATACTGGTGGGAGGACAAAAAACAATGTTCTAAAAGAATAAGTTCACTGACCAGAAAATAAAAGGAGTCCTACAGCACCTTAAAGACTAACAGATGTATTTGGACTAAGCTTTCATGGGTAAAAACCACTTCATCAAATGCATGTAGCTGACCAAGGTGAGATAAAATCCCTGAGCCAAAAGAACTTGACCATATTAGAGAAGGGAAGACATTAAAATATTGAACATAATGGATGAAATCCTGGAACTGCAGTCCCTCTGCACTACTGAAACCACTCAAATGCACTGTGAAGTGGCACTAAATAGACAACTGAACAATACATAGTCGTTGTAAAGACTAAATAGCCATCATATGTCACCCACTACTGGACCCTACTACATGGATATACTGGGTACGCAGCCACGAGGGAGGTAGTAATAGCCAAAGCTCGCTGTGTCCAAAAAATGCCTGGCCAATTAAATGGCCCCTTAAGGCAATGTTTTACAAGTGAGTCTAAGTTAATCTCAGGCTCCAGTCTGGCCAAGATAATTGGGGAAAGATGGTGATACATCATATACTAAAAACCTCCTCAAACCTTGGGCCAAATGTAGCCCATGGTTCGTGGTCAATATATTATATGGGTATAAACTACACATATACTATTAATGTTCATGGAGGTTCTGTTGCAAATTCATTCAATATCATATTACATATTTAACCTTTTGGAAGTGTTATGTACTTATCCAAATAGCACAATTGCTGTTTCATCCCTGGACTTTGAAAAGAACAATTGAGTCAACCCTTGAAGAATGCATCTATTCTTGATGCACACAAGTATTTCCCATTCAGGAAGGTTTCATGGGAATTGCATAGACAATAAAGTTGGAAGATGTAATAATGGGATAAATAAAGAACACAAGTGATTCCTGTTAAGGATGGGAAGAGTGCTGTCTCTCACCCAGAGTTTTAATTTTATAATTAAAAATAAAAATACAATAAACTATTATATACTATTTCTTTCAGTCATACACACACACACACACACACACCTGTCGCTCAGTGGCACTGCCCTAAAACTGAAATTCCTGGAAAATAAATTGAGACAGCATTTTAATAGAGTGTAATAGTTTACAGTTACTAACATCTGTTATTCCAAATGGTATCTATACCCAATTGTATTTTATTTGGATAGAGTGAAACACCAGTATAATCACATTCTCCAACTGTGTCCCCAGTGCACTGCAATGAACAAACTGCAATTCAGGCTATAAATATCTTTTATTGATCATTAATAAAATACTTGACTGAGAAAGGACAGAGTAAAAACTGGGTCAGGATTTCAGGAACTGACACTGAGTTAAATTGTTCTTGGGGAATCTCTCTCTCTCTGTATGTATTCCACTAATGCCAACTGGTACAGGAGCCATCACACTGTAACTCCTATCAGGCCTGTCACACTTATTACCCTCAATACATTATTGTCATGATATGTATCTGAAAGATGGTAACACCCTGATACCAAAAATCATTGTGTGGTATATGTACGGGCTGTGTAGAAAGAGACTCTTAGATCTGTGCAGGAAAAATATTCTTAAAATGTGTTTGGTGGCAATGCATAAATCCAGTCTAAACAAAGGAATATATATTTCCCTGTCTGACTGGCTAGATTACAGGCAGAGAACAATGAAAGTACATTTACCTATAAGATAAGCAAAGCCATCAAGCTAACCAGTGGGGAAAAGCATGCCGGGGAACAGAATCTGCACCCTAGAAAGTCTTCCTAGCTCTTGAGTCTGAGACAATGGACTTTGGGTAATATTAGTGATGCAAAAAGATAATTATCCATCATCTGGGGGACACAGAATATGTCACCGTCTGAGTTGTGAAAGTTGGATCCCGTAGCTTGAAGGGCTAAGGATAACAGTACTTGTTTTCAGTAATAAAACTGCTAAGGTAAATATTGTAATTTGCTAAAATTAAGTTTCAGTAAAAAAAAAGTGTTTTATTTTGTTTAAAACCACGCCTGTCTCTTTTTCCCTTTCTTAGTATCACTTAAAATTCTATTATTTGCTAGTAAACTTATTCTTAGTTTTACTCTAAACCATTTCAGTGCTTTTATACTGAAGTAGGCATGTGTCCTCAATAACACGCTGGTTTATGCTCTGTCTCTTTAGAGGCAGGAAACTTAATTTCTGTCAGTGCCCAGTGAAAAGAGGGGGAGGTCTCTGGGAACCTAAGAAAATAGGGTTCAGTGTATGTTACCTGAAAGGTAAAGCATAGAATAGCAGAATTTCAAGGAGACAGCTGATGACATAGACAGACTGGCATGACAAGGTGTGATAGATGACCTAATTTCAAACAAAGCATAGTCTTACTGAGGAAGCTGAGTAACACAGTGACTTTTGGTTCTGGGTTTCCTGAGCAGAACATTGCAGGTGCTCTGAAGAGAAGAATTTGCCAAATAAAAATGGTCTTTTGTAGAGGTTTCACTGCACTAGCAGAAACTACAAATATCTTTATCAAAGGAGTGAGGAGAAACATTGTATGGAAACAGCAGCAGAATGCAGACTTCAAATGGCTGCTGGTTGCATTTTAAATTAAATGTTTATGAATTATGTCCTTGAAACAAATCAGCAGGATGCCAGTACTACTGTCTGAGGACATACTGATCAATATGTTCATTCCTGAGAGCTTTGGAGCCAGATGTTCATTAGGCCCAGCTGATATTTTAAGAACAGATTTCAACTCAGACAGGAATAATGGTTTAATTCCTGGAAACTGATTACTATTGAACCTGGTATATGTCTTCTTTAAAGCATTCCCTCATATGCCATTTCCACAAAGTTTATTTCTTAAAAACATATTGCTTTTTATTGTTGTTTTGATATAAAGTATAATATTTACAGTACCAATACAATTTGGGGAGAGAAAATAGCTCAATCTGTCACTTACATAGGAAATTACTTTAAATCCTTGTTAATAACAGTTTGTAAAGATTTATTTTCCTATACCTTTCAAATGCAGCTGATCCTCCCATGTTAAATTGTTCTTGCTGATGGCTACAGGACCTTCCCGTTTGAATTCTCTAGTTCATTTGATTATTGCAGAAATAAATCACTGTAGCTATTCACATATATTTAGTGGATAATTGGAATATAACAGAATTAGTGTACTGGATTGTATAGCTGAGTTCATAAGAGTGGGGAATAAATCCTGGCTCAGTTGAAGTCAATAGGAGTTTTGCCACTGACTACAGCAAGGCCAGGATTCACTCTTGATGTGCAGATAGCACACCTGAAAATATTAGCTTGTTAGATCACATTAACTATCACAGTAATTATTCCAGATTATAATAATATGTTTCTTCTCTTTAATACTGCTTTTCACTACTTACCTTTTGGACACTGTCTCTGATAGGGTATGTCTACTCTGCAAAGTTAATTTGAAATAACAGGAGTCTGACGGGCTGGAGAAAGTGGGCACCTTCCTGGTCCAGGGTGGAGATCATGGACCTTATTCAGGTTTTGGGGGGATGCCCCCAACGTCCATGATCTCCGCACTAGATGGAGGAACGCAGCCGTCTATGGCAGGATAGCTGCCAGCCTGGCCACCAAAGGCCACATGCGAACCCAGGAGCAGATTGGCATAAAACTCAAGTTGGTCTGACAAGACCCCTAACCCTGAGTACTGAGCATCCCCTCCCCCTTCTTTCCCTTGCTTCCCCCTTCCAGCTACCTCCTCCCAGATTGCTCCCTCCCCTTTCCCACCCTCTCTCTTCCCCTCTCCCACCTCCTTTTCCCAGTCTCCCCAGAGGTTCTCTCCCCCACCCAGTTTTGATCAATAAACCCAGTTTCTATTTTTGAACATACATGTCTTTTGTTTGACATCAGGAAGGGGAGCTAGGGAGGGGTAAGTGGAAGGATGTGAGGAAGGAACGGTGCATGAGCCCCCGTGGGGAGGACTGGGGAGGCTCTAAGGGTTCCTCAGGGTGGACACTCTCCCACAAGGCCTCCTGGATCCTGACAGCCCCCTGATGGGCCCCCTAGCTGGCAGCCTGCAGCAAGTGCAGCCGGGCTGATGGCAACAACCCCACGAGATGCACTGGCATGCCCAGGGGCAGCTCTGGCTCCATGTGGCAGAGTGCTGTGGTGTCTCGAGCGCAGGCACTCAGGGCACTCCAAGGCAGGACTGCTTTGCTGTCCCTCCTCGAGGTAGACAAGCAAGCGGGGAACCCTGAAAACTGTCTGTCCTGGGTGGGGGTAGGGTTCCTTTAAGCATGGAGCTCAGTTAGCCTCAGGCAGCAGCCCCACACACTAAGTCCTAACCTGATGCCCTGCCGGCACTGGTTCAGGCCAGCCTTAACTTCGGTTCAGGGTCCACTCAGTGTGGACGTGCTATTTCGAAATAGCAAAACACTATTTTGAAATAGTTTTAGCGTACAGATGCATTATTTTGAATTAGCTTAATTCGAATTAACTATTTTCAATTAAGTTAATTTGAAATATCGCTGTAGTGTAGACATACCCATAGGCTGAGTCTAAACTGGCATGATTTTCTGCAAATGCTTTTAAGGGAAACGTTTTTCCGTTAAAAGCATTTGCGGAAAAGAGCGTCTAGATTGGCAGGGACGCTTTTGCGCAAAAGCACTTTTTGCGGAAAAGCGTCCGTGCCAATCTAGACGCGTTTTTGCCATTTTCGCGATCGGGGCTTTTTTGCACAAAACAATACCGCATTGTCTACACTGGCCCTCTTCGCAAAAGCATTTGCACAAGAGGGCTTTTGCCTGAACGGGAGCAGCATAGTATTTCTGCAAGGACACTGACAATCTTACATGAGATCGTCAGTGTTCTTGAGCAAATTCAAGCGGCCAGTGTAGACAGCTGGCAAGTTTTTCCTGCTTTTGCAGAAAAACTTGCCAGTCTAGACACAGCCATAGAGAATTAAGAAGATCCTCTTCACTAGAAGGAAAAAGTTATTATTTATTTATTCAGAAAGGCAGAAGGTACTAATATTTTTAAACTGCAGTTTCAAAATAAATCAAAAATATCTCTGCTCTGGGAAGTGTAATGGCATGTAAATGTGTGATTTAATCAATTACTTGCATTTGCAAATCACAAACTCATGCAATTTTCTATTATTTTATTAATCTAATAATTGTACTGAGTCATTTGACAAAAACAAAAACATTTGTTCAAGAGAGGCATTAGAGACAATTCAAACAGTAATTAGTTAGAAATGTATTTTCTCACAAGTCCCATAACTCTTAACAGTGAGAAACACAGAATAGTGATAATAAACCCAGTCATTCTCATAAGACTTTAGGGCCCTGATTCTGCAATTAATTGCATGCAGGCACAGCAGTGTGATTGAATGGGGTCCAAATGATCTCCACTTGGGCACAGGCATCTGTCTTTGCACACATATCCATCTGCCAGATATAGGCCTAGATCCATAAACTGGTAGGGGCCCCACTCCACCCTGTATCTCTGCAAAAAACTACCACTGACCTCAGTGGGTATGCTGTATGTAAACAACAGTGACCTATGATCAACCCAAACAGATTTTTTTAATTTTGCAAGACCTACCAGCAAACCAAAAAAATCAGTTATTTGTCCAACTCTACTAGACAGCCTCAATGCTAACTTTCCATTGGACAGTGAACAACTTGCAATGCTTACCCTAGAGTAGTTCCACCAATCCACTCTCTATTTCACCCAAGCCCAGACAAGTCTTTTCTTAGTCAAAGTTCTTGAACTGCCCTCAGCCCTTATGCTAATCTAAGCCTGTAAATTTGCAATTATTTTAAGATTCACCCAAATTTAATCCATACCCAACACCTATTCCATTCTGAGACTTATCAAATAGCACCACACCATAACCCTACCATGGGATGATAAATACACTCTAACCATAACCTGTATCCACAAACTTACCTATGCCAAACTAAACCCAAGCCAGATCCTTTATTTTACAAAATTATTGGAATGAGCATCTCTGCCCTGTGTCTCTCTCTCAGGATTTATCTACTCACACTTAGTCTGCAACATCAAAGGGTATAAGTCTACCCCACATTCACCTGCTGCATTCTAATTATCCAGGTGAACTCTGCTGTCATGGTCTAAAAGTTCACTAGTGCTCTTTAATCTACTTCCATTTAAAAACACAGTAGATCTAAGTGTATTAGAGAACTATTAGTGCATGGCAGTTAGTCACACTTAAGTGTGTGGCATTGCATGGGATAGATTTACACCCCAGCTTGCCATAAATTGAGTGTTCACACAAGTAAGCCCTTAGTTTTTACCACAGGCAGCTCAATCTATGTCCTCACCAATGCTACTCACAGTAAACAAGTACACAATTTATTGTTGACTACTACCCCAAATATCTCCCTCTGCATTTATTTGAACTGCTCTACATGTGAGGTGCCATACTGTATTACATTCCAGACTCTTTATTATTCAGAAAGAGAAAGAATAAAAGAGACAATCCAATATCAGCAAAGATTCCTTCCTGAAGCAATCAACATTAGTTGGCATTGTATAAAATGTATGCCTGATTATTGGGAAGATAAATTAAGAACTCTAAATGAGAAAGCTTTTAAGAAAAAAAATAATTTAGAAGCTTAAAAAGCTTCCAAAAATCTCTTAATCTGTCTAGCAAGGATTAAATATTTTTGCACAACTCATACAAGCTATATAGTTAGTATCTACTCACTTTGGCTCTGCAATGGTTGCAATCTCCACAGATAGAACAACAAGGAGACAGAAAAAGTATGACTGACATGTAACCCACTACAAGATTTTGAAATAAGATTTATATAGGGTTTTCCCTTACTTAAAAGAAGGAACTTCATTTTTCTTAATTTAACCCTCATTTTATTGACTTTATAGGTGTTGGAACTGCTGTTTGAAGTGGTTTCAATCATATACAGGGTTTACAGTTTCGTTCAATGGCTCTAAGCTTTCCCACTACACAAATTGTATAGTTGCAGCGCCCCAATTGACTTCATCTGAGTGTGGTAGATTAGTTTAATCAGCTGAACAACATGACATCCCAGACATCACTTTCTTACAGCCAGTTAGAGCCTCACCCTAAAACCTGTTCTAAGTTTCATACTTGTGATCTTGTGCTATAGATCATTGGATGATGCTTCAGCAGCTTGGATATGATCGAGAGCAATGCATAGCGTGTCTTCAGAATGACATCAATTCTGCTGCTCCAAAGACACAGTGCCAATGCTCCTCACTAACCAAGAAATGCTGAGACTCATTTAATATTAATAAATCTTTTGTTTTACTCTGATAATTTACACAACCCAACATCTTATTAAATGGAAGGGTTTTATTTCTTTCAAGTTACGCACAAGAGGCTCTGTTTGTAAAAGAAGAAAGACTCACCCAGCATTCAGAATAAATGTGGATTGACTGAACATGAAACCTTCTACTTCTAGGCTGTTAGAATATAATTAAGCAATTACAGTCAAGGTATAGGGCATTTCCTGGGGATTAATGACCAGCTGGGAGAGTAGATGGCCCTTGGCTGTGTCTCAGGCCATTAACCAGAGTGGGCCATCATTAATTCTCAATAAATTGCTCTGCACCTAGGTAGCTATTGCTATTGTAAGATTAAAAAAGGAAAAAAGACTATGAGTGGGTTTCATTGTACATAGGTGAATCACTTTAATTTGCTATGTGCTGTCCAAGGCATTTCTAGAGAATTAATGCCCTCTATTATCCAGTCAGATTGCTTGAACTGTCTCAACATTCAATTCCATTTATAATTATTTATTACAAACCTAAAGTGGCAAGAAAAATGCCACATACAGCTTGGTTTGTTAGCAATCTTTATTGGTCAAAAAACCTCTAACTCTTTTTGATCTTCTTTCTTAGAGACATACTACTTGCAAAAATGCAAGGGTAATGCTACTTCTCCTGTTCTTCTCCTACAGATAAAACAATCCCCTCAAAAACACTTCTAGGAATAAGCAGTGGCAGGCTGTATACATCAACCAAGTATGTTACTGGGATTAAAAGAAAAGCTATGAACAATTTTTGAAATGATATTTCCCTTTCTTTTAAAATTAAAGATATTATTTTTGGTCTGGTGGCAACTAGAAGACAGTGCAAGGCAGAATACAATCATATACCAAAAAGATAAGTGAAGATCCTGATCCTACAAACAGTTATGCACATAAGACTGGCCATACTGGGTCAGACCAAAGGTCCATCTAGCCCAGTATCCTGTCTTCCAACAGTGGCCAATACCAAATGCCCCTGAGGGAGGGATCACAACAGGTAATCCTCACGTGATCCCTCCCCTGTCACCCATTTACAGACAAACAGAGGCTAGGGACACCATTCCTACCAATACTGACTAATAGCCATTGATGGACCTAACCTCCATGAATCTATCTAGCTCTTGTTTGAACCCCGTTAAAATGCTAGTCTTCACCACATCCTCTGGCAAGGAGTTCCACAGGCTGACAGTGCAGTGAGTGGAGAAAAACTTCCTTTTGTTTGTTTTAAATCTGCTTCCTATTAATTTCATTTGGTGACCCCTAGTTCTTATATTGTGGGAATAAGTAAATAACTTCTCCTTATTCACTTTTTCCATACCAGTCATGATTGTATAGACCTCTACCATTAGTCTTCTCTTTTCTAAGCTGACATACATATATACATAACTTTAATACCACAACTAATTCCACTGGACTCATTTAAGATGAGAGACAAAAGGATGCCACAAAACTGACAGGGAGTACAATGAGACACTTGCAGTCAAAATCCATAATCACTTTTGGTCATACAAATTAGAAAATATATATAGTATTTGAATATAGAGACCCCCAAATAGGAAAGAAGTCCCATTGTGGTTGGTTCTGTACAAACAGATATAAAAATGGTCCATGTTCTGAAGATTTTGCACAAATTGTTTATCTTCCCTAGATTTTCCCATGCTGACAAAGGACAGCTGTATCCATTAACTGTTCAAAACACTTTATTTCCTCAGTTACATGGTAGGACATACAATGGGGGTGGTGGTAGGGCAAGACCATAATATTGATGATCTTGTAACAATATTGACTATGACTCAGGATATGGCCCAGAGAAATTAACTACTAACTGGATACAATACCTTCAGTCTTGCTTTGTACCATCATCTCTCCTGGATAGCTATTCATCCTCCAGAAAGTGCCATGGGCCTGGATTATTATTGCTTTAACACACACCAGTTGTACCAATTAATCCACAAATTCCAAAGACACTATACAATTTTAAAATGACTCCATAGCCAACAATAAGGAAATTAATCGAGTTTTCCCTTCCATTTGCCAAACTATGAAGGTGGTACAAAATGTTCACATACTCTGCTGGAAAACTAGAGCCTCACTCTGCATCCAACCTACAGCTGGGGGGAGTGAGAAACTGTAGCCGCATGCATAATCAATAATGATAGGGTATGCATGTGAAAGCTGCCCACCCACTCTGAATGTAGCACATATTTGCCATATTTACTGTACATCCATAAAGAAATGACTGATGAGGAGAAGCACATTTAAGCAGAAATCCACAAAACATACAAGCTTGATACAATGGCACCAATTCAAAAGAGTTTCTCCTGAGCTTAACTTGCTCAAAAGAGAAGTCTTCCATTCTTTAGATATTTTGAAAATACTTTGCCAATTAAATATGCATTTTCAATTAAAACACATGTTGAGAGAATGTAATCTAAGTGGTGGAATCATAGTTCAATGATACTATATTATATCAAAACAGAAAACAAATCTTTACTTCTAATGAATGGTTTATTCTGTTCATGATGCATATTTTTGTATCTGGCATTTTTTATGTTTTTCAGTTAGATTATTAAAAAAATATTTTTTTCTTATAGTAGAGGCTAAAGATCATCCTAGGGCCATGGTCACCAATCTATCGATCGCGATTGACTAGAGGATTGCAAGGGCTCGACCAGTCGATCACCAGGCTTTCGGGGCTCCCCATTTACCCCCAACCCTCCAAAACGCCCTATTACCTACTTCCAGCAACAATAGAGATAGTGCCGGCTTCCTGCGGGGTGGACAGAAGTCCCGCAGCTGCACGCCACCTCCGGGGGTTCCAGAAGTGCGCTGGCTGCTCCCCTCCCCCAGATCTGTGGCATGCCGGGAACTTGCAGGGGGGAAAGAAGTCCCCAGAGGAGGCGTGCGCCGGGGCTTCCCTGCTCTGCGGGAGCGGGGAGTCGACCCTGGTGGAGGCACGCACCGGGGCTTCCCTGCTCTGCCGGAGGGGGAAAGAAGGGAGAGGAGTCCCGAGAGGAGGCGGATGTGGGGGGTCTCCCAGCCCTGCCCTATGCCCCCAGCAACACCCTGTCCCCACTGGAATTCTGTCCCCTGATGCAGAACCCTGTCTCCTGTTCCCATGGGCACCCCTCCCCCAGGTCTGTGGCGTGCCAGGAACTTGCAAGGTGGAAAGAAGTTCCCACGGTCACCCTGTTCCCACTGGCATCATGTCCCCGCTGAAGAACCCTGTCCCCTACCCCCCGGCACCCTGTCTCCTCTTCCCTGTCCCCCACTGGCACCCTGCCCCCACCCCAGCACCCTGTCCCCGCCCCCACTGACATCCTGTGCCCTGCCCCAGCACCCACTAGCAGCCTTTCCCAGTACCATGTCCCCTGCTCCCAACAGCACATTTGGGGCCACATTAGTGAGGCTTGGGGGGCTTTTGGAGGAGGTTTTTTTTTGCATCTCACTTGTGTGGCCCCAACTGACTTTTCTGTGAGTCAAAATAGGTTCCCTGTCCTTCTCATAAATAAAGACAATGCAGAAACTTTTTGTGTTTGACATAGTATTTTATTTAAAAATGAAGCCTGGCCAACAAACCCCCCAATTGGAGCCAAGCCCCCATCTGGCCACAGCATCAGAACACTCCTGCACCCCCCGCTCCCCGACCCTAGATCTGAGTCGATCATACATTAGACCCCCCTGTCCTGAGCCCCTCACATACCCAACCCAAATTCCTGCACCCTCACATCCACAAGCCTGTGGCTTGCTTAGTACCACCACCCTCCATCTAAACCCAACACTCCCCAGCCTGGAGACCCCTCCCCGAGCCAGCATCCCCTTCTCCACCTCCTCCTGCATCCAGATTTCCTCCCAGAGCTTGCACCTCTCGCCCCTACCCACACCCAAATCCCTCATTCCCCCCTCAGAGCCCACACATCCTATCTCAACCCAGTGAAGGTACAGCTAGATGCTAGACTGCAGGGCTACGTCTAGACTGGCATGATTTTCCGCAAATGCTTTTAACGGAAAAAAATTTCCGTTAAAAGCATTTGCGGAAAAGAACATCTAGATTGTCACGGATGCTTTTGTGCAAAAACACTTTTTGCGGAAAAGCGTCCGTGCCAATCTAGACGCGGTTTTGCGCAAGAAAGCCCTGATCACCATTTTCGCCATCGGGACTTTTTTGCACAAAACAGTTTTTCGCTGTCTACACTGGCCTTCTTGCGCAAAAACATGTCCAGAAAAGGACTTTTGCCCAAATGGGAACGTCAAAGCATTTGCGCAAGAAGCACTGATTTCGGACAGTAGAACGTCAGTGCTTTTGCGCAAAATCAAGCAGCCAGTGTAGACAGCTGACAAGCTTTTGCGCAGAAGTGGCTGCTTTTGCAGAAAAACTTGCCAGTCTAGACGCAGCCCAGGAGTTTTTCCAGGATTTCAGAGATATCCTGGAAAAACTCTTCCACATCCAGGGACGCATTTGTTCTTCCACTTATTTTTAGTGGAAGAGCAAACATGCTCTTTCGGTAACTCCTGTATTCCTCGTTCTATGAGGAATAAGGGGGCTTCTGAAAGAAGGGGTTTTTCTAACATTTGGTCCAATCTAGACAGGCCAAATGTTAGAAAAACCTCTTCCTACAGAAGAATAAAAAAAAAAGAGCCAGTGTAGACTATAGAAGAGCTGGGGATAGCAAGTGATGGAGAGGAGGAGAATAGAGAGGGCGGGGCTTCAAGGAAGGGGTGGAGTCTTGAGGGAAGGATGGGGCAGTAGATCTTGGCTTGTTCTGACATTTAAAAAATGATCTTGGGTGTAAAAAGGTTGGAGACCACTGTCCTGGGGTCTGAAATGGCACAAAGGGAAAAAATAATTAATTGTAACCTGGTTTGCCTGGTTTGCATAGCTTGAGAGGCAAATCACAACACTTGTGCTGTTCTGTCAGTTATACTCCTTCTCCACCAACATGGACAATCACACCCCTAATTTACATGTGTGATTCCAATTACTTCAGGCACACATAAATCACTAGCTCTGGTCATTTTCATATACAGGCAGTCCCCGACTTACGCGGATCCGACTTACGTCGGATCCGCAGTTACGAACGGGGCTGCCCCAGAGTACACGGACTGCGGGACCTCGCGGTCCTGCCGCCCGTGTACTCTGGGGCTTTGCTCTGCGTCTCCCTGGTCTGCAGACCAGGGAGACGCAGAGCAAAGCCGCGGAGGGGCTCGGGCAGCGGGGCAGCCCCGCTGCCCGAGCCGCCCCCCCCCCCCCCCGCAGCTTTGCAAAGCCGAGGGGAAGCCGGCGGTGGGGCAGCCCAGGCGCACCTGGGGTGCCTCGCTGCCCGAGCCCCCCGGCGGCTTTGCAAAGCTGCGGGGGGGCTCGGGCAGCGAGGCAGCCCAAGCCGCCTGGACTGCTCCGCTGCCGGCTTCCCCAAGGCTTTGCAAAGCCGCGGGGGAAGCCGGCAGCGGGACAGCCCAGATGCCCCGCGGCTGTCCCGCTGCCGGCGTCCTCAGAGGCTTTGCTCCCTGTCTCCCTGGTCTGCTGGTCTCCAGCAGACCAGGGAGACGGAGAGCAAAGCCGCGGAGGACCCAGGCGGCGTGACCGCGGTGTGTCTCGGTCCGCCGCCTGTGTCTTCCTGGTCTGCTGGGGTTGGGGGGGCGCAGCTAGTATGCTCCCCCCCCCCAGCAGACTAGGCTTTTCTCCGGACGCCTGTGGCAGAGCAGCTGGGGTGCTGCCGGTTGGTCCCGCAGCGCTGCTCTGGGCGCTACTGGTCCAACCCAGCAGCACCCCAGCTGCTCTGCCCCAGGCGTCCTGATTTAGCTGCTGCTGAAACTGACCAGCGCTGACTACAGGAAGCCCGAGGCAGAGTTGCTCTGCCCCGGGCTTCCTGGAATTAGCTGCTAATCAGTTTCAGCAGCAGCTGACTTGGGGACGCTTGGGGTTCTTAAGTTGATTCTGTATGTAAGTCAGAACTGGCGGTCAGTTTCAGCAGTGGCTGAATCTGGACGCCAGTTCCAACTTACATACAGATTCAACTTAAGAACAAACCTACAGTCCCTATCTTGTACGTAACCCGGGGACTGCCTGTACAGTGTTGGGATTTTCTCGCACAGGTATTGCAAATTTAATTTTAAAAAAATCAAATCCAAAATGCTTATTTCATACTTCTACACCGTGTGTTTTGTTCTATTGCATGCTCTCCCCCGCACAGAAGAATTCCGTGCTCATATACATAGTTCCCTGCAAATCCATGGATATCCGCATCCGCAGAGATGGATGTGGATATCTGTGGCTCATTTTTGCAGATATGGACGTGAATGTGGATACAAATTTTGCATCTATGCAGGGCTCTACCTATACAATTGCCCATTATTATAGAAGATTTAAAAAATAAATATATTAATAGATACTGCACCAGTGAGTATTTTTGCATATAACGAATAATTAAGAAAATATTGCTGTATATTTATTTTTCCACATCTAAAAAATGTTCAAGGACAATTTATAAAAATAGTTGTGCATCCACCAGAAATGTCTGCAGCACAGAGGAAGGTCCCAAGGAGGTTATTATGTGATATTTCCTTACATGCATATATCCATACCCATGTATACATGCATCCAGTATTAGGGGATTCCATAGCATATTGTTTTGCAACAAGATACAGCGTATTCAGCAGCTAGTACAATTTACAAGGTTGCTAGCATTGACTGCTCTCCACTAGAACTAGTAGTATACATGTGGGAAGGTGCCTCATTAAGCAACATGCTCTGAGCCACATGTGCCAAGAATGTGAAATGTCATGTGTGTAATCTATTTAAAATACAACACATGGATTAAAGTGTTAAATGGCAGTGAATTTCAAGGAAGATAGCAATGACAACAGGGAAGTAAAGGGAGTGTTATATGTAAGCGGGGGAATGGTCCCGCTCTTGTGGGGAACTTTCCTGGCTTCTATACACCCCGGTGAAATGAACCAGCGAAAGGATCTGAGTCCCTGCTCCCACTTCCTTTACCCCACGGCTCCCTGATCCTGAGGGCTCCCCCTCCACTCTCCTGAGTAGCAGAGCCCTTGAAACCCCAACAAGGCTGGGCCCAGGTTTCCTGGGGCTTAATCCCTGACCTTGTAGTCACTAGGGGAAGGAGTTAGGATGTCCCCACTCCGAGGTGCTCTCTTTACACTGCAGGCCTTCTTGGCCCAGTGACCACTTCATAAGGTTCAAAGCAAATACAATTTATTAAACATCAACTGATTAAAGAGAATAGAATAAGAAACAATGAGAATGGTTAAATGGGAACACACAGCCCTGCTCTGTAGCACAGGGACATCAACACAGCAGTCTGCAGAGTGTAAGGACAGTTCACAGTCTCTTCCTTAGAAGCCATGGATGTGCTGCAAGGGGCTGCAGGCTGGACACGCTTGCACTGGCAGTGACCACACAGCCTCAGTCTCTAAGTGGCCAGACCCCTCTCCCAGTCCAGAGCCTTTCCCCACACTTTGCAGGTCCCAGTAGCTCACCACATCCAGCTGCAGGCTGTGCTGCTTGGCCAGTTCCAGCTCCTTGTGTTGTTTCTCTGTTCCTTTTGGCTTTCTGAGCACTGCCAGTCTGCTGCTCAACACAGGGTCTGCACTGCTTGGCCTGTCTGTGTCTGGTTCTGTCGCTGCAGGACTTCTTCTTGTACTCCTCTTTCAGCTCTCTGTCTTTGCAGGACCTCTTCTGCACACAGCTTGTTTGTTCAGAGACAGAGCCAGAACAATCCCCATTTACAACCTGTCAGTCAGGCTGAGCTGGAGTGTTGACTGCTTTCCATTGTCTCTGGGGTCTGTCAGTCTCATGAACTCTTCCCCTTCTGAAGCTGGTAAACCAAAAAACTCCCACAGAGTTTTAGTAAGGGGTAACAGTCCCC
Organism: Pelodiscus sinensis; assembly: GCF_049634645.1. NCBI lineage: Eukaryota > Metazoa > Chordata > Testudines > Trionychidae > Pelodiscus > Pelodiscus sinensis. The sequence goes on along the minus strand of NC_134713.1, from coordinate 91,703,145 downwards.
TTACATATAGGAGGAGTGACCCAGGGACAAATTGCCTTTCAATATGTCTAAACACTACAGTAACACACCAGACGCACTGAAGCTGTGTAATTATAGTGTAGACACATACTACAGCAATGGAAGAAGTTCTTCCATTGCTGTAATAAATCCCTCTCTCCAAAAGGCTGTTGCTAAGTTAGTGGAAGAATTCTTCCATTGGATCAGCTTTTTTCTACACTGGAGCTCAGGTCAGTTTATCTATGTGTTTTGGGAGAGGGGAGAAGAGTGAGTTTTTCACACCCTTGAGCATCATAGATATGACGGTGCAGACTTGCTTATTCAGACTACTCAGTAACAAAAAAAGAAATCTATATACTTTCAGTACTTATATGCCACCCTAGTTGCATAGTATATGCATAGTATATATATCTTTAAATGTACATAACCTCTGAGGACATCTGGATAAAAAATGTCTTTTTTTTTTTTTGCCAAAAATGCATTATAGTTACTGAAATATGTTACAAATTTGTATCAAATTTGCTGGATTGTTTCAGCCAGGAAAAAAATTGAAAAAACTCAAAAAACTTTTTCTTTCAACATTTTAGAAATAAACAGTTTTGATTTGCTTATAAGGGATTTGCATTTTGAATTTTACTTTAATTTTTTAAATAAAATTTTAATTTTAAATACCTCAAAGAAAAAAACAAGAAACATTTCAATTTGGATTAAATACCCAAACAAAACAAAACAAAAAATTAAACTCTTCTGGTAAATAATTTTTTTTTCATTTTCAGACAACCCAAAACAATTTTTCCTTTAAAGTGAGCGAATAGCAAATAATGAAAAAGCACAGATCACTGATTCAGAACAATCTAGATTACTTAGTAAACTGGGAGGAAGCAAACACTGGGTGTTTTTATATGACTAAATGTAAATGTACTTAATCTAGGAGCAAAGAATGTAGTTCATACTTACAAAATGGTGGATTCAATCCTGGGAAGTAGTGACATAAAAGATTTGGGGGTCATGATGGATAATCAGCTGAACATGTGTTTCCTGTCGCCAAAAGAACTAATACAATCCTGAGATGCATAAATTGGGGAGTCTCAAAGAGGTTATTTTACTTCTGTATTTGGCACTGGTCCAGCCACTGGTGTCTACATCTTAAGTGGATTTGTGAGAGAAAGTATCAGAGGGGTAGCCGTGTTAGTCTGAATCTGCAAAAGCGGCGAGGAGTCCTGTGACACCTTATAGACTAACTGAAGTGTAGGAGCATGCACTTTCGTGGGCAAAGACCCACTTCGTCAGATGCATGTAGTGGAAATTTCCAGAGGCAGGTATAACTATGCAGGCCAGAATCAAACTTGCACAAGTACAAACAGATATCATCTTTCTCTCCAAATGCAAACGGATGGACATTATACCAAATGCACTGAAGGTGAAAAATCCATTGCTATATACATACTGCACAGACTACAGTGAGAGATTATGCCACCATACACTATCCAAAAAACTGAGGAACCGCCTGATCAGCATTTTGTACAGCAAACAGGAAAACATCAAAAAAGAGCTCTCCAATCTGGAGTCTCTCATAAAACACCAACCTTCCCCACAAATGGACTTTACTAAAATAAGACAGGAGATCTACATTACACACTTCACTTCTCTACAGAGGAAAAAGGACTGTAAGCTGTCTAAAATCCTACCTACCACATGGGGCCACAACAGTGGTACCCCTAACTCACCCAGCAATATCGTGAATCTTTCCAACTACACACTCAGCCCGGCAGAAGAGTCTGTTCTATCTCAGGGACTCTCTTTTTGCCCCGCCACCCCCACTAACATGATACAGTTCTGCGGTGATCTGGAAGCCTACTTTCGCCGTCTCCGTCTCAAGGAATACTTCCAACACAACACTGAACAGTGCACTGACACACAGATACCTTCCCACCAACAGCACAAGAAGAAGAACTCCACATGGACTCCTCCTAAGGGCCAAAATGACAGTCTGGACCTCTGCATAGAATGCTTCCGTCGACGTTCACAGGCAGAAATTGTAGAAAAACAGTATCGCTTGCCTGGTAACCTCAGTCGTGCAGAACGCAATGCCATCCACAGCCTCCGGAACAACTCTGACATTATAATCAAAGAGGCTGAAAAAGAAGGTGCTGTTGTCATCATGAACAGGCTGACTACCTAAAGGAGGCTGCCAGACAACTCTCCAATACCAAATTCTACAGGCCTCTTTCCTCAGATCCCACTAAGGCAGTGTTTCCCAATTGGTGCTCCGCAGAATCCTGAGCACAACGAGGGGTTCCGCGAGGAGCCGGCGCTCCCCCGCCCCCTCTGAAAAAGAGAGAGAGAGCCAGCTAGCCAGCATGGAGCTGGTCCCGACCCCGCGCGCGCGTCCTCCCAGCCCGGCCCCAGAGCGTCTCTCCCCCAGACCCGTCCCTGCCGTGTGCGACCTTTCCTGAAGGTGAGTGCCGGCCCTGGGAGCGCCGCAGATTGGCCGCCCGCGCTCTGGGGGGGGGGGCACTGGCCCCGGGCACGTGGCACTGGGGGGGGCGCCGGTCCCGGGCGCGCAAGTGTCCCCGCCCTCTGGCGCCTGGCGGGCGAACGGCCACACCCCCTGGCGACCGGCAACCTCCAGTGGTTGGGGACCACTGCACCAAAGGGACAGGGGTGGAGGAGAGACAATTGCCAGGGGGCCAAGCACAGACAATGAGGGAAAGGGCAGGAGGGGAGAGGAGGTGTCAGTGGGAGGGGGACAGGGTGATGCTGGGAGGGGAGAGGGTAAGGGCATTGGGGGCTAGAGGGGTGAGGGGAGGTGCTGGGAGAAGGCTTGAAAGAAGGGGTGGGCATGAGGAAGGCTGGGTTGGAGCAAGTCATGTGAGAGGGCAGTGGGGCATGCGGGGAATGGGGGCAGAGGGTGGTGAGGGGTGGGCATCAGGGAAAAATGGAGCAAAGGGGGCAGGGGAAGTGAGGGAAGGGGGAGGCACCAGGAGGGTGCAGGGGTAAGAGAAGGTGCAGGTGCCAGGGGATTCTGGGCAGACACCTGCCCAGTGGAGGGACCACCATCAGAGGAGAGACACAGGGCAGGTTTGTAGAGGGAGGTGTTAGAAAAGGGGATGAGGAGGGGTAGCTCACATGATCAGAGTGGGGCTACTAGAGGAGTGGGCACAGGGAGGAGAGAATGGCTGGTGGAGGGGGACAGGTTGCAGGAGGGCTGAGGACAGTGAGAAGAGCAGGAGTCAGGACAGCAGAGGAGGGTGAGGAGTCGGGGGAGGGGCAGCAGGCACCAGGGGAGCTGACATGGCAGCAGAGGGAAAAGGTAGACGTTTAAAAATATGTATTAATAACTTGGGTGGCACATCCAAACAATCCACATGAACTCAATACTGGTGCACAACACAAAATTCATTTTGGTCATGTGAGGAAACTCTTAGGCTATGTCTACACTGGTTGTTTCTTGTGCAAGAATATCTTGTGCAAGTGTTCTTGTGCAAGAACACATCCACTCTTCCATGTGCGAGCTGTGCTTTTGCACAAGAGCATCTATGGCAGTGTGGACACTCTCTTGTCCAAGAAAGTGCCGATGGCCACTTTAGCCATAGGGCTTTCTTGCTCAAGAAATTAATGTTGCCTATCTACACTGGCCTCTTGCGCAAGAATAGTTGCTCAAAAGGGCTTATTCCTGAGTGGGAGCATCGTAGTTCTTGTGGAAGAAGCCCTGATTTCATACATGAGAACGTTAGTGTACTTGCGCAAGAACACACGGCCAGTGTAGACAGGCAGCAAATTTTTGCTCAAGAGCGGCCGCTTTGGCTCAAGATCGTGCCAGTGTAGACACAGCCAAGGGGAGGGAGGAAGGCAGGGGCAGGGAATCAGCACTGGCTCAGCATGTCTACATGGTTTGGGGGAAGGTGCAGGGAAATTGAGCTCAGCTGGGTTGCAGAGTAGGGAGGTCTGGGGAGCTGGGCTGGGCGGTGGGGTGGGGTGGGGTGGGGTGGGGTGTGTGTGTGTGGAGCTCAGAGCTCAGTTTGACTGCAGGAGGAGGGAGGTGCCGGGAACCGGGGCTAGACTCAAGGGGAGGAAGGGACAGGGAATCGGCTCTTGGCTCAGCAGTATTGTGGGGCTTGGAGGAGGTGCAGGGAAACGGGGATCAGCTGTGCTGTGGGGGAGGCATGCAGGGAACCAGTGCAGGGCTCAGCTGGGCTGAGGTGGATGGGGGAGGGCATACAGAACAGATGGGCAGCTCAGCTGGGCTGTGAGGGGCTGCAGGGAACTGGTGCTGCACTCCCTTGGATTGTGAGGGATGGTTTTGGGGGAAGTGCAGGGAACCAGCAGGGGTGGGCAGCTTAGTTTGGTTGCAGGGGATAGAGGTGCAAAGAAGCCTAGTAGGGAAGGGGGGGGGGACCAGGAGCCCTGAAATGACCTCCCCTGGTCCAAAAATTCCTCATCTGGGACCAGTCAGGTCTAGAGGGTGCCAGATCAGGGAAGTCCAACTCCTACCCAAGTCCCCTCCTCGCACCCTCCCTCCTAGCCAGACACCCTACATCCAGCCTGCTTCTGCACCCTACCTATCTGGTCTGCACCCTACCAAGACCTTGTCCCCTTCCGCCCCCCAGCTCCCTCCCAGATCCTGCACCCCATCCCTATGCCGCTCCTTGGCAGCCCTGCCATCCACCCTAGCACCGCCCTGGCCCCAGCACCTTGCCTCACACCCCAGAACTCAGCACCACCCTGGCCCTGGCCCTGGCCCCAACCCCAGCACCCTACCATCCACGCTAGCACCCAGCAGCACCCTGTTCCTTGTCCCAGCACCCTGCCAGTCACCCTAGTGCCCAGCAGGACCATGTCCCTGACCCCAGCACCCTGCCACCTGCCTGTCCCAGCACCTTGCCCCAGCATCCTGCCACCTGAGCCAGCATCCTTCCACCCAGCAGCACCCTCTCCTCACCACCCACTAGTACTCTGTCCCCTACCCCCACCAGCACATTTGGGACCACTTTAGTGAGGCTTAGGGGTTTTTGGAGGAGCTTTTTTTTGTTTTTTTGCATCTCACTTGTGTGGCCCCAACTGACTTTTCTGTGGGTCAGTGACCTTTGACTCAAAACAGGTTCCTCACCCCCTCACATATAAAGACAATGCTAAAACCTTTTGAGTTTGACATAATATTTTATTTAAAAATGAAGCCAGGCCAACAAGCCCCCAATTGGGACCAAACCCCCATTTCACTGCAACATCATAACACTCCTGCACCACCTGACCCCAAATCTGAGCCTATCATACACTGGACCCCCCCCCCCCCCCCGTCCTGAGCCTCATACATCCCCACACTCCTGCATCCCCACATCCTCAGTCTTCTGCCACAACATTCCTCCACCATCCACATATCACAAATCTGTGTCCTGAGCCCATCATACTCACAAACTTCTTGCCCTGAGTCCCTCACATATCCAGCCCAAACTCCTGCACCCTCATATCCACAAGCCCTGGCTTGCTCAGCACCCCAACCTTCCACCTGAACCCAACACTCCCCAGCTTAGAGCCCCCTCCCTGAGTCAACAGCCCTTTCTCCTGCATCCAAATTCCCTCCCAGAGCTTGTACTTCTCACCCCTTCCCACATCCAAATCCCTCATTCCCACCCCACATCTCACTCACTAGGTTGAGACAAGTATAAGGGCTGGGTATAGCAAGTGATGGAGAGGAGGGGAACAGAGCAGATGAGGCCTCACAGAAAGGAGATGGGGGGGAGGTCTTGGGTCATGAATTGGTGGGTCCCTCTCTCCTCCCCCGCCCTCCCCCCCCCTTTTTTTTTTTTTTTGCTTGACAAACCTAGGGGTTACTTGAAATTTTGAAAAGCTGAAAAGAGTTCCTCAGCCAAATAAAATTGGGAAACACAGCACTAAGGAATACACTAAGAAACTGTACCATCTGCTCAGGACACTCCCTACACAAGCACAGGAACAAATCGACACACCCTTAGAGCCCCAACCAGGGTTGTTCTATCTATTACCCAAGATCCACAAACTTTGAAATCCCGGACGCCCCATCATCTCGGGCATTGGCACTCTCACTGACAGACTGTCTGGCTATGTGGACTCTCTACTCAGACCCTACACCACCAGCACTCCCAGTTACCTCCGTGATACTACGGATTTCCTGAGAAAACTACAATGCATAGGTGATCTTCCAGAAAACACCATTCTAGCCACCATGGATGTAGAGGATCTCTACACAAACATCCCACATGCAGATGGAGTACAAGCTGTCAGGAACAGTATCCCTGATGATGCCACAGCACAACTGGTGGCTGAACTCTGTGAATTTATCCTCACACACAACTATTTCAGATTTGGTGACAATATATACCTCTAGACCAGTGGCACTGCTATGGGCACCCGCATGGCCCCCCAATACGCCAACATTTTTATGGCTAACCTGGAGATCTACATTACGCTTCCTCAGCTCTCGTCCACTTACACTCCTTCTCTACGTACGCTACATCGATGACATCTTCATCATCTGGACGCATGGGAAGGAGATTCTGGAAAAATTTCACCATGATTTCAACAGCTTCCACCCCACCATCAACCTCAGCATGGACCAATCTACACTGGAGGTCCATTTCCTGGACACCATGGTGCAAATAAGTGACGGTCACATCAATACCACCCTATACCAAAAGCCTACCGACCGCTATGCTTACCTTAAATTTTCATAGTTGCAGGAAACTATGAGGGGTCAGAAATGAATTATTTAATGACAGTAGATGCTGGGATTCAAAAAGTTAAGGCTTTATACTACCAAAACACAAATTGTTGACATTATATGTCAAAATGTACTAAGTTAATATCCTTACATAGTAATTTTTTACTTCTCATTCATAAAGCCTAATTCAGAGGTCTAAATCAATAGAATTTTACTCTAATAAATGTCTTACTTTATCTCTCTGTAAATGTTATCATCATCATCATTATCCATGCAAATATATTTTCATCTGTTTGTGTGTATGGCCAAGTTGATTCATATCAGTGTTTACTGATAAAAATCTAGTATTTCCAAACTTACTCTATATGATGCTTTTCATCTGTAGATCTCAATGCATATTTCCTGTTTATTTTTCTAAATTACATGAATCCCTGCCCTCAGATCATGTGAGTTCCCATTCCTTATCCTCAAACTTCACAAGGCGAGGTCCTTCCATTTCTTTTTCAATCTGTTACTCTGTGTTATACTATGACTGTGTATATTGCTTTTGCTTCCCTCAAATGACTTCTTCCTATTTCTCTCTCCTTCTACCTTTTCCTGTATTAGTGGTTATTTTTACACATAGCAGTTTTCATTGCCACCAAAACAACTGTGCCTATTAAGCGGTGAAGAACAACAGGATCTTATAACTCATGGATACAAAATCAAACCTCAACTTTGCTTGATTTTTGAACATGACTAGGATTTATACCCATGAACCCAAGTCAACTAATGCATGCACATACTATCATTATTAGGGAGTATGACAAGGCACACTGGTAGTATTTGGAAAGGATGCTGTAAAAATGTGTTTATTATTCATTAAAAGGTTTTTATAAGCATTCACTGACATATCACTGCTATAGCTGTTGCAGACCTTATAATGACGTTAGACTATGAGTCAGAGATTTTTTGCTGGAATAATCTGGCAGAAAATCTTGTCAAAGTGTTAGTGCTGCTGATGATGATGAGTAATCTATGCTAAAATAATTGATTGCAATGACAGATGACTTTTTATATATTAATCCTGAGAAGTAATCTTCTTACTTGACAGGACAAAAAACACATATTAATTTAAATTACTTATCTTGGCAATCCTGTCACCAAAAGGACTCAGAACACTGGTGTAATAGCAATTATAATGTTCAAGATAACCACAGTCTGACTCTACTTGACACACAGTGCAACAATATTCTAACAATTATCAAATTCTTTGTGGGTACCTCATCAATTACTATCTGTTCTTGATTTAAAAGGGCATCAGTGAATCAGGACTGGCCTCAGAAGCTGGTTTGGAGGGAAAATAAGGAGCAAGCCCTAGCAGGATGCCTACTATGAACTAGTTTAGTAGCAGCCAACAAAGCATTCTCATTGCCACATTCAATAAACAGATTACCAGTCAGTTATGTCTATTATTTTACAATGGAGGGGTGTTCTGTTTCAGCCTGGACAGCAGCCTCAATTATTAGTAGTAGTATGTGGGTGTTATCAGAAAAATGCTTGGCATGATTTCCCCTCACAAAGACAAAGCCCTTGCTGCAAAGAGCTTACAATCTAAAAAGACAAAGTAACATAAGGGTAGGAGAGATGGAGACAATGAACTATATAGATTTGTTTTTATATACACATATTTGAGGCTCATTAGTATTAGCACTCTTGCATTTGAAACTTTGGAGCAAGTCCTGCCTCCTCTATTCAGAATTATGATCTTCTCCAAGTACTGTCAGTCCAAGTAGCCAGATTGACTGTGAAGGCATTTGTGGGGGTGGAATTCCTTCCTTCATTCTGAATTAATTAAATGTAATTAGTGGAGGTTGTCATTGGACACTTACTAACCAAAGGGACAATTTGTCTGAAATTGCAAGGTAAATCTCAGGAAGAATAAGAAATCACAGAATTGTAGGACTGGAGAGACCTCAAGACATCATCTAATCCAGTTTCCTGCCCTCAAGGCAAGCCAGAATATTATCTAGACCATCCCTGACAGGTGTTTACGTAGCTTAATCTTCTAAACCTCCAATTACAGAGATTCCACAACATCTTTAGGCAATATGTTCCATTGCTTAAATACCTTGACATTTAGGACTTGTTTTTCTAATGTCCAGCCTAAGCCTTCTGTGATGCTGTATGATTGAAATATGACTGTGTATATTGCTTTTGCTACCACTGTTAGACAATTGCAGCAAAATTTGTATGAAGTATATCAGGTAAGGTACCAATTAGGGATATTTTGACTACTCGACTAGTCGATACCTCTCTCCCTTGCTGCTTCTGAGAGAGGCAGCAAAGGGGGGAGGAAGAGGTACTTCAAAGTGGCAGCTACGTACAGCGTCGCTGTCACTTTGAAACCTCAATGCAGCCACTGCACAGCAGATCAGCTATGCGGCGGGCTGCCCTTTTAAAACACCACTTCTGCGCGATTCGAAGGGGCAGCTGTGGAGCCCAAGGGCAGCTAGAGACTCCCAGTTGACCCCGGGTTCCACACGGCACTTCCCCGGAATCCAGGGTCAGCTGGGGACTGCTAAGTATGATTGTCCTATTTATAAGCATGTATTATTTGTGTATCTGAACTTAATATTATGCCTTGCATGTTCAGGAGCTTCAGGGGGTAGCCAAGTTAGTCTGTTACAGAAAAAAACAACAAATAGTCTGGCAGCACTCTGGTCATCTGAAGAAGTGGGCTGTGCCCATGAAAGCTCATCATGCCATCTACATGTTTTGTTAGTCTATAAAGTGCTACCAGATCATTTGTTGTTGTTTTTTATTAATATTGGATATTGATGTGAATCCCAAATGTGTTCCTGGGTTACACCCATTTGGTAAAAATCTATATTTAAACCAGACAGCTTTCTTTTGATGGCCCATCAGAGGCAATGGGCCACAGAAGAAACCTGTCCTTCCCAGAAAATTTTTCCTGTGCACACCTTAGCCTCCAAGTAGGCAATAGCTGCTCCCATGAGTCATCGAAGTCATGTAAAGGCATGTGACTTCCTCATGTGACTCTGGACTCCATCTTGTGCCTGTTATTTTCCAAACTAAGACAGGGAGCTGTCTTTGGGACAGTAAAATTTCATCCACATAGGAGAAAGTATAGAAGGCCCTTGGAAACATCTTCATTTTTTTTAATTTCCTGTTTCATTTCTCTAAACTGTTTTTTTAACAAGGAAGCTCTGAATAAGCACTGATGCTCCACAAGCTGTTTGGGTAATTTCCAGAGAGACTTTTGCAAACTAACAGTTTCTACTATCACTGTAAAACATGACATACGAATTTTTTAATCACTTATCTGTATCTGATTTTCTCTGTGTTGATCTTCTTGCAGTGTGTTTTTATTTTTGGGGGGTGAGCACATGTCTTGGTGCTTGTTTGAGTGACATAATAGAATGTATTAGTCAGTGGTCAGTCAAGCAGTCATCAGCATTGTACTGGGCACCACATTTCAAGAAAGATGTGGAGAATTTGGAGAGGGTACAGAGGAGAGCAACATGAATGATTAAAGATCGAGAGAACATGAGCTATGAGGGAAGACTGAAAGAATTGGGTTTGTTTAGTTTAGAAAGGAGAAGACTGAGAAGAGACATAACTGTGGTTTTCAAGAATCTAAAACGGTGTCACGAGGAGGGAGAAAAATTCTTCTCCTTGGGCTCTGATGATAGGACAACAAAAAAACAGGCTTAAATTGCAGCAAGGGAGGTTTAGGTTGGACATTAGGAAAAATTTCCTGTCAGGGTGGTGAAACACTGGAATAAATTGCCAAGGGAGATTGTAGAATCTCAAGCTCTGGAGATATGTAAGAGTAATGAGGACATCACCATGGTCTCGAAACCGGACGCTGACATAATCAAGCAGGTGCCAGTGTCCCGATCAACTAAAATCATGCCAGACTATGGATGTTGCTGGACCAGAGAGTGCCAAACCAGAGAGGGTCAAATTATAGTGTAATAGTAAGGGAAGGGCATGAAGTGCACGGGAGTGGGGGTTGAAAATTAGTTTTTGCCAATCCAACTACAGCACAGGGCAAGGAGCAAGAAGGAAGATGAGAGATTGACTGACTATATACTGCAAAACAGAGAGAGACTGTTTTTCCCTGTACCGAGGTAAGTCTAGTCCATCTATCTACTGCTTCGAAAAAAAGCTGGACCACGTTTCCACATGGAATGAACCAATTTTACAAAGAAACCTGTATTTTGCTCCTCCTAGAAGTAATATTTTTTCAATAGATTGTGCCAAATGAGGTTCCGCCCCTGAAAGATCCACGATGAAATGCTTCTTGTCTTAAATTTCAATATGCGTGTGTGGAAAAATGTATGCAGTTTCTCACCTCGTACATAGAGTTAAAAACATCTGAATTAATTCTTTGCAAACTATATTAGTCATTTTGAAATTCAATGCTTCCAAGTAATATTGCATCAGGAAGCAGCACCGAAAAGGTTAAGTACCATGAAACATGTAAGAGCAGGATTAGATTCTAGCATTCTTTGACGGAACAAAATCCTCCAAGAGTTACTCTATATCAGAATATTAGGATTGCCCCCACTAGGTCAGAGCAATAGTGCATCTACGTTTAGTATTCTGTCTCTCAAACAACAATCAATACCAGATGCTTCTGAGCCTAAATCCACATAATACTGTGAGGATTTAAATTTGTAATGGGAGCATATATTAACTGATATATTTGTACCCTTATAAATCCATCTCCCGAAGTCTCCATGCTTTGGGGCCAGATCCTAATATCCAAGAGCTTATGCTGTGCCCATGGTATCACAGAGTGAATATGCAGAATTGGACCCATGAACAAGTTGTGTGGGTCCAACTATGTATTCTATGTAACTGGAGTAATAACTTTTCTGAACAGGACTAGGCAACTCCAGACTCTTAGCAACAATAAAACAAGTGGGCAGCAGTGTTCCCTCTAATTTTTTCTACCCTGAGTGTAATGATTTTTTTTACATGCACCATGTGGAGGTGGTGTGTGACACATCACCTTCATATTGGTGCTCATAATAAAATTCATGTGATGGAGTGAAGCAAAGGGTTTTGAGTGTGGGAAGGGGCTTAGAGCTGGGGCATAGGGTTGGGGTGCAGCCGTGAGGGCTCTGGCTGGGGTTGTAGGCTTTAGGGTGAGATTGGGGTTGAGGAACTCAGAGCTAAGACCAAGAGTTGAGGTGCAAAGGCTCTGGCTGGGATGCATGCTCTGGTGTGGGGCTGGACTTTAGAGAGCTGGGGTGCAGGAGGGAGCTCCAGGTTTGGAGAGTAGCTCTGAGCTAGGGGTTCAAGCAGAAGAGGGGATACAGGCTCTGGGCTCAGAGTTGGTGTACACAAGGGGGTTCTGGACAGAGAGTATAGGCTATGAGGCAGTGCAGGAGATGAGGGCTTTGGGGTGCAAGGGGGGGCTCAGGGCTGGGGAGGGCTCGGGTGGGACAGGGGGTTGAGGCTTGGGCTTACCTGAGTAGCTCCATACTGGGGCCAGGACGGAGAGTTCCGCTCTGCTAGCTGCAGCTACTCCCCGTTGGGACTGGTGAGGAGGGCCTCCTCTTTGCTGGCAGAAGCTGCTCCCTGCTGAGGCTGTAAGCTTCAGGGCTTGGGAAGAGCAATCTCTCCCCCTGCAGCCCTGAGCCCTTGCGTGGGGCTTAATGGGAAGCTACACAGCTACGCAGGAACTATGCTGGGCAGCCTATTTGACTCTGGATCTGCATAGTGACTAGGGAAAGCTGCCTTCCCCACTATTGTCAGCAGTCAGGAGGGAGGCAGGTTAGCAGGCTTGTCCTCTTCTCCACCCCAGTTTCAGTAGACAAGAGATAATCACAAATAACAGTCATAAAAAATGCCACTAACTGGAGCTGCAGATAGTGAAAAAATAATTGTGATGATCACTGTTCTCTGCATCATTATCCACAGACAGCATCATAATGAAATGACGGGATACTTTTTGGCTCTTTGCAACTCCAATTGATACATTATCCTTTTGAATTCTCCTGTCTACTGGAACCGAGGTGGGGTAGGGGTCAAACCTGCTATCTCTTACCTCGTCTTCCTGCTGACAGCAGGGGGAAGGAATTCTAGTGACTCCAGGCATCAGCAGTCAGATGAGAACATGCATGCAGTGAAGTGCACTTCCATCTGACTCCAGGAAAGCCACGTGTGGTGACCAAAAGTACTACATACCACTCTACAGAGGGGCCTACCGCCTTATTGGGCCCCTAAACAAGGCAGGGGGCCCTGCTCCATGCTCTCAGAAGGAACAGCCTCAGGCAGAAAGGGCAGGGCTGGGATTAGGCAGCTCTCAGCGATGTCTGGCATGCACTGCACAGTGCTCTGGCAGTGATTTAAAGGGTTCATGGATCTGGCCACCGCCACTGCTGCATGCAGGTCAAAAACCAAGACACTGATTAAAGAAAAAGTACATTCCCCACTGCAGCTGGGAGCTCAGGGCAGTTGTCTCTTTCCCCCACCTCCCATTTGTGGGCCTGCAACTCTAGAACTCCTGACCAAGTATCAGTGTTCTATTCCTAACAGAGTGGCCTCCTGACATTTCTCCTGGTACTTAATCTAAATTGCTCTTTCATTTCCTTTTTCCTATTGCATATCTGTCATTGTAGGTAATTTGGAGTCAGAGTCTGACACCATTCCTCATGTTCAGGAACACTTTACTCCACCGATAGCACCAACCTACCAGAAGTCCTTAGTTCGAGTTAACTGTTACCCCTCATTCCACAAGGAGTAACAGGTAATCTGTTTGAACTAAGGGGATTTTAAAATGGCGCCCACCCGGGAACATGCAAATGAAGCCCGGGATATTTAAATCTCGGGCTTCATTTGCAACTTCGAACTAGGGGCTAGTGTAGACATACCCTTACAAACTTAAGGCCAGATCTGGTCCCACTGGAGGAAGTGTAAAAATTCTCACTGGATTTCACTGAGATCAGACTTTAAAATCACAGTACAGTTGACTGTATTATCCTTCTGCAGTAGAGGGATCTTTTCAGTGTCAGAAGCTAGTAGCAGCAGTTGCGCAACTTAAAAAGAGATTAAGGACAAGCATAAATAAAGTGGGAAATGGCCAGTCCAATATGGAAATTCAGCAATGAGGTCTAAAAGGTCCCATTTACACTTAGTTTAACATTCCAAGAAGTACCAGAGTTCCTCTTTCAATTAGTGGAACTCATCTATATACATATTTTAGAGAGTTTGTGCATCTGTCTGTCTGTGAGTCCATCTGTCCGTCCATCCATTTGTGTGTCTGTTTCTTCAAGAACTCCTCCTAAACAGCAACAGCTAGGACCACTAAATTTGGTATGCAGCTTTTCTCTTACACTAATTTAATGCAAGGTCAAGGTTTACTTGTTCCAGGAAAATGGGGTATGTCTGGAATGGGATTCCATAACATGGAAAGGTAGGGGGCTGAACAAAGGGATAGCTGTACTGTAGAGTGACCACTGGAGGCAGCCACACCAGCAGGAGAGTGGCCATATGGGGATGGGGCTTCCCATGTTGCTGGCCACCAGACCAGATAAGTGGCCAGAAAAGTGGCGCTCTTGCCCAAAACAGTGCCAGACAGGGGTTGAGAGACCTACCATCCCAACCCCCAGGATCACACTTGGATCCAGGAAGCACAGCCTGTCCCCCCCCCCCCCCCAGGAGATGCCCTTCTCAAGGAGAGGCTGGGAGTGGCAGCCTATTTCCTACCCCAGAGGAGAGACCATAAACCACAGCCCAACATTCACCCCCCTCCCAAGGAGAGGCTGGGAATCATGAGCAGTTGCAGCCTGGGGACCCCTGACTCACCTCAGACAAGATGGAGCAAGGGGCCAGCCCATGCAGCTCCATCCCCCTGGGAGGAGCTTCCGGCCAGGGAACGCAGACCCATCCCCCTCAGAGAAATCACCAGAGCAGCATCACTCTCACCACCATGGGTTGCCCCAGAGCCCCCACAACTCCAAACTCCCTGCTCTGAGCCCCCTGACCTGAGTCCTGCATCTCCCACCCCCTGCCCTGAACTCACCACCACCTACACCAAACCCTGTACCCTGAGCCCCCCACTCCCTGCTCTCACTCCAGCACCCCCATCCCTGAGTCCCCCAAACACTTCCAGTCCCTTCACTCCCCCTCCTTCCCAAGTCCCCCAGCCCTTGCCCTAACTCTGGAATCTCTGGTACTCTCAGCCCCCCAACCAAACCCCTGCCCTGACTCCTGCACCCCACCCCCTACCCTGAGCCCTCTTACACACCAATCCCTGTGCCCTGAGCCCTCCTCCCCTCACTCTAGCACCTTCCACCCCCTGACCTGAGCCCCCAACCCTTCCAGCCCCTGCCTTCACTCCTGCACTCCCACCCTCTACCCTGAACATCCAACCCCTACTCCTGCATCCCCAATCCCTTTTTATTGTAGCAAAAGACAGAAAAATTGAAAATACTGTCTGCCAGCAAGCTCTAATGTTTGAATCGCTTTCCTTCTTTTATTAATACAAACTTCTTTTTTCCTTAATTTTTGAAAGATACAATCATTTAAATAAAGCATGTACATTTTCATTGTATTAAAAAAAAAGACAAAAACAGAATTACTTCACTTAAAGATCCAAACTATACCAGATAAATCTGCTAGTCAAAGAAAAGTACCACTGTGGGAGCCCAAAATAAAGAAGTAGATGAGTAGTGGATCAGGACCCCATTTTATTAGGGTCACCAGTGCTTCTATTAGACTTGCTGAGGCCCAGAGCCGAAGCCTAAACCCCACCACTCAGGGCTGAAGCCAAAGTCCCAGCTCCGCTGCCTGGGGCCAAAGCCTAAAGGCTTTAGCCCTGCCTGGGCAGTGGGGCTCAGGTTACAGGCCCCAAACTTGGAGCAGTGGGGCTCAAGTGGACTCAAGCTTCAATCCTCCTCCTCTCTTTGTGATCAAATATTTTTGTTGTCAGAAGTGAGTTGGGGGCAATGAAGTTTGAGAACAGCTGAAATAAATGAAAACCAAAGACTGCTGCTTGCTTCCTAAGAGAAAAGCAATGATCAAGTTTCTTCATCATGCAGGTCAAAAACCAAGACATTGATTCAAGAACAGCACATTCTCCACCAATGAAAGATAGTCAGGGGGAGCAAATAGTAAAAGAAACCCTGCCAAAATTACTGTTTCTTTTAACTGAGAATTAAATCCCTTGGAGGAAAAGCAAATGACAGTTACAGCCCTACATGCATTTGCCATATCTTAAACACTCTATTTTAAAATCTGCCTTACTCCTAAGTATTTACAATAAGTTAATTTGGCAGGACAAAATTTCTTGCTTTTGGTTTACTACAACTATTTAATTTCTATGAAGACATTTAGTCAACTGTCATCTATCTTCACGGTTAAAATTAGCACTAAGGAGTCAGCTGCTGAAGACTTTTTTATATAATACACTGTTTTATAAAATAGATGTCAAATCCAAAATTGAATGGATAAAAAAAACCTAGATGAATGTATGTTACTATCTGGTTATAGTGTGATATCAAGGTCATTTAGGAGCTTGTTGTTATTCTAGCTATTTTAATCAGAGATGTATTATCACACACCCATGGTATCTCCTTACTGAATTCCATTTTTTTTAAGCAGAGCTAAAAATGTTAGGGTAGGAAGCACATGCTCTAAAAATGACTGTGTGTACTAGAAAACAGACTTTTAAAAGTTTGTTGGTGTATGTAATTTTATATGACTTTTATTAACATTTCTTTTGTATCTGTACATCATTTTTCTGTCTTATTTCCCACCAGCAATAATACAGCCTTCGCTACAAAAACAAAACAAAACAAAAAACTACTGTTCTTTCATTTCAAAGTTACTAGTTATGCACTGTATAACTGCAAAGTAGTAGTACTATATAGACATAGCATTGGAGTACTTAGGAAGGACATGATTCCACTCCCACTGAGATGATATATTTCATTTTAGAAATTACTAAGAGTTTGAATAACACCACCATGCCTTCTAAACTAAATGAAACTACACCATCAGCTTACAATTTTGCTTAAAATTGGAATACCATAAAATGCATGCATTTATATGGATCTCAATATCATTAAAAGCACACTAAGATGCCTGTAGATATCTGGTAGGAGGGGCATGGACTGGAGAGATACAAGAGAACTAAAGTCATATTCAAGTCCATTCCTACCAAATCCGACTGAAAACTATGTGAATGTAACATATAAACTGTCACACTTTGAGTGATAATTCCTGCATGTGGGAGACAAGGCAGGTGAGGTAATACTTCTATTCCACCAACTTCTTTTCCACTTGCAAAAATCTTCAAGTCTGGGAAAGGTACTCCCAAAGTCACAGCAACATGCAAGGTGGAATGGATTGTTTAATGTAAATAGCTAGCACATATTGTAAGGGACCACTCAAGGTAGCTGTGGCATTGACGCCTCTAAACTCAGTGGATACAGAAAAGAGATAGCGGGTCCGAGACACACTACATACAACTCCTGTATTTCTCCAACTGCAATAATCCCAACATGCAGTGTTGGGGGGGGGGGGGGTGAAACAGACGCTCACAATAGTGACTGGACCTCACCTCTGTTTTGAAACTGGACCAAGGCGCAATGCTTGGCACTTGGCTTTTTCTGGGGCAGAGGGATTTGTGTGCGTGTTGTGGGGAGAGGGAGGGAGGGAATTAGTCAGGGATCAGAAATGCTCTCGGCTGGCATTGGAAAGAGCCTGTCGTGCGCCGGGGCAAGCTGAAGTGCCAGGCTGCGCCGCCGGTGGGGGTGGGGGGCAGGGAATCAGACAAGGCGGGGGAGACCCGCACCAGCAGGCGACTGTCACTTGCCTTGCTCGGACCCCAGGCGGCTGCCACCCAGCCGAAATGCACGCAGGCGTGGAGCCCGACTCCTCCCGCACCGCAAAGGCGCTTCTGTCCCCTGCCGCTGCTGCCAGTGCTACCCCTGGCAACACCCCCAAGCCTGCCCCGCGGGGCCCTCCCCTGGCGCCCGCCTCCCCGCTTCCCGCCTCGGTTGGAGCCCCGCAGCTCGGGGCTAGGCAGCCGCTCACTGGCCCCAACACTACTGTACCTCTAGGCTCCGGCGGAGTTTGGCTGCTGCCCCGGCCGG
Organism: Pelodiscus sinensis; assembly: GCF_049634645.1. Taxonomy (NCBI): domain Eukaryota; kingdom Metazoa; phylum Chordata; order Testudines; family Trionychidae; genus Pelodiscus; species Pelodiscus sinensis. Next base: position 91,685,334 of record NC_134713.1, on the reverse strand, counting down.
CCAGCGCGCTGAGGAGCAGGAGGAGCGACAAACTTCCCCGGGCCATTGCTCCCGAGCCGCTACCTCTTCCCCCGGTCAGCCAGGCGAGTGAGCAGAGGGAGGAAGCAGCGAGCGACCCTACAGCCGGGGGTGCGGGAGGAGGGGGAAGGACACACCCCTGCTCTCCCCTCCCTGCGCCCAGCTGCCCCACCCCGACGGGCGCCCTCGCACGGGACAGCAGCCTCCAGGGGCACAGCCTCGCCGTCTGGGGGCCTTCTGCGAGTTCCTGCGGGGCGGGCAGGATGGCAAAAGCCAGGCAAGCCTTGGGAGTGAGGGACCTCGGAGAGGAGCCGCCGAGGCAACCGCCTATGGGCCCTGCTCGCTCCGTGCTGCTCCAGGGCTGCGTGCCACTGGCTCCGCGCGAGCAGGATTTGGGGACCTGGAGATGGGATTCCAACGCGCTGTGCGTGGGGCTACCCTTGCAGCCCTGAAAGTAACTTAGAATGTCTTGCAGGGACTGTCCTATTGCACCGGGTCCCTGCCAGCTCTTCCAATAGCTCCCTGCTGGCTTTTGCTGCAGCGTGGTCAGCGCTGGCTGGAGCTGCGCACCCCCTTACTTTCACCTCTGTACCCTTGTCTCTGCCCCAGCTGATAGGGCACTCATGCTGACTGCAGCAGTGTTACCCTACTGTTCTTGGAACCAGGGGCGGCCTGTCCATATAGGCAATCTAGGTGGTCACCTAGGGCGCCAAGTTAAATGGGGCACCAAATGGTGGCGCAATATCATTGAGGGGTTTGGAGGTGGGGGCTCTGAATGCATGGTTTGCCTAGGGCGCCAGTTGCTGGCAGCTAGTCTAGGACTGCCCCTGCTTGGACTGCACATGCTGCTAGGGGTAAATCAAGCTGTTGCCTAGTCACCTCAGAGACAGCTTTCTGCTTGAGCCTTCACAATAGGCCTAACTAGCTCCAACATGAACTGACTGACAACCCTTATGTTTATGTGTGGCTGATGGAAGAAAGCTCTCAGAGAAGAACCCTCATCTCTGGAATTCATTTCTCCTACCAGGCTTGGGCTGTGCTGGACCATGTACCAGAGGATATGGTACAAAGCCCATCTCCAGTCATGACTTAGAATCATGGAAATTAGGGAGGAGAGACTATCGTGATCTAATCCATCTCCTTGCCAATTGTGGATTGTTTCCTACAGTACATGTAGCACTGTACATGCTCGAAATGGCCTCATACAGAGTTAAAGGTCAAATGCTCCTTTCCCCCATATACAAGGCTGAATAAGCAGGCTTTGCTTCCAGTACACAAGGGTATGTCTACACTTGCCCCCTCATGCAATGAGGAGTAACAGTTAATTCGAGGGAAGGGTTTTGGATCGGACTATCGTGTCTACACGCGGCGAGTTAATTTGGGCTACCAGCTTTTTAAAATGGCGACCGGACGCAAATATGCTTATCAAGCGCGGGATATTTAAATCCCACGCTTCATTAGCAACTTCGGTATGCTTCATTTGCCTCTCTAGTTCGAACTAAGGGGCAAGTGTAGACATACCCCAAGCATTTGCCTTTAAATCCTATGCAGGGCCACCTCCTTCCCTACCAAATCTTCACTAGGCTATGCCAGTGATGGCTTAATACGCGCAAGAGTCTTTCGCAAGCCAGCAGAGATTTTAAGAGCTGGAGAGAGGAGCTTCTCTTCAAGTGTTTTTTTTTTCTAATTCCCTTAATAAAAATCATTGGAAAATGTTATACCAAAAAGCTACATTAAGAGAAAATTAAAGTTACTTAGGCCAACCAATCAAAAAGCAGGAAATGCAAGTGTTCCAAGTATAATTTTCCTACTATCTTAAACCTATTTCTGTATGTATGATAGAGAAAGCCATGAAAATATTTATATGAAAATTACAAAGGAATACGTGCACAGCATTACAAATTAATTACAACTGAATAATTTTTGAAATTTGCTGGCATTATAAAATCAATTTATAACTAGTTCCTTCTAGAGCTAACTGCCTGATTTCCTGAAGTGCATGAAAAGAAGGTTGTGAGATTGGATTAAAATAAAATGTATACTACATGGCAGCTGACTAAAATTATTAAACTACATGCCTTAGAGGGGAAAAAGAACTTAAAGTCATTTTGTTGACTTAAATATGTAAAAGACAGGTTAAGCCATTATGACAATGAAAACAGTGTACCTAGGAGTTACTACAAACATGTATCTGAAATTGTATAAAAATGTATAATAGATTGTATTAGAAAAATGGAATTGAACAATGCAACTAGAGACCACATTACGATTCATCCACACAAAACTGAGTAAAGTGCACTTTCAATAACACTGTACTTCCTGATTTGAATTATTACCCATGCATTCATAAAGTTTTAACAATTTTTTAAAATTAATAACCTTCATACATTAGAGATTAAACAGTGGAATATATTTGCTCACGTCCAACATAAATACTCTTTTGTATAAATGTTTATGCACTGAAGTCTAATCATAATCTGAACTTCCTATGACAGTTCCTGTTTAAATGGAGTAAGGATAATGAATTTGGAAAGCTTTCCATGTCTATAACATTGCAGGAAAGAGACCCACAAATCTGGGTATGCCAACTTCAGCTCTCAAAGTCATGAACTTTTTTGATGATAATTTTTTCAGCCATTTCAGGTTCATATTCAAGAGAACACTGTAATATGTGGATAATACATTGTGCTCTGTAGTATCCAGCAATGAAGCCCATGTGTTTCCTTTACTGTTGCTCCGCATTTAGTAAAGTGGTTTCTTGTCCTTGCAAAAACTGCTCATTTTGAGGTTTTATCCAAAATAACATGGCTCGAGTATCTGCACTGTGTTGAAAACTCCTATTACTTCTAATACATTTTAGACATTTTCTCCCAGTAAAATGACAATAGTAATGTTCCTTCAACTGTCAGACATTTGGCACACTTAAGTAAATAGAAAACACTCTACCCTCCACTTTCCCAGTGATGAGATAGCAGCATTCTACAGATCTTATTGGGAAACCCAAATGCAAGACTAGCATTGATAGTTCTTTGAAAGTTAATTGCTTTGTAACAATAGAGTATGCAATAAGTGGCATGTTGCAAGGAAATTGGTCAGACCAATCCCCAGCATATTCTCACTGTCATATTTCAGCCTAAGAGCTTTATGGGAAGTAGTCATCTTTCAAGGAACGGAGAACAAAAATACACAGCTTTGGCTGCTATCCTGTTGAAATGCATGTTAACTAAAAGCTCAAAGCTGTTGACTCCAAACACATTGTCTGGAGTTTCAAAATGGAACAGTTCAAATTTTGTAATCTGAAATCTACTTGCATCACTTATTATAAAAGAATGAGTTTCAATTACGTGCGCTAAAGTGCCAGGTCTATTAAATCAGAGGCAGTAGCAGCTGCATTCATTACATTTCTATAAGAGCCACACCATGTTAGCATGGACTGCATACTCCCTCTGTCTGGGAACTTTCAACTCAGAGGTAAAAAGCAGTGCAAATCCCTATACTAGCTAGTTTGTCACAATATTGGATGGATTTAGAATGGCCAGCTGTCCTGATTTTACAGATATAGTGATGATATTCAGCCTTTTTCTTATCCAGGCATGTTATCTCACACCCACTCCCATCCTGATTTTCTAGTTGCTATCTGGTCACCCTAAATGAATTGTCAGTGGAGGTTGAAAATGGATCTTAAAGCATGAATTTCTGCTGAGCTAAAGGAAGGTCTATTAACAGGCAGTAGCAGGCTCAGATGTGATCTAGCATTGGTAGGGGTCAAAAAGCCAAACTGTGTTACAGAATGCATGGTGTTATTTTCAGTACCACTCAGGAACCATCAACCTCTTATTAAAATCCAAAGGTAAGGGGAAAAGTTCACTATCACAAGCAACCTGCTGCTCTTTTATTGCCAGCTCTGAGCTTTCTGAAGCTCAGCCTTATTCTTGCAGTTTCCCAGTTTGCTGGTTTCTAGATGACTACATGAGGTTAAAAACCGAGGACACTGCCTTTTCGGGGCTTGTCCCAGTATCCATGTCAGTTCTTCAAAAATTGTTTATTGCCAGGATTTCTAAGTCTCTAAAGTGGCTATATTCCAGCTAAGTTGTTGAAACTACAGGTTGGACCTCCCTGTTCCGGCACTATCAGGGCCTGACTGGTCACAAATGAGGGACTTTGTCAGACCAGAAGAGGTCACTTCTGGCCCCCTTGCCATCAGCCCCTCAGCCCCAGCCACTGGTCTCCCTGCCTGTTCCCCTGCTGCTCTGCCGGACCCACCAGGCTCTCAGCCCCACCAACAGCCTGCTGCCCTGTTGGGCTCCTGATCCTGCTGGACTTGCCACAGTTGGGCTGGACTCCCAGTTGCCGCCAGCCCAGCTGGACTCCTGCAGCAGGGCTCTCAGCCACCAGCCTGTCTGCAGCCAGCTCAGCTGGGCTCCTAGCCCCCACAGAGCTGCTGCCTCTGGCACTGCCATGGATGTTGCCGGACCAGAGAGCCCCAATTTAGAGATATTCAACCTGTAACAGCAGTTTGGCTGAGCAGATCTGCACTTTCAAGTTTGCCCCCACTCTGTTATATTATGTACCTGACCTCTCCCTACAAGAGACCTCAAGCCAGCCTTCGCTACTTTGTATGTGCAACTCCACAAGGACTCCAACACCAACCAGTACCACAAGCTCTGAGTCTATCATTGCTCTATCGTCATATGCAGGTCACTAAGAACCCAGCCAGAGCCCACATCAATGCTTTCCCCTAATCCCAGAGTTGCACTCTGGAATGTGTTGGTGCAGAGAGACATAGGAGAAAGCTTGCTTCAAGGTGGAAAGCAAATAGGATGAGAAAATGTGTGAAAAGGAGATCTAGAAGGATAGATCCTAGGAGAGGGAAAAAAGGGCAAACAGATAGGAGGAAAGATGGAGGAGAGAGAAAGAGTTGAGTATGTTTTGGGACTGGGGTTAAATGAGGTGAATAGGAATGTGTGGGTGATGGGGAGCTGGGTTGAGTGAAGGAGAGTATGGCAAAATGATAGGGTTCCAGCAGTAGAAGTGAAGTGCAGAATTGCTGTGATCTGACAGATTTCAAATGGCTTATCGAAGTGCAGATCTTGTCTCTGCTAGGACTGTCTCAGCTGAAGCCACACATTTTCTGTTGCTCTCTACACATATCCCAACTCACCCCATGGCCCCCTGCAGCCCCATTGTTCATTTGGACTATTCCCTCTCCTACCTGACTACTTTCCTACCATGTGCATCATTTAGATCTATGAAACATGATACTTAAACCATGTTGATTCTTACACTGTAGCTGCAGATAAGTAGAGCAGAGAAGTGATGAGTCTGCCTTCTCTTAGGCTGTGCATGAAAAAAGGCAAAAGCCATACTCTGGATTCCGAGCATTTTATGGGGTCTCCTTTATATCCATCTACATGCTGTACTTTTAAGACAACTGAAAGAGGAAAGGATACCTAGTAAACAGCTGGCAGCCACATTCCATTAACCTTAAACATGAATTTTGAGAAGGGAGCAGCTAGGATTAACATGCATTTAATTATTACAATCAAAACATCTACTCGCTCTAAGCAAATATTCACTTGGAGAGAACTCAGTGACTTTGGTTTTAGATGATCAAATAAATGCAAAAGAACAAGTATTGATTTTTGTAGACTTATTCACAAAAGGAAACTATAACCCACTCTGAGTGATCTCAGACACTTTCAATTTAAAAATATATTTAAAAATAATCTTCGGCAGGTAAACCTATTACTTGAGAAACTGTCAAAATTGCTAGAAATGATTAATAAGGAGGATTATTGTCTACTAATTTTACCTTGATATATATCTTTGCCTCTCTGGGAATGGACATGGGGATTGTTTGCCTTCATCATCGAATCTGTTTTATATTTCCTTGCCAGCAGCTGATGATTTTCAAGGGGGGAAATTAAATCAGTTCTATAGGATTATATTGACTTGCCTTCCTGAAAATTGATATTGCTGCAAAGAATGCAGGCAGGGAGAGAAGCAGATGGGCAATATCTAGAAATTTTATTTGTCAGATATTGCCCATCTGTTTCCCTCTCTACATTTCAACTTCAAAGTATTGCTGGTGTCCTAAAGGTTATTTTGGTAATATTCCTCTGTGCAGTGATGGCCCACCCAAATAGTATTCTGTTGATGAGTAGGTGCAGTGAGCTGAAAGTGAGGTTTAATTCCCAAGATGGCTAAAGACTTGAATCTCCAAAAGTATGAACTTGAACTTTAGCTTTAATATGATAAGCTCATTATAAAGAGATTCTGAGTAATACATTTTATATAATGCTTTTTGTTTGTTTTTAAATGTATGTATTTTTCAGAAACAGTAAAATGAGACAGTAAAATAGAGAAACCAAAGAAGAATGTAGGAGAGACACTGCAATATAACCATTAACACACACATGTACAGGTTCAGTTAAGACATTATGCTTTGAACACCAAAAACAAGATGGGCTTCCAAAGAGCCCTTACTGGTGGGCTACGTCTACACTGGCCCCTTTTCCGAAAGGGGCATGCTAATTTGACAGGTCGTAATAGGGAAATCCACGGGGGATTTAAATATCCCCCGCGGCATTTAAATAAAAATGTCCGCCGCTTTTTTCCGGCTTTTAGAAAAGCCGGAAAAGAGCGTCTACACTGGCCCCGATCCTCTGGAAAAAAGCCCTTCGAAGTAGGAATAAGAGATCTCCGAAAAAGGGCTTTTTTCCAGAGGATTGGGGCCAGTGTAGACGCTCTTTTCCGGCTTTTCTAAAAGCCGGAAAAAAGCGGCGGACATTTTTATTTAAATGCCGCGGGGGATATTTAAATCCCCCGCGGATTTCCCTATTACGACCTGTCAAATTAGCATGCCCCTTTTGGAAAAGGAGCCAGCGTAGACGTAGCCGGTGATGTTTCAGTGCTTACAATTTAATTTCTAGTCATTGTCTTTATATTTTTTTATTTGTTAGATTTAGTGTCAGGCACATTTTTCAACAAAGATGAAGCTTCTCATAGACTTCTCTTATGAAGCAAAAACTTCAGACGTAACAAGAGGACAATAACACTTAGCAGTGGTATAACAGGGAGCTGTGTCTACATTGGCACCCTTTTCCGGAAAAGGGATGCTAATGAGACTAGTCGGAATTGCAAATGCCGCGGGGGATTTAAATATCCCCCGCGACATTTGCATGAACATGGCTGCCGCTTTTTTCCGGCTCGGGGCTTTGCCGAAGAAAAGCGCCAGTTTAGACAGGATCTTTTGGAAAATAAAGCCTTTTCTGGAAGATCCCTTATTCCTCTTAAAATCAGGAATAAGGGATCTTCCAGAAAAGGCTTTATTTTCTGAAAGATCCCGTCTAGACTGGCGCTTTTCTCTGGCAAAGCCCCGAGCCGGAAAAAAGCGGCAGCCATGTTCATGCAAATGCCGTGCGGGATATTTAAATCCCCCGTGGCATTTGCAATTCCTACTTGTCTCATTAGCATCCCTTTTCCGGAAAAGGGTGTCAATGTAGACACAGCCGGAGAGTCATATATGGCCTGATTCAGACCCCACTCATATCAAAGCGTATGTCTACACAGCAAAGTTATTTCGAAATAACAGCTGTTATTTCGAAATAACTTTACTAGTGTCTACACAGCCAAACCGCTATTTCGAATTTGGTAAACCTCATTCCATGAGGAATAACACCAAATTCGAAATAGCTATTTCAAAATAAGTGCTGTTTAGACACTTATTTCGAAATAGGGGCCTCCAGCCTTCCCAGGGTGCCCTGGTGGCCACGCCAGCCTCAACCAAGAACACTCCTCTCCCTCCCCCATTTCCAGAGCCCTTAAAGGGGTTCACTCTGGCCACAGTGCCTGTGCCAGCACCAAGCCTGCCAGCCCAGAGCCAGCAGTCACTGCTCCTGACCCAGTGGCCCCAAAACATGAGTCAGCAAGCCACTGGCAGCCAGCCCTCCACCAATCCCCAGGAGCAGTCTGCCAGCTTCCAGGAGCCTACCAGGTCCCAGAGAAGGCGGGTGCCTTCCTGTTCTAGGGTGGAGATCATGGACCTTATTCAGGTTTGGGGGGGATGCCCCAAACATCCACGATCTCTGCACTAGATGGAGGAACACGGTTGTCTATGGCCTGCCCACCAAAGGCCACATGTAAACCCAGGAGCAGGTTTGCATGAAAATCAAGTTGGTCTGGTGAGACCTCCCCAACCCTGAGCCCTGAGCTTCCCCTCCCACCTCTTCCACTTGCTCCCCCCTTCCAGCTCCTTCCTCCCAGGTTTCCCTCTCCCCTCTCCCACCTTCTCTTCTCCCCTCTCCCGCCTCCTTTCCCCAGTCTTACCAGAGTTTCATTCCCCCGCCCCAGTTTTGTTAAATAAAGAGAGTTTGTGTTCATGAAAATACATGTATTTATTTGACATCAGGAAGGGGGGTTAGGGAGGGATAAGTGGAAGGACGTGAGGGAAGAATGAGGCACAAGCTCCTAGTGGGGCAGACCAGGGAGGCTATCAGTGCTCATTGCAGGAGGAATACCAGCTAATTCGAGTTAGGGCTTTAATTCAGGATCCCGTTTCACTGCTGCGTATAGACGTGGGCAGTTACTTCGGACTAGTCAATTTCTAAAATGGTGACTGGCCGAGAACATGCTAATGAAGCGCAGGATATTTAAATCCCATGCTTATTTGCAATTTCGGTCGCCCTCATTAGCCACCCTAGATCAAATTAAGGGGCTAGTGTAGACATACCCTTACAGACTAACGCAGATATCCCTCTGAGACTTAGCAAAATTATGTGATCTATGAAACTTACTTCTTCAGAGAAATTTAACACTTCATAAATCTATTTATAGTGCACTTTTTACCCAGAACAATATTTTAATTTGTGGAAATTAATAGGGAGTAAAAAGGATCCAAATCATTTCCAGTATTTAAATGTTAGCACTTTAATACACAAATGTGAGTACAGTTTGTGGTATTATATTTAAAATGTATTACAAAAATACAATAAACTGTAGTAATTTGTGTGATTTATAGCTAAAGAAGGAAAAGAATTGAAAATTCACACAAATTGCTGAGTCAATAATTATGATGTAATTGAGAGCAGAATTTAGCCCTCTGTCTATAATTTACTGTATTGTAGCTACATTATTTCACCATATTGTGATTTGTAAAAATCACACAGCAATCTTTTAAATTAAATTCCCAATAAATATTTCATGTAGATTTAATAATGCAGTTATATAAAGCATAGTGTCCATGGCACTAGAATATACAAAGCCTTGAGTGACTCGTGTGCAAGATTAAGCGCAGGTGCAAAGCTGAATCATTTGATCAATGGTAAAGTGCTATGTAGTCCAACACTATGTACATTATGTCTAATTACTAGCTAAAAATACAAAAATTATACTTTAAGAAATGATGGTTAAACACATTTGTCATTTGTTTTTGGTTGTTCTTTTTATATTTGCTAGTGGCCAGTCCAGCACAACAAAGCATGCGGGTCAGCAAAGTGCTGGGGAATAACAGAAAGAAAGAAAGAAAGAAAGAAAGAAAGAAAGAAAGAAAGAAAGAAAGAAAGAAAGAAAGAAAGAAAGAAAGAAAGAAAGAAAGAAAGAAAGAAAGAAAGAATTCTTTAGATTATTGGTGAGGTTTTGTCAACTAACTTAGTAAATTCAAAAGCTTCAGAAGGTAGCCGAGTTAGTCTGTACAGGATAAACTTAAAACACAGCAAATAGTATGATAGACCAAGCCCGGTCATTCATTAAGAGATCTTCAAGTTGCAGTTTTGTTACAGACCAATTCCTCAAGTCAAATACACAGGAAAGGGTTGGAACTATTATCATTCACAAGTTTAATTCTCATACCAATGGTTTGAATCAAGATTCTAGATGGCTGGAACATTATCAACCAACCAGCCAATGAGGGTGCCAATGGTTCTTTGTCTGTGTAGATTCTGGTGTTAGTACTCTTCCTCTCTAATGCTAACTAATAGTTCTTATCTGGTTCTTTTAACTATCCAGTTTTTAGACTATCAGTTTTGCCTGTTACATACCAGCTTGGTTTTCCCTTTTATATTTATATAGCCACTGCCTCCTTTTGTTCCTCTCCCCCACCCCCCTTCTCCCATATTTATTTTGGTTCTGGACATACAACACTCCAGTCATCTGAAGAAATGGGCTGTGCCCATGAAAGCTCATGAGACCATCTACATGTTTTGTTAGTTTTTAAAGTGCTACCATACTATTAGTAAATTCAGTTCCAAACATCTCTCCTGGCACCTTAGCTGTCTGGTAAAAAGAGAATTTAAAAAGATTTTAGAAGTCATTATACTCTAAAGCAACAGACATTAAATCATTCTCACCTGTTTCGGAGCAGCTTTCATGTAACACTGCACACTTTGTATTATTGCATATTGGGAAATGTTGGAGAATAAAGTCAAAAGAAGAGAAAGCCTTATCGTTGCCCAATTGTGTAATTATTCATTGTGACTAAAAACACAACTGGATTTATTTAGTTCCTGTCATATCATCATTTTGCTCCAACAAAGCAGCCTCCAAACCTGTCTCATACAGAATTCTATCAGCAACCTTAATACTAGGCTTTTATATATCTCTGCAGTGGCAGAAGCTCCTGAGCCAGAGAGCTTTAGTTCTTCTTGGATTCTTACTCCACTTGATTTGAAAGTTAGAGGTGATTGTGGAATGGTATTATTACTAAGTTGTTGGAAGAAAAAAACATGTAGGAAAAAATTCTGAGGACAATAACTCCTCTCTGACATGTAATGTTTTCCATTGGTTAGAAAATTGGTCTGAGCCAGGATTTACTCTGTGACCTTGTGTAGATCACGCATGTCACTTTCCTCAAAGTGTTTAAAATACTGTTTATCTTGCAGGATATAAAGAAGTTAATGAATTTTACATGCTATGAGATTCTCAAATGAAATGCATACCAATCACTGCCACTTCTGTATTTCAATATTTGTTAGATTTCTGGGACTGCACTTTAAAATGACCAGATTAAAAGCCTTCAGTTTAAAGTACACAAGAATGTGTCTTGTCTTATATTTATCCTATAATGGATTTGATGAAAACCTAAATTGTTAAAAAATATTTAGCTTATATTGTGGCAAGAACACTACACTACCACCCTAGTTCGAACTAGGGTGGTAGCGTAGACATACGCTTATTGTTTTATATTCAAGTATATTGCTGCCTACAAAGACAATGCTATCATAATTGTTCTCCTTCACACCTGCAACTTTTAAAGGACTTGTGGTGAATCTTTTTCTTCTTTGTGCTTGTCTTAATTTCTGGAGGGTTCTGTCCAGTAATAATTTTCTACATGGACTATGGGTCAGCTAGCCTTATGTCTGAACTGGAAAAAAAATCAGCTGTAGTTAATGAGGATCTGTACTAGGCAGATAGAATGTCTGTAGATTGTTTCAGGATTTCTCTGCAGCCTAAACAGCTGGAAAGTTACTTTTTGGGTTCCGACTAAATAGTTCATCTGCATACAACCTGTTGGCCATTATTCAGATAATGTGCTCCTCTCTCTTATAAGTTGTGGATGGTCTTTTGACCATCTTTCATAAATTACTTTTTCCTTTTACATAATTAAGTCTTTAAAACATGAATAAGCTGATACCAATGGATCCCTGGAGTTGAAAAGAATGAGCCACTAGGCTGTACTTCTGTTGCAGTAAGCTGGGACAACAAAAACTCAAGGGCTCTCTCACACTTTGTTATGTAAAGAAAGATTGATCTTGAGAGATACTCCAGAGAACCATCTCACTATCCTACCCCAACCCTTCCCCAAAAAGTTCTTTGGCTAGGCCTGTAGAATGAGCATTGGCTGGATGGGACTTGTTGAAGAGTGAGCAGTCAGAGGAGAAGGGACAGAAATTGCTGGAGTAGGGAAAAATATTAGTTTTGCAATTCCATCCCAAAAACTGGGGGTTGACTATGGAGTAAAGAACTATAGTATGACTCTTCATCATCCACCAACAAGATTCCATCCAGAAAAATAATAAATGTGTCTCAAGTATTTATCCAGAGAGAAGGCAACTGTATAATTCATTATTACTTTTCAGCATAAATCTCTACGGGTACGTCTACACTACAATGTTAATTCGAACTAACTTAGTTCGAATTAGTTAATTCGAACTAAGCTAATTCGAACTAACGGATCCAGACTAAAAAAGTAGTTCGAATTAGCATTTTGCTAATTCGAACTAGCATGTCCACATTAAGTGGACCCTGAACCAGGCTTAAAGATGGCCGGAAGCAGTGCCGGCAGGGCATCAGAGGAGGACTTAGAGCATGGAGATGCTGTCTCAGGCTAGCCGAGGGCTGTGCTTAAAGGGTCCCGACTCCCACCCCGGACAGACAGTTCTCAGGGGTGCCCCGCTTGCAAAGCAGTCCTGGCTTGGAGTGCCCGGAGTACCCACACTGGGCACATCACAGCACTCGGCCATCAGACCGGCTGCACTTGCCGCAGGTTGCCATCTGGGGAGAGGAGGCAATTGGGGGGCTGCAGGAGAGCTTCCACCCCAAAAGCCCGCAGAGCCAGCCCAATCCTCCCCATTGGGGACGCGTACCCCATTCCTCCCTCACCTCCTTCCACTTACCCTTCCCTAGCCCCTCTTCTTGATGTACAAAATAAAGGACAATGTGTTCAAAAATGGAATCTGTCTTTATTGAACAAAACTGGGGGAGACTGGGAAAAGGAGGTGGGAGAGGGGAAGAGAGAGGCTGGGAGAGGGGAGGGCAACTAAAATGATCAGGGGTTGGGAACAGGTCCCATATGAAGAGAGGCTAAAGAGACTGGGACTTTTCAGCTTAGAAAAGAGGAGATGGAGGGGGGACAGGATAGAGGTCTCTAAAAGCAGGAGTTGGGTGGAGAGGGTGCATACAGAAAAGTTCTTCATTAGTTCCCATAATAGAAGGACTAGAGGACACCAAAGGAAAGGAATGGGTAGCAGGCTTCAAACTAGTAAGAAAAAGTTGTTCTTCACAAAGCAAAGAGTCAACCTGTGGAACTCTTTGCTGCAGGAGGCTGTGAAGGCTAGAACTAGAAAAGAGTTTAAAGGGAAGTGAGATCAAGTCATGGAGGTTGGGTCTATGGAGTGGTATTAGCCAGGGGGTAGGAGTGGTGTCCCTGCCCAAGGTTTGTAGAAGGCTGGAGAGGGATCGCACGAGACAAATGGCTTGGTCACTGTCTTCGGTCCATCCCCTTCAGGGTCCCTAGGGTTGGCCGCTGTCAGCAGACAGGCTACTGGGCTAGATGGACCTTTGGTCTGACCCAGTACGGCCATTGTAAGCTCAGGGCTCAGGGTCGGGGGTCTCATTGGACCACCTTGATTTTCATGCACACCTGCTCCTGGGTGGCCAGGCTGGCAGCTCTCCTGCCCTAGCCGGCCACTTTCCTGTGCCTAGTGCGGAGGTCGTGGACGAGGTCCACGATGTCCGCACTAGCCCAGGCGGGTGCCCGCCTCTTGCGGTCCCGGGCAAGCTCCCGGGAACCGCCAGCCTGGTCCCGGGAAGAGGGGGAGGGCTGGGGGGCATCGGGTGGGTGGCTCGATCCGTGCCAGGTGCAGGGTCTGCTGGCTGGGTGCTGGCAGGCTTCCACCTGGCACGGGCACTGTAGCCAGCCCGTGCCCCTTTAAGGGGTCCGGGGCCGGGAGGGGAACAGTAGAGTTTCCCTGGTGTTGGCCAGAGTGGCCACCAGGGAAACCTGGGGAGGGCTAGCCTCCCACTAGTTCGAATTAAGGGGCTACACAGCCCTTAATTCGACCTAGTAAATTCGAACTAGGCTTAATCCTCGTGGAATGAGGATTACCTAGTTTGAACTAAGCACTCCGTTAGTTCGAATTAAATTCGAACTAACGGAGCGCTAGTGTAGCGCCTATGAAAGTTAGTTCGAACTAACTTTGTAGTGTAGACATACCCTACCTTAATTTGCTAACATTTAACATGGATACTCTTGACACAGACTATGGAGACAATCCTAGACTTGAATATAGCTATATCAAAGAAAATGATCAATACAATTGTTTATAGTTGTAAAGACACTACTACTGAAATTGGAAGAGGAATTGTGTGGTGTTTTTATTTTCAGCATTACATTGATGGCAGTAGAGTCATAGCAGGAAAGAATTTGGCACTAAATATCCTGAATAAGGAGAAAATGAATGCTTGAGGTATGTCTGTTCTTGTGTATGCCATGCATCCATATGATTAGGGGGGAAATTAAAGATAAACTTCTTCTGGTTCACATATGGGCAATTAAAGCCAATAGATAATTTTAAAATGTAAACAATTATGGCAGCAAAAATATATTGACAATGAGAGTTTTGAAGCTAGCCTATGTTTGCAGTCATTTATCACTAGTACTAGAGATGGGACATGGCAGAGATAAGCATATGCTTGATTTTTGTATTAATCACTCAGTGAAACTCAAGCTAACCATGATTTGATATTTTCTTGTACCCATGGCTACACTGAGTTGTACTTTACACCACAAGCAGTCCTGTGGCTGGGTCTTCCTGGTAGAGGGGTGGCCTAGTGGTTAGGTCCTGGAATTAGCTGTCGGAAAAGGGGTGCAGACCCCTGTCGCTGGTGCACAGGGCCTATATTAGTACTGGTCCACTATATTAGTACCATCCTTAAGTTTGGGGTGTGGACCCAGGAGTCCAGATTTCCTCCCTTAGTAAGGGTTTCTAGTAGAGTTCCCCCCTTTGTCCCAGGGGATGGGGTTGGAGGCTTACTTGCTCCTGTGGCTGGCAAAGTGGACAGGCTTTAGTTCAGGTCCTGCAGAACTATGCTCTTGTCTCCTTGCTGGTCAACCCCTAACTGAGCCAGGCTCCTTCCTTTTATCCTCCCTCCGGGCCAGGCATTGGCTACAGGTAAAGCCGGTTGGGGCTCGCCAGGCCAAAAGGCTTTATTTAACCCCTGCAATGCCAGGCCCTCCTCTCTTCACTCCTTCACAAGTCCCTATGAAATGAAGGTACTATCTCAACTTCACAATCTAGCTGACAATAAATAGATTAGAAAGGACTATGTTGGTTAGGTGGGAAAGCCAAAGCCATTAGATCTTGATTAAAAAAAATGGTGTTGATCCAGACACAAGTGGCATCTAACATTGTCTTCACACAATGAGAGAGAACCTCAGGATTAGGCCAAATGGGAATGCCACCTGCTTAAGGACTTCAGAATTTGGACAAGTGGTTGTGTCCTGGAAGTTTGGAGTCAGCTCCCAGATTCCACGGCAGGCCCAACAGTTTTATGAACCTAGCCTATTTTGTCATCTTACAGTGAAGATTGAGCCAAAGAAGTGAAATGCAGTGAGGTTGCGAACTCTGAGGGAGTTATGCACCATAGTCTGCAATTTTGGCAAGGAGCCCTCTGCAACTCCATGCTTTAAAGCTGAATAACTTCTTTATGCATAATCTTTACAACTAACAATATGTCTATTGTATTATCATTAGAATGTATTGTAACACAGTATGTGCTCCAGCTGTTCATGTTGTTTACAACGTTAGAAAAACCCTTCATTACAAAGTCTTGTGTTTAAGCAGATACCCATAGCATATATTCTTCCCATGTTATGAATGTATAATTCCATTAACAATAATAGGAGTTACATGTGCACACTGGTGGTGACTTAGATGTCATGCTCAATAATGGAGTGGGGTACACAAACTTCCAAGCTTATGTCTTTTAATATATAATGTTCAACCATTTAAAAATCAATGGCTTAGAAGGAAAATTTTTTACTATGTACATGCTGTAGATAGCATAGGTGGTGGTATATTATTACTACGTAGAATTAGTTGCACTGGCTTTATTAATAGAAACTATTTGTACTCTTTTCTGAATTATAGAAAACAGCCGACTCCTAAAAGGCAGCATCAACAAATGTAATATGTGGAGTGCCATTTTATTTCTGTAATGCTGAAAATAAAAACACCACACAATTCCTCTTCCAATTTCACTAGTGAAGTGCTGGTGTGTTCCTGGATTGCTTGTTTGTTTTTTTCTTAATGAAGAGTTTTCCAGTTTTCCTAGTTCATAATTACAGTATATCCATAAATCCTAGTCTATTGCCCAATGCAACTAAAGATATTTCTTCAAGAGGAAAATTATGCAACTAAAAAACCCTGCTGAAACAAGAAATCCTTGACTAAATGCATTTTTATGCATGAATCAATCTTCAGAAATATTTCTGAAAACAATTATTAATGGTCTATTTAATGGAAAACATCTTATTTGTTTTAGTATGGGAGGGAAGTTTCTCAACATTGTGCACAGCTTTGATGACAATCACTTCAAGACAATGTTAAAAAATGCAGTACGTATGTGCACCCTAGTAAAGTGGAACCAGAAGAATCTTTTAACAATAATTAGCTTTAGTAAATTTCTAAGCAGCTTAAGACATTCATTTAGCTGGGCATCTCATGAACCCTTGTGGCAATGTTATAAGCTGTGAAATAAACCTCGAGAAAGATGTTTCCACTTGCAAACTAAAGTATGCTAGGGACATAAAAGGAACACTAACTTATTTTTTCTTTTGTATTTGTCCTCCTGTTTTGAAGCACAGTAATTGTAATTCTGCCAAAGTACTTGAAGATAATGTCCCACAAACACTTGAAGAGAATACAGCAGCCTAATATGCCCAGTATTCTGACAAACGTGGATCAAGTGTCTAGTACCAATGCAAATACTCAGAGGCTATGTCTACACTGGCATGATTTTCCGGAAATGCTTTTAACGTTAAAGTTTTCCATTAAAAGCATTTTCAGAAAAGCGCGTCTAGATTGGCAGGATGCTTTTCCGCAAAAAAGCCCCGATTGTCAGTGCTTTTGTGGAAATACTATGCCGCTCCCGTTCGGGTAAAAGTCTTTTTCAGAAAAACTTTTGCACAAAAGGGCCAGTGTAGACAGCAGAGATTTGTTTTCTGCAAAAAAGCCCCGATAGCGAAAATGGCAATCGGGGCTTTTTTGCGGAAAACAAATCTCTGCTGTCTACACTGTCCCTTTTGCGCAAAAGTGTTTCAGAAAAAGACTTTTGCCCGAACGGGAGCAGCATAGTATTTCCGCAAAAGCACTGACAATCTTACATTAGATCGTCAGTGCTTTTGCAGAAATTCAAGCGGCCAGTGTAGACAGCTGGCAAGTTTTTCCGGAAAAGCAAGTGCTTTTCCGTGAAAAGTGGCCAGTCTAGACACAGCCAGAAAGTACTGCCTGGCATTGGACTAAGCAATGCCTTGTCCCATTTACCAAAGGAGCAATGTATAAAAGAAATGCATTAAGAGATATAGAGATGATATGAGATGAGAAGAAAACAGAGGAAATACAAATATATTATTTATTGGAGCTCTTCATAAGGAAAAAAAAATCACAAAAGGAAAAAAAATAAAGTGATGGAACTTTGATAAGCTTTGGTGTATTTCTCATGTAGAGAACAGGAAGGCATGGAATACAAGTAAGTGAAAGCAGCGGAAGGTCCATATAAACCTCCATTTTGCAGTTATCTTTGCTTTATTATCACTTCCTTATTTGTTATTTAATTTCTTTTAACCTTAACTTTCACTTAATCTTTCCGCAATGTTTCTGCTAGCCCAGTGAAATAGTAAGGCCAAGATTAAAGTGAAGAATGTGTCAAAAGTGTCAACTAATTTTGGGTTCCCAGTCTGAGAGGCCTGTGGCATTTTTTTTCCAGAGCTCTCAGCTTTTCATACATTCAAAGCACTGCTCACTGACTACATTTACAGCTACAAGTGCTCAGCATTTCTGCAAGTCAAACTCCAGCGTAAGCTAGATACCTGGATGTGTGCATAGGGGATGTCTACATTATAACTGGCAGTGAGCTTCTTACTATAGTTTGGGTTAGCTGCTAAGTACATACTTACTTATACATGTCCCATCTCAGCTCTATTATTTATAGCACACTAAAGGCAGCCTTTGTGAAAACTATGTTTTATCCAGCACCCCACAGGAACTGTATGGCAGAAGCATAGATAGAATCCAATTCTCCTCGTAAGCACTCAGGTGCGTCAGCCAGGAGACCATCCTCTCTCATCTTGCAGTCCCTTGATTATTCACTACATAACCTTGATGCATTCCTCAAGCACCATGCAGCCTGTGCATTTTCCTACCTTTGGCTTACCTTTGCAGCCTTAAATTTTCTTTTAACAGAGATATAAATCTTTCTTTTCTGGGATGTGCATAGGGAAGGGAAGAGACACTCTCAGTTAAGCTATTCTTACCCCCAGTACTCTCCTTGAGCCACATCAGCTCCCTTCCGTTCTCTAGTGAGGTCGTCCCATCTGTGACAATAGGCTATGTCTAGACTGCAGAGTTTTTCCGGGGTACTGGAAGTATCCCAGAAAAGCTCTCCTGAGTCCAGGGAACGCGTCTGCTTTTTTGGAACAGGTTCTGAAAAAAGCAGGTGCGTTCTTTTGGCATCCCTATATTCCTTTCAGTGAGAGGAATAAGGGATGTTCAGTGTAGACAGGCCAAATTTCAGAAAAGCCTCTTCCACACAAAAAAAAAAAAAAAAGCAGAAAAAGATACACAAATTTCAGTTTGCAATTTGCATATCTTTTTCTGATTAAACTCTGCAGTCTAGACATAGCCTCTGAGACAAAACTAATATGTGCATGCAGGAGACGACTCACTGAAAATAATATTCAGTAATCTGTTTAATATGGTGGTTTTTATTGTCTTTCTTATTGCAACATTGTGTGTGTGGAATATTTAACAATTGCTGTCGGGTTTATAACAACTACCTCATTGGTTTCCTGACTCTTGGTACATCCTGTTCTCAGCCTGGACTCTGTGCAATTTCTCCTCTGCTTGTATGCCTCTGCTGTCATTTCTTCCTACTCACCCTCTCCGTATGCATGTTTCTTCCAATCCACTTTCCTTACTGTTTTCTTTGTCTCTCCCACTCTGTTTCACTCTTCTTTTCATACTGTCCTTTAGGCTTTGAACAGCTCTCCTCTTTTCATCTGACAAGAGCCATTCTAGTCAAATCCTGGCTTAAAATCCACATATTTCAAGAAACCTTCAAGTACTGAACTGTTCACTGACATACATCCCTACCATCTTGTATTAAATTATCCCATTAATTGTTGTCTTACTGAATTAGACTTTAAGCGCCTCAGGGCAGGCACCTCATCTTTTATGTACTTCTAAAGTGCCATGTACACTAATAGTCTTCTAAAAATACAAGCAGAATAATTCTGGAAGAGCTGATTTAAAAGAGCTAGTAGAAAAATACATTGGAAGCATGATTTAGGCACCACTCCAGAAAGCATGAAAATGGAGTTTACCAAATGCTGCAATGATCTTTCCTCAAACATACTATCAAATTTATAGTTATATTACCTTTCATCATACACTATGCCTGGTTTGTGTTTGCTTATCACACTTATTCATTCTATCAAGTTTCACTAGCAGAAATGGCCTCAGAAAATAAATTTTAGTCACACAGTTGAGTAGTCAGAAAACTAACATTTTCAGTTTGCAGGTGTGTACACTTCGGCCAAAAGTGTTATATTAGAGAGCAATAAAAAAAATACCCTGTGATTAATCTTAATCAGAACAAACCAACAATGTGAATAGTGAATAAATATTCACAAGTTACACCGCCCCAGTCTGTCAGTATGTGTCGAATTATAAACTCCATTTTTTTTGGTGAATGTCATTTTGATTGCAATCTTCCCTATAACTGTTCATTAAATATAGGCTTGAAGAAATAAGTGTGATAATCCCATCTGACCTCCAGTATAAGCTTCTGTAACCATTATTTTGCACTGTAACCTCTACCATAGCCAATCTTACATGGAGGAGGAGGAAGCAGATTAGATGATCAGACTAGACTTTCTGGCCTTGAAATCCAGAGTTAAGATGTCCAAGTGGTGTTGCAAGCCAGTCAAATCCAGGCAAAGCCATTCTATTTTGGATGTTGAGTGCTCAGATGGAGGAGGGACAATTTCTAAAGAGCTGCTGCTGAACGGTTCTTCTCTTGTGGGACAACAATAGTTTGCTTCAGTAGGAAGTAAAGGACTCAACACAGAAACCTGTCTGTGGAGGGGGCTGGAATCCTCCAGTCTAAACATATGGCTTAGTTGCAGTTTCCCAGCTGACCAACTGACTACAGAACAGAGACTTTATTTAGAGACTGCTTCTCTGAGAAGAGCTGTTGGAGGGGGAACTTTTTTCCACATGTTCCATTGTGGCTTGTCATGGCCCTGCATACCCACTGCACTCCTCACTCTGAGTCTTTTTAGATAATTCCATTGACAACATTAGTCGAACCAGGGAGACCGGTTTAGTCACTCATTTCACAGAGGATAACTTGTTTTGTTAGTCTTTAAAGTGCTTCCAGACTATTTGTTGTTTTTTAAGTTTTTCACTTATTTAGTCCTTCAAGTTAACATCCACCTTAGGTCCATGAAAGACTCCTGGGCAGTTTCTTCCCCTGTTCTGCAGGTCCCAGACCTTCTCCTGGGGTTGCGCTGTACCTCAGACAATCCCTTTCTCCCTCTTGTTTACCCAGGAGCATCCAAGCTTTCCGCCTTAGAGCTAAAGTATTTTAAGCCAGCTATAGAGCCACCTCCAGATCAGCTGCTAGAAGTGGGCCTCATCCTCCTTGATTGGATCCACCTGGTCATCTCCAGCCTGATCCTGGCCTGCATATTTATTCCTGCCTCTGGAAATTTCCACTACATGCATCTGACGAAGTGGGTCTTTGCCCACGAAAGCTTATGCTCCTACACTTCAGTTAGTCTATAAGGTGCCACAGGACTCCTCGTCACTATAGAGCCTCAGGCAGCTTCTCTTTCAGTTGGCCCTTTTCCTAGTCAGCCCTTCCACCCTCAGGTTAGGAGGGTTCAATAGGCAGACTGCTACTATCTTATCCCTGCTAGCAGGGAGGCCTGTAGAAACCTCCTCAGTTCCTGCAGCACTTACAAACAGCTGCACTGCTATGAAGGAGGCAACATTTATACTGGCCCCTTTTCCCAGCTCATTTCTTATGGGCTGGCTGAGAGGAGAGCCTTGCCCACCCTCTTTGAAAGGCTCAGCTCCCATGCCCTTAAATCTACTACAAATTTTAGAGAGTTTGTTCATTTGCCTGTTTGATCAGGAACTCCTCCTAAACAGTAAGAGCTATGACCACCAAATTCCTTATGCAGCTTCTTCTTATCATAACTTAACGCCATGTAAGGATTTGATTTTTGTCAGGGAAAAGCAATGTACCTTGAAAGGGATTTCTTCTCAAACCAAACAGAAAAGTGACAGAAACACCAAAACAAATCCAGTCCTCAAAATTGACATATCCGAGTGAATAGTATAAGAAACTGAATCAAGATAAACCAGAAGAAGATGAGGATAAGCTTGAAATAGGATTGCTTTTCAATAAACCTTACAGGGGAAAAAAGAGAGAAAATGGAGAAATTTGTAGTGCTCTGTTTTGCCACAGCTAAAATCAATGATCAAGGTTTGAAAACTAGAAGAAAATGGACACTTTCAGAAATGTAGATCCAGTTGTGCTGTTCACAAAGTGGTTGATCTGGTGTACAGCAGTTGCAGAGATTTTCTTTTTGCACAAATAAGAAGGAATACACAATAGTCTTGTGGTAGAACTGAGTTTATTTTTGAACATCTGCTCCTTCCTCAATAGGCATCAGCACCTCCTTCCCCCGCCACCCAATTACTACCACAGTGTACCAGTTTTAGAGCATCCCTAAAGCCAGTTTAATTAAAATTGTTTGTGTATCTTTGACGCATCCCCCATTATCATCTAGAATTTTATCAGACTTGGGGAGTTTAGAGGTCGTTCCACTGCCCCATCAGCATGACATGGCAATGGCTTCTGCTGGAACAGCCTGCCAATCAAAGCCATAGTACAAACACAACTTTGACGTGCAGCAACACCAGCTTTCCCAACACTATCCACATACTTCCCCTGTTTTTGCAGTTCAGCACTAGCCCAACTTACAGCCTCATGGAGGCAGCTGCCTGCCTGTCTCACCCTCCAAGAAAAGCAGCTGCAGCACTCTGGCACTGAGCCTTTCTGGATATAGCTGTATCCACCCATCTGAAGAGAAACATCTGCATCAGCTTGTGGTGAGTCCTTCCAAGACTCATGCTGTGCTGGTCCCTCAGGAGCAGCTTCCAGGACACATAGTGGGCAGAAAAGCTCCATGTATTTATTTCATTTGAACAGACTAAAGACAGCAGGGGTGATGTGTAAGAGGGAGCACATGACCCCCCAAATGCCATAGGTAGGGAGGGCAATGGGCAAGCAGACATCAGGACCAGAGACCCTGAGTGGCTTAGAGGACTAACAGGGGCGCCTGGGGCCAGATTTTTATGCACTCCCCTGTGCTTGTACATGGCCACACTGAAGAGTGGCCTTTATAGACCGTGGCTTACCCCTGAAGTGAAGGGCTAGACATTGGCTACAGTTGGCTGTGGTGGTAGGCATAAGACTGAGGTCTGCAGATACCCCTGGAAGGGGGTGAGAGATCAGAGTGGTGGACACTGCCAGACAGCAATGTCTCTAAGAGGATGCTATGGTCCTGAGAGTGTCCCAGGTGAGTTACTAAAGTGTAGAGAGTGTGCATAGTGATGATGAATGAGACACAGGCCAGAAAGGGGTGCCCTGCTGAGGACTGAGCTAATTCCCAAATGACTAGCAGGAGGTACCGCGGCAGTGAGTTGAACCCCACTACACCTGAGTATTGGGCTATTAAGTGCCTTGAGTATTACTAATGGCCTTCATTTAACATGACTCCCTGTGGGAAAGACCTCAGCTATCCATCTTTAACTGACACCTGGCTGGATGATTCAAATGAGCTCAGATCTTCTGGGATGGTACTCTGTTCACCAAGAGCCGAGAAAGGATCACCAAGTGTCTCATGGGCTTCACTGCAAAAGGAGATAAGAAAGTGAGCTTCTGTGGCAGAGGGACAGGAGAAAGAAACTGAAGAGGAGAGAAAAAGGAAGGTAAAGAAGGGGTTTGAAATAAAGTATGGCAATATACATGGAGACTGAATAAGGATCACTGAGCAGAGATAGAGAAAGAACAAACAAGGCAGGATTTAAAGGGGGTGCAGGCAGACAAGACAAAAGACAACTCAACTGCCTGACACATGACTAAGGGTATGTCTACACTACCACCCTAGTTCGAACTAGGGTGGTTAATGTAGTCATACGAACTTGCAAATGAAGCCCGGGATTTGAATTTCCCGGGCTTCATTTGCATATTGCCAGGCGCCGCCATTTTTAAATGTCCGCTAGTTCGGACTCCGTGCTCGCGGCTACAGTGGCACAAACTAGGTAGTTCGGATTAGGCTTCCTATTCCGAACTACCAGTACACCTCGTTCCACGAGGAGTAACGGTAGTTCAGAATAGGAAGCCTAATCCGAACTACCTAGTTCGTGCCGCGTGTAGCCGCGGGCACGGAGTCCGAACTAGCGGACATTTAAAAATGGCGGCGCCTGGCAATATGCAAATGAAGCCCGGGAAATTCAAATCCCGGGCTTCATTTGCAACTCCAGTTGCCTACATTAACCATTCTAGTTCGAACTAGGGTGGTAGTGTAGACATACCCTAACAGGGCTAGTAGGCCACTTGGAGAAGGCACCCTGACTTGTAACAAGCTCAGATTTTCATCTTGGGAAGAGTGTAGGTGGTAAAACAAAAAAGGGTGGAGATGGATTAGTTGTAGCCAACGAAGATGATAACAGCTGTATTTATTGGCTCCCACCGATCAAAAATTTTGCCAAGACAAAGCATCAGGTTTAATTAGTCACATAATCTTTGTTTGTGTAGCTCCAGATGTCAATGGTTATAAAATTGTCCAGTTTTACAGCCAAAGTATTTGTCTTAATGACCTCTTGAAACAGTGAATTCCATGTGTTGATTACCTACCTCCTTTCAATAGGGGACTAGTGTGGGGTCTAGAAGTGATTGGCCCCAGTTCAGGAATTATATGAATTTTACTATTTCTTTGTTTCAAAGTTCAAGCTTTTATGTCAATGTGGTACAAAAATATGAAATGTGCTCAACAATATTAACACACAATTTGCAAAACATGACAACGGAAAAAGGTTAGATATTCCTTCTTTCACCTGTTATTAATTTATTTCAATAAAACAGCCAGAGGAGTTGCACTGGTGTAACTGGGAACAAAAGTTAGTCCACTGATTGTGCAACTGAAGTTGTGAATGATGTATAAAATGGAAAAAACATTTCTAAGTTGTCAAAGAATAAGCACAAGGCTTTGTCTTGCCTATTTAAATTGTAAGTGTTTGGGGAAGGAATTGTATATTCCAAATTGATTTTAAGGCACCTAGCATAAAGGAGTCCTGATTTCAGCTAGTGCCTCTAGACAGTTCTGTAATATAAATAATAATAATAAAAACACTGAACTTTGCCAAGCTGTACTGTCCTGTGTTATTTTGGAATGTGCTCTTCACTCTGTGACAGATTAATGAAGTTAGTTCAGTAAGAGATTTGTCAAAAAATCCCAGAAGTTCTGAAATAAATACATTATAGGTTTATGCATATTTTAAACACATATTCTTGTAATCTGCCTTTCAATCTATTTGGTAGCCAGAAGGCAGGTTCCTTTGGAAAAAGTGTTCCATATAATGTGCTTAAATCCACCAAAATGTCTCTATTAAAATAAGTTTTAAATATTTTCGTCAAACAAAGTGAAAACCCTTTTTTAAATAGCCATTAAACTATTCTGCTTTACCAGACCAGTACAGTAGTATGAAACTGACTAACAATTAGTCAAGGTGCTTTATCCAAACCCCACTGTTTTAATAGACTTCAATGGATTGAGTCAAGCCCTACACACTTGGTCTAACAATATATAGGCAAGTAGTATATGGTCATTCTTGTTATCCTTTGTTGTTTCCTCGATTAAGATAACAGCACTAAATATTGAACATATTGCAAAGTGGGAGGAAGAG
Organism: Pelodiscus sinensis; assembly: GCF_049634645.1. Taxonomy (NCBI): domain Eukaryota; kingdom Metazoa; phylum Chordata; order Testudines; family Trionychidae; genus Pelodiscus; species Pelodiscus sinensis. Next base: position 91,660,339 of record NC_134713.1, on the reverse strand, counting down.
GAGACCAAAACAACAAGATTGTCATCGTGGCATCTTGATCATTTCTCTTAAAAAGCAAAAATTATTCACCTACAAGCAGCAGGCAAACTACAGTTTTTCATGTAATATGTCAAATGCAGAATGAACAATAGGGATGCTGCATTTGATGTAATTCAGGTTCTCAGTGAAGGGTGATAAAGTAGTTTTTATCCATGTTTAAAATAATAAAAAAGGCTTTTAAAACGCTGATCACATGCCTCACTAGATTATACCTTCCAATCCACATAAGTCTTAGTCAATGAATCAAATATTTTCTGTCCAGAAATGTAAACATCTACATTAACAATGGTTAGTGAAAAATAATATTGAATGGTCCTTGACAATGTACCTCCATAGTGCCTTCCATTCATGTATCCGAAAGTACATGCATTAGTGAATTCAACTCAGTACGGAAGTGAAGCATTAGTATCTCCATTTGCAAATCTGAAGTCCAGAGTTATTGAACATAAGAAGCATATGGAGTCATTGTAGAGTAACTCGCTTCAAAAGTGGCAGCCTTGACCCTTCATTTGAGGAAGGTAATTTCATGATGGGAGGGAACCAAAGTTAAGGAGGAACAAACTCCCTTAGATGACAGATAGAAATAAAAAGGTTGGTCATTTTTCTTGCACTCCTGAGATTACTCCAGCAGATGAGGATATTGTTGAGAGAGGCAGAAAGACTATGGCAATATGGGCCTTAGTCATTACAAACATGAATATATTGCAACTAAGAGAACTATTTGCCAATGAATCTCAAAACTGGTGAATTTCACCAGACAGCTAGACTAAGTCTGTACTACACAACCCTTTTGGTAAGGGATATAGTCACAGATTGCAATGAAAAATTGGTTATGTCCACACCACATTATGTAATTTCACATAACAGTGAAAAGCTCTGCCATGTAGAGGCAGAAGTGAAAACTTCAACAGCTTCTCCATGTCATAGCCTTGTCCCTAGTACCAGGGTCTTTTCCTGTGGCAGGGAAAGGCTCCAGCAGTGGGGAGCTCACAGAACCCTTCTCCCCAACCAGAACATTTCTCTGCTGCTAAAGTATTCCTGGGAAATGGCAAAAGCAGCTGTGAGGCAGCAGGCCATTACATGGATAAAAGTATCAGTGTAAATGGGAAGGCACACCTGGGATGAGTAGAGAGCTGCATAGAGTACATACCTGGGAACATATCCATACCCTTCACACTTGTCTCATCTCTACTGGCCTAAAACATGCATCACTGTCTATACTGCTACTTAAAATCATGCTGGGAGGCTACCCAGGTACATACTCTATACCAGATAGTGCACTGTGAACATAGCTTTAGATTAATTTCAACTAATGGCAGAGAGGAGCCTATGACTATGATATATATTGGTACTATGATATAGGGAGGTGTAGGAGGAAGTCCTGAAAACGAAATCTAGATTGCTAGGGGAAGACGTAGGTCCAATTATAGCTTATTTATACTGATGCAAATAAGGGCAAGATTTGACCTCATGAAGTCACATTCAGACCTAGTATAGGTAGGTAAGCTCCTTAGTGAAATCAGTAGGGATACTCCTATAAACAAGATCTTGAACTGTTAAAATACAGATCTGCTACTGGAAATCTTACAGGCAGGGAACATAAGTCAGAGTATTGAGATTTACAAACCCCGGACTGAGCACAGACAGAGAGGAGAGTCTCTCCCAGTTACAGGCATCGAGACTGGGCACACCCCAGCACAGCTGCCAGTACTGCCAATCCTGGAAGCACCCACTCATAGCTAGGACCAATAAGGAAAACAAGGCTAGTTATAAAAGAAAGATAATCCATTAAGAAAGTACTGGGGAAGTACAAAGGCCTGTGGGTTAGCAAAAGGCAACAGCTTCCATGCCAGACTGCCTCTCAAAACTGTCTAGGAGACAAAGGAAGACTTCAGGCCCTGGAGTTTAAGGATTATGTAATGTCATCAGCAGCTACCTCTCATGAGCATCCCCCTCTGGCTGATACGTGCCTCCAAACACTCAGTTCTGAACAGGACACACACCTCTCACAAGAACCCCTTTCTGGTCAGGTTAGCCTGTTTTTCATTCAGTTTTTATAACAATGTGACATCCATCTCTTGCAAGTGCCACCCCAGTAGATGGCAGAATCACTGAAGCCCTGCTTCACGATCCTCTGGCCAAATCGCATGTTGTCCCTGCTTCTGGAATACACAGTCTCTTGTTCAAGAGGCTATTGGGACAGAGGCAGTTCATCAGCATTAGCCCCTGGTGGGCCACAAGTGCTTTATTTACTTCCATGTCCACAGGTATGGCTGCTTGCAGCTCCCATTGGCTGCAGATCACCATTCCCAGACGATGGTAGCTATGGAAAGTGGTGTCCTGGTAGACATTACTTCCTGCAGCTCCCTTTGGCCAGGAACAGTGATTTGCATCAATGGGAGCTGCAAGTGGCTTTATACACAGATAAACAAAGTATCAGTGGCCCACCAAAGACTAACCCTGGTGAACCACTCTGATTTATTGCTCACCCCCGCTCTAGTTCTCTTTCGTGGCTTTGGTAATGGGCGATAGCACCAATACTTCATTTCCAGAGGCACTGACCTATCTATGGTTCTGCTACTCTTCCAGTCATCTAGGCACCCATTCTATGGCAGCCTTTCCTGGGCTGCTTGCAGTGAGCTGTCCATGGTCCTGTTGCTCTTCCAGGCACCTTTTTCTCCGTCTTCAAGCTCCAGGCAGAAACTGACTGCTTGGCCTCTGCTGCTTCCTTTTGGCCCCTGATTTTCTGTGCCAGCAGCCCCTCTGATTAGCTGCCTGGAAGATTTCTCTTCTCTTTCATCTCTTTTCTCAGGCTGGGTGAGGCAGAATCATGAGGCCTCTGGCAGGGGACCTCCAGACTTAGTCCACCCCATCATAGCCTGATTGATTTATATAAGGCTAAGTTGATGGACAGAGCCAATTTGAGATAAGAGGAGTATTGCCAGCAGATCCAGAGATGTCATTATTCCCCTTTATTTGGCTCTGGTGAGGCCACATCTGGAGTATTGTGTCCAGTTCTGAGCCCTCCCGCCCACTACAAAAAGGATGTGGATGCATTGGAGAGGGTCCAGCAGAGGGCAACCAAAGTGATTAGGGAGCTGGAGCATATGACCTATGAGGAGAGGCTGAGGGAGTTGGGTCTGTTTAGTCTGCAGAAGTGAAGAGTGAGGGGGGATTTGATAGCAGCTTTCAACTTCCTAAAGGGAGGTTCCAAAGAGGATGGAGAGATGCTGTTCTCAGTAGTGACAGATGGCAGAACAAGGAGCAATGGTCTCAAGTTGTGGTGGGAAAGGTCCAGGTTGGATATTAGGAAAAACTATTTCACTAGGAGGGTAGTGAAGCACTGGAATGGGTTACCTAGGGAAGTAGCGGAGTCTCCAGCTTGACAAAGCCCTGGCCGAGTTGATTTAGTTGGGATTGGTCCTGCCTAGAGCAGGACTTGATGACCTTCTGAGGTCTCTTCCAGTTCTATGGTTCTATGATTCTATGATAAAGGGAAACCAGTTAGGAGAAAACTGGGATTTCTAAAGAGACTGTTCCTAGAAAACTTGACAATGTGGTACCAGAAGTAGTGTTGAGTTTAATTGTCTCAGCAGAAAATGGGAGTTCTGGAAGATCTTGCAGTGGGTGTCCGACTCAGGCACAGCAACAGAGGTAGCAACAACTGTTCAAAAAGATGGCATTGCACCAGCAACAGTTGTTACAATGGATGGTGGACCTGGTACCACCTACAGCTCCTTGGGATTGCACCACTATGGAGAATATGTCCCATGCTTTCAGATTGTAATTGAGAGACCATAGTCATGCTTGCAAAGGTACAATGAATGACTGGTTTCCTGGTTTGCTATACTCCTTACTGGGGAAAGCAATATACTAGGAACTTGAAGATGCAGTCACCAAGGACTATGAATAGGTGAAGGCTGCTATATGGGAGTAACCAGATTTAGATGTATAAACCTACAATCAGCATTTCCAACATGAGTATTACTTTCTTGAAGCATGACTATAGGCAATAATGCAAAGGCTAGAGAATTTCTACTAGTGTTAGTTTAAGCCAGAATCTTAAATGGGACCTGAGTGAGCAGAACTCAGTTATGGAACTATTTGTACAGATTCTTCTTTCTATGTGCTAAGACTGGTTTATAGCCACTGACTGGTTACCCTAGCTTATGGCCTATGTGGTAATTCAAGCCACCCAAGGGCCCTCTGCTGCAGTACCTGCTTCATACACACTGGAGAAGGAAATGGACTGAGTATCCAAGGATAGAGGTGGCCAATATTGGGTAAACCACAAGAAAATTCAAATATCTGCCTGATCATTTGGCAGCACAGGTGCCCCTCTAAGGATCTGTGAGAAAGATTTCCCCAAGACAGCAGGGTCATACTTTAAATGCTCCACCAGCCCTACATCCCATGACAATAAAGAAACACGGGACCAGTGAAACTCAGAAAGAAGTCAAGGTCACTAGAACATATGAGAAAGATTTGGTAGCCTGTTAATTGCATGGACAACAGGGACACAGGTTTTATGACTGCCCATAAAACTGAATGTAATTTTAGGCAGATGTGCACAGGACAAAATAGGGCATGGACAAAAGACCCAAGAAAACTCATCATTCCAGTCAAGGTAAATGGCCAAAAAACACTAGTGCTTATAAACTCAGTATAATCAGACATAGATAGTAGATAGTGGAAATGGTATGGAATCTGTAAAAGAAGGGGGCTCTCCAATAGATGCATTCATAGAAGTGTTCTATAGTATCTCAGCATGACAGTAAAATTGACCATCCATGGGAACCAGGATAGGATGAAGGTAGGTGTGCCTCCAGATCTTCCTCTCAGTGACATTTACTGAGACTGGACATATTTCCCTGAACTCTCACAGAAACTTCCCTTAGTACAGGAACCCAAGGAACACACTCCAGAATAAACATTAGAGTACTGTTCCCTGTTAAGCCACTAACATACTTACCTCCTAGCCTAGAAGGAAGAGGACACAGACTACATTTACACAGCTTCTCTCTTCTGCAAAAGCCTATGCAAATTAAGCACAGATTAACATATTGCCTTGTTTCATTTGCATAATTAATTAGGAGCTGGTTTTGCGCAAGAGGTGTTTGCACAAAAAGACGCCATCTACACAGCACCTTTTTGTGTAAAAAGCCCCCTTGCGCAAGAGCCGTTCTTCCCCAAAAAATGAGGAAGAACGTCTTTTGAGCAAGAGGGGGGGTTTGTGCAAAAAGGTGCTGTGTAGATGGCGCCTTTTGTGCAAAAACGGCTCCTAATTCTGTAAATGAAGCATGGCAATATGCTAATCCATGCTTCATTTGCATAAGCTTTTGCGGAAGAGGGAAGCTGTGTAGACGTAGCCCCAGAGAGAGAGAAAGAGAGAGAGACGTAGCCCCAGAGAGAGAGGTGATAAAGATGACCACCTTCATAAGCATAATGGAGACCACAGATTCTATATTCTATCTAGACAATGCTGAAGGTGCCACAGAACAGCATTCCATTGGCTAAAATGAGACTGCTCCTCTCCAACTGGACCCAGAGTGGCAAAGAAATGTTGATACATGCTCAAAGGCCTGGTCAGAGTAACAGCGACAGCTGCTGGGGAGGTGGATGCCCTGAGGGTATGGCCATACTATTCCTTTATTTTGCCAATAAGACAGACTTGTTATAGTATATTGATGGCAGAATAATGAGCATGTAGAAAGCAAGAGACACAAGAAGCTTAAAGAAGAAAGTGAGCTTCAGGGTATAGTCACTATGGAGAATTTGGGGTCAACAGTCACCAAAAGGGAATGACTACTTACATGAACATACCTAATATATGAAGCTCAATGTTCTGGCATCAAAATATATTTCTCAATTTGAGCAAATTGATGCAGAGTACTTTTTTCCAGCACATCTATTGATATAGAGCACATATTTTCAAAATTGAACTACCTCCAAGACAGTAAGAGGCTCAACATGAGTGAGGATACTTTGAAGGAAATTATGCAAGCATGTACAAGCCAGTATTTCTGAAAAAGCTCAGAAAGACAAAAATATCTTTGTACGTAAAAATAGTTTCAATGTATATATTACACAAGTTTCCCCAGCCTTTTTTTTTTACTCCTGTTGTAAGCCAATTTCATCCTAGTTTTAATGTTTGGAAAATAAATGATAACAAATGTTCAGATTTTTTTTTTTACACAAATAAAAATTGAAAATATAGACAAGGACAAGCAAAGGCATGAGATACAAATGCAATTACTTCTGCCCTGGTTATATCATTGTGAGTTTCTACATTTAGCAGACACAATCCTAGGTGTAGAACACCTTGGGAAGGATAATACAGTCTAGGATCCTGCTGCAATATTTTGCCCAAGGGTCTTTAAAGAAGTTCAGAATTTCTATGCATCATGCCTTAAATGCTAACTAGTTGCCACCAAAGGAGTCCCATGAACTCCACTAGTATTTTTCCCATTGATGGAGACCCTCCTTGAATGAATAGTACCGGTAATTATTTTTATATGCCCTCTAAAGAAGAGTGCCTCTGGAAATCAGCATATTTTTGTTATAATGGACTTCACCACCTGATAGCCAGAAATCATACTGTTCCAGAAAACAAGTGACAAGGCTGTTGCTAATGAGCTGCTCAAGGACTCCCAGAGATGTCCTGATGGACCAGAAAACAGGTTTTGCAGCCTGACTGATAAGAGAGTTCTGTGGCTTACGCTAATACTACATCTACACTGCAAGCTTTGCCGGAAGAGGCAATGAAAATGAAACACAGATTAGCATTTTCTTGCACTTCATTTGCATAATCTCTTCCAATCCGTTTTTGCACAAAAGCAAGCAATGTGGACATTTCCATTTTGAGCAAAAACCCCTTTTTGTGCAAGATCGTTATACCTCCTTTTTTGAGGCATAAGGATCTTGTGCAAAAAGGGGTTTTTGTGCAAAAAGGAAATGTCCACACTGCTTGTTTTTGAGCAAAAACGGATCGAAAGATTATGCAAATGAAGCACAAGAAAATGCTAATCCACGCTTCATTTGAATTGCCTCTTCCGGCAAAGCTTGTAGTGTATACATAGCCTAAGTCAGGAGGTTATACTCCTCTGTGCACCATCCATAGATAGATGGCCGAGTTGAAAAAAATCAGATGGTAAAGAAACTGCTCAAGAAATTAATTATCCGAGTTGCTTAACATTGGGACCAACTACTCCAGAGTCTACTCTTCTCTATTAAGGAAGTACCACAAGCTTCCAACAGGGTTTTCACCACTGCAATTGCTATATGGGCAACGGCCAAGAGGCATAGTAGACATGGTGAGAGAGACATGGAAGAGCCAGATTCCAAGACCCAAAAACCTTGGACCAGTGACTATAAGACCCTGTGCTAGAAGAAGCTTCCAAGTATCACAGGAGTAACAACAATTGTTATCTTGTAATAAAAAGGCATGGTTATGTGCCTTTCAACCAGGCAGCAGTGATCTACTGCTTCTTCCAGTCTCTGAACCAAAGTGGACGGCCAAGTGGTAAGGCCCTTATCAGATAGTAATGGAGGTAGGAACTGTAAACTATTTGATCAGTGGAAAGGAAGGAATGACAAATTTACCATGTTTGTTGAAACCAGGGGAATTTATGGAAAGCCTTTTCATCATGCCATTTGCTGAGGAACATGGGGTTCCAAATTAGACATTGCCTGAAAGAAACCTTAGTGCCCTTTAACAAAAACCTAAACCAAAAGCAAAGAAAACACACACTCCCACCCTCAGAAAATGTCAATGACCATGATCACATTAACATGGAACCTAGTAAAATAATTCAGAACAGTTCCAAACAATCCCTTCCTCCCCCCACACACACACAAATTGAGGAGGGTTATCAAAAAAAATGCAATGTCACATCAGAACTTGGGGCAACAGAGACTGGAGAAGTCCTATTGTGTTGATTTCAAAGACAAATGACTCACCATATTGCTATATAGACTTTAAAAAGGTGAACAAACTCAGACTGGCTGTCAAATCCAGAGTGGTGCTCTCTTAGGCTTCTTCCGAAGGGGTACTGGCAGATCTCTTTAACACAAGATTCTGAGGAGAAGATTGCTTTTATATGCAGAAAATGGCCCTAGAAATCAGTGAAACCTGAAAGTACTCTTCCTCTCTTTTCCTTCCTTAAACATATCCCAGGTGCCTTGCTGTGAAAATAAGGAGAAAAACTATATACAGTTTTTATAGTCTTACAGTGTATCAAGGCTAATGTAAAATTATTTATAGCCCTGGAATGAACAAACAGAATTAAACAGCATTAACATACTATTCTCTCTCTCCTCAGAACATACAATATGAAATAGAAATGGTTATAAATATGCTAGAAGTTTTTAAACTTTAGGTTTACATTTTAAAACATTTTTAAAGTTCTACTGACCTCTGTAGACACTAAATAAGAGCAAAAAATCTAACATCTGGAAAAATAGAGAGTGTTTTGAATGGATTTTCTCCTGTTCTCTGTTTAATTTTGAATAAATTATTCTTCAAGTTATGATGTTATGCCTCTACAAAAGAATGATATAATTTGGTCTAAATATGATGGGACTACTTAGTATATATGGAGAATGCAATAAACCTTTCTTTAACCCAGCAATAGCCTACTCTATTAGCTTCTATATATATATATATTATGTTACATTAAAAGGCATCAGTCAATCAATGCACTAATTTCTCTTTTTTAGAGGAATATTTACTTGCATTGAAAAAAACATGCTTGCATAAATTTCCAGGAACAGATTCTTGCAATCACTTGTAGCTTCTTCACGAGTGACTGATCTATGTACTTACCATAAGTAAAAGATTTGAATTGTAAATTTCAGCTTGCAGGCTACTAAACCTCATTGACTCTGAGCAGCACCTTGAAGACCCTTTAGTTTGCTATTTGAAACTGACACAAATAAAAGACTGAAGGCCAGCAGACCTCATAAATCATAGCTACAGGGTCAATGCCAATCTAACAAAGGGACTAATAATACACAACTACTGCAAAAAATAAAGACAGCCAAGAAAAGACTATTTTAATAGCCATATTCAGGATGGCTTCTCTGAAGCAGGCTCTTTCATCTCTTCCACATCATTTAAGGGGTACACAGTCATTTTTCAGGCTGGTGAGATGGGAAGCTTGCCTAGATGCTGATGAAGAAAATGTGAATTTTGCCAGAAAGGATGAACTTAACAGGACCCACACAGAGGAAAAAGAGGAACAAGATGCCACCATGACCCCTGAGTTTAATGCCTACCACCAGGATCCTGGATATCAATTCAAGGCTCACATGCAAGGTGCCCAGACCAAACTGATCACCACTTGGGAAGCTGGATGGAATGTTACCAATGCTATTCAGGTAAAATGTTTTCTGTTTACACTGAGCATGATTTTAAACACTTAGTCATCACTGAGTCTGTTTTGTTTTGATTTAACTATATCATCATTTCACAACATTCTGAAGGTTTTTTATTTAAATCTCAGATGGTGAATTAATTTATTACTGACATATTTCAACATTTTTACATTAATTTAAAAAGGAACAAATTTCTAAATTGAGTTCTGGGGGAGGGGGCCAGCAGGAACATTCTCAAAGGACAGAAAGATTCTGAAAATAAGTCAAGAATTCATATATTTACAATTCAGAAAATAAGAAGATGCCTCTGTAGTTCTGGAACTGGCTTTCCATGTGCACATTTGTATTCAGAGAAAATCACTAAGTTGAAGAAAGTGGAGATAAATCAGAGATACAATTTCTAAGCATCTCACAAAACAAGAGACGTAGTTAAGAAGCAGATCCATGTCGGTTCTAACTTAATTGATGTGGAAATAAGACTATGAATTTAGACCAAAGAGAGTAGAAGTAAAATAACACTTCTTATTAGACATCAAATTTAAAACATTTTGTCCCATAATTTTCTTGCTGGAAAAAAAGTGTTTTTCATATCCATAAATTTAGCATAATATTGATTTTAAAACTTTTTCCCTCCTCCCTCCTTTTCATTTGAGATATCATATAGTAGGAAGAAACAAATATCTACAGACATATTTCTCATTTAGCATTTCTTATACACAATGTACAGTTTGCTCACTTGGAAATTTTCATTACACCCTAGATATGAAAAAACCCAGTTCTTCCACTATTGTTTGAGACGTTCATAACTATAATGGAGATTTCCTTGTTCATCCTCTTCTAATCCCTACAATCTTGTTGTAAGGAGGGATGAACCAAACATTGTCTATGTCTTAATGAAGTTTCCCTGCTATTTCTAATTTAACATGAATACATAGGTTATAAAATGTAAGTCAAAGTTACTTTAAATGTTTTTTACCATGGACATAGACATGAAAGTAATACATTTTAATGTCAATGTCAGTGTCAATCTTTCTTTGACATTGTTTCTCCATCTAAAAATATAAGTAATAATACTAGTCCCTCAAAGTACTTTAAGACTTTTGGATCTATTAAAATACAATCGAATTTTACTATTAATTATTAAGATTCCAGTGTAAGACTAGATATTTAGCAATGCAGCAGCAATAGTACCTACATATGGCAGAATTTAAAAAAGTGCTTTTGAAAAAGGACAAAGTGGCCAATCAATTTAAGAAGAATGGCTTCACTCTGGTCCACATTGCAATAAAACATCTGTGAATGGCCTGGTCAGATGATTCAGGTTTGCGGGTGGCGGGTGTGGGTAGAACAAAGCCTCCGGCTTTAAGGCAATAAACTTGCAGACATTTGGCCTTAGGTTGGAGCCCACTTCTGAGACCTCATGAGGTAGGAGAATCTGAGAATGAAGGCTCCAGACCAAGTCTGAACGTCTACATTGCAATTTTATAACCCACATTGCCCAAACTCTGTAAGTCTAAGTCAGCTGACCCAGGTGAATTGTGGGTGTTTTGTTGCCGTGTAAACATACCCTTAGTGTCTACAGTTTTGAAGCCTGCTGCTTAGTTTTGCTTTGCCCAATATTTTAAAAAACAGAGTGCAAGCTCCCATTTTATTGCATTTTGTTTATTGGGGGAACACAACAGTGGTAAGGTAGGGAATAATGATTTATTTATCAGTACAGTTGGAGTTTTGCAATCGAGCAGGTATGCAATACATTCTGTGTTGCCTTTTCATGAACTTCTCTGAAGTATAGAATAAAAATTTGTAGTGTCTTTATGTCTGGTTAGGGGAATATTATATTTCTATGCAAACCTCAGAAGAGAAAAATCAGGAGTTATGAACAGAATGATTAAAGCAATCAGAATGCTCTTGACAGGTGGAAACAAGCTGTGTTAAAATGGGAATGACAGTTGTTTTTGCCTTACCCAGAGGAAAGGGCAACAGTGTTTTGCATGGCAATTAGAGATAAATGTTTAAGTTGAATTTGAAAGCACTTTAAACAGTTATTTCAGTGCAGACAATTAATCCACAAATGAAATTATATTATAATCTAGAATTATTTTAAGATAGATAACTTTTTGATTATTATAAAATACAACAAAAGGGGCTTTTTAGATTGACGGCTTATTAAATAGTACTTATTTGCATTGGAAATGTTTACGTTTTTTTTCCTTCAACTGAAGAATGTGAAATTTGATGACAGCATTGTTTATGTAAATGATTGTTTGAGACATTTAAAGTTTCCAAGGAAACGTATTCCATATTCTGCCACTGAAAATCTCTGTGCAGATCAAACTACCTTTAAGAAGGGACAAAGCCCAAAATTATATGATAAAGGGATGAAGAGGGGTTCAATGTCTAGCTAGCAATAAAAGGGCAAACAGTTACACTGGTTTTCATAGTAGTCTAGATTCTAACAATATGGTAGTACAAAAGGAGTCTCAACTCTTTATATACCAACAGCATGGAAGAGGAGTATAGTCAGAAGAGATGACATGGTGTTCCAAAGAAAAAGTATGTCAAAATCAAAGTTGCACTAACCCTACCATGTCCTGACGTAGTGTAAGTGGCCAGAAAACAGCTATTAGGAATATGTAAAATAATCTCTACTTTAATTTATAACCCAATCTAAGATCCCGCTAAGTTGTGAGGCTGCTCAGCTGTCTAGCAAGCCCCATGCAGAGACTCAGGGCTGCTAGACAGAGCACTGCCTCTGCCCCAGCCAGGGCCGGCCCGAGCCCTTTTGGCGCCCTGGGCCCAGGCGCACGGCACATGCGCGACCCCCCCCCCCCCCAGGGAGCGCGGGTACACCCCCAGGGCGCACGGCTAATGCGCGGACTGGCCACAGCCGCTGGCGCGCAGCCTGGGGCCTGCCCACGGGGCGCACGGTGCATGTGCTGCCCAGCTCGGCCAGCGTTGCTGGCACACGTGCTGGGCTGTGCAGGGCCCCGCGGCCATGGGGGGAAGGGCACTGCTGGCCAGCGCCTCGGGGTCGGCACTGTGAGAGCCGGGTGCGCGGCACCTGATGGCAGCTGATGACAGATGCCTTCAGGCGCCACCCCTCCCACATCGGTTGGTGCCCTGGGCAGCTGCCCGGCTCGCCCATGCCTCCATCCAGCTGTGCCTCTGCCTGCTGGCCCCAGCACAGAGCCACAGCAGCTACGTGCCCACCCAAGCATGGTGCTCAACCCAGAGCTGCCACTGCCAGGGGATAGGTGCCTCTTCCCTGGCCCACACCCAGCCTAGCCCAGACCTGGCCTGACCCCCACTGGAACAGGCACAGCCATGGAGAGGTACCTCTTACCTTGCCCCAAACTGCTACCATGAGAGAGGGCTTGGGGTAGTCCCCTCTCCCCAGGGCAGCCTTCACCCTGAATCCCTCATCCATAGCCTGCACTCCCCGAACCTCCAGCCAAGTCTCTCACCCCAACCTTCTGCCCCAGCCCTCCCACACTCTAGCCCCTCAGCCCCACCACATACTGTCCACGTGTGGAATGACTTTTATGATGTGATATATTGTCTACATACTGGCGCACGTAACAAAAGTCATTCCACACATGGACATAAAAAATTAAAGGGAACACTGAACCCAATTGAAATGGACTGCCCCAGAACTCTCAGCAGCACACACAAAGCTCAGGGCTGCACAAACCCCCTTCTTTTTGTCACACAGCCATTCTATTGGAAACTCAAATCGCTTTGACTATGTAGTTTAAGTCAGATATCAGAGGTCTGAGAAGAATGAAGGACCTTCTAAACTGCAATGCTGAACAAATACATGGAATTTAAAATGCAGGCTCAGTTTTAAATGTCTTGATTATTGTGGATTTAAGCCAGATACTTTATTTTTATGTGAGTAAAACTATCTAATGTTATATCTTTTTGATAGCAGTAGCTGGAAGCAGTGTTATGATGAAGGGTCTGTTGATGTTTCCAGTAGAAATACTATCTTTATAACGTTATCTTTCTTCTTAATGTATGTGCAATGTGCCTCAGGGGGCATGTGACCAGGAATCATCACCAAATTTAGTTCATTGCTTGGATCATTAACTTTCCTGGCCCAGGTTGGGTACTGACACGCAGCATGATGTCTACACTGATCCATGCCCCCACATAATTTTTTTAATTAATTAAGGATCTGAGTTTTAGAGGTACTGAATACCCACAGTTCCCATCAACTTTACCTGAAGCTTCTGTGCAAGTCTATGATGTGGGCTTATAGACTCACTAGTTACTAGCCTTCATGTAATTATTCTTAGTAGCAGAAGCTAGAACATTGCTGAATATAGTTCCATGGTATCAAAATTTTTTTGCAGTTTTGTATGTTCTTTTTGTAACACACCTTTAAAAAAAAAAAAGCTTGATTTTCAATAGAAATTTTACAAGTGCCTTGTGTTCCCTATAAACAGAAACCTTTTTTGTTTGTTTACTTTTTATTTAAACACTGAATAATTTAGCTTTTAAAAAAAATCGATGACTGTACACAATGCCTGATGATAGGTTTTTTACAAACCCATTTCTTTCTAATGACTGCCAAGGTGCAATCTCTTCTCAATATCCATAAAATAAATTGGGCTGATGAGAGCTGTGTGCGCTTTCCAGGAGCAGACTATTCCACAGAATCTGAAAATAAGCATATTATATAAAAATCTCATGTAGACATCTTATATTAATTGCTACTGCTCAATGCTGAACTGCAGGTCTTCTGCCACGGCTCACTCTATGGTGTGTCTGTACTTGTATTGGCACGTAGAGTACATGCACTGCATGACCCCTCAGCACAGTATAACCAGGAGTGTAGACCGCAAAGCACTTCTTTGGGACGATGCCAGCAGACAAAGTTCAGCGTGCTGCCCCCGCCCCTCCCACAAGAGCCACTGCTGGATATGCTGGCTGCTTTCAGGAAGGGTGCAGGGCTGGGGGAGGGGGGGGTAAGCCTGCCTTAGCTCCACTGCACCACCACCTGAAATAAGCAGTGCCCAGCCAGAGCCTGCATCCTGAACCCCTGACCCAGGCCAAATACCCTCCTGCACCTCAAGCCCTCAGCCCTTCCTCCACCCAAACTCCATCCACTAAGAACCAGCACCCTGAACCCTCTACTGCACCTGAACACCAGACTCAGTGCAGAGCCCCTTCTATATCCTAAATCCCTCAGCCCAATACCAGAGCCTACACTCCTCTGCACCCCAACCCCTGCCCCAGACTGGTGAAAGTGGATGAGGGAGGCAGGCTGGAGTGATCAGGGTGGGGCCTCAGAGAAGGGATGGGTCAGGAAGCAGGGAAAGGGTATTTGGGTTGGAGGTAGATCCTGGATTACATTTAAATTCAAAAAGAGATATTGTGCTCAAAAAGGTTGGAGACCACTGCTTTAGAATATCCTGCTGCCTTTTTATATGGCCACATAATCAACATGAGAACACGGTGGCAGAATTTAGCTCAAAATAGTGTATGTATTGTCCAAAATAGAATTGCATCAAATGAGGTGCTATGTATTGCAATAATACCCATTTTATTCTATAGCCATTTTTACATCTGTAAGGATCATAAACAGAAAAAACTAGTGTTCAGTTGCCATAACAAAGCTTTTTTCCATAGACAATAAATGAAATGCTGTAACCTATAGACAGAGTAAGTTTGGATTCAGTTGATCACTCAGTCCAAGCCCCATATTTTAAAGTGACTATCACTTTTTTCCAAGGAATTTCCCCAACTTTGGAAACACTAGAGCTTGGTGCAGAAAAGAGATTCTTCACTTCCTCAACCCAAAGGAAAAAGCTGATTCATATTTCCTCTTCAGAAAAACAAGTCACTTTAATGCCTACATTTCTGGCTGATCGGTCCCTGGTAACCTTTATAGGAAGCTGAATAAAAATGTACTGGCACTTTTTCTCCTTCTCATTCACAATTGGCCTGAGGCTTTCTAAAGTACTATAACTGGCAAGTCTGGATTTCTGTACCTGATATTTATTTTACCTGCTTACTTTTACAGTTATAATATTCAGAAAACTCCTTTCTTATTAAGAATGTTGTTGCCCATCAAGTTTTCTTTCAGATGAAAGCCAAAATTACAATTGTTGGTTCCTCATATGTAGTCCTCCAGCTATGCTGTAAAAATCAGCTCAGATATGTATGTGAGCATATATATACTTATGCAGGACAAAAACCAGATTGGTATATAGCTACATTTGATTGAAGTCATAAATCTTCTTACTCTCTGAACTTTATCCTATGTGAAATCTCACAGAATTAATCTGTTTTAATGAACAACTTTTAGGCACACAATTCATTCCTGTTAAGAATGTTAATGTAAGGAATGTAGCTACCAGAACACAGGGCTAGACAGCAGAAAGGCTAATGCTTTTACAGCCAAGAATCTTACTTGCTCTATAGAAATGCTCTCCCTTACAATTAACAAATTGTCAGTGGAAACAGGGTGGAGACCAAAGCCTTAAAATAAAGAAGGGTGACCCCTAGTGTTTGTTCAGAAATAAAGATTGTGTGAATCTATCTTCCCCATTCTTGAAGATGAAGAATTCAATACCGTAAGTGAAGTGTACCTAAATAACTGTGTTATATATAATCAGTATAATTAGTGCTATTATTAAAAGAATATCTAAATGGCAAAGTGTTTCCCCCACCATTCACACATAGTTAATCTACAATTTACCCCTAGGTGTGGAACTCTAGTAGCAGCAGATTCACTGGAACAGACACAAGCTCTGCCTCAAAGAACAAATGGAATGATTCAAGAAAATAAGAAAAAGCCCCAAACATGGAGTCACACTTTACTGAGGATGACAAATTGGAGCCTAGCTTTGGCAAGACTGAGCTGTATGAAATATGTCTAAAACTAAACGGAAAGTGTCAAACCCAACCATGTTTCTGAAGTGGCAGAAACATACCTCCGTCTGCTTGGCCAGTAGCATTAGGGTTGCCACGTGGAAAAATATAGCTTTTCCCAACCAACTAGAAATCATCCATGAATCTAATGTGTACTTCACAAAAAGATAAATATATGGATCCAAGTGGATGAAATAACATATTCGCTCATATCCACATTATCTGTATACTCGTTTTTTTTTCAGGCTGTTTCCTCTGTTGAGACAAACAATAGCACAAATAGATGTTTCTGTGAGTTCCCACAACTATCTTTTTGGTTGCTACATGACAGTGGTTTTCAAACTTTTTTTTCTCATGACCCAGTTGAAGAAAATTGTGGATGCCCATGAACAAGGGCAGAAGATTGGGGCATGGGCTTACCCACAGGAAGCTTGCCTTAGTACCCCAGCTGGCTTGCTGAGAGAGGTATGTCTATACTGCAACACTATTTCAGGATGGCGCCAACTGAAATAGCTATCCTGCATCTTCACAGCAAGTCCATTATTTCGAGCTTGCTATTCTGACATCCCTGTAAACCTCATTCTATGAGGAGTAAGAGATATTTTGGAATAGCACTTTATTTCAAAATTTGGTGCTGTGTAGACAGTGCCAAATGACGAAATAAGCTATTTTGAAATAGCAATGAAATAAGATATGCAATTTGCGTAGCTCAAATTGTGTATCTTATTTCGAGTTATGATAAAGTATTGACGCACCCTGTATGTCCTAGCTCCCATTGGCTGTGCTGTGGCTTGGAAACAGCCAGCAGTAGGTATGGCTCCTAAGCGGAGGCATGTGCACAAACAGTTCTGCACATGGCTCTCCCCCACATGCACTGCCCCCATCTCCTGTTGGCCAGGAAATGGCAAATGGGAGTGCAGAGCTGGTGCTCATGGCAGGAGGCAAGAACAGAGCCTCTGGCCTCCTCACCTAGAAACCAGACCTGCTGCTGGCTGCTTCCAGAACACAACATGGTCTGTGGTGCCAAGACAGGCAGAAACTGCTTGCCTTAGCATCCCACTGGTCATGTCACAGCTCTGTGTGATATTCTGCAACCCAGGACTGGGTCACAACCCATACTTTGAAAAACACTGATGTATGGCGCCAACTGCTACAAGTGCTGCAACCCTTTCTTTACAAGACAGCTTCCTTTCATGGCAAATACCTATTTATCATTGTTTTCCCCTCTAGAAACCCATATTATTTATCTGGTCCACCAGACCGTTCTACTAAAGAGTTCCTTATTTTGACACTCAAATGTACCTGTTTTCCACTGTTCTCCTTTTGGCACTGAGAAGATATTCCCTCAATTCATTTTAAAATCATCCTCTTTACTTGCATGATTTCCTCAATTGCATGTGACATCTCCCCCCATATCTCTTTGTGACCTCTCACTTAAAACACCCTCTGCAACAGATGACTGAAGGATAGTTGCATTAACACCAATTCTTTTTAAAAGCTCCAGAAGGGATCTTTGTAATTACAGGCCAGTAAGCTTAACTTTGGTACCAAGCCAATTCGTTGAAACCATAGTAAAAAAAAATTATCAGATACATCGAGCAACACAGTATGGTAGGAAAGAGTCAGCATGGCTTTTGTAAAGGGAAATCATGCCTCACCAATCTCTTAGAATTCTTTGAAGAGAGTCAACTTTATGGGAACATGGGTAAGAGATAAATGGGGGAAGGGTTTCCCCAAGGATATGTACTGGCAACATCCGGCTTCCTCCTCACAGCAGTTGCTAGAGAGGATTTGGTTCACTTGATAACATACTTTGGGAACATTCTAGTTGAAAGCATATTACTGTAATGTCATATTGTTCCTAGTAATTAGTGCTGTTCAATATATTCATAAATGATCTTAAAAAGGGTGAACGAAGCAAAGTTTTCAGATGACTTCACCCAAGATAGTGAAGCCCAAAACTGACTATGAAGAGTTACAAAAGGATTTCACAACACTGGGTAACTGAGCAACAAAATGGCAGATGAAATTCAATGTTGATAAATGCAAAGTAATGCACAATAGAAAACAATCCCAACTCTACACAAAATGATGATGTCTAAATTAGCTGTTATCACTCAAGAAAGAGATCTTGGAATCATTGTGAATAATTCTCTGAAAACATCTGCTTGGTGTTTAGTGGCAGTCAGAAAATGTAACAGAATAGGAACCATTAGGAAAGGGATAAATAATAGAACAGAAAATATCAAAATGCTGCTACAGAAATTCATGGTACACCCACACATTGAACATTGCACGCAGTCCCTGTCACCCCATCTCAAAAAAGATATACTGGGATTGGGAAAAGTATAGAGAAAGGGAAAAAATGATTAAGGGTATGGAACAGCTTCCATATCAGAAGAGTTTAAAAAGGCTGGAACTGTTCAGTTGAGAAAAGAGCTGACTAAGGGGTGATATTATGGAGATCTTTAAAATTATGAATGGTGTGAGGAAAGTGAATAAGGAAATGTTGTTTACCCCTTAAATTAACACAAGAACCATGAATCACCCCATGAAATTAATAATAAGCAAGTTTTCAAAACAGAAACACTTCTTCACATTGTGCACAGTCAACCTGTGGAACTCATTGACAGGAGATGTTGTAAAAGCTGACGATATAACTGGAATAAAAAAAAACAATTAAATAAACTCATGGAGGATAGATTCATCAGTGGCTATTAACCAAGATGATCAATAATACAACCCAATCCTCTGGGTATTCCTAATCCTCTAGGATAGTAGTTCTCAGGCAGGGGTATGCAGAGGACTTTCAAGTGGTAAGTCAACTCATCTAGATGTTTACCTAGTTTTATAACAGGCTACCTAAAAACAAAGTCAGTACTAAAATTTCATACAATTTCTTGTTTATGTTGCTCTGTACACTATAATTATCTGGTACAATGAGAAAGTAGCATTTTTTTCAGTAATAGTGTGCTTTTGTGGGACTTTTATATTTTTATGTCTGATTTTGAGAGCAAATACTTTTTAAGTGACTTGAAACATGGGTACACAACACAAACAAGTCTCCTGAAAGGGGTACAGTAGTCTGGAAAGGTTGAGAGACACTAAGCTTGAAGCTGGGACTGGATGACAGAAGTGGATCACTCAAATTGCCATGTTCTGTTCAGTTCCTCTGAAACATCTGGTGCCAGCCACTGTCGAAAGACAGGATTCTGGACTGGATGAACCATGTCTGACCCAGTATGGCCATTGTTATATTCTTAATTCTCTTTTTTAAATTGACAAATCGCCACAGTGATTGTTTGAGTAGTAGGATTTCTATTATAGTATTACCTACAGACCCCAAACAGGGATCAAGACTACATTACCTCTAGTGCACTACACCAAAGATGAAAAGACAGTTCCTGACTGAAAGACTTTACATTCTAAATGTATTTTGACTTGTGACTTTTTTCTTTTTTGAAGCAAGCCTACATCTTCAGTAGAAATTTGATGTGCCACATGCCAAAGCTGACAATACAGAACATTCCAAATTTTAAAAGGTAATAACTTTTTTAAAATAGAAGCTCAGCAAGTCAGGATCCCTGCTTATGGCTATGTAACCCTCACTCCCAGACCTCTTTGATCACTTGTCCCATGAGGTTAACTGTAAAAAATTTTAAAAGAAAAAACCCCACACTGTGTCTACATTGGCATGATTTTGCGCAAAAGGAGTCGCTTTTGCGCAAAATCTTGCCACCTGTCTACACTGGCCGCGAGTTCTTGCTCAAGAACACTGACATTCTAATGTATAAAATCAGTGCTTCTTGCGCAAATACTCTGATGCTCCCACTCAGGGATAAGCCCTCTTGCGCAAGTGTTCTTGCGCAAGAGGCCAGTGTAGACGGGCAACATGAATTTCTTGTACAAGAAAGCCCGATGGCTAAAATGGCCATCGGAGCTTTCTTGCACAAGAGAGCGTCTACATTGGCACGGATGCTTTTGCGCAAAAGCACATCTCTTGTGCAAAAGTACATGCCAGTGTAGAGGCTCTCTTGTGCAAATGCTTTAACTCAAAAACTCTTGCGTTAAAAGTATTTGCGCAAAATCTTGCCAATGTAGACGTAGCCTCACTGTTTTGGCACTGTTAGATCTCAGCTAGGGAGCCCATTAAGTTTAATTGTATTTCTTTGCTGTTTTCTGATTATTTCCCCCTCCCCCTTTATTTTAGTGTGTCCATTTTATTAAATATTCAACTTTGGCACCAGTCAAACCTAATAATTTTGAGGCCAATACAACTTTTTTGTTGCTTGTCGAAGGAAGAGGCCCAACATTTTGCAATTTCAGGTAAGAGCAGCTGCTCTTGCTCCATAATTTCTTATCCTAAAACTGTGCTGAATAAGAACAGCTGCTTATTCAAGAGGGATAAGGGATCTTTCAGAAAAGACTTTATTTTTCGAAAGATAAGCATCTAGACTGGCGCTTTTCTCCAGCAAAGCTCCGTGCCGAAAAAAAGCGGCAGCCATTTTTATGCTAATGAAGCGCGGGAGATTTAAATCCCCGCTTCATTAGCAATTGCGATACGTCTAATTTACATCCCTTTTCCAAAAAAGGGATGTAGTCTAGATGTAGCCCTTTATTATAATTAATGGAAACAAAATTATTTTACTACAATATGTTTTGACCATTCCCTAAGTACTTTACAATCTAGAGCAAACTTTCTCTAGTTGGTGCAAATAGGAAGAGGGATGCTGCTCTTAGGATTATGCTAGCTGGGACAGGTTGCTAATACTAGAGAATATCTGTAGTGATGGGATGCCCGTGCTGGGAAATGGAGCAGCATGGGTTATAGCTATGCAATGTGTCCAGCCAGCTAACTGCAAAAGCTTCAGAGGGGTAGCCGAGTTTGTTGTTTTTTAAGTTTTACCTGTTACAGACTAACAGCACCTTAAAGACTAACAAAACATATAGATGGGTATCATGAGTTTTTGTGGGCTCAACCCACTTCTTCAGATGATAGGCATATTAGAAGTCCAGACCCAAGAATAAAGAAGGGAAGGGAAGGGGGGAGGGAAGAGAGAAAAAAAGGGAGGGGAAAAGGAGAAAAAAATGGAGAGAGAGAGAGAGAGAGAGAGTAGATGGTTCAAATAGTTACAAGAGGCTGATAAGAACCATTAGCACCTCCATTGTTTGGTTAGTAGTTTAAGTCATAGAATGTGGAAGGTAGTGTGGGAGCCAGCTGATGTCCTTGTTCATACCATTTGCATAAGAATTAAACTTGTAAATGAAGTTAAGTTCCAACCCATCTCTGTGTCTTTGGCCTGAAACAGATTGGTAACTTAGAGATCCATTAATGAGTGTCCAGGTAGATTAAAGTGTTCTCCAACAGGTTTTTGTGTATTACCTTTTGCACTCTGTAGCCCATGCTGAATTCTGTTCAAGATGGCATAGTACCAGAGAGGAGGATGTATCTGGCAACACCAATCTTCCTCTCATGGCAGTGGCTAGAGAAGATTTTGATCACTCTACGAAGTTCTTATGGGATGAAAAGCAAATAAACATAATGTTATATTGTCCCTAGGTCCCAAAGGTTCCAGATTATCAGAAGTCTACTGTAATTTGCTTGCTGATTATGTTTCGTGGGCTTCAGTGTATTCTGAGAGATAACTGGGAATTTATACAACACTGGCATTATCTATGAAATCATGCAGCACTAAGCCATAAGCATATTATTTCAATTTTAAACATTTAAAACTAGCCATCTTGCAGGTGGGAAGCTCTCACATTCAACAGTAGTAAGCATTCTTTGTGGGACATTTCCTTTTCCTCCTCCCCCTTTTAATCTTTCTGGAGACTCTCACAAATAAGTCATGGAAGTAAGAGTGAACTCAGTGGGTATTATGACAAACACACACATTTTACAATGAATACAGACTAAACAACTTCTTTACCTCAATATCCTCTACTACCATCTCAAGCAGTCTACCTGCCTAATCACAATCTGTACCTGTTTACAGGAGCTGAAAGACTGACAGACCAACACTTCTAAGCAAAGTTCCCTCAGTATATGAAGTGATTGCAGGCATTAATCACAGAATAAACCCGTGTGTCACTTTCCTCCCAGAAGTTAGAAGCAGGCTTGCATTGGCTGAGAGCAGAAACACCAGGAAGAAAAGGATATTGCTGAGAATAGGGCCTAATTAAACTTCCAGTGAAGTCTTTCAATGGATTTTAAAAGAAGCTGTATCCATCCATAAGATGACAGAAACAAGTTGGAGGGAAACTGCTCCTTGTGATTTCAAATGCATACTCATGCTTGATGTGTCATGGACAAATTGAACTCAGGTGGCAAAGAATACAAAGACATCTTTTTCAGCAGCTTAAATACCAATGCTAGGAGTCTGGTAATAAGCAAGAGCAAATGGGAATTCTCATTGATGAGAAGAAATTTGAAATAATTGGCAAACAGAAACAATAGACTTCTACTTTATGCAAATCCTAGTTAAGGGTGAGGAGTGAGGAAATATAGGTGTTTGTTGGTTCTCCTTGGCTGCCCCACCCAAAATGACTGCTGGAAACATCCAAAGCTTAACTGGGGAAAGAATTGGGCCAAACTGGAAAGCTTTCCAATCAGAGAAAGAAACTTATTAGAATAGCTTTGAGGTTAAGACTAGTCTCTTTAGTGTATTAAGCTTAGCTTGTGTGCTCTGTTTAATTTAGTTTAGTAATCTATTTTGTTCTGTCTCCTATTGTAACCCACACACATGCTGGGTGTGGTTCACTATCCCCAATAGTGGCACTTAGACCCCCTTACAGAGGGATAGAGAGAAAGAATGAGTTTTCTCTACAGCAGGAGTGGGGAACCTTTTTTGGGTCAGGGACCACTGACCCACAGAAAAATCATTTGGGGGCTACACACAAGTGAAAAGCAAAAAAGAAAAACTAAACTCGCACACATATGGCCCCCCAACTGAGAAGCAGAAAGACACTTCCCACATTCCCTTTGCACACCAGAGTCTAGGGGTCCAGGCTTGTAGATTTTGTGTACTTCAGCCCCACAATGGGACAGCAGGGTGGCTGGAGCTCCAATGAGAGCTCTCCAATGCTGGGCGGGAGACCCCCAGGCCTCAGGTGCCAGATCCAGGCAAGCTGGGGACAGCATCTGGACCCTGGGCCTTAGGTTCCCCACTCCTGCTCTGTAGCCTTAAGTGAAAGCCTGCTGGTTTTATAGCTCATGTTGTAGAGGTTCATGCATTAAGCTCCAGATATTCCAGGTTCAGTTCTGCCTGTTGGTGTTATGCTATCTCCTATGACCTTTTAAATCCTACCTTTTATACTTAATAAACTCACTTTTGCTTATTCATAAACCCAGTGTAAATAACTGTTACGGGGGAATGAGGGGAAGGAGTCTGTATATATCACTCTTTACCCTGAGGCTATGTCTATACTACCGGTTTTGCCAGAAGAGGCAATGCAAATGAAGCGCTGATTAGCATTTTCTCACACTTCATTTGTGTAATCTCTTCCGATCCATTTTTGTGCAAAAACATGCAGTGTGGATATTTCCTTTTTGCACAAAAATTTCAAAAGACTGGAAGCCTGCTAATGTCATCCCTGTACTAAAAAAGAGTCAATGGGATGGAACGATCATAGACAAAATGGATCGGAAGAGATTATGCAAAGGAAGCATGAGAAAATGCTAATCAGCACTTCATTTGCATTGCCTCTTCCGGCAAAACCCGTAGACGTAGCCTGAAAAAAAGATGAACATGAGCTTACCCTGAATAAAATTTTATACAAAGTAAGATGGATTTATCTGGGGTTCAGGTCCCACCAAGGCTGTACATTTGAGTGCTGAGGCAAGTCCCTTTGACTGAGCGTTCCCAGAGCTGAGCTGTATTATACTGCAAAGGGTTGTGACCGTAGCTCTGTGTCAATTCTTGAGGAGGCCTACAAGGACAGAGGACAGAGCTGAGGACAGGAAGGTAGCCTCAGTGGAATTTAGCATATCAAGTGACAGCTCCAAGAAGGTTTCAGTAACTGAACCCATCACAGTATACTCCTTGGCTACGTCTACACTGGCATGATTTTCCAGAAATGCTTTTCACGGAGAAGTTTTCCGTAAAAAGCATTTTCGGAAAAGCGCGTCTAGATTGGCAGGATGCTTTTCTGCAAAAGCACTTTTTGCAGAAAAGTATCCGTGGCCAATCTAGACGCGCTTTTCCGCAAAAAAGCCCCGATTGCCAATTTCGCGATCGGAGCTTTTTTGCGGAAAACAAATCTCTGCTGTCTACACTGGCCCTTTTGCGCAAAAGTTTTTTGGAAAAAAACTTTTGCCCGAATGGGAGCAGCATAGTATTTCCGCAAAAGCACTGACAATCTTACATGAGATCGTCAGTGCTTTTGCGGAAATTCAAGCGGCCAGTGTAGACAGCTGGCAAGTTTTTCCGCAAAAGCAGATGATTTTGTGGAAAAACTTGCCAGTCTAGACACAGCCCTTAGGGATGGGATCATTGTTCTGTCCTGTGTGCGTAGCACATTCATGGTCCATGACAGGAATGCTAGGCACCACAGTAATATAAAAAACAATAATATATTTAATAAATCTTGACATACTGGGGAAATTTCAAAAGACTGGAAGCCTGCTAATGTCATCCCTGTACTAAAAAAGAGTCAATGGGATGGAACAATCCTAGACAAAATAATGGAAAGGCTGTGATAGTATTCAGTCAATAAAGAATTAAATGATAGAAGCATGGTAAATAGCTCATTAAACAAACCTGTCCCCTTTTTTTATGCCACAACAAGTCTGATAAAGATAACTGTAGATGCAATATGCTATTATAAAACTTTTGGCTTGGTAACACAGTACATTCTGATCAAAAGATTAGCACTATACAATATCAATAAAGTGTATGATAAATGGATTAAAAACTGGCTAACTGACAGATCTCAAAAAGTAGCCATCAATGGGGATTCATCACTGTGGGTGCATCTACACAGCAGCGCTAGCTCAAAATAAGCTACACAATTTGAGCTACACAAATTGGGCTGCTTATTTCAAGCTTATTTTGAAATACACTGCTATTCCGACAAGTCGCTTAATCCTCAGGGAATGAGGTTTACTGAAACACTGAAATAGCAAGCCTGTTACTTCGATTGCATTTTGAAATAATAGGCACGCTGTTAAGACATGGAAAATGCTATTTCGGGATACTGGATGTCAGCCCCACTGTCTAGACATAGCTTAGATGGGGTGTTTCTAGTGGGATATGGCATTCGGTCAGACTGATACTAGAATACTATCTATAGTTCTTCTGTTTATATTTCAAAAAGGATGATAAAAAATTGGAGAAGATTCTGAGAAGGGACACAATAATGATATGAGGGCTGCAGACAAGCGTAAACAAGCTCAATGTGTTCAACTTATCAAAAAGAAAATGGAGAGGTGACTTGATTATGGTATATCAATCTCTTCATGGGGAGAACCTGGGCGGGGCTCCATAATTTAGCAAGAACTAATGGATAGAAGTGAAAGTCAAAAAAATTCATACTTGAAATAAGGCACACATTTTTAATAGTGAGAGTGATTAACCATTGGAACAAATTTCCAAGGAAGTGGTGGATTTACCATATCTTGCTGTCTTCCCATCAATTTGGATGCCTTTCTGGGAGTAAACTTTAATTAATACAAGTTATTTAGCTCAGCACAAAAACAACTAGTTTCTATAGCCTTTGTTATAGAGGAGTAAGATTAGATCAGTGATTTTCAACTTGTGGTCCCCTGGCCTCTGGGGGTCCACAGGCAATTTCTATGATTTCCAAAGCAGTCTGCACCTCCATTTGAAATTTTTAGAAGTCTGCAAATGAAAAAAGGTTGAAAACCACTGGTCTAAATGATCTAATGGTCCTTATGGCCTGAGGGGGAAAAATGAATTTCTGGAAGCTTGAGAGACTTAAAGCCCACATAAAAATTCTCATTCTGCAATTATTTCCAGTGAGCATAGTTTTTGCTCATACAGGTCAGAAAGTGCAGGCTTAACAGGTCCTTAAAACAGAGAAAGAACTTGGATAAGAACTAAATTCTTGAAATACCAGGATAGAAAATGTATTCTTAAATTTAGTTCTGTAAAGAAAAAATTAAAATGGCTAGAGCTCTGAGATTCTTTATTTAGATATCATTTTGGAGACCCAGTGTTGCAGGGCAGCTTTCATCCTTGTTAAAAATAAAGTAAGAAACAGGAACGCTGTACTCTCTGATGCTGTTGTAGTTTAAAATTAAAACTAAAAGGGTACGTCTACACTGTGGAGCTATTTCAGGATACTTCTGGTATCCTGAAATAGCTATTCTGCGTCTTGTCAACATGCTCGTTATTTCAAAATATCTTTCGAAATAACAGGTGTGCTATTCCGACGTCTCTATGAGGATTAAGGGATTAATGTCCTGTTCTACGAGCATTAAGGGACATTTCAGATTAGCAGTTTATTTTGAAATCTGGCACTGTGTAGACAGCATCAAATTATGAAATAAGTTATTTCATAACACACTTGAAATAAATTATGCAATTTGCGTACCGCAAATTTCGTAGCTTATTTCGAGTTAAGGGTGCTGTGTAGATGCACCCAAATAAAAAACAATCATGAGTCTTTCTATGAGGGTGATGCAAAAGTCATACATTCAAATAGGTTGTTGAAGAGTCTAAGAAAACAAATAAAGTACCACTGCAAATGGCTCTGTTCTAATTTAAGGGAATTACTCTATTTGTAAGCATAGCTTTGGTTCAAATAAGCACTTATCTGTATTTTTATATAAATACTAGAATATTTACCAGGAGTTGCTCAGATCCTTCAGGGCAGGGGGTTATGAGTGTGAGGGGATTCAGGAGTCAGGGCAGGGGGTAGGGACTCAAGGCAGGGGATGGGAGGTGGGAGGGAGCTTACCAGGGTAACCCATAGCAGCTCCTCTCAGGAGGTTGGGAGTACGCTGCCCTGGCGACTCCTCCCGAGGGGGGGGGGGCGGGCAGGGCTGTACTGCCCTACGCTCCAGCCAGTGGCTTGTCCCAGGGGTGATGACTAGAACCCCTGGTTGGCAGTTCTGCACTGGGGAGATACCTAGCCCTGTGGCCAGTAGCTTCTCATGGGGAGACTGCCCAGCTCTCAAGACTGGAGGCTCCTCACAGGGAAGGGGGAGAGCCAGAGTTGGGCTGCCCATCGGTTCCTCACAGTAGGGAATGGCTGGGCTGGCCAGCTTTCTCCGATGGCTCCTTGCAGCTCTCCTAGCTGGTGGGCAAGCGGCTCCTCACAGACCACGACTCCCCCCTTTGCCCCTCCTTGTCAGCAGGCCTGAATATAAGAGAGAAAAACTTGTTTTACCATGGAAATGTACAGTCTAAACTTACATTTGTCAACTCCAAACTAACTTCCAAGGTACACTGAAACTGGCAACCTTTTGTGGTTTATTTTAAGAAAGAGCAGACTATCCAAATCCTGAGATTATTTCTGTATCACTGTTCTGCCAGCTTTTTCAAAGAGTAATTAGGCCTGAGTTCAGAAGACTGAGTAATTAGGCCTCAGTTCAGAAAAATATGGCCTTGGTCACAAGTGTGTCCAACTAAAGAAAAACTATTTGATGTAAGTAAATAGCAAGGGGATCTTAGAAGTTAGTTATGCCATGTTCTAATTAAACAAACAGTTAAGTAAGGGGCAACAGATACCTGTAGGGTGAGATGTCAATGGCTGTGGGGTGTGATAATGTAGTCTTGAAGACTTATGCTTTAGTCTGGGATGAAAATAGCTATATATATGTTAATGGAGTAAATTCAGCAGGGGAAAAGGCATTGTGTGGAGAAGGCTTGTGCTGACATCTATCTGTGGCTTAATTATATGGTCACCCTTTTGGGTTAGCAGAGATTCTTAGAATTCCCAACTACACATTAGGGTTAC
This sequence comes from Pelodiscus sinensis, assembly GCF_049634645.1. Taxonomy (NCBI): domain Eukaryota; kingdom Metazoa; phylum Chordata; order Testudines; family Trionychidae; genus Pelodiscus; species Pelodiscus sinensis. Next base: position 91,632,124 of record NC_134713.1, on the reverse strand, counting down.
ATAGTTAAAAAAACACCTCTGAATGCAGAAGAAAAGAGATAATATTTCTATATACTGTGAAGAAACTGAGGAAAAAGCATTCTCCACATGCTGATACTAAAAGTGCATTCCTGTCTAGATTCTTCTACTCAGTTTCTTCTAAAGATTGCTTTCATAGTCAAGGAAAATTGTTCTTTGGGGATGTATCTGACCTGCAGTACTTAGTAAAACACATGGACCAGAAAGGTACATGAACTCTAAAGATGATGTTGTTGCACATGCACCTTTTATACTCTGTGTATAGCCAGATTTGTAGTCTGTCCAATAATGATGACTAGTAACCAGAAATGGGAAGAAGTTTTGGACCTGTCCATAGAGTATGTATTAAATATACATAATGGTTACTAATTGTGTTGCTTAATGTGTTTTAGAAGTTGCTCAGGTACTATGGAAATAAGGACTGTATAAGACCTTGAATAGAACTGAATTAAGGCACTGACTATAGTTACTATCTGGCTTTGAAAAGTCCTGGTGACTTGAAGAGTAGGACAAACAGGTTATCAAACATTACAGTTACCCAATAAAATGGGTCACCCAGTGACTTAAAACACTCCTGCAAATGCATTTAATAGGGGAAAACCACAATCACACTCCAAGTAACGAAGTATAATCAATAGTCTGAGCATAATAAGAGATGTAATGCATATATACACTTAAAGCATGGGTACAGTTAAGGATGCACTTAAGAGTAATCCTGCAGTCTTAATCCAAATGTATTTTAAAGGTCTCTGGACCTACAAGAAAGTCAAATAAAACAAGTAGTATCACTGGTGCACACGATGAGTGTACTGACTTGCTTAGTAATTTAGGCATTGTCTATACTTGTAAATTTAAAGCACAGCTGCAGCAGCACTTTAATGCAGCAATGTAATCATGGCACCAGTGATGGGAGAGAGCTCTCCCAGTGCTGTAGGTAAACCACCTCAGCTGACAGCACAGAGAGCCTGTTTACACTGGCACTTTATGTCACTGTAACTTGCTACACTTGGGGGGTTCCACACCCCTGAGTGAGAAAGTTACAAAGTAGGAAAGAGGCAGTCTAGACAAGCCCTTAGTGCAAAGATCTCATTGTAATTTGTTGGCTGCCCATCTTTCTCCCTTGTTGGCTGTCTCTTGCAGTCATTGACTTAGAATGTATGTTAGTTTATAGCTGGGAGGCAAAAAACCTCACTGTTTATTATTCAGTGGTTTACCACTACTTTCTCTTCTCCCTGAACCCCTTATCTAGGTCTGTACGTATCTTCTCTTTTCTAATTTTCCCCCTTTACAGTAACTACAAGTTGTACTCTGCTTACCTATAACCTCAAATCATGTAGTTCACCTGAGTAAGTACCTATATGAAAGCCCTGATCTTCAAAAGATACATTGGTGCTTAACTCCCATTCATTCCAAGAGGAGTTGGCACTTAAGCACCTTTAAGAATCTGGGTGCAAAGGTACACATACACGACCCTTACTCATTTTGAGTAATACCTTACTCTGAACATAATCACTGAGACTAGGTCTACACAAGGGGATAAATTCAAATTAAGATACCTGACTCCAGCTACATTAATTGTGTAGCCGGAGTTGAAGTGTCTTAAATCGAATTTTGGCACAGTCCATAATGTGGGAGGTTGACGGGAGCACACTCTCCCTTTGGCTTCCTTTACTCCTCATAGGAGTAGGACTACCAGCGTTGATGGGAGCACCCTTTCAGTTCAAATCAGCGGGTCTTCTCTAGACCCGCTAATTCGAAGCCTGAAAGATTGACTGTGGCAGTTTCCATCAACTCTGCAGTGTAGACATGGTTTGAGTAAACCACCACACAAATTGAATAAGGGTGACAGACTTAGGCCCTCTGTAAATAAAGAGAGACGTATTCTGCCACTTTTACTCATGCTGAGCACAAATGAAGGCCCTGGTTATAAAACATTTACATATATGATTAATTGTACACAATGAAACTACACATGTTTAAGTGTTTGCAAGACAAGAGATTTAATCTGATTATCTTGCATGTAGCTTCATTGATGGCATGTGACTCTCAACAAGGATCTCATGATTTGGACCAACATGCCCAGGAAAATGTGTTAATACTTAAATTTTATTTTCACGTATAAAGCTGTAAGACATAATATTATAATATAATGACTTTAGCATTAATTTGCTTCCTTTCCATTTTATTTTAATGATCACCAAGAACACAAAGCATTGATGAGAGTGTGACAAATGTGCATTGTATATCTTCAGCTTTGTCACATGAAAAAAAAAAGAGGCAAATGCCAGGGATGCCATTTAGCTTAAATTGAATCTTTTTAAGCATACCTATTGCTCCTGAATTTAATAGCTTCATATTGATCTGAATTAAAAGCAATAAAAACATATTCGTAAAAGACTATGAACATGATATTTCATGAAACTGAAGTGTGGGGCTTTGCATTGGATTAAACAAATATGATCCAATTCCTCTGAGAAAACGTTTGGGGGGAAAGTATGTGTATACCCCTGATACATATTTAGATATGTAATAAAGGCCAAACCTTCTTGCTTTCGGCTACGAGAAAAGAGTTCATGTCAGAAATGAATACAACAGCAAAGAATCCATAAGGTTTCAAATTGCTGGGGAAGCAACCCATTCAAATGCCTAATGGCATTTTATTTCCAGATGACTGTTAACTATGCCCCTGTATAATCTTTAAACCAATGCAGTGTGTCATTATTGGATTTGCCTAAGATACTATTTTAATATTTGTAGGAAACTTATACAACGGCTGCTACAGCTGTTTGATTTTATTGTTGAATCTGCTCCATTAATATGCATGTTGACTGAATAACTGCCTATGAGCCTTTTAAAATATGCTTCTAATCACATCAGCATTAAATATTAAGAAGGAACTTGTCTCTACCATTTTCTTGCATTTTCTCTTAGCTTATCTGTACATGTGTGTCAGGGAGAGCAGATTTTTGTTTTTTTGTTTTGGGTTTTTTTTTTGTCAGATAACTTCATTTAACTTAAATAAACACTTTTTTTCAATTGTTATTTACTTAGACTGCTATAACAATTCTCCCACCACAGAAAAGGTAATACTCAACAGATGCAGATTTGAAAGTGTTACTTCTAGTAAACATTTTGCCTCAGGGTTTTTGTCCTATCTTTTCTCTCTTTCTCTCTCTAGGGAATTTTTGTTCTAGGATTGCCATATGCTCTTCTCCACAGTGGATACAGTGGACTGTTTCTTATTATCCTGGCTGCAATGTTCTGCTGCTATACTGGCAAAATTCTAATTGCTTGCTTGTACGAAGAAAATGAAGATGGGCAGCTCATAAGAGTGAGAGACACATATGAAGACATTGCTAATGCTTGCTGTAAAAACTTATTTCCCAGACTAGGTGGCATACTTGTCAATGTGACCCAGGTGATGGAACTGATCATGACATGCGTTTTGTATCTGGTTTGTAGTGGGAACTTACTGTCACATAGTTTTCCATATATACCAGTGACGGAGAAAACTTGGTCTGTACTTGCATTTGTAACATTGCTGCCTTGTGTATTTATCAAAACTCTCAATATTGTTTCCAAACTCAGCCTGCTTTGCTCCTTAGTCCATTTCGTTATCATCTTCATAGTGATGAGTTACTGTCTGACACAAATACATCTATGGTCTTGGACAAGATTTAGACTCTCCATTGAGTTTGAGGATTTCCTGGTCTCAGTGGGGGTGATCATTTTCAGTTATACTTCACAAATATTTCTTCCTACTCTTGAAGGGAACATGAAAAACCCAACGGAATTTAGCTGTATGTTGAACTGGACTCACTTTTTCGCTTGTCTCTTCAAGACCTCCTTTGCACTGACTGCATTCCTGACATGGGGTGAAGAGACAAAGGAAGTTATTACTGACAACCTGCCATCATCCCTGCAAACCTTGGTAAATTTGTGCCTCGTAGCCAAGGCTCTTCTATCTTACCCATTGCCCTTTTTTGCAGTAACAGAAATACTGCATAATTGTATATCTTGCAGTAATCATTCCGATTACAGAGCCTATCTGTTTATTGTAGTTTTAAGAGGTTTTGTCCTCTTGTTTACTTTGCTGATGGCCATGTTCATACCACATTTTGCTCTACTGATGGGTTTAACAGGCAGTGTAACTGGTGCTGCTATGACTTTTCTTCTTCCATCTCTTTTCCATTTAAAACTTAAATGGGAAAAGTTAGTATTCTTGGAGAAATGTGCAGCCATTTTTGTTTTTATTGTCGGTTTCCTTTGCAGCTTAGCAGGGATAGTCTGCTCAATAAAAAGGCTGATTGAAGCATTTGGAGGAAGGTAGAAAGGCCCTCTAGAACAATGTTTCTCAACCAGTGCTACGAGTACCGGTAGGGGTACTTGAGAGAAGCCTGGGGGGGGTATATCAACACAACTGAAATGTGGAGAAAACGGAATTTTTGTTTTACAGTTTTACAGCACTTTATTATTTTTGTACTTTTTACACTCAAACATTACATTGCCCGCCTGGCTACGATTAAGTTGTTTAAACAAATGTGTTGCAATGGTAGAAAAAAAATGTGTGTGTCTGAAAACTGTAAGTACTGTGGGTACTTCCAATTTTTTTTAAAAGGAGTACTTTATAAAAAAAAGCTTGAGAAACATTGCTCTAGAAAATCTGATATATTCTTGAATGTTACCACTGTGAATACAAATCCAAAATTAATATTTGACACAGCAGAGACTTGCAAATGTGCTTTAATATGAGAACTATGAGTTGTTTTTAAAATGAATAAAGAAAGAAAAACAAACAATTTGATTTACAACTAAAATATTTTTGTCATAGAATTAAAATGGGAATTTCACTTGCTGTCATGTTCAACATTAACAGTGCTTGTAACAAGATGCAACAGTGCAACCCACTTTTAACTCACAGTTATGAGTGAGTACAGTGACGAATATAGGGCAGAGTGAGCAGGGCGACTGTCCCGGACCCCGCACTGAAATAGGCCCCATGCTGAGTCACCGTATAGGGCCCAAACGACTGCTTGAGCCGCTTGCTCCCGTGGGGCGGCCTGGCTGAGTGGCACAGAACTCAACCAAGTGCCACAGCGGGAGGCGAAGGGGGTGGGGCGGTGATGTACACGGCCAGGGGGTAGGAGGCACAGGGCGTGACAGAGGCTCCAGATCCTGCCCCTTGGCCATGTACATCACCATCCCTCCCCCCTTCACCTCCCACCATGGCATTCAGTTCAGTTCTGCGCTGCTCAGCCGGGATGCTGCGCGGGGCCCAAACAGCCGTTTGGGCTCCGTGAGTGAGAGGCAGGATGGGGAGGACTAAGAAAGAGAGAGTGAGGCCAGAGGGAGAGGAGACTTAAATACAAATGAAAATGTTTAATTATTAACGCAGAATTTTGTTTAAGAATGACTTACAATATAATTAAAATAAAAATTATCCAGCTAAATTAAGTTTCTATCAAATTTACCCAATTCACATTTAATATGAAAATAGCCTTCAATTTGCGCATTTGACACCTTTTTTCTATTTTTTCTCCAAAGGGGGGCTCCGCGAAATTGTGCTGCTCTGGGCCCCGCAAAACTTTCATCCTCCCCTGAGTGAGTATATATGTCCTTAAAGGAACTATAGCTAATCAGTGCAGTTATCTTGCAAGTCAATTACTAAGATTCATTCTATTGCAATGCAATTATCCTTTTTGTTTGGTTACAAGTCTTACCAGTAGAATGAAAAAGTTAGTATGCAGTTCACTTCCCGTATTAGTCAGAAAAATTCTTTGATCTTTTTAATCTGACTAAATTAAAAGCTAAAATTATATAAATCAGGCTCAGTAAGCAGAAACACAGATAACATTCTGTATAACTTGCCATCCTCTTCAGTTTTTAAAAAAATGAGCTTAATAAAGAGATCGGCATCACAATGTATTTCACTTTTGTGATAATTCACTATCATAGGAAGCAATCGAGTCAGGGTACATTAATGAATACATATCTTTAGCATACTAAAGCTATTTTAAGTTAGGAATTAAAGTAATTATCTAAAAGAAGAAAATTTAAATTTTCATTATGAACAGCTTCAATACACCCCTTTGCTGACTCATATGAAAAAGAATCTGAGCCAACCATCTGTTGGCATGCACAAAAGTAGAAATCTCAATAATAACTGTCTAAGTGCAATGTTTTTCTGTATAATATCATAGCAGTAATGCAAATGGCCTGCAGGCGTAGCAGTGGCCTCTAAAGGCTAACGTGCTCAATGATAAACTATGCACAATTAAACTTACGTGATCAACATAGCTGATAAGACCAAGTGTGTCATGCTGTTCCTTTGTATTATTTCTGGTAATTAATGGAATCATGTACTCTTGTCAAATTTCAGGCATTAAATATAGAACCCTAATGAATTATGAAAACAAAACTGCTATATAGTAACAAAACCCCTAGCACAAACAAGAAAATAACTGGAATCTTCTAGCATTTGTGTATCCTCTTAAATAATATGGACCATATTCTGTTCTCATTTGCTACACATTTACACCAATTTAATCCCATGGACTTCAACTGAGTCATTCTGTATTGATGCAGGTGTAAATAGGAGCATATTTGTCCCTCACTACTTTTAAGAAAAGTGCAATCTCTTTATGCTTATTTAGAATGACAAAAAAAAAAATGTGCTGCTCACTGAAGTAGTTGAAAGGTTATTATTACCCCCAATGACATAGACAAAAGGATATTATCACTTGGATGATGTCAATGAAAGGGTATCATTACTTTTTTATAAGGAGAACATTTTCAAATAAGTAAACATGCATGAGCAGTATTTTGTTATATTTTATCCTTTATGTGTTTGAGGACATAAGAAGATAGTTTGAAGTGGTGCATGAGAATTCTTGAGCTTAGTTTACTCAACAAATCTCCAAATCAAATTGTGCAAGATTTTTTTTCCCCCTTCCAATCTTGTTTTCCTTTATTTGTTTCTGTCTTGTATTCTTCAGAGATTTCTTTGAGTTGCTTCAGTGAATATGCCACTGAGAAAAGTCTTCAAGTGAATTTGAGTATTTTAACAAGATCTGATTGGAAAATGGCAACATTTTAAAAAAATTTAAAACAACAAAACCTTTAGGTTTTCTCAAAAGGTTTTACAAAAACTTTACCACTTCTTCAGGTTTGGGGGGCATTTTGTCCAAAAACTAATTTTGGCTTTGTTCTTTTCTAAACTGAAAATGGAAATATTGTGGGTTTCAGTTGCTCTCTTTTCCCCCTTCCTCACTCCTATGTTGTCACTGAACATATGTATGGGGGTGGGGGGAGAGGAGACAAAGTACCCTGAAAAACCAATTTGCAGAAAATTCAGTTTCAGAAAGAAAAATCTATTTTGGCACTTATAGGGTCTATCACCATATATTTATTTGAGTACTTATAGAACCCCACCAATATATACAGAGGAGTCTTCAAAGAATTATAAACAAAAATAGTCATCTGGATACTAGAGGCATGGCAACCAAAGAAGAATGGTATAAGTTAGGGAATAGGAAGTTACATGGGAAGCATTTGGTTGTCACAAGTAACAGCAGGAAGCTGTTTATAACTTTGTAAGCCCTGCAAACCATGTTGAAAGAGGAATTAGTGAGCTCGAAGAGGTAGGGAAAAAGAGAATCAATGTGGATAGCCAGAAACAGCTCTGAATATCTCATGGATTTTGGGTCCTTGCCTGCCTCATACTCTCCGATCCAGATGCCAGAGATAAACATATGGTAGACCTACCTGCTTTCCAAACATGTTTTCTATTGGCTCTTTCATAAGTAATTCTTATGAATTTCAGGACCCTTAACTAGGAAATGGTCTTGACCTGAGAATCTGGGGAGAAAGTGGCTCCAACCAGGGCTGGATTAAGACATGCTGAGGCTCTAAGTTATGTCAAGTTTAAGAGGCCTTATAGCAGTATAAAAAAATGAAATTTAGTAATTTTTTGTATTTAGAAGCCCCTCATCATCTGAGGACCTAAGCTTTAGCTTACTTAGCTTGTGCGTAAATCCAGCTCTGGCTTCAGGAGATGACCTGTTTATTATAGAGTTCCTTTCACCCTTAGCAACTCCAAAGAGCACACATTTCTTGGTTTGATTTCCATGGCAGTCTGACCCTTCTGTAAAAGCCAACATCTGCCATTTCAGAACCAGGAACATTAAAGCCGGTCATTTTTTCAGGACTCTTCCCTGCAACTGATTAGCTCAAAAGGCCATAGGTGTAGCATAATGCCCCCATATTATCATGGTGTCATAATTTGCAAAGGACCTGTCATATCAAGACAGAGAAGAAAATATGAAGGCTTGCCTATCTAGTGTATGATTGCACAGCAAACTAGGGTGTGACTCTTTAGCATTCTAGCTTGCCAGGCAATAATGACCATCAAGCAAAACACCTGTCCACACCTGTCCCCACCCTCTCTCTTGATGCTCTCACTCAGTACAGGTTAATTACAGTTCTACTGCCCTTTACTTATACAATAAGAACAACAACATTTCATTCTCCCCCCCCCCACCCCGCCCCCGCATTCAAGTGATTTGTAACCCAACCCCAACCAAAATCTATCACTTGGGCAACACAGCTCTGTTTGCTGGATACCTAGGTAAATTAGGTGTGAATGTAAATACAATCTGGTCCTGAAGCCTTTCCCCCCAGCTCCCAGCTCATCACTAGCTGTCAGGAAGAGTTCATTTTGACTTTTATTATTAGGTTGGCCAACATCACCAAAATGAATGCACTGAGATTGTCATAAAAAACAACAGCTGCATAAGGAAGCTAGTCTATGTACATACTTTTCAAATCTATTATACTTTTTCATATACACATATCTTATCATATACTGTATATGCTTTTAAAGTGTGTATTAATGTTTCAATTTCAATTCAAATTTCCAAACAATCACTAGATTGGCATGTAACTAGTTCACAAAACTGGGCGGGGGGGAATTCAGGGAGGGTATATACCCCCATAGGGGGTGTGTAGGGAAATCCCATTCCATCAGAGCAAGTGATGAGAAACAAATAAATACAGGAAGGAAACATCTACTAACCATTTTCCTCCTGTACTCACTGCACCTAACAGAATCTGTCTGGTAGCAGCATTCCAGGTTCCCCTTCAGTGACAATACTATAAATACCACTTAACTTTCAGGCAGCTGTGGCATTATCAGCAGATTTAAGGGAAGCAGAGTCCTAAGCTCAAGATTTGGCACATACATCCCAGTGCTGGAAGATACTTACACATGCCTAACTTTAAGCATATGAGTAATCCCATTGGTTTTAATGTGTGTATTAGAACCTTCCAGAACAAGAGCTATAAATAAGAATAGCTTCCAAACTTTGTCTTTGACTATGCGAGTGTATTTTTAATGTTTAAATTTACATTTGGTGTGAAATCTAGGTCCCACTGAAGTCGATGAGAGATTTATCATTAACTTCACTGGAGCCAGAATTTCACCTCAACAATTTGTTAATGAAGTTCTGTATCAAAAACTTTGCAATCCATTTTAAAGCACTTCATTTCCTAACTGGGAATTGTTTTCCACACCACTATATTTCTTTCTCCTCTTTCAGCAATGAGATATGTATTCCCTGCTGCTGTTGGTGATAACAGAACATTAGAGATAGATCAAGAAAGGATATTGAAAGACAGTTGTTGAGGCCAGAACCACTTTATTATCTGCTCACCCCTGATTATAATGCATTTCGCTTTTCATTCTCTGCAGTGAATTCTGAATCACACTCAGAAAATTCATTCTACACTAATCAGTTACTTTGAAAAAGTGCAAAAAAGCATGTGGAGTTGGAGGAAATAAGGTATGTTGTCTGTGCTTTAAAGGCTAGTCAGCCACTAAATCAAATTTCAATATTCAGCACTCCCATTCATGAACTATAAAACTTTAAAAACTGGTGACTGATTGCTGAAAATCATGTACCAAGTTCTTCTGCATTATTATTAATAACTGGATGATCTATCTCTGTTTCAAAATGTTTAATCTTCCAAATTTCAGTTGAAAAGGAAATGAAGCTCAAAAAATATTCTGATGGTATTTCAAGATTTACAGTCTTGGGAGCTCACATGGGAAATAGAAGGTTAGAAAATGGATTGTGTTCAGTAGTAGTGTGTCATGTATTTGAAAATATACCATATGAAAACTTTTAAGTATTGTTGTCCACTCTTAATATATTTGTCAGCTTGTAGCTATTAGTGAGCTATCAATGGAGGGTATACCTATGGCCTTCATTACTGTGGGGTCTGAGCACCTCACAGTCTTTTAGCAGAACAGTAGAAATAATGTATTTATCCTCACACCACCTCTGTGAGATAGGGATTATTGTACCCATTTATAGATGAAGATGCAAGACACAGAGGGAGTCTGTGATTTGCCAAAGGTCTTGTGGTGGAGCAAGACATTCAACCTCCCATGCTCCATGAGTTTCTCATACACTAACCAATAGATTATTATTTCTTTTAGTGGTGGGGTTCTACCATCAGAGGCAGCTCCCTTCCTTCCTTTCCTCTTTCCCCCTCTGCCAATTTAGGTCCTCCTGAGATTGTGGTATATAATACAGTGGAAATAATACAAGGTGTTAGACTTCAGCGCTTATGCCAATGTTGCCCTTCCTGCTTTATTTTTTTTTCTTTTCTTGAAAAAAATCAAATACATGAGGAGGGAAGAGGTAGGGTATTTTAAAGGGAAACAAGGAGGAAATGGGAAGAGGAAAGCAGGAGAGGAAATGGAAACTAGGGAGGGAAAAAAAGAAGGATAAGAAAACAGAACCAGGGATATAGCAGAAATAAAGATGGGAGAAGAGGAGGAACCAAGTAGTGAAAGAGGAAAGGGAGCACAGATAATGGGAAGGAGGAAAACAAAGAAAGATCAGAAAGAGGAAAGGAGGGGAAAAGGAAAGAAGCAAGAGAAGTTAAGAGGGAGGAAAAAGGTAGGGGAGCTGCCTTCAGTGTTAGAATCTCACCATCCTATGACATTTTTCACAGGTACAGTAGTAGTAAGTCAAGCTTTGCTGCCTGATGAAAACCATTTCCTGTATGTGATCAGTTCTCAATTTGTTCAATCCTCCCCTGCCACTCCCCCCCCCCCCCCCCCCCCGCAAGCTCTCACTAGGTTAGGACTTTTTAAATCGAATCCTTGCTAGAGAGTTGGTCTCTGTGTTTAATGTTTCTGCTTTCCAAAGGCTTTTGACAAACTGCTAAATAAAATGTTCTAAAAATCTATATTTCTCTTTGGTCTACTATATATCCCCTTCTTCCTACTGCTCTCTGCCTTCCTCTGCACCATTGTGAGTTCACGCTGGGCCCAATTCATTGTTGCCCTGAAGCATCATAACCAGCACAAAAGGCTTAGAAAGCAGGAGCAAAGCCCCTTGCAGGGAAGCAACTGGTACAGGAAGCCTCTCTTAGCTGTTGCAGAAAAAAAAATTCAGAAAATGTTCTGGCCAGGCCAGGGACATGTTAGATATGAATGGTCCTGTTTCCCAGATGCCATAACATCTATAAGGACAATGGAAGCCAGTGAACAAATTAGAGCAGCCCCTAGGATTGTTCTAACATGAACCACGACTAAATTAGCCTTAGAGGTCCCAGAATCAAGGCTGCACTAAGCCATGAGTGCAGGGCTTAATTCTTTGCGTAGAACAGATAATATACACCAGGGCTGCGTCTAGATTGGCATGATTTTCCAGAAATGCTTTTTAATGTTTTTGTTAAAAGCATTTTTGGAACAGAGCATCTAGATTGGCATGGACACTTTTCCGCAAAAGCACTTTTTGCGGAAAAGCGTCCGTGCCAATCTAGACGCACTTTTCCGCAAAAAAGCCCCGATCTCCATTTTCGTGATCGGTGCTTTTTTGCGGAAAACAAATCTGAGCTGTCTACACTGGCCCTTTTGCACAAAAGCTTTGCGCAAAAGGGACTTTTGCCTGAACGGGAGCAGAATAATATTTCCGCAAGAAGCACTGATTTCTTACAGTAGGAAGTCAGTGCTTTTGCAGAAATTCAAGTGGCCAGTGTAGACAGCTGGCAAGTTTTTCTGGAAAAGCAGTTGATTTTCTGGAAAAACTGGCCAGGCTAGACACAGCCCAGGAGTTCAATTATATAAAGTGGTGCATTAATTCAAATGTGCCTAGAGATGGTCACAGGAGAATATTCCTCAGAAACCAGTTTAAGATTCAAAGTGAAGTGGAGTTTACTATGCACAACCCTATCACAAGTTACAGTAGAGTGTCTAAGCCAAGTGCATGCTGGGTATGCCAAGCACACCGCCCCGGATGACTCCAGACAAGCTCATATATATTTATATGGACCACACGACATGTTCAGATGTTGTAAAATATGTATTTTTAGAAAATCAAGTTTCTAGTCCTCATGGTTAGCGAGTTATCCTTTCAGACATAAAGTGAGCATAATTCAGTGTTGCCTTCCTGCATCTGCAGAGTCTGTAACAACGGCTTTGGGAGGTGTGAGCTTCCTCATTCTTATCAGTCACACAGAGAAATGGATTCTAAAGCATAATGATGACAACCCAAATAATCAGAAATTAATAGTGTATGATGACATGATGAAATGAAATGAGAAATGGAGTGGAAGTGAACCCACAGAGGGAGGTAGGAGGGGAGGGAGTTGCTCCCCGAAAGGAAATGCAGGTGGAAGAAAAGAGGAATGAAAAAAAAGGCAAAAAAGTGGAGGAGAGAGAGAAAGGAGGATAAGGAAGCAGGTGAAGCAAAAGAAGAAGGGGTGGTAGTCCTAATTTTCTGCAATGTGAAACTGAATGTGATTTACCTGAACTCAACTGGGATTTAATTATAAAGTCAATTTCTTACCATTGGTCTTTGTACAAAACTCTCATTGACTTCTGTGGGAGATCCACATTGACTTCTGTGGACTGAAGGAAACACCTCAATGTAAATTTATGCCCTGCCCCATGGACTAGCATTAAAAATGGATTTGTTCTTTCCTCAGAATGAGCTTGATACGTCTGCTCTAGTCACTCGTGGCTGAAATAAAAATGCAGAGAGAAGCAGCATTACTAGCTAGTAATGAACATAGAACAAAAGGCTGCAGCAGGCCAGGAACTCATGGAGCACGTGGGCCTGTGTTCATATCCACAGGTTGCCATGTCATTTTAGCACTTAGCAAATAATAATCACTTTGTATAATAAATAATCATGTAATAAGAGACAGGATGAAGGCAGCAGGATTAGAGGAGCACACTTAACACACAGGCCACACTATAAGCGCCAAATTCCCATTGCAGCTGCCTCAGGGATACTAAGCCCCAGTTGGACAGATGCATTCCCGATACCATCTGTGACTGAGATCATTGTACGCAACACTCAGAGTGAGCTCTCCAGGTGCACAAGAAGACATAACTTCCATCAGCAGAAAATATCTACCACAGCACCTGTCAGTGGTATCCACCTAGCCCAACAGATGTAGTGAGCCACATGTCAACACAAGCACTCTGAAGCAGTTGTTAGTGGTATATTCTGCTGGTAACTAGTCACAGCAGGTTGCATATGGCCATAGAAGGGAGTGTATGGCTCATTAAGAAATCAAATGGGAGCACAGACTGCATCAAGTCATCAGTTGTTTGGTAAACACTAAACCCACCTCTGCACACATGTCAACTGCAATGTGTATGGGGGAGTGTATTAAAAATGATCATTTCAGGAAAAAATAGCTGAATCCTCACATCATCTCCAGCCATACAGGCAATAATTTAATTGCAGCATAGCTTGACAGCAGCCAGAGGATCCCAGAGCCCAGTCCTACACTGTAATAATCACATAGCTATTCTATATAAGAGAAAGAGAGTTTTGCACCACTCAGGCTGGTCCTGCAGATATCCCAATTTCACAGGTAGGTCTGACCCTCATCTGTATTCATGCAAGTTGTCTGCATGGCAGCTATGCCTTTCCCAGCAGCACTGGGTATGTAACTGCCACTGGGTAGATTTGAATGTAGGACCTTTGTATAGGAGCCTCTGCAGCTTTAGCTATAAAGCCAGCTGGTTCTCAGCTTGGGCTGTAGAGTTCCTTTGTTCTTATCTCTTGCTGTAAGTGATCTAAGTGCCACTGTATGGGACAGTGAACCACAGTGTGTGTGAGGGTTACATATACACACACTTGATCGCCTTTATTATGTGACCTTTACTCACCTATTGATTTGATACTGCTCAGTTTATATAATTCCTCACTGCTAAGCCTTATGAATCAGATGAAACAATCACACCCTTTGACTGTAAGTTGGGATCCCAGAAATGTCATTTTCTTATGCTCTCCAGAACTTTCTGTTTTGACCCAAATGAGAAAATTCACAGTGAACATTCACAGTCACTTTCACCAATCAAAATAATCCTATCAAATCAGAAACTTTGATGAGTGTCTATTGGTCACTCCAGGGTGGAGGCAGAGGAATTACCAAGGTAACTAATGTGGAACTGTATCAGAACAAACTAAGCATAGGGGGGAAAACTCCTCCTAATGACACAGGAAGTAAGGGAAATTTAGAACATGGGTCCATCCTCTATTGCTCTGCATCATCCAGTTAACCTCATAAAACCCAATTTATTATACTCCTAAACTGCACAGACCAGGCTAAGCCCAGGCTTCTAAGCACCACAGACCAATAAGGGGTAAGGCACAAACTAGAGTTCTTGCAGAATCCTAACACACGAGGGACAATGTGAGCAGTTAAAAAATGTATGTCCTAAATAAACACATAAATGTAAAATGCCACATTGCATATCCCAATATCTGCTCACATATCCGTACCCTGTACACCAGAAGTTCTCAAATGTCACTTCGGGGTGACGGCATGCATGCCCAACCTCTCTGCCCATCCAGGTAAGATGATATTGATGTCATCTCTGACACTGATTCTATGGTGTGTCTCAGCTGCTTTGTGCCCTCTGGCAGCATTAGAGCTGGCCAATGCAATCCCCAGAGGAGCCTTCATTCCTTGTGTGAGGGGGTAACTTGTATAGTACAGGCTGTACCTCCCTAAACCGGGACTCTGGTCCAGTAACATCCAAAGCCCAGCAGGACCATGTACTTTCCTGGACCAAGAGCCCCAGGGCTGGGAGCCCAGTGGCAGAAGGGCCAGCAGCTGGGAGCCTTGCCAGGGGTGGCGTCAGCAGGGCCAGCATCCAGCAATGGGCCCAAGACTGGCATCAGGCAGCGGAGCTGGGGCCAACGCATGTGTCCAGCATCAGGTAGACCATGTGCCAACTGGGGTCAATAGTAAGGGGGCCAGCATTCAGCAGTGGGGCCAGAGCTGGTGGCAACAGAGCCAAGGCCAGTGGTAGGGGGATCGGTCATGATTGGTGTTACCGGGAGCTGGCCTAAGGCCAACAGTCCAGCCAGACCAGAGGCATGGAGGTCAGCCAACTTGGAAGTGGTGCCAACAGTGGTCCCACCCCTGACAAAAAACACAGATTTGAGTGGTTTACACCTTGCAAATGTTTCAATTTTGCAAAACTCTTTCAGCTGGAAAAAGGAGGAAAATCTGAAAAAGCTGAAATTCTCAATTTTGATATTTTCTAAACAAAAAATTTCATTTTAAAAATTTGCAATGCCTTTTTATTTCAAATTGTACAGGCAGTCCCCAAGTTACGCGGATCCGACTTATGTCGGATCCGCACTTACAAACGGGGCTTTCTCGCCCCGGACTTTGCAGGCAGCGGGACCGCCCAGAGCGCAGCGGTCCCGCCACCTCGACCTCCGGGGCGAGAAAAGCTGCTCCGGGTGCCCCTGGTCTGCTGGGGACGATCTCCAGCAGACCATCGACACCTGGAGCAAAGCCGGGGAGGCGGAGGGGTCCCGCGCCTCTGAGGCTTTGCTCTGGCAAAGCCGGGGAGGCGCGGGACTCCGCCGCCGCTGCGGCTTTGCTCCCGGTGTCCCTGGTCTGCTGGAGACGGTCCCCAGCAGACCAGAGGCACCGGGAGCAAAGCCGCAGCGGCGGCGGGGTCTCACGCCTCTGAGGCTTTGCCACACCAAAGCCTCAGAGGCGCGGGACCCCTCGGCTTCCCCGGCTTTGCTCCGGGTGTCCCTGGTCTGCTGGGGACCGTCTCCCCTCCGCTGCGGCTTTGCTCCCCATGTCCCTGGTCTGCTGGGGTAGAGCAGACCAGGCTTTTGTTGTGGACCCTGGGGTAGAGCAGCTGGGGTGCTGCAGGGTTGGCCCAGCTGTTCTGTCCCAGGCTCGAGATTCAGCCGCTGTTGAAACTGATCAGTGGCTGATTCCAGGAAGCTGGGGGCAGAGCAACTCTGCCTCCAGCTTCCTGTAGTCAGCCCCTGGTCAGTTTCAGCAGCAGCAGCTGAATCTGGAGCCAGTTACGACTTACATACAAATTCAACTTAAGAACAAACCTATAGTCCCTATCTTGTACGTAACCCGGGGACTGCCTGTACATGAATTTTTTTTTTAAATAAGGTGAGTGAAACCCCAGAATAATACACAAAGTTTTGCTTTGGTTCAAATGAAGTGTTTTGTTTAACCCCAAACAATTGTTTTAGTTTGAATTAGTGTATCATAATTCAAACATGTTTGGTTTGATCACTGAATTCTTACAAAATTGTGATAAGATCTTGACTGTTCACAAACAAGTAAGCCCTTGTGTTTATGTGACAGAGTATGTCCAACACCACCCAGTTAGAAAACATAATGCATTTGTCATGACCACAGAGTGAGACTGTGATATAAATTATATTTCTGTCATTGAAAATCTCACCAAATGAAATACCACACACAAGATGAGTGAGCTTTGAAGAGAATAAAATCCCACAAACTCAGAACCCTAAGTTGTAGAGGCGTAAGAAAATATGGTCTCTCACATTTCACAGTCTACCATATAACTCTTAATCTTCAAAAACAAGCTTTATGGAAAAATACAATTTCATTTTAAATAAGGAATCATATATTATATACTAGTTTAAAGCTCATGACAAAAGCAGGCGGTGAAATTATCCAGAGCTGTTTTATAATAAAATCTATTATATGAAAGGCAAAACAGAGAGCAATCTGCTGTTCTAATTATATGCTCGGAGCAAACGCAATATCTGCAGCTTTAATAAACATTGACCCTTTAACTGAATGTGCCCTACAAACACATTAATGCCCATCTGGGAAATAATCCATTCATGCCAATAGCGGAATGAGTGTAAGATTGGCAAACGAGGGCTCATCCACTTTACATTGTAAAAGGATGTTCCCCATTAACTTGTTGCTGGCACTTTGTATCCAGCATAGATTTTCACTTCTTATTTCAAAATTAATTTTAAACCAGTGGTTATAAAGCGTGTCAGGATAATATTGCCATTGCAAAATGGAGTACTCTTGGGTTAGAGCCCAGATCTACTGTTTTTACTACATAGGCACCAGCTGGCAGAGGGAAGAAAAAAACTATACCTGCCTTCACCAGTTTATGCCCCTGCATTGTAAAAAACAATAAACAAACAAACAAACACATAAATAACATCACCCTGAAGAAAGATAGATGGTGATGCCCCTTTCTGCCCTCCCTTTTAGGTATTTGATGGGCAAGAGGAATGCCTCCGTTCTGGTCAGAGCTTAACAGGAGACTCATCAACAAGGATTGCTCAGGAATTGTACTGAATCAGTTAATCTCCAGAGTGCCTGGCCAATAGACTCCACTCTTTGGGCTTCACTGACCCTCTATGGCTTCCCTCATATAGAGCACTGAGCGGTTACAAAATGTGTGTCCATATCTGCAGCTATATCCATAAAAAAAAGCCATGGTTGGGGATACCATGAATTATATCCATGGATATTGTCAGGACTCTATCCACATGGAGTTTTCACTGCTGGCAATTGCATCAGACTCTGTGCTGTCAGAAGCTCGAATGAATACTGACCACTGACTACGATAAGAACAATTTTCCTTTATGGATAGCAGAGTTAGGCTCAGAAGAGGTACAGTGCAGCCAATGCAAGCTTTTCCCACCCTACCTCATCTCTGAAACTTACCTAGAGATGGACTTAAAGCTAAATCTTGGATTCAGACACCCTCAAACTCTGGCTCTGCATCCAATTCCAAACTTTGCAACTAGCTCCCCTCTCAAATATGAACCAAATCAACCCCCAAATTTAATCTCTGTGCACTTTCTTTATCTGTATTACAGTACCTCTAGACATTACCTGATATCAGGAACCAGCTGTGCTATACAAACACTCTACCATCATATTATCAGAGAAAGCCCTGGCCCCCAGTCTAAATACACAAGACAGAGAAGAGGTGAGAAAGGAAACAGGCACAGACAACTGAAGTGAATTGCCTGTGGACACAGGGCAGATAACTCTGGTCTATCGACTTCCTGTCCAGTGCACCATCCATTAAAATATAAGAATAGGCATCCATACATCAGAACACACTGCTTCCAAACTCTAGACCAGGGCTACTCAATACACGGCCCGTTTGTTTGCGGCCCACAGTGCAGTTTGGGTTTACTTGGGGCTCAGCACACGGCCCGTGGGTGGGATCCTTTGAACATTGCCTCCACTGGGAACAAACTCCACAACAGCAAGTCACTATAATGGTCTTCTGTTGATATGTGTTTTAGTAATTAAATTCCTGGACTGTCATTGCTCATAAAAAGTGCAGTCATATGGGTAGAAATTGGGTAAATATTGAATTTTATTAATATCAGCAGATCGGACTTAAATGAGGCCTGTGTGTTGTGTAGTCTTGCCATAGCCTTTGTATTAATGCCTGTCAGTGTGAAATAAGCTATTTACATATATTTGCATATATATTTGCATGTATATGCAACCACACTTTAGTTGCAGTCATTGGCATGTGCTGTGAGTATCATTGTGGCCCTCCAGGCTTTCAAAGTTGAGTAGCTCTGCTCTAGACTTAACCTATTCCAAGGAGACTTCTTCTAGAAACAGCGGGAGAGCTCAGACCTTAGATCATTCAATCCATAGCACTTTCCCTGAGATTGCCTATCATAGGTCATACCTGTCCTGTAGCCACCCCTTCTGACCACAAGTAGCATTGCTGAGGCCTGCCTGAACTTCTCCTTAAGGCAGACTCCCACTAAAAAGTCCATACGGGCCAAACATTCAAAACATTCCCACTGCTGAGGTGTAGTGTATTATGTCCAGCACAAAGTGTTTTTTTTTTAAAAATTAACATCTTCAAAAGTCTTCATCCCAGTCCCAACCTGGGCACAGCCTTTCCTTCCTAACCATCTATATTTCTGCTTTCCCATCACCTGTCTCTTGCCTGGAGTATGGCTTTCTCCACAGGCTGACCTAGCAGGTACCTATCTCTGCTGACTCAAGATCCCACAGAAGCCGCCTTTTTCCCTGCATGGGCTTCTGGTTATAAAGCCCAGATACCTTCCCATATGCCTAATTGGGCGGTCCCTGATTGGTCCAAGTGCACTGGACCTATTCTTACAGAAGCCAGTCACTCTGACATTGCCAACCAAGATGCCAATTGGTGCTAGTTTGTCTGGATGTGGATTGCCCTCTAGGAACTGAAATCAGACAACTCATTTGTTCCATGCAGGCTCCCAAAAAGCAACCAGATGGAAATGGCTTACATGGATTTTTATTTTGAAAACAATGGTTGTCATGACAGTCAAATACTCATCAGAAGTTAAAGTACAAACAAGTGACAAAGAAGTTTTTATTTTTCCTCATTTATATAGGGATCCATCTGTGGGAAACATCCAAATACATACCACACAAAGGCTTCTTGCTAAATCAACATTTTAGCTCCAACTCAATGACAGAACTCTATTGTCAAATTTATTTCCTGACAGAATTCAAAGCTCTGTATTGTCACAAGGAAATAGATATTAGACATTGGGAAAGACTGATCATTTATCTGTCATTTGGCATACGTTGAAATACATTTACATCCAAATACATGAATGATCTCGGATTTTATTTCTCATGTTCATTTCTTATTTTCAGGTGTTAGTTGGTTGAAGAACTGTCTGCATTTGGTTTAACTCTGATTTTATTCATCTGCACTTTGTAACATTTGATTGTCATGCAAAAACCTCACTCCAGCTGGATAGAACTGTGATCGATACAAAAATTGTGATGAATTATTATTTCAAGAAAACACTTGTTCAAATGAAACAGCATAGATTCTTGAGGTCCAATATCCAGAATGTGGACACATTCCTCTCCCCATTATCTCAGCATCTGGCCACCTTTACATATAATAGTAACTGAGGGGTAGAGTGCAACTTTGACTTTGCGCCTAGTCCTGCACTCAAAGACATATGAACCAGTGAAAATCCCCTATCCATTCACCCCTATGTAGAGTATTTACACACATGGGAGTCTGCAAGTGCCCTCCTCCCACAATTGAGCTGGTATTGAGTGTCACAGGATGGGAATGGGTTGATGTCATAATTTGCTGCATAGTCAGAACTGTGACTGAGAGGGATGTCAGTCATTGAAGCACAATGCACTCCTGCCCTAGTGCAGCTTCCTTTCTCAACATTTTCCTGATAAGTAGGGGCTAGACTGTACAGACTCACACATGCTGATAAGCAATACTACTCTTGGGGGAATTTTGCACCCTTCCCCTGCAGAAAAATAGGGGAGGGAAAAGAAATCTGTGGGGTACAGATGCCCCTTTCCTGGCAACCCAGACACATCTGCTGGGAATAGACCACAGAAGGGAGCAGATCTTCATGGAGGAGGGACTGGAGGTTGGGCATGCATGCATCCATGGATAGACATTAAGAAGGAGGGGCTGGGCACATGCCTACATGCAAATGACAGAGAGACTCACTCTAGCTGTCTTGCTGGCTGTTGCTGCATCCTGGGCTTGGAAGTGAAGGGCACTAGGACTGTGTTAAGCAGGCTCTGTCCCTGAGGCAGAGCAGAAAATATAACAACTAAGCAGGCAGGCTGCTGATATTCCTATTGTTAGTTAATTGTTCCCATGCTTAGTCAACCAAGGCTCCTTTATCTTTTAAGTGTGGTGTAAAGAAGCCTTATTGTAAGTGATAGTAACAGAATCCTCAGCTGGGAAAGTCTGTGTGCTTTCTCCCTTTTTTCCCCCTCTGTGTCAGAGGGGCACAGTGGGGTTAGATTACAGCTTGGGATCTATTTTCCTTATCCATTTTAAAAATTGCAGGACAATGATTAGCAAAAATATATGACTTCCAGTGTGAAAGTCTGAGCAATTTAAAGCAATAGTCTACTTTACAGAACATTAAACAGGAAAATAAATCTAATGTAATTTATTTAAATGTATATCCAGCACTATAACAAAAATCCAGATGATTGGTTATGAGGTATTTGTTACTTAACTTTCATGTGTTTAGGAAATGCTGAATGGTTATAGTGATTTTTTTTTCAGTAAGTAGTTTAAATAAATTACCAAAAAAGTGAAATTGGTATAATTATATTTCATTAGTTTAACAAATATGCAGAATTTGGGGTGTATGCAGAATTCTGGATATTTTGGCACAGAATTGCCCCAGGAATATCTGGTAAGTAACACCATTGAATATGTAAATCCTGTGGCTGAAGGTGCTAGTGGTAAGGAGCTTTCTGCTCCTGTTGATTTGTGAGCAGGAGTAAAGGGACACAGAGCTGCTTCATCTTTATAAGCTATTTACCCAGCATTCCACATAGACAAAAGCTCACGGGTGTTCTCTGTCCCCATCTAGTGGTGAATATAGTGAACTAAGTGGCTACAGAGAGCATTTCATCTGCATAAGCTTTTGATGCAACATGCTTCTATGACACTTTGGGAGCTACATAAACTCAGGTCTACTTGGGTACTAGAACTGAATGGCGAGAGGAAAAAACAATTCCTAAATTGTGGCAAGGACCCTGCTCCAGGGTTCCAGCTATTACTGGTTCCCTTCCATTGAAGACTCTGCACTGTTGGAAGGATTTTGCACTAACAGCTTTGTGAGAGGCGACAGTGAAGAAACAGATGAGAAGAGCTGGTGCAACCCAGTGAAGATTTGTGGATAGAGTGGCACAGGGCAGCACCAGAGCAGAGTGAACTCTATTAAGACTCCCTTCCTCTTCTCCCCTGCAAATCAGCCACTATATAAAGCTGAAATCTCTATCACCGGGTTAAATAGTGGAGCCTCAGGACAGGACCAAGCAACATTTACTAAGGGACTAGAGACAGGCTTGCCTACAAGCACCTCAGGAATATGGGAATCTGCTACGCATAGATACCGAACTATGAGTGAGGTCTTGCAGGTCGGAAAGGGATGTGGAAAAGGGCTATGTCCCTCCTGGACATTCACCCTGGTGGGTGGGGAGTCAACTTAATAGATACTGCCAATGTTAACATAGAGGAATATTTTACTTAACTATTCATATAGGTTTACTGTTACTGTACTTCCCTAAATTGAGGTTATATTCTGTTTGTTAAACATTTTATTGTTTCATACACAGACTCAATGCTTGCAAGTGGAGAGGTATTGTCTATTAAGGGTGCCCAGGCATGGTATTTAGTAATCTCATCTTGAGCCAGAGCTATCTGTTAATTTTAAGAGTGATACCTAACTGTGCCAACCGTGCCCTAGTTGCCACCCAGAACACCTGGCAAAAAGGTTACAACTATAATAGAAAGATTAGTGTGAGTAATTGCTCACTCGTGTAAGAATTATATAGTCCCGGCTTGTGAGCCTCTAAATGAAAAAATGACTCTTATAGGTCTTCTAAGTGACTAACAATCACACCATTATTCAGTTACAGTGATGTGTATCACACTTGACATTATTTTTTAAGTCCCCAGACTTGGGGTACATCTACGCAGTAACATTATTTCAAAATCACTTAGTCCGCATCTACACGGCACACAGTTATTTTGAAATAATGTCGAAATACTGTCAAGCTGGAGGACTTCTTACCCCGAATCCTGTAACCCTTATTGTACGAGGAGTAAGGGAGTCGGAGGAAGAGTGCTTAATTTCTAAATAAATGCTGTGTAGATGCCCCCAATTTTGAAATAAGCTGTTTCGAAATAAGCTACACAATTGACATAGCTCAATTTGTGTAGTTTATTTCAAGGAAAGCCCTGCTGTGTAGATGCATCCTTGGATACCTCTCTCATGTTTAAGCGTGCAACCCTTAAGTGAGAGACTATGACAAGGAAAACCTAAATATTTGGACTGAATACCAGTTGAACAGGATAGGACTTTACTGAAGAAAATATATTAGCACACAGTCAGAGGTATTTTTCCACTTCAGAGCCACTGCAAAATATAAATTCCTTTTCATCATGTATGCTATATTTTTGCTTTTCACACCTCCCTTAGACTGAACAATGAAACAAGACTGGTTCATTTCATGCCACATTTTAAGTCAGTTTCATTTTCTGATACTGAATCATTAGATTGGTTCAAATTCTTTTTTGTTTGAGATGACAAATAGAGAGAGGCTTTCATTGACTCATTTACATTTATCACTGAGTTTCTTTAAAATAGCTTTCTATTCAAAATAGGCTATATAAAACAACATTTTTTTTAAATGGAATTTGGACAAAAAACACTTGATTGTGTCCCTTTTCCTACTTTATTTACCTTTACATCTGTGTTTCTTTTCTTCCTTCCCTTTTCCTCACTACTTTTTAGACTGATTTATTCATAGTTTATCTTCTTACCATGTTATTCAACCTCAGACCATTTGGCATTCTGGCCATGCCTTGGTGCCCTCTGAATTCTTTCTGTCCACACTTTGGTATAAAATGCTACATTCCTCACTCTGCTTTATTTACTTTCTGTAGATTGCATCCATGTGAATTTGAAGTCACCTATATGTCACTGTCCAGGCCTACATGTTAAAGGGTCAGATTTTTTTTTAATTAATATTCAGATGCAAAGTCACTGTCACAAAGACAAAACTCTTGTAAGTCTAGAACTTTTCTGAGCTACAGTTAATGTATATGCTGCAATCTATACACATAAATGAAAATCAATAGAAAGTTAATGGAAAGAAAATACCTTGGGGAGCTTCAGATGCTGCATATAGCATTCTGATAGAGTATAACAAACGTTTCAAGCAAAGCATAAAAGCCACAGATTGTGAGTTGCAGAAGAAACTATGAGTAAAGTTCTTTGTATGATGCTTACCTAAAACACTCTACAGACAAGATTCAGATGGGTGTAATGTGTTTTCACTTGCTCAACCATATAAAAGGACTGCTGTCCAGAGAAAATGTGTGGGAAACAGCCATACTAAGATGAGTCACGTAGTCACAAAAAGAAACTGTATTTCTTACCTTTATCAGAGTCATAAGATACACATTTTCAAAGGCAATGTAATGAGCTACACAATCAATTTTCTACAGAAGGACATGGCAATTTCCTGCCTCAGCTCCATATTGTAAGAGTGCTTGATATTAATTTCCAGCAAGCAAAAGAATAGCTGTCAGTGACCATTTCTAGCCATGCAAAATTCCCTAGAAGGCTCTAAAAATGTTATAATATAATGTTGAACTGTTTAAAAACCAAGGTACACAACAAATTTAACAATTTATACTCTTGCATGATTCTGATTAAAAGAGGCAATGTTTATATCTGAGTTATATTACAAGAAGAACCTTGGGATACTAAAGTCGACCTTGTCCCAGGCCTTTCACCTTTAAAAGTCAGAAAACAGTAATCAGTTTCCTTTCAGCATTTCATGGACAGAGGTGAACTCAGACCAGAAATGAAGCTGTCTCAGAAATTTTTAGTATATGCCCCTTATTTAAGTCCTTATAAAAAATACACCAATAATATCTTAAGGGAACAGAACAGAGTTATAAGTCTGAGGTTATGTCTACAATGACAATTGAGTGACAAAACTTTTGTTGTTAAGAGGTGCTAAACCCATACTCCTCCCCCAAAATAATATAATTTTGCCATGGCAAGTGCCAGTGTGAATAGCACATTACCGGCAGAAGCGCTCTTCTGCTGACAATACTAACACCACTCATTGGGAGTGGAAGTATTTTGTTGGCAAAAGAGCTGGCAAATGGCAACACTGCCCAACTTCACAACACGTCTGTGTCAACAAGGCCTTGTTGTTAAAAGTTGTGTAATGTAGACAAAGCTCATGAAACCTTGTCTCCAAGTCAATGAGAATTATGGCATTGATTACAACGGGTCCAGCATTTTACCTTATGTTTCTTCGCTGCCAGAAAAATAATATTTCACATCATATTTTATACTTATTTTCTATATTCTTAGAAATTTTGTGGATGTGCCCGCAGATGGCTTTTAAACAGGTGATCTCTCAACTTGTGGTTTCTTCCTATATGAATTTATCAATTATTTTATTTTTTTGTTGATAAAGAAATTAAGAATTTTGAGCTTCTGAATCTTTGAACATTTTCTTTTAATATTGCACAAACTACTTTTCAAACATTTTTAACTACCTAGAACACTCTCACACAGGTTAATAACTCTGAATATGCTGTTTGCAGATTCATAGTTGTGGGTTTCAGTATTTTAATATTAGTGCATTCAATAGTAGACAGAGATTTTAACTTTTAAAAAGGAACAACCTGTGCTTTTGTTCGTTCCCATTCTATTTGCTCTTCCAGCAACTCCACTGACATGTATTTGCAGATATTACAGTAGACCTAAACTATTTCAGATAATTGATAAGGCTCATCCATTTTCTTAGAAGTTAGGCAAAGACCTGTTAGGTCACATTTTCTATTCACCAGACAATGGCAGAATGTTCCATCCTCTGAATTGCATGCTACCTGCTACAGCAGTTAAGAAAGAAGCACAATGTATCTAAAAAGCCCCCAAATCCACAGAAGAGGGACAAAAGGACAACAGCTCCACAAAACTCTGTCCTTGCCCTCCAAACAACACAGAGCACTCATAGCTGTTGTGAGCTGTTGTGATAACTGTGTCTAAAAATGTATCCTAATTGGAAGATAGGTGTACAATAACTCAACCCACCCTGTCCTCCTTTGCCTATGAGGAAATGTCAGACTTGACAGAAGGAGCTTAAAAGGAGACTGCACAGCACAATTGGAGGCACACCTGACAGAAGAGGGGATTTCAGTCCTCAGGTCCTGGAGAAAGGTTTGGTAAAGACAGGAGCTTCTTGAGTGGCTGCTGCCTGATGACTCCCTTCCTGAACTATACTGTAAACTTTCCTGTGAACTGGACTGAGGCCATTGCTTAACAAGGGCTCTCTGAGAAAAAAGTTTATTTGTATTGGTTTGCTATATTTCTTTGACAGTCACAGAAGGGTAGGATTCGGTCTCCTCTGAACAATGCTGTGCTGCAGCATGTCTGGCTGTTGTGGAGCAGAAAATGGGTGTGTGCAAAGGTCCTATCCCAGTCCTCGAGGTGCCCTCAGAGAGGAGCAGAGTGCTAATCTCTGTTGGAAGGAAGAAGGGTCCTGGTGACAGGATGCAGGAGAGAAGATGTGGAGTATCTAAATTGTGAAGCATGCTCTCTGGAAGCACAGTTGGGTTTTCAATTAGAAATCCATTCAGGAATTACTGCTGGTTGAAGGAGGCAGACTAGCTATCCCTGCACAGCTCAAATCCCACTTCTAAAGGAAGGTATTGCAGAAGCTGCTACTGCAAACCACATGACAACTCAAGGGACCAACTATGCAGAAGAACTCAACCTCCATGTAGATATTCTTTACTATTTTCAAGAGCTCTAATATGATCTTGACATAACTATGGATTCAGAGAGTGGAAGCCATTGCCCACACCCCTATTATAACGTTCAGAGAAAATGCCAGAGTGCAAAAAACATCATTTCCTAACTCCAATATAAGTTTTTCCTGGTAAGCCCATTATATGGAATCTCCCCATGTGGGCGGGAAAGACTGAATACTGCAATTACCCTAAGAGCTATGCTGGTGATACTAGAAATCCTGCCACATCTAACCAAGCCAGATGGGTCAACAGGGAGGAACCAGGCTAGAGGATCAGCCTGATAGGAGGTTGTGAGCAGGCTAACAACCTCTCCATATGAAAATGCTTTCTGTTATGGAAACGATGCAGAGGCAAGATCTGTTACAGATCTGCAAGTATAAACATCAATTGGAGAGAAGCACAATCTGCTGAACGTGAAACAATGTACAGTAGACTTCCGATAATCCGGAACCTATGGGACCTAGGTGGTGCTGGATTATCAAATATGCCGGACTATCAGGACTATAAACTGGTTATATATATACACTGTATACATTATATACTGTATATAAAGTGTTCTTAACCCTTTTTATTGTACATACTGTATACAGTATACTGTAATGTTATAGTTTTTTTAAGCCTTTTTTACCCTTTTTGCTCAGTTCAGCTGCTGCCGCTGTTACCTTGTGACTCATTATTTGCCGAAGCTCACTCACTAGGCTCTTGCCATTTTGATGCCGGACTATCAGGAGTGCCGGACTATTGGATGCCGGACTATTGGAGTTTTACTGTAGTACTAGAAAATCAGAAAATCCAGCTGACACAATGATAATGGAGAATCAAAGCCACAAGAAAGTTTTTCATCTGAAATGGAGTATCTTCACAGGTAAGGTCGACACGAGAATTAGATGTTGGAGTGTTAGATCACTATGGAACACAGATAGACTGATACAAATTATTTAAAAATGAAAATATGTGGTCTAAGCATATTTGGACTGATTGAGATGAGGTAAACTGAATGAGACAAATATCATCAGAAAGCATGATTGCTTATATTGGGGGAAAGAAGATGACAAAAGGGGGAAAGCTTAAGCTTAATAATGAGCAAGGAAGCCAATGAAAGCAAGGGAGTCTGTAAATTCAGGAATATTGACTGCTCTCATTGCAACGAACCATGCAAAGTCACAGTTCAGCATTTATGTCAACAAATGCAGTAAAGACTGTTTCTCCGAAAGATTGCAAAGTGTCGTTGGCAAGATCAATACATATGACATTGTTATTTTTATGGGAGATCTAAATGCATAATACTGCATATGAACAAATAATGGGCAGACATGGCATTCCAGTTCAAACTAACAGTGCAGAATGTCATATTAAAGTCTGTGGTCTACGCAATCTTGGCCTGATGGGGGCACTACAGTATTTCCACAGAAGGAGAGACAAACTAACTTGGATATCAACATGATGGCTGCATCCAGAAAAAACTTCACCCTGTTGTCAGTAGTAGGCTGGGAGTAGTTCATTGTTGTATCCCAGAGTATATGCGAGTGCTAATGCTGAGTGACCACCATCTCATTATTGGGAATACAAAACTAAAGAGGGTAACATCACACAAGGCAGACGGTATGTGTATTAGAAAATTAGTGGTCAACCACAAATGTACATTTCAAAGTAGTTTAATAAGAAATTTGAAGTTAGACACAGCTGAATGGCATAGAATAACAAACAATGGCAGTTTTTCAAAGAAGCACAAGTGGATGCAGGCAGGATCACAGTGAGGGTGAGAAGACTTAAGAAAGAAGAATGGCTCCAACCAAAGATATGGAAGGAGAGAATTAAAGAAGAGAATTCAAAAAGACGAGACGACAGTAAAAAAGCCATTGTGTCACAAGAATATGCAAACAAAGATAAAGATGTTAAAAGATCAGAAAGAAGAGAGAATGAATGGAAAATAAAACAAGAAAAACTGAGGAGGTGTATAAGACGGGATTCTAAAAAGCATTTTCTTGTATCTAAACAACTAACTTTACAATTTTCACAATTTTTGCAGTATTGTGAAGTACAATTTTAAGAGGAAGGACAGAGTTCATTGGATGAAGCATTTCAAAGCAGTGCTTAACCAACCAAAATCACTAGCTCAGACTGAGCAGTGTGAAGAAATAGCAGACTTACCTATACCCCTAGAAGTAAGTCTTTGAGGAGGTAACTAAGGATGGAATGCTCAGAAGGAGTTACAACTCCTAGCTTTTGAGCATTCCACCCCAATTCAATAAGCCAAATGATGAGTAGGAAAGCACCAGGCTGTGATAAGATACTGAAATGATTAGATGTGGCTTGAAGGCTGGAGAAGAGGGATTGCCTCCATAAAAATGGGGAGCAGCTTATTTGTGATAACTAGAGAGGGGTGACACTCCTGTTCTTCCCCAAGTGCTTTATTAACAGCATTTTTTATGATGTAAAACAGTTTTCCTAGTTGTCTCAGAAATGTGTTTACATCATCATTTTGAATAGGATGAAAACTGCTATTGATAATGTGTTTGGGGAAGAACACGATGGATTTCAGTCTAGTAGGTAGTGTTCAGATGAGATTTTCACCTTGCGAAGATGTATTGAGAAATGCTTTGAATACCAGAAGAAAATGGTTTTTAATGTCCTTAATTTTACTAAAATGCTTGATAGCATCCACAAAGAAGATTTCTGGAAGATCCTGAGGTATTATGGAATTCCAGCAAAGAATGTTAAATTAGTAAAAGCTTTGTATGAAGAGTCCACATTGTATGCAATGGGTCAGGACAGAAGGCAGAGAATAGTTTAAGATTGTTACTGGCACCCCCTCATCTCTCCCTCCTCCTGTCCTCGTGAATTCACGAGGAGTAATGGTAGTTCGGACTAGGAAGCCTAGTCCGAACTACCTAGTCCATGCCGCGCGGCTACACGTGGCATGGAGTCCGCACTAGCGGACATTTAAAAATGGCGGCGCCCGGCTTTATGCAAATGAAGCCCAGGAAATTCAAATCCTGGGCTTCATTTGCAACTCCGGTTGCCTACATTACCACCCTAGTTCGAACAAGGGTGGTAGTGTAAACATACCCTAAATGGGCTAGCTGATGACTCAGGGCCTCCCGCAGTCCTGATGGCTAGTACCAGTAATTGACACACCTGCACTGTCCCAGGAGAGGAATCTTCACCCATCACATACCAGAGGTGCCCATTGTCTGCATTTTCCCAGGTGTGAATTATGCTTTGCACCCTTCATGGGAAACTTGGCATTCAAAGCGATTTTTCCTAATTGGCCACTTGAGACCAGGAAGAAGCCTACATGACCCATGGGGTATAAAGAGGGGTTTAGTAGCCCACCCCATTTGAGCTCCAATCATCTACACCTGCTGGCAGGTATTGATTGTCTCCCGAGGTCTGTGGGATGCCCAACCTCACCCTACTTCTTCCCGAGGAATTGAGAGAAAGACGCTGGCCACGCCAAGTCTGGAATGCAGGGGTGAGAATATATACCTGCTAGGTGTCTATTTTGCATGCATTTAATGAGAGCTCAGAGAACCAAAAGGGTTTCATGGTACCTGTAAGTGACTTATCAGTGTAATTTCTGTCCTGTTCTTTGTAGTGGCTGTGTTATCTGTAACACAGTAGTAGCATTTAATAGCTAAGTTTACCCTGTAACAATAAAATAGTAACTGTTTAAGCTTTAACCTGACTCCTTCCGTTGCTGTAACAGAACGAAGCACAATTTAAAAGAACTTCAGCTGGTCATAAGGGACAGGTATAGGAAGAGCTTGGGAGTTTTGGATTGTGTCACTCCCAGGTGACAGATCTGTTGGGGCATCTCTCAGTCTTCCCTAGACTGCCCGCTGTGAAGGGATCCTGTATCTTAGCAGCTGAAATCTGAGATGTAATAAGTTCTCCCTGTAAACTTCTTGGGGCGCCCGTCAACCTTCTCCAGGTTTCCCGCTGTGAAGGGACCCCGGTCTCAGCAGCTGCAGTCTCGGGTGTATAACACACACACACCACTCACTGCCCTGACCATCGGCTGACAACTGGATATCAACTTGGGTGAAAGAAAGAGACCTTTTATAAGCATAAAAGTAGAAGCTGCCAAAGTGGGACTTTATATCAACATGAGGAAGACCAAGACCATGGGAAAAGATATGATTACATCATAAGGATCACCACTGTCATGGAAAATGTGAATTTTGCCATTTAACTCAATGCCAAAAATCATGAATGTCATAGAAACAGTAAGTTTTGTCATTTAAATGGATGCTGCTGCTGCACATTGACAGTGTATTGGTTCCCTTTGACCAAGTCTCATTTCCAAGAGAACTCAATCAAAGCAAACTAAGGAACTGTTAGTGTGCAGCAGCAGGGTCCCATTCAACTGTTTGAACTGTTAATGCACAGCAACTGATTAAAGTGAACTAAGGCCAGGTCTACATCACAAACTTACTTTAGTATAACTGCGTTGCTCAGGAGTGTGAAAAGTCCATACCATGAGAAACATAATTTTACCAACTTTAACCCCACCCCACCACCACTCCCATGTAGATAGCTCTATGCTGACAGGAGAGTTTCTTCAGCCAGCAAACCTACCATCTCTCATGGAGGAAGAGAAACTAAGCCATTGGCTTAGCGGGTCTTCCTCAAAGTGCTACAGCAATGCAGCTGTGCCAATGCAAAGTGCAGATCTGCCCTAAGGAACTGTTCTCATGGGCCCTGATGCCATGTAATAAAGGTTGTTAGCTCACTTGGATCAATGGCCACAGTTCCTCAGTTTGTTTTGATTTAGTCCCATCTCAAAAAGGACTAGCACCAAGTGAACTCATGCATTGTTGATGGGTGGCAGCAGATACAATATTTTGTTGCTGTGACCATAGCATGAAATAATCTATTATTATCGTGACTGTGCAGTGACTTACGCATAATTTCGCTGTGACAGAATTGCAGATAATAGAAGAATGCTGTCAACACTGGCAGGTGTGTGATTGATGGTGAAAGGTACAAAATGATTTCATCTATCTGGAAAGTATAATAGCTGCTGTTGGAGGGCTCACTAGGCAAGAATTAGTAAAGCCAGTGGATCATTTTGCTATTTGTTAAACATCTGGAAGGATAAAATAAGATTGAACAACACTATTGTCCTTCCAGTACTATTGTATACGATGGAAACATGGCAGATGGTGGAAGTGAATATCAGGATGCTGAAGACACTCTACTGGCATTACTTAAAAATAAACCTTGGGAATTCTTTGGTGAGATCATGTAAATAATGTGGAAGCACTGTGCTGCACAAGTCAGTAGACTGTAAGCTCAGTAATCAGACAAAGATGGTGATGATGCTTTGGCTATGGCATGAGACTACCCCATGACAGAAGCACAAGGAATGTCCTAGAAAGGATCCCACCCAGAGGGAAAAGAAGACATGGAGGACAAAGAATGATCTGTTATAGGATGATGGAAAGAGACGTTGTCATGGAGACAGTTTAATGATAGAATCAAATGTACTCTAGACAGACATCCATGGGGAGAAAAGGGATTGCTTCATGCTGCTGGGCAAAAGGCATTGAAAATATACATTATACACCTACATATACACCTATAATTTCAACACTTTGTCCAATCTACTCTTTATTTACTAAAAGCAATGTGACTTTCATTCCTTCCCTTGCAAGACTATTCTACAGACTGGTGGACTGCTCTGCAGTTTGTCCTGTTGATCAGCTTTATCCATTGTAACTCTATTATCAGTCCATAATTACTACTACAGTGTCTTTATAGGTGGAATGTGAGGTATGTTCTACCTATTGTGTGTGTGTTGCCTACTATTATCTCAGAGCCTTCTAATACTGGTTGTATAAAAAGTGTATATCCTTTTTGCACTACTGCTAATTTTGATGTTACACCAAGTGTAAATCTTGTAAATGTAAACTGGCCAAACTACTGCTAAGATTTTCAACAGGTCCTTGAAAATCAAACTCCTCAATCACATGTAGGCATTTTAAAAGTGCCCTGATTTTTCAAAAGTGCCTTGGAGTCAACAGGAAATGCTGGGTGCTCAGCACTTTAAAAATCAGGAGTGGAGTGGGCTCTACTATCTCGCAGAACCAAAGACCCACAGTTGCCTTGGGGCACAGACCCTTCACACAGCATTTGGGGAGGCAGGTGCTGCTACAGCTCTCCAAAGTAAGGCTTCACACAGGCCTCCTCTATACAACTTAGGAGTTGTGATTTTTAGTGCTCATGTTTGAAAAGTTTGCCTTAGACTTTTCAGGTTGAATTCTGAACTGTTTTACAATCTCATTGTAGTGACTATATGGGGTATTAGTCAACACTAAATTTGCCCCATTCAATATGATTTGCCAAAATCCTGTGCGAGCCTCTAATACTAATGGATTCAGTCAATTTAGTAATAACTTCTCTTTTCATGGTGGCAATGTTCTCTTTTATATGCCTTATGATTCTTTGTTTCCAGAAAAATTGTAACTTTGAAGCTCTGGTTTTCTACTATTGCTTCAGACTCAGTCAGATCATACTTCTTGGATTTTTCTCACATCTACTAAAATTCAATGTTTACATTCTTTTCACATCAGTCAGGTTTTTTTCTAGGCAGTTGTATGGCAGGCTTTATTTGAGTGTAACGTGTTATTTAGTCTCTTCAGCTCTTTTGGGATATTGAACAGTTTCTGTATAAGGAGAGATTAATAGGCAGAGGGGTCGACAGGATTGTTGGGCTCCTGGGCAAGATGGGAGAGTCTGGCTCTGTGCTCCCAGAAGGGCCTTTGGTGGAAGGGGCAGGGCTGGGGCAGCCCCCCTCAGCACCTCTTGGAGTATGCCAGGCCCCCCATTCCCTGCCAGCCCTCAGTGCCATGCTTCCTCACAGTCAGCCCTCAGAGCCACTTGGAGCATGCTGCGTGGTACTCTGGCAGCAATATAAAGGACATGGGGTTCTAGCTGCTGCAACTGCTGTGGTAGTGGTGGTGGCAACCAGAGCCCCAGGAACTTTTGACTTGCCAGGCCCCGGGGCAACTGTCCCTCACCTCACCCCCCTGATCCCCCTCCCCTCCATGGTGAGCCTGTTAATAAGATGGGAACTTTTCAGCTTGGGAAAGAAACAACTAAGTGGAGCTATGAAAGAGGTCTATATAATCATGACGGGTATGGAAAAAGTAAATAAGGAAGTGTTATTTACTCCTTCTCATAACACAAGAATGAAGGGACACCAAATGAAATTAACAGACAGCAGATATAAAAGAAACAAAAGGAAACATTTATTTACACAACACACAGTCAACCTGTGGAACTCCTTGGTAGAGGAGTGTTGTGAAGGCCAAGATTATAACACAGTTCAAAAAAGAACTAGATAAGTTCATAGAAGATAGGCTATCAATGGCTATTAGCCAGGATGAGCAGCAATGCTGTCTCTAGGCTGCTTGACAAAAAGCTGGGAATGGGCCACAAGGGATGGATCACTTGATGTTTATCTGTTCTGCTCATTCCCTCCAGGACACCTAGCAGTAGCCACGTCAGAAAACAGGATACTGGGCTAGCTGGACCTTTTTTCTGACCCAGTATGGACAATCTCATGTTCTTATGTTTGAAAAACCGCTTATGATTTGTAAGTATTTATTTTGTCTTGTTTTTCAGACCTTTCACTGTATAGTACTCTACTAAAGAAACGTATTCATGCTACATAAAAAGTAACAAAAAATAACTGACTTCAGATTTCTTCAGCAAGTTCCTTAGTTAACGTATTATAAAATGGACTGGATATTAATTATACAAAAGGCAGTTCAGATCCTTTGAGACCTTAAAGGAGCATGGGTAGCTCCTGGACCCAAGCAGCAGTGTCAGAAGCTATAAATGCAACATGAAGGAGTCAAAGGGCCATTGGTCTTTAGGGCCTCCATCTCGTACTTTTAAGAAGTTATAAGTCTCTCCGAGGAAGCCTGGCAGTAGTTTCTCTGTCGGCAAATTGTTACTCCCTGGAAGTTTCAAACTCTTCTGGCCTCTTCCTGTCTATTCCTTACTCTTTATACTTGATAAACTTAAAAAACAAAAACTGGTCTGGTAGCACTTTATACACTAACAAAATTTATAGATGGTATTATGAGCTTTCGTGGGCACAGCCCGCTTCTTAACTAGGCTACCCCCTGAAGCTTCTTTATACTTGGTCTTACTTGCTTTCATTAGTTACAGCAGTGGGGGCCATGTCTGTAACACTTTGGGGAATTGTGTCATCACCTACCTTGTAAGCCCATTGAATTGTGTAGCACTGACACCAGCATCCTGCTTACAGTACAAGGGCCTCTCCTTGGCTTCAACCAGCCTATTTTCAAAGTCCAGGGGGGGATCAGCTTTCTGTGACCACCAAGGAATCCACTCCATATTAATTTTTGCAATCTCCTATGAGTCTACAATTTCTTCC
Organism: Pelodiscus sinensis; assembly: GCF_049634645.1. Lineage (NCBI taxonomy): Eukaryota > Metazoa > Chordata > Testudines > Trionychidae > Pelodiscus > Pelodiscus sinensis. Next base: position 91,597,016 of record NC_134713.1, on the reverse strand, counting down.
TGAAATCCCAGACACAAATAAATAGCCCATTGTTCTTCACCACACCTGGCTTGATTGCAACTGAGCCAAAAAGGTGTTGACCATTCTGCTTTGTCTGGAAAGAATCTGTTTTGCCTCCTTGGTCTGTTTGCAGATTCCAAAACCTAATATCAAAGAGTATCTATAATTTCACATACAGTGTCATTATATACAAATCACAGTGATATTAATGACCAGCATGTTGTGAGTTTTCAAATGATATATTGCCAGACAATTTTTAGAAACAGATTCTGACAACAGTGTTGTTATGTGGGATTTGTAGATACAACCTTTATAGTAATGGCTCTTTATATCCTATTTTGAAAAGAAAAGAAAAGAAAAGAAAAGAAAAGAAAAGAAAAGAAAAGAAAAGAAAAGAAAAGAAAAGAAAAGAAAAGAAAAGAAACCACAAAGTGAAACCCACTCAGGAGTTCAAGGAAAGAAGACTGACTATCAATGCTAAACTTCCTGTATAAGCAGTGTACTGCACTAGTATAAGCCCAATGTTAAGCATCAGTACTGGAGGTTTGCATTAAAGTAGCTAAGCTCGTTTGTTTTCCAAGTTTCCTGCTGGGACTTTGGATTCTTTGAAAGCCTTCTGTTGCTAACCTGGTCTTAGGGAAAGCTCTCAGTGTAATGCTTTTGACTCAGATAGGTAACCTAAATCTCTCTCTAAGGTGCATTCCCTATCTCCAAGCAATAAGCCACAGTGTTTTGTGATTTTAACTCAAACATGCACATTCAGAACCACACTTATCCTTTCCTCCTCTGTCTGTCAGAGCTATCACCCAAAACTAATCACTTTGCCAAATTGCTTTACAGGAGGAATTGAACCTCCTCATTTTCTAAATTAATTCATGTTAATTAAAAGCAAATTCTTATTTTCTCTCTTATTTGATGGAGGGGAAAGTGCTTAGGCAAAACCTCTTAGGAAAAAATGCCTTTTATTTCATCACCTTTCTTCTATTGCTACTCAAATTGAAATAGCAATGTCTTTTAATATTTTTAAATCCAAAAATTCATCTTTTAATTCCACAAAAATCTCAGAGAAGATTTGCTGTTTCTCCTCTCTCTCTCTCTCTCTCTCTCTCTCTCACACACACACACACACACACACACACACACACACACACACACACACTCTGCCACCCTAGCAAGATTCTTCATGGAATAGAAGGAAAACACATTAAAGCTGCCTCACTAATTGTGACCATTCCCTAGGAGAGAAAAGACCTCGACAATCTAAGGAATATTCATTAAACTTTAGGGGAACAACTTGTTACTCAATTGGCAATCTGAACGTAGACAAAGTCATATAAATCAGGGGAGTAAATAGTTAAACTACCTACAATGCAGGCTCCCTAGAGGTGTAACTGACTGTAGAATATAACTTGCACACTGTTTCAGTTCACTGGACGTCTGCGTATTAAATCACTCTAGTTACTGGAGATGTAGGCTGATAACGACACTTGGCAAATGCAAGTTCCATTCTAGTCTTTGAGAGTGACCTTTCTACTAAGGCTATGATGGTGTGACTGTGCATGGAGTTAAATTACTCCCATTTCTACTGTAATGAGTCAGAGTATTCAGGAGCATGCAAAGTGGAAAGTCCCATTCCCAGAGTTGTTGACTCGAGTCCCACGACTTGGACTCGAGTCCGACTTAAGGTGACTTGACTTGAGACTCGACTCGGGTTCATTGTTTGTGATTTGAGACTCAACTTGAGACTTGCTAATTTTGTTAAATCGACTTGGTGAAAAAATTGTCTGAAAATGCCGATATTGATGGCTTGTACAAAAGTGACTTGACATTTTTTAAATTAAGACTTGAGACTCGACTTGGGACTTGACTTGAAAGTGACTTTAGGGACTCGAGACTTGACTTGTAGTGACTTGAGACTCGATTTAGACTTGACAATGATGACTTGAAGACAACACTGCCCGTTCCTAATAGCTCCTTCCTAATGCTGATGGCTTCTACACTGTATATCCAGCAGAAAACATTGCTGTGGTCCGATTAAAGTTTTGGCATCCTTAGTCTTTAATCTTAACTGTACTGGGCAAATTCGACAAACTTTACCCTTGAAAGTAAAGAATCATAAACTCCTTTAAAAAGATCATTAAAACTTTCCATTTGGGAACTTCCTGACAAGGCAGTGGAAGATGGAATGGGCAAGTTGAAAATACTTTCAATTGTCTCATTACTGATCACAGAAGAAGTGAAGCACTTTACAGGACTGTGATGGGGCGCCTCTGCCTTGCATTGTAGAACAAACTGTAGGCTGGGCACAACTGGCTGAAAGGTTCCCTTCCCCATGGCCTTGCCGAGCATGCTCAAAGGTGAGCTGGAGTATAAAAGGCCCTGAGACAGCTCACACAGGGCTGACTGCTGAAGAGGAAACACTTGCTGAGCAAGCTCTAGAGCTGGAAGAGCCACCCCAGCAGCTGCTGCCACCACCACGACAGCCATGGCTCCGGAGACAGCCTGGAGGTATGTTGCCAGGGAGACATGTGGGGTGGTAGGAACTGCAACCCTGAGTGCTCAGCATGTTGCAGGGAGGGACCCCTGCTGAGCAAGCAGTGGACTGAGCCACTGCCCATAGGGCCCTGGGCTGGGACCCAGTGGAGTGGGAGGGCCTCGGTCCCACTACCCCTCCCTCTGCAGTGCTCCTAAGCAGAGGTAGTTCCTGAAGCCTGTGGACTAGGTCTCAGGACCATATTTACCTTAATAGAGGGGTGCTACAAGGACTAGGACTCTGGGCCATATTTACCCCATAGAGGGGAGTACTTCACAGACTGGGCTGCAGGACTGTATTGACCCTTACAGGGGGGTGCTACAAGGACTAGGCCTCAGGACTGTATTTACCCCAATGGAGGGGGGTACTTGAAAAGACTAGGCCTCAGAGCTGTATTTACCCCCAGTAGAGGGGAGTGCCTCTAAGACTGGGCCTCAGGGCTGTAGTGATCCTGATAGGGGGGATTGCTATAGGGACTTAGGCTGCTGAGCTGCACTGATCCCATAGAGGGGGATCTGGGACGCAGACTCTAACCACTGGCTGGACAGACACTGATAAGTGGACCCATTGGGAATTCTGACTATGGGAATCTGCTGGGGGAGGGGGATGCACCCCTCAACAAGGACCAAGTGCTTTGATCATTTCAGCAGTTCTGGCTTGCCCTGTTTGGAATTAGAGGCATAAGGGTTATGCATAAGTATACATGGAAACAACATAAGCTGTTGCTGCCAGAGGTTCCTGCAAACATGGAAAAAATACCCCCATAAATCTTTTTCCCAAAACTGGGCAGCCATACAGTTCAGTGGTTAGAGCAGAAGCAAAGGCTGTCAGGGTTCCTGGCTTCTCATTCCTGAATCTGAAGGAAGTGATGTTAGAAGCTAAAGCAGGGAAAAATAGAGACTTCTGGAGGTAGCCCTTCTATTGCATAAATATTAACTTTGCTATCAATCTTCCTTGAGATGGTATAGAGAGGATGTGATGTGAAAAGTTAAAGCCCCTCTGTGCCCATATCCACTGTATACACTGATAATATTACAGATTTTTTTTGTAAATCTCAAATCGCTCATATCCTATTCTTTAGTAAGCCCCATGTGTTACAACCTTCTGTTTCCTCAAGCTACAGACAAATCCTATTAGGAGGAGTGGATTAAACCAGGCCTTGACAGATCTCTGCAATTCACAGACCAAAGGGAACAAATTTGTACATTATCCTGAATAATGCTTCATTGTGATCACATTAAGGTTACAAAATTTCAAAGCTTTCGGGTCCAACAATTTTCACACATACATGAAGCCAGGTAAATTATGCAACTAAAAATTCAAAACAGTTTCCCTTTTTGCTGTGAACAGTCTTCTAATATATGCAATATAAATAAACACTCAAAATGTAAACTGTGTTAATGAGAATTGGCAGATAAATGGCATCTATCTCAACCAATTCCAATAAATAAGACTGATTTTCATGTACTGAGGAGACCCTCCTCATATGAATCCTCCTCTACCCAGGTCTGATGCCTTCAAAGAAGGATTCTACCCACCCTTCCCTTAGGTCACTGAGGGTACGTCTACACAGCAACATTATTTTGAAATAACTTAATCCGTGTCTACACAGCAGGCAGTTATTTTGAAATCCTGTCAAGCTGAAGGACTTCTTACTCCAACTATCGTAACCTTCATTGTACGAGGAGTAAGGGAAGTCTGAGGAAGAGAGCTCTATTTTGAAATAAGTGCTGTGTAGATGCTCCCAATTTTGAAATAAGCTATTTCAAAATAAGCTAAACAATTGACATAGCTCAACTTGCGTAACTTATTTTGAGTTAAACCCTCCTGTATAGGCCCATCCACAGAGGATGTACATGGGAAATGGGGAGTGTTGTGTATAGGGTAGTATTCCTTTAAATATGTTGGGTCATATCTGTGTGTTAGTAGTTGCCAGAAAAGCAGTAAATATGAAGCAAGTTTTGAATACTGGTGGTGTTTCCTCATCTTTTTGGTGTGCAAAGAGGGGAAAAAAAGGATAGGCTCCTAATCCAAGAATATAGTGGAATTCAGAATGGCTGCAGAGGTCAGTAGAAAGTGAGTCTAAAAAGAAAATTCTGTCCCACAGTTACTAGAAATGTAATTAAACTGCTCATAAGAAGAAAAAAAAGCAAAAATTATGTGTCCATGGAAACAGTGATGCCCCAGAACTGAAGTAGCATCATGTAATCTGTACAACAAATAAACTGGTGAGCAAACCAGAAAACACACCATGGATATCCCTCAAAGACCATGTGCTTCCATTGTTGGAAATAACACAATGCAAATGGTAGCTGGTCCAGAGACAAACCCTGTGGAAACCTCAACAGAACTGAGCATACGGGTAATGTGCAGCTCAATGACAAACAAAACAGAACAAACAAACTTCACAACCACTGCCTGTCTTTGGGTGATTGCCCTTGACAGTCACACGCCATCACTGCACTTGTGCCTGCTCAGCACTTAGCTTAAGAGCAAGAGCATTTCATTTGAGTACCTTCCTAGTACCAATTGTGGCTTTGGAAAAATGGTGAGCCTAAACCTGCCAGTAGTTAAAGGGCCTCCCACTTAGCTGAGAATAGAGAGACCAGTTAACCCCAGACACAACTAAATACTAGGAACAAAGGTAAAAACAAGGATGGGAGCATAGGCTACAGGGTAAACATCAAGTAACTGGAATAGGATACCAAGCAGAGAGCCCCCAGCAGAACTTGCTGTTCTTTAAAGTATCTTTCCAGGGAGAAGCTTAATTGTGGAGATTAACTGCAGGTGTGTGGAGGAGGGGGGTGGGTAATGAATAAAAGGAACTAGGGAGAGGGAGACTGGAAAGAAGGAAGGACTCCTCTTCATAGAGAAACCCACAAGGAGCTAATTAGGCTGGAGGGGGAGAGTTCTGAAATAGGGACGCTTGGCCTTGTCTAGAGAAAGATAGGAACAAACTAGGTTCCTATAGGGAAGGCCTGAAAAAAAGAGTTAAGGAAACTAGTGAGGTCCTTTTAGAAGAAGGGAGCCGGCGGGTAAACCTTAGGGAAATTGACCTGGAATGGTGGGTCAAGATAGCTCAAATATGTATTCGTTAGGTTAAGGCCCAACACCACCTCACAAGGGCAACACCAGAGTACAGGCAGTCCCCGAGTTACGCGGATCCGACTTATGTCGGATCCGCAGTTACGAACGGGGCACTTCCTCTCCCTGGTCTCCAGCAGACCAGGGAGAGGAAGCAAAGCGGCGGAACGCGCGGCCAGCTGACAGCCTAGACGCGTCTGGGCTGTCAGCTGGCCACGTGCTCCACTCTGCTCCCCCCCATGGTCTGCAGACCAGGGGGAGGGGGAGCAGAGCGGAGCGGAGCAGAGCGGCGGAACGTGCAGCCAGCTGACAGCCCAGACAGCCCGTCTGCAGACCTGGGGGACGGGGAGCAGAGCAGAGCAAAGCCGCGGAGCCCGAGGGCAGCAGGATAGCCACGGCGCGTCTGGGTTGTCCCGCAGCCCCCGTGCTCCGCGGCTTTGCTCCGGACGCCTGTGGTACAGCAGCTGGGGCGCTGCCGGTTGGTCCCGTAGCGCCGCTCTGGGCGCCACTGGACCAACCCAGCAGCACCCGAGCTGCTCTGCCCCAGGTGTCCTCAAGTCAGCAGCTGCTGAAAATGACCAGTGGCTGACTACAGGAAGCCCCTGCCCCGGGCTTCCTGGAATCAGCCGCTGATCAGTTTCAGCAGCAGCTGACTTGGGGATGCCTGGGGTTCTTAAGTTGAATCTGTATGTAAGTCAGAACTGGCGTCCAGATTCAGCCACTGTTGAAACTGATCAGTTTCAGCAGCGGCTGAATCTGGACGCCAGTTCCGACTTACATACAGATTCAACTTAAGAACAAACCTACAGTCCCTATCTTGTACGTAACCCGGGGACTGCCTGTATTTCATAATCATCAGCTTGCAGGTGGCAACATGGAGCCTGCTTACTGTCTATCTTAAACTGTTTCAGAGATGCTAACATTCTGAGCAGAGTGGATTTTGGATTTCTCTACAAAGAAGAGGAAAGACTTTAAATGGAGTTTAATTCAAGGACTGCTGTTTCTGTAATTTCTCAGTAAGATTATCTGTGCTACTAAAAACATACAAAGGGAAAATCCTCATTCCCTTGGGTCTGATGATATTGAAGGTAACAACTGTATACAGCACATGCTGTTGTAAAGCAAAGGGGCCCTGCAACTATGCAATATCATTGGCTTTTTCCCAGTTGTGCAGTTGAAGGAAAATTCATTTGGGGAATATGGAGTTTACTACTGCCTAACCTGGAATACCAAAAAAGCTAGGTTTTTTTAAGTTTGTAAATAGACCATTACCTCCACATCCTGCCACAAGTGGATTTGTCTGTAAACTTATTATAGACTCCAGATAATGGTAGCTCACATCAAAGTTGTGAACTTTCTTTTGGCATATAAGAAAATAGCACATGCTACTAATCATACACCAGTAACAGCTCACTAGATCTTGTTTAAGACCAATCTATAGATGGACATTTTTTTTTTTAAATCAAATGGTCAGACAGTCACACTGAAATTTGTGAGGTCCCAGCCTGTCATTAAATAGGTCAGGCTAGATTATTTCTGAATAAGCACTGCCGCTCAGAGTATAAGCTACATCCCAGACCTAATTTGTAGCATGTTATATACTCAGTGATAGCTTTGATAATAATGCATTTGTAACTTTTCATATCCTTTTATAATACATAAATATATTAAAGAGGAAGGAGTCTACAAGTTACAGAGAAGGAGCAGTATCCTTGAAATAGCTTGTGAGCCCTGAGTGGAAGTCACTGGTCGTTACTCTAAGACACCAGACAGAGTAAAATATCACTAGCTCCAGCATTTTTGTATAGTGTAAGTGTGGTTTATTTTGGACCCAACTGTGCCTCTAGTTTATTATTATTTTCTCATGTAAAAAGTAAAAGACAAAAGGAAGGAGTAGGCAGGGGTGGATGTACTGGGCTGAGAGCAATGTGGTGAATACTATCTACCACCAACTCTTTGGCGTTTAGAAGGAAGATACAGGCTATAGTCATATTGAAGGGGATCTAAGACAGCTGTGGCCAAGGGTATCCCTGAGAATGGAGAAGGATTTTTGCAAATGTACAGATAATCCTGTGGCCCTAGGTTTCTCTGAGATAGATACAACTTGTAGCCTGATCCTTAGGACAAATCAACACTAGATCTGGAAGATTGACTTAAGGTACGCAACTCCAGCTACGCAGAATACATACCTGGCGTCAACTTACCTTAAGCCGAGCTTGGCACTGTCCCCACAGCGGGAAGCCAATGGGAGCAAACACTCACGAGCAGGAGTACTGGCTGAAGCACCCTCTTAGTTCAATTTAGTGAGTCTTAACTAGACTAGACTTACCTATATCCTTCCCCATATTTCTCAATCCACAAAAGGTTTTCAAAATGTGATAAATAGTCATAGGTCTGCAAAAACAATCAGGATATAAAATTTAATAACTTCTCATTGCTGTCAGCTAAGAATGAATCTCCAAATTCAGTAGCCTTTTGCTCTGCCATTGCATCAGTCTGGCACATATGTGCAAGCAACTTACTATCTATCTTTGAATACGTATGCTAATTCTAAGCTGTAATGTTGCATTAGTGAATTTTTACTGTATGTATTAATATTAATGTATTTACAGTAACTAATTATGCCTGATGTCATGGCCTTCTGTGTGCATTCTTATGGAAACAAATGGATATGAGCTGAAATTATATTTTTAAAAATGAATTCCACCAAGCCTATAGTTCTTGCTAGCCCATCAAAGAAAAAAATCAGGAACAGATGGTTCATGTGCCTAGAAGTGCTTTTTCTACACTATTTTTCTTCCTCAGGGCTGCACACATGAAAATGACTACTTGAGAAGTGCCTGGAACTATGGACATGCAAGCATACTCTCTATTGAAAGGTTAATAGATTACATTTATAGCCAATATGTATGCTGTTTATGGTTTCTATGCTAGCAACAACAGAACCTGGGAGGAGAATGGCACTGAGGAGCCTAAACATCTAATTGTGGAAAGCCACTTATTAGTACCAGCAGGCGCAGCAATGAGCTGATTTTTTTTTCCTCCACTGCTTCACTTTTGATTTTTCAGCCCCTCTTGTATTTTTATACAAGAAAAAAACATAAATAACTGCATATAAGTCAAGAGACAAAGCACCAACAGAATGTGAAAAGCAGGAACCAAAAGCACAAACAAAGGGGCTCCCTTCAAGGCCAGGCTTTGAGAAAATGTTTTGCAAGTACTTAGGAATGGAAGGATTCAATTTTTAACAGTAAAATGGTGGTTAACATTCATTTCACAATACACAAACAAAAATATTTCCATCTGTAAAATAATGCAATGTACAAGCAGGCAAAATAAGGAAAATGCTGCTTGAAAACTCAGACTTTGATTTAAGCGCATTTACTCAACATTTTATTGTCATGTTGAAATTGTACACTGTAATGGGTAAAAAGCTTTAACTTTGTGACTCTCACGATCTGCCATTAGCTAATTATTACCTGGCATTTCCCCCAGTAATTTTCTGCAACAAAATTGAAAATGATACAAATTGAAGCTAGTGCTTAAAACCGAGTTGATATTATGAGTTGAAATTATATTTAAAAAAAATTCTATGTAGCTTACAACTCTTGCTGGCCCACCCTAAAAACAAAGTTAGGAACATATGGTTAATGGGCCTAGAAGTCCTTTTTCTAAGCTATTCTTCCTCAGGGTTGCAGCCATGAAAATGACTACTTGAGAAGTATCTAGAACTTTTCCAGTACATATCCTCTACCATGAAACCTACAAAAAAGAGGGGGGGAAGCTAAAAGTGATGAGGCAGTTAGTGTACTGTGACCCCTGTCCAAAGGAGTATCATCTCCTTTCCTTAAGCGGCAAGGAGTCCTGTGGCACCTTATAGACGAACTGAAGTGTTGGAGCATAAGCTTTCATGGGCAAAGACCCACTTCGTCAGATGCATACCCCTCTTATGCTTATCTCCTTTCCTTGTATCTGTTGTACCCACCTCTTGGCTCTCACACTGATTATTAAGCTCTTTAGGGTAGTGAACCGTTATCTGGTGGTATAGCTGGAGCCTCATCAGCACACTTAGCATAGTAATGTTTCATACATGCTGATAGTGCTCTCTTCTTGCTATTTTGCTAATGTCCTGAAAATATTATCCCAGATTCACCCTTGGTATAAATCTGCTTAAACTAAATGGAAGGTCCTATAGGGAAGTTTGGCCTAAAGTAAAGTTGGCTTTAAAAAAATACCTCTCCAACCACATAGCATCTTGACCTTGCAATCCAGATCCCCAGAAAAGCACAATAACAATGTTAATAAGTAAGAGAACCACATCTGTTCCTATTGGAAGGGACGAGGAGGCAGTACCCTTCTGTTGTGTTTGTTACCTAATGCTGCCCCCTGTATCACAAACAGACAGAACAGGCACATCCAGGAATTTCCCAGTATTGCCAATCCCCAGCACTCATAATACAACACTTCTTAAAAATCTCATCTCTTTGTGTATTTTGTCTGTGGGTTTCCTAAGCTTTAAGAGTGTACACAAACCCATGGTTTCACACTTTGCTCAGTGAGGCTAGACTCTCCACCCACCCCCCCACATTCACCATGAAAGCTGAGACTCACTCTTACAAGAATCCAGCAGCTGGAGCTTTTAAGAAGCACCACCAAATACTGTAAGACTTGCAAGCATTCATAGGAGTTTAGTAATTCTTGAGTGCTTCTCAAGCTTAGGATGCTTCCTGTAGGAAGCAAGAGGGAAGGAGTCTGCTGTGTTTGTCTGGGAACATTCACATCAACAAAATAGCAACCAAAAAGTTGGGCTGACTAGGGGGTAACACTGTTTTGTGACAGCATGCAAAGTTTAAAATGTGGGGTTTGTCTCAGTGCTATATTTAAAAAAATGAAAAAATTAAAACAATTGAATGTTCCAGAAATAGAATTGTTAAAGTTTATTTTTTAAATCCAAATATGATCTTTTCAGTTTGGGATTTGAGAAGTATGTAGACTGATGGATTAGATTCTAGCCTAGAATGAATGAAACCAAGATCTCTCCTCTGCTTAAGTCAGTGATATCTGGGATTAAAAAAACCAAAACCCTCTGCTCTGAAATCATCTCCAGCAGAGAACTGAACTTGGGTCTCCCACATCCCTGTTCAATACCCATGTCACAAGGACACCAAATATTTTCATGTTTCAATGAAATTCAATTTAGTCAACAATGCTCCAGGCAGGTCTACTGCAGCACCATCTGTTTGACACTGACAGGTGAGCTCAGGCCAGAAACATAGGCCAGTTCAGCTGCATGTGAATATCAAAAGGAGTTAAATATATCAGTATATATTGTGTGTTACTAGAGATCAAAGGAGATGATTGCAATTGTTTTCACCTATCTAGATTTCTTGTTTACTATTACATTTCATTATGCCTTCTCAGTTCCTAAATAACCCTATAAGAATATATTCATGTGTTGGAACTTTATAAAAACTAATGGAATATTGTTTTTACTTATCTATTCCTATGATAATGTAATGACAGTCTTTTAATTATGCATATCACTGAAACTCATCAAATGCAAATGAAAAGTGCTAAATTGAAAGCATTCAAGGGCTATCTGCATTGTCTGGTGTAAGGTTCACCAAACCAAATTATCTAGGGTGAGCAACTGACCTTTTTTGGACTAGAAGCAATCTGATGTGGTCTAAATGTTAATCACAAAATTTGGTTACTCTGGGTGCCAAGATAGGTTGGAGAGATTAAGGGGACTGTCTCTCTCCATGGTAAGACTGGTACAGTGATCCAGGAGTTCAGATTTGTTATAAGGTTGGTGAAAACTAATTATAGAACATACCACAGTTTGAGGCATTTGCCCTTTTTCTGACACTTTGCACTGAAGTAGGCACTCTCAGTGATAAGCTGCTACACATAGCATGACCTTATTCCCCATCAACTTTGTGATAGATTCATCCTCAGCATAAAACTAGCACAAGTGTAACAAGAATGATGCAGCTCCCACCTGAGTTATATTGATGATCTACATCAGTTGAGTAGCACTGATCTACACTATCAGATTCTCGCTTTCAGAAGTACAAAAGTTCACTACCTGTTTAACAATAGCCAGTACTTAGTGAAAATTATAGTGTCAGAATAGCATGCATATTGCTTCTCAGTTGAGATTAAAATTTGACTGATTTATAGAAAAACTGTCTTAAATTGCAGCAAAGGAGATTTAGGTTGGACATTAAGAAAAACTTCCTAACTGTCAGGATAGTTAAACACTGGAATAAATTGCCTAGGGAGCTCACTGGAGATATTTAAGAGAAGGTTAGACAAACATCTATCATTGATGCTCAGTCTAGATCAATGGTCTCCAACCTTTTTAAGCATAACATCACTTATTGAATTTAAATACAATCCAGCATCCACCTTAAACCCAAACACCCTTGCCCTGCCTCCTTTCCACCTCTTCTCCAAAGTCCTGCCCCTGCTCACTTCTGCCTCCCCCCATACTCACTCACTTTTATCAGGCTGGGGGCAGAGGGGAGTGGGAATGTGAACTTTGATCTTGGGCTAAAAGCTTTGCTGTATGGGAGGGGTTCTGAGCTGAGCCTGGGGCAGGGAGTTGTGGTACAGCAGTGGGTTCAGAGTGTAGGGAACTCAAGGCTAATGCAGGGACTTGGGATGTAGGAGGGGATCAGGACTGGGGCCGGAGTTTAGAATGCAGGCTCCAGCTGGGCACTGCTGGAAGCCACAGGATGGCTTCTGAGTCGTGGAACAGGGGACTAAGGCAGGCTCACCCCTGCTCTGGCCCTACACCACTCCCAAAAGCAGCCAGCATACTCCATCTTTGCACACACACCCACTCTGTGGAGATGGGGTACAGTGTGGCAAGAGGGGCACCCTGACATCAGCAACCCCTCCTCTTCTTCCTGTGCCCTGCACTGCAAGCAAGAGACTCCGGGGACTGGGGGGCAGCTCCAAAGCAGAGGGCAGGAGTAAGACAACAATGCTTAGAGGGGCAGATGGAGTGCCACCACTTGACCTCCTCCTGGCCGAACCTGTCAAGATTACCTGTCAAAGGCTCCAAAATCTACCAGTAGATCCTGATCTACTGGCTGGTGACTACTGCTCTAGATGGTGCTCGGTTCTGCTGTGATGGTAGAAGACTGGACTTAGGGACCTCAAGAGGTCATCTCCATTTTCTAATATTCTATGATTCTGTGTCTAAAACCATGCCATTCTGCAGAGCAGGTGTTGCTGATACATCTATAATCTTACCAACATTCCACATTTGTGTTTCTGAACACCTTACTACAAGTGAACACTCAGACACATACTTTGATGAATGCTGCTATATGCCTACATTTTCCTTTTTTTCCAAAGAGGTTTTATTTTAGACAGCTGCAATGGGAGCTGGACAATGGTGATGTTTCCCCAGCTAGTACTCTAATACTAGATGCAACTCCGTGTAACCTTCACTCACTTTGGGTTATATTTTCCTCAAAACTAGCTATTAAAGATGATTACTACTGTCCATATTCAGTTCAAAGAGAAAAACAGACCATACTACAATAATGTAATGTATTTGGACTCAATTGAAACTTTGTCTTTTTGATATTATAAACATTGTGGGCTGATTCTCATTTACATAAATTTAGCAATGCGAACAGCTGTAATTACATTTATTTTTACACCTACCTCAAATTATGCTTCATTTGTTTGTTTCCTGAAAATATAATGCATCACTGGAAGGAAAAAAATGAGAGCAAGAAATAAGGAAGAGCCGGAAGATGGGTATGCCACATTGCTATTCACTTAAGTGAAAAACTGAGAATGCAGGCACAAATTCTGACTTACGCTAACACCACTTTACACTAGAAGACTGGTGTAAAACTGGTGTGTGAATTACAAGCCATTTAATAAATTATCTAAATGGCCTACTGTTTAACCACAACTAAAATACTGACTTCACTACGTTCCTTGTTAGCATTATACAATTCAATGTAAAGAAATAGTAATACCTGTATGTGCTGTTTTTGCAAACATCAAGGGCTACATTTTTATTTTTGTGATGCACATATCAAAAGCCATTTTAATTGTAGTCCCTTTTTTCAAGAAGGAACAAGACAACCCACAAACTTAACTATGCACGTTCTGTGACAAATGTTTGAAGAAAGATCATATTCAAATTACACCCTAAAAAGTGAGAAAATGGATGATACAGCTAAGAAAAAAGTTAGTTACACCTTATGAAGGCAGAAGATGCTGTTTGGAGAACTTTCAGTGACACCTCAGATGTCTTCAGATAGCCCTCCAAAAAGCACATTGCAGTCGTCCAGTCTAGAAGTGAGAAGGGACATGTTTCAACTGAATCTCTCTCCCCTTTCCTTTGTATGTCACTTTTCTTCTTAAATGTAAAGAATCTTTCCAGAAGAAACATGTCTTCACATACTTCTATGGTGTCCACTTTTGGCAGGGGGTCAACCATAATAAAATATGTAAGAAAAATAGCTTACTGTTGTTGTGGGGTCTAAATTAAAAAGAGTTGCAAACACTTATATAAATGTAGATACAAGAAAAGATGCTGCATGCCAGTTAAACTGTGGCTACATCTACGCTGGCACGTTCTCATGCTAAAACTCTTTTGCGGGAGAGTTCTTCTGCAAAAACTCTTCCAGAAGAGAGCATCTACACTGGCATGTGCTTTTGTGCAAGAGCATCCATGCCAGTGTAAATGGTCTCTTGCACAAGAAAGCTCTGAGAACATGTGGCCAGTGTAGACAGGCAGCAAGCTTTTGCACAAGAGCAGCCGCTTTTGCGCAAGATCGCACCAGTGTAGACACAGCCACAGACTGTAGATTGAAGAGCACCACCGAACTTCAAGCCCTTTGGCAAAATTGCAGATAACTCCTCTGTAGACATTGCAAAAACCATCACCAACAGCTACTGCACCCTACTATCCATGGGGGGGGGGGGGGGAAGGCTCAGATTACTTGCTGTAACTCAGATCCCCATCTTGTCCAAGCACTTAGAAAAGCACAGTCCAGAACCACAACATCCTGGTCTGATGAGACAGAGGCAGAGCTGTGTCTCATTGACCTACTAATGATGCTGCAACTGATTCACTAGCTCCTGAGTAGAGTCACAGACAGGAGGAGATGACTAAAGAGAACCTTGTGGAACTCAGCACAAGAGAGTACTAATTTAATGAATCATCTCTGAGCCTCATGAGTGCTTGCTGTGTTAGATTAGTCCTCTCCCTGAGCACCTCAGGGTTTCATGTCAATCTACAGGGGCTCAGTCAATCCACAGGCCAAGGTCGAAGCAGGATACCCTAACACCCAGCATATAGGTTCCAGTCTACTCAATATCACTACTCCTGAGAGTAACCACCTGTACTGGTTGTTCTGGGAAACTGCACCTGCCTGATTTATAGCCTTAGCCAAGAGTCTGGGGGCTTTTAGGTCATGGGGAAGCAGCTTAGGTCCTAGGTTCAAATCTGTCTGCCAGCATTGTAAGTGGGGGCTTGTCCAGAATAAACAGCTGGGAGGTCTCAGAAACTTGGGACATGCTTCCTCAGCTGAGGGAAGTATGTAACCCAGAGGTACTGAAACCACTGAGCAAGGGAGCATGAAGTCTGTTCAGCAGCCTTAACTAGAAGGCAGCTGGCTTTCGGTTTATACAGTAAGCTCTAGAGATCCCAGGTTCAATTCTGCCTGCCAGCATTACACTTCTACCCACCTTCCAGCTAGAGCTTCTTCCAGCTCCATTCCCAATTTTTGCTCTGATGCCTGGCTCCAGTCCAGGCTGACTACTAGACTTGATCACAGCTGTTCCTACCCCTGACTGCTTTTCAATTTCTGAAAACTAGGTAAAGACAAGCAGTTGGAAAACCAGCCTCCAGGGTCAGTTAGAGATGAAAGAACACAGTACAGCTTCCATGTAGGTATCAACAGCAGCTAGACACTCCATGTTAAACTAAATAAATCTTCAGCTCACGAAGGATAAGCATGAACATTCAACCATTGTCAACACAGCTGTGGGAAGTAGGGGTGCTGGGGTGATTTTGCACTTCACAACAGGATTAGTCATACCTAGTGGCCCTGCTCCCTACAGGGGGTCCCAGCTGCCAGTCCTACTGTTGGCCTGGGAGGCTCCGCTTCTACCTGGAAAACCAGCCACCAGTTTGGGTCTGTGCCTGAGATGCTGCAGCTATCCCCAGCTGAAATCCCAGCCTGAGGGTAAGACAGGAGAGGAGGGGGGGCATCCCCACTCTAAAAATTGTCCTAGAACCATTCATTATGCATTATTAGCAGGAGATAATTAACAAAACTAATACAGTGTCTTTACCATTTCAAGGCCAAAAGACAGACTGAAAAGGGACAATGAACTCTGAGTACTCCCTAGACAACACAGCCTTCTTTAGAAAGGGAAATGTAGAAACAGATCAATAGATTGTACAATTGTTTTCTTTAACAGATGATTTATTGGATATTGTCATCCAGACTAATAAATCAAGATGACAAGCACTCAGTCAGGAATTCTGAGGTGCAGTAGAGTGCCTGACACATTCAAACTAGTCCAACTTTGCTCCACTTTGGTTCTCACAACTAGCACTCTCCAACTACAGAGTGGGGGTAGGTTTTTATCCCTCTGAGCCAGTAATCTCTTACATCTAAAAGCGCATGTAAATGACATTGCAAGACCACTTAACAGTTAGATTTGTATTTAGTTATAGAATAGTTATTTTCCAAAAGGCAAATATTTTTAAAATGCACTGCAATGCCACTGTATTTGGAGAAAAAATATTAAACGGCCTCACTTGAATAGGAAAATATATAGTGTTGTTGTAGCCATGTTAGTCCAAGTATATTAGAAAGAAAAGGTAATAACCTTAAAGGACCAACTTTTGCTGGCGAAAGAGACAAGCTTTGGAGCTTACACAGAGCTCTTCTTCAAATCTGGGAAAAGAAGATAGGAATAGGGAAGCATTGGCAGATGTGGAATCTGAATATTCAATAACTACTGAGCAAAAACAGTAAGTCTCTGTGTGGGTTTGTATGTGTGTGTGTTAATTATACTAATTAAAATTAGAATTTCCACCATTGAAGTTTCCTGCAGCTGTGTAGTGCTAGCTGCTATTGTTAGTGTACACAGAAAATACTCCAACAGAGGGCACTAAGAATTACTCATGATCTGAACACCCACACAGTCTTGTCACATTAGAAAGACTGCAGACAGCATAACTAATAAAGTTATTGTGCTCTTCTGAAAGAATAATAGCATGTTTGAAGAGAGCATATTAACCCCGTTGTAGAGTATTGATTGCACTTGGTAGCAAAGGAAATGAAACAACAAAGACAGTCTTTTAATTCTTGCTAGTTTTAGTCTGTGCCAATTTACACCTATATCTGACAGCACTGAAAATGTATGACCCATAACCACAAAGAGTGTTATTTTCATAGACATTGTTTCAGCAGCTTGCTGCTTTCAGGAAAGAATGTGTACTTTAACTTGAGGGAATAACCATGGACAAAAAAGGAATCCTCATCTGGAAATACCCTAAAGCCAATTTGTCTTTTAAAAAAAAAGAAAGAAAAAAGGAGAGAGTGACACACACACAAGTAAAGTCAATAACACATGTCAAAAATGTCAGGATGATTAGGTGTAGAGATTTTCCATTTAGGGCATGTTATAGGAAACAGCATAATTATTATTACAATCTCCAAGAAAATACATTAATTGTATACCTGTACAGTAGTAATGAGAAAAGTAATGTCTTGTGCAACCATTTTCAGGTGTTTTACACACACGCATATTAATAATGTAATACCTGTTTCCTCTTAGAACTTTTCATTTTTATAAACAAGGCAAGTATTTGAGACTGTATTGAGATTTACCTTTTTAAATTATTTCTTAGGCTTCCCATTCATTCATCAGTATATAATGCAGCCATGTTTAGGTTAAAATAACCAAATTCTGTGAGTCACAACAGATTAATTAAAAGTTATCAAAAACAATATAAATATACTTTATGCAAGAGTGCAAGTGTAAAGACAGAAAGATGTTTGAAACAGCAAAGTGATGTCTGATGGACATTTCATACATCCATTAGAGATATACCAACATAAAACATTCAAATAAAATTATTTTACTGTTAATGAACATTTGAATCATCCATATGCAGTGGTCTAGTATATATAAACCCACTCAGCTTTTCTTGAAATACTGCTTTTAAGAGTATGAATCCTTGTAATTTTATTTCCATCCCTTTCTAGAAGACTATATGTAAACACATTTGGCATTTCATCATCCAAACAACAGATGAAGAAAGGCCTTCCTATGTGTTTATCAAGGGAATTGCAAGTTAAGATGGGGTTTTAATAGACGTGGAGGATTGTCTGACATGCCCTAGATTGCATGCCTTCATTCTACCTATTATTTGTGCCTTTCACTTTTAATGGAAGTGAAAACAATTACAGTGCTAAAAAAAATATAGCTTTTCTTTGTGTGTATCATACCAAACTCTCTGAATAACCTTACAAAGGAATAATGAAGTATTTATACACCAGAAAATAGTAGCTAGTGTTTTAAATCTTTTACTGAACTGATAGTGAAGTTTACCAACGTCAAGAAAACTTCAGTATGCTAACGGCGGTTTTATTAAATTATAATATACATCTGTATATGAGCACTGCTTTTCTTTTGAAGATGGTCTTGTGAACCAAAGAATTTGCGTATTTCAGCAAGGCATGTGAATTACAAAGGATACAAAAAGTAAGCTTCACTAGAATTGGCATCCAAATTGCAAGAGTTTCAGAAAAATCAACATAGCTATTTCAGAAAGTCAGCATATTTATAGCCTCACTAACAGGTACTGCATATGAAATAGCAGACAAGGAGGTGGCAAAGATATTGCTCACAGTCATAAAATAGATTCCCTAAAAGACTTTCCAAAATGGATTAGGTATTCATAATTATATAGAAGAAGCAGGATGTGGTTTCCCATGGCTGCTGCAGATGTCAGGGATGAAATCATTCTTTTATTTACTCCAAACTAGAAGTGTAGCCATTTTTTAAACTCTGTATCTGATCAACTAAACCCTGGGGGACAGCTTTACTATGCTCCCAGAAAGATGCCACGTTTCTACGGTAGGTTGAAAATTTACCCTGTCAGAAATGTAGCCAGTGTTCAGGCATGCATGAGAGTCAAGGGTACTGTAACAAGAATAGCCACCCTCTTGTGGCCAGAGGTCACTTGCAGTACACTGTGGCTACGTCTAGACTGGCATGATTTTCCGCAAATGCTTTTAACGGAAAAGTTTTTCCATTAAAAGCATTTGTGGAAAAGAGCATCTAGATTGGCATGGACGCTTTTGCACTTTTTGCGGAAAAGCGTCTGTGCCAATCTAGACGCGGTTTTGCACAAGAAAGCCCCGATCACCATTTTCGCCATCGGGGCTTTTTTGCGCAAAACAGTTTTTAGCTGTCTACACTGGCCCTCTTGCGCAAAAGCATTTGCGCAAGAGGGCTTTTTCCCGAGTGGGAGCAACATAGTATTTGCGCAAGAACACTGACAATCTTACATTAGATCATAAGTGTTCTTGCATAAATTCAAGCGGCCAGTGTAGACAGTGTAGCTTTTGCGGAAAAACTTGCCAGTCTAGACACAGCCTGTCTGTTTCCTTCTCTTCAGGGCCCTTTAGAACTTAATGTACTTTCTCTGGGATAACTTCCACACATCCTCTACCTAAGGTTTGCTTAATCATAGAAACAGATCAAGATGGCCCTCAGGTTCCCAAAACAAAGCCCATCCCCACAACACAAGGGTTCATATTTAGTGCTGCCATTTCCTGTCAGTTCTTCTGTCCAAGTCTGTTCCCACATCTATTCCCCACACTTCTTCCTAGCAGTAGCCCAGCCTTTTGGCACCAGAGACAAACTCCATCAGGTTTCCCTCAGGTACTTTCTGCTCATTAGGCACTAGCCTCCACTGGGCACTTGGGTTTTTCTCTGCAAGAGCCTATCTCACTCCATGCAGTCTTGTGCATACATAGCTCTTCCTTTCTAGCACTGCTCTCCCTGACCCTCTCTTGGACCCTTTATAATCTAGGGCTATGTCTACACTTGCGGCTTCTTGCGCCAGAAATATGCAAATGAGGCTAAGTGTGGAATATCAGCAAGCCTCATTTGCATACCTAATGAGCTGCAATTTTTGCAGAAGAGGCTCTTGCACCAGAAGGAGCTGTCTACACTGCCCCTTCTTGCGCAACAAAATCCCTCTTGTGCAATGCTGTTCTACCTGAAAAGTAATCGGTGTAACAGAATTGCACAAGAGGGGTTTTGTTGCGCAAGAAGGGGCAGTGTAGACAGCTCCTTCTGGTGCAAGAGCCTCTTCTGCAAAAATGGCAGCTTATTAGGTATGCAAATGAGGCTCAGCAATATTCCATGCTTAACCTCATTTGCATATTTCTGGTGTAGGAAGCCATGAGTGTAGACATAGCCTATGTGTCCCAGGACTGGAATCCCAAGGGAGCCATACTAAGGTTACTCACTTAGGGTGTGTCTAGACTACATGCCTCCTTCGACGGAGGCATGTAGATTAGCCAGATCGGAAGAGGGAAATGAAGCCGCGATTAAAATAATCGCGGCTTCATTTAAATTTAAATGGCTGCCCCGATCTGCCGATCAGCTGTTTGTCGGCAGATCGGGGGAGTCTGGATGCGATGCCCCGACAAAGAAGCCTTTCTTCATCGACACAGGTAAGCCTGGTTTCACGAGGCTTACCTGTGTCGATGAAGAAAGGCTTCTTTGTCGAGGCATCGCGTCCAGACTCCCCCGATCTGCCGACAAACAGCTGATCGGCAGATCGGGGCAGCCATTTAAATTTAAATGAAGCCGCGATTATTTTAATCGCGGCTTCATTTCCCTCTTCCGATCTGGCTAATCTACATGCCTCCGTCGAAGGAGGCATGTAGTCTAGACACACCCTTAGGGTAAACTGCAAAGAATGAGGCAGGCAAATCCGAAAGCTGGTGATATTCCAATACTTAGATTTACCAAGCCAGCTCAAAACAATCTGTATGATAGACGCCAACAACACAGTTCACTTAAAGCAACCCAGTCATAGGGCTTCACCCAAACACCCAAGTCAAATATGATGAGTATTACTGAAAATTTTATTAATCACATAAGAAATGTGTACTAATTTCATTACCTCCCAGGATAGTGGATATTTCAGATCTTTCCCAAATACATGATTACAACCAACTCTTTTTTATTTAATAAGTAGTAATCCTCATTTGAATGTATTAAAAAAGAAAACAGAGAGTGTTGGTTAAAATGTCAATATACATATAAGCATGAGTACAATTTTGAGATCAGATTCACAGTAGGGATGGAGAGCCTTGTAGTTGCAAAGAGCTCTTACAGAATTAGTCCATAGGTTATAATCCAGTGTTCATATTTCAGGGTGATCCAAGTGGGACTGGAGATCTCAGTCTTATGACTTAAGCTTACCCTGAATGAAACATCAAGCAGATCTGAGATGAAAGGATCAGGACCCATGAGGTTTTTATACAGTTCTGGGCCTTCTCTTGATAGCGTAGAGTCCTTTGGCAAACAATAGGTAATCAGAGAAACTCTTGAAGTAGACCTATTTCCTAAGCATCACCAGTTATTAGCTACATGAATTAACATAAGACAATTGCCTATCCCCACAGTGCCATTTGCAGGGGAGCTGCTGTACACTTTAAAGAGAGATCAATACCATGATGTCACTATATTCACAGTTCATTTAAATGTTAAGATTTCCTTCTGATCTCTGAATTAACAGAATACAGCACAGACAGGAACCATTTGGTCACATTGTTAACCTTTAACAATATCTATGTAAACCTGCAAAAAATACAGACATTATCTACCAATATGTCCCTAAAGATGGAATGTGGGTCATTTATCTTGCAGGATGCTTAATCCTTTCTATCTATGTGTCACAGCTCCCTTTTCCTCCTCCTCCTTATATTGGCCCTACTGCTCTAGCAGTTGGACCTACTCTAATCACGGGGGCACGTCTTCACAGCAGGGCTAAAGCCAAAATAAACTATGCAACTTGAGCTACGTCAATTGCATAGCTTAAGCCAAATAGTTTATTTCAGCTGTTGGGACTGTCTACACAGCAGGAAGTCCGAGTTAGAGCACTTGTCCTCCGACTTCCCTTACTCCTCATAAAATGAGAGCTACAGGAGTCAGAGTAAGAAGTCCTCCATCTTGACATTATTTTGACATTACGTCAAAATAACTGCTTGCTGTGTAGACATGGACTATGTTATTTCGGAATACTGTTAGTTATTCCGAAATAACGCTGCTGTGTAGACATAGCCAGGGAGAGATCTTAAAAGAGGTCTTCAATATATCAGCTTCATTCTAAGCTCTCTAACTCCCCATTCCATGGCACTGCAGGTGCTAGTGGTTTCTGCTGATTCATCCTCTCTGAGGACCTTTTCAAGGTCAGGTTCAAGAGCCTTGTGTAGAGGTATAGAATTATGCTTTATCCTAGCAGCTAGCTCAGGTGGATCTCAATAGCTCCAGCATTAGAACATAAACGACTGAGAGTCTCTCTACAGCAAAAAATTGAATCTAGAAGATGCAAAAATGTTTCAAGTTAAGCCAACTTAGTTTGTATCACAGACCACAACAAGGTCCTGGTCTGTGATTGAGGCTCCTTGGTGATACAGTACTATAAATAATAACCTTAGCTGGTTATGATATAGTTCCTATGACATGGCCAGCTAACATCTGGGAGTTTGGAGGAAAAGTAGAAGGTTTCAATCATGATTAACTTGGTTATGGTAACTAAATTAATCCTCAACTCCAATGATGTTAGTGCTCTCTGTGCTGGGCTTCCAACTTCATTTCCTTATTGCCTTCTGTATTTTATTTGCCACAGATAAAGTATTTCTATTTTGTCCTTGACTCTCCAAACCTGATATGATGTCCTGATACAGACATCAAACCCAATCTTTAGTCACCCTTCAGCCCCTCACCAGCCCAAGATGCAAGGGATGCTTTAGCCTGTCCATGCCCCCATCTGTTGCTTTATTTGAATGGGAATGGGCTAGCCAAACAACCAACTGATAGGATCATGGAGACCTTCCGTAATCTACACCTTCTGGATTCCACATACCAATATTTTGTGTGATCTAAATCTTATTAAACTGGCCCTCTGCAAATCTGAAAATAAATAATGTGTGAAGAACTGCCCTTTCGCTATGAGAATGTACAGCTATTTCAGGATACTGGAGGTATCCCAAAATAGCTACCCCACATCTACACAAGCCATCCGTTATTTCAACATATTTTTCCAAGTAACGGGCGTGCTATTTTGCCATCCTGCTAAACCTCATTGCACGAGGCTATATAGTTATTTCGAAATTTGGTGCTGTGGAGATGCACCAAATTTCAAAACAAGCTATTTCTAAATAGATTCAAGATAAGATACACATGCACACTGGGAGCTCCCAGCCATTCTCTTTGAAAAGTCTATGCAGATAAATCTCTTTTCTCAGATAGATGTGCTTACTGGATGTATAGTCATGCACCCTTTTTAAAATCAGGACCAGAATGTAGAGGGAAATAAGGAAAAAGTTACTGCAACATGAAAGGGACAGCATGCAAAAAAATATTTCAGTATCATTAATTTCACTAGGACATGAAGGAAGTCAAGTGAGTGCACTCATCCCTCATGTGTCATCAGATAATGTTTCTTTCCCAGTCCAAGAAATTTAAAATAGATGCTCTTTTTTAAATCAGGAATAGCCTTGAAGGGACACTCAAGTTAGCTGGATGGCACAGAGGATTGGAAATGAGACATAAAGGCTTTGATCTGTAAATTGCTGGATCAAATGCAGCTCACGTCAGTATTTAATGCAAGTCAGTGCAGTCTGATGGCCATTCCATGACTCTGTAAAATGAGCTGATGCTCTCAGGTATCTACATCACAGTGGAGGACAGTCTCTGCAAAGGCTACAGTTTGAATGACCACAGAGAACATCTTCTTGCCCCCTGAATAGTCTCACTGGCGATCTAGGTGAGGGATGAGACACATTGGTAGGGCAGTTTGTAGAAACATGAATTTTTACTATCCATGTTGTATCTGTTCTATGGATAAATAGAGAATGTAAATCTCCCAGGGCTGTCAATCTATCATCTTTCACACACCGAGAGAAAAGGTATTGCCTTATAAAAGAAAGAATACTGCTAATAGAAACTCATAATAAATCAGGGTTTACTTTTCTATATAGAAGAGTAAAAAGCAGACTCCATATCCAAAATTCTATTTTGCTTCTGAAGTCATGAAGAAAGAACATAAAGTAAAACTCAGAAAGTTTGTTCTTAGAGACAGGAAAAAGAAACATTTGGGTGTCTGTGTGGGATATGATGGTTGCAAGTTAAGCACACTAGTACAAGAAACAATTATATGATTCACAGAGCCAGGCGACAGAGCACTATGTGCCATCCGTCAAATGCTCACTTCAAGACACCCTACAACTTTGAACACAGCAGGATTAGAAGATCACAAACTACTTTGGAATCTGTGCACAATCTCAGGCACTCTATGTCCTTGATATCAGCAGGGGTAAAAATCTTGTGTGTGCTAAAATGAAACCAGTAAATGAGACTACCTGGAATTTATTATTCTTTTCCCTTGAAGTATGTCTACACTGTGATTAAACACCCATGGATGGCCTGGATCAGCTGACTTGGGTTTGGAGGGCTCAGGTTGTGGGGCTGTAAAAATTGTGTTATAGATGTTCTGGCTTGGGCTGGAGTCAGGTCTCTGAGACCTTCTCTACTCACAGGGTCTCAGAGCTTGGTTTCCACCCAAACATGAATAGCTACACTGTAATTTTACAGCCTTACACCCAGGGCTGGCAACAATGGGGGCAAGGAGGGAAACTGTTCTGGGACCAAGCGATTCAAAGGGACCCGGGGCTCCAGGCTGCTACTGCTGGAACAGTGCTGACCGGAGTAGAAGCCCCTTTAATAGGCCTCCAGACTGTCACGTGGTGCACTCGAGGTGGCTCTGAGGGCTGGCTGGAGACTGGGGGGCCATGGTGCCGTGCAGCTCCAGGCAGTGCAGAGGCCCAACCCCCACTCCTTCTGCTTTAAGCCCTGCTCTTTCCAAGAGCACGGCACTGCCTCCCCACACCTTGCCCAGGGGACCAACAAGTCTGTCAGCTCCCCTGCCTACATCCCAAGCCCTCTGAACCCAAGACAGCTGATTCTGGAAACCCGCAGGTATTCAATCGTAGATATTGCAACCCTATTCTGTATCCTTGGAGACAATTGTATAAAACTTATGAAGGCCTTAACTTTTATTGTATGCTACTCTGTGGAGGGAGGGTTATCACAGCTCCTCCAGAAGGTGATGACCCCTGGGACTGTAAACAATTCCAGAGAAGTTCCACCCTCTTGAGTGGCTTGTATATGCTTATTTCAGATAGGGCTTTTACAGAGATCAAGAGACAAAGACATGGGCTTGGGTATAAAAAGCTGAGTTTAAACACTACTTAGGGCCTGTATTTTGATTCAGCAGAGAGACCGACAGGACCTTTGGCGCTATAGCGCTCCATCTATGGAAGGCTGAACAGGACACTGCCTATCAGATTTCCCAAGTGGAACATGGGTGATTCCTGGTATGTTTAGTAAACTTTTGGGTCTTTTTAATAGGTTTTCTCTGTGATGCTTTTGTCCTTAAAATAAATGTGCTCTGAGAAAAATCAACGTGGTAATTAGAACTGCTGGCATGACACTGTTCACAGCCCACAAAGATGAAGCCCAGCACAGGAGCTGGCTGTTGGACAGACTGGCTTGCTGGGGATATCACAAAGTTAAGCAGGGGATTGTGCAGCGTTTATACTTTGGTTCAGAAGGAAGAGGGACAAGGGTCCCTGCCTATGTGATGGTTCACTGTCAAATTAGGAGGGTGTATGTAGTGGGGACTCACAGGAGAGAGCGGGAGTGTCAGTTCTGAATCTGGTTTCTTCTTATGAATGGCTTAATTAGAAACACTATCCCAGAGGACACCACTGCCAACCTGATAGCAGACCTATGTAACTTTGTTCTCACCCACAATTATTTCCAGTTTGAGAACAACTTATACCTCCAGATCAGCGGCACAGCCATGGGTACACGCATGGCCCCACAGTATGCTAATATCTTTATGGCTGACCTAGAACAACGTTTCCTCAACTCCCGTCCCCTTTTACTCCTTCTCTACTTACGCTACATCGATGACATCTTTATGATCTGGACGCATGGCCAAGAAACACTGGAGACATTCCACAGAGATTTCAACAACCTACACCCTACCATCAATCTCAGCCTGGATCATTCTACACGAGAGATCCATTTCCTGGACACCACAGTACAAATCAGCAATGGAAAATTAGACACCACTCTCTACAGAAAACCCACTGACTCATACAGTTACCATCCAGCACACACCATATGATCCATCATCTATAGCCAAGCCCTTCGATACAACCGCATCTGCTCTAATCCCACTGACAGAGACCAGAAACTTCAGGATCTCTACCAAGCATTTATAAATCTCAACTACCCACCCAGAGAAATAAAAAAGCAAATTGAAAGAGCCAGACGAATACCTAGAAACCATCTACTTCAAGACAAATCCAAGAAAACCAACAATAGAACACCACTTGTCATCACCTACAGCCCCCAACTTAAACCTGTCCAACACATTATCAATAAACTACAGCCTATACTGGAACAGGATACTAAACTCTAAGAGACTCTGGGAGACAGACCCATAGTCTCCTATAGACAACCACCTAACCTAAAGATGATTCTTACCAACCACCACAGGACATACCACACTAATACCAACCCTGGCACCTTCCCTTGCAACAAACCCCGTTGCCAGCTTTGTCCACATATTCACTCTGCTGATACCATTATTGGACCTAACCAAGTGAGTTATAAGATCAAGAATACATATTCCTGCGCATCCAGAAATATAATTTATGTTATCATGTGCCGACAGTGTCCGTCTGCTATGTACATTGGACAGACATCTCAGACGCTTCGCCAAAGAATCAATGCACACAAAACAGATATTAGACAGGACCACAAAGAAAAACCAGTTTCTTGCCATTTCAACCAGAAAGGACACTGTCTCAATGACTTAACTACCTGCATCCTACTTCAAAAGCATTTTAAATCTGCACTCGAAAGGGAATCCTCTGAACTGTCATTCATGCTAAAATTCGACACGCTATGTGTCGGTCTCAACAAAGGCGCCAACTATCTTACCCATTACAAAGATAGCTTCCCCAATTATCACCTCTAATGCCATTAGCTCACAGACATTTACCTTTTCCACACTCCCCCCCCCCCCATTCCCCTTCTGTTCTGAAATGTGATTTGTCCTTTTCATATATGTTCAATTTTTTTAAATTGTATCCTTTGGTATATATGGTTGTGACTATTTTCTTCCACTATTTGATCTGAGGAAGTGGGTCTGGCCCACAAAAACTCATCATCTAATAAACCATCTTGTTAGTCTTTAAAGTGCTACATAGTCCTGTATTTTAGTTCTGAATCTGGCACTATTTAATATTTTCATTGGTGACATTCATCATGGAGGGTAGAATATACTTATAAAATTTGCAATGGAGAAGAACTGGGCAGGTGATAGTGTTGCTTACAGTGGATCACAAATTGAAAATGGGTCAACAAGGTAATACATTTGCTAAAAAGGCCAATATCCTTCCCTAATCCCTAAGGGTATGTCTACACTACCCTCCTAGTTCGAACTAGGAGGGTAATGTAGGCATACCGCACTTGCAAATGAAGCCCGGGATTTGAATTTCCCGGGCTTCATTTGCATAAGCGGGGAGCCGCCATTTTTAAATCCCCGCTTGTTCGAACCCCGTGTAGCACGGCTCCCCGCTTATGCAAATGAAGCCCGGGAAATTCAAATCCCGGGCTTCATTTGCAAGTGCGGTATGCCTACATTACCCCGCTAGTTCAAACTAGCGGGGTAGTGTAGACATACCCTGATATATTAACAGGAGTGTAATAAGAAAGACACAGGAGGTAATTCTCCTCCTTTATTTGGCACTGGGGTAAAGTCTCAGCTCGGGAACTATGTACAGTTCTGGGCCTCCTACTTTAGGAAAGATGTGGACAACTTAGAGAGAGTCCAAAGGCAAGCAATGCCAATGAGAAAAGGTTTAGAAAACATGATCTATGAGGAAAGGTTAAAAAAGTGGGCATATTTAGGCTTCCAAAAGAGAAGACTGAAGAGTAATGGTGAGGGGGAACTTGATAACAGTCTTATAATAAGGGATGTTATAAGGGAAATGGTGATCAATTGTTCTCCATGCCTTCTGGAAGAAGAAAGTATAAGCCTAATCTTCAGAGAGAGAGATTTTGGTTAGATATTCGGAATTATAAGGGTAATGGAATGGGCTTCCAAGGGAGGCTGTGGAATCTAGGGATGTAAAGATTTAACCAGGTAGCCAGTAACTCATACCTTACCAGTATGCTTACTGGGTAACCAGTTAACGGGCACCCAGCCCAACTGGTACAGCCCCTCGCCCATGGAACACCATGGGGCCCACCACACCATGAGGGCACTCCAGCCCAGATGAGCTAGAGCAGACTCCCACCTGTGGCATGGTGTGGTGGGCCAGGCCTGGCCCAAGCGGGCCCACTATGCCTAGCCATGGGGAAGGGTGCTGCAGCCCACCAGGCTGCCCAGCTCAACCAGGCCCACTGCTCCAAAGGTGGGGGGCTGCTCCAGCATCACCACCTCCCGCCCACAATATGGTGAGCAGTTAACCAGTTAAACCTATAATTTATCCAGTTAACAGTTTACATGGGATTTTACATCCCTACTGGAATCTCCATTCCTGGAGGTTTTTAGCAATCAGTTTTTAAACCATATTAAACAAAAACCTGTAAGGGATGGACTGGTTCGACCATGGTACCAGGGATTTGACTTGACTTCTCAAAGTCCCTTCGGGCACAACATTTCTAAATGTAAGAGGCCTGACTGGATATTCCTGGAGTGGACCATGGAGAGAAAAATATATGCAGCTACCATTGAAACTAAGACAAGAATCTAGTAAGGGAGAACTGATTTCAATGTGATCATTCATGGTCCTAAATGCTACTCCTGACAATAAGTGTTTGCAGAATTGGGCCCTATCTGATTATATAAAGGAAACAGTGAAAATTATTAGACCAAATGCTGTAAAATGCACAAAGGAAGCAGGTGATAAATAGAAGAAAAATCTCTTTCTCTCTAATCTTTCAGTTGCAGTAATCATATATGTTACTTGTGACAACAGAAGGTAAACATTTCAGACAGAATTGTAATTTTTAAGTTGACTACATTTCCTTTTGAACAGAATACTTAGTAATTCAGAATTAACAGTTCTATTCATAAATGCCAACCAATTACTTTTTATCTCATACCATGGCTTATCACTCCAGTAGGTGACAGGGCTTTCCTTGTCAGTTCTGCAGGCACACATTTTCTGTGAATCCATGTCTTGTCTAATTAAGGCCTTTCTGCTTACCTACATGGGGTTCAAAGGAACCCCTCGCCTTTTGTTTTTAGGAATTCCACATTTTCTGATAATCATGATTCTGGGATTTTCCTTCCACACTAAGCCAGTGGTTTCTTCAAAGGCTTAAAACCTATACTGATCCATTTTGATGTCTCTATATTCAGCTTTTGCTCTATTCTATATTGTGTTTTTTTGCTAAAGCAGACAGTGGTCCAGTGGTCCTCTCTGTGTTGCTGTTTATATAATAATACAATTAAATTATGATTGTAGCTTTTAGGGTCCCAGTTAGAAATTAGGACCCAATTGCATGGATACATCTACTCTGCTGCTAGGCAGGGCGATTCCCAGCTCAAACTGGCAGAGGCAATGAACTAGCATGCTAAAAACAGTCGTGTAGAGTTAGCTGCATGAGCTGTGGCTTGGGCTAGCTGCTCCATTCCAAGCCCATATTACCTCTTGAGTCTAGACTTGAGTAGTTACCCCAGACTACTACCTGTACCACAACATCCACACAACTGTTTTTAACATGCTAGCTCAAGCAGACCTAGCATAAGTCTGTCAACCTATTCTGGGAAGAATCATGCCTCCCAGCTGCAATGTAGACAAACCCAGAGTGTCCCTGCTTGCTTGCTTGCTCTCTGTGTGCAGAAGAAGAGGTAATAGGATGGATATAACCAGAGTTCCTTCTAAGCCAGGGCTATTCAACATGCGGCTCACAGGCCGCATGCGGCCCGTGGCCCATTTGTTTGCAGCCCATTGTGTGGTTTGGGTTTACATGGGGCTCAACACGCAGCCCACATGTGGATCCTTTGAATATGGCCTTGACTGGGAACACGCTGCACAATGGCGAGTCAATATAATGGTCTTCCATTGACATGCATTTTAGTAGTTAAATTCCTGGACTGTCATTGCTCATTAGAAGTGCTGTCATATGGGTGTAAATTGAGTAAATATTAGGGTTGCCAGGTGTCTGGTAATGACCCGGACAGTCTGGTATTTTCGCCTCTTGTCCAGTTAAAAAATTCAAAAAATACCGGACACCTAAAATGTCCTGTATTTTCTCTTTTTTACCCTGCCAGGAGGCAAAAATACTGGACACTTGGCAACTCTACAACATACTAAGCAACTGGACCCAGTCCCTGGTACCCACCCCCCCCGGGTCCTGGCCCTGGACCTCCTGCTTACCTGGTTCCACGGAGAAGCTGGTTTCTGGCACGACCAAGAAAACAAGATGGCCGCCAGCAAAAAAACCTAAAGACCCCAAGCAAGGGGAATCAATGCCTTCCCTGGGTCTTAGTGCTCAACTTCTCCTTATCCCTATTTTGACTCTGAATGCACTTAAAGGGGCCATATTGTTTTAATGCTGTTTTATTTATTTATTTATTGTTTAATAACTCTCGGGGGTACTTTTTTTTCTCATCAACTTTGGTCTCCCCCTTTTTTTCCCCTCAACAGAATTTTTCCCCGAGTTTTTTTTTTTTTTTTGGAGGGAGAAGTATTTTTGATTAAATCATCTGGCAACCCTAGTAAATATTGCATCTTATTAATACCAGCAGAACTGACTTAAATGGGGCCTGCATGTTGTTTAGTTTTGTCTTAACCTTTGTATTCATGGCCATCAGTGTGAAATAAGCTATTTGCATATATTTGCATATATATTTGCATTTATATGCAACCATGTTTAAGTTGCAGCCCTCGGTATGTGCTGTGAGTATCATTGTGGCTCCTCAGGCTTCCAAAGTTGAGTAGCCCTGTTCTAATCTGCTTGGCAGCACAGGTTCACAGGTGATTAATCACCTGTGAAGCTGTGCTGAGGCACAGCTTAGAGGGAACACTGGATGTGACAAACAGCCGAGGGAGTCAGTTATCAGCAAGGGCAAACCACTCTCTCCCACATGCCATCAAAACTTGCAAAGAAGGTGCACTTCTATAATGCAGCTGATGCACTGCAGTGTAGGAAACCAGGGTCATCTGGTCAGTGGAGGCTGGTGACATTTGAAAAAAGGAAAAACTATGGAAGTGTGAAGGTGTGCTCAGGAGTGTTCCCTGTAAGTTGAGCACTTGAGCAGCGACTCAGGAGAGATTCAAATGCCACCCAGCTGATTAGCAGAGCATCCATAACTAAGTGTTGTTTCTACTGATAGTGCACATTTGTGCATGCCTCAGTGCACATAGAAAAAAATATTCTGCGCATGGATGGAAAAAAATCCACACATGGCTGAAAAAGATTAGAGGGAGCACTGCTGCTCAGAATCAATTTAAACCACCAGGTAAAGATGATACTATTACACTGTCTGTTCCAAAAGCAGGTTAGATAATGCCAACTCTGCCTGCTACAAGGATCCTCCAGTACCATAGTTGGTCTTGAACTGGGGCCTTCCATTCTGCAGCATACAGTGCTGTTCCCAAGTCTACCAGTGTTAATTTAAATTAGGCAATAATCCTTTAAGAGCAGTTTTCAGCATCAGATACTGATAACTCTTGACTGACGGAAAAATTCCTTGAACATGCCATCTGACCACAGTAAGGGGAAAAGTATTGAGTTTTTAAAAAAACATGTTAGTGAAACCCAAACTTGTCCTCGTAGGCTTAATCCTATTTCCACTGAAATCAAAAGAATGTTTGAAGCCAATGGGGATATATTTTTAGACCCAGAGTATACAATAGTGACAGGTACAACATGCTTTTCTAATACATTTTATCATTCCCTCTCTGCACAAACAATAGAGTTAAACAAATATTTCCTAAGGAATTCCAATGATTCCATTCTACAGGGGTTTGGCTTTTCAACATTCTTCACTTGATTCTGGAGCTACTAAGGTCAACTTTACTACTCAGTCTTGAATAGTTTTGAATTTCCCTGTGCTATTTTCACCTTTATTACTGAAATTGTGTGTCAGGTTATGCTCTAAAACATGGGAGAGCTAGCACTGTAGGAATGGGCGGGACATTCCAGCTAAAGACAACATATGTATGGATTTTAGAATATGTACGTTTTAAATTTAGATGTAAAAAAAATTGGACTGAATATTTTAAATGTGACTCCAATATGCAGATGTATTGCAATTCAGAGTGAGTCATTTGACACCCAGCAAATACAAAAAAGACATAGTAATTTAACTGCCAGTAATCTTTAGAGTAGAAATTAATCTATTTTGGATGTTATACATGCACACACAAACCCATGACCTATTTCTGGAGTATTTGGGACCCTTTTCAATATAATAGCCTATTTTTAAAAGGGTGATTTAGGAAAATATTTTAGCCCTGGAAAGACAAGAAACAGACAAGAACAGAAAAGGGAAGCCTTGCTCTTGAAGGCTGATATATGAAAGCCACACTGTACCTTGCAGTGAAAATATGTAGTGTTCAAGCAGTAATATTCTGAAGGCAACTAGAAAATCCTTGTTGGACCCAAGAGACAAAGTCCTTATGAGTTTGTAAAATTTATCTCCTTTAGACTATCCTAGCCTGGAAGAGAAGTTTAGCAATATCTTATGAAAGACTGTTCTGAGAAAGAAAGATTATCTGAAATGACATTAGCAATCAGTATATAGGAAACCAGTAATGAGTTGTGAATCTGTTGAGTATATATTAATGTGACTGGAGTTAATTTCCCTCAGGATTAAAATTTGCCTGGAATGATAGACATGATGGCACCCATGAATTGTTAACAATCATTTCTTTAAAAATCCTTTTAGAACTTCCAAAATTGCAGCTTGTAAAAGAGGAAAAGAAAGAAAAAAAGCTAAATATATTCCACTTACCCCCTGTTGGAAAGGTAGAACATACCATCTTCAATGTTAGAATCCACTTAGCAGAACCAAAGAGATGGGGACATTTTAGCTTAAAGAGGGTTGCCATTTTGAATTCATCCATTATTGTAAAATAATGAATGGAAGATGGAGTCACACTTAGACCATGGTGAGATTGTCCCATGAGAATCCTCCTTTGTTACGCCACCATTGGCCACCAAAACTGCTATGTGACACCTGTTTACAGACATAGGCCCTCAATTTTGCTTTCAGTGTGTAGTCAGTGCACCTTAGTTGTTAATCATGTTCTTATCCCTGAGTATGGACTGGCAGCAGAGTCCAATTTTCATCCACTGCTATCATTAAAACATATGAAACTATGACTGAGTCATACTACCTTCTTGAGCCTCTGAGTGACCGTTCTTGATTTAGTCCAAAGTGGAGCATGCAGTCTTGTCCAAGGGGTAAATATAACTGGACTGCTTGAAAATAGTGACCATAATGTAATAAAATGTAACATCCTTATGGTGGGAAAAACACTACAGTAGCCCAACACTGTGGCATTTAATTCAGAAAGGGAAACTACACACAAAGGAGGAGGTTAGTTAAACAGAAATTAAGGGTACAGTGACAAAAGTAAAATCCCTGCAAGCTGCATGAAAACTTTTTAAGGACACCATAACAGAGGTCCAATTTAAATGTATACCCCAATTAAAATAAAAAGTAAGAGAATCAAAAAAGTGCCACCGTGGCTTAACAACTAAGTAAAAGAAGCAGTGAGAGATAAAAAGGCATCATTTAAAAAGTGGAAGTGAAATCCTAGTGAGGAAAATAGAAAGGAACACTTTCAAAATTAAGTGTATTAAGGAGCACTCAAAGACAATAAAGTCATTGCGGAGAAACTAAATGAATTCTTTGTTTCAGTCTTCATGGCTGAGTTTGCTAGGAAGATTCCCAAACATAAGCCATTATTTTTAGGTGACAAATTGGAGGAATTGTCCCAGATTGAGGTGTTACTAGAGGAGGTTTTAGAACAAATTGATAAACTTAACAGTAACAAGTCACTGGGACCAGATGGCATTCACCCAAGAGCTCTGAAAGAACTCAGATGTGAAATTGCAGAACTATTAACTGTGATTTGTAATCTATCCTTTAAATCAGCTTCTACCTAATGAGTGGAAGATAGCTAATGTGACGCTAATATTTAAAAAGGACTCTAGAGGTGATCCTGGCAATTAGAGACTGGTAAGTCTAACATTAAGTACCGAGCAAATTAGTTGAAACCATAGTAAAAAATAAAATTATCAGACACATAGTTAACCATAATTTGTTGGGAACACTCAACATGGTTTCTATAAAGAGAACTCATGCCTTACTAATCTGCTAGAGTTCTTTGAAGGGGTCAACAAATATGTGGACAAGGGGGATCCAGTAAATATAGTGTACTTAGATTGTCAGAAAGCCTTTGACAAGGTCCCTCACTGAAGGCTCTTAAGTAAAATTAGCTGTTATGAGATAAGAGGGAAAGTCATCTCATGGATTGATAACTGGTTAAAAGACAGGAAACAAAGGGTAGGAATAAATTTTAAGTTTTCAGAATGAGGAGGTGTAACTAGTGATGTCCCCCAAGGGTCCTTACTGGGACCAATCCCATTCAATCTATTTATAAATGATTTAGAGAAAGGGGTATACAGTGAGGTGGCAAAATTTGCAGATACTAAACTGCTTAAGATAATTAAGACCAAAGCAGACCGAAGAGCTTCAAAAAGATTTCACAAAACTGAGTGATTGGGCAACAAAATGGTAAATTAAATTTAATGTTGATAAATGTAAAGTAATGCACATTAGAAAAAATACTCTCAACTAGACAGACAATATGATGAGGACTAATTTAGCTATAGCTCAAGAGAGATCTTGGAGTCATTGTGGATAGTTCTCCGAAAACATTCACTCAATGTTCAGCGGCAGTTAAAAAAGCAAACAGAATGTTAGAAATTATTTTAAAAGAGACAGAGAATAAGACAGAAAACATCATATTGTCTCTAAAGTCTAAACCATGGTACGCCTACATCTTAAACACTGCGTACAGATGTGGTCACCTCATCTCAAAAAACATATATTGGCATTGGAAAAGGTTCAGAAAAGGGCAACAAAACTGATTAGGGGTTCGGAACAGGTCCCATATGAAGAGAGATTAAAAAGACTTGGACTTTTCAGAAAAGAGTAGAACTGGGGAGGGGCAGAGGGTATGGTAGAAGTCTATAAAATCATGACTGGTGTGGAAAAAGTAAATAAGAAAAAAATATTTACTTGTTCCCATAACATAAGAACTAGTGGTCACCAAATGAAATTAAAAGGTAGCAGGTTTAAAACAAACAAAAGGAAGTTTTTCTTCACAGTGCATGGTCGGCCTGTGGAACTCCTTGCTAGAAGAGGTTGTGAAGACCAGGACTTTAATAGGGTTTAAGAAAGAACTAGATAAATTCCTGAAGGTTAGGCCCATCAACAGCTATTAGCCAGGATAGGTAAGAATGGTGTCCCTAGCCTGTGTCAGAGGCTGGGAATCGGCTACGGGAGAGGGATTGCTTGATGATTCTCTGTTCTGTTCACTCCCTCTGGGGCATCTGGCATTGGCCACTATCCAAAGACAGTATACTGGGATAAATGGACCTTTGGTGCGGCCGTTCTTATGTTCTCTTTTTTATTCAAATCATGGATGCCCCTTGGTTAACAGAGGGAACCTTTAAATAGATAAATGTGCCGGAGGAATGGATAACACTTTTTATATTGCCACTAATTCTACCTTCTTTGTGTTCATGATTGTTTTGTTTAGAAATTTTTATATTCAAGGAGGCTCCACAGCTATCCTGAGCTGTATCAATTTCCAATTAACCAGGAAGAGGTGGAAAGCTGAAATAATTTGGATCTTATAAAAGAGATTTTCAATCTCTCAAAATAATTGTAACAATTATTTTAGGGTGAATAATTACTCTGCTCCAAGCCAAATCTAGATTTTTTTCATTTTGATAATAGGTTTTTAAGTGATCTATATTGTACATTTATGCCTCTATAAGGCAAACAAAGTCACTACCAATCACAACATGAATGTTAAATGCAACCAGGACCTTGTGTTACTTTTGAATCATATGTTTTATTTCACTTTAAGGTTTATATTAAATGATCATCCTTTGACAGAAGAGTTAGCAAATTGTAATGTTAAAGATGTAATAGTCATCTCCAGAATGTTATTTACATTAAAGGAGGAAGGACTGACTTCTCAATTAGATTGGACTTCTAAATAATTAAGGTTTCCGCCTTCTCCCTCAGGCTCTTTAACAAACTGAACACTGGATTTAATAGCATTGTGAAAGATCTTCAGGCTACGGACAACTTCTGTGTCATTACTTTCCATAGCTAAATCACACCTTTCAGATGAAGGCTCAGGATTTTTTACCATGGGGACCAGATTGTGATACAGGAGAGCCCCGATTTGCAACACGCTTGGTTTTGGAGGAAGCATCGCAAGTCAGGGGTCTCGTAACTCAAACTCGCATTTTCGGTAGGCACCGTGTGCCATTATAAATGTGGGCCAAGGATGTAAGTCAGGGGGGTTCCAGCCCCTACTGCACTTATAAAAATGGTTGTAAGTGCAGGGGGTTGGAACTTGGGTAGTCGCATCTTAGGGTCGCATCTCCTGTACACACAAGTGCACTTCTGGTGTCTATTTTGTCGATTATGTCTCCGGTGTGATCTTGAAGTCATTTAGACTTAATGGAGTAATAAGAAACATATGATAGTGTTTGACATTTCAGATTGACCAGTACTCACTGTCTACGTCATAAATGTTGAAAAAAAACCCTACCTAGATAAGTTAATGGAGGATAGGTCCATCAATGGCTATTAGCCAGAATGAGTTGGAATGCAAAATCATGTTCTGGATTAGGGCTACTTAACATGCAGCCCATGGGTCACATGAGGTCCGTGTCTTGTTTGTTTGTAGCCCACAGGTGAAAGCCAAAACAAAAAAGTAATCAATATAATGGTCTCCTGTTAATATGCGTTTTAGCAGTTAAATTCCTGGACTGTCATAGCACTTTTAATGAGCAATCATATGGGTGGAAATCAGGTAAATATTGCATTTTATTAATATCAGCAGAACTGACTTAAATGGGGCCTGCATGTTGTATAGTCTTGCCTTAATCTTTGTATTTATGTCTGTCAGTATGAAAGAAGCTATTTGCATATATTTGGATATGTATGCAACCACACTCAAGTTGCGGCCCTCGGCATGTGCTGTGAGTATCATTGTGGCCCCAGGGCTTCCAAAGTTGAGTAGCCCTGCTCTGGAGTGTCCCTAGCCTCTCTTTTGCCTGTTCTGTTTATTCCCTCTGAAGCACCTGGCATTGGCCACAGTCAGAATACAGAATACTGAGCTAGATGTACTTTTGGTCTGACCCACTGTAGCTTTCTCATGTTCTTTACTCCCTCATTATATAAAACAGAAGCACTCCAATCCTCTCTCTGTTGAAGTCAATGGCAATGGAAACCTTGGAGCCAGGATTTAAGTCTGCTCTTCCCAAATTCTAATAGCGCTGAACTCCAGAATTCTCAGCTTGATGCATGGAATTTTAACTTCTTAACCATAATATCTAGCTCTTATACAACACTATCAGTCTGGCTAGGTGTAAATTGAGTATCATATGGTCCACAAGTATCATATACAGGCAGTCCCCGGGTTACGTACAAGATAGGGACTGTAGGTTTGTTCTTAAGTTGAATCTGTAAGTAATCTGAAACTGATCAGTTTCAACAGCGGCTGAATCTGGACACCAGTTCCAATTTACATACAGATTCAACTTAAGAACCCCAGGCGTCCCCAAGTCAGCTGCTGCTGAAACTGATAAGCAGCGGCTGAATCAGGACTCCTGGGGCAGAGCAGCTGGGGCGCTGCCGGGTTGGTTCAGTAGCGCCAAGGAGCGGTGCTGCGGGACCAACCGGCAGCGCCCCACCTGCTCTACCACAGGCCCCGGGCTTTGCTCCACATCTCCCTGGTCTGCTGGGGGGGGCACTAGCTGCGTCCCCCCCAGCAGACCAGGGAGATGCTGAGCAAAGCCGCAGAGGACCCGGGCCGGACCCGCGGCGCTTCCAGATCAGCTGGAAGCGCTGCGGGTCCGGCCCCAGGTCCTCCGCCGCTTTGCTCAGCATCTCCCTGGTCTGCAGACCAGGGAGATGCTGAGCAAAGCGGCGGAGGACCCGGGCCGGACCCGCGGCACTTCCAGATCAGCGCCGCGGGTCCGGCCCGGGTCCTCCGCTGCTTTGCTCCCCGTCTCCCTGGTCTGCTGGCTCCCTCAGCAGACCAGGGAGACGGGGAGCAGCTTTTCTCGCCCCGGAGGAGGCGGGCAGCGGGACCAGGCGTCCCGCCGCTCCAGTCCTCCGGGGCGAGAAAATCCCCATTTGTAACTGTGGATCTGACATAAGTCGGATCCGCGTAATTCGGGGATTGCCTGTACGGTAGTCCATTTACAATCTGAGCCAAATACTAATGAAGAAACGTTTAAATTTTCCAGAGAAGAAGTTTTTCAGGAAGAAACCAGCAGGAGGGAATCCTTCTTACAAATGTAGAAAATAGATTTTTAGTCTATAACTGTAGGAAACTGTGTTTTACATCAGGGCTGCTCAACACACGGCCATGAGCTGCATCTAGCCTGCGGCCTCTTTGTTTGTGGCCTGCAGTGCGGTTTGGATTTACGCAGGGCTCAACATGTGGGTAGGATCCTTTGAACATGGCCTCTACTGGGAAGACTCTCCACAATGGTGAGGTGTCTCCCAGGTGCGGTGAGCATTGACTGACTCAAGTGGATGGGCTGGCTGGAATAGGTGAGTACAGGGTGTTGGCATCTCTAAACCCCAAGAAGAAGGTGCCAGAAGTGTCGGGGCATTGTGGGAAGTGCTTTGTATTCATGCCCGTTAGTGTGAAAGAAGCTATTTGCATATATATTTGCATGTATATGCAACCACACTTAAGTTGTGGCCCTCAGCATGTACTGTGAGTATCATTGTGGCCCCCGGGGCTTCCACATTGAGTAGCCCTGATCTAGATAGTGATTGGTTCTGTCATAAGGGTAGGGTACTGGACTTGATGAGTTCTCGAGGTCCCTTCCAGTTCTAGGATTCTATGATTAGTTTTGCTGCCTACTGCTTATGCAGCATATCTTATTGCATTCTTCCTAAATGTAATATTACAAAATGTTATGTACACATTTATTAAACAGTATTTTTCATGTATCAAAATACATACATCTACTTTGTTACTCATTTTTCTTCATGGATGAGTAACCAAAACTCTGGGTATGTGTAATATATGTAATTATACAAGAATAAAGTATAAATTACAATTGTAATTTGCCATTTCTTGCTTCATAGCATTTAGAACATCCAGCCCTTTCTCTTTGTCCAGAAATTACTGCTCTTTTCCAGGCCCTTGCATCCCATTTGATTACCACACCTCCTCCTTTTTGATATCCAGATTACTTTCTAATTCATCCAAAATACAGCTGCTAACATGATCTTCCTCGACAGTCAAGCTCGCTATCTCATCCTGTTATTTTAATCTATCCAGCTCTCCATAATAGCCTGATAAGGCTACTAAAAGGGAAGGGTGTTTCTCTTTTTCCAACTCATGGTGTATGAAAATGCCTTAAATGGTTATTAGCCTGTATTTTAAGTGTATTTGTTTGGTTACTTTTGTTTGAAAATTGTCAATCTGGAGGAAAGGGCCTTGGGTTGAGTTGGGAAATTTATTTTACCTTTCTAGCTAGTGAATTTGCACTGAATTATTTTATAGACATTTCTGGGTTTTAGAGTGCTCAACCATGAAAAATTAATATTTAATGTAGTTCTTTGTGTGGAATATCCTAAATTCGGAGGGTGGTGATACGAAGGATTAAAATAAAAAAACAAAAACAAAAAAGAAGTTTCCATTTCCAGGACTTAGAAATCTGTTGGCTTGTAAATAGCACTTATACATTTTGTAATTTTGCAAGTCAGCACTGAAATGGCACTTAGCTAGCATACCTTTTAGGAAGTCCACATAAGGTAGACCCTCTCTTGTTGTAGCTTTTCCTAATTGATAAGCTTATAATAAGAGTAAGGCTCCTTCTAAGTCTCCCTGGAACTTGGCTGGAAGAGCAGAGTTTGCAGGAAGGAAGGATGGATTTTAGAGATAGCACCGGGAAATCCATATGTGTGTGTATGGTTTGAATGCTAGCTTTAGTTGCAGCATCTCTGTGAATAGTTGCCCTAACAAAGAAGGAGAAACAGGGAGTCCTATCCTCTGATGTTATTACCCAGTATGCAGTACAAAATGCCCTCAAATTCTTCTTAGGAGTTATGACATAGTGGCTAGGGACTTGAAGCAGGCAGATTAAAGGCTTCTGGGAGCTGTGGGGAAACATAATACAGTAAACTTCCGATAATCCGGCATCTTTAGGACCCAGGGGGTGCCAGATCTGCTGGATTATCGGAAGGGGGGCTATGCGGGGTCTGGGGTGGGGGAGGATGGGGGGGCGGCGCTGTGGGACTAACCCAGCAGCACCCCAGCTGCTCTGTCTCAGACTTTCCCAAGTCAGCCACTGCTGAAACTGACCAGTGGCTGACTCAGGGAAGCCTGGGGCAGAGCAGCTCCAATTGTCCGGCTACCTGGAGCACTTCCAGGTTCCAGGTGGTTCCGGACTATCAGGAGTGCCGGACCACTGGAGTTTTACTGTAGTTTAAACCAGACCACACAAAAAACGTTAGGTGGGAGCTGGTTTAAAATCTAATGAAATGTAAGGAGTTTAATGTACCCAACTGTGTACACATGCCTCCTGCTTCACTTCTTAGCTGCTTCATAAGGGGCAGATTCTCATAGTCTGAGGATAAGACCATTTATTAGCACCATGCAGGACTGAACTCTGAATTACACAAAAAAGTACATTGTGCATTCTTGGTCTGTGATTTCTAAATGGATATTGCTCAATCAAATTAAAACCACTTTCTTCTACACAAAGACCATGAACTGCACCTATCTGAGGGCTATTTCTATTCTAAATTTCAATCCTCAGCCTTTTTGGATGTACAGATGCTCAAAAATAAGTCGCAAGAATTTGGTTAATAGAAGAAATTATTTTTTCATTTTTCTTGTTTAAAAATGACTGAATCATATTTTATCAAAACTTCATAAAAGGAAAACAAGTCAAATAAAAGCCTACCTTTGGACAGAGAATGGAAACTTTCAGCCTGAAAAAAATTATGAGCAAGAGAGAACAAGACTCTTGGAATGGGAACTGTTACACAACCCTCTCTATAATTGCATACACATACAGCCATTGATTGATAAGGGATTATGTGAAAGATCTGCAAAGGCTTCCTTAGCCTTGAGGATGGATGAGCAGTCATAAGAAGACTTCATTGCTGCACAAATGTAAAAATTAAATTCCTAGAATCTAGCTGGAATGGCTGGGCAAGTCTACAGAAACACTAAATTGGGAGGATTCAGTTCAAACTTAAAATGCAGCAAGGGAGGTTTAGGTTGTACATTAGGAAAAACTTCTTAACTGTCAGAGTGGTTAAACATGGGAATAAATTATCTAAGAAGATTGTGGAATCTTCATCACTGGAGATATTTAAGAGCAGATTGGATAGACATCTATAAGGAATGATCTAGATGGTGCTTGCTCCTGCTGCGAGGGCAGGGGACTGATCTAGTAAAAAGAATGAGGAGTCCTGTGCACCTTAAAGACTGAGGGTATGTCTACACTACCCCGCTAGTTTGAACTAGCGGGGTAATGTAGGCATACCGCAATTGCAAATGAAGCCCGGGATTTGAATTTCCTGGGCTTCATTTGCATAAGCGGGGAGCCGCCATTTTTAAATCCCCGCTCGTTCGAACCCCGTGCCGCGCGGCTACACGCGGCACGAACTAGGTAGTTCGAACTAGGCTTCCTAGTTCGAACTACCGTTACTCCTCATTCCACGAGGAGTAACGGTAGTTCGAACTAAGAAGTCTAGTTCGAACTACCTAGTTCGTGCCGCGTGTAGCCGCGCGGCACGGGGTTCGAACGAGCGGGGATTTAAAAATGGTGGCGCCCCGCTTATGCAAATGAAGCCCGGGAAATTCAAATCCCGGGCTTCATTTGCAATTGCGGTATGCCTACATTACCCCGCTAGTTTGGACTAGCGGGGTAGTGTAGACATACCCTGACAGGTTTATTTGGGCTTTCCTGGGGAAAAAAAGCTTTGTCCACAAAAGCTTATGCCCAAATAAATCTGTTAGGGTATGTCTACACTGAATTCCTCTTTCAAGAGAGGAATGCAAATGCAGCAGAGCAAAATTGCAAATGCAGCGCGGATTTGAATTTCCCGTGCTTCATTTGCATAATGGCATCCGGGCACTTTTTTGAAATACCCTATTTCAAAAGAAAAAACTCAGTCTAGACAGGGTTGTTTTTAAAAAAAAACCCTTCTTTTGAAATAACCCTTAAAGCTAATTTTTTAAGGAGTAAGGGTTATTTCGAAAGAAGGGTTTTTCTAGACTTGAGTTTTTTCTTTCGAAATAGGGAATTTCAAAAAAGCGGCCAGCCGCGATTATGCAAATGAAGCACGGGAAATTCAAATCCGCGCTTCATTTGCAATTTCGCTCTGCTGCATTTGCATTCCTCTCTCGAAAGAGGAATGCAGTGTAGACATACCCTTAGTCTTTAATGTACCACAGGACTGCTTGTTGTTTTTATGAAAACTGACTAACAAGACTACCCCTCTGATTCAGTCGCACCCGACAGTGCAATGTAGGGGTTTCAATGAGAAATACATAAAGAATGGGGAGATCCAGCAGAGTTCTCAAAGCATTAAGCTTTTTCTAGTTTGGGGAGATCTATTTTTCACCTTAGTTGGAGACTGTAATCGTCTGGGATTAAAGATGGTGGGCTCCATGTGTTCTCCCCCTCCAGGGGATTTGGGGGAAAAGTCATCTGTGAGTTTCTCTCTGCTGTTTTAGTTGACCTCAGGCTTACACTTTGCATCTGAGCTCTTAGCTCAGATTTTTTTAAAGAAGTGCAAGCTGTAATTTAAATATATTATACTTTGCTCTTAATTCACAGCAAAGAGCTGCAAATATTCATGGCTGTAACAATGTGAAAGCAAGAATAACAAATCAGTTCCTATCATACTACTTGCGATCTGAAACCTCATATGTGAATGTAAGTTTTTTAAGTGTGCTTATTTCACATTAAAATAATTCTCTCTGAGCCAACATGGATTTGAGCTCCATAGACTCTGCACATGCCCTGGCGAAGGAAAGACCATGTACTTCATAGTTGCTCTATTCATCACTAGTGACCTCTCCACTCATTTAAGAATCAGAATTATTTCTGAAGAAAGAAGATCCATTCATTGCTCCTTAACCTGAATAATGTTAGCTATAATTAGAAATTTTTGAGTGATAGGAAAGACTGGAAATTACAAGACTCCATCACTGGAAGATGTGAAAACCAGTTCAGATAAATCACTTGTAAATATACTATGGGGCTGTGTCTAGACTGCATCCCTTTTCCGTAAAAGGGATGCAAATTAGACATATCACAATTGCAAATGAAGCGGGGATTTAAATCCCTCCACTTCATTTGCATAAACATGGCTGCCGCTTTTTTCCGGCTCGGAGCTTTGCCGGAAAAAAGCGCCAGTCTAGACGGGGATCTTTCGGAAAATAAAGCCTTTTCCGAAAGATCCCTTATTCCTCTTAAAATAAGGAATAAGGGATCTTTCGGAAAAGGCTTTATTTTCCAAAAGATCCCCGTCTAGACTGGCGCTTTTTTCCGGCAAAGCTCCGAGCCGGAAAAAAGCGGCAGCCATGTTTATGCAAATTAAGCGGGGGATTTAAATCCCCGCTTCATTTGCAATTGCGATGTGTCTAATTTGCATCCCTTTTACAGAAAAGTGATGCAGTCTAGACACAGCCTAGCTGTAGGTACTCAATGGCAGTATATTGGACTATATGATCCAGTTGGGCAAGTAGATCCACAAGAAGGATCCCTGTGCTAGTGTGTCAATATGTGATCTGCCAGTATGAATTCAGGAGTCCACCCACAAGGATCCAGATGCAGGACTGGAGTCAAGAGGACCTAATTAGTCTTTTCCCATATATTTTCAGGGGTAAAATATTTTTGTATTTATACAAAAATCTGAATTGAAGATAATATTAAGATTTATATTAAAGCAACTTACTCAAAATTAGGATTAACAAGTGTCCTTGGTTCTCCTCAAATACAGGAACTGTAGTGGCTGTGTCTAGTCTGGCCAGTTTTTCCGGAAAATCAGCTGCTTTTCCGGAAAAAAATGCCAGCTGTCTACACTGGCTGCTTGAATTTCTGCAAAAGCACTGACTTCCTACTGTAAGAAATCAGTGCTTCTTGCGGAAATACTATTCTGCTCCCATTCAGGCAAAAGTCCCTTTTGCGCAAAGCTTTTGCGCAAAAGGGCCAGTGTAGATAGCTCAGATTTGTTTTCCGCAAAAAAGCCCCGATCACAAAAA
The DNA here is from genome assembly GCF_049634645.1 of Pelodiscus sinensis. Taxonomy (NCBI): domain Eukaryota; kingdom Metazoa; phylum Chordata; order Testudines; family Trionychidae; genus Pelodiscus; species Pelodiscus sinensis. The sequence continues at coordinate 91,552,490 of NC_134713.1, read as the reverse complement.
TGGGGATCGGGGCTTTTTTGCAGAAAAGCGCGTCTAGATTGGCACGGACGCTTTTCTGCAAAAAGTGGTTCTGCAGAAAAGCGTCCGTGCCAATCTAGACGCTCTGTTCCGAAAATGCTTTTAACAGAAAACTTTTCCGTTAAAAGTATTTCCGGAAAATCATGCCAATCTAGACGCAGCCTAATGTGTTCACTTGAAATCAGTAGATAGCCCATTTTTCTGCCACACTTAGAATACCAGTGCAGTTAGATGAGAAGTTAATGTGTCACGCTAACATAACTCTGAATTTCTCTGGTTCTGTCAGTTTAAAGAAAGACTCAGTGTTCTTTGATGTGCAGCATTTGTATTCCATAGAAATACATTTGGATTGGTTTTCAATAACTCCACCCAAATGAAACATTTACCTGGGCACATGAATCTGATTCCTCTACACAGTAAAAGTCTTTAAAACCAACATCTTTTTTAGACAAAAGTCTTTGTATTGGATTTTCTGGGTTTTTTTTTAAAGCTAATACACAAGTCTTCTCAGGATCAGGGCTAATCATATAAAAGGCCTAGATTTTAAATTACAGCTATATTGGTGTAGGTTAACTGTATTCCAATTCCCTTTCACAAATCCAGGAGTCAGATACAGCAGAAGAAATCTCTGCATTATCTTACACAGGGTCCTGTGAGAATATTTTATTTGATTTTGATTTCCATGAGTTCACACCTGTGTGTGCTTTTTATTCAAATAATGAGAAAATAATCTGATTTCACCCAGTTTTGCTGTGAAACCATGAATTCTGCAGGGTTCAAAAACACCCTATCAATTAGCACAAGTTGGCTGGAAAAGGTTTTGAATCACAACAAACCTTTTGATGAACCTGGGTTGAATTTCGAGCTTGTAATAAAACCCATCTGTTTTCAATGGTTTCAGATTTTGTTGCAATCGTTTCGTAACATCCCTAATTATAATTTGCTATGCAAAGAGGAAAACACACTCCAGGAACCAAGTTCACAGTTAAAAACGGCGGGGGGGAGAAGTCATCTGGTGTAAATAAACGTGCATGTACCTACTACTTCAGGTATTTTTAAAGAGCCTAATCCTGTTCCCATTCGAGCTAATGGCAAAACTTCCACTTGCACTCAGTGGAGCAGGATCAAGATTTTACTGTACAGCATACATTTGGCTTGGATTTTCCCAATAGTCACATTTGTACCCGGCCAGAGCCACATTAATGTCCAGGAGATAACATGTGGGAGAAAGAATCAGGCCCACCTATATCTGTGGAGACAATTGAGTAAATGGTTTATTACAATGCCAATGCACTTAAATAAGATTTAATAGCATTACAAGCTACGCGAGTTGCCAGAGAGAAAGTATATTTCCGCACACCCTGGCCAACAACTATATATAATAGACTGGCTCCACAATGTGTCCAGTTTGCATCAAGGTGTGCATTGAAATAATACCCTCCTCGCTCCAGTACAGTATTTATATTTTAAAAACGGAGAAACTCGAGCCAACGCAAAACAATAAAAGTGTGGAGTGAGCTAGGATCATTCCGGTCTGCCCTTGCAGGGGCGAGTTTGTAATCCTGCCTCTTTCCCCCTTTGTTCCCCTGGTTGGAGAAGAGAACACACCGCGGTAGCCCAAGACAGGAGCGTTCCCCATCGCTCGCTCGCTCGCTCTCCTGCGGAAACTGCTCACGTTGCCGGGGAGAGGAGGCTGCTACACACGAGAGGCCGGGCCCCAGCGGCTCCAGCAGCAGCTGGTGTGCCCGCGGCCACCCGCCAGGCTGCATGCCCGCGTCTCTGCAGCAGGAGGCGCTGACGGGCCCCGCTCTGGCGGCGTCTGGGCTCCGGGCCGGAGTCCCACATTCCCCCTGCCCAGCGCTGGGAACCGGCGGGTTTGACGTGCTCGCGCGGCTCCTCCCTCCACTGTCGCCGAGCGGCAGCAAAGTAACTCTGGAGTTACGGGCAGCAGCAGCCGCCGCCGAGCGTGGAAGCGCCGGGCTGGGGCTGCCCTCGGGGTGGGTCGGGGGCGGGTCCGCGGGCCGCGGAGGAGGAGGCAGTGGCGGCTGCAGCGGGGTGGGGGGTTGCAGGCGAGCCCTGCCCGCGGACCGGGGCCAGCCCGCTTATCTTCCCCAAACTTCTGCAAACTCGCCATGGAGCCCGGAGCCGCCGCCTGGCTGCCGCTCTTCGCCCTGCTGGCCGGTCCCTCGCCGGCCCTGCTCGGAGCTCAGTTCGCCGCAGGTAAGTGCCCGGGGCGAAGAGCCCGCGCTGGCCGCTGCTGCCCACCAGGTGCAGAGGCGGCGGCCACGGGCGCACTGTTGCGCTTGGTGGGGACGGGGGACGGTTCCGGCCCGGGCCGATTCCCAAGGGGCTGGCGCTCAGGTAAGGAGCGTCCCGCCCCGGGCAGAGCCGCAAGCAGCTCGCCAGGCTGCGGCGCCCCGCAGGGGGCTTTGTCTCGGGGTTCTCCCGCCGGAGCTCGCAGGGACTGGGCGTTACAGCCCGGCTCGCCTCCAGCTCCCTTTCTCCTCGGGGGGGCTGAGCTCCGCGCCGCTGCAGTGGGACAGAGCAGGGTTGGTTGGGGGGGGTCTGTGTCCGAGGGGCTCTCAGCGGCCTGCGCCTCATTGCTGCGGGGCTTGGCGAGCGAGGTGGACATTTAAATGTCTCGGAAACTCGCTGTCTTCTCCCTCGCCAGTTTCTCAGGTAGCGTTCGTGTCGGAGCTGTTGGTGCTCCCATTGTTCGGGTAACTTTCTTCTCCTGCCCCATGTGCTCGGTGCACTGGTGTGTGGTCAGGGCTTATTTCCGTGCGGGCTCCTTCTCTGCACACGGGAGAAGGGGGGTCTGGGACATAAAAGCAAATCAGCCCCAAGTTTCCTGCGGTGGGACTGGCCTCGCGATCGCCTCTCGGCCGAAGGGTGATCACGAAGGGGTGGAAAAACCCAGCTGGAAATTTGGCACGCGAAGGGAGTGGCGGCGGGGATTTGATTGAGTTGTAACAATCCCAGTTTTAATATAGACTTCACCCTTGCCCCCACCTTATTTTCCCAGGCGAGGGAGGGGGCTGCCAAACACATCGAGCCGTCGCTGTTTGATTTTTCTAAGCAAACAAGCTGCACCCCGAATTAGGCTGGTTTTTTTTTCTTTCCGCCTTGCACTTGGGGTCGCCTCTAGCAGGACAATTTTTTGAAGCGCTGCTGATTTGTGTTGGCTGCTTCTCTCGGCGGTGTGGCAGTCTTCACAGTTTACCTGGTAAATAACAGTCAGGGCCGCGTACTCGCTCGGTTGCCGGACTAAGAACTTTCCTGGCCAACCTCACATCTACCTCCACGAGTAACCCCTCGTTGCTGTTGCAGAAGGCTAGAGAGGTAGTCAGAAGGGCGAATCCATGGAAGACTTTATATTTCAGACTAATGTATAGATTTTTGCTAAAACAACGAGGAGACCTGTGGCAACTTAAAAGACTAACGTTTATTTGGGTATAAACTTTCTTGGGTCAAAACAACTTTGTGAGCTTCATGGAGTGGAAATGACAGAGGAGTGTGTGTGTGTGTGTTTGTTTTTCGCTGTTCTTAGACTACCCTGGTACAAGTTTATAGCAGTGAAAATGTGGGAATTTCCCAGATTATAAAAAACAGAGCAAGACCAGAAAGGTGTTTCAGGTGAGGGACTCCAGTCAGGGATCTGTAACCGTTTCCAATGGCTCAAAAGTGAGAGAGGCTAATATTCAGATGGCAACACATGCACTATGTGAGGTTCAGTCATGGAAAGATGATGAAATACAACATACAAGGCTCTGATCATGTTAGACAAGATAGTATTTTTAATTTGAGTTTGTCTGTAGTAAACATGCTGCATCTCTACTGTAGAATTGAAATCACATTTTGGGCTGGCTCTTTAATGTGAAGCATTACATATAAGAATAGTACAGAAGACACTTGTTTTCTCTTTCCTTATCCCCTGCCCTCGGTTGCATGAGTTTGAATAGACGTTTGAGTCCCATCTATTGGGACCTTAGTTTGTTGATTGAAAATTTGATTTGGAACATTGCTATGACTGAAGGTATATGTATTTGTGAGAATTTGAAATATTGTTGTCATTACAGCTGAAGTGTAAAATTTTAATTGTAATAGAAAGGTGTTATTCTGTTCCCCTGAATACATTTCTTTCTCTTGATTAGAAGATTTGAATCTTGTAATTCTCTCTTAATTAAGAAAAAGGTGAAGATAGAAGTTGTGCTATTATTTGCTGCTTATGTGTCCTATGTGACTGACTTGGAAGTGTATAATTTCATATCTGCTTATAGAAATTGTAAGCAAAGGTAAACATTGATGTTTAGCATCATGAAGGTCTTCACTGGGGAACAGGAAAGAAGAGTACTAAATGCGCAGCACTAGTTTTCCTCATAGTTGATATTACAGGACTTTCTAAAATTTTATGCTAAGGCAGAATATAGCTTCATGTATGCATCATATTATAGACCGATTTGGCTATGGCAATATGAAATAACACTATGGCAATATGAAATAACACTGACTTGACAACCTCATATCAATGTACCATATAGATTTCTACTTATACAGCCTTGTAAAAACAAGGGTCTTGATTTACATAGACGTGTGGTCACTTGTGTTTTCTAGGTTTTCATGAGATGTTGTGTCTGAGATTGTCATGGAACCCTATTGATATTTAATGGAGACAATAAAAAGTTATGTCAATATCTTAGGATTTATAGAGAGAAGAAGAGAATGTAGGATTTTGACTAAGTTAAGTCTGTCTGACTTAATCACATTTGTGGAAATACGTGATTAATTTATTTCATACTGAGTGTATCATTAGCTGATGCCTTCAGTTTCTAGTGCAAAGTATCAGATGTGCTGATATATTGTACTGATCAGAGCTCCATCATTTAGAAGAACACTCCGACTCTTAAAGGTTAGAAGAAAAACAGCTGCAAAATATGGATGTTTAAGATTCTATGGTTATACATCATAATTTAGACACTTGGGACTGAAAAGACTTGTTAAAACACCTTGTCCATCCACCTTTCCTTGTAGAGTTGTTTGCTACTGTGTGTTTCCTGATCTTTAGTCTAGCTTTGAGTTTCCCAGATTTACTAAACCTCTACATACCTATTCTTTCCCTATCACATGCCAGCCCCCAAAGCCCTTTAATTATTTTTGTTCTCTGAATTCCTTTCAGTTTACAATCTTTCTAGTATCAGAGGGTTCAAAAGTAAACACAAGATGAGTGTACCCCTCCTACAGAAAGGAACTAGCTCTCTAGTCCACAGCGAAATACCCCTGTGCATGTAGCCAAAGGCACATCCACTTTGCTGCCTACTAGCACCTTGAGGTTTTTAGCAGCAATACTGCTTTCTGACTATAGTCCTTAAACTGACTACTGCTCCCCTTCCCATGTATTAGCCTGCTGTTTTCCAAGTTAAAACTCATTCTAATTTCACTCCAGTTTCCTTTATGTTTGTATTCATACTCTCCAGTTCATAAGAATTTAAAACAGTGGTACTATTCATCATAACTTCTCTGGTCATTAATAAAGATGTTGACTTAATTTGGGTCTGCTAGCAATATCAGCAGCACCCCACTGACACCTCTACAATGTATAAGCTGAAATGTTTCATGAGCCTTCACATAGTTTTCAATCTATGAATAATGGCCAGATCGAAGACAGTTTAAGTTAATATTCAGTTTGGATTGTGTGATGTGTTGTATTACAGGACAGGCCAAACTGTGACCCACAATCTTGTTAAAAGCATCCCTCCTTCAAATGGGTTTTCTGATGCCTGCACTCCAACCTTATGTATTCTATGAAAGCACATAGGAAGGAAATGAGGTGGAGCACATTAAAGAGAAATTTAGGAAAAATGAGAACAGCTATGAAAAAAAGAGGAAGATGGATTTTGAAAGGCAATAGCCACAGATGGAAATTTTCTCTGGCGTGTAATCCTCAGCCTCATCATACATAGATGACATGGTAGGTGTCTAATTTTGTTCTTTGCAAGAGTGCAGTCAGGTTTTTTTAACATTCTGTGGACCTTAGTGTGTTGTTTCTTTAAGTAGCTGCTTCTTTCTATACTACTTTTTTTTTTTTAAGATGTAATGGGACGTGGCCCGTCATCTTGGTATGTGGCTGTCACATTCTGGGCTAAAACATTGTGGCAGTGCCTGAAGTTCACAGAAGTTTAGCTACTTCATATACAGCACTTTCTTTATTCTATGATTTCTAGAGTTTAATAAGGAACTGATCGATTTTTAAATTTGTTTACTCTAAATGCCACTTAATGTGATTATAATAGCAGTTTTAAAATATAATTTTATTTTATGTTTACTACAAGATATTAAGCTAAAATTCCGAGATCAACTTCCTCAAAGGAAGAACCTTACTGTCCTCAAAATCTGGTATTATAGAGCAGCACAAATGTTATTTCTTTTATAAGGAATCTGTAATCTAAGAGCTACCCTTGATATAGGGAAACAAACTAAAATCTTTAGCCACTAACACAAAATATTAACAATTTTATTTTATTTATCTGATTGTGTGAAAGGTTTAGGCAGTTACTAAAATATTTTTTAAAATATAAGATTAGGAATTAAAAAGGTTTTTGAAACTGAGTGAGCTCTCTATTAAAACAGCTAAAGTCTGGCTGGTATTTTCTCACTGTTCAAATTTGTGTGTAATATACACTCATGCACAGTCTGTGTATAACATATTAAAGAAGGTTAAATACTTAAAAAAATATTTAAAACCCTGACAGACTGCTTAGGTGGTGATGGATGAAGCCATTTTGTTGTAGAATACATTTCTCCCTTGTATGTTAGTATCTCTTGTATGTGGGCTTATTAATTCAAGGCTCCAGTCTTGCATAAATATTTGTGGTAGTGGGGCTGAAACTCTTAAAATTGTGAGATGTGGATTAAGTTCCAGAGTGCAATTTGTATTAGCCAGACATTCATGATACTGCATAGTTCGCATTTGGTCATATGAACTGGTAGATAGGCATAAAATGAGTCATATGACATTAAAAAAGAATTTTGGCTGTAAACCTAATTCTTGCACTTTGTACACCTTGTTTGGTGATGTGCAGGGGGCAGAGAACTACTTTCTGTCTGCACATTCAGACAAGTTTGTGTATAACTTTGAAGAACTATGAAAATGCTGTTGAAATTATAACAAAGATTAAGCAATTGATACAAATTCCTGAGAATAAAATATGTCACATTTAGGATTGCCAATTTTGGTTGGACGTATTCCTGAAGGTTCTATCACATGATACAGTCTTAATTCTTGGAGATTCCAAGACGGTTCTGGAGGGTTGGCAACCCTAGTTGCAATGTTTCCTGAAATAATAGGCTATTTATGTTTGCACAGCAGCAATATTTTGTTAGAGACCAAAGTTTACAGTTTTAGTTAAACAATACCAATCTCCCCTAGTGTAGGCTGCTTGTTGAATAATGATTTAATCTTTCCTTTATATGGGTGCTAAGCAGTTCAGTAGACTTTTAAGTAATTTTTTTTTGAATTGTGGAGGGTGAGGTCATAGTTGACCATTGTGAGGGTTGTTGATACAGTTAAGGAGCTCCATTTACTTTGTTTAGCATTTGGCAGGTAGTTATGCAAGTCAGTTGCTTTTGTTTGTTCAGGGTGGGGGATGGGGTGAGGGTGGGAAATCTATGCACAAGTTTAGGGCACTGTCACTATGGATCAGTTTGTATCTGAGGGAACAATGCTCATTTTCTTTTGTTTTTGTTTGTTTGTTTTTTGCCTTTTGTTCTTGAAATTTATTTCCTCAAACTCTAGGTGTATTTTTTTTCTTAGTAAAACTCTAAGTGTGTTTGATCCATTTGCTCCACTGTATCTGTTTTCACAGCCAAATCCCTGCCGGTGAGTCAAGATTTTTGTCTTACTTTCAACAATTTATCAGCAGTTTTAAAATATTGAATAGATTCATAGGTACTGGCTGACAGACAAATCAAAACAAGACAATTCAGTTAAGAACTGCCCGTCTCCCATCTGGTAGCAGTATGCAGAGCTGAGAACACATTGAAGTTATGGACAGCACCCCTTAGCTCCCAGTATTTAATTGCAACCTCAGGTGATCCAAGTTGTGTAATTCTGGCTCTGGCCCATTTTCAGGATTGGGGACATTAGACTACACATTAAAGGTAAAATCCCTGTATTTTATGCGTGAGATTCCTCATTTTTAGTAACTTCTGTCCCAAATGTAAAAGTTCTTTTAGAGCAAGCCTTAGTTAATTGACTGTTGTGTTTTACAGCAAAACAAAGGAAACTTTCCAGAATACGTGAGAAACTATGTCCATCAAAACAAAGGGGGAAAAAAAATCAAAATTTTTATAAAACTAAAAAATTATTCATAAAAACTTAAATTTTATATTGTTTTCTTGGCACACATTAATTTTTATACTTAAACATTGTTTTAAATCATTATCTGAGAAAGACAGGATACATTGATTTACAGCTGTTCTATATGCCTTGAGAGAGGGTTTTGTAATAGAGTTGGTTGAGAGTACACTATGGCAGTTCCAGTTGACGTAGCCATAACAGGATTTTGTCAGGAAGTATTTGAGTGACACATTTATGGCATGATTATAGTATGGAATTGAGATCTGAGTTTGCTATCATGTAAATTTGCTGCAGGACTGAGACTTTTAAAGACATGAATTTGTAAGCATCATACAATTATGTAGATTAATTGAAAAATGCAATATTTCTCACTCTCCCAACTATCACTTAGATGGGTACTTAAGAATTTTGAATTAGGCCTATGCTTTAAAGCCATATTTTCTTTCTTCTGTAATTAAATGGTGGCATGTTCACATTATTTTTACTGTACATTGAATACCATATTTATACTGACTGGTTGAGTTGTATGTGTTGCGTATACACATACACTTCCTTACTGTAATAACAAAGCAAAACCATACTGCTGGCTTTGAAGATAACTAACTGGCAGAGTAAAATACCATGACAAAACAAATTAGATTCTAATTAAAATAAGTTCTAAGAGCTTCTGATAAATTATATCCTTTGTGGAGTGGAAACACTTAATTTTATAAATGTTGTAGGTTTTAATTATGATTAGTGCTAAGTAGCATTTCCACACATTCATTTTTCTATAGTTTTTGTAGCTTGACTTAAAATACCTATTGACTTTAGGTGCTTATGTCATCCTAAAGGTATGTCTACACAAACCTGAGAGTTTGCTATCATGCTAAAATGATCATGTGGCCACAGCAACTTGAGTTAGTCAGTTTAGCAGAAATCTGAATGACCCCCTGTGGGTAAGTACTCTTGTGGCTAGCCCAGGGGTCTACAAATCTAGGCACACTACTTCAGAAAGGTTAATCTTCTTGCCCTGGGCTGCGCTGCTCTCCCAGGAGCGGGGGAGGAGCTCTCTTGGGTGCTCCACTTGATTACCTGCGCTGGGCTCTGCTCTGGCTTTTTCTGTGGGGAGGGGAAGAGCAGTGTGTGTGCGGTTCCCTGGAAGCTGGATGAGGCGCAGAGCCTTGGGGCTCCTCCCTAGCCGCAGGAAGGCAGCACTGGCTCCCATATTGCAGGTGGTGTGATGCTGGATCACTAGCACAGGCTGGGGTCAGGGTGGCTTGGGAGGGGGGCTGTTAGGTGACCCTGAGGTGTTCATCCCTGTTGGGAGCTGGGTCCTGTAGGGGTCCGGCTCGTGGTGCCCTTGTCTTCCTGCCAGAGACCCAGATGCCCGGGGCCAATGTGGTTTTGGGGCAGAGGAACCCCCCACACGTTTCCCTCTCCCCTCAGTTGCCCCTGCTGCCGCCCGTCGGAGCTGCAGCTGGGCAGTGCTCACCCTGTAGTGCAGTGGTTCTCAAACTTTTTGGTCCGGGAACCACCTGGCTCAATGCAAACCTTTCCGTGGACCACCAGTTGCTAATGGAAACTGACCATTCGTTACATATTTCGCCTGAGCCATTTTGCTAGTGCTGCAGCAAGGGAGAATGGTTTAATTTAAATTATTAAACAGATGAAGTGTTTTAACTTTCTCATGTTAGTTTCAGACTTCATTTTAAATAAATTAATATATTAATTTATGTCTAATACAAACGGTTTCAATGTTTTCTTTATTTATGGCAGGGGTGGGGAACTGTCAGTTGGGGATCACACAAGTGAGAAGCAAAAAAAGACTTCTTCAAAACCCTCTGAGCCTGACCCCATCATACCTCATTCTCCAGTTCCCCCATTACATCCTCATCCCAGCACCTGGCCCGCCATTCCCCACCCCTCTCTCAGGGGGAGGGGAGGGCTGTCCTGGATCTGTGTGGGGTCCCTGTGCCACCTGGTGGAAGTGGTGCAAGGAGCCGGGACGGCTCTCATGGGCATCAGAAGTAGACTCCCCCACTCAATTACTTCCTTCTCACCCAGCCCCGCCCCCCTCACTGCCTCATCACCGCCTAGCCCTTGACACTCCAAATCCCCCCTGCCCGTCTTGCACGGTGGCGGCTGCTTGGGGACGGTCCCGACCAGGCCCCAGGGTCAGGGCAGCCTGTTCCCTCCCCCTCACCTGTGAGTCCTCACATGCCGGCAGGGTTGTGGTGGGCGGTGCAGCAGCAACATGCATGCGGGGGTGAGACCTCAATCCTGCATCTCTGGGGTTCCTGTGCTGCCTGGTGGAAGAGTGCAGGGAGCTGGGGTGGCTCTCGGGCACCAGGGGTGGACTCCCTCACCTTACTGCTTCCTTCTCCCTCAGTTTCCCTGCATGCTGGCAGGGATGGGTAGGTGGAGCAGCAGCAGCACACATGTAGGGATGGGGCCTCAACCTGGGAATAGGGAGCCCGTCCTGGCTCTGCACGGGGTTCCTGTGCTGCCTGGTGGAGATGTGTAGGGAGCTGGGGTGGCTCTTGGAGAAACCAGGAATGGGTGCGAGTCGGGGCTTTCTTCACATATACCACCCCCCATGTGCCCGAAAGCCTTGCAGCTGCGTGGGCTCTGGAGAGGGGGGCTGAGTTTCCGACACAGATTCTGTGTACCACCGAAAATTGGCTCATGTGCCACTTATGATCTGTGTGCCATATGTTGCTGACCCCTGGGCTAGCCCACGCTGCCATCTATGAATCACATTGCTGTTTTTAGCACATTGGCTCAAGCAGAGCTAGCGCCTGTCTACCTGCACTAGGGAGCAAACTCCTAGTTACTAGTAGATATACCTTAACATTGATAAGCACTGGTGCCTTAATACTTGAATGTTTCACTTGGGGGTTCCAGATATCCCATCAAGAATAGCAAGTGAAAATTATAAAAACCCATCATTTTCATCTTGTATCTCTTGCTGGTGGTAGAACAACTGTTCCACTTAAAACAGCTTGTCATTTGGCATCTTTCGGGCTTTGCCTGGTGGTTGGGGGATTAAAATCACATCAGGCGACTAGCTATAGCTCTGCAGTTCTTGATACCGTCTCTGTGACTATAAATGTGGGAGAGCACAGCTGAATTTCTTTCATAATTTTCTTTCTTATATACAGCAATGCAGGGGTAAGTGTTTTTGATTTTTGGTAGTGAGATGGCAGTCAATACTTAGTAGAAGGACAGGGCATCAGAACCAAGTAATGTGAAGTGCAGAAGTCAATTTTATATTTTGTACATTTGCTAACCTCTGATTTCCCTATGAAAGCATTATATCTGTATTTTCTTTATTTTCCTTCCTGTGGAGGAGGGCTTTTTCAGAGTGGCATTTTGAGAGATGAATATTACCTTGTTATAAATGACCTGCAAATAAATATATATAATAGGGTTCTTTATCTTTACTGCTGTAGAGGGGGAAAAAAAAAAGACCAGAAAGATGTTGGTCTGTTTGTTCCCTTCTGCTTGGGTTTTGTTTTTTTGTTTTTAATCTTTAGAAATACAAGGAATGTCAACTTTGATCTTCCCACGTTTTGCTGGAGGTACTTCTAAAGGCCCTTGGAAGATAAATATTGTTAATTCTTGCACTTTAAGTGAAGGGAAAAGGCATTGAGTCATACACATCCTTTCTCTGAACTGTAATTCACTGAAGTTAAGTAGATTTTAAATGGCAAAGAAATAACAATAAAAATAATTAATCAACAGTTAAGGTTGCTTGGTGATAGTTTCTGTCTTTCCAGGACATGAAGTACAGCAAAACTCAAATTTATGAAGTCCAGGAAATACAGAATTAAAGAACATGTCCTTGTAATGTTATCTCGCCCCTCACCCCCCCCCCCCCCCATCCCAAAGCAGGCAATAAGCTCTAAAAACTACTTGCATCTTCATTCGGGGGTATACTGCTGCTTTATTGAATGGTAAAGGCAGTAAGTGGAACAGGTAGCTAGATATTTGTTTGTTTGCTGTAGAGATGGGGATTAGGTTGAAGAGCCAGAGCTGTGATTATAGTATGAAAAGATCAGGGTTTGGACTCTGTGTGTGTCCCAAGTAAAGGAAGGGGAAGTGGGAAAGCATGTGTATCTTGAGAAGTTATTGCAAAATTGTACAGGTTGTCTCGTTACCAAGTTAAGTGGTTGGCGTAAGGGAGGTGTTTTTACCATGGTAATTGTCAGTAATGAAGTGGGATATGAGAACAGTCTCCATGTTTAGATGGTCTTCTGTGAGTTAGTGTGAAGTGTTAAATTTCCCAAACGTGATTGTAAACTAGGGAAAGGTCTGTAGTTAAAATGTCACAATGAATATACTGCCTTCTACACTGATGAGAGGCCTCCCATCAGCACTGGTAGTCCACATCCTCAAAAGGCAGTAGCACTGATATCGGTGGAGAATTCTCTCATCAACCTTGTGCTGTCTACACTAGAAGTTAGATTGGTTTAACTGTACAGGCAGTCCCCGATTTACGCGGATCCGACTTATGTCGGATCCGCACTTACGAACGGGGCTTTTCTCGCCCCGGAGCTCACGGGCGGCGGGTCGCCACCCGTGTCCTCTGGGGCGAGAAAAGCTTCTCCCGGTCTCCCTGGTCTGCTGGGGGGGGGTCCAGCAAAGCCGCTGGACCCCCCCCCCAGCAGACCAGGGACACCTGAGCAAAGCCGCCCAGGCGGTGGGAGTCCCACTGCCTGGGCGGCTTTGCTCGTTTGCCCCGGAGCAAAGCCGCCCAGGCAGCGGGATTCCCGCCGCCTGGGCGGCTTTGCTCCTGTCCCCCTGGTCTGCTGGGGGGGGGGGTGCAGCTAGTGCCCCCCCCCCCAGCAGACCAGGCTTTTCTTGCCTACCCCTGGGGTAGAGCAGCTGGGGGCTGCTGGGTTGCTCCAGTTGCGCCGAGGAGCTGCGCTACTGGAGCAACCCAGCAGCACCCCAGCTGCTCTGCCCCAGGCGTCCCCAAGTCAGCTGCTGCTGAAACTGACCAGCGCTGACGACAGGAAGCCCGAGGAAGAGTTGCTCTGCCCCAGGCTTCCTGGAATCAGCCGCTGATCAGTTTCAGCAGCAGCTGACTTGGGGATGCCTGGGTTTCTTAAGTTGAATCTGTATGTAAGTCAGAACTGGCATCCAGATTCAGCCGCGGTTGAAACTGATCAGTTTCAGCAGCGGCTGACGCCAGTTCCGACCTACATACAGATTCAACTTAAGAACAAACCTACAGTCCCTATCATGTATGTAACCCGGGGACTGCCTGTATTGCTTAGAGATGCAAATTTTGAATGCCCCAAGCAATGTAGTTATACGTACTTGGTTTTCTAGTGTACACCTGGATTAAGTGGTTGAGTGTAGAATAGGTTCAGGTAGTGCACTTCCTTTAAAGCCGTGGTCACCAAGCCGTCGATCGTGATCGAGTGGTCGATCAGGGAGGCTTGACCAGTCAATTGCGAGGCTTTGGGGACCTCTCCCCCCGCCCTCCACCCCCAATATTAATGCCGCACTGATGCTACCTCCAGGGACTATGAAGGTAGCGCAGTCTTCCTGCGGGGATGGGGAGATTTCTCCAGCTGCACACTAGGTCCCAGAAGTGCAGGCTGCTTTCTTTGCCCCCCCAACAGCTGGCACAATACCTAAAATGCCGGTCCATCACACGCTGGGGACTTTGTTCCCATGCTGCCTTTCTGCGCATGGGGGAGGGGCTGGGAGTCCGGGACTGTGCCGGCTCTAGCTGCTCGAGTGGCACGCGCTGCCATGGGGAGTGGAGGAGCAAGGCGCACGCTGGCCAAGCAGTTGGAGCTGGCGTGGTACGCGACTCCGCCTCCACCCTCCCCCTGCACGGGAAGGCAGCGGGGGAATAAAGTCCCCAGCGCACCGGCTCCAGGTGCTTGGGCGTCCCATGCTGCCTTGGGGAGCAGAGGAGCAAGGTGCGCGCTGCCCCATCTGTTGGGGCTGGCGTGGTCCAGGACTCCCTCTTCCCCCGCATGGGAAGGCAACAGGGGAATAATGTTTCCAGCGTGCTGGCTCCAGCTGCTTGGGTGGCGCATGCTGCCCCAGCAGTTGGGGCTGGCGCGGGGTCTGGGACTCGCCCTCCCCCCTGCGCAGGAAGGCATCAGGCAAGCGATGGACCAGCGTAGTCCACGTACTTCCAGGGCCTTGGTGTCAGCTGCAGGATCCCCAGTTACCAGTCCCTGTCCCCTCCCCCCACCTAGACTCCCACAAATACCCTGCCCCAGCACCCATTGGCACCCTGTCCTCTGCCCCAGCTCCCATTGGCACCCTGTCCCATGCCCCAACACCCATAAGCACCCTGTCTTGTGCCCCAGCACCCATTGGCACTCTGCCCCTGCTCCCACCAGCACAGTTGTGGCCACATTAGTGAGGTTTGGAGGGGTTGTGTTTTTGTATCTCACTTGTGTGGCCCTGACTGACTTTTCTGTGAGTCAGTGACCCCTATTCAAAATAGGTTCCCCATCCCTCTCCTAAATAAAAACACTGATGAAATCTTTTGTGTTTTACATAATATTTTATTTAAAAATGAAGCCTGGCCAGCAAGCCCCCAGTTGGGGCCAAGTCCCCATCTGGCCACAGCATCATAACACTTCTGTACCCCCCACCATGACCCTAAATCTGAGCCTATCATACATTGGAACTCCCTGTCCTGAGCCTCTCACATCTCCAGACTCCTCTACCCTCACATCCTCAGTCTTCTGCCACAACACTCTTGCACCATTCACACACTGCATATCTGTGTCCTGAGCCCATCATATGCCCAACCTCCCTGCCCTGAGCCACTCACACACCCCAGCCCAAACTCCTGCATCCTCATATCCACAAACCTGTGGCTTGCTCAGCACTCCAACCTTCCACCTGAGCCCAACACTCCCCAGCCTGGAGCCCCCTCCCTGAGCCAGCGTCCCCTTCTCTACATCCTCCTGCATCCAAATTCTCTCCTGGAGCTTGCACCTTTCACCCTTTTCCACATCTAAATCCCTCATTCACACCCCAGAGCCCACACCTCCTGTCTCAACCCAGTGAGGGTATGGCTAGACTGCAGGAGCTTTTCTGGCAAACACGCTCTTTTGGCAACCCCTGTATTCCTTGTCCCACGAGGAATGAGGGGCTTCCAAAAGAAGGGATTTTTCCAACATTTAGCCCAATCTAGATGGGCCAAATGTCGGAACATTTTCTTCCAACAGAAGGATTGGAAAAAAGTGGCAGTGTAGCCATACCCTGAGAGAGTATAAGAACCGGGGATAGCAAGTGATGGAAAGAAGGGGAATAGAGAGGGCGGGGCTGCAAGGAAAGGATGATGTCTTGGGGAAGGGGTAGATCTTGGCTTGTCCTGACATTTAAAAAATTAGGTGGGATAGTAAATGTGTGATGACTTGCATCATGGGTTAGCATGTAGTATAGAAGTGAATAGTTCAGAGTCTAGATGGGGAATGGCTACAAAAACGAGTGGACCAACTGTAAAGAACGTGATCTGATATTTTAAGTGTAAGCGTGTGTATAAGCTGTTTCATGATTGTGTAGTACACCTATGCCCACCCCCAATTTAACACTTCATACTAACTCTCAGAATACCATCTAACTCTGATAAACTCGTTAGAGGTTTGCTGTTTGCCAAACATCATCATCTACACAAAGAAAATACTGAGAGACCAAATCTGGAGTTGAGCTGAGTTCTTGGCAAGCTGAGGAGAAAAAGGTTTCGGAGGAAATCCCAAAGTAGGTTAATGAAATTTTTTGCCACTTTTTTTTATAGTTCTTTGAGCAGACAGAGAAATAGTGTAGGTAGGAAGTGGTGGTTACTGATGTAGTAATAATCATGTACGTATGCAGTTCAGACACTCCTATGGTAAAGTATATCTAACTCTTGCATACCCCTTTTCATCTGTAGAGTTCAAGAAGGGAAACATCATCATCTACACAAAGAAAATAAGGCATAGACAGGTGAAGTAATTTGGCTAAAGTCATTCAGTGAGCTAGTGTGACAGCTGGGAATAGAACTAGGTTTTCTGAATTTCAGTCTACCATTCTCTCTAGTAGGCCCACACAGTCGCTGTGTGATTCCTAAATGCTCTCTCTTCCTTTTCACACTCCCACACCCTTTGTTACAGTGGAATGGTAAAAGTAGTCTTGCTTTGAAATATTTGTGTGGTTTCTAACAGCTGGTGAGAGAAATCTCAGGCATGCTCTATGTCCCATAAACTTGGCAATTTTATTAAATGGTTGTTATGGTAACTTTTTAAGCATAGAATCATGGAAATTTAGGATGGAAGGGACATGGATAGGTCATCTAGTCCAGTCCCCTGAACTAAAGCTGGATTAAATATTACTTAGACCATTCCTGACAGATGCCTATTCTGCTTTTAAAAATCTACAGTGATGGAGAGTCGTAGGTGGTTTCTTCTAGTGCTTAGCAGTCTTACCTCTAGGAAATTTTTATAATTAACTTCCTCACATGAATAACAACAGATTTTCCTTATCCTGTAGGCTAGTATCCTATAGGCTAATTATCACTAATTTATTAACATACAGATACTTTGATTACTATGGCAGACATGTAGGTATTGATGTATCTCAAAATATCTCAAACTGGATATTTAAGCAAGATCTTAACAAAACGGTGTATTATAAAGTAATGTTAGGCTATTTTGTGACTGAGGGTCACTGCTGATCAACATACGGCTAACAGCTTAAGCTACTATCTTACAGGTTTGGGCCTGCATTACTGCTGAATATATCTTCTCTTAAGCTAGTTTAGAATCTGTAAATCTTCCATATCATCCTAAACAGCTTCACCTTTTTGTGGGCATTTGTAATTATTTTCTTTCAGGAAGCAGGCAAGATGCCTTGTCTTTTTATTTCAGATGTCTGTCTAGAATTATATTTGAGTTTGTAGTGCTTAGATATTGTTCAGGTTCAGTGGCCACACCATCCCCCTTGAGCTATACGAGACGTGTCTTGGTAGTGCACTCTCTTAAGAAATGGCCTTGAACGATCCTGAGCTGGACCTGGTCTCCTGTTCAAGGATTGCCAGTCCCATGCTGGGCTGAATCAGCAGCTGCTCCTTTGCAGCCAGGGCGAAGAAGAGGCGAAGGTTGACCCAGTGCCAGTCCAGTATCCATCTCACCTGGGGGGCCATGCAGTAAATGTATGTTCACCTTCCAACAACCAGGTGTTCCATTTCCTGCATAGTACATCTTTCATTGGCTTGTTAACTGTCTTGTCAAGTGACTGCAACATTTTGGTCATTCCACTAGGAATAATTGCCAAGTCTGTTTTTTCCTGATGAAGCCTTTTCTTGACGGATGGCAAACGATGACACCGAAATGCATCCAAAACTATTAGAGACTGCTTTCTCATAAGTCCACCTGCCTGCTTCGCCCAAACCGTCTGTAGCCATACAAGCATTAAAGCTTCGTCAATCCAGCCTTTAGGGTGAAAACGCACATGAATGGTGTTCAGGAATATAACATTATTTGGCATTGAACACAATATAAGGAGGCAGCTTCATTCTCGCCCATGCAAGCAAGCATTACGGTAAACCTAGACTTTTCATGGCCTGTGGTAGCAATGGAGACGGTCTTGGCACCTTTCACTTCAAGCGTTCTGTTGTAGGGATTATCGAAATTTAATGGCGTCTGATCTGCATTACCAGTTAATGAAAGGTCGTAGCAGTGCTTCTTGCGTAGTTTTATGATAAACTTTTGGAACTGTAGTACCTTGGTGTCTGAGTCCATGGGTAGCTTCTGTGCAATTGTTGTTCGGTGTCAGACCGACAGGCCATGGCAATTCATGAACCGGTTGACCCAGCCATGCGAAGCTTTAAACCTGGCTGTGTTAGCGCATGTTTTGGCAATGGTCAAAGCCTTCATTCTAACCTCCGCAATGCTAACACCACCGCCTTGCTGTCTACGCTCAGCAATCCATTCAACCAGCTTGGCCTCCAGCTCAGGATATGCAGCGCTTCTACCTCACTCAGCCATCTTCATCCGAGGAAGTGCTTGTAGGCGCTCTTTCTGCTGTCTCCAAAGCTGAATGTTAGACTCTGCTATGCCATCAAATTCACAGCTGGCAGCTCTGTTGCCATGAGCCTCAACATAGCTAACAACTTTAAGTTTTTCAGCAGTCATGTAAGATCGCCGACAACTCATGGCATCCCAAAGAGAGCATGGAAATGCTGCGCACTGTATACTCGTGCCCTCACATGTGATTACTTGGCAATACAAAAAGGCAAGACAAAATATGGCAAAGTCAGGGTGCGCATTATAGATAGGAGTTCAGTTTATGCTGGAATTCTCATGTTTAAAAGGTAGGTGCGCATTATAGTTGGGATTTTACAGTAGCTGTTTTCCCATTCAAGCATCTTTCAATTTCTCTTTTAGTCTAAAAGATAACATTATTTTCAAAGCAAGGAGCAACTACTTTAGTTATGGATGAAAGCAAAGCTCTTTTAATGGCATCACCACTGGAATGCTGAATGGGTTGAAACAAATCTGTCTGAACAGGAACCTAATTTCCATTATTAAAATGACATGATTAGACCAATGGAAAATAGTGTGGAGACAGACAGGAAGGAGAATTCCTTTGGTTACAAGTTTACTATTTAAGACCTTGACATTCGTATTTTCAGTTTTGGAGACAAATGTCAAAAGCAGTTCAAATCAATAAATATGGTCAGGCTGTTCAGCCTGTTTTCTCTTAGGCAAATATGTTGTTATAAGCCTTTATACTCTTTTATGAGAGTGGGAGAAGATCCCATGTATTTCTTAAAGCAGAGGTGGGCAATAATATTTGATGGGGGGAGCCACTCCAAGATCTTGATAGGGCTGCACTTTTCTGTGGAGAGAGTGTGGGGTCTAAGACAGGCTGGGTGCAGGAGGGAGCTTGGGTAGGAGATTCAGGTGCAGGAGAGGGAGTTTGGGTAAAGGAGGAGCTTGTTATCTGGGTCAGGTTCTGGGAAGGGCTATGGGTGCAGGAGAGGATTCTGGCCTGGGCAAGGGATATAGGAAGAGGTGCAGGGTATAGGAGGGAATTGTGACCTAGGGAAGAGGGGGTGCACTGGGTTTGGGTGGTGACATGGCAGGAATTCTCACCCCGGGCAGAGCGTTGGGGTGCAGGTAGTGTGGGTGCCAGGCTCAGGCTTTGGCTGAAGGGTGCTTATCTAGGGGGCTCCTGGCCAATAGCCTAGCAGGACCAACAGGCAGGCTCTTTGTTTGCCTCAGCCCTAGGCTCAAAGCAGCTGACTGCTCCATGTGGCTCTGCACAACACGTCCCGGAGGGAGGCTTCGTGTGTTGCACCTGCTCCAGTGCACACTGTCAGCTCCTATTGGTTCCTTGGTGTGTGGCACAGAAAGTAACATGGCACAGCCAGCCGTTTTGAGTGTCATGGGGCTGCTCCATGCTTGAAAGTCTTAGTGGGACTGGTTGCAGGCTGGATTGAAAGACTTGGTGGGCTGCTGCATGCTCACTACAGGCTGTATCTTTTGCCCACCCCTGACTTAGAGTTGATTATCCTCTACCTTAAAACATTGATTTGAAGTCCCCCTATAGCCATTTGGGCCAAGGACTAGATAGGATTCTTCTCAGGGCCTGATGGCAGCTCTCCTTAAGGTAATATTTGAGTAGCTTGAGGTGTGGACTGCTCTCATATTTACAGTCCCTCCCCGTAGTGAATTGGACCCTACGACTGGTTTGTATGTCTTGTTAGCAGCTGGGTCAGTTTATATACCATTCAAAACATATTCAAGCATATGAACGTAACAGGTTTTTTTCGTATTTGATACTTCAGCTCCTTCCTCTGTATCGGGGTGGGGAACCGAAGTCCCAGGGGGCTGGATGTGGCCCTTAGCTTGCCTGGATCTGACCCCCGAGGCTCAGGGTTCCCCCCCCCCCCCCCCCCCCCAGCATTGAGGGAGCCTGTGCTGGTGCTTCAGCCGCCTCACCCACCACATGGTGCTGGTGTACACAAAATCTACTAGCGTGGGCCCCCTAGGCATTGGTGTGAGAGGGGAATTCAGGGAGTGTTTTTCTCCTCAGTTATGGACCACACCAGGAAGGATTTTTTTTTTTAACTTGTGTGCAGCCTCCAACTGATGTTTCTGTGGGTCAGCAGCCCATGACCCAAAAACGGTTCCCCACCCCTGCTCGATACTAATTTGTTGTAGTTCTGGGGCTAGGTCTCTATTACAGAACTTAGAACGGCACAGCTATACTGATGCAGGTGTGTCATCGTAAGATCTCTCATGT
Organism: Pelodiscus sinensis; assembly: GCF_049634645.1. Classification (NCBI taxonomy): domain Eukaryota; kingdom Metazoa; phylum Chordata; order Testudines; family Trionychidae; genus Pelodiscus; species Pelodiscus sinensis. Next base: position 91,531,864 of record NC_134713.1, on the reverse strand, counting down.
AGCCACTCCGTGCCAGTGGGAGAGCTCTTCTGTCAACATAATTAAACCACTTCCCCATGAGCAGCTGTAGCTATGTCTGTGGGGCTCTCCTGCTGATATAGTGCTGTGCACACAACTACATATTCTGGTGTAAGGTATGTTGCTGAAGTGTGTGGGTTTTTTGCACTTCTGATAGACATAAGATTTGCTGATATAAGTGGTAGTGTGGTCATGGCCTAATCAAAGCTGCATTTCTCTCAGTTGTGGAATAAGGGATTGTGTTGAGTGATTGGTAAATTTTGGGGGATGATTATCACAGTGTGCCTATTAGGAGTAGAGAGAGAGTGCCCTCATGTTTCTTATAAACCTTGAAGTGGGTTTACGTTATCTTTGAATTGAGAGAAACCTTGTATGTTAAAATACAGAGTTTCTGGCTTGTAATGATCCTGTGAATCTGGAAGAATAGAATATGTAATGATTAATGGCATTTCTGGACCTCTACAAGTACTGAAATAATCAGATAAGTAGCTATGCACAATAATAGTATCCAGATGCTAACTATAAACATCTCATCGCTGACTGCTGAGTACAGAAATGAAAACAATAAGGATTTGGTTTGTTTGTGTTTCAAAAGACCAGGTTTAATGGAAAGTAAAATATGGTGAAATACTCTCTTAAAATATACTGTCTTTGCTTCTCTTAGTTATCTGAGAAAAGCATCCTAAGATAAACTGTGAAGGTCAGCATAATTCTGTGACAATAAAATTTAATCTGATTAGAAAAACCTTTAAAATGGAGCAATGTGCAGAATACATTGAGTGGAGGAATTTGTGTTTGAGTGTGAAGCACCCACCATCAGTTCTCATGCTTTAGTCAGGGGTGTGGAATTTCTTTTGCATCGGGGCCACTGACCTACATTAAATCAGTTGGGGGCCATACATAAGTGAGCAGCAGCAGCAACAACCCCCCCCCCCAAAATCAAACTCCCCCAACAAACAACAACACAACCCTCACTGTCTGGCCCTCAAGTGAGAAGAAAAAAAACTCTCACAAATGTGCACCCCAACTGAGAAGCAGGAAGAAAAGATATTCCCCTCTAGCTTCAGCCCCATTGGTGAGGAGAGGTGCCAAGGCTGTGGGCTTACCCACAGAACTGGATTAACTCTTCTAGGGGTCTGGGTAGTACATTTTGTGCTGCCCGAGGCTCTGGGGTAGAGGCAAAATAAGGGGTTCAGTGTGTGGGAGTGGGCTGCTGGGGAGCAGGCTTTGGGGTGAGAGGACGGGGTCTAGGTAGCAGGCAGAACACAGGAATGGACTGGAGTGAGGATGCGGGGTCTGGTAGGGAGGGAAGGTGCAGAAGTGGGCTGGAATGTGGGTGTAGGATCTGGGCAGGAGAGGGCAGGGGATTGGAGCGTGTACTTGGTGCAACTCCTGGGAGGGGGGCTCTGATGGATAGGAGGAGTGCTGGCCAGCATATGGTGACTAAGGGATTAAATTCAGGTAGCTAGCAAGGGTGTTGGCAGGAAGCCAGAAGAACCAATAGAAATAAAGTGCTGAACTTTGAATTGTATAAGGTACCTTACCTGCTTTCTTTGTGCAGGAGAGTTAAACCAGGAATTGAGAGACAGAATGATTTAAACCCAGGCAGGATTACCATGCCTCTAAGGAATTCAGGGCATGGAAGTGGACTGAACAAAGAAAAGACTGAGAGTAAATAAAGGGAAAAAAGTGAATCTAGTTGCAATCAAGATATTTTCTTTATTTTGCGGTTTGGTTTGAACTGCTTTATGGGAATCTATGCTTCCCCTTCCCCACCCACCAGCTAAGCATAGTTCCCAGAGATTTTCCCTGTGTTTTAATTTGTTTTCCTTTGTTGCTCTGTAACACTTAGCAATCAAGTATGCTTTATCAAGCAGATCTTTTGTTTTGTAATAAAAATCACTTTTTAAGGTGACGATTTGATTCTTGTGTCCTGGAAGTAACACACAGGTCTGCCTGTGTCTGTCTGTGTGCCTTAGACTAGAGGTCAGCTACCAGACTGCAGTTGGGTTTTCTCTTCTCTTGTTTTTCAAACTCTCGCATGGAAAAAGGATTTTGGGGTACCCCTGGGGGAGAATTCAAGTGTTATCCCCCCTGTTTTTAGCGATAAAATTACTTGATGGTGGCAGCTAGTACTCAAAATTCAGTGCGTTTGTGACTTGGGGGATTTAAATCACCTCCCCCAAAAATTATTTACATTGTTTCCCACTAATACTACTTCATATATGTCTTCAAAAAATGGTGCACATCTGATCACTAAAACAAATGAATTCACAACTCAGTCCATCTTTTTGCAACACTGAAAAGGGTACACTAATGACTAGTCAACTATCCGATAAGCAAATACTTATTGGATAATTGATACAAGTTGACTAGTTGCTCCCCCCCACCTTTCTGCCTCTATCAGAAAGAGGCAACAGGGGGGTGAGGAAGTGGAGGGGGAGTCCCCAGCTGATCCAGGCTGCACTTGGCATTTTAAAGTGGCAGCGTTGTGTGGAACCTGGGGTCAGCTGGGGACGCCCCGCTGACCCTGGACTCCATGCGGTGCTGCCGCTTTGAAATGTTTCAGGGAGCAAGGGGCCAGCAGGGGACTGCTTGAGTCCCCCGCTGGCCCTGTACTCCCAGCAGCACTTTCACCTTCGAAGTGTAGCAACAGCCCTAGGGCCATTGCTACACTTCAGAGGAGGAGGCGCTCTTATCGACTAATTGAATAGTCAATGCAAATCACATTGACTATTCGATTAGCTAATGAATGTAAATTTTACATCTCTAGGATACACTTTGAGTAATTTTTTAGATAACTTTATTTTTATTTATTAATTTAGGGAAATAGTACATAATGATCATTACCTGTATCAAGCTGTAAATGCAGCAGCAGTACATTAGGAATGATAAAAACTAAATCACACACAAACACAATAGCACTTACATGATATTAAATTAAATCTTAAGCGTTATATAAATGTTTCACATCTGCAGTTGCAGCAGTCTCCTGAGTTGCTGGCTGACAGCTGTCCTTAAACTTTCTTTTTTTAAAAAATTTTCAAATTTTATTAACGCTAACAGACAAGTCCTCAGAACATTAAATGTATGGTGTTCTTGAAACTTCTGCAACTAGCTCTCATCTTCCCTATTCCCTCTGCCATTTTGATGCAGAACTGAGTCCAATTTACCATAAAAGACTGACTCTGCGTAGAATGCGCTTCATTTTGGAGTAAGCCCCATTGAAAACAGGTGATGGGCAGACAATAAGATGGCAGATGTTTGCCAGGGTAAGCCCCTGTGGGCTGCCACTGTATTTACTCGCCCCTCTGCAGGTATGGGTGCTTGTAGCTCCCTTTGGCTGTGGATTGCTCCTCCCAGTCTAAGGGAGCTGCAATAAATGGCATGGGCTGGAACTCTGCTTCCCACAGCTCCTATTGGCCAGGAATGGTGAGTCATGTCTAATGGGAGCTGTAAGCACCTGTACTTGCAGAAGCTCAGGTAAATACAGCAGTGGCGGCCTGCCAGGGGCTAACTCTGGAGAACCGTCTCCATCTTTTTGCTCCTCCTTACTCTACAATTACTTCATTGAACTCCTTTCCCTCCCTCCTCCTCCTTTTAAAGATTTGATATATTACTATTGCATCCCTTTCTATTTCTTTTAAACTTAGTATGGTACAGGTAGGTCTTATTACCACAGACGTTATTTTCTCTGTTCTCTGATTATTTTCACTTTATGTATGTGGATTAGCTTTCTATATTGGACTTAAATTTTGCGTAACCCCAGTTCACATGGACTCTTATTTTACTTGTTCATTAAGGGAAGAACACATTAAGCTTGAAATGAGTATACACATTTTCAGAGACATCCACCCCTATGGAGATTAATATCACACTATGTACGAAGTCTGTGATCTGGAAATGAGATTAAAACAATTATTGACCAGAGGAGGAGGCTGAGACATTGCATCTTCACAGAGGTGTCCACTATCAATGGTGATTAATAAAATAGAGGAAATCTAGTTGGAAAGTCAGGCGAAGCATTATCCAGAAGAGGGGGTGATCCTCTTCCATAATAAACAGGTTTTACTTTTTTTGAAGGTTATTACCGTGCCTTTTAAATGTATCCTCAATATAATTAGGACTTATTAGTTATAGCATGATTACAAACAAAACTAAAATTGATTATTTTATTAATGTTGCAAGGCACATTCCTGGCATCCTCCCTTTTAATATTTAATATTACTTGACACTGTAAGTAATGAGAAATTTGCAGATCCAGTTAAGTTACAAGTTTTTGTTAAACAATGAAAGCTCAATACTATTATTAAACAAACGTGTTAAACAATTTTACTTTCATTGTATAAACATGTCTTGAAAGCATAGATGTATTTAAGAAATTTTAATACACATGGCAGAAATGCATATAACCTAAACTCTCCATCCATCTGTAGAAAAAGCTCCAGAAATCTAAGTTCTGAATGTATTTGATGTCTAAAAATTAAATATTACATACGCATTTTTCTAGAAAGATAAGATTGTTCTGCTTATGCTTGGTTTTGCTAAAACTTTCTTCTGTTCAGATGTCAACCATTGTACTTTGTCGCACTGAGGAATTCTGCAGTGCAATTAAAAACCTAAGCCTACCACATGCCAGCTCACCTGGGCTCATGGGGCTTGGGCTGCGGTTCTGTTTGATTGCAGTAGAGATGCTCAGGCTCAGGCTGGTGCCAAGGTTTTGGTACCCTGAAAGAAGGGAGAGTCCCAGAGCTCAGGCTGCAGCTCAAGTCAGAATATGTACACTGCAGTTAAACAGTTCTGTGAACCCCTGGACCAGCCACAGGTATCTTGGTATGGTGTCTAATAACTGTAATGTCTGTATACACTAACCTGCCAAATCCAGCCCACAGCCCAGCAGGATCCTCAGTCAAGCTCCCTGGCTGCCCTGCTCCCTCAGGCTGCTCAGAGCAGCTACCTGCAGGGACCATGTGTTACTGTGAGCCAAGAGGGATTGGCTGGGGGAGAGGCTTTGCATGCTGCCCCTGCCCCAGCATAATCTCACAGCTCCCATTGGCTGGTTTCTGGTCAATGGGAGCTGCCTGTTTGCAGGACTGGCAATGCGCAAAGTACCCTTTCCAGAGGACTGAAGCATTCAGAGAAGTATATGGCCCCTACAACCCGTATGAAAGGCAGGGAGCCTGACTGAGGGACCTGATGGCCTGCTGGCTGGGAGCCGACCAGGTAAGTTTCTCCCAGCTAGTGCCTGCCTCTGGAACCCCAGTCCCTTCCTCCCCCCCGTGCACCCGTATCTTATTTAACTAAAACCCTCTGCATCCATACCTCAATCACCTGCCCCCGGTCACAACCCAAATCCTTGCTCCTGATTCTGTACCCCATCCCAGGTGTCAACCTCTTCGCAGACCCTGAACTCCCTCCTGAATCCCTTCTCTAGGTCAGAATCTTCTCCTGCACCCCAGTTCCCTGCCACAGGTCACAACCCCCTTCTTCACCCAAACTTCCTCTCAGATCCCACATCTCCTCCTGCATGCCAAGCTCCCTCCTGCACCCAACCTCCATCCAAGACCCTGCACCTCCTCCATTAATGTCATGGAAGAGTCCAGCTCTTGACCACTTATCAAATTCTTGAAGGGATTCCCCTCCCATCAAAAATTATTGCCCACCCCTGGGGTAGACATACCTATGATTATTGAAAATGTTTCTTTCCTTCCCATTTGACTGATTCAGAAATGTTTCCATATGAACATTTGCCCTTTATTCTGCTCATCTCAAAATCTTTTAATTTTTTCACAAAACCAGCCAAAATACTTTGACACCACTTCACTCCCATATCCAGTTTTGATGAAGTAAAATGTGATCCACTGGCTTAAAAAACAAGACAGTTTATTCAGAAGAAAATGTTCCTCTGACAGCTCTCCTTGAGTATTCTGAAAGGATTGGCTTAAAGTCAAACTCCTACTCAAATTCTGAGATCTCCAGTACATATTGTTTTATGCATGAGTCTTCCTGTGACACAAGTGCTAGCTGGGTGATGACCTGTACATCTAGACTGTGTCTGCACCTTATCCTCTAATCCTTCTAAGAACATGCCTAGATGAGGTAGAGGTAAAAATGCCTATACAATACAGTGGACTGAGAACTCTCTCCACTAATTATTTTGAATTTTTAATGCAGGTTTAATGAGCCATGTCCCTGTTTCTTAGATTTCTCCTAGCTTATCTCTCAACTGCAAATAAAGCATATTATCATGTCAAGATAGCTATCTCAGGATAAAATTTTAGTGGAGACAAGATATAGTACTTTTCGCCTTAGTGTAGCTAATTGATACAATCTACAAATGAAGGAGTATAGTGTTGACTTCAGTGAGATTCACTGAGGTAGAAACTAGTTGTTGAAATCAGAACTTTCCTCTTAAGGCGGCTTTCAGTTAAGGGGCTTGAATCCAGATTAATCCCTCTAAGAGGAACCGTTCTTGATTGATGCAGACCTCTAACTAATGTAGAACTCTGTCAAATGTTGCTTGCTGTTATGGCTGGCCTCTACTTGCTGTTATGGCTGGCCTCTACTTTAAAGTTACTTTTCAAAGCACTAATTATCTAAAGAGGCCCTCCTAAATCTCTAAATCTAATAAGGTGTTAATTCTAGTTGAGAATGCTGGTGTTTCCTAAATACTGGGGAGGGCCGGAGTGTGTGTGAAGAAGGGGCGGGAGAGGGAGTGAAGTGAGGTGTGAGGGGGGGGATAGATCAGCTTTTTAGTAAGGGATTATACCAGAAGAAGGTAGTTTGTTTAAGATATTTTGCTTATGTTTTACAATGCAGAGACATCTATGTGAACTGTGTTGATTTCATAAAGAGGCTCTTTAGAATACTAGTAAGAGAGTTTGTCTACACTGGGTGCTCAGGAAGTTAGGATTAATTAACTACAGGAGTAAAGTTATAGCACATTTAATTCCTGAGTTTATGCTCTCCTTTAGAAGTCAGGTGGCCTTAGTTCACTTTAGCTTAATGCCTCTTCAAAGAGGATTACTTAATTCATTTTAATTTTTCTGTGTCCATGTGGAGACCAGCTCTGAGGGATTAAGTCTAGTTGGAGCCATTTCTGTAGCTGTATTTTCTCTGAGGTAATATATGGACACATCAACATGTAAACAAGTGTATGGGGGAGAGCTAAGCTAAAGAATACTTTTGCATGTGATAACTTCCCAAAGTTTAATTTGCATGTTTTAGTAACTTAAAGCCACCTTTCACAACTCTTCTTCAGAAGAATATCCTACTTGTTCTAATGGTCTTTTTTGCATTAGCTATTTAGAAACAAATGATCAATAAAAGAAAATAAAAATTTTGCTGATAGATTCTGGAATATATTGTTTAGGTTACTCTTAACAATGCCATCACCTCTATTATTTGTGTTTTGTGGCGCAGGAACTTTTTGCAGAATTCACTTGATGCTGCAGAATTGAAACTTTCATTTAACTTCTTTTCCCTCTCAAAAGCCCCCAACTGTTTGGAGTTCATATGATTGTAAAAGAACTGTAAAAAACAGACAGACAAACAAAAAGGGTTCATAGTGCAGTGATATCTTCCTGAGTTTGCATAAGCCTTGGCACAGTAGTTCAACTGTCCTTCTAGTTGTGATAATTCTGAAATTTATCAATGACAGCACTTTAAACAAATATTATCTTTCACACTGATTTTAACAGAAGCATTTGGTCAATGTGCCTGTTCCACAATCCTAAAATTTAAGCCAATTCAGGGCCTTCTTCTGGATCCGGCAAGCATATAGGATTCTTGGTCCATGGAGGGCCCCTGCTCATTGGGTGAGGTTGGAAGGTCTTGATCTACTGAGGCGTGATAGGATTGGATACCAGTTCTGAGCTGAAGCTCCATTTAACTTGTAAGCACAAGGAAGCCTTAGGATGGGGCATTGAAAGACTGCTTTTGCTAGACTCTGTGAGATCTGGTGTAAACTTTGGTAGTCTTTGCAATGCTTTTTTACCTTAAGAATAAGATAGGCTAGTCTAGAATACTAGAGAGCCTCATGGTGAGGCACCCAGAACTGAAAATTCCTTAAGATCTATTGGGTCACCCCACTGGGCTTTTATGCACTGTCCTTAAAAATGTTGAAGAGTCAGGCCATGTCAACAATAGGAACGCTTAGTTGGTATAAGAATTGGAATCCGTAATACTAGCAGAGCTGTACTTCATATAGCAAACCCATCTCATCACCAACAATGAAACAAACAATACTGATAAAACCTCCGCCTTACTGGTATAACTACAGGTATGTCTTCACCACCAAGTTTTATTGAGGAAACTAATATTGATGTGCAGAAATAGATAATGGCAAAGTCATCAATGCGTGTTGAGGTCCTCTACCTCAACCTCTTCATCTACTATTTCATTTTCTCATTAGGTCCGCTGTATACTGCCTCTGGGCTCTCTAAAGTATTCATGGGGGCTCTTGATGGTGGAAGTGGGGTCACCGCCAGGAATAGTCCAGCTCCATATAGAAAAGGCAGGCCTTCAGTGGCACAGCTGAGTATCATTTCTCTTCACGGGCCTTTTAATATGCTTCTCAGTTCTTTAATCTTCACTTTGCACTTCAATACATGCTGCTTTTACCCTTTTCACTTAAGAATCGAGAAATCTGCCAATACATGCCCCTGTTCCTATGGGTCACTCATAGCTGGGACTGAACAGACTCCTTTCCCCATGCATTAATCAGGTCCATCAACTCTGCCATGATCCATGTGGGGCAGCATTTGATGCAACAGTTCTGGGAAAATGCCATAAGACCACTGCACTAAGAGGCTACATCTACACCACAGGTTTCTTGCTCAAGAAGCTTTTTGCGGAAGAGATTTGCTGCAAAAACTTCTTGCGCAAGAGCGCGTCCACACTACAGAAGTGCATTGCTTATGCTTTTGTGCAAGAGAGCATCCAGACTGCAAGGATGCTCTCTTGAAAGAAGGTTCTCATTGCTATTCACAGAATAGCCACCAGAGCACCTGTACCTTTTTCAATTGGCTCTTTTTGCGCAAAATGCCCCTGTTATTCATCCACGCATACCTTTTTGTGCAAGAGCTATTGCACCAAAAAGAGTTATTCCTCGTAGAAAAAGGAATACCTACACTTCAAAAACCCCTCTGACCTTTTGATTTACTGTAATTTACTTGCGCAAAAATGCACTTGAAGTGTGAACGCTCTGTGGGGTTTTGCGCAAAAATGGCTATTTTTGTGCAAAAACCCTGTGGTGTAGACATAACCTGAGCCATTGCAGTTCGAGCAGCTGATTGGAAATTGTGGGCCACTCCCTGAGGCCAGAGTCAGTGACAAAAGTGCCTTGAAGTATTCACACTGCATGTTTTATCGCTGACAAAGGGAGGGGAAAAGAAAAAAGTTCCTTGTGGAGCTGGAAGCTTGTTGTTGACGAAAAAGGCCATTTTCAAAAGTTGCCTTGAAGTGTGAATGCTCATGCAGTTTTGTCTCCAAAAGTAAAAACCTAAGTCTACACTAGGGATTTCTGTTGGCATAGTTATGTTCGTCAAAATCACAACTCATAGCTATGACACAAAGTCCCTAGCTGTATGATATGCTTCTTTGCAAAGGGAAGATTTTAATTGGCACCTGTCCCTTTTTATAAGGCTAGTAAACTTAATATTTAACTTTGCTGTGTGCTTCAGATTCTTTTAAAAAATACTAGCCCTGTTCCTTCTTGTAGAACATGCACACCTTTTAAAGCACTTTCTAGAACTTCTGGGAAAATGCTGCAACTTTAATTAATGTTTTCTGCATTCTTTCATTTTGTACAGATGCAGGCACCCCTGTTCAGAAGATGTTTTGGCTAATCTTGTAGTGGTTAGAGTAAACTATGTGGTTTGTAGTTTAAATGTCTTTTCACATTCCTAAGGAGGTCTCTCTCTCCCACTTGGGTAATTTATTAAACTAAAAATCAACAAAAATCTTTCAAGACAAGCTTTCAGGCATAAGACGGACAACTCACTAGTGAAAACTGAATTGCTTAGCATAATTCATGCTAATTCAGTTTAATTCTTAGTAGTTTTTTGTGTATGTATACAGTGTTAAGTACTGTTTGAACTGGTGTAGCAGCTGCTGTACATACTGCCTGAATGAGGTTGTCTACACTGCATTTTTTTTCTGTGAAAAAGATAAGCAAACTGCAATTTGCGGACCTTTTCCCACTTGTTTTTTCGGAAGAGGCTTTTCCGATATTTTGTCATCTACATGGGGCCAAATGTGGAAAAAACCTTCTCTTTTGGAACATCCCTTATTCCTTATAAAATGAGGAATTCAGGGATGCCAAAAGAATGCGCCTACTTTTTCGGAAACTGTTTGGATGAGTTCCTTGAAAAAACGCTGCAGTCTAGACATAACCAGAGTTGGTTAACACTGCTGACATTACAAGATGGAAGGAAAAACCTGAGAAGGAAATAATGTTTAAGTATGTAGCCAGTTGCAATATGACACCAATCTTTACATTCCTAGAGCCAGATTAGTATGATCTAGTTTATTCTTGTAAACAGGCCTAGGGGCTCGCTTCATTGGCGAGTGGTACAATGAATTCACAGTTCCACTTATTTAGCCTTATGTGTTATGTATAGTATATACTTTCAGCTGAACACGGGGGGGGGGGGGGGGGAGGATCAGAAGTGTGATGTTTTCAGGCAAAGTTGTAGGAAGAAGCTCAATGTGGTAATTTACAGAGCAGTTTGCTGCTTACTGGATAAAATTAAAAACAAAATATTGTTTAGAAACAATCCTGCCTGTAAGTGACTATTTCCTTTTTATTTCTGGTGACAGTAATAAAACAATATACATTTTAGGCTTTATATTCTTATTATCTACTTGAAATTGTAATGTCTGTTTCATGTAAGTTGGTTACTGTGGAAATGATTGCATATGAATTGGGAAAATAAGCACGAAGAATCAGATCTAAAGTAATTTCATGAATGTGAACTGAATATATGCTGGACCAATATTGTCTTCCTGAGTTTGTATTGAGAGCTTCAGTGTTTCTGCTACATGGCAAAGCAATAAGCAGAAGCTGTATGAAATACTAACTGGTCAGTTTCACAGCTGCTGCTAAAAACCCACGTTCTTCTTTCAGCTGGGTTGGCAGACACCCACTTTGAGGTGGCTAAACCACTTGTGTGATGATAGTTTTCCAATGTCTTCCCCATGTGCTCAGGACAGGCAAATTCTCATGATTTACTAGGATAGAATAAACTTAATGAAGCATAAAGAACTGTGGGATATGCCCCCTGAAGTCCTAGTGATGCACATGAGTGAGGCACTCCTGGGAACACAGTATAACTAAAGTGCTCACACCTGGTCCAGGCTGATCCAGTTGCCAATAACCCATGTAAATGCTGCATTTGAAAATGTCCTAAATGCTGCATGACACCTCCGGTATGATCTTTTTTACAATTGATAGATACCCCTTCTTAGCTGGTCACAAGAGGTTGCTGTTGGGAGTTTGAGGCTTTCTTACTGGACTAAGAACATGACAAACGCAGTGCTGCTAGCTTTTTCTGGTCAATGAAATAAAAGGTTAGTGTCAGGAATCAAACTCATGTCTCATGTGGCTTGCCTGACTTAATTTTAGTAAAATCTGTCTTCCCAGTTTTGAAAACTTTTTTTAAAAGTACTAAGACAGCTGTTAATTTTACTAGGTGATCATTGGAAATCTTTTACTAAGAAGAGCATTGTGTAGTTACAGTGGCTGTCAAAATTTAAACCACAGAAAAAAATGTTCTTGTCACGGCATAAATGATTGTCTTCAATGGAGGTGTTAAGCTTCAATTGATTGCCAGTAACACCTTTCTGAATGCTAGTCTGGATACCTTTTTAGTGCACAGAAATTGTTGGACGACTTGGGAGACTGATGTCATTTTCATGTTGGGAAACTTAAAAAGGTCAGGTTAAAAATAGTAAAATGATGTAATTTTGTTTTTACAGAAAATTGTTTTAGGGGAGGCCTCCAACAACAGAAATACTTTGGAAAGGCTAACAGCATTGCTTCGGTCTGGGAGTTTAGGGCTAGTTCTCTACAGGCAGTCCCCGGGTTACGTACAAGATAGGCACTGTAGGTTTGTTCTTAAGTTGAATCTGTATGTAAGTCGGAACTGGCGTCCAGATTCAGCCGCTGCTGAAACTGACCGCCAGTTCTGACTTACATACAGAATCAACTTAAGAACCCCAGGCGTCCCCAAGTCAGCTGCTGCTGAAACTGATCAGCAGCTGATTCCAGGAAGCCCGGGGCAGAGCAACTCTTCCTCGGGCTTCCTGTCGTCAGCGCTGGTCAGTTTCAGCAGCAGCTGACTTGGGGACGCCTGGGGCAGAGCAGCTGGGGTGCTGCTGGGTTGCTCCAGTAGCGCCGCTCCTCGGTGCTACTGGACCAACCCGGCAGCACCCCATCTGCTCTGCCCCAGGTGTCCTGATTCAGCCGCTGCTGAAACTGACCAGCAGCGGCTGAATCAGGACCTGGGGCAGAGCAGCTGGGGTGCTGCCGGGTTGGTCCAGTAGTGCCCAGAGCGGCGCTGCAGGACCAATTGGCAGCGCCCCAGCTGCTCTGCCCCAGAGTCCAAAACAAAAGCCTGGTCTGCTGGGGGTGGGGCAGACCAGGGACACGGCAGACCAGGGACACAGGGAGCAGAGCCACAGCGGCAGCGGGGTGCCGCGCCTCTGAGGCTTTGCTCTGACAAAGTCTCAGAGGCACGTGACCCCACCGTGGCTGCAGCTTCAGTCCCGGTGCCTGTGGTCTGCTGGGGATGGTCCCCAGCAGACCATAGGCACCCGGACTGAAGCGGCAGCAGCGGCGGTTCCCCGCGCTTCTGAGGCTTTGTAAAGCCTCAGAAGCGCGGGAACCCGCCCGGTGCCCCTGGTCTGCTGGAGACGGTCTCCAGCAGACCAGGGGCACCGGAGCAGCTTACGAACGGGGCTTTCTCGCCCCGGAGGTCACAGGTAGCAATCCGCCACCTCGACCTCCGGGGCGAGAGAGCCCCGTTCGTAAGTCGGGGACTGCCTGCATAATCAATAATGGGTGTGTATACAAATGTGACCCATTCTTTGAATGTTGTGATAAGCTGAACAGAAGGAACTACAAATTAATATTTGTATAGACCACAAAATGCCAGCTAATTTTGATACTACTTTTTCTAATGATATACTTCAGTTGTAATTATATAGCTGGTATTTGTTATTGAGATGGCAATAAAGATGCAAATGATCAATGTTTATTATCTGATGATAATTCTTTTTATTGTGTCTCAGAGACTGTCTGAATGCTTGGTCCTATAAATATTATCTAGAAGCAAAGACTGCTTTTTCTAATCACTACAATTTTTATGGGTTTCATGTACATTGTGATTCAGATACAAACTAGATTATAATTACAGTACTTCTGACAGATATGTTTTTCTTGAAGAAGTGAAGAGTAATGTTGGATGATAATGAACTGAAGTCTGAGGGATAGTGGTGTTAGCCTGTTGCTGCAAAAACAAAGTCCTTTTCCATCTTAAAGACTAAAGTTTACTTGGACACAAGCTTTCATGGGCTGGAGCCCATTTCCTAATATGGGGTGAAGTGGAAACTTGAGTTTGTCAGGGATATGTACATGCATGCAAAGATGGGAGTGCTACATTAATATGGGCAGGACCAGTGCTAGCAAGGCCAATTCAATTGGGGCAGATTTGGCCCATTGCTAACAGTTGATTTGAAGGTAAGAATACCAAAAGGGGGGGAAATTACTTTTTGTAGTTAGTCTGATAGTGTCTAGTTCGCATATGAATTCCAGCTCTGCAATTTCACCCTGCAGTCTGTTTCTGAAGGTGTTTTTTTCCTTTGCTCAAGTCCTCAGTCTAAGTCTAGTGCTTTAAGCCAGTGGTTCCCAACCACTGGTCTGCAGATTGGTGCTGGGCCGCAAACGGCTGGCTGCTGGGTTACGGCACACTGCCAGGCCACGCCCCTATGTCCTGATGATTGGTTTGGCAACATTCCCTGTTAGCGGTGTGGCTGCATGCCCGCAAAGCTGCTAATTGAGCCCTGCCTACAGAGAGTTTTCTGGCGGTTGATGGGCACTCCCTCAGCAGTAGAAGCTCCCTGAGTCCAGACAAGAGCATGCTAGTTGGGAAGGGGACGTGAGGAGGGAGAGACGGAGGGAATAAGGACGCAGCTGGGATGGGAGTAACAATGTTTTGTTGGGCTGCTTTAAAAACAAGCTTCAGCAGCTTGCCAGGCAGCCTTCTGTTCTTTGCCTCCTTCCCCTTCCCTCTCTCCAGCATCAGCATCATGTTTTGTTGGGCTGCTTTAAGAAAATACTTTGGGTAGCTAGCAATGTGTTGATTTTTTTTCAAGGTGGAAAGCGAATACTTTTGGAGGGAGATAATATAATAAAAAAATCCATTACAATAACATGTATTGTGTGCATCTAGATGCAATGTAAAATAACATGTGATGGCTTAAAACTAATTACCACAGTGATTCCATGAGTATGCAAATAAATCAATTACCATAATGAATATGCAAACGTTTCTATACCGGTCTGCCAAAAGTTTTTGATGAGTTTGCTAGTCCATGGTATGAAAAAGTTTGAGAACTACTGCTTAAAGCACAATCACCTCTTTCCTGTCATGCATATTTCATAAGGCATTACAAGAGGCAACTTGTCCTTTATTGTAATGGGCCCGCTGCGCTTTTGTTTTGACCTCAGTTTATAGTTTATTTTTTCCCTTCTCTTTCCTTCCATTTGCTTTCAATCTTCACTCACCTTTTATGGCTACTAGAGGAGGGCTGAGCTTCAAGGTACTCTGTATTTGCTTTATATTCCTTGATCTGATTTTTGAATGCCCTGGTTCACCCTTGTAAATTCTTCTGTTCCACAATTAGCAGACTGAAATTTACAAGACTGTTAGGAATTTCTTGGCTACAGTGGCCTGTAACTTTTAGGGAGCAACAGGGAATCTGACGAGAATCTTACGTATCTCTTAAATTCTATTCACTTCTGATTATTGGGTCTTTGCTTACAATTTTTTTTCTAGTAATCCAAAGATAACTCATTCAAATATATACTTCAATAAAATCAGTTTCAAAGCTCTGGAATATCTATTGTAAGAAAGCTGAGATTAGGTTTTTTTAGGCAGCGATGTAGAGCTGGGTGAATGAAGAGACATTTGCACATATAAATACTTATAACAAATAAAAAGGTGGTGATACTTGGTAAACCATTTATTAATACACCTTTTATATAAAGAGTTCTTAAACAATTAAAAGATGTTATAAGCTTGTTACAGACCTGTGGTATATGTTACGATGATGGTAAGCATAACAGAAAAAGCCATTATAGATGTTTATAAACCAAGATTACAAGTTTATAAGCCAAGATTGCAAGCAGCCTAAAGGAATTCATAACTATACACAGATTGGTCATGTGTTAAATCTATTAATCATTTATTACCTTTATAAACTATTTATAAAGGTAACCTTAATATTAAATGTCACTAAAAAGGTGGTTTAATGCATTATATTTTTGTTACTCTTCTAGTCACCTGTTGAATCATGGTGCAACCTATACATTTTCTCGTCAGTGCATGCTAAGGCTTCTAAATGGTGAACATTTATACCTTTTCTTTATGATGACCTGGACTACTTCACAAAATGCTAAACATATACCCAGACACTGATATGTTTTTCTTTTCTATGTTAGAGTGGGAAATTAGGCAGAAACGTTTCCCGACTTAAAACCTGTTGCTTCTACCTCAAAATCTTACACTATATATACCATAACTCATGCTCTAAAGCAGAACCAGGCTTATTTATTTAGCCACATCTGTCAGTGGTGCCTGCATGTTTGCCTTGAGAGAGAGCTATTAAAATGGGGAAGCAAAGAGGATAAAAATGTAAGCAATAGTCCCTGTGAGAAAACATTACCAATTATAGTCTGGCTTTCTCTTGAGTTTTGGGAAGAGATCTAGAAGTTCTTGAGTTTTGTCCTCTCCTTCCCACTTTTCCCATTTCTAAATGCTTCAGACCGAAGGAGGTAAGCAGGCACTGGCTGTCCTGCTTGTTTATACAGGCAGCTGAAACAAAGGCACCTGCCCTGGTAACTAGACTGGTAAGAGTATTGAAGGAAACCCAAGAATTTAGGTGACAAAGATATCACATATCAAAAGAAAACAGCAGGAGAACTCTGAAGGCAAGTCTTTTATGCTTCCTTTCACTTCCACTTTCTGTGCTCTGGTCTGTGGTGGTCTTAGCCCAAGAGCAGGCCAACTAGTTCTTTACCAAGCACCATTCCTGACTGTTGTCTTCACTGTCAATCCTATTTCAGTAGGTTTGGTTATGTGTACTCATCTCTGCTTTTTGTACAGGAATTTAAAAAAGCCTGGTGTTAAATTTGAATTTCACATTTTTTACCATTTTTAATTTTGTGACAAATTGTCAACTTTGAATTTTTGTGAAGACTGTAAAAATAATATAAACTTTAGTTGTTTGTATTTAAAGTGATCTGATTGTGCCCAGCAGGTGGCAGCAGAAAACACACACACAGGCTTTTTTTGCTTTAACTTGTATCCCATGTTCTTTGCTCCCCTCTGTTTCCACACAATTCAGGACTATAACATTTCTTTAATATTTATATTTCTGATTATAAATATTTCCCCTCTTGATTTGATTACTGAATGACTGCCATTCAAAATGCTCTGGAAAACTCACGATTTTTCAACCATAGTAGCAGCACAAATTGTGAAAAGATAGGGTAAAAGTTACATGGACTATTCAAATAATGTTCAGTTACTACAAAGCATTCAACAACTCTGAGGAAATGCTGTTAATGTAGTTTATGTAATGTAGACACGGGTAGAGAGTTCAGCTAAGGTTGCATAAGCATTTCCATTCTAGCTACTCCTTCCTTGATTATAGCTTCACACTACATACACCTTTTGGAATTAAATTATCTAGGTTTTGTTTCTTCCCAAAAATTAATAATGTTTAATAGAAGTCTGAGCAAAAATAGTTGAATTGCATTGAGTATGGGGAAATTTAGGGCAACTTTTTTTTATAATATTCACTCAGATTGAAAGTTGGAATAGTTGTGTAGCTGAAGTTGTAGCTCGTTCCCATGCAACTTTAGCTTTGGCATCTCTTGACTATGCACTTTCACATTTGCTTAACTTAGATTTATTTTGTATCGAATTACATATACATAGTAATTGTGATCTCTTTAAGAAATGCCTATGCAAATAGAATAACTTAAGTGCTCACATCTGCAGAAATAGTTGAACTTTTAAGTGGTGTTTTACAGTGTTATTGGGGTCCTGGGAAATAATTTTTTTAAAATACTGGTAATGCCTTAGAGCAGAAGCTCAAGTATAATCCATTTGCCTTATGTCCTTTTCCCCCCAGGACCATTAGTAGTTTATTTGCAGAAGAGCAGAGCAGCTGGACACTGCCATTTTTCTAGTTACTCCTTCCTCTCCATTTTGAAGTTTGATTTGGCTCACCAAGCAAGGCTTGAAAATCCATTTGCTGTATCTGTGATAGCTTACCACTAAACACTTGCTGAATGTCCTTTGTACAATCAACTGTGGCATGTATTGCTACAGTTGAATGAATGCTATTCTCAGACATGTTAAATACAATGTAATAGCACTGGAAAAAAAGGAGAGTGTCTTTGTTTGTGGCTGCATTCAGTTGATATTTTTAACAAAGGTACTCTTAAGTGCAACATTCAATGCTTCTGCCTATAAATGCATTCTATAATCTAGAATTAAAATAAAAATATGGCAACTTAATTATGAGTTTATATTCTTTTATAGTACTCTTCTAGTTTAAACAAAACCAAAATCTAACGTTAAGCTTTTCATGCTCACTGTTGTCTTGAGCTATTTTAACTCCCTTTCTTTGTTCAGGGGAGTGTGAGGAGTTGGTTTAAAAGAAACAAATTAATCGAATACATTTAAGGATGCTAGAAATTATAAAGGTTATGCAATCTGAACCTTTCTCTCTGTCACTTTTATTGTTGTTCTGCTGCGTGTAGAAAGAGTGAGTTATTGATACCTTGATAAATGCTGTCAGGCTCTCTACTTTCCAGGGCTCTTTCTGTTCTGTGCTCAATATGCATTTTCTGACACAGAGAAAAGGAATGTAGAAAATACTATGGCAGACATGTAGACAGATATATGAACGTATATATGGAAAGTTAAATTTTCCTCTTTCTGTAAGTTTAAATTCTATAAATGAATAGTAATCTTACAATAAAGGTAAGACTCCTTTTATTTCTGATTATCTTGATTGGTCTGTTCTTAAATTTATGTCTAGATGTATTTAATGCTCTTTTAATTTCAGAGAGTGCATGAGCCCCACTTTTGCCTGAATATTATAGAACACTTTATAGTTAGATGACTATTTTCCATCATAAATTAAGTATTTATATTAAGATAAATTCAGTCTGTCACTTGTAAAATGAGAAATCCTGTTATCCTCTCATTAAACCTACAGATGTTATTTGCAAGTAAACTGTTTCTCTGTTCTCTCATTACATAACTTATTTTTATAGTACAAAAGCATACTTAACACTTGTGCTATTGTAAATAAGCCTTTTGATTTAAAATTGAATTGTGACAAATCATATTACCGTTCTCACTTTACTAGTTCACACCAGTTCAGATGGTGTCACCCTAGCAGGAGCTGGAAATGGTACAACTTAATCCATTGATGACATGAAAAAGAGGCGATATAGTTCACTGCAGCCTGTTGTTTCTGCCTCCAGCCGGTGAAGAATCTGTTTCCTTGCTGGCAAGGCAGATCTAAGGAAAGGCTACATTTTATCTCTGGTTTACAAAGTTTAGGATGTGGATCAAAAATGTACTTCAATGTGCAGCTGCTCCCTCAGTACACTTGTTACATTTTATCCTTGCTGCAACATCAATTATAGAAGGTTTTATGGCTTGCATGCTCACAAATACCTTTTCTCCTGATCTTTTCTTTGGCTGCTGTGGGTGATCTGATGTTGCTCTGTTTAAGATACACTCTCCCTTCAATTACAAATATACAAGCTAAAGTAGCATGCCCTTCAATACACCCTCATTGGTAACTGAAAACCATTATCAGGAGACTATTAACAGACTCAGTCTTTATAAAAGAACTCAAAGGTTTCCTGAAACTTAATTCACCATGTCTCGTAAGTGGGCTGCTTGTTATGGAAAGTATTCTTGACAATACTTTGGAATTTTTAAGCATTTAGTCATATCCACTGTGGTTAAGACTTTGGGTGTTTGGTTTTGATCGGCATGCAAGCTATTTCATTTCCTTTTCTACAGTAAATGTAAATAGATTCAAGCTTTTAGGAAAGGTTAAAAGTAGGGCTGTCAATTGACCTGCTTTAATGCCTGCCATTAACGCAAGACCAGATTAACGCGTTAATGGCAGGCGTTGATGCTGCACTGGGCTGCCCCTTCGAAGTGCAGCTGTGGAGATTGGCTGGAGTCTCCAGCTGATCCCAGGCTCCATGGCGCTTTCAAGGGGCAGTGCTGCACAGAGCCAGGGTTGGCTGGGGACTCCTGCTGATCCTGGGCTTCCGCAGCACTGTCCCTTTGAAACGCTGCCGCAGTGTTTTAGAGGGACAGTGCATGTGATTAATCGTGATCAATGTTTTTAATCACTAGACAGCCTTAAAGTAGAGTGGTCATATTTCCCTATGCTGAATATGGAACACTTGGTAAAATTACTAGTATTCATGTTAGTTCAATAGCAATCAGTCAACTATGCAGTATAAAGTTCAAATTAATTTCAAGTTGACCGAGTCCCTGTTAAAAAGAAATACTTACCAATGCATAAAAAATTAAATTATTACCTTACCTTTAAGACTTTAGAGTTCCCATGGAGAGGGGTGACTCATACACCCTTTTGCCACACAGGAAGCATGTTCTCTCTCTCCTACACACTCAGACAGGGAGGTGACTGACCAGAATCTCCCTGCACAGTGCTCTCTGGCCTCCATGCCTGGCTGGGCTTGCAGGACTGACCTGCATCTCCTGGTACTTGGTGATGCATCTTCTTGAGACAGCATATAGGAGAGGGCATGCAGGGTCCTATGTCCTCCCTCCCCAGATTTCTGCCAGGGTTCACACCAGAATGTCAGCAGCAGCAGCTGTTGAGCATGGTGCAGAAAACAAGGAACAGGGGCTGCTTGCAGAAGCAGGGGAGGAGGAGGGAAAAGCATGATCTTGTCTTTGCAGCGCTCAACTCCTCCCCTCCCCAATGCGGCTGGAAACCACTTGTCGCTTCCTACCCACAATGTGTTGAAAGGCAGCTAAAAACTCCTGGCTGCTGCTGGCCACTGACATAACTCAGCCGCCCCTTGTTCCCTGGCTACAGTGTGGGCAGGAAGAGTGAAGAGCCCTCAGAATGTGTTGTGCACTGAATCCCAGGGAACCTGGCTACAGGGACTTCACCGAACCCAGCCAGAGAGCTGGTAAAGTAGGGGAGAGTGCCTAGCATTATGCTCCCTGGGGACAGGACCCAGGCTACGGAAGAGGAGGCATGGGTGAAGAAGTGCTTTGTTCATGTGGTTTGTGAAAAGATTGGAAATGGCTTCCTTCTCCCACCTTGCCACTCCAGATTTCAGCTTGGGGCAGAGCAGCTTCCCCATTGCCCCTAGCTGTGTGAGGCTTTGGCATAGACAGGGTTTGGCTCCTATTACACAGTGTCCTAGACCAGAAGGTCTTGGTCTTTCCCAGGGTGCTGGCACAGCCAGAGGCAGTGGAGGAAGGAAGGAGCCTGCTAGCAAGATAGTTGATGGGATGAGTGTTCTGACCAGGGACTGATTCTCTACACAGCACTGGGAATCCTGTGGGGGAAGGACGACGGAATATGGAGGAATAGCAAGGCTTGTGGGGGGAGGGGGACAAGGGTGCAAAATGGCAAAGCAAGGAGAATACAGTGAGAGAGGAAGCACGTATAGGGCCAGTGGTTGGGCAGCAGAGACAACACGTAACTGGCCACTGCCTGGTGCCTGTCCACACTCACCGCCTATTGCAGCTCAGTGTCAATGCCAGCCAGAAATGGGACGGGAGACAGAACCCTACTGGCCCAAGAACCTTGGAATGGGACTCTGTTGGCAGATGAACAGGAGGGGTGATTGGCCTCGCACACTGCGTTTTCATCCTGACACCAGCCTGGCAAACACATCCTGATCATTGGCCAGCTGGTCATTGGACGATTAGTGAGTGGGGATCCAACCAGCAGCAGGACCCACCTGTACAGATATGGAGGAAGACAAAAAATGTGAGATAAATTACTTGTTTTTAAGAATGAGCTGGGGCACTTGCAGAAGCACTTAAATATGGGACTGTCCCTTTAAAAATTGGACCTCTGGTCATCCTAGTTAAAAGTACAGTCGAAGCAGTAATTGTAGCCTTACAGTAGGAAAATTTGTACAAGAAGAACTAATAGTGAACCCTGTAGTTAAAGGTTGCCTGAGTACTACCTACATCTTATGTATGTTTTTTCTATATTTGAAAGTGTGAAGCACAGCCATGGCAGCCCTTGAAACGAAAGTGTGGCCATAGCACATGAGCTGGGGGAGAGATCTCCCAGCACTCTTATGTAAATCACCTCCATGAGCGGAGTAGCTAACAGCGGTGTAGCCTGTTCACACTGGCACTTTACAGCTCTGTAACTTGCTGCACATGGGGTGTGTGATTGTGTTTTTTTACATCCCCTGAGCCAGAAAGTTATAGTGCTGTAAAGTTCCTGGGTAAATTTAGCCATAGTGTTTTCCACCAGTAGATCTCTGTGCTTTACGAAGGATGTAAGCATCATTTTCCCCATTTTACAGCAGCAGAGTCCCAATCCAGTCTTCTGTACCTGTGGAGCCCAACACACTAGCCACTAGCCCAGGCCTGGCAAAATACGGCCCGTGGGCCGGATCCAGCCCATGGAGATAGCAGGGAGCCCTAGGCAGTCTCCCCTGCTAGACCCACAGCCCTGTGTGCTATGTAGAAATGCAGCTGTCGGGCCCCGTTTCTGTTTAAAAACTGGAGGGGAGAGGGAAAGCTTCAGGAGCCGCCTCCACTCCCTGCACAATACCAGCCAAGAAGAACCATGCCCCCCTCTCCTTGGCCTAGTTATTTACTGAAGCACATGGCCAAGCAGGCAGGCAGGCTGACAAATGTTTTCAGCTCTGCAAGCCCTAGCTCTGCAGGCAGGCTGGTTTGGCTGCTGCTTGGTAAGTCTTCTGGCCACAGCCTGCTTCTGGCACCCCTGTCTTTCCCTGCCTCAACCCTTTGCCCCCTTTCAACATACCCACACCCTTTGACTCCCTCTTGCATCCATATCCCCCTCCCAGATCGGGCACCCCAATCTCCTGCCCAAGATCACATCCCAGTCCCCCGGCCTAAGTCACAACTGCCTCCTTCACACAGACTCCCTCCCAAACTCCATTCTGCCTCCTGCACCCAGTGCCTTACCCCAAGCTGCTCTCTGCATCCAACCTCCATCACAGATCCCCAAACCTCCTCCATTAATATCATGGAAGAGAGCAGCCCTTGACCACTTTTCAAAATCTTGAAGTGCCCCCTCCCCCATTAAAAAATTATTGCCCACCTCTGCATTAGCCACATGTAGCTATTTGATTGGTTGAGTGTGGCTAGTTGGCTTGAACAATGTGGCTATTTGGCTGGTTGAGTGTGGATAGTTTGTTATAGCAGTATGTATATAACAGTGTGTTTACTGTAGTGGCTGTGACTTCAGAACTGGTTGGCTCTGGAAGCCCCAGGGGCCACAATGATACAACAGATGCCGAGGGCCGCAACTTAAGAATGGTTGCATATATATGCAAATAGCTTTTCACACTGATGGGCATGAATATAAAGTTTAAGGCAAGACGACACAACACTCAGGCCCCATTTAAGTCAGTTCTGCTGATATTAATAAAATGCAATATTTACCCGATTTCCACCCGTATGACAGCACTTTGAATAAGCAATAATGGTTCAAGAATTTAACTACTAAAATGCATATCATCAGAAGACCATTATAGTGATTTTTGCTGTGAAGCGTGTTCCCAGTGGAGGCCATGTTCAAAGGATCCCACCCACGGGCCATGTGTTGTGCCCTGCATAAACCCAAACCACGCCGTGGGCTGCAAACAAACGGGCCGTGTGTTAAGTAACCTTGGTCTATATACTGCACTACTTTACCTCCTTTATAATTCCTGTACTATTTCCTAATTTAAGTTGATTGTATCTTTTGGAATTTGACACTATTTGCATGTGTGTTTGCTCAGGAATGACTTTTTTTGGAAGGTCTTAGAAAAGAAATGCAGCTATTTCTGTTTAGAAGGCAAATAGAAAAATATTTTGAGTCTTGCACTTCAAAAAACAACAACCCCCCAAATTGTTATTTCTATATGAAAAGCAATTGTGCAGGAGAGACTTGGAGTTAAAAGCTTTAAGTTGTCTGGTATAAATTTATTTTGATATAGCATGGTATGAAAACTGTCATTTGCACATTACATTTTTTGGGACTTTTTTGCACTTCCATTCATGCTCTGCAGTCTTTATTATGTTACACCCATATATATATGATGCATATGACCATGATCTTATCCAAAGCTCTTGGAAATTAATTGATTTGCACATTCAATATTTCATGTTCCATTCAAGTCTTGAAATGGGAGATTTCTTAACAGATTAGTTAAGACTCCTTATTTTCCAAAGGGAGGAGTGTTATAAGATTTGATTTACCAGCTGGAAGTTTCTGAAATGTGGCTTTAAAACTGATATTTATTAATACAATTGCCACATTATTTTCTCAGTTTAGTGCCTATATTGAAGCTCTTGATCTAACGAACTTAACACAAGATTTGAGACTTTTTTTATTTTGCCTACAAAGAATTGTGTTAATCAAAGCTATGTCAAGGTAGCCTTTGTTGTTTAAAGTTTAATCACTAAGGAATTAATGAAAGAGCCTTCTGGTCTAACTTGTATACTCTTTTCTTCATACTTTTTAGAGTGCCTTTTCTTGTCCTTGTCATGGTTTTGGGCAACTGTCTAGTTCTTGAGATGAATATGATGAAACTATACATCAGTATGAAGATATTTGCCTTCCTGCCTTTGCCTGAGGCTGTCATGCTCTTAAGAGGTGATTTTTCTGCTGTTCAGGGTGTTAGCAAGGCACTTAAATTCTGACGGACAGAGCTATAGAAAGCTGTCTAGCATAAATTTGAGACTTAGGTTTGACTGCATGAGAGAACGTTTCTAGGGCCATTTAATTTGTCACACTGAACATGCTGTAAAGCTTTTTATTTGAAACCTTGGTGGCTAAGCTAGCATTTATGTCAAATTTTATGCAAACATTACTTGTTGGGGGTAGGTAATGGGATACAGAACCTTTCACCTTGAGGACGCGAATTGCATCTGGTCCACGTTCAACTGTTAACATGTGACCTCTGTTAGACAGCTTATGTGAAATGAGATGACACAGAAATGCCATCACAATTAATCCAAATTAACAATTTTGGCCACAGAAGCCAAAGAACATACATGGAGGCTAAATTCCTTTCCTACATGGAGAGGCAATCGTTTCACAAACAGGCACATTAACAAAATAGAGTGGCACAGTTTGCACTTCATTTCCTATGTTGCTTTAGCAGAGAATAAATGCAAGTGTTGTAAGTTGTGTTAGTTGTCAGGCTAGCATTGTGAACGTCAAATGAAATCTCAAAAAGAAGTGTTGCTACCACAAAACAATAAAAACTGGGTAACATTATCAGCTAATACTGAATTCCTGTCTTGTAAAACTTTAATTGGCTAAAACAGTAAGTTTTGAATTCCAGGAAGTTTTCCATATACCAGGACGACTAAATTATTAAAAATTGGTTTTGGTTTCCTCATGGATTGTGTTTATTGAAACTGCAAGAGGAGAAAATAAAGTCAAACCCTCTTGTTGTTCAAAAACTCCCAGCAGAATAAGGAAATAGTCTCCTATCTAGGAACTTAGAGTGGATAAGAACTAGCATTGGTTCATACACAAGAAGAAAAATCATATAGCAGCATAACTTTTCCTTCCTGCCCAGAACTGCAAGGACATTTCCCAAAGCCTGTTTAATGGAGTGATAAAGAATAGTATTTTATGGACTAGAATCCAGATTATGATCTTGGGTATATAAAATGTAAATCCAGAGTAACTCACTTGAGGTTAGTGAGATCAGAACCTATCCCAGGTGTTTAAAAACACAGCATCTCTGAGTTGCATTGATTTTTATACTTGCATTGAGCTGCTTTAGGATATCGAATGGCTTACTGAACCAAAACCTGTGTGCTCACAGGACACAAGAGTGAAGATGCAGAATATTTTGGAATATTTTGGGGTTTGAGAATAGTGGTTTTTAGCATTTTAGTGTGATCATAGATTTAATAATGTAATTGAAATAAAACTCTGGTGATGGGATATTTTTGCAAGGCTATGCCCTGGCAAACAGTGACCCTTTGATATGAATAAATTGCCCATTGTAGTATTCTTTCTTTTGGACTTGGTCAGGAGATAGCTAATACAAATAGAAATTCTGAACACTGGAGACGTACATCAAAAGCTTTCAAAGTGTATGTGGGAGGGGAGGAGGAAGCGAGATACCTCTAATCTGTCATATAAGTGAAGATTACTTTTGAGATATATTGTGCCCATGTGGTGAATATGGGACATATTTGTTAGACTAGTGTGCAAGATTTCCAAGGACTGGGGGGATTCAATCAATATTTGAGGGCAGATTCTTAATCCTATTCTGGTTGTTTTGCATCACCCAGATAGCAGAGAGAGAGAGTGGAAACTATTTGAATTTTCTCAGTTAAACGTTCTTCCATTGTAGGCGAGCTTCTGTGACTCCCTCCTTGTGGTACCCTCTTGCGGATGGAGAAAGGAAGTACGTGGAGTGGGGTGTGCATTGATTATTTCTAGCTGTCAGGGTTCTTCTGGGGATTGAGGTTATCTGGTCCATGTTGGAGGAGCTCGGGCTCTGCTATAACTGCATAGTTGGCAGAGCACACAGTTGAGCCAAAACAGCAGGTAATTGTTAGCTTTCTTTTTAACTCCCGTCTGGGCTGCCCTTAAAGGCTGTGTAGGGGAAGGAAGGGAACAGTTTTTTGCTAAACACTCTGCTAAACTCAAGGTCACGTTCTGCTCTTGCTAAATTCAAGATTATATCCTGCTCTTGCTGTGATTCCATATGCTAGAGACCAAGGGAAATGAGCAATGGAGCAGCCAGAGAGATGCACTTCTTCCTTGTGATGTCATAGGCAGCCAGCAGAGGAGCTGCTAAGCAGCTGAAGCAGGAAAAGGACAGCAACCAATTAAACCATCCCCAACTTTCATTAGAGCTGTACTTGGTGTTCTGCTTGGGGAGAGGCCATGCAAAGCTGTGCCCTCTATTTCCTCCCCTTTGAAATGGGTTAGATTCAACATTCAGACTCTAAGGACCCAGCTCCAAGAACACATTTCAAACAGTAATCAATTTTTTTTAACGTAACATGCTTGCCTTTAAGGGCCATAGACTGGATATTGCTGTGTTAGGCAGTGGTTAAACCCAGGTGACAGAAGTGAAAGTTGGTTGGAATGCTTTCAAGATGGTGATGGAAGAGGAGGAAAAGGAGGCAGTAACAGTGGTAGCAGCATAAAATCACTTGTTTCTTGTTGCTATTTATAGCAGAAAGAAACTAGAAGAGGTAGTGTGGGTGGAGGTATTGGGGCGGTATTCTCTTAACTGCACTGAAGGCAGATTACTGTAAGCATTCAGTATGTATGAACAAAGAGCTCAGACATGGGATTCTTTTTGAGAATACAGTATAAAAGTGTGGTGTGTATTGGCTATGTTCTTGGGTCTAGGGATGTTAGCGAGTAGTCGACTGGAGTATCGACTTCTCACGCCTCCTATCCCGCTGCCTCTGAGCCCCAGCAGTTGAAAGTCGGAGGTGCCCTTGTAGACTAATTGAATTGTCAATAGAAATCCCATCGACTATTCAATTAGTTAATCTAAATTTTACATCCCTATTAGATATTTAAGTAACGTAAAGCAATACTGCAAAACCTACAAGTCTTAAGACCTGTAAGATTTCAGCTCAGCCACGTTAGGCCTTAGGCTTAAGGAGATTTGACATGAGTAGGTGACCCAAGAATGACCCTATGCCAATAAGAGTACTATAAATGGTGTGCCAATAGTTGATGTTTCAGGAAAATATATTAGGTCTAGACCTCAGTGTACCCATTCAAATGGGAGAACATCTGATTGTAACATCACAGGTTTGGTGTTGCCATGGGAACATTTATACATAAGAAAAAGGGGAGCCAAGAAGACAACCTGTGATGAGTGGGGCACCCCAGTATATATGTTGTATGGAAGGGCAGATAAGGAAAAATAGGTTGGAACCTTCGTGCATTTGCATAACGTGGTTGGGGTGGTCATAACAGCAAGATAAAAGGGTTCCTTTGTATGGATAGGATGGGAAGATCCCACTGGGAAGACTCTAGCAAGAACCAGTCTTCTATTGGTGACCATCTATTGAGAGATCCACCATGCTCTGTAATATCTTTGAAATGAATACAGTGTTGGTCGGGCTCTCTCAAGATGAGGAAATGGGTATGTGAGTATAACATAACTTGCAAGTAAAAATCTTGGTCACTGTGTGTGTTGTTCATTTAATTTGAGAGGCTCCAAATCTAATGATGATTTCCGTTTTATTAATCTTAAAACTGTAGCATTGTAAGAACTAGATTCACTGTAATTTACCACAGAACTGTCAATTCATTCAACTAAAAGGCTATAGATGTTTTAAAAAAAAGTTTGAAAAGGAAGCATGAAGCAAACTTGGTGTATGGATTATACTTTATGTAATAGATGTTATGTTTCATTACAGGGTAATATGTTTTTGTAACAGTTGTCAATTACTATTTTTCCTCCAGATTTTACTGGAAAATGCTTCTGACAGTGTTTGCTGGTACTTTGGAGTGTCTGTACTTTGGTTACCTGTCATTTGTATATGCTTTTTACTCACAGATTATACTATAACAGTAGTTAAAGACCACTTTTTCCCCCTTCTGCCTATTTTCTTGTGTCTCCCCTCCCCCACCTGTCAGCCGACGGTCAGGGCAGTGTGTGTGTGTATGTTTCCGAGAAAAGGTTTAACGTCCGTGCCTTTACTGCTAGGACCGGGGTCCCATCGCAGAGGGTGGCCAGCAGGCCAACAGACGCCCCGTTATATAGGAAGAGCTTATTACATCTTAGATTTCAGCTGCTAGAATTTCATAATTCCTTCGCAGCGGGCAGCCTTGAGGAAAGACTGAAAGATGCCCCAGTGGGTCCTGTCACCTGGGAGTGACACAGATCCAAACACCCAAGCTCTTCCTATATCACTGTCCCTTTAGACCGGCTGAAGTTCTTTTAAATTGTGCTTGGTTCTGTTACAGCAACTGAAGGAGGCAGGTTAAAACTTAAACAGTTACAGGTTTATTTGAGGAAGCTTATAAATCATATGGTTACAATGGCTATTGCTCTATTTCTTAGCTATTAGCGAAATATAGGTCTTAAAAATGGTTACAAAGAAGATAAAGATAGAAAAATAGAAATAATGGTACCAAGTAACAGCTTACTCTTTCTATGTGTACACTTAAGACAGAGGACCACATCCAGGTACCATTTTTACCCCCTTCTGTGCCTCTCGACTCCAGCATGTCAGGCCAGGGCCGGTCCCTCAATTCCTAGGAAAGACGAAAATACGAGGTGGGCGTCCCCATAGAACCTCGGGAGGTCAAACACCTAACCCGACCAGCAGGTAGAGGGTAGAAGTGAGTGTGTGCTGGGCCCATCTTTTATAATCATGGGGTCACGTATTTCTCTTTCTTATCTGTAATGCCAATTGATGCTGGTCTGTCTGCTGTGAGACCAGTTCTTACAAGGGAGTTGTGAACTTAATTTACACTTGTAAGAGATTTGAGGTGATTAAATTTTGAAGTACAGGACATTGTTTTCTCAGTGGGAAATTCCTCTTCCTGGGACTGTGTGTGTTCGAATCAACATAGGTGCCAGCCGCAGCCTCGAGGCCAGCTTATTGACTTAGCTGCTCTCTATCCACATATCTGTGTTTCAGCTTCTCAGGATCAGATGAGCCAGCATAGACTATGCTGATTTTATTGCTCCTTCTCTGCCCTGTGCTTCAGAGGGGCAAATAAGATGGATGATATGGGGTTATAGTCTGTCTGGTCACACCACCCCATTCCCCAGCCAGGAACTGTTACTCAGTTGACTCAAGTTTCCAAATTGTTTTTGTTGAGATATATAAATTTGACTTGATTGCTTTACTAAAGGTCATATTTGTTTTTTCGATAGGTCTTTTAATACTTGAGATCATGGCGTTGCTGCCTGTTGCAAAAGCTTACTTTTCAATGTGGAAAACTAACCCGGGGAGGATCAACAAATTGGATTTAATTTTTTCAATTAATAACCTTATGTAACCTGTATTCTTTCCCCTTCCCTTGACAATCAATTTTCTTGCTCTTATTCTAAGAAAATTTCTGGGATTTTCATGCCATGAGGTGGATGTACTCTTCTACTAATACAAATATGAATACAAATATGATACAAATATGAAGTTAATATTTTTGACATAAAGGGCTTGCGTCTGGGGTGATAGAATTTTAACTTCTGCAGGATTTGAAAGGTGATACGTGTTGGTTTTTTTAGCAAGTTTCTTGTTTTTTTATAATTATGTGAAACAGCTGATGTGTTGATTGCAAGACACTAAAGTGAAAATTTAAGTTGTCATTTATCTAAATTGATTTACTAACCATATACTTACATCAATCAGAATTTTGCTTTGTGTGATATTGTTTTTGAAAGGCTTAGTATTAATATTTTTTTTCACATTGTTGTGAGACTTGGATATTTTATAGGCTTTTTCTGGTGTTGAAACAATCTATTTGTTCTTAAGAGTTTAGCTTTTTCTTTTAATTTTTGTTTTAAATGCAGGGGGACACTCTCTTTTAAAATAAAAATGTACAAAGCCTAAGCTGTTGTATCTATAACAATGGGGTTTTTTTTTGTGTGCGAAGAAGATTATTTAATAATGAATAGGCATTTTACATTCCATGCATTTTACTTAATCTGACGTGTACAACTTTGGCACAGATTTCAATGGAGTCATCTTCCAAGAAGTTTGACTGTACTAGTGAGCCATCTGGAAAAAGACTGCATTATCCTGCCATTGCTATATATAATACATCTATCATAAAAACATTCAGAATCACTTTCCTTCCTGATGATTTGCCATTTCTGTGTGCTACTTAAAAAGAAAAAAATTCTTTTACCTATATCACAACTAATAGAAAAACAGCAAAGACTTGTAGAGCTATATTGATTACAGGAGACTCACAGGAATCTTGTTGGTGGATGCTAGCATTTCTCTAAGCTTGGCCAGCAGAAGGTAGGTTGTAATAAGAGGTGGCAGAGAGTAGCTTTATTCATAAAAGGGAGAAATGAAATGACCTTTTGAATTTAAGTGCAATCCAAGATCTACCTCAAATGTAAGTACACTTTCCCTGCCTCCTTCCTGCCCCTTCTCCAAGACCCCACCCATTCTCACTCACTTTCTTCAGGCTGGGGCAGAGAGTTGGGGCGCAGGCTCTGGTCTTGGATTGAGGATGCGTTTCTCAAACTGTGGGTCCTGATCCCCCGGGGGGTTGCAAGCAACTTAGAGGAGGGTCACAGTATCACAAAGTTTGAGAACCCCTGGATTAAGGGATCTGGAGTGTGAGAGAGGCTCTGAGCTGCTCTTGGGGTAGGCAGTTGGAATGTAGGAGGGGATTCGAGATGCAGGCTCTGTGATGGTGTTTGGATGCAGGCATGCTAAGGGCTGGTGCAGGACGGGGGTTCATGACTGGGGTAGGAGTTCAGGATATGGGATCCAGCTGGGCACTGCTGGTGGCTCCTGGGTGGTGGTGCAGTGGGGCTAAGGCAATCTCACCCCTGCCCTGGCCCACTCCCTAAAGCAGTCAGCAAATTGCTCTATCCCTGGTCCTGTTGTGCCTCCTCTCTGCTCTGTGGAGAAAGAATACAGAGTGGGAGGGGGCACCTTGACATCAGTGCTCTTCCCCTGCCCAGTAAGCAGGAGACTTCCCACTGGTAGGGAGCTCCAAGGCAAAGGGCAGGAGATGAGCAGCATTGGGAGGGGCAGCTGAAGTATCGGCACTTGATAGCCTCTTGAGCAAATCAGTCAGGATCACCTGTCAGAGGCTCCAAGATTTATCAGTAGATCCCAGTCTACTGGTTGGTGACCACTGTAGTAACTGAATGATACATATGACCAGTGTTTGACAAAGTATTTAATCTACTTGCCCGTGGCGAGTAAATTTCCGCCGGGTACCTGTTCATTTGTGGCGCGCGCATGCGCAATGCGGGTCTTGTGCATGCACAGTGCGGGGCTGGCAAGCGGCTTTCGGCGCCGTTCGTCAGCCCTGCATATGACAGAAGGCTCTTGATAAGTTCTGGTGTGCAGACTACTGTAATCTATTTCTGTGCATCAGCCAGCCATACATTTTGTGCTCTATTTTTTAAAGCAGAAGTCAGAATTTGAGGTGTGCTTTAATTGGCAACAGCTTTTGTGGAAAAAGGTTGCCTAAGTTCATTTGTATCCATTTTCTTGTCACAGAATTCTTTTCTTCTTGTCGTTAAGAACATAAGAATGGCTATACTGGGTCAGGCCAAAGGTCCATCCAGCCCAGTACCCTGTCTGTGGACAGTGGCCAATGCCAGGTGCCCCAGAGGGAGTGAACCGAAGAGGTAATGATCAAGCGATCTCTCTCCTGCCATCCATCTCCACCCTCTGACAAACAGAGGCTAGGGACACCATTCCTTACCCATCCTGGACTTAACCTCCATGCATGTATCTAGCTCTTTTTCAAACCCTGTTATAGTCCTAGGTGTGACAACCTCCTCAGGCAAGGAGTTCTACAGGTTGACTATGCGCTGTGTGAAGAAGAACTTCCTTCTATTTGTTTTAAACCTGTTGCCCATTAATTTCATTTGGTGGTCCCTAGTTCTTATATTATGGGAACAAGTAAATAACTTTTCCTTATCCACTTTCGCTACACCACTCATGATTTTATATACCTCTATTATATTCCCCCTTAGTCTCCTCTTTTCCAAGCTGAAAAGTCGAAGTCTCTTTAATCTTTCCTCATATGGGACCTGTTCCAAACCCCTAATCATTTTAGTTGCCCTTCTCTAAACCTTTACTGATGCCAGTATATCTTTTTTGTGACAAGGAGACCACAGCTGTACGCAGTATTCAAAATGTGGACGTGCCGTGGATTTCTGTAAGGGCAATAAGATATTCTCCATCTTATTCTCTATCCCTATTTAAATGATTCCTAACATCCTGTTTGCTTTTTTGACTGCCGCTACACAATGCGTGGACGTCTTCAGAGAACTATCCATGATGACTCCAAGATCTCTTTCCTGATTTGTTGTAGCTAAATTATCCCCCATCATATTGTGTGTATATATATATTTGGGGTTATTTTTTCCAATGTGCATTACTTTACATTTATCCACATTAAATTTCATTTGCCATTTTGTTGCCCAATCACTTAGTTTGGTGAGATCTTTTTGAAGTTCTTCACAGTCTGCTTTGGTCTTAACTACCTTGAGCAGTTTAGTATCGTCTGCATTCTTTAAGCTTTTTCACGTTCAGCTGCTTGATGAGTTAAGGTTTATTAATCAGATA
Organism: Pelodiscus sinensis; assembly: GCF_049634645.1. NCBI lineage: Eukaryota > Metazoa > Chordata > Testudines > Trionychidae > Pelodiscus > Pelodiscus sinensis. The sequence goes on along the minus strand of NC_134713.1, from coordinate 91,499,057 downwards.
TCCATGGCTCACTTTGAGTAGATAGATGGTACATGAGGAAGACTTGTTATATTAATTAATGGAAATATCAAAAGTTATCTATAAAATTAAACGTTTTAACCAAATCTAAGGTCTGAAGCTGTATGTTACAATTGAAATAACTGAAAATAAATAAAACCAATTAGTTTAATTTTCCATACATTGTGCATCGTGGCTGTTTGGCAACATCCTCTTTCAGGAAAAGATCATGTGGCAAATGTTTTCAGCTTTCAATAGCAAGATAATTGACCTTTAGTTTGGGAGCATTCTATTAATGCTTCCTTACAATAAACAAAAAAGAAGTTTAAAATAATTTCTGAGAAGCTTTTTCTCATGTAGTCCAGGTAAGTGGGTGAATAAGTATAGCTGTGACTCACTCCGGCATTGCTGGGGTCATCTAGTGCGAGGGAGAAGAGAGGAACAGGCTAAATGACAGCTAACATCCGTATAATCTTTAATTGAGATCAACCTCTGTGTAGAATAGTGCTGCTTGGTTGGTACTTTTCCATTAGCTGAGAAGGCAGACAGGTAGTTTTGCTCTCTTTGCATTGAATTCTTGGTGTTGCTCTATTGTCTCACCAGCAGGAAATATGACAGCGCGGAATATTTGCTTCTACTTTCTGAGGTTATATCTGGTTCCTTCAGCATACCCCTTGACTTTACTGGGCAGGAGCTCCTAAAGTTGAGGCTGTGCAACTCCTCCCTCTCAGATCCATTTCGCTAAGCTGTGGCAATGTTATAAATGTTTTCTGCACAGATGGGGCTTGCGTGCAGCACTAATGAATACTTAGATGATATCTTGATGCCAGTGGCCATATGTGTTGAGATTTAATCCAGTTAGCATTTTTCCACTGATAAATATGTACCATCAGAATAAGTTACTGTATCTTCTGTCTTTCCTTTGGATAAGTAAAGGAATAATTGTTTAAAAGTGTCCCCAAAAGTTCCCAAAATAAAATAAAGGATGATTAAAGAATGAGGAAAAATGTGTTAATGGAAATACTTTAATTTTCAGATGTCATTAGATATTCCTGTCATCCTGAAAATATAAACCAAGGTAACAAAACTAAAATGCTTGTAGTTCTTGGTAGAGAACATATTGTAAAAGTTTAATAAAATTAAGTGAATGAGAGAGACAGAGAAAAGGAAGTTACATACCTACAGATATTTAGAAGATACTTTTGGGGGAACATGAAAACATACTCAAGACCAATCCTCCACCTTTTCTTTCCTCTCTGTTTATATGCTTGCTTCTTGCCTGTTTGGTTTCATCTGAATTTTTGCTGCCGCTATGATACTTACAAATACTTTTCCTTGCACTTTCCAAGGTGGGGTATGCCACTCTATCTTCCTCTTCCATCCTTTTCTATTTCCAGCTTGTTACAGAAGTCGGTATTGTAATTGGGCCATCAGTAAAATTGAAAATGAATAAACAGAGTGCTGTTAAATGCTTATAGGAAATTCTTTTCTCTTCCATCTAACATGTATAGCCTCTCTAGGTGGCATGAAGGACTAGCCATACATACTTTCCAATTGTTCTCCAGAATCTCAGGTTTCCTTCAAATAAAAATAAATAAATTTTCAGCTGTTACCACTGTGAAAGAAACCTGCAAAATGTGAAGAAAGTGTACATGAGGTGGTGAGTCTGCCTGAATTTAGAGAGAGCCTGGAACAGTAGCTCTGACTTGTGAATTGCCCTACTGATTTTAATTAGTGTTAGTTCAGATACCTAGGGTGGTGTGACATGTCAAGATTGTTAGATATTTCAGTGTTCCTTAAGAAAAAAGAGTAAGTATATTCAAAAGATCTGTACCAGCATCTCTCAAAGCATGTTGGTTTTAAGGAGAGCATAAAAGATACGTAAATGAAGATGTGTAGGCACTGGTAGCATATGCTGAAACTGAAGGTGGCGTGTTTGATACCATTTTCCTAAAGAGAAGGATTTGCCTAAAAGACATTTTGGGAACACTACTTCAGTACGGTTGGCGAGGAGTCTTTAGGTTTTCTGAGGCTGGCTTCCACTGTTAGATGCATTTCAGGTGCTCCTCTATTTGGCCACAATTCATGGAATCAACCTGTTTTCTATGAGAAACAATGCTGATCTGCACAGATTTTCCCTGCTTCCTCCCCACTTTTTATTTTTATTTTTTTGGTTAGTATGTATGATTGATGTTTTTTCTTGTTGGTCCTGACAACTGGCATTATTCTTCTGAGGTGAGGTGGGGGGGAGTGTCAGATTGTGTAAGTCCCTGTGGAGCCTGGCAGCAGTTACATTGGAGGAAGCAGGGAATACAGATAATGGGAAGCTGATTTTCTTGCCTTCTGCCCTGCCTTTGAGTTGGAGAATCTGAAGGAGTATGAGGAAGTGGAATTGTTAGGGAGTTAATGTGCTATGTCTTGATGTTACAGTACTGAGGCTAAACAGATGGTATAATTAGCCTACAGTGGAGAAGGACTATTTTTTTGTTAAGATAAAAGGAAGTAGCTGTGGGTGGTGAAACAAAAGCTTATAAATTGATTGGACAAAACATATTTAAAACTGTGAAGTATATGCTTGTGATTCTTCATTGTCAATTACTCCCATTTTGATAAAAAGGACTTGCACCTGGAGGCAGCTTTTAATGGCAACAAAAAAGCATGTTGTTGAATTTTTTTTTTTTGTTTAAGCTCAAGTGGAGTAGAGGCATGAAAAGCAAACGCTCTTCCTTCTTTTGGCTAATAGTGATTACATTGCTTTGGAGTGACAGAAAGCAAGGAGTTCACTTGCTTTTACTCCCCATGTGTTAGAAAGCTATTGGAGAATTTTGGGAACCTGCAAAATGTCCTTTAAGTCCTTGATCCTTTAGTGCAGGGCTACTCAACACATGGCCCAGAGGCCACATGTGGCCCCCAACCTGTATGTTTGCGGCCCTCGGTGCTGTTTGGGTTTACGTGGGGCTCAACACATGGCCCACAGGTGGGATCCTTCGAACACGGCCTCCACTGGAAACACGCTGCACAATGGCGAGGCGTCTTCCATGTAGGGTGAGCATTGAAAGATGCAAGCAGATGGGCTGGCTAGAACAGATGGGTACAGGGTGTCAGCATTTCTAGCATCCAGGGAGTAGGTGCTGGGAGCCCCAGGGATTGTGGGAAGTGTTTTGTATTCATGTCTGCCAGTGTGAAAGAAGCTATTTACATTCATTTGCTTATATATTTGCATGTATATGCAACCACACTTAAGTTGTGGCCCTCGGCATGTGCTGTGAGTATTATTGTGGCCTGTGGGGCTTCCAAAGTTGAGTAGACCTGATTTAGTGGGCTTTTTGTGTCTCATATGAACTTATTTTGAGCTTGACTATGTCTTTTTTATGAAGTACAGTGTTGTTCACAGATAATAAAAAGACAAATAGAACTAAAGCAAAGAAAAATATCTGACTCTGGCAAACTGCTCTACTTGAATTTAAAATTTTAAAAAGAGAGCTTCTCTGAGTGAAGAAATAATGGAAAAGGAGGCGTGGGAAAGTGGGCGGGCAGAGGTTTCTTGCTGTGTAGAAAATCCAGTTTTATCTTGATCAAGCCTTATCTTTCTCTTCCACCGAAATAAATGATTTCACCTGACATTTTGGCGAATTATCAAAGTTAAATATTTTTCATTTTGCAGCCCATATGCACCTGTTTGACCCTTAATTGGTCTTTTCTATGTAATATGATGTCATAATTGCTTTTGATGACTTCGTAGCACATTAAATGTCAAATTTAGTTGGAAAGAAAATATGTTCAAACATACCTTATAAAAGGCGTGAAGTGCAAAAGGGTGGGGAAAATTAATGCCAGAAGTAATTGAGATTTTGTTAGTAAGTTTTAGTGATCATAGCAAGTCTCCAGACCCTAACAAGAAATTTACTTATCCTTGCAGCTGGTGGGACGAGTACAATGAAGCAGTTTGTCATGGCTGTGACTTAGTTCCTATCTCCACGCAAGCCATTAGCTTGTTATGTGTCCTGTCAGAACGGTTGGCTTTCTTCAGCTACTCCAGGCTCACTGTCATGCTTAACAAAACATTTTCCTCAAACAACTACATTCCGTTCTAAATTTTATGTGATTTATGTATTTCACATTTGTCCCTTTTATGTTTTTTTTTTGTTGTATTGTTTTGCTACGGCTATCTTGGGATCACATTCTTACAAGGAAGGATAACTTATAATAATTCAAATTTTTACCTCAGAAATGTCAACTTGAAGACTTCTTTCTTGATATTTGTTTTAAATTATTTAGCTAACTTATGTGAATAATTTGATCTGCAGCTGGTTTGAGCAGATCCCCAGTTTCTGAACTTGTCAGAGACCTAGTCAATATACTTATATTTTTATCCCAGATTAGATGAATGAATATTCAAAATTGGCTTTCTATAATTATTCCCTTAGTATTTTAGAACTTGCTGCTTTTGTGGATGTTCCTGCAAGTAAATGTTTGATAAAATACCGATGCAAAGAAAACATGCAAAGTTTTAATTCTAAGTGGATGACCCTGCTCAGGAAAAATTACTTCGTAGTGTTTAGCCAGCACTAGATCTGAGCTGGCAGAAAGGTTGTTAATACAGACACTTGACATTCAAACTGTAGACCACTCCTATAAGTAGAGTGCTAGTTATCTGTTTAACATAAACTTTTGTCATATTACTTTTATCCTTTAGATAACCAGTTTCTGGCCACTGATTGTTAAGTTGCTAGGCACTCATTAACTTATAAAATCGGCTCATGTAGGGCAGCACTTGTGGATAATGGAAGAAGATTATAAAGTTTTCATAATTTCTTCTCTGAGAGGTATTTGCATTAACAACATGATGGAGGAAAATGCCAGTTAATACATAGTAAAAGCTCTGTTACCTGGCACTTGACCAGCTGGGAAAGCTCTATTAATTGTCATTTTTGAACTCTTCCAATACAGATCTACAATCTAATAACCAGCATACCTCCCAGGAGGTTATGTAATGGCATGTTCTGCATTCTACTTGTACAGAAAAGTGGCAGAAGACATGTCAGCCAGCTGCTTTTCAGGGATTTATTAAAAAAAACCAGCTTCCAGAGTGTGTCATAGGTTCATTACAAATTCAGGCCTATCTCTTGCACCTTCTACTTCAGGGTTACCATATTTGAACTTTCAAAAAAGAGGACACTCCTGAGAAGAAGTGTTTCAGCATCTACCAACTCATGTTGTATTAACGTGTTGTAGACGTAGAACATCAGTTATCACTGAAGTTCTACATCTACAATAACGATCCTGAGTCACTGCAAGATGCTGAAGTGCCTTCTCAGTCATCAAAGATTAAATTATATTCAGTATAGTTTTAGTGTTCAGTGTATTTCTAGTGATCTGGGTGTGTAGTAGGAACTGCCCATAGTGATACGTAGTGTCATAAGATAACCTACCATATAGAAAACTTTACATGTGTGCACTGAAGTGATTCAAGAAACCAGCCACTCTACGGTGTAGTTCTATTACTAGATTGTTGAGTACCTGAATACATTTTATACTTCATTCATTTTATTCTAATTCTTGAACAATGGGTATTGTGTTGGTAAGTAACTCTTCAGTAACTGGAATATTTGATTAAGCACCACTTCCATTTCTGTGACATGTTGGAGAACAACGCTTTTACTGTAATTGAAGATTTTTTCACCTTAAATATTTTCTCCTTATTAATGAAGTATAAAATCAGAAATATCATAGATGTTGCTCTCCTTTTTCCATATTGTCCCCTTATTTGGGGGGGAGAGGAGAAGGAGCATAAATTAGTCATAAATGCTTTAGAAAGCTTCTCTCTCAAGTCACGTTTTCAAAAGTGACTTAGGCTGTATCTACATTTACAAGATTAAGTGCTCATGTAGTCAAGTTATGCTGATAGAAAAGAGCTTTTCAATTGACAACATAAAACCAGCTCAGTGAATGGTGGTGGTGATATTGGTAGATGAGCGTCTCTTCCTGACAGCACTTAGAATGTGAATGCTTATGCCTGCAAAACTTCTGTTGTTGGGGAACTATTTTTTCACATCTCTGAGTGACAAGTTTTGTCCACAGAAGTGCTAGTGTAGACATGGCCTAATGCTCCTAAGTCTTCGTGAAAGTCAAGGGCCTTAAATGCTTTTAAAAATATTACTCAGTGCCTTTAAGTACAAAATCTACAGCCAGCAGGAAGAAGAATGTATACTTCATTAGCTACATTTCTCATGATAAATGGGGGTTTACAGATCTCAAAAACATTGGATAAATGTGCGCTTATTTGCAGAAAGTACATGTAGAGTAGTCAAATTTAGTTGAATAGATTATTTCCTGTACTAGTGTAGGAAACAGTGATGAAGGCAGAGAACTGGACTATGTTATTGTTAGTTTTAATGTTCTCATGAGTGTTCTCCTGTCAGACATTGCTATGATATGACAAGCTCATGTTAAGTCTGTAATGCTTTTGATGTTTGAAGGCATTATAATGAACTCCATTTATGGTATGTCCTTGTATTGGTCACCTCATTACTGATGATCTGTTCTCACTGCTGAAATTGCAATTCTGCGACCTCAGTACACAAACTCAGAATGGAAGTTTATATTGATATGTTGATAAATATTAACAAGGTGTAAATGTGATGGCACCACAGCTTCATTTGTTAATCTCATTTTCCATTCCATTTATAATTACATTTGAAATAAAGCATTTCTGAAATACAGGCAGTCCCTGGGTTACGTACAAGATATAGGGACTGTAGGTTTGTTCTTAAGTTGAATTTGTATGTAAGTCGGAACTGGGATCCAGATTCAGCTGCTGCTGAAACTGACCAGCGGCTGACTACAGGAAGCCCGAGGCAGAGTTGCTCTGCCCTGGGCTTCCTGGAATCAGCCGCTAGTCAGTTTCAGCAGCAGCTGACTTGGGGACGCCTGGGGCAGAGCAGCTGGGGTGGTGCCGGGTTGGTCCAGTAGCGCCGAGGAGCGGCGCTGCAGGACCAACCCGGCCGCGCCCCAGCTGCTCTACCCCAGGCGTTGTCAGTGAGAAAAGCCTGGTCTGCTGGGGGGGGAGGGGGGGCGCACTAGCTGCAGACCAGGGAGACGCGGTCCTCCGCGGCTTTGCTCCACATCTGGGCGTCCCGCTGCTCCCGTCCTCCGGGGCGAGAAAAGCCCCGTTCGTAACTGCGGATCCGACACAAGTCGGATCTGCGTAACTCGGGGACTGCCTGTAGAATATGTAGAAATTTGGATTCCCAAAGCCAATGCACTGGATCAGTGCTGTATTTTTTTCTTGTACTCTCCCATTTGTTTCTGTCCATCTATTACAATTACTTCTAAGAATAAAGTTAAGCCCTGTCGAGCAAGGGCCATCTTTATGTGCTGGTTTGTACACCATTTAACATCAGTAGGTTCTGGTCCATGACTGGGACTCCTATGTGCTATCTTAATGGAAATAAGAAGTGTCAGCTTCAGTGTAAACTGTAATTGAGGGGCCAATAGATGTTATCAGTTCAAACTGATCGTCACTGACACCTAATGGAAAAATACTGATTCTTCTAGTGCAGTTGGTCTTTTGGTCACGTGAAGGCATGTGTCCTTGGGATCTGTCATGTTACTAGTTTTCCTTCTGCCCCATCTCCATGGATGGGCAGACTAAATACATGTTTTTGAGGAACTTCATTGCATAGCCTACATTTGCAATGTAAAATGGCCAGTTCTTGCCTGGAAAATGTAAAAAGATATTTGCTGCGGAAATGAGAACTTGTAGCCTGATGACATGCCAATCAAAACTGCAAAAGATTTGCTGCTCACTCTTCAGTAATATTGAGGTAACAATTCATGGAATAGATGAATAGATCAGAGTTGATTAGAATATGTATAACTTCTCTCACCTTTCTGAAACCACATCTGAAAACTGCTGGGAAATAATTAATCCTGGTTTTCTGGGCAGTGCTGGATATTTTTTTTTTTAAAACAATGAGTAGGAAATCCAGAATATGAACTTGAAGACATGTGGGAAGGGTAATGGGGAAAGAATATAAACATTTGAGTTTTGATACAGAATGTAACTGCCTCACATAAGCTGCAACATTTTTAGCAACAAGGGCCAATGTGAGTAGAACAATCATATTCCAGGGAGAGACAAGAGAGTTTTGCCAGAAACGTTAGCAGAACTGGAGCATAGATGCATAGCTATTGTATTGATAGCCAAAACTCTTCGTGTGATTTTATTCTGAGAAGCAACTTTCTAAGAATGGTACTGTGGAATTCCATGATTGTGCTGCTGTTAATTCCTCTCAAATGCACTCAGATGCAGATGGTAAATGTTTTTTCTATTTGTCTGTCCTACACAATCAAATTAGGTTTTGTCAGGGTGGATTCTCAACACTATTTCTTAACCAGCAATAAGTATTTTGTAGGTTGTCAGTTACTCATATGCAGTCCTATTGACATTGCATCACAGGGATACGTTCCCAATAACTTGGCATGAATGTTCTTCCATATATTTTCCATTGAAATTGTGGTTCTTTGTTACATAGTGCAAAATGGCTTGGAAGATGTTGCATTCTGTTGGATTAATGATCTCTTGAAGTGTTCAAATATATTGACAGACCAGGATTAAACCCTAATTTTTCATTTGTTGTGTGAAAGATACATTCACCCATTAATCTGAAAATAGTTGTTTCTTGATTTAGTGCATACCGGGTGATATTTTTTTGTACAAAAGCCAGATAAAGCTGAAGTTTGGCAGGTGTTGACAAAATCTAGGCAAACATTCAAGATTGACGCATTGTCCTAAACTCACATTGTTCTGCTTTCCATCTTCCACATGCTCTGTACATGCATGAATACAGAACCAAATGTCATCTTTACATTAACAAATATTAAGGTTGTGATGCCCACTTGGAAAAGCCCAGGCAATTACAAGTAGTTTATTTTATATTTATTTTAATAAAACATGTCATGAGGCTAGAGATGTATTTCCGTTTTTATCTTTAAATCTATTTGAGAAAAGCATTGTAATATACGAATAAATAGACTGACTAGCTACAAGGGATCAAACTTGGCAACAAAATGTGAATGAACTAACTTAGAAACTCACTTTTAATTATGTCTATGATTACATAATACGCTTGTTTTTAATCACTAATCATTGACTTTAAAAGTGAGTGCAGGTTGTGTGGAACATACACCTGAGTTTTCATTTTTATATCTATCTATCTATCTATCTATCTATCTATCTATCTATCTATCTATCTATCTATCTATCTAATAATTTATCAATCACTGGTAAATATTTAAAGCTTCTAACCCACATATATGTGTTGTCTTGAACGCTTGCTTTTTTAGGAAAATGTGGTTATTTTTAATTAGTTAGATTTAATTTTTGGCTTCTAAACAGTGATACAAAACCAAAATGGCTCAGTGTTTTGGAGTTGTTAGGTTTTTTTCCATTCAGACTGACTTCAGTCAATATGAAGAACTAGTGCAAAAAGAAAAGAATTAGAAATATACAATACAAAGTCCAAGTTTCACCATGTTAGTTTTTTTTTTTTAAAGCCTCACAGAAACAGTAAAGGGTCATCTTAAAAACCAAAACAGTCCTGTAAGAATGTCCCATGATTACCAAAGTCCAGAATGTGGCACATCTTTCAAAGCTTCTTGCCTTAGAAATTTTAAGTAAGTCACTTGATGTTTCTAAACTCTAGTTACATGCGCAGCTTGGATGTTTTCCATTATTCCATTGCAAATATATTAGTTTGCTAAAGAAATATAGTAATGTGCTTAGCACTGTGCATGAACACTGTGAAGACCATTCCTGCCCCAAGTTGCTCATCTATAATTTCCATCCTTGTCAAGATTTTCCTATTTCACATTAGAATAAAATGAATGTATTTTTAGTTTGATGTATCTGAAAGCACTTTGAGGTTATGTATGGAAGTGAAATGTCTATGGACCTCATCCTGTCACTTGATGCTGTACACGGCAGCTCCTTATAGTGTGAAACTCCTTATAGCGTGAAAGCCGTTAATGAGTATATGAGAGGAAGGGGAATACACTGCTGGTGTTAGGCACTCATATGGGGAATAATTGTGCTCACACTATAGGCATTCATACAGGTTGTACCTCCCTAAACTGTGACTCTTTGATCCAGCAACTTCCGTGGTCTGGCAGGACCACAGATGTTCCTGGACCAGAGAGCCTGGGGCAGGGAGGCCAGTGGTGGCCTAGGAACCCCACAACAGGGGGCTCAAGTGGCAGAGGGAGTTGCACAGTGCAGCTGGAAGCCCTACGGCAGGAGGCTTTGCCAGCACAGGGAGCTCAGTGGCATATCCAGGATAGGGATGTGAAGGATTAGTTGACTATCCAATAGGTAAATGCTTATTGGATAGTTGACAGGCTAGTCAACTAGTTGCTTCCCTCTGTCCCTTGCTGCCTCTCTCAGAGGCAGCAAGCAGGGAAAGGGAAGAAGAAGGGGTTCTTGAAAACAGCAGTGCCGCTTGAAACATGGGGCCAGACCGAAGGCTCCATGCAGTGCTGCTATTTGGAAACGCTGCATGCAGCCCGGGACCTTCTGAGGTGTCCTGTGGCTGCATGCGTCATTGCAAAGCGGCAGCACCGCGATCAGCAGGGTACTCCCCTCTGATCCCGGGGTCAGTGCAGCGCTCCCACTTTGAAACACTATGGGGAGCCCAGCTGGTGCAGTGCTTTCATCCTTGAAATTTAGCAACAGCTCTAGGGCAAAGGCGGAGGTGCCCTATTGACTTCTCAAGTAGTTGATGCAAAATTCATTAACTATTTGATTAGCCAGTCAGTCGATATTTAACATCCCTAATCCAGGAGCCCCGGCGGTGTGAAGAGTTCTGGTGGTGCAGCCAGGAGCGCAGCAGGGGCTCAGGCAATGCGAGGAGCCCCAGAGTGCTGCGAGGAGCCCTGCAGCAGGGAACTCGGATGGCACAGGAAGCACTGTGGCTAGGAGGTCCAGCAGCACAGCTGGGAGTCCAGGGGTTTAGGGGTCCAGCCAGGGCCAACAGCGTAGGTGGCTGAAGGGAGAGGGGGCTGGATGGGGCCAGTTAGCTGGTGTGTGCCTGGGAGGCTTGTGACAGGGGACCTTCCCTGGTCCAGCAAATTCCCTTGTTTGGGACCAGTCATGTCCCAGGAGTGCCAGACCACCGAGGCCTTACTTGAACTAAATGGGCAAAATAATTATACCTTCTGACATGGTTACATTGGGATAAAATCTAAGCGTAACCGAGGCCCTAGTTGCAAGATTAGGAGTTTTTGGAAGGAAATGGAGAAGCTATAGTGAGTATTGCGATGAATATTTCATTTTTGGACTTCACAATCTCTTTCACAAAGAGTAAGACTGATCTTTCATTACATGAGCCATCTATACCCACCATTTATACTTAAAGGTGAACGTCAGAGGAAAAGTAATTTTTGTGCTGCTTTTCCATCATACAGGAAGACTGAATTTTTTTTTCCTGATGACTGTAAAGAATATCAGACCATGCCTACTTTGTTTTTGTTGGAGGATTTAGTGGTCAACTATAGGCCTACTGGGATTGTACTGTTTCACAGACAAAAGTGAAACCTGATACACAGCAAGAGAAGATTGTCAGACTGTTTCTTGAAAAATATTTTTGCTTTAACAGTGATTTAAATTTAATTATGTTCCTGATGGACAGTTGGGAGAAAAGACCTTCTTTTATCCAATGATCCAGTTCTGTAGTGTTTAAGTCTTTTGGCAAAAGCAAGACAGACCAGGTATTTGACTGACTTGCATGGTCATACATACAAGTAGATGACACTCACATTATAGGTAAACCAAGATAGGTAACAAATCAGATCAATTATTAAACTTAGCATCAATGGGCAAGCAGATCCCTATTTTTGTGTGTGAAAATTGAGAAAACTGTAAGGGGAAAATGGGGGACACATGGCATTGGGTTAGCAGGCTCAGCAGCTGTGATCAGGTCTGCAGTTGTCTGTAGCTCATAGGCACAGTCAAATTGTCCCGTTAACATCATCTAGCATATCAGCACGCCCCATCTCCTCTTTGGAATTGGTACCAATTGAATCCAAAATATTGGCACTCTAGATGACAAATAAGCAATGGGGGGAGAAAAGATGGGAATGGAAAGCCATTAGGCAAATAGTACAAGAAACCTCACCTTCCCCCTCTCCCCCGGCTAAAAGTCATTAACAATTTTGCTTAGGTGGCTTGTTTCAGGGAGAACAGATGAGTGGGACATGTTCAATCAACTGGGGAGCTAGAGGGAGAACAGAGTAAAAGAGATGAAATTTTTTCGTCCCTCGTAGCTTGCTGCGTCTGCAAAGTCTGCACCATGATGTGGGGAAAGGATGCCACTCTTCTTTTGTCCCTTGAGTCTGGGGGGAAGAATAGGTACTTTCGAGGGGGTAATAGGAAACACAGAACCCTTACATTTTGGGGGAGAAAGGGGTGGGATATTGGGGAATGAAGGGACACAGACAACTACTGGCATGGGAAGGGTTCATGAAGTAGGAAGGTGGGGGGGGGGGATTAAAATCCCTGGCATGAGGGAAAGGGTGGGGTCACAGAGTGTCCCTGGAATAGAAGGGTATGAGAGAACGGCAAACAAGAAGCTTGTGAGAAAGGAGATGGACACAGCATCAGAGTGTATAATATATATATTGATCATAAGCCTAATATTTTTTGGTTAAAAAAGTGATGCAGGAAAGAGTGGGGGTCAGCATCTGGGACCCGGCGCACCTCTGCCTCCTCTCCCATGTGCACCTCTGCCTCCTGTTCTTTTAAGCTGGTTCCCCCCAGCACTGGCCCCTGCTTCTCCTGTTGCTGCCTCTGATACAGTAGTGGCTCGAGTACCCAATAAGTCTAGGCTTATTGTGTAGTCATCTAGTCGACTAATTGTTTATATCTCTACTGGCATGGCAGGCCGTACTACATAAAAAGCAGAGCTGCAGCAAACTCCCTTATCAAATAATCGAGTAGTTGATGGAAATTCTATCAACTACCCGTTTAGCTTCCTAACTGCTACTTAACATTCCTAAATGGGAGTGGTTGGAAATGGCGACCAGCATGCCCCTTAAGCATACGCTGCTTCCTGCAGGTCCCATTGGTTGGTAACAGCTGCCAGTGGAATCTGAGAGGCTCCATGCCCACAGGTGCTTGAGGTTCCAGTTTATGAACAAATGGGCTTATGATCGAGTATATACGGTACTTCTAATTTTAAATTGGCAAACAAGTGGGGATGGCAATGAGACTATATAAAAGCAAAGTCAGTGCACAGTGAACTCCGTTTTCTCTACAAGTCATCTTTAAACATCCACTTGGCCAATGGTTAGTCACTGGCAGAATGATAGAATCTATTTAGAGGTTGTTCATTAATGTTCACTTGTCAATAGATACTTGCCATGTTTGGAAATTTTAAAACATTCCAAGAGTTTGAGCTTAGTTCAGATGGATATATTTAACTTCCATGTTTGTCTGGAACCAGTTTTTCGCAAGATAGAATTAGTAACATTGCTGAGCATAATTTACATTGGGAAGACTATTTGAACCTTAATGCATTTTCTTTCTTAAAATCATCCTTATCCTACCCTGCTTGCAAAATCAAATGCTTTTCCCTTTTTCACAATCACAAATGGCTTTTTTTTTTTTTTTTTTTTTTTTTTTTTACTCCTTTCAGTCTGTTTAATCTTTCATATTAAAAGAAACAAGACACAGCAAGAGATGTGGGGAGAAACACACCATTGCCAGTTGGAGTCCAATTAAACTCAACAAATCATGGGAGAATACTTGCTAATGGAACACTAATCCATACATAGACACTTCATTCAAAAGTCTTAAGACTTGAAAAACAAAAGCTGACTTCTTCATGGAATTCTTAAAAGTGTATAAACCAGCATCAGTGCCTTATTGAGGTATGATAGTTGTTGAGTCAAAATGAAACATCTCCAGCTACTCAGCTGGAGGGCGGGGGGAGGGGAGACATCATAGCAGGATGGCAACAAAGCCTACACTCCTGTATAGCTTTTTCTCACAGAAGTTCATTTTATGACTATTTCTACTCTGGCTTACACTGCTAAAAACAGCCATACTGAGAGGCTGCCAGTAGCCCTCTGAGGATGTCTCTGGTGTGATTTCAGAGCACTGCTAAAACAATAACTAGGGAAAAAAATGCTTACATCTCATTAGCTAAAGTGAGGGCAACACAGCGTCCGTGTAGATACTGCATTACTTACATCCACTGTTGGCGCCCTTGCCAATTTCACAACTCAATGCTGGAGAAAACTGGGCAGCTGCAGACCTGGCTGCCCACTCTCAGCCACGCTGCTGCCCGGAAACTCCCCACTCACCTGGGAGCATAGAAACCCCCCCACTATTCCTCTTCAGGAAGTGGGCACAATTCTGGCGAGGACTCGCCTCACTGACAAGAGGGTAATGTGGCAACATACGACAATGGACACACTTCAATTTAGGGTTATAATGTAGACTTTCAGATAGGTTTAAGAATGATTAATATCAACTTGTGTGTGTATTCCATACAGCTTTTTTTTTAATGTCTGGGAAACTTACTCAGAGTGTCACAACTGAATGCAAGTTGGACTGATATGTCTACAACTACCCTGCATGGATGAGGAAAGGCACATTCCTGTAGCTGTGAGCAGTGTGGTTGGATATGTGAGTAGCAGGACACCCTTTTAGGAGACCCGGTAATGTTCCAGAATTGTGTTGCTTTAACCCTGAAACCTAGAGATCGCCCAATGGTCATGACGATGTGCAGGGCAATTAATTTAGTGTTCTCCCCCAGGCTTGTAACTGTAGAACATTATGGATGAGTTTGGAATGGATGGCTTCCTAACCTGTGCAGTTGTGATTGATGGCATGTGTATATCCATCCTGTGCGAGTGAGTTAATTACCAGGAAAGGATACCACATTATGCAGGACTTCAGTATATGCAGACAACTACTTGACATGCACTGACAGAGTGCATGATGCCAGGATGTTCCAGAGGGGTAGAGAGATTAAACACAGGCAAGCTGGTAGGTTGTTCTCTCCCTTTGCCTCCTGCCCACCCCGCCATCAGCAGGTGTTTGTATCAGCTGTGGTTTTCGGTGACTTTTTGCTACCCTGTTTGATGACACCGTATTGTGATGTGCAAATAGTGGAAGAGTCAGTTAAACTATTTGAAAAGCGAGTGTAGAATGGTGGTGGAATGTGCCTTTGGCTGACTAAAACAAGATGACATAGTTTATAGACTTGCGTGGACTGAAGTGTCTTTGACATCATGCATGTGATTGGGGCACTTTATATGCTTCACTAAATATGTGAGCTTATGGGGAAGTACTTTGGCTTGGACTCAGTTGCTGACAACTGTGATTCAGTGTATATTTACAGATAACCAGCAAATGAACCTCTTCCTGCTTCAGGGTCTGTTAAAGCAAAGGCTAAAAAGGAGGCCATTTTCATTTGAGCTCTCATGCTGAATGGTGGGTATATTGGGACCTGAGTAATGGATTGTGTGGCTGTTGACTTCAAACATAGTATTTATACATGTATTACATTAATAGATTATTTTGTCCATGTTTACTGAAATTCATTGACTTTTTTTTTAAAAAAAGTGGTCATATCCCCTGACCTAATTGTGTGAAAGTATGTGCAATCATAAAACCTCCTTGCTTGTAAGATTTGTATACATTTTTAGTGTATCTGCTTTTTTTATTGGCTCATTAGATGAAGTTTATTGAAGCTACTATTGATGGTGTGTTGATTTGTGGCACACTTGTCTCCCTGAGAAGTTATGCATCTTTGTAGTACATGGTAACATCAAGGCAATTGCAAGGGGCTTGTGATTCCTAGGGGTTCACCTCTGACATGTAACCTGGAAAAGTCTCTCAAACATGTGGCTGTGCAACTGTTTTGCATTCCCTACCTCCGGATAAACAGCAGCTCCTTACCTTCGCCATCCTTTGCTTCTCTAACTCCTTGTTCTTTTTTCAGTGTTCAGATGACTCCTCATGCACCTCCATTATCAAGTCATCCCTGCTCCTCTGTTGCTTTACCCTCAACTTCAGATTACTGTCACTTCGACTTGAGTACTTGCCTAGTTGCTGACAGAGAGGAAGAACGTGACGAGTGCCCTTGAGTTCAGACAGTTTTATTCTTTAGCTACACAGCTGCAAGTAAAATAACATTTTTTCTCAGAAGAATGCTATTCTCTTTGCTTTCTCATTCTGTTATCAAACTTCTGAGAATTTTTCTTGAGAAATGTTATTTTTACTTTCCAAATATGATACAGAATATAATAAATATATATGAATTATTTATTTTGTGGGAGGGAGGTAATTGCTGGAAGACAAAGCAGCAGTGGTGATTGTGTTGCACCTTTTTCTGGCTGCTGCAGTTGACACACAATGTTGTGGTGCTTCAAAAATTGAACCAAAAGAAAGACCATTTATTCTACTCATAGACTATGAGACCCTATATTTACATCAAGGAAAACTTTATGACAGGAATTGTAAGTTACAAGAATGGCAGTGGATGGCTTACCTGTCCAAGAAATCTCAGAAACAACCTAGAACTTTTACTGAGTGAAAAATGCTATTTGATTACTCTGGGAATGGACCAAAATCATTTGAGTGATGAGACCGTTTCTGCGCTAGTGGCTGGGAGTCTTAAAATGCAGGTGATTTGGGATGGTAATGAATGTCTCTAATCATGGTTTTATGGCATTTCCTATTTTGGTCAAAATATGGTCAAAAACCTTTAATATTAATGGTTTGCATTTAACACCCCCTCGCTCTGCTGATGTCACTTTTAATTTTTATCTGTCTGTTTTGAGCAATGTGAATGTCGGTGTGATTGGTAAGTATAATGGTTCAGCATCTACCTCCAATGGAAACAGCAGGCTAAGAATCCATCCAAATACTTTGTAATACCCTGTTATTATGAAAGATATGTCTACACAAGCCCCCTAGTTCGAACTAGGGTGGCTAATGTAGGCATTCGAACTTGCAACTTAGTACGGATTAATTTCTGACTGCCGCGTGTAGCCGCGGGCAGTCAGTTCGAACTAGGGGGATTTTAAAATGGCGCCCGCCTGGGAACATGCAAATGAAGCCCGGGATATTTGAATCCCGGGCTTCATTTGCAAGTTCGAATGCTTATATTAGCCACCCTAGTTCAAACCAGGGGGCTAATGTAAACATACCCATAGATAGCAGCTTCCATTTTATCAGACTGAGTCGATGTGGGACTATAGGTTCACATTAGACCTGAGTGAATTATGGTTTTAAATTGATTTAGGATATTAGCATGAAAAGGCACAAATTGCGTGACCAAAATGAATAAACTCATGAGAAAGGAAGATTGCTGCATAGCATATGCAGTGTGCCCTGGGAGTCATGTGACGAGGATTCATCCCTGAATTTGATCCTCTGGCTGTATCTTTAGCTTCTCCAGGTTGGTCTGTGTGCTGAAGGGGAGTGTTAAGAAACTGTTAGTGACCCAATTCCAGTATTGTCCAATTTAAGCTTTAGGATCACAAACAAAGTATGGTTAATTGGGCCCCAGTTGTAGTAGATAATTGGTTAAAATGCTTTGTCTAGTTGAGGGGGAAATATGGTGAAGTGAAATGAGGGAAAAACCTTGAAGAGAGAAGTTTGCAGCCTTAAATGGCTTTAGGTGGTGTTAGCTAAGGTCCAATAACCAGCTCTGTCCACATTAGTTAGTGCTTAGTAGGGATTCTTTGTTACAGCTTTTCCTTATTCCTCTGGAGTTGTGCTATGGTAAGAAGTTGTCTTTTGGCCCTTGTCCAGTTGTGACTATTCAGCCAAAGTTTATAACTAAGGCTAAGACTTTATCACTACTATTTTTAGTAAAATCATGGACAAGTTGTCCTATTAAGCTTTAGGATCACAAACAAAGTATGGTTAATTGGGCCCCAAGTGTAGGAGATAATTCATTAAAATGCGGGCAGTAAACAGATATTTACAGGAGCCTGATACCTGTCCCTGACTTGTATTAAAAGTACTCTGGAAGGAGAAAAAGAGGGACAAACAGAGCAATCCTGGGGCTTGCAGCTGCTTCAGCCCTGCAGCTGTTCTTGCGGCAGGTGCCGACTGATGCGATTCCAGCTGCTGCTGCTCTGGCGGTGGTAGGACTTGCCACTAGTCATCTGCTCTGGTTCTCCCCAGAAGTAGTAATGGAATCTGTAACCTCTGTGGCAGAATAATACGCTTGCTTACTTATAACTGTTGTTGTACGAGGCTATAGAATGTAAGGGTGGATATGCTTATACTGTATCTGTATTTTGGATGGAATCCAGACCATGTGACCTTTGGATTAATGAAGAAATAGTTTTGTAGCAATCAAGGCATGGTAAATCTTAAACTTGAGGAAAATTAGCTCCAACGGTAAATGAGCTCTCCCTGGCTTTTTGGGTGGGGACAACCTCTACCACAATTGTGCTCTTTTTGAGGTATACTCAGGGAAGAGCGTCCATGAACTAGTGCTGAGCTTGCCTCCCAGATTTTCTCCCCCTCTCTCCCACTTTTTCTTCACCTTGCTGGCTTTGGTATATTGAGTCCTTGCTGACACCCAAGTTTTGGACCCAGACCTGTCCAGCTCTGTAGTAAAGTCCACATTGAAACGGCAGTGCTTGCGTGGGTACTCAGAACACGGTCCTTTGCATTATAAAACAGACATGTTGCTGTAGAGTCAGTGAACTTTCTTATTTCTGACTTAACCAGGCTCAAGATGAGCTAACCATCTTCTCCTTTCATTGTTGTGCAGTCCACTCCATCCTGTGATCGACCAGCAGCTGCCAAGACACATACTTGTGCACGGTTTGATTTTCCATTATTGATATAGGACAAAGAAGGTTTTTCACTCTTCAGAACAAAAGTGCAGCATACCAGAGCCTTCATACCAGAACATACTCTTCATGCTTAATGCCCAGGCTTTTTTGGCCCCCTTGTTCTGCTGAGAGAGAGACACTTAGAAGTGTGGGAAGCTGGGAAACTGCAAATGGTGTGGTTGTAGGCAAGCAGGGTATGAAACTATATCACTTCTGGTCATGGGTCTGAAGAGTACAGGTGGATGGTAAGGAAATACACAGAAATAGGCTTATACGAAGGGACTGGAGAACTATGATATCTCAATTGTTATGGGTGCTGCTGGGTGCACATTTGCACTGCATTAATATTGTGTAGAAACTCCCAATAAATTTGTCCTATTGCTCTATGCATGAAGGCTGCTTTGCTGTGTAGATATATAAATGCATGCATCATTAAGGGTAGACAATCAGGGGTGAGCAGTGGCACTAGGTTAACATACAATGAAGACAAGGCCTTTGTTTTAAAAGCACTATTTTTCACTCTGACTGACAATATAGACACGTGACAATACCTCGGATGATAGGGCTGTTATGTAATGGCAACGTTTTAACAGACGGGGAAATATTTGTAGAGTTGGGCTTTAGTCCTGTCAGGCAACTAACAAAATGTCTGGTCACTTTTGGTCCTGTGTGTAGCTGAATGATTTACATATAAATATAATATAGCTTGCATGGCCAGTATGAAGTTAATAATAAAACAAGGCAGCTGTTAAAAATCTAATTTGATTTTTTTCCTACTGTCTGTTTCCCTGGCTTATTTGCAGGCTGGGCCAGGTATTAAAGCTGTAAGTGCTCTAATGGGGGTAGTAGCCTAGGGCTCTTGAAGCATTGCTAATTTCAAACCTTGTAATTTAGTTAAATTGAAATTTAACTGTGTTTAGATGGATGAGCTGCCAATTTTCTATTCCAGCACAAACATGCCAACCACCCGTTATTTGTTGTCTGTGCTAAAGCCTCCTTGCTGTTCAAGTTTGACAGTTTGCACATGATTGACATGGCATTAGTTTTTTTCAGTAACCATCTTTTTTCTGTTGTATTGGAGCCTGTGTAGGAAATGGTACATGTCTATCTGATCACTTGGAGTTTCACTCATTCATGGTAGGTAAAATTCACACAAATGTGGTGTGTCTGCACTTGACTTACGGGGTGGTTGCATGAATGAGAGGGGAGAGACTGTGGATAATTTAGTGTAGAGTATACCACAGGAAATAGGCCAGGGAGAAGGATGACAAGGAGTGCCCCTAAGTGGATCCAGCAGTACTATCACCTATACTGATGGATTTAGAAGATTTTTGGCAACTATTTCTGACCATAAATTTGATCTGTGGCAGTCAGAGGAGGAGTTGGCTTTCTTGTGGGTTGGCAGGAGAGTATATCCATTAATCTCCCAAATCCATAGTACTTTTCACAAAGCCGTAATAATGTGACTGTGTTTATACTATCGCTTTTTTCCACACAAATGCTGCATGTGGAGCTCCAGGGATGGTAGCAATGTTGGGAGATTGGTGTAGATTGGGCAATGCTGTAGTTGCTGCTAGGGATGTAAGCGAGTAGTTGAGTCAACTACTTGACCACTCGCATTTCCTTCTTCCCTTGCTGCCTCTGATGGCAGCAAGTGGGGTGGGGGTGGAGCAGGAGCCGGTGCTGGGGGGGAGCTGGCTTAAAAGCCAATTTTCCCCAGCACCATCTCTGTGGTACCACCTGTTCTTTTCCTCCCCTCATGTTGCTGCCTCTATCAGAGGCAGAGGCAGCAGCACTGGGGAAGGGGGCAGGGCAGCTTTTGCCTGTGGCGGGCTCAGGCTTTCCATGAGCAGAGACTGCTCTGCATCTGCGGGGCTTCCCAATGAGGAGCTGGGCTGCCTGTCTGCCTGATTCTTACTACAGGTAAACTTCAGAGCCGCAGCGGTGGTTAGTGCCTGGGCCCGGTGCAAGCTGGGACTGAGACTTCCTCCCTTATCAACTAATCTTGTAGTCGATAGAATTTCTATCAACTACACGATTAGTTAATTATTCGCTTCCTCACATCCCTAGTCATCACTGTGACATGTTTGTGAAAATGCTGGTGCCAGGTTTATTAGTTCTCGTCCCCCAGTTTGCACAGGTGGTTGGGGGAATGCCGAGTAAAATGTGAGTGTAAATAATACCTGTATCCTTGTGGTGGCTGTGTGCGCTAGAGAGAGAGTGCTTTGCCATTTAGAAATGGGATTTCTTAAAACAGCCAGCAAGTGAATAAGAGTAGGTTCGAGGAAGAATGGTTGCAAATACTGTTTATCATTGTTTGGGAACCATAGCGTCCCTTAAGTTCAATTACTTACTCTCTGGTGATAAACAGAGGGCAGCTTCAATAAAAGGTGCTTTCCAAATGAAGAAACATGGCATTTAAAGCATTTTTTAAAAAACGTTGAATAGTTTCTCTTTTAGAAAATGTTTGTAATTAGCCTACTGCATAGTAGGCAATCCCCATGTTCTGGCATGATAGTTGGAGACTCCCAGAAAATAGCACGAACACATACACTGTAATAAACACAATGATATTAAACAGGAGACAAATATAACATAACAGGGTAAAACACTATTTTTAGGGTCATAGGTGCCCAGCAAGTGTAAGGTTAGTGTCCAATTAGTAAGTGTACTTTGTTGGGGCCCTTGATGACTTTTGACTACAAAATTCTTCTCTGCAGTGGTTTAGCAGTGGGGCTGACAGGGTCCAGTACAGCCCAAAGGACTCACAAGTGGGAGAAGGTGGTAAATCCCTCCACAGGTTTAATATGCAGCAGGTTGTAAAATCCCCAAACAAATTCCCTGACTTACTAACTAAAAATTGGTGCACTCACACACTCCAAGAATTAGCCTCAGGTTCAGAGTTGACTCAGTCACTGCAGAGGGGCTGGTCTCTTCTGGCAGGGATCCTCTTCGGGCAGGAATCAGGCTGCTTTGATCCCCGAATTTCCCCTCACCACAAAGGGGTGCAAGGCTCAAGGTGCAGGCCATACAACTGCACCAAAATTCAAACTCTAATCTTCTACACCAGCGTTCAGAGACACACAACAGGCAGAAGCCCCGAACCAGCAGCCAGAGCAGAGCTGACCATGCGGTGATTGGTCTCACCCAGGGAGCCAGAGAGCCAACTCAGCCTGGCTGGGAAAGCCTCCCAGCAAACTCCACAAACTGGGAATCAACAGTGGAGACATAAAACCCAGCTGAGGGATCCTGCCTTCAGGTCCCTAGAGTCTAGTTCTCAGGGGAAACCCTGCATGCAGGCCTGGGGCTTACTAGCTCCCACACAGCCAGTCCTCCCCTTGCCCTGGCTGGCTCCAGACCCCTCCAACAATGGCTCCTCCTTCACCTCCTGAACTCCCTGGGAGGGGCATCTCACTCCCTATGGGTTGCCGGGCACACTCTGTCCCTGGTAGGGAGGGAGAGCCAAAGCAAACTCAGAGTTCCTCTCCCTGAGCTGCCAGCAGACAGAGCCCCGGGAATCTAGCTAATCTCCTTGGGGGGGGGGGGGGGGTGTCACACTGTTAAATGACAGGCCAGATAAACTAATTCTGAACTAATACTTTGTTCCAGGAGTTGTATTGAACTGGTTCAACACACACTTGTAAAACAGAGCAACAGGTGGGTGTGGCATGAGGCATAAATGTTTAGACTGCAATGGTACCTTTTTTTTCTAGTTTTGCTAAAGACTTAGGCCAGTGGACTCCAACCTTTTTACACCCAAATCACTTTTTAAATGTCAGGACAAGCCAAGATGTACCCTATCTCTTTCTTGAGGCCCTTCCTTCTCTGTTCTTCCTCTCTCCGTCAGTTGCTATCCCCAGCCCTTACACACTCTCAGGGTATGGCTACACTGCCACTTTTTTTTATCCTTCTTTTGCAAGAAATTTTTCTGATATTTGGCCTGTCTAGACTGGGTCAAATATTGGAAAAAACCCTTCTTTTGGAAGCCCTCTCATTCCTCGTGGAACAAGGAATACAGGGGCTGCCAAAAAAGCGTGTTTGCCGCAAATATTCCTGCAGTCTAGCCTCACTGGGTTGAGACAGGAGGTGCAGGCTATGGGGTGGGAATGAAGGGTTTGAGTGGGAAAGGGCGAGAGGTCCAAGCTCTGGGAGGGAATTTGAATGCAGGAGGATGTGGAGAAGAAGATGCTAGCTCAGGGAGGGTGCTCCAGGCTGGGGAGTGTTGGGCTCAGGTGGAGGATTGGGGTGCTGGATGTGAGGGTGCAGGAGTTTGGCTTGGGGTATGTGAGGGGCTCAGGGCAGGGATATTGGAAGTATGGTGGGCTCAGGACACAGATTTGCAGTGTGTGAATGGTACAAGAGTGTTGTGGCAGAAGACTGAGGATGTGGGGGTGCAGGAGTTTGGGGATGAGAGAGGCTCAGGACAGGGGGTTCCAGTATATGATACTCAGATTTGGGGTTGGGGGGAGGGTACAGGAGTGTTGTGTATGCTGTGGCCAGATGAGGACTTGGCCCCAACTGGGGGCTTGCTTGCTGGCCAGGCTTCATTTTTAAATAAAATATTATGCCAAACACACAAGTTTCATCAGTGTCTTTATTTATGAGAGGGGCAGGGAACTGTTTTGAGTAAGGGGTCACTGACCCACAGAAAAGTCAGTCAGGGCCACACAAGTGAGATACAAGAACACAACCCCCTCCAAACTCCTCAAGCCTCACTAATGTGGCCCCCAACTATTCTGGTGGGGGCAGGGGACAGAGTGCTGGGGCAGGGGATAGGGCACTTGTGGGTGCTGCAGTAGGGGAGAGGGTGCCAGTGGAGGCCGGGGCAGGAGCCTGGGGCAGAGGACAGAAAAAATTGTCAGAAAAAATTCTTCCAAAAGAAGGATTGAAAAAAGTGCTTGGGGGTGCCGGGGCAGGGTGCCGGTGGGTGCTGGGGCAGGGTACATATGGGGGTCTTGATGGGGGGAGGGGACAAGGACCAGTACCTGGGGATCCTGCAGCTGCACGCCAAGGCCCAGGAAGCGTGCGGGCTGCTCCTCCGTCTCCCAAACAGCGGTGCGGTACCTGAAATGCTGGACTGTTGCATACCTGATGCCTTCCTGCGTGGAGGGAGGGGGGGTGTGGAGCTGGGGAAGGGGGAGTCCTGGACCACGCTAGCCCCTACCGCTTGGGCAGTGCGCACCTTGCTCTCTGCTCCCCACGGCAGCGCGTGATGCCTGAGCAGCAGAACTGACTCAGTCCTGGACCCTCCCCACCCCCCCGGCGTGCAAGAAGGCAGCAGGGGAACAAAGTCCACAGCATGCGACAGACCAGTGTTTTAGGTACCACGCCAGCTGTTGGGGGGCGGGAGGGAGGAAGAGCGGCCTGTGCACTTCTGGGATCTGATGTGCAGCTGCAGAACTCCCCCCCGCATCCTGCAGGAAGCCTGTGCTGCCTCCATTGTCCCTGAGTGAAAGTGGTAGGTGCACTTGGGAGAGAGCTCTCCCAGAACTGTATGTAAACCACCTAACAGTTTCAGCGTAAACAAATTTGCTGGGTGGTGTGTGTGTGTGTGTGAGACACTCCTGAGCCAGAAAGCTACAAAACAGTAAAATGTCAGTGTAGACCTAGCCTTAGTATAGATAAGGCCTAAAAGGAATAATTTCCAGACAGATTGGATTTCACTGGGGCAGTCAGTTTTTAAGGCTTTTGTAAGTACCAGAAATCTGTAGAAGACACAAATGCAGTTAAATGAATCTGTAAAAATGTATGAGGTAATTATGTAACAGATTCCATACTTCATGTGTTAGCTGTTTAACTGTACAGTTCTTAAAATAAAATATAAAATTATTTTCATACTAGTCTAAGAATTGCTTTCCTCTTTCCCTTATTTGAATGGGAGATCTGCAGCCCAGATTACTGCCTTGTGTAATATAACTGTTCTGGGATTCCAAAGATGTCATGGGTCCTTCAGTGAGCATATGTCATCTCAGTGCTTTATTTAAGGAGCAGACAACAGCAAATATATATTATAAGCCATTAGGGTTTTAGCAGTCAAAAATCAAACATGACTTTCTAAGACTTTCTCTACCTAGAACCTTTGTCAGTAAAACTGTTTTTTGATCAAGAGTCAGAAGCCCCTCCCCTCCAATAAGAAACAAAAGTTTCATCAACAAAAGTGCAGGAAATTGCCACTGTTTCTTGGATTTATGCTGTTCAGAGAGCTGTGGCTACATGGGTGACCTTACAGTGGTACAGCTGTGCCACTGTAAGGTGTACAGTCAGACAAAGTGTATGTCTATCAGCCGGATTGAAGGGCAGCAACTGAGTATAGTTTAGACTTGATGAATGAACTTCTGATTGCTCTCGCATCAATTCGGTGCCACCCTTACCCCCTGTCATGGCTCCTTCCCCACTCTGGCATGATAAATGCAGAAGTGGGGGCCAGCAAGTGTACCCCAAAGCCTTATCTACCAGGCTTTGGTATAAAACTTCCCCCAAAATCTAAAAAAACCTAGATTTTGGGAATAAAACTTCCGCTGCCACCACCCAAATATTAATAATGAGATTAGGGGAAAGATCATTTGGGAAATCTCACCACTATTATAAAAATCAGGACACACAAGTAACCAATGCCAGGTTAATAAAAAGAAAAGAGAAAACTTTTATTATTACAACAATATTCCTGTTGCAAGCATAAGGATCAGATGGAAAGGTAACAAAATATACTCATGGAGGAATTACACCATGGGCTTAGAACTTAGTTAAAAAGAAAAGCCAAACACCTCTTAAACAGTGCCAGATATCAGATCCCATACTCAACCCTTAAAATAATAAAGCCTAACAAAACTTCCCTACTTACGGAAAGTGAAGAATTGTTTCTTGGAGAGAGAGAGAGAGAGAGAGAGAGAGAGAGAGAGAGAGAGAGAGAGAGAGAGAGAGAGATGCTTGTCCCTCTCTGTAGCTGCAGAGGACTCACTCAGAGAGAAAAGGAGAAAGGAAAAAACCCAAATTCCTTTGTCCCAGTTTGTGCCTACATTCCTATTGGCCACTCCACCTGGCTAGGTGTAGTTAACCCCTTAATCCCCAGGCTGCTGGCTAGCCCTCATAATCATGACACCCCCAGAATAAGAAGCATGAGGGGAGTTGATGGAAGAGCATCTCCCATCAACTCACTGCAGTGAAGACATTTCAGTAAGTAGATCTAAGTATGTCAAGTAGCTTAATTTAGATAGATCTCCCTCCTTCGTGTATACCAGGCCAAAGACTGTTTGGAAGAAGTGGTTTGGTGTTTTGTGAGACAAATGAGCTCTTCAATGAAATGTCATGTTGAAACCTTATGTTGGCCTTTCAGCAATTTTGTTTTAAATTTTATGGGCTTTTTAAAGCCATGTGTTTTGTGATAATGAATAAAAGTTTGTTTTGGCGTTTTTATTGTTGGCTCTTCTCTGATCAGGCTTGTCTAGACTACATGGAAGATTCAAAAGAGGATATGCAAATTCCGCAGGATCTGCATATCTTCTTTTGATCTCACTTTCGAAAGTGAAAGTAGTCAGTTTGCGGCTTTTTCGGCAATCCCCCCTTTTTCGAAAAGCCACGTAAACATCATTTTTTGAGGAGAAATAGCTTTCACTTTCGAAAGCTCTGCTTTGGATCATGAGATGGGAAGAAGATATGCAAATTCCCACGGAATTTGCATATCCTCTTTTGAATCTTCTGTGTAGTCTAGACATAGCCATCCAGATTAAAAAAGAGAAAATAAATTAGCAGCTAATCTGCAGTACAAAGTTAACTTAACTTAATTTAGGTCACCCTACAGCCACCACAGTAATCCTGTTGCTCTCCACATGTTCCTCCTTCTGCCAGTTCTGTGTGTCCTCAGCATTTGCATCCAGTGAAATGGGGTAGTGTGGAGCATTGACAGCCATTCAGGGCTCACAACTAGAGCCCTCTGCCCAAACTTGGATGACAGTCCAAGATGTGAGCCAGTCTGTGCTCAGTTTCACAGCTGGACAGTTTCAAGTATGTGAAATTGACATACTTGTCAGTTTCACAGCTGCCTCAGTGTCAGAGCAGTATGGTAGGGCTCACAGCTGTGTTTATGTAACTGACAAAAAATGTCCATTTCACTACTTGTAGAAGAAGCAAAATGCAGGACTATGTAGCACTTTAAAGACTAACAAGATGGTTTATTAGATGATGAGCTTTCGTGGGCCAGACCCACTTCCTCAGATCAAAGAGTGGAAGAAAATAGTCACAACCATATGGTTGTGACTATTTTCTTCCACTCTTTGATCTGAGGAAGTTGGGTCTGGCCCACGAAAGCTCATCATCTAATAAACCATCTTGTTAGTCTTTGAAGTGCTACATAGTCTGGTGTAGCTGAAGCAAAATGCAGGACTAACACAGCTACATTTCTATTACTTGTAGAAGCTTTGCAGTGAAACTGAGCCCCACACTGGGCTCACAGCTTGGACTGTCACTCCAGGGTCATGGAATGGAGCCTCAAGCACCCAGTTGACACATGGGTCTGGGAGCAATTGTTAGCCCTGTGTGGGGCTCACTTTTACAGTAGGGAGTCTGCCAGCAGTGAAAGCAAGCCTTGTGTTGCTTCTCTCTGCAGGAAGCAGCTGGGAAATTGGCAAGAATAATACCCAGGAAGCAATTTGCAACACAGTTTTTTCATGGTCAGTGCTTCACCCTAACTACACAAACATGAGCACCATGCTTCTCGTGGACGTGGAGTTATGTCAGTGTAGCAGGTCATTTATTTTGGTGGAAGCAGCATACTAGTGTAGATGCTGACACAAATAGGTTGACATAAACTGCCATATGCCTGCTTCGCTCTGCAGTGTAGACCAAACACATTTTTGCTGTCTTGTCACTTTTCTTACAGTTGTGGTATAGGCAAGAATATGGAATTTGCCAAGTTCAGTTTTCCACATACAAGATCCACCTCTTTGCTTCCTTCTGCCTGCCCCTTAACAACTTTGGCTTTGTTCCCTTCATTGTATAAAGGTTTCCTTATAGTTGGGCGTGATGGTTTCTTTACACAAAATGACATGGAAGCAGCTCATCCAGTAGCCTATCATGTGCTGAAAGTGAATCAGCATTACTAGCCCTTGTTATGTGGCAGATGGGGCAGCTTTTGTTATGATTCTGGCTCTTCCTGGCTCATGGGCTTAGGAACTACCATAGGATTCAACATCATCATTCCCATTGTAGCGAGGGATGGCCTTGCAAGCAGTATTACCTTGACTACTGAACAAGTTTCCTCTTTCATGCTTATTTGTAATCTATTTGCATGCTTTTTTAATAGCTCTCTATTCTAGGGGTTTCCCCATTCCTGCACCCCCGTAGCAGCAAGAACAGGCTCTGCCAGTCGTAGAATAGAGAGGGGTTTATTCCTTCAGGATACAGCACATATGTGATGTGGCTACAGGGGCCAGGGCCAGGATCCCTCAGACCCTAGGGTTAGGGGTCCATTGCCCCTAGGCCTGCTGCTTAGCCTCTTCTCTCCATGCTTCCCAGACATCCACTGCCTCCCTCCCAGGCCCTACCCCCCAGCCAGGTGCTGGTCTCCGCCTTCCTTCCTTTGTCTCTCTCCCTGGGAGGCTGAGCCTAGGTGTCTGGGTTAATACACATTTGGGAGAGTCATTGAGAATCTCACATCACAGCGGGGGGGAAGGGGGACCACTGGGTTACAGAGCAGACGGCCCCCCACTATGCCACAACAGCATTGTCAATTGAGCCAATATAAAGAGAGAGTATTTTCTCTAAGAGCCGCCTGATTCTATGCCAACTGAAATCAGTGGAAAAAGCAGATCCAGAATAAACTTTTTGGATAAAGACTAACAAATTAACTATCGACTGATAGTCAACTTTTACACTTCAATTTAGTAATTTTTAAAAAGAATTAAGAGTAACCCAGAAAAAGAACGGTCTTCAATGTTAAAAATGTGTCTAGAAAGGCAAAAAAATCGATAGCTTGACACCTCTAAATTAGGGATGTCAAAATGAGTTTATTTTTGTAAATGTGTAATCACTGAAATTTACAGCTTTTATACACGGCGGCCAGGCAAGAACTTGTCACCCCACCCCCAGCATGGGAGCCAGTGCTTGCTTATCCCCCCTCTCCCACACTGCTGTCTCTGTGGGAGGCAGCAGTTTGGGGATTAGTGGCTCCTTGGGGGCTGTCATGAGCGGAAGTTGGCTCCCACATGGTCCCCCTTCTTGCACTGCTGCCTCTGATACAGAGGAGTATTCAGCTCCACAGGAGCTGATGCTTGGGGGAGGCAACAGTGGGGGAGGGGCTCTTGCTTCCCTCTGCCTCTGATACAGAGGCAGTGTTGAAGGGGTCTGCGTGTAATTGTTACGATTAACCAAATTTGACATGAATTTGCATATCTTCTTCTGATTCTGTTTTTGGAAGAGGTTTTTTTTTTCAAAATAAAGCAGTCTAGAACCTTGTACACCTTTTTTTTTTTTTTTTTTTTTTTTTTTAAGGAAGAAGAGTTCTTTCAAAAAAGGGTTTTTTTCCAGGGGAAAGAAAACCTCTTCTGAAAACAGGATTGGAAGAAGATATGCAAATTCACGCCGAATTTGCATATCTTTTGTAAGCTGTGGGCGATCGAGATGCACCCTTAGTTTAATTTTTTTAACTCAGTTTACTATTTCATATGATATTCAAAATGCGTAGGAAGAAATTTTGAGACACAAAAGAGGTGAGGTAATATTTTTTTATTTGACCACCTTCTGTTGGTAAGAAACACGTTTTGGAGCTATGGAGTCTGTTGACATGAAATTGCTAAGGCAATACAAATATTAGCTCACCCACTTTGCCTGTGATATCGTTGGGGCCAACATGGCTACAATAACATTGCAAACAGAAAGGAATTTGTGTGTATGTTAGTTTGCCAAGTTTATCCTAAAATTTAAAGGAAGCACTTTGAGGTTGGTAAAATGTTGTTGAAGTACAGTTTGAATCTCTCTTCTGCTTCTGTTGGAAAATGTTTGTTTGGGGGTCTGTGTATGTGCTTGTATATGGTTAATAATACACAATATATCTCAAAATACACAGCCTATAAACATTCTATCTGTCTCTGTATCGATGCTGACTTGAATTTGAATGCTTTCTGCAATAAATCTTTTTTTATTTTCAATTAGCCATTAAGGTTACTGATCGTTATTTAACGAATAGTGTATTAATGGACTTCCCACCCTAATTACTGAAATTAGTGCCTTGCAAATGCAGTAGTCAATCAATGAATGAATTAGTGTGTTGGATCTTGAATTCTCTCTTCCTCCCTCCCTCTTTCCTTAACTGCCTCAGCAGTTTCAGTATATGCACCAATATTCTGAGTCCTCCCTTTCAGGCGGAGAATGGACCTTTTCATTTTAGAGGTATGGCTGAACCACACTGTTAATGTTGTGTTAGGACCAGTCTCTGGTCTAAATGGTTCCAAGTTGTAAACTAAATATTTTGGCACCATATATAACTTCGTTGCTCAACTGTTCCCATTAAATGTTCCTTTCTGATGCTAACGCTCATGGGAGAGCAGCAGCTATGATTGGCATATTTTAAAATAAATACCTAATAGTTTGAGACCTTGTCTACACTACAGAATTACACTTAAATCATGTTGCTGTACAGCTGCTGCAGCAGTTAATCCTCTGTCGTATGTCCACACTATTTTTCTTGAGTTGCTAGTGTGCATCCATTTTATTCATGCAGAGAGCATCGTACCATAGTAGCTATCCCACTGTGCACCTTGCCACCATCTAGCTTGGGATATTGTGGGATGGTTTTGCAGTACTTCATGGGCACAAACGAGTCAGGTAGGGGTGACTGGGACCATAGGTTCAGTGTCCCAGGATGCAATTTCCTCCACCCATGAGCATCCTGTTATATTTTGCACCGCTTTTTAAAAGCTGAAACAAGGGACTTGCTTTCCAGAGTTAAGGATTACTGTTGGGGATATTGAAATGTCAATAATGTTCCTGGGAGACTCTGCCTACCCTTTACTTCGTGTCTCATAAAGCTGTACACTGGTCACTTTGTCTCATCAAGGAGCACTGAAGCAACAGGCTCAGCAGGTGCAGAATGACAGGTGAATGTGCCTTTGGCCATTTTGAAGAGCTTCTGACACTGTCCACTTAAGAAATTATGTGGCAGTGAAGACAGTATCCCTATGGCATTTACCTTCTGCTGTGTGCATCATAATCTTTGTGAGGCAAAGGGGCAGAATTTTCTGCAGGCATGGAGCCATGGAGTGGATCAGTTGTCTGCTATTTTGAGCAGCCAGATATCATGGCATAAGATGATGATGATGATGATATCATTGGCAGTCGGTAGGGGGACGATTCAAATTAGGGAGACGTTGAAGGAACATTTTAACGATAAGCTACAGTAATGGGTGTTGCTGTAGTGTGCTGTCTCAGGCACTATTTATTTTTTGAGTTGTACCATGAACCTTGTATTGAGTGGGGGTGGGTGGGTGTGCGCGCTGCCATTACCTTTGATTACTGGCTACATCCGCTATATGTTGGAGACTTAATTCAGCTGTATTAGACTTCTGTTCCACACCCATTGGAATATATATATTTAAAGCTGAAACAAACTTCATACGCACAGGTAAAAGTAACTCTAAAGGGGAAGGAAAAAGGAATTCACAAACACATAGGCCAGCGGAGATTTTCACAGCTGGGTATATATGTGGCTGTTGTGTGTGTGCTCTCTGTAGGGGTGAAACAACCCACCTGCAACATGCAGCACATGCCTTGAGCTCTGATTCTTCCACCTTACCTGTCCATCACAGTGAGCTTGTTACATTGTACTTGGCCCAGAGGCCAGTCCAATTCTCAAAACCTCCATCTTTCACCTGGCAGATTAGCCGTGGTGTCCTTGAGCTGGTTTTAAGATGAGCATTTAGGTCTTTTATGTGTTTTGTGTACAAAATGCAGCTTTCACAGAAAACCATTGCCTCATTAACGGAAAACAGTTAAGCATGAGGTGCTTGCATGTGGTGTTTGGAGACATGGACTGACAGTTTAGTGCTACTAGGTCATGATCTCATATTCAATAACTAGTTTCAGCAGATACAATGTTGGCAAGCTAATGTAATCAGCTGGAATCCAATACACAGAATAACAGTGCATGAAATAGCAACGGAACAGCAAAAGAAGTGTGAAGGAGTCAAGTTTGTCTGTCTTGATATCTATCATTTTAGAACCTATTTCAGTAACCGAGGCATTGATCCTTCACAGAAATAGAGGTATGAGTCTTTTACTGCATGTGTTTTATGGTGCAAGAAAAATGTCTATTAATGAATTGAAATTGAGAGTTGGTCACTGAAGGGAAATGTCTCTGAAGAAACCTCCAAGAGGATCAAAGATACCCTGGCACTTAATGAGTGAAAAATATCATTGTCTATGATGAAACATGACGTTAAAATATTAAGGAACAGATTTTAATGTATATTTTTCCATGAAGAGCAAACAGGAAAAGTTGCTGATTTTAGCAATTGAAGTGAAGGATTGATAACAGTGAGTAGAGCCATAGGCAGGTGCTGTATATACTGCTCCACTAATCTCTCTTGATTGTGACCTGTGGCTTTCCATTCTGGGCTACTGAGTATAGAGATAATCATCCATACCACAAAAACTCTCTGTACTTTGGCAGGCATCTGCTATAGCTTTTAGTATATTGAGACCATTTAATTCTTGCATCTTTAGCTCAATCAGAATCCAGATTCCGCATTAACTGTAACGTGCCAGCTGTTTACAACCTGAATGGTGCAAGTTTTTAATTGAATTTTTTTGTCAAACTTAATTTTGTAATAATGCCAAATACTTGATGGCTTATAGCAGCGTGTAGTACATTCTTTCTGAATATAGCAAACAGGTGCGCCACGTTAAGACATTCATCATCTTTGAATTGTATTTCACCTCCATGTTACTTTTATTGCTTATTCATAGCTTAGTCTGAATACTTATCTGTGGGTCTGAATACTTACCTATCTGCTTCATGCTGCATAAAGCACCCATATCCTCCATAAAAAACGTTAACACAGGGCTTGTTCAGCCAGGGATATAGATCAGCACTAGATGACAGTAGAAAATATGGTTAATTGGAAAGCTTCTTTCACAACCTAAAGCTGCTGATACACAGAACTGTATAGATGAGTGGAGTTTGGGTATATTCTATTACAAATAACAAAAGAGCTTTAAACAGAAATATCCTCATTGTTTTTCTGTGTCCCCTCAGCCACACCTTGGTTAAGTGTTCCATGAGATGGAATTGGACTAATTGGTGCAGAAGTAGTCTATGCCCTGCTTTAACGTAATTTGCTTCCAGACTTGTCACCAGGCTTCTACGAAGAGACCTTGTGGCAAAAGACTTTATTTTCAACCCTCCAGACTCCACTTGAGTAAGTTTCTTAGATGCTGCAACCCTACACATTATATTCAAGCAATACCAGTAAGAAAATGAATGTTCTCAGAAATTATGGTGAAGTCCAAAAATTAAACATTTCATTTTTTGCCTGTAGCCAGCAGGACATTATTAATCTTCTAATTGAGTTCTCCCATGCAAGAACTGTCACTTCACTTAAAACTTGCAGGTTTTTTTAAAGGGGTTGGTGAGTAATTGTGCAAAAGTATAAATTAGATTAACCCATTTTTCACTATGTCACCTTCCAAAGCTTTCACAGTATGTTTTTTTTTCTGTGCTTAGGCGAATATTAAGTCTGTTAGGAATGGATGAGCTTTTCATTCTACCTTTATCTCCAACTCCTTTGCTTCTCCCAGCAAAGTAAGTTTAGGTCATTAGTGTCTACTCTAGATGGACTTGTTTTCTGCCTCATTTTATCTCCATTCCCTTGCAAAGTGCCAGCGGGGCAGGGTTCATTGACCTCAGGTCCTAGGTGCTGACTCAAGTGCTCTGGGGCTGGGAAAAAATAGCGGGTATAGAGCACCCATTGATAGTCCACCCCCTGCCCCTCTCAGCAGTGGGCCCCTCCAGTCAGCTCATCTACATCCCTCCCCAGAGCTTCTTGCCTGCCATCATGAGCTGTTTAGTAGAGTGCTGGAGGTGCTGGGAGTGGGGAGGAGCAGGGGCAGGAAGAGCTAGGACTGAGGCAGACTTGGACAACGCATGGCTCAAATACTGTGAGTTGAAAGGACAGGACCAGCCTCTTAGAGGCTAGCTGCTGAGACACTACCCTACAGTCCTGCGTGGCAGCTGGCTGGGGAGGTAACATCTGGTCCCTACTCTGGTTCAGGTGCTGAACCCTAGAATCTGAGCTTGGACAGAGAGCAGAAGCTGCCTCTCCAGCCAGACTCTGTCAGGAAGTTGCCAGGCAGCAGGAGCCAGCGGTTAAAGTTGCTTCTTTTTTCTCCCCACCCAGGTTGCCAGACAGCAGCAGAATGTGCCAGGGGAGGGGCTGGTACAGTAGGAGGACAAAGTGCTCCCCACAGGTGCCATGGAATGGGGAGAGTGCAGTGTCCCCTGGTTTGGGCACAAGAGGGCCGCGGGACCGTCCCTTTAGATCGTGCCCCCCACTATGGGGAGGCACCAGTTAAATATGGGGCATCCTGGGAGGGGTGAGGAGTAGTGGGTGAGGCATAGGACAGAGTGGAGAGTTGAGCATCCCCTGTAAAATCTGTAAGTATGAGTCTATACAGAATTTTATACATTTTCTGCCAAATCTTAAAAAAAGAGAAAAATCGTATACTTCGACTGTCTTCTAAACTCAGGAACTAGGAATGGAAAAAAACAAGGTATCTTACCAGTATTTTACTGTCATATTTGTGTTTCGTTGATGAATTGTTTATAAGAGTTGGATTTATTATTTTTTCAGTACAAAAAAGAGAATTTACACTGTTGTTTCTAGAGGGAAAAAAATGTATGTTACAACTTGCTTTTTATATAGAAACAAACCAAACACAAGTCCATTTTTAACCTTACAATTTTCACCATGTTTCCTTTAAATTCTCATTTAAACAATTTTCTGATGCTCTCTGTTGTGGAGATTATAATCTTGTTTACTTTGTCTATTTGACATGTCTTCAGCCACTAGCAACAAGAGTGTGAACACCAACTTCGTCCTTAATTCACTCTTAGGGTACGTCTAGACTACATGCCTCTGTCGCCAGAGGCATGTAGATTAGGCTACTCGACGTAGTAAAATGAAGCGGCGATTTAAATAATCGCCGCTTCATTTAAATTTACATGGCTGCCGCGCTGAGCCGACAAACAGCTGATCAGCTGTTTGTCGGCTCAGCGCGATAGTCTGGACGCGCGGGTGTCGACATCGAAGGTATTTGTCGACCACCCAGGTAAACCTCCTGGGATGAGGTTTACCTGGGTGGTCGACAAATACCTTTGATGTCGACACCCGTGCGTCCAGACTATCGCGCTGAGCCGACAAACAGCTGATCAGCTGTTTGTCGGCTCAGCGCGGCAGCCATGTAAATTTAAATGAAGCGGCGATTATTTAAATCACCGCTTCATTTTACTACGTCGGGTAGCCTAATCTACATGCCCCTGGCGACAGAGGCATGTAGTCTAGACGTACCCTTAGACTGCATCTAGATTAGTCTGTGTCTGAAGAGGCTACATTTTTTTTGTAAATTGAAAATATTTACTTCACTGTGATCCCGGGAGCTTATATTGGTTATGAAGCATGTTGCACTTATAAAACCTCTGATCCCAAAATCTTCAGGTATGAATTATTATATACTGATTTCTTACCCACGTCCAATCATATAGTAGTAATCTTTTCTATAACTGTGCAAATGATCACCCATGGGCAGCTGTGGCACGAAAAGTTCAGGTGACTCAACCCTCCTAGATTTAACAGGTATCTTTTGTTACATGTTGCATTTGTTCCGTGGTGGGGGAATAAAGTTCTATTCCAGTTATGAGCTTCAGCTCTTTTACTTGGCTGAAAGTCCATTTGGACTGGTGTGTACTAGTTGCTTTTATTACCTACATGAAATCTCCTTACATCTGTGGTGTATCACAGTCTAATAGAAAAGAGCTGCGTACTGAATGTGCCACAGAAGTTGAAGTATTCCTTGACATTGTGCATGAGAAATAGCAGTCCCCTCCTCATTTTTTGCCTCAGTTATCCATAATCTCTGCCTTTTCCGATATCCTTCTCTTACACCAAGCAGCATGCAAGGGGACTTGTACACATCGGGGCAGGGAACCTTTTTTGGGTCAGGGGCCAGATACCCACAGAAAAATCAGTCAGGGGCCACACACAAGTGAGGGAAAAACACCTCAACCCCCCACACAACAAAAAAGCCATCCCTCACTAATGTGGCCCCTGACTGAAAAGGAGAAGACGCATTTCCCTCGCTCATCAGAGCTTGGGGCCGCCTAGCCTGGTAGATGTTGTGAGCTCCAGCCCTGTGGTACGGCAGCAGAGGGGGCTGGAGCTCCAGTGCAGGCTCCCCAATGCTGGGGGGATGCTGAGCCTTGGGGGTCACATTCAGACAAGCTAGGTATTGTATTATAGTTTGTACAGTTATTTGGCACGGTTATTTGTACCTCTGAAACTGGTACTCTCTGGTCGGGCAACATCCGTGATCCAGCAGGATCACAAATGCTCCTGGACCAGAGAGCTCCAGAGCCTAATGGCAGGACGGCCAGCAGCCCCGCTGTGGACAGCGGGGCCAGAGGAGCCCTCAGCAGTGCTGGGGCCAGGGACTGGAGGACCCCGACAGCCCATAGCAACACAGAACCGGGGGCAGGGGAGCCCTAGGCAGCTGTGACAGTGTGGGTTCAGGAGCTGGAGAAGCCTGAGTGCCTGTGGCAGTGCAGGGTCGGGGATCTGACAAGCCCAGCCATCTGAGGCAGCCCATGGCAGCATGGAGCCAGAAAACTCCCGACATCCAGTGACAGTGCAGGGTCGGGGGAGCTGGAGAAGCCTGGCCGTCCATGGCAGTGCACGGTTGGGATAGTGTGGCCAGGACCAGCGGCAGCAGAATGGGGGAGAGGCTAGAGCAGGTCAGAGGCAGGGGGCCGGCTGGCTCAGGGCCTGTGGCTGGGGACATCTCCCATGGCAGGGGCGGCCCGTGAGCCTAGGCAAGCTAGGCAGCTGCCTAGGGCGCCGCTGGCCCGAGCGCCCGATGATGACGTCACGGCCATTGACAGCTGTGCAGGCAGGGGCGCCGATTGCGCCGCCCCGCCTAGGGCGCCAGCTGCTGCAGCTGGCCTCAGGCCGCTCCTGGGGTCTGGCGAATTCTCATCGAGATGGACCAGGGAGGTCAAACCTGTAATTCTTCTTTACTATTTAATCTCTAGTATTAGCTGAGAATCAAACTGAAAAAAATTGTACAAGTGGCATAATTCCTTAATAAAAGCCTTATGTCCTATGTGCCACATTGTATATTATGTAAGAGAGATCTCTGAATTGTGTTAGAAACCCTTACATTATGCATAATTGTTTCTCCAGCATCTTACTTTGGTAGTACAGGCAGTCCCTGGGTTACGTACAAGATAGGGACTGTAGGTTTGTTCTTAAGTTGAATCTGTATGTACGGCTCCTCGGCGCTACTGGAGCAACCCAGCAGCACCCCAGCTGCTCTGCCCCAGGCGTCCTGATTCAGCCGCTGCTGAAACTGACCAGCAGCGGCTGAATCAGGACGCCTGGGGCAGAGCAGCTGGGGTGCTGCCGGGTTGGTCCGGAGCGGCGCTGCGGGACCAACTCGGCAGCCCCCAGCTGCTCTAACCCAGGGGAAGGCAAGAAAAGCCTGGTCTGCTGGGGGGAGGGGGGGGAGCACAAGCTGCACCCCCCTCCCCCAGCAGACCAGGGAGACGGGGGTGGCAGGACCGCCCAAGTCCTCCATGGCTTTGCTCCGTCTCCCTGGTCTGCTGACCTGGGAGACGCGGAGCAAAGCCGCAGAGCATGCGGGCAGCGGGACATTCCAGACGCACCGCGGCTGTCCCACTGCTGGCGTGCTCCGAGGCTTTGCTCCCCATCTCTGCTGGTCAGGAGACGGGGAGCAAAGCCTTGGAGCATGCCTGCAGGGGGACAGCTCAAGCACGCCTGCGCTGTCCCGCTGCGGGCGTGCTCCAAGGCTTTGCTCCCCATCTCCCTGCAGACCAGGGAGACGGGGAGCAGCTTTTCTCGCCCCGGAGGACGGGGGCGGCGGACTGCGGCGCATCTGGGCGTCCTGCCGCTTCCGTCCTCTGGGGCGAGAAAAGCCCCGTTCGTAAATGCGGATCCAACATAAGTCGGATCCGCGTAACTCGGGGACTGCCTGTACAGTAAATGGAGTTTATTTTATACTTCTCCAAATTTTAATATGTTACAAATTTTCATATTGACAGTCAATAACATCATAAACATTGTCAAAAGAAAAATGGAGGTTTTCCTAGCTGGGAAGAGGACAGGTGGTACTTTTG
This sequence comes from Pelodiscus sinensis, assembly GCF_049634645.1. NCBI lineage: Eukaryota > Metazoa > Chordata > Testudines > Trionychidae > Pelodiscus > Pelodiscus sinensis. Next base: position 91,460,800 of record NC_134713.1, on the reverse strand, counting down.
TCACCCAGAGCACATCTAAATTACATTCTGTTTCAAAAGAGGAATGTACATGAAGCAAATGAAGTGTGGATTTAAATATCCCGTGCTTCATTTGCATATTCATGTCCAAGCGCTTTTTCGAAAAAGGGCTTTTCGAAAGTGAAAGTGCAGTCTAGACGGGGTTCTTTCGGGGGGGGGGAACGTTTTTTGAAAACCTGTACTCGTCATTTTTTCATATTGAAATCCGTGCTTTATTTGCACTTTCAATTTGCTTCATTTACATTCCTCTTTCGAAAAAGGAATGTAGTCTAGACATACACTCCTTTTTTGGGGCTATCTTCATTCCCTCTGTTTTTTGGGGCAGAGAAAAGGCTGTGTTAAATTTTGACATGAGTAGAATTTAAACCCCCCGATTCACCAGTCTTGCAAACCTTGCCCCACTGTCTCAGTTCATTGCATAACTGCTTCTTTTATTACCAGGGTTTCTTTGCTAGAAGGATGAGGTGTTACATAGATTACTGGGTTGACATTTTAAAGTGTTAGACTTCAGTCTATATACAGTAAAACTCCAGTAGTCTGGCATCCAATTGTATGGCACTCCCGATAGTCCGACATCAAAATGGTAAGAGCCTAGTGAGTGAGCCTTGGCAAAAAACTAGTCACAAGGCAGCAGGAGCTGAACCGAGCGAAACTGGATGGGACTGAGTCAGTTTGCCACTGGTATTGTGTGATGCTGCGCGTGCGCGTGCGCACACACACAAGCAGCTTATAGTACCTTCTGATAGTCCGTCATATCCAATAATCCAGCACCACCTAGGCCCCAAAGTTTCCAGATTATTGGAAGTCTACTTATGAGGTTCTTATGAGGTGCCAATTGTGTCATGATTCAGGATTTCCCAAAGTGTGCTCCATGGTGCCCAAGGGCTCCACGTGATTGAGAAAATATTACTGTCAGTTGTATGACCCTGTTACTTTGTTACTAATTTTTTGATAGCTTTCTTGAAATATATAAAAAATAAAAATAGAATTCCAGATTTTTCTCTTTATTTGCGTACTTATTGAATTAAAAAGCATGGTATTTTAAGGGCTCCACCAACTTTTCAGGACCCCTAAGAGCTATGTATCTGAAAAACTTTGGGAAACTATGGATTAGACATTTCATGTTCTGATATGCCAGAAAAACTGGTTACTAGTAGCAGTGTCCTATTAGGTAGCTGTTTCAGCAGTCTAGAGTTCAGTGAGTCTTACAACATACCGTAGATTCAGGATGAACTTTGAGAAAAGCAAACTGGTTCCTTATGAAAAATTAATCCACCCAAGAGGCTTTTTTCCCTTCAGAAAACAAGGGATTGTGTATCAGTGTCTCAGCAGAGTGTCCAAACAAATGAGTCTAGAAAAACAGCCTAATATCCGCTTATGTGGATAGTGCTGAAGCCCTGAAGGATAATGACACAATCCATGAAGTTTATACAGTGGGCAGTTCCTATACTAGCACAGCCCTAGCCATCACTGCACTGAGTGCTAGTATAATTGCTTTGAAACTTAAAGGAGAATGGAATGCTTTAAATGGTAGATCAAGCTGAAATTTTCTGATGTTTGAGTACAGGCAGTCCCCGACTTACGCGGATCCGACTTACGTCTGCCCGAGCCCCCCCGCGGCTTTGCAAAGCCTCGGGGAAGCCGGCAACGGAGCAGCCCAGGCGCGCCTGAGCTGCCTCGCTGCCCGAGCCCCCCCCCCCCCCCGCGATATGCAAAGCCTCGGGGAAGCCGGCAGCGGGACAGCCCAGACGCCCCGTGGCTGTCCCGCTGCTGGCGTCCTCAGAGGCTTTGCTCCCTGTCTCCCTGGCAGACCAGGGAGACTGGGAGCAAAGCCTCTGAGGACCCAGGTGGCGGGACCGCGGTGCGTCTCGGTCCGCCGCCTGTGTCTTCCTGGTCTGCTGGGGTGGGGGTGGGGCGCAGCTAGTACCCCCCCCCCCCCAGCAGACTAGACTTTTGTCCAGACGCCTGTGGCAGAGCAGCTGGGGCGCTGCCGGTTGGTCCCGCAGCGCCGCTCTGGGCGCTACTGGACCAACCCGGCAGCACCCCAGCTGTTCTGCCCCAGGCGTCCTGATTCAGCCGCTGCTGGTCAGTTTCAGCAGTGGCTGAATCAGGACGCCTGGGGCAGAGCAGCTGGGGTGCTGCTGGGTTGGTCTAGTAGCGCCAAGGAGCGGCGCTACTGGAGCAACCCAGCAGCACCCCAGCTGCTCTGCCCCAGGCGTCCACAAGTCTGCTTCTGCTGAAACTGACCAGCGCTGACTACAGGAAGCCCGGGGCAGAGTTGCTCTGCCCCGGGCTTCCTGGAATCAGCCGCTGATCAGTTTCAGCAGCAGCTGACTTGGGGATGCCTGGGGTTCTTAAGTTGAATCTGTATGTAAGAACTGGCGTCCAGATTCAGCCTGTTGAAACTGATCAGCGGCTGATTCCAGGAAGTCCGGAACAGAGCAACTCTGCCTCAGGCTTCCTGTAGTCAGCCGCTGGTCAGTTTCAGCAGCGGCTGAATCTGGATGCCAGTTCCGACTTACATACAGATTCAACTTAAGAACAAACCTACAGTCCCTATCTTGTACGTAACCCGGGGACTGCCTGTATTCATACATTGATGAGAAGATAAACAGTTTTGTTTTTAAAAGGGGTGGGTGGACTTGTGGTGTTGGGCATCTTTTGGATAGTAATTCAGACATGATGCTGCCCTTTCGTATTGGAGTTAAGAGATGTTAGATAGCAGGCCCAAGCTCACCGCGGACAGATGCTGCTCCATGGGATGCAGAGTAGCTTCTGCCCAAAGCGAGCCTGGGCCCACCACAGACAGAAGCTGTTCCACATCTCACAGAGCGTCCCCCGCCCTCCCGTGCTGCTTCTTTATGACCCGTGAACATATCCCATGGTTCAGAGAGAGACTTTCTTACCATCTTTCTTTGTTCTCTGTGCTCACTTACTGATTCAAGAAATGGTCTTGTGATATGTCCTAGGCCTGTACAAAGCTGTCATTAGTACAGGTTGAACCTCTCTAGTTGGGCACCCTCAGTTCCTGACTGGTGCTGAACCAGAGAATTTGCCAACCCACAGGAGGGCAATATTGTCTAGCAGCCTTCCCAATACTTCCAATGCTTACTGGGCTCTTAGAAGACACTTAAGGGTAAATTAGAGCTAAATAACAGCACAGAACACTGAGGGCTGGGACTGGTGGTTGTAAACAAACTATATTGGACCACGGGAAAGCTGGCCACACACATGACATCTGACTAACTAAAATAATGCCAGACCATGGATACTGCTCAACCTGAGTGTGCTAGATTAGAGAGGTTCAGCCTGTACTCTGCTGACTTCTTAAAGGATCAATTATGTTTTTTTTCCCCCTGGAGGCCTTGTTACCCACCAACACTGTTGTACTTGGAGGGTTTTTTTGTTCTGTTTTGCAGATCCTGTAGCAGTTAGTGGATTGGTGGAGTGCCATTGAATAATCCTGTGCCTGTTTAAACCAATTGAGGATCTAGCCTTTTAAGTGTAAAATCATATTATATTTAAGAGAGAAAAAATAACAGAATTGGTGCCTCGTCCCCCATATTGACAACATAGCACAATTTGTAATGCAGGAGTGATGTCTCAGCAGTAGAAAACTTAATTCTCAAATAATCTCCAGTTCTGTGGTATTGTCGGTGAACTAGCTGTGTTTATGGACTTCGGAATAAAATGTGTCATTGTAAGTAAAAGGTGAAATTTCTGCTCAAGATACTGACAATCATGGCATGCCATTCTCAGCTAATTTTAAAATATAACGAGAGCCTCAAAAGGAATAAATTATTTTAGGAAGGTGGTGCCTTTGCTTGCAAAGGGAAGACCGCTCTGAGTCAAAGAATAGTTTTTTAAATCATAAATCACAATACAAGAAAATTAAAACCTTCATTTATATCTAATGTCTGAGGTAAAATGTTTTTGCTTTTAAAACTGGTACTGCAGCTCTGGCTAAAAAACAAACCCATTTGTTTCCAGTTGTAAGTGCAGTGACATAAGGTGGTAAGCTGTCCTGTGTTGCTTAGTAATGTAAATGCATTTCTGTTTGTACAGACCAGTGAGTAGGAATCATGAGGTGTTAGCGAATATGGGCAAGGTGTTTTTACAAAGCCTGTCTGAGGAGTAACTGCATCCAGGCCCACTTAGTACCGAGAGAGTCATGAATCACAAAATCCAGAATATGAGTTAGTTTTATTCCTCAGTCTCATTCCCTGCTCACCAGTTCAATCACTATGAGCACTGTACCATTCCCTCAATCCCTTAACTACCACTTGGGGGGTGAACATAGTGGGATAGATTCTCATCTACTTTAAAGTACTTTTATGTTATCCTTTACAATGCCAGAGTGGTATAAAGATGCCCCTTAAGGTATATGAGAATCTGACCTAGTGTTGTCTCAGCAGCTGTTGTTCCTTGCTCAATCACTGGAAGTGTCTCTCTGTATTGGGTGAAGATTTTCTTTCTGACCTGAAAGATTTGCATTATATACCTGGTACTTTTCACCACCATCCCATTATTCAAGCCAGGATGGGGTATTCTTTTTCAGCACAGCGTGTGTTCTGTATTTCTACCAATCTCTACATTATTAAAAACATGTTTTATTTGTTGATTTTTTTTCCCAAAAAGTGAATGCATCCTGGTTTGCCTTTTTAATGATCCCGCTTTCTTTAATCCTGTCAGACTACAGAAGGATGGTGCTCCTGATACAGTAGTGGAGAAAAATGAGGCTCCGTGTTAAATTCTCTCCACAAATACCAAATCTATATCAGTATTGATAAAATAAAAATTCAGCCTGTTTTCTCTCTTGTCCCTTTGAAATCAGGCCATGCTGTCTTCCTCTCCTCACTCTTTCTGTTGGCTAAAGTGGTTGAAGTAAAAGAAAGGAAGGAACAAACAAAAACACTGCTGCTCTAAAAATGTTCATGTGCAGAGGAACAACCTAGTGTTCACCTTCTCTTTCCCACTGAAAAACCTTAAAGAATTGTCACCCAATCTGTTTAGCAGTCTGCACTTACCTGTCCCTCTCAGCGATATGTAAGCTAGAGGTGGGGAATCTCAGGCCTATGGGCTGGATGCAGCCCCCACCTTGCCTGGATCTGACCCTTGTGGCTCAGAGGCCCTTCCGGCATTGGGGAGCATGCGCTGGCACTTCAGCTCCCTTTTCCCCTCAAATGCCCCACTTCAGGGCTGGATCTCACTAAATCTACTAGGCTGGACATCCCTACGTTCTGATGTGGGAGGGAAATGTGCAGTAGGGATGTAGTAATATAGTCGATTAATCAATAAGCAAAAGCTTATAGGTTAATGCTATAGACTACATGTATTTCCCCCCGCACCCTTGGCCAGTACAGTTTTTAGAAGGCTGGCCAGCGTCCCGGCTTGCACATTTAAAGTGTATTAGGAGTCAGGCGGGCAGGCAGCCTGGCTCAGTTCCAGCTTGTGCCAGGTCTGGGAGCTCAGACCCGGGAGCTGTCATTTTCCCTTCTAGAATTCTATGTTTGCAACAATGTTGAAGGTTTACATTCTGAGGCCAAGGAACAGGTTGGTCCAGAATTGCAAAGACACTTTCCCCCTCAACTGTTCATTTCTGAATGATGGTGGTGATTCTGCCTATAGCGTAAATGCAAAGGGTATTATTTCACTAAGTATCTAGTTATATGAGATCACACTGGAAGTGTGCCATTATGAAGTATAATACCAAGATCTTCCAACAATTACCCTCTACACCATATATACAGAGTGAAGTGCTCAACTGATTAGTTTTGTGTTTGATAGAACGGGCTGGGCTTAATCATTTAGAGCCACATTGTGGTTATTCTGCCATTGTGAGGTTGGCATCATCTTTGGTCAGTCAGCATACTTCCTTTTTCCTGTTCACTTTTCCTTATGCTCAGAAATGCGGGTGCAATTCCTGAGTGGAGGTGGTGTTAACTGACAGCAGTAAAGTTTTCGTCACATGCTTGGTATTTTTGCACTATATAGAACTGTGTTTCTTAAACTCTGTTCTGCGGCACACCAGTGTGCCGCCAAGAACAACAGAGTTAAAAAATGGCCACCCTTAAAGGGGCAGGTGATTTTTTGTTTGTTTTGCTCAATAACTTTTGCCCATGCTCCCCCCCCCCCTTTTTTTTCTCAACAAAATATCCTTGGTGTACCTCCTAAAAAAAAAGTTTTGGTGTTCCCCAATCCTAAAAAGTTTAAGAAACACAGATATAAAAGTAGTTGAACTGGTAGATTTTGCTGATTTATTGCACCTTTTCAGAAAATCTGTGTTTTGCATGGATAAGGAATAGTGGAAAATTTAACTGTCCTATATTATCTTTTAGAAGCTGCGTTTCAGAAGAACACGAACTGACCATTTCTTCAATTAAAACTTGAATAATTTTACAGGATGTTTGCAATCTTAAATTCATATAAACAAAACTGAATCCTCCTTTGCTTACCTACCAAAACCACAGCGCTTAATTCTTCATTTCAGTTTCTTCACTTAAAAGCAGCGAAGAAATACAAATGTTTGTGTTTTAGGCATGATGATGTCATAAGTGGTCAGAGGAAACAATGCCAGAACCCTGACTTAGGACTTGAGAAATACATATCATTCAAGTTATTCGTAAAAATATTTTGTTGAAGAAAATGTCCACAACTCCTTCTGCCTTCTCTCCCTCAAAATTCTAGTGTTTGAAATGATCTCTGAATAGACTGTTTTAAACTATATTCTTTATAGTGTGGGGGTGTTGTGTGTTCTTGTATTTCCTTCATTTTGTGTACTATGCGGCATTGGTGACTTGAAAAAGTATTTCTTAAACTGAGTTTTGATACTTATAAAAGTTAATTGTGTTTTATTGGATGATCAAGAAGTATTGTAGCCTAGGACTACTGAAACTACTCTTGCAAAATATTAAGACTTTAATAGAATTATAATTTCCTTGAGGTGTTATCTTTCCCGTGTTTTTTCCCTTTCATTTAAATAATTACTTCTTTCAAACAGAACAGGAGGGAGAGACACATCCCAAGTATGATTTGAAAATATTTACTCTGCTGAGAATATTGGTCAAGATATAATGGATGAGGGTGGGAATCCATTTCTAATGATGTGCTAACAAATTAGAATTTTTTTTCCAGCAGTTAGTTCCCTTTGAATATATTAAGCATACGTGCTAATCTTATTAAACTTAAGAATCCCTAACTTTTGTATTATGCCTGAGTGGTCTCAGGAGTTCAAAGTCAAAGACAACAGTAAAAAAAATTGTTCTGGACTAAGAGCAGTTGGAAAGTTACTGTCTGACTTGAGCATTTTTAAGCTAGAGAGACTTGGAGAGAGAGAGAGGAAGCAAAAAGTTAACTACGGTATATCACATAATTGAGTTCTATAGTTTACTAAAATAAATGTTATAGTGTTTTTTATTTCAACACTTCATACTGAAGACTGGTTATTGTGTATGTATATGCACAACAATTATTTTCATTTCTAAAAATACATTTCTGTGCTATGCTGGTTGACTGGAATGCACTTGGTACACATTTTGGCAGAACAGGATGAACTGAGATTTGACTGTTTAAATTTAGTTCCAAATGTATTTGTAATTTAAGGCTAAACTAATTTATAGAGTTCTTATTAGCAATTTCTCCCCAATATTTTTGAAATCCTGTTTATTGCACTAGGAGAGGCTGGAACAGCAAAAAGCTACCCCATCCCCAAAACTGTTTTAAACAAACAGTAAAGTAACATAATGCTCTCACAAATTTTTAATGTATCATATCAGAGAAATCATAGATGAATGCAGGAAAAAAATTAGTTCATTTTAAAAGGGATGTTGAAACCAAAGTATGTAAAAAGAAAATATTTGCTTGAAATGTTGGTTTCCTGATGTTACGTGGTTTTTAAATGGAGTGTATGCAAAGATGCGTGCAGAGTGGCGGGGAGGGTGGGGTGGAGTGGGGTGCGGATAGTGGTGTCAGGCAAAAGCACTATTTTCAACCCCTGGCAGTTAGAAGCCATGCATCAGTCTGCAAGAAATCACGAGACTTACTAATTCTGGATTCTTTTTATGTGCCATCTGTGTGTTTTAAAGCCGTTAGAGTTTACATCTTGAAGTTTTTCTCCACAGCCATGAGGTTGTGAGCCATGAGGGCTCTACTTCCATATTTTAAAATAAAAACTGAGATTCTAATTTAGAAATATCTCACCAGAAGATGGTGCTTAAAGAAAATCATGCAAAATCATGAGTTGACAACAAAGGGAAAAACACTTAAAGGTTAGGCTTACTGATTGACTACTGGACTTTGCAATCTAGGATGATATTGAGGGTATTAGTATAGCAGAATTTAAAAAGAAAAGATACTATTAAGGAATACAATAGTAAATATTAAATATTTAAAAAGTGTTTTAGAAGGGATATAAAACCTCATGCTTTAGGCTATTAGCAAAACCTCTAAAGAGAAATAGAAAGAGACTTCTCTGGTGGGATATATAGTGTCCTATTAGAAGACTTACCTGGTATTGCCCAAGTCCTTCAGGGCAAGGGCTGATGATGTGGGAGGTGCAGGAATCAGGGTGGAGGCTTGAAGAGGCACAGGATGGGAGTGCAGGAATCAGCACAGGGGGTGAGGAGAGGCTCAGGGCAGGGAATGAGTGTGCAGAAGTCAGGGAAGGGGATGGGCAGAAGGGATAACTCAGAGGGGGGCTCAGAGCTGGGGGTGGGCTGGCTGTTGCCTTCTCCCTGAGGGCATCCCAGGATAGCGAGGACCGTGCACCCCGTCTGCTAGCTTGTCCCCAGGGCTGGCTTGGAATAGGGAAGGGCTGCCCACCCCGCCCACCAGTTTCTCCCTGGTCCCTGGCCAGGACAGCCTGCAGAAGCAGGCTGGAATGGAATCCTGAGATACTAGTACACCCATTGATGGTGAAGCCTATGTAGGAATTTGGTTTTCTGCCAAAAGTTATAGTTCCAGCTCTGAGTGAACAGAAAAGAGTAAACCTAGGCTAGAGGGAGCTGTATAAAATAAACACAATTAAATTCAAGATGTTAAAACCTTAACGGTGACTTGTAATACATACTATAAGTGAATAAAGCACATTCTTGTTCCTTTAAGAATGAGTGAAACTCATTCCATATTGCAGATAAATTTGATGGCTTGGGGACTTTTTTGGTTACTGTTTTGTTTTGTAACTTTCCTTCCCATTTTTAAACTTGGAAAAAAAAGGAAAGAATATTTTCCAAAAATAGTATAGTCCTTTCCTGCAGTTATATCTCCAGTGTAAGCAGTTTTGTAATCAGCTTGTGCCCAATCCTGCTAACGTTTGTGCATATGAGGAACATTTCTTTTGTGACTAGTTCCATTGAGTTAGTTATTTCCTTAGTCAACTGCCTAATAATTAAATCGGGTCACTTATTGTTCGGAGAAGGAATTAAAATATTTATACTTTTATTATTTTATCTTACTACAGTGCTTTGGAGCCCTGGTCATGGACCATAGGCCCCATTGTGCTAGACACTGTACAAACACAGAACAAAAAAGGCATTCTCTTCCCCAGAGAGCTTAGAGACAATAGATGATTACAGATAAATGGGGGAGTAGAAGGAAATGAGATCATATTGGCCAGCATGATGGGCAGTGATCTTAGCACACCAGCAATCCTACCATTTTTTGGGGGGTAGGAGAGGCTATTATGGGAAAGGGTGGTTTAGAAGGATGCAGCTTTGTAGATGTTTAGGCCCTGAGTGTTAGTGGCAGAATGGAAGAAAGCATGAAGATGCTCTTTGAAAACTTAACAAGGATGATGGAGGCTGGTGTCAAAGGGCAGTTAGAGGTAGGAGTTGACATTTCAGTACTGAATGAAAGATGATAGGGATGAGTTGTGAAGGATTTTATAAGCGAAGACAAGCAGGTTATGACTGATGCAATGGAGTAGGAGCAACTGGTGAAGGAAAGAGGGGAGATGGGATTAAAGCACTAGGTTAGGAAAATGATCCTTACAAGAGCAGCAAGATTTCTAAGAGACTGATTCTATAGTTTTAGACCACAGTACAGAACAGTAAAAGATTCTTAGCCAATAAGGATTTTTGATACATAGTGGCAAGTAGTAGAAGCTTCAGGGCACTTATTGTCCATTGAAATTATTAGCATTTATTCCGTTAGGGAAATACAATTTTTTAAAGTTGAATCTTTTATTTTCTACATCCTTTCCCTCAACATATTTCATTGAGCTCAGATGAAACTTATTTTTAATTCACTCTTGGTCTTATGTATATGTCTAGCATTATTGAAGGAACAGTATTTGCATCTCTCCTTCCACCAACTCCCCTTTCTATTCCCTTTTTTTTAAGTAACGGCAGACAGGAAAGAAAATATTATCGTTGTAGAAATGACCAAATCACTACATAGTGTCAAAAATATTTAAAGGTAGTCCTATAATATGTATGTGATCACTGGCTTACTGTGTAAATTCACTAGCTGGCATAAAAACATGCCTAAAGAACAACCTATTTTTAAAAAGCTGTAGGGAATACAGTCAGCCACAGAGCAAAATGTTGAAATGTGACATCCTTTTCAGAGGCTCACTTACCTCATGGTTGCAGGGTAGGTGCAATGTTACTAAGGTATCAAGTACTGCTTGAAAGAAAAATACCATTATAGATGTAAACAGTTATACATGGTTGAGTGTTGTTGCTGAGGACAGGTTGCCGCTTCATGTCTGGTTCTTAGCCAGGGTTAGAGGTGCATTCTTAGTTATAATCCAAACTGCAGGGGAGACACCACCTGTAGTGGCATGAGTATCTATGTATGCCCCTTCAACTTACCATCCTGTGGAAAATCTTCCAAGAAGGAGCCAGCTCATAGATAGAAGCTTAAACTGAAGCTTGAAGAAGCAGTGTCAACCTGGACCTTTAGATGATGGCAGTATCAGCAGATCACTTCCTATGTTTCATTTAGAATATTTTTCCTTTCCTCTCTTCTACCTGATAGCTTGCCCCTGCTATGCCTGTCACCCATCTCTGTCTCTTCAACATCACTTGACTTGCTGCCTTCTATTTTCAGCCAGGATGGGTAAGAATGTTTTCTCTGGAGGTGGGTGACGGGAAGGGTCCCATGAGGATCCCTCCCTCGGGGGCATCTGGTATTGGCCACGATTGGCAGAGAGGATACTGGGCTAGATGGGCTTTTGGTCTGACCCAGTATGGCCATTCTTATCCTCTTATTGCAGGGGCAGATAAAATACAGCCCACCACTAGCCTGCAGCCCAGCGAGCGGTGTGCGAGGGCATGACAAGCAAAGCGGCTGGCTATAGGCCCACGTCCATCTCTGCGTGCCACACACCCCTGGGAAGGGAGGGACTTAGAACAGAGGTGCACATGGCCCCCGCAGCTGTCTGCTTTGAGTGCGTGCAGGAGCGGAGCAGGCAGGGAGCCTAGCCTGCCTTACTATCTTGCTGGACTGTTGGCTGGGAGCTGCTTAAGTATCCTCTAGCCCAGTAGTCACCAACCAGTAGATCGGGATCTACTAGTAGATCTTGGAGCCTCTGACAGGTGATACTGACTGGTCTGGCCAGGAAGCTATCAAGTGCTGGCACTTTGGTTGCCCTTCCATCCACTGTCATGCTGCTTCTGTCCTCTGCCTTGGAGCTGCTTCCCTGAAAGTTTCCTGTTTGCTGTGCAGGGTGTGGGAGGGCGAAGGCAGGGGGCACTGATCTCAAGGTGTCCTCCCTGCCTCCACTTCTGTACCCCATCTCCACACAGAGAGAAGGAGATGGAAGGAGCTTGGCAATGAAAATCTGTCTGTCGCACACACAATATGTGTGTCTGTCATTCTCACAAACACACACTGTCCTTCACTCTCATCTCCCGACCCAACACACACGTGGGGGGTTGTTGTTACTACTTGCAAATTGGGTTATGTTTGGTTTTTGACTGGTCTGTGCAGTTCATAATTTTCATTTCTCTCACACTTAAATTTTATTCTTTGAGTAGGGAGTTGGCTGGAATCGTTATCCCTGTGGTAATTGCTGCTCCTGGAAGTGGTAATTGCTTGCTTTTGCACAAGAGGGCCAGTGTAGACAGGTAAAAACTGTTTTGTGCAAAAAAGCCCTGATGGCGATCGGGGCTTTCTTGCGCAAAACTGCATCTAGATTGGCACAGATGCTTTTCTGCAAAAAGTGCTGTTGTGCAAAAGCATCTGTGCCAATCTAGATGCTCTTTTCCACAAATGCTTTTAACGGAAAAACTTTTCTGTTAAAAGCATTTGCAGAAAATCATGCCAGTCTAGACGCAGCCACAGTGATTATCTTAAAGTAGTACGAGTGACCAGTAGAGCATCATGGTTCAGGATGGCTTTAGTTCATTCACATTTCAGAAATGTTGAATGTTTCAGCGGTTTTGGGGATTAGTTTTAGCCTCTGTAACAAATTAAAAAACTGTATCTTGAAATGATAGATGCATCAGAAATGCTGTCATATCTAATTTTTAGTATTGTTTCTGAGTGATTTAGTTTCCCATTTTGCTTGTATTTTCAGGTGAGACCTGAATTTAGTTATTGAGGTGATAAAAGCAGAGAGAGATAAGAATATGTTATTAGAAGCAGGGAGACAAGATCAAACTAGGATATTATAAACCATCATTCTATAGATAATTTAGTTTCTGCTTGGCTTTGAGTACTATTAACTGAATAAGTTTTATTTTGTGTGCCCTATGAATTTTACTACCATGAAATAAATAGGTTGTTGCTGCAAAGAAGGGAAATAATAGTACAGTAGTAGTTAGTGTGTCTATTTCTGGAATGAATGGAAGCGTGTATCTTTTCCCAAATGCTGTCCTTTCATAATATTTTTGTTAATTAAACAGTGTCAGTTTTTAAATGTTAGGTTAATTTAGAGGTGGTTTCTTGTAGTTTTTACTAGGTAGGCTTGAACACAAGTCATTCCATTTTAATGATCAAATTGTAATTCATGGTAAATTCTAATCTGGTAACTGCTTCTTCTGCTCTACTGTGTGCTCTAAAACACACTGGGAACAAGACCAAAAATTAATTGCCTTTAGAAGATTTAAACACACTATGCTTATAAATCTGCTTAGATATCCGTAGTTTAATATGGATGGTGGTTTTAAAAGCAAATGCAGTTTTTGAATATATGAGACGTATAAGGCCTGGCATATCAACTTTATCTCTCTGGGTGTTTCATATCTACCAATCAGTCAGGGAGAAAAATTATTTTTTTTTCAGGATTTTTGTGTCATGCTGGAGCAGTACAACTTACCCAGGCCTTTTTCCATGAAGCCTTCCAGTATGAGGGATATAAAGATATTCATGCTTTTAGAGTAGGCAGTAGAGAAAATAAAAACACCTTGAGTAAAAGAATCAGATTGTTCCAACCAGTCATTTGGATTTAATGAGAAAAGTGTTTCATTCCTGATGATAGCTTCACACCCATCAGTCTCAGGAAAACCAGGGTGATTAACCAATATAAGCAAGAAATTGTGATGGACAAAGTTAACTTCTTGACTGTAGCACAACTGCTCTTCTATCCTTGCAATTCTTCTGTGATTTGCTATGTTTTAGGGATGAGCAGGTATGTTCAAAACAAGCTGTGAAAATGTGTACAAATATTTAAGATGCTACATAAACTGCATGGTGAAAAGGAAAATATATCCTGGCAAAGGGAAAGATAAGGCATATAATGATTGACACGTGTTTGACATTGTTGATTCTAAAACTTTATCACCCATAGTTCTACAGACATTTATCCTAAAACTTTTCTACCATTGGCTTCTTCTATGAGGTTTTGTAAATCTGATGTCAATGCAATTTGCTGTTGTGAATTCTGACAGTTATCTACTTTGTTACTACAGGGTGAATAATAAGCTTTTTAAAGTTATAACATATTCCATGTAGGAATGGAGGGGCTTGTCTTTAGTTTGCTTATACTAAATGTTACAGCCTCAGTCTGAATACTACATATGCAATACTTGTTCATCGCATAAGACTTGGCTTTAAAGGCAATCAGTTCTGTTTAGAAAGATGAGAGAGAGCAATTATTCTATTCCTTCAGAATATGTGGGGTCTTCTGATGACACAAAATATATGAAAATAAATGTGCTTATCTTTTTAGAAAACTATTTTAATAGTTGATATCTAATTTTATGTCCGTTTAATAGTTTCACAAGCTCTGAAATTGACTTGGCACAGTTGTTTTAGGATTATATCCTCAGTGACAATGAGGATGCTCACAACTGATTAAAGCTGTAGTTTGACCTACAGAAATTAAACTCATGTGACTTTAAGATTCCAGGCTAAATTAGAAGGAATGGTAGTTTAAATTTTTTATATAAAATACATTACTTAGCACATTTGATCTGAAAATCATTAAAGCCTTATGTGTGAAATCTCACCATGCCACTTTCAATTACTTTTCAGCAGAGCCACACTTCAGAAGTGTTGTATTGTTCAGAACATCTATACCTTACTTCTATTTTGAAATAGTAAAACAAATGGGACAGCCTCAAACGGAACACTGTCTCCACAGAAATGACTGTAATGAAAAGGCTTTAATAATTTGACCTGTACTGCATTTGGATTGGGGGCCATTCTTAAACTCAGTTTCACTATCATGAGCTGAGAGCAGAAACATCCCTGTTAGATTAATCTAGAGTGCCATGAACATGCACAGTGTGGTTTATCAACTTTAAGAAGTTATTCTCTCAGCAAGGTGGAAGGGAGAATCTAGACCTCCTTTTTTACGTTGAAATGGATACTTTAGGGAAATCAAAATAACAGGTCATTCCAACATTGATACCAGTACTGGTAATGGAAAATGATTCTCTTGTGCGACATTTATTTAAAGTGTACTTACAAAATGAGGTAGCACCTACAAAAATGGCAGAATGATAATTTTTTCTTTTCTTTTCTAGACATGGTACAATTCTGAGAAATGTCTCAGTTTGGAAACTAATTTCTGTATTAAATACTCCACCATCCTTTCTGGCAATGGTCCAATCTGTTTTTATATTTTTATTTATGTAAAGTGTTTGTAGTTTAATACTGTGGCTTATTTGACTTCTCTCTCTGTCTGTCTGTCTGTCTCTCTCTCTCTCTTTCTCTCTCAGTATGGAACCAGGGCACTGATATGTTAAAATGCATTTCTGTTCTTGAAGATGAATAAAAATCTCACATTTCTGAGAGGTATTTTCACAAATAAAAATGTCCTGATTCTTTTCTGCCAGACCAATTGCAGAAGTAGCTGCTTAAATAAACCAGTGGGTCTGAAGTGGATGAAGTAGATTATATGCTCTTGTGCCTTTTGACATGAGGCAGCTTATTGTTTCCACTTCTGTCAGATGAGTGCCATCTTATTTGTTTCATTATAGTCTGTTACTATGACAGCAACATCATTCTAAATTTTGGTATATCTATTGTCTTATTTTTTTTCCATCTTCCATCAAGTCTAGCTTGACTTGACTTGTGTAGAAATAGTTTTTTTAACCTCTGTACAACACGATGAAACCATTTAACACCTTGTCTCAAATCATTGTCTCATAGTCTGTTGGCCGGATCTTTCCCCTACATCTGTGTTGCTGTTTGCTTGAGGGATTAAGTAATTTAAGTATTCTCTGCAAGCATCTATAATAGAATACATTAAAGTTTCCTAATGTGGACTTCTAACATTTGCCAAGTTTTTCAGACACATATACAATATGGATATCGCAGTGACAGGGAACTGTATCTTTGTTCTTGGGTGAATCTCATTTTTCCAAATATTTGCTGGCCTCAGGAAAGTGCCACTTGCCTTCCTAGTTCTTGCTTTTACTTCCTTGGCCATCAGCACTGGTTTTGCTTCAAAGATACATTGACTCATTAACAATGGAGTATTGTTAATTTTCAAACATAAATACACCATCGTTGCTGACTATCCTTCAACGATCATGACTTATGCTTTCTTTTGGCTGATCCTTAGTCCTACTTTGGCATCCTTGAAACATTGATAATGCTCTTTTTCATGGCATCATCATGTGTATACAACAGAAAAATGTAATTGGTAAAGTCAGGATCTGAAAGTTTTCCCACTACACTAGATAGAGCAATATTAAAGATAATACAGGTTGTGTCATGTGATCTATTACAATGCATAAAAGGGGCGATAAAAGAGATTACTTAAGAGATTATATCAAAACAATTGGTGTCTCTATTTGCTGTCCTTACACAGTATTTTCAACCTTTCTGCTGCATCTTGACCAGTGAAACTATCTAAATCCATATTGTTGCAACATCTTCCACAGTGACTTGGAATCTATTGAATTAAGAGGTGGGCCTATTGTTACGAGTTAGGCTAACTACCTGTTCATGTTCGTAGTGTTTTTTGGGGTTTTTTTTGTTTGTTTTTTAAATAAGACTCAGTCAGTTAGCAAGTTAGAAGGAAATCATGGACTTTCAGATCAACAACAAATGAGTTTGAATGGAGGTCATAAAGGTGGTGGATCAAAAGGGAATTCATTGCCTGAAACAAGAGATCCTAACAGTTAAAAACCAAAGCTAAAATTCAGTGCTGGAATGCTATGTTGAGCATTGGGAAATTGAGCATTCTACAATTTGTATCAAGTACATGATTAGTCATTTACTCGCTACTGAACATCTTTAATCTATAGTAAAGTGAACTAAACCCCATTTCCTCAGATGAACTTGAGTGAAGAAAAAAAGGAGACCCTCATAACAGAAAAAGGGAGAGTAGAAAAATTACCTGACAATTGTACTTCTGGTGCTAATGAGGGTAATTGAGTGGGCTGGTAGTGTCCCATACTTAGCTTTTGATGTCACTGGCGTGTTGAATGTAAAGAGACCTGATTTTCTAATAGGCAATCCAGTTCAAGTTTTTGTTCAAGCTCAGGGAAACAGTGTCAAATTTGCATTTGAAGTACTGCGCTCTCTCTGCATTTGGCTTGTGAATTTCTTCCCCAGAAGAATGACTACTTTTAAATCCATTAATGAGTGCTCAGGCAGGTTAAAATGGTCCCCTTCAGATTTCTGTGTGTTACCGCTTCTAATATCTGATGTGTGTCCATTTATTCTTCGTCGTAGTGACTGTCCAGTGTGACCAATATATATGGCAGAGAGGCATTACTGGTGCTTGATGGCCATATATCACGCTAGAGAATGTGCAGTTATATGAGCCTCTGATGTGGTGGCTTTCCATCTACTAGTTCATAAGCAGGGGAGCTGCAGCAGTTAGCTCCTGGCCCTGGGGCTAACCCCTCTGTGGCTCTGCCTTTTAAATGTATTAAGAGCCTCCTACACAGCATGGGGGGACCCAGCATGAGTCTGGTACCCCCTACCCCTCTGTCTCCCCTGCTCCCCCCCCCCCGGCGGATATGGTGCTGGGGGAAATCAGGTGATAGAGGCAGCAAGGAGGAAGGGGGAAGAGAAGCGACTATCTGAGGAACTAGTCGACTATCCAATAAGCTTATGCTTCCATCCCTATTTGAAACGTGAGTTTGAGTGGCTTCCACAGTAAAGAAAATGGAGTGTAAATATGGCTTTAAACTGGAATTTTCTTCCAATAAGTTGATCCTGCCTGTTGATTGCTGTGTATTCCACTATATTTTTGTGCACCTAGCATTAATTTGTCTGTTATTATATTAGTAAAAAGGAAGCGATAGATGTTTAAATCCATCCATCCCTAATGATCATGGGCTGAAAGACTCATAAATTATGAATAAAAATAGTTGGATACTTTATACCTTAGGGTGATTAGGTTACTGCTTAATATATGATCCATTAAATCTTAATTATTACATAATCTTTATTAATTTAAGTATAAGCCTGCTTATTTTATGTTTATATGTTACAACTTATTCCAGTAAATTGTTGCTAGCTGCAAATAAGACAGTCATAAAACATACAGAGAAGGTTCAACAGAAACTTCATCACAACTGTTCAAGTACTGATTTCCTTTTAACTACTGGACTATTCTAGCCTGCTTTTAAGGATGGTAAATATTATTAATTTGGACAGTTGGTTAGGCTCGTCAATTGAACTAATCAGAAGATAATAAGGTTTTTGTCCCAGAATCAGACTACACAGAATATATCAGGGAACTTCGGGGCTATGACAGGATGTTCACACTGTGACAAAATAATTTTAAACGTTATTAAAATATATGGAATTGAATCAAATAGCAATTTGAATAGTAAAATAAATCTGGGTTACAAATGCAGTATTATTAGTCTAAGATGCACATGGCATTATTTCTATAAGTAGTGGTTAATATACTCACACCCAATCTTGATAACTTGAGACAGAGGATGAGCTTCTCTCTGGTACAGCAGTTCAGGTACAGGCTTCTCAGCTCTCAGGTGAGAGGTTCAAAGCTAATGCCAAAAGCTTACTGAAGCTAACTTAGTTTACCTAACTGTCTATTAGAAAAATAAAGTTCAATGACAAAGTTTAGAGACTAATCTCAATTCCTAACTCCTTCTGCCCTTCTTCTTTCTTTGACTCTTCTCCCCTTCCGTTTTCTTTTTTCTCTACTTTTTCTCTCCTAACAAAAGATCTGGGCACCTTGTTGTATCAGCATAAGAGCCTGGGACTTCCTTCTATGCCCAAATTTAACTTCCTTAACCACAAACTATTGGAGTACGCTTAACTCCATGAGCTGTACACATGTAACATGTTTGTACATATTCATGACATAATATGTATTCATGATTCTAGAACACTCTCGCCTATGTTATTTTTGTTCTTAGAGGAGTACTTATTAAATTTGAAGGTTTTTTTGGAAGCCTATATACCATGAAAAGTCACTCTATCTTGTCACTGTCTATTCAGGTGAAAGGTCCTAAACATGTAAGTCATCTTTTGCTGTCAGGATAAAAGGTCCCAGACATGTGTATGATTGTTAGCGCTATCTGGGTGAAAGGTCCCAGCCAAGAACACTAACTTGCCTTAGCTTAACGTACAGGATATGGCCTGTAGGTCTCTTGTGTTGCAACCAAATTACTTGGCTATAAACCTATAGACTATAATAAAACAAATGATTAAACCATAAGAAAGTATATAGATATGTATAGGTAAGCAAGCAGGTTAGCCCTGTAGGCTACACTGTCTTCTCTGTTTCTAAATGACTTCTAAGGGACATACGCAAATTGGAGTATAAAGCACAATTTAGTATATCTTACTCAGTGTCCCAATACCATTGCTAAGATGGGCATTCTGCAAGGTTAACTTCAATTTATGTGTCTAAAATTAAATGTAGAATAGCCACCTTTCTTTATAACACCCCTTGGTATACAACCAAAAATGGTTCCCCAGTTTTAAGAAATTAAAACTGTATGTGGTGGATGAAGCTCCCATGAAAGTAGCCTGAGCCAATGATTCTCGTTAAAAAGGAAAATAATTAATATCCAAATTCTGGGATTTCTTTAGTTAGTTAACAAGGAAATGTTTCCATGGTTTTTTTTTCTTTAGCTTATATGAGTAGTTGATTAGTTAGTTTTCTGTGGGATTTAAATAATCTCCTACAATGATTGCCTCTGAAATTTGCATTGGTCCAGTGCGTAATATAGAAATGAAAGTCATGGCTGACTCATTCTTGTTTCACTTAGTGAACAAGCAGTATAAACAATGCAAAGTAAATTGGGTTTTAATTTTTAGGCATTGTTAGTAATTAAGGCTATGTTTTAGTCATGGGTACTTTTAGTATGTAATAGACAAATCATGGGTAGTAAATAAAAATTCATGGGCTTGTCCACGGTTTGTGCTATACCCCTGTCTAAATCTTGTGAGTGCTGCAGTGCTGGAGGTGTGGCTTGGGGGGCTGCGAAAGCAGCGAGTGCTGTGAGGTGTGCAGGGGGCATAGGTGCTTGGAAGGCAACAGGGTGCAGTGAGTATGGGGGTGTAGGGGGTGGTGGTAGAGCCATGCTGGGATGGCAGTCTTCCTACCCAGCTTCTGGGAACCAGTGACATGCCTCCCCTCCCCCCCCCCCCCCCCCCCAAGCTGTGCAGCTCCCATTGGTAGGTAACTTTGACCACTGAGAGCAGCATGGGCCGTGCTTGTAGGCAGAGGCAGCATGCTCAGCTAAGAGCTGAGAGGGAGGGACACATCATTGCTTCCATGGAGCCCCTCCCCAGCATAGATGCTGCCCAGAGAGAGCTCTTACACAGCCTCCCATGCTTCAACCCCATCCCGGAGGCTGACACCCAAAGTCATTGTTGTCTTCCTGCTGCTGGATGGCGGGGGCAGAGGGAGGTGAACTCAGGCAGTGCGCTAGGGTTTGGAAAGTCATGGAATCTGTGACTTTCATGACAAACTCACAAACTGTATTAATACAGATGAGGACTTTATATTTTTTTTTAAACATTTTCATCCTTTGTAATTATCAGCCAGAGTGTGGTTTGGAAACTAATTTGGAAGAAACAAGTGTCTACGCTGGAAAGTATGAAAAAATGGCATCCCTTGAACCAGAGCCAGGTAAAATACAGTCCGGGGGCTGGATCCAGCCTGCCAAGCCACTGGATCCGGCCCACAGCCCACTCTGCCGGTGTTGTGCTTAAAAGAAGCACCTGGGATCTTTTTCAGGGGGATAAGACAACACGCCATATTTATTGAACATACATAGATCAATCAATACTTATCATATGCCTATGATACATTACATTGATGCACACACACACACACACACACACACACACACACACACACACACACACACACACACTCTCTCTCTCTCTCTCTCTCTCTCTCTCTCTCTCTCTCTCTCCATCTTGTTGTTACCAGTAGTTGCTCCCGCTAACTGCACTGGCCAGGTGAGTTAGACGGGGAAGGGGTGAAGCCGGGCTTTTGCCAATCCGGATCGATGCTCCCATGTTGACAAGATGAAAAACCTGGGGTCCCTCTGCAAGATGCCTCATATTTATCCCTCTCATGCAGCTAATTAGTCATCACCTGGCCTTTCTTAATGCTGCTTCAAAGAGAGTTCTTCCAAGGGCAGGCACTTGCTGCTTGACTCCCAAGGTGTCTGTATGTCCAGTCTTCTTTTCAATGAGCTCACTTCACACGTATTGTCTTGGATCTGGCTCCCAGCCCCTCTCCACCCTTGCAATTGCTGCTGGACATGCTCACCTTTAATTCTCCATTCACACCTCATTCATTTCAACAGGGCAATCAAGGAAAGGGGAGAGATCTATTCTATTCCTAAAAAAAGACATTTTCCTATTCCTAAGGCCTATAACATAAAGGGCTTAATACAAAGTTTCTATGGTCTGTAAGAAGCAAAGACCTATACAAGATCTATCTATATAAAGACTTATGAAGTTTCTCTTAATACAAAGTTATATGAGAATGATACATGGTTATATGCAGGGCTCGACAAAGAATACAATCTACTCGCTTGTGGCCTGTGGCGAGTAGATTGTAACCTGGAAGAGCTGGGTTTGGGTGATCTGCGCATGGGACCCTCTGGGACCACACTGGGACCCTCAGGCATGCAGTTGCTCTGCAGGTAGTGGGAGAGGCTGTGTGATCTCCCTGTCCCTAGCCCAATCCTCAGCTCCAATTGGCTGGAAGCACCCAATAGGAGCTGAGAGATTGGCTGGGGGATGGGGGTAGCACAAGACTTTTCTCCCCCTTGGAGCTGAGAGCCACGTGGAGGGAGCAGCCTGCAGTTTCAAGCAGTCTGGGGCTGCAGCAGGCAAGAAGTCCAGCCTGTCTTGGGGGTGCTGCAGCGCTGCTGGCCAGGAGACACTTAGGGTACGTCTAGACTACAGGCTTTTGTCGACAGAAGTTTTGTCGACAGATACTGTCGACAAAACTTCTGTCGACAAAGAGCGTCTACACTACAAAGAGCGTCTACACTATACTACAAAGCAAGCTGCTTTGTCGACATGGTAGTGTAGACGCAAAGGACAGTTTACATGCAATAACACCTTCTGTCAACAGAAACTCTGTCGACAGAAGGCGTTATGCCTCGTAAAATAAGGTTTACCAGAGTCGACAAAACTGCTGAGTTCTGTCGACGTTATGTCGACAGAACTCAGCGGTAGTGTGGACGCAGGTATAGTTTTGTCGACAAAAGTCCACTTTTGTCGACAAAACTCTGTAGTCTAGACACACTCTTAGGTAAGCGGCTCCCAGGCAGAGCCTGCCTCTGCCATCCCAGCCTCTCCTGCACCCCAAGTCACCATCCAAACCTTCTGTCCCCTCTTGCCTCAGGTCACAACTCCTTTCCAGATCCTGTACCCCTTCTTACACCCCTCCCCCATGCCTGAATTCTCTCCTGCACCCAAACACCATTCCAGATCCTGCACCTCATTCCCCTATCCTCTTCTTCATTCAAACTCCCCCTCAGACCTCACACCATCTCCTGCACACCAGTTCCTTACTCCATGAGCCCTTTTGTATCCAACCTCCATCCTAGAGCCACCCCACAGAAGAGTGCAGCCCTTGACCACTTTCCAAAACCTTGGAATGGCCCCCCAACAAAAAATATTACCCACCCCTGCCCTGAACTCAGCAATATGTATACACTTCGTTAAGGGCTTTCAAAGACATTATCTAGGAAATTTTACCCCAACCAGATGGAATGGTGTTTTGAAAGGCATGAAGAGAGGTGCCCGGCTCCACATAGGCTATTATATTCAGCCTAGGAATTGTTACTGATTTCTCAAGTAATGGGCTTGATCTTACTACATTACAGTAGGAATTCAGGGTTATCTTAGACCCTTTCTCTTCCTCAGTCCCTCTGGTCATTTGGAATTCATCTCTGACTTGGCTCACTATGCTCATTAAATATTGATATACAGGCTGGCCTGGCTTTAAGGCCAAGATACTTCCAAAAAACATGGACTTAGTCAAACAACTTAAAGCAAGGAATTTTTTCCCCCATGGCTGATTTTCATTTGCGCAATTTTTTTTTTGCGCAACTTAAGAGCAGGTAATGGGAGGGCTTATAATGCATCAGTTCCTACAAGTGTTGATGACTTGTAGCGGGGATGCCCTGTAACAGTTATGCTCAGAGACCTTTGTTAGTATTGGTGCTCTCTTGTGCTCTATGCTGTGAAAACACACAGGTAGAGAATGTCCCTATCTCAGACACTTCGCCAAAGGATCAATGCCCACAAAACAGATATTAGACAGGATCACAAAGAAAAAACAGTTTCTTTCCATTTCAACCAGAAAGGACACTGTCTCAACGACTTAATTACCTGCATCCTACTTCAGAAGCCTTTTAAATCTGCACTTGAAAGGGAATTCTCTGAACTGTCATTCATGCTAAAATTTGACACTCTACACGTGGGTCTCAACAAAGACCCTAGCTATCTTACCCATTACAAAGATAGCGTCCCCAATTATCACCTCTAATACCATTAGCTCACAGACATTTACCTCCCCCACCCCCGAAACCCCCTTCTGTTCTGAAATTTGATTTGTCCTTTTCATATGTGTTCCTTTTTTTTAATTGTATCCTTTGGTATATATGGTTGTGACTATTTTCTTCCACTATTTGATCTGAGGAAGTGGGTCTGGCCCACGAAAGCTCATCATCTAATAAACCCTCGTGTTAGTCTTTAAAGTGCTACATAGTCCTGTATTTTGTTTCAGCTACACCAGACTAACACGGCAACATTTCTATCACTATTCAAAGAAAAGTGGTTTGCTTTAGTGAATTGGAAGATGGTGGCCCAGTCTATAGTGAAAGTTGACCTTCCCCCAGTCTAACAACACACTTTTCACTTATCAGCAATTTTGCTGGAAATAAGTTTAAACATATCAGTCCCTTTTTTCAGTGACTATGAATAGTGTTCCACAATTGGGACTTCCATGTCAACCTTCACCACTCCATCGAGAACTCCTTCTGTTGTTTCATCTCAGGCTGTTTACACTGCGGAATTTTTTCCAGGGTATCCCAGAAAAACTCCACCGCATCCAGGGAAATCTTCTGACATTTTTTGCGGAAGAGCAGATGTGCTCTTTCGGAAGCGCCTACATTCCCCGTTTTGTGACGAATAAGGGCTCTTCCAAAAGAAGATTTTTGAAATTTGGCCCAGTGTAGATGGGCAAAATTTTGGAAAATCCTCTTTGGGAAAAAATTGGAAAAAGGTACACAAATTGCAGAGCACAATTTGTGTACCTTTTTCCAAGAAAACTCTAATCTAGACGTAGTCCCAGTGTCTTAGACAAGATAGGTCTTTAGTTGCTCTAGTTAGTGTAATAACATGTAAGTGCTTGATTAATAAACAGAAGGGGCTGATCTGTATTTGTAATGTCTTGGTCAAACTTCAGGTCATAAAAGGTGACCTGAAGGAATAGGGAAATAATTTCTACTTCCTTTTATGTATGTATCATATTACTTTATTGTATAAGTGCATTTGACTTTGCTTTTCTCTGAAACGAGTATTGGTTATTGTTAGGTGAAGCATATGAATTTAGATAGAGCTCTTCCCCTTTTGATATTGTACCTTTTATTTAAAGTGGATTTTGTAGCAGGTTGATAATTCATCTTGATAACTTCTTCGTGTGTATATTGTAAATGACTACTTGCTGTTGCGGCAGTGATGCGAAAAAATGACAAGGTCTGTGTTTGTGTACTGAGACACAATTTGTTGTTGCTAATCGGAATCCCGATACCTAAAATTAGTAGTGTGTCTGAAAGGACAGCAATTAAGATCATTCATCTTCGAAATGAGTCAATGTGATATCCATTGGTAGTTCTAATTTATATACCGAGGGCACGTAAACCATTAAAAAGGGTAATGTGTGCCCTAAAGGCATGTGTTTCAAAGCAGTATGTTATTTTGGTGCTGTGACAGTAGACAGTGATAACTTAGCTTGAAGGGAAGCTGCTATTCATTTATCAATTAAATGTGTATGGAAATGTGTGTTTTTGCTGTAGAATGATCACAGCACTGTCTTGGAAGTTAAATCAAAGGGCAAGATTTGTGTTTTAAGTCTTTATGGTATTATAATGATAGATGCTAATTATAAAGTTATCTTGGTGATAATAGGATATCAGAGAAGAACATGAAAAGGTATTAATGTTTCTTTAGAAAGACAAGGTGGATGATACAATTTTTTTCAGAGGGTGTTAGTGTGTAACTTTAAAAACGAGTAGACTAAGGTACCACAGGACTATTGTTTATAAAAAAATTTTTGCACCAACTTCTGTTGGTAAGAGATACCAGCTTTAGAGCACACACAGAACTCTTCTACAAGTCCAGTAAAAGATATTACTTCACCCATGTTTCTCTTCAATATTCTGGGACCAACAGGGCTACAACAACACGGCATACAGTTAATCTTTCTTTGACACACAAACATTTCTCTTTCTGTGCTTTGCCATCCCTGACAGTGACACAGGCATAGCAATAAACTCGGAGTGGAATATCAATGTTGCTTTTTTTCTTATGTTCATATTGTCAACGTGATGCATGAAAAGCATGATCCATACAAGGCTTCACTTAGATGGAAATGCGGCTGAATTCAGATTTTTGGACAGGGCAGTCCAACTTGTCAGATGAGGAACAGAATTCCAGTTTAGGTTGCCAGTTGATGATGATTTATTTGTACTGCATTTTATCTACTTCATTCGTGCTGTCCATACTAGGTGAAAGTAGCATTTAGTAACAATTGGCATAATAAACAGAGCAATTTCATTGGGGAAGAGGGTAAGTGGGGAGCATAACCTTGGCCAAACGATGTGACAGACCAAACTCCTGCTTCCACTGCCAACTCTGATATCATGGTTTTATGACATGAGTCCTGCACGCAATTTTCAAAATGCCAGGAAGACTGAACTTGTTAAAACTAGGGATGTAAAATCCTGGTTAATCAGTTAACTTCTACTGGCTCCCTATGCTTTGGCTACTGGCTGCTGCTGCTGGCAGTCCTGGCTCCTGATCCCTGCAGGGCTGGCAGGCCTCCACCCATAGCACAGGGGATGTGAAGTGAAAATGACACATTTTCCAGATAATATTGAATTTGCCATGAACAGCATTTTTCATTCACACCATCCAGTTTCATTTTCATTACTGTATCTGAAATCTTAACAACAAACTCTATAGCCTGTTATAAATTGCCTGTAGTTTATTCTTAAACAGTAGGGATTTATGTTTGCAGCAGTGAGAATTGTTAATCAGACTAATGTAACGACTCAGGCCACATGTATGCATGGATTAAAAAAAAAAATGGTTGGCCCAGTTCAGTTGAGACTGGTTTACAGGGCTTAGGCTGTGGGGCTGAAGGATTGATGTGTAGCTCCTCAGGACCCTGTGAGCGTGGAGGGTCCCAGAACTCGGGCTCTTATTGGAGCCTGAAAAGCTGCACAGTGATTTTTGGCCATGCAGTTTGAGTGCCTGCCCTCCACCCCCCAAGCCTGAGTCAGCTGTTCTGGGCTAGCTGTGACTGCTTTGTCCCTGTGTAGACATTTCTTGGGAAACCAATGAGGCAGATATGAGTTCATCCCTTAAATACCTTCAAACTTATTTTCAACAGCCTGATACTTCTGTAACCTTTTCCCTAGGGCCCTACGGCTTCTCTTAATGGATTATTAGCTTCTCTTAGTATAAAGATGGTCATGCTCTGTATTTGCAGTCTCACTATCTCTTGGGTATAATCAAAGATCATCTTTCCTGATCTTTCCTCCAATTTTCAAAGGGAAGCAGCAAATCCAAGGATTGTTTACCCTTGATGGAGATAACAGCTGCTGCAGAGCTTCATGCATGGCATCTCCTGTTCCTATTGGGAAAAATACCTTTCCTCCCCTGAAGTCCCTCACTCCTGTTACTCTTGCTTGTGACTCCATCCTCCTGTCTCACCCTCTTGTGTCTCCTCTTGCCTCTTTCTTCCACCCATTCACCTTTTTCACCTTGATGGTACATAAGTGAGGAAGATGATTTGAAAAACTGTTAAACCCGACTAAATAATAGATTTTATGATGCTACAAACTCCCATTTTCTCTCCCTACCCTTACCTCCTCACACTTCTTCTCTTTGTGCTTTCCTCTCACAATTCCTGTTGTTCTGATAATGGGCACTGAAGATTTTTAGCTCTATTGTTTATGACCCTTAAAAAGAACCTTCAGTTTGTGTTTTGTTAGGCTGGATTGATTTTAATAAAATATGAACGTCACATCCATTTTGAAGAAATCAAAATATTTCACTTTTCAGTGACTGTAATTATACTGTCAGAGTTCTTTCTCTTCCCTTTGCTCCTTTCCCTCTGCTCAACCTCTGTTGATAAGTTTTATTCCTGTTTGGACTGTGTAGGCTGTCAGTGTAGGCTGTCAGTGTATCAAGGAAGTTGTTGATTGCGCCTTTACTGTTGTTAGCCTTGTTTATAGTTTTGTGTATTTCCTCTTTAGTCTAGATAACATGTCACTTTCATTATGCAAACACTGAATCAGGTTCTACTTGGACTTCGGTACAGGTTTGAAACCTGCTTAACTGGGACTCTCTGGTCTGGCAAAATCTGTGGTCTGGAAGGAGGACGGATGTTTCAGGACCAGAGAGTCCTGTGTAGAGCTAGTGCCTGGGAGCCCTGCAAGTTGGCAGGGCAATGGGGCTTCCTGGCATGGCTCGGGGAGCCCTGCATGTGGCATGGGGAACCTAGCCCAGAAGCTGCAGGGCTGCCTGTAGCAGCAGTAGAAGCTAGGCTCAGCAGCAGGAACCTGGCATTAGGGTTCCCATACGCCTGTTTTTTCCCGGACATGTCCTCCCTTTCACTTTTTAAATCTCCAGCTGGTTGGCTTTTTTAAATAGCTAAAAATGTCCGGGATTTTGCCCTGCAAAGGGGATCGGGGAGAGGGTGGGGCATGTGTCTGTCACTCAAATTGAACATTTGGAGCCGTGTGCCTGGACGCTCATAGCCACTCTGCCCACACGCCCCAGCGCCTGGAGGGAAAAGCACATGGCTGCGGCAGTGGCAGCTCTCCTGAGACCCAGGGCAGGTCTGATGTGGGGGCGGGGTTGGCTCCTCCTATGGAGTCATCGTGTTACCCTCTTCCCCACTAGGTTATGTCCCCGTCCCTGGGAGAGGGGAAAGGCATTGTGTTAGACTGGTTCTGGGGGAGGACAGGGGCTAGAGCAAGGAACTGGGCATTAGAACTTCTGGCTTCTTTCCTTGCTTGTAGGTGGGCAAGTGGGTCTGTTGGTTAGATTTGGGAGTTCCAGTCTCAGCTCTGTGAGGACTGTTGGAGCTGGTACTTGGTGGGATGGCCAGGGGAAAGGAAGGAATTCTGAGAAGCAGGATTCCTGGGTTTCATTTCTAGCTATGCCACTTTTCCCCTCGGTGCCTTTAACTTCATTCCCCAGGACGAGCCCCAGCCAGGAACCTCCCTTGCCCCCCACTCACTCCTCCTGGCTCGCAGAAGCCTGGGCTGCTAGCTGGTTGGCGGCGCCAGCATGCAGTGTCCGCCTTGCACCATGAGAGCCAGTGGGGGCAGTGGCAGCCCTGGCAGCAGCAAGGCAGTGGCCAGAGTCCTGAGCTTGGTGTGCGCTGGGACGAGTTTACCAGCTCCCATGCCCGTCCTCCTGTGTGAGCGGAGCAGCCACCATCATAGAAGCATTGGCATGCACCAGGTGTCCCCTTTTTTGATAGTTCAAACATGGTAACCCTACCTGGCATGCAGAGGCTGCGGGGCTGCACAGTGCAGCGCTGAGTACCCAGTGAACCAGAGGCAGCCGGATTGCCTGGCATGGCAGCAGGAGCCCGGTGCGCAGAGGTGGCAGGTCTGCCCAGTGGGGCCAGTGAAGGCGGGAGGAGGGTGAGGAGCCAGCTGGGAGGGCAGCATCAGGGGGTCCAGAAGTGATCACCCCTGGTCAGGCAAAATCTTTCATCCGGGACTGGTCAGGTACAATCTGTAGTTCAAGATGTGATTTCCTGCTCCAATAGGAAGAGTTGTTGGAGGGATTTGGCTGTAGAAGCAGAGAAAATTTAAAGAGAAGAACGTTGGTGGATGGGATGCTTGTTATTTTTAGCGCTGCAGATAAATAGCTTGTGAACAATGTCACAGGCCAGGTGGGTTCTGTGGAAGATGGGCCTAGAAGAAACACCCCTATTAGATTTTTGAAAGGGTTTTTGTTTTTGTGGAATTTGTAACTAATAGAACATTTGACTTTCTTTCTTTCAGGAGGATGCACTTTTGATGATGGCCTGGGGCCCTGTGATTACCATCAAGACCTATATGATGACTTTGATTGGGTGCATGTCAGTGCTCAAGAGCCTCACTATTTGCCACCTGAGATGCCTCAAGGTGAGAGCCATTGTGGTGATGGTACAAAAGGAAAGGATTCGTGGCTTATGTTTCTTGGTGGTTTCGAGAATTTTTAAGTTTTCTTACTGAGGTTACAGCCCTTGAACTTCCCTTAGAATTAGATAATACACAAGCCTGTTTTAGGAAAAAAATAGGTAAATATTCTAAATGTTGGTTGTGATTTTTGGCTAGGTCTTCTGAGCATTACGTAGCCAGAACTCATGGAAGCACTTGGCAAATATTCCTTCAAATGTTAACAAATCTGTTTGTTCAGTCTTCCTCCTAAATACACACAAGAATCTAACCAGCTTCTGCTAACTCTGCTCTGTTTAAAATAAACATAACAATTTTTTTTCCATTTTAAATGACATCTGATATATTTAGACTGAACCATTAGATAATATTCAGAGGACAGAAAAAGATGCTGGCAGAAAACTGACTGCTCATCTGGGGATAATCAGAAAGGTGAATTATGGAAATATTTCCATTGTTAATTACTATTGAGGACAGGTAATGAATAACTGAAGAGGTACAGCCTTGATGACCTTGCATGCTCACCTTTGATGAACAGCTTAATCGGTGCTTCCCAGACAGGATGATATGCAAAGAAAATGAAAGCCTTTGAAATTCAACTATATTTTCCAATTAATAGGACATTAAGTAATTAATCATGCAGAAGAGGAGAAAAGGTCATGGCCACTCTATTTGTAGGTAATATAACTTCAATTTAGGCATGTGGGGAAGAGGAGGAGCCTTGCCATTTACAAGCAATACTATCCTTTTACCATTTCTTGCCCTTCATTTATTGCTTGTTGTGTGTTAATAGTTGCTATAGATTGAGTAATTTTTACTCTCATAACTTGTAGCTAGCTAGACGCTTGCTGTTTCACTCCAGGACTTTGGAGTTATACATTGCCACATTTTAGTATGTTAAATGTTTAAAAATCTAGATAATTTTTGGGAATTAATACCAAGTTTCAAATGCTGACTCTTCAATAATGTTACTTTGTAATCTGATCAGAAGGCATTAAAGTAAGTTTAAGTGATTTTGATTTTTAAAAGACCTATACAACACCAGAACCTCGTACACTCACTATTTCGGGTATGAAATGCCTAGAACACCAGGGGTGCGTCTAGACTGGCAAGATTTTGCACAAAAGCAGCCGCTTTTGCGCAAAAACTTGCCAGCTGTCTACACTGTCCGCTTGAATTTGCGCAGGAGCACTGACGTTCTAATGTAAGAATTCAGTGCTTCTTGCGCAAATACTTGATGCTCCCGCTCAGGGATAAGCCCTCTTGTGCAAGAATACTTGCGCAAGAGGGCCTGTGTAGACAGGCACCTTAATTTTTTGCGCAAGAAAGCCCGATGGCTAAAATGGCCATTGGAGCTTTCTTGCGCAAAAGCGTGTCTAGATTGGCACGGATGCTTTTGCGCAAAAGCACTTTTTGCGCAAAAGCATCCGTGCCAATCTAAACGCTCTTTTGCGGAAATACTTTTAACGGAAAAACTTTTCTGTTAAAAGTATTTCCGCAAAATCATGCCAGTCTAGACGCAGCCCAGGATTAGGGTTTTACTATGCAGAGGGACTTCTCATGATATTCTTAAGGCTTTTATAATGAAACTATTTCTAAACACGCCATATTATCAGATTGTCATGCATGCATTGTTTTACATCTTTATGGAATGTTTTAAGTGTTACATCTTTTTTTTTAAGACACGAACTGAAAGTACCTAAAATATATAATAGCAGACTGTTCATAAATATTAATTGAGACTAATGTGACTTAACAACTTGCTTTCACCAATATGTCACCAGTTCACTTTGGCTCAGGTTTCTAGAGAATAGATGGATGCCTTTTTGACTCATGTAAAATAAGTTGGATATTTATTCCAGTAATGTTTTAATGAATAGATGCTGCCCCTCAAAACAAGAAAATGTAACTAGGTTAGGAGGGATTGAGGGGTTAGTTACTCAATTAAGATAGAAAGACTATAGAGTCAGAATTAAAGTGAAGTAGATACTCCTAAATGAAGTACAGGAGAAATGGCAAGAGAGGAAATGAGTTCAAGTTCACATGATGGTTCCCAGACAATGGAGCTGTACTCGAGAGTCTCACTGCATCTGGTTGTCATGGTGCTCAGATTGTAAGCACTAGTAGTACAAAAAAACAGCCACTGAGTTCGAAGGGTTTTTTATTTTCTCTCATCCTGTTGTCTCTGACCATCAGTGGGAATAAGTGGTAAAGATGAGCAAATAGGTCACCAAACTGAAAAACCAGTTAGCAGAAAAACCTGGAAAAACAAATTGTTTTGGATTTTTTTTCTCACTGAAAATTTCAGGTTGTGGGTAGAAAAAAACGTGGATGCAATTTGGATAGAAGAGCAGCTAGTAGCACTCTAGCTTCCCATGGCGCTCACTTCCAGCAGCCATCCAGCTAGGGAAAGATAAAATAAAGAGGCAACAGAAAGAGAGGGTGCAATTGAAGTTAAACTTCTGCTCCTTATTTTTGCAAATCCTCACTTTTCTATTGCTCTTCATGTGCCAGGGATCTCTTTTAAGGGTAATAACCAGCTCGCTACTCTGTATGGCAAGGGGGTTGGATGCAAGAAAGCTGAACATGGGGTATGCGTCACCAGATCTGCTGCACACTGAGGTGCAAGGCTAGGGGCAGAGAATGCATTGATGCTCCGGTCTTCTCAAGCAGCCCAACTCATTTAGGGTATAATAAAGCTATAACCAACTATTGGCTGAAGTCCTCTTCATGGAGCTGCTTTGTGGGTTTGGGGGAAGAGTGCTTCATTTTTCACATCTTCACAAATTTCCACTGCCCAATGCCTGATCTGGGCTACATTAGAGGGTGCTTGATTAAGGCTTTGCCACCTAGCTATTTGAAAAAAAGGGTATTACACATGCCCAGTGTGCAGTTTTAAATCCCCCTTTTTCAAAATTAAGCATTTTTTTGAAACTAAGCAAAGAACAAAATATTCTGAGGATTATTTGAAGGCCAAATCTCAACTTTCAAACTTCTGCTGTTTAAGATGGTTGAGGTAATGTAAAAGCGACGAGGAGTCCTGTGGCACCTTATAGACTAATTTCAGTTAGTCTATAAGGTGCCACAGGACTCCTCGTCACTTTTGCAGATTCAGACTAACACGGCTACCCCTCTGATACTTGAGGTAATGTATGTGGATAGCTGGTAGCAGTTTTTTGTTTTTCTCTCCCATAATTTGAATAGCTGAAGAAACTTTAATCAAACTTTACAAAAAGCTCTCATTGGACTGAAATCAAGCATGGAAAATTTCAGACCCACAGGCAAGTGTTTTGGAATGTTGTGAGCATGTGACAACTAATAATGGAAAGTGTTTTGCAACTTTAACTATGGTATTTGCCTACTGTCGCACCAGATATGATAAACTCTTTTGAATGAGTAATGCAGCTTCAGGTGTATTTTTCTAAATCAATATAGTCTGCACTTTTCAAATTAGGATCAAAGGGAAAAGTCTGTTATTTCTGTTAGGGGAAAACCATATTATGTGGAATATAAAACGTTTTATTAAATGTAAAAAGGAATAATTACAGGAGGTAGTCTCCTGCAGTTTTAAATATTAAAACTCGTAAATTGTTGGAGCTACAGTTTTCATAAAGAATCTGAATTTTATCATTAATGTCAATGGAAACATTATCTAATATGGCCAACATCCCACTTATACCTTTCTACTTGCATTCTGTATCCTTATGTAGGATAAAAATTATTTGAATATCGCATCTATAACTGTATAGTTGAGCAAGAAGGCTGGTAATTGGTGAAAATATATGCATAAATACAATTTAATTGTGTTACAGTCAAATGTGGGTTGTTGCTATGTTTGTCCAGAACAATATACTTAAGTAGGCTGGGCAACATTCGAGTAATCAGAATTACTCCTTGCAAGATGTAATGGGGTTAGTGATATGCAGTGTAATAGGTCTCCATTGAAGATTTTGCACAGCTCAAACTGTGGGTGGGCTAATTTCGACAGAAAAGTATTGAGAAAGTAAACATTTTTCAGTGTTGCTGGATTTTTCTGCGTTTTTGTGTACTGTTTCTCTTTACTTGCATAAGTGCAGCTGCATGGAGTTGTATTGAAAATGAGGTTGGAATAATGAGAGAATTTTATGAAATGTGGGGAGGGAGAGTTGGTAAACTGACTTGTACTCATTTAAATAGGGAAAGAAAGATGGGGTTCTATATAGCTCCTCTTTCCCTTTGAGTTACCTACATGTCTTTTTATACCCATTAAAACAAATATTTTCTACTTGTCTATCTAAGTGAAGTCTTGGGAAAATATCATCATCAGCTGTATAATTAAAGTATACATTAGAAACATTAAGGGCCATGAGTGAGAAGATGAAATCAGATTTCTGGATGTAGAATACTCCCCTAGCCACTCTTGTGGGACAGTTTGATATACCTTGTGTTCATTAGGTCGTCTTTTTTTGTGTAATGCTTTATGAACAATACTGCTCTTTTAATAATATTATTGGGGACATATTCCATAGTTAGTTGGGGACAGTGGTGCTTTTCTGTCCATTTTGTGTTATCTATTGGTGCATTTACCCTTCATCAAAAGAAGATAGTTCATTTACACATTTGTGTTGCCCATTAAGAGCAGAAGCACTGTGCGGCAATGTCGGGTCATTGAGTGAGAGCCTCTAATGGACTGCTGAAGGCGAACTGCTTAATGATGGCTGGTTTTTAATGTAAGGGCCATTTCCCCTCTGGGTACAAATGCAATCGGAAGAATGTCTAAATTGTAGTGGACAGGAATGGCATGGGTAAGATGAGCATCTTCTAGAGCTTGGTCCTTCAGAATTGGTTCTAACGTTGTAGAACTAGTTTTTAAGAAAGGCGGAGGAAAAAAGAATTAACGTTAATGTCAAAGTCCTGAAAAAAGTATATTTTTGAAAGAAAAAAGAAGTGAAATAATAGAAGGGATTTCAATAATAGAAGGGATTTCATGGACTGTTCTGGCAACTCTTTGCATGTCCTTAAAATGAATATCTGATCCAGAGAAACAACACTTTCTGACTTTGAAGTAGGAATAAGAGATCCTCCGGAAAAGGGCTTTATTCCGGAGGATCGCGCCAGTCTAGATGCTTTTTTCCGGTTTTTCCCCAAGCCGGAAAAAAAGTGGCGGCCATGTTTATTTAAATCCCCTGCGGATTTCCCTATTCTGAAGTTGGAAATTAACATGCCTATTCCAGAGAAGGGGCCAATATAGACATAGCCCTAGTGTCTACTTGTTGTTTGTGTTCCTCCTACTCCCATCAGCGCTTTCCTCCATCCTCTCACCTACACATGCCCACCACCAACTACAGGCAAGCTCCTTTTATAACCAGTCTCAGCTGATTTCCCTAATTAACCCCAAGTGCCAGTTGGCCTCTGCAGGCCTGGTCAATTAGTCCCAGGTGTTCAACTGCCCGTGATTGCCTAAGCTGATTCTAGACCCAGCCCCTCCCTGTTACCCTGGGAACAGAGATCTCCTCAGACTGAGGCTTATATACCTGCCTTCAACTACTTTTTTGTAACTTTCAGATCTGATCCTATCACAATTTCTTTCTTCTTTGCGTGGTTGCTCATATCCATTCAAATTAGTTGTGAGTGTTTGCCACATGAAGCAGTGCCAAATGATTTTCCCTCAGCAGTATGCATAGGGGACTGGCTCCAGCACTCCCAGGGAGTGGTGCACACATGCTGCGCTATATAGGGTGCTGCTGGGCCCTTCCCTCTCCTGTTCCTTCTTGTCACCAGTGATGGTGCTTGGAACCATTGCTTCAGTTACCGCTGCTGTTAATTCCCTCCTATTCGGTTGTAGACAGTGCTTAGCTGTTGGAACTTTGTATATAGTCCCCTGCCTGGACTCTGTCATGGGACAGGGCATGTCCCAGTCCCCTGGGTTTAAACCATGTGCTAACTGCTGCAGGTCTATGCCAGTTAGTGACCCACATGGCAACTGTCTTTGTTGTCTGGATGACTCCTACATCAGTGACAAGTGCTGCATCTGTAGGTCCTTTCCATCTAGGACCATAACAGACAGAGTTATAAGACTTAAGACACTGCTGTTAGAATCTGCTTTGGCTGCCCAAAAGTAGTGTTCAGATTCAGTACCAAGTACTAGTGCCTCGGTGCGGAGCGCTCCCCAGGTGCTATTGGCTAGCCGGCACTCACTGTCATCAGTGGTTCCGGTGAACAGGGCCATGATAACGTGTAAGGACAAACCCAAAGAAGCAATGGACAAGGCACTACTCCAGATGAAATTGCCCTTCTTGTTCCCTGCTGCCTTTTCCAGGCATCCAGATCCCCTCATTTCAGGCAGCTCAGGCAAGGAACAGTGACTTATTCTGCAGTCCTCTGCAAAGAGGTGTTAGGGCTTTGGAACTTCATCCTTCACAATATTTCTTTGGAGGTTCGTCTCTCACACACACATAGCTGTCGGGGTCACAAATGCGCTTGTAGACTGCCTGAGCAGGCAGTTCTCTTGTCACCACGAGTGGGCTTTTCACCTGAAGGTAGCTTCAGCACTCTTCTGAGAGTAGGGGGTCTCCTTGAGTGGATTTATTCACAATCAAACAGAAAATGAAGTGCTGCAAGTTTTGCTCCAGACTGGGCCTGGAAGAAGGTTCCCTCGTGAACGCCTTTCTTGGACGGAAGGCCGCATGTATGTGTTCTTCCCATTTCCCATGATCAGCAATGTCCTCGAGGAGTTCAGACAGGATGCAGCATGAGTACTTCTCATTGTGTCAGCACTAGTATGGCACTCTCATGAACCTCTTAGTGAAGCAGCTTCTGGCCCACACAGATCTTCTGTCGCAGGACCGCGGCCATCTACTGCACATGTAACCCCACCATCTCATGGCATGGCTGCTCCATGGCTAGACCCACAGGAACAGGTTTGCTTGTTGGACGTGACAAAGGGGCCTCCTGGAAAGCAGGAAACCCTGCACTAGTTCTATTTATATGGTGAAATGGACCCTTTTTCTTGGTCAGGGCTGCAGAGTGGGGAATTAACTCTATAGAGGCCTCTCTGCAGACCATTCTGGACTGCCTCCTTTTGAAACGCACGGGTCTGGCCACCTGGCTTCAATCTCGGCCTTCCATCCACCTGTTCAGGGCCATTCTGTATTTCTCCACAGTTAGACAGTCAGATTCTTAAAAGGCCTTGAGAGGCTTTTCCCACATGCCCCTGCCCTTCTCCCCCAACGGGGAAATTGATTTAGTTCTGTATAAGATGATGGGGCTACCCTTTAAGTCGCTGGCCTCCTGTCCTTTCACTTCTTTTGGCCAAGGTGGCCCTTTTAGTGGCAATTACATCTGCCAGGAGGGTGTCTGAAATCTGTGCCTTATCATCAGAACCCCCTTATATGGTCGTCTTCAAGGTTAAGGTGCAGCTTAGATCTCATCTGGCCTTTCTTTTCAAGGTTGTACTTGCCTTCCACATGGGCTCTCCACTAGAGTCTAAGTCGTCTTGGCTGCCTTCCTAGCCTATGTCCTGATTATGGACATCTGCAAAGCTGCAACGTTGTCTTCAGTTCACACGTTCACAACCTGTTACACAATCACGCAGCAGGCCAGAGAGGGTGCAGGATTTGGCGGAGCTGTACTAAATTCTGCATATCCTTAAACTCCTACCCACTTCCATGGGTACT
This sequence comes from Pelodiscus sinensis, assembly GCF_049634645.1. Lineage (NCBI taxonomy): Eukaryota > Metazoa > Chordata > Testudines > Trionychidae > Pelodiscus > Pelodiscus sinensis. Next base: position 91,423,857 of record NC_134713.1, on the reverse strand, counting down.
GCTTGGAATCACCTTAGTTGAATGGACATGAGCAGTTTCTTGAAGAAGAAAAGACGATTACCTGTTTCCTTATCTGGTGTTCTTAGAGATGTGTTGCTCATCCATTCAACGTCCCTCCTTCCTTCCTGTCTGTTAGATGTTTCCAGGAAGGAGGAGCTAGAGACGGAGAGGTCCATCAGTGCCCTATAAAGCAAAGCATGTGTATGCCACTCCAGGATCCCCTAGAGATACCGCTGAGAGAAAATCTTCCGGCATGGGTGCATGTGGCAATCACACCCACTTAAGTCGAATGGACATGAGCAACACATCTCGAAGAAGATCAGATAAGGAAATAGGTAATTGTGTTTTTCCTTGTGACAAACCTTGCAGAAATTAGTTAGGACTTTGCACTATCACCCTAAATTTAAAAAACAACAACAATGCTTCACCCTGCCCAGTGTTGTCTTTCAGCTGTACACTTGTGCTGCCCAGCTGATTGAGAGAGTGCCCACAGCTACGGTTTATCTTTCTGCTGGTGGTGCACGGTCACATGTTTCTCAGTGCACATAAAAACATTATTTTGTCCATGGATGGAAAAAAATCCTCACATGAATGTAAAAGATTAAAGGAAACATTTACCCTGCTCCTCCCAACCCAAAATATACATTGCTGGTTCTGGTGCAGATCATTCAATAATTCCGTGGTTAAAAGCTACAGCATGAGTTGTAAAAGTTAAAGATATTAACTGTCAAAAAGAGGAAAGGTTGTTTGACACAGATGTCTAAATTTCTTTAATGTTCCACATGAATAATGCTTTGGTATTCAAATTGAACAAAATTCATCCTGGATTGGGGGCAGAGGGGCAGATACATGCCACTTTCTGCATTGGGGTGCATAGAGGGTGGGCCACCAGTGTACCAGCTGCATTAGCTCAGAATCAGTCTGTCTTCACTGGCCCAGAACAGGCCCGCAGGAAGGTTATTGGTGGAAATACTGGGACAGAAGGGCTACACGATCCATATTTACATGGCTCTAGCAGACCTAACATAGTTTGCAAGTAGCATAAAAAGGCTGTGGTTAAGATGCAGCCACAGGTGAGGAGGAGTTTAAAATTTAATCTAAAGATTTAATTTCTAGTCTCTCCTTTTACTTTGAATAAAGTGCAGTTTTGTGGGGATTTATATAGGCAAAAATTATTTTCAGCTGGCTGTGAATAAGACCAAGTTGTGTGGATGTGTGTAAGGGTGAAAAGAAATGACTAACTTGCTGCTCTGAAAAGTAGAAAAATATCCACCAAGAAATAGAAGTTCTATAGAGAAAATTGAGCATTTTGCAGCTTTTGAAGAGGGGAGAGAATGCCAACAGCGTCATGAAATATGAAGCCCTTCCTTTAAAGACATTGATGGAGAAAAGATGTGCCAACATGCTCTCTCTCTACTGCAGGAGAACAGGATTTAAATGGAACACTCTAAAACTTGCCAGACAACTGAGCAATTGAGTACTGTATTCTTGCTGTCATTGTGCTACTAATGGTTTGAATTGGCCATCTAGGGGGGGTAGGAGATCAGAGAAACTTTGTGAGAGTTTATCTGCTGATCCATTTAGTTGAGAGACTCTCTTCCTATGGCATATCTTAAATCTAGACATTTCATTGTATGAAACTTGCCTGGGTGTATTAAAAAAGAACCAAACCCAACAAGTTTATGTACTGGAGGGATAAGAATTTTTGATGTCCGTTTTGTTAATCGTGTATTGAAAGGGAGTATGCTTTTTGTTAACTGGTGAATTTTTGGTTTCTCTAGCACTTTCCGCCTCTCTACCTATCCAAAAAACATCCCAAAACAAAACGGTGTACACACACACTATGTAAATATGCATATTTATATTGAAGTGTAGAGAGTACGCAGTATGTATGCTGATCGTATTGATATACAGTAGCCTTGCTGGGTTAGGGGAATATCCTGTGAGCAGTGGTCCTTTCTGAAGTGGAAAGGTGCCATGCTGCATTCATTCCTTGTTAACTTCAGAGAGCTTGATCAGGAAATATGCTTTGTTGACCTTCTAAAATGACAGGCATTTTTATGTTCTAACAGAATGATTAATGATGGTCAGTTCTTTCTATTATTTGGAAGTGGTTTGTTTAATATTGAACTGCCTTGTTAACACCGGAAATGAATGTGTATTAAATAAAAGTCTAGGCCCTACTATACTTATTCACCTATTATCAGGTTGGCTTAGTACAGCTCGTTCATAGACTTACTATCCCAGTCTTTTGAAATAAGCAGAACCCAGTTTATTACTTGATGTTGCAGATGTGCAGTAGGATTGTGAAAGCACCACAGTTTCTATACTGAGTTTTAATGTGCTTGAGAATAATGAAGTGGACAGGTGTTAGAGAAAGGCTTGTAGATAATGTAGAGGGAAATGTAGAGGGAAATTAAATGTATTGTTGAGTATGTGCTGTTTAGGAAAGACAGAAATAAGGGTAAAGGTGGTGGAGTTGCATTGTATATCAAAGATGAGGTAGATTGTAAAGAAATAAAAAGTGATGGAATGGAGAAGACAGAGTCCATGTGGGCAAAAATCACATTGGGGAAGAAAACTATCAGATCCTCCCCTGGGATAGTGCTTGGGGTGTGTTATGGACCACCACGATCCAATTTGGATATGGATAGAGACCACTTTAATGTTTTTAATGAAGTAAATACTCATGGAAACTGTGTAATCATGGGAGATTTCAACTTTCCAGATATAGACTGGAGAACAAGTGCTAGTAATAGTAATAGGGCTCAGATTTTCCTAGATGTGATAGCTGATGAATTCCTTCATCAAGTAGTTGCTGAACCAACAAGGGGGGATGCTATTTTAGATTTGGTTTTGGTGAGTAGCAAGGACCTCATAGATGAAATGGTTGTAGGAGACAACTTTGGCTCGAGTGATCATGAGCTAATTCAGTTTAAATTAAATGGAAGGATAAACAAAAATAAATCTGAGACTAGGGTTTTTGATTTCAAAAGTGCTAACTTTAGTAAATTAAGGAAATTCGTTAGGGAAGTTGATTGGACTAAAGAAATTATGGATCTTAAAGTGGAGGAGGTCTGGAATGATTTTAAGTTAAAGTTGCAGAAGCTGTCAGAAGCCTGTATCCCTAGAAAAGGGAAAAAATTTATAGGCAGGTGTGTTAGACCAAGCTGGATGAGCAAGCATCTCAGAGAGGTGATTAAGAAAAAGCAGAAAGCATATAAGGAGTGGAAAATGGGAGGGATCAATAAAGAAAGCTACCTTATTGAGGTTAGAGCATGTAGGGATAAAGTGAGAGAGGCTAAAAGTCAGGTAGAGTTGGACCTTGCAAAGGGAATTAAAACCAATAGTAAAAGGTTTTATAGCCATATAAATAGGAAAAAAACAAAAAAAGAAGTAGGACCACTAATTACTAAGGATGGAGTGGAGGTTAAGGATAATCTAGGAATGGCCCAATATTTGAACAAATACTTTGCTTCAGTCTTTAATGAGGCTGATGAAGATCTTAGGGATAATGGTAAGTTAACAAATGGGACTGAGGATAAGGAGGTAGATATTACCATATCCGAAGTGAAAGCCAAACTTGAACAGCTTAATGGGAGTAAATCGGGGGGCCCAGATAGTCTTCATCCAAGAATATTAAAGGAACTGGCACATGAACTTGCAAGTCCATTAGCAAAATTTTTTAATAAATCTCTAAACTCAGGGGTTGTACCATTTGACTGGAGAATTGCTAATATAGTTCCGATTTTCAAGAAAGGGAAAAAAAGCGACCTGGGTAACTATAGGCCTGTTAGTTTGACAACTGTAGTATGTAAGATCCTGGAAAAATTTTTGAAGGAGAAAGTAGTTAGAGACATTGAGGCTAATGGCAATTGGGACAAATTACAACATGGCTTTACAAAAGGTAGATCGTGCCAAACCAACCTGATCTCCTTTTTTGAGAAAGTAACAGATTTTTTAGATAAAGGAAATGCAGTGGATCTAATCTACCTCGACTTTAGTAAGGCATTTGATACAGTACCACATGGGGAATTATTGGTTAAATTGGAAAAGATAGGGATTAATATGAAAGTTGAGAGGTGGATAAGCAACTGGTTAAAGGGGAGACTACAGCGGGTCATACTGAAAGGTGAACTGTCAGGTTGGAGGAAGGTTACTAGCGGAGATCCTCAGGGATCAGTTTTGGGGCCAATTTTACTTAATCTTTTTATTGCTGATCTTGGCACCAAAAGTGGAAGTGTCCTAATAAAATTTGCAGATGACACACAGTTGGGAGCTATTGCCAATTCAGAAAAGGATCGGGATATCATACAGGAAGATCTGGATGATCTTGTAAATTGGAGTGATAGCAATAGGATGAAATTTAATAGTGAGAAGTGTAAGGTTATGCATTTAGGGATTAATAACAAGAATTTTAGTTATAAGCTGGGGACACATCAGTTGGAAGTAACGGAGGAGGAGAAGGACCTCGGAGTCCTGGTTGATTATAGAATGACTATGAGCCGCCATTGTGACATGGCCGTGAAAAAGGCTAATACGATCTTGGGATGTATTAGGCGAGGTATTTCCAGTAGGGATAAGGAGGTGTTAGTGCCATTATACAAGGCATTGGTGAGACCCCATTTGGAATACTGTGTGCAGTTCTGGTCTTCCATGTTTAAGAAGGATGAATTCAAACTGGAACAGGTACAAAGAAGGGCCACTAGGATGATCCGAGGAATGGAAAACCTGTCTTATGAAAAGAGACTCAAGGAGCTTGGCTTGTTTACTTTAACCAAAAGAAGGCCGAGGGGGGACATGATTGCACTTTTTAAATATATTAGAGGGATAAATACCAGGGAGGGAGAGGAATTATTTAAGTTTAATACCAATGTGGACACAAGAACAAATGGATATAAGCTGGCTATTAGGAAGTTTAGACTTGAGATTAGACGAAGGTTTCTAACCATTAGAGGAGTGAAGTTCTGGAACTGCCTTCCAAGGGAAGTAGTGGGGGCAAAAGATCTATCTGGTTTCAAGATTAAACTAGATGGGTTTATGAAGGGGATGGTTTGATGAGATAACATGATCTTGGTAACTAATTGACCATTCATTATCAGTGGGAAATAGGTCAATGGAGGGATGATAGGAGTTACTATAGAGAACTTTCTGGGTGTCTGGCTGATGAGTCTTGCCCACATGCTCAGGGTTTAGCTGATCGCCATATTTAGGGTCGGGAAGGAATTTTCCTCCAGGGTAGATTGGCAGAGGCCCTGGAGGTTTTTCGCCTTCCTCTGTAGCATGGGGTACAGATCACAGCTAGAGGATTCTCTGCATCTTGGGGTCTTCAGAGTATTTGAAGGCTTCAATATCTGAGATATAGGTGAGAGGATTATTCTAGGAGGGGTGGGTGAGATTTTGTGGCCTGCACTGTGCAGGGGGTCAGACTAGATGATCATAATGGTCCCTTCTGACCTTAAAGTCTATGAGTCTATGAAATAAAAGTCTAGGCCCTACTATACTTATTCACCTATTATCAGGTTGGCTTAGTACAGCTCGTTCATAGACTTACTATCCCAGTCTTTTGAAATAAGCAGAACCTAGTTTATTACTTGATGTTGCAGATGTGCAGTAGGATTCTAAAAGCACCACAGTTTCTATGCTGAGTTTTAATGTGCTTGAGAATAATGAAGTGGACAGGTGTTAGAGAAAGGCTTGTAGATAATGTAGAGGGAAATAAAATGTATTGTTGAGGGCGGAGTTTGAATAAACCTGATTTTTCTTGAAATGTGGATATTGGAGTAGTAAATGCCCTGAAGGTAGTAATGTCTTGGTAATAGAAACAAGCATGTCTCCAAATAGAATAATCTACTTGCTGTTTTCACATCCAGTGAAACAACCAGATTATCCTTTCTCTCTAGAAAGTTATAAGAAATAAAGCTAGCAGAAACTATTAAAAGTGCTTGGATATTAGCAAAATTGCTGGCTCACTGTACTTTACACTCCTAGCCAACTGCCGAGAGAACTCAAACCTTCATGATTACAGAATGAAAGCTTGACTGCTTGTTCTGGGGTTTTTGAAAGGTCATGGATATCTTTTAGTTGAATAGTACCTTTGTGGTTGAGAATGTATTGCCAAGAAACTGATTTGATCTTGAAACATTATTTTCCCCCTCATGTGCATGCACAGACATTGCAAAGGCATTGATTAAATCTTAAATCTGTGGGCTGGGAATTGGCTAAGATCCCATTTAAACAAAGTAACAATGGAACCTGTGCAAAATGCAACTTTAAGTAGGTAATCTCAGAAACGATACCACCTCCCCTTCTTCAGGTATCTCCAGTTCTGCTCCATGTTTTAATAGATCTCGCCTGTGTTTTCAATTTCTTGGGTGGTGGTTTAAGGTAGTGCTTTAAAAATCAACTTCTTGCGGGTAAAGTGTTTCAGTCCAGCAGGGTTAAAAATAACCAGTCCTAGTCAGTTTTCACTGTTGCATCTCAGACTCCTGATGACAGCATTAAAATTACTGACTCCGATTCAGTTTGCCACTGCTTGGGAATAGTTGTGTGCGTCAGGATATGCAGTCATTGGAGTATCTCATTTGGGAACAATCTAGAGAGTAGAGTAGTAGAATATGAGCCTTTGTGAGGTAGAAGGGACGTGAGTGCTTTTCCCTTAGAGTAGTCAGGGCCTCAAGTTTTATCAAACACCCACTTGCCAAAGTCTGTTGTCAGACTAGAATCCCCAGGCAAGACAGAGAGAGAGAGAGCCTCAGGGTGGTATCTCAGTGCTTTCCCAGCAGGCTGGAAATAGAGGCTTATAGACCCATAGCCTTTCACCATTTTGTATTCAGCTTTGGCTAGTATGTTTTGTTGTCCTGACTCCTATGTGGAAAAGTTAGACAAGAGAAGTACAGTATGAGAGTTGAGTTTGGGGAAGAAAAGTGGACGGAAATTTAGGGGAAACACTTTGAAGACAAGTTGCACCAAGATTTCACACCGGAATAGAGTGGGGGTGAAACTAGCAATGCAAAGGAGCTATAACAAATATTAGAGATGTACATTTATATTTTCAGAAATGTATTAATTGTGATATCGCCAATCAACATTCTATTGAAATGAACTATGCAAATAGGAGTTGAAGATATTGAAGTTACAAAGCTCCTCCTTGTTTGGGGAACTTGGTTACCTGAGAGTGTCTCCCCTCATTGTGCTGGATTATCATGTCTGTAACTGGAGGAGATATAGAGCAGGTTGTTCTCTCATTTTGGAGCCTGCTTCGGAGGCAGATTTGTTAAGCTACCTGACACGTAGCCAGCCCTATCTCTTCCCACCCCCCCAGTCGAGGCTTTGGGTCTATTATCCTTGTAATAGACTGCTGTTGTCTTTCAGTTACATTAGCACTATATAAACTCCCACTGAAGATGGATGTATTCTGTATAACATGTTGGGTTGTGATCATATTGCAGTAATGTCCTGGGCTCTCAAAGAATATCTGGGTCCCACTGATTACACACAGCAAAATCCAAAGAGCCAGCAACCTATTTGAAGATGAGGGATGTTAAATTGCAGGTAATTGACCAATCGAATAGTTGATGCATTTTGCATTGACTATTTGACTAGTCGATAGGGCACCTCCACCTTTGAAGTATAGAAACAGCCCTAGGGCTGTTGCTACACCTTAAAGGTGAAAATGCCATGTGGAACCCAGGGTCAGCTGGGGACTTCCTGCTGACCCCGGGCTCTGTGCAGCGCTGGCACTTTGAAATGCTGTGGAGCCTGGCATGAGGCTCCTCCCAGCATTTCAAAGCAGCAGCACTGCATGGAGCCCGCAATCAGCTGGGATTCTCCAGCTGATCCCGGGTTCTGTGGGGTGCTGCCTTTATGAAACACCACCATGGAAGCCTGGTATTAGGTTCTTCCTGGCGATTCAAAGCGGCAGCCCCCGGGGAGTGAGGGTCTGGCCCCAGGCTCCACACGGTGCTACTGCTTTGAAGTACCCCCTTCTCCCCCCCCCCCCCAGCCTTTTTCTGATAAAGGGGGCAGGGAGCGACTAGCTTGTTAACTAGCTTGTTGACGCTTACTGGCTAGTCCACTAGCGCTTCACATCCCTATTGAAGATTACATTCAAAATAAGTGAGAGCAACAAACCAGATGATGGATGGGTAGAAGGAAAGAGTTTCAACACCCTTATAAAGAGGTAAATTCTGTTGAATTTTTAAAATCAAGAATCCCATTCAAGTCAACAAAATCAAGGGGCAAAGAGAGGAAACACTAAAATTAATACTGTGTCTGTCTTATATAATATATAATATCTGAAGTGTTACTGTCTACTTAAATATTGACTACTTTCAAGCTTTTCCATTTTTACTGTGCAGCATCAAATTTATATTCCTTTGTTATGGTTTTGCTGCTTGGGGGAGCTGATGAAGCATCTACTGAATTTTTTTTAATAGTAAATATACCATAAACACCGTGATTAAACATTTAGAAATGAAGTAACTTTTTCTTTCATTAACTGTGGGCTGATGAAGCAAGTGTATTTGGAGACCATTCAGATTTTCAATTTGTGTACTGTTAACCATTAGTGGTATAGAGATCTGTTAAAATTGCTGTTAAGCTAACTGTGTCTGCAGTGGAGTATTGTCTTAGCAGCAACATTTATTTAATTCTCATTTCCCTTGCCCTCTGAATTTTTCATTCCCCTTTCTCACCCTTGTACTCACAGATCATGTGGAAAATGACCTCTTAAAAGCTGAGGTCGATGTGAACACCAGTAAGTAGGTAGGCTGTAAAACTGCCTGCCACTGCTTGGGGTTTTATTTGCTTAGCAGTAGGGTGATGTCATTGTGAGCCAAAGAGTCAGCATGTTTATGTTGCAAGAGAGTTGTAACTCAATTTGTAAAACCAACTTAGTGTTATCTCTTGGTCTTGAAGGGATCATAAGAATGGATATGCCTGCTGCCATCTCTGGTGCAGCAGATCCCATAACCTTGTCCCTTGTAGCTTAGCAGAGTGACTTTTTCCTCCTTGCTTGTAGAGCAAGTTAGCAGGCATTGTTCTGAACTAAGTGAGGAAGGCGAGCCAGTGGAAAAGGTCCAATGGTACTGTTGTAGTTCAGTATGAAACTCTTAATTATTAAGTATGTTGTTTCTGTACAGACGTAATGCGCATCTGAACTGTTTATGGTAAGAGTGCATTTATTTAGGGAACATGACAGTTTTCCTGTCACTTGTACAGATAGCGATTGTTACTGGTTTAAGAGTGATGATCTAGCATAGCTGTTGTAAATGGGAATAGTTAATGCTACAGATTTGTATCTGAGAGAAAAACTCTTGGGTATTGTTTATGTTTCAATCACAGGTAAGGAGTGCTGTTAATATTAAAATGAAATGTAGATTTTTTTTTGCACTATAAAGATGTAAATTTTAATTTTCATCCTGTTGACCTGTTCCCTTCTGGACTCCCCTCTACTCCTAATGCTAGGAACTAGTTTTGTAGGCCTCATAGATTACATATTTTACTGTATTTATTCACACAAAACCCCTTTGTTTCTATTTTTCAGCATGCTGCTGTTCCTTGACAGGCTAAGTGATTTGCTTAACGTCACACAGAAAATACTTGGCGGAGCAGGGATTTGAACCCAGCTCTTTTAGTCCTAAAATAGAGCGTCTCAATTATGGATCATGTTACTTCTTTAGAAAGGTTCCATAAAACCCAGATTGCTGTATGTAAAAATGAAGGGGTAAACATAGAGAAAATGGGCTAAAGAAGCAATTCCCCAAGTCAAGGGAATGAGATTGGATAACATCCATGTTCAAGGCACTGACTATAGAACTGTTTGTATTAGCCCAAAACAGAAAAATATTTATCAAGAACAAGAAGCATAGGGCTTAAATCTAGCCATAAGAAATGTTATGCATTTCCAGAGTTGATTACTTTCAAGAGCCATTGATAGATGAGCTATACTCACCCTAATTGGTCAAAGAGATTGTTTCTCCCAAATACTTCAGCTGTCAGTTTGAGGGATAAATATGTTTACCAGCAAATCTTCTACAACTGTGACTGATTTGCTATTCAGATCCAGTCTTTATAAGCACAGTAGACTGTGCCAAAGGAAATATTGGAAAGTTAAGGATATCCTGAAGAAGTGATTGCCCCTCCCAACCTCCACTATTATATTTGTGTGACGAATGAACCTAGGTATGCATGATACATAAAGAGAATGAGAAATCAATCAGTAGAACTCTCCACTCTCTAGTACCTTTCACAAGAGCATCAGTCAGCATGAATGAGTACTAGTTGCATCCACGTACCTGTCTAAAGCCTTGAATTAGATAATCGGATGCTGCAGGAACAAGCTTTCATGGTCAGCATCTCGTACTTTGTCAAGACAGCATTTCTAATTCCGATAACTTTCTTCAGGAGAGTGTTAGAGTTAATATAGAGTTAAGATACAGTGAGAAGATGGAAATGCTTCCATTCCAAGAACACAATTACATTTCCTGGAACTCAGAGATTAGCACCTGCTTCTATTCAGTCCCATTGTATACTAAGAAGAAATGAAGGTTTGAAATGAGTGTTTGAGGGACAATCAAAATATACATTGTAAGGGCAGAATAACTTAGGAAAGTCATAGTGCTGTTTGCCTTTCAGTGAAGTGATTCAGATGATTAATGGCTAGGTTAAGACAATAAGATCTAAGTAGTCAGATATATATCTCCCGTTGCTCTTCAAATAAAAAAATGCATAGTATCATTTTCTGCAGAGAGAGGTCTATCCAATGATGGAGAAAATGAAAACCAAACGCCAAGTCACCAAACGCCAAAGCTAAGCAACTGTTGGTCTGAGAGTCCATATATTTCCCAAATGTTGTAAACACATAGGATCTGATGGAGGCAGCATTTGTTATCAGGAACCCATAGTCCATGGTGAAGTGCAATTAAAATTAAGGGTATTAAGAATAAAAAGGACAGAAACAACTCCTAAAGTTTTGTCTTTCATGTACAAGAGGTACTTGAGAGAGAAAGTTAGTTTTTGTACTGATCAGAAGAAAGAATTTTTAAGGGTGCAGTATATGACAATTCGGTTCCACCATGGACTTGTGATTTAAAACCACAGTTCAGAAAAGTAGCGGATGGAATTAAGTTGAAGCCACTGACTAATCAGAGCATTAGAATGTAGAGTATTAATCAGTTGTTGCAGTATTGGGATTTTTACTGTTGTTTTTCTTAAGTCCTTCTGTTGAGCAGTTGAGAAGATGTTCAAGTTGCCTGCTATAAATTGGATTGAACTGTTTCCAAGTCCCTTAAGGGAGAATTACCTACCCATGCGCACACAAAAGCCAGGCGTATTTCAGAGAAAGTAAATCAAAAGTAAGGCTAAACTTTTCTGTAACATTCTTACCTTCTCCTAACTTGGTTACTTCTTATGAGAGAGGAATCAGCACAATAATAGTCCTGTAGCACCTTAGAGACTAACAAATATATGTATACAGTGTCAATGGGTAGTTTAACAAGCTGTCTAAAGCAACTATAGTAGTCTGGAATCTCATACATAAGTATTTAGGCCGTAAACAGCATCTATTTGTTTGCAGGATAACTTCGCTGTAAGTGTCAACTTTTTCAAGGCTTTTGGAGGTAGACAGAGAAACAGATATTGTCATATTAGTCTGATTTACCTGCTGCTCTTGCATAAGATATAAAATATATTTTGGTGAACAGATCATCTGGTTCAGAGTGGTTATATGCTTATCTTTCACATAGTGCCACAAGCATCAATTATAGTTTATGAAAGAAATGAATTAGAACTAGACTATATTAGCTACAAAATTGGTACGTTTTTCTGTGGTCAGATGATGAAGTACTAGCTATCATTTCGTTTGGATTGGATCAGTGTCTTTGCTTATTCTGTATATTGTGAGTACCACCAAAACAGATAATAAATGATATCCAAGTAGATAAGGCATCTTTTGAATCTTTGGTAAGTGCATCTGTATCCCACACACCTACTGAGATTCAGTATCACATGTAGTGGTACTTTGACAACTTACAGCAAGAGATAGGAACAAGGGAGCTCTACAGCCTAGGCCAGTGGTCTCCAACCTATTTACACCTAAGATCACTTTTTAAGTCGCAGAACAGGTGAAGATCTACTGCCCCGCCCCTTCCTTGAAGCCCCGCCCCCTCTATTCTCCTGTCCATCACTTGCTATCTTCAGCCCTTATACACTGTTAAACAGTTTTATTTTTAAATTATGCAATATATAAAATTAAAATCACATGTTTAGTTATGAAATAAATGGTCTGTTTTTTAATTCCTGCTATTTAAATGTCAAATGAAGCATTTACAATTACACATTTTGTTCTCGGCTATTTTGTAAATCTAAAATCAAGTATTGATAAATATATTTTTTTTTCTTCCAATAACAGTCTGTGTGACTCCTGTGACTGAACAGTATCTGCTAGTGTCTTGAAGTCTGGGTTGTAGTCTGAGATTGCTAGTTGTATACAGTCCATCAGATGGGCATCTATGATCCTGAGCTCAGCCTGGGAAGCTTGCTCCAGCACAGGGCTAAGCACAGGACAGCCGGGCTGGAGGGAAGAGAAGCGGCTGCCCGGCCAGCTGGCCATGGTGCTCAGCCAGGGTGCACCAAGCTCCACCTGGGCAGGCCAGAGGAGAAGCTGCCGATCAGCTGGAGCGCAGGGCAGCCTCTTTCAGCTGAAAGCCACAGTCAGCTGGCTGGGGTGTTTCATCCCTCCCGACCTCCCAGCTCCCACCATTCCTTGCAGCTACTCACCTGTGTTGTTGCTCGGTGAGTAGCTGCTCCTCAAATGAGGAAATCTAATGTAAATGTACTGCACAGGCATGCAGTTCAGAGAGGGCTCAAGAGCTACTCTTAGAGCCCCTTAGATCTACCGGTAGATCGCGATCTACTGGTTGGTGACCACGGGCCTAGGCTGATAGTCTGCTGACGTTTAGCTCAAAGGTAGAGGCTCCTACACAAAGTTCCTGAGGTCTCAGGTTCAAATCCGCCCATTAATGGTTACTCATCATACTGACTTCTGAAAAGACAACAGAAGAATCTTTCATGCTTTTTATTTTTTAGTCATATTAAACCTCACCGGATTGCTTTGATGCTTAAGTGACTTTTCCATTGAAAGAAACTCAGATGTATCTGACTGAAATGCAAGCATCTTTCATGTGCTTTGATAACTTTTCTTGACATGATCATTACTTAGAAGACTATCTTTTATTTAAACATTTGGTGTTTTGCCACTCATTTGCACCATGTCTTTGATCCTAAACTGAAATCTTAGTCCTTCATTATGCTTGCATTACTTTCATTTCCATAAAACTGTAATGTCACACATACAGAAGTATGACTTTGCTGCAATAATTAATAAGTGGAGATAATGATAAAGAGACAGTTTTTAACTTTGGCTAAATATAAGTAGTCAGATTGCTTGAGTCGGGGTTAACAAAAATATGTCGAGCATGTGAAACATTTCATCTGGTCTGTGGATGTCTCATGAATCTTCTGGCTTATCTATATGACACTGAAGTCTATACTGTGTGATTATGTATGTACAAGCTTATCAGTGTGTTTTGCTCTAAGTTCCTAATGCAGAGTATGCTAGCATGCACAGATGTAGTCCTCCAAATAAGTAGTTAAGAGTGTAACATAGTATTGGGCAACCTGCAGCCTGTGGCTGCATGCAGCCCATCGGTGATCTATTTGTGGCCTGGGAGACGTTTTGATTGCTGTAGCCCACATGCAGGGTTGTCATATTCTACTGGTTTCTGCCTGAATAGTTTTTTCCTACCAGTATTACTTAAGTGACACATGAGTAAAGCAAGGAGACATGAAGTGAGGGGTGTGCTGATTGCACCCAACTTTGACAGCAAGAGCCATGCACTCCCTATGCATCCAGTGAAAGCACTGCTATGGTTCAGTTGGCACACCCGCAAATTCTTGGTATTCAAACGCAGTTAACAAAACCACCGTATCTCTGGAGATCATCTTGGTTATATCAATCTTGCAGTCCACTGAGATGTAGGACCACTCAAATGGCCCATTCACTACTGCAGGTTGCCTATTGCTATTGTGACATATTGGTGCACTCTGTGCATCACTTCACCATAATCCAAACTCTGGGGTTATAGAGACACACCCAAAGATTCATGGGAAATTTGTAGGCCAAATGTGGCTCTCACCCAAGAGTCATGCCTGCTCTATGAAATGAGTTGTACACCCATGATTCATACAGCAATTAGAAAATAATTTTCCCAAACTCTATACAGCACTGTCTAATTGGGTATGTGGGTTTTTTCCCCCTCAAACTTTCCCTGAAGCCTTTGGTGGTAGTCACTGCTAAAGGAAGGATACTGAGATTAAGGGACAATGCCTGGATCTGATCTGGTAATGACTAAAATGCAAATATCCACAGCCATATTATAGAAAAAAGAATAAGAAAAGTAGTATACTAAACTGCTTTTTAAATTTGTTTTCTCCAAGCTTGTGTGATTTTAAATTAACTATAGATTAAAAAAAAAGAACAAAATGAAAAAACTACCTATGACTAGCAGCAAAGATCAGTAACTTGTTTTTGTTTTTAAATGTTCTTTTGGTTGTCAAAATCTTGTGGAACTCAGAGTTTTAATGTTTTGGACATGGAAAGCATAGAAATTAGTGCTCTGTGTTGAAGACTTCAGTAAAAGCTTTTTTTGAACCTATCCCTACAAAATTTGTCTAAGGATATCATAGAAATATTAAGGAAAAGGACAGACGATGGTTATTTTTATTTCTAGGGCTTCCCTTTATTCTTAGTCTTAATTGATTATCATCTTTGTTAAGAATATGACAGCTATTTGTTGCACCTCCAAAATACTCTGGGACCATCCTTTTCTTCAGTGTAGGTTTTCTCATGAATCTCTGGGGATCTGCTCAACTTTTATTAGGAACTTGTGAGTTATGATGGAGGAAATGGAAACTGACATGAGCAAAGGAAGGGAAGAAGGAAGGCAGTATTAGGTAAAAAGAATTTTTCAAAAGGGAAAGTTGTAGGAAAATTATGACTCAGACAAGAATTTTAATTTAGTGATAATCTTTTGAGCAAGAATCAAATGGATTTGAGTAGTTGTATGGATAACAATAATATCAGGAGTTGGAGTTGATGCTAAAACAGGTTTTTTTAGAAAGAGGATATTCAGTCTCCATGCTTCAAGAATCAAGATAATCTCTACCAATTTGGTGAAGATTATCCCACATCTGCCTACTGAAGGGTTGTTTGTGTTGGAATTGGGACCTATCTGAGTCAGGACACTGGAATTAATGGTCCGTGCATCTGAACCAGTATGGCATTTTATATGTTCCTATGTAGTGGAATTGTCAAATGCTTTGTTTGAGTTCCTTGTATACACAAAGACCTTTATATAGTTAATAAGCAATATATTTTAATTACCTTTTCTTTTAGTTGCCTTCAAGTTTCTTTGAAAATGCTGCATATGCGAGATTGAATATTAAATTAGAGGTACACTCACTTAGATATCTAAAGATAAAATGAAATGAGTTCTTTGTGTGTTGGACCATGACATTTTGTATGTTTCTAGCAATGAGTGCAGTTGATGATAAACTGCTTTTCTCTCCTCTCTTTTTCCAGTTCCCTTCCAAGAGTTACAGCGTACATTTATCACTAAACATTAACTAAAAGTTACTTCTAATTTATGATTTTACTGCTACAAAGCCTTCATTGTCATCAGCCTGTTAGTTTTCACTAAAGATGTAAAAGCTTTGTCTTCGAGCAAACTCTGAGCAAAGATCTAAACTTAAAAACTTGGATAGTAATATTTCCTCTGTTCAAGGTTGATTGGTAAAGAGGAGTGGATTTTATGCCTTTAAGAAACAAGGGATTTTAATACATTTTTAAAAACATTTAGTCTAATTTGACTGCTTTTACACTCCTGTGTAGTTGAGTAAAATTTACAGTGGGAAGAAAAATGTCATATTGAGATGTTTGCCTTGTCCTGCCATGTTAATTAGGATGGTAGCCTTATTTCAGTGCTAAGTATCTTTGTCTAATAAACCTTGATTTTGTTCTCTACAGTTTAGCAAAAACAACCATATGCTTTAAACCTATCGTATCTTTTTCAACTCAGGGTCATGTAGCATAAGATCAAGGCTGCTACAAAGCACTCTAGTTCAGCTCTTGACATCCGTTTGTTTACTTTACTTCACTGGAAATTCTGTTCAAATGCAGCCTACTGGAACCTCTTCCTACTTTCCTCCGTCCCCAGCACCTGTCATGGGTTCTTAATATAACAAAATGAAGCACTAAAAAAGTTGAAGATGACAGAATTGCCAACCATTTTTCATACATATTTGCACTGCTTATCAAAAAAATTCATGTCTTAAGTTTTAATCTTCTCTCAATTTGATTAGATGCCAGCCATTCACAGAATTCTTAATTGACCTTTGAAACAAGGAGTTAGTTCGCCAATTTAATTCCAGTGCAAAAGCAGTTTTGAAGGCCAAAGTAGGTTGGCATACTGTAACACAAGTGCACATCAGGAATAGATTACCTGACCTACAGTTCACAAGATGACTTCTTTCTCTTTACTGTGCATCCACGGTACTCTTCATTCACAGTAGGTCAGTAAGCTACCTGGTACCTTCTTTATGTATAAGAATTTACAAGCTGCTTTAAAAAAACAACTGCATAAGGAGAAGTCTGTTAACACTGTGAGGTTAACACTAGCAGGTGTAGTTGTTTTTTGACCTCATTACCGTGTCATGGCAACCAGGGTTGAAAGCACTGAATGCTTCCCTGGGCTGGGATTTTTACCTAGTAAAACCATTCCAAAGCTGGGCTCCATCTTCAGTATTTGTAAGTTAGCATTGCTTATGTAGATTAAGAGATAGTGGATGGATTTAAGGGTGCAAGATCCAGTTTTCCTAATACAGGGAAGTATAGGAGTGTCCTGTTGCTGGACAGTCTGCCAGGGTAGCAGGCAGCACCAGTTCCTTTTTAATTAAAAAAAATTCAACAGGAAACACCCACTGTTTGAAATATTTCTCAGCACTCTAAGGGTGTGTCTAGACTACCTAGTTTTGTCAACAAAAGTGGACTTTTGTCGACAAAACTATACCAGCATCTACACTACCGCTGAGTTCTGTCGACATAACGTCGACAGAACTCAGCAGTTTTGTCGACGCTGGTATACCTCATTTTACGAGGCATAACACCTTCTGTCGACAGAGTTCAGACTACGGAGTTCTGAAGACAAAGCAGATTGCTTTGTCGACAGAACTCAGTGTGTCTGGACGCTCTTTGTCGATGGAAGTTTTGTCGACAGTATCTGTCGACAAAACTTCCGTCGACAAAACGCGGTAGTCTAGACGTACCCTAAGGAAATATGCATTAATGACTGAATGTTGTTTTAAACAGTACATTTAAACTAAATACAGTTTGTTCCATATTTCATCTTTGCTTTGGCTATGTTTTAGTTAACACTCCTGAACAGAATGAGCACTTCATGAAAAAGTTTTTTTTTTTAAGTAAGTTCTTACTGCTTGCTTAGATGTCCCCACTGAAATTCACAGTTACTACATAAAGCTTTATTCTAGCCCTGTGTTCTTTTGAGCTGGTGGGTTCCAAGTGTGATGCTACTTACTCATAGTAATTTTTCTAAAAGCTTTAGTGTCAGCAAGCTTGCACTCTTCAAAACCACATTTTTCCATTTTCCACAGTGATAAGGTACCTTTTAAGGGCTGTTAACTCCTTTCTGGCTAGCCCAAGACATATGAATTATAATTCCTTTACCATTCTCCGAGTATTACACTTCTTCATACTGTGTATGGACCCTAAAAGGAGAGAGAGATGCTTCCCTCCCTCCCCCACAGTGTATATCTGTAATGGAAGTAAGATTCTAAGCAGATAATATTCCATGGCTTACCGAAATACTTCCACTCTGCGGGTATGTCTACACTACCACCCTAGTTCGAACTAGGGTGGTTAATGTAGGCAACCGAAGTTGCAAATGAAGCCTGTGATTTGAATTTCTCGGGCTTCATTTGCATCTTGCCGGGCGCCGCCATTTTTAAATGTCCGCTAGTTCGGACTCCGTTTAAACTGCGGACTAGGTAGTTTGGATTAGGCTTCCCCGTTCCACGAGGAGTAACGGTAGTTCGGAATAGGAAGCCTAATCCGAACTACCTAGCCTAATCCGAACTACCTAGTCCGTGCTGCGTGTAGCCGCGGGTACGGAGTCCGAACTAGCGGACATTTAAAAATGGCGGCGCCTGGCAAGATGCAAATGAAGCCCGGGAAATTCAAATCCTGGGCTTCATTTGCAGCTTTGGTTGTCTACATTAACCACCCTAGTTCAAACTAGGGTAATAGTGTAGACATACGCTGCCATCTTAACCCGCAAATTGATAACTTTTCTCTCCCAAAAGATGTGGCCACCATGATTCTTAATTAGTGCAATTCACAGAAATTGTTTTTCATATCCCTGTCATTTGGCACCTCATCTTTGTGACAGTAGTTGAATGATTTTTCTGATGGGTTTCTTCCTCAGACCTCATTAATTTAAATACAATATTCTAAGCATAACATAAACACCATTCTTGAAAATTTTTAGACTCGTATAGAAAGTTCTACGCATGTTAGAATTTAGATGTTAAATTGGAGGTTGGGATGGGGAGACGGGCATGTCTTTGTGTGAGCATTTTATTTTACTTTTTAAAGATAATGGAAAAATAGTTCATTCCATATGTGATATGAGGCAGCCTTTGAGACACATACATATTCGTGGGATTGCAGACCCCAAGTGTAATTTTATCCTTGTGTTTATAAAATCTGAGGCTTAAAGTCTTCTCTTGATGTATATGTCAAGGTGGGTGTGTAAATCACAGTGCACCATACTGTGAATTGGCATGAGACAGTAGTCTGAAATCTTTAATGAGTTTATTAGGGAGCTGGAGAAATCGAAATTTTTCTTCCATCCGCAAAAAAGAGAACATAATTAAAGCTGGCACGGTCCTGCATTCAGAAGTATGGCACATCTGGCAGTTCATCTGAGGAAGATAGGTTTGCTTGGTTATGGGAGATGGCTACCGTTGCATCTGCCATCCTGACACAGCAGGAGTTTTAGCTAATGAGGTTGCCTAGCAAAGACTACATCAGGAAAAAGTCAGGGTTAAAAATAAGTGTGTGTATGGAGAGAGCAACAGATTGTAAGATGCAGAGCTGTTCCAAGTTGTTATAGCAACTAACATTTTAGGCTCATAATTACGTAATAACAATGCTGCCAATGTAGTGGAAATCCTAAATAGACTGCATTTGTTATATTGTCTTTGAGGCACATGAAAGTATATTAAAATATTCTCCAAAATAATCACTGTTTGAAATGCTATTCACGTGATTATGTAGGATCCAATTAGTTTTTATTTCTGGAGACTTACCATGGACTAAAAGATTTAGCTTAATGAAAAAAATATAATCAAGAAAACAAAAATATAGGACAGTGATTATGTTTGGAATTTATACCAAAGCAAGTTTTTTGCATAGCAAAAAATTAGATAAATCCTAGCTCAGATACTTTTAGGTGCGTTTTCTGGTTTAGCTGAATTGATCATATTCTTCAAAAATGTTTCCAATCAAATAAAATCTTTTGTTGCAGTAGTATATCATTTACAAGGCTTGGATTGAGCCTGTATGAATGTTTAAAACAGGAAAAAGTACTTCAAAACTCTATCTTTGCTCTACAACCTATTTTCCTATTTAATAATTGCTTTCATCTAACATATCCTGAGGCCACGTGTACACTATGAAATAAGGCCAACTCTGTTGTGGTTGATGTCTGGTCATCCGATTTTGCATAGTCAAAGGTTCATGTACTCACTGTGGAGAAGAGTTTAATGTATTCTGAAGTAGCACGTTCCCATTAAGGGGTCTGCTGTTGTCTTTGAGAGTAATGTATTCTGGGTAGCTACCCCACAGTGCCTGTGCCGCTTTCCATTCTGGGTTATGCTCTTGATGCAGGCTGGAACCAAAATTGTGCCGTGAGTGATTATGGGTTCCTGTTATCAGCATCCCATAATGCACTTGTCTAGTGCTCCCTCTCCCCCCTGTTTAAAATCAATGGGAACTGAAGCTCATGGGATTTGAAGTCATGGAAGCGATGGTCACATGTGCTGCTCAGGTGTGCTGCTTGCTCTGACGTGCTCACAATGCTGGCCACACAGGAAATGGAATTCAAACTTTCCTCAGGCTTTTCCTGTTCACCCAGAGAGCAGTAGAGGTGCAAGTCCTGGTCAGAGTGGGACACTATGGGATGTCTCCCACTGGCCAAGAACCTTGACTTTCACCAATGCTGCGTCTACACTACCACAAAGTTGACCAGGCAAGGTTGGGAATAGCTTTACTCCTCATCAAATCAGGAGTACCTGACCTTCGCTTCAGTGGCCCTTAAGGTCAATGAGACAGGCTTGGTAGTATGGACACACAGTTTAAAAAACAGACCTTATGTGGCTAAATTCCGTGTAAACTCCTAGTGTAGACTGGGCCTCAGTTGCTGATGACACAGACAGAACTGCTTGCAGTTTTCTGAAAGTAGATCTGTCATAGGATTAAGGACAGGCAATGCAATGTAGCATTTGTCTGATGAAAATTGTGCTGAAGCTGTTCTGGGCAGACATTTCAGTCACCTGCAGAAAGTTGTTAGGAAGTTAAGGATATAAGCATCAGTGAGCCAAGGAGAATGAGCTCCCAAAGATGTGCTTTTTGGACTTTACCTCTGAATCTCCTACCAACTGTTTTAATCCCATTACGGACAAGCAGAACATGATCTTGACAGTATGTCTTGGGCAGAAACATTTCAGGGTCAGAGAATCAAATTGTTCAGAGATATTCTTGATGGTATGCTATTTAATAAAATCTGCAGGGGTTTCAGACTTGTCTTCGTATGAACTGTGTATCTGCAGACCCAAGGTCCAACACTGGTCCTCTTGAGGAACTTCAAAAGGTCACCTGAAAGTTCTGCAATGGACATTCTGCTGGACCTGAGCTGCCGAAAGCTGCCTTGGGAATCAGTGAGAACAACCTGAATCAACTGTTGTTAAAAACATGGGCATCAGGCAAGAGTGCAAACACAGCATCACAGTATCCCTGTTGTACTGAGTAGGGACGTAAATACCAATTAAAAAAGTTAACCAGTTAAATGATATAATTTTAATAGCTTAACTAGTTAACTGTGGAGGGTTGGTATTCAGCTGGCCGTGCTGTGATGGGGAGAGAGCAGGGCTTCGGGGTATGCACGCCAGTAAGGCTAATGCTTATTGATAACTGGTTAATCTTTTACATCACTAGCACTGAGTATAGCAACTGCAGGCTGATCTAGTTATCAGTCCCTGGAAATGTCTTCGTTCATATGTTGTGTTGTGGAGTGCAGCCATTTCTTAACCACATCAACCACAGTAATCACTCTTTACTCTTGGATGGTCAGCAGTTATTGCTGTCTTTACCCTCCCCCTTCTGGTTAAGAGCACTGAAAATTTAACTGCCTATTTCATGTGGCATACCTCAACATTAACACAGCTTTTGATTTGGTTGACAGGTCAGCATGTTGGCTCACACTGAAAGGAGTCAGTGTTCCAGATAGTTTGCTAAATGTGGACCCTCTTAGAGGAAGACTTGGAATAGTTAGAGGCATTCTACATGCACTACAAAATCCTAAGCATAAAGTGTTCTGACTTCTTGTGAAATGTCAGGCTTGCAGAGTTCTGGCCTTATTTCTATCATTCCTTTTATTCAAAAGCAGTGTTGCATGCTCGTCCACTGTGCCAACAAAATGGATAAAAACACTCCAGCATATTATGCTTTAAAAGACTTTCTCAAAACCTGAAAATGTACATGCCCTTACCCCTACATAAGCACCAATAGCAGGGCCACCCCAGATATTCACAATTCATAGGATTAAGCCAGACCTAGGAACTTCACTACAGGATACTTACTGCAGTGCCGTAATAGGGTGTTCACTCTTACTGTCAAAACAGCTCTCAGTACATTATGCATGTTCAGGGATGTTTTCTGTGAATAGAGATCTACAAATTGCATTCAGGGACACCTACAGGTATTTTCAATTGTATGACTTAGAAGACAAGAGAGTTTTTGCTTTAACTGATGGAACACTCTGCATGTTCTGATGGAGAACATGGAGAAAGCTTCTCACTTTAACCCCATTGCCCAACAGTTATTACAAAACTCACAAATGTAGTCTGGCTTTGGCTGTTCCCCTCATAACCTGAGCTTTAACCAATGTGTAACAGCCACAGAAAAGGTGGGAAGAAAGTCACCTGATAAAATGCATCCTAGAATACGCAAGGAGCTGATGGAGGAGATAACTGAGGCATTAGCTATTATTTTTGAAAAGTCATAGGAAAGAGGACAGATACCAGAAGACTGGGCAAGGGCAAGTATAGTTCCCATCTATAAAAAGGAAAATAAGGTCAGTCCAGGACACTCTCTAGACCAGTCATCTTAACTTCAGTACTATGAAAGCTAATGGAGGAAATAATTAAGGAATCCATTTGCTAACATCTAGAACAGTGGTTCCCAAACTTTTCGGCATCAGACCCCTTTTTTGATTTTTGAGAACCTCCGCCCCCCCCCCCCCCCCCCCCAAAAAACAACCAAAAATAGCAGCAAAACCTGTTGAGGAAAAAAAAAGGAACTGACCGGGGCTGAAAAACAGTCCCCCTTTTATTCTTGGGACTGGTGTTAAAAAAAAAAAAAAAAAAAAAAAAAAAGGTGCCGGTACTCCAGGGGACACCCCTCCAGCCTCAAAAAGGTTGCCCTTTTAAGGTGGCCATTTTGAAGTCTGCCTGGGATCCTCCCTGCTCCAGCCATCCCGAGTTGCATGTGTTCTGGTGGATGCCCAAGCCAGGAAAAACAGAAAATACCGGACATTTCACATGGTATTTTCTGAATTTTTTTTTACCAGGCAGACAAGGCTCTCTCTTGGGGGGCGATTCATGGGGGCTGGGTTGCCTCATGTCCTCCCCCCTCTTTGGAATTTCTTCATATACTCCCTGGGGGGTGCACCCCCCAGTTTGGGAACTTATGATCTAGAGGATAATAAGGTGATGAATAACAGAATGGATCTGTAAAGAACAAACCATGTTAAACAAACCTGATGGCTTTCTTTGCTAGGATAACAAGCCCTGTGGATAAGGAGGAAGCAGTTGACGTGGTATACCTAGACTTTAGTAAAGCATTTGATACTCTCACATGATTTTCTCATACAACCTAGATGGGCCAATTATTACATGGGTGCATAACTGGTTGAATAACTGTTCCCAGAGAGGAGATCACCTGACTGCAGAAGAATCTTTTGGTGTGCTGCCATTTTTAATACCATCTTCCCAGCTCTCCCTCTTTTCAGCTGGCATGGTTGTGGGAGAGGGAGTGCCTACTACCCCAGCACCCTAATATCCTAGCAATGCTAGCTGCTATAGAAAAGTGACTCCTCAAGGCCTGTTGTGTGTATCCACACTAGAAGCTAAGATTTCTGGTACTTTGGCCAGATGGGGGACCCACCTGCAACCCTTGAGGTGGTGGTGAACTAACACTTCCCACTCAAAATGCACAGCACTCTGAAGGCATGGGGGGGGGCAAGAGGATAAAGCATATGAGGGAATTTGGATTCTGAAGATGAGGGGAGATGAGAGGGTATGGTGAGGAAGGAATTGGTGTTCTGTAGTGCTAGGAAAAAGTTGAAGCTGGAGGTAGTGATGAAGTACAGTGAGGAGCTTGGGTGAAGGATGGGGCAGAAGGGTTGGACACTAGATGGTGAGCTGATAGCTCCCCAAAAGCATACCAGCTTCACCCCAAGATGGACATCTTCATAGTTCCTTAACCACATAGCAGTTGAGGTAGGTTGTCATGGAGGAGTGATTCTGAGATATTTTAGGTCGGCTCCATGGAAGGCATTAAAGGTTGAGTCAATGAATTTGCTTCAGAGAGGTGTGGGGAAGGGGGATAGGATAGTGAGAGTAAACTGAGCATTGTGGTGATATTTTTGGGTGTCTGGTGTTGCTCAGAAGGTGGGTTGTGGCATTGTGCACTAATGGAAGCTTAAAGTACAGTGAATTGCAAGGAGTGCTACCATGTAAAGTTTGATGGAAGAGGCTCTTCTGTTTAGAAATTAAAATATTGAAGTATCTTTGGTTTATGAACATTTGGAACAGCCAGAAAAAAATTGACTGGCAAATCTTCTGTTCACATTGTGAAATATGAAACAGTCAACACTACTTAAATCCTCTGTACTCTTTCAACAATTTTTTCGGCAGAATAACCACGAGAAACATAAGCTGAAAGAGGCTTTTGTATCACAAATAAGTTCATGAAAATAGTTTAGAAAAGTCTCCTCAGTCCCAGCAAAGAACAAAATTTAGTTTTCCAGCTTCTCAGAGGCTATTTAAAATATGAAGTGAAAGAAAACTCATACGGATATCTTCCTTCAGCCTTGCTTCTCACTGTCACCAAATCTGTCTTTTGCACATGTAGGGTATGTCTACACTACATGGCTCCATTGACGGAGCCATGTAGATGAGTTTTGTAGACATAGCAAAATGAAGTGGCAATTTAAATAATCGCCACTTCATTTACATCAAAATGGCTACCGCGCTGTGCTGATCATCTGTTTGGCGGCACAGCATGGTAGTCTGGACGCTCCGCGGTCGACATCAAAAGCCAAGACCTCACCATCCACAGTTTCACTATTGGCAGTTTCACTTATTTGCAGTGTGCTAATGCTTTCATAGGTGCCCGACACAAGTCCTTTTTAGAGCAGGCCTGCCGTCAGTTCACACCCTGCTGATAAAAGCCCAGACACGCTGGGCTGGCCATGTTGCAAGGATGCCAGACCATCCCATCCCTAAACAGCTCTTCTATGGTGAGCTGTCTCAAGGAAAGCGATCGCACGGGGGACAAAAGAAGAGATACAAAGACACGCTTAAAGCCTCTCTTAAGTCCCTGGAAATCAACACCACCTCCTGGGAGACCCTGGCACAAGACCGATCGACATGGCTAATGCTGATCCACCAAGGCTGTCATACATATGAAGCGAGAAGGACAACCATAGCACAAGAGAAGCGAGCACTCCGTAAAGCCAGAGTTGCAAACGCTGCAACAGTGGTGCCTGCACATGTCTGCCCGACATGTGGCAGAACATTTCGTGCCCGCATTGGCCTTATCAGCCATCTGCGGACACACCGTGGACAGCCCACAACTCGTTAGATGTCAAGGTCCTCTTTGAACACGATGGACAAACATCATGGTGAAAATACTACGATGGCTAAAGTAACACCTAACCTTAATTCTGGAACCAGAAAGAAAAGCAGGTGATGCAGACAGTAGTGAAGACACTAAGAAGAGAAAAAAGGTGATGACTTTAAGACAGAAAGTTGAATTATTGGGTAAGCTTGCAAGTGGTCATAGTGTGGCCTCAGTAGCTAGAATGTACAACATTAAAAAGTCTATATTTTTAGAAAAGAGACAAACATAAGAGGGAGTGTTGCCGCAAGTGCACCAGCTTGTGCAAAGGTGTCATGTGAATTGTGATCCCATAACTGAACAAAAGGAAAAGGGATGAAGCATTTGGATTGAAGGCATGGCATAGAAACAAGCACCTGTGAATGGTGCTGTAATTCAAGAAAAGGCTTTGAGCCTGTGGAAGCATTGTATGCAAGTGTCAGGTGGTCAGGGAAGTCATGACAGTGCAGCATCATTCACCACAAGCAAGGGAAGGTTTGACAAATTTAAGAAAAGGCACAGTTGACATACTGTGAAGTTAATGGGGCACTTGGTGTCAGCAGACCATAAAGGAGCACGGAATTATCCGTCAAGTGTCTTAGAATAGAGGAAAAGGGTTAGGAGCCTTACCAAGTTTTCAATGTGGATGTAACTGCCTTGTTTTGGAAAAGGATGCCCATAAGAACATATCTTTCCAAGGAGGAAAGGACACTTTCGAGCTTCAAGGCACCAAAAAACAGGCTAACCTTTCTTTCTTTCTGTGCTAATTGCATGGTGAAAGCTATGTTGCTCTACCATGCGTTAAACCCCAGGGCGTTAAAGAGAAAGAGTTTGCCAGTTTGCCAGTTTTTTGGAGGTCAAGCAGAAGGGCTTGTGACACGGTTGATATATTTTGAACTGGTTCCTCAATGGTTTGTACACAAGGTAGAAAAATACCTACAGTCCCAAGGGGACCCCTTCAAAGTGCTACTCATTGTGTACAGTGCTCCGGGCCACACACAAAAAATCACTCTGTAATTTGCCGATCCTGATGTGGAAGAGATTTTCCTGCCACCTAACACAGCTTCCCTCATCTAGCCCCTTGATCAGGTTGTGATTGCCTCTTTTAAAGCCTGTTACACCAAGTGCACCTTTGCTCAGATGCGTAATGTGTTGGAAGCTGATGAAATGCTTGATCTCAGAAAGTTTTAAGAGCTACAGCACTGCTCACTGCATTACTAACATAAAGGAATCAAATGATGAAATAAAATCATCAACCATCAATGCTTGTTGCAGGAAGCTGTGGAAGGAAACTGTCAAGGATAGCACTGATCTCCCACTTTTTGTTGATGAAGAGATCAAAAGGATTTTCAGAATGGCCCATGATGTTGGAGGGCAGGGTTTTGAGGATTCTGAGGTTGAAAAACTGAGTTGCATTCAGAGGAATTAATTGATGAGGACCTAACAGGACTTGTGATAAATAGTGAAGAGGAAGGGGAAGAATGGTCAGAAAAAACAGATTTAAATTTAGGGAAACTGGCTGATCTTCTCAGATGCAGCAAGCACCTCATTAACAAAATGCTTGACTATGATCCCTTGAGTAAAGGAGCCTGAAAGTTAAAAGGAAAATTGAAGCTGCTGTGATGCCAGGACATTTTAAAGGGGTTGAAGAACAAGACTAAAGAACTTCCCATCAAAATGTTCCTTTGCAAACTCACTCGGATAACTCGTCCAGCCTGGAGGAACAGTAAGATTCGCAGAGAGCAGGTCTAAAGAACTGTTTTGGGTGATGAATTTTAGGGTTTAAGTTGTTTAACCATGAAACAGCAAGCGGTAAAACACTTGTTTCGGGCAGTGTGGGTTTTTTGTGTGTGTTGCGAACATTCCCGTACTCTCTGTTTGTGGATTTCATCATTCAAGGTTATTTCCAGAGTGTATCCCTGGCTAATGCTTCCTGTATGTCCTTTTTTGGTCACTTGCAGTAGTGTGGAAGAAGTATTAGATTCATGTCAGAGATTAATATTATTTATTTGAATATGTTGCAGTTTCAAAGGTTCTTAGTTCCTCTGATTTTTTTTAAAAGGATTTATCTAATAATTAAGCTGTAATCAGTTCTTTGGTTAAACTCAAATCCCACAGTTGCATTTTTTCTTGAATCTTGATCAATGAGGTATCTCATGAAACTTTTCTTGAAATCACTAAATATTTACTGAAAATACAAACACTTGAATGTGTTTAATAAGAACTTGACTCTTACGATGGAGCCTCAGACTTGAAAAATATTCCATGGCACATTTCTCCTCCCAGAGGCAGGGTTCTCTATCCATCATATTATCAGAGAGGGCGGAAATGTGCTGCATATTTACATCCAATTTGTTGTGAAACATACTTTTTCAGAGATGCTATTAGTTGGCTTTATTTAGGATAAACACACGGGGCCGAATTCTGCTCACTGTTACCCTGGTGTTCTAACAGAAGCTTTGTACGTTGAGTAGGCTGTATTACAAAAGTGTGAGTAAACATTCTAAAGTTATATCTGCACTTACGGCTGTATTGCTGCCAAGTCTCCCTAGCAAATGTGTATATACCAATTTAGAGAGCAAAGCACTGATTAAGTAAATAAAGCGCCCCATATTTCTGTACCCCCAAGGTATGTTCTGTTCATGTGTGTCTATATGTCCAAGCAGTGCTTCCCATGTCTGTTTTCAGTGGTGGAGTGTCTTGCTGCCAGAACCTTTCCCTGGCATAGTAAAAGGTGATGGCAGGGAGACAGGAAGGAAACGTAACAGGAGAAAGGAGCAGGTGGAGTCTTTCCCCAGTGCATCCCCTGCTGTGCCTTTTCTTTGCAGTGTGTGGCTGTCAATCTGTGGATGCAGAGCGTCTTTCTCTGTGGTGTTTAGCTACAAATGTTGTGCTTGAATTCAGCATGCTGCCAAAATGTAGGCATAGACTGAGTTCTCTTGAATAGGATTTTACCCCAAATGAAAGCTTATTTATATTGCATAATTTAGACAGAAACTATACTCTTTAGTAGGGACGTTAAAATGAGTTAAACCTGAAAATGGTTACACTCAAGGCAGCAGTTAGCAGTCCCTGCAAGCCGGTGAACACAGGGAGCCAGCTTGTAAGTTGGCTCTTGAACGTACTGGCTCTTGCCTGCTTCTCCCCCTACTGCTACCTAAATCCAGTTCCCCACGTGGTCCGGGAGTCTGTGTGTTACAGTGAAAATTAACTGATGAGCTCAGGTTCATCGGTTAACCGTGTATATGGTTACACTTTCACATCCTTACGGTCTAGAGCAGTGACTCTCAACCTTTTCAGATATCGTGTCTTTTTCAGGAATCTGTTTTGTTTTGCATACCCTCAAATTTCACCTGACTTGAGAACTACTTGCTTACAAAATCAAACTCAGAAATACGAAAAATGTCACAATGGCACTGAAAGAATGCAGACTTTCTCCTGTTTAACATATAAACCCATTGACATTTTTGTACATACATTTCAGTGTATTCTATGTCTATGAAATTTTAGTTTCTGATGACTTCACTAATGCTCTCTCTGAAACCTGTTATAAAACTAGGCATATACCTAGATATATACCCCCTGAAAAATCCCTATATTGACACATACCCTTGCTTCAAAGCCACTGATCTAGAGCAGGGGTTTTCAAAGTTGGGTCACAGGGCTGCCTGGGTAAACTGCTGGCAGGCCATAAGTTGCTTTGTTTATTTAAGTGTCCATAGGCACCCATTGGCTGTGTTTCACCATTTCCAGCTAAGGAGACCTGTGGGAAGTGTAATTGACAGTAGAAATATAAAGTCAATTACTGTTAGTTCATTGACTCTGAAATTTCTTTGAGGAAGGGCATTCATGTTTGTGGTTGAATGTAGCTGATTACTGCTCTCTTTTGAGGGTAAAGATTTATTTTACAGATCATGCTCCTTTCCCATTCTCCTAAAGCAGGTATGGGAAACTTGCATGGCTGGAAAATGCCTTTAAGGACTGTTTATTTGCATTTTTAAGGAATTTTGTTTAACTCTCCCCCGCCCCCACCAACCTTCAAAAACTGTTTGACAGTTTAAAACAATCTTATCTTTTATAGTTGTATAACTGAAGACACAAGACTATGATCAAACCATTCCATGTATATGAGGCTTTAGGATATGTTTTCGGTCTGTTTTCAAGTGAGTGAATTGAATTAAGTCTGTTAAATGCATATGAACAAATAAAGAATAGGAAATATAAAATAGACCACTGAGAGCGGTGGCCATTAGTAGAACGCTACAAATCTTTGGATATCAGTGAACTGTGTTGACAGATTGTGAGGTGGTTGCAAATAAAAGTTTTGTATGTAGAGCTCTGCCAATCTGTTTTAAATCCATGGACCACGTTTGCAGATCATGGATAGGATGTGGATACAAAATTTGTTTTCGAGCAGAGCTCTGATCATTTTAGACCATGAAGTGCTGCCATTTAAAGTGCATTGTGGAGTTCTGTGGTACTCCTAATGTCCCAAAGTGAATGGAAATGTGCAACATAAGCATGATGTGCTCTTCTGAGCATTAATACCAAGGAAGCCTTCAATTTTATTTTTGGATAGAGCTGCAGTTTCTATCCCAATAGCTGGCTCCAGCCTGCCATAAATGTTAGCATACTTTTTTCTGCTTTCCTCAACTGCTTTTTGTATCCAGTATTTGAATGACTGGTATTTGCTTAACTATATTTCCCATTGATCTTCGAATCTCAATGGGAAGACAAACTGAGAATCCCTGTGTACTGGTCTCATAAATACTCATTGAAAAACTCCCATCTGTCTGATAATGGGTCACCACTGCCAAGATACTTAGTGAAGACTACCAGGATAGAAAAACATATATGAAATAAGAAAAGAAGACAGACATTTTCTCCCAATTTATAGCTAGAAATGAAAGCAAAGTTGACAGTCAATTTTTCATAGTAATGAGACCACACACCAGCTAATCAGAATTCATTTCCGTCTGACAATTCAAAGAGCAACCTCAAACCTACACACTGTATACCACTGAAATGAACCTAAAATAACGCACAAAAAGCTTTGTTCCACTGGAGCAACCTACAGTGCCCTCAAACCTGAACAGACTGACTACAGATTCAGTAAGAGAATTGGAAATTATTAAGGTGAGAAGGGAAATAATACAGAGGAAAACACCCAAGCTGTTTTCTTGTTAAACTAACTCAGAAGTCTGTATACATAACAAATGCTGTGTTATGCTTAAACAACCAATTTCTTATGCAGTGCTTGCAAATTCTTTGATAGCTAAACTTTACTTAAAGCATATTATTCTGTGTTTCTGGAGACAGAAGTCTAAACAAAATTTAATATGAATTGGGAAAGCAAAGAGACAGCATAAGTTAATCTTCTAGACCACATTCTTAATGTTCCTCACTAGAAGATGTTAGATTTCTATTGTTTGACATTAAGTTAGCCCAGTCTTGCTTGTTCCAGGCACACTGTGTGAAGAAGGGACTTGTGGAAACGAATTTCACTTATTAAAATCTATTTTCCTGCTCTTTGAAGGCCTGAGAATTGTAAAGTGTACTTTACTGCTTGTGACGTTACACTGCTGACAGCAGTGATTACTTAAATCTTCAGTTTATCCACAACCTGCATCGAGAAGGGTGTCAGTACAGCCTTTTTGCTCGCTCACTCCATGGGTTTTCTGTTGAGATTTGAAGGGTGCCAATTTTGGTGGATAGTTCTGGGATGCAGATACTAGTCCTGGATAACTGTATTGAGGCTCACTGATTTCACATAGTGCATCAAATGATTATGCTGACACATTCTGTCACCACTAGCTTGTCTTGGTTTTGAATTGCTGACCAAGGATGACAATTTGTAGACCTGTGAATGAGATCTGTGTATATGCTGGCATAACTAGGTTAATCACATTTTTAAAGTGTCTTTTATGTATACTTGGGATTTTTTTTCAAGGCTCTGTCAAATATGCAAACATTATAAAAATTTCAATATAAAACATGATGAAAATAAAAGCCCCATATAAGTCCTTCCATATTAAAATTCATATGTTTTAATTACTGGTTAGTAAAATTTTAAAGATAATATTACATCAGTAAAATCATATAGGATCAGATTATATTATCAGTAAGACATGACTTACGGGACAGTTTAAGATCAGTAATGCATGCTTCAAATGAACGAAGACTGTTTTTGGTCTCAAGATTCAGAACATAATTTCGGCG
Organism: Pelodiscus sinensis; assembly: GCF_049634645.1. Classification (NCBI taxonomy): domain Eukaryota; kingdom Metazoa; phylum Chordata; order Testudines; family Trionychidae; genus Pelodiscus; species Pelodiscus sinensis. The sequence goes on along the minus strand of NC_134713.1, from coordinate 91,392,341 downwards.
TTTATTATTGGCTGAATGAATTCCACCCATTGATGTCTTCTGCTCAAATAAACAACTTTATTTTTATCCACAGTGTTTTAGATTTCCAGAAATGTCAACATTCAAGTCCCTTAAAGTCATATTTAATGGAATCAAACTTCAGAAGTTTATGTAAGCCATCCTACAAATGGCTAAAAGCTGGAATGTATTGTTCAGACATAGAAAAAGAAAAGGCAGGAGGATAAGATCATGGAAGGAGAGAAAACGGATATTGCTTTGCACTGATTAGTCTAAAAAATTTATAGAGTATTTGTTTACTGCTCAACATAAAGAACAGCACAACATTCAGGCTTTATTCCTTTCTGCATGTACGCTCTCCTTTGTTACTCAGGACTTCCTGAAAGTAGAGATGTTTGTTCCTAGATATTAATCTACACATAATTATACTATAATGTCCTCTATTAGGCTGTGTCCAGACTCAGGGTTTTTTTCAAAAAAACTTCACCTGCATCTAGACTGCAGCCGCGTTCTTTCGAAATTAAATCGAAAGAACGCGGCTTTTCTTTCGACGGCGGTAAACCTCATTGCACGAGGAAGAACGCCTTTTTCGACGGAGATCTGTCGAAAATAAGTGAGCGTGGACGCGGGGAGGCCATTTTTCGAAAATAATGGCCTCCAGGAAGAAGCCCTGGTGGACAATCTGGGGCATGCCTTGCATGTCTCTGGTTCCTGTCTGCAGCCATTTCTTAAAGGGACAGGCACCCTCACAGCCACTTGTGGCAGCAAAGCAGCCAGAGCACATGGCTGGTTAAGTGCAGCATGTCCCAGCCCCAAGACCGTCCTGGCCCTTCTAGCGAGCCTTCTGGGGACCCAACCAGGGGCTCCAAACGCCGGGCACCGTCATGGTCTGGGCCAGAGCTCAAGACCCTTCTCGAGCTCTGGGGAGAAGAGGAGGCCTTACAAGCCCTAAAAAGCCGGTGGCGAAATGCGGACATTTATGGCCGCATGGCAGAGGCTGTTGCCCAGAAAGGACACTACCCCCGCACCCAGGACCAGGTGCTCTCCAAAGTTAAGGAGCTGCGCCAAGGGTATGTGAAGGCTAGGGAGGATAGCTCCCGTTATGGGGCAGCCCCCCACTCCTGCCCCTATTATACTGAGCTGGACCAGATCCTGGGTGGTGGTGAAGCACGTACACCACGGCGTCTCGTGCAGTCAGGCTTGGTGGACCCTGTGGTGGACGCGCCAGAGCAGGACCCAGAGTAGTCTGGAGATGGGGACATGGTGCCAGAGGAGGACAGTGAGGAGACGGCGACCCTCACCCTGGAGCCAGTCACACAGACCCCAGAGGCCTCCCAGGTGTCATCTGACGCTGGAGATGAAGCAGCAGGTGAGTGCAGTGAGGTTGTGTAACACCCAGGGGAGGAGGGGGGTAGGTGGGTGCACAGTGGGTGATGCACAAGGGAAACCTGTAATGCTCAGGCTGATGCCCAGGTCACACACGGTGTTACCTTCAGAATGTCTGATTCCCCTGTTTCAAGGAGAGGGCATGCCCTTTTGGACAGCTGTTGCACACGTCTGATTGTGATGGAAATGTAGCCGTGTTACTCTGATCTGAGGAAGTGGGTCTGGCCCACGAAAGCTCATCCCCTAATAAACCATCCTGTTAGTATTTTAAGTGCTATATAGTCCAGTTTTTTATGACTGATTGTGTCTTCCTCTTTTCCTCCACAGCCGGACCAGCTGTGCAATAGGGCCGCAGCACCCCAGCCCCACCTCCATCTCAGGGACATGGGAGCCACAAACACAGGCGTGTGTATGTGGACATCCCGAGGCAGCATGTGGAGGCCATGCAGGAGCTCAACACCATCCTGCGAGAGAGGGCGGAGGCAGAGGATCGGTGGCATGACCGGCTGATGGAGGAGCTGGTCCAGCAGCGCACGTCCCTGAGTGCCACTCTCAGGGAGGTCTGCGGCTTGCCTGCTCCTGTGCCTGGTCCTGCTCCTCCAGCACCCCATGACCCCTCCCCACCAAACCCCCCTTCCACAGCAGCATCCCTTTCCCCCCTTGGACCTCCCTCTCCCCCAGCCCCTCTCTCCCCCTGGCCCTCCTCTCCCCCAGGCCTCCCAGTCCCAAGAGCACCAACCTGCTGTTATCCAGCCAACCGACAGGTGCACCACCCGATCCCGTGGCCATGGTGGACCCTGAACACGAGGCCCAAGCAGGAGACTGAGATCAGGCAAGCACCGTGCAACCTGGTCCCCTTCCCCACTCCAGGTTTCAAGTCCCCTTCCCCACTCCAGGTTTCAAGCACCCCCATCACCCCAGTTAAATGACAAGGAATGTGTTAAAATGTTTATTGTACATAGTTTGGCATGAAAGTATATTTTCTACATCAAAAATGAACAAAAGCTTTTTTATGTTTGTAACAGTTATACTATTTTCCAGTGAGTGATATTTAAAAAAATAAAACAGAACTTATTCTTTTGAGACAAACCCTGGTGTTTATTATTTCTCCAAACAGAGTCAGGAGATGGGTTGTGGAGGGAAGCTTTTATTGGGCCAGGGCCCAGTCCCCAGGCAGAAGCCCCTCAGTAGAGTCAGTGGCCTCCAATTGAGAATTGCTCCCGTAGGGCCTCCCGTATGCAAACAGCAGATGGGTGAGCCTGGCGGATAGCAGCTGTCCGGGGCTGGGCAAAGTGCCTCTCCTGACCATCAGCACCTGTACCCCACCTTGGTAGGAAGGCCTCCCCTTTCCTCTCCACCAGGTTATGGAGAACGCAACATGCAGCCACCACCTCAAGGGATGTTGCTCTCCCCCATGTCTAGGCATGTGAGCAAGCACCGGAATATGCCTTTTAAATGTCCGAACGCACATTCCACCTGGTTGCAAGCCTGGTTAAGGTGAGCATTAAACTGCTCCTTGCTCGCATCCAGGTGGCCAGTGTAGGGCTTCATCAGCCACAGCATTGGCATCAGCCACTATGCACACCAGCATATGCACATCCCCAACCGCAAAGTCGTGATGTGGGAAAAATGTTCCTGCCTGAAGCCTCCGGTAGAGGTACGAGTTCCTGAAGATGCGGGCATCATGTGCCCGCCCTGACCACCCAACACAAATGTCAGAAAACTGGCCATGATGGTCAACCAGGGCCTGGAGGACCATAGAAAAGTAGCCCTTTCTGTTAATGAATTGGGCTGCTCAATGGGGCGGTGCACGGATTGGAATGTGTGTCCCATCGAGCGCTCCTCCACAATTCGGGAAGCCAAGGGCAGCAAAGCTGGCCATGATGCTGTCCAGATCTGGTAGACAGACGAGCCTGTTGAGCAGCTCCGAATTGATGGCCCTCACCACCTGCAGAACGAGACAGACAACAAAATGTTAGAAGGGGTGCCTTATCTCTTAGGAGGAGAACCCACAACCCACCTTCCCTCTCAAACACCCCGGGAATCCCCTTCTCAGAACTACCCGCCCCCCCCAACAATTCAGGGTGAGTGGAGGAGCTCCCTCCCACTCACACTCCACTTTGCCCTTCCTGACAGTCTCCCTTCACCCACCCCAAACTGTGACTGTCCCCAGACAATGAGGGTATGTCTACACTACCCCTCTAGTTCGAACTAGCGAGGTAATGTAGGCATACCGCACTTGCAAATGAAGCCCGGGATTTGAATTTCCCAGGCTTCATTTGCATAAGCCGGGCGCCGCCATTTTTAAATCCTGGCCAGTTCGAACCCCGTGCCGCGTGGCTAGTTCGGATTAGGCTTCCTAATCCGAACTAGCTGTACTCCTCATTCCACGAGGAGTATAGCTAGTTCGGATTAGAAGCCTAATCCAAACTAGCTACTCCGTGCCACGTGTAGCCGTGCGGCACGGGGTTCGAACTGGCCGGGATTTAAAAATGGCGGCACCCGGCTTATGCAAATGAAGCCCGGGAAATTCAAATCCCGGGCTTCATTTGCAAGTGCGGTATGCCTACATTACCCTCCTAGTTCGAATTAGGAGGGTAGTGTAGACATACCCTGACTTATCTCCATCAGGATGGATCCAACAGTAGATCTGCCGACTCCAAATTGGTGTCCCACGGAGCGGTAGCTGTTGGGGGTTGCCAGCTTCCAGAGGGCAATAGTGACCCTCTTTCCCACAGTGATAGCGGGCCGCAGGTGGGTGTCTTGCCGTTGCAGAGCTGGGGCGAGCCAGGTACACAGCTCCTGGAAAGTGGTCTTTCGCATCCGGAAATTGCGTAGCCACTCTTGGTCATCCCAGAGCTGCATAATGAGCCGGTCCCACCAGTCAGAGCTGGTGTCAAGCCTCCAAACATGCCTGTCCACAAAGAAGTTTGGAGGCAAGGGCAGTGGGGCTGCATGACGGACCATCCCTTCGTACCTCTGGTCTGGGTCCAGATGGGGAAGTAGCCTCATGACTGTGTCATGCAGATGCAGCAACACTTGCAGTATGATGGTGTGGGGCCATTGCCTGCCCAGGGGCAGCTCTGGCTCCATGCCGAAAAAACGGGTCTAAAATAGAAAAACTTCCAAACAAAAAACCTGCTGGGGTGTCCCAGGAAGCTGAGCACTCCAAACCAGCACTGCAATGCCTTGTTTATCTCCTAGAGGGACAGCAAAGGCAGATGCAGAAGCACAGCAACGGGAGTTCAGGGTAGTCCCTTTAACCACGCGTCTCTGCAAAGGGCAGGCAGCAGCACCCGGAAGGAAATGCTGCCCCCATGCACTGGCAGAAGCGGTTCTGGGTGGCTTTTAATTTTGAAAGAGCGTCCAGCAGTCAGGACGCTCTTTTCTGAAAAAGCGGATTGATTTTCCGATCCTAGTATTGTAGTCTAGATGCGCTTTTTCGAAAGAGGCTTGCGGTCTAGACATAGCCTTAGGAAGCTATCACAAGTGTCAGTTGGTGAGATCACCACAAATAAATTTGAGTTAGTTTACCAAGTAATTAAATTCAGCAGAGATTGTAGAAATTGCTAACCTTGGCGAACCATGTCCTGGAATGCCATACCCTCATATTGTAGATTATCATTTTTGCAATAAGATAATGCTAAGTTGGAAGGTGCACATTGGATTTTTCCCATAAAGTTTTACAGCTATCAGTTGTGGCTCTCAATGTTCTGTGCTGTTCCTTGGCTCTCATTTACCCCTAAATGTCTTCTAAGAGCTCAGTAAGCAGCTCAAGTGTTGGTAATGCTGCTAGGCAATACTGATCTCCCAAGGTCTGGCAGGTTCTTTGGTTCATCTGTCAGGTCCTGAGGATGTTTGACTACAGAGATTCAACCATACCCTGGGGGCAAGAGGTAATTTTGGAAAATGCCTGGATACCATTGATTAAAATGTATGTGTTCTAATTTCAATTTAGGTAGTATTTATCTGGGTTCCCGTATGGCTTTCCTTAGAGACTAAATGGTAGATTATCTTGAGTGTAAAATAGTATGCAAGATAAAATCCAGTCTTAGCCAAGAAAATAAAGGGCAGGGGAAGCTTCTGAACTGATATGAGCTCCATGAGAGATGCCTAGACTAGGGTGTGAGTCACACTCATGAATAATACCTTTTGAAGGTTTGTGACAGTGTTTGCCAGTAGCAAAAGTTAAAATGGAGGTGGAAGGAAGCAAAGGTAGAAATTAAAATACCTAGAACAGCATTCCAGGCTAAATTCAAAAAAAATTTGATTTGTCTTTGTCAAATGAATTACAGATTCGAGCAGTAGATCTCATTAATGATTTGTTCTAAAAATACTTATGCCTATGAGAAAATGATGGCTAAGTGGGAAGGTTGACAGGAATGACTGTCACTTGTTTCCTTTCTAATTTTTAAAAGTAAAATATAAAAATGTATTTTAGCCTTTGTAGGCCCAAATCCTGTAGTTTGCAGTATGTTGGCAGTTTCTTGCATCTCAGTGTAATTCCTTTCAAGTTAGTGGGGTACTGATTGTGTTACTGGCCTCCCTATATGTTATAAATAGCTGGAGCACAGGTAGTATAGTAAAACTCCAATAGTCCAGCATCCAATTGTACAGCATTCCTGATAGTCCACCATCAAAATGGCAAGAGCCTAGTAAGTGAGCTTCGGCAAAAAACGAGTCACAAGATAACAGCGGCAGCAGCTGAACTGAGCGAAAGGGTTAAAAAACCCTAAAACATTACAGTATACTGTATACATCATGTACAATAAAAGGGTTAAAACACTTTGTATACTGTGTATACTGTATACATATAACCATCTTATAGTACCTCCTGATAGTTTGGCATATCCGATAATCCGGCACCACCTAGGACCCAAAGATTCTGGATTATCGGAAGTCTACTGTACTGTGAACTCTTCAGGGTTAGTACGTGAAATTACGGCAAGAGGCTGTAGATGCACCGTGGTTCTCTCCCTGTTCCGTTGTACCAATCTGTGTTGTGTTTTTTTGCTGCTGAGAGGTAGGGGCAGCGGCATGGGACTTCCTCCTTCTCCAGGTATTACAACAGCTGTGGTTTCCTTGCTCTCAGAAGCAACTGGGCTCCCATCTCCATCCCCAACCTGGAGAGGAAAGGCAGTGGTGGCAGCAAGAAAGGCAATTTAATAGTTACACTGTGGCTAGTGGGTCTTTAGATATGTTGGTTGGGCTTTCTTCACTCTATTATTTTTTTCCTTCTTGCCACATGCACAGTCCGTTGCTGGGGCAGTGTTAGTGGGGCCTGTCAGAGTAGTGGGTCTTGGTTTTACAACTCCTTTGAAAGTAGGGTTGCCAGATGGTTTCAGCAAAAATACCAGACACACTTGACATTACATCACAATTCTATTACATCTTATTTAGAAAATACCGGACATTTATATTTTCTCATTTATATTTTCTCAATTTGTTTCCTGAACAGAAAGCTTAAACACTGGACTATCTGGTTCAAAACCAGACACCTGGCAACCCTAATTGAAAGGCATGATACAGGTCAAACCTCTCAGACTTCAGTGGTTTGTAGACTCAGGGAGAAGCCATTGCATCTGTTGCACTCCTGTTGTATTTCCATGCTTTTCTCTGAGGGCTAGGCATTTTACGGTTTAAAATGAAAAGCTTACTTTTAATGTAATTGTGTAACTCTAGGTGCTGGAGCCCTAGGCATGGATTTATACTGTCTGTGTCTTAATCCAGTCCTGGGCAGAGATGCTCTTATGTATTTGTACAGTGCTTAGTGGAATGCGACTTCGTTTCCGATAAGGATCTCTAGGCACTATGGTAATATAGATTGTTAACAATGAGTTATACTTAGTAGAGGTATATCAGCTTGAGAGGAGTCTGTAATAATTAAGTCGTCCCTATTAAATTGTCCAAATGACTTTCAGAAACTAAGAAAAAAATAGTCTAACTATATAAGCAGTTTTTTTCACACATGTATGATTGTCTTGTGTATCTTTAACTTAGTTACACAGTACACAGAAAAGATTCAAACCATCCAGTGGTTCTTGCTGAATCTAACTTGGGGAGGGAATGTGGGAGTGTCACAACATTTTCATCATTATGGGTGTATCAGCATTGCAGACTGTGTAGTATAGGTAAAAAATTCAGGCCGACAAGAAAAGCCTTAAGTGACCCACTGTTGAGTCAGCGGAGGCCTCCAATGCATTGTGGAAAGCAAGCAGCCTTCCTTTCTTGCAGCGTGACATGTTGAAAGTAGTTGTGAGTATAAGAAAGAGACTTGCCAGGTGTACAGTGATTCTTTGTGTCTGAGAAGTTTGTCCAATATACATAGCAGACGGACACTCTTGGCACATCATGGCACCATTATTGGACCTAACCATTACAGTTATAAGATCAAGAACTCATATTCCTGCTTATCCAGAAATATAATTTATGCCACATGTGCCAACAGTGTCCATCTGCTATGTATATTGGACAAACTTCTCAGACACTTTGCCAAAGAATCAGTGCCCACAAAACATACATCAGACAGTTTCACAAAGAAAAAACAGTTTCTTGCCATTTCAACCAGACTGGGCATTGTCTCAATGACCTGACTACCTGCATCCTGCTTCAAAGAGACTTTAAAACAAGACTTCAAAGAGAAGCCTCTGAACTGTCATTCATGCTTAAATTTGACACTTTACAAATGGGCCTTAACAAAGATGCTAATTATCTGACCCATTACAAAGATAGCTTCCCCAATTATCATCTCTAATATTATCTCATAGACATTAACCTCCCCCCCTGATTCCCCCTCTGTTCTAAAATCTGATTTGTCTATTTTATATGTGTTCGCTTTTTTTTTGAGTGTTTCCCTTTGGTATATATGGTCATGCCAATTTTCTGCCACAATTTGATCTGTGGAAGTGGGTCTGGCCCATGAAAGCTCATCACCTAATAAGCCATCTTGTTAGTCTTTAAAGTGCTGCACAGTCCTGTCTTATATGATTCTATGATCCTGTCACTGCAGTTTAGTGTTGCAAAAAGTGTTAACTGCATAAGCCATATTTCATGGGTTTCTGCCCTTTTAGAGCTGTTTTCATCTTTCCCAAGTGCACCCCTTTGGGGAGAGGTTTCACTGCCTTCTCCTCTTGGTGTTCCCTTTCTTTGATTGGATCTCTGAGTGTTAGCCCTCTGAATTCCCAACCATGTTACTGTGATAGGCTTCAGTGGATCTGGCACCTGTTAACTTTTTTCTTCCACAGGCCTGTGACATCTGATTAAAATGACTAAAATAGCTTATTCAAAACAGAGTTTTATTTATTCTTTAATCCAAAGTTAGTGTCCTGGATAGGTTCTATGTTGAGTACATCCACAGGCAGCCCCTAAAGGAAGGGAAATACGTCTGATTCTGGGAGTAACCCTGGGAGAAAGGAAGGGAGAGGATGTTTCCTGCCTGGGATAGGGGGAAATGAAGAGTGATTTTGGAGGCAGTAGCTGCGCTATGGGAACTGCCTCTATCCTCTCTTCCAGTAATGAGCATGTTCTGCTGTTGATTGTGCCTGTGCCATTATTCTAGGGACTCTGCCTGCTTCTGACAGTGCATGGAAAAGGGGATCCTGTGGTTATTCAACAGCCTGTAGCAATGTGTCAGAGATTAAAACAATGAAGAGAGCCTACAATCACGATTGTTATCTAATCTTCTAGCCTCTCCTTGATTATTTAAACCAGCCTTGCTTAGTCCACATAGTGTTCAGCTGGGGGCTGGAGCTTCCTGCAGTACCTGTCCCTCTGCATCCCTTGGGGCCTACCTTTTATCCTATCCAAATGTCTCCCTGATTTGCTTCAAAACTTCCCCCTTGACTTCATGGCACATTTCTCAAATTGTTTTATTCAAGTTCAATGTTTTTAAAATATTTCATAACCAGTTGAACTGCGGCTTAAATTCTTACTTCCCCGTATGATTGAGCCACAGATGGGCTATAGAGGTTGCCTGGTGTTGCCTCGTGATTGGACTACTTAGTGAAAACTTGATTATTTAAAAGGAAATATCGGTTCTTTCAAAATATCTCTATCTTCCTTATAATTATCTTATTTTTCTGGCCAAGTTTCTTTATGGATCTATAACTAAGTTATCCAATAATTATGTAATCTGTTGAGATAAATAAATGTGTTAGTGGTGTGGAACTTTATTATTTTCAGCTTCTTAAGGTATGAAGGCCTTTTCTGGATACTTGTGATTTTATTTATTCATTTATTTACGTTGTACAAAATAAGGATGACATCGGGAACAAGGGATGAAATTGAGGTTGAAAAGACATAGTGGCAGAGTGACTTCTTGCAGTTATTTTTGATAGACCCCCTCTCTCCATTTGCGACTATCTAGTCAATTATAAACCACTATCTGAAGGACTTGATTCTTGAATAGAATAAGGCATGAGAACGTTTGAGAAAGTCCATTTCTACTCTTGCCTACCTCTGCTTTCAGTTAATTGAGGGCACGTTTGTACTCCTCCATAATTGTCTATGGAGGTGTGAATAGTGGAGCACACCACTGTGCTTTGCTGTAACTTGCCTGCATGGATGCTGTGATCTAAAATGGTCCTGTCATATTTATTTGAAAAGGGCTATGTTAATGTGAAGTATGACTCTTCTAACTTGTTCCTACATGAGATAGTTACAGCACTGCTATTCATACTAAGGATGTGAAAGATTAATTGGCTAACCCATGGGGGACTGAAGCAGGTCCCTGCCTGCTGCAAGCGGGGGGCTGCTCCAGTCCCACAGGGGCCCACAGCAGACAGGGGCTGCCTCAGCAGGGCTGGGAATGGGAACCTCCTGGGCTGGGGGCAGTTTCCTGCCTAGATCCCTCTTTATCAATTAACTGTTAAACATTAGGTCAACCTAACATGTAATGGGTTAACTGATTAAGCAGGGCTTTACATCCCTAATTCATATCCCGAAGATCCAAACTGGGGCAGTGTGGACATACCCTAAGTAAGAGGCAAAAAGGCAGCTGCAGATATCTGTTCCTGGTTCTGGACTTCCAACACTCTGGTCATCTGAAGAAGAGGGTTGTACACACGAAAGCTCATGATACCATCTACATGTTCTGTTAGTCTTTAAAGTGCTACCAGACTATTTGTTGTTTAAGTTTTTCCTGTAACAGACTAACTTGGCTTCCCCTTTGAAACTATAGATATCAGTGTTACGATATCTTGTATCCTGATGAGAACATGTCCTCTTCAGAAGTTGGCACGGTTCTCCTTCTCTGTCTCTTAGAGCCTGTGTCTCTGCACAGGCTGGTGATGAACCTTAGAAATTTGGAGGTAGTTATTTTACCCAGCAGTGGTTTCTCTTGCATTCTCTCCTTACCTTTCTGTTTCCTTACTGTCTCTTCATATGGCAATAAATTGTGTGATAGTGAATGAAGGATAACATATTCTACTTTTGTGCAGGCCCTTAGAAAATTAGCACATGCAGAAAAATAGGCTTTCATGTTTCTTCTATAGTGTGTTATTTCCTGTGTAGTGATTTTCAGACATATGGGTATTTTCTCAGGCTGAAGGGTGTGTAACTGTATCCAAACAATTTCAGATTTATGCTTTACAAAAAGCGAGCCTGAGTTATATATAAGGTCTAGGAATACAGGCAGTCCCCGGGTTACATGGATCCGACTTACATCAGATCCCTACTTACAAACGGGGTGAGGCAACCCCGCACTAGCTGCTTCCCCCCAGCAGACCAAGGAGATGCAAAGCTAGCGCCCCTCCCCAGCAGACCAGGGAGACGCAGAGTGGCTTTTCTCAGCAGACGCCTCATCTTGAGAATAAAGGACTGAGGGAAGTGAGGTGTGGGAGACTAAAACTGAGCTCTGGAGAAATGTTTGGCTAGAGTTTCCCCTACAATATGTACCAGTTCCGACTTACATACAAATTCAACTTAAGAACAAACCTACAGTCCCTATCTTGTACGTAACCCGGGGACTGCCTGTACTTAACCCTTCTCTCCCCTCCCTCCCCCCCCCCCCAAACAATAATTAACCAACCTGGGAGTTGACCACAGGGGAGAAAAAAGCCAACAGTTCTACTTCCCCTCCTATCCCTGCCTCCCTCCCACCAAACCTATCTCATGAGCCATGCTTATAATTTGGAACTAGTGACTGAAAGCTGGTGCTGTTGCATGGGTGAAACCAGGGAAGTCAAAATGGCTGAGAACTTGAAAACTAGGTGGTAACAGATCATGAAACCAAGTGACAATTCAACCTGATGACACTTTAAACAAAAGGAGCTTTCAGCTGCATGTCTTTACATCACTTTTTATAATAGACTTCAGTATGACACACAGTGACAATACTGGAGTTTTATTATAGGTGACTCTCTTCTACGATTTCACTGTGTGTGGATGCCAGGAACTTTTAAATGTGTTTGCTTATGTTTTAAATGAAGGAAGTTGTTAACTCATTATATGGAAGTTTCTTTGCCTAGATGACCCGAAGAAAATTTTTTATCTCCCATTTTTGATTTGTTGTAGCTTTTAATTCTGTAGTAAACAGAGTTCTGGCTGGCTCTTTATCAGGATTATGGCTATATTGTTGTATATGAAAGGAAGAGTTGATTAAACTTTTTTTTATAAGCCACAGTATTGGGAGGAATAACGGCACCTCTTTTTTTTTAAATTAAGATAAAAAGCTTTTTTGGTTTTATTCTGATAATTTAATTACCTTCATTTGTGAGCTTCCCCCCCTTTTATTTACCCTAAAAGTGTCTGATTTGAACATTCAAAAAATTTTAAAACACATTTAAGATTCATCAATGGTGTTTTGCTCTTTTAATATTCCTTTGCAGTGTCTGAGAATTCTGTCTGTGAAAGGGAAAGTGCTAGAGGTTAAAATTATCATCTTTTCATTGATATAGTCTATTGGTTCAGTGAGAATTTTATGTTCCCTTAGGAAGTACAAGTGCAGAAATAATTTTATTTCAAAGCTTGACTAAAATTAAAGAAAAAGAAAGAAATACTTTGCCCATCTACAGAAAATCTCAAAGCGCTTTGTAAACTTTAATGAATTTAGCCTCAGCACCTTTCTTTGAGCTAGATGGTTGTATCTCTATTTTATAGATCAGGAAACTGAAGCATGGAGATGAAATAACTTGGATCAAACAGCAGATCTGTTGCAGAGTTTGAGATTAGAATGATAGTCTAACAGTTCTATGGTTTAATTAGACACTCCTTCCTTTCTAATAGAAGCCTAGAAGTAAAATTTTGACTTTGGTGTGTTAAAGTTAAGTGCAAATTAATCACCTCATCTTAAATCCAGATCAGGTTCCAGTCTGCCAAATGACACTTTTTTTTTTTTTTAACAAGCTTGATCACTCATTTTTGTATTCATTAGATTGCATTATATGAGAGACTCAAGGGAGTGTGTCTTGGGGACAAAAGCACATTCACTTTTAGTATCTCATTGGTCGTGTGAGCATTTTTAATACTCAAAATAAAGAAAAACTTAAATAGCACTAACATGTATAGACTAGAACTATTAGGAGAAAAAAGATGTTAACTTTAATCTCAAGTTATAATTAGTCTGAACATGTAGTATCAAGGGGGAAAGATATTAATTTTCAGACCTCAAATGTTTTGATGAGCAAAAACCATTAGTGACTGTGAACATCTTTACTTTTTTCTAAGACAGTAATGCCTGCTTATATGCATCATTGTCTTTTGCAATACTTCCCATCATTCAGTGCAGAGCACAGTTTTGGTAACAAAAAATGCTAGTATTGTAGCATAATCTATTTGTGTAATGGACGGAGGCTTTTTCATCTCACAGAACTATTTCCCTGTAGAACAAGCATGGAATATCAGAGTATAAAAACGAATTGAGCCGCTAATATAACTGCAAACTTGCATTCAGTAACTTGGGACATTGTAAATACTTTCAACATTTATTATTTGTAGACTTTCCTTATAACTTTTTTCCTTTGGCAGTCTGGTGCTGTCTGTGTAAAATTTAAAACTCAATGTGTTAGTCACTCATTAATTTCCCTTGAGGTTTTACAAGCATTGTCAAGGCATGCTTACTAAATTGCTTTAGATTCTATTTCACAAATACTTTACTAGAGCCTTACTTAAGTGATTGATGGATTGAAGGTGTTTAGTCATGAAGCTTTTCCTTTGGAATGATACATTTATACGAAAAGGGTTAGTTCTTAAGGAACCAATGACAGAGCTAACCAGTCATATTTAAAGATACAGTGATTGTGTTAACAGACATGACGCTGTTATTCAGCTAGTGTCTGTAGAGTAGGCTCCTGAAGTGGGGGCAAGGCAGTTTTGAGGAGAGAGGTATAATAGATGTTGATATTACAGGTGGCTTCATGGTTTTCTTGTATTCACGCTGTCGACAGTTAGATCTTGGAGTAATGTTTATTGTCTTTAATTGCTAGAACGCGCGAGCGCACCATTCTGTCCATACTATTTGCTTCGGGCTGTTTTTCTTTGTTAGGTCTGTCAACGGAGCAGCCTCTGACGCGAACCCTGGAATAAACCGCCTGTAGTACCCAGGTAGGCCCAAGAATTGCCGGACCTGGTTTTTCGTCCGGGGGGTGGGGGGCGATAGTCGGCCAGGGCTTGTACCTTGCTGGCTAGGGGTCTCAATTGTCCCCTCCTTACCGTGAAGCCCGGGTAGGTCACCTCCCGTTGCCCTATATGGCATTTTTCAGGGTTCGCTGTCAACCCGGCGTGCTGCAGTGCATCCAGGACTGCTCGTAGGTGTTGGATATAGTCTTCCCACGATCTACTATACACTATTAAATCATCTATGTATGCAGCCGCGTACTGCTGGTATCCCCGTAGCACGCGGTCCATGAGTCTCTGGAAAGTAGCGGCTGCCCCATGGAGCCCAAAGGGCATGGTTTTAAAGTGGTAGAGGCCGAAAGGGGTGGAGAAGGCGGTCCTCTCTCGGGAAGCGTGTGTCAGCAGGATTTGCCAATACCCCTTTGTGAGATCTAACGTGGAAATGAATTTGGCCTGACCTAGCCGTTCCAAGAGCTCATCCACCCGGGGCATAGGGTACGCATCGAACCTGGAAATCGCATTAACTTTTCCAAAGTCAATGCAAAACCGTATGGTCCCATCTGATTTCGGGACCAGCACAATGGCACTGAGCCATTCGCTATGCGATTCTTCTATCATGCCTAACCACAGCATCTTCTGGACTTCCTCCCACACTGTGTCCCACATTTTCCTAGGAAGGAGGCGTACTGTTTCCCTTACCCTACATCCGTGTTTGGTGGCCACATGGTGACTAATCAGGCTGGTACACCCTGGTACGGCGTTAACCACTGACCTGAACTCCTGGAGTAGTCCTCGTATCTCCTCCCTTTGAGTCACCATCAATTCTGGTCCTATATCTACGGCATGAGTTGACTCTAGGTCTCCGGCCCATGGCCCCAGCTCAGTGGGCCGGGGCTGAGGATTCAAGAAGAGGCCCTCCCTCGGGTTCCATTTCTTCAGCAAGTTGACATGATAAACCTGAGTGTCTTTTCGTTTTCCCACCGCCCCCACTTTATGAACAAATTCAAAAGGTCCCTGCCACTTGGCTGGTAGTTTAGATTCGCAGGAGGGGAGAAGGAGGAGAACCCTGTCTCCCGGCTTAAGCTCCTGGGCCCGAGCATCCCGATTATATTAAAAAGTCTGCTTCTCCTGTACCTGCATTAAGTTAGCCTTTGTGAACTCCCCCAGATGACGCAGTCTTTCCCTCAAGTGCAGAACATAGGAAACCGTTCCCTGGACTCGGGTTCCCTGGTCCTCCCAGGTTTCCCTGAACAGGTCTAAGATCCCCTGGGGCTGACGTCCATAGAGGAGCTCAAACGGGGAGTACCCGGTTGAGGCCTGGGGGACCTCCTTGATGGCAAACAGCAGTGCAGGCAACAACTTGTCCCACTTGTGTGGATCACTGGCTGTGAAGTGACGGAGCATGGATTTTAGTATGCGGTTAAAATGCTCCACTAACCCATCAGTCTGTGGGTGATAAACTGAGGTGCGCAGCATTTTAATCTGTAATAGGTGGCATAGTTCCACCATTAGCTTGGAAGACACATTCGTCCCTTGGTCCGTGAGTATTTCTCGGGGGATCCCTACCCGAGAAAAATTTTTCACTAACTCTCCTGTGAGGGTCTGTGATGTGGTGTTTTTCAAGGGCACCGCCTCGGGGTATCGGGTGGCATAGTCGGGTGCCCTTTGACCACTCGACCGGTCCAACGAGGTCGAATGTTGCCGGGTCAAAGGGCAGCCCTATTACCGGTAGGGAAACTAGGGTGGCCTTGGTTATCTCCTGAGGCCGGGTAAGCTAACACTCGGAGCAAGAGTTGCAAAAATCCCTCACTTGCTTATGTTTCCCGGGCCAAAAAAATCTCTGGGTTATGCACTGCAGCGTTTTCTCCTGCCCGAGATGACCGGGCCACGGATTCGAGTGAGCCAGCTCCAGTACCTTCCTGGCATCCCACATTGTCTTACATCAATTGAATTATGCTTGCTGATGACTTAGCTTTCCTCTGTACTTTTCTTTAATTGCCTAACACCAAGTATGGGTTACCTGACATAGTTCTGGGCATGTGTACTCAACCAGCAATACCATTGCATGACACCAGTTCAATCATTAAATTCTTTTTACTGGTATCTTGTCCACATGTCTGCACCACAATACATACTTCAAATGAATGGAGAAAAGTAACTAGTAGTGTCTTCCAAGCATCCATACTGGGACCAATCCTATTCAATCTATTTGTAAATGAGCTGGAGAAAGGGGGTAAACATTGAGGTGGCAAAATTTGCAGATGATAATAAACTGCCCAAGATAGTTAAGACCAAAGTAGACCACAAAGACCTTCAAAATATCTCACAAAACTATGTGATTGGGCAACAAAATGGCAAATGAAATTTAATGTTGGTAAACGTAAAATCATGCACATTGGAAAAAATAATCCTGACTATACACACAATATGCTGGGGCCTAATTTAGCTATAACTGTTCGAGAGATCTTGGAGTATTTGTGGGTAGTTCTCTGAAAACAGCCACTTAATGTGCAGCGGCAGTCAAAAAAGCAAAGAGAGAGATAGAAATTATTAAAAAAGTAATAGAGACTAAGATAGAGAACATCATCTTGCTTCTGTATAAAACCATGGCATGCCCACATCTTGAATACTACGTACAGATATGGTCGTTTCATCTCAAAAAAGATATTTTGTTATTGGAAAAGGTTCAGAAAAGGGCAACACAAATTATTAGTCCCATATGAAAAAGATTAAAAAGACTGGGACTTCTCAGCTTAGAAAACAGGAGAGTAAAGGGGGTTATGATAGAAGTCTATAAAATCATGACTGTTGTGGAGAAAGCGAATAAGGAAAAGTTATTTATTTTTTTGCCATAACACGAGACCTAGGGGTCACCAAACGAAATTAATAGGTAGTTGGTTTAAAACAAACAAAAGGAAATTTTTCTGCACTCAGCATGAGTTCGGCCTTTGGAACTCCTTGCCAGAAGTTGTGAAGACCAGGACTTTAAGGGTTCAAGAAAGAACTAGATAAATTCATGGAGGTTAAGTCCATTAATGGGTATTAGCTAGGATGGGTAAGGAATGCTGTCCTAGCCTCTGTTTGTCAGAGGGTGGAGATAGATGGCAGGAGAGAGTTTGCTTGATCATTCCCTGTTCTGTTCAGTCCCACTGGGACCTCTGGCATTGGCCACTGTCAGAAGACAGGTTACTGGGCTAGATAGACTTTTGGTCTGACCTAAAATGGCTGTTGTTAGTGTATAGTGCAATATAAATGCCATTGTATGAAATTTTATTTTCTTTATTTTCTACTGACTTAATGCTTTTCATGTAGCCTCTTGTAAAAATAAAAGGAAATATTTGGGATGAGAAGTAGCTCCCACATTCTCTTTTGGTATTGTGCTACAAGGTGTCCAGGATGAAGCTGTGCATATGGGAGGCAGAGCAAATTTTGAAGTTAGCTGGAGACTGCTTCTGTGACCTAGAATGGCAGTTGATGTTCATGGTAAATAGAGGATCTATGTGAGAGGTTTCAGAAGAAAAAATCTGTCTTAGAAAAAGCAGAGAATCTTATTGAATAATAAAATCTATTCACAGTTGGAGCTAATATTCATAGATTTTTTAGAATTAGAACGTGATGACTTTGATGCAAGAAATATTTTGGTGATGTCTGATTATTTTACTGCTTACGCATGTCCTACTAAAGATCAAACAGCCAAAATAGTTGCTACTATTCTGAGAAAATGTACTCTCTGTATGGTTTTCCAAAAAGAACACATGGTTATCAAAGACCAGACTTTGAATCAGATCTGATATCTTTGCTATGCACCCTACTATGTGTAAAATGAAGAACTATTCCATATCACCCACAAAAAAACTCTGTAGAATAATTCAGTAGAATGCTGTTGAGCATGTTAGGGTTGTTGGTGAATTAAAAAAAACCAACAACCCTCAGTGGAGGAAGTATGTTAAACAATTGATTCATGCTTACAATGGTACCAGAAATAACATTTCTTTTAATGTTTGGCAGATGGCCATTATTGCTAATTGACTTGGGTTTTGGAATTAAGCTACAAGGCCAATTTGAAATAACTTATCAACAAACAGTATGTGACATGGTGGATTGATTAAAATCAAGGTCATTTAAATCATGATTTCAATTGCCCCCAAAATTTATTTAAATCAAGTTACCAATAAAGCCAAGACTTAACTGTGCTCAGAGTGCACTTAATTTTGAAGTAAGCTTCACTGAACTCACTGGCACATTTGTTTTTTGAGAAAACAAGAATATAATGGGGTTCTCTTGAATAATCACACTTATACAAAAAGCCATAGAGAGAGTCTTGAAGACTGATGGATTGCAAAACGAATTATTTGTTACTAACCAGTTGATCCACTCAGCTGTATCCACATTCTCATTTACATAATTTTATCCCAATAAGCAGTTTTCCTTATGATGATTCATTCTTGCAACTAGGGACCCTGCATCATCTTCTTGCCCTCCTTACACTTGACACATTTTTCTTTTTTACCCACGAAACAAATTTCTTCAATATGTTCCCAGATACGGTCTCTTGCACACAGGGCTCATCTAGAGTACGCTGAAGTGCCTAAAGAGGATACGCAAATTCCGAGGGAGTTTGCATATCTTCTTCCGATCTCACTTTCGAAAGTGAAAGTAGTTTGGACGCAACTTTTTCGGCGAACACTCTCCTCCCCGCTTTTTGAAAAGCTGCATAAACCTCATTTTTGAGGAAAAGCCTTTTTTGGCGCTTCGGCGTAGTCTAGATGAGCCTTCAGAGGCCCTGACAGTTTTTCTGTGGCAAAAATGTGGGGGAATATAAGAAGCTGTGTGTTGTTGAATAATGTTGTCTCTTTCTTTTTTCTTTTTAGTCCTCTCCATTGTTCCTTTCTGAAATGCCTCTGTCCTTTCCTATATATTGTCTGTCATTAAAACAATGTCTTAACAAACTCCTCTACCATGCTTCAGCCAAGCTCCCACTGCCACATAAGCACAGAACAAAAACAAACCTATCCAGTTTGTGTCCGTTTTTACACATGGTACTTTTTAGTCTGCTGAGAAACATTGAAAGCCCAGAAAGCAAGAGCTGGTAGTCAGGCTGGACAGAATAGAGCTATTAATTTATTTTTATAAGATTGTAAGTATATATGTAGCATGTTTGTGATGAAATTTAATTGTAATTGTTGCTTTAAAATGAGTAATTGAGTATTTTATTGATTTTAAAATAAAAAAATCTCTTTATTCATTGATTTTTATCCACTCTGTGAATGTTCTAAAGAGAAAACTGATGAACGCCAGTGAGTTGGCAAGAAAAGAATTGGAGAAAAGTCAGAAAACTAACAAGAGGAGATTGACAGGAAGATTATGATTTCACACATATAAAGGTGACAGGGTCCTCATTCACAATCTCAATTTCAGAGGGAATGCAAATTAGTGGACGGATGGGATCCCCAGATACAAGTTTGTGATCCAGCATCTGCAGAATGACCTTTGTGTTTACATTGTGAAACCAGAAGATAATGTTGCACCTGAAAGAATACAATATCATGATTGATAGAGGGCATATGGTTTACTTCAGCTACACAAAAAGAGGAGCTTCAGTGTGACAGTGGTTCTGAAAGTTATTTATTAGACTTGGCTGTACAACTCTCAAAGGCTGTGTCTACACAACTGCGTTATTTCAGAATAACAAAGAGCATGTCTCTGCTGAAAGCCATTATTTTGAAATAAAGGCAAGCTGGAGGACTTATTACTCTGACTTCTGTAAAACTCATTTTACGAGGAGTAAGCGAAGTTGGAGGAAGTGTGTTCTTCCTTTGCCTTCATGCTGTGTAGACTGTGCCAAGAGCTGAATTCAGCCATTTCAACTTCAGCTATGCAGTTGAGGTAGCTCAAGTTGCATAGCTTATTTCAACTTGCCTTGCTGTGTAGACATGCCCAAAGAGAAAATCTCTTAGGATTAGAAGGATCTGAAAAATAAGTTTGGAATGAATCCTGAAGCATCAAAATTCGCTCGCAAATATCCTGCTTTTTAATATGTAGTTAATACTTAGTGACCAGATGCTGAACACACATAATATTAATGGGTTTCAGTGGTGCTTTACCATATGAGCAAGGGAAAGACTGCCCACATGTATCAGTAGAGTTCCCTGTATACAGTAAGGATACTGCTTTACCATGTACACCTGGCAAGGCATTGCCTGATGTTTCTGTTGAATTTCATGTAAACAAGTAGATATAGAACTATCATCAACTAAGAACGTTGTAGCTGAGAATTTGCTTCCCATATGCCACTGCATGTGCATAGCCTCTCATATGCATTACCTATGATACAATGTGGACACAAATCACAGCTTTACAACATTTACAATGCTAGCAGAAGTGGTGGGAAATAATCTGGGTCATAGACATTTCATAGGAAGGTTGGGATGATCGTGATTCAGTAGGGGAGAATGTAATCTATGCTCCTGTAACTGTTTCTTTAAATAATTGGATTATTTTTTGATTG
The DNA here is from genome assembly GCF_049634645.1 of Pelodiscus sinensis. Taxonomy (NCBI): domain Eukaryota; kingdom Metazoa; phylum Chordata; order Testudines; family Trionychidae; genus Pelodiscus; species Pelodiscus sinensis. The sequence goes on along the minus strand of NC_134713.1, from coordinate 91,371,898 downwards.
TGAGAAGAATGGAGCAGCTATTCAGTGCCTCCAGTTAGTTTGAAAGTAGCTGGTTTAAAAAAAAGTTCACGAGCCCTTGCAGCATTCTCAGTAGGGTATCTCCAAAGGTGGGTCCATTTGCATTCCCAGTTGTTAAGAGTAAAAAAGGGGAGGGAGGGAGGGAGGGACAGCCAGCCATACCGGAGAGGATGTGAAGATCTCTGACCTAAGGGGTGATGCTAGCATTCATGCATTTACTAATTGCAGCAAGAGGATAACCACAAGGAAAAGAATATCAGCCTATTCAAAGAACAAGCAAGTTATTTGCTGCTGCTTCAGTTCAGGATGGTGTGATAAATGCCAAATCAGCATTGCATAGTCTAAATACCTAGAATTTGTTAACTGTATAACTTTTGGTGTTGAAGAAATCCATTATGTCTGACACCATTACTTTTGTTTTACTGTTGCATAGTATTTGTTGGAATGATGAGATTGTGTTCAGATATGTGAGAAGGCTAAGTTAACCCACAAATTGTAGGTTTCTAAGCTTATACTTTTTTGGGTAGTTTTACAATATTGTCCAAACTAGAACAGAAGCTTCAGAGGGTAGCCAAGTTAGTCTGTACAGGAAAAAACAATAAATGGTTTGCTACCAGATCATTTGTTGTTTTTTCAAACTAGAACAGTTAAGATATCGACATCCATGGCTGTCCAAATATGCATCTTTAGCCTGTATTGTTACCCACAAGAGAGAGGTTGGGTCTCAGACTGAATCCACTCACTATGTCTGACGTAAAGCAATTATGATTATTTGTGTAATCAAATTATAATGTGTTAAACAAAAAGCCACCACTGTGTGGTGTTGGTGATACGGGATTCTTCAGTTGGTTATTATTTACAGATCTCCAAAGGGGGAATAAATAATCTGGAGGAGAGGAAGGGGGGATTCAGAATGCATTGGGTGATTTATAGAAGAGGTCGTTTATTAGCAAGAGCTATGCAAAGCATTTTATAAATCTCAAATACTTTCAAAAGACTCTTGAGAAATATAGGGGGTTTAATCTTCTTTCCATAACTTCTCAAGACATCTACTCAAACAAACCCAAACTGCTATTTGCATATAGTCATAATAAGGAATTATGAGTTTTCTTTACCCTTTTGAGCCTGGAGGTGTACCGAGAGGAGTCTTAGTATTCTCATTCACAACTGAGAATAGCTATCATCAAGAGAATAGGTAATTTCATTTCTGTTTTCACTTTTAGTGTCTTAAGGTTATGGAAATAAGTATGTGTTTCTTAGCCTATTTTAACATTATTCCATTTGGAGCAGTTGATAGTGTCTTAAAGATACTCTAAATGCAAATGCTATCTTTTATGATATACTTCTTCTGTACCAGTTGAGGTCTGAATTCTATTTAGTATCAGAATAAGTGCAAAATTATTTTTAGAATGTAGGAATTTTGTTAATGTGGTCAAAAAACAAACAAAATTAAAATTCTCGAGTTTTTTGTCTCTTAAAAACTTGTTGAAAATGGTTGCTTCTAGCTAAGATTAGTTGTTTGCATAATAAAGCATAAGGTCTTTATGCAGAGAAAAAGTGACTGAATGTATTGCATTTCTTAAATTTATTTCAGTATTTGGGAGGTTTGAGTGCACAATTTTTCTAAGAATAATTATTTGGAGCAGTCTAATTTTTAACTTCTAAAATTAGGCAACTCAAAATTGTGTATCATTATATATAAATAATGTATGGCAACAACTAGAGTTAAGGTTTAAACATTTCCATTTTCTTTTTTTTCCACTTGCTTTAAACTTTGTCCAGTTTTCACCTTCTGGACAGAAATTCTTCAGGCCTGGCCTCCATGTGAGGGGAATGTATAATTTGTTGGTTTTGGAAACTTGAGCAAATAGGATTTCGTTTGAGAGAGAAACTATGCAACAAAAAAATTTCTGCTGATATTTCTTAAAAAAACAAAATAAACCCAAAACAACAACAAACTGCCTCCCCGCCATATACAAACATCCTCTTTCTAAAACCAAACACAAATGTGTCTTTTGTGAATGGTTCTAACTCCTATTAGTTAATGTATGGAAATAAAAAATCTTTAGATAAGGCAGGCTTTCTGACAACCTGGTAAAAATCTGTTTTTTTCCTGAATTGTTTAAAAATCATAGTGCTAACACATTAATACTTTTAATAACTAGAATGTTTTCCAAAATATTTGTGTAGGAAAGGTTTGTACAGTCCTGTCTCATTCACTGCAGTGAATCAAGGCCCTGTAGGAAAGACAAAGTAAGTTTGGCAAAGCTAGTTTTGCACTTTTAAAAAATTTTAAAAGCATAAATGCTTAATAAATCAGACTAGGCATTAAAACGTTTAGATTAGCAATGTGCAACCTAGGTCAGTGAGTGGGCCACATGAATGGCCCTCCATCTCAGTGGGCCGCAAGATTGTTCCAACAAAAATGGTTTGCTGGGATAGGGTAGTTTTGCTAACTCTGCCTGTGTACCTAGAATTTATAGGATGTCTCTACTGAACCATAGCAGTGCTTTGATTGGATGCTGAGGGAGCACATGGTACTCAGAATCAACTTTGTGTGCAATCAGCATCTACCTCACTTCACATGCATGTTACTTTAGTAATACCAGCAGGAAAAAAACTAAGTGGACAGAAGCCAGAGGAATCTGTCAACGTTGCACGTAGGCAAGAGTAAAAAAATGTTCCACGGGCCACACACAAAACCTTGATGGGCTGCAGATTGCCCATCGCTGATTTAGATGAATGGGCACTAAGTATGTTAAATTGCGGTTACCTAGCTTAATCGTATAGTCAGTACAATTATTTGATAGGACTGGGACCACAGTTTGAGAACCTCTGGCCTAAGGTTCTGTCATAACCATTGATGGCTAAGGTATCTCAGATCATCTCTCTGTACTGGCCTCTTTTGAGTAAGAGGCAATGATGAATTAGCATTCAGAGATTAATGCTGGGTTAATATAGGTCTGTGTCTATGCCTCCCATCACAGTAGTTAAAAGTATCTAAGAATCTCTTACTGTCGGTAAGTTGGAATTCTTTTTTATTTGATGGCGGATTCTCAGTCAAAGGCTTGTGCCTTCAAAATTCTCTCCTCCTGGTTGTGTGTCAGAGCCAGAGACTTCTGATTATCTGTCAGAACGCTTTTGAGACTCATGCTATTTTTAGAACTAGGCTGGAGTTTGATGAAAAGTGCAGTTTCCGGGAAAATCTAGATTGGGGGAGGCAGGTGGGATTCTGCATCAGAAACAAAACAAAATGATTAGTGTTGGGTAGGGATGTAAAATGTCTTTTAATTGCCTAATTGAATAGTCGATGCAATTTGCATTGACTATTTGATTAGTCAATAAGGGCACCTCTGCCTTAGAAGTATAACAACAGCCCTCGAGCTGTTGCTACACTTCAAAGGTGAAAGCATTCTGGGGAGCACAGGACAGTGGGGGACTCAAGCAGAGCTCCCAGGGTGGGCAGGGCGTGGGCTGCTGGAGGGGGTGGGGGCTGAGACTCTAATCCACAACCCTGCCCTCCTCAGGCAAGTGCTGTATCCCCATGTCCACTCAAGAACCCATGCCACCTCCTTACCATATTACTGAGGCTGGAAAAAAGGGCTCCCCATGGCGTTTCAAAGTGGCAGTGCTGCATGGAGCCCATGTCAGCCTGGGATTCCTCAGCTGACCCCCCGGCTTCATAAAGCATTTCAAAGTGGGAGATCCCAGTCTCCATGTGGCACTCCTGCTTTGCAGCCCGGGCCAGCTGCGGACTCTGGCATTTCAAAGCTGCAGTGCCATGTGGAGCCCAGGATCTGACCCCAGGTTCCATGCAGTGCTGCCTGTTTGAAGCACCCCTTCCTCTCCCCCCACTCCTTACTGCTTTTTTCTGATAGAGGGAGCAAGGGGTAGGGGAAGTGACTAGTCGACTAGCGTGTCGCCTATCCCATAAGAATTTGCTTATTGGATAGTCAACTAGTTGTTCACATCCCTAGTGTTGGGTTGACCTGGATCAACATGTTGGTTTAGTAAACTGAACCGAAGCTTTTTCAGGTCAGTTCATTACTAGGTACTTATCTGAACTGTCTTAGTGTCTTATAGGAGTTGTAGTTTGCATGCTATATGCTGCTGTTCCTCAGTACAGGCAGGGCTCCTTGTCCGGTATGAATGTTCCGTATAAACAGAATAAATTTCTACTCTGTTTAACAGTACTTCGTGACATGTTGTTTATAAGGAGAAATGTTTTGATTGTTTAATTAAATAAAAATAAAGAATGTCAGGTTCTCCCAAAAAGGTTCTGAAAACAGAAAATCAGGACTGTTTATAAGAAAAATAAAAAATAGATGTACGGTCATGTAAACTGTGGGACTGTGTGATAAATAGATTTAGAGATCCTCCCTGTCTTCTTTTTTTGGTAAAAGTACAAGGATCTTGCCTGTTCTCAAGGAAGGAGTATTAGGATCAGGCTTGAGGAAAGCATAACATAGGTGACATATTATCGAGGCTGTTTCAACCACATACTCGTTTCTATTTTGAGTTTTATATTTGTTCGAATAAAGTCTTCTTTTTCCAGGAAACAGCATCTTCAACTGAAAAAGTAACAATGTGATTTTTATCAGAAGTTAGGCAAAAAGAAGTAAACATAATGTAAAATTTAAATTTTTATGTACTAATGTTCAAGAAGAACTGGATTTAATACACTTGTAAGTCTTACCAGAAAGATTGCATGATGTTGTTTTCAAAAAATGTACACAACTGACACTCAAGTTGTTTCTGGTATGTTGGAAGTAACTCATGTTGCTACTGTTATTTAAAGCAGTCGTCTCTCGAAAAAGGTGATGGGAAAATGGCTAGGCTTGAAAGATTGACTGGACAAGTAGTAGTTTTGAGAATCCTTGACCTAAATATCCATCCCTCTGTTTCTTTCCTTCTCTCAATGAGAAGCACTTGTGGAAAGTGATTCAATGTTTTCAATGCCAAATTCCATATTTCTTTGCATTATAGTGATGTTAACTTTTGAGTCATGGCTTTATAGTGCCATGACAAATAATGGATGCTTAAAGTTACAATGTACAGAGCTCTCACCTTCTTTACAACAGGTCTGCTTGACTCAAAGTAGTGCCATTTTTTTCCCTTTTCTCTTTACTTTCTTAAAAAGAAAGATCCTGTTGTGGGACCTGCAGCAGGGTATTTGATTTCAATGGCTGATACAGCCTTTTCTTGAGTTTTCTGGCCCTTTTCTCTAAGGTCTGCTAGAAAAGGCTGTGTAAGTGAGCATGTTCCAATATGGGGTTTCTCAGAACACGTTTTTTTGTGAGCTTCACTCTCACTGGTGGCCTCACTGACACTTTCCTAAAAGACTTACTTGTTTTTTACGAGTTAGTCTGTACAGGATAAACTTAAAAAAACAACAAATAGTATGGTAGCACTTTAAAGACTAATAAAACATGTAGACAGTATCATGAGCTTTCATGGACACAGCCCACTTCTTCAGAAAGCTCATGATACTGTCTACATGTTTTGTTAGTCTTTTAAGTGCTACTGTACTATTTGTTGTTTTTGTGTGTTGTATGAAATTCTTCATTTTGTTTGTTTTAAACCCGCTGCCTCTTAATTTTATTGGGTAACCTCTATATCTTTGGTTATGTCAGGAATTTTTTTTTACATTTTTCCATGTGGGACACGATTTTATAGGATGCTATCTATCATAGAACTCTATCAGAGGCTATGCCTAGATTGCTGCTTTTTCAGGTTATTTTTTTGGAAGAGGATTTTCCGAAATTTGGCCAGTCCACAATGGGCCAAATTTCGGAAAAACCAAATCTTTCGGAAGAGCACTTATTCCTAATAAAACGAGGAATACAGGGCTTCTGAAAGAGTGCATCTGCTCTTTCATAAAAAATGTCGGAAGAGCAGATGCATTCCCAGTACACGTATCTACATATCCATAGCTGGAGGAGATAAGGGGAGAAAAAGAAATTCTGTTGTTGTGTGCCACCCACGAACTGTGAATTATCAGGATTTCTTTGTATCTAGGAAAAAAGCTGTTAATGCTTTTTATTATTTTCTATTTAAATACATATATTTATATTACTGTTAACGATTCTTTCATCATAATTATGGACTCGGAAAGATATGTGACACTCTTCATAGAGAACTGTAGAAATGAAAGGCTAGAGGTGACCCCTGTGCTAAGATATTAACCCGCCTTCTGTTACTTCATCTAATGAGCATTTCAGGGATTTGCTTACGAGAATGTCATGTCGGACTCTGTCAGAAGCTTTACTAAAATCAAGATAAATCACATCTACAGCTTCCCCTCATCCCATTCGGGCTGTAACACTATCAAAGAAAGAAATTAGGTTGGCATGATTTGTTCTTGACAAATCTGTTGACTTTTCTGTATAACCTGTTTTTATAGGTGTTTCCACATCGATTTTGTGATTTGTTCCAGTATCTTTTTAGGTGTTCCAGTTAGGTCTGTAATTCCCTGGGTGCTCTTTATTCCCCTCTTTAAATCAAGGTACTATAATTGCCAGGGCTCAACAAATAGTGCAATCTACTCACCCTTGGCGAGTAGATTACACCCTGGAAGAGCTGGTGCGGAGTGATCTCCATGAAGTCTCCAAGGTTATGTCTACACAGCATTCCTCTTTCGAGAGAGGAATGCAAATGTAGCTGAGCGAAATTGCAAATGAGGCGCGGATTTGAATTTCCCGTGCTTTATTTGCATAATCGTGGCTGGCTGCTTTTCCGAAATATCCTCTTTTGAGATAGCCGCATTTCGGAAAAGCAGCCAGCCGCAATTACGCAAATGAAGCACGGGAAATTCAAATCCACGCTTCATTTGCAATTGCTCTTGGCTGCATTTGCATTCCTCTCTCGAAAGAGGAATGCAGTGTAGACATACCCTAAGAGATTCTGTAATGGCTCTAAGATTACATCAACTAGTTTCTTATTTATTCTAGGGTGAAGTTGATCTGGCTAGGCTAAGACATCCAACTTCTCTATATATTCTTTAGCCTTTTTTCCCCCCTCTTTTGGATTGTGTTTTTCCTCTTGTTGTGAATATTGGTTGCCTGTACAATCTGACTGCAGTCTACCTTTTTAATGAAGAAAAATAAGCATTTAACACCTCAGCTTACTTGTTTTCTGAAAAGATACTTTCTAGGAATTGTTTTAGGGGAGTTGTATGCTTGTCTTATACAGCAGGTCAGTTTTTGGCCCTGGAGTTTTTTCGCCTTCCTCTGTAGCATGGGGCACAGATCACAGCTGGAGGATTCTCTGCATCTTGGGGTCTTCAGAGTATTTGAAGGCTTCAATATCTGAGATATAGGTGAGAGGATTATTCTAAGAGAGGTGGGTGAGATTCTGTGGCCTGCACTGTGCAGGGGGTCAGACTAGATGATCATAATAGTCCCTTCTGACCTTAAAGTCTATGAGTCTATGAGATAAACTAATCACAAGAGTTTCTTCTGGGTTTGTGTTCTACGATACACAGTTGAACCAGGGTGGGCAATAATTTGTGCAGGGGTTCCACGTCAGAAATGTTGGGAAGTCATCAGGGTGGCTCCAGGCCACAGAGCTGAGCACCAGAGAAAGTGTGTGCGCGCGCGCACATGCATGAGCGAGAGACAGACAGACACAGACTATGGCACAGTTTGAGTGTGTATGACGGTGGCACGGAAACTGGGAGAGTGCGTTGTACAGTGATGGTGTCCGTGTGAGGTAGACAGTGTGTAACACAGACTGGTGTATGTGGCAAAAAGACTGGGTATGTATGGGAAAGTGAGAGCTGGTTGCTGGAGAAATGAGGAACAGTGCACTGCCTCTTTGAGAAGCATTTATCTGAGTCTGGAGCAGCTCTCCTCTATGTCCCTGTACCCCATCTCTGCAGAGCAGGAGTTGTGGAAAGGGACACCCTGACATCAACATTCCCCTCCTGTCCTCTCTCCCCCCTCCCTCCACAATTAGCAGGAGAGTCCTGGGAGCAGCTAGGCAACAGAGCAAGGTGAGAGGAGAGACAGCTGAGCACAGTGCCAGCTTTAAGTATGCTAGGCTAGGTGGGCTGGGTAGAAATGTTGGGTGGGCCGAATTCAGGCCTTGTTTTGCTCTCCCCTGCAGTAGAACCGTAACGATATGAACACCAGAGTTATGAACTGACCAGGAGGTCAGACACTGTGTGGAACCAGAAGTAATGCAGTGGGGATGATCCCCCGCCCCCCACCAAGTTTTTTTAAAAAAAAGCAGGCACTGTAGTATGCCTGCATTGCATCTTAAAGATAGTTGCATCTGGGCAGCCTGTACCCATCCCTATCCTTACCTGTGGCAGCTACTTGTCAGCTGAAGGGTGCTAAAACCAGCACAGTAAGAGCAGCACTGGGACACCACCTTCTAGTAGTGAGGGGGACAGGCTTGCAGAGTAGGAAGCTCAGCTGCTGCGGAAGCCTGGCCTTGAGTGTCAGCTGTTGGACCTGAAACCTGAACTGTTATTAGTTCAGGGGTACGAACATATCAGAGCTATGGAAATCTCCATTCCCAAGGTGTTTAGTGTTCTACAGGGTTTCCTCCACTACTCTGTGGCTTTTTCCAGTTAACTGATTATAGTATGGATCCACTTTATTCCATTTGTGCATAGTGGTTTTCAAATGGGTTAAAGATTAAAATAGCATGATGAAAACAATTACAATATTTATGTATCTGAAACTTCTAGATCTGAATTTCAAGTTCAGTCTCACTAAGGCTCTTTGTATGATTCAGATAATTGTATTAACCTTTTTGTTGTACTTCATTGAGGGTGATTATATTATGGATCATTAATAGACTTATAAATTGGAGGTAGTTCAGAGGTGCAAAGGGAAATAATTATGAAAATATAACTGGGCAAAACAGTGTTTTAAATATGATGGAGGAAGGATAAAGCTACCTAAAAGTATTTAAGAGCATGTCAAGGATGAGGAAGAATGTGTAGAGAGGTACCAAGGCAGTGTAGTACAGTGGAAGTCAAACTAAATACCTGAAAGTGGGATGTGATGGACTTTGCAGTAGTCCTACAGAAAAAGTGGTAACAGAAAAATGGCCTGGCCAACATCGGAACAGTACTTCACTGGCGCAGAGTATGATCAGATGTCCTAATAGATATTCTTCACGCCTCATTTCTGATTTAAGGGAAGAAAAATGAACACACTCTTTAATGTTTAACAGAAGTTGTCTTTGCTGCCACGAGTGGCGTATCTTGTAGCAAGATGGTTAATATAAGTTGGTAAATGCACACCTTTTTTGACAGTGCAGACTAACGTTTTATTAACGAAAACATTCAGCTGTCTCACACAGTTCTGTTAACTATCATACATATAACAATAGCTCTAAATTCGTGGGTTTGAAAATTGGCAGTTTTATTTTACTGGTCTTATGGATTGGTAGCCATATGACTTTGACCGTACTTCATATAAGTCAGGTACTATAAAGGATTTTTGTACAGCTTCTTGATTTCCTATCCGCTCATTACTCCTTTGTTTGACATAAGCAATAGGACTGGAAGGCACTCCTAGATCATTGTGTCCATTCCTTTGCTATATAGCGTGCAATCCATCATATATTCCCATTCATAAGTTTCTCAAGGTCCATTTTAAAATAAGTTGGATTGTCTACATGCAGTAGTCCTACTTGGAAGCTGTTCCATAATCTCACACAATCTTAGTCTAATTTCCAGAATAAATGTATTGTATACCATTTTATACTTATTTTGTCTTGTGCAATACTGTGAGGAGTTTTGTTAGGCTAAATCAACCAGGCTATTTTGTCTTCTGTTGTAAAATGTGCTCTATACAGTAGTTAGTATTTATGTAATCTGTTTTTTTAAAATTGATAATTTGAGGTACATCCCCTTTCTCACTTACTTTACTAGTTTCACAGTAGTTCCAGTCAATATGTCCATTATTTATTGCCCTGTTCATTGGTATTATTTGGTCCTGTTAAATTTGGCATTATTTTTTATTAAAAGCAATAATGAACTTAAATCTATTGTCTTTTCGTGCTAAACAACTGTGGGTTTAATTTTCAAAGGTAGATATGTACAGTTGTGCTTGTGAGCCCTCATGTGCTTATGCAACTGCTATTTGCCCCTGCACAGGGCTAGGTAGGTATCTTTTTGTCCCTGGGAACATGCAAATACCTGACTTATTCAGGTGCACTAATCTGCATGTGCAGCTGAATATCCCTAACTTTAAAAATCTCATTACTTGTATGCTAACAGTATTTGGATAGGGGATGTTATGGGGATGTTTATTACCTACCCAACAAAAATTACATCTTTGATATATGATAAAGGAATGAAATGTGTTCACAATGTTAGTTTAATTTTTTTCAAAAACTGCTACAGCTGTTTTCTAACACTACCAGTTTTACTTCATAACTGATGATGCTTATAACATGTATGCTTCTGCATAGGTGTAGAGTGTGCTGTTTCTGCAAGCGTGTATAGGGTTGCCAGGTGTCTGGTTTTGAACCGGACAGTCCAGTATTTGAGCTTTCTGTTTGGGGAAACAAATTGAGAAAATATTAATGAGAAAATATAAATGTCCCGTATTTTCTAAATAAGATGTAATGTAGATTGTGACGTAATGTCAGGTGTGTCCGGTATTTTTGTTGAAGCCATCTGGCAATCCTAAGCGTGTATATATGCTCTTTGCACACTTGAGTGGTCTTACTGAATTCTCTGTGTGTTTTGTTGTCTTCAATGGGGATTGCCCATGTGGGTAAAGTTTAGGGTTACCACCTTTCTAATTGCTGGTAAGTGGACTCTGCCCCTGGTCTGCCTAGCCCAGGGTTTCCCAATTTATGGTTTGGGACCCAAATATGGGTCGCCATTATATTTCAAAAGGGTCGCCAAGTATCTCCCCAGGTGGCTCTGCTCCCCTCCTCCCCTCCCCCCCCCCCCCCCGTTTTTAATTGCCTTGGGTCACCAAGTCTTCCTGAATGGTCAAAATGGGTCACCATCAGGAAAAGGTTGAGAACTGCTGGCCTAGTCCCTCTTTTTCCCCTCCCACTCTGCATTGTCTCTTTTTCCCCACTCCCTCACAAAAAAGCTCGATTCCCTCTGCTTTTGGGCTGAGCTGTGGGCTGATGCAGCCTGACAAGGAGACTGCCTGCAGCTTGGAGGAGGCTTTGGCTGAGTAGGAACTGGCAGGACCCGGCATCTCCGCTAATGCTTTGGTCAGGAGAGCAAATGCTGGATTTTTGCGTCCAGTCAGTACTTCTCACTTGGCACCCGTAGGTTCCCTTTTTGACTGCACTTTCCAGTTGAAAACCAGGCATCTGGCAATCCTAGTGCTTACAATATCCTACATTTCACCAGAATAGAATCATAGAACTGGAAGAGACCTCAGAAGGTCATCAAGTCCAGCCCCCTGCTCTAGGCTAATAGCATGACCCTGCCCCAGCTAATCAGGTTCCAAGTTGATGATTCGGTGATTTCTTTACAGACACATTACATGCATTTTAACAGACTTTTGATTATAAACCTTGTGTGGAGGACAATAAATTGCTGTTGGCATTGTTAAAAAAAAAAAGTAGTCACTGGATAGAATAAATTCTTTGAATGTGGATTTCTGGGGTGTGTGGTGTGTGTGTGTGTGTGTGTGTGTGTGTGTGTGTGTTTTGCTTGAAAATTAATGTAGGGAATTACCTAGTGTTCAAGTTTAACCTCGTTTTAAGGTACTGTTTTATCTCTCCCCTCAACATTTTTCGAAGATAATTGAGTTTATGTTGGCATTGAATTCTCGTTGGAATTTCAGTTTTCCTAAAGCAGTTTAGGAAGTGGTGGTTGGAGGGTTCTGCATTCTCATGGGATAACATCTGCTAAAAGTGGAGGGGGGGGGAGAAGTAGTTTGCAAGATGCTGAACAGATGCTTTGGCTTTGGGACAAATGGCTACAAGTGCTGTCTGGAGCATTTCATGTTGTGCGGGAGGATGAACATATGTAAATAAATGTATGCAGGTTTGGTCTTATGTATTTTTAAATGCTGAAAAATGAAGCGAAGATGAGTTCTATACAATAGCTATATGTGGAAAGATTGTAAGGCTTTGGAATTTCCAAAGCTTAACAGCGGGGTTCTTAATACTGAAGAGGATAAACTGTTAATATATTTTGGGTTTTTTATTACCTATACTATAATTATTTGTACCACTGATGAGTTATGCATGACTTAGTTTGACATTTTTGCTTTTCAATTATTCTATTGTTACACTGAATATGCAGCAAACTACAGTTCTCACTTAAGCTCATGTTGCTTCCCTGAGTGTGTAAGTAAAGTCAGAATGGGTTGGATCTGTTCCCATGAGGTAGCTTTCAGAATGCTCAATAAAATCTCTATTCTGCTGGAAAAATGGTCATTGTTTGCTCCTCATTTAAAAATATTTTTAAAGTAAATGTAAACATGGAAGGTATTTTGTTAAGAGGCCAGTCCAATCAGTATAGCTGGTTGAGGGACTGACTATGTGTGTCAGTGGTTTAGAACAAAATCTTAATTTATTTTTTGTACCAAGATTTCTTAGTTCCAATTCCTAAAATATCAAAAGAAATGGTAGTGAACACATTACAGGTCAAAGTGTGGCAGTGGGGCTCCTTGTGTGAATAAATGGTGATAAACTTGAATAATGGTTGCACAGTCTAGCTTAATATAAGGCCACTTTTCAGTGTCTTTGCTCGATAGATAAGTTCTGGTTGGTTGCACCTTTGGATCCCCATTGCAGAGAAGTGTGTCACACAAGTGTAATGGAGCATGTAATTTGGACAGCAGAACCTTTTTTTCTAGTAGTGTATGTTAGGAACAACGTAAATTTGGCTTTCAAATCCCAGGCTGAGATGCTGAAATATTAGTTAGAAAACCCATTTTTATAGTTTTAGATTGAGCAACTTTTGACCCAAGAATCCAAAGATTATATGAATTTAGAACCCCACAATGCCATTTTAAGGTTTTTTTTAGACCATAAAGGTACCTTAAAATAACTTAGATTTGTAAAGCCCTTCATCCCACAGGATCACAAAATACTTCAGGACCATCATACAAACAAAAGAGATGGTCCATTTCACTCTCCACTGAAACATAATCATCTTTGGCATGAAATGTAGCAGTTCTTAAACGACAAAAAGAGTACAACTCAAAAGTATGAGATGGGAAGTGAAAACAAGATTTGTGCATTCATTTGAAACTTCTGGGAAAATTCAGCAAGGCGTAATGGTCCACATCCGCAAAATAGCACGGGGGACGGGGAAGACCATGTGGCTGAGGGTAGAGGGAGGGGCTGCGGGATGCAGAGTGATGCATGACGTCAATCTGTCATCCCGCAGGAAATGTTTTTTTATATATAGAGAGAGATTTTAAATATGTTTGAACATCAGTACTTGCCAATACCATGAATCTTTTTTCCCTCTGTTTTAGAGTGCGCTGTTTGAATCTGTGCGTTTATCTTCATCTCTCTCTCTCTCGCTCTCTCCCTCTCTCTCCAGGATCCTACATGATAGTGGATTCCTCAGACCATGATCCTGGAGAAAAGGCTCGACTCCAACTTCCAACGATGAAGGAAAATGACACACACTGCATTGATTTCAGTTACCTTTTATATAGCAAGAATGGAGTGAGCCCTGGAACACTGAACATCTTAGTCAGGGTGAATAAGGGACCTCTTGCAAATCCCATTTGGAATGTGACAGGCTCCACTGGCAAAGACTGGCTTCGAGCTGAGCTGGCTGTCAGCACCTTCTGGCCAAATGAATATCAGGTAAGCCTGCAGTGCTGCCTTATCTCATCACCATGTTCCTAAGTAGAGCCAGCATGCATTGCTGTGGCATCCACGAGACCTGATCTATTTTAAAAGCTTTTCAATATGGTTTTAAGTGCTTGATTTCCCATTCAGGCCAACACTTCTTTTGGGGTAAAGATTTTTCATGCGAAGTGTTTCACAAGGAATCTCATTTTATATTATGTCGAAAAGTCTAAATTGCAAGCACTTTATTAAACTTGAAAAGTCCAGAACTCAAAAGGTAGGAAATGTGAGTGTTAAGATTGCCTATATATTCTTAATTTGGTCTCCTTTTGTGTATATGTGTTGAGATAAGTCTTTAATTACATTTCCTCCACCCTCCCCCATTGGAAGCCTGCCTCATTCAGTGCATAGGGTGTACAGTATTTGTTTAATGGATAGCTCTGTAAATTGACTTTTTCAGTGTGATCCCTTGCCTTTTTTAGAGTTACTATTCAAACCCTGCTTTGAAGACAGAATTATAGTAATTTCACCATGAGCTTTCCTGTGGCTGTCATCATAGTGCAATCTGGGTGCATCCCAAACACTGATGAATGTAATAGAAATGTAGCTGTGTTAGTCTGGTGCAGCTGAAGCAAAATACAGGACTATGTAGCACTTTAAAGACTAACAAGATGGTTTCGACACTTTACATCTGAGTCTGAACAAAGGATCTAGTTATCTTACCCATTACAAAGATAGCGTCCCCAGTTATCACCTCTAATATCATTAGCCCACAGACATTTACCTCCCTCCCTCGCCCGCATCCCCCTTCTGTTCTGAAATTTGATTTGTCCTTTTCATATGTGTTCATTTTTTTAAATTGTATCCTTTGGTATATATGGTTGTGACTATTTTCTTCCACTCTTTGATCTGAGGAAGTGGGTCTGGCCCACGAAAGCTCATCATCTAATAAACCATCTTGTTAGTCTTTAAAGTGCTACATAGTCCTGTATTTTGCTACTGATGAATGTATTTTCACAACAGCTCTGTGAGATGAGATAGTATTACTATTCTGTTTTACAATTGGGAAACTGAAGCAGAGATAAGGTCAAAGTATCCATTGAGTGACCAATCTGAGACATTTAGGACCCACTTATTCAGACTTCTTACTGAGTGTTCTAAAATGCTGTGTTTGAAGGCCAGCTCCTATTGACTCCAGAGCAGCTCTGAGTGCTCGGCACTTGTGCAGATCAGTCCCTGAGTCTTAAGGCAGTCACTCAGAAAATGATGAACACACAGTTCGTGACCATCTGCGAAAGGTTCGGTTTCAGTGATTTGATTGGCATCACATAACACCTCTGTGCAGAGGGAGGAATAGAATCCAATTCTCCAGAATAGCTTTCAGTTGCAAATTTACTAGTGGTTAGGGAACATTGTCAAAACTGCTAGTCTTAATACCACCTTGAAAGTTCTTTCCCGTCATTGGTATCAAAATAATTAGAAATGGGCTCCATTGGATTAGTTCAGTGTTTCTTAAACTTTTTAAGATGGAGGAACAGCAAACAATATTTTTTTTTTAATGAGGAACACCAAAGACTTTTTTGTTAAGCCCAAAAAAAAAAAAAAAAAAAAAAAAAAAAAAAAAGAGTTGGGGGAAAAGTTATTGGGGTGGGGGGGAAGAAGGAGGGGAGAGTTGCCTGTCCTTTTAAGGGTGGTCATTTTAAACTCTGTTGTTCTCTGCGGCACACCTCTGACTGCCTCGCCGCACACCGGTGTGCCATGGAACACAGTTTAAGAAACACTGGATTAGTTTGAAAGGAAGGCTTCCCTTCTGGTCACTTGAAACTGCTGCTGTCAGACTGTTGAGGGATCTGATGTGAAAAACCAGACTGATGAACATAAGAATACAGTCATGTGGTGAGGAGGAATTGTGTTAACTAGATACATCTGCTAAGAATTGTCAAAAAAAAATCTAAGTCAGAACTCTGCACAATACTCTTTAAGTGCCTCATCCAATGCCTATTGAAGTCAGTGGGAGTCTTCAGTAGATTTTAAGAGGATTTGTGTCAAATTCCAAAGGAGCTTTTCTGATTCATTGGGTTAAGTATTTATATGAAGGGTAGTGTGTTGAAAATTTTCTAAATATCATTTTTAGAATTTTATATTGCTTCCCATCACCATAGTATCTGAGTGCCTTCTATGTGAAATCTACAGCAATAAACACGTCCCTGGTGGATTCAGTGGCGTTTATGGAACTTCTTCCCATTTCAGTGTAAAACTGTGCTAGGAATTTTTGTTAATGTTATTTTTTTAACAATTTTATCAGCTCCTCCCACTGGTTGTTTTTTGATTGGTAGAGCTCTAAGGACTGTGATGTAGAAGTTAGAAGCATTGTGAGTGGAAAGACTTTGAAGAGGATGGTTTTGGAGTATTTCCTAAAAATGGCCAGACCTGATATATAAATAATATGAGCTCTCTATTAAATTTTATCCCTTCAGCTGTTAAGCATAGCCATGATTTTCTCTTTTATTAGTTTTTTTTAATACTGCTGCTTTAATTTTCTCCATTTTCAAAAAAAGTTTAAAAGTGTTTATACCACAGACCAGGTTGAAATGGCATAGGATTATTAATCCCATAAAAGCAAAGTTCAGATTGTTTAATTTGTTTGGGGGGGGAGGGGATTAGTTCATTAAGAGCCTCTACTTTATTTAAAAGCAGGGATGGTGTTTATAGCAGTAATCAAGTTTTTGTATACCTATGAAGTCAGGTTTAACAGTGAGATTGGTGGTTGGGGGTTTGTATAGCCATTCTTCATTTATGTTATAGTCTTCACATACTCTCTGTAAAATCCTGCATTCAGAATACCCCTTCCACTCCCAGCTCCCAATATAATGTTAAAAATTGTGTGAAATACATTATGTTCAATTTTCTTATTTTTAATTTAAAGTAAAAGTAGCTTTGGGCTCATGTTTTGTTAGTCGGATGTGATCTGTGCATAAGCTTTACCTGGCTTGTAAATGCTGCCTTCGTACTGTTCTGTGGTTCAGTAGAGTTGGAAGCAGACTAACGTTATATTATTTCTGACTAAAAATGGGAAATGTGTGACAGTGTGGGGTTTTTTGTTTGTTTGTTTTGGAATAGCATTCATTTTTTCTGCCCATCTGTAAGAGTTTCCTTTAGAGGTCTTGAGGTTAACAAGGCTTTTTTAAGAATACAGAGTTATTTACAGTGTTAGCTTTAATGTTGAGCTATACTACAGAGCACAGTATGAATGCTTTTTCTGTTTAGTTGCATTCTGTGTGATAGTGCTGCTGTTCACTAACTCCATGGGTTGTTTTTTCCCCTGTTGTGAGTTCAGGAAGAACCTACTTATGCTTAAAACAAGATTGAAGGCAAACAATTGGTCATAAACTAAGCCTGGCTTCTTAGAAACCCCAACAATGTAACTTTTTGTTAAAGATTGTAAACTGGAAAATAGATTTATGTGCACTCAAAAAATTAACTTTCTTTCCATTTACTTCAAAAAGTTACGTAGAAGTCAATACACTGTATTAAAAGTGATGTCTCTTAGTAGTTTAGACACCAACATATAAAATATATGTATAAACAAAATACATTAGCTATCTTTTAGTGACATATACTATATTTACGACTCATACTCAATGAATGAATTGGAGAATTACAAGCATGTAAGCCTGGTAAATTGATTGAAACAATATTTAATAGTAGAATAATAAAATACCTGGAAATCATGATGATAATATGGTCTATTCAGCGTTGTTTCTGCAAAAGGAAATTGTCTCACTAACGTATTAGAATATTTGGAAAATATTTAGTACTGGATAAAGGAAAACTGATTCACATAGTTGATTTAGATTTTCAAACAGCTTTTGACAATGTCCTTCACAAAAGGCTACTAAATAAAGTAAGTCAAAATATTATTGTGGATCAAAAACTGGTAAGGATTGTGTGTTGAAATGGACTGGGAAAGGATTTTATTTCCACTCTTTAGTAAGTTATCAAAAATCTCATCACTTACTTTTCAGTTATTTAGCTGTGCTTTTTTGGTCATCATATGATTGTTGCAAAACTGGCAAAGAAGAAATACTCGTGTTCTGAAAAAGCTTTGCCAGAAATCAGTGACCTCCATTGCGTTCATATAGCAGAATATAGTGTTTTTCTGTGGCAAACCCCAAAATTCTGAGTGTTCAACTATATTAAAACTATAGAGCAAATAAGGCAAGTGAATATGTTGTTGATAAAAGGCACTGCCACTTAGAAAAGAGTAAATGTACTTTTGCAAGAACTGTGGCACTTATTCCAAAGCATAGTCCTCATTGGCTAACTGCGCTCTGGAAAATGAAAGGGTGGCTGTTTGATCTGGCTGTGTTCATGGGAATGTTTTCAAGAAAGAGGAGCAGTAATTCTTCTGTTGTAGATTTTATACTGTAGGATGTTTCTGAAGTTATGTCATGATCTGATTTTTCTCTTTTGCTACTGGCAAGTGATCTTTTTTTTTCTGTTTGACATGTGGATGAACTCTCTATGAGTGTTGTTTGTTTGGTAGAGAATCCTTTGGGATTGAAGGCCCATGTTTGAATTGGGTACTGTTTAGTTTTTGTTTAGGTTTTGTTGTAATGGGAAAAGGCCACTCTTGATTTCTGCAAAATCTACTGCAGGGAAAGAAGTTTCTGAGGTTGAATTGTTTAAATGTTATAACCCTTTAGAGCTGTATGGTTTTAATTTTCCATATGGTTACTCTAGTTGTTTATTCCAGCTAACTTGATTATTTCTAACTGTGTACATGAGTCTAACACTCCCGCCCCCCACAAAACAAAAACACCTCCCGCCCCCACAAGGCAAAGAGCCTTGAAACCCACATCTGCAGACTTGAGCTTGCTCCACAGCACTAAAAATAGCAGCATAAACATTCTCTTTTAGGCTGGAATTTGGGCTCTGAAATCTGGCAAGGTGTAGGGCAGTATTGGAGTTTGAGCTCCGACCTGAGGGTACATCTGTAGGGAATGATTCTGGACATGCTGAGTGCAGGTGAAAACAAGCAGAGGATTTTTTGGTTTACACAGCTGGTGCAGTACTCATCAGTGGTTAACCTGGTGAGCACTAACTTAATCAAAATATACATTAGATTATATAGGTAGCAGAAGGACGGAGGAGAAGTGTTTTGATAGGTCTAGCAGCGGAAGTGAGATATACACATGAGCCAATAAGCTACAAAGTTACGCAGTATCTCCTCCCATTGCCAATTAAACATATTATCACTAATACAAGTAGTTATTCCTAACAAGCTAAATGAGCCAACATAAACAAAGGCATGTTGATGGTCATTTTGTCAGCCGGAAATATAACGCGTCTCCTGCAAGGGTGGTATTGCCTTGGCGCGATCTTTGGGATCCAAGCTTATTTTCTAGGAACAAGCAGATAATGAAAAAGAATCCCGCGCGGTTGTTTGGTACCGGCCTTATCAAAGTGAGGTCCTTTTGGAATGTGTTGCCAGGACGACCAGGGTCAACTTAACTGATGTCTGTGCTTTCCAGGCCTGGCCTAATGATTTGAGTTGTCAGTTCTCAGCAAGATACCATGGACTGCCTCAGTTTACCCTACAACATCTGTGTACTTTAATGCCATATCATGAGCCCGAGTTTATAGACCCAGACTCTGTGACTCTGTCACAGGAGAGGTGGAGGGTAGGTTATGTTAATATGGCAAGTATAGACATAGACTAAGGGGCTTTATTCTAGTTTCCCTTGATTTATTTGCTGCTTGGTCAGTGAGAATTACCCCCTGTTCCTCCTTTTGGCTTCTAGCACTATCTTTTCTGATTCTCCTTCTCTCTTGGTGACTACACTTGCTGTGTAGCATTCACTGTTTGTTTTGTATTAGCAACAAAGGGAAAGGAACACAGGCTCAGTTTAGGCAAGAATAGTTTCAAGAATATTTAGAAGAGTTAGATGTAGTCAAGTCAGTGGGACCTGATGAAGTTCACCTAGAGTACCTTAGGAATGACTCAAAACAATTTCTCACTTATTAGCAATTACCTTCAAGAATTCATGGAGTTCGAGTGAGTTCCCAGAGGATTGGAAAAGGGCAAATATTATATCTGTGATTAAAAAGCAGGACCCTGAGGGAATTATAGACAAGTTATTCTAAATTTGACACCCAGAAATATACTGAAACAAATTACTGAACAATCAGTTTCGAAGCACCAAGAAGATAATAGGCAAACTAGGGAAATACAGGCCAGAGTAAATGACTATATAAGACACAATAGGAATAAAAATAGCAGCATAGACATTGTCTTTTAGAGAGAATATAGTCATAAAAATTGTGTATAGCACTGATGTGAGTGGGGTTCAAATACTTTAGAAGACAAAATAAGAATTCAAAATGACCTGGATACATTGGTTTGAAATCATTAAGATAAAATTATATAGAAGTACCAAGTCCTATACCTAAACAGGAAAAATCAAATAATACGAGTAGATATGATGAATAACTGTTTCTGATAGTTATGACCAGGGCTCACCGAACCACAGTGAGCCCTGCTCACCAGCCACGTTTTCTGGCGATCTGCGCATGAGCAGATCGCCTGAACCCAGCTCTTCCAGGTTGCAATCTACTCGCTATTGGCGAGTAGATTGTATTATTTGTTGAGCCCCGGTTATAACGGATTACAAACTGAATGAGCCAACAACTTGTCATTCATTTAGATAAATTAGAGGTATTAATGTTGATGACATGCATCCTAGGGTACTTAAGGAACTAGCAATCTCAGAACCATTAGCAGTTATGTTTGAGATCTCATGAAGGACTGGAGAAAGACAGATATTAGTACCTATCTTTTCAAAGGAGAATGATAGACCAGTCAGTCTGACTTGGATACCTGGAAAGATAATGAAACTCATTATTAAACAATTAGTTTGTCATCACCTAGAGGACAAGATTGCTAGGAATAGCCAGCCTGGTTTTAGATAACTGGATACTAGATAACTAGAAACGAGGATTAAACTATAGATAATCCAGAGGAGAACAGCAAAATTGAGTAAAAAAATAGAAAATCTGATCTATGAGAAGAGGATAAGGAAAGTGGGCATATTTAGTCTTGGAAAAGAGGACTGAGGATAGACCTGATAAGTCTTCAGATGTGTTAAGGATTATTATACAGGTGAACTGTGGTCAGTTGTTCTCAGTGTCCACTGAAGGTAGGACAAGAAGTAATGGTCTTAACCTCCAGCAAGGTAGATTAAGGGTAGGTGTTTTCAGTTAGAAAATCTTTCCAATTATAATGGTACTTAAACTCTGGAATAGGCTTCCAAAAGAGGTTGTGGAAACCCAGGTTGAACAAGACAAACATCTGTCATGGAGAGTCTAGATTTACCTGATCTTGCCTCAGTGCAGGAGGTCTTGATGATTTCTTGACATCCCTTCCAGACCTACATTTCTATAGTTTTATATGATGCTGTTTTGGAAAAGAAAAATAACATTCTGGGATATATTAACCACAGTATATTATGTATCATATCGGAAATAATTGATCCACTTTACTTGGCACTGGTGAGGTCTCATTTGATTACACTATCCAGTTTTGGCAACCCACTTTAAGAAAGAGAGAGTGGAGACAGTCCAGAGGAAAACAGCAAAGATGATAAAAGGCTTGGAAAACCTGACCTACGAGAATATGTTGAAAGAACTGGGCATGTTTAATTTAGAGACGAGCAGGCTAAGGATGAACATAAATTTTCAGACATGTTAAGGACTACAATAAAGAGGATGGTAATCATTTGTACTTAATATCCACTGAGGGTAGGTGAGAAATAATTGGTTTAATTTTCAGCAAGGGAGATTTAGGTTAGATATTAGGAAAAACTTTCTAACTGTAAGGATAATTAAAGGAATAGGTTATCCAGGGAGAGTGTGGAATCCCAGTGATTGGTGGTGGTAACAGGTTAGAAATATATCTCATCAAAATAAATGTGCTAGTGAACAGATTTATAATAGTGACATTTCAGTAAAGGCTGACAGTGCATTGCTATTAACAGACTGATAAAGAACTACTATCTCAGAACACCTTATTGCTCAATTGTGAATCCTGCTTGGAATAATTTGTTCCATTCTGCATTTGAATATTGAAACGATATATAAAATGGTAAAGCTTTCAGTGTCTCAAAGATCCTGGGGTTTTTTTCTTTGTTTTTAGTTGTGAAAATTATAATTGTTTTTTGGAAAGTTGATTTGGAAGCCCTGCAATTATAGTGTCATTAAGGGTTTATCAAAGTTAGTAAGAAGCAAGGATTCCTCCTGAAATAGGAAAAGTTGTTGCTAATGTGGATGGCATGGCCCAGTGCATTCAGATGTGGTGACTAACATAGCAATACCATTTGCTGGTAAGCAAGGGAACCTGAACAAAAAATGGGAAATGACTGGTGAAAGAGTAGATGTTGGCATACTGACATGGTGCTCCCAGAAGGGAGATTTCTAAAGAATAGAAGGCAATAATCTCCTGGCAGAAGGTATAAGAGGGAAGAGCGAGAAATGGGATATGCTTAACTTGTCCTTGTTCTCTCCAACCACACTTTCTGCCAACATGGCTTAACATCATTCCTTGCTATTTTTTAATTACTATTTTTCAAAACCCCTCTAATTCCTGTTGGTTGAGGTCTCTAAGTAGGTCATGTGATCAGTGTTTAAACCTTGTTAGCAGAACCCAGGTTAAAAGTTTGTCTAAAACTGGCTTGGTTAAGATGTGTAGGTTGTAAGTGTAGAGAAGCCATGGTGGTAAGTGAGGTTAAATACCTAGATAGATTGTTTAGATCAGTGTTTCTTAAAGTGCACCGCAGAAACATTTTAAGAAACACTTCAACTGGCAGCCCTGGCTTGTTTATGTACTGCTGCCGCGGCCACAGAGCCTCGCGGCTCCCATTGGCTCCGTTTCATCCTTTGCAGCCAAGGGGAGCCGAGGCTCCATGGCCACGGTGCCAGTACATAAACAAACGGGGGCAGCCAGTTGACGTGTTTCTGAAAGTGTTTCCGTGGTACACTTTCAGAAACACTGGTTTAGATTGTTGCTAATGCTAAGCACAGTCTCGTGAAACCTTTAGGAAGGTTCCAGTTAGGAATGTGAATGGTTCACCAGAGATGCTTATCAGTTCTAGTTAACCAGCTGGGGGTGGAGAAGGCCATCGGGCCTGCCATGAACAGGGAGCTGCTCCAGCCCACTGGGGCGTGCCGTGAGTCGGGGGGCATTCTAGCCTGGCTGGAGCAGTCCCTGTCCACAGGGGGCCTCTCTAGCCCGCTGTCACGGGGCGGGACCCCAGTTTGCCGCCCCCACTGTTTTGTTTACAGTCAGGGAGTGCCCAATGCACCGCTTGCTCGCGCACCTCCTTGGCGGAGTGGGGGGTCCGGGCCCGCCCTCACTCCGGACCCCGACCCAGGCCCTGACACCGAGAGCGTGCCTCTCGGTGGTAGCAGGGGGGTAGTACCCCAAACGCACCTGCTCCCGGGATACACGACCCGCCCTGGGTCCTACTCCACTCCGCCGGCCGCTGCCCCGCTTACCGGGTTGCTCCGCTCTCTGCCTTCCCGTCCGGGACCGCTCCGCTCGGGGCTCCTCTGCCCGTGGCTCGCCTCTCCTCCTCCTGGCTTCCCCCCTTGCCGCTCTCGTTCCGGCCCTTTTCTGCTCCTCTGCACTTCCGGGTTCCCCCCTCCCTCCTCCGTTGTCGCGCCCGTGACGTCACCCGCCACGCTCCCGGGTGCGCCGTGATGACGCGCCACGGCCTCCCCGTCCCCGTTCCTTGCGTCCTCCGGCGCTGCGGCGTCTGCGTCCCTCTCTCCCGCGGTCCCAGCTACCGCTTGCGAGTGGCGGGGCGGTTCTGCCCCGTCACACATCTCCCCCCTTCCTACGGTCTGTCCACCCCCCGGTTGCTCGTCACCCGGCAGCCGCGAAAGACAGTCCGCGTTCACATTATCTTTACCAGGTCTGTGTTTAATGTCAAAACGGAAAGGTTGCAAGCTCAGGTACCATCGCATTATCTGTGCGTTGTTATCTTTCATGGACTGCATCCATCTCAATGGCGCATGGTCCGTTACCAGCGTGAAGGTGTTGCCTGTAAGAAAGTAGCGTAAGGAGTCTATGGCCCATTTGATGGCCAGCGCTTCCTTCTCTATCACGGCATAGTTCCTCTCCCTAGGGAACAGCTTCCGGCTTAGACAGGCTACGGGGTACTCTGCACCCTCCTCCTCCTGTGCGAGGACTGCCCCGAGCCCTACCTCGGAGGCGTCAGTCTGCAAGAGAAACGGCTTCTCGAAATCGGGGGACCGTAGCACTGGCCCCGATACCAGGCATTGCCGGAGCGCCTCAAACGCCCGCACCCCTTGGGGCGTCCACACCACCCTCTGGGGTTTCTCTTTCTTTGTCAAGTCTGTTAACGGGGCCGCCAAGGAGGCAAAATGTTTTATAAACCGTCTATAGTACCCCGCAAGGCCCAGGAACTGGCGTACTTGCCGTTTGGTGTGGGGTCGGGGGTAATCCCTAATGGCGCATACCTTGTCTAGTAGTGGTTTTAGCCGGCCCCTCCCCACCGTATACCCGAGGTAGGATACCTCCCTCTTCCCGAACTGGCACTTCTTGGGATTAGGTGAGAGCCCGGCCCGTTGGAGCGTTCGCAGTACGGCTCCCAGCTGCTGTAGATGCTCCTCCCACGTCCTGCTGAAGACGACGATGTCATCTATGTATGCTGTGGCGTAGTCGCGATGGTCCTCTAGGATCTCGTCCATCAGCCTCTGGAATGTAGCTGCTGCGCCGTGTAACCCGAACGGCATGGTGACGAATTGGAATAGTCCGAACGGGGTGGCGAACGCTGTCTTCTCTCTGGCCGCCGGCGCCAGGGGTATTTGCCAGTACCCTTTCGTAAGGTCGATCGTTGATAAGTATTCCGCCCGCCCCAGGCGCTCCAGTAGCTCATCCACCCTGGGCATGGGGTATGCATCGAACTTTGATACCGCGTTTAACTTACGGAAGTCGATGCAGAACCGTACAGCTCCATCCTTCTTCGGGACCAGTACGATGGGGCTCCGCCACTCGCTCCGTGATTTTTCCACCACTCCCCACCGCAACATGTCCTGCAGCTCTTTTTGGACCGTGTCCCACAACTTCCGGGGGATGGGGCGTACCGGATCCCTCACTCGACTTCCCGGTTCTGTCGTGATCTCGTGGTACGCCCAGGTCGTCCTCCCTGGCCGGCTCGTCAGGCTGGCTGCCGCCTGCTGTAGTACCGCCCGAAGTTGTGCCTGTTGAGTATGGTTTAGTTCCCTCCCCATGGGGCTGGCCGCCCAGGTGACCTCTTCCTCACCCCAGGGTCCGAACTCGATCTCCGTACTAAGGGCTTCCGATGGGGGCTCCTCCCGGGGTACCCATCGTTTTAACAGATTGACGTGGTACACTTGGCTCTGCCGGTGTTTTCCCCCTACCTGGACTTCATAGTCCACCTCCCCAATCCTCTTGGTCACCCGGTAAGGTCCCTGCCACTTGGCCAATAATTTGGACTCCCCTGCCAGCAATAGGACCAACACTGGGTCGCCCGGGTTGAAGACCCTCCGCCGCGTCCCCGCATTGTAGTGGCGGGCCTGGGTTTCTTGGGCTTTTTTCAGATTTTCTTGCGCCCACCTGCCTATAGTTCTCATGCGGTCCTGCAACTTGATTACGTATTGGACCGCCCCCAGTGCAGTGGATGCCTGCTCTTCCCAACCCTCCCGCACCAGATCTAGTATGCCCCGCGGGCGTCGGCCGTACAATAGTTCGAACGGAGAGAACCCTACCGAGGACTGCGGTACCTCTCATATTGCGAAGAGCAGGGGTGGCAGCAGCTTGTCCCAGTCTCGTGGGTCATCTTGGACCAGCCTCCGCAACATGGCTTTTAGGGTTTTGTTGAAACGTTCTACCAGCCCGTCCGTCTGAGGGTGGTAGGCTGCGGTGCGAATCTTCTTTATCTGCAGCCATCTGCACAGCTCTTTCATTAGGCACGATACCAAGTTCGTCCCCTGGTCCGTCAGGATCTCTTTCGGGAGCCCGACGCGGGCGAACATTTTCACCAGCTCATCGGCTATTGTGGCCGCGTTGGTCTTGCGTAGGGGAACAGCCTCCGGGTAGCGGGTGGCGTAATCAACCACCACTAATATATACTGGTGCCCTCTCCGAGTCCGCTCCAAGGGCCCCACGAGGTCCAAACCTATCCTCTCGAAGGGTTCGGAAACTAGCGGCATGGGTACGAGGGCCGCCCGTGGGACCCGGGCCTCCGCTGTCCGTTGGCACTGGGGGCATGATCTACAAAAGTTCTTGACATCCTGGTATACCCCAGGCCAATAAAACCGTTGGATCACCCGTTGTTGCGTCTTCTCAATTCCCAAGTGCCCGGCCCAGGGATTGTCGTGGGCCATCTCCATCACCCGCCACCGGTATGCTTTTGGGACGAGTAGCTGGGTCTCCCCGCCTGCCATCCCCGGGACCCGGTACAGCCGGTCCCCTTGGATCTCGAAGTGGGGTCCCCGTTCGCTTCGCTGTTGGGTCCCCTCGCCCTCCACCCGGGGCTCTAGCGCGTTCTCCCAGGCATGCTGTAATGACGGGTCTTCCCGCTGCAAGGCTAAGAAGTCGCCGGTGTCGACCTCTAGGGTCATCCGCGCCTCCTCCCCGCCTAGCCCTTGTGGGGGCATCGTCTCCTCCTCCTCCTGGGTAGCCCATGCCTCCCGCGTGTCCCTTACGCCGGTAGGGCCCCGTTCGCCTAGCAGCCGCCGCAACCCGGGCCAATCCCGGCCTAGTAACACGGGGTAGGGTAGTCGGTGAGTCACTGCTACTCGTAACTCCCCGCCCTGGCTCCCGTCGTGTAGCCTCACCCGGGCTGTCGGGTACGGCCGGGTATCCCCGTGTACACACTTGATCCAAACTTGGGCCCCCGTGTGCCCTGATCTTCCTAACGCGTCTCTCCGCACTAGCGTTTGTCCACACCCTGAGTCTAGAACGGCCTCTACTACCTCCCCGTTCAAGCTTATCCGCCTTATCATGCGGGCCCGGCTTACCTCCTGCCGCGGGCCCTTCCGGGGTCTAGGTTGGCCGTAGGTGCAGTCCATCATGGGGCAGTCCCGGCGGATGTGGCCTTCCTGGCCGCACTGGTAGCACGTCGGCTTTGGTTGGATCTTCTGTGTGTCCTCTGCCCTCTTTCCGACTTCGGCCCGGGGTTCCCCTTTTCCGTGGTCCTCGGTACCACGCCATACCGGGGCCAATCGCCGCTCCGGTCCTCGGACTGGGGGGCTTCCAGCCCTAGACCCCGTGTTGTCCCGCCCTTCCTTCCCTTTGGGGCTAGGGCCTCCCCGACCCACCGGGTTGGTCGTTGTGCCTACCTTGCCAGGTCCTTCCAGCATCTCGGCTGCCAGGAAGTGCTCCATGAGCGTGACCGCTTCCTCTAGGGTCCCAGGCAGGTGTCGCCGGACCCACTGTTGGCCCTCCGCGGGGAGCACTTGCAGGTACTGCTCGAGTACGACCAGGTCGGCCACCTGAGTCGCAGTCTTGGTGGACGGTTCCAGCCACCGAAACCCGGCTTCCCGGATCCGCTGCGCCACTGCCCGCGGCCGCTCCCCTGTTGCATATCTGGCCGCCCGGAACCTCTGCCTATACGTCTCGGGCGAAATACCAAGTTGGTCGAGGATCGCCTCCTTGACCTTGTAGTAGCACAGCGAGTCCCGGTCGGACAAACTCCGGTAGGCGAGTTGGGCCGGACCGGACAGGTAAGGGGCGAGTATAGTAGCCCAGTGCTCTTGGGGCCAACGGGCTGCCGTGGCCACACGTTCGAAAGTTACCAAGAATGCCTCGGCGTTGTCCTCGGCCCCCAGTTTGGTGAGCCTGATGGGGAGTCGCGCTGGGCCCGCCGCCGCCTCCTCTTCTTCATTGGTGGGTCCGACCAGCCCTGTCCCATCCTTCAGCTCCCTCACCAGCTGCTTCTGCTGCTCTCTAAACTCGGAGGTTAGCTGTCGCAACGCCTCCGTTTGTTGCCTCTGGAGCTGGCGCTCCAGCCATTCTACAATTTTGTCGGCATCCATGGTGCCGTGTCCTATTTGAGATGGCAGTTAGGATAGAGTGGCCACCCGCCAGTGAAAACGGAAGGCAAAACAAACCACCGCCCTCGCACCCTAGGTTTCAGGGGCGCAAAAATGCCCACATTCTCCACCACGTGTCACGGGGCGGGACCCCAGTCCACCGCCCCCACTGTTTTGTTTACAGTCAGGTAGTGCCCAATGCACCGCTTGCTCGCGCACCTCCTTGGCGGAGTGGGGGGTCCGGGCCCGCCCTCACTCCGGACCCCGCCCCAGGGCCCTGACACCGAGAGCGTGCCTCTCGGTGGTAGCAGGGGGGTAGTACCCCAAACGCACCTGCTTCCGGGATACACGACCCACCCTGGGTCCTACTCCACTCCGCCGGCCGCTGCCCCGCTTACCGGGTTGCTCCGCTCTCTGCCTTCCCGACCGGGACCGCTCCGCTCGGGGCTCCTCTGCCCGTGGCTCGCCTCTCCTCCTCCTGGCTTCCCCCCTTGCCGCTCTCGTTCCGGCTCTTTTCTGCTCCTCTGCACTTCCGGGTTCCCCCCTCCCTCCTCCGTTGTCGCGCCCGTGACGTCACCCGCCACGCTCCCGGGCGCGCCGTGATGACGCGCCACGGCCTCCCCGTCCCCGTTCCTTGCGTCCTCCGGCGCTGCGGCGTCTGCGTCCCTCTCTCCCGCGGTCCCAGCTACCGCTTGCGAGTGGCGGGGCGGTTCTGCCCCGTCACACCCGCCCAGCTCCATTTAAGTGGTAAACTGGTTAAAAGTAACATTTAACCAGTTTTACATCTGTAGTTTCAGTGCGGGTATGGAAAGTTCTAGTAACGCTGACCTAAGAAGATGATCAGGTAAAGTGCAATGAGTTAGAAGAAGTGCATTAGTGAATGGAAGTGAGACTTGAGTCAGGCTGGTAGGATACAGATGAAGCAGTTAAACAGCTGAGGAGAGATCTGAGTGTTGTTTATCTAAGTGAAAGAGGTTCTCTGTCAGAAGAATGTATGCAATGAACTGAACTTTCACTATTAAAGTCATTGAAAAAAGTAGGACAGGGTGTTGATCAATTAAGAAATTACCCTTTCTTTCCCTTTGACATGTCCCTCTCCAAGAAAAGACTCTTCACCATCTGTAAGTAGGGCAAAGCCTAGATAAATCTGTTAGGTTTTATTGTTTTATGGTTTGGGAATGGGAATCTGATGTCTGTGCATTTAGAAATGGGGTTTCCTCTCTTTTGTAACTAAGTTTTGTTCTGATGGGAAAATTCCCCATGAGTTTATTAATTGGCGGCTCATACCCTCTAGCCAATCCAACTATCTTTGTAACAGGAGAATTGTTGTGATAATAAAAGTTCTTTTTTTTTATTAACCTGGTATTGGTTCAGTTCTGTGTCCTGGAAAATCTGACTGTGGGATCTGCATGCCTGTTACCAGGGGATAGCAGCCACAGACTGCAGTTTGTATTTTCGCTTTTCTTTTTCAAGCTCTTTGGAGAAAAGAGCTTAGTGTGGCCTGAGGTTGGTTTCAAGTGTCCCCCCTGTTTGTGGGTTCAAAAGCACTTGATGGTGGCAGAGGATTTTTATCCCCAAAATCTAGGTTTTTAAGATTTTGAGGGAAAGTTTTATACCAAAGCCTGGAAAGAGTAGGTTTTGGGGTACTTTTGCAGGCCCCCACTTCTGCATTCATTGTCACAGAGTGGGGAATCAGCATTGACAAACTCAACTGAAGAATGATAGAGGGTTTTACAAATGAGGAAGGTGATTTTTGAACTGGTTGCTGAAATGAAAATGCCCAGTTTCACTCGCACCATGAAATCTAATAATACTGAGAACACTGGATAAACAGCTAGAAACAGAAAATTAATCCAGACTATTATTTGTAGCAATAACATGGGAGGGCAAATGCAATGATTCAGAAACATAAAGTAAACCCTTGCTCAGAGTAAAATTTCAGGACATTGCATCCTTTGTCACTTGTAGATACAGTAAATTCAGATGAATCTCTTTTACACTGGTGAGTAGTTACTTAGGTTTTCCTATAGACTGGAATAGCATTATTCCTGAGAGTGGTGATTCTTCAGTGTAAATACCAGGGTTATGAACTGGCCCCCGAGAAAAATTTAATTTGCATACTTCCAGTTTAACAGCAAATTACTGCAGAACACTGCATCATGAGTCCAAGAAATCTCAATAATTTTTATTTTGTTCTTAAGGCACTGAGTTCCTATGGCCATAAGTTTGATTTCAAGTTTCACATTAAAAATAACTTTTCGACCTACGATGCATATGAGAATACTGCTTATGAAATATATAGCCTATGCTCTCTTACAACTTTTACAAATGAAACAAAATTGTTTTAAAGAAAAGAAAAAAATCTCTTGTAAATTAAATAAAAATGTCATAATATGAATACCAGAAACTGTATGAAGACTAACTTTGTAAGTTCGCCCATTTGTAGATGTATAAAATGATAAAGCTGGTTTCGGTTAGCCCAGTTTTTGTGTTAATCTGTTGTACGCTATTTCCACATATCTGTTTTGAATAATAGATATTCCATTTTGTAGATGATGCTTGGATTTAAAAAAAACACAGGAAAATTGTGTCCCAAAGGAAAGGAGACCTTTTTACACATTAACTGCAGTCAAAAGTGGAGTGTAACATTTCCATTCAGCAGTTATATGATGTTTGTGATAGTGCTCCAGCAGCTCTTGCTGCAATACTGAAAACAGAAATGCAGATATAAGTATTTTAAAATCATGTATTGTGAACTCATATTGACTATTGACTTCAGTGGCTGATCAGATTATGCTTAAGTTTCTTAGCACATTAATTTCACTCTGACTTGAAATTCAGTGTGATCCACTCATCCATTCCATGATTAAGATTGACTTTTATGCATTTTAGGCTTCATGCAGTGATCTAAACAAAATATTGGTTTGGGCAGATACATGAGGTACAGTGGAAGGGGAGAGGAATTGGACAAAAAGTGATTTTTAGTACTTGAAGTAAAAAGCTTGAAGTATCTATTCCAGAAATACAATGGAAAAGTGAAAGGAGGTAATTACCTTAAATGATAAGAGCCATGTTAGTTTTGCAACTGAGAGAGGCTCAGCCTGAAAGAATGAGGAAACAAAACCTAGATGCCTGACATACTTGTGGTTAGTATTTATTTTTTATTTGATTAGATGGTTACAGGATCAAATTAAGTAACTATTTTGTTTTACCACTTAAATCCCTTAGGAAAACATCACAGTGTTTCTTCTGTAACTGTTTTAAATTACTTCTTAGCCTACTGGAAATACAGAATCATTTGTATTTTATATAAAATGGGGGGAAAGTATAATAATTCAATATCAAATAACATGCTTAATTATATACAAGAATTGAAGAGAAAATACTGCTCAGCAACTTAAAGCAACAGACCTTGTGTAAATCAGTGACCAGAGATGAAGACGTGTCTTATTTTGATGTCATCCTCACAAGCAGAGAGGACCTTCCACTTCTTTGAATGCTGAAAACTCCAAAAGTGAGATGAGGCATATGAATTACCTGAGTTTCTTTGCCTATAAAACTAGTAGATCCTCAGTGAAAGACACCATATGGACATGAGTTTCTAGGCCCAACCGCTGGCTTGCTGAGTCAGTGCAGGACTTGAGGATGCCAAGTAACAATTTGCATTGCTTGTTCTTTGCACCATTTCCCATAAAAAGGAAATACTTTATGGGATTTTTAAAGCAGAGTGGCTGTGGAGAAGAGATAAATCTGGACATGAAGGAGGAGATAAATCTGGACATGAAGTTGCCATATGCAAGTCTAATGCTCCTTTGTTCTCTGCAGGGTTCTGAATATCATTAGTGTAACTGACCAGGATCTGGGAAACTATGGGCATGATCCATGGTCCATGAAGTCAGTGAAAAGATTCTTATTAGAATAATGGAACCATAAGGTTAAAAGGGATTACTAGGGTCATTTAGTCTTCTCCTTTGCCAAGATGAAGGATTAGTTGGGTCCAGACCATCCAAGACAGATGGCTATCCAGTGTCTTTTTACAAATCTCCAGCAAAGGAACTTCCACAATCTTCCTAGGCGTTTTCATTGTCTTACTATTAACTTCACAGGATTTTGAATAGCAGTAGCAAAGGCACTGGCACTAACTCTCTATAAACTCAAGAAAACTAGCTTTAGGGGCTGGAAACTATGAAGTAGACTTTAAAATATAAATCTAGAAAATTGGACACTTATTACTTACTTTGTTTTTGAGCCATAAGCATTCACCTTTTCATGCCTTTGCCTGCACTTTGTGAGAGTTAGATGTCTACTTGTTTTACATGAAATCTGAGATTCTCATGTAATCATTTGACTCTAGGAGCTGTATCTTTTAAAAGAAATACCAAATATCATAAGACTCACAATAAAATGAGCTAGCAATGCTGCACAACTTTTGTAACCAGTTTCTTACCAGGAGAAACAATGAAAACATTGCAAGAAGTTATGTCAAAGAAGTCTTTCATATATAGGTGGGGTAGATAGGTGGAGGACAGTAAACTGATAATACATGGTACTTCAGGATATAATAGCTGAAAGGGTTTAAATATAGTCTGCTAGGAATTAACAGACTTTTACTTTTTAAATAGAAGCATACTCTTTGAGTCACCAACAAAAACTTACCACTTTTAAAAACTTAAATTGCAGTCCATTCAGCCACCAAACTTGTGTGCCTAGAATGGACAGTAACAGAGGAAGTTGGGGACGGGGATCATGGACTTCTTCATGGTAAGATGCTTTGTTCAGCAATGTTGCATCTCAGGATTGTGTGCTTTCATCTGCCTGAAGATTTTTTTTTTTCCTAGGGATGTCTGATTTTTAAAATCTTTTTCATGCAATCATATTTGTCTGTTGCTTTGTCCTTCCTTTTCTACCTTTCTTAGTCAGGGAAAGAGAAATCCTCGTGGGAAATCTCTCCTCAAATAGCAGCAGATTAGATGGTGTTTTTTAAAGTGTTTTCTTTTTTTTTTCGGAGGTAAACTATGAACAAGCCTGGGGCTGAAAATGAAGACCAAAAGCTTTCTTCTTTCATATGAGGATCTAACAGGAATCCCCAGTTGACTAGTGTGATTGGCCCTCTTATAGGAAAACAAGTGCTTCGAATACATTAAATCTCTCCATATTCCCACATGTGCACAGTCCTCTTTCCATCATTTTAGATTTGGGTGAGGGTGACATTGTCAAACCAACTAAGATTGTTACTCATTGGAAGAAATAAATGTACAGAGAAGTATATTAATAGTATTGTACCCCCAAAACTCTCAACTGTGATAGTCAAGGTTCCCGAATAAAAAATACTAATACTTGAAAAATATAACTATAGAAAGTAATAGCATTACTTAATTTTTTCCCATTGAAAATATATTACAAAGGGATTTTTGGGAGATTTTTTTTAATGCATGTAAGGAATTGATATAGCTTTTTTTAAAAAAAAAAAATTCTTACAGCCGTGGTAAAATAACTGTTTATAATAAACTAGTTTTGATTTGTTTATCCATATGACTCATTCTTTGGCATTTGTCAAGTCGTTGCCTTCTGCAAAGTGAACTCACTGGGGCTATAGCTTAATTATTTTTCATTAAGCTCTTTGGAGATGTAAAGGATCATTATAAAAATCTGAAGGGAATATGTTGCTTTCCAAATATTGTTTAGTAAGCCATTATCTCTGCCTAAGAGAAACCCTCAGCAATACTAAGTCCTGCCTGGCAAGTTCTTTTCTCCTTCATTGTCATGTAGGACCTGAAAATTCTGGAATCTTTCATTCTCACATGTGATCCATGTCACCTTTTTGCAAATCCTACTTCTTAGTTAAAATAAGTCAATGAGAGAGTTTCTTCTGTTGACCCAGCATAAGTCATTCTACAGCCGGGGTGGGTAGTAATTTTACAGGAGAGCTACTTAATGAATTTTGGTACATGTCATGGGCTGGCTCTGGGTCTCCCAGAAGGAGCAGGGCCTCGAGCAGAAGAGATGGAGCCTTAGCTACATAGAGAAAGAAGGAGAGTGTGTGAGTGGGAAAAAGAAACAGGCTCTCCGTGTGACAGACTTTGTGGCACAGACTGTGTTTGGGTGGTGCTTGCTGCTGGGTAAGTTTCTGAGACAAGCCACATGCTGCCCCTTTAAGACAGGAAAAGCTGATGTCCTCCCTCCCCTCCCCTCCCCTGCTCTGCAGAGATGTGATATGGGGGTAGGGGGAGGGAGAAGGAGAGAGACAGCTCACTGAAATCTTAGAAACACTAGCCAATTAGCCCGTCATAAAACGGGATTTTCAGGTCTCTCCTCTACATCAGTCTTCTCTCCTGAGCCTCCGGTCTTTCTCTCCATCTCTCTCTCTCCTCCTGCCTCCCATTCCCCCCCCCCCCCCAGCTCTCCTCCGCCTCCTGCCTCTCTCTTTCTCTTCTCCTCCCCCTCCTGCCTCTCATTTGGGGGACCACGGAGCCCAAAGGGCCGTTTGGGCTCCGCACTCCCCGTGCTGCATGGGAAGCATGGAGCCCAAACGACCGCTTGCTCCCACACAGCGACCCGGCTGAGCGGTGCAGAAGTCAGCCGAGCACCACAGTGGGAGGGGAAGGGGGGCTGGGCGGTAATGTACATGGCCAGGAGGCGGGGCCTGGCCATGTATGTCACTGCCCTGCCCCCCTGGCCATGTATGTCACCTCCCCGCCCCCTTCCCCTCCCGCCGTGGTGCTCGGCTGACTTCTGTGCCACTCAGCGCCGTTTGAGCCCAGGACTCCTCATGCAGCATGGGCCACCCAGAGGGAACACCCAGCATTTCAGGCAACAGTGCCCCCCAGAGGGAACAGCCAGCATTTCAGCGTCATAGACTCAGACACTGGGCTACTATATATATGATTGCACTACCTCTAAGACAGGCATGCCTCTGAGTCACTTACCATCCATCTCTCCCCCTCCCCCTCCACTCACTTAGCATCCATCTCCCCCTGTTCCTGCAGAGCAGGGATTGGGGACAGAGAGATACATACTAGAGCTGCTTCAATTTGTAGCATCTCCGCTCTGTGCCTCCCTTTCCCTAATCCCTGTTCTGCAGGAACAGGGGGACACTCCTACAGTGACAAGGGGGCACCCTGACTTCAGCGCTCCCTTCTCCCCTCCCTTCTGCACAGCTAGCAGAGACTCGTGGGAGCAACTCAGCTGCAGGACAGAGCAAGGTGTGGGTGGGGGGAGGGGCAGCTGAACACAAGTGGTGGGCTGCAAGTGTACATGCTCTGCTGATCAGCTGGACAGGCTGCAGATAAATGCTTGTTGGGCTGGTTCTAAGGTATGTCTAGTCCAGCTAGACTTTATTCACATAGCCGGAATTGTGTAATTTAGGTTGACTTTATACCCTGTAATCTAGACTAAGTCATTGTGTACTCACTCAGAGCAGGAAATAGATGTGACACTTCACTGGTTCTACGTGAACCCAGGCACAGTGAATAGAAACCCAAATAGCACATATTCCTTGCTTTGCATAGTGGCAACTAGCAATGCTTTTCAACTGTTAGGCTGAGTAAGGAGAGATTTCCTATTCCTAGGGGAGGCATCAGTGTCTGTCACTACAGAATAGTGAAATTCATGGAGCTGTGACACATTCTCCTGTTACTGTGCTGACTACAGAGTGGCTATTGTGTTCTTTACTAGAAGGAAATCAGTGTCTTGCCAAAATGTAGTTAGCCTTTGGGGGGGGGGGGGAGAATTAACAGAGGTTTCTGTACTGAGGCGATCAGCTTTCATTATCTCAGTCAAAATTATGGGGAAGTGTAGAGAGTATTGTGCTGACAGTTCATGAGTTTATCTTGAAAATCAGCTTTTTGAATAGCTGTGTTGTCTTTTGAAGGGAAGCAAAGAACTTTTGCCAGTTATTCCTTTAAACTGAGCCAAAATTAAATTTTGACAGTGCTGCACAGACCTGCATTCAAAGGCTTGAAATTTCAATCCTGTGGGTTCTTAGCTTTCAAATAGATGAATATTAGGCTAACACCCTGAGCTAGTAAGAGGGTCACTTCTGTTTAAGGAATAAATACTTTACAAGCCAGGAAAACAGATCCATTTATTCCAAATTATTTGCAGAAAACCTATTAAATTACTTCCCAGTGAGGCTAAACTGTTCTGGGCAATTCCTATTTGTAAGACATTGGAACCTGATACATTCTTTTTGCATTATCCAAGAGAAGGACAGACAAACTTGATTCGAACTTCTCAGACAGGTTGCAAGCGCTTGGTTCTTTAGCTCTGTAAGATTGGAAGAAAAGGAAGTGTGCTGATTGTACATCATACCCTCCTGGTGGCTAGTTTTCAGCAACTCAGCTTCTCAGCTGCAAGGGTCCTATTTGTGATCTTTTGGCTGCTTGTGGCCTGCAGAGAAATGGCTGATTATAAGGTGAATTTTTTTAAAAAAAGATAGTCCTGCAGCACCTTTGAGACAAACAAAAATGTAGATGGTATGAGCTTTCGTGGGCACAACTCACTTCAGACGAATGGGCATAAGGTGTTGGCTTTCATCTTTGTGCTTCTTGAAGATGAACTACTGTGACATCCTTCTTTCTCTTCATTCAGCTTCACTGTTAGTCACAAGAACCTGAACATTGAGTTGACGTAAAAAAAAATAAATACAGCAATTTGAAAGCGATTAGTTATTTTCTAATTGCTATTCATATATGGAGTGAGCATGGTTAAATTATAGAATAAATAATTTTAAATGGGTTATTCCTCATATGCTGAAACTTTCCTTTAAAAGATCTTAGAGATACTTTTGTATCCTTACATTTGCTTTAAATCTGTAGCATTGGAGGATTTTTTGGGTTTAATGGCAGAGAAAAAAAATCTCTCAATTGTCTCTCATCTCTCTTCATCTTTCTTGAAGTCCACAAAGATGAAATACTATCTTTGAACATTTTAGCCTCTTTTCTCTGAGATTTTTTTCCCCCTTGGCTTGGTAGGTTTAAGAGAGACACATAGTTACTGGGCCACATTTTTGTAAGATACTAGACCACTGGTTCCCAACCTGGTGTCTGTGGACCCCCAGGAGTCCACAAGGGTATTTCAGGGGTTCTGTGGGGGAAAAAAAGATAAATACAAATGATCGTAGAAAATAAGTTTTAAATAAATTGCAAAGTTACAATCAATTATTATTTTTAAATTAAATATTTTCCAATAATGTTGTTAATTGCTGTCTGAAAATCTATGTTGTGGTGCCTTCATGTGACGAAACGATTGCGATGGTTAGAAGCATACAAACATTAGCCATACATTCAGCATGGATCTGTGGCTGAAATCAGGCTCGCTGAAGAGAAAGGAAACTGATGAGCAGAGTGAAGCATCCACGAGTGGGATGTCTAATCAAACGGACATAAGTAAACAAAAAGTGAGAAAATACTCTGCTGACTACTAGAATCGTGGCTAGAATTGTCTTTAATGGGGCTCTGCGAACAGTTTGGGGGGGTGATTGGAGGTCCGCGAATGGTTTCAGGAGGTGATTGGGGGTCCAAACTAGTGAAAAGGTTGGGAACACTGAACTAGACTGTTTATGGGACTGTAGTTTCCATCTTTTAATCTTGTAGATATAGCTAATCTAGCATTCTCGGTCTAAAAGGAAATGAGGAAATAGTTGCAGTCTACACAAACTTTTCTTGATTTGAGAGCTGCTTTACTTGTTAGCTCACTTAAATCCTGTAGTGTGTAGCCCCCTTTTTTTGTGTTGCATGTTCTGTATGTTTTAGAGAAATTGTGTCAGAGGCATTGTGTGATTCTGAACTTGGCTTTCCTTTAATTATATCTATACAGATATACGTTATTTAGGGGACAAGCAGGGTACTCTTTTATGGCTAGGACACCAGGGAACTAATGAAATTAGATCGAAAGCAACTCAGCCTTACAGAACAGTAGAATGGAGCAATCTGAAGGGGAGAGGATAGATAGAGCCTTATGCATGATGCACACAGGCTGTTACATGCAATTTTGGGAATTTGACAGGCTTCCTGATCTGAGATAAAGTAGTTCACAACACTTGAGATCACTACCTTCAAAAGCAGGTGCTCTGGAAAAGTGATCTTATATTAGACAGATGTTTAGATGAATGGTTCCTTAAAGGAGTGCTACAGCTGGCAGTAGATCCCACAGTGGAACCTGTGTGCTTACCATGAAGGAAAATTCCAATGGCACTCTGTAATTCAGTACACAAGCAGCTCAAAAGTGTGCAAAGCAGGGGTATTTTTGCACCTGTGGAGGCCTATTCAGTCTTGGTAAGCAGCATGGTGGTAGTAAAGAAGCTATTAGCCAAATTACACCATTGCAGAGGTCCAAAACCACTGAAACAGGAATTTGAGAAGATGCCACTATCCACTGTTCACGATTGATGAGGTCTTGTCCGAATTTTCCAAAAGCCAGAATCCTTACAGTCTGTGATGTGGAGAACAGGTTTTGGCACACGAACTTGGATAATGAGTACAGCACACTGAACTCAGCAACACCATTTAGTTGCTGTGAATAGATGCACATGCTGATAGGTGAGTGTTCTCTGGGTTTATGTCTAATTGCTGGAAGAATTGCATGGGGTGAAAATAATTGTGGTCCATGAGGGGAACTGGGCAGCTGACTTTTAAACTGGTTCCCCTTGTGGACTGCCTCCTGCCTGGCACCCTGGACTGCTGCCTCTCATACAGAGGCAGCAACAGGAGGTGGCAGGGGATTCCCTAGGAGTGCGGCCGGATTGCACTGGCCTTCCGGTCCTGCCCTCAGGGACTATAGAATAGTCGACTAACGGGTAGGTTTTAATGTGGTTAGTGGAATTACATGCAATTAACCAATAGCTAACATCCCAGATGTATTTTTCTTTGAATTCAATTTGTGAATTTTGTTTCTTAAATGTTGAGCTATTCCTACTTACCCAAAGGATGTAATGTGGAATGGATAATGCATTAAAAACAACTAATCAACTACTTTTGGTTTTATGTCTTATTTTATTAGGAAATCCTGGTGAGATATTATACTAGTACATGCTGTGTTCTACTAGTTTTTGCGTATGTTAAATTAACATTAAACATTGCTTTAATACAGAAAACATGTTCTGCTGTTAATATTTTTGTCATGAAGGAAAAGTAAAAATGATTCACAAGTATTTCCAGTTGCACCTTTAATTGGACCATCAGTCAGGTTGCAATATTTTAAGGCAACTACACCAATCTACAGTGTGTGTGTGGGGGGGTGAAGGTTGGTGTAGATCTAAAGCTGGCACAGATTCGCCTAGTCAAGATACATGGTTACAAAATGCACTGCATGTGGTAGAGCTCTGTCTGGAAACTGTGATATGAGATCCTGCCAGGGGAAAGAGTCTAAAAGCCTCCTCTCTAGCTTCAGCCTGAAGGTTAGCCCTGTAGTCTGAACCCTATGAGACCAAGTCAGGTGTTGTGGGTTGTGAGACTCAGTATTGAGGGGGTTTTACCTATAGTGTAGATATACACTTAGTATCTACAGAAGGTTTTTTTAACAAAAAAAAAAAGGTTATAAGCTTATTTTTTATGTTGAACTAAGCTCCTATTTTCACTTTCCTTATGTTACTGCTAGAGTATCAGAATTTAGGCAGAGTGATTATAGCACAGAAAGCATTTGAAAATCTTAATTACTGTGGGCACTGGTTATACTTACCATTATTTTGTGCTAAAGATTAAAAATATTTTAAAAACAAGAGTTGTCTCAGGACTAAATTAGCCTGTGGTCAGATCAAGAATGGCAACTGAATGAAGTTACAGTGCTTCCCCTTTTCAAGTCAGGAAAAGCAGGATGCCATGCATTCTGAGCCTGTGCGCCACACCCATTCTCCGAAAGAAGAAACAAGACTACTAATGGGAACACTTAAAACAGAGATTTTTTTCTCCCTGTGTGGATGGGAGACTTGGTGAATGCTAGTAGGACTTAAATTTACAAATGTAATATTTTCTTGTCCCAAAACTGTTACTATTTAGGTAAAATAGAATCATTACTGATATGTAACACATTGAATTATATCTGTCTATGTAATGCAGGAGTGGGGACCTTTTTTAGGTCGGTGGCCACAAAAAAAACAAAAAAAAAAAAAAACAGGCAGAGGCCACACACAAGTGAAAAGCACAAAATAAATAAACAAACAAATAAGTAGCCCCTGAGTGAGAAGCAGAAAGACACTCCTCATTCACCTTCCATACAAGAACCCGGGGGGGTGGAGGGGCAGTCTAGTAGTGTCTTCCAGCCTCATGGTGTGGGAGTAGGGGGCCTGGAGTGCCAATGTGGGCTCCCCAATGCTGGGGGGGAAGAAAGGGGGAGGAAGGGGCTTGTTCTGGCCCCCTGACCTGAGATTTCCCACCCCTGATGTAATGATTTGGATGCTGTATAGACATGGGGCAAGCCTATGACTGAGGGGAGTAATTGTATTTGTCCCAAGTAATTATGGCTAAAATATTAAAATGTGTCCCTGATAGTGCCCACTGTTAAGATTGTAAAACAGATTTACATTTTACATCCTCTTGTTTTCACACATTCATAACTTTCTTAAATATTCATAATATTCTGGCTGATTATTTTCTAGCCTTCTTTTTACTTGTATCTTTTTAAAAAAATGAGCAGAATCCATAGCTTTTTGAGTCTGGCCAGAATGAAGACAGTACTAATCACACTGAAAATAAATCTTACTGTATTTGCTTAGCCAGAGCTAAAGTAAAGTTACTTGATACTTGCAAATAGCATCCTGTTGGGCTCACAAAATCTACTTTCCCAGTCTCCAAATGGTTAGTAGGAAATTACAGAAATTCTGAAAAATTTCTTGACATTTTAGAAAAGATTTTGTGACGTTTTATTTATATTGATATCATTTTCAAATCATGAATATTTTCCCAAACACAAGTTTCAAGGAAAATAGTTGGTTGATGGTTTAGCGATTTTTAAAAGCTATTGATGTTGCATTACAATCTCTTTCTTTATTAATGTAAATGGTATGAGTATTTTTGTAAAGGCAATGGTACAGTTGCTTTTAGTTGAAAACATTATTCATGTAATTGTTTTTGTTCTTATATTGTTAGTTCCTTTACTATAACTTAAATGTAGGGAATTTTCTTAGTAATTTTTGCTTCTCAGGATGTCTTAATCAGTTATTAATTATTTGGTTTTCTGATAAATGATCCATTTGGTTTTCTAGAAATATTACTGCTTTTAGTTAAGTTGTTTTTTATCTGTGTTGGCTTATACTAGGACTTTTATAGGTGTTTATTCATGGACTTAGATTATTGTGTGGAACCATAGAACCTGCCTCACCTAAAAAAAAAAAAGTTGTAGCATAAAGTTTGCTATTAGATGGAAGGATGGCTAAAACTGCATGCAAAACCGATGTCAGTTTTTTGCAGCAATATATGTTCTGAAGGAAAAGTTCTTAAAACCTAAGTCTTGCAGTATATTGAAATGCAAATTATAACCACAGGAAACATCCTTGGAAAGACTCAGTTTGCCTTACCAGACTAGCTTATTTCGGGAACCAATTTACAGTGTTCTGAGCTATCTCTGGTGGAATACACGCAAATTGTATGTCATGTAAAATGGCTTTTAGCTACACTAAAAAAATTACCTATTTTAGTAATGTGTTCAGAGATGATACTGGTGTGCTTTACTGTTATTTTCTTTCCTTTTTTAGTCTTTGCTGTGTTAACTACTGAACTATATTTTTTTTGTGCTGTGAGGAAACAGCCCATGATTACATTAAATAGGCACAATTTAACCTCAGTTACCACAATGCAGTAGTACCAGAGATATTTCAATGTTTCCTTGTACTATTTCAGATATCACTTTGTGGTAAGTAAAGGGCAAGTGTGGGCTATTTAAGGTTGACCATTGTGCCCTGATTTCCTCCTTTTGTGGTTATTCTGTTACTGACTTAAAAATAAAGGAGAAAAACTTCTTCTGTTTTAGTTGCAAATCCACAATAAGGCTTCTCTTCCCTGGAATTCTACAATGTTCATATCTTGGCAATCTGCTTTTTTTCATCTCTTGTCTTCCTCTGTAATCTTATCTTTAGTGTTCGGAGTCACTGGCTTTTCTAACAGTGCTCAATCTTGTGATACATTTAATGGCTCTTAACTTAGTCTTGAGCAAATACATTCTGGCTTTGACTTGGTTTCCGTAAAGGAGCTCCATCTTCTACAGTACCCTAACCTTTGCACTGTATTTAACACAGATTCTTAAATGCAGTTTAAAAACAATTGTAATGGAGTCAGTTTCAGACAAGTTAACTTGTGGGGACAGAGGTCAGCAGTATTCAAAACTGAAATCCTAATCTAGAATATGATATTTTTTGGATTGTCCGTTTGGTCAGTCACTATGGTAAAATCCATTTTTTTTCCTGTGAACAAGTGTAAATTTTTAAGGACTGATTTTCATTCTGGCTTGGAACTGACACAGAGTGCTGCCCAATCTCCAGTTCCTTTCTTGCTGTCATATCTCCTTCACAGAAGTCGGCATGTCCAAGCACTAGGGAACCTAAATCAATTATACCTGGTTGCATCTGAGCAGTAATTCCAACAGGGATCATCATCCTTCAGGGCCTGAAGCAAGGCAGAGGTGTTCACTATTCGTTGTACATTTGGGAGGAAAAGCCAAATGATGTGACATGTCATATATGATGATGAAATACTTTCTTTTCCAATTTTTAATCAGCTGTTACTAGTGTTTGGCATTTTTAAATAATTAAGTCTGGCTAACTTGCATCTGAGAGTTTATAAACAGCTGGTCAAGGAACTTGTTGGGCCATTAATGCTGATTGTCAATAACTGTTAGACCACTGGGGATGTTTTCAGATCATTGGAAAAAAGCTTATGTTGTAGCAATGGTTTTAAGTGTGAGAACAGGTTGAATCTGGTAATTATATACATTGTTTCTGAGCAAGATAATAGAGCTTCTGATGTAGAAGTTGATTAATAAAAAATTAAAGGAGGGTAATATTATTAATGTCAATGAACATAGATTTATGGTCAGTAAATCCTGTCAGACTACCTTAATTATTTTTTTTATGAGCGACACAGAACTGTTCTATTCCCTTAAGGATAGCAGGGCCTCCTTTTCCTTTCCTTTTCAGCAGGTCAGGACACTAAGGCTACATCTAGACTATGTGGCATCCAGGGAGCATGTCTGCTATTCCACTCTTTTTTTCAGAAGAGCAGACGTGCTCTTTCGGAAGCCCTGTCTTCCTTTTTCCATGAGGAAGAAGGGCTCTTCCGAAAGAGGAGGATTTTTCCAAAATGTGGCTTGGTGTAGAAGGGCCTAATTTCGGAAAAGCCTCTTCCGACAAAATTATTGGAGAAAGGTACGCAAATTGAGGAGTACATTTTGCGTACCTTTTTCTGATAGATCATTGTAGTCTAGACCAGGGGTGGGCAAAAGGGTCTCCGTGGGCTTGATCCAGTCGATCTGGCCCGCGGAGGCCCTGCTGCTCCCCCGCCGCCAGGCCAAATTAGAACCTGGGAGTGGGTCAACGCCTGAAGCCTCCTCCCGCCCTGCCAGGAGCATGTGGCGCTTTGAAGCTCTGTGCGCTGCTTGTAGGGTGGGGGGGGGGGGTGATGGTGAGCGGCGGAGGCTTTGCACGCTCCCCCACCCCCAGGCCAATCAAGGCTAGGGGGTGTGGGAGCTTTGTGAAGCTTCCTTTGCCCTGCCCCAGACCTGTGAGGAGCCCACGGCATTTCAAAGTAACACGTGCTCCTCGCAGGGCGGGAGGAGACTTCCTGCACTTCCCAGTCATGGTCTGGGGTAGCCCTGCCCTTTCCTGTTTAGTCCCCGCCCCTTCCGGGGTGGCCCAGGGCTACTTCAAAATTTTTTGAAGTGGCCCCGGGCAATAGTTATTGCCCACCCCTGGTCTAGACATAGCCTAGGTAACATAGCTCTCTGGCTGCATTACAATGATGAATTCTATTGAAAAACCAATTTACCTGTAATGTGGCCCCTAAGGTTTGGGCCCCATTGAGCTAGGGAAATTATAAAGGCAAATAAGGGGAAAGGAGAAGCTGTCACGGGAGTCTAGTATGTGTTTAGAGAAAACCTGTGCTTCTGTTTCTTTCCATTCCAAGACCAGGAGAAAAGGCACGGCAAGTTTCCCCTTTTTTCCCACCAACCAAACTTAGCTTTGAGAATAAGAGCTCTCTTACTGTGGTGTTGGAGTGTCACTATATTTAATAATTTCTACCCCACTATACATCTCAGCCTGGACCAGTCCACAAAAGAGATCCACTTCCTTGATATGATGGCACAGATAAATGATGGTCACACAAACACCACCCTATACCAGAAACCTACGGATTGCTATGCTTGCCTACGTGACTCTAGCTTCCATTCAGGACATATCACATGATCCATTGTCTACAGCCATGCTCTAAGACAGCGTTTCCCAAACTATGGGCTGCGGCTTGGTACCGGTCCATGAGGGAAAAAATACCGGGCCTCAGCATGGCTGCCGGGGTGTTCCCGGCTCCCAGAATGCCCATGCGGCACTGGATACCCCAAGCCCTGGGCCTGTCTGGGCGGAGGATGCAGCCGGATGTTCTGGGCTCCAGGCAGACGCGTAGAGAGGGGAGAGTAGGGGGGGAGTTGACCCCGGATGCCATGCAGGTGTCACGCTGGGCTGTGGGGAAGGGGTGGGGGGGAGGGGAGTAAGTGCGGGGCACTGGGCTCACCTGGGCTGCAGGAGGAGGGAGGTGTTGGGAACCCGGCACTGGACTCAAGGGGGGAGGATGAAGGGAGGGACAGGGAATCAGTGCTGGGCTGAACTGGGCTGCAGGGGAGGAGAGGTGTGGAGCTTAGTTTGGCTGCAGGAGGAGGAAGGTTCTGGGGGGAAACCAGGAGCCCTGAAATGACCTCCCCTGGTCCAAAAAAGTACCTCATCTGGGACCAGTCAGGTCCAGAGGGTGCCAGACCAGGGAG
Source organism: Pelodiscus sinensis (assembly GCF_049634645.1). Classification (NCBI taxonomy): domain Eukaryota; kingdom Metazoa; phylum Chordata; order Testudines; family Trionychidae; genus Pelodiscus; species Pelodiscus sinensis. The sequence continues at coordinate 91,327,093 of NC_134713.1, read as the reverse complement.
GTCCAACTCCTGCCCAAGTCCCCTCCTTGCACCCTCCTCCTAGCCAGATACCCTACCGCCAGTCTGCTCCTGCTCCCTCCTCCCAGAATGCCTGTGCGGTGCCAGGTCCCCCAAGCCCTGGCCTGGGCTGGACAGAGGATGCAGCCGAGTGAAACAGTGAAAATTTTTCATTTTTCATTCTTTTTTTTAAATATGCTTTTATATTTTTGGGCTGCAAAAAACAGTACTGGAAAAAAACAGGTTCCAACTAAAGTAAAAAGTTTGGGAAACCCTGGTCTAGCCAGCTTTCTATCCATCTTACAGTCCATTTATCCAATCCATATTCCCTTAACCTGCTGGCAAGAATATTGTGGGTAACTGTATCAAAAGCTTTGCTAAAGTTGGTACTGGGGGCTGTGGGAGGACCAGAAGCAACTTATTTTCATATTTATCATTTGCTTAATGAATATGCAAATATGCACATGAATGTTACCGGTCCTCCAAAAGTTCATGAATGGATCCCCATGTCAAAAAGTTTGGGAACCCCTGCCCTAAGAGGCAGCTGGATTTGCTCCAGTCCCACACAGATAAATACCTACGATATCTTTATCAGTCATTCTTAAAAATTAAATACCCACCTGGGGAAGTGAGGAAACAAAGTAACAGAGCCTGACTAGTACGGACTAGTCACCTACTTCAAGACAAGGAAAATAACAGAACACCATCTTAAACCCCTTCAGTGCATCATTGATAATATTCAGGGGTGGAGAACTGCTGACCCACAGAAAAATCAGTCGGGGGCTGCACACAAGTGAGAAGTGAAAACAAACAAACCCTCACTGATGTGGCCACCGACTGAGAAGGAGAAAAACACTCCCCACATTCCCCTCACATCTAGGTGATCCCAAGCTTATAAATTTTTTGTGCTCCAGCTCTCTGCGGTCGGGGGGTAGACACTAGAGCACCAGTGCGCAAGGTGGGAGGGAGGCGTAATCCTGAGCCTCAGGGGCCAGATCCAGGAAAGCCTGGGGCCTCATCCAGCATCTGGGACTTAGGTTCCTCACCCTGATATACAACCTATCCTGGAAAACGACACCTCACTGTCACAGACCTTTGGGAGACAGGCCAGTCTTTGCCTGTACACAGCCCCCCAACCATGTACGTGTAGTTGGAAAACATAATCCTACCTATACATATAAAATGATGGAAAATAAATTAGCTATTAGCACTCGAGAGAGATCTTGGAGTCATTGTAGATAGTTGTCTAAAAAATCATTCAGTGTGCAGCAGCAGTCAAAAAGCAAACAGAATGTTAGGAATCTTTTTTAAAAAAAAGGATAGAAAATAAGACAGAGAACATCTTATTGCCTTTGTATAAATCCATAGTACACCCACATTTTGAATACTATGTTCAGAAGTGGTTGCCTCATGTCAGAAAAGGTATCTTGGCATTGGAAATAGTTCAGAAAAGGGCAACAAAAATGATTAGGGGTATGGAATGGCTTCCACGTTAATAGAGATTAATAAAACTGGGACTTTCAGTTGAGAAAAAGACGATGAAGGCGGATAGGATAGAGGTCTATAAAATCAAGGCAGGGATGGAGAAAGTAAATAGGGAAAAGTTATTTACTTGTTTCCATAGAACAAGAACTAGGGATTGTCAGTCCCCATAATACACGAGGTTCGAAGGGATGCTGGAAAGGATGAGACCACAACTGGGGGCTTTAAAAAGCACAAACTGATTTTATTTTGATAGCGCCAGACAATCATCAGAACAAAAATTAAACAGATTGCCAGACAACACAAAACAATTCTCTGAGGCTTTTCTAAATCACAATAATTCCCAATAACTGCCCGGGGGTTAGGAACAGTTGAATTAACACTGGTATTGTCCATAGGGCTGATTATTTACACAACTTTATACAAGGACAAGGAAACAGTAAAAAACCTAAATCACAACTATTTATAAACTAACTTAGTAACTTTTTAGCCACTGTCACTTGACAAGCAATAAGGACAACTAAAAAATCAGTTAGGATAGGGATGATGGCGGGGGGGGGGGGGGGGGGGTATACCAGTTCTGGAGACAGCAGGAACACAAGTACCGGTCACATGCTCATAAACTGTCTCCACTCGGGTCGACCAACTCAGAGTACGCTCAGTAAGACTCAAGAGCGGGGGGTGCAAGGCGTTTGGGTGATCAGGCCAGGCGTTCACTCAATGCGAATCCCCAGTGAGAGAGGGGCTGCCTGCCTGTTTTATTGCCTGTGAACTTATCACCCCTTAGGTTGGTTTTTGCTGCAGTGGGTGGAGTAGCAGGCCTGAGCACAAGTCAGCCCATTGGCTGATCTTTCACTGCAATGGGTGGAGCGAGCAGGGGAAGATTATTAATTTACATGCCCTTATATGGAAAACACTCCACCTCACAGACAGAGCCCCCTATACCAGCCTTAGAGGCTGGTATAAGGCTCCCTGCGACGGGCAGCCATTTCTGATGTTCTGTCTCGGACAGGGATAACCGAAGAAAATTAATAGGTAGCAGATTTAAAACAAAAGGAAGTGTTCCTTTAAACAATGCACAGTCAACCTGTGGAACTCTTTGTCAGAGGATGTTTCGAAAGCCAGGATTTAAACTGGATTAAAAAAGAACTAGATAAATTGATGGAGCATAGGTTCATCAATGGATGTTAGCCAGGATGGGCAGGAATGGTGTCCCCAGCCTCTGTTTGTCAGAATCTGGGAATGGGTGACTTGATTATCTGTTCTGTTCATTCCCTGTGGGGTGCTTGGCATTGGCCACTGTTGGAATACAGGATGCTGGGCTAGATGAACCTATGGTCTGATTCAGAATGGCCGTTCTTATGTTCTTATTCGGGAACAGCTATCCTTGAATAACTCAGTGTAGGCAAGCCTTTAAAATTGCCTGATGGTCTAACATGTGATTATCCTAGTAGTGTAAGCAGATAAGAGGGTTGATGCAGATGATTAAAAAGCAAATGTATTTGATCTGTCCTTTTTTGTTTAAAAATTTACACTTAGGGAAATTAGAGAGAACTATTAGTGAATGTAACTGCTCTGTTACTGTGCTTTTAAATATTATGCTTTTTAACAGAGTGTTAATGGTATCATGTCTTCACAGAAAATGTCCAGTGTTAAATAACAGTTTCAATCTATATATCAGAATAAACCAATCTCAATTGTATATACAGTAAAACTCCAATAGCCCGGCATCCAATAGTCTGGCACTCCTGATAGTCCGTCATCAAAATGGCAAGAGCCTGGTGAGTGAGCTTCGGCAAAAAATGAGTCCCAAGGTAACAGCGGCAGCAGCTGAACTGAGCGAAAAGGGTAAAAAGGGGTTAAAAAAACTAAAACATTATAGTATACTGTATACAGTATGTACAATAAAAAGGGTTAAGAACACTTTATATACAGTGTATACTGTATACAGTGTGTATATATATAACCATCTTATAGTACCTCCTGATACTCCGGCATATCTGATAATCCAGCACCACCTAGGTCCCATAGGTTCCGGATTATCGGAAGTCTACTGTATTTAGAAAGACAGAACCTCAATCATTATTTGAAGTAATTTTTGTCCATTTGAAGTGAAAATTCTTAGTTCTGCTGATGCTGTTATAAAGATGTTAAAAGTATTTTAAAAATATAGTGTAGAATAGCAATTTGTGAAACAATTCACAGAGATTTATGGAAGTTGAACCACTTATTCTCTTGACAGGAGTATCACGGATAACCTCCTTGCTTTCCCTCATTGCAGCAGATAGTGCTCTTGTAATGCATTTATTCCTCAGCTCTGACTCAGCTGTTTTTCTGTCTTTTGAACCAGTGATTGTGATAAGGTGGCAATACTTAGAAAGATTAGCTCAAAATTGTCTTCAGACATATTGAAATGGTAGCAGAAGATCCATGGGGAATATAGAGAGAGGCTATGTCTACAGTGGCAACTGACCAATGAACATTTTGTTGTTCAGAGATGTTATAATGGCACCTCTATAAAAGTTTTGCCAACAAGAAGTGACAGTATGAGCAGTGTTTTGTTGGCAGGAGTGCAATCCTGCTGAAAAAGCTAATGCTGCTCATTAGGGGTGGAAGTATTTTATAAGCAAAAGAGCCGACAAACAATGGCTACGCCGTCCTACTTCTAGGGATACCCTGTCGTGACACAGCCATGTTGCTAAAAGCTGAGTAGTGTAGGCAGTCTTAGACCTGTAGACTTTTTCTCACCTAGAATTCTTAGCAGTTAGTTTGTCTCCTCTTCTCCCTCCCTAAAAATATATATCTATACAAAAAAAAGAAGCTTGTTCCCTTTAGGAAGGTGGAAGCCCTATTATTTTTACTTCGATAGCAATCACAGTTCAAAGCATTTTGCTGCTACTATATTTCCTAGAGTTGCTGTGACCAACAATCATCAAGCCAAGCTATGTGGAACAGCTTTACTCTTGGAGTGAGTGAGGTATAGATCCTCTTGGCACCCACATGCTTGTGTTTGGGGTTTTTTGTTTGTTTTTCTAATGGGTTTATGTTGTCTTAGACATAGATTATTACCTTAATAATTAACTTTTTCATATTTTAAAGGGAGGCTTGGTATTGGGTTTTCATAAATGCAAGTATCCTGGAGAGGCACTGCATTTGAATATTTCAGGTGGGAGTGCATCATTATTGCCATACTCATCCAGAACAATCAACAGAAAATGCAGTGGGTAGGTGAAAGCTGGCAGAAGATTGAAGGTCTTTCGGGGGCAACAGCTATAGCAATTTGCTTCAGAGCTCTTGGTTGCATGCAAGTTGGGGTGGGGTGAGCTTTGGAAAGCTTATTAGCATGCATATAGATTCATTCATTGTTGGAAATTTTTTTTTGTTTCCTACAATGCTTTCACGGTAAGAGTAAATGTGCTTGCTCATAAAGAAATGTGTGGTAACTTGTGACTAGCCTTCAAAGAAAGAGCAAAGGGGTAGATCCCAATGTGTTGAAGGTGGCAGTCTGACTTGCTGGGGATATCACAGTGTAATCAGGGAATTGTGTAGCCTGGAAGAACACTAGGCAGAGGGAGAGAACCATGGGTCTATACTAGGGATGTGAATGAGTGCCAGCCTGGCTGGAGCAGATCCTATCTGCAGCAGGACACGGGCAGGAATGCTCCAGCCTGGGCACTGTACCAGTATGTCAGCCGTGAGCATTGGGGCTGCTATCGGTTAATTGTTTAACCATAATATTTAGTGGGTTAACCGTTTAAACAGGATTTTACATCCCTAGTCTATACCAGTGTTCCCTCTAAGCTGCACGGCAGCACAGCTTCACAGGTGATTAACCAGTCCTACCCAGTCAGTCAGCTGCATGCAGAGAGCCCTGGTCTATACCCACGAAAGGTGACAGTTGAAGAGCCAGGAGCCCTGACAGGGTATCCTTGTTGGACCATGGAAGAGAGACATGGGTGCCATTGCAAACTGAGAATTGCAGTTTGGATTGGTGGGAATAAAGTAGTTAGTTCCCCTCTCCCTAGTCAGGACCACTATAAGAGTCTCCTCAAGTAGAAGAGAAAATTAGCCATGCCTTGTTAGTGTGTGTAGGATAAGTTGTAGTTTTTTCCTTCTTCACTTTAGCTTTGTGTGAGGCCAGTCTCCTCTGAGACATAAGTAGAACACTTCCCTGTGTGATTGGCAGGAAAATATCACCAATTTACAAATCCAAGATGATCACTTGTGATTCTTACTGTGGTGTCACACTGGAAATGTTAATTTCAGAATATTAATTTCAGAATGTAGGGGTTTAATTTTCACAGAATTATCTACTTAATTCCAAAACTATGCTTGCATTATGTACGAGCTGCCAAAAAAAGTTATATTTGTTCAGCGGAAAAGATAAATATAGTGGGTAAAACTAATACTTGAAGAAATCACCTTTTTTAATTTGAAATCTGCGTAGTCAAATTTATCAGCCCATTCCAAAATATATTGCTTTATCTCCCTTTATGTACCTTGTCTGCCAATCCTAAATAGGCAAGCCTTTGTTAAAGTGCTCTTTTGACATTTGTCAAAAGCAAAGTTAATAATTTCCTATAGACTAAGAAGCTGTGAGTAATGTTTTCTCTTTTGCCATTTGATAGTATTTTTTGAAAGATACAAAGAAAAGCTTTTGGATTTTTTTAAAAATGCAACTTCATTCTCTTTTAACAACAAACTTGGTTCATTGAATATAGAAAGCCACAAAATCAATTTGCTTGTAGCCTGATATGTGCACTTGTCTGGTAGTCCCTATGTCCATTTTATGGCATAGCTGCACTAGAGATTTACAACAGGACAGTGCTGTGTAATGTAGATGTTCTAAGCCTATCAGTTGGCTTACCTACTCCAGCCTCTGAGAGCTGCAGAAGCGATGTCCCTGTAGTTCTCCAGCCATCATAGCACTGTTCACACCAGCACTTACGTTGATGTAATGTGTCACAGGCAGTGCATTATTTCCCTTCCCTTCCCTTCCCTTCCCTTCCCTTCCCTTCCCTTCCCTTCCCTTCCCTTCCCTTCCCTTCCAGAGAGACATTAGTTATTTGGACATAATCTGAACATGTGGATATAGCTTTTGTCATGTTTTTGTGCTAAATTGTTCCACTTTGAGTTTTGACTACTCTGTATTGAAACTGGTTCTAGAGTGACGTTTCTTTGATGGATTATGCTTTCTGAAAAGTCCACTAGGATTGTTGGTGTTAGTTGTGTCAACATGATGTCAAGTTGTGATGATGACGTGGAGAAAAGAATTGCAGCCTTGTGGTTTGTTGCTACAGAGTAGTTTTAAAATGTGGGTTTACCTTTCCACGTGTATAAACCACTGATCCACAAATTGTCAGAATATGGAATTACTGTTACCTTGAGGATTCCAGAAAGCCCTATTTGTTTTGTTTGCAAAGCTTTCTCTCAGCTGCCTTTTCATCATTTATTCTATTTTTTTCTTTGATACAACTTCCCAGACTACTAAATTAATCTCAGTAACAAAGGACAATAGCTGACCTTTGTGAATGGTGTAGCAGAGTTGGTTCCAGGATACTAGAAAGACAAGGTGGATGAGAAAATATCCTGTATTGGACCAACTTCTGTTGGTGAAAGAGAAAGGCTTTGTTTGAGAATTCTTTTGGAAAATTGGTCTGATACCCAAAACTAGAAAACTTATAGACTGCTTCTCTAGTCAGTTTAACATTTAAACTGAGAAACTGTGACTGTGATTTCTCAAAAGCTGAAAGCATTAGATATACAAGTACAGCCAACTTCTGGGTTTTGTATTTGTATAAGCAACCATCTCCACCAATATTTGCTGGAATTAAAAGTGCTAGAGATGCTTCTGCATCCACTGATTTGAAGTAGTAATAATCCATATACAGTGTTCAGCATCCCCACTATAAAAATTGTTCCAATACCACTGTCTCCACTCTTCATACCCTTTGGCTGCGTCTAGACTGGCATGATTTTGCGCAAATACTTTTAACGGAAAAGTTTTTCCTTTAAAAGTATTTGCACAAGAGAGCGTCTATACTGGCATGTGTCTTTGCGCAAAAGATTTGCTTTTGTGCAAAAGCATCCGTGCCAGTGTAGATGCTCTCTTGCGCAAGAAAGTTCCGATGGTCATTTTAGCCATCGGGCTTTCTTGTGCAAGAAATTAACATTGCTGTCTACACTGGCCCTCTTGCGCAAGAATACTTGTGCAAGAGGGCTTATCCCTGAGCAGGAGCATCAGGATATTTGCGCAAGAACCACTGATTTTGTACATTACAAAGTCAGTGTTCTTGCGCAAATACTTGCGGCCAGTGTAGACAGGTGGCAAGATTTTGCACAAAAGCAGGTGCTTTTGTGCAAAATCATGCCAGTCTAGACACAGCCTTTATGTTCCCCCCCTCTCCATCCACCAGTTTAAAAAAAAAAAAAAAAAGTATAACCTTAAAAGAAGTGGTTGAATAGAGTCTCCACCTTCCCTCTCTGCCTGGTTATATAGTTTCAGCTTAGCTTATGTGCATTTGTTGCAGCTTAATACATAAATCTGGTATGCAGATATGTGCTTTTCTCATCAGTTCCTCCTAAGTGCTGCAAATCCTCCACACTTCTTGGTGCTCTGGGTGGGTGCGAACAGGAGCTGCAAGGTCTCCCCCTTCCCGGTAGATTGGTAGCCGTGCAACCTCTCCTTTCCCCCCCTCACACGCCCCTTGGGCCGAGACCCTGTACCCCCAACCCACTCACTCATACCCCCCCAAGCTGAGACCCCGCATCCCAGTGCCTTTACTCACCATTCTGCCAAAACCTCACACTCCCAGCCCCCTCACATGCACCCTCCACTGAGATCCCACACCTCAGCCTGTTCTTGCACCTTCCCCCAGCCAGACATCTACTGCCAGAGAGAGGGGGGTTGGCGAGCGTAGCATGCAGGGGGCGCAGCCCCTTAGTTGTTTTCAAAATGAATGGTGTATGTCTCCTAACTAGTGACTCATTCTTTTCAACCCTTCATTCGCGTGCAGAGAGAGACTTCATTTTATATATAACTAGCAGATTTGCCTAGTGTTTCCCATGTCCTTCAGGGCAGGGTCTTGGGGATGTGGGGGATGGGATGGGATGTGGGAGGCTGGGGGTGGAACGGGGCCTGAGAGCAAGATATGGAGGGATGAGGAGACACTCAGAGTGAGGGGGATCCATCTGACATTCAGAGTGAGGGGGATCCATGGGCCTTTTATCTCTTCCTAGCTGCCTTCCCCTGGCACCCAGGGGCCCGTTTTCTCCCCCATCTGTTCCCCTAAGGCCTTTTCCTTAGTCCCCTCCAGCACTACAGGCAAGGGCTGGGTGAGGAAGGGTTTGGGACAGGACGAGGGGGGGGGGTACTTACTTAGTGTTGTGGCAGTCTGGATGCTGGAGCCCCCAGCCTGCTGACCACTCCCTTGGTGGAACAGCTGTCCCCAAGGGACACTCTGCAGACAAGCTCTCTCCTATGGGCTTGCTGTCCCCAGTGGCCACTCCCATATCACATTCTTGTGAACAGCAGCTCCTCTCTTTGTATGTTACGGAAAACGGTCTGTTTCCTGGAGCTTCTGGTTGTCCTTGAATAATCAAACCCTGACTTTGCTTTGTTAGGAGAAGAGGAAGCCGCATACTAGGGACGTACAATCCTGTTCAAATGCTTAACCCACTAAATGTGAAGTTTAACAGGATAAAGAATTAAGGGCACCCCTCCCCAGTGTTCCCTCTAGGCTGCATGGCAGCACAGTGTCACAAGTGATTAATCAGCCCCACCCAGTCAGAGGTTCAGAGCCCCATGCTTGGAGCTGATTGACTGGGTGGGGTTGATTAATCACCTCTGAAGCATAGAGGGAACACTGATGCTCCCTCTGCTAGGCTGGTATGGTCCCCAGCCGAAAGCAGGAGCTGCTTCGAACTGGCTGGCCCTGGGGGACTGCAGCAGCCCTCTGCCTATGGTGAACAGGGAGCTGCTTCAGCCCCTACTGGTTAACTGGAACCAATAAGCTTCATCTGTTACAGGTGATGCCTATCAGTTAAACTTTCACATCCCAATGGCATACCAAATGTGGTGGCCCTAGCTCTTCCCATTTAGGAGGAGGAGTTGCACAGACAGACGCTCCTATTTATTTATTTATTTATTTATTTATTTACATAAAATGAACTTCCTCTCCCCTCAACTCAAAAATGGCTATGTCAATTTTGTTGCATCTTCTAATCTTTTGAATGGAGGTTAAATATAAGGAAACTGCAGCCAAACTTCCTTTCACATGTCATTTGAGAACACTGGGAAAGTGAAAGTACTAGGTTAGGATAGAAGACCTCAAGTCTATGGTTTTAACATCTTCTGTTTTGAGGGAGCTAACAAGTGTCAATTGGATTGCCAGATGGTTTAGCCAAAAATACCGAATACCCCCCCCCCCCCCCAAAGGGGGACAAATGTTGTTGAAAAAATGGGGGGGAAACAAAGTTATGGGGGGGGGGGGGAAGGACTCAGATAGTTATTAAGCAAAAATATTAAAAAACCAGCATGGTCCCTTTAAGAACAGGACGGGCTGGGCTCTGCCTCTCCTAACAGGCTGCCGACAGCTGGTGGCCATCTTGCCTCCCTCCCTGCTCCGGGCCAGACAGCTTCCTTGTAGAACAAGATAAGCGGGCGGTGGGGGGAACTGGATCCGATTGCTGAGTGTGTGTAGCATCGCCTGGTGTCTGGTATTGACCCAAACAGTCTAGTATTTTTGCCTCCTGGCTGGGAAAAAAATCAGAAAACACTGGACATTTTGAGTGTCTGGTATTTTCTGAATTTTTAAACAGACAGGAGCCAAAAATACCCGACTGTCCGGGTCAATACCGGACACCTGGAAACCCTAAGTATCACAAATGAGGAATCACTATAGTAGTTTTCACCTTGGAAACTTTCAACTACGTTAATATTTTTCAACCAAACTACCTTATGATATCCTCTGATATCTCATTATTGTGGCCTGTTATGATACAGGCTCTGGTGTATGGTAACTTTTACTTTAGATCTAAACCTCATTCATTTTAATTGTGAGAACCACATCTCATAACATTGTGGTGCTGAGGGTTTTGTTACAGAGAATATGGTCTATTTAATTGTGACTTTTAAAATTAAAGATGAGACACTTTGGATGGTCCTGATTATTTTTTCAGTCTCCTGACACACTAACAATAATTACTTTTTTCATTTTGCTAAATCAATAGGTTCACTTACTTAAAAAAAAAAACTTCAGGTAACCATGGTTGTAACAAGAGATGAGAAATACAGGAGAGTGAAAACATATTAATTGACTGAAAAATACTCCCATAGTATAGTTTTTAGATTCAGGAAGTGTTTCTCCGAGCAATCTGTCCCTAAATAAATTACTAGTTCACTTTCTGAGTTCTTTTCAGAGAGCTCATGCATGGCTAGTCCCAGTATAGTCTGTCCTCGCTGTAAGTCCAAGATATGTTCCCAAAAACTTGGATTTATAGCAAAACAACTTAAAGCAGGGAATTTTTTTCCTTTGACTGACTACCATTTGCACAAAATGGGGGGAGGGGATTGGGCACAATTTAAGAGTGGGGTATGAGAGGACGTATAACGCATCAGTTCCTACAAGCGTTAATGACTTGAGTGTGGAACGGATGTATACCGGGGCAACTTAGATCTGGGATGCATTGTACTACCAACCCCAAGCATTCAAAAATTAATGTGATCATCCCCCACAAAAAAATCATGAAATTGACTTAAAAATAAGGACTTACTGAAACAAACAAATTTGGGATTATTCATTTACTCTTTTTAAAAAACCTTTTAGGTTGTGTTTTTTCAAGCAATTAGTAGATGTGATCTAGAAACTTTTAATCGAGGTTGAGATTCTCAGTATTGCTGGTTCCAAGACTAAACTCATCTCACATCAGATGTAGCCAAAGCTGAGAGTTGAAATGGCCTTTATGTGGCATGTCTTTATGCTGCCAAAAGGTACGATGTGCTGTTCTTATGTGAATGTCTGAAATGACTCTTTGCATATGCACTTGCCATTCTAAGAGTACGGCTAGACTGTGTGGGCTTTTTTTTGTGGAAGAGCAAATGCACTCTTTCGGAAGCCCCTGTATTCCTCGTACCACAAGGAAAAAGGGGGCTTTCGAAAGAGGGAGATTTTTCTGAAATTTGGCCCAGTCTTGATCAGCCAAATTTCAGAAAAGCCTTTTCTGACAAATGCATCGGGAAAAAGATACACAAAATGCAAAGCACATTTTGCATATATTTTTCTGATAGATCCTGGCAGTCTAGTTGTACCCTAAGTCTACTTTTTAGAAACAGGGTGCTTGGGAGAGTAGAGCTTTCAGAAAGTGCTCTCAGTGCATGACAAGGGGGAAGACTTTTTCTCTGAAAAATAGTTTTAAATTTTGATTTCAGTGAAATCCTTTTTTCTTTTTTCTTTAATTGCTGCCGAAAGGTATAATGGGTAAACATTCTTTAACATAGCATATTGCCTTTGTTAAAGTAGATGTTCCACTTGTATAATTTTCTCATAGAATACAGAAGCTCTTGAAACTGGTTGCACCAAAAGCACTGTGATAACTGAACACTTGTTTTTCACCAAAATTCTTACCTTTCTTCTCCAATAGAGGACAGCGTTCTTAGAATTTTTCCTCTGTACATTCACATTTTTCTTGCTTCCTTTACACAACTTTTGGGGCATTTAACATATTTTGGTTTTCTGCCTTTATTTAAAAAATTATTTTAATCTACTTTCAAATTTTCTCTTATTCTGTAATTCTAGCAGCTTTTCCCCTCAGAGCATTGCTTGCACACTACGGAAACATACCTAATAGCAGCAGCAGCATCTATGTGAAACAAACCCTGTCCTAAAGCAAAACATGGACACAGAAGAACCTCTTTTGGGTGGGTGGTACGAAGAAAAAAAATCATTCTCAAAGAGCAAGAAATATGATTTGTATGGCACTTCTCCTAAACTTTGGCCTTATCTGCATTTCAGAGCAACGCAGCTTAAGGTCAATCTAATTATGTAAGTGTTTGTGCTATAATCTCCACCAACGTAAATCACTTACTACATCAACATAACTCCACCTTTGTGAGAGATGTAGAGCTTTGGTTGACCTATGAGGAGAGGCTGAGGGATTTGGGTTTGTTTAGTCTGCAGAAGAGAAGAGTGAGGGGGGATTTGATAGCAGCCTTCAGTTTCCTGAAGGGAGGTGCCAAAGAGGATGGAGAAAGGTTGTTCACAGTAGTGATGGATGGCAGAACAAGGAACAATGGTCTCAAGTTACAGTGGGGGAGGTCTAGGTTGGATATATTCAGAAAAACTATTTCACTAGGGGGGTGGTGAAGTACTGGAATGGATTACCTAGGGAGGTGGTGGAATCTCCATCCCTAGAGATTTTTAAGTCTCAGCTTGACAAAGCCCTGGCTGGGTTGATTTAGTTGGGATTGGTCCTGCTTTGGGCAGGGGGCTGGACTTGATGACCTTCTGAGGTCTCTTCCAGCTCTATGATTCCATGATTAATTAAGGCAACTTACTTACTTTGCTTGTTGACTGTCATCCCTGAGTGAGGCTGTCAGCTGGATCCCAGCCCCTGACAACCTAAGCTTGTGGAACGGGGCAGTTGCAGGGTCAGTGGGGCCGGATCATGGTTTGGCACAACAGGCAGTCATGGAGTTTGTAGAGCAAGAGTCACCGGGGATAGTGGGGCAGGATCAGGGAGCACTGGGAGTGGTGGGGCAGGATGCAGGGGAATGGGTGATTGTCACTTTAGGTTAGGGGTCGCTGGGATACAGCGTGCCAAGGTTGGTAGTAACAGTGGATGCCTACTGGATCCAGATAAGACCAAAGGAAGCTAGCAGTAGGGGGTATTGGGAAGCAGGAGATGGTGGGCACTGGGGTGACAGGCTTGGCAAGACAGACTTGTGGGGTAATGAGGTTAGTGGGATATCATACGATGGGTTTGGCAGGTTTAACAAACAGAGTACCAGGGTTGGTTGGATCAGGTCAGAGGGTGCTGGGGTTGGAAGTGGAGGGAGGAGCAGTTACAAGACAGGGTCAGTGGGTGTGTGGTTTGACAGACAGGTAACATTTTATTTGCATATTAATTATTTGCATAATAAATATGCAAATAAAATATTGCCAGTCTGCCAAAAGTATGTGAATGGGTTTGCTGGTCCATGGTATAAAAAAAGATTGGGAACCACTGATATAGACTATCCCCTTACATGTGGAATGAAGATTAGATAGTCAAAACTTATTGTTTTTTATACTGTAGGAGAAGGTGAAAAAGAGGATGCTGGCTCAGGGAGGGGGCTACAAATTGGAGAGTGTTGGGGTCAGGAAGAGGGTTGGGGTGCTGAGCAAGCCACAGGCTTGTGGATGCGAAGGTGCAGGAGTTTGGATTGGGGTATGTGAGGGGCTCAGGGCAGGGAGGTTGGTAGTATGATGGGCTCAGGACACAGATTTACAGTGTGGGGATGGTGCAGGAGTGTTGTGGCAGAAGACTGGGGATATGTAGGTATAGGAGTTTGGGGATGTGAGTGGTTCAGGACAGGGGGTTCCGGTGTATGATAGGCTCAGGGTTGAAATCTGTGGAGGGTGTAGGAGTATTATGATGCTTCAGCCAGATGGGAACTTGGCCCCAATTGGGAGCTTGTTGGCCAGGCTGCATTTTTAAATAAAATATTATGTCAAACACAAAAGGTTTCAGCATTGCCTTTATTTATGGGAAGGGCGGGAAACCGGTTTTGGGTCAGGGGTCACTGACTTACAGAAAAATCAGTCAGGGACCACACAACTGAGAGGCACAAAAAAAAAAAAAATCTCCAGCTCTCCCCCCCTCCCCCCCACCCTCAAGCCTCACTGATGTGGCCCCACCTGAGACACCTCCCTCGCCTGACATTCTAGCCCCATGGGGGTAGGGAGGTTCAAAGCCTCAGGCCAGATTAACTCTTCTGAGACCCAAGGTTAGTGGAATTTGTGGGGCCCCTCTATACTCTGAGGTGGGGCCAAAAATAAGGGATCCATTGTGCAGGTCAGGGCTGCCAGTGAGGGATGGGGGTGCAGAATCTGGGTGGAAAATAGGGTACAGGAGCAAGCTGGGGGTAGGTGTCTGACCAGGAGGGAGAGGGCAGGAGCAGGGTGCTAGTGAGTGTCTGGCCATGAGGCAGGGGCAGCATGCTGGATGGTGTCTGGACATGGTGCTAGATGTGGGTCTGGCCAAGGGCAGGAGCCATGTGCTGGTGGGGATCTTGCCAGAGGGCAGGGTGCTGGTGGAGGTTTGGTCAGGGGAAAGGGTGCTAATGGGGGTCTCCACAGGGTTCTGGTGAGGGTCTGGGCAGGGAGCAGGTTGCTGGTGGGGCGCTGGGCAGTGGGCAGGATACTTACTCGTGGGGATGTGGCAAGTGGGAGGGGACAGGGAAAGCTCGACCGGTACCTGAGGGTCCCATGGCTGCGCGCCAGATCCAGCATCTCAGGAAACATGTGCGCTGCTCCTACCCTCCCCAAAACAGCCGGTGTGCTTCCTGAGAAATTGGGTCTGGCACACAACCCCGGGACTTCTCCCCCACCCCTTCGTACAGAAAGACAGGCAGGCAGTACGGGGAAGGAAGTTCCTGGCTGCGCACCAGATCCAACTTCTCAGGAAGCATGCCGGCCATTTTGGGGAGGGGTGGAGTAGCGTGCATACTTCCTGAGACGCTGGATCTGGCGCGCAGCCAGGGACTTCCCACCCACACTGCAGGAAGCTGACGCTACCTCCATTTTCCCAGGAGATTGTAAAGCCTTCATGGAGGTAGGAGGGAACGAGAGGAGGGGGTTGGAACACCTCGCAATCAACCAGTTGGTAGCATTCGACGGGTTGGTGACCACGGGTCTCAAGGGACAGACTGGTGTTTTAAAGTGCAATATTAATAAAGACAAACACCATAACTTTGGTTTCTAAGAGGCTGTTTTGGGATAGCGAAGGAAAGAAATGGAGCAGTGGTCAGGCTCAAACTAAAGTGTTCTGCCCCATACATAACTCCATGCTCATACACCCTCAAATGCCTTCCCAAGCTACATATCCTCAACAACCTTCCTCCAGCCCCCACTTATTGCCATGTACATTCTGCTCACTGCATACCCCAACACATCAGCCCCACAAGCCAATGTGCCCACTCACATACCTCAGTCCTGAAGCCCCAGCTTCTCAACCCATAGCTCCCCCACTCTCCCTGCACTCTCCACTTATACTGTGTCCAATCAACAATTCACCCTAACCCCTCACTCATGTCCTCCGAACCTTTTTGACCATGCACCAGGGTCGGCCTGACTCAGTGCTTTGATCCCAACTCTGGCTAGGGTGGTTCATTTCCATCATACTCACATAATCCTATGGTGCTCAGGTTTCAGAGAATCATAGGGTTGGAAGAGACCTCAGGAGGTCATCAAGTCCAACCACCTGCTAAATACAGGACCAACCACAACTAAATCATCTTAGACAGGGGCTTTGTCAAGTCGGGATTAAAAATCTTCTAGGGTTGGAAATTCCACCATCTTCCTAGGTAACCTATTCCAGTGCTTCACCACCCGTCTAGTGAGAGAGTTTTTCCTAATATCCAACCTAGACCTCCCCCACTGTAACCTGAGATCATTGCTCCTCATTCTGTCATGTGTCACAACTGAGATCAGCCTAGCCTCATCCTCTTTTGAACCCTCCTTGAGGTAGTTGAAGGCTGCTATCCAGTCCCCCCTCACTCTTCTCTTCTGTAGACTAAGCCCAAATCCCTCAGCCTCTCCTTATAAGCCTCACAAGTGCTGAATAAATGTTTGTCCCGGTTGTTCCTCCACCATAACAGAGAAGTAGGCAAGCCAAATCTGTGTGGGTACAGTGCTACTCAATCATGAGCTTTCATGGGCACAGCCCACTTCTTCAGATGACCGGAGTTTTGTATGAACCCACATCTGAAGAAGTGGGCTATGCCCACAAAAGCTCATGATACCATCTACATGTTTTGTTAGTCTTTAAAGTGCTACCAGACTATTGGTTGTTTGTTTATCCTGTACAGACTAACTCAGCTACCCAAAATTTTGGCTTTTTGTTTTGTTTTTATGGTCCCTGAGATGGAGACCCTGTGCAGGCACAGCAAGTGAACACTAGTTAATCTGTGTCTGGTGGTATTTATTGGAGGCTTTGTGTTTTTTAAAAATAACTTTTTACAGCATGTAACTGCTCAGCGATAGTGGAGCAAGCAACTGGGCACTCGGACCTGGTTCACTTCAGAAAAAGTGTAGCCAGTGCTCCCTCTTCAGCACATAGGTGGAACCACCTAGTTGAACACATCCTTTGTGGGGCTGCTTATACAGCCAACACATCTACCTGCCTCTTGCAGTCCTAAATGTAATCAACTAATTTTTGATTGCCCCTAGCGCTGGTTCATTCTGGGAATAGGGGTAGAGGATAGGATGGCAGGGGTTTGCTATACCTCCACCTCTGCTTCCACAGATGTCTTCAGAGACTTTTGAAGGAGGAAAGGGAAATCTGGAAGGAGCAAAAGAAAAGCAGAGGAAAGAGAGTCTGTTCTGATAGTTGGAAGTGGGAGGGAGATTGTAGAAGAACTTGTGACAAAGATGAAGGAAGAGATAGAATTATGGAGAATTTGGAATTGAGGAGAATCTTCAATTTAATGAAGAATATAAGAAAATGGCAGTGTAAAAAAAAATCAAGAAACAAGGTTGTCAGAGGAGCAAGAAGAGAATTTTGGGTGCTGGGCTTTGGGTTTGCTGAAGTCTGTGCGAGGGAACAATGGAGAGCAGAATCAATGGTTCTCAATGGAGAGCATCCCAAGAAAGTAAGCCAGCCAGTATGTTTCTTGTGTCAGGCAGTGCTGTTTTATAGCCTGTTATTTGCCAACTGATCTCTGTTTTGTTTGTCTCTATGAAAGGGGTTTATATTTACTGGTCTGTAGTGTCCTGTTGTCATAGAAGAAAGAAATGTATTTACACAGGTAAAATATGTAACATAAACTACACACAATGGCATCAGAACGAAAGCTGCTACTTCCCACAGAAATGTTACCCGCTGTGAAGTTTCATTCCTTACAAAATGAAGAAACAAAACCAATAAGTTAACTGAATATATGTGCTTTGCATCATTCTCTGAAGCTTATTAGACTTGGACTTTGGGAGACTAGTTAGAAGAATAAAACCCAGAGGCAGTGGTCTTCAAAGGAGGGCACTGAACTTGGACACAGAAGATCTAGCTCCAGCAAGAACTTCAGAATATGCTGCAAGGCAATAGATTGATTTTTTTTTTGTCTGCAATAGCCAGGTTCTAGACCATCTAATAATAACGTTGAAAGTGGCAGTTAAAGGGGCAGAGGAAGTTGGGATACAGAGGAAAAAGCTTCCCAAAAGTGGTGTGTGGGTGTGGGTGTGTGTGTGTGGGTGTGTGTGTTAAATACACAAGTAATTAAATAAATATGTGGCTGCAGCACCAGGGAACAGTTAAAGCAAAGAAGAGAAACAAATCTTATCATATATGAATTCTCAAGTGCAAGTTGCAGTAAGCAGCATTTTTGGCCTCGCTTTAAAGTAAGGGGAATTCTGGTCTACATTTTTTACAGTACTCCAATATCTAGTTCTTATTAATTCAGTATATTCAAAAAATTTCGATTGGTATTGTATGAGTACTTACGCTCATTGCTTCCTTCAAAACATTTTATTTACAGTCAAAACTGCCATTCAGCTTTAGTTCCTAAATATTTTTAGAAGGTGTTGAAAAAGAAGAGGAATGTCCTGAATTTCTTGTACCAATTTTGACTTCTCATTTTTTGGCTACTGGGCATCCCCACTAAGAGTTGCCCTGGTATACATCTGTTTCACTGATGCTTGTAAAAACTGATGCGTTATAAGTTCTCCCATTCCCTGCTCTTAAATCATGCAGCAGACAAACAAACCCCAATTTACACAAATGAAAGTCAGCCACGGGGAAAAAAACTCCCTGCTTTAAGTTGTTTCGCTGTAAGTCCAAGTTTTTTGGAATGTATCTTGGACTTAATGAGGGTAGCCTGTACATTAATTCACAATTTCAGTATGTAACAAACAGAGGTCAAAACCATCATCTTCTTCACCACTACAGTAAACTCTCACAGTCCAGTGGTGGGTGGATTGGATTTGGAGAATGGAGTGCTATCTGACAACTGGAAATAGTCCTTCCAGTATAGCATTTGAGGACATGGATGGATTGGTTTAAGTATTTTGTAGATTAAATAAAGGACTGTAGTCATTAGATCTGATAGTCTGGTATTCTTAATAAGCTTGTTTGTATAGTGAATATACATTGCATCACTTCAAGGTAAATATTGCCTAACAAAAAAGACCTTCCTTATCTTAAAGCATGACTCAGTAGACAACTGAACAAACAATGGATAGGAAGTGGTCTTAATAAACACTGACACACCATTTTTTTAAGTGTCTACATTTCTGGTAATATATGATGCGGTGTATGGGCATCATGCCTCTTAATAGTTTTCCTTTGTTTATATTTTAGACTTCAATTACATTTTTTTCTTTAACAGTCACTTGCCATTATTTGTAGAGTTTCAATTGTTTCCTTTGCTATCATTACCATAGAAGCATATAAATGTGTACAATTTTATGTGCAATAATTAATTAGTGTTCTTAGCAGTCAAGTACTGGCTCTTCGTAAGGATGTTAAAAAGCAGGTACTTGACTAATCGTGTACTCGATACAATTTGTATCGAGTATGTGATTAGTCGATAAGCTGCGGCTCTGCCTCCCCTGCTCCCTCTGCGCACCACGGAGATGATGCTGGGGGGAACCAGCTTTTAAGCCAGCTCCCCCCAGCACCAACTCCTGCTGCTCTCCCCTTCCCGCCTTGCTGCCTCTGATACAGAGGCAGAAAAGGGGCAAGGATTAGTGTGACTTGACTATCTAATAAGCCTAAACTTACTGGGTAGTCAACTATTCAAGTAGTCACTTACATCCCTAGTTCTTTGGCTTCCTATAATTAAATGGTGGCGGTTATTTACTGATACGTTAAATCCATTTGACAACGTTTCATACTCTTCTATTTTCCTGTATCTTTGTTTGTAAAATTCAGTAACTGTTAAGACTTTGTCTGCCATGGTTCAGTTCAATGTGTTGTCAGATAGCTCTTGGTGGTGCTTGAAACTTTTACACTGTGGCGCTTAGAAATTTGTCTTTGCTCTGATTTCTATCAAAATTGAGGTTTTTCTAAAAATGTCCTGTGAAGTAGAAATGCCGAAGGGGAAAAATACTGTTTCAGAAGCCCCGGCACATGGTGTTTTCAAAAGGAAGAATCACCCTAAAGACCAGGGCTGCTGCTATGTGAACTTGACATGATTCTTGTCAGTTTCTCTGCTGCCCAGCACTTAATAACAATAGTGAAACTCACTTTTCACCCAGAGCAACTGCCATGACTTCCATTTCACACATAGTTTCTGGACTCTTACTTAGTGCAACTGGGCAGCCCAAGGAGTCAGCTAACTTGGGATCCTGGAAGCCGGAAGCCATGTGGTCCCTGGCTTTCGGACATGCCTGTGGGGATGCTGCTATAGAGCTATAGACCTGGAAAGTCCTGAGATCTCCAGCTTGAGGTGGGGTTCTCAGGGATTCCAGGTTGCTGGGTATAAAGCACAGGGTTGAGTCCTGAGTAGTGTCACTGTTTTCAGGGTTCCCCACTGTGGCAGGAAGCCTGGAAACCTAGCAGTTCCAGCTCTGGGGTAGTCTGCTCAGAGATGTGCAGTCTGGAAGCCTTACAGTTTCTGACCCCAGAGCAGTCCACATGACCAGCCTCAGGTCCCCACAGCCTGCTTGTTGAACACAGGAAATAGGGCTGGTTTCAAGAAAGCATTTTGGGTTTGAAATAACAATCATGACTACTTGAGTTATAATTATCCCGTAAGAACATCTCATTTCCTCTATAGGTTTTTGAAATATTAACCCAGAAATATTTCTGTCTCAGAGATCTGAACTCTTCATGTAAGAAGGTCTCTTGATAAGTGCATTACTGTCTATTGATGTGACCTGTAAAGTAATGCAATTCTATAGTAAATGTATAACGTTTTATCTGCAGGCTAGAAAGAGGTTCAGTGATGGGGACTCAGGCACTCTTAGATTGACAGTCTAGTTCTAAGTGTGTTGGGAGTCATTAGGGGCTATGGAAAGCTGCATGATCCCGAATCTCATAACTTTCTTATCCTCCAACCCTCATGCAACCGTGCACATGTTCCCCATGACAGTGAGCAAAGCCACAGTCTTACAGAAAGTCTGTTCCTGTAATATTACTGGCTGCAGTGGTAGTTCTAATGTGCAAGGCTGGGTGGATTTGGTGGTGTGAAAGAACACCTAGCCTGACCCTGTCTTGAGGAACATGTGGCTTCTGGTGAACTTTTGAGAGGGAAATGGGTTGTAAAATGTGGTGATGGTGGGGGGGCGCAGGGAAGGGTGAAGAAAAAATAAGTCAAAATACAAATTAAAAAATAGGAGAAATACAGAAAAGGAGAGAGAGAAGGCAGGAAATGGAAAGAATGCAGAGATGGTGATGAGCTAGTCAACAAGTGGTATGAGAGATCAAATCTGTGGGAGCATGTGCCATTTTCAGTCCATTGCAGATGGAGCTCCAAGAGGGCAAGCTGGGGACTATTCAGGGAGAAGCACAGAAGTGAGTTGGATCACTCTTATTTCATGCCAGCAGCTGTGCAGGAGAAGGGGAAAGTCATCTCAATTCCTCTGAGATTTGTTGTATATTAAGGTCATGTCTACACTGCAACTTGCTTGGGTGTGAAAAACACCTCCCAAGTGCAGCAAGTTACAGCGCTGTAAAGTGCCAGTGTAAACGGGCTCCCAGCTCTGAGAGCTGTTTCTCCTTGTTTAGGTGGTTTACATAGCTCTCTCAGTGCTGGTGCTGTGGCCATACATTAAAGCACTACTGCTGCAGTATTTTAATGTTTCAAGTGTAGGCATAGCCTTAGAAAATTGGTTTTACTAACAGAGTGAAAACAGCTTGCCAAGAAGCATACTACATTGCACAGCAGTAGAACTATTGTCTGTTCAGTTTCTCTGTCTGCTTTCTCAAAGTTTATCTTTGAAAGCGGATTAAACGCTTATCTTGGAGATGTACCTGATTGCCAGACTTGTCATGGTCACTTAGCAAAATATAGAAAGGTATATAGAACAGTTTATTGATTCAGTAACAGCATGTGTTTGTGGGTCAAAAAAATGTTTAGTTAGAACTTAGGTGGTAACCTAGATCTATTCAGTTACCCTTAAACAAAGATTATGTATCCCTTGTGTGACTATTAAACAAGGTATCCATTTTTTTTTTAAAACCTTCATAGAGCAGAGGAAGTCCCATTGCTTAAACCACACAAAATGTACAATATGCTTTAGGAAATAAAGGTTCACTGTCAGGAAGGAAGATTATCTGAAGTACTGAGCATTTTCTATATCTAATAAAGAGATAACATATTGCCTAGTGGTTAGGAGATGAGAATTAGACCTTATTCAGCAAACAATTTCTTTTCAACAAAGCACTGAAGCATGTGTGCTTAACTTTAAGCACTTGGTTAAGTATATCGGAAGCAGGAATTTGAAGAACAGCTAGCCAAAAGGTAGTAACAAAATGTATTTTAAGTACATCAGAAGCAGGAAGCCTGCTAAACAACTAGTGGGGCCCCTGGATGATTGAGATACAAAAGGAGCACTTAAAGACGATAAAGTCATTGCTGAGAAACTAAATGAATTCTTTGCTTCAGTCTTCACGACTGAGGATGTTAGGGAGATTCCCAAACCTGAGCTGTCCTTTGTAGGTGACAAATCTGAGGACTTGTTACAGATTGAAGTGTCATTGGAAGAGGTTTTGGAATTAATTGATAAACTTAAACAGTAATAAGGACCAGATGGCATTCACCCAAGAGTTCTGAAAGATCTCAAATGTAAAATTGTAGAACTATTAACTATGGTTTGTAACCTATCCTTTAAATCAGCTTCTGTACCCAATGACTGGAAGATAGCTAATGGAACGCCAATATTTAAAAAGGGCTCTAAAGGCAAGCCCAGCAGTTACAGACCAGTAAGTCTAACGTAAGTACCAGGCAAATTAGTTGAAACAGTAGTAAAGAATAAAATTGTCAGACACATAGAAGAACATAATTTGTTGAGCAAAAGTCAACATGGTTTCTGTAAAGAGAAATCATGTCTTACTAATCTGTTAGAGCTCTTTGAAGAGGTCAACAAACATGTGGACAAGGGGGATCCAGTAGATACAGGCAGTCCCCCGGTTACGTACAAGATAAGGACTGTAGGTTTGTTCTTAAGTTGAATCTGTATGTAAGTCCGAACTGGCATCCAGATTCAGCCGCTGCTGAAACTGACCAGCGGCTGACTACAAGAAGCCCGAGGCAGAGTTGCTCTGCCCCGGGCTTCCTGGAATCAGCCGCTGATCAGTTTCAACAGGCTGAATCTGGACGCCAGTTCCGACTTACATACAGATTCAACTTAAGAACCCCAGGAGTCCCCAAGTCAGCTGCTGCTGAAACTGATCAGCGGCTGATTCCAGGAAGCCCGGGGCAAAGCAACTCTGCCTCAGGCTTCCTGTAGTCAGCTGCTGGTCAGTTTCAGCAGCGGCTGACTTGGGGATGCCTGGGGCAGAGCAGCTGGGGTGCTGCTGGGTTGCTCCAGTAGCGCCGCTCCTCAGCGCTACTGGACCAACCCAACAGCACCCAAGCTGCTCTGCCCCAGGTGTCCTGATTCAGCCGCTGCTGAAACTGACTAGCAGCGGCTGAATCAGGATGTCTGGGGCAGAGCAGCTGGGGTGCTGCCGGGTTGGTCCAGTAGCGCCCAGAGTGGCACTGCGGGACCAACCGGCAGCGCCCCAGCTGCTCTACCACAGGCGTACGGAGAAAAGCCTGGTCTGCTGGGGAGACGGGGGGGGGGGGGGCGCACTAGCTGTTTCCCCCTCCCCCCCCCCCCCAGCAGACCAGGGAGACGCGGGCGGCGGGACCGAGACGCGCCGCGGTCCCGCCGCCCGGGTCCTCTGCGGATTTGCTCCCCATCTCCCTGGTCTGCTGGGGGGAGCCCCCCCCCCAGCAGACCAGGGAGACGCGGAGCAGCTTTTCTGGCCCCGGAGAACGCGGGTGGCGGGACCGCGGCGCTTCTGGGCGTCCCGACGCTCCCGTCCTCCGGGGCGAGAAAAGCCCCGTTCGTAGCTGCAGATCCGACATAAGTCGGATCCACGTAACTCGGAGACTGCCTGTATAGTGTACTGTACTTAGATATCCAGAAAGCCTTTGACAAGGTCCCTCACCAAAGGCTCTTACGTAAATTAAGTTGTCATGGGATAAGAGGGAAGATACTTTCATGTACTGAGAACTGGTTAAAAGACAGGAAACAAAGGATAGGAATAAGTGGTAATTTTTCACAATGGAGAGGGGTTAACTAGTGGTGTTCCACAAGGGTCAGTCCTAGGACCAATCCTATTAAACTTATTCATAAATGATCTGGAGAAAGTGGTAAACAGTGAGGTGGCAAAGTTTGCAGATGATACTAAACTGCTCAAGGTAGTTAAGACCAAAGCAGACTGTGAACAACTTCAAAAAGATCGTACCAAACTAAGTGACTGGGCAACACAATGGGAAATGAAATTTATTGTGGATAAATGTAAAGTAATGCCCATTGGAAAAAATAACCCCAACTATACATATAATATGATGGGGGCTAATTTAGGTACAGCTAATCAGGAAAAAGATCTCGATGTCATTATGGATAGTTCTCTGAAGACGTCCATTCAGTGTGCAGCAGCAGTCAAAAAAACAAACAGGATGTTAGGAATCATTAAAAACGAGATAGAGAATAAGATGGAGAATATCTTATTTCCCTTATATAAATCCATGGCATGTCTCCTCATCTCAAAAAAGATATACTGGCATTAGAAAAGGTTCAGAGAAGGGCAACTAAAATGAATAGGAGTTTGGAACGGGTCCCATATGAGGAGAGAGTAAAGAGTCTGGGACTTTTCAGCTTGGAAAAGAGGAGACTAAGGGGAGATATGATAGAGGTCTATAAAATCACGACTGTTGTGGAGAAAGTGAATAAGGAAAAGTTATTTACTTGTTCCCATAATATAAGAACTAGGGGCCACCAAATGAAACTAATGGGCAGCAGGTTTAAAACAAATAAAAGGAAGTTCTTCTTTACACAGCGCATAGTCAATCTGTGGAACTCCTTGCCTGAGGAGGTTGTGAAGGTTAGGACTATAACAGGGTTTAAAAGAGAACTAGATACATTTATGGAGGTTAAGTCCATTAATGGCTATTAGCCAGTATGGGTAAGGAATGGTGTTCCTAGCCTCTGTTTGTCAGAGGGTGGAGATGGATGGCAGGAGAGAGATCGCTTGATCATTACCTGTTCAGTTCACTCCCTCTGGGACATGTGGCATTGGCCACTGTCGGCAGACAGGGTACTGGGCTGGATGGACCTTTGGTCTGACCCAGTATGGCCATTCTTATATTCTTTCTGGTTCTGTTTCTAATTGTGACTTGGAAAAAATTGTTTATATGCTGATTCTCCCTCCTCTCCCCCATTGTCTGTATCAGTGGTTCCCAAAACCTTTTGAGAATTCAAACCCCCTTTCAGTCTATTAAAATTTGATGGACCCCTTCCCCGGGAGGGGGGGAAGAGAAAAAACATAAATAAGGACCGAGGGCCCGATCTTTACTTTTAAACTTTCCATGGATACCATGCAGTAGGATCCGTGGACCACAGGTTGGGAACCACTGTTCTGTATGGTCAATATACCACACAAGTGTGCAATGAGGCGCAATTTATTAATGCAAATTTATTAAGATCCTTGGAATGGATTGTGGTGTAGAAATCCACATTGCTATTAATGTCCATGATTCTGTGATTATGAGCTAGGGATGTAACAGTGTTGTCGATTAATCGATAAGCAAATGCTTATTGGTTAATGCTATATATTACATCTTCCCACCCCTCGGAAATTTTTTAGCAGACTGGCCAGTAGCGTGGCTCAGTCCTGGCTTGCGATGGTCCAGAACCTACCCCTGTCGCAGCTCTGCACTTAAAGTGTATTAGGAGCTTGGAGGGCAGGCAAGCCTGACTCAGTTCCAGCTCACTCTATGCCCAAGAGCTCAGACACCATATCCCCCGGAGAGGGGCTGCTGCCACCTCATGTTGCTGCCTCTGTATTAGAGGCAGCCTCAAGGAATGACAGGCAGCCACTCAGCAAGGGAAGCAGGTTTTTAAACTGGCTCTCCTTGCAGACTAGCTCCTGCCTAGCACTCCACGCTGTAGCCTCTGATACAGAGGTAGCAGTGTGGAGTGGCAGGGACTTGGTGGGGAGTGGAGCTGGAATGCACTGGTACCGGCCCCTCTCCCAGGGACTATAAAATAGTTGAGTAACCAACAAGAAATTCATGAGGTTACTTGACTATTGAATTAACAGATATTTAATATCCCTATTCTGTACTTCATAAAAAACTTAAGATGTGGTTTGTCCTGTACGTATAGTGTTTGAAACTGATTTTTCATGAACAAATGGGAGCAAATTTTAAGTAGGAGGAGCAGAAGACTTAAAACTCTTTTTAAGAGGGGAGTACAAAGGTCCAAAATTTAGCTTTTGTGTTTTGCTCCTACCTGCTAGAAATTTAAAGATCTTTAAAGATGACGTCTGTCTTTTTAATTTTCATTTCAACTTGATTTGATTATGAGGGTGAATGTGGGAAATATAAAATTATCCCCTTAAAATTTAGTGTTGGTACCTACACTGTCTCCTTCTGAAGTATCTGTCTTAATGATGAATTCCCAAATCAATTTACTATGTGTAGTAAGGTCACCATTATCTCTTTAGTTTTTCAGTGATTATTGCAGGCTGTACTTCCATAAACTGGGATTCTCTGGTATGGAAACATCATGGATGTCCCTGAACCTGGGAGCCCAGTTGGAGTGGGCCCATGTCCAGCAGCTCTGGCCAGCATCTGGCAGCTCGTAGGGCCGGGAGTTTGCAGTAGTTCCAGCCGGCATCTGGCGGTAGGAGGCTAGGGACTAGCTGGGGCTGGCCACCCGATTGGGCCAGAAGTAAGGGGGGCTGGCTGGGCTGGAAGCAGAGCTGGTGGTGCGGGGAGGAGGGGAGACAGGGAGGTGGCTTGGAACCTCCCCTGCTCTGGTCTATTTCTTGGTTCAGGATTGGACAGGTCCCAAGGGTGCTGGTTCAAGGAGGTCCAACTTGTACTGTTAAATGGCTTTGCCACACTTTATTGTTGAATCACACATTACATGGCAAAGAATTTTTATAGTCTCTGGACTTGTTGGTCAAATGGTGAAAAGAATATCAAATAATTGCAGCGGGATTAAAGTGATAGCTATGTGTAAATTCAGATTTATGTGACAAAGGATTTGTCTATGCAGGGACATCCAGAAAAAGTAATCCAAATGAACTAAAGGTGTGAAGTTGAAGAGGATTAGTTAAACCACATTAAAACCCATCATTCAGAATTAAAGTGGCCTTCATTCTGTTTATTCCCAAAGTGAAGGAAATTAAATTAAACTAAAGCAAATTAAGGCCATTTTAATTCTGGATAATATTTGCACAGTTTAAAAGTCACACCTTTTTGTTAATTCAGATTATTGTTCCCCCTGCACATAAGCCCTTAGATTTTCTCTGTTCGAGTTTCTTTTCTTTTTAATATAAAGAGATAATGTATAAATATCAATTGTCATTAAAGGCTTTGTTTTCAAGTGGTCATTTAGTTTTGCTCAGTTGGTATAAAATTAAGTAAACTAAAGTGTGAGGACAGGGTGTGGCTCTTATCATTAACCCAAAGCTATTAAAATGGTATTTTTACTAGATGAAAATAGCTGTCCTGCATTCCACGTAATATATGATGACAGTAGAGTTGGAGGGAATTTTCTGGATCAGGGGAGGTCCCCTGCCACTGGCCCCTGAGCCTGCCGTCCCTCTCCACTACTGGCTCCAGCTGGCCCCCCTACTGCGGGCTCTGCTGAGCTGCCAGATGGCCCTGGTGGCTGGGCTGCTATCTCTGGCTCTGCTGCTGCCAGCCAGGCTGCCGGCTCCCGTTCCTAGTATACAGAGGCTGCCATAATGAGGGATCTGAATTCTGTTTCTAGAATTGCCAGTTGCATCGGGAATACCTCTAACAGCTGAATTCACTTGGCAAATATTCTGTGTGGATGTCTGAGACAGCTGTATAAAACATGTGATGTGCTTATATCATTGCTTTCTATTGCAAGACAGGGACAGTTACCTATGCTCTGAATTGGATTACTATAATGGGACTTTATAGGGAAGTGGTCTTCAACCTTTTTACACCCAAGATCACTTTTTAAATGTCATGGCAAGCCAGGATCTACCCCATCCCTTCCCCAAATCCCTTTCCTTTCCTTTCCTTTCCTTTCCTTTCCTTTCCTTTCCTTTCCTTTCCTTTCCTTTCCTTTCCTTTCCACAGACTGCCTGTTGCTAATGGAAACTCATGGTTAATTACATAATTACCCTGGCCATTTTGCTAGGGCTGCTGCAGAGGAGAATGGTTTAATTTAAATTATTAAACAGATTAAGTGTTTGAACTTTCTCATGTTAGTTTATCAAACTTCATTTTAAATAAAGTAAAACATTATGTCCAATCTAAAAGGTTTTAATGTTTTCTTTATTTATGGCAGGGGTGGGGAGCCTTTTTTGTCATGGGCCACTGACCCACAGAAAAATCAGTTGGGGGCCACAAAAGTGAGAAACAAAAAAACTCCTCCCAAATCATCCAACCCTCACTGATGTGGCGCCCAGCTGAGACATCTCACTCTTCTGGTGCTCCAGTCCCGATGGGGTGAGAGGAAGGGAGAGGGGGGGACCGAGGTTCAAGGCTTCCCATAGGCCAGATTTAGCTTTCTAGGGTTCCAGTATTAGTGGATTTCGTGGACTTCCTTAGGCTCTCGGGTGGGAACAAAAATGAGGGGCTCAATGTGTGGGACAGGATTGCCAACAAGTGGGACAGGGATGCAGGGACTGGGCAGGACGTGGGGTGCAGGTTGGGGTGAGGAAGGCAGGGTCTGGAAGGGAATTTGGCGGCAGGAGAGGGTGTGGGGTGGGGGTATGAGAAAAGGTGAAAGGATGAAAATGCAGCTAAATAGCTAGTTGGGGAAGGAGGCAAAGAAGTGGGGAGTAAAGGAAACTGCAGCTTCTGCAAATTGTACCCTCCCTCACATCTTCCTCTGTCCAGCCTTACTCACCTAAGGCCCAAGATTCTACCCAGATTGATCCCCTGCATCAACCCATGCCCTTCAGTGCAACACCTGCCCCCTCATCCTTCTTCACCTCCTCCTCCCACAGCCTACATCCCTGTGCCCCCGGTGCAGTCACCAGCAGGGTAGCAGCTCTGGGCCTTGCAGCCTCCTGGGAGTAGCGCTGGTGCACGGGGGAAGAGTGCCTTCCCTGCCTGGCCCAGCCCTTTGGCTGCAGGCAGCAGCGCTGGGGCTGCCACAGGTATATCTCAGGGGTGGTTCCAGCCTGACCAGGCACAGCGGGGTGCTAGGGAAGGGGCTCCCTAACCCCTCAGGGAACAGTGCAGTGTAGCCTGGTCCCCAGAGTGCCATTTGTGTTGGTTGCCCCACCCCACCCCACCCTCTCTTGTAGCAGAAGACAAAAGCCGGGGACGCAGGTGTCCAGGCAGGAAGTTAACAAAGAGGAGCAGCTGCCCCTCTTTGATCCAGCCCAGCTGGACATGGCGTTCAGCCTGCTGAGGTTGCGCCGTGCTCCAGCTGGGCTGAAGCATAGAGGGACAGCCGCCTGGCCAGCTGGCTGCAGAGATTGACGGGTTGGTGACCACTGTTATAGGGCTATTGAAGACCTCATGTAAAATTTCAGCTGAGACAGAATAGCTATGGTGCACTTCTGTGGCCTCTGCTCCCTGGGTAACCTCACCAAAACAATTGCCTCTGGGGCTGCCTCTGGTTTGGATGACTGGAGCTTGACCCTGTTTAACCTTTGCCATTAAAATATTAGCAGTAGATGAAAGCATCTTATTCAGTCCTCTTCTGCCCTTAGATGTGGCTGTTAAGGTAATGATGGAAAATGTCACATTAATGACTCCCTTCTGAAAATAGAATTACTACATGATCCCAAGGGTGGCGGGGCGGATCCTAAGCCCTGATGCCCCAAGTGAAGAGGTGAGTGGGCCTCAGCCTTACTATTCCTGGTGGGTAGGGTTGCCAGGTGTCCAGTTTTGAACCAGACAGTCCGGTATTTGAGTTTTCTGTTCCGGGAAACAAATTGAGAAAATATAAATGTCTGGTATTTTCTGAATAAGATGTAATGTAGATTGTGATGTCATGTTGAAACCATCTTGCAACCCTACGGGTGGAGGCTGAGGAGGAAAGAACCGAAGCCGTGATGCCCTGGATGCAGGGAGAGGGAACAGGAGTCCAAGCTCTGTTGCCTCACGAGGGGATTTGGGGAGAGTTCAGGCTTCACCTTCAGCAATGGGTCCTCGTAAGTCTAATGCTGCTACTAGCAGCCCCATTAAATGGGATCACATTTCATTTTCTGGTCGAGATGTAATAGTGCAGTCGAATAACTGATTAACCCCTCATTTCTCAAACTGTGGGTCCCGACCCCCTCGGGGGTCATGAGCAACTTAGAGGGGGGTTGCGGTATCACAAAGTTTGAGAATCCCTGGATTAACCAATAAGCAAAAGCTTATATGGTAATACTATAGACTATACACATTTCCCTCCACCTGCCCCACCAGTACATTTTTTAGCAGGCTGGCTAGCATCCTGGCTTAGTGCTGGCTTATGACAGGTCCGAGACCTACCTCTGCTGCAGCTCTGCATTTAAAGTGTATTAGGAGCTGAGCAGGCAGGCAGCCCGGCTCAATTCCAGCTCGCGCCAGGTCCGGAAGTTCAGACCTCCCATAGACGGGGTGTTGCCGTCTTTTTAAACTGGCTTCCCTCGCGGATCAGCTCCTGCCTGGCACCCTGCGCTGTTGCCTCTGATATAGAGGCAGCAGTGCGGAATGGCAGGGGGCTCCTCAGGAGTGGGGCCAAAGTGCATTGGCTGCCAGCCCCGCCCACAGGGACAATAGAATAGTTGACTAACCAATAAGAATTCATGAGGTTAATCAACTATTTAATTAATCAGTATTTAACATCCCTAGTCCTGAGCTAAATTTTAAGAACTGCTGCTCTCAGGAAGGCTGCCAGAATAGCTCACTGCATATTGATAGGCATCTATGCAGAAACTAAGCTTACAAATTAAGGCTTCAAACAAGATGGAGGATGTGAAGGTGCAGGGATCTGTTACAGCCATCTTTTAATCATTGCACAGAACACGCTTGCTATTGTTTTATCATTAAACATTTGGCAAACCTTTCAAAGTGTTCAGGATTGAGATTAAGTATATTTTAGGCAGTTACATGCACATGCATGCTTTTTTGTTGCAAAAAGCACTTAAAGTAGTTTATGCAATTGGTATTTTCCCTTCCTTTTATTTGTTTATAGTAGTGGTGCTCAGACTCTTATTATTGTACCTCCCTGACTGATAATCTGTCCGTGCCCTCCATTATTGTTGGATCAGCAAAGGAATTTGGTCTGAAGGTGAAGCTGGGGCTAGAGGTGGAGCTATCCTGGGGACAGAGAGGGAATGAGAGCAGAGCTGGGCTTGGGATGGAGGAGGAGGTGGAGTAGAGGTGGTACTGGGACCAGAACTCAACTGTGAGCAGAATGGATCTTTGGCTGGGATTAGAACTAGGCTTGAGTGGTGCACCTTCCCTCTCCTTCATGGAGGTTGGCCCAAAGTCCACTGCATCTCCTTCCCCCCCAGAAAAGTTCCTTCATGTCCCCGTCCCCCCCAAGAGATGCATACCTGTTAGCCAAACGGGCTCGTTTTCCCCTGGAGCTACTCAATTACCCCAAGGAGGCACGGAAGACAAGAGGACAGATGCCAAGCTTTTTATTTGTCAGTCAGCTGAGCGGGTGCTCCCCTCTACTCATGCCAGAGGGAGAGGCACACCAAATGCATATTACAGGTGATTTTTATACAGTGGGGTAAACAACTTGTCTTGCAAAGCCCACCTCCTCATCCTTACAATATTGATTTTATGGCTTCCTGCCAGGCAGGAATGTGCAAGCTAGACTACATTTTTATCTTATCAGAAGCAGTTGTTGGGGAAATAAGGGGGGGAGGGGGATAGGACTGAGAGTTAGGAACCGTAAAGAAGTTCAGTTCTTCCATACCTTTCCTGCCTTGTTCTCCTTCGAGGCCCACTATTCTCCTAACATACCCACTTAGCATAGGTGACACCCAGTTGGTGAAGTGGAGCTAAGGTAAGTGAGGCGTCC
Organism: Pelodiscus sinensis; assembly: GCF_049634645.1. NCBI lineage: Eukaryota > Metazoa > Chordata > Testudines > Trionychidae > Pelodiscus > Pelodiscus sinensis. The sequence goes on along the minus strand of NC_134713.1, from coordinate 91,295,204 downwards.
CGCCTGCCCCATCCCCATGCCACTCCCAGATTCAGTCACAGAAATCTCCTTGAGACTGGCACTCGATGTTCTGAAATACCACTGAGCCTGCCTGCCAGCCCTCTGGCCCATTCTGCCCTGCTGAGCCAGTCCCTCTGCCCTCCTCCAGCATTGGTACAGAAAAGAGGTCATAGTCCGCAGCAGAGCAATATAGACACTGAGATGAGCTCTACTCTGTTTGCTCTGTTTCTTGTGTAAAGAGAGAGATTCACAGATGCTCCCACCATTAACAATTATTTAAGCTGGTTTATGAATAAACAAAAGTAATTTTATGAAGTAGAAAAAGTAGGGTTGAAGTGGTCACAAGTGATAGCATGCAGAATGCTATAGGTTATTAAACAAAATAAAAAACACAAACTAAGCTTAATACATTAAGAGAACTTTTTACAATTTAGGGATGTAATAGTGTAGTCGACTAAACGATTTACCGATAAGCAGTTGCTGATCAGTTAACACTATCGACTACATGCAACACTCTCCACCTTCCCCAGTAAATTTTTAGCAGACTGGATGACAGGCTGGCTTAATCCTGGCTTGCTCTGGGACCCAGCATCAACTCCCACGCTGGCTCTTAATGCTTGTAGTGCAGAGCTTAGCAGGGCTTGATGCTGGGTCCCAGCACAAGCTGGGACTGAGCCAGCCTGCCCCTGTGCCTGCTCTTAGTGCCAGGACCCAGCATCAGCCCCCACTGCAGCTCTGCACTACAAACACTAAGAGTCGGTGCATGGGCAGGCTGGCTCACTCTAGGCTCATGCCAGGACCTGGCATCAACCATCTCTGCACCTACAACTGCTTGTAGTGTAGAGCCTCAGCAGAGGTAGTTGCCAGACCCAGCAGGAGCCAGGATTGAGTAGTAGCAGTGCTACCCCTTATCGATTAATCATGTAGTCAACAAAATTTTTGACAACTACATGATTAATGAATTACATGCTTCTTAACAGCCCTATTACAAATCATAATTTCTCATGCAAGTTCTTATTTCAGGTAAAGTCCTTCAGGAAAGGTAGAGAGATCCTTTCTGACCTGTGTCCAACCAGCAGTTCTCCTCCACCCCTTTTGTTACAATCCTTTTGATTCCAGATGTTTTCAAATATCATTTTAAGAATTGGGGGGGCAGTCTATAAAGCCGACTGAAGACTATCGTTGTTTACTTCCCTTACCTTATGTAGAATTTCCATAGGGTGGGAAAGTTTTGTTTGATTTCCCCACCCTGTTGTGGAAAAGTACAAAGTTCAAGATGGTTTCCAGCATCAGGTGACATGGTCACATGTCTTTAGATCACCTCAGAGTCAGTGAGTCAGTAGCTGTGCAGCTGGATTACAGGAAGACAGTTCTCCCCCATTCATTTGTCTCTTACTAATGGTCTATTAGCTCTGTGTCTGGCTTCTTCATTGTTGTTCCTGGTGGGCTGATAATAAACTTTTCCCGACATGAACACATTGATAATGATTCTGTAGTCAGTATTCCTAATTTCAGATACAGAAATGGTACATGCATACAAATGGGAAAATCATATTCAGTAGATTATAATTTTTCAAATGGTACCTTAAATGGAGTATTTTGCATAAAGCATTTCCCAGTTATGCATATTCACATTCATAAGTATATTTCCATAAAGAATGTAGCTAATGTAAGAAAAATAAAATTGGTGAAATGCAGCGACCAGTCAAAACACTAAAATAACACACTTGGAAAGAATAAAAATTCAGAGAATATTTGTGTATTTCAGAAAGTATCAAGTAGTAACAACAAAAATAATAGAACTATGTGTTGAGAGGTGACTATGAAAGAGAAAGCTTGTGTCATAGGGCTTGTCTACACTAGCACATTTTGTTGCCAAAAACTCCCTTTTGGTGACAAAACAGTGAAAGCATTTACACGGAAATGCAAGTTTTGGCAACAAACACTTTCAGCCCTACAGGAGACTTATGTCTTTTCCCCTCCCTTTAAGGTTGACAAAGAGCAGTGTGGACTTAGCTATTTTTGTGGAAAGGAATGACTTCTGCCAGTATCCCACAATGCCTGCCTTGATGGTTGTGTTCAGTGTTTTGTGATCTCTGCTTCCCTGCAGACATGAGCCCGTCCCCTTTCAAAGCTACGGGAAGTATCTGACACCTGAGTAAGCTGCTCCATTTGGGGAGCAAAGAGCAAATCATTGGGATGCTCCTGTTCTTCCCTACTAGAAACACAGCAGCAGGCAGAGGGCTGGGGAGACCGCTGTACTGCTTTAACATTCCTCAGCCTGGAGAGCTCACAGAGCTACAAGGGAATCCCAAGACGCACTGGGATCAGCTCTGCCTTCCCACAACACTGCACTGTGGAATGCTTACTCACATTGCTTTGCTCTATCTCTTGTCATGTTGCTAGCAGTGTGGCTAGGAAATGTTGACAATGGGAGGCAGAAAAAGTGGTTTGACTATTCCTCACTTTTGAATGTCCACTGCACTTTTGACGCCAAACTTTCCCAGTGTAGACATAGCCTGAGAGAGAGAGAGAGAGAGAGAGAGAGAGAGACTGTTAGCTGGTTTCTGGGGAAACAGTACACTGCCTCTGGCATTCACTGTTCAGAGTAGAGTTTAGACCACAGCAACTCTCAGTCCTCCTGTCCTGACCCAGGCTCTCTCTCCTGTCCCTTGCTTTGCAGAGGTGGAACACAGGGGCGGGGGATGAAGGAGGGAGAAGGAGATCTCAGAAACAGTACACTGTGTCTCTAAGACAGCTGGAGAACCTATTGCTGTCTTGCTTTCATCTGGCCCACAAGGCACAGGGCTGTCTCTCTCCCCTCTCAATCCTCCCACAGGGGCGCAAGATGGTGTTGGCATTCCAGCCATATAGTGGACACTGTGGCTGAAGCTCCAGGTTGGGAAGAACCCTGACCCTCACAGGGCCAACCCAAGCAAGCTGGGCCAGATCTGGTTTGCAGGCTCTGCGTGTTCACATAAGCGCTCCATGCAGGCACCGCCCACCATTGCTCCCATTGGCCAGATGTGAGCACAAAGCTTTGCAGAGCCATGTGCGCCTCTCCCCGCTCAGTTGGACCACATAGGAGCCTGTTCCCCCTCCTGCTTGTGCACCCCCTTTCACACTCCCCAGCACACTCTTGTATCCTCCTTCCTACCCAGACCTCCCAACCTGCTCCTGAAATCCCCCTTCCAGACCCCACTCCTCCCAGCTTCTGCACTCTCCCTTCCAAACTCTACTTCCTCACACCCAGCCTGCTCCTTCTACACTCACCCTCCCATTCAGACTCCTTTCCTACACCCTCCCTTCTGCCAGACTCCCCACCCCCAACCTGCTCCTGTACCCTATCTGCTGCTCAGACCTCACATCCCCAGTTCGATGCCTGGCAGTCCCCTGCTCCTCCCATGCACTGAACCCCTTATTTTTGGTTCCACCTCAGAGCCTCGCAAAATCTAGTAGCACTGGCTTCTTATTTTGGAGGGGTAAGGGGACAACGTATGTGAGGTTTTTTTAAAAAAAATTCTCCCTTGTGGGCCAGGTCTGTGAGGGTGGTTTGTTTTTCTCCTCACTTGTGTGTGGCCCCCAACTGATTTTTCTGTGAATCAGTGGCCTCTGAACCAAAAAAGGTTCCCCAGCCCTGCTCTAAGAAATGCAGAGTTGTAAATGCACACCCTTCATAGACTCTTCTGAGACTGAGCCAGTCAGGCTGACTCCTCTTTTCCCTGATCTGTGAAGATGAGGTATAGGGTAGCGGGACACTGTGACATCTGTACGGCTGGATGCAAGTCCCTCTCAGAAGTAGTTGCAAGAGGGAGCAACATAGGCGTAGGACCACCTGTTAGAATGTTCTGTTGATCACCAAGCCTTCCTCACTGCCAGATTGCCAACTACCAATAGAGTCTCCAGAATTTACTGGTTGGTGACCACTGAGTTCACGGGAGAGGACAGTCATGCCAGGCCCCTGGACCAGGTGAGGGGTGCCTTGGGTGGAAAGGTCAGGGCTGCGGACAGCGAGCCCTAAAGGAGTACGTCATGCCTTTCCTACCCCCCCAGTCCTTAGAGCTGTCCTTCGGTAACAGCAGCCAGACACCCAGGGCCCTTTGGAATTACTACTCTCCCACAGTCAGCAGGCCTCACTGAGTTACACCAACATAAGTGCTCGTGAGCACAGCGGTATTACTTTCTCCTGCTCATGGAGGTATGTTTATGGTGCTGACAGTAGAGCTCTGTCATGTTGGCATAGAGTGTCTTCATTGGATCACAGCAACTGTGCCGCTGAATTGGTACATCTGCAGCACTGTGTGTGTAGTCATGCCCTTTGATTTTGTTTTATTTCCTTTCCTACTAAGCAGAATAGTGACTTGATATCATCAGTAAATGACCACCATTTGGTACTCAATGATAAATATGGGTTCAGTTAATTCATTTTCAAGGATTATAAACAGCAATTTAACAAGCTTCTCAGCTAAGCTGTGTTCATGTTTCTTTAATGCATAATTGAAGTAGTGTAGTATTTGAACACCTCTGGGTTATGCAGCAGTGCATAGAAATGTTTAATATCCTCACCCTCAGGTTACTGAATGTTAACTGTGTTTCAGTCTCTTCATTATTTCTCTCATGGAAATTCTTTGCTTCTTGGACATGGAGCATATGTACTTTTTCATGTTGAACAGTGAAATTTCTGCAGTGGCCCACCATAAATTCCAGCTGAGCTGTACAGTTCCTCTTAATAGCTAGCAATCAGGATGATCCTTCAAACCGAGCAATTAATTATACTAGAAATAATATACAGTATTGAATTTATCTATCCTTTTCGCACCTTTCAAACTTCAGTATGTTGTATAGATTAAATTCTTGGAACAAATGGAGAAAATATAGTTAAAGCTATCTAATAGTGCTTTGACGTTTCATATTTTTGTTGTCAAAAATGATGGTAGTAATAGACTGTCAGTACAAAAACAATATAAATACTGCTGAGCCAAACAATGAAAGCATTTTCTCTCAGTGGTGTGCATTAGATTTAAACATTGAGGTATTCAACAACTTACAGTAGGGTAGTAAATAAAAAATAAATAGGTAGGAGGAAAAGAAGAATTGTGGCTGCTACTACGGGGATTGTTCTACATACCTTTCAAACACAAGAGGAATTACACCTGAGGTACCTAGATAGTCTGACATCCACTAAATTTATTGTTTAACAAATGCCTTGCAACTTATTTACAACACTGAGATGGATCACAGGATTTTTCTTTCTTTTTGGTTTGCATTTTCCTTATTCATCATTTACTTTTGTCATTGCTGTGATGTTTGGCTTCGTCTTTGTGTTTAGGATTGATTAGACATAAGCCAAGGATAGCAGGATGTGCCAAGGGACAAGATTGCTTATTCAATATACCATGTTGCACCTGTCATTAAAACAGTAATTATGCAGAGGGGAGAGTGAGAATTAGGGGGTGGACACTGACTGGTCACAGTCCTCTTGTGATAACTGTTAAAAAAAAATCAATGTGTCAAGTCACCTTAGTTATTTCTTCTTCTAAACTAAGGGAAGAACTGTACCATCTCCAATACAATTATGTTGTGTCTGTTGGCAAATACTGACTTTTAATGATGACTACTGAATATTAATAATATGTTTGGATAAGTGACAGTTTTGGTTACTGTAACAATTTTGTCCCCATCAATTCAGAAGATAGGAGATGGCTATCTGATAACTTAATAATTTAATCATCTTACATGTCTCTAATCAATATGAGCTCAATTAAAGTAGCTTCTGCAAATGACGATAGAAAAGAAATTATGCAAAAAAATGGCAGTTTTTGGTGGTGTTTATTTAAAAAAATATTTAGTTTGGGAATAGCTTCTGAGTTCAAATATCAGAAATAGTAGAGGTATAAAATAAATGTGGGTGAATACCTAAATGTACTGCTTAGACCGGGTTACAGTTGTAGATTGCTTTTGAGAAATAATAGTCTTGATGTTTTAAGATGACTAATCTTCTTGACCATTATACCATCATGTGAAGTAGGGCATAATCACACAACTTTTGTTTTCTTAGTTTTTATATATATCCTGTAATATAATATATTTTATAATAATGTATATAGTGTGTATCAATTACTTACTCTTCAGAGTTATTCTGTTTATCCTATATATCATTAGCAAAGATTAAATTTCTCCTTAACCTGTCTGAGCGATTTAATGCAAAATTCAGCACTCAGTGTTTTAGCTGGGTAGTTGGGGTGTGTGTGTGGGGGGGGGGGGGGAGACAGGGGGGAAGCAACAACAGTGTGATGTGTGCATTTAGAAGATATGTTTACTAGTATCTAATTTCTAAAAATGTGTGGATTCCTTATCAGTTTGGTTCAATATGTGTGTCTTGGGCCCTAGTCTGTGACAAAATGGTGATTGCAACAGCAGGAGCGACATACTTCATTAAGAGAATAATTATTGTTGCTATATAAAGAGTGATAGCGTGTACTTGGAGCCTTTAATTCTGCAGTTGGTGAATGTAAATAATTTTTTGCAAACCTGAGCTGAGATTTGGGTTGATAACCAAATGTTTGCATAACTCTTCACTCAAGCATTTGCAGCTGCAGGGGTAAGTGGGACTATTGCAGATAATCTTTGAAGTAGTAGAAGCAAATACAGAGAGATCCCGAAGTTAAATCTGGAGAATACTGTTTGCCCATTGCCCTAAGTGAAGGCAGGATTGTAACACTGGATCCAAATGTTCAGAGTGTGGACAGAAAAATTGTCTACTATGGATATCTGAATGGGGAATCGAAACAAAAATTTGAAGGCTAAGGAAAGTGGTATTCATTGAGACAGCTTTAGTGAAGAAACAAACAAAAAAATCACTGCTGTCCAGGTTCCAATTATATGTAGTACTGTATATAACTAAGGAAAATCTGGGTAACCTGAAAAATGACTCTAATATGCATTTAGTATTTTCTGAAATGTTGTGAGTTGAGACTACACTAATGGCTATGTCTATACTTGCGGCTTCTTGTGCAAGAACATCTTGTGCAAGGGCTCTTGTGCAAGAAGTTTTGCGCAAGAAAATGTCCACACTGCCATGTGCGCGCTGTACTTTTGCACAAGAGCTCCCATGGCAGTGTGGACGCTCTCTTGCGCAAGAAAGCTCCGATGGCCATTTTAGCCATAGGGCTTTCTTGCGCAAGAAATCCCTGCCGAGCGTCCACACTGCCCTCTTGCTCAAGAGCTCCTGCACAAGACGGCTTACATCTGTTAAAAAAGAGCATACCTCTTGCGCAAGAAGCCTTCTCTTACCACACGGTACTGTAAATTTCCTTGCGCAAGAGCGGGCGGGCAGTGTAGATGCTCTGCGGATTCTTGCGTAAGAACGGCCATACTTGCGCAAGAAGCCGTTAGTAGAGACATAGTCTAATATGTGCTCAGGAAGCTGAATATAGCTTGAGAGCAGTGTCTGAATGTGAGATTGCCATGGCATTTGGCCCATCTGTGACTGTTGTTAGCAAATATCTTCCATTGTCAGAGATGGGACACTAAATGGGGAGGGCTCTGAATTATTACAGAGAATTCTGGGTATCTAGATCACATGTTTAGGATTTAATGGATTGACATGTTTAAGGTGGGAAAGGAATGTTCTCACAGATTAGATTGGCAGAGACCTCTCTGGGGTGGGGGTAGCGGGTTCACTTTCTTTTGTAGCATCAGATATGGGTCACTTGTTGGTTTGAGCTAGATAAACTGTGGGGTGTTAGAAATTGTGTAATAGGGTCACCGTGTAATCCTTGAGATTTTCAAATCTCAGTGGTTACAGAGTTACCCACGCTATGGGCTCTGCTTAGCTTTATACTTCTGAATCTATAGCAAAGCCTCCCCAGGAGCAGGGCTGCCAGCCTCTGTTGGCCCAGCTCCCTGGGAGGAGGCTTCACTGCCATAGGAAAGCCTCCTTCCCGTCAGTCAGCCTCCTTCCCTTGCCTACCCAGCTCCCAGGAGGTGGCTTCCCTGTCCTGCTGCAGCGAAGCTGCCTCCCTGGGAACGGGCTGAGTGTAACTGAGACCATTACCTGATAAGCATCATCTTATTGGTTAAATGGTTAATCTGTTGTAGTCTAATATCCCTATTTTCCATAATTTGAGATTTTTAAATCACAATCTGAGGACTTCAGTAGCCCAACTGGAGGTCATGAAAGAAGGGAGAGAGTCTAGAGGATTAGAAAAGGGCAAATATAGGGCTAACCTATTAAAAGTATAATAAGGACAACCCAGGGAATTGCAGACCAGTCAGCCTAACTTGAGTACCCAGAAAGATAATGGAGCAAATAATGAAGCAATCAGTTTGCAAACATCTAGAAGATAATCAGGCAATAAGTAACAGCAAGGATTTGTCAAGTACAAATCCTGTCAAATCAACCTTTAACAGGGTAACAAGTCTTGGGGACAGCACTAAATGTGGAGGTATAGCTTGACCTGAGTAAGGCTTTTTATACTTGATCTCATAAACTAAGAAAAAACAGCCGAAGTGGAGCTACTGTAAGGTGGGTGCATAACTGCTTGGAAAACCATTCCCAGAGAGTAGTCATCAGTGGTTCACAGTCAAGTTTGAAGGGCATATTGAGTAAGGGTCCTGCAGAGATCAGTTCTGGGTTTGGTTCCATTGAATGTCTTCATCGATGATTAAAAAATGGTAGAGAGAGAAAGATTGCAAGTGCTGGGGAAATAGGATTAAAATTCAAAATTATCTAGCCAACTTGAGAAATAAAGACCAATGCAAAGAACTCCATTTAGGAAGGAACAATCAATTTCACACATGCATAATAGGAAATGATTGTCTAGGAAGGAGTGCTACAGAAAGAGTTCTGGAGTACATAGTGGATCACAAGCTAAATATAAGTCAATATTGTAACACGGTTGTAAAAAAAGCAAATATTCTGGGATGTTTGTAAGTAAGTAAATGTGGTAAGACAGACGTGAGAAGTAATCCTTCCACTCTATTCCACACTGATTAGGCCTTTGGAGTATTGTGTGCAATTCTGTGTGCCACATTTCAGGAAAGATGTGGACAAATTAGAGACAGAGAGAGAAGAGAAGCAAAAACAGTTAAAGGTCTATAAACCATGAAAAAAATGGTTTTGTTAAGTCTGGAGAAAACCGAGCAGGCGGGGGGAACCTAACAGTTTTCAAGTAACTAAAAGGTTGTTACAAAGAGGAGGGAGAAAAATTGTTCTCTTTAAACTCTGAGGATAGGACAAGAAGAAACGAGTTTAAATTGCAGCCTGGGCAGGTAGGTTGAACATTATGAAAAACTTCCTGTCAGGGTGGTTAAATGCTGGAATCAATTGCCCAGGGAAGTTGTGGAATCTCCATAGCTGAAGATTTTTAAGGTCAGGTTAGACAAACACCTGTCAGGGATGGTCTATATAACACAGGTTGGACCTCCCTGGTCTGGCATCTTGGGACCTGACCAGTGCTAATGAGGGTATTTGTTGTACCAAGGGAAGTCCCCTACCATTGGCCTCCCATCCTCACTACTGCTGCCTGCTTCTGGCTTGTGCCTGGCCCCACTGCTCCCTTGGGCTCAGGCTCGAGCTCGGGCCCCATTGCTGTTAGGCTCCTGCTCCAGCTCCTCTTGCTGCCAGCCCAGCCATGGCTCCCTAGGGCCAGAGTTCCTGGGCCCTGGAGTTCCATGCCTGCTGGGGCTCCTCACTGTATCGCCCACCCCACCTCCTCCACCATGGGTCTCCTGCCGAGTCACCAGCCCCCATGCTGCACTCCCGGTCTCGCCGCCAGACCTCTCTATTCCTGGGCTCTGAGGTTCAGCAACAGATGTTGCCAGACTAGAGTCCCAGTTTAGGGAGGTACAACCTGTACTTAGTGCTGCTATGAGTGCAGGGGACTGATCTGGAAAACCACTCGAGGTCCCTCACAGTCCTGTGTTTCTATGATTACAGGAGTGGGTGAGATTGTGTATTTCTTAATATACAGATGGTTTCTTCTAGTTTTAAAGTCTGTACTTCTGTGAGACTTTCTGTTTGTTTTGTTTTATGCCTATTTGGAGACTCCTATGATTACGCATGTTTCATACCAGAGGCGGGTTAGTGGTCCTTGTGTCTCACCTTGCTGTCTTAGCTTCACCGCCCCCTTTTAATTTCTTCTCTTATCCTTGACTTCAGGACTTCTTTCACATAGCTGTCTAAATCTGTTGCCAGAAACAGGCTCTGTCCATTTTCTCCTGAACGTCCACTTTTTTTCATGAGGTCCCAAAGGACCACCAGAGAGGAAAGTTGATGAGAGGAGCGGAGCAATAAAAGATAACTACAAAGAGGGTGGAAGGCGAGGAGAGTCTGATGTTTTACCATGTAGATTACCTGAAGAAGTTTTGAAGAAATACAGCCACCCAGGGCAGATGCTTGTCATCAGCAAGTTTATTATGATAAACACATTGCAAAAGAGCATTAAACACTCCTGATATCTCCTCCAGATGCCTCTGCTGCCAAGTGGCAAAAGATTTCTTCTGAATTTGTTACCGCATTGCCACTAAATGCCATCCAATATTTTACAGTTTATCAACATTCATCACTTACGCATAATTAGTGTTCACTATGACCCAAGACTGATTGGTGCATGTTGTTGATGGCTCTTCCACAAATTTAGAATGTGTGGGTATGTATATAAAGTAATATACATCTGTCGTGTGCTGAACATACGACAACATACAAGCTCACTTGCAACATCCCTTCTTACTGAACGTAGAATAACTTTGGAATGGAGACAAGACTGTTTGCCATTTCAGATGGATTTAAAGACTTCACAAATGTAGCAGCAAATGGAAAAGGCCTATTTTAGCAAAGTGGAAAGAGACAGGATTTGTGTTTATTGAGGGGAAATCTTTTTTAATAAATTAGTTTTATAAAACACATATGATTGAAACATCATTTATTAATGGTTGTACTTGTAAATACATAAGAACCTCATGAGATGTGCCAGAATGGCCATGTCTTAATTAAGTAAAATGATGGATTTTTTTTTTAGCATGCATTAGCTAATATGTGGTAAGAAACCACCTTTTTTCTTAGTATGGACATGCGCAAAGAGGTACAAAGTTTTAGAAAGACATCATGTATGTCTGGGAGAACTTTGGGTAGAAGGGAGATCTCCATCTTTATAATTTTCTCTAACCATCGAGGAGGATTGAAGAATAGTAAAAGAAACAATGAACTGCAGAGACAATACTTGCTCTTGCATTCAGAGAAACTCTGGAACATACTTTGAAAGATGCTCTGAAGCACGTATAAACATGTATTGTGTGCATGCCTGTGCACACAACGAGAGCCTACTTATTCCCAGTGGTACTATTTGGTGATCTTTGTTTACAGTACAAGCCTATTTTGAGGATTGTGGATTTAGTTTATTTTGAGAGACTATTTTGACATGAGCAGTCATCACTTTTACCACAGTGTATTAACTTCTATTTTTGTAATACCTATAAATGGATACTTAATGGAGTATTAAGAAAAAACAAGCATTATTTTAAGTTCTCTGTTCAGCTTGGACTTTTTCCTTTCCTTTCCTTTCCTTTCCTTTCCTTTCCTTTCCTTTCCTTTCCTTTCCTTTCCTTTCCTCCTCTATCCACCCACTCCCTTTTTTCATTTTTATTAATCTATTCCTGCTAACGAGGACAGTCTTTTGCAAAAGGGTAAGTTTTGCACACTTTGAAAATTGACAGATTCTCCATCCCAAGGCAAAAACCTTTTTGATACCAGAGACTGGCTTGCTGCCTTCTACCAAACTGCATTACGGAGATCTCAGGGACTGAGGCCAGTCCATGGATTTGTTGTTGAGAAGCACTAGCCTAGGATATCAAAGCACAAAAAATGCTTTGCTTTTAAAGCTGGTTGAAAAAGGTTCAATAAAACTTTTCTCTGAAAATTGTCCTTGCGCTAAAAGGAAGTATTGCAGAGATCAATTGATTATTTTACAAAAGCGATATCAGGAAGTTTTCTCTGATTCAGAAAACGGAGATAGGGAAGGAGAAGACCAACAAATAGCCTGGTGTTTAGGACACTCACTTGAAATGTGGGAGACCCGGGTTCAAATAATATAGAATCTTAAAAAACATTAACTGTAACAAAGATATAATCTCATTTATAGTCACGAGAAGCACTTGAGCACTTAATAAAATGTTTGCTTTTAATATACATTGTTATAGTTCAAAGAAGGAATTTATAAAGGTAGTTTTATATTCCACTGTACTTGTCTGTGACATGTTAACTAATGACTTGATGGTTTATAGTAATGGAAGGTTTCTGACCTTTGAGAGTAGAGATTGTGAATTAGCCCAATCAATTTTGATCCTTTTGTGGCGGCTTTTTGTCTACAGAAGGTTAGAGGTGAGAACACCCCTCTTGCTTATCTGCTTGACATTAACTTGAAATATAGTCTAAGAGGTGAAAGGTTGATGGTGTATCTATGTAATCTTTTCCTGACATTTGATAACCCTTCCATCAGAAAATGAGCTTTATAGTGGCATTAAAAATACATACTTTAAATTAAAAGTAACTGTGGTACTAAGGTTGGCCTTTAATTATATAACTTGGGCTGCTATAGAATGATAATTGCTTGTTCCTTAATAGTTATTTTGTACAATTAGCTTCTGAAAATGTGGTGCATTTATCTTGCTGTCATGAAATAGCTCAGAGGGTAGGAAAGTGATCAGAGTTAATCACACGCAATAGTATGATAGGCATAGAATTACTCCTGTCTTTCTGGAGTTAGCATGATATCCAAAGAACTAATACTGACTGTATTTTTTTTTCCTGTGGGAGAAAGTGACATGTTTTGTGGAGCAGAATGGCAGATTTCCTAGGGGACACCAAAGCTCATAAATACACATTTTAATGACCAGAATCACAAAAAACAATGGATTATATGGTGATATGGATGTTTCAGAAAATTTGTAGGGAAACAGAATTTTCATCTTAATGTTTAGCATCTTGGAGTTTTTGTGTTAATATGTTTTTTAAAAAGCAGTTTTGTCTTTGTGGGAGGGTAGAGCCCCTAAGGTTTTTTCTCTCCATTTTGTTGTTCTCTTCTCCAATCAGGCTGGAGCATGTGTGTCGGGGAATGGTTAAAAGACACACACCTCCATCAGCATGTCCATGAGTTTAGGCGGAAGGAGAAGCTGGCACTGCCCAAGAAGGACTATGTCTCCTGCTCTCATGCCTACATTTGTGAAATGAGTTGCTTGATCACTAGAGCCCTGCACAGATACAAAATTTGCATCTGCATCGATATCCACAAAAATGAGCCGTGGATAACTGCATCCATATCCATGGATACCTGCACATATAAAGTGGATATTAGGGATCTAACCGACTAATATCTCCCCCGCTCCCTTTTGCTGCCTCTCCCAGAAAGAGGCAATAAGGAGGGGGAAAGGGGAACGGGTGCTTTAAAGAGGCAGTGCCACATGGAGCCTAACACTCCCCACACCGTTTACAAGTGGCAGCGCTGCATGGAGCCCAGGGTCAAAGGGGGAGTGACCCGCTGACCCTGGGCTCCACATTGTGCTGCCACTTTGAAATGCCATGGGGAGCACGGGAACTGCCTCGCTGGCCCCATACTCCCTGCAGCGCTTTCGTCTTTGAAGTATAGCAACAGTCCTATTGATGCAAATTGCATTGACTATTGATCAAAATTTAACATTTCTAATGCATATCTGCGGGTTTGCAGGATTCTAGATGACAAATCTCTATTTACAGCCACATCCTTTGCTTGACTATTTCAGTATATTTAAGCCCCGAATTTCCCTTATGTTAGGGCCATTTTGTGCGTAGCATAATGGATCATATGTGGCTTCTTATTTCTGAGTTTGGCATAGGGATCGTGGCTCAGTCTGTCTTCTTTCTGATTCTTAGATGCTGCATTGCCATTAGCAGATGACATAAGTTAGAACAGCTTAAAGGATCCTGAAAATAATGCCATGGTGCAGGCTTGATAAATAGATAGAAATGGGGCAATGCAAAGGTAACTTAAGCCGTTTGTTCACACATCTTTCCCACTGAGTTGTACTATGTATTCTTGAGTTGCCGCCCAGGATTGGGGCCTTAGAGCGAATGAATGTTGTGGGTTAGGAGATTTTTCTCTTAATAAAGCTTAGTGTTAGCAATGTTCTCTACTCTACTGTAGATTAATGTGCCTCTTCAGAAGAGTCACCATTCATTGAAAAAGTTGTCGCGTTTTGTGCCTTAACTTCTTTTTTGAGGGAGTTGGGACAATATAAACTTCAGATTCATTCAAGACTGATACACTGAAATGGATCACAAATGTAAGTGTGCAGATTTGTGGAGATAGAAAAGAAGGGGGAGAATTGGTAGGGTTTTGATTCATCTGAATTTACTGTTACGAAACTGTCTTGAAACAGGAACAGGGCAGTATTCCAGTCAATAGACTGCGGGAAAGCAGCTGTGACAATGGCATAGAACATGGACTTGGGGAAGCACATTATTTACTTACCAGCAGAGCAAGTAGTCTCTCCTTTTGTTATGGATGTGGTTCTGTATCTTTGGATGACTGTTTCAAATTGTATTTATTGGTATTCTGCAAATCAGCAATTTAGACAATTATTTTGTCCCTCATGGACTAAAGAGAGTAATTTTATTTAAGTCTGCTTATCTTTGACTGAGTTTTATATAAAATTAATCTTGACTTGATTGTTGTGTTCTACAACTTGAAGATGGTACTGTAAGATTCATTGTGAACATTATGATCTGCCTTGCCCCTCTTTGCCTGGCTTGTCTGTTTTCCTGGTTTTATATTGAGCACCCATTTCTTATTTTCAATGACACATCGGCAGTTCTGTTAAAAACCTGGATAAGGAATATGTGTCTAGTGAAACTTGTGTGGAAGCTGAGAATTGTACTTGTGGAGATGATAAAAGATGGAAATAAATTAAAAAGGTGGAAGATGTCATATTTTGGGATGAATTGGGATTCTTCTTTAACTTGACTAAAAGCTAAAACCCCTAATGTGTCGTATGTGGGACTGGTAAAGGCAAAATGGTCTTAGTTATAAATAGATTTCTTCAGCAGGTGGAGAAAATATGCAGGAATCAAGCCTCAAACGCCTTTGGGCTTAGCTCCCTCTGGCCTCTTTTAAGAGGCTTGGCAGAGATTACTATGTCTGGATCTCTTCTGAAAATTTTCATTTTGTAATAATGAGAGAAAGACAAGCGCATTTGTTCTTATTTTATGGGCATTATTTGCTGTTACTCCTATCCTTCACTTAGCCTCTAAATACCGTGGTCCATAAAACTATGAATATTTTTAAAATAGAATGATCAAAATGGTTTTAGCTTTGTGTTATTGTTTTTTAAATCTCATCTTTTAAGCCCTCTTAAACTTAAACTCACCCTGTGGCATATCTCACGTCTTGGGTACAGAACCTTTACAACCCACTATTTCTGCTCCAACTTCTCCTTCAGTCACCCTGTGGGATGGCACTGCAAGTGGGCCTGTGTGAAAGCTTCAGATCTCCCAGATGGCGATTAAAGACTAATGAGCCAAATGCTCCTTTGACCATTTTGTGGTGTGAAACCTTTCAAATCTTTTCAGAGATGTGTAACCTGTTGGGATGAAGGGTAGAGTGACTTCCTAGATTAGAGAAATAGGTGGTAGAATGTGAAGCTTTTTTACTCTGTCCTATGGCAGGAATTCTCAATTTTTTTTCATTGACAGTGTGGACCTTATTTTAATAGAAAGACCCTCCTGAACCCCACCTCCTCTTATTCAGAATTATATAACTCCCCTCTGGCTATTCCAGCAGCTGCTTCTCAGTAAAAGCAGTATTAGCATGTATTAAATCTAGTTTAGTTGTCAACTGCAGTTCAGTGGCTGATAGGAGGCAGTGTGCTATGTTCATGCAACCAGTGAGTTCTCTACAGACCATAGGTAGGAAACTACTGTTGTGTCATATTGAGAACATGCCTGGGGAACTGTGCCTTCACCCTGTGGACCCCTGCCCTTCAATTTCATTGTTCTGTGATACTTACTAGTCACGTTTTAAGCCCTGTTCAGGGTAGGGATGTGAAAGAGTAGTTGAAATTCCATTTACTGCTCAATTAACTGATTATCTGCAATTCAACATCCCTAGTTCAGTGGACCAGCAGCAGCATAGATGTGTTTAATTTCTACAGAGGAATCCCATAAGAACATTTTTAAGCAGAAGGGGATCTGAAATATGTAGTAGCCTTATGATCCAATTTCAGATTTCAACACCTGGTGTAAACATAAAGGTGTATGCACTAGGTCTCCGTTGAGTGATTATGAGAAGTTAGAAGTATCTGTAAATGCTTGCTTAGTGGCTTTGATAATATTAGTATCTTAACGAGCAAGTAACTTCTGAACTTTTGCCTTTTTTTAAATCTCAGAAGAGGTTGAGATGTGAAAAGTAACAGAGAGGAGGGTGTTTTTTAACTAGCAGATTGTAAAGGGGCTAGATTCCAAAGTTTTCACCCAAGTGTTTGATTTACTATATAAAACCTCTAGGGCCCTGTCAGCAGAAAACCTTGCCCCACAGCATTAGTTAAGCATTCAAATGGAAGTAATTATGTTTTCATGGTTTCTAAATTAGCTCAGCAAAATTATCTGGAATTGGCACAAGGGAGATGCATTTTATTATGTCAACACATTTTTTTACATATTAAGACGAAAATTATTTAGATATCCCTCCCTATCTCATTCATTTGAATTTATTTTCATTTCACTTATTTCCGGAAGTATTTTTCTTAACATAGTGTATTGTTTTTGAAGTGTTTACATTTACTTTTATTTCTAGGTTATTAAAATCTTAATACCTGAAGTCTCTAAACTGCTGAAATAGCATATTTAGTTATATTAAAAATTGGGGTGTATGGAGTCCTTAACATCTATGTACTTGTACGTACAGTTTGTCTTTCTGTTTACAGCCTTTTAGCTGTAGGATGTTTCTTTTCTCTAGAGTACAAACCTGTTTCTATGTATACTATGACCTTAACCAGTTTCCAGTACATCTGGAGCTGATCAAGTGTTCTTTTACAAATGTAGAATGAAAGAACAAAGAAACCCTATCTTCCAACTAAATAAGTCTCATGGATTTATTGGGTTTACTTTATCTTTAAACTTTAAATATTTTAAAAATCATTAACCTGTTTCATACAAACTGCTCACAAACTTTCCAGGATAAAGTTGTTGTGGAGATGAAAAGACTCGCTCCTGTATCCATCCTCAATCTTTTCTCTAAATCCCTGTTTTAACTACAATTTCCCTATGACTTAGTTTTAGCCACTAGTGTAGAAATAGTGGTGGAACTGCAAATATTATATTAGAATAGCCATCTTCAGTATTTCAGGGACTGGTCTGGAGAGAAAACAGCGTGAAAAGCAAAAGTAATTCTATTCTCAAGATGAAGCATTGGATGGTTCTTATATTGTCATCTGTCGTGACTACAATCCCTTCTGTATACAGTCCTGTTACTCAGTTCTCAGAACAAAGTGTTGGAATTGACCTGTAAACGAATTCAAGCTTTGGGCAATTAAGCTCCTAAGAATCGTGTGTGTGTGTGTGTGTGTGTGTGTGTGTGTGTGTGTGTGTGCGCACGCACGCACGCATGTGGCTTGACAAAAAATGTTTCTCATGGCGAATGATTTGTTGAAGTGGTATGGGCAATTCGATCTTTGCTAGACATGGAATTTGATCTCAGAAATTTCTTTTTAGCTCATGTTAATGATGCAACGCAGAGTGTAAGAGGGAAAATAAGGTCAGTGAAAGAAAACTCAAGTTTTGCAGTTGTCATCAAATATACTCTCTCTCCCTTGTTCTCTTTTTTTTTATTATATAGTGCATATATTTAAATGTCCGTATTAAATTCTCATAAAGAAAAACAAACAAAAAATCCCAAGTTATTGTTCCTTATTGGGAATCTACCCTGAACATACTTTAACCCCACATATTATATTCCCCATTTTTTCTCCTGTACATTTAGTTCCATAAACCTGCAACATTTAAGGTGTAACAATATACATACCACATTACTGACCATCCCCTGTGTTGCATAAAGCTTTAATTCCGATCTTATCAGTACCTGAATAGTAAGAATTTGTATCCTGGGGAATGATGTGCTATGTGTGTTGTATGTGATTTTTTTTTTCCTCCATGGGGATTTAGGAAATAAGGGTTCATATTGAAGTGCTAGTCTCAGATACCTTGGCATCTCCTCTTTTATTGTTTTTATAGTAAGTCAAGTCCCAATTTCCAGTTCAGCAGGGTAAGAAAGGTATAAGATTTCTAAGATGGGGTACTTTTTAATACAAAAAATAGCTATCACCAGTCTAGCATCGCAGAATAAGATCATTAGCTTGATTTTGGTTAATTATGGTAAGATCCTCAAGTACAACTGAGCTAAATTGTGGTAAACGATGCTACCCTACCTTACACTAAGTAGTAGTTTAGGTTGGGCTTAGACTCTGTTATGGTTACCCTGGAGGTTTTTCTTGATAAGGGTTTTAAGGGATTGCCTAATGTTTTCTAAGTAACATGTCCTAGAAACTCCAGTGTGGATAAGATTAGCACATTCTAAATGGGCTGAATTAAAGCTAGGGCAAGTCGAGGGGACCAGCTTAAGATATGTTTCAGATTGCAGTGTTTAATCTATGCTGATAGTGTTACTGTAGCCATGTTGGTCCCTGATATTAGAGAGACAAGGTGATTGAGAGAGGCAACATTTTAGGTTTACACAGACCCTTCTTAGGGTCTGGGAATGGTACTGTAGAAAGTCACAGCTAAATATAAGATGGATACGGCCACCGGCTTGCTTAGTTCTGTAGTAAAGAAGCAGCTTAAGTGACAGAAGTCCAAGGTAGTGAGTACAGTGTTTTCATGAGCAGTTAAGAATAGCTGATGGAGACCCAGAAGCAGGATATTTTAATTTTGTTGTCCTGACCATCCCCACAGCATTTCTATGGCAGATAAGGTATTTTTTCAGAATTGTTATTGTTATAACTACATCATGAGACATGAAATGAATTCTGTATCTTTTTAATAAATACATTATTGAAAGAGGAAAAACTGATGGAGAAGTATTGTTCAGCCAATGTGGGTGTAGATCCATCTTTGTATTAATGATAAATCTTGGTATTAAGTTTTTTAACTTTGTATTGAGTTCTTTTACATAGAAACTTGTTACCTTTTCATTTAAACATAGAAACTTTGTATTGAGTCTTTTGTATTAAGCCTTGGTAGAATAGTCCCTAAACATGTTGAATGCATGGGGTGTGAATGGGTAAAAGGAGAAAGACAAGCACCTCAAGGCAGTTACAACAACTTGAGAGGGGAGGGAAGCCAGATCTAAGAACAATGAGACCTATTAAGTGGGCTCATGGAAAGAAGATTGGACATATGGAGGAGGGCCTTGGGAGTCAGCAGCGAGTGTCTGCTTTTGGAAGCACCTTCTTGGAAGGTGGATGTGGCAGCATTCAGACAACACTTAGAAGAAGGTGCTACAGACTAACTGCATATGACAACTCACACAAATTTTGTCTATGCATAAATCAAAGGTATCTTGTAGGAGGACCCTGGGTTTTGTCCTGTCAACATGGGAGCACCGATCTGGATTGGCAAAAGCCTGGCTCCACCCTCTCCCACTCAACTTATCTGGCCAGTGCAGTTAAGGGGAGCAACTACTAGTAATAGCAAGACGGGGTGTGTGTGTGTGTGTGTGTGTGTGTGTGTGTGTGTGTGAGAGAGTGTAATATATCATATGCATATGATGTGTTGATTGATACAGATATTACCAATAAATGGCAGCGTTTTGCCTTTTCTTGCGGAAAAGATCCTGTGCAGTACTTTTAAGTACAACATGGGTGGTTGGTAAAGTGTAATGAGGAGAGGAGAGTGAAAAATTAACTGGAAAGGAAATATACAGATTTCAGACTCTTATTAGTGATAAACCTCGGTGATGAAAATTGCAGGGAAAGATTCCTCCTCTCCATACGTTCCCATCCCCCTTTTGTAATTAATGTATGTAACCTTGTTATGTAAATGAGATTATCTGGTGGCATTTATAATTATGGGAGATTTCCCCATAGACTTTCACATTAGCTAAACAAGAGAGGAATTTGGACCACAGGTCTCAAATGATATTTAATATGTGACTGCCAGGCCTCAGAGGTGTAGCAAGGGGGTTATGCGTCCAGGGGTGAAGGCAAAATTGGCGCCTCCCTCCCCCAGCCCCCCCTCCCAACCGCCAAATGGTGGGGCCCTGAACCTGGCGCACAGCTGTGCCTGACCCTGGGAGGAAGGGGGGGGGGGGGGCTGTACTGTGTCTTACCCAACCCCCTCCAGTTTGGGGCTGGGACCAGTTTGGTGCACTAACCCTCTGGCAGAGGTGGAGGGGCTCGGGCTGGGGGCAGAGAGGTGGGGAGGAGGTAGCTCCAGCCAGTGGCAGTGGGCAGAGGAGGAGCAGGCGAGCAGAGAGATGACAGGGGAAGTGTAAGGGGACTATACTGGCACCTCACTAGTGTGGCACCCAAGGGCCACTCCCCTCCTCCCCCCATTCTCCTCACTACACCACTGTAAATAATCCACCTCTTAGGATATTTATTGTTTAATGAATTACTTATTTTACTAACGACAGACATATAAATTATAAAGTGTTGTGGTTTATATTCTGTTAAATATTTTCTCTTTAACTTGTTTGTATCCCATTCTCATTAGGTTCATGTCTTTTACATAAAAAAGTCAAATTCTTAAATATGTAAGTTTTATAAAACACGAGAGAAATTAATGTTATACAACCCAAATATGAATTTCATCACTATATTTCATTGAAGCATTTAAAACCACTTTTATAGCAAATGAGTAACACATTGCTTTAATGAATAAAAAGTAAAAAAGATTTTGAGCATATCAAATGTATTGTAATAGAGCTGTGTTAGTCTGACCTTGGTAAAACAAAAAGAAAAAAGTTATGTAGCACTTTAAAGACTAACAAGATACCTAATAAATTTGTTATAAGCAATCTGTAGTGCTTCCTAACTGCTCATTTACTTACTTAGTTAACCTAATTGTTTTTTACATTATTGCACAGCTAAAAACTACATGAGAGTTATGAATGTTAGAGGTTAACTTACCTGTTAAAATAACGCTCTGAAAAGCTTTAAAATAAA
Organism: Pelodiscus sinensis; assembly: GCF_049634645.1. Taxonomy (NCBI): domain Eukaryota; kingdom Metazoa; phylum Chordata; order Testudines; family Trionychidae; genus Pelodiscus; species Pelodiscus sinensis. The sequence goes on along the minus strand of NC_134713.1, from coordinate 91,274,015 downwards.
ACTAACACACAACACAAGAATCACCCTCGCTTTCTTGAAGGCACTTGAAGCAGTAAATAGCCTAAGGCTGAAGATACCCTGCAAGCGTGGCTTTCTGTCTGCCATGAGGACTTTTTCCATGCCATGAGATTCTATCCTTAAGTAAAGGAGATAGGTCTCTCTGAGCTGCTCTTCCAGATTTCACACAAGCCATTCAACTGAAGCCATAGATATCAAGATTCAAGGCCAGCCTTGCCTTGAGCAGACTGCCTCTCCAGGTGTTCACAATCACATCATCCAAACATGTATAAGATGTTAGTTGAGAGAGCCACGTTAATCCCAAGTCTCTGCTATGACTGGAGATGGAAAATCGGCAACAGAACGTGGGGTGATCTATCACTTCAGTAATGCCAACTCCTTTAGAATTGAGGCTCTGATTATCCAGTACTGGCTGAGGTAGAGCGGAAACTGTGTGCACGTCTGATACATTTTAATCAAGACTACTGCCTGCACAACTCACCAAAGGAGAAAGGAAACAGGGAGGCAAAAAGGAATGGTTTAGTATAGAACCTTTTTTTTTATAAGCTTCAGAGGGGCAGCTGAGTTAGTCTGTAACAGGAAAAACTTAAAAAACAACAAAACAGTCTAGTAGTACTTGAAAGACTAACAAAACATGTAGATCAGAGGTAGGCAAAAGGGCTTCCATGGGTCATATCCAGCCTCTGGAGGCCCTGCTGCTCCCTCTGCCCCCAGGCCAATTAGGGCTTGGGACGGAAGAACACGTGAAGCTTTCTCTGCTCTGCCCCCACCCAGTGAGCAGCACACGGCACTTCCAAGCACCACGTACTCTTCACAAGGCAGGAGGAGGCATCCCACTCTCCCCCGCTCTCAAGCCTTGATTAGCCTGGGGGTGAGGGAGTGCATAAAGCCTCCTCCTGCCCTACGAGAGACATGGGTGCCTAGTGGGAAGGAGGAGGCAAAGGGGCTCCCCCACCCCACCCCAATCATGGTCTGGGTAGCCCCACCCCTTCCTGTTTAGTCCCCACCCCTTCCGTAATGACCCAGGGCTTCAAAAAATTTTAAAGTGGCTCCCAGGCAAAAATTATTGCCTCTCTTTATGTAGATGGTATCATGAGCTTTCGTGGGTGGAAGTGGGTTGTGCCCACAAAAGCTCATGATACCATCTGCATCAGGCATGTCAAACAGGCTTCTGGTGGGCTTCATGTGGCCCAATTGAATTTTTTCGTGGCCTGACACTCCGTTTTATAAAAGAATAGCGTGTGGCCTGCTGCCCGCTCGGAGCATGTGGCTGAGTGCAGATCACGGCTGGCTGGGCTGCTCTGCACAGGCATCAAGCACCTGCTCACAGCTGGCTACTGTGCTCACACCTCCCCAGTGCATGAGAAAGAAATGTGTGGCGGCAGAGACACTGGCTATGGGACCCAGGCATTAGGTATGGGGGGAGGGGCCGGGAGTGCCTGGATCTGGGGGAGGGAGGAGGCATTGGATTAGAGGGGGGTTCTTTGGGGGAGCAGAGGGGAATTGGGTTAGAACGGAGATATGGGAGTGCCTGGCTCTGGGACAGTGGAGGGGGATATTTTGTTAATGTTTTGGTTTTTATTTATTTATTTCCAAATAAAATCACAAAATGTATATTAATTTTATATCAGATATAAGCAATTTTTTGCAATTGCACAAATAATTATATGTTTATGCAAAATCCACCGAAACCCTACACCCTCCCCTTGCCCAGACACCCCACCCTCTGCCTGCTCCTGCACCCTTCCTTCTGGCCAGACACCCTATCCACCCCCAGCCTGCTCCTGGAACAGAAGGGTTTGCATTGAGCTGGATGGGCCATGGGCCAAAAAGTTGGAGAACCACTGCTCTTTTGTCATTCCCAAAACACATGCAACTTTTTAAATTAAAATGAAAAATTAATTCATAATTTTAAAAATATGTAACATGGGCTGACAGGGCCAATCTGCTTGCTTCAAGGGCTTGCTGAGGGTGCATGCTGCACCCAGCCGGGATTGTGAGAGGGGCTGGGGTTGTGAGAGGGGCAGAGGCCTCCAGCCCCCATCTGACTGCCACAGACTGCCCCCAACTCTCACTGTCTGTTTTCAGCTGCCATGCTCCTTGGGCAGACCCCGTGGCCCAGCTACGGCAGCCCCATGACTGCTGCAACAACACAGCTGTGGTGGCCTGGCTTGGGTTCTGGCCGGAGCAGCCTGGCCAACAATGCCCCAGTCGGGGTCCAGCCCCTGTCTGGCTGCAGAGTCCTATCCCTGGCCCCGATCTTCGGGCAGGTCTCACTTTCCGGCTCTCATCTGGCCACAGGAAGGGCTGGTGATGGCCCCCCTCCTGCTGTGGCATGGATAAGAAGGGAGGCCATGATCTGGCTGTGGTGATCCTGGCCTAGCCCCTCGTCCAGCACTGCTGCCCAGGTGCAGCAGCCCAACCCTGGCCAGATAAGGTAATCCATCCCCAGGACTCCCATCCCCCACATACTCTACTTCCCAGCCCCATTGCACTGCCCTACCTCCTGCACCTTCCCCACACACTCCAACCCCTTGCCCTGAGCCTCTCATACACGCCAACCCTGACTCCTGCACCCCCACATCCATAAACTGCACCCCACAGCAGCAGCAGAAGTCCCATTAAATAAAGTCTGTAAGTACAAGTATTTCATTTGTAATATTATTATTCATCATGCCAATTATTACTAATATTAAGTTGCATATTTTCAGTTATGCAAATGGGCATTCTTATACTGGGTCTTTGTTGACCACTTATTCTGAATTTTGATGTAGTTTGGCTCTTTGGTTTGAAAAGGTTGCTGACCCCTGGTCTAAAAGAAATCAAGAATAGAAAACTATAACACAAAACAGGACTGTGTGATGAGACTTCAGTAAAACCCCACACTTCTATTCAGGTCTTGTCTTCAGTTTGTGCATCAGTCTCTGAACTGCACCCAGATTTCTCTCATGTCATCTTTCTTCGAGGCACCCCGTACCTGGGTTTGATAGCCTCCTTTTAACTCCTATCTCCATGCTTTAGCTTTGCTGCTGGTACAGTTTGGTGGATCCAGTTTGCGACCATAAACTGTTGTTAAACCTCTTGTTGCCACTGTAGGTTCTATCTCTTTGTAGAATATTTTTTTCTTTCTTTCTATAACCACTATATAACTTTCTTCAGTCTCCACTGACTTACGCCATTTCAGACTCTCTTCAAACCATGCTTACAAGATAGGAACCTGTGTTGAAAACTTTATGTATGCAAAGAACATGTTTGTTTTAAAAGTTAGTTTTTAAATTACAGTAAAATAGAAACAGAATATTCACACACTACAGTCACTGTTGTATGTAGTAGCTCATTATGCATATGAATGTCTGAGTATGCATGTAGCTTGTTTATATTATGTATGAAAAGGAATGCTACAATTACAAAGTCAAGTAGTAAAAAATTAGGCAAAGCTAGAATGGGCTAGAATCCAATTCTTCGGTGCACCATTCAAGTGTCATAACTTTGGAATTATACTTTCTCCTCTTGCAATTCCCTTTCTCATTTATTACATACCTACCAAGTTCTGCAATAAACGAAGAAAGAGTCCTATGCACAATGGCCTCGTTCATTACACAGTTCTGATTCATCTGCAGAGCACAGCCTATCCTATACACTGAACAAGATAGTTCTGTGAAAAATATAGTATACAGCCATAATAATGAAAGATTGTGTCATAACACATCTATACAAGGGTGCAAAACTAAAGTTGCACAACCAACAATGTGAAGTTTTCTGGTTGTAAAGGTGATACGTTTTCTGTGACAAACATACCATTCTTTAGCTCACTGGCAGTCCTGTTCAGTCTTTTCTTGGCAGTGCACACAGTAATACAGTAGGACTTACCCATTCTGAAATGATAGGATTCTACTTGTACAGTATTGTCATCTAAAAAGCACAAGAAAAATGTTTGCATATTGGACTTCATGGTCATATCCTAAACTAAAACTTCAAAATAAAAAAAATTGACTATTTTTTAAAGGAAACACATAAAGCTACCTGAAATAGTTTTTCAGCATTTTGAACTTACATCTTAATCTATTTCTGTGTTATGAATAATTTATTTCTTCCTTTTTCAGATGCTAGTCAGATGTGTTAGTCAGATGCTTATTATGTTATGAGATGAAACCACTACAAGAACCCCGGAGTTCAGAGAAACTTTACTGTAAAGTCTTAGAAATATGAATATTTTACATCTCTGTATCATAAAAATGGCCATACTGGGTAGGACCAATCCTAGGTGCTTCAGAGGGAATGAATAAAACAGCCTTTGCCACCCCAGAGTCTAAGCAGCATACAGCTAATTGGTTCCATTTTATTATGGGTTGTTATATCCCTCCTTCCTTGTGCTCTCAGTTGCAAGCTCAGCAGATGGGAGGAATCCATTTGCAGGACTCATCTATATATGGGGATGGGTTGAGGGGAAAGCAGAACAAGGAACGTCTTTTGTCTTCTTTAATATCCCACAATACTACTTCAGGCATTAAAGGACTTTCCTGTTGAGAAGGCCATAATGCATTCTTTTGAAGGTCAGCATTTTTACACTAATTAGTGACTCTGTCCTATCTGGTTATTTACAGAATCACAGAGGCTCACAGTACACCTGGTCAAATGTTACCTTAGAATATGCAATATGGATGCTATGAGATTAACGCATGCAGCCACTCACAAACATTCAAAAAAGTCTAAGCACGTTCTTTTAATGTTAATACCTATTTTAACAACAGTAAGACGCAGATGAGCCAGACTGATTTTAGCTATGTATTCATCATGGCATGAGTTGATCTCTGGTTTGCCATGATCACTGGTTTTACTTAGGATCCCCAGATCCTTCAGAGGTCCCATATTAAAATAACTATTGCTCCAGCTAAGGAGGACAGAGCAAAGCTAAAGCCTTTGAATACTACCCCTTTTGTTATTCTCCCTTCACTATCTCATAAATTGCCTGTCCTTAAGTAATGCTGACCTGCTCTGGTGGCTTTGCTTCACTTGAAAAATGCATCTACAGAGATACAGGGGAAGAGTTGTGTCCACAAAAGCTGAATCGTTCATTGGAATGGAGCCAAGACGATGTAATTTGCTGACAAATGCAGAGAGGAATGGCTGTTATCCCTGTAGCAGAATCAGAACTAAATTCAAACTCTGTCTCATTGACTTAGCTTGCCTACAATAACCTGCTGTAAAACAGCAGCATTTTTACATTTTAATACACATATAAAGTCATATTAGTAGGGAGCATTGAAGCATTGCCATTCTGGCAATGCTGAAAGAGAGATTTGTGTATTGATGCAGTAGTGAAATGAGGACAGAGATAGGTATGGAATTAAGCAGCAGGTCAGAACTTTTATTAAACCTTAACATGGGGAGGTCAACCAGACTCTCCTGTACCAGCCACTTAATTGTTTCCAGTGCAGGTGTACCGGAGCTTTTTACTCTATAACTCGGGGTATCATAGAACCTTAGAAGTAGAAGGGGCAATGAGGCATTTGATTTAACCCATTGCCTAAGATGCAGGATTTGTTGAGTTTAACCATTCAAGACAGATTGTTTACCCAGCCTCATTATCAAAACCGCCCATGAAGGAGCTTCTCCTCTGTAGTAGTGAGGCTCTGGTGCATTTCAAAGTTGGAACCCGGTGTGAAGCCCGGGGCCAGCGGGGCTGCACTTTGAGTCCCCCACTGGCCTGAGACTCCACGCCACGTTCCAACTTTGAAATGTACATGAGCCACAGAGGGGACTCTTGGGCATTTCAAAGATGGCTGCTGCTGCACCTCTCCCCCTCCTGCAGAACTGGAGCTGGGGGGATCCGGCTTTTAAGCCTGCTTCCTCCAGCACCCCTTCCTCCCCTCCCCCCCTTGCTGTCTCTTGGTGATAAAGCAAGGTCGGGGAGGGGAGTGAATAGTTGACTAGTATGCCGACCATCCAATAAGCTTTTGCTTATCGGATAGTTGACTAGTCGATTAGTCGCTTACATCCCTACTTCCCAGGAAGTCTGTTTCATTGTTTATTGTTCTTACAGTTAAATTTCAGGAAAAATGTCCTAAATCTGCTATGCTGTAATTTGATCCCATTACCTCTTGTCCTCTGTCTGTGGCAAGAGAAAACAAATTTTTTCTTCTTTAATGGCAGCTTGTCAGGTATTTGAAGAGTGCTATCATGTCCTCCACCCTTCTCCCCATTAATCTCCTCTTTTCCAAATAAACATCCTAAGTTCCTTCAGCTTTTATTCATATTATCAGCCTTCCATACCTTTGCTCATCTTTGTCACTTGCCTCTGGATTCTCTCCAGTTTCTCTACATCCTTTCTATACATTCCTGACCAAAATGGGGGACAGTACTCCAGCTGAGGCCTAACCAGCACTGAATAAAACAGTGCTATCACCTCTCATGCCTTGCATGTTATGCCTGTTAATGCAACCATAATTTCATTTGCTTCCCCGCAATACCCTCAGCATCACGTTGTTGACTCTGTGTTGAGGTTGATCCACCACAACTCCCAGATGCTTTTCAGCGGTGCTAAATCACTGGTGGATTGATTGCCACAGCATCAATCCACCCTGTAGCAACAAGCCCTAAGTAGAGGAGCAGCCCTAGAATTCTTTACTGCTCTTGCTGGTGGAAGGTGGGACAGGAAGTAGGAGTAGATGTGAATTGGATCCCTTTATTTATTCCCTACAGTTCACTTTCCCTGTTGCCTAACAGAAGTGAAGAATGAAACAGACAATAATAATATCAAACTGCACCAATTCATGTCAGAGCCACTGGTTAAATCAGGGATGGGTGATAATTTGTGGTGTGCTGGCCACTTCAAGATTTTGGTAAGTGGTCAAGGGCTGTACTTTCCTGTGGCACGGGTGCAGGGGGTTTAGGTTGGAGGTTAGGTGCAGAAGGGCACATGCGATAAGGGAGTGGGGTGCAGGAGACAGTGTGGGGTCTGAGAGGGTGTTTGGGGGTTGTGACCTTGGTCAGGAGATTGGGGTGTAGGGTCAGGGAGGGGGAGTGTGGGTGCAGGAGAGGATTCTGACATAAGGGGGGGTGGAGGAGGTGGTACAGGGCCTGGGAGGGAGTTATCACCTGGAGCAGGGAGTGAAGAAGGGTTTGGATGGTGACTTGGGTGAGGGAGTTGGGATGCAGGAGGGGCAGGGGTGACAGAGGCAGGAACTGGCTGGGAGGAGTTTACCTAAGTGTTTCTTGGCAAACAGGCTGTAGTACCCCCAAGGCAGGCTGGGCTTCCTGCCTGCTGCAGCCCCAGCCCGCTTGAAAATACAGGCTGCTACTGCCACGTGGCTCTCAACTCCAGCCAATCAGAGCTGAGAAATTGGATGAGGTCAGTTCTTATCGGCCAGTTGTTTCTGGCCAATAGGAGCTGAAGATTGGGCTGACGTTGGGGAGATGGCACGAAACCTCTCCCTCCCTGCAGAGCAGGGAGACACAGGGACTATGTTTTAAACTGCAGTAGGTGCGTGTGCCTGCGGGTCCCGGCAGGGTGGTCTGTGGGCCTGGTCTGGTGGCTTGGCAGGCCGGATCCAACCCCTGGGCCGTATTTTGCCCAGCCCTGGGTTAAATGCTACTTCCAACCTCACAACAGTTTTCTTTTGTGAAATTGTACTGGAGGGGGAGTTCAGGATTATGTGGGGAGTATGAGTCCAATGGGAATCTAAATTCTTGTTAATTAGGTTTGTACCTGAGTGTAAAGAGGTTTCTGGCCCACTTGCAATTGGTACTTTCAGAGTTCAATTGTTTATATAATGTTGAAAATGAACTTTAGTCCAATGGAAACACACTAACATGATTCTGTGATGTATCTGTAACTAGAAGTCAAATACACAAATAGTATGGAACGATAATACATTAAGTAATAAATATTCCATTCAATCATCAAACCTTGTGAAAAGTTCAACTTAAATGAAAAAGCAATGTACCATATATCTGCACTCTCCACTGTGAATTCTGCAGAAATGAGTGTTGTAAACATTTTTTCCTTTCTTTTTGACAGGTAATATTTGAAGCTGATGTCTCAGAAGGGAGAAATGGCTACGTTGCCATTGATGACATCCAGGTTCTGAGTTACCCTTGTGGTAAGTAGTGATTAAGGGCTGCATTTTTCTTTGTCTTTTCAGTATGTGCTTGATATTGGCTCAGATTGCAGAATTTTCATTGCTAGATCATTGATGTCCTTTGCTCTTTCTGTAGAATTTCTATTACAGCTTACAGGACAGAATATTGGGGCTGGTAGAAAAAGTGATTTAAATAGGTAAAAATCTTCCTGTCTAGCAGAGATAAAGCATGGGGTGAAAATAAAAGTGTAGCTTTTCTGTGATTGCCTTTTAGTGATAGATGTGTACACTAAAATTGAAATTTCTTACATTAAAATATACTTACCGATTTCTGCTAATTTTGAATTGGTTAGTTTACTTTATGTAAATCAGAGGGCTGTCTGACAACTTAATAAGGGTATGAAATCTGATTGTGACTTGACTTATAAGAATCCTAGGGCTGGAAGAGACCTCAGGAGGTTGAGTCCAGTCCCTGCTCAAAGCAGGACCAACCCTAACTAAATCATCCCAGCCAGGGCTTTGTCAAGCCGGAACTTAAAAATCTCTAGGGATGGAGATTCTACCCTCTCCCTAGGTAACCCATTCCAGTCCATTTTCTTATGCTCAATATTTTAATCAGGTGGTTTTGCCACAGACTTTTGCTTGAGTCTAGGCAGATATATAATGTGTATGTCTGCCATTGAAATTATCCCATATTTAATGGCACAGAAAATATTTGTCTGCTGAGAAGAAAAGAGCTCAAAATTATTAAAAGAGCTAATGCATTATATCATGAATACAACTAATTAAATCTCACTTCCCCCCCAAAAATTGTGTTACTTATAGGGGATTACATGTCAGGTGAAATACAGTGGAAATTCAGTGGAAGAATATTTTCGATGTCTTTTTCATATTTGTGCATTTAATCTCCTTTGCTTTGATTTGTAAATTACTTTATTATAACTCATGTACAACGTGTGGTAGTAGCATCACTGGGGAAGAGGGGGAAAAAAAGCAAAAATGCCTTTTCTTGAACTAAGATGAAACAAAAATCACTTTCTTTCATATGAGATTAGTCTTAGCCAAAGGTTGTCATAATATGTATCTTTTGGGAGAAAGTAATGTATTTTTTTTATTAGTGAGCACTGTTTGTAATTTTATTTTTCCACCTCCACAGATAAGTCTCCACATTTCTTGAGGCTGGGGGATGTAGAGGTCAATGCAGGGCAGAATGCTACATTTCAGTGCATTGCTACAGGGAGGGATGCAGTGAATAACAAGTTATGGCTGCAGGTAAGGCTAACTCATCCAAGTCTGTTAAAAAAAAGAATAAGCTTATTGTTGAAAATGAAATATATTTTAAATTAGTGTTTTTTTAAACCTTGAGCATGTAGAATCTTTCCTATTAATTTGATTACACAGAAGAACCTAATCAGACGGAAAAGATACAGGAACATATTATCATACAATCAGTTGTAAGCTCTTACAGGATAACAGGGTGATAAGTAATAACCAACATGGATTTCTCAAAAACAAATCATGCCAGACCAACTTAATTTCCTTCTTTGACAGGATTACTTATCAACTTGGGAAGCAGTAGATCTTGATTTTTAGTAAAATTTTTGACACAGTCCCACATGTCATTCTCCTATGCAAACTAAGGAAATGTTTAGAGACAACTATTAGCTGAAAGACCATACTCAGTAACTCAGAGGTCACAGTCACACTTGGAGGATAGTTAAATCTCCCCAGTAGTCTGTCCTGGGTCTGGTACCAGTAAATATTAATTACTTGTATAATGGAGTATAAAATTTTCAGGTGACCCCAAGCTTGGCGGGGTTGTAGGTACTTTGGTAGATAGGGATACAATTCAAAATTAGTTTGGCAGATTGAAGAATTGATTTGAAATGAATAAAAGGAAATTCAATAAGGACAAGCCCCAAGTACTTTACTTGGGAAAGAAAATATCAAATGGTACAATACAAACTGGGGAATAGCTGGCTAGGTTGTAGTATTGCTTGAAAAAAACTCTTCCTGATGAATACATTAGATCACAAATTGAATGAGCCCACAATATGTTGCAGCTGAGGGGGAGGAGGGAACCTATTCTGGGGTAAATAAACAGGAGTGTTCTATGTCAGATATAGGAAGTAATTGTACTTGGCACTGGTGAGGTCCTAGCTCTGGAGTATTGTGTGTGACTTTGAGTGCCACATTTGAAGAAAGATATGGCCAAATTGGAGAGAGTCCAGAGAAGAGCAACAAAAACGATAAAAAGTTTGGAAACTTTGACATGAGGAAAGATAAAGGAGGATGGGAGGGAACCTGATAATATTCTTTGTGTTAAGGGCTTTTATCAAAAGCATGGTGATGATCTGTTGGTCTCTGTCTCCACTGAAGGTAGGGCAAGAAATAATCTGCAGCAGGGTGATTTGAATTAGATGTGAGGAAAGATTTTGTAACTATAAGAATAATTAGACAGTGGAGTTCTTTAACAAGGGGGGTGGGGTGAAAAAAACTTAAATGACAGGGATTCTAAGACCAGATTGGACAAACACCCATCAGTGATGGTCTAGGTATACTTGGAAAAACTTAAAGAACAACAAATAGTCTAGCAGCACCTGAAGGACTAACAAAACATGTAGATGGTATCATTTATACCATCTACATATTTTGTTAGCCTTTCAGGTGCTACTAGACTATCTGTTGTTCTTTAAGTTTTTCCTGTTACAGACTAACCTGGCTAGCCCTCTGAAGCTTTTTAGGTATACGTTGGTCATACTTCAAATGGATAGGCTAGATGGCTACCTGAGGTCCTTTCCAGCGCTATACTTCTATTATTCTATACTAATGACTACACATTTTTAAAACATGTATTAAAAACATAAGAAGTGCGCTAGATAAATGATTACAATATAAGATAGTTATCAGTGTAATTGTTTCATTATCAGAATATTTAAGCAATAAATACCTATGGCTTGAAAGAAAGATTAATATCTAGTCAAACAAATGTGCTATATTTAGTACAGCCTTTACCGAGAACTGTCATAACTATGATGGATGATCCTATAATAGAGAGAAATTACAATTAATATATCTTGGGGAGGGGTGCGAGTTTTAAAGAGGGGATTTTTAAGATGACACTATGAAATTACCATGCCTTTGCATGATAGGAGAAAGATTTAAACGTTTCTGATGGTATAGCTATACAAGTGCCTGTTCTAATCTAAAGAGCATATAAAATCACAATATTGTTTGCCCCTCAAAACTATGAGAATTTTTCTTCTCATAACTTAGAAAAAAAGCAAGTTCTTAGGAAGGACCACTAGGGTTACCAGGTAGACCCCACCAAAAAAACAGACACACTTGATCATGGGTAGGTGGGAGGAGGAGGAGAGGGACCGGCCGGGAGGGGGGCAGGGCGGGAAGCAGAGCTGGCGGGTGGAGGGGGGGGAGCGATGTTCCAGGGGCTGCGGGGCTAGTCGGGAGGAAGGGGGGGGAATGAGAAGCAGAGCTGGGGGGGGGGAGGTGCATGGGGCTGGCCTGGAAGAATGAGGGGAGGGGAGAGCTGGGAGGAAGAGGGGCTGGGAAGCAGAGTTAGGGAGGGTCGGGGGCCGCGGGGCTGGATGGGAGGGAGGGGGGCGGGAAGCAGCCACTGACTGCAGCCAGAGTTCAAGGGGCTATGCCCCTGGCAGGCATTACCTTGAGTTGCTAGTAGAAGCCAGGTGGGGGGAGTGGCTGGGAGCCACTCCCCTGCCCAGTTTCTGCACACAGCCAGAGGCTCCCAGCTGAGAGGCGGGGCTGCGATTGGCGCTAGGAGCCTCTGGTCGTGCACAGAAGCCGAGTGGAGGGGGGGTCCCAACGCCCACCCCCCTTCACCTCCCGGCTTTTGCATGTGACCACAGGCTCCTAGCACCAATCGTAACCCTGCTTCCCAGTCACTCCCCCGCCCCTGCCAGGCTTCCATCTGGCACCCAGCCGGGAAATCAGAAAATACCGGACATTGCACATGTCTGGTATTTTCTGAATTTTTCTCCTGGACAAAAGGTGCAATTACTAGACTGTCTGGTAGAAAACCGGACACCTGGCAACCGTAAGGACCACAGGTTCATTAGACAGCTTCTGCAAGAATGGTTTTTCATTGCTTGATCTAGACGAAAGTTGCAGAACTAATCAAAACAGATCCCATTACTTTGGTGTGCACTTTATATTAGCAATTCTTAATTATTTAAAAAAACTGAAAATTGCTTCTTCAGATAGAATATTTTGATACTTAAAAACCCTGAATTTCAAGAACACAATTTTAAAATCTAGAAAATATACTAGGTGTATAGTTGTATACTTTTAGTAAGTCAGACATTGCCAAAATGAAACATAATCCATTTTTCCAAATCAGAGTTTGACTTTTAATGTAATTGAGAAGGGCGATGACCATCTTTGGTTGTGTATTTATAGCTATGTAATACATTTTAAATCTAAAATGAAGACAGAGCAAATTTTTCTGTTGGGTAGAATATGAGAGAGTCTCACTTCTAGATAAATAGAACTGAGAAAATATTCCACGAACAGTTATCACAGTGTGCCTCAGTATGAAAAATGAATACAGAACCAAAAGTGATTGCATTGCATTTCACACTAGTAAGTCAGTATAGTAAACAGATATCATATCAGCAGGAATTATTTGTTTTGCTAGTCTTTCTGCTAAGTACAAATCATTATTTAAATTGAACAAATATAAAATGTACTCATTGAGAAGGAGTAGTTCAGTTTCTGAACACTGCCAAATTGACCACATAAAACACACACAGTTAAATTAAATTAACCTATGACAGATATGGTTATAACAATGAAAATATAAAGCAACAATGTGAAGTGCCACTTTCAACACAGAGAATTGCTGAACAATACCTGACAGTGAGAGCCAACAGGAATTTTCCCATACCACTCTGTCCTCCAAACATGATAACTTTGACTGATTATCCTTTATAACGTTTCTTTTTTTCTGCAAGAGGCCAATTATTAACCAAAACTTTTCAGAAAACATTTGTTTTTTCTTTTCACACAGTTCATAGGTTTTACTGTATAGATCACAAAAGTGGATACTTTCTTATTTTAAAAATGCTAAAAATACCCTTTCATGTGTTGACTGAAATCTTGGGACTAGAAGGTCCTTTTGCCCTTCAAATAACTTCTCTATTATTTGTAAAGTGCTTTGCAACCTTGCTATAAAAATGGCTGTTTGATAGCAGTAATTTGAATTCTTTAAATGCAGATCTTTACTTGTATTTTACTTCGCATCCTTCCTCCCATTAAACTCTGATAGGTCTGTCATCATTTCTTCTTTGCCCCATATGTTCCATTCTCATCATTCAAGTGTTTGCTCTTTTTTTCCCCGCACGTCCATGCTAATAATTAATTATACTTGTTAAAGTACTTCTTTTTTTGGAGAACATTGCTGGTTATCATTCCTGCTGTGCAGTTTTGACCAAACATCTAACCTATCAATTTTTCTTGAAATTGGTGTAAAAGTAGGCTATAATATAGGCGATGTGGAATATACAAAAGTCTGACTTGGAAAATATCCAGGTATAGCCTTTGTCCAAACTAGCAAATTCAGATTCTAAAGTCTTAAAAGAAATCTACCAACAGATCAAATCCAAATGCCTGTGTAATCATGGAATGCATCTTCTCTCATAGTAGCAAGGCCAGGAAGGGTGTGAAGAAAGATGTTTTAGCAGCATGTTGTATTAAAACAACAACAAAAAATAAAACAAAAACACCTTTGTTGTCATTATATTTGAATGTGAAAAGATCTTCCCTTTTGAAAACTTTGAATAAACCATTCTACGTTGGATGTAATGATCTGAAATGACATTTGGGAAAAATTTGCTGTTTGTGCCAGAAATGTTACGACACAAATACCTGTTTGGTTACGATGAAGCTGTAGTTTTGCAGTCATGGGGTTATTTAAAGAAAATAATGGCTGTCTCTATTTCTTCCAGTTTATTGAATGTATAAGTGAAGGTTTAAATTAAATAAATAAAATTTAAAAAATAATGGAACACCCTTCCCCATTTCCGTCAGTAAAATCAGGCAAATGTATGTATTATTTATTTAGAATTATCAATTGCAATAGTCCTAACTTATCACAAGTTAATTGCATTAAAATTGGTCATAATTGCATTGTTACACAATAGAATACCAACTGAGATTTATCAAATATTTTTGAATTTTTTTCTACATCTTCATATATACTGATTTCTATTATTACACAAAATACCAAGTGTATAGCGTTCACTTCATTGTTTTTAATTACAAATATTTGCACTATTAAAGTAAAAATAGGTTGAACCGTTCTAGTATGCACCCTCGTGACTTGACCGGTGCCGAACCAGAGAATTTGCCAGACCATCTGAGGTCAATTTTGTGTAGTAGCATTAATAACACTTCCATTGTTTACTGGACTCTTAGAAGATATTTAGGGGTAAATTAGAGCTAAATAACAAAACAGAACACTGAGAGCCAGGACTGTTGGGAAACTTGGTCACACCCATGATAAATGGACATTTGGCTAACCTAAGTTATGCTGGACCCTGGATGTTGCCAGACCTGAGTGTGCCAGACTATAGAGGTTCAACCTTGTAGTGTTTTTAATTCACTTTCTACAAGTACTATAGTACAATCTTTTTATTCTGAAAGTGCAACTTACAAATGTAGGGTGTTTTTTTGTTGGTACATAACTGTACTCAAAAACAAAACAATATAGAACTCTTCAGCCTACAAGTCCACTCAGTCCTATTTCTTGTTCAGCTACTCACTAAGACAAACAAGTTTGCTTAAATTTATGACAGATAATGCTACCTGCTTTTTATTTACAAAGTTACCTGAAAGTGGGAGCATGTGTTTGCATGACACTTTTGTAGCTAGCATTGCAATGTATTTGTGCCAGATATGCTAAACTTTCATGTTTCAGCCAATATTCCAGAGGACATACTTCCATGCTGATGGTGCTCATTTGAACAAAATGAATTAACTCAATTTGTGGCTCAACTCCTTGGGGGAGAGTCATATGTCTCCTGTTCCGTTTTACCTGCATTCTGCCATATATTTTATGTTATAGCACTCTCACATAATGACTCAGCACGTTTGTCTTAAGAACACTCTCACCGCCTATTTGACAAAATGCAAAGAAAGTATCAATGAGAGATTTCTACGGATAGCTATAGCATGTGACCTGAAGTTTAATATTCTCAAGTGCCATCCAAAATCTGGAGGGATGAGAACATGAAAGAACAGCGCTCCCATGCAGAAACTACAGAACCGGAACCATCAAAATCAATCCTCTGCTGGTGTCATCTGACTCAGATGAAAATGAACATGCATCAGTCTGCTCTGCTTTGGATCATTATTGAGCAGAGCCCAACGTCAGCATGGATGCATATCTTCCAGAATGGTGGTTGAAGCATGAAGAAACATGAATCTTTAGTTCATTTGGATGGTAAATATCCTGTGATGTCAGCTACAACAGTGCAGGTGAACAGCTGTTCTCACTTTCAGGTGACATTGTAAACAAGAAGAGGGCAGCATTATCTTCTGCAGTTTGTTAGCGGGATTGCCTGAACAAGAAGTAGAACAGAGTGGACATTAGGCTCTAAAGTTTTACATTGTTTTATTTTCGAATGCAGTTATTTTTGTACATAATTCTACATTTGTAAGTTTAACTTTTTTGGTAGAGACTACATTCAGTACTTTCATTAGGTAAACTGGAAAAAAAAATACTGTTTTTTTTTTTAAGAGTACAACTATTTGTAATAAATATCAAGAAAGCACAATGCACTTATCATTGTGCATTGTAATTGAAATCAGTTAATTTGAAAATGTAGAAAACGTTAAAAATATTTAAATAAATTATTTGCTATTATTTTTAACAGTGTGAATAATCACAATTTTTTAATTGCTTGGTAGTCCTAATTTATTTATTTTGTGGGATGGGGCTAGTGGTACTATCAGGGGCAGTAACACAAACAGTAGCACTTTGTTTGAGAGAGTCATATATTTTGCTAATTTCAGAAATCGGAGATGTTATAAATACAATGGATTGTAAATTAGATGAATTGTGTGCACACTACTGCATGTATAATATTTTTTCTCCCATGTAAATATAAATAAATTTTAAGTATGTATTCATATATGTGCATGTATATAAAATGAGTATAAGTAGGGTGTTCCAATATACTAGATCTCTTATTATATGCATTTATAATGCTGTAAGACCTAAAAGCTTTTCACAGACTTGTGGTTTTGTGAGCATTATAGAAGGATGAGTTAGGACTGATCTTGAGCTGGACCTTTGTTGAATCTCATATATATTTGTTTTTTGGGTTTTTTGTGCTTTGCTTTGTTTTTAATCAGATAGCATTTGCTTTCTTTCTTCCAATTTCACATCCTCTTTGGATTGAGGTTGGGAGGAACAGGATTTTGGCATTGGAAGATAAGTAGTACTGAGAACAAAAGTGCTTTGAAAGATGCAGCTGCATTAATATAATGCAGACAGATATGTGACTAGATTTATGGTGCCCAAAATTTTCTTGTTGCCCCCTTCCCCCTTTATCAATAATGGAATCAGACTGTGTTTTTGTCCCTGCTTTCCCATTATGCCCGGTTGGCTCAGTAGAGGAGTTTAAGGTGGAGCTGGGG
The DNA here is from genome assembly GCF_049634645.1 of Pelodiscus sinensis. Classification (NCBI taxonomy): domain Eukaryota; kingdom Metazoa; phylum Chordata; order Testudines; family Trionychidae; genus Pelodiscus; species Pelodiscus sinensis. The sequence continues at coordinate 91,257,240 of NC_134713.1, read as the reverse complement.
AACAGAATTGGGCCTGGGAACGGAGCAAAGCTGACGCTGGGTCCGCAGCTGGGTTTGAGGACACGTTGAGGCTGAGTAGCGCTCCCTCCCACCCCTCATGGTTCTTGCCCAGGTGCCTCCAAGTGCCCTCCCTCCCCCCCCCCAGCATTTTTCTGTGTCCCCTGAGGGAGTATGCCCCATATTTTGACAACCACTGGTCTAGATAAAAAAGATTTACCTGATTCACTAAGGGATAAATGAGACCTGTTGTGAGACTATTGAATGTTAAATATGAGGATGAAAGAGAGAAAGAGGTCTCAAAATTGCACTCCTTATTTTAGCAGTAAATGTGCAACACACAATTATTTCAGTACCATGGCCTATAATTATTAGTAGTAGCAAATGCGGTGGGAGAATATCAAAAGCATATACTTTTTTCTTTTAGTTGAACAAATAGATGTTAGGAATAATTTAAAAAGGGATAGCGTATAAGACAGAGGCTATCTTTTTGCCTCTATATAAATCCATGTCATGACCACGTCTTGAATACTGTGGTCGCCTCATCTGTAAAAAGATATCTTGAATTTGAAAAAGTTCAAAAAAAGGCAGTAAAAATGGCTAAGGGGTTGGAATGGCTGCCATTTGAGGAGAGATTAATAAAACTGGGATTTTCATCTTAGAAAAGAGGAGACTAAGGGGGGGATATGATTGAAGTTTATAAATTCATGAATGGTGTGGAAAAATAAATAAGGGGAAATTATTAACTTGCTCCCATAATGGAAGAACCAGGGGTCACTGAATGAAATGAATTGGTAGCAGGTTTAAAAGAAACAAAAGAAAGTATTTCTTCACACAACACACAGTTAACCTGTGGAACTTCTTGCCAGAGCATATTGTGAACGCCAGGTTTAAAAAAAAAAACAAAAAAAACCCACAACACCACCTAGATTAATTCATTGAGGATAGGTCCATCAGTGGCTGTTAGCCAGGTTTGGGAGGAATTGTGCCGGTAGTCTCTGTTTGTCAGAAGCTGGGAATGGGTCACGGGGCACCTGGCATTGGCCACTGTTGGAAGACAGGATACTGGACTAGATGGAACTTTGGTCTGACCCAGTATGGTCGTTCTTATGTTCTCGTTCCAAAATATGGATGTTCATGTAAAGCTTTCTCCTATATACCTGAATTATTGATGCACCTTTTCTCTTTCTGCCTTTCCCCATCTCCCTGAAGGTACTGTTACAGGTAAAAATAATAGACTTCCTTTCTTCCCATTCCCCCCTTCTGTCTCCCCCAGTTCCCTCTGCAGGGGATCTCACAGGTTTGCTAGACACTTATCTGGATTCTCTGGTGGCAGGGAGCCACTGTAGCCAATTAGAACTTCTGGGCTCTGACATGATTATTCAAAATTGAGATGGTAACTTAATACCCCAGTTTGGAGGCAGAAATATTCAGAGAACTATCACTAATATTCAAGTTGGTTCTTTCTTTCAGAGCTTATTTCCCAATATGGTTACAGACTGCAGGCCCTCTCTTAGTGTAATGTCAGTAGCCATGCACGTGAAGATGCTGATTTCTTTTTGATGTCTGTCCTTTTGTGAAAGTTAAGACCAATACATGTTGAAATTCCTTTGTTCAAGGAGTCCAGAGGTCTGTATTTAATGTTATGCTTTATGTATATTAACCATGGAGAAGTTTGGTTCACCTCTGCTATGTTGCCTGTGTGGTTTTTTTTAAGTAATGAAGTTGAAAGTGACTTCCAGATGCAATGTTTCCTTTTTGTTGTTTAATGTTCTGTTTCCCTCATTTCTTTGTTCATCTTAAATTGTCATCTTTGTGTTGTTAATTTGGAAGCTCTTTTGCACAAAGACCTTTATTTTTGTGTTGTGTGTATTTTTGCCTGTCAAGTTTTACATCTAAAGAAGTGGGTTTTACCCACGAAAGCTCATGATTCATTCTCTCTCTCTCTAAGGTGATACAACTATTCATTTTCAGATGGCTAGTCAGAATGGATAGGCAGATGATATGTGGTTTGAATATTACATATGTTGTCTTGCTCTTGTACCATTAATCCCGTAAGGATAACAGAACAATAGGTGGTGCTGAGCTTTATTTTTCTTCACCAGAATCGGGCTGCTTTTTTGTGCTGGGAGCAATTGTGACTTCCATATGGCCAATCAGATTTTTCAGTCTCTTATCAGTGGCCAGTATAACTGGACACCTAGAGTCCTTTGCTGGAACATCTGTTAAACCATATGCCTTGGCTCTAGGTTCAGCTGGAGATAACTGAAACACTAATGAGTCCATCTATCATTGCTGAGCTTGGCATTAACACATCATTGGTTTGGGCAGAGAGGCTTGTCTTAACTTTGCAAATCAGTGTGTTTCGCCATGGTCCTGGGTGATACCATTTGCTTTGAATCTCAGATTGGAAGTGCTGTTGCCCATGTTTCAAAGTTTATAAGTATGACTGGTGATCCTGTGCAGATTGCCATCAAAGTGCTGGCAGTTGAGGGAATCTGTCAGCAACAGCACAAGGTGCTGGCTAACTGCCTCCTCCGCTGGCTTGCCAAGCCTGGAAAAGCAGCCATGGTTTCACCCTTGGAGAGTCTCATCAGCATTAATGCAGTGTGATTACATCTTTTCTCTCAGCCAGAGGAAAATGTCATTCCTTATGGAGTAACAGATAATTAAAGCAATTGCCCGAAAGGAATCTTTGAAAAAGTGAAATTAGAAAACATTACGGAAAATGGAATGCAAATTGCTGTAAAAAAAAGTGACAGTATCAAGTGAGGGGCTATCTCTGTCGTTGGCCTTGCAAAGCTCAAATAGCTGACCACATAAGGTTGTTTTTGAAAATGTATATACGATAACTCACTGCTTTTTTCTTTTATCAACTCTGTTAGTTTTCAGCACTTTGTTTCCACAGAATGTGATGTGAAGACAGTCTTTACTTTGCACAGAAAATTTACTAATCTGACACATTTTCTTTCTTCTAGCATCTTCCCCACCATGCTGCATGTACATATAAAATCAAAAAAAAGTCTCATGAAGTCGAGCAGGTATCCTTAGGAATGCTGTGGTATGTTCTTTGCCAAGGTTGCCATATGAATACGTCTCGCTTTGAAGACAATCTATTTCTGCCGTTTACCAATTCTGTCTACCTGTTGCTATTACTGCTTAATAGATTTCATCAGAGGCTTTTTATCTCCTTTTCCTTAAATGCCAATACTAATAGTTATGTGCTCAGCCAATAGGATGCCTCATTCAGCTTCTGAAAATGATGTATATCTGTCTTTAATCACTATATTGATTGTTATTTTTCTTGGTACTGAGTGTTCTGCAAATTGCTTGAAAAGAAATTAATTCCTCTGCTATAAGACACAGTAACTTCATCTTCTTCCATCTCAGAAATTCCTACTCTTAAGGCCATGCATCAGTGTTCAGATTGGTTTTCCTAGTGGAATAGGTAGCCCTGCCATAACTGTTTACTTTACTAGACAAAGGACACATCCTGAGCTTAATTAACAGAGGGTTACATTTCTTCTGGAAAACTGAGTTTCTGCCTTAGAATCCATTCTTACTGTACTCCGTAGTGTACTGCTGTTAAACAAAATTACTTTTAAAGATTTCTTGCTGCTTTATCTTCTTCTCTTGGTAGAAAGTTAATTGACAAAAGTCCCTTTGATGTAGTTTCCTAGTACCACAAATCTTTTCCTCTCTTGAAAACATTTAAAGCCTCATCTTGTTCTCTCTCATATTGGCACAGGGTAGCCTGGTGAAACATGCTTCAGGATGTTGCTGCTGTCTTTCAGAAAAACACATATACAGATTAGCTGGCACTTGCAAATAGGTTCCACTTTTAAATATTACATCATTCTTCAGTGCATGTCTCCTTCTACTGCAGACTTTGCAAAGAAAGTTTGTTTCAGTTTTTCTGGTTTTTGTGTGTGGTGTTCTCTTGGTCCCTCTATACACAGTAGTTTTTAATTTCCTAAATTTCTGCTGTCAGATAGGAGAAAGGCCCTTTTCCCACGGTTCTTAATATGCACACTGAAGTTTCCCATTCTACCTTTAGTATCTCTAACTTTCCTTGTTACTGATCACTCATTTCCATGGTAATGATGCTTTTGAAGGGAAAATGAAAGAAAGCATAGTAAGTAAGATTTATCTTTAAATTTCTTCTTTATATTAACTTTGCTCTTACTCCCCTTCCTTTATTTTTGAATCCTTCACTTAGGGAGGGCTGATCAATGCTCTGTTTTGAAGAACAGTTCCTCCAAAGGAAGCCTGCTGATATCCCTAGACATTTTCATAAAGACTTGCTAGTTTGTTTATCCAGTGCTGCCACACGTTGACTCCTATACTACTGCTATGTTTTAACATTACCCATTGAAAATACAGTATCAATCTCTATTCATAATACCACATTTCATATTTTCCTACTAATCCCAGTCTATTTCATGGTGTGTCGTTCTTAAAATCTTTTTTGTCACTATGCATTCAATTTTTGATGCTGTCTTTGTCACTTAAGCCTGAACAGAGCTTCTCTCCTTCCCATCCATCTCTCCCCTGATATTTTAGTAGCCCTTAAGACAAATACAGCAATTTCCCCTGGATCTTTAGCTTGTATTTATTTATTTATTTTAGTTATTTTACCTTTCAACTAGGACTAACTGCTGTATTCCTCCTGGTTTGATTTTAGTTCTGCCTCACTTAATTATGTTTTCTAATGTCCACTAGCTAACAGTCATTCATTCTACACTGTAGTTCTTGCAGTTGTCATCTAAGGAGGCACTCCCTAGGGATATTTTATTCCAGCTAACATTAGACCAGTATATATGCTCTTCCTAGGGATTCATTGTGAGATTCTCTGCTGATTCTCATGCTCAGTCAGAGCATTGACCATGCATAATGTGTTATGATCCCTTCTGCCATTTTGTAGTTTCCTAACAAAACTGCCATAAAAATTGGTGTATCATATCCTTAAATGTTGTTGTTCTATATATAGTTGGTATATAACTAGATAGGGTTTTACGTAGTTTAAACACCTGTGAATTAGCTAGATCGAATTGAGATGTAGGTTACAGAAACACACTTTTGTGACCTTCCTTACCTCACTGTCCCTGTGGCTCTGGTATATTCAATTCATCCCAAGTGCCCATTAGAAGAACATTTTGTCATTGTTAACTGACTGATGAGTAGACTTGAATTGTCCCACATTGAACTAGTCTGATCTATTGCCTTAGCTAACATAATGCCCAGTAAATTTATTTGCTTGATTGGCTAAAAAAATCTATATGAATTTAGTAATACTTTATGTTTAATTTCTCATGGAGAAATGTAATATCTTCTGCTCAACATAAGTGTGTTGAGAGCTTCTTGTTCAATTTCAACTTCAAGTATTTGTGCAAAGCCCTGACACCTTACCCCGCAAAGCAAAACTTAAAAATTATAGGATCCCAACATACATTATAGCTTCTCTCACTCTTGCTTTCCTCAGCACTTTCCAAGCCTCTGTTCCAGTGCACTCTACTACATAATTCTGTATTCGGGATGTCCAGCTTTCTCTCAAATACTTTTTTCTATTTTATGGTACATATTGGTTCCTACACAGCAGCTTTAAAGTGGGCAGAAATGGCAAGTGAAGAATGTCCCTAAGCAATGGAATTCTGCTGATGGAGATAGATCTACTGAATCCTATATCATGCCTCCCACATAAGTCTCTGCTATAAGGAAGGATGGCAAGTCATTTTGGGGGCCGAGCATAGGTCACAGAGGAAAGAGAGAGGTTATGACAAGGCAGAGCTCCACCATGCCCAATCCCCCTTTAGTGTACTATCCCAGAAGAACATTGTCAGTTCTGTAAGTGGTTGAGCTAAGGCCTGGTGACTCTGAATTTGGGCAGCCACAATTGGTTTCCTGTGGCCCACTCCCTTCTTCATAGCATATGACTGCCCTCCAAATGTAGTGGAGTCATCGTTAGTTTTATTAAACTTAGCTGTTTGGCTACAAGGTACAAGCTGTATGGCTATAAGGTGTAGCTATGCTCTCACTGAACTGCTTTATTTATTGGGAAGCTGGGCCTTCCATTGGTTTGCTCCAAATTTTTGTCCTCTTGAAAGACCAGTTGTTAAAACAAACTAGATTGGCGTTTCTTAAAAAACAGCAAATAGTCTAGTAGTACCTTAAAGATTAACAAAACATGTAGATGGTATCATGAGCTTTCCTGGGCACAATCCACTTCTTCAGATGACAGGAGTATTAGAAGTACAGATCCAAGAATAAATAAGGGAAGGTGGAGCGGAGGGAAAAAAGACAAAAAGGAGGGGAGGAAAAAATAGAGAGACAGTGAGCAGATAGTTCAAATAGTTACAAGAGGCTGATAAGAACAATTAGCACCTCCATTGTTTGGTTGGTTGGTTAAGTCATTAGGATGTGGAATGTAGTGTGGGGGCCAGCTGATGTCCCTATTCATACGATTTGCATAAGAATTAAACTTGTAAATGAAGTTAAGTTCCAACCCTTCTCTGTGTATTTGGCTTGTGGGATTGCTGGTGTTAGTGTTATGGGTTGGCTGAAAAGTCACTGAAGCTGGCAAGCACAATCACTGCCCTTCATTTGAGGTGGTTGTAAGACATCAGAGCTCCTTGATGGAACCAGAAATCTGGAACAAACAGCAGCCTCCACCTAAAACACAGATACATGTCAGTGCCCAAAACAAAGGAGAACATGAGGCCACACAGCAGTTTGAACTTTGTGGAAGAACGGGCTAAGTTATACAGGGCATCCCCATCATAAGTCGCTCTGGTATACATCCGTTCCACACTAAAGTCGTTGAAGGAACTGACGCATTATAAGTCCTCCCATTCCCCACTCTTAAGTTGTGCAAAAAACCCACCCCAGTTTGTGCAAAAGGATGCCAGCCATGGGAAAGAAATTCCCCGCTTTAAGTTGTTTCACTGTAAGTCCAATTTTTTTGGAACGTATCGTGGACTTATAGCGAGGACGGTCTGTGGTCGAGGTTGTGAGGCTTTGGAGCTGTTAGGAAGAAAAAGAACTACATCCTGTTTGGTTCCTCCTGTTTTCAGAGAGACAAGGACTGTGTACACTCTTTGTAAACAAACTGTATTGTTTCAAAGGTATCTGACTCTCTCATCAATTTCTCATCCTACAGGAAGCACCTACAGGGCCCAGAACTTAGGCCTACCACTTGGGTCAAAAGTGGTAACACAAATATTTTCTTCACCTTATCAATTGTGTTCTAAACAATATTTAAATCAGTTTTAAAGCAAAACATTTATGCTGAAACCACTTATTTATGAGGAAGGGTTTATTATAAGCCTTGAAAATTCTGCTGACCAGGTTTTTTTTGAAGGGCAAGTAAAATGCTTTGTGGTGAGAAACAAATGAATAGATGTTGTGCAAAACTGATTAAAATCTGTATGTAGATAGCGTTGCAAAAGTACAACAATTTCCCAAAGGCCCTTGTTATATTGGGGCCTCGTTGTCCTGGGTGCCATACAGTGTGAGAAATTACCTTTCCTGAAGAGCTTTATAGCTTATGTAGAAAAGGCCAAACAGCTCTAGAAAGATAGCACATAAGGTAAAGGATAAAATTACAAAATTAATTAATTGCATTTATTCCTTTGAGTATTTTTTTTTTCATTTCCCCAAATGATCTGCTTCCACCATGTCCACTCTCTCAAACCTACCTGTCTTGTTACTGATGTTCAAAATGATTTATTTTCATCTTGCTCCCACCTTCCAGCAGTTGTATGTATCTCTCTTTTTCCAAAATGAACCGGGAACTGTAAGTGGGGGACTTTACTGCTTGCAAGTTATTTAATCCATTTTGCCACCAAGCTGATGGCTTCCAGAAATGTGATCTCTAGCCACTCACCTCTTGCTGCTGCTACTATTGCCTCTGCAGAATTTTCTTGCTATCTCGGGAATGGTCAGTCTTCTTCTCAGAGGTGTTAGGGCTGGTGCCCAGGGAAGGAGGGCAATTATGGGGTACCGGGTGGAACAGAGATTGGAATCTAGGCAGAGCTGATAATGACTAGAAGTGGTTGGGCTGAAATTACCTACTTATGTTTCAAGGATGCACACCTTAAAAAAAAGATAGAATTATTCTGGATTGTTAAACTGATATGACTCAGAATGATGGTGTGAAACTGAGCAAACAACTTAATCTGAATATCAGGACAAAAAAATCCTGATACGCCTTGGCCATATGGGAAAATCATTGAGTTTAAAGGAGTATAACATTTTCTACAGATTTGTATAGACAATTATATGTGTTACGAAACTCTATAAAGTAGCTAAGTTTAATAACTTTTCTCTTAATATTTAATTCTATAGGTTTTTACAGAGTATAGACTCCTACAACACTAAAGTGGAAGGGACCTCCAGAGGTCATCTAGTCCAGTCCCCTGCCCTCCTGGCAGGACCCAGTACCGTCTATACCACCATATATAGGCTTCACTCCTGTTAGATTCTATACAATTTAGTGAGGGGTGAGATCTGTGGAAGAGTCTCCCAATAGGAGTGGAAGGAAATCGATCATATCAGTGATTTCAAACTAGAAGGGACATAACTCTGTAAAACGTTATGAATAACTGAGTATTAGCACGGGTGGGCTTGATGGTATAGTTGAGATTTTTTTTATCCTCTATTTCTGTAAAATATCAGCCAACTTAAATAATTTGTAGGCTACATTTATCATACCCATCCCCTTGAAACATTCCATTTCAAATCTAGATTGGAACTTGCCCAAGATTTGGAGGTATTTGGATGTAAGGTTTTGGTTTTGTTGCATGATATAGTTATGGGCTGGCTTAAACCTAATTGACACTTCTTTTAAGATAATTGCTAAGAAGCCACTGAGTTCCTTTATGGAGCTATGGCCTTGAAATGGTAAGGGCCTTTGTGATGGTCTGAGAAACTATCTGCACAATTTATGAATTCCGTGGGAGACTGCAACCTATCAATATAGATATTACTGACCTCGGCACCAAAAGTGGGGGTGTGCTAATAAAGTTTGCAGATGACACAAAGTTGGGAGGTATTGCCAATTCAGAAAAGGATCAGAATATCATACAGGAAGATCTGGATGATCTTGTAAATTGGAGTGATAGTTATAGGATGAAATTTAATAGTGAGAAATGTAAGGTTATGCATTTAAGGATTAATAACAGAAATTTTAGTTATAAGCTGGGGACACATCAGTTGGAAGTAACGGAAGAAAAGAAGGACCTCTGAGTCCTGGTTGATCACAGGATGACTATGAGCCGCCATTGTGACATGGCTGTGAAAAAGGCTAATACGGTCTTGGGATGCATTAGGCGAGGTATTTCCAGTAGAAATAAGGAGGTGTTAGTGCCGATATACAAGGCATTGGTGAGACCTCATTTGGAATACTGTGTGCAGTTCTGGTCCCCCATGTTTAAGAAGGATGAATTCAAACTGGAACAGGTACAAAGAAGGGCCACTCAGTTGATCCGAGGAATGGAAAACCTGTCTTATGTAAGGAGACTCAAGGAGCTTGGCTTTCTTTTCTCACCACCCTTATCACCAGCCCTTTTTCTTTTACTTGTCATGATGGTCACAAGCAAACACTGAAAACATGGTGAGGGAATGAAACGTAAACATGCTGCCTCACCGCAGACACGCAAACACAACGTGCTGCTGCAAGGTTGGTCGTAAGTGTGGATGGTCATAAGTCGAGGTGGTCGTAAGTTGGGGAACATCTGTAAACAGGATTATGTTTTTAAAAAAACCCTGACTCCGTCACCAATGTCTCCTCTAAATGGAACATCCTTTAAGACCCTGAATTTTAGCTAAATGGTCTGGTCAAAAGGTATAAAAGTACCAACTCCCCAGACACAGTTTGCCTCCTTTCAGGAAAGGGAGAAGAGAGTAATTGGCATCTTATCTCACATTTTTGTGTTTTAAGTAGGATAGTTTTGTTGTCCAATGTATAGGCAGTTTAAGAGGTATAGTTGTATAGCTGATTATCTGCTTCATTGATGCAAAGTAAAAGTATCTGGCATATAAAACGTTTTAATTATCAAGATCTAGAAATGGTCCTAAATTTATAGAACACCATGATACAAGTGCCGGTAGATAATTGCATATTTTCAATCAACTGCTTATGGCATATAGGTAATTCTTTGCTACATCCACCATTATTTTCCAACAAGAGAAATGTGCTAGTTTAGAGCATGTGACATGACTACTTCTGACCCCTCCAAAGTGAGTAATCCAAGGTTATCAAATCAGACAGAAGAGGAGTAAAGGAATCAAGACATGTGCAGGGTGTAGCCAGTCCTTATTAGCATAAATCCACACTAATTTTAAATTGAGTTTTTAATATCTAATTGAGCAGAGTTTTCAAGCTCTCTTCAGAGTGAGTGAGACATAAATTGAAACAAGCTAGCTGCCCTGAACCTTCTAATGAGCAGTGAATACTGCTGCTTTTCTTTTTGCCCTTTCAAGAGCCCTGACATTAAAAAGAACAGTTCAATTAAGAGATCATTTCAAATCATCTGAACATCTGACTGGTTAAGACTGTCCCAGTGCAAGATATAAAGCTGAGGTGAAACCAGGGTATTTGCTTAAACTTTATTTTCTAAGTGGGAGATGACTTTCTGGTTACTGCATTGTGTCCATTGGCAGTTAATTTTTTTTTTAAATATAGCTAAACACATATGGGGATAAACTTTTGCACTCCTGCTGGAGAAGCCACATTCACTACACTTAGAGCAACAGTCAGAGAATGTTTCAGCCTTTCAAAATCTTCCTTCAATGAAACTTGAGCAAATTACACTTGTAATTCTTTTAGCCCCAACCTAATTCTGAATTTCATCCAGCTCACCATTACCTTAGGGTTCAGTTACTGTTAACATCCTCTTTTCTGGCCTCCAACAAATGCAGTTTTGCCCCTTTTCTATTAATTCAAAATGCTGTTGCAAAGATCTCTTTCCTAACCCATTGCTTTGCACACGTCATCTGTCTCTGCCTCCCTCCACTGGCTCTTTCCCTATCACCAAAGGTAAACTACTTGCCCTCACTTGGAAGGCCATTCACAGTCTATCTCCGCTCTCATCTCTTATGTGCTATTAAAATGTCAACTTCTCTTGTCTCTGATTTGCCAGTGGTGCTGGCCTTCATAGTCCACTTGTTACATTTTTAAACAAATTCCATCATGCTTTTTCAGATGTGCCTCTTGCTTGGAAGGAATTAACCATCAGAAAGTCACTACACTGTGCTCCTTCAAATCCCTCCTTAAAAATATTTTGCTGGAATACCTACAGCAATCTGACAACAGTTAGGCAGTAGATGTACTGGGACCCGAGTTCCCCAATGCTTTCTATAGCAGGGGTTCTTGAACTTTTTTATTGGTCCCCTTTTGAAAGTTGTTCAGGCTGTGAAGTCCTCCACTCCCAAAAAGAATGATAGAAAATTACTATGGCATTGTCACCCCTCCCTCTGTGCTGCTGCTGCAGTGCATTCAGAGCTGGCATTTTTTCTACCCCTTCCTCATCTCCACCCCAGCTTTGTGGTCTGTGTGGCTGCCCTCCTTTGCTTATCCTGGTTACAGCTCTGATCTTGTGACCCTCCCCCAAACATAATAGCCTTGGGGAATTGCAAGCTCCCAGTATGAGAAACACTGCTGTATAGTCAATTGTTTTTTCTTGTACCTAAATTGTAAGCAGTAGGGGCAGGTACTGTCTTTTTGTTGTTTTTGTGTTCAGGGGCCAGTACAACGTGATCTTGGTCCTATGTGCTTTTGCAATGCAAATAATAAATAATTCTTAATAAAAAGTAGTAATATACTTCAAAAAAATCTTCAATAATGGAGGGTCTGTCAAGGGCTCGATAGTCCCACAGTAGTGCACATATAACAGGAGTCTGTAGTTTTTAGTTTACCTGAGCTTAAAGCCCAGACACATTTTGAGTTGGGTAATTTGACTTTGTTAATACCATTATGGAGAACCTGTTTTAGAGATCTGAAGCACAGACATGAAGAAACTATGTAAAAGAGACAGGCATCAGGCCATTTCTGAAACATTCTAAATTGAGGAAGATAAGGGAGCGATAACTCATTAATGCAGTCAGCAAAGACAATTCTGTGTTTTGTTGGGAACACTAAATAAAATTAAGCTAACTAAATTTCTGTGCATCAATAGTGAGGCAATTCCATAACTATTTTAAAGAGTTCCATTATTCAATTTAAAATTAGGAGCCCAGCTAATTGTTTTTTTTCCCCTAGCATTAAGTATGCCGAGCAGCTTTAATAAGTGAGCTGTAACAGTTGGAGAATAATTTGTTTTACACTATAGGTTATGTAAAGTACTTCACTGTCAAGAAAATGAGTTTGGAACATTAGAATTTAAAACTTTAAAGTCAAAATGAAGGAAATGCCTTACTGTAAGGAAATTCTACTTTTGAAGCTAAAATGAATTTACATTTTAAGAAACATATTTAGGGTTTTTTAAAAGGGAATTAATCAGTTGTATAATGTAGTAAAACCCCTCTGCTGGAGAAACAAATGTAATTGGTGGAAAGGTAAAGAACACTTTTTAACAGTACATTTTAACACAAATCTTTTTATTTTTCCTCTTCTACTGACATCCAGTACTTTTCAGGAGTAGACTCCCTGAATTAGCTGAGTTTGCCTTCCAGTCTTCTGTAATATAGTATTTCACAGTATTACTCTTTTAGTCAACATAATCTACACTTTTGTCATCTTTACTATATCTTAACAAATGGCTGACAGGTGTGTGCGTGCTGAGAAAGAACATTATTTTCCTTCACCTTCCTTTTCCCTGAGCTGATGATCAGAACATAGATTGCAAGGGAGTTTAGACAAGTAGAAAGGAAGGAAACTGCAGTGTAATTTATTTATTTTTCTTAATACAAAGCTTGGATCTGGTGACTTAAAAATAATGTATCATTGTGGAGACCATGGGTTCCGAAATTGGGGGGCGTTTCCATTGGGGGGGCGTGAAGAAATTCCCCGAGTTTTGCTGCTATTTTTTGGGGAGTGGGGGCGTGAGGGTTTCTCAAAAATAAGAAAGGGGGCGTGATGCCAAAAAGTTTGGGAACCACTTGTGTAGACTATGAAGACGTGTTCATTTTAAGTCTGTGATTTAAACTGAGGAGATAAACATCTAGAAAATCTGGCTTTCAAATGTAATGGACTAGCTAAAAGGAGGAGGAAAGAGAGACAGTATTGAATAGTGCTTTTACTGTTGCTTGAGTAGTAGTGGAATGTGAAATCTTCAAGTGCATAACAGATGATCTATATCATAAGTTTTAATAATTCTGTTGATAGTTTGCATTTCAATGGTGCCCTCCATCTGCAGGTCTCTGAAAACAGTAGCAAACCAAGCCCAGTTTCACCTGTGTGAGGTAGGAATTCTCCACATTTTACAGACTGGAAAACCAAGTCACAGACAACATCTCATGTGCCAAAGGTCATTCAGTAAGTCAGTCACAGAACTGGCAATAGAATCCAGCTCTCCAGTGCTCTTACCTCATGATACATTTTCAAATAATTATCTTATAGGAAATTAATATCTGAGAGTTGTATTAAGGTAAGAGGTGGTGGCTCTAACAAGACTCAATAATTTTTATAACACTTCAGATCAGAATTTTCTTCTCTTTTAGTGATGCATTTTTTTATCTGTTTAACTTGGCGATATTTCCTAGTTTTCTCCTGCAATCTGAACCATGCCTGTGGAAGTAGTTGGAGGCTCCATAGTTGACTCAGTGCCATTTCTGACATTGCAGCAGAAAAGGAAATTAAATTGGTCTCAATATAAACATTTATCATGAAATAAAGGAGACAAAGTCCAATACAATTTCTGTTGATAAAGATAATGGAATTGTCTTCATACTGGAATTTTCTTGGGATTGAAGGGAGCAGAAATCTGTCAGGGAATATATAAATTGTGGATTTCAGACAAGATTGTCATGGAATGTGGGAATGGTGCATTTTTACTGCTATAAGACAAAAAAACATAAGATTCATGTTTCAATGTGTTAATGATTAAAAATGGATAGTTTTACAGTGAGTCTGAGGCAGTACTAACAGCTGCCTAATTTATAGAAGTATGTTTTTTCATTAGGAGAGGGAAAGTCTTTATAGAGAACCTAACTTTGTACTAAGACTATAAGTGGTAAATGTAAAATGAAATTATCTAGTACATGCCAGTAGCCCAGAAAACATACATATGCAGTTTTGACTCATTTCCTCCCCCACCTTTTTTGCCAGAGGCTTTCATTTTATTAAATTCCAATTTGCTGCCTTCATGGCCCAGCAATATTGCTTCATGCTCAGACATTCTGAATTTAAGTTTTGGGTGATAATTCTCATTTCTGGGGTTTCTATCAGAGATGGAGATTTGATGGTAATAAGCAATGCTGCTCCAGGACCGATAATTACCTCTGTTGATGAACGAGAAACAATGCTGAACATTTCAGAAGCAGCTGCATCCCCTTATACTAGGAGGGTGATGCTGTCTGTGGGAAAGAGATAAGCTCTGTTTGGGAACTGGAGCTACAGATAGTCAAGTTTTTTTGAACTTTTGTGTTTTAATTGAAATTGTAAATTTAATTTTCATTGGCGTGAAGAGATGAAACACAAACATTCATTTGAAAATTTTTCAGTTTTTGTCACATATGGAACTGTGAATTTTTTTGATATTTAAAATGGTGTCGAAGTTTTGACATGTTCAGAAGTTGAAAACCCAGTGAACATGTTATGAAAAATTCCTGTTTTCCATTTTTAGTTTTAAAAAACCAACCAACCAAACAAACAAACAAAAAACAAATGCAAGTGTAAGAGGATGGTTGATGTCAGACAATACAATTTCAGAAAGTGGGTTCATGGCAGGGTTCCCTCTAAGCTGTGCAGTGGCATGGCCCCGCAGCTGCTTAATGAGCTCCACCAGTAAGAGGACAAAGCAATAAGTCTCTTCCAGCCGGTAGGGACACAACTCTCCCTACTGCAGTGTTTCTTAAAGTTTATAAGACCAAGGAACACCAAACAATTTTCATTTTATGGGGAACACCAAGGATTTTTTTGCTGAGCGCGCACACACAAAAAAAGGTCGCCTGCCCCTTTAAGGATGGCCATTTTGAACTTGTTGTTCTCTTCAGCACACCTCCGACTGCCTTGCGGCATACCAGTGTGCCATGGAACACAGTTTTAAGAAACACTGCCCTACCAGCTGGGGGGACTTGCTGCTCTGTTTTTATCAGGTAGCTGCTGCTGTCTGAGTGAGAAGTGCCTCTTCACCAGCCAGGCAGGTCCATGCATGTTGGCTCTGAGCCCCTGGGCAGGGCTTATTAAACAGCTTAGAGGGAACTTTGGTTCATGGTGCAAGAGAACTAGCATGAAAGGGCAAAGCAAGGGTCCAGAAAGCTACTGGAAATCTGGCGAGCCCGTGCAGAAGTTTTATAGAACTTTTGTTTACAATGGACTGATAAATTGATTTAACTTTACAAAGTTTAGTAAGCTGTCCCAATAATGCAACTTGCAGTACAGGTATGTGATTGTATTACCTGGAAAGCTAGGATTTATGGTAAATAGTTCCTATTAGTGAACAATGCAAGATGGATGTGGTGTGCCTAATGGGTGTGGTTCATTGTGTCATGTAGCCCACTGTCCCTAGTGCTTGTGGTTCACTTAGTCTTAGACCACTTACAGCAAGAGATAAGAACGAGTGAGCTGTACAGCGTAAGGTCAAGCAATACGCTTAGCTCCAGAGGTTCCAGGTTCAAATCCGCCTGTAGGCGGTTACACTGGATTTCTTGTGGTATAGCTGCACTGCAATTAAAAAACCTTTTCCAGCTAACTCAGATTTGGGTTAAGGGTGATGGTTGTGGAACCTTTTTTGCATCAGGGCACCAGGGTTCCCCTCGCTCTCCAGCCCCATGGGGGGAGAGTGCTGAGGCTCCAGGCTTCCCCATAGGACTAGACTAACTTTTCTGGGGGCTCAATGCTAGTAGATTTTGTTGACCCCCTAGGCTCTAGGGTGGGGTCAAAATGTGATGGTCAGTGTGTGGGAGGAGCTGCCAGAGAGCAGGCTGGTGTGGCAATGTGGAGCTGGGGTGGGAGGTATGGCATAGGAGTGGGGTGGAGGTGTGGGATTTGGGCAGGAGGGAGTGTAGGTAGGGCAGGAGATGGGAGTGCCTAGTTGGCACAGGTCCCAAAGCTCAGGGATCCTTAATATAAGCCCAGTGCCCTGCATGAGCTGGCATGGGCCAGCCATAGATTTTTAATTGCAACATACACATGTCCTTGGAGGGTCAGAAGGGTTTACACAGCAATTGTTGTTGTAGTACAGGGGTTGGGAACCTTTTGTGGGTCAGAGGCTGCTCACCCTCATAAAAAATCAGTGTGCCGCACGTAAGTGAAAAGAAAAAAAACTCCAATAAATAAACCCTCACTGATGTGGTCCCTGACTGAGAAGCAGAAAGACATTCCCCATGTTCCCTTCACACACCAGAGTCTGGGGGGCCCAGGCTAGCAGGGTGGTGTGGTGGGGAGGCTGGAGCCCCCATGCTAGGGGGAGCCCTGAGCCTCGGAGGCCGGATCCAGGCAAGATGGTGGCTTCACGCGGCCCCTGGGCCTGAGTTTCCCCGCCCCTGCTGTAGTACAATATTGCCCAACTCTAGAGGGGTAACTCTTTGCTAAGCCTTTCCATCCTGGAAACCCAGCAAGGAAAGAATGTGTTTGGATGTTTTGCAATATATTTGTTGATACTTGTATTTTTTTGTCAAGAGGAAATACTCTTATAAATACCTTTGCATTGTTTTCTCTTATTTATAGAGACGGAACGGTGAAGATATTCCAGTGGCCCAAACTAAAAATATCAATCATAGAAGATTTGCTGCTACCTTCAAGTTGCAAGAGGTGACAAAAACTGATCAGGATTTATATCGCTGTGTAACTCAGTCAGAAAGAGGTTCTGGAGTGTCCAATTTTGCTCAACTTATTGTGAGAGGTAAAGTTGCAAATGTTTTCATTTTTATGAAATTAAATACTCTTAAGACAATGCATCATAGTTACATTTTTATTTAGCCCACAGATAGCACTATAGAATTACAGAAATCCTCATAAATTGTAACTAAAGAATGTGGCTATAAAGTTTTGATAGCCTCATTTTTGAAAAGTGCTTTCCATAGAATGAGATTATATAAAAAGTCTTAATAATTCAATGCTTGTAAAATACCACGTTCCTTTCCCACTATCTTCTGGATAGTAGTGGTTAAGGTGAATAGTGATTAACATTTAACAAATAATTTTACAGATACGGAAGTGTCGACTGTAATTAGTTAATTATTACTTCAAAATGTTTTTGCCTTAGGTAACCTAGTGGACTAGAAAAGGGTAGGCTTCTCTGTGACTGGAGAGACTGAAGTATATAAAAATTGTCTCAAATGTTCACCTATCCGAGGATTAAGCGCTACAGGCGCCAGCTTTCAAAAGTGCTGGAGAGTATTTGCTCCTGAGCTCTGCCCCAGATCCCACCCCCACTCCACCCCTTCTACCAATGCCCCACTCCCACCCCACTTTTTCCCACCCCTGTTCCACCCATGCCCTGCCTCTTCCCACCAATTCCGTCCTCTCCCCGGAATGTGCCGTGTCCTCGAGCTCCCAAATACCACCAAGCAGCTGATCTTAGCAGGCAGGAAGAGCGGGGAAGAAGAGGACGTTCGGGGGTTGATTTTGGGTGCTGAAAACCCACTAATTTTTCCATGTAGGTACTCCAGCCCCAAAGCATCCACAGAGTTTGCTCTTATCCCAAGAGAGTTTTGTGGAGATTTTGATCTCATCCTATTTGTGGGGTAGGGGAGAAACAACGGTATGTTTGCTCCACCCCCAGCCCTAAATACTTTAAATCAGTGGTTCCCAACCTTTTGAGGTTGTCGGGCGCCAGGGGGCGTGGCCGTTTGCCCGCCGGGCGCCAGGGGGCGGGGACACTTGCGTGCCCGGGGGTGGCCCCCGCCCCAGCCGCGCGCCCGGGGACGGGGCCCCCCCATAGCTGCGCGCCCGGGGGCAGGGCCCCCTCCAAGGGCCGCGCGCCCGGGGCCGGTGCTCCCCCCCTGCCGAGTGCCGCGTGCCCGGGGCCGGCGCTCCCCCCCCCCCCCGCCGAGTGCCGCGCCCCCCCCCCCCCCCGCCGAGTGCCGCGCGCCCGGGGCCGGTGCTCCCGCGCGCCCGGGGCCGGCGCTCCCCCCTCCCGCCGAGTGCCGCATGCCCGGCGCTCCCCCCGCCAAGCGCGCTCCCCCCGCAAGCGCCCGTGCGCCATGTGCCTGGGGCCAGGCCAGCCCCGAGCACCTGGCGGGCACACTGAAATGCCCCCGCGGGCGCCATGCGTGTTGGGGACCACGGCTTTAAATGGATTGGAATTTATTCAGAAACTTGGCAGCCTGTTTCAAAGCAACCATGCTTTATGCTCGGGAAATAGGATGGTTAATTTTTAATTAAGCTTCATGGCCCAAAAGGAGGGAATGTGACAATTTTTTGTTTCAGTTGATGCTGTTTCCTGACTTGACTTGAGGTGACTTTCATGGTGTTTTTGCACTTACTAAGTCTGGCAGAGACCTAGAGTTTGTAATTTGGGGTGCTGGGGCTAAGGCACTTGGTGTAGTCATGAGAACAAAAAACTGGGATTCAAGACTATTAGGTTCAGTTCCCAGCTTTGCCACTCACTGAATGGTCTAGGATGAGTCATTTAACCTTTCTGTGGCTATCTTTACTCAGCTCTTCAATTACCTACTCTCACATTTGCAGTGAGGTTTAATTAATATTTTTGTAATGTGCGTTGAGACCCCAGGGGAAAGGTGATTGGGAAGTGCAAAATATTATTACAAAAATCTACCATTAATTGGGCACTTGCTGATCAGCTGTGGGCGTGGGTAATGTTACCTGCTGTTTTATACAGTAGTAAATCATATTGTTTTTCTCGCAGATCACTATATAATTTCCTTTTTGAATGCCATAAAATTAGTCCCCATGTAACATGAAAATTATTTTTATATAACTAAGAAACTAAAACATTCATATGTATTTCCCAAGAATGGTTGATGGTTTCTAGTTCTTTCCATTGCAAGATAAAAGAAAGGTAAAATAGTTGTAAAAAACGTTTTGGAAAAAATCATGTACAAATATTGAAATCCAGAGAAAAACTAAGTTTTATAATCATAGCTTGATGCTAAGTAGCAATCTAGACAATACAGACAATTTATTTATATAGATATTGTTATTTTAAAGTTCAGGTTTAAAAAAAATATTGCACTTTTTGGAGTTACAAGCTGAAGAATGTTAGCTATTTTATTCTATTTTAATTAAATTTCTTAAACTGTTCTACTAGTGATTCTGCCAATGGATTGGTCAATTGGACATCAGAATAAAGAATGGGTGGGTAGAATTTGTTGCTCACTGTTATATTTGAAAAACAATATTCTGTAATATATTTTCTTGTTTGTCTGGATAACCACCAAATAAATCTTGTTAACCAAAAATATACCCTTGGGGATCAGCTACCCTGGTGTTAAAACTGTGCTGAAAATTAACCATAATGACAGGTCCTATATCTCAGTGGCACTTTAAAGCTGACATCCTGCTACATGGATACAAAAGACAGTAATTTTAAAGGAAATTTTTGGGCCACTGATATGAATTACCTTTAATAAGAGCTGGCATAGTATTGCCCATTGTCAAAGATGACCCAGGGGTAAGAGTTTATTAGTGCATTTCCTCCTAAACTGAAAGTGACAGGGCTTGCTTAGGGCCTTTTTGTTGCTGTTTGTAACAAATGAAAATTTCACTGTGGAATTCTCATGCTGAAGAGTATTGATCTATGTGTTCTCACAGCCAAAGGAAAAAATATACAGTGAAACACAATTTACTTTGTCATGAGTTTAGTATTGCTTCCAGATCATTCTGAGTAATGATAATGTCTTCAGCTTGTAGAAGCCAAACTTTATTGACAACGTTGGTTATTAGAGAGCGAGGGATGAACAATATCTGCTGCTCAGTGCTTCAAAATGTTGGTGCATGTTTATGTAGTGTGCATATATATGTGTGTAGAAAATGTACTTGAATAAATGTGCAAACGTGGGTGTATTTTACTGCTCAGCTAGATCTTTTAATATTGATAATGAACATTCCAGTTTTATAACTTAGGCCATGCAAATCAGCATCTGATTATTCTTACAAGGAGATTAGTTTTAGCTGCTTTCCCGACTTTATTACCAGATTTTTTTTTGGCACCACATTCAAAGATCCTATAAGAAACCGCTTGGCTGTTTCATTTCACTTTCATTACATTTTGTTTCACGAGTAAGACCAGTCTAGTGTTTTCAATTCAATTACAACATTTTACCAGAGGTATTTCCAGTCAATAATTTAATGTTGAAACCTTTACTTTGAGTTGAGCTTTAGCTCTCAGCTCAGTAGCTGTGTTGTATTGATTTTAATTGGTTTCTGTGGCACAGCTGTCAGTCTTATGTATTTTCCTTCAACAGGATGCTGTGTACAGTTTCAGACACTAAACTTACCTAACTGAAAATGTCCCCCATTTCCTTTTTCCACTTTTATTTGTTCCTTGGTAAAATTGCCAGTGCTCATAAGACAATATGCAGCCTTGTACAGATGCCTGTTTTGGGGAGTGTGAGTGTAATATGGAGTAGGAGAGGACAGAGCTGTGAAATCTGAATGCTAGCATTTCTTCTTCCTTATAAAGCCTGTGGGTGAACAGTGAGGCTGAAACGTAGGCTTGCATTGTTCTGATTTTCACAAATAATGCACCTGAGTCTTATGGGCTTCTCTAGAACAGTGGTCTCCAACCTTTTAAACTGCAAGATCACTTTTTCAATTTCAGTGCAATGTAAGATCTACTTCAAACCCAAATACCCTTGCCCCACTTCCTTCCCACCCATTTTCTGAGGCCCAGCCCCTGCTCCACCCCTTCTCTGAGGCTTCACTCTGCTCACTCCATCCGCTTTCCCTTCCCCATCCTCACTCACTTGTACCAGGATGGGGTACAGGGTTGAGGGGTACAGGCTCTGGTCTGGGCTAAGGGATTTGGAGTGTGGGAGGGTCTCTGCGCTTACGCAGGGTGGGGGATTGTGGTCCAGGTGGGGGTTCAGGGTGCAAGCTCTAGGAAGGAGTTTGTGTGCAGGGGGACTTACGTCTGGGGAGGTTGGGTGTAGGTTCAGGGCTGGGATAGGGGTTCATGGAAGCAGGCTCCGGCAGGGCACTGTTTGACTAAGGTGGCTTCTGGGTGGTGGAGCAGTGGGGTTAAGACAGGGTTACTCCTGCCCTCGCTCTGCACCACTGCTCAAAGCAGCTGGCATGTACAGCAATGGCTCCATGGTGCCATGTGCTGCCCCTCATCTACAGGCACTGAGCCCACAGCTTCTACTGGCCCCAGTTCCCCATTATTGATTAATGGGAGCTGAAAGAGTGATGTCTGCAGCCAAGGACAGCATGTGGAGACCCCTTGCTCTGCTTTTCTTAGGAGCTGCAGAGACAGGCCAGCCACTTCCAAGAGAAGCAGTTCCCATAAGGGTAATTATTCCAGCCACACCAGGTTAGGCATTTTAGAACTTATTGCATATTTACGCGTAAGAGAACAATGAAAATTATGAAATGCACAGACCAGTCAAAAACCAAACATAACTGTGACGGACCACGCTGGGTCTGGGCAACACTGAGGGCATCCGCTCAGGGCGAATTTCTCAAACTCGGAACTGCTTACAGCCCCGGACCGGAGGCCCTCCCCAAATAGGCCACAAACCAGTCCCTCAGAGCACTTCAACTGCCTGCCTGGCCAGCCTGAAGCCTCACAAGCAAAACCCCTCTGACACCCCAGCTCTCTCCGTGCCCCAAACAGCCCCAGGCCTGCCCAGAGGTGAGGGGTTTTAGAACCCAATCTCACCTACCCCGAATAGGTTCTGTCCGGTCCCAAGCAACCAGCCACAGATCCCAGGTCAATTTACTCTCTGGATCTTACCTATAAACCACGCTGAGCCTAAAATCTAAAGGTTTAATACTAAAAGAAAGAAAAGCATGAGAGTAAGATTGTTAAAATATCATACATTATATGCATCGAATCTCCCCGTTCTCGATGCAGGCTCACAGCAGAGATGTTATAACTGCTGGCTTGAAGCCCTTGGTGTACATCCGGGGTCAGGATGGGTCCACAGTTCTTTCCGGCTCATTGATCCTAGCAATGCTGCATCTGGGATGAAGAGCTGAGCTGAGCACCAAATGGAGGACGCCACGTAGCCCCTAAACACCTCCTTCCTCATCTCTTGGCTGTAGCAGGTCACCAGGCCAATGGCCTATCCTGATGTTTCCTGCTGGTAGCCCGTATGTATCAGTCACCATTCTTGAGGTGTGTCCTTGGCCTATAGAGGGCTATTCCATGGAGACTTGCTTATTAGCAGGGGGAGCCGAGCTGCGGCGAGCCCCACTCGCCAGCCGTGCTGTCTGGTGATCTGCGCATGCGCAGATCACCCGAACCCAGCTTTTCCGGGTTGTAATCTACTTGCCATGGGCGAGTAGATTACATAGATTGTCAAGCCCTGCTTATTAGCATGTCCATAGACTGAGCATTCTTCGTCTGTTGCTCAGCCACAAACAGAGAAGTTTCCAATATTGACACAGAGTCATATTTATAACGTCACACCCAGACATTATACAGGTATATGAAGAGCATATATAGAATAAGAAAAAAGTAAGCTTTCATTTGACACCCCATCCCTCCCACAAGTACAACAGTGATCTGGCTGCTCCCCTAAAATCCAGTAACGTGACAATAACCCACTTCACAATCAGTAAAAGAAGTAACAACAACCCCCCATGTATGTGTTGGGTTGGGAGATGAGAGTAAAGGACAGTGAGTGTTTGTGAGAAATGATAGACACACACAGTGTGTGAGAGTGACAGAGATTTGCATTGCCAAGCTCCTTCCATCCCAGTCTTTCTGTGTGAAGATAAGAGTACATAAGTGCAGGGGGGAGGGACACTCTGACATCAGCGCCTCCCATCTTCTCCCTCCCAAATCCTGCACAGCAAGCAGGAGGCTCCGTGGGGGGGAGGGGGAGGGAGGAGGGAGTGCTAGCTCCAAAGCCGAGGGCAGGAGCAGCATGACAATGGGTGGAGGGGCAACTGAAGTGACTGCTTCCTGACCAAACCAGCCAGGATCACCTGTCAGAGGTGCCAAGATCTACCGGTAGATCCTGATCTACTGGATGGTGACCACTGCTCTAGAGTATTTCACATACTATTTCTCGATTTCCTTTCACTTAAACTTGCTACATGTCAGTCAGCAGGTTGAGTATGCAAAATTTCTGGTACGTATTTAGAGGTTGCAAGGTAAAGAGGATCCACAATATGCTTATTTTGGTCAGCAGACTACATCTGTCCAGCTACACCATTTCCAAATAGTCTATAAATCGTTCCATCGTTTGTCTGAAAGAGATTTGCTAATTTTATCGAAACATTTTTAAGTACAACTTTTACAGAAATTATATCATTGTCACTATTATGGATTTTTTTTAATAGCAAAAGTGCACAGATGCTTATTCCTTTTTCTACTCTGTTCTCCTAGCCCTCATTGAGTTTGTGATGAGCAGATGAAATGAGAGGCTCACTTCTTGTTTCATAGCTCCAGTGTGCGGGCAGTGTTAACCTGTCTAGCACCCACAAGTAAGGGACATTAAAAATATAGACTGGTTTCCTCAGGATGTTCGTTGTATTCTGACCACCTCAAAATCACTCTTGTAGAAGTCAGAACAAAGTGTTTCATTGGTTTGTTTTTCATATCAATAAAGATTTTTCTCCAGGCTTTTTGTGTCTGATGAATTTTTTCTATAAAACTGTTTTGGCTCACCAAGGGGATTCTCCTCCTGCCCTGCATGTTACTAACAGAGGAGTGATAAAATGATATAACTCTCTCTCTCTCTCTCTCTCTCTCTCTTTGAGTGAGCCTAGTGAATGTGTTTCTCTAAAGTGTGGGGACCTCTTCCCATTCACTTGCAACTTGGGTGAATCAAAGAGAAGATTCAGTCATTTACAGTAATTCCTCATTTAACACTATAGATATGTTTCAGAAAATGATCATGTTAAGTGAAAACGTGTTATGCTGGGTCAGTTTTCCCATTGAAAATAATGGAAAAGGTGGGGGTTGCGTTTCAAGCAGTGGTGTTTGTTGGGACCGGGACATAAGGTTGGGGGAGCAAGGGGACTGGGCTAAAGCAGGGAGGGGAGGTGTTTGGCTTTGGGGAAGGGAAGGGGAGGAGAAAGGAGGAGGATTGGATTGGGAGTATGCCCCTATGATGGGTCTGATGGACCCACCTGTGTCCGGTGGGGGGGGGGGGGGGGGAGTCACTGGGAAACAGCATGGCGAGCGGCAAACCCTCCGCTGCTTTGCAGGGAGGTGAGGGAAGCCCGCGCAGCTGCCGGCAATGGGCCAGCTGAGAAAATTGTGTTATTCTGGGGACGGTCGTGTAATTCAAAAAAAGTTCCCTAAAAAAAATCATGCTATCGTGAAAACATGTTAAGCGGGCACGTGTTAAATGAGGAATTATTGTATATAGCAGAATTTTCTCAACAGTTCAGGCTCAAAGGAATCCATTTTCCTATAATTGTGATGGGTGATGGCTGTGTCTTTCAGTCCTGATGCTTAATCATCTCTTTTTTTGTTTGGTTGGTTTTTTTGTTTTTTTTGTTTTGTTTTTGTGAAGCCTTCCTAAATGATTGTTTAGCAGTAAATTCATACAACTAGTTGTCAGCTACTGATAAATGTCTGACACAACCGTAGAGCGTAAGGGCACCATTGTGGGGACAGTGTGTCTGGAAGGTCCACCAGGTGTGAGCCTGACTAGCCTTTGGGTTAGGGAAAGTGTGCTTCCCCTTAGGCACACTGATGTTTATGTAATGAACCCTTTTACAGTAAAAGTAATACTTTCCCCAAAGGTCCACTGTACTATATATGTTCATGCTAACTGGAATTGAAATTTGTTTGTTGCATTGTTGAACAACATGGAACTTTTATTAATTTTCCACTATAATAAGGTTCAGTATGAGCCGGTAACACTATATTTGTATCCAAAATTTGGATCAAAATTAAAAACAAAAAAGTTAGCTCGTTTCCAAGGCTTGTCTTGCAATCTTATGTATTGATGTTGTTTAGAATCCTTACTGTCAGAAGTAAGGATTCTATTTCCGCCAGGAGGGTATTAGATTTTAGTCTTCAGAGGCAATATGATGCAGATAAGATTTTATATGGAGGAATCTTTGTGATGTCAGACTGTGTTAGATCTCCCCTTTAGGGCTGTACTTATCTCCTAGGAACTGCACCATATTTCTTCCTGTGGTAAAAACAAAAGTCCGACCATAAGATAGTCTAGTCTTTCTTAACATCCATTAAAGGAATTTCAGGTACCTAAGAAGCCAGCAGTTAAGGTGATGCCTCTGATGATGCTAATACAGCTTTAGCATCAGGAAAATACTGTTTTTCTTTTCTCACTAGAATGTCTACATTTCTTCCATATAAGAAAGTTTTAGTAGATTTAAGATTTGCATTGGAAAGGTAACTAGTGCCCAATTTGTTTAGCTGGGGAATACATTAAATCCTTGAACATGCCATTCTTTGGGTATATCTACACAGCAACATTATTTCAAAATAACTAGTATTTTCAAAATAACTTAGACTCTACACAGCAGGCATTTATTTTGAAATAATGTTGAAATACTGTCAAGCTGGAGGACTACTTACTCTGACTCCTGTAACCCTCATTGTATGAAAAGTAAAGGAAGTTGGAGGAAGAGTGCTCTATTTCGAAATAAGTGCTGTGTTCGAAATAAGTGCTCCATGTTTTGAAATAAGCTACACAATTGATGTAGCTTCATTTGCATTGCTTATTTTGAGGTAAACCCTGCTGTGTAGATGCACTTAGTTTCCTAATTCTTGTCACCTGGTGTATTTGGTAAACACAGTGGTAAGTTTGAAAAATAATATGTCTGATTATATGAAGAGTACTAGGTTACAGATTGAGGAAAAGGCCTGAAGTGACTAAATGGTGTTAATATATCCCTTACTTGCAGCAGAATGAACTCCTTTAGTACCTGATTGGTGCATAAAACTATGGTTCTGTTAGTGTTAAACCAGAAAAAAAACTTCCAACTGTCTGCTCCAACAAAAACAGCTTATTATCTATAAACTAGGAGGGATGTAATTCAAAGGTCTAAGTCTAGACACTTCAATATATGGATATTTTCAACTAAACCCACAAACTACTTTTGTATTTTACATCCCAGAGGACTGGAACACCACATTAGATGGACAAATGTGCTTTAAAAGTGATATCTAAATTTAGTGTCTAGAGGAGGCAGCATGCCTGAGTGCCTGGAGTACTTTAGTACAGGGGTTCCCAAACTTTTTGACATGGGGACCAGTAAATCCATTCACGAACTTTTGGAGGACCAGTAAGATATATTTGCATATTCATTAATCAAATGCTTAATATTCAAATAAGTTGTTTCTGGTCCTCCCAAAACCCCCAGTGCCAGCTTTAGCAAAGCTTTTGGTATGGTCACCTACAATATTCTTGCCAGCAAGTTAAGGAATATGGATTGGTTAAATGGACTGTAAGACAGACAGAAAGCTGGTTAGACCAGGGTTTCCCAAACTTTTTACTTTTTTTCAGTACTGTTTTTTGCAGCCCAAAAATATAAACACATAAAAAACAAACTGAGAAAATACCAGACATATAACATGTCTGGTATTTTCTCATTAGGTAAGTTTTATTATTACTAGGTGTATCAGTTTGTAGTTTCGAACTGCCTGGCTGGTAAATGTGCTCAGGATGCATGAGTGTGTTTACCAGCCAGACAGTTTGCAACTACTCGAGGGTGTGTGTAGGGGGACGGGGGGGGGGGGAGGGGGACGGGGGACAATAGAATCCCCGAGCCAGACTAACACATGCTTTGTGCTTTGCAAGGGGGGGAGGGGCAGCGCCCTGAGATCTACATATGGCCAGGTCAGTCCTGCTCCCCTCAGGCCGATTTGCTCCCCCCGCTGTGCCTCTGGCCAGCCCCACTTCCCCCAACCCCTTCCCAGGCAGCCAGTTCTCCCCCGCTTCTCCTCCCAATCTCTTTTGACCAGCTCTGCTGCCCACGTTCAGCCCTCCTTATGGTGGCCGCTTCTTCCCCCTCCCCCCGACATCTTCCCCAGCCAGCTCCCTGCCCCCCGACCTTGTGCCCCCCGGAAGCCCTGCTTCTACCAGTCCCCCAATCTCCCAGGCCCGCCCCGATTCCCCCGTCCAGTGCTGCTTCCGGTGGCCAGCTCTCCCCTCCTCCTCCTCCTCCTCCCACCACCACCACCACCACCTCCCCTAGATAGGACTCGGCCAGGATCTGGAACATCCGGCCGCAGACTCCGCCCAGGCCGGCTGAAGGCTTGGGGAACCCGGCGCTATACAGGCACTCTGGGAGCACAGAACACCCCGGCAACCACTCTGAGGCCCAGTAGTTTTTTCCTGCGGTCCGGTGATGGGCTGTGGCCCATAATTTGGGAAACGCTGCTTTAGTGGGACTTAGGAGAGTCATTGAGCGTGATCTTCAAGTCTGTTCACTTCTATCTCTTTGCCCTTCCATATTTTTCTCTCTCCTTTTTCTAGTTTGACTGTAAGATCCGGGGGGTAGGGATTGCATCTCATATGTATGTGCTCTGTGTCACATAATGGGACTTGAATCTTAATTGGGGCCTGTAGCGTATTAGTATATTAAATTATAAAACCATACGTTTTTGTAGAATTTGAGCTTAAGTCGGCAGACAACTACAATGCATTTATTGCCACTTGTATCTTCCTCCAAAACAGCAGCAGAGTGAGATCAGCACAAATCATGCCAGCTTTACTGGGGCTTCTCAGTTTTGGGTAAACTCTGGTGCAATTGTTGTTTGCTTCTTGCTGCTGCTTTGGAATCAGGAGGAGGACCCAAAATGGAGAAGAGGGGACAGTACAATACCCGACAGTTTGCTTATTCTCAGTGTTCTGACTTTGGAAAGGGAGAAGGGAAGGAAAGAGGTTCTTTTAGCAACCATAGAGTTGGGAGCACTTCACATTGCAATAGATCTGTCTAAGCAAATCTTGTGCACAGTCCCTAGTTTGTACTAATCTGAAACTTTAGATTCCATGTGCCTTTAAGCTTCCTGAACTTGAGCTCTTTCTAGGCACAGTCTTCAACTCTGGTTCTTTGGGGTTCTGTATACTCCTTAGATACAGACTTTAGTGTTGGCTGTGGGGTACTGTGGATCAGTTGCCTTGGACATCAAGATCTACTGCTGACTAGGGGTGTAATAGTGTAATCATTTAAACAACTAGCCAAGAAGCATAAGCTGATGGGTTACTGTAACAGTTAGCCTCGCTCCTGGGGAGCCAACTGCCACCCTTTGCACTGGCTCTGTATCAGCAGCAGCAGCCAGTTCCCCAGGAGTAGGACAGCAGGCAGGTGGGCAGGGGAGCTGGCTTAAAAGTCAGCTCCCACAGACACTAGCTCCCAGGCAGCCAGCTGCAGCCCCATGCTGCAAACACCTGCCTGAAACTCTCTGCTTCAGTTTCCTTATGCTTCCTGGGAACCTTTAGGGTGGAAATCCACATGTGTGATCCTGCTAATCAATCTTCTCTTCTGGTTCTGGTCTATCTTTGCTGTAAATAGTGTGTTCTCTTCAACAGCAGAGATTAATACCATGTCTCTTTCAGTCTTCCTCCTGGATTTTTCCATTCTGTAACACGTTGTAGGATGTGGTTTCCAGCACTCTGCTTTGTTTACAGTGGATGGGAGTCAATAAGTAGTCTTTGGCTGGTAGTTTTCATTGTCCTGCAATGACAGGGTTATCCAATAGCTTTTGGTCCTTAATGTCTGTCCTATTCTGGGTCACACTCCATGTTTTACTGTGACAAGTGCACGATGCAAGACACATTCTATTGGGTTCTCTTTGCAGATATGCTCTGTGCTTTTAAAAAAATCTCGACTAATATTCAAATAAGGCCAGAGTTAGTCTGCATATTCTGTGCTGATATTTCCTTTCACTACCTTCCCTTCCCCACTTTTCCCTGTGTGAATTGCTGGGAAGAGGAACTGACAAAAGGTGCATTTCATGATTCTCTTGAAGCCTTATCACAGGGGGAGAGGATGAGCAAAGGACAGGGACTTGGCAGAGATGGAAAAGGCATCATTGGTAAGGTGTAGGGGGTGGGGATGGGGGAGACAATAAAACTGTAGAGTGTACTGCTATAGTCTTTTATTTTATAACTCCCAGAGGAGTAGTTTATTCATCAAGCACAAAGGGTTTGTCTGCATAGAGTTTATATAACTCGACAATAGTTAATGAAAAAATGAATAAGCAAGGTGATCAATCTTATGTTAAAGCTAAA
Source organism: Pelodiscus sinensis (assembly GCF_049634645.1). Taxonomy (NCBI): domain Eukaryota; kingdom Metazoa; phylum Chordata; order Testudines; family Trionychidae; genus Pelodiscus; species Pelodiscus sinensis. The sequence continues at coordinate 91,227,795 of NC_134713.1, read as the reverse complement.
AAACAATCCTTGCCCATCTAAGTCTAACCCCATAGACTGACCTCTGTTCTCCCTCTTGCCCTCCAACCCACAGACGAAGGGGGAGAATGTTTAATCTTCAATGCCAAAGTGCGTAAGTGTAATGCTGCAGCAGTTAGAAAATAACTGAAGCCTTTGGTTATGGGGTGCAGTCAACTTAGAAATCACATGTCTGCATAAGAATTTTTATTGCCCACAAAAATATTACAATTACTGCTTAAAATTACTGGATATGAGAGATTAATGAACCAAATCAATTTTTCTCTTTCTTTCTCATTTGGTATTTGAAAATACTCTGTTCCTTGGTTTGATTGTTTGCCTGCTCAGTAAGTTTTAACAGTTTGAGTGCATTGTTCTCACCACCACAGGAGAGAAGAAATATGGTTAAAAACAGGGCACGGCACTTGTGAAACAACAGAAATTAACTGGGGAGGCCCACAGGGTGGGTGTTTTACGTTAGTGGTTTTCAAACTTTTTTCTCATGATCCAATTGAAGAAGATTGTTGTTGTTCGCAACCCAACATAATTATATCTTTCAACTAGAGTGCAGGCTTTGGGGGTACAGGAACGAGGGGCCTGGGGTTCTGGATCAAGGGATTGGTGCTTATGTTTGGGCATGGGGCTTATCTCCAATGGCTGCTGGTCAGCAGTGCAGTGGGAGTGCTAAGGCAATGCTTCCTGCCTCTCCTGTCAGCGTGGTCAATGCTGTGCCCTAGAAACAGCCAGCAGCCACTCTGAATGCTGCTGTCATTCACGGGGAAACACCTTCCCCCATCTCCCATTGGTCTGGAATTGTCCAGTGGGAGTGTGGAGCCAGTGCTCAGGGGAAGGAGCAGCACACTGGAGCCCCATGACTCCCCCTGCCTAGCAGCCAGACCTACTGCCGGCTGCTTCCTCCTTATCCACAAGACTTGTTATCTTATCAAAGAAAGCTATCAGATTGGTTTGACATGGTTTGTTCTTTGTAAGAGAAATTGCTTTCTCTGAAATGAACTGTCCTTTGTGTGTGTGAGTGAGGAAAGTTGGAATGTAATGAGACAAGAGAGAGAAGACTCCAGCACTAGATGGTCAGTATGATTAACAAGGAAGTGTGAACTCAGGTTTTGGTCAAATTCAGGATGGCCGAAGAGGGGAAGAATTGATGACTGTAAAGCAAAAGGCATACACACCTGTGAACAAGATAAACCAGCTGCAGTCACTGTCAGAACATTTATGAAAGTATTGATGAAGCTTGACAGTGGAAGCAGCCTTGAGGTAAAACAATTTGATGACTCCAGCATGACACTGCAAAGCCCATAGACAGAAGTTGTGACTTACAGCCATAAAAGTGGGATGTGTAGCTATTTTGCTCTAGACTCCTGGGATTTATGGTGGGGAAAGAAAACAATGCTATATATTCTGACTTCTTCCTGCACCATGTGATGTTGACAAGGGTATGAACAAGACTCCGCCATCATTGATTGACTGTTATGATGCTTTCCAGAATGGATACCATGTGTTTCCATAACGTTTTTTTTTTATGGGGATGAATTGTTGACTGTCACTCAACCCCCAACCTAGAAGATCCATGGACTACTTTTCAGCTGGGCCCTCCCATTTAATCTGTCTGGATTGGGTGGCCCTACCAGGAGTCAAAACTCTTGTTCACATATTACGGGAATGTGCAAATGGTCCACTGTGTCAAAGTGCAGATTCCAAGGAAAAATATCTAATATTAAGAAAACTGACTATCAATAACGTTTCTAAACTTTACAAAATAATACTTTTAATGCAATATTTATGGATGTATGTTATATACCGGGATGAACAATAATTTTTTATGTGGGCTACGGCAAGATTTTAAGTGGTCAAGGGCTGCACTTTTCTATGAAGGGGAGTATAGGATCTGGGAGGGAGTTTTGACTTGAATTGGAAGGGAAGCAGAGGATTTAGGTGGTGACCTGGGCTAGGGAATTGGGGACCCAGAGGCAGTCTCTGGCCAGGAGACATTTACCTTAGGTGGCTCCCAACCAGCAACCCAACAGAGATCCCACGGCAGGTTTCCTGCCTGCCACAGCTCCAAGTTGTTCAAAATGGCTAGAGGCTCCATTCATGTGCCGCTTGGTGCCATGCATCCCTAGTGGCAGGGAATAGATTTTGTGCTCTGCTCCCTCCCCGCCAATCGTCACATCTTCCATTGGCTAGAGGGAGCTGCCAACCATTTTGAATGGCCTCAAACTGCAGCAGGCAGAGAGCTTGCCTTGGGATCTCAGTTGGGTGGGCCATGGGCTGAATCACAAAGTCTGGGGGATGGAATCTGGCCCACGGGCTGGATCTTGTCCATTCCTGTTATCCATGTTTCACATGACATTTAAGAGACATGGCAAGCTGCGATAAAGTTTGCAATGCTGCAATTGTGGCATAGAGAACATGGCTTGAGCATAGTTTTATGCTCCATACCCCGAAGTAGAGAAAATGAATTAAGCAGCTTCTCAAAGAGATTTGAAGTTGATTAGACAGGACAGTCTAGTGAACAAGTGTAGCACATCCAAGTTAAAGAACTCTCTTCACACTGTTGTATTGCCCCAGAATTAGCTGCTGCTGTTGTTGTTGTTTTTTTAATTGTAAAAGAAATCTGTAAACCATTCAGTTGAAAAGAGATTGTCATTCTGTGTTCAAGAGCATATAGAAAGAGAGCAGTGATAGGACAACATTCAGGCTTTATTGCTTCCTCCATAAATGCTTTTGTCTTTCAAGGAACAGTTCCTAAAAGGAGAGTTCTCTGAATTCCTAGACCTATAGACATAAGCAGATTGTTTTATAATAGCACCCCCTTTTGGGAAACTATTGTATATTGTATATTCTTTCTACCTATCTGTCTAGCCATCTATCTATTCCTCTGTACCTCAGTGCTGTGTTGTCTACAGTTGCCCAATTTCAGCCACATAGAATGTATCCAGATAGGCATCCGCCACCAAGCTAATGATTGCTTTTAATTTGAAATGAAATCTGTCACTTTCTCATTCAGCTTCACCAGGTGCTAACTTCAAAGTCGATTGTACTTTTGACAGTTGAACTGCTAGCATCATTAAACAATAAATACCCTGTCTGAAATTTTGAAATATAATTATTATGATTTGGTGAATCTTTGCTTTGCTTTAGACTCTGGAGGACTTGATACAAACTTTCTGTATGCCACGCAGTAAAAGGAAAAAAGCACAAAAAGAATGTGTGGTGGCTGGCAGCAGCATCCAGTAAAAATAATAGCAAAAACAAAATCGTACATGCTTGTTGCTTTTAGGCTCACACCTTTCCTATTTGACTAGTCTATTCCAATTTGTTTAGGCAGTCAATACAAAAATAAAATAATTGACAAGTAGTGGAATTTTTTTCCATTGGAAGGGTAGATGCCTGCCGACACGTTTTTCCCCCTGTTGATTTCAATTATCCTTCTAGTTTCTTTTTTAGATATACTTTCATTTAAATAAATTGTTCTCTTGAGAACTGCAGATGAGAAAAATCTGTTTCAGTATGAATACCGTTTGAAAAAGTGAGAAATTTCTTTAAAAAATATTTACTTTTAAGGTAGACAAAGGACTTTTGCCAGCCATTATTTTCTAACTGGAGAACACCACCACCAGGTTTGACATCTCTGTGTATTGTGTAGGGTTGTTAAAGTGTGCTGATAACTGGATTGGCTGATGCATGGTAATAATGAAAAGGAAGGCATTTGGAATTCAGCATAGATGGCAGAAAACGCAAGATGTCAGAGAAGCTATATATTAAAGAGAATTTGAATTGGAAACTGAATCCCAACCTGCCACTGGGGGCATTTTGATCATTTTGATTTATTAAACTTTTATAACGGCATTCAGATGAAGCTGAATTAAAACGCTTAGTATTGGGTGGTTTATGGTACACAAGCTATCGTGCTATTGAAGTGTTGCCATGAAGGTTGTTTTAATGATCAATGCAAACTTAATCTAAGTTTCCTTTTGAATGCAGAGTACATCTGTGCTTGAAAATATATTTAATATAATAGTGTTGTAGTATTGAATCGTTAACAGTAACGTGCAGACCAACAATCTCTGACATTCATTTCCATTTGCATTTGGTCTACTTTACAATTAAATTATAGCAGCGCAGTATGGGTTCATGCTGTGTGTGTGTGTATATATATATATATATATATATATATATAATGCTGTGTGTGTGTATGTGTATATATACATATGCATGTGTGTGTACATATACATTATACACACACCAATTTTGTATTTTAATATATTTGCATGTATTTGTATATAGATATTAATAAAAACATGATATTCCATAACAGTATTAATTGAAAAGAGTGATTTCCTAAAAGGTATCAGAATCCTGTATATTAGTGCTGTGTTTGATCATTTTTCTGCTTCAGCAACTACAGATAGTCTTTCTGAACACTGGCTCTGCAATAAAAAGAAATCAATTACTATTAGAGCAGCAGTGTGGGTTAAAGGCATTACAGGTTCATACTCAGTTTTTCAGCAGGGAGATGATACTTAGCTGTGAATTGGGAATGATGCAAAAGATGGATGAGACAGAGTTCAAGGAGCAGTAATGTGCGGGTCCAGTGCTATCATTCCAAGCTGTCTCAGCAACATGATAGATGGTGTGGTGGCAAGAAGCAATAATATTTGATGATGAAAGATTCATCTCCAGATTTTGATCCACTGCATACACTCTACCTGTTGGTGCTGTAGTAGCGTAATGATTCTGATTTGTTATGAGGAGCTAAATTACTGTACTTAAGCAACCAAACTGGTATGTTGAATTTAGTAACTCAGATTTTTGGCAGCTGCTAAAGAACCAAGGAGCATATCAAACACTCCTGTACATTGTAAATTTAATTACTTCATATTTATGCATAGTAGTTGTTGACAGGATCTTGTAAGCTATGCTAATATGGTAGGTAATTTGTTACCTCCAGAAATCACTTTCCATGTGCCTTTTGATCATTATCATGAAACATGATAAATGATCTAGCCTATGAGGTGTAAATGAAAATGAAATGGATAATTGGATTCTATGTCTAAATTGTGGCTGGAATAGTTGTTGCAATTATAATTGAATTTATCTCATTAAAAAATGTGCTTTGCAATGTATCAGTGACCTTTAATCATCTTGGCTGGTGTGGTATTTGAGAATAATTTTAAAGTGACTGCAAAAACTTTACCTAGATTAGTTTGGATAAAAGTTTTTTTTCATAAATACCCTCAAATATTTGATTGCTTAATAATTCACAGATGTAAACAAAACATTGTCTCCTACTGTAACTGGCAAAGATAAGGGTACTAATGGGATTAGACTGAGAACAGTGGAGAAACCTACCCAGTGAGTTTTTTTTGTGTGATAAAAGACTGAGAGCTTAGCTTCATATAGAACGGAATATTTCTTCCTGCTGAGTTGGAGCGGTTAGCTCCTGCTGTGTAAGTGAGGATGTGCTGGTTTGCTGGAGAGATTATCTTTGAGGTAGATAGGCAAATGAGACTAATATTCCTTGGAGGAAAATTAAGAGGGATGTAAAGAAACACTTTTCATTTTTATTGTCATTTACTCCACACATGTAGTATAAATTTGTATTGCAGTAGACCCAAGGTACCCAATCAAAGAGGACTTATGGATAAGGCACTCGAGTGGGTCTGAAGTCAGGATACAGTATTCAGCCCTGTCACCATAGCTGGGTGGTGAAATTCCCAGGCTAGAAAGATGGACGTGCACTAGTTTTGACTGAGCTTCCATGCTAAAAGTAACAGTGTGACCACAGCAGCATGGAGCAGCATCTCAGGTTGGCTTGCCTGAGTATGTACCTCATAGTGGACTGTACAGTACTTGGAAAGCCCAGCCTATTTTTGGCATGCTAACTTGATCAGAGCTAGAATGTTTGTATGTGTGAGTTGAGTTAGGAGTTACACATTCCAGCTGCTATGTAGATATATCCCATTGTGTGATCTTTAGCATGTCACTTAACCTGCCTCAGTTCCCCATCAGTAAAATAGGGTTTCTGAAATTTCCCTCTTCCCATTCTTTCCTTCCTTTCTCATTTGCTTAGTTAATAAATTCTTTGGCGTAGGGATTCGTCCTTACCCTGTTTCTATCACAGTGTCCGACACAGAGGATTTCTGATCTCAGTTGGTCCCTACATGTATTGTAGTAATGCAAATATAATTTTGCTGAATACTGTACTGACACAGTAAGACAAACTCCAATTTCCATTTTCTCTTTCACTCTACTGCAATATGATAGTCAAGCCTTAAGATGTTTGGGCGGAGAAGTTCAAATACAGGACCTGACTTTGCAGAATCTCCAAGTTTAGTTATTCCAGGTCCTCCAGGTCCATGGGAAGCTTGGCATCAAAGACTGACTCCAAGAGAAGAACATGCTGAGAAGCCTTAAGTGCTTGTGGTGTAAATTCAGCAGCATGAACAGCAATTTTGGAACCTGCAAGCCAGAAATCTCTCCCCCTCGTGGTCTTACAGTAATGAAATATGGTATGCAGTCCAAGCAACTGGTCAGTTGTTGGGGCAGCAAAAACCAATGGTGCATGACTCCACCCCTTTGATCACCACCCTTTTTATGGTATGCTGAACGTTCAGCAGCTGAGGTACTTGCCCTGAATCCTTAGAGGTTTTACCTTCTGGAGTTAGAATATTCAGAGAGCTGTGTGGACTTCCGGCTCACATTTAGATATCTAGACATCTCAAAGAATTTACAGTACTCAATCTTCATGATACTCTTGAATGGACAAGAATGGTATTTTGTCTCAAAATCAAGTGATATACTAGAGCCGCTTCTAAATGGATTCAGACCTAGTCAAGAGCCCTAACTTCTTGAAGGGCCAAGTCTCATTCCTTCGGGGAAAAAACAGTCCTTTCAACTAATATTGCTGTATGGCTTCCTGGTCTTCAGTGTAAACTTCATTTTAAAAGAGGCACGTTGTCATTTTCTGATATGGCTTTTAGACAAAACTCTGCCAATTTTTCTCTTGCTTTTCCTTCATCCAAAGTCTTCATATAGGCTATGTGTAGACTGCAAGCCTCTTTCGAAAGAGGCTTTTTTGAAAGATACTTTTGAAAAAGCTTCTTTCGAAAAAGAGCAACTAGACTACAATCCGTACTTTCGAAAAAGCACTGTTTGCATTACATAGCACCTTTTTTTGAAAGAGCACTTAAAAAAAAAGGCGTTATTCCTCGTGAAATGAGGAGTACCGCCGTCAAAAGAAAAGCCGCATTTTTTCATTTTAATTTCGAGAGAACACAGCTGTAGTCTAGACGCAGGTGAAGTTTTTTTTTTCGAAAAAAGGCTACTTTTTTCAGAAAAAAACCCTGCAGTCTAGACACAGCTATAGCCGGGAAAGGAAGAAGAAAAGAAAAATAAAAACCCTTCTATCAGAACTGTTTTCCCTGGTTTTCCCCCAATATTTTGATTTAGGATTTCCTCCTGTCTGTGGAGCTTGGGTTTACTGCTGGCAACTTCCCTGGCTGCCTTGGTCTTGGAACATCAGATTCCCATGAGGGAGAAAGGGAAAATTTATTACCCATCTGTAATGTTTCCTATCCTGAAGGAAATATCTGGTTTTCTGTGAGACCCTAATCCCAAGTACCACAATTTTTGCATTAACTTCCCATTGGAGGACAAATATTTCAGTCTTTTCTTCTCTCCTCTTGTCTTTCTACAGAGATGGAGAAATCTTGGGATGCCCTCATCCTGGAATCTTACTTAGCTGAAAATCTTCATTTCTATTTTTTCAATAATAAATTAAAACTTAGATAAAAAATTAAATATCCTTCCCAGATATGGCTTATCTTTTGTAATGTGTATTAATCACAATTTATAGTTAATTTTTTCAGCTTGGGCATTTCTCTGGAGAGTTAGAGGGACAATCAGTATTCTCTATTACTCCAACAGTTGGCAACACATTGTTGGAGAAAGTGGTTTTGTTTTTTAAGGATGAGTCTACATTCTTGGAAGATGAAAAGGATGAACCCAATTGCAGTGGATTGACAGAGCACCAAGTGCTCATTCAGAGAAGAAAAATATATGGATATGAAAGTAAATTTTACCACTTAGTGATAGATTATAATGACTAAAAAGTATTGCAAAGCTATCTATCTGCTTTCTATGAAATAGAAAATCTCCACTGAGCATGTGCAATCTCTGAGGGCTTATTTGAAAGAAAAGTCCTCGATGAAGCTTTTTGCGTGTGTGTATGATTGTGGTCAACGTAATCAACTGTATCGTGCCCACTCCTGGCTTAGATGGACAGGTTGTGTTATGCAAAAGAGAATGATAGACTTGTGAAAACAGTCTTGTGTGCTGAGCTGAAACTTGGAAAGTAGAGAAAGGGCAGTCATCATAAGCGATTTGAAGACATGGCTAAATACAGACCCGAATACAGAGCAACTATCAATAAAAGTTATAAACATTTGGAGAGGGACAGATGCAAAAACGGATTGAAAAAATGAGTAAAGTGTCATGCCAAGTCTTTGGTTGGAACCTATGTGATATCTGTTTTCAACCTTGCTCCTCTCATTTCAGAGTATAAAGCCAGACGAAAACACACAATATGCTGCAATGTTGTCATTGGACACAAGAAGACAGCCTTTACAACTGCACAATACTTATAAATTTTCAAATAGTGGGAAAGGATGGAAGCGCATAAAAAAAGGAATTTCAGAGTAAAGAGACAGTAGCATTATGATTCAAGTTAGCACATCATGAAAGTAGCAGATTTTTTTTTTCAGAAAGAGAGTGGGAACAACAGAGACAGACACGAAACAGAAACAGAATCCAATTCAATGATGACATGAAGATAGAAAAGTTGTTGTAACATTGAGGCACCATGATGCATACTACAATATTTAATACAGAAAAGAGACCTGGTAATAATAAGAAGGTGATTATATGTAAGGGCAGGTCTAGACTACATCCCTCTTTTAAAAGAGGGATATAAATTAGACAGATCGAAATTGCAAATGAAGCCAGGATTTAAATTTCCCATACTTCATTTGCATAATGGTGGCCGAAAGTAAAACCGCCATCTAGATGGGATTCTTTCAAAAAAAAAAAAAAAACAAACACGCAAACAAAAAACTCCCACCTTTTTAGAAAGATCCTATACTCCTGGAGTACAGGATCTTTCGTAAAAGGGTTTTTTTTTTTTAAAGAACCCCCTCGAGACTGTGGTTTTACTTTCAAAAAGCCCTTTTTTGAAAGAACGCGTGGCCGCCATTGTGCAAATGAAGCATGGAAAATTTAAATCCTGGCTTCATTTACAATTTCAATCTGTTTAATTTACATCTCTCTTTCGAAACAGGGATGTAGTCTAGACGTGCCCTACGAAACTTATTATCAGGGCTTGCCAAGTGGCGGCGAACCCTGCTCGCCAGCCACGCAGTTCTGCGTTCTGCGCATGTGCAGATTGCTCTGCGCCAGCTCTTCCGGGTTGTAATCTACTCGCCACGGGCGAGAAGATTACATTATTTGCAGACCAGGGGGATGGGGGGGGGGGGGGGGGCAAAGCAGAGCCAAGCAGAGCCAAGCCGCGGAGCGCGCGATCAGCTGACAGCCCAGATGCTCTGGGCTGTCAGCTGGCGGGGCGCTCCGCGGCTTGGCTCTGCTTTGCCCCCCTCCTCCCCCTGGTCTGCAGACCAGGGGGACGGGGGGGGGGGGGCGCAAAGCAGAGCCAAGCCTCGGAGCGCGTGGGCAGCGGACAGCCCTGTCCGCTGCCCACGTGTTCCGCCACTTTGCTTCCTCTCCCTGGTCTGCTGGAGACCAGAGAGAGGAACCCCGTTCATAACTGCGGATCCGACATAAGTCGGATCCACGTAACTCGGGGACTGCCTGTAATCCAAAACTTTACCAAATCTGAAAAACAACATGGGCCTTTTTATTAAGTTTGGAAAACTCAAAATGGTCTATTCTTGACTAATATTGTTTGGATTCATAGCAAGTCATCAAGATGCTTTTTGAACCATGTCTTGTGGAGAATAGTCCAAAGTAGATTTTTTACTTGTCTTGTAGTTTATGCTGTCTATGTAATATAGCCAGCATCATGTTCAAGGGACATAAGCTAGATTAGGTATCATTGGAAGGTGTCTCTCCCAGTCATCTTTCCATGTGGGTGCCCTTCTCCAGTCTTCTGGGACCTCTTCATCCTCTAGGGTTCTCAAAGATAATTAACAACTCTGAGATTGCTTTCGCCTGTTCTTTAAGTGTCCTAAGATGAAATTTCTTTTGTCCCTGCTGGCTTGAATACCTCAAACTTATCTAATATACTTTAACCTCTGCATTCCCTATTTTGGCTTAAATTCTTTTTCATTGTCAACATTAATTGTGCTGTGTACCTGGTTATCATTAACTTTTTAAATGAGGACTGAAGGAAAATAGGTGTTAAGCACCTCTGCTTTCTTGATGTCATCAGTGCTCCTTCCCCACTAAGTAGATGACCTATCATTTTCTTCATCTTTCCCTTGTGACTAATGTATTTAAAGAACCACCTCTGTTATTTATATTATTTTTATTAATGTTGCCAATTTTTACCTTTGAATCTTAGCACAAAAGCAGAAGCAATTTGATACTGTGCCTGTAATGATAGGCACCAGTATAAAAACGTGAGCAGACAGCTCAGTCATAGTATGTGAAACTAGTAAGGAAATTTTAAAACCCAACCAAGGGTAAAATGAAGTAGGACAGAGAAGAAGGGAGATGATTTAGAAAAGTTTTAAAAGGGGAAAAAAAATCATGTGTTTCTCCTGCAACCTAGCTCCCAGATCCTCCCTAGTTTCAAGTACAGTACCTGAATAATATTTTTAATGCACTGACTAAGATCATGAGAGAAATCAATTCATTGTGCAGTCAGGTATGGAAACATGTAAAGTATTTAGGTTAAGGACAAAAACTTGGAAAGGAAATACACTCTTGATAGTAGACATGACACGAACACTTGGCCCTTGGGAAGCAGTAATGTGTAGTGTTAGATAAAACACCAAAACTTCAGGACAGTACTTGAAAACAGTGCAGTAGTACAAAGTTGTATAGTTGAATCCCAAATTGAATCTTGCAAATTGAATCCCCAAACACTTTAGAGTATGTTGATGTGCTAGAGTGGGGTGGAAAGAAATGATATATGCACAAAATGAACTGTCAAATCCAAATTTAAGTGAGTATTCTAATGCTGATCAGGTTAGTGAATCTGTGTTTGGTATATTAGCTAAGCTCAATTCATTTTATTTTATATATGGAAATTACAGAAATGGGAGAAATTGCATTAAACACGTGAGTAAGTTCTGAAGATTTAATTTGTTTTAAAACAATTGAGAAACTGGATTTGCATTCAGTGGAAGGAGGGACATTACTGGAGAGTGTCAGTAAAGTACATATATTTCAAGGAAGAATACACAGGATAGATATTATAAGGCAATTTGAGCTATTGTCAAATTTAAGAACAAAAAGTATGAACTTAAACTGAGGGCCAGGCTAACGGCATTTTGGTAAAATTTCTTTACACAGAGTTCATCTATGGAATAAATGATGGAAGGCAAAAATAGGAGCATTTCATTTAATGATGTAAGAGAGGACATAAGTACTTCAAGGAAAATATTTTTTGAAGGTGTGTTGAATGTATAAGTTTAAATGAGCTTTCTGGCTGGCTTCGTTTCCCCCCTGTATTTCTGAGAAAGAAATGATAAATAATTCAGACCAAACAAAGTATAGGAACCACAGGTTTAGAATACTTACCAGTGGGGAACCATGTATGCTGACTGTGAAACAAAGGCTGACAGCAGGGCAAAACGTTTTGTCTTGGAAACAGGGTTTGTAGACAAGTGGCAATTTTAGCTTCTCCTTTCAAAGTGTTTAGTAATTGTAATCCAGAAGAACTACTGAGGGTTTATTGGGCAGAATTGTCCCACAGTGAAAAGAAGTGTCAGAGATTATACAAGCTTATTGTACTTGATTGACTGTATTTACCTTAGCTGGGTTTTTTGTACGCACAAAAGGAGGGAAAAGTATGTCTGTATTTTGTATGTACTGTATATGCGTAATGGCTTGGAGATTTGTCCATGAACAGCTTATGAATTCTGATTGATTTTATAAACTTATACATAATTCTAACCCCCTGGTTGTATTGAATCAGATATTTGCTAACAGGAATCTGGGTATGTATCCCACAAACCCTCTTGGAAGTAGCTGCAGGATAATCAAGAGTTGTTAACTCTGAATGTCACTTGCCTGGGTAGTACAATGAATATGGTAAGAAAATCCGTTCTCCCAAGCATGTCTATAGGGAAAGGGATTGAAGTGATGACAATTCCTGAGCAAAACCGGAGAACTATGAAAGAGATGTTAGAAGCTCTTGTTAAGGGGGCCGGGCAGGGATGTTCTCTGATCTAGGAGGAACTGTGGAATGTTGGATCTTAACTAGCAAAGGAGAGCATGTTGGAGGAACAGGGCAAAAGAGAACCTGAAGACTGAACAGGAGGAGAGAAGGGTCTTGGGATTCCAAAATGACTGTGACCAAAACTGAAAGGGTTCTTGGAATGGCGAGGAATACTTATGCTTTCTCTGAGTAAAGTGTTTCTGTAACTATCCATATCCCCAGATAGTTACAGAAGGGTAAACAGAAAGTGAACCTGTAAACCAGAAAACTCAGGAGAGGGTGGAACTTTGGAAAATGGTGTATTTAAGCGACTTGAGGAATATGAGGGAAGGGGGGGTCCACGTCTAGTGGAGGGGAAAATTCGGAAAAGCAGACATGTTTTTTTCAGCATCCCTGTAAACCTCATTGGCTACGTCTACACTGGCATGATTTTCCGGAAATGCTTTTAACGGAAAAGTTTTCCGTTAAAAGCATTTTCGGAAAAGCACGTCTAGATTGGCACGGACGCTTTTCCGCAAAAGCACTTTGTGGAAAAGCATCCGTGCCACTCTAGACGTGCTTTTCCACAAAAAAGCCCCGATCGTCATTTTTGCGATTGGGGCTTTTTTGCGGAAAACAAATCTGAGCTGTCTACACTGGCCCTTTTGCGCAAAAGGGACTTTTGCCTGAATGGGAGCAGAACAGTATTTCCGCAAGAAGCACTGATTTCTTATAGTAGGAAGTCAGTGCTTTTGTGGAAATTCAAGCGGCCAGTGTAGACAGCTGGCAAGTTTTTCCGGAAAAGCGGCTGATTTTCTGGAAAAACTGGCCAGTCTAGACACAGCCATTCTGTTCGGAAGAAGGGAGGTTCTGAAAGAGGCTTTTTTCCCCGACATTTGGGCCAGTGTAGATGGGCTCATTGTTGGAAAAGCCTCTTTTGGAAGAAAAGCGGAAAAAGATACACTAATTGTGGTTTGCAGTTTGTGTATCTTTTTCCAATAGAACTTTATAGTCTAGACACAGCCTAAAAGAACAAAGCGCTCTATTTCTTTTCATCCTTACTGGCTGCCCTCTCAGTTCTGTCCTGCCTTCACACACAACTACCTTCTTGGTGTCCTCAGTCAGGATTGTAACACAAGCCATCGTGCAAACACACCTCTCTCATACATTTGCCAGTGTCCCACATGAAAGCTCCTCTCCTGTTGTTGGGAGCTCCCAGAGCTGTGAAGGCTCTTTCTATCCCCTAGCCAAGCTGAACAGACTCATGAACAGACTAGCAGTCAGCTAGTAGTCTGTAGCAACAGTAATAGCTGGCTGTTATATTCTGTGGGGTTTGCAAAGAGGTGGTAACACAGGAGGATTCCTGCTTCATGTTGTGATGAACATCCACTTGGTCCTTCTGTTGTCTGATCCATGTGAAGGTGATTATCACAGTTGTCTCTTGCTTTGGCATCAATGAGCAAGCATGGTCTTCATCAAAGGTTGTTAGGTTGTTTTCTGGGGAATGTGGTGAGTTCCGAGGGTGAGAACAAAAAAGTAACCAGATTCCTGATTTTCTGGCCTTGTACAACCACCTACACACCTTCAAAACCTCCCCCATCAGCTGGCTGGTACAAAAGTTGAACAAGTCTCTTCTACCACTATGAAGTAGAGACTTGAATTGAGAGGAAGTTCACTGGTGTTGATATGGGAGACAGTGATTCCTATAGCTAATGTAGGGGGGAGGAGGAGGAGAAACCAAATTTTAAATAGTTAGTTCCCCCAGTAGAATTCTCATCTAGACACTTTAAAAAATCACTACGGAGTTATTTTTAGATTGTTGATCTTATTTTCCACCACTGCCTTAACTGTCAAGTCCAAAGGAAGAAGAGGACTGAATAAGATGCTTTCAACTTCTGCGGGTAGTTTTTAATTGCCAAGGTCAAATTGGATACAGCTACAGTTAGCCAAACCAGTGGTGGCACAGAGGCAATTGTTTTGGCAAAGTTACCTAGTGCACAGAAGGCAGACGAACCGAGGTGAATTGCAACTATTCTTTGCCAGCTGAAATTTTGATTCAAGTAATGTCATAGGGTCCAAAACATAAAGTAGTTCCTGTTGGTCCATTTTTATTCCTGCTCCAATTGTTACTAATGCCCAAGGAGAAATTCTTTTTTTACCCCCTAAGCCCATTCTTTTTTTACCCCCTGCTTGTCAGAGGCTGGAGAGGGATGGCAGGAGACAAATCGCTTGATCATTGTCTTCGGTCAACCCTCTCTGGGGTACCTGGTGCTGGCCACTGTTGGTAGACAGGATACTGGGCTAGATGGACCTTTGGTCTGACCCAGTACGGCCGTTCTTATGTTCTTATATGCTTGTGGCAAGAAAGCTAGGTAGATTCACAGAGGTTAGATCCATTAATGGTTCCTAGCTAGGATGGGTAGGAATGGTGTTCCTAGCTCCTGTTTCTCTGGAGGTGGGTGACAGGGGAGGGATCATGTCAACAGTAAGGACTGTTGTGTTCCCTCCCTCTAGGGCATCTGGTATTGGCCACTGTCAGGAGATCAGGATACTGGGCTGGATGGACCATTGGTGTGACCCAATATGGCCGTTCTTCTTCTGAATTTCCTGAGCTCCCTCAAAGTGGGTTAATTCCCAGTTGATCTCTAGCTCTCCCCACTGCCCTGTACAGTAGCTCAGGCTGCTGCGGTTTTAGTTTCTGGCACTTGACAGTAACACTCCTTGTTTACTCTTACAATTCATGGTGAAATAAATTTCCAATAAAAGCCCTCAATGGGGAAAAAAATCTCTTTAATGTATTAATATATTTACCCTGTACCATATACAAAACTCTTTTTTCAGGACAGCAGGGTGAAAAGCTGTTAGTCCTGTATAATATATATTGTTTTTTTCCCTCTTTTACACCTCGAGAAAATAAAATTAAATCTAACATAGAAATCCAGATGAAGTAGTGGACTTTTAAAACCAAGTTTTTCTGTCATTCCATAAAAAGTTCCTCTAAGTTTTGGAACTCAGCAAAGCACATTTGGCATGGAGTGGGTGGACAGCTGCTTTTTCCTGTAATAATTCATTCACTTCTGAAATATGTATTATATTCTCTAAATTAATCATTCTATAAAAGATGCTCATGCAGTCTGTTTAGTTTAATGATAGAAATGTAGCCGTGTTAGTCTGGTGTAGCTGAAACAAAATACAGGACTATGTAGCACTTTAAAGACTAACAAGATGGTTTATTAGATGATGAGCTTTCGTGGGCCAGAACCACTTCCTCAGATGAAATAGTGGAAGAAAATAGTCACAGCCATATATACCAAAGGATACAATTAAAAAAAATGAACACATATGAAAAGGACAAATCACATTTCAGAACAGAAGGGGGATGCGGGGGGGGGGGGGGAGGAATGTGAATGCCTGTGAGTTAATGATATTAGAGGTGGGGAAGGGTAGATGTCTGTGAGTTAATAGTATTAGAGGTGATAATTGGGGAAGCTATCTTTGTAATGGGTAAGATAGCTGGGGTCTTTGTTCAGCCCCTTATAACAACCCTACAACAAAGAAAAGACAATAAATTTTCCAAACTGCTCCACACCACAGGCTACAATGGCAACAACCTCAACCCACCGGATAATATTGTTAACCTCTCCAGCTACAAACTCAATCCAGCAGAAGAGTCTGTCTTGTCCATGGGTCTCTCTTTCTGCCCCACGTCCCCCACAAACTGGATACTGTTACCATCACTGTTACCATCTAGTCTAACTGGTATAATTCCCAATTCAACAAGAGTTCAAGTTCCCTTACTACTTTGTCTCTGTGACTCAGTAGGTGAATGGGATAGTAAGGACTTCCCATGTCTCTTTTTTCTTACGTCATTTCAATAGGTTACCTTCTCACTGTTTAGAAAAAGATGAGATATTGATAGTGAGACACACAAAAGGCACTGCAGATCATTTCTTGGGGGTGGGGTGGGGGGAGTGGAATTAAAATTTACTAGCTACCTGATGCCTATGCTCATTGTGAGCCACCCAGAATTTTATTTTTTCTGTACATATAAAACTTGAAACTGGAATTTGCGAAAATACTTCTGCTCACTCTTCAATTTTGAGGTGATTGGCATTTTAGATATTTGAAGTGTTCATATTTGATCTTGTTTAATCTTTTAAAACAATCATGTGTCTGTAAAAAAGCCCTCATTTAGTGAGGTAAACACTTTGTTTCCATAGTGTATATACATTTCAAATCTATATTCTTTCCAATATTAAATATAGCATGACAATTCATTTGTCTTGGTGATCACCATTTAAAATCAGATGTTCACACATTATTCTTCATTGGAATGATAAGGTTAGATCATAGATTCATTGATTCCAAGAACCACTGTGGTTATATGTTCTGACTGTCTGTATAACACAAGGTATAGAAATTCCCCAACGTCATTCCTAGAGTGGATCTTTTAGGAAAGATAATCTGATTTTGATTTAAAAATTGGCAGTGATGGAGAATCCACCACTGTCTTGGCAAATAATTCCAGTGGTTGATTACTCTCCCTGTTAAAAATAATGCCTGAAGCGCACCACCCAGGCTGAGCCCACCATGAACAGGAGCTGCTCTGGCCAGCCTACAGTGGATCCCGCTGGTCTGGACCAGCCCCTACTGGTTAACCATTTACATCTCTAGTCACTGGTAGAGAGCTGGCTTCATATGTTTTCAAACCATCAGGTACCTGTTTTTGGGTGGTTTGTTTAATATGACTGGGAAAATTTGTCAACACGTGTGAAATGACACCCATTTTAACAATTTGATTTGCCAAGTGATCTGTAGTATGCACCATTAAGGTATAGAAAACAAGCATTATTCTTGAATTGGCAACAGAAGTATTCCAAATTTATGTCTGGGAGATTGTATAAACCATGCAGGTCTCACTCTACGTTTTCTACTACATCACCCAGAACCCCTTCATTAGAAGACAGTGGTTTCTTAACTGCTGCCCATCTGCTTACTAATATCTGCGGAAGCCTTTCTAGTTAGTTTACCTTAAAGATACTTGTGTACTCATAATGAAAACCTGGGGACTATATGGAAGAGTGTTAATGTTAGAAGTAGAGGTTTGGAATCTGTTAAAAATTCCTTATCCTTGGCTAATTGGAAACACATCTGGTAAAAATATTTTTTCCTACATATGTTGGAACCTTTCAAAAATTCCATTCAAGGTAGTTGTTTTAGTAGATAAACTGAAAGCAAAAGTGACTTGGTAGCATCAGCCCCTCTCCAAAACACTTTGTTCACTCAGTGTGCATCTACACAACAGGGCTTAGCTGGAAATAAGCTATGCTAATTGAGCTAATACATCAATTGCATAGCATATTTTGAAATTGGGAGCTTCCCTGTAACCTTCTTTCCTGATTTGCTACAATGCCCTTTATCCAGTCTACCAGTAGGACCCAAAGCCTGTGTGTCATTTTTTACATATGTCTAAATCTTACTGATTTTCTGCATCATATCTCTAGGGGTGCGTCTACACAGTACCATCTCTTGAAATAAAATATGCCATTTGAGCTACGCAAATTGCTTATCTTATTTCTATGCTATTTCGAAATAGCTTATTTTGTCATTTGGCACTGTCTACACAATACCAAATTTCAAAATAAACTACTATTCTGAAACGTCCCTTACTCCTCCTAGAATGAAGTTTACAGGGATGTCGGAATAATGAGCTCAAAATAATGGGCTTCCTGTGAATATGCAGCATAGCTATTTCGGGATACTTTGGTATCCTGAAATAGTAGTGGTACCCTAAGGGAACATCTAAACTACATCCCTTTTTCAATAAAGAGATGTAAATTAGACGTATCGAAATTGTAAATGAAGCTGGAATTTGAATGTCCCGTGCTTCATTTACATAATGGCTGCCAGGATTTTTTTCGAAAAGCAGCTTTTCGAAAGAAAAAAAAGCTGCGACCACCATTATGTAAATGAAGCAGGGTAAATTCAAATCCCGTCTTCATTTACAATTTTGATACGTCTAATTTACATCCCTTTATCGAAAAAGTGATATAGTTTAGCTGTATTCTTGGATACAAACTTTTTTATTCATCCACTTAGCTGAAGCTTGCATCATGAATACCACAACATTCTTTTTTTCTGGCTATGACAAGTGCAATCTTGCCCTGCTGAAACAAAGATCATTCTCCTAGCCTGTTTCTTATCATCTCTCCATTGTTTGTATTTTTACACTGGCTCCCTCTCCTGTAATATCAGCCGTAAGCTACTTCATTGTCAAGGCCCTTCACAATTCCTGCCCTCTGTACCATCTCTCATTCAGTATGCAAAGGTTGATGCCTGTCTCCAGTCAGACCATGATCCTGCTAATTAAATTTTCAAACTAGCACCTTTGTGTTTTCCTCCCATTCTGCCTCTCAGACTTAGGAGGAGCTGTGTTTCCCTGTATATTTTATGTTTATGCAGCTATTCAGGAGATTCAAATGTTGCCCAGCTAATTAGCAGAGTGCCCACAGCTAGGTTTTAGTATCTGTTGGTGGTGCACATTTGCACATGCCTTGCTGCAGATAGAAAAACATTATGGAAAAAATCCACACGGGGTGGAAAAGATTCGAGGGAACATCGGAGGAGCTCCAAGTAAACATCTGCAAAACCATTTCATTTACCCCCCTTCAAATTGCCCCTTAAAATTCTCCTTTGTCATAATCCATACAAAAGGTGCAACAACATTTAGGCTGCTAATGTGCTGAAACCACAGCCTATCATGCTGACAGCCTTGTCTTATTGTTTCGTCATACTTCCCATATGCTTCTGTGCCCACCTGTTGCCATCTTCTTAGATTTTAAGCTTTTTTTGAGGGCTGACTTTTTGGTCAGCGTTTGTACAGCATGAAGCACAACGGAGTCCTGGTGCATGGCTAGGCTCTTACGTGCTTCAGTAATACATACAATAAATAAAGGCAAACTGTGGATGTTGGCATTTGGTTGAACTCAAGATGTAAGATTTAAACAAGTATTTCTTTTGTATAATTCCATCACATAAAACAAATGTATATAACCAGAAACCATGAGGCAAATCTTGCTTCTTTTTCGTGGGCAAAACTTAGTCACTTCAGTGGAATTTTTATTTAAGCAAGGTTCAAATTCAGAGGTGTGTCATGCCTCTTCAAACCCCGAGGGATACGTTCTTGTCATTGACCATGAATCAAACTATAGCACAGCTGTGGAATCTTAATGCCTTATGCTTTGTCACCATCTGCATGGTTAATGTTTCAAACAGGACACTGTATTTGTGCAACTACCCCTCCAGCTTTATTCCTCCTTTCCATTACAGGCAACTGGCAATCTGACAGCAAGAGTATTATTTGTAGATCGGTGTAAAGAATGTAGTATTCTCTCTCACTCCATTGCACAAGCCATGTTTTAAAGAGTCTCAGTCATTTTGGGAAGGTGCCAGTTTTTGAAGAAGGGTTTCAGAGTTGTTCTTAACCTTCAGTCAGCGTTCGTTTCTAACAACCTAAAAGTTGAGATCTTGATCACTGATGCATGTGGAGAATGAAGTAATTCTGATGATAATTCTGAGTTAGCTTTACAACTGACTCATTTACACTGAACAAAATTGTCATCTTTATGTGCAGTGCAGCACATTATGGTCACTGCACTTGCTTTCATGCAGGCCAAGTATTGTGTATCGTTCATTGCATTCTGAAGTAATGCCCTGTATAAATGTCTTTATAATACAATATATTATCTTTTTGACAAAGCAAGCCATCCACGTCTTATTGAGTGCTTTAGTGGCATGTGCTTATATTCTAAAACACCAGAAGATTACAAGAGGTGGGAGAGAACATACTTCAGTTTTAAGGAAAATCTTTTTTATTTTCATATGTATGCTGAGCATGAGCGAATGTTGTTTTCAGTTTCTGCTGACAGTGCTGAAGCAACACACTGTTCCTCTTATTTAAGAGGAGATAATAAAATGATTGCAATGGTGTTTCAAATCAAGGTGAATAAAATGCCATGATGATGCATAGGATATGAAATCACTATGCAGAAGTTTGCAGTTTCTACTGTGAAATAATAATTCTTATTTCAGCACTTCGGGTGATCAGTAGGTACTGTGTCACAAAGATTAAACACTTTATAGCTGTACAATCTTTTTTATACTTCAGATATAAACTTGATATATTATAGGTGCTTGAAAGTTTGAGATGAACTGTGACACATTCAGTATCAACATTTGCAGAGATCCTAAATTTAAAGTTGATGTTGTTATGCCTAAAAACTGTGGGGCCATAATTTATGCAAAGTGGCAAGTGCTGCTGTTCAGTTTGTCATTTCTGTTGTGTCCATACTAACAGGTTCTTTATACAGCACCGCTGAATGTTATCAAGTTATTTTGGACATTTATATTTAAATGTTTGTGTTTAAAAGCGGTTGTTTTACTTTTCTCATTTCTGGTAGTAAAGACAAATAAGAATTATTGCCACGTTTGTAGCTGTGCCTTTTATATGAGTTGGATAAATCACTCAGTGCCACCTGGTCACTAAGCAGTTGCTTAGTGTTCTTTTGTTCCAGTCCACTAACTCCTTTAATTAAATAGTAACATTTTGTAGGTACTGTGTATCAGTGTCAGGGCAATCAACTGGCAACAAGATACAAGGCAGTTAAAAGGTAACTTTTACTTTTTGAGGTCATAATGAGTGTATATCCCGTGTCATATGAATAGGTTTGGCAGAATTCAACATTTATCTTTAATTAATCTATAAGCATATTTTTATATAAATTGTTACAATTGTGGGGAAATTGTAGGAGGAAAATCAAACAATGGACAATGGGTTAGACAATTATTTAATGGCAGTAAACATTATAAAGCTTTAACTTTCAAAAATCTAATATATTTAATATGATTTGTCAAAATCATAAATTTAAATATACAAGTTAAATTTCTATACATCCAACTCTGAAAATTTCTGAAGCAGCATTTTTCTTTTCTTACATATAAATTTCCATTAGTGTCATGGACATTTTATTGTTTGTATTTGTGTGGGAAAATAAATGTTTATTGACATTTACTGATAAAAAATATAATCCTTCATCCTATGTATGAAACATCTCAGCATGGGACTACCAATGCTAGAACTTTTCAGTGAAGTGATGAGACTCATGCCGTTTAGGTCTTTCTCATCATAACTGTGGTAATTTATGCATACAGATGAATGGTTGAGAGAGTTCAAACACATCTCAGCACTCTGTATTGTTTATGTGAAAAATGTAAACATGTGAGGATTGACACAATTTGGAAAATGTATCTAACATTTTTGAATTCCGGTTGATTTTATGAAATTGCTGTATTTTTACTGAATGTCTCGTGATATATAGAATGAATAATTTACAGACAGGCTTGGGCTATGGCAATGCAACAAAAGTCATTGAGTTGTTAATTTAGAAGCTCTCTAGACAATGAAATATCTACAGCTAAGCAAAAAATGTTTCTGATCAGGTTGCAGCAATGGAAAATCCACAGAAGAAAAGAAAGAAAAAGGTAAATGCAGTTAAAAGCTGCTGTTGAAAAGTGTCAGGCTCACCGGGCTAAGGGAAAATAACTTAATTACCTAACCTGAAAAAGTAAAGGGTGTTGCACTTCCTCAGACCTGCTGAGGAGTAAACCTGGATGAAGGGTGGGCTGGAGCAGTATTGCTTTTGAGAATGTTGATTGATACAGATTCTTAAGCGTTAAGTGTTACTCTCACACATACATCACATTCATGCTGGTAGTTTGGAGGCAGGCTGCAAGTGCAGTGTAGATTACTTTTGATTTTGCTGGTGGCTGGAATGCTGGCCAGGGGTCAGCTTCCCAGAGACTCAACCTTGATGTTCCTTGGGGAGATCCCTTTGGATTTGCAGGAGGCTTTACTTCCTCTGGGCCGGTCCCAGGTTTCTGCTGTGACGTTACATCTTGTCCAAGAGGTGGGGAGAGAGATTTTTCTGGCCACTTCTCAGTTAATTTATCTACTTGCAGGGTCTTTGTCTGCCTTAAAAAGTCACGGATCCTAAACTGTCTATTTTGGTTGGAACAAAAAACAGGACTATGTAGCACTTTAAAGACTAACAAGATGGTTTATTAGGTGATGAGCTTTCGTGGGCCAGACCCACTTCCTCAGATCAAATAGTGGAAGAAAATTGTCACAACCATATATACCAAAGGATACAATTTAAAAAAATGAACACATGTGAAAAGGGCAAATCAAATTTCCCCATCTGTTCTGAAATTTGTTTTGTCCTTTTCACATGTGTTCATTTTTTTTTAATTGTATCCTTTGGTATATATGGTTGTGACAATTTTCTTCCACTATTTGATCTGAGGAAGTGGGTCTGGTCCACGAAAGCTCATCACCTAATAAATCATCTTGTTAGTCTTTAAAGTGCTACATAGTCCTGCTTTTTGTTCCAGCTACACCAGACTAACACGGCTACATTTCTATCTCTTTTTTTGGTTGGGTATTTCTCATTCACACCTCACACACATTCCACAGGTTACATACACAATAAAACTCAGTTGGTCTGGCATCTAATGCTCCGGCACTCCTGATGGTCCGGCACCATCGGGAACCCGGAAGTGCTCCGGGCAGCCGGACAATTGGAGCTGCTCTGCACCCGGCTTCCTCGATACAGCCTCTGCTGAAACTGACCAGCATCTGAATCAGGGAAGGTGGGGGCAGAGCAGCTGGGGTGCTGCTCAGTTGGTCCCGTAGCGCCGCCCCTCGGTGCTGCGGGACCAACCCGGCAGCACCCTAGCTGCTCTGTTCCAGGCATCCCCAAGAGCAGCTGGGGTGCTGCCGAATTGATCTTGCAGCGCTGAGGGGTGGCGCTACTGGACCAACCCGGAAGCACCCCAGATGCTCTGCCACAGGCATCCCCGATTCAGCCGCTGCTGAAACTGACCAGCAGTGGCTGAATAGGGGATGCCTAGGGCAGAGCCAGACTATCGGAAGGGAGGGCTATGAGGGGTCTGGGGGGGGGGGGGGAGATGCCACCACAGACTCCTCATAGCTCCCCCCCCCCCCCCCCCCCGCTTTCGATAGTCCGGCATATCTGATAATCCGGCACCCCCTGGGTCCTAAAGGTGCCGGATTATCGGAAGTTTACTGTATTTTCATAAGCAATATGGTTTCTAAGTAAAGTTGGGCCTTATGATGGCCTTGAGTACAGGAAATTGCATTGTACTACAGATAGCATGATAAAAAGCTTAACAAATTATAAATAAGAAAGCCAAGGTCAGAGAAGAAGGAAAAAGCAGAGTATGTCTGGTCAGCTAGACACCAGTGAAGAGGGAGGGAGGGAGGTTGTGTCCGACTGGTTACAAAGGATAGCTTGATGCAGGAGTCAGAGGAGACACCATGTGAATAGGAAGACAAAGTTTAGGACCACATCTACCCTCAAAAGTTTTCTTCCATTGGTGCAAAGCTTTCTAGACAAAAATTACATCGCTTGGAATATTGAATGAAATGTTTCTGTTAAGGTTTAATAATTTATTCCATTCATGGAAAAAGAGCTTTTATCAAATATTTTGCTGGAAAATTCTATATTTTTAATATCCAAATTTTCCTTCAGAAGGGACCATCTACTCTGACCTCTTGCATAACCCATGCAAGAACATTTCACCCATTTGCCCCTATATTGAGCACAATCTCTTGTCTGATTTAAAATGTACTTTCCAGAAAGGCACCCAGTCTTGATTTGAAGATATGAAAAATGGACAGTCTACGACTTTCCTTGGTAGCTTGTTTCAATGATTAACCACTCTCTTTTAAATATTTGTAATTTATTTCTAATCTGAATTTGTCAAGCTTTAGCTTTTCAGCTTCTGGTTCCCCTTAGGCCCTTTTTTGCTAGACTAAAGAGCTTTTAAGTATCTAATCTATTTTCTTGCTGGGGGAAGGTACACCTTAATAAAGGCATTTGTCAGTCTTCTTTTTGATAAGATGAACATATTGAACACTTCTCTGTAAGGCATTTTCTCCAGCACTCAAATCATTTTTGTAGCTCTTTTCTGTACCTTCTCCGATTGTTGAACATCCATTAAGAAGATAATGTGGACCCCATAACTGTATGCTTGTGTGTCAATTCTGTAGTGCAATCCAGATCTGTACAGGGTTGTCTCCGCTGCCCTGTTACTCTGACTGCCTTACATATAAGCGTACTGGGCAGCCTTGGTTCAGTACTTCTGACAGCGGCAGTACGTTGGTGCAGTGAGTTGTCTGTATAAACCACATTTATAATCTTATCAAAAATGAAATCTAGTTTGTTTACCATGATGTGTTTTCAGTGAGACCATGTTGACTGGCATTAAAGATACTCCCATCCTTTTTAAAATTATTTTTATTGACTCCTACATATATTTTTTCCATTATTTTGCACGGGATTGATATCCAGCTAACTAGCCAATACCTGGGTCATCCTGTGTGCACATTCTGAATACAGGCACAAGATTCCATGTGTTGAATTTTTTAAACATACTAGTTCTGCAAGTTGCATTGTTATCATCATACCTAAAAGATGATGCTTCCAAATTTTTGTTTTTTTGTTGTTTGTGATAATATGTACTTATTCAAAGGGAAGAATAAGCATTCACAGTTACAATACTGCCCAGTCCCAAATGTTAAAAAAACATGTGATTGGCTTAAAATAATGTGGTTTAAAAATAAATGTTGGGTTTCTTTTTATTTACTTTTTTGGTTATTCCACATTTTGAAACACATGCAGGTCATTCTTTAAGGTTTCTTCTTCCCCAAAACTATGAGGGCTAAGACACTTCTTTTTTAATAAATTTAATGCTGGGCGTTTCTTGTTATCATCTGACTGAAAGATGGGCATTTTAAGTAAAATATCAAATACTGTAAGAAATATAGGAAAATAATAAATAAAAGTTGGCAATACTGCTTGACAATTACTACCACTAAAATAAATGTTTTCTTAATCCTCCCCCTTGACGCAAAGTTTGTGCACATGTTCTGTATTAGAAATGAGTAGTAGTGATGTGTGTGGGCATGTGGTACAGTTCATACATGGAATACTACAGTACATACAAATGGTCTGAGTGAATAATGTAGTAAAGTTGTAAAAGGTATATTTTAATGTGCTAATATGTAATCTTTTACTTTTATAATACCATTTATGATTCTAAAAACATTAATAATTATAATGTTTTCTGGTTTGCCTGTGATATATAATTAATTAACACACTGTGTATATTAAGGATGATATGATGCAAGAAAAATCAGTTAAATTTGATGCTTTGTGCTTACTGTAGTCAGTGTTGCCTCAATATCAGAGTGCATTTAAGACATAATGTCAGTCAAACCCTGATTTCAATATACTGAATTACTAACATATAGGCATTTTGAACTGACCAAATACTAAAAACATTATGCATGAACATTCACATTTTAGTTGTCATAGGAGTTTGTGCTCTTTTATGTTTGCTTCCTGCAGACATTCTAGCAGGCAAGTTCACTGGCTGGAATGTTCACCAGAAAGCTTACATTTAAGCAGTAGTGCACAATATCTGTGGAAACGACATCTTTAGTTCATAAATAAAAATATTCACACCTCATCACAGAAGGAAATTAAACTATCATGTATGACCTATATGAAATATTTGAAATTCATTACCAATATCTATTCAAAGCAGATATTGATCACATTGATTAGCTCATGAACAATCACTAGGTTGAAATAATTTTGCATAAATCTTTATATAAGTGTGACCACATTTGTGGGATTTCTTATTTATTCATGAACATTTCATATACAAGACTTAAGCCAAATTCAGTGAAAAAATTGTGTTCTGTGAAAAGTTTACGTCTCTGGTGATAAGAATGTCATACTGGGTTGAACCAATGATCCATTTAGCCCATTGTCCTGTGTCTGACAATGTCTAATGTCAGTTGCCTGAGCAAGAATGAACAAAACAAGACAATTTCATATTATCTATCCCATTGTCCCACTGCTGGGATTTGGGAGGTTTGCATCCCAGACCATCTTGGCTAATAGCCATTGATGGAGCTATCTTCCATCAACTCAGGGGTGCTGGAAATAAATGTATATGGAATCTCCATCACTGGAGATATTCAAGAGCAAGTTAGACAGATATCTGTCAGGGATGATATAGATGGTGCTTGGTCCTGCCGTGAGGGCAGGGGACTGGATTTGATGATCTCTCGTGGTCCTTTCCATTTCTAGTGTTCTGTGATTCTATAATGAGAGTGATTTGAACCAAACTGCAAACTCAGTATGTAATGGAAACCATTTTAAGTCAGGAGGTGTTGCAGCTTAGCTTCAGCATCTATGCATGAAGCTATGTAATTTGTTTTGAACCCATTTATATTGGTGGTCTTCACCTCATCCCTAGGCAGTGAGTGCCACAGATTGAGAAGATGGTATATAAAGAACAACTTGTTTTTGTTTCTTTTAAATCTGCTATCTATAAATTTCATCAGGAGACCCTTAGTTCTTGTGTCACATGAAGGGGCAAATAATGCTTCCTTATTCACATTCTCCAACATAGTCATGATTTTATTAGACCTCTGATACAGCTATACCTTAGTCATCTCTTTTTTAAGCTGAACAGTTTCACACATTTTATCTTCTGCTTTTATGGAAGCTGTGTCATTCCCCAAATCATTTTCATTGCCCTTCTCTGTATTTTTTCTAGTTCTAATATCTTTTTGGAGATGGTGCACCCAGAACTGCATTCAGTATTGAGGGCGTGTGTGCCATGAATTTGCACAGTGGTGGCATTATAACATTTTCTATTTTATTTGCTTGCCTAATGATTACCAAATTTCTGTTAGATTTATTTGACTGCCACTGCACATCGAGCAGATGTTTTAAGGAAACTATAATGATGGCTCCATGATCTCTTTCTTCAGTGACAGTAGCTAATTTAGACCCCATCATTTTGTATGCATATTTGGATTTTTTTTCCATTGTACATTACTTTGCAAAGTGGGTTTCAGCATCAAATGCACTTAAATATATACTTGTCTTTTTTCATAGTCTCACAGATGTGACAATTAAGTAATTAATAATTCTGGGTGATGTCTCAAATCGAAAGATCAAACTTTTTGCTCTAAGTTTAGTAGTACATGTTGAAACTCTCTAAACTGGAACTCTTTGGGCCGGCACAGAGGTTGCAGGACTAGAGAGTTCCAGTGAGGGCCGGCAGCAGGGATCCTGTGGGGATGGCAGGGAAGTGGGCTGCCTCAAGCAAGCTGACTGTCCAGTGTGCCTGGGAGTCCTGGTGTATGGCTTGGTGGGACTGGGAGGGTGGTAGGGAAGGCTCAGCAGGGCTAGGAGCCAAAGGCGGTGGCTTGGTGGAGCAGGGAGCTGTTACAGCTGCCCGGCAGAGCCTGGAGCTGTGGTGTGCAGCTGCCTTGTGGGTCCTGGTGCCACAGCAGTAGTGGCTGCTCAGTGCGGTCAGCAAGGCAGCAGTGCTGGTAGGAAGTGGGGAGTTGGGCCAGTGGCTGGGGGACCAGAAATGACCTCCCCGGTCCAGCAAAATCCCTCATCCAGGACCAGTCCGGTCTCTAGGGTGCCAGATCAGGGCGGTCTAACTTGTAGTATTCTCAACCAAGACTGAGAGGGCAAATTTAGGTTTCCCCTCTTGCTTATTGCCTTTATTTCTTTCCATACCACACTTGAAAGCTTCACATTTGGACAAACCATTTTTCCAGCTCTCTTGGCAAGAGTAGTGCTTTTTATTCTATAGGAGCTAGACCACTAGGCTAGAAAACCACATATTCCTTTGTCCTGTAGGATCTCTGTATTGTGTGCTGATTTATGCAGTAACTCCAACCTGAGGCCATTGATTGGGTAGTGTTGTATACACCTGATAATAGTGTAATGGAAATATCACAACATTATAATGGCCTCAACACACCCACTAATTCAGGGACAGGCAAAATATGCCCTGTGAGCTGGATCCATCCTGCTAAGCTGCCAGATCCTGCCCATGACCCAGCTGCCTGCCTGTCCCACCCTGCAGGCTGCTCAGAGCAGGTGGCTATGGGGGCCACGTGCGCCTCTGAGCACCGGGCAGTAGGAAGAGGAGGTTAGGTTGAAAACCAGTCAATTAGAACTGCTTGTTTGCAGGTCAGGCAGCATGCAAAGTACCCCTCCTCCCACTGGTGCTCGCAGCACTCAGAACAGCACATGCTCCCCGTAGCTCTGAGCAGTGTGCGGGGATTTGTAAGGTAGGGAGCCTACCTGTAGGGGCTACTGGCCAGGATCTACTTAGGTGAGCATCTCATGGCCGGACCCTACCTCTGGCAGCTCAGCCACTCCCTCGCCCAACACTCTGCCCCCTTCCTGCACCACTACCCCATGTAATCTAAACCCTCTGCACTCTCACTCCTGTCCCATACTGCAGCCCAAATCCCTGCACCACCTCCTGAACCAGGTCCAGCTCCCTCTCAAACCCTGCACTCCATCCTGCACCCCTCCCCCAGGTTAGAATTCTCTCTTGCAACCATTAAGGATATTTAATATCGGGTAATTGATTAATTGAATAGTTGATACATTTTTGCATTGACTATTCGATTAGTTGATAGGGCCCCTCTGCCTTTGAAGTGTAGCAACAGCCCTAGGGAAAGGGCTGGGGCCCGGGGTAACACTGTCAAAGTGGTAACACCACATGGAGCCCTGGGTCAGCTGGGGACTCCGCAGCTGATGTGGGGCTCCATGCAGTGCTGCCGCTTTGAAATGCTGCTAGCAGCCTGATGCCAGGCTCCCCACAGTACTTCAAAGCAGCAGCGCCGCACGGAGCAGCTGACCCCGCGCTCTGTGCAGTGTTGCTGCTTTGAGCTACCCTCCTTTCTCCCCCCTTTCCCCTCCCCCCTTGCTGCTTCTACCTGATAGAGGCAGCAGATGGGAGGGGAGCGATTAGTCAACTATCCAATAAGCATTTTCTTATTGACTAAACAACTAGTTCTTCACATCCCTAGCACCCATTAAGGATGTTAAGGACTAGTCAACTATCCGATAAGCAAATGCTTATCATATAGTCAAGTTGATTAGTTGATTCCCTGCCTCTATCAGATAGAGGCAGCAAAGGGGGAGGAGAGAGGATACTTCGAAGTGGCAGCGCTGCACGGAGCCCAAGGTCAGCTGCTTCGTGTGGAACTGCCACTTTGACCCCAGGCTCTGCATGACATTTCAAATTGGCAGTGCAGCCTGAAGCCCAGCATCAACAAGGGATTCTGAGTCCCACGCTGACCCCAAGCTCCATATGGGCACTTCCACTTTAAAATGCTCAAGAGCCCCCCAACGAGCTATCAACTAGTCGAGTAGTCGATGGAATTTCTAGTAAATTACTCAATATTTAACATCCTTAGCACCTATAACCCCTCCAAGATCCTGCATCCCCAATCCCTTGCCCCAGGTGATAACCACCTCCCAGAGCCTGCATTCCCTCCTGGTCAGAATCCTCTCCGGCAACCGTACCCCTGCCAGACCCTGTACTATCTCCTGCATCTCAATTCCCTGCCCTAGGTCACACCCTCCCCCATTACCCAACCTCCATCCCAGACCCCACATCTCCTCATTAATATTACGGAAGTATGCAGCCCTTGACCACTTACCAATTCTTGGAGTACCCATACGATCAAAAAATTATTGCCCACCCCTGCACTTATTGTTAATGTTATTTTTCAGGTTACTAGATCTAGAAAAACAAAATATACCATTTGGAATTATAATAGGAGAAGATTTGATACATCTGGTCATACTATTAATGATTCTCATTTATTATTCTAAGTTAATTGGGTAACATCAGAAAAGTTTATCTGGTATATTGGGATTGCATGCTTCAGTTGACTCTTAGTGTACTTTAGGGATTTTTGGTTGCAGCATACCTCTGGGTCTGATAGTGTATTGTGTTATGAAGAATATTAATACTGCTGCAGAACAATTACTTGTTCATTTGCTATCTGATTAAAATTCATACATAATTTATTGGAACAGGAAGGGACTTATTTATAAAGTCTTTGTCCTCAAGAGCTTTAAAAAAATGCATATGCTAATGTAAGAATACACTTTACATCCAACATACAAAAAATTAATATTCAGTGGTATATTAGTCTCATTAATGCATAGTTTCACTTGTAATAATCATGCTGTTAATCAAAGTATATACTTCTAAACATAGCTTGATACTATAGAGGTTCAGAACTTGGAGGTGTTGGTATATCATCCTCAACAATGTTTGCTGTTTGCTATAAGACTGACCTTAGAATTCATTAGTTTGACATTTAATATGCTAGTTCCACAGAAAATGAACTGTCTTCATTAAGCTATGCTTCATTGCTAAGGTTTGATTCAGGTAAAGATTCAAAGTGATTCTATTTTAGCAAGAAAATCAAGAGGGGGTAGTGGAATTTAGATGAATAATTAGTTCAGATTCTTGAGAGTCCTGATTGTCCTGAACTAAACTGTGTAGGACTTGTCACATCACTGAATTGTCCTAAGTCTGTCACTCGGGATAAACTGAAATAATTCCAATTG
Organism: Pelodiscus sinensis; assembly: GCF_049634645.1. Taxonomy (NCBI): domain Eukaryota; kingdom Metazoa; phylum Chordata; order Testudines; family Trionychidae; genus Pelodiscus; species Pelodiscus sinensis. The sequence goes on along the minus strand of NC_134713.1, from coordinate 91,196,838 downwards.
TTCCCATTATGAGGTTACATGTAGGGTTGCCAGATGGTTTCAGAAAAAATACCAAACAAAAGGGGGGAAAAAAAACACTCCAGGAAAAAGTACGTTGAGCAAAAAAATAAAAATAAAAAACAACCAATCCACCGTGGCCCCTTTAAAAACCGCGTGGTGAGGCTTTTTGGCCCTAACAGGCAGCCAGCAGCCACCTGCCATCTTGCCTCCCTGCGCCAGACTAGACAGCTCCCTGCTAAGCACTAGGATTGCCAGGCTGCCTCCGTATTGAGCTGGACAGCCCGGGATTTTCACCTCCTGTCCGGGAAAAAATCAGAAAGTACCAGACATTTTAGGTGTCCGGTATTTTCTGAATATTTTTACCGGACACGATATGAAAACAACAGACTGTCTGGTCCAATACTGGACACCTGGCAATCCTAGTTACATGGATTCATAGAGAGCACAGTTTTCAAATCGTGTTGCATGACATGAGTGCTTTGGGTGCAGAGCTATTATGGAAGCTAATGGGAAATCCCTCCCTGACAAAATTTTGTAATGCTTGCTATTTGGGCAGTCTGATTGTGACAGGTTGGATCACAGAAATCCCCTTGTGGTTGTCCCTTAGTGTGCTGATCAAGCCACTGAGCCCGCCTTCCTGCCCTGTGGGGCTCCCTACCATCTTTTCCTGTTGGGTTTACTGCCCCCTGCAGAGCAACACAGATGCTGAACTAGTTCAGTTCTGGGATGGCTCAGCTATAAAGGTGCAGAACCCAAGAACGCAGTTCCGAAGGAGGACTGAAACCACAAATAAATCTGTCTTACTCCATTTAAAAGTTTTATAAAGAGAAACCTCATAAGGTCAGTCCCCTTTATCAATGAAAGAGAGATGCGCACAGTGGTTGCTTTCTCCCCCCCCCTCCTCCCCCGGTAACAGTTATTTGCACTGAGCTTGATAATAAACAAAAGCATATTATTAAGTATAAAAAGTGTGATTAATGTGGTTGCAAGTGAAAACAGAAAGAGGAAAGAAAGGTACTAAGTTAAAATAAACAAGGGACATCAGCTAGTTCTAATATTCTAAGAAACGTATTGCATGCAAATGTTTACCCTAAACAATTGATCTTATCTCAGGTAAAATGTTTCCGTCAGAGTTGATTTATACTCTAACCTGGGTCTATGACTTTTTTCAGAGTTCTTTGTCACCGGGTCTTTTCATGTACATCCTCGTAGGGTGGATAAGGTAGTTTCAAAGGACAGCTGAAGACAAAAACTGATTGATATCCATTCTCCAGACTTTCCCTCTGGGCAGAAACCCTTTGTTTAGCACTCCCCATTCCCATGGAAAAGTACCCACATGCAAAATGGATTCCAGTAACAGGTTAGGTATATTTCTAGTACCAAGCACAATTTGGAATTACAGGACAAACAACACTATTCACAGGTCATTAGTTCGAGTACTGAACTATTATGTTCCGAAAGTATCCCTAATGACCCTTATTAGCATATTCAGAATTAAAACTAGATTCACGCTTAATATTTCTAACTTCACATACAAGAATGATACATGCACAAAAAATAGGACATACAGATTCAGCAGATTGTAAAATTGATACGTTACATGGCACATTTTGCATAAAGTGTCTGTTATGCATAATTCATAAGCCAATTTTCATAAACCAAGGGGAGGGGGCTGTGACACTGATCCTTTCTAAAAGTGGCGAGTATGTAATTCTAGAAAAATATCTAGTAGCTCCTAATGGTGACATTTCTGGCAGGGATACAGAGGGACAAGGAAATCTCATCCCAAACTTCCCTTCAAAGTGGTGACAGAATGTGACAAGGTGTTGAAGCATCTTGAGGTCATTATTGTTCTGAATAAACACAGGGAGGTGATGTATTTACTAAGAATTTTTACATAGTCACTGTTCAAAGATCAGAAACACTTTAATTGCTTCATTTTCTTAAACGTGTTTGTGTTTCCTTTTGGGGTAGAAGGATGGGAAGGTAGTGGGGTGGAGTTAGATTTCTTATTTATGCACTTACCACCAGATGTCTCTACCTGCTTGAAGTTGCTATGTTAGTTCTGCACCACTGCTGTGTAAAACCCCTATGAGACTTGAATTTAGCATTGTTGCCTAATTAACTGAAACAAATTAGCTGAAATATGTGCCATCTGGAATGAAAATGAACCTTCTATGTTTATCACTGGACTCATTTTATTGGAAAAATACATGTTGCTTTGATTATTTCTTAAAATAAATCACTCCTAAGCAATGTGCTACTCTAGGCAGAAATTTCATGGATTTTTTTCCTCACACCTTTTCAGTCCTTTGTTTTTCAGTCCCTTTCATTTTACGGCTTTGTTTAAACTGTATTACAGTTTAGATTTGTTGGTTTTTTATTGAGGAACCATAAAAAATTCCATATATTATTATAAATCTTCACATTGTCGCCATACAGTCCATATGCCCCAATTCTAAATGATCTGAAGGGCTTTGATGTATTTCCATATTGTTCCTTCTATTCTACACGTGGCAGGTTTGAAATGGACTGCAATTATTTTTTTTGGAGATGCTGTACAGGGGGCAAGAGGACATGACACTGCAACTGTTTCTGGAGGAATTGTTCATAGCTCCTCTCAATAAAAAAAAAAAGTTGCTTTTGAAATTCAATGACCCTATTTTTTTGTCTTGTAAAATGCATACATTGCCATGAAGTAATTCATGATAGTTCAGGAAATGTTACCGGATAAGGCTCTTATAAATCAGCAGAGATCTGGAGCCAGAATCTGTTGGAATAAATAAATATAACTTATTGGCTTCAGTGGAGCTATGCTGAATTGTAACAGCTGAGAATATAATCTCCTGTTCTTATTGGTGTTTTGTTCTGGCTTTGCTTCCCAGTTCTGGCATCTCTAACCACAAGATGATAACTTCTTATTTAGAGACACCTTCAACTACATTTGTATTAACAATATTGTGCTCTTTCTAGGTTTTATTCAGTGTGTATATTTTAATGTCTTACAGAACCACCTCGACCAATAGCACCCCCCCAGTTACTTGGTGTTGGTCCTACATATTTGCTGATTCAGCTGAATGCTAATTCCATAATTGGTGATGGGCCTATCATTCTGAAAGAAGTGGAGTACCGAATGACTTCTGGGACCTGGACAGAAACCCATGCTGTAAATGCACCAACTTATAAACTATGGCACTTAGACCCAGATACTGAGTATGAAATCCGTGTCCTTCTTACCAGGCCTGGAGAAGGAGGAACTGGCCAGTCAGGGCCACCACTCATCACCAGAACTAAATGTGCAGGTGAGGTGTGATTTTTGTTTTGTTTTGCCAGTTTGTTTTCACTGTAATTGTGGTGTTACTATTGCAATAGTTCTCCTTTTTGAGGCACCTCCGACCGTCTGAAAGTTCTTATGCCATGCTTGGCCCCATATTCTGCTTATTCCACATTGTTTCCATTTGTTTACTGGGATCTAGGAAGCTGTGACAAAATGTCTGAATGCATATAGTGAAACCAAAGGAGGGTTGTTAAGGAACTCAGGAAAGGGTAAATCAATGACCAAAACAACTCCACTGAAGCTGGGTACTGGAGTGGTTAAGACAACAATGGCTGAGCCATCAATTGGTGGGAATATTTGCCTGGCCACTGGTGTGTATTGCTGAGTCACCAGGCAAGTTTGAGCAATCCCCGCAATGATGGCCTCTTGCAAGTGAGTCATTTCATTGTAGCACCCTTGCTTCACATTAGCTATTGACTACTGTTCAACACCCACCCGAACTTTGGTTAGCTCCCTGTTTATTGTCTTTGGAGAGTTAGCATGTGGACACTTCCCAGATCCACAGTATTTTTTAGTGACAATCATAAAATTAAATTCTCCTAACTTCATATGGATTAATGAAATACATATTTAAATGGAACAGTGGGTTTCAGCAGCTTATAACCTTTGCTATGATATCTAACATGGCATGCTTTATATGCAGCATCACAGTTATATACAAATGTTGAATATGAGGGGATTACAAGGCTCTCCTCTGAGATGTAAATTGTAACAGTCACATTGCTTAGTTCTAGCATTTTTATATTTATATCGTGGTGAGAGCAATGTTAGAGTGAAATCTCCATTCTCAGAGTAGCTATGGATCCCAACTTGACAGCTCGTTCTAATGCACATTATAGTATGTATGATTATTCTTTTCAGTTACTATTGGAAAAGGTCAGCGCCAGCATTAGGAGCAAATGTCGTAAGTGTCCTTAACTTGACCCGGTCAGTGAGTTTATATTCCAGAAAATTAGACCAGCTGTAATGATACTGTTTTACTTTGAAACTAAACATTGCATTTCTTGGGAGCTGAAGTACTCTCCTCATTTAATTTCCTAAACAAACAAGCTCTCAGCATAAAGCAATTCTGAAACTGCAGGCAATTTTGAAATTTGAAAGAGGCGATCTTATTTCTCATTTACTATATACCTCTCTTGAAAAGTGAAAGTATTCATGGGTCTAGCTCAGGTCAGATAACAGCTATTGAAATCTAGTCTAGTTTAAAGTGTAAGTTCAATTCTCTTAACTATTCTAAACGTTGCTCCAAAAATATAGAAATTTGAAGCAGCTTCTTTATTAAGGCAACACAACCTAGAGTCTCTTTCCAGAAATCAGTTTCGACATTTGTGTTCCTAATACGTGAAAGGCTGCCTAATATGAAAAAGGTAAGAAGAGAGTTATGGTATGTAACAGGCCTGACATACCTTTAGCTAGTCAGTTTAAGGGGAGGAAAGCAATGTGTATATTTTCATATTTTAAAAATTACATTTATAAAAATAGAATATATTCTTGATGAGTTTGATAGTATGACTGGATCAAAATCATAGTGTTACGTATTTGTGCATGTAACAGTGTATTTAATTATTAAAACTTTAAGCAATATAGTCTTCTCATTCCATGATAGCATGGGTACCTATTTTTCAATAAAAGATGGCAACTCTAGTCCCTGAGAAGTTGAGTTACTTGCCTCAGGCAATATAGTGAGTCTTTGACAGGGTTTGGATTAGAATGTGATTTCCAGGTCTTTACTCCTTTCAGCCATCTGCTGTAATAGTGAAGACAGAGATTTCTCTTCCAGAAGGGCTTCCTTTGGGCTTTTGCCACTATATTGTAGTTTTAAAACTTGCAAAATCAGTGTAAAATCTCTCTGAATTGTGTGTGTAAAGAAAGCATCTTTAAAATGATGCTCACCTTCAGAAGGAAACAATACAATACCAGCCTCTTCAAACAAGGAAGTTTTAAAAAGCAAGAAAAAAAGCCAATTATGAAATAGCTAGCGGTGTGATATAGTCTTTGCTGGTAGTGTTAGCTTGGTTGCTATCGGGTGGCTTAATATGCTGTATTGTAGTCCAGTAGCTGCATTACCTTGTTTTGGAAAATTCTCATTTTGATTTCAGACAGGATGGCTTAAGATAGCTATCATTGTTTCCCTTTTGCTAGATTTGTACTTCTGTATGTTTTCTGACTTTAAAGATGAATTTTGAAAAAAGTTATAATTGATGGTCCATGTAATATCAAATATAGTGACTGGAAATAAATATGTCAATAAGAAACTCCCTTTCTTTATTACTTTACTGTGTGGATAAGAAACACACATTACGGAACTGGGTTTCAAATGTTTATGCTCTACAATACTGGTGATACCTAACACTGAATTATCGGAAAGAATAATGTTAGTAATATGCTGTTGGCTATTTTACCTTGAGAATAAACAGTTGCTTTATGTTGGGAGGAGATTGAAAATGATTTTTACATGTTGTTGGTTTAGAATTTACAAATGTCATGACATTCAGAATAATATGTTATTGATGTACTAGTCCATGTTTCATTCAGAACATCTTATATTTTATGAAGTTTGAGGTACGATTGTGCAGGTTTGAGCATCAAGCATCCATTGTAGTTATGAGGTTGCAAGAGTGGTTGAATGAGTAGTCATGTTTTCTGATTAGTGAGTGAGAACAGTAGTACCAGGGATTTCTGAAGGACTTTTTTGAGGTGCCAAACAAAATTAATTAATTGTTTGTACAACTAGAATGTGATAGGTGATTTTTTTCCTATGCTTAATTTAATGACTGCATTATACTGAAAATATAGATATTTTACCAGATGGCACCTATGTGTGGGCAATTAAAGCTGATAGTCAGCAGGCAAACATAGGATCCAACTGAGTATTTTTAAATAATTAGAATGAGACGATAAAACACACTAAACCCAATGTGATTTTCTTTTAAAAAATTATCCTCCCTTAGTGTGCAGGTCTAGTTTTATTTTCATTTTTAAGGTTACAGCTATTTCCTAAGACCAGTTATGTGCTCTGAGGTGTATGTGGTTAGAGCAGTGATTTCAAGCCTTTGGTGGCTGAGGACACTTGCTCTTGTCTCCTTCCTCACAAGGCCCCTGACTGGGATGTGTGATTCCTGCGGCATAACTGCACAACCTGCTCTGTAGTATTGCTCACATAAGCATTTTAAAACAAAGATAAAAGGAAGTGAGATGCTGTTTTAATAGGAAGCAATCCTAATACCTAACTGAGCAATATTTTCCTTTTGAGGATATCATCTGGCATCAGAGCAGGGAGTATGCAATCTGTCTTTTCCGAGTTATGCTGGAATAAAATATGCTGTATTTTAAAATTGTCCACTTAGCATGCTTTAGCAATTGTATGTTAGAAATTGTTCTATTACATTGGCTGCTGCTTCTGAGTAACTGTTAACAGCTGAGCTGTATGATTAATGGTTATTTTAGTGGCAAAGAAGGTCAACAGTTCAATATGTCCAGAACTTAATATATCTACACAGTTAGTAGAGCTCCTTCCTCACTGAAGTTGAATGTGGTTTGTTATTTTCGATAATACACATAGATCTGTGGAGCAATGGCAAAATGATCTGATTTTCATTCCAAACCCTTCAAGTCAACTTGGGTCAGTGAAATTTTTATAAAGCAAGGAAAGGGATGAAGCTTTTCCCCTTGTGGTTACAGAATTATCAGAGCTGAAAATGGAACCATAAGTATTGATTTTTTTTTTAGTGTTGTCCAGGATAATTATCAATCACAAAGACTAGTTATCAATGACAATCAGCCTTGAGTCACAAAAATCTGTTTCAGATGTTTGTTCAGTAGTGTGCAATGTTGACTTACCGCTTGGCATTCATTAAAGGTTCAGGATCAGGACTGTTTTCCCCTGTTTTTCTGAATGTGGTTGCGATTTAGAAAATGGAATACAAAGAATACCAGGACATTGCTGAAGTTCCTAGCATCAAAAAAAAGCACACCAAGAGAATAAGCAGAACAAATAAAATAATTTGAAGTGTTTTTATGTTTTCTTTTCATTCTTAAACTTAGGTTCCAGAGATGGATGTTTTGCAGGGAAGGGGCTAACTCATGGTCATCAGATTTAATATGCTATGCTAGTTACTTTTAAAAATAAATTGTATACTGTTTTCAAATACAGCAGGTAGGCCAAATGAAATTTAAAAAATCACTTGGGGTCTGATTAGTTACAAATAGTTATATTTCTCATACTATTGATTGTCCTATTGAAGGCTATGGAGTGGGGCCAATGTTCCCTCTGGTTTTTGTATGTCCATGTGCAGAATTAATGTTTATGTACACCAATGTGGAGATGATGTGTCACACGGACAGTGTGTGGTTGTGTGATGCTGAGGGGCTGGAGCGCAGGAAGGGGTCAGGTCTGGGGCAAAGGGCTAGGGTGTGCGGTCAGGGCTTTGGATTGGGGTGGAGGCCGTGGAGTGGGGCTGGAAATGAGTGGTTTAGGTGCAGGCTGCCCCAGGGAAAGATGACTACCCCCAGCCCTCTCTCACCACAGCAGCTTGGGGCCAGGTGAGAGGCATCTCTAAAATCCATGGCCACTGCATGGCAGTGGCAGCAGGTTGGACATCGTGGCCTGCCCCAGCACAGTGCTCCTGTAGCTGGGGTACAGGGCCCCTACTTCCTGGCCCCAACATGGAGCTGCTGCTACCGCTGAGCAAGAAGCGTCCCTCCCACCCACTTGCCGGAGCTCCCTACCCCAATTTCTGGCCCTGTTCCGGCTGGTGACCCACTGGCAGTCTCTTGTGACTGGGGCTCTCTAGTCCAGCAACGTCCTTGCATGTTGCAGTACTGGAGAGTCCTGGACCACAGAGGTTCTACCAATAATAAATTGGTGTCCACGTTACACCAATATTTATAAGTTTCTGTTTATTTTTACAAATTTTATCCCCTGTAAGTGTTGTTTCCATCCTTTTGCCAGAGTGAATGTACGACATGAAGATCTCACTAACAGATTTCAAACACTATGCACTCCTACCCCCTGGAAAATTTTCCAGTTGTCTGTTTTATGAAATCACAATTTAATCAAGTAAGGCTGCATCTTGCAGCTCTTTCTAAATGTGGCTGGGTTTGCACTTATTTATCTTTCTGTGGGACAGAATTCCAGAGCTGCAGACTTACCATTGAGAAATGTTTTGTCTCCAGCATCTCCAAGCTTTTATCAGTGGGATGTCCAGCTCAAGTGGCAAATCAAACCAGAACTCTGCTCTGCTGTGGTTGCCAGTGGTTTGGCAAGTAAAATTCTATTGATTAATATTTGCACACATCATATATGAAGACTAAGTGGCTGAGATGTGCAAATGAGAGGTCCATAAGGAAGGATATAGCACTGCAGAGTAGTGGCACAGATATGTTCTTGTCACATCACGCAAACTAAACAATTGTGTGTGCTGGGAAGTACTTGGCTGAAAGATCTTCAAGGAAAACCCCACTGGTCATAGGAATATAGTGTTGACTCAGAGGGCAGTTTTACTCCCTTGGAATCAGTAGTAAACTGATGATCCAAGCAATGACAACTTATGTTCATTTTGACTGTTGTTATTGCATGGTCTTTGGAGATAAGGGTTGTGACTTCACTTACTGAAAACTTTCTCAACAGAATAGAATGTTTTAGATTTTTGGGTCCCTACATGCAAATACATTATAGTTGTCCTCCCTGTTGTCCTCCCTGTCCATTTGAAATGAGATTGGAAAGAGGGGCCTGCTTAAGTGATCAGTTGCATTTATCTATCACCCAGTGCTAATCCATCTCTAGCTGTGATGCCTTCTTTCTCCCTCTTGTTTCAAAGGCCCTTGAACTTAAAGGGAGACAATATGAGGGTAAAAATCCGATTAATTTCTTAAACTGGTATAGAACTCTGAAATAATGCTGGGTATCATTGCAGGTGGAGCTGGGCCCAAGGGGGTATTAAAGACTTAAGGGACAGGGCATTAGCACTACAAAAATAAATGTTAAAAAGACAAGGACCAATTTAGTTGGCAGTTTAAAAGCTAGCTGAGGTGTGTAACTAGTGGGTCCTGGAATCTCCCTGACACATCCACACCTTCTTTAGCTTCTCCCATGCCTGTTGTTTTCTTCTGATCCTGCATGAAGGGCAGAGTTCCCAGGTGAACTATGGAAAATCTCCTGGGTACTTAGATGATGAAGATAGGTAAATAGAAGATGCAGAAACCAAGTTTTCCTGTTTCTGCATGTCACTTTAGTCCATCTGGGAATTGCAAGTGTGAATTTTGTCAGTCCTGCTACAAAATGGCAAAGGTTTGCTGACACTTGCTAGAGAATAGATGGAGGAAGGGATTAGTGGTGAGGTGTTGAACTCCTAAGGTGAAGAGGAATACTGAGGTTGGAAACCCAAGGGAGAGGCCCTTGGTGGGAGCCAGTACAGCTACTGGTTGTGAAGGAATGGAACCAATAGTATCATTTCCAGACAATGCATTTTGAGAGAGAGAGACATGAGGGTGAAGAGGGCAGATGAGACATGAGGGTGAAGAAAGAATAATTATGTGGGAACGCGAGGGCAGAGTCTTTTTCAGTGCCACTGAAGTGGGTGCTTGTGTGAGGAGGGACGTAATAGAGGAAGATTAGTTTATCTACAGCACCTACTGTTTTCAACCCAGTATACTGCTCTTCTTCAGTTATGGAGCTATAACAGGTATAAATTGCTGGTCATTCCCTTACGTGAAAGAACACTTAGAACTAGCTATGCATAAAAGATCTGATCCAAAACTGATAGAAGTCAATGGAAACATTTCTATTAATGTCACTCAGTTTTGAATCATATATTTCTGGCAGAGCTCTATTATTGGGAAAGAGCAACATAGCAAGATAAAGAAAGTGTATATTGGAAGTAGCTATGCCAGCCATGTGAAAGAGGAGCAGAGAGCTGTGTACTTAGCTGGGGAGGAGAGGTAGCAGGTGCAAGCTAGCAACACAGGTAAGCTATGTATTGACTTTCTTCACCCTCTCACCTTTACATTCGCCTGTGTGTGTGAGGGAGAGATACACGCTCTCTTTTTGGTGTCTTATGCCAGAGCAGAGTGCTGATAGCAGTTAGATTTCAGTGATTTATTAGAAGTGGTGTAAGCACATTTTGGAGAGAAGCACTGGTTTTTGGCATTAAAATGTACTGCAGTGTATTCATCCAAAGCCTCTATCCCAGCTGTAAAAGTGTGGACATGGGGAAATAATTCATATTGTACCACTTAATAAAGCTTCCAAACCACATAGTTCAGATTCTTATTATAATTTCTCCAAAATTTAGTGTTTCAGATCCACGGTTTTGATCTGTGTCCATTTCAAGAGAAAATATCTGCAGGATAAGATGAAAAATGTGGTTCTCTTAAATAGACTGGCTGTTTTCCCTGTTAAATCTTTTAGGACTGCCATCCATTATTTTGCTTGAAACTTTAATTCAGTTTGCTTTCGTAATTAGGGTCATTTAACATTTTAAGTGGTCAGTACCATGGTGATGGATGCAGTATAAGTATCTGCATAAATTAGAACTAGTTTTTTTGAAGGTGCCGTTTTATACAATTAGCTTTTGTTTAGATTGTTTTTATCATTGCATAAAAATGAAGGGAAAAACTTTATTAAACTACTCTCACTGCAGTACTTATGTCTAGTGTTCGGAGATCAAGCATTTTGTTTTCTCACGCTTACTCTGTAAGGGTGAGAAGAGCAGAGCAGTGCACCAGAGGGAGGGAAAAGAAGTATAAGATTCTATTTTGATGAACATTCAGAGGAAAGTTGTTTCGCTGGATCAGAGTTCTGATTCATGCACTTATTCCTCTCTCATCTTTATTTCTGTAAGAAATGCTAGAGTAATACCCCCCATTCTTACCCACAAAATGGTAATGTGTATCTGGATGAGACATAAGTTAACACCCACATCTCCAGATTTAAAGTGTGTGTACAGATGAATGCATCTGTAAAGCTTCCAATCCCTATGCCTATCAACATTGTTTATTGTGGTTCCCTCCTGTTGAAGTGAGGCATTTTGTACCATTCTTCTCAATCTAACATTGCTCTATTCACTGATTCAAACTTGGCCTTCCTCAGGGAGAATAAAATAAAGGATACCTCAGGGAGAATAAAATAAAGGATACCTTCTCAATATTTTTATTTCTCTGTATTTGTCTGTATTTGGAGGGGAAAAAATTGAGGATATTCTCATCATATGATGATGAAATGCTTTTCATTCCAACAATAACTAAGAAAGATGGTAAAAAGCAGCTAGTAAAGTTAGACATTTTTAAATAAGAAGGTTCAGATAATGTGCATCAAGAGTTCTAAAAGAGCTGGCCAAGGAGGTTCCTGGACCACTATGTTGATTTTCAATAACTCTTAGAACTCTAGGGAAATTCTAGAAGCCTGGAAAAAAGCTAAAGTTGTGTCAGTATTTAAAAGGGTAAATGGGATGATCCAGATAAAGTCAGCCTGACTTTGCTCTGGGAATGTAAATGGTTAACCAGTAAGCCTCACCCTTAATACATGAGGCTTAGGGGTTCCAGTTAACCATTAGGGGCTGGAGCAGCTCTCTCCGCCTACCCCGAGCAGGCCTAAACATACAAACAAATAACGTAAGTTTCAGTATGGCCTAATATAAGGTAATGCACATAGGTGTGCTCACGGGGTGTGCCGGGTGTGCCCAGGCACACCCTAATGTCTCGGGCTGGCTAGCACAAGCCATTTTTGCACCCTGGGCCCCACCTGGCCTGGCAGCATCGCGCAGCACAGCAGCATGGCACGGCGCCCCTGAGGCACCTGGGAACACCCCCACCCAGCATGGCAACACAGTGCAGTGCTCTTGAGGCGCCTGGGAATGACCCCGCCCAACACACCAGCATGACACGGCACCTCTGAGGCACCCGGGAGCGCCCCCGCCCAGCACGGCAGTACGGCATGCACAGTGCAGCACCATTGAGGCGCCTGGGGGTGCCCCCGCCCAGCCCTGCAGCATGGCACGGCGCCCAGGAGCACCCCCGCCTGGCCCGGTAGCACCGCGTGGCGCCCCGCACTGCAGCGCCACCCTGCAGCACTGCGCGGTGCCCCAGGGGTGCCCCCGCCCGTCCCTGCAGCACCATACGGCGCCTCGGGGTGCCCTCCCAGCCCTGCAGCTTGGGCTGTCTCTGACTCCAGTCCTGCAAGCTTTAAGGCAGAAGTTTTAGGTAAGGGGCGGGGAATAAGAGGAAGGGGTGGGAGAGGAAGGGGCTTTTGCGGTGGGGGAGAGTGGAGGAGGAAGAAAAGGGAAGGCACCAAAGGACAGGGTAGAGGAGACACAAATGCTAGGGGGGAAGTGGAGACAATGAGGAAAAGGGCAGGAGGGGAGGTGTCAGTGGGAGGGGGGACAGGGTGATGCTGGAAGAGGAGAGGGTAAGGGGATTGGAGGGGGAGGTGCTGGGAGAAGACTTGACAGAAGGGGTGGGGGGGAGTCAGGACAGCAGAGGGGGGTGATGGGTTGGGGACAGCAGGCACCAGTGGGGTTGATGGAGCAAGGGAAGGAGACATGGCAGCAGAGGGGAAAGGTAGATATTTTATTAATAACTTGGGTGCCACGATGGCACATCCAAACAAGCCACATGAACTCAGTACTGGTGCACAACACAAAATTCATTCTGCTCATGGGAGGAAACTGTTAGAGGGAACACTTCCCCCCCCCCCCCCAGCCTCTCCACCCCCGCATTAATGTCACACGCATTGGATTAATGCAATTGCAGGATAGTTGCATGGCGGGGAGTTGGTGGGGGCCAAACTAATCCCTATTGGTAGGAGGATGGTGGGAAAAGTCCTTGGGTCGGGGGTCACATAACACTTTTTATTTTGGTCATGTGCCCATCTTGCCCGGCAAGGGTTACTTCCAGGGGCGTGGCTAATGGGGGCCAGAGGCGCGGTTAATAGGTGTTAGGAGAGTGGGTAATGGGGGGGAGGGTAAAAGTGCATTTTTAAAAAAATTCTTTGGGTGCACACCCTAATGAGATGTGCTGCGCACGCCTATGGTCATGCACCTAGAAACACATGTCACTCGTTAGAGTTGAGAAACACTATCCGGGGATACAATGATTCTGGAGGGGAAAAAACCTTAGGGGTTCATGGGTGATAACTGAACATGAGTTCCCAGTGTAGTGCTGTGTCCAAAAGGGTTATTGTGTTCCTTTGAGGTATAAACGGGGATTTTGAGTGAGAGTCGGGAGTTTGTTACCTCTGTATATGGCATTACGACTACTGCTGGAATACTGTGTCCAGTTCTTGTGTCCCAAATTCTAGGAGAAGGTTCAGAAAAAAGCCACAAGAATAATTAAAGGTTTGGAAAACATACCTTAGTGCGAAAGATTGTGTTCCTTGAGTCTGTTTATCTTAATAAAGAGAAGACTAAGGGGTGATTTAATCAGTAAGTGCCTACAAGGGGAACAGAAACTGAAGAACAATCTGGCAGACAAAGGTATGAATCCAGTGGATGGAAATTGAAAGTAGATACACTGAGCCTGAAAATGAGGTGTACATTTTTGTCAGGGTAACTAGGCATTAGGGAAACTTAAAAAGGTTTGCAATGGATTCTTTATCACTGAAAATTTCAAAATCAAGATTAGATATTTTTCTAAAAAAAAATGTTACCTAGTTCAGCCACAGAATTGAAGCAGTAATTAATTCGTGTATCTATGGTGGCTGGTATTATGCAGGATGTTAAACTAGATGATTTTTTTAGGTTACATAATCCGTGAAGGTGTGATTATCTAGAGTGTTCACAAAGGTGTACTCATTCAGGCCTCAGTCCTTTAGAGGTTTATGCATGTGCTTAACTTTACACATTGTATCAATGGGATTACTCAAAGTGTGGATAGTTACGCATGTATAGAAGTCTGTAGGATTAGGTCCTGAATTCTTTGGATTTTTTTATACAAATTCAGTCAATTAGCTAATGATGCCTCTTAGGGAACAAAGCAAAACCCCTGGCCCTCACCTTAATTTAAACTTTGCGAAAGCCTCCAAAATGTATTCTTGAATTGGTTCTCAAAAATAAAGCCATTCAGTATCGCATTTTAATTCTTCATCCTGTAGAATCATAGTTGCCTCTTGATATGAGGGACTATGACAAAGATGGAATGATGGAAACTTTGTAGAAAATGCAAAATATAAAATGATCTTCACCTTACTCTCTGAGGTATGTAAGTATTAAATTAGCCCCCTTGTTTGGATAGAAAACCTCTTTCTAATCAAGTGACTTTCCCAAAGGAACACATTGAGTCAGTGGTAAAGACTGGATTGATGTTGTTATTCTTGGTTCCATATCTATAGCTCAACCTATTGTTAAAAAGCATACAACTTCTAGAGATTTTGTTAATTTGATATCATTGTGTAATTTGTTTCATTCAATCTTGATGGTTAAAAACAGTTTAATTTTATATTTTATTTTCTATCCCACATTATTAATTGTGGAAAGATATTTACTGTAGGAAATGACATGTTTAATTATTCTTGGTATTCAGGACACTGAGTCTAAAAATACCATAAATGCAAATTTTGTAGTTAAATTTTATGGAATTGTGTATAACAACAAAGGAAGGGCAATATTACATTGGTAAAGGGCATCACAAGACTTACCGCCAAATTAGACTGAAACATCACATAGAATGGTGGCTCTTTAATGGTAGAATGCCAGTGTATAACTTATAGTAGCTTGTGGTGTTAAAAATAAATAAGTAAGCTATTCCAATTGCACCAAATTATCTCAGAAAAATCATCTTGGGTTTAAGGTACTAGACTGAGACTCATTGATCTGTGTTTAATTCTGGACTCTGCCACAGACTTCCTGTTTGACCTTGGTAAATCATTAAATCATTCTCTACCTTGGTTGCCATCTGAAAAATGGAAAAATAATACGTCCTTTCTCCTACCTTTTGTGTATTCCAGGGCTACTCAACACGCAGCCCATGGGCTGCATGTGGCCCACGGCCTGTTTGTTTGTGGCCCCCCGTGTGGTTTAGGTTTACTTGGGGTTCAACACATGGCCCATGGGTGAGATCCTTTGAACATGGCCTCCACTAGGAACTTGTTCCACAACAGCAAGTCAATATAATGGTCTTCTGTTGATGTGTGTTTTAGTACAGGCAGTCCCCGACTTACGCGGCTCCGGCTTACGCGGATCCGAGTTATGTCGGATCCGCACTTACGAACGGGGCTTTTCTCGTCCCAGAGCTCACGGGCAGCGGATCGCCACCCGTGTCCTCCGGGGCGAGAAAAGCTTCTCCCGGTCTCCCTGGTCTGCTGGGGCGGGAGGGTCCAGCAAAGCCGCTGGACCCCCCCAGCAGACCAGGGACACCCGAGCAAAGCCGCCCAGGCAGGGGGAGTCCCGCTGCCTGGGCGGCTTTGCTCGTTTGCCCCGGAGCAAAGGTGCCCAGGCAGCGGGACTCCCCCCACCTGGGCAGCTTTGCTCCCGTCCCCCTGGTCTGCTGGTGGGGGTCCAGCAAAGCCACTGGACCCCCCCCCCCCAGCAGACCAGGAGGACAGGAGTAAAGCCTTGGAGCACTCCCGCAGCGGGACAGCCCGGGCGCACTTGGGCTGTCGCGCTGCGGGCGTGCTCCAAGGCTTTGCTCCTGTCCCCCTGGTCTGCTGGGGGCGGGGGGGGGGGAGGTGCAGCTAGTGCCTCCCCCCCCCAGCAGACCAGGCTTTTCTTGCCTACCCTTGGGTAGAGCAGCTGGGGGCTGCCAGGTTGGTCCCGCAGCGCCGCTCCGGACCAACCCGGCAGCACCCCAGCTGTTCTGCCCCAGGCGTCCTGATTCAGCCGCTGCTGGTCAGTTTCAGCAGCGGCTGAATCAGGACGCCTGGGGCAGAGCAGCTGGGGTGCTGCTGGGTTCCTCCAGTAGAGCCGAGGAGCCGCGCTACTGGAGCACCCCAGCTGCTCTGCCCCAGGCGTCCCCAAGTCAGCTACGGCTGAAACTGACCAGCGGCTGACTACAGGAAGCCCCAGGCAGAGTTGCTCTGCCCCAGGCTTCTTGGAATCAGCCGCTGATCAGTTACAGCAGCAGCTGACTTGGGGATGCCTGGGTTTCTTAAGTTGAATCTGTATGTAAGTCAGAACTGGCATCCAGATTCAGCCGCGGTTGAAACTGATCAGTTTCAGCAGCGGCTGATGCTAGTTCCGACTTACATACAGATTTAACTTAAGAACAAACCTACAGTCCCTATCTTGTACGTAACCTGGGGACTGCCTGTAGTTAAATTCCTGGACTGTCATTACTCACTAAAAGTGCTGTCATATGGGTGGTAAATATTGCATTTTATTAATATCAGCAGAACTGACTTAAATGGGGCCTTCATGTTGTGTAGTCTTGCCTTAATCTTTGTATTCATGCCTGTCAGTGTGAAAGAAGCTATTTGCTTATATGCAACCACACTTAAGTTGTGGCCATTGGCATGAGCTGTATCACTGTGGCCTCCGGGGTTTCCAAAGTTAAGAAGCCCTGGTCTATTCTGTGCATTTAGATTATAGGCTATTCAGGGCAGGCAATGACAGTGTGTGCTTGTATTCAGCCTAGTGCCATGGGACCTGTGACTCTTGAGTTGTTACCTCCATAAAACAAATTATTAATACTCAGAATTAGTGAAATAAAGATCAGAGGAAGCTATAGAGAATGACCCATTGAACTGTCTGCAGTAATTCTATGCAATGCTGTAATCCGGAACCAAGAAACATGTATATAGATAGGAATTGTTCCTTGGCAGTAATTGGAAATGGTAGTGAAAGAGACTTGAAATAGACATTTTCAAAGGGTTAGACACATTCATTTTTTTCCTTGCTGTTTTTACTCTGTGCATGTTGAGAACATAATATATTTCAGATGTATCCTGTGCAACAAGAAAATGAAAACTAATGCAATAAGTATTATTGCATATCAATCTAATCTGTAAACACTGGTCTTTTCAGTAGTACTGAAAACTTGGTATAATGTTACAACATTGACCTTTTTTGCAGTTTTTAATTATGATTAGAGTTCTGGCCCGCATATTTTCTTTTAGCGGGAGTGAAAACCCCTCCTTTCCCCATGAAATGATGACTGTTCCCACATAGTCTTATATGATCATTCCTAGACTAAATAATTAACTTTGATATGTATTAGCTTTTAAAATAAATGATAGTTTGTGTCACAAATTCCATGTTCAGATCTACAAATCATGAATTTAGAAGCAGAAGTTCTACTCCTTTAAGGTAATTCATAATCAGTTCTCAAATCAGTTTGTCTCTGGGGTGGCTTAGGACAAGCAGAATGCCTGCTTAGAATCTGAAAAGCCTGAGTTGCGAATAGTGATTGCTGTAATGGCTCCAGCCAATAAAGGCAGTCTGAGAATGAGTAAATAAAAAAAATTTTGTTTCACAGACATATTAATAAGAGATACTTGCACAGTTAATACAGTTCACCCACACTAACAGCTTGCTATTAAAAACCTCTTACACTCTGCTTCTTAACTCTGTTGTAAGTCATTATCCTTCCTTGTAAATCGTTTTGTTATAAAGACCCAACCCTTGGGCAGACAGTGCTGTATTATAGCAGTCAGCTTGTGAAAGTGAGAAAATGGGATATGTTACATTAGTACAGAAACATCCTGAAGAATTTTGTGTGTGTGTGTGCGCGCGCGTGTGTTCACATGCAAATATCATGTCAGGCCACAGTCCTGCACTATGATTTGTGCACAGTACTTTATTCCTCCCTTGCACATCAAAATGAAGAATCAGTAAGGGTACGTCTACACTACAGCGCTAATTCGAACTAACTTAGTTCGAATTAGTTAATTCGAACTAACGCGTCTAGAACTAAAAACTAGTTCGAATTAGCGTTTTGCTAATTCGAACTAGCATGTCCACATTAAGTGGACCCTGAAGTGGGGTTAAGGATGGCCGGAAGCAGTGCCGGCAGGGCATCAGAGGAGGACTTAGAGCGTGGAGATGCTGTCTCAGGCTAACCGAGGGCTGTGCTTAAAGGGACCAGACCCCCACCCCGGACAGACAGTTCTCAGGGGTGCCCCGCTTGAAAACCAGTCCTGGCTTGGAGTGCCCAGAGTGCCCACACTGGGCACATCACACCACTCGGCCATCAGCCCGGCTGCACTTGCCGCAGGCTGCCATCTGGGGAGAGGGGACAACTGGGGGGCTGCAGGAGAGCTTCCACCCCCAGAAGCCCACAGAGCCAGCTCAGTCCTCCCCATCGGGGGCTCGTGCCCCATTCCTCCCTCACCTCCTTCCACTTACCCTTCCCTAGCCCCTTTTCTTGATGTACAAAATAAAGGACAATTGTATTCAAAAATGGAATCTGTCTTTATTGAACAAAACTGGGGGAGACTGGGAAAAGGAGGTGGGAGAGGGGAAGAGAGAGGCTGGGAGAGGGGAGGGCAACTAAAATGATCAGGGGTTGGGAACAGGTCCCATATGAAGAGAGGCTAAAGAGACTGGGACTTCTCAGCTTAGAAAAGAGGAGACAGAGGGGGGACAGGATAGAGTTCTCTAAAAGCAGGAGTTGGGTGGAGAGGGTGCATACAGAAAAGTTCTTCATTAGTTCCCATAAAGAAGGACTAGAGGACACCAAAGGAAAGGAATGGGTAGCAGGCTTCAAACTAGTAAGAGAAAGTTGTTCTTCACAAAGCAAAGAGTCAACCTGTGGAACTCCTTGCTGCAGGAGGCTGTGAAGGCTAGAACTAGAACAGAGTTGAAAGGGAAGTGAGATCAAGTCATGGAGGTTGGGTCCATGGAGTGCTATTAGCCAGGGGGTAGGAGTGGTGTCCCTGCCCAAGGTTTGTGGAAGGCTGGAGAGGGATGGCACGAGACAAATGGCTTGGTCACTGTCTTCGGTCCATCCCCTCCAGGGTCCCTAGGGTTGGCCGCTGTCGGCAGACAGGCTACTGGGCTAGATGGACCTTTGGTCTGACCCAGGACGGCCATTGTAAGCTCAGGGCTCAGGGTCTGGGGTCTCAGTGGACCCCCTTGATTTTCATGCACACCTGCTCCTGGGTGTCCAGGCTGGCAGCTCTCCTGCTCAAGCCGGCCACTTTCCTGTGCCTAGTGCGGAGATCGTGGACATGGTCCACGATGTCCGCACTAGCCCAGGCGGGTGCCCGCCTCTTGCGGTCCCGGGCAAGCTCCCGGGAGCCGCCAGCCTGGTCCCGGGAAGAGGGGGAGGGCTGGGGGGCATCGGGTGGCTGGCTCGATCCGTGCCAGGTGCAGGGTCTGCTGGCTGGGTGCTGGCAGGCTTGCACCTGGCACGGGCACCGTAGCCAGCCCGTGCCCCTTTAAGGGGTCCGGGGCCGGGAGGGGGCAGACGAGTTTCCCTGGTGTTGGCCAGAGTGGCCACCAGGGAAACCTGGGGAGGGCTAGCCTCCCACTAGTTCTAATTAAGGGTCTACACAGCCCTTAATTCAAACTAGCTAGTTCGAACTAGGCTTAATCCTCGTAAAATGAGGTTTTCCTAGTTCGAACTAAGCGCTCCGCTAGTTCGAATTTAAATTCAAACTAGCGGAGCGCTAGTGTAGCGCCTATTAAAGTTAGTTCGAACTAACATGCATTAGTTTGAACTAACTTTGTAGTGTAGACATACCCTAAGTTTGTAAGAGAGATAGTGAGTAATTAACTTGCTTTTCAGTTAGTTTGTGCCACAAACACTTTTGGAAGTCCCCTCTTCATCTTCTGTGTTTTTCATTTTGTGCCCAACCATGACATTTTCACTTGCTTCTTATTTATTAGCTCAGAAATATGAAGTAATAGGTTATTTGTCCTTTTACTGGATGGAGTCAAACTGGCTCATATATTTCATACCTCTCTCTGGGGACTGGTTTATAAAGTGGATACAATTTCATCTACTACTGATAAGTTAATGAAAGATGTTCTCCTTTAACTCAGGTGGTACAGTTAATTTTGGGGGGACAGAAGTTCCTTAATTTTCCCCTTTTACCTGTCAATCCTATGTTTGTATATTATTTTATATTGGAGTCAAGTTAAAATAGAAGAGCAGGTTTAAAGCACTGCAAGGAGTCTTGTGGCTAGCCTGCTTTCCCCTGCCAGATATTCTGTGGGCCTTTCCCTTTGAGGTTTATAGCTCCAGACGATATGTCTGGAAGAAAACAGTGCCTCCAGATTTTGGGTAGAAGATGACTGATGTTGTTCAAAACAGTAGGAAGGTGTCATTGAAATTGTTCATTTCACATTTTGAAATATTCAAATATTGTTCAGTTCACATCACTGAAATATTTTTTCTTTAACAAAAATAAAGCTTCACATATAAAATATTCATCAACAGTGTTCATTATGGCTATAGAACAAAATTCCTGTGACACAAGTTGAATTTTAATTTTTTAATTTTAGCAGAATAAAATTGAGTTAATTCATTCTAAGGCAACTATCTAGTTATTTAGCCAGGGACAAAGCATAATACCCTCATTTTAAAAATGTATTCTGAACTTAGGCAGGTGATATTTAAGAAGCCTGAAGAGAGAGATGACCTGGCAGTGTAACAAGACACATCACAAGTGACTGTCACAAAAGGAATGAGAACGAGACTGACATTTTCCATTACTGCCCAATGTCTAGGTGCTAGCATTATCCCCTGAATAACCACATGCTCCAAGCAATAATCATGCACTGTCTTCTTCTGTACTAATATGAAAGTGGAATTCAATCTCTCTGACACATATTGCTTCAGCTTTTGGCTTGTCAAGTTGTTTCTGTGATAGAACTCAGCTAATATATAGTGAATGGGTTCTGGTATAGTGCCTGAAATGGGAAAGTAGTTACTCAGTTGTGTGAAGTAAGCTGCAGTGGTGTCTAAAATAGACTGGATGAAAAGACTTCATTTTTTTATTGTCTTTATTGTATTCTTTATTAGAAACGCACCAAAATCCTCAGCCCCTTGAAGTAACGTACTATTTTGGAGTCTGTACTCCAGTGGGCACTGAAAGTCATGAAATCTGCTGTTTGTGTAGTAATCCTGATTTCAGAGTAAAGAGAGAATCCTATTTTCTCTCTCCCTCCCTCCAGCAGTTTGTGTGTTTTATTTTTGCCTTTAGAATCATATTTTTTTAAAAAAATTGTCCCAGCGGAAGAATATGCCTGCAATAGCCTAATGGAAGAGAGAGACTGTTCAAAGCTGCGCATTCAAAATCTGCATTTTGGGGATATTGTTATGGTATGCTACCTACTGATAAAATGCAGTTTATAGTGAATTAATTTTACTTCTGAGTGTGTTTTTACCAGATATTATTATCACAGCTGAATGGTTACATTTTCTTTATGATCAGGAAGAGATAAAACTTAAATAATAAAGTGTTCATCAAAACAGTGTTCTTGTTATGGTTGGGCTGAAACACTTAATTTTAAAAGCGATAATTAGTTGGTGAAATCCTAAACTACTGATTAAAGACATAATGTGAGATCCTAACTACTTCTGTTCTCTGACTATTTTAATATTTTGATGAGCTTTAGAATATGCAGGAACATTTTTGACAAAACATTTAATCAGAAGTCGCTGACTTATCAAAATTGATATGTTCTGCGGTGGCTATTTGATTTCAGCGAAGGTTTGACTAAATCTAGGTTCTCATGGAAACCTGCTAGCCAGTCAGGTTTCTACTGGAAATGTATGTGGCTCCTCAGTAGCCCACCTGCTGAGCTGCTGAAAAACCTGAGCTTCCCTAGTCTACAGTTCCAAGGCAGACTGCCAACAAACTGCCTCTGAGTCAGGGACCACGGGGCTTCCTGGATCCATAGCTCTGGGCCAGCCTGTGTGGGGAGGTACAGACTAGAGGAAGATTAGTTTATCTACACCAGCCACTATTTTCAACCCAGTATGCTGCTCTTCCTCACTCATGGAGCTAAACAGTTATACATTGCTGATCATTCCCTTACTTGAAGGAAGGATTAGAACTAGCTGTCCATTAAAGGTCTGATCCAAAACTGATCAAAGTCAATGGAAATATCTCCATTAACATCACTCGGCTTTGAGTGAAGCCAAAATTTCTGGCAGAGCTCTATTATTGGGAAAGCAAGCTAGAGACAGTGTGTATTGGAAGTAGCTATGCCAGCCGTAACACCTTTACCACTTTACTGGCAGAACCGGCCCAAGCTACGGGCTGACCGGGCTACCGCCTGGGCCAGGTTAGAGCGGGGGTAGGGACTCGCCAAGGGGGCACGAATGTCTTGGGCCGGGCCTGACCACTGGTGTAGAGAATACATTGAAGAATTACATATATGGCGTGACACTGCAAATTGTCATGTGACTAGCACTGTAAGTCTTTAAATACATGCATTACACATTTAAAAAAATTAAAAGATCATTATTAAAGTTGCAAAGTGACGCACTGTGCAATCTGAGAATGACAGAATTAAGGCTGTCTGCAACTTTAATTTGACTCCATTGTGATCATATATTAAAGCCTGTTTTCTCCTCAGGACCCTTGTCTCATTCATTGCCTAGCAATATTTTGTTCTGGCCTCATCATTAAATGCGCCTTAGTTACTGCACATTGTTGAAATCTTGCTCTTAATGCAGAATTAACAACTTACTCATGGGCCTTTCTGTCGAGCTCATTACTGCAGTATCTAAGTGCTTCAAAAACAATTCATATATTTTTCACAACATTCCTGTAAAGCAAGTTGGTATTTTTATTCTTGTTTTAGAAATGGAGAATTGAGAACCACAGACCTGGCCTGATTGTTCAGAGGAGTTAACCTTTTGTAACGTTTTTTTATTTGTTCAAAGCATAGATCTCATTGACTTCAATTGCAGCTGACCCAAGTTGGAATCTCAGAAAATAAGGAACACACACTTAGTGGGCGCCTGTGAAGAGTTGTGGTTTGCCTAGTACTACATATGGACTCTGTCAGAGACAGGGGTAGATCTTCCCATCTAGCATTCAACTTTCTAGACCAGTAGTTCCCTACCTTTTTGATACCAGGGACCGGCAAACCCATTCACAAACTTTTGGAGGACTGGTAACATTTCATTTGCATCTTCAATATATAAATAATGAATATGCAAATAACATGTTACCAGTCCACCAAAAGCCCTGACCTCCAGAGTCCCCCAGTGCCAGCCCTAACTCCTAGATCCCCCCCACCCCTCCACTACCCCTGAGCATCAGCCACTGACCCAGAGTCCCCTCCACCAACACCCCCTAATGCCAGCTTCCCACCCCTAAAAGCCCCCCAGCCCCCCCCCAGTGTCAGCCTCCTGTTTCCAGAGCCCCACTGAACCCAGCTCCCCCCAGTGCCAGTCCCCAAAATTAGCCCCATCTCTAGAACCCCCCCATGCCAACCCTGCTACCATAGCCCGCCCCACACTGCTAGCCCCACCCCCGAAGTCCGTCAGTACCAGTTGCCCACCCACAGAGCCCCCCTCACATAGCCTTGCGATGCCTCCCAGCCGCCAGCTGAGCACTGCTACCCCAGTTGCAGCTGCTCTAAGGCTGCCATGTTGTGTTCCATATGTCCCTCCCGCCACATAGCAAACCACTCTTCCTCGTCTGGAAAGAAACCCTGCCCTGCCAGGCCTGGCAAAAGCCCCAACCCCGAACACGCATGGGATCAGCAGTGTCTGTGGCACAAATGACAGGGTGGGCTCAGATTTCTGGTGGCTCGAGAGTTCCTCCCCACGCTGTTAAGTCAGAGCCTAGGGACACAGGGTCATTCAGCCCGTGTGCATCTCAGGCTCGTGGCACTCACCCAACAGCTGAGTGCTACTAGCCCCCCTGACACCTGCTGGTTTGGGTGAGGGAGCCCAGCTTCCTCCGCATAACTCTGACCGGCATCATTGGCTACAGTGCCCCCGACACTTTGAGAAGCGGCCGCACATGTGGTGCAGGCAGAGTTGGCAAAGGAGATCCCTTGGGGGAACCAGGCACTACTGGAAGAGGGGCAGAAATCACAGACACCCAGCACGTCTCCCTGGGGCCTGTAACCTGATTTCTCAGTAATATTGATTAAGGCCAGGACACTCATGGCTGTTAAGGCTCCACTCTCTAGTCCTTAATGCACCACCCACAACGGAAAGGACATGTGGCTGCCACCAGAGCTGGAACTGGGGCTGTGGTGAGGCTACCTCAACAAGGACAACCACACCGTGGCCCGCCTCCAGTCATGACACACGGGGCAGTCCTCTGCCACTCATTGTGGGAGAGTGAGAGGAGAATTTTTAGTGAGAGTGCAGGTATGCACCTTCTAGGGAATGGAACTTCCCAGTAGGTGGGGCTTATTAGCAGCTGCAGGCATGGCCTGGCAGAGTATCACTGACTGCACAGCTACCAGTCTGTGGACCAATGGTTGGGAACCATTGGTCTAGATGACAGCACTCATTTCTTTTTCTGCAATCCTCTCCTCTTTTCATTACACACCTTTCAGCTTCTGAAACAAATCAGGCAGGGGCACTACAAATAACCCCATTTGCTGCACACCCTTTATTAATTGCCTGAGTACTATCCAATCCCTGCATGGAGTTAAGCAAGGGCCCTGTGGGAAAAAAAGTAGTATTTTACCATGTAATTAAAGATTATGCATATGCATAAATGAGAAGTCTTAGTTC
This sequence comes from Pelodiscus sinensis, assembly GCF_049634645.1. Classification (NCBI taxonomy): domain Eukaryota; kingdom Metazoa; phylum Chordata; order Testudines; family Trionychidae; genus Pelodiscus; species Pelodiscus sinensis. The sequence goes on along the minus strand of NC_134713.1, from coordinate 91,171,916 downwards.
TCTCATATCCTCACTTTTCAGTGCCTGACTTTGCAATCTTAATAGTCCTTTGATTGGGGGGGGGGGGGGGGGGGAAGGGCGGTGTGTGTGTGTGTGTGTGTGTGTCTGTCTTCCTAACTTTTTCAAAACAAGTTGAAAACCCAGAAATCTTAACATGTGCCACTATATTCCTCATTTCAACCAGAAAGGACACTGTCTGAATGACCTGCTAACCTGCATCCTACTTCAGAAGACATTCAAATCTGCACTTGAAAGGGAATCCTCTGAACTGGCATTCATGCTAAAATTCGACACTCTCCACAGAGGAATTAACAAAGACTACAACTATCTTACCCATTACAAAGATAGCTTCCCCAATTATCACCTCTAATACTATTAACTCACAGACATCTTCCTTTCCCCACCTCTAATATCATTAACTCACTGGCATTCACCTTCCTTCCCCCCCCCCCCCCCCATCCCCTTCTGTTCTGTAATGTGATTTGTCCTTTTCATGTGTGTTCACTTTTTTTTTAAATTGTATCCTTTGGTATATATGGTTGTGACTATTTTCTTCCATTACTTGATCTGAGGAAGTGGGTCTGGCCCACGAAAGCTCATCATCTAATAAACCATCTTGTTAGTCTTTAAAGTGCTACATAGTCCTGTATTTGATATTCCTGCTGACATGGTTCATAAGCATTTAAAACCTTTAAATCTACGGCCACTTGAGCTAACAAAATAACTGGTATTAGGAGTAGATTTTCATCCTTTTTGCAGAAGATGAGGCATACATTTTGCCATTAGATTTTCAGCAGAGCCTCCTGGCTCTGAAGGACGTTTATCCTTCTGCTTCTATTTCTCTGGGCACGCTCCCTTCCACCTTTGACATCTCCATTCTGTCCTAGTCTCTTCCCCCCCTTTACTCCCTCCCCACATATCATTGAAGCGGCAGCCTTTCTCAATAAATATTTCAGGTGTTAAGTGCAAAGATAGTCAAATCTTTTAGTCTTTTATCTCTCCTCATCTCCATCCTCTTTCCCCATCATTATTTTTTTATCCCAGCTACATCCTTGCAAGTAACTTGGGCTCCTTTCAGTGTTCCCTGGAATCTGTGCGCTTGTGCAGCTGCTCATGAGAAATTCAAATGCCACCCAACTGATAAGCAGAGCACCCACCGCTAGGGTTTGTATTTCTATGGGAGGTGGACATTGACGCATGCTTCAGTGCCCGTGAAAAAATTATTTTGTACATGGATGGAAAAAAAATCGCTTATTGATGGAAAAGATTAGAGAGAACATTGGCTCCTTTTATACTCTCCATCTGGTCTTTCAAACTGTCTATTTCAAAGAGCCCCATGATAGTAGTTGCTGCAGTAGTAGAATCATAGAGCTGGAAGAGACCTCCGGAGGTCATCAAGTCCAGCCCCTGCCCAAAGCAGGACCAATCCCAACTAGTATGTGGGTACTAATTCTAAGGCTGGGCAGCTGTTTGGGATGAATCTATTTCCCCTAAAATGTAATGTATGCATGGGATAAACTGGAAAATGAGAGGAGGGAAAAGGAGAACTGCAAGCATAAGCATTGACTCAGCACACAACAGCAGCCCTGCTGATCTCTCTCTCTCTCTCTCTCTCTCCCTCCCGGCACCTCCCGCCCATGGCATACAAAAGGTACTGGGGGGGGGGAAGAGGTCTGGGAGCAGGAAGAGGCAAGGTGAGGTCGGGTTGGGGAGTTGAAGGAAGGGGTGGAGTAGTAGTGTGGCCTCGGGCAGAGCAGGAGTCAAACATCCCTCAGGAAGCAGGTGCTTCTGGCTGCAGGCAACACTTTAGAAGAAAGGCTGTTACTATTGTAATAAGCATGGTATAAACTTTAATGGGCTTAGAATTTCCACAGAAAAGTAGGGATGGAAAGCACCTAGTCCAGTCACCCGCACCGAGGCAACACAGTGTTATCTAGACCAGAGGTTTTCAAACTTGGGTCGTGGGCTTGCCCAGGTAAGCTGCTGGCAGGCCGTGAGGTGCTTTGTTTATCTGAGTGTCCACAGGCATGGAACCTCACACCTCCCATTGGCTGCGGTTCACCCTTTCCAAGGGGAGTTGCAGGAAGCAGCGTTGACTAGGCCACCGCTTCCCGCAGCTCCCCTTTGGCTTGAGATGAACAAAGCATCGCATGAGCTGCCAGAGGTGCCCATGACCCAAGTATGAAACGCCCCATTTAGACCTTCGTTGACAGGTGTTTGTCTAACCTGCTCTTAAAAGCCTCCAGGGAAGGAGATTCCACAACCTCTGAAAGTAATTTGTTCCAGTTCTTAACTTATAGTTTGGATGTTTTTCCTAACGTGCAATCTAAACCTCCTGTGTAGCAATTTAAGCCCATTACTGCTTATTCTGTCCTCAGTGGCTAAGGAGCACTATTTATCATTCTCCTCTTTGTAACAATCTTTATTGTATTTGAAGATTGCTATCATGTCTCCTCTCAGTCTTCTCTTCTCTAGACTAAACAAACCCATTTTTTTTCTTCAATTTTCCCTCAGACGTCATGTTTTCTAGATCTTTAATCATTTTCATTGCCTCCTCTGGACTGTCTCATGTTCTCTTCTTTCCTGAAGTATTTTGCCCAGAATTGGACACAGTATTTTAATTGAGGTCTTATCGGAGCTGAATAGAGTGGAAGAATTATGTCTGTCTTACAACTTTCCTGCTAATACATCCCAGAATGATGGTCACTTTTTTTACACCAAAGATAGATCATTGTTGAAATACTTGAGATGAATGCCTAGTTGCAAACAGTGGCAAAGGCCTCATTCTATTACTGTACCAAGAAACTGTATACTAGTATGTGTAATAGTTAATGTACATAAAAGTAAGGAGATAGACAAAACTAAAATTTAAGAATTTTAAAATTTTGTTTTTAATATGTGCATTTTTAGTCCTTGTATACAAGCTCTATAAACTATTTTTTGCTGAAGAAGATCCATTACAAATCAAAGTAATCTGAAGTAAGAAAAATGCATAAAAATGCAGACTTGTGTATATAATGGATTTATAAAGTATCTAGAAGGCAGAGAGGTTGGAGGGTCTATCTCAATTTGAAGCCATTTTATACTTTCAGTGTTCTTCTTTCATTACTTTAGATAAGTACACTTTTCTGATCTTAAGAACCATAATTTTGCACTTTTTAAACCTGAAAGTTTATGCTGGTGACTAGGGAAGAGGCAAAGGCATCCAAAATGCTCTGTGACATTTGAAAAAGAATTTTCACTTTAAATGCATAAAGCATGTAAAAACATGTGATTGCTTGTGTATGCACATTTTAGATCAGTATTCTGTGACTGACAGTTTTCAGAGGACATAAAAAGCATTACTTACAGCAGACTTCACCTCTATTTTATATCTTTAATCAGCAGTTACTGTAAAAGAAGTAACCGTTCCAAATAACTGTTGTGCTTTACTGGAGTGCATTTGTTGTAGTTTTCTGTGGGAAAGGCTAACCAAGAGAGGAAATCCGTAAGAGACATTTTTCTTTCTTGCTTGCTTGCCAACATTAGCTTCTAGTGGTATTTGTTCTGACACAGGAAGGATAAATGCAATTCCCTCCAAAGTTAGTAGGTTGCTAAATTCTGTGCCCACAACTCCCACTTCCACAATATCAGGGCATACAAGGAAGATTTTAGTAAATGGAATGTTTAACTTAACCTATTTAAAAAAACGTTTAGCACTTTGCTTGTGAAGAAAGCCTTGAGATCTTGAACATATTAAATCAGTTGCTTATTTTGAAAATTTATTTCTGTGCTTTTTTCCCCCTGAAGTTCATATTCGTCACATTCTCCATTACTAGGTGTCCCTAGCTTCTGTTTGCCAAAGTTGGGAATGGGCAGCAGAGGATGGATCATTTGATGCCTACTTTACTCTGTTCATTCTCTCCACAACATCTGGCATTGGCCACTGTCAGAAGACTGTCACTTTCTGGAAGTTCCTGAAATTGTGTCATTATGGGTGCTTGCATTCCAGCGTGTAGATGAATAAAGGCAGGATACTACAAGTAAACTTACATTTCTAAGTCCCTGTTTTACTACTCTTTTCCTTCCTACTCACCAGTGATTAGTGATCTCTTTGAAATCAAATTCCTTCTGTAGTACACATCCAATCACCTGTAGGGAAACTTGACCTTGAAGCAATCATGCAAGCAATGCAGCAATCATATTCTTGGAAGGACTTCCTGCTGTTCAGGTTTCTTTGAACCTAAGTTAAATATGTTGATAGACAGGATGCACAATTATATTTTAATTGTTTGCAAATATATTAATTGTCATAGATACTTAGCCACTCTCATTTCAGATGGTTGGAGATATCTTTTCAGACTTAATTTGTAAATATGCGTGCGGCATAATACATAATGGAAATACGATTAATATTTCAGAAACAAATGTAAACTGATAAATTTCACTATTCAGAGGAAATAAAGTCATTATCTGTACCCAAGACAGACAGACAAATTAAAAATAATTCAACGTGACTGATAATTTTGGATGTCTCAATAGTATGACTGTCTTTGAGACCCCTTTAAAGGAACCAGATTTTCAGAGGATGGGTTGCTCAGTATTTTTTGAAAAATAAGTCCTTTCAGAGAATTTCAGGCTGGCCATCCAAAACCACTAGGTACTTCATTTGGACACTTGATTTGGAAATTCCATTTCATAACCATAGGATTTAGTTGGAACTGGTCTTTTAGTAGGGTTTGGACTCAGTGATCTCCTGAGGTCTCTTCCAGCCCTTTGATTCTATGATACTTCAGACAGCATAGTTCAGGGGTGTCCAAACTTTTTTCAAAGAGGGCCAGATTTGATGAAGTGAACATGCGTGAAGGCCGACCATTTTGCCTGACATTCTTTGAACCATTAAAATTAAATGCAAATTAACTATTTTATGCAAAGTTTATTGCAAACGGCGTACTTTTCATTTCATCACATGGATGACAAATCTAAACAGGTGTTAAATCACTCTGCCTTTCATATCTGAAGGCCAGATGAAAAAAAAATCCAGGAAGCTGAAATATATGTCAGGAACGTTGTAAAGTACATTACATATTATTGGTAATAAAGGTTGTCTGTCAACTTTTAAGTTCAAAAAATATGAACAGGAACATAACACCAAGTATATATGTTGTGTCCAAATATATTTATAACTGATTTAGACCAACTGACATTAACTGAGATTTTACAATGTATTCATCTCAATACATATGGATTCGTTGGGGGCCATAAAAGATAGATATTGTCAAATTACCTGTGGGGCCGTATTAAACCGGAACACGGGCCGCAATTGGCCTGTGGGCCGGACTTTGGACATGCCTGGCATAGTTCTTGGAGATGGTTGCATTTCCTTTGTGGTGGGTTACACAGCCTTTTGACCTGGTGCCACAGAATATGAATTATAATAATCACCCCAAAATGCACGAACAACTCAAAATGTCAGCCTATATTTGTAATGAATGCATAAGAAATTACATATTTTAAGAAAATGTTAAAATGGACTGTCATTATTGTTAAGAATTTTTATATTTTTCCTGCTAGAAAAAAAATAATTCAAAATTTGTAAAGTGTCTTTTTCTTTACACATCAAAGGATTTTATTTCGATTCATGTATCAAAAGGTGATTGGCTACACTAGTTGTAACCTGAAAATATTTTAGGTCAATTTGATAGAAAAAATGGAAAGAAAGTACTGAAAAATCCACGTATTGGCTTTCCAAATTAAACAGTTCAAGCAGTTCAGAAAAAATCACAAATGAGTAAATTATTCAGAAGCACTTTATTTTTCCAAAAGTGCCTGTTATTGCAGAGTGTAATTTTCAGAGAAAACATGAACTGAGACAAGGGTATAGAATACCATTAAACCTCATTTAGTTCAAGAACTTACTAATGTGGGTTGATCAAAACAGAGAAATGATTAAATTACTGAAAATGTAATGTGTAGTTTATCAATCCCAGTAATTTCCTGTGAAAGGTAGCTGGCCTTTGAAAGATGAGGTTTACACTGGAATGTGAAAGTCTCAAAACTCAAACACCATTGGGGAGTCATATTTGCCTTTGTCAAAAACAGAACAGTTATTATGAAGGATGCAATTTAGTTATAGAGGTCACAGATTCAGTCACTTCACCAGACCTCCATGACTCCTTCAGCTGTAAGCATTTGCACCAAAGCTATGCGGCCCCGTGCTGGGTTTTCAGTTGCAGCTGGATTTGAGATTCTATGACCGTGGGTTGAGCTGGGGCTGTGCATGCACGCCTGTGGCTGGCTAAGGCTGAAACAGTGCTGTGGCTGGGACTTTGGCTGTCAATTCCCCTGTCCCCTGGAGTGGGGCTTTCTGTTGTTCCCTCTTCCTCCCCCTCCCTATTATTTTTAGTAAAAGTCACAGACTGATCATGGAAACCTGTGGATTTTTTTTTATTGCCCATGACCTGTCCATAACTTTTACTAAAAATAACTTCATTTATTGTCATGTCAAAAATATCAATAAAAAAGATACTAAAATTAATTACTTATTTTCTAGCCAGTTACCACTGGTTTACATGGTGCCTAATGGTTGTGGCTTGAAGACCAGTAGTGAAGGATGAAGTTATACATAAGCAAAAACATTCTCTCACACACAAGGTCTATGGGGAAATTGAGAGAACAGTTATTCTGAGGCTGCTATTTTGAGGCTTGTTCATGGCCTGACAAGGATTTACTTTCACAGGAAATCCTTCATGTTTTAGTCCATTTAGCTCAAGGGGCTATACTAGATGGCTCTAAGTTACTTGCAGAAATACATTTATGGGACATAAGGGTGGGTGAGTAGGAGTAGAGTAACTCCTGGGAATGGGGAACAGACAGGTGATTGAGGTGCAGGGACATATGGGAATGGGGGTACAGGAAGTGCAGGAACATGTAAACAGGGGCAGAAGTGCCTGATGGATTGGGAGAAGCCAGGTGTCAGCCAGCGTGAGGGAGGGTCCCAAATAATTTCAGGAAAGCCAAAGCATTGGGATGGGTTTCCTAGCAAGGTAGTGGAATCTCCATTCTTAGAGGTTTTTAAAGTCCTGCTTGACAAAGCCCTGGTTAGAATGATTTTGTTGGGGTTGGTTCTGCTTTGAGGAAGGGGTTGGACTAGATGACCTTCTGAGGGACACTTATTGTGGAAAACACAAATGAAAATTGTTTTCAATAAAATTAATAAATGAACGAAAATTCCATTCTATTACAATAATTCAGGTTGTAATGGAATTTTCTCACGGAACCCCTATTTTCACTTTGTGGAACCCCAGGAAACACTGGTCTACATAGTATTTAAAAAAGGCTTTGGAAAATTCCTGTGTATTATGTAATGTGGTGCATTTTTCTACGTTTTGGATATCATGCCTTTATCAACCTGGTTGGTAGGGATTTAGTTTGGGAAATACTTAGCTTACAAAGCTTGACAACATTAATTATTTCCTCTTGTTATTTTTACTGCTAATTTGTAAACCGTAAATGTACAGAACTCAGAATGAACTGTGTATGTCCAGTCTTTCTTACTTTTATTAATGTAGTATGTTCAGGATTGATTTGAGTTATCTCTGGGCTGAAATTTATATATCAAAGAGGACTACAGGTTGTGCCTCCCAAACCAGGAATTCTCTGGTCTGGCAACATCTGTGGTCAACCAGGACCACGGATGTTCCTTGATCAGAGAAGCCTGGTAGCCTAGTGGCAGGAAGGCAATCCAGGAGGGTCTTGGCTGAAGCAATGGTGCAAGAGCTGGGACTGAGGCTGACAGCAGCCCACAGCAGTGGGGCTGGAGCCGGCAGCAGCCTGAGGCACCAGGACTGGGTTGGGACAGCCCCCGGCATCTCAGGATCAGACCAGTGGCAGCACAGGCTGGGGCCAGAGCACAGAAATGGAGCCAGAACCTGTGTTCTTGGCAGCCCACTGTAGTGGGACTGGGGCTGGCAGCAGCGCCAGCAACACATGGCACGAGTTCCAAACAACTTCGGGAAGTGGGACCAGAGCCCAAGCACTCAGCGCCAGGCAGTGTGGGCTGCTGGAGACCAGAAGGCAGTCTAGCCAGGGCAGCAGCAGCGGGGCCAGCAACCCAGCAGGCATCCCAATAGGGCCTTGAGGTAGTTCTCCCGCACTTCCCCACACCTGCCAGAGTCAGAAGCTGGGGGGCTGTGGCAGATAACCTTCTCTAGTCTGGAAAATTTCCTGGTTCAGGACTAGTCAGGTCACAAGGGTATTAGGATAAGAGATGTCCAACCAGTACAGTACAAATTTGTTTTAAGTGGTTGGCTCCATCATAGCCATCACATTTTATATCTATTCCTTTTTGTTTCCTGCTTCACAAACAGAAAATGTACCATTTGGAATATATTCTAGTTTATGGTGTATTTCAAACTGTACATGTTAATCTTCTGTATGCTGGAAAAAAGAAGGGGCTTTTTTTTGTTTAAATTATCATAGTTTCTTTCAAAGGTAACTGACATAGTTGTGTTTGGATGTGGTAGACTTTATTTTTTTTTAAAAAGTGCTAACATCCTCCTTAGTTTTCATTGTGGTAGACTGACGCTTACTGTTGTTTAACTATCTAATCTACTTCCCCTTCCCATTATTAATGTTAACCTTTGTAAGCCCTAAACTATTTGTAAATTAATGGTCTGTTATACAGGACTTAACAGTTCATAATGAAGAGCTATCAAGATATTTAATGCAGTTCACTGTGTAGCTAGACTTTAACTTATAATAATAAATAACCATACAATTTCTTAGTTTAAATTAAGTCCATTTATTTTTGTCTATGCAGTTCTCCTATAAGGAGTAGTATTGTAATTTGAATCTGTTAAACATGTACATATATCTCTTACTTCTACTGAGATAGGAAACAACTGGAAATTATCAGATTTTTCTTTTAAAATTAAAATTTCAAAATTAACATATTAAAGCAGATTTATTCAAGAGTTTTACTTTGTCAGTACTCATATATGCCCTTGTCAAGTCACACTAATATTTTCTTTTTTTTTCTTTTTTTTTACATTTTATTTTGTGAAGTAAATTTGAATTGAAGCTAATGTTACTGACAAGAGAGAAATAGAAGCAGTTGGTTTGCACTAAACAAATATGAATGGTTGTTAACGTGAATGACTTTCAGGCAGTGAATGTCAGATAACAGTAGATTACTTTCTTTACCTCCGGCATTTTAAACCATCTTCTGTGGTAGGCCTGACATTATTTTTCCCCCTCCTGAACACAGAAGCAAAGTAATTGGAGTCTGGTAATTTTGGCCCATGGCTGATGAAGATAAATCATAATGAACTACTGGAATACACACTGACAATCCACATAGGTCTACTAGAACATAAACTCCAACTAATGTGTTACTCAAATTGTCTCCTGATTCATATTCTAGAAGGACCCTGGAACTGTTAATTATGAAGCCAACTGCGATTTGTTATTGAAGACATTTCATGTACTATAGCAATTGCTTCAAACTGTGAAGCCTTGTCTCCAGAACATTAGTACAGAAGTTCTATTCTTTCCTTTTATTGTGTCTGTGCAATTTCTTGGGCTTGACTCACTCATTTGTCTTACTGAGACAAAATTTCTGAGAGGAGGATCTTCAGTCGAGCTCTAGCTGCTGCTCCTTTTTAGCTCAGGTTGATGTGGCTCCACCAACATTGTGTTTAAGCTAATTCAAACCTAGTTCAGCTTCTCCTCTTTGCAGCCTATGCTTTCTCTCTTGTAGCTGGTCAGGAGCCCATCTTCTCCCTGTTCCCTTATACACGCTAACTTCACAGTAGAGAACCTTGAATAGGGAAGTAATTTCCCTCTCCTCTAGGGTATAGCACAATATGGTCTTTGGATCAGGCAGTCAAATATAGTCTTTTCCCAATTGCAATGATTAGGAATCATTTTCTTCTTCCTCAGGTGCACCGGTCAGTCCTTAGGTAGGCCAACATCATCTTCTGACCTCCCCTCCACTCCCACCTCACTTCAAGTCCATTCCCATTTGCTGCCTGCAGTGTCAGAGAGACCTTTATCGAAAGAGGGTGAGTGCTTTGTTGACAAGGAAGCCCTCTCTGCTCATTTAAGAGCAAGCCAAAGTGTGTGTGTAAGGATTGCATTTCCTTCACAGAAGGGATGGCAAAAACCCTAGAACCATGGTGTCCAACCAGTTCTGGAGCTATAGTAAACTAGTCTCACTCAACTGGCCAAATAGCCACATGTGGCTAGTGTGTAGAATACTATAGCCCTGGATAGTCTCAAAGAGGGTTCCTTCAAGCAGAAACTCCTAGGATCAGGCTGTTAGAAGAATTCCCAGTTCTGTTTCCTGTTTCACAAAGACATGAAAGGAATGATGAATGAGCCATGAGAGACACCTGGCTCTCCAGATAACTGTTGTTAAGACTTGGGGAACTCTCCCTCCCACATGTAGACTCAACCAAAACCTTGTCAGAAAAGAAGTCTGCTCTCCCAATACAGGGCATTGTCTTCCTGAAAGTTCCCTATTGTAGAAAACTAGAATTTCAGTTTCTGAAGTAACCATGATTTTTTCTTCCAAACAGTTCCAAAGCATTGTCCATCTGACTTCAAACCCTGGATTCTCAGGCTAGTCTCATAAAAAAAGAAAACTGGAATTAACCAGGGCGGGTCTGCTTCGATAGTTTTCCTTATCCTAAACTCTAGAAAATCTTTGACTTACCAAATGTATTACTGCACCTTGGAATGTTCCATTACTGGAACTACTGGTGCAGGAATAAAGATTAGAAATCTAGATTTTACTGTATTTCTTAAATATTAGATATTTTCCTACAAGTATTAGAAAGATTGGTAAGCTCATAAGATTCTGTACAGGCAATGTGCAGTCCAGTCCAGGTGCTGCTGATTGGTGTTTACCTCCCAATCACCAGATTTGTGAAAGTGGACACCAACTAATCTGTGACCATTAGGTCATTACTGTGCCCTTCAATGTTGCTTCACAGGCTCTGCTTCACTGAACTACAGTATTCTTAAATATCATTCACATAGGGATAGGAGTGTGTGTGTGTGCTTTTCTTGTCCTCCTATGTCACTTATTGCCATGTTAATAGGGCTGTAAAATTCTATGTTCACTGAACCCAAGAGTTTTGGAAGCTGTCTGTTTGGTTCAAGAGTGCCAAATAGGACCTCTCTTCATTGTAGTGAAGTGACTATGTGCTTTTTCATCAAAGAAACATACACTGTAGAAAGGCATCATGTTCTAAGTTAAAGGTCACTGAATAGGAGGAAGTTCCTTACAAATGTTTTTGTTGGATAAGTTCAGTCTGGTGTTTGAGCTAGATGTTTAGCAGACATCCTATAACTGATTTCAGTGCTTCAGCAGAGCAGTTTGATTTTACCTTGTAAATTTGCTCCCTGCTGAACAGATCACCACTCTAGAAGCCCAACCCCCACTGGTGGTTATATTTCAGGTTTTTTGCAGGACACTTGGTTGATTTGTTAGTATTTGTAGTTACATACAGAAGCTTTCACGTTATGTGAGCTCGTGAGTGCTTGTGTAACTACCACCAGGCAGATTTGAACCTGGGACCTTTGAAGCTTTGTAGGAGCCTCTACACAGCGTGAGCTATAAAGTCAGCTGGTTCTCAGTCTAGGGCTTTACAGCTCCCTTGTTCTTATCTCTTGCTGTAAGTGGTCTAAGTGCCACTACATGGAACAGGGAATCACACTAGATGTCTGAGTAACACTGTCAGCAGGGAGGAGGACGCTGTGTTAGGAGGAACAAGTGGCCTAGCTATAGTGAGGTGGCATAGTTATTTGAACTGGAACAAAGAGGAGCAGCAGCACATTTTTGATCTTCCTTTCAGAAAGCAAATTTATGCACTCTAACCAAAAATCACGAGTTTGCCTAATCATTGAATTCTTCATCCTTTGTCATTCTATTGTACGGGAAAGAAATCTTGTCTATGTGCAGGAAATTCCCATTTACATTGAAACTAAAATGTGAATATATCAACAAACGTTGTTTTTATAGTACAAAGTCACTATCTGGCTAGTTGTAGTGGAGTTTTAAGACTATTTTTCATATGCTTTATTTTTAAAATAATGTTTTATTATACTCACATGTTGTGATAGCTCAATAAAATAGTATCCACATATTATGAAAGAAAGCACATTTTAGTGCAAAGATCAAGGAGTAGGCTCATATGACATCTTCTATTAATAAAAATCATCTAAGTACAGTAAACTTCCAATAATCCAGCAACTTCAGGACCCAGGGGGTGCCGGATTATCAGATATGCCGGACTATCGGAAGGGGGGGCTACGAGGAGTCTGGGTGGGTTGGGGGGGCGGCGCTGCGGGACCAACGCAGCAGCACCCCAGTTGCTCTGCCCCAGACTTCCCCAAGTCAGTCGCTGCTGAAACTGAGCAGTGGCTGACTCCAGGAAGCCCGGGGAAGAGCATCCTGCATTGCAAGAGGAGTAATGGTAGTCTGAATTAGGGGCTTTAGTTTGAACTACTTAGCTTGTGCCACGTGTAGCCGCGGGCAGGGAGTCCGAACTACCGGGCATTTAAAAATGGCGGTGCCTGGGAACATGCAAATAAAGCCCAGGATATTTGAATCCCAGGCTTCATTTGCAAGTTCGAATGCCTACGTTAGCCACCCTAGTTCGAACTGGGGTGGCAGTGTAGACATACCCTTAGAGACTAACAAAAATATATACTGTATCATGAGCTGTAATGGGCAAAACCCATTTCTTCAACTCAAGCTCATATGAAGAAGTGGATTTTGTCTATGAATAGTAGTGATACAAAAATATATACATATATGTTTTTGCTGGTCTCTAAGGTGCCACAGGACTACTCGTTGGAGTTTAAAGTTACAGACTAACAAAAATTGATATAGAAGCTTCAGGGGGTAGCTGAGTTAGTCTGTAGAGGATAAACTTAAAAAACAACAAAAGGCCTGGTAGCACTTTATAGACTAACAAAACATGTAGATGGGATCACGAAATCTCATGATACCATCTACATGTTTTGTTAGTCTATAAAGTGCTACTAGACCTTTTGTTGTTTTTTTAAAAAAATTGATAGCTATTCTAGCCTTTTTTTCCCCTCCTACAGATCCTAGTAGGCAAGACAATCATGATATTACATTAACTGCTGTAGTATTTTGTTTACATGAGTTCTGCTACTTGCTGTAAATAACAATAAAAAGGAAAGGTTAATTTATTACCCAAGATTCATTTCTGGGGAACTACAGTTTAAATGCTTACCATTTGGATGAATATGTGTTCAGGTCGCTGATTTCCCTCATTCTTAATACCAATTAAGTCATTCATCTTTAAAGAGGGATTTTACATGATGAGACTTACTGGTAAAAAAGAAAACCTGTATTAAAACAGAATGTTCTGACTGATCTTAATCTGCATTCCCTGTGCTGTTATTTCAAATTGTCTGAATCATTTTTTTCTCGCATGTGTCATGGCCTCTCGGATTTGAACATAGAAATGGAGTAGTAATCCTGTGTTTTTACTCCACAGTCCATTGCCACGGAAATGATTGATATACCACAGATTTCACATTATGATTTTGCTGCAGGTTCAAGAAGGAGACTTGCATGAAGGACAATACCCTAAGTAGTGATGAGTTATTTACATTTAAACAAGAAATTGGGCTAATAATACAAGTTGAATGTTTTAAGTGTAAAATACAGTATTACGTATATGTTTACTCAGTGTGATTGGCAGCCTTTAAAGCATATACAGAAAAGTCTGTACCTTTCATACAGACTATTAACAGATCTTCATGGATAAATGAATTCACATTTCTGTTTCCATGTCATCAGGATGTGAAAGTGGGGGGAACATTTAACATTAGCTTGCATCTGTAAATTAATTTTAAATGCTTTTCTGAAACTTACTATATTTGTTACAACTAGCAACCTGAGAGGTCTGCAAGTGAGCAAAGATATTAACCATTTATTGTATGAATAAATCTTAAAGGGCACCGGTAACACTAGGTTTTTGACTAAAGTTTGAAATCCTGTTTTAATACAATTCTGTCAAACCCAGTAATGTCAAATTCAGACATTTTTGGCTGAATATTATAGGTAGTTGAATTTGGCTTGAACGTGGCTTTCAGAAATGGTTTTAGAGCATTTTGGCTCAGATTGCAATGTTCTATGCTATGTCAGATGTTTTTTGAAATATGCTCAGAATACAAAACTGTAGTTGAATTGGGGGACAGCATTTCTGTTTACTTTGAAAGGTGCTATTTTCACAAATATAGTCAGTTGTTGCATTTCTTTAAATAATATTAGCCTATTAGCAAGATAAATGGAATAGATTTGATAGGTTTTAGTGAAATAAAATTTTACATAGAAACTATGTAAAAGGAGCAAGAATGATTTATACACACATTGGATTCAACTGAAAAATGGAATTTCTCCACAGATAGGGCAAGCATGTTTTTCCTCTAAGAAAGCTAAGTAGAAGGATTGCTGTGCTATATTGTTCAATGTCACTGTTTTGGGTTTTTTTCATTTCATGAATGTTAAAACAGATAACTGTCATAAAGATGGTTTTCACAGTTTTAACTAGTAGTGTTGAAATGAAGATTGTTTTGTAGTAACTCCTAATTATGCCTCTCTTTTTTGATTCAGAACCAAACTAATAATGGGTGTATGTATTTACCATGCAATTGAAGGTTGGTGATATCTGAAATAGGTTGGGTTTTATCTTCAGCTAGAAAACTGAGCCTTAAAGAAGAGAATTTTTGATTTGTGGATCTTATAGAACATAAGAATGGCCATACTGGGTCATACCAAAGGTCCATCTAGAACAGCATCCTGTCTGCCAACAGTGACCAATATCATATGCCCCAGAGAGCGGGAACAGGTAATCATGTGATCTCTCTATCAACCATTTCCATACAAACAGAAACTAGGGATATCACCCCTACCCATCCTGCCTAATAGCCATTGATGGACCTAACCTCCATGAATCTATCTAGCTCTTTTTTGAATCCTGTTAAAGTCCTAATCTTCACAACATCCTCTGGCAAGGTGTTCCACAGGTTCACTGTGGCTGAATGAAGAAAAACTTCCTGTTTTTTTGGTTTTAAACCTGCTGCCTATTAATTGCCTAATTAATTGACCCCAAATTCATTTCATTATAGGACCTCTAGTAGTGAGAGTTTTGGAACAGGCATGGTTTAATGGAGTGATTACATGATGGGAGGTTTAAGTTATCGAAAGTACAAGCACCTGCATATAAATGTTGGGAGTCTTGAAAACTTTTCCGTATGTAATTAGTGCAGTAAAACTCCCAATAGTCCAGCATCCAATCCTATGGGCACTCCCAATAGTCCGGCATTAAAATGGCAAGAGCCTAGTGAGTGAGCTTTGGCAAAAAACAAGTCACAAGGCAGCACCAGCAGCAGCTGAATCGAGCGAAAAAGGTTAAAAAAACTAAAACATTACAGTATACTGTATACAGTATGTAAAATAAAAAGGGTTAAACATTCTTTATATACAGTGTATATATATGTAACCATTTTATAGTACCTCCTGATAGTCCAGACTCCAGCATATCCGATAATCCAGCAGCATATAGGTCCCAAAGGTTGCGGATTATCAGAAGTCTACTGTATTAGAATTTTTCCCAGTGTTAGTCAATACAGATCTGTTGGCTATAGTATGTATCATATTAAGGGATATGATATGCATCTTATTAATATAGTATACATTTTTTGTATAAAATTGTTGGGAAGTTATGTTATCTGAATTTATTATGTGCTCTTCACAATTCTCTTCACCAATGTCAACCATCTCATGGTTTGCAATGCTGAAGTCTGCTTTGGTATTGGAAAATAGGAAGCTTATCAAAACCAATGTACATTAATGGTGTCTCTCCTAGCACAAGATGTGATGTGCCTCTATGCCCAGCTGGTATGGCATGTAGTATTCAAAACAGGTAAGAAAAGTACAGAACAGATCAAGTTAAGGGATTATGAAATGGTGAGCTGCAGTTTAATGACATGTAAAGAGGTTTTTGTAAGTTGTAAAATTTTACTAAAAATACTACTAGCTGAAATGTGTATCTTTGAAGCACGTCTGTAGTGTGTGAACATGCTGCCAGGTAAGAATTGTTTCCTGATGGAGGGCATGTACGTCTCCCTTTCTTATTATACTGCTTTCTCTTTAAACTGACAATTGACTAAGTTTGGATATTTGGTCTCTTGAACATTTTTAAGAGTGAAATATGAGCATGGTCAAGCAATTGGCTACACTTTTTAGTCAGCAGATTGAACCTTTAAATTTTAATTGCCAGTAGAGTGGAATTCCAGTCATAGATCAACTGTCTAGGGAGCTGTCATCTGTGTTCTCAAGTGTCTGCCTCTGAGCTCAGCAGTTCTATACTTCCAATGGAATATAGGTATTGTAGGAGGTTGTTTTTGCTGATGAAGTGATCTCTCAAATACCCCAGGCCATCCCCATGCAAGGTTTTTAATATCAGAACTTGACTTCTTATTCAGTGGAATGTGAAACCAGTGCAGTGAGAGAAGGAACTGAGTGATGAGTTCATGGCAGCCTCTGTTTCTGAGCCACTGGCTGCTGCATTCTGCAATGGCCGATGCTTTTCCAGGGTTGTCAGTTGCATTTCTAAGAAATGCCTATCCGGTATTTGGTTTTGAGATCTTTTTCCTCCTCCATATTTTGTGTAAATTTATGTTTTCCTACCCAGCACGAGTATTGTTAGTAAATAAAGGGTGTAAAAGGAAAGAACCTAATTTGGTGTACTCTGAAGACATGCTGTTGTGAAGTGGGGCACTGCAGCCCCACACTTCCTACTCCTCTCTACCACTCCTATCTCTTTTGGAGCACTGCGTATCTACTGATTCGCACTCTGTCTCCGCTCCTGTTTCCTTCCCAGAGCTTGAACATCAGGTACAGCTCTGGTGGGCTGTCTGTGGGCCGCAGGTTGCCCACAACTGCCTGCATCTTCCCATATTTAAGATGCTTTAAAAGTAAATGTATTCAAAACTATCACGTCATTAGAAATGTGTCTTACATTTGGTATCTTACTATATATTTTAGAAACTTTGTGCATCCGTCTGTCTGAGTTAATTTGTTCAAGAACTCCTTCTGAACGGTAAGAACCAGGACCACCAATGCAACTTCTCATACCATAACTTGAAACAAGGTCAGGATTTGCTTGTGCCAGGACACTGGGATGAGCTTGGAATCCGATTGTTACTCATTAAATGGAAGGGGGGGGGGGGGGCGCCTGATAGCCAGGACATTCATGCTCTGGAATGAGCACACGGGGTTAGTGGGGGGCAGTTATAGTGCAGAGTGAGGACGGGGGAATGGTGGGCTGGGTGCAGGGCTCTGCATGTTTCTGGCTACAGGTAAGTGGCTCCACTGCCACAAAGCTGAAGTCCAAACACCACTGCCCCCTGGCCCTCAGCCCCACTGCCTGGGCCCAAAGCAGCCCAATCCATGGTGGGTCCTGCAGGGATGAAGCAGCCACCTACCCACAGTGAGTGGGATGCTGCTCCAGCCTCCACCAGTTCACTGGACCTGGTAAGCATGACCTTGAAAGGGTGATGTTAACTGTTCACATCCCTACTATATATGCATAAATACTCTCATTAGACCTGTGTGGGGAAACAGTTCTTTCTGTCCCACAAAACGTTTTGCGATCTTAAATAATTGTCCTGTCCCTCTTTGTTTCCATTGCTCATCGCAACAAGGAAAGCCACATACCATCACAAATCTCATTGGATTTCCGACTGCATCGCCCTATGCTACTCGCTCAGCCATTTACCACCACCTACCTCAGTCTGGGCACATTCGACCAGAGCAGTGACCACCTCTGTTGTTTACCTTAGGAAGGTTCCCATTGATGACATATGCGCTGCTGCCACATGGGCATCAGAACACACCTTCATGAAGCACTATGCACTTTCCTCCGGACCTCTCCACTACACAAGAGTAGCAAAAGCTCTACTTCAAACAGCTTACCTACCTGATCCGAAGTCCCTGCCTCCTTAACACAAATTGTTTTGCAGTCACCTACTTTGGAGGACACCTAGGGACATCTTCGATGAAGAAGAGGAGGTTACTCACCTTCCTGTAACTGACATTCTTTGAGATGTGCATCCCTGGGGGTGCTCCAATACTCTTCCTTCCTTCCCTCTACTTTGTGGGGTGGGGGGGAGGGAGGGGAGAAGGGAGAGTAAGCTGTTCTCCTTCACCGAGTTCCAGAGACAGAAGGACTGAAAGGAGGGTGGCCGCACATGAGTGATGGGGGGAGCACTGCGAATGTGCAGCCCCTAATGCACTACTATCAAAAATCCATTCTGAGGCAGTGGGACATTCCTACATCTACTGTGGAGCACCCTCAGGGATGCTCATCTCAAAGAATATCAGTTACAGGAAGGTGAGTAACCTCCTCTTAAATGTGTTTCCAATTTAGAAATCTACATAGCCATTCCATTATTTGAGTTTGCTTTCCAGTTGTGGGGGTTTTTTAGGGTTGGTTTGTTTGTTTTAGGTTTTTTTTGTTGTTGTTTTTTTTAACTTGGCCTTTAAAAGTGCCACATTATGGGATTTGGCTCTCCATGATATTTGAATGTTTTTTTCCCCCATTATTTAAAATTTCTGTTGGGACTTTAATCTGTAATACTTGATTCAGAATTCTTTGACTTTCTATCTATCTTGAGTGGTCACATAAGCACACAGCTTATGGGGAACACTATTGACAACTCCGAAAAATTTGGAACATTAACTGGATTATGTTCCTATAATGGGGAAAGGCCTAGGGGCAAATCTGGGACTAGAATACCACATGTAGTTTGCAATATTTTGTATAAGCTTTGTTTAGCTTCAGAAGAGTTGCAGTTTGTGTTGTACATTAGCAGTGATATTTCACCTCAGAATTGGCTGCACCGCCTTGATTGATGAAGAAATTCCTATATACGTATTTTGTGAAGGGCTTTCATATGGTAACTTCCTTCCAGAAGGTACTATATAAATATAAATAATTATCATGTAGATTATCATCTTTAATCCTCTGTGCTACTGATAACAAAGCAGGTTTTTAGTCTTGGAGCCAGTCTGCCTTTCCATCTGCAAGCTGAGTGTAATGACTCTGGCTGTCTTTGAGAGAAAAGGAATGGAATTACATAGGGGAAAGGATAGCCAGATGGTAAATGAAATTTGGGACCCTCTCTGCAATACAAAACAGACAAATTTGTATCCTACCTAATAACTGTCTCAGAAAGTTGAATCCCTCCTTCCCCTACCACAACTATATTCTTTTGCTTGAACCCCTGTTTTCATTATAAAAGATCCCTCACTATCTGAAGTAAAATTACTTTTAAATTAAAGGTTCTTATTGTGAACTAGTTCTGCCTGTATTGCACAAATAAAGCTTGGTCTGTTTGTAGCAGAAATAATATTTCTCGGTCCCATCATCTTGATTCTTCAGGAACTATTTTCGGACTACTGGGAACAGAAAATATTGTATGCTCTCTTTTATTGTTCATTGGTATCTAGCTCTTTATGTTGTTCAAGAAAATTGTGTTCTGATGGATTGGTTGAACTTTTTGATATTATACCTGTGCACCAACTCCCAATGATGTGCAGTTTGGGAACTTATCACTTGTAAATACATAAACCAAGTCCTTATGTCCATGGACATTTGGCCAGAAATTAATTTGGGGAAGGGGGATGTAGGAGACTGCTTGAGAAAAGAGTGAAGGGAGAGTGAAAAATATCTGTGCATGAGGAAAGAGAAGCAAGAGTTTCCTGATGTCAAAATGAAATTAGGAGCCGTTCAGTTTTGCCAATTCTGTACATTGTATCATTTTATCATAAAATGTGAGGTCAAGTGACTATTGGGCCATAAATTGCAACTAGAAAAGTAGTGACTCTTCTAAATGTCTAGAGGAGAATATGAAAAAAGTGCAATGAATATGATCAAAGGAGTAGGAAAATGTTTACAGTCCTTTGCCTATGACTCTCATATTGCTGTTAGTAACTGTTGTTCATAGTGGAAGAATTTGTTGCAAAGTATCAAACACAGAAATTGTTTTACATTTTTAAGAAAATGGAATTTTAAATGAAATCTTATTCCAGTAATAATAGTGTTACACACTTATTTGTGCATTCTCAGATGTTTGAAGATCTCAGGTTGACCCCGATAATCCACTACTAATAAATACATGCTCTATTGTGGTTTATTGCTGTATTCACAGAAACGCTCAGCGAAAATATTTTAGTTAAAACTAAAGAGAGAATTCATGGAGTCATTGTGGCTAGTTCTCTGAAAACAGCCAGTCAGTGTGCAGCGGCAGTCAAAAAAGCAAATAGAATGTTAGGAATAATTAAAAAAGGGGCAGAGAATAAGACAGAGAATATTTTATAGACTCTGTATAAAACCGTGGTATGCCCACTTCTTGAATACTACAGACAACAAGGTGACTGTATGTTGTGTGAAGAAGAAGAAGAATTTGGGGGAATTATAGGAGGCTGCTTAAGAAAAGAGTGGAAGGAGAGAAAAAAAAATCTGTGCATGGGGAAAGAGAAGCAAGAACTAATATTAATCCACTTCCTGAAGTACTTGCTTCTGTTTGTTTTAAACCTGCTGCCTTTTAATTTTATTTGGTGTCCCCTAGTTGTTGTGTTATGAGAACAACTTAATATCACTTCCTTATTATTTTTCCACACCAGTGATGATTTTATAGATCTCTATCATTTCCCTCCCCCCTTAATTGTATCTTTTCAAAGATGAAAGGTCCCAGTTATTTTAATCTCTCATAGAAGGTGTTCCATACTCCTATTCATTTTATCATCCTTTTTCTGAACCTTTTCCAAATAAAATATATAGTTTCAACTACAATTAGTCAAACTAAAAATCCCATCTGAACAGTACAAAAAGACTGTACTCTCGTATCTTGAATAATATATATATATAATATATATATATTATTTTATACCAATAAATCAGAGGGATGCAATATGTCTTTTTGTACTGTTTATTTTTAAAGTATTTCTCTTCCCTAACTGATCCTCTTTTACATAACACTAAGAAACTTTGATGTGATTTTAAGATTAAATTCCATTATTTTATTTTTATGTGACAAAGCCATTGAGTAAGTCAGTTCTGCAAACATGTACAAATGCAACTTTACTCATTGTAGTAGTCTGATTGTAGTCACTGTTACTCAGGCAAGTAAAGTTAAGCACATGTATCATTATTTACAGAATTGAGTCCTGAAGATGTTCTAATCCATTTTGAGGAGAATATAATAGTGACCTACAAATGTGGGATTTTTTTTAAGGGAAACTGGTCCCTAAGGATGAAAAGAAGCAAAAAGTAGAGATCAATGGCCAATTCTTAGCATGTCAAGACATTAATAGTGGGATGCCCCAGGGATCAGAACTAGAAATTATATTTTTTAATAGTGAATGAGCTAGAAGAATGGGTAAATGGTGAAGTGGATAATTTTTGTCCTATTTTTTTCTTTTCCAAATTAAAAACATAAAATTAATTGTTTCAATGAAAACCTTAATTTAGGCTCTTTTTAACAATACCATTAATAATAGAAAGTGAATCGTTTACATTTAGCCCTGTTCTGCTATCCTGCAGAAGTCAAAACCATTTATAAAAAGAGCACCAAATGCAGTACTGAAGAGGAAGGTAAAATATAGGCCAGGTTATTAATTATTAAATCTGGTTGTTTTTCAAAATGAAAAGCAGCACTGACTTTTGTGCCTCTCTTTGGCAATCCTGACATTCCTGACACCCATAAGTAATAAATGATCTCATGGTAGTTAGTCCAGCAAAAGTGTCATGCCGAAAGCAAAAATTCTCTAGCATGATGAATGTGATCAGTAACTTCCTCCATGTGGAAGTGATCAAGACTTTGGAAAAATTTCCTTTTTTCAGAATATTCTAACAGTTTCTTTAAAATTCTTTAAAAACAGCTGAAGACATTTGACTATGGAGTTTGATCCTTGTTGGAGAAACAGGTGACAGTGGTGTTTGCTGTTCAGCTTATATTGAGATTTACTGTTAGTAAACTTAGTCACTCAGGGTATGTCTACACTAGCTCCCTAGTTTGAACTAGGGATGCAAATGTGTAGGTGACTGAAATTGCTAATGAAGCGGAGATTTAAATATCCCGTGCTTCATTAGCATGATCTCGCCGGCGCGTTACTCCGCTCAACAGCTGTTTCGAAAGTGAAAGTGCACGCCAGGACGCATTAGTTCGAACCAAACCTCATTGAGGAGTAACGCTAGTTCAAACCAAGGGGTTTGGTTTGAACTAACGTGTCCCAGCACATACTTTCACTTTCAAAACAGCTAAGTAACGCTCTGGCAAGATCATGCTAATGAAGCACAGGATATTTAAATCCCTGCTTCATTAGCAATTTCGGTCACCTACATTTGCATCCCTAGTTTGAACTCGGATGCAAGTGTAGACATACTATCAGTTGGTCCTGAATCCGCTGTGGAATGGGAACTCAGTACAAAGATTTTGTGTCAGGATGTAAGGGAATGTAACTTTTGTTTGGATTATCAATATTCGTATATCATACTTGTCTGCAAGCCCGAATGAGAGTTAAAGATATGAAATAAATTACTTCATGTGTCTAGCTTTGCATAATTATACATTATTTTGTAAAAATCTGATAAAGGAGAAAAATGAAATATATAGATAGTAAAATGTGAACACAGTTTGAATTTTTTACTTAAAATGGGTTGATATAGTGGAGAATGGAGTTCAAAAATCACACTTTGGCAGTTTTTCCCAACATGTCTCACTTATTTTCAGACCCTTTGTTGCTGAGATCTGTTCTTTGTTCCATATGTTGTGTATATGCAGGTTCCATCAATATTAGTAATACACAAGTAGTGTTTATGTATAGAACATACTTCTGTTTTGAAATAAATACAAAAATGTACCCCAAGATTGCCCCGCCACATTTAATAGCAACAATGGAACATGTCACTGATGGGAATCCTCTGTCTCGCTGACTGTTCCTGAGAGGTGAGCTTAATACTGACCACAGTAATTTTAAGAGCCGGTTAGGTTTACAAATACTTGGAGTGCGTGACAATCAGTTGTGCAGACGTGTTATAGAAGAGCAGGGCTGGGCAAAATACATCCTGGGGGCCGGATCTGGCCCAGAAAGCCACCAGATTCGACCTGCCAACCACCCTGCCCAGACCCTCAGGCACACAGCTGTATGGTTTACAGCACAGTCTGTGCGGCTGTCTGCTCTGCAGGGAGGGGAAAGCTTCGTGCAGTCTTCCTGCCTCCAGCCCAATCCTCAGCTCCTATTGACCAGAAACAGACAGCCAATAGGAACTGACCCCAGCCAATCTCTCAGCTCCTATTGGCTGGAAACAACCAGCCAATAGGAGCTGGGAGATTAGCCTGGAGGATGGAATCAGTACAAGTCTCTTCCCCTTCCTGGAATTGAGAGCTATGTAGAGGGAGCAGCCTGCAGTGTCAAGTGGGGCTGCAGCAGGCAGGGAGCCCAGCTTGGCTTGGGGGTGCTGCAGGGCTGCTGGCTTAGGTAAACACCTCCGAGCCAGAGCCTACCTCTGGCACCCTAGCCCTTCCCCATGTCAACTCCCTCCCCCAGGATACCATCCAGACCCTCTGTGCCTGCCTGCCCCAGGTCACAACTCCCTCCCAGGCTCTGTACCCCCCCCCTACATCCTTCCCCAGGACAGAATCCTCTCATGCATCCCAACACCCTCCCAGACCTTCCACCCCATTCCCCTACCCCAAGTCACCACCCAAACCCTCTGCAGTCTGCACCCCCTTTTTCCAGGTCACAGCTCCTTCTTACATTTTGCACCCTCTCCTAGAACCCCTCCCTAAGGTCAGAATCCTCCCCTGCACCCATCCTCCCTCCCCCCCGCCAACCCTACTTCCCAATCCCTGACCCAGGTCACAACACCAAATGCCCTCTCAGACCTCACTACAGTCTTCTGCACCCCCGTTCCTTACCCCATGCACCCTTCTGCACCCAGCCGCCATCGTAGACCCCGCACCTTCTCCACAGAGAAGTGCAGCCCTTGACCACTTTCCAAAATCTTGGAGTGGTCCTTCACCAAAAATTATTGCCCACTCTTGTACAAGAGCATATGAAGTTCATCAACTTTTTGCATGAAACTCAAGTTTGAAGCTGAGATACACATTGCTTTTTGGTATTAATTTGGGATGGCATTAAAAGCCCTTTCAAGTACAAGAAGGTATTGTCAACAGTGTTCGACAATTTGAAAGTAGAAAGCAATGCAGGAGAAGTCTCCTTTAACTTCTGATTTCCATGCTTCTGTAGATGGGTTGTGGCCTGATGCAACATAAATGTCATTAAACATAGTTTTTGTTTCTACCAGTTCACTATTTGAATTGTGAATGGGCATTGAGAACAACCAGATTAGATTTCTTTATTTTGTACAAATGAGTAATGAATGTCTGTTCAGTGTATGCAGGGGCGGATGAGAGTGCCGCGGGGCCCCGGGCAGCATAGTTTCACGGGGCCCCGCCCTTTGACACGGTGCATGCGCCGTGGCGCCACGGTGCATGTGCGGGGCTTCTGCAAGTGCGGGGCCCCGGGCAGCTGCCCCACTCACCCTGCCCCAAATCCACCGCTGAGTGTATGAAAATAAGTATTATTGTCATACCTATCAGACCTTCTCATGAACATCATATTCTTTAACTGAAAACTTAACATCTTTAGAACATAACAAAGAATTAGCTCTTGGCATAAAAAAAAGTGTAATGCCCTCAGAGTCACCTCAAGAATCCTGAAAATGTCTAGTTTTCACCTACCAACTGGATATTTCACTATCTGTCACAAGAAACATTTTGTCAGCTACTTTTTAAAGCAAGTGTTCAAATGGTGTGTCAGATTACCACAGACAATATCATTCCCATTATGAAAGCATTTCATTTAAAGCATTATCAAAGTTTGAAACAAAACTAAAAAACCCTCTTTTATTTGGAAAGTTGGAAGTGATGTGAAGAATTGGGGGTGAAGAATACGTGTTAAAAGAAAAATATCTGTCAGTTGATAACTTAAAAAGCAAATTTCAGCACCAAGTGAATTGTCACGATCCTTTAAATTATATCCAAATGGTATACTTCATGAGTTTGTATACAGAGTTAAAAATGGATTGAATATTCTCCTTAGATTGAGGAAATGCAGAAGCTATGCCCTGAAAAATAACAATGAAATGAGCTAAAGTAAAATAATTTGCTAATTAAAGCAAAGAAGGTAGAACATTCCCACTTCAGCACTCCAGTGTCTGTTTTTCAGGCTGCTCATTTGTATTGAAAAATGTTCCTGTTTGAGGCAATTACACGATACTTGTAGATTTTACAAATAAGATATGAAACTACTTATTATCGTACATTGCTCAACAGAAGAATATTAATATATTAATTTTACATCTTGTCATTGCCCTTGCAGATCAGATTTGCAAATGCTGCAATTAAGAGGCACTATTTTTTGTTGAATTTGTCAATATGTTATTATCTCAAAAAACAAATTAAACACAATATAGGGCAATTAAATGCTGCTGATCCATCCATTCTATAGTTTTCAAAGAAACCAATTTCTCACTATTTCTCAGCAAAAGTTTATTTGTCATGCCATCATAAACTCTTATATATGACCATTTGCTTTTAAATGAAATATAGTTTAGATATTTGGTAATATCCTTTGAATTATTATTATAATCATAATTCACTAACACTTGTCAAAATACAGTCAGTTTTGTTTCATTAGCCTTATTTTTGTTCACCTATTAGTTCTGGTTGGTTCAGTTCTAAAATTCAGAAATTTATAGTAGGTCAACTTACATTTAAAGGCTACCACCTATGACAGAATGGTTGTAATGCTTTGGGTTTGAACCAAGACCAGTAAGAGATTGTGTCACTGCCTGCCCTGTATTCATGGGTGGCTTTGTGCTGTGGAGTATCGATACAGAGACCTGACACCAAACAACATGCTCACCGCACACTAGCTTCACCCTGGCTTTCACCACCCAGCTACTCTTTACAGATGGCAGGACCCTTCCAGCCTTGAATTTTCTCCCAAAAATATTTTTCTCTGCAGTAGTTGGCCCTTCTTACTGTAGGACACAAATAACCTTGTCAAATTTGCTTGTCTTTTAAAGAAAGAGAACACAGCAGTTTAAGTGAAGTTGATGAATCCTCCATTTCAGTCAAAGGATTGACTTGGTTTATGGTAAAAGTAAAACAGGTTTCTTAACAAAAGGACATAGGAGTAAGTGATACAAGTATAAAGATAAAGAGTTACAAGCAAACAAAAGTAAAATATGTTCGAAGGCTAAAATCTAATTCGGCAAACTAAGATCTCTCGCTCAAAGAAGTATTTCTCATCAAATCTCGTTTCCAGCATGACTGACCAGAATTTTTGGCCAGGATCCTTTGCAGAGGTCAAAGTGCTCAGTTCCTTTGAGTCTGTAGGTGAAGGATGTTAAAGTGGCTTGTTCTTTCTCCTTGTGTCATCCCAAAGCTTAATGACTCTGATTCAAGAGGCAAGAAAGTGTCTTTCTAGGGGTTCAGTCTTCATCTTCCATTGAGATTAGGTGGTCATCTTTCCCAATTTACTTTCCTAATGGCTTTGTTTATTTTGCATGTAAATGTGCTTTTCTTTGTGATCATGCCTTGTTAGTTACATTCTACATTCAAGTAGTCTGAAATATTCTTTAGTCTGGAATAGGTTTGGATTAGGCACTGCTTGCCAAAATTATTTTAAGAACATGTTTCCAGCACGTATCAATAAACTTTTTTGTGGGTTTACCATGCCTATAGCACTCAAGAGTATTAATGATCAGTAAACTGTTAATTTCCAAATGGTATTTAGTTAAAATCTATAAAAAGGGGAATAGCTTCAGTACCTTGAAATGTAATGAAGCAAATAATTAGCAATCAGTTTGCAAACATTTAGAAGATAATAAGGGGATAAGTAATAGTCAGCATGAAGTCCTAAAGAAAAATTCATGTCAGACCAACTTAATAGCTTTCTTTGAGTAACAAGCCTTGTGGACAGGGGAAAGCAGTAAATGTGGTATATCATGACTTCAGTAAGATTTTTTTAGATTGTCTCACATTTTTTGTCTCACATGACCTTCTCATAACAAATTAGGGAAATACAACCTAGATCAGTGTTTCTCAACCTTTTTTTTTTAATAAAGTACCCCTTTTTCAAAAAAAAAAAGGACCACCAGTACCTATAGTTTTCAGACACGCAAATTGTTTTTCTATCATTGCAACACATTTGTTTAAACAACTTAAGCGTAGCCTGGCAGGAAATGACATTTTTAGGTATAAAAAGTACAACAATAATAAAATGCTGTAAAACTTAAACAAAAATTCAGTTTTCTCCAACTTTCAGTTGTGTTAAAATACCCCCCCCCCCCCCAGACTTCTCTCGAGTACACCTAAGGGTACTCATACCACTGGTTGAGAAACACTGACCTAGATCGCCATGTATTCTATAAGATGGGTGCATAACTAGCTGGAAAACTGTTCCCAGAGAGTAGTTATCAGTGGGTCACAGTCAAGCTAGAAGGGCATACTCAGTGGGTTCCTACCGGTACCAGTCCTGGGTCCAGTTCTTTTCAATATCTTCATAAATTATTTAGACAATGTCACAGAGAGTACACTTACAAAATTTGTAGACAATATCAAATTGGAAGGAGTTGAAGTACTTTGGAGGATAGGATTAAAATTCAAAATGATCTAGGCAAACCAGAGAAATGGTCTGAGGTAAATACTATGCAAAGTACTCTGCTTAGGAAGGAACTATCATTTGCACACATACAAAATGAGATATAACTGCTTAGGAAGGAGTACTTCAGAAAGGAATCTGTCAGAAATGTTCTAGTAATTATTTCGTCCTGCCTTGAGCATTGGCGGACTGAACTAGATAATCTATTGAGGTCTTTTCTAGCTCTACACGTCTATGATTCTGTGTCAACTTTTAGGTATACATAATGTCATCAGTTTGCCCATTGGCACTGGAGTCCTTGTAGGATCACAATAGTCAGTATTTACTGATTTAGTAAGGATTATGTGAAAACATTTGTGTATCTCTCATTCATATTTTTAAGTGCACGAAGCATGAACCCTCTGCTTATCCTATATAAAATAATTTTATTTGATTATAGCAACCAATATTTTCACAGTATATCTTCAGTGTCATCAGTCTTCAGATGACAGAATGTAAACCCAGAACCCAACATAATTAATCAGTATGTTTATGAATTCACTTCTAGGTTTCTTGAAATACAGTTGCATGTACTTGTTCATGACGGCTACATCTAGACTGGTGTGATTTTGCGGAAATACTTTTAACGGAAGAGTTTTTCTGTTAGAAGTACTTCCACAAAAGAGCGTCTACATTGGCAAGGATGCTTTTGCGCAAAAAGTGCTTTTGCGCAAAAGCATCCGTGCCAATCTAGATGCGCTTTTGCACAAGAAAGCGCCGATGGTCATTTTAGCCATCGGGCTTTCTTGCACAAAAAATTAAAGTATTCTTGCACAAGAGGGGTTATCCCTGAGTGGGAGCGTGAAAGTATTTGCGCAAGAAACACTGATTTTGTACATTACAATGTCAGTGGTCTTGCGCAAATTCAAGCGGCCAGTGTAGACAGCTGGCAAGTTTTTGCCAGTCTAGACACACCCGACATGTTTCCATTAGGATTTTACTCTGTGTTCACAACCTGTTCTAGTCCCTTTTTCTCTGAAGATGATGATATAATCCAAAACATTGCATGCCAATGTGGTGTAATGTTATGGATTTTGCCTAATAATGTATATTAGATATTTGAATTACTCCTTCCCCCCAAAAAATATTGCATCCATAATTGAATATATGTGATAGCATATATCAATTTAAAAATGAAAAATTTAAATTAATAGATACTGTCATCATTTTGGGCAGGGATGGGCAATAATTTTTGATCATTTCACAAATTTTGGAAGTGGCTGCAGGCTGACCCGGTAGGGGCGGGGCCTTGGTTGAAAGGGGCGGGGTTGAAATCTACCCTACTGGGAGCTTTGTGTGGCCTGGGTTCCTTGTCCCCTGACTTCTGGCCAATGGAAGGGACCTGGAACAGAGGGGGGAGGGTGCCAGTGGGCTAGCCTCCTCCCAGAGTTGTCTTGGGTGGAGGCTTAGATTTCATATAATAGGGCTCTCAGTTCCTGGCTCCCAGTGCTAACCTGTTGTCTGGCAGCTACCCAGCAGGTGCAAGCGCTTTGAACAGAAGCAGTTGAAAGGGTTCGTGCCTTTGGGCAGCTTCCAGGCAATGGGCCAATGGGGCAAAGCTGTGAGCTCTTTCAGTTGCTTCTGTTTAAAGGGCTTGTGCCTACTGGTTGCAGGGGCAGATGACGGTTTTGCGGTGCTCCAGGCAGCATACTTCCGCTGGTATGTAAATAGTTTGCTGTGCCGGCTACCAAAGTGCAATGCCAACGTTGTTCTCACTTTCAGATGATATTGAAAATAAGAAGTGGGCAGCATTATCTCCCATAAAAGTAAAGAAACATGTTTGTCTTGGCAATTGGCTGAACAAGAAGTAGGACTGAGTGTACTTGGGGACATAGTTTTGTCCTTGAATACAGCTGTGTAACAAAAAAGTCTACATCTGTAAGATGCATTTTCATGATAATGAGATCATACTGCAATCCTTGTGAGGTGAATTGAAAAATGCTGTTTCTTTTTATCATTTTTACAGTGCAAATATTTGTAATGAAAAATAATACAAAGTGAGCACTATAGACTGTGTATTCTGTGTTGTAACTGAAATCAGTACATTTGAAAAGTTATAAAAACATCCAAAGTATTTAATAAATGTAAGTCTGTATTCTATGTAATGGTGCGATTAAAACTCTGATGAATCACCATTAATTTTTTAGTTAATTGCAAGAGTTAACTACGATTTTTGACAGCCCAGAAAACACATTTTTCCTGTATTTTGAAGCAAAATAATATATAAAATGTGACTAAACACCAATTCTGAAGAAAGTCAATCTTTTGATACAAAAAGGAATAACTGATTTATCATGGTGATGGCCCTGAAATAAATGTTATGCAAAAATCAAGACTTCTTACAATTTATACCTTTTGGTGTATTGCCTTCCAATATTTAAGATTCACTTGACAGGCTGGTTACTTTTTCTTAATCTAACAAGTAAACAAAGAATTTAATTTTTGCTTTCTGTTCTCTTAAAAAAATGAATATATGTGTGTGTGTGTGTGTGTGTGTGTGTGTGTGTATGTATGTCATAAAATACATTTTATTTCAAACTAGAAGGCACATTTCTTGGAAATGTAGTAGTTGGAGTACTCTTGGAGATATTTATATTCATAACTTTGACTGTATTTTGTGCTTTGTTTTGCTTGCATGGGTGAAAGTAGTGATGGATTTGTTCACCCTAGATGATATTTATTCCTTTTACTTCATTACACATAATCCACCTGTGCTAGATCTTAAGGCCTATGTAGACTTCATACTCCACTAGAGAGCTTATCAGTGTCTCTGCAGGCTGCTCAATTTGAATTTTAAAACTGAAAATGAATGCATTTGTGTTGCTTTTTGAGCCCATATACAGAGCGACTCCTGCACTCTCCTGTTGATGTGATACCTGGAGAATGGAGGGCAAATCTTTGGCTTGTTGTTTACAAAGGATGAAGGGGGTTTGATTCCATCCCTATCACCAGTTACTACTACTTATTTGTTTGGTTTTTATTTGTTTTTTTTCCTTCTCTGTGGAAGGCTGGGGAACACTGGAAATGATACAGTCCCCTACACTTGAAAGTGTAAAGTGGGAGAGCGGCAGGTACAAGTTGATACTTTTGTTCTAATGTTAGATATGGCAATTGTCCAGGCCTATCCTGCAAAAGCCATCATCTTGGCATAGAACATCTTCTGTAACATGAAAGAATTAGTTAAACGGATAGTACTCTGCTTCCATTTCAACTAGCTGTTAAACAGGCTGTTAAACATAATTGAAATGTCTTACAGATAATTTTTTTTTCATAAATAGGGATTTTCTAATCTAGGCCTATGGTAAGAGATGACAATTAGACAATTAAGTCAAGATAAAATGCCTAGTTAAGATGAAATGGTATTGATGCAGCATAATTCACTCAATCAGTGAAGAAACACTTCAAGAAAATGCTAAAGCGGAGGTCTCACACTCATGGCCCAGGGGCCATCCGTGAGACCCAGGGGAGGCATCTTTAATCGTTCTACATGTCTAGTCCCTACTCCGCCTTCTCCCTCCATTGCACCCCTTCTCTTAAGCCCCTTTCCTCGAGGGACGTGGATTCAGGGATTTACTGGGGGGCCTGATGTGGAGCAACAGCAGGGGTTGTGTCCCGCTGCACTCATTGTGGCCGCGGAAGCTGTGAGGAAGCAGAGCAACGTAGAAGCTTCTGCTCTCCCAGGCCAGCCCAGTCGCTCCAGAAGCTAACTTGAGTATGGAAAACCATCCCATCCATCCGAGGCCACAGGGACATTCCAACAGTGGTAGCAGAGGTGCAGAGCTAGCAGCTGGTAATCACTCTAGCCCTGCTTCACTAACTGTGGTGGTGTTAGCAACCGCTGGGGAGGGTTATTTTGATGGGGGGCAGCAGATGGAGTTGGGGGCCATGTGGGTGAGGAACACGTGGTGACCCCTCTCCACTTAGAACTCTGCTAGAGGGTGGTGCCTGCTGACCCACTAAAAGGATCCGAAGATTGACACTGGTTCTCAGGTACATTTTTTAGACCTCCTGTGCTAAAGCTAAAAACGAAAGCTGTCTACTCTAGACTGGTCAAGCTAAAGCTGTCTGCTCTAGAGTGGTCAAGTATGCAGGGGAGAAATTCTTGTGTTGATCATTAACTGTTTAGAGAAAGGAACAATTTTATTTTGTATAGCATACAAAATACAGTTTCTCAGTGCATAAATATTTGCCTTTCTCAAAACTATTTATGAAAAGATTAACTGAGTAAATGTCATAGGTCATCTACTATAAGATATCTTCATGTAACAGAAGCTGCACACTTGTCTGGTCACATAGACAAGAAGGGCTTTACTAACATGTTAGTGCATTTTCTATACTGCTGGCATTCATGGAGCTACTTAGGGAGCAGGAAGCTCATGTAAATTTTAAATATGAAGATAAGCTGTTCTGCTGACTTGGTGTGCTGCTACTGCCATATCCATACTTAATCTGCCACTCTGGTGCCTGGTGAGGCTACATGAAGAAGTTCTATTCAGCCACAACAGAAGGGAGATAAGTACTCCCTAGTCCTCCTTTGAAAAACAAAACTTAAAAAAAAAAATCAACGCTGGCACCTGATAATTGTTCTGGGCCGACAAATAGTTAAGTATCTTATCCTTTCTCCCACTCCATTAAATGTGAATGAAGTGAAAAAGGTAGCAAGTGGGGAGAGAGCAGGAGCCAGTGCTGGGGGCAGCCGGTTTAAAAGCTGGTTCCCCCAGCACTGTCTCCACTGTGCCGGCTGCCCCTCCTCTCCCCACACACATTGCCTCTCTCAGAGGCAATGGCGGGGGAAGGGAGACTACTGTGAAAGAGCCTCTGCCCTCCATGAACCTAGGTTTGCTGTGGGAAGAGGCTGCTCCAGCAGTAGCCTCTATCTGCGGAGTGTCCTACCTCTCACTGTGATCTCCCTCGCACAGGAGCTGCTGGACCAGGTGCGAGCCTGGCTCAGTCCCGGCTCAGTCTCAGCTAGTGCTGGGTCTGGGAACTATCCCTGTTGTGGCTCTGCATTTTAAATGTAGCAAGAGCTAGGTGGGCAGGCAGCCCAGCTATTACTACAT
The DNA here is from genome assembly GCF_049634645.1 of Pelodiscus sinensis. NCBI lineage: Eukaryota > Metazoa > Chordata > Testudines > Trionychidae > Pelodiscus > Pelodiscus sinensis. Next base: position 91,139,051 of record NC_134713.1, on the reverse strand, counting down.
TTAAACTGCAAAGTTACAGCGGGGGTAGCTCCTAAACCCTGCACGAGGTGGGACCGAGGAAGCTATCCTTTATCGATGAATGATGTAGTCAATAAATATTGTATCGACTACATGATTAGTGGATTACCCACCTCTTAACATCTTTAACCTGAATAGGTAATCAGTAATAATCACTAGTAATAGAGAAGATTGCTCAGCAGCTATGGCACTAGCCTGGGACTCAGAAGACTTGTGTTTAATTCCCTGCTCCGCTACAGATTCCATGTGTGTCTTGGTGCCTCAATTCCTTGTCTATAAATTAGCATAACAGCACTTCCTTACTTCACAGAGGTGTTTATGAAGACAAATATCTTTACATTATGAATGCCTTCAAAGTCTACTGATGGAAAGTGTTACATAGGCACTAGTTACTATTATTCTCTTTATTTTTATCTTTTTTATGTCTAGTGTATTTCTCTGTGGGACAAGTGGCACAACAGAGAGGGAGAAGAATTTAATACTCAGAATTAACACAGTAGCACCTTTATGTTATTACTCCCTTATCCTGAACTGTTTTCTTTTTGAACTGTTTTTGTTAGAAATACTCATGATAGATAGTAAGGGATGAGGAAGGCAGTGTTAAATGTCAGATTCTTTGAGTAATATCTAACACTTTCTTTGAAAATTGATTCTTTTATGTAATAAGCAGGTGAAGATAAAATGGCCTTTCTGTATTTTAAAAATTGCATCTATCCAATTTGTTTGACCATCTGAAAGCTTTTTGATTTTTTTCCAGTTTGATAACTAAAGTTTCTGTGCATATTTTAAAAAAATTACAAATTTTTCATTATCAGTTTTTAGTTTTTCACAATAAATACCATTTTTCCAAGCACCTTTAATTATTTACAAGCTTGTGTGAGGCTGAAGTTAGTCAGCAGACTGCTCTTCCATGGAACTTACACAACTCTTCCTAGCCACCCCTAGGAAAATTTTGGGAAAAAAAGCAGATTTCTTGAAAAACTTAAATGATCTTTAAACTAGCACACTACTAAGATTTACAGATCCCCAAAACAACCTACTGGAGAACAATTGTTGTTTTAAAAAATTGTGTGATTGCTTCCCTACTTTCCTAAAACATTGTTCAAACAAGTTTTCCAGTAGGTGACTCCAACTGAGTTTGTAGGCACAGACATGTGTGTTTGTAATGACTGAAGATGTCTACCTTCTCTTACCTACAAAGAATATGTCAGGCACTGAAGTGAAAAAGTGAAGAAATACAAAGCAGATTTACCAAGTTTTGGGCGTTACAATTGGCTTCTTGAGAGTTTAGATTAGAAATTAAAAATAAGATTACAATGTAGTTGTGCGTATTCCAGAGGAGGGCAATAGAGACACAGAGAGTGAATGAGTGTGAAAGAGAGACCCTTTGTGTGTGAGAGATGGACTTCGAGATATAGATTAAGAGTGTGTGGCAGTGTGTATGTGACAGCGACTGTGTGTGTGTAGCACAGAGACAGTGTGGCACAGACTGGGGGTATGTGACAGTGACACAAAGAGTGTGTGTGCTGGCTGCTGCTGAGTAAGTTTCTGAGAGAAGCCTGGCAATGTCTCTTTAAAGGTAATCAGTCCTGCTCTGTTGTCTCCCCCCTTTCTCCCACCTTTTGCACTGGCTCTGAGTCACTTAGCAACCACACTTCAGATTAGAGCAGCTGTGCAGGGTGTCTTCCTCTCCCTAACAGAGATGGAGTACAGGGGCAGGGGGATACCCACAGGCTGCAGGCTGGAAGTATGAACCTCTGCTAATCAGCTGGGTGGACGGGAGAGAAATGCTTGGTGGGCCGGATCCAGCTCCTGGGCCTGATTTTCCCCACCCCTGATGTATACTGTACCTCACTCACTGTATGCTGTTATTGTATGACTTTTTCTCTACTGTGTTTCTAGGGAAGGGGATGGGATGTATATACTTAATTGAGTCTAGTACTATTTCAAGCTGGAACTTGTACCCATTTTATTATGGATTCCTGGGTGTTAGCACCCTGGATGAAATAGATACTCCATAATTAAGAGGTGTTGATGCAGAAATCGGTCTGATTATGTTAACATTATATCTTACAAACCATTCTGGTTGTCACCAATTTCATCGTCAGTGCATATGGATTTGTAGATGGATTCAACAAAAAATGAAGAAAGCTTGTTTTTTGCATGGATACTTTTAATAACAATTTCTCCACTTCACTACTGCATAATTTTGTTGGTTGGGGAAAAATTTTGTGGCACAGTTTGTCATGTTCTGCCACATTTTTAGCTGATGAATATAATAATTTTGTGTGTGTTAATACCGGCAGAATTATGGAGTTTTGTACACAGGATATTCTAAAGAACTTTCTTGCTGAGCATTATGAAACTGTGTTTAACTGTCATAGATGCATTTAATTTGCATCATACCGAGATGGTTTATAGTGGTGGGTTAAATTGTTGCCTGTGTGTCTGAAAAAGGGAAGCTGTCATATGGTGTTTGCATTTGTAGAACTAATAGGTTGAACTTCATGTTACCACAGACATTTTTTAAAATTCTGTTAAGATTTGAGAGACGAAAATGGGTGATAATGTAAGATGGACAAAGTTGTTGGACACGTTATTACTGGCATTATTTTTTCAGTTCTTTAGTGTATGATCTCCATTAATGAGAAGAATGAAGGAAAATGGAGTAGTTGGATTTGAGCAATATTAGTGTAGTAGCCTCACTTGTCTTGGATTTCCCTTCTTGCAAGTTATTGACCTTACATCAGAAGATATTGGGCTTGCCAACTAACCTCCATGCTTATCAGTAAAAGGTTGGGAGTGATTTAGACTGAAGTGGATTTAATGAGTCTGAAAGAAACTGCTTAAATATGAGGCTAGATTCTTTGCTGGTGTATGTTGGTGTGATTCCACTCAAGTCAATCACATCAGCAAAGAATACTGTCCCACCCGTGCTGACTGGATGGAGGGGCAGAGGGGTAAGCTACCCTGGGACTTGAAAAGGATGAGGGCTCCAAGCCACCACATCTGCTTCTGCAGAAAAAGCAGCAGTCAGAGCCCCAAACCCATTAAATCACCACTGGGGCCCTTGGTGCCTCACACTGAGCTGTGCTGAAGGGCTGGCTGGGGGAGGCTAGCTCCTGGCCCTACTCTTTCCACCTGAGTCCCGTCCCTTCTGGGGACCGCAATAGGGATGTTAGAGAGTAGTCAGCTGGTCGACTTCCTGATAAGCATAAGCGACTACTCATTTACACACACACTACCTCGGAGGTGGGGGGGAGGGAGGGAGACGGCATAGGAAGCCAGGAGCGAATTCCCCCAGCACCGTCTCCACAGAGGCAGCGGGAGAATGGGGTGGATAGGGAGGCTGCAGCCTCTGTCCATGGCAGGCCTTTTTGCGGCGGCCCAGGCTGGCTACACACCAGGGCAGCTCCGACAGCTCCATGGCCAACCCTGGCCACCATGAACAGGGGCTGCTGGACCCAGCACGACCTAGGATTGAGCAGTCCTGGCTCACGCTGGCCTGGGACACTGCGCCTCTGCATTTTAAAAATAGTAAGTGCCCGGCAGCTTGTACTGCTAATCATGTAATACTGCTAATCATGTAGTACTAATTAGTAGTACTGATCATATAGTACTACTAATCATGTAGTCAATACAAATTGTTAGCCAGATAACAGCAATTTAATATCCTTACACCCCAAGCCTGCCACCTTCCACTTTGCCCAGCAAAGTCGGTTGGTTGCCCTGATGTCTTTCAGTGTCCTTCATGTAAAATACTGAACCTCTCATTTGATAAAACTAAATACAGAAAAAATTATTTGGAAGGAATAGCTCATAATTTGATTCGCCGATTTCAGGTGGTTGCTGCTGATAATATTCATGCATTCATTCATTTATTAATTCACCATCATGAAAAGGTGCCTCAGATATGGACTGAGATGTTGTGCCAGGTGTTATGCAAACACAAAACAACAAGGTTGTGTTCCTTGAAAGTGAGGAAATGGAAGAATCAGAAACTTTTTATTCTCCCCTCATGTCAAGATTTCTATGATGACGTTATGGTTTATGCAATTTTCACAGATTTTATTTTTCTGAAAGTAAGAGCTGTTTCCTAAAAAATAGAGACCTTTCATTTCTCAGCTCTTTTACTGTCCTGTGATTGGTGTCTATTAAGATATTAGGCTGAGGGTTTTCAAAGAAATATAAAGTCTTGTCTAGATGAAAAAGTTGTGTTGGTTAACTTAAATCAGTTAAAATGTTTGTTTTGGTTTGAATAACTTAGTTCCACTTTAAGTGGGTAAGGAATCAGGTCAAGGTAAATCAGTTTAAGCTGCTTTTTGACCAAAATACAAGCATTTATGCACTCCCATGCACAGGTTTAACTAAATTTTATTTAAATATATCTTTAGTTAAACCAGTGTACATTTTTATGTTGACAGAGCCTAAGGGAGTTACATGCCCAAAGGATCTAGGTGAAATTTTTCTGAGTTGACCAAAAATATTTGCAAATGTCTTTGTATTTGCCAATAATATTGACCAAATGGAAAAAGTTGAAACATTTTGTTTCGATCCACAAACATTGTGCTAAGGTTTCTTTCCAAGAATATCGACAACAGAAAAGGAAAAAGGATTCATTTAAAAGACAGGTAGAGGAGGTGGAAGGGCCTTTCTTGTGAACTTACTGTGATGATTAGGCTGCTTACCTAAGAAGGAGGGGACAGTGAAAAATAAATAACAAAGTAGTCATTGGAGCAGGATAAGGATGGTAAGAAATGGGTATTTTGCTAATTGTGTAGCCAGGGCTACTCAACACGCAGTCCACGGGCTGCCCACGCCCCATTTGTTTGCAGCCTGCGGTGCAATTTGGGTTTACGTGGGGCTCAACACGTGGCCTGTGGGTGGGATTCTTTGAACATAGCCTGCACTGGGAGCACGCTCCACAATGGTGAGGTGTCTCCCAGGCGAGGTGAGCATTGTAAGACACAAGCGGACAGGCTGGCTTGAACAGACGATGGGTACAGGGTGGTGGTGTGTCTAGCCTCCAGGGAGGAGGTGCTTGGAGTGCCGGGGCATTGTGTTGAAAGAAGCTATTTGCATATATTTGCATATATATTTGCATGTACATGCAACCACACTTATGTTGTGGCCCTCAGCATGTGCTGTGAGTATCATTGTAGCCCCCAGGGCTTCCAAAGTTGAGTAGCTCTGGTGTAGTAAATACAATTTTTATCAACTAGATAAGTCAATAAGAGGATAAGAACCCAGTGGCTCTTAATATATTTAAAATGCAGATGCGCAGTTGTCACGGACCCACGCGAGCCAACATGGCTCAGTCCCAGCTCACACTGGGTCCAGCAGCTCCTCTTCACAGCGGCCTGGGCTGGCCGTGGGCAGGGGCTGCTCCGGCAGCAGTTCCTGTTCACGGCAGCTGGGACTGGCCACAGACAGGGGCTGTTGCTGGAGCACCTTCCCTACCCCTCCCTTGCTACCTCTAATAGAGGTGTGGGCGAGGGAGGCAGCACTACGGAGATGGTGCTGGGGGGAAACCAGCTCCAATCAGCACTGGTTCCTATTGCCCTCCTCACCCCCACACACACATAGAAGCAGCAAGATGGAGGAGTAAGTAGTTGATAAGCTCATTGGGTAGTTGAGTAGTCGACTACTCGCTTACATCCCTAGAGCAGTAACATTTGTGTCTCATTCTCCATGAGTGTCCTAACTTGGCAGGCTGCAGAGTCATTCTCATGCATTATTTTTCCTTGCCAAGTGACTGTTCATTGTCATTCACGAAGTCAATGAATTAATGAAAACCCATACCAGCATATCTTTCACTTTTTAATTTGCCGAAAATGCCATTTCGGGGTTGATAGAAAACAAGACTTGTTTCCTTTTTTTTTAAATTGACAGTAAATAAAAATATCTGTTTTCACCCAGTTTTAGTGCCTACTTGCCATTTCATTGGAAGCCAGTGGAAATAGAAAACCTAAAAATGCCCAACTAACATTTGTGTCTTCTAAAATACTCTTACATCATAAATATATGCTCAATCCAGCTAATATTGGAAAAGTATGTGTGTTGCATCTAAAAGTACAATGTTTGCTAAGATATACTACAAATTGGCTGTAATTAGTGGACTAAGAAAATGAGAAAAAATATGTTCAACTGTGCTGTGTGTGAGTATATTAAAGTCATGAATTTCTTCCCCTCTATGAGCATTTGGAAACTATGAACTCCTTGGAGCATCTCACTGCATATGCTTCTAAATATTTGTTCTGCTGTGTGTGTTCATGTGAAGGACACTGAAGTTCCAGTGGACTTTACATTCAAGAAATTAATTTTTTTGCTCCCTGAGAGAGGTGGGTAATTATCTAGGTTTTTGAATAGACTTTCTGGTGATTGAATTTTTTATTACCATAATGCTTCTTATGGAGTGAAGGGCTTGGCCATGTGACTTGGGGTGACTTCACTTCCCTCCGTCCCTTAGGCCATCACATCACTTTCACTGATTCTTACCACAATTATTTGAAATAATGCAACCAATATTTCCTGATGGATCATTATGACTCCCCATTTGAAAAATAAAATGGCCATTTCCAAACTCCTGTGGTATCTTTGGTTCTGAAAACATGGAGATAAGAAAAAGGAAATTGGTTGTTTTCAGTCCAAAGAACTGCAGATGTTGTTTGTGTGTGTCTCTCTCTCTCTCTCTCTCTCTGTGTATAGGTGTGTGTGTGTGTGTGTGTGTGTATACACACACACACACACACATATACAGGGCTCGACAAACAGAAGAGCCGGAAGAGCTGGGTTCGAGTGGTCTGCGCATGCGCAGATCGCCGGACAGCGCGGCTGGCGAGCGGGGTCACTGCGGTTTGGCAAGCCCTATATACATATATATAGAGAGACAGACAGACAGACAGACACAGAGACATATTTCTGTGAGGCCCCCATATTGAGCAAAATTAAACCTGTTCTGTTAATACCAACGAAGAGCTAAGCTTTTCAGCTATTTCCCACAGACTCTTGAGCTATTGACTTTTAGCCGTCTGAGGATCTGGTGGCTGTGTCTACACTGGCATGAATTTCCGGAAATGCTTAAAACGGAATACTATTCTGTTTTCAGTTTTTCCGGAAAAGGAGGGTCTACATTGGCAGGCTGCTTTTCCGGAAAAGCCCTTTTTCTGGAAAAGCGTCTGTGGCCAATGTAGACGTGCTTTTCCGGAAAAGAGCCATAATCGCCATTTTCGCGATCGGGGCTTTTTTCCGGAAAAGACTACTGGGCTGTCTACACTGGCCCTTTTCCGGAACAGTGTTCCGGAATAAGGACTTATGCCCGAGCAGGAGCAGAATAGTTTTTCAGGAATAGCGGCTGATTTTGTACAATAGAGCATCGTTGATTTTCCGGAAATTCAAAGGCCAGTGTAGACAGCTCGCAGCTTATTCCGGAAAAGCGGCTGATTTTCCGGAATAAATGGCCCAGTGTAGACACAGACGGTTTGTTTGATTTGAATGCATTGGCACTGCAGCAACACTGGGAGTAAATCAGTGTTACAACTTGGAGCTCTCTAGTCTTAAAAACTCAGGGTTTGTCTACACTATGCAGCTTTTGGTGACACGGCTGTGTCAATACAGTGTTGCTAAAAGTCAGGCAGTGTAAACTGTTTGTTAGGGCTTTTGCAGACAAAAAACTTCCAACCCCTATGAGCTGTACTGTTTACACTGGGACTTGCTATGGCAAATTGTTGGGAGGAGAAGGGGTTAAGCGCCTTTGAATGACAAAAGTTTTGTCATTCAATTGCTAGTGTAGACAAATCCTAGCGCTTTTACTGAAATCACAGTATGCATTGTACGATATCTAAGACTTCCGTATCAGTCTGGAGTTGCTCTTTCTACAGGTAGGTGTGTTTTAATTTCAAGTGCTGAGCAGTGGAGTCTTTCAATAATACATTTCAAATCATCTAAATAATTCATGTTTAGATATGGGAGATGTGTGTGGCTTGCTGGTATCTTTTAGGAAACGTTATCAAATTCAATTAATGCATTCAGAAAAGAAATACCAAGAGGCAAAGCTGCTGTGGAGCAGTTGTGTTGATGAACAACCAATTTATATATTTTGTCCAAAAGGCAGCAGTGCATTTGTTTGAGATTTTTCTGGCAAAATCTTCAAGCGTACAATGAAAACTAGTGTTATAAATGGTAGGCAGAGGGATGAACAACTTTAATTTGGAAAATTACTAATTTTCAAAACTGCATAGCTTCCAAATACTTTTAGCCTTGTTCTTTAATATTATACAGCTTCTTTGGCATGCTTTTTATAGCTTTGTCTTAAATTACCAAGGTAGGATTTAACAGTGAAATGCTTTATAATTATTTGACTGAAAAACTGTTTTGACCTTTAAAGAAAGAATGCATGTGCATTAATTGGTCTAATTTATTTAAATATTTTATATACAAACTATTAGGCAGGATAATATTTTACTTGAGGGAAAAGATGAGAGTAAAAAAAGAACTGCTAATGACACAATTTGCAACTTCTGAATCATATTATGAAACATTATCACAGTATTAGTTGCCTCTAATTTGACATTATTAAATAGATGTGGTGAGAATTCTTTTCATGTTTAAATGGTTAATTATATTTTGTTTTTAAATTGGGGAAAACTGACCCTTTAAAAGACTCAGCCTAGATTTTTTTTTCTTTACATTATGAACAAAGTATTGTGCTGTGGCATATACAGATGACATTATATTCTGTTTCAGAGGGATAGCCTTATTAGTCTGTCTCTGCAAAAACAATGAGCAGGACTGTGGCGCCTTAAAGACTAACAGATTTATTTGGGCATAAGCTTTCAAGGGTAAAAACTACCCAAAAAATCTCATGCCCAAATAAATCTCTTAGGGTATGTCTACACTAGCCACCCCAGTTTGAACTTTAACTTTAATTAGGAGCTTTAATTCTAACTACCTAGCCCGTGCCGCGTGTAGCTGCGGGCAGGTAGTTCGAACTACTGGGCATTTAAAAATGGCGGCGCCCGGGAACATGCAAATGAAGCCCGGGATATTTAAATCCTGGGCTTCATTTGTAAGTTCGAATGACTACATTAGCCACCCTAGTTCGAACAGACATACCCTTACTCTTTGAAGTGCCACAGGACTCCTCGTTGATTATACTCTGTATATCACATTTCTCCTTTTTTGGTAGCGATGACTATAGGACAGGCATAGACAACCAGGAATGTGGGGGGTCTGCAGGAGTTTCCCTCTTTCACCTCATTAGGCCACAGCAGCCCGTGCCTAACCTGCAGCCCCATAGTCTCCCGCCTACTCCGCTGCCCCACGCACCTCTCAAGCACTTGGGTACTGGAGCCCCACAGTTACCTGCTCCTCCCCCTTCCTCTTTGTACTTTTGGAGCCCTCAGTTTGCCTGGTTCACACTCCATCCCTGCTCCTCCTCCTCTTTCCCAGAGTTAGAATGCCATGAATCAACTGGGAAGGAGGGGACGGAGCAGCTCCTCTGAAAGTGCTCTGAGGGAGGGAGAAGGATGAGCAGGAAGCGCAGGCCTCTGGTTCCCTGGTGCGCAAGAGATGCGTGGGGGAGGGGAGTAGGTGGGTTTGTGAGCTACAGGTGGAGCCCCAATCAGCTGCATGCAGACCATGGGCCCCAAGTTGCCCATCACTGCAGTAAGATCTTCAGCTCGAAATGCAGTGAGGTAGGAATACTGCTCTTTGTTAGAGATAGCAATGCTAAGAGAAGCTTTCAAAAGGAAAGCAGATAATTTCAGCACTGTGGGCTAGTTAATTGACTGTGCATTTAAATGACAAATCCCCCACTTTCCCCAGACATACAAAGCAAGATGCTGGCTGGCACATTGATAATGACACTCCATAATCTGCCAAGGTTCCCTATTGATCTTCATTAGGTCAGGTTTCCTTTCTAACCTCCACCCCCAGTAGTTCATGTTTAGTCACCAAGGAAAGCGGGTTCTGTGTCTGGCACATCTCAGATTTGGAAAGTTGCCATAATTACAAACGTTAGCTTGTCTTCTATTGCTTGAAAGGATGCCAGAGTATGAACTGCATTGAACTGTACAGAGGCATCTGTGGTTACACAATCTTTTGCATAGTTTTATAAGTGGTGGATTTCTGCTTTTAGGAGAATAAATTTTCCCCAAAAGGAAAGAGATCTTACTAATCACAATACTTCATAATTTGCACATGCAAAATAGCAGTTTCTCCCCACTTCTAAGCAGATTTAATTGCTGTAATGAAGCCTGTCATGACTTTTGCAAAATATGCTGTAGAATGTTTCCTCTTAGTCAGTGAAATATAAATAACTAAAATTAAACTACATTTGTATAATAAAGTACATTTTCTAATGCATTATCTCTTGCTGTTTTATTGTCTTCATTCATTTACTAATTCATAGACTTCACTAATAAGCACTGGGTCTCCAGTCATTGGCACAAATTAGTAAGGTACTACTACAACTAGTTTCAGCAAAAAGTGTAATGGATTTCTGTATGTAAATGTAAAAGAAGCTGAGAACATAAGAGTTACTTCACTCTTAAATTACTGCCTCCACTTGTCACTAAGAGTAGAAACAAAGACTGAGAAGAGTAAACTAATAAATATCATTATCAGGGCTCGCCGAGCCGCGCTGTCCAGCAATCTGCGCATTTGCAGATCACCCGAACCCGGCTCTTCCGGGTTGTAATCTACATAGTTTGTCGAGCCCTGATCATTATTGTTCTCTGAAGCCTGATGACAAGCTAACTCTGTTCTCTGTTACTCGGATGGAAGGAACAATCCGTTTCACATATACAGAATGGGAAGTGACTATCTAGGAAGGAGTACTGCAGAAAGGAATATAGAGGTCATAGTGGACCACAAGCTAAATGTGAGTCAACAGTGTGATGCTGCTACAAAAAAAGCAAACATGATTTTTGGATTCATTAACAGGAGAGTTGTGAGCAAGACACGAGAAGTCATTCCTCAGATCTGCTATGCACTGATTAGGCCTCAGTTGGAGTACTGTGTCCAGTTCTGGGCACTACATTTCAAGAAAGATGTGGAGAAATTGGAGAAGGTCCAAAGAAGAGCAACAAAAATGATTAAAGGCCTAGAAAACATGAACTATGAGAGAATGCTGAAGGAATTGGGCTTGTTTAGTTTGGAAAAGAAAAGACTTAGAGGGGACATGATAGCGGTTTTCAGGTATCTAAAAAGGTGTCTCAGGGAGGAGGGGGCACGCGGATTATTCTTGGTCTTTGATGATGGGACAAGAAGAAATGGGTTTAAACATTAGCAGGAGGGTTTAGGTTGGACATTAGGAAAAACTTCCCAATGGTCAGCATAGTTAAACACTGTAATACATTGCCTAGGGAGGTTGTGGAATCTCCATCACTGGAGATATTTAAGAGCAGGTTAGACAGACATCTATCAGGGGTGGTCTAGACCAGGGGTGGGCAATAATTTTTGGCGAAGGGCCACTCCAAGATTTTGGAAAGTGGTCAAGAGCTGCACTTTTCTGTGGCGATGGTTCGGGATCTAGGATGGAGGCTGGGTGCAGAAGAGTGTATGGAGTAAGGAACTGGGGTGCAGGAGACGGTGTGAGGTCTAAGAGGGCATTTGGTGTGACCTGGATCAGGAGATTGGGATGTAGGGTCAGGGAGGGGCATGGGTGCAGGAAAGGATTCTGACCTTGGGGAGGTGCTCTAGGAGAGGGTGCAATGTGTGAGAGGAAGCTATGTTTTGGAAAAAGAGCAAAATGGGGTGCAGACTGCAGAGGGTTTGGGCGATGACTTGGGGCAAGGAAATGGGGTGCAGGTCTGGGAGAGTGTTGGGATGCATGAGAGGATTCTGGCCTGGGGGAAGGGTGTAGGAGGGTGGTACAGAGCCTGGGAGAGAGTTGTGACATGGGGAAGGCAGGTGCAGAGGGTTTGGATAATGACCTGGGGGAGGGAGTTGGCATGGGGAAGGGCTAGGGTGCCAGAGGTTGGCTGGGAAGCTCTTACCTAAGCCAGCAGTCCTGTAGCACCCCCAAGGCAAGCTGGGCTCCTGCCTGCTGCAGCCCCACTTGAAACTGCAGACTGCTTCCTCTACATGGCTCTCAATTCCAGGAGTGGGAAGAGACTTGTACTGACCCCATCCTCCAAGCCAATCTCCCAACTCCTATTAGTTGGTTGTTTCCAGCCAATAAGAGCTAAAAGATTATCTGGGGCCAGTTTCTGTTGGCTGGTTGTTTCTGGTCAATAGGAGTTGAGGATTGGGCTGGGAACAGGGAGATTGCATGAAGCTTTCCCCTCTCTACAGAGCAGACAGCTGCACAGACTGCGCTGTAAACAGCACAGCTGTGTGCCTGAGGGTCCCGACAGGGTGGTCCATGGACTGAATCTGGTAGCTTTGCGGGTCAGATCTGGCCCCCAGGCCGTATTTTGCCCAGCCATGGTCTAGACGGTGCTTGATTCTGTCATGAGGACAGGGGACTGAACTTGAACTCTCAAGGTCCCTTCCAGTTTAGAATGCCTCATCGTGTGTGTGTATGTGTGTCCCTTCCAGTTTAGAATGCCTCATCGTGTGTGTGTGTGTGTGTGTGTACGTGTACAACTTTCCCCTGATTTTTAAACTTCTGGGCAGGTATGACTTGGTGGGATTCCTTTGGGACAGTTCTGCATCTTAATAAGCAAGAGGGCACTGGGGGAGCTGTTATAAATTACAAAATACGTTTCCTCTGGCCTTAAGCATATATTTTTAAATGTCCTTTGTAGACATGCTGCAGGAAACTAAGACAGAATTAGATCCTTTGTGATGTAAAAAAAATCCATTATTCTGTCCACATTTATTTAAAATACTTGTTTAACTTTAATTTTCAAAATTGAAGTATTTTTTTTTTCTTTTCCTGAAGGTCTGAGTATTGACTGATTGTGCTGTCACTCTTCACAAGCTTGAGAACAAAGCCCTGATTAAAAGTATAAAATGATGAAATCCTCATTTGAGACTGAAGCTAACTTGTGCTAGAAGTCTTGTCTACTTATTGGCACCTTCATTCAATTAGAACAGTTAATTAAAACAATATTGGCGTTTTTGTCGGAATATATTTCCAGAGCTGCAGCTCAGAGAAACAGAGAATAAGGAAAACGTTGAATAAGGAAAACCCAGTTGTGGATAAATTACATACAGTGGAGTTAATGGAGTATATTATATTCCACCATGAAGATATCTGAAGTTTTTGACCTACATACCAGTTGGATTCTGAGTATTTGACATAAGTAGCAATTTGATATTTGAAAAAGTCTGTTGAGTTGAAGAAGATATAGTGTATCAGGATTAAAACTTCATTGGTATAGCATTCTGCAGTGCAATTGTAGTAGAGCTATATATTAAGGATTGGTAAAACGCTTGCCTGAAGCAACATCTGCACTACAAGCTGGGGGTGTCATTTCCCCCTCATGTATATATACTTGTGCTAAATCTAATTGAGCTAGCACTTGTATAAAAATAGCCATGGTATTAAAGATAGATGTGAAGGTGCAACTGAAGTGTAGATGTTCTCATAGAGGATAACAGCCTACTGCTGTTATCAGTTACTCTGTTAGTTCAAGTGGCAGAGGTGAAATTATCCTTAAAATATTCAACCTTGATAATCCATGTGGATGTTAATATGATGTGTCCTGGTGTAATTTCTGGGTTTTTTTTTTCATTACACTTTTGTTTGAGCAAATTATTCAGCCCTCCCACATTTAAAAAAAAATAGTGAGGATGCAAAGTCAAGTACTCAAAAGTTAGGAAATGCGAGGATGGATATTTGCTTGTGTTTGACTAAGGATTTTTACAAAAGTTTTTAATTATATGATCCCATTTTTCTGGAGGACCACTGACACAGTTATTGCACAGTATGAATCCGCTCTGGGAAAGAATTGGAGTTGTATAAAAAGGAGACTATTATTTGTAAAACTCTTGACTCGTTTGTGGCAGAAGTTAGAAGGTGTGTCGTGAATGAAGCAGGTGATTGCCAAGAGAGATACTTCTATCGTTAGAGCAGTTGAATGCTGCTCCAGAAAACCGGATTTTTTATTCCTACCTCTACCAGAGTTCCTATGTGATAATAAGCAAGTCAATTAAACTAGGGAGGGTCTCACTGAGTAATGAGCAGAAAGAAAATGAGGGCAGGGAGTCAGTTTGTGAGCATATAATTAAAGATTGGATTGTGTATACACACAATATACACAAATTCAAGTTGCACAGGTACCTTCCTGACATTTCCCAAATTTTTGGTGCTTAACTTTGCAACAGTGTAGTTGTTTTGTGTGTAATATTTTATATGTTGCCATAGTGATGTGCCAGCATGTTTTAAAGATGAAAACAATACATAGATGACTATTTTGGCTTATTGAAGTAGTCCATTATTTTTATATATTAAAATGAAAAGTTGGATCTTTGATTTTCCTCTCAATTGCATTGGTAACCAATAGGAAAATGTAACTAGCTAACTTTCGTATGCAACCTTTGGATTTTACTGTCCCCAGTAGCATAGAAAATTCCTGTAGTATTTGATGAGGCAGTTTGTGTGTTTTGCAGCATATTTAACTAGGTTTTTTAGCTTTCTCCGTGCCCACACTGACAATTGTCAGCTTCTTTACTGACTATTTTTCTCAGGTTTGCTTTTCCCTCTCCTTTGATTCAGTTCCCAGACCATTACTTTTTCTTGTGCTCAGTTGTGTCTGAGCATTCATTTTCCTTCTCGGCAGAGCACCCATCAGTGCTTGCTCTCACCAAATCCAATTCAGATGGTCTTAAAGTGACATTTGCCAGAGTGAAACTGAAAATCAGTATATGAAAAAATTAAGCGAAATATAAACATTGCTAGAACAAAACACTCCAAAAGGTATAGCTAGGCCTGAAATTTTAGATGATAAATATTGGGAACGCCAAATGAAAACCTAAATAAATTAAACCTCCATGAGTGTTAGATCCAAAGTGAAGAATCAGGTCCCAGTTCGTCACTGGAAGCTTACCTTCTTCAGACCCAAAGAAGAGTTCTGTGTAAACTCAAAGCTTGTCTCTTTCACCAACAGAAGTTGGTCCAGTAAAGTGAAAGATAGTCTTTATAAATTAAAATCACCCTCCTTGCCTCTCTACTTTCATGTCAGGAGAGTGTCTTTCCCCAGGAAATATATGTGAAATATTCCTTCGAGATTTTGTGGCGAGTAGATTACAGGCCGGCACAGCCAGTGCCGTGCGATCTGCGCATGTGCAGAACCGCACAGCTGGCAAGCGGGGTCGCCGCCGCTTGGCGAGCCCTGCTAATAAGTATTGATGGACCTAACCTCCATGAATTTATTTACTTCTTTTTTGAACCATGTTAAAGTCCTGGTCTTCACAACATCCTGTGGCAAGGAGTCCATAGGTTGTGTGCTGTGTGAAGTAAAACTTCCTATTATTTGTTGTAAACCTCTTACCTGTTAATTTCATTTGGTGAGCCCTAGTTCTTATGTTATGGGAAAAAGTAAGTAACTTTTCCTTATTCACTTTCTCCATACCTGTCATGATTTTGTAGACCTCTATCATAAACACGCACCGCACTCCCCAAGTCTCCTCTTTTCTAAGATGAAAAGTCCCAGTCTTTTTTATCTCTCTTCATAAGGGACCTGTTCTAAACCCCTAATAATTCGTGTTGCCCTTTTTGAACCTTTTCCAATACCAATATATGTTTTTTGAGATGAGACAACCACATCTGTATACTGTATTCACGATGTGGGCATACCATAGATTTATAGAGGGGCTATAAGATATTCTCTGTCTTGTTCTCTATCCCTTTTTAAATTACAGGCAGTCCCGGGTTACGTACAAGATAGGGACTGTAGGTTTGTTCTTAAGTTGAATCTGTATGTAAGTCGGAACTGGCATCCAGATTCAGCCGCTGCTGAAACTGACCAGCGGCTGACTACAGGAAGCCCGAGACAGAGTTGCTCTGCCCCGGACTTCCTGGAATCAGCCGCTGATCAGTTTCAACAGGCTGAATCTGGACGCCAGTTCTTACATACAGATTCAACTTAAGAACCCCAGGCGTCCCCAAGTCAGCTGCTGCTGAAACTGATCAGTGGCTGATTCCAGGAAGCCCTGGGCAGAGCAACTCTGCCTCGGGCTTCCTGTAGTCAGCGCTGGTTAGTTTCAGCAGCAGCTGACTTGGGGACGCCTGGGGCAGAGCAGCTTGGGTGATGCTGGGTTGCTCCAGTAGCGCCGCTCCTCGGCGCTGCTGAAACTGACCAGCAGTGGCTGAATCAGGACGTCTGGGGCAGAGCAGCTGGGGCGCTGCCAGGTTGGTCCCGTAGCGCCCAGAGCGGCGCTACGGGACCAACCGGCAGCGCCCCAGCTACTGTACCACAGGCATCCGGAGCAAAGCCGCGGAGCACGGGGGCAGCGGGGCAGCCCAGACGTGCCGCGGCTATCCTGGTGCCCACGTGCTCCGCGGCTTTGCTCCCCATCTCCCTAGTCTGGGGAGATGGGGAGCAAAGCCTCTGAGGATGCCAGCAGCTGGGGCGCTGCCGGTTGGTCCCGTAGCGCCACTCTGAGCGCTACTGGACCAACCTGGCAGCACCCCAGCTGCTCTGCCCCAGGCGTCCTGATTCAGCCACTGCTGGTCAGTTTCAGCAGCGGCTGAATCAGGACGCCTGGGGCAGAGCAGCTTGGGTGCTGCTGGGTTGGTCCAGTAGCGCCGAGGAGCGGCACTACTGGAGCAACCCAGCATCACCTAAGCTGCTCTGCCCCAGGCGTCCACAAGTCAGCAGCTGCTGAAACTGACCAGCACTGACTACAGGAAGCCCGAGGCAGAGTTGCTCTGCCCAGGGCTTCCTGGAATCAGCCACTGATCAGTTTCAGCAGCAGCTGACTTGGGGACGCCTGGGGTTCTTAAGTTGAATCTGTATGTAAGAACTGGCGTCCAGATTCAGCCTGTTGAAACTGATCAGCGGCTGATTCCAGGAAATCCGGAACAGAGCAACTCTGCCTCAGGCTTCCTGTAGTCAGCCGCTGGTGAGTTTCAGCAGCGGCTGAATCTGGATGCCAGTTCCGACTTACATACAGATTCAACTTAAGAACAAACCTACAGTCTCCCTATCTTGTACGTAATCCGGGGACTGCCTGTACTAATAAGAGACCATAGTATTTATCTTTGTTCGCTTTCAGCTTTCGAAAGGTATCCTCCATACATCATGTTGTCTGAGTACACATTTTCCTTTGGAGGAAAGTTAACACATGAATGGGGATAGATGCCTGTTCTGACTAATTTTTTAGCCTAATATTTGTTGCTAAAATGAAACTCACAACAGTTTATAACAAATTCAACTGTTGTCAGCCAAGTTGCCAGCTGTCAGGATATATACAATATTGACCTGCTCCAAATCCCACTTGAGTAAATGGAACTTTGTGAAAAGTGAAATTACAGAGAGTAAAATTAAAGAATTGAATAAGCCATTGCAGAATGAGGGCCTAATTTAGAAAACAACTCACAATATATATCGCTATTTGTATGCATGCTATTGATATAAATAGCTTGTCATCTACCCAATAAGCCTATGCTTATTGGGTAGTCAAGTCACTACTCGTCTAGTTACTTCCCCCCACCTTGCTGCCTCGTTTCAGAGGCAGCAAAGTTGGGGAGCAGAAGCTGGTGCTGGAGAGAGCTGGCTTAAAATCTGGTTCCCCCCAGCACTCTTGGCAGTGGAGGCAGAGGCACAGTGGGGGAAATGGCGCGAGTGGGGACTCAAGCAGTCCCTTACTGACTAATAGAGTTGTTGATGGAAATTCCATTGACTATTTTGTGAGATGATTAGCATGTATTAGGAATGTTAAATTTCAATTGATGTAAATTTTCATATGTAAATATAGAAAATTATACAATTAGATAGTAGGGGAAGATATAGATCTCTCTGTGCTATATATAAATATGTATAATGTTTGCAATATATATGATGGGCACCATTTAACATAATCAACCCAATTTATTTTAGAACAAAAGAGCAGTCCACATATTTACATTTAATTCTTGGCCTTGTTCCATTTTTACCTTTGGCTAAAATGTGTGTCACACCCGCTAAAATGTGTGTCAAATTTGTTAAGCTGATCATTTGCTGCAATTGTTAATGTACAGAAAATATATTTCCCGTGCTATGGCATTTGTTTTAAAAAAGACATCATGGTGTGGCAATGTTTAAAGGTTTTATTTCAGTATTTTGAGAGCAAGCCTTTGGTCACATTCAGAAATCATTCTCTAACTCTTTGAGCAGCTAGATGATACTACTACATGTTCATCTATTTATTGTGTGTACTAGAGTTGGGAGAAAGCTCTATGCCAGGAGTCGTCAATCTGCGGCACATGGCTAGCGCTAGCACTAGCTCTAGCTTCCAGGTGCATGGGAGGGAAGGAGGTGAAGAAAGCCCTGACTTGCGTTCTGCCCCCCCTCCTCCCCAATTTCCCTGTGAGCCACCCCAGCTTCCCCACCCCCACCCCCACCGGGCTGCACATGGATCCCTGCGTGGGATTGAGACCCCACCCCCATATGCACGCTGCTGCTTCTGTGCCTGCCCCAGTCCTGCTGACATACAGAGGAGCCAGGGGAAGAAGGAAGCAATGTGGTGGGAGTGCACCCCCAAGAGCCACTCTGGCTCCCCACCTTCTTCCACGGGCAGCACAGGGATCCTGCACAGAGCTGCAGGATTGAGGTTCCGTCCCCGCACATGCACTACTGCTGCTCCACCCGCCCCAGCCCTGTCAGCATGCAGGGACCTGCAGGTCGCGGGGGCGGGACCATCCCTGAACAGCTGCCACCCTGCAGGATGAGCAGGAGGGATCTGGGGTTTCAAGGGCTTGGGGGGGTAATGAGGCAGTGGGTGGACTGGGCCAGAAGGAAGCAGTGGGGCACTGCCCCTAGTGCCCTTCTAAGAGCTGTCCTGGCTCCCCACCTGCTTCTGCTGGGAAGCACAGGGATCACACATAAAGCTGGGACCCCCCTCCTCCCTGTGGAAGCAGTGGGGGTTCTGGGCGAAGTGAGGGCTGGAGTGAGGATGCAATGGGAAAATTGGGGACTGGGGTGTGATGGGGTCAGGCTCAAAGGGTTGGTGGGTTTTGAAGTATCCCCAACTGATAGTTCCCCACTCCTGCCATAAATAAAGAAAACATTGAAATATTTTGTATTGGACATAAATTAATATTTTAATGTATTTAAAATGAAGTTTGACAAACTAACATGAAAAAATTAAAATGATTACAGGCAGTCCCCGGGTTATGTACAAGATAGGGACTGTAGGTTTGTTCTTAAGTTGAATTTGTATGTAAGTCGGAACTGGTACATATTGTAGGGGAAACTCTAGCCAAACATTTCTCCAGAGCTCAGTTTTATTCTCCCACACCTCACTTCCCTCAGTCCTTTATTCTCAAGCTGAGGTGTCTGCTGAGAAAAGCCGCTCCGCGTCTACCTGGTCTGCTGGGGGAGGCGCTAGCTTCGCGTCTCCCTGGTCTGCTGGGGGGAAGCAGCTAGTGTGGGGTTGCCTCACCCCGTTTGTAAGTAGGGATCCGATGTAAGTCGGATCCATGTAACCCGGGGACTGCCTGTAGTCTGTTTAGTTTAAATTAAACTATTCTCCCTAGCTGCAGCACTGGCAGAATGGCTCAAGTATAATTATGTAATTAACGATGAATTTCCATTAGCCACCTTGACCCTAGCCTGTGCCAGCACCCCGCAAGATTGGAGCCAGTGATGGCTCCCTGTGTGGGAGAGCCCCAAGGCTTTGCGCCACATCGGGCTTCCGGGGAATTGCATACACGCTGCTTCTTCCCTTTCCACAGGAAAAGGGAGAGTGGCGTAGCCGATGGCAGGGGGTTAAATCTTGAAACACCACTTCAGAACGGTTGCTGACCCTTGCTGTATGCAGTAGCTATAATTTGGCTTAGTGTATGTGTGTGTTGTACAAACTCAACTTTTTGCATGGCTTCCTTCATTGCTGAACTGTGGAATTGAGGATCACATTACTGCTCAGTTACTTGGGCTGCTTTCTGAGTAAGTCAGGTTTTCCTACGTAACATTCCTGCATCCAGCAGCCTGGCAATCTACTTTATTTTCTTCCCATATTTTTACCTTATCTGTGTTTGTCCTTAACAAATGATGCATTTGCATATATTTTCACTTCCTATTGATCTGTATTACTGTTATCTGCTGTTCAGGATGAGTAGCTGGTTACTACAAGCTGCCTTTTTATTTTGTGGCGCCACTGTAAAGTCTGGCCTTCTGTAGAACTATGTTTCCTTGTGGAGGGACACTCTAATTCCCTGTATGCAAGCATAGCCACTGCAGAGGCTATTAAAAAGTTTGTAGATGTCAAGTAAATGTATATGATTAAGTAAGTGATTCAAATAGCATAATTAACAGATGGCAGGAACAATTATATATTCATATTTCTGGCCAACAACATTTGGTAGCTATAATTACTGTACAGGTGTTAACTGCCCTTCTATCATGAAATGAGACATCTCTAAGCACCAGAGGTGTTCAGCAAAGAGACTAGTGCTTGTAAACTTGCGAGGAGGTTAACGGCTCTCCCTTTACGTGTAAATTTGGAAAGCTAAATTCAGCTCCTGGGGTATGATACCAAGTTCTGACAAAGTGAAACTAAACAGAAGAGCAGGTGTTGTATAATCTCCACACAGATTGCTGGAAAAAACACTGAACATTACAAGGTGTTCAGAATTCACTTGACATTTGAAAGGTACCCGGTCCAAATAGGTAGTCATTTAGAGAGGAAAAAGACAGCTGGCATGAAAAATTTCTTTGGCTTTGTCAAAATATTTTTTTCCTGTATAAAATACTAAATTACACATTATTAGGCTTTGCATGCTAGTGCAGAACATGATCTCTTTCTGGAAGAAAAGAAAGGATGTTAGAGAAGAGAATGAATAAGCAAGTCTGGTTTTATACTCACCCTGTTTCTCTCTGGGTGTATTCAGTGATGATGTTCTAGGGATGAAAAGAATGTTTTTCAAGGGCTTTTCTTTCAGAAGCTTACAAAACAGTAGAAAACATGAGAACAAAAGATTTGACAACACAGAGATAAACCTGTATTCAAATATGTAAACTCTGTATTAAAAATTACATAATTAAAATTCTGAAAAGTCAGGAGCAAAAATAAGGATTTTACAGCATCCATAGTTTATCTGTATTGCACATTCTTTGTTTTATGGAAGGCATTTGACAACCTAATCAGTATTCAACTATACATCTGATCAGAAAAACTGAAATAGAAAATACTGCACACATTGTTGTCACTTAAATACCTCTGCAGTAAGTATCATAGAACTATCATAACAGAAGGCTGTATACAATACATGAGTTAATGTTGCCACTGGACCCTTAGCATTTGTGGGGTTTTTTAATTTTATAGTTTACATTACATCAGCATTGCATTAATGGTAATGGTGGGATTACTTTTATGTTTCTTTATATAAAAAAGTATTTATAGTGAATTATTCATTGATATCACTTCAAAAGTTTAAGAATATGAGCTTGCAAATGGAATTAAATATTAGAGAATTCCATTTAGCATTTGTACCACTCCATAGCATTTTGTACTACTCTTAATAACACTGAAAAATGTGTATTTAACAAATAATCATTTAAAATCATTAAAGCTAACTAGAGTCCATTAAAATACATTTGCAAGTTTGCACTTGAGGTGCATGTTTAAAACATGCACTTGCACATTGCATTGCTGGTTTCACAGTTTTTGGTTGTGTGTATCTAAAAGCTAATTTTCAGTTATTCATTATTTTTAGCTGACACTATTCAGGCTTGTTTGGGGACAAAATTGGCATTATCTGCAAACACTATATAAATAATTGATATAATAAAATGGTTCACTCTTCATACTATGAATTGTATGGATTCTATGGATACAGTGGATAGCCCCCTCTGCATCTCAGTAGATGCTTGAATATTGCTATGTATTGCTGTGGCTCTTTCATAATCACTAAAAATATTTACTACTTTCATTATTTTTCTTGTAGGAAAAAAACATTGACATCATTATTGTTATGCAAAATCTCAGGAAATGGCAAAAGGTTAACTATCTAAAGAAGGTGTCAAGATTATAAGAGAATAATTGTAACAGCCCCTTTGGCATATCAGATATGATGGTATTTATTTAATAATACTTTGTGAGCAGACTCTAGGAAGTGAAAATCAAACAAAAAACAAATCCCATATCAAAGTAATGATAGGGGTCTACATTTCATTTTCTTGTTTTTATAGGTTTCTTACTGTCTCTAATTCAGTCTCTTTGTGTCCACATATTGCATCAGCTGGTGTTTATCTCACCTTCTTAGTCTCTGATTTTTTTGTTTAGTTTAAATATCTACATACAAGTGGGTTAGTTGAGGACATAGTTTCAAGTATATCTAAATTTCATGTCTTTATGAGTTTAGTGGTACTATTTTGACTGATTTTTTGTTGTTGTTGTTGTTGTTGCAATATATTACTAAAGAGCACAGAAATCCATCATCTCTTCAAATAGGCATTGTATGCAGAAACTATTTAATTATGTAGTATATTTTACAAATGAAAGACTGTTTTGAACATACAAAATCAGACTTTAACAGCTTTGTCAAATGCTATTTTAGTTGCTAATTTTGTATTCAAAATAAACAGAATTTTTGACAATGCAAGTACTTTTTTCATACAAAAGTAGTGTGTGTGTGTCAGGTACAAAAGATAAGTAATACAGTAGAACTGAGGCAACATACAATAGGTTTTTAGTTTGTTAAATCTGAGTGTGTTTAAAAACTTAACGACATTGATATGATTAGGCTATTCTTGTTCCTTCTCTCCTCAAGCAGTTGCGTATAAGGTAGTTATTGGAGCTGGCTGAAAAAATGACAAAAAAGTATGAAAAACTTTTATTTTTAGTAAGTTTCTCGTGGTTTGAAATTGAACAATTTTTTCCTTCTTTTTGTTCTCTGAATGAAATAAAATTATATCCAGCAGGTTTTTTAACTTTGTAGTTTTGCTATTCTTGTAACTTTTAGAAATGTCATCAACATTTGAAATGTTGCAGATTGGCAGCTTTTTATAATTTCATTTTTCCTTTTGTCATATTACAATTTTTCTAAAGGCGAGGAAGTTTTGAAAATATACAGAATGGCAAAAGAAGAAAAATATAAAAATTGGGGTACAGTTTTGCCATTTATGGAATTTCAGTTAGTGGCAAAAAGAAAGAAAATTAAAAATAAAATTTTAAACTAAACTTAATTCAGTATAAGGAATCTGGAAAATTTTGAAAACACTGAGAACTGTGTTCTAGTTTTAGAAAGGATAATTTTACCTCAAAGTATCAAATGAAAAAAATAAAGATAAACTGTAGTTTCAACTATATTTACTCCATTTTTTGGTTTTCTTCTCATCAATCATATGTCACTGGCTGGTACTGTGATTAATATATAATATGAAGTTTAACATCCTCAGATTGGCTTTTATACTTCTAACAAGTTCATGTCATCACCTACTCAAAATCAAATGAAATGAAATTGTGGCCCTAGTCAGACAGAGAAATACCTAAAATATATTTTGGTAATTCAAGATATAATGTGATTTTTTTTTTCCTCCAGTGACTTTTCCAAGTAAATAATACTCCTAATGATTTAGAAATAAAGAGGTCCGTTTGACCCAGTAGGAGTTAGCAAGCACTTATCTTTCTGATAAAACTGGAATTTCTTGCTTGTTATATGAACTCTGGTTACTCTTAAAGCTCTAATGATTTTATGCTTTTAGCAATCACAGCTCACACCCCATCCTATTTTAGGTATTAGACATAGCAAGTAAATGGATTTCATTTATTAGGGTTTTCTTGACCTTGCATATTTTAAATAGAAGACTTTGAAATAGTTTAAATAAAGTGGCATGTTGTATATGATGCAGAATGCAAGTCAAATGAAAGAGATATGTTAGCTTTTGTCTTTGGAAACTATACAAGGACGAGCACGGAAATCAGACCACGCCTAGTACAAAATAGCAACCTGCCATCTGCCTGCTTGTTTTATTGGGCTGGTGTGCCAGAATTAAAACTAGGTTACCACACATGGCAGCACAGAGAGGATACACGGCCTATTTTAGTCCATTCAGAAGCAAAGCATTAGGGTATTAGTAATGATTGATTAATTGCTGTTCTAGCCCAATGACTTTTGCAGATTATTTAATTTATATTAGCGAAAACTACTGTTTTTATAAAAAAGCTTTTAACCTACTTTTATTTATGAAAAATTCTTTTAAATCTCCATCTACCTCTGACCCTCATCGTTTTGCCAAAGTACTATTTTTTTCTGACCATATATTACAAAAACATAATTTCTGTGCTTATCTTGAGATAAATACTGAGCTTCCATGGGATTAGCACATGTCTAGAAGGAAATAGATATGCAGTGATTCTGTATGAAACCTGTGTTTTATATAGCTAATAGTTAAAAAGACCTTCAGGAAATGTGATAACTATGTGATGGGAGATAAAGCTGTCATAAGTTGGAAACTGGCTAGCACTGAAGAGTTAAAGATGAAATAAATAGCTGATTCTTGGTATTGTAAGAGATTAATCATGAAAGGAATCATTACTGCGTGTTCAATATAGTAATTATGGAAGAGGTAAAAAAGCAGGTTGTCTAAATTTGATAATATTTTGCTTTGTAAAAGCTAAGGAAGCTGAGAAATTATAGAAGCCTCTAATGAAAGTCAGGAGTTTTGTCCATATAATGAAAAAAGGAAGTTAGAAATAGACAAGGTAAAAGTAAAGACTAATTTTAACGACTTGTATACTTGGTTATAAATTAGTTATAACATATTCCGCAAATGAAGGTGAGATTTTAGTGCTGAGGTCTCTGGGTACAGAATGTTAGTGCATGCTGCTGAAGTCCATACTGTCATATCTTCACAGGATTGTTACCTGGTCTGTCTAGATTAAGGGGTATGCAGTACAACCACACCTTCATTTTCAGTGTTGATATACCCACAGGATAAAGATCTATAGAATCAAGTGCAAATGAAGGTATTAGACTGTCACCGTTGTCATCCCAGAACATGTAAAAATCTTGAATTGGGGTTTAAAAAAATCCTGTTTAAGAAAAAACAACCAGTGTGGAATCTTTTGACTTGCCTTTAAGTTTCTTGAACTTTTTGGATACGCTGGTGTCACATTTTCCAGGGAACATTGGAAAAATAACTATTTTGAGACTCGAAATTAATTGTTAGAGTTGACCATACAGCAGAATGGTCTAGAGAAATATAGGAAATAGGCCATGGTCAAATGTGGACAGTCTAAAAGGGTAGGGTAGAGAATGACAGTGATGGGATAATGTTAGGGTAATAGTTTATAACTGGAGTGTATTTTATTATATTTTGTTTTAAAAAATTAACAGTATATATCAAAAGCTATTCATCACACATATATACAAGTTGTCATATTAGTAGAATAAATGGAAACTTAATGGAGAGATGGACTTTTGAATACACTGTCAGAATATATATTAATGCCTTTCTGTCTAGACTTTTCTAAAAGTTGTAGTCAAGAATATCAATTTTCTTTAGCCTAGTTGAGATACAACATAACAGTGGTATATAGATTTGATCAGCAAACCAATGAAGATTTATGTACATTATTAATAAGGACACATAGTCATGACAAGGAAATTACCATCTTTGTATCCTGATCCAAGATGTTCTAATATTAGTGGTAAATTATTGCTACTGATTTTGTTTCATTTTTACAAGAAAGAGATGGGAATTCAAGAAGTAGTATTGCTTGGGTCACCCATCAACGTCACTTCTCTTTGTGCAATTGGAAAATTATTTTGCAGGCATATTGGGTTCTTGCTAGAATTTGTGGAATATTTTCAGTGTTCTGTTACCTCATATGTAATTCCCTCACTGCTGTCCTGCTGTTCTTTCTGTTTGTAGACAGAATGAGAACAGAATGCCTTTTCTAAGACAAATCTTTGGTTGAGAAAAAGTTAAAAAAAAAACCTGTTCAAACCTACTAGTTTGATTAATGTGATATAGACATGTTACATCTGAAATGAGGTGAAGATTCCATGATTGAGCGTTAACAGTCAGTGCCAACCGACCCAGTGTAGTATCAATTTGGAAAGAGATTTTTTTTGTGCTTCTAAATCTCTTTTGACCATCTGACCCATATGGTTGAAAATGCAGGGCGGTTGTTTGGTTTTGGTCAACACTTAGTTAATATTATGAACAAAAGAAGGATCTGTTTAACAATTTGATTTTGATTATTCATTTGTAATAGGACAAAGGAGTACGAGGTGGGAATCCACTTGCACGTGCAGCATAGGTTTAAGACTCTGAAATACCCTTCCTGTGTGGCAGAGGATTGGTGAAGAACCTGGATTGCATTGCTATCTTTATAGATTGCTTTTCTGAAATGCTAGTCTGATCATTGTCTCATTCAAACTTTCTTCCTCAATTTGGTTTCCCTAAACACTTAGCAATAGGAGGAAATTAAAGTGGGTGGGGCTGCCATACATTAATTGAGGAAAGGGAATTAATTTGTATTCGCAATATTTTAATTGCATATTGATGCTTGTTCAGATAGTTGTGTTGCTTGGTTTTGAAAATGAAAAACAAACAACATCTAATGAAATCCCAGTCGTGGATTTTTTGATCGGAAACTGCAGAAGCATGCTAAATGGTGGAAGGGATTAGCTTTCATAGAAGTGTCTCTATGTTTGGCTTGTGATGCTAATTCAAGTTGTCCTTGGGGAGGTTTTTGTGTCTTTCAGTAAGTCTTTAAGAGAAAATTGCATTCAAGCACAGCTTGCTTGTGGTGTGAGTTTATATGGGAAGACAGCACAAGCCACTTGCTCACTCAGTTGACAATATGATCCACTTTTTTATTGAACTGATAGTGCAATATAATCCAGATGACTTTAATTAATGCACATAAATCTATGTTTAAATAGTGTTAAAGTTGGGAAGCAGGCAAGCAAGGACATTTAAAGATAAGGTTAGCTGTCCGTCATTGAATCTGCGTTGTTCGACTTCAGAATTAAAGGGACCTAGCACTTTGATCATTTTTTGGTATAACATTCCAATATTTAGATTCACTAGGAACCAGTATGAGGGGCAAATTGTTATTAGTTTGCTCCTTTTGTCCAGCTTGTCAGAACTTTCATGTTGCCTGTGGCCTGCTTTGATGGTGTTTCTGGGTGGTCTGGTGGTCTATTAGTGTACACATCTTGGAACAAGAAATACTGTCCATTCCTATAAATAAAGGGGCTATATCCTAGAAATTAGTGACTCCCAAAAGGATTTATTGGTCATCATAGACAAGCCACTGAACATAATAAGCATGATGCTATGCCAAAAATGCCTAATGTGATCCCACAGTATGCTAACATCTTTATGGCTGACCTAGAACAACGTTTCCTCAACTCCCGTCCCCTTTCATCCCTTCTCTACCTACGGTACATCGATGACATCTTTATGATCTGGACGCATGGCCAAGAAACACTGGAGATATTCCACAGAGATTTCAACAACCTGCACCCCACCATCAACCTCAGCCTGGACCATTCTACACGAGAGATCCACTTCCTGGACACCACAGTACAAATCAACAATGGAAAATTAGACACCACTCTCAACAGAAAACCCATCAACTCATACAGTTACCTACATGCTTCTAGCTCCCATCCAGAACACACCACACAATCCATAGTCTATAGCCAAGCCCTTCGATACAACCGCATCTGCTCTAATCCCACTGACAGAGACCAGAAGCTTTAAGATCTCTACCAAGCATTTATAAACCTCAACTACCCACCCGGAGAAATAAAAAAGCAAATTGAAAGAGCCAGACGAATACCTAGAAACCATCTACTTCAAGACAGACCCAAGAAAACCAACAATAGAACACCACTTTGTCATCACCTACAACCCCCAACTTAAACCTGTCCAACACATTATCAATAAACTACAGCCTATACTGGAACAGGATACCATACTCCAAGAGGCTCTGGGAGACAGACCCATAGTCTCCTATAGACAACCACCTAACCTCAAGATGATTCTTACCAACAACCACAGGACATACCACACTAATACCAACCCTGGTACTTTACCTTGCAACAAACCCCGTTGCCAGCTTTGTCCACATATTCATTCTGCTGATACCATTATTGGACCTAACTAAGTGAGTTATAAGATCAAGAACACATATTCCTGCGCATCCAGAAATATAATTTATGCTATCATGTGCCGAAAGTGCCCGTCTGCTATGTACATTGGACAAACATCTCAGACACTTTGCCAAAGGATTAATGCCCACAAAACAGATATCAGACAAGATCACAAAGGAAAAACAGTTTCTTGCCATTTTAACCAGAAAGGACACTCTCTCAATGACTTAACCACCTGCATTCTGCTACAAAGACCTTTTACATCTGCACCTGAAAGGGAATCCTCTGAACTGTCATTCATGTTAAAATTCAACACTCTCCGGGAAGGAATGAACAAATGCTCAAACTATCTTACCCATTACCAAGATAGCTTCCCCAATTATCACCTCTAATACCATTAGCTCACAGACATCCCACTCGCCCCACCTCTAATATCATCAATTCACAGACACTTACCTTCCTTCCTTCTCCCCCTGCATCCCCCTCCTGTTCTGAAATGTGATTTGTCCTTTTCATATGTGTTCATTTTTTTAATTGTATCCTTTGGTATATATGGTTGTGACTATTTTCTTCCACTATTTGATCTGAGGAAGTGTGTCTGGCCCACGAAAGCTCATCATCTAATAAACCATCTTGTTAGTCTTTAAAGTGCTACATAGTCCTGTATTTTGCTTCAGCTACCCCAGACTAACACGGCTACATTTCTATCACTAATGTGATCCTTGTATACTGTATATAAATTGGGAGGGGGAAGAGGTGATTTTACCTCTTTCCCAGCCTTGGTAAGACTGATAGTAAAATACTGCTAAAGTATACATATTTTTTAAAAGAATGTTGAAAAACGTATGTTTCAGAAAAGAGCCTTGCAGAAAGATAAGATTGGAGGGTTAGAGAAATTCCTTACAGTGAGACTTAGAGATCAGTGTGTTTTATTCATCAAAAAGTTTTAGGGGTGACTTGATTATGGCATATAATTACCGAAGGCTCTTTTATGAAGCAAAAAGGGCACAACAAGAGCCACCATCTAGAAGCTAAAGTCAGACATATTCTAATAAGAAATAAAGCACAATTTTTTAATAGGATTTATTAACCAGTGGAACAAGCTCATAAGGGAAGCAGGGATGCTCTGTCTTTTGATATCATCTAATCAAGTCTGAATGCCTTTCTAAAGATTTGCTTTAGCCAAACACAAGTTACTGGATTTAATACAGGAAGGTTGGTAACTGGACAAAATTTTATATGGTAAAACTAGATGATCTAACGGTCCCCTTTTGCCTTAAACACTATGACTATTTAAGCACCTATTAAGAAGTATTGTTACATTAAATGCAATAGTCACATTCCTAAATGGTCTTCAGAAAAACCAAAAACTGCTAATCAGCTAAACTGATCATTAGTGTACAAAATTTCAATATCAAATGATATTGCTGTTCTCTGGTAGTCCTTTAGTTTTAATACTAGACTGTACACCACTTAAGGTGGTTGCATACAATGAAAGGCACCAATGCCCGAGTGATGAGATGGTACTTCACCCTGCAACAATATGCGTTCACCA
This sequence comes from Pelodiscus sinensis, assembly GCF_049634645.1. Lineage (NCBI taxonomy): Eukaryota > Metazoa > Chordata > Testudines > Trionychidae > Pelodiscus > Pelodiscus sinensis. Next base: position 91,109,271 of record NC_134713.1, on the reverse strand, counting down.
TCCAACACTGGTTGGGGAATGAGAACGTTGATGCAGACTACCTTTCTCTCCTGGGGGGAAGATCAAGGGGCCAGTCCTGGAAATCAGGAGCTAGACTTAAGGGGGGGGGAGAGATGTAGTGAGGCTCTATTTGATATCTTGGATGCCCCCCTGCTTCTAAAGGCCTTTCCCTCAGCCTTGTGGGAGGGACCACTCAACCCAGTTTCCAATGGATTACTTGGGACAGTTAATGACAAACAGGTTCGGGGTGCAGGTTGTAGGTTCAGAACGAGGAAACCAGAAGGGGACACTGAGCAAAGAACCTCGGACAGCGCCCACTGTTCCTCAAAGCTGTCTAGGGAGTTAGTGGATGCCGCCCAGTGGAACTGGATATATGAGACCAGGGAGGAGTGGAAATAAGCCCCACAGTCACAGAGCACCCCTTTGTCCAGCATCCTCCTCCAGGTGTAGCTATCGGCCTTGTGGGTAAAGTACTAGCAGGTTTCTGAAGCCATTGAGTTCTTTAAAAAAAATTCTGTGCAGTCATGCAACTTGAAAACAGAAGAATTTGAAAAATCTTACACAGAGGCACAGAATCTTTGTTTATGTGGTAATGGCCCAACAAACGGTGAAATACTTATTTGCAGTACAGTGTAATATGTTTTGACAACACATAGTAGGAAGCAGAAAATTGCAACAATTTATAACTCCCTGAGGAGTTGGACTTAGTTATTGTCAATTACTGGGCTCACCAAAGTAGGCACATTATAAAATCGGGAAAAATCTCCCAGGAAAGTGAAGGAAATCTAACTTAGTGCCACTGCAAGCCATGAAGTATGTCATGCTATGATATTAACAGCTTGGTACCAGAACATAGTCATAATGGTTGTAATACAGAACATTGTTAATGTAATCATATCTATAGCTCTGTCCCTTGCTTTTTGCTTTATAACAGTATCATTAAAGTGATTTCTAATCTCTTCTCCCCCCCCCCCCCCCCCACAATTTTTTAGAACATGAAAGATATTTTTGAGAACGCTGAAGTGTCTGTGGGCCAAATTTGTGACCAGTGTTGCAACCCCATCCAGTATGATTGGAGTCCATTGTTTCAAATGAACAGCTTATGTAGGATTGTGTCCTACTCATGGCAGAAGGCTACCATAGCTCCTCCTAGAACTACAAATAGTAGATGGTGAGTTAAGGTAAATCATTCAGGTTGTAAATCTCTCCTGCCCCTTTAGAAATGTACCATCTCCTATGGATGTTGGCATATACTGGTTCAAACTGAATTATCCTCAGACCAACAGGCAAAGAAAGGACTTTTGGATAAGTAGCCTGAGACTGTAGCCTATCGAGTTACTTTCCTATCATGCTAATAATATGTTTGTGTTAATTTAGATTAATTCGGTAATAATTAAAAGCTGTAATGCAAGAAATTTTCTAAAAGCTGCTCTCAACATTCCCTTAAGCCTGTTGTGTTAGCTTGACTGATGCCTGGGTTCAGGTGTAATACACTAGGCCTTATGTCTGCCCAACTTTGTGAAGGCCCGCTAATACTAACACAGCAGCACTCAACTCCTCGGGGGGTCTTTGCCATTAACGCAGCTGGGTACAGGTCTGTGCCCTTTCTTAGCTGAGGCCAAGACATGTTGGTATACAAGAGACTAGCAAGAGCCCAAATTAGTGGGTCCTGCTGCTTGTACCTGTCTGTGTCCATATGCTGCTTGCCTTCCCCCCCACAGCTGACCACAAGGCTCTTGGTGACATGAACTGACTTGACTGTGTGGCAGTCCAGATGCCATTAGGTGTAGGAGCAGCATCTAGGCAGTCTGGTGAGTCAGGTTCCCCTGCAGTGCAATGTCTCCTGCTCTAGAGTATCACAAGATTATTCAGCCTCTGAATGCACTTTCCAATGAGTGCCACGTGTACATTACAACCAATTAGAGGACAGAGTTGCACTTGAATGAAAGCTCACAGTCCAGATCAAGTAATATGGGGTTATATTTTATCTTTGTCCATGCTTCAACAGGCCATTTGCAAGGTCAGCAGAAACGGAGGTTAGCAGACTTCTGTTGTTGAGACATGGTCTCACCCAGATGGTTTCCCAGGACTGGAAAACGGGGACTTAGATCTGGACTTTTAACCCACACAGGATGGTGGGGAAAATACCCTCAGACTCAGCAGATGTATTGTTAAATATAAGTCCCAAATAATTGGTTCAGTCTGAGTTGAGTAATCAGGACACAGGTTGGGATAGATAACCACACACAAAGGCCCATGGCAACGAATTGACATATGTGATAATAAGTTAAGAGCAATGATATATTGACCAATAGGAAAAGAACATTTCAGCATTAGAAACATTCCCTATTGAATATGCATAAAACATGTTATCGTCAGCATCACTTAGTATAAAAGTGGGACCCCAGCCTCGGGGTGATGGGGAGGAGAAGATGTAGTCCTTGGAAGGGCCAGAAGCATGGCCCCTGGTGATGGGGAAGGTGAAGATAATGAGAAAGATGATGGGCTAACACTTAAGATTGTTCTAGAAAGAATGATGCAAGTATATGGTAAGGAAATATGGATGTACATTCCCTGTCTTATGAAATTGGGGTGTTTGTAACTGTGCTAACCGTATTAGTAAACTGTAAATGTTGTAAATATACAAGAGTTTCTATAGTGTGAGTGTTGCAATGGTGCACATCAGGATTCCCAATCACAGCATAATTGAATACTGGGCCTGATCCTGGGACAAAGAACCAGTCAATTAGAATTTAAACATACTTAGATCAAGCTACAGAGACCTTGTCTACATTCTAAGTTACTGTGGTATGACTTTAAATCACTCAGGGGCATGAATAATCTACCTTAAGCCCTGGAGCAGACACCAGTAACTTGGTGGTAGAGCTTCTCCTGCTGACATAGCTACTATTGCTCATGGAGGTAGGAGTTATTAATCTGATTGGAGCTCTCTTTCCCATCAGCCTAAGATGTTTTCCCCACAAGCACTACAGTGGTGCAGCTGCAAGTGCTGTAATGTAGTGGTAGCCTGAGTTGCAACTGACTCGGGGCTGACTTGGGATCCAGCAAACAGACAGGACCTTCTGTGCCAGAGTAGGCCCCACTCCTTGTGTAAGAGTTGGAAGGACGTGACCTCCTAGAGTCCCATAAGAGTGATAGGTGACCTATTGCAAGTTTATACATATGCCAGTGGATTCTTTTACTTTTTCAATACATTTTCTCTGTAATGCTTTCACCTCAAGAATAAATGTGCTTACTTAGTAAAGGATTATGCAGTACTTTATAGCTGTGGGTAAGGACACTTTTCATAGTCTTTAAAGGGAAATAGAGTGTAGATGCTGGCTTTCAACATTTGTTTAGGCAGTCTATCTTATTGAAGATACCACACAGTATAGGCAGAGAACTGTGCAGTATGAAAAAATCCCAGCCAGGAGTGGGGGAGATGCCCGGGGGAGATGACACCTGAGAAGACAGAACCCTAGAGTGGGTGCCCGTGGTAGACCCTGGGAATGCAGTTGCCATCTTTTTTCTCTCAGCCACCAGTTCTAGATGTTGTTTTTTCTTTACAGTGTGGACATATCCTAAGCCTCATGGTTGAGAAGAAAACATGAACATTGTAAATATTCTGAAGATTCAAAACCCAGAAGCAAATAAAACAATCCAGCATGTATGACGTTTCAAAAATATTGTTAATTTGTAGGATTGTCTTGTGATTTGAGGAGGTGGAAACATGCCGATTGTTAGCCTTTTGAGGTTGGCAACCCTTTAAAGGCCATGGATGTAGCAACATCCTGGAACTGCAATTAATTTGGAAAATTGTCCCTCACAAAGCTTTTCTCAATATGGACAAATATGGACCCTACTGCAAATGACTGGTTCCACTTCTCTAGTAACAGGAGGATAGGGAGCCTGGGATCTAAAGATGATAATTGAATTATTCTTCACATACTTAAATACTGTTAAGAAATATTATTTTTTAATTTATTTTATGGAGACATCCTACCATGGGAAACCCTGCCAAACTGTATAGTGAGATACCTGCCTTGAAGGGTTACACTTCTAGACACACAAAAACATAAAGTTTTCCACACTGGATCAGACCTATGGGATCAGACCCATCTGGGTCTGTATCATATTTCCAACAGTGGCCAGAATTGGATGTTTCAAAGGAATGTGTCAGTAATATTGGATTAGGCAGATTGGCCCCTTCCCCCATAGATAATCTCTCCTAAGCCTCCTAGTTCTGCTGAACTCAGGGTGAGCCAGGGGCCACATAGTGAGAATTAAAAAAAAAATGCAAACAAACAAACCACCTCACTGATGATGACCCTCAAATGAAAAGGAGAAAAAAATAGACATTCCCTTCAAGCTCCAGCACCATTGGGACTGGGGAGGAGGGAGGTGCCAAGGCTCAGGGTTTACTTACAGGGCCGAATTAACTCTTCTAGGGGCCTGGGGCTAGTAGATTTTGTGGGGACCCCTAGACTCAGGTATGGGACCAAAAATGAGTGGTTCAGTGTGTGGGAGTGGATTGGCACGAATTGAGTTTGGGAGTAGGGCCTGGGAGGGAGAGTGTGGGAGTGAACCTTAGTTGCCGGAAGACCAGATTTCTGTAGTTCCCAGAACAGCTGCTCTAAGGCAAGCCTGAGGTCTAATACTCACTGCTCTTTTTTTAACTCAGAGAACTGTTCTCTGGGGCAAGGTTCAGCAGAGTAGCAGGAGGAGTCTGTAAAGGCTTGGGTATACCCCATCACAGAGAGAAAAAAGGGAAATTCACAGGGTGTGATTGACAGTTTGAACAGTGCTGTCTAGAATAAGTAAGCACATAGTAAACAGTAGTGACTCCTGTTGCAATTAAAGAACTAATCCGTCAGGTCTGCATATGAATGAAAACTAAGTTTGTTGTTTTTGCATTTAATGACACCATCTGCTCAATATTTCACTTTAAAGCACGATCAATTGTTCATGAATTAATCACATTTATACAAAACATCTCATTTTAAAATGAGACTAACCAAGACTCAGCAGCAACTAAGGTTGTTTCCTTTACACAGCTTCCAAAAATTTGCTGGATTTGCACCCCTTTTTTGTTGGATGTCAAACTCCTGATCTAAGTTTATATCTGGTAATACTATCTAATACACAATATTATTCAGTTATATATCAGTAGCATTTCTGTATCTCAGGCTTGTGGCATAGAGTACAAATATTGAGTATATTTGCAAAGAGAAAATTAAGTTTACCTAATATTTTTGCGTAAGTGTGAGGATTTTTTTATATTTTCTCGGGTTTCTACTTTGACAAAAAGCATTGAATTTGTGTAACATTGTCTGCCTTAAAGGAAAATTCTAGTAGTTTGTTATAATTTTTTAGACAACTAAATATTTACTAAATAATTAATATGCTACCTTTTAACATAGAATCAGATAAATCTTTTTTAGCATTTTCAGTATCTCCATTCTGTGAATGGGATTTTTGTCTTAGAGACCAGCTAGCTTTCTTCCCAGAAAGACCTAATTTCATTATGTATATTGGGCTTATGAATGCAATCCTGAAAACCCTTTTTCAATATGAAGAAAACGATCTCATATGAACAGTGGTATTGTAGAATCAGGTCTGAATTCCCAAAAAGGCTTCTTCAACATTTCTAGTCACATGTAATTGGAAATAAAAAAACAATTCCACATGACTCATGCCTAATCTCAACCAGTGCAGTTAAAAATGCTTTTTAATAAACATATTTTTAAATCTCTAAATTTTAAAGATTTGCTTCACTTTTCCAATAGTAATTCTGACCAGCATTTTCAATATGATTTTTTCCCATAATGAATATTTTACCTATCTCTAGTTTTATCCTATATAGTAGATAAGTATTGTTCACATGTTACCGAGGGACACAGAAATTTATGTAAGGACTTATGGGTATATTCACACAGCAGCTGGATGTGCGCCTCTCAGGCCACATAGACGGATTCATGCGAATGCTGCTTTGAGCCAGCATGCTACAAATAACAACATGGATGCTGTGGCACAGAACCTTCTGGGTCCAAGCAGAGTAGCCCATGCTGGCACCAGCACCATAATGTCCACATTTGCTGTTTTTAGAGTGCTAGTACGAGACTGGCTACTTTGTCTGGGACTCACACTCCTAAAAGCATTCACAGATATACTCAGTAAGTCATTGGTAGTCACATCTAGAATTCATTAGTGTTGATTCTGAAGCCCATTTTCTAGTTGTTTGAACACACTGCCTCCCAGAATGAGAAACTGCTTAGTTTTGTACTTTGTTTACCAATACATTTTGGTAGTGAAAAAAGCCAAATCTAGCTGCTCTATAACTCTGGTATTACCAATTTCTCCAACTAAAAAGAAGCCAGCTAAACATTGTGGAAAAAAACTGAGATTTCTTTTCTAAGTGCTGATCATATTTCTGTTCCAGTAAGCTCTTTAAGCAGCACGACTTAACTTTTTTAGCTGTGCACTTTAATTTAAAAGGTTGCTGTCAAACGTAGTATTTTGTGGGGGCTTTGGTCATCTTCGAGTTTTTTTTTCTTCCTTCTTAATTTGGCAAATATTGATCCGGGTTTTCTTCTCTGTTGTGTTTTGAATGGTGAGAACAGCAACTTAGTTGCTTTATTTATCAAGAACAAATTTTGTATGTAAATTTATCATACCATACAAGACTAGTTCTAGGCGATCAGAAACATTTTCTGCCTTGGCTTGCAAAACACCTACGGCCATTCCTGATGCCAAATCATCTTAGTTAACAGCTGCTATGCAGCTAGCAGTAAGAAATAGAAAACTTTGCTTTTGTAGGGTCTATAAAACACTGCCTTGTTCATTTATGTAGCAGCAAGTTTCATTGAAATAGCATATTACTTTTTGAATGTATTTATTTAAATGGTTTTATTAGAGTATAGTACATTTGGGCTTTAACATAGGTTTACATTTTAAACATATTTATTCTTAGACAGAAAACTGAATTTCACTTACATTTAAATTTGATTTAGATAAAATAATCTGATTTTTCATATTTTTAAATCTATTTTTATTCAATATACATAACACTGTGACTTTAACAAGGGTAAAAAAAAATTATCTTGATAGTGGCCTGTCACCAGAAATTGTTAAACATATGTTGTTCATTCATAATTTAGGTATAAGAACTATCCCAGCATCAAACTGAATTTCATGAAAAGACTTACATTCTCCACAAGACAGAGTTGCATAGAAGGATGATAACGCACTTAATGTGTCCTGTCTATTGCTGATTTATTTATATAAAAAACAGTAAGAGGGAGAAAAATTATTCTCCTTAACCTCTGAGGATACAAGAAGAAGCAGTGGGCTTAAATTGCAGCAAGGGAGATTTAGGTTGGACATTAGGAAAAACTTCTTAATTGTCAGGATGGTTAGACACTGGAATAAATTGCCTAGGGAGGTTGTAGAATCCCCATCACTGGAGATATTTAAGAGCGGGTTAGATAAATATCTGTCAGGGATGATTCAGTGGTTCCCAAACTTTTCAGCATCACGCCCCCTTTTTGATTTTTGAGAAACCCTCACACTCCCCTCCCCTCCAAAAAATAGTAGCAAAACTTGGGGTGGGATTGACGGGGGTGTCACCTAAGTCATCTCGTGCCCCTCTCCCCTCCTCCCCCCAGGATTTCTTCACGCCCCCACCCCCGGGGGACACAGCACCCAGTTTGGGAACCCATGATCTTGATGGTGCTTGGCCCTGCCATGAGCGCAGGGGATTGGACTTGATGACCTCTTAAGGACGTTCCAGTCCTATTATTCTATGATTCCCATTCAGATACACTAGAAATTCACTAATTATGGAGTAAGACATGTAGTGTTGGCAATATTCACTATATTATTGTGAGTGCCACTTGTTTGTAGGACTCCCAGTAAAACCCAGTCAGCTCTGATATTTTGCCTGGAATTCTTGTAGTTTCCTTTTGTGGGACTCATTAGAGACTGCTTTCCTAAACTTCTCACGGCTATGTCAGTACTGAAATCCAGAAATGTGATGGCAGCACATGTAGGTATACATGAAGAAGCTTTTGATTGACATATCTTCCTAAATATATAAGTGATTCCACAGCAGCATAAGCAAGCAGCCCGACTGTGTGTGCAAGCTCCAGGCAAGCTTCTTAAGTTGCTAGCCCAGGCTGCTGCCTATGCAGTTGTGGCTTAGCTGGTATTTTTACTAAGCTTGCTTGATCAGTATTATCTAGGTGTGCCTTTGTGTGCTGCAGCCATATCCCAATTGCAATGCAGGCATACCTTGAGCAGGCCAGAGTTAGTGTTAGTGGTACACAATGCAGTTGCCCTCTGAGTAACACACCAGTGATCTCATCACCTCTCTACCGTATAGAAAGGCAGAGTTAATGGACATAGGAACTCAGACATATCCATCTCTCCTGAAAGCTGGAGGCAGGAGAAAGCCCTTGGTAATCAGAATTTGCAGGCTTCTTTCGTAAAATATAGGAGAGTTGGAGTTGGGAATGCTCTGGGCAGTGGAAGGTAGGAGCTCAGGTTTGCATTTTTGCAGGTGTGCATTTTGTATGCGCGTATAGTTGAATTTTAAATATCACACACACCCTACAGGTAACAAGGAGATTTTGAAAAGCAGAGAAGACAGCAAAAGAACAGGACTGCATCATTGTGTTCAGTTCTTGTTGTTATAGGAAATCCCATCATATAATCTATTCATATATTTATCTAGACCCATCTTAAAACTGTTAGGTTGTTTGCCCAGAGGCTCAATGATAATTTTATTATTTTTTCTTTTTTAAACACATGATTTTAGCCAGTCTTGGTGAGTGCAGAGGTCAGGACTCTTGGGGTATGTCTAGACTACAAGCTTCTTTTGAAAGAGGCTTTTTCGAAGAATCTTTCGAAAAAGCCTCTTTCGAAAGAGAGCATCTAGACTACAGCCAGTACTTTCGAAAAAGCGAGCTGCTTTTTTGAAAGAGAGCACCCAAGCAGTCTGGATGCTCTCTTTCAAAAAAGCACAGTTTGAATTACATAGCACCTTTTTCAAAAGAGTACTGTCAAAAAAGGGTGTTATTCCTCGTAAAATGAGGTTTTCCATGGTCGATGCAGGGGAAGTTTTTTCTAGAAAAGGCCACTTTTCTTGAAAAAACCCTGTAGTCTAGACACACCCTTGATGTTTGAACTTTAGGGACTTGGCAACATTGGACAAGGCACATTTCTGAATTTTGTAAATCATATGCTTCCATTATGTGTTTATCTTTGTAATATTTGTTGTTCATGGTATGTAACTGCTCACCTAAGAAGTATGGTGGCATTTCTGCTCTTTCATTGGAAGATTGAAACTTTTCTAAACAGGAGAAAGAAAATCAGATTTCAAGAGGACAATGAAGATCTGTAGTAGGTCTTGTCACGTTAGTAACTAAACATGTTCACACCATTATGCATAAGATTTTAAATTTCCACAAATATTCTTTTAAAACATTGCTTGTGAGAATGTTCATTGGAAAGGCATCATGATTATTATCCAAAAAACTGGAAGTTCATGTTCAACTGAATGTTCGTGCTGGCATTCATCCAGCTGTATTCAGGGGTGGATATAGGGCAGGGCGAACGGGGCAGCTGCCCCGGGCCCCACGCTTAAAAAAGCCCTGCGCATGCGCCGTGGCACCACCGCGCATGTGCCGTGGCAAAGGGGGGGCCCCGGGGAGTTACGCTGCCCGGGGCCCCGCAAAACAGTCATCTGCCCCTGGCTGTACTAGTTACAGTGATTACAAGGTGACTCTCGAATTTATTTTTAATATAGCCACAGATCTTCTATTTGTAAGTAAAGGGTTAATTTTCTGTCTTAATTTCATAATTTATAAATGATTTTAGATAATCCTTTCAAGACATTGTATTAATTATAGTCCTAAGCAGGTTTCTTTGGATTTGTATAATGCTTTTTGTCACAATTTCACTGGGTTTACTGTCTCAGCTTGATGCCTGTTGATGTGCTGACTCATACTTTATTATTACCAGATAGGTTTTATTCATCTAGAGGAATGAGTTTAAAGAGGTCACACCTTATAATCATGCTGGCATTTCCACTCCTTGTAGGCTATATATCTCCTTTTAATTTAGACTCCAAAAATGTACTGGGATTTCTTCAGCTAAACTGCAATTGATAGAATTTATTATCAAGGGATGTCTAATCTCTAAACCTAATACAAAACTTCACCGCTATTGATTACATGGTAAGGATACACAAATTGTTAATCATCTATGGAAGCAGTAGAGTAAACATACCATCAAAAGGAAATGAACAAATAATTGCCATCAGTGCTGTTGGTTTGTCTCTGTACTACAGTATCTCTGAAACAAATACAGTTGCATTTTGTGTGTGAAAAGAAGTACAGGTTGGACCTCCTGATCTGACACTCTCAGGACCTGACTGCTGACAGATGAAGGATTTTTCCAGACCAGAGGAGGGCATTTCAGGCCCCCTGTTCCACGCCCCCCGCCAAGCTTCCCACTGGCCTTTCTGGCTAGCCCTTCCCAGTCCAGCTGAGCCACATGCTAGACGGCTCCCGCTTTTATCTGAGCTGCATGCTGGCTCCCTGCCCTTCTACTGCCCAGAGGAGCCATGCGCTGGCTCCTCTCTTCCCCCCTTGCAGCCCAACTGAGCCATCTGCTCCTGGCTCCTCCTGCCCCCCTTGCAGCCTGGATGAGCTATTTGCTGAATCCTGGTCTCTCACCCCCGTGTAGTGTGTCGTGACTCTCTGATCCTGGAACATCCATGGTCATGGCGGACCACGGATGTTGCCGGACCGGAGAATCCCAGATTTTAGTGGTACAAGTTGCTGTACTAAAATATATTAAATATTCCCTGAGTACAGCTGATTACCTATGGACTAATTCATATGTTTTCTCTGGATCTATTAGGTAAGTGGTCAATAAGAAATTTGTATGCTAATTCAATGTCAGTTACATGAAGGAAAAGAGGGAAAAAGAACTCATAGATTTTCATGCATTTAAATTATAACCTTCATTTGAAACACAATAAATCTATAATGCTAGCACAAGGTAAATATCATGGTTTATTGTTTTGCTGTGTATTTTTCATTCTTGGTATATATGGTATTCTTTGGCATAGTGTACATAAATATATGGCATGTATACTATATAGCCATGAATGTATAGTATTTGTAGACATGCATATTCATATTTAGACACCCAAATAAGTGTCCAGGTTTTCTAAAGTGCTGAATGTGATGGTCTTGGAACTACACTGTAATAATTTGGGCATACTGTATGTTGGCATGGTTATTGGGATGTATACTGAGACCATATTGGTTTAAATTACTAAAGCTGGTTTGGAATAGAGGCAGAATGGAGAAGGCTGTAGTAATCATCTGTTGAAAGCACTAAGTTGTTAAGAAACAATGCCCAAAATGTTTCTTTATTTTATTTCTATCTCCTAGAATCTCAGACTATAGGTTGTAACTCCAAATGGGGTTACACCATTAGCAGAGGAGGGCCTTAAATAAAAGGGGCAAAATTAGGCCTAATAGGTGATGCCATCTGTCTCCAACCCTTTGCATAATGTGATCTTGCATACACCATACTTGCAAGGTCACACTCTGTGGAAACCCATATTTTGTAGCTCAAAATGTAAACATACTGGTGTGGCATTTGTGGAATAGGTTTGGACATGCTGCTGGCTGTGCAGAGATGGCTGTGTGGATACCACTTTGGCCATTTACACCATTGGGCTGTGCAAGCAACTAGTTGACATTTGAGAGAGATAATGTTGTCCACTTTTTATTTACAATGTCACCTGAAAGTGAGTATAGATGAGTTTTGCTTGATTACAATCCAATGCAGTGCAAACCGAGACACCTTCACTTTCATTGTCCGTGTCAGATGCCACCAGCAAAAGGTTTAATTTATTTTTTGGGTGATTTGGATTCTGTAGTTTCTACATCAGAGTGTTGCTCTTTTAAGATTTCAGAAGGCATGTTCTATATCTTGAAAGGCCCTTAGAATTCTTAAATGTGGGGTCGAGTGCTGTAACTATCTTTAGAAATCTCACATCAAAGAAATCTTTGCATTTAGTCAAAACTGCAGTTTTTTTAAATGCTGGATTGTCACCTGACACTGCCATAACACAAAATATGTCAGAATGCAAATAAAACCATAGAACAATTCTTCCCCAAGGAGTACAGTCACAAAGTTAATTAACACAATATATTTGTAATGAGCATCATCAGCATGGAAGCACATCTTCTGGAATGGTGGTCAAAGCATGAATGGACATGTGAATGTTTAGTGTATCTGACACATGAATACCTTCCAATGCCAGCTACATTTTTCACTTTCAGGTGGTGATAAATTGACTGCACATAACTTCCATAACTTGTCCTTGGAACATAGTATGTTTTTATGTATAAAGGAAGTAAAATAAAATTTCTTAAAGTTTTAAACTCTAGATTTAAAAATGGGAGATATTATTACTTTTTAAGTCTTAATGAAGTGAGAGATCCCATATCTACTGTAATGTAGAGTGACTTCTGACTTGCAGCATTTACCAGCCTAGGTTTCAAGATACAACTAAACAGCCTTTATTTTTTATAGCTAGTGCTCCAGCCATCTGAGTATGGGTTTTCTATCACTTTACGTAACCTCAATCAGAGCATATGCTAAGAGAAAGCACCTGAACTAGGACTTCTCGGTTTTATTCATAACTTAAATATGGGCTCCATCTTTGTCTTAGCATTTCCCAAAGGGTTCTGCTGGTGCATGCATTCTCACTGGGACTCTTTGTCTTTGGCATTTGATCTTTTGTAATTTACCATAGCTCTAACCTATGCTGCAAGATGAATTCATTTCTTTTTAGTTTATGATTGTAGACCTTCAATTTCTCAGTTAAATTTCTATTTGCATTTTTGTTTTGGTTATAAGTAGACCAAATGCTGCTGTAAATGAAAGAAGTGAGATAGTTATATAGGGGGTGCTCTGAGGGAGAAATAGGGAGCCAGTAGGGAAGAGTCTAAGAAAATATGGTTGTGTTGCTCTTGCTGTCCTTTGCCAAGATGAGTATCAGCAAAAGAAGGGAAACCCATCTGGCTCCTAATGCAAAGTACCAAGAGGCTTCTGATTCCATATGCTCTCAGGCCTCACCTTTTCCTGTGTTACCAGTCAAGTTAACCCAGGTCATCATTAGCTTAATAAGAGCTGTAATGAGCTATTCAAATCATTTTGGCATATCAAGTGATTATGCAACATATTGAGCTTCAGGTTGTGGAAATTTTAAGATGACTTTTGATGGTAATGTCAAAAACAGAAAGGAACATCTCAAGAAAAAAACCTGCTGAAGACGTTGACTGTTCTGTCACTCAAGGAGTCCAGTTCTTTAATCTTAGGTTACCTTGACTATAAAATATGTCCTGTTGTTTTCAATTTCCCATACACAAATTTATGTTTTATCTTCTGGTCAGAAAACCTGCTTTTTTTGCAGGGAGGGGCTTTCCAGATAAATGGAATTGAAATTGTGCATTGCTGTCAACCTTTAGGTTTTCTGATGAATGGCAGCAGTAGCAAAGCACCTTTCATGTTTCAGTCTCCTTAGTTTCTGTACATCTTTGCAAATAGCTTTTGTTTTGTTACAAGATTTGCAGCATTTTTTTTCCCCCTCTGACCACAGGATAAGAAGTTTTATCATTCAAAATTGGTTCTTGAGAAATGCATGCTCTGTCCTTGTTTCTTTTGTAGCTGTGGAGGCTTTTGATTTTGCAACTATCTCTGAATAAATTGAGATAATGTCTACAAAGAGGCACTGATATTGACCTGCCATATCACGTGTCACTTCTCAATTGCTAAAGAAATTGAATTTCATTCTATCTGTTCTCAAGCTACTTATTAAATCATGCTGCTATTGAGAGGTGTCTGGGGGTCAACAGATTCTGTCTTTCTCTGCCATTTTATCCCTCTATTATTAACCTTTAAGAATTACTAAAGTTGTTCTTTATTTTATCTTATGAAGTTGGGTTAAATCTTCTTGATCCATAAATTGTTGTATGTGAAGGTCTGTGCATATAATTCTTTTATTTGGAACAGTTGTGGACATGGATTGAGGATCCAGTTTAAATATGCAGACCTCTTTTCTCCCTCTTTCTCTCTCTCCTCACTGTATTTACCCTTTGAACTGGAGCTGAACATTTGGATTAAGTAAATTAGCCATTGACTGCAATTGTCAATCATTATAAAATATGCATTATTGTATTACAGAAACAGATTTTTTAAATCTGCTGTTTTGAGTCCATAGTCACTGAGTTTCTATTACTTGGAAACAATTTTCAGCCATTACACAGTTCCAGGTGGGATGGCAGTCAACTCTTCCCTGTATCAGAGGAAGCAGCTCAACAGGGAGGGCAGGCAGCTCCCCAGGACTGGTGCACATGGGGGGCTGGCTTTTAAGCCAGCTCCCCATGCGTACCTGGAGTCTGCGTGTAAACGTTAACCGACGAGCCCAGGCTCATTGGTTAATCATGGACACGGTTACACTTTCACATCCCTAGGAAAAGGTGAAGAGACAAATGTGTGAGTGATTAGCATGGTGGTTGAAGTCCTGTGGGCAGGTAAGATTGCCTAGAGATCAGTAAGATTTAGAGGGACCAAGAATGGAGTCCTATGCATCCTCCAACAATATAGGAAAGATTAAGGAAGGTGAGTCCCTGAGTGAGGGAGTCATTGAGGATAGTGTCAAAACCAGCCAATAGACTTCTGGAATTACCAGCATCGACATCAAAGTAGAGAAGGTAGAGCTATTTGATTAGGAAGATGGTAGAACAAATTTGTAGTGGAGGAAGACCACATGATCATGAGACTTTCTCCAGTGATACTTAACAGCATCAGAATAGAAGATGAAGCAGCATTTACTGAAGTTAAGCCACAATTGAAGATGGGCCTTGAGGTAGAAGAGAGTGTGCAGAGAGGGGTTGAGATGTTATGTATTTTGTTAGAGTGGAGGTCAAAAAAGGACAGTGTGATGGGATGATGGAAAAGGGGAGGAGATGATATTGAAGGAGACAGTGTTGATTATGGGATGTAGTTTGACCTTCTATAAAGAAAAAAAATGATTGATCACTCTAGGATTAGTCTAGTCTAGTCTACACTATTACATAGGTGTGGCATCATAGTATCTGAGCACCTTCTTCTCTCCCAATCTGAATTCAGATTTAATATTGAATCCCACAACCTTCAGCCTCTCACATAAACAGTTCTCTTCCCATATACTCTCTGTTCTCCCTGATGTAAAGATAAAAATAAAATCACATCTCAAGAGGATATGCCATTGACTAATTAAAATGCTCAGATTTACTGTGCTTCCTTGTCAGTTTTCTTGGAAATCTTTCAAATCCCAACTGATTTTCTTTCCTCATACATTGTTTAAGGAGCCACTTCAGCCCTTTGCTACTGCCCCACTTGAAGAATTGTCCTCTGTAAAAAATGCATTTTTTAATCCTGGGAGAACATGACGACTTCTGAGTAAAACAGCACATTTCAATGTTAATAATGAGGTTTAATACCAAAAATTCCAAATAACTAACTGCTTTTTGTAATGCATATTTAAAACTCAAAAACAAAACAAAAAAATTGAATACTGTATCTTGTTAAAGTTTTACAACATAAACAGGAGTTTGAGATTGCAAAGCAATGGTGAACACTAAATTTGTACAAACTTAAAAATAAAATTTTCCCTAAATATCCAAGGAACAGTTTCTCCTTGACTTTACTGCATCTGAGAATCCTGTTTTGATTCTTTCACAAGTCCCCAAACATTGTATTCTGTTAACTGTGTTTGTGATTGTTTCAGGTCCTTGCTAGGAAAATCTTAGATGCAAAACTCAGTACTTGACAAATATAGTAGTTCTTGTTTCAACCAAGGTTCTTAGGCATATGCTTTAATTTTCTTGCTACATCAGAGAAACTTTATAGCACAGTGTTTCTCAAGCAGTGGTACGAGTACCCTATGGCGTACTCGAGAGAAGTCTGGAGGGTACATCAACACAACTGAAATTTGGAGAAAACTGAATTTTTGTTTCAAGTTTTACAGCGTTTTATTATTTTTGTACTTTTCACACCAAAAAATGTAATTGCCCGCCCGGCTACCATGTCTAAATAAATGTGTTTCAATAATAGAAAAAAAAATGTGTGTCTGAAAACTGTAGGTCCTGGGGGTACTTATACTTTTTTTAAATGGGTATAATAAAAGGTTGAGAAACACTGTTATAGCACATCTCTCTCTCTTATTTGACATCTGAGGCTAGGTCTACACTACGAGTTTTGCTGGACGAGGCAATGCAAATTAAGTGCGGATTATCATTTTCTTACACTTCATTTGCATGCTCTCTTCCGATCTGTTTTTGCACTAGGGTGTTTTGCACAAAAACAAGCAGAGTGGACATTTCCTTTTTTGCACAAAAACCCCTTTTTGCGCAAGATCCTTATTCCTCAAAAAAGGAGGTATACTGAGGCCCAGATGTTGTGAAGATGAATGTTTGAATGTGTGTATTGTTAATTGATTGAAAAATTAGGAGTTTTCTGGAGAGAATATTACTCCATTCATGTTAAGCAGAGAATGCATTTTTGGTTTAGCCTAATATGAGAGAGAAGCAAGCTCTGGAGTGATATTTATGTTTTTTAGACTGGAGAGGTTAAATAGCAGTTAGTAAGCTAATTCAGTAGTTGATGGAATTTCCATCGACTACTTGATTAGTTGATAAGAGGGTTCACTGGGCTCTGCTTTTTAAATGTACTAAGAGCCATGAGGCTTTTACTACATTTAAAAGGCAGAGCCGCCGTGTCTGGGATTGGGCACTAGCCACACTCAGCTATCCTGACTCGCCCCTGGTCCCACACTGCTGCAGATCTCCCTTTTAAATCTAGTGAGAGCCTGGCGGGCTCCCCCCAGCACCGGCTCCTGCTCCTGCCTTGCTGCTTCTGATACAGAGGCAGCAAGGTGGGGAGCGACTAGTCGAGTAGTGATTCAACTAGTCACTTATTTTAGACAAAGCAGTTCTAGAGATGATTGGAAAGTTCAGGGTGGGTGGAAGGAATTATAATCATGTCTGAAGGGATGAGATTAATAAATTGCCATATTCCACCTTGGATTGTTGTTCCTGAAAGGATACTTTTAAGTGAGAAAAGAACCAACAGTTGGAATGAAAGTGCAAGAGAATTAATACAATGTTTTGGGGGAAAGTAAAGCTCTGAACTACATCATGGAAGTGTGGGTAGAGCAAGGGGCTTCCTCTTCTAATCTAGAAAAAATTTTTTCATAACGAGATGCAGTGAGTTTCCTGAAACTCATTAAACAATTCAATAGTTTTTTATCTGAGAAAAATAATTATTGGAATATTATTTCCTATACCGTCTTACAGATGGAGAATTTGTGGTGCAGTGGTTTAAAACAATTGGACTTTATCTCTAGAGATTCCTGTTGTGGATATTTTTCAGAGGCAAGAGTAAAATCGTGTGTTAAAGCATAATTTTATCACCAGTGGGACAGTTGGCAGAGTTTACCTAAGCTGTTGAGAGACTCAGCAGACTTTAATTACCATCTCAGTCGTGCAAAATTGGTTAATCTCTGCCAAAGATGAGTGTGCCTGTGAGAAAGCTAGATCATGCTTATTATCTTTTTCTTCCTTTTTCAATAGGTGAATAAAGGATCTTTTTAAATATCTCCAGTAATACTGTGACAGATTTGTAAAATTTGCATAGAATTGTAAATTATTAATACAGCTTTTTTTCCCCAAAAAAAATCCTACGCAACAGAGTCTGGATGCATCCTAGGGCTCTGATTTAAAGGAAACCAAATCAAAATTCAGTGCATTTCCTATCACTGGGTGTATAAAGCTTTGCTTAATTCTCAGACATGCAAGGCTTGAATCTTTACTGCCAACTATCTTGTGTTGTTTTATGTGCAGATGTTCTTTTTAAAATTAATTTAATACACACAGCAAGTTTGACGCATGTGTTTTATAGCACAGGATGGGGACATGAATTGAAATAGGAAAAATAAAAAGGAAATTGAGAACACTAGCAGGATCATTTTTAGAAAAGAAAATAATAAATTAAACAAATTATCTAATTATACAAACTCCCACTTATTTATTTATACTTCAAATTCTAAATCAGATCAAATGGGGATGTAGTCTAGAAGTTGTATCTGGTATTATTGTAATCAAGTCATAGAGTATTAGAGAGAAAAGATGAGTATGGTAATACCTTGTATTACACTGACTTCTATTAGTGATAGAAATGTAGCCGTGTTAGTCTGGTGTTGCCTTCCTCCCCTCCCCCATCCCCCTTCTATTCTGAAATTTGATTTGTCCTTTTCATGTGTGTTCATTTTTTCAATTGTATCCTTTGGTATATATAGTTGTGACAGTTTTCTTCCACTATTTGATCTGAGGAAGTGGGTCTGGCCCACGAAAGCTCATCACCTAATAAACCATCTTGTTAGTCTTTAAAGTGATACATAGTCCTGTTTTTTGTTTGACTTCTATTAGTGAGAGAGACAAGGTATTGAGTTTGCACAGAACTCTTCTTTGGGTCACCTGTAAGCTCACAAGCTTGTCTCTGTCCCCAATGGGAGTTGATAATTATCTCACCTATCTTGTCTCTCAAAGTCTAAAATATCTGTGTAAAAAAAGTTTTTAAAAAGTTAGGTTTTTTTCTTATTTAGAGATTACATTCTTCTAAAATTTTGGAACATAGATTTTCTACATATGCTAAAGGGAAATATTGATCTGAACCATCCAATTCTGAGGCCTGGTGTACACCTTAAGTTTAGGTTGACTTACCTATCTTAAATAGGGTGTGAAAAATTCATACCTCCAGAGAGACATAGTTAAGGTGACCTAAACCCCAGGGTAGGCATTGCTAGCTATTTCCTTCTGTGGGCATGCTTTATTATATCAAAAGAAAAGCCCCTTGCAGGTCTTACACAATAGATATATCCTAAGGAATTATCAAGTTACTGCCCTTGTTTATAACTGCTGTTTTTGCAAATAAATGAGCAGACAAGTAACCAGGGGCACCAACAGCCTCACGGCACTCTAGTGGTGATTTAAAGGGCCTGGGGCTCCTGCAGCAGTGTCAGCTGGGACCCCAGACTCCTTTGAATCTCCAGGCCCCAGGACAATCCCCCCCCCCTTTGCTCCTCTGTTGGCAGGCCTACAAGTAACAATGCATGACCAGACAAGTGCTCGCTTCCCAAAGGAAGCTTATGTCCCACCACCATCCATCTGATCTCCATACAGCCATTAATGATTTCTCTCAACTTTTGTTGTATACAACATGTTCGGAAGGCCACTATTCAGGAAGTCTTTTTTTAAAACCGTTCATTTGATAGTAATTCAGTACTTATGGGTGGAACAGAACACACTTATGTCTACACAGGAATCTATGAATTCAAGCTTCTAGTAGATTTGAGAGCTAGGTGATAGATTAATGTGAATATTAAGAAAAATAATGTATGACTTATAATCCATTATTCTGTGTACATGCATATAGAGAGTGAGAAAAGAATGTAGTTTTGATGTTTGGTTGCAGTAATCATGTTGAATAGAGTATATTCATTGAGATGCTCTTATATTTGGATATGCCAGCTGTGCTTTCTACAGTTCATTTACCTAGAGGAAATTCTTGATTCAAAAAGGAAGATTACACAGGACAGTCAGACCCCAAAAAGAAAACATGTGTTCCATGTATGTATGTGTTCTCATTTTCACCTTGAATCAGCTAAGACAAAAGGATAAAGTGTACCTTGGAACTTGCTTTATTTTCTTTGGCAAGCAATTCCATATATTAAGAGTATAGAAACATTCCCTTGGTAAATTTTTAGTGCAGCTCTAGTATATATAGTCATGGTCATGACTTTCATTGTGTAATCATTTTAATTAAGTTTGGCTATAAAACTTAGTCTTGCATGAGGGATGAATACATTGGAGAGTCAATGAGAGATTGATGGCAACTGGGCAAGTGTCTTGTGTTCTGGTGTTACTTTCTAGATGACTGGAAGTTCATGTGCAGGTAACAATTGAGCCTGGCCTAATGATGCACTGATTAGTAGCTAAGAGCTATGCACAGACAAAGTATATTATGCGGGGATAGGATGTAAAATATGATGTAAACATCTAAAAGTGTTTTTGTAATATTTCTTGGCTTTCTTGCTTGAATGAACAGCATCATTACCAAAATAATAAACGTTAATGAATATCTGCATCATTTTGGTAACTGCTAGTTTAGTACAGCAATTAGTGTAATTAGTATACAGCATAGCTTGGTGTCATGATAAATCGTACTTCAGATCATGTTGACTCTTCACCACTATGATATATTATCTAATTAATCATTTAAAAAAGGATAAAGGGGGGAAAAAAGAGATAAGTTAACAAATAACAGCTGTGGTAGCCTTTTGGTCACTCTTCCTGATTTTGCCTTCTATATTCTTAAATGCTTTGAATTCTTAGAACTGTTGCTTAACATTTTATTTTTAATGTTGGTAAATCTTAATCGCAGGTTGAAACCTATAGAGTTGGGGCAGAGCACTAAGAAATAAAAATGCGATGGCCGTGGCATATCACCTTAGGGGTTTTCTGGCGAGTGATGTCACCTCTTCTAATGAGGGATTTTTACTTGCTGGGTATCTCCTGTGCTTTGACATTGTGTCTCTTAACAAACTGTTTTGAATATGGAAACATTAACATTGTTATCTCCTTTATATTCTGTGTTTTCTAGAACCCATGAGAACACCAAAAACTCTGAAGATTGCTGAGATCCAGGCACGACACATTGCAGTGGATTGGGAGTCTCTGGGTTACAATATTACTCGATGTCACACTTTCAATGTCACTATTTGCTACCATTATTTCCGGGGTCACAATGAGAGCAAAGCAGACTGCTTGGATATGGATCCCAAAGCACCCCAGCATGTTGTGGACCACCTGCCTCCTTACACAAATGTCAGCCTCAAAATGATTCTAACTAATCCTGAAGGGAGAAAGGAGAGTGAGGAGACCATTATTCAGACAGATGAAGATGGTATGCACAAATGCTATTATAGAAATTATACGTAATCTAAAGGAATGCAAGGGAATGGTTTAGTGAGTTAAGACATCTGTCTTTTGATGTACAAAAGTCACAGTCTATTAATTTCTTTTAAGAAAGTTAAGTGGCCCCCAAAACTCTGGCTTTTCAAATATTTTAGTAATCATTCTGTAAAACTTACAGGAGCAGACCAACATTTAGCCCATGATGCCACTGTGAGTAACTTTTATATATAATAAAAATGTTCCTTGATGGTAAAATATATCATATAGGACAGGAACTTTTGTGGGTGTGTTTTAAGAACTTTTTTTAGAATATTTGAAGGACGAAATTTATTTGTACATTTATACTTAATAATTCAGTTCAACAAAATAAGTTAAGATGATGTTATGTATGTAACACTTAAAATGTCTATTAGCTGACTTTTTAAAAAAGAAAAAATAACTTTTGAGATTTTCTTCATGACCCTAATTCAATCCACAATCAAGAGAGCCTTGTTTATATGAGAAAAAAAGGACAGATTTAGGTGTTTTCCAAGCTATTCAATGATTGTTATCATCGTTAATATGAAACGAAACTAGCATTGACTATAGTCCCTTAATTAGATGAAAACTATATTATGGAAATGGAGCTGGCTTAGTTTCCATACCTTTAGCTAACTGCCAATTCAAAACAAAAGACCTACAAAGGGAAGATAATGGAGCAGGTAATGAAGGAAATCAAATGCAAACACTTGGAAGGTAATAAAGTGATAGGGAATAGCCAGCATGGGTTTGTGAAGAACAAGTCATGTCAAACTAATCTGATAGCTTTCTTTGATAGGATAATGAGCCTTGTGGATAAGGGAGAAGCGGTGGATGTCATATACCTAAACTTTAGTAAGGCATTTGATACAGTCTCGCATGATATTCTAATTGATAAAACTAGGCAAATATAACTTAGATAGGGCCACGATAAGGTGGGTGCATAATTGGCTGGATAACCATAGTCAGAGAGTTGTTGTTAACGGTGCTAAATCCTGCTGGAAAGGGATAACAGGTGGAGTTCCGCAAGGGTCTGTTTTGGGTCCCGTACTGTTCAATATCTTCATCAATGATGTAGATATTGGGATAGAGAGTACGCTTATTAAGTTTGCAGATGATACCAAACTGGGTGGGGTTGCAACTTCTTTGGAGGATAGGGACATAATTCAAAATGACCTTAGCAAGTTAGAGAAATGGTCAGAGGTAAACAGGATGAGGTTTAATAAAGAGAAATGCAAAGTGCTCCACTTAGGAAGGAACAATCAGTTCCATACATACAAGACGGGAAGCGACTGTCTAGGAAGGAGCATGGCGGAAAGGGATCTAGGGGTCATAGTGGACCACAAGTTGAATATGAGTCAACAGTGTGATGCTGTTGCAAAAAAAGCAAATATGATTCTAGGTTGTATCAACAGGTGTGTTGTAAGCAAAACTCGTGAAGTCATTCTGCCGCTCTACTCTGCACTAGTTAGGCCTCAGCTGGAGTACTGTGTCCAGTTCTGGGCGCCACATTTCAAGAAAGATGTGGAGAAATTGGAAAGGGTACAGAGAAGAGCGACAAGAATGATTAAAGGTTTAGAGAACATGACCTATGAAGCCAGGCTTCATGAACTGGGCTTGTTTAGTTTGGAAAAAAGAAGATTAAGGGGGGACATGATAGCAGTTTTCAAATATCTAAAAGGGTGTCACAAGGAGGAAGGAGAAAATTTGTTCCTCTTGGTTTCTGAGGACAGGACAAGGAGTAATGGGCTTAAAGTGCAGCAAGGGAGGTTTAGATTGGACATTAGGAAAAAATTCCTAACTGTCAGGGTGGTCAAATATTGGAATAAATTGCCAAGGGAGGTGGTGGAATCTCCCTCTCTGGAGATATTTAAGAACAGGTTAGATAGACATCTGTCAAGGATGGTGTAGACGGAGCTTGGTCCTGCCTTGAGGGCGAGGGGCTGGACTCGATGACCTCTCGAGGTCCCTTCCAGTTCTATGATTCTAAAGTTTGACTAATATATATATAGTTCTGTACACATAACAGAGAAAGAAACAGAGTTGTAGTCTCTATGAGTTTGTAAATGTAAGGAAACACATGTAAGCTTTGCAGAAGCAGAGAATGGGTGATGGAGGATGGATCACTTGATGGTTAAGTGTTCTGTTCATTCCCTTTGGCCAGTGTCAGAAGACAGAATACTGGGCTAACTGGACCTTTGGTCTAACTGAGTACAGCCATTCTTATGTTCTTATGACATAGATTCATAAAAGAGAAAACTGAAACAAGTGCAGTGTGTTTGTGTATGTCTAAAGCAGTAAAGTGAGTTATATAAATGCTTCCTGCAAGCAAAACTAAGAAGTAGCAGAGCATTTTTTAGCATATTTTCTGTGTTGAAACAGCATTTTTCCTGTTGTAACAGTGCCGTAATGAAAAGACGGTAGAGGTATTTCACAGCATAGAAAGAGAATAAAAGAAATTGTAGAGTCACAGGCACTGATAGATTATAGGGATATTTTGAGACATACGTAATTTTAATTTTATGCAGATCAGATTTAGTGCTTTTTGTAGGTGAGTTAAAGATATGAAAGAGGGAACTATTGATATATCTAGGTTTTAGTATTCAAATTTACGATTGCTGTATTGCATGAGCATTACCAAAGTAATGATGCTATGCCCACATGAATTGAACTTCATTATCCATTGCTGAGTAGTTGCCATTTCAAGCTGTTCTTGTATCCTCTTCTTTTACCCTTTATCCAGTAAGACTTGCAGAATTTGACCAAAGAATTATGGCACGGACAAATCTCGCCTTGTATTTTGGTATATATTTGTTGAGAATATTGAATACAAAAGTCTTTAGATCAAAGAGGATACTGAATCATCACTCCAGTCAAATGATCTACCAGCATTTGCTAAACCACAATTTCTGAATTTTCTCACCTATATATCAGTGATCTTCTTTATACTTGGAGTTAGTGTTAATGTGAATTCCCCTTTCCTTTACTGGGTGTTCACTGTAACCAATTATGAAGTCATTCTGTCCTTATAGTCAGAAACTGTAGCAGCAGTTTTTCCGAATTCAATTCCTTCCAGTGTAACCCAGTACCTTGAGCCCAATGTTGACTATTCTTTGTATCAGATTTAGGAAGTGTTGAAGTCATGTGGATCTGTGGCAAGGTGGATTAGATTTGGAGGTCCCATGCTGGAAGTCTTGCAGTTCACCTTGTCCTAGAATATGAGCAGAGATAAGTCCCCTAAGCAGTCTAGAATGGCTGTGGAGGAACAACCAATCAGATTGGTTGGTAAAGTCAGTGAAGGGCCAGAAGAGTCTTATATAAGAGACACAGCAGCAGAGCAGGGAAGTCAGTTACTGTGAGATGCTCAAGAAGTGAAGCCCAGGTGACTGACTGGCTGGAAGAGCACCAGTACCATGGAGAGCTTGCTGCAGACAGTACTGAAGTCCAGGAAAGGTTGCTGAAGACCTGATGCATGGCTGTCAGGAAGAGTAGCAGGACCAGTAAAAGGTCTCTAAGCGGTCTAAAGCTCAGGGGGACAGAGCACAGAACCTGGCCAAGCCAGCTAGATGGTACCTGGCTGGTTGGTAGGAAAAGACCATGGCTGTAGGAGAAGCCTGAGTGCTGTGGCTCCATAACAGGGTCATGATGTGAAATTAAACTCTCTTCCCCAGAAGGGAGGCAGTTGCTGAAGACTTCCTGAGAGAGCCATTGGCCAGTGGGGGCACACTCATGAGAGACGGGTCACACCCTGATATAAGAACTAAAACCAAAATCAGGCTCACACCCAGCAAACCAAAAAGGGGCTGCCTAAGAGTTTTAAAGTTCCTTTAAAAAGAACTGTGTTTGCAGGAACTATTTGCAAGATAAAATGGGTACTTGAGAGAAGTGAGGACTGATCCTGTTACAGGATGTTATTTGCATGAATGGTCAAACTGAAAGGGATACTTCTACACTGACATATCTGTCTTGTCTGTTCTTCCATTGTTTAGAAAGTGTCTTGCAGCTATGTACTGGTAGTAATGGTGTGGTGGAAGATTTGTGATTATCTGAGTGACCATTCAATTTTTTTTCTCTCAAATCTGGTTTATTTTAGCTAGGGGGCTGTGCTCACCAACCCCCTCTCATGGAGGGTAGGCAACCCCAGCTTTCCCCCCACCCCCCGGCCAACGGGGAGGGCTCAGCTTGGCTGGGCTGGGTTCTAGCTGTGCCAACCTAGGTCCCTTCTCCTTCCTCCTTCCCCCTACCTGCCTGGGTCCCTTCTCCCTGCCTTGCCAACCTAGACCCCCATTCTCCCTCCCACTCTCCCCCACCAGCCCCGGCCCTTTCTCTCCCCCACCACCATGACTCCCTCTCCTAGCCACAGCGTACTCCAGGCCCAGCTCTAACCCCAGTGGCTGTGGAGGCACAGAGGTGCCTGCCTGCTCTTCATGAGGTGCAGTAAGGTGCAAGTAGTCCTGCGTGCATGCAGCGCTCCGGGGTACCTCAGCATGAAAAGCAGCAGCGGCTGGGGCTGTTGTCCCATCCTCTCCCTGTGCAGTCCTAGCTGCGCTGCTCACTGCTCCAACCCTGCCTGCAGAGCCCAGTGCCGCCCGCCGGGAGTGGAAGGGAAGGAGCAGACAGGTTGGTGCTGCAGCTCGGGGTTGTTCTGGCAGCTGGGGTAAGTGCAGCCGCTGGGGAGGGGAAACCTCTACAGACACAGCCAGATTCTGGGTGGTCAGGCACAGTGCTCTGACTCCCTAAGAGCCTAGCAGTGGGGGAGCCCCCAAAAGCCTGATGCTGGCACATAAGCTCGGCTGGGAGCCCCCCTCTTAGTGCCTGTCCCCAGGCTGTTGTCCCAAGCATTGTACACTTCTTCCCCACCCCTGGGCTGTCACGGCTGCAATGTAGAGTCTACTGGCTTCTGTGCCATGTTTCTTGGCATTGAAAGCCCTGTGGGGTAGGGGTGGAGGAGAGGTTTAAACCTGCTCCCCATTAATTTCATTTGGTGTCCTCTAGTTCTTCTATTTAGGGAACTAATAAATAACTTTTCTTTATGGGCCCTCTCCACACCACTCATGATTTTATAGACCTCTATCATATCCTCCCTCAGTCTCCTCTTTTCTAAACTGAAAAGTCCCGGTCTCTTTAACCTCTCCTCATATGAGACCCGTTCCAAACCCCTAATCATTTTAGTTGCCCTTTACTGAACCCTTTCCAAGGCCAAAATATCTTTTTTGAGGTGAGGAGACCACATCTGAACACAGTATTCAAGTTGTGGGCGTACCATAGTTTTATACAGGGGCAGTAAGATATTCTGGGTCCTATTTTCTATCCCTTTCCTAATAATTCCTAGCATCCTATTTGCCTTTTTGACTGCCACTGCACACTGCGTGGAAGTTTTCAGAGAACTGTCCACGATAACTCCAAGATCTCTTTCCTGATTTGTCGTAGCCAAATTAGCCCCCAGGGTATTTACTTCAAGTGTCCTAAGTTGATATTTGCCCCCAGGGTAAATATTACAAGTTTATGGCTAGTACATATTATGTACAATTTCTTACTCTAATTGTACCTGTATCTCCATATAATCTGTATATTTCCATGTAGCCTTCACCATGGAATATATCCTTAATATTCATGAAAATATACTGTTGATTCTTTCATTATGTAGCAGGAATATTAAAGCAATATAGAATTATCTCATAGTAATTATTGTCAGTTAAACATTGTTCTAGTAAAAATGATGTTTCAAGTGCCTTTCCTATACAGGTAGTGCAGAACAATATTCAACTGACACTATTTGGGAGCTAATGATTTAATTATTACTGTGACATAGTTTAATGCAAATTGAATGTTCTAAACTAATGTATTATTCTGATGTCATAATTGTTATTTTTCAGTATAGTATTCTATAAAGTCTACCATCTTATAAATATATAAAAGAATACATTATCAGCCATGCACTGTATAAGAATATAATTTCATAAAATGTCTTCTGGTGATATCCATAAATCATGAAAAGAGCTAGTGACATTTCCACCATAAATCCATGATGAAATTCCGTTTTGATTTATGGCACATTTACTATTTTTTGTATTTTTAAATAGAACTTCAGAATGCTTTGTGCAAACAATTTGGGAACCCTATCTATATTGGTGTGAGAGTAACTCCATTTCATTAGAAATTTCAAACATTGTCTAAAATAAAATTGATTTATACACATAAAAGCAGGGAAATTCAGAATTATGGCTGAAGCTGTGCTCTAAGGATATGTGTGTTAGGAAATGCTGGGCCCCAAGGAGCTTGAGGTGACTTATCACTGTCATCTGTTTGTCACTCAGGTGAATGCAGAGACTCAAGGATTAGATATCAGCTCCTGATTTTCTGCCATTTCCAAAAGCTATTTGTAATTTTTGTTCAAATATTTGGTCACTGATTTGGAATCTTAAATGAGTCATGTAATTATTAAATAACTTAAAGGAGGAAAGAGACACCACTTGTGGAGGAATATGGGAATTGATACAATAGCTAAGAAATAGTGTAACAAGGCATGGGGGAGACATCTAATGGGCCTGTTTTGGCTTTTGGGTCTTTTGAGGCACGTTGGTGGCAATGTTCCCTCTAATTTTTTCCATCCATGTGTGGAATAATTTTTGTTAGGTGCATTGAGGTAAGTGCAGATGTGCACCACCAGGAGAAACACATGGCTTCTAGTTCTGGGCATTCAGCTAATCATCTGGGTGGCATTTGAATTCTCCTGGGTAGTTGCCCAGCTGGTCAGTTTACAGGGAACACTGGTTGGAGGGCAATCACTGCTAGTCACCGAGCAGGCAATGGACTAACTGACCAATTGTTGTGTGATTCCCTGGTAAAGAATATATAAAGGAAGGCCTGACTCATCCATTGGTAAGATGACGTAAGAAAAGTCCCTTGGAAATAGCTAAGAATAGGTATCTAGGAATAAGGATGTGTCCTTCCCCTTCTCAGTTTATGGTAAGTGAGATAGTCCTTTGATGCCTGTTGTTCTGTGGGCATGTCAAATCTTTTTACATAATCTTTTTGTTAATAAAACTAGCCCTGAGAAAAGCGACATGGAGAATGAACATGAGAATTCAGGTTTTATGTTGACTAAACTGGGTGGTGAATCTGTCCCCTAGTTTACAGATATACTCCAGTATCTCTATGCTTTAATATGTCCCCCTTCTCCTTTGCCAGCCTTTGTTTCTAGGCACTTTTTCCTCTCCCTTTCTCCTTCCATACCCATCTCTCCTCCAGTTTATATGTCTAGCATTCTTGACAACACAGGCTGATAATCTCAGTTCAGACTTTTACCCTGGTGCTTTTTTTGGTACCTGTGGACAAAAAAATCATGTAGCTAACTAGGTGCATGTTGTGCCAGACAGTTGAACATTATTGCTGCCACCTGTAAGGAATATTGTAGTGCAGAAATGCATACTGTGATCATGCAGTGCAATCAAAAAAGAAATGTGGGAGGGTGTATTCAAATACAAGATCCCTGTAGTGTTGTGTCCATTTTCAGTTTTTTTATGCAGCGCAGTCTTTTTAAAAATTAGACACAAGAAGTAATTTTTTCAGGTTTCTTTGCAAAACTTTTTAGGATTGTTTGCAAAACTATATTTGTGTACCTCCTGCAGACTCTCATTCGTTCTTATACACACATTCAGATGTAGAATATGTTCAGACTTCATGCAGTGCTGTGCAAATGAAACAAACAGAAGATACTGAGCATTCCCATGAAATAGAATACAGGCAGTCCCCAACTTACGCGGATCCGACTTATGTCGGATCCGCACTTACGAACGGGGCTTTTCTCGCCCCGGAACTCACGGGCGGCGGGTCGCCACCTGTGTCCTCCGGGGTGAGAAAAGCTACTCCCGGTCTTCCTGGTCTGCTGGGGGGGGGGGGTCCAGCAAAGCCGCTGGATCCCCCCCCCCCCCCCAGCAGACCAGGGACACCCGAGCAAAGCCAGGCAGCAGACCAGGGGGACAGGAGCAAAGCCGCCCAGGTGGCGGGGGTCCCGCTGCCTGGGCGGCTTTGCTCTCGGGCAAACGAGCAAAGCCGCCTAGGCGGCGGCTTTGCTCCGGTATCCCTGGTCTGCTGGGGGGGTCCAGCGGCTTTGCTGGACCCCCCCAGCAGACCAGGGAGACAGGAGCAAAGCCACACTGGCGGCGGGGTCCCTCCGCCTGTGCGGCTTTGCTCAGGTCTCCCTGGTGTGCTGGGAGGGGAGGGGGCTCAGCTAGTGCGGCCCCCCCCCCCCCCCGCCCCAGCAGACCAGGCTTTTGTTGCGGGACGCCTCGGGTAGAGCAGCTGGGGTGCTGCTGGGTTGGTCCTGTGGGAACCTACCGGGCAGCGCCCCAGCTGTTCTGTCCCAGGCTCCAGATTCAGCAGCTGTTGAAACTGATCAGGCTGATTCCAGGAAGCTGGGGGCAGAGCAACTCTGCCTCCTGCTTCCTGTAGTCAGCCCCTGGTCAGTTTCAGTGGCAGCAGCTGAATCTGGAGCCAGTTCCGACTTACATACAAATTCAACTTAAGAACAAACCTATAGTCCCTATCTTGTACGTAACCCGGGGACTGCCTGTAATGCCTGTGGCAGCATCCTTGAATGCCACAAACAGCACAGAGGGACTATCATGAGACATCAGCCTTTATCCACTACACACTCTTTGTCAGTATAGTGAAACAAAACAGCCATAAATGCTTTTAGTTAACTTCTCCAAAGTCTTCAGCTGACAGATGGATGAACAGTCCCTATGAAGTTGTGTTGGAGTCTCATCTGTTTACTTGTTGGCTTCTCTGACTCCACAAATTTATTATTAATGTATCAAATTATGCTGCCTAGCCTAGAGGTCAGCTCATCACTCACGTCTTCCATGTAGACTGAAATAAATCTTACTGCTGTGACAGGCCACTCTCTGTTCCTTGATGTTGCTAACACGGTGCACAGCAGTGCCTTTGATCCAGTGATTTTTAATTTATTTTTGCCCCTTATAGAATTGCAGGATACTTTGAAAATAAATCTCCAGGAAATGTCATGTGTGAAGCTCATTGCATATTGGATTAAGAGGGGTGGGAGGAGAAGGAAAGTAATTAAAAGGAAAGGAAAATATATGCTTGGATATTTAAATACAAACAACTTGTTGAGAAACTCTTTTTTAATATATTTTTCTTATGTTCATTCCGCACTCCCCTCCTTCCACCAGCCAAGGGGATAAAAATCAATGATTTTAAAAACATAAAAAATCTGTTTTTATTTAAAGTGGATCTTTTTTATTTTTTTAAAATCAACAACAAAATAATTTTGTCATTTAAAAATAAAAATTACAGTTAAATCTTATCACAAACCTGCTACACCTACACGTCGTCTCATAATAATGAATTAATGAGTCTAGTCTGTCCAGCCTAACTATCAGCTCTTGCTCTTGAAAGTTCTGGGCTTTCAATGTCTGTTTCTCTGCAGACTAAAGTAACATGTGCAAAGACAGACACAGACCAGATAGGATTGGATTGGTTCTGTGCTTATGTGGTGGTGGACTCTTGCCAAGTACAGCAGAGGAGTTAGTGAAGCCATTGTCTATAAACAGAAACACAATATATAGGAATGGACAGCGGCAGTCTAGAAAGGAACAATGAAACTGGTGGACTGGAAAGAAAAAAGGAAGACCTTATTCAGCTGCCTATATTCCCCCACACTTTTGCCATAGAAAAACTGTCATGACGGTATCTGGAAATATACTGAAGAAATTAATTTCCTGGGTAAAAAAGGAAGATGTGTCAAGCGTAAGCAGTGCAAGAGGATGATGCAAACTCTAACTGCAAACATGAAACATCATAAGGAAAATGATGTGGATAAAAATGTGAATATGTCTGAAGAACAATGGGGATCAACTTTGCAATGCTTCATTCTTCAAGACTCTCAATGCCTTTTAGTATAGGTATGATTTCACGAGTAAATTCCCAAGCTGTTTATTACGTTGGATGTTGCTAAAAAAAATAAAAAAAAAGTTTAGCTTAGTTAATTATGAAAAGGGAACCCCATCCTATGCTTGTTAAGCTCCCTTTTCCTTATGGCTTGTTTAATTCATTAACTAGGTTTAGAATCCATCGCCCAAGTATGCAGTACAGAAAGAGAACCACATAAATCACCGCACCAGAGGCCTGTATAACTGCACATCCACTAGTGTGATTTATGCCATCAAATGCCAGCAATGCTCTTCTGCCATGGATCCTGGCCAAATTGGACAGTCTCCAAGGGAAAAAATTAATGGACACAAATCAGATATCTGAACAGGCAACACACAGAAACCTGTTGGGGTACATTTTAACTTGCCCAGACGCTCATTAATGTACCTCAAAGTCATCATATTATTTCAAACCAATTTAGAAAGCCAGCTTGACAGGAAAGCTACAGAACTGAATTTCATTTACAAATTTAATACCTACAACAGCTGTCTAAACAAAGACATTGGCGGGATGGCCCACTACATTCTATATCTTAATGACATAAAAAACCAAAGGGTACTTATAGTGGGTACTAAGTACTCTTATCAGCTTCATTTAGCATGGTCACTCCAATTGACAATTTCTTTCCCCTTCTTTTCCTTCTCTTCTCCTCCCCACCCCTTTTCTGTGTTATTTATTTGAAGACTGGACCCTTTAAACTCCATTCATCTGAAGAAGTGGCTTGTGCCCACAAAACCTCATGATATCATCTACATTTTTTTAGTCTTTAACGGTACATCTACACTGCACGACTATTTCGGGATACCAGAGGCATCCCAAAACAGCTACCCCACATCTACAGAAGCCGCCCATTTTTTTAAAATATTTTTTGAAATAATGGGCATGCTATTTTGCCATCCCAGTAAACCTCATTGCATGAGTGTTAAGGGATGGCTCGAAATAGCACGTTATTTCAAAATTTGGCACAGTGTAGATGCACCAAATTTCAAAATAAGCTCTTTTGAAATAGATTCAAGATAAGAGATGCAATAGTGCTGCAAAACTAATTGTTTTTTAAGTTTTTCCAAAATTAAGTACACT
Source organism: Pelodiscus sinensis (assembly GCF_049634645.1). NCBI lineage: Eukaryota > Metazoa > Chordata > Testudines > Trionychidae > Pelodiscus > Pelodiscus sinensis. The sequence continues at coordinate 91,077,115 of NC_134713.1, read as the reverse complement.
CTACACACAATCGTAGATATTTTTGGTAACTTGGAATAAGATTTGCATTAAAATGACAGAAGGAGTGGGAAGATGAGAGCTAGTTGTAGAGGTTTTAAGGACACTGTACATTAAGTGTTCTGAAGATTTGTCTGTTAGGGCACATCTACCCAGCAAGGCTAAAGCTGAAATAAGCTATGCAACTTGAGCTACGTCAATTGCATAGCTTAACTCAAAATAATTTATTTTGGTTTTTGGTGCTGTCTATGTAGCAGGAAGTCCGAGAGAGCGCACTCTTCTTTCGACTTCCCTTTCTTATAAAACGAGGGTTACAGGAATCAGAGTAAGAAGTCCTCCAGCTCAACATTATGCCGAAATAACTGCTTGTAGTGCAGACGTGGACTATGTTATTTCGGAATAATGCCAGTTGTTCTGAAATAACACCGCTGGGTAGACAAACCCTATAAACTTTAAAAAAATCCAAATTGATTGCTACAATTGCAAATGTGAAACATTTATGTAACATTTAATAAAAACGTAAGTGCTGTTGTATTTGTGTGTGATTTAGTTCTTACCATTCCTGATGTATTACTGCTGCATCTATAGCTTGACACAGGTAATGAGTATTAAGTACTATTTCCTAAATCAATAAAAATCAAGTTAATCAAACAAATTACACAAGGCGTACCCTCATAGATTTGTGAAATGTTGTACTGAGTAGGGATGTGAATGGTTAACTGGTAAGCATCACCCAATGAGGGTGATGGTTACCAGCTATGGGTTCCATCCCTATAGGGTCCACCATAGAAAGGGGCTGCACCAGTGATGGGACCTGGTGCAGGTAGGGGGCTGCTAAATATTAACATAATATTTAACTAGTTAACTAATTAAATGGGATTTTACATCCCTAGTACTGAGCTGTAAATTGGCATGTTTTAGTGATCAGATTTATACTACTGTTTGAAGAAATGTGAAGAAGTATCAGTGAAAAACTTAGTTTAAATAAATGTGGGGGTTTCTTGTGCTTTAAATTATGATTTAAATAAGTGATTTAAATCACCCTACCCTGCTACCTGCCTTTCAAAACATTCACTCTTAACTCCTGGCATGCTGTTGATGGTTAAAAAAAAACCCCATTTGCAAATGGGAGTCAACTAAGTACTCAGACCTACCATTGATGTGATTATTAGTTGTGATAAATCATAGTTCAGATAGTAGGACCTGAAGTGATACTTCAAAACTTATTTTACCATGATGGGATACTGCTTTACTGATTACATTGATATAAGAAACTTGGGTCATTTTATCTTAGGTCAGCTCAAAGTTTTGAACAGTATGGCACAGTTAACATTATTGTCCTGGGAAGTGGTAGAGGTGGTAGAATTGGTTTTTAATTAGGATTTTTAGTTTTTTAAAACAACAGTTTAGAAAGGGGGTAACTGACAACAAAGTTCCCCTGCATTTCTACCTTTCAGAAGATATCAGGAGGAGCAATATGACATGTACTTAATTATATTGTTATGGGCTTTTGATTTAGAAGGCTGGTTTTCAGCCAGTCTTCAAAATCCTTTTACTCAAGTATAGTCCTGGTCTTGAGAGAGCCTTATTATAATTAATGAGGTTCACTAAAAACTGAGGCTATGATGTGGGGTTTTTGTTTGTTTGTTTTTGTTTGAGATCCCTGTTTGCTTTGCAAGACTGAATTAATTTATTTTGCATGACATGTACGAAACAATTCAATCCCGACTGGGTGCATTCCCTGCATAGCTGGATAAGAGTACACCCTTACCTGTGCCTTTTTTCTGCAGTCAAAGGAATATTAATATTTAGGGATTGCATCAAGTCTAGTATATTACTGATGTTCATTTTATTTCCCCCCAACACACTCTCTCACTGGATTTCTTTTTTTTTTTTTTAAATCCATTTTATTTGCAGTGCCTGGCCCTGTACCTGCAAAATCACTGAAAGGGACTCCATTTGAAGATAAGATCTTCCTGAACTGGAAAGAACCTTTGGATCCAAATGGCATCATTACACAGTACGAGGTAATAGAACATCTAGGAGGCTTAGGGTGACCTGACATCCCAATACGCAACCATACACCATCACCACCACCCCCAAAACAAAAAGTGCCCCAGTGTTTCACATTCTCTCTTTGATCACCCTAAGGAGATTGGAGAGTGAGGGGGGAGGGGGAAGGAGGAGGTAATCACTTTATGTGCTTATGGTTTGCATAATGGTTTTCTTCACTTAGCTATTACTCTTCTTCATAGAATTATTGTGGTGATTAGAATTTGAGTCATAATGCATAATGGGATTGGTTGGCCTTGTCAAGAAGCATTGCTGTGTGGCTCTCATATGTGATGGAATCCATGAGTAAGGGGAAACACTCATTTTAAATCTTGTATTATCAATAAGCAGCTTTCCAAAACTGTGATTTAGTAGAGACCTGAGGAATCTCATTTGGGGAAAGAGAAGGGCGGGCGCGCGCGCGCACACACACACACACACACACACACACACACACACACACTCTCTGTGGTGTGAAGAGGATTATTAGTAGTGAAATTGACTTATCTAGGCTTTGCGGTAACTTTGACTGCCCTCCCTTCAAGGAAGACAGCACGCGAATTCTAGAATGGTTCTTTTTATGACTTGGTGTGTGAGCCCTTGAAAAAAACATAAATACACAGGGAATGCGGGCACTTTCAAAATGTGCAGACTCTGGAGAAGAGTCTGTTTTCTGCCCTTTTTTTAAAAACTGGTAGTGAGAGAAATTCAGCAGTATTAGTAAGTCTGTATCTTCAAAATACTTGAATATCTAGTGTGTGCAGGCTCTGCACTATGCTAATGAAATTCTTGACTGTATTATTCCTGGGTTTGAATATCTTAGCATGATTATAGGCATTGTTTGCATGCAACTGTTGGAAGAGGTATAGAACACATGCTCCCTTCGAGCTTATATGTATCAAGAGTGTACGGATAGAAGGGGAAGGGTATACATTGTGGTAAAGATGAGTGAAACAGACTCTTTAATACAGGAGTAAAACCGATTGTACTTTAATACCAATCAATAAAATAATTTTTAGCAAATACTGTATTCTCAAGATGTCTACTGCCATATATCTGCATGTTATCTATCTCCTTTACAATAAGAAAAGAGATAAAATTCTGCCCATGTCTGCCAAAAATTCTAACATAATTTTAATAATAATCATTTTAACAGGTCAGCTATAGCAGTATAAGATCATTTGATCCTGCTGTCCTAGTGGCAGGACCCCCACAGACTGTGTCAAAAGTTTGGAACAGTACGCACCATGTGTTTTCACATCTGCACCCTGGTACTACCTACCAATTCTTTATACGAGCCAGCACGATCAAAGGGTTTGGACCAGCAACCACAATCAATGTAACAACTAACATTTCAGGTAACTGAAAAAAGAAAAGGCATTCACTTACTAAATTGTTTTACACAGTATGTTTTTAAAGATATGGAAAATAAGGGGGAAAACAAATGACCATGCACTCCACCCATTCAAAGCAGTTCAGCTTGACTAGAAATGTTTTGGGTATAGTCTCTAAATCCTGCTATAAGTCCAAGGGTCTGCAGGCACATTAAAAGAAAATTATGCACCTCTAATTTTTAAATTTTAAATTTTAAATGTTATGCTTTCTATCCAGGAGTTTGAGTGCTTTGCAAACCTTAAGTAATTAACCCTCAGTCGGGATGAGAGACGGCTGGGACATTACCAATCCAACATTCAATGAAGGTGCTAACAGCTCTTTGTGTAGATTCTTGCATTAGTAGCCTCCCTATCAATTTAATTTGATCCTTATCTGCTTCATTTTAACTATCCAATCTTTAGGTCCTTACTGATCTGCCTTCCTGTTTTCCCTTTGATATTTTCATACCTCTGCTCCTTGTTTCCTGACCCCCTTCTTCCCCCCCCCCCTTTCCTTTCTTCTCTATTTATTTTGGGTCTGCATGTCCTAAACTCATAACCCCAGTCATCTGAAGAAATGGGCTGTGCCCACAAAACTCATGATACCGTCTATATGTTTTGTTAGTCTATAAAGTGCTACCAAACCAGTTTTTGTTTTTTAAGTTATTCTGTACAGACTAACTCGGCTACCCACTTAAGTGTTTTATGAGTTAAGTATTGCACTAGTTTTGCAGATCAGGAAAGTGAAGTGCAGAGAAATTAAGGACTTACCCACAGCAGTATTCCCTCTAAGATTTTCCATCCATGAGCAGAGTGAGTTTTGTCTTGTGCACCAATATTGAGGTCGTGTACACTTGTTCAGATGTGTGCCACCTATATATATATAATATTTTAAATGTTGTGGAAGAAAGAATACTAAAACAGCCCTTTCCCAGTCAACAAATAAAAAATAAAAGGAGCTGTTAAATCAGAACTTTCATCCACGTATCCTTCTTATTATGGCTGACTCTAAATACTAATGTACTGTATTTGCCCTGCAATCTACTTATTGACCACCCCTGCACTATGTGATTTGTCACCACATACAACATGGAAGGCCTTACAGTCATTCTGAAGGAAATGGGTGCTTCCTAACAAATGAGCCTGTAAATAATGAATTGTGGTTGCAGCAGGTACAAAAACAATCCCATTTAAATTGTTTAACTATAAAAAATATATAGTTAATATTCAGATAGCTGAAACATGGAAGGAAAATACAGAAGTTAACAAAGTCAAGGCTAAAAGAGATCTCAGCTGGAAAAAAAAAACAATCTTGTCCAAAGCTTAAATATGAAAATGAATAGCAATTTAGAAATGTTAGCAACTTAAACAAGTAATTTGTTCATAACTTGCAATTTACAGACATGCCCCCCAAGCTCTTTGAAAGTCTAAAATCATTTTAAAAACAAAAAAGTTCAAAACTTCAGCTAGTAAAAGGTAATCCAAGAAAGTTTTAAATGTTTAGTCTCTCATAATAAACATAGCAAAGAACCTCCAATTTAAAAAAAAAATAAGTTAACAATTTTATATATATATATATATATATATATATATATATATATATATATATATATATAAATAAAATTATCAGCTTTTTAAAAAAAAATCCACTAAAATCCATTCAGATATTTTATTCAAGGTTGCAAAACTGACAGCTACCGTTTATCTGGCAACGAACATCTACTGACAGCCTTAACTTCGTTAGTTTACTCTTCAATTGTCCTAATGCTTTCGCAATGTTTAAGTATTTTGTTTACATTAAGTGATTAACATTAAACATAAAAAGAGAAACTCAACATAAACATCCTAAATCCGTTTGTCAATAATAAAGCAACTAAAAGAATACAAATTATCATTAAAATAAAAATTTAAAAATAATTATAGGCATTCCTATAAAATACAAAAAATAGTGCTTCTTAATTAAAATATTTTAAAAGCTCAAAAAAGGGCACCTGCTGGGTAGTTTAAAAATAAAAACCCACTTAGCATGCATACACACACAAAATCAATACGAAACAATAAAGCCCAACTATTAAACTCCTGTTCAAAACAGGGATGTGAATGGTTAACATCACCCGTATTGGGTGATGCTTACTACTTATGGTCAACCGATGGGCTGCTCCAGCTCTGTAGGGTCTGGTGTACCACAGGCAGGGATGCTCCATCCTGGCAGAATCAGCCCCAACTTGTGACCACGAGAGCAGCTGCCATCCATCTGGCTCTAGCCCTGACCACTGGAGCAGCCACTGCCCAACACACACCTCCAGTTCTGACCCCGGCTGGGATCACCACTGCCCGCCATGTGGCTTCAACTCTGGCCCTGGCCAGGGATGCTGGAGCAGCCACCACCTGACACGTGACTCTGGCTCTGGCCACCACTGCCCGCGACCTCATTTTTCTTAGCCCTCACCTGTTGTTTTCGTTAGCTTGTTGGGTTTCATTAACCCTCTCAGGGTAAGTGTGGAGTGAGCACACAATCACTGTCTCATTCTACTAGTGATGTCTAGAAATGTTTCCAAAGCAGGGGGATCAAAGTTTTCCAAGTCTTACTCTAAATCTGTGTGCGAAGTCCTCCTCACACTCCACCCTTATCATCCTGCTTTCAAATGCACACAAGTGAGAATAGTTAGAGGCAATTAAAAGCCTTACATAAAAGAATTGCGTACCCTGTTCCAGTTTACAAGTTAGAAGAGTCAGGATGGTGTTAAACTAATAGGAAAAAGGGAAGGTAAAAGAGAAAGATTTGATTTTGTGCAGTATTCATCGTGGTGAGAAAAAAAATTAATTGAGAAACTAAAAGACATGAAGAGAAGAAATTATTGAATTGCCTGTGTACTAATGTGAGGAGCCTGGGTAACAAACTAGAAAAATTGGAATGGCTCATTTATGAGCATAAATTCATTCTAGTTCATACTACTGAAACTGGTGTGATGACTTGCACAACTGGAACATTAAAATCAATAGCTATAATCTATTTAGGAAGAATTGAATGGTCAAAAGAAGGAGGGAGAGTGACATTCTGTCAAAAATGGCACTGCCTGTTTCAGAGTCGCTGATAGGTCAGATTAAAATTATCTTGGATGCTAGTGGATCAGTGTCTTCAATCTCTTAAGAGATAATTCAGAAAATCGGGGCAGTAGTCAGAGTCTTCTACAGAGTTCCTTACACGTCTGTCTCTAATAAGCAGGGGGGCAATTGAGTGATCATGGCAGACTTCAATTTGAATGACATATGCTAGTGGTCGCATGCTGCCAGTACTAAAATAGCCTTGGAATTTCTTGAATATATTGGAGATTACAATTTTGTAACTCAAAATGTGTTGCAGCCAGCATGGGGGAATTCTGTATTAGACCTGTACTAGCAGGTAAAGAGAAACTAATCACAGAACTAGAAGTTAATGGTAGCATATATATGGTGTATATGTTCACTCACACATAAATACAGCCATTTTACAAAGCTGAAAACAACTGAGCGCCAAATCTGCAGCTGATATGGGACTCCATAATGAAATTGAGGGAGAGTAACATTATAGACAAACATGAGTTTCTGGAAAATGGATCCTGTCAAACTAACTTGGTATCTTTTTTTCATGAGCTTGCAACTGTCGTTGATAAACATTTTGGCATTGACGAAATATACTTGGACTTATGTGAGGCATGTGACTTGGTAGGATGTAACATTTTGATTAAAAAACTAGAACAATATAAAATTAACATTGTACACATTACATCAGTTAAAATTTGGCTGAGAAATCTCAGAAAGTAACTTTAAGCAGGAAATCATCATCTAGCACATTGGTTTACAGTTGACAAACCACGCGGATTGGTTTGTGGCTGTTTTTATCAATGACCTGAAAGAAAACAAACAAAAAATGATCCATGATAAAGTTTGCAGATGACTTACAAATTGGTTAAGTGGTAAATAATGAAAAGGACAGGACTTTCATCCAGAGTAACCCAGCTGGCTTAGTAAACAGTATGGTTTTAATATGGCTAAATGTATGAAAACAAAGACTGTAGGCCATACTTGCAGGATGACAGAATTTAACCTGGGAAGCAGTGCCTTTGAAAAACATAGTAATAGAAATGTAGCCGTGTTAGTCTGGTGTAGCTGAAGCAAAATACATGACTATGTAGCACTTGAAAGACTAACAAGATGGTTTATTAGATGATGAGCTTTCGTGGACCAGACCCACTTCCTCAGATCAAGTAGTGGAAGAAAATAGTCACAACCATATATACCAAAGGATACAATTTAAAAAAATGAACACATATGAAAAGGACAAATCACATTGCAGAACAGGAGGAGGATGCAGGGGGGGGGGGAGGAAGGAAGGTAAGTGTCTGTGAATTAATTATATTAGAGGTGGGGAGAGTTAGATATCTGTGAGCTAATGGTATTAGAGGTGATAATTGGGGAAGCTATCTTGGTAATGGGTAAGATAGTTCGAGTCTTTGTTCATTCCTTCTCGGAGAGTGTCAAAGTTTAACATGAATGACAGGTCAGAGGATTCCCTTTCAAGTGCAGATGTAAAAGGTCTTTGTAGCAGAATGCAGGTGGTTAAGTCATTGAGAGAGTGTCCTTTCTGGTTGAAATGGCAAGAAATTGTTTTTTCTTTGTGATCTTGTCTGATATCTGTTTTGTGTGCATTAATCCTTTGGCGAAGTGTCTGAGATGTTTGTCCAATGTCCGTAGCAGACGGACACTTTCGGCACATGATAGCATAAATTATATTTCTGGATGCGCAGGAATGTGTGTTCTTGATCTTATAACTCACTTGGTTAGGTCCAATAATGGTATCAGCAGAATGAATATGTGGACAACCCCTGGCAACGGGGTTTGTTGCAAGGGAAGGTACCAGGGTTGGTAGGAGAACAGCTCCTCTCCTCTGGCCCCGCAGCAGGTAGCTGCTGCAGCTAGGGGACAGGAGTGCTCTTCCAGCCACAGCAGCTTCATGTGTGGGAGCTTGCATGTCACCTTCACTTCTGTGATTCCTTCAGAGCTGGATGGCCGGAGAGTGGCAGTGTTGGCTGGGTGACCAGCTCTAAAGGCAGTGCCGCAGCAGCAGCACAGAAGTAAGGGTGGTAATACCATCCCATAGCATCCTTGCTTCTGCACTGTTGCAGGCGGCAGTTCTGGCTTTAGAGCTGGGATCCAGGCCAGCAGACAAGCTCTGAAGGCAGCGGTGCCTCTAGCAGCAGGACAGACCAAAGAGTAGCCTAAATTACAGCACCGTAAAATTTCAAATTTAAAAATTACAATTTATGATTTTCAAATCCTGTTCAATTTGGAAAAGAGAAGACTGAGAGAGGACATGATCGCAGTTTTCAAATACCTAAAAGGATGATAGGAGGAGGAGGGAGAAAAATTGTCCACTTTTTATGGGTGTGGCCAAGGTTCCCCTCAGTCTCATAAAGTTTGTTTACAGCCACCAGCCCTGGTTCTCAGTGTTCTGTAGCTCTAATTTGCCCCTAAATGTCTTCCAAGAACCCTGTAAGAAGTAGAAGTGTTGGTAATGCTGCCAGACAATACAGTAAACTTCCGATAATCCGGCAACTTTAGGACCCAGGGGGTGCCGGATTATCAGATATGCCGGACTATCAGAAGGGGGGGCTATGAGGGGTCTGGGGTGGGGTGGGGGGATGCTACCCCAGACCCCCTCATAGCCCCCCCCTTCTGATAGTCCGGCTCTGCCCCAGGAGTCCCTGATTCAGCCGCTGCTGGTTAGTTACAGCAGCTGCTGAATCGGGACACCTGGGGCAGAGCAGCTGGAAGGCTGCTGGGTTGGTCCCACAGCACCTAGGAGCGGCGCTACTGGATCAACCTGGCAGCGCCCCAGCTGCTCTGCCCCAGGTGTCCGCAAGTCAGCCGCTGATGATACTGACCAGCGGCTGATTCCAGGAAGCCCGAGATAGCTGCTCTGCCCGGGTATGTCTACACTACAAAGTTAATTCGAACTAACAGACATTAGTTCGAATTAACTTTGATAGGCGCTACACTAGCGCTCCGCTAGTTCGAACTTAATTCGAACTAGCGGAGCGCTTAGTTCGAACTAGATAAACCTCATTTTACGAGGACTAATGCCTAGTTCGAACTTACTAGTTCAAACTAAGGGCTGTGTAGCCCTTTAGTTCGAACTAATGGGAAGCTAGCCCTTCCCAGGTTCCCCCTGGTGGCCTCTCTGGGCACAACCAGGAAAACTCCTCTCCTCTCCCCCAGCCCCGGGCCCTTAAAGGGGTAGATTCTGGCCAGACGGCACTTTGCAGAAACAACCCTGCCAGCAGTCTGTGCCCCTGACCCAGTGGCCGCAGGATGAGCCAGGCAGCCAGTGGCAGTGACGTGTCCCCCGCCCAGTCCCTCAGGAGCCAGCCAGGGGCTGTAGACGGCACGCGGCCTCCTGGACTAGTGCGGAGGTCATGGACCTCATTGAGGTTTGGGGGCAGGCCCCCAATCTCCATGATCTCCGCACTAGGAGGGAACGCGGCTGTCTACGGCCGCATAGCAGCCGCCATGGCCTGAAAGGGACACAGGCGCACCCAGGAGCAGGTGTGCCTGAAAGTCAAGCAGCTGCGTCAGGCGTACGCCAGGGCCACCAGGGGTGGCGCCACAGCAGGGGTGGCCACCTGTCCCTACTTCTCTGCCCTCAACCGACTCTTGGGGGGCGGGGCGGTCCGTGCCAGCCCGGGGGACTGCGAGCCGGGGCCAGAGGGCCCTGACCCGGGCACACCGGAGGGGCCACCGCAGGATGTTCCAGCACTGGAGTCGGCAGGGTCGTCCAGGGAGACCGTACCGGGTAAGTAGTTTGAATTAAGTAGTTCGGGGGGGGAGGGGGGGAGGCGGGGGGGAGACCAGAGACCACGCGCGTGGGCCATGCCTTCTACGGATCACGCAGACACCTGTGCACGTGCGAGCACATGCCATGCAACCCTTGGGCAGGTGGCTCCAGCTGCGTGACACCCAGGGCCATGGCCCAATAGGCACATGCTTGTGCAAAGAGACCTGACATGCTCCCGACCCCGGGGCGGGACCCAGAAGGATGCTTTCCCTTCACATGTCCCCTCTACACGGAGGCAGGGGACATCTCCCCCTCCCCCCCGCTGCCTTGGTCACACTATAGATGGCACAGGGACATGGGTGCGGTCTTGGGGCAGCTCCCAGTCCCGGGGAGAGCCAGACATCGTGACCATGGCCTCTGTACAAGCACAGCGGCCCTGACGGTGCAGGGCATGGTCGCCCAAACGTCGCGGGGGGGGAGGGAGGGGAAGCGGGCTGGGCATCATCCTCTGCGTCCCTAGGGAGAACTGACCACTTCTCTTCTTTCTCTACAGCTGCACCAGCTGCTCGTGCAGGACGCACCACCCTACCCGGGACATGCTCCCGCACCCGCGGCCTGCTCTGGACCACCACCACGGAGCAGGAGTACTGGGACCAGCACCTGGGGGCCCTGCGAGCCATGCACCGCACACTGGAGGCCTGGATGCTGGCAGACCTCCAGCTCCGCCAGGAGCAGCTGGCTGAGGTCCGAGGGCTGAGCACAAACCTGCAGGTCCTGCTGCAGAGCATGGTGCCCCGTGCCAGTCCTGCGCCTGCTGCCCCCCCAACTGCTGTCCCTCCTCCCACTCCTGCCCCCCCTCTTCCTCCTCAACCCCCACACCCTCTTCCTCAATGTCCACACCCCCCACCTCAACTTCCGCACCCTCCACCCCATCCCCCCGGGGACACCGAGGCCCCCTCCCTCACTGTGCTGGGAGGCGGTTGGCCCGGCGAGACCCCCACCCCTGATCCCTAAGTTTCCCCACCCCCTCCTTTCCCTTGCTTCCCCCTTCCAGCTCCCTCCTCCTAGTTTCCCCCTCCCCTCTCCCACGCTCTCTCTTCCCCTCTCCCACCTCCTTTTCCCAGTCTCCCTGAGTTTTGTGGAATAAAGAGAGTTTCTATTTTTGAACACATGTGTCCTTTATTTTGTATATCAGGAAGGGGGGTTAAGGAGGGGTAAGTGGAAGGAGGTGATGGAGGAATGGGGTACGAGCCCCCGATGGGGAGGACTGGGGTGGCTCTGTGGGCTCCTCGGGGTGGAAGCTCTCCTGCAGCCCCCCAATTGACCCACCCACTCCCGGATGGCAGCCTGCGCAAGTGCAGCCGGGCTGATGGCCGAGTGCTGTGATGTGCCCAGTGTGGGCACTCAGGGCACTCCAAGCCAGGACTGCTTTGCAAGCGGGGCACCCCTGAGAACTGTCTGTCCGGGGTGGGGGTCGGGTCCCTTTAAGCACAGCCCTCGGCTAGCCTGAGACAGCAGCTCCACGCTCTTAAGTCCTCATCTGATGCCCTGCCGGCACTGCTTCCGGCCAGCCTTAACCTCAGTTCAGGGTCCACTCAGTGTGGACATGCTAGTTCGAATTAGCAAAACGCTAATTCGAACTAGTTTTTAAGTCTAGATGCACTAATTCGAATTAGCTTAGTTCGAATTAACTAATTCGAACTAAGCTAGTTCGAATTAGTGCTGTAGTGTAGACATACTCCCCCTCCCCTCCCGATTTCCTGGAGTCAGCCGCTGGTCAGTTTCAACAGCAGCTGAATCGGGACACCTGGGACAGAGCAGCTGGGGCGCTGCCGGGTTGGTCTGGTAGCGCCAAACCTCGGCGCTGCGGGAACCAACCCGGCAGCACCCCAGCTGCTCTGTCCCAGGTGTACCCAAGTCAGCCGCTGCTGAAACTGGCCAGCGGCTGATTCCAGGAAGCTGGGGCAGAGCAGCTCTGCCTCTGGCTTCCTGGAGTCAGATGCTGGTCAATTTCAGCAACGGCTGAATTGGGGACAGCTTGGGTGCTGCCGGGTTGGTCCCGCAGCCCCGAGGGGCAGCACTACGGGACCTACCCAGCAGAACTCCAGCTGTTCTGCCCCTGGCTTCCCCGATGCAGCTGCTGGTCAGTTTTAGCAGCGGCTGAATCGGGGAAGCTGGGGGCAGAGCAGCTCCAATGGTCGGGCTGCCCGGAGCACTTCCGGGTTCCTGATGGTGCCGGACCGTCAGGAGTGCCGGACCATCAGATGCCGGACCATCGGAGTTTTACTGTATCAATCTCTGCAGGTTCTCTGATTCAGCACTGATCTGGTCCCAAGGATGCTGGACTAGAGAGATTCAACCTGTAGTTTCATTTCAATGTTGAGCCTTTTAATGGGCCATACAGCCATCTTTCAAAATAAGTTTTGAGAATTAAATAATGAATGCAACTTTATTTCTTCTTCTAAGTAGAATAATTAATCTACTGTATTCATTTGTCATACAATCCATCCTTCCTTGTCAGTCCTCCTTAGTCTATAGTAGTGATGGGAAGGAAGAAAGCCCAACCTACTCAATGGTGTACGTATACATTATATTTTCACTTAAAAGGTTTGACTTGAGAACCTTTCAACTACTCCCAATTCAATGCATTGCATGTCACCTCAGCCACGTTTTTCTGAGTGCCTGACTAGAAAATGGAGGTAACAGTTTCTCTTTAAAATACTCCCTCAAGGTGCACTGGCAGGTGATACTTCCAAGGAAAACTACTGCCTCCTCTCTTTGTCCAGCTGTGATCCTGGGCAGTGCTAGAAAAGTGGCAGAGGAGTTTTTAGCTACACTAGGCTGATTTAGAAGATGGGTTTTTTATCATCGTTCCAAATCTAGTAGCGTGTGGCTATTCTTCCTTGAAAGTAAACATGAAACTTGAAAGAATCCTAAAATATTGAGGCCAGGGAGGGAGAGAGATTTTTGAAGCTACTGGAGGCAGGGGCATGAAGATGGGTGGTTACAAAGGAAAAAGAAGGGGCTAAGGAGAGATTTACAGCCTTTCTGCTAGTTTTCCACAAAAGCCCAATAAACAACAATAAAATACTCAGGACGAATACATACATAGTCACCTTCTCCAGTCATTTCCACCCTTTGTCCTATAATGTCCCCATTACCTCAGGGACACTGAGATTTTTATGGGGTTTTTTTTATTACTGCTGGTGGTGTTGCAGATATGCAGTAGTGGGTGCCAAGCTGAAAAATAATCAAAAGGCTCCAGCAAGCCTGTGAAAATGTGACTTCGTGCAATTTTTGTGCAGGGCCAGAATCTAATGAAAAGTCACAATGCTTTAGCTAATTTGATTCTTGCTGCTTCTTTTTATTTTATTTTTTTTTTCCTCCTTGAACATTAATCAGCTCCCACTTTACCCGACTATGAAGGAGTTGACGCGTCCCTCAATGAAACTGCCACTACCATAACTGTACTGTTGAGACCAGCTCAAGCCAAAGGTGCTCCTATCAGGTATGTATTTAAAAAAACAATCAATCAAACAAACAAATGAGTTTCTGTAATAGATTGCATGGGGTCTAGCAGTTAAAGCAATTCATTCCTAAGTGATATTCATTTCACATTGCTGTCAAGAGTTTTGTTTTTCTTGGTTAGAGAAAGTCTACAAATAAACCTGTAGGTAATAAAAGTAAATTCTTGGGTGAGGGGATTAGATATTTATTACCTGAATCATCAACTCATATGTTCTGTTTCAAATAGCCCGCTAGCTATTTCAGAACAATTTCATTTCATTTCTTCTCTTGGTATCTGTGGAAGATGAGGTTTGTAAGTATTTGTTAGAACAGTGTTTCTCAACCTTTTTTTATAAAGTACCCCCTTTTAAATATATATATATATATATATATATATATATATATATATATATATATATATATATATATCCCCAGTAACTACAATTTTCAGACACACAAATGTTTTCTACCATTGCAACACATTTGCTTAAACAACTTAATCTTAGCCAGGTGGGCGATTTAAATTTTTGGGTGTAAAAAGTACAAACATAATAAAGCGTTGTAAAACTTAAAACAAAATGTTAGTTTTCTCCAAATTTCAGTTGTGTTGACATACCCCCAGATTTCTCTCAAGTACCAGTAAGGTACTTGTACCACTGATTGAGAAACACTGCGTTAGATCACAAATTTGAAAATAACACTACCTCTCCAGTATTTTATATCAGCTATCATATAATACGTTTCATAGCTATGATTGGAAAAATTGGAAGGTTGGAGGAAATAGGAGAATAATAGTAGTGCAAACTAACTTTGACCTTTTTTGTCTCCCAGAAGCGCTTATTAGAAATCATACTATACCTATTAAATTTTATTTGGGATGTCCCTTCAGCATATTTAAATATTCCATATCATATTAACTTTGGAGGGACCTTTTCCTGTTTGCTCCCAGTAGAAAGATAATTCTAAGTCTGTTGGCAAAGATTAATCTACATCCTGTTTTAATTTCTCATTGTTGATGGGAAATGCATGTTTGTTTTCTGTTTGTCAAAGACTTTTTTTACCAGTATTTTGGCTTGAATAGGACAGTACTTCATCCACGTTAAAGTACAGAAAATTATCTGTTTCTAAACACCTTTTTTATTCAAAGTAAAATGGTCTTGAGTAGCTTGGTACAATGTGATGAGTAGCTTAGAATGCATTGTGTTTAGATGTTTACATCTGTAGGCTTGGTCTCCATTTCAGTCTTTCAGATGCTTAGTTGCACAGCTAAACCAAATGTGAACTAACCTGTTTTCACTACTTCTCTTCACAGAGATGGAGAGTTTGTAATTCTAGAGTCTACTTATTAGTGTTATTGATTTGATATTAGGCACAGGAGGTAACTATTCAGATTCATTTATTTTTAATAATTATATCCATAAATAAACTACTAATGAAGAATGGTATTTTTTTTCTTGGGGTCCAAATTTCTTGGTCAAGGTATAGTCATGGTCCAGACACAAGAGAGAATAATTCTAAAAAAAATAACAATAATGATCAAGATAAGTGAATAACAAGATTTGAAGTACATTCAAAAGCATTTGGTGGTCTGGATTTGACTGCCCCTGCTAATAACCATTACAATTTCTGGATAGCAACTTGTGGCATACTTCAAGTGGTGGTCCCGATGTGTAGTTTATTGCAGGCATGTGAACGCTTTGTGACCCTGGTGTTGGAGAGTTCTGGCAAGTAGCATCCATTGTTCCGTGCCGTCTCCATTTCAGAACTGCCAGTGTCTACAGCTTCTCCTTTCTCTTTAGCTTCCTGTACTCAAACTTGTAAATATTTCAAAATTTGTTTGTTTTAGTTTTAGAGTTAGCATATATTTTAAATATAACTAGTAGCTAGGGAACTCCCTCCTGTTCCTGCTAATTCTTGATCAGTGATGACCTCTGGCACTGCCTGTGCTGCCTCAGGGAAGTGTATATGTTTACCTGGTGCAGTATTTATCACCACCTTCCTTGTTTTTACCCAGCATGTATTGTAATCCCATCTTAGAAAGCACCACATGGAAAAAGCTATGAGACTCCAGTCAGACCCAGGTTGGGGGACACCCTGTTACAGTGGCCAGAGTCATCAAGAAATGTGCCCCCTTATCATGAGAACTGTTTATGGAAGCCAGAGAAAATACACCAATGGATCGTCCATCAAAGTTTCAAGAAAACAGGGAATGTACTAACAAGTCCAAGAACAAATTTTTTCCCTCTAAGTCCGTTCTGAAGAGGATTGATTCCGCCACCATCCTGATCAAATCTGTGAAGTCTTTACTCCTTGCTCCCAAAGACTTAGGATATTCTGAGTCTCAGGGTCCCAAGAAAAATGCTTAAAATAGCAAGGCTCTGCTGGTATCAGACTTAGCTCCAGCAATAATGCCACCAGCAGTACCACCCTTTCTACATCAGTTTTGATGGTATGGGCAGATAGAGCCCTGCACACTCAAGAGAGAGCAAGGAGATAAACCATTCTGGAGGTCATCTTTGTTGTGCTAGATCTGGAATCTCCCCTGTTGTCTGACCTGTCCCTTGTCTAACCAGACCAGGACACACAGGTTTTGGGAGAAGTCTATCCGCGATCCCATCTCCTATTCATGACTTTCCTTCAATGAAACCCACAAGAGGAATCTAAGCTAATAGAGGAACTGTCATTGTTTCCTCTGAAGGAGATCAGTCTTCACCCCAAACCAAGATACCCTCTTAGGATTGATGGTTGCTCATGTGTTGGGGACATTCACAACCCACCTTCAATCCCTACTGCGCCTATGGAACCCATATTTGTGATACTTAAGGTCTGTGTGATCTTAATAGGATGTCAAACCTCTTTTCCAAAAGAGCAAGCAGAGGAACTCTGAGCACCAGATCCATTGGCCAGGGTGGTCCTGACAAAGGAATTCGCCTTATCTCCAGCTTCACTATCCCCTCCGTATAATCACAAGCAATTCCAGGAAGCCTTATGTTGGGTTAGGGGGGAGGTCCAGATCTCCTGCAGCCCTCAACATAGAATCATAGAATACTAGGACTGGAAGGGACCTCAAGAGGTCATTGAGTCCAGTCCCCTGCCCTCATGGCAGGACCAAATACTGTCTAGACCATCCCTGATAGACATTTATCTAACCTACTCTTAAATATCTCCACAGATGGAGATTCCACAACCTCCCTGGGCAATTTATTCCAGTATTTGTCTTCCCTGACAGTTAGGAACTTTTTCCTAATGTCCAAGCTAAACCTCCCTTGCTGCAGTTTAAGCCCATTGCTGCTTGTTCTATCCTCAGAGGCCAAGATGAACAAGTTTTCTCCCTCCTCCTTATGACACCCTTTTAGATTCCTGAAAACTGCTATCATGTCCCCCCTCAATCTTCTCTTTTCTAAACTAAACAAACCCAATTCTTTCAGCCTTCCTTCATAGGTCATGTTCTCTAGATCTTTAATCATTCTTGTTGCTCTTCTCTGGACCCTCTCCAATTTCTCCACATCCTTCTTGAAATGCGGTGCCCAGAACTGGACACAATACTGAGGCCTAACTAGCGCAGAGTAGAGTGGAAGAATGACTTCTCGTGTCTTGCTCACAACACACCTGTTAATGTGTGCATAGAGCATTCCTGGTAAATGAAGTCATATTGGTGCCAGCAAAGGTAGTATGGTATATACTGCCAACATGCACCTCAATCCCTAAGAAGGATTATTTTATCCCAGCTAATAGAGTGGAGTTTTCTATTGGCAAACCTCACACTGAACTCCACAGAAAGCTTGAGGAAGCTTCACTCAAGAGCCATCCCCTCCATTAAAGAGGCCAAAAGTTAGGACTTACTGAAAAGGAAGGTATTTACATATATTGGCTTCCAATTTAGAATACCAAACTAAGATATGATTTTCTAAGTTATTCAGAGTTCCTTTATTTTAAGAATAAATTACTTCAGCCGAACAGAATTCAGTTTCATGTTCTTGAGAGGGGGAAGTTGGTAGCCAGAACATCACTACAAACTGTGGTCAATGTCAGCTGCCATTATCATGCTCCAGCAATGAAGGCTATTCTGCTTTGAGGTTTCCCAGGCAAATCTGGAACAGCATGAAGGACTTGGTCTTTGAGACTTTTCAGTGAAAAGACTGATGGGGTCTTAGCATTCACTGAAGGACTGCAGGGCAACTCTCCACTCCTTGAATGTAAATAGATACACACATAAACATACCAGCCCTGAAGAAGAAAAACAGTAAACATCCCTATAAGCCTAGGTCTATTCCTCAGTTATTCCTGTATTCCTCAATTATTTTAGCATCAACAATCCTATAAACTATTTTATAAAGACAGAGGGTGCAAAATTCACCATACCCTGAACTTTCTGTGTCACCTGCATTGACTCAACATCACCAGTAGAAACTTTCGACAAGATTCTCAGAAGTAGTGATCCGCTATTTGATACCATTTCCACTGAAGCCTCACATAGCGTCTAGTGACCATCTATAATTTTTTTTCCACAACCGGAGTGAGATAACAATGGACCAGTGAGTGGTGGACATCGTTCCTTCAGGCTACACCATAGCATTTTTCTCTCTACTACCTTCATCATCCCTCTTCAGGGATCAGTCTTCTAAGACAGACTCTCCTCCTAGCAAGAGTGGTACCTAATCAATGCCCAGGAAAAATATTTCCTAGTTTCACCTCAACATTTTTTATTCAAAAGCTAGCATTATTAATAGTATCTTTGGAGTCAGACACATGATTCACAGCTCTCTAAATTAAAGAGTGGTGCTTTCATGTGGTGATTCCCTTTCCTCAAAGAGAATTCCTCAGGTTTTTAGTGGATCCTGGCCATTATAAATATAGGGGGTTTCCATTCACTCTGGCAAGTTCACCTCCAGTCTTCAGAAGAGTAGTGTGGTAGTAACTACACAGTTTAGATGTACTAAAATTCACTGTCTTTCTGTATTGAGATGTGACTGGCTGGCAGACACGCTTGGAAGCCCTTCCATCAACTTCACACCTGAAGAGGGACAGTTGAAAAAGTGAAACGAGGTGTGAAAGTGGAGATGTTGGGGAAAGGAAAAAGTGTGTGTGTGCACATGCATACAAAAATGTTTTTACTGTAATTATAGTTTTGAAAATCCATTAACTAATTTAAAAGGTTCTTAAAAATGTGAACTCCATGTGTATCATACATCTCTACCCATTCTGATAAAAAAAATCAATAAAAAGGTGAAGAGTGGAGTTATATGATAAACAATGTTGACTCCCAACAAAAGAAAACTTCTAAACTTACCACTTTTTATTTATATGCTGCAATTATGCAGCTGTGGTAACTTGAAAGAAAAGAGTGTGTAGTGAGAAGTCCAGAAACAAATACAGAGTTAAATCAAATCCACAAACTTGCGGTTGGTCAGACTTAGACATCCACTTCTACTGATCCACGCTTTTTTTTTAGCCCAGCTTTATAAGTCACATACCACCTTTATACCAGTGAGGATGATGCAGATTACATATTTAGAATATTGAAAGTTTAAGATAACTATTAGTCTGGTATTGTGTTGTTGTCTGGTAGCAGAACATTATTATTTTTTGACCAAGAGTTTTAAAATGTAGCTTCTAAGGATAGGCCGAGCAGGAAAGTTGTGTCCTTTCTTCATCATTGATGCAAAGGTCTGTACACAATACAGTTATGATCTCTACTTCCATACACAACACTATACCAAGATTGAAGAATGTCCAGCGCTATATGTATTTAACTGGAAGCACTTGGGACAAGCCCTTGAATGTCATTGTGACCATGAGATTGAATGCTTGACATGTTCAGGTTAATGTACACACATTCATTTTGGAAGACTCTAGAGGAGGGTGGAGGGAAATTAAGTTTTTATCATTTCATTTTGCCAGTGGGGAAACTGAGGAGTGAGTTTGCCTGGGGCAACAGAGCAAGTCAGAGAAATAATTGTGGTTAAATTGAGACCTTCTTAACTTCCTGTTTCTTTATTATTCTTCTCTCCCTTCCCTACCCCCCCTCCCCCGCCCCATTTCCTGTTTATTTTAAATATAAAGTTTTTTTGAATACATGCTTTAAAACACAACACTGTGCGAAACATTACCTTAGGCGGTACAGTGATGGGAATGTTTAAGAAACAGAATAATTATACATGATAGAGAGAGGTCTTAAATTAGAGCACTTGGTAAACTATTAACCATAAAGAACCAATGTATTCCTAGATGGCTTGTGGTAGATAGTTATAAATTAAAACAGAAAATAATTGTATGTGTAACACAAAATAGAACAACTAAAGATATGTCAGCATCTTTAGATAAACCCTAAAAGGGAATTAGTTTTCAGATTAGAAAGATACATAGTAATTTATAAGAGTCCATTAAGTCCTTTTTTTACACTGTAAAGGTACTGCGAGCCTCCCTTTTGTCCCAAACTTGGTATTTGCTGAACAAAAAAATTTCAGACATATGGTGTCCACACTTGAACCTTCAGGTGGGCTGAAACAGTACAAAATCCAGGTCCATCAATTTTATCTATGCTCTTACCATAGTGAGTGTTTCTCTTCACTGAAATTAAGCATGAGTGCAATAAAACGAGTATTCTCAAACCTGGAAAACCAGACCTGCAAGTGATGTGATATTTTTATTCCTTATTCCTGATCTAGAGTGCCTCTCCAAGAAATACTCCAGGCATTACATGGCTATCCATATCTGAAATATGCATATTGCTATCAGTTATATATCCCCAGCATCTTAATACAAAAGATAAATGTAAAATACTGAAATCCTGAATTGCTTCAATGCATTTCAGTGAACTTTACTACCAGTTTTAGTAAAGCTTCACTCAGCTTACATTGACCTTCTGTTTCCACCACAAGTATGTTTCACTGTCATAATGAGCATTACCAGGTAGATGTTAAAAGATTAACACCACTTCACTTGCTGCATCCTACCTATGTGCTTTAACTAAGCAGGGTAAGAGTTAAACTCTAGGTTCCCAGGCCCAAGGAGGACAGTGCTGCCTAGGTTATTGAGCAATCTGCTGTTCATTTTTCTTCTAAACCAGGCATCCACCAATGGTCAAGTGATAATTGTTTTTAATCACCTGTTTAATGTCCTCATTACTTTCAGTCAATAGAGGCCCATTGTTTATAGTATAACTCCACTGATTTTATAGTTATTTGCTTTAAAAAAAAGGACAAAACTACACTAAGACTAGATTTTACTATGCTCCTGTTTCTACCAGAGCCCTCAGAAAACAGTTGTTACTTAATCCAGTTCAGATCAACAGGTAGCTGTCTTAAAAAACTGTATGCTGTAGTAGTCACCACTATTATCATGAACCATGCTCATGTCATGCTGATCAAGTATTATATCATAATTGCTTGGGCTTTTATTGCTTCCAGAAGTTTTAAACCAAACTCTAGACAAAAAATACAGAAGGGGACGACACTGCATGATTCAGAATTTGTTACAAGACATGTAGTTTTTCATCATCAGACTGGTGTTTCAGATTATAGTCAGTAGCAGTTAAAAATGGCTACCTTTCAGTAGTACCTATGAAGTGATTGAAGTCTTTCAACAGTGCACCTTCAGATTTGATGCCATATGTATTACTACAAATCTATTTCAGACATTTTAGATATTTTAGAGGTGTTTTTAATTGGAAATATGTTTCTATCTATCTGGCTGTTTTCATTGTACCAGGAGTCCAACAATATGAGTTACATACAGAAATAATAAGCAAGTAATTACGGCTTAGATTAGTAATGAGCCAGATTTCCAGTATGCCTAGCAAGGGCCATCATTATAATTTAACCTGTTTAGCACACACTGAAGTAACAATATGTCTTGTCTACACTAGGCTTTTAAAATGGGTTAGGTAGCACCTGTTAAGTCAGAGTCAAGATACAGACCAAGTGTGGACAGTATTTATCCATACCTATTTAGTGATTAGTTTGTGGGGAAGGGGAGGGTTGAGGTCTGCTTGCAGAATAGCAAGCCTTGAGCTCCTTACTTGCACATACTGTAGTGTTTTGGGTTATTAGATCAGTTTGAGATAAGAAAAATGGTCTCTATATACCAAAGCTCCACAGAAGAGCCACACTGACCCTTTCTCTCTCAGGTCTCTCTCTGCTTACCTGCCCAGCTCTTAATGCCAACAATCACAGAGCTTTTGGGCACCAACAATCTACTCAGCAGCTTCTCAAACACCATCTCTCTCTTTAGAATACCTCTAATCCTGTTTAACCTGCACAAGGAGATGGAGAATATTGCCCTTTATTACTTCCAAACTTCCTTTCTTCTGCCTATTTATTAATTAATATGGCAAAAAACTTGGTTGTGAAGCAGATGGAGCTGCTACCCAAAAAAATGTTTCACTCACACCCTCAAAAGCAAGAAAATGAAAAGTTCAGTCTTCTAAACCATACATATCCCACAGTCTTCCACCAACTAGCCCATATCATGCCATTATTATATCTTTGCACCCCACACCAGAAAATGAAACCTTATGGATCTTCTCCTTACACTAAACTAAGTATCAGAGGGGTAGCTGTGTTAGTCTGAATTTGCAAGAACAACGAGAAGTCCTGTGCCTCCTTATAAACTGACAGATTTATTGGAGCATAAGCTTTCGTGGGCAAAGACCCACTTTTTCAAATGCATGTCAAACTACTCTCTCTTACCAATAATAGTTGTAGTGTTTGGTGTAATGATGTAGATACTGGGATGGGATCATTTTAGTAAATGGAGTTAGGTAAGGATAGCTTTTAAAATGGACGATTTAAATTGCCATTTGCCTTTTGAGCTTCCAGTTTTGCATTGAGGGAACATTATTAAGAACATTTCAAAAGACTGTATGCACAAGCCTTTTACAACTGTTTATGAGAGGGGCAGGGCTGGCCCATGCCCTTTTGGCGCCCTGGGCCCGGGTGCACGGCACATGCACTCTGTGGGTGAGGGGAACAGGCAGCTCCGTGGGAGCTGGTTCCCCATGTGTGTTGCCTCTCGCCTTCCCCTCCATTATGTTTCTGATTCAGAGGCAAGAGGGGGAGGGAGAGTGCATGTATTTGACAGGATTAACCGATAAACCCAGACTTATCAGTTAATCGTATAGTTGACTACACGTTGACATCCCTAATGGACACTGTTAAAGATGAATTGGCTAATATGTAGGTCTTCTACCCCCTTCTCTCGGTCAAATTTTTGGCTAATAAAAAGAAAATATTTATCTGAAATCGAATAATCTCTAGAAGGACTGAAATGGAACTATGTTGAAAACTGCACTTCTCAGCTGAATGACATAACAGTATATTCCAGGAGATAGTTTTCTTGCAGTCGTGTGCACATAGAGATGTCCTTCCACTTTTCCTGCTAGTTTTATTCATGTAAACTGGCAGGATATTGCAGTTGACAAGTTTCCTTCTCTCCTGGAACTTCAGAGAGTGGAGTCCGTTCCAGTTCATTGGCAGCTCACAATAAAGGAGCTGTAGCAAATATGAAGCAACTGAGTGACACTTCCAAAACTCTGGTCAGTTTCACTCCTCCTGTTTGGAAGACTTTTAAGCAGGAATGAAACTGACAATCTTGTCAGGTTAATTCAACTATTTCTGCTCTTGCCTACTTCCCAGAGATAATTGAATGAGCATTTTTCAAGCTCAGGGCTACAAGAAATCCCCCTTTCCATCCACTTTTTTGTTTTCCAGCATAAGAACTTATCTTTGTTCTTCCTTTGTGAAAAAAAAAATCTGCTGCTGCAGAACATTGAATGCTGATAATGGGTTGGTAACATACGGTAGTTATGTAGTTCTTCAACAGGGAAGAAGAATTATAATTACCTTTTCTCTTTAGAGAGCATGATTTTGAAAAGTGACCAAGCTTTGGACCATTTCAAAAAAGGTATTGGCAGGTTTGGGTTAGAGTTTTAATAGGCTGAATGCCATCTGCTTCAACAATTTGTAACATTTTATTGTTGACAACTGCAGAGAAATGAGGCAGTCTATTTTGGTGGAGTGGACAGATTTCTGTCCATCTGTGCTTGTATTATAGCGTGTCACTTGTATTTTAGATCTGCATAGCTCTGAGCCAAGATAGATGCCTTAGCAAGGTCAAGAGGTGGGAGAAGTCTGTCAGCACATTCTGTCTCTAATGATATGACAACTGCAAATTGGTGCTTCAAGCACTGCCTGGAGGCAGTCATTATGTTGGGCCTTGAAGCTGAGCTTGCTATAATATCATTTCAAAGGAAAATGCTAACTTCATATGCCTCCGAATATCAGACAAAGAGCCTAATCTATTACAATGTACGGTTAATGTCAGAGTCTCAGAGAAGTAGAAATGTTTATCTGTATGTATCTGCAAAAACAACAGAGAGTCTTGTGACACCTGATTTATTTGGGCATAAGCTTTCGTGGGTAAAAAAACACTTTGTATTTACCCACTTTCGCGGGTAAAAAACACAGATGTATCTGACAAAGTGTATTTTACCCACAAAAGCTTATGCCCAAATAAATCTGTTAGTCTTTAAGGTGCCACAGGTCTCCTCACTGTTAATGTCAGAGTCATCATGGATTTCTTAATAACAAAACATTTCAGAGGTGAGAGGGATTTTTTTATTTGCTTTTGTTTCTTTGTATTGTTAGAAAATATATTAAAAGAAATTATTGAAAGAGTAAGAAAAAATAAAAATGCATATGTAAAATAAAATCAGTGAACATGGTTTTTCTGCTGTAGAATAGGTCTAAAAGTGATTTATTTTTATAAAATGCATAACAGTGGTACAGCATTTCACAGCTGAGTTGCATAGCTTCAGCATAACTTTTGCAAGCTTTTTGTCTTTTTTCCCCCCCAGTCACTATCTTTTTAAACTGAACCCAGCATCATGTTTTTGTGTAATTTGAGAATTACAGATGACCGGCTCATTGTTTCCCTCTTTATAAAGTGCTTACCAGATTGTGGTTGAGGAGCTGCACCCACACCGAACAAAGCGAGAAACAGGCACAATGGAGTGCTACCAAGTTCCAGTCACATACCAAAATGCTGTAAGCGGAGGCTCACCATATTATTTTGCTGCTGAGTTGCCCCCTGGTAACCTTCCTGAACCAGCCCCTTTCACTGTTGGTGATAATAGAACATACCAGGGCTTTTGGAACCCACCTCTGGCTCCTCGGAAAGGCTACAATATCTATTTCCAAGCCATGAGCAGTGTTGAGAAGGTAAGTGCCAGCTATATTTTCCTGTTGGAAATAGCTCAGATGGTAATCCTGTTGATGACTCTCAAAGTTAGGTGTAGTTTGTCGGTGCTGTTCTAACCTGGCACTGGCTTCTGTACTGTAACTATATGGCTTTGAGCCATCTATTTTTCACACTACACCTGCTTCTTAGTAATTATTAATAGCTGAGACTATAATAAATCTCATGGTAATAGTTTGAGTGAAATAATTTCAGCTGTGTGATTCTGCCTCCTCAGTAAATAACATCCATTATTTTTCTTGTAACTCTCAATACTTGCACACTTCAAAAGATTAAATTACTGCAGGATAAAGAGAACTTACTTTGCTCAGCAGGCTAATTAAATGATGTAAACTTTTCAGGACTCTGACACCAAACATCAAATAAAAAGTAAAAATCCCCAGATTATGAAGTAACCCTGTGTCCATGGTATGTTAGTGAGCATTTTTATACACAATTCTACTTTGATTGCTTGACTACTGTGCAGTAGTTAAGGGTATGGCTTTAGATTGCTTTCAGTGCCTCCTTACTTTTTCATTTTTGGCACAGCTGTTGAGCACTGCCGCTGATTCTGTATGTATATTGCAAAGAACAAAATGACAGGAAGCTGCTCTCTGAAGAGGGTTCCAGGTGTGAAAAACAACATGACTTTTCAAACCTCATGCTGTTGTCATTGAATTATTTTCTTTTGTAAACTGAAATATAGCAGGGGGGAAGGACAATCGTGTTCAGCACAGTAACTTGAGATATTTAAAAATTCAGTTTATGAATTATGCTTTAGATAAGTATAGTTCTATAGGAAATCGCTACGTTCTGGGCATAAAGCCCCTATTTCAGGTGTGCAGGGGGGATTAAGTGAAATTGCTGGGATAAGCAGCTAGATTGAAGGCAAATGATCTTCACCTGGTCCTTCTGAAAGAAATAGAAGCCATTTGTACCCTTCTATTTGGATTTCTGCTGTGGCTAATAATAAATCACAGCTATTGAATAGATTGCCATTGAGTTTGTTGAACAAATTCTCACGTATACCTGTAATTATGAACATTGCCCCTTCATCATATAAAGGTAGGAAAAAATGCTATGTCTAATGAAATTACACACTACTATGAAGCTGGAGGATTTTTCTGATGAGACAGACTTTTCTCTTGATAAATTTAATTGAGGCAAACAAAGGGAAGGAAATTCTACCTGTCACATATACATATATACTTCCCTCACCACCTTCATTAATCCACCTAACAACTTTCGTTGGCTTCCAACAACTTAACTGGGTTCTGAGGTAATTGATATTTCATACCATATGTAATGATTGAAAAATAAACCCAATCAATGCCCAAAAAAAGCCCCAGAATAGATCCATGTTTTATTTTCTGTATTGTAATAGGTAATGACCGAAAGCTGAGGGAGACAATTTGATCTGACATTTGAGAGAGGTTGCGTATGTATGATATAAAAACCT
Organism: Pelodiscus sinensis; assembly: GCF_049634645.1. NCBI lineage: Eukaryota > Metazoa > Chordata > Testudines > Trionychidae > Pelodiscus > Pelodiscus sinensis. The sequence continues at coordinate 91,050,678 of NC_134713.1, read as the reverse complement.
GGGACAGATTTCTGTTCACGATTTTCATTAGTTTTGTTACCAGTTGCTGGTATATGTTTTACCATAATGTACATAGAATACTGTTGTACACTGTGTGTCTGACCCTGCAGAATATTTCAGCGCTTATTTAACCTGAAATCAGTAGGATTACTCCCATGTATATGCAAAAGTGCTCTTTTGGGTTGGAGCCTACATTACACACTGGTTGCTGCAGAAAATGTAAAGGCAGAGCACATATTAGCCAATACCTAAGGAAAATTCACCATAGGTTATATTGACATTTCTGATATCAACTCAGTGGAGCTTTTATCTGAGCTGAACAATGCCTCTTGATTGAACACGTCATATACGTTTTTAGCAGAGGATCTCTCTTTATTGATTTGTATATCACAGTTTTCCAAAGCGGTTGGCACAGAACTTTTGAAATAAATAATTCTTGTGTGTGCTTACATTTTGTTGTTGTTTTGTTTTTGTCTTTTTTTGAGGAGGGAGTGAGGGGAAGAGTCAAGAAAAGAAATATGGAATCCTGAAGGCAATAATATAGATAGGAAAGAAATGCTGTTTGGGGGAAAATACAGATCTTGCTGTATTAAATTGGGTTTAATCATTGGCTAATTACTTGTTAAAACAGACCTACATAGTTTTAAGGGGCTAGTTACATCCCATCACAGAAACTTTTTTCATTTTTATATTAGCTTTAAAGTATCATATTAAATCTAAAGAGAGTGACTACAGAAAAAGGCTAACATATTCAGATAAGATTAAAACTGTTTCTTACATTGGTGCATAGCCAATTCCTTTCTCCAACTGCTAAGTGATCTCATGCATTGTATGAATCACTGGTGGAAAAAAAATAAATATAATTTGTATGTGTATATAAGTAAAATATGTGCAAGTCCTTTGTAGTAAATAACTATAAACCTAGAGTATGATTGATAATTAGTTAACAATTTTACTGAGCTTGCTACCTCTGATGAGACAAAATTCTTTTACTCATCGGTCTCCACTACCCTATGCAATACTAATACTGTTCGCGAAGTGAGAGAAATTGAACTATTAATTTGACTATATTTTCTTTAATTTTCCTCCCTTAACAGGAAACGAAAACTCAGTGTGTTCGAATTGCTACTAAAGGTAAGAGGTTTTTCCCCCTCTAAAAAAGGGCTGTTTTGCTTGCTTTAGACCTAATTAAATATGATGTTTCTGTTAGAGAGTATTTGTACCTGTGCCCAGTTATATTGCAGCAAAATATTTTGACTCACTTGGAGGGTTTTAGTAATGGGATGCCACTTCTTATGTTTCGGTGTTTTGCCTGGAGATGACTGTTTTAAGAATAAGCAGAATTTAGACAAAATCAGTTAAACCTCATTTCAGTAGTTTGCATTCTTTGAGGTCTTGTCATTGTGAACAGCTGAATAAGTGTAAGTAGCCAGTTGGCATGGATTAAATCTGTCTGTTGTGCTGACAGGTACTGGAGAGCTGGGTGTGGTTTTTTATTCAAATTGAGAAATGCTAGGCTAGTAATTTACATAAATAAGAGCTCACTGACTTGTGGATATTTATAATGGAGGGTTGATTTGAAGAAGGCTTGCATTTTTTAATATCAAGAGATAGTCAAGTATGAGATGAGTTGAGAGCTGCCAGAGTAAATCATGTTGACCCACATACGGCAGCATAATCATATGGTGCCCATTCAAGAAATTATTTCATCTTCAAATAAGGATTTAGAATACATCTCATCAGTATCTTCTCCTCTGACTGTATTTATAACCACTAATTTGAGAGTTACTTGATTGTGTCAACAGCAGGGAGAGTTATTTCCTAGATTCTAACAACATAAAGAATAAAGGACTCTGAACTCCTCAGGAGCCTAGTGTTACTTCTGTTGTGTCTATTTGTATCACACAGTGATGTACAACTTACAATTAATGTTGCATCTGAACAAATGGGCAGGCTTAATTTACAGTAGCCTTTTTTCATCTCTTCAATTATTAGCTGAGTTAAAAGCTTGTGATGTGTTTACCTCTTATTTGTTGGTAGTCACTAAGCCTACGTCTACAATGGCAAGATTTTGCGCAAATACTTTTAACGCGAGAGTTTTTGCGTTAAAGTATTTGCACAAGAGAGCGTCTACACTGGCATGTGTTTTTGCGCAAGAGATGTGCTTTTGCACAAAAGCAACCGTGCCAGTGTAGATTCTCTCTTGTGCAAGAAAGCTCCGATGGCCATTTTAGCCATAGGGCTTTCTTGCGCAAGAAATTCACGTTGCCTATCTACACTGGCCTCTTGGGCAAGAACACTTGCGCAAGAGGGCTTTTTCCTGAGTGGGAGCGTCATATTTCTTGCGCAAGAAGCACTGATTTCTTACATTAGAACGTTAGTGTTCTTGTGCAAGAACTCGCAGCCAGTGTAGACAGGTGGCAAGTTTTTGCGCAAAAGCTTATGCTTTTGCACAAAATCTTGCCAATGTAGATGTAGCCTAAATGTTTTCACTAGAACAAGGAAAAGAACGTGGGGTTCTTGAGACAAATTAGTATAGTATTTTCTTAAAATGAGTTAAGATAATAAAAGTAAGGAAGTTAAATGAGTTAAGTCTTCTGCAAAGAATAAAGCCATGTGAGCTTTCTGTTGTTTACCTGACAAAATGAAATGTTTGAACTGAAATAAATTATCATCATGAGCAAATATGTATGTATCAATATGCATATGTTGCAGTTATTAGGGATGGGGGAGATCTTTAAAAGGTTCTGACGTATTCTAGAAATGTTGCAGAAGTGATAACAGTAAAATATATTACCAGCAATGTTCTAACACAATGCAGAATTGTCTCAGTTGGGTGATGGTATAGGGCAAGAAACATGGAATATTGTCATCTCCTTTACAATATCTGTCAGTTAATCTCACAGCAACATGCACAGTAGCAAGATTCCTATCACGCAGTGGTTTGTGTGACCTTGTCCCCTGTAATAAAAATACAATGAGTATGGCTTACTAGTATGATTGACTGCTTAACCATGGCTGAAGCAACTCCACTTGGAGCACTAGCATTGACAGAGATGTCAACACTATACCCAGTAAAGTACAATTGAAAGTACAGCAAGGAGTCCTGTAGCACTTTAAAGACTAACGGATTTATTTGGGCATAAGCTTTCGTGGGCAAAAACCCGTTTGTCATGCTTCTGATGAAGTAGGTTTTTGCCCATGAAAATTTATGCCCAGATAAATCTGTTTAGTCTTTAAAGTGCTACAGGCCTCATTATTATTATGTTTGATGATATAGACTAACATGGCTACCCATATGAGACAATTGAAGAGAATATGTTTTCCATCAGTTTCAACTTCTGCTATGCTTTCTATGAGGACATTAATGATATAATTTGAGGTCCCTCTTAGGAAAAATATTTTCACACTTAAATTATTATATAATGCATTTATTTTTTTTTAAATTGTTAATATATCAGGCTGTCTTAAATATATGGGAGAATAATTTCATTACTCACATTAGTTTGTTTTAGCTTATAGCCCTCAGAAAGGCATAGTTTATTCCTACTCAGCTTTTCCAACTAGAATATTTTATTTCACTGAAATGAATATATTCATAAGGAAATACTCAGTGTGTTGCCAATAGAACTAGTGCATCAACTGTGACATCAGCGAATTGAACTAGATTTTGTTACAAAGTTTTGTGTGGCTCTGTGCCATCTCTTATGACTTTAAGCAGCCCTGCAGGTAGCCAATCAAATTGAGCTTTCCCGTTGAACTTTCTGAAAAGTTTTATTTAAATTAGTTTTAAAAATGCATATAAAGTCAAGGAACATTTCAGTTGTGCAAATGACTTGCACCCTACTTATAGTTTAGGGTTCAACACAGTGTTTCTGACATGCAGTGAGTTACTTAATTCACAGGACTGGTTTAAACTAATCTTCCTGTTTTGCCTTATGGACTATGTGGTCTGTCAGTTTATAGCTGTATTTTTCACAGTGTTGTTTTAGGACATAGAAATGGGAAAAATATAACTTCATAATGCTAGTTATGTCGTTCTCAGTTATTTGAAGATGTTCATATCCCTGAAAATTGTATCTTTAATTTAACTTTTCTATATTTATTCACCATAATATTAATAGGTTACATGCCATTAATTTTGTTCAAAGGGTTTCCATTCTTGTAACCATTGATGAACTGATTCCTTGTACTGATAACCAACTGCTGAGGGTCACTAAGTGTAAATTGAAGTGTCTTGTTTTCCTATACTCAGAAAATATTTTCTTATGTAACACATCATCTTACATGTCTTAACAAAATGAGCTGACTGGAGTGAGACCTCCCCTACATAATGTTGGCTAGATACCTCTAGAGCAGTGGTTCAGGCTGTAGGCTTGGGGCTCGTTCCACCTCCTACCCCTACCCCGTGCAGCAGGGATTTAGTCATCATTAGTGGTTGGCTGGTGGTCAGAGAAAGGTCTGCATTGAGCGGGGTGGGTTCATGGGCCAAAAAGTTTGAGAATTACTACTCTAAGCCTTATACACCCCACACAAGTGCTTAGGGCTGCTAGGCATGGAGCTGCTGCAGCTAGGGGACAGATCCTTCTTCCCGAGCCAAAGTAGCGTCTTACTGGGGGCTGGAGGAGTGCACCTCTTCCTCCATGGCAGCAGCTCCTTGATAGCCCTGCTGGGGCTGGAGGAATGTACCTTTTTTTCCTAGTTATGGCTGCTCCCTGCTAGATTGGCTCTGCAACTCCCATTGGCTTCAAATCACAGTCCGTGAGAGCTACGGAGGGCAGTGCCAACAGGTGAATGCGGAGCAGTGTGGAGACACCTTCCTCCTGCCAAACAGGAACTGCTCTAGGTGAGCACCCTGTGCCCCAGCCCTGAGCCCCTTCACCATCCTAGCTCCCTCTTAGACCCCATGCCAACCCTGAGCCCCCACCTGCACCCTAACTCCTCTCCAAACCCCACCTCCCCACCCCAGCCTCCTTCCCTGTGCCCACTCCTGCATTCCAAACTCCTTGGCCCCAGCCTGAAACCCTCTCCTGTATCCCAAATACCTCATTCCCCAGCCATGAGCCTGTTCCCATATTCCAAACCCCGAGGCCTCACCCCTGCCAGAAATCATCCATGTTCAGAATGAATTTTTTTATGTCACCAATATGGAGGTGATAAGTCACTCACCATCTCCATATTGGTGCACCTGACTAATTTCATTCCTCGCATGGACATAAAAAATTAGAGGGAACACTGCTTCTAAGCAGCAATTCTTGTTTTAATTATACTTACTGTTCTTTCATACTGGTCTATTCAACAAACTGGTGGGTCATATGTCCCTTGTTGTTAAAATAATTCTAGCTACAGTTTACTAGTATGATCTTAAATGTGAACAGGGAAAAACTAAGATGGTGGCATGCTGAAATTCCATTTTCTCCTCTGGACAGCTCTCTTGCCCGCCCCTCCTCTAAATGATTACAATGACCCCTTCTGCTCTTGGAAATCTATTAGGTATTCATTTAGGTTAAATATCAGAAAGCTTCATGTATTTAAGGATCAATCAATAACTCAGAAACATCTTTCAGATTTCTTTTTTCCCCCACCCCTAATCTCTACCCTCTGCCTCTTGGTGCAAAGCATCCTTTAGTATTTGTATTTCCCACTAGAGGAAGAGTTTCAAGTGCTACAAATTTTCATTTGAGATCAGAAATACCATCAGCCACAATTTTAAGGATACAACTTCAGTATATTCACATTTATAGCCTCTAAAGGATATAAAGCACTCTAAAATCAGTGGCAGGACTCTTACTGACCTCAGGACCTTTGGATTGAAACCCACTTGCAATAGGAATGAATTCACCAAATAGTAAGCCAAACATTCGACCCAGACTTTTATTTCTAAAAACAGATTAAAAAGTCATTTTCTATTATTTTTTAATTATTTCCAGATTTTTGAATTATTTCCTGCTGTATTCATTTTTGAAATAGATATTTCAAAACCGAACACAGCAGGGAACAGATTATCCAACAAGTTCTTAGACATATTGGAGACCATTTTTTTTAATTTCAGATGGTTGTGAAAGCTACTGGGGGGAAGCTGTTCTAGATTTCATTTTAACAAATAGGGGAGGAACTGGTTAAAAGTTTGAAAGTGAATGGCAGTTTGGGTGAAAGTGATCATGAAATCATAGAGTTCATGATTCTAAGGAATGGTAGAAGAGAGAATAGCAAACTAAAGACAATGGATTTCAGGAAGGCAAATTTTAGTAAACTCAGAGTGCTGGCAGGTTTTCAAAGAAACATTCTTAAGGGCCCAAAAGCAAACTATTCCCCTGCATAGAAAAGATAGAAAGTATGCCATCAGACTACCTTGGCTTCCCCAGGAGATCTTAGATGACTTAAAAATTAAAAAAGGAGTCATATAAAAAGAGGAAACTAGGTCAGATTACAAAGGATGAATATAAGTAAATAACACAAGTATGAAGGGGCAAGGTTAGAAAGGCAAAGCACAAAACAAGTTCAATCTAGCTAGAGACATAAAGCGCCACAAGAAAACATTCTACAAATATATTAGAAGCAAGAAGATGACCAAGGACAGGGTAGGTCCATTGTTCAGTGAAGAGGGAGAAACAATATCAGGAAACTTGGAAATGGCAGAGGCGCTTAATGATTTCTTTGTTTCGGCTTTTACCAGGAAGATTGATGGTGATGGGATGCCTAACATAGTGAATGCTAGTGGAAATGGGGTAGGTTTAGAAGTTAACATAAAGAAAAAACAAGTTAAAAGTTTCTTAGAAAAGTTAAATGTCTTCAGGTCACCAGAGCCTGATGAAATGCATCCTAGAATACTCAAGGAACTGATAGAGGAGGTATCTGAGCTTTTATCTATCATCTTTGAAAAATCATGAAAGTCAGGAGAGATTCCAGAAGACTGAAAAGGGCAAATATAGTGCCCATCTATAAAAAGGGAAATAAGAACAACCCAGAAAACTATAGACCAGCCAGTTTAGCTTCAATGCCAAATAATGGAGCAAGTAATTAAGGAATTAATCTGCAAACATCTGGAAAATAATGTGATGGCGAACAGCCAGCATGGATTTGTAAAGAACAAATCATGTCAGACTAATCTGATAGCTTTTTTTGATAGGATAACAAGTCTTATGGATAAGGGACAAGTTGTGGAGATGGTATAACTAGACTTTGGTACAACATATGAGAGACCATATCCAGACCTTCTTATCAATAAACTAGGGAAGTATAACATAGATGGGGCTAATATAAGGGGGGGTGCATAACTTGTTGGATAACTGTTCTCAGAGAATAGTTATATTAGTGGTTCACAGTCATGCTGGAAGGGCATATTGAGTGGGGTCCTAGAGGGATCTGTTTTGGGACTGGTTCTGTTCAATATCTTCATTAGTGATTTAGATACTGGCACAGAGAGTACGCTTATTAAGTTTGCAGACGATACCAAGCTGGGAGGGGTTGCAACTGCTTTGGAGGATAGGGTCATAATTCAAAATGATCCGGACAAACTAGAGAAATGGTTTGTAGAAGGGAGGTAAACAGGATGAAGTTTAATAAGGAGAAATGCAAAGTACTCCACTTTGGAAGAAACAGTCAGTTTCACACATGCAGAATGGTAAGCGACTACCTAGGAAGCAGTACTGCAGAAAGGGATCTAGTGGTCATAGTCGACCACAAGCTAATATGCATCAACGGGGAGTTTTAGGTTGGACATTAGGAAGTACTTCTTAACTGCCCGGGTGGTTAAACACTGGAATATATTGCCTAGCAAGACTGTGGAATCTCCATCACTGGAGGTATTTAAGAGTAGGTTAGATAGATTTGTGTCTAGATTGGGGTGGGCAATAATTTTCACAGGGGGGCCATTTAATGAATTTTGGTACATGTTCAAGGGCTGGGCTTTACCCCAAGGTGGAAGGAGTGGGGCTGGGCACGAGCCTCTCCCCAGAGTTGTCTGGGACTGGAGGCTTTGAATTAAAAACACAGCAAAGGGCTCACAGCTCCATGCCCCACTGTTAATGCATTTCCTGGCAGCCGCCCGGAGTTGCTACAGCTATTTAAATGGCTCACACCTCCTGCACCTGCCAAGGTAGAGCTACGACCAGGAGCCATGAGACATTTAAATAGGATCCTGCTGCCTCAGCCATCGCCTGGAAATTTAGTGACATAGGCATCAGGATATAAACAGAAAGTGGCCAGATGCAGTCTGTGGACCGGATCAAAGCTCTGGGCCAGATCCAGCCCCTAAACTGCATCTTGCCCAGCCTGGACCTAGATGGTTCTTGGTCCTGCTGTGAGGGCTTGATGACCTCTCGAGGTCCCTTCCAGTTATAGTATTCTATGATGCTATGAAAAGGCATTTTCTTCTATCGGCATAAAGTAAACACACATTCCGATGGAGGGATCAAACAAATGTTGCTTCTACCAGCAACATCAACTAAAATTTCAAGGACTTTTTTTATGTGAATGTTCATATTGGGGGGGAAAAGAATGCTGAACTGTATTTATTCTTTTTTAACATTTTGGGACTGGACTACAAGTCCCATCACTCACTTACACACTATTTATTTCTTGTCATAGTTGCTTTATCCTAATTTAATTTTATTATTTTCCTTATTTTTATAATACTTATAAACTAGACAAAATACCAGTATTGATATTCTTGTCAAACATTGCATCCTGATAACTAACCATCAGTCTGTAACATACTGCCTCATCCATTTCCTGGCTATTAGCAGTTGGTTGTCCCATTTGTCCTCTTAAATGTCTATTTACATGCTAAATTATTTGAAGTATCATTCTTCTCTAGTGCTTTTAATTTAGTTTCTTTTCCTTTGCGGCCAATGTAATTTAAAATGGTAAAATGAAATGCCATCACACAGCATGCTGGTGAAAGCTCACTTGAAATTTTTGTACATTCATACATCAAAATTTGTGGAAATCCTAAATGTGATTGAACAGTAATACTATAATAAATTTCTTAGTTTTAAGTGGTCTTGGCTGATTCTGAAGCTGAAGTATGTACTCTTTATTCGTTCATCTGTAAATACTTTGGTTAAGGTAGTTAAAGCATTCCTTATAGATTATATGTTGATAAATATGTTCAGTGCTGTGTAATAGTTAAACTTTGCCCCCAAATTAATTTGGAAACTTGCTCACTCTCTTTTACAAATAACATGCAAAACTTCTGCAGATGTTAAGTATACTTTGTAATACACCTTTTTCTTTCTCTTTTACTTTCCTAAGCAAGAAAACTATTCCCTCATACCCTAAAAAATGTGCATTGCAGCTAAGGAATGCCTTTTTTTTTCCAGTTAGTAACTTGGCAGAGAGTTGTGTGACTGAAATTGGAGATTGTGCATATTACTATCCACATCTGAAAACTACTGTGACTGAGCATTCTTTTCCAGAAAGAAGGGGGGAAAGAGATGCAGTGAGGTCACGGGGAGAACTCATGTTGATGCTGGGAGTGTAATCAGACTAAAGAAGACAGAAGAAGGAATCAGGGTCACAATGTAATTCCAGCAAAATGCAGGACTATGTAGCACTTGAAAGACTAACAAGATGGTTTATTAAATGATGAGCTTTCATGGGCCAGACCCACTTCCTCAGATCAAATAGTGGAAGAAAATAGTCACCACCATATATACCAAAGGACACAATTAAAAAAAATGAATACACATGAAAAGGACAAATCACATTTCAGAACAGAAGGGGAATGCGGGGAAGGAAGGAAGGTAAGTGTCTGTGAGTTAATGATATTAGAGGTGGGGAAAATTAGATGTCTGTGAGCTAATGGTATTAGAGGTGATAATTGGGGAAGCTATCTTGGTAATGGGTAAGGTAGTTGGGGTCTTTGTTCATTCCCTCCGGGAGAGTGTCGAATTTTAACATGAATGACAGTTCAGAGGATTTCCTTTCAGGTGCAGATGGTTAAGTCATTGAGATAGTGTCCTTTCTGGTTGAAATGGCAAGAAATAGTTTTTTCTTTGTGATCTTGTCTGATATCTGTTTTGTGGGCATTAATCCTTTGGCGAAGTGTCTGAGACGTTTGTCCAATGTACATAGCAGACGGACACTTTCGGCACGATAGCATAAATTATATTTCTGGATGCGCAGGAATATGTGTTCTTGATCTTATAACTCACTTGGTTAGGTCCAATAATGGTATCAGCAAAATGAATATGTGGACAAAGCTGGCAACGGGGTTTGTTGCAAGGGAAGGTACCAGGGTTGGTATTAGTGTGGTATGTCCTGTGGTTGTTGGTAAGAATCATCTTGAGGTTAGGTGGTTGTCTATAGGAGACTATGGGTCTGTCTCCCAGAGCCTCTTGGAGTATGGTATCCCATTCCAGTATAGGCTGGAGTTTATTGATAATGTGTTGGACAGGTTTAAGTTGGGGGTTGTAGGTGATGACAAGTGGTCTATTGTTGGTTTTCTTGGGTCTTTCTTGAAGTAGATGGTTTCTAGGTATTCGTCTGGCTCTTTCAATTTGCTTTTTTATTTCTCCGGGTGGGTAGTTGAGATTTATAAATGCTTGGTAGAGATCCTGAAGCTTCTGGTCTCTGTCAGTGGGATTAGAGCAGAAGCGGTTGTATTGAAGGGCTTGGCATCTTGTTAGTCTTTAAAGTGCTACATAGTCCTGCATTTTGCTTCAGCTACACCGGACTAACACGGCTACATTTCTATTACTAATGTAATTCCAGAAATTCATCTTATATATTTAAATATTGCAACTACTAAATAACCCTCTCAACCTTTTTCAGTGTATACCAAAGGTAGAGTGGTACTCTAGAGCCGTAGTTCTCAACATTTTTGGCCTGCAGTCCACTCTGCTCAATTCAGACTTTTCTGCAGACCACCAGTCAATCACTCATGATGACAAAATGGGTGCAGAAGGAGGTGTGGGTGCGGGGTCTTGCTGGTAGGTTGTGCATAGGAGCGGGCTGAGGTTGGGGATCTGGACAGGATGTTGGGCACAGGAACAGGCTGGAGGTGGGGGCCTGGGTGGAAAGAAGGGGTGCAAGAGTGGTCTGAGGGTGGGGATCTGGGTGGAAGGTAGGGTACAGGAGCTGACTGGAGGTCTGGAAAGGAGGGAGGGTACAAGAGCGGGGTGAGGATGTGGGGGATGGAAGGGAGGGAGAGTTCAGGAGCCGTGTGGAGGTACAGGCTCATGGGAGGGGTGTGAGTGAGAGGCATGAGGGTGCGGAATCTGGGCATGAGGAGAAATGGGATGTTTACTGGCTCCATGCCTCCTGCCGCTCTGAGGCACTGCCCCTCACTGCTCCCATTGGGCATGATTCAAGCCAATGGGAGCAGTGGTGAAAGCCTCCAGGCGACCGTTTTCCTGTGCTGCCATATCCCCAGCCAGAGGGAGGGAAGCAGCAGTGAACAGAACCATTTCAACCCCCCAAAAGCCAGATCTGGGTCATTCTCCCCTCCCCCCCTTTCACCTACAGTGGAATGCTGGCATTGTCCCTCCAACCTCACGCCGGTGGGGATGTCTTTGGCTTCCTGCTGCAGGGGAGGAGGGAACACCGAGCCTATGACCTACCTTCAAGATGTTTGCAGACCACTCTTTGAGAGCCACTGGCTTAGAGGGAACCTTTCTCAGAAGTATTATATCGAGTTCCAGATGCGAGACCTATAGTTCAGTCATGTTGAAATAAATGAGATTGGTATGAATACCACTGGGTCCACCAGCTTTCTGAATGCTGATCTGAGTAAGGGATTTTTGTTTCACTGATTCCAGTAGCTGTGGAATTCATTTAATGACCTGGGCATCTGAAGCCATCTGGTATGCATAAATAACACTACTGTGTTCAACTTGATTTCAGAGGGACTATTTGCCACTCATTTAATTTTAGGAAGGCTGATGGGGAGCTGTTTGCGCCACTAGTCCACAACTCAAAGATTCCGTTTAGGAATATCAACAGTAAATTCTAAGTTACCTAATACATTTGATACTTGAAGTGTTCCCTGAGGTGAGCAATGTGAAATTAAATTACTCTGATTTATATATCATATAATCACAAACAATGAAGAGCAAGAGTCAGAAATCATCTCGCATGGTACTGTGGTGAAGATTACACTCTGCATTAGATTTGTTCCTATCTCTAATCCCCTTTATAAAACTGTCCATCAACTGAAGCTGAGCTGTTTAATGTTGCCAGAGAGCACTGAATGCATTGTGTTCTGGAATGGTTATAAGCACAAGTAATTCCAGGTTTTTTGCTCCTTCTCCCGTGTTCAGAGAATGTGGTATTTATTACTGATTTTTTTAAGCAGAACCCCCAATTTACTGCCTTTGGATAAATCAGATTATATTTTGAGTGACTCCAATAACTTTCTCAGGGAAATTGTATTTTTAAACATGTTGCAAAGTCCACTACCTCATTCAGATTCACAAATTCCAATATGAAACTTAATTTGGTTTTGTACATATTAAACTTTTGAAGCACAAAGTTTATAGGAAAAATCCTAATGCTTGACTTCCATGTATTAAAAACATTGATGCTCATACATTATGGGTTACTCTGTTTTGAGTCCAAATATTAATCACTACCAGCTTTCCTAGATTTTCAAATGTTTTTGAAACAAATTGTTAGAAAATGTGAAATAGTGATATCTGCCTATAAGCATTTGCCCATTCTTAAGTGTTTTACAAGAACTAGAGAGTAAGAATAAATGAAAGTAAATACTAGGGCAACATATTCTATTGTGCTGCACATTGACAGTGGTCTACATATTTGCTCTGGAGTTAAAAATGAACTTTTGCATTGTTTTGCTCCTTAGAGCAAAATGGCAAAATTGTGGTAATGTGTTATGCCTGAGTGACTCCTGCAGAATTTTGTGGTTGTACCACACGTGACTTTAACTAAATGACTTATTTCTCTATTGCTTTGAGTATCTACCTTCAGTGGTGACTGTATAAGCACTATGGCGGTGGGGACAATGGAGATTTTTGTGAAGGAAATGATGGCTCTGGGATGGTGGTTTGACAAACTTCAGTTGTGGGTCTGAGTCCACCATGATAGGAAGGAAGCCACAATTGTAAGCCTCAGAAATGTGCTAACAATAAGTTGAAATACTATCCCTGTTACAACAGAAATGATGATTTTCTAGCATGTATCAACCTGTGGGCACTGAATGTGCTACATCTACTGTGATCTACAAACGTGGATACAGAATCATAAATGTAAGAATATAGCCATGACAGAAAGGACAAGAGCATCCTGACTTCAGACTTTTCAGTGTGATAAGCAGCATTTTATTCTATCAATGGAGACATACCTCTAAACTGAGCTTTTGTAGCAATATTGCCATTTGCTAATACTGGTGGCAAGAACAGCTTGGACATCTCTGGTCCAGCCCCCTCGGGACCTGACCTGTCCCAAACGAGGGAATTTGCTGGACCAGAAGAGGTCCCCTGCTGCCAGCTTCCCACTTTTCCTCCCCACTGCCAGTCCCAGTTGCCCCCCTACCAGGCTGCTGCAGCCCCATAAACCCCAACTTTCCATCTCCAAACCTGCTGTCGAGGCGGTTGCATCTCTGGCCCTGACTCCACTGCCATGGCAGCCGTGTCTCCAGTCCTCGCCCTGCTATCGGAGCTGCTGCATTTCCAGCCCTGCTACTGGGGCTACCGTGGCCAATGCTGCACTACTGGGGCTCTGGCACTGATCCCAGCCCCGTGAGGCTCCTAGCTGCCAGTTCTCTTATAACTGGCATTCCTGGCCCAGGAACAGCCATGGTCCTGCCGGAGCACAGTTGTTGCTAGATGAGGGAGTCCTGGTTTTGGGAGGTCCAACCTATAATAAAAATGAAATGCCTACCATATTCTGTTTCCTCATCTCCTTCTTATTTAATTTCCTCCCTGTATACCCCTCTTTTTTCTTTCAGAATTTCTGGTCTTATTTTTATTTATTTTTTTCTTATATCCCTGCCCTCTTTACATCCTTGTCCATGTTTCACTTTTAAAATATGGTATTCCAAAATGCTCAGACAGTTAAGGGAGACATAAACCACTAGTTATGATCTGGCAGATTTTTCATTTGTATGCCTTGGTATTGAGAACATTGGACAGTGACCGAAAAGAACATGTTATTAATTACTTTAACTCTGACTGTTTTCCAGTAATCTTCGATGTGGGAATTTCTGTATGGTTAGGGCCATGATTGTGAAATGGCTGCCATCTGTTCCATCCTGAAAAAATGTCTGTTTAATTTCTGTTGCATTTTGTTAGATGGTAGTTTTATAAGGTTATGTGTTCACAGCATTTTAAAAAAAGTACAACTTCTATGTATGTAAACACTGTTTGGGATTTTTAATTATCTGCCTGATTGATTATGTAACCCATACACCTTCTGGGTGTGGTATACTGTCCCATCTAATAGCATAGACATCACCTACAGAGAGAATGAGTCTGCTCTACAGACTTAGCTATTAGCTCACTGGCTTTTAGCTCATGTGGTAGAGGCTCATGCATTAAGGTCCAGAGATCCCAGGCTTGATTCCATCTGTTGGAATTACAATTACATTAATAAACACTTCAGCCTGGTCTAGTTTGCACTTGGGTTAGTGTAAGGCAGCTTATATTAACATAAAGTGTGTCTATATTACAAAGTATCAGAGGGGTAGCCGTGTTAGTCTGAATCTGCAAGAACAACAAGAAATCCTGTGGCACCTTACAGACTAACAGATTTATTAGCGCATAAGCATCTGACGAAGTGGCCACGAAAGCTTATGCTCCAATAAATCTGTTAGTCTATAAGGTGCACAGGACTTCTTGTTGTTCTTATAGTACACAGTTGCTCCTGTAGATGTTACATCCCCCACCAAGCTAACTTAATAACTCCACCTCCATGAGACTTGTAGTGCTAAGGTTGATGTAGACAGGGCTATGCAATATCTATGTAGACTCTGCATTACTTACATTGCATTTCAGATCCACATGGAGCTCAGAGTTGTGAGTCCTGCTACCAGGCATTGACTGTTACCTGTCCTTGGAATCAGCCAAGGAATAAACCCAGACAAAGTGTGAACTGGAGCAGCACTATTTGTTTATTAGTACAAATTCTTAATGGTACGGCAGTACTCACACACACATCACATTCATGCTGGCAGCGTAGAGGCAGGCTGCAGACATGGAGAGAGTTAGTTTTGATTTCACTGGTAGGTGAAGCTGGCTGGATGACAGCTTCCCGGGAATTGGCTGCGAGGCAACAAGAGTCCCTGGAGTACCTTTGGATCTGTTGGGAGGGCTCTACTGCTTCTGGTTGAATCACAAACTTGGTGTGCTGTTACATCTTTTCAAGGAGAAGCCCTGCCCCCACCTGACTGCCTGTCACATACATTTATGAACTTTGCAGGGGTTTTCTTTAGCCATAAAAGGGAACACATGCTGTGCTACTTTGATTGGCAGTTTCTCACTCATACTTCCTCATATGTACACTGACAAGTTATATATTCATAAGCATGAATACAATTGATCCTATTAAGGCAATATGGTTTTAACAAGCATTTAACATTACGGGGATTTTCCACTACTTGCACAACAGGAAGCTTGGTGAGACTCCAACTATTGACCAGAAAAGAAAATTTGTTCAAACTGCAGCTGAAAGGACAAGTGGTTGGGGGGGAGGGATCCAGCTACAAACCGCTACATTGACAACTCAGGGCTGTGAGCTCTGTGCAGAGCCCTGTTCCCATGTGCTCACATCATGGGCTGTGACCTCCATGAGGCGCTCACTGCTTCAGTCAGGACCTGGCACTAGCCTCAGAGCCCAGGCTGTCAGCACCCAGCAGCAGACCTCACAGTTTAGGCTGTCATTCCTATGCACTGCCCCACATCAGTCAGTGACGCGCTCCTGGTGAGAACGTACACCACTGGCAGAATGAGGGTAGTATGAACATGAAAAACTGCATTCGTTAACTGCAGTGGCTCTCAACCTTCCTTGTGTATTGTGTAGCATAGACAAGGCCTCTATTGAGCAAGCCTGAGACTAAACCTCTGTTTCGTAATTCCTCAGAATTTGTGAAACCTGAATATTCTTCATGTTTAAAAGTGAGCAAATTATATTCCACAGGAGTTTAACAAACTCTGGAAACACTGATAATTCAATACATTATTACCATTATTTTTGTAGCCATGAAGAGATTCTCTGTTACCTCGCTTAGTTCTTAAAGTCTCTCATTTCCTGTCCTTGATAAAGATCTGATACTGACTGAATTAGAGTTTGACATTTCTCCAAGATTTAGAGAGGCTGCTGGCTAGCTCGCATGTTCACAGCTACTTGATCACCATGCTACCCAGGAGATAGAATTTCACATCTTAATCCTTCATAACTTTGCCTCCCCTCTGCCATGGAGACTGTTACTGTAAGCTGAACCTCTCTAATCCAGCAGCCTGGGACCTGACCAGTGATGAACCAGAGAATTTGCAGTACCACAGGAGGTCAATATTCTCTAGCAACATTACCAAACTTCCACTATTTACTGAGCTCTTAGAAGACATTTAGGGGTAAATTAGAACTAAATAACAGCACAAAACATTGAGAGCCAGAACTGGTGGCTGTAAACAAACTTTATGGCACCACAGGAAACTTGTCCACACCCATGATGAGTAGACATCTAGCTAAGTAAAATCATGCCAGATGATAGATGTTTTTGGATCAGAGAAGTTCAACCTGCACTATTTGATACATTTTTGAAGTGCTTGTGAAATGTATTGGATTTCAGAGGTCTAAATATGGGGGGAGTCTGTCTGAACAGGTCCGGCACAGGCAGTGATGGTCCAATCATCTCCATCCCACCAGTGTATCTCAGCCCTTAGCTGGAAGGATAATTTCGGTGTGTGGCAATTTAGTTCATTCTCCACAGTCTTCCTCATGCCTCCATCGAAACTGCCAGCATGGATCCCAGTTATGATGATTTATTGTTCTTAACTTGTCCACTAGGAAATGCATCTAGAAGCAGTGTTCCCTGTAAGCTGTGCACTTGTACAGTCTTGTAGGGGAAATTCAAATGTTGCCCAGCTGATCAGCAGAGCACCCACAGTTAAGTTTTGTGTTTCTTTTGGTGATATACATTCTCATATGCCTTGGCGCACATAACAAAATTTATTTTGCACGTGTGTAAAATAATCCACATGTGGATGGAAAAGATTAAAGGGAACATTGCTGACAAGACTATATAACACCCATTGGATATTTAACTACCTGGGTTGAGTCAAATTTATGTCCAACAGCTGAAACAGAGACCTAGAGGTGAAAGTCTTTGTTCTGTCGCTAACCTTTGAATTTCAGTCCCTCCCACCCTGTGCTTGAAGATGATCAAAATGTAGGTCTGTAAGGGACCCCAAGAAATCAATTAGCCCAACCTCCTGCACTGAGAGTGGACATAGAAAATCAAGATCATCTCAGAGAGGTGTTCGTCTAACTTGTTTTTGAAAACAAGCCAGAAAAGAGATTCTGTAGCCTTCCATAGAAGAATATTCCAATACTTAATTATCTATACATTAGATCTTTTTTCCTAATATCCAATTGAATTCGGTGTTCATGGAAGTCTGTCATCAGATTTACATTGATTTATATTCAATTTATGATTCACTATAACCCGAGATTCTTTTCTGCAGTACAGTGTCTAGCTTCATCAGTGCTTATCTAAAGGTTGGACCTCCCTGGTCCGGCAGCCTCAGGACCTCACTAGTCCTTGATGAGGGATTTTTCCAGACCAGGGGAGGTCATTGCAGGGCTGGCCCACACAGTCCCTCCCGGAATTCCTGGCTCCCCATGCCATAACCCCCCTGCAGCATGCCGGAACTCTCTGATCCTGGACCATCCATGGTCATGACAGACCACAGATCTTGCTGGACCAGAGAATCCCAGATTTTAGAGGTGAAACCTGTATTTTGTGTTTGTGTGTATGTATGATTTTTGCTTACTAAGTGTAGTAATTTGCATTTGTCATTATTGACTTTCATCTTATTGATTTCAGACCAGTTCTCAAATTTGTCACTGTAACGCGGGAGCCCGTCCTGCTCCCCGTCGTGAATCTGTTTGCCCCCTTTTTGACGTTCCCCTCACCACTTGTGCTCCTCCGTTCCCCTCCTCCTCGTGTTGTGTGCCGCTCCTCCAGTGCCCTGTGCCTCCTTCCTCCTGTGTTCTCCTCTCCTCTCCTCTTGTGTTCTCCTCTCCTCTCCTCCTCCGCTCTTTCTCCCGCCTCCGCTCTCTCCCCCTTGTCCGCTCCTTCCTCCTTCACTCGCTCTCCGACTCCCTCCTCTCCTCCTCGCTCCTCCGGGCTCTCCCCCTCTTCCTTCTGCCCCTTTCCCCTTTTGAATCCCCCGCCGGCGTCCGGCCCGGGTGACGCAACGCGCCACGTCACCAGGCTCCGCCCCTGCCGTGCGTGCGCGCGCCCGGCGACGTCAGCCGTCACGTCGCCGGGGCTCCGCCCCCGCCCTACGCTGCTGTCCGGGCGTAGCCCCGCCTCCGCCGCGCCGCCCGTTATCCGGGCCGCGGCCAGGGAACAGGCCCCGCAGTGCCGCCGCGCTCCCTGGGTGGCGCCCAGGAGGGACAGCGCGACTGCGGGCTGAGTGCGGGGCGGGCCGCCGGACGGGGTGTGGGGGAGGCGCGCCCCGTCACAGTCACTATTGCTTTGAATTTTAATCTTGTATTCCAAAATGCTAGCATCCTCTCCCAGGCTTGGTATCATTCACAGATTTTAAAAGCATATTTTCCGTACCTTTATACAAGTTGCTAATGAAAATATTGAGTAGCGTTAGACCATGACAGACTCCTTCAGAACTTCACTTGATGTGTCTTCCCAGTTTCACAACTAAACATAGATAACTACTCTTTGAATACAGGATCCACATAGATAACTACTCTTATGTCGGATCCACAGTTACGAATGGGGCTTTTCTCGCCCCGGAGGACGGGAGCGGTGGGACGCCCAGATGCACCGCGGTCCTGCCGCCCGCGTCCTCCGGGGCGAAAAAAGCTGCTCCGCGTCTCCCTGGTCTGCTATGGGGGGAGCCCCCCAGCAGACCAGGGAGACGCGGAGCACGCGGGCAGCGGGACGGCCCAGACGCGCCGCGGCAGTCCCACGGCCGGCGTCCTCCGAGGCTTTGCTCCTGGTCTGCTGGGCTCTGCCCCGGGCTTCCTGGAATCAGCCGCTGATCAGTTTCAGCAGCAGCTGACTTGGGGACGCCTGGGGTTCTTAAGTTGAATCTTTATGTAAGTCAGAACTGGCGTCCAGATTCAGCCGCTGTTGAAACTGATCAGCGGCTGATTCCAGGAAGCCCGGGGCAGAGCAACTCTGCCTCGGGCTTCCTGTAGTCAGCCGCTGGTCAGTTTCAGCAGCGGCTGAATCTGGACGCCAGTTCCGACTTACATACAGATTCAGCTTAAGAACAAACCTACAGTCCCTATCTTGTACGTAACCCGGGGACTGCCTGTATAGTTTAACTAGTGGTCTCCACTTTTTAATAATTTTATCTAGAATACGTATGCATAGTTTGCTTATGAGAATGTCATTGGTGAGTTTAAAATAAGATATAGCCTGTCTACTACTTCCCCCATCCACTAGGTAAGAAATCCTGCCAAAGAGGGAAATTAAGTTGGTCTGGCGTGATTTGTTCTTCACAAATTTATGTTCACCATTATTTATAACATTGCCTTCTGATCTTGAATCAAAGCTATACTATACTCCTATAGACAACCACCTAACCTCAAGATGATTCTTACCAACAACCACAGGACATACCACACTAATACCAACCCTGGTACCTTCCCTTGCAACAAACCCCGTTGCCAGCTTTGTACACATATTCATTCTGCTGATACCATTATTGGACCTAACCAAGTGAGTTATAAGATCAAGAACACATATTCCTGCGCATCCAGGAATATAATCTATGCTATCATGTGCCGAAAGTGTCCGTCTGCTATGTACATTGGACAAACATCTCAGACACTTCGCCAAAGGATTAATGCCCACAAAACAGATATCAGACAAGATCACAAAGAAAAAACAGTTTCTTGCCATTTTAACCAGAAAGGACACTCTCTCAATGACTTAACCACCTGCATTCTGCTACAAAGACCTTTTACATCTGCACTTGAAAGGGAATCCTCTGAACTGTCATTCATGTTAAAATTCGACACTCTCCAAAAAGGAATGAACAAACACTCAAGCTATCTTACCCATTACCAGGGTGGCTTCCCCAATTATCACCTCTAATACCATTAACTCACAAACATCCCACTCTCCCTACCTCCAATATCATCAATTCACAGACACTTACCTTCCTTCCTCCCCCCTCCCCCCCCCCCCGTATCCCCCTCCTGTTCTGAAATGTGATTTGTCCTTTTCATATGTGTTCATTTTTTTTAATTGTATCCTTTGGTATATATGGTTGTGACTATTTTCTTCCACTATTTGATCTGAGGAAGTGGGTCTGGCCCACGAAAGCTCATCATCTAATAAACCATCTTGTTAGTCTTTAAAGTGCTACATTGTCCTGCATTTTGCTACAGTTATAAGTGTTAGACTTACTATAAAAGGGTGGTTTGCTCAAAGGAGGTGTATACTCCAGCCCCCTGGCTTGGGCCCCCCAAGGCTCTGGTGTGTGAGGGAAATGTGGCCATATCAGGGTTTCGGGGGGTTTTTTTGCTTCTCACTTGGAACTGCATACTTGACAATAAAAAGGTTCACCACCCCTGTCCTAGGTAGCTTCCTTTGTTCTGGGAACAGTTTCTGACCCTAGAAACCTCTGATTGCTCTTCAGGGAGAAACCAGGGGGAATAGATTCCCACCCATCTTGGCTATTTCAATGGAATTAGGTCAATTTATTCCAGCTGAGGTTGAAATAAAGCATAAGGTGTTTGACCAGAAGGTCTCCAAGCAGTCTCTGAGTAGAAAAGAGACAAGAGCAAATGACATCTTGTATATTGAATTAAAAAACACATTCAGACAAAGGTAGCTTTAACAAATGAATTTTAATGGTGAGGATGAAGGATTGTTTTCCTGATGCGTGAAAATAGAATGATTAATTAAATATTTTTCTTTCTTCTTTTAATGATCTCAGACCATGAATACACCTGCCATTGAACTCAACTATGAGTAGAATCTGGATTATGCATTACCTCATGTATATTTCAATCTTCATGTGTTTTTATCATAATACTAATGTATAAATCCTTAATGCTCTTATTGTCATCCCTATGATCCTCAGAAATCCTCAAAAATCTGTCAAAATAAAAATCAAGAAGATAGTTACGGGCTCAGAATGCTCAAAACAGTCCTAAGCCATTCTGACAGCTAAAGATTTGTCAGCTGGATCCTAATACCCATAAACCTCTTAAATAACAAATTCTGCTTTCTACAACTCCATCCCATTATCTCTGGGCATCTTAAATCATTTTACCATAAATCATTTTGGTGGGAGGAGGGGGGAAGAATGCTCTCCTTCTAAATCAAAAGCATACTTGTGGCATCTGTGCTACCGCCCCAAGTGCTATCATTATGTTCTGCAGTCAGGAGAGCTTTGCTTAGATTTATGCTTCTGGACATATGGGCAACTGGAAGCCTTTGGAGATGCTAAGGTGTTCTCTCTCTCTCTCTCTCTCTCTCTCTCCCCCCCCCCTCCCCCCCCCCCCGCCCATCATACTTCTCTGTAATCTTTAGCTGGGAATGCTACTTGTTTTACCTTTTCACTGTATGTATTCATTTGATGTTTACTTTAAACTATTTTAGAAAGTGGTGATAGGCAATCAAGACTATAGACATTATATAAACATAGAAAATCCTGTCTCAAAGGGAATAATTTGATTATTCACACCAATCCATATTTTGTCTGAATATGTGTGTGTATGTATATATGTGTCAGTAAAGCAAGATCCTGATAGCTCAGTCCTCAACCAATACAAAGAGAATAAGGCATGTCTTAAGTTTTGTCATACATGTTTCTTCATGGATAAGGCTTTCTCGCTGTTACAGTACCAGTCAAAGGCAGACTATTCTCACTCTCCTCAGGCAAAGATTTTCTTCTCCAGTTTAAACCTCAGAGCTTTACAATGTTTAGGTCATTACTAGTCTTGAGACAACCATGCAAGGATTTCTGCTAGCTACTTTATCCTTTGTTGGGAGCCTTTTGTTAGGAAAGAATTGTTTTCTTCCTTTCATACCAGGCATTCACATCTCTGATTTTACATATTTTTTCACATCTACTCAAAGTAAGCTAATGCACCAGCACAGCATTATAATAAATTTTCTGTTTGGTTAGATGAAACTTGTATAGTTACAACTAATCTAATTATTCCTCTGGAGACAGAATTTCTAAATAAAATGATGAGGTGAAGTGATTACAGTTGTAACCCTTCAGAGCATAGAAAGATGTTATGCTAATCTGCTATGAATGGGCCGAATTAAAAAAGAGAGGGGGGAAAAAAAGGGTTTGTGAAAAGACCACCGTGTTATTTATTCCTTATCCCTTCAAGCTCAGTTACTATAGAAAAAAGTAATGGTAACCTGGGTTGTTTTACTTTTCATGTCTGTCTTTCAAATTGTGAGTTTTAAACTGCCTTCACTCCTTAACACAAATCCAGAAGGAAAGAAGGCGGGCTGGTGTGACAAAAATTAGTGAAAGGGAGAATAAGTACAGTATATGCATTCTTTAAGGCTGCTAAACATGGTGCATCCTTACCATAGAGTTTTTTAAAACAATTGGCCTGTCACTTAAAAGTAGCAGATTTAACTGTAGAACACCAAAGCAAACTGTAAAATGAGCAAAAGCCAGCAATAACTAAACCATGTTTTTACTGCATGCATTTAAGGCTTTTTTGTGGGAATCAGACACCTGGGTTATACTCACAGCTTCGTTGAAAACTTCTTGTATGATCTTGGGTTTATCACCAAAGTTTTTTTGTGGTTAAATGGGGTTACTGTATTGCTGTACCTCACATGTGTATTATGAGACACAAGTTAATGATTATAGAGAGTTTTGGGATCTCCTGATGGAATGTGTTACGGTTGAGTTTAATTATCACCCTCATATTAACTTGATGAATACTATGATGTTCTCTTCCTTTAAATATGTGAGCACTCCTTAGTCCAACATGCATGAAGTCTAACAAGAGAACTGAGAAATGGCATCTTTTGGGGAAATGTTGAGTTTTATTAAAAACTGCAAATCATAAGTGTTGTATCTTGAATGTCTCGAGTAGTCTGTAGCTTGCTGCAGTTCCATTCCAGATAGAGTTTCAACTTACTGACAGTGATGAGTTGCTGTAGTGTTTTTCAACCAGTGGTACAAGTACCCTTAGGGGTACTCAAGAGAAGTCTGGGGGGAACTTCAACACAACTGAAATTTGGAAAAAACTGAATTTTTGTTGTAAGTTTTACAGCGCTTTATTATTTTTGTACTTTTTATACTAAAAAATGTCATCGCCTGCCTGTCTACGATTAAGTTGTTTAAACAAATGTTTTTGCAATGGTAGAA
The DNA here is from genome assembly GCF_049634645.1 of Pelodiscus sinensis. Classification (NCBI taxonomy): domain Eukaryota; kingdom Metazoa; phylum Chordata; order Testudines; family Trionychidae; genus Pelodiscus; species Pelodiscus sinensis. Next base: position 91,027,171 of record NC_134713.1, on the reverse strand, counting down.
AAAAAATGTGTGTGTCTTAAAACTGTAGGTACTAGGAGTACTTCTAATTTTATTTTTTTAAAGGGGGGTACTTACAATTTTTTTAAAAAGGGGTACTTTATAATAAAAGGTTGAGAAACACTGGATTACTGCATGCCCCGTTGTCTCCAACTATGCTTGGAACTGCCATGTATACTGTCATTACTACAGCCATGCAGGAACATTTTCCTCCTGCTTCTTCAGTGATAGTAGAATTATATCTGTTCCTGATCTAGATAATAATATTCCTGCTTTGAGTGCAGAGGTCCAGATTAGAAGACCTGTTGAGGTCCTTTTCCTGTCCTACACTTCCAAGATTCCATCAGCAACATCAGGGCCTTGGAAAGTTGGTAGCAGTTTGTTGTTGATCAAGGAAAGTTGTCAGAACATTGTCAGTTCAAACAGACATTGAGTGGTGCCCTACTTGATCTGGTTTGTCTCTTGATTACACAATGACGAGATTAAACAAAATTACTGTCTGTGTATGTTCAAGAAGGCTCTTGAAATAGCGGTTGCCATGGAGGAAATAGTAGAGGATACTCTGGACTTTTATGTGCATTGAGAAGTTTACTTCTTGAATCGGTGTGACAGAGAACCACAAGAACATAAGGAATTTCAATATGGTATTGGTGCACAAACTTCACCCGCTCAGGATTCTTGAGCATGCCAGATTGTTTGAAAAAGAAAGCACGTATTTCTGTAATAGTTTGCACAGTTCAATGACCAGAAACAGATTAACCATCCGTTCAAAAATACACCTATGAAGGTGTCAGCCGACGGTCAGGGCAGGGTGTGTTCCTATACCTGTCCCTTATGACCGGCTGATGTTCTTTTAAATTGTGCTTGGTTCTGTTACAGCAACTGAAGGAGTCAGTTAAAACTTAAACAGTTACAGGTTTATTAAAGAAGCTTATAAATCATATGGTTACAATGGCTATTGCTCTCTTTCTTAACTGCTAGCAAATATAAATCTTAAAAATGGTTACAAAGAAGATAAAGATAGAAAAATAGAAATAATAGTACCAAATAACAGCTTAATCTTTAAAGAGCTCTAAGTCTATGTGTACACTTAAGACAGAGGACCACATCCAGGTACAATTTTTACCCTCTTCTGTGCCTCTCGACTCCAGCTGTCAGGCCAGGGCCGGTCCCTCAATTCCAAGGAAAGACGAAAATACGAGGTGGGCATCCCCGTGGAACCTCGGGAGGTCAAAACACCTAACCCAACCAGCAGGTAGAGGGTAGATTGACACTCAAAGTGAGTGTGCTGCTGGACCCATCTTTATACCCATGGGGTCACGTATTTCTCTTTCTTATCTGTGATGCCAAATGGTGCTGGTCTGTCTTTTGTGAGACCAGTTCTTACAAGGGAGTTGTGAACTTAATTTACACTTGTAAGAGAGATAACTAAATTGGAAGTACTGGGGATTCTTTTCTCAGTGGGAGATTCCTCTCCCAGGGACTGTGTGTGATCGTATTAACATGAGTGCCAGCCGGGGCAGTTCTCGCAGCTTATTGCCTTAATCGCTGTCTCTCCTCATATCTGTTTTCAGCTTGTCAGGATCAGATGAGCCAGCATAGACTATGCTGATTTTATTGCTCCTTCTCTGCCCTGTATGCTTCAGGAACCTCAGAGAGGCAAATAAGATGGATGTGATGGGGGGGAGAGGAGGTTCTGTCTGGCTACAGAAGGTTGAACTTAAAGACTGGAAATCAGTAATTCATAATGTAGAAGACAAGAGCTCTAGTGACACTGATCAAGACCTAGCACTGTACATGTTGTTGGAAGTTGGAGTCAGAGATGGCATTTGGGACATGCCCTGGAGCAAGGGAGTTCATATGAGTATGAACCTTTTTATTAGTCCTTTTCACTGATTTCTGCATTTACCTATCACCAGCTGTTGTCACAAGATTCTCTGGGAGAAACCTCTACCATTTGGAGATTTGTACTAGAGAAAAGTTTGTTCTAAAATAGACATCACAGATGAATATCCAACACAATGGACGTGAATCATTTTACCCTTGTATATGTGATTGAAGCAAACTAACCATCATTATTTGGTAAATCTTGGCTTGAAGTACACAAGGTGAATTGGACTGAAATCAATGTAATCACAAAAGTATCTTGAAATTTAATTAATGACTCAGGCTTAAGGAAATCCACAAAGAAAAAGAAGGCAATTCTTCAAGTTCCCCACTCAAGAATGTGTCACAGCAACATTCATTTTTAGTGCTGCTCATCTACTTATGATCAGGCATGCTGATGGGCTGCGGGGTGCAAAAAGGGCAGTTGTCCTGAGGCCCTGCACTTCAAAACGGCCCAAGCTCCAGCCTTCCACCATCACTATCACAAGAGTGCTGGCAACTGAAGCCCTGGGCCCTTTATATTGCTGCTAGAGCACCGTGTGGCATGCTCTGTGTGACTTTGATAGATGGGGGGTGGGCAGAGAGGGCTGACACAATGTGCTCTGGGCAGCCTGCTGCACCCAGCCACACCCTTTCTGCCTGAAGACCACACCCTTTCCAGGAGTACTGTGGCTCCCATCTTGCCCAGAGGCCTGGTAAATCTGTTAACTCCCCTGGCTGATTTCTGCCTAACCTGGTGCCAGAATTAGCAAATTTACATGGACTGTTACGAGCAAAGGAAAAATGGAAATGGACTAAAGAGTGCGAGTGTGTGTTTAATGTAGCACAGAAACTGTTGCCATCAGCTAAATTTCTTATATACTCTGAGGTCTCACCATTATTGCAGTTGGCTGGCAGTGCTTCCTTGTCTGGAATGGATGCAGTTCTTTTCCACATTTTTCCCCAAGGGTATGCAGAAACCAGTTGTCTTTGCTTCATGAAGACCAGTACGCCTGAGAAGAACTGTGCACAAATAAAGCTGATAAATTCTCTATCTTCAGAATTCAGAAATTCCATACCTATCTGTATGATAGACATTTTACCTTGCTGAGAGAGCATTGCCTATTAGTTTTAGTTCTTGGAATGATACATAATTTCTTCATTACATACTGCTCATAGGCAATGATGGGCATTGCTACATTCAACTTGTTCTAATACTATACAGACCTATAAAAGGACTTAGGATGGCAAGGCTGATGGGCTATCATAGCACTGCCAAAGTGTTAGAAAGGAGCTGGACTTGACATAATCATAGACATATGTTGTGAACTTGGCCACCATAAACTGAAAGGATGGACACAACATAGTCTATAATAATTCGGCATTTGACTGGGTAGACACAACAGCTGCACAGTGTTGGATGTGAGAATAGATACAGTGACAGATTGATGAGATTGAAAGGTGGTATGGCTGGCTGACTTTGAGCCTAGGTGTCTGGCTGGGAGTTGCTTTGCTGATAAGTAGAACTATGAAGTTCTTTGTTGTTAGCTTATTAGGAGTAACTGTGAGTTACAGGTATGTGCCTTATTTTGAATATAAGAGAGATTAGTTAGTGTGCGCACTTCAGAAGCTTGGGGAGATGTTTACGAGGATTTCTATGTAGTTGGAGACTGTGCTCTACCTCCCCAGCAAACGGAAGGCTGGCCACTGGAAACCTGCTGCTGACTAGAGATATAAAATCCCGGTTAACCAACTAAGCAGGATACGGGCTGGGGACTGCTCCAGCCCGCTGGGCTCCTACTCCCAACCCCACACTGGGACTGGCTGCTGACTTGCAGCCCCTGTCCATGGCAGGCCCACTGTGGGGCGTGAGCATCTGCCAAGAGCAGGTGGGGATCTGCTTCAGTGCCCCCTCCCCCCATTAACCAGTTAACCAGAACCAGTAAGCATTACCGGTAATCTTCATATCCCTATTGCTGACCTCTTTACACCCTCTTAAACCATATCAGAAGTGCTCTAAACTTTATGTGCGGGTCACTGCCATACCAAAGGAATGGCCAAACCAAAGGAAAAATAATTCTATATGGACTCCCCCTGCCATACCACTCTCTCTACATTAGTCCAAGAAAGTGCAAAAAAAAAAAATTATACGCTCCTGAATGTATAAATTGTTTATTTACTGAGTTATTCCAGCACAGAATAATCCTTGCAACTTGAGTCTCCTGCAGTGCTCTCATAACTTTTAGTTAGGTTATATAGTGATTTACATTAAACAGGTAAATATTGCGTATGTACATTTGGGAAGATCTTTAAAGTAGGGTGAAAGGCTGCGATGTCTTGTCTCTTTAAGTCAGTGGTTCCCAAACTTTTTGGCATCATGGCTCCTCCCCAAAATAGCAGCAAAACTTGGGGTGGCATTGACGTGGTGTGTGGCTGGGTTGCCTCGTGACCTCCTGGAATTTCATCACACATCCCCGGGGGGCATGTCCCCCAGTTTGGGAACCCATGCTTTAAGTGATTGAGCTGTCTCCGCTCCTGAGTGTAAAGCCTCATTTTCAGTTGCTTGTAGATTTGCTGTCAGAGTAAAAGTCTCCACAGCAGACAGCTATTTTCTATGATCTTTTTCCATCTGTCTTTCTCCTCCTTTGCTGGGTCCAGATATAATATATACAGCAATGTCCATAGCTTCATGTTAATCAAAAAGTTCTTGCTTTATTAGGTTCTTAGGGGTTTTAAAAAACCCAACTGACTGTAAAAGGTGTGCAGATGATTCTATAATGGGTCAAGTTGATAGGGTGTCAGAGAAGTTTCCATTATAGCTCACTATTTTGCATGTTCATAACTTTCCAAAACATCCATCTCTTATGATGACATTTGTCGAAACAGTATCTGCCCAAGCTTACATTTACAGTGAAGCTATGATTATATTATTGATTTTTCACTATGTTAGGTTTTTAATGATATATTTATTATGTCAGGATGGTGGTGTTTTTTGTTCATGCCTTTTCTCTACTTCACATTTTCTCCTGCAGTTTTTCTTTGTCTAATATTTATCTTTTTCGCTAATACTGTTCTGTCTCTCTTTCAGAGACTTTTTATTTCCTTGATATTTTCCCCTTCTTCCATAGTTTCTCTTGCTTCTTTAAGTCCCATCCCATCTCCTCTTTAAACCCAAACATTGTCCTCTCCTTGATGCTAAATCACTACTGTCTGTCACTGTAAAGTGTGCTTTCTCTTTCTCTCCCTTGCTTTGAGCTCCAAAGAAAAAAAATGAGGTGAGGATCATGTGGTAGCAGAAACAAGGGGACTTCAGTGGATGCTGGAAAAAGATGTAATCTCCCCAAAACATGTGTGCACATTTTGGTCTCTGAGGTGTGCATTTTCATCCCATTCCCCCATTATTGGAACCTCAACATGTGTATATTAGAATCTGCCATTGTCTCCTTTTCTTGCCTTCTCTGTGCCTCTTTCTGGCCACTCTTTGCTACCTTAAGTATATTTACTCTTGCCTCAGCACATGGGGAATAGACCTCTTAAAGTCCCTTCCATATTTGCAAGGGGTGTAGCGTAGGCAGGTATCAATAAAAGCAGGACAGGAGGTAGAAGTAAAAGCATGCTTTTTAGCCCAGCAATGGCTGCAACAGCATCTTCTAGCAATCTAGTCAAATGAATTGTAGCTAAGCACTCAGGGCCAGATTTTTAATGGTATTTAGGCACCTAAAGAGGCAGATAGGTGCATAGTGAGATTTTTTTTTTAATGCCTGCAGGCTGAACTCAGAATGATTTTTCAGTTCATCAATTCTCACAGTTTAACTAATGTGTGAGATCTGAGTAGGTTCATGGAAGAAGGATATGTGAAAGACACACATACTACATGGTAGTAGAAATGTAGCCGTGTTAGTCTGGTGTAGCTGAAACAAAATACAGGACTATGTAGCACTTTAAAGACTTTAAAGTGCTACATAGTCCTGTATTTTGTTTCTACTAGATTGTAGGTATCTTTTGGCACTGATGGAGAAGACTTGTAACAGTGTAATCTAACGTAAACCTATTACATACTGCAGTAGGAGACGGCCAGGGTTGGGGGACGACGACTCTAAAGATACCTTTACATGTGCTTTGGGACAATGAGACTGATGGAATTTGTATTAGGTCATTTTATGTGTTATGGTGATAAGTGTAATTATTTTTAACAGGGAATGTCAAATGGGAATGACCCTGATAAAATATTTTGGGGGAATCTTTTCATGTAATTTTGCCACCACATAACTCCAAATTTACTTTTCCCTGACACTCAAGGTAAAATGTCTACCTAATTTTTTAAAAGTGAAGGGCTTATAGATCAATTTCCATCTCCCACCTCATTACCATTTTTTTTTAAATTAAACATGTGTTCTGTCTACAGAAGAGGTATGAGATAATAGAATGATTGTTTCTTAAATGCTTGGTGAATTAATAGAGAATGAAATTTTATACCCTGTCCTTTATGTATTGTATTCATTGTACTGTAAAAACACATTATTAATGTTTTAAGTAATTTTAGCATAAAAGGTGAAGATTTACATTTTGTTTGTTTTCCTCCCATGCATTCTAGCCATCAGTGTATCAATAAACTATGAGATGGTTCTTACATCTAAGAAGGTTGTTTGTATTTGCATGTTTTTCTAATTTTGAAGAAATTTATTTGTGCTGCAGGAACCAGATAGCATTTTTAATGAATCTGAATTTTATTAAACTGAGGTTTAATATAGATAACTTATTTTCCCAGTCATTCCTTTTAAATTAATATATGGTGAGTTAGCAGTAGGTAAAGATATCTGTTGTTCATATTCATTTGTCCTTTGTTTTCTTAACTATTTGATGTATGCATGCAGATTCATAAAATGAAATTCTAATCCTGTTACTTCAGACATTCTATTGAAACAAAAGTGATGGCTGTGGTTGCTGTACATTTACCCTAATTTGTCTTTTAAAAACTATGACTCCTCAGTATTTAGTGGTCAGAGAAAAGAGAGAATCATTTTTCTTACTCGTAATGATCAGATATAATTGCATTGTGGAGGCTGTAGATATTAGCAGGGACAGTATTTTCTGTTTTAGATGTTTTAAGCTTGGCACCTGATTTTCAGAGGTGCTGAAGTAACAGGTGCTATGAGTGCTCAGAACTTCATATCTGAAAACATGAATATCTCAAATCTTTAGGCATCCAAGTTTGAAAATTTTGTCCATATCTTTCAAGAAAAAGGAATCTGATTTGTTGTGCTATATGTGGTAGATGGATTGTTGACTGCATTGTTGATTAACTAAGCTAAAGTCAGTGGTATTGTTTCATTGATTGAAGTAACAGTGTCAAGTTTTCTGTGTGTATTCCTTTCACTTTAAAGAGAAGAGAAAATTCATATTTGGCTCTTTTCACTGAGCATATCAGTGATACCTGCTCATAATGAAGACTCACATTGCAGATTGTCTCCATGTGTTTTCAGTTGTTAAGTTGCATGATAAATGAGGAGCAAATGACTTGGGACTTATACTTTAAAAAAAAAGGATGTATAGCCCTGAATTTTGAGTACATTTTGTTCTCAATTTTAATTCTTTTAAGAACACATGTTCAAGTTTTTGCAGAGGTCAGTTTCTTGATTCACTATAATATAAATTTTTTTTTTGCCACCAGATAAGTGACGGATCTTTGCATTCCTTCAGTTTAGTGACTTTTCTCTACCAAACACTGATGTTTTAATCAGATCACAACTGGTGGAATCCCTAAACCCAGATTTAAAAGCATAAAAGCCATTTGAATAATCTGCTTTGTCAGGGACCCAATACGCATCATAATACAATATTCATAGGTTGTAGTTAGCTTCATTTTTTTGGGCTATGTTATGGGTATCAAGTTTTTGTTAAATATATACTTTCCTCTTCTGATGTGGTTGTTTTTCTCCTCTGGGAGGCTGTATGAGAAAATAGCAGACCACCATCCTTTCAGAACAGGACAGCCAGTTTCATCCTCCAGACAAGAGCAGCTAAACGTTCCACTGCTCTGAGTACTAGCGGCCAAAGGGAGCACAGATCCATTCGCAAACTGTTACCTTTGCATCCTGTACAACACAAGGCATAGTACAGTCCTCATTGTCTGGTGTTATAGCATACCTTTGTGAAGTAAAAACTAATTCATGTTTTGCCTTCTGTTAACTGTATCTTAAAGTTCCTCCCAATTATAGTCACTTAGGTTTACACTAGGGGTATGTCTAAACTACACCCCTCTGCTGACAGAGGGATGTAGATTAGGCACGTCACTATTGCAAATGAAGCGGGGATTTAAATATCCCGCACTTCATTTGAATAGAAATGGCCGACGCTTTTTGTCGATGCGGCACTTTGCTGGAAAAAGCAGCAGTCTAGAAGGGGATTAGTCGACAAGGAAAGCCTTCTCCGACTGATTCTGTAAATCTTGTTGCATGAGGCATAAGGGATCGATCGGAAAAGGCTTTCCTTGTCGACTGATCCCCGTCTAGACTGCCACTTTTTGCCAGCAAAGTGCCGCCTCGTCAAAAAGCGTTGGCCATTTCTATTCAAATGAAGCATGGGATATTTAAATCCCCTCTTCATTTGCAATAGTGATGTGCCTAATCTACATCTCTCTGTTGGCAGAGGGGTGTAGTTTAGGCACACCCTAGAAAATGAGGTCATTTTAGCTACATCTTTCAGGCATGTGAAAAATGCATACCTCTGAGTAGCACAGTTAAGCCAATCTAATGCTCAGCATAGATAATGTGACGTGAACAGAAGAATTCTTCTGTAAATCTAGCTATCACTTCATTTAAAGGTGTATTACCTGAAGTGACATGAGTCCTTCTCAGTGTAGGTAGGTTATGCAGTGTTGCAGCTGTGCCATTGCAGCATTTCAAATGTAGACAAATCCTCATACTCTTTTCTGGTCTTCATCACTATAGTATCTGAATGCTTTCCAAGTGACCTGAGTTCAAGTCACAGCCTATGTTGTTTCATAGAGAAAATGATCCCATCAGCTTCTATTACTCCTCGTGAGGAGCAGGTGTGCCAGCACTGATGAGGGTGTCCTTTGAATTCCATCTAGTGGGTCTGTACTACATCCGCTAAATCGAAACCCAGACGATCAACTGTGGCAGTGTCAATCTTCTGCTTAGTGTAAACATGCCCTTACAGCTCAAGAGTCATCATGAATAGAAATCTGAAAACTTCAGCTCAATGCACAGTAGTGGTCAGAATGGCTAACAGAATGTTAGGACTTGTTAGGAAACTAATAGAAAACACCAAAAATATCATGCCGCTATATAAATCCATGATGTACCCACATCTTGAATACTGTGTTCAGTTCTGGTTACCCCATCTCATAAAGGATATATTGGCATTGGAAAAGATTCAGAAAACATCAACCATGACAATCAAGGATATGGAACAACACCCATACAAGGAAAGACTACTGTAAAAAGACTGGGACTGTTCAACTTAGAAAAGAGTTGTTTGGGGGGGGAGGGATGTGATAGAATATATTAAGGATGTCAAATTTAGATTAATTAACTAATCAAATAGTTAATGTAATTTGTATTGACTATTCGATTAGTCAATAAGGACACCTCTGCCTTTGCCAGCTCTTGCTACATTTCAAAGCTGAAAACACTGCGGGGAGCACAGGGCCAGCCGGGGACTCAAGCAGTCCCCGGCTGGCCCCATGCTCCTAGCAGCATTTTCCTTTTGAAATGTACAAGAGCCCTCCTAGACTATTATGCATTTCAAAGGCGGAACCCCCACTAGTTCCCCCCATGGGATGGTGCTGGAGAAAACTGGCTTTTAAGCCAGTTACCCTCGGCACCAGATGCTGCTCTCTTCCTCTTGCTGCTTCTCTGTGATAGAGGCAGCAAGGCGGGGGAGAAGCGACTAGTCGAGTCACTAGTTGCTTACATCTCTAGAGTATAAAATCATGAATGGTGTGGATGGACAAAACAATACAAGTGTTGTTTACCCTTTTCCACAGTGGATAAACCATGATTACCTCATGAAATTCAGAGGCAGCAGGTTTAATACAAACAAGAGGAAATACATCTTCTCACAATGTACAACTAACCTGAGGAATGTTGTGATGGTCAAAAGTATAAGTAGCTTCAAAAAATAATAAGATAAATTCATGGAAGATAGGTCCCTCAATGGCTATTAGCCAAGATGGTTGGGGCTGTAAACCCATGCTCAGATTGACCCTAATTAGAAGACTGGAGTAGAAGACAGGGTTGGATCACTCCAAAATTGCTTTGTATGCTCCTCCTGAATCTTCATTACTGGCCATTTTTGGTAGACAGGAAACTGGGCTATCTGGGCCATTGATCTAATTCAGTATGCATCTCCATACTGTTTTTATGTTTGTGGGTTTGTATATGGTAAGCTGCATGATCTCTAACCCTAAGCAGTGTTGCCTTTTGGATTTTTCTTGTAATTACTTATTTTAGGATTTCCCTTCTGGAAGGGCAGGTTGGCTGAAATCTCTCTCATTAAGATGTCCTAGGTATTTTCTACTCGCAAATCATCTCGGCAACTCAGGAGTCAAAGTTTCATATAGTGGCCCTGATTGTGGTCTGTGGTTCCATAGTAATGACTTGCTGAATACTACAAATTATTGGAATGGGAAGCCTTTTATTTCTCCTCCTCTTTACTTGTTGTTCTGTCTTCTGGGTCCATCCCAGATGCGGGCAATCTTTTGTTACAAATAAAATAATTCCTCATCATGTTCATTGCTGTGTTCTGGGGTTGAGAGGAGGCAGTCTGGATTTACAAAGGAGTTTGCATTGCAAACAAGTTCTGTGGGTTGTAACTTTGCTGTCTGGCAGAGGGAGAGGTGAGTGATTTGTGTTTTCTTCAATGAAATTACAGAGCTCTATAGCAGCTTTGGAGCACCGAGCCCAAGGTATTTCTTTCTTCCAGTAGATTCTTGTGATATTTATAGGTTTTTAATTTGGTTGACATTACAGCAAAACAGAAGAACAGCCATACTGGGTCAGATCAAAGGTCCAGTTAGCCCAATAGCCTATCTTCTGACTGTGGCCAAAGTTATCCAGTGAATGTTGCTTTCTGGAAAATTGGAGATGCATGCCTTGGACAGTAATAAGTTATTTTTTGTGTAAAGTTTGTGTCTTCATATGAGCAATAGAGATGATTAAAAGGTGGTATTTCTGTGGTAAAACAATTAAACATTTTATATAGCATAATACATCATTTCCTTCTGGAAATTATGTTTAAACAATTTCTGTTGTGTATGCCATATACAAAATGTTGCTTTTGTAACAAAGCATGTGTCATCACCAGTTTTCAGAGGGTTGAATATCAACTGCCAGTGTTAATTTTGGTGCTACTAAGTGTTGTTATAAGGCATTGATAATGCCTAGGGATTTTTTTTTTTGCACAATATTATTTTTATAAACTCATGAGGCTGAATTGTAATTATTACTCCCTTTTTATTTACAAGTGAATTTTTAAGATTGCTGTTTCTAGAGTTAAACAGCTTTGTTTTTCAAATCACAGTCTGACAGGTGATTATTTCAAAATGTGCTCTAATTGCCCAGATTCCTTTTCTGAAAGGTTAAAAGCATGCCTTTATTTGCAAAGGATTTAGTGCACCTATCGTACTTTTTTCATCAGAAATGTCATAATAATTTGAGTATGTGGCCCTACTATGTAAAGGCAACATTAGCAATGACCTGGCTGACTATAACAGTCTGCAGGGTCACTGACGTGCCAACTGATGAGTTGTAGAAGCTTGAGGCCTGATAGCTCATAATGCTTTCCAAGGACCATTATATCTAGTACCTTGCTTTTTTGAGAAGCCCAAGATGAAACATTGCAGGCGAGTCCACAGTTCAACTTGGAAGATGACAGTGTGGCTGCTTCAAAAATGCATACTTATATATTATACAGTAGCCTTTTAATTATTTCTTTTTTGAGACCTATTCATTTACATTGTTGGTGATCATCTTAATATTACTTCCTTTTTTACTACTATCAAACTTTGCTTTCAGAAACAGAATCTGAATTTGATTGGAAGCTGACATTGTCCCTCTAACTTATGCCCCCATGTACTGTCACTGAGCAGAAAAAAAAATACCATTGTCAATATTCGTTGTCAGCCATAACTCTTAGTTTCCTTGTTTGTGTTCAGGACAGGCTTTTAGCACTACTTAAACGTCATTGTTTGTAGACAGACGTTCCTTTTGTTATTGCTTAACCCAGGCCAAGTCCTAGGCGAACTCTGTCTGGTAAAAGTCTGGATGCACAAATTGTCTTCCTTAGTCTGTGATCTTCAGAAACAGCATCTGTGTGCTCAACACCTACATTAAGAATCTCCTTTATGCTCACTCCACATTACTCTTGTCATTTTGAAACTAAACATGCCTACAGATTTCATACACACACAGCAGCATTTGGTTGCAGACCAGTAAAAGGATGCAGGTAAAGGTGCCAATCTATTCATTTAATACCTATTTACAAACGCAAATGCACAAATAGCTGCTGGAATTTGTCTCCACAATCTTATTCTTAGTCTACTGTTATTTAATGTACACATATGTCATGATCTGAGCACTTTGCCTCTTAGTAGTTCTCAATACTTGAAGGCTCACTCTTCAAATAACTGGCAGTTTGCTGAAATTACATTCAGACTGACAACTTCAAAAACAGGAAATTGCCATTGTTTTGGGGACATTCCCAAACTAATCTCTGTTTAGTCCCAAACAGAAAGGAACACTTAATTCTCTGTTCATATGCCTTTTGGGAGAAGAGGTGACTTCAGTGTTTTCACTGAAATAAATTGCCTATGGCAGTGTTTCCCAGTTGGTGCTCCGGGGAACCCTGGGGCTCCGCAAAGCAAAACTAGGGGTTCCGCGAGGAACCGGCACTCCCCCGCCCCCTCTGAAAGAGAGAGAGAGAGAGAGCTGGCTAGCCAGGAGAGGTATGGACAGCGAGTTGTATGGGCTCGTGGTGCCCATGCTCCACCAATATTTGGAGCTGGAGAAGGCCCCGGCCTCCCCCGCGCGTCCTCCCACCCTGGCCCCAGAGCGTCTCTCCCCCGACCCTGTCCCTGTCCCGTCCCTGCCGTGCACAACCTTCACTGAGCTCACCCTTGCTGGCTGCTGCTGTCCTGTGCGGCGTGCTCAACGCGGTAGGCAGGGAGATGCCCAGGCGTGACGTAATGTCATGGCCCGGGATTTTAAAACTGCTGGGTGCTGCATTGCTCCGTGTGGCTGAGTTCGGGTTCAGAGTCCGGGGACGGAGCGCAGACTTCAGCCCCGCAAAGTGGAAAGTAGAGGAAGGGGAAGGGCTGGGAGAGGAAGGGGCTTGTGCAGAGGGGCAGGAGAGAGGGGGAAGGCCGGGGCCTGCTCCAGCTCCAAATATTGGTGGAGCATGGGCACCACAGGCCCATACAACTCGCTGCCCATACCTTTCATGGCTAGCCAGCTCTCTCTCTCTTTCAGAGGGGGTGAGGGAGTGCTGGCTCCTCGCGGAACCCCTAGTTTTGCTTCGCGGAACCCCAGGGTTCCCCGGAGCACCAATTGGGAAACACTGGTATAGAGAGGGCAAGACAGAAGGCAGAGCTTTGGTGGGGGGAGATAAGACTGTGGGAAGAGGGGGGGAGAATGTGAGGGTCAGATATAGCCTTTTGTTCTCTCCCTAGCCACCACCACTACCAGGCCCAGCCAAAGAGTTTACGGGGCCCAAGGCAGTGTGGCTGAGCTGCACGTCCATGTGGCTTACAGTCAGGGTAGCGAGTGAGCGGCTGGGTGGGCGGGGCTGGGAGCTGGGCAGTGCAGGGCCCTGAATGCGTGGGACCCAAGGCAACCGCTTCACTCGCCTTGCCCAAGGGCCAGGCCCGTCCCCAAGTGCCAGAGGCCTTTTTTTCCTCTTTCTAGCTTCCCCAGCTGCCGGGGGACTTTTTTCTTCTCTCTCCCTCTCTCTTTCTCTACTTCCCCCCCCCCCCCCCCCCCCCCGCTGTGCTGCAGCCAAGGGCCAGGAAGGGGAAAGGGGTTTGGAGTAGGAGGACTACTTACTCAGTGTTCTGACAGACAAGATGGCAAAGCCCCAGTCCTGCTGGCCACTGACTTGGTGGTACTGCTACCCACACAGTGTACACTCCACAGGATAGCTCTCACCTGAGGGCCTGTCCCCCCTACCTCATTTCATGCTCCTCCGAATAGCATCCCTCCCTTTGCATGTTATGGAAAACAGTCCTTTTCCTGGGGCGTCCAGTTGTCTGGCACAACCAAATCCTGACGTGTGTGTGTGAGAGAGAGAGAGAGAGAGAGAGATCGCTCTGAAATGATGGCAACCAGAGAATAAAAAGCAGAATGGTCTTTCTGGTCAGATAATTAAAACAGAGAACAAGGCACTCAGAAAAAGAGCTGCTTATAAGTAGGGATGTAAGCGACTAGTCAACTATCTGATAAGCATAAGCTTGTTGGATAGTCAACTAGTCACTTCCCACTCCTTGCCACAAGGTCGGGAACAGAAGCCTGTGCTGGAGGGAGGCAGCTTAAAAGCCAGTTCCCCTCCAGTCCATCTCTGCAGGAGACAGTGGAGTACTGGGGACCAAGAGTGAGCCAGGAATCAGCTCTTAACACATTTAAAAAGCAGAAGCACAACCTTTTGAAATGTATTATGAGCCAGCAGGTGTGCAGTGGGGGTACCCAGCTGTCTGTTAATACATTTAAAAGGCTGGTGTGCAGTGGGGGAGACCTGGCTGCTGGCTTTTAATGCATTTAAAAGGCAGAACAGCAGTGGGGTTAGCACCTGGGACCAGGAGCCAACTCCATTGCAGGTTCCCCACTTATCGACTAATTGACTAGTCGATGGAAATTCCATTGACTATTTGATTAGTTGATTAAACTAAATTTAACGTCCCTACTTCTAAGAAAAACTTGTTTGTATTTCTCACAGAACATCTCCCCATAATAGATTGACTCATTACCTGAGTTATATGGAATACCCATTCTATATAATCTTACCTTAATTTTGGCTTTTAAACCTATTCAGTCATCTTTTCATTTTAATTACCAGTTTTATAGTAGAACCATAAAATCATAGTGCAAAACAGTTTTTCTTGACCAAATGCCTCTGGACTTACTCATGGTACATAGTTACACTACTACTGCATAACATGGTGAATACTCAAAAACATATGCAAACCAAAAACTAACATGCGAACAAGGCATAACATAAACAGCAGCATCATACACAAGTCATAGTATATATCCCCCATCACAGAGAAGGACAACCAAGCATAAAATGTTATGAGTGTTAGAGGAAAAACACCAGGTTAAGAGGTTATAGATTCAAGCTTGTACATAATAATCTGGATTTAAAAGTGGCTTTTAGAAGGATGACTGTTCAGTAATAGTATCCTATAAACAGCCTTTCAAATTCTATTTGTCTTTTCTACTTGGATAACTCTGTTTAGGTGATGGAGTAGAACATCATTATTATTTTTCCCAACACCATCTCCTTAGTAAGGGTAGGTGAGTAGATTTTATGCTTAGACTCATACATTTTCTGATTGTGGAAGGTTGCTTGTGAATATTGAGCTCCAGAAGGAAGGAGAACACAGATAAGAGATGTGCTATAGCTGATGCTCATACACGGTGATACCTACCATTGATCATAGAATACTAGGACTGGAAGGGACCTCGAGAGGTCATCGAGTCCAGTCCCCTGCCCTCATGGCAGGACCAAATACTGTCTAGACCATCCCTGATAGACATTTATATAACCTACTCTTAAATATCTCCAGAGATGGACATTCCACAACCTCCCTGGGCAATTTATTCAATGTTTGATTAACCTGACAGTTAGGAACTTTTTCCTAATGTCCAACCTAAACCTCCCTTGCTGCAGTTTAAGCCCATTGCTTCTTGTTCTATCCCCAGGGGCCAAGATGAACAAGTTTTCTCCCTCCTTCTCATGACACCCTTTTAGATACCTGAAAACGGCTATCATGTCCCCCTCAGTCTTTTCTTTTCTAAACTAAACAAACTCAATTCTTTCAGCCTTCCTTCATAGGTCATGTCCTCTAGACCTTTTATCATTCTTGTAGCTCTTCTCTGGACCCTGTCCAATTTCTCCATAATTATCATATCCAACATAGAGTTCCATTATGTACATTGGTGTTGAATTTTGAGGTGATTTTGTTGAGTATGTAATAAAAATTAGTTTTTAAAAGAAGTTTAAAGTGGCTGCATATATCAGAAGATCAAGGGAAATTATCTTTCCACTGATATTGTCTATAGAAGGGAAATTTGCCACCTTCATCGGACAGTCAAGATCTTACCATCATTTAGGGCATCTCATCACTACAGTCTAAATGGGAGTCACTGAGATTGATTCTGTGGTGGTGCTTTAATGGGTCTCATGAAGACATAGGTGTCCGAGACAGAAAATCAGAAATGGCTGCCTGTCGCAGGGAGCCATAGCCTGTAATACCTCTAAGGCTGGTATAGGGGGCTCTGTCTGTGAGGTGGAGTGTTTTCCATATAAGGGCATGTAAATTAATAATCTTCCCTTACTCGCTCCACCCATTGCAGTGAAAGATCAGCCAATGGGCTGATTTGTGCTCAGGCCTGCTACTCCACCCACTGCAGCAAAAACCAACCTATGGGGTGATAAGTTCACAGGCAATAAAACAGGCAGGCAGCCCCTCTCTCACTGGGGATTCGCATCGAGTGAACGCCTGGCCTGATCACCCAGACACCTTGCACCCCCCGCTCTCGAGTCTTACTGAGCGTACTCCAAGTTGAAATAGTTTATGAGCATGTGACCGGTACTTGTGTTCCTGCTGTCTCCAGAACTGGTATAACCCCCGCCTCCCCGCCATCATCCCTATCCTAATTGATTTTTTAGTTGTCCTTATTGCTTGTCAAGTGACAGTGGCTAAAAAGTTACTAAGTTAGTTTATAAATAGTTGTGGTTTAGGTTTTTTACTGTTTCCTTGTATAAAGTTGTGTAAATAATCAGCCCTATGAGCAATACCAGTGTTAATTCAACTGTTCCTAACCCCTGGGCAGTTATTGGGAATTATTGTGATTTAGAAAAGCCTCAGGGAATTGTTTTGTGTTGTCTGGCAATCTGTTTAATTTTTGTTCTGATGATTGTCTGGCGCCATCAAAATAAAATCAGTCAGGTCCCGAGGGTGCCAAATAAGAGAGATCCAACTTGTATAGGGTCCCATTCCACTGTAGTCTTATTTCCTATTATTATTAAAGTGTACAATAAGCAATACTGACTGTTACTTCAGACTCTTTAATGTAAAATAACATGTGTGAACATGCAATGGATTTCCATCTGGGCCTTAGCAGTTTATTTTGAATAGTTACAAAGATAATTCTCATAGAATATAGCCAATAAAACACATTCACATATGTCATATGTGTCACCTTAGCCAGAATGATAGGTAAATTTCTGAAGCAATCTTCTATTCAGATTGCTTGAGAAACAATTAATTGCTGAATTTGTGCAATGGCTTTTGAAAATGAGATAGCAGGCTGATGAGGAGGTACCTTTTAATGAAACTCAAGTAGTATGGTTACTATAGTAAAGGTTAATATAACTGAGCTCTTCATCTTTCTCTCCAGTCACACTCCTCTGCCTCCTTTCTAAGTCACCAGGAAAATGCAAACATTCTTCCAGTGAGTCAAGCCTGTATTTTACCTGTCATCTTTGCGTCAGTCCTCTCTTTTGATGATCACATTCATGCTAAAACTTCTCTCATTCTTGCTACACAGGAAGTCCTTTGCTGTCAGTCCACCTAGCTAAAAGTTTTGTATCTTGTATCTTGACTACTAAAACTTCCTAGCTATGCATGGCACAGGCCATCTAATCCCACTTCAATTTGATTGATTTTTTTAAAAAGCTATTGTTTTTAATCTCCTTAGCTCATTGTTCTGAGTACGTCTCTCCACACTTCTCTTTACATTTAAGACAATTCAGAGTATGACCTTTTTTTTTTAGTCCTGACTCTAATACATTATCTAGAACCTTCTACCTCCCCCATCCGCTCTGCTAGGGATTTCCGTGCCCATTGGTAAAATTTTCTACTTTGGTGCTTTCTTTATGCTCTGTGTCGTAGAGGATCAGTTCCCCTTTAAATGCCATTAAATCACATATTATCTTTCGTCAAGTACATCTATAAAATTCATCCTTGTTATGGTGCCCATAAAACACTTAATAATGGCTAAGCAGTTAGAGTGCTATTCTATTTATGATAAATATGATTATTTTATTAGCATATTACAACCTCTTGGGGGAGGGGAGTTTTGAGTCTGGTTCTGGCAGCACTTCATAGTGATATTACTCTGGATTGTGTCACTCAAGGCAGGAGTCACTGCCCACATTGCCCAACAGTGAGAGTCAGTGACTGGGGAGGGGAACCCAGACCCTCCTTGCTCTACCAGATTCCAACCCTGAGCCCTATAAATAGTAGTTCAGAATGTGTTGCCAAGGGCATCAGGCGACCCTGTGCATGCTCCGTGAGCCACTTTCTTCTCCAGTGTCTGTTCCTCTGTTGGTACCACTGGTTCACCTCTGGTCCCTTCTGGAGTCCTCTCTGTCCATACTCCAGTAGGTCTTCCTCTTTCAGTTGCCTTTTGTTGTTGACGACCTCCAAATGTATGAGGGGATATGTTAGGACACAGAGGTTCTGACTGTTAGGCCGATAGTGGCTTGTCATTGAGGTTTGGGCCTAGCCAAATAGGGCCTCCCTTGTTCTGTCTGCCCTGAATGATCTGAGCTGCTCTCCTTTGAACTCTTCCTCTCTGTGAGCATGCCTAGCAGGGATATCTGGGCAAGGTTTTATGGCCATTCCATAGCCCTTTCCTTTACCATTGTGAGGTTTGTGCACCCTCTCACTCATCCCTGTCCACTTCCCCATTTGCTTTGTCCATCTGTTGTGCGTCATCAGAACTATATGCCAAAACTGTAAGTTATTTAGCATTGCCCCGATGATCCTTGTTATATGTGTTCAAGTCTTACCACTTAGATCCCTGACTGAAAGCTCTAGACCAGTGTTTCTCAAAGTGGTCTGCTGATCCACTCTGAAAAACCAGCTAACTGGCTGCTTCTGTTTTATTTACCAGTTCCAAAGCCACAAAGACACGCGGCTTCCACTGGCTTCAATTCGCAGCTTGCAGCCAAGGGGAGCCACAGGAAGTGGTGTGGGCCAGGCCGCAAATCATGCAGCATTCCTCTAATACTCATTTTTAGGCACTATTTGAGCTGGGAGCGGGGAGGAATTGTAAGGAAAGTAATAATACTGATGTTGGGTGTAGGTTGAAGTGCATTAAAACACATTTGCTGTCTGTTCTTTTAGTAGTAATATTTGTTTTAAACTATATATATGCATTTGTACTTTAGGCGAATACATTATACACATGCTATATAGCACATGTGATGTATCTATAGAAGTTCACAAGGTGTTTGTGCATGTGTTTGTGTACTGTATTAACAGAATGTAGAAACTGTCTTTAAAGAGCTTTTAGCTCATAATAATTTTCCTGTCAGTGGTAATTATATGCTTTCAGTAACTTTTTTTTAATTCATTTAGCAGCTGCAACAGAAGAACCAGAGGTGATTCCAGACCCAGCCAAGCAGACAGATCGAGTGGTGAAAATAGCAGGAATAAGTGCTGGAATTCTGGTATTCATCCTCCTCCTCCTGGTTGTCATATTCATTGTCAAAAAAAGGTAAGACTATTAAATTTTCCTATCTCCTCCTGTTTTTTCTATTCTGAATAATCCAAAAATATTCTTTCACAGAACCATTTTAGGGAAAGAGTTATCAGGACCAGTAGCTGAATAAAATATAAGCTCCGTATTTGAGTAGATTCTTATTTCCTCTTAGTAGTTACTGGTATACTGGTTTTATACTAAATCTTCAGTTATATAGGATTAAAATAAGGATTGTTGTTATTTTAAGGTCTAGTGTCTATATTTGTTTGTTATTCATTTCCAAATAGCTTTAAGTTTAAAGTTGTAAAAGTATTTACGAGCACATAGAAAAGTTAAAATGCACAGACTCTTATTTACCTTCCATATTGCAAACTAGATTTGATCCTTATATGTCCTTTGTTAAAAATCATCTGGCTTTTGTTGCGAATGATTTTAAATATTTTTATGTATTTGGCTCCATTTTTGTAAATCTATAAAGTATTTTTTTAATTACATCACTATAAAATTATCTAGTGAGTCCTTAGGACATTATTTTTTTAAATATTATTCTGAATAAAATTCATTTGCTTAGTGTGCTTCATAGCCAGAAAATAAGCAATAGCGCCATCTTTTGGAGTTATAAAATAAATTCTATACAAAAGGCTAATTTCATTTACAAGATACTCTTGTGCATTAAAATATGCTTGACTTTTCAAAACTTTCAACTTAGCCTCACATAAAATTTCATAATCTTTTTCTTAGTGAGAAGATCTTAATACAAATAATGAGTCCCTCATCTCATTCCCTTTTTTCCCCTATATCCAATCTTTCACCCCAATCCATTTTGGGATGCACAAACCAGTATGTCCTGCTTAGAATGAGATTTTCTTCTTCCAGAAGTTTGTGCATTGCAGTCTTTCCCTCTACCCCCTAAAATTCTTAACAGAGAAAATATTTGTACATACTGCATATGTTAAACTGAAATGAAGTTTTCTATTATTTTTTAAAGTAGAAAAACAATAAAATTGTGCCTAAGATCTATACTATATGTATAATTAATGGTTTCCATTAGATTTTTTTTAATGTATTGCCTCTTTACAATTACCCCTGGAGATATATAACTTGGAGAAGAAACGTCTTCATTAGAAACATTAGGTACGCTTATAGTGTTCTATGTTAGTTAGCTACTAATGTATGTAAGTAAAATATGTACTTTTCTCTGTTGTCTACCTCTGTGGTTGAGAATTCTATGCATATACAAAAGAGCAAGTCAAAATATTTTTAAAAGACATAACATTTATTATTTTCTCTATTTACATAAATTGTGAAGAGTGACGTATAGCTTTTTCAGCTTTCAGCAAGTAATTTTGCTTCATCTGTATTGCAAGATATATCTCTGAGGCATATCCTTTCACTGGGGTCTCCTTATACTTGATACAAGATTTCATATGACTGGCTCCCCATTGTATATTATCAGTCCCTTCCAAAGGGGATTGGTTAATCTTATGGATAAGAATTGCATAAAACTTCAAGGGGTGTATGAAAACATTCATTAGCAGATGTGGTTTTTTATTACATTCAGAGCTTTTCTGAACTCTTGCTTTCACTAGTTTTTAAGTGAACCTTCAATTCCTAATGTATTAATTTGCTTATTGAAGATAAATTAACAACATCATTTAAAAGATGCTTTAAAACTTTTCTCCCAGTATGCAACCCTGAAACCAATTAGAAGTCATACTTGATCATCTGTCTAAAAATGTGTAACACATTTAAACTCCTGTAACATTCTGTATTCAAAATAGGTGAGAAAATTAACCTATTTAATGAATATTTAATGTTTAGTAATTTTTTACCGTGATGGTTTAATTGGTCATCTGCTGAATATATAATAGATCTTTCAGTCGTTTCCCCTCCTCCCCCCAGGAAAAGTGCACAGTTTTTTAGATCAACTCTTAGTCAAGGTCATTTACAACAAATACATAAAATATTAAGACAATGGTATACACATACCTAAGTTAATTCAGTCCCGCTGGTGAACAACAGTTTGTATAATAAATCTATGAACAGCTCTCTCTCTCTCTCGTACATGTGTACACACACACACACACACACACTTCAGTTAGGTTTGGCGGGATTATAAATTACATATCAGTTTACACAACCAATGGTTCCATAATGTAGTATCCCTTTTTATACCTGAGATTGATTATAACCTATTACATAGAAAAAGTGACAGTACAATGAGTTTACTCATTCCCATGGGTTTAAGAAGTCTCATGCGAACACAGATCTCTAAATTTGATTAAATGTGGCTTTATCTTTTAATGAAGAAAAAATCGGAGTGGTAAGCTGTTCTCTTAATGATTTCACAAGTCTGAGACATGTTTTATGTTTCATGTTTGCCTGAACATTTTGTTCAAATTGGTTTATGTTCAACTGGATGAAACTATATTGGCTCTTACACAGTGTTACAAAGTAATCAAACTAAGAAAAGGGATACTGCATCTTTCAAATAGCAATGCCAATTTTTTAATGGTTGAACTATTTCCAAATGTGCTTCATTTCCTTCCATTTGTTTACCTTCCATATTTTAAATGCTTTAGCATGCATACATCAATATTTCTAACTGTTAAGATTTAAAAATATACACTATATGTTTGCATTCAGCAAATGTGTATATTAGTATACACATACCTCTGCTGTAAACTGTGTATTGTGTGTGGTATGAATGTATACATATATGTACATACAGTATATATATGTACACCTGTGTACCAGTAAAGACTTTAAAATGTCTTCATGAAATTTAGTCATTTTCTGACCAAGCATATTAATACAGTCTTTAGTTTTTGTAACTGAAAAGTAAGAAGCATATTTACTGCACAGTCTTTGTACACAGCTATTCCATTTGTCATGACATTTAGGTAGTAATTGATCATCATACTATGCTGAACTTCATGTTGAAAATACACAATCCATTTAATTTTCCATTTTTGGCAATAGATTAAATGTCAGCATGTAATTTTCTCAAGTGATCTTTTTCTAAAAACCAAATCATTTTTATATGCTAGTGTATTTTTTTAATTGCATGGCAAAGTGAAGCTAATCAGTGCATGAGCGAGTTGAAATGCTAACTAAAAAAACATGAATTTTTCAATTTTTTTAAACGCACATTTCTCTGCTTTGTTCAGTGTGACAGAGTCACGCTTTTCATTCACCATTGCTTCTCTTTTTCCACTGTCTGTGATTTGCTTGCCAGGAGGAGCTACTATTCTTACTCCTACTATCTGTAAGTAGAAAATGGGTGACTTACTACTTTACATGTTTTAAAGATGCAGTATCCCTTTTAAAAAAATAGTTTTTATAATTTTGCTAAATTTCAATTTTTGATACACTTCCTTGGTCTTATGGGGTATAAAGATTCCCTCGTGGTTTTCCTATTTTGTCTTGTTTTTTTTTAAAGGGATATTGTATTTATAACTGTGTGTTGATTTTTACTTTTTGCCTTTTTTCCATATTATCATTTTAGTTAGTATAGCCACATTTTGATTTGCATTCTATATCAAACTTACACATACTAAAAATGTCTTGTGTAATAGCTATCCCATAGGAAGCCATGGTTGTGAATCACTATTTTTTGTTTTGTTTTTATTTAATATGAATAAATCAATGTAGAGAAGATACATTTGCAGCCAATACTGCATAACACCTGTATTATGCAAATCAGATGTAGACATCTAATATGTAAACAGGCTCTTGCGTGCTGCCTGGAGGGCAGAATATTTGCAGTAGTGGGAGCAACAATGGGAATTGTTTTTACAAAAATGTTGGTATGCAAGATTTTTCTCTGCTGTTTATAAGAAAATCTGCATATACAAGTCCAAGTATTTTATATTGTACAGCAGAAACTTTGCTTCACTGTAACAGAATATATTTATTTTTGTGTCAGCCAAATGAATTTTTGTAGATCTGTAATGATGTAGGTATTTTAAGGATATGCATAAGTTCCTTTTGTTGAATTCAAAAGGACTAAAGCATGTGTTCACATAGTACCTGATTATGGTTGCTCTTCCATATTTTTGTTTAAGCAGGTTATTTACTTGACTTAACTTTTGCAGTTTATTAAAATATGTACAGTGCTGTAAACTATCACTGCATTCTCTACATCACTGTGATGAGTTATAATTTCATTGATAAGTAAGTATTGCTTCAGCCAAAGATAATTTAGTGCACAGGTTCATACTATGATAGAGCACTTTTCCCCTTTTAACACCCACTGAAACACCCACCTGCCTTAGGTGTATGCACTGGGATCCTTTGATAGTTAATGACAGACAATTTACACTTCTGTCAGTCTCAAGTAGTTGCATTATAAATTGCTTAACTGTCTGACTGAATGTGCCTTTAGAAAACATCAAACCTACAAGGAGTCCATAGATGGTAATGAGACACACATGGCCCTTTTTTGAGGAAGCTGACACAGAGCAGAAGAATTAGTAAAATACAGTTATACATTAATAAGCTGTAAAGCTTTTCAGTGGCTACTGATTTATGTGACATAGCTTGCAATTTTTTTTCAAAGTGGTGTTTTAAAATGGGGCTTAGTCTAGCTGAGAGATTAAATTTATCAACCTTTATTGTTCCTTTCCAGAAATGGCCTTAAAACTGGGAGCCTTCCAAACGAGAGCAGTAATGCACGGAAAATATTTGAAAGGCTTTGATACTAGAAAACTAGAATCTAGGGTAGAAATGCCAGTTTCAGGGAAGCTTTGACAGAATTAGAGAGCAGTAATAAATCTGAACAATATTCAGTTCTCAAACTTGTATTTTTAGCTATACAATTCAGAATACTATAACTTTTGCAGGTGATAAATGTAAAGGTTTTTTTAGCTGGATTATTGTATCAACAGACTTTGCTAATTACTCTAAAAATGCATGGAGAAAATCCATATCATAAAGTCTTCTAAAGAGATGCCAAAATGTATTATTCACTAATGGAATAATGTGAACACTTTTATTCTGGACATTAGAATTCTCAATTTTTGACCTCGAGGGCTTTAATTAAAGAATAATAGTCTTCCCTAACAGGTTGTTAGGATGAAAATGTCAAGGAGATTAAGGAGTTAGATTAACCTAAAAATCTTTCCTTCTTGATTATATACTTGGAGACCAGTTCTCAGGTCTACTCTGCCTTGTCTATTTGCAACTCTTCTTGGTGTGCCTTAACAGCTAAATCAAGTTTTTTAAACCTGTGAAACAGACTACAAAGGACTTAGTATCTAGTGGAGAGACAGCCCCATTTCCTATTCCTATTCCAGGGTAGATCATATCCATATGGTAATTTGTCATAAATTCTTGCACATGCCACGCTGATGCCATGTATAACCTACAGTAGTGTAACCTTGAAAAACAACAAATGGTCTGGTAGCTCTTTATAGACTAACAAAACATGTAGATGGTATCATGAGCTTTCATGGGGACAGCCCACTTCTTCAGATGACTGGAGTTTTGTGTTCTTCACCAACTTCTCCTGTATAGCTGCAGAATATTGAAATTTTGCAGACAACACTACAAGGCTCTAAAAAAATATATCTAATGAAATATGTGATAGATATGCAAATTGTAAAAGCATTTAACAGTATGGTAATATCCTTGCTTTTCCACAGAGCTGTTTTTTAAATGAGATTTTCAACATATAGTATTTGCTCTTTTCTACATGGTGTTTTTATTTCATCCAAGAAGACCAGGCTACCCCCTGAAGCTTCCTAACTTGTTACTGTTAGCTTTGAGCTATAATTGCTACAATTCCAATTTTGAATATTTATCATGTTTATTAATAAATTGTATGTAGCTCACTCATAAAGAACACTTCATATAATACTGTACCTTGCACTTTTAAGACTTTAAATACAGGCCATTTTGACACTGTCAGCTCTGACTGCAAAGGGCAATGAATCACTTGCAGTGTTGCAATTATAAAAAGAGTTTCTTGCATAATTCCTCACCGTACAGTTCAGGGACACTGTTAAATTTTGGTTAATGTGTGTGTGATAGATTTACAGTCTGAGGTTGCTAATTCAAATATAAGTTTCTCAAACTGCATAAAAATACAGATTTTTCTGAACAAAAATGTTAGCATCAGGAAAAATAAGGAAATATCATACCATTTAGCATTTTGTATATAAATGAAAGGAGTAACTCCTAACACAAAGTGTACTATTAATGTGCATTGGGTAATTATATTGTGGTGGTGGATTTTTTTGACCAATAAAGTAATCTCAGTGGTAAAATGATTTTTCCCTAATAGAAAGATCAGGGAAATGAATTATCCAAGTATAAAATCAAAATGTAGACTTAATGGGGATGACTGATAAAGTTTCATGTACAGATTCTATTTGTTTATCATTCTAGTTTAAATACAGTTACACTGTCTTAATTTGCATATATTACAGGGTAGGAAAATAAGAACTTGTGTATTAAAGTATTTATGCAGTGTATCTATGCACATATATGTGTGTGTGTGTTTGTATATATATGCATATTCTCATGTATAAGAATATGAATATAATTCATTTTTATATATATTCACTTTATTTTATATATATAAATAAAAAATCAGGATAAGCAGCTATGCTTATTGGAACATTGGTCAATGCTTGTTGCTACCAACCCTCACCCACATGCACCAACATTAATTACTATTGCAGATGTTAATGTTTCATCAAATATTAAGGTGGTTTGTTTTGTTTTTTTCTTGGCTGGGCAGCAAACTTGCTAAGAAACGCAAGGATGCCATGGGGAACACCAGACAAGAAATGACACACATGGTGAACGCGATGGATAGGAGTTATGCTGATCAGAGCACCCTTCATGCAGAGGATCCCCTCTCAATCACATTTATGGACTCTCATAACTTCAACCCCAGATGTAAGTACAACAGTGATAGAGCCTATTGACTGTAGTTGGCTATGAGAGTATAAGAAAGGCAGATTAGTGTTCTTTTCTGGATTGCAGCATACAGCAGTAGTTGTCAACATGGGCTGTGTAGGGGTGTTCCAGGGGCACATCAGCTCATCTCCAACATGCTACTTGAAAAACGCTTGTGATGTCACTGCAAACTGAAATTCCATATAAGCAAGTACTTATTTATACAGCTAGCTCTATATACTATACACTGAAATTTAAATATACTATTTATATTCCAGTCCATTTATTTCATAATTATATGGTAAATATGAGAAAGTAACCCAATGTTTCAGTAATAGAGTGCTGTGACATTTTGTATTTTTAGGTCTAATTTTGTAAGCAAGCAGTTTTTACGTGTTGTGAAACATGGGGTACACACGATAAATTTAACTCCTGAAAGGGGTATAGTAGTCTGGAATAGTTTGTAAGACTTATAAATGTAGGTTTCAGTGGGAGATAAGAGAAATAAGTGTTTAGAAAAAATGCTTGTGAATAATAGATTGGGAGTATTTTTCCCGAGGAGTGTGTCATGTTGTTAGATATACCTGCAGTTAGCTATAGTTAGTACTGATTAGTATATTTTCATGAGCTCCAAATCAAGAAGAATCAGGGTCTGTATTGGTACTTGAAAATACTTCATGATTCATTTCAGAACTAAGTAGTAATTATAACAGTGATCTTTGATCTGTTCTATTATAGCTCCTCAATATTGTTGGAGAAAATTTAAAATGTAGATGATAATGTAAAAAAAGTAGGGTTTTTTTAATTTTCTCTACTGGAACCAGTTAAAACTCTGAATAGAAACACTCTTGGCAGTTTGGCAGCTATGTGCTACATTGTGATCTAGGAAACAAATTTGGTGATGACCTTAGGACTTACTGTTCAGGTCCGTAAAGCACAATATGCTGTGGAGATGACATTCGTTGAGTATCTCCTATTCAATTCAAGTTTAATACCAACCTAGTGCTTGCCATTTCTTTATGGAATTAAGGTGTTATAATAGTGACTGTACACAGTTGGCCAGAATTTTTCTAGTAAATGCTAATTCATCAGAATCTAAATAGAACTGAGGCAAGGCTCCTATGGGACCCTTCCTGATGGGCACATTTGGAAACCTGCCTGGTTTCCTGCTACCTCTCTCACCCAGCTCCTCAGCAGCAGGTCTGGAAGCCCTGGGAATGTTGACTTTCAGGCTTCCAGGGTCTGTAGTTTTGGAGCAGCCAACCAGGCAGATTGTCCTATTGCTCCAACTTTATTCCATTTTGTAGAAAATTTTGAATTTGTTTGTTCTCATTCCAAATCAGAACAAAATCTGATTTTGAAATATCAAAATCTTCCATGAAATGGAATACGTTTCTCCCAACAGCTCTAATCATAGCCTGTTAAATTCTGGCACTTTTAACTAAGCTATGGTCACATCAGTGTGTGTTAGTTTTCCCTATACTTACTATGGAAAATATCTTGAATATACAAATAATGAGACTATTAACTGCAAAAAGATATTTAGTTTTCTAAGATGATTGTCAAGCTTTGTAAATAATGGATTTGGGGTATTTGGGTAAATATTGCACATTATGAGATGGGTTTGGTTAAAAAGGAAGGGCATAGTTCTGTAAAAGTAAACTATTATGCAACTTCTAATGAAGACTAATGTGTCTGAAGTTTAGTTTGTCTTAGCTCTTCATATAATTATATCACATATAAAGAGAGAACCTGTCCCCTCTCTTACGAATGACATCCAGTAACGTGGAAGTATACATTCTCTGGAAGAATAGGCATTTCACTGTGCATTTTACCCTGTTGTTTTTTCTTCTTAAAAATACACTAATTGAGGGTATTGTATTTCTTCATGAGCTTTGTTTTCCTGCAGTGCCCAATGATCCACTTGTGCCGACTGCTGTGTTAGGTGAGGACCTAGTCCTTCATCTTCTGTTTCTGCATGGATTTCATCACCTTGCATGGTTTATAGCTCTGTCAACAAATACATTGTATGCAGTGTTGAAGCTCTTCGCTTCAGATAGCATTAATAGATAGCCAAGCTACAATGTGGCCATAGTCAACTCTATTCTCAGTTTGTCAGCTCAGTTAAAGTTGAAATGTGTCAATGCAAAAACAAAAATTCTTGCATTTAAAATTACTCCCATTGCTAAGTGAATGGAGCAAAATGATAACTCTTGGAAAATGTTACTGGTATTTATCTCCCTATGGCACTAGACCTAATCCAGATGACTTGATCTGTGAGACTAGAACCTGGGGGAGAACCTCTGTTACGATGAGAGAACATCCCAGGCTCTATTTTCTAACTAAAGAATGAGGGGAGGTAGAATTAAATATATAATATGCCCGAAAAATTAATAAAATATTGATTTATGCTTTTCACCCATGCAATTAGTTTTCAAATGCCCTCTAGTCATAGGCAGTGATGACTTCAGAGTTATAGCAAAAATAGAAGATTTTTTGTTTTGGTTTGGCTTTACAAAAAAAATTGAAACATTTTGTTTTTAGAAAATGTTTAAAAAATTCAGTGGAAAATGAAGTGTGTATGCTATTTTCTGATTTGATATAATCCAATGAATGGTGGTAGAGTTCAGTTAGCTATCATGGCTGCTTTAATATTAAAAAGTCAGGAAAATTAGATTGGATGATATTTAAAAATTGAACTTTCCTTAATGTGTTTCATTGGACTGCTTTCTTTTAATATGCATTATCTCAGGCTTTTACTATTCACATACACAATGTTCAGCTTTATTTGCAATGACATTAGAACTATTGAAACCACTAATCCATTTAGGTGAAACAAATTTCTTGATAGCCGGAGGTAAATCTGTCAAAACTCTGTTGTTAGACATAATTGTGAAGGGCAAGTCCTAGAGGTTAATTGGAAGCGAATTTAATAGTTTCTGTATGTATTCACATCGCAGCATATTTCCATTTGTTTTTCACAAATGAACACTCTTTCATATGACCAGAACTATAGCCAAAGCGTGTTTATAGATTGTAGTGGTTAGATGTTTGAAGAATTTTAGTACGTTTTTCTTGATTGTACATAACATCATCAAGTAGTAAGTTACTCTCATGCTTTTGGTTTTCTTAGATCCATATCACTGTATTGGATTCATTGGAGAGTTCAGCTTAAAATTGATGGTGTGAAATACCCTTTATATTTAAGAAATTATTTGGAATATTATAAAGCCTCATAACACTTAATGCTATTTTTATCTTTTAGTCATTTTCTAATCTAATACAGACTTTAAATAAATGTCTTATCCTTGTTCACTCTTTGTTTTTTGCTGCTTCAATGGGTTAAAGTGCCTATTACTGGTAAGTATATTGAAAGAAACTATAGAAAACTTCACATCAAGAGAACATTTGAAATGTGTTGGGTTTAATATGTACAATGCCACAGTAAAAGTGACTGGTATATGTCACTCATGCTATTAGGTGGTTTAATGAGGCATAAATGTATTGAAATTAACAACTCTTGTGTGACAGCTTGAGGAGTAAGGTTACTTACTACAACATTTCATTTGATACAGCATTCAGGTTTGTGCACTGTTGGCAGAATTGTAGAAAATTTTGAAGTGCAGGGCTCTCTGTCTAAAACCTTGAAGTTCTGGCTACATTGCAAGGGCTTTCTGCTTGCTTCTTTGGAAGGGCCAGGTGTGGGCTAATGGCAAAATCAGCTTTTGCCTAAGAAAACATGAAAACATCAGCAACATTCTTTAAGGGTACATCTAGACTACAAGCCTCTTTCGAAAAAGAGTGTCTAGACATCAAGAAGATTTTTCGAAAAAGCGGCTCGCTTTTTCATGCAATGGTGCCGTTTTTCGAAAGATTACTTTTTAAAAAAGGCATTATTCCTCATAGAATGAGGTTTACCACCATCGACAAAACCACCACATTCTTTCAATTTACTGTCAACAGAACGTGGCGGTAGTCTAGATGCAGTAAGGTTTTTTCCAAAAAAGGCCACTTTTTTCGATAAAACCCTGTAGTCTAGACACACTGTAAGTGCTCAAGTGTCACAATTCAGGTTTCTGTATTTCATTGAGTCTTCCTAAATACAACCTCTGTAGTTTTATTGGAATTTTGGCATTCACCTTTACTTCCTGTGCTAAACAATCAGTAGAATTGCTGTGTGCTATTAAAAAGTAATTGCACTTCACAAAAGAAGTTTACTGCATGTCAGTGGCATAAGAAGTGATCCCTTTCTTGGAGTTTATATATCAGAATAGGTTTGAGTGGTAGGGATGTTAGCTACTGTGTAATTGAATTATCATGTAATTGAATCAAATGTTAGCAATTACGCAGCTATTCGGTAGTCCCCAGTGCAGGGCCAGCAGCCAGTGCGCTCCCAGCCGCAATCCTGGGGAGCTCTCTGCTACCCTGCACTGCTGCCTCTGTATGAGAAGCAGCAGCGTGGGGCAGCAGCAGCCCCTACCTGTGACGGAACTGAGCCCATGAAGCAGCCTCTCCTAGCCAGCATCCCACGGAGCAGCCTTCCCTGGTCTCCCACCCAATGCTGCTGTCTCTTATAGAAACAGCAGCATGGAGGGAGGGGAGAGTGGCTTTTAAGACGGCTCCTTCTCCTCCTCCCTGCTCCCCCATGGAAGGCAGCAAGGGGTGGGAGGTAGTTCCATAAGAGCCAATATGCATGGAGAGCAGGTTTGAAAGCCAGCTTCTTGTGTGTACCAGCTCACACTTGCCCCCCTCACCATGTGTGCTGCTGCCTCTATCATAGCAGTGTGGGCATGGAGGGGGCGGGTCAGGTGGCTTTTAAGCCATCTCCTACCCCCACCCCACTGCCTCTGTGGAAGGCAGCAAAGGGGCGGGAAGCAGCTCCGTGAGAGCCAATACGCATGGAGAAATGGTTTGAAAGCCAGCTTCCCGTGTGTACTGGCTCCCACCTGCCCCCCTCACTCTACATGCTGCTGCCTCTATCATAGGCAGCAGCACGGGGCAGGGCAGGCAGTTCCATGGGATTTGGTTCTTGTGGGGAGTCAGCTTTTGCCAGCTCCTTACGGACACCAGCTCCTGCCTCCCTCTCCTTCCTCTGCCCCCCAGCTGCCTCTGATACAGCAAGGGTGGGGGATGCGTGTAGTCGACAGATTAACTCATAAACCCAGGCTAATTGGTTGATTGTTTAGTCAACTACATGTTGACATGGAAACCTTCAGGATGAGGAGATTATTACATACTAGTTTTATAAATAGCATTTCTTTCTTCCTTAAAATGGAGAATGTTCATCTGAAATTGGGGCACTGTTCAGTTGAAGGAGGTGGCACAAATGACAATATTAAACTTTCCATTTCTGTATGTGCTGGTTCTTCATCCCAAATGGGATGAAGAACCAACACATACAATTTTTTTTATAACAAGTAATATAACTGGTTCAGGGGTATTTGTTTTTCAAACTGGAATCTGAACTCACCGGTTCTGGATATAGAACCATGGTGAGGTGGGAGCACTGAAGAGCAATCCTCATTATGATGTTTATTTCATAGTTTTGTTGTCTTTATTAAAACATATGCTTGTTTCAGAAATAAGTTACCTTTTGAATAACAGTGAGAACATGGAGTTTTCTAAAAAGTGACTATTAAGAATTATCTTTGTAGCTTTTTAATGAATTGCCCATAGCCTTATTCTATGGGAATTCAAATCTCAATCTTTTCAGTGTGTTACAATCAAATACATACATGTTTATTTATCACACAGAGTTCAGTAGGTTCCTTGTTCTCATTGAGAAACTTTCTTGGAAAATGAAATGACTAGAAACTGTAAGCCTCTGTTTCTAGAGTAGGTTAAAAATTTTACTGTGGTTGATTCATTTTAAGTGCATACACAGATGTTAGAATTAATGTCACTTAATTTTCTGGGTTCTTGTAACCACAGATGAGAATCACAGTGGAACAGCAGAGTCCAGTCGTCTGCTGGATGTCCCTCGCTACCTTTGTGAAGGAACAGAGTCTCCTTACCAAACTGGACAGCTGCACCCAGCCATCAGAGTAGCTGACTTGCTGCAACATATTAACCTCATGAAGACATCTGATAGCTACGGTTTTAAAGAGGAATATGAGGTAGAACTTCAGTGATTTATTCATGGATTGCTCTATCAGAAAAAACCTTTGAGTGTATATTGTCTTGTTTGCAAGGAGGGCTCTAGGTTGCAGAGCGGTTAAACTAATTGTAATGGCATGAAAGAAAATTTGTTAGTCAGCTATATTAGGTATTGGAATAATCCCAGAGGGAGGTGATGAGAGGAGTTCCATTACTTGACACATTTCAAATTACAGTAGTCTGAACTAATCACTAGAGATGTCCAGTGGTGACAAATCCAGCATTTGTGTTGGAGAGTGGGTACAGATGGACTAGCTTGCTCTTGTCCACCTCTCATTTTGGATTCTCTGGGATAATTCTAAGAGGTTAGAATGTCAGAAACAGTACAGTATTTTATTGACAATATATTTTCCTTCCCCCCCCCCCTTCTCTTTCCCTTCCCATCCCCTCTCTTTCTCTGCTATTTATTTGTTCCCTGGACCCCTTACTCCATTCATCTGAAGAAGTGGGTTGTGCCCATGAAAACTCATGATACCATCTACATATTTTTTTGTTAGTCTCTAAGGGTACGTCTAGACTACAGGCTTTTGTTTACAGATACTGTCGACAAAGCTTCTGTCAACAAAGAGCATCTAGACTACATCCAGTTCTGTCGACAAAGCAAGCCGCTTTGTCAACATGACAATGTAGACCAGGGGTCTCCAAACTACGGCCCGCGGGCCGGATGCGGCCCGCGAGGCCCTCTCATCCGGCCCGTGGAGACCTTTTTGGCTACGGAAAAAAAATTACGGAAATTTACGTGTATCCTGCCAAGATCAGCCGCCGCTTACGTGGACATTATGTTTTTACAGAATTAAAATAGGACTGGTGGGTTTTTACCAGTTTTTGCCCAAGGAAGCCTTTCGTAATGTCAAAACTTTTGCATCAAGGTACCTTTCAATCTTTGGAACAACATACCTGTGTGAACAAACATTTTCAAGAATGAAATACGTGAAGAACAATTTGAGAACAAACTTGTCCGATGATAATCTCAGGTCACTGTTGATGTTAGAGACAACAAATCTAAAGCCAGAAATGTCTGCTATTTTGGCATCCAGGAAACAATTTCACCATTCACACTAATACAGGTGTTCATGTGTAGTGTATCAATGTGTTATTAAATAATAACTGAATAAAATAATATTAAATAAATAATTAAATACAACATCCATGTTTTGATTGTTTTTTATTTGGACCTCAAGTGTGTAGTCGGCCCCCGAACTGCTGTTTGATAGTTAATGCGGCCCTCGGGCTGAAAAGTTTGGAGACCCCTGATGTAGACACAAAGGACGGTGTAGATGCAATAATGCTTTCTGTCGACAAAACTCTGTTGACAAAGGCATTATTCCTCGTAGAATGAGGTTTACAGCTGTCGACAAAACTGCTGAGTTCTGTCGATGTTATGTCGACAGAACTCAGCGGCAGTGTAGACGCAGGTATAGTTTTGTTGACAAAAGTCCACTTTTGTCGACAAAACCCTGTAGTCTAGACACACCCTCAGGTGCTGCAGAACTTTTAATTGTTTTTTAAGAAGCAGTACAAACAGTAAAGTTTTACAGCAGCCTGGCTTGAACAACTACATTTAAAATTATGTAACAGTTTCCACATGCTTGGTAACCTGTGCTGATTCAGTTTAGAGCCCTTCTCCCACCACCTCTACTAATAGATTTAATAGGAGAGCCAGACTTCAAGCAGATGCATAGCAGTTTTCATCAGACCCCTGCCATTTTCCCTCTTCGCTTACATACATTTTCCCGTTTGTCAGTGTTTTCTTATACCATGCTTCATTTCAGGGCTGTGCTTCCATATTGCACAGCCCTCAAATGTCCCTTGGTTTCTGATTTCTACTACAGAGGCATGGCCTCCTGCTTCATCCCTTATTGTCTTAACATGGGCCTATAGTGGAGAATTTGCTTTTAAGTTTGTTTCCATAGTTTCTGTTCTGTTTCTGTGGCTGATCTCCCTGGTAGGGGGCAGCACCACACCCAGAAAGGAAGCTGTGGTGGCATACGCCATCAACAATTAGGTAGAACCACGGAAATACAAGTTGTGGACAGTGGAAAAGAACACAAGAGTAAAATCTCATCTGCCGTCACTGAGATAGTACCCTTTATTTTACAACCTTCACAGTATGGAGAGGAGTTTGAAAATGTTTTGCCAATAGTTTTAAAATGTTAGCTTTAAAATAACAGCATGAACAGCAAGAGTTTTAGAAGGAGTCTTTGTGAATGCTGTGTTCTAGAGCAATGCCTGCTCTTCCCTAAGAAAAATTATGAAACAGATGGAAGGAGGAGGAAGGGACAGTCTGTGTATATTCAATATGGGATTCCTCTTCTTTTCTTTCCTCCCCATCTTGTGAAGACTGCTAAGCACTTGTTTGTCCATTTCCAGCACTCTATCAAACGTCCATCGTACCTCCACCTATTTTGGACCAGGAGGACTCAGTTTGAAATCAGTGACTGATTCAGTGATCCCTACAGGTTAATGAGAGACTCTCCCTTTTCTATAGCTAAATTTCTACTTCTGGTATCAAGGAAGATAGTGGATAACAAGTCAGATAATCAAAGCTGAGATTCTTTTACAATAGAGAGCTGTCAGGACATCATCGTGCCATCTTAAAAGAGGAGTCTTTAACAGTGTGTTTTGCAAAATGTACATAGGTTTTACCATGGTTAGAGTATTAATTTTTTTTCAATCTGATTTCATTCTCTCTCTCTATTTTTTAATAGAGTTTCTTTGAGGGACAGTCAGCATCTTGGGATGTTGCTAAAAAGGATCAAAACAGAACAAAGAACCGATATGGAAACATCATAGCATGTAAGTTCCTTGATGGCTTGAATTCAGTTTTTGCCTATGCTGATATTATCATGTACTGCTGTGTTTACTGAACAGCTTTTTAAAGGAAAAATAAAAAAATGCAGTGGCACATCTGCTTATAAAATCAAATGCTCATTATTGATCAGTGCAGATTTACAGTGCTACCTTCAGAATGTGCACCACTGTCAAAGATTCTTTCCCATCGTGACTAATGTATGTTTAATTTTATGTTTGTACATAAAATGTATGTGGACATAAACATGTGATAATAGTGACAGAATAACAAAATCCCTTTGAATGTTACCTTAATTATAGTCCTTGTGCAACAGTAATGGTGTCCAAGGTTATAATATACCTAACTGTCTCTGGGCTCTTTTTATGATCTTGTTGTTGCTATAGTCATTGTGTCTGGCCCCCAGTTGTTTAACAAAGTTGTGTTTTACATTATTGGCTAGGATCAGGGAGTCCTGACTTTCCTGAATTCCTAGGCATAATTCTTTTACTAGCTTAGAGTATGTCTATACTTAAAAAGCTTCAATGTCACAGCATTACTATATAGCACTTCAGTGTACACACTGCCTATTCTGAAAAGAGGCATTCTCTCCTTGGTGTAAGTAATCTGTCTAAGAGGCCAACAGAGAAAGTTCGTATAGTGACTTAGCTCTATTGCTACTGGGGGTTAGTTGGCTTAACAACACTGCTACGGAGTGTAAGCCAGGCCTTATATTCAAATACAGGGTAAACATTTGATTATAATTTTATATAAGAATTGTCTGTGCGGTAATACTGCCATTCATCACATTTCAATGAAATATTGAAAGCATGTTGCTAATATGCACATGGCAGTTTTGTAAGGAGTTGAACATGAAGTTGCATGATGGTGGAAGTGAAGGACTCGTATGCCAGGACTTTTTGTGTTTTTAGTTTGCCACCTCTGCTACTGACTTACTTTGTGACTTCTGGCAAAATCACGTAGTTCCTTCTCTCTATTTACCTTATGTAACATTCTGATACCTCTTAACCTCACAATGAAAATTATTAACCATGTGAAACATTTTCAGACTCTCAGACAAAAGACCCCTCTTTGTGTAACTCTAAGGTAATCTCTCTGATTTAAGGATTTAAATTGCCAAGCACTAGTAGTTTCTCCAGAAGCCTTTTAGTGCACTAGAATACTATAATTTACCATTGCCTGCCATTTATTTCACATTTGCATTCAAGCCAGGCTTGAAGGAATTTCTATGATTTCTACTTTTTTTCTTGTATTAAATTTACAGATGACCACTCCAGAGTGATTTTGCAACCTGTTGAGGATGATCCTTCTTCGGATTACATTAATGCCAACTATATAGATGTAAGTCTTTGCATGGATTTCTCCCTTTCACCGTACCAGCTTCTGTGTGTGAAACTTTTTGCACGTTGTGCCTACGAATTTATTGAAAGCGTTTTTTTTATTAAGAACAAAATGTACACTTTCCTTGTTCTACGTCCCAGTACTCACTGACATTGTTGTGCTTTCTTTCACATCTGACTTTGGTTTGGGCTGTAGATTTGGCTGTACAGGGATGTAAGTACCACTATATGTGAATAAAAGCATCCTATTGTAAATATTTGCTATAGACATTCTTAATTACGTTACTTTGCTTTTATTACTAGATATCAATGCATGCTTCATTTAATTTACTTCATGTAATATCTGTTATTTTTTCCATTTTCTTTTGTGTATATACTTTATGTATGTACCTGTGTTAAAGAGAACGCTTAGACTGTTAACATAGTTCTAGGTATTGTTACATAAACCAGGTAAACTCTGTTTACTTACATTTTATTTTGGATCATTTCGGTTACAAGCTTTTATTCCCTCCACCCCCATTTATATGTGAGAAGCTGGATAGTATGCTGTAAAGTAGTGGCTGTGAAAGTATATCAAAGCAGTGTTTCTAGTACATGGTTTGGAAAAGAATTGGGGAGGGTGGCCTTTTTTTTTTTTTTTTTTTAAAGGAAAATAGTCATCAAGCTGAACATATAGTTAATATTTGTTCTGTGGGTGCCAATTGGATATTATACAGTATATACACATATATATATATATATATATATTATTTTGGAAATATAGTATACGTTTCTTTATTGTAGACCCTTTTTCACATTTGAATTTCCACAGTTTGTCAGGAATTCAAAGGATTGGAAAACTTTGAGAGATTTTTGCCACGTGTATTGGTCAAGAAAATACAAGTTTGCTTAGCCAAAACCTTGGGGAGAAAAAAGAGGGTGGGAGAACAAAAAATTTGGATGAATGAAAGCCCAGTAAAAAATAATGTCACCCAGAATATTTGTTGGGCATTTTGTAAAGTGCTGGTTTTTCTCAACTTCTTCTATATGTAGCACTACACTAACTCTTTTTCTCTTGCAATGGTGGTTTATAAATTGTGATACTTTCTGGATATTAAGTTCTGATACATACATAGCACTGATTTTTTTTTTTATCTCCACCACTGTAATATTGTATATAGGACCAGAGGCCTTCTACAAAATGTTTCCCTTGGTTTGTAATAAATCCCATTTATCAGGGGTACTGTTCTCCCATGTAGACAAAAATACCATCTCATTATAACCAAGGAGGAAGACCTCAAACTTACACTCACACTTTGCTGGAAAATATATTAATTGTTCGTGAAAATACATAGTAGAAATACAGTACAGCACTGTGCTAAACCTGTGTAATTTTAAGATGGGACTGAGTGCTAAGATCTTGTCAGAAAATGAATTGTTTTTCCTGCTGTGTTTTTTTAAATAATATTTTAGTAATTTGGTCCATTGTAAAGACGCAAATATAATGCTGTTCAGAAGGGATTTTATGGGCTGCAGGTAATCAATCAATGGCAAGGTTGATTAAGCAACACTCAGAAAGAGGATATGAATTGCATGGATATGTGGAGATCTGTCAGTTTAGTGGCAACAAGGGGACACAAGGAGTCTAAAGATCTATGATTCTTCTAATGAGTGTTTGACCCTCATGTCTTAAATAAGACCTTAGCCCAGCAAATAGCTGGGGTTATTATTTCTCTCACATATTGCAGAGTGTTATCACTTATATTACCTCTCTCATACTAGCACAACTAAATTTAGTTCCATCCTACAACCCAGCCTGAATAAGTTCTTCATTAGTTAATTTAGAACAGGATCCATTCATCTTGCAGCTCACATACTGACAATGGACCATTGACAATGATGTGCAAAACAGCAAGCACTGGAACTTAGCCAGCTAGCTGAGAAGGTTTGGTTGTGTAGGTTTGATTCTGTATATGTGTGTGTGTATATACATGTGTGTGTATCATGTACAATATAATACACATATTATACATATAATACACACACTGTAGAATACTGAAAACATTTTGCAAAACACTCAGATGTACCCAAATGCAGCAGGGCATTGGGTCTACGCGCACACACATTGTCCAGCTCTAACATTGGAATGTTCCGTTGTTATTCTGTATGGCTCTAATAGACATTTTTGTGCATTTGTACTTAACATTATTTTTTATAAGAGAATAGAAAGTATATATTTCTTTCATGGTTTATGACAACAAGAACTAATCTTTTTTGGTAATCTGAAGGCAAAGTCCATGTTCATTAAATTCTATATAAGACACCCACTTCACTCAGCAGAATAGGGTGTAAAAGACTAATTAATAACTGTAGTGACTAATTTTTATTGTTACATTACAAGTATGCTTAGATCCCATGTTAATTTTTCCATTTTATTTGTTACCATTTGAACCTTTTCAGACTTAATAGAGCTGTTTGTAATGAGCTATTCAGTGCCGGTTCTTGGCTGGCTTGCTTGCTTTCTTTTTAGTTTATTTTTTAGTTTAAAGGTGAGGCACTAATCACAAAATAATTATTTCTACCCCTGCCCAATATATAATTTAATAGCTATTAAAAGATTCCCTTATTTATAATAAAGAAACATCAGGCAGATTTGGGAACTGGACCTACTGCCACTGCTACCCAGCTTGCCTCAGGCGGCAGAGCATGAGGTAGGCGATAGGGCTCAGCAGCAGCTTCATGCTCAGACATGGAGCTCTCCCTGTGGAAGAGGGGGACAGAAAAGTGAGTTCCATGTGTCTGCAAGAAGCCAGAGGGCCCTTCTCCTGCTTTCTGGGCTTAACTGCTACAACCCTGCCATGGCCTCAACAAGCAGTGGTTTCCATAGCCACATCCTTATAAAGTGACTTGTGGGCGTGGTAAATGGCCATGACAACCAGGTGGCCTCTTGAAGCACAATTAGCTGTACTAAGGTTTGAAGAGTGCTCTGTTCCTCAAACTTCCTGGTAGTGCCTTTGGCCACCAGAGAGAGAGAGAGAGTTGTGACACACAAACCCAATCATAATTTGTCCTTACATCTGTATATATTTATCAATTTTTAAAAAGATTATGTGAAATGTAGCTTTTGGGAATTCTTGATTAGGCTGTGCCTCACTTGGCTGGGCTGACAAAGCTGCCCCTGACTCATACACAGTTTTTAGCTGCTAGTCCGATCTGAAAATTCTGAAAAGGTTTCTATAGCTGAGCTGTCTACAGTCCATTATGCCTTCATTTTCCCCTCCCCAGTTTGTTTTCATTGGTATTAAAGGACAGAAACCAACTTTATTCTTCTGTTTTAGGGCTATCAGAGACCAAGTCACTACATTGCAACCCAAGGTAAGAATCTTCCAGAGCATTGTCACCCAGTAAACCTAATCCATAATAATTAGTGGGTTCTGCGTTTTTATGTATAATATAAATACAGAACTAGATTTGGTATGTAATGTATCGTGTTCAGCAGCCTCTAATTGCCCATCTGCAGTCAGCTGCAGGCATAAATATGATCTGGCCATGTAGCTACCAATCATGCTCACAAATCAGGTAATTAGATTTCTAAATCTAATAAATTTTACCTGTGGTTGATTGTACTTGCAAAACTAGAGGCTAAATGGTAGGTAGCCTGTTTAAAAATTTGGCGCACAAGTTTTTGTCATACTCTGATCCAAAATCCTGTTCTTTGGCCTCTAATGGAATCTCTATCTGCTTGAATTGACTGTTTTCATGTTGTGTTTTAACACATTAATTACTACAGTTGTAAATCCTTGTGCATAAAGGACACAAACATTTGCTGGCAATTGTATTTATATGTAGGTTACAGCAGGGGTCGGCAATTTTTCAGAAGTTGTGTGCCAAGGTTTAACTTTCCCCACGCCCCTCTGTGCAAGTCCTGCCCCCCTCCCATCCTGCCCCCATATCTTCCTTCACCCCCTCCTATTCCCACATCCTTGTGCTCCCAGTGCATGCAGCATCAGGGCAGCAGCTCTGGGACTCACAGCGCCCTCCCCCCCTTCCCCGGAGCAGCACTGGGGAGAGGAGGGACCAGGAGGACAGAGTCACTTCCCTGCCTAGCCCAGCCCTTTGCCCACGGCTCACCCCTCATCTTCAGGCTGTGGCAAGGTGAAGCAGGGCACTGGGGAAGAGTTCCCCTACCCACAGGAAGCAGCCACAGCTTAGCCTGGGCCCCAGCACCTTCGAGGCGGCGGCAGCGTATGACCAGCCTCACCACCCCAATCTTCAGAGCAGTCCCAACCCCACCTCCTCCTGGTACAGGAGGCAGAGTCTGTAGCAGGGGGAAGAGGGCTGTTAACCCTTTAGTTCCCAGGAGCCGCATGCCTCAAGGATGCAGAGCCCCGCACAGGGTCATGCCACCCATTCGGCTTGCTGGGCTGCCTGGCCCCTACGCCATGCTGCATGTGCCACAAAAAATCTTCTTGTGTGCACATGTTGCCAACCCCTGGGTTACAGCCTGGAATAAAAAAAGCATGTTCTCAGTCAAATGTCTGTGTTCTGTCTACCATAGAATTTACAACTAGATTAATTAATGTTAAAACTAAAAACATACCCACATATAGCTTCTATCGTTGTACTCTTTGAGTAGGTAGTACAGTGTATGAGCACTTACACTTCAAGTGGTAATTTGGGTAAATTGAGATGCTTCTGCCCCGATTATGAATAACATTATGGTTTAACAACTCTTGTCAATATAATGCTGCAATTCTGCAGGGGTTATTAGAGCCTTTCATATCTGAGCAAATAACTTTCTGAATATCAAATGCCTATGCTAAAAGATTTTATTTTTAGTGTTCAGTCAGGTGGTAGTTTTATTCTATAATATTCTTTCTTTCTTTCTTTCTTTTTTTTTTCCCCAGGACCAGTCCATGAAACAGTGTATGATTTCTGGAGAATGATATGGCAGGAACAGTCAGCTTGTGTAGTGATGGTTACAAATTTAGTTGAAGTTGGACGGGTAAATCACTTAATTTTTAAAATGTTGCATGCTACAGATAGCCTCTCAAGCTGTTGTTTATCTCTGCCAAAAAAAAACTACTGAAGAGTCTTTTGAAAGATATCCTTAACTCTGGGGATAATGGGGATAAGATAGTATTCTTCTGAATTTGAGTAGCATTGTATAATTTGGTTGCTTTCTAAAGAAAAAGACAAAATGAATCAGACTGTTACTATGTTATTTTAATGAATAGGGAACAATGCTGCCTGAGTTCATAATACAATCTAGTGCATAAGAAACATTTGTACATACTCTGTATTCAGATGATCACAGCTAGCTGACTATATAGCACATCAACTTTAAAAGCAGATAGAAATCAGCAGACTATTTTGCACTTTAGGATTAGCCAGTCTCTTGAGAATTACTTTAATAAAACACCTGAGATTGCTTTGCAGCAACATAATTATTGAAATGGAAAACATCCCACAGCATTAATTAAAACCTGTGAAAAAATATGTTTTCCGTACTAGAAAACTAAAAAATTCAGAATCACTAATTCAGAAAGATAATTTGGCTTTTGTGGAGGGATGTGTAAATCAGCATAAACTCTTAACACTAACAGTATGAAGAGCTTTCGCCGTACTTGATTGGCAGTTGGTGCCTGTGGTTTGTAATGGGGTTCATATACCTACATTGTAATTTTGAAAGTAATGTGATGGATTAAGTTACTATTTGCTGTGTTTTCACTTTCATATGCTTTAAGGTGACTTTTAATTTTGTTTTTAGGTCAAGTGTTATAAGTACTGGCCTGATGACACTGAAGTTTATGGGGACTTCAAAGTGGCTTGTGTAGAAATGGAGCCACTTGCAGAGTATGTTGTCAGGACATTCACCCTTGAAAGGGTAAGGCCTTTGAAAGACATCAGAGTATTGCTTCCTTTCAGCTCAGTTTGTTAAATAGTGTCTTTCACATAATCAAGTACAATGCCAAATCATTCTAATTAACAATTCCATAATGCAGAATTTATTTTAACATGGGAAGAATATGTTGCACTGCTGGTTCCCAGTAATTCATATATCCAAAGCTTTTGGATTTCAATAATTTGTTTTGTTTCCCTTCTGACTTTAAAAATGAACCTGTGTGCTGGGCCCAAGTACATTATTCTTAACAGCTTTCCATTCACTGAGGCATGACCTCACCCTTACAGGAGTTAATGTTGCTCCAATACCCTGACTTGTTCATTAGGTAGACTATTAACATCAATTAATATGAGGCAGCAAATATTAGCTGTTGTGGAACAGCTGTAGTCTTCCAGTATAACTGTTCGGCCTGTCTGCATCATTTGGGGAATCATATTATTATATATAGCAACATCAGTAAATGTTTTTTTTTTTGTGTTGACTCCAAAAAATACTAGAACAGTTGGTCTGGCATCCTTTAATAGCACATAGAAGTATTATGGGTTTCAGATTTACAGTACATTATCAAAATATCACACTATGGAACCATTATACAGTTTAAGCCTTATGTCACAGTGGGAAACCTAAAGCCCATGGGTTGGCTCCAGCCCCTGGCTTGCCTGGATCTGGCCCCCGAAGCTTGGGGCTCCGCCCCCCCAGTATTGGAGAACCCACTCTTGACACTCCAGCTGCCCCTGTGGGTCTGGAGTGCCAGCACTGGCTCCCCACTGTGGAGGGAGGAGCCCTGTGCCTTACAGGCTGGAGTCAGACAAACCAGAGCCAGATCCTATCTACAGACTCTGCCTGATGGAGGAGGAAAGGGCTCCATGCACTGCTGCTCCTCCTCTTCCCCACCGCCACCTCTGCTGGCGCAGTTAAGTGCTGCCTGGAGGCTTTTCCCCCCACAAAAAAATCTGCTAGCCTGTGCTGCCCTTCTTCCCTCCTCCCCCCCAGGCTCTGCTATGTGAGGGGAATGTGGGGGAGTGTCTTTCTGCTTCTCAGTCAGGGGCCATGTCAGTGAGGTACTTCTGTTTTGGATTTTTTCCTCTGATTTCTCACTTTAGTGTAGCCCCCGACTGACTTTTCTATGGGTCAGTGGCTCCCAACCAAAAAAAGGTTCTCCGCTTCTGCCTTATGTGATGAGATACAAGGCAGTTTTTAGAATAGATTTTGCCTTTTTTATGTACATGTAATAAAGATGATCCAGCAATTTATTAATAGCCATATTTATATTCTATTGTAAAATCAGTTTTCCTTTAAATAAAAAAATACCATGTTCTTTGCTTAAATCAGTTTGAGAAGATAGTATGTAGATTCTAGCAGTGTTGTCATTGCTTACCTCAGAGAATATTTGAGGTGTTGAATATTTTGAGTTTAATAACCTCTTTTGAAATATTATTTTTGTCTTTGACAGAGAGGTTACAATGAAATCCGTGAACTTAAACAGTTCCATTTCACAGGCTGGCCAGA
This sequence comes from Pelodiscus sinensis, assembly GCF_049634645.1. Classification (NCBI taxonomy): domain Eukaryota; kingdom Metazoa; phylum Chordata; order Testudines; family Trionychidae; genus Pelodiscus; species Pelodiscus sinensis. The sequence goes on along the minus strand of NC_134713.1, from coordinate 90,982,975 downwards.
TCATGGAGTTCCTTACAATGCCACGGGCCTCCTTTCATTTATACGTCGAGTCAAATTGTCTAACCCTCCTAGTGCTGGGCCTATTATTGTACATTGCAGGTGTGTAGAGAAGAGGTAGATGAATTTTCTACAACTTTATATGTGATCTTGTATAGTGGTCTCTTGTGAAGTTGTGAGCTTTGTCTTTTTGTTGTCTAATCTTTTGGAGTTAATTCCCTCTTTCAATGCCCTGCCCACACTGGAAGCAGAACTAGGTATTAGAATATTTAAACATAGCTAGATTCTAGTAAAAAACTCTGCAGTGTAGACATAGCCAGGGCGGCATTTGGGTGGTACAACCATGCTGCCGGCTCTGGACTCTGGCTCCTGGACATGATGGGCCCATGTTCCTCTACATGGGCTGTAGTGTCTCTTGGGAACAGTTATCCACATGGCTCTCTACATTTTAGAGCCAAACTTTCTTATTCAAATTGTCCCTGGAAAGGAATGGCTCCCCTTAATGTCTCTGAATAAAAATGATTTGAACTAGTTCCATAAAGAGCATAGTCATCCTGAAGATCTCTGTCCGATTAACAAGTTGGTTACTACAGGTTGGACCTCCCAGGTCCAGCACCCTCAGCACCTGACTGGTCCCAAACAAGGGATTTTGCCGGACCAGGGAAGATCATTTCTGGCTCCTTTGCCACTGGCCTCCCAACCCGGCTCCACTCCTGGCCTAGTCACCAGCCTCCCAGACAGCTCTCCTCCTCCTGCTGGCTTCTCCCTGCTGCCCTGCCAACCCACCAGCAGCCTACTGCCATGCCATGACTCCTGGCCCCTGGCCACTGGTACACTGGCCACCCTGCCACTGGCCTAGCGAGACTCCTGCAGCAAGGCTCCCAGCCATTGTCTCCCCTTAGCCAGCCTGGCTGGGCTCCCAGATCCTGCAGGGCTCCTGCTGCCGGTCCTGCCCCAAAGCACTCTGGTCCCTGAACAGGACCAAATTTCCATTTTAGAGTGGTTCAACCTGTACAGGTTTCTTTCTGGGCCATGAAGGGATATTCTGAGACGCCATAAAGGAACCTCACCAATACTGTTTTTACATAATCTGAGATCTGTTGGAAAAGTTTTTGCTATTGAGTTATACACATCTCATGTGTGTTTTAATGTTGTTGTGAATACTAAATGGGGGAACTGGAGATTAGGTAATGTTTGGAAAGATATGTATGAGAACTTATATTAATGTTCCAAGCATGTACTAGGGTATGTCTACACTAGCCCCCTAGTTTGAACTAGGGAGGCTAATGTAGGCATTCGAACTTGCAAATGAAGCCCGGTATTTAAAGATCCCGGGCTTTATTTGCATGTTCCTGTCCGGTTGCCATTTTTAAATGCCACTAGTCCTGACTAACTGCACGTGGCGATTAAATGGTAATTCGAACTAATTCCTTAGTTCGAATTACAAACGGTAATTTGAACTAATTCCTTAGTTCAAATGACCTGTTACACCTTATTCCAGGAGGAGTAACAGGTAATTCAAACTAATGACTTGTTTTAAATTACCGTTTAACTGCTGCGTGTATCCGTGGGCAGTTAGTCCGGACTAGTGGCATTTAAAAATGGCGACTGGATGGGAACATGCAAATAAAGCCCGGGATATTTAAATACCAGGCTTCATTTGCAAGTTCGAATGCCTACATTAGCCTCCCTAGTTCGAACTGGTTGTTGAATTTGTGGGGAGGATTTTCTGAGTTGTGGGGAGTACTCTGAAAATAGTTTCCTAATTCTTTCCAGTGCTGGTGCTGGACGAACTGGCTGTTACATTGTGATTGACATTATGTTAGACATGGCAGAAAGAGAAGGTGTTGTGGACATCTACAATTGTGTCAAAGCCCTACGGTCACGTCGCATCAACATGGTACAAACAGAGGTATGGCAGCTTATTTGCAATGGGTCTAATGCTTTCCTAGATGCATTAAGTCAGAATTTTGTTCCTGTAATCACTACAACAGAATCCTCTTAATCAGTCCTTCCTAGCTGTTTATCCATAGCAAGAGGAATTTCTGAATAGGAACAGCATTGTGGAGCGAAGAGCACACAGCCCTTTGCCTGGTCCCAAACTGGAGCCCACTCAATCCAGAACAAGAGAGCCCAGCAGCTTCCACATGCCCCAGCATCAGTACAGTCCAAGCCACCTTCCAGGTGCTGGACTTGCTGATAAAAGAACAAAAATCAACTCTTTCCCTGGCTCAGAAAATAGTATTTTTAGGGTGTGATGCTTGACTCGATTCAAGCCAAGGCCTCTCTGCCAGAAGCCTGATTCTAGACCACATTGGACCTGATATCCACTGTTATGGTCCATCTAATTATGACCGCTTAGGTTTGACTTAAACTACTGGGGTATATGGCAACATGGACTTTGGCATGCAAGACTTTGCCTCAGGCTCCTGCAGACATGGCTAGCATCTGAGAAGACACCAGTTGGACTCTGGTGTACACAGTTCTTCCCCTAGTCTTCACCTATCTTGATGGAAAGACCCAAGATAGGTAATGATACTGTTTCCCTTTATTGCTTCTCAACCATTAGAGTTTTAATCTTGTATGTGTCAGATCTGTGGTGGGAAGCCCACCTCAACAAACTCAGTACTCAAGGCCTCTAGTTGTAAGAACTCCTCTCCCTGTACATGAACCTCAGGGAGTTCGGGGCAGTACACTTAGCTTGCCCAGTGTTCCTTCCCCAGATCCAGGCAACATGGTGCAAGTCCTGACAAGCAGTACCACATCCATGTTCTGTATCAACAAGCAGGATGATGTCTGATCTTCAGCAGGAAGGCCATCTGTCTGGCTGTGCAAAATTCATCTCAAGGGGTCACATCTCCCTGGATCCTGTACTGGTAGATCACTTCAGCTGATCCCTTTCCTCAAACCATATGTGGGCCCTTTACGTGGAGGTCACCACATTCATCATCCAAAGGTGAGGGCCTCTCCAGGTGGACCTGATCACTACCAGCCAGAAGAGAAAATGCCATCAGTTTAGCTCGCTGTCTGGACACAACTCAGCCTTCCCCTCCAATGCATTCCTGCTCCTGTGGACAGATTGCTGATTCTGTGCCTTATCTATGCTCCCTCAGCTTTGTTAAAAGTCTAACAAAGAAGCCAAGAGTAATTCTGATAATCCCAGCATGGCCATGCCAACTCTCAGTTGGAATGCTTCTGGATTTTTCAGTATCAGCTCCACTCTCCCACTCTGTTCAGACCTAATATCACAAGACCTGAACCTCTCCTCCCTGCCCCAGCTGTAAGGATGCTTCATGGCCAAACCCAGAAAAACAGGCTTGCTCATAATACATCTAACATATCTCGTTACGTTGTAGAAAGGCATCTGCTATGGCTACCTCCAGGGCTAAACGGAAGGGCTTCTCAAAGTGGGCATCTCAACACGCTCTCTTTCCGTCTCAGTCTTTCCTTCAGTCTTGGACAGCTTGCTCCTCTGAAAGCAATAGGGCTAGGTTCCTTTTGTCTATCAAAGTGCACTTAGCAGCCATCTCAGCCTTCCACCCACTGGTGAATGGAAGGTCAGTGTTTGCCCACAGCATGACTATATGTTTCTAAAGGACAGGAGAGGCTCCGTTCTTAGGTCTGTAACCTGATCCCTCCATGAGACTTAAATCTGGTTCTGTCAAGACTCGTGGATTCCCCCTTCAAACTGTTAACATTGTGGCCCCTGTTGCTTCTCTCTTGGAAGATCACCTTCCTAGCAGCAATCACCTTGGTCACAAGAGTCTCTGAAGTCAAGGCCCTTACATCAGAACCACCTTAAATAGTGTTCTTCAACTGCACCCTCACCTAGCCCTCCTGCCAAAGGCGGTGTCACAATTCCATATCAACCAGGCCAAGACTCCAGGCTTCATCAGTAATGTTCCTCTCTCAGTTCCCAATCCAGGACATCTGCATGGACGTAATCTGGTCATTGGTACATACTTTTGCATTTCACTACATCATCACCCAACATGCCTGGGATGTGTTTTGGGAGAGCAGTGATGCTGTCAGCAAGTCTGTGAACTCTAAGCCCAACTCCTGGGGTACCTACCATGGAATGAACATGAGCAAGCACTAGAAGAAGAAAAAATAGTTATAATCTTTCCATAACTGTTGGTCTTCAAAGTGTGTAGTTCATGTCCATTCCACAGCCCACCCTCTGCCCCTGTAGTCTAATCTAGTTAAGGACTAGAAGGAACTGAGGGCATTCTTGAAATTGGCATATAAGCATGCAACATTAGAGGATGTCAAAGCTGGCTTGACAGATATCACTAAGGGAAGAATATCTGGCAGAGGTGCAAATGATGCACACCCATCTAACATGGAATGGATATGAGCAGCAACACATCTCAACAAATACCGAAAGGTTAGTGACCATTTTCTCTAATAACTTAGCAATAATTGCCACCATCATGAAGTGTTCACACAATCTTATTGTCCCTTTCATTTGCTCTCCCAGTTGTTTCTTACAACTTGTCTATTCTTAGATTTTAAAACCTTTGTGGGTAAAGACTGTGTCTTCTACTATCTCTCTGATGTGACTCATATACTGTGGGTGTTGTATAATATTTGACAAAAGACATGGTCCGAATAATAATGCAGCTGACCGATTCACAAGACAAGACAACAGAATGAGGAGGCAACATCTCCTGTATTGGCATAATGCTGAGTCTGTTGCCTGCCTAGTTCTAGCTGAGAGACACTAGATATACCAGACCGCAGGTATATAATTAGCATGAAATATACCACATAATTGGCAGGACCAGGTAGTGCTTGAAGCATTTTATATGCTATCTGTATGTATCATGGGTCTGGAAGCTGCTTTTAAGGAAGCAAATAGGCAGAACCAGTATGAAACTGTTTCTCACATGTGGGTACTACTACACTGCCACGCTATTTTGGGATACCGGAGTACCCTGAAATAGCTATCCCGCGTCTTCACAGCAAGCCTGTTATTTCAGGCTGACTATTCCGATGTGCCCGTAAACCTCATTCTACGAGGAGTAAGGGATGTTTCGTAATAGTGCTTTATTTTGAAATTTGGTGCTGTCTAGACAGCACCAAATGACGAAATAATCTATTTCAAAATAGCATCGAAATGAGATTCTCAGTTTGAGCTAAGCAAATTGTGTATCTTATTTTGAGTTATGGTGCTGTGTAGATGCACCCACACTGATCTATGCAGCACAAAAATCACCTGAAAATTCTCCCATTAAGCAAATTAGTGCACTGATACTCTTATTGTTGCAGGACTTAAGTTGATTCTGAGGGAAACATACCCATTCACAGCATCCCAGTTAGGCGCAGAGTGTACTGTACTTAAGGTGCTAAAACAGTGTGCAATGGATTGATGGAAGCTGCTTTAAATACAATTTGTAGAGGGGGAATATCTGCTTATCTTGAAGAAAAATCAGATTTTCTTGTTTTTGAATTGCTGCTTTTTTTTTCTTTTTCCCTTTGGTAGGAACAGTACATCTTTATTCATGATGCCATTCTGGAAGCTTGCTTATGTGGAGAAACTGCCATCCCTGTCTGTGAATTCAAAGCTGCATATTTTGATATGATTAGAATAGACTCTCAGACAAACTCTTCACATCTCAAAGATGAATTTCAGGTATTTACAGATACTGGTAGCTCTTCACAGAATAGCAACTTTTTTGCCTCTAGCTACATATAATTTATTTTCAAGAAAAAAGCTTTCCTATCACATTCATAACCTTTGTCCTCTTCTTCTGTTTAACATAATATAGCACCCTTTTCTTTTATCATGTGCTTTACAAGTCACCCTTAAATATGAAATACCTGTCTTAGATCATAATTGCAGTAGACTGCTGACTATAATGAACCGTACTGACCTTGAACTGGCAGGATGGGGGTATATTGTGTATGAGCTCTTCCTTTTGGGTTGCATGTTAAAGGGGATGCATTTAAAGGATCTATTCAGCAGTTTCTGCTGTGACTTCATATCTGAGCTTTCATTCATTTTAACTAAAAAAAATGTCAAGATTCTCAAGCAGACACATGCTCTTGCTTGCTTATGATTTTTCACGATTCCCACATGGAAACATTTTTAATAAAAACAAATTAATTTCCATAACCCTTTCTGTATGATGCACCATAACGTGACAGTGATTCCCTCTGCTCTTTAGACTCTGAATTCTGTGACCCCTCGGCTGCAAGCTGAAGATTGCAGCATCGCCTGCTTGCCAAGGAATCATGACAAGAATCGCTTCATGGATATGCTGCCACCTGACAGATGTCTGCCTTTCTTAATTACTATTGATGGGGAGAGCAGCAACTATATCAATGCTGCTCTTATGGATGTAAGAGACATCTCCTTTGTCTACGTAACATGCCATGAAAAGCTGTGTAATATGAGAAAGAACTCTTACTGGTTAAAGAAAGCGTAATTCTTTCTTCCTGTAGTGTTCAGTAAAAAGGCTCAACAATGAAGAGAGAAGAAAATCTTGACAACATTTTTAAAAACCACTAACTTTTGTTGTTCCTGTGCAAGGTTAGATATCTCAGACGTTTCAGTGCTTGTGTGATCCCTTGGAAAGCTGGGAACTCCCCTTTTTAAGGGTACTGTATTAAATCTCCATTGCTACAGGCTCATAAGAGCTAGCATCTTCAAATCTGTCCCTGGTCTGGAAATGAATATTGCTCATCTGAGCCCTTTGCTAATAAATTGTGGGTAGCAATTCCATATTAGTTGGAGTGGGGGGAAGGAAGCTACTCCATCCTTTCCACCTCAGAACCCACACCCCCAAATGTGCTGTGATATAACAGTTCCACTCTAGCTCCCTGTGCTGTGTCTCCTCCTGCTTACTTGCAACTCATGTGTTGCAGGGACATCATAAACGGGAGGCTATAGGGATTAGATATGAACAGCTCTATTCTCTGCCTTCAGGAGATGAATCTCATCAAAGCCTGCCTGGTTGCTTTATACTTCCTCTCTGCTGCCTGTGGTCTATGTACTGTCAGGCCAGAAATCCCCCCCTGGCAGCCACATGGACTGCTACCGTCAGGAGATAGGACGAGAGCTGCTCTATCAGGAGTATTGCAGTTGCAGTAGGAGGCAGTGTACCCTGAGTTACACCAGTACCTGTGCAGCAGTGTCCTTACAATTGGAAATTAACCCCTAGTTACCAGTCTTCTCTGTCTTAGAAATAACTGCCAGTGGTTCAGGTATCATTATTTCCACATGGCATAAAGTAACCTGCTGGTGTAATATGCCAAAAAACTTCCCCAATAAATTCTTAAAAGTACAAAAAAAAATCCTTAAAAACTTTTTGTTGTCAGCCCAAAGAAATAGGAGAAAAAAGGCTTAGGCTCAGTAGGAGAGGAAAGATGACCTCATGCTTAACACACCATCCGGTGACTCAAGATCTAGGTCAGGTTCCTGGCTACGTCACAGACTTCCTATGTGAACTACGCTAAATCAATCTTTCTGTGCCTCAATATCTCCCTCTGTAAAATAGGACTAATACATCTCTACCTTGACTTCCAAGTATTCTAAAGTAATCTGAAACTATGGTGAATGCACCCAATATTAACTTCAATTCAGCAAAGAATGCAACAATGGGCTCAACATTTAAGTGGTTAACTTAAAGGGGGCTTATGCATATGATAAAATACAAGTATGATTACTGTGACTTGTTCTTTTTTTTCCACTTTAAAATATCTTATTGTCTGAATAGTTGTTTTGGCTAAAACTGCTTGATTTTATGCCACGGCTTTGTTTTATTTATGTTGCCAAGAGGCCCAGACTGCATAATTGTTATGTAGTGTTTTTTTTCCTAACATTCCTTATTCACCCATTTTCTTTACAGAGCTACAGGCAACCAGCTGCTTTCATTGTCACACAACATCCTTTGCCAAACACTGTGAAAGATTTCTGGAGATTAGTGTACGACTATGGTTGTACCTCTGTCGTAATGTTAAATGAAGTTGATTTAGCCCAGGTTAGTGTTTGTACATAGGATTTCTTTGAACAAATTAATGCATCAAGGTGGTTGCACTTTGTAATAGGGTGGGTGTAATTATAGTGCAGTTTCATTGCAATTACAATGTAAATACCCGTGGCTTTTTTCTTCAATAACCAATTAGTATTAACATGTCTATTAGTCTACTATAAAGTGTGGTGTTACAATAATGAAATACTATTCATGGTATAACTTAAATTTTAATTATATCCATTTTATTCTTGAGCAGGGCTGTCCACAGTATTGGCCTGAAGAAGGAATGCTGAGATATGGTCCCATTCAAGTGGAATGCATGTCTTGTTCAATGGATTGTGATGTAATAAACAGAATTTTCAGGATATGCAATCTAACAAGAGTAAGCATTATCCTAAAGATAACAGCTCACCAGGCTGTTGTGGAGTTGTAAATGTTAAATAATACTACATATACAATATTAATTCTCTTCATATATTAAGGAGAAGAGAATTAAACATGTAGTTCCTAGGATTTAACTATCTTTCTACAACTGCCTATAAAATTCCATACTAGGTTTGGAGAACATTACGGTAAACTATTATTATCCACTATACTGAACGTAATATATCATCATACAAATGTAATGGAAGAGTTCAAAATTTAGTCAGTGTACAATGAAAAAATTCAGGAAGATGAGCAGTGACTCTTTAATGGACACAAGCAATATTTCATTGTCTAACTCTTACATGAAATCGTAAGTAAGCATATCTAAAGAGCAGTTGTGGTTATGTAACTTACGCCTCGCGGTGCAAGAACCACAACATAAAATAGAAGCATTATGACATTCTACTAAATACATGTGAAAAGTCTCTTAAAGTTATTTTAGTTTTGGATGTTCTTGAGACATTCTGCCCTGACCTAGATTTACTAACATGTTCTCTCCAACTCCAAAACTTACATTGTTATTGATGAACTTTTAATCTCTTTTAACCATTATCATCTCTGTCTACTTTCATATTATCATCTGCCTACTTTCATGTTGTCCTGCATTATTTCAGTACTCCCTCAAACACTGTTTACCAGCTACCACCTTCTTCAGATGCCCACTAAAAACTCATTTCTGCCATGCTTCTTGTATGTACTAAGTTAAAGAAAATGTGAGAACCAATAAGTTGTGCTATTTTAAACATCTGCCACTTTGTAGTACCCTCACTTGTTACATCTCATATTTAGAAATCAAATTTCAACAGTGTGTCTGTGAAGTAACTCATAAATGATGATGATAATGAAATGAATATGGGGAAACTAAAATGTTTGAAAAGACTCTTCTGTCAGCTTTTGATTTTCAAACTCTTTTCATGGATGGTTCAGAAGTGGGCCATGTTTTATTCTAGCACTATGCTTTGGTTGAGCAAAATGTTTATATCTTTCAACTCTCCTTGTTCTGTCTGGGAAATTCAATACAATGTAGCAATAGTAATACATTAAATTATCATGTTGTAGTCCTTTTTCATATCTTACATTTTGTAGGTTTTTTGTTACCGTCTCTTTCACTTGTTCCATCTCTTATTTTCATTCTCTCCTTTTCTTCTCTTTTTTTTGTTTTTTAATTTTTGTTTCTTCCATCTCTCTCCCATCTCCCTTTCCTGTGAAACTTTCTCTGCACCATCTCTTTCTTTCCCAGGGCCCCACATCTCCTTCCATTTTTGCCTGCCCCTGCTACATGAAACTGGAGTGAGTTATTTTTTCTTCAGCACATATGGGTACAGCAGATTTTTTTTTTTTTAAACATTCTGAGCCACCCCAGAACTTTTTGCATCTAAAACCCAGTTTAGGAAAAGCTCAGAGATTTGCCATTGGCTGGCAAAAAGGAGCAGACTCCAATCAAGCAAAAACATTCTTGTACACCACCATCATTTATTCTTGTTTTTGTAACTGGAAATACTTTCAGTCAGGATAAGTACCGCTGTAGAGCTGCTGCATTTCTACCAGGTCAACAACAGGCTTTTTAATTGATTTTGTAGAGAAGGCTAGGTTTTTTTGGGGTGGGGGGGAGGTAATTCTATTTAGCATCCAGAGGAATATGTTTATTTAGAAGTGGTTAAATTAATATCCCTATAAATGTTGATATCTTTCTAATTGCAACTCCAAAACATTTTCTTCTTAAACTTGTTTCATTGTGCCTTATTTCTGTAATACTTATACAGATACCTTTGTGCTGTCTCTTTATATGTATGCTCAGCACATACTTGTAATGGAATTTGTTTGCAATATATACTTTAGTTGATTTAGTTTCACATGATGAAAACTAAACAGATAAGATAAACTGATTTTAAATGTGCCATTTTAATGTAAAGTGGTTTGGCTTCCATCAGCCACAGGAAGGCTATTTGATGGTGCAGCAATTCCAGTATTTGGGATGGGCTTCTCACAGAGACGTTCCAGGCTCCAAGCGGTCATTCTTGAAGTTAATTCTTCAGGTTGAAAAATGGCAAGAAGAATGTGAAGAAGGCGAAGGCCGAACTATCATTCACTGTCTGTGAGTAATATTGTTATGGCCAACTGGGTATATGGTTGCATCTTAGGCTATGTGTACACTGCAGAGAAAAGTCAGAAAAAGATACGCAAATTGCAAACCATAATTTGCATATCTTTTTCCAGTTTTTTTACGAAAGAAGTTTTTCTGAAATTTGGTCTGTCTACAAATTTTGGAAAAAACTCCTCTTTCAGAACATCCCTTAGTCCTCTCACCGAGAAGAATACAAGGATACCGAAAGAACACGTCCACTTTTTCAGAAACTGTTCCGAAAAGACGGACATGTTCCTTGGATGCGGCAGTTTTTCCGGGAAGCTTGGCAGTCTAGGCATAGCCTTAGACTGTGTACATCCAATTCATTATTTTAAGTTCAAGCCAATGTTCCTTTTAGTACATTCTACTTTGTGTGTCCCAATAGTGTTGCTTTGGGTGGGCCTGAGTACCTTCTGTTCTGCTCAGTAGTCTGGTACTCTTGCTGCAGAGCAGAGTCTGGGTAGAAGGAATTGCCCTGCTCCACCCAATTGGCACTCCTGCCCATGGCCTGCCCTCACTCCCTGGGGAGTTCCACACAATTGTTGCAAGCTCCCAATCCCATTCCCCAGCAGTAGTGCTGGAGGTGGGGAGAGATACCCATGATGGCTCCTGCCTCACCCTCTTGTCCTTGCCCGCCCACCCTAGTGTTCCAATCTGCCTTATACCACTGATGTGTCTTATTTTGTTTCCTTCAATTTTGGCCCTGGTTCTTGGCACCCACTTCAGACTAGGGCCTATATGTTGTGAAGATGAGCACCGTAGGAGAGGCTGGTTAGACGTGTTCTCTTTTGCTGGATTTTTTAGGATTCCTGACCTTTTACACCTAATAGCACTCTTTTCCATGTGGCTATAATGAGGGTACACAAGTGACTTCTGATACAGCACCATTATACTATTGAGTAATCTAACAGGATGCTTCTTTGTACTAAGCGGCAACAGATTATTTATAGTGAAACTTTTCATATGTTTTTGTGTATTTTGAATGGGGCTCTTCCAACAAATATACACATTAGTTATTTTGTGCCATTCTGTATCAAAAATGAGTACCTGAAATCAGAGACATTTTTGTTACGCATCTGTAGTGGTATTTATGAAAAGTAATTATGTATAGCATGTTATGAATACTTCTTTTTCTACCATTGTCATTTAAAAAGAGATGAAAATCCATTGAGTCCCACCATATGTGTAACCAATTAAATTTAATCTTAAAAGAGCTACTTTTAGAAAAAGAAGGGAGCCATATTTTTTATCTCTTTTCTACAGTGTTTTAACTTAAAGCTTCAGTTTTATCAGTTGAATAAACTGCTCTCAAAAGGAGATTTATAAATTAAGTATTCACAGATCTCTTTTGACTCAACTGCAAAATTGCAGAATAACTATATCGTCTCCACAGACCCATATAGTTTGTTTTATTTAATTTAAATTTATGTGAAAAAAACACCTATCCTCGGTTCTAGGAACCTTTAGAAATAATATAAAAAAGTTGCAAAAAAAATTAGCAGCGTCTCTAAAGATCAAATCAACAACACACTCCAGCAATATTCTGCCAAAACTCTTGTAGCTTTTGATGATTTAAAACAGTTCCCGCTGGGGAAAAAATGATAAATGTTGCCGTTTATATTCATAACACTTGTTTTTAATTTTTCCTGCTCACTTAAGCTGTATTATAGCATAACTAGGCTAGATAATGAGCTATTCAGCAACACCACAATTGATTCAAAACAGTTTCAAGAGTGGCAGTGATGTCAAATATTTAAAACTCCATCAACAAGAGCTATGAGGAGATTGATAAAGAGGTTTTTCCTCTACTGGCTCCCCCATCATTTATTACTACATAATTAAATGTCAGGTATATGTTACAGATATATTTGTGTGTGACAGCTGTATTAACTCTGTTGTTTTGCTTACGTTCAGGAATGGAGGTGGTCGGAGTGGAATGTTCTGTGCCATCGGCATAGTTGTTGAGATGGTCAAAAGACAAAATGTTGTTGATGTTTTCCATGCTGTAAAGACTTTACGGAACAGTAAGCCAAACATGGTAGAAACCCCGGTAAGTTATAGCCCGTTGATTGGAATACAGACAGACACTTAGCAAGAAAGATAATGCATAGTGTATATTAATATGAGTACTTGAAAGATTCTCACCTGTGATACAGAGAATTGTTTGTTTCACTGGTGTGACCCAAAGCATTAGATCCTGAATCTTCTGCTCAAAAACAGGTCAATTCATATGAATTCATATACTAGAGCTAGGAGATCTGCAGGTTTCACCATAGTATAATTCCAATAGTGAGTGTAATATTATTCTTTGAGAGTTATTACATCCTGTAGTTGGAAACCTATTGTACATTGAGGAACTACAGCATTGTGAGTGTCTAGGTTCTGTGTTTTGATAGATCATTTCTCTCCTACCATGTCATATGCTTTTCATGGAAAATAAGAACAGTCAGGATGCACGCTAATCTCTCAAGATAACATCACCCTACATTGTTAAAATAACACTATAGTCTTATTTTGCTCAACCAACCCATCTTTAAAATTTACAAACCAAGACATTTCTTCCTAAGAGGAATAAACAGTGAAGCAGAAATATTGTATTTTGTAATTACAGTTGCTATTTCTGAATCTTTGTGGTAGTTTGTAAAACTACTTCCTGACAGAACCAAAATGGTGCAGGAAACCTTTAATGTTAAAATGAGTTTTCTTTTTTTAATATTGTAATCTTGCTTTAACAAACCACAGCTCTGAAAAAATGTTTTTTTTTCAAGTTGGATGCCTGATTTGAACTAGTCTCTTGTTTTCACACTCTAGCCTCTGCCCCACCTCAGCTGGATAATTTAGCTATTCATATTACACTTCTGCCCCTGAAAGCAAAGAGAGAGTGAAGCCCTTTTAGAAAAAACGAGTCCTTAAAACTGAGTCTTAAATGGTTAAGCATGCAAGCAGGTTGGCAAATGGCTTAGAATTTTTGCCATTTGACTCTCATGCTGACAGAAGCCAGTGTCGCAAATACTATTACTTTTCAGGCAGATGGTTGCCTCTAGCACTAAGTTCAGATATGCCAATTGAAATTTAAAATGTTCATGGTTTATGCGTAGTGAAAATTACTTCTGACCCTGTGAAACTGCATATTGAATAAAATGGGTGCAGTTTGCTTTCCCTTGTACATCCCTTTTTCTTGGGTCAGAATTTACTAGGCTTCAGGTGTACATGTGATATTATGTACCTAATTATTTTTTGTTGCTGTTGCACTGGCTGGAGTAACTCACAATGGAAGTGCCTACATCTGGGCAGACTATAAGGAACAGAGTGAATTCTGCAATTTTACTATGGTTCCAAATTCAACAATTGCAGAATTCCCCTAGGACTAGATACCCCAAACCAATGGCATGTTCTATAATTAGATTTCATTAAGCCAGTAACAAATGTGAACTCCTGGTTCACTATATCAGTTTTACCGTGGAGTTACAGACAGTTCCCTTAGACTCTCCAGCCTGTCTTACTGCCCCAGGCAATTGGAACTTTGTGATAATGATTACTCAAACCATTATACTATGTCAGGACACAAAAAGGTAAAAACAGTGCCTATAACATCCCATTACTTTCATGAAGTTTGATCACCAAATACACTCTTATGCAGCTCACAATTATTTTGATCTATACTAATACACAAGTGAATTGATGTGAGTACACTGTAGCAGGACTTGGTTTGCCAGGGTTATAATTGCTTCCATCTGCTGGCACCAAGTGGATTATATAATAGCTAGAATGTTAACAGCTATAAGGGGAATGTTACTGGAAATGTCTGGCCAGCCCATGGCCTTCGTGCTCAAAGTAGTATACTGTTGTGTGTGCCGCACGCTTTTGATAGTCACATGTAAAACTGCTGCCTGATTCCATTTTGTTGCTGAGAGTGAAAGGTAGGTCACATCGCATGAAAAATTAGAGTCCAGTGTACCTTGCATATTGAGTCTGGTAAATTATCTTTATTTTTTTAAAAGCCCTGAATTGCATTGTAGTTTTAATCTGCAGTTACTGAATTTCTGTAGGTGTGTTTCTCTGTGGTGGGTGTTGTGTGGGATTTTATTCAGAACTCTTGAACAACAGCAGCTGCTGCTGTTGAGTCGTTAGTAGAAAACAAACCAGGAAAACCAAGGTAGCATTGTCATCTGCCCTATATTCAACAAGATCATCAGATAACAAAAATGAGCAACACAATAAAACTTTTTAGATATCCCCACCACTTCCTGCTAGTGGATCACATTGACTTACTGTGCAACCCAAAGTAAATCATGAGAGCAGGCTCATTTAATTTGGTTTTAAAAGGTAGTAAAATTTAATCAACTTCTCTCTTGGGTTTTTTTTTTCTCCAAATATTGATGTTGAATCATAACCTTGTTAAGAATAAATATCAGCTTTCCTGACTGTACTTCCTCATCTTCTCACTTAAATGCATCATCTGATTTATTTGACATTATTTATCACAATTTCTAACACTATCTTTAGGCCTCATGCAGTTTAGTATCACAGCTCAGTATTTCCTCACAATGATATTAAGATGCTATTACTAGTAAGCTGCTAAATGCCATTTGACTTAAGAGAAGCTGTCAGTTGTACAGGGGCTGAAGTGGTTCAGGAGAAGAACCACTTTGTTAGAAAATGGAACTACAAGTGAAGAAGAACAAATCACAGGGAAGCAAATAGCTTAATGTTATGCATGACTGGTTCTTCCTTTCCACTATGGTAGCAAGGTTGAAATTTGAAATCAGAGCTGACATCATGCAGCTAATAATTTTAAAGAAAAGCCATGTGAGACTAGTGTGGATTAAAATGGCACAGCAGTAGGCAGAAAATATAGTTGTTAATAGTTATCCCTGCTCTTTAATATATTAGACTGTTTCTTTAATTTTCTTTTTTTTTTCAGGAACAGTATCGTTTCTGCTATGATGTCGCTTTGGAGTACCTTGAGTCATCCTAGTTAGAATGGCTGAGACAAAATACACCGCATATATGAAGCTAGTAAACTGTGTCTTGACAACAGTTGTTCAATCTGTGAAGAAAAATTTTAGGGAAGGGGACTTTTACAATTTAAATGCAAAAGTATTTTTCTTATGAAGTTGTGGATCTTAATAAAAGGACTTAATCTGTTTCTATGCCTGTATACAGTATCAACATTTAGTGTTACATAAATAAATTTAATGAATTCCAGAGTCAGAAGAGATTTGTTCAAATTAGGACTTTCTGGTGTTTGTAAATGCAGCCATCTCTCAATTACAATAGAGCCACCATCTGTTGCATGTATCAATATTTCCTATATGGTATTATTTTTCCTCTGTTTTTCTTTTGATAAATTGTTAAAGTAAAACAAAACTGTGCAGATCAGTAGTAAAATTCAGTCTTTATACGTTTCAAGTGTTGCAGCTATATATAACTGGCTTACTTCGTTTTTTAATGTGCAATGATGGTTGGATCACATAAAGTTCTTTATAGAGAAATTTCAACATAAGCCAAAGACTCAAGTGTAAATATGTCTATATGGAGAAAGCACATTGTATTTATTGTTTATTGCATTCCTTTTTTGATGGCTGAAAAAAATCATTTTTCTTGAAGAAAGCTTTTTTTGCTGAAATCAAGTGTAAACGATTTTTGTAGTTTATTTTTTGTATGTTTTAGTGTAAGTAGAAGGCATACTTTTTATGCATAGATGAGGAAACATTGGTACAGTGATTTTGTTGTGTACATGCTTGTGAATGAAATCCACATAAATAATTCGGTTATAGAAGGTCTTTAACTATAGGACCAAAATCAAAACATTTTGCTGAAAATGTATAGTTTTTCACAGTTGCTTTAGTTAAATACTGATCAAAGGAATATATAAGGAAACCGCACACATTAAAATGGCCTTGCTTATGACTTGCACAATGTTGGAAATAGTTCTAAGCACCATTACACTTATAGGGGAACAAATTATTCAACAATGCTTGAAGCACAGGTCAAGAGAAGAGGACAACATGTATCCTTTCAGGGTAAGAAGTGTTTGTTTAGCAAATTGTAAAATTAAATTATGTTTATTTTGATGTTTACAGACATGTAAGCTTTGGCCTCTTGACAAAGCAAAATTTGAATAAATCAATGCCAGATTCTGGTTATGGTCTTGATGTACAAAACAACCATGTGTTTTTACTTAATTCTTCATCCACAGTGCACAAGTCTTGACATATTTTGTTAGCCAATATCATTCCAGTTTCCTCTTGTTTTTGGAATTGACAGAAAATGACATGGTGCTTATAAATATTAATGTAAAGTAAGAGTGAATTAAACACATTTTATAAAGATATGATGATTCCATATTATTGCTTATTTTAATAACATTTCATTTATTATCGTTAAGAAATTGTCATGTTGTTGAAGTGTAGTGTTAATGGATTCCAACAGTGGGGTCTCTCTGCTCAAAGGAAGAGAATCACAGGGCATGCTCCCTCATCCTGGATTTACTTTATCACGCAGTCTCCACATGCTCTTAGGTGAGACCATCATCAGTGCACTTCATTTCAAGATTTTATGCAGCTTCAGGTCCCATTTTTCCATGTTTCTTTGTGCTCCCTAGGCAGAGTATGAGAAGATGGGAAGAATTTTCTCATCTCTCTCAGATCTGGAGCTAATTTGTCCTTCCAGCCTTTTCCCCTTCCTGTGTCTTCCACTTAACCATCTAGCTAGCTAGGGAGCTGAATCCCCTTGTTAACTGGTGAAATAATTATCTCCCAATTTGACTTATGCAAAGGAACATGTATAAAATGCACAGAATGGTGAACCAACCCTAGGCCACTCCATCACAACCTGCACACCAGTTTTTTCTTTGTTTCCTTTCAGGGACTTTTCTCTCCTCCCCTAGGCTTTGCCTTTCCTTTTAGGTCTGCCATCCTGTAACATGAGCAGTTGCTTGAAACTGACTTTCTAAAATCTCTGTGGGAGACTTCTCTGTCCTCCACCCACAAGAGGCATGTTCTGATGGAAGAAGTGCCCCCTACCCCACCCCACCAGTTTCTGCACTCTGTCTTCACACCATGGCATCTTTTTGCAGCATACGACTTCCCTCCTGCTTTTGAAGTCTCCCTAATTACTATATTGCCCAGATTACCCTAAATTGCTAAATGTTGTTGATCTTGCTTTGATGTACGTTTACCACAGAGCAGTTTATTTACAATGATTTATGCAGCTTCATGTTTCATCACATAAGGTTTTTCCTTAGCTTCAATGTATTCCACAGGCAACAGGTGAGAGGGTGGGAAGAGAGGTCTAATCTCTTTCAGATCTTGAGCTGCTTTGTCCTTTTTTCCAGCCTTCTTCTTTGCCTCCCTTTTAACCATACCTCCCTTTTTAGCTGTTCCCAGCTGATGCGCTGAATCAGTCATCTCCTAATTTGACCAATGTGGGGTATTTACAAAATGTCCAGGGTAGTGAGGCAATCCTAGGTTACTCACACTCTGTCACAAAGATCTATAGAAGAAAACTGCAGTCCTTCAACTTTAATGCTTTACAAGGTATTTGAAAAATATCTGTGCTGTCTCTTTGAAAACAAAACTCAATAGTTCTACTTTTTTTTATTAAACACACATTCCCTTTCAGAATTATATAAACATTTACCAAAAAAACAAGCCATTTAATAGTTTTTTTTAAAAAATTGTAAGCTCTCCCAACCATCAGTACATTTCATGCCATCCACCTGCTGTAGATCTCTCATCATTCAATTCAAGTACCTGCCCCATAAACAGCCTGTAAAAACAGACATGCTTTTACTGAAGATCACCACATCTGAACACTTGATGACCAATGGGGTGAGGAGGGGTGAGGCCTTATAAAGTGTGGTGGACAAATGCTTTACCTAACTGAGAACCACATTTGCCACTTGCTGAACTGGAAAGCAAAACCTAATTTACATGGAATCAAAAATACGGGGGTAAGCCACATGGGGTATGTCTACACTGTATTCCTTTCAAGAGAGGAATACAAATGCAGCTGAGCGAAATTGAAAATGAAGCGCGAATTTGAATTTCCCTGCACTTCATTTGAATAATCGCGTCCGACCGCTATTTCGAAATACCCTATTTCGAGTTAAAAGTTGCTGTGTAGACATGGTTATTTTGAGTAAAAACTCTTCTTTCAAAATAACCTTTAAACCTCATTTTAAAGGTTTTTTTTCTCGAAATAACCATGTCTACACAGCATTTTTTATCTCAGAATAGGGTATTTCGAAATAACAGCCTGACGCAATTATGCAAGTGAAGTGCGGGAAATTCAAATCCACGCTTCATTTGCAATTTCGCTCAGCTGTATTTGCATTCCTCTCTCGAAAGAGGAATGCAGTGTAGACATACCCATGGTAGTGTAGTTGCCAAGAGTGAGTAATTAATTGTCATTTACCACTGAAATGTAAATCTTTTGACAACAACCTGTCATATCTGTACACTCTGCTGACTGAGTGACTTTGCATAAAATTGTTCTCTACCAGGCCAAGCAAGAGTACCTGTAATGGCAATATCAGTTCAGTGTTTCTCACCCATCCAAACTTTCTTCCTGCACAAAGATACAAATCTAATGGAGTCTGTAAGGCTGCATATTCTGAATGTGGATAATAAACTGATGTGTAATGTTAGATCAGAACTGGCTACTGGAAGCAAAATCTGAAGGAAGAATTTTCTATTGTTACACCGATTCTTTCCCCTTCCTTTTCTTACCCAATGACAGCAACTGCCAACTTCGCTTACCAGCAGCACCAGTTCCTTCCTCCAAGGCAGAAGCTGCTTCATGGTCTAATCATTATGACTGGACAAGATACAAGAAAAGGAGTGGGGGGAATGTGCAGCAACTACCCTACAGGGAGCAAAACAGGCACTTCAAGAAAATAAAGTGTACAGGTCTTGTAGCTGAGGGAGAGGATTCTCCTTTGCCCAGAGCACATAGGGGAGGAAATGCTTTTTCTCCTTGTGGCTCTAGAAGAGCCATCAGGACCTACAGCACAACCTGTCAGCTCATGCCCACTAGCAATCCATGAAAATCAGGGCTCTCTCTCAGTACGGTTCTCTCTTATCTGCTCCCACCTCTTGCCTCGCATCAGTATGGTCACAAACATTGGAAGGTAAGCTATGAACTCCTGGGGGGGTATTGCTCTGCTCTGTTCCAGATGCTGTCTGAGCACAGTGCTCACAGCCTACCTCTGTAAGTACATGAAGGTAGAACTGAGTTAAATTGCTAGTAGAGATGAAAAGTAAGAGAGAACCAGGGTGTGACAATAAAGGATAATCAGTGGGTTAGCGTGCCCATCAGTCAGAGCTAAAATGGGTACGGTTTCTCATTTGGCTTAATATTGCACAATGAAAACAGAACCCTGGAACAACAAAAATAATTTTAACTGGATGTAGTGCTGCAAATTATTCTTTGCGCTAACGCTGAAGAAGTGATTGTCCTCAATATGCTGGTTCCTAAATGCTTATAGAACAAGATCTGGCTGCTTTTGTTTGTTTGTTTTTTGAAGGTTTCAGTGGATTTCTTGGAAAGCAGAATCAAGGTCATTCACCAGCTCCCAATTTTGATTTGAAACCCTTACTCTGAGCTTGTGCGACCAGTCACCAGCATTTGTTACATTTTGAGAGAAAGTGCTCTCACTAAAGTGTTCCTGAGCTGATCATGTTGCCCTCAATATCAACAATCATGAAAATAAAAGCCATTGCAGGTCTGCACTGTGCTGTTACTAATGGACTTGCTGATTTCCAAGATGTAAGCCTTAAGACAACAAAGTGAGAGATGTGATACGAGGTAAGTACTGTTAGTATGTCCCTAAACTCCACCAAAGGGAACTGAAATCTTAAATTGCAAGAGACAGCTTGAGAGAAATTTTCTATGGAATCATTACAGGACTGGGCCACTTGGACTGACACAATGACTATACAAAAACCTTTCCAAGCCTCATTCTGCTGCTGTTTCAAAAGAAACCCAGAGATCCTGAAGTAAACATGAAAGCTGCTTTTATATTGCCCTGCTCTGTACTGAAAAGGAAAGTACTGTAACTCATTCTCTACTGTACTTTTTCCCAGTGGCTGAAAAAGGTCTTCACTGAGTTAAATGATCCCAGTCTCACAACAGAACCTGCATGTAGTTTATTGCTTATATTTTCCCTTTGTGAAATAGACAGAACTCTAACTTTGCCGATCCAGAATAGTAATGTATACCTGTGAAGGTTTACTGATGTGTTTACGGTCTCAAATTGAATGATCTGTTTAACTGCTTCTGTATATTGTAGTTGACATTTTCAGAGCCTGCTAAAAGAGCTACATCTTCCATTCATATTCCATATATTCATATACATTCACACAAATTCCAGCAACTTTCATAACAGTAATAAGATGTTTAGTGGCAAAATCCTTTAGTTAGGGTCCTATTACTGGGTCAAATATAAGCAATTTCTTTAACAGCCTGAAATAAAAGTTTGTTCCTTTAAAGTTTGCTGGATATTAATCATATGAGGATGACCTGAAAGTGAGGGTTGTGATTAGTTTGAAATAATCAGTCAAGTTGCTTATCTGACTATTTTATTTTCATAGCAGGCTGTTTTCTCTGAGATGTAATTATTTATCCAGTAATGAGTTGTATCCACAGTATGCGGGGATTGGCTTGTACAATGCTAAGCACATAAGACGTTACCTAATAATAATATGTATTAACTTCATCTTGGCCAACCAAGAATGGATATTTTGCTTCCTTTTTGAGACAGGAAACTCCATACAAAGGCCTTTTGTAAGCCTCTCTAAATTCTATCTTCCATCTGAGCCAGAAAATAACTTTTTATCATTTGTGAAGTTAGGATTAAATTTGAAAGTCCATATACCAAGAGATTTTTCACATCCCAGCAAGTAAACATAAACTATATAAAAATACTCTTCTGAATTTAACAAATATTTTTTTCAAGCTTTGGAGTATCTTACAGTTTTTCAGTTGTATACACAAAACAGCAGCTGGAAAAACACAGCACCTCCAGATTGTGATAATACATGCACATTTTTATGTCAAGTGCAAAAGAGTGTGAACTTTTACCAGTCCATGATGGGTAGCTTGACTCTTTCTTCTGTGACTCTTATCATATAAAGAGTGTAACTAGAACAACATTCAATTTGATTTTTTTAACTTTTTGTCATATTCCTAGCACTTTAAAGAAACTTGAACTGAAGGAAGAAATTGTCAATTGTTAATACAATGGAAAAAAAAATCCTCATGGTTCCTTAAAGATTTCCAGATTCCAGTAGTATTCCCCATCTTGGCTACATCTACACTGGCATGATTTTCCAAAAATGCTTTTAACGGAAAAGTTTTCCGTTAAAAGCATTTTTGGAAAAGCGTGTCTAGCTTGGCAGGATGCTTTTCCGCAAAAGCACTTTTTGAGGAAAAGCATCCGTGGCCAATCTAGACGTGGTTTTCCGCAAAAAAGCCCCGATCACCATTTTCACGATCGGGGCTTTTTTGCGGAAAACAGTACTGTGCTGTCTACACTGGCCCTTTTGCGCAAAAGTCTTTCGGAAAAAGACTTTTGCCTGAACAGGAGCAGCATAGTATTTCTGGAAAAGCACTGACAATCTTACATGAGATCGTCAGTGCTTTTCCAGAAATTCAAGCGGCCAGTGTAGACAGCTGGCAAGTTTTTCCGCAAAAGCAGATGATTTTGCGGAAAAACTTGCCAGTCTAGACAGAGCCCTTAAGTATAGAGAACATGTCTGAAACCTTTGACTGTCTTGAAAGCATGAAAGTAAGGTACTTGCTTATCAGTGTAAAGTTGGGGGCCACAGAAAAATTCTGAAAGAAAAATTATTTGCTAGATATTGCAGCTGTGCATAGCAAAAGCAATGGGCTAAATCCTGGCCCCATGGACATCCAGGGTGACTTAGCCATTCAATAATATTAGGATTTCACCCAGTATCCTGAATTGTTTGTTAATTTATATATAAATACACTATGTAAATAGATAAATCCATGGACCCAGATGAGAGGTACTTGGTGTAGGCTCCAGGGTTAGGGAGATGGCTCATAGGCACCTTTTTGCTCCCTCCCCCCCCAATCCAGCAGTCAATCAGTTGCCAAAATGCTCCCAGCTGCAAATTAGGAGTCCAAAGGCTGCTTCTATATTTTCTGAAAATATCATTTGTTCTATAAATATGTGTGAGTGTGTTGTCAATGTGGAGCAGATAGAAAATGAGATTTAGGAAGCTGTTGTATCGTTGATGCCAAAGTTGGGCTTTGGGACATCACAATAACTGTTGCACGAGTCACATCACTAAAGCCTGCACTGATGCAGTTCAAAGTATTAAACAATGGGTTGCTATTTAGTTTCCCCTTTGAAAAGACTGAAACTTCCATCTTACCTTGTATTTGTTTTAAAAAAAAAAAAAAGTATTGAACAGTAGTTCTCACAGGTCACTTCACTGACAAGCAGAAATAAATGGAGGCTAGAAATACTTGGTACAGTTAAGTCATTGAAAGTCTCTTCTTCAGGGAAAAAGCCTTGTTAAATTAGTGAAGTGATCCTCTGTAATTGTGACTGTGAGAAAATAACTCTGTGGTTTTTGTCTGTTTTTAACAAACAGCAGAGGTTTTTAATTTCTTTTCAACTTTCTCAAGAACTTTGCAGGCTTTGTTTCTACCCTAGCCTGCTGCAGAGTGCTTTCCTTTCAAATACCCTTGGTTTGAAGCCGTAGCTAAGCTTGATACAGGTGTGGAGTGGTGGTGTTTTTTGTTTTATTGGGGGTTTTTTGCATGACATTCTTTTAAAGAAAATCACATTCACAGCTTACTACAATATGTGCATTCAAATACAAGTGAACTATTGGTATGTAGACGGCAGATAGCATGTGTAGATAAGGTAAAGGACAGGTGCTTTGGGCAATTTCAAGGAGGGTAATTGAGAATTTCTGAAGCGGAGAGGTGTGGGATTTGGTTGTACCTTTAGAGCAGGGACTTAACACCTTTGAGTCAGAGAATGAGAAATTTGAAAATAGTAAATCAGCTGGGATGAGTAGCATTCAGTGTGAGGAGACATGGCAAAGTCCTAGTGTTCTGGAGATCTTAGAAGACATGCTGGAAATCTGATCGAAGTGTAAGTGTGTGTGTGTGTGTGAGAGCACGCGTGCAGGATGGGGTGAGACTATGGCATATCTGGAAGGTGTAAATATAAAAACTACTGTGCTGGATTCCCCAAGGAATGAGAAGTCAGTGATGGTTTGAAAGAATGGGTGTGATGAAAGGAAGAAAAGGAGAGCTTACATGAGGAGCAGTTGCAACAAAGGAGCAGTCTTAAGGGTGTCGTGATATCAGTGAGGGGGACAGCCTGGTTTACAGAGGAGTTTAAGATCAATTCATGGCCAGAATTCACAAACGGCAAGTCATGCCTGATGAATCTGATTAGCTTCTATGAGGAGGTAACTGGCCTTGTGGACATGGGAAAGTCAGTGAATACTTTGACTTTAGCAAGGCTTTTGATACAGTCTCCCACAATATTCTTGCGAGCAAGTTAAGGGAATGTGGATTGGATAAATGGATGGTAAGATGGATAGAAAGCTGGCTAGAAGGCCAGGCCCAGTGGGTAATGATCAACAGCTCAGTGTCAGGATGGCGGTCGGTTTCTAGCGGAGTGCCCCAAGGTTCGGTTCTAGGACTGGTTTTGTTCAATATCTTTATTAATGACCTGGATGAGGGAATGGATTGCACCCTCAGCAAGTTTGCAGATGACATTAAGCTAGGGGGAGAGGTGGATATGTTTGAGGGCAGAGATAGGGTCCAGAGTGACTCAGACAAATTGGAGGATTGGGCCACAAGAAATCTGATGAGGTTCAACAAGGACAAGTGCCGAGTCCTGCACTTGGGACGGAAGAATCCCAAGCATTGTTACGGGCTGGGGACCAACCAGCTAAGTAGTAGTTCTGCAGAAAAGGACCTGGGGTTTACAGTGGATGAGAAGCTGGATATGAGTCAACAGTGTGCCCTTGTAGCCAAGAAGGCTAATGGCATGTTAGTTTGTATTAAGAGGAGCATTACCAGCAGATCCAGAGATGTCATTATTCCTCTTTATTCGGCTTTGGTGAGGCCACATCTGGAGTATTGTGTCCAGTTCTGGGCCCCCCACTACAAAAAGGATGTGGACGCATTGGAGAGGGTCCAGCGGAGGGCAACCAAAATGATTAGGGGGCTGGAGCATATGACCTATGAGGAGAGGCTGAGGGAGTTGGGTCTGTTTAGTCTGCAGAAGCAAAGAGTGAGGGGGGATCTGATAGCAGCCTTCAACTTCCTGAAGGGAGGTTCCAAAGAGGATGGAGAAAGGCTGTTCTCAGTAGTGACAGATGGCAGAACAAGGAACAATGGTCACAAGTTGTGGTGGGAGAGGTCCATGTTGGATATTAGGAAAAACTATTTCACTAGGAGAGTAAAGTACCGGATTGGGTTACCTAGGGAAGTAGTGGAGTCTCCATCCCTAGAGATGTTTGAGTCTCGGCTTGACACAGCCCTGGCTGGGTTGATTTAGTTGGGATTGGTCCTGCCTAGAGCATGGGGCTGGACTTGATGACCTTCTGAGGTCTTTTCCAGCTCTATGGTTCTATGATTCTATGAATGGCACCTAATTCTGTTATTTGCAAGGTGAAATTAATTGATGTCCAGAAGGTACTCTGATCATACAGTGCTGAGGACTATTCATTTAAATAAGGACAAATGCAAAGTACTGCAATTAGGAAGGAACAATTAGTTTCACACATACAGATTGAGAAGTGATTATCTAGGAAGGAGTACTGCAGACAAGGATCTAGGGGTCATAGTGGAGCACAAGCTAAATATGAGTCAATAGTGTGACACTGTTGCAAAAAAAGCAAACATGATTCTGGGATACATTAACAAGAGTGTTGTGACCAAAACACGAGAAGTCATTCTTACGCTCCTCTCTGCATTGATTAGGCCTCAACTGGAGTATTGTATCCAGTTCTGGATACCACATTTCAAGAAGGAGGTGAAGAAATTGAAGGAGATCCAGAGAAAAGCAACAAAAATGATTAAAGGTCTAGAAAACATGACCAATGAGGGAAGACTGAAAGAATTGGGATTGTTTAGTTTAGAAAAGTGAAGACTGAGAGGGGACACTATAGTGGTTTTCAAGTATCTAGAAGGTTATAAGGAAGAGGCAAAAAAATTATTCTTGGCCTCTGATGGTAGGACAAGAAGCAATGGGCTTAAATTGCAGCAAAGGAGGTTAAAGTTGGATATTAGGAATAACTTCCTATCTGTCAGGGTGGTTAAATACTGGAATAAATTACCTAGGGAGGTTGTGGAATCTCTATCATTGGAGATATTTAAGAGCAGGTTGGTTAGACATCTATCAGAGATGATCTAGATCAGGCATGTCCAAAGTCCGGCCCGCGGGCCAATTGCGGCCCGTGTTCCGGTTTAATACGGCCCCCGCTTCCTCCCCCTCTCCTGGCTCCCCGGTGCTCTTTTGAACTGGCGCGCCCAGCGCGCCACTTCCGGCCACGCCGCCACCGCCCATGGCCTCCGCGGTCCTAGAGCCTGCCCTGTAGGGCACGTCCGCAGCCCCGATCCCCCGCTCGGCTGCGGGTTCGCCTTGCCCCCGGGCCGCCGTGAGGCCGGCCTGCCCTGCGCTCTCCGCCCGCCTCCGACCCCGCGGGCCCTCCGCCTTGGGGCTGAGAGTGCAGGGACGGCCCTCACGCATGTTCACTTCTTCAAATCTGGCCCTCTTTGAAAAAAGTTTGGACACCCCTGATCTAGATGGTGCTTGATTCTGCCATGGGACCTGATGACCTCTCGAGGACCCTTCCAGTTCTAGTAATTCTATGATTCTGAGATTCATATATGTTTGTGATTCTTGATTAAGAAGGTTGGGGCAAGGGGAAGGAGTGGCAAGCTGAGGCTGTCAATGGTGGTAACTAGGATATTCATTTTCTGAGCTAGCAGTTGAGCATCTTGAAAGGAAAAATTGAAAATTTACAAGGGGGTTTCTAACACCAGATCAGAATCCAACTTATGCCAGATTCTATCCTACTCTTATTCCAGATCCAAATACTGCCACCAAGGCTAGTCTTTAGTATACCAAGAAAAGAAAAAATAAAGGTATTATTAAAACCCCTATTAAGGTAGGGGTTTTAATGTGAATAAAGAATTTTTCCATTTTGAATGTTTTTAAATTATAGTCAGTACAGTGTTTAGAAAAATAAAGCTGCACCCACCTATAACTGGGAGTATTTCTGGAGACTCTGACATGAATTTGTATTTTTTTCCCCCCAAGTCGATATCTCTGCTTCACGGTCCACTGTTAGCCAAACAAAGTGAAAACAGAGTAGGCAGACAGCACTGAGAATAGAGGAGAATAAAAGCTGTCAATTATGTTGAAGGTATATACTCTCATCTATACCTTTTCCAGATTTTTAATCAAGTAATTCACACCTCCAGATCAGCTGCTAGAAGTGGGCCTCATCCTCCTTGATTGGATCCATCTCGTCATCTCCAGCCTGATCCTGGCCTGCATATTTATACCTGCCTCTGGAAATTTCCACTACATGCATCTGACGAAGTGGGTCTTTGCCCACGAAAGCTTATGCTCCTACACTTCAGTTAGTCTATAACAGGGGTGTCCAAACTTTTTTCAAAGAGGGCCAGATTTGAAGAAGTGAACATGCGTGAGGGCCGTCCCTGCACTCTCAGCCCCAACGCGGAGGGCCCGCGGGGTCGGAGGTGGGCGGAGAGCGCAGGGCAGGCCGGCCTCACGGCGGCCCGGGGGCAAGGCGAACCCGCAGCCGAGCGGGGGATCGGGGCAGCGGACGTGCCCTACAGGGCAGGCTCTAGAACCATGGAGGCCATGGGCGGTGGCGGCGCGGCCGGAAGCGGCGCGCTGGGCGCGCCAGTTCAAAAGAGCGCCGGGGAGGAAGCGGGGGCCGTATTAAACCGGAACACGGGCTGCAATTGGCCCGCGGGCCGGACTTTGGACATGCCTGGTCTATAAGGTACCACAGGACTCCTCGTCGCTTTTGCAGATTCAGACTAACACGGCTACCCCTCTGATACTTAATCAAGTAACACATTTGTCTGATCATGGAAAGGCTTGTTTTTGGGCACTGTATCTTGGTCTAGTTCTCATCTTGATTAACCTGAGTTTCTAAATCCACTTATCAGTATTGGAGTTGGTAATGGTCACGAGCGTTTGAGAAGAACAAATCCTTTTAAATACTGGGTTCAGGTTTGAATGCTTTACAGAATGAGCTTTCTACAGAGCTGATCTGTGCAATAGCTGCCATTGTTAAGAGTTGCTTTTACATGTGGGAGCAAGCTGAGAGCTGTACTCCTGTGCATGAATTCTGAATCAGGAGTCCGCTTGCACCCGGTAAATTCTATCCTGTTCTGACAGTCAGTTTCTGCATAGTAATTGAGTCAAAATTAAGCAGGCAGGAGCAGGGTTGTGACTTCCAGTTTATTTGTTATCGACAAAAAGGATTTCATATGCTGGCTCAAATTTTGTCTGAAATTTGGTAGGAAATGGGCTTAAAACTCCCTGTTCTCCTATCTTACAGTGGTGCCCAAACTTTTCCTGTTGTGCGCGTCCGTTTCCCCTTCCCCCCAACACCTGTAATTGAATGTGTCTACTCCCTGTCCTCCCTCCCACCCACACCATGCATCTGGGAGTGGGATGGGGGCTAGAGATGGCACCAGAGCTGGGGGGCAGAACAGGATTTAATGGTGCTTGCTGTCCATTAGGACTAGCCCAGGCTCTGCTGTGCTCCCACAGTTTGGGGACTGTTGCATTAAGCAATATCACAGGACATGTCAAGAGCAATTTCCCTGAAGAAATGGGTTTTTACCCACGAAAGCTCATGATCCTATATATTTTTGTTAGTCTCTAAGGTGCCATGGGACAACTGTGAGTTGTGATGATGGCATCTGTGATGGGGTGTTCACCCCACACTAGTTCTGGAGGGCCTACTATAGGCAAGACAATTCAATGAGTCACAGTCTGCAACTAGAGGGGAGCTAAAATGCAGTGAAGCTGAACTGAGGATGCTCCCTTGGGTGGAAATAGATAGCGCTTCTATAAAGCCAAGGAGCTGGCAGCTGAGCACCATCTGCAGTGAGGACGTGTGCAGTCACTCTCCCTGATGCAAAAGGGGAGAGTAGGAGCCTGTAAACGGTAGTATAAGAAGCAGGTCAGGGAAGAAGCAGTAAAGGCTGGGAGAGTAAAGACCTGAGCCGCTAAGTCGGAGTCCCTGGATTGGAACCCAATAAGAGGACAGGCCTGGGCTCCCCTGCCAGCCACTGCAGGACTGCCACATTAGGGAAAGCCCATTTGGTGACTTCTAGGCACGGTTTCAAAAGGAGACTTTGATAATACCCCAAAAGTGGAGGGGACTTCGATGTGACTTTCCCAGAAGACTAAGCCATGGGGAGGAAAGTGCTGCAGCTCCGGCAACATGCAAGATGCCAATGCGGGAGCAAGTGAGACAATGGTTTGAGGAAGGCGTGTCAAACCATCAGGCAAGCTCATCACTGGTGGATCACTTGGAGGCTCCAAAGCAGTAAGAGTGTAGTCCTGTTATGGCATCAAGCAAAACAACAATGCAACAAAACTCCAGAGGAGGACTATGATTCTATGACTGGGTTCCTTCCACTGCTCCTGTGTCCACTGGTTGTATCTCCAGAGGGGAAAGGAGGGGAAAATGCCGGTTTCCTTCCAGCGACTGAGAGTGACAATAGACTTCACGGCAGTCCTCTGTGATACATAAAAGAATCAGTACTGCTGTATATTTGAGTTGAGCAAAAAAAGACTAACTCAAAAATAATCTTGGAAAGTTGTTATACTTGTGGAAGCTGCCAACTTTAAGGAAGACTCATTTTGGGATGTATTAATGCTGGGATTTCAGGCAACTTACATTTCTCTCCTTGCATTCATGAAATTTGAAAATCAGCAAATAGGAGCTGCCAACCAATAGGGCTTGGGAGTGCTAAGAACAGAGTGATATATGGAGAAGATTGCACGTGCCCACAATGGGGACACTAAAAAACAAGCAGCTTTGTCCCAAAAGTGTCAGATACACTATAGGTGAAATATCAGTGTTTTTGCCTGATGTCACATAGCCTAGTCAATCTTTTTACATTTAACTTTTGGGAAGGTTTTAGCATTCTCTGGTTTCTAAGAAAAGTTGGTTTACCGAAAAATTCCTTGTCAGGGGGAAGGGGTCTTACCAGGCATAATTACTGTGAACCTTCAAAAACAGAAACAACCCCACCTCAATCTCAAAGAGTCTGAATGGGGGTACCCAGTTTCAAGCAATCTGCCTATAGCATGGGAGAAGAAGATGCCTATTTCCAAAGAGTGCTACCAAGCCATGCCTGCTGTCAAGGCAGGATTAAGAAAGAGCACCTTGCAGTTGTGGAGAACCCCTTGAAAATGTGATCTAATATAAATGATGCAGGAACAGCTGCCTACGTGTGCAGATAAAACATGAAACAGTAGCTGTAAGAACTGTGCCATTCATCACACAGCAAACTGCTGTGTCTCAACTGTGTTGCTCTGGCACCCCTCGCTGTAACACCGCTCCAGTCAAAGAGAGTCAATGGGGGAGGTATCAAGGTCTCTCATGGCCCTATTATCTATAGGTTCCAAACACACACAGTCATCTATGTGGGTGGGCAGCGGTCAACTCTCCCCTCTGCTGGGGTGGAACTCAGCTCACTGGCAGTGGTCCAGGATGGTCCCAGCTGTCCAAAAAGAATGGTGGTGAGTATCTCAGCAAACCACACTTTCATAAATCATCCACATTACTGTGAGGAATCTTGGGCCTCATACCCAGGCCGACAGTCAGTGCTTAGACAGTGGCTGCCATCCGGTAGCTCATCCAAGCCAGTGGAAAAGGAAACTGGGGAAGTATTATCCCAGGAGTCCCTGCCCACAAAGCTCCTGATTGGGTGAGTCATGCAGTTCCACTGATTGGCTGGGAAGCACTATTTAAGACAGAAAGAGGCAGAAGAAATTGTCTGAGCAGCTAGGTAAATCTCTGGCTGGCTGTTACTACAGACCCTGCCTGCTTGCCTGACTCCTGAGCCCTGCCTCTCAACTGGTTCTTGCCCTTCTTATCCCAGACTCTCATCTACTGTTCTGCCTTGCTCCACATCCCTTCTATGCACTGCCTCTGACTCTCACATCTCCCCTACCAACCTCCGTTCCTGACTGAAACGTTAGGCCTGACATCCCACCCCTACCCCTTAAAATCATATCTCTGCTTCCATCTAAACAAGCAAAGAATGGGCCTTGGTATAAGCAACCATATGCTAGACTCAGAATATCCCCCTCTGGCAATGAGACATCTGGATTAATTTGTTGACCTCATTCTCCTGTATACAATCATGCTTCTAAATATTCCTTAAAGAGATGTGACGAGTGCTTCAGACTACCCATATAGGGCCAGCTCACACCAGGTGCTCAGTAGCTATACTGAAGGTGGTGGAACAGCACACAAAAGGCACTCAGCACCTTGAAGATCAGGGCCAAGGAAGCCTTGGTAGAGGGCAGGGAGAAATGTCCAAATGCTACACTGTATATATATGAGGACATGTGCTAGGAACACATGGGGGAGTTGCCTACGGCTCACAAATGTTCTCAGATGTCAAAGAAACGTAGATGCAACAGACTGAAAATGAACTGAAGTACTGGCAGAAGGACTTGAACTCTCAGGTCAGAGCCTCAGGACGTTTACTTACAAACTACTTAAAACCTCAGATTGTTTAAATGTAATTTGTGAAAAAGGCTGAGCTGAAAGGGCTCGGGCTGGGTTCTAGCATACGTCCCATATTTGTATGCTGATCCCAACAAGAAATGGACCCAATGCTTGTATTGCTAACCATGACACCTCAGTGAATGAGATACAGTTAGCCTCCAAAAAGCTGGGGAGGGAGACACCTTCCATGTATTTTAAAGAGGAACTTACCAAAACATGGGTGGGGAAGCTGAAGCATATAATGCAAATGGTTTGCACAAGAAAAGATCATTTTAATCTGCCAAAAGATGGGAGTTTGTGCATTGTCTTACTGAACAAGTCCTAAATCCAATCCTCATATATAGGCTTATCAGCCAATAAAGTTGGAGGAAGTATGTGTCTGCTAGTGTTCTCCTTCTTCAAGCTGTACTGCTTGAATCTTCAAAGGACAAATGCTCTTCTTTCCCTGTTAAGCATGCTGCATGCTAGTAAGCCATGTACTCCTAATTGTCCATGTGGCTGGTGAATTCTACAGCAGAGCTAGCTGTGGTTCAGTAGTGTTGTGAATGTCATTTAAATATATAATCACCATAGAAAAAGGCATTCTTTGCCAACTATTACCCACAGGACAGCAGCTAGGGTACAGCTGTATTTCTCTATACTTAGACTAAGTCTGCATTGTGGGAGAAAGTTGAATTAAGATACACAACTCCAGCTACATGAATAGCGTAGCTGGAGTTGACCCTATTGTAGCTCGACTTACTGCAGTATCCCCACTGCGGGAGGTCAATGGGAGAGACTATCCCAAAGGCTTCCCTTATTCCTCATGATCTAGTGGAGCACCAGTGTTGATGGGAGTGCCATCAGCAATTGATTTAGCAGGTCCTTATAGGACCCACTAAATTGAATCCCGAAGACTGTTCTCCAGAGTGTTGATCTCCAGGTAAGTATAGACAAGGCTTTAGATTAGGCAATAACTCTGATGTATACAGTGTGTTGATAGTCACTAGCTAGTAATGATTATGCTTGATTTGTATTTGGACTCCTGCTATTATTAGCAAAAATTCTATGCATATTGAAGGAAAGAATAAGATCTTCTATAGCAAGGGAGATAATTCTCTGTAGGTGCTTTGGAGACACCAGACTGGTCCAAGGGTAAAAAGCTCTATAACAAGACCAATTGTTTGCCTGTGGGCCTGATTCAGAATCTCTTGTGCAACTAAAATTTTCTATTTAATTCAGTGGAAGCAAATCAGAGCCAGATCCCAAACCAGAAAACTAACAGTAAGTTGGCAAAAATAAACTCTCCTCGTGACATACACAGCAGACTCAGACTACTACAATCTATGTCAGTCACTGTGATAGAGTTTAGGAACCCCTCAACCTCCAATATGTGGAATAAGGAATTTAGAAACATCCTTTCCTCCCTATCACCAGACATTTTGGTGGTTACCAATCATATTCTCACACCATCTGTCCCGATAAAATGAGCTCTGCACTGCTCTTTATTGACAATCTCACTTTTCTGCCACTTTTTAGACTTTTTAAAGACCTTCATCAATGTTTAACTCTCCCCCACCTTCTTGCTAATCCAGGATAATGAATTCCACCCGTTACTTAAACCTTTATACTGTGCCTTTCTATGGAAGAATGGAGAAAATTTGCCCTGCAGCAGTGTACTATAAATGTCTTGCAGAAGGTAGGAAATTACTAAGATCAATGTAACCAACGTGTTGAAAGTGTTAACAGCATTTTGTGTGAACCTTGATTCTTTAGATGAATACCCATTTTACATGTTGAAATGAAACGGTATGAAGCGGCTTTTAGATTGAACTTTATACACACAGTAGAAGAAATTGCAATTAAAAACATTTTCCAGCTTTCAAAAGCCACTTCATAACTCAGCTAATAGGATTTTGTGTATGATGTGCTGTACATTTGGAGAAGTAATTTTTATCTATTTACTCTTAGGATGCCTGCTGATGCTAAAGAGTTGCTTGTTTTGGAGCAATAGTTAAATGTCAGTTTATATTTCAGTTTAATAAAAATGGTCAAATGTAACAGAGTTATACTGCTTTATACTTTATTTGCAATTCTGATATTTTCCGCTAATACATTGGATATTTACAATAAATCAGTGGAGTAGATGACAAAAATAAAATCAAGACAAATGCTATAAAAATGGATGCATTTGTTGAATTTTGCATTTCTGCTTAATTTAAATATTCCTGCCAATGATACTTACTTAAAAATGGATTGTTGTTTTCTCACTGTAATGTTGGGCATGTGGCAAGTTTTGTCACCAAAAATCCATAGTGTATTGTTTAGTCTGTTAATAGGGGAGCTAGAAATGTGGCCATGATCTGTTGACAGAACCAGCGTAAACACACTTTGGAGACTGGGGGAGGGGGAGGAGAGTTGGATTTTTGGCAACTTTTGCATGTCGACATTAATTTCATCACTAAAATTTTTCAGTGTAGACATAGCCTGAGATATTAGTAAAGATAAGGAAAGTGACATGCAGTTTTCATTCTAGTTTCATTAAAGCTCTTTGCTGTCAAGGAGAGTTGAGCTGTTTTTGCTTCCCTTCTGTAGAAAATTGTCAGTTGATAAGCAAAACTTCAAGAATAATTAAAGAAAGTACATGTGTAAATCCTATTGGGAAAATCAATCTTTTATAAATACATTTAAATGAATTCAGTGTCCTTTCCTTTTAACAGGGACTAGATGCAAACGTTTATTTTGGATTTCTTTGATGGCAACTCAAGATCCTATGTTCCCTCTTTAAAAATAAATTGCAGTGTGCACCACTCATGGAACCACAGAGGGAGAGAGTGATATTTAAAATTAATTTAAAAAATATCTGCAACATGTCCCCAGCTGCAGCGATGCTATGACAAACTTATTTTAAAAACACTTTTTGGAATTTGAAGATAACTCGAGTAATATTTCTGCCCAAAGTAAGCCTTTAATGGACCTATACTTCTCTCTCAAACTTAGTAATATGGTTTTTTAGACAATTGTCTCTCCAGAAGATTGACACACACAATTTATTCTACATTTGTCAATTTTTATGAAGGGCAGAAATGTAATCTCGCAGTTAAGATATTTGTTTGAGAGGGATCTCAGGAAATCTGGATTCAATTTTTGGATTGGTAAGAATTTCTTCCTTACTTCAAAGTGATATTGAGGATGAATCCATTCATGATTGTGAGGTGTTCATATACTGCAGTGATGAGGGTTCTATAAATACGTAGATAGATTCTTCATAATGATGTTGAACTGGGTGAAAATTTTTAGATTCTGGTCAATCAAACTACTGTGTACATTTGTTGACTTCAGCAAATTGTTTCAGTTGGAAATTTTTAAAAAGACCAGAAAATGGTTCATTTTGTTGATGTTTTCAAAACATTCATTTTAATTTTTCAGGATTGTACCAAGAGTACTTAGGTGAAATACAGTAGAAGATTTATTTTATTTATTTATTTATTCTTATTCCCAACAGCCTAATGGGACAGCTTCAACAGAAGACACTCTGAGACAGACGTCTACTCTTCCAAAAGAGCCAGTGGCCTGATGACTAGGGCACTCACTTGGTGGTGGGGAGTGAAGATTTGGGTTTATATTTCTGCCCCTGATCTGGGATCTGGACCTGAGTCTCCCTTCATCACCTCCTCCAGTTAGTGAACGGCGCCTAAGGGGACAGCTACAATTGCGATAAAAGACCAGACATCTACATACACGGCTGTGTTTAGCTCTGTGTACCCAAGATAGCTGTCCCAGATTCTGAGATTTGGTGCTAGGGGTTTTATCTCATTGAAGATGTGCCTTAAGTCCTGTTGGAATTCTAGTCCTTTGGTTTTCAAATTGTTTACTTTTTATTTTAAGAACAAAAAGGTTTAAAATCCCGCATTTCAGTATAAGATATTTTGCTTGACGTGAGATGAATGTTTTTAAATGTCCAATTCTCCAAAAATTCCAAAAAGTTTAGGACTGAGGTTGACCCAGGGTAAAATTAACTTACATGTCTTACAGGTACTGTTGTACTGCAACCTCCTCCCCTGGGGGGTGGGGGCGTATCTTGGGGCAGGAGGTTGAGAGGAAGGTTGAAATATGACTCAGAGTACCTGTAAAAAATGTAAGTGACCGGTGGAAAATGGGGTGCTCAAGGCAAGGAATTGGGGAGTTTTGGGGTGTGGAGGGCTCAGGGCCTGGGATGGAAGGGTGCAGGACTCAGGGTTGGGGAATGAGGAGGATCTCAGTGCAGAGGGGCAAGGGCGCAGGAGTCAGGATTGGGGGCTAAGCAGGTTCTCAGGGTAGAAGGCTGGGGTGGGTGAGGAATTGCAGAAGTCAGGGTTGGGGATGTAGAGGGCTCAGCTAAGAAGTTTGGAGGTAGCTGGGGGTGTAGTAGTCAGAGTTGGAGTGGAAGCAGGGGCTTAGGACAGCAGACTGGGGGTGTAGGATTCAGAGCAATGGGCATGGGGGAGGGGGGTCCAGTGAAGTTCCATCGTTCACTATGACAGGAAGGGGAACAGGCAGCAGCATCCTGATAGGAATCTTAGGAGGAGGTAGTTTCAGCCCCTCCTGCCCTCCTTAAATGATACTGTTGGGGGCTGGGGCAATAGCCCCCCCAGCAAGCTTGCCTTTAACTTGCCTGTGGAAGATCCCCCAGAGCTGGCTGGAAACATGCCCTGCTTCCTCAGGAAGCCGAGCACTGCAGCCAGCTGGCTCCGTTTTGCTGGAACAGTGTACCGGGATGTACCAGCATACTTTCACCTCTGGTTTGACCTGAAATATTTTTTTTTAATTGCCAGCAAACCAAAAACTTTGATATTCATACAGCTGTCAATGCAGTAAGAATAGGCATTACTACTCTGCTCTCTCACAGATGGAGGCCTGGGGGTTCAAATCCTGAATTAGTTTATCAAGTGATGATATTTGGTGGGCTCTTCTAATGCCTGTTCTGTATAAGTAATACTACTTTGTGCTAGAAAGGCCCAGAACTACAATAAGGAAGTAAGTAATAAATAAGTAATAATAAGTATCTAGTGTCTGAAGAACTTTATCTACAAAGTACTCTGCAAACATTAATCAATCCTCACAGTATGCTTGTGAAGCCAGATAAGTATCAATCCCTATTACAAAAGGGAAACTGTGTGTGGAGAAGTGTGTGTGTGTGGGGGGGGGGGAGATTAAGAGAGTTTCCCAGGACTGCACAGAGTCAGTGCAAGAACAGGGATTAGAAATCA
The DNA here is from genome assembly GCF_049634645.1 of Pelodiscus sinensis. Classification (NCBI taxonomy): domain Eukaryota; kingdom Metazoa; phylum Chordata; order Testudines; family Trionychidae; genus Pelodiscus; species Pelodiscus sinensis. The sequence continues at coordinate 90,946,416 of NC_134713.1, read as the reverse complement.
GGAATTCTTGGCTTCTAGCCCACTTTTCAGATCAACCCCTCCACCCCCCCTTTCCACAGCAGATAGGTTTAGGTTTGCATTGTGAAAATTGCCTGCACTACATGGCGCACTGGCCTTTCAGTTTCATGCACGTCAAATTCAAGCACATTTCTAAAACTATATATAATCCCAGATCATCTGTTCTGTAGTTATGAATGAGTGTGCTAGAGACACGCTTCATTGCTTCATGCAAAGCACTCAATACTCACGAAAGAAACTGAAAAAAGAGAGATTAACATTTTTCAATAGATTAAAGTAAATTAAAATAGTAATATCAGCCTCCGTGTTTGGTGTTTCTTAGGAACCAATGACCAACGGGAACTATTAACCATCCTCCCTTGTTAAGGACCCTGTCCAACCCCCATTAAAGTCAATGGACAGCCACTTGTTACTTTCAACCAGAGATAGATCAGTCCATAAAACAAGAGGAAATGTTCCATATCTAAATGTGCCCCAAAGGGGACACTTGATTCTTGACTGTCCATTAGAATCAAACATTGGCAACCAGCTAGTGGCATTGGAAGTATTTCTGGAGTGTGAGTGCTGAGCTCACCTTCTTTAGACCTATTGAGATCAAGTTGCCAATTCTCCTGGACCACACTCCATTGCTGCAAATGATGTCCAATCCATCCAGTCTAGGACAGTTGGCAACCCTCTCTGCCCCAGGATGGGGCTGTAGCTGAGGACAGCTGCAGAGTTTTGGGCCTGTGGGCTGTAGAGCCCCTGACAAGGCTAGTGGGCCAACAAAAGTGTGTGGGGCCTGCAGGACCCCAAGATGGCCACCCAGAGGCCAGGGCCTGGAGGAGCCAGCAGTGGGACAGGCCCCCAAGCATGGGGAAGCCAGGCACAAATCTGCACCTGTACTTCCCATGTCTATGCAACCAGAACTCTGGTCTCAAGAAACATAGCTTCTAGACTTTCACCAAGTCCTACAAAGCCATTTAGGTTTAATGTTAAACTAGCCTGAACAATCTTTGTTAAGCCATAAGTAAAAGTCAGCCAACTTCAAAATGTAGCAACTGAGAACATAACAGAAAGTTCACATTATAACCAAGCTGCATCACAATTTTCATAGATTCAAAGACCAAGAGGAAGGAAATATGATGATCTAGTCTGGCTAGCATAAAACTGGCTACAAAATGTCCTCCAGGAGTGCCTGTCAGAAGCCTTGAAACTTATGGTAGAGTTAGAGCAACTTGGCATCCATTTTGATCTAAAGCCTTCAAGTGATGGGGAACTAACCACGTCCCATGGTAAGTTCCAGTGGCTAACTACCTTCACTTGTTAAAAACCCATGCATGTCATTTTTAGTCTGAATTTGTCAAGCTGTAGCTCCCATTGGATCTCACTGTGCCTCTGTCTGCTAGATTTAAAAGGCCTTTACTGAACATGAATCATTGTGGTGAGCATAAGCAGGGATTTAATGTGGAAGTTGTAATATTAAAAACTTTTTTCATGTACTGAAACATGGCACATAATAATTTCCCCTAATATTTAAGCTACATTTTAATAAAATAACATTAGAAGCAATTTACTTGTCTTGAAGCTGTTTGATGAAAAGACACGTGGATGACAGGTTAACTGAGCTAGTCTCGTATTTTACTGAAGTGATTTCAGTGCCAGTAAAAGGTGAGATGATTTCTGAAGAATTAATTTCCTCTGTCTACAGAACAGGTGGAGTGATAGAATTAGCTTTATCACACTGCTCCTTTGGCATGCCTTCAGCCCATACTAGCAGTTTGGTCTTTGTGCCCATTCTGTCTGGCCTTTTTAGATACGGCTGGCAAAGTCAAAGTATAAACTGGAAAGGTGTGTTTGTGATGTGGACATTTATTTATCAAGTCCTGGACTGAGGCCACCAACTTATTTCACAAAAGACACTTAAAAGACATTAAGTGATGATGGCAAGTCACTTCCCAACCTAGGCTCCATTGGACCACATTGGGGTCTAAATCACTTCTGATTCAGAGAAAATCACCTCAATCATTAAGTCACTAACACCACTTTCTTGAAGTATGCTTTGTCCTTCTCTAGTGGTGTCCCATAAAATACTGTAATGTTCTTCAGCCACTGAGGCAATAGAATCACAGAGAGTAGAAAGTCTGAGAGGGAGAGCCATGTTAATCTGTTTCAGCAAAAACTATGAGGAGTCCTGTGGCACCTTAAAGACCAACACATTTGTTTGGGCATAAGCTTCCATGAACTGGAGCCCACTTCGTCAGATTCATGAAGTGGAAACTTCAGTTTGGCAGGGATATATACCCACACATGCAAAGAGGGAGTGTTACATTACATACGTGAACCAGGGCTAATGAGGCCAATCCAATCAGGGTAAATTTGGCTCACTCTTAATAGTGAGACTAACACAAGGGGAAAAATTACTTTTTTCCCCTCTATTCAGAGCCCATATGAAGGTATCAAGTTTGCACATGAATACCAGCTCTGTAGTTTCATGCTGCAGTCTATTTTTGAAGGTTTTTTTGCTCAAGTATGGCAACTTTTCAGGCTTGTTACTGAATAACCAGGCTGAAGTACTCTCCTATTGGTTTTTGAATGCTACCATGCTTTAAATCTGATTTGTGTCCATTTATTCTTTAGTATAGAGACAGTCCAGTTTGGCCAGCGTACATGGCAGAGAAGCATTGCTGGCAAATTGATGGCATAAATCCCATTCATAGAGGTGCAGGTGAATGAGCCCCTGATGGTGTGGCTGATGTGGTTAGGTCCAAAGATAGTGTCACTAAGGTAGATATGTGGACAGAACTGGCAACAAGGATTGGTTCCTGAATTAGTGCTTCTGTTGTATGGCATGTAGTTGGTGGTGTCAAGCTGTAGCTCCCCTGGGATCTTAGTCTATTAGATAAGTGGTGAATATTTGTTTCAGGTTGTGGAGCTGTCTGAAAGGCTATGTCTAGACTGCAGGCTTCTTTCGGAAGAAGCTTTTCCGGAAGAGATCTTCCGAAAAACTTCTTCCGAAAGGGAGCGTCCACACTGTAAAAGCGCATAAAAAAATCTGCTTTTTTTGAAAGATAGCATCCAGACTGAATGGATGCTATCTCGCATGTAAGCTGTGATTACTATGGATGGAGTGGCCACTACGGCACCATGCTTTTTCTTCTTTCCTCTTCTTGCAAAATAACTCCTCCTTACCCATCCACACATGCCTTTTTCTAAAAGAGCTCTTATGGAAAAAGGCTTCTTCCTTGTAGAAAGACGTTTGCCAATGTTGGGAAAATCCCTCTGTTCTTTCAATTTTCTTTTGAAAGAATGTGATTGTACTGTGGACATAATTGAAGTTTTTTCGGAAAAACAACCGTTTTTCAAAAAAACCCTCTATAGTGTGGACATACCCTAAGTGAGGACCAGCCTGCCTCCCAAGGTCTGTGAGAGTGAGGGAACATCTTCGAGGATAGGTTGTAGATTCTTAGTGTTCTTGATCATCTATTCCATCTCCTATTGTACAGAATTGTTCTGTGGTATTTATAGTGCTTTATTTAGTCTGGGTTTAAGTGTCCCAAGTGTTTACCCATTCCTTGGGGAGAGTATTTCCTAGCCCAATCCATCTGCATAAAGAAGAACTTCCTAATTTTATCTGGATTTATTCTCTTTCACATGCAGAGTTCCCAGCTTGCTCTGAAAAGAATCTATATGCATACTACATTTAGTCTTAACTTACTGTTTTCTTGAGGATTGACTTGACTGGTAAAAATGTAAAAAAAATCAAAAAACATCCACCTAAATTTCCTCCCTGATCTTGGTTGTTCCTAAACTGTCCCTACAGAGACTTCTGTGGCTTTCTCTGTCCAATCACTTCAACCATATCCCCTGTATCTAGCTCTAATAAACTCCTTTACCCCTTTCACAGTGAGCATCTCCCTTCAGAGTTCCAATGCTTGCTAGCAGCATGGGGGAGAAGTCTTCTGACCCCGGGTTATGCACCTTATGCATATAACACCTCTTCCGTGCTTGATGCTGGAGAAGTATGAACAACTGTATATGGTTATCATTGCAGCTGATTGGAAAAATATTTGATTTTTTTCATGAAAAGTTGTTGGAATTTTGGATTGTTGGAAAAATCCAAACATTAGATGAACTAATGGAAAAATGTTTGCAGAACAATTTAACTGAAATTTTGAAAATTCCAGTTTTTTGACCAGCTGTAGTTACCATGTCTCTGCTGACTCACTAATCACTGCTCAGCTATTCTAAGATGGTGAAATCACTGTTGTTTCATGAAATCAATATGACAGACCAATAAACTAAATTTACTTAACCTGTCTGATGTTCATAATTTGGGAAAAGGGAAAAATCTTCAAAGTGTGGGAATGGTGGACCACACTTCCGCAACACCTTGGGTCTGACCTGGATTGACCCCGACCTCCAGGGGCAACAAAAGAATTCCACCAACTTCCATTCATGCTCTGTGCTTAGGAGACTACTGAGTTTTAGGAGCTCAATCCTGCAAAGAGCTAAGCACTCTGGTCCTGATCCAGCAAAGTGCATACCGAACATTTAACTACATAGAAATTCCCCTTGAACTGGTTGGGACTACTCACGTGGAGGCAACATTGCCTAGTAGGTAGAGCAGTGGACTAGGACTCCAGATACCTGGTTTCTTTTCCCAGAGTGGCAATGGGCCTCTGACTCCTGTGTGACCTAAGCAAGTCATTTCCCTTCCCTATGCTTCAAGTCTCCATCTGTAAAATGGGGGTAATGCTACCAACCTCCTCTGTAAAGGCATTGAAATGCATGGATGAAAAAAATGTCAGATTAGAACATGGCATTCTTATGTCAAATACATTTCTGGCCTGGGGCCAGACTACTCAGCATGTTGGGAGATGGAGCCCTTTATTATGCGTCTTTCTGACTGAACTGAAAGGTGATTGGGAACACATGTTATTTTCCCCCCCATGATTAATTTATGTTTGCTTAATTTGTGTGTGTCCATGTGTGGTGCTGGAAGGGAAAGGTGGGAAGAAGGTCTTTTTATAAAGCTAGTAAATAATTGCCTGCATCTGTTTTCTAGGTAGGACAACAATAATCGCTGTCACTGCTCAAACCAAAGTCCTATTATTCATGCCTCTACCCCCGCAGTGTTACCAGCTGCTAGCAGTGATCTCTCCACCTGCTACCTCACTGCTCTCAAAAGCATAAGCTGCACTCTGTAAAGCAGCCCTATTACCCCGCCCAGAATCAGATCCTCATTCCTTCACCCAGTACTTGGAACAGATACCCTATATCTAAAACTGGCTCCCATACCCCTGGGATTTGGGAACGCATGCTGAACATTCCTCCTCATTATAAGAGGCAGCTCAGATATGTTTGTGAGAAATTATACACCTATATAAGGCAATATTAAAAACTCAGAAAAGCAAACAAATTCTGCCCTCCCCCCATATTAAAGCAGGTGGTGATCATACTTCCCATCAGATTACCTAGTTCTGGGCAACTGCATCTGTACTATAAAGCTTGTAAATAATTGCCTGCATTTGTCAATCTCTCAGACTTCTGACTCTCCAGCTGTTGTCTCTTGGCTGGAGACAAACTTCTCTTTCTCTTCTGACGGGGGTATATGCAGGCTGTATTATTGCCTGCTTTCACTGTGTATTGCTCAGCAGAGGCAATCTGCCTAAGCAGACCCGCTTTGCTTTCTCTTTAAAGATTGGTAACAGAGTGAATGATTGCTATAGGAGGAGGAGGATTGCTGTAGGAAGGAGCACAGGAACTCTCTAAAGGCAACAAAAGAAAAAAAATACCAGAAAAACACACACACGCACAAAACCCAGTTTCATTTTATATCTTCGGGGAGAGTTTGTGGTTTCTGAAAAGAGCAAATACAAAACTACATTTTCTGCTCCAAAAATAAATGTGATTTGTTTTTCCAGTTTTAGGTAGCTAACATTAAACAAATTTCTTTCCATGGGGACAGATGACTAGGTGATGCCTCCACATACCAAACCGAATAACTCCCCATTTTAGGTTGAGTTTTGCAGAAAGATCTCTTTCCCATTAAATCTGGCACTAGCTGCAACCAATAAGAGCAGCACTTTGTTTAGCCTCAACTGGCACATGCCCAAGCACAAGGTGGTATAAACTCAGCAGTGTCAGTTGATGCCCATTCTTGCAGTATTGCTCACTTTAGTCTCTTACCACCCACCCCTTGAGAGCTGCCATAGGAGGAAGTGGTGATCACAGTGAAGAAGAGAAACACCTCCCTTCACTTCTCCACCCCTCCCCCAAGCAACAGAAAGTTTCTGAGAGATGTCCCAGACTCTGTTCCTGTGAGTGTCATGGGGGGCTTCTCAGGAGGTGCTGTCCTTTAGACGACAAATGCATGTGCTGTCTTGACACGGACCATGGCTTCTTCCTTGACAAAATTCATCCATTCCCTGGACCCAAGAACCCTCCCTAGGATCCTCCAAATCCAGTCAGGCATCTACTTTCAAGGTGAGTGGCAGACTCTTCATGGTGCGGTAACTAGTTTGGAGTGTCCATGCTGTTTACTCACTCTACAGAAAGAAGACCCTGGGAGATAGGTGGAAGGTTGACAGCCACTTGAAGCTTTCTGGTGAAAGGAGGCCTCCTGCCCTGTGAAAGAAGTGAAGTTGTCAGTGACTTTGGGAGGGTGGTTTAGTTGGGGTACATGTAGTTGACTTGTCAGCATAGAGGAAATGAGTGAGAAGTGATTTGGAAAAGGGCACTTAGCCCTCCAGTCCTGAGCTATGACTGGGAGTGCCATAAGTACCATGGTATACTTAATTCTGCCTCAGTGTAGGGGAATGGACGAGATAGCTTCTTGATATCCCTTGCGGTCCTACATTTCTATGAATGCTTAGTGCTAATATAAAGCCTTCAACCAAAAGATCTCAGGTCACTTCACAAAGGTTAATTGTGAGGTAGGCAAATAATAATATCCCTTTTTATGCACTGGAAAACTGAGGCACAATTTAAGAGGCAGGATTTTGGTAAGTAGCTTTGAGGCAAGGAGAAAATCTTTTAGGTGTGCCCTGATATGAATGAATCATTGTGATTCTGACAATATCACGGTGGCGTTTAGTTTTGTTTTTGTTTTGTGGGGTTTTTTTGCTGGGTTTTCCTCAAGTATTTGTTCTAGGTATTCCTGGCTTTTCTAGTCTTGGGGCTTGTTACTCCACAAAGTCCTGATGATTGAACTAGCTCCAAAAGGCTCGCATGAGAGAGCAAAAATCTTTACGGCACATTCTGCAGACATCGAGTGCATGAAACGGCCTTAGATGTCAGTGGAAATTCCATGTGACAAAATAGTCAAGAATGTGCCAAGTCAGGGAAGGGAATGCTTCCCTTTTATGGTTAAATTTACTGCATCACAGAGGTTCCAGGAAAGTCCTGTGCTGTACATCAGTCTGTAGTGTTGCAATGCACAGGAGGGAGGGAGGGTAGAATTGACATACACTTGTGGAAGGGGCTTTTTGGGAGTTAGCTGGAGTAGGGGTTATCATATCTGTCCATATACAGATCCAAAAGCCCCAAGTCCTGCATGGGGAGGGAAGAGATTATATTAACAGTGGCTGTGGAGAGACAGACCTGCAAACTCTTTGCCTGCCAGTTGGAGTGGGGTGAATTCCAATCCATCGATACCTAAGAAATCTCCCTCGTGGAGAGGAGAAGAGGGATGGAGCAAATATCAATGCTACTGCAAAAAGTTCAGTTATAATTATGATCTGTTGCATAGCATCTTCTCAAACTCCTATATCATAATTGATCTAAAACAAAACCCACAAAAGTGCTTAATTCACCTGAGTTTATTGGATCTGGAAAATGGTATTCTGGGAAATTAACTCACCTAAAAGTATCAGAGGCTTTTAAAAATACTATTTTTTCCCACTCTGATTTGAAATATGGTCCCATTTGTTGGCAGCTAAAGTTTGGTGTTGAAAAATCCTTTGTCTCTGGGCTGAGAACCCGTGAATCAAATTCCAGGCTCAGATGAATTAGAAGTTTGAAAAGAGGGTTTCCAGAGGAGTTTGGAAATCCAGAGGAGTGGAATCTGTAAATTGAAAGCAAAGCTCCTTATGTGGAGGAATGTGAGTAGCAGAGGCATCTGTGTAACTCACTGGAGAATTAGCAGGGTTCCTGACTGGGCATGTTCCTGGGGCAACCCATATGATGGGGGCTGAGGGTCATTCCTTGAGGTTTTACCTTAGGGACTTTCTAACTTCTCAGTCCCTCTGGTAGAAGAGTGTTAACTAACTGACAAGGTCACAGCCTCACAATACCACCAACCCTGGGAGCTGAAGAAAATGGAATCTGCCACTAGACAGATTCAGAGATCTCTGAACACAAGACTAGACACACAGTGCTGCTTTCTCTCTCGCATTCAAACTGTGCTCCCACATTACCCCAGACCTCCCCGCTCCAATAGCAGTGCAGGCACAGAATATGTTGAAATGCTGGAATTAGCAGCATTTATTTAAGTGCAGATATCTCCTGCTTTTGGAAGAGATCATGGTGAAGCAAGCAGGCGCTCCTTGACTCCTCCTTACCATAATCTGACCCATCCTCTGAAATATCCTGGACACCTTCCCTCCCCTCCACAAACTGCTGTGCCCAGACAGGAATGACATCATGGGCTTGGAAGAAAATAGGCACTCACATTATAATAATTGGACGTGATTCTATGAAGTGCTCACCTTCCTGAACTCCTTAGACTATAATGGAAGTTCAGGGCAAGATGGAAAAGACTCTTCTAGGTCACCTAATCTAGTTCCTTGCAAGTGTGGGATTAATTAACTCCACTCCGCTTCTCTCTGCACGTTGAGGTCTTGACTGACCCTTTTTACTTTCAAATGTTCCCCTTCATTCCACATAATGGAAGAAAGCCCACGGCTCAGTGGGTATTGTGGACACAGTGGGTATTGTGCCTTATATTGCAGTCTCTACAGTGAGATGTCAGGCTTAAAGAGAGTCTGATGTGTAACAGGTGTCATATTGGTAAGCATGAATGTTGAGCACTGTATTCAATGTGAATTTCCAAACAGACAACAGTTTTTTGGTTCCTTGCTGGATTTTTTCCCCCAGAAGTTTCCATGATCTCTGTTACCACATCCAATTATGCTAGTGATCACTTGTCCCGTGGCAGCATGCCTCCACCAGTCAGTGATGGAATTATTGCTAGTGTGCTGAAGAACAAATGAGAGTGCGCACACATGGATTTTAGTAGCTCTGATTCTGGTGTGAAGGGGCACTAGGCAGTTGAGGCCTGTTCAGCTTAGTTTTTCTGTGGCCTTTCATTTCTGTATTGTGGTTTTGAGGGATTCTTAGTACATTTTTCATACAGCACATAGAAGAAACTGATGGTCAGTAAAGGGGAGGCTTTAACATTGGGCTTATCTGCATTGCAGCAACATGTAGGGCGCAGCATCTCCTGTCAGTGTAATTAATCCACCTCAGCAAGAGGCAGTCAATGGGAGACAGTGCTGTCTACCCAAGGGTTAGGTCAGTATAGTTATATCTCTCTGCTATGTGGATTGTGGATCCAGAGTGGATCCAGAGTGGTGCAGTCAGACCGATGTCAGCTTGCAGTGTAGACCTGGCCTCAAAGAACATAACAAGAAATCATGGGGATTATTTGAAATTCATTTATGGAGGAAAAATAAACCTATGAAGGTGAGTTTACAACAGAGAGGGGAAAAAATGTCTAGCAGCTGGGTTTGTCTCACAGCAGAATGAGGCAGACTGCTCAAAAAGAAAGCAAAATGCAGTGATGTAGAATGAGATATGAAGTGAATATGCATTTTTTTTAAATCCAGTGCTGAGGGGCATGCTCAAAGCTGTAGCAAAGAAAGGGCCAGATTGTGGCCAAGAAGTCAGTGTGTGTGTGTCGGGAGGCGGGGGGGGAGGCGGCGGGTTTAATATGGAGGCAGCAGGGCTGAATTCTTCATTGCTTTTGTGCCTTTTGTGGTCACTTACCCTTTTGTGCAGAGGATATGAAGCACTACTGAATGAGAATTCTCTGCTCACTGGAGGGGGCAGGCTCCACACACTACACCCAGCATGACATAACTGCACAAGCCTGAACCTGTTTATCTCAATGCTAGTGTCCTCAAGGTAGACTCAGTGCCCCTGCCCTGAGAGTGCAGGGAGGGCACAACTGTTACTCCATCCTCTGAGAGGATGGAGCAGGTGCTCTTTGCACAGGGGAAGCTTGTTCTACTGGCTCTTGCAGAGAGAGAGGGTGAGGCAAGGACTGGGAATGCATTTGGCTCTGGCCAGAAGCACAAATGAAGAGGAAAGGCTCCCAGAGGCCTCTTACACACACTCACATAGGGTACATCTAGACCACATGCCTTTGGCGACAGAGGCAGGTAGATTAGGCTACCCGGCATAGGAAAATGAAGCGTCGATTTAAATAATTGCCGCTTCATTTAAATTTAAATGGCTGCTGTGCTGAGCTGATCAGCTGTTTGTCGGCTCAGCGTGGTAGTCTGGACGCTCCGCAGTCGACATCAAAGGCATTTGTCGACCTCCCAGGTTTACCTCATCCCAGGAGGCATAACGGGGCGGTCGACAAATGCCTTTGATGTTGACCACGGAACGTCCAGACTAGTGCGCTGAGCCGACAAACAGCTGATTGGCTCAGCACAGCAGCCATTTAAATTTAAATCAAGCAGTCATTTAAATCGCCGCTTCATTTGGGTATGTCTAGTAAACTAATCTACATGGCTCTAGTGACAGAGCCATGTAGTCTAGCATACCCATAGTGCTGAGCTCAATCCGGTCCTTAGGATGGATCCAGATGGATCTGTCTATAGTCTGCTCAGCCCTGTACAAAACAACATGAAAACAGTCCTTGCACAGCAATCTTCTTTAGACTCACCACAGTCATACTTCATAACCCTTCAGTATTACAAGTTGATTTTCATCCATCAAAATCAAGTATTTTACAAAAGAGGAGAAATATCTCTATCTCCAGTTTGGAGCTGGAAAAATGGAGGCAGTGCCTGGGTCATGCAGAATACTTTAATTCAGTGGCTATGCTGTCATAATTCACGACCCTGGTCTTAACTTTCAGTGCCACAAACACTGGACAGTTAAATCACTGAAGGAAATGGGAAAGAAAAAGGAAGCCCATTTTAAAAGAAAGCCAGAGATTATTTAGACAAAAATATCCTGGTAATCAGCACGGATTAGAAAGGACCTTCAGGACACTTAGAATATGTGGCTGTTTAATAGGTTGTTTAAATATGTTGTTAAAACATTAGAACGCTGTAACTCTATTGGAAACAGATTTGATTCATAGAATGTCTGTCTGAATATTTCAGTAAATATTGATGTTCAGTGAGCTATGACATTGCCATTGATTTTACTGATAAGATGGCAAGTAGAAGCTTTCACTTGTATGTTGAAAAATGTCTGATTTAATACTGGTATATTTATTCTATGAATTATTGAATTTAATTTTCTGTGGGCTTAATTTAACCAATGTCAGGACAGTAAAATGTGTCAGACTTTTATCTTGAAAAATATAGAGTTCTCCAGAATGGCTCCTTCCTTTTTGTGATACATAGGCCCTAACCATTCTTCCCAATGCACACTTCACACAGTGATTCTTCAACAATATATTGGACTTTATCTTCCTCTAAGTGGGAGTGGGAATTTTGCAAGGTTCCTTCTCAATCTTTCATTTGGCTTTGGACTGGATTTGCACCTTGCCCCCTACATATACCTTACAATGACATGAGGTTTGAAGGTCTCAAAACTGCAGGTTTCTGGGTTTTTGCCAGAGGACAGGGTCTACTTTGTGGGCACTCCATAACGTTTCACTGTGACTGACCCCGGGGACAACAGTTCACTGCATGATCTATAGTGCTAGCTCTCCTGATTCTGGTTGCCCATGGAAATCTATTAGGAGTAATTTATGCAGCTTTGCCCTACGTATTTGCAGTGGGAAGAGGAATCCTGAGGATCACAGGCCCCATTCCCCCCTCCCTCCACAAGCTTGGAACAGGATGGAGGGAGCATGCCACAAATATAATACTACAAGTTCCATGGTCCCATATAGCTAGGAACTGCAAGGGTAGGTTCCCTCCACTCTTGGAAGTTTTAGGGAAATGAAAAAGTGTCTTGTGGGAGTCCTCCACATCTCTACCCCCACTTGTGTCCACACATATAGAACTAATGCTCTTGGAGCACAGTGTTATGTGCTTATGAGAGTACTCAGCACTTTTAGGATCAGATGCTTTATTAGTGGAGGTACATACCCGCTTAACAGCTATATCTAAGACCCTACCATAAAGCACGAGGAAATGGGGAAACAGACTAATTTTTTAAGCCAGTGAGTAGTTTCCTTTTAAAGATTGTTTTTGGTGATCCATAGAACAATGCCTCCAAATGAGCATGAGCTGATCACTTCCGCTGCCTCCCCTTCATCTCTGTATATACGTGCCCACTGACTGCCTAGTGTTGTGTCAGATTCAAACCAACAAATAAGCAAACTGATTCGGAAGAGGACATTTATTTAGAGTCCCCATTTGTTTGTGTAATCCTGAAAGGGTTACTGGAAGCAACCAGTCAGAGAATGATCAGATGGAAATGTATTTTTTCATGTCGATGGTGACCTGTTAAGGCAACGAGGAGTGGGCAAATCCTAGTTGCTTTTACAAATGTGAAAAGCCAGATGAGTTAAGGAGGGTTTGTCCATATGTGTCTGCAATAAAATGTGTGAATAAAATAAATATGATGGTGTGACTGGTGTGCCAGGTTACTTAATTAGGGTAAACTGTGACGAATAGGGCAGGCAATCCCTAAAGCTGGTGGTTATTCCAGTACTTCGAAGCTATTTTGTGCTGCTTGATAAATCTATCACACCTTATTGGTTACCCAGAAGCCAGAACACAGTTCCCTTGAAGTACCCAACCTTGAGTTTTCCCCCAGACAGCCAAGTCAAATGTGATGATTACTGAAAATTGTATTCATTGTATAAGAAAGTTCTAATAATTCCAAAGGATGGGCCACATTACCTTCCAAGTTTATGAATATTTCAGCTCTTACCCAAATACATACTGATGGCCAATTCTTGTTAACTAAACTAAAATTTATTTAAAAAAAAGTGTGTGAATATTGGTTAATATATTAGTATACATACAGACATGAGTACAGTTCTAAGCTCAGTCCCATAGTCAAGATGGTGAGCTTTGTAGTTTAAAGAGTTCTTTCAGAATTAGTCCATAGGTTATATAGTCCAACGATTATATTCAGGGTGATCCAGGTGGGACTTGAGCTCTCAATCTTATGACTGCACCTAGCATCCAGCAGATCTGAGATGAAAGGGTAAGTTCCCAAGAGCCTTTTTATATAATTTTCTGGCAGCTGCTTGACAATACAATCTAGGGTGAACAATAGCCTTTTGAAGTAACCTTGTACTGTATTTCCTAAACATCACCTGTAATTAACTGCAAGGTAATTTAGCCAGTAAGCAATATATCATAAACTTTAGAGAGACCTATAGACAATGACATTATTTCACCCCAGAATCATCTAAATGTTAATATTCCCTTTTGATCTCTGAAGCAATAGCTATAGTAATAGACGGGAACTATTGTAACTAACTAACATCTATCAAGATATAAGTAAACTCCAATTTAAACAAAGCCAGAAAAACTTTGATGAAAATAATTAGGGCTGTATTATTTGAAGTGGTGGAGCATGCATTTTTTTAACAATGGCCCGAGTATCTACTGAATTGAATGCCCAGATGTGTCGATACCCTCCCCACAAAATCCGTGCATGTTTTCACATAATGAAATAAATTACTGACATTTTCTGTATAGTGTTTGCCCTGGCAGATTTGCCTCACTTGAGCATGGAGATAAATGCCAAATTTGTCAATGAAACCTGAGATTTCTCTCCCATGAGGGTCTGCTGCAGCAAGGCTCTGAAGACTCTTAGCTCCTCTTGTTTCAACTTGTGGGCAGGAACGAGGTTCCAGAGGAACCACGGAGAATAACTGTTCTTAGCTGTGTCAATTTTCTGGTGTGATCTGTATCCAGAGACTGCTTGTAAATTTTCTCTGCCTCCCATTAGGCAGGCTGCTTTCCAGTGTTCAGGCAGATATTAAAGCAATTTTTGTTTCCAATAATATTCTGCAAGGAAAGCACCTTTAAGTAGTTAGTACTGAATGATAGTAACATCTGACATTTGTGGGTTAAATCTTGTCCACCTTGCTCATGGCATAGACTCTAACAGGAGGCTTGGCCAAATGAGGTGAGCAGGATTTAACCCTAGACAGCGCTCTTCAGAAAGCTGTAAGGAACAACACAATATAAACTTTAGGGGCTGGACCCATGATCCTTTGTCTCAGGAGCACTCACATGAGCAGATGTTGGGGTCAGAAATCTCCTGGAGCATCTCTCTGTGGAGATCCTCAGCCCCTCTGCAGCACTCTGTGGATAGGGTGTGTGTATATGGAGGGGGAGAAGGGTTGACCTCTTCATTCATGAAATAGGCCACAAGGCTCAATCAGGTATTCTGCCAGACTCTAGGGTCATCCATACAGAGCTGCCCTGGACTCCATTATTCCCTGTTCTTTGTCCCTGCTGGTGTAGTGCTAATCATGGAGTCCCTCTGGCTGTGGATGCCCCATAAACACATAGGAGGAGTGAGTGAAGCTCTGTGGAAAGGATTATAAAGGTCAGGCTTTGTTACCATTTTCTGGTGATCATTGTTGGGCCAGAGAGGAGACTATGGCCCCAATTTAGCAAGGTGCTTAAACACATGCCTAACTTTGGGCTCTATTTGGCAAGGTGACAAATGCTCTGGCCTGATCCATCAAAGGAAAATATGCTTAACCTTAAGCAGCTCCATTAATCTCCGAGTACTTGCACAGACACTTATAGTTAAGCATGTGCTAAAGTGCTTTGCAGTATACTGCCCCTTTATTAATGACCTTAGCACAAAGAGATGGAGTGTGCTAATGAAATTTGCTGACAATACAAAGTTGTCAGAACAGAGAAGAGATTGGAATATTATACAAGATGACCTTGAAGACTGGAGTGACAGAAATGGGATGCAATTCAGTAGTGGAAAGTTATGCACTTAGGCTCAAGTAATAAAAATTTCTTCTGCAAGCTGGGGACTCAGCAATTGGAATCAACAGAGAAAGAAAGATGTGGGTTCCTCATAGGATAATGATGAGGGACCAATGTGATGAAGCCATGAAAAATGCAAATGTGAGCCTCAGATGTATCAAGTGAGGCATTTCCAGTAGAAAGGGGGAGCACTGTTAATGCTATTACACAAGGCACTGGTAGGACCTTACTGGGAATACTGTGTACAATTCTGGTCACCTAGCTATGTCAACACTGCTGTTTTTTGCCAGCAGAGACTATGCTAATGGAGCACTCAGCATTTGTCACACTGTCATTAGCATATTCTCTGCCTGAGGCCTTTTGCGCAAGAGGTTTTTGTGCAAAAAAACCCAGTGTAGACGGATCCGTTTTGCACAAAAAATACCCTTTTGCACGAGATCCTTATGCCTCAAAAAAGGAGGTATACAGATTTTGCGCAAAAGGGAGGGTTTGCACAGAATGGATCCATCTGCACTGCTTGTTTTTGCGCAAAAACCTCTTGTGCAAAAAGCCTTGGGCGGAGAATGTGCTAATGACTGTGACAAATGCTAATGAGCACTTCATTAGCATACTCTCTGCTGGCAAAACCGGCAGTGTAGACATAGACCCATAGTCAAGAAGGATTAATTTAAATTGGTACAGGTACAGAGAACAGGTATTAAGATGATTCGGGGCATGGAGGGCCTATTTTGAGAGGAGAATGGAAGAGTTTGGCTTTTTTATCTTAGCAAAGAGAAAGCTCAGAGAGGATATGATAGCGCTCTATAAATATAGCGGGGAAGGAAATACCAAGGAGGGTGCAGGGTTATTTAAGCTAAAGGACAATGCTGGCACAAGAACAAATGGTCATGAACATACTGGGGCTGGAAATTAGAAGGGAGGGGTCAGGAAGGGATTTCCATCCCAATCCAAATATTTTCTGGGAGGATTTTTAACCTCCTTCCTCTGAAGCATCAGGGAAGGTCTTAACTGAAGATGGGATAGTTGGTGGGCTGGGCCAAGCAGTATCTCGCAGCTGTTCGGCTGGCTGGTTCTTGCTCATATGTCTACTGATTACCATAGGCGGGGGCAGGAAGGAATTTTCTCCCAAGTAGATTGACAGTGAGCTTGGGGTTTCTTGCCTCCTTCTGGGGGTAAGGATCACATGCCTGGATTATCTGAGTATATCTCATTTAATCATTTCCCTGCCACTGCAGGGGCCTTGAGCACAGGTCTCCCTCCCTCCTGCCTATTCTCTGCTTGTGGCTCATAACATTCTATTCTCTTCTGGGCTGTAATACTTTGGTCTCCTTTTTAGTTGTTGAGTTTAGCATGAAGGTGCTGGGTGGTGTTCATGGCCTGAAACACACAGAAAACCAGACTAGATTAGCTAGTGGCCCCTTCTCTCCTTAAACTCTCTAACTCTATAAGCACATGGGTAGTTCCATTAACTTGCAATAGGAGAACCCTCATGCTTAAAGTTAGGCATTGATGCAGCAAGTTACTTTTGTGCATTCTCCCTTAGCCAGCTCCGTCCTCCCCGTACCCTATGCTACCCACTTCAGCCAAAGGAAGGGAATAGGAATAGCATCATGGAGTGAAAGGACTGTCTTTCTGCATAGTCTGTCCTGGTGGGGGGAGGGGGGTCTCCTCTTTGCTTTGAACTGGGGAGAGGAGCAATGGCTCCATATACATATTTATAAAAATCGAGAACAGTTACAACGGCTGTGGCAAACGTTCTGCAAAGAGAGCTCTTACCACAGGCCAAGCAACATTACTTTTACAGTTCTTGTAGGCAATTGTGCAACTTGATTGCAGAAATGCTGATTCTCAAAGGTAAAACGAACAAAAGAAAGGTCAAAAATGTTGCATTTGGAGCTGTGGTTTTAGCTGCTCTTTCCTATAACATGGTATGCATCAAAGGCATGCTGCTGCATGCAAAGTTAAAGCTCACCCAAATAAATGAGAAACAGGAGGAAAAAAAAGTCATCAATCTATTAGGAAAGGAATATCTCAGATACCACCCAAGTTGTTTTTAGAGAATTCCATTATGACAGAAATGGCTGAAAGCTCTTGGCATTTTATAATATGTGTAGAAACATAAAACTGCTTCTTTTGTTTTCTAATGGGTCGCTGCTTGCAAAATCAGGCCCTCTCCTGCCCGGGTTGTTGTTAAATGGGTGCCATTTACTAATGAGGATACATTTGGAGTGGTCCTGTCCAAGTGCCCAGTGTATTGCTTTATGTGCTGTAAATCCTGTTTAAGATGGAAATTACTTCAAGCCAGACGGTGGGAGTGATGTAGCACCCCTTGCACCTCTAGTTCCAGCACCTATGGTTTTTGCTGTGTGGGGCTGGCATGGATGTGCTGAGGGTTTCTGTTGTACCCCCTGAATGCAGTGATGCCAGCTGCTGAGAGATGAGTACAAACATGGAGGATTTGGAGCAGTAAGGGCAAATAGCTAGGAAAGCCAAGCTTAGCTCACATTGCGGGTTCACAGAGTTTGTATCCCAAGTGAGAGCCTGGGATGGAAGTAGAAGCTATAGTTGCAGACCTATTCTAGGCCTCTGTAGCTAGCTGGGGGATGAATTCCATCCTCTGTGTGTACTTTCTTACACAACGATAGTTTACCTGAACTTAGTAGGACAGGGCAGAGGCTGATTTTCTTACTGGGCATGTGACTGGAAAAAAAACCTAGTGTCTCTATTGGTGGAGATATAGAACTCTATGTACCTACTTGCTTAGTAAAAAGTGCTGGAAAAAGTTTATAAGCCAAAATGAAAACCTTAAAATTGGTTGCAGTGTAAAACAACTTTAAAATATACACTCCCCGCCTCACAGAATAGACTCAACAGAAGGCTAAACTCTAGCAGCAGACATCCCCTATGGCTTTTGTTTTTCCGATACTGAATATACTTTATGCACTTTGCTCCTATTGGAGCCTTGTAGCAGCACTCATGGAAACAGTGATTTGAGCTGACTATGGCGCATCACGGGGCAGGTTAATGTCTTTCTGGTTGAGCAGGTATTCCAAGGCAGGCCTTCCCATGGACAGAAATGACTTCACCAACCAGTGAATTGCAGTTCTGATGTGAAAGAACAGCAGTCAGGTGCACAGGTGCCAGCTTCCTCTTTGATCCCAGGTGCTCGACCCCTTCTCTGCCCCAGGCCCTGACCCCACTCCACCCCTTCTTCCAAGTTCCCATCTGCTTCACCTCTTCCTGCCCCCACTCCTGCCCTTCCCCCATGCACCTCCTGTTTGCTGCAGAACAGCTGACTGTGGTAGAGAGGAGACACTATCAGGGAAAGAGAGGATCTCATCAGTGGGGCTTATGGTAGGTGGGAGGTGCTGGAGGAAGGGGAGGAGCTAGCTGCCGATTGGTGCTAAGCAGCCACTAATTTTTTGTATGCGGGTGCTCCACATTTATGGTTAGGTAGGCAACTAATGCACAACCAGGTTTCCCAAAGAGGGTGTGTGTGTGCAAAGGGGGCAATTGCCTGAGGACCCAGTGATTCAGAAGGGCCTGGTAGTAGCTAGGAGCCCTGTGCCCTTTAAATCACCACTGGAGTGCCACACATTGTGCTCTGGGTGACTCTTGAGGGCTGGCTTATGGAGGATGGAGATCATGGTGTGGTACATTCCAGGTGGTGCTGAGGGTAACTGCCCCTATCTGACTCCTTCCACCCAAGGCTCCTCCCCTTCTGGGAGTGCACAGTTGGTCCCATCCCCTCCTCCCCCCGATCTTGCCCTGGAGCCCAGCAAGTCTGTCTGCCCCCTGTGCACAACATAATAGTAGGAGAAGAAAAATTTGAGAGAAGACAGCAGGGAAAATTCCTATTCTTACAAAACTTGCCAGGGAATCATCTGTCAGGGATGGTGTAGACGGTGCTTGGTCCTGCCTTGAGGGCGCGGGGCTGGACTCGATGACCTCTCGAGGTCCCTTCCAGTCCTATGATTCTATGATTCTATGAACATCCATGCCAAAAAGCTAAGACTCTCTCTTCTCCCACATTCTAACCCTCCTTTGAAAGAGATCCTACACCATCAGCTGCATGGACTTCAGTTAATCAGCGGATGCTGTTTGGATCCACAGTTGTTGAATTTAACCCAGCCTATGGGCTGGGTGAATCAATGGCTGATGTTTGGGCTAGTAGATCACAGTCTGCACTAACCATTGTAGGAGAACAAATGAAACAGATATTAAAAAAATATGCTGTGCACTTGGTTCTGTGTATCGAGCCCTGAAGTGGGAATCAGGAAACCTTGGTTCTAGTCCCAGCTCTGTTAATGACCTTAGGCAAGTCACAGTGCTGTTTTGTGTTTCCATTACATAAGACTATAAGAACGGCCATACTCGGTCAGACCAAAGGTCCATCTTCTAGCACAGTATCCTGTCTGCCGACAGTAGCCAATACCAGATGCCCCAGAGGGAGGAAACACAACAGGTAATCCTCACAAGATCACTCCCCTGTCACCTACCTCCAGAGAAACAGAGGCTAGGAACACCATTCCTACCTTTCCTGGCTAATAGCCATTGATGTATTTGTAAAACAGGGACAATGAGAATGGCTTTCTTCATAAAGTGCTTTCAAGTGAATAGATGAAAAAGTGATGTAAGAACTAATTATTATTAATTGACTTAATTATGGACCTCATTCTGAGACACCATGTGTTCATAGTTCCCTTGGGAGTCAATGAACATTTCACACTCAGAGCAGCTATGAACCTGGGTCCTAAGCTAGGAAGGATAAAAAGCAGAAATGTAATTTCAATGACTATTGTTCTAACTTATAAAATATTGATCTCAATCATTCTGTCTCACTTCTCCCTGATGTGAAAAGTAACTTGAATCATCTTATACATGGATCGCATTTATATTTTGTATTGTTATTTTTGAGGGGAAAATAAACCTTACCCTACATATGAGAGGAGAATCAGATACAAATTATTGTAGATGTTTTCACAAGGATACTATTTTAGGACAGACAGAGGAAAGGCTATTTAACTAGTTTTGGTTGCTTTGATATGATCACAGCAGCTGCTAATATGGATTGTCAAACCAGAGATTATAAAAGGATATAAATGTAGTTTTTATTGAACAAAGTAACAGTCCAAAAAGGTAGTTTCAAAGGCAACTAGTTCTTTAATTACAGCCTTCAGGGGCATTGTTTGATCACTGTAAATAGGCTGCCTTATTTTAGCTTTTGCTAAAATGGTTTTGCATTGTATTCTCTACAGCTTTCTGGAATCGAAAAGAATCAACCCTTAAGGTTAATTGACTTCCATTTTCAGTGTATTTTATGCTTTCTTTGTGGTTAAACCCAGAGAATTGGCATGCTGACAATGAGTAATGCACTAAGTATGACATTTTCCATTTTTTCCCATGGGTATATAACATACTATATCTGGGGTTCCATGGTGCACAGCTAATCAGCTTCAGCAAGGGTTTTCTGATTCACATAGGCACCCTGCAGGAGCTCTAACAATAAAATTAATCCTGCTGGTATGAATGGGAAAAGAATTTTTGTCTATTTGAAAACTTGGTTCTAATTCTCAACAACAAACATATCTGGCAAAATTAGCAGGATGACAAATCCCATGGCTAAATTTTAGGCAAGAAAAATGTTACCTCATATTGTATTAGTCCAGACAAACTGCCAAGCTAGGGCTAAAATCAGAATTTAGGCTATTTAACATAAGAGAAATTTGTAATTATAGCCAATACTAGATAGTTGTGCACAAAATGTATTGATACTTGTGAGGGATATTTTTGTTTATTTAAACAGTGCATATTAGGCCAAATCCTGATCTTCACTACAGTAGTGTAAACCCAGAGCACCTCCACTGAAGTACAAGGATACGCAACACATCTTTGGTATGGAGACAAGGATACATGGGGATGACAGCCAGCAGTAAAATGAAGAGCTGGGCTATGCTTTTAGAGAGCAGGAAGTGTATTTAAAAAAAAAGATTCACTAACAAAACCAGCTACTTTGTGACACACTGCTACTAGACAACGTGTTAAACGTAAGCATTGGATTAATTTAGTCAAGTTTAAAAAATGGTTGTGAAGGCAACTGTAATGTCCATCTGGGGCCCTTGTTCTACCACACTCTGAAAGGGGAGGCTCAGGGACTGGGGCCAAATGGGAAGCCTTCAAACCAGCAGAGATCACCAACATCTCAGAATGGGAGGGGGGAAAATTGCCAGATAAGCCTTGTTGTTTTAAGTATATTCCCTAGTACTAGCCAAGAGAATACCTCTAAGTTGGCCTGTAAATGGGCTGAGCAATTCACACATAGCTCAAAGAAAGCTTGCTAAGAAGGGGAGGGAGAAGAAGAAATTAATAGCATATAATATTCACAGCAATCAGGCTCTTGATTTCTATACTGTACATGAGGGGTGGAGAGGTTTTATTCATCAAATAAAGAGGATGACTAACGTTAGTGCAGTTTCAAGTCAGTCACTGCACCATGAAATAAAATATTGCCTATATGTTTTCAGGATGGCATAACGTTGCCTACAGAGCAGAGCTAAAGCGAGGAGAGCTCTGACACTTCTTCATGTGGTCGCTGGAGCATCAGCTGCTGTAACCCACAGAGGCCAGGCAGGATGGACAGGAGTAGTAGTGTTAGTCAATGTGGTACTGGCAGCAGTGCAAAAGAATAGCAAAAAGTGACAGGGTTCCGTTTTTGCAATAAGCAAGACAAATTGGTTCTTTTATAGTGACTCAAGGCAGTGACTTTCCTGGTTTTATATGTTTAGGGCCGGATTAACTGAGCGTGGCTCAGGAAGGCATAAGCTACACCAGCTCACACCAGATTGTTGTTTGTGCTGCAATAGTTTTTAGGGACCATAACCATAGGTGAGGACTCCACTGTGCTAAACACAGTACGAACATGGAACAAAAAGACAATCCTTGCTTGGGGAGTTTACAGTCTAAGTAGAATGGCCCCCTGCATCACAGGGGGAATTCATTATGAGGGCACCCAGCAGTACTGCCATCATCTCCTTCTCTCAGTCCTGTGTGTGTGTGAGAAATAGGCTACGATGTACTTCTATGTTCTGCTGGAGGAGAGAAAATACTGCTCCTCTCTGCTTCCCCCTGCAGGGAGCAGAAAAATCAGTCTTGCACATGCCCCCTGCAGGGAACAGTAAGGATTACAATACTGTAGTAATTGGGGAAAAAACACTGCGGGGGGCAACCTTGCCTTGCTGCCTCTGTAGGCAATCCAATGAAGTGGGAGTGTTCTGGGAATAGAATGGTTTTGTTGGGGATGTTTTCACTGCGGAGTTCGCCCAGGCTCTTACTCAGCTGTTACCGTAAACCATTTCTCATCCACACGCACAGACCTCTCTGGGCAGACTTTGGTAGTGATTTCAGTCCAGGCTGGCTGGGGGGTACAAGTAAGGCTAAAGCCTGAAGGAGGCTGTGTCGTGGCATGTCGGGGAGTCCCTGACTCTGCACCCCCATCCACAGTCAGATGTGAGACTCAGCCAGCAGGCAGAACAAAAGGTTTATTGGTTCACAGGGACAGAGTGTCGCTTAGGATCAATGTTAACACAGGAGCCAGGGCAGACAGCATTATTCTTCTCTGGGAGAAGGGGTCCTGGGCCCTTCTCCCCCATTTCCTGCCCTTAAGCCCCTTCTCTCCTCCTAGCTCAGACAAGAGTGACTCTTCTCGCAGGCCCTACCCGCAGCCTGGAGTCAGCCCCGCCTATCCTTTGTCTTCCTTCTTGGCCAGGAGTTGTCTCTTATGTCTGGCCCAATACATATCTGAAGTGAGTCACGCTCAGCCTCTCCCCGCTCATGCAGAGAGTGTTGTGGGCGGGGGGAGAGGGCAACTGAAGTACACACACACACACACACACACAGAGCACAATACAGCAAAGAGTGAATGTAACAACACCCTCACTATGCCACAGACTGTCCCGCTGGCGGGTTACCCATGCACTCAACAGTGAGGATGCAGGCTGAAGTAATCAAGTGTTCTTAGTCCTCCAATACCTTCCCACCATTCTACCTTCCCCGCACATGCCTAGAAGGAAAACCATGGGATATGCCCTTGCAAAGCATATCAGGCGAAGATAGCACAAGTGAGGACACAGTAACACAGGAATAGGCACGACTTTTACTCTAGCCAGGGCTTGCTTGATTCCCTGCTCTTCCCCAGGTCCTGCTCCCACTTCATCCCTTCGCCCAAGTCCTGGCCCCGTCTTGTCCCATGTGTGCTCTGCTGCCTCCATTCCACCCCTTCCTCCAAACCTCCATCGCTTCCTCAGCGTGCACAACATTCTCACGCCTCCCGTTCCCTCCTGCAGCCATGAAAGACGAAGTGCTGGGAGGGAAGGGGAGGAGGAGCAGGCAGGAGGAGCTCATACCCAGTAGTCAATCATTCATGTTAACTCTCCATGAAGATACACCTTCATGTCTTGAACCCAGGTGAATGTTGTAGATGGAGAAAGACCAATTCCTTTGCTTTCCCAACATGTGCTAAAAGTTGTAGGGAGAGCTTTTTTTCTGGACTCTCCTCCACTCCTGGAAATGACTTTGGAAGATAGTTCCCTCCCCTTCACCAGTGGGTTTCCATATTCCCAGTGAGAAGTGTAGGGGAAACTTCATTTCTAAGGGAATGTTGAATATAGCCTTCATTACAGAGAGGCTGTCATTTCTTCAACATATCCTCTTTTAGCTTGTGCTTTATTCTCCTTTAAGGATCAAGTGCAAACACCCACTACCAAAAATAATGGAGTAGTGCTTTTATTACCCAGATGTTCAAGATTGGCTTTAATACTCAGGGTGGTGTGTGGTTTTGTCACTGAGTTCGTAAACAACTGCAGTGAGTTCACAACTACACCCTGGGATGAGTGAGAGGAGTTTATTAGCCCAGGATAGGGTTATGATTTGGATGCAACCTTGAATCCCTCTTAAGAGAATGAAATCACCACCAGATAGTATTTTTGGTATAGCTGTGAAGTTGAGATGGTCATTCCTTATGTAGTGTCCACGAGGCTGATGAATTCTGCAGGCAAAGTACTAAGATTTGTGTCCTGAACAGCTACTGAAAACTACTGCAGTTTGTGAGTCAGGATTATACAATATGCCTACTCTCTGATTGACACAGACTATGCTATTACAATGTAGAAAGATTGAAGGGCTGATCTTTTTAGGCTCTTTTTTCTTCATAATGGTATTTTGAGGTGTTATTGGGAGCTACAAAGTGTATATGCACAGTTGCGGCTGAGCCAAAGTGCACTGAAGTCAGAAGAAAGGTGTCCTTTCACTTCAATAGTCTTTGCATCAAGCCCATGGAGAAGAAACTCCCTTGTTTTTAATATCATGTATCCTATAGGAAATATTAGGATCATATCCCATATAGCTTACTGAACATACCGTAAATCTCAATAGGGCAAACTTTGATTGTAGAGTGGTATTGATCTTTAAGTGTTAAATAATACCAAAGGAAAAAAATGAGGTTGAAAACTTGGTGGCAGGGTCTATGATACTGAGAGGGAGAATGAAACCCCAATTGTTATTTGAAGATCATGTAAATTTCACATAACTTGTTTAAATGGCTTTTAGTGACTATGTAGAAGGAACTCTTCCAACAAAAGCAGTAGGAGTATTTTAAATAGTGCTTGCAATTTTGTATCATCTTTCTTTCCTTTTGTATTTCCTTAGGCTCCATTTATGAAATGTTTGGAAATGAATGCTGCCTGCCAACTGGAGAACTGATTAAAGTTACTGGGTTCAAAATTAATAAGATCATTGCAAGCATCTTTGAGAATAATGAAGACAGCCAGTGCTCAGCCAGAATTGAGTTGCCTCTGAATTTTCCAGGTACAGTGTTTCACAAATATATGTTACTGAGGTTTTATAAATCCCATTGTTACTTTTATTTGTTCTGTTGTTTCCTTATGCCTGATGATTGTTGAGGTCAATGACCTTTCTAATTTTTTCCACTAATGTGTAGAATAAAATTTATGTGCACTGAGGCAAGTAGAAATACATGCAGCCAGCTGTGTGTGCTGTAGGCACTTGGCTAATCAGCTGGGAAGTATTTGAATCTTTCCCAAGTGGCCACCCAGGCACTCAGCTTACAGGGAACACAGATTGGGGTGCCTGCCCACTAAGATGCCAAAAATACAGTCATAATAGATACACTAGATAAAAGGAATGAATTTCTAAACTTTTCATTGTATAACAGTCTCTCATGCTTGGATAAAAAATATTATTATTATTATTATTAAAAATGGAGCTGATAATGCTGCTTATACCTAAGGTTGTCCAACAGAAGACTCATTATGAAAATCTGTTTTCAGTTTCTTATGACTCTGCCAGACTTCAACTTTTTGGGCTGCAATTTTCCATGCAGGTGTCGTCTTCAGGCTAATGTTTAGGTTTATGTTTAGTTTAGTTTAGTTTAGTTGTTTGTTTGCAAAGTCTGCAAAAATGGTTGACCCATTTCTGAAAATGAGATTAGGGGAAAATATGGTGTTTTTCAGCTGTTAAAAAAATTCATGCTATAGTTTGGTTTAGAAGTTTTTGGTGTCTCCGTGCTTTGGAATTAGGGACTTAATATTTGCTAGGCATGGCCCTTGTGTCAAGGATGGATCTTGTGTTGTTTCTCTGTGGGGGGAAAAACACCAACATTTGACCAACTTCATAAAATCATAGAACACTAGAACTGGAAGGGACCTTGAGAGGTCACTGAGTCCAGTTCCCTGCCCTCACGGCAGTACCCAGTACCATCTAAACCATCCCCAATAGATGTCTGTCTAACCTGCTCTTAAATATCTCCAGAGATGGAGATTCCACAACCTCCCTAGGCAACTTATCCCAGTGTTTTACTGCCCTGACAGTAGGAAGGTTTTCCTAATGTCCAACCTTTTAAGCCTCCCTTGCCGCAGATTAAGCCCATTGCCTCTTTTCCTATCCTCAGAGGCCAAAGAGAACAATTTTTCTCCCTCCTCCTTGTGACACCCTTTTAGATACCTGAAACAGCTATCATGTCCCCTCTCAGTCTTCTCCTTTCCACACTAAACAAGCCCAATTCTTTCAGTCTTCAGAAAGTTATGTTTCTGAAAAAGCTCAGCTCACACATGCTTCGTAGAGACTTGTTAGAGTTTGGCATCTGCATGTCCCAAAGATTCCATTTGTGATGTCCATATTCTGGCCCTTCACAGCTCTCTCATATCTATTGGACTGCATACACCTCATCTTAGAGCTGCAGGTGCTCTGCAAAACTTTTTCTGCAATTGCTACTCCCAGTTGCTATGGGACTGGGAACCAGAGAAGGCAGAAAAAGTGGAAAATGTCATTGCCTTTTAAGCCAGTCTCATGCTTTTGGGAGATCTGACTTGTGTTTTAAATGCATGAGGCTGTGCTGGGGCTGTTTGTTTATTTGAGAGAGGAATTCTGATTTTCGTTCTTGTCTGCACCTATTTCCATGGGAAACCTAAAAATCCATTATGTTGCACCTTGTGAGACTAAATTCATGTCTGCTAACACCACTTTTCATGGTTACACTCTATGTGATGGGTTGTACTAAACTCAGCAACAAGAAGATGGTAATAATGAAGCCTCTTACTAGTCTGAGCGAGAAAGCATATAGATACATTTGGGATCTCTTCTGGTGTACATCGCACTAACAATTTGATTATTGGTTTAATTTTTTTCTTATTGAGAGAAAGATTCTGTTGTACATCATCAGACAGTCCCACGCATTACAATTATTTTTTGACTATACAATTTTTTCCTTTTTTAACATTCTGGTCTGAATGAAATTATAGTAAATGCTGTCATTTTTCTCTCTCTCACAGCATAAAAATACAGCATAGATGTCTGCATACCAGTTCCCTTTTAGAAACTCTATTTTTTACGTATTTTGGAAGAAACATTATTTACTTCACCAGAACTCTTATGGTGTGTTTCTAGCATTCCCTGGCTCCGCATGGAATAGAGCAAACTTTTTGGCTTTGTTCTTTTTAAGGATGATTCATTGCAAATTAAGATGCACACCCCAGGATCTTGCTTATCTTGTCTCTTTGTACTGGTGTGAATGAGGAGCAACTCTATCTAAGTTAAGAGAATTAAACTGGTAAAACATTGGTGCATTTGAGAGAAGAGTCAGGCCCATTCGCTTTAAACATTTTTTGCTCTTTTTCTGTTTGAACATTTCTGGTGTTTGCACAACTCTATAGAACTCCTTATTTCTTTTCCGGAAAATCAGATCCCTGATAAAGGCCTAAGCTGACCCTTGTATTAACAAAAAGTACTGAAAACATGAGTTCATATCTATGTTATTTCATTTTATCCTCATTCTAATTTCTTCGTTCATGCTTCAGAGTATCCGTCTATTCTTTCTGTGCTCACACACTGGCCAAAAAAATCTTCTGCTGTACATTATTTGCTTGACTAGCTACATCCAGTAAATATATCAGAACTACTCTTTTCATCATGAACAACTTGGTGAAGGCTGACAGATTTCATGACACATGAACTTGGTCCTATTAATGTTTTCTTTGTGATCTTTAGTCTGCATAAATATTTGTACATTCTCTGACTGCTCAGAAGTTTCTTTTATAACAATCATGATTAGCATGCTCACAAAAATAGGTTAGGAATATTATTCCCATTTTATTTAAGGGGTAGGTGAAGTACGTAGAGATGTGAGTTGCAACATAGCATATGGATGACAGCAGAGTTGGAATTAGACTCCACAAACTCAGTTCTGATTTCACTTATTATAGAGTTGACTGGAGGACCTGAGCCAAAACATTGGCAAGTCTATTCTAAACCTGTCCTTTCCATTGCTTGTAACTTTCTCCCAGCCCCAAAAGTTCTGCTTTGGAAAATGTGCATGCCTTGATTTTTGCCAAAATGTGATTATATTTAGAAAGTCTAAGTGAAGTTGAACAAGCCATTTTTTATTACATGGATGTAAAAAAAAATCTTTAGACACTTTTTTGCACTCAGCTTCAATGTCTGAAGTTTAGAAATGTAACTGTCATATATCATGAGGAATTATTGATATGTTGTGTGTGAAAAACATCTGGATTGTAATTTATAATGATTCTAATAAGTTTCTGGACAGCTGTGGATAACAAATTAAAAAAAAATCCTGGTAAAAAACTGAAATGACTAAATATGTCAGAGCAAGCAAAGCATTATGAGAAATCATCAGAGCGTACAATGCCAGTTAGAGAAGGATTGCTGCTGTTTTCACTCTTCACACCAGAATATTTTGTTTAATGTTTACCTTTTATTTGTAGAGAGAGAAACATATGGAACTTTACATACTCAAAACAGAAGCAGGTGGTTACTAGGTACATTTAATTCATGGGTATAATCAGTAGAGGAGCAACATGTACATGTCCACATGATTCTTTAGCTGTCTGCTCAAGCATGCTGTTATCAAAATTGAGAAAATGATCAGAATGGAAGATAAAGATTTTTTTTCCTCCCAACATTGATGGAGCATAAACCCAAGGGGATAATCAGATGTCTAGTTTTGTATGATAAAACTATTAATTACTGTTTCATATTAAACCTGCTTTCTGCCATGAGGATATTCATCAGTTTCATGACACCAAAGCTGAATTCCAAATGGTTCAATAGTCCCAGGAAATTTAACTTAGTACTAAGTTCAGACTCAGATAGAAGGGAAAGCAATCCGTTTATTTGTGGTGAATTTCCTTCCCAACATATTGCCAAAAAATTCACAGTTAGAGAGGACTTTTAATCCCAGTTCAAAAAAATACTCTGATAAGTATAGTTTTTGCCTTTGGAATACAAAATCATAGAATAGTTTGTATTTTTTCAACAAAATTTCAGAGGAAATCTATTCCTGTCCCCCTTCATCCGAAACATTTCCAGGTGGATGATGCCCCTCCTGCTCCTGCAGCTTACTTGCCTGGAACATTGGCTGGATGTTACTGATGTCTTTGTAACTTATTCATTCAGCAGGACCATGCTGCAGGCACGGAATTCAGACTAAGGGGGATTTAAAAATGGCGGCGCCCGGGAACATGCAAATATTTAAATCCCAGGCTTCATTTGCAACTCCGGTTGCCCTAATTACCCTACCTAGCTCGAACTAACGAGCTAGTATAGACATACCCTTAGTTCCCAGAGGTGCTAGAGTAGCCTATTTATGTTCTTTGGAAAACTGGACCTTTATAATGGCTGTTCAGAAAAACTCACAGTCTAACTATTACCCAAGTGCCTCTATGAGGCAATGATATCACTGTTGAATCTTGTGAAAAGATAACTTAATCATACCGCTCAACGAAATCCTGCTGTTGAGTTCTCAAAACTGTCCACTTCATCTTCATCTAGGAAAACACTGACAAATATATAAACATACACATTTTTCTTGCTGTATGGACTTCTAACAAGACAGCTTCCAAGGACATGATTAACATGAATTAATAGTGCCCCTAGAAATTAGAGATGTACATATGCAACCTCTAGTTTCTAGTAGTTAAGCGTTGCAACTATCTCATGATAAACCACACTGCTCTAGTGGCTAAATATTAGGGTCATCCATCTGCTGGCTTATACTATTAATCATGCTAAAATACATTCTTCTCCCTTGCTCTTACAATCCAGTGGTGACAGTGGTGGGGAGGGTTGGTTGCTTGTTTTAATATAGACCTGTATTTACTTTATAAATCACTGACCTGCATGAAAATCAATAATTAGTGTGAATACTTAGGGCCAAATTCATTTTTTGTGTAAGTGTGTGAAATTACATTGAGCTCAGCACAGTTGTGTGTGCATAACGTGGGTCTTATTCCATAAGACTTAGTTTTCATGATCAAGTTGAGGGAAGTGGTAAATCATTTTCCCTTTTCGGTGTAGTAAAGAAACAGATTATTATTTTATTCTTCATGTAAGAATTTGGTGGAGGGCACTGGAACTAGAAGTATTTTATCTAGGCTTGGAGAGTAAAAGTATTCCTTCTGAACAAAGAGAAGCATCATCTACTCTGTGCTATCCATCTTCCTAAGTAGCACAGAGCATAGCAAATGCAGCCAATTCTGTTCATAAGGTGACATGAAGATCTTGGGATCTCCTCTCCAGACTTCACATTTCCCAAGGATCCTCATTTGGGATTTGGAGGTTGTCTCTCCCTCCCCTTCTCTCTCCCGCCCTCCCCCCCCCCCCCCCCCCCCCCAGTTCCAGAAGACCACAAACACTGCTTCTGAGAGAGAACAATTTATCATGACATAGAATAGAATCCTGCTTCATCAACAGTAGCTGTGTTGGCTTTGGATAGTGTGCAGGAGTAAACTCTCCACCTTTGTTAGAGTGAGGTGAAACAGCTCAAACACAAAAATATTCAATAAAAACATTGTTATACTTGTCTGACCATCACTACAGTAAGGCCCCAATGCTGTGCTTAACTTTACACAGTGACTTCAAAGTTAAGTGCGTGCAGGTTTCCAAGAAAGAACGGGATCTAAAATTTAGTGGGACTTGAGTGATGCACGGGTCTTGTGCTGGCTAAGCTTCTGCACAGGTCTGCATGTCACCCTCAGAGAATGAGGACTAATGAAGCTTCATGATTCTGTTTTCATAGAGCCACTTTTCTGACAGTTCAGCTGTACTCTAAATGCTACATGTTTTGTTCTGATTCTGGTTTTGTGGGCTAAAAGTTGATGTGACAGTGAATGCTTACACATTTCCCAAGTGCCCTTGTGTAATACAACATTCCTGTTCTTAGGACTTTGTAAGATCATGGCTGATAAAACTCCGTATCTGAGCATTGAAGAAATCACAAGAAAAGTATCTATTGGCCCAACACGACTGGGCCACCCTTGCTTCTACTGCAATGAAGACATAAAATTGGCAAACCTCACCATCAGACAAGGTGAGCAGATCATGTTCAATTCCGTAGAAGAGGTCAACGGGACATTGACTGTGAACTGTGGAGTAGTACGAGACAATCAGTCTCACTCCTTTACTTTGCCACTCTCCCAAGAAGGAGAGTTCTATGAATGTGAAGATGACCATATTTACACCCTGAAAGAGATTGTTGAATGGAAAATCCCCAAGAGTAGAACCCGGGTTGTGAAATTTACCAATATGTTGCACACATGGGAGTCCTCTAATCCACTTCCTGAGAATTTTGATGGCTGCCTGATTCTAGCACCAATCTATGAAGTACAAGGAGTGATGAAATGTAAGTAAAAATCTAAGTTAATCAGTTGTACCTCTGTGCCTAGCCATGTGTTCTAAACAGAATGTAAACTGCTCAAAATATCTCTTGGAGACCGTGCTTGTTTGGACAGCTAGAAGATGAGTATTCCATACCTATATTTGCTATTGCTCATAGTTTAAAAAGGGGAAGATTTTTTCTCCTCCTTCCCTCATCCTCTAATTCAAATATTGACTCTATCTTTTTATTGCAATATGCTATTATCATTTTTACTGATACTACTATTAAATTATTGTTAGAGAAGAAACTTTTTTCCAAGCAGATAAAGCAGGGAATTAAGAAATCTAGGTTTTATTCCCCAAAACAATTAGGGTACGTCTACACTGCACAGTTATTTTGGAATAAGCTACATTCCAGGGGAGCCTCAAAATTAGTCTGAGGCAAGCTTCCCTAATCTAGATGTGCTATCTCGATTTAGAGCCCCAGAGGAATAATTTAGAATGTCCCTGGTGAGGGGCTATTTTGAAATAGCAGAAGTGGAGCATCTACACATGCCTTATTTTGAAATAGCTATTTTGGAATAGGCATTATTCTTTGAAGAATGAAGTTTACAGAAGTTGGAATAAGCCATCCGTTATTTCAAAATTATTTTGAAATAACAGAATTGCGGTGTAGATGCTCGCATAGTTATTTTGGAATAATAGCTGTTATTCTGAAATAGCTTTGCTGTGTAGACGCACCCGTATTAACTAACTTTTACCATGGGGGAGTCATTTAATTTAGCCATCTGTAAAATAGATGTATTGATAAATATCTATATCACAATAGTATTAGGAGGCTTAATTATTGCATGTGAAATGTGTGGAGATCCTCTGACATATGGTGCTATTAGAATACAAGGTATTATTACTATATTATACAAGCCAAAATAGGGCTTGTCTTCACTGCTACAATTAGCTCAAATTATCATACTTGAGTTAATCCACCTGAGCTACCCTAGTTGAGTGAGAGTGACTATACTGCAAAACAAAACATGAGCTACACACAGTGATAGGGTTAGCATCTGACGGGATGTAACTTAAACTACTGCATCCCTACTACAGTACTAGCTCCAGCACAAGCAGAAAGTGAGTTTCAATTCATTCCCACTCAAGCCAACATGCTTGAGTTTTAAGTAGTGGTTCTCAGCCAGGGACACACATGCTCCTGGGGTATGCAGAAGTCTTGTAGTGGGCACAGCAGCTCATCCAGTTATTTGCCTAGTTTTACAACAAGCTACATGAAAAGCACCAGTGAAGTTAGTACAAACTAAAAATTCATACGGACAAACTGAGAAAAAAAGGGAATTTTTCAACAATAGTGTGTGGTGACACTTTCGTATTTTTATGTCTTATTTTGTAAGGAAGTAGATTTTAAGTGAGGTGATACTTGGGGTACACAAGAAAAATCACACTCCTGAAAGAGATATGGGGTCTAGAAAGGTTGAGAGCTACTGATTAAAATTGTCAAATAACCC
The DNA here is from genome assembly GCF_049634645.1 of Pelodiscus sinensis. Lineage (NCBI taxonomy): Eukaryota > Metazoa > Chordata > Testudines > Trionychidae > Pelodiscus > Pelodiscus sinensis. The sequence goes on along the minus strand of NC_134713.1, from coordinate 90,913,610 downwards.
AAGCTGGAGATTTATGTGTACGTGCAATGGCTAGATTAAGAACAAAATATGAGTTCTAGCTTGAGCTAATTGAAATAACCTAACCAAATAAGCCACAACATCAGGGGCTCATACACCTGCATATCCACTAATGTGATATATGGCATCAAGTGCTAGCAGTGCCCCTCTGCCATGTATACTGGCCAAACTGGACAGTCATGGACAAGGATTAATAGACATAAGTCAGACATCAGGAATGGTAACACTGAAGTTCATTTACAAGTTTGACACTATCAGCTTGGGCTTGAATAAAGATATTAACTGGTTAACACACTACAAAAGCAATTTCCCCATTTTTGATGTTCACATTTACATGTCAAAGGCTATGAATGAAACACATGCAGCCTGACTCAATTAGCGACATTAGCACTGGTCCTACAATTGATAGGTAACTGCTTTTGTTGTTATATATACCCTGTAATTTCCACTCCAACTCTGATGTGGATTTTCCCATAAAAGCTCATATGATATATTTGTTAGTTTCTTAGGTAACAAGGGACTGCTCATTGTTCTTGAAGATACAAACTAACATGCCTACCCCCCTGTGACTTTTTTAAATTATTTGGTGTGTAAGTATGTAATTTTTGTTTAAAAAAAAAAAAGGGTTGATTTTGTTTTCTGAAAAATATTGGACAGTCAAAATTTTCTCAGCTTTTTCATGAAGAAAATTACATTTTTAGCCCGAGATCCTGCAAGTGCTTATGCACACAATTGCTTTTACTTTCAGTGGGATTAATCGCAGCAGTAAAGTTGAGGACGTGTGTAAGTATTTACAGGATTGACACCTTATTTCCTGCAAGGTTTTTCTGCTTTCTGCTTGTCCCAGAAGCATACTGATAGAACTCCATGAAAACTGAATTATATTAGTATTCAGCAGTATGTTTTGTAAAAATATGTTTTGTAATGGATATTTCTCTAGGGAATGATTCAAGTAAATAACGAAAGCACAGGACAAGGAAAGAAGGATGGGTAACAATTGTTTGTGCAATACACAACATTGGCTAAATGATGGATTTGAGAGATTCCATGAAGTCCAATATCCAGATAATAGGCTTAATGCATTTTTCAAAACTGTAGCTGGATTCAGTAGTTTGGGCCCCAGTCCTGCAATCCACACAGCTGTATCCCTGTGACTACTTAGATCCAAACTGCAGGATCAAAGCCCCTAGTAAAAATTAGTTTAGTTTGCTAAAAAACTACTAGAGGGTTGCGAGATAATGTGTATTATGCACTTACCTCTCAACTCTACATCCTGACATGTGCCTTACTTGTGGTTTTCATTAGCATTTGCATTTATATTTTTCATGGTATGTTCAATGTGTAAGCTACATTAAATGGCTCTGAAATGTTGATTTGAGAAATGGGTCACTCTGCAAATGATTAACTGTTTGCTTGAGAACTTCGAAAAATAGATCCTCGCTGTTTGCTAGAAGACAGTGAAGCTCTCTCTCTATAGCTTGGAAATGATGTAAGGCAAACTTGGTTCTCAGTTGCAAGATCACTGATAAGAGGGTGCTAAATGATGTTTTCAGAGGGTGTGGGGAGTAGCTATATATCTTTGTGCCCACCAACAATAAATAGATTGTTATATGTAGCTTCCTCCACAGCTCACAGATAATGTATCAGTTTGTCATATTAGATGGGATGTTGTTTTAATTCTCAGTAATCACCCTTAATTTGGCAACATTTCTTCACGCTAGTCAAAATGTTTGGCTTTGAAAGATAGTAAATTCGACAAGGGCAGAATGTGACTGCACAGATGCTGACCAGCTGTCATAATTTGTATCTAAAATGTATATTTAGTACTGATTTTAATGAGTGAAGAATGAACATATCATAAGACATGAAGTGTAATAATAGGATCTGCTATGCAGCATTCACATGTATGTAAAATAATAAACTTAATGAAGGAAGCCCTTAAATAATGTTTCGGTGTTAACTGTCTTTAATACTTGTTTGTGATTTATTTTCAAACTACCCTTAATAGTATCCTCAATTTTGCATCTGTAATTACTTACACATACAATTTTACAAGTGCAATTATAAGAATAGGAATTGCAACACCGAATCAGACCATCTAGTGTAGTGTCCTGTCTCTGACCATGGCCAGTACGAGATGCTTCAGAGGAAGGTTCAAAAACTAGAAATTCTAGGGATAAGCTAACTATGTACCCTGGGACATTAAAGTTTATATCTCTTCTTTTAAAAGAGCAGGATTGGTTTTTATCTTAGTGTAATTGTAGATGTTTTCATTATCCATATTAATATCAATACCTTTCTTAATCCTTCTAGTTTTTGGCCTCAGCAACATCTTGAGGCAGTGAGTTCTGTGAGTTAATTATGCATTCAATTTATTCCCATTCAATTGGTATTATTAGAGAAAGTAAACTGGGACACCTTATTGAGCTTTTCTGTGCGTTTTGTTATTTGGTATACTTCTATTGTCTCATCTCATTTATCTCCTCTTTCATTAAATATCTAACTGCCTAATTGCTCCTGGAAATTAAATAGACTTTTAATATTATAATATTTGCCTTTGTAAGTGGTTTACACTGGAAAATTGTGGACACAATGGTTTTACTACACCTTAGAGGGGTTTTTAAAGATGTTTCTTGAAGTATGTGTATTTCATTCCAACATCAGTGTGAAAACAAAAATTGACTCTTACCTCTTTTCCTTTCAGTTCGAAGGGATATAGTTCATATCCTCTCTGATCTAGACATTGAAGTCAAAGATGTAACAGACTGTTATGATATTAACTGTTTCCTTCAACCATTATCTATGGTAGATGTATTTGAGAGGACAAGCAAAGAATTTCCTATGGTTGCTGAGGTAATAGAAGGGCCGACAGGAAGGCAACAACCTTACAATTTATTATATCCTGGGAAAGAAATAGTCATTCACAAAAAGTACCAGGCGACCAGAATCCTTGCATCTGAGATCAGAAGTGATTCCTGCAAAAGACACTTTTTAATTCCTGCCAGCTACAAAGGAAAGTTCAAGAGAAGACCTCGGGAGTTTCCAACTGCCTACGACCTGGAGCTAGCAAGAAGTGACAAGGAGCAGCTTCATGTTGTAGCAACTAAAGCCTTTGATTCTCCCCATGCAGAATTATTTTCTGTGTCTGTTGGAGACCAGTTTCTAGTTCAACAGTGCCAGATGGGTGAAGTCATATATCAGGGAAGGAAAAAAGTGATAGATGTTTTAGCCTGTGAACAAATACTAAGTGAGGCCTATAAGGAAGTGCTTCTCCCTATGTACATGGAAGGTAGCTTTGTAGAAGTGATTCATGACAAGAAACAGTACCAGCTTTCAGAACTTTGCAAAGAATTCCATTTGCCCTTTAATGTCAAAGTGTCTGTGAGGGATCTCTCCATTGAGGAGGATGTCTTGGCTGCCGTGCCTGGACTGCGGCTTGAAGAAGAAATCACCGACTCTTACTTGCTAATCAGCAGTGCTGGTGATCCTGCGGACAGCTGGGAAATTCCTGTGTATCGTCTAAATATGTCTGTTCAGTTGCTCAGCAAACCAGCTGAAGAAACTGTATCTGCCCCAACTAGGACTATTGTGGAAGAGATCAGTGAAGAACAATATTACATGGTGAGGAGATTTGAAAACCAAGCCCTACACCCACCCCCCAGGCCTCCGAAAAAGCCAACAACACTGGGATCAAAACCTCTTCTCACTGTATCACAGCAAATTGTGCCGGATGCACCAGAGGCTTCGAAGGTAGGACGTTTTTTCTATTATATATCCTTTGGCACGTGTTTGAGATACTTGCCAATGTGTTTTATGTTAAACTCATTTATCTTCATGCAGCATTTGAGATGGCAGTGACAGACAAATAAGCTGCTGTACGTCTTGACTAGAACTTAACATTGAGGGCTGAATCCTCCGTTACTATGAATTGATCAGTGGCCTGTTGAAGATCTGGCCTTCATGTGTTGGGGTTGACTAATCCATTGTTTCACTGGTGTATAAGTGAAGGGACAATCTGGAGTTTTACAGTTTTAAGCAGGGTCTGAATGAATTCCCCTGACAGCTAGCTGAGAGCGGGAGAGGATTGAGGAGCAAACTACTACATTGACCTATTCTTCCTTAGACATCTAGCAGAGTGAGGTTGCTCAACTTTGGCTGATGTTGGGTTACAAATCACTTTAGAACTGAATGCAGGGGTAGTGAACTGCTGTTTCAATGTTGTTTACACTATTGTATGAATATAGGGAATCAGGACTGTGCTTAACCTGTCTCAAACGAGAGGATCACCCTCAGCTGAAAGGATCTCACTAAGCCAAATTCCTGTGAAAATAAGAGGGGTAGGGACAGGTATCCCAGCCAGGTGGTGTGGAGGGACTGTCTCTAGGGGACCCTGGATTAGTTTAACCAGTTCCTCCCCACTGTTCAAAGAAAGAGCTAAATAGGCATAGTTAGGCCTCTTCATTATTTTCAATGCCCAGTCAGAACTGAAATCAGATATTCTGGGACTATGTTTCTGCCCACCTGAAGGAGCTAAAAATCACTGAGAACTGAGATCACTTGAGATGAGGCAGTTTTTTCAACCTCACTTGAAAAAAGCTGAAAATTAATAAGAGACTGGTGTGCAGAGATCACAGCAGAGAAGCAGGTGGTAGCAGAAAGTGACTGACTGACAGTCAGCTGGTGAATGAGTGGCTGATGAGGAGGTGAGCAGAATGAGCGACTGGCCAGGTGGTGAGGAACAGCGGCTGGTGGGCAGGCCAGGAGGCAAAGAGCAGTGGCTGGCAGGACAGCCAGGCAGTAAGGATCCATGGCTGGTGGGGCAGCCAGTGGAGAGGAACTGCAGTCGATGGGTGGTTAGCCAGAGCAATTGCTCAGATGATGGAGCAAGCACGGTGCCTTCTTCCCTGGGTGGGAGATGAACTCACACAGATGTGCCTCTGAACCCTGAGTCCTCTCTGATGAAGGGCAAATATTGTGCCCATCTATAAAAAGGGGAATAAGAACAACCCAGGAAACTACAGACCGGTCAGTTTAATGTCTGTCCCAGGGAAGATAATGGAGCAGGTAATTAAGGAAATCATATACAAACACTTGGAAGGTAATAAAGTGATAGGGAATAGCCAGCATGGGTTTGTGAAGAACAAGTCATGCCAAACTAATCTGATAGCTTTCTTTGATAGGATAACGAGCCTTGTGGATAATGGAGAAGCGGTGGATGTCATATACCTAGACTTTAGTAAGGCATTTGATACGGTCTCGCATGATATTCTTATTGATAAACTAGGCAAATATAACTTAGATAGGACCACGATAAGGTGGGTGCATAATTGGCTGGATAACCGTAGTCAGAGAGTTGTTGTTAACGGTGCTAAATCCTGCTGGAAAGGGATAACAAGTGGAGTTTCGCAAGGGTCTGTTTTGGGACCCGTACTGTTCAATATCTTCATCAATGATGTAGATATTGGGATAGAGAGTACGCTTATTAAGTTTGCAGATGATACCAAACTGGGTGGGGTTGCATCTTCTTTGGAGGATAGGGACATAATTCAAAATGTCCTTAGCAAGTTAGAGAAATGGTCAGAGGTAAACAGGATGAGGTTTAATAAAAGAGAAATGCAAAGTGCTTCACTTAGGAAGGAACAATCAGTTCCATACATACAAGATGGGAAGCGACTGTCTAGGAAGGAGCATGGCGGAAAGGGATCTAGGGGTCATAGTGGACCACAAGTTGAATATGAGTCAACAGTGTGAAGCTGTTGCAAAAAAAGCAAATATGATTCTAGGTTGTATCAACAGGTGTGTTGTAAGCAAAACTCGTGAAGTCATTCTGCCGCTCTACTCTGCACTAGTTAGGCCTCAGCTGGAGTACTGTGTCCAGTTCTGGGCGCCACATTTCAAGAAAGATGTGGAAAAATTGGAAAGGGTACAGAGAAGAGCGACAAGAATGATTAAAGGTTTAGAGAACATGACCTATGAAGCCAGGCTTCATGAACTGGGCTTGTTTAGTTTGGAAAAAAGAAGATTAAGGGGGGACATGATAGCGGTTTTCATATATCTAAAAGGGTGTCACAAGGAGGAAGGAGAAAATTTGTTCCTCTTGGTTTCTGAGGACAGGACAAGGAGTAATGGGCTTAAAGTGCAGCAGGGGAGGTTTAGATTGGACATTAGGAAAAAATTCCTAACTGTCAGGGTGGTCAAATATTGGAATAAATTGCCAAGGGAGGTGGTGGAATCTCCCTCTCTGGAGATATTTAAGAACAGATTAGATAGACATCTGTCAGGGATGGTGTAGACGGAGCTTGGTCCTGCCTTGAGGGCGGGGGGCTGGACTCGATGACCTCTCGAGGTCCCTTCCAGTCCTATTATTCTATGATTCTATAAGGACAACCACTGTGAGTGAGGTATGGTGAAGGAGCAGAGATGGACTCAGAAAAGAAACTTTTGGTTGAAGAACTCAAGGACATGAGGCAGGATGTATTGCCCCATGGATGCTCACAGCCCTGCATGTGGAATTTTCCCCAGTTAATGTTGGGTGACTTCCTTCCTTTCATTAAAAGTTTATTTTCTACTCTCAGACTCTCTGCTTGCGAGTGGGGAAGTTTTGCCTCTCAGAGGCTCCCAGGGATGGTGTGTAATTTTTCGTGGTTGCTGGGTGGGAGCTTGAGCTGGTTCTGTGCTGTATCAATGGAAAGGAATCCCTAGATAGTGAACCCAGACCAGGTTGCTGCTGGCTCCACCTGGCAGAAGGGTTACACAGCTACATGCATACCAATGAGAAATACAAGTTGATTTGATGCATTTACAGAGAATTTTGTTCAAATAGAAAACACAGAATTTTAATTTGAAATTTACACAGACATTCTGCATAGATATTTTTGTTCTGAACATTTTGCATTGTACCCAAACAGCAAATAGACTTTTGCATGTAAAGTACAGCTGCACACCAGCTCCCTGCCTCCCCTCACAACCCAGATGAGCCACATGCTGGCTCCTGACTCCCTGCTTTCAGCCCAACTGAGTCACAAACTAGCTCCGAGGCCCCCAGCCTCCCGCAGCATTGGGACTTTCTGATCCTGGACCATTCGTGGGCATGCCAGACCACGAATGTTGCTGGGCCAGAGAATCACGGATTTTAGAAGTGCAACTGTAACCCACACGCCTAGTGTGGTTACTGAGTACTGCAAGTGGCACCTAGACCACCGCAACAGTTAAGATCTAGAGACCTCTACAGCATGGGCTGGGAGCCAGCTGGCTTTTAGCTCAGAGGGTAGAGGCTCCTATAGTCAGCTCCTATAGTCACCTCCCAAGGTCCCAGGTTCAAATCTGCCTTGGTGGTGGTTACACAACCACATCTCCAGAAGGTGACTACAGATTGAGCTTCTCTAATTTGGCACTCTCTAGTCTCACAACATCCCTGGTCCAGCATGATTTTAGTTAGCTGCAGGTACCCTAATCATGGGCTGGCCAAGTTTCCTGTGGTCCCATATAGTTTGCTTACAGCCACCAGTCCTGGCTTTCAGTGTTCTGTGCTGTTGTTTACCTCTCATTTACCCCTAAATAAGAACATAAGAACAGCCGTACTGGGTCAGACCAAAGGTCCATCTAGCCCAGTATCCTGTCTACCAACAGTGGCCAGCACCAGGTGATCAAGTGATTTGTCTCCTGCCATCCCTCTCCAGCCTCTGACAAACAGAGGCCAAGGACACCATTTTATCCCCTGGCTAATAGCCTTTTATGGACCTAACCTCCATGAAATTATCTAGCTTCTCTTTAAACTCTATTATAGTCCTAGTCTTCACAGCCTCCTCTGGCAAGGAGTTCCACAGGTTGACTACACGCTGTGTGAAGAAGAACTTCCTTTTATTAGTTTTAAACCTGCTCCCCATTAATTTCATTTGGTGTCCTCTAGTTCTTCTATTTAGGGAACTAATAAATAACTTTTCTTTATCGGCCCTCTCCACACCACTCATGATTTTATAGACCTCTATCATATCCCCCCTCAGTCTCCTCTTTTCTAAACTAAAAAGTCCCAGTCGCTTTAACCTCTCCTCATATGGGACCCATTCCAAACCCCTAATCATTTTAGTTGCCCTTTTCTGAACCCTTTCCAAGACCAAAATATCTTTTTTGAGGTGAGGAGACCACATCTGTACACAGTATTCAAGATGTAGGCGTACCATAGTTTTATACAGGGGCAGTAAGATATTCTGTGTCTTATTTTCTATCCCTTTCCTAATAATTCCTAGCATCCTATTTGCCTTTTTGACCGCCACTGCACACTGTGTGGAAGTTTTCAGAGAACTGTCCATGATAACTCCAAGATCTCTTTCCTGATTTGTTGTAGCCAAATTTGCCCCCATCATACTGTACGTACAGTTGGGGTTATTTTTCCTGATGTGCATTACTTTACACTTATCCACATTAAATTTCATTTGCCATTTTGTTGCCCAATCACTCAGTTTGGTGAGATCTTCTTGGAGTCCCTCACAGTCTGCTTCTGTCTTGACTATCCTAAAGAGTTTTGTATCATCTGCAAACTTTACTACCTCACTGCTTACCCCTTTCTCCAGATCATTTATGAATAAGTTGAAAAGGATTGGTCCCAGGACTGACCCTCGGGGTACACCACTAGTTACCCCTCTCCAATCTGAAAATTTACCATTTATTCCTACCCTTTGTTTCCTGTCTTTTAACCAGTTCTCAATCCAAAAAGGACCTTCCCTCTTATCCCATGGCCATGTAATTTACACAAGAGCCTTTGGTGAGGGACCTTGTCAAAGGCTTTCTGAAAATCCAGGTATACTATATCTACTGGATCCCCCTTGTCCGCAAGTTTGTTAACCCCTTAAAAGAACTCTAATAGATTAGTAAGACAGGATTTCCCTTTACAGAAACCATGTTGACTTTTGTCCAACAAATTATGTTCTTCTACATGCTTCACAATTTTATTCTTTACTATTGTTTCGACTAATTTGCCTGGTACTGAAGTTAGACTTACCAGTCTGTAATTGCCAGGATCGCCTCTAGAGCCCTTTTAAAATATTGGTGTCATGTTGGCTACCTTCCAGTCATTAGGTACGGAAGCCGATTTAAAGGATAGTTTACAAACCACAGATAATAGCTCAGCAATTTCCCATTTGAGTTCTTTAGAACTCTTGGATGAATGCCATCCGGTGCCGGAGATTTGTTAACATTAAGTTTTTCTATTTGTTCCAAAACCTCCTCTAATGACACTTCAATCCGGGACAGTTCCTCAGATTCATCACCCACAAAGGACGGTGCAGATTCGGGAATCTCCCCAACGTCCTCAGCCGTGAAGACTGAAGCAAATAAATTATTTAGTTTCTCCGCAATGTATTCTAAATGTATTCTAAGAGCCTAGTAAGCAGTGGAAATGTTGCTAATACTGCCAGAAAATATTGATATCCTGCAGTTTGGTTAATTTTCTGGTTCAGCACTGGTCAAGCTTTGAGGGTGCCGGACCAGAGAGGTTTAGCCTATAATTACATCTTAGTGACTATGATCCACAAACAGAAATTATTAAGTTTACATTTTAAAAAAGGAGGGAGGCATATTGTGCCCTTTATATCCACCTTTGGAAGGGAACATCTTTACACCTCTACCCCCACGTATTCTCTTCTGTGGCAGTGTTTTTCCCCTCTGTTCCTAGTCAGAGAGTTTTCCATGGGCCTGAGGATCCATGCAGAAGGAGCAGGCAGGACCAGAGAGAAGTGGATGGTGGTAAAATACAGATTGTCTCCTGATACCAGCCCTGTGGAATGCTTTAAATGGAAGTATGGCAGGAATGGTGTCCCTAGCCTCTGTTTGTCAGAAGCTGGGAATGGATGATAGCAGATAGCTCACTTGATGATTACATGTTGTGTTCATTGCCTCTGGAGTACCTGGCATTGGCCACTGTTGGCAGAGAGGATATTGGATGGACTGTGGTCTGACCCAGTATGGTTGTTCTTATGTTGTTATTAAATTAGGAGGCTATATTAATTTCCTCTGTCTTCCCTGCATGCTGGCCTCTTTCTGTTGGGGGAAGGAGCGGAGAGGTTGAGGGTGAGTTCACAGCTGGCTGCTGCCTGGGGAATTCTTAAAAGCAAGGATCCATTAAGCCATGCTGCCAGCTAGTGGGGACATTCAGAGGGAAGGGTTCGAGAATTGGTTGGTAGAGAGGTCTGAGGCCTCTATGATGCTGTTATCTAAGGTGCTGGACTGGGACCCAAGTACTCTCCCTGAGTCTATTTCATAGGCACCTGAACCACCAATGAGGAGGAGCTCCACACTGGTATCCGTGTGGATGTGTGCAAGACCTATGATCTAGTAGATTCTGGATTAGTACTGTGCAAGAGATGTTATTTTACTGCTGCTAGCAGAAGGCATTTAGAATAATAGAGTTACATTACCGTTCCTTTGTACATATATGTGCAACTGTAGACTTCAAACACTTAGATACAGAAACACATTTAAGCTAATGACATTTTTATGAACACTTGCAATAAATAAATAATAAATTAGAGTCAAAATGTTATCTCTGTACAGATTTGTAAATTCTCTTTTCCCGGAAAGGTGAAACAAGTAGCTATCCCTTATTCATAAGACCACAGTCCTGCCAAGCTCCAATGGAATAGATTTAGAGTCATACAGAATGTATTACCTCTCCATCTTAAACAGAAAGAGGCCTTTGACAGTACCAGGATTTGCAGTGATGTTTTCCTGATCTGACTTATGGATGATAGTGGCTACAATTTTCTTCTGAACATGCCTTCAAAGTCTGAAGGTTCAAAAATTTGCCCAAATGATAAATGGCCTAATCTGTGTATTTATGACTGTGAATTGCCTCATTTGTATGATTGTTAGCAATTATCCAAATGATCAGAACATAAACCCAACCAATGAACTTTAGGAGTATAGCATTTGCCTTGCTCCTAGCTGGCTCTGGTATCTCCCCAGCTGATGGTCAGGTAACTCTGGCACCTCCTGTAGACTCTGCCCCCAATTGCTCCTTGTCTGCGTCTGGGTGAAAGGCCATCTTTTGGTCAGTGGCCCTGGTGTAAAGTGCTGCTGCCTTGCAAGGAAGATCTGGTTGCTTCCTGCCATCAGCTGGTCATGCTCTGGTTGGGCTGATAGTCCGAGGCTGGGAATTCAGCTTTGATTCCCCCTTTACCCTAGTTCCTTGGCTGGAGGGAAATGGAGGGGGCTCTTACTGCACCTGTCTGCTGCTCCCTGAGTGGGGTGGTGATCCTATAATCACAGAAATATAGGGATGGCTGAGACTGTCTAATCAAGTGAAAAAAGGGGCTTCCAGGAGGTTAAAATCTATAGCTATGGGAAAATACTCTATCACTAAAAAAACATCCCTCTGCAATAGACACAGAATTGTATAACAACATAAACAAAAGGAAAAGTATGATAAATATACAAGATATAGCAAATCAATGTGTCTGTGATAAGTGGAAGCATTATTGTTAAATGCATATTGATAGCTCTAAAGAGGATACAACAAGTGAAATAACTTTTTGTGTGCCAGCATTTGGACTCAAGAAAGCCATAGGGCTAACTAACTTTTTCTCTGTCTTTATGGCTGGGCTAACATTAAGTTGGACCTATGATGCATGACCAGCTGCCTTCCTATATGATTCCTTATCAGGGTTGCAGGTACTATAAAATGGCAAATCTGACAGCAGAAATAGGGTGACCAGATAGAAAGTAAAGAATTGGGATGGGATGTGAATGGTCGAAGGTGCTTATATATATTTCACCAGAAGTAGAAATTATATCCATAATGAAATATTATGGCTAACAAAGAAATTGGTGCAATGCAATGTGATGAATAGCTTGGATCCTGGCACATGTAAGGACTCCTGCAATGTGTAGGCAGACAAAGGCAAAAAAGGGGCAAAAAAAAAAATTATTAAGCATGAACAAGTTGACCTAGAGGTCCCGTTAAGCAAGCAAGAATTTACACTCTTAAACAAAAATGAGATAAGGAAGGAACAGCAAGAACTTGTGGGCATGTGGAATGAAGCTGGGAGGGGAAATCTGTGAAGTGACACCAATATTTGGAAATGTTTATATAATCCAAGTACCTGAGAGGAAGGGTGAAGTGATTTTATTCAGAATTTTAACAGGTCATAGAGGATTAAATAGTAATCTATTTTTAATTACAACCTCAAGGATGGATTATGCAAAATATGTAAGCTCCAAGAAACAATAGATCAGATTCTATGGACCTGTAAAGACCACCAGTAAAAAGAGCTATTTATATGAAAAAACTCAAAAACTTTGGAGTAATGAAATTTTCTTTGCAACACCTGTACATAGCACAAGGAAAATGGAGCCTGTCACAGGGCCGACTAGGGTGCTTCTTGCTGCTCACTTTGGGAATTAGTTTCTTGGTTCTGGAGTGCCCCTTTCTGGCTGGTGTCTGCCCATGTCTCAAGACTCAGGGGTCCTCCCCCTCTGGTAATCCCCAATTCTCTATGGCCTCCTTGCCTCAGTGACCCACTACCCGTCTTCATCTAGCCCCTTACCTCAGGGACAAACTGCAGTCTAAAATGGCCACTCATCATTGGCAAGGGGGTGTGGAGCTGCTGATTTTACCTTTCCCGGCTGCGTCTCTACAAGTAGACTCAGACCTTGATTCAGGCCCTATAGCCTGGGAGTTTGCCTGGCCAGAGCTTCCCCTGCTCTGCCTGCCTTTCTCCAGCCCTGCTCTAACTACAGCCCTAGTATTCTCAGGCCTTATATCCAGGAGCCTTCTGCTCCCACACCAGAGCAAGACTGTCTGTCTCCACCCCTCCAACAGCCTTTATTTATACTGCCCTCAGCTGGGCACTAATTGGCTCATACTGGCCACAGCTGATGGCTCCACAGTTCCACAGCTCCAGCCCTCTCCCAGAGCTGAGTTTTAACTCTTACAGGACCAGTGCAGGACAGACTCCCTGTCACAGGGCCTGATTGAAAAAAAGCTATAGTTCTTTGAGGGTATGTCTAAACTACAGGGTTTTTTCCAAAAAAGTGGCCTTTTTAAAAAAATACTTCCCCTGCGTCTAGACTGCTGACGCATTCTTTCAAATATAAATTGAAAGAACGTGGCAGTTTTTTTGACCATGGAAAACCTTGTTTTACGAGGAATAATGTCTTTTTTCCAAAAATGCTCTTCCGCGAAAATGCGCTATGTAATGCAAACTGTGCTTTTTCAAAAGAGAGCATCCAGACTGCCCGGGTGCTCTCTTTCAAAAAAGCAGCTTGCTTTTTCGAACGTACCGGTTGTAGCCTAGATGCTCTTTTTCGAAAGAGGCTTTTTCTAAAGTATCTTTCTCAAAAGCCTCTTTTGAAAGAGGCTTGCAGTCTAGATGTAGCCCATCTGTCCTGGGAAAGGTGACTGTCTTTAGCAGAATCTGTCCATGAAATCCAGTGAATAGCAATTTAGACTCAGAAAGGGAGTCTGCCATGCCACAGAATTGAAGCAGAAGGGGCCTGGCTGGGTAGCTAGTGGAAAGAGGAGGGGAAGGCTGAGGGTAGCTGGGGAAAAACTGGCTAGCAGGCAGTTAAGGAGAAGGTAGGGCAGAATATTGCAGCTGACCCCCAGCTGAAATAAAGCTGAATACTGAACCTGACAATGGAGGATGGTGAGGGAGAAGAGAAAGTAGTCTTGGATTACGAAGGAAAAAAAGCAGGAGGTGAAGGATGGTCATGGATCAGGAAAAAAAATCTGGATTTGAAGAATAAGGAATTGATTGAAATTAAAGGGGAAAAAGGGGAAAAGTCATCATATTATAATTGTCAGATCAGAGACAGGAGATGTGTAAAAAGGAAATGTTAACGCCCTGTAAATGGCAGAATGAATAAAGCAAAGTGTTAGTGACATTCAAAGAGCTAATAGAATTGCTGGCTGGTGAGCTATGGATAGATTGTACGCAAAAAGAGCAAGCTAAAAAAACTCGAAAAACAGAACCTTTGGGAAAATGAAAGTTACTTGTCAATGACCTAAATTCCTGATTGAAGTAATGAGGGTTTATGTATGAAATGCCACAAGGATTTTCAGAATGATATCCAAAAGAGTGTGGGCAAAGATAAAATATTGCTTGATGAAAGGCTACTTAATAAGGGGGAAGGGAGGGAAAACCAACTATGACTGTACATATAACACTTAAAGATGGGACACTTCCCAATAGGATGCAAATGATTATCAGTCTTTCTGAGTTAAACCATATATTTCACTGCACATTTGGTGAGGTGCTTTAATTGCCAAAGGTTTGGGTGCATGGCAGCCAATTTTAAGGATACAAGGTGGTGCAGCAAATGTGGAGGAAATCAGTCGTATAACAACTATTTAGAAGGAACAGAACCCGAATGCAGCACTTGCTGGGGAAAGCACAGCATAGCAGTAAAGGATGGCTCAGTAGCAGAACACGCTAGAGAATTACAAAATATTAAAACTATTCAAAAAGTATCTTATGCAGAGGCTATTATAAGGAAAAATGAAAAAAAAAACCCACAAATAAGAAAAAAGATGTTTAGTTGCAACAGAATACATCTCTGGTCAGGGAGGAGAATATGAGAGGAATGGGAATATATTGCTTGTAAGTAAAGAGAAGTGTATAGAGTTCATTATAGAAGTAATTAACTGCACCTTACAGATGGAGAAAAAAACCTCAAAGGTACAAAATTACAGCAAATGCAGCAGAAAAAATATGTAAAGATAGACAACCTCTCAATAGATCACATTCACGGGATTTTGAATGAAGGCAATAATGCAGCTTAAGTAATATGGTCTTAATGATCCATATCTGGAATGTGCATGGTTTAATAGTGCATAGACAGGAATCTAGGAAGCCATCTCTGAAATGGGAAAAAAAGTCTAATGTAATATGTGTTCAAGAAAGTTGTGTAATAAGTACATTTGTGTTCAATCTACCGGGATATGATATACTCAGGAGGGATCAAGAAGCTACCAAAGGAGGGGTGGATTTAGTTACATCAAAAAGAATGTGCAGAAACTAAGTTTTTAATATAACACTACTGAGGGTCCCATGCAGAACAAAAATACTCATATACAGATATATCACATCTATAATGCATGCAAAAAGAGTTCATTTAGAACACAAAAATTATGTAATGTCAAAAATCCATTGATAATTTGCAGAGACTTTAACAGTCAATGAGTTATGGTGAAGTAAGAAAACTGACTGAAATGGCAAATGCTTAGAACAATTTATTGGCACTCATAAAGATGGTAATATTGAATACAGGAACACCTATTAGATTTAATTGATTGGAGGGATCCATTTGTCTTTTGGATCTGGGAATTGCAACAAATGATATAAGCTAGTAAATGGGATGATATCACCTCCTACACTTACTGGGTATCAAGGCTGAAGAAATTTCAAAGCATGAAAAGAGTTCTAAGCCAGAATTTTAAAAAGCTGATTAGGGCCTTTTCAAGATTAAGGATGATGAATATTTATGCTGTCGCTGTATAAGTGACAACCCAGAAGAATTCTATAACAATATAATAAAAAGAACTACAGCAGCAGCTGATCTGGCCATCTACAAAAAATCAAATTGCCCCTGACTTAGAAATTCAGTTCCCTGGTGGAATTAGGATTGCAAATTAGCAATCAAGGAAAGAAATAAGGCATACATGCAAGCAAATGTATAGTGAATAGTAAAGACTTAAAAATAGTATAAAAGATGTATGGTGGTGGTACATAGGATTATCAGGAAAAAAAGTTGGAAAAATGTATGTTGTTAACTTGAATTATATTATTATTATTATTTATTATTATTGAAGGTTTTTCAGCAATATAGAGGCAAATTCAAAGAATGAATGGAATTGGAAGTGAAGCAATGAAACTAAGGTTTTCAACTTAGTAAAGGCAGAGACTTTAGCAAAGGAATTACAAAAGACCAGGTGTGATCTGATTCAAAGTAGTAAGTTTTGTAGAAAAGGATTATCATTTTTATTTAGGATTACTGTGAATTATTAAATGGTATGCGGCTTATGTGTTAAAAGTTTTAATTAAAATATGTTGTGAGTGCAATAGGTCTATAAGTGACCAGTTTCCTGACTGGTATTACCAGTGCTTCTATTCTACTGGCAACATTTTTCCAAAATAAGGAGCATATTTTAGTCATTAGAAAAAAGGAAAAATACAGCTTCAGATAAAGATAATATAAGGAAGGACAAGATTATGTCATGGAAAACATTGATTTTGTGACTTTCTGAGACCTCTGGGACATTTTCTGCTTCAGCCTAGTGTGGTGGGGCCTTAGCTATCAGTCTGTGAGCTGGAGCTCTTAGCCACCATGGGTGTTAAGGGGACCCAAAGTCTCAGCTAGGTAGCTGAGAGCTCTCAGAGCTCTCAGTGACAGCAGGGGTTCCCCCAAAGCTCTCAGCAGCAATGGCTTGGGCTTCAGTTGTTCCCTGAAATTCCCTGCTCAATGATTTTTAGTAAAAGTCAGGTCACAAAATTTCATGAATTTTTGTTTATTACCCATCATCTGTCTGTGATGTTTACTAAAAAATAACCATGACAAAATTTTCAACTTTTAATATACATAATAGAATGCTTCAACACTTTTGTCAGAAAGAAGTCCAAAGATTCTGTTGCTGGTATATAATGATATTTTGGGAAAATGTTGCCAGTAGAATAGAAACAAGCACTGGTAATACCAGTCAGGAAACTGGGCACTTATAGACCTATTGCCCTCACAACATATATGGGGAAAATCATGGAAAAATGATACATAAGACTAGTGGAATGCTCTGCCCTGGGTCACATCCAGCCCCCTGTACCCCCAGTCCATTGCCCCTCCTTCACCCAAACTATGTCCCTTCCCCAAGCTCCCTTCTGCACCTAACCTCCATCCCAGATCCCGCACCTCTTCCATTAATATTGTGGAAGAGTGCCTCAACCACTTTACAAATTCTTGGAGTGGCCCTCCATGAAAAATTGTTTGCCCCTGGACTAGTGAGAATATCAGGGAAATAGAATAGTGCAAAAACAAAACCAGAAATAGCTTGATATGTTTTCTGAAGGATATGAGATTGAGCAAAGAAATATTAAAAATCATAAAAAACTGATCTAAAGTGAATGAAGAAAGTGGTAGTCATAACCTCATATGATGGGGTTTTTGCACCAAACCTCCCTCCTCCAGTTAAGAAGGGGTGTTTCAGGAAGAGATTCTGCAATCACTCTCTGGGAACAGAGAGGTGATGAGGAGGAAACCCAAGGGAGAGAAAAAGCCATGGGATACTATCCCTGAAGGAAAGGTTAACCTAGAGAAGTTTTGGGGAAGAAGTCCTTAGAAAGTCTGTTTAGGAAGGAACACAAGGAAACAGCAGCAAGAATTTGGACTGTGCAGCCCTGGGTTACTGATTATAAGGTTCCTGAACTGAAGCCAGGTGTAGTGGAAGGGATGGCTTACACTTTCAATCACTGGCATGAGCCACAAGCTGAGGCCAAAGACCCTCTTGTGAGGACATTGGCCTGTTCTATGTCAGACTTTGCTACCCCAGAAAGATATGAGTAAATTGTGACCTGGCCAGACGGCTGTATATGGGATGTTTCTAAAATATATAGTAGATCGAGATCAGATGCAAGAGACTAAATAATGATAATACGTTATTTAAGGTACTAAGAGGTTTCACTGCTGCAAATTCTAAAGCAGAATTTGTTTCACTGCTAAAGCAATTTGTATTTCCATTCTGGATGGTGACACTAGCTAGCTAACCTCTTTCACCATGAAGATATTTAGGGGAGTCATGTCAACATGAGTTTTTTCAGCACTTTACGAGAGTTGCTTTTTGAAGCAAAGAG
This sequence comes from Pelodiscus sinensis, assembly GCF_049634645.1. Lineage (NCBI taxonomy): Eukaryota > Metazoa > Chordata > Testudines > Trionychidae > Pelodiscus > Pelodiscus sinensis. The sequence continues at coordinate 90,895,758 of NC_134713.1, read as the reverse complement.
CATTGTATGTGCTTCTAGTACTGGAAAGAAATTGTGCATTGGACAAGAAAATTGTTGAACCAGCATGATGGAGTATAACTGCAAAGGGCAAAAGGGAAGGCGTGTTATGTCGTTTCCTCTGAAGCAAGCTAAAGACTCTTAGGAGCTATTTGTTGTGCCACAGTATCACTTCTGATTGATTGTGACATAGTGACCAATAAGTACCAAAGAGAGAGATTCATAGTCTGATTCCAGACTTTTATAGGATAAAGTTATATCTCCTGGATTTATGCCCCATGATTCAAAGTCTGTGAATGCCATGGATCTCCTTTGATTGTCAGATGATCACTATCTGTACTTATAAGAAAGAATAACACATGAGAAGTCATGCAGTTGTATTATAATCATCTCCCTCAGGGGAAGCAGAGAGAGACTTTCTCTATCATTTTCCTTATCAAATCACTTAAATGTTGTGGGTAGATGTGATGACATGCTGAGACCTGAGCATTCTTGTTTTACTTGTTCCTTCATATCTTTCTTCTCTGTTTTCTCTTTAAGCATGCCAGTTTTTACCGTTCTGAAATCATGGGCCAGGCTAGCAGTAGAATAGTGTTCTCTCAAGTGCACATCAGAGTTTGAGAAAAAAAGAGAACTTAAATACATCTTTGCATACAGGCAGTCCCCGGGTTACGTACAAGATAGGGACTGTAGGTTTGTTCTTAAGTTGAATTTGTATGTAAGTCGGAACTGGTACATATTGTACCCCAGGTGTCCCCGATTCAGCCGCTGCTGAAACTGACCAGCGGCTGACTACAGGAAGCCCGAGGCAGAGCTGCTTTGCCCCAGGCTTCTTGGAATCAGCCACTGATCAGTTTCAGCAGCAGCTGACTTGGGGACACCTGGGGTAGAGCAGCTGGGGTGCTACCAGGTTGGTCCCCGCAGCGCCGAAGTGCGGCGCTGCGGGGACCAACCCAGCAGTGCCCCAGATGCTCTGTCCCAGGCGTTCAGATTCAGCCGCTGTTGAAACTGACCAGCAGCGGCTGATTCGGACACGCCTGGGGTAGAGCATCTGGGGGGCATCCGGGTTGGTCCCACAGTGCCGAGGTGTGGCGCTACTGGACCAACCCGGCAGCACCCCAGCTGCTCTGCCCCAGGTGTCCCCAAGTCAGCCGCTGCTGAAACTGACCAGCGGCTGACTACAGGAAGCTGATCAGCGGCTGAATTTGGACGTCTGGGACAGAGCAGCTGGGGCGCTGCTGGGTAGGTCCCTGCAGCGCCGCACCTCGGCACTGTGGGACCAACCCAGAAGCCCCCCAGCTGCTCTACCCCAGGCGTCCTGATTCAGCCGCTGCTGAAACTGACCAGCGGCGAGAAAAGCCTGGTCTGCTGGGGGGGGGGGGGCGCACTAGCTCCCCCCCCCCAGCAGACCAGGGAGACGCGGAGCAGCTTTTCTTGCCGTGGAGGTCGCGGGCGGGGGACCGCCCAGACGCGCCACGGTCCTGCCGTCCTCGTCCTCCGCGGCTTTGCTCTGCGTCTCCCTGGTCTGCTGGGGGCTTCCCCCAGCAGACCAGGGAGACGCGGAGCAGCTTTTCTCGCCGCAGAGGACGCGGGCGGCAGGACCGCCGCGGCGCATCTCGGCGGTCTGCTGGGGGGGAGGGCTCAGCTAGTTCGGGGTTCCCTCACCCCGTTCTTAAGTAGGGATCCGATGTAAGTCGGATCCACGTAACCCGGGGATTGCCTGCATTGAAATGCTTTATTTTTGTACCTTGATACATAGCTTAAGCAGGTGGCTATAAAACAAGTTCTATATGCATAATTAAATGTTGCATTTTTCCCCCCTGAAGCATAACTCTATATAGTGATTATCCCAAAGTGAATTGGTTTAGCATTTCTGGTGCAGATGATACAGAATCAAAATTTGTACTATTTGTACTATTTCTCATGGTAACCCTATAGGAATGGGATCTTGGGAGCATTACGTTTACTGAGTAATTTGTATTAGATCATCTGCAACATTGCTCAGGTTTGAAAGAGTGAGTATCAAATAGTTGGAGAAAGCTGTTAAACATTGAGCAGAAAGGCTTTATTTAAAAAACAAAACAAAGAAAAAACTAACTCAACAGCAATTATCAAGTAAATTATATTAATGAGGAAATTATAGCCTACACATGGACATGAAGTGTCTAATCCTGCCATGCTTACAACTTCATGGACAGTGCTAGTGCAGCAAGGTATGACTCAAGGGGAGAAGAGGTGGCAGTACGGGGCTCTCTGTAAGCAGAAACAGGTTAAATTTACTGTGGGCCAGGGGTGGATTGGCCCGGCGGGATACCGGGAATTTCCTGCTGGGCCGTCGTGTCCGCATGCTGTTGCCCCTCACTTGGAGCGGCTTCGCATCCGTGCTGTACGTGGCGTGCAGAGCCCGACCTGTTGCCTGCAGCGCGTGCCGGACATGACGCAGGGTTGACATCATGGGGAGGGCCATTCTCAACCCATTTCCCGGGCCTATTTTGATTGCCAGTATGCTCCTGCTGTGGGCCTGTTTCAGCGAGGCCCTATTATATATGCTTCACTTGAGACTACTTATATGATCTAAGTTAGGTACATCTTTAACCACCTTGCAGAATTTAGGTCTGAGAAAGTTAGTCATGGCCAGTTATTTGCTCAGTGTTAGAACTAAGGAATAGAGAATGTAATTGTCCAAATTGGAATTTAGTTATCAATAAGTATCAGGGCATGATGGCTAGCTACAATTTTATGTTAAAGTCCATTATCATCTTTCAGGAACTTCTTGCAATGTTATGCTGTTCTTGATTATTTTTTGTCTTTAGCATTTTTTGAATCTCATATCTGGAAAAAATGAAAAGAAAAGTGATCACTTCCATTTTGGCTTTTTAGTTCCATGGCTGGAACTACCAAAATCTGCCATTAACATATTTATTACATCTGTATTCGCAGCAGAATGAAGACTTGTCTCAAATTAAATTGATAAAGCATAAGCTGTATATTTAAGCAAATATTTTTTTTGCTGCAGCCCCTCCTTTCCTTCCACATAGCCATTACTTTGTTGTGCTTTCATATATATTTCTCATGAATGTTGGGTCTGTATAAGGTAGGTTTAATAAAGATGGTTATGCTGTGCAGCAGGAAGCTATAAATAAATGCTTCCTAAATAAATATTAAAATAGAAAATGCATGCAGGGCTGCTAGGAAGAAATAAGTAAGGTCAGACTTCAAGAACAAATAATTCTTTGACATTAGAAATAAGGGGAAATTGCAATTTTTAAGTAGAAAAATGTATGCCCACGAAGATATAGGATCTGAATGAGTCCTCTTTCTCTCCTCCATCTTTCCCCTTGGAAAATCTTCCAGCAGGACTGCTGCCTCATAGAAGTCACTTTCATGTTTATGGATTTTCACTTTTTGTTTTGTTTTTGTTTTCCACGCTCTACTTCTCTAATAACCCCCCAAATAAATCCTACCTAATGATAGCAAAGCAAGTGGCCTCAAGTCAGCAAGATTGCTGTTGCTTAATCATCCACTAAAGCTCCACTGCAGTAGTTTTTACAGGTGCCAGTTTAAATGAGTTTGAGAACTAAAAGAACCTAAAATCCCAGCTAACAAGTATCTGAAAATCCTCAAATGTTTGTGAAGAAAAGCATCTCTGAATAATGAAAGCTTCTTTGTGAGCTGTCAAGAGAAACAGCACATTGTGGAACTCACCATGGGCCACTGATGCCCTCATAAATAGAATGAAATGGGGAAAAATAGGAATACATCTGCCACAAAGGCAGACATTAGAGAGTTGCCTGAAATGATATCAGGGAAATCTGAGACACAAATTCTACAGGGAATTCGCAACAGATGTAGAACTCATTGGTAGAGTGAATGAAATTCAAGCAGAGATAAATGAACATTAAGATACGCTAACTGATATAAATACCCAGCCGCAGGTGATGGAAAGAAAGCAAATTGGTTGATATGAGATAAAAATGGATGGCTTGGGGAACAAGGAGGAAAGAAGTATCAGGATTAAAAAGGGAAACCATAATAAAATATAGCAGTCCCCAGAAAGAAAAAAGGAACACCTGCACAAGTGGGATCTGATTCAAAGTCCAGCAAAGTCACTCAAAGTCAGTATGTCTGGAAAAGAGAATTTTTCTTCCACTGAATGTCTTGAATTTATGACAAAAAGTTGTCACAAGTCACAAAAAAAAGTTTAAAGCAATTATTATAGGAAAATTCTCAAAAAAGTCTGTTTTGGGAGAACCTTTTGGACTGCCTATCTCTCCATGTTGCCTGACTCCAAATGGCCAATTCTGTGTGTAGGTGGCATTCTGAGCTGCCCGACCCTCATTATCATTGTCATTGTCTGCTTTGTGTTGCAACTGCATAGAAATATCAGGGTGAACCCGATAGTCGTCTATGGCAACAGTGCAGGTTTCTGCAGTACTTGGATGACCAGCTCCCAGGTTTCCATGGTGCCAAACAGTCATGGTTGACTGGCTGCCTAAGATACCAGGTTTCGTAGGCAGCCCAGCAATCAAGACTTACTAGCTCCCCACACCTTGGCTTCCTGGCTTCCTAGCGAGCTGGGGTGCCTGGCTCCCCAGCTGGCAGCCTCCCTGGTCAAATAGCAACCTGGGGAATCTGAGAGAGGGGAATCCTGGGAGCTGGGCATCTCAGTTTGAGGAATCGACTATAGAAGGATGGAATATGATATTTGTAATGTCTGTAAATTGCAATTGATTGTCCTTGTCCAATGGATGGACTTCTAGTTCAATCCCATTTTTGATACTGTAAAATGGTAATTAAATAACTTACAGATAAAGACATTTTTACTTTTATTTTATTAGTTGTACTGTAGGACATAAAATAGTTCTGTTGATAAGAAATAAGGTGTTTTTATCATTCATGTTGGGATTCAGGTCACAAAAGGTTGGATTGGTTTTGGGGAGGCCTTTAATTAGATCTGTTGTGATTAATCAGGGATAGCACCAATGGAGAATGAAAGGGAAGGTGGATCATCTGCATCTGGCTACAATAGTCATAGGAGGTGGATGGGTGGTAACCCCACATGACAGAGAGAGATGCATCTTTCATAAAAGCTTGGCATGGCCATTGGAGGATGGAGTTGAGAAAGGGATTTCAAAGTGTACAAATCAGTCACCATAAAACTGATACTAGAGATATTTGCTATAAAGTGGTAATTGTGTAATTGGATTAGCACTAAAGGGAGGACTAGGAATGACAATTTACTGCTTGACTAGATAAGGTGACAGCGTCTGAACAAAACTGTGCTCTAGATAAGCGTCAGCCATTGTTTTACTTGAAATGTTACGAGCTTAAATCATCTGAACAAGTGAAGAATAGTTACACTTGAACTTGAGCAAATGCATCCAGAAATTACTTTTTTTAAAAAGAAAGAAACTTGTTATGACCTGGCTTAAAAAAGAAAGTTACACGTTTAGTAAAATCAAAAAAAGGTATATAGCTATATTCACTTATACTTTGTTACAAGTTGAGGGGAAATCTGATAAGTCCCATTTAGAAAACTGACTCCGGGGAAGAGAAAGGATGGTCTTGTGATTAATGAACAAATCTGAAATTCAGGATCTGGATTCACTTCCTTGTTCTATTTTGTGACCATGGGCAAGTCACTTAATCTTCTTTTGCCTCAATTCCCTGTCTTTGAAATGGGGAAAATAATGTCTCCTTAATCCAAATAATGTCTGTCCTCCTATTTAGAAGGCCAGACTCTGTCTTAATATATGTTTATACACACCTAGCATTCTACTATAATACAAAATAACAGGAATAAATAATGGAATACCTGGACACCACTAAGTTTTAACCTCAGTTAAAAGTTTTCCATTGAAAAATTATTTTGCAAATCAGCTTCAAAGTGAAAGTGACTATAAATTGGACATAGCTCAACACTGACAAAACCCACAAGGTGTGTTTATCTGAAAAGAATGAAACAAAAGCATTGAGAGAGATGTGAATATGTCCCATTTCAGTTAACTAGGTGTTAACTTTGAAGCAGAATAAGATATTAATAAGCTTGATAAATTGTTAACCACTTTACTGTTGCTGTTATACCACTAACACTTTAGCTGATGTGCTTATTTATGGTTACTGGAGAGTGCTGTCTTATTTACAGCTAAAGATTTGCTTCTTCATTGTAAAGCTTCTTACAGGATCCTTCTGGCAACTGTAGGTTTTTCTGGATTATTGATAAAACTTCACAGATACTTTTCAGAATACCAGAATAAATTTCCTCTGTTTGGTGACTTCTTTTCAGATGATAGCATTGTAGCTCAAGCTATACACCCAAAATATCGATGTACAGTTCAGCCAGGGTTAGGAAAGGAAGTAAATAGGGAACTGTATAGACAAGCATAGGGACATGGGCACCAGGTTTGTATAATTTTTGGTGGAGTGCCTGAATGGGTCCACGCAGAGCCGACCTACCCTTAAATAGGACCGAGGCAATCACCCTGTGTCCTGTGCTTTGTGGGGGCATGGGTTTCAGGGCAGCCTGGAGATTAGCAGGGCACCAGCAGCAGTGTGAGACCTGGTCTCAGCCTGTTCCTCTTCGCAGCCACTGGACCCCATCAGCTTCTGGCATGAGGGGACGGGATGGAAACCAGAAAGAGGTGGGCTGGGGGCTTGGTAGAAGAGGTGGAATGGTGGTGGGGAGGGGGTAGAGCAGGGCCGTAGGAAGAAGCAGGGTGGAATGGGGCAGAGTGAGGTGGGCTGGGGTTGGGTTACTTGATGCCGCCAGTGCCAGGCCTCCTGCTAACTTTCCAGGCTGCCTTCCACCGTCCCTTTGAAGCATGGAGCACGCTAAAGTGAGGACCAGTGGCAGTTGCCCTGGTCCATCCTATGGGTGGGACAACTCTGAAAATATAAGCCCAAACACTGGTGGAGGGACCCAGCCTCATGTTCCTGAATATTGGTGTAGCATAGGCACTATGGGCCCATATAACTCGCCTGCTATGCATAGGGACTGCTATAGTGCTGGCCATACATGTAATTCTTTTTATAAACATATCATCTTGGGATCGGCTCTTAAAGCAGTTAATTAATGAGACCAGGTTAAGACAACAAGGTGATAATAACTCAATGATAGTTTTTGTTGGAGCCAATCATAGCATTCAAGATTGTATAGCAGGCACTCCCTATAGCAACTCAATACTTAGGGTTGATTGGTGGATCTGCATCAGTGCACAAATGGAGGGAAATGTCAGAAAATCCCGGCATATACCAGGTCTGTAGGTAAAAGGCAGGCTGCTGGTAGGGGGATACTGAACCCCAAAGGAGTGGGGTGTTGTTCTCCCTCAGACCTGAAGATCCCCTCCCCTTTTGAGATGGAATAGAAGCCGTAGTATAGAGAGGTAACACCCAGGTAGGAAGATAATGATTTGGTGTAATAAACAAGTTTTAAAAATGTAGAATCTGATTATTATTTTTCAAATAAATCAGTTTTCTTTATAGGGGGGATTCCACTTTGTCGCTTTCTAGCACTCAATAAATTTGACCTAGAGGAAAGTTCCACCTTTTTCTTAATCTCAAGATTTACTGATCTTGAACAAAACATAATGACATTTTTTTTTAAATATCAGCTCACACTTAAGTTTAAAAAAATCATCTACTTTTATGCTTGGTAGCTGCTACCTTACACTTCCTAAACTTTTGGGAAGCAGAAGAGAGGTCCCCAAACTTTCAGAGTTATGCTCCAGCCATGCCCCACTTCTCTAACTTTTGGACCAGATGAACACAAGAAGACCCTTACTTTTATTTCAGGGGGAAAGGGTTGGAGAGCAAGCGCACCCTGGTTAAGTAAGGAGGGGAGCTGCCCTTCCACGGATGGGTGGTAGGCAGGATCACTGGGACAAACCTGAGCAGCACTGTGAGCTCATGTGTCAGTTGTTATATGTTATGTTATCTGGCTCAAACCAGTACCAGTTGGGTCCTCAGGCCTCTCAGGATGACCTTGACACAACTTTCCCAGTTTGAAATCCTCTGGAGTAGAAAGCAATCTGTTCTTTGTCTGAACTGTTACCTGCAGTGTTCTAGCCATGCCTTTAACTTCCCAGCAGTTCACATTCCACACAATTAACACGCCTATCCAGGCTACAAGTATTTATGCTGTTCAACCCCTCACCTTCCTTGACTTCTAGAATTTGGGTTTCAACCAACAAGAACGCACAGTCACAGCAAATACGAGAAAATAGAAAACAGCAACAGTTTAAATGTAGGGTGGATGTAGCTGGTATCCATGGGAAATTCAGAAGTGAAGTCTCCCCATGAATTATTGAAATTGCTTCTGCCCAACTTAAAAGGTTGTGTGTGAGTGGAAGTCTATTACCCTTCCCTCCTCCTCCCGCCATGAATGTTAAACCACAGTTCCGAGTGCCTTAAGTTATATGCTAATGGCTGAAAGTTGCTATTGTTGAGTCATAACTGGCAAAAGCATATAAATCATGGATTTGACATCCTGTTCATTTATAACAATATTTCCTGTCAGTTCAAGCTCTCATAATTGGATCTTACTTTAGGGACAGATGTTTAATTGACTGCTCAGATACAGAAAAATATTGGTATGAAACTGTCATCAGGAGTGCTATTTCCAGGAAGCAAGCTTGTAAGTGTAAAAGTGAATGGCACTTTAAAAATACTCAGTGCCCCTGGAAGTAATTATTGCCTGTGTCATATCTGGATGTGGCCAAACTATAGTGACAGTGCCACCTGGATCCAGAGTCAGGACAAAACAAAAGATAGTGTAAGCGGGGGAATGGTCCCGCTATTGTGGGGAACTTTCCTGGCTTCTATACACCCCGGTGAAATGAACCAGCGAAAGGATCTGAGTCCCCGCTCCCACTTCCTTTACCCCACAGCTCCCTGATCCTGAGGGCTCCCCCTCCACTCTCCTGAGTAGCAGAGCCCTTGAAACCCCAACAAGGCTGGGCCCAGGTTTCCTGGGGCTTAATCCCTGACCTTGTAATCACTAGGGGCAGGAGTTAGGGTGTCCCCACTCCGAGGTGCTCTCTTTACACTGCAGGCCTTCTTGGCCCAGTGATCACTTCATAAGGTTCAAAGCAAATACAATTTATTAAACATCAACTGATTAAAGAGAATAGAATAAGAAACAATGAGAATGGTTAAATGAGAACACACAGCCCTGCTCTGTAGCACAGGGACATCAACACAGCAGTCTGCAGAGTGTAAGGACAGTTCACAGTCTCTTCCTTAGAAGCCCTGGATGTGCTGCAAGGGGCTGCAGGCTGGACACGCTTGCACTGGCAGTGACCACACAGCCTCAGTCTCTAAGTGGCCAGATCCCTGTCCCAGTCCAGAGCCTTTCCCGACACTTTGCAGGTCCCAGTAGCTCACCACATCCAGCTGCAGGCTGTGCTGCTTGGCCAGTTCCAGCTCCTTGTGTTGCTTCTCCGTTCCTTTTGGCTTTCTGAGCACTGCCAGTCTGCTGCTCAACACAGGGTCTGCACTGCTTGGCCTGTCTGTGTCTGGTTCTGTTGCTACAGGACTTCTTCTTGTACTCCTCTTTCAGCTCTCAGTCTTTGCAGGACCTCTTCTGCACACAGCTGGCTCTGCTCTTTCAGCTCCCTGTTTGCTCAGAGAGAGCCAGAACAATCCCCACTTACAACCTGTCAGTCAAGCTGAGCTGGAGTGTTGACTGCTTTCCATTGTCTCTGGGGTCTGTCAGTCTCATGAACCCTTCCCGTTCTGAAGCTGGTAAACCAAAAAACTCCCACAGAGTCCCCTTACAATAGCAAGAAAAGGAGAATAAGCAAAATTCTTTATCAGTGATGGTGGGTTTTTTTCACCCCTGAACAAGCTGAATGCCAGATACAGAGATAGAGGTGGCGGTGGGCATGTGTGTGTGAAGAATCCTGTGAAGGAATAAAAAGTTCCCAGCTAGATGCACAGAAAAAAGCATAATGGGTAGGGAAGAGTAAACTCAATGAAGAGGTGTCTCTGCAGGTCCAAAACAGAGCAGCTGAAGCAAGGAAGCCCATAGAAACAGAAAGGGGTGAGAAGCATAGGAGGAGTTACAAATACCAGTGATTCCTTAAAAACACAAAGGCAGGAGGATAAAATATGAAAAAGTTTGTAAAGAAACAAATTATTCCTCAAAATTATAGAGGTGTTTCACACATAATGCTTCAACATATTGATAAATCATAGTGGCCAAAATGGATTGGCTGGTTAGAGCAGTTTTGTGATGAGAAAGAACTTGTCAGTAAAAATGGCAGGAGACAAAGCAAACCACGGAGACAACGCAAACAATAAACTGATGACATCCGGCCTAACTACAGCTCAGGAGAATAGGTATGAAACAGTAAGAAACTCTTCAACATGTATTTCACCGGGGAACTTGAGCAGCCCCAATAATTTATCAAAGGGAAACCTGGAGGCATAAATTTTGATGCAATAAGGTTCAATGAAAAAGCTCAGAAAAAAACATAAAGCAAAAAACCTAAGCAACCGAGAAAATTGTGAGGGCAAGTAACAATGGAGGGAAATTTAAGCCAGATCCTCAGTGGTGGCACAGATTTGCCTGGTGTTAGAAGAGAAGGGGCTGACCAAATTGCTTGGCCCCCGGGCAAGGTAGGAGGGGGCACCTCTGAGAAGTGGGAGGCCTGGGGGCAGCCAGCCTCAGCCTTGCTGGAACGTGTTGTGCCGTGTCTCCCTCACCACAACAGCCCTCAGAGCCACCCAGAGTGCACCGCATGTCACTCCTGCAGCGATTTAAAGGGCCTGGGGCTTCAGCCACCACCGCTATTACAGTAGCAGTGGCAGCAGCCAAAAGCCTTGGACCCTTCTGAATTTTCGGGTGCTGGGACAACTCCCCCTCTTTCTCCCCACTGATGCAGCTGAGAGTGGAGGGGCTGCTACAAGACAGTGATGAGCAAAACGTGGCCTTTTGTTTCTATCTTTTGCTCAGACTTCTAGATTGTTACATATTCTGTGGCGTGTGTGTAAAACACATGTAAATACAACTTTCTTTTGTTGGTAAAGTATTGATAATCCATTTAGAGACCAGAAACAATGCCCTATGTGACTTCAGTAACCAATTCAATGACATAAATAGTTTTCACAGCTGTTTGTGAAACAATTACAAATACCAAACAAAACCATAACATTAATCTCCAGGGTAGCCATGTTAGTGTCTATCTGCAAAAGTAGAGGGTAGAAGTTACTTTGTCAGATGCAGCCGACAAAGTGGTTTTTACCCATGAAAGCTTATGCCCAAATAAATCTGTTAGTCTTTAAGGTGCCAGAGGACTCCTTGTTGTTTTTGTAACACTAATGTATGACTGAATAATTCATATGCAGGTGGAAAAATCTAAATATATCAGCTAGAATTATTCAAAACAAATAATTTGATCAAGGTCATTTGTTCTATGTGTGAAATTACCATAGCAAGTAATGGGAGCTCTATGAAGTAAAAGCTAATATTTCTGAATATGTTTTACTGATGAGAGATTTCTACAACATTAATGATAAATAATATCTAGTAGCATTCATATAGCGCTTTTCATCTCTAGATCTCAAAGCACTTTATAAATCACATATCATTATCCTCATTCTACATTGGTGACATTTGTTCTGAATTGGTGTGATATTTTCAGGTCTAGGATTTATAAACTAAACTTATGTAGATTTTAGTTTCTCAGAAGCAGCTAAGCAACTATTGTGTACTCACTGGTTGTGGTTACATATTTATTTACAAAGTAGAGGTTTTACAAAGTAGCTTTCTACAATGAACATATATGCTTATGACTTCTATTTAAGGGGAGCACTCAATTTCTCTGAAAGAATGAATTATAAAACAGTGCATTTGTAATTTTAAAAATTCTCACGTCAATCTGACTCAACAGTGTGTAAGTGTGATAGCAGACAGAACTCAATTATAAGACTATAACAAAGGTCTTCAGCATTAATTTATGGTGGTTACAAAAATGCATCAATTTTACCTGATTTGAAAAAGGTTTGTGAGTTGCATGCACTTACCAGCTAAAATCACTTGCCTGCAATTTTATGAGAAACTAGCACATTTTAGCTATAACCACAAATAAGCCTCTTTTCCATATATCAAAATGTTTGTCAGGCTCTGTTTTTCGTACTTGTTCTTGTTCAGTAGGCATTACAAAACTGTTTCCTTTCTGAAAACCATACTCTGTTTTATTTGCTCAACATTTCCAGCCATTCGGCTGTGAATACAATTTGATTCCTGGACTTTGGTTTAGACTATTTGAACATACACATTTGGAGATATGCTAGATATATTTACTGGGGCAAATTCAGGCCTGGTGTAAGCAAACACAATTCCATTTTCTGTATTTACTGGAGATGCACCTGCTTCAACCAGTTATTAATTAGGCCCCTTGGTTTTAATACAAGTTGGACCTCCCTGGTCTGGCATCCTTGGAACTTGAGTGACCCTGAACCAGGGAGTTTGCTAAACCAAGGGAGGTCAGTGCTCCCCTCCCAGCCATTGGCCTCACTCCTGGGCTCACTTCCCGGCCATCAGGCTCGCTCCCAGGAGCCAACTCTGGCCACTGGGCTCTGCTCCCCACCCTATGTGGGGCTCCTGGCTGCTGTCCCGGCCTGTGCTCCTAGAAACCTTCTCCAGTGTCACCAACCCACGTTATACTCCCAGCCCCCGCCAGGGTTCCTGGCTGCCATCCCTGCTGCTGCCACCAGCTCAGCAGCACTCCTGACCCTGAGCGACCTCTCTTCCCAGGCACCGGGACTTGCTGGGCCAGCAATATCCTGCTGGACCACAGATGTTGCTGGACTAGAGAGTCCCAGGTTTCAGAGGTTCAGCCTGTACTGGAATATGCCATAAGAGTTACTTCAGTGGTAGTTTAGCACATTTTTCAGTGACAAATGCTACAGTTACTGACAGGCACTGAATCGTATCCACCTTTATTTCACTGTAGATCTGTGATTCCAGCCACTTGCATGTGAACAGAGAGAATTTCATGTCCTGTGAAGAGGGACGGTTTATGGCATAAGCACTACTTAGTTCCCATGTAGTACTCAAAATCGAGCTTAAGGAATATGTTCTCTCTTCCATGTGCACTCTTTTCTCACACTATGGATAATGTATGATAAGCATCAATAAAGAAGTGTATTATACTCTTAGCAGGACAAAGCTGCAAAGACTGTAAGAGTTGTATTTTTCTAAATACATAAATCCATTGACAACACCATGTCTTTCAATATAAGAATTGGATGAAAGAATTCAAAGATCATACGACTCTGCTAAACGCTTCAGAGCACTTTACAGCACTGGGGAATAACTGTGAAAGCCACATGGATGGATATTACATCTGTTAAACAGATCTTCATTTTCAGGTATCAGTTTGCTATTGTAGTTCTTTTTTAAACTGCTGCCATGAACTCAAGGTGGAGGTGCAAGAATATTTTTTTTTCAAAAATGTGAAAAAGACCCACCACTTTCAAGAATTGATAGTGCAATCTCTTGTCTAAGAACTCTCACATAAAACCAGATAGTGTTTTCCTAGCAACTGAACCAAGGGAAAAGTTGTTTATATTATCAAAATCCATATGGAGCCTATTCTGCTTTCTGCACACATGCTTGCACACCAAGTGTATTAATATTAATGCATAGTGTGCATTTTGAGAGAATAACCCCACAGTGTGTACTGTATATTTCATTTAAAAAGACAAATAACAAAGGGTTTCTGGTGCATGAAACTTCACTGCCAGTGAATATGTTGAATATCAACTTGAATTAAAAAATAGTTCCAGTGGCATTTAATATATTTGTTATGGAAAATAAAAAAAATTCCATAACAAAAAACAACCCTATAATTGCATCATTTACACTGAGAAGAAATATTTACAGATTCTGCCATTTCTATGGTTTTGATAAATCCATATTCAAACATTGTGTGAGAAATATACCCTGATGTCCATATAGCTTACATATGGAATATTAAAGATTAATGGTTTACCATAGTTTTACATCTTTATCACCTTCCAAATTCTGACAACTGTCCTTGCTACATTTCCCCCCGTTTATGGACCTGGGGTCAGCACATGTGAAGAGCCATGATCTCACTGAACAAAAACAAATGTATAGCTGGAAATCACTCTGGATTAACAGTGAGTTAAAATAGTTGTTAAAATTACAAGACTGTGTTTAGACTTTATGGAATGCTTGTAGGATGCAGGGTGTCTTAATTCTACTTATAATATCTCTATCCCATGGTATAAAGTATGACAGGCTGCTGGCTAATCCAGAGCTCCGCCACTACAACTTGCTGAAAAGGGCAACTGAAGCCATCTGAGCAAGCCCATGCCTGAGGGGCTAATGGGAAACAGCTGTGGGCCTCAATAGCTGAAGGGCTAGATAAGGCTGCCAGAAAGGCACTTGGAGAGGAAGTGGAAGGGGAGGAGCCAGAGAGCAGCTGAGTGTGTTCCCTGAGCAAGATGGAGAGGCTAGCTGAACTTCGCTACAGGAATGAACAAACAAAGCTCTGTAAATAGAAGACGGTAGGAAGTTGGCATGGACAATAAAAGACCCGGGTGATTGCATAAGAAAGGGTCTCTGATTGATATGTGGTGGAAGGAGGGGTCCCATGGCAAGGAGCCTGGACAAAGGACTTTGCCACAAAAGTTATGCTGAGTCATTGCATTGTAAAACTTTGTGATTGTGTCACACTTTTTCTCTGAAGCATCTACTATTGAATACTGCCAGATACAGAAAATTAGATGTGACAGACTAGAGCTGTGATCTGGTATAAAAATCTTAGGTGTCCTGTTTCTGTGTGAACGTTATGTTTTCACAATTAGACATGGCCATAGCTGCTAGATGCCACTACATAACCATGTTGCTACTTCAAACTGTTGTCATTTTTAAATTGTGGCTAAAATAAATATTCCACATCATAATTTCTCTCTGAATTCTTTTTTATTTCTCTATTTAATAGCCAGCTCCTTGATAATTAATCGCATAGGGTCCATATTACATTTGTCAATGTATTCAGATAGTTTAGTTCTCATTTCATGCTACTTTCAGATCTTTTTTACTTGACCTTTTTCTCTCATCTGAAAGATGTTTGTGGGTAGATACCAATTACAGAAGAACTTTAACTTATGAAAAACTACACAGCACCTGAAAGAAAATGGGTGCCTTTGTTCTTTATATCAATGAACCTGCACTGGCCATGGCCTATTGATTGTAATACATGAAAACTTATCCAAATGTAAGAGATAAGTTTAATTAACTGTATCCAGATTCCATAAGTTATAATGCAAAAGTATCTTTAGGGAAGCCTTTCTGAAGCACCTATCCCTGTAGCTTAATTTGGAAATAATGAATATATATGAATACAGTAATTACTAATTTAACACGTGCCCGCTTAACACGTTTTTGTGATAGCACAGTTTTTTTGGTGGGAACGTTTTTTTGAATAACACGACCGTCCCTGAAATAACACGGTTTCCAACCTGGCCTGTTGCCTGTGGCTGCATGAAAGCCCTGCCGCCCTGCAAAGCAGCGGAGGGTTTGCCGCTCGCCGCACTGTTCTCCACTGACCTCCCCCTCGCTGGACGCCTCGCCATCTCTACTCCGCCCCTGCTTGCAGGCCGGTGGCTGAGTTTCTCCAGCTGGCCTGTTGCTAGCGGCTGCATGGGGTTTCCCCCACCTCCCTGCAAAGTGGCGGAGGGTTCGCCGCTCACCGCGCTGTTCTCCGCTGACCCCCCCTTACTGGACGCAGTACGGGTCCCGGCAGGCAGACCTGTCACAGGGGCATACTCCCAACCCAATCCTCCTTCCCTCTCCTCCCCTTCCCTTTCACAGAGCTGAACACCTCCCCTCCCTGCTGTAACCTAGTCCCCTTTCTCCCCTAACCTTACGTCCCAGTCCCCAGGCAGCTGCCTGTGCTCAGCGGCCGGTTGCTACCAAGTTCAGGCTGGAGCCACGAGCGCACGTGCGCTTGAAATGCAACCCCCACCTTTTCCATTATTTTCAATGGGAAAATTGACCTTGCATAACATGTTTTCGCTTAGCACAATCATTTTCTGAAATGTATCTGCCGTGTTAAGTGAGGAATTCTGTACTATGACTTATCGCAAATGATGGAAAAGATTACTGATTATGGCATCAGTTTAAGAAGTAGTGGTAAGAACAGAACTACTTTGGCGACATGGATCAAGGAAGCAATATTTTGGTTTGCAAATTCTGTTGACTTCAGTGGGAGTTGAATGAATTAATATTTGCATCCTTCAAAACAAATTTTGATACAGCAACTGGATAGATGTGTTGGTTCAATGCATATCAACTAGAAGCTTGTTATTAGTTAATGGGGGTGGGGGAATAATCATCTTAACTATTTCAAACACATTTTTAAGGGAGAGGAAGGGGGAGGATGTTCCTTTTAGAATATGAGCAGTAGAATAATAATTGTATTACAGACTTATCCATAATATTTTTTATAATAGAAGAGAGGAGAAACTGAACCTATACTGTATATTAAAGTCCACAATACAGACTGCAATGTAAAGTCCCAATTCAATAAACTGATTGGCATAAACCAATGGTTCTCTACAGGCCTGCCATTAGGGGTGAGGGCAAATGGGGCAACTGCCCCAGAGCCTGGTGATTCAGTTGTGGTGGCTGGGAGCCCTGGGCCATAAGACCATAAGAACGGCATCTAGCCTAGTATCCTGTCTGCCGACAGTGGTCAATACCAGATGCCCCAGAGGGAGAGAAACCAACAGGTAATCCTCACGTGATCCTTCTCCTGTCACCCATTTACAAACAAACAGAGGCTAGGGACACCATTCCTACCCATCCTGGCTAATAGCCATTGATGGACCTAACCTCCATGAATCTATCTAGAAGTACATCTACACTAGCTCGTTAGTTCGAGCTAGGTAGGGTAATTAGGGCAAGCAGAGTTGCAAATGAAGCCCGGGATTTAAGTATCCCGGGCTTCATTTGAATGTTTCCGGGCGCCACCATTTTTAAATCCCCCTTAGTCCGAACTCTGTGCCTGCAGCTACACGTGGCACGGAGTAGGTAGTTCGAATTAAAGATCCTAATTTGAAGTACCGTTACTCCTCATTCCATTTGGTATCATCTGCAAATTTCGCCACTTCACTGTTTACCCCTTTCTCTAGATCATTCCACGAGGAGTGTAAGAGTAGAGTCTGATTTGTCTAGCTAGTGTAGAGTCTGATTGTCTAGCATTCCCCCAAGTACCCTCTCACTTAAAAACTATTTGCTTACAAACAAACATAAAAACACAAACATGTTATACAGCGCACTTTACTGAAAAATTGCTTCCTTTCTCATTTTTATCAGATAGTTATAAAAAAATCAATTGGAATAAAAATATTTTACATATAAATCAGTGTATTATATATAGAACAATATAAACAAGTCATTGTCAGTATGAAATTTTAGTTTGGATACTGATTTTTCTAGTGCTTTTTATGTAGCTTGCTGTGAAACTAGGCAAATATCTAGATGAGCTGATGGGTACACATACCTCTTGTTGAGAACCGCTGGTGTAAACAGCCACCAGCATGAATCAATTTTTCAGGAGCTTGATCTTAGTTCTTTAAACATGTTATAAATAAAATGTTTTTTCTCCAGCAAAGCCTGTTCCATAAAACTACAGGAGATGAGGATTGCTACTGACTTAAATTAGAGCAGCACGAGGCCTCTCATTAGTACAAGTGTTTTATTTTACTATATATAATTTTCAAATAAATGCTCTTCACAAGGCTTGTTTTGGGTGACTTCAGTTAGGTGCTTCTTATGGAAGGAAATAATGGGCTTGTATTGTCTTCAGATAAACCAAATTACCAGTTTATAAAATCAAGGTAATTGGTTTTATCTTCCACAGTATTTAAAATGAACTCATTGAACTATCTTGAAATGCACAAGCGGGTAAAAGCTCCACCCCCTCCAAAAGTTCTGGGGAAGAACAGGAATAGTAATATCACTGTGAAGTTAAAAAGGTCCCCAGGATTGTGAGGTGCCTCATTGTCTGTGCCTGCTGTGCATAGGAATGTAAGCGACTAGTTGCCTAGTCCCTGGACTAGTCTCCTCCCTCTCCCTTTGCTGCCTCTATCAGAGAGAGGCAGAGGGGTGGAGGGAGCAGGAGCCAGTGCTGCAGGGAGCTGGCTTAAAAGCTGGTTCCCAACAGCACCATCTCCTCAGGGGGGCAGAGGATGCAGGGAGTGGTGGGGACTAGGTGCAAGCCAGGAATCCACTGATTCCTGGCTTGTGCCCAGTCACGGATGCTGTACCTCTGCTTTTTCAATGTGTTAAGAGCCTGATGGCTCTTAATACATTTAAAAAGCAGAAGCTTAGTGGGAGGACCCAGTGTGAGTCAGGACAGCTGACAAGTTTGAAAAATTGGGAAAAGGGGGGCTGCCAGTCATGGGTGATGGGCATCTAGATAAGACAAAGACCCCAATATTGGGATGGTCCAGATAATATTGGGTCATCTGGGCATTTAAGGTGTTGTCTTTGCCTTTCAAATATCTCCCTCCCAAAAGGTCACTCTCTGTTTTCTTAGACAAGATAATCTCCTGTGGCTTGTGTTTTCCTAAATTGTTTCCCTATTGATTTCACATCTCTTTCTAAACACATGACTTCATACATAAATGGGCTTCCATTGTATTAACTTACTATGCTTAATTTACATCCTTACATGGATGCATATTTCTTATCTCCTGTCTGGAGAAAAGCCTGTTGTTCATCTTTGCTGGTGACAAACACTTGATGCATACTTTAAAAATATATCCATAACTGCATACTGAGTATCTGTACATATATTTCACAACAATATTAATTACCTGTGTGAAGCCAGCTTATTTGATCTCAGATGGTATTCCTTGGTGAGCTAGAATGTATATACTGGATCAGGATATACCTGTAATCCCACAGCACTCCCTAACTGAGACAGTGGAGGAAATGCTTTCTTTCTATGGATAATCAAGTAAAACTGCAAGTACATTTTGTGAACACTCTGGAAGCCCTAGTAATAGGCTTAAATTGTTCTGTATGGCATTATCACCACCCGCACTCTGCGCAGGAACTGTGCAGTTGCTTCTACCATGGAAGTCTTTTAGGATGGTGAATAGCGTGGACATTTAATCAATAAAGGTACTCTCAGAAGGAAGAATTAAATAAAAATAATCGTATGTCGTGATCTTCCACAGCTAAAAAGCTTCATCCCCCCAGGCTGCATCCCCCGCTGCTTGCTCTAGTGAGACAAATCCTCAACTGGTGTAAATAAGGAGCACAATTCCACGGAAGTTGAAACAAGCTGGGGAACTGGTTCAAAAACTCTATGGAAATTCTAAAGAGAAAGGATGTAACATTTTATCTGTGTGTAATGTTTGTACACAAATGGTATGATTAAATAATCTCTGATAAACTAAATGTATCCTTTCTTGGTGACTTATGAGGATCAAGGAAAGTAAATTGCTAGTATCGAAGGCCTTACAGAAAACTAAGTATTAGGGTGTAAAAATGATAGTGGTGGGACTCAGCAGAGCTTTGTGTGGTGTTCTTTTTAGAAGACCAGAGCAAGTCTCAAGCTTGTTTGCAGTATTTCCCTAAGAGCTTGTTCCAAGGTCCATCTTTCCACTATGGCTCCATGATTAGATTATGCTTGCTCTAGCACTGGTGCACCCATGGAAAAAAATTTAGTGAGTTCTCACCACCCTTCAGCAGCCAGTACCTCCACCTCCCTCAGCTGTTCCACAGTGTGCAGAAGACAGCGGGAGGAGAAGTAGGGAGGGGGTATGTTCAAGAAGAGGTGGAGCGAGGTGAAGGTGTGGGGGAAGGGTGGAGTGGGGGCAGGGCCTGGGCCAGAGCAAGGGTTGAGCACCTGAAGCAAGAAGGAAGCCAGGGCCTATGAGCGGTATCCTCAGCAGCTCTGTCAGCATTCAGTGTTGAGGAATGCCAAAGCTTCCTGGAGCTTAGAAAGGGGAGGGGCACATGTATGCGGGGCAGCCAAGTTCAAAACTGCACACAGAGCAGTCACAGCGGGCATTGTGAGATACTGGGGTAGGCCAGATACAGCAACATAACCATCAACAGTGTCTGTGCTGACATTGTCACTTTAATTTTACCATAAAAGAAGTCTGTGCCTCTCTTTGAGGTGGTTTTATTTCGATGACAAAATGGAAGCGTTTTGCTGCTTACAGTAGCTTCGTAGTGTGTACACTTCTGCTGTTTTGTCTGCAAAACCTGTCTTTTGCTGATGAAAACGTGGAGTGTAGACAAGGCCTTAGTAAAACTTGGTAAAGTTGCGTTAATCTGGAGCCTGAGGTAGAATGATGTTAGCATTCCCTGGACCTGGCGATGGTACCTCCTTAACTTCTTCCTTTGCTACTGCATTGTGTAAACCCTGAGGCAGAAGCAATCCCTGTCCCAAAGTGTTTACAATCTTTAAAAGAAATGAATAAAAATTAGGGCATGTACTGTCATCACTGAAATTGAAAACCCTTGTGGTCTGTAGTGGCTGGCAGATGGAGAGGCTATGATCTCATCATATTTTGATACAGTGCTTGTCATTAAATCTTGATATCTACCAATAGTTGCCTGCCATACTGTTATATTGGATACCACATTTATTTCCTGTTCTAAGGAAATGGAAAACTTGTGGCATCTCAGACATCAGTATGTGGAAAACATTGATTATTGTAAACAATGTCACCAGTTTCTCATTTTGCCAGGGGATGCTCATCTCACCCCCAACCTATGATTGTAATGTAGTCCAGTGAATATGGGAAAAAGCTGAACTTTGAGCCACCTGCAATAATGCAACTTCTTGTCTCAAAGGATCCATCGCTTTTAAGTATTCTCAAAGTTTCCAATGCAAATTTGTTCAACTATGTTGCACTTCTGCTAAGTGGGTCTTCTGCTGCTGCTGCTGCTTCTTATCTTTGCTTGCTTAATGCTTCACTCAGTTATCAGAGTATGGTTAATCAAATTAACTCGTATCTATTATATCTATTTTAATATGTTCTAAAAGATCTGATTTTACCAGAACTGGAAGCTTTCTGAATTATAATTTAGTTTCTAGTTTCAAAAAATTATTCCTGATTTAGAAAGTGAAGATCATTCACGCTTAAAAATATGATTTTTAGTTAGATTAAAATAGTCTATTAGTTTATAGCCTAATCTCAGATTAAGGAAATTTGCCCATCTCCAAGTCCAAATGAATATTTGATTTTATATAATTAATTCATAAACAGAATGAAATAAGAGATTGGCACTCACTGCAAAGATCAGATCCAGAGTTTTGATTTGGGATCATTGCTAGAATAAAATATTAAACATTTTAGAACAAGTTAATTCCTGCAATGAAAAGCTGTAGTGATAAAACATTGTCCTGCCTTTAATTATTATAGTCGTATTCAGAGGCCCTTCTAAGATCTGTGTGCTGTACAACTGCCTAGTGAGAGACAATCCTTGCTCTGATGACTTTCCCTGTCTCATGTCTTTAGATTATAAAGCAGGAGAGGCAATAATATTTTGCCAGGGGGTGGGGGGGCTGCCTGGGCTGCTCTGGAAGGGGCAGGGCCTCGGGAAGAAGGGGAGGGGCCCTGACACTTCCCGTTTCTCTACCCACAGACCCTGATTGGTTTGGGGGTGGGGAAGTCCCTTTGTCCCTCTAGGCACCCATGCCCCTGGTGGTGGGAGATTTCCCATGCTCCCCCTCCCCCAGGCTAATCAGGGGAGCCTCCTCCCAACCTGCCAGAGATGCGTGGTACTTATAAGTGCCACACGTTCCCCGCAGGGCAGGGCAGAGGAAACTTTGTGTGCTCCCCCCGCTCCCAGGACAATCAGGGCTTGGGAATTAGAACCCAGGACCCAAACTAAGACCAGGTGTGCAATACAGAGTTAGGTCAATGTAAGATATCTTATGGCAACCTATCTCTGTAAGGGTACATCTACATAACAACATTATTTCGAAATAATTAAGTCTGTGTCTATACAGCAGGCAGTTATTTTGAAATAATGTCAAAATACTGTCAAGATGGAGGACTTCTTACTCTGACTCATTATTGTATGAAGAGTAAAGGAATTAAGGAAGAATGCTCTATTTCAAAATAAGTGCTGTGTAGACTCTCCCAACTTCGAAATAAGCCCTACCACCTTCAACACTGGAATTCCCCCTTCTCAGTTTAAGGGCAAGGAGGGAACATGGTTTAGAAAGAAATGGGATGGGAATGGTGGAAGTAGGCTGTGCCCAATTCTCCTTGGGCATAAGGTCCCTGAGACACCATTCATCAGATTAAAAAGTCTTAAAGGGGTAGCTGTGTTAATGTGTAACTTTAAAAGCAATGAGTAGTCCTGTGGCACCTTAGGGTACGTCTACACTGCAATACTATTTTGGGAGTATCCTGAAATAGCTATCCAGCGTCTACACAGCAAGCCCATTATTCCGGGCTCGCTATTCCATCGTCCCTATAAGTCTCATTCTACAAGGAGTAAGGGACGTTTTGGAATAGCACTTTATTTCGAAATTTGGCACTGTATAGACTGTGCCAAATTTCAAAATAAGCTATTTTGAAATAGCATCGAAATAAGATACGCAATTTCCGTAGCTCAAATTGTGTATCTTATTTTGCGTTACGGTGCTGTGTAGATGCACCCGTAGAGACTAGCAAAATCCAACTTTTAACTTGCTCTATGTCAGGGAGTTGCAACCAATCCCCTGACAGCATCCTGATCTCAATGA
The DNA here is from genome assembly GCF_049634645.1 of Pelodiscus sinensis. Taxonomy (NCBI): domain Eukaryota; kingdom Metazoa; phylum Chordata; order Testudines; family Trionychidae; genus Pelodiscus; species Pelodiscus sinensis. The sequence goes on along the minus strand of NC_134713.1, from coordinate 90,873,001 downwards.
TTTAATGGGCAGCCAAAATGAATGTGCCAATAAGGAAGGGTTGTAGAGTCTGAGAGAGGGTGAAATTAAAATATAAAGTTAGAAGTGGGAAATAAGCAGTTGTGCTGAGAGGAGTACACCTGTCTCCTGATTGCAAATCCTGTGTTCTATTCACTGCATCAGACTTTCTCTGCCAGGAATGGTGTAGACTGGAAGCTTTTTCTACCAGCCACCAGAAGACTAGACTCTGCTAATGAGGCTAAGAGCTGCACAACAGCGACTAAAGCATGCGGTCTGACTTTTGCCTCTGGAAACCTACATGACAAAATCAGATGAACTACAGGAACCTCTTGGGGCTCCACTTTTACTCCAGCATGGCTCTGTTGATTTCTGTGGAATTATATTTGCCTAAATTGGGAGTAATACAACAGTGAATCATGCCCTTGATTTTATTCTTTGATATCTTCCAGTTAAACAGAGCAGCATCCAGATAATTAGTAAATCAAAACAGAAAGATATTGGATGATGATAGAAAATGCCAGTCAGATGCATTTCTAATAAAATAAATCTAATATATACACACACACATCTCATTTTTTGTAATTGCCAGAATGGAAGAAAAATAAAACCAATGCTGTTTCCTGTTGTATTTAGTGCACCGTTTTGATCTGGGTCTGCATCTTTATTTTTATTCTTGGTGAGATGAAAGCAGCTATTTGAAGCAAATGGTCTTCAACACTATGGAAGACAACTGAGTGCATTGATAAAACATGCTCAGCAGAGAACCTATTACAATATCTTTCTTCTCTTCTGTGCAGGACTAAAAATGATTGATAACAACCTTATTTAGTGTACAATTTGCCTATGATTTTATAGTTGCAGCGATGAAATTGATCAACAGTTAAATGAGATAATGCTTGTATGCTTCCTTTCTAACCTGTCAAGAGCAATGCATCACTTGCACCTGTAGAGTTATAAAATGAATACTTGCTGGAATGCATATTTTAACAGGGAGATTTTATACAGTTATATTCCTACGCATTTCAAAGAACATTCTTAATTTTGTAAGAGAAGTACAATGAGACTTTTCTTACTCTAGATGCACATTTTGATGGCATTAAATGGTGCAGCAGCTGTTTTTCTGAGGTTTTAATGTTCCACAAAACTTTTGCTAAAATATAGGAAACTCTGGAAAGATGGCATTACTGATGTGGATGTACTAATTCATGTGAGGAAGTTTCTATTAAACATGTAATGAAATAATACATTGTCATTCAAATGGTCAAAAACATCAAAAGGAACAGTGATTTGAAATACAAGATAGTTTCTTCTTGCTTCTTGTAGCATGGATCAAAATGAATGCCGTTCTACATGTTCATAGCATAGCCTGGAACCAGGCGAGTTCAATTGTGAGCTCACCAGACATATTATGACATATGCAAAACATTTATCTACATTTTTCCTGTCTAGATGAGAGAGGAACAGGGTAAAGAGGACTAGGTGAAATGTTTGCCTGAAACTAGAAAGTTTGATTACTGGTGTTTTCTTACACAATCAATAAAGTATGCCATTTTTGTTGAAAGAACAGTACAACTTGTCATTTTTCTCTGAGTTTTTAGGTTTCTAGAAACCTAACCCCCCCCCCCCCCAAACTCAATATGAAACCAGGGAGTTATGAAACCAAATAAACCTTTCCGGTGCATATAGTTTACTGAAACGTGTGTGTATTGAAGCTGACTGGTTTCACTTAGCTCTAATTGAATATGTGAGCTCTTATACTACACTTGCTCAGATTCTCATTTACACTTGGGCCCCTTTACACCTCTCTGACACTAGACGGAGGCCTTACAATGAGATTCATTACAATTACAGTCACATTTTTTTGATTGTATCCCTGTGGTATACATGGTCATGCCAATTTTCTTCCACTATTTGATCTGAGGGAGTGGGTCTGTTCCACAAAAGCTCATCACCTAATAAACCATCTTGTTAGTCTCTAAAGTGCTGCATAGTCCTGTCTTTTGTTTCAACAAGACCAGACTAACACGGCTACAGCTCTATTACTAGTCACATTAAGGTCCCCTTACACTGACACAGTGGTGTGAAATGGCCTTAGTGTGAATAAGAATCAGGTCCATTATAGAAACAACCATGTAAATTGAGATCCCAGATGGGACGCTGGTCAGAAAAAACTGAATAGGTTGGGTAAGTCCCACTCGTGAAGAGGCATGGTGGGGGAACTAGGAGTGCTTGATCATTTGCTGTTCTGTGCACAAATAAAGGACTTTGTTTTCCAAGGTTCTCAATCAAGCACCTATCATTTTCTCAGATGACTCAGGATTTGGAAGCTTTCACCTCTTAATCACCAGCATGAATCTAGCCCCAGCCAGTAATATCTAAAACTCATTACTGTTCCACAGGCAATATGATGACCTGTGTAAAATGAGTTAGTAATTTCAGTCCAGCTCTTGGCAGACAAAGTATCTTCATTCCAGAAACCATCATCACATTTGGCTCTTCTGGTAGCCTTATTGGTAGTCCCAGCAGAGAAGACAGTTATGCAAGGGAGGCTGGCCTGAGGTTATTGCTTGTATGTGGTTTTATGCAATGGCAGGGCACACTGGGCACTTAGGTAGATGCTTATGTGTTATTTTGTACATATAAATAAAATAAATAAATTAAATAAGCAAATCTGACAGCGATTTAGCAGTGAAAGACTCTACATCCTACTGACATTCTCCTAAGTTCACATAATGAATGCTTTGAAGAAGTAAGTATATGGATTATACTGATTTTAAAAATTTCATTTGCTACTTGTGTTTGATAGTATCCCCAAACACTGACTTCACTCATGAGTAAACTCCATCCCTGCCCTGAAAACTTTACAATTTAACATTTTCAAAAAGAGAAAAGATCAGATTGATTTCCAAATGAAAAATTTCAGGATTTGAGTATCTGATATTATTTGGTTTTGCCCATGTTACACTAGTCGATGATGATGTTTAGTTAGTGCCAACAATGGGCCCGGCTTAAATTGGAAAGCTTACAATCTAAGGTCCTAATCTAGCCTGCTCTTATGGACATGTTATTGAGTAGTTCCATTGTCTTCCCACAGTAGCAAAGTAATTCATAAACATAACTATTGGCAGGATCATGGATTAAGGCTCCGACTCTGCAAATGCACAGACCCATTTGTCCTAACTACAGTGCTCAGTGTGGGGGGAAAAAACTTCATGCCCTGAGTGACACAGGTCAACCCAACCCACAATGTGATTCAGATGAGTGGGTGGAAGAATTCTTCTGTTGATCTAGCTACTGTCTCTTGGAGAAGTGGATTACCAACAATGATGCAAACCCTATTCAGTTGACCTATAAAACATCTACATTACAGCTCTACAGTGATATCTATAGTAGTGTAGACGCACCCTTATGCAGGTGCATTACTTTACTCACGTGAGTTAATCCCAAAGGCTAATTACATGTGTAGAGTTTAACACATACATGAGTGTTTGCAAGGACAGAGCTTAAAGAAGGACACAGAGAAGAAGGAATCGAAAGGGAAATCCAGAACCAGAAGTTGAAGATGACTTAGCAGGGTGGTTTTTTTCTTTTCCACAATACTGATTAAAAATACCCTTACTTCTACTGGGCATAGTGGAATGAAAATATCTCTATACACATCTATCTATTTGTAGGGGATGACAAACACATGTAAAAAAAATCAATAGTTACAAAAGTAATAGTATGACTACACTAGGTATTTTACTAATAAAGTAATCCATTCCTTTCCCTTCCCTCTCCATCCATCCCACTATTCCATTCCTCACCGGGACTTGTAGAGCAGAATACTTTGAAAAACAAAAGGCCAGATTCTGAGCTCCAATTAGGTTGGAGTAATGTCAATATAACCCCCTTAACCTGTGGGGAGTTGCTGCAGATTTATATTGGTGTACCTTAAAATCTGGTCTAAAGTATTTAATTCCTACCATTGTGGCATCCTGCTGCTTTACTAAGGCTGCTGTCTGTCACACACAGCATTTTCTGTCATTCAGAAAGAGGAAGCACAGTGTGTGCTCTGCAGCTGGACTTGCAGCTTAATGTTAGTAAGGGCAGCACAGCAGTAAGGACTTGAAAACAATTTATTTTTAAAATCTTGCTTCCCCTTGCTCCCCACCAGCCACAGCTAGGGGAAGTTGGACAGGATATATGTGGATTCCAGAGGAACCAGCACAGAGAGTGAAGGGGATGGAGCGTGGAGTAGATCTGAGGATCTGGGAGGAAACACCTGGAAGAATGAGAGGCAGGTTAGGGAATCTGATCAGAGGTTCTAGTTCAGGAAGCCAGCAGCAAAAGGACTGGGCAGACAAAGCAAATCACTTGTGGGGCTTAAGAGGGCAGAAGCAGATGGCTAAGGATGCAGTATCAAAGTCACGTCCCCATGCACCAAACAGGAAGTTCACATTCACTTTGACTTCATTATTCAAACTCCATGCACAGCCCTGAGCTGTGTAGCTAGATGGATCTAAGTTTTAGATGTAGATCAGGCCTAAATTCCACCTGCATCTTGGGGAGCCTGGAGCTAATTAACTCTTCTGTATAATTAAGCTTCCTAGTTAACATTCCATTAAATAAAGGAGAGATGTTCACATTGCTCATTTCAATGGTGATTTCACAAAACATAACATTTAACAGTCTTGGAACAAACAAGTCCTTCTACACACTACATGGTGTTCTTTAAATCAAAGAGCTATGTGTGGATAGCCAAGACTGTTTTGTGGCTAAGGCAATGGCTGACCACTAAGGAGAATCAGGTTCTAATCTGGTTTCTGCTGCAGAATTCTTTTGTCATACTGCCGAAGTCACTTCCCAGAATTTTTCACAAGTGGCCAGCAAGTGTGGGAGCTTCATTTCTGGATGCCAGTTCTGAGATATTTTGAGCCCAGTTTTCTGCAGTGCTGGGCATTCTCCACTGCAGCTGAATCCAATGAGAAATGTGGAGGGTACAGCACCTCTGGCAGTAGGTTAATGTGATTTGCAGGGCTGGATTTACACTTTATGTCCCTCTATACACAGCATCTTCAGTGCCCCTCTCCCATGAAGCTGACCTTCATGTTTTCTATTAAATAATGAAACTTTTAACCCATTTTTAACTTTTAGGCACCCCTTGAACACTGGTGCTCCTTGGCACATGTCTACTGTGCCTAATTGGAAATCCGGCTCTTGTGATGTGGTAGAATAAACACAGAGTTGGAAGGCAGGGAATCCTGAATTCTGCCACTGACTCATTACTGGAGGTCACGCAGACCAGGCTGTTTCAGTTTATTGGATATCTGTAAGATGAAGACTTAGTACTGACCCACTTAACTCCCAGGAGGTGTTGTGAAGATAGATTGGTTTCAGTCTTACGGTGTGTTGAGCACATGAAGTGCTATATAAATGCTATACAAGTGCTCTGAAAAATCAGGTTAAATGTCTCAAGATGAGTGCCTGATCATGATAAAAAAAATGTCAGAGGGGGAAGTGGGGGCACAGTTTGTATTAGGGTAAAGGCATGCCCAGGTTCATTCTCTGTTTTGCTGTGATGTTGCTGCAGGATTCAATGAGTATTTCTACAAACCTCAGGGGATGTTTGAACAATTCAGAGGTATAAAACTACCCAATATATGTTCTAAGGATTCGTTTAGATTTGTACTAATAGTACTCAAAGTTTTAACCTTGACTGTAAATACTATGTAATTACAACCCAGGTCATTCAGGGCCATGCTAGATTACTTTGAGGTCTGTTGTGGCAAACATATGGCAGAGGAAAAAATAGCAGGTGTGAGGAGCAGACGTCCTTTTTGCTTCACTGGCATCTATATATTTTTTACCCTTTTGGAGACAGATTTTCATGTCAAAAGGCACCATTTTGGAACAGACTTTGAAAAACAGGGGAGCCATTCCCACTCAGAAGTGTAATGAAATGGTTAGATATGTTCCTGAGCAGTGAATGAGTCTAGAGACAAGAGTGCTGGAATTCTGAGGCTACTAATGGATTCTGCAGAAACATTGGAACTGCATACATTTACATGTTTTTATCAATGCAACATATTTCAAGACAATCAGCTATTGAATATTTACTCAAGTGGTGCCCAGACTTTTTATGGTTGTTTCCCCGCTTAGCTCTGTCTGCCCACCCCCAGAGCTCGGAGCAGGGTCATGGCTCAGGAAGTGGGGAATATTGACGGGGTAAGGATGCTGAGGCTGGGGAAGGAGCCACAGGTGGGTGCTGAGGCTGGGAGCAGGGCTACAGATGGGCCAGAAAAAGGATGGCAGCTGGCTGTGAGCTTTAGCTAGGGGGTGTGGCTGGGGCCAGAGCCAGTACCAGGAGAGGGGCCAGAAGCCAAGCTCAGAGCAGGGGGCAGAGCAGGGCTGGGTGACATACTCTTTTTGCCCCCATGGGGGCTGGGCCAGACTTTGCTGTGACCCCCCCCCCAAATGTTAAAGTTGTACCGGGCAGTTTGCGGACCCCTGATTTACCTTTACTGTTGAAATGGCCTGTGAGGTTCAACAATGTTTAAATATGTACTTAAAACTCTCGTGAAATTTCACTGAAAAACTCTTACTATGCATCAGCAATAGCCTCTTTTTAAAGGTTATTCTACTGGCCATTTTCCTTCATCCTCTCCCACACCCCCATCCCTCCCCACCAACATTTATTAGATTTTTGTCTGCTCAGTTTCCAGACATCAGTTTTTCACTGATCTGCCTCTGTAGCGGGTGAAGAACATCCCCTCCCTCCATTTCATTCATGTAAATAACGTCAATAATTGTTTTTATTGTGCTTTTGGGTTGCAGAGGAAAGATTTGGGGCAGAAAAACATTTCTGTCAGGATGAGACCCTTTATTTCATGTTTCTGCCTGTGGTGAATTTTACCACTGCGTTATAAACCCTTGAAACGAGAAGTTTGAAAAGGAAATGCTTAACTGGAGTTTTTTGAGTGCATTGCATAAAACAGGAAAGAGAGCCATCTAGTGGCTTCTTAACATTTTCTCCTCCCTACATTTCTCCTTTTGGTAAAGAAATTTGTTTGCTCTGTTTATAAAAGAATGCCTTTTCCCAGACCTAATTATTCTTTTTCAGAAAATAGAGGAGCATATTTAGTCAAGTTCATGGATTTTTTAACCCACCTTGTTGTGAGAAACTCTTAATGTTCAATGCTCCTCTCAATTCACTCTTTTGGTTTTATATTTGTAACATTGAGAATAATTATAATATTGCCCTCTGGTCTCTTTTGTTACTGGAACCAATTTGGAGTGAAGGCCTCAATAAGGTTGTACTATACTTACTGTTGCCTAGTGGACATGTATTGCTTTATTTATTTTTAACTCTGAGAAAATGCTTAGTGTTGTTTGTCCATAGTCAATTATGACTTTGTATAGCATTCCATTTTTACTTCCTATAACACTTTACTTGTCCCAGTCCTGGGCTTCTACTGAAAATAAGTGTGAAATTTATCATGGTTTTATTATGTGGACATGTGTGACAGTATACTGTAATAGGGGTTAGAGGAAGAATTTGAACTCAAGTTGCCATAAGTGAAAGCCCAGAACGTTAATCAAATGGGCCATCTAACTTTTGAAATGAAGTAGCTGACATTCTATCAAAATGTTGTTCCTGTCCTGTACAGGTTCTCAGCTTTGACCTTTCATCAAACCTTCTCCTTAGGTCTGTATTTAACTATATTTTATATCTTACGTGTTCTGCTGACAAATTAAGTTCTGAAATTCTGCTCTTTTGTCTGCTAATGAGGCTAAATGAGTATCCTCTGTTGTTCATGTCCTTTCTGAAGAACCTTTTAACTTTCATTTAACCTTCATTCCTTTTTTTCAGGCTGCTCAGAGAACTGTGGAAATAAAAGCTTTTTGTCATATATTGGAATTTGTATGTTTGGGGAGATAGTAAAAATTATTGATTACAAAATAAGTGCCTCATGTTGGTACCCATAATTGCAGATACACTCTGCCCTTGAAAAAATTATGTTAGCATGCAAAATAACTTGGCTTGCTGATTGAGCATGTAAGAAGGCTACCTTGGGATACAAGTCACAATCAAATATTGTTTGTTTCTAAATGTAATAAATTGGTCCTGATATATTTCAAGTTTCCTATGAGGTCTCATTGCTTTCCAGTTGTATTATCCCCTTTATTTGAATCTGTCTTTTTGCCAGATGTCATTTATGAACTCTCTGTTCTCTCATTCCTTTGTACACAATGGGCTAAATCTTTCCATTATGTATGCTGGTATAAAGCTGGAGCATTTCAGTTGAAACAAATGGAGTTGGTTCAAATTTACCGCCTGGTAAATGGGATTAGAATTTGGTCCAGTGGAACAGTATGGTATATTGATCTGATTTTGACATCAAATATGCTGGTTTTACCACTAGTGTGAGATCATAATTAAGACCTATGGCTCTATATTATAGCTATCTGAGAAATGTGGTGGCTGGAATGAAATGATCTGCATATAATTTAATTCCAGAAAGAGCATTGAGGATTGTGAATAGCCCTCTATAAGAAAACAAAAAAGGTAATTCTTTATACAAATTAGACTGATCTCTTCTGCACTTTCCTAAATACTGAAAGCTAAATTCAAAAGTGTAGGCTCACATTCAGGTTTAGGCTTACCTACTGGTATGCTCATCTATTGCTGCTTGTGTCAATAAACTGCCTCTTCTCTTTGGAAAGAGTGAGCTGTCTGTGGATTTCAAAATAATTTCCCACAGAGTTATGTCATTGGTATGTGTTTACTACTGAAAAGGCGATCTGCAGCAATGAAGTGTTTTACAAGTGGATATATAGTACTGTATATGCCAAAGGTAAGAAATATCTCTATAGTTTTAGCATGAGTTTCTGAGGACCGCATAAAGTGTCACTCCAAGTCTTTAAAGATTGCAGTAAAAGGTTTATGATCTATATCTTATAGCATGTCTGACTCATAATAAATGTACTCCAAAGGTGTAGTGCCATGTCCAGCAGTGATTGCTCCAATAAATAGGTCTTCCTCTGCAATACAGTCATTTGTAATCACATAACAGCTTTACTTTCTTTCTGGAAACGTAGTTTTATCAAATGTTCTACGCCACTACATCTCTCTCAACATTTTCAGAAAGCATGACAGTTGTTGGTTTCATATTTTACTCCCACATTTTTATGTACTTTTTAAAAAATGACACGGTGTCAAAGGTTTTCTCTTTTTTATTCTGAGCCTTCTTAACATTGTTGAGACTTAAACATAAATGAACACATCCATAAATAATAAAAACAATAGCTTAATAGAATTTTTCACAAACATTGCAATGCATCAAATTATAGAATTCTTATCACACTTGTTTAGAGAATGTCCTCTATTTATTGCAGTCACTTTTTTTTTTTGGTACTTGTTTCAGGGGTCACAGTTAGTATTTTTGGAACTGTCTCTCTCACTTTGTCTTTCAACATAAAAACATTTGGGTTATCTGTAGAGCTATTTTTCAGGTGTCATGTATAAATGTAGCTACAGGTTCCAGTGAAGAACTATGCTGTCTCAAGTGCATGAGAACTCTCAAGTGTCTTCAATAGTTTTTGTGAGGCTTCTTTTAGAAGAGTCTACTGGTCCTAATCTTAGCATAATATTACTGCTCTTCTCAGCTGATGACAGCTTTGGGTGGAAATTACTAAAATAGGAGAGGAAAGGTAGTCCTGTGGTCAAAGCACAGGCTAGAGAGATGAAATCTTGGCTTTTTTTCTCAGTTCTGACACACACTTCCTGTGTGACAGTAACCAAATGCTGTAGTCTCCCCAGCTGTAAGATAGAGGTCATAATATATGCCCACATCACAGGGATACCGAGATATTTGATTCATTACTGCTTTTAAAGCATAGTGGGCATCTTGAATTAAAGACAAAGTATACTGAATATTACTGATGACTATTTATACAATACTGTTCAGTAGAATAGTACATATTTCCAGATGTTGCTGGACTGGGTGCAGGGTAGATGTGTGTGCACGAGCTTACAAACTGTGCTAAACTCAGTTTGCAACTGTTAAGTAAAATATGCTTTGGTCACTTTTAGCCTCCGTTATTATTTCAGTGTCTTGTATTTCATGCATTCCAGATAAGCTCTGTGCTGATTTACAAATTCTGAAAAATGGGACAGCCTCAGTTCATACTAAATGATGCAACCCCGTTATTTTTATCTGCATTAGCCCCCAAAAACATTTTATATTTTGTTTAATATAATACATCTTCCTTTCTGCAGTAGTACGTAGTCTGAGCTACCTTACCTTTATGTCTTTCTAAAGGTTGAGGAGTTGTAGCGTTTTTTCCAGAAATTCGTAATTACTGCAGTAACATTTTCCAGTCACAAGCTTTTAGTTGTTGTGAGGTCAGATATGAAATTCTCTCCATTTACTGGTCTTTGATCCTTTTTAACACATTGCCATGGTCCAAATTCTGAAGATTTTAACATTTTTCCTGTGGCAGAACACTCATTCGAAACAACTAGCAATTCCTGGCTCCATTGATGTCTAATCGCAAAGCTGCCATTGACTTCAGTAGAACCAAGAGTTCACCCAATTGGAATTCTTCTTCAGACATGTCTGAGTAAAACTGTGAAAAAGTAAAGATTTGACCCTGGATGCTTATTATTTAGTATTCCTTAAATCTACTCAATGTGTGAATTTCAATTAGGGATACTAGCGTGTTACAGATTTCAAACTAAACTGAAGTGAAAATCTAATTGGTGTAACTTGGTTTATTTTAAAATGTCTGAGCTCTGTCCATTTTAATTTATTTGTAAAGTGCCTTGGGGAACCATTGCAAAGAAGTGACAATAAAAAAAAGTGGTAAAGTAGACTGAATGATAAGATTATCACAAGTTTTAATCAGATGCTTCAGGACTGTGGGATTTCCCCATGTTGCTGTTTTTAATATGAAAACTTGTTTTTAGGTTATTTTGGACAACACAAAATAAAGACTATGACTGTACAACAGGGTGTTAATTACTAGGATTAATATATGAAAAAAAGGAAATCTAAATAGAAAAGAATAACACAAATATTTTAAAAATATTTTATTATTTTTCTGATTAGTTATTTAATATGTTCTCAACATTTTCATACTTTTGTAAATACCGAAGAAAAGATTAGTTATAATTTAAATAAACAATCTGTGGCAATTTGTATATAAATTGATTTCCACTTAATTTTTTTCTTTATAATTCACCTCTAATGTGAACTATGCAAATGCCCCATTTTTTAGGGAAGCTGTGACAATTTTACTGAAAGGTTTGTACATTTGTGTTTTGAAATGTGTTAATTTTTTTCCTGGCTAAAATTTGGATATTTCTTAAAACTTTTAAAGATATGGTCAGGACAGAGTGGTCTCAAGTTGATGATACGTGTAGCATGCTACAACACAGATGGGGAAGAAGACATCTTATTTGCAAAGAAGGGCCCCATTTTTTGTCAATGCAAAATGTCAGAGCTTTGGTAACTTCACTGGAACTATGCCACTATCCCCTAACAAAGAATATGGCTCAGTTCAAACAGTACATTTTCCTTTTTTTTCTTTGCTGCTCTAAGAATTTCTTCTGACAATTCTGTTCTCTTTCTAATATGTTCAGCTATATTTCTCTTTCCCCAAATCCCTGAGGTCCTTGTGAAACACTGCTTTAAGCTTTGCTTGATATCATAGGTTCTTTCATTTATCATGAACTGTACTACACACTTCTACTATGCAATGTTGTACAGAAGTTTGTGATGAAATGAACCCCTGCTGATCTATCTTCCTATGTTTATTTCAGAAAATACAAATATAAGAAAACCCAATAAAGTGTTAATTGTTTTTTTTTATCTCTCATTAGTTGCTTTGATATTACAATGTTTTCATTGTTGTTTCAGTCAGGATTAATTTTATCTGTATGGTACAAAGCTGAATGTAAATATGACTGGATGTGCTTTAGTAAAGCATTTGATACAGTTTCACTTGACCTTCTTATAAATAAACTAGGTAAATACAGGGCTACTATAAGATGGTTGTAAAACTGGTTGAAAAACTGTTCCTAGAGAGTACTTATCAATGATTCACAGTCATGCTGGAAGGGCATAATAAGTGGAATTCTGAGTGGAGTGCACAGGGATCAGTTTTGGGACCGGTTCTGTTCAATATATTCATCAAAAATTGACATAATTACATACAGGGTATGCATACTAAATTTACAGATGATACCAAGATGGGAGGGATTGCAAGTGCTTTCAAGGATAGGATTATAATTCAAAATTATCTGGACAAACTGGAGAAGTGGTCTGAGATAAAAGGATGACATTAAATAAGGATAAATGGAAACTAATCCACTTAGGAAGTCAGTTGCATACATGCAAAATGTGAAATGACTGTCTAAGAAAGGAGTACTGCACAAAGCAGTCCTAGGTGTCATAGTGGACCACAAGCTTAATATGAGACAACAGTGTGACACTGTTGCAAAAAAAGCAAACATTCTGGAAAGTATTAATAGGAGTGTTGTGAGCAAGACACAAGGGCTACGTCTACATTGTGCTCTCTTGCGCAAGAACATATGCAAATGAGGTGTGGTGATGAATATCACCGTGCCTCATTTGCATACTTAATGAGCCACCATTTTTGTGCAAAAAACCCCTCTTGCGCAAGATCTGTTCTGCCTGAAAATAAGCAGCAGAACAACTCTTGTGCAAGAAGGGGTTTTTTTGTGTAAAATGGTATCTCATTAAGTATGTAAATGAGTTGTGGCAATATTCATTGCTGCGCCTCATTTGCATATGTTCTTGCGCAAGAGAACGCAATGTAGACATAGCCAAGAAGTAATTTTTCTTGTATACTCTGTGCTGATTAGGCCTCAGCTGGAGTATTGTGTCCAGTTCTGGGTGCCACATTTCAGGAAAAATTTGGAGAAGGTCCAGAGAAGATCAACAATGATTAAAGGACTAGTCTGAAAGAATGTGGTTTGGTTGGTCTGGAAAAAAGACAGAGTGGATATGATAACAGCTTTCAAATTCCTAAACAGCTATTATAAGGATGAGGGAGAAAAATTATTCTCCTTAACTTCCAATGATAGGACAAGAAGCAATGGGCTTAAATTGGAGCAAGGGAAGTTTAGGTTGGACATTAGGGAAAAACTTCCATATAGTCAGGGTGATTATACACTGGAGTAAATTGCTAAGGGAGTTTAGACAGACCATGAGGGCATGGGATGGGATCTGATGACCTCTCAAGGTTCCTTCCAGTTCTAGTGTTCTATGAGTCTATGAAACCATAACTGCAATATATTTACAATATAATTGCATGTAACTATTGCCTAGCCACACTGACTATTTTATAAAGTATAACTATGTATAACTGAAATGCCAGATGCACATACATATGTGTGTATATATAAAATTGGGCATGTACTGTATAATAGAAATCACTGAATTAATTAACAGTACAGTGAGAACAATGATTTAAAAAGATTTTTAAGCAGGAATAGATAAGGAAATCTTTCTCACACATGCACACAAGAGAGAGAGGCTATGAAATGTATCTTAAATGTAATTTTCTGTACCTAGAATATCATCTTATTCTGGTCATGTTACTATGTGGTATACATGCCTCTAAGGCTAGCATTGTAGTAAATGTTATTTGTATCTTACTTTGACAAACAGTAAATTCATTTTCCAGATCCACAGAAATGACCTAAAATATTACTGCTACTCTTCCTTGTCACTTTTGTGAAAAGCATCCAATTTGGACTAACCGTGTATACAAGAAATCAATCACATTGTTCTATGTAATTTCAGAATTTCTGTGTAGACACCACAAAGAAACTCTGCTCAGATCAAGCTGAATTACAAGTTAGTTGTCAAAATGATTTAGTGCAACGAGAGAATGAGGATGACATGACTGCGACAGCTACATTAGTGGACACCAATGTGATTAAAGGTCAGTTAAGCTTTATGATTTGAGTTATTAATACAGAAGCATTTAACCCCAGCCCTGATAAATGCTTCATGTGCAAAAGTATTTTGCATGATTCAATTGTAACTTGTAGATCAGTCAAAGGAGATAAAATGTGAACCTCTCCGCTCTTCCTGAATAAATGCCATAAGGCAAACTCTCAGCAGCAGCATGGTATTAAACTCAATTTGACACTTGTGCATAAATATTCAGTGGTTCTCAGGAGCAGGTCTTTGTGAAGGAGATGCTATATTCATCTACAGTCTATCTCTTTTAAAGACTGATGATTCAGCCCATTGGCAAAGCTGAATGAGTGAGTTACGTAAAAATATTAAGATGTCTCAAGTCACATATTTATATTTGTAAGAAAAAATTGAACTTGAGAAAATTAATTGGCATTTATTTATACTTTTTATGTACCATGCATTAGGATTCCTCCTATATTTTTAATGTGTTTTGGTTTCCTATCTGCCCTTCTTTCCTCCCTTTCCTCCAAACACGTTAAAGCTGAAAAGCAACATGATAAGGGACCTTATCCAAAACCTTTGAAGTCAGTGGAGTAACTGCCATTGGTTTCAGTGGGTTTTGGATCAGGTTCATGGTGCATTTGATAGGTCCACCCATCACATCTATTGAATAATAAATAATGGGACTTCCAAATGTAGTGTGTTTTCAGGACTAGGCCCAAAATGTCTATCTGCCTAATGCAATCAGTTGAGTGGTTTCTGCTAGTAATGTACAGGCCCTCTCAGAGAATGACAGAGACCACTTTGAATTTAGAGGCCCCAGCCCAGCCCAGCTCCAGATCCCTGATATTATATCTAATGTCTCATCTGCAGGGTCATACTAAAACCAAAAGATTATATGAAAACAGACACTTGAGACATTTATTTATTAATAATTAAGTCATTATACCAATAGCATGTATATTAAAAGTGTAACTTTAATTGTGAGTTTCCACTGCAAGCAAAACTCTTCATTTTAGGAATGCTTTTCTGGCTTTGTTGTTGCTAACTCGTTTATAATTGAAGCAACCTCACTGTTCATGTTAAGCATTATTCAAACCTATTCAAACACTCTTGTCCCATTGTAGAATGATGATTATTCTTTACTTGTTTTAACACATTGAATCTGATTCACCTGAAGCCACTGATGCAGGGAGACTGACAAAAAAATGCAATGCAAATGTGATATTAGGAAATACAGTCAACGGGCCAAAATCAAATATTTCTTGAAGCAGTTCTTTTGGCTTGCAGTCAGATTTAAAGTTGGTGGAATGAATACATTTCAGGAAGACAATCTTGTCTCAGAGGTCTCTTGACATTTCATTGTTGTACCTTTGTTGAAACTGTTCAGCCACTGAATGTAGACAGGAGCAGCCCTAGACTAGCTACCAGTAACTGGCGCCCTAGGTGAACCATGCAATTGGTGCCCCCACCTCCAAACCCCTCAATAATATTGTGCCACCATTTGGCGCCCCATTTAGCTTGGCGCCCTAGGCGACCGCCTTGTTCACCTATATGGACTGGCCGCCCCTGAATGTAGATCTTTATCACTTAGTTCTCTGAACTTCCAAAGGAATTAAAAAAGCGTACAAATTTGTCATAGTGACTCAAATCGATGTATAAGACCAGATTTGATGGAGTCAATAATATCAACAACAAAATTGACTTGACAGTGCCTTTCTGCATCAGATTAAGATGTTAGGCTGCGATTTGAACTTCCTGCAATTTTAACATATTGAACCACCAACGTCATCTGTTCTATATGAGAACAGTCTGGAGTTGCATCAATAATAATTGAAAAGCACTTTGCATGTCGTATCTCTTCAAGGATTGTTGTTTGCACACATGTCCCACACAGCTCAATTGTATTCTGGTAGACAGAAAACGGACTTGCATGTGTTTTCTGCTCTCTTGTGGTTCACAAATACGCTTAATATGTCCTGATAAAAGTGGATCAACTTGCCAAGAAGCTCAAGTATACCAAGAAAGTTTCTATATGTAAGGGGATTGTGAGCCCCTTACTAAACTCAGTGGGAGTTTTTGGTTGGCCAGCTCCCAATACTAAAAGGGGAAGGGTCCATGAGAAATCAGGGTCCTGAGACTGACAGACCACAGGGACAATAGAAAGAAACCAACACTCCAGCTCAGACTGATTGTCAGGTTGGACAGGCTAATGGGGGAATTAGGAGGCCAGGTCCCATCCTGGGATTTTCCCAGGTGTGCTGGGATTTTCTGGGTTTGAGTCAAAGTGGGAGAGTGCTAAGAAGAGTAGCAAGGGGTCCAGGCTGTACTGAGGAGCAGACCTGCAGGGACAGAGCCAGAGGCCCATTCAGCCCACAGAGCGCAGACTGTGTGCTAAGAAACAGACCTGCAGTGCCAGAGCCAGACACACACAGCCCAAGGAGTGCAAGCTGCGCTCAGAGGCAGACCTACAGTGACCAGAGCCAAAGGGGTCAGAGGAGCAAGCAAGGAGCTGGAGGCTGGCAAAGCAACATAGTCTGCAGCTGGGTGTGGTGAGCAGCTGGGACCAGCAAAGGGGGGGAAAAGAGGCTCTGGGCAGGGAGATACCACCAGCCAAGAGCCCTGCAGGCCAGACTTGGAGAGGGATTGTAACTCCAACTGGGAGAGGGGTCCTGCCACCTAGAGCCTGAGGCTGTGTGGTCACTGCCAGAGCAAGCATGTCCAACCTGCAGCCCCCTGCAGCACAGCCAGGGCCTGAGACCTATAAGAAACAGACTATGAACTGTCCTTATACTCTGCAGACTGCTGTTTGTGATGTCCCTGTGCTACAGAGCAGGGTTATGTGTTCTCTTTTAACCTCTCTCATTTTTTTCCTTATTCTTTTCTTTTTAATCAGTTGCTGTTTAATAAATTGTATTTGCTTTGAACTGTATGTAGTGATCACTGGGTCAAGAAAGCATCCAGTGTGAAGAGAGCACCCTGGAGTGGGGACACCCTAGCCCCTGCCCTAAGTAACTACAAGGTTGGGGATTAAGCCCAAGAAAACCTGGGCCCAGCCTTGTTGGGATTTCGAGGACTCTGCTACTCAGGAGAGTGGAAGGGGAGCCCTCAGTGTCAGGGAGGTCTTTGGGTAAAAGAAGTGGGAGCAGGGACTCAGATCCTTTCGCTGGTCCATTTCACCGGGGTAATATAGAAGCCAGGAAAGTTCCTCACAATAGTGGGACCATTCCCCCACTTACACATATATAGAGTCACCGATATGTTGACTGGAACCACGCAAAGCCAATCTCAGTTCAGAAAGAAAAATAATGACATTATTTCCAGTTATCAGTTTCTGTGTTTATTTCACTCTGGAGTAAGTTTTCAATTGAACTGTCAGTTAGTGCTGCTCTACTAGATGGTCTCCATGTAACATAGTTCTCTTTATGCAATACTGAAGTTTCATGTGCAGGTATTCAGTCTTTCAACTTACTCCAACCTCTACTGATTCTCCAACTAGATGTATCAGACAGTACTGATGCATTTGAAGTATTATTGTTAAAAATTAAACAGGGTACACAGTAACAGAGCCTGCTTTTCTGTGCTCCAGCAGAGCCAGTCTCTTGTGTAGATCTCTCCATTTGGAAGAGTTTTTGTCAGCAGACAAGTGGGAAAAGCATAATTATCAGCATCTTTCAGTATATTACTTGGAATCTGAAAACAGCTACCTCTGAGAAATGACTGCATTTGAGCAACATTGTTCTTATCAAGAAGTCCAATATCAGGTTCTGATGCCACTGTTATTACACTGTATCCTGTGCTAGTCATAAGTTCTTGCTCTTGCTGTGCGGAATCTCTGAGCTTCTCATTTTCTGCCTGCATTACAAAGTTTTCAGCATCAGAACTGGAACTGTCACTGTCAGTATGGTCACCGTCTAATGGCTGAGGCATCTTTTCTAAGAGAAATGATGTTACTTGCTTTAAACTTCTAACTGCTGCTTCACTCTGTTGCTTTTGCTGGCTCTTATTTGCACCACTTTCAAATCTTCACTTCATTTTCATAAAGGGGTTCTTTTAAAACACAGTAACACACAGTTCACTAAAGGCTATTGGTTATATAAATTTTTAATTGTATATACTTCACAATTAATATTATATATTAATGGTTTGGGGATGTTATTTATGACGGCCCTTATAGCCTTATTTCAAAGACCTGAAATTTCATCTGATAAAATGTTCCCATTATTAAATTCCTCGAATAACTGGTGCATTATTATGAACATGAACACAGATGATTACCAGGTTAGATATAAAGTTTATTAAACAAATGGAATTAAAAATTTAGTATAAAAAAAAAGCTTTTAAAGGTAAATCTAAAACTGGATGAAGAGGTAGCTTACAGCTGAACCTGATATGGTTACTAGGGGTAGGAAACTTCAGGCTCAGGGGCTGGATGCAGCCCCTGGCTTGCCTGGATCTGCCCCCCGAGGCTCAGCATTTAGGGAGCCCATGCTGGTGGTCCAGCCTCTCCTCCCTCCCCCACAGAACTGGAACATACAAAATCTACTAGCCTGAGCCCCCATAGCTCTGGTGTGCAAGGGGAATGTGGGGAGTGTCTTTTGTGGGGAGTGTCTTTTTCCTTCTCAGTCAGGGCTTCTCACTTTTCTTCTCACTTGTGTGTGGCCCCCGACTGATTTTTCTGTGGGTCAGTAGCCCCCAGCCCAAAAAAAGTTTCCCCATACCTATCGTATATGAAGACACAGAAGAAAAAAACAAGAATATGAAATCTCCTATGCAGAGATAAACATCCAATTTAAAGGTTAAACTCACCCTCAGACCAAGCAAAATCACTTTACAGTAACAGAATTAATTACGACTTTCAAAACCTCTAAACTTTGCACAGACTATAAACAGCATTTCATAGCATAGAATCACTAATCACAGAAGCTACTCCAATCTCCATTTATGTAGATGAAAACTCAGATGTGACTGAAAAAGCAAAAAGACAAAAACCTGAGGTCCCACAATGATGTACATCAATTTTTGCAGATATATAGAACTTCTTTTGTTGTCTCTGTTATAGCAGCAAGGTGTATAATAAATGGAAATGACTTGGTACAAAAATGTCAACATTTGAGGCTTCTTTGTCTCTTGAGGCCTTGGCCAAATGGCTCTCTTGCCCCCCTTCCTTCCCCGTTCTTCTCTGATAGGGCCTGGTAACATATAAAGGGCTCATAAAGCGTTTCTTTATTGCCTTGTCATTGAATGAGTGTGAATGCCAACTATGAAATTCAGGACATTATTTTGAAAACCTTGAATATTGCATTCCTCCCAATATAACATAAACAGATTTCATAATGGGGGATTCGCTATTAATGCTTTGGAAGTTCTTTCTCTGGGGAAGAATTTCAAAGGCACAAAGGACACCTTAATCCTATTGAAAGATAATGTGATTTTATCATTTAACTCCCATTTGTGCTGTCACAGTCCATGGCAGCTGCATCTCTATTCCCTCTGAAAGTTCAGAAAATGGCACCTGCTCTAGGTTTGCAGCTCCTCAGCCATCTCTTCTTTTGGGTGGAAATCCACGTCTCCTTCCTGACTGGGGTATATCCAGGTTTCCCAATTCCCTGCCTACACTGTGAATTCTTCAGTAGAGTCAGACTGCCTATGTAGGCCTGCTTTGTTCTCTTCTGAGAGGCAATAAACATCACAATTTTCCATAGGTATAAGTTAGCACACAACTCTTTCTAAGCAAACGCATTGGAACTTAGGGGAGAGGCATAGACTACAGAGAAAACATTAAAAACAATAGAAGAACCTACAAACACTCTAATAAATATCAGCAAGAGCTCTGGCTGCTGAACAGTCCTTCAAACCCCACCCATGGCTTCTCAGTGGTTTCCCGTTTGTAACCATTTAGGTTCAAAATAAGCATGTATGAATCACTGAATTACTCCTTTATGCTATTTAATGCAGGGAACATGTAATTCATAGACAAAGTGTCCCCTCCTGAGGGCAAAAGCTTCAAAGGATCAGATATGGAGTGGGCATTTGCATTCCCCTCCTCCCTAGTAATTCCCAGGAAACTTATTCAACTGGCAGTTCATTCTTGTCTTCCTGCATTGATTGAAAGAGTGCTTGGAAGCTTATAATGCTTCCCCAGGTTTAGATTAGTCTTGGTTCCTGACAATTTACATACAATAACACATAAACATTTGCATTTCAATACATTGAGCTCGTGAGATGCTTAACTTTAATTTGATATGGTTTTACTTAAATCAATGAGGTTTATCCAAGATATTGCAGGAAATTGCCGTATCTTTCACGTGTGCCTTTGAAAATCTCGCCAAGTTGGGGGTTTAATTTTTAATTTTTATTTTTTTGGTTTGTGAATTTATTTAGTCTTTGCAAAAGAGGAAGGTTCCAGAAAATTAAATCTTCTGTTTAGTCTCCAGAAAATTTTAGTTTTGAAGAAATCATATTCAGGGGTTTAGGGTCCCTGAAAACCATTATTCATGCTAGCAATCATATTGAAATCAGACTACCCACACAAGGAAGGGCTAGCACAGGGGATCTATACAGAGTAAAGGGGCTCCTGTATTGCAGCAGGGCAGGCTGTCATAAGTTATTCTGAGGACTGGCCTGGACATAGGTGGTCTTGGAATTGAAGGATGGGAGGGCCAAAGAAAAGCTGACTCTGCACTCTTTTAGGCATAACAAAAATCAATTACTAGAACCTGTTGCCAGACAAATTCACATTAGAGTAAGGCACAGTTTTTTAACAGTGACGGTGATTAACCTCTGGAACAACAAGGGGAGAGATGGATTTTTCTGATCAAGGCTAGATGCCTTTCTGGAATATATGCTTTTAGACCAGTGGTGTCTAACCTTTTTATGCTCAAGATCACATTCTGAATTTAATAGCAATCCTTCTCTGAGGCTCCTCTTCCCCCGAAACTCCACCCTGCTCACTCCATCTCCTTTCTCTCTATCACACACTCTCTCCCATCCCCGCTCACTTTCACCAGACTGGGACAGGAGGTAAGGGCTTGAGAGGAGGCAAGGGCTCTGAGCTAGGGCTGAGTGTGAGGAAAGGGCTCTTGGCTGAGCTTGGAGAAGGGGGTTGGATGCAGGAGGAGGTATGGAGTGCTGGCTCTGTGAGGGGGATCAGGGCTACCCTTGGGGTGCAGGAAAGGGCTTGGGGTGCTGGCTCTATGAGGCAGGATCAGCTGGAAGGGACTTTTAGAGGCCATCTAGTCCAGTTCTCTGCACTTATGGCAGGACTAAGTTTGATCTCTAAACCCTCCCTGACAGGAGTATGTTTAACCTGCTCTAAATTAGTGACAGAGACTCCACAGCTTCCCTGGGCCATTTATTCCAGTGCTTAAGCCATGTTCACAGGGTGCTTTTCCTAATGTCCAACCTAAACCTGCCCTTGCTGCAATTCAAGCCCATTGCGTCTTGTCTTATCCTCAGAGGTTAAGGAGAATAATTTTTCCCCTCCTCCTTGTAACAAGCTTGTAATGTCCTGATCAGGTTTAGTGTACAGTGCACCTGACTAATCTCTAATGACCAAGTACTGACCCTCTGTACTGCAGAAATAACTTTAATGTATTAATATATGGTCACAAATGAGGAAATTTGCTGGACCGGGGGGAGGTTTCCTGCCACTGGCCTCCCAGTCTGCTACCCCTTCTTGCTGCTGGCTCCTTCTGGCCTGGGCTCTGGTCCTGTTGCTGCTGGGCTCAGGCTTGGGCCCCGGCCCTAGCTCTGGTGCTACCAAACTCTGGCTCCTGCTGCTGGGCTTGGACTTCAGCGCCAACCTGGATGGGATTTCCTGAGGCCGGAACTTGATGGCCACCAGCAGCTCCACTGCTGCTGGCTTTGCTGGGGCTCCCCAGAGCTGGAGCTCCCTGGCCACTGCTGACCCTACTGCTGCTAGTCCCGCAGGGCTCCTGGCTGCATCACTGGATCCTCTGCTGGGTTCCCAACCTCTCCGCTCCTGGGCTCTCTGGTCTAGGAACATCCATGGTCCTGCCAGACTATGGTTGTTGCTGGACCAGAGAGTCCCAGATTTAGGGAGGTACACCCTGTATTTATTTATTATTTCTTACAGCCAGGAGCCCCAGTCAGGGGATTGCAAGGAGAGCTGGTGGCATTTTTTTTGACAAAATAGTTTTCTGTCAGACCCATCAAAACCAAAATGTTCATCGCAAAGGGTTTCTAGGAAGATAGATTTTGATCCACAAAATGAAATTTTAGTCCCTATTCCAATGAACATTCATATTATTTATTCTAAGTGGAACAACACTAACAGGAGCAACTAAATACAAATCACACGAGAATAGCCAAAAGACTGGTGACTAGACCCTTACCTGGACCATAGAAATCCTGGGGTCAAGTTCCTGCTCCAAACCAGGTAGAGTAAGGATTTGCATCCGGGGCTTTCACAGCAGGGTTGAATGCCCTTGCCAACAGGCTATTAGCTACTCTGTGTGGATCTCTCTCTTTTTTTTTTTTTCATTTTAAAAGTCTGTTTTGTCCTGAAACAAAAACGTGAAAGAAATTTCAAAATGTTTAAAATTTTCAGGAAAATGGGACAGCTATTTCCAGCCCAGCTTTACCTGCAGGTGATTACAGAGAAGATTTTGAGTTTGCTGACAGCGTCATTTCAGAATTGTCTGTGACTTTATGTGTCTTTAAAGATCTGCATGGTTAATGGGTACCTCTGCTGATGTGGGCAGACTTTGCAAATGTACAGTAGTTCCCTTGAGTGCTTAATTTGTAGTGAAAGAGGTGCCAGGACTCAAGCCATTTTTAATATTCATAAGTGATGAAGCAAGCAAGGTACTGGGGCTACAAACCAAGGGTGCTGGAGCCCTCCCCCACTTTCCCTGAAATCTTGCCCCTGGCTGAGCCGGGAGCTGGAGCAGTACCAGGGAGCCTGGTCTTCCCTCCTCCCTGCCTGTCTCACTGGTTCACTGCCCAGGGCAGGTGGGGGGGCCCACTTCCCACAGCTTCCCACACTGTTCTCCCCACAAGGAGGGTGCGGGTCTTGAAGCCACAGCCTGGCCATGATAAGAGCCAGGCAGGTCACTGTGAGGAGTTGTGATGGACCCTCCTTTTGCCCATGGTGTAAAGGGTCTGAGCAGCCCCTGGCCTGGGTCCCTGCCCCTGGGCCTCCTGTGCAAGGAGGGTGGAGGGTCCATATTGTGGATCCTCACAGCTGCCTGCATCACTTTTACCTACCTGCCACAACCAGGTCAGAGAGAGCTGTGGGGGCAGTTGTGAGGAGCCAGCGTGGAATTGCAGAAACTCCAATTTGACCTGCCCTCAGCTGGGCGGGGAGCCGAGGTGATGGGGTCAAAGGTCAGAAGCTGCTCTCAGGCCCCTGAATCCTGGGCATTGTTTGGTCTACTGTGGCTCCTCACAGCTGCCAGAGCTCTCTAGGGCCGTGTCCAGACTCAGGGGTTTTTTCGGGAAAAGTAGCCTTTTCCCGAAAAAACTTCCCCTGCGTCCAGACTCAAGCCGCGTTCTTTCGAAATTATTTCGAAAGAACGCGGCTTTTCTTTCGATGGCGGTAAACCTCATTTCACGAGGAAGAACGCCTTCTTTCGAAAGTTCCTCTTTCGAAAGAAGGCGTTCTTCAATGTAAAGAGGCCGTCTTCGAAAGAGAGCATCCAGACTCGCTGGGTGCTCTCTTTTGAAAAAGCGGATTTCTCTTTCGAAAGATCCGCCTGCAGTCTAGACGCGATCTTTCGAAAGAGGCTCTTTTGAAAGATGCTTTCGAAAGAGCATCTTTCGAAAGAAGCCTGCAGTCTAGACATAGCCTAGCTGGGCTTCACGCTAGCCTGAATGGGGGTGAGCCCTCAGGGGAAACAGAAGGAAAAGGAGTTGGGATCAGCCTCAGTAACACATGGACGGGACAGCTCCCCCACTTTCAAAAAGTGGGAGGGCCCTGGTCTCCTGGCTCTTCCCCTCCTCCCCAGTTCCAGGTGCCACTGCTGTGAACTGCCAAGCCTAGGGGTGCCAGGGCTCAGGCTTGACACACAGTGAACACAGTTTTTCATACAGTGTTCCAAAGGCTTGGGGGAAACAAGGTAGTGGCTTCTGCCCCTTAGATAGCAGATGGGGTCAGACTGTCATGCTTCCTCCTCAGGGGAGCCGACAGCCCCACCGGCCCTTGGCAAGGTGAGGGAGAGCCTAGCTCTGTGCTTCTGGAAGGCATTGGAGAGGCAGAAGGGACAGAGCAGGGGCAGCCAGCCCTCCGTGCCTTTTCACTGCCTTCATAGAAACCAATAGCACTGATTTCACCGGGAGCAGGATCAGACCAGTGGTGCTGGAATTAGGGGTGCTGCTGCACTCTTATCTTGAAGCAATAATAACAAACACCAAATACAGGCTTTCTGTGCTTTCTGTTAGCAGCACCTACACAATACAAATTGTTCCAGCATCCCTGGCTCAGACTTTAACTCATATAAACATAAGACATTTTTAACAATATAGCTGTTTCTAGCAGTGACAGAACAATTTAAACCTTTAAATATCTGTTCCTTGCCTGTAAGAAATGTTGATATATTAAAGAATGGATTTATTGTGCCAAAAAGAAACAAATAGTAGAGCAAATAGAAATTCAGGACAGGAAGATTTAGATACAATTAATGAGCTAGAATTATTGGAAGTGAAGTGACAGAAAAAGAGACACTACCTGGGCACAGTAGTTACTCAAAATAAAAAGGAGAAATTGCACGTATATTCAGCAGCTGCACTTTTAAGCAAAACATACAATTTAACATTAAATTTATTAGTAATGTTTTGTTTGATTCTAGTGTACTGTAAACATTGATTTGTCATGTATTTAACTGTATATAGTACACACTATGTTTTTTAACATGTCAATGATATTTTTTAAAATACTGGTTCACATCTTCATCTAGTGTCTATTCTGGTAGCTTCATTGAACCAACAAAGCTATCTAGCTGTTCTGATTTACATCAGTGGAGGATACGGCTCATTGTTATGAAATGTGATTTGTATAGGGCCAGATTCTTACATACCTTAGTTATTGATCTTGATGTACCTCCTCAATAAGATACCTATGAGCATGAATAAAGGTATCCAGAATCTGACTCATAGGAAATAAAAGACTACTAGTCATAAATACACACCTGAGTTTGCTCAGAACACTCACTCTTCAGATTTGTATGTAACATTCTGGAGATGTGCACTCACACGTAATTATGCATTCCTTTCTCATTTAGATGGAATTGTAGCAGTTCTCAAACTGTGTTGGGGCCCCAAAGTGGGTCATGATTCCATTGTAATGGGCTGGCTAGCACTGGAGTTAGATTTGTTGGGGCCAGGGGCTAAAGTCCTTAGGCTTTGGATTTGCCCCCCCCCTACTTGGGGTGGTGCAGCTCAGGCGTTGGTTCTTGTCAGAAGGGGGTCATGGTGCAATGAAGTTTGAGAACCCCTGAATTAAAGAGTGATCATTTATAGCTACATTGTTCTTTTAGGTAGGAGGCCAAAGAAGGAGGGTTCTCAGCAGGCCTGGCTGTGAACTGATGCAACATAACTCTCCCCTGGAGTGTCTTCCTGCAATTATACCATTGTATTACAAAATATTATTTTTGGGACAAGCCTTGATGAGGCTGCCAGCTGTGCAGTGAGCAGCCTCAAAGGAAGATAAGTTTGGACTTTGTGCATATTTCATGTCTGGGCTGCAAGGGAATTGAGCACTGGGGATACAGTAACCTCATGTTGCTCTCTAGAAAACACTTCCTCTGCACTGCATTTATTACATGGCCTGTGTTATGCAAAGCCACTGGAATTGGATCCAGCCACCCTTGGTACAGAGAGCTGGCCAAACTAAATTTTAGCCCGTGACATTGTGACCTGGCACACAAAGATGCAACACCATCCAAATTTGGTCCTAACCTCCCCTGTGCTCAGATGGAGGGTTGGTTGAACCAAATAGTGGTATAACCTGATGGAGCGGGAGTCTGTTTTTGTAGAATGGAGTGCAGGAGAGTCTGCTGAGAACTTTACTTCTGGTGGCACCGACTTATGGATTCTATGGGTAAGAGAGATGGAAGACTCTTCAGCCATGGGAGACCCAAGGTCTCTGCGGGAGGAAGATGTGGGAAATGAATAAGGAGTAGATTGAGGTCCTGGCTGAGGGAAGGCAAGAGCTGGAATTTGCCTCCTCCTCCAAAGAAATATCTAAACTGGTGCCACTGGAAGGACCAAAAGACTTCAAAAGAAATAAAATCCAGCTGACCTCTCCTCAAAGAGAGTGTCCATAACCATTAACAAGTGTGGTAGGGAATATTAGGGCTTTAAATTTTAGAGACCGTGTCCTGCTACCCCAGGGAAAGAAATGTAATTTAAAAATCATAGAGCTGTTATGTAAAGTTAGTGTTGAGGTTAATAGATCTCCAAGCAGGGAATTAACATGTATTGATTTTACTGCTTGGTATTCTCTTGAGGTGATTCATTTTTTTCTGTCTCATTTTCTAATGCTTAATTGAAGTGTAATACATACATTTTAAAAGATCTCCCACTCCAGTTTGGGGTTAAAGGATACTTCCAATAAAGTGTTACTGACTTTAATCCTTTGGGATGTGTTTTGGGTTAGTACCATTAATTTCCTTTCTTCCTAGCTTAGATGATATTATTTTGTTTATAAGCATGAGTGTGGAGAGAGAAAAAACAGAGAGCAGTCAGTATCAATTCTAGGCACTTTTGGTGGCTTAATTCCATATTAACAAGTCCAGTGAACACAAAGTGTTTGCCCTTCTGATCTCCAGGAATTAGTTTATTCCTTGCAGTGTATTATTTGGTATACTTTCACTGATAAGAGATGCAGCCAGTTGAAAATGAATTGCAAATGCAGAAATGTATGTGAAGAAAATTGTGGCTATGTTCTCTGCACTTCTGTATCCGAGAACTGCATTCAGGGAATGCATTGAAAACAAACCTTTGAGTAGGGTCTTTCAACCATTTCTGTACCCACCTTGTAGTAATTCCCTCTAGACCACACTCTCCTTATGAGAAAGTCATGTGGAACTGTGTCAAAAGCTTTACAAAAATCAAGATATATCACATTGATTGCTTCCCTTGTCCAGTAGCCCAGTAACCCTGTCAAAAGATATTAAGTTGGTTTGGCATGATTTGTTCTTCACAAATAATATGACATGAAGAAAGAAGAGGAACAGAGAAGAGGTGTTAAACAGTGAAAATGGTCAAAAATGAGATAATTCTGAAGAATGGAGGGTCAGATACATATGGTGAACAACAGAAACAGGTGACAAAAGAGGGATCACGTGATGATTACCTGTTGTGTTCCCTACCTCTGTGGCATCTGGTATTGGCCACTGTTGGCAGACAGGATACTGGGCTAGATGGACCTTTGGTCTGACTCAGTATGGCTGTTTTTATGTTCTTATGACTCCAATGTCACCTCCTTACAGTTATTTTATAATTTGTTTATTTGTTACTTAGGTCCAATAAACAATATGCTTCCAAAGCATGGACAAGAAAAGGAACCGGAGAAGCACGTCTATGAATATTTGGATGAAAATGTAATTGAAAATGTAAGGAAAAAGTTCCAAGACACCACAGTTCATAATAAAACATACCTCCTGAAAAAGAGGGAAGGTGAGTGTCATGCCATCACTTACGAATGTAAACAAATGCATGCCACTGTTTTCAGGTCTAAGGGCAGTCTTCATTCTTCATGAGCCTGGGAGTTCTCTGTGAGTGTGAAAGTCTGCATAGTATCATTTTCTGAGGAAAGTGGGCAGAGCAGGGGAGAAACTAGGAGTACCATTATGACTCTCTGTCACTATTTAGAATTACACATTTTTAAATAGACACCGGGTCATTGGAGGTGGGTGCAAATTTTTTTTGCATGATAGTTTTGTTCACTAAAAAGCACAGTTTCTGTTGACCAATCATATTTATAGATGAAACACAGAGTCACTGAATGGTTTTGGATGAAAAATGTCTGTCCAGGGGTGGTGCTGCTGCAGTTGCCTCTTTTAGAGAAGAATGCCCTTAGCACTGGGATATAGGGCAGTGTGATCTGAGTGCCTGCACTGCAACAAAGTGTGCAATTTGCAGCTGGTATAGATGTACCCTCACTAGCTTTTAATCTAGCTAACTGGCCAGACAGAGCATTAAGGATGTGGCTATGTGGGCTAGCAATGTATGTTGTATACCGGGGAGGGGAACAGAGGCAGCCAGCTTTGTATAGCTTGCACTGAAGCTCTTGCTGTCACATTCACACTGATTTGTATAGCAAATGTCTACAGCAATATCTGCACAAGCTACAACCCTGCCACGATGCTGACGTGGCCATACCCCCTCTCTGATTGCAATGGTTCCATTTTGTGTGAAGTATTTGTATAGTCATTAGCCCAAAGGCAGAGCATGCCAGTGTCTCTAGAACTTGGTATTCCAAACACTCAGCTGGGAGGGGAGAGATCCACGTTCAAGTCCCTATGCCAGTAACTGTTTAATCACTAATACAAAGTGGAACAGCTTCAATGGAACATACTGAGAGACCTGTTCCAGAATATTCCCTAGCCCAGTGCACTCTCCTGTGGTGTAGGAGCTCCAAGTTCAGCTCCTTTCTGCAGATTAGGCACAGGGGGGAATTGAACTTGGGTGTCCTCATAGCCCAGGTGTGACTAACTCTTAATCACTAAAGTTATGTCTACATAGCAGCTTGGAGGTGTGTGATTCCCGGCTAGGATAGACAGCCACATGCTAGCTCTGCTCAGCATAGTGCAATCTGGCTGTAGTGTGACTGTGGTAGCACAGGTGGGGGCTTAGGCTAGCCACCCTAGTGCAATCCTGCCTGTTACTCTCCACCTCCTCCTAGGGTAACTACTTGGACAGCTGCCATTGCCAGGCTGCCATTTTTAGCACCCTATGTGGAACAGAGCTAGCATGTCTATCAACCCAAGCAAGGAACCACATTTCCCAGCTGTTGCATAGACCAGTGTTTCTCAACTTTATAAAAAAAAAGTACCCCTTTAAAAAAATAAATACCCTCAGCCCCCCCATCTAACTCAATGCACCCATCCCTCCCCCAGAGCCAGGCACCCCCAGCCTCCCTGCTCTAACCCAATGTGCCTCCCCTCTCCCAGAGCCAGGCACCGAACATATGGTAACCCTACCTTTGAAGTGTCTGCTCCCACTGCCTGGCTCTGCCTTGGCAGCTTGTCTGCAGGGAGCAAGTGGCCTGTCAGTGCCGAGCTTGCTGCATGGGGCTGTGTGCTCCCACCTCAGCCCAGTGCCCCCCTAGCATGGTACCTGGAGACAACTGCTCCCCTTCACTATGCCACTGATGTGTGTGCGTGGAGGGGGGGGGGTTGCCTCTGGAAAAAAGCTTATTGTGCTGCTTTACCACCTTTTAGCTGCTCTCTGCAGTGCCATGGGGAAGGTTCAGCAGCCATCCCCGCTGGAGCACCCCGAGAAGGCTGCCAGAGAGGAAACAAACTAGGAGAGGCAGATGTGGACGTGATTTTTTTTCTCCCCATCCAAACCCACCCCCCAACTTGGAACTGCCCTGGGTCTCACCGGAACTGCCACCACCAGAGCTGGGGTGCACGCGCAGAGCATCTGTTAACATCCGGGTGCGCGGCTCTGAACATTCAATTTGACAGGCATGTACCTACATCTCTTCCCTGATCCCCTTTTCAGGGAAAAATCCTGGACATTTTTTGCCAAATTTCACTTGTACGCATACCACTGGTTGAGAAACACTGGCATAGACATATTCTAAAGGACTAATGATTATCAGGGAACTAGCTGTTTTGTGACTCTAGCCCTTCATGTACTTTGCTTTTTATTTAAAAAACGCCCAAAGACACAAAGTTTCATTCAATCCCAAATTAAAATTTTTGTCAACTTTTGTAATTCTCTGAAATTGTCCAGCGCTTTTGGTTTCAGTTGAACTTTAACAAGTTGTTGTTCCATTTTTTTTAGAACTGCTAGTGAAACAAAAACCAGCATATACTATCTGTAATCTGTAACTTAGCTTTGTGAAAAAGGTCCACTTTTAGATACTCATTCTCTTTTGCACGAAGGCTACTTTTTGCTGCTCTGGTTGTGTGAAAGGAACTTAAAGTGGGAGTAAATAAGAATCTGGTTCTTATTGTTTAATAACCTAAATGTAGCACAAATTGAACTTAATGTTGTTAATTATGGGTGGAGCTAGTGGAAAAGGTGACTGAGGTCCTCAGCTTCCCCATACTCTAATAATACGTTTTTTCCCCTCTGTAGGGTTTCCCTCCTAATCTCTTTCCCCACAAACCTCCCTCTTAACTCAGTGTAGGGTTCAAAGACTAATTTTCAGTGAGGATCCAAGGTGCTGAAATTTCTCTAACCTCAGTATGCCTGGGGAGGTGAAAAGGATGCACTAGAAGAGATTATACATCTTATAGCTAATGTTGTATGTGGCAGCTTGTATCAATTCCCATGTCTCAAGCATGGGTTCTAGTCCTCTGCAAGCAGCACAACTATGTGGCACACCTGTAGATCCTGTTCTTCCACTTCTCACTTGAGGCCAGTGTTCACAGAATCAAATCCTCTTCTCCCTCTGTGCAGACATTGTGGAGTTTATAGCATCAGATCATGTTTTATTCTATCTCCAAACTATGGTTTCCAGGTGTCTGGTATTGAACCGGACAGCCCATTATTTTCGTCTCCTCTCCGGTAAAAAAATTTCAGAAAATACTGGACATCTAAAATATCCGGTACTTTCTGATTTTTTTTTTTTTCCTGGCCAGGAGGCAAAAATCCTGGGCTGTCTGGGTCAATATGGAGGCAGCCTGGCAACCCTATTGCTTACTGGGGAGCTGTCCAGTTCAGCGCAGGGAGGCAAGATGGCGGGCGACCACCTGCAGCCTGTTAAGGCCCAAAAGCCTCACTACGTGGTTTTTAAAGGGGCCACAGTGGGGTTTTCTTTGTTTGTTTGTTTTGCTTAACTTCTCTTGGGGTTCTTTTTTGTTGTTGGGTATTTTTTCTGAAACCATCTGGCAACCCTACTCCAAACCTGATTCCTCTAGTGCAACTTGCAGGCTGGATACGGCCTACTGTGGTTCTACGTGTGGCCTGCAAGATGATTTATTTAGGTGCAGCATTGCTAGAGTCTACTGGTTTCCAGCCATGTAGCTTTTTCCCTACCATTATTACTGAAGTGACACACACATAAAGGAAGGACATGTGAAGTGAGGTGCGTGCTGATTGCACACAACATTGACTGTGAGCTCCTTCTGTATCCAATCAAAGTGCTGCTGCAGTTCAATTGTCATGTCCCATAAATTCTAGCTATGCAATTGCAGTTAG
Organism: Pelodiscus sinensis; assembly: GCF_049634645.1. Lineage (NCBI taxonomy): Eukaryota > Metazoa > Chordata > Testudines > Trionychidae > Pelodiscus > Pelodiscus sinensis. Next base: position 90,841,724 of record NC_134713.1, on the reverse strand, counting down.
CAAAACTACCTTATTCTGGGAGACCATCTTGGATATGACAGACTGAGGTGAAGTAGGGCCACTCATGTGGCCCACTCATTGGCCTCAGTTGCCCATTGCTGCTGTAGGAGGGCCAGCAGCAGTGGTTCTTTAGCCTGTCTTCTCTTCCCTTTCATCAAAAGACCATTAACTGAGATGAGGCATTTCTAATTCAGATGGAGACAGCTCCCAGTGTATATGCTAAGACAGAAATGTTCATGGGGCATGAGAAAAGGAGAGCCAGGAAGCAGCAAGAACAGAGGGATTTGAGTCCACTGCATCCCCAGCAGCCATAGCAGATCACACCCAGATGAGTAGGAAAAAAACCAGACAGCTGTCAGAGAAGGAAAAGGGGAGAAAGATGGGTTAGTCCAGATTTGCACTAGCCAGGGAATTTGTACTCTCTGCCCAGCTAACCAGAATGAGTTCAGTAATGATTCTGGCTTTCATGGCTGTCCTGTCATCTAGATAGGGGACTAACTGGACACTGTAAGCAATGGTTACACTAGGAAAGAAAAACTTTTCATTTGATTTCTTACCCACGGGGAGCCAGGCAGAATGCAGTTTTAAGAGACAACATCTGCCTGAAGGCTCAGACTCTAATTATGCCATTTACTCTTGAGGCATCAGATCCTTCAAGCCTTTATACACATGCCCTTTAAACTCCTTGTCAGCAGAGAAAAGGCTGCACTTTATTAGTCCTCTTGGTTGAAGGCTTTAGCAGAACATACAAGGAAAGACCTTTGCTGTCTCTAGGGAGATTGCTATCAGAGTCTTGGATTAATGACAGACCCAGAAATTATCTTACTCGGTGGCTGAGAGATCATTAGATAGCCAAAGGACATGTTGATTTTCTTCTAATCTTTTGGTCAGGACATTCAGAAATCCTCCATTAGGGTTTTTCTTCTGCCAAGATTCTCTGTGTGCACATTCATGTGTGCATTGGGAAATGTGGATTTAATTGGTGCATGTAAATCAAAGCTTTGGTGAGTGCAAAAGCAAACATGGAAGACTTATAGGAAGCCATAATTGCAGGGATAAATTAAGTCTGCTTTTTAAAAAGTCCCATAATGTCAGTTCAATGGGCCAGTCAAAAGAGAGATGAACTTGCTACTTTGGCCCGTATTAAAAACATCTCTTTAAGTTTAGTAAGGGGCAGGAATCAAAGGTCTCATGCCAAAGTTTTAATGTTGATTACACCACCAGGCTACTTCCAATTAATTTACCCCCATTCATTTTCTTCCTTTCAATTATTTAAACCTAGACAATGATCAAGCTGAAATTCATTGATGTAAATTACATTATAATAAAATTATTCAAAAATGTTTTAAGATGCTAAAAATAAAAGCAAACTCCAATAATTTAACTCTCATTTCAGCTTCTGCCCCCAAAGGGGAGCAGATTTTAAATAAGTGTGTATAATACTGTATTTAGTCGTGCACAGAGATGCCAGCTGAGATCCAAGCTCCATTGTGCCAGGAACTAAAAGAATCAGTCCCTGCCCCAAAGAACATACAATCCAGACAGACAAGATAAAGAGAGAGGCAAAGAGAGTTGCCCGAAGCCACTGAAAGATCTTCACTGCCAGGCCTGTGCATTGTCTCTTAGACTATATTGCATTTCTGTCTTTTATACTACTAACAGATTTTCCTCTGGGCTTTCATAGCCTTTTGCTTTTTACACACAAAGCAAAGACTCTCGTTCACTGTGGGGTAACTATTCCTTTTGTTTCTTTACTGAATGTGAAGCATGTGACAAAGGGCAAACTTTTCAGACTCCAGTATCTTAAAATCAGGCATTTAAATCCATATTTAGGCATTCAGACTCCTGCTTAAGTCATTGGGTGTTGTGGGTTCCCAGCATTTTTTAAAGGTCCCATTGCTTTTATTTAGGTTATTAAATTATGGATTTTGGTGCCTACATTTGAACTACATTACCCACATTTGAGAACTTTTGCCATTTGATATTTTCTCTGCTGTCTGATAGGATGGCTGAAGCTTTTAAATGAGATAACAATGTAAGCTGAACATATGAGCATCAGTGAATGGGGAGTGCAGGGGCGGCCCATCCATATAGGCGAACTAGGTGGTTGCCTAGGTTGCCAAGTTAAATGGGGCGCCAAATGGTGGCGCAATATTGTTGAGGGGTTTGGAGGTGGGGGCGCCGATTGCATGGTTCACCTAGGGCGCCAGTTGCTGGCAGCTAGTCTAGGGCCGCCCATGGGGGAGTGATTGGGGTAATTGCACAGGAGTTGGAGAGACCCAGGTGCAGTTTCCTGGTTTACCCCAGACTTTCTAAGTGACGTACACAAGTTGCTTTGCCTCTGTTTCTCAATTCCTCAGCTCTAAAGAGAGGATGATAATGTAGTCCTGTCTCGGGCATTTTGATAACAAATGCAGTAAAGATTGTGTGTACATCACTAAATGCTCCTGTATTTACACCCATGTAATAATTTTTGCACCAAGATTTGCCTTGTGAGATATCATTTGAAAATGAATAATTCACTGATCATTAACATTCTTGTGGGATATATGTACAAAATGGGTTTTAAGAGTTATGGATGTATGCTGGAATATAACCAAAGTGAGTGTAAGCCAGGTATATTGTAGGAGTTGTTAAACAGATCTATGGTAAAAAAAAGAAAAAAAGTGTAGAAGTCTGAGGGATAGCCATGTTATTCTGTAACTTTAAAAAAAGCTGAAAAAATGAGTGGTCCTGTAGCACCTTAGAGACTAAAACCAACTATTGATAGTACCATGAGTTTCGTGGGCACAACTCCTTTAGAATTTGTTTTCACCTCAATTTACATGTGAGAAGTATACAGACTCATCAAGTTAACAAGAGTTAGAGTTAAACTTTACTTTAATAAATGGGGGAGAAGACAGCATGGTGTCTATACTAAGGATGTTAAAATTCAGTTAATTGACTAGTTGACTAGTTGATATGCACTTCTGCACTATGCGGAACTCCGCATAAAGCCTGGGGCCAGTGGAAGACCCATTGACTCCAGGCTGCAAGTGGCAAATGCACAAGAGTCCCCAACAGGGGCTCTTGTGCATTTCAAAACTTTGGAGCCCGGGGTCAGCGGGGGACTCAGAGTTAGTCCCTCACTGACCCCAGGCTCCATGCTATGCTTCATGCCACTAGGAGCCCAGGGTCAGCTGGGGAATCCCCGGCTGACCCAGGGAAATGCCTTGGGGAGCCCGGATCAGTTGGGGAGTCCCCTGTTGACCCCGGGCTCCACAGCAATTACCCTTTTAAAACGCCACCTCTGCATGATTCAAAGCGGCAGCCATGGAGCCTGGGGTCAGCAGGAGACTCCACAGCTGACCCTGGGCTCCACAGCTGCCCCTTTGAATTGTGCAGAGGCGGCGTTTTAAAGGGACAGCCCGCCACACAGCTGATCTGTGGCCGCCGTGGGGTTTCAAAGTAGCAGCACTGCTGTGTTGCACTGACACTTAGAAGTACCCCTCACCTCCCCCTTTGCTGCCTCTATTTCATAGAGGAAGCGGGGGAGGGGGGGATATCAATTAGTCAAAAGACTTTCCAACAAGCAAATGCTTATCAGATAGTTGACTAGTCTTTAACATCCTAAGTCTACACCCAGTAGATGAGAAAAGCTTGGCCTGAGTTTTATTTTTCAGAACCCACCTCAAAGGATAGCTGGTCTATAAGGTGATGGGGACTAGAGGGTGCTGAACTGGTGTCAGTTTCAGTGTGAAAAGTATTTATTAACACTATAGAGGAAAGTATGAATACTCGCATGTTTTAAAGTATGTAGCCAAACAACAGAAGAAGGAGCAGTTCCCACTCTGACAGGCAGGGGGACAGCTATCTACCTGTCTTCTATGTAAATTAAGCATGGTGCAATCAAAACTATGGAAGCCCTGTTTACATTCAGGGGGATGGGAACCCCACAGGAAGGGAAGAACAGTATGAAGTCAACCTGCCTCTTGAAACAAGTTCATTGAACTTTGGAAGGTATAAGTAAGCACAGAAGCAGTCTCTAGAAGTGACATCCATCACAAGAGAGATATGAGGAAATAGAGCTCTTGCAAGCTGAGAAAGATGGATCCTTCAACAAAGAGAAGTTAAAATATTTGGATCTGAATATAGATGAGAAACCCTGCTAAAGTAAAGCTCTTACAGCTATGAAGACAAGGAAAGCCAGCATTTTTCACTTTTGTGGAAAGTCCTGAAAGAGAGAATGTCAACCATGCTTGGGGAAAAATAATGACTTGTGAGAGAAGCCATCATGAGCAAAGCATGTATCTTGATAGATTAAATTTTAGACTTTTAGAAGCAAGCATATTTTTATTTGTTTTAGTTGTAATTCTTTCTATCTTCATTTCTTACACTTGAACTCACTTAATCCTATAGATATTTTGTTAACACATTTAATATCATATTTACCACGAACCAACTCAATGTTGTCTTTAAACAGAATGGTGTATTCACCCCAGTTAAGATAATAAGCTGTGATGTATTTTGTTGATTTAGAGGAACAAACAAACCATGTAATTTCTCTGATTTGTCCAGGAGGGGTCTGGACAGTGCAAAACACAACTTTAGGAAAGTCTGGAACTTGGAGTTTGATAATAATAACCAGAAAATAATAACCAAGGCTGGTGGAAACCCGAGTAGAACTGTAGACAGGCTGCTGGGGTTAGAACTGCTCAGCTAGGGTACAGGGTCACTCAGAATGTGACCAGCATGCTGGTAAATTAGTATCCAGGCAGCCACAACAGCAAAGCATTGCAAGGTACCCAAGCTTACAAACACACTACTCTGTGGTCTGGGCTCTGACATCTCTGGATGTGAGAGTGGGACACTCAGGCACTACTAATGGGGTCACATCTAGCAAATAAAAATGGACGGACAAAAAGGTGAAGTGACTTGGTTCACATCATGCAATTGGCCAGTGGCAGAGCAGAGAATGGTGAAATCTTGGCTTTGTTGAAATGAATGAGGGTTTTGTCATTGACTCCAACAGAACCAAGATTTTATTCAAGATCTGTTGATTCCCTCTCCTTTGTTTTAACCAACAGCTCACTCTGTAGTTTCCCCTCTGCAAGAGTGGAATTTGTATTGTACTGAGGTCAGTAGAAGTGACAGGGTTTTCTCCTTAGTAACTGATCTGCTCCCTATCTGTTTTAAGCTACATAGCAAATGGCAGTAGCTGAATGATAATTCTTCACTGACACACAACTGTTCACACAACACAATGCTGGTGCTCCCACAAGTTCATTCACTATTGCATTTTAAAACCAATGCAAAAGATTTCTGTTTCAGTTTCATCCATTTTCTTTTTGTTTGTTTTCAGAAACCTCTAAAATGGAATAATACTGAAATTAACCAGAAACGAGTGGAAAACTGCATATATTATGTACTAAGGTCATCTACAACTAGAAGAACAGACGAATCATGAAAGAAACAGCATCTTCTTTCTGTCTCGTGAAGAGCATTCAGCCACATCAATCCCCCTGAGAAACTAAATTGCTTTCATAATCATAAATCACACATGTTAATGTCTTATGAACAAAAATGATTTCCCTTGTAAATATTTATTGACATATTGATATAATTATGCCAATTAGGAACCAATTCTGCATTCTCAGTGTACCCAAAACATCCATTAATTTTTTAGCCCACTCTAGGGTACTTGCTACAATTCCTTTTTCTAAAGTGTTCTGTAATTACATATGTTTTGGGGAGAGAAGCTTAAAGTAATTTCTCATTTATTCAAACAATTTGCAAATGCTCCAGGTCAGAGCTGCTGGTCAGGGTCGGGCAGGACGGCAATGGGTCAGCTGCTTCAGGGCCTGGTGATTTTAAATAGCTCAGAGCTCCAGGTTGCTGCTACTGGTACCACAACAGCAGCAGCAGACAGAGCTGTGGGCCCTTTAAATTGCCAGCAGAGCCCCACTCAGCATGGTGCAGGCAACAATGAGGGCTGGGTGAAGGAGGCAGGGTGTGGTCCAGACAGTGCTGAGCACTAGATGATCCGTAGCCCTGCCCCTTCCTCCTGAGATCCTCCCCAGGACCTGGCAAAGTCTGTCACTGTTCCTACTCCAGGTTGAGTTCTAGGTGGTATACTCAAAATTACAAAGGGTCATCTTCTGCCACCCTTTCTGGTGCTGGGCAATACCTTACTGTGCCAGTAGCACCTTTGCTTCACTCATCATCCCATTGAAATCAATGCAGCTGCCCACAGAGTAAGATACCACCCTGTGGGATGATAGGTAGCTGAACCTGGCACAAAGTGAATCTGAGTATTTTGGGTTACATTGTGACCATACTAGGAGTTGGAAGAGCTAATCATTCGGAGTGTGAGTAGAAGCCACTGAGGCTCCTAGTATCTCTTTTGGGGAGGAGCACAGTCACTCAATCTGGGAGGAATTTGCTGAAAAGAGGAGGTAGAGCCATGTCTCAGCACTTCCTACGCATTGCGAGGAAGGAGCATGCTGCAATTTTAAAAAGATACGTGATAAATTAATCTCCCACCCATACCCAAAGCACAACTGGGAGCTTCTGGGTCCGTGCATCTCCACACAGCCTTTCAGGGGGCTGTGCTAAACAGGTGCAATTAGGCCTTGATTAAAGCTCCACCTGTTACATACAAAAGATGAACTATAACGAAGAATACCCCAAGAAGAGTGAAATCACGCTTCATACTCTTTTAAAGAGGGAAAAATTTGCTTAAAATCAGAGGTGAAAGTGGGACAGTATGGAAAGTTTTCTCATACCACTAAGAAACAGCTGCCAGTACCAGCCCGTATATGGCTGATGTTAAAGCACTGTCAAGGCAGCGTTTTAACATTGCTGCCCCTTTTGCTCCTTCCCTTGTTGGGAGCCCTTCCAGTAGAATTCAGCAGCTCTGTCGACAGGGTGAAGCAAAAGAGGCAGCTACATTGGGACCCAGAAATTTAAAATGTCCTGAGGTTCCTGGCCACTGCTACCGCAGCAGTAGCTGGGAGCCCCAGGCCATTCAAATTGCCCAGGACTCCCCACTGCTGCAGCTCCTGTCTGCTGCTGCAACAGCAGCCAAGAAGGGCTGGCTGGGGGAGTCTGGTCCCTTTAGTCATTCCCATTCTGCCTGAGACTCCGCCCCTGCCAGGACCAAAGTTGCCCTACCCACCATGCCCAAGATTCCAGTGTACTGGTAAATCCTGGCACTTAGTTTCACTTCTGTTTAAAATGTTCTAAATAGTTTTGAACAATGAAAAATATCTCTTTTAGTTCCATTATGGGTGAATGGGTTCCTGGCATCAAAAACCTAGCTGACGAGTATCTGAGGTACATTCATTGGTGCCCTACCACTATCCTACCACTGTGGAAACAGCAGCTATAGTGGGTATTTCTGCTTTTTTAGATCAGGATGCCATGCCTTTAAATGTAGCTCTGAATGCATTGTGTTGATATATATAAGTTGATAGCATGCATTCTGTACTGCCATAATTACAAAGCACTAAAACATCTATATCTTTTCTCCTAAATATTTTTAAAGAAAAATACTCTCAGTATATACTATACCCTGAATTAATTAGAGGAAATCCATGGAATGGCTAGTTACCTCTATAGTAAATTCATTTACAATTTCTTTGCACTGTTTTATATTAATGCAATTAGGGTAAATAACTTTCCTTACCATAACCATTGCAATTTGTCTAAATTAAGCCATTATATAGCACTTTGTATGCACATGTTCTTAGACAACATTTGGCATGTAAATAGTTAACATGAGGGACAGTTTTGTATGTGTGTCGATTTGTATGTATACACCCACCTAATCTGCCTATTGTATACATAAGATTAATTGGGTAATGTGGCCTGTGAAATGGCTGTATTGAAATGCCTCTCTGACCTCTTTGAATAGATTGCACATAAAATAATATTTCTCTTTTTAGTGGGTAAAAACAGTCCAGTTTGCAACATTGGCAAGTCCAGTCCTTTACATACATAAATGTAAAATTGAGTAGTAGTCCTGTGGCACCTTACAGACTAACAAATATATGTATATATATAGCTATATATAGTATCATGAGCTTTTGTGGGCAAAACCCATTTGTTCAGATGAGAGGCTAAGCTGTATTTTACGTGTGTGTGTGTGTGTGTGTGTGTGTGTGTGTGTGTGTGTGAGAGAGAGAGAGAGAGAGAGAGAGAGAGAGAGAGACAGAGAGAGAGAGATGATGCCATTCAGTAGGAGGTTTAGAGATTATAAGGGATCTATTACTACAAAACTGTCCTTTAGCTCAAGTGGCAGAGGTCTGAGGTTTTGAAGCAACAAGGACAAACATAATAAAGCTCAAGCCTGTAAATTGTTGTGCATGCTCAGCTCATCACAGAATCAGGCAATTGAAGGTTTATCTCATAGCACACTAACATATATACTGTGGTTGCTTTTGTAAAAGTGAAATCTCAGTGGTACTGGCCCTTACTATTGTGCTTTCCTATAAAATCCTTCTTTCTGTGATAATTACAAAGGATTATATTCTGTCCACCCTTCCTTGTGTGGAGTAGTACTTGCCTACTCTTCTGTTCCCACTACTTTAAGTGGCACTGCTTGTGCAGATATGGCAATATCTTGGACACACCTTTCTGAGTTAAAGTTTAAGTAGCTGAGGAATTCATTGTATTGAAACTGCATCATTTCTTCATTTTTGTGGGATTGTCTGTGACTCTCTAGAGGGGAGACAAGGCTAATGTAAACCTGAAGAAGTATAAAAGCTTCAGAGGGTAGCTGAGTTAGTCTGTAACAGAGAAAACTTAAAACCAACAAATAGACTAGTAGCACTTTAAAAACTAACAAAACATGTAGACGGTATCATGAGATTTGTGGGTGCAACCCACTTCTTGAGATGACTGGAGTATTAGAAGTCCAGATCCAAGAATAAATAGGGGAATGGGGAGGAGAGGAGAAGGAAAAAAGGAGGGAGAAAGGAGGAAAAAAATAGAGAGACAGTGAGTAGATGGTTCAAATAGTTACAACAGGCTGATGAGAATAATTAGCACCTCCATTGTTTGGTTGGTTAAGTCATTAGGATGTGGAAAGTAGTGTGTGAGCCAGCCGATGTCCTTGTTCATACCATTTGCGTAAGAATTAAACTTGTAAATGAAGTAAGTTCCAATCCTTCTCTGTGAAACTTTGAAGCATCACCCTAAAGAAGGGACAATCCTCTGTTTGATAACCTATGCACGGTCTCTCAAATTAAAACCCCCAGCTGAATAAAGGAGTAATTCTCAGATTCCTAGGGGGTACTTATTCAGAGCCAATAGCTGTTATGAACTTGTGATTACAGAAAAATCCTTTGGAGAGTTTCAAAAGTCTGATCACCACTTAGAGCCATTGTTGGAGTGTGTGTGGGGGAGAGCGGGGCGGGAGGGGGGGGCGGGGGGGAGAAGACGGGGAATCTATGTTAAGCCTATTAGTATGTGTGTAGTTTCTTGTATTGTTTGAATATGTCCTCTCTGTAGTGCTTTCACCTTAAGAATAAATGCACTTGCTTAGAGTGAACTGTGTGGTGACTTATGCCTTTTGGTAATTATGCTGTTTTATAGTCTCTGAGGAGAAAACAAAGCAGGCCTGCTTAGACAGTCTGATTTGCAGGAAAATTCAGAGTATAAGCACGGAACTGTGCAGCTTAGAAAAAAACATGGTCAAGAAGGAGAACATAGAGGTCTCTACTCAAGAGGGTGGTGGCTGAGAAGCCTGGAGTGGATGTCCTCATTGGACCATTGAGAGGTAAGTTGCCCTGAACAGTCACACTATTCATGTAGTAAGATGCCACTCTGCATGGAAAGGCATCAGATGGCAGTGCTTCTTTTGTGACGGTACTGCCCAGTACGCAGTACCGGCACCTTCAGACGCAGTACCGGTACCTCCAGTCAGAGCTCAACAACTTTTCCTCTGGAGTACCGGCACTTCTTTTTTTTTCTTTTAACAAAAAAGCAGTATCAGAGGGCATAGCTCTGTGGAGTATTTTTGATGTATTAGTTGTGGCTCATTAGCTCCATCACCATGACTAGGTCTATACTGACGATCCCAACAATTTTTTTGTCAATTTACCTTGTTTGACAAAGCCATGCAACCAGGACGATGAGATGTACTGCTACAGACCTATGGGTGAGACCTGCATAGGATCCCCCCAGCTCAGAGAGGACTCAGATAAAGAATGAAAGGAGAAACGCAGGTAAGGAAGCATAGAACATTGCTCCCAGGCCTGAAAGAATATGTCATGTTATTAAATAATAAAATAGTTGCCTTGTAAATGATTGGCATAACCCTTCCAATATACTTGTTAGCTTAAAGACTTAATTATTTATTGTTAATGAGCTTGCCTTCCTCTGCACACTCACTAAGGGCTTATCTGCACATGGAGTTATTCAGAAACAGCTAGTCCTAGTGCGGACTGCGGACTGCGGACTGTCATCACCTTTATTCAGCAATAGCAGTGCTTTCTTTCCATTGAACTTCACTCAGAAAGCATATTAAACTAAACAAGAGTAGGACTGTCTTGTTTTGGAAGAAGGATGTCTGCACACAGAGTTATTGTGTAGACAAGCCCCTAGTGAGACAGCATTTCCATGTGGATAATCAACATGCACATTTTCCATATGTTCTGCCTCTTTGCTTGGAAGAGATAAGAAAAACCCTTTTCTCCCAGCATTCTCCTTTAAATGCCAAAAAGCCTTTTGTTTAAATACAATGTGTTCCTTCTTTGTGTCACACACATCCTTATCTGCAACACTCTTGCCAAGGAGTGCTGTGGTTGACGCGTGTTATCTCACCACTTAGTGCATTTCATACTGTAGTTACCTCTTATGTCTGCCCAAGTGTTATTTTAATTTTTTGCTTTGATGCTGCTCTTTGCAAGTAGCTGACATGGTGTTAAATACATGCAGTCTTCAAAGAGAACCCAAGTTTGCTTTGAAAGATTAAAAGCCTGGTGTAATGTTTGTGTTGGGGGTGGGGAAGAGGAGTGATATGGAAGAACTAGCACCATGCCAAGAGTCTAATCAGGCCCTTCCTTCAGGGTGCCATTTAAACGTCCAACACAAAACTCACCAACTAACACAAAGACAAAAGCAGGCAGCAGGCTCCCAGAAGCCCTTTGGACCTATCTATAGTTAACTCTTTCACTTCCGGGGTCTGCCACAGAACAGGAGCCAAACTCCTTCTGGCAGCAACCCCATCAATTAAGCTTGTTCAGTCCTTTATAGAAATCCGCTGACCTCTTTCCTCCACCAGGCTCAAGCACCCATTCTTAAAGGAGTTCTGCCTAACAGCAAGGTTGGCTGGCCCTACGCTTCTTGCCACTTAAAGTGGTTGACCATCCCATTACAGGAATACTTTTGCATTTTCCAGTGATAGATTTGCCTATTTGACCCCTAGATTTCATATCTATTCTCTACTTGTCTCCACAGGATATCCTTTTCTGTATAACCCATACTACTTCTGATGAGGAAGATGAAAACAGTTAAATCAATATGTGGAACATGGCCAAACAGTGACTCAGATCCTGAAAAGTTTCACACTTTATGCCTCTAAGTTCACTTTGATGCTACCTCGGTGAATGTGAGAATAGTGGCATGTCAGCTCATGCACCCCAGAATGATACTCACCTTTTTTGCAACTGCACCACATTATTGACTCATTTAATTTGTGATCCACTTTAACCATCAGCTTCTGTTCAACAGTCCTACCAGCTTGTCAATTCCCATTTTACAAAGTGTATTTGATTTTACCATCCAAAGTGAAGTACTTTACACTTGTCTTCATTTACTTTCACCTTGTTGATTTCAGACCAATTTGTCATGGTCGTGAATTCTATTCCTGTCCTCCAGATGTTTGCAACCCCTCCCAGCTTGTGTCTGTAATGTTTATAAACATACACTCCTCTCCATTATCAAAATCATTAGTGAAAATATTGAATAGTAGAGGATCCAGAACTGACCTCTTCAGGCTCAGTAGATACACTGTCCTAGTTGACAGCAAACCATTGATGATGACTGAGAGAGTGGTGTTTTCATCAATTGTGCACCCACCTTACTGTAATTTCACCTAGACCACCTTCCCCTCATTTGCGTAGGAGAAGTGAAGTCCTGCTACTTGTTCCTTTCAGCTCTGGTAATCGTGTTTACATTTTTAAGTCTAACCTAGAAAAAGAGCTAGAATTATTTCTTTCTTTTCTTTTGAAAATAAGGTTTATAGAGTCTGATTCCAGAGGCCAACTTTAGCATGGCTCCATTCACTACTCCTCCTGCTCATCAGCTGGTATATCTAGCAGTACCATTTACCCTTTTTTGCACTGTTGAGGATTGTTTGCAGAGGGAGCTGAGAAAAACAGTGTTAAAGATTTCCCACAATCAGTTTTAAATAAATACTTTTAGGGAAATGAATTTTTAAACTAAATTTATACTCAGAGTCAGCCATCTTGTATCACAAACATAAACACCTAAAATCAGAAAGTTCTGTAGAAAATGAAACCCCAAAAGTGTAATAATGAGCCAAATTAGTCCTAATTCTGGCAAACCTCTGTTGCCTTCTCTGAGAATTTCACCAGAGAAACCATAGACTAAAAAGGAACTAAAGATTTGACCCAGTTAAGGATTGCCTCCTCAGAATAAGTTAATGAAGTTTAATATGGATTCAGGGATATATCTACACAGAATTCTTTGGAATTTCAGGGCCTAGGTATTGTAAGTTCAAAATTGTGAGCACTCACCAGATATTTTTGAAAAAGAGGAATTGTTCAAATCAACTTTGCTTTCCAAAGTACTGAAATTATTGACTACCATTTAAAAAGTATTAACTAATGTCATCAATGTAAAGAAACAATTACTGGTTTGTAAAAATGTATTCTACAAATACATTCTAATTGCAATATGTAGTTATGCTCCTTGCTGATTTGTCTGGACATTTGTGTTGTCAGCCCATTGTCTTTCACAAAGACTCCTGGGGGATGTAGCTAATTTAAACACAGAAAAGGTCAAAATCTTGTTTTCAAACTTTTCTTGAACACAATTAGCTTAATATTTTAACAGCTGGAAGCTGCAGTAATTACTTTTAGATGATACACAAAATCTGTTGAAGTATAATTAATCTGAGCTATGAACCAGGTAATTAAGGTAAAAACTCCCACATTTTCTTAGACCTCATTAATGTATTTTTAAAATGGTTGGATAATGACAGGACTCATTAAAGTACATTAAAAGTTTATCCATAAAATGACATTGAGTAATTGAAATCTTTGTCCTGGGACATTAAAGGACAGAATAACATTGAATTGCTCACTGTTCTGAAAATTACTGCTTGATTTCCAGAACAGATTTCACATGAATTTTGGGGGGAAACTGGTCAATCTAACTGAGCAAGTAGCAAGGATGAATCTTCACCCAGTTGTAACTGGGACAGAAAGAGCCCTTTTACAGTAGAACAGGGTTGCAGCTGAGGGAAGGATGTTACCCCCTGTGTCACCTGCAAAGATTTTTCTCTTTGTGCATGAATCAAGAGGACATTCCAGTCAGGCATTGATTATTGAGTTGTTAGTGGCTTATCCATTTTATATGATTATGGGCTTGATATATTACTCATCCATGTAGTTATGGCAAGACATGCAATTTGGGAGCATTGAAAAGGCTTGAGAAAACATGGAGAGACCCATTTCTATTACATTATGTGGTATTCAGATGGCAGAAGTATAAATGTATTTTGTAAATTTTAGACTTGAAGATGATACCAAAATGATCCTTTCTGTTTGCTCAAGAATGATATGTTGAATAAAAGATAATCAAAGTGCGTTGCCTTTATTTTTTATTATATAAAAACATCCGCATATTAGGAATTTTTCCAAAAGTTGATGACTAAACAGAATAACCAGGCTCATCTCTACCACTAAGCTACTCTGCAGGAAGGTCACCCACATGGAACCCACCCTTTCGCTAGCTACTCACATGGAACTATTCAAAATCAGGAACAGGTTTAGCCCACTCAAATGATACCCACTGGGTATTTTTAGGATTGAGCTCATGAATTAATATATAAAATAAATGAAATACTCAAAGTTCTTGTTGGTCCTCCAGCACTAGCTGGATTATGCCTGAGAATAAGATCAATGAGAATTGAAGATGTCTGGCACTAGTAAGGATTTATCTCCATGAGTATGAAGTGAGGTGCTTGTGTGATGCAATGCAGCAGATAGAAGATTAATCTGAGCTGTATTTAAATTCAAAAGGCTGCAAGTTTCAAACCTAATTGCTGCTGACTTGTAAAATCTGACTGCTGTAGCAGAGAAATACCAATTCAGGGCATCGTCTTTGGAGCACAGATTTAAAGAGCTGTTCCAGCTGATTGTTCTGAGACCATCAAGGTACAAGACGAATTACGTATTTAATAAAACTGTTCAATACAGAAGAAGAGACACAGTCAGACTGTAATTTGGCTTTATTTGATTGCTCATTAATTATACATTCATTTATAAGGCAAATTAACTGAATTCTCATAATTTAAATGAAGCATTTTAATTACATGCAAATTAACTAAATGAGGGAAAATTAAGAAAATTAAGCATAATGATATTGACTCAATAGGAGGGAGAGGCACACACACATGGCTACTTAGGAAATCCTGCTTCAAGAAGTTAACGTGTCCAGGTCACCTACTCTACGGTTGTTTAAATAGTTGAATCAATCAGGCTCATGTTGGGACTGTTTTTAAGACACTAAATGCTGTCAAAAATACCTTAGCTCAAATCATTTATATTCCCACTGGATCAAACTTGAGGCCTGTAACCAATTTTTCAACGAGACTTCGGACCACTGCCCTTCCTGCTTCAGTAGACATAGCCATTCTCCACAGCAGTAGCAAGGTTCCTCCTTGGAGAGAAATAAACAAAAAAATGCTACTGTAAAATCACTGCCACTACAATAGAAGAAACTGAGCTTTCCAGGGGCTAAGACGCCATCAGGTACAAGACACCTCTGCTGCAATCTACCAGTAAAGTGTGAATAGGGCAAGGTAATATGCGCAAATGGGCTGCCTGCATAATATCACTTACAACCATGAATGGGCGACAACCTGGAATTGAAAGTGAAAGCCAGCAACTTGCCACAGCCCGTCATCTGATTTTCAGTGTGAGGAGGCATTTCATGTGCTCCAGTCACTGCAGAGGCTCTAGTCTCTGCTCAGATGTAATTTAAAGTTCTAATCCTGGTCCTCACGATACTCAGTGGACTGCAAGTATTTAATCATAGATTGGCAGGTGTGTCTAACCACAGAAGCCCTTTCCAAACTGACATTAGACTGGTCATGGCTCTCCTGATCTATACAATATCTTTTCTACAGATGACCAGTTGGTAAAACAAATTGCTACATTAAATACAAATATCAGACAAGATCACAAAGAGAAAACAGTTTCTTGCCACTTTAACCAGAAAGGACACTCTCTAAATGACTTAGCCACCTGCATTCTGCTACAAAGACCTTTTACATCTGCACTTGAAAGGGAATCCTCTGAACTGTCATTCATGTTAAAATTCGACACTTGCCAACAAGGACTTAACAAGAATTTGAACTATCTCACCCATTACCAAGACAGTTTCCCCAATTATCACCTGTAATACCATTAACTCACAAACATCCCACTCTCCCTACCTTTAATATCATCAATTCACAGACACTTACCTTCCTTCCTCCCCCCTCCCCCCCCCCATCCCCCTTCTGTTCTGCAATGTGATTTGTCCTTTTCATATTTGTTCATTTTTTTAATTGTATCCTTTGGTATATATGGTTGTGACTACTTTCTTCCACTATTTGATCTGAGGAAGTGGGTCTGGCCCACGAAAGCTCATCATCTAATAAACCATCTTGTTAGTCTTTAAAGTGCTACATTGTCCTGCATTTTGCTACATTAAATACAGTGACTTATGGCGTTGCACAAGGAAGGACAGAGAAAACAGTCTTACTGAGAGACCATTGTTGTTTGTAAATTTGTTTGTGCTGAAGTTTCATGAGGACTTGCACATCTTTGTTTTAGATCTCTATAGATAATCCATCTCTTACAGTTATTCATTGCTCTTTGACTGAAAGTTTCCTGTGAGAAGACCGTTGTAGCTCTCAAAGAAGCTTCACAATGACACATTCCACCAATCAGCCTGTCACAGTAACAATTTTGGCATGTTCTGTTTTGTTGTAAATGAATACTGTGTGAGTTAATGATTTATTTCAGATTTACTGTATTATAGCCTTATTTTATAATATCATTATACAGGCAGTCCCCGAGTTACGCGGATCCGACTTACGTCGGATCCGCAGTTACGAACGGGGCACTTCCTCTCCCTGGTCTCGAGCAGACCAGGGAGAGGAAGCAAAGCGGCGGCGGAACGCGCGGCCAGCTGACAGCCCAGACGCTTCTGGGCTGTCAGCTGGCCGCGCGCTCCGCTCTGCTCCCCCCCCCTCTGCAGACCAGGGGGAGGGGGAGCAGAGCGGAGCAGAGCAGAGCGGCGGAACGCGCAGCCAGCTGACAGCCCAGAAGTGTCTGGGCTGTCAGCTGGCCGCGCGTTCCGCCGCTCTGCTCTGCTCCGCTCTGCTCCCCCTCCCTCTGGTCTGCAGACCAGGGGGAGGGGGAGGGGGAGCGGAGCAGAGCAGAGCGGCAGAACGCGCGGCCAGCTGACAGCCCAGACGCTTCTGGGCTGTCAGCTGGCCGCGCGCTCCGCTCTGCTCCCCCCCCCCTGCAGATCAGGGGGAGGGGGAGCAGAGCGGAGCACAGCAGAGCGGCGGAACGCGCGGCCAGCTGACAGCCCAGACACTTCTGGGCTGTCAGCTGGCTGCGCGTTCTGCCGCTCTGCTCTGCTCCGCTCCCCCTACCCCTCCCCCTGGTCTGCAAACCATGGGGGGGGGGGGGGAAGCAGAGCGGAGCACGCGGCCAGCTGACAGCCCAGACGCGTCTGGGCTGTCAGCTGGCCGCGCGTTCCGCTGCTCTGCTCTACTCTGCTCCCCCTCCCCCTGGTCTGCAGACCTGGGGGACGGGGAGCAGAGCAGAGCAAAGCCGCGGAGCCCGAGGGCAGCAGGATAGCCACGGCACGTCAGGGCTGTCCCGCTGCCCGCGTGTTCCGCCGCTTTGCTCCCCGTCCCCCTGGTCTGCAGACCAGGGGGACGGGGAGCAAAGCAGAGCAAAGCCACGGAGCCAGAGGGCAGCAGGATAACCACGGCGCGTCTGGGCTGTCCCGCTGCTCCCGTGCTCCGCGGCTTTGCTCCGGACGCCTGTGGTACAGCAGCTGGGGCGCTGCCGGTTGGTCCCATAGCGCCGCTCTGGGTGCCACTGGACCAACCCAGCAGCACCCCAGCTGCTCTGCCCCAGGTGTCCCCTAGTCAGCAGCTGCTGAAAATGACCAGTGGCTGACTATAGGAAGCCCCTGCCCCGGGCTTCCTGGAATCAGCCGCTGATCAGTTTCAGCAGCAGCTGACTTGGGGATGCCTGGGGTTCTTAAGTTGAATCTGTATGTAAGTCAGAACTGGCGTCCAGATTCAGCCACTGTTGAAACTGATCAGTTTCAGCAGCGGCTGAATCTGGACACCAGTTCCGACTTACATACAGATTCAACTTAAGAACAAACCTACAGTCCCTATCTTGTACGTAACCCGGGGACTGCCTGTACTGTACTTTATTTTCACTTCAGGATGCTGACATATTTTCCTAAATGCGGGAAAGTAAAGAAAGAGATTTAAGTAGTGTAACTGTAAAATAATTGGAACTGTAGGCACTTGTATTTCTAAATAACACCATCAGATGGTGCTGTATAACTTTAAAAAAAGACTAGAATTTTATATTACGCTTTGTTTACTGGGGAAAAAGCATGATGTCAGTTGCTTTGGTGTATGTATACACATGCACAATCATCATAACGCCTAATCAAAGTTGTCTCCACACTTGATCCATTTACCCTTTTACTATAGAGA
This sequence comes from Pelodiscus sinensis, assembly GCF_049634645.1. Lineage (NCBI taxonomy): Eukaryota > Metazoa > Chordata > Testudines > Trionychidae > Pelodiscus > Pelodiscus sinensis. Next base: position 90,823,750 of record NC_134713.1, on the reverse strand, counting down.
TGATGAATAAGGTACAATATTTACAGAATGTGTAAGTGGCTCATACCTGTCAATTTGTTTGCTTTGTGAAGAGTGCATAATGAAAGTAAGACTATGTTCTGCTCTGGACTGAAGTCACTAATGAATGAGACTTGATCAGATTCAGAAAGCATCCGTGGTGGTAAGAAAGCTTGGAAATAGTTTATGTTCTGTAGGTCAGCAGAAAAATGGGTAGCCGCAATGAAATCCACAGCATTAGCCCAATTCTCCCCAAAACCTGCTTCAGGGCCAGAGACATATTTTAAGCTGAAAGAAATAAAAGATCAAATTAACACCCAAATAATCCTACCCAGAGATCATGACCATTTATATTGCAGAAACTCTAATGCAGACCAGAGAATCCCGGTTGAGAGAGTTGCCAGAGGAGATTGTAGAGGCCAAAACTACAATAGTAATGTAAAAAATAATCAGCTAAGTTCAGCAAGGATAGGTCCATCAAAGGCTATTAGCCACAATGATCAGGGAAGCAGCTCTAGGTGTTGCTAGCCTCTGACAGGAAGCCTGGAGTGGAAAACAGGAAATGGATCAGTTGATAAATTGCCTATTCATTTCCTCTAAAGCATTTGGCATTGGCCACTATTGGAAGATGGAATACCGGGTGAGATGAGCCATTGGTCTGATGCAGGATGGCCATTATGATGGTTTTTGTCTAGTGCAGAATCTTCAGTGATTCACTGTGTCATTTGTTGCTGATCATCGACAAACACAGAGCCTGTTAGCAGAGGCTTTTCAAAGATATTTTTGATGCATTGAGTGATGATCATCAGTTCCCAGGTATATAACTTGGTTGAGTGGCCTCCAGCTTGCTCGGGGATTATTTGCTTGTCAACAAGTGGTGATAGGTGCATGGGTGGTTGATGAGGGTAGGGCTGAGGGAGGCAAGCCTCCAACCCCACCACCAGTCTTGCCTCTTCTGCTGAGGCCCTGCTTCTCACCATGGGGAGGCAGCACATTGCTGTGTGCTCCCCCAAACACGGGAAAGGGAGGTGAGGGGAGGGGGCGGGTGAGCACGTGCACACATGGCCCAGCCTCCCCAGCCCCAGAGCACAGGGATGGCAGATGCTTGGGAGCAGCAACACTCCACTCCCAGTATGCCTATAGCACCGGGGAGAGAGAAGCATGTGTGCCTATAGTACACCTATCGTAGGCATTCTGGGGGCGGAATGTGGGCGGGGCCAGGCTGGTGATTTGGTGGTTCCACCACCTGTGAATAGGTGGTTTAAGATGAAATTCTCACATAGTTTGTACTTTGGTTATATAGCCCTCAAGTTCTTCAGCCATTTCATGCTTCCCTGGCTTACAGAGTTGCAATGGCAGGTGCTCAGCCCCAGACAGTGGGTACCTTCTATTTGGCTGAGCATGTTTTAAACAATTTGAATTGTTGCTGATAGGAAGTATTTGATCTGCTCTTTGCGAATCCTATCTATACCAGCACTTTGCCATTCTTGAGGATGTTAATTCCAGTTAATTTGACCATTCTATACACAGCCCCAAAATGATAAATCTCCTGGTCTTCTTGCTACTTAAGCCATGTTGTAGGTTGGTTGGTGTCTGTCATTTTCTAGATGGAGTGGGATGTGGGTTCACATTGCAGCCCCATCAGACTCTTTGAATATGTAAATTTTACTGAACATGTACCATCACAATACCACTAAAGAGTCAGGCTTGTGATGAGCGAGAAAGCGTACAGTAAACCTTGCAGATATGCTGCCTAATAATGGGGAGTTACCCCCCTTTGACCTTATTTCTGCAGTTTTATCTTACCTGTTTCTGAACTTTGGAACTGCATAAGCAATGGACACTACATGAGCTTCCCACAAATAGTGCAATGCTTCCTCCTTTTCTATTGAGAAGGAAGATGCTGTGGTCCCATCAGATTTCTGCTCAGTGGATAACAGATACTAAAGCAAAAACAGAACATAAAAATAATATCAGCAGAATGTAGTTTAAAAATACATAACACTCATTTACTTGCAAAACAACTATTTCAAAAAAATGAGGTTTTGTTAAATGGGGGAAATTGCTTTTACATAGTTAGCAAGTGGTGATATTGCATAGCGATTAAAGCATAATATTTGATATGAGGGGGAAAGAATGATGAATAGATTTAATAATTAATAGAAATCATGACACCATTGAGATTAATGAGATTTTGTCATTGACTTCAATGTAGCCAGGTCAAATTCAGAAAACACATGGAAGGACGGGAGAAGGGGTTTTTGATAATCTAGTAATCTCTTCTGCATAATACAGGACACAGAATTTCACCCAGTAATTTATGTATTAGGCCCACAACTGGATGATACCTACTGTAATTTGCTGCTACAGTGGTGATATTTTTTACTCAGAAATCCTTGGATTTGTAACCTGAAAGCATTCTGTTATTTAAAATCTCTGTTTAAATGGATACATTTCATGGCTGTCCCACTCTGCTTTTTAAAATGTGGTAACCTGCTGCTACATCTGAGAAGAAATTTTAGAATTAATTCTTCTTCTATAGTTTGTTCTGCTTAAAATCAGCCATAGATTCAGCCAGAGATTGCATTTCAAAGGGGAATAAAAGAAGCAAACAAGCCAACAATAAATAAAAGCGTTTGGAACAAACTGGATTACCTCTGCCCCTGCCTCCCACAATAAATTAGCACTGAGTTCTAAATTAAGTGGTGCACTACTGACTTTAGCTGATATTTTTGGAATGTTGAGAGGTCCCAAAAATTGTAAGGTTATATTTTGTTTAATAAAACAAATAACAGATGCCTCCCATAGGTTTCCAGTGTTGTCAAAATTTGTGGAGCTGAAATGGTATTAGCAATATTGGGGACAGTTTTATAAAAGTTTTATAATAAACAAGTCTTCGGTGTTTTGGCATCATGGAATTTTCCATGCTAAAATCCTTGGCTACTTAGTCTTATTTGAACAATCTCTCACTCACTTTCAGCTGAGTTAATGTGAACTTTCAGGAAATCTGAAAGAAAATTAGCTGTAAAACGTATCATGCCAGCTGTCTTTTAGATTAGGAGTATCATTTTAGCTCTTTGATTATAATCTTCTAAACAGATATACTTTAGATGAGTATTATAATCTTAGCACTTTGATTATAATCTTCAAGATATTTCAGATGAATAAACTTAAGAAAACAAATGCCTGTAATGACTGATTCAATCATACACATCAGTTCTCTGGTTCAACTTTCTAGTTTTCCAAGCATAGTTTTGTTTTAGACTTTGAGTCTCTGATGGCTGGACATTATAATACTTGCATCTCTGGCTAGTCACAAAAATTGTGAGAGAAGAATTCTAACTAAATGAATCTTTACTGAATCTTGGGATGGAGAAGAAACTGTCCCTTTTCTTTGAGGGAAAAGGTGTAAGGTGAGAGAGAGAAGGAGAGATTGCATTGTGCGTGCAAATGCCATTATGGGCAAAACTTACAACAACTCTTTTGTCATTCAAAGAGGCAAACAGATTATATAAAAGTAGGAAAGGAGCATTTCTCATGAAGAATACTCTGCATCACATTTCTGATTTTTGTATAATCAAGCACAACTTCCAAATTACTCAGATAAGCATTAGCATAACAATCTGTAGAGTCAGACTCCAAAACATAGCATTATTTTGAAGTGAAGAAATAAAGCTACAAAAACTTAAATTCTGTATGTTATACTCCCCTCTAACTAGTTTTACATCAGGTTACTCTATTGACTTCTCTTGAATTTCTCCTAACTGATGCCGGTTTTAATGAAATGTATATTAGGTCTGATTATTATTATTTTATTAATAATAATTATTAATACTTTTAAGAATCAATGTTCTGATATCATCTGTCACAAACTATGAACAACAACAACAAAAGATGATTATCTACCTCAAAATAAGCCTTCCATGCATCTATGAGTTTTGGAATGCGGGAACGGCAGTCAGCAATGCTGTAGCAGAAGTCTGCTCTTAGCTCTTCTGGTGGTAATATTTCTATCTCATGTTGCAGCTGTCCAAAGAAACCAGCTTCCACAGCACTCAGAAATGGTATAATAGCCAGATAATAATTCACAGCTATGACATAGAAAAATAAAAGGAAATGACAGTTGCAAGTAAATTAAACATGTCCCCCTAGAGAAAACAGCGCAATCCTGCCTCTGTGCTATTGTTTGAAATCACCAGTCATTTTACACATGACAGTTCAATTGTTAATAAGTCAGCAGGAGCTGAAGGTGTTCAGCCGTATGCAGAATGGGTTAGCAGCTTGAAATATCAGGCTTTTGCAGGTTACCATGCACAGGGCTTAAAAGTTTACCAGACACTAACATGAGACTAAACTCAGGAGCCAGAAATCAATATAAAACATGAAGGGGACATAGCAATAAGATTCATGGGAGCTATCCTGGTGAGAACCCATATCTAGCATCTATGATTTAGGAGAGGAAAAGGTGCTAATATTTGATTAGGGTGCTGTCTGTTGGGCATTATATTGTACTTTTTTTCTTTGTAACAGCATACAGGTTGTAGATGCCTCTTGATTTTTAAGTCTCTGATCTCCAGCTGGCTGCTGGAACAAGCAGCTTTCTCTTTCTCCCACTCCCAGTCTCCTGGCATTTCTTTGCCCATCACACTCATTGAATTTTAGATTCACAAGAAATTCAGGAATATCCGCAAAATATGGTTTTATATATAAGTATATTGGTTGTCTGTTATCATTATTTAAGTAGATTTGAGCACAGATCTAGAGGTCTGAAAGATTTATACTGCTTGCAGTCACTGGAGGGAGGTTATCAAATGGCCTATTCCTTTTTTTGTGAAAACACATTTTCATGATATGAAAAGGTTGCTAGTTAAAACACAGCTTGTAGTAGATTTAGCCTATATCCTCAAGCTTTACACTTAGATTACAAAAGGTTTGACATCATGTGTCAAATGCTCTCTGACTGAGAAGGTGGGACATACTATGATGATGAGCAAAATATAAAAACATTAATGGAAGGAAGGTATGCATTGCATATCTCTAATTACAAGAAAGGCTCTTATTTTAAACTCACGTGTACCTCCATACACTCACGGGCCTGATAGTTTTTTCTCCATTTACATAGCACAAAATTTTGCTTGGTGCATCAGAAGTGTATTGAGATTGGAGTCCAGCACTGTCTCGGAGAAAAGGATGAGGGTGAGGACAAATGTAACATATCAGCAAAGTGATATTGCTGTTGTGCTTTAGATGCATCTTGCTAGCTTCAAAAAATCAACACACTCTGCCCTTATGATTATTTAATCATCTTTTCTGAAGATGATAAAAAAAGTCTCATACTATGAGCTCTATGCATCAGATGTGCTATAGGTATGGTGCTGAAGAGTGGTAGAGTAGGCACAGCAAAAAGTAATGTGATGTTTTTATTTTGTTACAGTTACATGATTACATGTAAAAGAAGCAGTGTAAAAGAAGCAATGGGGGACAAAAAGGTATCTTTTAAGAAGTGGAAGTCCAATCCTAGTGAGATAAATAGAAAGGAACATAAACACTGTCAAATCAAGTGTAAAAATGTAATAAGAAAAGCAAAAAAAGATTTTGAGGAACAGCTAGCCAAAAACTCAAGAAGAAATAACAAGATGCCTGCTAAAAAACCTGTGGGTCCCCTAGATGATCAAGCTATAAAAGGAGCAATCAAGGATGATAAAGCCATTGCGGAGAAATTAAATGATTTCTTTGCTTCAGTCTTCACAGCAGAGGACGTTGGGGAGATTCCCGAATCTGCACCGTCCTTTTTGGGTGTTGAAACTGAGGAACTGTCCCAGATTGAAGTGTCATTAGAGGAGGTTTTGGAACAAATAGAACAACTTAATGTTAACAAATCTCCGGGACCGGATGGCATTCATCCAAGGGTTCTAAAAGAACTCGAATGGGAAATTGCTGAGTTATTATCTATGGTTTGTAACCTATCCTTTAAATCGGCTTCCGTACCTAATGACTGGAAGGTAGCCAACGTTACACCAATATTTAAAAAGGGCTCTAGAGGCGATCCTGACAATTACAGACCTGTAAGTCTAACTTCAGTACCGGGCAAATTAGTCGAAACAATAGTAAAGAATAAAATTGTGAAGCATGTAGAAGAACATAATTTGTTGGACAAAATTCAACATGGTTTCTGTAAAGGGAAATCCTGTCTTACTAATCTATTAGAGTTCTTTGAAGGGGTTAACAAGCATGCGGATAGGGGGGATCCAGTAGATATAATATACTTGGATTTTCAGAAAGCCTTTGACAAGGTCCCTCACCAAAGGCTCTTGTGTAAATTACATGGCCATGGGATAAGAGGGAAGGTTCTTTCTTGGGTTGAGAACTGGTTAAAAGACAGGAAACAAAAGGTAGGAATAAATGGTAAATTTTCAGATTGGAGAGGGGTAACTAGTGGTGTCCCCCAAGGGTCAGTCCTGGGACCAATCCTTTTCAACTTATTCATAAATGATCTGGAGAAAGGGGTAAGCAGTGAGGTGGTAAAGTTTGCAGATGATATAAAACTATTTAGGATAGTCAAGACAGAAGCAGACTGTGAGGGACTCCAAGAAGATCTCACGAAACTGAGTGATTGGGCAACAAAATGGGAAATGAAATTTAATGTGGATAAGTGTAAAGTAATGCACATTGGGAAAAATAACCCCAACTATATGTACAGTATGATGGGGGCTAATTTGGCTACAACAAATCAGGAAAGAGATCTTGGAGTTATCGTGGACAGTTCTCTGAAAACTTCCACGCAGTGTGCAGCGGCGGTCAAAAAGGCAAATAGGATGCTAGGAATTATTAGGAAAGGGATAGAAAATAAGACACAGAATATCTTACTGTCCCTGTATAAAACTATGGTACGCCCACATCTTGAATACTGTGTACAGATGTGGTCTCCTCACTTGAAAAAAGATATTTTGGCCCTGGAAAGGGTTCAGAAAAGGGCAACTAAAATGATTAGGGGTTCGGAACGGGTCCCATATGAGGAGAGGCTAAAGAGACTGGGACTTTTCAGTTTAGAAAAGAGGAGACTGAGGGGGGATATGATAGAGGTCTATAAAATCATGAGTGGTGTGAAGAGGGCCGATAAAGAAAAGTTATTTATTAGTTCCCATAATAGAAGAACTAGAGGACACCAAATGAAATTAATGGGGAGCAGGTTTAAAACTAATAAAAGGAAGTTCTTCTTCACACAGCGTGTAGTCAACCTGTGGAACTCCTTGCCAGAGGAGGCTGTGAAGGCTAGGACTATAATAGAGTTTAAAGAGAAGCTAGATAATTTCATGGAGGTTAGGTCCATAAAAGGCTATTAGCCAGGGGATAAAATTGTGTCCTTGGCCTCTGTTTGTCAGAGGCTGGAGAGAGATTGCAGGAGACAAATTGCTTGATCATTGTCTTTGGTCCACCCTCTCTGGGGCACCTGGTGCTGGCTACTGTCGGTAGACAGGATACTGGGTTAGAAGGACCTTTGGTCTGACCCAGTACGGCTGTTCTTATGTTACATTATGATACCCATTTAAAAAGGTTATTCTAATGCAAGGTTTCTTGCACCTTCTTCAGTGGTGCTGGCCACTATCATGGTATGTCTATGCTCCATAGGTTTTTTTTTGGAAAAACTGCTATTTTCCAACAAAAATTCAATTACATCCACACTACAATCATGTTCTTCCGAACCTCCCCTCCCCTACCCCGAAAAACAGAGGGTTTTTTCTGACATTGGTAATCCTCATTCTACAAGGAAGATGCCTTTTTCCAAAAGAGTTCTTTCAGAAAAAGGCATGTGTGGCTGGGGAAGAGAGAGTTCTTTAGAAAGAAGAGGAAGGAGGAAAAAGTACAGATGCCCTGGTGGACATTCTGTCCATAGTAATCACAGTTTACATGTGAGATAGCGTCCGTCCAGTGTGGACGCTATCTTTCAAAAAAGCAGATCGCTTTTTCGATGCACTTTTGCAGTGTGAACACTCTCTTTTAGAAGAAGTTTATCTGGAAGATCTCTTCTGGAAAAGCTTCTTCCACAAGAAGCCTACAGTCTAGACATAGCGTCAGAGAGGATGCTGGATTTGATGGTGTGATCCAGTGTGGCAATGCTTGTGTTTCTTTGTATCTTTGAGCACCCACTACTCACGTGATGATGTATATTTTTAGGCTCTGACTTGCTGCCAGACACTTAATTACAGAAGTCTCCACAGGAAAATATTTATATGGCATGAGAGGTTGCTAGGATGAAGAAGATCCAGGCAGCCGGCCAGCAGATGGTGTGGAGCTGTGGGACGGCCACATGACAGGAAGCATGAGCAGGTTAGATTTGGGAGTGAGACACAGACATGATAGACAGGAAATAATTTTTTAAAAGGAGATAGATACGTAGATAGTAGACTATATGTTGAATATTAAAAGAAAGATCATAAAAACTTGATGACTGGGGTTGTTCTCTGGGCAAAAGACCTTTCTTTCTAAAAAGAACATGGTTTTTAACAAACGTTTATTCCATTCAAGTGTCTTGAAACTTACATATTCATAGTAAGCTGTAAAGTATTATTCTTGTGGGAGGGTTTTGCCTGCTAGTTTTCTTTTAGAAAAAAGGTATAAGATAAAATGACAGAAGCATGTATGGCCCAGCTTTTTGAAGATATTTAGGCTTTACTCCACTCAGCACAGTAAGGCTTAAGTGACATCGGAGCCTAACTCTTGTATCAAAAGTACCATGAGCAGAGCCCATTGCCTTTCAGTGAAACTTAGGATCTAAATCACTCAGGGTATGGCTATACTTGCAGCCTAATTCGAACTAGGGCTGCAAATGTAGGCATTCGGAATTGCAAATCAAGCTCAGGATTTAAATATCCTGCGCTTGATTTGCATCTTCCCGGCCGGGTGCCATTTTTGAAATTTACAAGTCCGGACTAACTACCCACGTCTACACATGGTAGGGACCCAGTATTTCGAACTAAAGCCCTAAACCTGTTATTCCTCCTTTACACTGATTTGCATCTTCCCTTTCACATGGAAGTCTGGGCAATAATATGCTTGGTCAGGGCAATATTGCTCCTCCTACAGGTCTGCTGGGTGAGCTAGTGGCTTTACACTTTTATTTCAGAGAGGATGATGACGATGATAAGAGCACAGACTTGTTTATCTTGGTATCAGACTGCGTCTGTTCCTCCTATCCAATTGGCCCCACTACAAGCCTGTTGGCAACAATGGAGCTAGGAAGGTGCAACTGAGGATAGAATTTCTCCATAGGATTTGTATTATTGGCAGTGAGGCACGAACCAGAAAGAACCCCACTTAACTAGCACATCATTGACTAGCAGCGGTGCTGGCAGTCCAAATGAGCCAATGTGATCTGGGGCCATTGAGAGCTGCCAAATATGGAACCCCACCTTGCTATTTTTAGTCACTGTGCAGAATAGAGTCTCATTTTAAGGTTGAGAATTTAAACCACTTCAAGTTTCAGGGTTGACATGTCTTAATTTACTTGTGTTTCTATATTATTCTGTGAACTTTCGCTGTACAGTCACGTAATCCTGCAATTACTTTGCAGCTCAAATGGGTTTCAGACTCTGAATTGCCTTCTAGGCCATTACTCATTATCAGCAACAGGTACTTACAGGCCCACCAGCTTCGTACAGAGATGCACAGATGCTGTCCGGTGCCATGGCCGCAGGTGGTAACATTAGAAGGATCTGCTAGCCTGCCTGGAAAAAAGTAACAAAAACAAAACAGAATTCCAGATATTGCTCACTCTGTTCACAGGAGCAGTCCCACTGAAGCCTTTTGGACTTCTTGCATAAGTAAATCGTGCAGGGTGTGGCTCAGTGAAAGAAAAAAGTTACTGTTCATATAGTAGTTTAATTTTGCAATCAGTGCCTCCTGTAGTGCGTAGAAGATGCATAACTAAATTGTTTTTTGCTACTACAGCCTGTGAATTTATTTGGAGAACTGCAAATGTAGAATTGTCTGAAAGCTGGAAAACATAAAAATCTGTCATTTATAAATACACAGATTTGCATTAGAAGCAAAACTGCTTTTGTACCAGACACATTTTATGAACAGGAGAGCACAGATATCTCATCCAGCTGGTCTTAGGAAGGTTTGTACCCGGAGGTACAGAATGCCAGTGAACTGAGAGACCCAGGCATGGCCTGAATCCTGAAAAGCATGAACACTTGTACTCAGCATTAAGAATCTGAGTAATCCCATTCCTGTTTATCAAAACTCTTAAATACATGTTCATTGTTAAACATGTTTACATGTGTCATGGTGATTCTTGAAAAGTATTTAAGTACATGTTTAACTTGGAGGATATAAATAAGTCATCCTCTTCCTGTTTGGAAAAGCATTTAAAGCATGCATTTGACATTAATTATGTGAGTAACTTCATTGTAATTCAGCACTTCCCTTACATGCATGTTAAAGCATAGGACATGAGTATTCTCTTGCTTATTAAGCAAACTACGTTTATTCATGGGCTTTCATGAATTGGGTCCTATAACACCTGTTATTACATAAGTTCCCAGATGTGGACAGTAGACATTTGGTCTGTGGAGAATGAGCTGGGCATATGGCGGTGTCTTTCACATTTGTTTCTGCCATATGAATTGCATTACATGACATTTAAAACACAATAAATTATTTTCAAGTACTAGATTCTATATACAGTGGCATAACGAGGGTGTTACGTGCCCGGAGGCAAAGGTAAAATTTGCACGCTCCCCCCCCCCAATCATTTGTTACCTCCTCCTCCTGATGCAGCAGCACCAGCAGCAGCGCCTTCCCTTCCCATGCCCTTCAACTTTGCACTCAGAAGTTGGACTAAGGGAAACAGGTTCCCACCCCCCCGCCCCGAGCAGCCGTTGTCTACATCTTTTGCTTCAATTCCCACCCCCAGTGCCAGGGCAGCCTGAGCAGACAGAGAGGGGACTGGGTCTGCACAGCTGCAGCTCGTCCTACTCGTCTGCCTGCTTTCCCCTGGCAGTGGCTGCTGGCACCTGGCAGAGCAGCATCTTCTCAGGCGGCTTTGCCTCCTTCCTTCAGTGCTTTGCAGCTCGTCATTTCTGCCAGAGCCTGAGCCGTGGGTTCTTGCAACATGAGCGGGCGGTGTGTGGGGCAACAGAGAAACCACCTGCCGCTGGGGCCCAGCTTCAGGGGGGCTCGGTCCTGCTTTCTCCCTAGGACTGAGCCTGTAGTTGCACCTGGAGAGGGACATTTCTCAGCGCCTGACCACTAACAACATAACTTTTGGCAGCTAAATTGGCAGCCCCCCTAATGTGGCACCAACTGCCCTCCTCACCCCCTCCCTCGCTACGCTACTGTCTTTATAAACAATTGCTGTACTTCTACACAGCCATTTTGTTATTTTGAAATAATTTTGAAATAACAGGTGGCTTATTCTGAAATTTGTGAACCTCATTCTATGAGGAATAACACCTATTCCGAAATAGCTATTTTGAAATAAGGTGTGTGTAGACTCTCTACTGCTGCTATTTTGAAATAGCCCCTCACCAGGGCCATTCTAAGTTATTGCTCCACAGTGCCTTCTGGGGCTCTAAATTGAGATAGCACATCTACATTAGGGAAGCCTGCCTCAGACTTTTTCGGACTAATATTAAGGCTTCCCTGCAGTGTAGATGTGCTATTTCGAAATAAGCAATTTTGGAATTACTATTCCAGATAGCTTTCGAAATAAGTGTGGAGTGTAGACGTACCGTCTGAGCAGAAACCAGCAGGCAAGTGTTGTGCACTGCTCTCTAGCATGTTACGCTACTGCTCAATGTGAGGAGTTAAACTCTGTCACTGCTCCTGAATGTTGTCCCATTCTGGCTTTATTCAAATACCATCCCATAATGGAAATTCTGGCTCCCACTCTTTCATGTGTGTCAGGAATGGGGTGCTGAACAGAATGTATTTGCAGGGAGAGATCATGTGTGAAAATTTGGAAGCAGTGTGGCAGAATTTGTTATAATAAATAACTTGACGGTATCGTGTTTAGCTGAAACTTTTTTCCAAACTTCCCAGTGGCACTGAAAAGATGCAGAAGCACTTCATTGTTCCAGTTATGACCTTCTCCCAACACTGTACAATGGAAATCAGGGGAAATTCAAAACAGGGTGATTTAATAATGTTTACCTGAAAATGTACCAAATATTTTAACTAGTAAATGTTCTAGAAAATTTAGTCTCCTGAGTGGTAACACTGGTAAATGTATTTGTTAATATATCGGAGGAATTAATGCCATCTTTATGTGTGTGTCTTTATCCACAGAGCATTTACATTTCAATAAGCAGCAGGACAAGATTCCTCATAAAATCCTTACAAAAATTGCTTCAGATCTGACCTGGAGAGATCTTTAGGTATTTATACCCTTCAAAGTGAAGATGTGATTTTAGAATGGGTGGACATATTTATGCTAACTTTAAATTAGCTAGCACCAGTAACAGCAGAACTGCAGACATGGCAGCATGGGTTTCGGCATGGGCTAGCAATTCAAGTATGTCCCCAGATTCACTGGCAGGCTAGCTTTAATTTGGCTAGCATAGGTACGCATCCCTGTACCACATATACATCTCCCACTTTGCAGATTTCTAAGACTGCCAACAAGAATGATAAATCATTGAAAAGAGTGATGTTGCTTGGCTTTATCGGATAGGGCCCTTAGGAACTAGGCCTTGTTCACCTACGAACATTTTCATGAAATTTTTCACAAATCTTTTTTGTCAATTTTGAAATTTCAAAAAAAAAAAACTCACCCATGCTTTAAGCTTTTCAAAAATGGGGCAAATTTAGAAAATATTTTCATAAATTCAGAAAATAATATTTTCAACCTACTCAAGGAATTAAGCTGAAGCCAACAATGAAGATTTCATAAAATACCAAACTAAAACAACCACAAAAAATAAGTTAATATTTTACAATTGGAGTTGCAATACTCACTATAAAATTGATTATCAGGAAATGTCTTTTTGAAGTAGTGAATTAAGACACCAATCTATTAATTTTCTACCTCAATTTTTGGTCTAAAAAACAAAACTTGGCTTCTGATTAACGTATTGTATGTGGCAATATCTTCCCATATCAGCAAGGCACGGCACCATATCTATTGCTCAATAGCACAAGGACAATGTATTCATTGCAAAAGTTCACTTCCAACTTAGCAACTTAACTCTCTTCTGGGTAAATAAAAATTCAGAATATATGGGACTGTGCTGATTGCAAGTAAGAGACCATGGAAATAAAGGGAAGAGTTTGTACCTGTATGATATTGCCAGCCATGTTGCAGAGGCAAGCCCCATAGGATGTTGCCAGCATTATTTGGTCCAAATGCAGTGAAATATTTAGCTGAAGAGTTGAGCAGGATCTTGTACACTCCCATTCTCTCCAGATAGTTCCAGGCATTTATGATGGTTTTTTTGTTTTGTAGTGGGAAATCCTCTATGCTTCCACGAGCCTGATGCCACAGAGGAGGATAGGCATCCTTTTTGCCGACATCATCTTGGGTTAGTGCTACTACAGTTGCTGGACTGAGAACAACGGTGGTCAACAGCACAAGGAGAAGAAAGTGCTGCCCCAAGAACGCACCCATCTTACAGAGGTATCTGGGGTTTGCAGCAGGGTAGGGACGAGCTTTCCTCAGGAAAGGCAGGAGTGAGGGTGGGAGTTAGGCTACCTGTGCTGTCAGGCAGCCTGGGACACCCTACCTCTTTCCTGAACGAAGCTGACGTGGCTCTTGCAGAATGGCAGGTGGAGAGTGATACTCATACCTCTGCCATTCCAAAGATGCCTTTGAGTCAGGGGAGGGGAACTGAGGGATGTCTGGCACAGTATCAGCTCTGAGTTACTTGAATGTGCTCAGTAAAAATGGAGGAAAGAGGCTGGACTAAATGAAGCTGCCTGTAATGGTAACCCATAATCATCTGCTCTTTGAACAAAATCAGGATAAAAACAGGGGGAAGTGTTGGGATTTAAAAATGGGGAGCGGGAAAAAAGCCAGAAGAGGGAGAAAAGGGAGGGAAATGAGAATCCGAGAGACAGAAACAATAAGGGGCAAAAATGAGGAATTGGTAGGGAAGGGACTTATACTCTTCCTGAGATAGTGGGCTGTGGGTAAAACTGTAATACAGCACAATACCTAGACAAGCTCTGTCTGGAAAACTAAAAGTAACTTCTTTCTAGAGTTGAGATCAATTTTCTCTCTAAAAATTAGTTGTAGTGAGTGGGCTACTAACTCGACTGAGTAATACATTTTTGTCCTTGAGCAAGCTTGTGTCTTTGTTTAGTGAGGAAGGTGTTCAGGCGGGTTGTGTATGTGGGAGAGGATAAGCAGTGTGTGTGTGGGGGTAGGGTCTTGTCAGTTGCAGCTCTGGAGGTGGGGAACTCTGTGTTGAAATTACCACCTATAATTAATTTTGATAGGTAGCTATTTCTTCTGTGCTGCACAGAAGTGGTATGAGTAGCATGTTACTATCCTGTGCCATATATACAAGATTGTGACCCAGATAGGAAGTTTACAGGGAAAATTGATTGAAAGGCTTCTTTATTCATGACTCCAGCTATACCTTCAAACAACATATTTATTTTTAGAGCTTGAGCTTCAATTATTTTGAATAAGTTGGACTGAGATTTTCAAAGGAGGCTAAAGGGATTAGGGCCAAGATCCTCAAAGGTAAGTACCTAATTCCCCCGACTTCAACGGGAGTTGGGCATCTAAATATCTTTTTGGATACTGACCTAGGGGGCAAAATCTCATTGAAACTTAGTGCAATTTGGGTACCTCACTCCCTTGGCCTTCTGAAAATACTAACTTAAATGTCAGTGTTAACAATCACCTAACTTCAGGACTCATGCAGCAGCCAGTTCATTCTGACCTATTACAGGTATCATGGATATTGCTAAGGGGAAAGAGTAATTGGGTGTGAGCTGCAGCCCCTCCCAAAGATCTATATGTGGAGACTGTTGATTGGAGTTAAACATAAATGCAGCCATATGGGACCCAAATATGGGTCATCATTACATTTCGAAAGGGTCACCAGGTGTCTCCCCAGGTGGCTCTTAAGGAGCCATTCACACATTTTTTGAATTGCTCTGGGTCACCAAGTTTTCCTGAATTGTCAAAATGGGTTCCTATCTGGAAAAGTTTGGGAACCACTGCTCTTGCCTATGGGTGGGTGTAATGGATTTACGGGTGCGAGCTCCCACTCTCTTGCAGGAGGGCTGACAGCTGACCATTTATTCCTACTCTTTATTTCCTATCTTTTAAGAGGATTTTTCTTCTTATCACATGACTACTTACTTTACATAAGAGTCTTCAGTGAGTTACCCCATCAAAGGTTTCCTTAAAGTCCAAGTACACTTTATCAACTGAATCACTATTGTCCACATATTGGTTGACTTGCTCAAATAATTCTAATAGATTGGTGAGTCATTTCCCTTTACAGAAGCTGTCTTGACTCTTCCCCAAGATATTGTATTTATCTATGTTTCTGATAATTCTGTTCTGTATTATGGTGTCTACCAATTTGACTGGTACTGCAGTTACGCTTATCAAACTGTAATTGCCAGGACAATCTCTAGTGCCTTTTTTAAAGAATAGGTATCAGATTAGTAATCTGGCACAGAGGCTGATTTAAGCAACAAGATACATGCCATAGTTCGTAGTTCTGCCTTTTCTTGAGTTTCTTCAAAACTCTTGGGTGAATATCATTTGGTCCTAATACATTTGTTCCAAAACCTTCTTTATTAATCTGGGATAGTTCCTCAGACTTTTCAACTAAAAAAATGATTCAGGTTAGGCACAGTCATCAGTCTTCACTGCAGAATTAGTTTATTTTCTCCTCAACTACCTTATATTAGCTGAACTCCTTTGGCACCTCAATCAGCCTACTCCTGTGATACTTTAAATAATTGTTACTTTTCTTGTCCTTAGCTAGTTTCTCTTAATTTTTTTGTTTTGTTTTGTCCTGTCTTGTTATATTTGCACACTTGTTTTGCCTCTAATGACCTCTTTTACTCTGCTGCTTAGCCATGGTGGCATTTTTTGTTATGCTTACTGTTTTTAAAAATTTGGGATATACATTAAATTTAAGCCCCCATTGGCATTTTTTTTAACAGTCTCCCTGCAGTTTGCAGGAATTTGACCCTGTTTCTTTTATTTTCCATTTAACTAGCTTCCTCATTTTTTGGGTAGTTCTCCTTTTTGAAGTTAAATACTAGTGTGATGAGTTTCATTGGCACTTCCCCGTACAAGGATATTACATTTAATTACACAGCAGTTGCTATTACTAAGCGGTTCTGTTATATTTACCTCTTGGACACAATCCTGTACTCTGATTCAGACTAAATCAAGAATTGTGCAGTGCTGAGAACCCTGGCTCTTAGTTCCTCCCCCTTTTCGCTGCCACTGCCCCTCTTCAGTAATTACTAACATAGGCCAATTAAAGATTGTGGTAAAGATGTGCTGAGTGTGTTAGCATGGGATGATGTGGATAGAAGTAGGCCCTGTATTTGTTGTATTTGTTGAACAGTCCTTAAATAAATTTCAGTTAGGATTAGATAGAAATTAACATGTGAATGGCAAGGTGTAAAATATCTACTAATCCACAATGAGGAGCCCTATGGAACCTTAAAGACTAACAGATTTATTAGGACACCTCATCAACTGCAAGGTAATCTAATGGGCTGTGTCTACACTGGGCCACTTATTCCGGAAAATCAGCTGCTTTTCCGGAATAAGCGGCGAGCTGTCTACACTGGCCCTTGAATTTCCGGAAAAGCAACGACGTTGAACTGTACAAAATCAGCTCCTATTCCGGAAAAACTATTCTGCTCCCGCTCGGGCATAAGTCCTTATTCCAGAACACTGTTCTGGAAAAGGGCCAGTGTAGACAGCCCAGGAGTCTTTTCTGGAAAAAAGCCCCGATCGCGGAAATGATGATCGGGGCTCTTTTCCGGAAAAGCGCGTCTACATTGGCCACGGACGCTTTTCCGGAAAAGCAGCCTGCCAGTGTAGACGCTCTTTTTCCGGAAATACTTATAACGAAAACTATTCTGTTTTAAGCATTTCTGGAAATTCATGCCAGTGTAGGCACAGCCTACGTGAGGAAAAAAAATTGTGGAGTCTAATTATATACTTCACTAAAGCTAGTGTGCTCTGGAGAGAATTCTGCAGAGCTTGTTTTGACCCAATTGTGGTCTGTCTTACCACTCTATAATAAAGAACATACCCATTGTGATCCAGGGAAACATGGCTAATGAAGTGGGTGAGGCTAGGGAGGCAGGTTATGTGGGGTGGAGAGCACAGAATGGATTTTATTAAGACTATGGAGCTGCTTGCGAATTGTTTTATAACTATAGAAGTTGGCAGGTTCTTTCTTTGAATATCACTGTAACTGGCAAGTTACTGGTCGATTTGACACTTATTTCTTCGTTAGGGAGCAAAAAAAGTCAGTAAATCTCCCAAACTTGGTCAGATCTGTTTTTCTTCCCTGCACTTGGGACTATAGAGCCCTCTACTGGCTGGACATTGAAATGGGGTATACAAATGGCAATAGTGAGTCAATAAATTCATTGCAGTACCTATGGCTAACAGAGGAGGCCATACAAATGCTTTGGGTTGTATTGTTTACACAGAGCCCTGTCTTTGGAATGAAACAGGTTGATGAGATCTGCACACCAGTGCTCTGTGCAGCAGGGTGCTCTTCATTCTGCACTAGGTCCCCATGCAATACTGGGTCCAGTTTTTGAGCCTAGTTCTCTACCTCAAGGCTTTCCAAGATCTGGTTAATTTTCACACACCACATAGAGAATTCTGTCATTAGCAAAGATGCAGCTGTTGACGATGTCCATGATGATATTCTCATTTAGATGTAGGATAGGAGGTTGGCAGAGAGTCTGCAGTGAAAGGAGACTTAACAGCTATAGATCAGGATGCATTTGTGTCTTGTCTCTTTTAGGGCACAATGCAAGATTCCTTTTAGCGCAGGCCTTACTTCAGTTCTCAGACAAAATACTGTGTTAAACTGGTGTTGTGGTTGAGAGTAGAGATGAGTTATTTAAAGGTTAAAAATATTTTTAAAATGTTGTAATTACTGTAAAATAACCAACATTTCAAAGTATCACATTCCACTTCTTGGCATTTTCCGTAACTCCAGTTCTCTAGTTATATTGCTTTCACAAAGTTCCATGGTAGAAACTTATATGCCTAGGTATGCGGCAATTGAATCTTTAAACACAGATAGTTGGGAACAATCCATTAGCTTTCTGTTTACATAATTATCTACCAATACCGGGCCGGCCTTAGGGAAGATGGTGTCCTGGGCGAACTTTAATTTGATCCCTGTGAGCCTAGCACCACCCATTTTCCCTAGCACCCATGGGCTCCCCAACCTTGCACCTTCATTCTGAGCTCTCTTTACCACAAGTCCCTGTATTCTGCCTCCTTTATCCCTACCTTCTACACAGTACACCCTTCATCCCAACCCCTGCATTTTCCTCTCACCTGTGCCCCCAACTCAGACCTACACTTCCAGCATGCCCTGCCCCCTGCCCAGTACCCTCCACCTTTGCCCAGTGTTATACCAAATAAAAGCAAGCAGGATCTTTTGAGGGGGATAAGGCAAAAAGCCACATTTATTGTAAAGATAATAATAAAAATAAAGAAAAGATAGAAGCAAACAACGTTGTTTAACTACTTATTCCTATCACTACTTAACCCTTATACACTTGTGTATATATATATATATATATATATATATATATATATATATATATATATATATATATATATATATATATATATATATATATATATATATATATATATATATATATAACCATTCATTCATACATCCATTCATTCAAGTTCTGTGTATATAGTTACCAGCCTGGAAGTTGCTTGTGACAGGATACTGGCCAGGTACTCTGTACACAAGTGATGGTAGTGGGGAGCGAAGTCCTGATCAGATGCGCATCTGAAGCTCCTGGTGGGCTGGCAGCAGAACCTTGGACTCTGATTCCATAGTTTTTTAGTCCAGTTCTTATAGGAATTTCTTCCTATGCCAGTCTATGGAAATTGCTGTATCATGCTGATGTCTCCAGGGTGGCTGCCAGGTGCTCATCAGTGATCTCATTGGGTGGACCTCCAGTACTTGGTTTTCTCCACTTGACACCTTTTGGTTGCACTGGCACCTGACGCCTTCTTCAGCCCTTTGTTGCTGTATTCTCAGGCTGGCACCTCTCAGAACCATTCACTCATCATCCAAGCACTCTCTCATACATTCATACAGTATTTTGTATAATAATAAAAGTTGTAGTTACAGAAAGTTTCTGGGTGGTATTGCTTAAAACATTCTCTGAGTGCTGAATAAAGTTACAATGT
Organism: Pelodiscus sinensis; assembly: GCF_049634645.1. Lineage (NCBI taxonomy): Eukaryota > Metazoa > Chordata > Testudines > Trionychidae > Pelodiscus > Pelodiscus sinensis. The sequence goes on along the minus strand of NC_134713.1, from coordinate 90,804,354 downwards.
TTTAACGAGAACAGGCCTCAATTAAGTAACAATACCCTTAGTCAATTACAGGGCTTGGCTCCCATAGCAGAGTTAGTGGCTTGACAATGCATTGTTACAATGTATCTCTGCAATGTCAATTTCAAGCAGCCCCTTGCACAAGCTTGAGCATGGCATGCCCTGAGCACAGAGGGGGGGAGGGGGCTGTTTCTGGCTACATAGGATTATATTCTTAACAGTTCTAAGTTACATGACCTAATACATTATATTCTAAAGGGACAATAATAATAATAAATGTAAACATTTAACAATCTTAACAAATAATAATAATAATAAGAATTAATAATAAATCTAAACACTAAGTTGTGGGGAACAAATTATGGGGAGTCACTTCCATTTGGGGGAATCATTTTCAATACATTAATATGTTATCCCTACACCAGCAACACCCATGCCCTGTTACCCCTCACCCTCTAGCTACAGAGCCCTTGGCATGGGCCCAGTTTGCCCAACCCTAAGGCTGGCCCTGTAACAAGAACACTTGACATACATTTGCAGAACCCCTTTCGTGACAACCAGAAGAAACACAGCATGCGATTGAGAGTTAGGATTGGTTGAATTATCGCTGACACACTTAAATGTCTTGAGCTTTTGATTTGCCTTCGCCTACAATGACCCAGATCCTTTGCTGTGTAATTCAGTGTTGATCAACTGACATAGCTCCACTGACTACTCCAATCTGAGCATCTGCCAAATCGCAAGATTTTATCCTGCAGCTTGTGGTACTTTATGTGAATTTTTTTTTCTCACAGCTCCAGCTGGAATGGTTATCATTTGAGAATTTTTGATTTCTTCAGTCCAAGACAAGCTTTTGTGGTTATGAAGAAAAGCTTAAACATGTGAATCCTAAAGATTCCAACATCTGAAAGCAAATAATAATTAAAATAAAGTTGCAATAACCCCTACCCATGATTTTTGGGGGCTGGCTCATGGTTTTAGAACTGCTGAAGTATGCAACAATATGAAAATCATTACTGACTTTGAAAGCTCTAGGTTAAGAGATATTACAATCTAGAAAGTTTGAAGTCTGATATTCTACTATTAAGCTTATTTGAGCCATGAAAAGGTAAGATCATTGCTAATTTTTTTGTAAAAAAAAAAAAAAAAAAGTTGTTGTGAAATCTATTCTGGAAAAGTAAAGATTTTCATCCAGGAAAAATCTCCTGCAAAATTGAATAGTCTCTGTGCCAGTCCTGCTTTGGGTACAAATCCAAACTCACCATTAACTATGGTATTGCTAGGAGCACCTCTGTAATGATTTCTTTAGAATTGTTGGGGAGATTTTTATTTTGCCTTTATGTTTCTCTTTTCTAATGATCCATTTTAATGTCACTTCAGGAAGAGAAGGGCATAAGAAAAGGTCATAATCAAGCAGTCTTTAATCACCATCCGCTACTGTTGCTACATTAAATTGATTTTGTTGCCTAGATTCCATTGTGAAGAAGCACTAGAAAAGTATTAAATACTGTTTTTGTTTGACTAGGGGTCTGCTGAAGATCCTCATTGAGTCCATGCAATGAAACTGCCAGAAAGTCTTGCTCTCCTAGCAATTAAAAGGCACTAGAGTGTTACTTGGCTTTTTTATATCTGTTAGTCTCTTGTGAAATGGAAAAACTGGTCTGATTCTGGGGCCCAATCCAGCTACTTTACATTACACCAGCATAAAGGGACCAGAACCTGGTGATCCCTGCATCCTGGGAATTCACAATGGTATAGAAGCTATTCGGGATGTCTTTTTAGAGCCGTGGGCAGCAGCCATACATTAGACATTCCCTATTCTCACTAATAGGGCAGAGGTCATGCCGTTTATCATCCAGAACATTGGAAACACAAAATAGATGCACAGCCACTGTTTCCTCCCCCCTTCTAATTGTGCAGGTCAAATCTGCTGGCTCAGGAGTACTTATTGCACAGTAGCAGCGTCTGCCTTTTGTTTTCCCCATCTTATACAAACTGTTTCCCCCATCTTTTACTTTTACATCCTTCTCTTTCTCTATTTTGCTTAACTGATGTCAGATTAAGATTGATGAGGCTCTGAGAAGGAGAGAAGGTTTGTAATGGAACGTGTGGCCATCAGGGCCGCATTATGACTTTCGTGGGCCCTAAGCACTTTTGCCTTCGTGGGCCCCTTCCTCCATAAAAAAAGAATATTAAAAATTATTTTTGATATAACTTTAAATATTTCAACATTTTATTTTTTTTCTGTTTTAGGCAAAATTTAATAGATTTTCGTGGGCCCTAAAAGTTTCATTTTTTTCTGATGTGAGAAAAAAATTAAAACATTTTCTTGGGACCCTAAAAGTTCATTTTTTTTCTTCAGATTTTAAAAGAAATTAAAAATTTTTCGAGGGCCCCTAAAAGTATCGTGGGCCCTAGGTACTATGCCTACCGTGCCTAATGGATAAGTCAGCCCTGGTGGCCATGAATAAAGATAGTGCAAAGGATGGGATAGTGATGACAATGAACCAGATAGATGTATCTGAGAACTTTTATTATTCTGCCTTGGACCAGCAGCAAGCCCTCCTTGTGATACAGTGCACTGGGGTGCATCCAACCTTTATCAATATTGATCTAGCCATTGAGGCTGCTCTTAATTTACAAAATTCTAAATAATTTAAACTGCCTTCCTTTCATTACTTTTTTTTAAAAGTTATTGTAAATATCACTTGCAGCTGAAAAATGTGTCTTCCCAATTCCTTGGCTGACCTTGTGGAATCCAAATGAGAATAAGAAGTTACTCTTCTGTTTAATCTGATCTTTGTATGTGTTATTCCTCAACAAAAAGAAAACTGTTATGAGACTTTGACCTTCTGACATTCTGGGACTTTGTAATCTTAACTGCTCTTTCTCAGAAAAAACAACCATTGCAAAAGAGTGGTATTTAAACAAGCCAATCCTTTAAAATCTGTATCTACTTTTCTCACATGAGAAAAACTGCAAATGCCTATTTTCTTTTAAAGGATTCTGTGAACATAGTTTGGGGTTTGTGTACATAAGGTAACATAAACCAGTCTCTTGGATAAGGGAATGACAAGTGACATGAGCCTGATGCTGCACTATGAAAGAAGTGAATGTTTAGCCCAAAATCTATTTATTTAAAGTTTATTGCATGTTGTAAGAAAAGGTTCAACCAGATTACACCCTTTGAGAGTCATTTGTCACTTACTGTTTGTGGCTTTAGTCTTGCAAGCTATAGAAAAAATGTTCATTTTCAACAAATAGATATCAGGGGCTAGATATAAGCATGTTTTGTCCATTCAGGGTGTATTGCAGTGGCTTTCCATGCCCCTAAATTATTCCCTTTTTTCGTTTTTGGAAATAGTTCAGAAAAAATTTTTTTTCAGTGAAAGAAAATTATCTACAAAGGATAATCATGGGAATAATTGGGATGTAATTGAAGGAATGTGAGGACTGCAAGCTCACCAGAGTTACAAATAGGATGCTGCAAGGGAGCAACTAAGATATTTCATGGAAATAATGGATACAATTAACATGATCTGTAAAGGGTAGAACCTCAGAGCCAAGAACAAACGTATGTATGTATGTGTCTAATTTTCATACACAATTTCATACAAATTTTTAACTTCTGCCCTTTAGAAAATAAGGCCCAGTGATCACCACAATGGATTATAGATAAGCGAGTTTGTAAATAGGTTTGAATAGCAGGATACAGTAGACTTCCGATAATCCGGAACCTATGGGACCTAGGTGGTGCCGGATTATCAGATGTGCTGGACTATCAGGAGGTACTATAAGCTGGTTATATATATACACTATATACATTATATACTGTATATAAAGTGTTCTTAACCCTTTTTATTGTACATACTGTATACAGTATGCTATAATATTTTAGTTTTTTTAAGCCTTTTTTACCTTTTTGCTCAGTTCAGCTACTGCCGCTGTTAACTTGTGACTCATTTTTGCTGAAGCTCACTCACTTCACTCTTGCCATTTTGATGCCGGACTATCAGGAGTGCCGGACTATTGGATGCCGGACTATTGGAGTTTTACTGTAGTAGGCGTATAGACTGCACTTTAGGGTAGTGCTTCAATAGAATTATTAAACTACGAGTCAGCTGATGGAGGAAGACTTTGGTTCTGTACAAGATTCCACTTACAAACCCTTGCAGTCCATCCTGGGCATTGGATCTACTAATTCAGCAACACAATGCTGGCAACCTCTGCAGAGGGTATAGCACTATCATACACTTATCACCATTGTCAAGTTTCTCCGTGTCTCACTCCAATCAGCTAAACACAAACATAAAATGCTAGCTGGTTTTCGATAGGTCCTATGGACAAACTGAACCTTGAGAAGATTTGTGAATGGTCAGGAAAGGAGCTTTTTTAGAAATTTCAGGATTAGCATATTAATTATGTTTATAAATAGCAAACATTTCCACTTTCAATTCCTCTATCAAGAGCTAATTTATGTTACACCATGAATTTATTGCACTCCAGAATGCTTGAGCTTCATTTTCTCCATCATGGTATAAATCATGTTTCATCTTCACACTGATTCAATATCCTATCCATGCCTGAATTATAGTTCCTGTTTGCGATTTAATTTCCAAGGGATATTTTCAGAAACCACTAATGGACATGTACATTCAATCTCCACAGGCAATGCATAGTTCTATTCTATATAGATTTTTTATACCACCTTCACCACTGTAGTATCTGAATGCTATCTGAGAACACAGTGACCAATGTAACTAACCTCTGTAACATGTGGTTTGTTCTTTCTTCTCTCCACAGTGGGAAAGTTGGGTGTGTGTAGTCTTTTGTTTTGGTAACTTTTTGGGGGGTTTTAGGGTTTTTTTTAAAGTACAATGTACTATGTGTTTTATATTAAAGTAGGCAGCTTGATGACATCCGTCTTGCAGTTGGGGCAGAAGATGGTGAGCTGTTCCTTAGTTTCTGTGGAAGTTCATTCCAGAGTGCTAGATCAGCCTCTGAAAAATGCTGTCTTCTGCACAGATGAGCTTTACCCTCATGATGGTAGAGGTTCTCTGGTGCCTGAGGAGCAGAGCTATTGGCCACAATGTTCATTCATTGAGGCAATCTTTGGATATGCTGCGTCCAGGCCAAGTTGACGTGATGTTCTCTAGGAAGCCAGTAGAGAGAGTGGAACACAGGTTTGATGTGCTCACCATAGTTCATGTTGTAGCAGCATTCTGTGCTAGATGGAGTTTCCAAAAGTCTGAGGGCTTCATGCCTAACTTTATCACAGTGCTCTAGTCTTTGAGGGAAATAACAAAGTTATTATTACACTTTTCCCTGAACCCTGGCCACCTCTTTCAGGCAGATAACAATATCTTCTGGAGGGTAGTATTGAGTGCTACAAATCCAAAAGAATGAAAATGGATTTGCCCACCATTCATGGACAGCTGAAGATCACTATCAATCAGTGACACTAAAGTCGTTTCCATCCAATGTCCTGGTGTGAATACACATTGTGACAAGTCTAGAAGATTAGCTTCTGTTGCATGAGCTGGTAGGTGGTTTCAGCTAATTCTCTGTGAGCTTTCAGTAACAGAAAGTTTGTTTCTGGGTGATAATTGGCTAGAACTGATATATCCCAGGTGGTTTTCTTCAGTGTCAGTCAGATGTTTGAAGGAAGAAGCAAAGATTCCTTCCCTGAAAGAGGAACTGGCTATTGTGGTCATGAGTAGCACCAGTTGTTTATGGCTCACTCCTTTCACTGACCAGGAAAGGCATGTGCTAATGTGATGCTTCCTAGGAGTACTCAAGCTTGTGAGGCACTTTGCTACCACTTGTCCTTAGGATGAGAGAGACTTGTCTTTGCCAGGTGTGGATCATCACCCCAGCTTCACTGACCAAGAGCAACACAAGCAGGCCTTGGTCTCTCCACATGTTAGTGACAGGCATGCTCTAACCCCTGAGCTCTCTGAGCATTTTCCTGAAGTGTCCTGCACCTATTCTGCTGGCCACTCGCCATATTCACAGATCCGTTGCTTGTAAAGAAGCAGAAGTTTGCCAGCTTTCCTTTTCCATCTCGGTTCACGGCTCTACTCAGCACACCGCATATGTATATAGTGAAATCAAGTAAACATTTATTTAACAAAGCATAGACAGTCAAGTGATACCGAGTAAAAGTATTGGAAACAAACTGTTATGTATAAAATAAAATTCGGATGTATTCTAGAATCTAGAATTGTATAACTAGATACTTTCATGTCTTTCAGAGCAATGCTCACCCAAAGTCCTTCCAGCATTTTACAACCAGACTTGGCTGTGATCTTCCATTCATGAGACAATTCATATTGTCAGCTTGCTTCTTCAGTGAAAAATCCACGGCATAACTCTTCACCACCAGTGTACCTCCCTATTGTGAGACACACAATGCTCAGTACACACATAAGAGGGCAGAGCTATGTGTTTGTTACCCTCTGCTAGAAAGCAATGGGGAGCCAAGCTGGAACATGTTGAAATGGCATCCTGGTGCTACAGCCTGCAAGTGGAGAAGTGCCAGGAGCAGCATGAGAACTGGAGGCTACTGCAAAGGAAGCTGCAGAAGAAGTGAGCCTAGCCGGGGGCCAGCTCCACCCACCCCAGCCACGACGTCATTGGTATGATACAGGAGAAAAAGGCACCAACAAGATGATGGGGCTCTGGGCATTCATAGGGTCCGTGTCTACAAGCAGCAGAAAATCCATTCTGGTTGTTACCTATCACCTTATTATATTCCAGATGTTTTCAGATGAATTCCTTAATTATTTAATCCACTGCTATGATGCCCACTAAAGAGAACTGCAACTCCCCCTCAATATCTGTGTGTTCTTCTGCATGCGGTGACCTACTACTGTGCCTATAACTGCGGTATGTATTTATCCCCCTTTCTCTACCCTATAGCTTCCTCTCCTACACTCCTAACATTCTCCCTGAATCCCCACTTTCTGAAGCAATCCAACCAACCCCTCATTTCTTAGGCTGACTCTTCCCCTCAGGTAGCCACCTACTAGGGCAGTGTACGATTCAAAGAGTTGTTTTCCAGCCACTGCTGGTCCAGTCTGGTATCCTGAGGATGCTGGCTATTTCTCCTAGTGAGTCTGAAACCCAACCACTTCTGCTCTTACATCTATAGCTGAGGTTCTGGGACTCCTGCACTTCCTGGAAACAGGCACAGCTGTTTGGCCCACCTCTCTGGGGATTCCTGAGCTGCAGTGCAGAACAGTAGTCAAACTATTCCTGTCAAGCCTTTTTCCTCATTTGATTCTCCCCTGGGTCATCTCAAGCTACCTGTTGCATACTCCAGCAGGGCCATCTCCCCTTTTGCTGGGTCACTGTCTTTGCTGCCCCAACTGACAGACTCTGTAACACCGGTCTCTGGTCAGCTGCTCCTCTGTTACTGCCACCAGTGTCTCCGCTGAACCAGTAATAGAGCCAGTCTCTCCTCTTGCTCCTTCTGAGGAGAGTCCAACTTGCAGTTGTGGTCCTCTTTGGGCATTGGCTGTCAGCAGGAGAGTTACCTTCCCAGCTAGCCCCTCCTTGGCAGCAGTTCCTATAGCTAATGTGCAAGCTGCAGCTTTGCTAGCGAGTTCTCCTCTGTCCTTCACTTGGCAGCCTCATGTCTTGCAGTCATCGGTCCATAGCCCTTCATGGTTGCCTGCAAAGCTGCAGCTGCTTTAGCCAATAGCAGCACTCCTGCCACAGCTGCTCACACTTTTGTTTCTCTAGCCGCCCCTACTGGAGTTCACTTTGGCTGCTCAGCTCTCCCACCCCCACCCCCACACTGGTCCTACCCTAGGGACACGCTCAAGGTTAGTCAATTACTTTTTGTCCAGGTTCAGATTTCTTGATCAAGTTATAGTCAAGACTCAAGAAAAACATTTTTTACACCAATAATCATAATAGTAGTAATAAACAAATACATGAAGGGCCCCTGTCAACTGCTCTTAAACATACTCAGTCCCGGGCCCTTTGGCTTACAGGCTTTATGTGCCATCTTGCTAATGTCCTGCTCTAATCTATTCCCTGGAGCCCTCCACCTGCAGCTACCTCTCCTGAGGGAGCCTATAGGTCAGACCGGGGCAAAATAAGGCCCATGGGCCGAATCTGGCCTGCCAAGCCACCAGATCTGGCCCAGAAAGGCAGTTGGGAGCCCTAGGCAGGATTCCCTGCTTGCCCCGCAGCCCCATGTGCCGTGCAGAAACACAGCTGCAGGGCTCCGTTTCTGTTTCAAAACTGGAAGGGAGGAGGGAAGCCACTCAACATACGCAAATCCTGTGTCCCCTTGGCACCCATACTCCCTCCCAGATCTGGCACCCCAATCTCCTGGCCCAGATCACAACCCCCTTCTACTCTAGGTCACATCCCAAAACCCTGCACTTCAGTTCCCTGCCCTAGGTCACAACGTCCTTCACCCAGACTCCCTCCCATACTCCAGTCTCCCTCCTGCACCCTAATCCCTTACTCCAAACTCCCTTCTGAACCCAACCTCCATCCCAGACCCTGCATTTCCTCCATTAATATCATGGAAGAACATGGCCTTCAACCACTTTCCAAAATCTTGGAGTGGCCCCCTGTCAAAAATTATTGACTACTCCTGCGCAAACAGAAATATAATCTATGCTATCATGTGCCGAAAGTGTCCGTCTGCTATGTACTTTGGACAAACGTCTCAGACACTTCGCCAAAGAATCAATGCCCACAAAACAGACATTAGACAGGATCACAAAGAAAAAACAGTTTCTTGCCATTTCAACCAGAAAGGACACTGTCTCAGTGACCTAATCACATGCATCCTACTTCAGAAGACATTCAAATCTGCACTTGAAAGGGAATCCTCTGAACTGGCATTCATGCTAAAATTCGACACTCTCCGCAGGGGGCTGAACAAAGACCCCAACTACCTTACCCATTACATAGATAGCTTCCCCAATTATCACCTCTAATACCATTAACTCACAGACATCTCCCCTTCCCCACCTCTAATATCATTAACTCACAGGCATTTACCTTCCTTCCCCCCCCCCCCCCCCCCCCCCCGCATCTCCCTTCTGTTCTGTAATGTGATTTGTCCTTTTCATATGTGTTCATTTTTTTTAATTGTATCCTTTGGTATATATGGTTGTGACTATTTTCTTCTACCATTTGATCTGAGGAAGTGGGTCTGGCCCATGAAAGCTCATCATCTAATATACCATCTTGTTAGTTTTTAAAGTGCTACATAGTCCTGTATTTTGTTCCTGCTATAGGTCCCCTGTGAACCACCAGGCTTTCCAGGGTCCCACTCTATAACCTCCAGTTCCAAACCACAGAATAGCTCTCTCTACTTGCCACTTCTCTCAGCTGTCCCCATGTAGCACTTAGTCGTTGAGCAGCACAACCCTCACCTGATGAGCAGAAGCTGCACAGGCAGCTAAGTTCTTACAGAGCTAGCAGACTACTCTGCCATCAACTTCCTACCAATCCAAGGCAAGCATATGAGCCTGAGGGGCCAATTAACCAACATTAATCACCACACCCTCAGTAACATTGACTGTCAAAAGTTGTAAGTCTTGTTTGCATGACATGCAGCCTGGTTCACTTAGGTCAGGCAAAAAGAATTCCCACATGAGCCTACATTTAAAAATGAAGAAACCAAAATGGGCTAGTTCACTTAATATTTGTGTTGTAATGAGCAGTATCTGCTATAGCAACATCATAGTGACATTCAATATAGAGTCAAGCTTACCTCACAAATTTGTTTCATATTGAACTAATATATCTGGTTTGAATTAAAATAATATCTTTTCTTCATTTAGTTTATTTTGTCCCTCATGATATATACACAGTCAGTTTATGGTTTGGCTTTATTTCAGCTTTTCATTAATTATTCTCTCTCTGTGTGTGTAATAAATTAATATAAATGAGAATGTGGTTTTTAATTAGGCATTTTAATTAGATGAAAATTAATAATTAAGTTTCTGCATAATTTTTCCTATTTAATCAATGGTAATTTATTCATTGAAAGAGGCACATATGTGACTTGGGAAATTCAACAACTCCTTATTAACTTGCCCAGATCACCAGATTAGCTATGGGTAAAATGATTGGATCAGCTACAATCTCCTGCTGAAATTGCTTTGTGACATTTAAGTAGCTTGTGATCATGCCAGCAAATATTTTCACCTATTCATATTTAGTGTGCAAATAAGACTTTTGTGGGACTTAGGCTCCTTCCCACTGCAGCCATATGCCATGATCCCCACAAAAAAAGCTTCTTCCTGAAAAGAGAATAAAGCTGTCATAATTCAAACAAAGAACATTGAGCAAAGACAAACCCTGGGATCTCTGTTGAAATATAGTAATATACTGCAAATAAAAGAAGATATGAATAAGATGTCCTTATGCATATGCAGAATATGCAGCTGCATATGGCACCTGAAAACGTGGGGCATCACTGGATCGTAATGTCCACCCACCTGCCTCTTCCTATCCCTGTTTTGTGGCTCTGTGTCCTCCAGAGAGGACCTGGTTAAAAGTGAAAAAGCCTGCCAGACCTATTAGCAGATACTGAAGCTGTGAAAGAGCCATTTGAGTAGTTATGAAGCCATTTAACAGGTATTTGCTAATCCCAGGTATGTTCTGTTTTGTTTTTGAACACTCCTGATAGTCCTGCATCAAAATGGCAAGAGCCTAGTGAGTGAGCTTCCGCAAAAAATGAGTCACAAGGTAACAGCGGCAGCAGCTGAACTGAGAAAAAGGGTAAAAAAGGCTTAAAAAAACTAAAACATTACAGAATACTGTATACAGTATGTACAATAAAAAGGGTTAAGAACACTTTATATACAGTATATAATGTATACAGTGTATATATATAACCAGTTTATAGTACCTCCTGATAGTCCAGCATATTTGATAATCCGGCACCACCTAGGTCCCATAGGTTCCGGATTATCAGAAGTCTACTGTAATCAGTGCAAGATTAACAAGCTCTCTGGCCCCCAAAGCAACCAGAGAGAGGGGAGTTGGTGAGCATAGTGATCACGGAGTGCAGCCCCCTGGTTGTTTCTAATCGATATTCTGTGTTGAAACAGAAGCAGAGCATAGTAGTGTGATCCTGTTTCTTCCACAGTGGGAGAGAAGGGAGTGTGATTTTTCAGAGATCTTGTTCAGAGAACTCAGTTGGGGAAGGCGGGCAAACACTAACAGAGTTAAACTCAGATTCATACATAATGTATGGTTGTCATGCCACCTGCACGATATTTTCTAATCTCTGCCTGAAATGTCAATGTGCAGTCTCGGCACTGCAGACGGAGAGAATGTATATACAGTGCAGAGATATATTCAGTGATTGGGAGATGCCTACAAAGTATGGCTGGTGAAAGAGACTCAGAAATAATAGAGATAATGAAGCAGTGTGATCTTGAAATATCAATTTGAGCACGTGCGCAGACATGATGTAACAGAGCAGAAAGGCAGTAGTGCATGGGGGTTCTTAAACAAATTTTGTATGAGTTTTTTTAAGTGAGTCAAATACATATTTCACACTAGCACATTTACTGGGTACTGCTTGGGTCTTTAAGAAGGGACTTAGGGGAGGGGTTGGGGTAGATGCAGGAATCAGGGTTGGAGGTGAGGAGAGATTGTGGGCAGAGGAGTGTGTGTGGGGGGGGGGGGGGAGTCAGTGAGGGCAGGGCAGCCAAAGGCTGTCCCTGTCAGAGAGCTAGAACAAAGTGCACAGCTTGTCTGCCCATTGCACTCCCAGCCAGGATGAGGAATGCAATAAACTGTGCACTCTCCCCTCGGTTTCTGACAAGGGGAACAGCTGGCAATGTCCCCATATGAATCTGGAGAGGGGAGTGGAGCTTCACTCCCCTGCCCTCCCTAAAGGGTGCCTAGGGGGTGAGAGACTTGGAGCTGGGGCAGTCCCAGACAGGGGAACCACATCCCCAACCAACCCCTTTCACCTGCCTAGTGATTCTGTCTCTTTTCTGTGTGCCATTCTAGGCATATCCCATTTTCCTGGCACAAACAAACCCTTATGTTGCTTTCAGTTATGATAAGAGGAAACTATATACTGAATTTTTTGGTCCTTGAGCTTACAATTTAGGAGGAATTCTTGAACAAACAGACAGACTCTCTCAAATATATAGTAGATGACATTAGGCAAAGTCTTTACCTTGTCCCAGCTTCTGTTTTATTTCTTTTTAGAACCTTTCCCCTAATATTCTTAGTGGCACTAGAGATGCTGGTCAGGGAGTTTCATACATGCTATAATTTCACAAGTTCCATGTGGTGTTATTGGATTGTGATGTGAACATACAAAACATTACAACTACTGTTTTGTGTTTGCACCAAATTTTGTGCAAAGTGGGCCAACTGAGATGTCCACACGAAACTGATGATTCACTGATTCGGTTCATATTACTCATATGCATGTATCAGTTTTGTATTTGAAATTATGAGTATTGGCTATATACTTGTATATCAAATATTTGCTTCTGGGAGATATCAACAGGCTTTGCCAAAATATTTTTAAGGGGTTGCTAGTCAAATGAATTGGAGTACTTGTGTGCAATGGTCTGTGCTACAAGCCTGCACCAAGAACTTTGCATTGGTGTATGTAATTTGATTTCTTTAACAATTTTACTCTCAACCTATTATTTCTTGCTTTTATTAATAAACCTTTAGATTTTAGATTCTAAAGAATTGACACACTGTGCTCTTTTGGGTAAATCTGAGGTATAAATGGACCTGGGAATATATCTGGTCCTTTGGGATCAGAAAAACCTGTTCACATTTGGTGAGGTTGGTTTTCATAACCTCTCATCTGTGTAAGGTGCAGTACTGGTTGTGGCATAGGAAAAGTTGCAGTGTTTGTGAGGATTGCTTGTATGACATCTTGCTGGCCAGCATGGCAAACAGAAGTGCTCTTTGTGATTGCTTTGGTGTGCCTTATAGACAGGGCTCGTCAAGCAGCAGTGAGCCCAGCTCACCAGCTGCACGGTTTCACGCTGTTCTGCGTTCTGCGCATGCGCAGATCGTTCTGTGCATGTTCAGATCACTCTGTGCCGGCTCTTCCAGGTCCTAATGTACTCGCCACAGGTGAGTAGATTACATTATTTGTCTAGCCCTGCTTATAGAGGAGGACCCACAGTCTTAGGCTGAAGAAGGGTTGCCAGGTATCCAGTATTGACCCGGACACGGAGCCGGCTCAAGCCATTCCTGCGCCCTGCACGGCGCATGCACGGCCCCACCCCCCGGTATGCTGCGCACCTTACAGCTTCAATTGGGTGCATGGTGCTTGATTGCAGCTCTAAGGGACACCACGCGGCTGGGCGCGCGACGCCCCTTACAGCTGCCATCAGGCACCCCCCATAGGTTGGCGCCCCCAGCAGCTGCACAGCTAGCCTCCCCTTAATCTGGCCCTGCCCAGACAGTCCGGTATTTTCACTTCCTGCCTGGTAAAAAAAATTCAGAAAATACTGGACACCTAAAATGTCTGGTATTTTCTGATTTTTCCCCCGGCCAGGAGTCAAAAATGCCAGACACCTGGCAACCCTAGGACACACTCAGCAACTGGGCCTGGCCCTTGAGGCCCTCTGGCAGGCCTCCCATCCCTCTGCTTACCTGGTTCTGCAGGGGCTTGTCTTGTGGCTGTCAGAAAAACAAAATGGCCTCTGGCAAAAAAAAAGTGCCTCTTCTTAAAGGGGCCATGCTGATTTTTTTTCTTAATAACTGCTGTCGGGGTCCTTTTTAGGTTTTTTTTGTTTTTTGTTTTCTCAACAACTTTGGTTTCCCTCGTTTTTTTCCTCAACAGAATTTTTTTCCCTTTGTTGTTTTTTTGGGGGGGGGGAGGAGGGGACGGGATTTGGTATTTTTGGTTAAACCATCTGGCAACCCTACCTGTAAGTAGCCCTGTTTCTAAGCTATTTGCCCTGATTTGACCCTCTCAGCAATATCTCCAGAAACTCACATTACTACACTCCAACACAAATTTAACAAAGCCTAAACCACATGCAGAATGAGCCAAGTGATATACAGAGCCATATATTGCCACTGAGTTGTACATGGTACTTCCCCACTCATCCTTATTGGCATGGAGGAATGGCATGAAATCATCTAGAGTTAACTGAACAGCATTTAAGATCCACTGTATTAGTCAGCACATTAGATCTAAATTGTGAAACAAGACCCATTGATTCATGAGACAGCTCTGCTCTGGATTGTGTAGATTATTTGCCAAGGTTCATTGCTTAATCATTGCTCTCCCAATTTAGGGGCTATACGGTGTGGGTTGAGGCAGAAGGATGTTAAGGTTTTTTTTTTAGGAGAGACCACAGGCTAGTAGGAGGATGCAGCTGCCACTCCAGCTGCAATAGAGCATTCTGACATGTGTTAGGAGCTGGGCAGCTCTGAAACTCCACAGAGCAGGCACCTACCTAACTTTTGCAGTGGTGCTCTGTCAGCTCCCATGCAGTTAAGGAGCCTCAGGATGGTATCCATCTCCTTCTATGGGTTCTTTCTGCTCCTTCACAAATGGGTGCTTCTGCCCACCATGCTGCTGCATGCTTCCTGCTCCCCCACTATCCTAGCAAGCCACATAGCCTCCTAAAAGAGAGAATAGACACTTGCAGTAACTGGAAGGTAGCAGGAAAATGACACATTTTTGTGGATTTATGTAACATAGAATCATAGAATAATAGGACTGGAAGGGACCTCGAGAGGTCATCGAGTCCAGCCCCCCGCCCTCAAGGCAGGATCAAGCTCCGTCTACACCATCCCTGACAGATGTCTATCTAACCTGTTCTTAAATATCTCCAGAGAGGGAGATTCCACCACCTCCCTTGGCAATTTATTCCAATATTTGACCACCGTGACAGTTAGGAATTTTTTCGTAATGTCCAATCTAAACCTCCCCTGCTGCACTTTAAGCCCATTACTCCTTGTCCTGTCCTCAGAAACCAAGAGGAACAAATTTTCGCCTTCCTCCTTGTGACACCCTTTTAGATATTTGAAAACCGCTCTCATGTCCCCCCTTAATCTTCTTTTTTCCAAACTAAACAAGCCCAGTTCATGAAGCCTGGCTTCATAGGTCATGTTCTCTAGACCTTTAATCATTCTTGTCGCTCTTCTCTGTACCCTTTCCAATTTCTCCACATCTTTCTTGAAATGTGGCGCCCAGAACTGGACACAGTACTCCAGCTGAGGCCTAACTAGTGCAGAATAGAGCGGCAGAATGACTTCACGAGTTTTGCTTACAACACACCTGTTGATACAACCTAGAATCATATTTGCTTTTTTTGCAACAGCATCACACTGTTGACTCATATTCAACTTGTGGTCCACTATGACCCCTAGATCCCTTTCCGCCATGCTCCTTCCTAGACAGTCGCTTCCCATCTTGTATGTATGGAACTGATTGTTCCTTCCTAAGTGGAGCACTTTGCATTTTTCTTTATTAAACCTCATCCTGTTTACCTCTGACCATTTCTCTAACTTGCTAAGGTCATTTTGAATTATTTCCCTATCCTCCAAAGAAGTCGCAACCCCACCCAGTTTGGTATCATCTGCAAACTTAATAAGAGTACTCTCTATCCCAATATCTACATCATTGATGAAGATATTGAATAGTACGGGTCCCAAAACAGACCCTTGAGGAACTCCACTTGTTATCCCTTTCCAGCAGGATTTAGAACCGTTAACAACTCTCTGACTACGGTTATCCAGCCAATTATGCACCCACCTTATCGTGGCCCTATCTAAGTTATATTTGCCTAGTTTATCAATAAGAATACTGGCAAAAGGGGAAATATGTTGCCCCTGGTATACTCACCTAAGCAGAGAGCTTTTCTTCCCTTCAAGAAAAATCAAAAGGAAGATGGGAAAGTCAAAAACCAACATGACCACTAGAACCACACAATTTCTGATGACAATTGTGCTTACTCAGAATAATGAAACTGCCAGAGTAAATCTTGTGTGGAAAATAGCTTTACAATCCTTTGGCCCATGTCTACAGAGTTCTCTGCTTAAAGGAATTAGGGTTGGGATTTTAAAGGGGGCCCTATGGTAGTTAGTTTCTCAATTTTCATTCACTTTCAATGGGATTCCCTTAGGATCAGCCTGAAATAAACTCAAACCTTACTAATTACATGATAGAACTGAAGACCCAGTTTTCGGATGTTTTGGGGAGGATCTTCAGAAGGGCTGTTGAGCTGACACAACTCTGATGCCTTCTAAATCCAACATTAAGGAGTTGGTGTTTTACCAGAAATAGGAGGAGAATCTTTGCAGCCAAGAGGCATCTATAAAAAAGGCTGGATGGCAGTCATGGCCCCCCTTCCACTTCAATGCCCTGTTGTAAAGTGTTGCTCCAAGCTGAGAGCTGATGTGGTTCTACCACCACCCACCCTGGTTTTTGCACTGCACCTTTAGAGACAGAATATGGCATCCACCTAGTTGGTTAAAATTAAATTCAGTGTACCAGGAAGTTCCAACTCTGCAACATTTTGGTTTAATTGGCAAGTGCCAAAACACTCTTCAGAACAGTGGGCATCATTGAAGTTGAGGGGGAATTAACCATAGCTTTACCTTTAAGAATAAAGAGTTCCTTATAAGGTACCAGAAGAGTTACCTGGTGTTGCTTGGGTCCTTCAGGGTGGGGAGGGGTCTAAGGGTATGGGGGGTGCAGGTGTTAGGGTTGGGAGGAGGAAGGGCTCAGGGCAGGAAGTGGGGATGCAGGAGTCAGAGCATGGCGTTGAGAGGTGTGGGGAACTCAGGGCAGAAGGTGTGGGGGGTTAGGGCAAAGGGTGGAGCGACAGCTGGTTGCTCTTTGGGGCTGGCCTGCGGTGGCAGGGGACACACAGTTCACCTGCTGGCTACTCCCTGGAGCCTGGCTGGGGTGGCGGGGACCATGATGCCCCCCTGCGGTAATCTGTGAGTATAACTGTCCCAGCTATCACACCCCTCACTTTCTGTTTGATAAGAAGCAATTGCATCCCACTATCCTAGCACAACCAAACCCTGGCCTTGCTGTAAGTCATGATGGGATGAACTTGCTTTCTAAATTTGGTGGTCCTCGCTCTTACCATTTAGGAGGAATTCTTGAAAAACAGACTCACAGATGGATGGACACAGAGAGAGAGAGAGAGAGAGAAAGAGAGACTCACAAACTCTCTCTAATATATAATAGATAGTGATGAGATATTAACAGCTGCCTGGGAGTGTCACTGTGGTATGGCAAGGCTTCCCGAGACAGAGTGGCACCAGATCAGAAGTGACTTTGAGAGACAGTTGTACCATTGGTCATGTCTACACTTAAAACACTCATGTGGCACCACTGTAGTGCTTTCAGGTAGATATTCCGCTTGCTCTATATAATCCACATCCCCAAAGACAATAGCTATTGTAGCAGAGCTCTGGTTGTGCCTGTGGGTCCTGTGCTTCTGGGGAAGAGTGTTCAGCTTCAGAGGCTTGCTATGACCCTCCACATGGCCTCTTCTTTTCTGAAGGCAGGGGTCACAGCCTACTGAGCCATACTCATCATGGGCTTAGTCCATAGTATGGGGTGAAACCCCTTCATAGTCCTGGTCTCCCTACCCAGGGACAGACTCTGTAGTGGCATGGGGAAGTCTGGGGGGAACCTGGGCCCACCTGCTACTCTGGGTTCTGGCCCAGGGTCCTTAAGGCAGCAGCAACAGATGGGGTTGTAGTCTGTGCTGCATTTTTGCATACAAACAGTATCCGTGAGGAGATGGCTTATAAACAAATAATATGCTCCTTCCTCAAAGTCCATAAATGTGTGGCTAGAAATATTTAACTTAGTAACATATTTGCCTGAAATGCCAGACTTGAAATCAAATCTTCAAATGGGGTAGCTGAGTTAGTCTATAACAGGAAAAACTTAAAAAACAACAAATAGTCTAGTAGCAGTTTAAACATCAACAAACTGAAGAAGAGGGTTGTGCCCATGAAAGCTCATGATACCATCTACATGTTTTGTTAGTCTATAAAGTGCTACCAGACTATTGTTTTTTAAGTTTTTCTTGAAATAAAATGAGATGGAACTGGAGGATACTGTAGTTCTCTATATGGCCACTAGATGATGCCATATAATTATACTACAACCTCTATACTGTAGTTACTTTGATTTTAAGTAGCATACACAAAAAAGTAAAGTAGACTAGAATCTAATTTGGTTTTGATACACTGGCAAATCAGAAAATACACTAAGAATCATTAGTTGCTTGAGTTAAATGTGCATTTTTATCACAAACTTCATCTCAATCGCAACTGACATTTGTTGGCACACTAGAAGGAAGGCCAAGGATCAAATGAGCATGAAAACTGAATCACCCCCAATCATTAGGGAGTAATTACACTAGGAAACTGTAAGATTTTAGAAGAGGATTAGATGATTTGGTGGTAAAAGCACCTAACCCTGGCTTACTCTAGGTCTTACGTTTATCAATGCAGCAAAATACATGCACTTTAAACAAGCCAAAGCCCACACTCTGGGGGTTGGGGGCCTTGACCACCCCAGAACAGGGCTGAGGTATATTGGTGGGACATTATGAAGACACTTATATTGCCTCTGCCCATGTTGTACTATTCTGTGGCTGATGAGAACAGATTTTGGCATACTTCTAATCTCACACTGGTGATAGGAATAACTCAAGGCATGTCAATGACATTACATTAGTATAAAACCAGTTTGAGTTCAGAATCATGACTGTAAACTACAAGCACATATGTCCATTTTGTCACATAAAAAGCCATATGTGGGCCTGCAGGGGTTAATTTGTATTCCTCTAGGCCAACAATGAGCCCTGCTGGCAAAAATACCAGGTGTTCTTTATCAGGCGGCCTTCATCAGCCACAACTCCCTATGCTTGCTAGCAGAGAGCCGAGTATGGGATAAATAACATGACCTTGGTTCTCAGTCCTGTGAGAACATTCACAGCGTTCTGGGCCAGCTCACGGACACTCGGTAAACAGATAAAGTATAAAATCACTGGGAGTCCCGTGTCCGGTGAGTCTCACCAGGGACCTAGACCTTGGAGAGTACCCTGGATCCCCCCCAGTTGGAGCCACGTCCACTGCAACCTGGTGCGAGGTGACAGGAATGGGACTCCCTGCAGACTGAAGGGGTGTAAGCATTTCCAAATGCGTGTTGCTCAGTTTTATTCATTGCTCTGCCTATGCTTACTGGCATATTACTTTGCAGTAGCTGTGTAACCATCTGGCAGTATTAAGCCTGTAATAGTAGTGATGTAGTAAGATTAATAAAATCAATTATCCCTAATCAACTCTGTCTTGAAGCGAATCTACAGCCCTGTGGGACCCTGGCCCTGTAAGTTGACACATTTAAAATTCAAAGAAGGCGTACATGGATTTTTGGTACTGCAGCACCAGTCACCATGTTGCTACAATTTTGTAAATCATAATATACAACACTTTTGTAAATTTTATGCTTCCAAGCTAGTTGCTTAGCAGCTCAGCAGAATAGGCAGTAGTCCTTGAAGCTAATACTCAAGACTTGTGAGTTCAAGCCAAGTTTCTGGCAGATTTTTGAGAGTGCTTGTTACTACATTCATCCTGCTTTAGGCTGGAGCTGAAAACGGAGTCAGTATAACCCAATGACTATAGCACTGGGAGTTGGGAAATCTCCAATAACTAGGGTTTTCCAGACTTGCTGGGTGACCTTCGGCAAATCACGTCTCTTCCTTGTACCTTAGGGTATGTCTAGACTACCGGGTTTTGTCGACAGTATCTGTCGACAAAACTTCTGTCGACAAAGAGCGTCCAGACACATTGAGTTCTGTCAACAAAGCAAGCTGCTTTGTCGACAGAACCCTGTAGTCTAGACACAACCCTACAGGCAATAACACCTTCTGTCGACAGAAGTGTTATGCCTCATAAAATGAGGTATACCAGCGTCGACAAAACTGCTGAGTTCTGTCGACGTTATGTCGACAGAACTCAGCAGTAGTGTAGACGCTGGTATAGTTTTGTCGACAAAAGTCCACTTTTGTCGACAAAACTCAGTAGTCTAGACACACCCTTAGTTTCACCATCTGCAAAAATGGGGGATAATACTCCTATGCCCCATAAATATTTGTTACTAACATTGTTCAAATATTAATAGTTAATTTGAGTTGTCAGAATGTAAAACACTACGCAGATATTAATGATCTTTTCTGCAGTCACAAAACAACTCAGAAATGGTTAAAGGAGAAACATCAAGCTTTCCTGTTTGTGAAGAGGACCAATTATGCTGCTTGTGCCTTGGGGCTTAAGTTTCCAGAACTCCTCAGTGGAGAGTACTATTAAGTCATGAGACCAATGTACTGATGATCAGCTTAGAAACTTACAAAAATTCTCTGGTACCATAGGTGTGCAGGTCCCATATCACCAAATCACCATAATCTGGGCATGTACCACAGGATATGAATTAGAACAGCAGATATTCATGTCTATGTTGGAACTTAAGGGTGGGGGTAGAAGCCTTTCTCTCCACCCATCTAATGTCTTCAGACTCTCCAGCTACAGAATTGTTCCAGAGGGTGAGCTGTCTAACCAATGCAGGTTATCTGTTCCCACTCACATCCAAATGCTTCTACTAATTCATCCATTATTTAGTAATGGTATTTATTTGTATAATGGTCCTGCTTAGGGGCATGCCTAGGACCAGAGCCCCATTAGTCTAGACCCAAAATAAACATATATGATTTGCTGACAAATTCTGAACCGTTTCAGAATCTAACATTTTTTCCTGATTCTTTTTAAATTGATTGCCTCTCTTTTTACCCACTCAATGAATTATTTGTATAGATAGCTCTAGTGAAGACTCTTTTTGGCTTTGGACACTCTCCACAATAGCTAAATTCCTCCTCTCACCAGCCTCCAACATGCCCCCCTGACTGCAGCTATCTTGATCTCTCTTTGTATGGCTCTTTCCTGCCCACCCAAATTGTTTAGGGAAGTGAATGCAGATGCTCAGTTTTCAATGTGGCAGAGTACAGAGGGGTGGACTATGTGATGTCTACAAGTCCTTTCCAACCTAATTGATTGTATTACTACAGGCAGTCCCCGAGTTACGCGGATCCGACTTACGTCGGATCCGCAGATACGAACGGGAATTTTCTTGCCCCGGAGGACTGGAGCGGCGGGACACCTGGTCCCGCCACCCGCCTCCTCCGGGGCGAGAAAAGCTGCTCCCCGTCTCCCTGGTCTGCTGCGGGAGCCAGCAGACCAGGGAGACGGGGAGCAAAGCTGCTCAGGACCCGGGGCTGGACCCGCGGCGCTTCCAGATCAGCTGGAAGCGCCGCGGGTCCGGCCCCGGGTCCTGCGCCGCTTTGCTCCCCGTCTCCCTGGTCTGCAGACCAGGGAGACCCTGAGCAAAGCGGCGCAGGACCCGGGCCAGACCGCGGCGCTTCCAGCTGATCTGGAAGCGCTGCGGGTCCGACCCAGGTCCTCCGCCGCTTTGCTCCGAGTCTCTCTGGTCTGCTGGGGGGGACGCAGCTAGTGCCCCCCTCAGCAGACCAGGGAGATGTGGAGCAAAGCCCGGGGCCTGTGGTAGAGCAGGTGGGGCGCTGCCGGTTGGTCCCGCAGCACCGCTCCTTGGCGCTACTGGACCAACCTGGCAGCACCCCAGCTACTCTGCCCCAGGAGTCCTGATTCAGCCGCTGCTGATCAGTTTCAGCAGTGGCTGAATCAGGACGCCTGGGGCAGAGCAGCTGGGGTGCTGCTGGCTTGGTCCAGTAGCGCCGAGGAGTGGCCGCGCTACTGGACCAACCCAGCAGCACCCGAGCTGCTCTGCCCCAGGCATCCCCAAGTCAGCCACTGCTGAAACTGACCAGCAGCTGACTACAGGAAGCCTGAGGCAGAGTTGCTCTGCCCTGGGCTTCCTGGAATCAGCTGCTGATCAGTTTCAGCAGCAGCTGACTTGGGGACACCTGGGGTTCTTAAGTTGAATCTGTATGTAAGTCAGAACTGGTGTCCAGATTCAGCGGCTGAATCTGGATGCCAGTTCCGACTTACATACAGATTCAACTTAAGAACAAACCTACAGTCCCCATCTTGTACGTGACCCGGGGACTGCCTGTATATATTTTGGGTTATATAATTGACTATATACAGAATGTTCTATCAAAGGAACCATTTTATTAATATTAGCTGCTACTAAAATATATTTTATAGTGAGATAGATAGAGGTGCTTCCCCTAGCTAAACATTAAGAGGTAAAGATGCTGTTGTGCTCTTCAACTGCTTTATAAGTGATGTAAGTGACACTGAGTTGGTACAGAAACACAAAAATCCCATGTTTAGTATAAAACTGTCAGGGCCCTTCCTTATATTCTCATCAAGGTCAGACCTGTAGCGATACAGAAATATTAATGCTCCAGCTTTGGGCCAGATCTTAATCCATGGTAAAAGGACTAGATTCAGTGTCTTTCACAGACCTTTGCTGATTTACACCAACTGAGGAGCTGTCCCATGGTGGTTTTAAGTCACGGTGGTTCTCAGTAACATGATATTACAAAATTGGACTTGAATGGTGTAATTTGTACTAAGGGTCAGCATAAGCAGCTGCCTTTCTGTGCGTTCTGGTTGATTTAATCTCATTTACACATTCTTATGTGAGTTACTGTATTTTCATTACTTCAGCCTTTATAAGGACATGCTTAAAGGGACTGTATTATTGTCTTGGAATATATTTGATGGCATAGTGAAAAGGGTTATTTGTCTGCAGGAGGCATCCAGAGAGTAGATAGGATATGTGAGTGTTGCTAATCTATCTTTAAGTGGATTTGATATTGATTTAAGAAAGCACTTATATGATCATCATACATCAGTGGAAACCACCCCTCCCCCAAACAGGCCACTGTTTTGTATTTGGAATGCAATTTATAAAAATGAAAATTTGTATGCTGTCCTCATCATATTTCAACTCTATTGCTGCTTTTTGCTCTTGGATATACGTTTTCTCCCCCCCCCCTCCTTGGGCTAGACTAGAAAAAGGCTTCTTGCCTCATTCCTTCCTGCTATACTGGATCTTCTGTGGCTGCCTGCTGCTCTGAATGTACCACTCCCTTTCCTGGGAAGTTATTTATACAGATGAAAACTGCAAAAGGAAATGAGATTACAAATTTCTGAGCAGGAAAAAGATGAAATTCTGCTGGGGTTTCTTATGTATGAGAAAATGCTTCCACATGTGCCCATGAATCCATTTCTCATAAGCAGAAGCAGCAGGTTTGTATAATTTTGGTGGTGCCTAGAGTGGGTCCAAGTCCTGGCCTCCCCATACCTGTTTTGTAAGTGTGTGTGTGTGGGGGCGGTGAGGACTTTGGCTCTGGGGTGGGGCAGGTGATGTAGATGTAAGGGGCTTGGGGTGGGGGAAAAGGGGTGCAGATGAGGGGGTTTGGGGGTAGGAATTCCTCATCCCCCTTCTCCTCTCCTCGCTCCACACCACACTCACTCACCCACCCAAGCCCCAGGCAGAAAGGACTCCATTAGAAGTTGCCTGGGAGAGTGTGTGTGTGTGTGTGGGGGGATGCCACATGCCTCCTACCTTGGCAGACTCAGCAGTCAGCCTGCTGCTGGTGTTGCTCCCTATAGCAGGGCAGCAGCAGCTAGCAAGAGAGAGCACTCAGAGCAGAGCTGCATGCTGCAGGGAGGAGGGGCAGTTCAATTGTTTCTCAGGTCAGGCTGCTAATGCCGGGGCTGGCAGGTGGGGCCAGAGGAGAGATTTTGCCAGTTATTGGTGGAGTTCAGGCACCCTTGGCCCATACAACTCACTGCCTATACTTGTAAGATGTTGTCTGCCTCTGTGATGATAGCTACCACTCATTGCAGCTGCTACTAATTTACCATCAGTGTCTAGGGAGAGAGAAAATGCATTTGAAAAGCAATAGGTAAAGGGTGGGATTTAGTAGTCTTCCACTCTCTGCATACTGCAAGCAGACTGTCATTGGGATGAAGATGTACTGAGTGGAGAAGATGAAATATAATTGTGAGGATAAGTCTATTGAGTAGCTGTTGTTGTTGGGTAAGCATGTGAAAGAGGGTAGGGAATAGTCTGTAGAAGTAAAGGTCACCCTTAGTGCTAGAATACAGGGCTCTTACTGCTCAGCAGAGCAGGCAGAGACCTGTAGCTAAGAGCTCTGTTTTTGTTGTGGTATTAAATGTATGTATAGTAAAATACAAGAGTTGTATTGGTGTATGCAAGCTTTCTAGACTTTATAAAGAACAACATGCCCTTTTATAATGCTTTCATTTTCAGAGATATTTCTCTAATATGTACTGAGATTTTTCAAAACACACTTTTTTATTTCCTTCAGCTCTTCTCCTAGTTTTTGGATCTCTAATAGATGAACAGTTACACATGTTTCATATGAGTGCCTTTAACTCCCATTAGTGCTAGGGGAAATGGAGGGTACTCCATACCTTGCAGGGTGAACCTGAATTTCATGATATTGGGTTCCATTCAATAGCAAAGAGATGCTACAACACTGACTTAATTAGATTTCTCCAGTATGAGCAGCAAAATCCCCCTGCACTCATGGTAGGATGAAGCACCATAGACCATCTCTGATAGGTGTTTGTCTAACTTGCTCTTAAATATCTCCAGTAATGGAGATCCCAAAACCTTCCTATGTAATTTATTCTAGTGCTTAACCACCCTGATGGAAAGTTTTAAGCTGGACTTCAATCAAACCGCCTTGCTTCAATTTAAGCCCATTGTTTTTTGTTTTATCATCAGCAGTTAAGAACAATTTTTCTTCCTCTGCCTTTTTAGATACTTGAAAGCTGTTACCATGTCCCTTCTCAGACTTCTCTTTCTCAGGCTAAACAAGCTCAATTCTTTCAATCTTCCCTCACAGGTCACGTTTTCTAGACCTTTAATCATTGTTGTTGCTCTTTTCTGGAAATTCTCCAATTTGTCCATATCTTTCCTGAAATGTGGTGCCCAGGACTGACCACAGTATTCCAGCTGAGGTCTAATCTATGCAGAGTAGAGCAGAAGAATTAGTTTTTATTTAATTCTTACAACACTCCTGCTTATACATCCTAGAATAATGTGCGTTTTTTTCAACAGTGTTACACTATTGACACATTTAGCTTGTGGTCATATCCCTTTCTGCAGCACTCCTTCCCAAGCAATCATTTCCCATTTTGTATGTGTGTAACTGCTTATTCCTTTCTAAGTGGAATTCTTTGCATTTGTCCTTAGAATGAAATTCAATATTTACCTCAGACTATTTCTCCTGTTTGTTCAGATCATTCTGAATTGTAGTCCTATCCTGCAAAGCAATTTCAACCTGTCCAGTTTGATATCATTCACAAACTATATAAGTGTACTCTTTATGCCATTATCTAAATCATTGATGAAGATATTGAACAGAAATGGTCCTATAACTGATCCTTCGCCCTAGCTGCCTTTCATTTCTTAATTCTCTACCAGTTCTCATTTGTCAAAATCAAATCTAGATCAGCCTCTAGTAGCTTTCTTCACCTTCTGAAATAAAAAAGTCTCCTATATATTCCATACAATGTAATTCCCTAATTTATGAAACTTTAAAGATGAGGCTGCTTAAATAACTGCTCGACTTCACACCCCAAGAGCCCACAATGTTATTTCTGGTACATGCGACAGCTGGATTGCATAGAAGGAATAGACTGTTGAAGTGCTATCTCTATTAAGTGTGCTTTATTACAGTTCCAGAGCTCTGAAACAAAGCTTAGAAAAAATGGGATAAAGGCAATAAAAATAAGCATAATCAAAATCAGAGTCATACATCAGTGCTTGTATCCCTTATGGCTCACAAAACATATCTCAATGAGAGAGATGCATCTTTGGGATTCATCACTGCAGCAATGGATGAATAGGAGGAAGCCATTTAATCCTGTTAGAAAGCTGCTGGACTCAACAGAAGTCTGTAAATATAATGTTTTGTGTTTTTTATTGGCAGTGAATGTTTCCATAGCTTTAGACATTGAAAGAAGCCACGGAACAAGTTTAAGGTGGGGAAAATCAACATAACTGGGAGAATGTGTGACTTAAATAATTTACAAATTGATGTAATTAAATAATTGGGAGAACACATGACAAATAATTTATGAAAAGTCAGTGAAAGACTTTGCACTTGTACAGAACACTATTTATTTGCAAAGGGCAAAGTTCATTTTCTCATCTCTGTTCCATGTCAAGTCAGTACATGACCCTTCTTACCCTCCTCCTGGATAACTAAAATACCTCCTGGAAGAAAAAAAGATCATGGTGCTGCTAACACAAAACCATTAGGCCATTTTGAAATGGAAAACTGAAATTTGTACGTTTGCCTCTGTGGCAAGCAGGGTTTGGGAATCAGGAGACCCAGGGTCCATTCCTCTTTGCCATGTAGTGATGTGGAATAGGGACACATCATTTAATCTTTTTCTGTTCTTCAGTTAACACAGGAGCAATAAGGTTGCTTATCGTGCTCAGTTCAGTTTCTAGTGACTAGGTGTCCAGAGAGAGGCCAAGACCTGAAGGCTGAACTCATTTTATTCCTAGAGGTATCCACCAGGTCAGATTTGAAGCATGTCATCAGGACAGTAGGTAGTGGGAAGGAAATTGAACTGCCACTGCCACTAGTATCAGTTCTGTATATTAACAGGGGTATTCACTATCCAAACATGTACCCAAAAAAGGAAAGAAATCTATCAGACAATAGACTTTGTGTGTCTTGAGACTATAGACTTTAAGGCCAGAAGGGACCAACATGATAATGTAGTTGTGATGGAATACATCCCTGAAGTCACATCCTCCAGGCTGTATTTACACACAGCCATTCAAGATATGACTTGTATACCTGAAGGCTGTTTGTGCACAGCCCAGGGCCATGTCTGCACTGGCAGATGTAAAGCACCTGCGGTTGCAGCACTGCTCATGCAGTACAGCAGCAAAAATGCCATTGGGTGTCCACACTGTCAGCCGCCAGCACACTGGTGTGACTACATTCTTGGTATATGCAGAGCCTTTCGGAGCAGTGCATTGTGGGCAGCTGTCCCACAGAGCATGTCTTCCACATCTGCCACAGAGGTTTGTGAGGAGGCGTGGGGAGTCCTATTTGCCTAGTAAACTCATCCGTCTCTCTCATCTAAATGTATTATCATGAGCTCCAGGGTTTGAGAGTATCCTTGAATCAGTGCCCTACTCTAATTGAAGGAGCATTTCAGGTCTATCACATGATAGTTTGGTCTCTCACCAGCGACAGCATCAGCTGTCATGACTCAAGCTCCTGTGTCTGCTCAGGATCAGCTGGAGACAGACTCTGTGAGTCAGATCCTGTTTTTAGATTCACCAGTATAAAACCAACATTACTCCATGGGACCTGGTTCAGATCTCATTCATAACAGCTTTACATGAGAGTAACTATGCTGTGTTCAGTGGAATTACTCCACATTTACATTGACTGAGAATGATATTTGACTCATAAATTTATCTGAACTCTAGTGTAATTCTATTAAATTCTGGGCAGTGCATAGGGAAGTCCTTCTGGGTATCCACAATTTTCATGGGGAACCTGAAATAAAAGAGTTAAGCATGTATTGCTTTTGTTTATTGCAGTCTTCAAAGGTGAATGAATGCTTTAAAAAGGGTAAAGTGTTTTTTCCTCTAATTTTCCCATATTCCTCCTTAAAACTGTTGCTTCCCTCTTCCTAACCTCTACCCCTCCCCCATGAAATAACAATTAAATTGAAAGCAAGCTAACCGCTTTGTGGAAGAGAGAGTGGAACAGTGTGAGGAGTTGACATGTGGTTGATGTATCCATAGAAACCATGACTCCAGCCTCATTCACACAAAAAACGCTTCTGAGGCAGTCCAGAGAGAGAACAGAGGCTACTGTAGATGCAGATTATATCAAAATTATATCAAAATTGCCTATAATTCAAAATCTTTCAAAGCAGTGTCAATGAAAGAAGACAGAAATATTTGGGAAAACTAGTTTCTGAAGTTTCTGGAAGGGCTGGCCCACAACATTTTGGCACCTGAGGCGGGGAGATCAAATAACGCCCCATGCCACCTTTTCTCCTGCCTGCCTGTTATGTCTCTTGTGCCCTCCTTCCTTCAGCCCAGCACTCCACCATCTCTGTGCATCTAGAGCAGAGAGAATACATATCCACCAGCAGTAGACACAATTTTCTACACTCTGGGTCCTAGTGGCGTCCCCCCTCCCCCCAGTCTGGCACCTGAGGCGGCCGCCTCAGTTCACCTCATGGTAAGGCCAGCCCTGGGTTCTGGTCTCATATACAGTGTCTGAACAGGCAAGTATTCTGTTACATTAACTCTGCAAAATGCCTAGTCATCTTGAAATAACTTAGTGGTAAACCAGCTCTCTTTATTTTATGATTTTGACATCTACCAGAAGTTTTTACTCTCAGCAACAGCTGCAAGAATAGTATATTAGATAACATGCCTCGATGCAATGAGGCACCTAGGGAGTACAGTGAAAGATATGTGCATTAGGAATGTTGATGGACCGACAGGGCCTGATTCACTATGTAAAGCATGATTTCAGTTTTTGCAACAGTGTAAGTCCAACGATTTCTAAACTCTATACAAATATCAGTAGCCAAAACCTCAAGCTTACAGAAATCAAGGTATGCTGAATGTAAACAAGGGCTACAATTTTCAAAAGCATCGAAATAATGTAGGGATCTAATTTTTGAATGTGACAGTCAGATTTGTAAAGGAATTTAAGAGTCTAATAATGTAGATAGGCACTTATTCAAAAGTACTTAGAAGCATAAGCCATTTTTTTGCAAATGGTAGTTTGGCTCCTAAGTCACAGGTTAAATTCACAAAACGGGAATTAGGGTCAGCATTGCAATGCTTAATTTTAAGCACTCTGCTTCCCAACCCTAAAATTCATTTTATGCACCTGGCTCCTTTTTCAACAAACAGGTGAAATTAGGCATGTTCTACACTTGAAAATTAGTTCAATGTAGCTATGTCACTCAGCTCTGTGAAAAATTTCACTCCTTGGTGCTGTATCTAGATTGATCTACCCCCTACAGGTGTCTAAGTCAACAGAATAATTCTTCCATCGACCTAGGTACTGCCCTACAGAAAGATAGATTAACTACATTAACCAAAAATAACCCTTCCATTGATGTGGGAACCACCTGCACTTTGGAATTACAACACTATAGTTGTGCCACTGTAGCAGCTATAGTGTAGACATGGACTTAGGCACCCTAAGAACAGGATTCACAAAAGCTAACAAGATCCACCTCAGCTAGCCAGTTGGACATGTGGAAAGGTGTGTGGCCTAATCTCTGCTCCTCAATGGGATATAGGTACCTATTTCTATTTATGATTCACAACCATGACCCGTTTCTGGAATTAAGCCCCTTGATCTGGTCTGCTCTATATTGCCAAAAAAAAAAAAAAAAAATGGTGGTGAGGGGGCCATTGTTGTTATATATTCTGGCACAACTCAGGGTGGGGGGAATGATGATTTTTTAAAGATATGATTTTATAATCTTCAGCAATACAGTAAGGAAATATTTTAAAGCAAATTATAAAAGGTCCTTTAATAGGAAAGTCAGAAACTGACACTATATATCTACAGTTGGCAAATGCCTGTTAAATGGCTTCATTACCATCTGAATGGCTCTTTCATCCATTCAGTGTTTTGCTAAGTGGGCTTGCAGATTTTTTCCTGTTTTAAGTTAACTAAACCCTCTGAGGAGAAAGCAAAGCCACAGAACAGGGATAGAAAGAGGTGGATGGGTGGACAATAAGACCCAGTAGAACCCCACATTTTTGGGTCCCCTAAACAGCTGCATATTCTGCATATGGGTAAGGTTGGTTCTGGGTCTTCAACACCTTCTTTGAGGTTAGTTGAACTCTAGGGGTGCAAGAAGGAAGGAAATTTTAGCATAGCATACATTAGAGTGCCAATCATGGGAAGTGATAATACTGTTCTACTTGTTGCCAGTTAGGTCCCAGCTGCAATAGTGTATCCAGTTTTGATCACCAATGTAGGGATTGTTTGTAGAGGAACCTGGAAAGGATCCACAGGTGAGTGACACAGAGGATCAAATGGATGGGGAATGAAACCCATATGAGCAAAGGCTGAAAGAATTGGGTATGCTAAGTTTGGAAAAGAGGAGATTTGGGGGATTTAATAGAAGTCTTCAGATATTTGAAGGGTTGTCATAAAAAGATGGAGAAAAGTTGATATCTTTTCTCGCAGAGGGAAGGATGAGAGGCAATGGGTTCACACTAGAGCACAGTAGATTTAGATTGAATCTCAGGAAAAATAGCAGGATAGTGGAATAGACTGCCTAGGACATTTGTGGAAGCTCCTTCACTGGATGCTTTCAAAAGGAGTCTAGATAGCATCTGTCTTGGATAGTTTAGACACAACAAATCCTGCATCTTTGTCAGGGAGCTGACTAGATAACCCTAGAATTCCCATCTAACCCTGTGATTCTACCTTGAGTGCAGGAACCATCACTGTCCCTAGCAGAGGTGTCTAGTGAAGGGGGATAAAGGTGGCCACCAGCCACATGACAGCCCCCAGCCCGGGGAAGGACTGGGGCAACCCTCCTCCATCCCAGGCCCTGCCCCTGCTCCACTCTTTCTCTTCCTTTTCCACACTCTTGCTCTGCCTCTGCCCCACTTCTTTCCCTCCCCTGAGTGATGCGGCTCAGGGGGATTAGTGGGGCAAGGGGACACGCGCCTACAGTGGGGGTTTGCCCCCCCTTCACTCAGGTTGCTTGGTTACGTGCACCCAGACCTGCAGGTGGGAGGAGGGGAAAGGGGGACTGCACCACGGCCCTTTACATCGCTGCCGGAGCGCCAGGTGACATGCTCCAGAACAGTTCCAAGGGCAAGGAAGGTGGTGCATAGTACACTCCAGCCACACTGCCTTCACTCACTGGCAGCAGTGGAGGAAGCGGAGCAACACGGCTCCAGCTCCCTCTGCTCTGCTAGCTGTGTTGTTCTGCTTCCCACTGGTGTGTGCGGAGGCAGTCCCACTTTCTCCCCTGAGTGATGCAGTCAGGAAGGTGGAGCATGTTGCTCTGCTTGCCTCACCACTGCTAGTGAGTGGTGGGGACAGTGTAAGGTAGATCTGTGGTGTGAGAGCCAGGCCTCCTTGATAGTCCCCCCAGATGCCCAGGGACTCTGGCACCACTGGTTGCTGGCTGGCTCCTTGCACCTCCCACACAAGGTTTTGGGTAGCATGTGTCCTATTGTGCCCCCCTCACATCACCTAAGGTCTAGTCCCTTGCCTGGGGACACAGTGAATTGAAATCCTTTTTTCAGCCCTTGTTTTTCTACCTGCAACCTTGGTAGGGACAGGCACATTTTGGCCCTTAGCTTTTGGGGCAAACCAGCACCCACAAAAGTAGACTCATTGACTGCTGCTGAAATGAATGGGACTACCTGGATAAGACAGAAATGCTACTTGAATAAGGGGTTTTAGGATTGGACTAATCTCTTTCTGCAGTCAGCTATTTCAACATGTGGATAAGATTTTTATTTCTATTTAACTGCCAGGAATATTGTATCCATTAGCTTTCAGTCAACATACTATATGAATGGGAGGCTCTATGTGTACTCTACTCACAAGGCTGGCTTATTTACAGAAACTTCACATTTTGGTCTTCTCATCCACAGGATGACTTGCATCCTCTACATTTCCATTACATTTGTCATGTAATCAATGCCCTCTAGGTACAAATACAATAGCAAGTCCAGTGGTTCTTGCAAAAATATGTGTGTGGCAAATGAGACACAGACCTCAGGCCCAAGTTTGGGGCAGGGAGAAGAGCAGGGGTAAAGTTATAGGCCGTGGAAATGGTAGAGGCGGAGTTGTGACTACCAGAAAAAAAAAATGTGGCTCTGTAACCCTTGTGCCAGATTGCAATACTGCACATTCCAGTTTGGCTGGGCAATTCTTCTGTAGTGATGGGAGTGGGATGGGGCCAAATCTGAGCATGTGATGTTATGACTGGGTATACTGGGGGTAGCAGCACCTCTGGGGGTTTGGACCAGCTGCGAGGGTTGCCACCTGGCCAATTTTTCTATTAGGTTGTTCGTGGTCGGTTTTCAACAGTGTCAGTGGGTATGTGGCAATTGATGTGTGAGGGACACATTCTGCCAGGAGTGCTGCTGGTATGGCACTGAGGACTGCTGTCACCTGCAAGGCCCTCAGCATGCTGGGGTGATTGCTGAGGCTTCTGCTCCTCTCTGCACTGGAGGCTAAAAGTGGGACCAATTGACCTGAGGAATGTTAAGGATGGGGTTTAGGGAGATGGAAGGCAGGGGCTCCTGAGAAAGGTTAGACAGGGGGGCTCTCATGAAGGCTGAGGCTCCTGGGAGTGAGGGGGCTCAAGGACTCATAGACTAGTGAGATTCGGCTGCTGGGGGACATAGACACATGCCTCCTAATATTGTGGGGGAAGGAGTAGCAAAATCTAAAGGGGGACAACACATAACTGCCCTGCATGTCTCCTCTGCCTCCAGGTTGCCACACTCTTCCTGATCCACCAGAGTTACTTGCAGGAGCATCTTTGTCTTCCTACTGTGCTTATTCCCCAACCCCCAGCATATTCGGCTGGGCAGCCAGGATCAGGTAGGATGCAGAAGTACAGGGACAGAGCTGCTTCTCATACTGGCTGAAGATGGCTGCTCAGCAGCTGCCTGAGAGAGAGTCTGGATACCACCTCCCCAGCTGGGCTCTTGCAGGCAGCCACTGAAGCAGCGGTCAGGAGAAGTGGCTGGTCCTGTCCCTCTGTTCCCCATTTGCTAGGGTCAGGGGCAGAGCATGCTGGGAGGCAAGAACAGCAACAGAAGGATAAAACCCATCTCCCTGCATGGACTGGTGGAGCAGAAACCTGAGGCGCACTTGACCCCAAATGCTCTGCCTAAGCATTGCCAATGGGGGATGCCTGTTGTGTCAGAGGAGGGTCATACTGGTGAGGGGGAGAGGCCCTACCCAATGGTCATTCTTTTCTGTGCACATTGATGAGGCTCAGAAGCAGGCCTGCCAACGGTGAGGAGTGCTCCAGACAATGCTGAGGACTGGTGGAGAGGGGTGTTCATGACAGTCTGGGTTGGCACTGAGTAGCACCAGTTCCAGCCCCTTCCACTTAAGGCCCTTCCCCTTCCGGAAGCACGGAGTCATCTCCTCCACACCAGAGGCCCATGGAGGCTCTCGATTCCCCTTCTTGGAAGTGTATTTTTGCCTGTGATCAACTGAAAAGTTAATCTAGTCCTGCTCCTGGACTTGTATAGCAGGATACAAGGGAATGCCGGTGTGTGGTTCTCTGGCCAGTTAACAGGCCCCTGGGAGAGGCATCAGAGCAACTCTGTAATACAGCAGATAATAATTTAGTCAAATGGATGTGCCAAACTAACACTCTGACGTAAGAAGCAATTCTGCTCCATAATACCTATGGACCTAAAATAGTATGTTACTTCATTGGAGAAACTGAGAGATACCTATTTTTGCTACAGAGCTGTAGTGTAGACGTTTCTGACATCAATTAAAGGTTTTTTTCCCTCATCAGTATGGTTAATCCACCTCTCTAACAGGTGGTAGGTCAATAGAAGACTTCTTCTGACCTCACTGCATCTACACTGCACATTAGGTCAATCTAACTATAGTTCGCAAGACATGACATTTTTCATAGCTTTGAATGATGTAGCTAGGTCAATCTAATTCTTAAGTGAAGACCAGGTCTATGTGAGAATTCACTAGCTTGTTGGATGAGAACCTACAATAAATATAATAAAAAGAGCTTTTATTAACATTTTTAGCCTCTTTGGACTGGGAGAACAAGTCCAAATTCTCCTCAACAGGATGATATCCCCCCTCTTCACTCGCCCAAATTAGGAAGGCAGAACCTATATCTGATTTCCACTCTGAGGATGGCGTATTAAGGGGATGGAGATGTGGGTCTTTCCAGTGTTTCAGTGAGACTCTAGGGTTTGGGGGGATTTTTTTGAAAATAAAAGAAATGCACATGCTTTATTTAAATGATTGTATTTTTTAAAAAATACATTGTTATTTTATTAAGTTAATTTTTTTTGATTTCTTAGAAAAGGGAATTGTTAACATTTTCCATTTAATGTTTTTTAGAAAATTTTGTAATGGAATTCCATCAAGTGTATTTTTTCTTCGTCCCTACCTCTTATCATTTGCTACATTTTAACGAAAAAGAGCTATAATCAATTTGGTTTCCAATAACATTTTCTACTAATTTTCAAATCTTAAGCATTGAGTTAGCTGAACCAAAATAGAGCACTATTCCAAATTTCTCTGTTTTATTTCTTTTCTGTAAGGTTTATTGAGAAACAATCCTATTCCAGGTTCATCCTATTTTTCTGGCTCATCTTGGCTCAGTCTCTTTCAACATTCACTATTTATGTCAGTTTTGAGAACCATACTTGATTTTGTGATTGTCTCTTTTCTGTTTGGTTTTACAAGAAGCATTCCAGGCACATCCCATTTTCCTGGCAAAACTAAAGCCTTATGTTGCTTTAAATTATTATCAAAGAAAGCTGTATACTGAATTTGGTGGAGCTAGCTCTTACTGTTTAACAGGAGTTCTGGATCAAACAGACAAACTCTTTAAAATATATAGTATAAATAAATGCCTCATCCACCACCTCTTCCGTGTCTATAGTAGACCTCTATCATGACATCACTCCTATTTTCCCCATTGCCGTTATCCAGAGACTCATAGCTGGACTGCCTATCAAAACAAATGTATATTTTCCTGATGTACAGTGCAACTCCTCCTCCCTTTTTACCTTGCCTGTCATTTCTGAACAAGCTATACCCCTCTATACTGATGCTCCAGTCCTGAGAATTATCCCATCATGTCTCAGTGATGTGAGTTATATTATAGTTTAGTTTATGTACTGTTTTTAGTTATTCCTGCTTATTGCCCATATCCCTTGAAATTGAGTGAAGAAATATAGTGTTGAGCAGATGACTCTGCTGATTTTGCTCTTGTTCCTATGGTTCCCATTGTAATCAAAATCAGAGGGAAGAAAAAAGTATTATTATTCTTTTTTTGGTTTTATGTATTTGTGAGCTTCTTAGTTACAAAGTGATAAAGGCCATATAATGTTTGGTTATCATAGAATACTAGAACTGGACGGGACCTGGAGAGGTTATCAAGTCCAGTCCCCTGCCGTCATGGCAGGACCAAGTATTATCTAGATCATCCCTGATAGATGTTTATCCAACCTGCTCTTAAATATCTCCTGTGATGGAGATTCCACAACCTCCCTATGAATTTAACCACCCCGACAGGAAATTTTTCCTAATGTCCAACCTAAACCACTCTTGCTACAATTTAAGCCCATTGCTTCTTGTCCTATCCTCAAAGGCCAAAGAGAACACTTTTTCTCCTTCCTGCTTGTAACACCCTTTAGATACTTGAAAACTGCTATCTGTCCCCTCTCAGTCTTCTCTTTTCTCAGCTAAACAAGCCCAATTCTTTCAGTCTTCCCTCACAGGTAAAGTTTTCTAGACCTTTAATCATTTTGTTCTAGAGAACATGTAGAGAAATCCCCATAATGGTAAAAAATCAAATAAATATGGAATCATCTTTAGTAACTTAGAATGGCACTGTTTCTATCTTTATAAAATATGTTAGAAGTTTGTCAATGAAATGCTATCTTTTTTATTCAATGAATACATTAATCAATTACATATGGAATTATCTCTAGCAGAGGAGAGCAATCTAGCAGTGTCTCTACCTTTAATAATTGCATTAGGATTTTGCTAAAGAAATATAATTATGATTTTTCTATTCTTGAAATGCAAATCAAGGAAGTGAACAAAGGAAAATTAGGTTGTCGTCCTGCTGCTGCATCACAAGACGTCTGCCATTACTGTCAAGCTAGCATCCCTTAAAAAGAAGAATAAATAATTGATCAGAATCTATTGTTTCCCTGGAATGAATTTTGAAGGAAAATTGTCCACATTTACTGAAGCCTAATCCTTCTGTTTGCCCTTCAATCCAATACTGCCATGTGCTGCTAAGAACTGCAATCGAGTCTCCAGGCCTGGGGCGTGTCGTTTAATCTCTTCTCTTTTCTCTTCTCTTTGCTGCTTCTCCCTCCCCCACCCTCTCTGTCTCTGAGGCCCAGTGAGGTCAGCTCATGAATATTGCTGCATTTCCCTGAGATACTCTGGCACAGCTTGGTACCTCGTGTGTGTATGCATTTTACCAGCCCAGCAGCAGACAAAGTGGTGGTGAGTAATGAAACTGCCTTACAGTAGAGCCATTGTTAAGTGTTGGGGGGTTGTTTTTGTGGGGTGTTTTTATGAATGTTCAATAGAATTAAAACTCAACACACCATAAATTGTTTAGGGTAACCCAGTGAAAATACCCTCTTCCTTCTGCATGCAAAAATCAGGACAAAGGCACTTTAATAAATATACTTGCAGTGGGCAGCATAGTGAAACTTACCAGAATGAGAGGGCATGATCTGTGCTGGGAAAGTGAACAAATTAAATGGAAGCCTCTTCTGAATTCCTGGCTGCTTCTGTCTAAGGGGATTTATGTGTACACTGGCAGGTAAAGACTGTGAACCCTCTCTCTGGTTTGCTGTTGGGGTTATTTTGTTTTTCTTTTTTCTTCTTCTTTTCTTTTCTATCTTAGCAGCTGTTTCCAGCAGGAAATCCTGCAGAGATGCAACCATGTCCTGTCACCACTTTGATGCTACATGATTTTACCTCTAGCAAGCTGATTCTATTGCAGAGTTTTTGTGCAGATGGGGAATTCTTACTTGGAAATGAATTTCGGTTGCTGGATTTTTAAAAAATAAATATTTAATTTGTATAGAAGCCTGCTGGTGCTGGAATTTGGAACACGAAGGGTTCAAGTTACATATTCCTGGCAGAACTTTGCTGAACCTGATGACTTTGCTGCAGTGAAACTTCAGGAAGAAATCCAGGTAGCGTGTAAGGTGACAGATTTGTTGGTTTAATTTTTAGCAACACTTAAGTCATACTTCATTGTAATGAATAAGATACAGAAATCAAGTTGATTCCACACATTTTAAGCACCTTTAGATACAACTTGTTTGTAATAGGCAACTGAAATGACTGAAAGAAACATTTCATAGTTTTTTTATATGTATAGTAAGAAATTATAGCTCCACATTTGGCAATTAATATATTGGAACTTTTTGCCCACTTACATTCCTCAGAATGTTAATTTTCAATACTTCAACTAAAATCATTAGTGTAGATGTAATGCATGTAACAGTAATCAGGGCATGTAATCAGTGCATCCCTGGCACTAAGCAGCGTCATAGCCTAGAGTGTGTTTCAGAGTTGTCTAATTGGTACAGACCATAGAATGACCTTGCCAAATTCCATTTGGTCTCTTTACTGTTTAATTCTTTTCAGGAGGATTCAGATAATTTTAGATAATTAGAAATATACCTGGACCGCTACAGTTTTTACTTTTGCTGCTGCATAAATTATCATAAACTATAAATGAAAGTTGAATAAAGACTGTTAAGTACATTTTGTTGGTCACACTGGTCATTTTCAGATCACACAAGGAAGCATCTGTGTAACGCTACATCAAATAAATACCCTTTTTATAATTGACTGTGACCATGGAAACAATCACTTTGCTAATATGGAAAAAAAGTTGCCAACTGAACATAATTTGGTAACCATAGTAACAGTCAGTCCTGGAGTAATCTAAATGTGTTCTGGGATTCTTAGTCTTTTAAATTACAAAAATGGGTAAAATTGGCTAGCGAGACCCTCATAATTAATATTATACTGAGAAATTGGAGGGAAAAGTAACCTTCGAACCTAGATTTGTAATAAGTTTGATATCCAGAGACACTATATCACTAGTTCTTAAGATATGTACTTGTAAATTCAACATAGTAATATAATCATAATCTCCACAATTGTAAAAGGGTGGGGCTAGTTTAGATGGTCTATGCCTTGGTACTGCTGGGAGAGTCCCTCTTGTTAGAGCTAAAGGAACTTCTGGTTTTAGTTACATGTGTGCAACCCCAAGAGCATAAAGTATTCCCTTCTCTATTGGGAATGTCCTTCTCAACAGCTGGGGAAGTCCTTTCTAGTATGACCAAGATCCGGCTAGTACACACTGAATAACGTTGGCCAGGGCGAACAAAGCAAATAAGACGTGTACAGCTCAACTACACGTTCTGACAGCCGCAGGAAAAAAAAATGTCACCTGCTGGAGACAAAAAGGAGTCAGGTTCTGATCCGCACTACAGAGGGGTTATTCAAATGACTTCAAGGAAGTGACTCCGAATTCCCATGGGTGTAAAGGAGAGCACAATTGCTGGCCATCCCACAGTGTGAAGCCTGCATCGGTTTTTGCTTGCTGGGGATTGAAAGTCGCTCCCCGAGTCCCTAGCTGGGTGGGGTTGGCTTGGAACAAAGCGCTCTGACTGCCGGGGGGGGGAGGAGGCACTTTCCCTCCCCAGCTGCAACGCGCCCCATAACTCATAGCTCGGAAAGCGCGGGCAGCATTTCCATACCCCTGAGGGCCGAGCCCCTCCCTAGGGCTGGGGCTGGGCACGTGCTGTCCCGGGGGGGGTCGCCGGACTTGGGAGCCCAGGCTGCGGATGTGCGGCGCCCGGTCCTGTGCGAGTCCTGAGCGTGCGCGCCTCTCTCTGCCCCCCGCTCCCTTCTCTGTGCCGCTCTTTCCCCAGCTCCCCGGCAGGAGGATGCCCCGGCCGCCTGCGAGGCTCTCCGGCGCCAGCAAGCAGCGATGAACCAGCCGCCTGCCGGGGGCGCTGCAGCTACTTCCGAGCCCCGCCAGCACCCGGAGGGGAGCAGCAGCAGCAGTAGCAGGAAGCAGCCGCCGGCGCGAGCGTCCTCTCCGGCCGGCCCCAGGGACAGCCGCCCCGCCGCCGCCACCCCCCCGCGCGCTCCGGCTGCCGCCCCCAAGGGCAGCTGGGCGCGGCCGAGAGGCGGCCGGGGCCGGGGCTGCGGGGACAGGCCGCTGGGGCGGGGCGCGGCGCTGCCGGGAGCTGTCCAGCCAGCGGCGGGTGCTGAAGCGCAGCCGCACGCGGCGGGGGCAGCCGCCGCCTCCCGGGCGCCGGAGCCGCCGCCGCCCTCCGCCACGGAGCCAGAGGAGCCGCCGCCCGCCGGAGGAGGAGGAGCGGGCGAGCGGGAGGGGGCAGCCGCGCTGCAGCCGCCGCCCAGGAGCTGGAGGGGCAAAGCGGGGCGGGCACCGCAGAGGGGAGGCGGGGAGGCGGCCCCGGCCCC
Organism: Pelodiscus sinensis; assembly: GCF_049634645.1. Classification (NCBI taxonomy): domain Eukaryota; kingdom Metazoa; phylum Chordata; order Testudines; family Trionychidae; genus Pelodiscus; species Pelodiscus sinensis. Next base: position 90,765,067 of record NC_134713.1, on the reverse strand, counting down.
TCCATCCTCCTGCGGCGGCGGCGGCAGGGGCCGGGCGGGCGGCGGGTGCTGGCGGGAGGGCTGCCTGCAGACCGAGCTCATCCAGTTCCACCTGCGCCGCGGCCTGGCGGCCCGCGCGCAAAACCACAAGGGCGGCGACCCCAGCGCCCCGGCCGAGGCCGCCGCCGCCGCCCCCTCCGCCTCTGCCATGGCGGCGGCCGGGCCCGAGGGGCTGCAGCAGGGAGACGCGAGCCCGAGCCCGCCGCAGCACGAGGAGCTGCAGGAGGAGATGGAGAGACTGCGGGAGGAGAACGAGACCCTCAAGGTGAGCGGGGGAGGGGCACACACACCCTTTGTTCCCCAATGGAGGGCAGGGCCCCCGCCCTTCATTCCCCAGAGGCGGAGGATGGACAAGGGGGTGAACGCCGCCTCCTGTGGGCAGGTGGGGGTGAAAGGGGCAACGCCGGGCTTCTCCATCCCCTCCCTCCCAGCAGACTGGAGGCTAGAAAGGGGCCCAGCACATTATGGCAGGGAAGTGGGGGCGGGGTGGGAAAATTCCTCTGGCCAGATTTGCGAGCTGAGCTGGAAAGGGGCAAGGCCTATCGCCCACACCCTTCGTGGGCAGGGACAGGGGAGAGAGCAGGTTAGCCAAGCCCTTCTGCTGCTTCCCATTGGGGGGTGGGTAGGATGCTGTACAGCAGACACAAAGCATCCTGGGCCAGATCTCTGCTTGTTTCTTATTTCTTCTTCTGGCTCATGAGAGGCAGGATTTATAACAACATCAATATAGTATTATACCAGGGCAAGAACAAGTTTTAGTTCATAGTATCTCTTTTACTGCCCTTTATTTCTCCCATTTGTCTTGCTTTTTAATGGGCATGGAGGGAGAAGACCTGCTTTCCAGCTCCATTTTTTAGCCTTTGTTTTGTCTGTCTCTGATATTTATTTTCTGGGTCCATCTACTTGTGTTCTCCTGTGCCTGACTGCATGTCAGAATGAGATAGATGAGTTGAGGACTGAGATGGATGAGATGAGGGACAGTTTCTTCGAGGAGGATGCTTGCCAGCTGCAGGAAATGCGTCATGAACTGGAGCGAGCCAACAAGAATTGCCGAATCCTACAGTACCGGCTCCGCAAGGCTGAGCGCAAGAGGCTCCGCTATGCACAGACGGGGGAGATTGATGGAGAGCTCCTGCGCAGCATGGAGCAAGATCTCAAGGTACAGAAGCACCTTGTCTCAGTGTGTGGCTGGGTGGTTGAAAAAAAGAGAGAACTGAGTGCTGAGGCAAAATGGTGCTTCCGTGTCCTCTCTGTGATGCTCCATGCCAGTTTGAAATACACACATCTTCTAGACAGTGCAGAAAGCACAGGGTATAGGAGCCCAGATTTACCCTTTGGTTTGGGGGGCAGAATTTGATAGGCCACGTTTTGGGGTTTGTACTTATCTTTCATTCAGTCTTTACTCAAGCCAATTCTTGCTGAAGTCAGTGGGAGTTACTGATAGTAATTTCCCTGACTGGTTACACTCAGGGACCTTTTTAAGTCATTACAAACAAAACAAAACAGCTTACACTATGTGGGCCATTTTTTGTAACCTCATTAAATAGTCCCGTTGACTCAATGGGGACCATTATACTGATTATATGTATAAGATATTTGTAAGGTGAAATTGTGACTCTTCTGAAGTCAATATAAAAACTCCCATTGACTTCTGTGGGATCCATAATTTCAGCCATACATCTTCCAGCCAGAAGGGACTGTTATGATCATCTAATCAGCCTTCCGCAAAATACAAGCCATAGAGTTTCACCAAGAGATTCCTGCCTCAAGTCCATCATTTATGACTGAGCTACAACAAATGTTTTAGAAAGAAAACAATCATTTTAACTGATAGAGAATCCACTGTGTTAATAGGCAAGTTCCAATGGTTAATTGACCTCACTGTAAAATATTCATTGGGGCAAATTGGTACTTTATTTCTAGTCTGAATTCGTCTATCACTATATCTTGTTATGCCTTTAACTGTTGAATTATATATCTCTAGGCTACGTCTAGACTGGCATGATTTTGTGGAAACACTTTTAACTTAAAAGTTTTTCCATTAAAAGTATTTCCGCAAAAGAGCATCTAGATTGGCACGGATGCTTTTGCGCTAAAGCATCAGTGCTAACCTAGATGTGCTTTTGTGCAAGAAAGCTCCGATGGCCATTTTAGCCATTGGGCTTTCTTGTGCAAAAAATTAAGGTGCCTGTCTACACTTGCGCAAGAGGGCTTATCCCTGAGCAGGAGCGTGAAAGTATTTGCGCAAGAAACACTGATTTTGAACATTACAAAGTCAGTGCTCTTGCACAAATTCAAGCGGCCAGTGTAGACAGCTGGCAAGTTTTTGCGCAAAAACAATGGCTTTTGCACAAAATCTTGGCAGTCTAGACGCACCCCCTGTGTTAGAGATTTTGTTCCTGTACTTAGCAACTATGATCAAAACACCTATTAGCCTTCTTTAATTAAGTTTCTCATCCTGCAAAGGTGACTGATATTCTAGTTTCTTAGATATTTGATCTTGCACTTAGCTATATTAAATTCATATTGGTCAAATGAGCATAGTTTATCATGTAATCCAGATTGCTCTGTAGAACTGACTTGCCCTTATTATTTGCCACCCAGCCAATTTTTGTGTCATCTACAGACTTTACCAGCCATCGATTTTATGCTTTCTGCAACATGAATGATAAGGACATAGAATGGCATGGGGACAAAAACAGCTCCTTGTAGGTTTCCCAACTAGAAATGCCCTCTTTTTAATCAGAATATCTTGCACGACTACAGAAAAGCATTACAGAAATCTAAATATATTATGTCAATGTAGTTACCTTTGTCAGCCCAATAGGTAATCTTGTTAAAAAAGGATATGAAGTGCTATTCAGCCTTAGAGTTGCAGAATTTAGGCCATATATCTGACTTGCTTCCTATGCCAGTACTTAGAGGGAGAATAACAGATGCTATCAGTGGATTCCTGTGTTGGAGAATTACCTAACTGATCAGTGCACAACAGGGGGGGAAAGTCTGTTAGGATCTAATTCTCTGACTTGATGTGATTTCCATCCTATCTTGCAGCCCCTTTTCATAGGCTTTGCTTGGAATTCAGCAAACATGGTCCCTCCACCTCCAAGGTGTGCGTGCTCTCCATGATGGGAGGAGCTTGGCATTGGGACAGGGAAATCATTGAATGAATGCTGCAGCCTATTGTATCAGAACTTTACACACAATTGTGTTTCAGTTGAGAGAGTGAGTCACGAGCTGCAACTGTTTTCTGATAGACATAATTCTTCAGCATTGCTTTCTATGCAATACTTTTTCCTTCCAAATTCTCGCATGGGTGTGTACATGAAATAAAACACAGTATTAAAAATGCGTAACCACCATAAAAAGAAGGTTGAGCACATATTAAGTAATGAAAACATCAGGAGGGATTAACTGTGTTTTCATTTGTAATGAAACTGATAAGTCAGATCTTTCAAAATGATTGTACTGAAGTCATCAGAGCTGTTGTTTTTCTAAATATTTGATATGTATTATTACAGTTTTAAAAGTGCTATAAAGTTATAATATTATGTTCTGAATGGCAAAGATGTCATTTACACAAATGAAAAAAGGGACTGAGTCCTGGTACATTTCTTTAAATTTTCATCCTGTGCCCATGCATTTCAAAATTTAAAGCAAAAACCATGAATGCATCAATGCAGTTTAAAAACATACATGTTGAACCTCTTTGGTCTGCCACCCTCGGGACATGACCATTCTCAGATGAGGGTTTTTGCCGGACCAGCGAAGATCATTTCTGGGCCCACCCCTGTCACCGCCCCTTCTCCCCAGCCATGGCCTCGCTGCCAACCTCCCAGCCAGCTTCCCCCTGCCGCCAGCCCCTCTGAATGCAGGGCTCCTGGCCCATTGTGGCAACCCTGCTGCTGGCAGGCACAGCCCCATTACTGGGCTCCATCCTCGCGGGGCAGCCCCCCTGCTGAGGTCTAGTTGCACTACCAAGCAGTAAGCCCTGCGTGAGTTTCAGTCTCACTGGGCAGCCCTGCTGCCTCCCAGCCTCACCAGGCAGCTATTGGGCTTTATGCTATGCTGCTTGGCAGCCCCACTCGTGGGTTCCTGGCCCCATCACCAGGCAGCCCAGCAGTCAGGCTCCTGGCCCCCCTGGGCAGGCATGCTGCCTTCCAGTCCCACTGGGCAGTTGACCCAGTTGGCTGTAGCAGGACTGCCAGGCTCCGAGTTGTGCTGCCACGTGGCCCTGCTGCCTCCTGGTCTCATGGGGCAGTTTTGCTGCTGGGCCAGCCCTGCTGCCTCCCGCTCCCCGACCCCCACTCCTTGCAGTGTCGGCACTGGGCAGCAGCCCTACTGCTGAGCTCCTGGTTTTGTTGCCATAGGGCAGCCCTGTTACTGGGCTCTTGCCCCACTGCAGGACTCCCAGTCACCAGTGCTCCACCAGGATTCTCTGGTCCTGGGACATCTGTGGTCCTGTTGGACCAGGGATGTTTCCAGACTAGAGAGTCCCGATTAAGAGCAGTTCAACTTGTACTAAATTTTGTACAAGTGTCTGGTCACAAAATCTAAGGCTTATTTTATTTTTAAAATTAAAGTAGTTAGCAATAATAAGGACCATATTGGAGCCAACCTTGCATGCCTAAATTTGGGAGAGAGGGAAGGAAGAAGTGAGGAGTTATCCCCTCGTTTGTGCTCCATATGTCTGGAGACTGTAGATCTTGTTCTTAGTTCATGCTTCCATGAGCATTAACTGTCTGAAAGGGACTTGCCTGGGTGTAGTAGGAATGGAAAGAGTGAGTGAAGGAGTGGAGTGGACTGACATTGCAGCACTCAGTCTCTTTCAAGTACAGTCTCCAAGGATGGTGGAGCTACTGTTTCATTGTGAACTCCCAGAAGTCCAGAGAAGGAGTGTTTGTTTGGGGCCTAATCCACTGAAGCCAATGGAAAGAATTGTCTTTATTAACTTTAATGGATGTTGGTTGGAGTTCTTAGTTAGCCAGAATCCCACCAGTCAGTTATGGCTTCCACACATCTCTTTCATGTCCCATCTACTGAAAAAAAGACATAATAAGTGATAATTCAGGCAGAACTGCAGAAATATATATTTTTCATGTCTTTATTTATTTTTGCAAACTCCATTTCATTTAGGTTGCGAAAGACGTCTCAGTCAGACTTCATCATGAGTTAGAAAACGTGGAAGAAAAACGAGCTACAACAGAAGATGAAAATGAAAAGTTAAGACAGCAGCTTATAGAAGTTGAGATTACTAAACAGGCTTTACAGAATGAGCTGGAAAAAATGAAAGAGGTTAGTGTTGTTTACTGTTGATACTTCAAAATATGTGAACAGTTTTATTCCAACCTGAAATTCTGAAATCATCTTTATGAAATAACGGATTTTTCCATATGCCCATTGCAGAGAAAGAGGAGTTCTGAGGGCTCACAAAATGTAATAGGAAGCCCTTTAAAGGTAGCAAACAGTTTTGCTGATTAGCTTGATTGTTGAGAAGGTGTAAACAAGTGCTGTAAATGTAACTTCAAAGGCATAGGTAACCTAACTGTATTCTTGATTCTCTGAAGCATTGGGATTGTGGAGTTGTCATAGCCAAGGGGCTCTGAGACTTTCTGTCTGTTCAAGACAGGTGCATGAGGAATGCTATGGGCGGTTCCAGTATAAATGTATTAAATGGCATATGTGCTCCCCCAGCAACCACTGTCAGATTCTAGCAGGCATGCAGAGAAGCCAGGTCCTAGCTAGTGACAGTCTCTTTGAGTTTTGGAATGATGATGGAGGTACTAGCTGTTCTTTCAGCCAAATGCTCAATGAAATGTTAGGGCTGTATTGTACCAGAGCTGTTCACATGTAGAGTGAAGAAAATACTCTCTGTATCCTCTTCCCCAGCCCTAAATTCAAGAGCACACAGAATTTTCCCAGTAAAATAAGAAGAAATCTGTGCACTGGTAATACATAGTACAGCAGATTGAAAGGTAACAAAGCAGGTATTAACAAGAAAAAGTTTGTGGATTAAAAGTTAGTATTTCAAGCAGATTTAAGAAATAACTCACCATTTCAGCAAATGCATTCAGCAATGCCACCTGTTGCCATTTTAGTGATACTTCCCGACAGAAAGTCCAGTTTCTAATCTGTCCTTGTTTAAAGACTGAAGAAATTTATTTAAGCTGTGAAGACAGGCAGGACATTTTCAGTGTTGTAGGGTAAGTTTTATTATTTTTAGCATTTGTTGAATTTAATAGTGGCTTTATGTATATATTACCTATGTTTTCTTTGTAGGTGTTGATACTAAGGATGTTAAATAGTGAGTACATGACCAATCATGTACTCATGATCATGCAGGCAGCCTGGCTCCTACTACATTTAAACTGCAGAGCCACAGCAGGGTTAGGTCTGAGTCCTGGCTTGCTCCGGGTCTGAATTGCTGCAGCTGTGCCTTTTAAATGCAGTAGGAGCTGGGCTGCCTACACTCCTGGCTCCTACTACATTTAAACTGCAGAGCCACAGTGGCCAGGTGGCTCTTACTACAGTTAAAAGGCAGAGCCACAGCGCCACTGTGCCTCTGCTTCTCCTGTTCCCCTGTCCCCACACCATGGAGACGGTGTTGGGGGGAACCAGCTTTAAAGCCAGCTCCCCCCAGCACTGGTTCCTGCTTCTCCCCCTTGCTGCCTCTGATATAGATGCAGCAAGGGGGCAGGGAAATGCAAGTAGTCAACTAATCAACTACTCTTTTCCATCCTTAGTTGATATTTAAACTTGTCAATAGAAAATAAAGCCACACCCCCACAAACTTCCTTCCACGGCTTTTCCGGCTAGTAACTAGTTTGTCAACAGCATGACAATTGAGCCTGGTCCATCATCCATACATGAGACTCTCTTCCTCTTCTGTTTTTGTTCTGGTCTTTATTGTAAAACATCACTGTTCTCAGCTGCCACACTTATTTGCTGCTTGAGGTTGTGGTGCTTCTTTAATTGCCTTTAGAATTTGTTGTTAGACTTAGTCTTGCTCCAAACCTTCCCCCATTCCAGTCCATTCAGACTCCTTCGGTGGCTGTTCAGAATACAACCCTACTTGTGACTTCTTTGCCCCAGTTCAGTGCTGAAGGTTGCGCCATGGTTAACTTCTGTCTCACTTCCTAAACTAAAATGATTAGGGGTTTGGAATGGGTCCCATATGAAGAGAGGTTAAAATGACTGGGACTTTTCAGTTTAGAAAAGAGGAGACTAAGGGGGGATATGATAGAGATATATAAAATCATGAGTGGTGTGGAGAGGGTGAATAAAGAAAAGTTATTTATTAGTTCCCATAACAGAAGAACTAGAGGACACCAAATGAAGTTAATGGGTAGCAGGTTTAAAACTAATAAAAGAAAGTTCTTCACACAGCATGTAGTCAACCTGTGGAACTCCTTGCCAGAGGAGGCTGTGAAGGCTAGGACTATAACAGAGTTTAAAGAGAAGCTAGATAATTTCATGGAGGTTAGGTCCATAAAAGGCTATTAGCCAGGAGATAGAAATGGTGTCCCTGGACTCTGTTTGTCAGAGGCTGGAGAGGGATGGCAGGAGACAAATCGCTTGATCGTTGTCTTTGGTCCACCCTCTCTGGGGCACCTGGTGCTGGCCACTGTCGGCAGGCAGGCTACTGGGCTAGATGGATCTTTGGTCTGACCCAGTATGACCGTTCTTATGTTTTTATGTTCCTGTTTTCTCTTGGTCTCTGAATTAAGATCAAATGTGGTACCAATGTAATATCTCCTACATCCTCTATTAGGGAGCTACATCTTGTACGTGCAGGGCAGTGAACTTGATAATAGACCTTTGTCATCATTTGCTTCTATGATTTCCTTCTAACTCTTGAATCTATTCTGTACACACTTCTGTCCCACCCCAATGAACCATGTGTTCTTCCTAATATCTTCCACTTCTCTCTGGCTACGTCTAGACTACATCCCTCTGTTGGCAGAAAGATGTAAATGAAGCATCTCATTTTTTGAGGCTTACAAGATCTTTCAAAAAAGATCCCCGTTTTCGAAAGAACCGCGTCTAGACTGCGGTTTCAATTTTAAAATAGCGCTTTTTCAAAAGAGCACCATTACGTGATTATGCAAATGAAGTGCGGGATATTTAAATCCCAGCTTCATTTTCACTTTCGAAGTGCTTCATTTACATGCCTCTGCCGACAGAGGGATGTAGTCTAAATGTAGCCCCAGTATCTTCTCTGGTCCAGCAGGAGGACCCTTGAATTTAAGGATGAAGGAAAAAGTCAGGCTGGATTAGAAGTTGGTGCTGTTCTCCTTGGCAATAGGTTCAGAAGGCCAGAGCTCACTTATGATCCCTGTTATCACAGAATGAGGACACTGGGCCAGAAAGGAGAAATGGGGCACCCTTTGGAGATTAGGCACTAGAAAGCAGGGCTCTGGGTACAGGCACAGGTCACGAAAGGCAAAGGTGTATTTTTGGCATGGACAGCTGTACCATAAGAATGGGGTAGGTGAATATTATCATGCTGGAGCAGAAAAGTCAGAAGAGAGACTTGTACCTCCACCTCAGGCTACTGATTCTTATCCGGCTGGAACTGGAACCTGGGATAGAGGATGCTGAGTTTGTCTAGGATTTTCAGCACAGGGATGGAGAATATAGAAGGATGGTTGAGGGGAAGCAGTTCGGACAGAAGACAGGGATATTGAAGAAAAGTCTAATATTATGCATGTTGTAAGTCTTTTGCCGGTTGAAAAAGCAATGTAAGGAACTGATTTCTCTTCTTGCGAACTTGAAGTTCAGTATCTGTGAAGAAAGTAATGTTACTATAAAACCACCATTAGAACAATCCAAATAATTGTGAAGGATAAGAGAATTTACCTGCACCAAATGTCTATGTTTGCTGCCTCTCATGAATTCAGATGCTCATCTACATTTCATGTGTGTTTAGTGGCATCATCAGACTTCCACAGTGATGGCTTCCTGTTTCCTTGTGAATAATTTCTCTTTGGAACTCTAGTTCCAGTCTCTTCTCATCCTGAACAGCACTAACTCATCTGAGTAGTCCCATAACAATTGAACTTCTTTTGTGAAATAATTGTATCCAATGTGAGTAAAAGTCCAGATTCTGATTTCAGTTATTCCAGTGTTAATCACTGCATTATTCACCAAGGTCAGGGGAGTTACTTTTGATTTATAACAAAGTAAGTGCGATCAGAACGTGTCTCAGTAATTTTAATATTTTTTACATTGCATATAATCAAATTTGCTGGGAAAATGCAAACTCCTAAATTCATGTGTTGGAAAAGTAATGAGCTTCTCCGTTCTTTAAAATGCATTGAAGTGTGACTTCTTTTGGGAGTTCATTCTTTTTCTGTGATTCTTTGGAGATAGCAGAAACATTCCAAATAATACACAATAAAGCACAGTGGGAGCCTCTTATGCTATTTAGCATGCCCCAGCTCACCAAGCAGAGGGTAACCAGAGCCAAACATTTCATAGTAAAGATGCCAGGCCTTTAAGGCTGCTATTAAAGAATATGGGTTGGCCATATTGTAAGCACGTGCCATGAAAGGAACATGGGTGTGTGCAGAGATTGAGCTAGAAATTTTCACTGGACACTTTGACACACATACAGACATGCACTTACACATTTATTATCAGATTCCTCTGTTCATTTGGAGCTATTGGAAATTGAATGAACCATGGTGTGTGGCCTGATGAGTGAAATTAATGTTGCTCGGAGCAGCACCAACTTGCAGTCAGTTTGACATCAGAATGTAGGGAGCTGTTTTGGGGTAGCATGTGATACAACCTTGTGTTTTCCACTGTCTGCTCCCCCTTGCAATCCAATGCTGTCCTGTTTAATGCACCCTGCAGATACTTTGCTTAGCAACCTTACAACTGCATATCTCCAGATGGAAGCAGGCCAATTAAGCTGCAATGCACAATGCAGGTTTTTCATGTGCACAGTGGGATTTCAGCCTTTTTTTTATAGCAAATTACTACTAATTGCTTATATCTATGCCCCATTATTAATAATTATCATTAACAGTAATATTTTTATTGCAGGGAGCATATGATGCTAGATATACAGGTTCTTTCTAATTAATTTGGCTTCTCTAGCATATTACATTTAAAGCACATTAGACATGCAACTTAATATTGAATATATATTAGAGGGCAGTTATCAAGGTCAGCAAATATATTATTATTTAAAGTTGACAAAGGCATAGTAATTATCTATATATTTTAGAAATCTCTCTCTCTCTCTGTGGGTCTGGTTGTGCAAGAATTCTTCCTAAATGGGAAGAGCTAGGACCACTACATTTGGTATGCAACTTCCTCTTCTCGTAACTTAATGCAATGTACCAGGAAAATGAAGTTAAGGGATTGGGACTTTTTCCATAACATGGAAAGGGAGGGGCTATTTGGAGGCACTCTATACTCACAATGGCCACTAGGAGCAGCGAGTGCTATACTGTACAGCAGTGGTGACCAACCAGATGATCTAGATCTACTGGTAGATCTTGGAGCCTCTGACAGGTGATCCTGACTAGTCTGGCCAAGAGGCTAACAAGTGCCAGCAATTCAGATGCCCCTTCCCCACACTGCTGCTCATCTCCTGCCCTTTGCCTTGGAGCTGCCCCTCCCTCCGGGGAGCTTCCTGCTTTCTGTGCAGGGCAGGGAAAGAGAGGAGGGGTGCTGATGTCAAGATGTCCCCTCCAACTCTGTATCCTTTCTCCACAGTGCGAAGAGGGAGCACAGCAGGACGTGGGTTGGAGTTGGCTGGCTGCTTTAGGGAGTGGTCCAGGCCCAGGGAAGGAGTAAGCCCATCGTAGCCCCACTTCACCAGCACCCAGGAGCCACCAGCAGTGCCTAGCTGGAGCCCACATCCCAAACTCCTACCCTAAACATGAACCCCCTCCTGCATCCCAAGTCCCTGCCCTAGCCCCAAGTACCCCTGCATCCAAATGCTGTCCCCAGAGCCTGCACCTAGAACCCCTCCAGCAGCCCAACTGCCTGCCCCAAGAGCAGCTCAGAGCCCCTCTTACACTTCAGATCCCTTAATCCAAGACCAGATTCTGCACCCCAACCCGCTGCCCCAGCCTGAGGAAAGTGAGTGAGGATGGGCAAGAGAGGGAGGATGGAGTGAGCAGAGGCAGGGCCTTGGAGAAGGGGCGGGAAGGAGGCGGGGAAAGGGTATTTATATTTGAGGTAGATCTTGGATTGTACTTAAATTCAAAAAGTGATCTCATGCTCAAAAAGGTTGGAGACCACTGCTGTACAGTGACCTCAGGGCAGCTGTACCACCAAGAGAGTGGCTAGCTGGGGACAGGGCTCACCATCTTGCCTGCCACACATCCGGGTAACTGGGGCTCCTTGCCCAGGAGACAGCTCCTGAGAGGGGAAAAGAGGGAGGGAAATAGCCCTTGCTGTCCCCCCGAATCAGGAGAGGTAAGGGCTGAGGGAGCCCCTGGTGTCCTCTCCTATGCCTCCTACATCCCCGTCCTCCTACCCGGAGCCCTCCACATCTCCAAGGTGTACTGCCCTGACTCTGCACCCCCCCACACCACGAGCCCCCTGCCATGAAGGAACTAGGCAATGTCTTTTAATGAGTAATAATTAATTATTTGGAGCTACATTTTGTGTAGCCTTTAGCTTTTTAGATGTAGTAGAAAGTAAGGATTTCCCTATCTTGTGCATCCACATTTGTGCCAAACTCAATTGCAGCCAAGCACTTAGCTGTATAGGTGCTGTACCCCAGATGCTTCCTGTTGGGTGAAATAGGGTAGGTATGGAATAGGCTGGTGGCTGGGAGGAGAATGCCAAAGCTCATAAATAGGTTTCAGAATTCACTACTCCATGGCAAATGTGAAGCCTTGGGGGAGACTGTGCCTTTTTGAGATGGAGTGGTACACCTCTGGACCATCTTTTATTATGTATTGCATGAAAACAGAAAAGTCTAGAGGGAATGTAATTCAGTAGGTAGGGCATTGGATTGGAGGTCAGGGAAGCTGGCTTCTATTCTTGGCTTTGGCACTCATCATCTGGGTAAGGTTAGGCAAGCAACCAGGGCCAGCCTTAAGCCGATTCGGCCGAATCGGGCCCCACGCGTAAGGGGGCTCCGTGCCCCTGCACTCGGAAGTCAGCTCCCTTGGCTTTGCTCGGCTTCCCTCCCCCCATCCTTACCTGCACCCGCTACCGGCTGCTGTGGCTGTGTGTGCCGTTTGCAGGTGGGTGGGGAGACACCCGGGCGTGACATGATGTCACCTCCAGGATTTTAAAACTGAAAAGTGCCATGCCGCCGCCGTGGCGCACGCAGTTCGCAGACTGGCCCCGCAGAAGGTAGGGGAGCGGGAGTGGTGGGAGGGGCAGAGGCTTGGATGGGGTGGGAGAGGAAGGGGCTTGTATGGAGGGGAGGGAGAAGAGAGGAAGAGGCTTGTGCAGAGGGGAAGGCACCAAGAGGCAGGGTGAAGGTGAGACGCATGCCAGGGGGCCAAGTACAGACAATGAGGAAAAGGGCAGGAGGGAAGGTGTCAGTGGGAGGGGGACAGGGTGATGCTGGGAGAGGAGAGGAGAGGGGAAGGGCATTGGGGGCTAGAGGGGAAGGTGCTGGGAGAAGGCTTGAAAGAAAGAGTGGGCATGAGAAAGCTGGGGATGGAGCAAGGCATGTGTAAGGGCACAGAGGGGTACGGGGAAATGGAGCAGAGGGTGGTGAGGAGGTGGGCATCAGGGAAAAAGAGGGCAAAGGGGGCAGGGGCAGTGAGGGAAGGGGGAGGGTGCAGGGCTAAGGGAAGGTGCAGGTGCTGGGGGATTTTGGGCGTGAAGCAGAAGGGCAGACAACTGCAGGGGAGGGACCAGCACCAGAGGAGAAAGGCAGGGCAGAGGGAGATGTTAGAAGAGGTGTAGAGGGAGGTGTTAGAAGAGGGGTAACTCACCTGATCAGAGTGGGGCTACTGGAGGAGTGGGCACAGTGGGGAGAGAAGGGGAGGCAGGTCTCAGGAGGGCTGAGGGCAGTGAGAAGGGCAGGAGTCAGGACAGAGGAAGGTGAGGAGTTGGGGGGCAGCAGGCACCAGGGGAGATGATGGAGCAAGGAGAGGAGACATGGCAGCAGAGAGAAAAGGTAAAGGTTTATAAAATATTTATTAATAACGTGGTATGCTGCCCATGGCCAGTTTGTGTGTGTGTTTATGTGGGGATCAACACGTGGCTGGTGAGAGGGAGCCAAAACAAAAGTAGTCAATGTAATGATCTTCTGTTGATATGTGTTTTAGTAGTTAAATTCTTGGACTGTCATTGCTCATGAAAAGTGCTGTCACATGAGTAGAAATCGGGTAAATATTGCATTTTATTAATATCAGCAGAACTGACTTAAATGGGGTCTATGTGTTGTGTAGTCTTGCCTTAATCTTTGTATTCATGCCTGTCAGTGTGAGAGAAGCTATTTGTATATATTTGCTTGCATATGTAACCACACTTAAGTTGAGGCCCTCAGCATGTTCTGTACGAATCAGCGTGGCCCCTGGGGCTTCCAAAATTGAGTTGCCCTAGCTCATCCCTGACACGTGTCTGTCTAAGCCCATTGCTTCTCATCCTAACCTCAGAGGCCAAGCAGAACAATTTTTCTTCCTCCTCCTTATGATACTCTTTTAGATACTTGAAAGCTGCTCTCATGTCCCTTTTCGGTCTTCTCTTTTCCAAGGTAAACAAGGCCAATTTCTTCAGCCTTGCCTCATATCTCATGTTCTCTAGACCTTTCACCATTTGTGTTGATCTTCTCTGGACTTTCTCCAGTTTCTCTACGTTTCCTGAAATGTGGCGCCCAGAACTGGACATGATACTCCATCTGGAGCCTAATGTAGATGGCTCATTCCCTGCCTAGGGGACGTGAGACTGGGTGGGTTAATTTCCAATCCTCCTGTTTATTCTTCTCCTAAATTAGGAGGGCACAGTAGTTCTGATGAGGGTTGGAGAGGGGAAGGAAGCCAGATCCAAGATCAATGATCCCTGGGAAGTGGGCCCATTGAAAAGAGACTGGACATGTGGATGCCTTGGGGGTCTGCAACAATGGCCTGCTTTGGGAAGCCCCCTCTTTGGAGGTGAATGTGGCAGCATTGAGACACCACCCAAAAGCAGGCGCCACAGACACTAACTGCAGATTCATGGGACGGCTCTCACAGATCTTGCACGTGCATAAGATGATAGATCTGCGGGAGGGGGGGCAGTGGCGTAGTGAGGGGGCTGGAGGGATCAGTTACCCTGGGGAGAAAAATAATATAAAATGTAGTCAAAAATAGATGTCACATGTTTTTAAAAGGAATACCATATCTCCTGCCTTTTGTCTATTTTTGTCTCTTTAGGCCCCCCAGTTAAAATTTTCAAAAGCACTTGAGTGACTAAAGTAATTTTTGAAAATTTGACTTGGAAATCTAAGCTCAGATTTTCAAAGGTAATTAAGCTCCTAAATTACCAGTTACCAACTCGGATCTTCAAAGATATCTATCTGATCTTTACACACCTTTGAAAATATGGTCATAAGTGTCCTAGTCAGTTCTGAACGTGAGATGTAGGAACCCAGTCCTAATTCCTTCAGGCATTTTTTTTTAAAATTTGAACATTTATCTACACTAATTCCCCTCCTTTCTCTTTCACTATCCAATAAATGCATGGATCAAAAGTATAGGTGCTTTGTGAATATGCTGACTTGAGAGTGAAAGATTTCATATTGTCATGTATGATTCCTGGTAACCCATCTCAAATATGAAAAACTAGGTTGATACCTGTTCATATCAGGAGCTGTTGAATTCAGTTCACCATTTGCAGTATCTCATTAGGATGTTTAGTGGAGAAGATATTGTTTTGTTTTGTTTTTTTATTTATACTGTGGGCAAAGCATGGGCTCACAAGAATTCCTCCATTGTTTTACCATGAGTTTCAAAACATTTGGTGTTTTTCTAAAGGCCTGGAGTCAATTGATTATGTAGGAATCTCAGCTTTCATTTAAAAAAAGTTCTCTATACTTCTGGGCCTTACAGCTAAGGAGGAAAGCTTTAAAACATGAACCCTAAATACTCAAGAAACAAAAGGTCAATAAAAACCCAACATATTTTATATTTAAAAAAATCTTATGATTTGTAGACCATTCTGATAACTTTGTGTAGGTGTTCCTTGTGATTTTGGATTTGGCAATACTGCTCTTTGATTGGTGAATTTAGAGAGGTCTCTCCCTTCAGTTTCCCTTTCCACCCTCCTTTTTTGTCACAGGTCATCAGAGAATCATAGAGACAATGGAGAGTAGGGTAAGTCCCTGACTATGGTTAATGACTGGTCAGGGTGACTTAACTATTATCAGACAGTGGTCTGAATGAGCTATCTGCTGCCATCTGTTAATCAACTGTAGGAAAAGGCTTCATGAGCAGACCTTATTTGTATAGTCAGTTTACGTTGCCACAGAGATCAGTAGACACAATTGCTGTCTCAAGGTGATCAATTTTGGCTCTTTTGGGTTGAAATTCACTTAAGACTTGGAGCTGGGAGAATGAAATGTTGTTATCCATATTGTATGATTAAAAGACCTGAACTTAATATGATCTGGCTTAGGGTCTACCATAACTTGAACACTAAGCAGAGGATAGTGAGTCACATCTAACTGAAAGTCACAGAAGATTAAAACAGGTTTTATTTCTGGTGGTGTAGAGTCTATTTGGGAGTCCTCAATTATATCTGACACTTTACATCTGGGCTGTATCTAGACTAGCAAGTTTTTCCGCAAAAGCGACCGCTTTTGGGCAAAAACTTGCCAGCTGTCTACACTGGCCGCTTGATTTTGCGCAAAAGCACTGACGTTCTACTGTCCGAAATCAGTGCTTCTTGCGCAAATGCTTTGACGTTCCCGTTCGGACAAAAGCCCTTTTCCAGAAATGTTTTTGCGCAAGAGGGCCAGTGTAGACAGCTAAAAACTGTTTTGCGCAAAAAAGCCCCAATGGCAAAAATGGCAATCAGGGCTTTCTTGCAGAAAACCGCGTCTAGATTGGCATGGACGCTTTTCCGCAAAAAGTGCTTTTGCGGAAAAGCATCCGTGCCAATCTAGATGCTCTTTTCCGCAAATGCTCTTAACGGAAAAACTTTTCCATTAAAAGCATTTGCGGAAAATCATGCCAGTCTAGACATAGCCCCAATGTTTAAAGGCTGAGCTGACTAGAATCAATTGAGAGTCCTTGTCTTGTCTCAGTGATCGCTTGAGCAAAAATCATTGATAAAATCTTGCGTAGACTGACCTTGGACTCAACATGCAGGCAGTGTGTTGAAGGGCAGTGCAAAGGAAGCAATGATGGTGAGGTACCATATTACCTAGTGAAATCATTGGTGCTGAAATCACTAAGGACTGGAATTTGACCACAGAACTGACACTTTCTTGACAAAGACTCCATTCTTGCTATTTAAAAAGTAAGTCAATGTAACAGAAAACTGCAACGCTCTCTGGTAACTTTTTAAAAATCAAACTTTAAACTTTATTGAAAAAATTGGATAGTTTGCAATTGAAAATATTTGACCTACACTTAAGGCAACTGATTTAATTTTGTGTAAAATTTTGCATAATAAAGGATGGCACTTTTTTTGAAAATGTTCAATTATATAGATATACATTTTGATTGGATCTACTTGATGTGATATTTGTGTGTGGTTGTGGTTTGTTGTTGTTTTTTTGTTTTTTTTATTTTTTTGCTCAACAAAAACATCCTGTGGGGGGGCCCCGCCAAAACAGTTCGAATTGGGCCCCGCACTTCCTAAAGCCAGCCCTGCAAGCAACTTCACCTCTCCGTTTCCCCTCCAACCCTGTCTGGGTAGTGCAGAGGGGCCTGACCCCTGCTGCCATGCGGCACCAGGCCTCCATCCATTGATCCCCAAAGCCATGTGGGGTGCCGAGGGGAGTGAGAGAGAGGGCAAAGGTGGGAAGGGTCAGGTCTTGGAGGACAGCCCCAGCCCTGGCCTGTCGGGACTACCGGGCCAGATTGTGCAATTGCTTCAGCCGGGGATCTGTCTCTCTCCACAGTTCCTTGTCCACATTCTCCTTGCACAATCAATCCCCTCTTGACTCCTCATCTGATCTACTTCTCTCTTGTCTCCCAGTCCCCAGTTGTCTTCTGCTCCTGTTCCTCTCCATTCTTGTTCTGCTTCCTTCCCATGCTGGCTCAGTCTCCCCCGCTGGACTCCTGATCCAAGCCCAGTCTCCCTAGTTTCTTGTTCCAATCTCTATGCTCCTTGCCTCTTTCTATAAGTTTCTTTTCCCAGCCAATCATCGTTCTACTCTACACTTGGGGTCTTTGTCATATTCACCGTCCTTGCCACCATTGCTCATCCTGAGTAGTGTTCACTAATTAACACATATGAATTAAATATAATAGACCAGACCCTAAACTAGGGGTGAGAAATAATTTTTTTTTGGGCGGGGGGAGCACTCCAAGTGTGCCTCCCCCTCACAGGCCTACTCTTAAAGGAAGATATGATTTCCCAGAAATATGGAAGTGAAAGAAGATAGTTTATGCCAGCATCCAGTAGTGATATTAGTGGAGTTATCAAGGCCCTGAGGCATTAGATTATCTTAGCAAACAGAGGACATTATATCTAGCTCTTCAAAGTGTATCTCCATTCCCATCACTGCAGTCTTGCTTGGCTTCCCAACCTCAGCATAGTGGTGTGTTTAGGGCCTGATGGGAACATAAAAGAAGTGGGGTTAGAATACATTCTCCATACACTTTGCCTATTTAGACTGTAAACCCTTCACAAGGGGCCATCTTTTATCAGACCTTTGTATATGTGGGAACTCTGCTACTACAGTATAAATAATATTAGTAATAATCCACCATTGATTTCTGAGCCAGTGAAAGATGGATTTCAGAATATGGATTTCAAGGCACTTACAGAAGGATTATCGTCCTTCCAAAAATATTTTAGTAATCCAGGAAAGCTAAATTCTGCACCCATGTAATTTAATTTATGTTTCATATGAATCAATAAGGATGTGTCTAGAAGACAGAGTTTTTTTTTAAAAAAAGTGGCCTTTTTTGAAAAAACTTCCCCTGCATCTAGACTGCTGCCGCATTCTTTCAAAATTAAATCGAAAGAATGTGGCAGGTTTTTTTTACCTCGGTAAACCTCATTTTACGAGGAAGAATGCCTTTTTTCAAAAGTACTCTTTCGAAAAAAGGCCCTCTTGAATGCAAACAGGGCTTTTTCAAAAGAGAGCATCCAGACTGCCTGGATGCTGTCTTTCGAAAAAGCAGCTCACTTTTTCAAAAGAAGAGGTTGCAGTCTAAATGCTTTCTTTCGAAAGAGGCTTGTGGTCTAGACATAGCCTAATTGCCCAGCTAGAGGAAAGACATTGCTACTCATTTTTATTTTACTGAAAATCTCTTTAAGGACATGAAAAATAGTAGTTAAAAACTGTTTATCTTTCAACCTGCTGTGTTCAGCTCACTCCCTCAATGCCCCCTGACTCCTGAAAAAAAGCCTGGGAAAACTGGTAGGCTTTGCAACCTGCCGCTGACTGTCAAAAAAACTCAAGTTCTGCCAGATCAAAGGCTTTCATGTTATTTATTTTACTCATGGTCACTGCTGTTTTGGTCCTTCTGGAAATATATCTGTGCATTTTCAAATGCAAAACCAGGTAAAAGAAATTGGCAAAATCTCATTTAATTATGCAAATGAGTAGCAGACAACTAATCTGAGTTCTGACTATTATATAAAGGAAATACTATGGTAATGGTATAGCAGATCAACAACTTGCTCATTTGTAGCTCTCTCACAATGACCCTCTTTTAGGTTGCTAACCACTATTAGTAAGTTACACTCTGCTTTCAAAATTAGATAAGCTGTTTGGACCAAACATTCTCATTCTCAATAAACTATTGCCAAATGTATCAGAACATAGTGACATGGTAGAATGTGCTATTCTTGAAAGGGTCTCTGCCTTTGTGATGACTGTTTGAGTCTTTGGCCAGTGCAGAAATCTTAGTCCTCTCTTTCTAGTTGCTGAAAAACATCTCCTTTTCAAAGGTGAGTTAACACCATTTCTAGGTTCCTTTGCACACAAATGATAATGTAAGTTGCATTGATTATCCAATGTATGCAATAAAAACAAGAGTTTGTGAAGTATGACAAAGACATAATAATAATGGGGCTTTTTAGTTGGGATGTACTCTGGGGTCCACAGTGTTAGTGACTCGTTTTGCACCTTTCAGGGAGTAGGCCTCTGTTCTGTAGGAGGAGGAGCAGATTATATCTGTTAGAGATACTACAGTATCACTGTGGACACATTATACAAGCCAACTTTTGTCAGAGCCAACACACAGAGGAAAGTACCATTCTACAAATATGGCAGTTTCTCTGATGCACAGAGCTTGGTGTAAAGTGGTCTGCAACCACAGTGACTGTGTTTTGTGTGAGGTAGCTATTTCTGTGTGAATGTGCTAAGGAATACAAATCAGCATAAGTGAATATCTTATCTGACTTTCTTTTCTTTTTTTTCCTCTCTTTCATGGGGTGTGAGAGAGAATAGATAATGCAGGTATCGATGGTGAATGTTGCATGCAAAGCAGCTTCTCTGATTAGGCTGTAGTATAATAGTGCATATAAGTAATTATACAGAATTGTGCATACAACTCTGTAGTGATCCCACATTCATTACTAGCATGATAGCTGTTCCTTCTAAGCAATTCACCATTCACTTCTGATTTTATTTATGAACGGTACTAGTGACACTGAGTGCAGAACTACATGACACAGGCCACCCTTCTGCTTTTATGGCATTGTGCTTGAGTATATGCAGTGGAATTATGTATCTGTAGTGTATGTCATTGAACACTACAGAGCCTTTGGGGGTATGTCACACAGCAAAGAAAAACCTGTGGCTGGCCCATGCCAGCTGACTTGGGCACATGGGGCTCAGGCTGTGGGGTTGTATAACTTCAGGCTGGAGCCTGGACTTTGGGGCCCTCCCATCCTGCAGAGTCCCAGGCTCCAGCCCGAGTCCAGAAGTCTACACAGTGATGAAAGAACCCCAGAGTCCAAGCCCTGCAAGCCTGAGTTGCTGGTAAGAAACAGACACAGATTTTTCTTTGCTGTATAGGAATACCTTGGGTTTCCATCATAGTGCAGCACAGCTGTGGTGTTTGCTATGTTCAGTGATTGGTCAGACCTTTCAGCAGAATCTGCTTTGGTTGGGGGAGGTGGGGTATGTGGCTACAGGCAGGATTTCTGGTGTTTGTTTGTTGCCAGATAGAGGCTTGTTTTCTGCTTGTCACAGTATTCACTACATCAATAGCCAGAAAACTCTGACAGTTTCAGTGTCTTATTAGAACTAGGTCCTTTTAATATTTGGTAATCAGAGTGCCAAGCACCGCATCCATTGACAGGGAATAACAAAAGTTGTTTAACCTATTGGACCATTTTTTAAAAAAAAGTCTTTATTTCTGTGGAGATGCTTTACTATATTAAGTGAAAAATTTCCCATCAGTAGTGGTGACAGCACATACTCAGATATGTTTGAGAAAGCTGTGGATAATCTTTCTATATTGCCTGGATCATAGTTGTATCATTGTATTAATGAATTAATAATACAAGTTCATGTTTTGGATCCATCAATTCATGTTATGGATCCAATCACCTGCTTGTTTAGTGATAGATGAGTGATTATATTTACATGATATGTGCCATGCACCTGCTCCCATCACTGTTGCCCGTAACAGGCACAGGTGTGACTGAAGATGGCCATCACGGAAAGCTAATTACCAAGAGTGGTGTTACAGAGCTGAGTAACCCTTTTTATTGGTTCCTAGCAGTTTCGATTTCCAGTGATTTATTAAAGACAGTACACTAAAAGCAATGTGCTAGGTTCTATTTTGAACTGAAATGTTGCTGTGATACATAAGAACATAAGAACGGCCGTACTGGGTTAGACCATAGGTCCATCTAGCCCAGTATCCTGTCTGCCGACAGTGGCCAGCACCAGGTACCCCAGAGAGGGTGGACCGAAGACAATGATCAAGCGATTTGTCTCCTGCCATCCCTCTCCAGCCTCTGACAAACAGAGGCCAAGGACACCATTTTATCCCCTGGCTAATAGCCTTTTATGGACCTAACCTCCATGAAATTATCTAGCTTCTCTTTAAACTCTATTATAGTCCTAGCCTTCACAGCCTCCTCTGGCAAGTTGTTCCACAGGTTGACTACACACTGTGTGAAGAAGAACTTCCTTTTATTAGTTTTAAACCTGCTACCCATTAATTTCATTTGGTGTCCTCTAGTTCTTCTATTTAGGGAACTAATAAATAACTTTTCTTTATCGGCCCTCTCCACACCACTCATGATTTTATATACCTCTATGATATCCCCCCTCAGTCTCCTCTTTTCTAAACTGAAAAGTCCCAGTCTCTTTAACCTCTCCTCATATGGGACCCATTCCAAACCCCTAATCATTTTAGTTGCCCTTTTCTGAACCCTTTCCAAGGTAAAAATATCTTTTTTGAGGTGAGGAGACCACATCTGTACACAGAATTCAAGATGTGGGAGTACCATAGTTTTATACAGGGGCAGTAAGATATTTCTGGGTCTTATTTTCTATCCCTTTCTTAATAGTTCCTAGCATCCTATTTGCCTTTTTGCCTGCCGCTGCACACTGTGTGGAAGTTTTCAGAGAACTGTCCTCGATAACTCCAAGATCTCTTTCCTGATTTGTCGTAGCCAAATTAACCCCCATCATACTGTACATATAGTTGGGGTTATTTTCCCCGATGTGCATTACTTTACACTTATCCACATTAAATTTCATTTGCCATTTTGTTGCCCAATCACTCAGTTTGGTGAGATCTTCTTGGAGTCCTTCACAATCTGCTTCTGTCTTGACTATCTTAAACAGTTTTGTATCATCTGCAAACTTTACCACCTCACTGCTTACCCCTTTCTCCAGATCATTTATGAATAAGTTGAAAAGGATTGGTCCCAGGACTGACCCTTGGGGGACACCACTAGTTACCCCTCTCCAATCTAAAAATTTACCATTTATTCCTACCCTTTGTTTCCTGGCTTTTAACCAGTTCTCAATCCAAGAAAGGACCTTCCCTCTTATCCCATGGCCATGTAATTTATACAAGAGCCTTTGGTGAGGGACCTTGTCAAAGACTTTCTGAAAATCTACGTATACTATATCTACTGGATCCCCCTTGTCTGCATGTTTGTTAACCCCTTCAAAGAACTCTTCAAAGAACTGTGATGGCATGCAGGCACAGACATACTGGAAGGGTTAGTTTCCATTTGGAGCGGGGCCTTTGTTGTTTTTTGTTTACTGTTACCGGTAATTTTTGGTATAACTGTAGAGGTCACAAGCTCAGTTCAGGATTGGCACCCCATTATTCTGGGCATTGGATAAACCTATAGGTAGAGATAGCAGGCTAAATCCACAAAGAGGCTTATGTGTTGCAACACTTGACTTTGAGGTGACTTGTTAACTCTCGGGGTGGTTAATCACTGGAATAAATTGCTGAGTGAGGTTGTGGAATTTCCATTGTTGAAGATTTTTAAGAGCTGGTTAGACAAACACCTCTCAAGAATGGTCTAGAAAATACTTAGTCCAGCCATGAGTGCACACCACAGTGGAATCCACAGCCTCATTTTGGCACTTAGGCTTCCTGTGCAGTGAAGGGGGAGAGACAGGTGCCTATGAGTGGGACCCACAAAAGCCAGCAAGTTGAACAGGGAACACCTGAGCTCTTCCCCTCTAAGGTGCCTGTTTTGCTTGAGATTCACAGCCATGAACCATCTCCTGGTGTTCAGTGCTTAAGCCATTTCTTGTAAGAAACACCAATGCATGCCCAATTCCACACAAATCAGGGGTGCAAAAGCCTCCTTTTACCCTTTAGCTTGTGGTAAGTGTAATCACCTGGGAAGTGGAAGATCCTGCTTCAATTCCCCCTCTACCTAATGTGGAACAGGGATTTAATTTGGGTTTCACACCTCTCATCTCAGTGCCCTAACAGTCAGACTATAGGGTCATTCTCACTCTTTGACCCAATGCATATTTAATTATTCATACACAGTGGAGCAGGTTCAGAAGGCGAGATGGAAGGATAGCCACACCAAAATATCCCATAGCCCAATGGTTAGGGCATTCCCCTGAGGAGTGACAGACTCAAGTCCAGTGATGTGGCAGGCACATACCATTTACCAGACCAATGGGGAAAATAGTTACTTGTTGAATGGCCACTAATGTGTCTCCCTTTTAGTGCACCATGTACAGTGAAAAGTAGATGTATGATGACCACCTAAGGTGTGAAGTGAACATAGCACATAGGTTTTATGCTAACCTCTTTCTCTGGTTGTCTTGGTTCATCTGTTATCTTTTAGGACAGCTACTGCAAATCTGTATACTTAATGCAGAAGGGGGAATTATATAGCGCAGGCAAGTTAACAGTATGTACCTGGTGTCACAATGTACATCCACGTGCATGCGCAATTATTTGTGTTGTACGCTGAGTACTTATGAGTAGTGTCTGCATGCTCTGCTGCAGTCTCTGTTGTGGAATTAACAAAGTTTCACGAACAGGAGCTGGTTCTCATTGACAGGTGGTGGGCATTCAATCCTGGTCTATTTATGTTTTTAAAAAAGAATTTACAAGAATAGCCTGTTATGAGGCACAAGTGGTATGCACACTCTCAGACCGGGCCTTTAATACAGCAAGTAAAATAACATGACTTTCAGGGCACAGTACATTGTGGAGGATGCAGTTTTTTGGGTAGCAGCACAATTCTGAATCTTGTTCAGATGTACCATTGGTTTCAGTTTTTACTCACAGTGACTGGCTGGGATATGCTGTCTGTTTGGTGTTTCCCCAAGTGTGGCCTCAACCTATCTGTGTCTGGATATTATAACTTGTTAGTGATACCAATCTAGCTATGTCACATGCAGTAGCTATGTTGGGAGTGTATCTGGGATCCCTCTCCCATTAGTATGGCTTGTCATTAGGGATGTGAATGGGTAACCGGTTATCCAGTAAGTATCCCCCGGTTAACTCGTTACCCGGGAGCAGCCCACCACGCCCCTCCCCCTCCATTCTACTGCATCTTTACATGGTATCTTAGTTTATCCTTCAGGCTCCTGAAAGTAGGACAGCTAATACGCATCTGCTTTGCACAAGGCAAGGCGGTGAGGATTACTATGACATCCTTTTGCACCTGACTGTACTCCATTCTTCTGTATCATACCCCCTGGACTTTCTGTGCCAGTAGCTACCAACCTCTGTTTTTCTCTGAAGTAACTTTATTGGCTAGTGGCAGGACCACACTGTTGCAGCAGGACAAACTGCCCACTATTGCTGTAGAGAAAGACTCACTGTCTTTATTAACTTAAAACATGTGGGAGTATTTGCATGTCACTAGACCAACATTTTTTTATTCCTTTTAGTTATATGATAAAAAATATTCTTAGCATCTTTGCAAAGCTGTTAGCTTTCCAGATCAATTTTCCCCAAACCAAACACAGACAACAGTGAAGACTTGGAGGGGGGGGAGCGAGCCAGCTCCTTCTTAGCATCATGTGATAGGTGGGAGATTATTGCTGTCAATTCAGGAGAGAGATGACTCCATGGGAAAGTAGAATGTTCCCTTGTGTATAGCATGGAAGGCTGAATCAAGAAGTAAGGCCTAATTCTTTTCAGTTCCCACATGATAAGGAGTTTCCCTCTGTCCAGATGTCAGGTACAGCAGGGACAAGCAAGGATTCGTATCCGGGCCTTAGGGATGCTTGGTGTCTGGTTTTGAACCAGACAGTCCAGTATTTGAGCTTTCTGTTCGAGAAACAAATTGAGAAAATATAAATGTTCGGTATTTTCTAAATAAGATGTAATGTAGATTGTGATGTAATGTCAAGTGTGTCCGGTATTTTTGTTGAAACCATCTGGCAACCCTACCAGGCCTATCTAGAATGTTGCTGTTAGGCCAGAGAAGTACTGTGGCTTGAAGTTCAGCAGACTGTGTTTTTAAAATCCCAAATTAAAATAGAAAATAAAGAGAAACAAATAAAGGGACATTCACTGAGCAAACAAAACTTATGAAGATCGCCTCCTCCAAAGTCTCTCTGTACTTTATATTTGTTCAGTTTGTGGAAAATTATCTAGATCCAGTTGCTAGCACTGTAGGATTTAGGTGCCTTGTGTGGAGGCCTGCAGACAACTGGAAGAGCTAGCAACATATCTCCAATTGAATCTGAACACAGTGGATCTAAGGCAGTTCTCCTGTGTGTTTGTGTGTATGCACATGTCCTGTAGGAAGCCATGGAACACCGTTTCCTGGAACGGCATCTTTCCCATTATTATTATTTATTTATTTTATTATGTATGTATTTGCATAATGATAGTAATACCCAGGGACCCCAGTGTAGACTGGGCTTCTTAGTGCTATACAAATATAGAGCATACTGTATTGTTCTTTTTGAGTGACTGCAAGGTCATTGGATCCACAGCTACACAAATTCATCGTTCAACCATCCTGTGTAGTTTGGATAAAACAGAATTTTGCATCTCTGAGTCTGTATTAGTCTTACACAGTGGGATTCCTGCTGTTCCACGAAAGACAAGAGAAAAGATTTCTTCCCTCCTTTTACAGAGAAGTCACTTTACATAGCTCATGTATTTAAGTGCAGATTGTAGAATTTGCCCATAACAATTGTTTCTCAAAGGATTTTTCATCCTCTTGAATGGATTCTAATGGTGTAGATGTCTCTCTTGACTTCTTCACTTGTACCTTTGACTGGTATAGCTTTCCAAGATGCATTGTATTCTTTTGAAGGACCTGATTTTTAAAGAATGCTTCTATCCAATGCTTACTCCCATTTCCACAGTTTTGGATGGGCCAAAATTGGTGTGTACATTTTTGCTGCATTAGTATTTTTCCTTTCTTTCCCTATGATTATTTTATAGTTCTCTGGCCCCTTGATTGAGATGTTATAACTACAGTTTATGTACTTTCTTTCTGACAAAAACAGTGAATCTGACATGTTGGTTCTGCTTTTCATTTCTTTTGATACGTTTTAAATAGCCTGCTTTGTGCCTTTATTATAAGAAGACAGGATAAGATCTATGTATGGATAGCAGCAGTGAGGAGGGAGACCCTTTGTATTCCTGGTAGAAGTGCTTAATTTTCCTAGCTTTATAATTGTCATTCAAGGACCAAAATCTGATTAACGGAGGAGCAGTGCCAGCTGCTGCTTCCGTTGTTGGTGGTAGTGGTTTGGTTTGTGCTGACGTAGCATCTAGTACACTTGAGGACTTGGTGATGGACCTGGACTTCACTGTGCAAGGGAGTATACAAACAAAAGAAAGATAGTCTCTATCCTGCAGATCTTACACTTTAAAATGAGAGACAAAAGGTAGATCCAACAGACACACTGGGGGAGCACAAGGAAACAAGTTTAAATTAGTGTCTGCTTTACCAAGCACCCTGAGCCAGGCATATCAGTTCAGAGGAGTCACTGCACTCTGAGACTTGCCTGTGCATTCCAGGATTATGGGACTGTATTCGTGGTGGTGACCTTCTACCTTAATCTGGCCCAGCTGAGTATGGCTAAATGTAACTTTCTTTGAATTTAATCAACATCCATGCTTAATGATTTGAAAAGTTTGGTGTTAGTTACAAGGGACATGTCCTTTTTCACCACTGTGCTGAACTCTGCTCAATCAGAAAGTGCATAAACAGCAGGAAGCAGGATTGGATCAGATGCATGGCCAGTTTATGTACAGAGCTTTGCAACGCTGAGTTTCATGTCTCATTTCCCCGAGATTTTCTTCAGTTCATGAGAAAGCAGATATAAATGCAAATGAAAGTATGCTAGGTGTTGGTGTATTATTTCATTTCCACTAATGCTAGAATGTTTGTGTCTGCACTGCTATCTTAGCTTATTTTATGAGTGAAGCCTTAGTTTTGGGTTCTTTACTGGCCCAGTCACTTAAAACAAAGCTCATGTGAAAAAATGTAAATCGCTGATGGAACCCAGTTCCCCCTCTTCTGAAGTGTGGTATTGGCTGGTATTGGCTTTAACTAGTTGAAATGATTACATTGAACTATTTATCTCTTACTGGTGAAAGTGGATTGCTTTCCATATCCTTCTAGGGCAGGGGTGGCCAACCAGTTAGAGATGAAGAGCCAAAATAGTGGTGGACAGAGTACGAATAGCCAAATATTATATATTTATTTTTATATGTCTATATATAGAAAGATAGATCGATATATTTATACAAAATGTAGTGATAAAAATAACATTACAGGACATTTTGGACAAAAACCAATAAAAAGGTCTCTAGTCACTTAAAAAATTCATGGCCAGTCCATAGATCTTCAGAGAACTTGACAAGGAACAAACATCAAATTTTAAAAAAACACCAAAAGTTTAAAAATACAGTAATATTCTCACACTAAATATAAGCATCCCCATCATGTATTTTAAATTTAACACTACTGCCCTATTCTGTCCTTTGAGTTTTTTAAAATTAAACTGAACTGAGAAGTAAATTAACAGAATTTGAAGTGCCTGCTTCACTCCAGCTTGTTGATCTCAGGTATGGTTTCCTCATTTTTTTTTTCACTTGTGAAGTTTATGGCTTTTTTATAGTTCTAAAAATTCAGGTCTGTCCCAGACTGCGAATATGAGAGGTTCAAAAACAATAAGGGAGAGACTCATATCTCAGAATAATTGCTTCAGCCTGGCAAACAATAGCCTTTGAATTTTATTTAAAGAAACCAGGTACATGCTGATTCCTTTTTTGCCCTGGAATTTAAATATGACATCTGTGTTGACTGCCTTATTCTGCATCCATGAAGACTTTGAGTTTATGGTGCTTCAACCACCTCCCCCATCCCCGCTCTAACCCAATGCCCCACCCCTCCCCCAGAGCCAGGTACCCCCAGCCCCCTCCCGCTGTAACCCTGTCCCCTCTCCCAGAGCCAGGCACTCCCAGCCCTCTGTCCACCCTCTCCCCCCCGCTCTAACCCAATGCCCCTCCTCTCCGCCAGAGTCAGAAACCCCTACCCCCTCTCTAACCCAATCCCTCTCCCCTCCCACAGGGCCAGGCACTCTCCTTGCCCCTCCCCAGTTCTAACCTAATGCCTGGGCAGTAAGTAAGTGTAATTTAGAGCAGCCTAGAGACCAGCATGGTACCCGGAGGTACCAATATTGGGGAATGCAAAGGTGGCTAAAAGCCAGTTCTATCTTCCAGTGGCTCCAAGAAGTTATTAGAGCAGCCAAGGATCAATTAGGTGTAAGAGCACCACATTTCCTTTTCCCTGGCCATAACACCTCTGCTAGCTCAGGTAGGGTCGCCAGGTGTCCGGTATTGACCCAGGCAGTCCGGTATTTTCACCTCCTGTCCGGTAAAAAAAAAAATGCAGAAAATCCCAGACAACTAAAATGTCTGGTATTTTCTGATGTTTTCCTGGCCAGGAGGCGAAAATACTGGGTGCTTGCCTGGTTCCGTAAGTGAGCTGTCTGGCCCGGAGCAGGAAGACAAGATGACGGATGGCTGTCGGCAGCATGTTAGGGCCAAAAAGCCTCAAAGGCATTTCTTAAAGGGGCCACGCTGTTTTTTTATTGTTTTTTATTTTTTTGCGTCATAACTCTGGTCTCCCCCTTTTCTTTTCCTCAACTGAATTTTTTCCCCGGTGTTTTTTTTGGGGGGGTGAGGGTAGGTGTTTTTTAGTTTAAACCATCTGGCAACCCTAAGCTCAGGATGGGGCCTGGAGTGAAGTAGGAGCTTTTGTATCAGCCCTATGCCTCCCACGGAGATTCCTCTGTGTGATGGTAGTTCCTCACATGGTTGTCTTTGGCTGCTCTGGTCTAGTTCTCTCCATGTCCTCTAGATTTGCTCTGAGCAGGGTTACTTTTAAAATGTTGTAGAAACATGAAGAGCCAGGTTATGCTTCCACTGTTATTAACGCTGGTGGAGTTGCTAATTGCTAGTGGGAGAATTCCCTAAAAACCTCGGGGTAGACACATTTGGCAAACGATCTCTCTCAATCTTTTCCACTTCAGATACATAATTTGTTTCATCAAATATTCTGGAAATATTCTTAATCAATTTTCACTGTAAACCTGTCTGACAAACACATTTAAAAACATCAAAGTATACTAATTTGATCTTCACACTAAATCAGTTATTTATGTAGTATGTCATATTTTTATCATCATTGTTAAATACCATGGTAGATTTTTTTAAATGATTTTAGTTTTGTGTAACATTGCTGCAGTTGACAAGCAGTTAGAGGTGTTATTTGGATGCTGCTGCATTGCATCTTGTTATCATCCAGCCAAAGGAAAAGGAGACAAGTAGAGAAATAAATAACTCCCAAAGGAGTTAATGTGTGGTCAAGTAGTTCTTGCACATGAAAATTCTGCACATGAAAATGACAGACTCTATAATCTATCTTGTCAGGTGTTAGTGCACCAAAAGTGCATACATAAGACATATGAATACAGTGAGCCAAATGGAGATCATAGTCTGAAAATCAGGCTCCAAGAGTCTCTACTATTGATTTTTATTTGTCTTGATCTTAAATTTATTTTTACTTTATCTTCTTTGCTCTTTTGTGTTTTCTCTTACTTCTTTCAATCCCATCCCATCTCCTCTCACCCAAAGCTCCTGACTCAAAACATTACTCTGTTACCTTGAAGTGCCTCTCTCAGGTGGTTCCTTCTCCTTCCATTTGGGGCCCAAATAAATATTACGTGAGGAATCAGAATCCATTGAGGAGGAGAACATTTTAGTTTGTCCAGTGTTTTTTATTCAGTCCCCAATTATCTTAAGTTCAGTTTCCATTAATTAAAATATCTGTTAACAGCAGAGGATAATTGCAGACATTGAAAATACGATCAATGTTTTTTTTTTTAAGTACGAAATGTGAAGGGCTTGAAGATAAAATGATAGCAGGTATGTGTGGACATTATAAAGTGCTGTCTATCCCATTGAAAAATCCTGTAGAAGAATTTATTGTTAAGGTGATGTAGCCAGGATATAGTATTTGATAGGCAGTGGATATTTTCTCTTCAGTGTCAGTAATGGATTAATGCTCTGACATGCTGTTAGAGGGCACTGTGTTTTGAAGAGATCGGATTTGGATCACTTGATGATTGACTGTTCCGTTCACTGTCTCTGAGACATCTGGCATTGATCACTGTTGGAAGACAGGATACTGAGCTAAATAGACCTTTGATCTGCCCCAGTAGAGCTGTTCCTGTGTTCTGAGGAGATATAAAACTGAGGCCTTCACTTCCCGTGGTCATTGAATTCCCCATGGTACTTTTCATAGGAGAGTGACTGTTAACCATGGTACCCCACCCAGATTCCATTTGGACACAGTCTAGCTACCCAAATCACTCTTCCCATTTTAATTGCATATGTGGTGTTCTTTGTTGCTTTCTGCTATAAAATATACTGTTGCTGTGTGCTGCTGAACAGCTGCTTCTTTTTGGTACAGGATATGAGCTTTGGGTATAGTTAAAATTTGAGAAGAGCGGACTGAATTGTTGTTCAAATGTTAGTATCCTGGCTATCAAAAATGATTTCAGTGTTTGTTAAAAAATTGAAACAAGAGTGAACATGTCTATAGCTCTTCTCAAACCTGAAAAAATCATATGAGGGTTTTTGGGTGAACTTTTTTTTCCGACGGCCTTTATCTTTAGGGGTTGGGGCACTTAGTGGAGAAGTTGGAGCTCAGCACTTCAGAACTTCAGTATATCTGGAGAGGTTATGAGCTCTGGGAGGCAGAAAAGATGAGATTAGGGGATGAAGTACTCTTTGTGTTTTATCACTGGGCAGCATTGGCAAGGATTTGTTTGTGAAGGTTTCCAGTAGTGATGTGATTTGTTTGCTTGGAAGGACTAATTCCAAAGTTCCTTTCCGTTGATAAAACAAAGTGAAGCTGAACCTCTTAAGGTTTAGAACTTTATCCATCCTTGAATCCGCCAACTTGATCATCTGCCTTAGTGTTCCTGCAAGAGGTGGTTCCAAAGTACAATGCCAGTTCTTAGCCTGCCCACTCTCCCCTCTGAATTTTGGCCCTATATCCTGATCTGGACTGCATGACTCATTCTTGGTTCTGTAATTGGCTCATACTGGACCCCTGAACCTTGATCCCCTAAACTAGCCTTTGGGCTAGTTTCTAGTTTGCCTTTGGCATTTAATTGTCATTGCCTTTAATTTTGCTACGTGGCACTACGTGCATTTTCTATGAGGACTGCTGTCACGGTGTAGTGAATGAATGTGATTTACAGGTAGAGTGATGCACAGGTTTGCAGTGTACAATGTACTGATCCATTGTTATAAGTTAAATGCATCCAAGAATGAACTTTATAAAGGAATTTACACAAATTTATTTATAGCAGTTTTAACGAGGGTTGGCGAAATACTGAAAAAGCATAAATGTAGACATATATTCAAATTTAGAACACTTGGTATGCTCATATTCACAACTCTCTTAGCCCACTATTTGCATGCGTTCACATGAACAAGTTTTTGTTCACATAACATGTAGGGAGTATTTTATATGAATACTCATATATTCATATGCAAACAAAGGCACCTATTCACAGACAAGACTGTTCACTATTTATTGGACTAGATTCTTAGCTCAGGACCATGCATGTGTGGGTGACCTGGCTGAACTGAAATAATCTTTATGCTTTTCTAATTTCTGAGATGTCTGGGGAGCTAAATGGTCTCTAACGTAACTCAGAGCAGCCTCAGTTTACCTGGAAGCCCCAACAGATATTTCTAATAGTCAGAGATCACCAAGGTTGTGTTGGCCATCCCTACTTTCTCCCAGTCACACCTCCTGCACTTGTGTATAAGAGGAGGCATGGCATAGGAGTTGTTTAAGGTCTCTGTGTGCTAGGGTTACCAGGTAGGTTTAGATAAAATGCCAGACACACTTGATGGGGGGGCTGGCCGGGATGAGGAGCAGGGGCAGTGCGGCTGGCTGCAGGAGATGGGAGGGTTGGGGGTGGGGGGGCGGGGGCAGCGCGGCTGGCCGGGGGAGATGGGGGTTTGGGGGCGGGGGCAGCATGACTGGCCAGAGGATCTGCAGCGGGGGCGGGGGCAGCACGGCTGGCCAGGGGAGATCGGGAGGAGAAGAACCGGCCGCCAGAAAGAAGGGGTAGCTGGGAGGGGGTCGGGGGCAGTGGAGCTGGTCGGGAAGGCTCAGGGGGAGCGGGACTGACCCAGGCACATGCAGATCCCGGGGCACTGTCAGTCATGCGCATGGTCTGGAGAAGCGCGAGTGAGTCCATCTGCAGGGACAGGGCTTCTCCTCCTCCCCAAGGCATCAAACGCAGTGCTTCCAGAGCTGATTGCGCCCCGCCTCCCAGCCACTCCCCCCCAGCCCCCGCCAGGCTTCCGTCCGGCACCCAGCCAGAAATCCAGGAAATACCGGACATTACACATTTCCGGTATTTTCTGGATTTTTTTTTACCAGACAGAGGGCCCAAAAACTGGACTGTCTGGTAGAATATCGGACACCTGGCAGTGCTGTCCAAAGATTCCCCAGCCTGGGACAATATTCATAAGGCCAGCTCGACCTGCTCTTTGTGTTCAATGTATACTTTAACCTGCTGGGGCAGAGCAAAACAGCCAGTGCACAATCCAAGATGCGACCCATTAGTTATATATAACTCCTCAATGGGCAGGGGGAGATAATAACAAAAAAATCCCCATAGCTGTGGCCAAAGTATAAAATGCTTTTTGTTTCTGTTGTCACCAAAAAGTGACTGGATGACAAAACATAGTGAATACCGGTGTCAGTGGCATAAGTTCTGTGGCAAATAAAGGAAAATAACAAGTTAGATGTCCTCCATTCAGCAGGATGTGATGAACTACATCCTAGAATACTTAACAAACTGGCTGAAGAGATCGCTGAGCCATTAGTGATTATCTTTGACAACTCATGGAGGAAGTGAGAGATCTATGAGGACTGGAAAAGGGCAAATGTAGTATATAGCTATAAAAAGTAGAATAAGGACAACCCAGAGAGTTATAAGCCAATCAGCTTAACTTTCATACTCAGAAAGATAATGAAGTAAATATTGAAACAATTAATTAGTAAGCACAGTGAGGAAAATAAGGTGATAAGTCACTATCTACATGGATTTGTCAAGAACAAATCATGTAGAACTAACTTAATATCTTTTTTGACAAGGTAACATGCTTTGTGGGAAGGGGGAAGCAGAAAATGTGATATATCTTCACTTGATAGTCTCCCACATGACCTTCTCGTGAAAAAACTTGAGAAATACAGTTTTGAACTGCTGGTGGTGCACAATTATTTAGAAAAGCATACTTAGTAATTATAAATGCACTTCCACCATGAATGTGAACCATAATGAGTGGGGTGCCACAGGAATCTGTTCTGTGTCTGGTTCTGTTCAATATCTTTGTAAATTATTTAGATAAAGAATATGTATATAGAGTTTATGGGTGATACCAAGCTGGCAGTAATTAAAAGCCCTTTGTAGGATAGGTTTAGAATTCTTGACAAACTGGAGACATGATCTGAAGTAAATAGGATGAAATTCAATAAGGACAAATGCAAAGAACTTCATGTAGGAAAGAATAATTAGTTGCACACATGCAAAATGAGAAATGACTACCTAGGAAGGAATCTGCAGAAAAGGGTCTGGGGTTATAGTGATCACAAAAAAAAAATATGTTAAGGGTGTAAAACGTTGATTTAAAGATGTGTGTGATAAATTGTGCTTCTTAACCACTGAGGACAACATGTAATAGCCTTAAACTGAAGCAAAAATGTTTTAGATTAGACATTAGCAAAAAATTCTTAATTGGAAGGGGGATTAATAACTAGAAGAAATTACTTAGTGGGATTGTGGAATCTCCATCATTGGAAGATTTTAATAATAGGTTACTCAGACACCTGTCAGGTATGGTCTAGCTATTACTTAAGACATTTCTTCACTTCAGAATTAAATCAACCTAACTTACATCATCATACAGTTGCTGAAGTAATTACATTGCTTGTGCGTGTCTACATTTGCTCTTGGTGTCAGTCCTCACCAGGAGCGTTTGTATCAATAGTACTGTCTGTGTGTGGGGGTTGGGGAAGAAGCGGGGGTTGTGGGATGGTTCTTGAAAGCCAATAACAGTCGACATAAGCAATGCACTGATACTGCATCAACCTAACTATATCAACCTTGACTCTGCACCATGTGACTTCAGTGATTCGTGGTAGTCTAGGAATAGTGAACCATTTGCAAACACTCTACTACTTGAAAATTGGGCTGCTAGACAATTTTGTTAATACCTGTGACTAATACATTCATACACATAAGGATAGGTTTGCAAACAAATTCTGAACAGAAAAGAGGACTAAACTCATCTGATAATTGATTAATAACAAATTATATCACCAGCTCTAGCATTAAACTTTTTTGTAACACATTTTTATTGAAAGTAGGGAAGCCTAATTTCCTGATAATTGGGAATTGCCTGTTTTTGATTCCTTCTTTGGCCTTAAGCATGAATCACATAAGCTCCCCAGGTGAAATCCCCATTGACGTTAATGGCAGAACTTCATTGACTTCAATAGAGCCAGGATTTCAACCCCTTCTCAGTTTACCCCTTCTGTATAATATGGATTATGATACGTTTGTTAAACCTGCCTCATAAGGATGTTGTAGGGATTTGTTGTTTGATGTTTGAATATTGAAAATGCAATTAACAATGACTGCTGTTTTACTTTGCCATTTCTGTTGTGTTATTTAAGAATTATTTCCCTTGTTTGTGATATTACAGAAATTAGAAGAAGCAGACCAAATAATTCTATGTGACTTGGTATGTGTTGGAAAATGGGACTGAATTAGATTCATGGCTAGTGATATGTTTAATGTATCTCTCTCTCTCTCTCTTTTTTTTTTTTTTTTTTTTTTTTGTAGCTGTCATTGAAAAGAAGAGGGAGCAAAGACTTGCAAAAATCAGAAAAAAAGTCACAGCAGACACCCACTGAGGTATGTTGAAATAACAGCCGTGGAGCTATGGCAATTTCCATGAACTGAGGATCTGGCCCTTCGGTTTTGTTACTAGTTTTGATGTTTAATCTACGTCATACTGCTATATGGTATATAGGGGCCTTGGGCCTTGTCTCTCAGCTTGACAACAAGCCCAGTCCCTTACTAAGGAGAGTACAAGTAGACATGTACACTGACTGCAGTAGGGCTCTGCATGGGGTCAGCTCCAGCTTGTAGGATCCAGGTGAAAGGCAAAACTCCCATTACAGTCAACAAGAGTTGTATCTGAATCAAGACTCGAGGACTTGGTCCTTTGGGTGCTGACTTTGAGAGTCTTTTATGGGTATGTTGCCTTATTTGACTGACTTTCAATTTTGTTTTTGTAGCCTTTTGGTTACCAAAGCTTAAAAAGTGTCATCTCACTCTTTCTTCTCTTTCCATACATCATGAGCCAATAAAAATCTCATTCTTTCATGAAAGGCTGCTGAAAATGTAGGCTTTCTCATAACGGTGCAGACTTTCATAGCAAAGAAAGAAGGCTTTTTTGGTCTTCAGATATAGAAAAATAGTTGCTGTAGTCATATTTTAACTTCAGAAGTTAGGTTGCTTTTATTGTTAACCTTTTAATTTCAAGCTGTGTTTCATTTCAAGTAGTGCTTTCTTTGTTGATGTAAAAAAATGTTTTTTTTAAAGGAGGACAATGAAGATCTGAAATGTCAGTTGCAGTTTGTTAAAGAAGAAGCTGCCCTTATGAGGAAAAAAATGGCGAAAATTGATAAGGAGAAAGACAGATTTGAACATGAGCTTCAAAAATATAGATCATTTTATGGGGATCTAGACAGTCCCTTACCAAAAGGTGAAGCTGGAGGACCACCTACCACAAGAGAAGCAGAGCTCAAGCTTAGACTGAGACTTGTAGAGGAAGAAGCCAATATCCTTGGAAGGAAAATAGTTGAACTGGAAGTAGAAAATAGGGGACTGAAAGCAGAGCTTGATGATTTAAGAGGAGATGATTTCTCAGGAACAGCAAACCCCCTCCTGGGGGAACAGAATGAATCTCTCTCAGAGTTACGGCAGCATTTGCAGCTAGTAGAAGATGAGACAGAATTGCTGAGGAGAAACTTGGCTGACCTGGAGGAACAAAACAAGCGCATCACAACAGAGCTAAATAAATACAAATACAAGTCTGGCACCCATGAGAGCTCGAGGCACCATGATAGTGCCAAGACAGAAGCACTGCAAGAAGAGCTAAAAGCTGCCCGAATGCAAATCAATGAACTCAGTGGAAAAGTCATGCAACTTCAGTATGAAAACAGAGTGTTAATGTCCAACATGCAGCGGTATGATTTGGCCTCTCACCTTGGGATCCGGGGCAGCCCCAGAGACAGTGATGCTGAAAGTGATGCAGGGAAAAAAGAAAGTGATGATGATTCTCGCCCTCCCCACCGCAAAAGGGAAGGTCCCATTGGAGGGGAAAGTGACTCTGAGGAGGTACGCAACATCCGGTGCCTGACTCCCACTCGGTCTTTTTATCCTACACCAGCTGGATGGCAGAAGAACTTCACAGATCGACAGCAGATGAAGGACATCCGCTCCGAAGCTGAGCGATTGGGCAAGACAATAGATCGCCTGATTTCTGATACGAGTACCATCATAACGGAGGCAAGAATTTATGTGGCCAATGGGGATCTGTTTGGACTGATGGATGAAGAAGATGATGGTAGTAGGATTCGTGAGCATGAGCTTCTTTATCGAATCAATGCGCAAATGAAGGCATTTAGGAAAGAACTCCAGACTTTCATCGACAGACTAGAAGTTCCAAAATCATCAGATGACCGAAATGCAGATGAACCTTTGTCAGTGAGTCAGGTAGTTTTTTACTTATTACAGCCTAGAGGTAAAAAGACACTGCCAAATAGTTTAAGCCTCTAATTTGATCTACAAAGCATTGCAGTTATTATCTGGTGAGTAAAATCTGTGGTCTAAATAGCTATGATTTAATTTTACATTGCCCAGTCCATCACATGGTCCCCTAATGACGTCAATGAGGCTACTCATATGAGTAATGACTACTCAAGTAAGGAAGGGGTTTGTAGAACTGGGCACCTGAACATTAAAAAATAAACAAACAAAATTCTGTAGCTACTATTATTGTGGTAGATGGAACATTCTGGGTTAGGGGCAGTGTTTGTCAGCACTATACTGATATCACCAATAGTGGTAGTGCACTAATGGAGTGCAATATAAGTGTTATCTAGGTGATGACCAGTGCTTCCTGTAAACTGTGTATTTGTGCAGCCACTCAGGAGAAATTCAAATGCTGCCCAGCTGATTATCAGAGTGCCAACAGCCAGGTATTGTGTTTCTACGGTGGTGCACATTCACACATGCCTCGATACACACAGCAATTATTTCACACATGGATGGAATAAAATCTGCACCTGGATGGAAAAGATGAGCAGGAACATTGGTGATGACCAAAAACAAACTGTAGAATAGAATATAGCACTAGCTTTAGCTGATTAAGTGGCAAACGAAACATGGCTCACTGCATCTAGAGTGACTCGAACTTATGCCGTAGTGCAAGAAAAAGAATAAAAAAAGAAACAGGAAACAACAAAACTTCTCCATATTATGTGCAATTTTTGCCATGCTGAATTCAGGGAGATAATTCATGCCTGACCCCTGTGACTATCATCTCATGCCTTGAAGAATAAGGTTTAACTACTCTTATCTTAACATGAACAACTACAAATATTGCTATTGGTTCTAAAATTCTCCAGATTTCATAAAAAGTCTCTTATTAATTTTTACAGTATTTGTAGCCTTACAGTCAGAATTGTAGTCATGTGAAGCTAAAAGCTGTGATTTCTTATTTGTATGCTGGGTAATTCGAGTGTTTGTTCCCTTGTATCACAAAGTGGCAGACACAATTATTTACTGTTCTATAAGTGCGCTGCATAAAATCAAAGTGATTGCATCTTTTTATAGAAGGAAAGGACATTATATCATATTCTCATCCAGACTATGGCTTGATCTGGCATTTATAATCATAGAATCATAAAAATGTAGGGCTGGAAGGACTTCAAAAAGTTATGTCCAACTCCTTGCGCTAAGGCAGGACCAAGTAAACCTAGACCATGGCTGACAGCTATTTGTCCAATCTGTTCCTAAAAAATCTAATGATGGGGATTCCACAACCTCCCTTGAAATTTGTGTCCCGATATCAACCCTAAATCTCCATTGTTGCAGATTAAACCCATTACTACTTGTTCAATAGACATGGAGATTATCACAGTCTTCTTTATAACAGCCCTTAGCATAATTAAAGTAGGCTATTAGGTCCCCACCTTTGTCCCTCCCCATATTCTTTTCTCAGGACTAAGCATGCCCAGTTTTTTACATCTTTCCTCATAGATCAGTTTCTAAACTTTTTACTGTTTATGTTGCTCTCCTCTAGACACTCTCCAGTTTGTCTACAACTTTCCTAAAGTGTGGCACCAAGAACTGGCCAGTCCTCCAGTTGAGGCCTCACCAGTGCCAAATAGAGTAGGACAATTACTTCCCATGTCTTACTCCTGTTAATATATCCAAGAATGATATTAGCCTTACTCACAGCTGCATCACACTATTGACTCATCTTCATTTTGTGATCCACTATAGCCCGCAGATCCTTTTCAATGGTTCTGCCACTAGCCAATTGCTCTGCACATGTAGAACTCCGATTAACTTAAAAGGAGACCTGTGCATGGAGCATGTGAAGGATGGCACTTGTACTTTGGAAGAGTAATTGATAACTTAATATTTTCTAAAACAGAAAAACCAAATACAGTATTTAACTCAGCAATTTGGGGATGTGTCCTTGCCGGCATTCTGTATGCAGACCTCCCATTGAAGCAAATGAGAGATCAGCACATACAGGATTAAGTCCTGTTTCACTGATTATTCTGTTGAAATGTTGAGCTTTCTTTTTTATTAATTATCTGTTCTCTGTGTCTTTGTATTTACTTTCCCAGATGTTCCAGCCTATCATTTTACTTATTCTCATCCTTGTGTTATTTTCATCCCTTTCTTACACAACAATATTTAAACTTGTCTTCCTTTTTACGCTATTTTTTGTACTGTAAACCTTTAATCATTTAATGTTCATTGTAGTATTATTTTCAGTTTGTTCATTTTGTCCACCCTCCAAGATAAGAAGTGCAAGAGATATAGTTTCTGTAGTAGCCACTGCTGTAAAAACACTGAAGACTACTTGTTTGGAAAAAAAAAAAAAAAAGAACAAAACAAAGTGAAACAAAAACAAAAAGCAAACAAAACCTAAAAAAGCCACCCAGTTGAATAAGAATTTCGCTCCCCAAGGTATTCCAGGTAAGCTAACAGAAAATAGGTTTTTTAAATTTTGTATTAAGAAAATTGTTTTATACTTTTTATAATAAAAATATTCTTGAGAAAATTAAATCAATGTAGCTAGCATGTATTAATTTTGTACTGATTAGAATTGATAGCTGTATTTTGTTTTCTTTATTTCAAAATATTTGTATTGCAGTCCCAAGTGAACAGTAAAATCAATTCCAGTGTTTGTTACAATTGTTTTTCATTGCTTTTGTACAAATTGTGTGATGGTGGACTCATTTGATAATGGTGTTTGACACTCAAATCCAAATGATAATAACAAGAGCTTTGCATTTAGTCTTCCTCACACGTATTGTATTCTCCTGAGCGGGGATGAATATCCAGAGTTTCCTTTGACATTGCTGAAAGTTGTGGATGCTTAGCAGTTTTAAGGTTCAGGCTTATGGAGGGAATTTTATGTGCTATCCTGTTTGAGCTCCTTGTTATTTCTGTTGAATGGTGATTTGAGAGAGGAGGTGTCAAAATTAGAATGGTACAATTTGGTGTGAAAAACTTAGGTTGAGAGGTGACATAGGAATAGAAAAACTGTGCAACGTTCACCTGGTCTGTCCCACAGGCCTATTATTGATCAGCACACTAGCTTTATCCAGTGGCCAATGCCAGGTGCCCCAGAGAGAATTAACACAACAGGTAACTATCAAGTGATGTGTCCCCTGTAGCCCATTCCTAACTTCTGACAAACAAGCTAGAGACACTATTCCTGCTCATCCTAGCTAATAACCATTGATGGACCTATCCTCCCTGAATTTATCTTGCTCTTTTTTAACCCTGTTGAAGTCCTGACCTTCATAACATCGTCTGGCCAGGAGTTCCACAGGTTGACTGTGCGTTATGTGAAGAAATACTTCCTTTTGTTTGTTTTAAACCTGCTGTCAGTTGATTTCATTGAATAATCCCTAGTTCTTGTGATGTGGGAGCAAGTAAATAACTTTTCCTTATTTACTTTCTTCACAGCGGCCATGATTTTATAGATCTCTATCATATTCCCCCTTACTCTTCTCTTTTCTAAGCTAAAAAGTCCCATTCTTATTAATCTCTCCTTATATCAAGTTGTTTTAACCCCCTAATCATTTTTGTTGCCGTTTTCTGTACTTTTTCCAATACCAAGATAACTTTTTTGAAATGAGGCGACCACATTTGCATGCAGTATTCAAGATGTGGGCGTACCATGGATTTATATAGACTGGGAGTCAATAAAATATTCTCTGTCTTATTTTCTATCCCTTTTTTAATCGTTCTTAAACATTCTGTTTGCTTTTTTGACTGCTGCTGCACATTCAGTGGATGTTTTCAGAGAACTATCCATGTTGTCTTCCAAGATCTCTCTCTTGAGTGGCAACAGCTAATTTAGTCCCATCGTTTTGCACATGTAGTTGGAATTGTTTTCCAATGTGCATTACTTTGCATTTGTCAACAATAAAATTCATCTGCATTGTGTTGCCCATTCACTTAGTTTTGTGAGATCCTTTTGAAGCTTTTCACGGTCTGCTTTGGATTTAAGTCTTGAGCAGTTTAGTATCATCTGCAAATTTTGCCCCTCATTGTTTTCCACATTCTCCAAATCATTTATGAATATGTTCAATAGGACTGGTCCCAGTACAGAGCTCTGCGGGATGCCTCTAGTTTCTTCTCTCCATTCTGAAAAGTGACCATTTATTCATATCCTTTGTTTTTTATCTTTTAACCAATTATCAGTCCATGAGAAGACCTTCCCTCATGACAACTTACTTTACTCAAGAGCCTTTGGTGAGGAGCTTTGTCAAAGGTTTTCTTGAAATCTAGGTATACTATACCCACTGTATCCCCCTTGTTGAACCCCTCAAAGAACTCTAGTAGATTAGTAAGGCATGATTTCCTTTTACAGAAACCATGTTGATGTTCCCCCAACAAATTATGTTCATCTATGTGTCTGACAAGTAGGTTTTTTATTATAGTTTCAACCAGTTTGTCTGGTACTGAAGTTAGACTAACCCCATGCACTTCTGATTTTCAAGAATGCTCATCACAGCTAAGTATAGCTAGGAATGAAAACATACATCCTGAAAAAAAAGCCTCCGCTAGTATAAAGTGCATCAGCCTTTCTGCTTAACAACATAGGTTGCCATGGCCTGTCACAGCAGTGCTCTGTTCTCTGCACATGTTCCCAAATTAATAAAATCCAGGTCAGTGCCTTTGTCCTAGTATTCAGAAACTTCCAGGGGATTGGCCCCCGCTGATTGAAAGCATGCCTTTGAGGGTTAGAAACTCAACTTTTATAGGCGCTTGAACCTCAGTATTGGAATTCATTCTACAGGAGCTAAGAAAGTAGTAACTTCACTGAATTAAAAAAAAGACCTCATTTCTTTGATTGAGCTTTCTCTCAAAAAGCTCTTCTCACATATCATAAAACAAAATCAAAAATCAAAATCCTCCCAACTATAATTTTGTTAAGAAATGTACTGCTATCTTTAGTGAAGAAAACAAAAGATACTGCCTTTGCTATTTTAAATTATTGAAAGGTGCGCACATGCTATGGTAATGAGCAACACATAAGGACACAGATGGGTGAGTAGACTCAGGTTCTCAGAACCTGAGAGGACTTGCCAGAGTAGTGCTAGAAAAAGTGATCTTAAACTGTCTTTGTGTTGCTCAGATTCTGGGAAAGGATGGTCCCTGGAGTAAATCAGGGGACCCTGAAGGCTTCCCTAATTTATGTCCAGTTGCCCAAGGGATCATTCCATCTATCAGAGACTAGCAGGGTTAGGATTGCTATGGATACATCATTTCCCCCCAAAAGGAATGCACATAATCCTCAAAGGGACATGCACTTATTGCTTGGTGACTTTTCTTATTCACAGAAAGGTCACTGAAGAAGAAAGCCCTTGCTTTTTCCTCATTCCCTGCCTCTAATCATTGAGATTTCTCACCACTAAGTGCCTTTTTCCAGAGTGTTGTACTAGAACAATTAAAAAATATCTCCAAGCTAAAGCTAGTCATATGAGAATTTTAGCACAAAAGGGATTTTTGTTGATTTTTAAATCTCTCTTGAGGGAAAGATCAGTTTGTCATTTTTAAATGTTAATGATTCAATCAATAGAAGAGGAAAATTCAAATCTGAGCCTGGAATGCTGGACATGTGGACTTTAACACATATGCTTCTGTATCTTTTATTTAATAAAAGTATCTGATAAGGGCCTTATTCTCAATTCCGTCACCCAAATTTAAATCCAGAGTGATTCTTTTGAAGTCAGTGGAGCCACTCAGATTTCTATGGTGTGAAATCTGGGTTAACTCTCAATTATCTTGATTAGTGTATATTTATGTTCCTGTAAAGTTATATTCTGGTGCAATATGTTTATTAATTTATAGTGGTCCAGCATTCTTTCTGTAAACAATATGACTGAATTTCTTCAGGGGTTGTAAGCTTTACAAAAATTAATTTTTAGTATCCCTATTACAGCAAATCATTCACATAGAACAGCTTTAATTCATCTGTTGAAGGTATTTGCAGTGATTTGCTTCTGTCTTGGAGTTCAGCAGCAGTGATAGGTCCAATAATACTATGAAATTGTGATATCTGAATCAAGAGGTGGGAATACCCTTGTATAGGACAGAGAATTTGTAACCTCTTCAGTTTATCAAGGTACCTTCTCTTGTCTGACAAGATCACACCCGCTTTTTCTGAACTGAGTTTAACTCTTTCAGTGCTCTAAGTTAGGCATTGAGAAAGTGGACCAAAGTCCATGTTCCATGAACTTCAGCAGAGCTCAGCTGATTTACATCAGCTGAGTAGAGCTAAATATCATCTATGTAGCATATAGTCCTGCAAACCAAATCATCTCACAATCTTCGTAGAGGCCTTGTATCTGTGTTGAACAAGAGGATTCACAGAGTGGAACTCTGTAGGCCATGCCCTTGTCTACAGTAGTAATTTACATTGGTATGACTACATCTCTCGAGGGTTGTGCAGGGAAGAGGTGAGTGAAAAATCCACACTGCTGAGAGACGTAGCTATACAGTACAGTCTCATTATAATGAACCTGTTGGAATTGAAGCCATTTGCTGCCGTGGGCTATAGCAAAACAGCCCTGCTCCTGTCGGGGAAGGGAGGGAGGATAGCTAACAGCTCCTCCAGCCAGTGGCAGATTAAGAATTTTGTTGGGCCCTCAGCCAGAGCAAGCAGGGGTCTCCTCACTGCCCATTCTGCTTTCAGTCCTGCCTCTGTTCCCTCCCTGATGGCTGTGGTCCCAGGCACAGTTCCACCCACCTCCGTTCTGCCCCTTTCCACACCACCCTGTTTCACACATGGACAGCCTTGTTCTGCCCCTGCACACTGTTGCCCCACAGCCTTGCTCCATTCTCCCCTTCCTCCCCCCACCCCACTGCAGCCCCAGGACTAGAGCTCTGCCGTCCTGCTATGGCCCAGCATCGCTCCCCAAGGCCTGAGGCTACTGCAGGGAGCTACAGTTCCTCCAGACCTGGGGCTATACGCACAGTTTGATCCATTGTATTGTGAGTGCATGTGCAGGCACATACAGACTCAGAAGCCAGTCCCCTCCACTTACGGGTGTTCTCCAATTTACAGGCATGCTTGGTCTGCTGGTGCTCAGGGGGACAGGACAACATAAGGGAGAGCCTCAACTGCTGCTGGCAATCTCTCTGGCACAGGCTGCTGCAGCAATGCTGCCCAGGGAATGTTACATGCTGGGCTTCTGCTGCCCTCCAACCATTCCCATATCCCTTTCTCTTTCCCATTCCCTTTCCTGTCTTCTTCCGGTCTCCTCACCCCACCTCCCTTGCTCTGCCCCCAGGAAATAGGCAAGCACTAGGACCCAGGAGTCCATGTCCAGCTGCCGAGGCAGGACCCAGAGCACAGGAGGAAAGCTGCTCCACCCTCTTTGCTCCTCATGATCCGAAACATGCTGGGGGGGGGGGGGGGGGGGGAAATGCTGGATGTTAATGACAAAACCTCTCCACCCCCAGAGTG
The DNA here is from genome assembly GCF_049634645.1 of Pelodiscus sinensis. Lineage (NCBI taxonomy): Eukaryota > Metazoa > Chordata > Testudines > Trionychidae > Pelodiscus > Pelodiscus sinensis. Next base: position 90,720,611 of record NC_134713.1, on the reverse strand, counting down.
AACAGAGCTGGGGGAGCAGGGTTGGGACCTGGAGGTGCTCATTTTTCTGGGGCCCCTGGACACGGGCCCCCATTGGCCCAATGGCTGATCTGCCACTGCCTCCAGCTCTGCTGTAGCTGTAGCTGCAGTGGTGGTGAAGGAGGAACCGGGTTAATTTTAGCTGAAGGTTTGTTATTATAAAGGGAATTATAGCAAAGGTGCATTCCGCATTCCTCACCCCCAGTGTAGACAGTGTTAAGTCAACAGCAGAATTCTTTCATCAACCACATCCCAGAAAGATGGGTTACTGGTGCTGATGGCAGAATCTCTCCTGTGTAGACAATGCCTATGCCAACAGCAGCACTGCAGGGGCACAGCTGTACTGCTGTAGTATTTTAAGTACATATGTATCCTAAGGAAATGCTCTTCATTGCTCACTAAATTCCAGACTGGTGTAGATTGAGTTAGGTCTGGCTGAATTAAAATAGACATTTTGTTCAAATGAGACAAAAAAAATAGGCATGGAAGGGAACCTGTTTTATGAAAGTAAGAATTAATATTGGTTAACAGGATTGTATAACTTTTATGCTTAGATTTAGATGTTATTAAAATGTGGTTTTCATGGTTAACATCATCATCATCCTCTACCTTTATGTACTAAATTTCACCTCAAAGGACACCCATTCACTTTAAAAGTTTACATAGGAATCACTTTGTCAGTGGTTGAAAGTGCAGCTTACGAAAGTTACATTTTTAAACATAACTGCATTCAAAAACAAAACAATGCAAAGCTTCAGCGCCCAGAAGTCCATTCAGTCCTACTTCTTGTTCAGCCAATTACTAAGCCAGACAAGTTTAGTTACATTTACAGGAGATAATGCCACCAGCCTTTTCTTTATATTGTCACCTGATGGGAACGGGTGTTCACATGGCACTGTTGTAGCCGGCATTGTAAGGCATTTATATGCCAGATATACAAATATTCTAATGCCCTTTCCTACTTCCACCATTCTAGAGGGCCTGCTTCCATGCTGATGGTGGAGTCTGCTAAATAACAACCCAAAGCAGTGCACAGTGACACACATTCATTTTCATCATTTGAGTCAGATACCACTAAGAGAAGGGGAATTTTCTTTTTTGATGGTGTAAGTTCTGTAGTTTCTGCAGAGTGTAGCTCTTTTACTTTTAGGACTTCTGACAGCATGTCCCACAATTCATCCCTCTCAATGTTTGGAAGGCACTTCAGATACTTAAACCTTGGGTCAAGTACTATAGCTATCTTAAGAAATTTCACTTTGTTACCTTCTTTGGCTGAACAAGAAATAAGACTGAGTGGACTTATAAGCTCAAGCTTTATATATTTTTGGTTTTGAATGCAGTTATGTTAAAAAAATTTACATTTTTGAAACTGCAAGTGCACGATAAAGAGATTGCACTACAGTACTCTTATTAGATGAACTGAAAAATACTATTTTTAGTCTTTTTACAGTGAAAATATTTGTAATAAAAATAGTAGTGTAACATTAGCTCTGTACACTTTGTATTCTGTGTTGTAATTGAAATCAATATATTTGAAAGCAGAGAAAAATCCAAAAAGATTTATAATTTTAAATTCATATTCTGTAATTGTTTAAAAGCAAAATTAAAACTATAATGAATTGCAATTACTTTTTTATCTTGTGATTATTTTTTAATCATTTGGCATCACTGAAGATACTGTCAAATGTTCAACAGTATGGTAGCACTGTAAAAAAAAAATGAACATTTTAGCTCATTCTCTGGCCTTCGCAGATTTCCCACAAGGGCAGACTCTGAATGTATTTTTTCTTTGAATACAACCAGAGAAATTGAGTCAAGTCTGTTTCCTTTTAACATCCAGATGTACATTCTTTTAAATAGTAAATGCCTCTAAACTATTTTCTAAATTGTAACTGCAAAGTAACTTGCACCTATGAAAATAAATGGTAGTTTGAAAGATCTTGTTCAGGAACAAAGATATTTATTTAATCTGAAAATATGTGTGTCTGCAGTTCCATATTACAGATATAATAAGACATGGGTTTGCTGACATTTGTCGCAAATGCTTTAGAATAAGAACTGGAAGAGAGCAGGTGCCCATATGAAACAGAAATATACCCAGCAGTTGGAGTATAGAAAACTGTCAAAACAATATCTGTCTAAATATGCATTATAAAAAAAGATGAACTGCACATGAACTTGAAGGATTGTTTACATAAACAAGTAGAGCTTTTGAGTATAACAAGCCATTTCTTCTAATCAGCCCAGAATAAGAGGGTCTATTATCACCTATCATCTACTAACTTACATTTCGGACACTGTTATTTTCTTTTAGTGATGGGGAAACAATATGCAAGACCAGTTTCTGCCATAAGTTATGCAGTATTTATTGGCAAGCTATGCTGTAATTTAGGAGAGAAAACATGTTATAAATGTCTATCATAGATTTCCAATGTGACCTTGAGCAAGTTGCATGATGTAACCTTTCTGTGACTCTGTTCCCCCAACTGTAAATTGTGAATAATATTCCCCTCCCTTATAGAGGTGTCCGTAAAGTCATGGGGGTTGCACAGTTGCAATTGTATTTTCTACCAAACCCCTTTTGCGATTGGAATTTAGTTACCGAGTCTGCTGGTGTATGAAAAGTAATAGAATACAGGAATTTTTTTTTTGTAGCCATGTTGACTCTGGTAAATCTTTTAAGAGGAGTAAATCTTTATTCTCGTCACAAAGGGCTAGATCGTGCCCAGAATAGGGGGACCATGTGCAGTTGCATTGCCTCACTGAGAGTTTGAGGAGACACTTAACAGAAAAAAATTCTCTGAACTCTCCGACTTTAATGGGAACATGCCTGCTATTTCATTCTTTTCTTGGAGGCAATTTGCTAGCTGGGTGTCTCCATTCTGCTGTGCATGCTGGTTGGGGGAGCATGCTTTTCCCTCGGGGCAAGCAATTTTGCCTGGTCTTTAAACAGGCTAGAGACAGGGGAAGGCTTCTTGTGCCCTCCCAATCACAGCATGCCCATGTAAGAGTCATGTATACTCTGCCAGTGGTGCCAGCCACACTGGGATCTTGTCTGCTGAATAAGTAGATGCTATTTTAAAACAGTCATTTTCAGGTAGAATCATACTTTAAAAGTAAAATGGAAGGCTCAAATTCTGCCCTCAGGCAAAAACCCCATTTGACTTTCAGGGAGCTGCATAGGGTCAATGCAGAAACACATCTCCTTCATAGTCCCATAAATTTTCATTCTAATCTTCTAATACCCTAACTGACTGCAGGGGAGCTACAATCCTTAGACACCTTTTTGTGTGGCTCACAACATAGACTTCAGTTTGCCTTAGGTCTGGCTTCCTACTGAGTTGCATCATTTTATTCACAGAGCTAACCCTCAAGACCTTGCTCTGTTTTTAGTCGGTCCTCATTCTGACTTGAAGGCAAATCTCAAGTGAATGTCAGTAAAAACTGAGGTCACAATTTGTAAGAGTCTGTGTTTTAATATTTTGTTTCACAGCACTTGGATGACAATAGGCACCAATTTAGTAAAATTTAAATAAATACATTGGAATGATAGTCTATATTTAAGGAACTATAGGATTAAAAGTTCTTAAGATCATACTCCGCCCCTCCTTTTACACCTGTGCAGCCTTGTTGACTCCATTGAAGTTGTGAGAAGAGGGTTGGATCCATAATCCTCAATTAGGGGCTCAGTCCTGCTCCATTTTACATAGGCACAGCTGAGTTGTTTGAGTGTAACTGAGGGCAGAAAGTATCTCTGGGGTTTTAAACAAGAAGGATTTTTAAATGAATGGGCTGAGGATTTTCCTCAGGAACCATCTGTCACATTCAATCATCTTTCTTCTTTCTAAAAAATGGCTTTTGAAACTTGTATAAACAGTCCGAGTCCCATGGCACATCTTTCACAGGGGCAGAGTAAGCACCCAAGTAATATCTTCACTTAGTCTCTGACCATATAAGGAGAAAAAATGTATTTTCACTGCAACCAACTTTGGTGTTGACTGTAAAATGCACCCTCAGCTGAAACTCTTCTATTGTACATTTGTTTTAACATAGGCACACCTTGTCATTCCAAAGGGGGAAAGTGCTGAGTAAGTGATCCCCACAGCGCCTAGGCAGACTATCTCCTTGATCCCACAAGCAAATGCTATTGTTTGTAAGATGCTCAGATTCTGCTCTGGAGGGCCTGAACATTGTTCCCATTCAAGGCAATTAGAATAGCACTCACATGCCTAATAGCAGATGCCCACCAGTCTTCTGTTCAGCACTGCCAGAAGCCGCTGCATACATCTGGAGATGAGCCATGCACAATATAAGTCAATGCAGGTTGCAAATGGTTGAGGGCACAAGTAATCTTAGACCCCAACCTCAGGGTGTAAGCAGAGGCCATCTCAGTTGTAGTTCCCCAGCACAGATAAGCTCCTGAACCACTACTGGTGAAATATGGAAGTGGGGGCAGAAAAGAGACATGTCTCCATTTTCCTGATGCTTTGCCGATGGCAAAGTAGTATGCATCCCGCTCCCCCATACTTGCACACCTTGGGGCTCCTTGGGTCAGATCCCTGCCAAAGTTCCTGCTGAGATTATGTAGGTCCACACCATATCCAGAACAGATCAAATACCAAATGAGCATGGAATTTATAATCTACAGTGAAATGCAACAACACTATTCAATTAGATAGGCAAATACAAGGATTTGTCACAGTGGGCTAGATTCTCTACCCCACTCCATTCAGGCTCCATGGAGAGTAGGGGTATGGTGGTTGTAGCTCCCTAATTCTCCGCTGTCTAGCACCAGCCTAGGTCAGTGTTGCAGAGTAGCAGCTCAAATTTATATAGGCATAAGGTACTTCACTAATGTTACACCTGTGGAGGATATTTGGTAGCAGACCTCAACTTAATCATACACACCCTTTACCTCAAGCCTATCTTGTTTGTCTCCTCCCTCCTCTTGTGCCAGGGTTGTGGGGTGCAGCTGAAACAAGAGACATCTTCCATCATCTCTCCCAGGTTTCTGCCAGCGAAGGGATGTAAAGTAGTAAAAATATTTGTATATATTTTGAATGAGTCATTGTCAGCATTCCTAGAATACAAATAAGATCGGATTACACAATGAGTTGTACTGTCTTATTTCAGAAATGATACTATAATTGAATACAAAAAATAAAGCTTTTAGGGTGGGGGAAAGTGGGTGTTTTAGGGGAGCTGTGGATCATGAAAAGTTGCTCTTATAAACAAATGTACTTTAACAACACAGCTCCTAAAGAACTTAAAATGTGCCCCTCAAAACTGGGTGTGGAATGTAGAAAAGAATCCTACTTTAAAACACAGGGTTGCCTTTAACTAATAAAAGAAATCTAAAATTGTCCATTGTCATAGCTTTAACATTGACATTGGTTGCTTTGGCAAGCTTTAAATACTAGGCTGCACTATAAAACCTAAAAATGTCCTGGACTTGAAGTTGTTTACACAAAATATGAGCAGATATAAAGTTACAGAGGTGGGGGTGGAAGAAATGGCTTTAAAACCATCCTCCATGTACTGACGTCACATGGAACCCAGCTGCCGGGAGGATGCCAAATAGAACTGTTTTTCAGTTTGCAAAACTGAAGTTGTGAAGTTAATCAAAGAGAGTTGCAGTGCTGCTCCGATTGAAAAGTTCTCTCTTTCCTGGCTTCTTGTTTTCTTAAAGGATCAGGATTCACAGAACTGGAACTCCTTATCCCATCTAGCTATGCATTTCACTGCTTTCACTACTACACTGAGAAATGGACTGAAAAACTTCTGAAGGATTGCTTACTCCACAAAAGGTAAGGACGTTTGGAAATCTCAGTGATTTTGGAAGAATTATGGCCTTATTTATGAAATAGAAAAGAAAGTTAACAATACTCAGTATTAAGGCAGTAAACAGTTTGACCAAGGTTTCTTGTAAACATCTGCCTCATTTTTATATTTGCACCTAGAGCAATAATAATTTAAAAGTGTGATGGTGGTTGTTTATTTCTTAAAGAAAGGCTGTTCCATGGTTCAGCCAGTGTTTCCAAACCATGGAATGATTTATTAACAAGAAAGAGATGACAGCCCATTTTTGCCAACCTTTTGTTTTTAAATAATAGAATGACACTCTGAGAGTTTCTTATAGGTTTAATACAAAGTGCATAAAAACTATGATGCCGACCATTTCTTTACAAATATATAAATAGACCTATCATTTATTATCCATCCAGAAACCATCACCTTATCTTACTGTGAATTAACCACTCATAAAAAAGAAGAAGATCTGTTTATCTGAATAGCTGTGTATGTCCGCTATCGTTAATCTGTGGTGAAAAATAACACCTCTTCTGATGTCGCAGCACATTATTTTTAGAAGTTGTCATACCACATCAGAAATTCAGTTCAAATTATTTTGCATTTTTATATGAACATAGAGGGGAGGTGGAGGGAAGAAAGAGTAACATTAGAGACCAGGAGTTGCCTAAACTCTTTATTTGAGAGGAGGAAAGGGTACAGTGAAAAGATAAATACAGCTGATGTTGACAAAATTGATTATTTGCATAAAGTTGATTGCTGTAATGAGCTTTTGACCTTGTCTAGGACATGTGGAAAGTGCCAATATAGCCAGATTTCAGACACTGTAATGTTCCACAAGGCAAATGAAAATCATGGTTGTGCTGGGGTGATAGGCTTTCACATGTGAAAGAAAAAGGTATTTTAATAAAAAGGAAGCAGGGTTTTTTTTTCATTTGTTTGTTTTGCTCAAGCCATGTGGAGTACCTGTGGGAACAGCCCAGTGTTTTATACAAATGGTGAGTTTAATAGCAGTATTAGCGATTGGGATCTTATTTCTAGCTTTCAGAGAGAAAGAAGCAAAGAAAGAGACAACTATAGGGGCAGGGGTCAAAGTCCTCTGAGGCAGTGTTTCTCAACCTTTTTTTTAATAAAGTACCCCCTCTTTAAATAAATATATATATATATATATATATATATATATATATATAGAAATATATATATATATATATATAAAAATACCCCCAGTACCTACAGTTTTCAGACACACAATTTTTTTTCTACTATTGCAACACATTTGTTTAAACAACTTAATCATAGCCGGGAAGGCAATGACATTTTTGGGTGTAAAAAGTACAAAAATAATAAAACATTGTAAAATTTAAAACAAAAATTCAGTTATCTCCAAATTTCAGTTGTGCTGACATACCCCTTCCTCCCCCAGACTTCTCTTGAGTACCTCTAAGGGTACTCATACCACTAGTTGAGAAACACTGCTCTAAGGAATTTACTCGGTAGATTTACTGCAGTAGCGGCCATCAGAGCAAACATCAACAATCATGAGCTTCACTATTATTATTTGCATCTTAAGAGGAAACGTGAAGGGAATAAGAAGTGATATGAAAAGGAAAAGAAACCATGAATGAGAGAGAGAAGCACTTTTGATGGAAAATTACAGTTACAAGCAACTAGTTGCAGCTAACTTTTTCTGGGACTTCATTGCATTTTGATAGTTTCCACTCTGTACCCATCTCAATATGTCTTTAGTTTGTTTTTGCACTGATCTTTGCTGCATGTATCTGAATCATTCAAGAGAAGTCAAGTGAGTGAATAGAGAGATCAGTTTGGTTAATTCCTCCGAAGTCTCTTGAATAAGTTAAAAACGTCTATTAAAAAAGTGAATTACTTCTGGTATGTCCTTCTCCTCCCCAATCTTCCTTCCCCCACAACTTTTGTAGTAAATAAATGAAAAAAAAATTGATATGACTAGATATGCTTCATAGATTGAAACAGATATTCAATATATTGAGTTCAGTTGGCTGAAAAAACTCAGAAAGTGGGTGCTGCTCATGTTGCGGATCCAGCCAAATCAATCTTTTTTGCCCAATAAAGGGGTGAGGAGAGCTTTGCATGAGGCTCAAAAGGGAATTACAAAATTAGATGTAAACTAGTCTACTATATATTTGAGAGAGTTTGTGCATCTGTTTGTCTGTCCATCTGTGCATCTGTTTGTTCAAGAACTCCTCCTGAACCATAAGAGTTAGGACTACCAAATTTAGTCTGCAGCTTCCTCTTATCATAATTTAAAGCAAGGTCAGATTTTTGGTTGTTCCAGGACAATGGGATGTGCATGGATTGTGATTGTTTCTCATCAAATGGAACAAGGGGGCTGTGATAGCAGGAGAGTTATACTCCAGAATAACCACAGAGGGGGAGCAAGCAAGCATGCCCCCAGCAGCCTCTGAGAGCCACAGAGCAGCTGCCATCTGGGCAACATGGCCCCCATTGGCCTCAGGGGGCAACACTATCACCCTCTAGGACCCAAGCAACACCAGGTAATTCTTTTAGTAATCACTACATTAAAGGAAACATGTTCAATAAAGGGAGTAGTTCTTCGTGATCTTACAAATTACATTGACACAACCACTGATCACGAACCAATGCAATCTGCAAGTTTATTGTGAAAAGATATGAATATATATGTTCACTTGATTAACACAACTGTCTGTTCTGAAACCCAAATTTAAGGAACACACAAACTGAATACAGTACATCGTACCATGTATGACTACTGAACTGTCACTCCCTAGAATGCATTAATTGATGTGATTCTCACCTTTTGCTTGTGTAAATCAGTAGTAACTCTACTGAAGTCAGTGGAGTTACTGATGTAAAAAACTGACTAAGTGAGAATCAGGTCTATAAAATCTATCACCATTCAATAAAATTTTCCCTCTACAATTATATCATAATATAACAACATTACTTAGCACTTGTCCATCGATAAAACTCAGATTTTTACATAGGGTGGTGGGGTTCATGAGCTGTACTTTTACAGAAAGGGAAATAGAGTTGCTGAAAGTTTACATGATTTTTGCAAGGTCTCAGAATCAGAGTTGGGGATAGACTCTAGTTTGACTGTCTTCCAGGGCCATGCCAGTGGACTAATGTATTTATTTAGATTTGTAAAACAAACTACATTAAGCTTTTGTATTGTGTTCTGATGTACTTGAATATATGTAAGAGATTTGAGTCCCTCCCCATATCTGCATGTTTTCTTTTGTGTAAATAAAAGTCTACGTATAAAATTAGGACTTTTTAAATATGCCAGTGTTAAAGTCTCTGAGCAAACTTCCTATCTTTAGATTTCTAGTTGTCTTGTGAACAAATCCAAAGATAGCACACAGACCGCATTCTTGGCCATTCTGCCTAAAGGACAGATCTCATAAGGTCCTTGAACTGCCATTTACTACAAGGGGAATTGAGGGTACTCAGCATTTTGCAGAAGGCTTTCCGTATCTTGCAGGATCATGTGCTATTATAGCACTTCTGTTTTGGCTAAGGGAGAGCAAATGTGAATATTACCCGTTTGTATGACTGTTCCCTCTTTATGTACTATTTAGGTCAGCATGTATAGGGCCCTACCAGATTCACGGTCATGAAGAATGCATCACAGACTATGAATTTGGTCTTTGTGTGCTTTTACCCTGTACTATAGAGATTTCATGGGGAAGACCAGTGTTTCTCAAAGGGAGTTGCAGAGGAGTTGTAGGATTACTTGGTGGGGGGGGGGGGGAGAGAATATGGTATTGCCACTCTTATTTTTGCACTGCCTTCAGAGGTGGGGAGCCAGACAACGGTGGCTGCTAATTGAGGGCCCAGCTCTGCTGGCAACAACACAGACATACATATATCACGTCATCCTTACTTCTGTGCTGCTGCCAATGGCAACTCTGCCTTCAGACCTCAGCTCCTGGCCAGCAGTCACCAATCTCCAGCTGCCCAACTCTGAAGGCAGTGCAGCCAGCAGCAGCGCAGAAGTAATTGCAGCTGTACCGCAACGACCCTGCAATAACCTTGTGACCCTCCCTGCCACAATTCCTTTTTCAGTCAGGATCCCTATATTTACAACACCATGAAATGTGAGCTTTAAATAGCTGAAATCACGGCATTGAACATTTTAAAAATCCTATGACTGTGAAATTGACCAAAATGGATCATGAACATGGTAGGGGCCTGAATTTGTTACCAGATTTGTAACAAAGTGTAATTTGTTGTCCCTTGTTGCAGAGAGGAGGGGTTAGAACTCCTTTTCCTTCTGTGTATTCCAGTTCATTCCTACTTCCATTGATACGTATATATTTACAATTATAATTCTGATACAGGCTCAGCAAGCGAGTAAGCTTTGTTACAATTGACAATAATGTGTGTATTTGCTTTTTTCCCCCTCGAAGCTAGAATCAAGGACGAGAAAAACATTCTGCTAAAATCAATCCCAGCTTCCAGGAAAAGAAAGAGGAGCAGAAACCCCTTTGAGGTGATACTCATAGTGCAACAATGGACCTGCATAAACAACTGGAGAATACTGAGAGGAACTGGAATAAAGAAAAGATGGAGCTGCTGGAGAGATTTGACAGTGAAAGGAAGGAGTGGGAAAGTCAGTGGAAGGTCATGCAGAAGAAAATAGAAGAGGTACCTTGGATTTTGAATGTAAACAACAATAGAAAAATGAACATTCTCTCTGAAGTCTTATCTGGTGGCCCCAGGACACCTCATACTTTTTCTCTGAGACCCATTTTCCCATTCAGTGTCTGCCACTGTTTAATGGCATGATGCAAAGTCTGAGCTGTGGGTGTATTTGAGATACTGTTCATTTTATAACCATAGATAGAAATTAAGAACTTGATGTCACTTTGAAGCATTGGTCTTAGCTCAAATTTGCTGCAGTGTTGCTGGCAGAATATACCATTGTCAGTTCTGGGCACACTGTATATCATACTTGCATTTTAAAAAGAAGCAGTTATGTCTGTGAGGAGCTTAGGTCAGTGGCTCTCAACCTTTCCAGTTTATTGCATCTCTCTCAGAAGTCTGATTTGTTTTGTGTACCCCAAGTTTCACCTCACTGAAAAACTATTTGCTTACAAAATCAGACAAAAAAAGTCTTCAGATCATGCCGTTGTTGAAAAATTGTTTACTTTCTCATTTTTAACCATATAATTATAAAATAAATCAATTGGAATATAAATAACATAACATTGTACTTACATTTCAGTATATAATATATACAGCAGTATAAACAAGTTGTTGTATGAAATTTTAGTTTATACTGACTTTGCTAGGGCTTTTTAGGTAGTCTCTTGTAAAGCTAGGCAAATATCTAGATGAGCTGATGTACCCCTGGAATACCTCTGCATACTCCCAAGAGTTCTGTTTGAGAACCACTGGCTTAGGTGAATGCACGTTTATCAACACAATTCTAATACAAGCATGAAATGTGCCTCTCTGGCTGTAAGGAAATGCACAAGCAAGTCCTCTGGGATAAATTATGCTCTACTTTATTTATTAACATCAAAGGGAATTCCATGAATCAAAGAATAAGGGGCACAGGAAATGAGAGATTTATTCCTGCAAGGATCTGCTATATGTATTGATAACATTTATTAGGAAAAAAAAGATTACAATAAACAAGGATAGACACAAAGAATATTTACACCTATTAACAATCATTTACTTGCTATTAATCCTAAATCAGTTTCTTTCAAGGACAGGGTAAGTAATTTATTTCTTCTTCTTTTACACCAAAGTTGTTATCTGAACAAAATTTTCTGCCACTTGCTAATGCACAAATTTATTCTGATATACTCATGAAAATATTCTCGCTTGCTTTCTGCAACAACTAGGAATTTAAGGAAGAAATTGTTCACATGAAAGGAAAATAATAAAATGGAGCCAAATGACTCATAGACATATGCTGCTCTTAGGCTGCAATGTAATTCCATGATGTCTGCCTTACTGTGTTTCAACTGTTAATTTCTATTGGATTTGAATATGATATTCTTCTCCATTTCCTACCTTAAATGTGATGATGTTACTGCAGTTTGTTAGCTAGTTGCCTTGTTTTGCCACAGAAGTGACTACATTTCAGTGATTAATCATGTGAGCCTGTCACCATGGCACCTCCCGCCGACAGTCCTGGGAATTAGCTCACTGGCCCAATGAATGCCTCTCTCTAGCTGGTTTCTCCCTGTGTTCTCGCTCTTCCTTTTAGTCCAGACCCATGTCACTCTTTAACCACGGCTTCCTCTTCAGGACACTGCCCTCCGGCAGTGCCCACTCCAGTCTCTCTGCAAGGGGCACCCAGTTCTTCTCCCAGGGAACATTCAGTTCCCTTATACCCACTTTGTCTGAGTGACTTGCTGTCAGTCTTCATCTAGCCCTTGCTCGGGGCAAACTGCAGTCTGTAATGGCCACTCAGCACTGGCAAGGGGGTATGGACCTGCTGCCTTTGCTTACCATAGCTGCCCCTCGCAGCCCCAGTAGTTTCAGGCCTTGCAGCCTGGAGGCTTGCTTGGCCAGAGCTTTCCTAGCCCTGCCTTCCTTCCCCAGCACTGCTCTACCTCCAGGAAGCCTTCTGCTTCCCAGGAAGCCAGGTCCCTCCTGCTCTTTAGCTAGAGCAAGAGTGAGCTTCCACCTTCTCCCTCAAGGAGCTCTTCTTTATATAGCCCCCCAGATAGACTCTCATTAGCCAGAACTGCCTCAGCTGGGGCTTCACTCTCAGCCCTGACTCAGGACTGGGTTTTTGCCCTTAAACGACCAGTGCAGGGCAAGCACCCTGTCACAGAGCCCAAAGGGCCTATATATTCTTCTGTAATATAAATAATAAGTGATTATTATTATAAATAATAAGTGATTATTATTATAAATAATAATCGTCTGCTGTTTTGTTAGTTGGCTCTGTGGTATTGGAAATGATGGGCCTAATTCTCAATTACACTAAAGCGCTTTGACTTGGTTCCTGCATCGTAAAGGGACTTTAAAGTGAATGTAATTGTAATTTACACACACACACACACATACATACACACACACACACACACACACACACACACACACACACACACACACCCTTTGCCTTAATGGGAGATTTAGGCCTGATAGTTTTTGAGTGAGATGTAAGGACCACTTGTGGTCATTAAAAAGTCCACCTCTCTTTTCAGATTAAAATAGGAATGTGCAAACCTCAGTGTTGTAGCCAAATTCCCAATTCAGGGAATTGCATTCTACCTACACGTATTGCAGTTTCAAGAGGATGCGTATTTTTTGTTACTATCTGTCCTAAATTTGTTTTACAGACTTGCTTTGCACTGTTCCAAAGAAGGTGTATTTTAATTCAGAGATGGCTATTTTGCTTATCTATATCACATGGCTGTTGTGAGAATTAATTAATGTTAGAAAGGAGCTTTGGGTCCTTGCATTCAAGAGACTGTAAATGGAAGCCTTTGTACTGCAATTCCCCAAATTAGAATATGCCAGGACACCTGGTTTAACAAGGCCTGGCTTTTACAAGCAGAGGAGCTTATATGTCCACTAATGTCAGGACCTTAGTTTTATAGTACATCAAAAAGACACCAGCACATTACCATCGAATACCATTCTGGATTTGTGATTCTTTATGGATTCAGAGAGAGTTTCAGAATTTGCTGAAGCACATTGGTGTTTCCTGGCTGCTTACCACTCAATTACTGACCCAGCTCAGAGGAGTGTAACTTATGAGCTCTTCTGGAACTCCACACCATAGCTCTAAGCCATAGAGTAAAATATAACAAAGATTTAGTGAATTCTAATAAACCTTCTTCATATCTTGTGACGATAGACTGGTCCGTTGGCCATTTCACTGTAGGCCTCAGCATCTCTTAGCTAAAAATACATATAAAATCTTTCAGCCCATAAGTGATTTTACTAAAAATGCTTAGGAGCTTTGTAACAGTTAGAAACAGAACATAAACATGGTTCTGTATCCTACAAACTCATAACACCACATGGATTAAACAGAATGTTTTATTGCCTTTTCAGCTTTACCAGGAGGTAAAACTAAGGAGGGAAGGCAATATGAATATGTGGGATAATAAAGCCATCCAAAGCAAGATGCTGCAGCAGTCTGTATATTCCCCTACTTCAGAACGGAGAGATACAGCAGAACTGAACTGTCAACACAATTTGCCAAATGACAAGATGGGAGAAAAGAGTTTGCTCAGTAAAACAGAACAAGAATGTAAAGAAACGAGAACTCTGAGGAAAAACAATGTTTTATTACAGAACAAACTGGCCTTTGACAACCACGAGGAATATGAAGATCTCAGCTTGAAAATTCCTAAGAAAGATACCAGTTATGCTGGCGAACTCAATGCAGTAAGTATGACAGTAACCGTTTTTCGGCAAAAGTGGGGAGTATGATGAAATCCTTCTCTCTACTCAAAATATACATCTTCTGAGTCCCAGGATGCAACAGTTTCTCAGCCAGGGAATGTTTCCCTTTCTCTCTCAGTTTGTTGCTGTTGTGTATCTAAACTTCTGTTAAATATACTAGCAGCATGCAATTGACCTTGGTCCATAACTAGGAGACAGTTCTGTGCTACTCCCTTCTGCACAGGCCTCTCCCATGTAAATCATCAGTGGATGTAAAACAATTCTGGAGACTATTGTTCATGCTAAGGTAACATTATTTATGTTTGTAAAGGCTCTTAAAGAACTGGCGAAAGTTAGTGAAGAGTTATGCAGCTATCAAGAGGAAATTCGAAAGAAGCCCAACCACAAAAGGTAAAACCATATGTGTCCCATTTATGTTAGAGCAGGAAAGGCAACATTGGGCTTATTCTAGAGCCCATTCAAGTTAAAGGGAGATTTGCAGTTGAACTGGTGAGGAGCTGGCTAGGATCCAATGCTCAGTTTCTCAGTGCTCAGTGTAAGGAATCCCAATGAAAACCAAAATATGTTTCACACTCAGGTTTTAGTTGCAAAAACCGCAGTGTGCCTCCAAAATATATAAATTGTTATCTGTATTTACATAGGGCTAGATTGTGCCTGCCCCACACAGTAGCAGAGTAGACAAGAAAAGATTTGTCACCCCTCTGTGTCATATTAGTGTTACCTAGATCTCAGCAATGGATGCTGGATGGACTACCGGGTATTTGTACCTGATACTCCCTACAGGGAGCAAGGGGGCATGAGTGGCTCCCTGTCCCATCCCCCAGAGTAGAGGAGATGGTTGGGCACATCAGGGAGAAGTAAGCTGCATGCTGAAAATAACTGTCACAAATAATTTTTCCACTACACCAGCATCCTATCCACTACAAACATAATACCCTTGGACCTCATGGGGAAATATGGCTAGGCACTGCTCTTGATACAGGGATATACATAAAATGCACAAAGGGCTAGATTGTGCCATTGGTGTTACAGACTGTCTGGCAGGTGCTCAATGAGGCCACGTGGTAGCTGAGTCCTGAGAAGATTTTTTTGGCTGATTTTGCCAGAATTTCTCCTTGGGGCTATTGTGACGACCACACTGGTAAGGTAGTGACAGCACCCATGGAGAAGATGCATTGTCTTCCCCTCTCAATGCTCAGCCAACGTGGCTGAGCACAGACCTGACCTCATCCTCTCATTTTCTAGGCAGCTAACACCCATTGTCTTCTAGGTAGATTTGCACACTGTGCCAGGCTCTTGCTGAGTACTTCAAGAAGTACTGTACAGAGGGTCTCCTTGGCATTTCCCCCAGGGTATGCACTCATGGGCAGCCCAGAGTCTCTTTCACAGTGTATGACTGCTTTCATATCTATATCTGGGAAGGTGATGGTGTACAGTTTGTGAATGTGTGCTAGAAAATGTGGTTATTGAATGGAACCATAAATGACACGTTAGTGCTGTCTCCTTGAATATTAAGACATTTGCACAGGCTAATGACTGGATGCACAGGCTCTCCTCACTCAGTCCATACTCATGCAAACTCTCACTCAACTTAGTAAAAACTTGAGGGCCTGTCCTCCTTCCTACAGTAAAACCTGTGAGAGGGGACCTTGGGGGCAGAAGAGGAGCAGAGGGGACATTCTTTTTGACTAGGTTTGTTTAAACTCTTCCATTACAGGGTAGAACTTTTCCCCTCTGGACCTAGTAGTGGAATGCTCCCAAAGTTTCCTCAAACAGCCTGTCTTAAAGACCTTCTTCTGGGTGTACGTGTACTGGGAGGGGGAACTTGTGCTGGGGTTAACTGCTTGTTCCCCTTAGGGGTCAGGCAGTGCCCTTGCCCTCTGACACATGTTTACAGATTAAGCCATCCCTTCCTTTTCCCCAGATGATTTCTTAAGAGAAGCATCACCATTGCTCACACCTAAAAATGCCTCTTCTTTTATGTATAGAATGAAGTCACTTCCTTTTCTGGAAGAATTTAGAAAAACCCAAAACACAGTTATTATGCCTGAGATGAACTGTGTCTCCAGCAATGAACCACAAACTTCTTCTGTCACTTTTGAAACAGAAGGAAAAAAGAACAGGAAGAACTTGATGAGTGCTAACAAGGGTTTGAAAGATATGTCTTGTAGCTCTCTTACTGGTGATAGAGGAAGAGACTTCATGCCCTGGCCAAAGAAAGAAGCTCCACCAGTTCCTCCACGGAGCACTTCTCGACATCTGACAAGCTCACTTTCTGCTGCTGTACATGTCTCTGACGTACCCATAAAAGATTCAGGCAGCAAAAGCAAGTGCAAGGCTCAGGAAGGTAGGAATGGAAGGAAATGTATTAATCCTTCTCTTGCAAAACAGAGTGATGCTCCAGAGGCACATGCAAATGAAGGGGCATGTGAGGCAGTGGTAACTGATTCAGTACTTATAGCTAAAAAAGAGAGAGTCTCTGAGCATAGTATAGTGACTGGTTTTTGTCACAATACCTGGTCTTGTGATGTAGGCAAGCTTGGAAAAGGTTCTGAGAATGGATCCTCCCCATTGTCTACCCAGAAAAGCTGTTCAGATGGAAATATGGCACAAACAGAGAATATGCACAGGAGACATTGCCCTAAATCTCAGAATGTTCTGCGTTATGGTAATGACACCTGTTACCCTGCAGTGCTCCCAAAGAAGACCCAAGGAAATGAAATCTTGGCAGCAAAGATTGATGAATTTAACAGAATTTTATTTCATACAGATAAATGCAACAAGTCTTTGCAAGAAAATCAGAAACGTCAAACACCAGCTGAAGATCATAAACAATATGGCTCTGTGTGTGACTGCGTGGTTAACAGAACAGAAACTGTAAATACAGCTTATGCTTCAAACCCCAGACTCTCTGCTGCAGAGGAACAGGATACATGCAATGTGAGCAAAACTGCTAGAACAACAGGGCAACAAAAACAAATAAATGGACTTCTAAACACCACTGGCTACCGACATATGCTTCAGGAGCATGATTGGAGACCAAGTAATTTATCTGGTCGCCCGCGTTCAGCTGACTCAAGGTCAAACTATGGAGTTGTTGAAAAACTTTTGAAAAACTATGAAAAATCAACAGTGACTTCTTTGTATAATTCTAAATGCTGCAAAGATAAGTGGGTACAGGCAGATACTGAGTTCACAGATGGGAGTTGTGAGACATTGAGTCATTATTTAGAAAAGCTCCAGATAGAGCAAGGAAAGCAAGAGTTTCAGAGGAATTCAGCCAGGCGTCTTGGGCAGCAAGTCAAACAAGGCAAAGAGAAACAGAAGTTACCAGAGGTAAGATTTATAAAAATCAATTGTATGCCCCACTTCAAAAACAAACCACTAAAATGGGACAGTCCAAAATGATATTTTGTATGTCAGTGTAATATTAGACGCTTTGGGTCTTACACCTGTGTGAATCAGGAGGAATTCCATGAAAGTTAATGGAGATACATCAGTGTAATAGAGGAGTGCTGTGGGACCAGATTCTATTCTCAGTTAGGCTACGTCTACACTACAGTGTTCTTTATTGTGAAATAGCTATTCCGCCTCTTTTGAGCGCACCCATTATTTCTAAGTATAATGGGCTTGCTGTTCTGACTTCCCTGTAAACCTCATTCCATGAGGAGGAAGGGACTTTTTGGAACAGTGATTTATTTAGAAATAAATGCTGTGTAGATAGCGCCAAATTTTGAAATAAGCTATTTTGAAATTAATTCAGAATTAGCTATGCAATTTGTGTAGCTCAAATTGAGTATCTTATTTCGAGCTACGGGTGCAGTGTAGATGTACCCTTACAGTGGTATAAATCTAGAGTTTAACTTCAGTGTAGTTATTTGAGAATTGCTCTGCTGTAACTAACATCAGAATCTGGCCCTATTCCCACCACCCCAATGACCTTGACAAAGCCTTTCCATGGCACAACCTATGGTGGCTGAGACAGCAATTTCTGGAGTGATACCTGCTACTTGGCCTCTGAAGGTACCATGCTGCTGTTTTGGTAAGTTTCCAGTAATGGAGCATTCTTACATTCTTCAAATCCAGAGCATGCATCACTTCCAAAATTGGCCTAGAGGAAAGAAGGGGGCTGGCACAGCTGCAATGCTTTACATTTGGCCTTATTTTACTGGCGAAGTGTAGAAATACTGCCCTTTTCTCAAAGCCTAAAAAAAAGGAAACAGGTATTTTAAAAACTATGTGGTTGAAGTTACTGGTCCTACCAATGTCTATGGGGAAGTGGGGAACCTGGACAGTGGTAATGGGCTGAGGCTGAAGGTAGAAGTGGGGCCAGGAACATGGCCTCGAGCTTGGAGTCAGCAGCCAAGACCCCAGTTGGGACCCCACATAAAACCTGGGGATGCTGCAGCACCCCTGCACCTTTGGTTCCCAAGCCCATGGTGTATAGCATAATTTTCAGCAGAAACAACTTTCTTCCACCATAGCAACAGAAAACAAGCAAACAAAAAAAGAGAAGCTTCAGGAGTTTTTTGCTCTGTGCAAATCTGATAGGAAAATGAATTTTCATCAGTGAATATTTGGAGCAAAACAATTAGCCAGAGTGTGGTTTTATGTATATTGGCATAAATTAAGAGTAACTCCTCAGCCAGTGGGCTTGACTCTCTGCTGCCCTGCCCCTTGTGTCACCATTTATGCCCATGTAAAGTGGGTGTAAAATATTAACTAATCAGAATGACAACATTTTAAACCCATCTGCACTCGCTTTGCAAAGGTATAAGGAACCACACATAGTCCAATGCACAGAAGAATCAGATCTATGGCAATTACTGTGTATGTACACCACTGAAACAAAGAACAGAATTTGGACTGTAGTTTTTCATGTGTTTGTGATGCTCTGCATGCAGTTATGACACTATAGTCATAAGTCATTATTAACAATTTATGAAGTGCAAACATCTTCACTTAACAGTAATGGAAGCACAGTCCTGTATAATGAGCCTTGACTGCAACAACAGGGTACATCAAAGGATACCTGAAAGGTCCATGGAATCATGTTTCAGTGTATTGTTGTATGTTGAGTTATGTGTATGAACCAGCATAAAAGTTCATCCACAGAAATTCCAAAAATGAAAACATGCTTTCAGGATCAATACATTTACGGTTTGTATATGGGTTAAAATGTCACCTCCCTTGTATCTAGCATCCATGTCTACATATTTCATGCTACAAATGATGTAAGAATTTCTATATATAGAAATGTCTGTTCCTTTGCATTCTACACATTGCTATGTAAACACATCCTCAGATCCTTTTAATAGCCCAAGGCCACCTGTTCTGAGGTTGGCCAGTGTATACCACTTCCTTTGCCTTTGCATTCCTTGAAAGATTGTATTTTAACCTGTTGAGGCAAGTAGTTTCCTTTGCATTTTAGATACCAGTGCCAGATAAATATTCAACTGGGAAAGGCTTCTCCCGGCCAGCGCGACCAGCAAATCGACGCTTACCCTCCAGATGGGCATCCAGATCACCATCAGCACCACCTGCTGTGAGAATGACTGCAAACCGTTATTCTGTCTCCCTGAAGTCAGAGTTGGCAGTAGTCTGAACTCAAGGACGTGTTTCATGCTGTTGTGCAATATAAAAATTCTGCACCTCTTTATAATGGTGTGTTCTGTGACTGTGATAGCAACCAGTTCTACACTGTTGTATAGTGTCCAAGATTAATCCTGTCACTTACCTTACTGGACAAAGCATTTTAAATCTTAGATCGTCATTGCAGTCTTCAGTGGTTTTATTGATGAAATAAGTATACCCCCCCCCCATTTTCTTTTGGTGTCTGTCTTTTTTTAATGGTTCACAAATTACTTTTGAATAACATCCTCCTTGGTTTACCAATCCATTTTGAGTTGATACAATGTATAGTTCTGTATATTCTGACTTTTCTGCAAATAGCAGAAAGTAAAGCTGTGTGCATGATCATGTGTTTGTAGGTGCATGTGTTGGAATAGGAAGTATACTGGTCTGTATTTAGAAGAGACAAACTCTGTGTTAGCATTGACACTGAAATTACAACATATATGCCTATATATACTTTATGTTTATTTTAAAATTTTGAAAATATAAAGTCCTGATTACATTTATATTTTGTACATCTTTTACATAGGTTCGCAAGTGTAGTGAATACACTTTTTTGACTATAATTGCAGCGACAAGGGCTTGCACAATATGTATCAGAAGCAGACTAGCTCAGTGGATTCCTCAGGCATGCTTGATGGCATACTTGTTTGGTTTTTGAACCCTTATGATGCTAGGGTCAATATAGCTGGGCATATTTTTTCTGAATTAAAATACTGTATGATTAGTACTATATTAGAGCCTTTTTCAGCACCAGAGATATTCCTAAAACATTCCGCTGCCTTAAAATGCTTTATACGTGCCATTTAATATAACCTATTGTAGGGAATTAACTTCAGTAGTTTCCGCTATATTGTAATATACAGTTTGTGGAGGAAAAAAAAGGATGGTAAGCATGGCAGTTCTTTCAGGTTTGTTTTCTTTAATCATTGTATTTATAGCTACATTGGGAGAATTTAACCTGTTTACTTTAAATGAAAACAGGAAAATAAGGAATGCTATGATTACCAAATGCTGTATTTTTACTCTTTGCTACTGGACTTGATAGAGTGTAAGCCAACAGCTCACTTACTGCTCCCATGAATGGTATAAGTGGCAGTCTGTTATGAAGTTCACTTGCATTCTGGCAATAGCTTCCTATAGTACATAAATATTGCCTCAAGAGGTGAAGGAGATCTGATCGTTGTGGTGCCAGAAATCCTAGACTGATGGCATTAGAAGTATGTTTGTACCCTCATCCGTCTGTGTATTATTGGCCGTTAGAATGCTGTGTGTGTAGGGTGGCTTATTCCCTTCTCATAGCTTCAGTGAAATATTGACACTATTCAGCATTTTTGTTCAACTGTCATAATGGCAGTGTTTTCCATTCCAGAAATTTTGTACTCATCATAATAAAGTTGCCAGATATATAGTGTAGTAGTGGTGATAAAAATTTTCCTTGAACAATGTGCTCAGTTTACAAGGAACAAACAGATGTTTCTTTACTATCAGAATAGTCTTATCTCTTGCACCTTTTTCTTTTTCCCCTCAAGAAACACAGCGTGTTTATGGTTATTTCAAGAAGAATCCCAGGATCCCATTAATGTGCATATTTTCCTTTATACTCTTTTCAGGATTTCAGAGAGGCTTTTGTCCTGGTGGATGATACATGTGATACTGTAGGATACTAGACATGCTTATCCTAGGAGTCATTTGTTATCCTCACTCTTATCATATGAAGAAGCAGAATAAGTATCCTGTCATTTCTTTCAAGGACCTTGTCCTTCTCCATAAAAAAAAAAAAGCACCTATGGATGGTTTTGAGGTGCTGCAGACCAGGAAACAGACGCAGTAGCTCTTCAGAAATTGGGAGTATCATATGTAAAATATGCAACTTAATAGGGCACCAAATTGCCCCACATTTCATGGTGTGCTAGGCAGCTGTGTGCTGCATATGTGGCAGCTCTAGTGGCCAGTCCCATCCCCCTAGTTGTGCCCTACCATGGGCTGAGCTCAGCAAGGCCCATCCCTGGAGAGATATGGGGCCCAGGACAGTCTCCTTGTTCCACCCTCACCCCCACTCCACCCCTCCCCCTACTTTTGATCTACATTAGGTTGTGGAATAACATAGGAATAAAAACCTGCAACATTCCCTGGCATATGTAACTTTATTAACACAAAGTTATGGAGGTAAGCCATTACATAGGTAAATGACAAGTCCATTTTGTGATGATCTTGTGAGTCTCTCTAGTGCATACACCTTACATTTTAGTATCTAGAGATTGCAGTAATTTATGCACTATAAATACCCTAGGAAGCCAGCTGGATATACTGATTTTCGTAATATGCCCCTAAGGCTGTTTAAAAAGAAAGTTGTCTTTGCAGCAGTAAACATGTCCAAGCCAGTTCCCAGCACTGTGATAACCACATTTTGGCAACTGTCTTGAGTAGAATTAGAGATTACGTAACTCACACACCTACTGGGCGTGGTTCACTGTCCCATGTAGTGGCTTTTAGACCACCTACAGAGAGAAGGAGTTTCCTCTACAGCCTTAGTGAAGTGCTAGCTGGCTTTTAGCTCAAGCTGTAGAGACTCATGCACTAAATTCCAGTGGTCCCAGGTTAAGTTCTATCTGTCATCCTTACCATACAATATATGCTCTTGCTGTAGGAGGAAGGGATACTAGCTGGTTTTCCCAGTGTTAACTAAGGGCACATCTACACAGCAGGGCAAAAGTCGAATTAAGCTACTCAACATCAGCCATGTCAATTGTACAGCTGAAGTGGAAATAGCTTATTTCAGCTTTTGGTGCTATCTACACAGCAGGAGGTCAAAGGAAGAACACTCTTCCTTTGACTTCCCTTACAGGAGTCAGAGTAAGAAGTCCTCCTGCTCGCCATTGTTTTGAAATAATGGTTTGTGGTGTAGACACACTCTTTATTTCAGAATAACCTCAGATTTTCTGAAATAATGCTGCTGTGTAGACATGCCCTCAGATTGAGAAGAGCAGCCAAGTTGGAGTTTCTGAGAGAAGAGAGTCTCGAGAACAAAGAATTCATGTATCTTCAAACTGGAACATAACTTTTTTTCTCTCCCCCCAATCTGACCTATTTTGTGAGCCTATTGTGAAAATGACAGGTTGAATGTTATGCTTTCCTGTGTTGATGGAAGTCTCTGTATAGAGGCACACTCTTTTTATTCATTCTCTGAACCACTGTTAGATTCTCCATATGGCTTAGATTCACAACAGGAATATATTTTACTTTGGCTTCACCATAAATCCAGTAGAGAGTCTTGAAAAACTCTAACTGGCAACAGGGTAAGAGTACCTTAAATAGAAACTCCTCAGGCACAGTGGAGCTAGCTGCCAACCCATACACTTACCAGGTACTGAAAGTACGTGAATGTCACTATGAATCAGTTGCCTCCCTTCTTTGATGCTCAAAGGGAGTATGTCTTGACTCTATTACAAAAGGGCATGGAGTCAGAATTTTTCCTTAGTTTAATTTTACTAGAGAAAACACACACAGAAACAGATCTTTAGGCCTTGTCTACACATAAAAGTTGTATGAACTTAATAAGTTGTATGAATTTAATAGCCACTCAAGCTCATCTGAAGAAGTGGGTTTTGCCCACGAAAGCTCATGATATATATAGAGACTATACTATACTAGACTATATAGTAAGTCTCTAAGGTGCCACAGGACCACTCGTTTTTAATAAAATCAGTTTGTAAACCAGTTTGGTTAAATCAGTGTAATCCCATATATAAACCAAGCTTGCAAAAATGAGAGACACACACCACCCCAACCAACTTAGCTTAGTTAGAATGATTGTTTGACCTGATACAGAGGCCTTGGGCAGGGGAAAAAGAATTAAAAAAAAGGTAAATCTCCAAAGAAATGCTCATAAATACTGTCGCCTATAGCTTATCATTCACTGTCTAGTTCTATGTAATGTTTTATCTTTGCTGTATTAGTTATAGTCTTCTGATAAAGAATACATTTTAAATGACGCTAAAGAAATGAAGACAATACTTTTCTTGTTCTCTGTGAGCCATAGAATTAGTATGTTGATCTTTACTCATCCAGTAAGGGATGAATTGACCATTATAAAAATATATTGTCAACCTGTGCAAGATAATTTTTCAGTGTTCTTCTGAACACCAGTTACTTTCTACTGCCCTTTGATTCTGTTCAGTATATGCACCATTGTCTATTTAAGAATATGTTTCTGCTGAAACTGTAAATAGGGATCTTGTATCCAAATGGCTTCAATGTTATTTTTATAAAGTTCCATAGCATCCCAGCAGGCTGGTCAGCAATATCTCAATTTTAATTTATGGACCAAGTATAAATTCCCTAGCATGCAAAAAGTGTGCAGTTTTTGCAGTGTTGCTATGAAACGAATTTCTTTGGCATTGGGGTCTACAATATACAATTCTATCTAGTATACTATCATTATTCTTTCTTGAAGTAATCTGTAATATTCCCGTCGATTGTGTACTTGCTCTTTAAAATGAAAGGTAGAAGACATTTACTTTTCTCTGCTAAATCTGAAAAGTAAAAATTCTTTTTGCATCTGCCCTTTGCACCACTTCTTGATTCCCAGTAAAGGTATGGTTTCTTTGTGGTTCCTTGCCAATGATTCATATGTATATGACATGCTGTAGGATTTTCTGTTTGTACTGCACTCAAACTTTTTCCCCCAACACATCTTGTTCTTAAACTTGTTGATATTACCGTTGCCATCCATAAATATATTAGATCTTAATTTATTGTTTTGGCTCATTTGAAATGCATTTTCTTAATCATCTGCTAATATCATAACCTATATAAAACTTGCTTTTTTTTCTTTTCTATTAATAAAGCATTCACATTAGCAGGAACATGTTCCTAATGTGCATTGTTCCATCCGCAGCTATGTGGATATGGGATTTCATACTTAGAGTGCCTTGCTATGATGTTACTCTGAAAAGTATTTTACTAGAACTAGGTATGTGAATGTTTAACCAGTTAACCCAGTGGCAGACAGAGGGGGCCGCTCCAGCCAGGCTTATATGCCCTCCGCCTCCTGCCTGCCCCTTTAATCAGTTAACCAGTTAAATACATTGTTTTAAATCCTTAACTAGAACTTCCTGAGAGGTACAAACGGAACCCACAATATGAACAAAGTTAAGCAACAGAAGAATCAAATACCAACACGCTACACTTGTAGTAAATTTGTAAGTTCTTGTTTCTAAGGAACCATTCCATTGTATTGCCTGTGGTGTGTCTTCTGAAATTTCCAGTAATTATTTTTTCACCTGTTCGTTTGTAGATACTAAATTCCATCTGCCAGCAGATGTGATATAGCACTCATGATTTGGACATTTATGAAATCTATAACACAGTCTCAGGTCAAAGGTGTGTAGGTACCTAATTCCTAATAGGGATATGACAGCAAAAAGCAAACATGTATTTGGGTTGATATTGCTACTTCAAGCCCAATGGGTGCAGCACCACCACCAGCATCCCTAGTTCCAGCCCTATGCCCAGAAGTGCTATATGTCCCCACCATCTCTAACTTGTGTCTAACCCCTTCTTGGTGCAGTCTGACCCCATGTAAGAATTAGAGTGATAAGAGTCAATTACGTAATTGAAATGATAGCAACATTACACAGGCCTGGATGAATGGTCTGTAAAAGGAGTTCAGCCAGTGTGTGTGTGTGTGTGTGTGTCCTGCACTTCCAGTAAGATACCAGCAGACTAAATGGTTTGCTGAAGTAACAGAACAAGATCTGGGGGAAATCACCACATTCCAATGGTAGCATCTGTCAGAGTGACAGACATTTTTTAACTGATTTTTTATAAGTATATTGTGGGTACATTGCAGCTTGTACTGATACTAAATTCTCTGCTATTTGTTAGGGAAAAGGAGAGTAAAAAGACAAGGATGTAACTGTAACATGCTCGCTTTAGTGCATGTTATTAGCAGTATGAGTAATTCTGAACTTCTGCAGCTTTCCTTGCACCAGTCATCCTGCCATCTCTTCAGTTCAGGCTGGGCCTTGCTCTGTAGGTACTTAACCCTGTCTTTCTTTGAGATGGAAATGAGATCATTCTATGTCTCACTTAGCAGTTTGGAAATGCCCCCTTGTTCTCATTGAACCAAACCTGAAGTACCCTTGTCTTTGGCCCCAGCACCAATTTAGCTGTGTCAGTAATCGGGTCTTTGAACTGGTTTCATTTTTCTGTTGGGTTGCCAAGATTGGTGGGCATGAAAAAAGCTTGACATCATCAAGTGGCTACTGAAACTGCACCTGAAAGTCAATGTGTTTGAGTTTTCCTGTGTTGAACGCTCTTCTGTTGATCTTGGGGCGCTTGTGCTGTGAAGGGACTATATGCAGATTGAGTGCTGAGATTACCAATCTGTGGTCTGCCCATCTTTCTGCGCCACACCTGGCTCCGGTAATTCTGACATTGTGGATCAGGTGCCATTGTTTGGACCATTGGTGCATGCATTTGGTTTTATGTTCATAGTTTTGTCTAGAGCGTGATGAGCAAACTGTTCTGCACATTTACCCAAAGGAGGAGTTTATTCATCTTTCCCACTCTGTGTCATCCTATCACACCTCTCCAGTCACTGCTGTCTCTGCGAACTCTAGCATTGAAGCCTTCCAGCAGGATGAGCTTATCCTAGGCAGGGGTTGATATGAGGATGGAATCCAGGTCAGTGTAGACTTGTTCCTTGTGTTTCTCTGTGCTGATCAGTATGGGTGCATAGGCACTGATGACAGTGATAAGCCATAAAGGATTCAGGAGGAATTGAAGTTTCATGACCTTTTCATTCAGGCCAACAGGGAGATCAGGAAGTTGTTTCAGGAAAGATATTCTAATTGCAAATCCAACTCCATGGATCCTGACTTCATCCTCTGTTTTGCCTTTCCAAAAGAAAGTTTAGTTGCCTCCTAGATCACTGGTGGAACCTTCTTTGGCCTGTCTCGCCTCACTCAATGCTGCAATATCAATATTTTTGTGGGATGGGAGAACGCCTTCTCCCAAAACAGACTTGTATGGGGAGCTGAGCCCAGGCAAAAGAAAGAAGGTTTGTCCATTTAAGCACCTCAAAGACATCCTCAGGGGCAGTGCTCAGTGGGCTTGTATTAGTCTCAGAGATCTTGATGAAATGTAACAGATGTGAGCAAGGTCAATGAAATAATCACCAGGTTGCATGTGAAAGTTGCCACAGAGCTGCATTGTTTAATTTCATAGGGCACCTCTAGACTACATGGCTCCGTCGACAGAGCCATGTACATTAGGGTTGTAGGCAAAGGGAAATGAAGCGGCGATTTAAATAATCGCCGCTTCATTTAAATTAAAATGGCTGCTGCGCTGTACCAATCAGCTGTTTGGCGGCACAGCGCTGTAGTCTGGATGCTCCGCGGTTGACATCAAAGTCATTTGTTGACCTCTCCATTATGCCTCGTGGGATGAGGTTTACCGGGACGGTCAACAAATGCCTTTGATGTCGACCACGGCACGTCCAGTCTAGAGCGCTGAGCCACCAAACACTGATCAGCACAGCGCGGCAGCTATTTTAATTTAAATGAAGTGGCGATTATTTAAATCGCCGCTTCATTTCCCTTTACCGAGTAAACAAATCTACATGGCTCTGTCGACAGAGCCATGTAGTCAAGACGTGCCCATAGATATGGACTTCCCATGACCTTAGTGCGGCCAATTTAATCGTATCAGGGCTTGGACTTCACAGTCACGCATAGCCAGTGATGAGAATTGCACCAATGTCGTCAGCAGCAGCAGCAATGGCACTGATTGCTATTTTCTTTTTTAGCTCAAGTGGTAGAAATGGTGTGTTTGGTGCTGAAGTCCCATACTTAAATCCCTGCTTAAGACTGTGTAGGAGGTGCGCACGTGTGCATACACAAGCATGACTCATTACAAAACAGAACCCCGGGTGGGATATGAACTCCCATGCACTTCATAACAACGGCCTCATGGTTCAAAAAAAGTTACATTGGTCCTATGAATGGTTAAAAACCAGATACTCTTTTCCAAGAGATGCCATTCAGTGTTAGCACATCTCATTTGGCCTAATCTGTCCTGTTTGCATAGGAGACATACTCTAGTAAGTCCTGGAGATGTAATGCTGGAGGCAGCCTATTGATGGTGCATGATATATGAGAAAAAATAGTTTGGTAAGCCAATGTGCTGCTGCCTCCTGCCAAGCATACACACGTGTGCATGCGCGTACACTGATTTTTTTCCACCCTTCCCCCTACCATTTCCACATTTAGTCAGTTGTGTGGGAACTGTAATTTAAGTCAGAATGTTTTGACCCACAGTGGAGCCCGAGTAGCTTGAATTACCACTCAGCCATCTGAGTGAAAGAGTCTAAATGCCAGGAAAATACAATGGAACCTGAAGGGCAAAGGCAATTATGGCTGTTTCACAACAGAAGGTAAATTGCTGTCTTTCCTGAACATACTGACCTCTTGCCTCATTGGTTTCATAACGTGGATGTGAACAGAAGAAGCTGTGTTCCTATTGATCAAGCAGCTTGACTGTTAACAAGAAGAGAAGGAGGGCAAATCTATTGTTTTTAAACAGGTTGTTATTTGACCAGCTTTAAAATGATTCCATGATATGAATGTGCTAAAAACTGTAAGTCAGGATCCTGCACTGAGCTACTCTGTGGATGGACACCTGTGCTGAGCTCTGCACAGACTCCATTCAGGGAGATGGGACTGCTCATGCAACTCTCATTGCTGGATTGAGGCCTTACTTTCCCACCCACCACACCTGCTGAGCTATGTTGTCACGAACCACAGACGGTGGCTGGCAAATGTATTCCAGAAGCATTTTCCTAAACTATACATTGTACTCAAAGCTGGCCTCACCCTTTGTCATAAATATATGTCCACTTAATGATATTTGCTTACACCGACAATCAAAAACAATTGAATCCTAAAATAAAACTGACACAAACGCTTAATAGGAAGCTATAGTTGGTTTTCCAAAAAAAAAGAAGAAGAAGAAAAAAGTGAACGTAGGGCCTGATCTAAAGGCCATTGAAGTCAGGGCCGGATTAAGGGGAGGGGGGAAGCTAGCCGGGAAGCTGCCCGGGGTGCCAACCTATGGGGGGGCGCCTGATGCCAGCTGTAAGGTGCGCAGCACGCCAGGGGGTGGGGCCGCTCATATGCCGTGCGCCTGGGGCGGTGCCGCACATGTGTCGCGCGCCCACTGCCCAGGGTGCAGGAATGACTCAAGCCGGCCCTGACTGAAGTCAAGGGTTTCATTTAATTAACTTCAGTGGGCTTTGGATCAGATCCTTAGAGCTGGTGAAAGGAAACACACTGACCTCTTTGGGAATGTCTACACTGGGGAATTATTTTGAAGTAACTCCCCTTATTTCAAAATAACCAGGTGAGCATCCATACTACCACGCCTGTTATTTCAAAATAATAGCTCCTGCTTGTGAAGAGGAATAAGCTTATTTCAAAATAGTTATTTTGGGAGTTATTATTTTGAAATAGATAACCTGGTGGTGTGGACATAGCCTTTGGGGGCTACACCACTCTATCCACAGTACATGTTTGTACCACAGGGGTGCTAGCAACTTTACTTGCCTTGCCTCACTCTGCTTTACACACACATTCCTCAGTATATCACCATTAAGAACACCATGAGACTTCGTGGCTTTTCTTCACAGGGTTTCAGGAAAATATTTCTTTGATGCCATTTTGAGTGTGTTTGAGCCTTTTTCCCACCATGAGTTTGATTGTGAAGAGAGGTGGATCACAATGCAAGATTTGGAACCAGATCTAAACTTTTCCAAATTGAGGGCACTTGGTTGAAGAGTGTTGGTTCAGCCCATTACTACACAGGAACCAACTGAAAAGCTCACATCCACATTAAGAGCTCAACTTCTGTAATGTTTGGACGGAGCAGAGTGTTCAAATCCAGGACCTTAGCTCAGACTTGTCTCTAGTTTTATTTTTGACCCCACCCAATATCTCAACTCAAAACTCAAGCAAAACTACCAAGTTTCTCCCACTGCTACTGAATGTTATATGATTATGAAATGCAAATTTTAAAAAACTGATGTCTGTTAATTAATATTTTAGGGCTTAGCTCTTGTAAAGAAACCTGAAGCATTTCATAGGGTTTAGGGTCCATTGGAACCATTTCACACACTAGCCTGACCTGCAAAGCATAACTCCTAAAACAACATACTTCTGCAGAAACACCTATGGTAAGAACAGAATGAGAGAGAAACTGCACTAGTCTGCCCAACCTTCATCCATGTTCTGGGTGTTTCTGCTAAAATGGTCCCCAGTGAAGCAGCTAACAGTGTTAACATTCCTATGGTTATTGTTAGGCTTCAGAGTTATGAATATTTCACCCTCGATGGGAGCTGAAAGGGAAAGGCATTGCACTGAGGAGCATTAGTGGAACCACACCATAGTTCCTACTGAATTCCCAGCATTGCACCAAGTTCACAGTGTGGCAGGAATGGCTGGTGGATCTATACTGAAATGTGATCTTGGCACTCAGGGAGTCTAAAGTGTTGCCCCCATAAATCAGCACCCTGGGAGACTACCTTGCAGAATCCACTGGATCCAGGATCCCATTTCCTGGAAAAGGAGATGGATGAAGAAATATTTCCCCTCACTGTGTCTTTCTTTTCTTTTCTGTTGTAATGAAGAAGTTAAAATTCAACCTCACCTCTACTATTTTTTAATTTCTTCCTCTAACGTGCCTTTTAATTCTTGGCAAAAAAAGAAAAATATTGATTATGACAAGAACTAGGGAGCTGTGCCCCCTGCTTACTATACTACTAACCCCCTCTCTCTGGGGGTAAGTGTCTGGCCAGGAGAGAGGGTGCAGGAGCAGGCTGAGGGCAGGGTGTCTGGCTGTGGGGAGGGTGCAGGAGCAGGCTGAGGGCAGGGTGTCTGGCCAGAAGGGGAGGGTGCAGGAACAGGCTGAGGGCAGAGTATCTAGCTGGGGAGAGGGTGCAGGAGCAGGTTGAGGGTGTGAGGTCATGGCTTGGGGGGGTGAGCGAGGAGGCTGGAGGTGTGGGAGTCTTGGCTGGGTGGTGAGTGAGGGGACTAGGGATGTGGGGGTCTCGGCAGGGCAGTGAGTGTGCAGGCTGGGGGTGCAGGGTCTCAGCTTGGGGGTATGAGTGAGAAGGGTGGGAGTGTGGGGTCTCAGTGGAGGGGGTGAAAGGGATGAGGATGCAGGGTCCCAGCAGGGCAGTGTGTGAGGGGGCTGGGGATATGGGGTCTCAGCTTGGGGGAGTAGGGACTCCTAGCTGGAGCCTGCCCTGCTGCAGACACATTTAAACCCCCTCCCCCTGGCACCTAAGGCAGGTACATATTCACTACTGCCCCAGGGCTTGGGTGAGCAGGATCAAGCAGAGGCCCCCTCCACCCTCACTAGATGTTACCTTAAATAGTTAGAAAATACACATCCATTTTATCTTTTATTTTAGCCAGTGGAATAAAGAAAAAAATGAATGGAGATGCCTATGTCCTAGAACTGGACAGGACCTTGAAAGGTCATTGAGTCCAGTCCCCTGCCTCTCAGCAGGCCCAATTACCATCCCTGACAGATTTTTGCCCCAGATCCCTAAATGGCCTTCTCAAGGATTGAGCTCACAACGCTGGATTTAGCAGGCCAATGCTCAAACCACTGAGCTATCC
The DNA here is from genome assembly GCF_049634645.1 of Pelodiscus sinensis. Classification (NCBI taxonomy): domain Eukaryota; kingdom Metazoa; phylum Chordata; order Testudines; family Trionychidae; genus Pelodiscus; species Pelodiscus sinensis. The sequence goes on along the minus strand of NC_134713.1, from coordinate 90,689,061 downwards.
CTTCCTCCATTAATAGCTTAATTGATCCCAAGGGCAGAAGGGACCCTTGTGACCATCTACTCTGTCCTCATACAACACAAACCATTGAACTTCCCCAAATCATTCCTAGAGTAGCTGTTTTAGAAAAAAATATCCATCCTTGATTTAAGAATTGTTAGCGAAGGAGAATGCACTGTTACCTTTGGTAAATTGTTCTACTGGTTAATTACTCTTGCCATTAAAAATATACAGCTTATTTCTAGTCTGGATTTGTCTAGCTTCAACTTCCAGCCATTGGATTGCCTTATACCTTTCTGTGCTAGAGCAAGGAGCCAATTATTAAATATGTGTTCTCTATATGGGTACATATAGACAGCAATCAATTCACCCTTCAGCCATCTCTTGTAAAGTACCCTGAGACTCTCACAATAAGGCATGTTTACTAATCCTTTAATCACTCTTGGGGTTCTTCTCTAAACCTTTTCTAATTTATTAATATCTTCCTTCAATTGGGGACACCAGAACTGGATACAGTATTTCACTAGGTTTTGGATCAGGCCCCATATGCTTAAGATTAGCTTTCTGAGAATATTCCTCTTGGTAAATTTGTTTGTTAGAATATTGGCAGGAAGTATTCACAAAAGGGACATGAACAAAGGTGAAAAGAATACATTAATTATTTTGAACAAATGTGTATGAATAACATTTTTATAAGATTTGCCCCACTCAGGTTCTGGTAGTGGGAAAATATTTAAGGTATCCCAAGTCTCAGAGGGGTAGTCATGTTAGTCTGTATCTGCAAAAACAATGAGGAGTCCTGTGGCACCATAGAAAGTAACAGATTTATTTAGGCATAATCTTTCATGGGCAAAAAGCCCTTTTGTCAAATACAGATGTTGCATCCAACACTTATGCCCAAATAAAGCTGTTACTGCCATAGGACTCATTGTTTTTAAGGTATCTGAAGTGACAAGTGATAGCCTCTAAAGTCTTTTAAAGGAATTTACAATTAACAGGTGAAGAGGCTCGAGACATTGAAAGATGATTAAATTCACCATATAAGGAATACTGGATTCAAAAGTGAACAGTTGTGCATATATGTCAGTAGGAGCTGACAGATTCCATGTGTTAGGTTCCAACTCTGCAATATTTTATTTTCCTGTCCTGATTAAGATCTTGGGCCCATGCAACTCACATGTAATTGTTTGGGAAAACTCTTCTCATTAAAAGCCCATCTTTAATAAAACACTCGGCCTCCACATTTAACACAGTCAGATGTTCCAGTGAAAGAAAAGAATTTGGAGATATTGCCAGAAGAGTTCACACAAAAGCAGTCTAAAAAGGAAAACTGTCTTTTTTACTCTCTGTAAACACTCCCTTCCCTTTCTTCCCCACTGACCTCTCCTAACTCAAGAGAAAGCCAAATTGTATACGGTAGCAGGGCCAGCATGAACTGGAATTAGACAAGGAAGCTAGTATTTGTTTGAAAGGCTGGATCAGTGACAAATGAGAATGACCTGATTATTGAAGCATGGTAAAAATATAATGCCACACTGGGTCTTGTGATTTTGCCATGTGATCCCTATACACATTCTGGGCAGACTGAAGAATCAAAAAATTCAGCATTTCCCCTTTCACTGACTGTGTTATAACTGTTTAGTGCTTTATGTGTGGTCACATCCAAACTTTGCTAAGTCAGACCCTACATTGACAATTTGCTGGAAACTTGAGGCCTAAATCTGGTTATGGTCTCCCCCCACATTCATTATTACAGCTGGTCGGGTCTTTTGGATGACATGGAAAATTCCAGTTCATCAAATCCAAAACTGTTTGCAGGAATATACTCTGGTCCAAAGAAAGTGTTGTTGTGAGAGGTTTCTGAGGGTCAGACTGCAATTTCTGATCAAAATCAGAGAAAGACATCCACCCCAGAAAAGCCAAGCAGTTAGAGCACACATGGGGAGAGCCAAGTCTTTGCTCCAAAACAGGGCCTTCAACCTAGGCTTCTTACATTCTAGACGAGCATCCTAACCACCACCAAACACTCTCTCTCTCTCTCTCTCTTTTTTCAAAAAATGTCAAAGGTTTCTGTTTTGTCCCTTTGCCTAATGGAAAAAAAGTCCAAACTCTTGAAAATATTTGTGGTGCAGGACAACAGTTTTCTGTGGATTTCTATTCATTATCGATCTTTGTTGCAGAGACCATAGATCAGAGCACATAGAATCAAAGAGCTGGAAAATACTTCAGGAGATCCTCAAGTCCAGGCCCCTGCCAAAAGCAGGACCAATCCAGACTAAATGAACCCAGCCAAGGCTTTGTCAAGCCGAGACTTAAACACCTCTAGGGATGGAGATTCCACCACTTCCCTAGGTAACCCATTCCAGTACTTTACCACCCTCCTAGTGAATGCTCCATTCACTTGCACTTGCACTTGTAGTTTCTGAGGGCTGTGCCATCATATTGAAGGCAAGGAGACCCACAGACAAGAGCTGAGAAATTTGTGGCTATATTTGGCCCATGGGCCACACTTTGTTTATCCATCTTCTTGTCCTTTACTGTTTATGCCTGCTAATGCTTTGATACCCAACATCAACCACAAGGTGGGAAAGGCTTGGATAAAGCACAGAAGGCCACAATACAGTGAGTACCATTGAAGGAAAAAACTCTGAATCATTGCCTGAAGGTACAAAGAACTGGGTTACACTTTATAGGACAGAAACAGTCTTTGGAATTCCCAAACCAAAGACAGAAAATACTGAGGAACACCAAAATTTCCATACCATTAGTCCAGGGGAACTTTTTTGGTTTGGGGGCTACTTAGCCACAGGAAAATCAGTTGGGGCCTACACACACGTGACAAAAAGAAACCCTTAGTGATGTGATCCCTGATTGAAAGACACTCCCCACATTCCCCTCCCACACCAGAGTCTAAGGGAGCCCAGCCTAGTAGATTTTGTGCACTCCAGCCCATGGTGAAGCAGTAAGGGGGTTAGAGCACCAGCATGGGCTCTGGGGCTGGATCTAGGCAAGAGGGGGCTGGATGTGGACCTTGGGTCTGAGGTTCCCCACCCCTGCATTAGTCTATTAAGTCTAGTGTCCTGTCACTAGCAGGGGCTAATATTGTGCTCCAGAGGAAGAAACAAGAAAACTAGCAGTAGAAATTTACAGCATAACCAGACCTCAGGAAAAGTTTCCCTCTACTGTCTACCTTAGATATTTATATTGTCCCAGAACAGTTGTATCTGAACGTCTTGCAGTCTGTAATGGATTTATCTTCCCAACAATCCTAAGGGATCGGAATGTGCCTCTACCCCCATTTCACGGATGGAAAAATAGGCAAACAAAAACTAAACGCCTTGCCCAGATTCTCACAGGATGTTTTTGGTGGATCAAAGAATTGAAATCAGCTCTTTGGCTATTGCCCCACCCACTAGAGCATTCATCCTCTCTCCTAATCCAGCAAAATTAGAGGTTGGTCTGTGCCCTGAACCATGAGATCTTATGTGGCTTCCAAAACTTATCTTAACACCTAATAATTACTGTTATATGCTGGATATTTTTGTAATGCATATAAATATCTACTCCCTTTTAATTGTTGCAGTTCTGGGTTTCTCAACAAAACCATGTGGCTAAGAATCCCACAGGGTAATTGGGCAACAATGGAAAAGCATTTTTTTTTCAGTTTAATGTTGCACATTTCAGTTTCATTAGATATCCCCATGCTCTTGTGCTTTGACACCAAATTTGACCTCGATACTATTTAAATCAGTGAACTGGGAAAAGACACTCAAGTCATCACGGATAAAGACTACAAAAGACACACACGTTGGAAGACTGTTAAATAATGAAGACCAGAGTTTATAGAGAGAAACCTGGATCGCTCAGTAAGTGGACATGTAATGGGGTTTTTCATTCTACACCAGCTCTGAAAGGGTAAAGGAAAATGAGAAAGCACTAATTAGTGAGGTAGGCCACACTAGTAATGTAAAAGATTAACCAGTTAACCAGTTACCCAGAGGGCCAGGCCAGCAGGAGAAGCCCCTCATCCGTCCATAGCGCAACACAGCCGGCTGGGCCAGAGCACTCTCCCTCCCCCCCCCCCCCCCCCCCCCCCCCCGTGGCACAGGGCTGCGGGGTTGGAGCAGCCCCCTGACCACAGCATGGCAGAGCCAGCCAGACCAGAGCTGCTGCCTGCCCTTGGTATGCTGGCTGGCAGAACTTTGGCTGCAGTGCCCTTGGAGCAGCCCCTGCCCCAGTCACTCTGCACCAGCCCTCAGCTAACTGGTTAAATTATTAAATGATTTCATTTAACTGGTTAACTTGTTATGGGTATTTACATCCCTAGGCCACATATGAGGGGCTTAGGTTGGAGAAGCAACCCCTGATTGGAAAATGAAGCTCAACTGTGCAGTGTGGTCTGGACTAATATAAAACCAGGAATCTGGCAACAAAAGTAGTTGCTGTGAAGATGTCTATAGTTGTCTGCTCGGGATTAGGAGGGGACCAGGGAAAGAATAGGACCCTAGTTATGTGGACCTGGTGGAAGGGTATGCCTAGAAGAGGGAAAGGTGGAGAAGAAAGCTTCTGGAGGCAGGCAAGAGGAGAGAGCAGCAAGACTGGGGACTGAACAGACCTTGGCTGCATGTTGAGGGTCCATGAGCTGGAACTTGGAGCAGTGGGCTGGCCTGAGTTCCTATGCCAGCCACTGATGGAATGGCATTGCCTGGACAGCAGATCCAGTGAGACTCTGGACATTGTAGGGTAACATCACAGTGAACAGATCAGAGGGCCAAGTCATGAAAAGGGAACTGCAGTTCCTAGAGTGAGAGAGAGGGCTGCAGAGCAAGGTGGAAGATTGTAATGGAAAGACTGAAAGGAGAGGCATCAGACCTGGAAGAGAGCTACTCCTCAGAACCACCAAGAGAAAGTTCATCCTGTGGTGAGCGAACACCCTGTGACAGAGTGCAAACAAACTGTGTGCATGTTAGTGTACTTAAATCTAAATGTATAGGGACAAAGAATACAGGCCACACTTGCAGGCTGGGGCATTGTATCCTTGGAAGCAAGGACTCTGGAAAAGACTCAGGGTGAGGTGGCCAATCACGTGAACATGAGCTTTCAAAGCAACACTGTGGCTAATGGGCTAATACAATCCTTGATTTCATAAACATGGGTATCAAGAGTAGGAGTATACATTATTTTTTTCTGTATAAGCTGATTTTCAGTGTTTAGGAAGCATTAGGAGGAAGGGAGCGGAGCATGCTTAGGGAGATAGGGGGAAGAAGAGGCAGCTCTACAGAAGAGAAGAGTGAGGCAGGATTTGATAGCAGCTTTCAACTATCTTAAGGGAGGTTCCAAAGAGGATGGAGAAAGGCTGTTCTCAATGGTGACATTTGACAGAACAAGGAGCAATATCTCAAGTTACAGTGGGGGAAATCTAGGTTGGATATTAGGAAAAACTATTTCACTAGGAGAGCGGTGAAGCACTGGAATGGGTTACCTAGAGAGGTGCTGGAATCTCTATACCTAGAGATTTTTAACTCCCATCTTGCCAAAGCCCTGGTTGAGTTGATTTAGTTGGGATTGGTCCTGCTTTGGGTAGGGGTTTGGGTTGGACTGGATGACCTCCTGAGGTTTCGTCCAACCTTGGGATTCTATGATTCTATGATTTCACCAGCATGTGGGAAGAAGTGGAAGTGGAAGAAGTGGCTTGGGTGGAAAGAGTGGAGTATGAGCAGGGACTGAGATGGGGGGGGGGGCGGGTTGAGCACCTCCTGACTAGAAGGGAAGACAGCACCTATGTTTGGCACTGCAGCAATTGCCAGACTACTGTGGCCAGTTCTGGTGTCAACAATTCAAGAAAGCTGTTGGTAAATAGAAGAGGTTCAGACAAAAGCCATAAGAATGGCAAAAGGGTTAGAAAACCTGCCTTAGAGTGATGGACTTAAAGAGCTCAGTCCAGTTGGGGAAGCTCTATGACCTGTATTGTACAGGAGGCCAGACTATAGAATCACAATGGTTCCTTCTGCCCATGGCATCTATTAAGTTCTTTCTCTACCTTCTCGGTCCTATTTATTATTTTATATGCTTTTGGCCCATTTTATCTCTCAGGTAAACAGTCCCAATCTTTTCAACGTCTCACATGAGAGATTTTCCATGCCTTTAATAATTCTCTATTCTCCAAATCCTCCCTAACTCTGCCCTATCCCTTGTAATTTGGAATGGCCACAACAGAACTGGACCAAGTATCCCAAGTGGGTACATGTCACTGGTTTGTGTAATAAAATGACAGTGTGTGTGTTCCATTTTATTCTCCATCCTCTCTTCATGCCTCCTGACATTTTGTTTGCTCTTTTGACAGCTGCTGCACAGTAAGCAGAGCTAGTCAGTGAGCTGGCCACAGTGATTCCCAGTTGTTGTCCCAGAGTTGATACTGTTAATTTAAATCCATCATGGTATATTAGCACTTGGAGACTTACCATTATCTTACACATCCACATCTGTATGCACATCACAAAAGAGATCCAATTGTCTATTAACGTAAGGGTGGAAAGAGAAGAGGATGGGATCATTCAACTTGTAAAATGGGATCAGCAAGATTAATATCTAGAGCACTCTTGTCCTGTTGACAGGCCCACTGACAGGAAGGGCTAAGGGGTGCAGTTGCCCCCGAGCCACCAGCCACTGCTTCTGCTACCACAGAAATGATGGTGGCTGGAGCACCAAGCACTTTAAATTTCTGCCAGAGCACTCTGGGTGGGTCGTAGGACTGGAGGGAGGAGGGTTACTGGTGTGGCATGCTCTGGGCAATACTGAGGGCTGGCTGCCCCCAACCCTGTCTCTTCCCTCCGAGGCCCTGTCCTTTTCTGGAGCACAGAGCCAGCCCTCTTTGCTCTTTGCTTAGGGGCCCGGCATGTCTGTTGGCCCCCCTGACTGTTGAACACTTTCACAATCTGCAAGGAAAGGTTCTACGTATACATAGTCTGGACATGCAGTTGCAAGTATAGTATGTACATGCAAGTGGGAAACTCTGAATCCTCATATCCACCTCTTTTACAAGAGTAGGATAAATTCTGTACAAAATATGCCTGGAGAGATTATCACTTGAACTCATAATTTCCTGATTATTATTGTCCTGGTAAAATGTGGCAACATTGTATGTAAAGTTATAAGATTCTTCTGTATGATATTACTGAAAACATCTGCCTCTAGGGAAGGAGTCACAAACCAGTTCCTCAGAGACAAAAAGTTAGCTGATGCCTCAGCCAAGTATCAAGATCAAATGGATTATCACCTGAATAAGCGGCCATCATTTGACAGGAAAGAGAGGTAAGCAGGAAATCTTAACATCTGGGCAAAGAAACAACTGGAGGTTCCTGTCCCCTCAAAGGCTATGTCTAGACTGCAAACCTCTTTCAAAAGAGGATTTTTGAAAGATACTTTCGAAAAAGCTTCTTTCGAAAAAGAGCATCTAGACTACAATCAGTACTTTCGAAAAAGCAAGCCGCTTTTTCAAAAGAGAGCACCCAGGCAGTCTCTTTCGAAAAAGCACAGTTTGCATTACATAGCGCCTTTTTTCGAAAGAGCACTTTCAAAAAAAGGCGTTATTCCTCGTGAAATGAGGAGTACCGCCATCAAAAGAAAAGCCGCGTTCTTTCGATTTAATTTCGAAAGAACACGGCTGTAGTCTAGACGCAGGTGAAGTTTTTTCAAAAAAAGGCTACTTTTTTGGAAAAAACCCTGCAGTCTAGACACAGCCCAAATGTCAGTCTTCTGAACCCAGCTGGAGATGATTCTTCAAAGAAGAGGAAAAAGTACGAAGAATGGGAAACAGACACTCCAAGTTATTCCTCCCGTTCTTGCTACCCACAGCAGCCACAATTCCTCAGGGCATGTATTTACTTGCCGCGCTGGAGATGGACGTTCTGGTGTTTGATTTAGTGGGTCTAGTATAGACCTGTAAATTGAATGCTGAGGGCAGCTCTGGCCAGCATCTGTACTCCTCCTGGAGTCCCATTCTTTAAGCTGACCTTCCAGGTCTAGTAGAGCTGGCATGAGGAACAAAGAAACAGTTTTGGATTGAAGGGAGGGATTCTGTCAGAAAGGAATTCAAACAGTAGGACTGCTGCAACATTTGGTGCATTTACTTTTTCTCGGTAGCTAGTTCTTACAGGTATGCCTCATTACTTGATAGTTTATAGTAGTTGGCCTTTATGTGTCATTTTATATCTCTTAATTCATTGTACAAATGGAGATTAAAAGTTAATTAACATTAGATAATGTAAAAATCTCCACTGCACAACACTAAATGAAAGTGTAATGACTGCAGAGCAATTCATGGCACTCATAACTCTATAACTACTATGCAGCAAAAGGTGCAAGTTTCTGCTTCTAGTACATAAGTCTGATTGGGGAGCCAAAAATATATCTGAGCTGTGCAACTCAAACTCTGGGTGTGCTCCTGCCTCGGCCAACATGGAACATGGAGCCACACTCCCACACATATCCTGCACTCTCAGGCCAGGGCTGGCATGCCAGCCCCCTGCTTATGATAATTACACTTCACTGTCTTGCTAGATCTACTTTTATCCACAGATACAACAAATGTCTCAGAGACAAAATACCTTTTTCTTGTTCTTTTATTTTTTATTCTATTTCACACATCCTGAGCCTAGAGTTCACCTGTGGTATTGGCAGATCAGGTACATGTTCATGCCAAAATCCTTAGGCCTCCCTGAACACTTGCACATGTAGAACTGGGAACTAGGCTTGCTTGCCTGTGTTAACATTAGCAAAATAGATATTGCAATGTTATAATAACCCAATTAGTGTTCATGAAACACATGTAGAATACCTTGTGTATTAAGCCTACTTACAATATCTGCATCCCATGGTATGACGTACAGTTTAAACGTTTGCTCTGTAATTATAAAAATGTTTGTGAATTCCCCCGAAAGTCAGGGGCAAAACTTTACCACGTGTGAAATATTTTCATTTACTCCAAGAGGTGTTATCTCTTGTCTATCAGAAATGACTATTGCGTCCAAATGGGCCATTGTGAAATGAAGACTTTTAGTTGATTGCTTCCCCTCGCACCACCCATGAAGAAGATACATGCAGGAACACTCCTCTCATCATCTTGGATTCTGGGGTGGGCATGGAATTAAAAATCCCTGCCAAGGAAAAATAATCTTAAACATAAGCAAGTGATCCCCATGTTGCAGGGTATGGTTTGACCCTAAAGGACACTGCTTATTATAGAAGCTGCTGATTATAGAAACATATACACTTGAATCTCTTTAATCCAACAACCCTGGGAAATAGATTATGCCAAATTAAGGATTTTTGCAGACCATGGAGGGTGCTGGGGCAGGGTCTAGGAGGGAGGAAGGATGTGTAATGGGGGTGGGGCACTTACGTGGTGCTCCACCCCTGGGAGCACATGTGGGTCTGTGCCCCCCTCTATCTATAGAACCGCCCCCCGTTGCTATGAGAATGGTGAGACAAAAGCTTCTGTAGCGGTGCTTCGCTGTGCTGCTGATCCCCCATCTGCAGGGGGAGCAGCAGCATGCAGAGCCACTTCCTCCCAGTGGTATCAGGGACACCCAGAGTGTGTCTAAACTACATGGCTCCATCGATGCTCATCGGCAAAGGGAAATGAAGCCGCGATTTAAGTAATCGTGGCTTCATTTAAATTTAAATGGCTGCCGCGCTGAGCCGACAAACAGCTGATCAGCTGTTTGTCAGCTCAGCGTGTTAGTCTGGATGCTCCCGCGCCAACCTGAAAGCCCTTTATCGACCTCCCCGTTATGCCTCGTAGGATGAGGTTTACCAGGGAGGTCGATAAAGGGCTTTCATGTTGGCAGGGGAGAGTCCAGACTGCCCCGATCTGCCAACAAACAGCTGATCGGCAGAGTGGGGCAGCCATTTAAATTTAAATGAAGCCGTGATTATTTAAATCGCAGCTTCATTTCCCTTTGCCGAACAAACAAATCTACATGGCTCTGTCAACGGAGTGTAGAGGTTCAGCTGTATTATCTTTTAAAATCTTAGAGTCTAACACATTTGTGTGTGTTTCCAGTCTTTACACTTTTTTTTTTTTTTTTTTTTTGCTAATAACATTTAGTTTATTACAGGATTGGCTAAAGGCATTGTCTTTGTTTTAAGATCTTAGCACAACTGACCTGGGGTAAGTGAATGGTCCTTTGGGACTAGGAGTGACCTGAATATTGTGACTTTGGTGTAAAGTAACCATCTATCGTAGCCCAGCTTGCAAAACAGAGTGGAATGCTCCAGAAGACTATTTGGGTACGTCTGCAGCATTTTTCTAGAATAATGGTTGTTATTCCAGAAAAACAATACTTCCGTCCACACTGCAATAGTGTTATTTCGACAAAAATTGAAATAACCGAGGACTTTTTTTGATGGCGGTAAACCTCATTCTACAAGGAATAATGCTTTTTTCCAAAAAACTTTTTCGGAAAAAGACGTGTGGATGAGGAAGAGGAAGTTCTTTCGAAAAAAGAGGCCTCCAGGAAATAACACAGGTGCCTGCTGGCCACTATGTCCACACTCATCACAACTCTATAGTTCTTGTCTCCTGGCAGCTCTTAAAGCTGCACACACCCGGGACAGGGCTTGTGCCAGGAAGCCAGCCCTGGAAGCTGCAACTCACCATGTGGCTGCCAGTTCCAGAGTTGTGGGCACCCATGTCCCAGCCACAAGTCCCCCAAGAGCCCACTGGCCTGCCTAGGACTCCCAGGAACCTGCCAGGGGCAGGAAAAGGCATGCATTGTCATGATCTGGGGTGGAGATCCTGGCTTTCCTGGAGGTGTGGGACGAGGAGGATATCCTCCAGGATCTCCGCTCCAGATGACATAATGCCGATATCTATGGCCAGATGGCCATCAACCTGACCACAAGGGGCTGCACCAAGAGCCTGGGGCAAGTGAGGAGCGAGGTGAAGGAGCTATACCAGGGCCAGGGAATGCAGGTCTCACTCCAGGCCAGCACTCAACTCCTGCCCCTATTTTAATGAACTGCATCACATCCTAGGGGCAGTTCAGCCCTTTCCCCACCCCTGGTGGTGGAAGATCTCTTCTAGAAAAACTTATTTCAAGAGAAGCTTGCAGTCTAGACATAGCCTCTGTGATTCCACAGAAAGGAATATGTTATAGGATATAGGGCTTTAGGAGTTCATGCTTGTTACTGAGTTGGTGAAACATAAGTATAGCACATACAACCAAATTGGGGTTACGCTTTTTAATATTCTTCCTGGAGGTGTGTACTCACTGTCATGAGCCACGTCAGACAGCTTGACATTATGTTTTTTCTTTTCTTTTCTTTTCTTTTCTTTTCTTTTCTTTTCTTTTCTTTTTATTAGACAAAGATATAAGGGCACAATAATTGTTTTGTGATTTGCCACATTATTTCTTCTGTTTTCATGTGTCCTCAGTTGCCATAGTAACCATCTTATAGCTGGCCATGCTTTCCTGTAATGTGAAATGCTCCTTACTACAGTTGGTTAGAAAACAGCTTTTCCATCCTGAAAATTAAATTTTGAGATCTCAAAAACGAGTTGTCCCAAATCATAACACAGGCACATTTTTTAAAATGTTTACTAAATTACATTCTAAAAGAAAAATGAAATATTTAATTTCAATGTTGATATTTTAATTTTAAATACATAATCAACTACATTTTGAAAAAGTCATTAAACAAAAGTCATTTTTTTTCTTTTCAGAAGTGTTGAAATGGGATTTTTTGGGTACATTTTCTAATTTCAAAAACAATGTCAAAGCTTATGTTGAAATCAGTATGAATTTGCCAATAATTTTGATTTGGTCAAAATGACATTTTCTGACAAAAAAGTGTCAGCTAGCTCTACTCCCTGCTTCCCCCATGTCCCCAACACATGATTGTCAGAGCAATGGGGCTTTAAGAACCACACACAAAAATGGTGCTATGAAAATATACAAAAATTACATAATTGTAATAGTCACTGAACTACAACACATGTTTCCAGTTATATCTACCTCTTTATTATTGTGATTTTTTTATAAGTTTGAGCAAACTCCGGTAAGCTGTTCTGGAAGCAAAACCAAAAAAACCCCTAAAAAACCCCACAACTTTCCCAATGTTAAATAATGCAAGACAGGCATTTTTGAAGTGGGGTGCAGCAAAAATGGCTGTCGTCTGAAACAGCAGGTTTGATGTGGGCATGGGCCTCTCTGAGAACTAGTGCCCTTGTTTGGCTTTGCTATAGCAAAGTGGCGAGCATTTGAAAACTACACAGCGAGCATGTACTGCTGATTTCCTCAAGTCTACAAGTACATATTTAAAAACATAATTGGTTGCACTAGACAGATCTAGTGACTAGCTCACTGGTCTGGAAATCAAGAGACTTGGGAGGGTCTCATCACAGCTCTGCCACTGATCTATTGGATAGCCTTGGGCAAATTATTTGACCTGTTGTGCTTCTGTTTCACCTTGTCTGGCCTTTTTTGAGTATAAACTCTTACGGGTAGAGGTTCTACACATTGCCTAAAACAAATGGGTGCTGCTTTTAGCATGGGCCTTTGGGCTCAATCATACAAATTAATATTGATGCACGTATGTGAATCTAGTTGTGCACGCAGTTAGTTCAAAGACCTCAAACATATCCTAGGGAAGCTAGCAAACCTTGTAAACTACCCAAGTAGCTTTGGAAACAGGCACCTACTTAGACACACTGTTGTTGCTGCAATGCCTGGGCACAAAGATGGGCCTTTAAAAACAGTAGCCATTAGTATGAAATATTATTAGATTAATTTGATCCCTAACTGAAACATCGCTATGAATAGAGCCAGTTCTGAAATCTAAAGACGCCTCTGTCAGACATCATAAATGTAATCGGAGATAGCTTGTTGACTAGAATGCATTACATTAGAAAGCATCCTTTTATATCTGTTTCTAGATTCTGTATCATGTGACAGTGTACAAAGCTATTCCAGCCCAGTTACACCACCGTGAACAAAGCATTAGAAACACATTCCAGTAAGTACACTAATGCCTGTCTCTAAGTGGAAGGGAATAAAAAAACACTCATTAGTAAATCTGGCTAGCAACGAGATTCCTGCAGCTATGATAACTGAGCTAACTGGGTTACAGGGTGACACAGGGTTTGCTTTGGTAAGTTATGTTAGCTTTTCGGCAAGGTTTTTGCTCCCATTGCATTGGTGCATGAATCTATATTGACAGCGACATTTTTAGGGCAGATGGTCCTCAGTGAGTCTCTTCTCCTTGCAGAAATGGCTCTTTGCCAAGCTCAGCAGTTTTCCCTATAGCAACTTGAAGAATTTGCAGTCACAAGGGAAATATTTTTGAAATACGATTGCAGCAGAAAGCCACTTGTGCTTTGCCATATCTGTTACACGTTTAACTGTCTTAAAGAAACATGGAAATAGGTGTTGGTTGGATTTTGTGTATATAATAACAGACTGTGTAACAGCGAAGTACCTTTTGGCTAACGCAATGCAACTATTGAACTATTCATCTCCTCCTACGCTAGTTTCCCTGTGCCTCAATTTGAGTGCTATTGAGGGTTCCATTTTTAAAGCACCCTCTACAGGGGCAGTGGGGTAGTAGAGTGGCAGTGATTTAGCTCCTGAATTCCATGGAGGGATCATGATCCTGATACTGATCGTTCATGCCACAAAGTGCGTGAATCAGACAAGAGTGCTGACAAGGCAGTGTGTGCTCTAAGGGGAAAGAGCAACCTGCTCTTAACATCTCTAGCTAATAAATCCCTTTTGAGTAATGTTTGAAGTAGCTCTGATGGGTGGCAGAGGGAGGGCTAAAAAGACTGTTACTATAATACAGAGCCCTTCCCAGTGACATTGGGAGATTAAAGGGTTAAAGCCCCAAATCATCAAAGCTCTTAAACTTATGACTGTTTAAAGTGCTTGGCTTAACTGGAGCTAAATAGATGTCAATCAACCAACAAATTATTATACACTGCTGAATACAGTTAAGAAACCCCTTCTGTAGCCAGACAAGAATCGCCCTCCCCCCCCAACGTAACATCCATCTTTGGTTGCCTGGAGCACACAGGGCATAGAGAGAGAGAGCAGTAAAATCAGCATAGTCTTTGAAGCCTTGACAGGAGGCCCGGATATGCTAGCTCACAGTGACCCTGGACAACTGTAAGCAGAGATATGAGGGTGATCGAGCTAATCGCTGACCAAGAGGCTGCAGAGGAGTGCCCTTGACTGAAACCCATATTGATACGAACATACACTCATCCAGGGGGAGGAATCTCACCCAGTAAAGAATGTCCAGTACTCACAATTTAGTTATCTCTCTTACAAGTGTAAATTTAGTTGAAATCCCTTGTAAGAACTGGCGTCACAAAGATGGACCAACACAATTTGGCATCTTAGATAAGAAAGAGGATCCGGGCCCCTATGGGTATAAAGATGGGTCCAGCAGCACACTTACTCTGAGTGTCAATCTACCATCTAACTGCTGATAGGGTTAGGTGATTGGCCTCCCGAGGTTCCATGGGGACGCCCACCTCATATTCGTCTTTCCTGGGAATTGAGGGACCGGCCCTGGCCTGATACGCTGGAGTCTAGAGGCACAGAAGGGGGTAAAAATTGTACCTGTATGTGTCCTTTGTCTTAAGTGTACACGTAGACTTAGAGCTCTTTAAAGATTAAGCTGTCACTTGGTACCATTATTTCTATTTTCTATTTTTATTTTCTTTGTAACCACTTTTAAGATCTATATTTGCTAGCAGTTAAGAAATAGAGAAATAACCATTGTAACTATATGATTTATAAGCTTATTTAATAAACCTGTAACTGTTTAAGTTTTAACCCGACTCCTTCAGTTGCTGTAACAGAACTAAGCACAATTTAAAAGAACTCCAGCCGGTCATAAGGGACAGATACAGGTAGAGCTGGGCATTTGGATCATGTCGCTTCCAGAGGACAGATCTGTAGGGCCATCTCTCAGCCTTCCCTAGGCTGCCCACTGCGAAGGGATCATGTATCCTAGCAGTCAAAGTCTCTGGTGTAATAAGCTGTCCCTCTAAACTCTGGGGCGTCTGTCAGCCTGTTGACTGCCCACCACAAAGGGACCTGGTCCTAGCAGTCAAAGACACGGACGTTAAACTTCTTGAGGTGCCTGTCAGCCTTCCCTAGGCTGCCCGCTGCGACGGGACCTTGTGTCCCAGCAGTTGAAGACTCGGGTGTAACACACACACACACACACACACTGCCCTGACCATCGGCTGACACCTTCATAGTCCCTAAGCTTAGATCAAGTTTTCTTCTTACTCTTCTGTCTCACAGCATAGCTGTGCTCCATTACACAGTTGCGACTCAGCATACAGTTGTCTTCAGTTGGTGAGAGGTGCTATGCAAGAGTAAAGTGGGGTGGGTGGACTGATTATTATATTCCTAATCACAATCTATTTATCAAATAGGTCTGAATGCGTCAGATGACTCGCGGACAACAGCAGAGGGGAAGCTACACTGAATGATAAGTAAAGTCATTTTACCTCCTTCTGATATGTTAGAACCTGGTTGTGAACATATTCCTGGAATGCAGGTCTCTTTGCTGTGAGTATCATTGGGAGATCAGATATGGGAAGCAGCATTCCACTTGGTAGTAAATGTTTTCAGGCTCCGGCCTTCGTTTGGTCATTCATGGTATTGTACATTATATTTTTGAAATAGACATTTTGGGCCTGATTTTTATTTACATTGTAATGGCTGGCAGTAAAGGGGCCTTAAATTTTGGTATAAACATACATCTGCTTTAAGGCCTTCTTCTTCCAGAGTTTAAATGAAAATTAGACTGTTGGAGTCGATGTCCACAGGTTAGGATTAGAGTTAGGGTTAGGTTAGTCATGTTTCTCAGCATGCCATACTTTGACTGCTTGACAAACATGATTTATACCTTATTTCCCACATATAGTTCTCACATATATTTGTGAGCAGGGCCAGTTCTGATGTACACTGTTGTGCTGCATGTGTTAATGATCATGTGTTTTGAGTTTCTGGTTATGAAGATGGCTCCAGGGTCAAGGAAACAGATACATTCAGCTAAAAGAATGCATGTCATTCCTGAGTCACACACACAAATACAACACATGCCATAGAATTGCTGTCCGTGTATGCTGATGGGGGAGACGGAAGCCCCTGTGTCCACATTCCCACATCACAGATTCATCACTTCTTATCATAAGGGTTAGATCACAGGCGCTGTCCTGTGTAGAGGGCAAGCGTGGACCTGACCTGCTCCAGGAAGAGCCAACAGAAGGATTGTGCCTTGGGATGGTGCTATCTGCTCTGGCTAATTCACTCTTAACACTCTATGGCTGTGTCTACACTGGCATGAATTTCCGGAACTGCTTAAAACGGAATACTATTCCGTTTTCAGTTTTTCTGGAAAAGGAGCGTCTACATTGGCAGGCTGCTTTTCCGGAAAAGCCCTTTTCCGGAAAAGTGTCTGTGGCCAATGTAGACGCGCTTTTCCGGAAAAGAGCTCCGATCGCCATTTTCGCTATCGGGGCTTTTTTCCGGAAAAGACTACTGGGCTGTCTACACTGGCCCTTTTCCGAAACAGTGTTCCAGAATAAGGACTTATGCTCGAGCGGGAGCAGAATAGTTTTTCCGGAATAGCGGCTGATTTTGTACAGTAGAGCGTCGTTGCTTTTCCGGAAATTCAAGGGCCAGTGTAGACAGCTTGCAGCTTATTCCGGAAAAGCGGCTGATTTTCCGGAATAAGTGGCCCAGTGTAGACACAGCCTCAGGGTAATGTTGGGGAGATTAGACACAGTCACACCTACTTTCTGCCTCATTTGAGGCAATATGCACTACCAAGGGTACAGCAAGGGAGCAGTTCCTGTCCTCTCCACTCTTCAGAGATTGCAATTACTCTTAGGGTCATAGGCAAGTTAGCCCCAAATAAGGGTAGGGCAGATTGTTGCTGAGCAGTGACAGGAATCTTCCATGGGATCCAAGCATGCCACAAGTGCACTCAATGGCAAACTTCTATTGGCTTTTGGGGGAACATGATTAGGTTCTTACTAGGCAGAAAACTTCTCTCTGGCCCCAAACTCATGGAAACAAAGGGGGGAGGGGGTCTTTATTTGTTAGCAAGACAGGAGAACAGAATGTCTTTATTTTGCTTGCGACTTTGTGACACCCCAGCAAGCAGTCACGAGCACTAGCAGCAGCGTCCAGCAGTTTTGCAAAGGAAAAGATCACCCCGGGAAGGCAGCCAAAGGGACAGACACCGTTCCAGATGCAGTCGTTGATATCAAGTGCATTCCACTTGGCATGCAAATCCCTGTAGCTGCCAGACATATCCCATGTGGGGGCTAAGGATGCTTTCCAATGCTGGAAAAGTGAAAGGGGGGAAAAATTAATAGTGGCAGCAACAGGAGGAAGCATTGCCAATTTAGGACAGATACAATGTGCATGAGCCAATTTGCTTTGTAGTTTCTTTTCAAGAGGATGAAGCTAAACAATTATACCTTCAAGAAAGGAAATTGATATGTCCAAATGCCCAGAGCAAAATGCTGGTCTCATTAGTGTTGCTGTAAATCTGGATTAAACTGCTTAGACCTCAACAGGGTTTCTCTGGATTCAAATAGGTTTAACTGAGAGAATAATTTGGCCCATGGTGGTAATTTCTGACAGCTGGCAGTTTGTGAGAAGGATGCACTTTGTTTAGATATTCACCTCAGACAAAAAAAGAGAAATAAGCAATAATCAGAAAGTACCTTTTTTAGATCCCCTAATAATCTAGGGTCCCAGACTTCTGGTTAGCCCCAAAGCTATAATTCATTGAAGCAAGTTGTGGCCTGCCTCACCCTGTTACAATAAAAGCTTCCACTTCTTAAATTATATGTTGGCATCTAAGTACTGTACAACAGTTTGAGAAAGCTTAAAGTCTATTTTTATCTTAACAAAAACCCTTAGGATATTTTGCAATGAATTTTTAAGATTCATTAGCGAACCCTTAAGATTTTTTTTTTACTTTCAGTCAATTTAACACTGATATATTTACCTTCACCAGTCTTGGTGCATGGATGAGTGGGGTGTTAAAATAAAATACCTCTTCCCTGGCCAGAGCAGTTGGCCAAACTTTAAACCTTTGCTAGGGTGCCTCTGTTAGGATGAGAAGTCAGCTATATGAATCAGATATCCTCTTTACAAAAACAAAAATTGTACACACAGTCCTCTTTCCCGGAATACAAACAAACAGCTGGCAGTTTCCTTGCTCAGAAATCCCCAAATCTGTCACTCAATTGAGAACTGTACCCAGCAAACGTTCTTCCTCTTCTTCGTCTTAGGATTATACTCAAAACTGCTCCAGCACACATAACCTGCAACTGCCATCCTAACTGCTGTGTCTGCAACCAGGAAATCACTCAGTCCCTGTGGATTAGCTCTGACCTGTCATGTAGCCTATTACCTTGGGGGTTATTCCTACTGTCTGCAGCTGCTATTACTACAAAATAGGGCTTCATGCTCTCTCTGTTGGGCCAGCAAGAGTGCATGACCTATCCTGTGTCCTGTAACCTCAAGAGGGCATAGAAAGGATGTATGGGTATCATAGGGATCTCCTAGGACTGGTATTCACAAGACACCTTTTTGCAAACTAGCGTACAAAGTCTCTAAAAATAGCCTGTGCCACTTTCAACTGGGTCTACGCCCTGGAAGGCGCAGGGCCTCAAGCAGAAGGGCGGGGACGAGGTTAGTCAGCTCTTAACGTCACCCAGATTGTGGTGTCTCCCCCAACAGCCTTCAGACCCAAGCTTGGTTAAAAATACAGGCGAGAACTTTGAGTGAGACACGCTTCTTAGGGCAGGAGAATAACTAGTTAGTTAAGTTTAGTTTCTAGAAAGTGTTTATGGTTTTGTTTTATACATAGCCATTGTTTCAGTGTTCTTATCCATTATCACTTGAATATCTGTCAGACTTTTTTTGGATACATTTATTGTGAAAACAAGACTAGCTTGCTGGCATATAATATTCTCTTGGAAACAGGAGGCCTGCTAATTCTGTGAGTGTCCAGTGGATAAGGGACTGGACACAATAGAAAATGCTTTGAGGACTCAGAGGTTGATGTATTCGTCTTACTGTAAAGAGGATGAGGCCTGCAGAGACCTGGAGGGCAGTGCGTGTCTTGCCAGCAGCAGGTGGTTTGAGGGAGCTGACTCCTCAAAGACTCCCTCACACAAAGGGCCTCCCAACCCATGAATACTTCTGAGGAGTATTTCTCACCTAGGGTACATCTCCTCAGCACCTTAAACTTGAAATAAGATATGCAATTTGCACTACACAAATTGTGTATCTTATTTCAAATCTATTTTGACGTGTTGGCGCGTTTACTCAACACTAAATTTTGAAATAATGTGCTATTTGGAGACATCCCTTAGCCCTCGTGGAATGAAGGTTACCAGGATGGTGAAATAGCGTGCCTGTAGTTTCAAAAAATATTTCAAAATAACAGGCAGTTTGTGTAGACATGGGGTAACTATTTCGGGATACCTCTGGTATCCCGAAATAGCTGTGCAGTGTAGGCGTACTCCTTGAGACTTTACTCAATGATTGCCTTTGGACCTGGTACCTTTAGGTCTAGCTGTACATTTTCCAAGGATTGGCTGGATTCCTCTGAAAATAAATGTCAAAATATTGAGAACTTTAGGATCTGTATTCCTAAATGGATTTACAGACAGCCCCAGTGGAATAAATCCCAGATCTACGCATGGCTCCAGGCTGTAGGGCTCAATTAATTAGGCTCCTAATTTCCACTGATTCTGAAGCTCCTTTTGAGGATCTGGGCCTCAATGTCTATCTGCAACAGCAGATGTTGTACTTAATCCTGTGTACTTTTATCGGCTTTTGGACTTGGACATTCCTCTTATTTAAGGCAGCTTGCCTCCATAGCCAGAGACTAGCCACCACTAAACAGGCCCATCTCTGGCACCACTATTTTATCATATGTGGTACATTTTTGTCTAATTGCTTACAGTTTTTCTCTATATTAAATGTTTCTTTTCATTGTTTGTTTATGGGTTACTGTCTTTTTTGTTTGCTGGAAATGTCTTGTTTGCATTTGTGCTTTCCCCAACTGAACACACAGCCACTCTTCCCCTTTGTTACCGTATTAACTTTGTGACTCTGTGCATAATGACAAGCTAGTTTCAGGGAATTCATAATGGAATCCAGTGGAAGAAGATAACAGATTGCCAGTAATGAGATTGCCAACATATTTCAACTTTCAGTAATTGTTTCTTTGAAAAATAGTTCTTGATATTTGAGAGCTTTTGATTAATATGTCTTTCCATTATTTTCAGTTTTTGGTCTCATATCTCAGGCTCACTTTGCTTCTGCTCCTCTGGCATTTGTAAAGGGTCCATCACCTACGCTACGTCTAGACTGCAGGCTTCTTTCGGAAGAAGCTTTTCTGGAAGAGATCTTCCAAAAAAAGTCTTCCGAAAGAGAGCGTCCGCACTGCCAACGCGCATCAAAAAAGAGATCTGCTTTTTCGAAAGAGAGCATCCAGACTGAATGGACGCCATCTGGCATGTAAACTGTGATTACTATGGCCAGTAGAGCATCTGTGCTTTTTCCTCTTTCCTCTTCTTGCGAAAGAACTCCCTCTTCCCCATCCATACATGCCTTTTTCCGAAATAACTCTTTCGCAAAAAGGCTTCTTCCTCGTAGAAAGAGGTTTACCAGTGTCCAAAACCCCCTCTGTTCTTTCGATTTTCTTTCAAAATAACATGATTGCAGTGTGGATGTAATTGAAGTTTTTTTTGGCAAAACATCTGTTTTTTCAGAAAAAATCCAGTGTAGACATGGTGTCTAGGCCCCTAATGAATAATTTCAACAAACTATTTATTGCTTGTCTGTGAAGCAGCTATTAATTCTGATCCTCCTATTGTGGGGAAAGACCTTTCTGAAATGTGGAGGGTATAGGTCTTCAGAGAGAGGTATCTGATGTGTGTATGTGCATGCACACACACACACCCTCTTTGAGGAGGAGGGAGGCAGGCTTTCTGTTATGGGCAGGCCTTCTGAGAACAGTTCAGCTTATAGATTTTATGCTTTTAGTTTTTGAAAGCTGAAAACAACCATGATGCAAAAGTTTTCAGGTTTCGATTTTTTTGTGATAAGAAACTTCCAAACATCTGTTGTGGGAAATACATTTTCTGCTGGGGCAGCTCTCTCTACTGTGTCCTGCTTCTCTGCTCACAAAGCCTCATTCTCACTTGCAGGGCCATGTCTCCTGTGTGAATGAGTAAGGCTGATGTGTGACACTGGGAAGGTCTATTCCCTTCTTGTGCACTAGATGTTACCTCATGGGCAACACTACTCAGCTCACAGAGGTATTCTGAGGTTTAATTAATTAGAATCTCTACAGCCCTTTGAGCTACTCAGATGGAAGGCACAATAGAAATACAAAGTACTATTATTATACTCCCCATATCATGCTCCTTTCCCTCAAAGCGGACTATTTCAAAATGCAGCCAAAGAAAAACCTGGCTGAATCAATGATTGAATAGAAAGTTCTGCCCTCTAGTGTTGGGTTAACAACTAAGAAGTTCAGGGAAGATTCCAGTGAGTTCTGAAAAATTTGCCTTTTTTCCAGATCTGAGATTGGAGCTGATGTATTTGTTGGAAGAGGCAACTTCCCCTAATCCAGCAGTATTGTTTTCATTATAAACTGCCTTCCAAGAACAACACCGGAGCTTGTTCTGCTTTGTGCCTGCTGGCTCTGAAAGCTTTTGCACAGTGCAATAGGAAGGTGGAAATAATACACATAGAAAAATGAGCAAATTTTACTTTGCTCCAGAGCTTCAAGATTTCAATACTATTGCAATTCCACTTATATCGTATTAGGGCCCAAGTGACCTCTACACAAACCCAATGCCACATCATTACAAGTGTTGCGTGAATGTGATTTAACAGTTAACACTAGGGGCAAATCATGTCTGCTGGGTTAGTTCCTGGTCATGCCACTGCCTCAAGGAAACAGATTTGCACTGGTATAATAAGGGAAGGGGAGCTGGATGAGTGACCAGGGAAAGAAACAGCCAGAGGAAAGTAACAAAGAAGGGAGGCTAGAGGTTGTTAGAATGTGTTTGAGCGGGGGGGACTGGGGAAGGGAGAGGGTTGGAATGGCAGAATGAGGATGGGATATTAGGAAGGAAGAGAGAGAAAATGTGGCATATGGAAGTGAGGAGCAGAGGAAAGGATTTGAGAAATGGGTGGGAAGCAGACCTGAACTAGGAAGGAAAGGAGGGTAATACAGGCAGTCCCCGGGTTACGTACAAGATAGGGACTGTAGGTTTGTTCTTAAGTTGAATCTGTATGTAAGTCGGAACTGGCGTCCAGATTCAGACGCTGCTGAAACTGATCAGTTTCAACAGCGGCTGAATCTGGACGCCAGTTCTGACTTACATACAGATTCAACTTAAGAACCCCAGGCATCCCCAAGTCAGCTGCTGCTGAAACTGATCAGCAGCTGATTCCAGGAAGCCCGGGGCAGGGGCTTCCTGTAGTCAGCCATGGTCAGTTTCAGCAGCGGCTGACTTGGGGACGCCTGGGGCAGAGCAGCTGGGGTGCTGCTGAGTTGGTCCAGTAGCGCCGCCGCTCCTCGGCGCTACTGGACCAACCCAGCAGCACCCAAGCTGCTCTGCCCCAGGCGTCCTGATTCAGCCGCTGCTGAATCTGACCAGCAGTGGCTGAATCAGGACGCCTGGGGCAGAACAGCTGGGGTGCTGCCCGGTTGGTCCAGTAGTGCCCAGAGCGGTGCTACGGGACCAACTGGCAGCTCCCCAGCTGCTGTACCACAGGTGTCCAGAGCAAAGCCACGGAGCACGGGGGCAGCGGGACAGCCCAGACGCGCCGTGGCTTTGCTCTGCTTTGCTCCCCGTCCCCCTGGTCTGCAGACCAGGAGGATGGGGGGGGGCAAAGCAGAGCCAAGCCGCGGAGGACGCGGCCAGCTGACAGCTGTCAGCTGACCGCGCGCTCCGCGGCTTGGCTCTGCTTTGCCCCCGTTCCCCCCCCCCTCGCCCTCCTGGTCTGCAGACCAGGGGGACGGGGGGCGGGGCAAAGCAGAGCCAAGCCGTGGAGCGCGCGATCAGCTGACAGCCCAGATGCATCTGGGCTGTCAGCTGGCCGGGCGCTCCGCGGCTTGGCTCTGCTTTGCCCCCCCCCCCGTCCCCCTGGTCTGCAGACCAGGGGGACGGGGGGGGGGGGAGGAAAGCAGAGCAAAGCAGAGCCAAGCCTCGGAGCACGTTGGCAGCGGACAGCCCTGTCCGCTGCCCACGTGTTCCGCGCTTTGCTTCCTCTCCCTGGTCTGCTGGAGACCAGGGAGAGGAACGGCCCCGTTCGTAACTGTAGATCCGACGTAAGTCGGATCTGCGTAACTCGGGGACTGCCTGTATTAAGAGTAAATTATTGGACTCCAGGGAAGGCTATTAAAGGCTAGGAGAGGGAAGGAAATGGTTTGGGAGAAAAGGCGGGGGGTCACATGGCAAAAAAAATGGGAAGACACAAACTCACTGAGGAAAGTGCATCAGAGGGTTAATAGTATTGAGGGAAATGGATGGTCAGAAGAGAAACCGGGCATGTCTACACTACAGCACTAATTCGAACTAACTTAATTCGAATTAGTTAATTCGAACTAAGCTAATTCAAATTAGTGCATCTAGACCTAAAAACTAGTTCGAATTAGCATTTTGCTAATTCGAACTAGCATGTCCACATTGAGTGGACCCTGAACCGAAGTTAAGGCTGGCCGGAAGCAGTGCCGGCAGGGCATCAGGTTAGGACTTAGAGTGTGGAGCTGCTGTCTCAGGCTAGCCAAGGGCTGTGCTTAAAGGGACCTGACCCTCACCCCGGACAGACAGTTCTCAGGGTTCCCCGCTTGCTTGTTTACCTCAATGAGGGACAGCAAAGCAGTCCTGGCTTGGAGTGCCCTGAGTGCCCGCACTTGGCACATCATAACACTCGGCCATCTCTCCGGCTGCACTTGCCACAGGCTGCCATCTGTGGGGGGTCAAGCGGGGGGCTGCAGGAGAGCTTCCATCCCGAGGAGCCCGCAGAGCCACCCCAGTCCTCCCCATTGGGGGCTCATACCCCAGTCCTCCCTCACCTCCTTCCACTTACCCCAACCTAGCCTCCCTTCCTGATGTACAAAATAAAGGACACATGTTCAAAAATAGAAACTCTATTTATTTAACAAAACTGGGGGGCGGAGGGGATTAGCCTCTGGGGAGACTAGGAAAAAGAGGTGGGAGAGGGGAAGAGAGAGGGTGGGAAAGGGGAGGGGGAAACCTGGGAGGAGGGAGCTGGAAGGGGGAAGCCAGGGGAAGAAGGAGAAGGGGAAGTATCAAACTATGGTATGCCATATCTTCAGTACTGTGTACAGATGTGATCTCCTCACCCCAGAAAAGATATTTTGGCCTTGGAAAGGGTTCCGAAAAGGGCAACTAAAATGATCAGGGGTTTGGAACAGGTCCCATATGAAGAGAGGCTAAAGCGACTGGGACTTTTCAGCTTAGAAAAGAGGAGACTGATGGGGGATATGATAGAGGT
Source organism: Pelodiscus sinensis (assembly GCF_049634645.1). NCBI lineage: Eukaryota > Metazoa > Chordata > Testudines > Trionychidae > Pelodiscus > Pelodiscus sinensis. Next base: position 90,664,471 of record NC_134713.1, on the reverse strand, counting down.
CTATAAAAGCATGAGTGGTATGGAGAGGGTGCATAAAGAAAAGTTCTTCATTAGTTCCCATAATATAAGGACTAAAGGACACCAAATAAAATGAATGGGTAGCAGGCTTCAAACTAACAACAGAAAGTTCTTCTTCACAAAGCAAATAGTCAACCTGTGGAACTCCTTGCTGCAGGAGGCTCTGAAGGCTAGAACTATAACAGAGTTTAAAGAGACGTGAGATAAAGTCATGGAGGTTGGGTCCATGGAGTGGTATTAGCCAGGGGGTAGAAATGGTGTCCCTAGCCTCTGTTTGTGGAAGGTTGGAGATGGATGGCACGAGACAAATGGCTTGGTCATTGTCTTCGGTCCATCCCTCCAGGGTCCCTAGTGTTGGCCGCTGTTGACAGACAGGCTACTGGGCTAGATGGACCTTTGGTCTGACCCAGGCTACTGGGCTAGATGGACCTTTGGTATGGCCATTCTAAGCTCAGGGCTCAGGGTCGGGGGTCTCAGTGGACCACCTTGATTTTCATGCAAACCTGCTCCTGGGTGGCCAGGCTGGCAGCTATCCTGCCCTAGACAGCCACTTTCCTGTGCCTAGTGCGGAGGTCGTGGATGAGGTCCACGATGTCTGCACTAGACCAGATGGGTGCCTGCCTCTTGCGGACCTGGGCAGGCTCCCGGGAGCCGCCAGCCTGGTCCCGGGAAGAGGCGGAGGGCTGGGTGGCAGCGGGCGGCTGGCTCGAGCCATGCCACATGCAGGGTCTGCTGACTGGGTGCTGGCAGGCTTGCACCTGGCACGGGCACCGTAGCCAGCCCGTGCCCCTTTAAGGGCTCCGGGGCCGGGAGGGGGGCAGAAGAGTTTCTCTGGTGGTGCCCAGAGTGGACACCAGGGAAAGCTGGGAAGGGCTAGCCTCCCACTAGTTCGAATTAAGTGGCTACACACCCCTTAATTCGAACTACTTAATTCGAACTAGGCGTTAGTCCTCGTAGAATGAGGTTTATCTAGTTTGAATTAAGCGCACCGCTAGTTCGAATTAAGTTCGAGCTAGCGGTTTGCATGTGTAGCACCTATCAAAGTTAATTCGAACTAACGTCTGTAGTGTAGACATACCCTGGGTTATAGATGGAGTAACAGAAGGAGAGCATAGAGGATGAAGGAAGAGTGGATCTGGAGTAGAGGGAGAAAATGAGAACAGCAGGAGAGGGGAAACAGACAGACAGGAGGGAGATAAAATGGAGAATTAAAGATACAGTAGAGAATTAAAGAAAAGAGAAAGAAGAATGAACTAAAAAGTGCAAGGGAACACATGCAACATTTTTACAACAGTAACATTTGATGTTTATTCATATTCATTCCTGCCCATTTTTTACAGATGGCTCTCAGAACATTAATTTTCTACTCCCAGAGTTTCAGAGCTCTGTGACAAATGAGGCCTGTTTGTAGGAAAGTTTCCTAAAATATGGAGCAAAATGCCTGCAAATTGGCATATTTCCTGGGAGACACAGGAGATCTGAAGAAAGGAGAACAACAGATTCTTCTGTAAATACAATAATTGTAACCACATGTTCATACAGTAGTCAAAGGCATTTTGAAAACTATTTTAGTATTTGTCATTTTAACTGTCTCTAAGGAGGGAAGGGATTTTATTACTGTAATGAACTGGATGGTATATATTTGTACCGTGGGCCTATATGACATGAAATTACCATTGGTTATTTATGTCTTAGATCCTATACTACTAATAGTAAATAGAGATTTTTCTTTCCCTCGTGTGGTATACAGGCCTATGCATCAGTGTAGACATATGCCCCTAGTTCTTTGTTCCTCTGCTAGTTATCTCTGCCTATCCAGGCAGTCAGAAATGGTGGGTTTATTACACTGTGATATCGAAGTTACAACCCAACAAAGCAATGCTATATAAAAATGTGCATTGCAATGCATTATGTGAAGAAGCAAACTTGTTTTGTCAAAAACTTGGTTACAAATACTTTTATGCTGTAGGCTGGGCCTGTGAGTCACTTTGAATAAAAAATAACTGTTTTCAGTGCACCTCCTACAAGAGTGAGCACAGGGCTATGTTATGAATGCAATGGCTAGACATGGTGGATTAGAAATGACAGCTGACAAATCCAACTATCCAAATCAGGGATTGTAAGTACAAGAGAGCAGAGGCATATAGGAAAGAAGACATTGAAGGGATTCAGTTTGCAGACAATTTAATGTGAGTCAGGGAGCCAGATGAGTTTAGGCATTTTCTAAACAAATCCTTAGAAGAGTGGAGCTGCATATGTCGATTCTTGGTACGCTTCCCTAAGGTCCTGACGTGGAGAATCGTTGGCAATGGAGCTGTCTGAGAAACGTCAAATGTATGATGTTTCCATCAAAAAACTGGACACAGTGTTCATGAAAATATTTGTGCAAAATGTGTCCCTTTTTTTCAACCCACTGTAGGTGCTAGCCCCTCTGCTTCACCACTCAGAGGTGTTGTCATTCTCCCACTGCCCTTGAGAATAAAGCCCTTCCTCTTCTCCTTAGCAACTCTGCTTCCTGCCTGAATATCTCTCCACTTCCTGCATCACATTGTTCACCTCATGCACCCCAGCTACTCTGCCATCAGCCTCAGAATTCAGAATTTAAGGCCACCAATTTCCCCTGCTCACGATATCGCTAGATTCCATGTATATTATCAGTGCTATAAGAAACTAATTGCCATGCGGTGGCTTTGAATGTCCCACTTTTGTGAGTTGTACAAGTTCCCTAAATACTGTATGAATCTTGGTTTTAATCTTGAATATGCTTTAAAGCTTTGAGTGTTTGATTGTCAAATGTTTAGTTCATAATTTATCCTATAAACCAGGTGTGGGGAGCCTTAGTCCCGGGGGCCGGATGTAGTTTCCCAGCATGGGAGCCTGCATTGGCACTCCAGCCCCCTTACTGCCCCACCACAGGGCTGGATCACACAAAATCTACTAGACTGGACCTCCCTAGGTTCTGATATGGGAGGAGAATGTGGAGAGTGTCTTTCTTCTTCTCAGACGGGGGCTACAGGGTTTTGGATTTTTTTTTAACTTCTCACTTGTGTACGGTTCCCAACTGATTTTTCTGTGGGTCAGTGTCCCCTAACACAAAAATGGTTCCCACCCCTGCTATAAACAGAGTGTGGAAAAGAATGATCACTGAAAAAGACAAATGTTTGTGGAAATTCCTATGCAGAATTTCTTCAGTTATTCAGACAATGTTCACAGAAATATTCAGCTGAAATTTTATAGGAAAAATCTTGTGAGGAAATAGCCAATAGCTCTGTGTGTGTTATATACATAACAAAGAGATGACAGACCTATCTGATTACATTGCAGAAAAAACTCCCAGTTATGGTACAGTTCAATTGATCCATAACTATTTTCATCACCATTTTATTGTGTTTTTCCTAATGGCTACAAACAGGCATATTGCCAACACTGCCTATCATATTTTAGGACTTTTGACCATAGGCTGTTTATGAGGTCTGGAATGAATGAAGTCAACAGATGGTACCATCAGCTGACTTATACCACAAGGCACAAATAGCTCAGTGAATGGCGTTATACCGCAGTTGAATTACTGTGTGTTCACTGTGTTGAAATGATTACTTTAATAAGTACTAGTAAATTTTATAGATAACTACTCTTCAATATTTAGAATATTGCTTATGTGATGCTGCAGCTACTATACAGAGATTAAAATTTTAATGTCACATCTGAACTTCATTTGCCTATTTAAAAACCTATATAAATCAATATGTATTGAAAAATATGATGTATGCTGTACAAGAGAATATATCTGATGCAAACATTCACAGAGGCAGTAGTTAGAAGCCACTTCCAACAGGAAAGAGTGTAGCTAGAATAATGCTAGCGTGTGAATCTTGAGATAAACAGCATTGTAGAAAAAGGTTTATATTGTAAAATTATACATTTAACAATCACATTTAAATCTTATTTGAAAGTGTGTTTGTGGTTGTACTTGTATTAAATGTACATATATGGTACAGGTTGAAATTCTGTGGTCCAGTGCCATCGGGACCTGACTGGTGCCAAACCAGAGAATTTGCTTAACCACAGGAGGTCAATAGTGTCTAGCAGCATTATCAACATTTCCACTACTTACTGGGTTCTTACAAGACATTTAGGGGTAAATTAGAGCTAAATAACAGCACCAAACACTGAGAGCCAGGACTGGTGTCTGTAAACAAACTTTATGGGACCACAAAAAACTTGGCCACACCCATGATAAGTGCACCTCCAGCTAACTAAAATCATGCCAAACCATGGATGCTACTGGACCAAAGATTGCCAGACCAGAGAGGTTCAACTTGTAATGTAACAAGTACGCTAGCTGAAAATTTTCTATCAGAACATTTGTTTGTGTTTGATTATATGAACTTTTTGACAGAAATGGTTTGATTTCTTTGAAAGAAAGTGTAATGGAAAACTGAATACCTGAAAAATATTTTTTTATTAGTAAACAAGCGCTGCATTGTTGTTATTTAGAGCTGAACTCTTTTTGACAGTTACCGAAATTTACAGGAGGATTTCATTTTTTGTTTTTCCATCAGCTTTCAACAAAATATTGTCATTCAGGGCTGCGTGAATGACTGATTTTTTTCATCAACAGTTCCAAAATACTGGGAGGGGAGATGTCACTTTGGATGGACAGGAAACAATTATTCAAACCTTTCTGGTGAACCAAAATGTCAGAAAAATTTAGTTTTTGATTGAACTAAACATTTTGATACATCTAAAATGAAATGATTGGTTTTGATTTCAAGCTCCTATTACATTTTATTTTTTAAAAATAGAAAGGAAGGACATTTTGAAACAAAAGGTTGATTTGAAATGAAAATAAAAAGGTGACATTTTCAAAATTTCAAACAATGTTATTTATTTTTAATGAAATAATTCAAGGAATTCAATGCGAAATTACAAAATGTTTCCATTGACCGTGGAAAAAAATTCAGTTGAAAATTTCACCCTGTTGAATGGAAGTGTGGAAATGGCAGATACTCCTTTTAAGAGAAGGTGAGGTCCTGGTGCTGCTGCTAAGAGACCCGGCCTACCCCCATCCCTAGCATTGGGAAGCTCTGTTAACTTTATTACTTGGATTCTGACCTTTCTATTATCATTTAAGGGCCAGGTTTTCAATGGTCCCAACAACCAGCACAGTGGTGGGCAACCTGTGGACTGAAGGCCACACATGATTCATTAGGGTACACTGCTGATAGGCCATCAGACAAGTTGCTTACCTTGTGTCCGCAGGTATGGCTTCCTGCAGCTCCCATTGGCTATAGTTCACCATTCCCCACCAATGGGAACTGTGGGAAGTGGTGCAGGCCACAGGGACTTGTTGGCCACTGCTTCCTGCAGTTCGCATTAATCGGAAATGGTGAACTGCAGCCAATGGGAGCTCCAGGCAGCCGTACCTGCAGATACAGGGTAAACAACCTGTCTGGTGGCCTGCCAGCAGCTTACCCTGATGAACCACATGCATCCCATGGGCTGCAGGGTACACACTACAGACAGTCCCCGGGTTACGTACAAGATAGGGACTGTAGGTTTGTTCTTAAGTTGAATCTGTATGTAAGTCGGAACTGGCGTCCAGATTCAGCCGCTGCTGAAACTGATCAGTTTCAACAGTGGCTGAATCTGGACGCCAGTTCTGACTTACATACAGATTCAACTTAAGAACCCCAGGCATCCCCAAGTCAGCTGCTGCTGAAACTGATCAGCGGCTGATTCCAGGAAGCCCGGGCCAGGGGCTTCTTGTAGTCAGCCACTGGTCAGTTTCAGCAGCGGCTGACTTGGGGACGCCTGGGGCAGAGCAGCTGGGGTGCTGCTGGGTTGATCCAGTAGCGCCGCCGCTCCTCGGCGCTACTGGACCAACCCAGCAGCACCCAAGCTGCTCTGCCCGAGGCGTTCTGATTCAGCCACTGCTGAAACTGACCAGCAGTGGCTGAATCAGGACGCCTGGGGCAGAGCAGTTGGGGTGCTGCCGGGCTGGTCCAGTAGCGCCCAGAGCAGCGCTACGGGACCAACCGGCAGCGCCCCAGCTGCTGTACCACAGGCGTCCGGAGCAAAGCCGCGGAGCATGGGGGCAGCGGGACAGCCCAGACGCTCCGTGGCTGTCCTGCTGCCCTCGGGCTCCGCGGCTTTGCTCTGCTTTGCTCCCCGTCTCCCTGGTCTGCAGACCAGGGGGACGGGGAGCAAAGCCGTGGAACACGCGGGCAGCGGACAGCCCAGATGCCCAGCGTCTGGGCTGTCCGCTGCCCGCGTGCTCCGCCACTTTGCTTCCTCTCCCTGGTCTGCTGGAGACCAGGGAGACGGGCCCCGTTCATAACTGTGGATCCGACATAAGTCGGATCCGCGTAACTCGGGGACTGCCTGTACTGTCCTACCACCTCCCAGTGTGAAATGTGTGGTCAATGTGCGGAGCGCCTTCAAAAAATCTCCATGATAAACAAAATCTCTTCCTTGAAGGTGTAACATTAAGCTACTTCACAGCATATAAACTGTACTATGTGAGTTATATCTGAGATAAAGGACCAACATAAAAAGAAGAGTACTAGCAAAGGAGAAGGTTAGCAAGAGGGAAGAATTTTACCCTTTCATCATGTCATCTGGGTATGTTTGGTGCCTCAAAATAATCTGTTTGCTGACTCAGAATTAGCTTTGTTCATGTAATAACTCTGACAGTGTTATTAGGCCTTAAAAAGAACCCACTACAAAATTCATCCTGGACTTGTAGATCTTTCCTTAATGATGTGAACCATGTTAATAAGCTATCTGGGCTACAGCACTACATTAGAAATAAAACTCTACTGACTGTAAATAAACCGAAGTGTACTCATGCTGTCTCCTATCCATACCTCAGATCCTTACACTAAGTCATGTGCATAGTCATGTGCTTCCACACACATATGCATGTGTTGTGTACACATACAAATGCACACTTATTCACACACACACACACACACACACACACATGAATGAGAACATTCTGGGTCCTATTAGACCCCCTGAAGCTGACTGTATGTACACATGTTTGCACATGTGTACATGCACGCATATCATATGCACTCAACTAAAGAATGAAAGCCATATGGGCTGATTTCCAGATGTCCTGAGCAAAAGCAATTCCCATTGTCATCAATAGGACTGCTGAGGTTTCAGAACTTCTGAAAAACAGGGGGGAAAAAAGTGGTGAGCTATCATATAGGAGATGTCATCACAAACTGCCCTGACTATATTCTACTACTGCATCCTCTCTGTTCACCTTGCTGCCTTGAATGGGGTGGGTGCAGCAGAAATTCTTTCTGAGGCAATAGACATTCTTTCAGGCTTCCTTGTTGAAACACAGCAAATTTCCCTGGATTAAGGAAATAAGAAGGGCAAGTGAAGCAAAAATGTTTGGAGCAATATACAACTGGCTTCCTTTCTTGGATTATTATGAAATTGTGCTCATGAGTATGGTAACTGTGGTCAACATGTCGGGATGTTTGAAGCTGATGGAAGCAAGTTGACCTTTGCCATTCCCATACAAAGCTGATTGCAACACGCATGCCTTATATATTTCAAAAGTATGTTTGGTTTTATTGTTCAACCATGGAAAAGAAGAGTGCGCATCCTGAATGGATTAATCTGACTTTTTAAAGGGAGGAAAGTCTAAGCTATTTTGACAATCTGAAAATCATTAACTTAGAGAATTTTTTTTCCCCCTGGATTCTAAATGTTAGTTTTGTTTTTCTGTTTAAAACTCCATCTTTAAATCATTTCTGAGATTTTTTTAATGTCAAACAGCTTTTCGGGCCCCACAACATGTAATTGTGTGTGAGCACTCTTTCTTGGCTCTGCAGTATTGAACCAGGATTAGCCCCAGTGGACACACTGGCATGCTGGAAAATAGCAATAGGTTTCTGGATACTGAAGGAATTTTGGGACTTTGCTGGAGGAATTGTGGTAGAGTTAAGAATTTGTCCTTTCCTCCCATAATCCCTGGAAGCGTGCAAAGGGAGTGCAAAATCATCTGCAATACTCCAGTTGGAGCAGTATTCAAGGAACTCTTGAGATGCATGGCCAGAAGGCATTCTTGCTTAAACAATTGAATGGAGCATGAGTGTGAACCTGGGGCATAACATATAGTATAAATACTGTATGTGTATGCAATGGCTTGTGTTAGCTAACACACTTTAACTACCATCAAGGTCATTCTGGAGAGTGGAGACATACTTTTATGCAAAAATAAAGGAGCTGGATTCAGATACTTTTGTGAAAGGTGTACTGATACGTCTTTTTGGGGGGGGGGGGCAGGGCAGAAATCTGTCCCTCAAACTTGCATGCTAATAATTCAGAGCGCAGCAGCTGAAAGAGCAATTAATACATGCTAAGTTGTGGTAGTTCGTTAATTTTTCATTTCTGTCTTTGCTTTTCCCCAAACCCTGTTCTGCTGCTTCACTCAGCTGCTTCACACAGAGCAGCATGTGGCAGGGATGAGAGGGGTAGGGAAGTGGAACAGCTGGAAGAAGAATTGAGCTAGGTGGAGAGAAGAAGTGTGTGTGTGTGTGAGAGAGAGAGAGAGAGAGAGAGAGAGGTAATCAGAGGGAAAGTGTAACAGAGATTAGGAGTGGAAAGTAAGGAGACATGGGGGAAAAAAAGAAACAGACAGGAAATAGGATGAGGAAAGGGGAAGTCAAGATGAACTATAAGATGGGACATAAGTAGCCAAAACTGGCAATGAAGAAAAGAAAACATAATACTTTGTTATTTCATAGTGGTTGGCAAACTTTACAGATATTAATGAATTAAGACACATAACAATCAGGGGTGAATATTTCTTACAGGTACTGTTGTATGGCAATCTCCCCTTCCTTGGAGGAGCTCAGGGCAAGGAATTGGAGGGGGCTGCCATATAACAGTACCTGTAAGAAATTTAAGTGTGAGATAGAGTGTGGTGGAGGAGAGCTCAGAGAAGGGGGCTGGAGTGGAGGGAGCTCAGGGCAGGGGGATGGAGAGGTGGGGGAGGGGCTTAGGATAAGGTGGGAGAGAGTCAGGAGTCGGAGCAGGGGTTGGAATGGCCGTGAATAGGTTGGACTGCAGGGTGGGAGGGCTTGGGACTGGGGCAGTCCTGAATGAAGCTATCCCAGAGTCTCAGCTGGTGTAAATTGGTGTGTCTCCCTTGAAGCTGATGGCTCACACCAACAAAGGATGTAGCTCCTTCTCTTTATGTGTGTGTGTGATAGGCCTTGAGGGACAGAGAGTAGGTACGGGCACTGCCTTCCCAGAATTCCTGCATACCTGACTCCCACTAGTATGATGAAGGCTCTTTTCTCCTAGTCACCTGGCACCATTAGTATCAGCCTATACCTACTAGTCACACCTACAGTTTTCTAGCATTTTTACTTAGGTCTTGTTAGGGGCATTCTCAGTGTGCTTCTCTGTCTCAGGGATGAGATCATTCTGCAGCCTCTGCCTTTGCTGAGCTTTCAGTGGAGGGAGGGCAAAGACACAAAATGTTTACAAAGGTAATCTCTACAATAAATGACAGCTACACTTAAAACTGGATGATTTATTCAGTCAGACATGACAGTCAAGTGCATTTCTGGGTGATTATAGCACTCTGTGATTTGCTATTATGCAGCACATGGATAAATGCCAAGTAGCATTAACCACTCAGAGTACAATAGCTCCCTGAAGCAAATTGTATAGGATGTATCAGTGATATAGTATATATTTATATATTTGTATGGCCTAGTAGGATGCATTGTCTCCTCCTAGCTGTACCAAATAAAGCTATAAATCCATCAGGGATTAAAGGTGATATTCCAAACTATGAAGCAGCATCCCAAGCACCCTAGAGTAGAATGTATGTGTATTTGGGGGCTAACACTAGCTTTACAAACTCCTTATCTTTAATTGATGCTTCTTGTTTTCCTCCCCCTTCCTCTCTTGTTTCTTTTCCCAGTCTTTGCCTCCCTCACAGGGTCTTGGCAATCTTTGAACTTATTTAAATTCCAAAAAAGTACATAATATGTTTCTTGGCATGCCTTTTTATGTCAGTATATATGAATAATAATGTTAGAAGCACATGTTTCTACTGAGTTGAGTGTAGCCTTTTGCTGTGGAAGTGAAAGATGGTCAGCTAGCACCTCGTGTGTCCTAAGTCCAAAATCTATTTAATAGCTTGTATTTAAGACCTGATGGCTAAAAGTGAAGACAGTCTTCATAGACTTCCCATGCTGAGCATAGGCCAACCAAGTCATTTTCTAGGAACATACAAGTATGCATTTCATTTTGTTCCCAGAACAGACTTCCTACACATAACCCTACAAGACTTTGTACACCCTGAAACAGATCAAATGTGAGCATTTGTGCTGATTGAATATTGGTGCAGCTTGTTTAATTACCTCCATTACAGGATTACAGGAGGTTTTGGGAGCCTTGTCCCCACATTGTGCCAACTCCAATCCCAGGTGCCACTGAAGGGTGAAATCTTCTTTACATTTTCTTTACATAAGCATTTGTGCAAGGAAAACTCTATCAGCTGAATATATATGGAAAGTTAACCCAGAAGTGGCAGAAACATGGTTGGAGTTGATTCATGTTTGCATTCAAGCAAATACTCATAGTATTTTTATAGTATTAACTCAACTCTCGTTGATTAATGAGATGAGAAACATTTCTGATTAATGAGATGAGAAACATTGCAGACTGTCTTGCCCATTTAGGTTCCAATAGCTTATTAATTTCCTATCAACTTAAATTCAGTGCTGCTTATTTTTTCTGCCTGTGTATTCAAACCATTTTGTTAGCATCTCACAAGAGTTTAGAATTGTATTGGATTATTTCAAAGTGAACTTGCTCACAGCATTTCATTACTTTGACTGAATTGAACTGCTCAGTTATCCAAAAGAACCCAAACTATGGTTTCATACAAATAAAAAAAAAGATGTATCAAACCAACCATGTAACAAGGGCATACACAGCATTTGCAGCATGGTTGATATTTAAGCTACACTATTATTCTGACTTGGGTTTGGTTAATTAACATTTCCAAAAAGGAAATCATTGCATTAATATTTTATTGTTGAATTTTATGCTATTGCAGGGAAAAAGCTTTCTCTAATAACCAAATTCTGCAGTTTTTAAAAAATGATCTTGAATCTTGTGTGTCCAATGTTCATTATCATCATGGCCCTTTGCCCTGTTACAGAAGTATAAAAGGGCTGTAATTTAATTGAGAATCAGTCTGCATGAGACTGTGGAAACCTTTACTAAACATTTTGTCATTAAATTCTGTCACCGCACTTTGTTGCTCTATGGTGATATTCCATTAAAATCAATGAAATAATTGTCAAACCTGGAGCTCTACAAAAACTTAGCACAAACCTACTTGATTTTATGTTAGTGGTTCTCAACTTTTTTGGCCTGGGGCTCATACCGCTTAATCCTAACCTTTCCACAGACCACAGCTAAGTACCCATGATGAAAAAAATGTGTCTTGGAAGGTTGGGGGTGCAAGATCTGAGACAGCGAGAGAGGGCAGGAGCAGGTTAGGGGTGGAGTGGAGGGGGTGGGATCTGGGTGGGACCAGGGCTTGTGAGGAGGATGGAGGTACATGTCTGGGCATAAGGAGAATAGGGTTGCTTACCTGGCTCCATGACTCCTGCCAGTCCTAGGCACTAGCCTTTGCTGCTCCCATTGGCTGGGATTCTGGCCAATGAAAGCAGTAGGAAAAGCCTTTCGGTGAGTGATTTCCTGCGCTGCCATTCTCCCAGCCAGGGGCTGAGGGAGCAGCAGTGCATGGGGCTGCTTCCTTCCCCCACAAGCCAAATCTGGCCCCACAAGGCTCAGGGATTCCCTCCCTCCCCTTCTCCCTACTCACAGCAGGAAGCTGATACTCCAACCTCAAAGGAGGTGATACAGCTAGACCAGCAGCGTGGACTCCCCTGTGGGGGAATGAGCCTGCAGCCCACCTGCAAGCAGTGCCGGACCGAGCCATACTTGTGCCCCGGGCAGCAGGCACGCAGCGCATGCGCAGCTCCACTCCCTGGCGCGTGGCTCCTGATTGACATGGTAAGGGGCACCGCACCCCCGGGTGAGCAGCATATGTGTGGCTGCGTCCCTGGGCACGTGGCGTATGCACGGCCCGGGCGCGCGGCACCCCTTACCACTTTAATCAAGTGCCCCCCCCCCCATAGGTTGGCAACCCCGGACAGCTGCCTGGCTTGCCCAGCCCTTAATCCGGCCCTTCCTGCAAGACAGTCGCACATCACTAGTGGTTTGTGGCTCATATCACTTCTTTATGTAGTGGAGCAAACTCTAAACTCAGATCAATTCTAAATAAGGAGTAAGCCTGTACCCAGGCCTATTATTTTTTCATGAACTCAGACAGATTTATGGTTTTGCATCAAAATCACACAAAAATCGTCAATTTCCTTCATCTTCATTCAAAACTCTGTGAAACTTGAGAATCTGAAGACGAGTTTGATCCAAACAAACCTTATCTCAGTCTTTCCCTTCCCACCCATTTCTGATCAAGAAACACACTGTGCCAGAGCAGCTTGATGTGACTGAATTTGAACAAACACAATGGCTGTATAGGAATGCTCCCTAATGCAAGAAATTGTTTCTTTTCCTTCATGGCAGTTCCAGCAAAATCATGATTGTGATATATTTTGCATCCATATTTTGAGATTCTTGAAAATACAAATCCACTTGTTACATATACATGCAGAACGATTCCTTGCTATTATAAACTGCCTGCATGTATACACTGGGGGCAGAACACAGATGTGGGCATATTGTGGGGATACTTCGCAGCAGTCTAACTATATTTGGAATCTGAAAATGGTGCAAGTCATTTTTTACATTGGGGTGGAAGTGCACTGGCAAAACCTATAAAATGAAGCTCCATGGTGTAGCCATACCAATGGCTAAAGCGCCAACGTATACTAGCAAGCCCTAAGACTTGTAGCTCCAGTGTGGTGGTGCAGCAAGGTCTTGACCATATCTACTACAGAGTTCCCAGAGGCCATTTTGGTTTCTCCTCATACTCCCATAGGGTATGTCTGCACAGCAGCATTATTTCAGAATAACTCACGTTATTCCGAAATAACATACTGCGTGTCTACACTACAAGCTTTTGTTTCAAAATAATGGCGAGCTGGAGGACTTCTTACTCCGACTCATGTAACCCTCATTTTACGAGGAGTAAGGGAAGTCGAAGGAAGAGTGTTCCTCCTTCGACTTCCTGCTGTGTAGACAGTGCCAAAAGCCAAATTAAGCTATTTCGAATTCAGCTACGCAGTTGACATAGCTGAAGTTGCGTAGCTTAATTCAACTTTTGCCCTGCTATGTAGATGTCCCCATAAAGACCATTTAGTTCCACTGAGTTCCCATGAGGGCAGCAAATAGCTGCTGCAATTTGTCCCTGAGGGTAGATGCACTCTTTTGAACATCGTGTTTTATATGGCTCCCATGCCATTCATTTAAGTGGCTTCAGTGTGGCTCTGCTGGGGCTCTGACATTTGATACACTATCACTGAAATTAAGATAGAATGCCTTGCGGGAGTTTGTTCATCTTTCTAACTTGCTCCTGTAATGACAATGGCTACATTATTCATGGGTCATTGCAGAGTCCTGGAAAGATTATGGAGATTATGATTTCAGAGGATCAGCAAGTGCTTACAGTTGGCAATTTTGTGCAGTTACCCAAATATAATTTTGAAGAAGGGTTTTCTTGCCCCTCCCCCCCTTTTTTTTTCCTGTGGTGGCCTCACATCATAAATTGGTGTCTCACCGTTTTATTTCTCTGATATTAAACAGTGATGATAAATACAGAGTCTCACATCATACCCTAAATTTATTTGAGCTTTTTGGATAGCTGATCAAAAAGGAAACAGACTTCCTGGATCGGGGAGGGAATGTTCTTGTGTCATGTTGCAGTGGTTCTGTCTGGTTCCTATTTCACTCCTAGCACTTCTTCAACCCCCCTGGGTGGTGTTTAGTGACACTTAGGTGACCTTGTCATAGCAGTGTGCAGCTGTCATGGTGGCATAATAGCTATCAGAGGTAGTACACAATAGACGTGCCAGTTACTTAACACTTTGCACAGAAAAGAAAAGCACTCATCCGCTCTTAAATGTCTTTGTGATGCCTTTACCTAGCCAGAGTGATGCTCCAATGAGCTAGTGTCTGCCCAATATGTATCTTTTACTTCATATTGTTAGCATGGGTAGGAAAAGGTCCTCAGGTCTTGTATGTCCACATCAATTCCTTCTGTTCTGAAGAATAAGGCCTCAGACTCAAACCTGCTCCTAATAAGAGGGAGAAGGCTTCAATGATTCTCTACAGTCAATTCCATAGGCTGGTCTCAGAGCCTCTGTATAAGCTCACCCTAGTGCCCCAAATCAGCACTTTTGTTTTTCATTCTGGGCCTTCAAAGGAAGATGGGTAGCAGCTTCTCGTTTTTATTTCCATGATGACTGTGTGGGAGGAAATAGAATATTCCTCTGCATAGATTCAGTGACAACAGTAACAGCTGACTTCATGGTGAGCAGGTTCAAACTCCCTGCAGCCTCTGCAACTGAAGCGTATTTGTCTCAGCTCTCTCTCCCACAGACCTCTTCTCACAGTGAGACACTTTCCCGCTCTTTCCTCAGATTCCCACACAGGCCTAGAATATTTGATGAATTCCTTGTTCAGATTCACCAGTATGCATGCAGCCACTTGGCGCCACATCACCAACCCAGGGCAGCTATAAACTCTAAGCTTAGTTTACAGCTGCTTTGCATTGCTGGAGGTCTCAAGTCATGAACAGAATATACCTCTAAATTTTGAGGCTGGAATTCATATGCCTTGGGGAGCAGAGGAACATTCAGGGGCCTGAGCCAGCCACCACAGGGGGTAGGAAGGGAGCACCATTCAGCTCTGCTTGGCCTTCAGTTCTGCTTCGCCCTAGCCTGGGGGCCCGGCTTCTGGCCCTGACTATGGTTCCTCTTCTAGCTTCAGGTTCTGACCACAGCTCAGCCCTAGGGCAGGGCTGCTGCTTCATCTCTGGCTTCCAGCCACAACTCCCAGCTATGGCTCCTAGGGGATGTGGATGGTTTCCGTTACTGGTAATGAGTGGGGGGGTAATAAAAACGTTTGGGCACCACTGCATTAGACAGCTTAGAGGATTCTCAGCCTAAAATTATAAATAAATATTGTGACAGACCGCTCCCCCCCCCCCCATCCCTATGGACATGAATATACATATCTCAAAGGTGCTTTGAATAAATTATTGCATGTAACCTATCAATCTTCATGTCATGATCCATTGGTTCTGTTTATCTTATTTGGATGTGTGTATCATTCTTGTGTGTAAAATTAGACATATGGAGTAGGGAATAATTTATGATTTATAAATGTGTGAATTAAAGTCATCAAGGGAGGCCTCAGTGTCTGGGCAGTCAAAGGCTTTTTGTCCTTAAGGCTTAGCCGTGGTTGGTAGGGCACGGCCAGGGGACTCTCCATACAATAAGAGAACTCTTTAAAAAGAATAGGAAGGGAGGAGTTTTTTGTCCTTTGGCTGGGCCACACCTGATGGAAAGAGCTGAAGACCACCGGGTGGGGAGACAGTCTTGGTTCAGAGGGGCATCTGGAAAAGAGGTTTGAGGGTGAGTTTGAAAAGTTTGTGCTGAGGTTTCAGTGTAGAATTAGCCAAGCATTTTTGTATCTTTTGATTTGTAATCTACTTTGCTCTGCCTGTTCTCACTCATTACCACTTAAGTCCTACTGCTTGTACTTAATAAAATCATTTTTATTTTCTATCAAACCCAGTGTAAACAATTGTTACTTGTGGGAGTTGGGGGAGTAACAAATGTGTACAT
Organism: Pelodiscus sinensis; assembly: GCF_049634645.1. Classification (NCBI taxonomy): domain Eukaryota; kingdom Metazoa; phylum Chordata; order Testudines; family Trionychidae; genus Pelodiscus; species Pelodiscus sinensis. Next base: position 90,648,584 of record NC_134713.1, on the reverse strand, counting down.
TCCCCCTTACATTGTTAAAGATGGCTTACCTAATTCTTTGGGGTTTGATCCCATTTGGGGAGTGGTAGCCCAGGAAGCTGGGCCCTAAACTGCATTCTCCTTGGACCTAAAGAAGTTCAGTGTCCGTACTGCTTCTCAGGGGGCAGGGATCTCAGCTCAGGGCCTTGGCTAGGGGAGACCAGTGGAGCCGGCTCAGCAGGATTGGGTAGTGAGAAGCCTCAGAAAGCGGGAAGGCTCGTGGCAGTGGCTGTGTCAGCACCCTGGGAAGCACTCCCAAGCGGTCGTCTATGACCACACCCCATCACAGTGGCACAGCGAGCAGAGTAAATGTTCACAGCTGGTTGCTCAGAATGCTGGTAGTGATTTTAAGTGTGTTCTAAGGGTAGTTTTTGGAAGGCAGAATAAGGTTACTGGTTTGTTATTTTCTGTTTGCTTATTTCAGGTAAGGGAAATAGAGTCAGGAAAATGAATGAGAGTGTGGTTCAGAAGGAATGGGAGCTGTACAGAATCTAGGAAGCAGCCAGGGAGTCAGAACACAAGAGACTAGTGGAGTTAAAGAAGCATGAGATAGAAGCCATAAAAACCCAAGCTGCCCGGGAGCAAGCTGCCCACGAGGAAACCCTAAAACTAATACGACTTGAAATGGACAGAAAAGGAAGAGCTTGAAGAGCTTCTGGAGAGAAGAGGGAAAAAGAGAGGATGCATGAACTGGCTGAGAACTTTGCACCATTTATTCAAGGAAGTAACCTTCATAATGTGGCTGAGATACCTTTGTCGTCAGATCCTTTATGCCCTGTGAAACGAGGCTTATAGGATCTGACAACAAAGGGATCTGGGTTCGGCTGATCCCTGTCTAGACTACTGCACTGTGCCAACAATCAGCTGATTGGCACAGCGCGGCGGCCATTTTGATGTAAATGAAGCGCCGATTATTTAAATCGCTGCTTCATTTCCCTTTGCCGAGTACACTCATCTACATGGCTCCGTCAACGGAGCCATGTAGTCTAGACACGCCCCTGGCATTGAACACACCCTTTGGTATACAGAGGTTCTAAAGGGGGGAAGAGATACTGTACAACAAAAATGGTCTAAAGAGAGAGTGTGGTATGAGATCCAAACTTGGAAATGCTACTCTAGCATTGGCTTGCAAGTGATCTTATGTCTTTCCCTGCAACTCTTATGGCTTAGCACAAGAGTTATATGGATGATAAACCTTGTGAAAATGTGTAACGTGCTTAAGATTTTGGAAAATCTTTTGTGCTTGCTGTGGACAGGATCCCAGGGTCACGAAGCTTCTAAGCTAATGACTGTGCATGGGCTTAGAGGTGGGTGTAGGAACAGAGGCACAACTAACCTGCATGGCACTAAACTGAGTCTTCTCAACTAATTTTCCTTGGCATCTCAGGATGGCACATAAAGGATATAATCAGTAACATTAACTAAGTGGCTGCTTTTTAAGTCCTTTTGTTAAGTGCTTTTTAAGATACATAACTAAATCTAAGATGATTTTTGAACACTGTAAGTCTGACTTGAAGCTCTATCTTATGGCTGACCGCTAACTATCAAAATGTGTCACTTTCAGGAAGAAATATACAAAGGCACAGCTGGTCCAGATTTCTGTCATGTTTTTATCCATGATCATATCCTACTGTGCCCTCTAGGCAGGTCACCGAAGAAATATGACTTGCTTGGAGGATTTCTTTTGGTTTTCTTACTTAACCGTCTTAATTTCTGACCTAATTCAAATAACCATCCCAATTAGAATGAGAAATTGGCATTAATAGATGATGATGAGGATAATAGTATTACGAGGTAAAGGTTTGCTTAGATACACTGATTCAGCCACTGCAGATCTTAGGATTTCTTTTATTGCCATGGATCCAAAGTGATGATTTGTCAAATTGGATTGGAATATCTGGCAAATGGATTGGAATACCTAATTTTTGCTAGGCTTAAACAAGCATTATCTGCATACTACAACAATCTGATTTCTTCGCCATCCCAACTCACTCCACCTCTGAAGGTTTGTTCCCCTCCCCCACCTTCTGATACTTACCTTCTGCCTTTACTATATAAACTTGCCATTATTATTAATATTTCTTGCTCCTGTTCTTCCTTGGCCTTACTATATATGGAAAGGACAAAGAAGGGGGGAGGGGAGGAGAGGGTATGAAAAACTCATTGCTACCATGTTGCAGCCTGAACAGTGCAGTAGTACTTCCCTAATAGCCGAGTGACTGAGAGGTCAAAAAGACCATTAAAATACAGGTGTTTCATATGATCCATAAAATCTGCTAAAACACGGCAGAGTTAAGAGAGACAGTTCTGAATATCTTGGACAAATGCCTGATGTTACAAAAATAAAACTCTTCAAGTACATTCAACTCACAGGCAATGGCAATGAATGAGGTCCAACAATTGTACGCTGTTTATTTGTGGTGAATCAATGCTAAAAGGAACTGCTTATTCCAGAAATGGTAGATATCAGAGTTTAGTATATGTAAGCCCGTCTAGTATGTGCTCACAGCAGCCCAAAGGGTCACTTTGGCCACTGTGGGATCCCCAGTCTCTCTGTTATTGAGGCAGGGGGGATAAAAGTGTTGTTACCCTGAGTATGTGAATCAAGAACAATGGAATAGTGGAACAGTTTATAACAGAGGGATTCACCATAAACTAAGTAGCACTCGCTAGACAAGGGTCATGGGTTCCAAACCCAGTCAAGTTGAGAGATGCTGGGGACAGATTTTTGTACCTGGTGGTGGGACCCTGTCTGAGGGCCTAAACAACACCAATTGTACCCCCTTCTCTCTCTCTCTCTCCACTGTGGAATATCAGAACTAATTTGGATTCCATTAGGAGACTACAGGCAGTCCCTGGGTTACGTTGATCCGACTTATGTCGGATCCCTACTTAAGAATGGGGTGAGGGAACCCTGCGCTAGCTGTGCCCGCCCCCCCCAGGAGACTGCCGAGACGTGCCACGGTGGTCCCGCCACCCACGTCCTCCGCGGCGAGAAAAGCTGCTCCGCGTCTCCCTGGTCTGCTGGAATCCCCTAATGGAATCCCCCCAGCAGACCAGGGAGATGCGGAGCAAAGCCGCGGAGGATGCGGGCGGCGGGACCGCGGCGCGTCTGGGTGGTCCCGCCGCCCGCGTCCTCCGCGGCAAAAAAAGCCGCTCCGCATCTCCCTGGTATGCTGGGGGGGGGGGGCGCAGCTAGTGTGCACGCCCCCCCCACCCTCAGCAGACCAGGCTTTTCTCGCCGTGGAGGACGCGGGCGGCAGGACTCCCGAGACGCGCCGCGGTCCCCCCACCCCCGTCCTCCGTGGTGAGAAAAGCCTGGTCTGCTGGTGGGGGGGCGCAGCTAGTGCACCCCCCCCCCCCCCAGCAGACCAGGCTTTTCTCGCCGCTGGTCAGTTTCAGCAGCGGCTGAATCAGGACGCCTGGGGTAGAGCAGCTGGGGGGCTGCCAGGTTGGTCCCCGCAGCACCAAGGTGCGGCGCTGCGGGGACCTACCCGGCAGCGCCCCAGCTGCTCTGTCCCAGGCGTCCAGATTCAGCCGCTGTTGAAACTGATCAGCGGCTGATTCCAGGAAGCCTGGGGCAGAGCAGCTCTACCTCGGGCTTCCTATAGTCAGCCGCTGGTCAGTTTCAGCAGCGGCTGACTTCGGGACACCTGGGGCAGAGCAGCTGGGGTGCTGCCGGGTTGGTCCAGTAGCGCCGAGGAGCGGCTCTGCGGGACCAACCCAGCAGCACCCCAGCTGCTCTGACCCAGGCGTCCCCAAGAGCAGCTGGGGTGCTGCCGGGTTGGTCCCGCAGCGCCACTCCTCGGCGCTACTGGACCAACCCGGCAGCACCCCAGCTGCTCTGCCCCAGGTGTCCCGAAGTCAGCCACTGCTGAAACTGACCAGTGGCTGACTATAGGAAGCCCGAGGCAGAGCAGCTGGGGTGCTGCCAGGTTGGTCCCTGCAGTGCCGCACCTCGGCGCTGCGGGGACCAACCTGGCAGCACCCCAGCTGCTCTACCCCAGGTGTCCCCAAGTCAGCTGCTGCTGAAACTGATCAGCAGCTGATTCCAGGAAGCCTGGGGCAAAGCAGCTCTGCCTCTGGCTTCCTGTAGTCAGCCGCTGGTCAGTTTTGGCAGTGGCTGAATCGGGGACACCTGGGGTACAATATGTACCAGTTCCGACTTACATACAAATTCAACTTAAGAACTAATCTACAGTACCTATCTTGTACTGCCTGTAGTTGTGAGCCCGGGGACTGCCTGTAGTTGTGAGCTGCTGAGTTGACTTCACTGTGGGCCAATAGACCACTAGCATTGAGGGTCCTCTATTATGAGCTGAACTTGCTGAAGAGCTGAAATCGTTGTGGGGAGCCTGGCGCTATACTGCGGAAGAGCTGAAGTCACTGTTGCTGAGGGGAGCCTGGCGCTATGCTGCTGAGCTACTAGCAGAGCAGCTTGCAGGGGCAACCAGCAAGCGCAGGCGGACAGCCGAGCGGTTTGCGGGGATGACCTGCAGCCAGTAGGAGCAGCAGCAGACAGCCAGCGGAGCAGCTGCAGGAGCAACCAGCTGGCGGCCAGGGGCATGGACCGAGATGGCTGGCGGAGCCAGACAGTTTGTGGGACAGTTGAGGCAGCTCACTGAACAACGGGTGGATTGTGGCGGAGTGACTCACATTGACGGCGGCAGCAGAACCCTATGGAGAGGCGGAGCCATCGGCGGACCACGTAAGGTGTATCAATCCCCGCCCCCTCCAGGTTGGGATGGTAAAACCCTGCCGGGTGGACTTTTGAACCCTGGGGCGGCACTGACCCGGGACAGAGACTTTTGGGGTGTTGGACTTTGGGACTTTGGGTGATTCGTGGCTGGGGGTGGGTCTTTGCTCATGTTTGGTCTATGAATCTGAGTTGTGGTGTTTTCCCTAGTTAATGCTGATGTCGGTTACCTCATGTTATTAATGGTTTGCTGCTATACTGAGGCTCTGTGCTTGCGAGAGGGGAAGAATTGCCTCTTTGAGGCGCCCAGAGGTATATGTAAGATTTCCCAGGTCACTGGGTGGGGGCTCGAGCTGGTGTAGTATTACCTTGTAGGGAGGAGACCCCTAGATACTGAACCCGGCCCTTGCTGCTATTAACTCGGCCTGGCAGAAGGGTTACATATAGAAATGGCTTTGTAGCAAAAAGTCTTGGTGCGACCCCTGGACACAGAAGCCTCTAAGCCAGAAAGACTGGATGTGGAAATGAATCCCAAAGTGCCTGAGAATGTGAACAAGCCCCTCCAAAACACATTGCCTCACAATGGAACTAATGCGGCAGAAACTGTCCCTTAACATGTGAAAGAGCTTGGCTTCGTGCCAACTTAGGATTTTCCCATTTAATATGTTTTCCCATTAACAGTGAATGCTGTTGGTTTTAAACTACTATGTTTTTTTTAACAGAAGTGCAGTAGCTGTTGTTTGTAGCCCAGCCTAGCTGTATATCCGTATGGAGAATACCTGTAAACTCCATAAGAAATTAACTAATGTGTCTGACAAAAGTAGCTGAGATCTCTCAACCTTGGTGAAGCTGGATCTAGTGTAAAAAAAAAAAAAAAGTTGTTCCAGGCAGAAGTTAGCAGGAATGCCAGCTTCTGTTTCAAAAGTTTCAGAGGGGTAGCCAAGTTAGTCTGTAACTGCAAAAACTTAAAAAACAACAAATAGTCTTGCAGCAATTCAGAGACTAACAAAAAATGTAAGGCTTAACAAAACCTACTTTTTACAGTCTCTTTTGAACTTACAAGTGTATTTCTTACAGGTTTACTACTATGCAGAGTTGATACTTTTGCAAATTTGTCAGACAGCACCTAATATTTCCTTGTGATTTGCCTAAAAGCCCCAGTTTCTCAAGTCTAATTATCATTTGGGAATCTCACTCTGCCCCCCTCTCTCTCTAGTCCAGTGGTTTGGCTAGTTGGCTGATTTGTGGGAGAGCCTAGTTTAAATCTGCTAGCTGCCTGTTCAACAGGGATTTCCTATTTCCTAGGTGACTGTCCTTTGCAGTGGGCCAACCTTGTCCAACCCTCTCCCTCTCCCCCCAGCAAGAAGCTGTTGTCATCTTGGGATGGGGAGGGGATTCAAACAGGGATTGCTCACCTGTGACTCTCCCCAGGAGATGGGAGCCCCTAGTTCACACCCCCTCAAAAGAGTAGGGGAGTGCCCTGGGGTCTGACATAACTGGGGCTGGAACCTGATCATGGTGGACAAGAGTGAGTTGGGGGTTTTACTGTCCAGCAGCAATTCCTCTTTAATTAAAAGAGAAAGAGGGGCTGCAAATGGCCTCTTGATCAGCTAGAAAGGCTCTGCTCTCTCACACCAGAGCCTGGTAGAGGAGGAATTTGATTCAGGGGTACTCACACCCCAGGTGAGCACCCTAACCCCAACACCACGGGGGCTTTGGTTAATATGCAATTAAAATGGAACACTTGAAAGTAACGGAACACACTGCTACTCATCTCCTCAACAAGCAGAAAGGGGATTAGAACCAGCACTTCCTTGGCTCATGGGCCCAGACCAAATGGACAGGAGAGGGAGTCACAAGAGTTAAGTGGCCCAATTCTCTTTTCATATTTATTGAATGTGGCCAGTTGTGAACAGAAGAGGCTGAAGGAGGCCTCACCACAACCAGCCACCACACTTAGGCCATTCATTTGAGAAGAAAGAAGTCAACATTGAAATCCCTTCTCAGGAAGCATAAAGGGGCTTTGTACCAGCACTTGCACTGTTCAAGACACAAGCACACAAACCCCTGAACTACAGGGAGACAAACACATGGGGTGCTTGTGACTCAATGGGTATGTCTACACTACAGAGAAGACCGAAGCTGCCATTGTCGATTTTCCAGGGTTTGAATTAGTGGGTCTAGTGAAGACAGCTAATTCGAACTGAAAAGGGCACTCTGGTGGATGCTGGTAGTCCTACTTCCCTGAGGAGTAAGGGAAATTGAAGGAAGTGTGTTCTCCCTTCCACTTCCTGCAGTGTGGACAGCGCCAAAAGTCAAGTTAAGGTACTTCATCTTCAGCTAGGCAATTCACATAGCTGAAGTTGCATATCTTAATGTGACCTTATCCCATAGTGTAGACATAGCCAATGATTATTTAATTATTTAACAGCAGTGGCCCATCCTCAAGAGGAAACACTAAAGGCATGTCTACACTGGGGAGTTATTTCGAAATAATTGCTCTATTTTGAAATAACGAAGCAAGCATCCACACCACCAACCCTGTTATTTTGAAATAGGGGCTTGTTATTTCAAAATAATAACTTCTGCTTGTGAAGAGGAATAAGCTTATTTTGAATAGTTATTTCAGGAGTTATTTATTTCAAAATAAATATATTTTGAAATAACATGCTAGTGTAGACATAACCTCAGAGAGCCAGAACATTTGAACAGCTTCTGACCCAGCCACTTGAGAGGTAATAGATCAACCAGCAAAAAGAGGATATAAACCCAATTCACCACCATGTTGGCCACACACCCAACCACTAAACTATATAAGGCTGTTTGCTAGTGCTTTGGCCCGATGTATATGTACTGAAAGTGGAGCAACTTCAGCAGAAAAGAATAAGGGAAGCTACAGGTCAGAACAGCACCTAACCCAGCACTTAGGCCATTCACTAGAGAGGTAAGAGATGAAAGTTCAAATCCTTTCTTAGGTAGCATAAAGGGGATTTGAATCCCAAGCTCAAACTTGCTAATCGCACACACAAACTGTTGGGCACCACAGGGCTGCGTGCCAGCCTTGTGACCCTCATGAATATGGAATGCAAGTAGAGCAACTTCAGCAGAATAAGATGAGGGAGAAAACACAAGGCGCACCCCAGGGAGACTGCCTTTTAGCCTAGCAGCTGGACATTCACTTCAGAGGCAGCTGCTCGGTCCTTTCTCAAGAAGCGGAAGAAGGAGTTGAACCTTCATCACCCACACAGTTGGGTAAGCTCCCAGCCCCCTGAATTACAAAGGAATTCAGCAAAAAGATCTTGCCTAAGTAATTGCTACTTAGCAATGCACAGCTTCCAGACACTACAAGGCGCAAACCCATCTTAGCCTAGCCTAGCCCTTATGCCCCTGATTGGGACTCTCACTATTCTCCTCAGGAGGGGAGAAGGAAATTGAACCAGTGTCTACCCCTTCCAGGTACTGATCTCTGCTTGTGATCCCTGGCCAGGAACCACTTAAGTGCCAAAATCATTTCTTGTGAAGTGCCTCTGAATGCCCCACCAAACAACTGAGGCAAGAGGAGGAAGGAGACTGAGGCCTACCATGTAATCTTTAGGCTGGTGGTTAGGGGGCCTCACCTGTGACTGTGGGGAAGGGGTGGTGGCTTCCATTTCAGTATGGGAAAGCCATTACAAAGGTGGCATATAATAAAGCTCTATGTCAGAAGCAGCAAGTGGGGGGAAGCAGGAGACAGTGCTGTGGGGAGCCGGCTTAAAAGCTGGTTCCTCCCAGCACCAACTCCATGGTAAGGGGGCTTGGGGCAGAGCCATAGCAGCTCAGAGCCAGCACAAGCTGGGACTGTTCAGTCTCAGCTCACGCTGCCCCCTGGCAGCTAACCCTGCTGCAGATCTGTAGTTTAAATGTAGTAAAAGCTGGGCTGCTGTGTGCCCAGCTCCTACTACATTTATACTGCAAAGCCGTAGTGGGGGTAGCAAACACCCCTCCCCCCCCTTACTGAATAATCGAGTAGTTGATGAAATTTTCATTGACTACTGGATTGGCTGATTAACCACAAGTTAACATCATTAGCACCAACCCCTCATTGGACCAGCAAGAATTAACCAGGGCTACCTGGCTGAGAGAGCTCCACTCCCATAGCCCTGCTGGCCATGCTCCAGTTGGAGGACAGGTATAAAAGCCAGCTGCACAGCTCAGTCAGGGCTGACTACTATGGAGGAAGGAGTTGCTGCCAGGGTGCTGGAGGGAGAGCTATGGATGGACTGCACTACAGAGGCCAGTCAGCAGGGAATGGCTGGGGCTGCCCTCAGCCTGGCAGAAACTGGAGAAGAAGCTGACTGCTGTGAGTCTGGTAGGAAGTAACCCAGGTTGGGGAGTCAATGTATTTTAGGTGGATTCCCTCCTGAGCTAGTAGTGGGCCACCCCACCACTGACAGGGCTCTGGGCTGGGATGTGGTGGAGGGGGTGGGCCTCTGTCCTGCTACCCCAGTCCCATTAAGTCCCAAGGTGTGTGGGGGGGAGGGGATTGCTACAGCTGTGATTAATGACTTTGGCTGCTAGGCTTTACTGCCCTGGGAACAGGGAGCACTGACCACTAGGCCTCACTTGCTGAGGAAAAGGAATGGGGGGATGGATGTTGGCTGCTGGGCCTTACTGCCCTGTGAAAAGGGTGGGTTGCTATTGACTCTGGCTGCTTGAGCTCACTACCCTTTCAGAAGGGGGTGTTTTACTGATTGTGGTCAGTAGGCTGAACTGTTGTATTGGAGATGGGGTGTAGGGACAGGGCCTGGGGACTGAGACACTGATTGGGTGGAGCATGCTTTGAGAGGCCTAAAGGGCCTCTTACCCTGCCTCAGAAGGTCCCAGGCATGTCCATACCTGGTGTCACAGGATGGGTAAGTGGCAGCCTTGTGGCCAGCCCTGATTAATTTGGCTGGCTTTACCCAGCAGGGTTGAAAGCCACTGCAGGCTCTGGGGCAGGCATGGGGAAGGGACTGCCACTGTGCCCCAGAAGTGGTGGGGCTAAGAGTGGAAGGGGTGGGGCCAAACATAGTCTGTAGTACTTTCCAGGCCTCAGAACCACAAGGAGCTGTGCTCCTGCAGCAACTCAAAGGGGCTTGGGGCTCTGGTTGCTGCTGCTACTTCAGCAGTTGGAGCCCTGGGCCCTTTTCACTCTGCAGGGGCCATTGCCCCCTGTTGGCAGGCCTGGCTGTACAAAATCAGTAATAACTTTGTAGCACTTTCAAACATCTGGAATCAAGCCATATTATGCGGCCATGGATAGTCAGCAGTATGGACCCATGCTGCCAAGCATATTGTTGTTATGAAATAGCCCTTGGGAATGCTGAATAACTTCTAGAACTTTCAAGCAAGTCTGAGGAGTTTTAAGGCTTTATATCACGGCCAAGTAAAATTCCCCCATTTCCAGACAGTTTCAAACTTTTATCTGTTTCAGTTTGTTAATGCATTCTAACATGAAATGTAAAGTAAAATGTGTGCATGTGCATACTCCTTTCCATACTGAACAAGTACTGGCTCTAGTTCTGGCCTGTTTTGAAGGCTCTTATACAATGAGATAATAGATTACAGAAACTCCCATAGTGCTCCTCAATGTATGCTTATACAATGTTTTACCTTATTTACATAAGCTGAAAATCTCTCCTTAAGTAGTTGCTGTGATGTTGGCAGACTAGTCTCCAGCTCATGCCAAGGCCTCAGGGATACTAATGCACACACATCTGGAATCTGTCTGGATCATTTATGGGTTAATATGCTATTGATAGAATAGCATAGATGGCGGGTGTTGTAAGCAAGCGGAGGCTCAGTCCCCAAACAGCCTATTGCGATCCCTTCCTCAGCTCGGTGTACTTCCCGCAGGGAGTCAGGGTAGGACAGTTGCCTGCCTGGTTTGTGGGGTGCAGCAGTCGCACTACCCAGAAGCTGTGGGTGCTGAAGCTGAAGCACACCAGAGCTGGGGCCTTGTCTCCCTGCCCCTACATGAACATTGCTGGGGTCATGGGTCACAGTGGACGTGCTTTGGGCTCCTGCAGGGGCAAGGGAGATGAAATGGGGGCACAACGGGAAGGGCCAAAGGCTAGCCTCCCCAGGCAGCCAGGTCATTGGCCACCTATGTCAACCTTCATTTTAAAAAGCAAGTTTCTAGCCCTTTTAGTTACAGAGAAAAGCTTGAAAATGACCTGAGTGTAACCTAAACGCTCAAAAACCAGAAGAAAAATTAAAAGCACTTGAAATGTATTCTGTCTAACATACTTCTATGATTGGTTTATTTGTGGGCCTGACCCATGATTTTTGAAGCATTGGGGCTGATGGTACTGTGCCAGCCAGGATTGCAAAACCTTCTTTTCTCCTAGCCTGCTATGAAGCCTGAATTAAACATTACTAGGATTGTCAGGTGTCCAGTATTTGAGATTTCTGTTCAGGAAACAAACGAGAAAATATAAATGTCCAGTATTTTCTACATAAGATGTAATGTAGATTGTGATATAATGTCAAGCGTGTCTGGTATTTTTGTTGACATCATCTGGCAACCCTAAACATTACAGTTGAGTGTGAATGGGAACTTCAGCAACCTTTATTACACACTGTTCTAATCTCCTGTCAAGGCCGGTGTGACAAGAGAAAGGCACTGCAACCCTGGTGGGTTTCAGGACTGCTCTGAGGCAGAATATAAAAGGAAGGAGAAGTTGGCTCAAAGGGAAGCTAAGGAGTGGTTGAAGCAGGGAAAGCATATGGTGAAGCATTGTCGGGTAGTATTTTAGTGGATTTGATTTTTGGTTTTGTGGTTGTTTGTGGATATTAAATAAAGCCCTGAGGAAAGAGCCCTAAACTACTGAGGCTTGGAGCTTTATTTCTAAGCCCTGTCTGACAAAACTGCCTACCAGCTTCTCCTCGTGCTCATGGATACAAGCACTGCAAGAGGATGTGCTGATTCATATTGCCTCCCAGCTGGCCCATCTACTCTGTCACGTTGTAGGCTCTTTTGGGATTCTTGGCCAAGCTGAATTTGCAGGCCATTGGTGTTCTAGACACCAGGCAGATTTCTGCCCCTAGGGGGCCACAGCCTAGCTTCGATTAGTAAAAACCCAGCTAGCATCTGCAGGTGGTTATTGAGAGGCATTTAAGGGTGTGTTAGTTTGCGGTTTTCTTAAGGAAAATTTGATTAAGCTCCCATCTATTTTCTTGAACAAGAAAAGAACAAGTTCAGCATCATGAGGCAAGTCTGAGTAATGGAGTCATAGCAATATAAATATTACTCCCATTCTAGTTAGAATACCTAGCTCTTACATAGTGTTTTTCCTCCATACATCTCTAAAGCACTTTATAAAGAAGGTCAGCAGCATTATCATCAGATATAGAAGGGGAGCATGAGGCACATTTTACATGAATTTTGTGTGCCCTCCCCTTGACGGAAAAACCCTTCTAGTCACTCTCTGGGAACAATTTTGTATTCCAGTTTTATTGACTAAAATGTTATCTGAAATTCGGGACCAGATCCTCAGCTGGTGTAAGCTGGCATAGCTCCACTACCTTTGTTTCGGTGGATTTACACCAAATAAGAATATGCCCCCGAACTTCAAATTTGCAGTCATAAGCACTGAAGTTAGAATTGCTGATGTGATTGTACAATCAAGCAGCAGAAGCAAAACTAGCTTATTTGGTCAACAACAATGAACCAACACAAGATGGATTAAAAAAAGATACTTGTAGAGAAAAATTTGTACCCTAAACTCCATCCAATATTTTGGGAATTTCCATGAATTTATTCATCATATTAATCTGTTCACAGATTTTCCATGTGTAGAAAAATAAGCTAAATTAAATGGATGCATTATTCAGTGTGAATTTGTTCACCTCTGTGGAGTTGTACAAAGCTTGTGAAAATTGCTTTCTCATTTTGATAATGTGAAATAAGTGTTACTTTAGAGCCGGGGACATTGCATTTCTGACCCTGTTAAATCCTCTTGTTTATATATGTTTTGAGAACTTATGACTAGATATGTTAAATCAAGGTGCTAATCTGCACAAATATTAAATTTAAAAAACACCACAAATAGTCTGGTAGCACTTTATAGACTAACAAAACACGTAGATGGTATCATGAGCTTTCGTGGGCACAGCCACAAATATTGTTATGCTATAGCTATTTGCTATGCTATTAGCTGCTATCCATAGGCTAATAATGTTCTGAAATACAATGCACAATAAAGTCCTGGGAAAAGCCATTCAAAATGGTGAGCCAAAAACATGCTTGACATAAAGAATAACTCTGTGTGGCACCTACTTATGTTAGGACTGACTTTGGTCCCTAGCATGTATTATTTAGTTGACCCAACAGTGATTTTTTTTATGGCAATGATGAGGACAAACTGGCTACATACATTATTATTAGATTAAATATGCTTGGACTGTGATCAGATATAATCAGAATGCCCAAAGAAACCTCACAAGTACAGGATCCAATTGTAACTTCTATCTCCAAGTGCAATTCATTTCTGTAGATTAGTCATCCATTACATCCCTTACACAACCATACAAAAACTCTGCATAAACAGATTTGTCTCTGTCTAAAAGTTTTCATTTAAAGCAATTCTTTGATAGTATTAAAAACACCTAACTCTATACCAGAGGGACAGTTAAAATTCTTCCTATTGACAGCATGTGCCTTTTAATATTACAACATTTTCAAACATTGGGCTTCTACAGAACAAATTATTGCATAGAAGCATAGAGCCAGATCCTCAGCTGTTGTAATCTGGAATCACTCCATTGAAGTCACAAAAAGCACTACAAAAGTCCAGGAAATGATGCCAATTTACAGTAGGGCCTACATCTTTTAAAAAAATGTTAGCTATGAAGTGATGTAGTGATGTATCTCAAATTATATGCACAGTAAGTTAGTCTGCTATGTTTGAACTGCCCCTACCTTGGATGTACACCTGTGACAATTACAGCTGCCTGCTCTCCTACATTTCTTGGGTAAGGGGATTTTTGGCCCCTCCTTCAGGAGCTCCCAATCCACATCTGGCCATCTCCTCCTACCCAATCATCTCACCAGTTGTATCCCTACCCAACCCCCCTCAATTCAGCTCTCCCTCAGGTCAAGCTCTTAATTTTGACATCAGCACCCCAACAGTTCAGCCCCTCTTAGCACATCAACACCCTCAGTTCACCCTCCCAGTACTCACTTCTGCTCTGAACCCACAGCTATACAGCCCTCCCACCCCATCAGCCCACCTTCCTCACTCCTGCAGCCCCCAGACTATAGCTCAATGAGGACAGGTGAGGACTAAGATTCTTCACCTTCCTGACATTTGAGAGTTCTATGGTGAGAACATGAGTAAGGCTTAATGTCCTTTAAAAATCTTATCTCTTGTGATGAATTCATGAGAATTGGCATGTCTATACAGTAAAAACATCTTGATCATTTGCAGGCTCCAAAAAGAAGAGGGAGGAAGCTAATATATTTACTCAGTTCATAGCTACACCTCAAGACTTTTTTCATTTTTTTATAAAATAGGAACTATGGAGATAATAGAAACATTGTTACAAGGAGCAGAGAAGGAAGGAACCTTCCAGTTCTAATGTTCTATGCTTCTAAGGAACAAAGAACAACAAATAGGTAGAAAAAAGAGGGGATAGGTTAAGTCTTGTAACTATTAGCAATCATTTCAGTATCACAGAATTTTTATTTTTACCTCTTCCCCTTGAGCTGCCAAAAATTCAAAGTAATAGCAAAATGTGGTTTTAAGTACATCAGAAGCAAGAAGCTGGCTGAAAAACCAGTGGGGCCCCTGGGTGATCAAGGTGCTAAAGGAGCAACCAAGATTGCGGAGAGGCTAAATTAATTATTTGCTTCCATCTTCATGACTGAGGATGCTAGGGAGATTCCCAGACATCAGCCATTCTTTTTAGGTGACAAATCTGAGGAATTGTCCCAGACTGAGGTGTCATTAGAGGAGGTTTTGGAACGAATTAATATACTTAACAGTAACAAGTCACCGGGACCAAAAGGCGTTGACCCAAGAGCTCTGAAAGAACTCAAATGTGAAATTGCGGAACTATTAACTGTGGTTTGTAACCTATCCTTTAAATCAGCTTCTGTACCTAATGACTGGAAGACAGCTGGAAGAGGCAATGCAAATGAAGCATGGATTAGCATTTTCTCGGGCTTCATTCGCATATTCTCTTCCGATCTGTTTTTGCGCACCAGGTTTTTGCACAAAAGCAAGCAGTGTGGAAGTTCCCTTTTAGTGCAAAAAACTCTTTTGTGCAAGAGCCTTATGCCTCAAAAAAGGTGTACCATTCTTGTGCAAAACGTGGGTTTTGCACAAAAAGAAAACATCGACACTGCTTGTTTTTGTGCAAAAACCCATTGCGCAAAAATGGATCAGAAGAGAATATGCGAATGAAGCGTGAGAAAATGCTAATCTGCTCTTCATTTGCATGGTCTCTTCAGGCAAAAGTCATAGTGTAGACGTAGCCTCATTGAGCAACAGCAGTCATAAAAGCAAACAATGTTAGGAATCAGTTTAAAAAAAAGAGATTAAAACAGAATATTTTATCGCCTCTGTATAAAACCATGATATGCCCACATCTTGAATACTGTGTACATATATGGTTGCCTCATCTCAAAAAAGATATATTGGCATTGGAATAGGTTCAGAAAAGGGCAACAAAAATGATTAGGGGTTTGGAACAGATCCCATATGAAGAGAGATTAAAGAGACTTTTTCATTTTAGAAAAGAGGAGACTAAGGGGGGATATGGTAGAGGCCTATAAAATCATGACTGATGTGGAAAAAGTGAATAAGGAAAAGTTTTTTACTTACTCCCACAATATAAAAACTAGGGGGTCACCAAACGAAATTAATATGTAGCAGGTTTAAAACAAAAGGAAGCTTTTCTTCATGCAGTGCACAGTCACTGTGGAACTCCTTGCCAGAGGATATTGTGAACTAGGACTTTAACAGGATTAAAAAAAAAAGCTAGATAAATTCATGGAGGTTAGGTCCATCAATGACTATAAACCAGGATAAGTAGGAATGGTTTCCCTACCGTCTGTTTGTCTGGAAATGGATGACAGGGGAGGGATCATTGAGGATTACCTGTTGTGTTCACTCCTTCTGGGGCATCTGATACTGGCCACTGTTGGCAGACAGGATACTGGGCTTAGATGGACCTTTGGTCTGACCCAATATGGTTGTTCTTATGGAACTACTTAATCTCTGAACATGGCATGGGTGTAAGACCGCACACAAAAAAAAACTTTATGAAAATGCCTTAATTCTAAATATGAATATAAATCCTTTCTTGCTGCATCCCAAGCAATTAGTAGTCCTATAATCCAGTCATACGCCATCTAGTGATCTTTCTAGAAATTGCAACATATCATTTATTAAAAATGTCTAAAAATGTCTGGTGTAGCTGAAAGAAAAAACAGGACTATGTAGCCCTTTAAAGACTAACAAGATGCTTTATTAGGTGACAAGCTTTTGTGGGCCAGACCCACTTCCTCAGATCAAACAGTGGAAGATAATTGTCACAACCATATATACCAAAGGATACAATTAAAAAAATGAACACATGAAAAGGACAAATCAAATTTCAGAACAGAAGGGGGATGGGGCGGGAGGTCTGTGAGCTAATGATCTTACCTTATCTTACCCATTACAAAGATAACTTCCCCAATTATCACCTCTAATATCATTAGCTCACAGATGTTTACCTCCTCCCATCCCCCTTCTGTTCTGAAATTTGATTTGTCCTTTTCATGTGTTCATTTTTTTAATTGTATCCTTTGGTATATATGGTTGTGACAATTATCTTCCACTGTTTGATCTGAGGAAGTGGGTCTGGCCCACGAAAGCTTGTCACTTAATAAAGCATCTTGTTAGTCTTTAAAGTGCTACATAGTCCTGTTTTTTGTTACATTTAAACATGTAACCATGTAGGTCCCCAGATATTAAAAGGTGGTTGAGGTGATACCTTTTATTGGACCAACTTCACCCTGCCTTCCTCCCATGAGGGACAAACTTTTGAGCTATATAGAACTCTTCTTCAGATCAGGGAAAGTATTTGAGTCACAGCTACATACAAAGTGGGACAGATTGTTCATCACACTTTGCCCTGGTCTACACTAGGGCATTATTTTGAAATAACCTCATTAGGTCAAATTTATAAGTGGAGCATCAACACTATCAAGCCTGTTATTTAGAAATCTGCACTCCTGCTTTCCTCAGAATAACTCCTAATTTTGAAAGTTATTTTGAAATAGCATTAGTGTGAACTCTCTGGTGCTGCTATTTCTAAATAACTGTTCCCCAAAGTAACTCAAACTAATTACTCCCCAGTGCTTCCTGGGGCTCTTAAGTCAAGATCGCGCATTCACATTAATGGAGCCAGCCTTGGACTAATTTGAAGGTTTCCCCAGTGGGGGGGGGGGGACACTATTTCAATTTTGTAAAGTTGGGAGTTAAGTTAAATTTAGTTATTTTGAAGTTTCCTTGTAAATATGCACATAGTTAATACATTACAAGAGATCATTCAAAGTTAAATGGTCCCTTCATACCTCATCACGCAAAGGGGCTAGAGGACTACAAATTGTAATCCATTATATATTTGAAAGAGTTTGTGTGTTTGTCTGTTCAAGAATGCTTCCTAAACATTAAGAGCTAAGACCACCAAATTCTGTATGCAGCTTCCTCTTGCCATAACTTAACAAGGTAAGGGTTCAGTTGTGCCAGGGAAATGAGATGTACTTTTCATAAAAGGGAAGGTCCTGCTATATAATGACCAGATGGGCAGCAGGGGGTATGGAATGGAAAGCAGCATATACTGTATAATGACCATGGGTGGAGAGGCAGCAAGAAGCCGTTGATGGGGACTGGGACAGCTTTAACCCCATTGGGGCAGTAGGAGGCAGGGGTGGAGAAAGGGACAGTTATCTACTATATATTTGAGAGACTTTATCTGTGTGTGTGTGTGTGTGTGTGTGTGTGTGTGTGTGTGTGTGTGTAGGAACCAAGCTTAGTGAGTTAATCTTCTAGTAACCTATAAATCCAACATCTTTACTACTAAGCCAATGATTTTCTGTGTCTAAAACTTGTGAATTTAAACTCTATGTGGTCATCATTTGAAAGTGCTGACGTTGATTGAGATTAATTTGAGACTGTCTGTCTGAGATCTTATCTGCAACAGCTCATACAAAACTTTAAGGGTTACACCCAGGATTAATCTTAGTAGATGAGATCCATATGTATAAAATTTTATATTCTTGTTGATGTGTTTTTAATATTGTTCATACAAATGCGATAGAACTGATGGTGCTTGGAAGAGATCCAAACCTACAGTGTTCTCCCCTCACATGGACCCCATTGAGAATTGGGACCTTAGTTCCCCTAAGATCAGCCACACAGCTTTCCATTAAGCCCTGTGCAGGGGGCTAAAGGCTGCTTCTTTTCTGTTATACATGCGGCAGGGACCTGGTAGTTTGACATAAAGCCCTAGTTTGAACTATCTGCTAAACCTCATTCCAGAAGGAATAACAGGTAGTTTGAACTAGGGCTAAATTTCGAACTACCGGGTCCCTGCCGCACGTAGACGCGGGCAGTTAGTCCAGACTTGTAAATTTCAAAAAATGGCAACCGGCCGGGAAGATGCAAATCAAGCATGGGATATTTAAATCCCAGGCTTGATTTGCAACTTCGAATGCCTACCTTAGCCTCCCTAGTTCAAACTAGGGGGCTAGTGTAGACATACCCTTACAGACTAACACCACTATCCCTCTAAGACATTTCTTTAAGTGTAGGCTATATCAGGCATATATTTTGTAACATGCCATTTGTTCATTTTTACTAAGTTTATATAATTTATATCAACATCTGGACCTGATATAAAAGGGTTCTCTATTGTAATGTTTTCTATATTACCATAACTACTTACTTGTTTTAAGTACCCTTTACCATTAAATAACAAAACAATCTGAGTTACAAGATGTGTTTTTCATTTGTGTTTTTATGTACCATGGGGGAGGGAGGAGGAGGGAAATCAGACAAATCAGAAGTAACAAATGATCAGCACTCTCTTACTGATGCAGGAATATCTTCAGTTACTTTCTTATTTACTGGCTGGACAGAATTCATAATGAGGATCTGTACTTGCCCTAATTAATGGCCTATTTTCAGGAAATGCTTTTAATTAAAAAGTGACATTTATGCAGTGGAGTAAAGTGATTCATGATTATCACTTACCCTATTTCTGTGGTTCTTAAGCTCTTGAATTAAAAGGATGGGATGCACTTTTTCTTGACATTTTGTAGGATGTAGAAGTAGTAAGAAAGTAAGACAGTCAGTGTGAGTGTTTAATATGCTCAATATAATTTCATACAGAGTTGAGGACCGTCAATGGCATCACTACTGAACTGAACATAGGACTGAAATCCAGAAATTCCTGAAATCTTATAGGTATGAGGTCTTAAAATGTCATTCTAAGTCGGGGTGGGCAATAATTTTAGAAGGGGAGCCATTTCACAAATTTTTTGAAGTGGTCCCAGGCCACCCCAGAAGGGGTGGGGCCAGGACACTTCCATGCTCCCCTGTGCCCAGATCCTGATTGACCTGGGGGTGGGGAAAGCATGTGAAGTCTTTATGCTCCCTCCTCTTCCCCCCCCCCCCCCCCCCACCTAGAGAGAACCGCCAGCTGTTTTGAACACGCTCCTCCTACCCCCAGGCCAATCAGGGCCTGGGGGTATGGGCACATGTGAAGTCTCTTGTCCCCTACCCTGCAAGGGATGCATGACTCCTAGAGTGAGCCACCAGCTATTTAAAACAGCTGGTGGTTTACTCTAGGCACTGTGTACCCATGATGGGAAGGGGAGACTTCACATGCCCCCTTACCCCCCAGGTCTTGATTGGCCTTGGGGAGGAGGGAGGGTGGCTGCAGGCTGGATCAACCTGCTTGGTGGGCTAGATCTGGCCCACAGAGGCTCTCTTGCCCACCCCTGGTTTAAATAGTGAACTGTTGAGCGTTTACAATGGGCTTTCACAAGGATTGGTTCTTTACCCTACATTATTTAGTATTATGATTCAGAAAACCTGGAATAGTCACTGAAAGTCTGCAGATGTCACAGAATATGGGGCAGTAGAAAATAATGAGGATCGGTCACTGATTGAGAACAATCTGGATTGCTTGGTACACTGGGAACATGCAAACAATATGACTAAATGTAAATATATACATCTAGGAATAAAGAACACATGCCATACTTATAGCATAGGGGACTGCATGGATACATCTAGGAATAAAGAACACATGCCATACTTATAGCATAGGGGACTGCATGGATACAAAACTTGTATTCCATTATCGATGGATCTGCAGGGCTCTAGGGACTATCACAGACAATTTATAAAAGCATTAGTCAGGATTGTGCTACTTATTCTAAGTGCTGCTAGGTGGCGATATGCTACCTAGAAAACCATGAAATTTGCAATTTTTAGGAAGCCTTTGCTAAAGGCATAGCTCTGACTTTGCCATAGATCCTATATTATTTATTTATTCTCTTTCCCATGGAGGGATTTGTTTCTCTTAGCAGGTTTTATAGAAAGCCCATTCCACTCAGACTTCTAAATTAGGATTACTGTTTTCCAGAAACCTGTGCAACTTCAGCTGTAGCCAGATTATTTATATGAACTGAAGGAGTGGAGGTGGGGGTAGTGTAATACTCCCTTAAGCAGAGAAGGAGTCAGAGGCCCACTGCTGCAGTATTTCCCTTTCTAATACCAGAATTAATAGAATTTAGCCTTTTAGTTACTGGAAGTTGCTGCAACTTGAGCCTAGAAAATGTCATGATTCTATAGTAGCATTCTCCTTAAAACTTTCTAATGGAATTCTATGGTGGTCTTAGCATACCTAACCAGTGCTTTTTAACAATATAAAGGATTTTGGTGAGTGTTCAGATGACAAAATTCTACCCAAAATGAATTAAATGCATATTTTCACTGAATGGCTTTACACTTTGGCCATTTTGTATCTCTCTGTGCAGCATCCATTCAGACTTCACACTACTAAAATCAACATTTAGTGCCAAAAAAATCAACTACATGTTTGTTCTAAATCATCATGTTTAATCAGGAAGACCAATGACGGGAACCTTTGTATTTGACACCTGAACTGAAAACAGATGTTAAACATAAGATGAAGATCTAAAACTTCCAACACCACAAGCACATTAACATTATAAGAACGTGGGGGGGAATGTGGTGGTGTGTATTAGCACAGGCATAAAGGGTCATTGGGAGGATTAATTCATGTTTGCTTAATGCTTTGATATAGTGCTCTGAAAATGTTAATTAAGTATATATTTTCATCTCCAACACACATGTCTGAATACAAAGGACTGGATTGTCTCTTTGCACTGTGTGTAATTCAGGGGAATTGAAGTGAATTGGAGCAACACCAGTCTAAATGTCAGTGGAGAATGACCCTAACATCCCAGTGGAACAATACTGTAATGACTAATGAACAGTTGCTTCACTTCTGGGCTGTGTCTAAGGAAAGAGATTTATCCCCTTATTAGCCACATTTCAATAAAAAGTCTATCTTTAGTAACACAGATAGCTAGAGCTGCAAGAAGTATTTCCCATCTGAATGCTTATCAGTCTGGGGTCTGGTAAATCTCTGCTCTTGCTGAAATGTTTTGTTCTGGGCAGATTTTATAATGCCTGTAGCGGTAGGTATCTGTGTACAGATACCATTACTGGGACAATGTACCCTAACCAATATCAATTTCCCTTGTTGACTATCGTAGCACTTTTAATTCTCTCTCCTGCAAACCTAAACAGAGAAAGGGACACATTCAATAACCGATTTGCTATTAACTTCAGTGAGGACAGGATTTCACTCAAAGTTATTTAAGAAAGCAATCCCAGCTTTCCTAAGGTCTTCCAAAGTTTCCCCTGACGTTCTGCAACTGCTCAGAATTAGGGTTGCCAGATGGTTTCAGGGGGGAAAAAAAGGACCCTGAGAGTTGTTAAGCAAAAAAAAACAACCCCAAAACCAGTGTGGCCCCTTTAAAAAATGCGTGGTGAAGCTTTTTGGCCCTAACAGACTGCCGCTGGCTGCCTTCCATCTTGCCTCCTTGTGCCGGGCCGGACAGCTCCCCTGCAGAACTCAGTAAGCACTAGGGTTGCCAGGCTGCCTCTGTATTGAGCCAGACAGCCCGGATTTTCGCCTCCTGGCCGGGAAAAAATCAGAACGTACCGGACATTTTAGGTGTCTGGTATTTTTCTGAATTTTTTTACCAGACAGGAAGCGACAATACCGAACTGTCAGGTTCCATACCGGACACCTGGCAACCCTATTCAGGATTAAAAAGAGAGAAGTCCTGTAAGCAACTTCTCTATTTTGTGTCTTTAGTATCATGAGGTTTTTGTGGGCAAAGCTCACTTCCTCATATTAGAGTGGAGGAAAAAACGGGCAGCCTCACCATAAATAACTTTATTCTCCCCCTCTCCTTTCTTTTTCTGTTAAGTGGCTCCATTCTCTTATCCAAGCAGCCAGTGAAAGGTTTCAGAAAGCAGGGAACCAGAAAGTGAAGTGTCTTCCAGAATGACAGGAGGAATCATAACTCCATTAATCGCCATAGGAGTCTAGAGAGCACACATGCCACTCCATGCTGATGTAATCTTAAAAAAAGCACACAGGACCTTTTTCAGAGGGATAAGGCAACATGCTACATTAATTGATAATATAACAAAATAGCATATGCATTCACACACACGCATGCACGCCCTGCTGATGGAGTAGTTACCAGTCTGTTGCTCGACCCAACCTATTAGCCAGATAGGTCAATGGCAAGGAAGGAGCCGTGTTCTTGTCAGTCCGGGGTGATATTCCATCGTCTTAGCAGGACAGAACCACACAACACCCCATCCTTTATAGGATGTTCCTTCCATGCAAGTCTATGCATTTTGCCTTGTCAGGCCTTAATCAGTTATTCAGCATCACAATCAGTTTTTCTGCGACATATGTTTATCTGCAGCCATCCGATATCAGCATGCTGATGACCCTTCCTGAGTGTCTTCTGGCAAAACTTATTGGTTCCCTATCAAGGGGTGCTTGCCACTAACTTCAGGGTTCCTCAGTTTTCCCCTGTAGTCTGTGTCTTCAGTGTGCTTTCACTTAGTTGACAATTATTTGGTGCTTCTGAGTCTCCGGCCCCTCCTCTGACCATTTGAGTATGCAGTGGTCTTCACACTTATCTCTCCTAAAACATTCTCTCTGGGTATGTCTACACTACCCCGCTAGTTCGAACTAGCGGGGGTAATGTAGTCATCCGCAATTGCAAAGGAAGCCCGGGATTTGAATTCCCCGGGCTTCATTTGCATGAAGCCGGCCGGCGCCATTTTTAAATGCCGGCTAGTTCGAACCCCGTGCTGCGCGGCTACACGTGGCACGGAGTATAGCTAGTTCGGATTAGGAAGCCTAATCCGAACTAGCTACTCCGTGCCGCGTGTAGCCGCGCAGCACGGGGTTCGAACTAGCCGGCATTTAAAAATGGCGCCGGCCGGCTTCATGCAAATGAAGCCCGGGGAATTCAAATCCCGGGCTTCCTTTGCAATTGCGGATGACTACATTACCCCCGCTAGTTCGAACTAGCGGGGTAGTGTAGACATACCCTCTCTCTCTCATTCATACAAACAATACGTTTACACAATTTCAGTGTGGGACAAAAGGGTACTTCTAGTCACTTTAACAAAGTTACAAAGTCTTTCAACATTAAACTTCTTTCTATTCATTACAAGGCTTTGTCTAATACTGACATCACTATGCATTATAATCTTGCATCCCTTCACTTTAACATCAGAACATGCTAACATCAAACAGAGCTGGAGCTATGTTAACAAAGCTGTCTGAGACCTACATCTAGGCTATGTCTACACTGGTGTGATCTTGCACCAGAGCTATGCAAATGAGGCTAAGCGTGGAATATTGCTGAGCCTCATTTGCATATTTAATGAGCCGCCATTTTGCAGAAGAGGCTCTTGTGCAAGAAGGAGCTGTCTACACTGTCCCTTCTTGCGCAAGAAAAACCCTCTTGCGCAATGCTGTTACGCTGATTATTTTTAGGAATTTTGCACAAAATCTTGCCGCCTGTCTACACTGGCCACGAGTATTTGCAAGAACACTGACTTTGTAATGTACAAAATCAGTGGTTCTTGCACAAATACCCTGACACTCCGGCTCAGGGATAAGCCCTCTTGTGCAAGTATTCTTGCGCAAGAGGGCCAGAATAGACAGCAATGTTAACTTCTTGCGCAAGAAAGCCCGATGGCAAAAATGGCCATCGGAGCTTTCTTGCGCAAGAGAGCATCTACACTGGCATGGATGCTTTTGTGCAAAGGCACATGCCAGTATAGACGCGCTCTTGCACAAATACTTTTAACGGAAAAACTTTTCTGTTAAAAATATTTGCGCAAAATCATGCCAGTCTAGATGCAGCCCTTGTGTTTCAGTTTAATCCAAACCTTTTGCTATAACATACATTCATTATAACTAACTTATTACTTACACAATTACAAGGCTGCACTGAGGGGAATCTCTCATGTTGGTGTTCTGGTGCTGATGCTCCAAGTACAGCTCTTCAGATTTTCAGGAATGTAGCCTTTGACACTCTCACGTGCTGATACTACTGCCAGTCAGTCCAGTTTTGATTCACTACTGTCACGCTGCCCCTACCACTAGCAAAGGTGGCAAGTTGTATGGGCCCATGGTGCTTGGGCTCCAGGAATATTCCAGGTCCAGCTCTCCCAATGTTCAAGGATGGGTCTATACTCCCAGTCCTGTGTGCTGTCCTCAGTTCCTCTTCCCACCCCTCTTGCTGGCCAGGGCTTCTCTCTGCCTCTGTCTGCTGGCTCCTCCCACCCCCAGCTTGCTGCTTTCAGCTGACATCCAGTTGAGGGTTTCTCTCTGCCTCCATCACCAGCAGGCACTCAGTCATTACTGGAGCTGGGAGCAGAGAGGAGCCCTCAGCCACTGCTGCTCAGGGCCAGCCCAATGACCATCCACTTCAGGCTCCTGAGGGTGGAGCCCACTTCCCTCTGCTGCTCTGCAGAAGTGGTGGGCTGGCTGGGGAAGTTGGATGTTCATGCTCATGTACAAAAATGCCTCTCTACCATTGGCAGCTTCTTGCAATGCTGCCCCTAGCACTGTACTGGGGGTGGGATCCCTGGTCTGTGCTGGCTCAAGAGTCTGGGGGCAAGGCCTGGGGGCGTGAGTCTGTGTGAGGGGAATGCTGGAATCTGAAGGGTGGGAGGCAGTGGGGGAGGTTTGTATATCTTGGGGTACAAGGTAGTGGAGGGTCTTTGTGAGGTGCTATGTGGAGAATGGACAGTGGGGATGGGGTAGGCTTGCCAGGTGTCTGGTTTCGAACTGGACAGTCCAGTATTTGAGCTTTCTGTCCAGGAAACTAATTGAGAAAATACCGGGCATAGATGTCTGGTATTTTCTAATTTACTCATGAAAATAATAAAAGCTTATCAGTACCCAACTATGCAGCTGAGAGGAGAGGGGTGGGGTAGGCGGGGGCAGGATGGAATCTCTGGGGCCAGACTTGCCCATGTGCCCTGCTGTGACCGTGCGCGGAACAGGTAGCACCCCAGGATCTGCATGCACCCGGACCAGCCCCATTCCCATTCCCCCCCCCCCTCCCAACCAGCTCCGCTTCCCAGTAGCCAGTTCTCTCCCCCCCCCCCCCCCCAGCCAGCCTCACAACCCCCTCCCGGCCAGCTCTGCTTCTCATCAGCCAGTGTGCCCCCACCCCCCCAAACTCCCCCAGACAGCCCCGCTACTCCCCTCCCTTCTTCCCCCCCCCCCCGCGTGACCCCTACCCTCTCCAATCTGAGATCAAGTGTGTCCGGTATTTTTTTTAACCCATCTGGTAATCCTAGGGTGGGGAGATCTGTGTGTGTTGGAGTGGTGGGGAGTCTCTGCAGGGTACTGGGCAATTGTGGTGGGGTTGAGGGTAGGAGGCACTGTGCAAGGCTAGTGGTGTTCATGGCACTGTGCTTTGTGGGGTGGAAATGTTGGTGTATCAGGTCTGGGGATGTTGGATGGGGCAGGCTGTGTGACATGGCATGGACCCACCCCTACAGGGAAGGGGCACATGGGCAGCACCAGGTGGGGTAGGTTGCCCCCATGGTGCTATGCCCCCATAGTGCTGTGCCCCATTGCTACTGTCCAGTCCCTCTCTCCAAAGACCTTTCTCTCTATGCCATGGTTCATTGCCCCCATAGGGCTCATAAATATATCTGGCCTTCAACAGCCCCTGCCTGGTAGATGACTCCACATGTGGGATGTGTATGCTTATCCTGGATGGACCTCCTGAGCATCAGCCTCCGGAAGTGTGGTTGAGTGTTGTGCCAGAGGGGAGAGAGCGAAAGGGACCCTCCCCCATGAGGGGAGAAGGCTCGGGGCAGTCCTCTCTGGCTCCCTGCCCCAGTGCTGGGGCAGCCTGTCTCTGCATCCTCAAATGCCTCATCCATACCGTAGACTCTCACCCACACTCCAACCCCTTGCAATAGCCCAGAGCCCATACCCTAGACTCCCCCCTGCACTCAAACTCCCTTCCAGCTTCCACAACCCCTCTTACATTCTACCCCAGCCCCAGCCTGGAGATTAAACCCCAAACCTCCTCCCACACCAAACCCTCTCCCTGAGCCTTAAGCAGTTGTGTGTGAGGGGGGGATTTGGCCCTGTTCTGGGCATCACCAAAAATGATACAAGCCTATCATCCCTGACTTCTGGTTGGTAGAGCCTAGAAGCAGATCTCCACTAGTAAATATGTTCCACATGAATACCCTGAACTAACTGCTCGATTTCCCCCACCTCTGACTATTAGCCATATCCACATCAACAGCTGTATGAAACTACTGACCACACCCAACCATCTGACTGCAATTACATGTACATCATCTTGTTTGTATTAGTGACTGTCATGATCGTGGCACTCAGCACTGGATCCTTCATGTTGCCTGGCAGTAGTATGAAAATGGTGATGGCAAAATTTAACAGCTGCCAGGAGAAGAATCATGGGAGTTTGTTAGTCTGTTCCCCAGTTGCAAAAGTCTGGGATATTTAGGCATCCACTGCATGAAAAATCAAAGAGGCCAGCATAGAGTGAAGTGACACTGTGAATTAAACCAGGGATCTCAAAAGATCAATACATAAACTGCTCAAGCTTTAACCAGAGAATCAAACCTCTATAACAATGCACATTTTCTACAGATTGGCGTGAAGGACCTGTATAACACATTCACAAGTAGGTTTCAATTGTACCAGGGGATGTCTTTCCAGGATACTTAGTGGTTAATTAACAAAAATGAGAGCTGTATGGATGCGATGAAAAATAAAGTAACTTAAAGGTGGTATAATAGCAGCATAGCCTAGGGGATAAAGCTCTACAGGGGGACTCAGGAGAGCTGAATTCTATCACTTGCCCATTGTGGCAGTCTAAAATAGCAATTTACCATATTAGCTGGTTTTGACTGTTTAATTATTGTTTAGACATTTGGGCTTCTGCTGAATCCCAAGGTCATGAGCCTTCCAGACTCATGAACTTGAGTCAGCTGCCAAAAGTATTTAATTGCTGTCTACACTGCAAGATTTTTGCACAAAAACAGCTGGTTTTTTCACAATAACCTGTGTAGTGTCCACACCTCAAATGTACTTTTGTGCAATGAAATCAAGAGTAAAATGGCGGAAGAGAGGGCTTTTTCTGTTGTAGGTAAACCTCATTTTGAGGCATAACTCCCTTTTGTGCAAGAGTTCATGTGCAAAAAGGCAAGTGTGGATGCTCCAGAGGGGTTTCTTGCACAAGAGGGGTTTCCCTATGGGAAAAAGCACAGGTGTTCTGATGGCCATTCTGTGAATGGCCATGAGAGCTTTCTTGAGCAAGAGCGTCCATGCAGTGTTGACATAGGTGTGGATGTGCTCTTGCACAAGAAGTTTTTGAGCAAAAACTCTTGCACAAAAGGCTTCTTGTGCAAAAAGCATGTAGTGTGGATGTAGCCTTAGATGTCCCTGGGTAACTCATTTCACTTGTATACCTCATGTTTTCCATCTGTAAAATGGGGTTAATTATAGTGCTCTCCTATGTAAACCTCTTTGAGATCTATTGAGGAAAATGCTATCCAAGACCTATGTATTATTCAGCTTTGTAATGTTAACATGTACTTTAGAGCTAAAATAACATGTCCACCTCATGGAGACAGGTGTCTGTTAAGGATTCGTGTTTAAGGTTGTATTCCTGCCTTGAACTACAATCATTTGATATAACGGTGAACCAGCAGTTCCACTCTTTGCAGAGAGATAAGTCACGTCTAACATCATGTTAGTTGCTATGCCTCCTCAGGGTACTGTCTCACATTGTGAGAGATAATTGAGCGAGGAGATTTAAAAATAAAATGATGCGTGAGACTGTCGGTGTCCAATTAAATCAGACACAGAAAAGTTTCCTTTACACAAGCAAAACACTGTAAAAATATATAGCAAAATGCCCCCAACCCTCAATCCCAAACAGGGATATTAATACATATAGCAAATTCCCTGTAGGAAATGAGGGAAAGGTGGTGATAAAAAGAAAACTAGCATCCCTGTCGCAAAGGTGCACAACAAACATGTGGAATGTATTTAAGAAAAAACTACTTACAGCTAATATTTTTATTTAAGTTGTAAATATTAAAATGAATGAGTGACCAAAATTAAGGGGAGTTTCTACTGAGCCATACTTTGCCTTAAGCTTTTCAAAGTATGAAAATGTACTCCTGGTCCTGACAATCTCAGGAAAATATTGAGAGTAACCTGAACATAATTCAGTGGGTGGAAGTACCATCAGTGGTAGGGCGTGGGTGTTCCCAGGATATTCTCACTGAGGTTATGTTTACACTACGAGTATTTTTGGCAAAAAATATGCTAAAGAGGGACTCAGTTGCATGAGTCGTGATCTCATTTGCATATTTTCTACAGATCCGTTTTTGCCTAGGGGTTTTTGCACAAAAGCAAGCAGTGTGGGGCTGTGTCTACACTGCGCTGTTTTGTGCAAGAAATATGCAAATGAGGTGAAATGTGGACTATCGCTGTGCCTCATTTGCATAATTAATGAGCAGCCGCTCTTTTGCACAAGAGGCTTTCCGGGAGAGGCATAAGGATCTTGCGGAAAATAGGGGTTTTTTTTGTTTGTTTGTTTGTTTTTTTGGGTGCAAAAAACCCTTTGCGCAAAACCCGCACGTATAAATTATGCAAATGATGCGCAGCAATATGCTAATCTGCGCTTCATTTACATACTCGCAGAGGCTGCAGGGTAATCCGCCTAAAGTTCCCTGGTAGCTGCGTGGCAGCATTTTAACACGTGTCCAAATAATGAGTGGTCCTTAGCCCTCGCTCCTAAGTACGGTGCCACAGGCGGCATCAGTAAAGAGCCTCAGCAGCGTCCCTGCGCTTCTTTCTAACTCGGCCCGTTTCCACACGGTGCTGGGTGCCGGCGGCCCTGTTTCCCCAACGCACCCAGTGCTGGGCGGCGCGCCTGGAGCGGAGCAGCAGGGCCAGGTCAGTGCCTCTCTGGACTGGAGCGAAGGGGCCGGAGTGGGGAGTCTCCTCCGCCCCCGGCTACTCCCTTCTGTGGGATGGCTCCGCTCCTTAATTCCCCTGGATCTTGCCATGGCTCTCCTCTGCCCCATGGTCATTACTAATGAACCCTGGCAGTGGAGGTTCCCAAATCCCACCTCCCGGTCCCTGATATTAACCCCCTCGCGGTTTGCGTCTCTCCTCCCCCAGTGTTAACCCCCTGGGGTTTACATTTCTCCTCTGTATCGCGCCCCTTTGGCCCAAAATATTACTATCTGTTTGGGTCTCATTTCTTCCACCAACCCCCTCATATTATCACACTCCCCCGCCCATCATAGTCTTTGAGGTTGATTATTAACTTCCACCCAGTCCCAGATAATACTGGCCAGTTTGCTTTCTCTTGTCCCTCCCTGGCTATCTGTCTCTAAAATTTCCCTGTGAAGCTTTAGAAAGTGTTTTAGCTTGCTTGTTCCCCCCCCCCCCCCCCCGCCTTTGATCATGAAAAAGCTATTGTAGATAATGATACCAAAATGTGGTGGTGGGTAGTTGGTTTGGTAGTGTGGTTTTTTTGTATGTTTGTTTTGCCAAGCTGTTTCGAAAACTGTTGTAAAAGTTTATAGAAAGCTGACATGTGACTTGGTAGTGATATAGGAATGTGTAAAGTTCACAGAAAATCAGGCACTTTCATGCACCATTTAAAAAAACCAAACCCATTATTTTGGTTCAAATACATTTGCCACAATCCCAAGACTTGCCATAAATCTCTCTGTGTCTCTTCTCACATCTTTACAAACTTCAGGTTAAAATGGAGTGAGCAGTACATCTCTTCACTATTTAAGGGAGAAAGCTCTTTTAAGAAAAGCTCTAGTTTTCACAAAGTGAATACTATCTGAATAAAATCAAAACGAAAGTTACGCTTCTAATCAAACACTAGACATATATGCAAATTTACAGTCGGGGTCACATGGACAATCTTAACTTGTTAGAGTGGAGTTTTAATCTTAGTGGGCCAAATGCTGTGAATTCTGAAGTAACTGGTGGTGATGTCTTGCTTCTTACTGTCTCAGAATTTTCTCTGGTATGAAGCTGTGTGCAGCCTTATGAGGCTGCTTGTTTTCTGTCTACATAATACAGTACTTTTAAAAGTACAGGCAGTCCCCGGGTTACGTACAAGATAGGGACTGTAGGTTTGTTCTTAAGTTGAATTTGTATGTAAGTCGGAACTGGTACATATTGTAGGGGAAACTCTAGCCAAACATTTCTCCAGAGCTCAGTTTTATTCTCCCACACCTCACTTCCCTCAGTCCTTTATTCTCAAGCTGAGGTGTCTGCTGAGAAAAGCCGCTCCGCGTCTCCCTGGTCTGCTGGGGAGGGGGGTGGAGGGCTCTAGCTTTGCATCTCCCTGGTCTGCTGGGGGGAAGCAGCTAGTGCGGGGTTGCCTCACCCCGTTTGTAAGTAGGGATCCGATGTAAGTCGGATCCATGTAACCCGGGGACTGCCTGTATTCAGACTCTAATCCTTTTAAATGCTAAGCTTTGCTGATTACCCTGTTTAGGAGCTCTTGTCACAATATAATACCTGTATCGCTTGTTGAATTGCTATTTCACATACATATTAAAAGCATAACCGATATCTTTTGAAGAAGGAGGGTTTGATAAGGATTGTAAAGCGTTTGCAGACTGTAGACCAGTGGTGGGAAACCGGTGGCCTGCAGTCCAGACATACACCAGTCATCAAGTTAAATAACTGGTCAGCCATCAGACAGGTTTTTTTACTGGGTGTCAGTTAGGGATGTATGCATATCAGGTAGTCAAGTAGTGGCTTGACTAGGCACTCCCCTCCCCTGCCTTGTTGCCTATCAGGCAGTAGGGGGAGCAGAAGCCTGCTTAAAAGCACAATCTCTAGAGGCAGGGGAGGCAGATGTATAGCAGGGGATCATCATAATTGTCCATTTTGGCCTTAACTATTATTCCATGAACTAAGAATAAAAAAATGGCCATTCCGAGTCAGACCAACGGTCCATGAAGCTTACTGTTATGTCTTCCAACAATGGCCAATGCCAGGTACTTCAAAGAGAATTACAGAACAAGGCAACTATCAAGCAATCCAGCCCATTTGTCCTCTCTCAGCTTCTGGTAGTCAGAGGCTAGGGATAGACCATGTGGTTCCATCAATGACCATCTTGGCTAACAAGATGGTGGGTCCAAATTTTATTAAACTTTGTGGGGATTTGCAGGTAGGTGAGCTGTCCTCTCTAAATATCACAAACTAATGTAACAGATAGCCATGAGCTAGGAAACCCCCTTATGTACTCCCTGCAACCCCCCACAAAATACTACAAAATTTGGACCTGCCAGCTTGTCAGTAACGGGGGGGGGGGGGGGGGGGAGGGCAGCGTATAACTGTTTTTAGAAGTGTGGAAACAAACTAAAATATGTAAAACAATGGCAAAAACTAAAGCTTTAAAATAACTAAAATAAACAAAAGTCATAGAATTTCATCAAGTGATTTAAGTTTGACTTCTGATGGAGCAATAGCATGTTTTATCCTATCTGTAAAGATAGTTCTTTGTCTCTACATAAATTGTTCAAATGCTTAATTACCTTTTATGGTTCACTTCAGAAAGTTGTCCACATAAGATAGTGTTGTACCAATGACAAAAAATAGGAGATACAATTGGAGAGTAGGGACATATTTGAAAAGCAAGGGTCTTATTCCTGTTTGGCCCTGTTGTGTCATATCTTCTACCTGAACTGGCATTGCTTAAGATGAAACTTCTGGTCTTGAATAACAGGAAGAACTGTATCTGCTCCAGGGTACCTTTTCGCCAATCCTTTTGGCTTTCTTCCTTTCATCTCTGTCGCCACTCTATTTTCTGCCCCTTACCAATACTGCTAAAAGCGCTCCCTTCCATCAGAAGTTCTACCTGCCAGAACTAACATCAGATATTATAAACATAAAGGCAAGTCCACATAAACAAGGGGTCTATAAAGACCCCCATACTACTCACAGCTTAGCATTCCCTTCCAACAATAGTATGTCCTTCCACTGATCCACCTTGCATATCTTCTCAGGGTATTCAGTCACAGGATCTAGGAGCCTTCAAGATAAATAAGAGCATGAAGTAGCGGTCCTCTCAAGGAACAGGAAATGCTGAAAGGCATTTTTTTTTCCTGTGCCTGTGAAGGTATCGGGTATTATTTGCTCCCTTCCTCCATATGCCAGGAAAGAAGAGCTGAGATGAGGATATGCCCAAGAGAAGACCATTGGAGATTTTTTTCTCCTCACCACATGGAACAAAAGGGAAGCTGGACCAGTGGTTACTGGCAGGCCCATCACTCTTTTGACAGCATCTAGTAATATTGCAAACAGTTCCCCAGTAGCACAGTGTGTCAGGCTGTTGATCTGGGAGAAAGAAATTGGGATTGCAGGCCCACGACAAATATGATGGTCATAAATCAAAGCTTTCAGCCTCCCATGTGGTCTTGGAGCATGGAATTGCCTGGTTTAGAGAGAGAATGTTGGACATATTACTGGAGTTTCTCTATTTGTCTTTTTTGAAAAATGCTGCTATATTTTTAATTTTTACCTGGACAGTTACCGGAGACATTCAGAAAAACAAGTGGTCCTGTAGCACCTTAGATATTTATATGGGTGTGTATATATAGTGGGTTTTTCCCACAAAAGATCATGATAACAAATATGTATATTAGTAGTTTCAAAAGTGCTTTAGGTCTACTCATTGGGTCTTTTTTTAAATGTTACAGACTAACACGGCTACCCGCCTTGAGACTCAGACTTTCAGAAAAGCACTGCTCTGATATTGAACTTAAATGTCAACACTGGGTATGAGTTCATATGAATCCATGTCTTGAAAGGCCAGGAAAAACCAAAACCCTAAAAACTATGGAGTAAGTCATTACTGATAACTATCACTACTATATGTGTAGACATATAACAGTGATTACTGGCAATATACCAGAGTGCTAGCAAATTTAAAATATGCTAAAAATACAAATAGGCTACAATGCTAGTCACTTCCATGTTGACCATTGGTGGGGTGTCTTCTACAGAAAAGTTTGTCACTGACAAAGTTATTGTATAAATTGTGGTGAAAATTATATTGGAGTGTAGCACATCTTGTTTTAATAGACTATACTTCCACTAACAAAGTCCTATCTCACATACTCTTATGTCCCCCACCATTCTGAGTACCTCTCAGTCTTTAAAGTACTTGTATCACAGCACAGCTGTGGGATGGTATTATCACCCTTTTACAGATGGGGGAACTGAGACACAGCAAGGCAGATTAGGGACTTCGCCTATAATCCGTGGTAGAGCGGGAAGTGAACCATGGTCTTACTTTCTAGGCTGCTGCCATGCCCATTAGGTCAATCTGTCATCTTGGCCAGTATGTTTTATGCAGTTGTGTTTATAATTCAAGGATTTAGCCATTTTACTTGTTTGATTTAACACAGAATATTTATAATTAAATGATCCAAACAGCATTTAAGAATGGCCGTACTGGGTCAGACCAAAAGTCCATCTACCCCAGTATCCTGTCTGCCAACAGTGGTCAATACCAAATGTCCCAGAAGGAGGGAACACAACAGGTAATCCTCACAAGATCCCTCCCCTGTCACCCGTTTCCAGACAAACAGAGTCTTGGGGACACCATTCCTACCCATCCTGGATAATATTTATATTATATTTGCTCCACTCTGTTGGACCTTTGACAGAAGCAACCTGCAAAAAATCAATTCCAACCATTCCACAAGCTGCAAGTGCTCCACACTAAGTGAAATTTTGCTCTTTGTTTGTTGATCAACAAAAATCACTCTGGTGTGAAAGAGCTAAATGCTTAAATGCCATGCTTGTCCTAAGTGGTCATCTGAGAGATTTTTTTAACAGCTCATTTTTCATTGAATTAAAAAAAGTTGTACAGTGACCAGTATTACAGAAGATGGTGAAAAATAATTCCATGACACTACCTTGTCTTGTATGAGTCATTAGTCATGACTCATGATCAGCAGTCAGTGATGTCCAATTTGTTTTCTAATCTTTCATTCACTGATGCTCTTTATTGCCATAGTAATAATAGTAATAAAACAGACTGTTAATGCATACAGCCACATAGAATTTAAACTGATGGTTTTTTCCTGAAATTTCCATATTTTGAGTCTATTTTGCTCTTCACTTGCCAAATTTAAGAAATATGAAAAGTGACCATACAAGAATTTTATAGCAAGTTAAGCTAATAAAAAGAAACCTTCTTTTTATTTTTATTTTATTTATTTATTTTTGCATTTTGCTTTGGAGCCAGTCACTGCCTGCACTCACAATTCAATGTATGTCTTTTGTGGTGACTGAAACTGAGGGACAAATAGTACTGCTTTAAATCAAACAAAATAAAGGAAAGCACAATGTAAGCTATCCCACACAGCTCTAACACACCTCAAAGCTATCCTGTTTCATTCCTGCTTTTCTAGTCTGTCCTATCTTGAGCAGAGACTAGCAGCTTTTCAATAGCTTTTTTTTTTGTGGTTAGCATGCCCAGTACAGTATAGACTACAGAAGGCTCAGAAAATTAACCTATTTTCATTTGTGAATTCAGGTTGCCATAATGGAAAAACTTGAGAATGAATCTACTTTGTCGCTAACTTACCTCTGGGTTATTTCTTCTTCTTCTGCTTCACCATCTTTTTATGGCAGTCCTAAAAGGGCTATTGTGCTAGGTTCTGTGCAAAGAGTAAATATCTCTATCTAAAAGATCAGACAGAGAAGCAACTTAATTAAAATCAACAGCTTTGGAAATCTGTTCAGTCGATACTTGGAGCAGAAAAACAAATTTAAAAATTTTCAAAAGCGATGGTTGGAATGTTGTGGGTAGAAGGAGGTGTCTGATTAAACAGAGCTTAGAATTATAAACAGTATAAAACATTGATCTCAGAATAACCAAATGAATTAATTTGTATACCAACTTGGTACCTTTTTTACAAAAGCACATTCTCATTCCCTCTCTTTTTGTTATAATCTATCTAGAAGATTTAACCTGCATTGCTCGGGCCTCATAGGGCAGGGGATATGTGAGGTACAGGAATCAGGGCAGGGGTTCGGGCATGGGGGGCTGCAGGTGTCAGCATTGGGGTGAAAGGGGGTTCAGGGTAGGAGGAGTCAGGGCAGCAGAGTTATGGGGAAGCTCAGGGCAGGGGATGGAGCCAGTTGCTGGCTGCTCCCAGGGGGCCCACCCAAAGCGGTGGGGGCTGCACTATGACTTTTTGGGGACTATTTCATTTTATTGAAGGAATGAACTGGGTCTGAAAGGGAGAAAACCACCTAAGAGGTGATCCTTTTCCATTGTGTTTCTCTTTTCAGAAATGTCAATCTCTATTTGGAAAGGTTTACTCCAAACGACAAAGAGTAGACTGTTCGTGCAAAGAGGTGTGTCGCTTTATAATGGCACCCATGGCTTTGAGGAAGAAGAGATAAAGAAAAAACTTCAGCAGTTTGGTGGTGGAGCCATCAACCTTTCTAAAGAAGACAATGGCATTGGAGTCCTCACCTTAAACAACCCAAAGCTAATGAATGCATTCACAGGTACTGACAACTTATGATGTTTTTGTTTGTTTTGCAGTTTTGGGGGTCTAATTAACTTTGATCTTGTTTCTGTTGGATTGGGAGTGCCAGGTGGAGTTGGTAGCCTGTTACATACAAGAGGTAAAGCTAAGTGATCTAGTGGTCCCTTCGAGTCTTAAACTATATGGCTCTATGGAAAAATTGCGCCCATAACTCTGTCATGCTTAAAAATAAAAAATCATTGCTGTTGAGTAGTGATACTTGTTAGGGATGGTCTTTATGCTATTTAGTCCTGCCATGAGTGCAGGCAACTGAACTCGATTACCTCTCAAGTTTCCTTCCAGTTCTAGTATTCTGTGACTGCTGTTCAGCACAGTAACTCCATACGAAACATTAAACACAAAAAACTTTAGATACTGAAAAAGGCCATCTATCAGAACACGCTAGCCCTTTTTTCAGTCGGCTCAATCCTGCCCCCCACTCTTTATTCGTTGTTCCTTTTGTACATCCCAGTTACTCTAGAAGCAAATAAATATAATTGTGTCTTTGAACTCAAAACATCTTTTTCAAATGTATGATGCCTATATTGTAAATTGGAGCATTGAGGTAAAAAAAGGACTTGAACACTATTCCTATTACTTGCTTTCTGCTCTCTCACTCATCAGTTTATAGTGTTGCCTTTCCTACCACATATACCGAACCTATCCATCCTTTTTTGTTCCATCAGGATGACCCTTTACACGTCAACTTATCTACTAATGGATGAACATTCTCAGTCCAGTTAGAAACATTCTAAGAATTTTTTCATCCATCCTTATCTGTCTGCCCAAGCTGGATTGTAGAGCTCTGGGTTATCCCATGATGAACTTTCTAGTTGGGCAAATTAATTGCAGTTTATACTTATTATTCTTAGATTAGTTTAAAAAGGCATTTTAAGTCTAAAACCTATATTATCAAAATCTCTAGCTTCCATAAGTCAGTAGCTACAACAAATAAGGAATTATACCCATAGTATGTCTGACATCACGTGAAAAGTGCTGTCTGTGTATTTACTGGATCAGTTTAAGTATATTTAGGAACAAGACATTCTAGGAGCAATACTCTAGTGCCATGGTCACCAACCCGTGATCGTGATTGACTGGTCAATCCTGGGGGGCTTTCGGGATTAGATTCCCAGTGTAGATGGGCCAAATGTTGGAAGAAATTTTTCCGACAGAAGGATATTAAAAAAAAAAGCGGAAGTGTAGCCGTACCCTGAGAATGTATAAGGAACAAGGATAGCAAGTGATGGAGAGAAGGGGAACAGAGAGGGCGGGGTCTCAAGGAACGGGTGGGGCTTTGGGGAAGGGATGGGGTAGATCTTGGCTTGTCCTGACACTTACACACCACCCAAGACTGCTTTTTAAGGTTTGGAGACCACTGCTTTAGTGAATAACAGGGAACTGGGTTAAAGACTTGTGGGCTTTAGTGTAATCCCTGTCATTGAGTTGCTTTGTGACCCTGTGTCATTAAGCTTCTGTCTGAATTCCCTACATTTAAAATGGGAATATAAATCCTTACTTACTATATATATATCCCTTCTCTCACATGCATGTCCCAGGAAAAATGTATACACATGCCAAAAAAGTCATGTGAACATTCTAAAGGTGGCCCACATCACTGCAGAAACAATAGCAACAGTCATAATATTGGGAATGCCTGGGTGCTGCTGATGCATCTCAACCAGCAGATGCATGTGATAGAACTAAAAAATGAAGATAAAGTTGGGAAATTCCAGCTTTAAGGTTGCACAGGCAACCTTAATTCGTGTCTGGATCCTGACAAGGACATTCAGGACTAATGGTCAGGGCAGTGTCAAACCTGAGGCTGAGATTAGTGAAGGGGTTAGTGGTCCAGTACCAGACTGAGGTTGGTATGAAGGGTCAGAGTCCAAGTCAGGTTTCAGGATCTGGGTCAGGAAGTGATACAAATCTAGTCGAGGTCAAAACCAGGAGTTAAGAGCAGAAAGCAGGAATGATCATAGCAGTTACAGAAGATGTACCCTGTGGCCTGAACACTTCGTGGAACACCTGTTGGGGTTCTATAAGGCAGGGAGTCAATCTTGTCAGACCCCTGGAGGCAAGACTTGTCGTTTGTGTATGCAGGTAGCAATGGATAATGGAGTGAGAGCTGACTGCTGCTGCTAGGTTGGCAGTGTGAAGGTGCTTGCTGTCTGGCAGCTCTGTAGCCCTAGCTCTAGGACCTGGTGAGCCTTACGTTTCAGTCCCCTTATATGTATGTGTGCTGTTGTAGACTCTATAACACAATCATGCTGTATTTTCCACAAGATTCATGCATCGCTTACAACATCCAGGACATAGAAGGGGGCTGAATTAAGGTTGTATGAGTACCCATAAATCTGGCATTTGTTAGCATTTGTTTCTCTTAATTTTTATATGCAATATATCAATATAAGCATGTTATGTTTGTTTTTAGCCAATTTAATGCGCATGAATGGTTCTAGGCTGACAGCCCTGGAAATATGTATTCATCCACTAAACAGGTGTAGCACAGGGGCAGGGGTCAGTTAGAAAGCTTCCAACACCAGTGTGTCTTGAAATCTTTACCTTGAGGTAAAGAGGTTACTTCTAGCAGGTGAAATGACAGTTAATTCATTCTGTGTTAATATAGTCCTTTGCCTTCAGCTGAGTGGAATATGTTATTGCAGCACTTCAATTCACTAGCTGTTTGTTGATCACTGCAGTGTATTATTATAATAGTCAGGACTGGCTGTTCTACCTATTATTAAGTTTGTCCAACACTCCCCATTATATGACTGGTTTGGGTTGCTTGTAATTTTCCTTGTCAGCCTCAGGCTGAATTATTGTTGTTGTTGTTATTTTATTATTTTATTTATTTTTAAATGAATTTTTTTAAATGCAGTCAAAACAATTCATTTGTTTCCGAAAAATGAGGCTAGGGAAAACATTGTTTTTTCCATGTTAAGTTTTGGACTTTTTTCCTTGAAAAACTGTCATGACCCCATGCTTTTGAGCAGTGGGACTTGAAATATAAAGGAGGATGACCTTTGTGTCAGGGCGTGCTTTTTGGTGTGCCTGCTAAAATCCAACCAAATATGTCTGAATTATAAGCATAAAATGAGTTTGCAAATGCTCAATAGGGATTTCTTAGATTTTTTTTTTTTAAAGCAACTAAATTTCCCAAAGATTCTGTCCACCCTGGGCTTGCTCCAGCCTGCAGATGAGAAGAACTTCCCATGCAATTTCAGCTCTGGGTAGTAGGCCATGCCAGATCTGGGCATCTGAACTGAGGACAAGAGAGCCTTTCTCTTAGATGCTGTCAGTGAAGCCCTTCTCTGCCTCAGCAGCCTGCAAGTGGCAGCTGCACGATTCAGATGCCAGGGACAAAAAATAGAGCTGTGGAGGGAAACTAAGAGCTGGTGGCTGGGATAAGAGAGGGCATGGGAAACTGCGACTTGGAGCTAGTGTTGGAAGGGTGGGACTGGCTTAATTGGAAACTGGGACTTTGGAGCCAAGGAGGGAAATAGGGTTTGGGAGTTAGTAGGTCGGGGAAAACTGAAATCATCTTAGAAGCTGGAGGGAGATTGGGACTGGCTGAGCAAGGAAATGTGCTGAGTGGGTGGGGACACAAGTAGAACTGAGACTGCCTGGACAGAGACAAAGTCAAGATACCATGGAGGGAGTAGGGAATACTTGGATTGCACAAGGAGGCAAGGGGAAGAGAGTGAGTCCAAAAGGAACCAGCGGCCATGAAGATTGTGCGTGGGAGTCTGCAATTGGAGGCTATGGTGGGCAGGAGAAAAAGATAAAATGAGAATCTGAGAGGGACAAACTGATTGGCTGGGAAAGGAAATGGGACAAAGATCTAGGATAGAGAAGAAAATTGGGAATGGCTGGACAAGTGGACTGGGATGAGAAGCCTGCGGAATGGAAACTCCGCTTAGCTAAGTGAAGAGAATGGAACTAAGGTGAGGAATTGCAGATGGGAAAAAGACAACACTGGGAGAGGAGCTGCAAGAAAACACACCCCTTCAGAGGCTAGAATGAAATCCTAGATTCCAGTGTATTGCCATTCCTCTTGTATCAGCAGATACCCAGGAAAGCCATTGTTTTATCTCCTATGCTGGCCCACATGGGATGACAACCTATTACTATTGCTATCAGTTGCTCAGTTAGCACAAGTGACTTGTAGAGATTTGGGTCATGGATCTAAAGGTTCCAGTCCCTCTGACTCACGTTAGTAGTAATGTGATGCCAATTGATACAGTTTCTGTTTTTCCCCTCCATTTGCATTTTTAAAAATGTAGGAAATTATACACACACCTACATTGATAAGGTTGCAAAATCAAGCATTGAAAAGTTATGAAATGCCAGAATTATGTTTCTGTGGATACTTAATTTTGGTCCCATTATGCATATGGATTATGATGCAATCTTTGATATGTGCTCAAATATTCTTTTCAAAATTTAATTCCAGTTTGGCATATGTGTATACTTATTATATTAGTACATAGCGTCCTCAAGAAATCACTACCCATTGTGCTAAGCAATGTACAAACAGAGTAAATTCTAGTCCTTTCCCCAAAGAGCTCTTGTCAGGAAGAGCCTATCATTGGATACTTGGCTTCTCTGAATAGTCAGGGGTGGGTGGGTGTGTGTGTGTGTGTGTGTGTGTGTGTGTGTGTGTGTGTGTGTAATATATATAAAATGCACACTTTTGTTAGAAATCTTACAAATACTGTTAACAAAGTAAAACATAAAAACTGTTTGCCAAACATTCACTTTATACAGCAGGTTTTGTCTCTTAGGAGCAATGTTTATTCTATGCTTCAATGACTCATGGAACAGAAAGCTGAGCAAGATTATGCTGGCAAATAGCTGATGGGCAATATGGATATAGTCTTGCTGGTTTTTTCTCTAGTTCGAATCTGTTTGAAACTTTTTTCGGAAACAAATACTCATAACATCCGCTTAAGCCTAGTGCAACCAATTTCAACAGCCCACGCATCTTGTTGAATTCGAGTTTGACCAAATTTGAAAGGGAAAGGGTCTCAATCCTTTCAGCTTGGCTTAACTCCAAAAATGGTATAATTTTTAAGTTAGTACAGTAAAACTCCAGTGGTCTGGCATCCAATGGTCTGGCACTCCTGATGGTCCGGCACCATCTGGAACCCGGAAGTGCTCTGGGCAGCCGGACAATTGGAGCTGCTCTGCCCCTGGCTTCCCCGATTCAGCTGCTGCTGAAACTGACCAACGGCTTACTCAGGGAAGCTGGGGGCAGACCAGCTCTGCCTCTAGCTTCCATGAGTCAGCCGCTGGTCAGTTTCAGCAGCGGCTGACTTGGGGACGCCTGGGGCAGAGCAGCTGGGGTGTTGCCAGGTTGGTCCCGCAGCACCGAGGAGTGCATCCCCCCCTCCCCTCCCACTGCACCCCAGACCTCTCATAGCCCCCCCTTCTGATAATCCGGTACCTCCTGGGTCCTAAAGGTGCCGGATTATCAGAAGTTTACTGTACTTTGATCTAACATGCACTAGGAAACTTTTTAGTTGGTAGTAGCTGGGAGCACATGAATAGTTAATGCATAAGGTGCTAATGATCTGTAGATTTACACCTCAATTTACTGCACAGTAAACTGTTCATGTAGGCAACAACTGAGTAATCAACCATGAATTCTGATTATAAATTGGTCTCTGGATGTTCATTTGCCAGTTAGCACATACTTGTTGTGTTTGTGCTGATCTTTCTGTACCCTATTCTAACTTCCTTAAGGAGAAAGAGAGGGTCCACTTCACAATCTCTAGCTTCCTTCCTGATGATCTCCTTGATTTTGTCTGTTTCTCTTTTTATCTTTCATCTGTTAATGTTGGCCTTGGTCCAGGAAAGCACAACTATAACTGTCAAGTGATTCTTTCTATCTAAATGCAACATGAGCATTGTGGAATATCCT
Organism: Pelodiscus sinensis; assembly: GCF_049634645.1. Taxonomy (NCBI): domain Eukaryota; kingdom Metazoa; phylum Chordata; order Testudines; family Trionychidae; genus Pelodiscus; species Pelodiscus sinensis. The sequence goes on along the minus strand of NC_134713.1, from coordinate 90,606,688 downwards.
TCCTTCACAAAAAGTTCCTCAGAACGTCAAAAACTGCATCTTTCTACCAAAAATGCTGTGCATGTCGTCATGTCTCTGGGAAAATGAGTAGAGTTTTGACATTCATAACATGTTTAACACTAATCACATAAATGCCTTGCAAGTCACCGCTTGCTTAAGTTTTCTGATGGATTAGGACCTTTATACCAGACATTGACACCAATATGTCAAGGTGTTTTATTTTAAATGTTTCCAACATCTACTATGATTGGAAGTGGTATACAATTTAAATATCAAGCAGTTCAGTAAGACTCTACTCTGATCATATCCCTATTGACACAGTTGTGCTTTTCCCCCCTAATGACAGGCACTATGATGCTAGAACTCCAGGAGAGGGTAACTGAACTGGAAAATTGGAAGCATGGGAAAGGCCTTATCGTCCAGGGTGCCAAAAACACTTTTTGCTCAGGATCTGATTTGAATGCTGTCAGAGCAATGTCCAGCCCACAGGCAAGTTTGTTTGTTTGTATTACTATAGCACATGGGATCATCTTTCATAAAAGCACCTTATTGCAGTAGGCACTGTACAAACACTAAACAAAATGTGTCCCTGGCATAAAGCATTTGTAATTGATCAAGTATGTCACAAGAGATGACAGATACAGACAAGTGGGGAAGCAAAGACACAATGAAAAAATTAGATGATTGGTAGTGGTATCCGCATGTTAGTGACCAAGTGATTGATATATATCAATTTCATTTTCGGTAGAAGAGGCAATCTTTTTTTGTTCTGAGGGGCTCTTTTCAAGCAATCATGTTCCATAATGCTTGTGATGCGATTATACATAGAAATCTCCATTTATGTCACAAGTTTTATACTAAGTAAAAAGTAGCTGAGTCTTTGCAAATCAAATGTGTGACAACTTGTTCTCATAATTAGCAAATTAAGGTTTCCCTTTGAATTGCATATTTACTAATTCTCAAAGTGTTTATTTCCATATATAAAGTCCCTTTAACTTTCAGAATTCTTTTTATGCTAACTGGAATCATTACAACAGGAGAGAAGATTGATTTTAAAATGGTCCTCGGTAGACTTTCTGAGAGGAATGGATAGGTATTGATACAACCTTTTTCAAATAAAATTCTTTTGTAGAAGCCCAGCCTCATACAAGAACTAAAATAAAACCATAAAATCCACAAGAACTGGCCAGGGAAACTCCAAATACACTTCTGGCCTAACAACCTTGGTTACATTCAAACTAATTATTTAGATGTGAGAGACTCTTTAAAATTGCTTGTCCCTGAAATATCCATCCAGTGGGATTTAATATCTCTGACAACACTAAAACTGTATAGCATGATAAATAACACTTGCTTTTAATCCAGCCTCTCAGAACTCTACTCTTGCCGTCTGGTATTCTATGCCGGGGAATGCCTTCCCAAACTGCTAGCCTGTCCCCACCCACGCTACTGTAGGCGGGCTGGGGGTGGAGTGTTGCTGTCCCCAGTGCCCACCCTCCCTGTGGTTGGGGCCAGGGAGGCTGGGGACTTGTCACCTACCCTCCCTGTGCTCTAAGGCCCCGGAGGACAAGGAGGTTGGGGAGGCTTGGGCCTCCTGCCAGCTGCCTTCCCTGTGGGCCGGGGAGGCTGGGGACATGCGCCATCCGCCCTCCTTCCTTCCCGTGGGGGGGCACGCACATGCACACATTGCCCTCCTCTCCATGCACACGCTGCGTGTGTAACCTATGCTATTTGACTATTACAGCAACAGTAGTGATCTAAGACCAGCAATACAATTTCATATTCTGTTTTCTCTGTGAATGGTGTCGTCTTCCCCACAACAGCTTGTCTTTATGCTAACAGATGGTTCGTTTCTATATTTTGTTTACATTGTGCACTTCGAGTTTTCTTGTTACTCGATGGTATTATAGCTAAAAGTACGATTGTTCCATTAGTCTCCAAATAACCTTTTATTCTGATAAAGTACTGTCTGGTAACCTACTTTATTATTTCTGTCTTCTCGGAAAAAGCTAATAATATAATTGGTCAGAGCTGAAATATGGTTTTGAGAGTTCTTCTCTTAATCTTTCCATGTGAAATAGACAAATCTTTCTATCACCTGATAATTATTACGAAAAGTACCATTAGGAAGAGATTTGTTTTTGTCTGCTGAATCATGGAAGTGTTTCTCAAGCTGTTCCACTGGATTAATCTTTAGTTTCCATTTTGACGTTCAGCGTGAAATTAAGTGTGTAGAAGTGCCAGTTTGATTCCACTGTGTTGGGATAGAGTGAAAACAGATTTCCCCCAGGACAATTTGTTTGGCTGCAGCCTGATTACAGCGCATAAAATGCAGCATGCTGGTCTAAGCTGGAACATTGTTGTTACATAAGTATTTGCAGTCACTTTGGATTTTTTCTTCTTGTACAAAAATACTAGACATGATCAAATAGGGCTTACTCCTGCACCAGCTGGGAATGGGAGAGCTGCCGTTGACGTCAGTGGGTGCAGGGTCAGACCTATAGTAGCAGATAGAAATCTATTTGAAATGCTGTTTCCAAGCAACTTTTGAGTGTTACAGGGCAGATCCACAGACTTAAATTGAGCCATGACACTTTACATTAGCTAAAGTTCTGCCCCCAAATATTAAACTTCCAGTTTCATACAGAGCAATGTGTGTCCTCTTGTGTTCTCAGAAGCCCAGAAAAAATGGCAGAGAAGCTGAAATGTTCTCCCACATAGTAGGTGGGCAATCTAGTTACTAGTTAAGATGTATGGAATAAGTTTGACCAGCCTGCGCTATATTTGCTGTGAGTAGAAAACTTCAGTCAAAACTGTCTTTAACTGAACTAAGTTTACAAAACATAGATATATAAGCAAAAGGGAGCTGTTTATTCATCACATTAATCTTCTAAATAAAACAAAGTTTAAAGTAAAAAATTGTTTCCTTAATCACTGATTTGTTTTCTCATCCACACAGCCACAAGACTAGCTAACGCTCTGTCTCTTAAGCAGAATTGAAACCTTTTGTTCCAGAAATACATATGTGCAGTTCATTGAGTAGACTTTGCAAGCTGATGTGTAAGGGAAGACTAGTCGATACATTTTTTTGACGACAATAAAATTTTTCAATGGAAAACTTTCATCTGTCATTTTCTGGGGTTTTTAAAAGTGCAAATTTATATTGAGAACTGGAAATTTACACAACAATTTTTGAAAACTGAAATTTTCTTGCCTCGGTTTGCTTGGTTTTGTCAACTAATCTTTTGTTACTCAAAATATTTATCAAATTTAGTATTAACTTTGACAGTCTCTTATTGACACTGGACTTATTCATAATCTAATCTCAATATAAATCAGTAACTATTCTATTTATATCACGGGAGTTATACCAGAATAAGCTAGTTTGAGATCAGAATCAGTGCCTTAAGAGAACAAACTAAATGACCTTCAGATTCAGCAAAGGTATAGAAAACTAATCTGTTGTGGTTTTCCTTTTAATTCTTTTATAGGATGGGATGAACATGTGTATGTTTATGCAAAACACCTTAACTAGACTGAAGAGGTAATACTTTTTCTTTCTTCTTCTCTATGAAGAAATCATGCAAGGACTGTAATGCATTTCTACTTAGTTTCATAAGTGGCTTCTAAATTTACATACATAGTTTATAATTGTGCAAACTTTTGGAGCCCAAAATCTCATTTGTGTGGACAAGTTGGGTAGCTACATGTGTCTCTACATCTGATTTGCATGTACAATTTAATATGGGTTCACTACCATGTCCCCCATCTTTCTTCCACTATTTGATCTGAGGAAGTGGGTCTGGCCCACGAAAGCTCATCATCTAATAAACCATCTTGTTAGTCTTTAAAGTGCTACATTGTCCTGCATTTTGCCCCATCTTTCTGTAACCTTCCCCAGCAATATGAAATGGTATCATAACAGTGCTTATAGGTCTTAGTCAAAACGGAGACTCCATTTGCATTGGTGCTGCCTAATAGAATCAGAATAGACTACAGACAAATCATAGGAGAAAAATATTATTTAACTGAAGCTCAGAGAAATTAAGTGTCCTACTGAAACTCTCACAGGAAGCTTCTGGCAGACCTAGAAAGTGACTTCCTATTTTCTGATCCCCCACTTGCATGCATTAACTACAAGACCATCCTTCTCTGATAAGCTCCTTGTGCCTTGTTTTTGTGGAGGTGAGCCATACAGGCATTATTGCTTTTCTAAGGGATGGCTTGTAGGTATGGTTGGGGGCTGAAAATTCTTCCTACTACTGTGGTTCTATTCCCTGTCTACTTCACAATAGTGAAAAGTCTCAAGAGTCCGTATCTGCAAAAACAATGAGGAGTCCTTTGGCACCTTAGAGGCTGAGGGTATGTCTACATTAACCCCCTAGATCGATCTAGGGAGGCTAATGAGGGCAACTGAAATTGCAAATCAAGCCAGGGATTTAAATACCCTGCACCTGATTTGCATATTTAAATCCCTGGCTTGACTTGCAATTACGGTCGCCCTCATTAGCCTCCCTAGCTTGATCTGGGGGCTATTGTAGACGTACCCTAACAGCTTAGTTTGGGCATAAGCTTTCATGGGTAAAACCCACTTCATCACAAAGGCAGTTTCCCTTTTCTTGCTATTCATATCACCCTGTCAACTGCTGTGAATGAACCACATGTGCCCTGACTTTATTAGCCTCACTGACAATGGTCCTATACTTGACAAGTAACTTCTTTCTTTTGTTTTTCATAAATTAGGCAATCTCTATTAATTTATCTGCTAGAACTGGAAGGGACCTTGAAAGGTCATCGAGTCCAGTCCTCTGCCTCACAGCAGGACCAAGTACCATCCCTGACAAATTTTTGCCCCAAATCCCTAAATGGCCTCTGCAAGGATTGAACTCATAACCCTGGGTTTAGCAGGCCAATGCTCAAACCACTGAGCTATCCCTGCCCTCAGCTAGAGATATAATGCATCTATACCAAGGTTTCCCAACCTATGGGTGGGGACCCAAATATGGGTCGCCATTACATTTCAAAAGGGTCACCAGGTGGCTCTTAAGGAGCCATTCACACATTTTTTTTGAATTGCCCTGTGTCACCAAGTCTTCCTGAATTGTCAAAATGGGTCCCCATCTGGAAAAGGTTGGGACCTGCTGGCCATACCCCTGCTTCTGTAATTTCCACTCCTGTTCATCTGACGAAGTGAGTTTTACCCATGAAAGATTATGCCTTAATAAATCTTAGTCTTGAAGGTGCCAGAGGATTCCTTGTTTTTACTCTCAATGGAGAATTCTGAAACTGACTTTCTAATCTAGGTTTCTTGTTAAACCTCACAGTAAACTGCCCATCAACCCACTGAATTAATCATAGAATCCTAAAACTGGAAGGGACCTCAAGAAGTCCTCTATTCTAGTTCTCTGTCCTGACGGCGGGACCAAGCACTAGGTCATCCCTGACACGTGTCTGTCCTAGGGATGTTAAATATAGTTTAGTCAACTAATCAACTAGGGTATGTCTACACTACCCTCCTAGTTCGAACTAGGAGGGTAATGTATGCATACCGCACTTGCTAATGAAGCCCGGGATTTGAATTTCCCGGGCTTCATTAGCATAAGCGGGGAGCCGCCATTTTTAAATCCCCGCTGCTTCGAACCCCGTGTAGCGTGGCTACACGGGGCTCGAACTAGGTAGTTCGGACTAGGGTGCCTATTCCGAACTACCGGTACACCTCGTTTCACGAGGAGTAACGGTAGTTCGGAATAGGACCCTAGTCCGAACTACCTAGTTCGAGCCCCGTGTAGCCGCGCTACACGGGGTTCGAAGCAGCGGGGATTTAAAAATGGCGGCTCCCCGCTTATGCTAATGAAGCCCGGGAAATTCAAATCCCGGGCTTCATTAGCAAGTGCGGTATGCATACATTACCCCGCTAGTTCGAACTAGCGGGGTAGTGTAGACATACCCCCAGTCAGTGGATTTTCCATTGACTAGTCGATTATTTGATAAATAGGGGAGCTGAAGTGGGGTTAGCTCCCGGTCCTGGCAGCTAACCCAGCTGTGGCTCTGCCTTTTAAATATATGGAGCCAGCAGGCTCTTAATACGTTTAAAAAGCAGAGTCGCAGCACCTGGGACCAGGCATGAGTTGGGAATCAGCTGATTCCCAGCTCACACCTGGACCCTGCTACTCCTGTGCCCCTGCAGAGATGGTGCTGGGGGGGGGGGGGGAGAACCGGCTTTTAAGCTGTCTCCCCCCAGCACTGGCTCCTCCCCCCCCCCCCGTTGACTCTATTGGGAGGAGAGCAGGAGCTGGTGCTGGGAGGGAGGGAGGAAGACAGCCCAGGGGCTCTTGTGCATTTCAAAGTAGAAGCACCCACTTGGAGCCCAGAGTCAGCAGGACTTCTCACTGGCCCTGGACTGCACACAGCATGCCAGTTTTGAAATGTACAGGAGTCCCCAGTGGGGTCTCTTTTCAAAGTGGAAGCACCCTCATGGAACCTGGGATCAGCGGGGGACTCAGATTCCCCCCGCTGAACTCGGGCTCCATGCTGCACTGCCACTTTGAAATGCCACACTGAGCCCGGGGTCAACTGGGGAGTCCCTAGCTGATCCCGGGCTCCTATTGGCATTCTCAACTGGGGACTCCCCATCTGACTCCGGGTTCTGCCAAAATGTCGCAGGGAGCCCAGGGTCAGCTCAGCTAGGGAGTCCCCAGCTGACCACAGGCTCTTTGCGGCGCTGATGCTTTGAAGTGCTGCGGCAGTATTTCAAAGGGGCAGCACCTGCACAGCTGATGCCGGGCTCTGTGCAGTACTGCCCCTTTAGAACATCGCTGTGGCAGCAAGGGGACGGGGAATCGACTAGTTGACTCGACTGTCTGATAAGCATTTACTTATTGGATAGTCGACTAATCCTTAACATCCTCAATCTGGACACAATACTCCAATTGAGACCTAATTATATTTAGTTTGTCAGACACGGCCTACTGTGTAGAAATGTAAACTAGTATTGACCTGTTGCTTTAAGTTCTTTGTGGACCTCAAGTTAGTGTTCTTAATGAGTGTTTCCTGCGGTTACTTCAAGGTTAGTAAGGGACTCTACAGGTACAACAATCTCAAAGGCTACAAATTGCTTCTGTTCTCCCCATCTAGGGTTCCATCATCAACCACTGGGAATATTGGCTCCTAGCAATTGCAGATTGGCTTCAGTGGCATGTGGCCTCTTCCATCATACCATCCCCTCCAGAAACTTATCAAACTCAGTCTTAAAACAAGCTAGGTTTTTTTCCTCACTGCTCCCCTTGAAAGGCTCTTCCAGAACGTTCCTCTGATGGTTAGAAACCTTCACCTAACTGCAAGTCTAAATTTGTTGATGGCTAATTTATATCCATTTGTTTTTGTGCCAACACTGGCACTAAATGAAAATAATTTCTCTGCCCTTGATATTTATCCTGCTGATGTATTTATAGATGTTAATCATATCTCCCCAAAGGCTTCTTTGGTTAAGATAAATAAGCCAATCTCCTCGAGTCACCTCTTGTAAAAGTAGGTTTTTCATTCTCCTGATCACCCTGGTAGCCCTTCTCTGCACCTGTTCAAGTTTTGAATTCACCTTTCTTAAACATGAGAGGTCAGAATTCTACAGTGTGTTGCAGAAGAAGTCTCACCAGTGCCTCGTATAATGGTATCAACACTTCCCTGTCCGCACTGGAAATATCTCGCCTGACGCATCCTAGAATTGCATTAACCTTTTTCAGCTCCGCATAATATTGGAAGGTTATAGCCAGATGAACAATCTGTGCAGGTCTTCCTCCTCTTCTATAACTTCCAACTGTTCTATCCCCAGCTTATAGCAAAAATTCTTGTTTTTTGTTCCTAAGTGCATGAACTCTGCACTATTACACTTCATCCCATTTCTATTACTTCAATTTTCAAGGTCATGAAGATCTTGTATGATATTTCAGTCCTCCTTTGTGTTGGCAATACCTGCCAACTTAGCGTCATCCAAAAATTTTACCATCGCGCTCCTATATTTTATGCCAAGGTGATGAATGAAAATGTTAAATAAGATTGTTCCTAATATCAGTCCTAGAGGAACTCCATTAGTAACCTTCCTCCAGCTTGACAATTTACCTTTCGGTATGGCCAATTGTAGTCTCTCCCCTTTAACCTATACTGTGTTCACCTTTTAATTCTCATATTAATCCCCGTCTTCTCCAATTTAGTTAATAAATTTACATGTGGAACAGTATCGAATGCCTTATTGAAATCCAGGTAGATTAGATTTACTGCATTGCCTTTGCCTAAAAAAACCAGTTACTCTGTTAGATGCTTTGCTCTCTTACTTTTCCAGCACGGTATAAATATTGCAGCATCAGTACAGTGGTTGGTTTTGTTCTGTTTGCGTGCATAGATTAATAGATGGAAGGCATTTGAATATGATTTATTTATGTTTACTGAATGCTTACTGCAAAATTATAATGCCTGAGTCCTGTCGTTATTTGTACATTGGTATTAACAATATGTACTCTGGATACAAAAATCCTCTGTCTTTCTCTCCTGTGTAGGCTTCCTCTTATTAGTGTTGCATTAGTTCAAGGAAAAGCTCTGGGAGGTGGAGCAGAACTTACCACAGCATGTGATTTCAGGTAGGATTAAAATTGTGCTGAATAGACCCCGGACAAGTGACAGTGACTGACTGAATTGTTGTCTCTGTGGGACACATCGGGCTCATCTAGTCTATGCTAAAGTGTCGAAAGAGGATATGCATATCTTCTTACGATCTCACTTTCGAAAGCATTTTTCCTCAAAAAATGAGGTTTACGTGGCTTTTCGAAAAGGGGGGTTGTCGAAAAAATGCGTCCAGACTACTTTCACTTTCGAAAGCAGAGTTTAAGGTGGTATATTCCACTGCTGATCAGTCTTAAAACCCCATAGGGATATGGTTTTCCGCTAATATGCTAAAATCATCAGTTAGAATAAAAATCTGAGGAATTAATAAATCCATAAGGTCTGCCTATGAACTCCTAGAATGCACTGGGACACATCAGTGAATACAGGGGCACTTGTAATTTTGCCCACTGGCTGTGTAAGTATGCCATGTGTGGAAGAACGGTTTGGCTTTTCTAGTGTTAGAAAGTGGAGAGATGCTTTACATAGTAGTTCCTGACTGCACATGCTGATGGGGTGAGGAGAGAACAAAGCCACCAGTGAAGCCAGGCTAGGCACCCCACTTTGGGCAAACAAGGGAGCGCCTTTTCATTAACTTAATGGGATTAGATACCTGTGAACAAGATGCTACCTCCTATTAGGCAGGCTCTGGAACACATACATTAAACTAAATAGGTCTTCATTTTGGGGTAAAAAGAGCTCAGCCTTTAGTTCCTCTTCTGCCACATGACCCCTCTCACTTGCACTCTGGTTTAGGTCTCTCTGTTACTTAGTGAATACCCTGCAGTGACTTATTTACCTTCCACGTTACAGAAGGGTTAGTTCTACATTCCCTCCCTGATTTGTAAGGGTGATCAGTGCTGTGTTATGTACCACCTTATGTCTCCACTTAGCAGATGAATTTATGTACCCTGAATGACTTACAGGCCTGCCTGCTGAGAAATTCAGTTGCTGTAAGTAAAAATGAGTTGTCTAACTCCGTTTTGTTTTAATTGCTATGTGAGATATTACGCCCAGGGTTTTGTTTTAACTACCTCTTTCCTGGACTCTTCTCCTGGAAACTGCATATAGTGGTGATGTATTGGTACTGGAAGGATGTCAGCCATCTGGAATTCAGGGGATAGCAAATGAGGCTCTGTTCCTGCAAGCTTTGCAGGGGTCTGTCAGCATGAAGCAGCCTGCGGGAGTAGGGCTTCAATTATTAAGAGGCTGAAGGCAGAGTGGAGATTGAGACTAAAATAACTTTGTAATTGTCATTAAGTTAAATGATATTTATCCAGGAATGTGAAAACCGACTACTGGCACAAGGGGAAAAGAGATAATGCAGCTAGTTCCCTTTGAAATCAGTGAGAATTATCCATGTGCAGCTCTAAAGGAAGAAAGACATACATGCTTAAAGGACAGTCCCGAGAGGTACTTATAAGCAAAGGTAATAGTATGAAAATGAGCAAAGGAAAATATATGCTGGATTTCAGAAAGCAACTCCTGGCAATCAGTTCTATGCAAATTTAGAAGAGACTCACAGAGGAAGAAGTGATGGAAGCCATTTCACTTAAGCCACTTGAAACTAAACTAAACTTTGTAAGTATCTATAAGGTTCTCAGAAAATGAGACCCCAGTCCTGAATATTTGGTGTAAATATAATTGACAGGAGCATACACTGAAGAGAGACCCAAGATAATTTTTTTTTTGGTTATTTGTATCAATAGATCTATAGTTGTACCTGCTTTAAATGTCCCTAACCTTAATTTAGCACTCTGAACAATATGTAATATAAATAAGTCCCATCTGGTAGTACAGAATGCATCTTTGCCTTCCAAAAAACAATATTCTGTAGCCTTACTTGGGAAACTAGATTGAAGCAATCTCAGAACTATTAGCAATTATCTTTGAAAACTCGTGGAGGCTCAGTAAGATGTTAGAGGACTAGAAAAGGAAGACAAAGAGAAATTATAGACCAGTCAGCTTAACTTTAATATCTGCAAAAAATACTGGAACTTATTAAATAATCAATTTGTAAGTAATTAATTTGTAAGGGGGGGGGGGGGGGAGAATAAGTTATAAGGAATAGCCAGCATGGATTTGTCCAGAAGAAATCATGCCAAACAAATCTAATTTCCTTCTTTGACAATGACACTGGCCTAATGGATGTGGCTGGCGAGCAGTAAATATGATATAACTACAAATCAAGAAATATTTTTGACAGTCCCTTGTGACATTCTCCTAAGCAAGCAGGGGAAATACTGTCTTAATGAAATTGCTATGAGGTGTTTTTAGTTGAAACTCCGGTTGAAAGTACTCAGTTATCAGTGTTTCACTGTTAAACAAGGATACCATATGTAGAGGGGTCCCACAGAGAACAGTCCTGGGGTGATATGGATGATGGAGTAGAAAAAATTATAACATTTTCAATTGATACCAAGATGGGAGGGGCTGCAGGCACTTAGAGGACAGGATTAGAATTCAAAATGATCTTGACAAATCTGGAAAATGTGTCTGTAATCAATAAGATGAAATTCAGTAAAGATAAGTTTAAACTACTTCAGCTGGAAGGAAATATCAAGTGCAAAACTACAAAATGTTGAATAACTTTCCCAGTGGTGGTGGTACTGCAAAGTGTCTGGGGATTATAGTGAATCACAAATTGAATGAGTCAGCAATGTGATGATGCATTTGTGCAAAGGCTAATACAATTCTGGTGTGCATTAATGGCACTGCTGCTTTGAAATGCCATGGGGAGCACAGGGCCAGCAAGGGACTGCCTGAGTCCCTCGCTGGCCCTGTGCTTCCCGCAGAGCTTTTGCTTTTGAAGTACAGCAACAGCCCTTATCACCTAATTAAAGAGTTGATGCAAATTGCAATTAGCCTATTAATCCAAATTTAACATCCCTAGTATAAGGGTAGTTAAGGTCTGGAATAGGCTTTCAAAGAAGGTTTGGATTCCCCATACTTGCAGGTTTTTAAGAAAAAAATGGACAAACATCTGTCCGGTTTAGTCTGTTTGTGGTCCTGGGCCAAGAGAGTTGGACTTGATGATTTTTTCAAACCATCCAGTGCTACATTTGTATGAGACCATGATTCTGTGCTATTAGGGGGTGAAATTCTGGTTTCACTGGAGTCGGTGGCAAAACCTGGGTCAAAAAGGCGCTTTTGTGCATTTAAAACTAGAAACTTGTTTTACTAATTTTCTCAAAGAAACAACCTATTCCTTTCTTCCTTTTTTTTCCAGTTATAGCACTTGGCATTGGTACCCACTACAATTAAAAGTTATAAAGCTGTTCCCATTTTCAAAGTTACTGAGACATTGACTTACTCAACTAATTTTTTCTCTGTATGCATCTAAAGGCCTTATGTACACACAAGTAGTGCCACTTTAAGTGTGTACGAGTACAGTTAACATGGGGCAACCCCCCCTTGCATGGATGCCGTGATAGCAATAGAAAGATGCTTATGCTGGTATAGCTTATTCCAGTAGGGAGGGGAAGAAGTAAGGTACCATTATACTGATTTAAGAGTGTCCATACTAGGGCTAGTACAGATATAACTATTTCAGTTTAAAAATAAAAATAAAAAAATAGAAAGCTCATACCCCTAAACAATGTATTTATATTGAAACCATATATATCTTTGTAGATATACATTTAGTTAGACTAAAGTTAGTCTAAAGTTAGTTTCTGAAGTTTGAACAAAATCCCTTCACCTTTTATACATGATGGAAACTGAGGAAAATAAATACTTTTATCATTGTAGTGCCAGCTCACTATTGTATTAAACTGAATTACAGGCAGTCCCTGGGTTACGTACAAGATAGGGACTGTAGGTTTGTTCTTAAGTTGAATCTGTATGTAAGTCAGAACTGGCGTCCAGATTCAGCCGCTGCTGAAACTGACCGCCAGTTCTGACTTACATACAGATTCAACTTAAGAACCCCAAGCTTCCCCAAGTCAGCTGCTGCTGAAACTGATGAGCGCTGATTCCAGGAAGCCTGGGGCAGAGCAACTCTTCCTCGGGCTTCCTGTAGTCAGCGCTGGTCAGTTTCAGCAGTGGCTGACTTGGGGACTCTTGGGGCAGAGCAGCTGGGGTGCTGCTGGGTTGCTCCAGTAGCACCCCTCGGCGCTACTGGACCAACCCAGCAGCACCCCAGCTGCTCTGCCCCAGGCGTCCTGATTCAGCCACTGCTGAAACTGACCAGCAGCGGCTGAACCAGGACCTGGGGCAGAGCAGCTGGGGTGCTGCCAGGTTGGTCCAGTAGTGCCCGGAGCGGGTGCTGCAGGACCAATCCGCAGCGCCCCAGCTGCTCTGCTCCAGGGTCCAAAACAAAAGCCTGGTCTGCTGGGGGGGGCACACGATCCGCGCCCCCCCCCCCAGCAGACCAGGGACACGGTGAGCAGAGCAGCAGCGGCAGTGGGGTGCCGCGCCTCTGAGGCTTTGCTCTGGCAAAGCCTCAGAAGCGAGGGAACCCGCCCAGTGCCCCTGGTCTGCTGGAGACGGTCTCCAGCAGACCAGGGGCACCGGAGCAGCTTACAAACGGGGCTTTCTCGCCCCGGAGCTCGCAGGTAGCAATCCGCTACCTCGACCTCCAGGGCGAGAGAGCCCCGTTCGTAAGTGCGGATCCGACATAAGTCGGATCCGCGTAAGTCGGGGACTGCCTGTACCTTAAATATAAACAAGTATGTGTTCATTGGTCATCAGAGATTTTTAGTATACTTTAATGAGGCTGGACTTTTTGTGACATTACCGTATATTTTCCCCAGTCAACTTGACAGCCATGGAAGTTGCTGTTCCCATAACCTAGTTGAGTCAATATGCATTTGCAACTTTTTCCATGAGATTGTACCAAATATTAAAAAACACAAATGATTGTTGACTCGCCTAATCAATGCATTATACAAAAAATATGCAAAATTATCTCAAGTCCCTGTCCTGGCCTCTGTACTGCAGAGAATGTGTGTATTTTAAGCACTGTTCATAAAACAGCGCACGCACAAAAAATATTTACAGTATTGGGCCCTTGAAAGCAAATGATCTATGATTGACATGATGCATCAGGTGTCATACACAGACAAAATAGGTTGATGTAAGGAATGAGTTAATAGTAAAGACAGGATGATTTGCACAAATTCCAAGAATATAACAGTTGCCTTAGGCTGCACCTGAACAATGTCGTTTGTAAGCACCATAGTCTCTGATTTTCATTTATTTAAATGGGAATTAAGAGTCTAACCTGCTGGAGAACTTCTGAAAATCCCAGTAGCCACTCAGCTGCATGTATAGGCACAGATATCTTTGGGAATCTAGCCCTAAATCACTTTTGAAAATAGAATCGCTTTTAGGTACTTTTGAAAACTTTGCCCTCTGTCTTTATCTCCCTCCCCAACACCTCCCCAAAAAGATTCTGCAGTCATAATCATATATAAAGTAGCCTATTGTCTGAGTCTGTAACGCTGACTTACACGGCCATGCCCCCGGCTGTGTACGTCAGCGCCCCGCCCCCCCCTTTCCCTCCCTCCCTGGCGGTTTGGACGAGCTCTGTGCTGCTCGGCTGGGCCCCGGCAGCGGAGCAAGAGGCAGCAAGCGGCCCTTTGGGGTCTGCGCTCCCCACATGTGGGGAACGTGGACCCCAAAGGGCCGCTTGCTGCCGCTTGCTCTCCCGGTGGGAGTGTCGCTCAGCTGGGCTCAGCTGAGCGGCGCAGTGTGCCACGGAGGGAGGGGAAGGGGGGCGGGGCTAGTTGGAAGGGGGGTGGGAAGCAGAGTTGGGGGGGACATTGGGGGCTGTGAGGCTGGAGGGGAGGATGGGGGGGCCAGAAGAAGGGGGGAAGGAAGCAGCGCTGGTGGGGGCGGGGGGTGTCTGTGGGGCTGGCCAGCAGGAAGAGAGGGTGGGAAGCAGAGCTGGGGGGGAAATCGGGGGGCGGCGGGAAGCACACCTGGGGAGGGGGTGCAGCCACTGGCTGCAGCCAGAGTCCTTGTGTACTCAGCCAGGCGCTATGGCGAGAGAGAAGGGGAAGAGTAAGGGGGGTGGGGAGAGACAGAGGGAAGAGAGAGGCAGGAGGAGAAGAGAAAGGGAGAGTGAGAGGCAGGAGGCGGAGGAGAGCTGAGGTGGGGGGAGGCAGTAGGAGGGGAGAGAGACAGAGTGAGAGCTCAGGAGAGAAGACCTGAAAATCCCGTCTTATGACGGGCTAATTGGCTAGTGTGGATAGATTTGCCAATGTCCTGTTAATCCAACCTAAGAGCCTTCAGAAACTGCCGTTAGTCAGGTGATAGGAACAACAAAGTCATAGCACTGACCAAAATTTGGTGTAAAAGTCTAACTGGGATTGTCTAAATGCAAACATTACTAGGAATCACCCTTTTTGTCACTTTGTTAAAAAAAATAGGAAATTAAATAATTAACACAATAGTTTAATCAATGTGAGATTCATATTGCACAGTTTCATTTGCAAGGTGTCCAGCTGTAATACCTTTACTTAAGGGCTGTGTTTACATTGTCAAGATTTTGCGCAAAAGCAAAAACTTGCCACCTGTCTACACTGGCGGGGAGTTCTTACGCAAGAACACTGATGTTCTAATGTATGAAATCAGTGCTTCTTGCGCAAGAACTATGATGCTCCCACTCAGGAAAAATTCTTCCTGCGCAAGTGGCCCGTGTAGACAGGCAACATTAATTTCTTGCGCAAGAAAGCCCGATGGCTAAAATGGCCATCGACGCTTTCTTGCGCAAGAGAGCGTCTACACTGGCACGGATGCTTTTGTGCAAAAGCACATCTCTTGCGCAAAGGCACATGCCAGTGTAGACGCTCTTGCCCAAATACTTTTAACGCAAAAACTCTTGCGTTAAAAGTATTTGCGCAAAATCATGCCAGTGTAGACATAGCCAAGGTGAGCAGTACCTTACCTCATAAATGATACCACTGATTTAAAGAAGGACTTACTGGCTAAGTGATCTTCTTTTCAGTGCAAGGGATAGTAGCAGAATCTGGCCCATTACAATGTTAAATCAGCCAAGCTGCATACATATCCTGGTTTGTCTTTTGTTTTTTGTTTTCCCCCTTCTTGTGGAATATGTAGCTTAATGTACTGTTGTTTATGGTATAAAATGTGCACCATTAAAACATAATTGTTTGCTCATAAGAAAGCTATAAAGACATTAGTACAGGCAGTCCCCGGGTTACGTACAAGATAGGGACTGTAGGTTTGTTCTTAAGTTGAATTTGTATGTAAGTCGGAACCAGTACATATTGTAAGGGAAACTCTAGCCAAA
The DNA here is from genome assembly GCF_049634645.1 of Pelodiscus sinensis. Lineage (NCBI taxonomy): Eukaryota > Metazoa > Chordata > Testudines > Trionychidae > Pelodiscus > Pelodiscus sinensis. Next base: position 90,590,778 of record NC_134713.1, on the reverse strand, counting down.
CATTTCTCCAGAGCTCAGTTTTATTCTCCCACACCTCACTTCCCTCAGTCCTTTATTCTCAAGCTGAGGTGTCTGCTGAGAAAAGCCGCTCCGTGTCTCCCTGTCTGCTGGGGGAGGGGCGCTTGCTTCGCGTCTCCCTGGTCTGCTGGGGGGAAGCAGCTAGTGCGGGGTTGCCTCACCCCGTTTGTAAGTAGGGATCCGATGTAAGTGGGATCCATGTAACCTGGGGACTGCCTGTATTCTAAAGCAAGCTTTTCCAAGAGTTGGTACATATTAGAATTATTAGAAGCTAAATTAGCTTCTTTGGAAACTTTTTGCCTTGTGAAAGGATTTCAGCTTGTAATCCTATCAGAATCAGTGTTTAAGTATCAGTGTTTAGATAAACAAGATGTTTTTTATTTGAAATAGAATTACCTTAGTGCACAGTAGCTCTTTTCACAAGGCAAAACATGGCATGAATTTAACAAAGTGCATTTGCATATTTATGAGCTCTTCTTGGGAAGTCCAAGCTGACAAAATACTTTTAGCTAGATGCAGTAAGCTTCTTAGAGGAGGGCTGGGGGCCAAAAATATCCAGAAAGTCAGTGGATATTCTCAAGACAAGGAAGGTTGGTTAAATCTTGGCAGGTCTCTGGTAACTTTAGGTATTTGTTTAATATAAGTCAGCTGACTTTTTTTTTTTAACCATGTACATATTCCTAAAATGTCAATGCACAATTTTAAAACTTCACTGAACACCCATGCATCAGAAAATTGAACTAAGAGCCAGTTTATCTCTTTAGAAGCTTCAGATTCTGCAGAGTTCAAGGAAGCATTTCCCTCAATATGCTGTTCTTTTCCTTGGTTTGGTACATTGACTGCTGTTTTAAATAATCACAGAAGAATTGAGAATGGTATCTTTTTTCCTGAGTAACCCATATTCATTTAGTTTTGTTGTAAGCAGATTAAATGCTCATTTTGTTTGGAACAGTTTATACACACATTGTCTAGTGTTAAATGTATTCCATTCTCAGAATTTGATTTTAATCAAAACTTAAATAAAAGCAAAACACAAACTTCATTCTAAATTTTCTTTCCAAGCTTGGTTGTTCCCAGGGCTTTACCTTATTACAAGTTCCTTTTGCCCTCCGAAAGTAAGTCATGGAGTTAATGAGAGCCCCTTGCCAGTGTGAATCAACTGTAATTAGCATTAAATCATGACTCCAACTCATCCTATAATCTTCTTTGTCTGAAAATCTGCCTGAGTGCTTTTGCCATGTTGGTTGTACACCATTGCCTCAGTTCCAGTTTTGCTGAAATTTCCATCTGTGCCTTCAGCTCTTCTTTCTTCAACGACAGGTTGAACCTCTCTAGTCCAGCACCCTCTGGACCTAACCGGTGCAGAACCACAGGAGATTAATATTGTCTAGCAGCATTGCCAGCACTTCTTCTGCTTACTGGGGTCGTAGAAGACTTTTATGGCTAATTTAGAGCTAAATAACAGCACAGAACATTGAGAGCCAGGACCGGTGACTCTAAACAAATGTTACGGTACTGCGGGAAACTTAGCTAGATATCCACTTATCATGCGTGTGACTGACTAAAATCATACCAGACCCTGAATGTTGCTGGACCAGAGTGTGCCAGATTAGAGATGTTCAACCTGTAGTACAATTCCCTTCTCTGTGGTCCCACAAACCCCAACTCTCCAGACAAGTTTAAATTTGAAATGTTAAGAGACTTCATACAAAAAGTGTTGTAGATTAAAGTAATAACTGGAAACGTTCCACATAATTTGTAGGGCCACTGGAGAAGGGATTGTAAAAACAGTTTATGTGATTGATTTAATGTGAATCAATAATATGATTTCTCATGTTGGCCTTTAGCCTAGCACTTTGACCTATATGTTTAAAAGTGCCCAAAATATTCTGTGCTTGGGACTGTCAGGTGGAACTTTTTTTGGTTTTGGATATCATTTTAATTCCTTCAACTCTTGATAATAGATGCTATTATTTTAATCACTAAAAAGGATTTAGGAAGACAGCACTGTCATTTTGTTTTATTAAAATAAGTAGCTGAGACACATCCCTTTCTTTCAAGACTCTGAAGTAGAGATTCTAGATTTCAGGTGCTCTCACCTTTGAGTTGTATATTGCAAGCAGGAGAGAACCTGACTTTGTAGAATCTTCTGTTCGTTGACCCAACGTTCGGGATTGTAGAACTGCTTGCAGCTAAAATCCTTGTGGGAGGTAAATTCCGTGAAGGCTTTTAAAAATACATATCTTTGTAAATTAAGCTTTTGGCATAATTGACTTTGAGTGGTTACCATTGTGGTTTTCTGCCAAATGAATATTTGTAACCAGAAGATTTTCAAGAAAAATAAAGGGTAGGTTTGTTTAATAATACCAGCCTTCTTGAATAATCAGCAAAATCCTGTAGCAGAAAACTTTTGTGTATCAGCAGTACAGTATTTTCACAGTAGAATTTCTCACTTTGTTGCAATAGACCTTTTTTTGTTGCCTGTCATCCCTTGTGGCGAAGCAGCAATTGTTGTGATGCATGATTTCTTATTTCTTCTCTGCACTATTCAGAAAACACAAACTACAGAAGAGGTAGGAGGTTTATTCATCTAGTTGAGCATTTGTGGGAAAGAGCAGGGAAGTCATGGCTGTCAGATATCCATAGCGGTGTTATAGTTTGGAAACCTGCTACATGTTGTTAACTGGGAGCTGTTGATTGGCTCATAATTTGAATGTATAATGAGGGCTGCTTGTATTCTTTTAGGAACCTATCTAATTATTCAATTAAAACTGGAAAGTGGGTGAAATTGTGACTCACTTCCTTTAGGCTGAATCTTATGCAGTTGGCAGTTGTGGGAAGCAGGGTCAATCTTGATTAATAGTGTGGGGTTATATGGTCAAATTTCAGCAAAATTTGTGGGTGTTTAGATAATCTCTTTACAGAATACTAGGAAAATAAATTGATAGTGTAGGTAGGAGACAGAGACCGAAGGAACACTACATCATGCAGGTGTAGAAGAAATAAATAATCCCAATTTGCTGTTTAAAGGAGACACTCTTATCCTAGAAGGTTGAATTCTAACTGCATCTCAACCTGTCATTAAAATCAAGGTGAAGTCTGCAAACTGCTGATCAAATGCTTTGCTGAGTAGATAAGTTATTTTACTGTAGTACTTCATACTTCTACTGTAGAACAAGCTTCCTGCTGCACACTGCTGCTTCAAAATTTATCAAAGACTCCAAAAAAATCAGTGGATTATTCATTTATTGTCCTGAGGTGAAATCTCATATAAAACATTCTAGGTTCATGGCAACCAATATACTAGCCATGTGATATTTTCAGAGTAATGTGGCTAGTTTGCTATAGCAGTAGCTACTATATTGGCTACTGCTTCAGAACATGGCAGTAGGTAATGTTATGAGAGAGGGGTTTTTTAACTGTTTTTGTAAGTAAATAGCCCCAGGAATCTGAACATACTCCCTGGGCCTGCTGTGTGAAAAGGGGTGCTTAACTAGCCAGACTGGCATTCTAATAGCAGAGTATCTTGCTGTGATGCAGGGGAATCAGATTTAGTCCTTAGCTAGACTGCTCCTGTTTTGGATTGGCAGGGGTTGGGAGTGGTCCACAAAAATACTCCACCTATGGCAAAAGAAACACCTCACACAGCGTTTGAATAATCCCAACCCACTGGGCCATAATAGATAACAGAACTTCTCAGCAAGAGGAATGTCATAGCTGTAGAGGCAAGGACAAATTTTGTATGAATGTTTTCAGTGTTAGCCCTCTTCACTCATGTACATATGACATGTGGCCTTGCAGCAAGAAAGAAGTTAAATCCAATAAGGGCATGTCCTCACAGGGATGCTGTTGTAGAATAGCTATTCCACACTAATTTTTCATGTGGCCATTCTTATGCCTCTTCATTCGGCATCTTTTTGCTTTAGCTTAATCCACTTCAAAATGAATTAACCTTAGTGGTTATCACCTGCTGCTAGGTTACATGAGCTGTTTCCCAGATGAGGAAAAATTGAGTGTCCTTAAGTCTTGATGACTCCAATTCAAGTGAAAGCATGTTAGGAAAATGGGATGACTTGAAGCATAGAGCCAATCCAGTTTCTCCACAGAACAGAAATTTGGAAAGGGGAAAATTCCCAGACAAGAGAACAAAGGATTCAGGTATTAAAACTAGTTCTTAAGCCACAGAAATGGAGGTTTGGCCTTTACCACGTAGGGCAAGTGTACACTACAGCACATTGGCACATGTACACTGGGTCAGCTGCGGTGCTGTGGTGTACCTGGTAAAGATGCACTATCCTAATGGGAGTGTGCTTGCCCATCAGTATAATTATTCTGCCTCTGTGAGAAGTAGAAGCTGTGTTGGCGGGAGTGCATCTTCTGCCAACAGCACTAGTGTGGACAGAATGAAACTTGCATCGTGTAGGGGGATCGGACAGGTTTTTTCACACTCCCTGAGCAATGTAAGTTAGATAGTCTTAAATAAAAGTGTGGACCTCTCCATGCTTACTTTGGCATAAATGTTGTTTGGGAAAACGAAAAATCCACACTCCTCTGCAACATCATAATGCCAAATAGGGATGTTAAGGACTAGTCACTCCTTCCCCTCCCTCCTCCCCCCTTGCTGCATCTATCAGTTTCAAAGCGGTAGCACTGCACAGCTGATCCTGGACTCTGCGCAACACTAAAATGCCATGGTGGAACTGCAAAGCAGCAAAGGGGCAACACTGCCCTATTGACGAATGAAGTGGTCAATGCATTGACTATTTGATTAGTGAATTACACACTACTTAACATCCTTAATGCCAATTGTATTCCCCAAGCTTCTCACATGGACATAGCCACTGCCTGTCTCAGCCGTGGAGCTACTAAGCAAACTGCAGAGCTCTCTCTCCTCAGCTTAGAGCAGTGGTCACCAACCGGTAGATCGGAATCTTCTGGTAGGTCTTGGAGCCTCTGACAGGTGTTCCTGACTGGTTTGGCCAAGAGGCCATCAAGTGACAGCACTTTAGCTGCTCCTCCTCACACTGCTGCTCAGCTCCTGCCCTTTGCCTTGGAGCTATCCCCTAAGGAGCCTCCTGTTGGCTGTGCAGGGCGGAGGAAGGGCACTGATGTCAAGGTGTCCCCTCTTCCACACTGTATCCTATCTCCAGAGAGGGAGCGCAACAGGACTTGGAATGGAGTTTGCTGGCTGCTTTTGGGAGCTGTGCAGGGCTAGGGAAGGGGTGAGCCTGCCTTAGCCCCATTACACCACCACCCAAGAGCCACCTGAGGTCAGCAGGGCCCAGCTGGAGCACCCAGTCATGACTCCCCCCTTTTACACCCTAAGCCCTGTCCTAGTCTCAAACAGCCTGCCAGAGCCTGCACCTGGAACCCCCTCTGGCATCCCCACTGCCTGCCCCAAGCTCACCGCCCCTCTCACATTCCAGATTCCTTAATCCAAGACCAGAGCCTGCACCTCAACCCTCTGCCCCAGCCTGATGAAAATGAGGGAGGATGGAGAGAGCAGGGGCCATGGCTTCAGGGAAGGGACTCAAAGGAGGCAGGGTATTTGGGTGTCAGGTAGATCTTTGATTGCACTGCAACATTTTTAGGCATGAGATCAATTTTTGCGTTTAGGACCACTGGCTTAGAGCATGTTCACCTGACGGGCTTCAGCAGCACAGCTGGACCAGTACATCTGCATGGATGTAAATTTGTAGTGTGCGTCTCATTGACACAGGGGCAGCTTGAACGGAACAGAGAGGGACATACTTTTTAGTAGTGGGGCTGACTGACAGAGGAGGAAGGAAACTAACTTATGCTATATTCTGGGGTCAAGGACCTATATAGCATAGGTGCAAAGCAAGGACTAGTCTCCACGAGCAAGTTTTATTGCTACCACCCCCTTCCTTTTTGTGACACAATTCATATTGCAACAACAAAAATCACAAAAAATGATCCGTTTCAGTGATAAACCTCCCCCTGTGCTTACTGTTGACAATCATGCAGTGTGTGTACTACAGTAGGCTTTTTTAAGTTTATTGAACAGCAGGCTGCATCCTTGCCGGATAAACTGAAATGTGCCCCTCCCCTCTGCATGCCCCAGGAACTTTAAACTCCATTTCCTGCTGGCTGGCTCGCTCATTGTGGAGTGTTCCTTATGGTGTCTTCTCAGGGAGTCAGGAGGAGCTATGACTCAAGCTGCTGTCCTCCTCGGAGCACCCCCAGAATATAGCATAGGAGCAAAGTCTGGGTTCCAGGATTTCTCACAGCAGATGCTGGAGTGTGCAGCAAGCAAGGACTGTCACTTGGAAATGGTGTGAATCCCTGGGAAGGCTGTAAAGCAAAAAGGCAGCAACGGGATGTTTTTCACGTTCCCAAAATATCATGCATTATGTTGAGCATTCCCATGGTGCTTAGTGATCAAAGGTGATGCCAAGCATTGTGGCATGCATACCCGCAGTGCTTTGCTCTTTCTGTCAAGGAGGGAACTAATAATGTGGCCATAATATGTCGACAGAGGGTGGCACTGTATACATGATTTGGCAGCTTTCTTTTCGGCAACTGTGTGTCAACAGTATTTTTGTCATGAAAACTTCCTAGTGTAAACATGCCACAACTGGAGAAAGCTGCTTCTTTGTTAGCATCTATGTGCAGGAGTGGGGGATCCTGCTTGTTAGAGGAGCCTGAAGAATGATAAGGGTACTCTTGTACATTTCTAAGGTGGAATGCTGCTGTTGCACCTCTGCCCCCTCCCACAGAGCTGGAGCTGAGAACTGGCTTTTAAGCTGGCTTCCCTGCCCCCACCAGAAAGGGGTGGGAGGAGGGAAGCAACTAGTCCATTACATCCCTACTACAAGATGCTTAAGTGGCTGTACAATGTATGTAATAGCACACTAATCTGTTGTACTTTGCTTTTGGGATAAAAAACTACAAATGTTTGTCAACTCTAATATGGTTCATATAAATTGCATATAGAGATTAACACTGACTTTTTTTCCCCCCACTGACAGGTTAATGACTCCAGGAAGTGAGATTAGGTTTGTCCACAAGCAAATGGGTTTAGTACCAGGCTGGGGTGGAGCTGCCAGGCTCGTACAAATCGTTGGCAGTGGACCTGCCCTGAAGCTGCTAAGTGGTGCTCTTAAAGTAGATCCTGAGAGAGCAGTACAGCTTGGACTGGCTGAGGAAACTTTGCTGTCTTCAGAAGAAACCAGATCTTTAGAAGAAGCCCAAGTGTGGCTAAATCAGTATACAAAGGGTCCAGCTGAAGTGATTCATGCTGTGAAAAAGGTGATTGCAGCTGGCAGAGAACTACAATTTGAAGCTGCCTTACCAGCAGAGAAGGACATTTTTGGAACACTCTGGGGTGCGCCTGCCAATTTGCAGGCCTTGGCTCAAAGCACAAAACACAAATGATTAATTGTCAATTCACAAAAAAGTTTTGATCTTTTGCAAACAAAACTGTTGCTAAAGCAGATGTTAATTTGAACTATTTAAGAATTTGTTCATTTAACTGGGTGCTAATACAGCTGGTCCCTAACTTATGGCCACCTCTACTTATGACCAAAGTGGTCGTAAATGCAGGCTCCGAGTTATGAATGCGACCGGCACTTACAAACAGCACGGTTGCAATGTAACTCAGCGGCTTCTGAGTTACAGCCAAGCGTTTGGTCTGTAAGACTCATAACTCGGGGACCGGCTGTATTTCCAGCTTGCATATCATAGAACTATAGTTGGTGTGCCATGATGGAGAAATCCCCGTGGGTCCTTTGCTGTTCTAATCACAGGTAGAATGGAGATCAGTGAAATTAAAGGTAAATACTTTGCTGGAAACTGAACTGTTACCCTCTCAGAAGGAGGTTGAAGACACTATTCTTGTTTTGAATTGTTTACTTGAAGGGGCTAGGTTGACTGTACTATAAATAAAGCCTATTCAAACTGCACTTCTCTACCACTTGTGCTGCCAGTGTACCTCAAATTAGTTTTGTTGGGACCACCACCAAAGTAATTTATTGTATAACTTCAATCTGTGCTAAAAATGCAAACAAGGATGTTAATTGTGATGATTTTTATCAGTGAGGCTATCAGTGAAGAATATTAGCAGAAATCACTTCAAATAAGACAGGAAGTGGTGTTTCTTATTGGCATTCTACCTTTTTGCTTTTTGGCTTGCTTAGAAGTAACAACTTAACTTTGATTACAATTTTTATTTTTGAAAATCTGTAAAATTAAGCTACTTACAGCTTGTTTATATTACTAAATACTGCACATTTCCCAGGATTGCTAATAGAATTATGCAGTTACACAACTTTGCAACTGGTCAAAGCTGCAAGACCAGACAATACAAAATTAGAGTGGTGTGAAGGTGAGGAAACTTTGCTGTCTTCAGATGAAGCCAGGTCTTTTTTTTTTAAAAAAAAAGCATAACTCAATCAATATACAAATTAATTATTAAGATGTACATAAATGGAGGAAGAAAACAGTGGTGGCATTGAATTCTCAATATTCTTTATCTAAATGAGTCTGAAGATTGAGTAGTTAAAATGAAGCAGATAAGACAAAGTCAATAGATCGTATCCTTCCTAACATATGAGTCTACATAAAGAGCTGTTCACATCTTCAGTAGCAGTCTTCAGATACTTACTGATTCCCTCCTCTTCCTCTCTCCTATTTGGGTGTGCACATCCTAAACTTGTAACTCTGGTCATCTGAAGAAGTGGGCTGTGCCCACAGAAGCTCATGATACTATCTACATGTTTTGTTAAAGTGCTACCGGGCCATTATTTGTTGTAACTGACCAACTGAATATCTTAGGATATTGTTTTTAGCTGATGTTTGGTTGCTCAAGCCAACCATTGTTTTCACTCGTGTGGTCACCTGTTTTCCAGAGCTGCACCATCAACAGCAGGGGATGAGGCCCATGTCTTGCAAACTTGTGGCATCCAGTACACATTGAATAGAATCTTTTACTGCATCAGATGGTCACATTGTTTAAAATATCTATCTATAGCATGCTTTGCCACTGGGATCATTTTCAAGTTTGTGTTACCCTGTCTTATTCTTCACAAATAACCGTAGACCACTTAATTTCCTTGTCACTAGTAAAGTGCATGTGGTGAGTTTGACACATTTCCAAGATTCCCCAATAGCTGTGGGGCCTCTGGGCCAATCTGATAATGAGGCAAGAGTTTTTGTTGCAAGTACTGCCACTTCACTGGGGCTGTCCATAGCATTGCCTCTTTTGTAACACTAAAGCAAAGCCCTTCTTCCTGACAAAATGGGAAATTATGCACTTGCTCCATACAGTTAATTCTTCCACATTATATCTTACTCCTGATATAGTTGGAGTTATGCAAAAATACTATTTGGGGATGAGGAAGATGAAATTGGTACCTCTTGGCTAGGATAGCTCACTTTTCATAGCTGTACATAGTAATTTTGAAAACAAACACAGGAAAAATTAGCAACTTGCGTTCAGCAGCACAGCTTGACAACTGCTTCAGTTGGTTAATCTTTCTCCCTTGGCTAAGTGTTTGCAGTAATGGGTAGAAAAGTAGCTGTTTCAAAAAGCCATTATCTCACACAGCAGATCTGCTTTCCTATGTCAGAATATCAGCCTGTTTGAGGGAGGGTTTTTTTGCTCCCATTAGCCTTGCAGCCCCAAAGAGCTGAATCTGCAGAGGAATTTAGGTAGCAGATTGCTCAGGCACTATACTAGGAGACATGTAACAGCCTCAGAGAGGCCAGTAAGCTGAGCAGATACCTAGATTGTTAAAGTGTAGTTTTTATTAAATTATAAATTTTGTAACAAAAACAAGACAGACCTCAAAAACAAACTACAAGGACTAGACAGCAAAGCCAATGAAAATGGCATGTAGTGTGTGTGTACAGATAAGAATTCTCAACAAAAGTTAATAGCATTTTTACATTTCCATTGTAGGAAGATAAAATGATTGCTTTGTCTACTAAAACACATCTTAACTTCAAACTCACATTTTCTCACATTAAATTAAGCATCCTGCTCATACCCAACATCCTGTTAGTGTTCTTTTCATAATCAATCCATGCAGAAAATAGTAAGACAATTAATGCAACAGTCAGATAATGAAGACACTCTGAGTTGTACAGTGGATATACATTGGCCAAAAAGGGACTGAGTATCTCCACAGGGTAAAATGCTACAAAATAAACACAAAGGACATTTTCAAGAAAACTGGGTATTGCTAAGTAGCTTTTAAACCATTAACAAGACACCCCAGTTTCTTACATTTAAAGAGTCTTCCAGCTGAGACATGTTGAGACTTTAAGTTAACAGGCCAAGTTTGTTTTTCTCCTTCATTCCCCCCCCCCCCCCCACCCCACTTCAAAAGCTAGTTTTGAGTGCAAGGCCAGCATCAACAGAAAATGTACAGGTACTGGACTCAGTTTTTAAAAACACATGGCTCTAAACTTCAGTTACTGTACACTGTCCGTCAGGCCTTCTAGATCTTACGCTGGTGCTTACTGCCCCTCCCCCTGCCACTGTTCTCTCTATTACTGATTGGCTTGCATTCACATTCAAGTGTCTTTGCTGGGCAGAGGCCATGTGTTGCTGAAGTTGAGCATACACATCCTCACTATCGCTGCTATCATCCGATTCGGTTTCCTCAACGGAGATATCAGGGGCTGGCACCCTACCAGATGATGACGACTCATGGTCTTCCTCTCCCTCTCCCCCATGACTTCTTTCAGCCATGCTGTCTCCATTTATCTGCAAGTGGGCAAAAGAGTTCTCTAAAGAAGTGCTTGCATCAGGTGATGGTGTTGCAGGACTCGTCAGCTGACCATCTAGTGAAGTTAGGGGTCTAGTAGAAACGGATGCTAGAGGCTGCACAACTGCAGCCCCCAGAGCCGATGTACTGTCTGCGCCATCAGCAGAGCTCTCTCTTCCTAGATTGACAGTGTTAGAGTCACAGTCCAACCTAAGCCCAGCCACTCCCTTCTTTGGTATATCTATTATGTCCCGTTTTATTTTTCTGCGACGTCCATGCTCATTTCTCCTATACTGAACCATGTTTTCGAGGTCTGCTACATACAAAAACCCAGCAATTAACATTTCAGTGCTCTTTTTACCTTTGGAAAAGGCATCTTCCAGCTCCCTACTGGTACGTTCATCATATTGCCACCAACCATTTCTACCTTCATAGTACCAAGCATATTCCCCATTGCCTCTGCTTGCCACTTTTAGTTCCTCTGGAGATAGTAAGGTTGGCTTGTCAAGAAAGTCCTCAGGAATCTCCTGCCGGCACAGTGCACATCGTTTTCCGAGCCAGGAAGCTCCTTTGACACACAGATAGCAGAAAACATGTTTACAAGGCAGACTCACTGGGTGGACACACGTTTGCAGACAGATAGCACATTCAGGGACTGTCAGGGAAGGTGTTGCATTGGAACAGGACTCATTCGTCTTCCTATTAGTGGGAAGCATGTTGATTGTGTGATCAATTTCACCACAGCCAGCCATCCTACAGAGAAACCAAAATATATTAGTGAGTTATAAGTATTATGCCAAATCAGCACCTTAACTCACCTAAGACTACACCAATCACAGAATAAATAAAAGGCTTTCCATGAAGTCAAATATTTGTTTCATATCTGATTGTCCAAACTGAACACTTTAAAATATTTAGGTTTTATTGATGCATAACTTCAGGAAAGATTACAGCATTCCGTTCTCTAGTTCAGTGACATTAACAAACAATGACTTCCAAATTTTGAGCATCACAACCTCTGTTGTCCATTTCAGTTTTAACTCTCTGGTATGCCAATTCAGACTAATGGGTTTTCAGTTCTTTCTGTGCTCTCAGGCAGGAATGTTAACTAATCAATAAGGGATTTTCTTTCATGCATCCTCTGGTGGAATAGCTGTTTGAAAGTATGCAGTCAGTCAGCTGTTCATACATCATCTCAAGAAATGAACAGCAACTATGAATTTGTAAATCTTACTTTCATGACAAAATCCACAAAAAATATTCTGCCTGTTGGCACCTATACGAAGCAACTTTTAGTGTTTGTCTTAATAATGCTTATGAGCATCAACTCTGGAGTCTAGAAAATGGAAATGCCTACTCAGCTCCCTTCTCCCACAGCACTTTCTGGGATACTCTCGAGGAATTTTCCTTCCTCTTGTTCAAGAGTCAGCTGATACCCAGAGAAAAGACATTACTTTGTGATTAATGATATTGCAAGGCAGCGACTCTCAACCTTTTCAGACAGCTGCACCTGTTTCAGGAGTCTCTTTTGTCTTACATACCCCCCAATTAAAAAGTACTTGCTTACAAAATCAGACAAAGAATACAATGGTTTCACAATACACTATTACTGAAAAATTGCTTACTTTCTCATTTTAATCATGTAATTATAAAATAAATCAATTGGAAAATAAATGCTATACTTAAATTTCAATGTATAGTACAAACAGCAATATAAACAAGTCATTGTATGTCTCAGTGGTGACAGAATCAGGACCAACCATCTCAAGTTGCAGTGGGGAATGTCTAGGTTGGATATTAGGAAAAACTATTTAATAAGGATGGTAGTGAAGCACTGGCATGGCTTACTTAGGGAGGTGATGGAATTTCCATCCCTAGAGGTTTTTAAGTCCCAGCTTGACAAAACCCTGTCTGGGATGATTTGGGATTGGTCTTGCTTTTTGAAGGGAATTAGACTTGATGACCTCCCGAGGTCTCTTCCAACCCTATGATTTTAGTTTTTACTTACTTCCCTAGCTCTTTATGTAGCCTAATGTAAAACTAGGCATATATCTAGATAACTTTATGTACTCCCTGAAAGACCCCTGTGTAGCACCATGGGTACACATACCTCTAGCTAAGAACCAGTGTTGTAGCGTGCTCAGAGAACCTGCATAATCACTCCTACAAGACATGGCTGTTACTAGCAGTCACACGTATTGGCAGCCATATTTATTCTACATTTAGGCTTGGCAACAGATACCATTCCAGCTACTTCTTGCCTGATGTACTACTTTCACTTCCTAAGTGGGTTTCAGATTCTACTTTGCCTCTCCAGCTTACCATCTTTGGTAGGTGTTCCTAAAATAAAACTGTCCTTTGAAACATCTTTCCTCCAAACATGGTATTACCTGCCTCAGGTTGATACTAGTTCTCTTTACCTTACACATCATGATGTCTACCAGATCCTCTCTCTCTTGGAGCAATGTATCTTTTCAGTACCAAATGCCCCAAAGGTATAAAAAATTAAGAAAGTTAATGTTAAGGAATTTTCACTGGGGAACCCAGTTTAAGAGATGTGTGAGGTTAGAAGAGGAAGGAATTGTTAGGCATTATTTATCCCCTACAGACTTAAAAGTAAAAGGGGAACTCTCAAGGCACAAAGCATGTATGACCTTCTCTAGATTTAGATAGGGTCCTTAATATGGCTCCAATGACTCCAAAAGAGCTACCTGAAGAATTAAAATAATATTGGTAAGGACACTAAGAAAGGGATCTTTCCTGTTCATTTGACTGTGCTCTGTCAGGAACCAAGAAACTCTTTTCTTCTCTGAAGATGATTCACCCCCCTATAGAACTCAAATACAGACTGATTTTAAAAAGGATTAGGTATGTAATAGCATCTCAGGACTTTTACTTTAACACATTCTTTTTCTGCTAGGTAACATATTTGGGATTAACATCATTTTTTTATGAATGACCAATCTCTTCGAACTACTTTTGAATGTTAATTTATGATTGCTGAAAGCACTATAAATTGAATACTTAAGAGATCATGTGGATAACTGTGCCCACCTACATTTCAGTCTCTTATCTGAGAATTCCTCCCTCCAAAAGGCAAGATCAATAACTTAAAAGGAATGATTAATGGAATCTTTGTCATAGTGTCTGAATTGACATGCCAGAACTCAAATAGAATTACCACCTAGCAATTGTCTTTCTTCACAGTAATATATGCCAAATTGAGTGATTCACCCTAAAAAGGGTCTGAGAAGATATTGTACCAATTATGTTGCAGATTTTCCTCCCCTTAACTTGCTTCATAGTTTCCTCAGACTTTTTGGAATAGAATTTCTTTAGATTAAAATTAGTGTTTCTGCCTGACAGTTTATTAAAGTAAAGTAAAGATGTAAGTGACTAATTGACTATTCGATAAGCAAAAAGCTTACTGAGTAGTCAACTAGTCCCTTCCGACCAACCTTACTGCATCTATCAAAAAGGGGCAGCAAACAGGAGGGAGGAGAAGAGCGGTGTTCTCCAGTTCTGTGGGAGGAGGCAGGGGCACAGCAGCAGTGTTACACCTTGAAACATACAAGAGTCCCCGCTGGGGCTCCTGGACATTTCAAAGGAGAAGCACCACATGGAGCCGGGGGACTAGGAATCCTTCGGTGGCCCCGGGCTCCATGTTTCAACCTGCTGGAAGGGCTCTTGCTACATTTCAAAGTGGAAGCGCCTTTATTGACTAATTGAATCATCGATGGAAATTCCATCAACTATTCAATTAGTTGATTAATTTTAATATCCCTATTCCCCATCTCTGCCCTAGCAGGTCTGTCTGGCACTGGGTTAGGGCCAGGAGAGAGGCACCTGTCCCACGGCCACTGCAGGTCCGGGCTAGGGCTCAGCACCCAGCCTGCTCTAAGCAGCTGCAAATCCAACTAGGCTGGGGTACCAGTACCCTCTCCTGGCTGTGGCAGGTCCGGGGCTTGGGGAAAGGCATCTCTTCCCTCCATAGAGCTTAATAGGCAGCTGCACAACTTAGTCAGAATTTAGAATGCTAGTTAATTAGCCAAATAAAAATAACATTGAGCTTACATTTTTTTTTAGTATGGTTCCTGCTGAAGCATGCCACAAAACTAAAATGTCCTCTTCAAATATATCCAATCAAGATATAATGTTCTCTTTCCCACTGATGGCTCATTCTTCTGTGCTGCACAAGGGAACACTGCTAGTTTTTCAACTTCTCTGCAAGATGAGGAAAAGAAAACATGATTAGAGGAACACTGAACAAAGTTCCCTTTCATTTAGCAGTCTAACAGCAAACAAAATACAGTGTTATGTTCTTTTTATAGCAACAGAAAAATAACGCCCTCTTTTACCAATTTTCAACATCTAGAAATATAGTTTGTAAACAGGTAGCCGTCTGGTTTTAAAATTCTCAATTTCTACCTGCATTTTGTCATCCACTGTTGTAATATCAAACTTCAACAAATCTACTTCGCTTTTTAAGATATTTATAAAGGCAGTCACATGGGTATCTAAGATCGAGGTAAGTGTGGGTGAACAGTCACGCTCAATACTATTGCTTAATAGTACTGGCAAGCAGTGGAGAAACAAAAGAAGCTATGTTCATGACCAATATTTCTTTCTCTACTTCCCAAAATTTTCCACACACTGCATAATTCTAGGAAGCTGTCATAGTTCTACCAAGACTACACTGCCTCCATACTGTAATCAGAATCAAGCAAGGTCCTACTACAGAAGATGGAGATGAAATACTGAAATGATTGATAATTCCTACACTGAAGCATTACCAGCCCTATAAAGCTATACATTTCTCCTCTGATGCAGCTCTTAAAGCATTATTAAATCACATTTACTTAACCAATTTGCACTACACCTTTCAATTGTTGCAACATGTTATATTTGAGGTTTACAGTAAAGTGTGGATGTCAAATCCCATTTAATTAGTTGCTTCTGGCCCCCCTTCCCTCCCTGCGATGCAAGGCTGTAGGCTCCTAGCACAGGCTGGGAGGAGGCAGCGCTTTCCCCCAGCTCCACATGAGGCTGCAGACTCCCAGTGCAGGCTGAGAGCCTGCAGGCTTCCAGGTAATGGTGAACCGTCATCTGGTAAGCATCTCTCAGTAAGGGTGATGCTTACCAGATAACCAGTAACCTGTTCACACCTACTGTAAACTGAACCTAACGAAACATGATATGCAATGTTTCCATTCGCTCAAAAAAAGAACTATTTCAGTGAAATGTTATTGCACAGACCAGACTCATAAGTGTGCAGCACAGTAAAGTTAAGAAGTGATAAGTCTCTGAGAGAGAGCTGAATATTTAGCATAATCGTAGAACATATATCATTGATAACAGCAGATTGTAAAAGTTTAGATGGCTTTCCAGTTAACATGCTTGAGTAATAAAATCACCATACTAAAATTATTTTCTAGCTACAGCTGAGTATGGGACTTTAGAAATTGTTCTTATGGGACTTTTTAGAAATTTAGACATATTGCCAAGATCAACAGGCCTCAACATTAGTCCTCACATACTTTCAAAAGTAAAGGCTTTTTTCAGAGTCTCTTTGGCCATCCCCCATCTCCTCCGCTCATTAGCTTCCAAAAAAGAAGAGCTGTAATAGTTTTAAAATTCTAGCTCCTCCTTAAGCAACTCAACAGACAAGATGTAGAGCTTACTGTGACCAAAGGGTGTGGTGTTTGATCCACCACTTTTCAGAAGCTGGCACTGTACTACTGCTGCATCTCATTTAAAGAAGCTTCTTGTCTAAGTGGACAAGATTCCTTTCTGACAGTGGATTCCAGAGTCCCAGGGCATACTCTTTTTAAAAGGATGCATTCAGAATTGAAAGACCTGACTTATTTTCCTTTTCCTCACTTAACTATGAATATGGGCTATGATGTGTAATTATGCCTAAAAATAATCTAGTGAGGATAATTATAAGGTTAAGATAATGCTGCTTTTAACTGCTGTATACCTTTAAGATGAATCAGTCTTAAAAGCCATCTTCCAGCGTACCCCAGTTTCCAGGGAGCTAGCTACCGCCCTGTACTGTGGACTCTGTAGTATAAAGCTTATACTGCAGAGCCTGCAGTGCAGCCAGCTCCTCGGGAGTGGGACCAGCCAGCTCTGCTTCTGAGGAGCTGGCTGTGCTGCAGGCTCTGCAGTAAAAGACTTCTATTCAGGTGACTTGCATCCCACACCTGCTGCTATTAAAGGGAAAGATGCTAGGATTCCTACCAAGGTGATGTCCATGCACTCGTCTGGGGTTCCATCTTTTGAAGTGTCTTGCTAGTAGGTGTCTCCTGCACCCTTCAAAGACCCTCTGGCTGTTGCAAGAATGATAGTGGTGTTTTCCCAACAAACCCACTATACTTCTGAATCTGATTTTTTTGCACCTTCCTCTACTGCTCAGAGCTTTTCCCAAATTGAAACAGAAGGAAATTGACTGTCCTTGTCAGCTGAATTGCTATCCACAAAATTCTCTATATCAGCAGTGAAGACTGGGAAGTCTCTGGTCAGTTTTTGCTTGGATGATGCTTTGGAGATCTGAACAGCAACAGAGGAACTAAACCTGCAGATTTTGAAAGACAGTGCTTTCCATTTATATTTTGTTTATATTTGAAAGGTGATGTTCATGGTCATAAGGATAAGAAATTTATTTCCAGACAGAAGCTTAGATTCTGCAAAAGCAGAAGCAGGAAAGCTTCCCGCATAACAAAGGCTAGTGGATTTTTAAAGCCCTATGTTAGAATAGTACTGCCAATCTTGCAAGTACTATACCACTACACAGAATACTCTGAAATAATTCATGCAATTAAGACATTAATTCATTAAATTAAGATTTTTCTCATATGCTTTAAACCTCAAAATGTTTGCTCCGTTATACCAGCCATAAGGAAGATAAGATCTGATCAGGCACTGTTTTGTTGAAAAATCAAGACATAATGAGTAAATAGGATATAAAATCCACATTCAGTAACTTGTCAATAAAAAAAAAAGTCAAACAATATCCTGCTGGAATAGCACCAATGATTAAAACTCAGGAAGCATTTATAAAAATGAAAATTAATGCTAGGTAACAAATTTTCAGATGGGAATTTCGTTAGAATTACCAGATATTACTACTATAGCTAAAATTAGAAGCAAAACTTTTCACTTTGTCTTTTTTGTGCATTTGACAGCACATTCTGACAGTTTCACTGTTTCCCCACATATAAATCAGTCACTTTCCCATTCCAGCATGAACTCTTTCAAAAAACAAAAGGTAATTTTTTTTAGAAGTTATGATATTAGATTTCAGTAAAAGTCCTTTTATACCTTCCATGATCAATTAATAAAATGGGCTGATGTTTAGTTAACAGATATATACATTCACTATTGTATCACAAGGGAGAAAACAGTATAAAATACTCACTTTTAAAAAATTCAAAACTGAAGACCTATTCAAAATAAAAATGTCCATCTTCATTTAAATACTTACTCTGCTACAACAAGAACCTTAATTCGAAACTCTAGTTAGGACTCCTATGTAACAGGATTTCTAATTTCACAGGATCATTAAGTATGTAGACCTGGAAAGGTCCTCAAGAAGTCATCAGGTCTAGACCCCTGTAATCAGGCAGGACCAAACCAAGCCTAGAAACACATGGGGCTCATCTACATTGGCCCCTCTTCCGGAAGGGGCATGGTAATTTTTGAAATCGTAATAGGGAAATGCGCAGGGGATTTAAATATCCCCCGCGGCATTTAAATAAAAATGTCCGCCGCTTTTTTCCGGCTTTTAGAAAAGCCGGAAAAGAGCGTCTACACTGGCCCCGATCCTCCAGAAAAAGCGCCCTTTTCTGGAGGATCTTATTCCTACTTTGAAGCATTTCCCTATTGCGATCTCTGAAATTAACATGCCCCTTCCGGAAAAGGGGCCAGTGTAGACGTAGCCCCTGACAGTTTGTTCAACCTGTTCATAAAAACATCTAATAGAATTTTCCTTGGAATTTCCCTATTCCCAAACTTAACTGCCTTAAAAGTAGAATTTTTTTTCTAAATATCTAATCTAACTGCTTTTTTGCAGATAAAGTCCACTACTTCTTTGGAACATGGAGAACAAATGATCACAGCCCTCTTTAGAACAGCCCTAAACATAGTTGAAGATTATTTCCAACAAAGAATAAACAAATGCCAAATTTTATAGTCCTATTATGACTTATTTGTAAAATATTTAGTCATTGGTTCACCACTCATAACCAAACCAGCATAATATTCATTAGTTCCAATGGGTATTTTACCATTGATGTCTGTGGAAGCACGTTTGGGTTCCAAATTACCCTATTACTGTGTAGAGACAGGTGCTAGATACAGCAATACCACTGACTAAAATGCATAGCAGAGAAAGAAAGCCAGCTTAACTGAATCCTACTCTACCTCCAATTCTAGAAGTCAATTGTTTCTGTATGCTTTGAAAATTCTGCAGTTCCATCTTGGCAACTGACATTTCAATTACAGCTAAATTGATGCTGCATAATTTGAAGATGCAAGTTAAACCATATTTCATCAATTGACACATTAAGTAAAAAAAGCAGTTTCCTTTACTCAGCACAGATTCTGCACCATATCAACTGAGTCAAAGTAGCATTTTTTATTTCTTACAACTACTCTGATTGTTAGCAGTTTAGTTCTGTCCAACAAACTGTAGGTTAAATTGCTCCAAAAGTTGTACATAAAGTCAGATTTACTATCATTTTGACTAAATGAATATTCAGGTTTCACTGTTAATTCAATACTATCTGACAAATGCTCCATCTCAATAATCCATTTTAAAGAGTAGTTCCAAAGACTAGTTTTAAACAGTCAACTATCAACACTTTACTGCTGCCTCAGTGTGCATTTTCAAACTACAGTATTTCCTTTAAGATATCAAATTTGAGAAGCACAAAAATAAGTTCTGTATCTTATTCCTTCTAACAATTACTACATATTCTGGAATGTACTCTACCAGACAAGTAAATAAAATAAACTACAATTTACAGTCTACAGGATAAGACAATTATCATACAATTCAGTAAAAGAGTTAACACATTTAATTCTCTTTATTGTGAGCTACAGGCTTTCAATTTCTTGGATCATACAAATATAGGTTGCTTTTAAGATTAAAATTATATTTACCCGATAGCCCTAGTAGTCTATTAATTTCAGTGGAAAGGCTATTTATCTATTCATTGTACCAGAAAACTGGGCCACTGGTCTATCTTCACCTTCCATTTAAACACACAGGCTACGTCTACACTGGCCACAATTTCCGGAAAAGCCACGCAAATCAGGTAAGTCAGGATAGGGAAATCCGCGGGGGATTTAAATATCCCCCGCGGATTTAAATAAACATGTCCGCCGCTTTTTTTCCGGCTTGGGGAAAAGCCGGAAAAAAAGCATCTAGACTGGCGCGATCCTCCGGAATAAAGCCCTTTTCCGGTGGATCTCTTATTCCTACTTCGAAGTAGGAATAAGAGATCCACCGGAAAAGGGCTTTATTCCGGAGGATCGCGCCAGTCTAGACGCTTTTTTTCCGGCTTTTCCCCAAGCCGGAAAAAAAGCAGCGGACATGTTTATTTAAATCCCCTGCGGATTTCCCTATCCTGACTTACCTGATTTGCGTGGCTTTTCCGGAAATTGTGGCCAGTGTAGACGTAGCCACAAAGTGTTGCAAGGAAATCCAAGGGCCCAACTGTCAGTTACCTCCACCTCCTCTCTCCCCTTCCCCCCCAAAAAAAATCACTAAAAGTGTGAGCACTTTTTTAGACCTCAAGTACCTTAAACATTTCTGATGTAATTTACCATTTGATAACAGGGTATACAAAATACTGTACATTTAAAACATTAAAATTAGGGATGTGCAATATAATTGTTTAAACAGGTATTTGATAAGCATGAGCTTATTGTTACTGTAACAGTTACATGCCAGCTCCTGTGGAGCTGGCTGTCACCATGCACTGCTGGCTCCCAGTGTGCTCTTAAAAGGCGGTTCCCGAGCACAGTGGCTCCTGAGCACATCCCGGCCCCACTCCCAGGAAGCCAGCTGCCACCCTGCGCTGCAGGCTCTGAACGAGCAACACACGGTGGCAGCGGGGCTGGGAGCTGGCATGTAACTGTTACGGTAACAATAAGCTCATATTTATCAGTTAATAAACAGTTATACTGTTACATCCTTAACTAAGAATTGACATGCAAATATATCTCCAATAACTCTTCAAAATATCCAACAACAGAAGAAACTGTGGAAAACACTACAAATATGTCGAACAAAATAGTCAAACAAAACAACCATGTGTGAAGGTATTAAAAGAAATTTGAATGTAAGACTTCATATAAAATGTCAAATATTTGATATTACTTATACTTAAGCTTAGAAATATAATATGTATATTAGTAAATGTTGGTAAACATCAATTTCATTTACACCTAAACCCAAGAAAAAATATGTCCATCAATGAAAATGAAAATTTACATGAAGACAGAAGAAAAATACTGCTTATTAAAGCTTGACTGGAAGACAGGTAGTTTGTATGTTTTGATATGTGATGCTGACAATTTGTGTTTCACCTTCTTGAATCACAACATCCACTGTCAATAAGAGGTGGCCAAACAATCAATTATTTCCCACAACCGTGAACATTTAAGTCAATAAAAAATATGCATAGCAACAGACCTCTGGGCAAACCATACAAAAACGCTACGAAGCCTATTTTCATCACAGCCCACTTTGGGCTGCCGACCTCCCAAGGGACACCCCCGAGCGCGATCCAACCCTTTGGATGAGTTACAAATCTGCTAAGTTTGCCGGTTTATTTTTAAGAAAACAAAAATGTTGAGCCGGGCCAAGTTTCCCCGATCCGAGGCGCTGCCCCTCCCCAGCGGGTCAGGCTGGTCCCTATCGCGGGCTGAGCTCGGGGGAAGGAATAAATAAGCACAGTCCCAGCCGGGGGGGGGGGGGGGGGGGGGAGGGGCAGCCGATGTCATGTAACCGGGGGTTACGCAGCTGCCACACAACACAGCCCCACTCCGCCGGGGGCTCCGGGCCCTGGCCCGATGGGCGGGACTCCACAGGCAGCTACCGCCCCGGGGGGGGGGGGGGGGGGGGGGGCGCTGTGGCCTTTTGTCCGGAGCCTCGCACAGCGAGTCCGGCCTCCGCTCCAGCCCCGAGGCGGGCAGGCCCCAGCGGGAGCCGCGGGGAGAATGAGCGGAACCTCCCCGCGCGCGTAAGCCCCTGGCTTCCCAGCGGCGAGCTCTAGAACGCGGCGGCGTCACGGACTCACCCGCGGGCCCGGCTCGCGCTGCTCCGTGTCTTCGCCGCTGGGCTAGCGAGCGAACCGCCGCCCCAGCCGCCGTCACCTGCTGTCGCGAGAGCGAGACGCGACGACGTCAGGGCGCAGAGGGGCGGGGGAACGAGAGTGGAGGGAGGGGCAAAACGGAGCGGTCAGACACTCTCCCACGGGGGAAGCCCGAGAGGGGGTGTCGATACCGAGACGCTACTGGCGCGCGCCCAAATAGCTCCTCCCTCCTTCCGCGGTGCCTGTCTGCGGAGACCTCCTCTCCAGCCCATAATACTCACAGCCGCCTTCCTGCGGCGCGTGTTCACTCGCGCGCTCCTTGTTGCTTAGGCACCCGCGGCTGTTGTGCGGCCGCTGAACGCCCACAGGGCTTGGGGGGGGGGCTGCTGCGGGGCGGCCGTTACGTGCGTTAGCGGCCGCCCCCGCAGCCTAGACCCGGCTGCTCCTGCGCCGCGGAAACCCAGCGCCCCCGCGTGGTTTGCAGCGGCGGTAACTCGACACCCCCCCCCCTCGCTTTCTCCAGCCGTCAAGCGGGGGGGCTCAGGCTGGGCCTCGCGGGCGGCGACCTCAGCCCTGCAGCCAGCGCCCGCGTTTGGCGAAAGCAAATCTTCCCGCTGAGCAGCACGAGGCGGAGACGCCGCTGCACCTACCTCCCGTCAGTGGTGACTCGCCCCCCACCCGCCCTGTGAAAAAAGAGCCCTCCTTTTGCCTGCGCCTGGCTCCTGCCGCTGCACTAGAGCGTCTCTTTGGATCGGAGCTGGGATTTTATGGTGCACCCTGGTCTTTGTGATGGGCTAAAATCCATTGAGCCCTTTCGGGCTGACCCAACATTAATCTCTTTAGGCCAGAACCTTTTGGTCTGACCCAGCATTGAGCTCTTTAGGCGTCTCACTGTAAGACATTGATTTTCCTGGCCCTCAGATTGTTTAGTGGCTCTTCTGCGCACCTCTCCAATCTTTTCCTTTTTAAAAGGGGGACACCATAATTGTACACAGTGTTCCAGTATGGGTCTTAAATTAGCAGGCAGTAAGTTTAAAACAAAAGAAAGTATTTTTTTTTTACACGACACACAGTCCACCTGTGGAACTCCTTGCTACAGGATGTTGTGAAGCCCAAGACTATTTCAGGCCTCAAAAAAGAGTAGTGGTTCATGGAGGATAGGTACATCAATGGCTAAAAAACAGGATGGGCAGGGATGTTGTCACTAGCTTCTGTTTGTCAGAAGCTGGGAATGTGTGACGGGATGGATCACTTGGGCTACGTCTACACTGGCAGGAGTTTGCGCAAATACTTTTAACACAAGTTTTTGCGTAAAGTATTTGCGCAAGAGAGCGTCTACACTGGCACGTGCCTTTGTGCAAAAGCATCTGTGCCAGTGTAGATGCTCTCGCATGAGAAAGCTCTGCTGGCCATTTTAGCCATCGGGCTTTCTTGCACAAGTAATTAACGTTGCCTGAACCCTGAGCGGGAGCGTCAAGAGTAGTTGCGCAAGAAGCACTGATTTCATACATTAGAACGTTAGTGTTCTTGCGCAAGTACTCGCGGCCAATGTAGACAGGTGGCAAGATTTTATGTAAAAGCAACCGCTTTTGTGCAAAATCTTGCCAATGTAGACACAGCCCTGACGATTACTGGTTCATTCTTTCGGGGAACCTGGCATTGGCCACTGTTAGAAGCTAGGATACTGGGGCTAGATGAGTAGCTAGTCTGATCCAGTATAACCATTCTTATGTTCTCACCAGTGCAACATCCAGGGTAAACTTACTGTACCTTCTCTCTACCCTTTTTATACATGCCTGAAATTGTTAGTGTTGTAGGTGTCACCACACTCATTAACGATTATACTGCACAATGAAAATCAGCAGTGCTTTAACTAACATGGGTTGAGCCCTGCTGTGCATCCTAACACAATTTGATTGTGAGTGTCACAGTATTTGCTGGCTTTCATAAAGCCCCAGTTCCCTGACTGAAGTGATTATGTGATAATCTCAACTTCCATTAAAAAGGTAATTTTTAGCCATTATAGTTGCAAAGAATAGCTTCAAAACACAGCATGACAGCACACTAATGGCCCCACAACTAAATAAAAAGTACTAAAATGTAT
Source organism: Pelodiscus sinensis (assembly GCF_049634645.1). NCBI lineage: Eukaryota > Metazoa > Chordata > Testudines > Trionychidae > Pelodiscus > Pelodiscus sinensis. Next base: position 90,566,599 of record NC_134713.1, on the reverse strand, counting down.
TGGTTTTTTTTAATTATTTTTAAATCATAGCCAAGATTGCTGGGGTGTGTGGCTCATGATTTTTGCACACTTGTTGGCAGTATTGTATCATAACGCCGCTGAACTGGCTGTAGGATAATTTGTTTTTTAAGTTTTGACAAACGTGTGTGTGTTTGTATTAGCTGCTTCTGCCATGGCCGAGCATCCTGCCATGAGTCATACTCTACTGTCCTGCAGTGCAGATTACAAAAGGAACGTGCTATTTTTGCAACAGAAGGAAATGAGTTCTGGTCCCATTGCATCTGTGGAGGAGCCATAACAGTTAATGCCGGTGCTGGGTCTCCCCTTAAGACTCACTGTGAGATGTAAACTATATCTCAACCCTCACTATAAAACAAGCATTCCTGTGCTTAGATTATATGCTATATCAGACTATATCAAAACTAGATACCTAGAATAATACACTGTAGCCTTGGCCTGGAAATAAAAGTGTTGAGGTCCATATATTGTCAGATATGAAAAGGAGAATGGAAAGGTGATTTATTCTAGTGAATCAACAAACTTTCCTAATAGAAAATTTTATTTATTGTGTACAAGATGTAAAATAGGTCTTATACAATACCACAAAGAGCAGTTTCATACACCTTTGAGGCTATCCTTTTTTGTTGTTGGCGTACTATTTATTTCTATTCTCTTTATTGTGACAGCACCACGGATCTGGATTAATACTTTATAGTGCTAGGCCTGTACAGTAGATAGACCCTGCTCCAAATATCTTACTGTCTAAGAGGAGACAACATATAGAACAGACATATTTATGGGGGAGGACAAGCAAACAATGCGCAGCCCAGCTCCACAGCAAAAAGCCCATCTCTGGTAATGCTAAGGCCAGGTTGGTGCTGAGTTGCTTGGCTATGCAGCAGCAGGACAAGCAGAGAAAGTCCCTGGAGCCCAATGGTGAGGTGAATCCATGACACCTTGTCATGGTACTGCAGATAGAATCCATCCTGAGTGTGGTCAGTGCCCAGCAAGCAAGTCCCAATCCTAGTATAGTGGCAAGTCCATCCCTACCTGGTGCTCACAGCTGGAGTCAGTAAGGGAGGAAGGCAGACAAGCAAAAGATAAGAGAGAGCATGGGCCACAAAGAAGAGTCACCAGATACAGCCAGTGGCCACCAACACTGTCACAAACTTCCTTCTTCATAGCTCCAGACCCCCTCATCCAAACCTGCTTCTAACATAGATCCCAAATAACTTCTCTCCCACACTTCCCCTTAACCTCTCCCCAACAGCCTCCCACCCAACTTGCAAATAATGCCCCACCTAGCTCCCCAACTACCACTTAAATCCATCCATATTACTCTGCCCCCAAGTAAATATACCTGTACATACCTCCTCCTGCCACAGCCTTCAACTCCCTGCCATGCCAACTCCCATATCCCCAAATAAACTTACCTTTGGCTGAAGCTGAACACCCTGATGAAACCCTTTCTCAACTCCCTAAAGCCCCCCCCCTTCATGTCCTCAAATCATCTCCTGCCACAGCTTACCATCCCTCCAAACCCCATCCCCCAATAAATCCACTTTTTAAAACTTCTCCTATTCCTCCAATTTCCACATGATCTCCCTCTCAGCTTACTTTTCACCCTTGCCCTTTGCACTGCTCCCCTCCCCAAGTTCTCATTCCTGCTTTCAACCACCATTTGTGCTAAAGATCTGACCCAATGCCCCCAGTTGCTGCTGTGAGGCTGGTGACTTTCTCCCTTTTCTCTCCCTCTTCCTTGTCTTCTTGAGGTGCTTTGATGATTTGCCCCCCTTATTAGAGGAGCCGGCTCCAGTGGAAATACACAAGTGGCAAGAGCCTATAGACTGGAACAGAGAGCCAGGCCCATCCTAGGACAACTGAAGCTGCCTCTTCAGGGTGTGTGTGGGCAGCCTCATTCCCCAACTGTCCACCTCCCCTTCCGAGCAGTCCCTCCACATTTTGCTGGGTTAGAAACAGCAACCCTCCAGAAATCAGAGCCTAATGGTATTACTCAGCTCCCAAGGAGAATATTTTTACCAGTTGCTTAAGACAATGCTACAATATTGGTTAGCATGAACGGCAGGGGGCTCTACACACCAACAACCTAACTGTTGAGGGTTTTGTTTTTTGTTTATAAATTTTAACTCACATTAAATCTTATATACTTCAAAAATTGGTTTATTTACACATTGTGAATGTGAACAAAACTGTAAGAAGTTAAATGTAAGTTAAAAATCAGACATATTATGCTTTTACCAACAAAATTGTATTAAAATCCATGTGTTCCTTCTCAGCTGGAAACTGATTGAGGATGTGTAAAATGGCACTGTTTCATTTAGATACCAATCCTTCAGTGTGCCAATATGATGTTCACTCCCGGACCATAGATTATAGATTCTCAAATAGCATCTTCCTTTGCCAATAAGCTTAGATTGTGTTAACATTTCATTACATCTTGCATGTCTTTTTTATTATTACTTCTGAATAGAAGTCTCCCATTGTATATCTATTCTGATTATAATTTTTTTCCAACTCTATTTGTTTATCTATCTATCTACCCTATATGAAATCACCACCATTTATATGTCTCTCTCAGCTTGTTTTGAAATTCTAATTTATTCTCTCGGGTTTTTAATATTCTTCCAAGTATTGAATCTCCTACACATTAAATCAATCAATCAATCAATCAGGAATTTATCTGTCTGAAGTTTACCACCAGACTATTAAGGAGTATAGTATACTGAAAACTAAAAGCCCACCAGATTGATCATTGAAGGACAGTACATCTTCCTCCTATTTTTGTAACACTACCCCATCAATAATCATTTGCTGTTAGTGCTAGTAATCTGTTGGCAAATTAATAACCCATATTATGGTATTTCTATTCATAGAACATTTTTCAGCATCTTAAAGTTTATGTGATATTATATCAAAATACTTTTTATTCAGCAGGGTGCAGTCCTCAGCTGCAATGAGTTTACACTTGGCATAGTTGAGATGTGGGATGAGGGGTAAAAATAGCTTTAAGCCACCATCCCTCTTCCTAGATTCTGGATCAGCTAGGTGTCAAAGTGACCCCTAGAGTAATTTACAGTGCTCTAAGAGTGTCTCTAAATCATGTTGGCTGCTGCCAGACGCTGTGCCTGCCAAATATTGCTTGGGTACTGTGCATCCTGCACATTAATTCCACTGCTCTACAGCCAAAATGCTTCTGAAATAAATGTCAAACTTTACTAATTCTGGGTCCCTACGAACGAAAATGATGCTTAAAATTGTTGATTGGCTCTAGTTTTCAAGATATGCTATTGGATCAGTATATACGACCCTTGACTTGCGAATGGCGGAGGATAAGTGAGTTATAAAGGGAAGGGATCTCAATTTAAACCAGAAATGACTAAAATACATATTTGACTGGATCTATGAATAAATCTATGACTGGGTTTGGCCAGTACTTGCTTTTTAGGCAAAACAATGAATGATGCAATTTGAAGCTGGTATTGCATCATACATGATATGAATTGCATCATGTTATTCCTAGAAGTCATGGATGATGCAATCATAATGAAGCTTACATCACTCTGCTGAACAAATTGCCCTATATCAGCTCTAGAAATCATACAGTGTCGTACTCTCTTATTAGTCAGTGTTTGATTTTGCAAAGGGCAACATTTCTATTTAGCCAAAGTGAGCAGAGATGCCTCGTACTTGTGTGAACAGTGCAGATAACTTCTGCTATGTTTGTGGTGAAGTGACTTTTGCATCACAAAAGCACAGTATAACCACTATGGTTAAGAAAGCCTATCACCTTTATTTTGGCTTCAAAATTGGAGATCAGGACAAGAGGTGGGCCCCACACATGCTGCAACACTTGTGCAACAAATCTTCGCCAGTGGTCGAACAGGAAAAGGAAATCTATGCCTTTTGCAGTTGCAATGATTTGGAGAGACCCAACATATCATACCAGCAATTGTTACTTCTTCATGGTGCCTCCAGTTGGGAAAGGTGTGTCAAAGAAGAAAAAGTGGACTGTGCATTATCCAAACATTCCATCAGCTATACGCCCAGTACCCCACGGAGAAGGACTTCCGGTTCCTGATGCACCAGAATCATTCTCACTTGAGTCAGACGAGGAAGAGGATGAAACTTCTGGTCCTGAACCATCAATGTCACAGGACCCACATTTTCTCCCATCCTCCTCCTCTGAACCACACCTCATAACACAAGGTGAACTGAATGACCTTGTCAGGGATTTGGAACTACCCAAGAGTAAGGCAGAGCTGTTGGGCTCCAGACTACAGCAATGGAATCTCCTGGCAGGTGATGTTAGGGTTTCCATGTTCCGTGACCGTCAAAAGGATCTTGTCCCATTCTTCTTCATGGAAGGTGATCTTGTAGCCTGCAACAACATTGATGGTGTGATGGCAGCTCTCAACATCGTTCACGATCCAGATGAGTGGAGACTGTTCATTGATTCATCGAAGATGAGTCTTAAAGCTGTTTTGCTGCATAATGGCAATGTTTTACCATCAATTCCAGTTGGTCATGCAGTCCATATGAAGGAAACCTATGACAACATGAAACAACTTTTGAGGTGCATAAACTATGACCAACATCAATGGCAGCTTTGTGGCGATTTGAAGGTTGTTGCTCTCTTGCTTGGTCTGCAGACTGGATAAACAAAGTACTGCTGTTTTCTCTGTGAATGGGATAGTCGTGCAAGAGATTCTCACTACATCAAGATAGATTGGCCACTCCGACAGTCATTGGAGCCTGGGAGGAAAAGTGTTCAGCATCCACCACTTGTTGAATCAATGAAGATTTTGTTACCACCCTTACATATCAAGCTGGGTCTGATGAAGAACTTTGTCAAGGCCATGGACAAAACACAAGCAGCTTTCAAGTACCTCCGTGGAAAATTTCCAAGGTTAAATGAAGCTAAGATAAAGGAAGGCGTCTTTGTTGGTCCTCAGATTCTTGAACTTCTTCGAGATGATGTATTTGACCATGCACTGCGTGGCAAGGAAAAGATGGCATGGAAAGCCTTCCAGTTAGTGGCAATAAATTTTCTCGGAAACAATAAGGCAGACAACTACAGGTTGTTGGTCGAAAACCTCCTCAAGGCATACAAAAGCCTTGGTTGCAACATGTCACTAAACATACAATTTTTGCACTCTCATCTAGATTTTTTTCCACCAAATTGTGGAGCAGTGAGCGACGAGCACGGCGAGCATTTTCACCAGGACATTGCAACAATGGAAAAATGCTATCAGGGCAAATGGAGCCCATCAATGCTTGCAGACTATTGCTGGACAGTGACAAGAGATGTTCCATTTAATGAATACAAGAGACAAGCCAAGGAGCGCCGAGTAGACACTGAATAGGACTAAACTATGTACATAATAGTTTTTTTGCCTTTTGTTTCATAATAATTTTTATTTATATAACCCTTTTGCTGATTTTTAAAGTGTTACATAAACAGGACAGGTGAAATATTATCATGTAAAGCAACCATAAACACATTAAAAGACCTAGATTTACAATTTATGATTAAAACTCTACTATCTACACAATATACATAGATGTAAAATGTAAAAACTTAAATATCTTGGAAACAGTAGCCAATCAGTTGTTTTAATTGTCATATTTGAATTCAGCACATCAAAATACATAATAAATAGCACATTTTATCTCTGATGCAGACGACTTCTAAAAAATTGTAGACCAGTGTTCTTGGCCATACCTTACCACCTTAAACATACTCCATGCATGGAAGTAAAAATAGTGCTGCATGTAACTATGATAAGGAGTTTCAAAGTTTTAATTAAAATCCACAACATCTGTGGATGGTTCATACGTTCTCATTGATGATTCATTCGTGCAGCCCTTACTTAGGTTAGCAGCTCCATTGGTTTCATCAGGACTATTCATATGAGTAAGGTTTGCAGATGCAAGTCCATATTTTGTACCCTGTTAGTGCTGGTGAGTGTACCGATCATAATTATCTCACTGGTACCTTGTTTGCTGTAGCCATTTGTCTCTTGCCTGGGTAGTCAAGATTCCAAGCTCTTTTGAGGCAGGGACTTTTTTTTTATATGTATGCATACAGTGCTTAGCGATAATGCCTTCAGTATAAGGGTGGTGGTGTTACCAGCAAAGGCGCACTAGTAAACTAATTGGCTACGTCTACACTGGCCCCTTCTTCAGAAGGGGCATGCTAATTTTGAACTTGGGAATAGGGAAATCCGCGGGGGATTTAAATATCCCTCGCGGGATTTAAATAAACATGGCCGCCGCTTTTTTCCCGGCTTGGGGAAAAGCCGGAAAAAAGCATCTAGACTGGCGCGATCCTCCAGAATAAAGCCCTTTTCCGGAGGATCTCTTATTCCTACTTCAAAGGTCTGTTATCAGGATAGATCCCGGCCTTCACCACAGTCCTGAAGACAGCAAGCTAGGCGAACGATGAACTCACGAAGAGACAGGAACAAAGGAACCTGAGAAAAAACAGGAACTCAGGATCCCGAACTCTCTCAGGGTCCGAGCTTATAAATGACTCTGGGCGGGAAAGCAGCTGGAGTGCCAGGTGCAGAGAATGGTGCTGGGTGCAGACAAGCTGGTGCGGTGTGCACGGACACGTGCCGTGTGCAGAGGGTGGTTCTGGCGGCAAAAGTCCTTTCAGTCTGTTAGGTTCCATGTTAAAATCCCATCATGCACCACAACTCCATCTTGGTCCCTTTAGTCACAGTCTCCATTTTGGTTTTAGTGCATTTCTAATAACATTAAATTTCCTAATAACAGTATTCCAGTGCATAAAGCCATTTGTAGAGCGTGACACTAGTACAACCCCCTGCTAACATAATAGAGTTTTGGCCTCTATGGTCCGGATTTCTATAGCCCGGCACCATCTATGGTTCAGTATCCCTATGGGCGCTCCCCCAATAAGCTACTTTTTCCATATCCTCCCAGAGCTTCTGGAGTGCTGCAAGCTCAGGGAGAGGAAGAAGTAGGGAGGGGGGATGCTCAAGGGAAGAGGCAGGATGGCTGCGGAGCACTGCAGCTGGGGTCCAGGACTGCAGCCCCACAAATGGAGGGAGTGCCAGGAGCACAGCATGGCTGCTGCAGGGCTCAGTGCACTTGCATGGGGCTGTGCTCCTGGGACTCTGCATCCACCCTGCCTCTTCCATCAAGTGCTCAGCTCTCACTTTCCACTGGGTCAATGGCAGCCCCTCTGCTGCCACAGGAGCACAGCCCTGCAGCCGATAGCAGCAGAGGGGCTGGCATTGACTTAGTGGGGACAAAGAGGGCTGCTCAGGGGAAGAGGCAGAGTGAATGCAGAGCCCATTAACTCTAGGCCAAGTGTATAGCCCCGCAGCTCAGTGTAGGGTCTGGAGGGCAGCCTGGCTGCTGCAGGGCTTGGTGCGCTCTCACGGGACTGTGCTCTTAGCCGCTGATCACGGGGTTATGCAATCACCCTGACTCTTTCCCTGAGTGCCTCCCCCCCATCCTGCTAAGTCAATAATGGCCCCTCTGCTGCTATGGAAAAGGAATCCTGTTGGTGGCAGCAGCAGCAGAACAGCAGTGGCCTCCCCTGGTCTGGTAAATTTCCTGGTTCAAGACCAGGTTCAAGGTCTGGGGGGCGCCAGATGAGGGAAGTACAACCTGTAGGGAAAAATAGGGCATGGCCAGAGGAATGGAGACATTGCCGGGACACCCCTATTTGCACATCATTCGAGCCTATATTTTTAGCCTCCAGTGGCTGTTATAGTCAGGGCTCGACAAATCAGTGTATCTACTCGCTCGTGGCGAGTAGATTTCAGCCAGTTGCCCCGTTCACCGGCGACGCACGCATACGCAATGCGGGTCTGGCGCATGCGCAATGTGGGGCTGGAGAGTGGATTTTGCCATGGTTTGTCAAGCCGTGGTTATAGTTGTGTGAATAACAGCAGCCTTCATGCTTCTTTAACTCTGGGCAGGTGGATCAGACTTGTGCAGAACTGTACCAGAATCGGGCAGTTGCCAGTGAGTTATAAGCAAAGTTTGCACACTCTCCCCGGACATTGCATGTTGTGCAGATTATCTACATCTCTAGAATTGGCCTATAATTATTACCGTATTTTCCGGCATATAGGGCGACTGGGCGTATAAGACGACCCCCTATCTTTTTAATTAAAAGATAGGGTTTCATCTTATACCACAGCGCCCCTCCGCCTCCTTTGCTCCCGGTGTCCCTGGTCTGCTGGAGATGGTCCCCCGCAGACCAGAGGCACCGGGAGCAAAGCTGCAGCAGCTTTGAAAGCCTCGGGGGAAGCCGGCGGGGGGGCATCCCAGGTGCGCCTGGGCTGCTCCCCCGCCGGAGCCCCTCCGCGGCTTTGAAAGCCTTGGGGGAAGCCGGCGGCCGGGCATCCCAGGCGCGCCTGGGCTGCTCCCCCGCCGGAGCCCCTCCGCGGCTTTCAAAGCCGCGGAGGGGCTCCGGCGGGGGAGCAGCCCAGGCGCACCTGGGATGCCCCCCCCGCCGGCTTCCCTCGAGGCTTTCAAAGCCGCGGAGGGGCTCCGGCGGCGGAGCATCCCAGGCGCGCCTGGGATGTATACCCGGTGTACAAGACGACCCCCGATTTTTGGGGGATGTTGTTTAACATCAGAGGTCGTCTTGTACGCCGGAATATACGGTATACTACTTTGCACTAAAATAGTACCTTTCTTCCAATTATCTCAGCACTCTTTTAAAACAGTGGTTTTCAAACAAGGGGTCGTGACCAAGTACTGGATTTCAGGCCTTGGGTCTCATTACTTCAGAGTGATCAGATGACCAGTGGGAGTGCTAAGGCAGGCTACCTGCCTGACTTGCACCACATATTGTGCTGTGCTCCAGAAGCAGCCAGCAACAGCCCTGGTTCCTACGTGGGGGGGGGGGGAAGGGATGAGTGCACAAGGATCTGCAAACTGCTCCTGCCCAGAGCACTAGCTCTGCACTCCGATGGGCTGGGAACCTGATGCTGGTTGCTTGTGGTGTGCAGGATGGTCCGCAGGGCCAGGAGAGGCAGGAAGCCTGCCTTTGCACCCTGCTGCATTGCTGACTCAAAGCCGCTTAAGTTAATTCTCTCCTGCCACAGCCCTCACACCCCCAAAGCTGACACCCTCTCCTATACATCAAAGCTCTCATCCTCAGCCCCACTTTGGAGGAAACACTCTAGTCAAATTATGTTGGGTCGCAGGCATCCACATGTAACCCCCTTTTTCCTCCCCGGGTTACTTGAGAGCAGGTCACACTCACAGGTGTGCCTGGGCACCTGATGGTTTTAACCCAAAAGGAGATCCTGAGCACCCCAGTAGTGATGGTGTTTAATTTGGGGGGGGGGGGAACCTTTTCCACCCCCTTGCTGCAGTCCCTTGCTCGTAATGAATGCACAAATGACGGTGCCTCTACCTGGCTGGCCCTGCACACTCTCACTGGTGTGCCTTGAGAGCCTCCAGGAACATACTCATTCCAACTATGACCTGGATCTAATTCCAGAACAACTACAAATCATATACATCTAATAGAATACTTTAAAATAAACAATCTTTACTTAACTTAAATAAATAGGGGTTAACAGATCAGCAATGAACAGCATTAACAAAACGCACAACACTATCTTATATAGCTAACATATGTACTGACAATAGTGATCTCACCCCAGAGTGTGCACACCTCTGGACTCAGAGTCCCAGACTCTTGCTTGCGTTGGCGCGCTGATGTTGCAGCTGTAGTGGAGATTCTGTCCAGGCTAGACAGCAGCTCTGTCCCAGGTAGCACTTTTTCAACAAGGCCCCAAAACTTACTGCCTCATGCTGTGCCTATCGGAAGCAGCCTGCTAAATCTCATCTCCTTGGCAGCAGCCTGACTCCCCTTCAGTTCCAATCTCCAAGGCAGAGTCCCAGACTGCTCAGCCTCTTTACTTCATGCACATGGAGAGAGAGAATCATCTCCCACACAAGAGTCCTTCCTTCCTGTTTTTCCCAAGGGCTCATGGGAATTGTAGTCTGGATTGCAGCACACTGGGTCTTTCCAGGGAAAAAACAGATGCCCCTTTAGTAAGGGGACTACACACAATTTTCTTCAACTAGGTCATGAGAAAAAAAGTTTGAAACCCACTGCTTTAAAAGGAATCAAATAAATCCCAGGTCTCCTAATTCCCCAATCCTCGCCTGAACCACTAGATTATTTCCTTCACTAGGCACATGGGAGTCAAGTCTCCCCTCACATTGGTTTTATGAAACTAGAGCTCTATGTCCTTCACTGGAGTTTCTCCACATTCACGCTGGATTCTGAGACTAGAATCAGACCTTTAGCATTCATGTAATTGAGAGCACACTTTGTCACATGTTGTATTAGACTGTCCTCAATCATAGGACAAGGAAAAGATCAATTGAAAATCAATCCTCCTGTCTGGCCACAGTATCAGTTTGGGGGAGGTTCAGAATAATCTTTTCAGTCCCTAAAGCTTTCTGTGTCTCCTTCACTGCTTGCTGTGCACAAATTATTGCAACTCAAAGGTGTATCCTGAGACAGAGGAGTCAGAGAGCTGGGATCCTTGGGTCTAGACTGCATAGTGGCGGACGAGCTACTTTATATCACCTCTACATTGACATGACCATCTTCAAAGCTGGTTAAGCAGTGTGGTACTCTCCTGCTTGGGAGTATGGGGCCTGTACAAAAGATGTTCAAAGGCGGGTAATTGACTAAACATGTAGTCTATACAATTTGTATTGACTATGTCGGGGACTTCTAACCTAGACGGCTTCAGTTCGTTGTCTGACCGCAAAGAGACAGGCAACACCAGCAAGGTCTAATCACAAAGCTCTTTATTGAAGAGTGCACACGACACTAGAGAGCAGCCCGTCTCTACCAAGAACCAGCCCCCAATTTCTATAACAAGTGGGGTTATATAGACAGTTCCGTCGCGTCATAGACTATTTACTTAAGCAACCCCCCCCCTTTGTTAGTTAGAAACTTCTAGCATGGGTGCATACCTTGCCAACTATACAAGGTGGCCTTGATACATTAGCAACTTTCTTATTAAGACAGAAAGCAAGTACCAGGCAACGAGGAGACAGGGAGTTTTCTTATCAGTTTCTTAAGCAAGCTGTTCAGCTCAGCAAGTACAAAAAAGCAGCTGTTCGCTTATCTCATGCCCTTGCTCAACTCATGTCTCAAATTTTGTTCAGGGACTACCCAGAACCCTTTGCTGGACTCTTCTCGGTCTGTCTTAGCATAACCGCCCTAGGCCCAATTTTCTGTGGCCTAACAACTACATGATGAGTTGATAAGGAAAGATGCTCTGTAGCAGCCCCGCTCCTACTACAGTTAAACTGCAGAGGCATAGCGGTGAAGGTTCCAGACTTGCATGAGCTGGGACTCAGCTGGGACCGCTGCTGCTCTGCATTTTAAATGTAGCAAGAGCCATTCGGTTCTTACTACATTTCAAATGCAGAGCTGCAGCTGTCCCGGACCTGCTCAAGCCAGGACTGCTTTGTCCTGGCTTGTGCCAAATCCAGCAGCCTTTGTTTGCAGTGGCCCAAGCTGGCTGTAGGCAGAGGCTACTTCGGCAGCTGCCCCGTCTGCGGCCAACCCTGGCCACAGCGAACAGAAGCTGCTCCGCCACAGGCAGAGGCTGCTTTGTGGCATCTTCTTCTCCCCACTTCTGCTTCTGTCAGATGGGGAGAGGCAGTACCACAGAGATGGTGTTGAAGGGAACCAGCTGTTAAGCCAGCTCCCCCCAGCATCGACTCCTGTTCCCCCTGTATCAGAGGCAACAAGAGGAGAAGGGAAGTGAGTAGTCGAGTACTCAGTTCAACTACTCACTTACATTCCTAGTCTGTACATTCCTAGTCTGTTCTCCCCCGCCTCAGGATTTAACCATTGGACAGCTCAGGGCATAGCAAATTAAATACGTGTCAAAGGTTTTTTTTTAATTCTTTGTTTTAAATTTGGAAATATATGGAAGGAAATTTGTTTCTAAAAAAATATATATAGTCTAGTCCAGGCATGTCAAACAGGCCTCTGGCAGGCCGCATGCAGCCCGCCACTACATTTTTATAAAATAATAAAGTGCAGCCTGCTGGCCGCTCAGAGCACATGGCCGAGTGCAGATCACTGCCGGCCGACTGGCTGCTCTGTGCACGGCACCGCAGTGACTGCTTATGGCTGGCTGGGGCGTTCTGTACACAGCACCCAGCATGTGCTCATGGCCGGCCCAGCCAGGCCGTTCTGCGCACAGTGCTGCAGCGACTGCTCACGGCCGGCTGGGTTGCTCTGCGCTGAGCGCTCCAACACGAGCTCACAGCCGGCCGGCCGCTCTGCACAGGCATTACGTGCCTGTTCACAGCTGGCCGCTGTGCTCCTGCCACCCCAGCATCTGAGGAAGAAATGTGTGGTGGCGGCGGCAGCTCCAGGACCCAGGCATTAGGTTAGGGGAGGCTGGGAGTGCCTGGCTCTGGGGGAGGAGGGAGGCATTGGGTTGTGGGGGAGGGGTGCTCTGGGGGAGCGGAAGGGGATTATGTTAGAATGGGGGAATGGGAGTGCCTGGCTCTGGGGGAGAGGAGGAGGATATTTTGTTAACATTTTGGTTATTTACTTATTTATTCCCAAATAAAATAAAATAAAATTAATATGCATTTTGTGATATCAATAAATATGTCAATTTTTTGCAATTGCATGAATATTCTATGTTTATGTAAAAATCTCAAACTTACTAAGTATTTGAAATTTTCACAGAAGCTTGTTCTATTTGATTAACCATAGTGTATACTTGTTTTTATTTCAACAAAACAAGTTGTCATATAAAAAATTAAAAAGTACCTTAAATTTATATTTAAATTAAAAATTATTTTATATGGCAATTAACAATTTTACACATCAAATTATTGTATTATATTAAAACAAGACCTGAAAAATTATAAAATATACTTAAAACATAATCTATAATAATAAATAATTATGACTTTCTGATAGAAGTACATTTTCTTCGGTGGCCCTGAAAGCCATCAGTTTTAGTTTGTGCAGCCCTTAGTAGGCTTCAAGTTTGACATACCTGGTCTAGTCCCTTGTTTTTTGTGTACTCAAATTCCCCACTGCTCCATCCCTGACAGCTAAAACCAGCCACCAAATGTGCAGTTGTAGTTAAAAAAGCTCACAAAATGTTAAGAACCATTAGGAAAGGATTAAATAATATGACAGGAAATATCCTAATGCCACTATGTAATCCATGCTATGCTCACACCTTGAATACTGAATACAGTTCTGGTCATCTCAATTCAAAAAGCATCTACTATTAAACTGACATGGTATAGAAAAGGGCAACAAAAATGATTAGGGGAATGGAACAGCTTTAGGATGCGAAGACATTAAAAAAAGAGGGACCTTTCCAGTTTGGAAAAGAGATAACTAAGAAGGCATATAAGAGAAGTTTGTAAAATAATGGTGTAGAGAAAGTAAGTGTTATTTACCCCTTCACTTAATACTGGAACCAGAAGCCACCCAACAAAACTGATGTGCGGCAGGTTGAAAGGAAGTACTTCACACAATGCATAGGTCAATTTGTGAACTCATTGTGTAGGGATAACATATTAATGTATTAAAAATGTGATTCCCCCAAATGGACAGTGACTCCCCATAATTTGTTCCCCACACTTAAAGTGTTTAGATTTATTAGGATTCTTCTTCTTCTTATTATTATTTGTTAAGATTGTTAAATGTTTAGATTGATGATTATTATTGCCCTTTAGAATATAATATATTAGGTCATGTAACTTAGAACTGTTAAAAATATAATCCTAACTGTTAAGAATATAATCCTATGTAACCAGAAACAGCCCCCCCCCCCCCCCCCCCCCCCCCCCCCCCGTGCTCCAGGGCATGCTCAAGCTTGTGCAAGGGGCTGCTTGAAATTGACATTGCAGAGATACATTGTAACAATGCATTGTCAAGCCACTAAATCTGCTATGGGAGCCAAGCCCTGTAATTGTCTAAGGGCATTGTTAACTTTACTTAGCAGTCAGAGAATGTTTTAAGCAATACCACCCAGAAACTTTCTGTAACTACAACTTTTATTATTATACAAAATACTGTATGAATGTATGAGAGAGTGCTTGGATGATGAATGAATGGCTCTGAGAGGTGCCAGCCTGAGAATACAGCAACAAAGGGCTGAAGAAGGCGTCAGGTGCCAGTGCAACCAAAAGGTGTCAAGTGGAGAAACTGGAGGGTCCACCCGATGAGATCACTGATGAGCACCTGGCAGCCACCCTGGAGACATCAGCATGATACAGCAATTTCCATAGACTGGCATAGGAAAAAATTCCTATAAGAACTGGACTAAAAAACTATGGAATCAGAGTCCAAGGTTCTGCTGCCAGCCTACCAGGAGCTTCAGATGCGCATCTGATCAGACTTCGCTCCCCACTACCATCACTTGTGTACAGAATACCTGGCCAGTATTCTGTCACAAGCAACTTCCAGGCTGGTAACTATACACAGAACTTGAATGAATGGATGTATGAATGAATGGTTATATATATATATAATATACATACAAGTGTATAAGGGTTAAGTAGTGTTAGGAATAAGTAGTTAAACAACGTTATTTGCTTCTATCTTTTCTTTGTTTTTATTATTATCTTTACAATAAATGTGGCTTTTTGCCTTATCCCCCTCATAAGATCCTGCTTGCTTTTATTTGGTACAACAATTGCCAGGGGATGTTGTGAAGCCAAACTATAACTGGATTTAAAAAAAAAAGCAGATAAATTCATGAAGGCTAGGTCCAATAGTGGCTATTAGTCAGGATGGTCAGGGATGCAACCCCATGCTATGGGTGTCCTTAGTGTTTGGTTGTCAGAAGCTGGGAATGGACAACAGGGGGATGGATCACTCTATGATTGCCTGTTCTTTTCATTCCCTCTGAAGGATCTGACCTTGGCCATTGTTGGAAGGCAAGTTACTGGGCTAGATGGAGCTTTGATCTGACCCAATCTGGCCATTCTTATGTTTAAAAGACTTTGCAGTGTTCATGGAATGCTGCATCAGGCCTTTGGTTTAAAGCATTTAACAGCTATGCAATAATTAGCATGCCATGCAGTAGGAGATATTAACCTCATGTGTATCATAAAATACATATGCCAGTGTGGCAAAATAATTTAAATCAGGGAGGAAAAAATACATTTGAACTCTTCCTCTGGTCTTTTTCCCTGCCGAATATGGAAGGAAGACAGACTTGACCTCAAAAACCTGAAAGAAACTTCAATAATTCAGTTTTAAATATTGTAATTGTCATTTATGAAGGCAGTCCTTAAGGACTGTATGGAGCAATATACTTAGAAGAACAATGCTGAAAATTAAAAATATATGCCATCATCTGCTTTGATGTCCGTTTTCTAATCATAATGAGTCACTCTTTAGATGGTGCTGCTCTATAGTGCAGAATAATGAACTTCACAGTGACAGTGACTCTGAGATTATAGGATTTTGCTATGCACTCGGGGCATGCACTAATCAGCAGGGCTGCACCGTCCGTTACATCTTTCTCTTTAATTAACAAATTCAGTGAGGGGAAATAGCATCCATTGCCGATAATGTGATGTTCAGTATAGCCTGCAAAATAGCGGGACACTTTTTAAAAATTTGAATATTTATTATTATAATTACAGACCATGGCTCTGATCCTGTAAATACTTAACCTCATGGTTTATACAGATGAGTAGTTCTGTTGGTGTCACTGGGACAGCTCACCTGTGTAAAGTGCAGCACATGCTTCATACTCACAAGATTGGGGCCCAACGGCTCAGTCTATCCTGTCCACTGAAGCCAAAGGCAAAACTTCCACTGGTTTCAGAGGGAGGAATCAGACATCAAGGCAAGGATAGGAAATACTAGTGAGGTCATACAGGAATTGCAAAAGAAAAGCTGAGCAATGTTCCCGCTAATCTTTTCCATCAATGTGTGTTTTTTTTCCATCCATGTGCAGAATAAATTGTTATGTGCACTGACACGTGTGAATGTGCACCACGAATAGAAATAAAAAGCCTAGCTGTGAGCACTCTGCTAATCAGCTGTGCAGTGTTTGAATCTCTCCTGAGTGGCTGTACAAGTGCACAGCGTACAAAGAACACCAAAGCTGTGTGAAGGAAATAAACTAAGATTTAGTGAATGAAAGACCTGACAGATCATATATATATATATATATATATATATATATATATATATATATATACAGGGATCAACAAATAATACAATCTACTCACCCGTGGCAAGTAGATTGCAACCTGGAAGAGCCGGGTTCGGGCGATCTGCGCATGTGCAGAACGATCTGCACATGCGCAGATCGCTGGACAGCGCGGCTGGCGAGCGGGGCTCGCTGCGGTTCGGCGAGCCCTGTATATATATATATATATATATATATAAGTTTGGTAAGCCCAAATTTTACCTACCAAGGTTCCTAGACCTTATCACCCCTTCTGATGGGAAAAAAAGACTTCATAGGGAAGGCCAGGAAAACTCAGTGAGATTCCTCCTATGCTGTTTCCCTCAGATAGTTTAATGGGGATTGGGAATGAGTTTTCCTGCTTCCTCCTCCAGAATGGGAAGAGGCGCGAGATCCAGAATTCATGGATCCATAGAGACCTGTAAGCATCTTGGTGAGAGCTGCATTCCCACTGGTTCTAGTGCAGCTGTATTTTTAGGTAATCTTCACTAAGCGACTGTCCCAGAACCTTGCTGGTAGCGGTGCCTGTAGCAATGGGGTAGCTCCACAGAAAGAGTAACATGGCCACTGGCCATATCAATTCTTCTGCAGATTCTCTGCATGTTTACTGAAAGGAAGCCTGAGAGCTACTAAGGGTTCTCTCCCCACAGGTTGGATACCTATATTCTGCAGGAATCTAGTCATGTATTTGTTTTCACATCCACTTAGCAGACTCACTATTTTAAAACTAGCAGCACTGTGTATGTGCCAGTGACGCTGTGCAAAACTGGATATGCCTCAGCAAAGCTATTAAAAACTGGATATTCAACCATGAATTTCTGGAGGAGCCATGGATAAGTATAAGTAAATGTGTATACAGATGAACTGGATATGTAAGCAAATGTGTGGGAAAACTGGGCATGCATCACTGAATCTGTGAAGGAGCAAATCTATGGAGGGGAACTGGATAAGCATCAAGAAATACATGGGAGGGAGAAATGAATAAGCTTCCATCTAATTAATGTATTTTTGCATTGTACCCATCACCACTGTGTCTCAGTACCCAGGAGAGAGAAATAGAGGATATGTACATCAATGTAGAAGAGAACAGATACTTTAAGCCAGGGGTGGGCAATAATTTTTGAGCGGGGGGGGGGGTGGAGCACTTCAAACATTTTTTAAGTGGTCATGGGCTGCCTTGGAAGGAAGGGGAAGAGCCTTTAGAAAGCTGGAGTTGAAAGGGTTCACGCCCTCCTGCAACTCCCAGGCATCAGGTTAGCCAGAGATGGGAGCTGCAAGCCCTTTCAATTCCTGCTATTTAAAGGGTTCGCTGCTCCTGGCCTCACTGCTAGCGCATTGCCTGGGAGCCAGAGACACATGAGCCCTTGCAACTGCATCTGGTTAAAGGGTTTGCAACTTCACTGGGGCTGTTGCCTGCCAGCCAACACAGCTGTCCAGGAGGTGCAAGCCCTTTAAATAGAAACAGTTAAAAGGGCTCACATGGCTTTGGCTCCCGGGCAATGCCCGAGGGGACGGAGCCTGGACCAACCACATGGGCTGGATCAAAGCCCTAGATAGGCCAGATCTGGCCCACTGAGTAGCTTTTGCCCACTCCTACTTTAAGCAATAGCATGCATGTATGGGGAGAAGTAGACATATATCATCATGTATGTATGTGCATCAGTGAGCATACTTGGAGAACTGGATGCATAAGAGTGAGGGTGAATAGGAGACCCTGAAATGCATGAGTGAGCATGTCTGAAAGAACTGGACATGGATCAGATTGTGTGAGGAGGAGAACTTGAAATTGTGACATCACATATTGTGCCACTGGCTCCTTTATGACACACAATTGCCTACTAAAGAATTCTTCTTTTCATATACTGCTCCCTTCTCTTGGCTGTTGCAGCACCAAATAAGCCTCCCACTGACTTCCTCCTGCAAATGTCTAGTTAACTAGATATGCCTAAGCTACATTTGCAGCAGGTTGGGGGAGGAGAGAGCGAGTGAAGCCTGACAAAGAGTGATGCCGGTGGAGTAAAGCCAGAACATTCTACAAGCAATGGACTATTAAGAGGCAGCTTCTCCTCTGCATTTAGAATCAATTAGGGCAGTGTTTTAGCAGTTGGCCTGGCTTACAGCTCAGCATCCATTTTAATTTCTATAAAGGTTGTCCCCTCTTTGGGCCCAATTCTGACATGACTTGAGTACCTCCTGAAAAGTTGAAACAAAAGACCATATATACCAAAGGGATACAATCCAAAAAAGTGAACACATATAAAAAGGACAAATCAAATTTGAGAACAGAGGGAGGATGGGGGGGGGGGGAAGGTTAAAGTCTGTGAGCTAATGATATTAGCAGTGATAATTGGGGAAGCTATCTTTGTAATGGGTAAGGTAATTAACATCTTTGTTGAGACCCAGTTGTAAAGTATCAAATTTAAGCATGAATGACAGTTCAGAGGTTTCTCTTTGAAGTCTTGTGTTAAAATGTCTTTGAAGCAGGATGCAGGTAGTCAAGTTGTTGAGACAATGCCCTTTCTGGTTGAAATGGCAAGAAACTGTTTTTTCTTTGTGACACTGTCTGATATTTGTTTTTATGTGCATTGATTCTTTGGCGAAGTGTCTGAGACGTTTGTCCAATGTATATAGCAGATGGACACTGTCGGCACTTGATGGCATGAAGACACATTTGCTCACAGACATTAACCTCCCCTCCCCCTCCCCCCCCATCCACCCTCTGTTCTGAATTTGATTTGTCGTTTTTATATGTGTTCACTTTTTTTGATTGTATCCCTTTGGTATATATGGTCATGCCAATATTCTTCCACAATTTGATCTGAGGAAGTGGGTCTGGCCCACAAAAGCTCATCACCTAATAAACCATCTTGTTAGTCTTTAAAGTGCTACATAGTCCTGTCTTTTGTTTCAGCAAGACCATACTAACACGGCTACATCGCTATTACCATTCTGAAAAGTTGTAAGCACTCTCAGTCATTGCCTTCTGAAGTCAAAGAGAGTTGAGATCATTCTTCGCCTTGTGAGGACCCTTTTTGTAAATCACAGTACAAACTTTGATTGACCAGCTCACCATGAAACAAAAGCCATATTTGCTGGCCTTGGCAGATGCTGCTGCTGCTACCTGTTCCAAAGGCGGACATTTTGGAGGCAGACATTTTTTGTTGTAGAGCTTTAACCAGACTTTTCAGACCCATCAAACATCGTTCCATATCTTTGAAAATCAGCTCCCATTTTGGCACACACATGTACATTAGCTGGAATTAAAAGGGTTATAGTAGGACACGTAACACTTCCCAGAGGGCAAAATTGAACTGGTAATCTGGAGTCTGGGTGTTTTTCAGCAAAGGTTTTGAGTGAGAGATGAAGGGAAATCTGAGCCCCGTCCTGGTAAAACACACTGGAATCTGTAGTTGTTTGGGAGCTTTAGAAATTTAATTTTCCAGTTTAAAAATGTTGGTTTAAATATTTGAGTGGGTGCAATGGGGAAATAGGAAAGAATGTAAATAAGTGCTCAGGTAAAAGAAACAGGGAATGTGAGGCTTCCGCTACACTGCTGTTTTTTGTTTTTTTTAAGAAGAAGATATGCAAATCACACTCACATTTGCATATCTTCTTCTGATTCTTTTTGCGGAAGAGGTTTTTGCTGCTATTTGGCCCCATGTAGACAGGGCCAAATATCGGGAAAAAACCCCTCTTTCGCAAGATCCCTTATTCCTTTTAAATCGAGGTTTACAGAGTCTTGTGAAAGAGGGGTTCTTTTTCTGACATTTGACCCCATCTACATGGTGCCATCTAGCGGCAAAACCTCTTCTGCAAAAAGAATCAGAAGATATGCAAATGCCAGCGCAATTTGCATATCTTCTTTCAAAAAAACCTGGCAGTGTAGCCATAGCCTGAGGGAAAGGAATTAGGCTAAAGAATGGAACAGAAAAGGACAAAAGACACCTTGGGATTCTAGAGAAAGATGGATTCCAGGGTCAGGAATTATTGTGTTCTAATCACTGCTCTGACCTTGACTTTGCCAAGTCACTGATTAATCTCCCTGCTTCAACTTTCCCATCCGCAAGAGCGATAATAATACTTACTATCTCACAGTGTCCTAGTGATGATTAAATAGTGAAAGTTCTTTGAAGATGAAAAGTGCAAAATAGCATTATCATCCCAGTCCTCTTGAGGTTTATAATGTCACCAGGGAACCCTATGATGTATTCCTCAGCCGCAGTTGCTTATTGTTTGTTGTCTACCATAGGCATATAAATCTATACGTACGTGACTTAACTTTTTTCCCAAAACAGGTTGATTGAAGCTTAAATTGAAATTGATTTGCTCAGTTCATGGGGTGTTGCTCTGGGGAATCAATACACCTGATCCTCAATCTTAGTCTTTGCATCAATTAATCATTATTGGTTCTTATGGAATTAAAGGGAGAGTGAACTCTGCTAATGTGCTTTTTTTGTGGATTAGGTAGCTTGAAGAGCCTTTGTTTTTTAAAATCCCTTTCAATAATACTGAATACAAACCCGTGATTTGTGGCCCTCTGTATATTTTTTTTAAAGAACTAACTTAAACAAAATGTTTATTTTATAATTTTATTAAATACTCACATGAATTATAATAGAAAACAGTTCCAATTAAATGGGATATGGAAAATATTGAAAAGAAATTAAATATTTTTTTTCATTTCCTGCCTGTTGTTGGTGCCTAGTTAGTTTGCTGGTAGGAGAGGGTTAGAAATAGATTAGGGGCCTCATTTTGCATGAATAGTATAATACTTTGGGCTTTATTCTGGTATCCTCACTCATGTTGAGGAGCACATTACTCCATGGCTACATCTAGACTGGCATGATTTTCCACAAATGTTTTTAACGCAAAAGTTTTTCCATTAAAAGCATTTGTGGAAGAGCGTCTAGATTGGCACAGACGCTTTTGCGCATAAGCACTTTTTGTGGAAAAGCGTCCATGCCAATCTAGACGCGGTTTTGCGCAAGAAAGCCCCGATCGCCATTTTCGTCTTCAGGGCTTTTTTGCGCAAAACGGTTTTCAGCTGTCTACACTGGCCCTCTTGCGCAAAAGCATTTGTGCAAGAGGGCTTTTTCCCAAACGGGAGAGTCATTGTATTTGCGGAAGAACACTGACAATCTTACATTAGATCGTCAGTGTTCTTGCGCAAATTCAAAGCGGCCAGTGTAGACGCAGCCCATGAGTAGTTTTATTAGATTTTACTCTCTTTTATCACAATTCCTTCTATTTACAGTATATTGTTTTCTTTTCAGGACAATTATGGAGGGATTTTTTAAATACCATCAATAGATTGGACAGTTTCAATTACGAAAAGGGATTTGAAGATCATATTCTGCATGTCTATTCAATTTTATATCAATGTTCGATATAATTTATCTTAACCATGTTTTGGATAAAGCCACAGAGATGCATTTACTGTTGGCATACGTTTCATTTCCATTCAACTTAACAGAACTGCATCCACTTTACCTAGTAATTAATAGTGCGAAGTCTGTAACTTACAGATATTGTGAACGGTAAACCAAAATCATCCCCACTCTAAATTTATGGATATCTACTAGGGATCAGTTTATGTTATCTGTTTATGTAGAAGTTCAGTTCTGTCATTATTACTCAAGTTGAACAGTATCTTACCACATGAGTAATCCTATTGAAAAATGACTAGGTTCAGTACTAGGAGAAGCAGCTGTAGCTCCATTAAATTAAATGCAATTACATTGGGCTACACCAAGATTGAATAGTTCCCTGTTGCTTTGTCCAAGATGAGGTTAAAGTTCACAATATTGGATGGGGAAGTAGAACTGAATGGGTGACTATAGTCCTGGAGAGTGCACAGTAAGAATAGGAAAGGGATCCTGATGTATGTGAATGAATGAATTTATCAGTTCAGATTCACACCACAAAGCTTGCAGGGCTAAACATTTTGAGGATCAAGTGTTAGATTTTATAGGAAGGGTGGTTCTGCCAACATGGAACAGTAGGGAGGGATGAGCTTAAGGCATTGCCTGTTGTTATGGTATGCAAATCAGGCACATTGATGTGTGGGGGAGACGAGGAGGCAGATGTCCCGGGGCTCCGCAATTTAAAATGGCCTGGGACTCCCAGCCTCCGCCACTTCTTCAGTGGCAATGGCCACGGCCAAAGCCTTGGACCCTTTAAATTGTCTTTGGAGCTCTGGATAAAATTGCACCAGATGGTGATGATGGGCTGGATGGGGGAAGCTAGCTCATAGTCCTGCTCATTTTGCTTGAAGCTCCACCACTTCTCAGGGCCCAGAACAAGCTCCCTTCCACACCTTGCCCAGGGCCTAAAGAAGTCTGTTAGCCATGTTGGTGGAACCATCCATATTTTGTATTGAATTTAGTCATCTTAGGTGGGAATAATATACACAGTTATCAAGGGCTTGCATCTTCCATGGCAGATTTGACCTACATTCTGTGGCAAAGTTTCTATGACAGGTAGCCCAGAGCCCCAAAAAGGAATTAAGATTTAAATAGGAGATAGATGCCTAAATGCCTTTAAGGATCGAGACCTCCAATTCAGGAAAATAGAAATTCTATAGCAGTTCCAAGCAAATTAAAAATGGAGATTTCAATTCAATTAAGTGTGAAAATACTAATACAGGCAGTCCCCGGGTTACGTACAAGATAGGGACTGTAGGTTTGTTCTTAAGTTGAATTTGTATGTAAGTCGGAACTGGTACATATTGTAGGGGAAACTCTAGCCAAACATTTCTCCAGAGCTCAGTTTTATTCTCCCACACCTCACTTCCCTCAGTCCTTTATTCTCAAGCTGAGGTGTCTGATGAGAAAAGCCGCTCCGCGTCTCCCTGGTCTGCTGGGGGGGAGGGGGCACTAGCTTCGCGTCTCCCTGGTCTGCTGGGGGGAAGCAGCTAGTGCGGGGTTGCCTCACCCCGTTTGTAAGTAGGGATCCGATGTAAGTCGGATCCATGTAACCCGGGGACTGCCTGTAGTGTCAATGCCATGATTCATTTTGTTATTTGATAGGAAATTCAGGGTTTTTTTATAGCACCCGTCATATCTTCAGTTTTTAGGATGGTGAAGAATTTTATGTTGAAAATTCCTGACTGAACTGCAGAAATTGTAAAGGAAGAAAGTGGACGCTTTCCAGCTGGGTTGAGGCCAGTTGGGAATGTAAGGAAGATGTACGAAGCAGTTTAGGATTGTATGATAATTAAATAAGCTGGACACTTTTACTGAAAGGTTCAGCAAGGAAATAAGTAGTAATTTTAACATCTGAGCTGTCGTCATTAAGCTTCAGTGTTAATGAATGGGTGCCAGTGCCACTTCTTTCTATTTCAGACTGTGCACAGACTTTGTCAGGTACCACTGTTGCATATTTGGTGGCTGCAGAATTGTAGAACACATGGGCTCATGCCATAATATTTTCTTCTTATAATAAACAGGAAAGAAGAATCACTATGTTAAATATGGCAGCATAGAGGAACTTGTGCAGGCTTTGAGATAACATGCAGGAAAAGTGTATTTCTATAGATAGATCAGCCAAGAAAAGGTATTGACATTGAAGTTCTAATTGAAGAACTGAACAGGTGCCAAGCAGTAAAAAATGACAAGACAATTTATAAACCTGGATAAAAGCCTGCCTTTGATTGTACTATCTAGGATGGATAAATGAAACTGGAGCACTGTGTCATAGGATCAAGTGGCCACTACACTGGAGTTTATTGGAAAACTAAATCAGTACTTAGCGCAGACCATTAAAGTCCAATATTTAAGCATTAGGTTTAATTTTTAAAGCATATTCTTTTTATGGTTGTTTCAGTCTAAGCATATTAGATCATATACTCTCAACCTCAGTGTTCTGCAGCTAGCTCCTGAAGAGGAATTTACACCTTAGTAAATGAGCAGCAAGCGGACTGACAGCCTCAAGTCACCTGCCTGCCTACCCAGAATCCTGCCTCCTAGAGGGAGTTGCTGAGGGCTCTATACTAGCTCTTCCCTTGCGTAATGCATTGTGCACAAGTCAGCATCACCAAAAGGATGGAATGGAAGTGGCAGTAGATTCAGCAGGCAAATTTCTTTACCAGACCTGCATGACTAAACAGGCAAACAACTGCCAAATGTTGTCAAGCATCATCATTTACCCGGTAACATATAAAAACTGGGTAAAGATGGTTTTGAGTAAGGCACAAGATTAGGCATCATGAAATCTGAGTTCTGTTCCTAGCTATGAACTTTAACAAGTCTTTTGTCCTTTTTTTTCCTGTTGCCTCATCCAATAAATGTAGATACCTACTCACTTCACCAGGATATTGTGGGGACCACTACATTACTGTGTATAAAACCCTTTGTGTGGGAAATGCCATAGAAGTATACAATATTAATAGAGTTGAAAACTGTCTTCACTGAGTGGAGGCAGAGTTTCAGACTGTTAGGCTATGTCTACACAGCAGACTTGTTTCAGAATAACTGACGTTATTCCAAAATAACATCGTCCGCATCTACACACAAGAAGTTTCCACATAGTGTCGAAATAATGTTGTGCTGGAGGACTGTTTACTCTGACTCCTGTAGCCTTCATTGTTTGAGGGATAGGGAAAGTTGGGGGAAGAGTGCTCCATCTAAAAATAACTGCTGTGTAGACAGCGCCAAAAATCAAAATAAGCTATTTCGACTTAAGCTATGCAATTAATGTAGTTCAAGTTGTGTAGCTTATTTCAAGTTTAGCCCTGCTGCGTAGATGTGCCCTTACAGATCTAGCTGCATGGGAAGAAATGTATTCCTTCTATTTCCTGCATGGCATCTGTTAGAACTTCTAATTGTCACTTTGTGACTTCCACACAAATCCTTTGAATCATTCTTAATAGATGATACTGCTCCGTAATTCCACAAACTTGTTGGCATCTGTATACATGAGTGCTGTGTGGATGGGCTGAGAGAGCTCAATGAGCTAAAATCATCTTCCACTTATACTTGACACAACACAATTAGCTCAACACCTCATCCTGACTTCCCAAAGGCATGAGGCTGTCCATGCCAGTCTTGCTACTGGAGGGAAAATATTAGAAGAAGAGTTATTGAGTCTTCTCTGGGAGTCTGAAATCCTGAGTGGTCTTACTTTTGATTAAAGCCTGTCCTGGCAGCAGGAGCAGCAGAGAGAAAAAGAATCATTGAACCGAACTGGTGTGAATCCATGTCCAATGTGAAAAACAAGAAAGCAATATTGTATGCTCTGAAATAAATATGGAGCTGGTGGAATAGGATGATGGAAGTGATCTGATACTACAGGCAGTCCCCGACTTACGTGGATCCGACTTACGTCGGATCCCTAGATACGAACGGGGTGAGGCAACTCCCGCACATGCGCAGCAGCATTCCCGGGGCTCGCTCACCTGGGTCCTAGGATCCTCCTTCTCCTCGGGCCGGCTCCGACTGGGGTCCCGCAGAGCTGCCGGGCAGAGGAAAAGTGCCTCCCCACACCCGCTGCCTCCCCCACCCCCCTGCCAGCAACAGGCTGCCCCCTCCCCTGAGCAACAGGCTGCCGAACAGACAAAAGCAGCCTCTCTGCCCCTCCTCCCCTCTATACATGCCGGCTCCCGGAGCGCAGCAGCGTCCCCGGGGCTCGCTCACCTGGGTCCTAGAATCCACCTTCTCTTCCTCTTCGGCCGGCTCCAACTGGCCTCTGCCTGCAGCAGCTGGCCACAGGGACAGGGATCCCGCAGAGCTGCCGGGCAGAGGAAAAGTGCCTCCCCACGCCCGCTGCCCCCCCCCCCACGGCCTCGCATCCTGCACGCCTCCCCCCTCCCCCCCTGCCAGCAACAGGCTGCCCCCTCCCCTGAGCAACAGGCTGCAGAACAGCAGACAAAAGCAGCCTCTCCGCCCCTCCTCCCCCTATACATGCTGGGCTCCCTGGGCAAACAAAGACTCCACCAAAACAAACAAAGTGCTGGCCTCATTGTGTTAGCAAAAAAAGGACCCTCCTCCTAGAACCCTGGGTGGTGTGTGGAAATAAAGCTATTAGCTCAAAGCATGGTGCAGAGCTGTTTGGTATTTGATGAGTTACTCCTTTAGTCCTGAGTTTGTCACAGGGACAGAAATAGATGTGAAATCTTCTGAACAGGGGAACAGACAGCAAAACAAACATTAGAGGGGAGTTAACCTTTCCCTATGCTATCCAAAACTAAAAAAAATGTTTGGCTAGAGTTTCCCCTACAATATGTACCAGTTCCGACTTACATACAAATTCAACTTAAGAACAAACCTACAGTCCCTATCTTGTACGTAACCCGGGGACTGCCTGTATTTTAATGTAATTTCCTAGTGCAAACCATGCCTATACATTAGAAAATTGTTGGGAGATGTGGGAGAGAAAGGGCAATATGCTCTGAAAGTATGTGTAAGCAAGAGAGATGCTACTGATAATAGGGTTTGTTACTCTACAGGGCTGCTAAAATCACTTGGTGCCACTTATGAAGCTTGTAACTGGTGGAGGATCAGGTCTTTTGCAGTTATACATTTGAGATATCCAGTAGTGTTAATGAGAACTACAGATGAAAATTCCTTGAAGATGAGGAAAATTAACAGATTCTCCAACGTACACGGGGACACTAAAATGCCCATGTCACCACTGTCCATATTAGTGCAGTAAGGCTCAATAACACAGTACTAGAATAATTACCATAATATTCTCTAACAATGGAAGTCTTGTTGATGGCTGAATATATTTTAAATTAAGGAATTAATTTTCTGAATACACAATGAAAGGGTAGTATTGTGAACTGCCGGTGTCCCTAACTTAATACATAACTGTAGCTATGCATGAGCCATGTGCACGCCTGATTAAACTGATTTAACCAGTAATTGAAGGCTTACTGTAATATCTATATAATGCTATTTCCAAACAATTGAAAGAGTAAGGGCTAAAGGCTAGCCAGTGAAACTATCTTACTGTGTGCAAATAAATTATCTAGTCACTATTATAGATTAAAATGCATTGTGTCCTGGCAGACTTGCAAGAAAGAAATCATTATCTGTCTGGCCTATGCACTGGAGAAAAATTATCTGTATTTCTCAAATTAAAAATCTAATTAAAATATTATTATGGTTTCACAAAACAAAGTGTCAATCCTTCTATTGTCATGATTTAGCTCTGTGTCTCAGGGCCCAGTTCTTTACTTGCTAAATCAATAGTTCACACTTTCCCCATCAGCTAATGTTGTGAACAGTATGAAGCCTGTGTCATAGTTCTTACATAACCCCCTTCCCATGGGATAGACTTGGCTGGGAGAGAGGGAGCATGCTGGAACTCCTCTCCATCACAATCGTTCTTAGTTGCCTATTGGTGCTATTGGTAGTTAGGGTATTAGCAGCCCTCAGCCTGGTGCACAGCAGTTGCAGGTTGGGAGTGGGGGACGGGAGATTCATGAAAATGGTTAAAGCCAACTTTGCACTCTTCTCTTTAGTTGCACTGTGACTGTGCACCCCATGGTCTCAGCTGAACAGCCACTGCATTTTCAGTGGGAGTAGGGTCTAGCCCTTATTTATATAATGACAGAACAAGAAGCTTAACTGTTCAAGAGATATTATTGGCCATCTTTTAGATAGACAGATTGTTCCCTCAGATGAGAAAAAAAAATCCTTTTGGGGTGGGCTGAGCTCTGTTTCGTTAGCTTTTAAGGGGCGTGGTTTGTATACAATCTACTGTGTTCACCTCCATTTGTTCTTTGCCTTTTATTTTGTTCCTCCAGGTTCAATGCTCTGTACCTGTTGAGACAAGATGGGCCAAGTTGCCAGTGATATTAATTGAACATACAGGAAGTCAAAGAAGCAAAACAGCAATTTTGTGTGTTCGCCTATTGTGATGGTTTGTACTCACCTCTGGAGCACCCTGGACTCATGGTGCTGCTGTTCTCTTCAGATAGCTGGCAGAGGGCTGTCAGTTGGCGTCTGTGGTTCTTCTGGGACTTGAGCCTTCTAGGAAGCTCATATAGTCCAATCTACTTCCCCAGGAAAACAAACTAAACAAATAGAAATAGGTTCTTGCCTGTCAGGGCCAAGTACAAACAAAATAGTTTCTTACCCTGTCTTGATTAACTTCCTGTTCTGGAACTGAATCAGCAGGGTTCCTTCTTAGACTTTGTCTACATTACAAAGTTTTGTCACCAAAAACTGCTTTTTGGTGACGAAACAGTGAGAGCATACCAGGGTCGCCAGTGGGGGAGCAGAGTGGGGAGGGGGGAATGGAAGAGCAAAGGAGCAGTTGCCATGGGGCCCAGTGACTTAAAAGCACCTGGGGCTCTAGGCCCTTTAAATTTCTGCTGGAGCCCCAGGCAGCGCAGTTTGGGCAGCACTGAGGGCTAGCTGGAGCATGCACAGAGCAGTCTGGGTGGCAATGAGGGCTGGCTGCCCTTAACCCTGCCTCTTCCCTCAGAGGCCCCGCCTCTTTCAGGGGGGCCCACAGCCTCCCCACATTGTCCAGGGCCTGGCGCCATCTGTTGCTAACCCCGGAATATACACACTGCAATGCAACTTTTGTTGGGAAAATTGACCTGTTTTAGCAACAAAAACTTCTATCCTTGAGTGCCTTTTTTTCTTTTCCCCTCTCTTCATTGTCGACAAAGAGCCAGTGTGGACTTTGCTGTTTGTTTTGTCAACAGAACTGGCTTCTGCCAGTATCCCACAATGCCTGCCCTGGTCACTCTGCTCAAGTGTTTTGATCTCTATTGCCCTGGAAGCATGCATCCCTCCCCTTTCAAAGCTCTGAGAAGCATCTGCTGTGACAGGCTGCTGTGTTGCTTTGACATTCATCACAGAGCTACTCAGGATGCTGCTCCCAGCAATTGAAGAGGCTGTGGGAGAACTCAGGAGAGAATCCAAAGATGTGCAGCGATCATCTCTGCCTTCTCACAGCACTACACTGGTGGGATACACACTGTCGATGGTGGTGTGACACAATCTGTCAACAAAGACAGCAAATATGAACATGCTTTGGCCAATTTTATTTTGTCAATTTTGAGTGTTAACATAAGTTTTGTCAATAAAACTTGGTAGTGTAGATATACCATTAGCTCTTGCCATTGGCTGGAGCCACCATAAGCTTGGTCCTTCCTCACTCCTCAGCTAGGAACTGATTTGCTGAAATCAGACAGCTGCTTTTATTTCAGCCTAGTGGGTCTTGATTTTCTACTGCTGGTCTCCAGACTAGATCTTGATGGTTTCCAAAATGGCTTCTGTTTTCTTCACAGATAACTGTGTTTCCTGAGGCAGTGTTCAGCAGAGCATCCAGGTGGGGACAATGAAGGCCTGGTACATTCATTACCTACAACAATTGGTTTCCCTGAGGGAGAAAATGTGTTTGTTGATGGGACATTTTTATATTCATTGAATATGCTTCTATTGACATTCTGTGCTTCAGGGCCTTATCCTGTGAAGGGTTGAGTTCTTACTGATTGCCATGGGATTTGAGAATAATCAGCACTTGAAAAGAAGTGATCGCTTGGAAGGTTTGGGCTTTTAGTAAGAATCAGGAGATAAGCTGTAGGGGGAAACTTCCCTAAAGCTTCCCCAGTGATGATAGTTTCTCACTTTTGCATCTATTAAAAGTCACCTCCTAGACGAAAAGTTAACAATATTGCTAAGTTTTGGTAATAAGTGTTGGACTACATTATCATATCTACAAAATTATTTGATGCTGAGAACCCCTTTCCCTTTTAGGAGAGATTCCTGTTTTGTAATATGCGAGGGCATTGGGTCTGAAAAAATATGTAACAACCCTATTTTATAATTACTTGCTCAGATACCAGCGTTAGATTTAAGGCTAAGAGTGGTTCAACAAAAATCATAGCAGGATTTTGAAATTAAATCAAGCATGATGACTAGAGTTTTCTTTTTGTGATAGAAAAAAATACCATGAGTCATGGTAAATGTTAATAAAATCACATATCAAAAAATTGTCTCCTCTGTGTTGCTCACACCAAATGTTTTATCCCACCTGTTGCATGTACTTCTTCCTGGTCCTCCATTCCTCCTAATCAGGTCCTTATGTACTGACCCAGCTAGATTTGAACTGTAGTGACTTGAGATTTGACTTGAACTTGACAATGACGACTTGAAGACAACACTGATAATGGGCTTTTGGTTTAACATTTCAGCAAAATGAGAACCCTCTAATAGTGACATTCTTTTTAAATATTAGGTGGGAAATGGTTTTCCTGTCAATTGAAAATGTTGTGAGATTTAAAAAAAAAATCCTTTCCTGAATTAGTACAAAAATGTGTAAAACTTTTCACAAACCAATAATCTAGAAAATCATTCAAATCAGGCATCGGAAACATTTCATTTTGATAATTTCAAAACAATTACAGTAGATTTCAATCTTATTCAAAACAATTATACTTTTATTACAAATAAACTAAAATTTTGAAATACAAGTAGCTTCTAATAAAAAAAAAATGACAGACCATACTGATTTTTTTAAAAAATCAGGATTGTTTTTGAAATTGACCCTTTCTGTTTTCAACAAATCAGCATTTTCTGACAGAAAAAAAAAGATTTCACTGGGAAATTCCTGACCAACTCTATTTAATATTGCACTAAAATGTGCTTTCCAACCCAATATATATTAAATAACTAGGAGATGGTATGATCTTTTCTACTTATAAAAGCATAGTAGTACACTATACCCTGCACAAATTAAGCTTAGTGATTTGAAAACAATGCAGCTCTGAAAGCAAGTTTTGACTGATCTTGTGAAAAAAAATCTTTCTTCTTAATTTTTCATGAATATTATATACTTATTATCATTTAAAGGGACATTGTCACTAGATTTAGGCTGAAAATTCAACTTGCTTTCCCAAAATGGAAAATACTCAGGGCTTCTCAATATCATTGCTGTTTAAAATTTCTCATTTCTTCACTGAGAAATACATAAATAAATGAATTAGTTTTTGGGCTGGTCAAGCATGTTTTGTGCTCCCTCTGCTGGCTCAACAGAAGCTGTTACCTGATAACGATGCTGTGTCTCATAAATAAGCTTCAGCACACAGATATGTTTTTAGATGTTTTGCCACTGTGATGCACATCATATCTCCAAAACTAACAGTGTTGGGATGGATCGATCCTTCAGTGAATAATTTCAGAACGTAGGTGTAGCAGAAAGCAGCATTGCTGATATAATGGCAAGCTTTCCTTCAGAATCCGTAATGAACCCCAGCATAGCAACATGAAATATTCTACTACAGGTGATGTCTTTCAGATGAGATATAAATCCCTGGCCCTGACTACAGGTTGCCATTACAATTCACATGGCATTTTTTATATAAGGGAAAAAAATTTCAGACTTAAGTATTCAATAGTTCTAAACCAGGGCTTCCCAAAATCAAGAGATTCGTATACAAATTCTGCAATTAAAAACCATAGAGTTTTTTACTTGCACTGTGAATTTTGAGATTTTAGGGTTTACTTGACTTTCCATGACTATGACAACTAAAGCCTTTTAAAAAATAAATTTGGGATTCTCATATTAACGCATGAATCTGGGAGCTGGGGATTTAAGAAAAGCACCAGATATCATGATTCGCACAATAAAATTGAAAGCGCTAGCAAGACTGAGAAAATAAGTGAAATGTGGTGCCAATGGCAAATGCTAAGTTGGGTCCCAACTTTAATTTTTCCTGCCTAGATTTCTCATAACTTTTAAATTGCTTATTATTTTCTTTTTCACTTCCTGCCCTAAGCTAGTGCTCTTGTGCATTTGTAAACAGAGATGAGCGGCAGATATGACTGAATAACATATTTGAAGACCAGAGAAGATGGTTACGATCATCTGATCCTAATATCTTCCTAACTGAGGCCATAGATTTCAAATTAAGTGGCTTCTGCATCAAGCCCATAACTCCTGGTTGAACCTAACTTTTAGAATGTTGTCCACTCTTTTTTTAAATATAGGGAATATACCACACCCTTGATAGTGTTTCTATCTCACTCTCACGGGTGCTGTCAGATTTGCGAGAAGCTGCATTACAGGTACGAGTGCAAGTCTTCTCATTCCCCATCCAGGTCCTGATAGCTATCACAGTTCCTGTGTTCCCCAGAACATAAGGACTGTGAATGCTACTAACACTAGCTATTCCAAAATGGGTGTGAAGAGCGGTCATATCCTTGACTTCTCTCTATGCCCACAGCTAAGCAGGCTACTTATGGAGGGCAGTGCATGCTGTGCTCAGCCATAGGTTGGTCCTCTCTGGTCCAGCACCCTCGGGACCTGACCGGTCCTGAATGTGGAAATTTGTCAGACCAGGGGCAGTCCCTCCCCTCATGGCCTGTGTTGAACGCTGCTCTCCCAGTTAGAGCTCCACCCCAGCCCTGCTGCTGCCTGGCTGGCCGAGATTCCCCAGTTCAGAGCTCCCTCGCTGCTGCTGGGGCTGTAGCTCCCTGGCCTCCGGGGCTGGAGCTTTGCAGACAAGGTGGGAGCTCCAAAACCACTGTTGATCCCCTGCTTTTGCCCAGCCACTGAGGTCAGAACTCCCTGCTGCACCACCCACCCCACTCCCTGACATGGGCTCCCAGTTGAGTCACTGGTTACCCCTGTCATGCTCCTGCCCTGCAGCCAGACCTACCTATATCAGGGCTGTGGTCTAGAAACATCTGTGGTCATGCCAGACAATGAATGTTGCTGGATCAGAGGCAACGACATGTGCTTAAAGGGATCTTCCTGGACAGCCACTGCTCTGCTCCTGCTTCTGGCTTGCCTACCTCCTAGAGCAGTGGTCCCCAATGTGGTGCCCGCCAAGTGATCGGGGTTGGCCCTGACCCTAGGCGCGTGGCGCATGGGTGGTGTCGGCTCCGGGCGCACGGCGTATGAGCGTCCCCGCCCCTGGGCATGCGGCACAGGAGCAGCACCGGCCCCGGGCATGCAGCATATGGGTGGCCTCGCCCCCAGGCACCCAGCAGCCCCAAAAGATTGGGGACCACTGTCCTAGAGGGACAGCAAAGCTGCTGCAGTGCTTGCTCTGGTTGCCCTGCTTCCTCAGACACCACAGCAGTTTATTTGCAGGGGGGTTTTCTGCTTTTCACCTTTTAGTTGGCCGTGGAGCCTGAGCTGCCCCTGGGCAGGTGACAGCCCCATGCTGCCATACTACAGCTTCTGCTGCATCTGCATGACTCTGTCATTAATCTCCTGCCCCATATAGTCTCGGACCACTCCAAAGAGACCCTCCTCCGGGATACAAAAGCTCTGCCCTTGCCCCCAAACTTTTCTGGGAACAGGCAGATTTGGAGGCATGAGACAAGTTCGGACTGGTGGGACCGGCTCGTCACGCAGCTCTAGGATTATGACCACAGGCTCCGCAACCTCTAGATGCAGAAGGCCACATTCCTGGAGCTGTGTGCCTGGCTCGCCCTTGCTCTGGAACACCAGGACACCCACCTGCGGCCTGCCACCCCCCTGCAGAAGCGGGTTGCAATTGCCCTGTGGAAGCTGGCCACCCTGACAGCTACTGCTCCATGGAACACCAGTTTGGCGTGGGGCGGTCTACCGTCGGGGCTGTCTTGATGGAGGTAAGTCACTTTCCGGGGAACAGGCCCTGCTTTGGGGGGGGGAGGTAGGGTTCTCCTTCCAAGTGCTTAGGTAAACTGTCTAAATCCCTGGCTTCTGTCTGTCTATTTGTCTCGTGCTGCAGGTGGTGAGGGCCATCAATGCGGAGCTGCTGAAGAGGCTTGTCCATCTCGGGGACCTGGACAACATCACTGCTGGGTTTGCCACCCTTGGATTCCTGAACTGCAGAGGAGCCCTCGATGGGACACACATCACAATCCACGCACCACCCCATCGAGGAGCCCAATTTATAAACTGGAAGGGCTACTATTCCATGGTGCTTTATGGACATTTGTGTCGGGTGGTCGGGGCGGGCACATGATGCCCACATATTCCAGAATGCCTACCTGTACCGCAGGAACATTTTTCCCTCCAGCAGCACCTTGCGCTCGGGGACGTGCAGATGCCAGCGTGCATAATGGCTGACGCGGCCTAACCTCTGATGCCATGGCTCATGAAACCCTACACTGGCCACTTGGATGCAAGCAACATGCATCTTAGCCAGGAGCTTTTCAACACGCATCTTAGCCAGGCTCGCATCCAGGTGGAATGCACCTTCGGCCGTTTGAAAGGGACGTTCCATTGCCTCCTCACATGGCTGGAGATGGGCAAACGCAATATCCTGGAGGTGGTGGCCGCACGTTGCTCCCTCTATAACCTGGTGGAGAGGAAAGGGGAGGCCTTCCTGCCGGAGTGGGGGCAGGTGCTGATGGCGAGGGGAGGCCATTTCAGCAGCCCTGGATGGCTGCCATCCACCAGGCTGGTGTCGAAATCTGAGAGGCCCTGAGGGAGAGATTCTCCAAAGGAGCCCACTGACTTTCCCCAGGACCTCCCCCATGGGGGGGGGGGGGGGGGTTGGCCTGGCCCACCTCTACCTGTCCCTTGTCTACCCTCACCCTCTTCCCATTAAGAATACATACACACCCGGTTTTCTTTGGACACAGACATTAGTTTTTTATTAGAAACACTATCAATAAAAAAAAGTGCTGTTTTAAAAAAAATCTGTTTACTGTTCAAATGTTTATAGATAAAGTAAATCTTTCACTCAAAAATAAAGATGTTGTTATATAACTGAAATGACCTTTAACTGGGGTAGTAGGGGACTGAAAACCTGGAGAGGGGAGGAGGGCTCAAGTAGGCCACTGCTTCCCTGATCGCAGGGTCCTGCCACCTTCCTGTGTCCTGGCATCACCACAGCCTTGGGATCCGGTGGAGTGAGTCCTAGTCCTGGCCTGGGGCGGGGGGGGGAGGCAGCTGTTGGGCCTGTGAGGGCTCAGGAGCAGGAGAGACTGGGGAGGAAGGGGGGGCTGGGGGTGAAGGGGGGACTGAAGAGGAAGGAGGAGCAGGGGCCTGGCATGCAGGAGGAGCGGTGCTCGTGACAGGGGCAGGCAAGGCGAAGATCTCCCGCATTGTGGCACAGATGGTAGCGCACTGCTGGACCAGCTCATCCAGCAGCCTGGTGAGCCACTCGGCCTCTGCCACCATCCTCTGCTGGAGGGTCCTGTTCAGGTCCTGTTGGGCCACTACGTGCTCCCTCAGCAGGTCCGTGTAGACCCGCCAGTGCCTGCGGGTGCCACGGGTCCGGGATGGTGGTGGGGGCGAGTGTGGTGCTCCCCTATTGGGGAGAGGGTCTGGCTGTGGAGGAAAAGAGGAGGAGACAATCAACATCTGTATGCACCCCTGCTGTCCCTGAGGGCATGCCGTGGCTGTCGGGCTCTCCTTTGGACAGGAGACTCAGGGGTGTTACATGTGACACCGCGTGTGAGTTGGGCAGTGGCCTGAAAGCCTCCCAGGGGCCCTACAGTGGCAATGCAGCTATATGGCTCCCCACACTGCCAACCCACCCATGTGTGGTGACACCTCAAAGCACTCACCTGATGTTCCCTCCCCAATGTCCGCAGATGCCTGGGAGGCCTCTGGGATCTGGGTCTCTGCTGCCTCCTCTTCCTCCTCCTCCTGGTGCAGCTCTTCCGCCTCTCCTGCCTGGTCTTCCTACCTCAGGAGGGATCGGTCCACGATGTGGTGGGGTAACCTGGACACCACCACACGCAGTGACGTCTGGGCTTCCCCACCTCCCAGGATCTGCTCCAACTCCTGGTAGTAAGGGCAGGTCTCAGGGGCTGCCCCGGAGTGGGAGCTCTGGTCCCAGGCCCTGGCATATGCCTGCCGCAGCTCCTTTACCTTGGCCCTGACTTGTGCCATGGTGCGGGGGTGATGCCCTTTGGTGGCCAGTCCCTGGGCCAGGTGCTCGTAGATGTCCACATTCCTGCGGTGTGTCTGCACGGCCTGCAGGACTTCTTCCTGTGACCAGAGCTTCAGGAGGTTTTGAATTTCTGGTCCTGACCAGGCTGGTGCCCGCCTTTTGGTGCCCCTGGGTGGGTCCTCGTCTCTGTCCCAAGAAGGGCCGGAGGGGCCTTGAGGCTGGGACACAGTTGTCACAGCTGGCACGAGTGCTCTGGCTAGCTGCCGGACAGCAACGCCTGTCTGAGTGCCTGTGCCTTTAAGAGGCTGTGGCCGGGAACCACAGCGGTGCTGTACATGTAAAGACTAGACTGTCTACTAGGGCTTCTTCCTGGAGGCCTTTTTTGTTGCCAGAACTGGCTCCCTGTATCCACACACAACTTTTTTTGACAGATCTCTTTCGACAAAGGCGTTCTTCCTCGTAAAACGAGGTTTACTGCTGTCGGCAAAACTTCCGCATTCTGTCGACTTACTGTCGACAGAACGCGGTGGTAGTGTAGACGCAGGTATAGTTTTGTTGACAAAAGGCCACTTTTGTCAACAAAACCCTGTAGTCTAGACACACCCAGAGAGTCCTCGTTAAGGGAGGTACAACCTGTACCAGGTGAAATTGTAAATTATATATTATTTATTAAGCAAAAAATTGTAAGTAAAGGAATGTTTATTACGAATACTCTGAAAAGATAATACAAAAATGGCATGTTAAAAAAGAAATCTATATAAAGAGAAGGATTTGACTGCGTTTGTGTTTTTAGGTGCAACAATGCTCATTCAAAGTAGGCTATATATCTGTTGTCTTTTAACATGCTGAGAATGTGCACTTTTTCAAATGAATATTGAAATTCTCCATGATACTGAGCTGTATTACAGAATGTAGCAATTATTGAATACCCCAAGTTTGGTATGTGTTACCTGAGTGATTATGACTCCAGCTTTGGATATTAACTTTATAGCTACAATTCATGTTGCTAGTCGAGTTATTTTTCTTAAGTAGCATTTTAGCAGAAATTGGCCATCAGACAGACAAAGTAGGCTGCATAGTTCTGAAATCATGATTGTCATTATTCCTTACCAATCGCTTGTTTTATGTTGTAATTAAAAAAACAAAGCCTTCTATATTGGAAAATATCTAGTATGTCTTTAATCACATTTTGGATACAAAGAAGACATTGTGCACTTTAACCTCCTACTGAAATAACTGAAGTTCAGTGCTAAGTTCATCATGCACCCAAGTTTTCTAATATATGAAATTGCTTGTAGGGTTCTTTAGCACACAAGAGAAAACTGCAAAGAATTCTCTCTCATCCTGTGAACAAGTGTTTCTTCACTGAATAATATCTCAAGCATTTGTAAAGCCACACCGTGTACAGTTTTTAGTATCTTAGTGTCAGGTGACACCTTAACAATCGACTATTGTCTTTGCTTATAGGGCACACCTGACTTTTTTTAACTCTTACTTTTAAAATGCTATTCTTTTTTTACCCGCTTAATTGTCAATTCATAATCTCTACAGAATTTGGCTTACTTTATAATTTCCCTCTTCAAAAATAAAACAAAACATTGATTTCCTGTTAAGTAGAATTTCTAATAGGAGAAATGTACCAGGGTCTCTCTTCTCTTTCCACCTAAGCAGACAGTGTAATATAGACTTTAGCAAAGCATTAGACACAGCAAATGTAAAATTAATATGCAAATGAGAACAAACCATATGACAGGTGTTAGTCATGCCATTTAGTGCATTCCTGGAGGGAAATGATGAGCGTAGCATAAGAATCCCCACATAAAACAGCATATTAGATTGCATGAAAATTATCTGAAGTGCTGCGAATGACACATACTATAAAAGGGAACGTATCAAGATACTGGGGATGTGCTAGATATGAAGTTACAAAAAATGGTAAGTGCCTCACTCTTATTTAACATTGTCACTTGTATTTTGGATGTACAGTTAAACCATGTGTTTATTACAGTCACCAATATGTTAGGAAGTGAGACCAGTGGAGACAGAGAATACAGAGGGGCCTGTGGTCAAATCTCAGAACAATGATGTCACCCTAACTAGCCAGTCTGTGCTTTTGGGCTCTTCACATTGATTTGGAGTGGGGGAAATTAGCCTGTGTTTCACGTGGCCCTGTTCTTGGAGAGAATGGCTGGCAGAGACACACGCCTCTCACATGTGCTTTCCAAATCCTGACACCCACAGTGGTTAGAAATGTCTAAGAGAAATAATGGGATTAGCCTGGATCTGAAAAATGGGAACTAGCACACTTGGGGAATAATATGAATTAGATATTTGATGAAACAGAGACCCTGGGAAATCAGTAGGGCCAAGATAGCCCTTGGAATGCAAGTGAACAGTAAGGTAGCAATGCTTGTTATCTGATACAGAAGCAACAACACCCAGTAAGGTAATTTGTGCCTAGTTAGCCATTGCACAAGGTAGGGGTGTATGGAGATGCACAGTTCCAGTGGGATAGAGGCATTATGCCTCACTCAGGCTGAATGTCAAAGAGTGTTTCTGAACAAAGAGCTCTATAATGTGTGGAATAACCTGCCAAATTAATGGACAAAGTAGCTGCATCTGGGACATTTGATTGACTGGACAAAGTATGGGGGAATGTTGTTATGAAATATTTGCATTGCACTGGCACCTAAAGGCCACAATCAAGAATCACAGCCCATTATAGTAGGAATTTTTTATGAAATAAAAGGTGGTCACTGCCCAAAGGCTAAGTAAAATAAAGGAAATAATCCTGCATTACCAGGGTCCTTCTCCAAATGCCACTGAAATCTTTCTATTAACTTCAGTGTGCTTTTGGACTGGACTCTTGAGGTGAAATCTGGTTCCACTGAAATCAAAGATCATTCTTTGTCATTGGCTATGATGGGGTAAGGATTTCATTGATGTCCTATTAGATATTTTCCATCTTTCCACTATTCTATAAGGGTATGTCTACACTACCACCCTAGTTCGAACTAGGGTGGTTAATGTAGGCAACCGAAGCTGCAAATAAAGCCCGGGATTTGAATTTCCCGGGCTTCATTTGCATCTTGCCAGGTGCCGCCATTTTTAAATGTCCGCTAGTTCGGACTCCGTGCCCGCGGCTACACGCGGCACGGACTAGGTAGTTCGGATTAGGCTTCCTATTCCGAACTACTGGTACACCTCGTTCTACACTGTATCATGATTTTCAAGCAAACAAAAATGGACCAAACTTTATCCACTCTTTCCACAAATATATTTATTGTAGTGGCTTCTCTTTCACTAGATATACATTGTTAAAGTTTTCTCTTCATGTTTCTACATGTTTCTCTCCATGGCGTTCATAAGGCTGATTATTAAAGTAGTAGATTCTTCCAGTAAAAAAAAAAAAGGAAAAACCCCGCCACAACTATGAAAGACACACATTTCTGTGGTCTATTTTCTGTTCTTTATTAACTCAGCATTGTCTTCTACAAATACGATTTGTCATTCACTGGAAGATTGGAAATGTAAATTTAAGTTACACATAGTTATAAAAAGCATAGAACAGCACACACTGTACCACTGTTTAGACCAGAAAACATTGTGTTGTCTCATAGCAAAGAGTGCTATATGAGCAAAGCGTCACCACTTCTCCTTTAGGGACTTCAAGCTCCAAAGTTGCAGTTGCTTCCACTCCTTTTCCTTCTTTAACTTTCAATGACCTGTAGGTATGCTTCCCCTGGTATATCTCACATGAGTCAGGAACAGGTACCAGGGAACTCCAGCATAATTCAGTTCAGATCCACCACAGGGTAGCTTTCTACTGGCTCTTGAAAAATAGTTTTCCTCATGCTCCGCTCTGAATAGTTATGTAAAATATATGATAGGATGATGTGTCTTTGATTTTGACATATCTCTTGTCTCATACTTTGCTTAAACAATAGCTTGAAAATATTTTACAGAGGAAGCAGGTTGCTCTTCCAGATGTCATTCATTATATTGCTATATTTTATACCCTATTAATAAGTATATACACAATTTCTTAATTGCCTCTTACAGATGCATGGAAGCATATAATATAATAGTTTTAATGTATCCCTTTTTTAGATTTATTTTTTATTCTTGGCTCATGTCAGTCTCTTTAATAAACTATGATTGCCTGGAGAATATAGGAACTATTTGGAATGTTGTTTAAGGTTTAACAATAACTGATAGCAGTGTCCATTTGTGGTTTGAATAGCTCGAGCATCTGTCGTGGGGATCTGGTTGAGATAGCAGCATCATAAGTGTAAAACAATCAGGTAAGGCCATTAGTGTACAGTGCTGACAGGTGCTGGGTTCTGTTGTTTATCTTGGGCTTTTCTTTTCTTCTGCTGCATTTTGTTTTTGTTTTCCCGCTGCTCTCGGTTTTGTCTTCGGGATTCTCGGTCTTTGTTTTCCTGCCTTGTCTCCCTACTTTCTTCTTTGTTTGGCCTTTTCCCTTTCTCATCTCTATTTTTTTTCCCTGAAATAAAAATACATGGCACATTATAAGCAATACTTAGACCATCCCAGTCTTTGAATCCCATCAGTTTGCCAAGAGACTGAAAATTTGCCCTTTGATTACAAGCTCATGAAGCTGACACCGAACAATAACCCAGTAGTCAGGACATCTATCATAGTTTTTCTTCTGTGAATCAGATCTTTACTCTATGCCAACTGCCCCCAACAGAGGTCATTGTGAGCATGGCAGAGTGCACTCTGCCACTTCTCATTTCGTGTATACTCCAACTGATGTAAGTTAGAGCACTCCACAGGATGATACAACTTATGCCTGACACAGAAGAAACAGCGAATGTGGCTAGTAAACCACAATGCTGTAAGTGGCTCCCTGCTTATTCCCCTTCTCTGTCCCAGAGCTCTGCTCAGCACAGGAGAAGATCTGGGATCTACAGTCTTAAACTTTTCTCTCTCCTGCAGGGGATGTCCTTCCCTTCAGGGAGAAATATCCCTTACGGAATATTTAAATATTGATAGTGGCTGTGGACTATCTGTGCAATGTATTTATCCTTTTATTTCTCACGTTCATGTTAGAAACCTCTCCAAGTATGAAAGACTTTAACAGTTAAACTTGGCTTTATACACAAACCAAAACTTGAGTGGGTTTTATATGGGAGAACTGGTTCATATACTGAGCCCTATAAGTGAAATTTACCCATATGCAGAAGAATCCTTCTGATGCTATAGAACAGTATTTGAAATGAGATATAAGTAGCATATGAGGCCTTGTGCTAGCTCCCTCCACAAGGGAAAATTTCACTGTTTGTGCAGTACTGAGAAACACCTAGTTAACTCTGTTTTACGGCATCATGGCAAATGTCATGTTCTGAAAACAACAATCACTGCTTATTACAGCAAAAAATACTTTAGTCCATGTCTCATAAGTGTATAATATTAGAAATACCCTGGGTTTGGTGACGTCTGTATTTGGAAAACAGCTATAACCAAACCCGGTTACTAGGAGATAGATCTCTGTGTTGTCTGTAATGGAGAGGGTGATGAATATAGGGAACCAAGCCGATCCAAGACATGAAAAGCTGAAACAGGAGAAAAGGTAAAAAGCTCTGGCAACTTGTAGGGGATTGAAAACCAGTTCAGGATGGAGGGAGGGAGTAGTTCAGTCTAAGGAAAGATTAAAGGTCAAGGGTGTCAGATCAGGGGAAGAGGAGCTAGAACAGCATGAAGGAGACTGGGAAGAGAGGCAAGAAGTAAGGCTAGAGAATGAAGGGAAGTGTGCAGTGGCCCATGTGCGATGCATAGTTAAGTTTATGATTTAGTCAGGGGTGTTTTTAATAAAAGTCATGGACAGATCATGGGCAATAAGCAAAAAATCACAGTCTGTGACCTGCCCATGACCTTTACTATAAATAACTGATTAAATCTTAGCTGAGTGACCCTAGAGCACCTGCTGGGGAGGGAAGGGCACAGGAGGCTGTTGCTATAAAGGGCCTGTTGCTATAAAGGGACACCACTGCTCAGGGGAAGGGGATGGGAGATGGGGGGATCTGGGACAAGTACCCACCAGCCACTGCTGAGGTGACCACTGGGGCCAGCTGCACTCACTATGGCTCAGGCAGTCCTGATGGCTAACAGCCCAGGGCCATCCAAGCAGCAGCTGGCCACAGGCTGTTCCAGCGGTGGCTGGTGTGGCTGACTGCAGGGCCGCTCAAGCGATTGTCTGCGCGTTTGCTACAGAAGTTAAAGAGGTCATGGAAAGCCATGCAGCCTTATGCATAATTACCCGTCTTGTTTCCCAACAAGTCCATTCCTGACCAGTTCCAACTGATAAAAGTTTCAGATTAAAGTTAAGAGATTTACACTTCCTAAGCCAATTATGGATGAATAACTGAGTCTTTCTTCTGCTACGTCAGAACAGAACAGCGTTGCTGTTAATCCAATGAATTTGGACGGTCAGACAAAACAAGTGTACAAGCCTGTTAACAGCACCAGTGCTCTCTAAATGGCAGATAAGCTTACAGCGTGAAGGACAGCAGACATTAAATGGTGACCTATGGAATGTGTGCCCAGTTCTCAGAGACGACTCAAAGTGTTGGGTTACAAACCATTTCCATTTTGAGTTCCTTTCAGTATGTGAACATGCATCAAGTCCTAATAGTATATATCTATGTGTCAGTGACAGTTTTGAATTCAGTTCCAAACCTCTGTAAAGACTATCAACCCCAGAAGAAATGTTATT
Source organism: Pelodiscus sinensis (assembly GCF_049634645.1). Taxonomy (NCBI): domain Eukaryota; kingdom Metazoa; phylum Chordata; order Testudines; family Trionychidae; genus Pelodiscus; species Pelodiscus sinensis. The sequence continues at coordinate 90,523,824 of NC_134713.1, read as the reverse complement.
TTGATGGAAATCATCCAGATGTTCAATGTTTGACATTGTTCACTTGGTGATGGTCCAATATTGTACAGCTGTAACCTCCTAACCTCAATGGTTTGGACACATTGGAAATGCACTCCCCGGCTGCCTCTTTAGACACTGATTGATTTGGAATTTTTAGACACTCATGGCAACTCACTGATCTAGCCCTGGGAGATGATAGATAGATAGATAGATAGATAGATAGATAGATAGATAGATAGATAGATAGATAGATAGATAGATAGATAGATATAGATAGATAGATAGATAGATAGATAGATAGATTTAGAAAACAAGTGGAATTATTACTCAAGACAGGCAGAAATATTGTTTGGAAAGATCTTGAAACTCAGTAATATTTCTGTTACTGTGCAGTGGGGTGGCAGGTGGAAGGGGAGTCCTGGGTTGCCCGGGGTGCTCTGCTGCTTTTAAATTGTGGCACTTTCAATTACTATCTAGGCTAGCAGTAGTGTGATGCATCCAAAGTTGCCGACCAAGGCGGAGAGGCAGCTCTCTTGGGCACTTTAAATTGCCCCAGAATTTCAGGCTACCCAGGCCAGGCAGTGATGAAGGGTTGTCTGGAGGAAGCTAGCTTCCAACCTTACCCCTTCCACCTAAATCTGAGAAATGATCTAAAGTCACAATATGAGTTTACTACACAACACCAAATTGAAAGGGGGTACCCCTTGTGGCTGCCCCTGGACAACACACTAGAATAGCATATTCCCTCTTGTGCTTCTGCAGAAGGGTTGGTCTACACCAGAAAGTTAGAGCAATCCAGCTATGTTGCTCAGGAGTATGAAAAAAATCACATACCTAGAAGACGTGGTTAAGCTGGCCTAAGCCCTAGTGTTGACAGCATTAGATTAATGAAAGAATTCTTCCCTTGACCTAACTACAGCTTTTCAAGAGGGTGGATTTACTATAGCAGCTACAGTGTCTCTAGTCAAGAGAGAGCCTAAAACTGGATGGAGGTGGAGGGGAGTGTGTACTGAGTCTATTGAAAGGGTGTCAGGCCTGCTGCAGCAGCATACACTCTGCAGGAACAGTAAGAAAAGAATCAGGCTGAGTCAGCCAGTTATACTTCGAAGGTCCCACTGCAGCCCAATCACTCCACTCACCCCTCTAGAGAGGGGAATTTCTTAAAAGTTACAACCTTTAATGAGTTATGCAAAAGCCAGCATAAGCTTTGGCAGTGACTGAGCATAAGCTGCATTGGTGCTCCCTTTGCACACAGTGGGGTAGATTGCTAGGCCCAAGTCAACTTGCACTTGGTGCGGGACCCAGGGTGATGGAGAAGATGGATCTAAGACAACTTCATGCTCCCCAGTGACTGTCCTGACTCGGAGCTACAGCAATTGCTAGCATAATGTAAGAACTCATCTAAATTAGACTGGCTAGAGCAGTTTCTGGGCAGAACTGGTCAGAGAAACTTCAATGGAAACAAAGTCCATCAGAATTCACAGAATTCTATTAAGATCACACTTTGTGAAACTGAGTCAATGTCACTGGAATTTCATTTCAAAAGAAAATGTGGCAAAAAGTTTCCTCGATTTCAAACCTGTCACTTTTGACATCTTTGGAACAATTTTTTTTTTGCTTTTTTGCTTTTTGCTTTCTTATGAATGTTCTTATTTATTTTTCATTATATTATACATTTTAAGACACAAATCAAAACCAAAAATCATTGACATCAACCCAAACCGGTGTTTTAAAAAAGTTTTATTGGTGAAGATTTTAAAATGTTCAGGTTTCACACCAATTCAGAACTGCAGCCAATCTGGAAATCCCTCACAAAATGGAATTTCCATCGTCTGCACAACAAAGGGATTCCTGGACTCTGTACCGTTAAACTTGCTTTGCACAGCAAACAGCTTTCTCTGCATAGCTCTTCATGTGAAACTCTTAATGCAGTCTATCACAAATGCACACATATTGCCACTTTTTGTGAAGGAGCCTCTGTTCTAGAATGTTGCATTCTGCTTCTCTGGAAAAACAATTTGACCAAAAAGAGTAATCTTTGCAGTTTTTGTAAAGCAGGCACTCATCTATCATCATGCGGTGCTGGCTCATTAGCGCTTTTAACCACACTTTTTATAAACATGTATATAATGGTGTTACTTTGTTTCCATCCTCTCTGGGATATAGATTCTTCTGGCACTTGAAGGTTAGGGGGAGAAGGTGAAAGTTCCTCTTCTCTTAGTTACCCATTAATAAATGGGTAGCGTTTGAGCTTCTTGCTGCTTGTTGCCTTCTCTTCACCTCCCCAACCCCTTTCCCCCCCATCACATGGGCAGCAGCTGGGAATATTTGGAGACACATTTAGTAAAACACAAGTTGATGCCTTTTGCTGTATTTTCACACCAACAAGGAACAAGAACAAAAACTTCCTTGTTCTGTGTGAACATCCTGTGACACATTTAATGAAAACAAGGCTTTTATGCCAGAGGGAAAAAAAAAATCTCAATATTATGTAGCACATACTGCACTGTCCTCCAGCCCAGAAGTGATGGCATTGCATTAGACCTTCGGGTAAGTAGCTATAAAGTGCTTAAAGGATTCTATGAAATGAAATGTGCCATATAAAACATATTGTCTTTATAGACGGAGTGCACACTGTGGGGCTGATGGACTTGCTGGGCCCCTGAGCAAGGCAGGAAGGAGGGGAAGTGCTGGCTCTGTGCAACTGGAAGGGGTGGAGCTTAGGGCGGAAGGGGTGGGACCTGGCAGCTGCCCCTGCTGAGGTAGTTGCAGCAGTGCCTGGGAGCTCTGGACCCTTTTAAATTGCTGAGCCCCAGGGCAGTTGTCCCATTTGCCCCCCCCCCTTTCCCTTGCACTGCCAGGCCTGCGTGCACAGCTTTCTGTAGTATTACTTTCAATATGTCACCTATTTCCATCTAAAGAAAAATGACAGACGAGGAAAGAAGAAAAGTTAATGTTGAATAATGATATAAACTAGAATGAACAATAAAACCATAAGAAAATGTTCAATTTCTGGCATGCAGATTATTTCATGGCACAGAAACTCCCATGATGCATTAAGAATGAGTGGTCTAAAGAACTATACCCTACAGTAATAATCAGTAGAATTAAGTTATTTCCCTGATTCTCCCATAAACTTAATATGTGACCCTAGACAAATCATTTAACCTTATTATCCCTCTCTTCTCCTATTTATAAGATGGCGATAAACACCTGTGTTAAGCACTTAAGATTCAGGGATAAGGAGTATTATATATATACTAAATCATATTATCTCTTTAAGACAGAGGTGGGGAACCTCAGGCTTGAGGGGTCGGATGCAGCTCTCGGCCTGCCTGGATATGGCCCCTGAGGCTCAGGGCCCTGGTGCTGATACTCCAGCCCTTTTGCTGCCCCCCAGTGGGCTGGAGTACACAAAATCTACTAGGTTGGGCCCCTCTAGGCTCTGGTGTGTGAGAGGAATGTGGGAAGTGTCTTTGTCCTTCTCAGTTGGGGACTATAGTGAGGTTTTTTTTCATTCCTCACTTGTGTCCCCTGACTGATTTTTCTGTGGGTCAGTGGCCCCCAAACCAAAAAAGGTTCTCCATCCCTGCTTTAAGAAGTTACACGTGCTGTTACAAGGAGCTGGTGTAACATTTTACAGATTGATGGCTCTGGTAAGCAGAAATTTCCTGGTGAATGGCATGCTTATTGGTTCATTTTGCACGAATACCTTAAACAGAAACTCTTACTTTAAAAGAGTTTTCATAGCTCTTTTAAAATTATATATACATATTGGCATTTATATACACATTGTGGAAGGAAAGTAGAATAAAAGAAAAAGGAGCATCCATCCTAACCTGTTAGGGCTAAAATGCAGGTGCACAGGGACAAAAATGTGCTGCTCAACAGAGACTTGCTCTGATTAATCAAGTGGTTGTATTACACTTTCTTTGATGAACTACAAGTAAAATTCCACTAGGGGGCACCTTTGAGCTTCCCTAGGTCATTCTGGCTGCTCAAAGGAAGACTTTTTACACTGTGAAAAGGGGAATTCACATTGTAAAAAGGGGAATAATCCTGTTACTCTGAGAGGGGGTCCCTCCAGGCCAGGATTGAACCAAGCGAGCATGATAATGCAGAGGAAACTTCTCTACCTATGCTATACCTGCTCTTGGATTAAACTGAGGACTTCAGTGTGAATGCTTCCAATCCAGATCCGTTCCCGGCAATACATTCACTATTATAATTCCTTTTCTACTTAGTACTGTATCTATATTGGGGCAGTTTTATAACTTCAGAAAGAGGATATGAGGTGATGGTGTATTGTGCTGGGACATACTGATATCAACACTCCCACCTGATTGCAGCATTCTGCCATAGCAAGGCCTTTCTTAGTACAACATACTTCCTATACCCTATTGAAAGCAATGAGTAGTCCTGCGGCACTTAAGGCTACGTCTACACTGCAGTGCTATTTTGGGATACCAGAGGTATCCCGAAATAGCTATTCTACGTCTTTTGAGCATGCCCGTTATTTTGAAATATAACTGGCTCACTAGTCCAACCTCCCTGTAAACCTCATTCCATAAGGAGTAAGGGACATTTTGGAATAGCGATTTATTTCTAAATAAGTGCTGTGTAGACAGTACCAAGTTTCAAAATAAGTTATTTTGAAATTGACTTGAAATAAGTTACACAATTTGAAGCTATGGATGCAGTGTAGACGCACTCTTAGGGTATGTCTACACTACCCTCCTAGTTCGAACTAGGAGGGTAATGTAGGCATACCGCACTTGCAAATGAAGCCTGGGATTTGAATTTCCCGGGCTTCATTTGCATAAGCGGGGAGCCGCCATTTTTAAAACCCCGCTGGTTCGAACCCCGTGCAGCGCGGCTACACGGGGCTCGAACTAGGTAGTTCGGACTAGGCTTCCTAATCCGAACTAACGGTACACCAATAGGAAGCCTAGTCCGAACTACCTAGTTCGAGCCCCGTGTAGCCGCGCTGCACGGGGTTCGAACTAGCGGGGTTTTAAAAATGGCGGCTCCCCGCTTATGCAAATGAAGCCCGGGAAATTCAAATCCCGGGCTTCATTTGCAAGTGCGGTATGCCTACATTACCCCGCTAGTTCGAACTAGCGGGGTAGTGTAGACATACCCTTAGAGACTAACAAAAATATATATAGTATCATGAGCTTTTGTGGGCAACCCTTCCTTACTCCCCCATGATGAAAACAAGAATAAATAATTGTCATTAGAGCTGGTGGGAAATTTTCGAACAAAGAACATTTTTCCATCTGAAAATGCTAGTTCATCAAAAGCTAAATAAATTCTACAGAGTACCTTTTCTGGAATAAAAGGGGAGTTTTAGTTCAGAGTAATCTATTCTGGAATAACTCTTTCTGGTCAATTTTCCCATGTAGATTATTATTATTAGTTATAAATGAATTTGTTTAGTTCAGTAAGTCTAGAAATAAGCTACCAGGTTGAGCAGTACTTCATATAGAAATCTGGTGGTGAACTTGAGCATACACTATGTGTCTGGTCACACAACAGAAGGCTTGAAGGCTCTTTGTTTTTGTAAATCTAATTTGTTTTAAGAAATCCCTAAAATATGTATTTTATATAATCCACATTTGAAAACATCTTTAAATATGTAGCCACATAATAGATTGCTCCAGAGAAGCGTTTACATTATTACATTCACTGTTGTGCTTTCAGGTGGTAAATATTTTCATTTCCTGAGGGGGAAGTGAGTGGTCAAAGGGACAGGTATTTTAAATATTTAACAGAATACTCCACACCAAAAACATCAGAGCTGACACAAACAGACTAAGGCAGTGGTCTCCACCCTTTTTACCACAAGATCACTTTTTCAATTTCAGTGCAATGTAAGATCTACCTCAAATCTAAATACCCTTGCGCCACTTCTTTCCTGCCCCTTCTCCGAGACCTGGCCCTTCTCCACCCCTTCTCTGAGGCCTCACCTTGCTCAGTCAATCTCCCTACCTGCCCCATCCTCACTCACTTTCACCAGGCTGGGATAGGCGGTTGGGGAGCAGGCTCTGGTCTTGGTCCAAGCAGTTCGAAGTGTGGGAGGGGCTCTGGGCTTAGCCCTGTGTGGGGATTGGGGTCCAGATGGGAGTTCAGAGTGCAAGCTCTGGGAAGGAGCTTGGTGCAGGGGGACTCATGTCTGGGGCAGGATGTTGGGTGTAAGAGGGGGTTCAGGGCTGGGACAGGCTCAGGAAGCAGGCTCTGGCTGGGCACTGGGTGGTGGAGCAGTAGAGTTAAGGCACCTCACTCCTGCCCTGGCCCTGCACCACCTCCTGAAAGCAGCTGGCATATACAACAATGGCTCCATGGTGCCATGTGCTGCCCCTCATCTACAGGCACTGAGCCCACAGCTTCTACTGGCCATGGCTCTGTATTACTGATCAATGAGCCACCATTTTGTGCAAGGGCTTTTGCACAAGAAGGAGAAGTCTACTCTGCTCCTTCTTGCGCAAAACCCGCCTCTTGTTCAAGAGCCATTCTGCCTGAAAAAACCTTCTTGCTCAAAAGCCCCTTGCTCAAAGATAACGGCTTATGAAGTATGCAAATGAGGCACGTCAATATTCATCGCTGTGCCTCATTTGCGTATGTTCTTGCGCAACAGAACCCAATGTAGATGTAGCCTGTGTGTTTTGTGAGAATGACAGAGAGACACAGTGTGTGAGAGACACAAAGATTTGCATTGCCAAGCTCCCTCCACCTCCTCTCTGTGTGGAGATGGAGTACAGGAGTGGGAGGGGGAGGGACACCCTGACATCAGTGACCCCCTCCTCACCTTCCCACATCCTGCGCAGAAAGCACAAGGCTCCTAGAGGGGCACCGCCAAGTCAGAGGGCAGGAGCAGCATGACAGTGGGTGGAGGGGCAACTGAAGTGCCAGCGCTTGATAGCTTCCTGGCCGAACCAGTCAGGATCATCTGTGAGAGGCTCCATGGAAACTCCATGTGCTGGACCTATGAGTTTCAACTGACTGAATTTTTAGGGAATTCTTCTGTGCTTGGGATAAAGTTCTGTCCCTAAATAAAGGAAGTTGGACTCATCATCCTCTTAGCCTGCAGATCTCTTGCAAACTGAGTGAACCTTGTGAATTCATCACAGGCAGGGACATCTGAGCACAGACATTTACTTCTTCACTGCTGCTCCCCACCCATTCCATCCATGTAGGTCCTGTTCAGTACAGTTCCTGCAAGAACTGCTGCTAAGAGCTCCCTGCCTGTGGCTATCCCTGGAGACCTCCTTAAGAGGTATTCCATGTCGCAGGTGGGGAATTCATGTAAGATAGGGCAAAACACTGTACAATACAATACTGAAGTAACTTTAAGTGAATAATCTCATTTACTTCAGTGGGACTTCTCATAGGTGTAAAGTTACACACATACCTAGGTAATTGTTGGATCAGAGGAAGAACTCTGTCAAGGTGGTGTTGCTTGATATCTCCAAAGTTACTGGATAGGATGAGTGCAGGATTTCTCGGTCATTTGAATGATACTTTAATTTTGTGTAACATTTGCCACTTAATCATCCTATAGCACAGACCATTCTTTCATGCTTGTTCATGCACCACAGTTGGTAAACTTAATTTAACTCTAACTTATCTAATCCTTCTAACTTCATGGAAGGAGTTAAAAAAATTAATCATAAAAACAACATAAGGCTTGGAGAAAGAACATGTGCTGTGAATTCAATCAGGAATTCCCAGTGGTGAAAGTTGAGACTGGAAGAGCCAACCTCTCAAAAATCTTTGCTGCCAATTATTGCTTGTTCCTGGGTCAGATTCAAGTCACCTATAGTCCATTAATGCAATATTATGTGAATTCCTAGGTCCCTTCTCATTTCCAAGAAGCATGACCCATTTTCTGGAACAGTGAAACTCTAAAATATACTCCCACTGAACTTCTCAAATGCCTGCCAAAAAACAGTATTAAGGACCCTATCCCAATGATCCTGTGAGGTCCAAAAAAGATCATGCTTTCATTATAACCCATTAGCAAATGACTCCTCTATTAAGTGTCTTCAAAGTTTAAACAGCCCAATTTTCTCTTCAGTGATCAATTTATGCCAAAGTATGTGTCAGTCCTTGTCAAATAATGGGATTATTAATTTGCCACTTTTATAACTATTGATTATCACAGCTTTGTCTGTTGGTTTGATGTGTTTTGTGACAGATCTGTATGCTCACAATAAGGCCTTTAAACAAAGCAATTGCTCTTGAGTTGGTTAGCAAAATATACTCACACAAGATTAATGAGAAAACAAAGATAGAAAAAACTGTCAGTGGAGCATCTCTCAAAGCCATGAGTCAGTTGATATCATTTCAGGAGTCCAATGTACCTCATGCTTAGGGAACTAAATCAATGCTTTTATATCCTCTCCTTTGTGTAATTATTCAAATATTTAACCATATGTGCCCATGGTTGGTAACCATAATAAGGTCTGTACCTGCCTATTACCCATTTTGTGTATCTATAATTATGCTTCTGATCATTAACTTAAGCATTTGTGTAAATCAGTTTCTTAATACATCATATATGCCAATGTTGTCTAACTGTCTAGTTACAATATTGCAAAAGCCCCCCGCCTCAACAGATCCCTTATTTCAATATAACCTTTTGTAAACTTGTGACATGCCGGTACTTAAAATAAATCCTTAGCATGATCATATTAACCACTAGGCATCAGGTTAATGAGCCAGAACTTTGTCACAGCAAAGCCTAACAGCTCAGTCAGTTATGCTTGTGTACTTCCCCTGCTAGTGTGACCAGATAACAAGTGGGAAAAATTAGGACACTTTTTTCAGGAAGAGAGCACAGCTGCGTACATAAACAAAGCTCCTAATATGAGGATAATGTCGGGATGTCTGTTCACCCTTCCCCCGGCACATTTCAAGCAATTCAAACCTCTCAATAGTGTCCCTACAGTGTTATTACCAAAAGTGTGACAGGGTCATGGGTCAACCTAGCCACTAGAAAAATTGATGGGCAGAGAATGTGTGAATTGTCACAATTCATTATGTTACATAGATCCACATGCGGTGCATTTCTCACACTTACTTAAATCACTCTTAAAGCTGCACGTATTGCTAAAGTGGTTCTTGGGCAAAATTAAAAGTGCCTAAGTGCCTGCCGCATTGACTTTCAATGAGACGTAGACGCCTAAGTGACTTAGGTACTTGTGACAGTGGGACTCTGACGCCTAAGTCACTAATATGCTTTTGACTATATTGTCCCTTGTCTTTTTTGCTTAGCTTTTGGGCTAATAATCCCTCTGACTGCAAGAGCATACAGCATTGTGAGAGGGAATACAGACATTGGGAGAGAGCAGGCAGGAATCATCAGATGCTGCACATAAACTATTCACTACTCTGAGCAGGTGGGAAGGAAGGGGCAGAGAGTGGGAGCATCAGTGTGGATTTGTCCCCTAGGCTGGGTGTGCTTGATACCCCCCACCTCCTGTGCCCATTCCATCCATTCCCCCCAGCTTCCTTCCTTGACCAGTCTCTTCCCCACCTCCTTCCCGGAACATGCCCCATCCCCTGTCGGCCCCCTTCTTAAGTTTCCTGTATGCCTGGAAACAGCTGTTTTGCAGCCAGGTGGGAAGTGGTGAGAGAGAGGGAGGGAGGGAAAGGAGTTGGCCAGTGGGGCCACCAGCTGGTGAGAGGCACTGCAAGGAGGAGGGAGCTTAGTTGCTGGTAGGTGCTAAGCACCCACTCTTCCCCCTCCCCATGTCAATCAACATTCCCTCTAATTTTTTCTATCCCTGTGTAAATTTTTTTTCCATCCCTGTGCAGAATAAATGTTTTATGTGCACTGAACCATCTGTGAAATCTAGCTGTGGACATTCTGCTAATCATCCAAGTAGCATTTGAATCTCTCCTGAGTGGCCGCACAAGCGCATACCTTAGAGCAGTGTTTCTCAACCTGTGGTATGAGTACCCCCAGGGATATTCGAGAGAAGTCTGGGGGGTATGTCAGTACCACTGAAATTTGGAGAAAACTGAGTTTTTGTTTTAAGTTTTACAGCATTTTATTATTTTTGTACTTTTTACACCCAAAAATTTCATCACCTGCCCAGCTACCAATGTGTTGCAATGGTAGAAAAAAAATGTTGTGTGTCTGAAAACTGTAGGTACTGGAGGTACTTATTTTTTAAACGGGTACTTTATAAAAAAAAGGTTGAGAAACAGTGCGTTAGAGGGACCACTGGTGTCCATTTGCTGCTATTATAAACAGGCAGCAAGTTACTATACTGCTCAAGTGACTGGGATGCAGGGAGAAAATCAGGTCTTTCTCAAACATATCAGGTCCTTCCCTGTATTGCTTGTGGGCTAGTGTGGCTATACACCCTCCTCATTGCACTTTGGAGTAGACTGTCTGGATATTTCTGTCTTGTGAAGTCTCATACATATACTGCCAGAATTTAAAAAACAATAAATAGTAACTTCTTGACAAGCACTCACTTAGTGATGGCAGATTTCTATGTCTAATTGTGTTTTCCTCTATCTAAATTTTATTGACATATGTTGATATGCACACTAGAGCAGGGGTTCCCCAACTTTTGACACGGGGACCAGTAAATCCATTCATGAGCTTTTGGGGGACTGGTAACATTCATTTGCATATTCATTAAGCAAATGATGAATATGCAAATACGTTGCTTCTGGTCCTCCCACAGCCCCCAGTGCCAGCTTTAGCAAAGCTTCTGATAGGGTCACCCACAATATTCTTGCCAGCAAGTTAAGGGAATATGGATTGGATAAATGGACTGTAAGATGGATAGAAAGCTGGCTAGACCAGGGATTTCCAAACTTTTTACTTTAGTTGGAACCTGTCTTTTTTCAGTACTGTTTTTTGCAGCCAAAAAAGAATGAAAAATGAATAAATTTTCACTGTTTCACTCGGCTGCATCCTCCGCCCAGCCCAAGCCAGGGCTTGGGGGACCTGGCACCGCACGGGCATTCCGGGAGGCGGGAGCAGGAGCAGACTGGGGGTAGGGTATCTGGTTAGGAGGGAGGGTGCAAGGAGGGGACTTGGGTAGGAGTTGGACCTCCCTGGTCTGGCACCCTCTGGACTTGACTGGTCCCATATGAGGGATTTTTTGGACCAGGGGACATCACTTAAGGGCTCCTGGTTCTCTCCCTCCCCATCTCCCACAATCCAAGGGAGTGCAGCACCAGTTCCCTGCAGCCCCTCACAGCCCAGCTGAGCTGCCCATCTGTTCCCTATGCCTTCCCCCATCCACCCCAGCCCAGTTGAGCCCTGCACTGGTTCCCTGCCTGCCTCCCCACAGCACAGCTGAACCCCGTTTCCCTGCCCCTCCCCCCAAGCCCTGCAGAACTGCTGAGCCCAGATCTAATTTCCTGCCTCTCCCTCCTTTCCTCCCCTTGTGTCTAGCCCCCCGGTTTCTGGCACCTCCCTCCTCCTGCAGCCAAACTGAGCTCTGAGCTCCTCACTTTCCACCCCCACGCCCACAGCCCAGCCCAGCACCCCACACTTCCCCACTCCCACAGACCAGCTAAGACCAGCACCCAGCACTTCTTCACTCTCGCAGCCCAGCTGAGTTACATTTCATTGCACCTCTCCCCAAACCATGCAGACATGCTGACCCCAGTGCTGATTCCCTGTCCCGCCCTTTCTCCCTCCCCTTGAGTCCAGTGCCAGGTTCCCGTCACCTCCCTCCTCCTGCAGCCAGGTGAGCACAGTGCCCCGCACCTCCCCCCCCCTCCCCATTGCCCAGCCTGGTGCCACCCTAGCGTGGCGCCTGGGGGCAATTCCCCCCACTTCCCCTTTGCTACGCCTCCGCCAGGAGGCTGGAACATCCGGCTGCATCTTCTGCCCAGCCCAGGGCTTGGGGGACCCAACACCACATGGGCACTCTGGGAGCCCGGAACACGCCAGCAGCCATGCTGAGGCCTGGTATTTTTTTCACGGTATCGGGCCGCAGCCCGTAGTTTGGGAAACACTGCACTAGAGCATTCATTGGCTTATTTTATTTGACATGCATATGCTGAAACAAGTGAATGAGTTAGCTCCTCCCTTCTTAGGCTCATGACTAGTGATATGATGACAATAGCAAATTTATAGTTATATAAAAGGTGGTATAAATTAGACACAAGTTCATTTAAGGCAGGTCCATTGCATAACCACTTTTAATACTAATGGAATTTTAAGAAAACACAACACTTTTTAAATGGATATATGTGTCATTGGCAGAACCCTCCTCACCCTAATGCGGTTTCAAAGTATTAGCAGAAATCTGTAATAGCTTATTCTATTGTTTCAGGAAAGAATAATCCAAACCTCCCATTAGCCTCGCTTGAGGTCATGGATCTTGCCCTTTTCAGAGACTTAGTTCAGCTGCTACAGGCATTTGCGTGAACCAGAAATGAAAATGTGATGCTGTATTATGTCAGGACTGCATGTTTAGTCTGCCTTTCTAGAAATAATCAAGAAAAGTTACACATGATATGAGACAGATGCTACTGCCTCGGCAGAGATTAAAACTCTTTCTAGTACAATACTAAAAAGAAGAAACTACCAAAGCAACTTTAGTTTGTTTAGATTTATCAAATTTGTAATCAAATCATTTGTAAATGAGGGATGAACAATGGCAGCTTTTTTTTAAACTTGGACTTAAAATAATTGCAAAAAATGAGTGTGTAAATTCTTGGAATATCCATATAGCAAAAAATTTCCAATGCATCAGTAAACATGAAAGTGCTATAGCAGCAACTCTGTGCTATTTCCCTAATTGACTACGGGTCTGGCACAGGTAAGTGTCAAGTATCTTCAGTGGGTGGAGGACCTGATCTTAAAGCAGGTCACTAATGCAGAGCCTTAAGCTTGATTCAAGTCCCACAGAAGTCAACAGAGACTGTTGCAGCAGCCTGGACTTATATTAGGACTGATAGTATATATGACTGTGATAAAAAGGCAGAAGGAAGAGCAAAGGTGGCTTTCTACCAAATTTCTGCTCCTAGTGTAAATTTAGAGCAGCTTAAAGTCTGCTCTACATTGTACCTGTTTGAGGCTGCTACACTGCGGGGCAGAAGGACTCCCCAGAGTGCAAAACATTCCAGCACACCCCCTTCAGCTTCCAACAGGTGCCCTGCACTGAGGGGGCTGGGAATAGATAAGGTGGCAATGGCTACACTGGCTTTATGACAGTTTGTGACTTTCGGCTTGTTTATACTGGGAACTAGTTTCTGCATAACTACATTGCACAGAATGTGAAAACAACAAAATTAAGCAGATCTAACTGGTGTAAACAGCACTAGGTCAATTCTTCTGTTGTTTAGATTCCATCCCTTGAGGAGGTGAAGTACCTACCGTATATTCCGGCGTACAAGACGACCTCTGATGTTAAAAAACATCCCCCAAAAATCGGGGGTCGTCTTGTACGCCGGGTATACATCCCAGATGCACCTGGGATGCCCCCCCGCCGGAGCCCCTCCGCGGCTTTGAAAGCCTCCGGGGAAGCCAGCGGCCAGGCATCCCAGGCGCGCCTGGGATGCCCCCCCGCCGGCTTCCCCCGAGGCTTTCAAAGCTGCTGCGGCTTTGCTCCCAGTGTCTCTGGTCTGCTGGGGACCATCTCCAGCAGACCAGGGACACCGGGAGCAAAGGAGGCGGAGGGGCGCTGGGGTATAAGATGAAACCCTATCTTTTAATTAAAAAGATAGGGGGTCGTCTTATACGCCCAGTCGCCCTATACGCCGGAAAATACGGTACACTGATGGGAGATCCACGCCTGCGAGTAGAGGTAGTTAGTGTCTACTTTGAAGTGCTACAGTGGCAGAGTTATGCCACAGTAGTATGTCAAATGTAGACAAGCCCTTTGTGCCATTTTCCTTATCCAAAGGGAAACATCTGTTGCTCAGATAGGGCAGTTTTAATTTTCCTTTCAAACTATTGGAGTGCCATGGAGCAGATTGATTAGGACAAGTCTCTGGCTGTCTCACTGTGATTCAGTTGTTTAGACTCTTAAATTTGTTTGCTCTATCCCACCAAAGGTACCACATGCTGATAGGCGGCTGGATGACTTCCACTATACTGATACAATGGATTTAGCATTAGTCACCCAGTCATCAGTGCCTAATAAACTGAGATAGACACCTTAGTCAAAATCCTTTGATAGACACCTTAGTCAAAATCACCACGCCAGGACTCAGCTGGGTATTATTACATAGCAGACTATTTAAACCCACAAGGAGCCAAAAGCTGCCTTGGCTACACTTGTGCAAACCTGGTATAAATACATGAAACATTTTCTGGGTGGTTCTTTTAAAAAACGGGTTGAAGCGAATCAGTTTTTCTCTCTCCCTCTTCCACCAAAAAGGAGTATAATAGTAGACCTGGCTGTGGGCGATTCCAAAATGGAACCAAAGCATTCGAAAATGGTATGAAAGTTGAAATTTCCTCCAGGTCAGGGATTCTGAGATTTCATTTAGAAAGTCAAGGCAGCATATCTACATTTTCAAAATATTTCCAAGGCTCTGTGAGCTGCTTGGAGCCCAGCAACTCACCAAGCAGTGAGTCGAGCAGCACAGGGAACCTGGGAGCCAGAGCTCCTAGACCACTGAAGAGCCAGGAGCCTGGCAGCCCTGGATCCTTGCCAGTCCATCTGGCAGGTTGGGACTTTGGGAATCCTGGCCGCTGAGGAGCTGTGAAATGGCAGCTGCCAGGCTTTTCGCTCCCCTTCCGCTCACCAGCCCAGCTGCCAATGAACCAGGAGAGCTGGCAAGAAACTAGGCAGGCTTCTGGTGGAAACTTACCTGGCAAGAAAATTTAGAAATTTGTCTGGTTTCTGCTGGAATTTAATCAAAATCAAAATGTTCCTGTCGAATGGTTTGATTTTGATGAATCAGCATTTTCCAGTCAAAAACTACACCATGGGGAAATTTCTAACCAGCTCTATAAAACGGAGATACTAACATTTGAACAGTAAGGCTCTCTGGTCTTTGGGCAGATTTTTCTGCCTTCCCTGAAACCAGGATTGACTTTTCTTAATCCAGACTTTTTTGTCTTTGCCCCCCAAAAGGGATATTTCTTATGTAATATAAGTAGGTTTTGTCTTTCTTTTCTTATGTCCCTATATCTGTAGTTTTCTGTTTTCTCTTCTTCTCCCTTTTGGCTCTGCCCTTGTCTTCTGACTCCCTACTGCGGTGCTTCCCCTTTCTGCTACTACATCTCCGTTCATGCTATTCTCATTTATACATACTCCTCTTTTCTTCTCCTGACTCTTACTTGAGCATTCAACTTTAGCAGGAGCTCTACAGACAAAATTCTCCAGTGACCTATGGGGTAAAATTTTCAAACTAAAAGACTTTCATACAAAGTGTCCGACTAATTTTACCCACCCCCTCTAATGGAAAAACATGCCGTATTATCCTGAGGGATATTACTCATAAAACTTTGGATGAGGATTTTTTGCATAAGGTGAAAGTCTACAACCTAAAATGAACCCAAGACATTAAGCGAATTTCCTAAATGTAGGTTTTATCCAGGATTTGTCAAGTTTTTTCTACCGTATTTTCCGGCGTATAGGGCGACTGGGTGTATAAGACGACCCCCTATCTTTTTAATTAAAAGATAGGGTTTCATCTTATACCCCAGCGCCCCTCCGCCTCCTTTGCTCCCGGTGTCCCTGGTCTGCTGGAGATGGTCCCCAGCAGACCAGAGGCACCGGGAGCAAAGCCGCCAGGAGCGCCTGGGCTGCCCCCCCCCACCCCCCTGCCGGAGCCCCTCCGCGGCTTTGAAAGCCTCGGGGGAAGCCGGCGGCGGGGCATCCCAGGCGCGCCTGGGATGCCCCCCCCGCCGGAGCCCCTCCGCGGCTTTGAAAGCCTCGGGGGAAGCCGGCGGGGGGGCATCCCAGGCGCGCATGGGCTGCCCCCCCGCCGGAGCGTACAAGACGACCTCTGATGTTAAAAAACATCCCCCAAAAATCGGCGTACAAGACGACCTCTGATGTTAAAAAACATCCCCCAAAAATCGGGGGTCGTCTTGTACGCCGGATGCCCCGCCGCCGGAGCCCCTCCGCGGCTTTGAAAGCCTCGGGGGAAGCCGGCGGGGGGGCATCCCAGGCGCGCCTGGGATGCCCCCCCGCCGGCTTCCCCCGAGGCTTTCAAAGCCGCGGAGGGGCTCCGGCGGGGGGGCAGCCCAGGCGCGCCTGGGATGCCCCCCCGCCGGCTTCCCCCGAGGCTTTCAAAGCCGCGGAGGGGCTCCGGCGGGGGGGCAGCCCATGCGCGCCTGGGATGCCCCCCCGCCGGCTTCCCCCGAGGCTTTCAAAGCCGCGGATGGGCTCCGGCGGCGGGGCATCCGGCGTACAAGACGACCCCCGATTTTTGGGGGATGTTTTTTAACATCAGAGGTCGTCTTGTACGCCGGAATATACGGTATTTAAATTCCCAAAAGAACAAGCAGTAGGCCTAAAGCTGTTTGTAATAACAGAATTTGCACTTTGAAATTAACAGCAAGCTTTCATGAGTAGACAAAAGTGCAATGGAAGAAAAGAATACTTTCATTAATCCATGTAATAACATAAAAATCCAGTCAGGTTCATTTCACATCACACTGGACATTTAACACCACATCCCTTAGACTTGGTCTGAGCAGGCTGAGATGAAACATGTCTAGTGGCCCATCACCATTATCCCCACTACCAGTGAGTGGTAGAATGGTGAAAGGCAGTGCAAAAAAGGTAAGAGGTTCTCTCCAATGTCTAGTATAGGGATTGTCCACTATCTCGCAGTACAGCGTCATAATTCTCATTGAGGCTTCATGGTATTATTTCAGCACAAATTAATTATTGTTATTATTTTATGTCCTTATCCTTAGAATCATGAGGGGAAATATAGGACAAGAAATGTAAGAATGTTCACAGCAACATAATGCTGGTCATACTGGATCAGACCCCGATACGTCATGCCCAGTATCCTGTCTCCAACAATGGCTCATACTAGCACTTCAGGGAGAGTGTACAGAACAGGGTATTTGGAGTGAGCTACCCATCCTCCATCTCTGACTTTTGGTCACCAGAAGCATAAGGTTGTTCTGAGCCTGGGGGTCGTACCCCTGACTATTAGAGCTATCCTTCATGAATTTTTTTGAACCCAGTTATATTTTGGGCAACCAAAACTTCCCACAGCAATCAGTTCCACAGCTTAGGTGTGCACTGTACACTGTATATTTTCCCTTTTTTTTTGTATTACACCTGTTGCCTGTTAATTTCATTGGATTACCCTATAGTTTTTGTACTGTTGAATACAGGAGCTGACTTCTTGTAGCCCAAAAACTGTTACCTGAGCCAATTTAAAACCAGTCAACCTAACTCAATGTCTGCATTTTAATACCAGGTTTGAAACTGCTATGGGTAGCCCATAGGGTTAGCTTATATTCACTGTTTTGCATTATGTTCTGCAGTAATGCAAGGCACCTTCTTCTTGATTTTATGCCTCATCCAGAGCTTGTTCCTTGTTCCTTCCTTTTCCTCTAAGCCCAGATCTACACTAGGGAGTTATTTTGAAATAACAGCCACACTACCAAGCCCATTATTTTGAAATAAGAGGCTGGTTATTTTGAAATAACGACTCCTCTTTCCGCGAGGAATAACTCTTATTTCGAAATAGTTCTCTGAAATAGCGGTAGTGTGGACCATCCACTGCTGCTATTTTAAAACAACTGAAACCCAGAGTCAATCAAAGTAATTACTCTCCAGTGCTTCCTGGCGTTCTAAGAGGAGGTAGCACATCCACATTGAGGGAGCCTGACTTGGACTAATTTCAAGGCTTCCCTGTAGTGTGGACATGCTATTTAAAATAGTCATTTCAGGAGTTATTATTCCTAGTGAAGATATTTCCTTAGAGACTCACTCTCCCACACCCTGCCTCCTGGCTGCACTCACTGTCCCTTCTGGGAGGCAACTGTGGATGCATCTACACCGTTTTTCCAGAATAATGGTTGTTATTCTGGAAAAACAATACTAGCATCCACACTGCAATTGCGTTATTTCGACAGAAAGTCAAAATAACGGACAGCTTTTTCCGACGGTGGTAAACTTCATTGTATGAGGAATAACACTTTTTCCGGAAAACTTTTTCTGGGGAGGGTGTATGTACATGCTCCACTGCTGCTATGTCGAAATAGCTCCACATCAGGACGATTCTAAAGTTATTCCTCTCCAGTGCCTACTGGGGCTCTAAATCAAGAGAACATGTTCACATTACGGGAACTTGCCTCAGCCTAATTTTGAGTGTGGATGCTCTATTTTGAAATTCTGAGAGAAGCTTGCAGTGTAGACATACCCTGTGTCTGGTGGGATGAGCCGGCAGGGCAGCCAGGGCTGGTCCTGGAGCGAGGAATAGCTCCAGCCCTTAACCACTTAATTGTAAGTATCGGTATATATTTTTAAACATTACCTATTATTAATGTTATAATAATGCAGTATTTCTTTTTAATGGGTGCTCAGTCAACTTAATATAATTTGGAATGTTTCCACTGCATAGTTCTGATTGATTGCCATTGAACTCACTTAAATCCAAGCAATTTTACCAGATGTCCCGTATTTGCCATTACTCTATATCTGATGCTAATAGCCACCTGCTCAAAAGCTAGTAAAGAGGCATCAGGCTCTTTCCCTGCAGCCATCTCACAGAATTCTGGGCCCACCATTTATTTTCCAGTCCCCTCACAGGAACTCACTAGCTTCTGCCGGAACCTGGGCCTATTCTTTGGTCAGCTCTTGTACAGTTTGTTGCTGCTGCTGCTCCGCCTGCCAACCCCAAGTGTTTGCCTCTGGCAGCTAGATTTTCTGCATCTCTTTTTGTTATGCCACCAGCCAGCACAGCATCTCCTCCCATGCATGCAGCTCCCCTGCCTTCCTGCCGGCCATCCTTCAAGTATCTTTCCCTCAGGTGAGAGGGTGAGATGCAGACGAGCCCCTGAATCTCACAGAGTGCTTCTGTTCAATACACAGTGCGCTACACCCAAGTGTCAGTAATCTTCCCACAGTAATTTATTCATTGGCTTCAATTAAGCCTGCACTCTTCCCATTGCAGTGGCAACTTTAATGATCAGAGTACCACCCACAGTGGCCTGTCACACAACTGCTTTTGCTAGGGCAGGCATTACACTTGCATTATTCCTTGAGGCCCATCTACACAGGGCCAAATTTCAGAAAAACCTCCTCTTCCGACACATTTCTTCTTCCTCATACAATGAGGATTACAGGGATGGCAAAAGAACATGTCCCCTTTTTTGGAAATTGTTCTGAAAAAGTAGACACATTCCTTGGATATGGCATAGCTTTTCCGGGATACCTCTGGTATCCCGGAAAACTCTGCAGTCTAGACATAGCCTTATTCACTAGTTTAACTCTCTTCATCACCAGTGGGATTAACGTGACAACCATGAGGGCTAATAATAATGAATGATCATATTTTCCACATGTATTTCCCCCCAAAGTACTTTGCAGTCTTTATGCCTATAGCTCTTCTGATATGCAGACATCCTTGGCCAGGAAAACACCATCCAATCTGTATGCAACACGCTTCACAATTAGTGAGAGGAATAGGACACTTTGGCCAAGAATTCAATACTCTTCAGTAAGTGCTATAGGAGTCTTTAAGGTACAGGCAGAGCAGATACAGGGTAACATTTTCAAAAGCTCCTAAGTCTATTAGAAGCCACAGTCAATGGGAATTAGGTACCTATATAACTTCAAAAGCTGGCCTGAAGTACCTATGTAACTTGGGCAAAAGGGATTTAGGTTTAGGATTGCCAGGTGTCCGGTTTTCTACTGGACAGTCCGGTTTTTGGGCCCTCTGCCCGGTAAAAAAAATCCAGAAAATACCAGACATGTGCAATGTCTGGTATTTCCTGCTTTTCCGGCTAAGCGCTGGATGGAAGACTGGTGGGGGCAGGAGGAATGACTGGGAAGCGGGGTGCGATCGGCGCTGGGAGCCCTGGTTGCGTGTGAGGAGGAAGAGCAGCCCGGTCCATGCTCCTGCACACTGATTAAGCGTGTAATGGAGCTGCAGCCAGACTGACTCGCGTGGGACGGGAGCACCCTGAGATCTGCACAGCCCGGGTCAGTCCTGCTCCCCACCGGCTGATTCGCTCCCCCGCTTCCTCCTAGCCAGCTGGTTGGTTGATTCTCCCTGACTTCTCCTCCTGGTGTTCCCCGGCCAGTGCCCCCTCCTCCCGCCACCAGCTCTGCCTCCTGCTGGCCGGTTCCTGCTCCGGATCGTCCCTGGCCAGCCCCGCTGCACTTCCCGCCAGCCCTGCTTCTGGCGGCCAGTTCTCCCCTCCTCCTCCTCCTCCTGAGCTCCCCCGGCCAGCTCCGCCCCCACAGGCCACACACACACACACACACACACACACACACACACACACACCCGACCTGCCCTGCTTCCTGTCGGCCCCCCTATCTCCCCCGGCCAGACCCGTTGCCCCCTCCCCCCGTTAGCTCTGTTTCCCACCCTCTCCCCACTCCTCCCGGCTGATCCCTCCCCTCCTCCTTTCATGAAGCATGTCTGGTATTTTTTTTTATCACTACATGGTAATCCTATTTAAGGCTCCTAAAACACTTACAGACTTTTGACATTTTACCTATGACTTTCGTTTCCTAAGTGTCTTTCTAAAGATCCTCATAGAGTAAACTGACAGCTACTCATGATATGTCTGTCATGAAAGGGTGATGGGCTTTTTGGAACCAAATAGGATGAAAATGATTTTCAGTGAGAAAATGTAGGCACTATGGGGCCCAAATCCTGCAAAGTGCTTCAGGCAGGTGGGCCCCTGTTTAAGCGGATGGGACTCCACATGGGCTCAAGGGGACTCCATGTACATAGCGAACCCTGCAGGGTCAGCGTTCACTGTCCAAAACAATGTCAGGTTTTGCCAACTTGTCTCCTTATTGTTTTAGCTTGGCTTATGACCATTAGAAAGTAACAGAAATATATATTGCATTAGGCAGTATGGCCCAAGACTAATATACAGAATGTGTGAACCACATGAAACACTATATCCACGCCAGCTCTCTGGCCTGGTTTCCAGTCTCTAACAGAGAGACACTGATACTGTCCTAACTTTGTAAAATGTTTTGAGATCTACAGATGACTGGGTGTGAGTCAAAGCCCATTGAAGTAAATAAAAAATCTCTTCAGTTAATGTTATATCATCCCCCTACAGGAGAACAAGTATCATTATTAAGTGGAATAGGGAGCTCACAATACTCTTTTCGTGGGGGACCATTGTTTGCTTGTGCTTGAAGTCACCAATAATTGGTTCACCCACTGGCATATTCTCCATGCACCCACCCACCCAACCACAGAAGAAACAAAGTCAATTCCTCTGAGTTTACACTAAATCCTTCTGGTTTAGCAATCCACATTTCAACTTAGGCAATAAACATCTGCCATTCATTAATATTAATTACAAATGGACACTAGCGCTTGGGATCCAAGTCCAGCAGCTGAGATTTTTCAAAATCTGACCTCATTAGAGTTTGTATAAAAAGTGTTCAGAAGGATCCTTCTAAATTTTAAGCCAAGAGTGAGTGCCGTTTGCAGTGTACGGCATTTGGATTATGCATTTAGGACAAGAGCAATCTGAAAGGGTGATGGGAAATGGGGGAAGGGAAAGGGAAAGAAAATGAAACCTGGAAGGGTATTCCTTTAAATGTTTAAACATTTTAGAGCTTTATGTAGGCTAACAACAAGGAGAGGCATTGTCCATAATGACACTGTGCCATCCCTTGAATATAACTGTAAATGAAAGGCTGCATGAATTAAAGGTTGTGCATCTTTTGTTTCAGGAATGTAGCTGTGCTTCATGTCTCAAGCCTGTTTTTCTTTTAAACAAAGTTGTTCAGATGACAAATGGGGGCGAGAATTTCAGAAAGCAAATGGGTAAAAGTAAATACAAGCTTAAGAACAAAGAAGAGACGTGAATGTAGCTGTACATCTTTATATTGGGGCTACTGTTTCCCATAGATATAGCCTGGAGAGCATCAGATTTTA
This sequence comes from Pelodiscus sinensis, assembly GCF_049634645.1. Lineage (NCBI taxonomy): Eukaryota > Metazoa > Chordata > Testudines > Trionychidae > Pelodiscus > Pelodiscus sinensis. Next base: position 90,501,780 of record NC_134713.1, on the reverse strand, counting down.
ATCAAGAAATGTCACTAATGGCTAATCTCACTCTTCACCCAAAAAACTAGTGGGACATGAAAACTGTCTATTGTTAATAATTAAAATCTACAGAGAGGGGGGGTTAACCATGATTTCTGCAGTCACTAAATTTTTAATAAATAATTAGTTCTGAGGGTTGATTTTTTTCAAGTTCCCACTAGTGCAAAAAATTATGTTAATAAAATAATAATATTCATGTTTATCTCTTCATTTTTATTTGTTGCAGTTCATTTAAAATGTATATATTCTCCCAGGCCTTAGCGTACATCATTATTCAAACGATACTAGCTACCGCAAACTGACATAGCTCTACAGAAGCCAATGAAGCTATGTCAATTTATACTAGCTGGGGAACTGGCCCACCAACCTCATAGAAAAAGTTTGTGAAATACTGGCATACAGTCAAGTCCTGCATGTACCCTACCATAGCAATCCTAGGTTTCTGAAAAGCTGTAGAAAACGAGCCATGACAGACAGGGTGACTGCTCCAACCGGTTAACTAATGAAACAGGATTTTTCATCCCTAACATGGACATAGTGAAATGAAGGGATGGGATACACTGAGCTGGTTGTAGGTCCCTGATTCAGGACTGTCTGGCCCACGAGCAAGTTTGGGCTGCACAAGGAAATCGGGAGGATTATTACTGATCTCAATGGGCAGATGATCAGGCTTTATATTTAGTTTTTGTGGATCAAGCTTACCTTTATGGAGAAGTCTTATAGACTGCAACAGGAATGAATACAATTGGGTTCTACAGCCATTTTATAAATCTCTGTAGAAATTATTGTAATCACAGTATTTCATAGAAATGTGTGTATAGAATCTACAACAATTATACATACATATCTATGCATCTATCATATGGATAGACATTTATCTTATATTTATATAAATCAATATGTGCCTCCAACAGAGATACTCCTCCTCCCAGGTATCTCCTATACACCCAGTGATGGACTACCAACATATAAATCAACCTTGTCCTTACTGTTGTATATAATCCAATAGGTGGGTTAAAAAATCTGTAGAAAGATTTTTCACTCTCTATTAACTTCTTTACTATACGGGAGTAATATACAATTCCTGATTGTCATATGAGCTGTGCTAAACTTCTCTCTCTCTCTCTCTCTCTCTCTCTCTCTCTCTCTCTCTCTCTCTCACACACACACACACACACACACACACGCAAATCAAATTTGAATTTTATAAGTTACTTAGCTATGACTTTCAGTTAGTTAAATACCATGGAACATGGGGGATTTTCCATTGCTTGGAAATTTTAAATCAAAAGTGGATGTCTTTCTAAAAGATATGCATGCCCAAACTCAACCAGTTGTTGTTGGGCAAGCTGAAAGACTCACTGCATGCCATCAATAGCCTGTGATATGAAGCAAGACAAACTTTATGATCCTAATGTTTCCTCCCAATTTTAAGACCTATGATACCTAACGTGGAGCATTCAGAAGCTCCCCTTAGAGCTTTATAATAAAAATTGCAGTGGAAAGTATTTTCTTTTTAAAAGCTGTGGGGAAGGTGCTTGGAAGCAAAGGGGTGTTGGCCCAAGCAAAGCAGGTGGTGACAGAGCTGGGGAAGTTCATTGAGAAGATACAAGACCAGAGATGCAGAGAGCTGGGGTGAAGGAGTGGGAGAAACTGCTTGGGTGGAGATGAACAGACAATGATTCAGCAGGATGAGTAGGAGCAGCAGCTGGAAAGTCTTTCTTTGTTTACATTTTATAATAAAGGAATTTTGAAAATAACCCCATAAAGCCTCATTCAAATCCCACTGACTTCTATGAGCTTTGGATCAGGCCCATTTGAAGTATGGCAAATTATACAACAGTAAGTGAGTTCTTGCTTTTTTGATTTACACTGCCATAACAGCATTGCTTTACATGGAAGTCTTCCATGAACCAGGATTTCATTCTCATTAAACAGTGCTGTATGCATCACCATTAAACTTGAAAACATTCACTGCTTGTTTTACTCTATGGCCAACATTTTCCAAAGGTTTTGCGTTCTTTGACCCTGTTTGTTAGATGTACTAATGAATTTCTTTCCTCTCCCTCTCTGGCTACATCTATACTACACCCTTTTTTCGCAAAAGCTTATAAGTGAAGTGTGGAGTAGAATATCGCCACACTTCATTTGCATAATTAATTAGGGGCCGTTTTTGTGCAAGAGGCTTTTGAGCAAAAAGGAGATATGTAGACGGCTCCTTTCTGTGCAAAAACCCCTTCTTGCATAAGGCCGTTCTTCCTCTTTTTTTCAGGAAGAATGGCTCTTGCGCAAGAGGGGATTTTAACGCAAAAAGGAGCCGTCTACACAGCTCCTTTTTGCGCAAAAGCGGCCCCTAATTAATTATGCAAATGAAGTACAGCGATAGTCTACTCTGCACTTCATTTGCATAAGCTTTTGCGAAAAAAGGGTGCAGTATAGACATAGCCCCTCTCTCTCTCTCTCTCTCTCTCTCTCTCATGCTTCTTTCCATGATACAAAGATTAAGTTGGGGAAGAGCCCAGGTCTGGAGAAAGGCTATGCTAGTTGACCCTTGCTGCTAGCTTATTCCTCATTGCCAGTATGTGGCACAACTTCCTAGTCAAGATTGACCTGCCTGCAGCTAGAGAGTGAGTAAATCGGCAGTTGCCACATTCTATTTTTGTGACAGGAAGATGTTCAGAAGCGATGGTGATTATGGACTGACAGACAAGGTGAAGAGGTTTTCTGAGGGGCAGAAGGGTAGAGGTTTGTAATACAGCAGGTTCTTGTATTTTTTGCCCTCTGTTTTCTCTTGCAGAGATGAGACATCTAGGATAAAATCCTCCAGGAACGCGAGGAGGCACAATAAAAGCTCCTTAATAGTAAGAAAACCAGTGTAATGTGTTCATTTATTTGGTTTAGCAATGTGGGAAGGGTGGCTAGAGTGCGGTCAGCACTCTACCATGCAGTCACTAACAGCTTTCTCTGAATTGTTCCCTTCTCAGGAGCAGCTGACCACACACTTCATGTTTTTAAGTTTCAAAATGGTTACGTACTCGGAAACCAAACAGCAAGGTTGTTTACTCGCAGTGAGTCCAGCACATTTCCAGAAGAGCTAAGGGCAGCTGAATGACCCCTGCAACTGCTCTCTGTCCTGCCAGAATGTGGAAGAAAGGAAGAGGAGTTTTAAGAGGACGAGGTGTCCTTTTCAAAAGAGGTGCAGAGGCAGCGACAGGCAAGCAGCCTGCTCCTCTAAGGCCCTTTTGAAAATCCTGGAATTGTACAGTCACCCTTTGGTCACAAACATTTTCAGCTTACCTAGGTGTATAGCACGTGTTCTCTGGTGCATACAGAATAGCTTCATTGCATGTGCAAAGGGTCTTTGATAGTTTGGCCTTTGTGTGTAAAATACTTGCCCAAGCCTGGCCTGTGTCTCTTCTCCTCTTGGAGTTATTAGGCATAAGTGGAATTAATGCTCATTTAAAAAAAATAAGGGATAGAATAAAGGCCTACTTGCTATAAAAAATAGTTTTACTCCTTATTGGGCCATTAGGGTCAGATCTTAGCTGCGTAAAAATGCAAATTGCACCTCGTTACAATTTTGAAAATCCTATTAGGCCTCTATCTGCTTCTTTGGGTGCCTAAATGCCTTTAAAAATCTGGGGCTGAATGATGAAAAGGAGCTAGGTGTTGTCACACAGCACTTAACTTTTAGGCAGCTAGACAATAACAGGCACAACACTGCAATTCATAAAGCTTGAGTTTGACACCTAGGATCCATAAACTATGTACAGGGGACATGGGGAGACAGGTGCCATAGACTGTGATTCTCAAACACCAGCATGTTAGCTGAGGAGCTGCCTATGCTAGATACCAACAAAAAGACTATCTGTTAAGGCCCTCCCCTCTCTTGGAGATGGGCTTCTGAGTTAGGGTTGCAGGCAGATATCCAGCTCCACATAGCATTTCAAAGGTTCATGGTATGGTGGGCACCTTAGAACTTGTAGGCCAGTGCTTAGAGTAGTTGTGTAGGAAGTTGAGCACCCAGGTTCAACTACAACTTGGACAAAGGAGAGAAACGATTTGAACAGGAGACTCATCTCACAAGTGTGTGCTCTAACTATTGAGCTTTGGGACATTGTTAGAATGTGCCCTCAATCTCTCTTGCTAAAGCTGTTCTACCAGGGCTAAATAATAAAACTAAGCAGCTATTGGAGCAGAGGGCCTGGACTGAGGGTCACCACCACCCTAATCACCAAGCTACTTTTTATTGCTCTCTTTCTCCAGCCCAATGATTATTTACAGGGTTCGACAAATAATGTAATATACTCGCCTGTGGCGAGTAGATTACAACCTGGAAGAGCCGGTGCAGAGCGATCTGTGCATGCGCAGAACGCAGAACTGCGCAAAACCGCATGGCTGGCGAGCGGGGCTTGCCGGTGCTTGGCGAGCCCTGATTATTTACATATTTAATCCCTGGTGGAACAGGTTCTACAGGATAGACTGAGCGAGTCCTATGTCGGAAAATCCCATAGGTGTGTGGAAGGAGACCAGGGTTCAAATCCTTTCAAGCTCTGTGTGTGAGTGGGAAGCCATTGAACTTGGGTCACTGACTTCCCAGGCAACCTCTGTAACCATTGGGCTAAAATGCATAAGGCTTGTTGGTACTCCTTTTCCAGCTGAGTTCTGAATAGAACCTGATCCAATAGGCAGCTGCAGGGTTGAGGCATGTATGTGACTTACTTGTCCGAATGCCCATCTTCCTGTGCTCTTTCAATTGCTCTGGGCCTTAAGTGGGACATAGGTGTTCAGACGCTTTGGGTGTGTGTGTACTGCAATAAAACACTCATGGATGGCCTATATCAAGCTGAAGCTAGATAGTAATAAGAGCTGCCAAGGGAGCCTGGATTGCTGTGGGGAGCCCTGGATACTCTACCCGCCCTGGGTAGCATATCCCAAGGGGCTGGGATATGGGCAGGAGACTGCTTTTAAGTACCCCAGGCCCTGTCCAGGGAAGGTGAAGGGTCTGGGGCTCCTCACAGCAGCCCAAACTCTCTGGTCAGCTCTTACCACAGCTAGCTCTTGATTTCTGGCCTGATCGGGAGATGGGGCCTCAAGGGGAAGAAGGCTTCAGGGAAGGCCTGATCAGGAATGGGGCCTCAGAGAAGGAGGAGGGGCAGAACAGAGAGGAGGTGAAGCTGCTGTATGTGTCCCTCTTTTGCCTTTTGAAATGGTGATTACCCTCAGGCTTTGGCTAGAACCTAGGCTCTGGGACTTCATGGCTGAGGAAGGTCTTGGGCCAGCCCTGGGTGTTTTATTGCAGTATAGACACCATGAAACATGTCTACCCTAGGAAATTATTTCAAAATAAATTATTTCTAAATAATAACTCCCAAAATAACTATTTTGAAATAGCGGGCCCACACTACAGGGAAGCCTTGAAATAAGTCCGAGACAGGCTCCCTTAATGTGGACGTGCTACCTCGCCTTAGAGCCCCAGGAGGCACTGGGGAGTAATTACTTTGAATGACTCTGGGGAGTAGTTATTTTGAAAGAGCAGCAGCGGAGCATCCATACTACCACTGTTTTGAAATAACAATTTCGAAATGAGCATTATTCCTTGTGGAAAGCAGGAGTTGTTATTTCAAAATAGCGAGCCTCTTATTTTGAAATAACGGGCTTGGTAGTGTGGATAGTTCACTAGTTATTTCAAAGTAAGTCCCTAGTGTAGACCAGGGTAGGGGTGCCAGATTGTTTAACAAAAAATACCAAACACCTCCCCTCTCCCGCCAAAAAAAAAAAAAAGCACCAAGAGAAAAAAAAGAAGGAGACCAAAGATGTTAATCAAAAAAAAGGGGGAGGAGGGGAGGAGGAGGAAGGATGGAGGAGCCATGACCGATATTTCCTGGTTTTTTTTTACTGGACAGAGCCCGCAAATACTGGACTGTCCAGATGAAAACCAGACACCTGGCAACCCTAGACCAGGGCTCAGAGTGGAAGCAGCTGTTTGCATATTCAAAAGCAGAAATTTAGGCATGGAAGGAACTTTTACCCTGATAATACACACCGTTTGGGCACTTAAGAGTTAGACAGAAGTTCTGTGCATCTCAGTGGAGCCAAAATGGTGACTTAACCAGCTAGATTGGGAGGTAGGCATGTAATTCCTTTTAAACATCCCTGGCCTTAAGAGTCAGACTCCATACTACTCCTTTCAGGTTTGGAAGCTTACAGGTGGTTTTGTGCTAGCTTTGTACCTCTGAAATTCTGGGCTGGTCCAGGGGCCAGTGCTGCTCCTGTTACCAGTTACATCAGCTTCAGCCAATGCTCTAATTTGCACCAGCTCCAATCAGTCATATGTTCTGCTATGTAGAATGCCAGAACCCAAAGCACTAGGGCCAGTCCTTCCCCTCTGAACTCTGTATGTCCCAGGCTGCTATGCCAGGGGCTGTGAATGGGGGTGACGTAGTGCAGTCTACACCAGCTGTCTGCTTGAGAAAACTGCGGGAGGCCATTTAAACTGGTGTTGCAATCCCTGAGCTGCTGTAAAAGGGACACAGAGCTGGACCCTTGGTCTCTGCAATACTACTAATGAAGGCTAGAAATGTGTTAAAGTTAAAGAGTCAAAACCCTAGCCAGGAAAGGAAACAAAGGCCCTCTTGGCAGAAACAAACAGAAAATAAACAATCAAACTCTTCACAAGACCGATTCCTCAATTATAGTAGCTTGGACTCACAAGAGGCCAAAGCTATGACCCAGTGGCATATACACAATGTAAACACAAGCATGCAGTAATTAGCTTCATGTTAATTTTGAAGCTTCAAAAGCCTGGGGACTGATCATGCACTAAGGTCATTAACCACAGCCACACTGATTTATTTCTCACAGCAGGCACTCCTTTACTGTTGCACCAGAGAAATGACATTTCAACTTGGAGCAGTTTGGCCTTTGTTTCTAATGTCACTAGCTTGTATGGCTATGTCTATAGTACTATTCCGCATCCTTTGAGCATGCCCGTTATTTTGAAATATAACAGGCTCGCTATTCCAATATCCCTGTAAACCTCATTCCACAAGGAGTAGGGGACATTTCGGAATAGCAATTTATTTTGAAATAAGTGCTGTGTAGACAGCACCAAATTTTAAAATAAGCTATGTTGAAATAACATTGAGATAAGATACGCAATATGCGTAGCTCAAATTGCGTATCATATTTCGACCTATGGTGCAGTATAGACACACCTATATGTGTGGGGGAGCATGGAAGGGAGTTAATATTACCTGGAATTGGACCAGTACACCTTCCCATGTACCTAAGGGTGAAACTTTCTAATTACAAGAGTAAGTTTGCTGAGCAGTCAGTACCAAACTTGCCAGAATTCCTGGACTGTTCTTTTTTTTTTTTAGAGGAGGAGTAGATATTAAAACATAGTACATTTGGAAATGACAGGCCTGACTGGCCCAGAGCACACTGAAGTCAATGAAATCCTCCCATTGACTAACAGACTCTGTATCAAGCCTTTCATTTTTAACATGTGGAATGGACAAGGATAGCCAACCTGTTTCATTTCCCGTTCTCTCAGGGTTACTTCCACATTTGACTAAGCAGGTGTTGCTCCACTACAAGATGTCCATTACAATGACAAATACGACAGAACTAGTACATAGTGCTGGTTTGTCAAGAGTTAAGGAGAACAGTATTTACAATCTCTCGCCTGTTGATTTTCATTGGGCAGCCTGTGCCTCTCCTGAAAGAATCTACAGTTTTGCCGGGGAGGCCAGCTTCGTCATTTAGACAACACTGGCCTAGGTGCTGTAGCAGTAAGTTTCTTACAGTTAAGTTCTCTTGCTAAACCTACAAAAAGACGCAGCCAGAAATTTCAATATACCCATTTTATAGCTCTAACTCCTCAAACAGCCAACCTCCCTCAAAATGTCTTTGCCTTAACAGGAAAGAAGATTATGTGCAATCAGTGCAACTTGGAACACTCTGTTGACACTGAGGGCCAAAATTTCAACATGCTGTTCCACAAGTGACTTCCTCGCAATGCACATCCAATCCTTAAGCAGGCCCAGCACTTCATTGATACATTCAACCCCACACTGATAGGATCAAATGACTGGTCCTGCTGATCTCAATGGATTTTGCATCAGGTCCCTCATCAATACTTTCTTTGGTGACTAAACAATATGGGTGAGTTCCTGGCCCCAGTAATGTCAGAGAGTTTGCTATTGACTCCAGCAGAGCTCTACTTTCAATACACAATAAAATTCTTTTTTATTTCCTGTTTTGTTTATCTTCTGTTACAAACCCCATGTGATTTTTCTGTCAGTTCTGCCTGGAGCTGTTTAATTGAATGCTAATGAAAGCCAGGCTTATAAACAAAAGAAAGTGATCAGAGATCAGCTACACAACTTTTTCTTCAAGAGAAATACTAAATGAGCAGCTTACTTCACTTAGCTGCCCTTTGTTTTTCATTCATGTGTGTGACCGTGTGGTGTGTTAGTGAGTGTAAGGAAGGGGAATTTATCACTTAATATTTTAAGCCTATTGGTATTATGTTACATTGTCTTCAGCTAAAGTAACAGCTACTCTAACCTTGATGAATGGCTTTGGGAATTTTAGCTGAGTCGTGGTTTTGGAAATCTAATGAAAGCCTGATAGGACTTCAACTATATTTATGAGAGCCAAGTGCACATTTATCAGATCCGGTCTGGAAATATGTGGGACACACACACACACACACACACAAATTAGGGATGGATGAACTAGTACAATAAAACAGCAGAACTGTTCTGAATCTTGGTCTTCCTGGCTATTCAAATCAAACTTGAACTTTTAGATTCAGATATATGAAATGGAGAATAGGAACATTTTTATCTACCTAGCTCTATCAACTTATATGTTATCCCTTTTGCATGAAACCTGCTCCTGTCCAAATCCTTCTTTTCCTCCTCTATTCATTTGACTCTTCCATTCTTCACCTATAGACCATTCCCCACCCAAAGAAATTGCTCACCCCTCACTTCTGCGATGCATTGAAGAATCACAAAGCACCCACTTGGTTTTCCTTAGCAAAGTGTTAACTATTAAACCCACGAAACTAACCTGCTTTCAAAGAGCACTCTCTCTTCTCTGCCTGATCAAAAGTAATTCTCAGCACAGAAATACCAGGTTTCCAGAGTTCCCTGCATTGACGATCACTGAACTCCAGTCAGAAATAATTGAACCCATTCAGGCAGAAATACTCATGTATGAAAACCTAAAATTCGTTTTCCACAAATATTTGTGCATGTTTGGTTTCCTGCCAGTAAAAGCCAATCTCACGTACACCTTTGTAGAAAGGAACCACAAAAAGGTCATGAGCATGGCCAAAAGCACATTTGTAAAAAAATGTGAGCAAATCTTTCTGAATAATATGCAGTTTTTACTCAGTTCTGCCAATGGTGCTTTTTTCCACTGTGTTCCATAATGCATTTTGTATCTCTGGAAATCACAGCAGTACTTTGTATTGTTTGCCTCATAACAGTAGCCACAGCAAACTGGTACACTAGTTGACTCTCCTTCAGTAGGGTTTTCATTCAAAGGTCAAAATCAAAGAAAGATCTAAACATGGGAAGGGAAAAGACGCATCTCATTAAACTGGAGGGGGCCTGTGTCTTGGAGAATGGATTACAGAAGAGAAAGTGCAGATGAGAAAGGGAAGCTGGGTCAGTTGCAGGGCAAAGGCTCGAGTATAACGCAGATTGGATGACTTTGGGCCCCTGGCTTGGAAAGGGTAGAAAATGCCAAAATAAATCTTCTGAGGATTTTGGCGAGGCTTGAGATACCTGAACATAGGAATTGCCAGGTTGAATTAGACCAGTGGTCCCCAACCTTTTGGAGCTGCTGGGCACCCGGGGGTGGGGCCGCTCACACGCCGGGCACCTGGGGGCAGGGCCACACATGCGCCCGAAGGCGGGGCTGCGCACGCACCTGGGGGCGGGGCCACCCATACGCTGTGTGCCCAGAGCTGGTGCTACCCATGCACAGCACTCCCAGGGCTGGCGCCACAATTGTGCAGCATGCCCAGGGGTGGGGCCACCCATACGCTACGCGCCCAGGGCCGGAACAGCTCATGTCCCGTGCTCCCGGGGGCAGGGCCACCACTGCCCATGAGCTGCATGCCTGGAGCTGGCGCCTGTGCCATGCATCCAGGAGCTGGCAGCGCCCATGCGCCTGGAGGCAGGGCCGCCCACGTGCTGCGCACCCGGGGCCAGTGCCGCCCCTATGCCTTGCGCCCGGGTCAGCGCCACCCACGTGCTTCAAGCCCGGGGCCAGCACAGTCCTCGTGCCGCGCACCTGGGGCTGGGGCCGCCTAACCACCGCGTGCCTGGGGCCGGCACCGACCATATGCTGACTACCCGGGGCCGGCACCACTCATGCGCCCAGGGGCTGGCACCGCCCATGCACTGCGTGCCCAGGGGTGGGGCCAGCCCCAATCACTCAGCGAGCACAAAGAAATGGCCCGGGGGGGCGCCATGGCGCCTGCGGGCACCGCGCTGGTGACCACTGAATTAGACCAATTGTTCTCAAAATTCATTGACCATGACTCCCTTCTGACGACAAAAACGTACCACATGACACCAGGAAGATGGACCAAAGCATAAGCCTGTCTGATCCCCACTGCCCTGCATGGGGACAGGGCCTAAAGTCCAAGCTTGAGACCCACTGCTCTGGCCAGGGGGACCAAAACCAGAGCTCAACAGCTACAGCCCCAGGCGAAGTGTCTAATCTGAGCCCCATCACCCAGGGCTGATGCCCTCGGGCTTTGGCTCTGGTCCTGGGCAGTGAGGCTTGGGCTTTGGCCCCAGGTTCCAGCAAGTCTCACTCTGTGGGCAGCAGGTGGAGCTCCTCCTCCCCCACTTTGGGTAGGCCAGCCCCTGGGCTCTGCCACTTTCTCCCATCCCTCCCCCCATGGCCAGAGCCCCCAGATCTCTTCCTACCCCCTCCATGGTCAGAGCCACAAGTCACTCCTCAGAGCCATTCAGAGAAGCCCCAAGTATCCCGCCCTCAGCCAGAGGAGCCCCAGGGCAAGCCGAAGTCTGGAGCACCCTGACACACACTTGTCCAGAGGAGCCCTAGTCTAAGCACCGCTGTGTCTGCCCTCATCTCCCCAAACCAAGCTACCCTGGAGAAAAGTCTCTCTTTGGAAATGGGTTTGCTATGCCCCCTATAGGTTCTGGGGTGGCTGAGATGAGTATGTGCTATTTTGTTTCCTGGGTTCTTCAGTAATCTCCATGCAGTCCATGGAGATTACTGAGGAACCCAGGAAACTGAATAGCACATACCACCCTCTTTAGCCAATGGCTACTCCAGAAAAATCCATGGGGCATAATAAAAGAAAAGCCTTAGCCCAAACTCTGCAATGTGGGTCGCACAGCCTCCCCTGGCCTATTATACCCACTGCCCAAGGACCTGACCCACTTTGGGATTCTGATCCGCAATTTGAGAGCTACTGATCTAGACTAATATGGGCCTAGGATAGCTTGTCCACAGAAGAATTTACAGTTTGATCCACCTAATTATCCCAGTTGTCTTACACTCCACCTCAGAACCTAGCATCGTCTCCCACGAAGACCTCTCATTCTACTTCAATGGGGAGAAAACGGAAGCAGAATTACAACCCATCTTGACAGACCAAAGGCTACAATAGCAGAATGAAACAAAAGAATCCTTCCATGTGCTTTATCTGAATATGCCTACTCACCATAGGCAAATGCCTATGAGAGATACCAGTGATTCAGCTGACTAACAGCCTGTCTCTAATCTCACCTTCCTGAGCCAAGTCACAGAGACAATTGTGGCAAACAAACTCTGTCATCACTCATCCTTTGCCAATGTCCTAAATCCCTAACAGTCAGGAGACAGACTTAGATGCAGCATGGCAACAGTACTTGCTGAATTAGCTAAAGTTCTGCTTATGACTATGGAGGAATGACTAACATCAGTGCTACTAGATCTATCAGTGGCCTTTAGCAGATGTAACAACATACACATTGCAAAGTGGCTTTTGGTGTTAAGTGTGGTTTTCATTTTTTTCTTAACAATGAACCCAGTTTTGCTTGTCTTCCTTTTGCTTTTTCTAAGACTTTTTCCCCCCTGCTTCCTACTGTGTAGTTTGCTGAATGAATTTAACCTGTGGAGCTCTTCTATATTTGAGGTGTCATTCAAGAAGGAACAGAACTTTCTTTTTGTAGAAGAGGGGTAGTTTGGAGTAGGGAGACAGAAGTGGCCTGAAAGTTGAGCTAAAGGGCTTTATTTCCCCTACTCCAGTAGAAAAATAATCTTAGACTTTTAGCCTTAAATCTCAGTTTCCAGGCTTGTGTCACCATAATCCAGTCGTTAATATTATTTTAACCCAGTTGTCTTTATATGTGAATTTCCTTGATTTTATTAAAGATCTTTTTTTAAAAAAAAGTCCATCTCCTTTATGGAGGTGTCTGGAAGCAGAGATGTCAGATGTTCGTGGCTACTGTTACTGGATATGGTGTAGCTGTGAATTTAATAACTTTTAAAAGAGTAAAGGGTTCTATTTTGCATTCAGATGTACACACGCAGAGAAATCTCATGGGAGAAAGATGCTGTTGTAATTTATGCTTCATCTAACCACATTGGCTTCAAAGAGGTTGAGCACTGGTATAAAACTGGGAAGACTATGGTCCATTACTCGCTCAAAAGAAATCACCTTATGTGCTTCATAAAGAGATTTATTACCTTAAAGGACTTTTTTGTGGCATACAATATTTTGCAAATATGGTTTGGCACAAGTCCCATAAAGCACAAAGTAAGATTTGACAGTAAAATATATGAGGAGTTTCTTTTAAAGTACTTACTACATATGAACAGCAGACACTTTTCAAAGTGAAATGTCTTGACCAATAAGAAGATGTTGCCAAAATACAATGTACATACACAACATCACCATCACCCAGAGAAAAAAAAAATTACAGTTCCAAGCATTAAAGTTCACTCCTGTGCTGTTTGCTCAGGCTCTGACAGCTAAAAATAAAATGAATCCCCTGTCCTTCCTCTCAAAAAAACAAACCAAAAAAAACCCCATACTGGATATGACTGTTAGTTATTGCAGGGCAGTGAGGTTGTTTCTCAAGCTGTGCAACAGTGTAGGAGTGGTCAGAGGAAGTAAGAACCCATTTCTGTCTCTGGATGAACACCCTGGAACTTGGATCAAGGTCTGTATGATTAAATGGGTGCTATGGTCTTGCTATCCCCAGAGAAACTGGGTAGGGAGTGTATGGGGAATGAATGGACTCTTGGCTCCACTGCTTTCAGTACACTGCCCAGGAAAGCTAACCCAGTACCTGGGAGCATTGAGGGGGTGGGGTGGGTGGGTGAGGGGTAAGGTAGAGATAAGAGTATGAACTGCTGCTCCCCATAGACCAGCCTTGACCACTGACTTCCACAGCAAGGAGGAGGCAGGGAGGGAATTGTAGCTCCCTGAACCATCATTCCATCCCTGTGATGTTCCAGCATGGGGCAGCAAAACTCTTCCCTTTATTGTGCCCTGTGGCTTTATGAAACAATTCAGCCCTAAAATATTAATAGTAGCAAAAAGTTTGTCTGGCACCTGCACAACTCATTGCAAATCTTCCAGCACACACTCTAACTGGCTCCCCAGACACAAATCAACCACACAGCTAGCGCACATATTCACCCCAAACATCACTCGGAAGCTTAGAATCATAGAATAATAGGACTGGAAGGGACCTCAAGAGGTCATCGAGTCCAGCCCCCCGCCCTCAAGGCAGGACCAAGCTCCGTCTACACCATCCCTGACAGATGTCTATCTAACCTGTTCTTAAATATCTCCAGAGAGGGAGATTCCACCACCTCCCTTGGCAATTTATTCCAATATTTGACCACCCTTACAGTTAGGAATTTTTTCCTAATGTCCAATCTAAACCTCCCCTGCTGCACTTTAAGCCCATTACTCCTTGTCCTGTCCTCAGAAACCAAGAGGAACAAATTTTCTCCTTCCTCCTTGTGACACCCTTTTAGATATTTGAAAACCGCTACCATGTCCCCCCTTAATCTTCTTTTTTCCAAACTAAACAAGCCCAGTTCATGAAGCCTGGCTTCATAGGTCATGTTCTCTAAACCTTTAATCATTCTTGTCGCTCTTCTCTGTATCCTTTCCAATTTCTCCACATCTTTCTTGAAATGTGGCACCCAGAACTGGACACAGTACTCCAGCTGAGGCCTAACTAGTGCTGAGTAGAGCGGCAGAATGACTTCACGAGTTTTGCTTACAACACACCTGTTGATACAACCTAGAATCATATTTGCTTTTTTTGCAACAGCATCACACTGTTGACTCATATTCAACTTGTGGTCCACTATGACCCCTAGATCCCTTTCTGCCATGCTCCTTCCTAGACAGTCGCTTCCCATCTTGTATGTATGGAACTGATTGTTCCTTCCTAAGTGGAGCACTTTGCATTTCTCTTTATTAAACCTCATCCTGTTTACCTCTGACCATTTCTCTAACTTGCTAAGGTCATTTTGAATTATGTCCCTATCCTCCAAAGAAGTTGCAACCCCACCCAGTTTGGTATCATCTGCAAACTTAATAAGCATACTCTCTATCCCAATATCTACATCATTGATGAAGATATTGAACTGTATGGGTCCCAAAACAGACCCTTGAGGAACTCCACTTGTTATCCCTTTCCAGCAGGATTTAGAACCGTTAACAACAACTCTCTGACTACGGTTATCCAACCAATTATGCACCCACCTTATCGTGGCCCTATCTAAGTTATATTTGCCTAGTTTATCAATAGTTATATTTGCCTAGTTTAGGATGTCTGTTGAGTCAGTGTGAAGCAATGGAAACAGCTACAAGCATGGTGAGGCCTCTTTTTTTCCCTGAAGGATCACAGGTTCAATCTTCCCTAGGCTTTGCAGTCTGTTGTTGGGTTTTTGTTTGTTTGTTTGTTTTTTGTGTTTGTAATGTCTGAGCTTTTTTACACACGTGACTTTATAAATTACACCTGTGGGATAGCACAGATTTTCAGTGACTAGCTTCTAGTTACATACTTATTAACTGATTTGGGCCTAAAGCATGGCCTGCCAAGTGCATCTAGGGTGTTAGGCCCTCTCTTACTCTGTGGCCCTCTCTTCACATGTGGGCAGGAGCAGGGAATGGGAGGAGCATGGGTTCCCTTCCCACCCATATGACAGTCAGTGTAGCTGTGTCAATGCATTGGGAGAAAACACACTGTCAGGGATACAGTTGATGCAATACACTTTCAAACCAAACTCTGTGTGTGTGTGAGTAGCTTATTGGGTGGAACAGAAATTACTTTTAAAAAACAGGAGGACAGAAAATCCCATAATATTCAGCAGCTAATTCACAGCTTAAAGTACAGTGCTAACATTTTTGGCCTCAGCTAATTCAGCTGTATAGATTTCCTTTAACTACACCCCCCAGTTCTTGCACTAACATCAATGGCAGTTCTGCCTGCAGAACTCAGAGAGAGGAGATGCCTCTAGGGGTGGATCAGCCAGGAGGCAGATTTCATAAGGGATCCGCATGGTTTTTACTCGGTGTGAAAGCACAATTCCATATCTCCTCCCTCAGGCCCAAACACACACTAGTGCCAATGGGAGTTTTAGTAGCATAAGGAAAGCAGACCCAGGAGTTCAGAGGCGAATGATTAAACAAACCCAGTGTCAGTCTCATATGATGATGATAACAACATGGTACCTTTTCCTTCCTTCTGACATCTCTTTCTTTGTACAATACATTTTCTGTTTTCGCTGGTAGCTGGGCATGGGTTGCCCTGTGCTGAAGGATGCTGTAGGATTTCTCTGACTCTTGTTTCATTTCCTCTCTTGAAGCCACATGTTTTGCCTTTCTTTGTGCAGGAGCTCCATGGACTCCACTCACTAGCTTCACAGTGCACTGTAACAAACATAGGTCATGCTGAGTGGAGCAGGGGCTGTAGGGCACACAATGCATGCAAGATATTCATTTTATTCTGTATCAAACAAAATGTAAGAAAAGTGAATTCACCTTCAAACTGAAAAGCTGGCTGGCCTTGAGCAAATACATCTTTCTAAGGCCAGGCTCAGATCAGGAAGGGTATGTCTAGAGAGAGGCGCTATTTCAGGATACCGGAGGCATGCTGAAATAGCTACACATGTCTTTTAAACACGCTTGTTATTTCTAAATATTTTTCAAAATAATGGGCATGCTATTTCGGCATCCCTGTAACCCTCGTTCCATGAGGGTTAAGGTATGTCTCGAAATAGCACGTTAAACTTGGAAATCTGGAGCTGTGTAGATGTGCCGAATTTCAAAATAAGCTATTTAAAAATACAGTCAAAATAAATAAGCTCTTTAAAAATACAATCAAAATAAGATACACAATTTGCGTAGTGCAAATTGCATCTCTTATTTCAAATTTAGGGTACGGTGTAGACGCACCCAACCCGGGCTCTCAATTTTACCTGTCCAAACTGGGAGTAACTCTGTTTACCTAAATGGCATTACCTACATGGCATTACTGAAGAGGTATAACTGAGAGGAAAATGTGGCCTGTCCAGGATGTACTTGACATGAAATAATGCAAATCAGTTATGTGTAAGTAGGACTATTTCACACTGGCTGCATCACTTTTGCCAGCTGCATTCCAGGGGAAAAAATGGTTTGGCAAAATGAGGCATTGGGCCTGATTTTGCTCTCATGCTGCATTGTACAGAAACATAGTTCCACAAACTTCAGTGGAATTAAACTTGATTCACACCTGTGTGAGAGGAGAATCGGGCCCATGTTGCCAACTCCCTTGGTACTGAACAGCTTAGTCAAGATTCATGAAAACGATGCTATTTGTAAAACATACCGAGTAAAGATGGGCAAAACTGGGACAGATGTTGGGTTTGAATAAGTGACCTAGTTTGGCCCATCTCTTCATTTTTCGTCTGCAGATTAAGTGTGGTACAAGTTTCATACCATAGATCGCTTCTATCATACTCTGCAACAATATGAGAATGGATTTAACGGCCTAATAGATTTTTCCATCTCTGCAACTTATTTCCAAATTTTACAAACCCTAGAAGACAGTTGCTCACAAGCAATCTCCACTTAATTATTGTGGGCTCATTCTACAAGGGTTTAGGGATGTCTCAAAATAGCACATTATTTTGAAATTTGGCACTGTGTAGAGGTGATAAATTTCTAAATAAGCTATTTTGAAAAGCAATCGAAATAAGATGCACAATTTACGTAGCGCAAATTGTGTATCTTATTTTGAGTTTAGGGTGCTGTGTAGATGTACCCTAAGACACCTCCTCAATGGGTGGGAGGAAGGAACCCCACCATCTACTGCTAGGAGCTGGTTCGCAGAGCAGGTTGGGTGTGCAAGAGGAAGCATACTGCATTTTCTGAAGGAGTGGAGTACAACCAATAGTCTGCTAGAGAGTTTGGGAAGAAATCTGTGCAATAGGATTACTGAAGTGTTCCGTATTTTCCCAAACACTGGCCTATGCTTAACTGGCACAAGACAGCCCATCATAATTGGAAGTTGCTCCTCAGAGGGCAATGGGTTATTCTGATGGGGCCAGAGGACAGATGCAGGAAACACCTTGAGATTATGGCATTGAAGAACACCCCCTGTGACTGAACTTTCTTAAAAATAAGTCAGATGTAATTTTGAGTTTGTGTTTCTAACTCTGAACCTATTCCTGCAAGTCCTGTCCTGCGCAGACTCCCTGAGAGGTCAATATGAGTTCCTCACGTGCAGGGCTTGCAGGCTCAGGTCTTAGGCTGGAGTCTCTACTTACCAATACTGGTGCACTCCATCGTGTGATTGTTGGGTTCCAGCCCCTCAGGGCAGTTTTCAAGGCACTTTCCGTTATGTAAGTAAAACCCACTTTTACACTTTGTGCAGAAATTTTTGGTGAAGCAGGTATCACAGTCAGCTTTACATTCTGTAATGCAAAATGGGAAGAATTACAGCCTGTGTCACCCCAGTTAGACATTAAAGCCCTGATTTGCATGTATGCCGCTGTGCTTTACACCACTCTGACAATGTACAAGGGCCTGCCAGTGAGAGTACATTTTATTCATAGCCACATTAAGTCTCCTTTACACTGTGGGAAATGAGAATTAGGCCAAAGGGGCTGCATTCAAAACTGCCTTGCCCTTTGAATAGTCATTAAGAACTGTGCAAAATGGGTGCACAATGCCCCCAGACCAGAATTGTAACATATATCCACATTGGACTCACATTGCACAGGGGTAAACAACCAGTTAAAATGCAAGGCACTGGAGAATCAGTTCCACCAAGTATATCTCCATTTGTTCAGGAAAAACTAAAAATGTATTTCAGAATTTAGATTTATTTATTTATGTATTTCTGGTCCATTGCATTTTGTTGCAATCCCACAGGATTTTCCAGAACTATTATGTTTATATCATTCATACAGGACAGAAGCAAGCTATCAGACATGGATTTTTAACAATATGAGAAAACCTGTATATCTAATATTCTGCAAGCAAGATACAAAGGCCATGAATACATTTACTCTAGAGAAAAGTTCACAATCATTTAAAGTTGTTTAGTAGCTTGGAGGTTATACAAAAGTAGAATTGAGTTTCAGCATCCACTGGTCAGGAAGTAAGGAGAATTACTTAGCTATAATTCCTATGTCTGATTTAGTCACCTAGATGGCTGGTAAATAAAGTCAATCGAAAAGGGAGTTCTCTAGGTTTTGGTTTAAAAATTTCAAAATGTAAAATTTGATCAAAATTCAAAAAATATTGATGGGGAGGAGGAACTAAGAAATGCAAGTTAGGCATCTAAGACCTCTGAAAGTCAATGAATGGGACCGTGCCAAGTTCACGGCTCATTTTGGTCAATTTCACAGACATGGAATTTTAAAGATCAGAAATGTCATGAGTTCAGCTATTTAAATCTGAAATTTCATAGTGTTGCAATTGTACGAATACTGACCCAAAAAGGAGTGTGTTTGTGGGTGAGTGGGGGATGTCACAAGTTTACTGTAGTTGAGTGGCAGTACTACCATTTTTAGTTCTGTGCTGCTACTGCTGGTGGTGCTGCCTTCAGAGCTGAGAATCTGAAGTAGCAATTACTGGTCAAGAACCCAGCTCTGAAGGCAGGGTCACTACGAGCAGCCATACAGAAGTCAGGATGGCATGATATGGTATTGCCATCCTTACTTTTACTGATGGGGCACTACCTTCCAAGCTTGGCACCTGGCCAATAGCCACCATTCACCAGGTGCCCAGCTCTGAAAGCAGCACAGAAGTAAGGGTGGCAAATACCACAACCCCACTCCCCCAGTATAACAAGGTAACCCACCTGCAACTCTCTTTTGGACCAGGATCCTTAAATGAGAAATGCTGGTCCCCATCCCAGTGACATCTGAATAGTGTAGGGTAAAAGCACACAAAAGTCCAGATTTCACAGGGAAACACCAGATTTCATGGCCCACAGCATGTTTTTCATGGCTGTGAATTTAGTAGAGCCCTTTCAGTGATAGTCTGGCATCTACCCACAGATGGACAGTGGATCAAACATCCAAATTGCAGAAGCACCTTTGTGGTTACGCTATGCACAAAGTATAGTTACAGCGAGGCCATGCAAAGGAGCTCTGGAAACCTCACCGTTGAGCAGTGCTCTCCGGTATCAAACTCTGTCTTATGGAAGAACTGAGGTCCAGCTGGGATGACAAGTGCATTGCCAGTGAATTTATAAACAGCATGGATCTCATAGTCACAGGCTCCACTCTGGGAAGTTGTAGTGGCCCATGACCACTGCTACAACCATTCAGCTGTAGCTGTGGCACTAGGGGATTAGACTACAAACCTTTATCTCTGAATAAGGATGCAGGAGAGAAATCCATCCCCAGTGCCTAGATAGGTTATCCATACAAAGACTTTTTACCTAATATGAATTTCACTCTAACCTTACACTCAGGTGAATACCTATTGTACCAATATAAAAAGACTGACCAAACTAAAGAATTTATCTGTCTACTATTTAACTTCCTTGATTCATTATGATGTTTAGTCTCATATCAGAACAAAAACGCACAAAGATACAGTGTTGTTTCTCCAGCACTTACTTGTACACTTATTTATTTCTGGATACCGGGTTCCAAAGTATCCGCTTGGACATGAAGAAAGACATACCCCGATCTGTTTCATGCCAATCCTCTCCAGAACAAAAAAGAGTCTGGGTTTGCATGACAAGCATCCATTGTAGTCAGAACATGTTGCACACCCTCCTTGGCAACCCTGGCTCACATTGGGATGCACTGAAAAGACAAATTATTTTAAAAAGGAGAAAACTAGATTAGACAACCCAGTTATATGATTATGCCTCTGTACTGAATGCTGTGTTAAAATCTTACATGACAGCCTTCAAGGGCTGGTTCACTTTTGCTTCCGTCGTTTATGACTTGACATGTTGCCTTCATACGTATTAAAATGGGAATCTCAGATGATATGCTCATATGCTGCAGGAATAGCTAACAATAAATTACACCTGAAATTGATTTTGCGATATACCTGCACCTTGGGCAAGATTCAGGATTTTCCATCAGGAGCAATGGCTTTGCTGATATTGCTTGTGTTGGCCTAGTATATGTTTGCACGGCAAAGTAAAATTTGAGCATTAATACGCTTGTGCTTTTTGTTTCATACTTAAGATGATAAGAAAACCCACCCTAGTCTGTAATGGCTTTTATTTAAGTATCTTTTTTAATTGATACTGTGCAAGAATGTGGTAGCGTTAGATCCGATACAAAACTGCCTTTTAAGAAGACACAAAGAACCATCCTACTCACTCATTTTTTCCCTGGAATGTTCACTCTGGCATGTTTAATCTTCAGCAATTACAACCTGATGTTCAGACTTAACTGTGACATTTAGACTACCCCCATCCCAGCATAGAACATAGGTAGGAGTTATACTCCAGTTTCAATGGCTTCATTCTATATTTCTGTTTCTTCAAGAAACAGAGAGAAAAACCGTGCCGCCTTTTACTACATAGACATATGTATTACTATGCTTTCAAATATTTGGTTCTCGTTGTACTTATGTGCACCAGTTGTTTTTAAAGCAAACAATAGGAAGATATTGTAACCGACCTTTTCAGCAGGAGAGAGACGTCAGTGAAATATTTCTCAGTGTGATAAAGGGCAACAATTTGAGAGGGCATGACACTATGCATCTTTCCACACTTTAGAAGTATTTATACCACAGGTTGTTTTCTGTGGTGCATACTTAACATGGGAGTCTACTCTGAAAAGTGACTATGCATACAGAGGCCATTTTCATAGGCAGGAATGGTCAAATGATTAAGAAACTGAAATTGTTTGAAAACTATTCGTCATTTTCCATCACTGACCCCAACAAGGAGAAGAATATGAAACTGAGATATAAATATTTGTCATCAAAGCTAGTGTATAAAATACACGAGCACTTCTGACAAGAAATATATGTCAGCACCAGTGACAGGTAGATCTTTATGAATAACCTCTTTTGACAGAGCAAACCCTATGTGCAGCTCCAATTAGGGAAACCTTCATGTGTAAGGCCTTATGACAAGCAGAAAGTTTTATTATGCAGAGCTGACAATTTATCAGCATTAATATAAAATCCATTAAAAGTAGCTCGGGATCTACTGGTAGATCTTGGAACCTTTGACGGGTGATACTGACTGGTTTGGTCAGGAGGCTGTCAAGTGCCAGCACTTCATCTGCCCCAAGCACTGCCATGCTTCTCCTGCCCTCTGCCTTGGAGCTTTTTTCTCGTTGTGCAGAGCACAGGAAGAACAGGAGGGGGTGCTGATGTCACAGTGCCCCCCCATCTCCACAGAGCAGAAGGGGGCAGGGATGGAGACAGTTTGCTGCCTGTTTTTGGGAGTGGTGCAGGGCCGGGGAGAGGTGAGCCTGCCTTAGCTTCCTGCACCACTACCCAGCAGCCACCTGTGGTATATGGTGCCCAGCTGGGGCCTGCATTCCAAACCCTGGCCTCAGTCCTGACCCCCTCATTCACCCTAAACCCTTGCCCCAGCTCTGAGTCCCCCTGCACCCAAACTCCCTCCGAGAACCTGCACCCTGCACCTATGGTGCACCTCAACTCCCTCCCCCATGCTCAGCCCAGAACCCCTTGCCACACTCCAAATCCTTTAGCCCAAGATCAGAGCCCACATCGCCCTCCCTTGCACCCCAGTCCTCTACCCCCTGCCTGATAAAAGCGAGTGAGGGTTGGGGAGGGAGGATGGAGTGAGCAGGGGTGAGGCCTTGGAGACAGGGCGGGAAGGAGGCAGGGCAAGGGTGTTTGGGTTTGAGGTGGATCCTGGATTGCACTTAAATTCAAAAAGTGATCTCATGCTTAAAAAGGTTGGCGACCACTGACATATAGCAATGTAACCAGTTGGGGCAGTAGGGGTCTACAGAAGCTGCAGCTGTGCCTCTGTAGCATTTTAAGTGTAGCCATAGCCTAAGGCTGTTACCAGGGGGCCCCCAGACAAGTGGTGTGAGGGGGCCTGGCTCTGCATCCCTGGAAGGGGAGAGGCCTTGGGGAAGGGGCAGGGCTTTGGGGAAGGGATGGGTCCGGGGCAGCCAGCCCTCAGTGCCACCCAGCTCTCCGTTGCTCTGGCAGCAATTTAAAGGGCCAAGGGCTCTGGCTGCTGCTGCCACCAGAGGGTCTGGCTCTAACCCAGGCTGCTTTATAATGTTGATTTTGAACATTGATATAGAATCATAGAAGATTTGGGCTGGAAGATACCACATGGGGTCATCAAGTCCAATCCCCTGTTCAAAGCAGGACCAACCCCAACTAAATTATCCCAGCCAGGGCATTATCAAGCTTGGCCTTAACAGCTGCTAAGGATGGAGATTCCATCATCTCCCTAGGTAACCTATTCCAGTGCTTCACCACCCTTCTAGAGAAGTTTTTTCCTAACAGCCAACCTAATACCATCAAAAATGAGATGCTGAGAAATTTTTAAATAAACTGAATCCTTTTTAGATTAAATACCTTAAAATGGATCCTTTTTGACTACAGGCAGTCCCCGAGAATACAGGCAATCCCTGCCGCCGCTGCCGCTTTGCTCCCGGTGCCTCTGGTCTGCTGGGGACCGTCTCCAGCAGACCAGGGACACGGGGAGCAAAGCCGCGGCGGCGGCGGGGTCCCGTGCCTCTGAGGCTTTGCCAGAGCAAAGCCTCAGAGGCGCGGCACCCCACCGCCGCTGCGGCTTTGCTCCCCGTGTCCCTGGTCTGCTGGGGGGGGTGCAGCTAGTGCGCTCCCCTCCCCAGCAGACCAGGCTTTTGTTGTGGACCCTGGGGTAGAGCAGCTGGGGTGCTGCCAGGTTGGTCCTGCAGGGACCTACCTGGCAGCCCAGCTGTTCTGTCCCAGGCTCAAGATTCAGCCGCGGTTGAAACTGATCAGTGGCTGATTCCAGGAAGCTGGGGGCAGAGCAATTCTGCCTCCAGCTTCCTGTAGTCAGCCCCTGGTCAGTTTCAGCAGCAGCGGCTGAATCTGGAGCCAGTTCCGACTTACATACAAATTCAACTTAAGAACAAACCTATAGTCCCTATCTTGTACGTAACCCGGGGACTGCCTGTATTGAATCTTGTGTCATCCCTAAAGCAAAGGTGCATTACATCTCAAAACTAGAACCATAGGTAGACTGTTATAATGGCGAATGTAAGAAGCGGTACTTAAGAGGAGGGTTCAGTAAAATGTTTCAGACATTGACATTTCTTGAAAACTCAACACTATGGTCTATCATGGAACCCAATGAAGAAAAGAAATGGGGATGGAAGGCTACTTTTGTCATTGATCTCCAAACCAGCGTGGAATATTTTTCAAAATTAAACAGACACTACCAAAGCTATTCTTTGTTGTGGATAAGAGCAGAGATTATTCAGTTTGGATAGCTTTTCCTGGGCCTAACTTGAAATCATCCCAGGAGATACGTAATAATGTAATGGACATAAACATTGTATATTTAAAATACTTACAAGTCACAAATAACTGAATGCAAGGTGTGTCTGTATCTATACCTTTACATTTGAGGAGCTGACCCAGGAACAAGCTGGAACAAAAGGTTTAGTTTCTCAATAGATTACATTTTGATTGAAAATATTGTGGATAAGAAAACAATACAGATGAGAAATGGGAAGAGGGATCTGGATAAAGGAACTGATCTGGATGAGTGGGTCTTTATATGGGAAAGGGTATAGACATCTTCAGTTTGTGTACCTCATATAAATGTGTATATACTACTGTAAAGGTTGAGGTGGGCAATGAGAGGCCTGCAGGTCAGACAAGGTTCACCCTGCAGGCTGCCAGACACTTTATTTACCTGCACATCTCCAGATACAGCTTCTCATAGCTCCTGTTGGCAGGCCTGGCTTTTGGGCAAGGCGAGCAAGGTGGTTGCCTTGGGCCCCACGTGTTCAGGGCCCCACAGCTCCACACATTCAGGACTCTGTACTGCCCACCTCCTGACCCCGCCCACCCAGCCACTCACTCGCTGTCCTGACTGGGGGCCATGCAGCTCAGCCACACTGCCTTGAGCCCCACAAATTCTTTGGCTGGGCCTGCCTATTGGCCCCTAAGGAACTGTGGTAAGGTAAAATATGGACTATCCTTAGGAGAGAAAAACTTTCATGCTGGCTACTTACACAAGAGAACTGACAAGAAGAGGCTAGGTATTTAAAAATTTGGTCACCCTATTTAATGTACGCAGAAGAGGAAAACTCCCCATCCAGCAAGACAGAATCTTCATCCACATTCTTTGAATATGCCCTGGCCCTGAGTGAGTAACAAGTAATGTTGGATGTTAACATTTTACTGCAACTTTGCTTTCAGAAAATGTGTTGGTTTAAAAAAAAAAAAATCTAAAAGGACACTTCAAAATGTAGTAAAACTTGGATGGCCTCCTCTCTATTCAGCTTACCCTTGCATGGGCTACCTTGGTCCGTGGTGGGTGTGTGAAGGAGAGGATGCTGGCAGAGCTTAGACTCTGAAAAAAACCTTTTCCTTATGCATAGACCAGCACGGCTGAGTTGGCATGGAAGTGGGGAAATCATCTACACTAAGTATAAAGCTCAAGTAACAGGATAACTAGGGACAGATCTCTAAGTCACAATCTAGCTCCTGCTCTGCTCCTGGGACTATGAAAATAAGCACTGACTCTTACTCTGGCTCTGTGATAAAGCCACAATTGAATGCTTAGTGAGACCTCACACTTTTATGGGGGCTGATGCTGCTCTTGTCCAGAAAGGGTAACTGCAACAAAGCAGAATGACTTGCCACAGGAAAGCTGGAAACAGAACCCAAATGAGCGACAAGCCCACTCTGGCACTCCAAGGCTACGTCTATACTGGCATGATTTTCCAAAAATGCTTTTCACGGAAAAGTTTTCCGTGAAAAGCATTTTCGGAAAAGCGCGTCTAGATTGGCAGGATGCTTTTCCTCAAAAGCGCTTTTTGCGGAAAAGTGTCCGTGGCCAATCTAGACACGGTTTTCCGCAAAAAAGCCCCGATCGCCATTTTCACTATCAGGGCTTTTTTGCGGAAAACACTACTGTGCTGTCTACACTGTCCCTTTTGCGCAAAAGTCTTTCGGAAAAAGACTTTTGCCCGAACGGGAGCAGCATAGTATTTCCGGAAAAGCACTGACGATCTTACATGAGATCGTCAGTGCTTTTCCGGAAATTCAAGCGGCCAGTGTAGACAGCTGGCAAGTTTTTCCGGAAAAGTGGCTGATTTTCCGGAAAAACTGGCCAGTCTAGACACAGCCCAAGTGTAGAAGGTGAGGCCTCAAGAGACCTTAAAAATACCTTGCCTTTATACACTTCTGCTTACAAAAACTCCCCAAGGTCACAGATTCACTGGCCCTGGCAGATAGGCTGCCACCATCAAATGAATTAAACCCCTGAAAACCAGGAAGAAACGCTTGAACTTCTTCCTCAGGGGTACCCCCAAGCTCTTTTGCCACAAGAGAGGTTGAAAAAAGAAAAAAAGAAAAGAAAACCAAACTGCAATCTCTGATAGCTGACCTCTCTGGCTAGGCAGGCACACACACAGACCTCCTGTTACTTTTCAGGACACAAGAATCAAATCATCACTTTAAAAAAGGTGATTTTATTAACAAAACAAAAAGATAAGTATGATAAAGCATACTTGCTTGCTAGGCGTTACAAAGCAACCGAGAAAGGAACAGATTAAAACACAAAGAAACAGCGTCTCTTTGGGATGCAGCTTAGATACAGTGAATGGGGAAGGGAAGGCACATGGATCTCACACAGAGAAGCTTAACCAGCAACAAAACAAAGAAAATAACCTGATAGCAACTAAATAAAAATTTCCCCCCTATTTACTCACAATCCTTTCACAGTACAGTCCATTTCCATGCCCAGTATTCCTTGGAGGCATGGTCGTTCTGCCTGGATTTAAATCATCCTATTTCTCCC
The DNA here is from genome assembly GCF_049634645.1 of Pelodiscus sinensis. NCBI lineage: Eukaryota > Metazoa > Chordata > Testudines > Trionychidae > Pelodiscus > Pelodiscus sinensis. The sequence goes on along the minus strand of NC_134713.1, from coordinate 90,475,261 downwards.
AACTCCTGGCTTAAACTCAAAGAGAAATGGCAAGCAAGTAATCATTACAATGCTAATTTCAGCACTGTATCCCATTGGTTCTTCTGGCTCCCTGCCAACACCCCCTCACTAACTGAGTTTAACCCTCTAATAACCAAGTACTGGCCAGCACTACTCCTATCCATCACAGGGGCTGATGCTGCTCTTGTTCAGACAGGGTAACTGCAATACAGCAGAATGACTTGTCACAGGATCTACGAGTGAAAAAAAACATGCTAGGGGAGTGCAAAAGCATCTTTAGGAACTACAATTTCCATATCTGATGGCTAAGGCACAGAGAGGTCCAGTGGCTTGGCAGAGAAATGATGTGGCATAGTGGGTTAGGCACTGATGGCAGAACTAAGAAAGCTGAGTTTTAATCTTGTAGGCCTGGTCAAGAAATGTTCTCTTGTGAAACCACATGACATCTGGTGCAATCTAATTCATTCCAAAGCAAAAGAAAGAAAGAAAGAAAGAAAGAAAGAAAGAAAGAAAGAAAGAAAGAAAGAAAGAAAGAAAGAAAGAAAGAAAGAAAGAAAGAAAGAAAGAATCCCTATTGATTGGAACAAAAGGCCACACATTAGAATTTATGTATCCCTTTTTCTGTTCTCTGAGTTGATTTGTAGTGTAGCCTGAGACAAATCAGTTATTCTCTCTGCCCTTCAGTTTACTGAGCCTATCACCTTTCAGCTCTAAGATGTAAACAAAGAGACCAGCTTCTAAAATAGACCTGCTCTAGAAATGAGTCTTAGTCCCCACTACGAACACCTGGTTATTGGTATCCTCCTGGACCAACAGTCTCTCATGTGATGCAAATGTTTAATTTGATCAGCCACAACAGATATAAAATTAACCAAATTCCCCAATAAGGTACAAAGCTAAAGGATTCTGAAAGTTGTAATCCTCCATATAGCTCTACTCTGGAGCAGCTAATGAAGTCTATATAATTATAAACCAAACCTCATACTTGACCACATCTGTGGAAACCCTAGTAACTCTTACTTAGCAAGAAGATGTAGTCACAAAAATAGAATAGTTATGTCTGGAGTTCCCCTTGTTTAGGTAAGCTTTCTCTACCTCCTCTCCACAATCTACAAGCAATTGAGTATTTCCTCCAAAAGAGGATGGGATAGGTGGGGTCTGTTTCTCAGAGTCAAAGGACTTGCTTGATTTAATCTTACTTCAAAGCTTTCTTGCCTAATATGGTGCAAAGCGTAGGGTAAGCAATCTCAAGACTACTAAAATAGTTTCAGAAACTGCTCCCAAAAGGATTGCAAAATATTTCCTCAGATATCTGTCTGGCTTGACAGAGCATTTCCATCCACGTGAGGCACTTTGCCTTTGAAGGCAAAGGAGCCAACACTTTTTGAACATTGTGGCTGTGTCCAGACTGGCATGATTTTGCGCAAATACTTTTAACGGAAAAGTTTTTCCATTAAAAGTATTTGCGCAAGAGAGCATCTATACTGGCATGTGCCTTTGTGCAAAAGATTTGCTTTTGCACTAAAGCATCCGTGCCAGTGTAGACGCTGTCTTGTGCAAGAAAGCTCTGATGGCCATTTCTTGTGCAAGAAATTAACGTTGCTGTCTACACTGGCCTCTTGTGCAAGAATACTTATCCCTGAGTGGGAGCGTCACGGAGTATTTGTGCAAGAATCACTGATTTTGTACATTATAAAGTCAGTGTTCTTGTGCAAATACTCACGGCCAGTGTACACAGGTGGCAAGATTTTGCGCAAAAGCGGCTGCTTTTGTGCAAAATCATGCCAGTCCTAGATGCAGCCTGAGTGTCTGCAGGTTGGAAGATGATCACAAACATAAGTATGGGACTGCACCACAATCTCAAAAAGTATCCATCACCATTTTATAGCAATATATATCAATAAAGAAGCCTTGATCACACATGGCCAAGCATTCACTGGGGATTGCCTCTGTATTTTTAAACATGTCTGGCACAAAGAGCCTGATCATTAGATATGCTGGCTGCCAGAAAGCATTCTGCTTCAGTTTGGTTAGAACGGCCTGTAAAACCTCACTTGGGGGGGAGGGGGGCACAGAAAGTTTAATTCAATTGACGAGCATCTTCAGAATAGCAGAAATAACCTCCAAATCAGCCACAGCCACCACAAATGGCTCATTCTCATTCCAGGGAGTTTTGTAAATAAACTGAAATTCTTTGCATGGAGAGGGAATGGAAGTTGCTGTTTTCTGATACACACTGCATATCTCCATCAAAATTCAGGGTAAAGGAAATTCAGACAGCGAAGGGACTGAAGTAGATCTACAAGGTACAGCTAATTTACTAGGTTAAATAACAGAAAACCCAGGTCATAAATCATATATAAAGCAGTAATATTAGAAAAGCCCTGCAAAGCACCCACAGATCTCACACAAATAGCTGAATTTATTTCCAAATCCCTATCTGACCCCTATCCCTCAAGAGAAGAGGCCTATAAGTCTTTCTAGGCATAACAGATTGCAACTGTTCTATTACCTCCGCTTATTTTTAGACAAGATGATCTATAACATAAAAAATATAAGGAACACTTAGCAGTTACATGACCAATGTCCCGCCACCAGCCAAAGTCCAGCCTGTTTATATCTCTCAGCTATTAGTAGAGAATTGTTCATGCTAAGCAAGGTAGAAAAGATGAAGGGAAGAATTATGCAGTATAGTTGTTGCCATGCCTGTCCTAGAATACTAGACAGACAAGCAGGGACCAACTTCTGCTGAGAGAGACAAGCTTTTGAGCTTACACAGGGCTCTTCTTCAGGTCAGGGAAAAATGTAAGTCTTGAACAGCTGTCATATTTGGTGACTATTCACTCTGAGGGTGCCCCTTTTATGGCCTAATCTTGCAAGATGAAGCTCCCCAGACACACAGTTCTGAGGGGAACAAATAAAATTCGAAATGGACCACAGAATGCCTTTTGGAGATGTGCCTCCATCAACTCTTCCAGACAAAAGAGAAGGTTTATTTACCTCACTGAGCTTCAACATATAAACTCAAGATTTTTATTTTTCTAAAAGATGAGCTGTATTTCAAATGGGCATCCGTACAGGGAAATCCTATGGCATGTGTTATACAGGAGCTGATCACAGTAGTCCCTTTATAACCTATGAATCACAAATGCACCGTCAGAGTCTCTGTATGCCACTAACCTTGTGTTCCCGGTATTAAAGATTGCAATTCTAGGGAAGTACCTTTTAAGTCAATGGGATTGCACTGGTAGAAATGAGAGAGAAGCTAGGTCCCAGAGCTCTGTTTTTTTGTGACTTTACTCCACTAGAGACTTTTATTGTTGAGCATTGCAGCGATGCTCATTTACTTGCAAGCTGTACAAGGATCACTCGGCTCAGTGTGTCAACATTACACAACTACAGTAGCATTTGAAAGTTTCCCACACAGTCTTTTGAGACCAGAGCTTTTCTCTCTCAGTTTATTTCAGAAACCACAGAAAGAACAGCAGGAAATAACAGATTTTACTTTACATACTGGGGAATAGTGAGAAGGGCTTAAACAGTAAGAACCCACAACCCCATATAAAATTATGATTTTCTGCTACCTTGTTTGCAATGTTAAAATAATTAATGAATCATGTAGCCAGCCAGCCCACTGTTTTGGCTTTACTCAACAGATGTGTTTTCTATCAATTGCACATCCTCTTCTGAATCCTCTGTGTAAATTCTAATCCGTGGCACAGAGCGCATGTTTCATGTGAATGCAATAGTGTTTCCTTGTGCAATAATATCCTTACAGGTAAAAACATCTGTATATTTTTCATAAATACATTATCTAATTGTATAATAACTACCAGAAATTTGGCTCAGTTAGTAGCACTCTCATCTCTGAAGTAGAAGATTATGGTTATGGGTTTAAATCCATGTTTCACTCACTCTAATGTAAAAAAAAAAATGTTTCTATTGTTTCTTCAGTGGCATTACCCTGGATGTACCACAGTATATATTAAATCAGAATTTATCCCCAGAATTCAACCTTTGAATTTCTTTGTTGGGGCGGCCAAATGAACTGGCCCACCAAGGCGCATACAACAATCTTCAGAAGTTCAAGAGGTGAGCACCCCTGCCAAGGGCCAGGACTTGGGGCTTGAGTTCTGTGAGAGATGCCCAATGGGGCTCAGAGCTTCAGCCCTGTTCCTGCTGAAGCCCTGAGCCCTGATTCCCCCACTGCATAGGGATGAATCCCTGGTGCCCCCCTTCCTTATTGGGCTGAAGCCCCAGTACTCCTATCCCTTCTGAGCAGAAGCCCCTACCCCCCCACCTAGCTGGACAGCAGAAGTCTGGTAGGTGGAGAATGCATGGAGGCATAGGGGTTTCCATGAACTGCACTTTAATGGTAAAAAAAGCCACATGTGGTTCGTGAATCACAGTTTGACCGTCCCTGTTCCATTCAACGCTGGTAGTATAATTCTGAAGGATATTGTATTGTTAAAGGTACTATTAAACCAAGTTCCTTTTTGTCTCAGAGCCAATTACTATCTCACCATACTTTTCTAAAAGACATGGGGAACATTTGAAATGTTGGGTCAACATTCCATCTTACTGTGAAGTAAGTTCTAGTGATGAAGGTTCCTCATTTCAGCTGCAACACAACCTTCATTTTACAAACATCTATCTTACAAACAACCAAATATAAAAATCAAATGTTTGGAGACGGGAAAAAAAAATCAAGTCTAAATGTTTTCAGTAGTGCACTATACCGATTTACGCACTGTATCTACTGTAAATCTGAGATGCTAAATTTTATGCACTTTATGATAATATGAACGCCCATCCACAGGTATAGTTATTTTTAAAACCACGCACAATCCATTGAAGCACTGTACCTGCCTTCTGATCTTGTGCTTGATTGTTGTTCAACATGAGCTAGATCCAGTGCTCATGGCAGTTAACTGCAAAACGTCCATTGACTTCAAAATGTCACCTTTTTTAAAAAAAATCAGTAATTTTAAAGTAGCCAATGGTTTTGTTTGACTTTAAATACCAACTCTTTTAGGGTGTGTCTAGACTACCTAGTTTTGTCGACAAAAGTGGACTTTTGTCGACAAAACTATACCAGCGTCTACACTACCGCTGAGTTCTGTTGACATAACGTCGACAGAACTCAGCAGTTTTGTCGACGCTGGTATACCTCATTTTACGAGGCATAACACCTTCTGTCGACAGAACTCTGTCGACAGAAGGTGTTATTGCCTGTAACATTGCGTCCAGACTACGGAGTTCTGTCGACAAAGCAGCTTGCTTTGTCAACAGAACTCAATGTGTCTGGACGCTCTTTGTCGACGGAAGTTTTGTCGACAGTATCTGTCGACAAAACTTCCGTCGACAAAACGCGGTAGTCTAGACGTACCCTTAGATAATCAATTTTTGCTATGTTTTAGTTATATGAGGAATATGATTTAAATTGTATTACTTGGTTCTGTTTTTCTATATTTCTTGATCTTTTCATGAAATATACTTGAAATATGTTTGGCATTCACTTCAGGACTACTTTCATCACTCTTTATGCACTACCTTTTGCCTTTGAGGTATGTGCCCTTCCTCTCTCTCAGAAATATACCTGTCTATACATGAGAAGTTTAGTATGTGAAGTACCATTCATATCCTCCCCTAAAGTGATTGTAATATTGAAATATACCACAACCAAGCATTACAAACCCAGGAAATTCAGAGTTAAGATTACACCTGAATACCTTGAAATATTATGGTAGGAAATGTTCAACCAAATAACCTTAACTTTTCTTTATAATACATTAGGAGGCAGAAAAAAAGAAGAAAAGTTACTGTGTCTTTACAAATCCATTTAATTTAATTAGACCACAAACACTTCACTACCATGATCATTGTTCTATGCATTAAACTCATGGTTTCCTAGAGGTGGTTGGATTTTTTTAGTCAGATACTCTGAATGAATATTGCTGTTTTGTACCATATAATACATGTGACAAATCATTTTCTTGACAAATTCAACCATCTGGCCAAAAACTATTCATTTAACTCATTATTTTACTAACAACAACAACATTTATTAAATAATGTATCCAAAATTACATGTGTCACTAAGAACAGAGATAATAATGGTGCTCGTTTAGGTAAGCGCACATTTCAGAAACATCTCTCTCTGCCCAATCCATGTCAGATGAACTGGTCCACTGGATATTTTAAACTACTCTTTTCAACTGACAGACTACTCGGCCAACTTACAAAATATTCCTTGGCACTTCTAAAATATCCTAACAGGGCTCTGTGGAAGAGCATTTTTTCGAATAGCAATGGTATTAGAAAAATTGGCACATTTGTCCTGCTGCAAAATAACTAATTTCAGAGAATGCAAATTGCAAGATACCACACATAGGATTAGAATCATGTCTAATATAATTTAATTAACATTTAAACGTGGCTTTGGTGACACCCTCCTCCCCAGATATTAGAAAACCATTAAATCACAGCATTTATTTTTAAAGTACCCAATGTGATGAATGGTTGGCAGCCTGACTGGTGGCCAGTGGCTTGCGGCAGTGCAATGGACTGTCATGAGCCAAAGCCTGCATTTGAAATGACCGCAACATCATCACTCCTAACACTGGGCTGCCGCAGCCGAGTTGTGTTTAGATGACACGTTTGGCTCCAAGAACAAGAAAAAGGAAAGGAATACAGGAAAAATTGAATTGTGCTTGGCCTATGTGGGCATTTGCTCTTAGTTGCTCCAGGAGCAGCCTTGGGAAAAATATCTGATGGGGTCATGCATCTTGCCCTCCAGGGGAGATGAGAATTTCATGTGTTTTTTTAACTAGACTCCAATGGATAAAGCAATCACTGTAAGAAAGAGTCTTGCAATTTGCAAGGAAGGAATTAGTGTCAACATTTTCAAATGTAGGTATCTAAAATTAGAAAACTAATCCCTTATTTAAATTGTGAAAGAGGTCACCTGATTTTCTAGTCCTATGAGAGTTGCAGTTGCTTGGAATTTCTGATATGCAGGCCATTTAAGGAATCTAATTATCAGATTAGGTACCTAACTCTAGGCACTCCCGTTTGAAAATTTTGGCCTTATCTTCTCAGTGCTTCAATTTTTTTCATCTTCAAAATAGGAATAATACCTGTCTCACAGGAATGTTGTGATACTTAGTGCACTAATGCTTACAATATGGATTTGTTTGCTTAATTTTAGCTGCCTCTTTAATTTAACCCAAATTCAATAAGCAGCCTCTGATTTGGCATGCACTATTTTTTAACATGCAACTCATTTCATGTCATCAGTCTTTCTGGTATAAAGATTTTCACATATAAATTGGATACTTTATGCAGGAGCATATAGATATGGTAATGGTATTCAACAGCTGTGCATACAAAATATTCAGGCACAGAACTGAAGACTGGGTTGAAGCCAGTTGCAAATTTAACTCTTACTCATTTCTAACTGTGCTTATGATTGCAAAGATTAGAACAGTGATTCTTTGGACGTGTCTCTACTATGCTGGGGATTGAAGCTGCAGTGATTGATCCACCAGCCATTGATTTATCATGTCTGCTTAGGTGCAATAAATCAATCTCCAAGCGCTCTCCCTTTCACATCGGTACTCTACCGAGATGAGAAGAGTATCCAGCATTGATGGGAAAACAGCCCCTGCTGACCTTACCTCACACAAGATGTCATGATAAATAAGTCGACTTCAGCTACACTGATTGACCATAGGGGTTAGTATAGACTGGGTCTCAGTCCAGGAGGCAGTACTTTGGGGATGTGCAGAGATCTTCCAGAGGGTACATCAACTCATTGAAGTCAGTGTTTCTGAACTTGGAGGTTGTGACACTCCCCCAGGGGTCACATAAAGGATTTAGGGGGGTTTCAAGTGCAATGCGGACAAGTGGAACCAAACCTCTGGAGCTTAGTGCATAAGACTCTACCACTTGAGCTAAAAGCCAGCTGACTCTCAGGTAAGGCTGTAGAGCACACTTATTCTTTCTCTCTGTAAGTGATCTAAGTGTCACTACATGGGACACTGAACCACTCCCAGTAGGTGTGTAGGTTACACAAGTACAGGGCCAGCATTGGTAAGCAGGACAACTGTGTGAGGCCCCATACCACAGGGAGCCCTGAAATTATGTTATGTGCTTCAGCTCCAGGCAACAGGACGCAAGATTCAGACTCCTGAAAAGGACACAATCATCTGGAAAGGTTGAGAACCACTGGAATAGACTATAATAGGAAAACAGGCTGTTATGACTGGGCATACAGACAAAGGAATCTGCTCTGCCCTCTGCTAGGGGTGCTGTATTTCCTGTAAATTAAGCAAAAAGGATGAATAAGTTACTCCGAAAGGAATGTACCCTTTGGGAATTGTCCCCTGCAAATAAGAACTGTGGTTGGTGAGCCAGGAGCAGCAGGGAAGAAGAAAAATAACAAAAAGAGTCAGAAATTTCAGGGATAGTGGAGAAATTTATAATCAGAAGGGACTTCTCATTCCCTTTGTTCATAACCAACATTAGCCAGCATTAATTTATGCTGTAGTCACTGAGTTAACTTTAAAAACTTCTCTATGTCTGTGCTCCCTTTTATATTTACCGCTACTCACCCTGGCCCCAGCTCACACATGCTTAAATGGTCATGAATGTGTTCTAATCCCTTGACTTCCATGAGACTTCAGTATTTGCTTAACATTAACCACATGCCTGTGTGCTTTCTTGAATAGTTTGTTAATCAGTAAAACAACAAACAAACAAATCCTTATATTGAATTTACCTGCATATAAATGTAAATACAATCTCCTAACCCTTTAACTAGTTCAAAGATCAATTAAAATGTATTTTTTAAAAGAGTATTGTGTAGGGGTGACTATCATTTCAAAATGCAAAAAGCGGACACATTCAGGAGCCTTACCCCCTTCTTGTCCCTGCGCCTGTTCCTCTTCTTCTTCCGTGACCTTATCTCCTGATCAGACCAAAAGCTGGAACCCAACTAGGATTTCCAGATGGTTTCAGAAATACCAGGGGGGGAGGAGAGGAAAGGACCCCGAGAGTTGTTAAGCAAAAAAAAAAAAAAAAAAAGTTGTGGCCCGTTTAAAAACCACATGGTGAGGCTTTTTGGTCCTAACAGGCTGCCGGAGGCCACCTGCTATCTTGCTTCCCTGTGTCGGGCTGGAAGGCTCCTCTGTGGAACCCAGTAAGCACTAGGGTTGCCAGGATGCCTCCGTATTGAGGACAGCCTGGGATTTTCGCCTCCTGGCTGGGAAAAAAAAATCAGAAAGTACTGAACATTTTAGGTATCCGGTATTTTCTGAATTTTTTTAACAGACAGGAGGTGGAAAATACCGGACACCTGGCAACCCTACACCCAACAGTGGTAAGAGCCACCCATGTGATTCCCACGTGAGGCTCTTAGCTTTGAAATGTCTGCTCTTTCTTTTTTCATAAAAATAAGTTTTAGCTCTGATGGCTAGAGGATCACGATTGACTCTTAGGGTGCATCTAGACAGCAGCATTATTTCAGAATAATGTCATTATTCTGAAATAACAATATGAGCATCTACACAGCAATTCCATTATTTCAGAATAAACTCCGACTTCTGTAAAACTCATTCATGAGGAATAACGTCTATTCCAAAAGAGCTATTTCGGAATAGCAGTAGTGTGGCTGCTCCACTGCTGCTATTTCAAAATAGCTCCACCTCAGGGCCATTCAGAGTAATTACTCCCCAGTGCCTCCTGGGGCTCTAAATCGAGGTAGCATATCCACATTAGGGAAGCCTGCCTTGGACTAATTTTTAGGCTTTCCTGTAGTGTAGACATACTATTTCAAAATAAGCTATTTCAGAATATTTCTTCCAGAATAGCTTATTTAAAAATATGCGTGAAGTATAGACGTACCCTAAGTAGATTCATTGAGGATCTCCCACCTGAGTACTCATGCAGAATGTTCCTGGTAAACATGTGAAAACCTAACAGCAGGTGGTATAGCCATTAGGAGGATATAAGTATGCTGGAAAGTTAGAATAGGCTGCTTTTTTTCTACATTTCCAAAGCAGGGAGCAAGTCTTAGCTGTGCACATTCCATTTATATAAAAAATAACTGTTTGGCTGATATTGGCTCACAATACTTTGAAAATGCTGGGATTCATTCCTTCTATGTATAAACAACATAGGCCTGATTCTAGTCTCAGTTATGCCTCTATCAAACAAAAACAATTCCATTAAAATCAATTGAATTACAGTCTGTATTTTTTTCCAAAATCAATTCAAGTATGAATTGAACCAGTTCACACATCCTTTCCTTCACCATTAAACGTATTTTAGCCTAGGCAGTTTAAAACTCAAGGACTACAAGCACCTACACAAGGAGAAAACATCTGCTACTAGAAGGCTATTCAATTAAAGCATATAAACACATAACAAAATCGAATGTCTGGAAGATGGAGTCAGCAAAGTTCAAAATGTAGCTAAAAATTTGGAGTCATTGAAACAGATTACCAAGGGAAGCAATATCTCATCAACCACTGGGAGTTTCTAACTCAAGACTGGATGTCTTTCAAAAAGTGCTCTGTATTTCACTCATAAATTACTGAGCTAGATGCAAGAATTGTTGGGTGAGGTAGGTCCTATGGCCTGTGTTATGCAGGAGATCAGACCAGATGATCACAGTGGTCTCTTTGGGGCTTAAAAATCTATGAAATACACAACTACAAGCTCTTTGACACCCTGCAGAATAATTTAGAGACACTGAAAACAATGATGTTATTTCTGTTTTCAGGAACATAATCCTTATGGCCCCTTCAGACAGAGTCAGATGTTCCCTGACATAATTCATTTGGCTGTAGCTAGTACACATTGATGAGTCAGTGAATGGCATTAGCACTTCTCATAGGATAGCATCAGCATCAGTATTAACAGATCGTATTAGCACAGGTTGAACCTCTCTAGTCCAGCACCCTTGAGACCTGACCAGTACCGAATCAGAGAATTTGCCGAACCACGGGAGGTCAATATTCTCTAACAGCGTTACCAGCACTTACACTGCTTGCTGGGCTCTTAGAAGATAATATTGCTGGACCAGAGAGTGCTGGACTAGAGAGGTTCAACCTATAGTAGATAACTTATCACTAACATTTGGAAGCTCATCAGTGACTATAAGGACCAATAAAAAAAAGAGAGAAAAAATAATTGTGGATAAAAACAAATGCAAAAATTAACGCTTTCACTAGAGCATGATCCACTATATTCTCTCCAATTTGAGACCTATTTTCTTCATAAGAATTTTCTGTCATAAATAAACTCCAATTTCTTAAGAACAAACTCTGCATTAGTAACTTATAAACACAATTTGATCTTTATATCTCAAAGGATTTTTATCTTTCTTACTCACGGGATGAAGTTCAGTATAGGCAAACTGATGGCGAGGGGCTTGTTGAATTTATCACAACACATTTGTGTAGAACAAGAAGAGACCATAACCTCAAAATTTAGGTTAGAAAACATCCTTTTGATTTCATATATTTTTTTCTCTTTTTGTGACTGACTTGTCTGAAGCAATTCAGCAGATTTTCCTTCCTGTTGCATGAAATTATTGGCACAATCACAGAAAAATGAAAACTACATATTTTCTCCAGATACTGGACATCTGTCCATACAGTTGCTCAGTATCACACATCTGCTATGCCATTTGCTCCTTTTACACAGCATGTCAGTTTGCTGCATTTATTAATGAGTGTCTTAGTTGAGGAAATGTAGAGCTGCTTTGTATAGGATCCACTTTTTCAAGTTAAAAGCCTAAAAGCCACCTTTCATGTAACCATCCCCCCGCCCCCTTCTTCTCTGGGTCACATGTATGTTGTTCCTTTCCACATTGGCAGTAGAAATCTTTTTCTTCTAACTACTGTCTGTGTAGGAAAAAAGTGTAGTGGCTTAGATGCACAGCTGATGTGTCCAAACAAGAAATCAGCATATCCCCTCAGTAGGTCTAATTTCAATTTTCTGGATTTTCTTTTCCTGGAGTTTTTGCATTTCTTTCAGGCTATGGCTAGTGTAGTGGAAATGCTGGGCTGGATTCTTTGCTACCATATATCCTGTGTAGTTATTTACAGCTGTGCAAATGTTGCCATTCTGCACTGCTCATATTTTACACCCACCTTGCATGCACCTTATGTAGGTATAAATACCAGCAAATGATAAAAGGCAGAGGTAGAGAAAATCACTGAAAGAATCTCTTTAATTTTCACTGGGATCTTACATGATTAGAAAACGGGAAGGAGAATGGTCTGCAAAATCATAACTGGAAAGAGGGCTGGTCCACCAGATAATCTATGCTACGATGTCGTTCACATGAACAGAAGGTTTATGATCTAAAGGTCTACGTGCAGGAAGAGGTATTACAGATCTCCCAACAGTTCCACATTTCACGGAACTATCTTTCCGCGACTCCCCAAACCATCTCTCTCAATTGCAGCAGAACATTTCTCACATTAAGGTCTGCCCAGGAGTGGAGGTAGAGGGGAGGTAGTTTGCCCCAGGCTCTCCCCCCATTTGAGGGGGCCCCTAAACCAAGTGTGGGTGCAGTTCTACTCAAGTGTGGCCCAGCCATCCTCTCTGACTCTATTTACCGAGGGGCAGATGGGCCAAACTTGTGTGTTGGGCATCCAGCTTTAAGCACTGGAACTGTTGGGGGTTATGGAATTAAATGTGCCGGAATTCAAAACCCTTCTCTGCTACTTCCTTACCTTGGGGCCTTAAGCAAATTGCTTAAACCCATATTTTCAATGTTGGGCCTCCAGTTCCATATTTAGGGCCAAATTAGTCAATGGTGTAAATTGGAGAGTTACACCAAATTACAATAGTAGTGAATTTGTTTCTTAGTCACATCAGTGAACCACTGATTCTCAGAGGCGCTGAATACTACAGCTCTCCTTGACGTCAGAAAGGGTTGTAAGTATTAAGCATCTCTGAAAATTAGGCCACCGTCATTTGTAAATGTTGCTCTTAGACATTAACCTACCTGCCTCGGTTTCCCCATCTGTCAAACAATCTTCTTACCAATCTGTCATGCATATAACTGGAGAAATCATTAATTGGTATTTGTATTTTTTTTTTAAAGACAAAATCCTACATATCTGCAAATTATTAAGAGTATATGTATAAAACTACCAGTAACACTAAGGATGTTTCTGTTACCAAATTCAACCTTAAATAATACATTGATTTGATTATGCTATGAAAAAGAATATATATAAAAAAAATCTCTCCATAATGATGTAGACTTTGCTTAATTTGCTGCTGGAAGATCACCTTAGATAGATTCCAAGGCCAGAAGGAACCATTGCGATCATCAGGACTTGACAAGCGGCGGCGAGCCCCATTCGCCATCTGCGCAGTTTGGCATGCTGTGCACGTGCAGACTGAGCTGAGCATGCGCTGATCGTGCTGCGGTGCCATGCTGGGCTAAAATCTACTCGCCACAGGCGAGTAGATTGCCCTAACTGTCGCGTCCTAGTGATCGTCTATTCTGAGCTCCTGGATTACCTGGGTCACAGAACTTGCCCCAAAATATTCCTAGAATGAATCTTTTAGAAAAACGTCCAATCCTGATTTAAAACTAGTCATTGAGAGAGAAGCCATCAGGACCACCGATAAGTTTTTGCAATGAATGATTAGCATTTAGGCTACATGTACACTGTAGCCTTCTTCCGCAAAAGCTTATGCAAATGAAGCGTGGAGTGGAATATTGCCATGCTTCATTTGCATAATTAATTAGCAGACATTTTTGCGCAAGAGGCTTTTGCGCAAAAAGGAGCTGTGTAAATGGCTCCTTTTTTGCACAAAACCCCCCTCTTGCACAAAAGCCATTCTTCCTCATTTTTTCAGGAAGAACGGCTCTTGCGCAAGAGGCGGGCTTTGCCGTCTACACAGCTCCGTTTTGCAGAAAAGCCTCTTGCGCAAAAGTAGCTGCTAATTAATTATGCAAATGAAGTGCAGCAATATTCCACTCTGCGCTTCATTTACAAAAGCTTTTGCAGAAGAAGGCTACAGTGTAGACGTAACCTTATTGTTAAAATCATACAACTTATTTGCCATCTGAATTTATCAAGCTTCTGCTTCCAGCCACTGAGTCACTAGTTCTGACAGGAAACTATTTCTGCATACAGCAATTCAAATTTGTGACCAAAAATTCCAGCAACACTTTTAATGTTGCTATTTTTTGACTTGCTATATGCGATCCTAATTTCCCTCAGCACTTTTCAACCTAGTTCCCACCAATGTACAGTCAGTCCCCGGGTTACGTACAAGATAGGGACTGTAGGTTTGTTCTTAAGTTGAATCTGTATGTAAGTCGGAACTGGCGTCAGCCGCTGCTGAAACTGATCAGTTTCAACCGTGGCTGAATCTGGGCGCCAGTTCTGACTTACATACAGATTCAACTTAAGAAACCCAGGCATCCCCAAGTCAGCTGCTGCTGAAACTGATCAGCAGCTGATTCCAGGAAGCCTGGGGCAGAGCAACTCTGCCTCGGGCTTCCTGTAGTCAGCCGCTGGTCAGTTTCAGCAGCGGCTGACTTGGGGATGCCTGGGGCAGAGCAGCTGGGGTGCTGCTGGGTTGCTCCAGTAGCACAGCTCCTCAGCGCTACTGGACCAACCCAGCAGCACCCCAGCTGCTCTGCCCAAGGCGTCCTGATTCAGCTGCTGCTGAAACTGACCAGCAGCGGCTGAATCAGGACGCCTGGGGCAGAGCAGCTGGGGTGCTGCCGGGTTGGTCCGGAGTGGGGAGACGGGGGTGGGGATGCCCAAGTCCTCCACGGCTTTGCTCTGTCTCCCTGGTTTGCTGACCTGGGAGACGTGGAGCAAAGCCGCAGAGCACGCGGGCAGCGGGACAGTCCAGGCGCATCGCAGCTGTCCCACTGCTGGTGTGCTCCGAGGCTTTGCTCCCCATCTCCCTGGTCTGCTGGTCAGACCAGGGAGACGGGGAGCAAACCCGCAGAGCCCGTCCGCAGCGGGACAGCCCAGGCACACTTGGGCTGTCCCCCTGTGGGCGGGCTCCACGGCTTTGCTCCCCGTCTCCCTGGTCTGCTGGTCGGGAGACGGGGAGCAAAGCCGTGGAGCACGCCCGCAGGGGGACAGCTCAAGCGCGCCCGGGCTGTCCCGCTGCGGGCGTGCTCCAAGGCTTTGCTCCCCGTCTCCCTGGAGACCAGGGAGACGGGGAGCAGCTTTTCTCGCCCCGGAGGACGGGGGCGGCGGACTGCGGCGCATCTGGGAGTCCCGCCGCTCCCGTCCTCCGGGGCAAGAAAAGCCCCGTTCGTAACTGCGGATCCGACTTATGTCCGACATAAGTCGGATCCGCGTAACTTGGGGACTGCCTGTATCTATTCTCCAGATTAAGAACCCATCCTCTACCCACGTAATGTCTTCACATTCAGAACCACTCCCTAGGTTCTGTACCCTACCTGTGTCACACTTATAGAACCCAAATACTCCACCCACCCACATACAGGCCACCTGGCTTAAAAGGCTCAAAACTCTTCCCTTCCTACCTGATACCTACCCCTACCACTAGGCTCAGAAATCCACTGGGTATGATAATACAGGAGCAGAGGCAGCAGGAAGCATGATAAACCTATGATATTTCTCAGTGGAGCTGGCCCTAAAGCAACCCCTGTTATTCTAGAACTCTTCCCTCTTCACGTAAAGTCTAGGAATGGCTGGGGCAGAAGTCCCACCAGGAGCAGATCCCACCAGGCATTCCCCTATTGCACCCTGCAACACCTTAGCCCAGTGGTTCCCAAACTTTTTGGCATCATGCTCCCTTTTTGATTTTTGAGAAACCCTCATCTTCCCCCTCCCCCCATATAACAGCAAAACTTGAGCAAAAACAAAAAAAAGAAACTGACCGTGGCGGAAAAACAAAAATAGCAGCAAAACTTAGCAGGGGATATTTAAAGGGGGGGCCTGGGTCTCCTTGTGCCCCCCCTGGAATTTCTTCACACGCCCCCCAGTTTGGGAACCCATGCACGCTACATAATTGTGACATCAGTACTGATTCAGCAAGGTACTTACAGCACATGCCTAACTTAAAGCTTGTGAATGGCTCCACTGAAATCAGAAAGATTACCCACATGTTTAAAGACCAACACATGCTTAAGCAACTTGCTGCAGATCCGTTGTGGGTGGTGGATTTTGCTCCATTTACTTAATACCCCAGCATAGATGTAACTGTAGTGTTCCTCTTCATCCTCACTGCCTGACACGCTCCTGACATCCTTCTGCCAGAGAGGAGGGCAAGAGACTTTTTCTGGAAGGCCGCCTTTAAAATTTTTACCTGCTGAGGATGATTCAGAACATTTCCTTAAGAGAGGGAGGAGTCCCACTAGAAGAGAGAGTAGCCTGCTTCTTTGACACCTACCTACTACGATGACAGAAGCATTGGGAATACCTAACACAGATGATTCCTGCGTTCCTGACCTTGAAAGGCAGATAGCCTAGAACTTGCAAGGTTCAAGGTCTCCAGCCTTGGGAGCTCTGAGACACTGTACACTACTACTGTCTTCAACCTTTACTATACACGTCTCCTCTAACTGAAGCACAGCCAAGTATAGTATGACCTGCTAATGAAGGCAGTGTCAGACCATGGAAGGAACTGAGAAAGGGGAAGTTCCCAATGAAAATTAAAACCACCTACTGAGGAGTACAATACTGTAAAGCTGGGGGGGCCAATCCTACAGTCTTCCTTTATTCTGTTTTTTTACATAGTCTTTCCTCAGGCAAACTGAGGTAAGACACTGAGTAAAAGACCATAGAATCAGAATCAAAGCCTTTCACTAGTTGGAAAAACTAAACTCTACAATGAAATACAACATGCTTGATGTTCACCATCTTCGCAGAGCTCTGTATATCTTTACCTACTAAATTCCTCAGTGCAGGGGGTCCACAGGCCTTCATAAATGCCAAATCAGACACCATAAATCAGTTTTTTCTCCCCTCCACCTGAATTGGCTCCAGTGTGGTGAAAACCCTGTAAATGGTGCTACTACTGTGCCTCCCTTGCATCCTGAGGCCGCTTATGCCATTAACCACTTCACCATCTATAATATCAGAGCACGCCCTGAACCCTTCAAACACTGTTCAAACACTGTTCAAACAGGAAAGCCTGGAATATGATACATGTAGTGAGTTCCATCAGATTAATGCCCCTAAGGCTCAGGCTTTGCTTACAGAGTAATTATGTTATGATGTTTTAATGTGTGACATTAAGATACGGTATTTTTGTTCATGCAAAGACTTTTTTGGCCCTTTATTTTTCACAGATGCTGACCATATAAAGAAAAAAAATCCAGCCAAGGACTGTGAGCCCTTTGTACAGGAGTATATTTTCAGCTTGATAGATATCATTTTATAATTCACTTGTTGGTGTACGTCCTTAGCATGATCTGCCAGTTACTATCTAGGAAGATCTCCAAACATTGTGTGCACACATTACAGAATGCTGTCTCTGCACTGATTATTTATAACGATAACACAGTGAAGCTCAAATTACACTTCGTTCTGGCTCCTGCCTTCTATCTTGTCTTTTTTTCTATGCAGTGTGGGGAAGTACACCACATATAATTTTGTACGGTGCCTACAGCTACAAACATTAATAAGAGCTATCACTTAGGAACAGTTACTTACACTTTGTTTAATCTTTAATGGAAAGGATTCTTCTAAATATTTACAGCAGAACAGTTGTCAGAATGAGTGCTGGAAATTACTGGCATTTTCCCAGGGGGGAGGAGGGAAGGAAGGGGAAAAATACAGCTTTGTTGCTATACTCTTATGTTGATCTTAATGTTTCAGGGTCTGCCTTCTGCAACATGATGAGATTGCATAACAAAAAGGTACTTCAAGAATAAGAGTCATTCATGTACCGTGTTTGAGAACCACTTTTGTATCTTACCCCCGTAAAAGCTCCTCTCTCACTGCTAATCTCAAGGGAAGTGATTGTTTGTTTTGCAGACCGTGGAGTAAATAAACTGTATATAAAGAAGGCAGCTACTGCAAGAGAAGGGAGAAAGTCCAAACAATTGTGGGTGTTTCATTAGAGCCCAACCCTGCAAGTTGCTGAGTGCTCTGAATTCACTATCCATTTCTCTGAACTGTCCCGAGGTGGTTACTACTTTTCAGGATTCGGCCTCTGGGTCTTTGGCTTCCATCCCGCACACACAGTTATGCACATGCTTCCCTTTATTCCCAAGTCACAGAAGGGTAGCCGTGTTAGTCTGTAACTTTAAAAACAATGAGTGGTTGTTGCACCTAAGGCCTGTAGCACCTAAGGCCATGTTTTCACGGGGAAATTATTTCAAAATTACTAAATTTGACTTACCTCCCAAGTTAACAAATTTGAAATAGTGTGTCCTCACTAAAGGGAAGCATTAAAATTGGTCTGAGGCAGGCTCCATTAATGTGGATGTGCTACCTCAGACTTACAGCCCCAGGAAGCACTGAGGAGTAGGGTTGCCACGTGTCTGTTTTGAACCGGATAGTCCAGTATTTGAGCTCTCTCAACAAATTGAGAAAATATAAATGAGAAAATATAAATGTCCATTATTTTCTAAATAAGATGTAATGTAGATTGTGATGTAATGTCAAGTGTGTCTGGTATGTTTGTTGAAACCATCTGGCAACCCTACTGAGGAGTAATTAGTTCGAATTATTGTGAGGGGTAATTATTCTGAAATAGCAGTACTGGAGCATCTACACTACCGTTATTTTGAAATAACTATTTTGAAATTAGCATTATTTCTGATGAAAAGCCAGAGTACAGATTTCAAATTAAGCGGCCTGTTATTTCGAAATAATGGACTTACTGGTGTGGAAGCTACACTTATAAATTCAACCAAAGGGGGGTTATTTCAAAATAAAGTCCTAGTGTAGACTAGGGCTTTAGAGACTAACAAATATATATGTATAGGATCATGAGCTTTCATGGGCAAAACCTACTTTCTCCACTCTGCTCGTTTGAGGAAGTGGGTTTTGCCCATGAAAGCTCATGATACTATATATATATTTTTGATAGCAAAGTTTCTAATCTAAGGCCATGTCTAAACTAGGAAACTATTTCAAAATGACTAAATTCTATTTAATAACTCCAGATTTAACAAATTCAAAGTAGCATGTCCACACCACAGGGAAGCCTTGAAATTAGTCCGAGGCAATTAGTCCATTAATGTGATGTGCTACCTCGGACGTAGGAGCCCCAGGAAGTATTGGGAAGTAATTAGTTCGAATTACTGGGCAGTAGTTATTTTGAAATAGTGGTACTGGAGCATCCATACTACCATTATTTTGAAACAACTATTTTGGAATTAGCATTACTCCTGATGAAAAGCAGGAGTACAGATTTTGAATTCCACAGCTCATTATTTCGAAATAACAGGCTTGGTATTGTGGACGTTCCACTTATAAATTCAACTTTGGGGTGGGGGGTTATTTCGAAAAAAAAGTCCTAGTGTAGACCAGGCTTAAGGTGCTACAGAACTATTCGTTGTTTTTATTCCCAGGAAGAGTCTCAGAGTCATTGGGATTATGGTGAGTTACACAAAAGCCTACTGAAGTCCATACAAAGACTACCGTGGATATTGGATCACTCCCTCCAAAGTATTTGCAGAACCAGGGCCTTGCTCTGGTAAAATTTTCATTAGTTTCAAACTGGGAGTTTTGCTTAAATAAGGATCTTGGGATTTGTCCTGTTAACTCAAAGCAGAGAAGAGCCCTGCTCTAATATCTACCATTTGTAGGACTTGCCCTTATTATAAGAAGTGTATGTGAATGTGTGTGCGTGCATGCGTGTGCATGTGTGAGAGAGAAATCTTGCTGCCTGAAAGTGTACTGCCAAGATAAACGTTGGAGCATTTTATAAATTAACTCTGTTCTGTGTGTTTATTTTTCTTTTGGAGGTTCTAAAAGGAGACTGTTCAACTCGTCTTATTAGTAGCAGCACATTTTTTAGAGGAAAAAAGGTTAGTACTCTGTACTGGAAAGTATTTGCTATTTTCAGCTGTACGTATTCTTCCTTTCTGACCTGGCATATTAGATAAGATTTATATTTCTGACCTGACATTAGGTAGTTAAGATTTATTCTTCTATGTTAACTTTACTGTGCTTGCAGGCTATTCATTTACATCATGGGAAATATATTTATGGAAGAAGCAAATAAAGTGCATTAAATAAGAGATTCTCATGAACTGGTGAAAATGGTAATTTACCTGGCAGCTGGCTCCCTTCTTTTTCATCTCCCCCTCCTATTTCTTCTTTTTATTTCTTATTTCGATATTAGAATTTGAAAATTCTGAAATCAGATCAAAGCTGAATAACTTAAAAGCACCCAGACAGCCCCCATATATCCATATATATGCTGGAGTGACATGAATGCTTACAGGATTCTGCAGCAATGACCAGGCATAAGTAATATTGGACTTAGTTCTGTTCTCTAATGTAAATCAAGAATAACTCCACTGACGCCATAAAGACTGGTGTAAATGAGAGCAGAATCAGAACTACAGTATTTATATCTGAAGGTATGAGTCCAGACAATTGTTAATGTCTAGCCTATTTTAATAGAGGAACCACAGACACTCATGGAAACCTGGATGTACATCAGCTCTACATGGACAGAAAGTTGGAAAACTAAAGGCTTCCCCAGCTCCCACTGTAGCCAGTGACAAAACTCCTGTTAACGTCAACAGGAACAAAAATAGTCCCTATAACGGTTGGAAGCCAAAGAACCAGATGTCTCAGTGAATAAGTAATAGGAGCTGATGACTTTTACCAATAAATCACCAATTTAAATCCAGCCCTGGTTGGTTTTGACTTCAGATTGCTGTCATCTGATATTTGTTTGCACATGTCTCTACACTATAAAAATTGCTCTGAGAATTTCTCAGAGAAAAATTGCTCTTGCTCATCAAGTGGCCAAGGACTGAAGCGGTGTGGAGTGTCAACTACCCCATATCAGTACAATCTACCAAGTGGAGGAACACAAGCCAGTCTATGGAATACAGCACTTACTTCCTGCTGGGCATTAGAGGGTTTTAATTTCAGTGACTTCAAACTAACACATTTCTCCACTAAATTCACATGCTCTTATATTTTAATGCTCCATAGGCCAAGAAAGGGAGGCAGCTTTTTTCTTTGGTGGATGTTATTCGGTTGGAATCATGATAATGGAGATGTGCACAAAGCATGGAAAAAAAGGTGACCCAGCAGGTCTGGGCCTGCAGGTGTTCTATGGCACTGGCTGGGGAAGGTGTGAGAGCTTGGAGTGGTTATGCAGTGGGCACTCCCCAGAGACAACGTTCACGGCTCTGTGTACGCCATAGTTAATCAATGGACTTTCTACCTTGCTGCACCTGACAGCAACAGAGACAGTGATCTCTGTCTCAGTGGTCCCTTTTGGGCACACCTCTGGGCACAGTGATGTGGAGGTGCATGAGGGGACAATACCTTAGAGGGAAGGGCACCAATGGTGTTAGTTAATAGAAAATAATTGGCAGTGAACTTAGGATCACTCGTTCTGGGTGGAGGGAGATAATGGGTATTTAAGGAAACATGGTGACTTGATGGGGAATTTTTAAAATGATATACAAAGTTAAAAGGAACACATTAGCTTTTAGCCTGTGTAACTGTGTGATGTTATTATTGCTGACTTCACCCTCCTTTCCTGCCTACCCACTTCTCCTGTCTGGTACGTTTACCGGTTGCACCGTGACCCATAGCCAGCCTCATTCTACAGACATACAAATGGGCAACTTTATACAGTTGGCTAGTTGGAGATCCCAAAGGACTTTTCTCACTCTGGGAACACCAGTTCTTTCTGAAACAGACACCAAATTCAACACATGCAAATTAGTAGGGGGTAGGGGAAAGGCTGTATGTTAATTAGGACCAGGAAGGTGACAAAGTATGAGAGAGTAAGAGCTTGCTATAGTCATCAACACTATGCAGTGTGGGCAGGGTGAGAAATTAAAGCAGGCGGAAAGCAGCACAAGTGTTGCTTCCACCCTTTCTAATGACAACTTGCAGATGTCTTATTTACAAATGCCTGGTAATTCTGGATACCTTCCCTCCCTTTAATTGCTGGCACCTTTTGTACAGGAAATGCAGATTGCACGCATTGCTGTTCTTTTTGCCACTTCTTCCCAGCAATGATCATGCTTGTTAATTTATGAGGGTGCATGTATGAAAACTTGGACGGGACACTTATCTCATGCAGGATTTTTTTATACTGGTATAGCTCCATGCATTTCATTGGAGCACCTTGCTTCTGTACTCAAATGTATCTGAGAACAGCATCAGGCTCTTTTTGTGAAGTAATTCATCCTGACCCAGTTCCTATAGTCAATAGAGTCTCATTGACTAGAGTTGGACCAAACCCACAATGAACTGCAACGGAATGACCAGATGTGGTGCGACGGTCCTCAGAGTTGGTGGAGTGTTCCCGTGGTGATTGCAAAGGGCCCAGGGCTCCAGCCACTGCTCCTGCCACAGTAGTGGTCACAGCAGCTCGGAGCTCCAAGTAGGGGTACCATTTCAGATTTTGGGGGGGGTGACCTGTGCATGCTGTGATGGGGGTGAAAGTAAGTGCGGGGGAGGGGGTTGGACTGAGGACAGAAGCTTCAGCAATGTTACTGAGCATGCTCAGTGTAAGCCAAGCACCAAATGGGATGGGGGGGAACCAACCCCATCCACCCTCCCCCACACATGCATCATCTCTATCCAGGGGTTACCAAGGTAATGAAAAATTCTACTTTTGCTGGAAGACAACTTAGCAGCTAGCTGACATGAGCACTGTATCTAATTCCTATATAAAGGAAAGAAATTTAAATGAATATTAGACCCTCCCAGCTCTAATACTAACATATTCTGACATCTTGTGGCAAGTCATTTAAGGGACACTGGTTAGTCTTAAAATTTGAATGTATATTCTTACTTTGTTACTAACTGTGGAGAGAGACAGACCCTGTCAGGACTCCATCTCATCTCTAGAAGCGGACTAGGAGTTGCAGCAAGGGGGCAGATACATGTCAGCTCTATATAAGAATATCAGAATGGCCATACAAGGTGTAGTAGTTCGAGTCAGTGGGGGCCACACTGACTCCCGGTACTCCCCAGTCAGGAGCCTTAAGAGCCTGACGGTCGGCCAATTAATGAGTCTAGGGACCCTCCCCGGTTCAGGGCCGGGAGGTAACTAACAGTTAAATAGTTGTCTGGTAGGCTGCACAGCAGTTCATGAGCCCCGGCCCTGGGTCAGGGCAAAGCAATAAACAACAAGTCAAACAAGAGGAAAGTTCAGTGGTGCAGGCCAGTTTGCAGGCAGCACCAAGGGTCAGGAATCCTCACTAGCAGAGCCGACAAGCGCAGGGAGTTTGCCCCACAGAGGCAATCTGCCACCCAAGGAAAGGAGTGGCGGGGGGGGACGTGGGCCCTCCCTACTCCACAGCGTCCCAGCCCAGGGCCCTAGTAGTGGCCGTATAGATGCGACTCGATAGGCAGGGCTCCCACCCATAGCGCGCTGCTCAACCAACCTCCATCTCCTCAGCCGTCCCAAGGTCGGCTGTCCCTGGGCCACTTTCCAGTTCCCCCTACTTTCCAGTTCCTCTACCTGGCTTAGAGGTCGCTCATTGGCATTGGGTAAGGTCGGTGACAGTGGCAGCGTGTTCATGGGTTTGGGGTCCATGTCTGCTACTGGTCCAGGCAGTCCGGCCCACTTGGCTGGGCCCTGCAGACACTCAGGGGGTCCGGATTGGCGGGTGGGTACCAGCGGCAGCACCTGTTGATGTGTCTCAGGGTCCTGTTCCAGCTGCAGCTGGCGTGGTCTAGGCCTCAGCTCAAGGCCTGGTAATGGCCCAGGTAGCCCAACCCAGTCGTCCACCGGAGTCAGACCAAAATTCTAGGTCAGACCAAAATTCTTTCTAGCCCAGTGTTTTCCAACAGCAGCCAATGTCAGGTGCTTCAGAAAGAATAAACAGGAGAGGCAATCATCATGATCCACCCCCTGTCACCCATTCCCAGCTTCTGGCAAACGAAGCTAGGGACACCTGCACATTCTGCCATTCTGACAAGTAGCCATTGATGGGCCTATACTCCATAAACTGATTTTGTTCTTATTGGAACCCTATTACAGTTTGGGCTTTTCCACCATCTACTGGCACAGAGTTGATTGTTGAAAAAAATAATTTATTTTGTTTTAAATCTGCTGGCTATAAATGTAGTTAGGTCAGCTTCTTGTGTTATGCTAGTGAAGGGATGAATTTCATTTCCTTATTCTATTTTTCTACACCATTCATGATTTTCTAGACATCTAACATATCCCCCACACTTGAGTCATTTCTTTTCCAAGCTCAAAAATATCCCAGTCTTGTTAATCTCTTCTCATATGGAAGCTGTTCCTTACCCCTAATCATTTCTGTTGCCCTTTCTGTACCTCCAAATACAATATATCTTTTTTTTCAGATGGGGATGACCAGATCTGCATACAGTATTCAAGATGTGGGCATACAATGACTTTATGTAGAGGCAATATGATATTTAGTCTTATTGTCTTTTCCTTTCCCAATTATTCCCAATATTCTGTTAGCTGTTTTAGTTTTTAGATTGCCACTGCACATTGAACAGATGTTTTCAGGGAACTATCCACAATGATTCCATGATCTTTTTCTTGAGTAGTAACAGCTATTTTGTATGTATAGTTAGAATTATATTTTCCCATGTGCATTACTTTGCACTTACCAACACTGAATTTCATCTGCCCTTGTGTTGCCCAATCACCCAGTTTTGTGAAATCTCTTTTTAGCTCTTTGCAGTCAGCTTTGAGTTAGTCTCTGTTCACCCCTTTTTCAATAATATTTATAAAGTTTAACACAGTAATCAAAATGCAAATCCCAGCAGCACAACACTCATTCCTACTGTTTCCCCCGCCCCTATCTTTTAAGTGGCATATTTGGCAATGTTTTCATGATGATCTAACGATTCTTCAATTTTTTGAATGTCCAGCCTTTTGTTATTCTTAATCACCATCTTCCTCTTTATAACAAACTCCCTGCACCAAATGCAAAGCTGCAAGCAGCTCAAACTCTGTTGCATTTAAGAACTGCCCCTGGAGCCAGGGCATGCAGCTTTAAGACCTTGAGTATGAAATCCAGGGGTTCTAACTCAAGAGGAGGGGCTACTGCCCCCTCCCCAAGCTCCAATTAATGGCCAATTAATGGCACCCTTGGCTCCAGGCCCTTTAGAATTGCTGGGCCCTGGGGCAATTCTCCCACAACTGTTGGCAGGCCTGGGTACATGTCCAGAATGATCTTGCCATATTAATGAAGATTATTTAATGAAAAATGGGGTTCTCTTTCTGATTTGCAATTAGGATGCTAGCACATACATTTTAAGGCTCCTGTTCTCCTTCAGCAATACACACATGCCATAATTACTATTCACAACAGATATAGATATCACTGATGAAAATGCAGCCTCTGCTTCCTTAGCATAACAACATTAACCCCCTCCTCTGATCATCCAAAGCATGGGAGGTAGTAACATTATCTTCCTCCTTTTCAAAATGAGCACATCTTCAGGACCATGGCAAACATTTTACCATGGACTCTATATTTTCCACAGTGAAAGCCAGTGCATGCTGAATGAGTCAGGGCACCACAAAATGTGCACCTTTTGGTGCTGACTCAACTTGGTGCAATCAGAGGGGAAGTAGAAGTCCCACTAGGACTCGCCATAACTGGTGGGGCAGAGGTTCCAATATAAAGGTTGTTTTATTTTTACATATGATCCTGACTAAAAAGAGGTCTTTTGACTGGCCCTTCAGAGGAGTTGTTCCAACCATAGAAATTCCATTGTGCGACTGTGTTGAAAGTGACAGGTAACTCAGAGAATTTGATGTCATTGGGTATGGGCTGAGAGAATTCATTCTTTATAAGCTCTCCTCCCCAATGGCAATTCTGCAATTTCTATGGCCAACCTCTTCTCCATGGAAAAGGCCAACCTCAGTATCTCCCAGATAAACAGCATAATACATACTAGGAAATGGTGCTAAAACAGGCAGGAAATAGTAAATTGTTCATCTTAGAAAGCAACTTCAGACAACTAGAAGATTAGCATGGCAGGCTCATCGAGGTAGGCTTGCAGCCTCCCTTACAATAACTTACTGATGGCTTGTAAATGGACTGTGGACATTCATGATTTGCTGTGGTCTTTGGTGCTGGTTCTATATTTCATTAGCTGCCTCTTTGACATAAATGAAGCACATAATGGAAGAGTATGGACTATCAGACTGATCTCCTGAATTAATACTCTATTTAATATTCTGTTGTGGCTTATGTTGAGGCTGGTGTGAGTGGCCCTGCTCCACTGGGAACCAAGGCAAGAACTGTGCTTCAGGAAGAGGTGTGTTGTCTTTGCATCACATTTTGACAGGGTGTGGCATATGCCTCCCACTAGGGCCAGCCAACAATGTTGACACAGAACTATCATTTCCCTTATGCAAATCTAAAGCTCTAGCCACCTTTGTGCTCATCTGTGTGCCCAATCCCTGTCTAGGGCAGAGATAAAAGAAGGGAGAATCACCGAGATCTCATTCCTTCCTTTTGCATCTGTGAAGAGATCAGACACAATCTGACCCTTTAAGCAATCACACAACTGTGATATACTCAAATTGAATTTGAGTCTCTATTTCATTATTGGTTGAGATCCTAGACCATCCTTTCTGTTATGTTACAATGTATCTTTTTTGGAGATATCCAATACTTACAAACAAATGTACAGGAACACTTCTTTATGATAAACTGAAGTGGAAGTATAACATGGAGGCCAATTCGATGAGGGGCCAAATGCTCTCAAATTCCATTTATTTCACTGGGAAATGAGCAGTATTGTACCCTATTCCTGAGTGAATAATATGATTGAAAGAAGCATGTCACTCTTACAGAGAGAGCAGCATTATATAGTGTATTGAATGTATGATTGAAGTTGATGTATGATTCAGAATGGGCAGTTTATCCTGTTTTCTGTTCTTGAATTGTTGAGGAATAGGTAGCAATTTGCTTAATGTTTGTCACGTTCTTCAGCAAATCGTCTCTGGCCTACAAATTCTTCATGAATGGTTTGCTGCAAATATTTAAACAGTGCATCATACTGGTTACTTACCCACCCCACAGTGATACTGTTTTAGTTCCCTAAATGGGTGACTTATGTAACGTATCTAACTAGGGCCCCAGGTCTCTCATATATTTGGCAGTGGCACAGCATGAATTACAAATTTAACATCATCGAATTCTATATTCACTTCTTATTATACTGCAGCATCTGAGCTTAAAATTCATTTTTCACGAATGGCAATAACAGCAAAGCTAGTTTGTGAGAACGTTCATGGAACATGAACACAAAACTGGCCCAACTAATGGCAAAGACAAATCATTTCAAATTGTAAACAGTTGTTTCCAGAAAAAGCCTTTGTTTCCCTTCCCATCCTTTGTGAGTGTTGCTTAGAATTTAGATTGTAAATTCTTCCAGGTAGGACTAACTCTTAATTTGTGCATGTGCAGCACTTAGCACAAAGGAGGACAATCTCAGTTGTGGCCTCTAGGTGCTATTATCATAGTAATATTTATTTCAATCATCATGCTGATCTAGTGATGTCACCATTTAGCAAATGCAGATAGAAATATTTCCCTCCAACTCTCAGGTTAAATGAATATCCTCTGGCCTCATTTAGTTCTATATTGAGTATGTAGAATAATGCTCTATTCAGCAATATAATACACAAATAAATAAGTATACCTCCTTTCTTCAATAACCCAGAAAAAGTTTAGGAACTGCTTGCCAGAACTGATCTTTGTAACCTCAGTGAACAAGCAATGCAATAATGCAGTCGAGTGCGTGTGTGGGAGGCACACTGTGCAGAAATGGGCTGACTTTCCTCCCTCTGTCTGGCTGAACTAGTATGAATCAAAAATGTTGCTGTTAAAGTAAACTCGCTTCAGTTGTGGTGGGATGCCTGTGTGTGCCGGTAACACACATAAACTTTATGAACATATTAATATGTCGTGTTTTAGCTGTTTTGTTTTGTGTTAATATTAGTATGTGACCGTCAAGAGATATACTACAAGTATTCTAATACCAGATGGTTACTCCTACATCTCCAATTTGTCTTTTTATCCAGGGACAGCTAGACACTTAAAACAGGCCCTGATTTTGCAGGGTTGGCTTAGAAGACTGTCATTAAAAATATTTTCTACCTATATGACTATTCTCAAAGATCCTACCTTGTGT
Source organism: Pelodiscus sinensis (assembly GCF_049634645.1). Lineage (NCBI taxonomy): Eukaryota > Metazoa > Chordata > Testudines > Trionychidae > Pelodiscus > Pelodiscus sinensis. Next base: position 90,446,936 of record NC_134713.1, on the reverse strand, counting down.
TTGTCACACAGTCACCCAGCAATTCTTGTCCTCTGTAGCTGCCTCAGTGGAAAATTACTACAGCTTTCATAAGTCACTAGTATACACTCCCTAGAGAGATCTGTTCACTAGGTGTTTCTAACCTGTCATATGCTAAGAAGCTATGGAAATCACATGAATCTGTATTCATGAGATTTCCAGCCCAATTTATAGACCAAAGAGATTCACCGGTCACTTTCCTAGACCAAACCTATGAGCTATTTTATTTTAACGTCCAAAAATCTGCAATGCACGCATGAAATATGACAAACGCCATGGCTCCTGTCTAAAAGATATTTCAAGTCTAAATATAAATCATGGCAATGAGTAATGGTGACAAACTATAGGGTGAGGCTGGGTGGTAGAAAGGTGGCTTTTATAGCTCTCTGTGAATGCTACTTAGTATAGACACATTGTTCAGGGTTTTACTTTCATTTTTTTAATATAAATATATACTATTATTTTGTTCAATGAGTCTGTAAAATACCAACAGAACATAATGCTACTATGGAGACCAGGAGGGGTTCAGTCAATCAAAGTCAACAGAAAAATTCTGATTAGCCTCATTGGTGCTTCGTTCTCAGTCTCTTTAGTACTGATATTATTCTGCATGACTGAGGGGTTTAAATGATGTGGCTCCTTCATTCAATGTGTTTTATTTTTAATCACACACATGAAACACACCAACTAAAAATATATGTTAACCAGTTTGTCATAGCATACAATGACGTTTCTCTTTTTTTAAAAAAAAAAAAAAAAACAATAACACTATGTATATCTCTAATTACTATTTGTTACAAAAATGTTGTTAAAGCAATCTTAAATAAATCCTGCTGGGATATTCTAGTTCCTCAAAGTGTCTAATAATTAATTATTTTCAATGCCTGGTATGAAATATTTTCCCCTTGCCAGAAGTCCAACTCTTGAAATTATCTACAAAGCATTACTTTAGCATTTCTTGGAAAACTGGGCTGTGTTTTACATGGTGGAATTTCTTCAGAATAATTTGTTTCTGAGGCATTCCCTGTGGTAACAGCAGGCAGACAGACTTTAATATAGCTGTGTATGGTTTCAGCTGCCTCCTGTTATCTGATAAGAGCATTTTGTTATGAATAATTTGGGTACAAAGATGGCAAAATGATGCTGCCTTGCTCTGATGCCAAAATTACAAACGAGAAACATTTTTATTAGTTATTTGATATATGTAACCAGGCTATTGCATTTTTATATTTTATTTTGAGGCCAAGATAAAGCCAGTTACTGACATTTTGTTTAGGGGGAAAAAGTTCTTATGAGAACTCTGGATATTACCAGATGAGATTTCCTGTAGCCATTGGTCCTAATACGTTAAAAACTAAAATGCGGACACCCCAATAATGTTGGTGAATGGCTATTGTGAAATGAGAAGTATGTTTGTATTTTTCAGAGAAAAAAGGGTCCAAACATACTAAACAATAGATAATGAATAAGCCAGATCTTGATGTCTTTACTCTCATTTTATTGGGCAAAACTTCCACTTCAGTTAGAATTTTGCCAGAGTAAGAAGTTAGTCAATGCAAATTGACTAAGCCCTTCAGGATCTGGCACACTAATAACAGTTTTAAAGGGACAAACTCATCCCTGAATTAAATCAATTGATATCAGTGGAATGACAATGGATGAGTTGGTACAATTGGCTAAAGAGGTAAAGTGGTAAAATCTTTATTTTTTATTCATAAGCAGGTTTACCTTACCAGACGTACTACAAAGCATAGAAACAAAAATGACAGAGCCTCAGGGTCCCCTACATGGATAACTCCTGCATAAGGCTTGGGAAACTGCAAATACCTAAACACAGGATTTATCCTAAACTCAAAATCCTCCCTTGAGGTACTGAAGACTAATGTCTTAGTCTTGCTACACTGAAGTCAATGTGATTTTTTCCATGGCGTTCATACTCTAAAACTATTGTAAAAAGATATTTAATACATTTGAGATGCAAGATAAAAGGCTTTTAAAAAATCTCGTTACACAATCTTGTGTTAGGAACATCAAGAATATGTTTTAGTTTAATTGTAATCTATGGCAAGTGATTACCTCAGCACCTTAAAAAACCTAATTTATAACTACATCAGGTATGGAAATGTTGACACTATGATTGCATATAATGTCATGCGTAACTACATTTAAAATTACATCATTTTAAATGTAGTTACGCATGACATTATATGCTTAGCAAGAAATTAACTAGGCCTAAGAAATCCTGCTTATAATATTGGGGAAGAAATAAATCCATTATATTATTTTAAATGTGGCTATTGCTGAAGATGGCTGTGATTTATGGAAGTATGATGAAACATGACTATGGTTCCTTCACAGAGGACTGGCTTTTGCTTCTAATGAACACAATGGGAATTTTGTTGTCTGCCTCAACTGGATCTGACTCCCAAATATGTGGAATATACTTTCACAAGGAAAAAAAAAGATGGACTTGTCATCAGCAAATTATTACTCTGCCAATACAATCGTACAATCAACAGGGAGAAAACATCATCAGGTGAGCACACAAAATATACTTTAAAATAAAATGCACAATGGATAACATACAGTAATCCCATCCAAGGATGGATTCAGCTTGTCTGCTGGCAGTTTACTTTCAAACGGCTGTTTAAAAACATTGATGTAACAACCTTTATTTTCTTTCTTTAATAAGCATGTAGCATCTATGATGACAATACGTATGTCATAGTGAACCTGTGGCATATTACAGTTGCGAAGGTTCTGTCAAATTTTTGACAATCTCAATATATTTGGGATTTTTAACAACATACGTATTTCAATATTTGATGGACGGAAATATCTATTCAAATAAATTAATCTTCCAATGTACAATGATGCATTTTTAAATTTCATTGTTCTTTGCAGAAACTGTAGCTTTGCTTGTCAAAAACAGAAAATGTACATTTTACTTTCTCATGTATGGTGTCCGCTACTGAGGGTATTAATAATGCAGATACGCAACAAAATGCTGGAGTGTTTTAAATGGTCCTTCTTTTCTGTGTCACCGTTTTCTTATTGGTGTAGAGCTGCTGCCATGCTCTGCTTCTGCCAACCCTTAATGCATATGTTTTATTTACTTTAAGCAGCACTATTAATTTCAGTGGGACTACTCATGTACTTAAAGTTAAGTGTTTGCATAAGTGTTTACAGGACTGATGCTTCAATTAACAATGGTTACTATGGTGGGCTGAAGTAGGTCTACAGTTCTACATTATCACTAGCTGTTGTGAACATGCAATCACACCAGTGAATAAAAAAAGGAAGCAGAAAGGATGTCTCACTAATCCATGCCTGCATGGCAGTTGTGCTTCACAATATCATTAGCTTTGGTTTATACATAGAACAAATATCCCTGGTCCCATGTGTAGGGTCTATGGAACAATCACTGAATTTATAACCCACTTTGCCTAATCCTGTTCTTTTTTGTTCAACTTCTGTTTATTATGTTATTTTATTATCTACACTCTGAGCAAGTTAGTTAATCTCACTTGCAGAGCCTGAAAAAACAACTTAATTTGTTAATCATTAGTGTTCTTATCAGAATAAAAACAACAGATTATTTTACTAACTGTACCTTCTGTTTGAACTGTTATCCATTGTATCTTGTATGTCTGAATCAAGACTCAGACCCTTGTCCACACTCTGTTGTTAACTTCAATGGGGGTCCGGCCTCTTAAATGCAGGTCTGGGCATTTAACTTGATCATGAAATACCCTGAATGCTTTCTATTAATTTCAGTGGCTGTTATACTTGGGCCAGGAATGCAGGTTCAAGCTTTGGTGTTGGTAAATATACTTTACAGAACTTTGTACTACTAAATAAAATAAGTTCAAGTTTCCCGGCCATAACTTCTTGCTGTTTCTAAAGCGGCATAGCTGGGTTGCCATCAGTGATACTACACCAGTTTATGTCACTGAGACGCCAGCCCAACATATTCTGAATTACCCAGAAATCTGTTTTTAAAAGGGGCACATCTAAAATATAATTAATAAAGTGGTCTGGATATTTAATAAAGGAGAAAATACATGCATACAGATTGATAGTTTGTAAGTATTCTGTATTTTGTCCTTTATTTTAAAAAAATGAATTTTGAAAGGGCTTTCCTAATAACAGGTTTAAAGATTAGGCTCCTCTGAAGTGCAAAGCAGATGACAATGTTTCGAACAGTGGTGGGCCACCTGCAGCCCATCAAGGTTCTATGTGCGGCCTGTGAGTTTAACACTGCCCAGGTGTGGAATTGCCAGATTCCACTGATTTCTGGGCGTGTAGGGTTTTTTTTTTTTACTGATATTACTAAAATGACATGCACGTAAAACAACGATCCGTGAAGTGAGGGGTGTGCTGATTGCACACAACATTGACTGTGAGAGCTGTGCAGTCCTTCTGCATCCAGTTGAAGCACTGCTATGGTTCAATCGGTGTGCCCCACAAAGTTTAGATATGCAAGAGCAATGAGCAAAACTATCCTATCCCAGGAGATTGTCTTGATTCTGAGAACCTTGCATCTCACTGTGCTGAAGGAGGGCCATTCATGAAGCCCACTCATTAATCTAGGTTGCCTTTGCTGGTAGAGAGCAAATCTTACGTGGATTGACTAACTTCATTTTATAGGTGTTTTCCCTGTCCACACTTGAAAACTTTCAAGTTCAAAGATTCCCTAGTGTCAAACCGTAGGGCTTAAGGCTAGAAGAGACTATTCTGATCATCCTGTGAGATGTCCTGCATAACATGTACAGAATAAATTCACCCAGTAGCGCTTTTATTATACCCAGCAACAACTGGTTGTGGCACTAGACCATAACTTTCAGAGAGATGCCCAGACATCAAGGGGATAAGAATCCCTGAGGTAACCTCTTTCAATGATTATTACCTTCACTATCAAAAATGTATGTCTTTTTTCTGGTATGAATGTTTTTAGCTGCAACTTCCAGTAATTGAGTCTTGTTATGCTATATTAAAGGGCTCTCTGGCATGTCTCAAGTTTAACAATGGCATTTTAGACCTATGAGAAATTACAGACATGAATCCAATGCTTTAAAACAAAATCATTTGTGCTGTTCAGTCAGTTAAACCCCAGAAACAACGTTTTCAAACATGCCTACCTAAAGTTAGGCTGCTAAATCTGTAATGGGCACCTAGTGACAATGGCCCAATTTTCAACCAAAGTGAGCACCCTCAAATCCCATTGGCACTTCAGGGGCTTTATAAAGAAGCCCTCTTCTAGTCAGGTGCCTAAGCAGAGATGTAGTAGGTTAATTTTCACGTGTGAAAATGCTGGCTCTGCGTCCCTGATTAGTTTATCCAAAGGGTAAGAAATGACTCTCCAGAATGGGATCTAAACAGCTGTTCCCAGTCACCTGATGGCTTCACTCACCTTTATGCTTTCTAAAGACCAGCGTTTAGGGATCCATCCCGCCCCCATTTTCATCAGTGGCAACCCTTCGATGGGAGCAGGATCGGGCCTTTGAACCAATCTGGCCGGTGGGTGCTACCGCCTCCCTGCGCCGGAGCCCTTGAGCCAGCAACCTGCGGTTCGCTAGCCGAGATCTGGCCCCACGCTCCGTGCTCCCAGGCTCACGCCTACACCTGCAGAGGATCTGTCTCCGCAGAGGACACAAGGGGTCGCACCTCCCACGGCATTGAGCTCCGCGCAAGCGCCTGGAGACGCAGGCAAGGTGCAGAGAGACAGAAAGGCAAAGCCCGGCCCATGGGTGCTGCTCCCCCTTCAACCTCCCCATTTTCCCCCAAAAAACTAGGAGCCTGATCCTCTATGGGACGCCCCCAGGACTCTCCTCCCCCCGCATTTCTCACGCAAGGAGACAGGTGTAGCGGGTGCCTGCGGTCCCCAAGCTCATCAGCAGAGCCCGCCCCACCCCTGCCAGGCCAGGCGATGGGCTCAGGTAGCGTCTGTAGCTCAGGGAGCTCGATGCACGCAGCCTCCCACCCACTGCCACAAGGCGGGTGACCCACACAGGAGGCAGGAACGCACCGAGCCAGCGCTCGGGTAGACACAGCCCGTGTGCTAGATGCTGAGGATAGGCCAGATCCCGAGGGTTTCCCTGAGCTAGTCCTGATTTCCATGGGAGCTTGCTGGGGGGTAGAGCCAAGGTCTGGCCCAGGCGGGGCAGCTCCAGCCGTGTATTCTCTGCCCCCCTTCCTCCCGCCTGGACCGAGCTCTCCTTCCACCCTCTTGGCTTGAGGGGCAGAGGGAGGCTGCTTCGGTCTGGGGATTGTGGAGGGCAGGCAGCCTCTCCTATTGGGAGGGTGCCCGCTAGGAGATCCAGGAGTGGGTGGGGCGCTATCAGATCCCGGACCCGGCACTGGCCAAGGAGCACACCTCGGGTACCCGGACTGTTTTCCTTAGCTCGCTCTGCTCCCTCGGCTTGGGGACTGGGCAGGCGCCAGCCCGACACTCTCGGTGAATCAAAGGTTTTAGGGAGCCGCCGTGCCAAGGCGGAGAAGGGAAAGTTGAGTAAAAGCGAGGAAACCACCCCAGGTGCGGTTCGATCAAATATAGGCGGCCGTTGTGCTCGGACACTTCCCCCACCTCCCCATATCAGCTGTCAGAAGAGGCAGAAATAAACAATCCGTCTCTCACGCCGTGGCTAGGCAGGGCCGAAGAGAGCTGGGCTGGCTCTACAGGGGATGCCGGGGCAGAAGCGATGGAGAAGGATGGTCCTTTCTAGCCCAGTTGGCTCTCTTCAGGGACACCCTCCTTCCCCATCTCAGGGGAGATGACTCTGAGCTAACCAGGCACCTGATCCAAAGCTCTGCGCAGTCAATCGAAAGGCTCCCACCGGTTCTGCATCAGATCTCAGCCCCTTTATGGGGTAGACAGCTAAAAAACTACGGGCATCTTCCCCACCCACCGCCCAAAATGTGGACAGCCCCTCCCCCCCAAAAACAGCTGTTTTCTAAGGAGTGTGCTGGTTGTGGGGGGTTCCTGCCGCGTGTCTGGATGCTGAGCTCGGAGAACCCTGCTCCTTTCTGGCCACGCCAAAGGCAGAGCGCAGCTTAAACCCGGACACTGGGAAACAACGCGACGCTGGAAACCCGGCTGCTGGCTCACAGCACTGCAGCCCATCCTGTGCCAGCGCGGTACGCACCTACTCTCTTCAGCGGCGTTTCTCCCGGGGCTTTTCCCAATTCCCCCTCTCCTCCCCCCAATCCCTTCAGGTGCGCCTCAGGCTGGATTTGGTGCGGGCTCGGAAAAAGCAGAAATCAACCTTCTTAATGCCAAAGGGCTTCGCAATCGCGCGTTTAACGCTACAGCCGGGGGCCTCTCAGTGGTGCGACCCAGCCTTATCCTCACGCCCGTCAGGTACAAACTCCAGGTGCCTACGTACAAGCCCGAGACCCAAATCCCCGGCGCGTCTCCGCAGCCCAGCATCAGCGCCCTCCCGCTGGGCGGGTGATGCTAAAGATGCTAAAGGCAGCCTGGTTAGTCCAGACCCGAGGAGAAAAAAATGCCTTTTTTCCTCATCCCTGAGTGATGCCCGGGGTGGGGTAAGGCGATCGCTCCAGAAAGTTAACTGCCGTTAACTCTGGGCTAATCCGAGTCACCTGTTGTAAGGGAGGCTCCTCGGGGGGAGGGGGGGGGTGTTTTCCCGTTATAAAGAAGACCCCCCCAACCTTACAGCACCCCCCTTTCCTGCCTTATAAATCGCAATGATTATTGAGAACTACAGAAAAGTCTCCGCAGCGTTTAACTCCTGTTCCTGGCTCTCTCTTTCGCCAGGACAGCGAGGGGTGGGGACACCGGTGGCTACCTGAATAGCAGAGGATAGACTAAGAGTTAGCAGGTATAAATCTCCGCGCACTTACTTCTTCCCTGTCGCCGTACCCGGGATGCTTGCTGGGTCCGGATGTATTCCATCAAGTTCAAAGTGATAAAGAACCAAGAAACCAGTCGCAATTGCATAGTAACCCCGGGAGAGTTCGCCTTTTCTTCGTGTTTGGGGAGGGGTGGGGAGTAACACCGTAGTAGCGATACCTGCACTGAGCTCTCCCCCCGAGATCCAAGGTCCTCCCGTCTCTATTGCACTTCCAAATGGCCCGAACAACGGTCTTCTGCCAATTTCAGAGGGGAGTCACCAAGGGGAAGGCGCCCTGAAGCAGCAGCGAGGGTCCATGCCGTGGAGATGGCAGGCAACATGTTGCAGGGTTCGGGGGAGGGCGGCGTTGAAGGGGGATAAGGGAGGGGGGACCGACTCCTACTCCGTTACAGCGAAGGCTCGCTTCGCTCACATTCAGCACCTCGGCTACAGCCTCCCTGCGCCGGGGAGGTACGGCCCCCCGGTTTCTCCTGGCTGCCACTGAGCCGCCCACGCTTCATGCAGGAGTCTGCCGACGTTCTGGGCAGCAGAAGTGACCCAGGGCACCCAGCAACTTTCGGGCGTGTGTGTGCGTGTGTAGGGTGGGGAGAGAATCAACCTCTCCGATCTCGCCGGATGGAGGCAAGGGTCCCCCTAGGGCTCTCCCCGCGGAGTCTGCACCCGAAGCATCGTCCAGGGCAAGGCGAGCGCACAGGAGAACAAGCGGCAGCAGGCTGGGGGGTGCGAGGGCTGCCCAGCGCTCCCTGGGTTTGGAGGATCTAGGGAGCCTGAGTGGTTTCAGCGTCTCTGGGTTGCGCTGCACCGGGAGGGGAATTCGCGCTGCTTGCAGCCTCCTTCCTGGCAGCACTGGTGGGCTGGCTGCGATCTCTCTGCCTCCCTCTCTCCCCCCTCACCCCGCCCCCCCGGTGGGATTTTTCAAGCCCACATGGAGTGTGCAAAGCGGGCTCCAATAGGCCGCGGGGCAGTCCTAGCGCGGAGCCTCCAATCGCCGCCTGGCTGCTCTGCCTGAGATTAGGGAGAGAGGGAGGGATGCGCCAGCGGGAGCTGGGGGAGGAGTGAGGGGTGGAGGTGTGTGTGTGGGGGGGAGGCTTGTGCCCAGCACCCTCTGGTTAGAAATGCCATTGTGTGTTGCCTCCTTCCCCCGAGCGAGCCTCCGAAGATGCCCCAAAAGGAAGATACCTGGGGGCGAGGGAAGGGGCACTAGAGATGCCACTTGCCCATCTAGACGGAGCGTCTTGCTTTGTCAGTTTCAGGAGGATACCGACCCTAGTGACAAAGCATCCAAGCAGCAGGACCGAAGCAGCCGAGAACTGTACTTCAAGCTATTGTGATCGTGATTCTCTTCCTCTTCCCATCCGATCCAGTTTACGTTGGATTAGATTCCCCCCCCCCCCCCAGAAGACCCTTTAAGGAAGGGACTTGACTCACACATGCAATTCTCCCCTCTTCGATACGAAGAGGTCTTTAGGGTTAGGAAAGGTAACTAGTGAGAGAGAGAGGGTGTGGATACAGTTGTTTGTGTTGTGACCCCTTTAAGAGCCTTTCTTATTCATTTCAAGAGATCTAGTTTGTTTCAACAAAAACAAGGACATTTTAAAGATTAACTCTAAGAAATTCGTCAGTCTAAGTGCCACCAGTCTCTCTGGCTTTTTTTTTTTTTAAATGATGGTTTTGAGGTTTCGAAGTCCGAGAGAATCACCCTTAGGAAAAGAAGAAGAGTCCCTTGCCACAAACCTTCAGAGTCAAAAATCGCCTGTTAGCTGATTGGTATCACATGGCATTCAAAGCGTGAACCACAGCGCTAAGGCGCTGGGACTGCTAGCTTGAGAAAGAAACCAGAAGCCATGGAACAGGTATGGTTTGATGCAACTTTAGTCAATGGGAGAACATGTTACTCTCCGTTTGCAGACATACGATCATTCCCCTCTAACCATGCCTGTTTGCATCCCGTTTGCCTTTCAATCAGATAGGTTGGGATCATTACTAGATGGCTAAAAGGCCCCAGATTACACGTCTCTTTAGCAGGATAATTCCTATTTTTTACTGCAGGGAATTTTTTGTCCTCTCTGAGGGCTGATGCTTTGAAAATCTGCAACATACCACTCCCTTGCTCGCTTTGCATTTTATCTCCCTGTCGGTCTCGGAAAAGGAGAACCAGTAACAACAACTTGATTAAATCAGGGCTCTGAATAAAGTCCCACTTTTAACTGCTTTTCTCCGTCTGCCTTTGCCTCCTCTCCCGGAGTTGTAAAATATCTGTACCATAAAACGTGGGGGATTTCAAGATCTGTGGGAGGCTCCCTTTGAAAAGGACTCCAGGGAAAGCCTTTCTAATCCAGGATACTTGAGCCGGATGGGGTGAGATTGCCACAGAGACATAAAATAAAAAAGAGCAAGGCAGTGGACGGCCGCGGGGGTACAGAGGCTCACACGAAGAAGGGGCCCTGCGCTTTTTGGTTGCGTGAAACAAGCTTTCGTGTGCGAATCAATTTCAGGAGGAGCCAGACAAGTAAGCAGGGCTGGGCAGCTCTCGGGGAATAACGCGGTCGAGCCAACCTGCAGCACATTTTACAGCCCCGCTCCAGAAGCGCTAGCGCCACCGGGCAGAGAAAGCATGTCAAAAATAAACGAGCCTGGAGGAAACATAAGGAAAACATTAAATAAACAGGAGTGCAGTGCGCTCCCGCTCTCCTCTCACAACGTACTTCAGAGCTTCCTTCTCCAGCGCTTGTCTGCCTCCAGCCAGTTCCCTCCTCGGCCCCACTACACAGATTTCACCAGCATATTTATCCGGCTCCGTTAGTCCCCCGATAATGTACGCGTCACTCAAGAGCATCCCAGGATGGCACCCGGCAGACAAACGCAAGCAGAGACAATCGCATCACGAATTTAGGGCCAACACGAAGGGAGGTTCAGCGGTTCGTTTGGGGGAGCGCGAGGGGTCAGGGGTGAAATGGGAGTCGCGGGGAGCAAGATTTGAGTCTCCGCCCTGGAAAGAGGCTCCTAGTCACTGACCAGCGAGAAAAACTGGGTCTTAACTTGAAATGGGATTTGCAAAGAGCGCCCAGAGTCCAGGAGACAGGCAGGTGGGCAAAGTGTACATACAGCCCGGTGACCGCTCCAAACCAGCTCCTCTGCCAGACTAATTTTACCCATTGCACCAGGTCTGTGCTCAAACCAGAAGCTCTCTCTGGCTGGGAGAGCAGGCAGGCAGGCAGAGGTGGCAGGAGTTTGTTCCAGAGGGCAAGACTCTACCCTCCTGTCACTCATCATGATGAGCCATCCATGGCAAAGATCATGCGGATACCACCACAAATCCAACATGCAGCGCCTGGGCCCACTGATCTACACAGCAGCACAGGGTGCCCCCAGGAGTCAGAGACGCTGGGGCTGGAGGCACTGAGGCGAATCAAATAAAAAAGCTGCTCTTACTGGGGTCCGAAGAATTCACAGCAGTGAGAGGCTCAGTGGGATGTAATATTTCTTTGGTACGGAAACCAACCAAGGCAGTTCCTGGGGGGTTGGGGGGGGGGGGAAGAGATATTTGAATTTCTTTAAAAAAATGACTGAGGGTCCATATTGCTTTAGGAAAGTGAAAGATTTCTATGCTTGCTGTGTTATTAATCTACCATTAAAACCAGAAGCAGTAGATTCTAACATCAGCAGTGAGTTGTAGGTTTTGGGGGGGGGGGGGGGGGGTTGTTTGTTTTTTGTTGTTTTTTTTTGTTACTGAAAATAAATCTTTTAATCAAAAGAGGAATAGCATCATGGTTTTTCCAATTGCAAATATTACATTTACTTCAGATGTTTCGGTTGTTATAAAACACGTTTGCATTTTAGACTTACTTCTGGATTTTAGGCAGTATTGGCATGCTTAGATTTTCAAATATCTTGGAATAAAAAAGAGCCATTTTCAAGATTTTCAGATTACATCCAACATAAGAATTTTAAATCTTGATGTTCTTCTTAAATCCATTACTAGTTGATATCTTGCATTTAAAATATTTTGGTCAAAATCTATCCACTTGAACAAGAGTGGCTGAAATTGGACCCTTTGTCATTTCTCACCACATTGCAAACAGTGTGCGAAAAAGCGAACAAATAGATAATCAACTTGCCTTTTCTCTGAAAAAAAACACAGCACAAGAAATTAAGGAGTTAGAGTAATTATGACAGATAATCTCAAGAGGAATGTAGCCTACTGTATAAACCCTAATTTTCTTTCCTTTTCAGGTGTGTTGCCTGGGCTTAACCTGTGCAAATCACACAAACTTTGGTCAGAATTTACTCCCAGAAGAATCCCATTTACTTTAGTGAGTAATGTTCACCAGAAACACCACTGCTGGACACCAAATTCCCTGTCACAATCTATCACATCTATTATTACTATTTGTTAAGCACTGACGATATGTTTGGTAACACAAGACCCAAAATAACAACAGTCCTTTCCCAGAGTTTTTACAAAGTAAACAAAACTGATACAGAGCAGCTAGGACATGCTGGGAAGCACATGGAAGGAAATTACTAGGGTTAAAGATGTGTGTGCGTCTGCCTGTGCGCTTCCTAAAATAACCCATTTGTTCCTGAGTCATGTTCAATTTAGGAGGTTAATCTTCTGTAACACTGCAAGCATTCCCAATAGCTGTTAATATCACAAATAGAAGATTATGATCTCATAGTTTAAATAAACTGGAAGAAATGAGTGATGAGAAATGATTTGCTTGCAGTAAGTTCAAGCTATGATGGTTTGTTTGCGGCACTTCTTTTTTAAAATAAACTGGTTCCTAAAAACTCCAGGCCTGCAGTCTTTAAGAAGCAACTTATACTTTAGACATTTTAACAGATGTAATGACAGGGTATTAGTAAAAATGTACAATAGGGAACAATCCTACATTGGCAGGAGACAGTCTGGATGACCTAATTGGTTTTTCCCATCTCTAATGTCTGCAATTCTGTCATTGTAATGAAACCAAAGGCAGTTTTGCCTGTGTAAAATCTGGAACACTGGGCCCTAAATTAGCAAGTTAGTCTGGAGTGTCTCTCAATTTGGGCCTGATCCAAAGCCCATTAAAGTTAGTACAAGTCTTTCCATCAGTGTCAGTGGGTTTGAGGTCAGACCATCTAGATGTTATTGGATATGAGCTGACTTTCTGTTTTATGGTATGTAAGCATAAAAAAGTTTTGTGGGGAAACTTGGGCAAATTCTGTAGTACAAATACTTAATAGGCATTTCAGTTAAGCAAGTGCAAGCAGGTGAGCCCCCCTAAATAAACCTGAGGGATGCATGGAAAAAAGTTTTGCTAGTTATATCTGTGTAATTATCCCGATTAAACCATTGCCAAATCATTGTGATGATAGATTCCTCTATCTGTCTTTATCTCATATACTTAGATGCAAGCTCTTTGGGGCAGGGACTTCTTTTTTTATTCTGTATGGCTGTGTCTACACTGAGCCACTTATTCCGGAAAATCAGCCGCTTTTCCAGAATAAGCTGCGAGCTGTCTACACTGGCCCTTGAATTTCCGGAAAAGCAACGACGCTCTACTGTACAAAATCAGCCACTATTCCGGAAAAACTATTCTGCTCCCGCTCGGGCATAAGTCCTTATTCTGGAACACTGTTCTGGAAAAGGGCCAGTGTAGACAGCCCAGTAGTCTTTTCCGGAAAAAAGCCCCGATCGCGAAAATGGCAATCGGGGCTCTTTTCCGGAAAAGCGCGTCTACATTGGCCACAGACGCTTTTCCGGAAAAAGGGCTGTTCCGGAAAAGCAGCCTGCCAATGTAGACTCTCCTTTTCCGGAAAAACTGAAGACGGAATAGTATTCCGTTTTAAGCAGTTCCGGAAATTCATGCCAGTGTAGACACAGCCTATTTGTATAGTGCCTAGCACAATCTGTGCTAATCCGTGACAGGCCACCAGTTGCTACAATAACACAAATAAAAATAGTACATAAATGGGTGTAATTATATATGACTATAATTCCATGACTACACACTTATTCCAGAACTAGAGTCTGTTTTTGTACATGTGAGGCTCTTCTTAAATCCCTTCCAAAGCTATCCAGGCTAAACCAAAAAAGGCATGCTTATATCAGAATAAGTGGAACCATGCAGGGAGACACACTGGCATATTTTGACTGCATTAAATTCACACCTTGGTATACACGGGTATAACTTTCCCATGTTGGCAAGCCCCCAACATGGTGGGAGTTTTGAAGGGTATAGGTAACACAGAGCAAGGGTTTCCATCGGGATCCCAGACTCTGACTCGGTTTGCTTATTTATTTGTTTTTCTGTAGTGCTCCTAGTGCATGAGTGCCTACAGACAAAATGCTTTAGCATTTCGCAAAAAGTTGGCATTTCTGATTTTTTGGCTCATCTAAATGTATGGGTACCATTTGGAATTAAGACAGAAATGTAGCCATGTTAGTCTGGTGTAGCTGAAACAAAAAACAGGACTATGTAGCACTTTAAAGACTAACAAGATGGTTAAATGTCCCTAAATTCACTGACTGCTCACAGAGGGCAAGACTTGTGGCTTTTCAGCTATGCCCCATGCTGGAGCTGCTGTGCTACAGTGGGAGTCCTGAGTCAGCCAGAATTCCTGCTGGGTTTCTTGTAAGCATATCCTGCCAAGGCAATTCCGCCACTCTTTAAACAAGTGTAGCGCGCATTCCTACCCTCTGGATGACAAGTTGTGCTCACTGATGCATGGGTGGTCATTCTTCTGTATCCTTCCGTCCCCCCCATTCTTCTTTACCCTTTTCACCCACTGCGAGTATTAGAAAGAGTGGCTTCTTTCTGTAGACAGACTAGCTGGTCCCTACTTAAAGGAACACTGGAAGGTATCTGGACTAACCACAATCTAGCCCTTAATTAGGATGTTGTAAGATAGGATTGATTGCCAAATGAAGATGATTATTTAAAATTTTATGAGGGGTGATGCTTAGCTAAATTTAGAGAAATGTGTCAGTAATTATGCAATGGATATGAGAAAGTGCAGTGAATGTTTAATAATCAATTAGCACCCTTTTTTTACACTAATCGGCCCCTTTTGTTTATTTTAAAGGTGTAAAGCGAAGGTCCAGAGATTCTGGAATAACAGATCTAAAGAGTGGCACATGATGTTTAGCACTGATCCAGCAAAAACCCTTTGGTCTTTATAGAAGAAAGCATTTACATACATACTTACATGGATCCTTGTCCTGGATCGGGGAAGGGCAAGATGCAGCTCAGGGGCTGGATCCAACCTGCCTAACACTTTGATCTGGCTTGTGGACTAGATCTGGCCACTTTCTATTTATGATGCCTATGCCACCAAATTTCCAGGTAGAGACTCAAGCAGCAGGATCCTATTTAAATGGCTCCTAGCCACAGTGCTACCTCAGCAGGGATCAGAGCCATTGAGCCCTTTAAACAGCCACAGCAACCCCAAGCAGCTGCCAGGCAATGCAGTAGTGGCAGAGCCACGAGCCCTTTGCTGTGTTTTTAATTCAAAGCCTAAGGTACTAGACAACTGTAGGGGGAGGCTAGTTCCCTTTCACCCCAGGCTCTGCCCCTTCCAGAGGGTGTAGCTGGCCCATGATTATATACCAAAATTCATTAAGGTCCCCCCCTCCCGCCCCGTAAAAGTTATTGCCCACCCCTGTCCTGAACAATATCTAAGTCAATAGGATTTAAGCATGTGCTTTGTGCTATCCTGGATTGGGATGCTTTCCTGAATCAGGGTCTTAAACACACTATACATTTCATGTTATAGGTGCTACAGTGCTGTAGTTATATAGCTGTGGTATAGATGCCTCTTATAGAAACCCAAGGATTTTTTCCCATTAATCTTTCTCAAGCAGCAGTAGCTAAGTCAAGAGAAGAATCTTCCATTCCCTTGGCTGCATTTACAACCGTGGTTAGGTTGGTTTAACAACAGTGAATTTTTCACACCCCTCAGGGACCTAGCTAGGTCAGTTTAAATTGTTAAGCATAGACCAGGGCTCAGCATGTCCTACTAAAGTTACTGCTCACCCATGATCCTTATTTATGACTTGGAGGGAACACTTATAAGGTGGAGAGGAGTTATTTATTCAGTCCTTGGCCTTTCCTCTCAGCCTGCCAATGGTGATGGAGCATTTTGTGAATTGGAGACCTTCCCATTGGGGCTTGACTGATCTCAGTGAACTAATTTCATGTAAACAACAACATAGTCATCAGACTGTCACAACATTTGGCTACTGTCAACCTAACATTCTCATGGAGCACAACAAGATAGATACAAAAACATTAATACTTGAACCCAAAACCTAGACAAGAAGGGCCTCTCCGTTTCTTAGATCATAATATCCCACAAACTGCCTTTTATAACCAACATTAAATCTCCAGCTATTTAATCAGTGACCATTTAAAAATAATTAACTAAATGGGAGGATTTCAGTGGTCATAGATTCATGACAAGGCAACTAGAGTGTGTTTCATAATGGAACTGCAGGATAGTCATCAAGAAATTATATCCTGATGATACAACATTAGTCATAATGTCTGGAATCAAGGTATTGAATCTCAGTGTCTCCTTATGCTGCTGGCAAGCTATTTAACCCAATATACTACATTATGATATTTATTGTGTAAATGTATGTAAATGTATAGGAACCAGAGGTCCACTTTGGAATATGGAGTCAACAGTCTCATTTTGCATTTTCACACAGGACTGTGATTTCTTAACAAAGGCACTAGAGTTGCAAAACAGCAGGACTTTGTTGTAGTCAGTAATTAATGAGGTGCTAAAAGTGCCTAAACAGAAGATCCCAGACAAAGAATGCATGACTCAAGAGGATAAGAAGCCCCCATCCTTTCAAACAACAGTGTCACTTAAATAAACAGAAAGACAAGTAACTCCAGTCTGTGGGATAGGATAGGTCCATTAGCAAACATCACACAACCATCCACTGCCACAGCATTCAGATTAGTTGGCACATTTTACAATTTGTGGGAAGCCAGAATTGTGTTTTCTCAAGAAACCTGCAAAAGATAGTCTGCTCTAAATCTCCAACTGACGTCAGAGCTGTTTAATTGTGAAACATTTGTTTTAGTCACGATTAAAAAAAAAAAAAAACTCACCCACAATTATTGTCCATATACGTTTCTGCAGTAGTGCTAGTGGAATTATATTAGTCAAGTTAATAATTAAATAGCAGTGGCCAATCTGAAGGGCTGCTACCTTTCAGGCAGAGTTAGGCAGATGAATTAAATACCTCAGACACTTCATTTCTCATAAAAAAATTAGTGCTATTATGAAACAAGTAAGCATTTTTTAATCAATTGATTGTGTCTAGATGCTTGGTTTATATTTCCCTGAATTTGTTTTAGCAAGAATAAAAGTTCGATGTCATCATAAACCAAGTTTTAAAAAAAATAATCCATTTGGTTTCAAGTAAATGAAATAGTTACAGTTATAAAGGGTGTAGATTTCACAAAACACAACAACCCCTCAAATCAGTCAAATATTTCATAAGAAACTAATGTGAAAGATGAGCAAAGGAACACTTCAATGCTATGTTAAGGAGGTTTTTTAATGTAGGGGGAGAAGATGGAATATGTCATATTGACCTTGTGGATACTGTGGCATAATGGCTCAGATTTATTCCTGGGCTACGTCTAGATTGCATCCCTTATTCGTAAAAGGGATGCAAATTAGACGTATCACAATTGCTAATGAAGCGGGGATTTAAATCTCCCCCACGTCATTAGCATAAAAATGGCTGCCGCTTTTTTTTGGCACGGAGCTTTGCCAGAAAAAAGCGCCAGTCTAGACGCGGTTCTTTCGGAAAATAAAGCCTTTTCCAAAAGATCCCTTATCCCTTATTTTAAGAGGACTAGAGTGACTACAGTCAATGGTTAATTGCTGCTGCAACTCCTATCTACCCATCCCTCTAAGTAACTGCCTGGAAGTCTAGAAAATGCCACTGTTTCCTTAAAAGGAGCTTTAGTACTCAAAGACTAGGTGTGAACCACTATCTTGGAAGTAGCAGTTGAGGACCCATATGATGGGGAGTAACTAGTGAATCATGCACCAGTTGTGGTTATGTTCCAGCATTTAAATCTTATTTCTATCTTTCAGTACCTGCCAGGATTGCATTTTTTCACAGGGTATCTTCCCAATTGCATTTCTAAGTGACCTATAAAGGGATGTGGGAAAGAATGCACAGTTCCCTTTTTAACTTCCATAAAAGTTTGAGAAGTGTTATTCTGTTTTTTACATTATACTTTAAGATGTAATCTGCCTTGAAAGACCCTAACTTTGCTACCCATTTTTTTAAAGCTACCCATTGAAACAAAGAGAGGAATTCTACTCAAAACTCAACTTGCCAAACACCACTTCCCAGCATCAATGGCTTCTTCTAACAAATGTGCTATCATTGTTCATATCCATGGCAGTTCTACCAATGGTAGCAACAGTGGGAGCATTAAAAAGACACAGGCTGCGTCTAGACTGGTATGATTTTGCGCAAAATCTTGCTACGAGTATTTGCGCAAGAACACTGACTTTGTACTGTACAAAATCAGTGGTTCCTGCGCAAATACTCTGACACTCTCACTCAGGGATAAGCCCTCTTGCGCAAGTATTCTTGCACATGAGGGCCAGTGTAGACAGCAACGTTAATTTCTTGCGCAAGAAAGCCCAATGGCTAAAATGGCCATTGGAGCTTTCTTGTGCAAGAGAGCATCTACACTGGCAAGGATGCTTTTGCACAAAGGCACATACCAGTATAGATGCTCTCTTGCGCAAATACTTTTAACGGAAAAACTTTTCTGTTAAAAGTATTTGTGCAAAATCATGCCGGTGTAGACACAGCCACAATGTCACTGGCCAATGGCATTTTTACCACTTGTAAACAAACATGCCTTGAATATCCATTACCTTGAAACTGACAGTTTTTAAATGAAGAGTTAGTAGCCTTTTTGCCCTCTTCTCTGGTTATTGCCCAACCACAGTGCTCCACACTCTGGGGTCCTCCCACTCTGGGAACCCTAAACCCCCTATTCCTACCTTGCCTCAGTGACCCACTGCCGGTCTTCATCTAGCCCCTGCCTCCTGGGCAAACTGCAGTCTGAAAGGGCCACTCGTCATTGGCAAGGGGATGTGGACCTACTGCCTTCGCCTACCCTGGCTGCCTCTCTGCAGACCTAGTAGCCTCAGTCCTTACTTCAGGCTCAACTCCATAGCTGGAGCAAAAGTGTCTCCAGCCCTCCTGGAACCTTTCTTTATAATGCCCTCAGCTGGGTCCTAATTGGCTAATTCCTGCCACAGCTGCTGGGTCCACAGCTCCACCACTCCAGCTCTCTTCAAGAGCTTAAACCCTTAAAGGGCCAGTGCAGGGCAGAGGGCCGGCACACACCACAAATGGAAACCACCACCAGGGAACATTTAATTGCCCAAGATTAAGTAGAAGTGGCTTAGGAGACAATTCTACTATAAGTCCTTGTTTGTGTAGCACTATTATTATGTCAATGAGGGTTTTGCACATAAAGGAATGATGTCCTTATGTTTTAATGTAGTCGTTATCAGCCATATCCCACCCTTTGCTCATGGAAGTAGTCCCTTCACTTCAGTAGGAACAGCTGCTTGACTGAGACAAGCAGGCTTAGGCCTACCTAGCTGGTATATATGGGGACATGTACCATTCCTGCTGTTACATGTTTTTATTCAAAATGAACTTTTTTTTTCTTCCATGTTTTGCTCTAGTGTTTTTCTTTGCTCTGAGTTCTGCAGGAGGCTGAATTTGAATGGTGCTGAGAGCAATGTTTGGTGTAAGGGTGTTATAAAAAGATTGCATATAGAAAAAGCTGCATCTTTGAGAGGCTGGTGTGGGAGGGTTTCTGTAATAGAAATCTCCGTAATTAAGTCTTTTCCTTAAAAATACTCTAGAGGGAGTCAAATCTAAGAAAGCTTATTTATTTAATACATTTCAACCATTGTTTCTTCTTTGGAAACATTCTATTTGCTTCCTGTTTATCCATTTTAGGCCTGTCTATTAATATAGAGCTTTTGTTTGTATAATTTGTACATTTTCAGATCAGATATGTGCTAATGGCATTTAAGAAAGCATTATTTACCATGATATATCACTGCCATAAGAATAAATATTCTCTGAAACCAGCAAGTATCAGTTTTAGCTTTTAGCTAAACAGAACTCTGGCAACTAAAGAAGAAACAAAAGTAAAGTTAAAATTGTATAAACTAAACAGACAGAGAAAGAGATTGTTTGTGAGTCAGATCATTTCTGTGAGTTCATTGTATGGCTCTAGTATCTGAGAGGCATTGATTGAGCCATAGATTTCTCAGGTGATTTTGAGGAGATTTTGGGTACCTTTTACTGATCCTAAAAATAATAAAAGTAAAATCTATTGTACTCTAAATTGATTTATGTGCGTCTAATCATGAGGTAGAACAGTTACTATATTGTCCCCTGATGACACTCGGGCTATGTCTTAAACTAGTGCTTTTCAAACTATGGGTTGCGACCCAGTACTGGGTCATGGAATGTCAGGCCCTGGGGCTCATTGCTGCAGGGAGATCAGGTGACCAGTGGAGGTGCTAAGGCAGGCTACCTGCCTGTCCCGGCACCGCAAACTGCTCTGTGCCCCAGAAGCAGCCGGCAGCAGGCCTGGCTCTTGGATGGGGGAGGGATGGGAGAAGAATGAACAAGGCTCCATGCACTGCTTCTGCCCCGAGCACTATCTCTGCACTCCCATTGGCTGAGAACCTGCTGCTGACTGCTTCTGGTGTGCAGCATGGTCTGCGGAGCCAAGAGAGACAGGAAGCCAGTCTTAGCACCCCCACAACATTGCTGACTGAGAGCCGCTCAAGGTAAGTCCCTCCTACCCCAGCCCTGACATTCCCAAAGCCAGAACCCTCTCCTACACCTCAAAGCTCTCAACCTCAGCCCACACTGTAGTCAAACTATGTTGGGTCGTGGGCATCAACAATTTTCTTCAACTGAGTCTTGAGAAAAAAAGTTTGAAAACTACTATCTTAAACTGTAGACCTTACCGCGGCACAGATCAACTGCTACCACTGTGCCACTGTAAGGTTTCCCAATTTAGCTGATCTTTGCCAGCAGGAGAGAGCTATTAACGAGTGGCATTAATGATGTTAGCAGGACTGCTTCTCTTGCCAACACAGCAATGACCACACCAATCAATGACATTTCTCAGTCATGGGTGGGGGTAGTATAGACAAAGCCTAGGTTAATCTCTGGCATCACTTAACCATGTAGGCCAGGTATGGGCAAAATATGGCCTGCCCAGCCCCCAGATCTGGCCTGCTGTGCAGCAGGAGCTGACAGACAGCAGCAGCGACGCAACAGCCAGCAAACAGAACTGTAAACAGAGGAGTTTGAGTGGGAGTCTGTTGGAGAAGTTTGGATTGTGTGACTCGTTTAGGGTTTGTTCTTGCCGTAGGGGGGGTGTTTTGGTTTGTTTTTGTTTTTGTGTTTGCCGGACTAACAGGATTTAGGTGAGAAGGCTGATTAACATAGAGATAGCAGTGGCCATAACCCAAGCAGTGGAGGACACAATGAGACTGAGTGGATGTGGCAGCTGTGGTATGTATATGATTCTGGAGGGGGTACCCGAAAGGAGTTTTGTTTGTATGAAAGGGAAAGCTTAGACATGCATACTAAATTAGGCTCAAAGGCCTCAGAGGGGGGACTTCTGGGTGAAGAAAATGGACAGTGGAAGCATGTGACTATGAGAACCAGGCAGAGGAAAAGATGGGCCAGTGAAGGAGAAATAGAGCTCAAGAACGGGTATGTGAAGTTGGAGAATGGAGAAGGGATACAGCAGGTGGCCATTGAAGGTGGAAAGGCAAGGAAGCAGAGAAGACTGGCTAGTCCAATACATAAAGGGGAAGAGTCGATGGAGACAACACCAATAATGAGCACAAAGAGGAAACAGGATGGGTTGAAGATTACAAGTGAAGATAGGAATGGAAAGGATGTGCAACCAGAGGAAACAAGGGATAGACCAGAGAATCACAGTCACCAGGAAAAGGCAGGTCTATGTGATTGGGGACTCCTTATTGAGAAGAATAGATAGGCCTGTAACCAAAGCTGATCCAGAGAACAGAAGGGTGTGCTGTCTGATAGGTGCTAAGATACAGGATGTGGAACTAAGGTTGAAGAGGATCCTAAAGGGAGCAGGAAAGAGTCCATTGATCATCCTTCATATAGGAACAAATGATACGGCTAGATTCTCGCCGGAATGAATCAAAGGAGACTATGTCAGGTTGGGGAGGACGCTTTAAGGAAATTGAGACTCCGGTGATTTTCAGTGGGATTCTGCCTGTTCCTAGAAAAGGGCAACAAAGGTGTGATAGGATTATGATGCTCAATAGGTGGCTCAGGCAGTGGTGCTATAAGGAGGGCTTTGGGCTGTATGGCCACTGGGAGGAATTCACGGACAGAGGACTGTTCTCTTGGGATAGACTTCACCTAAGTAGGGAAGGAAACACACTTCTAGGATGGAGGCTGACACAACTGAGTAAGAGAGCTTTAAACTAGGAATTTGGGGGAGACGGTTGGGAGATGTCTAGGTAATGTCTATGCCGGATTTTAGCATTGAGAGGTAGGAAAACGAAGTAAGACAGGATATAGCCGGGGGTAGGAGAATGTACATAAGGAGGAAGGTCAGAGTGGATACTAGTCTAATAGGTCATATTGGAGGTACAATGCCCATTCCAAATGGGGTAAAGAATGTGAGTGAGGTGAAACAGCAAAAATTAAGATGTTTGTACATCAATGCGAGGAGCCTAGGTAAGAAAATGGAGGAACTAGAGCTACTGGTCCAGCAAGTGAAACCAGATATTATATGAATAACAGAAACATGGTGGAATACTAGGCATGACTGGAGTACAGATATTGAAGGGTATGTGCTGTTTAGGAAAGACAGAAATAAAGGTAAAGGTGGTGAAGTAGCATTGTATATCAATGATGAGGTAGATTGCAAAGAATTAAGAAGTGAAGGTATAGAGAAGACAGAGTCTGTCTGGGCAAAAATCACATTGAGGAAGAAAACTATTAGATCCTCCCCTAGGTGTGCTATAGACCGCCAGGATCTAATTTGGATATGGATAGAGACCTCTGTAATGTTTTTAAAGAAGTAAATACTAATGGAAACTGTGTAATCATGGTAGACTTCAACTTTCCAGATATAGACTGGAGAACAAATACTGGTAATAATAATAGGGCTCAGATTTTCCTAGATGTGATAGCTGATAAATTCCTTCATCAAGTAGTTGTTGAACCAACAGGGAGGGAAGCCATTTTAGATTTGGTTTTGGTGAGTAGCGAGGACCTCATAGATGAAATGGTTGTAGGAGACAACCTTGGCTCGAGTGATCATGAGATAATTCAGTTCAAACTAAATGGAAGGATAAACAAAAATAAATCTGAGACTAGGGTTTTTGATTTCAAAAGGGCTAATTTTAATAAATTAAGGAAATTAGTTAGGAAAGTGGATTGGACTAAAGAATTTTTGGATCTAAAAGTGGAGGAGGCCTGGGATTATTTTAAGTTAAAGTTGCAGAAGCTATCAGAAGCCTGTATCCCAAGAAGGAGGAAAAAATGTATAGGTAGGTGTTTTAGACCAAGTTGGATGAGTAAAATCTCAGGGAGGTGATTAAGAAAAAGCAGAAAGCATATGAGGAGTGGAACATGGGAGGGATCAGCAAAGAAAGCTACCTTATTGAGGTTCGAGCATGTAGGGACAAAGTGAGAGAGGCTAAAAGTCATGTTGAGTTGGACCTTGCAAAGGGAATTAAAACCAATAGTAAAAGGTTTTATAGCCATATAAATAGGAAGAAAACAAAAAAAGAGGAAGTGGGACCACTAATCACTGAGGATGGAGTGGAGGTTAAGGATAATCTAGGCATGGCCCAATATCTAAACAAATACTTTGCTTCAGTATTTAATGAGGCTAACGAAGGGCTTAGCGATAATGGCAACATAACAAATGGGAATAAGGATATGGAGGTAGATATTACCAAATCCGAGGTAGAAGCCAAACTCAAACATCTAAATGGGAGTAAATCGGGGGGGCCCAGATAATCTTCATCCAAGAATAGTAAGGAAACTGGCACATGAAATTGCAAGTCCGTTAGCAAAAATTTTTAATGAATCTCTAAACTCAGGGGCTGTGTCTAGACTGCATCCATTTTCCGTAAAAGGGATGCAAATTAGACACATCGCAATTGCAAATGAAGCGGGGATTTAAATCCCCCTGCTTCATTTACATAAACATGGCTGCCACTTTTTTCCGGCTCAGAGCTTTGCCGGAAAAAAGCGCCAGTCTAGACGCGGACCTTTCGGAAAATAAAGTCTTTTTCGAAAGATCCCTTATTCCTTATTTTAAGAGGAATAAGGGATCTTTCGGAAAAGGCTTTATTTTCCGAAAGATCTGTGTCTAGACTGGCACTTTTTTCCGGCAAAGCTCCGAGCCAGAAAAAAGCAGCAGCCATGTTTATGCAAATGTAGTGAGGGGATTTAAATCCCCGCTTCATTTGCAATTGCGATGTGTCTAATTTGCATCCCTTTTACGGAAAAGGGACGCAGTCTAGACACAGACAGGGGTTGTACCATTTGACTGGAGAATTGCTAATATAGTTCCTATTTTTAAAAAAGGGAAAAAAAGTGACCCAGGTAACTACAGGCCTGTTAGTTTGACATCTGTAGTATGCAAGGTCTTGGAAAAAATTTTGAAGGAGAAAGAAGTTAGGGACATTGAGGTTAATGGCAATTGGGACAAATTACAACATGGTTTTACAAAAGGTAGATCGTGTCAAACCAACCTGATCTCCTTCTTTGAGAAAGTAACAGATTTTTTAGATAAAGGAAATGCAGTGGATCTAATTTACCTCGATATCAGTAAGGCATTTGATACAGTACCACATGGGGAATTATTGGTTAAATTGGAAAAGATGGGGATCAATATGAAAACTGAAAGGTGGATAAAGAACTGGTTAAAGGGGAGACTACAGCGAGTCATACTGAAAGGTGAACTGTCAGGTTGGAGGGAGGTTACTAGCGGAGTTCCTCAGGGATCAGTTCTGGGACCATTATTATTTAATCTTTTTATTACTGACCTCGGCACTAAAAGTGGGAGTGTGCTAATAAAGTCTGTGGATGACACAAAGTTGGGAGGTATTGCCAATTCCGAAAAAGATCAGGATATCATACAGGAAGATCTGGATGATCTTGTAAATTGGAGTAATAGTAATAGGATGAAATTTAATAGTGAGAAGTGTAAGGTTATGCATTTAGGGATTAATAACAAGAATTTTAGTTATAAGCTGGGGACACATCAGTTGGAAGTAATAGAAGAGGAGAAGGGCCTCGGAGTCCTGGTTGATCACAGGATGACTATGAGCCGCCATTCTGACATGGCCGTGAAAAAGGCTAATACGGTCTTGGGATGCATTAGGCTAGGTATTTCCAGTAGGGATAAGGAGGTGTTAGTGCCGTTATACAAGGCATTGGTGAGACCTCATTTGGAATACTGTGTGCAGTTCTGGTCTCCCATGTTTAAGAAGGATGAATTTAAACTGGAACAGGTTCAAAGAAGGGCCACTAGGATGATCCAAGGAATGGAAAACCTGTCTTATGAAAGAAGACTCAAGGAACTTGGATTGTTTAACTTAACCAAAAGAAGGCTGAGGGGAGATACGATTGCACTCTTTAAATATATTAGAGGGATAAATGCCAGGGAGGGAGAGGAATTATTTAAGCTCAATATCAATGTGGACACAAGAACAAACGGATATAAGCTAGCTATTAGGAAGTTTAGACTCGAACTTAGATGAAGGTTTCTAACCAACAGAGGAGTGAAGTTCTGGAACAGCCTTCCAAGGGAAGTAGTGGGGGCCAAAGACCTATCTGGCTTCAAGATAAAGCTAGATGGGTTTATGAAGGGGATGGTTTGATGAGGTAACATGATCTTGGCAATTAATTGACCTTTCACTATCAGTGGTAAACAGGCCAATGGTGGGAAGATAGAAGTTGCTATAGAGAACTTTTTTCTGGGTGTCTGGCTTGTGAGTCTTGCCCACATGCTCAGGGTTCAGCTGATCGCCATATTTGGGGTCAGGAAGGATTTTCCTCCAGAGTAGATTGGCAGAGGCCCTGGAGGTTTTTCGCCTTCCTCTGTAGCATGGGGCACGGGTCACTAGCGGAAGGATTCTCTGCATCTTGGGGTCTTTGAACCATCGTTTCAAGGACTTCAATATCTGAGATATAGGTGAGAGGATTATTCTAGCAGTGGGTGGGTGAGATACTGTGACCTGCATTGTGCAGGGGGTCAGACTAGATGATCAAAATGGTCCCTTCTGACCTTAAAGTCTATGAGTCTATGAGGTGCCTCGGGCAGGCTCTCTGCCTCCCCTACCTTCACACCCCACCTAAAGCAGCTGGCTGCAGGGCCATTTGCTTCTCTGAGTGCTGCGAGCTGGGGAAGGGGGAAGAGGCTTTGCATGCTACAAATTTTTATTACTAGTGCTGTATATTAGGTAAGGAGGTCACCAAAATGTTGGCACTCTTTGAGAAATTAATCTTAATGTGATTCTAGAAACAAAGCCTGTTTTTGCTGAACATTATAATTAGCTTTGGTCTACCCTTTGGATGAGGGCGATGGGAGAGGAAGAGGGTCATCTCTTGTCCTCCAACCATGAATTATCTGGAATTATGGTCTCTCTTATACCTCAACATTTTGGGGATTAGTCACAGTCTATAGTGAACTTGGCTTCTTAACTCCTTCTAGTCACAAGTCTGAGGCTATGTCTAGACTGCAGGCTTCTTTCGGAAAAAGATTTTCCAGAAGTGATGTTACGAAAAAATTTCTTCTGAAAGAGAGTGTCCACACTGCCAAAGTGCATCGAAAAAGCAATCTGCTTTTTTGAAAGATAGCATCCATTCTGCGTGGAGGCTATCTCGCATTTAATCTGTGATTACTATGGACAGAGTGGCCACCAGGGCACCTGTGCTTTTTCTTCTTTCCTCTTTTGAAAGAACTCCCTCTTCCTCATCAACATGTGCCTTTTTCCTGAAGAGCTCTTTCAGAAAAAAAAAGGCTTCTTCCTCATAGAAAGAAGCTTACCTTTGTTTTTTTGATTTTTTTTTTCAAAAGAACGTGAGTGAAGTGTGGACGTAAATGAAGTTTCTTCGAAAAAACGGCCGTTTATCAAAAAAAAAAAAAAAAAACCTCTGTAGTGTAGACATACCCTGAGTTTCACTCAGGAACAAGACAGGCCTTATGACTGCTGGAAAGACCATATGTGAGCCTTACAAAATAATCATAACTGCGACCGATGGAGAGCAGTTTTGGGCTAATATAAAGCATTTCCCTGAATCCAACAACAAAGATGATCACAAGTGTTCTTTTTAAAAGTTTTTTTTATTATTAAAAATGATAAATTAGAGCTCTGAAAGTACAAGAACAACTAGTGCTTTGAAGTCTGTGCATGTTATCATGTGTAAATTATGGACTGCATGTGCCCTCTTCTACAGCCAAGAAACAGCATCTTTAGAACACTGTGACAAGGCATTTTGTTTTATTTAAAGTGTTGGCTGCTCCCCTCGATGTACCTACCCTCTTCCAACTCCAGTCATAAGTTATAACACTTCGCAACACTTTTCATCTTCGGACAACTGTTACCAACATTAACTAATTACTGCTCACAGCACCCCACGCAAACATCATATCTTCTTAATTTGCAGAAGGGGAAGCTGAGACAGAAGCTGAATCCAACCTGGCGTTTTTCCTAAAAATGTCTCTCTACCACTGCTGCAGCTCTGCTGGTGATCATGTTACTGTTAATGGGCCACCAGCAGCCATCAACATTGATTTTAACTATCTTGATGTGCATCAGGACCATATGCCAATACACCCTCCCTGGTTCCCCAAGTAAGCATGCTCTGCCCAGACAGGGGAAGGCGGGAGCAGCACGCTGCCCGACCCTCCTTCCTCCATGCTCTGACCAGCCAGGGGAAGATTGGGGCTGATTTCCCCGCTTACTTGGGGACCATGGGGGGTGCATTCACACCCTTTTGGTTCACAGTTACGAAAAAAGCACCCCACACAGAAATTCCTGCATAAGGTCCTGTGCTTTGAGCCACGAGAGGACACAGTTGTTAAATTCCTACAAGTAAATCTACATTAGTGCAACTATTTTTGCTTCCACCAGTGGAGTTGCACCAGTGAAAATTTTCTTTGGAACAATGCTAATATAAACACAGCAAAAGAAGTAAAATGACTTGTGCCTGTAGGAGAGAGGGATTCAGGGAGGGCCACCTAAAGGGGCAGAGAGGGGACATATGAGGACATCCCATTTAGCAATTAACATTTTGGAGGGGTATAGGGGGCGGAGTGCTTCTGGAGTGTTTAAAAACGTAGGAGTTCTTTATTCCCCATTCTCAGGACTGATCTGCACTGCAAAGTTAGGTAGACATAAGTTGACATGTCTCTGTCTACACACATTTGTGTCCCACTGAGATAAACCCTCATTTGGGCAGCACAGTAATATTAACTCCCCAAATGGTGGTGAGCCGGGGGCTCACTGGAAACATTTCTACTTACACTGCAAAATGTCATACAAGTAACACCTAGGTCATCCCTAGGTGGTTGGTTCTAGTTATTTCTCCTTTCAATTCTTGTATTGCAGCAAACTCTATGTCATGTGTGAAGTTGTGGGGAAAGAATCAATCCCAATGAACAAAATACAAACACAAGGACAATGAACTAATCTAACATACTGCAAAGAAACTCAAAAGAGGACTAAATGTCTCCTACCTGGGTTATCATCCCAGACAGGGCTGGCCTTAGGGAAAATGGCACCGTGGATGAATTTGTGTTTTGGTGCCTCTGACCCCAGTGGGCATAGCACCACCCATCTTCCCTGGCCCCCATGGGCTCCTCAGCTCCTGCATCCCATCCTGTGCTCTCTTTACCACTAGCCCCTCCACTGTGCTCCCTTTGCCACAGCTTCCGCACAGTACCCCCTTCATCCCAACCCCTGCACTTTCCTCCCACCTGTGTCCCCAACCTCAGCTCTGCACTTCCAGTATGTTCTGCCACACTGCCCCCTGCCCAGTACCCTCCCATGCCCTGTTGCCCCTCACCCTCTGGCTACGGGGCCCTGGGCATGGGTCCAGTTGCCCAGCCCTAAGGCTGGCCCTGATATCAGATCTACTCTGACTAAATTTGCTGGACAGTTGTACAGTTGACTTTAATGGGAGGAGGTCTTAAGTTACTGTGGGCCTGATTCTGACTCATGCTGAGTACCATTTACATCAATAATAGTCCAATTGAAGTAAATGAACCAAACTCAGAGGGGCCCCCCTTGTTGTATGGGAAAGGAGTTGCAGAACTGGGCCCTAAGAAAGTTAGGTATTATATCAAGAGAGTGTACATAACCCCCCTCCCCCATTACTAGAACTGTAACCCTAAAAAAAATTCAAAAAAGGATATAGAAAGCAAAAGTCAGGCTACATCTAGATTTCAAGCCTCTTTTGAAAGAGGCTTTTTTGAAAGATACTTTAGAAAAAGCCTCTTTCAAAAAACAGTGTCTAGACTACAACCAGTACTTTAAAAAAAGCAAGCCGCTTTTTTGAAAGAGAGCACCCAGGCAGTCTGGATGTTCTCTTTCGAAAAAAACAGTTTGCATTACATAGCGCCTTTTTTCGAAAGAGCACTTTCAAAAAAAGGCATGTCTCCTTGTAAAATGTGGTTGTTCGTGGTCGAAAAAACTGCCGCGTTCTTTCGGTTTACTTTCAAAAGAACGAGGTAGCAGTCTAGATGCAGGGGAAGTTTTTTCGAAAAAACCCTGTAGTCTAGACACACTCAAAGTATATAGTGAAGCTCACATTGAAAGTGCTCAAGACTATAAATAGAATCTTGCTGGGGCCAGTATGGTGGGTTAATGTACTAACCTCTAACCTCTGGAAACTAGTTTAAACCTTGCCTTAGGGCAATAAAGGGAAATTGAGTTTGATGGTGTCAAATTAGTCCCTAGTAGTCTTTTTCTGCATCACAAACCCATCAAAAATTTTGCACAATTTATGATGATTGGCAAAATCTGTTCAGGATGGGATTAGATGGTATGTTGTGGGCTAGAGTTGAGGAGCACTGACAAAGCTGTTTGAAAATGGCTATAATATTATCAGTCTTTCACTGTCAGAACAGAGCAACAAAATCAACCTTGCTCAGTAACAAACAAACCAAAACCAAAACCAAACCAAAACAAAAATGAAAAAGCAAACAAAAGGAGAACCCATCCGTCTCATGACAAAATTAAATTCTTATGCACCTCAACCCAGGGAGCATGGTCTGCGTCTGATTTGGCTTACTCCAGATTTATACCAGTGTATTTCATTCATGTCAGTTGAGTTACTCTAGATTTACGGCAGTGTAACTCAGAGCAGAATCTGGTGCTGTGTATTCATTGCAGATTTTTTTCAAATAAAAAGATGGTATTTTACAAGATGAATAACTTGTAAGAAATGAAATAGTAACAGATGGTAGGATCTAGTTATTTCATTTGGACACCAGTATGTGTGAAATCTGTATGTAAGATGACTATTCCAAAGTGTGTGATATGTTTGAAAGTGAGTGAGTTAAGGGCATTTGCTGTGCATCACATTTTTGAATATGGGCTTTCCTTAGCAAAAGGAAAAATGTTTTAAAAGACTTAGAAGAAAAATTTCAAGTATAGTAGAACACATAAAACAAGAATTTAGAAAAAAAGAGCACACATTTGGAGATGGATCCAGATTAAAACTTGCTCAAATTTGAAGGGTCTCCAGGTCCTCGTTTTTGGCTTGGAAACATCTGTATGATGAGAGCTTCCTGGTACAAAAGTTCTTCTTTTATGAAAAAATACATAAGGGAATGGAATAAAAAATATAAAATAAAGCAAAAATAAAGCAATAAAAATATTAAGATAACAGAGGGAAAAATTCTGTGATTGATGTACTTGAACAAAACTCCTATTTATGTCAATGGGAGCATTTTGCTTGACTAAGGACTGTAGAATTTGGCTCACAGTCATTTTGTTCTTCAGGGGAGTTTAAAAATAAACAAATCTGTCTTGTGTAAGAAGAGACAGGCCTGGGGTTAGGCCAGTTTGATCCTAGCCCAGTTATGCCATTGAGTAATAGCCCAGTTTACTTTTATAGGGTGGTATTATTTCTAACTGTTTTTGAAGGCATCTCAACAGCTCTTCGCGTTATTATAGCATGTGCAGCTGACATGTCTTCACTTCGAGCAGGAGGAATTGTCAGACCACAAACTTTCAGAGTTATTGACATTTTTCATATCCTGTTGAAAATTCTAAATAAGGCTGTAGATCTGAACATAAACATGTGTGATGTGTTTGAATCGAAAGCTTAAATAGTTTGCAAAGATTAGCTAGAGTAACTGGCCAATGATTTGTGTAGACAGTGTGACAATTGCTTTAAACAACCTACAGAAACGCTCTGTGCACATTTTTCTGAATATAATCTCTTGACAAAACACACTTTATTTGGACATTTGGAGCTAAATATGGCTCTTGGTAATGCATATATTGCTCTCCCTGTGTTGTCCAGAAAGCTAAGAGATATTGTGCCTGCTTTAGGCATATTGTGCCTGCTTTCCTGTGTTTCTACAAGCGCTAGACACTTCAGTGCTTCCTCAATCACTAAGCTGATCATATTCTGCAGTCAGGCTTTCAGGCCAGGTCTATACTACCCTTGGAAGGCTGGATTACTATAAGCAACTCCAGCTACTTAAACAACAAAGCTGGAGTCAACACACCTTAAGCTGAGCTTGGTGCTGTTTCCACAGAGGGAGGTTGACAGGATAAATGCTCCCAACCACTACCCTTAGTCCTCGCAACAGTGAGGAGTACCTATGCTGACGGGGGTGCCCTCAGCATTCAATTTAGCGGATTTTTTACTAGACCCGCTAAATTGAACACTGGAACACTGACTGATGCAGCGTCAATCTTCTCACAAGTGTTTTTATACATTTACTTATGGCCAGGGCTCGCCGAACCACGGTGAGCCCCGCTTGCCAGCCGCGCTGTCTGGTGATCTGCGCATGTGCAGATCGTTCTGCGCATGCACAGCTCGCCTGAACCCAGCTCTTTCGGGTTGCAATCTATTCACCATGAGTAGATTGCATTATTTGTCAAGCCCTGCTTATGGCAATAAAATCTGTTATATGTCACTTTCCTTAGTATCAGTTTTAGTTTAGTTCTGAGCCAGCATCAAAATCTCAAATGAAAATGCTTCTCAACTGGGGGAGCGCTGAAATCCAGAGCAATGAATCCAGCTGTGAACTTGGCTCCTATCTTTATTTCTGTTATGTACTGAAAATTCCATGTAAACAGAGCAGACTGGTTTTCAATCACTAACATTTGTCTCCCCTGCTGCCAGCATCACTGCTCTTCCACAAGTTGGTAGATATCAAACAGAGCTTTTATGGAGGTGAGCACAGTTCTACATTTGGGTCAGGTACAGACCGGCTGGGTGACTTGAGTAAGTCTCCTCTCTATTCTTTGCCTCTGTTTCCCCTCCTATCCTGCCTGGGATTTGCCTGGTTAGATGGTAGTCACTTTGTGGCAGAGACTGACTATTACTATGTATTTGCACAATTCCTAGGGCAGTGGCTCGTTGGGCTGGGGCAGCGGAGAGGAGGCCTCTATGGATTACTGCAATGTAATAGAGACAAATAATAGCTAAGGCTGCAGAAATGACAATATGAGTAAAAGAAAGCTATATTTTCACATCCAGATTTGGCTACATTTTCCAAGGTGACCGAGGAGCCTAACTGCTACTTAAGAGGCAAAGTTCAACAGTTAGGCACCACCTACCGGCATTTACAAAATCCCCAGTCAGCTGCTGCCTAGCCCTGGAGGTGCGCAAAGTCTATAGGCATAAAAGATTCCACCAGTAACATATCCATGGTGCCTACATTTCAGTAGCTAGGCACATGACCAGTCATTACACCACGGAGAAGCCAGTAGAGTTCACAAAGTTGGCATTCCCCCACTGATCTCATCTGCAGGGCCTGAGCTGGAGCATGCCTAACTCTTCACATATACCAAGAGTGGCTATGCCCTCTCCTTTCACTCAATAGCACAGTAGTTAGAGTATTTACCTAGAATATGGGAGACCTAGGGTTAAATCTCTCCTCTGCCAGAAGGGGAGCAATGATTTGAATCCAGCTCTTCCTGATGATTGGCCTCACCATTAGGCTACATAGTCATTACCTTTCTCTTGCCAGCCCAATGAATATTTAAGTATTTATACACACTCCCCCTTGTGAATCTGGCCCCTTATTTTTATAGCTGGCAAGAAATGCTTTCCACCAGGGGAACTTTTAGAAAGCTTGAACACAATGGACAAGGTTACAGATCAATTTTTCATTTTTACAGCTCTGTTCTCATTCCTAACAGTTCTGTTTGTTGCATAGCTGCTTTACTCAGTGTTTTATGAAGTTTTTGTTCAGCAAACTCCATTGTTTTGAAGATTTTCATCCAGCTCGCCAATAGGAACAGGTGCTAACAATTTAAAATAAATAAATCCATCTTCTGTGAATGCAGGCAGTGATGATAATGAGCGATTTAGTAGATCAAACTTAAAATCAGCTGGTTGTTCTATGCTGTTTCAGATGCAACAGCTGTACAGATGAACCACAAAGCTAAGTTGAAATTACATTAAGTCCAGAACTATGTGATGAAAACCCTGCTAACAAGGCCTGTAGGAAAAACTTGGAACTGAAATAAGTTTAGGGTGCTTTTTTAAATATTCAAATTCCCCTTTAAAAAACTTCACACACTTCCTGGTTTGTAAAAAGATATCCCAGAATGCATCTGTCTGTGACAACACTTTTCCCAATGGCCCCAGGTCAGCAGCAAATGGCACTGGTCCTGCATGAGATTTGGGGCACTCTATGGGTGTACTTTCACAGTTCTCAGTACAGGTTAGGCAAATGTGTACATTTTAGCAGACATAATCACTATAAATCATGCATTATCATGGAAGCAAGGACTAGAACTTTTGTGCTTCAGCTCCAAAAACACATACTGAAATCTAAAATGGGGCTTCTCTAGCTGGTTGCAGGAGAGTTTTTTAATCTTTCACGTGGGGAAGCAGGATATGAATAGCATGAATTAGATTTTGAAAATTCTTTCTGTTTTAGTTTCTAATGTGTAACTATCACCATAAATAGGGCAATGATTTCAAAATGCTCACTTTTACCTTTACAGTGAGTGACTCTGAAAAATGTAGGAATCATAATACATAATCACTAATGCAAGTAATATCAAGGTGTTTGACTTAGCTTGAGAAAAATACTGTATTTCTTTTGTCCTGCCCTTAAAATATGTGATGTACTGCTGTCCAGTAGATTTCACAGGCGGGAGAAATCTCTATCCTTGAGACAAAGCAAACTGCACAGTACCTAAGTATTCTACTTAGAAAAACTATGTCATCAAGTATGCCCCATAGAGAAAGCAAGTTGTTTCCTAAGAACATATGGAAACCACTGACTTCAGGAAATATTTGAAGAGTGCACACATATTTCTTCAAGATTTTTAAAATCCCAGGGGTAGAAGAGGAATAAAAACATGACCGAGAGTAATTTAAAATGGCAAGTACAGCACTCTTCCTTTTCTGCACTGAAAACCTAGTATTTGATCTTTGAGATTTTTTTATACATAAAAGTTGCTAACAACAGCCTTGTACCAGCTTTCTTATTATTTTGTTTTACATTTTTAATTTTTGCTAATAGCAGCCATATTACTAAGACTGTGACAAGCACCATCACATTAAAGCTTTGGATCTATATTTTAATCTCCTACTAGACAAAAGCTCATGAAATGTTTTGTTGGGAATGCAGAATTCCTTGCCTTTGGTGTTGCAGACTGCAGCTCTTCAATTTGTGAGGGCAGTCACATTCAGCAGAAGATTAATCCCCAAGGGAAGCATACAGCGTTTGCCCAGTCTCCTTCCCCCTTCGATTCGTAAAATCATAGAATCACAGAGTTGGAGGTCATGGAGTCCAGCCCCCTGCCCAAAACAGGACCAACCCCAACTAAATCATCTCTGCCAGAGCTTTGTCAAGCCTGGACATAAAAACCTCTAGGGATGGAGATTTCACCATCTCCCTAGGTAACCCATTCCAGTGCTTCACCACCCTCCTAGTGAAATAGTTTTTCCTAATATCCAACCTAGAACTCCCTCCCACTGAGACCATTGCTCCTCAATCTGTAGTCAGTCACCACTAAGAACAGTTTCTCTCTATCCTCTTTGGAACCCCTCCTTCAGGTAGCTGAAGGCAGCTATTAAATCCCCCCTCAATCTTCTCTTCTGTAGACTAAATAAGCCCAAATCCCTCAGCCTCTCCTCATAGGTCATGTGCTCCAGCCTCCTACTCATTTGTATTGCCCTCCACTGGACCCTCTCCAATGTGTCCACATCCTCTCTGTAATGGGGGGCCCAGAACCGGACGCTGTACTCCAGATGTGGCCTGAAGTGTGCTGACTAAAGGGGAATAATAACTCCCCTACATATACTGGCAACGCTCCTCCTAATGCACCCTAATATGCCATTAGCCTTCTTGGCTACAAAGACACATTGTTGACTCATATCCATCTTTTCAGCCACTGTAATCCCCTGGTCTTTTTCTGCTGAACTGCTGCTTAGCCAGTCAGTCCCCAGCATGCAACAGTGCTCGGGATCCTTCCGTCGCATGTGCAGGACTCTACACTAGTCCTTGTGGAACCTCATTAGATTTCTTTTGGCCCAATCCTCCAATTTGTCTAGGTCACTCTGGACCCTCTCCCTGCCATCCAGCATATCTACCTCTTCCCCTATTTTAGTGTAATCTGTGGTCTTGCTGAGGATGTAAACTATCCCCTCATCCAGGTCATTAATAAAGATGTTGAACAAAACTGGCCCCAGAACCAACCCCTGAGGCACTCCACTTACACTGACCACCAACCAGACAGGAAGCCATTGATCACTACCCATTGAGCCCCACAATCTGGCCAGCTTTCTATCCACCTTACAGTCCATTTACCCAATCCATACTTCCTTAACTTGCTGGCAAGAATATTGTGGCACATAGTGTCAAAAGCTATGCTAAAGTCAAGATATATCAAGTCCATTGCATTTCCCATAACCACAGAGCCAGTTATCTTGTCATAGAAGGCAATCAGGCCAGTAAGGCATGACTTGCCGTTGTTGAATCTATGTTGACTATTGATGATCCCTTTCTTCGCTTCCAAATGCTCCAAAATGGATTCCCATCGATGATTTTTGCAGGGACTGAGGTGAGGCTGACCTGTCTATAGTTCCATGAATTGTCCTTCCCTTGTTTAAAGACGGGCACTTCATTTCCCTTTTTCCAATAAACTGGGACCTCTCCCAATCACCAAAAGTTTTCAAAGATAATGGCCAATGGCTCTGCAGTGACATCAGCCAACTCTCTCCGCACCATTGGATGCATTAGATCTGGCCCCATGGATTTGTGTATGTTCAACTTTTCCAAATAGTTGGTGGAAGTTAAGCTGGCGTTTGTATTGAGTTACCCATGGTCAATACAGTCCGGACAGCACTAGTGTTTCTCTCCTCTTTCCAAAGGCAAGAGGAAGGGAACTGCAGGGAAGAACTCCTCACTTGCTAGGGAGAGTGCTACAGTACAATAAATTCTTGCTTCCTTCTCCACAAAGAGAAAGGGAACTGGGCAGCAAGAATCTGCTCTTCCTTTCCTTAAAGAATCAGGAACATCCCTCCTTTCCCTTTCTCACAGGAGAAGTGAGGAACTCAGTCTGTGGGCATACACAGCTGGAGTTCAGAAGAATGAGCTGAGGCACTCAAGAGAAGTATTAGTAGCTGTTGCGAGAATCACAGGTCCAATGATGCATACCCAAGGGGGGAAGGATAGAACCAGGTGGACCGTTTTAGCAAATAAAAGATATTTATTTATAACAGTGATGAATTTATAGTATTTATTCTAAGATTTTTAATAGACCGTGTTAATAATGAATTTACAGAATTTATTATATTTATTCTACGATTTCTAGTTAAACGTGTCAGAAATATAAGGATGGGAATGGCAAGGGGAATAGTCTCTATTCTAAAGATATCCAGCTACACTAATTAACAACAATAATAACTACAAACTCTATGTACTACCAAAAACAACTACAACATAAGCTTATACAACAAAGACAATCAAATCATACAGACCAACTTACACAGCACACGGAACATTTCAAAGATATCGGTTTGGTTGCAAAGGCCTTGGTTACGCCCGAGAGTCGGGTGAGGCGGCTGGTCAGTTGATCAGGCCAGCAGCGCTTTGGAGTATACGGGAAGGCACATGCACGGTGGTACATGTGTTGCAAAGACCTTCTCAAGTGAACTGTGCGATGGGTATTTATCCCCAAATCTGCACATCGCTTTCCCGCGCTTGCATATTACCATATATGGCCCAATGGTCACCAAGTGGGGGTCTGTGTCCCAGGGGTTGGGCCGAAACTGTGCAGGTTTCATGTGACCAGGTAAGCCCCGCAGTTCTCAACGCCAACGTGATGGGTGGGAGAGTCTGAGGCTATTTTCCCCTTTTCACTCTTTCCCTTTTTCTAAAGGCAATGGTATGCAGGAAGGGTGCGGCCAGTTTCTCCCAAGGAGTACTGCAGCCCATTATAGCAAGAGCGGCCTGGCCAAACTTTTTTACTCGGGGGACAGTTTTTTCTCTAACAGTAGCCAGTTGATTCTGACATCCTAGATTAGGCAGGACACGATACCTGCTGGGAAACAACTCTACTTTGAGGACTGTTTTCATCTGGGCCTGAGGAATGTCTCTGGAGTGTATATATACACATGGCAATGCAAGGGCAGGGAGAACAATTGGTTCACCTTCTGTGTTCCATCAGGAAAGCTCGGGTAGAATAGCAGCATGGCCCAGCATCTAGGCCCTACATTAGGGGGTCAGGATGCCTAGATTCCAGTCTGTGCTCTGACACTGGTTTGCTGTGCGACCTCGAAAACATCATGTTTCCCCTCCCATTCTTTGTCTCGGCTTTTTAGATGACAATTACTGGAGAGCAAGGATGTCTTCTAATATGTATTTGTACAGTGTTTAGCATAATGGGGTCCTGATCTTGGTGGGGCATTTAGTCACTCCCATAATACATGTAGCACAATTGCACTAAGTAGAATCACAGAATCATAGAACTTGAAGACACCTTGAGAGGTCTTCAAGTCCGGTCCACTGTACTTGTGGCATGACTAAGTATTATAACTATCCATCAGATGAGTTTATGTTACCTGGTCTTAAAAATCCCCAGTGATGGAGATTCTACAGCCTCCTGGGCAAATCTATTCCAGTAGTTAACATCCCTCGCAGGAAGTTGTTTCCTAATGTCCAAGCTAAATCTCCCTTGCTACAATGTAAGCCCATTGCTTCTTGTCCTATCATCAGAGGTTTAGAATAAATTTTCTCCCTCTTTCTTTTAACAACCTTTTAAGTACTTGAAAGTTGCTATCATGTGCCCTCTCAGTCTTCTTTTTTCGAAACTAAACAAATCCAGTTTTTTCATATCTTCCCTCATAGGTCATGTTTTCTAGACCTTTAATCATTTTTTGTTGCTCTTCTCTGGCCTTTCTTCAATTTGTCCACATATTTCTTGCAATGTAGCACCCACAACTGGACATAAATACTCCATTTGAGGCCTAATCACCATGGAATGGAGCAGAAGAATTACTTCTAGTTTCTTATAGAATTCCTGCTAATATATACCAGAATGTTTGCATTTTTTGTGACAGTGTTATAGTGTTATTTAGCTTGCGGTCCATGATAAGCCCCCAGAGTCCTTTCCACAGTTCTCCTTCCAAGGCGATCATCTGCCATTTTGCATGTATGTAATTAATTGTGTCTTCTTAAGTGGAGTACTTTGCATATTATTTCAAAATAACAAGCTCGTTATTTCAAAATAATTTCAAAATAACAGGCTTGCTGTGTGGATGCTCATCTTGTTATTTTGAAATAAGGGGAGTTCTTTTGAAATAACTCCCCAGTATAGACATGGCCTGAGAAACTCCACTTGTTATGTCCTTCCATCATGACTGTGAACCACTGATAACTACTCTCTGGGAATGGTTACCCAACCAGTTATGCACAAGTCCTTCTGTTCTTGAATACAACTATGCTGCCTACACCTGTCACTGAAGACTGTTGGAGAAGAAACTTGCCTGATACTAGTTTTAAACTTGTCCTTTACCAACTTCGGAGCTTGACCACTTGTTTTGCTATTCCCCTTTGTAATTTGAACAGGACTTACCCAAATTCCTGGAATAACACTTTAAAACACACCCTGCAATCAAATGACCTGTCCCCAACCCTCTTTTCCAAGGCTGAATGTAATCAGCTTATTTTTGTAAAACAAAAGTGCCAGAGAAATTTTGCAGCCCTCTTAGAACAATACTTCAAATAAGATTTTATGAGAATTTTGTATCAGAAAGTGACTCTATGCTGGATAATTAGGTAATCAAACTATGATAGCAGCAAGCTTCATTCTAGCAACACTCAGGACTTTAAGAAGAGGGTGAGTTTTGCACCCATCCATAGCATCCCTCTAAAATCAAGTGCAGCAATCTAGTTTTGTCTTTTTAACAAAGGAAAAGGCAGCCTGCACAGATGCTAGACAATGTTAACTTGCTTTCTAGTATCATGCCACGGAAACATTGCAAAGTTGGAAAGTCTTTAGGAGACAAGTTTGCTGCGTGGGCATTTGATGCCACTAAACGCTGCTTATATTACCCAATTTCCATGTCTTGGACTTTTCACAGCAGAACTACCCATATGTCCCCAGGTTCAAGTACAGGCAGTCCCCGGGTTACATGGATCCGACTTACATCGGATCCCTACTTACAAACGGGGTGAGGCAACCCCGCACTAGCTGCTTCCCCCAAGCAGACCAGGGAGACACGAAGCTAGTGCCCCCCCGAGCAGACCAGGGAGACGCAGAGCGGCTTTTCTCAGCAGACACCTCAGCTTGAGAATAAAGGACTGAGGGAAGTGAGGTGTGGGAGAATAAAACTGAGCTCTGGAGAAATGTTTGACTAGAGTTTCCCCTACAATATGTACCAGTTCCGACTTATATACAAATTCAACTTAAGAACAAACCTACAGTCCCTATCTTGTACGTAACCCGGGGACTGCCTGTATACCTGAATCATGTTACCATCTATGGGAGAAGGAAATCTCCAGGAACACAGTCAACTTTCCTTGCACTACTTTTTTCTTCTGTGCTTGTGCTTTGATCACTGAATTTCCCAGAGAGGCAGCAAGCAGGAGAGGCTCTCAGGGAACGTCACAAGTATATTTCCTCTACTTCCAAGCATGCAGAGCTGCCTAAACTACCTGAAAAGATCAGTTTCCTACATAATGGTGCTGATCATTCCACTGGGCACATGGGACCAGCTGTACACTTCTAGTCGGTGCTCTGAGAAGCATGACCTAGTCCTAGAGCTAGTTAAGTGGATGTTTATTGTTAAGACCACAGAGATCTGGAACAGGGAAGGAGGCTCTTTCTTACTAGGGAGAGGAGACATGGTATGGGTTTTCAGCAAACCCTCTGGTGGTTCCAGAGGCCCATTAAGCAATCAGTGTGGCTAGCGCTTATGAATAACACAATTTTGCCTCCTGTTGTAGGCAGTCTTATAAGGATGTGAAAAGCTGTGTCTGTCATACTCTCCTGTAGAAGAAAATTCAAGAAAGACTCTTCCAAACCAAAGCCCTGTAGCTTAGCAGACCACATAAAGTTAATTGCTTCAGCAAACCCAGACATCATGAGTCTTAGTGCAGCTCTTAAACTGATGCTTGTTCTGTTTCTGTGCCCTTCATTACCCTTTTTATAAACCTAGGTTTCATAACTGAGGCGGTAGAGGAGTGGTATCATTTGCCAGTTTCACAGAGAATTCACACCAGGTCACTTCAGGCAGAGCTAGAAACAGAAACTAGGTATTTTTATT
Organism: Pelodiscus sinensis; assembly: GCF_049634645.1. Lineage (NCBI taxonomy): Eukaryota > Metazoa > Chordata > Testudines > Trionychidae > Pelodiscus > Pelodiscus sinensis. The sequence goes on along the minus strand of NC_134713.1, from coordinate 90,405,980 downwards.
CCTAGGAGGGGTGAGATAAGATGGAAAAGATTTCATAGGGTCACACAGCACTAACTGCATGCTGCCCCTTGAGGAGATCCACTACTCCAATCCACAGAAGTTCAGGTAGGAAGGAAGGATTCTTTGCTCATAGACTTGGGGCATGTTTTCCCTACAGGCTGAGGTGATCAGTGCACTGGGAGTCAATTTAGTAAGTCCATGAAGGCCCACTAAATCAACCACTGATGCTGGATCTTCATGAGAACGAGAGGAGTAAGAGGAGTCAACAGGAGACTTTCTTCTGTCAATCTAGTGTGCTGTGGACCCTACAGGAAGTAGATCTAAGCAACATTGATTTCAGGGACACTACTAACATAACTTAAATTGCGTAGCTTAGATGGATTTGTCCCCATAGTATAGATCTGTTGAATGGCTTAAGTTCTGTGGGAGAGTCAATTGCTTACTGTGGTCTGATTAACATACTCCCTTTCCTCAAACACCCATTTCTGAGACATCAGATTCATCTCACAACTATAGATGTTTTTACAGCTACCCAAGAGAATGTCCCTGCAACCCATGGTGGTTAGCCAGATACTTAAAGCCCTCTGGGAAAAAATAGCCTGGGACTTGATTTGACATAGGCTTGACTCCCCCAACACTTTAGTATAAGGTCAGTGTTAGATAAGGACTGGCCTTATCTACCCAAAGATTCTTCTTAAAAATTGCCCACTGGTTTTGCTCCGGACTGATTTAAGGTATGTCTAGACTGCATTGCTTTTTCGGGAGACAGGAAGTATCCCAAAATGGCAACGCTACGTCTTTAAAAGCGCCCACTATTTCCTGAAATAGCGGCTGCACTATTCCGGTGTCCCTGTAACCCTCATTGCACAAGGGTTAAGGGATTTGTTGGAACACTGTCTTATTTTGAAATTTGGTGGTGTGTTCACAACGCCAAATTTCAAAATAAGTGTTTTCAACTTAGACTCAGAATAAGCTATGGAATTTGCGTAGCACAAACTGCGTAGCCTATTCCAACAGAAAGGTGCTGTCTAGGTGCAGTCTTAGATTACACCAGAGGTCAGTCTACACTAGTGTAACTCAGGTGTGAGCATCAGCAAACAAAAGGCTGGGTTCATTATAATGCAATGCTTAGGTTACAACTGGTGGTTTCTTTCAAAAGGAACATTTGGCTTGTGCCCCTATTTAGAACGTTATTTGCACAACAGACCTGTGTCACCTTAGAGGCTAACAATATCATTAGCTCACAGACATTTACCCCTCCACCCCCCCCCCTCCGTATTCCTCTTCTGTTCTGAAATTTGATTTGTCCTTTTCATATGTGTTCATTTTTTAAATTGTATCCTTTGGTATTTATGGTTGTGACTATTTTCTTCCACTATTTGATCTGAGGAAGTGGGTCTGGCCCACGAAAGCTCATCATCTAATAAACCATCTTGTTAGTCTTTAAAATGCTACATAGTCCTGTATTTTGTTTCAGCTACACCTGACTAACACGGCTACATTTCTATCAATATATCGTATCATGAGCTTTCATCTGTAGAAGTGGGTTTTGCTCATGAAAGTTCATGAGCCTATATATTTTTGTTAGTTTCTACGGTGCCACAGGACTACTTGTTGTTTTTAAAGTTACAAACTCAGAGGGCTACCCCTCTGAGACTTACACAAGTTCTAGGAACATAAAACAAACAGCAATCACCATTAATAACATTCCTTCTTGTTTTTGCAAGCATATGGGAAACAAGGAAACCGGTAATATGGTGGTGCCCAAGCTGTAGAGGAAAATTGTGGGGAGGAGAGAGAAGGCAGAGAAGTAACATCACCCAGCTCTGCTCTGCCTCCAGCCCCAGCTTTCAGGCCCACCCCCGGCCTCAGTCCCATTTGTAGCTTCATTCCCTACCTCAGACCCACCTCCAGCTATGACCTTAGCTCTGGTCCCTTTATCCCTGTCTGCATACCCTCCCTCCTCCTGAGCCATGGTGGCCCTGCTCCTGCTCCAGCTCCCTGAGTGCAAGGGAGGGTGAACAGGGATACAGGGGCACAATATAAAAAGTTTTGGGACCACTGTGCTCACACAGCTACTCATTTTATGTGGGAATTGAACACACATTATGTAATGAAATGAAATTAAGTAGAAACCAAAAAGCACAGAAGGAGTGACAGCCTCCACAGGCTCTGTTATTATTCTTTGCCAGCTTGTTGGGGGGCTTCAAAGCTCTTCTTCAAAGCTAGCTGCCCACCTGACCTACAGCCTGGCCTACACTTACAAGTGTTGTCGGCATACCTATGTGTCAGTCAGGCATGTGAAAAAATCAACACCCCCCTCTGAACCTCAACCAACACAGCTGTGCAGGCAAAAACCCCACTGTAGATGCAGTTATACCACCAACAAAAAGGCCTTATTGAATTCAGGGAACTGGTAAACTCTATCAGTCAGCAGAAAAACCCTTCTTCTGGTATAAGATGTAATTTTATTTTTATACTTTTTACACTCCCACCCCAATGCAGTGAGAAAACAGCCTGTAACACAGATTTCATAGTTCAAACCTTTCCCACCACCATAATCTATGAACTTATTGTGTAACAAAAAGTGATCATTCTACATCTCCATCGTTTGTCATACATTTCAAGGACTTGCTATGTACTGGCAGGCTGGAAAGTTGAGTGTTATGGTGCCAAAGGATTTAGGGAAAAACAGCCGTCTTCTATGAACACAGCCTGTGGCTTCTGTCCTATTGCAAACCAAAGGAAATAGCTACTATCTTTATTAGCTGCAGTTGTGCCTGTCTTTATTGTGGGTCTGAGTAAATTCACTTCCATTGCAAATGATGAAAAATGGCAGCTGGCCATTCTGATATAGGGAAAATTGTGAATATAATGGGGGAAGTCTGTTTTTTTCTATCATTAATAACTGCTTAATTACAGCTTAATTTCTTCAAATGTACATTTGAGGAAAATCCTTTCCTTACTCAGATTAGGCACTGTAAAATACATGTGTGTGTGTGTGGGGGGGGGGCATATTGCACAAAGAGTTTGGTATAAAAACAAACCCAGCCTTAATGCAAGGACACTACTAACATGTCTTTATAATCACCAGTTGTAATCCAGGCCAGGTTAATTGTAATACCCTTCAGTAGCAGAGGAATTGTGACCTAGGAGGTGGAGTCAGACTGGCCACCAGTTGTGCTGAAATTCCCAGGGAGTCTTGAGCTGCAATCTCCTATGAAATGCTGCTTTGGCCAAAGAACAACATCTTCTCTTCCCCAACCATGGGTGAATACTTCCAACAGCCTGGCTATCTGATCAGGAAGTAAATCTAGTCCTCATACTTCAAAGGTCTCCGCTTTATTTGTGTTTCTCCAATTTGTCACAAATAGAGGAGCAGAATGGGTGTACTTTTTTGGTGGTTATAACAACATTCAGCATTGCAAAGTTCTCCTGAATGATATTATACAAGGTGGGTAAAATCATAGAAATGCAAGGCTGGAAGGGATCTCAGGAGGCCATCTATTCCCGAGTCCAGTGCAGGGGTAGAATTAAGTACGTGCATGCGTGTTTGCAGGTGCTGGGATAGGCATCAAACAGATGGATATTGCATTTCCACAGAGTTGACTGAGAGAGGCATAGCGATGACAGCTATGGACTTCTTTATTGCTGACCTATAATTTATTACACGTGTTTTACCTCCTACTTTGATGTGATGATGGTGATTTCACTGTTCTGACTACATATCACTCGAGTCCTGCATTATCTTCTATTCCTGCTTTTGCCCACCACTGAAGCATTTCTCCATGCAGAACGGGAAATGCCAGGTCAAATTTTATAGACCCTGGAGATATAGACAACTGAAAAATCATTAGACCAAGAGGACTAGTCTAAGAAAAGCATGAATGAGATAGGTCCCAGTAGATGAATGGTATTTTACTTTGGACTGAATCATCATTTTCAGCAGTATTGTAGCCTGTTCTATCAATGCCATTTTGTCCAGCAAGACTTTACCAGCATGGCAAGCTACATAAGTGTTGCCAAAGTATAACCACTGGGTACCTGTTAGCGATAGATACAATCAACCCGGCCCAGGACAGATTCATGCTGTATTTGGGGTTTGATGTCCTGTGTTTGAAACAATAGCACTTTGTGTTGCACATTGAGAATTATCATTATGTATTATTTCTATTACTGGAGTGCCTAGAATTAGGACCCCAGAACAAAAGGACAATCCTCGTGTTTACCATCTAAGCATGTAGTGGATGTTTCATTGTATGACTATGCTTGGAGCCCAGGGGCTCCTCCTTTCAGGCTCTATAAAAGCATGTGTGAGGTGAGCCATCTTTTCTAGCTTAGCTTGGCCCTGTTGTAATTATTGAAACACACATCATTAATTCTCACTCCAATCGACTAGCTAAGCTACATCCCAGACATGCCAGAAATAAAAATCATCTACTCCCAACACTCTGGGTAATGTTGCCTGTGTTCTTTAGGGAGATATGTATGCAAATCATACATTGCCCTTGTTTCCAGAGCCCTCCCTGTAATTCTCCAGACCCTGAACTGCTGATGATTTCCCCATCTTACTAGTTACATTTCAGGAGGGCAGGTATGTTTTTTCTCTTTTACAGCCAATTAGTGTTAACATCTGCAGCAGAACTTGGAGGACTACGGTTAGCCCCCAGGATAACAAGATACCTTAACAATTGGATACAGTGATACAGCACAGTCCTCTTAATTGGCATATTCTAGCTGAAAAGAAACATGCCAGGGGAATGATCATCCTAATTGCAAAAGGCTCTTAGGGATTTATTATGCTGTGAGATACCATAGGCACTGGAATGTCAGAGCAATTGAATTGCTTCAAAAATAAGAGTGGTACAAACTAAAATATTTAGGGCCAAATTCTGCACTCTGATAATTAGTACTCTGCTTCTAAAGAAGCTGCATCCACTCCTTTGTGTGTCTGAAGAGCACAAGGACTAATATGAAGATAACAAAGAGCTTCAGAGAACAAAAAAAACAGTTCACACCTGTTAAGTATAATAAACTGCTTGTAGATAACGCTGATCATGCCATTGAAATAGACTAGGGGTGTCATTTTGGCATTGTTTGGAGTCCTTGAAAAGTATTGTGTGGAAGTGTAATTCCCAGAGGATTGCCCCCATTTAAACAAGAATGCTGAAGAGCAGAGAAGACTCATTTAAGTTGTTGTGGTATTTAGAAAGAGTAAAGCACTAATCCAGTGGTCACCAACCAGTATCTCCTGGCAGATCTTGGAGCCTCTGACAGGTGATCCTGACTGGTTTGGCCAAGAGGCTATCAAGCACAGCACTTCAGCTGCGGCTCCACCTCTGTTGCTGCTCAATTCCTGCCCTTTGCCTTGGAGCTGCCCCTCTGCCTGGGGAGCCTCCTGCTTGCTGTGTAGGGCAGGGGAGGGAGAGAGGAGGAGTGCTGAGGTCAATGTGCCCTCTCCCACTCTGTATCCTTTCTCCACAGAGCAGAGAGGGGACACAACAGGACTTGGAATGGAGTTTGCTGGCTGCTTTAGGGAGTGGTCCAGAGCCTTCCTTAGCCCATTGTACCACCAACCAGGAGCCACCAGCAGTGCCCAGCTGGAGCCCACGTCCGAAACTCCTACCCCAGTCATGAACCTCCTCCTACACCCCAAGCCCCCACCCTAGCCCCAAGCACCCCTGCATCCAAACACCATCGCCATCCCAGGGCCTGCACCTAGAACTCCCTCTGGCACCCCAACTGCCTGCCCCGGGCCCAGCTCAGAGCCCCTCTCACACTCCAAATCTCTTAATCCAAGATCAGAGCCTGCATCCCAACTTGCTGCCCCAGCCCAGTGAAAGTGAATAAGGATGGGCAAGAGAGGGAGGATGAAGTGGGCAGGGGCAGGGCCTTGGAGAAGGGGTGGGAAGGAGGCAGGGGCAAGGGTATTTATATTTGAGGTAGATCTTGGATTGCACTTAAATTCAAAAAGTGATCTTCTGCTCAAAAAGGTTGTAGACCACTGCACTAATCTGACAGGTGGTATTTTGTTGTGTATTGTTATAATTTTACAAAACCTGTTTGTGGGGAAAATGGGGTTTTATGTCAGTGGTTTTCAAACTATGGGTTCCAACCCAGTACTGGGTCACAGAATGTCAGGGCCCGAGTCTCGTTGCTGCAGGGAGATCAGCGGCTTGGTGGGGGTGCAAAGGAAGGCTACCTGCCTGTCCTGCACTGCATACTGAGCTGCACCCTAGAAGCGGATGGCAGCAGGCCTGGCTTTTAGGTGGGGGAAGGGGAGGGGAGAATCAACAGGGCTCCGTACACTGCCCCAGCCCTGAGCACTAGAGCAACACTCCCATTGGCTGGGAACCTGCTGTCAGCCACTTCTGAGGCACAGCAAGGCCTGCAGTGCCAGGAGTGGCAGGAAGCCTGATTTAGCACCTCTGTAGCACCACTGACTGGGAGCTGCTCAAGGTAAGTCCCTCCTGCCTCAGCTCTGCTTCCCCCTCCAAAACTGGAGCCATCTCCTACATCCCAAAGCTCTCATCCTTCATCCTATTCTGGAGCCCACACTTTAGTCAAGTTATGTTGGGTCGCGGGCATCAACAATGTTCTTCAACTGGGTTATGAGAAAAAAAGTTTGAGAAAGCAGTGTACTAGGGGGACCCCCAGTGTAGCCGTAGCTATGCCGCCCCTCAGATATTAGAAAGACAAAGTGGGGGAAGGTCCAGAAGTGGTTCCAACAACAGATATTATCTCATCCACCTTGTCTTTCTATTAGGGCGACATAACATTTTTAAATCTCATCCTAGCATTCGCCCAGAAGCAATTTTGCTCCTGTCTCAGTGGCACCACTGTGAAATGAAGAAAGTGGTATTTAAATTCATATGTGAGAGGGGTCAAGTCATAAAATTGCACCCAGTAATTCCTGGAGGGAGGGGAATTATTCTTCCCTTGTTCATAAGTGAACATCATTGAGCCAAATAAATTGTGGTTGAGCTCTAGCACATATCTTTTAGAAAAACATTCATCTCAGTGCAAAAAAATTCAAGTGATGACGTATTTACCACTTCCTTTGCTAATCTGTCTTGCTGGTTAGTTACCCTCGTTGTTAAGAATTTACATTTCATTTGCAGTTTGATTTTTTTTTAATGTTTTATGTTTTTTAGCTTTGGTTTCTAGCCAGTGGATCCTGTTATACTTTAGGCTACATTTAAACTAGAGAGTTTACAGTGGTGGAGCTGCAGCAGTGCAACGGCTCTGCTGTAAGTTCTCTACGGGAGAGAACACTATGAGGCAATGTTGACCTAATTTATGCAACTCCGGTCTGCAGTGTGTGTGTGAGGGGGGTGAGGGTGGGAGAGGAGGGGTGTCAATGGGCAAAACTCTCCCCATGACTTCCCTTTTTCTTTTTGTTCCACTGGAGTACCCAAGTGGAGGAGAGAGCAATTGGTGTTCGATTTAGCAGATCCCCACTAGACCCTTTCAATCAACCCCCAAGAGATTAATTGCGGCAGCACCAATGCTCTGGTAAATGTAGACATGCCTTAAGACTTTGTCTACACTACACAGCTTTGAGAAACATGGCATGTCGACTCCACCATATCATTAAAAGTCAGGCAATGTAAATGCTGTTAGTTGGCACTTTTGCCAACAAAATATTTCCTCCATCTACAAGCAAGGTTTGGACAGTAGAGCACGCCGACCAACAACAATCCATTTACACTACCACTTGCCATGGCAAAACTTTTGTCTTGGACAGGGGAGTGCTACGCACTTATGAACGATAAAAATTGGGTTGCTCAATTAGAACTGTAGCCAAAGCCTAATGTAACCGCTTTAAGCCAACAGTTCTTCTGTCAGTGTAACTACTCCAGCCCCTGCAAGCGGCAGTATTTACATTACTTACATTACTCAGGAAGTGGTTTATTCACACCGTAGAGCAACATAAGTTACAACCCGGTAAGTGCTCATATAAACATCGCCTTAGACCTAGTCTACACTACGGCGTTAGGTCAACATAAGCTGTCTTATGTTGACCTAATTATGTCAGTTCACACACTACAGCCCTGCTCCTGCTGGTGTAAGTGCCCTACTACACCCACATAATAACTCCACCTCCACTAGAGGTACGAGGCTTAGGTGGGTGTAGTTAGGAGGACATAGTATCTATGCTTAAAGATAATCATCAATTCACCTCTCTTTTGGATAAATAAAATAAGATTGAACTCTCTAAGTGTGTTATTTTTGGCTCTTTTTAAAAAAATGTTCTAAAGGTTTAAGAAGGGTGGATATGAGAAGCAGTTACAATGTTCTAGTAGTGGTCTCACCTGTGACATATACACAGGAAACCATCTTGGTACTCCTACTAAATATTTCCCTGTTATTCCCTGGTTTAATATCCAAATATTGTTATATCTTTTTGCCACAGCATTGCACTGGGAGCTCATGTTTAGATGGTTATCTACCACCACTTCTAGGCCATTTTTAGTGTTAGTGCTTTCCAGGGTATAGTCCTATGGACTGATTTTGTCTCCAAGAAGAGCTGGTTATACAGTAGGTGGAAACTAAAGTAGTGGAGAGCTCCTTTATCTTTTACTAAACTATAAATTGCTTTTCAGACTTGAAAGCATTTAAATTGCACTTGTTTTGGATACTTGCTGCTTCCCGCTTCCCAAAATTGGGCAAATCAGAATATTCTGCTACTCCCATCCATGTTATTATACTAATCTTAAACCCAATGTGTAATTACTCAGATCATTGTTAGCAAAACCTCTGAATTTGGCCCATACAGTACCATGTGAGTTGCAGCTGCTTAATCCATGCAGTGTTATTTAGCTGAATTTAGCCCTTTAATATTCTGTGGTATTCCAGAGAGCTATATTTAAAGTGCCAAGGAAATTGATTGAAGAATGTTCATTAAACTCCCCACCACCATTTGTGAGACAGTGCAGCTAGAATAGTAGAGCAGTTAAACAATTTTCACACATGTTTAAAATTGCAACAATGACTTTGAACCCATGTGTTGTGTGGTGTTAAATCATGCGTCAAAGCTGCAGAATCTGGTTTCTCTGAAAAGTGCTAATGTTTTTGATGCCAAGTAGAAGCTGTGTTTAAAATAAATGATCAGAGGCAACAAATCAGTTTATGAGAGCATTAGTGCTTCAGATGTGGTATTTCTTGTAGCAGCAAACACGTCCCAAAGCAAACACATTTTGGACATACGAAACGAGTCATCCTATCTGCACACAAACCTCACAGAGCAGTTTACTTCGGTAGTAAAAGTAACCATAGACTAAACCGCCGCAACAATAAAGTTGGCAAAAAGCTACACAGCTTATCATGTGTGGGACAAAAACTTATTACTCAACACTGCATCCACTTTCAACTGAAAGACACATTTTGAAGTTGCTCCTTATTTGAATCTGAAATTCATTAGTCGCTTGAATAATTTGAACTTCATCCAAGCCTGTCCTCAAAAATGTTTTTATTAATCTGGCCACACTCTCCTGGGTTTGGAATTGCCCCAGTAAAGCACTGAAAAAGCTTTGCACCTGACATTCCCCTCAACACTAATAAACCTGATTATGGATTGTGCCTGGCACAATGAATTGTGACAACAAATGGGGGGACACGATTCAGAGCTCATTTTATGTTGTATTAGGGCTTGTCCATGTGGAAGAGTAATGCATTCTATGGAGATGTGATTTTCAAAGTGTACCAATGTGTTACATATTAATTGGCCCCCTAGGCCCTGCTAGTGCATATTAAAGGTTCCCTCATGCACTTTAATGAAGTTTTATTTAAAACAACAATCTGCTAAAGTGCACCAGCAGGGTCTATACGGACCAATTAATTCAGAACATATTTGTGCCATTTGGAAATCACACTCTGTACATCCATTAATGTATAGACAAGCCTTATATATAGGGCCTGCACTAAATCTAATCTAATTTACAGTACACTGGTGTCAGTCAGGAGTAACTCCTGTGAAGTCAATAGAGTAATGTCGGCATAAAATGGGTGTGACAGCAGAATTGAGCCTGTATGACTAGAGCTGGACAATTGCTTTAACACTAGCTTTCATTCAGTTCTTTAAATTAATATATTTTGACTAGGTTTGTGCTCCTGTGTGTTTGTTTTCCATTTAAATTCTACAGAATATGTTTACTGTCAGGAATGTTCACTGAAGCAGCTCATTTTAAGGGAATAATGACGATTCATTGAAAGTGAATTATGGATTTGTAATTGAGAGTATATCTTCACAGCAGAGTTAGTCTGGGCTCTTACCCACACACAATCTCACTCAGGAGTAGTGCTGCTTTACATCTAGATTGGCTGGCTCATCTGGGACTAGAGATTGGTCCCCCTAAGAAAGCAGTGGTAATCAGTGGAGTCCTAGTATCTCACATGAGTGAATGCATCTCCAGAATGGACACAGAACTCAGATGTGGTTTGCGTAATGGCTGCTCACAGCTGACCTTGGCTAAATCTGCATGTTAACGCCTAGGTGTAAAGCGGGGTCTGTATGTGCGCTTTCTTGACAACACTTTTGTTGTTCATGGTTGCTTAATCCCCATCCCTTATGAACAACAAAGTTTTGCCATGGCAAGTGCATGTGCGAATGCTGCTTTGTTGGCAGGACAAAACGAAACTTGCTCATTGAGGCGGGATGCATTTTATCCGCAAAACTGGCAGCAAAGACTGACTTTTAGTGACAGGGCTGTGTTGAACACAGCATATCTGGAGTCAGTTTACTTTATGCTGAACCTTGGTGGCATCCACACAGTAGGAGGCTGACAGGAGCAAATGCTCTTATCAGCTTCCCTTTCTCCTCGCAAAAAGAGGAGTACTGGACACCCTCAGCATTCAATTTAGGGGTATATACTAGACTCACTAAATCAAATACCAGAAGATCGATCTCTGAAGTGTTGATCTTCTGGTAAGTATAGACTGAGTGCTTTTGAAAACCCCGCTTTTATAATGCTATATATTAGAGAGACATTAGGAAGAGATCAAAATCCAGTAAAATTAAAACAATAAATTTCTTTATTCAATTTCTTTAGTCAATTTGTTAAATCCCCAAATACCATGGCTGGATTTTTAAAAAGGACTGGAGAACTTTATGTCCATTAATAACATTTGCAGTTATGCAAAGTATGTGAGAGATATAAGCCATGAAGTCTCATACTTCAGGAAAAAACTGCATGCAAGTATAAGAAAGATATTTTTGTCTTGTCTACAGCATTGCACAATTGGCTAGGTAGATTACTGGCCTTTCTCTGAAGTCTCTGCCAAAGACAGGATAACCAGACTGATCTGGTATGACCACTCATGTTTTTTCTGTGGTAGATTTATAGATTATGGGCAAAATGTTGCTGTGCTACATTACTGTCAATTGGAATACTGCTATTGATTTCATTCTGGAGTAACTCCTTTGTAAAAACAAAGTAATGGCTACACTGGCAGATTTCCTCCGCCCCCACTTAGAGTAGATGTAGCAGATGCTAACAGGAAGGGTTTCTTTTGTTGGCGTAGCATAGATGCATTTGTATTGGTGATTTGTGGGTAAACAGCAATGGTGGCTAATGTGTGGGGGTTTTTCATAGATCACCGACTGACATAGGTACGCTGACAAAACATTGTAAAGTAGACCTGGCTTAAGTGACTTTACTGGTCTTGCAGCACCTTAAAGACCAACAAAACATGTAGATGGTATCATGAGCCTTTGGGGGCACAACCCATTCCTTCAGATGAATCTTCATCTGAAATCTCATGATACCATCTACATATTTTGTTAGTCTTTACAGTGCTGCAAGACTATTCGTTGTTTTTTAAGTTTTTCTAGTTAGGGTGTGTCTAGACAATACCCTTCTGTTGGAACAAGCTACGCAATTTGCGCTATGCAAACTGAGTAGCTTTTTCCGAGTCTAAATCGAAATAGTTACAGCCGGTCCCTGAGTTGCAAACGGTCAACTTACTACCATTCACATTTACGAACATGATCCGCACTTACAAACAGCGCAGTCGCGTGTAACTCTATGGGGTCTGACTTATGAACAAACCGAGTTACGACCAATTGCTTGGTCCATAACCAGTTCGTAAGTTGGGAAGAGGCTGTATTTTGAGCTTTACATAGTGCCAAATTTCAAAATAAGGCAGTATTCCAACAAATCCCTTAACTCTCATGGAATGAGGGTTACAGGGACCCCAGAATAGTGCACCCACTATTTCAGGAAATAGCAGGTGCTTTTAAAGACGCGGCATTGCTATTTTGGGATAGCAAAACGTATCCTTACAGACTAACTAGGCTACCCCTCTAAGCATTACTGAACTTGTTACAGATTTACACTAATGTAGCTGAGGGCAGAATCTGGAGTGTGGTCTTGAAATTATCACAAAAGCAGTTCTCACTCACGTAAAGTCAATGAAGCAGCTATTTGCTACACATTTGAGACAATTGAATTTGCTCTGTTTACATGAATTACAACCACCATAGCATCAAATGAACAGCCATGATGACACACATGACATTTAGAGGTCTTAGAAACAGTCTCATATTGCAGTAAGTAAAACCCACATTTGACATTGAATGTGACAATATGCACACTTGTTCCAAATAATGAAAGAGCAGATGAATGAGTTTCTAGTAAAAACAAGTCAACACGGTTGTTTTTTAAAAAGGAGATAAACAAAGGATACTAACCAATAGAATGATCTTAGCAAGTGAAGGAAATGCAAAACATAACCTTATTTGAAAACATACTTTTGAAAAAAAGTATAAACTAATTGCTTATCTGTTCTAAATAGGTTCTGATATCTATGTGATACATTACAGAACTTTAATTTAAAACACACCACTGACCACTTTGTACTCTTACTTCTCATCCACTCTTCCCAGGACTTAATCTATCAACCCAAACTTCTGAGCAATGTCAAACAGCCTTGATCTTTAAAATTTTAAAATTATTTCCCTTTCCTTTTCTCCACCAATTGCCCCCAAAATTACACAAGCATGACCATGAAGCTAATATTTAGTTTTGTATCAGTGACAAGTTTAAGGTCCAATATTTAGTTACATACAATATCAGGGTAAGAGAGCAGGGCCTTAAGCCGGGGAGATTCACAGCATTCCAATGGCTTACAGAACTTGCTTCTATTCTTGGAAAGGCCCCAAGAACATGGAACTAAAAATCATGGCATCATTCCATGGAGAATATCTTCTTTATATAATTTGAGAGATTCTCAGACATTCAATGAAAATTTTCCCCCTCAGAGACCTATACATTTGGAATCTTGATATAATTAATGTGCTTAAAGTGTGTACAAAGTAGTATAAGACACCAAAAGATTATATGGTGCCTGCCCTCCCCTTCCTTACCCCCCTGAGCTAATAGATTAAGACAGACATGGAGAAAGCCAGAGGGAGTTTCTTTTCCTTTTTTTCTGCCACTCCTCCTTTTATTGTCTGTCTTTTTTGTCAAAACAGATTAGGAAGTAAGGATTTGTAGACTTCTGAAGCAAGATTTGATTGCTTGCTTTGTTATGCAAAAGGAAGCACAACTATTTCAAATCCATCACAATAAAAACTTTATAGCACAGCATTCCAACATTCCACCATATACACGTGTTCTTTCTCTGTCCATAATAATGAATAAAAGAGATAGAAACATGTAGTTAAGTTGGCTGACACTTTCCATTGTCAGTCACTGCTTTCAGTACTTTTAAGCTTGCTGCCAACCTTTAACTTTTCAGGCTGGTGAAATTTCCCATGCCAGGTATCAACCTCAGGCTGAAATTTATGGGAAGGTTTCAACTAAAACAATTTCACCATTTCAGAGCTTTTTGCAATGCCACAACATCCATGTAAACACCTCACTTGGTTATGTTGCTCTATTTAGGGCTGCTAGATGGTTTAAACAAAAATACTGAACACACTTGACATTACATCACAATCTACATTGCATCTTATTTAGAAAATACCGAACAGTTATATTTTCTCATTTATATTTTCTCAATTTGTTTCCCGAACAGAAAGCTCAAATACTAGACTGTCCAGTTCAAAACCGGACACCTAGCAACCCTAGCTCTATTTGGCCTCCAGGAAGTGTCCCACAATGCCTATCATGACCACTCTGGTCAGCTGTTTGAACTCTGTTGCCCTGAAGATAAACAGGTATGCACCCCTTCCCATATAAAGGCCTGTGAATTTTTAAAAATTGTTATATGGCAGAGGAGGGATGAGGGATAGAAATGAACAGTGCCTGCCCATTTATGCAGTGGGGGACTGGTGGAAGAGTTTTCTAATGTTCACAGGGATGTCCCTGGGAATCCTTAGAGGAAATGTGAGAATTAAAGTTGTCTGTGCCTCTCTAAGGGTATGTCTACACTGCATCCCTAGTTCGAACTAGGGATGCAAATGGAGACAATCGAAGTAGTTAATGAAGCGGGGATTTAAATATCCCGCGCTCCATTAACATGATCTCGCCGGCGCGCTAGTTCGAATCACAGCTGATTCGAACCAGGAAGTGCGCGCCGGGACGCGTTAGTTCGGACTAAAGCCCTTAGTCTGAACTAATGTTACTCCTCAAAAAATGAGGAGTAACATTAGTTCGGACTAAGGGCTTTAGTCCAAACTAACGCGTCCCGGCGCGCACTTCCTGGTTCGAATCAGCTGTGATTCGAACTAGCGCGCCGGCGAGATCATGTTAATGGAGCGCGGGATATTTAAATCCCCGCTTCATTAACTACTTCGATTGTCTCTATTTGCATCCCTAGTTCGAACTAGGGATGCAGTGTAGACATATCCTACGTCTGTGTACATACAGTATGATTCTTCCTTTCATGATATGAACACATACTATTTTTTGAGCAGGAACCTTGCCTCATCGGTGCATGGGCTGAACCCGTTCTGGGAATGGATCAGTGTTGTGTAGTAAATGAGATCATTGGGGACCCCTGCCTCATTTGTTATAGAAGCTGGAAGGTGTGACTGAGGTAGGGACTGCAGGAAGAGAAGAAATGGTTCCATGGTTAAGGAAGTGGAAAGACACCCTGGGGAACTGGGTTCTTTCATATTGTGTCAGCCTGAGAACAGGGAGCTGCCGAAGCCTCCTCGAGGGCAGATATGCGGCTTTATGTTCCCAGAGTAGGCTGTTAAAGACTAAGGCTTCAGGTGTGGCTAGTTGGCCAATCTGGCATCAGCCTGAAGGGAGGACTAATTGTAACACCTGCAGCCACTTAAGGTGGATGTGTGCACTATAAAAACACTTCTCCAGGCAAGGCTGGGGGAAAGGAGAAAAAGGACTGACTAGAGGAGAATGCAAGGAGACGGGAGAAGTCCAGAGCAAGAAAACACACCCGAGTGAGCTGATGCAATATCAGGAATGAGGTACTGCAGGAGGAGTTGCGGAAGTTGCCCAGGGAGGGGCTGCTGCTCAGGGGGCAAGGGCCAAGCTACATGGCCTGCTCGGGGATGCCCGCTCCAATAGGGTCCTGGAAGGGCCAGCAGGGACTGGAGAAAGGACACTGGACTGGCCAATGATGAAAGAGGCTCTGGTAGCAAGGTACCTTTGCCTTCGTGGCGGTAATTACGGACACCATGAGGTGAGCCTCTGAGGCCCACAGGAACCCGCCAGGAAGCGCAGGACCCATAGGGCTTAGCCCAGACTTTGCCACAATATGCACTACCTTTTATCAACATAGGCATTTTAAATGTTGTTCTATACATATACAAACACATTAAAAGATCGTACATCAGAATAATTCATTACATAACAAGATGATTAGTTAAGTTATGTACTCCTTGGGCTTCTCATTGATCTATGAATCTAACCACACATTTTGGGAAGGCGGAAGTTTGAGTTTGTGATAAATGTTTCCATATTTTGTCTGAATTAGGAAAATACAGCAAGACCTTACTTCCTTGAAGGGTCTTTTCATGTTTACATTTTGGAAGTATTCAGAAAACCACAGTCTAGCTGATAAATAATGTGTATCTTTCCAGTAAGTACGTCTTCAGTTGTCTAACTTCTGAGATGGACCAGGTTACACATACAAGTTTTAAAGTCTCAGAGGTGTAGGTATGTTAGTCTGTAACTTTAAAAACAAAAAGTAGTCCTGTGGCACCTTAGAGACTAACCAAATACATATAGTACCAAGTTTTAGTTCTGCTTAATGGTACACCTTTAGTTATGTTCTGTAAACATGGATTCAGAGTACTGAAATGGATTTATTTATAATTTTTGATGATTTTCTTTATAATTGGCTAGCATATAATGACAATTATAATATTTAAAAGCTATCTACTCTTTGTTGAAATGCCAGTATTTTTTGGTATTTCAATGTGTGTCCTTAATATGTGGTTAGATATATCCAGTTTATAATACAGTTTTAAATTTTTAGTCCCCGCATTCTTGACTCATTTCTTGTACCATAACTTATACAACTCTTTTGCTGTTCTCTCTGGCTGGAAATCAGCATGCCATATGGTATAAAACTTTCTTAACCTCCTGGTGCTTCTGTCTTGTATTACATATAAGCAAGCCATCATTTTGGTCTTTTTCTCTCTGATTTCTCCAATTAGAATATTCTTTCATGTGTCTGTTATTTTATATTTATGCACATCAGAGATACCCTTTAGAGTATCTAATACATAAGAACCTAGGGGGAAAGAGATGTTTATTTGTTGCTGTTACTTTTTTTTGCCAGGAAGTCTTATATTTACAAATAGCTTGCTGCTTATTCTAAGAACATGGATAATTTTGATACTCAATTCTTTTCCTATAATGGGAGGTTTTGCTTGTTAGGCCAGATTTTCAGTTCGTGTAAATTGGTATACTTTCACTGAAGTTAACAGAGTGACACCAATTTACACAATATGAGAATCCAGCTTGCTGTATCTTAGTTGGCCCACAATAGCGTGGTAGGCTGCAGTGCATGTATCATTGCCCTGGTCTACGTTCCATTATTTCAAAATAAGGGGCTGTTTATTTTGAAATCTATACTCCTGCTTTCCACAAAGAAATAGTTATTTCAAAATAGCGATAGTGTGGATGCTCCACTGATGCTGTTTCAAAATAACTACTCCCTAGAGTCATTCAAAGTAATTACTCCCCACTGCTTCCTGGGGCTCTAAGTCGAAGTAGAGCATCCACATTAAGGGAGCCTGCCTTGGACTAATTTTGAGGCTTCCCTGTAGTGTGGATACGCTATTTTGAAATAGTTATTTTGGGAGTTATTATTTTGATATAGGTTATTTTGAAATCATTTCCTAGTGTAGACATGCCTATTCTGACTAATTTCTTATAGCACATGCAGAGAGGATCCAGGGATAAACTTGGGCATTTGGCAATTATCAGTGTTATATTTATCTTGTGGTCTGAAGACTGGATTCTAGACAAATTTTCTTCCAAAATGATGTCCCTCCCATCACAAGTTAACAGTTATAGGACATGTTTTATGTTTGCTACATTCAGATCTTACTTCATGCTTGCTTTAGAAGGCCTTGATTTATCATCTGGACTTCTGAAGAAAGCAGATGATAGTGGTAATTCTTATAAAATGGAAAGATAAAGAAAAGCTCCAGGCTCTTTGATAGGAATATTATTGATGGCATTCAAACAGCAGATTTAAATGATCACTCATATTCCTGTGCACATGGTTACAATCAACTATGACTTTTGCCATTTCACATACAAAATAAAGGAAAAAAACTTTTAAATTGGCACTGGCAGGATGATGTAATTGTCAACATGACTTTGAGATGGTTGTTTTGCTCTTGCTAATAATCTTCAATTTTGCCAATGAAGAAAAAAGCCTCTAAACTCTAGAAATGTGTTTGAGTTCTAATTATTGTGAGCCACTTTGACATGTTGACTTGTGTATTCTTTTTAAGAAGTGTGGATTTGTGAAGAGCAATTATAAACATATGTCAAATGGCAAGGTCATCAATGAAGAGCCAATTAAAAAAATAAACAATAGAGAAATGTACTTTACAAAGAAACAATGTCATTAACAATACCACAAATATGTTATGCGAATGAAATTGTGGCACTGCTGCAAGGATTTTTCCACACTGCAGTGATGAGAGAGAACACTAAACAGCATTGACTTTGCCATGGGTTAATGATGTGTTTAAATGTAGCGCTACTTGGTTCTTAGACAACACCCAGTGTAGAGTTGTGTGGAGCTGAACTGACCTAGGGAGAGCTCTAGGAAGACTTGTGCCTCAGGGATTAACCCCATTATACATTTGAAAAAAAAAAAACTGTCCTGAGTATTTTTTTACTTGTTCCAATTACAAAATGGGAAAGCTTATGCTCTTAAAACAACTGGAGACAAACACTCAGGGATACAATAATTACCTTTTGAAAAAAATCACAAGTTAATCATAGTCATCATTACATTTCCATTCTGATTCACAGAAGCCAGCATTGAAAGTTTTCAGTTCAACCCATGTGGCACTGAATTTTTGAAACTCCAAACTAGGAAAGTGCCAAAACCTCAGCTGATGTAAACCAGTAGAAGAGGAAGGATAGTTCAGTGGTTAAAGATGCTAGTTCAGGATGTGGGATATCTGCCCTCAATCCTCTGCTCCAGCACAGATTTGAATCAGGAAATGTATGACCTGTAATCATATTTGCAGTCTTTGGCCTTGTCTACACTGGGATTTTTGAATCCCATTAAGTATCACAATTGTAAATTAGACAGGAACGTAACTAAGAAAAATGTGTCTGTTTCTGTCTCTGGATATTTATTTTCTTTTACCATGTGTGAGTATAACAATGTAACTTTAAGGGAATACAGGTTTGGGGGGAATATATATTTGTATAGCCCAATGTTCAATATGTATTTTTTACAGTACTAAAATAACTACTTTTATAACAGCAGATCATTGTTCAGGTA
This sequence comes from Pelodiscus sinensis, assembly GCF_049634645.1. Lineage (NCBI taxonomy): Eukaryota > Metazoa > Chordata > Testudines > Trionychidae > Pelodiscus > Pelodiscus sinensis. The sequence continues at coordinate 90,387,089 of NC_134713.1, read as the reverse complement.
GGAGTTAGAAGTTTTACAATTAGTATAGTGATAGAAATGTAGCCGTGTTAGTCTGGGGTAGTTGAAGCAAAATGCAGGACAATGTAGCACTTTAAAGACTAACAAGATGGTTTATTAGATGATGAGCTTTCGTGGGCCAGACCCACTTTTTGAACTGAGGAAGTGGGTCTGGCCCACGAAAGCTCATCATCTAATAAACCCTCTTGTTAGTCTTTAAAGTGCTACATTGTCCTACAATTAGTAAGCACTCTTCTTTGGCTCTATGGGCAAAATCTTTTCCCATTAAAGTCAATGGGAGTTTTGGTATTGATTCCAATGGAGTTTGGATTTCACTGTATAAACATGGAAACAGAAACTAGAGATGAGAAAGAGGTGTTCTGTCATTCCTATGCCAGCCCAGTATTTCACCCTACAGTGTATAGCCCCCCTACTGTGTTATCAGCTTCAAATGTCTCATTGATTGTGTGATTTAGCAGACCTCTGTGAGAATAGTCCATCTCATCAGCAATAAGAGCAGTAAAGCTTGGGGTGGGAAATGTAACAGGTACTTATCAGCTGGAAGCAGGGCTACTTCACTGGCTGGCGTGGGGGGAAGGGGTGCTCAGCTCCAGGCCTCCTGAAAGGGACGGGGCCTCAGGTGGAAGGGGCATGGCCAGGGGCCACGCCTCCTCCAGGCACCCCTCAGTGCTATTTGGACTGTGCCAGCGATTTAATGGGCTCCCTTTGCTTTCTCTCTATAGATGTGGAAGTCGGAACTTAAGAACCTAAAAACTGATATTTAGGTACTTAAATAAACATTTAGGGGTCTGACTTTAGGCACTCAAGTTTGAGGATTAGGTCTTTAATGTGTTTAAGGCACACTGAGATGCTCAGATGCAAGGTGTTGTCCTGGTTTCTAGGCACCTCACATGCCTTCTGGTCTCCTCAAATAACCTCCTCTTACATCTCAAGCCTCTAACTGTCACTGGATTGAAGTGGAATCACATCCTGCTCTTATACTGGGCCCTGGCAGTAGTCTCCTGTGTATCAACCATGATTACCTCAGGGCTAGGTCTACACTGGCCCCTTCTTCGGAATAGCCATGCTAATTTAGAACTTTGGAATAGGGAAATGCGCGGGGGATTTACATATCCCCCGCGGGATTTAAATAAACATGGCCGCCGCTTTTTTCCAGCTTGGGGAAAAGCCGGAAAAGAGCGTCCAGACTGGCGCGATCTTCCGGAATAAAGCCCTATTCTGGAGGATCTCTTATTCCTACTTTCAAGGAATAAGAGATCCTCCGGAATAGGGCTTTATTCCGGAGGATCGCGCCAGTCTGGACGCTCTTTTCCGGCTTTTCCCCAAGCCAGAAAAAAAGCGGCGGCCATGTTTATTTAAATCCCGCGGGGGATATTTAAATCCCCCGCGCATTTCCCTATTCCAAAGTTCTAAATTAGCATGGCTATTCCGAAGAAGGGGCCAGTGTAGACACAGCCCAGGAGATTATGCCAAGACTTTGAAATTCTCTTTCCTCCAGGAGCAATAGCAGTGGTAGCCAGTGACCAGACAGCCTTTTAAGATACATTTTCTCTAAGATGCTTTTGTTCCAGTAAATAATACTATTCTTTAAAACAATAAACAAGTCTATATGAATTCCTTCATTTCCCTAAGACAGCGTGGGGAACCTTTTTTTAGTTGGGGGCCACTGACCTGCAGAAAAATCAATTGGGGCTACACACAAAAGAGGGAAAAAAAGACACTCATCTCACTCATACTCAACTCAGACTAGGGCTCTGCTTGCACTCCTCTAGTTCCACAGAGCGTGCTGAAGTGAATCAGCATTCACACTCCCGCCCTGTGGGGAGTGGGAGGACACTGAGGCTCAGAGACTTGCCAGGGGACTGGAACATTTAGTCTTCCAGATGAGCTGGGGGGGTATGTAAGTTTTAAGGGTTGTAAACTAGAAATTTGTTGTATCCCAGTTGAGTTCCTGTGCTCAGAATTCACCTTGTGGAAGTTTATTCTTAGAAATTTGTTTTCTGTGGTGCTATGCAGCAAAGAGATGCAGTATGTTGTACATACCAGCTCTGGAGATGGAAAGTTTATGCCAATATGGTTTGTACCTGGGGAAGGAACATTTTCCATGCTTTTGAGCTTTTGCTTTTGTGTTTGCACTACTGTTTAGTAGTTCTGTATTTTCCAAACATTTCTCCCAAGGTCTGACCTAATTTCTTTATGTACTTTGCAGAATATTTCAGTATAATATGGGATATAATAGAATGCCATAATTTAATTTATATCCCCTTCATTTTAAAATCTCAAAAAGTTATTTTGTAGAAGAGAAATAGCCAAAACATTAAACATTTTTAAAATCAGTCATCATAAACCATATTGCAAATCATACATGCACTCTCTCTTTGCCAATTAAAAAGACTGCCTTTAAGAAATGTTGCAATAAATGGAGGCACATGGACCATTTGACAGACTGTCTGAATACAACCTATGCCCAAAGAATAATGGTTGAACTATAATGCATCTGCCATCCAGAAATAGGCCGCACTGTCCTTTGAACCAGTGCTGATGCCTTTGTACACAAAGTTCAAAATCAGTTTGTGTTATTCAGCACCATGCTTGAGGTGAACATATTTTGTTTCTGGATGCAATAAAGAATTGAGCTTTCAGATAAACTATAAATCTAATCAAGCAGGGTACAATAATAAGTAGCGTGTGTTTGTAAAAGATAAAAACACTGAAACAAATGACCTACCTCATTTGTTCTTTGTGGCTAGGAATCCGTGAAGTGAAGCTTTTTGATAAACTTATCCACTATTATCCAGAGTCAGTACAGTTCAGGCAGAAAAGTTGGTTTCCTGCAACCCATTCTCAAAAAGTCAGTGAGAGCTTCATCATCATCAGTGGATGAAGAATCAAGACCATAGCTAATGTCACCGCTTTGTTCACAGGGGCTGTGTCTAGACTGGCAAGTTTTTTTGCAAAATCATCTGCTTTTGCGGAAAAACTTGCCAGTTGTCTACGCTGGCTGCTTGAATTTCCGCAAAAGCACTGACAATCTCATGTAAGATCGTCCGTGCTTTTCCGGAAATACTATGCTGCTCCCGTTCAGGCAAAAGTCTTTTTCCGAAAGACTTTTGCACAAAAGGGCCAGTGTAGACAGCACTGTACTGTTTCCCGCAAAAAAGCCCCGATCAAGAAAATGGCGATCGGGGCTTTTTTTTTGCAGAAAACTGCGTCTAGATTGGCCATGGACGCTTTTCCACAAAGTGCTTTTGCGGAAAAGCATCCTGCCAATCTAGACGTGCTTTTCCAAAAATGCTTTTAACGGAAAACTTTTCCATTAAAAGCATTTTCGGAAAATCATGCCAGTGTAGACGTAGCCAGGCAGTTTTAGAATGCAGATTTCCTGGTTATAACATCATTTGTAATATGAGAGGCAATGAATGTGTAGGGAAAGAGAAACAGATGGTGCAATTTGTTATAGTGGGGGAGAGAATGGCTGTTATAGAAAGTAAAGACATTTTTAAAGACACCTTCTTTTTATTTGGAAAAGAAAAACCACCAGGAGCCATTTCTGTTAGAAGTCATTGGAAGTTGAGGACTCCTACAAGCTCGCAGGAGATGCAGACACATCCCAAGACATGACCCATGTGTGCCATTTGATTTTGAAAGCCATAGTGAAAGACAAACAGACACTTCACCACTATTAAATACATGTGTTACTCTATGCTTTTTTCTTTTGATCAGAAGATGGAGAAATTTACTTTAATTCCTGAACAATGAAAACTATAGCTGTGCTCAGAGAACTTGGTAATATCATAGAATACTAGGACTGGAAGGGACCTTGAGAGGTCATCGAGTCCAGTCCCCTGCCCTCATGGCAGGACCAAGTACTGTCTAGACCATCCCTGATAGACTTTTATCTAACCTACTCTTAAATATCTCCAGAGATGGAGCTTCCACAACCTTCCTGGGCAATTTATTCCAGTATTTGACCACCCTGACAGTTAGGAACTTTTTCCAAATGTCCAACCTAAACCTCCCTTGCTGCAGTTTAAGTCCATTGCTTCTAGCTCTATTCTCCGAGGCCAAGATGAACAAGTTTTCTCCCTCCTCCTTATGACACCCTTTTAGATACCTGAAAACTGCGATCATGTCCCCATCAATCCAACACAAATTTTAAAAAATTGTCACTGATTGGATGTTCCAATCTTTTCATAACTTTTTCAGCCAATAAGGCTGTAAGAAGCACATGAGCATATCAGGAACAAACGAGTGCTTCTGTTGGCCTTTGGAGTGGTTAACCTGAACTCCATCTCAACCTTTATATCTTCCTAATTCTTCTAAGCATCTGCATTTCAAAATTTTTGAGCTTGGGTTATCAAGACTGCTCAAAAATACACTAAAAAGCTATAGATCAACTAAAACAACATCCCAGGAGATTGAGCCACTCCTAAGAATGCAAACATTTATATATGTACTAGAAGATTTACCCAGCTCTTAATTCAAGTAATTGTTGTTTTCTAGAAAATAAAAGGAAAATGTGCATGCTTCATTTAAATCACTGCTGTGAGGTGGAGATGGGGCTGAGAGGTTCAGTGTGCTGTCTACCCTGGGGAGAGTGGGCTGTTCCAGTCCCCTCTTACTGTAGCAGCATGGGGCCAGGTGAGAAACGCTTCTCCATGGCTGCTGCAGCTCTAGCAGGCACAACTGGGGGAAGGGTGCCTGTCCTCTGGCTAAGGCAGGTCCAGGTGCCAGAGTTAGGAATGCAGCAAACTGTCTACTTTCCTTTCACTCACTGATGAAGAGGAACAGCCAGCCATTTTTATGTACAAATTGAGGGAGGGTAGGGTTCATCTCTCCCTAAAGGGCACCTGGGGGATGGGAGAGTTAGGGCTGGGGCAGTCCTGGATGGAGGGTATAAACCTCCAACCATCCCCTTTCTCCTGCCTAGTGATTCTCTCTCTTCTGTATGGTTTTATGAGAAGCAATCCGATTCCAGGCACATCCCATTTTCCTGGCGCAACTACACCGTTACCTTGCTGTAGGTTATGGTAAGAGAAGCTACCTACCAAATTTGGTGGTCTTAGCTCTTAGGCTGTGTCTACACTGGCACCTTTTTCCGGAAATGCTTAAAATGGAACAGTTTTCCGTTATAAGTATTTCCGGAAAAAGAGCGTCTACATTGGCAGGATGCTTTTCTGGAAACGTCCTTTTTCCGGAAAAGCGTCCGTGGCCAATGTAGACGCGCTTTTCCGGAAAAAAGCCCCAATCGTCATTTTCGCGACCAGGGCTTTTTTGCAGAAAAGACTCCTGTGCTGTCTACACTGGCCCTTTTCCAGAACAGTTTTTCGGAAAAAGGACTTTTGCCCGAGCAGGAGCAGCATAGTTTTTCTGGAAAAGCAGCTGATTTCTTACAGTAAATCGTCACTGCTTTTCCGGAAATTCAAGGGGCCAGTGTAGACAGCTCGCAGCTTATTCCGGAAAAGCGGCTGCTTTTCTGGAATAAGTGGCCCAGTGTAGACACAGCCCTGATGTTTAGGAGTTCTTGAGCAAACAGACAGACAGACACCTGGACAGACAGGCAAACCCCCTCAAATATATAATAGATGTATATACTACTTAATTTTGCTTACTTTCTGTCCACTTAAGTTACCAACTGATTTTGTCAAATCAGGGCAACAAGTGTTAACTGCTATAAGACAATGACAGTTCTGAATTACATAGGCCACGGTCTGCAAACACACATACTCTAGTGGGTCCTCTAACTATGTGCTTGGGTGGCCACCAAGGAGAGATTTAAATGATACCCAGCTGATGAGTAGAGCACCCATACCCTGCAGCTGAGATTTTTGAGCTCTCAGATCTGAAACTTTACTTGAAAGCTTTCACACACACACACACACACACACACACACACACACACACACACACACACACGAGTATATTTCCTTTTTTTTCTCTCCTTCAAATCCTATCCTTTACAATACCTAGTTAACTAGAACTTTTGAGACCAGAGATCTACTCTTTTTCTAGAATCTAAAAGATAGGTGGACAAAAATATTGGTTTGTTTTTTAATCTGAAAATCAGCCAGTGCTCTAATATTACACACTAGCATTAAAATGACTTAAAACATAATAGCTAATGTTGTTTTTTTACTCTGTTTTACAGATAAGGACAGTGAAAAATTATAACTTTTAAAAAATCCTTTATCATCTGATGTGTATATAGTAGCCTTTGTGCAAGAATCTTGACATTATCGCAGCATTTCAAATCACATTCTGTTTGATAACATGCAAGGACAAACAGATAAGCTTTCAGTTTGCTCTTATAATTAGCTACTGTGTCAGACCACAAGCAAACAAAATATTAGAGTTCACAGATGAGGCGCACACCAGCTAAGTGCCCAAGAGGAGCACCTGTTGGGCTCATTTGCAACTTTGGGTATCATTAACAAACAAGCATGTTGTGATCCATGGGTTCAGAAGGGCCATAACAATTTAACTTGGAAATTTGGAAATGGCTCCCAGTCGAGGTTACAGCTAGAAGTGTAGATGCAGATACGCTGTGGAAACGATGCATTGTCTCAAAGCTGGGGAGGATGGTGGTTTGCACATGTTGCTTCCACATCTTCCAGAATATGTGACTGCCAAAGGCTGATTCACATGAGGTTTTAATAAGTAGTCAAGTGTTATAAAAGTTTCTGTTAAAAGAGGGGGTATAAAAAAGAGATGCAAACTGTGATGGGTGAACCTTAAAATGTTGGTTCAGTTTGGCTCACTCCCCAAAAGTCATTGCTGGGGATTTTTTGTAATTAAATGCTATTGCAATTTTATTAATACCATATAACAATGCAAAAATCCTGCAGAATAACAAAGCGTCTGACCAGACCCACAAGAGTAAGTCATCTGAGTTACGCTACTTTAAAGTAATTTGATAAAGCCACACGAAAACACTCAGTTGCTATCCCTTCCATGCAAAACATCACATTCTACTTGGTTGATACTGTCTTCGTTACAATCAGAAAGTGTGAGTGTAATTTGTGTAGACTCTAACTTTAATCTAGTTTGCTTGGATCCCAGAGCGATGAAGAGGATGGATAGCTCTTGCTGAAGCCCAAGCTGCTAAGAGTTCATTCCTGTGGGCCCAGGGACAGTAGATCTATTATCCTCTACTGATGGTCTGGAGGCTTTAGGTGGAATCAATGAACTATGTTCACTACAGCCTCAGGTTCACTATTGCTATTGTATATGGTGCATTAAGGTAGACCTTAAAGTATACTTATTGAGACTAGTTATATAATATCCATTTATTGGGCTTGATTCTCCACTGCCTTTTACCCTGTCTAGTCATTTTCACTGAGAAACTGAGCGTAAAATGCTCTCCTTCGTGACTGCTAGAATTTTGCACTCACTTTGCACAGGTTTAAGAGGCTAGACAAGGCACGAGACACCTAGAGAATCATAACCAAGTTGTCTAACTTAACTTGTCACATTAAGATAAGAATTTGATAAGAATTAATGCCTCAGTTCAGCAGACCAATAGAGAAAGGGCTTAACATTAAGTATGTACGTACTAGGGATGTTAAATTGCATTTAATCAACTAATTGAGTAGTCGATGGAATTTCAATTAGTTGATAAGGGGGGAAACTGCAGAGCTGCAATAGAGTTAGCTCGTGGCCCGGGAGCTAATCCCGCTGCAGCTCTGCCTTTTAAATGTATTAAGAGCTGCCTGGCTCTGCCTTTCATGCCCCCTGTGGAGATGACGCTGGGGGGAACCAGCTTCACCAGGAGTAGATGTGTTTCCATGGCCCCAGTCTCCTTAGCAGTGGCTTGCTGTGGGAAAGTGTCCCACCACAGAGGCAGGCCTCTCCGGGAACCTTGTGAGAAGGACCAAGGGGTTCCTGTGTGATGGTGTCATGGGGCTGGTGCTCCCCACAGATTTCAGTGAGGTCCAGAATCTCTGCACCAGTCCAGGCCAGAGCTCTCCTCTGCCTCTGGCCAGTGGCAGCTGAGGGAACAGCAGCACTGCTGGCCACTGTGGGAGGCTCTGAAGGAGCGTTGGGGTCCATCATGGCTCCCTCACTGGCTGCTGTATCACATGGGGCCTGCAAAGCTGGCCAAACTCTTCTCCTGCTGCCTGGAGTTTTAAGCTCTATAGGTGAAGGGAAGCAGTGGTGGTGCCAGGTGTGGCCAGAGCAGTCAGAGATGCAGCTGTGAAAGGCCTCCAGAGGCCAATTATTTTGAATTAGCAGCAGTGGAGCATCCATACTAATGCTATTTCAAAATAGTTATTTTGAAATAAGCTTATTTCCCAAGGAAAGATCAAGTACAGATTTCAAAATAATGAGCTTGGTAGTGTGGACACGCTGCTTATAAATTCAACCTAAGAGGGGTTATTTGGAAATAACTCCCTAGTGTAGACCAGGGCTATGAGGACACTTGAACCCAGCATGGGCATCTGGTGGCTTAGGTGGAGGAAGGCTCCGCCTTCCCAAACTGCCAGCCTGGCCTTGCCCACACTCCATCCCCAGAATGCCTGCTGTAGGCGTAGTGGAGGTGGAATGTTGCTGCCACAGAGTGCCCACGGTCCCCATACTCCAGCGCGTATCTGGCCATGCCAGTGCCTCCCTCCCCAGTGTGTTGGGGGTCAGGGAAGCTGGAGCCACGTGGCCTTCTCCCTTCCTGCTGCTTCAGGGCAAGGAAAACTGGAGACATGTGGCCTCTTCTCTTTCCACTTCTACCAGGGCTGGGGAGGCTTGGTCTGGCTTGGTCCATGGCTGCTTCCCTTCCCACTGTTCCAAGGAGCAGGGAGGCTCAGGCCATGTGGCCTCTTCCTTCCCCACTGCTCTGGGGATGCTAGAGCATCCCAGTGGTGGAGGAACGTGCACGTACTCAGTGCTCTGCTCCTCCTCCTCCCTGCCTCAGTGGGGTGGGCCCTCAGTGGTGGGTGCAGGCTGTAGGTGGGGCTAGGGGCCTGCCTCCCTCAGTCCTAGCTGCACCGACTGTCCACGAAAGCCAGGTTGCCTAAACCCAAGCTAGGGTGCTGTACTCTGTGCCATCACTCCTCTTGAGAGGGGAAGGGAGGCAAACAAATTAAAGGTGAGGCCCTGTATTTGGATTGAGGCTAGGTACTTGACTTAAATGGGCCCCGTCAGAGTTTGCCCCATCCTGTGGCCTGGCCTCCCATCCCTCCCCTTGTCAAGAGAGTTTTGCCCATTTATACCAGATGAGGTTCTGAATCTTGGCTCCTATGGAAGCTTCAGATGGAGAACTAGTCATCAAATATCATGTTTCAGTAAGACATGAAAACAACTGTTTCATAAAAACAAAACGCCTCAGCAAAATGAAGATTACTTAGTTCAGGATATTAAACTGGTCATCTGGAAAAATATATTGGCAAAAATTCAGCCTGGGTGTAAGTTTGTGTAACTGTATTGGAGTCATCACAATAGCTCCTGGGCTGAACTTGCCCCATAATTTCTCTGCTGCAGCGCAGCTTCATTATTAAAGTTCACAACATAAGTGTGAGATGACTTAAATGTGGCAAAGTGTAGCTGGACTTTATAGTGTGTGATGCCTCCTGGCACTCCCATGGGGGAAGTGCCGCTTCAGAACTTTTCTGGCATATGACTTTAACTAGCTGCCAAAAATTGGCCATGCTTACTTGTTTATTAGATTTATTTATCTGGCTTTTGCCAGGCTTAACAAATGCACACATCGTCAGTGCCTCATAAAAGGCAAATCGCTGCAGTAGAAAAGGAATACCAATCCATAGTACAAGGAAAAAAATTACATCAGTGAACAGCTAAATAATTGCTAACTCTTAAGAACAGATGTTACTTAAAATGCATGAGCACATATCAGCTTTTCATAAAGTAAGGAAGTTTATCACTTAAACATCTTGCTGGAATTTGAGAGCTAAGCAATACCTGGAAGAAAAGATGCCATATTAAAGTTTGGTGAGGATGAGTGTCCGGGGTCATAGAACCCAGAGGAATACAGCTGGTGAGCCCATTTCTACCCATTAAATGTTCTTGAAGAAGTCACAGGGGATATATAGGCCATCCAGTATTGTATTTTCTGGAATCGCTCCTGTGGTTACAAGCAACCAACATGACTGGATTGCTGGCATTTCAGAATTTCTCTCTCTTGCCTACTTTTCTTTAAATTCATGGTACTGTATAAATGTGATAGTTTGCATACAGGGAATTGTGGTTTCATCCAGATGTGTGGTTCATGCATCCTGGAAGTCTTGTTTTGAGAGCAAATCTAGTCATGCCAAATTAATTACACAAAAGTTATATGGTAGGTTGTAATTTCCATGTGTGTGTAATATGTGTTGCAGCTGATTGGATTTCAGAATTTGTGGTAGACCTTCCATCTTTCTAGTTTCCTATCTCAGCAGATCACAAGCCTTTAGATACATCCATGTCCCATTAAAAAGGATGGTGGTTGAGGTGTTACCAAAACTCTAATTAAATCTCCTCTACTGTTGCCTTCACTAGAAAGTCCAAGAGGTACATTTCACCTGAATGTGGTTGCTTTTCAGTTTTGTTTAAAAAAGGTGTATTTATTTATTTTGTAACTGTGCCATGATGTTTTAAAAAGTGTAACACTAAAGAGGTGTAGGTCATTTCAGGCTGGTGGGAATTAAAGTATAACCTCCCTAGGAAAGGGAAACTTACACCAAGTTAAAAAAGAAAACCTTCATGAGTAATTGGATACCAAAAAGTAATGAAATGTTGGCAGAAACTCTGCACTGCATACCAAGTACTCCCTTTAACAAGCTGAAATCTGAAAACAGTGGAAACATAGGTCAGAGTTGCTTCTCAGAAATGACAGTGCAAGAACAATATACTGGACTAGAAATCTTAGTTTCCTATTATGAAGTATCTTCATATTAAACATTTTTTGGAAAGGTTTTGTCATGAATTTTTTAAAGGCAGACTAGAATAAAAGAATCAAATAAAAGCCTACGGCAGTAGTGAGGAACCTAAGGCCCAGGGCCCCCAGCTTGTCTGGATTCAGCCTACCAATACTCAGGGCTCGGCCCAGCATTAGAGAGCCCACATTGGCACTCCAGCCCCCTCCTCATGGGGCTGGAGCACACAAAATCCACTAGGGTGGGCCCCCCAGGCTCAGTACGTGGAGACTGGGAAGTGTCTTTCTCTTTCTTATTTGGGGGCCACATCAGTGAGGGTTTGTTTTTGGTGTTTTGCTTCTCACTTGTGTGCTGCCCACAACTGATTTGTCTGTGGGTCAACGGCCCGCAACCCAAAAAAGTTCCCATGCCTTGCCTATAGTGTCTTAGAGGAATTGACACAACGGTTTAGGTGGATCACATTTATTCTCTTTGAGAGCATTGTCACTTGGTGGAAACTGGGGATAAAGATAGGGAATGGGGCTTTTAATTTACAAGCCAGAAGTAAGTTTAAAAAAATATATAAAGCTGTATCAGGTAAAAAAAAAAAAATCTGTGGAAGCATCTATATTCCCTTGCTCTTATTCACATTAACATGAACTCAAATTGTTACCAGTATACTCAAACCTACACACAGGACAGGAAATTCTGTGAGGTTTCCTTTGCTAAGCACCAGCCTGTTCCATCAGGGGAAAGAAAGGGGTGCACTCTGCCCCATAGAGGGAAAATCCAAAAATAAAAATCTAGTGGATTCCCAGTTCTCTATTTCCCATGCCTTGGGTTCTTAGTTCCTGGTCTGAGAAAAAACTTCTCCATGAACGGGGGAGGGGAAGAGCTGTGAACAGTTTTATGATATCATTCCTTCTAGAAGCAAGCTGAAATTCTGCTGAAACCTTCATCTAGACAGACTATTGGGCTACGTCTAGACTGGCCCCTTCTTCGGAAGAGGCATGCTAATTTCTAACTTTGGAATAGGGAAATCTGCGGGGGATTTAAATATCCCCTGCGAGATTTAAATAAACATGGCCACCGCTTTTTTTCCGGCTTGGGGAAAAGCCGGAAAAGAGCGTCCAGACTGGCGCGATCCTCTGGAATAAAGCCCTTTTCCTATTTCAGTAGGAATAAGAGATCCTCCGGAAAAGGGCTTTATTCCAGAGGATCGCGCCAGTCTGGACGCTCTTTTCTGGCTTTTCTCCATTTGGTGTCCCTTTACTTTTATTGTTTACATCAAAAGTAAAGAATAATGGAACAGGCATATATAGAACTATATACACTAAAGGAATGAAACCAATAGCATTTATAGATTCCTTCATTAATATATTTTTAGGCCCCTCATTTTGGACCTTCAGTCTATGGGCCTTGACGGGCTGTGTGATATGTCTGACAGTGAGTGCCAGCATATGAAATAATATCCCTACCGCCAGCAGCTGTCAAGTAAAACTCCACTGTAGGATGAAGCATGATATAGGAAAGAAAATCTAAGAGATTTATTTTTATAACAGTCCAAACACCTTCACATACTGGTGGTGGGCCAGATGCTCAGCTGGAATTAATTGACACAGCTCCATTGGCTTCAATGGACAATGCCAATTTACACCAGATGAAGATCTGCCCTTGAAGACTAACCAGACTCTCATAATACCAGATGAATAAATATATAAAATATCCATTATTGCTTTTTTAAAAAAATCTGGGTTATAAACATAGAATGTTTGGATAAGAAAATTAAAAATCATTATTATTCATTTATGCCTTTGGGGCCCGATAATGTCTCCCTCACCTCTAGATTTTGTTTTTCTTCTCTTTTTTCCCCCCCTTAAAACATGTTTGGCATTTAAAAATTTTAAAGTAATTTCCTCCTTTGGCCTCACCTGGGATCTCTGCTGTCCCAGAACCTCCTTCTGACCTCAGTGTTGTGTTTTCATTTAAAATAGGGTATGTCTATAAATGTCAGCAATACGGAGCAATTAGAAGTTTGAAAAGGGCTGTAACATAAACCAGCATTATAGTGAAATGGATACCGCCTTAAGCTGCCTGAAATTCACTTGCTGTTGGAAAGACAATATCCTGCCATTCTCCCATGGTGGCCTTCAATTGAACACATTTGGCTGAGGCTTGACCCATTTTTAAGATAAGTCTCTGCATGGCTTGAAACAATGAAGAAACACAGTGAGAGAAGCCTGCAAATTGGGCTGGTAGTTAGCCAGCACTAGGCAGAAATGTGACACTGGATTAGTCTTTAATAGCTGTCTGTGGTGCTATCTGTGAAATCCAATGCTATCCGTGTTTCCCTACATTGCAAGGCAGGAAAGCGTGGTTTAGTCTTGCATAAAATTCCCACATTCTTTATTGTTATCATTATTTGGTAGTGACAGCCTCTAAAATCTATCTCCTGCAATTCAAAAAACATTTGTTGCAATAACGATGTGGCTCGTTAACAAGTTTCTCTGTGTGTGATATCACATTATTCTAATTCATTCTTCAGAGGAGCTCTGTCCTTATCCTTTCAATGCATATACATTGCTTTCCCTCATCATTCCGAATGACTGTATAGGACATCTATCAGGGATCAATAGACTGTGATTAGTCCTGCCATGAGGGCAGAGGACTGGACTTGATGATCTCTGGAGGCGCCTTCCAATTCTAGTGTTCTATGATTCCACTTCTGCGGCATTCAGGCCAGCTCTCTCCAGTCAGTAGATCGCATTTAAACTGAACAAGCTCATGAAAGCACAAGAGATTTTTTTTCTGGAAAACATCTCCTGGTTTCGGAGGAACTGAGTGCAGTGCTTCTAAGATGTAACTGAATGTCAAAGCAGCTCCAGAAAGCATGTGTTCCCCTTCCCTCACACACTCTGAGGCTTTGGGGCTAGATCCAGAAGCCAGACAGGAAAAACAGGACAGAAACCAAAAACTTACCTGTTCCATGGTCTTCAGGGTAGGTCGGTAATTAAATAAATCTCTGCTGAGAGGTTTCACTGAACCAGTCTCTCAGTTCCTGAGAAAACATTTCACTTCAATTAAGTTCTGCTTGGAAAAATTCATTTATGGGCTTGAAGCTGTGTTTCTGCAGAGTTATACCTGAGGTCAGGAAGGAAATCTTCTTGAACAAACAGGCGTTTCTATGCAGAAGACTTTTGAACTTTTTTCTAATAGTGAACTTTTAAAAAGTGATATGTAGAAGTTTGGAATTTTGAAGGGATTTTAAGCTTTGTATCAAAACAGTGATAGAGTAGATTTTTTTTTTAAATGTTGCATGGTAGTTGTACATTGTGGCTACGTCTACACTGGCCCCTTTTCCGGAAGGGGCATGGTAATTTTTGAGATCGTAATAGGGAAATCCGTGGGGGATTTAAATATTCCCCGCGGCATTTAAATAAAAATGTCCGCCGCTTTTTTCCAGCTTTTAGAAAAGCCGGAAAAGAGCATCTACACTGGCCAGATCCTCCAGAAAAAAGCCCTTTTCTGGAGGATCTCTTAGTAGGATCTTCAAAGTAGGAATAAGAGATCCTCCGGAAAAGGGCTTTTTTCCGGAGGATCTGGCCAGTGTAGACGCTTTTTTCCGGCTTTTCTAAAAGCCGGAAAAAAGCGGCGGACATTTTTATTTAAATGCCGCGGGGGATATTTAAATCCCCCGCGGATTTCCCTATTACGATCTCAAAAATTACCATGCCCCTTCCGGAAAAGGGGCCAGTGTAGATGAGCCCAGTAGGAGAAAAAGATACCATTCCCTAACCTGATCCCAATGTCCCCCTAGAATTCGGTTTGTCTAGCTGTACAAGCCGGTAAGATGAGGGTGTTCTCTTGAAGATATTCATTTTTTTCCAAAAGCATATACAGTAAAACTCTGATGGTCCAGCACTTCTGATGGTCCGGCACCATCAGGAACCCGGAAGTGCTCCGGGCAGCCGGACCATTGGAGCTGCTCTGCCCCCAGCTTCCCCGATTCAGCCGCTGCTAAAACTGACCAGCGCTGAATCCGGGAAGCAGGGGGCAGAACAGCTGGAGTGATGCCAGGTAGGTTCAGTAGCGCTGCCCCTCGGGGCTGCGGGACCAACCCAGCAGCACCCCAGCTGTCCCGGATTCAGCCGCTGCTGAAATTGACCAGCGGCTGACTACAGGAAGCCCGAGACAGAGCTGCTCTGCCCCAGCTTCCTGGAGTCAGCCGCTGATAAGTTTCAGCAGCAGCTGACTTGGGGACACCTGGGGCAGAGCAGCTGGGGTGCTGCTGTGTTGGTCCAGTAGCGCCGCTCCTCGGTGCTGTGGGACCAACCCAGCAGCCTTCCAGCTGCTCTGCCCCAGGCGTCCTGATTCAGCCGCTGCTGAAACTGACCAGGGCTGACTCCAGAAAGCCCGGGGCAGAGCAGCTCTGCCTCTGGCTTTCTGGAGTCAGCCACTGATCAGTATCAGCAGCGGCTGACTTGGGGACACCTGGGGCAGAGAAGCTGGGGTGCTGTTGGGTTGGTCCAGTAGCGCCGAGGAGCGGCGCTGCGGGACCAACCCGTCAGCACCACAGCTGCTCTGCCCCAGACGTCCCCAAGAGCAGCTGGGGTGATGATGGGTTGGTCTCGCTGCGCCAAGGGTCGGTGCTACCGGACCAACCCAGCAGCACCCCAGCTGCTCTGCTGCAGGCGCCCCCGATTCAGCCGCTGCTGAAACTGACCAGCAGCGGCTGAATCGGGGACTCCTGGGGCAGAGCCGGACTATCAGAAGGGAGGGCTATGAGGAGGTCTGGGGTAGCATCCCCCCACCCCACCTCTGACCCCTCATAGCCCCCCTTCTGATAGTCCGGCATATCTGATAATCCGGCACCCCCTGGGTCCTAAAGGTGCCAGATTATCGGAAGTTTACTGTACTGCATATTAATCTACACATTCACTTTACAAGCAGACTTGCTAATGGCCCAATCAAAAGCCCACTGAAATCACTGAAAAGATTCCCTTTGTCACCAATGGGCTTTGGATCAGGCCTGTGATGTTTTGGCATAATGAGCTAGCAGAGCAGCGCTATTTCAGCCTTGACATTAGCACAGCCACCAGATCTCAGCCACAATTTGTGCTATTTTCGGTAGCTGTGCATGGAGTGATACTGTTTGGTATAGCCATTTGCTATGAGGGTTAGCACACTGAAAAGCCCAGCAACAAGGCTGATAAAATTCCTAAGCTCAAACCAAAGCTGCCACGTGACACCAGACCAACTTTCAGCCTGAAAATGGTCCAATACACAAAATCCACAAATGTAACAAACTGGCCTGTGAAAATGTCAGAGGATTTAACAAAAAAGCCAAACTACCACATATTCGCTGTAGGTTCAAATTAGTCAGTATAAGTTATTGATACCCTGGGCTGCAATAACTTAGTAGAGACAAAAAATGTGCAGCTCAGTGGGGTATAATTTGCCTCTTTCGTTGGATTTCTAAATATACAGAGACCATTTACAAACAGTGGAATGTGTGAGCTTCCCCTCAGACTGCAAAGGTTTGTAAAAGCTTGGGGCATCCATGCCCCAAGTGCACCTTGCCAGATGTGTAAGTAAACTCTGTCTGTCTTAACCAAGGAGCAGGTGACCAGCAGGGAGACAGGGAGGGCACGTTGTTCTCATGGATGTTTCCTATAAATTATCCTCTCAAGCAGGAGGCATCAGAGGTCTGCAGAGTTCAGAGGAGCATGAACTTGTGACAACTGAGGATTGAGCCTTTCACTATCCTTATCAATGAGCCAGTGCTGGGCATAAGTGCATGAAACAATTGCTTAGGGCCTTGAGCAGCTCTGGGGGGGGGGGGGCGCCATTCACTTTTGATAATGTGTTGTATGAGGGGAGCCCACAACTTCCTGCTTCGGGCCCCCAAAGGGCCAGCTCTGCTGCAGCTTATCATAGAATGAGGACCTGCTGGCTCCTCAGATTCCTGAGCTACCCTGGCATTCATGGTGCATTAGTGATCCCACTTTACACAGAGAGCATTGGATGCTAATGTGCACCAGGAGCCATGCTATTTTTGGCTGAATCCTGCTGCTACTGCTCTGTGGAAGCTGTCAGTCTTGACTCTTTAAGAGTAAAGAACCACAGCTGCATAGGGAGACAGATACCAGAGTCATCAGGGATTGAGCCCAAAGACTTCCCAGACCAAAAGGCCCACCTACTATTTCTTTAGAGCTCAAGGATGTTACCTTTAGCTCAAGTTGCAAAAGTTTGTGGGTTTAGGCGCTGCAGGCCCTGGGGCTGAGTCCCGCTGATGACCCTGATGTCTGTAGAATCATAGAACCATAGAGCTGGAAGAGACCTCAGAAGGTCATCAAGTCCAGCCCCCTGCTCTAGGCAGGACCAATCCCAACTAAATCAACCCAGCCAGGGCTTTGTCGAGCTGAGATTTAAACACCTCTAGTGATGGAGACTCCACTACTTCCCTAGGGAACCCATTCCAGTGCTTCACCACCCTCCTAGTGAAATAGTTTTTCCTAATATCCAACCTGGACCTCTCCCACCACAACTTGAGACCATTGCTCCTTGTTCTGCCATCTGTCACTACTGGGAACAGCCTTTCTCCATCCTCTTTGGAACCTCCCTTCAGGAAGTTGAAGGCTGCTATTAAATCTCCCCTCACTCTTTGCTTCTGCAGACTAAACAGACCCAACTCCCTCAGCCTCTCCTCATAGGTCATATGCTCCAGCCCCCTAATCATTTTGGTTCCCCTCCACTGGACCTTCTCCAAGGTGTCCACATCCTTTTTGTAGTGGGGGGCCCAGAACTGGACACAATACTCCAGATGTGGCCTCACCAGAGCCGAATAAAAGGGAATAATGACATCTCTGGATCTGCTGGCAATGCTCCTCTTAATGCAACCTAATATGCCATTAGCCTTCTTGGCTACAAGGGCACACTGTTGACTCATATCCAGCTTCTCATCCACTGTAATCCCCGGGTCCTTTTCTGCAAAACTACTACTTAGCTGGTTGGTCCCCAGCCTGTAACAATGCTTGGGATTCTTCCGTCCCAAGTGCAGCACTCTGCCCTTGTCCTTGTCGAACCTCAGATTTCTTGTGGCCCAATCCTCCAATTTGTCTAAGTCACTCTGGACCCTATCTCTGCCCTCCAGCATATCTACCTCTTCCCCCTAGCTTAGTGTCATCCACAAACTTGCTGAGGGTGCAATCCATCCCCTCATCCAGGTCATTAATAAAAATATTGAACAAAACCGGTCTTAGAACTGAACCTTGGGGCACTCTGCTAGAAACCCACCACCATCCTGACATCGAGCCACTGATCACTACCCGCTGGGCCCGGCCATCTAGCCATCTTTCTATCCATCTTACCGTCCATTTATCCAATCTTCATTCCCTTAACTGTATGCCTACATGGCCAAGGTTTGCTACACTGCAAGCTCTGCAGACAATATAGACTTCCAGATTCCTGCTCTGCTCCTTGTTCAACCCATAGAATGCTGCAGAACCCATTCTGCTACATAACACACAGATACCCTTCCATTGAGGCTCCATGCAGAAGTGTGCACAGAGACAGCACTCCTCCTTTCCACCTAGGCTTAGGAGATCCATCCCTATATGCTTTGGCTCTCTTCTGTGGGCATTTCTCACTATATCTACTGCTGGTTACTACAAAAGTGATCTTGTATGACTGGATGGCATGCCCTATATCAAGGGCGGTGAATTTTTTTGGGTCAGAAGCTGCTGACCCACAGAAAAATCAGTCAGGGGTCATACAGAAGTGAGAAGCAAAAAAACCCAAACTCAAAACCAAAAAAAATGCGGCCCCTGTCTGAGAAGGAAAGACTCCTCACATTCCCCTCACACACCAGAGCCTACGGGGCCCATTCTCTAGTCGATTTTGTATGTTCCATCCCTAAGTGAGTCAGTGGGGGGACTGTAGTGCCAGCACAGGCTCCCCAATGCGGGGGGGGGGGGGGGGGGGGCCCTGAGCCTCAGGGCCAGATCCAGGCAAGCCATGGGCCACTTCCAGCCCCCAGGCCTGAGATTCCTCACCCCTGCCCTATATTAACTTGCTGAGTTCATTTTGCTGCTATTATTTGCAGCTCTTCATTCCAGTGACACATCTGCACTGCAAATATGACCCTATGGCCATACAACAGAAATCTGTAGGAGGGAAGTGGTATCAATTGAGTCTAATGCAATCACAGTAAAATAAGTCTCTAACTCAGGTTAATAGAAATGCAAAATGAGTTTCATTTGCAGGAGCAACAAATACCACACAGAACTAAGTCCTCTTTACACCTTCCCTGTGTAAACTATGCAATAGGATCTATGCAGTGCTGTGACATCTCGTCTGAAGTCTTCAGTCACCACTAGAATTTCAGGGGCATTAGCAACAATGTTCCCTCTAATCTTTTCCATCCACGTGCAGAATGATTTCTGTTATGTGCACCACTATCAAAGCAATGTGTGGCTGTGCATCACAGGAGAAACAAACAAACAAATCCTACATATAAGTAGACATTTTAAAAAGTTACCTCAGAAATAGTTACTCTAGCCAGGACAGGTTAGGCAAGTCACTGCTCAAAGAATTAAATTGAAGATTAAAAAGAAATATAATATGAAATGCAGAGACCAGTCAAAAAACTAAAATAAAAGCACGTTGAAAATTCCAGAGATTAGATGTGCAATTCTGGAAGTATCAAGAAGTAACAGCAACAATATAGTGTGTGTTGGGAGTTTAGCATAAAAGAGTCTGTGTGTGTGTGTGTGTGTGTGTGTGTGTGTGTGTGTGTGTGTGTGTGTGTGTGTGTGTGTGTGTGGTAAAAGAGACCAAGATAGTGTGTGCTCACATGCTTAAAGTTAAATATAGGTTTAACTGTTGCTGGATATGGCAAAGGTGTCCCATGTGTTTAATTTAAGCATGTACCTAAGAGGTTTGCTGACTCAGGGCCTAAACTAAGACCTGGAGGTTTGTCCCTTATATAAGTTAGCACAGCTAAGGCTCCACCTTAAGGCAATTGCTATGCTACAGCTAATGTCAGCAGAATCTACACTGCTCAGGATTGCAAATAATCCACGCCCCTGAATGACCTAAGTGACATAGGTGCTAGCGCTATGTTGACAGGAGAGCTTCTGCTGCTTGTGGAGGTGGTTTTATTATTATGCTGACTGGAGAGCTCTCTCCTGTCGGCATGCAGCCTCTTCACCACATGTGCTAAGGTGCGGCATTGGTGCTGCTGCAGCACTGTCTGTGTAGACATGCCCTGTTACATTTGTATATGGCCCTCATTAGTATGCTATGTGAATACCTCTGAAAATGATGAAGTATACACATAACTATCTCTTTCTCCCTCCTCCCGCACTCAAATTGACTCATGAATTAAAAGCACATCTTTCTCTGCCTTTTCTTGAAAATTCAGGATGGTCATCTGCTGCTTTGGAAATTAGTGTTTGGATTCTTTTGACAGAGACCAGAAACTCTAACTTCAGGCAAAATTCTGCTTTCATTTACCCAGTGTAAATCTGGAGTAATTCCATAAAATCAGTCAGTTATTCCAGATTTACATTGTTTTAACTGAGAGCAGGTTTTGGCCCCATATTTTTACTATGTTTAATATCAACACATATCCTCTAGGATACTTGCACTTTGTTTCAGCATTACAAGAGAAAAGATGTTCATTGAGGTGGCTTTTTTTCCGTTCCATGGAAAGACCTTCGTTGGGTTCTAAAATATCTTCCATCAGCAAACTCTGATTATAATAGTCCCTTTTTCCATGGTTCTAGGCCATAGTGAATACAAGCCAAGCCCAAATCTATAGACAGCAAGCCACAAGATTGTGCCACAAATCACCACCAGTTTACAAGCCAAACAAAGAACACAATCCAGAACTGTCAAAGATCCACCTGATTACTTTTTGTAAAAGACAAATGTCACAGGCTACCATAATGGTTGGTAGTATACGTACATACTTTATGTAAAGGACACACTTTATGTAAAGGACACACTGAAGTTAATCATACCATTTTCTGATGCCAAAGGAATGGAAGTAGGATACACCAGCAGAAAACATGGCTCTTTTATCCATAAATGCATACAGGCATACAATTTATTATGATCAAAGATAATATTAGGTAAAGGAAACAAATGCCACTTGCCTGCAAAGTCCATGGCTTGTGTTCTAAGAGTCATCACCTTACCTATGCTCATTCAAATGGAAATTGAAAAAAAATACAAGTCAAGAAAGATTTATGTCCAGTTTCCACCCACAATCCTAGCTGAAGTGAACAGAAGCCGTGGGTGTTTAGCAACTTTGAAAATCAGATACTAAGGCCATGCCTTATACCACCACTTATGTCAGCAAAGTTACGTCACACAGCAGTGTGAATATTCCGTCCCTTCAGTGACATGTTTATTCTGGCATAAGTAGTAATGTGCATGGTACAGTGCTACTGCCACTCCTTATGGGTGCTTCACCTATGTCAATAGGAGTGTTCTCTCCCTTCTGCTTTGAGTGGCTACCCAAAAGATCTTCCAGTGGTGCAGCTGCATGGATAAAACTGTGCTGCTGTAAGCTCGCTATGTTGAAATAGTCTAAAAGGCAACCCATTGCATAACTTTGCTAAAAACTAAAAGCCAGAATCTTAATAAAGACACTCGATTATGTCTTATTACAACAATCTACAATCCACTAACTGCCTTCTTTGTCTTACGACTACAGGGATGCTGTCAGGGTTGTTCCCCACTCTGGCACTTAGGCATCATCTTCACTGAGAGTTCTTCCAGCAGAAAATATGCTAAAGAGGGACTCATTAGCATAAGTCACAATCTCATTAGCTTATTTTCTGCCATTTCTTTTTGTGCAAGGAGTTTTTGCACAAAAAAGCAGCAGTGTGGACTTGTTTTTGCACAAAAACCCAGTTTTGTGCTAGATCCTTATGCCTCTCCAGGACAGGCATAAGGATCTTGTGCAAAATAGGAGTTTTGTGCAAAACAAGTCCACACTGCTTCTTTTTGTGCAAAAACCCCTTGCGCAAAAAGAAACGGCAGAAAATAAGCTAATGAGATTGTGACTTATGCTAATGAGTTTCTCATTAGCATATTTTCTGCCAGAAGAACTCTCAGTGAAGACATAGCCTCAGAGTGCAGAAGGTGAGGACCTGCAAGACAGCTTCAAAACCTTGTATCTACAGGCACTGGTTACAAAAACTTCTCTCTAGAATCATAATACACAGACTTTGGGGAATTGGTGCCACCATCAAGTGCTATTTTTATTCCTAAAAACTAGGCGTGAACACTTGAAACCACCTCCAGGGGAACCCCAAGCTCTTTTGCCTCAGAAGAGCTTGAAAAGAGAAAAACAAGCTGCAGTCTCTGGTAGCTGACCCTCAGTCAGGCATGTAGATACACACAGACAGACCTTCTAGGATACAAGAATTAAATCATCACCTTAAAAAAAAGGGGGGGGGGATTTTTTATTACAAAACAAAAGATAAACTTGATAAAGCATACTTGGTTGCTAGATGTTACCTAGCAATTAAGGAAAACATATTAAAACACAGAGAAAACTCTCCAGTCATAATGCAAGGTAGTAAATAGGGAGGAGAGGCATAGATTCACACAGAGAAGTTCAAACCAAACCACAAAATAAAAATTACTCTTAATGCAACTGGGTTCACTTTTCCCTTTACTTAATTCCAATTTTCTCTTTGTTCACTCCACTCCCATGCCCCAAATTCACTGGAGACATAGTAAACCCTGCCTGGGTTTAAATCATTCTGTTTTTCAACTCCTGGTTTACCTCTCCCACACACTGAAAGCAGGCAAGGAATCTATATCCAATTCAAATTTCAGCACTCTATCTCAGTTGGTTCTCCCAGTCTCCTGGCTAATACCTTTGCTAGCTACCTGACTTCAACCTCTTAGTCACCAACTAATGGATTCCTCCTGTCCATTACAGATGCTAATGGGCCATTTCATTTAGAAATGAACTTCTTATGCTAAACTATCTGATCAGTCTTGTATTTAGCTATGACACCCCCGTCATCTTTCCTGGTGTTCAGAAGAGCACAGTGTACCCTAAAACTTGTTTCTCTCAGCAACAAAAATTGGTGCGGTAAAAAACATTACCTCACCCACCTTTTCTCCTTAAAGACATGTCTTCAGTATCCACAGGATCAACTGGCAGTGATCGATCCAGTGAGGGTCGATTTATTGTATCTAATATAGGGACAATAATTCAACTGCTGAGCATTCTTACGTTGACTATTGTACTCCACCAACATGTGAAGAGTAAGCAGAGTTGAGGGGAGAGCATCAGCTGTATACTTACTGCTGTGAAAATGTCCCGGTAATCCAACCTAAGTACGTGGACGTCAGCTATGTTTTTCACATAGCTAAAGTTGTGTAATTTAGGTTGATGGCCTGTGGTAGTGTATAAAAGGCCTCAGACTACATATACAACTACAGCTTATGCCAGGAAATTTTATATCACTCAGGGATGTGAATATACCACTGCCCTGAGTGACAAATTATGCCAGCATATGTATGTATGTGCACAGCACTATTTCAGCAGGAGAGTATCTCCTTCCAACATAGTTTATGCCACTCTTGGAATGAGCTTTCTCCCATTGTCACAGAGCATCTCCACCACATGCTGCTATAATGCTGTACATATAGATGTGACCTAACAAGGAATAGTACACTTTATTAATGGATTAATAATCTGACACTTGTGATACAAATAAAGTACTAATTGGGTATATATTATTCCTCAACTGAAGCCCAGAAAAAATTACCTCAGGAATTAGTTTTAAACATTGAAGAAAGCTTGGAGTTACTACTGCTCATAGCCTGAGCAATCAGAGAACCTACATTTTGAATATTCTTCTGTCTAAAGTTACCAAAAAATAAAATAGCTGAGTATGGGCCAGTTCCACTTATTTTCTAGCTTTTGTGTCCCTGAAGTGAATTACCCTGTTCCAGATGCATGCTGTGTGCAAGTTGGTTAATGTTATTTCAGAAAGGAAAAAAAGTGGAGGTGTTTTGCATGGTGACCTTAATCTGTGCTTTCTGAACTCAGACTGCTGATCCTCAAATACACAAGGTAAAATGAATAAAGCTTGAAAAAAGTCTTTGCTGGGAACCTCGGGGAAATTCCTTGCACATCACTTTGGCACTTTATTATACAGTTGGATTTATTACAAAGGTACTAAATCTTCATTATACATGACAGCCATACTTTTTTGCCCCGCAGTCTTGTCCTTTAGCTTTGATTACTCCCTTTTAAAATCCAGAAGTCTTCCTTCCCTACCTCCTCCCCCACAGTTTAACAAGGTTCTAAAATGTCCTGCACTTCAGTTTATCTGAAAATAGTCAGAAGTGATTTCTTAGCCGTGGGCCCATGTGTCTTAATCAGAGATGTCAGACAAGTACACCTAATGCAACATAATTCAGTATCTTACACGTTTGGTTGAATGGTAAATTCATACTAATTTCTTTTTCTCCCTGTATGGCCAGATGAATGCACTGGCTGCCTTGTCAGAGAATCAAAAATCAGCTGTAATACACTAGCATCTGTCAAGGTTCAGCTAAATACATACTGCACCAAAGAGCTGATTCTACATTCACGTATAACAAAGCACTTATTTAAAATGTCATATTTCATGAGATTCAAGAAGATGCTTAAAGCTGAGCACATGCTTACGTGCTTTGCTGAATGGAGAGGGATGTAAGCATATGCTTAAATGATTTGTTGATTTGGGACCTAAAAGGAAGTTTCTGCCACTCAGGGGTATAAACAGTTTCAGTGGGGCTCCTGGGCATGGTGAAGGGGTGCTGGCTCTGTGCTCCTGGAAAATGTAGGACAGCCAGCCCTCGGCACCACGCCACGTTACCTCTCTAGCCCTTAGAGCTGCCCAGAGCATGTAGTGCAGCGCTCCAGCAATGATTTAAAGGGCCCGAAGTGTCAGTTGCTACCATTGCTGCAGTAGCAGCGGCAGTGACCAGGAACCGCCCCTTTGAATCATCAGGATGTAGGCCAACTGCCTCTTTGCCCCCCCTCCAGTTAGCAGGTCTGCTGCCACTCCTATTCACAATGAGTAGTAACATCTTAAACGAGGAGATATTGCATTGAAGTCAAGCATGGTCCCAACTGTTTCAGATACATTTGAGAAGAAGCAATGAGGCTGACATCACTACACTTCCCCATTGTACTTGGGAAAAGCCCAAACAGAATCTAGCCCTGGATATTTAAGAGGGCATATAAAGAGTAGGTGCCACTGCCAATCTGCGAGGACAGATGAGCTGGTCTTCAGTCATCCTGCTCATGATTCCTACTGTTCTTTGAAAGTGTTCCGGTCTTTGGGATGCAGTACTGTTTGTTATTCGGTATGTATGCTATTCACTCAGCATGAGATGCCTGTGAGATATTCCTGATCCTGCCTTTGTGTGCTTCTTAACACATTTTTTAAAAAGTCCATAATAGTGGGCCACATTGTCCTCTCCACCAGAGTGAATCTCTGTGCAGATTTCCTCACAGGCGTTCAATCACCTTCCTTTAGCCGAGGGCAGGGATGGACATGATCTGGCCCTCCAACCCTTTTAATCCGGACCACCATGGGTGGCCGATATACTAAGCAGAGGAAGGCACTGCCTTCCCAAACCACCAGCCTAGCCCCACCATACTCTGCCCCCAGAATGCCTACTTGTAGGCATTTTGGAGGCAGAATGTTGGTGTCCCATACCACCCCCTATGCCCGTACTCTGGGCCAGGGAGACTCGGGACGTGCGCTTCCACGTCCCTGTGATGGGGGGTATGGCCAGGGCAAAAGGACGGGGTTGAGTGCAAGATGAGGGACTTGCCTCCTCCAGCTCTACCTTTACTAACCATTCATGTGGCCCGGCCACCCCTGCAGCATGGATCAGTGCCACTCAAAGTGTCTAGCTGCTCCCCAGGGCTCTCTTCATTGTGGGGGCAGGAGGAATCTTTGCCTAGGAGTTAGCTATTCTTGTTCCAATCTTGTGGAATAAACTATAGGGGAAGCCCCCCAAACTGACATATCTGAAGCAGGCCAAGCTACTGTCTGTCAGATCTGGGAGGGACAATGTCAAGGTGATCAGCTCAATAAAGCACTGGATCATTTTTAGAAGTGCTTACTGGAAGGATGGTTTACTCTGTTTAACAAGGCTCTTTTTTAAGGGCATTTATGAAAAGCAAAAGAAATGAATGCTCCCAAAATAGCATTTAAATTATTTTGTAAATGCCTGATGTCAACTGACAAAAAAGTCAGGAAATACTGGGTGAAGGCTCAAATGCTGTCCTCATTTCACTCTGTTTTTCAGCACATATATTATCACCCATTGTACTTACAACCCCTGGGAGAGGATCTAATTTCAGCTGGAATACCTGGGCCAAAGACGGATTCATTATTTTTCATATGACAGTATAAGTATGCATGGGGCTTTACAGTCCCGTAAAGTACACAATCTATGCCCTGCAGGCCTTACAATTTACGTAGGAATTACAATCTCAGTAGCGTTCCTGTAGCAATTGCACAAACATAAGTCCCAGCAATCATACCATATTTTTTGCACTCTGCAAGTTCATGGCAGGCAGGTGCCCTGAGTTGGAGCGTTAATTATGAATTTCTAGATTTACACCAGACTTTTAACATTATTTTAAGTGTAGCTTTTCAGGATTCTCTGTTTCTCACCCACAGCTAAACCAGCAGAGGAGAACAAATGTACCAATCCCATCCACACATTTTAAAATGTGGCTCTTGGGTTGTATTCTCTCCACCACTCTGCAGTCTTTGGGACAATGGGGGGGGGGGGGGGGGGCTCAGAAGATCTGTAATGAGAGGGATTCTGTAGTCATTCTCTGCTCAGGTCCCCCTCAGTTCAGTGACTTTGCCACCCTTGGCTCCTGAGCTACATCATGAAAAAAGAGCTAATCCTATCCATTTCCATCTGTGGCAAGGGGACATGGTCTCCCACCCTGCCAGGAAGAGAAACACCCACAACTGTCCCCTGGTGGGAAGAATTAGGACACCTGTGGCCGCCCCACCAGAAACAGAAGGGTGGGACAGGAAGTGGGACTATAAAAGGCCAGCCCTCTAGCTCAGCTAGAGAAGAGCTGCCAGAAGTGCAGGGCATCTCTCCCCTGGAGCTAGTAAAAGCCAGTGACTGCTGCCATGACAGAGACACAACAGGCTAGAGCTGCTGGATAGTAGTGACACCAATAAGCTGTTGGAGTTGCCCCTTGTGGTCTACCTGAGGGAGCTGGAGGACAACCCTGGGATCCAGATACCCCTAGACTAGCAGGGTAGGAAGTAGCCCAGGAAAGTTGAATATAGTTTGTCTGTGAGACTGTGTTGTGGGTGGATAGCCTGAACTTGTCTGCTATTTGCCGGAGCTAGAACACCAGACACATTGTCTATAACTCCTGCCCGAGAGCTAATTTCCCCACAGAACTACAAGTAGAACACTGAGGCTGTGTCTAGACTGGCCAGTTTTTCTGGAAAATCAGCCGCTTTTCCGGAAAAACTTGCCAGCTGTCTACACTGGCCGCTTGAATTTCTGCAAAAGCACTGACTTCCTGCTGTAAGAAATCAGTGCTTTTGGGGGAAATACTTTGCTGCTCCCATTCGGGCAAAAGTCCCTTTTGTGCAAAACTTTTGTGCAAAAGGGCCAGTGTAGACAGCTGAGATTTGTTTTCCGCAAAAAAGCCCCGATCGCGAAAATGGCGATCGGGGCTTTTTTGCGGAAAGCGTGTCTAGATTGTCACGGACGCTTTTATGCAAAAAGTGCTTTTGCGGAAAAGCTAATGGGAAAAAGTGCTTTTGCCAATCTAGATGCGCTTTTCCAAAAATGCTTTTAACTGAAAACTTTTCAGTTAAAAGCATTTCTGGAAAATCATGCCAGTCTAGACGTAGCCTGACTGTTGGCTGCCCTTCCCTGCTCTAAGTGAGGGACCTAGCCTGCAAGACTGATTACTGCTTGCACTGGTTGCCAGCCAGGACCTGGTAACTGTTGTCTGCCCTCCCTGCCTTGATTCAGACTGCAGAATAGACAGACTCCCTGATGCTCAGCCCTGCCACAGGGTAGAGCCTATTGACCCTCTGATTCCCCTGGACTGAGTAGCTCCAGGAAGGAGTGGAGTAAGGAGGGATGTGATTTCCTGCCTTTCCAGACAGAGACAGATCCACAAATTCCTAACCTGCCCTACCTGGACTTTTCCCCCACACTGAGATTTTTGTGGAAAAGCAGCAGATAGTGGCCCAGTGGAAGTGTAAACATTTAATTCACTTCTGTCCTATCTTTCCACTCAATGACAAGATAAAGCAATGTAATTCATAGGAGTAGCCTCCATTCTTTGGCTTCCAGTAACACTCATTCAATGATTGATGGAGTAGTAACAATAGACTACAGAGACTGTAAATTAATGTATTTTTAGAGCTGTGGTACATAAGATCCTAGTATCTATTTTGGAGGATATTGAAGACCATGGCAAGGGTGTCTCTGGCAGGCTCTGATTACAAGTATAACTACAGCCTATCTTTTGTTTCCTTTTATGCTTGCTGTTTTATTTTTATGTGCTGGTTCACCAAAACCTTTCATGAAGCCTCATGACTAATTCCAGAGAACTGAAGACATCCAAAGGTGTTATGTACCCAACCACCCAAGCCATCTGCTACAGTTGCATAACAGAAGCAATGAGGCATTGTCACTCTGGGTTTTGTTCATTGCAGACTTTGATTAGTATTTGAGAGTCAAAAGAAATGTACAGATTGTAGGCATATGACACTTCTGAACAAGGGGGTGACCTCGGAAGGGGAGAAATATCAATTCTTTTTTTTAAAACCAGATTCATACTCAGGATGATTATCATAACACACTTGGGAGCAGAAGGGTGAGGAGACACGGGCCTCATAAAAACTTGCCTTGGTTTTCAAATCCGCCTGGTTTGTGATTTCTCCAGCCTGATTTCAACATCAGTTGTGGATCACTATGTCAGGGGGATTAGCCACATGAATGTCTAATGCACAGATAGTTACCTCCATTCATAAAGAAAAAGGAGTTTGAAAATTAGCATGATTTCATGTTTATATTCCAGCAGCATCTAAATGCCAATGAGATGGGAGCCCTTTGTGCTAGGAACTGTACAAACATGTAATAAAAAACAGTTCCTGCCCCAAAGAGCCTACAACCTAAATACCAAAGGTATTATCAGGAATATCATTGAGGCATTCTCCATACCTAACCGATCTAGCTCTCTTGAATCATAAACCTGCAGGTTGTAGGACCGTAGGTGGAAGGGAAAACTTAGGCACGGTAGCTTGTCAAAAGTCATTTAGCAGGCCTGCAGCAGAGCCAAGAATAGCATTGAGGTCTTCCAAGCCCCAGTTCAGAAGCCTCACCATAAGATCACACTGCATCCCAAATTATGGAACAATAAGTAAATGTAGAGTCACTACCTTAACCTTAAACAGAAACATAAAGAGACTCCCTTGTAATCAAACTATCTAACTTGCATAACATATTGTAGAGAACATACCTGAGAGCCAATAAAGGTGTGGAAAGAATTTGCTTGGCAATCTGGCAGCTTGATTGCCATTCCATGAATGAACAGGACCCACAAACAGGAGGGAAAAGGAAAAACTGTGAAGAAAACTCAGCTTTCCACCTGTGCTGAGAACTTTTTCTCTCCCTTCCACCTAGTTCTGTCTCCTAATTCATCAAAGGCCTGGTATGTTTCTCATGCAGCAGATGGATCAGCAATGGCATGCATACAGCTGTGCATCACAGTCCCACAGGTGTTTCAGATGGTGTTTTGTAACTACTCAGCAGAGAGCCATGTAATGCAGTACGGAAAAAATGGTGAGCTGTCAACTGTGTAACTTGAGAATAGCACATCTTCACTGACTCATAGCATCCGAGTGGGGAAAGGATATTTTTAAGTTCACTCCTATTTCATTTCAACCTCTCTTATTAAGAATATCTCATCATTTTATGAGCACAGCTGAGCTTTAACTCTAGTAGGACACTGCAAAAACATTCTAGTTCAACTGGTTGTCATACAGGGTATCCAGAAAAAACAACTTAGCAGTGGGGAGTTGCTGTAAGACAGCAAACCAGTGAAACTTCTAGCTCTTGATCCTTCAATCTGCAGTGATGAGACTTAATTTGAGAAACAATCTGTAAATTCTATCCATCTGAAAATGTTGGGTTAAATTTAACCCAGGCTGTCCCTTCCCCTTGTACCCTAGAGACACACACAGGAAGTAGCTGTAGTAGTCTGGTTGCAAAGTTTGGGATGGGTGTGCTGACCAGTGCAGCCTCGATTGTGCCATGCCCCAGTGGGAGCAGGACAAAGCAGCCAGGTATGGCCAAAAGCAGCAATTTTTTCTGCATTCATTAAGCAGTAGTTCATGCTCCCTCAATGTATGCTGTTTCACGCCAGCAGGCATTCTCCATACCTAAGCAACCAAGCTCTCTTGGAGCATAAACCAGGCCCCCCCAGCACTGCAAAGTCAGCATTCATCCTGGCCACGGAATGTCTATACTTAGTGGAGGTGGGGAAGAAACTTCCTGTGTTATCTTCTCTCCAAAGCAGGACAAGCCAAAACTCATCCCAGCCCTTAATCAAAAGCCTTAGTGGGTGGGAAAGAGCAAATGAGGAATTTAGCTGGGACTAAATGGGGAGAGAGTTCTGTGGAAAGATGACAGCAGCAGCCATCTGACTTTAATAAGGGCATCTATATGAATGCTGGTAACTGTCTCCAAGCCAAAATATCCATGCAAAGTCTGCTTTGGTAGCAGCAAGTATACCAAGCACAGAAAGGTAAAGTGCAAAGCATTATTATGTGTTCAACTTCTACACCAACCCAGCTACCAGAGACTGTAAGTTTATGGTAATTGTAATATTTTTATGACTGTCTCAGTTGGTCTCATGAATAGATGCAGCAGAATTTGACCCAAAAGTTGGGAGTCTCAAGGAGAGAGCACCACAAATGACCTCTTTTCTCTCATCCACAAATATCCCCAATGGTGCCATGCCCCACGTTTTTATCATATTTCAATGAAAGTGCATCTGCCATTGCTCCCCACCAACTCCAACATGTCTTCTTCCTTCCTCTGCACCCTCCCACTTGAGTTACCAATCTCCTTCTCACCAGCTCCTCTTCCCAACTTTTCACTGCAGTCTACCACTCTCCCACTCCCTACATGGCTTCCCTAGCCATTCCTACTTTCACAATAGCTGGCAATCATATTTAGTGGCCACTGGATGATCCTGTTAATTTAAAGTTTATGGATATAGATATGTTAATTAGTTTCCTCACTCCTTTCTATTGAAGTAGTTTTGTTTTTCCTTCTTTAGTTTTAGTGAGAAGAAATTATTTTTTTTAAATGAACTGCTTTTCTAAAACACAAAAGGTGCAGGCAAGAAACTAATTTGTTTCCATTGTCATCCACCTTTAAATGCACCTTTCCTTAAACACCAAGGATCTATGTACTCTGAGAGCTGTAGACAGTTTAACCACTATCAGCACCGCAATGGAGTGTGGACCAGTTGCACTGAAAAGGTAAAATTTGACCAGGTCATCGATAGTTAAAATTGACAGTCCAGTCATTTGTTAACTTGTGTGATTACAGCAAGGTATGGTGAGGTCTAATGGATTAGGTGCTAACACT
This sequence comes from Pelodiscus sinensis, assembly GCF_049634645.1. NCBI lineage: Eukaryota > Metazoa > Chordata > Testudines > Trionychidae > Pelodiscus > Pelodiscus sinensis. The sequence goes on along the minus strand of NC_134713.1, from coordinate 90,355,533 downwards.
ACACTGAGCTTATCTGTGTGCACACAGGAGTCAGTCTACACAGCAACTGTTTCAGAATCAGGGCCTTAAAGCACAGCTCTGCCCTACTGTGTTTGGATGATACTGTGGGGTTCAGTAGTTCAAAGAAGGCAGGGACCATTTAGTCCCTGGATCTCACCATTCTTCATACCCAGTGTTCTCTATTTGCAAGTAAAAATTTGTTTTTCTCCCAAAATCCAACCCGAAAACTGACCCTAAGCTCAGCCATTCAAGCTAGGCTCTTCCATCATCACTGGAACAACTGGTTCCTGTCATATGCACAGGATTTGGATTTCTATGCTTGATCATCAAACTATCTGGAGCCCCTCCATGCTCTACCTTTAAATAACCAAATCAGAGTGGGTTGTATTTTATTTATTTACCTAGAAACTTGAATTATGTAAGCACTCTCACTGCAATTGACAACTTGCCTGTTTCTTTTTTTCTTTTTCCAATTTGAAATCTCATGTCAATGTAGCGATACTGACTAATTGGGCACCCAGACAAACATGCCCTGCCTGTTTCATGCATTGTCATTAGCTGCACATTTCAAGGGAGAAAGTCTCAGAGGAATCGCCATGTTAGTCTGTAACTGTACAAACAACGAGCTGTCCTGTGGTATCTTAGGGCATGTCTACACTAGGAAATTATTTTGAAATAATTAGATTTGAAATAACTCCTGAAATAACAGAATCAAAATAGTATGTCCCCACTATGGTGGACCATCACAATTAATCTGAGGTAGGCTCCATTATTGTGAATGCGCTAACTCGATTTAGAGCCCCAGGAAGCAGTGGGGAGGAATTACTTAGAATGACTCTGGGGAGTAGTTATTTTGAAATAGCAGCAGCAGAGTGTCCACACTACCGCTATTTAAAAATAACTTTTTCCAAATAAGCATTATTCCTCATGGAAAGTGGGAGTTCAGAATTTGAAATAGCCAGCCCATTGTTTTGAAATAACAGGCTTTGTAGTATGGGTGCACCATTTATTATTTTAAAATAACTCCGTAGTGTAGACTAGTGCTTAGAGACTAACACATTTATTAGGTCATGAGCTTTTGTGGGTAATAAAACCCACTTCATCAGATGAGTTGGAGTGGAAATTACAGACTCTGGAGTATATATAACAGCAAAAGTAGTTACTTGTCAATTGTAGGACAAGTATTAATGAAACTAATTAAGTCATGATGGGTGTGTCTCATTCACAGCATTGATTGGGGAGATGCAAATATCAAAGGCAGGGAAATTGCTTTTGTAATGCGTTAACCAGTTAAAATCTTTATTCAAGTCTAAGTTGATAGTGTTGAACCTGTAAATGAACTCCAATTCCACTGTCTCCCTCTTTTTATCACCTGATTACAGATCCTACATAGTTAATATATGCCTTGGCAAACTTGGGTGCATAGAAAACTATCAACCATTCAGTGGAATTGTTGTCAATTTCTAGTCACCATTAATTGCTCAGGGCTTATTTGGACTTCAGCCACATCAATACCTTTGTGCCCTTAATCACAAGGCACCCTTTGGACAATATGTCACACCTGGGACAGGAGATAATTTATCACTTGCAGATGGAGTAGCATTGCAGCTCACTTAGATAAATTTTACGTTATCCTTAGTCCCAGAGGCCCTTCTTTTATAGTGCAGTTATAGCCATTAAAATTATGACTTCCAAAATTCTGTAGTATTTTATGGCTTCCATGAGATATTTATGACCCTTACTCCTTAAGTGGACATTTCAAGAGATTTACTGCAGAAATAATTCAGGCAAATAGCTCAGCAGAAGTACGGCCAATAGCTCAACGTTTAGTTTTGATATGGCTTAAAAAAAAACACCTCATCAATAAGCCTTTTGCAGATTTAAGTACTAATTTTCATATGTAACCCTGAAATTTCACAAAACTATTTAAAAATATTCTTAAATGCTTGTTCCAGAGTAAGATTAATTTAAACATTTACAGGTTTTTAATCTGTTCCTCCTCCTCCTCCCACATATTGGCCATTCTATTTGCCCTTTTTCAGGGGGTGAAAAATGAAAGCAGAGGCCAATTATAAAGGATTTTTAAAAGCAGAGAGATTAGAGATGGAAGAACCCAAGCAGGTCATGCAGCCCATGTCCTTATTAATCTAGTACAATGTGTTTGCATGTATTTGATCTAGTTTTAAATATTCCAAGTGATGGATTTCCCACTCTTTGCCATGAAGACTATTCTTTGCCCCACTGAAATTTTCCCTTTCTGAATTTCATTTAATTACTCATATTTACACTATCTTATACCACTTACCTGTCTTCAGATATAGGTAGAGCCTCATAATAAAGAATAATACTAAGCATTTATAATAGCCGAGGAGACAAGTCATTTGGCTTAGTTATTTTTTGGCCATGCTATATATATATGTAGCTCTGGATGTATTGTAGCAATGCATTTCCCTTCATTAACTGATTTAGCACTAGTTATACCATGATGGGACAGGAGGATTATTAAGAGGACAGGTTAAACAAGAGGAGTATGGGAAATGGGCACTGTGTATGAGCTAAAATACTTTATTGTTTAATGACTAAAATATGCAATACAGTTCACAGTGATGAACAACATCCAGAGTGGAATCCTGGCTCCACTGAAGTAAAAGCCTACACTGCCACTTTACTGTGCTATAACTTTCTCGTTCAGGGGTGTGAAACCTGCCCCACTTCCTGACACACCAAGTTATAGTTCAGTAAAGGGGCAGTATACACAGGCTGCAAGCACTGGGAGCTGAGTTCCCAGCACTGTCTACAGCCTTGTCTACAGTACCGCAGGTCATTGATCTATGTTACATAACTTCAGCTATGTGAATACCGTAGCTGAAGTTGACACATTCAGATCTACTTACCAAAGTGTCTGTGTGCAGTGAGTGGATGGCAAATGTTCTACCACTGACTCCACCAACTCCTTGCATTCTGGTGGTGTACCAGAGTCGATGGGAGTGTGTTTGGTGGTCGATGTTTTGCATCTATACAAAATGAAATAAATCAACCCCCACTGGATTGCCCTTAGCTACTCCCCTTGTGGAGGTGGTTTATCTCCAGCGCTGGTAGAGTTCTTTTCGAGTGCTGCTGCCATGACCACACTGCTGCGTTAAAGTGCTGCACTTTAACTTAGAAATGTAGACAAAGCCTGAATCTTCAAACTATGTACACACAAGCTGAGGGGAGCAATGCTAACCTGAATCATGGGTTACTATTTACTAACCGCAGCTCACTTTTGAAATTCCAGCAGGATGTGCAAACTCTTGGGAAGTAAAAGCACTTTCAGAGGCCCTTGGAAGCTTGGGAAATATAGGAGGTTGTTTTTATTTTCCTATCCTGCTTAGTCTTGCACTAATTAGGCTAATTCTGTGGGTGGCCAGGGGCTACAGAAGACACAACTCAGACAACAGTTTGACAGAGCCAGTGGAGGCTTAAAAATGCACCAGCAGGAAAGTTGAGCTCTGTTTGTTTGGTCCTTCTAGACCTAAAACTGGTAATCTGTTTTATGTTATAAAGACTCTGAGGATTAGTAAAGCAGCCTGCATGACTTACTATACTACTTTGGGAAAGGTGACTAGTGCTGAAATTTTGTAGCACATTTTAGAGCTTCTTTCCCTTTGGGGAAAATATGACTTTTACAGCTTTCTGGTATAAGAACAGAAAGACTGTTGCTAACTTGCCAATTTTTCTTAAGAATATAATCAACTGGAAGCCCCCTATTTCATATCCTTCACTAGGGGTATGGCTAGACTGCAGGAGGGAAGGTTTCAGAATACCGGAGGTATACAGAAAAAACTCTGCCACATCTAGGGAACATGTTCACTCTTCCTCTTTTTTCCCCCCGGAAGAGTAAAGGCAGTCTTTCATAAGCCCCTATATTCCTCATTCCATGAGGAAGAAGGGGGCTTTCAAAAGAGGATTTTTTTTCCAAAATTTGGATCAGTTCAGACAGGCCAAATTTTGGAAAAGCCTCTTCTGACATAAGTATCAGGAAAAGATATGCAAAATGCAGAGTAAATTTTGCGTATCTTTTCCCAATAGATCCTCGCAGTCTAGATGTACCTCTTAGGAGACAGAGGGCTCCTCTTTGGGATCATTTTTCACCACAGCCAGTTTAGGGGGGGACTATATCAAGCCTTTTGAGTGCCTGCCTAGTACCTGTAAACCAGATTTTAAAAGTATTTAGGTGCCTAATAGGAGTTTCAAATGTGCCTAGATGCTCAACTCATACAGGAATAAGGCATATACGCATCTCTAAAAATCCCACTAGGGACCTATCTACATATTGAAGCATCTAAATACCTTTTTAAAACCTGGCCCTTTGTGTTTAATGTGGGTTTGTAATAGTTGTGACCCTGATCCTGAAGCCCTTATTCCCAGACTAATTCCATTCAAGACAAGACAAAATCATCTCTTATTTCTGTGGATTTACACCAATGGATTTACTCATCTGAGTAAGGGTTTCAGTACTTTTGCCAAAAATGCTTGCAGGTCTGATTCTAGGAAGGCTTATCTGTGTGTCATCCCCCACTCCACCCCCAAACAAACACTATGCTCATGCTGTTCATAGAAGAGAATGGCTGCAGGGGGACCCTAGGAATATAGACAAACATAGCTTTCATGAAACTTCACTGGGTAAACTAGAATCTTGAAGTCTTTTATAATAATTCTGAAACTAAATACAGGTTGGACCTCCATGGTATGGTACCCTCAGGACCTGACCGGTCCCAGACAAGGGAGTTTGTTGGACCAGGGCAGGTCTGGAAGAGGGGTGCCAGCCTCCCTGCTGGACTCCTCTCCCAGCCTCTTGGCCCCACAAGTTGTGACAGCCCCACAGTGCTCCCAGCCTCATCTACCTTATGGCAGCCCTGCCACCCCACTGGAGCTCCTGGTGGCCCTGCCAGCCATGCAACAGTTCTCGGCAGGTGTGTCGACCTTGCACAGCTATTTAATAATGAAACTAGCAAATATGGAGCAAGTAGCATATGGCTGAATAGGGACTTTGATATATGTGGAAATTGATATATGTGTTTTTTACTTCTTTATCTATATCCATTGCTCTATTTAGTGGGCAGCAAGGCAGTGGTTTATTTTTAATTGAGATGTCTGCTTGGTTGTGTTGAACATAAGTAACATTGCTTTTGCATACCCACTGTAGTCAATTGAATGTCATGGACAGCATTGAGGGACTGCTCCCTTGTTCCTCTATCATTTTGCAAGCCATAACTGGAACAGGGTGATACCAGATAGTCCTTAGGTGTCCAGCAAATGGTAGATGAAGGTCCTGGTATGAAAAGGTCCTGGAGAGTCCTCCTGACTGCACACTGAATCAACATTTTACACTTAGGCCTAAAAAAATACCCAAAGAAAACAGGAAGGTAAAAGAGGGAGGGAGATGTGGAAAATGGAGTCAAGTGCTAGAAAAATTCTAATACAAAATAAATTCTGCATTGGCTAATATATCTGGTACACAACTGTGCTAGTGTCGCCAGTAGAAGATATTCTTTCCTTCGTATACAGCACAAGTTTACCTTTAGCTAGATTCTTTTAAAATTCACTTGCCCTCACAGAAAACAGGGTTAAAGTGCAGCATGGTCGTATCACAAATTTGAACTAATTTTATGAACTCTGCAATCACCACCAAAAGTTCAAGAGGGTCACATACCCTTCATTGACATGAGGTTTGTCTGTCTGTTCCTACTAGCTCAACAAGGCACTTGAGGTTTGTACTGCAGGCAATACATTCTTAATATTTGGTTACATTTTCAACACATGCAGGAACATTATCCTGTTATGCTTTTAAAAAGCATTATCCTGCTTTAAAAATAATAAAACAATGTTGTTTGTTCTGGGAGGGTTAGCAATTGGTAGCAAATGTAATCTGAAGCATCTGTCTCTTGACTAGATCCAGCACAGGCAGCTTCATTACTAGCTTTTCTGCACTGTTTGCCAGTTATAAGTGAGCCTTTCCTCTGTGGAGCTGAGAGGTAATTCAGTCTCCATGATGCTGGAACAGACTATGTTTAATGGTGGATTTTTTGTATATAATCCTGCAGGATCTACATTTTATGGAGACTGGATTTCCAGTTGTTTCCTTATTTTCTGTATCCTTCCATCTATTTTCCTGTTAATTGGTCATTTGGAATACACTGTTGCAATCTGACATATTTGCATATAAAACAGCTGAGTTTGGTAGATAAACCTCTAGTGTTGGAAGAGTTAAGATCTTCAAATATGATTTGTGATTTTTGGGTGCCGATTCGCAGTGTCTTAGCACTGCACTTTTAATTTCAGAAAGTGCAGTGTGCCTTTCCCTTTGAAAATCTAGCCCACCTTAAGATATTCCTGGTTGGGTACTCAGACACCCCAAAATCACCAAACATTTTTTTTAACTCTTGACCTAAATAAATTATATGTTACATAATAACGGCCACACTGGGTCAGACAAAAGGTCCATCTAGCCCAGTATCCTGTCTTCTGACAGTGGCCAGTGCCAGATGGCCCAGAGGGAGGGATCACAACAGGTAATCCTCATGTGATCCCTCCCCTGTCACACACCTCCAGAGAAACAGAGGCTAGGGACACCATTCCTACCAAACCTCCATGAATCTATCTAGCTCTTTTTTGAACCCTGTTACAGAATGAATACCACATGGAGTTCCAAGAAGAGAAAATTAAGTTGCGTCAGCTGATCAGCAAGCAAACGTGGAAAAATAGTTGAAGTATCTGTGAGATATAGTTTTGATTCTGTCTGACATTTTTAGAAAGGAGATGTCTGGATTGTGAGAAAAAAATCTTCAAGGAAAACCAAAGTAGAGTGACAAACCTCAGGTTCTGCTCAGAGTCGTGTTCAGGACAGTGTCCTCCAACAGCTTGCTCAGCTTCTTTTCTGAGAGAGGAAATGTGCTTCAGCTCTCTTCCTAGTCAGTCCCACACCACAATCTTCTCAGTGCTAAAGCTACAGCAGCAATTTCCCCCTAGAATTCAGAGTGTTGTGGAATGAATGAATCCTAGACTAAGGCAGGCCTTGGCCTTTGTCATAACATGAAGGGTAGGGTTAGTTCACCGCTTACATTGATCTAACTTACATCATTCAGAGGTGTGAAAAGGCCACTCAGAGTGGCACAAGGGACCTAAGCCCTGACCCCACCATGCTTTGTTAGTAGGAGATGTTCTTCTATTGAAATAGCTTCTGCCTCTCATGGAGGTGTAATAATTATGCTGATAGGAAAGCGCTCTTCAGTCAGCATAGAGCATCTCCACCAGATGCACTCATTGATGCAGCTGTGTTGATGTAGTGTTGACCTGCCCTCAGTTAGCAACTGGCTAATAGCTGCTGGAACTAGAGGTGCAGGGGATGCTTCAGCACCCCGCTGGCTTGAAGTGTTTCCAACATATACAGGTTTTACAGTTTGGTTTAATGGCTTTCAGCACCCCAAGTATAAAAATGATTCCAGCACCCCTGATTTACTCGCTGCTGTTCAGGGAGCTATCTAGAAAAGAGAATTACTCCTCATCTATCTAGCAATGTTTTGCAACCTTCCTCTGGAGCTGACCAATGTTCCCTGTAATTTTTTCCATCCATGTGTGGAATAAATTTTGTTATGTATATGTGCAAATGTGAGTAGAAACACACATGCTGCCAGCTGAGGATGCTCTGTTAATCAGCTGGATGGCATTTGACTCTCTCTTGGATGGCTGCACATGTGCTCAGCTTATAGGGAATACTAGAGATGACCTATTGCCATACCATCTCAACGTATAGTCTAAGTTAAACAAAGCTGGGCATAGCTGGTCCATGGTTGGAAAGATATTGCTGATTAATCAAGTGTCACCCTCCCCTTCAGCTCTGAGACTCAGTCACAGTGTTCAGGGGGACTGCAATGGTGGAGATGCAGTGTTTCAGAAGTCCGATTTTCTATAAAACCAACAAATGATCACTTGAGGTCATTTATGATCTCATGGCACATTTTGTAAGAACGGAGATGTTAGCTCCAGTATTGCAACTCAAGGAGACTGAACCTAGCAGTAAGTGTTTTCAGGATTGATGAGAGTGGGATTTAGGTGTGCCTAGCTGTGGTTTATCAGGGGAGATAAAACCTTTCATAGTGTATGGCTTTCCAGGGTAGATGTCCCCTTCTGCTCTGTCACGTCATCACTTTTTCTTTGGAAGAGGCAAATGGTAAAGCATATACAAGCAGGACAACCTAATCCTATGTCAAATTAGAATGGATTCAATATGCTTGCAACACATAAAGCTTTGTTGCTTAAAGACATTGAGTAAAACCAAATTACTGCAATAATTACTGATAAGAAGGGTGGGGACAGCAGTTATTTTCTCTTGTCATTAAAAGCTGGAGAGACTGGGAAAACAAAACTGGGAGAAAAATCAAAGGCTACAAGCAAATATTGACTGATTGTGGCAACAATTTCAGTTAAGAATTGTCCTTCAAGGAAATAATTCTTCTCTGAGGCCTGACCTACACTTAACAATTAGACTGATCTAGCTATGTCACTCAGGGCTATAAAAAATGTCATATCTAGAGTGCTGTATTCAGGCTGATCCACGCCCCTATGTAGCGGTGGCTAAGTTGACAGAAGAATTCTTCATTTGACCGAAGTACTGTCTGTCAAAGAGGTGAATTAACTACATTAATGGAAAAAACCCTGCCATCAATGTAGAAAGTGGCTGTAATGTAGACATACTCTCAGTTGGGCATATTAACCACAGCATCAGGCAGTAAATCATATTTATTTTCCTGGGAGGCAATAATCAACTCCTTTTGCACTCCCAGCTATTCAATAGATGTTCACCACTCCTGTGATGACATACACTAGCAACTTGTGTAACTAGTGGGAATGTAAGGGTGAGAAGGCTCACGAGGATATGTCTAGACTACAGAGTTTTGGTATCCCGGAAAAACTCTGCGGCGTTCAGGGAATTCGTCTACTTTTTCTGAACAGTTTCTGAAAAAACGAGTGCATTCTTTCAACATCCTTGTATTCCTCTCGGTGAGAGGAATAAGGGATGTTCCAAAAGAGGAGTTTTTTTCCAAAATTTGGCCCCGTGTAGACAGGCCAGCTTTCAGAAAAGCCTCTTCAAAAAAAAAAAAAAAAAAAAAAAAAAAAGATACGCAAATTGTGGTTCGCAATTTGTGTCTCTTTTTTCGAAAAAATGCCTGCAGTCTAGGAGTGCAAATTCTGTGTTAGCTTCTGTCTCTTTTCTTTCTTAGAATCTCACTGCTTTGGGAGGTATTATTATGTTGCCTTATGGCTTGATATTTCAAAGCAGAAAATATGTAAAAGCATGCATTGACTCTTAATGGAGTTGGTAGCTGATTCAATTCTTTTGTAAAATATTCTACAGAAGATCAAAAAATAGTTACCCTGAAAAGATTCCCTGCTAGCTCTTCCCTGGATAGATACTGTTGGCAAGGTTCCTGTACTGTAAATGCAGAAAACAGGGCAGTTGATAGCTTTGGACTAAATTAACTGATTCTGGTAGAAAATAGTGAGCTCCAGGATGTTCTCCCATAGGTTCTTATTCTATTCCTCACTGGTCCACTTAAAACCACCAATTCTATTCCTCACTGGTCCACTTAAAACCACCAATCTTCTCATCCCACAGGTAGCAATAGGAAATTAGACACAAGCATTAACATTGCTTTAGCTCCTAAACTCTGCAAATGTAGAAATAAAATAAAAAGTATAGTAAGGCATTCTTCTCAAGGCAGATATGGCAGGTCGAGATAATTTCAATTCAGGTCTCTACACTAGCATCTGTCAGCACAGACCTTGCTAGAATCTCTGCTAAATATTCCCCATGAGACAGGGTTCAGGGGCAGGAAAAAAAATCAGGCATAACTTTCCCTCCAACTTGCAGTGTAACCTCAAAATTAGTCTTTTTTGGCTAGTGTGTATATGTGGGAGGATGGTGGTGGTAGCCAGAGCCATCGACAGGGTTGCTGATTAAACACAACCTCTCACCAATTGCCAGTGAGATGGAGCATTACTGTAATTTAAAACTGACTTTCCCCCAGCAGAAAATTCTGTATTGCCTCTCTCTCTCTCAAGATGAATACCTTATGGGTGGTGGGAAGAAAGCAGAAGGTACAAGCAGGGGATGTTGTGCCATCCTCTGCCAACTTGGCTGGATTTGACCCATAATATTCATTCACAATAATTAAGTAAAGCACAGTCAGTCAGTGAAGATTAGGAACATGTGAGGAGAAGTCTATTCATTTGATAAACAAAGAGAGGGCTTGCTTTATTTCAGCATTTTGCTCTTTGTTGTGGGGGGTTGTTTCTCCCCCTTTAAAATGGTGATTTTAATCAGCACTTACTACTAGTCCTGCTGTTTGCTTTTAGTCTCTATTGCAAATTCTAGGGTGAAAAATTCTACCATTAATCACCAGGCTTTCAAAAATTATGAGGAGAGATGAAAATCCATTTATGGGTAAAAAAAATTGAATAAATAATTTCCTTTAACATTTATAGTCAAGATTTCCAAAAGAAAATGAATGAGCAAACAAACAGTTTTAAAATTCCATATAGATGGTATCATGAGAAATCCACTTCCTGGACACTACAGTACAATTAAATAATGGACAAATTTCCACCACTCTATACCGGAAACCTATAGACTGCTACACTTACCTTCATGCCTCCAGCTTCCATCCCAGACACATTTCTCAATCACGTGTCCATGAAAGCTCATGATACCATCTATATGTTTTGTTAGTCTATAAAGTGCTACCAGACCATTTGTTGTTTTTAAGTTTATCCTGTACAGACTAACTCAGCTACCCTCTGAAGCTTCTGTTTTAAAATTGAAAGCCATACATTTCCTAACATAACTATGGAATAAATCGAATATCCATTAATCAAGCAGTCAATAGAATGGCAGTAAAACTACTTAATGAAGCCATTACATGTGTATCAGGCAAGAAAATGTTGAAAGGCTAATATGCTTGTAAATCAATGGGATAACGTCAGGTGGCTCAACATTTGCATAGCCAAACTTAATTCACCTTAAAGGGGGTTAATTTTTAATAAGTGCTGGGCACTGTGTCTGAAAATTAGGTCCCTTGAAAATCGCTTTCGAGTTAGGCACCCAAAATCACTAATCACTTTGGAAAACCACAGTCTGTGGCTGATGCTACTCACTCATGTATTATGACATTTTTACATTTAGTATTTCCAGTTAGAGTTTGGCTCATAATGTAGGAATGGTATAACCTGGTGGAGCTTCCCTGCCCGCAGCAAGAATTTGACTATGTATTCAATTTTTCATTGCCATAATTTACAGTGATTTTGTACATAGTTTTTCATCAACATGGACCCAAATGCCCTTAAACAATGCACAGGTAGCCTAAAGTCTAACTTGTTACATTGGTGCTGACTCTATGAGTGCTCTGGGGCTGAAGCACCCATGGAAAAAAATTAGAGTGCGTTGAACACCCTCCAGCAGCCAGCTCCTGCCTCCCCACCAGTGCCTCCTGCATGTCAGAGGCCTTACCATTTAACTCCTCTCCTTCCCTCCCAGCTGTTTTGTGGTATGCAGGGGGCTCTGGGAAGAAGGGGGAGGAGTGGGGATGGGGTACACTCATGGGAGGGGGTGGGTAGGGGCAGGGAAGAGTGGGGCATCAGGGAAAGGGGTAGGGAAATGACATGGAGCAGAACTAGGGTAGGAAGAGGCAGGATGGGCTGGGGCTGTGGGGAAAGACATTGGCTGTGGCTGAGGACGGGGTGCAGTGGAGGGTTTTCCATCCCCTCAGCCTGGAGGAAACCAGTACCTACAGACTGTCAGCGTGTGAAGTGGGCTATGGTAAAGACAGTGCATTGTGGTGCTTCCCATGGATCAGGTTGGGAGGAAACAGTGACTCAGGGAGACCCATGTGGAACTGAGAAGGAGGTAGAACAGCTCACTGTCCCCTGTTAGCACTGCTGAGCATTTTGGGGTAGCAGAATCAAGGCTCTATGGTCTCCAATAACTTCCCGCTACTCTTCATGAGTTGGGGGGATGTAGCTGCCCTTCAGACATTGCTTCTCCTTATGTGCAGGAAGCGGTGGTATGATACACTAGCACAAGGGAGGAAGGGATTATACATCACCCTTGCCCTGACATCGGACCCTAGTCTCTCAAAATGATATTCAGCCGTGTCTAGTCACAAGACAGAAGCTGTTTGAGTTCAGCAGACCTACAGAGCAGTTTAAGAAAGGAGGTGAATGCTAACCTATCTAGTGAATACCACTGGGAGACAGAGGGGATATTTTTAGAATGATAAAATGTAACTAAATGGTCAGAAGCACACCAGGTTTCATGTGCCTAATCTGTGAAAAACACCATAGGATGATTTCAAGAGAGATCATCTGATTTTCTACTTTTCATCCAAACGATGTGGGGTAGAAACTTTCAAAGGCACCTAAAGACCATTTTCAAAAGGGGCATAGGCATTTAGGATTCTACATTGCACTGAAAACCAATGGGACTTAGGCCCTCAAATCACTCAAACGAATTTTGAAAGTTTTATATATGTCATTGCTCTTCTTTCTTGTGCATTGATTTTCTTTCCCATTGCTACATGCATGTTGTGGCTGTCTTAAAATCCAACTTATGGCTTTGTATTGTCTCCTGCTTCCCATTTCCTGAATTAAGATCATGCTAAGTGATGCATTAAACTGCCAGGTTGAATCCATAGTACAGCCCTATTTAAATTCAATTTTAGATAAAATGTATTAATACACTATAGATGGACCTGAAGCCCATATTATAAAAGGTTTTTCATAATGTATTCTAATCAAGGCTCTGTCTACACAGGTATTTTATTTCGTCTCTTCTCACTGGTGCAGTTATCTTGGTGACAAAAATAGTAGCAAAGCTAACATGGATCAGCTGCTAGCGTAATCATTCCTAGGTAATTTAATGCGGCTCATAATAGGTCTACATGGCATGGTGGTTAAAATGCTACTGGATTCTGGTGTCTTGGCTGAACTAGTGTTTCTCCTCCCCCTCCCTTTTGTTATCACTGCAGGTGCTATATTATAGGAAATTTTGAAGAAAATTGCTATATAGAAAAGGCTCTGTGTTTCTGCCTAGGCAAGAAAGGGATTTGAGCATAGATTGATCTGACATACATTAAGCAAAAATCCTGTCAGAAACCAGTTTAGTTGCAACTGTGTTTAAACAGGGTTCCACAGTAATGTCCACAGTAAGGAAATATCCTAGTACAGTACAACAGTTATTTTTGCCTGCCATTCTGACTGTTAACTTTCCTGACTATGAAATAAAGGCCATTCACGCTCAATCTTCCAACATAAATTCTACTTCAGACTCTGCACTACTTTATGCTGTTACTGCTCTGGCATCGCAGCTCTCTCAAGGAACGCTAGATCTTGGAAGCCTGTGCCAAGTGTTACCCACCAGCTCTGTGATTCTTGGGAAACCAGAACATGGTCACCTGTCAGCCTTGTGCTCTTGGGGAGCCAGGGAGTGACATTCATGGAAAACCATTCCCCTCCCTCAGGCCTCTGCTAGAATCAAAGACAAAGCAATGAAAAGGCCAGGGAAGACACACCTAAACTGCTTCAGACCAGGGTGATATAATTAAGGAAACACCCCAGCCTCATTTGCATTAAAGATGGAACAGAGGGACATCTCATTAGCATACAGAATGGAGAGCAGCTCTTCCAAGGCAGGAACCGCAGTGAACTATGGGACACCGAAAGCAGAGAAGCACTGCCTGATGGGAAATCCCTGCTCCAGATGCTAATGAACCTAGGCCTGCTCACACCCAAATTAGTCATTATCAGACCAATTCTAGTAACAATCCTATTGACATCTAAAATACTGAAACTGCCTAGTTGCATTGTGAGCTCGTTCAAGGAACATCACCCATAACCAGGGGTGATCAGTCTCTATTGTCTCTCCTCTTTCTCTTTGAACTATCCCTATAAAAACTCTATCCTTGCCCCAAGAAAACTGTTCTGATACCTGGACTTAAACTGCATCAGTTCCATTGAGACTTCATCATCTCCTGTCTGATCGTGCTGGGGGCTCTGTTCTGCTTGTCTCCTGCCCTCTGGACCCCCCGGCTACCATCATCATCTGGGAACCCCGATCAGTGCAAGCTCCGTGGAGTGGTGAGGTCTCTCTCTCTCTCTCATCAATTATCTCTCTAAGCATAGCCTCCTGACCCTGCCCTATGTAAACTGTTATATGGTTATTTAATATTGTAATTGTTAGATTTAATATTGTAACTGTTTGATATCTATTCACTACTCAGAAATAAATCACTTTCATTGTTAAACTGGTTGCTTCTCTCTCTCTCTTTTGCTCACTCTTCCTTAAGGGGTGTTGTTTTGGCTTCCCCATTCGCTCTGCAACAACGCTTCTTGTACCCAAGCAAAAGATCCCTGTAGTGCCCAAAATCCTGTGGGGTTTGCTCATCGTGTGGTTTACCAGTGAATAACTGTGGTGTGAAAGTGGGGATAGGGGGTGCTGAACATGGGGGCTTATGAGGATGGCAGCTTAAAGTGCTGTTTAATCCAGCCCACGGAGTCCAAAGGCACATAAGGGTGCAGTGTGGCATTGCTGTGAAACCCAGCCAGCTGAGTCCAGGGACATATGAGGGGGTCAGCTTGTGAGTGCTGAGTACCCAGTCCTCTCAGATGTGCTCTGATTAGTGGGTGTGAGTGTCTGTGTGTGTTGCCAAGGTGGCAAGAACCCCATCCTAAGGAACCTAGTTCCTGCAGGAGAGCTCCAGTGGGAAGGGGAATTGGCAGCAGGGAGAATTCAGCTCCATATGAGAGCACAAGTAAGCACCAACAGCACACTGATAGAATTGTTAACCTTCCCCCAGTCCCATCAGGGTAACCCTGATAAATGAGCATACCCCAGAGTATTGGGCAAATCTGGTAACACAAGAGCTGGAACAGCACTGAGCAAAGAGTTATCCACCTCAAATGAGTGAACAAACAATCCAAGTCTGGGCAGGTATCCACCTTCCTCTAACCAGTAATTAACTGATGGTTAACATTACACAGGAGCACAAACACAAGGAAGTTTACTTGTTGTCACACTGACTACTGTGCCACAGACTTTGGGTCAGAATGAGCCTTTTCTACCTCATCCAGATATTATCTAATTTTAATCATGTAGTTTTAGCAGAAATACTTAATCATTACATGCAGATTCTAGAAAATCTTACCTGTGCTAAAGACATTCTTCTCATATTTGCCATCCTTATAGTTTTAGTGTCCTGCTTGTTTTGTACCCCTTAAGGCAGGTTTTTCCCTACGTTCAGCATTATGCCCCATCATTGTCATATCTCTTCTGGTACCTAAAGTTACATCAGGTAAAGGGCATAAAACTGCATGACAATAAGCTCATATAACTGTGAACTTCAATGCTGCCCAGAAGCTTAGATCAATTAAGTAGTGCGGCTAGAAGAAGGAAGCATTTGAAGTGCAATACCTTCGAACAATCGCCAAAAGCTCTAAAGGAGTCCAATAGGAACTGTACAAATACAGTTTTTTAAAAGTGCAAATCTGGTTTATTTTTCAAGTATTAAAAACAGACATTCCCTCTGGCATCAGTTGGGAGAAATGTGTCTTAGCAAATTTCCTGACTGAACCAAAGAAGTATTCAACATTACTTAAAGACTTGAAGCTATGGCCCAAATTGAAATTAGTATACTTGTTACTGGCACACAAGGGTCTGTGTTGTTGTTGTGGTGTGTTTTTGGTTTGTTTGTTTGTTTTTCCCCAGGAAGCAGATTCAATAGGAGATATGAAAATGATAAAAAGTTTCATTCTCCCTCTGTGTAGAAAATCATTCAGGGATTGATTGATTGATTTTCCCCTTACTGTTGTGTCATTCCTTCTGTGAATCCAACCAGTGTGACTCCTCCAAATACAGCCAGCAAGAAAACAGCAAAAGCTCTGGGAATATTTCAGGACAGTTGACATGACTAGGAAGTTATTGACATTAAAATTTGATCCATAATAGAGGCTTTGAAATCCCAGAGAGATGTGTGTCTTTGGTCACAACAAACCACATTGCCAGTTTTTAGCTGGCCTTTGAAATATTTATCATGTGAGCATGATGTGCAGCCATCTGAGGCACCACTGAAATTTGGAACTGGTTGAGATCCATTCAAAGTTAACATTTTACTTCTGTTCCTTTGTTATTAAGTGGACTACTTTAAATTCATGGCTTGTGTGTTGATGCATTGTCTAGAAATAAAAGGAGAAAAAAATGAATCTGCCAAACACTGGGCCTCTTTCTATTAAGCAATATTTTTTATATTATATACTGTGTGTACTATGGCACATAGTTTCAGAGCATGTATAGGATATCTTTGGTCAAGCATTCAGCTTCTCAAGTAGCATACCATGGTTCTGAATGAATTCTCAGGGTTCATATCCTGTCTGGAAATAAATGTCACAAACCAAGATCATACTTCGTGTGTGTGTGTGTGTGTGTGTGTCTCTCTCTTTCTCTCGTCATTTTCCTTACATTAAATAGATATTCCTCACCACTTACATTAAATTCAGGGTTATGCTCTTTTTTCTTCATGCTGCCGTGCAACCGTCTTGGACAAAACTTTTAAACTTTGCAGATGAGAAGGCTAGTGTATTGGTCTCTTATTACAGTGTATAAACTAACTTCTCAACAGTTTGAAAAGTGTTAGGCGAAGAATAGAAACTGTGTGACCTAAGCAGAAAATTACTTTTGTGTTAAATGTAGGGGGATGAGGGTTCTTTTTAAAAAGGCAGAATTTTCTGTTTCTGGAAGCAGTTGATTTTTGGCTATGCTCAACATTTAACTGATTGCAAATCTAAGGCTAGAAAACTATACTGGCATAGGCAATTCTCCCCTTTCCCCTATAGCTTCACCATGTGAAGACTATTCATTTGAACATAAAGGATATATTAAACCAGTGATTCTCAACCAGAAGTATGTATAATCCTTGGGCAGAGGTCTTTTAGTGAGTACATCAATGCATCTAGATATTTGTCTAGTTTTAAAACTGGCTACATTAAAAAGAAATAGTTAAGTCAGTACTAACTGAAATTACATACAGAAAATTATACTGTAATTGTCTGTATGTACACTAAAATGAAAGTAGATATTTATATTTTAATTTATTAATTTTATAATTACATGGCAAAAATTATAAAGTAAAATTTCAATAATAGTGTGCTGTGATACTTTTTTTACACTGACTAGCAGATTTGCCTGGCATTACTCGGGTTCAATATTCAATTAAGATTTTTTTTTTAAATGAAAAGGAAAACATACATGATTTGACTGAGGATGAGATGGACATAGGAGACAGACTTGTTGAGAGTCTCTGGGTTAGGCTAAAAGGGATAAAAACCAAGGGTGATATGCTAGGGGTCTACTACAGACCATCTACCCAGGAAGAAGCGGGAAAATTTGAAAGTGGAAGGCAGCTTGGGTGAAAGTAATCATGAAATCATAGTTTATAATACTAAGACATGGTAAAAGGGAGAACAGCAAAATAGAAAACATGGATTTCACAAAGGCAGATTTTAGTAAACTCAGAGAGCTGGTAGCAAAGGTCCCAGGGGAAGCAAAACTAAGAGGAAAAACAACTGAAGAGAGTTGGCAGTTTTTGAAAGGGACATTATTAATGGCCTAAAAGCAAACTATATTGCTGCCTAGGAAAGACAGAAAGTATTGCAAAAGATTGCCTTGGCTTAACCAGGAGATCTTGCATGATCTAAAAATCAAAAAGGAGTTGTATAAAAAGTGGAATCTAGGTCAAATTACAAAGGATGAATATAGGCAAATAACGCAAGTATGCAGGGGCAAGATTAGAAAGGCAAAGGCACAAAACGAACTCAATCTAGCTATGGACATAAAGGGTAACCGGAAAATATTCTACAAATACATTAGAAGCAAGAGGAAGACCAAGGACAGGGTAGGCCCATTGCTCTGTAAAGAAGGAGAAACAATAACAGGAACCTGTAACTGGTAGAGGTGCTTAATGATTTCTCTGTTTTGGTTTTCATCAAAAAGATTGATGGTGACGGGATGCATAACATAGTGAGTAATAGTGGAAATAGGGTAGGGTTAGAAGTTAAAATTAAAAAAGAACAAGTTAAAAATTACTTAGAAAAATTAGATGTCTTCAAGCCACCAAGGCCTGACGAAATGCATCCTAGAATACTCAAGGAGCTGATAGAGGAGGAATCTGAGACTTTAGCTATCATCTTTGAAAAATCATGGGAGTTGGGAGAGATTCCAGAAGACTGGAAAAGGGCAAATATAGTGCCCATCTATAAAAAGGAGATAAGAACAACCCAGGAAATTACAGACCAATCAGTTTAATTTCTGTGCCAGGGAAGATAATGAGGCAAGTAATTAAGGAATCCATCTGCAAATGTCTGAAAGATAATAAGGTGATAGGTAACAGCCAGTATGGTTTTGTAGTGAACAAATTATGTCAAACCAATCGGATAGCTTTCTTTGATAAGATAATAAGTCCCTAGTGGATAAGGGAGAAGCAGTGGATGTGGTATACTAGACTTTAATGAAGCATTTGATACAGTTTCGCATGACCTTCTTATCAATAAACTAGGGAAATACAACCTATATGGTGCTACTGTAAGATAGGTGCATAACTGGCTGGATAACCATTCTCAGAGACTAGTTATTAATGGTTCAGAGTCATGCTGGAAAGGTATAAGAAGTGGGATTATGCAGGGGTCTGTTTTGGGACCGGTTCTGTTCAATATCTTCATCAATGATTTAGATATTAACATAGAGAGTACGCTTATTAAGTTTGCAGATGATACCAAGCTGGGAGGTGTTGCAAGTGTTTTGGAGGATAGGGTCATAATTCAAAATGACCTGAACAAACTGGAGAAATGGTCTGAGGTAAATAGGAAGAAGTTTAATAAAGACAAATGCAAAGTACTCCACTTAGGAAGGAAAAATCAGTTTCACAAATACAGAATGGGAAGTGACTGTCTAGGAAGGAATACTGCAGAAAGTGAGCTAGAGGTCATAGTGGACCACAAGCTAAATATGAGTCAACAGTGTGACACTGTTGCAAAAAAAGAAAACATGGTTCTGGGATGCATTAACAGGAGTCTTGTGAGCAAGACATGAAAAGTAATTCTTCCACTCTACTCTGCACTGATTAGACCTTAATTGGAGTATTGTGTCCAGTTCTGGGCACTACATTTCAAGAAAGATTTGGGGAAGGTGCAGAGAAGAGCAACAGGAATGATTAAAGGTCTAGAGAACATGAGTTATGGGAGAACACTGAAATAATTGAGCTTGTTTGGTTTGGAAAGGAGAAGACTGAGAAGGGACATGATAGTGGTTTTCAAGTACATAAAGAAGGGAGAAAAATTGTTCTCCTTGACCTCTGATGATAGGACAAGATGTAATGGGCTTAAATTACAGCAAGGGAGGTTGAGGTTGGACATTAGGAAAAACTTACTAACTGTCAGGGTGGTTAAACACAGGAATAAATTGCCTATGGAGGTTGTGGAATCTCCATCACTGGAGATATTTAAGAGCAGGTTAGACAGACGTTTATCAGGGATGATCTAGACTGTGTTTGGTCCTGCCGTGAGGGAAAGAAAATGGACCTCTTGAGGTCCCTTCCAGTTCTAGTATTCTATGATTTATTGAAATGATTTTATTTTTCAAAGATACAGTGTTATTTTTATGAAGACAATTTTTATTTTTGATTTCTTAAAAAAGGGATTGTTAAATTTTTTCCATATATATTTAAAATAGGAATTCTGTCAATTTTTTTCTTCATCCCTATAAAATCTTATCATGAATTATGTTTTAACAAAAACGGCTATAGTCTTCTTGGTTTTCAATAACATTTATTCTAGTTTTCCAACCTTAAAGCATTGATTTAGCTGTGCCATAACAGAACTCCAAATTTCTCCATTTTATCTCTTTTCTATAAAGTTTATTGAGAAGCAATATTATTCCAAGTTTTCTTCCTGGCTCATATTGGTTCAGGCTCTTTCAACATTTGCTCAGTTATTTTGATTTTGAGGACTGTACTTGCTTTGGTGATTCTGTCTCTTCTATTTGGTTTCATGAGAAGCAATCCCATTCCAGGCACATCCTGTTTTCCTAGCACAACCTAATACTTAAGTTACTTTAAGTTCTGATGAAAGGAAACTATATACCTAATTTGGTCCTAGCTCTTACCTTTTAGGAGTAGTTCTTGATCAAACAGACAAAATCTCTAAAATATATTTTAGATTTTCTAAGCAAGTAGTTTTTAAACTGAAGGAAAACTTCAGAATATGGAAGACAAATCAGACTCCTGAAAAGAATATAGTAGTCTGGAAAGATTGAGGGACAGTATATTAGACAATGTTATAAATATTCTTCTATTGCAGGCGGACAAGGGAGTTCTTAGACCCTGGCATTTATTGGTCTGTTCCTTTAAGCTTCTATCATAAGGTCTTCCCCCACAAATTCTTACACCTCTCCCTCAAAAATGAGATAATGTTCTGCAGAAGATACCTTTCAAATGTTTTCCTTCCCAAATGTGAGGCTCAAGTTTTCTTGCTGGTGCTTGCTGTTTGGACTGGCTTCTCTCCTCTCAGCATGCATGGGGTCATGGGTTATTTTCTGTGATGCTTGGTGCCTACACCCTAGGTAATTCCTCATTGTGCCTGAGACACAAGAGGTGCTGTCCCTTGGGAAAACAAATATTTTCACTGCTGGCAAGAAGTATAAACTCTGGTTATCAAGGAAGCAACCCATGAGAGTCCTTTCCAACCACTAGGCACTGATCAAAACCACTCCAGGTTTTCTTAACTACCACCATGCTTTATTATATTTACAATCAGCAGCCAGCCTCCCCATTTCCTTCTGGGGAAGGGTACTAAAACTGAATCTGCAGGCAGCCTTACCTACTTCTGACTTCCTTCAGGATCTATACTTTCATCCTTAGCATTTCCTTCCAGTTACGGATTCCTTTTGCCTAATTAGCTCCTCACCTGTATCTCTACTCCATTAATTGGCACCCTCTTCTAACTGCTGGTCTTTCAGTAAGGTCCACATTAATATATACTGGTGGGGATTTGATTGACAGAATGATGAGTTACCACCTGAGTAAGCACACTCTGTTCCATCAGTACACACAAGAAATAGGGTACATCAAATTAATGACACACCCAAACTTAACAAAGAGGGACTTTATTGTGACTAGGAAAATAGGATCTGAGGAAGGAAAAGATTAGGATTAATTAGTAAATACCAAAAAATCTATGAATCAGCACATTTTCAATCTCCCATACTCACAGCTCTGAAACTGACCAGCAGCGGCTGAATCAGGACGCCTGGGGCAGAGCAGCTGGGGTGCTGCGGGGTTGGTCCGGAGCGGCGCTGCGGGACCAACCCGGCAGCCCCCAGCTGCTCTACCCCAGGGGTAGGCAAGAAAAGCCTGGTCTTCTGGGGGGGCACTAGCTGTACCCCCCCCCCCAGCAGACCAGGGAGACGGGGTGGCGGGACCGCCCAAGTCCTCCACGGCTTTGCTCCGTCTCCCTGGTCTGCTGACCTGGGAGATGCGGAGCAAAGCCGCAGAGCACGCGGGCAGCGGGACAGTCCAGGCGCGCCGCGGCTGTCCCACTGCTGGCGTGCTCTGAGGCTTTGCTCCCCATCTCCCTGGTCTGCTGGTCCCCATCTCCCAGGCGGCGGCTTTGCTCCCTCTGGTGTCCCTGGTCTTCTGGGGGTGGGGTCCAGCGGCTTTGCTGGACCCCCCCCCCAGCAGACCAGGGAGACCAGGAGAAGCTTTTCTCACCCCGGAGGACACGGGTGGCGACCCGCCGCCCGTGAGCTCCGGGGCGAGAAAAGCCCCGTTCGTAAGTGCGGATCCGACGTAAGTCGGGGACTGCCTGTAATTATCTGAGTTTAATAAAATGTTCAGATGTGCCCTGCACTTTACACAAGGGGCATTTTATATATCTAACAACATTAATGAAATAGCCTTCTACCTGACAGTGGAAGGCTGAGGGAATAAAAATTTACATGGCACTGCCTCTGTCCAAGTCATGGAAAGAGGCAGTACTGCAAGGTAGCATCCTACCACTATTACCCACCCTCATGGATGCTCCACTGTGAATGCTGCTTGGGAGTCTGGCTCCATGGCCAGAGAAGCGGGGAGGTCAGGAGCCAATAGGAATGGTGGTCAGAATAAATTTTAACTACTAAAGTTCCATGAAAAGCATCCACCCCCCCACATCTGAGATCTACCACCATACCAGCCTACTCCCTCTTTGACCATGGAGATAATAGGATACAGAGAACCTCTAACCAGTTACTTTGTTTCCTTTGCAAATAACATTTTTCTGTTTTTAAAAATATATATTGTTGTTTATTTTCAAACCCCTTAGCCAGACTGACATCATGCTGTGCACGGTATGAGAAAAAACACTGCTGGATTCTTTTTCTTTCTTCCTTTTTTGTTTTGTTTTATTTTTCAGTTTCCAGAGAATTCAATGTTGTAACTTCTGGCAAGCTAGATACAAAAACTGCAAGCTGATGTTACTGAACTTAACTGTTTCCTGGCCATTTTTCCCTACACAGCTGAATTTTTGTAGATTCAGAAAGGTATTGCTGGTGATTGATGTCAGAGTGATATCAGTGGGAGCTCAAGTCCAATGTCCAAATAATATATATATGTCCAATGTCCAAATAAATACATATATGTGTGTGTGTGTATATTATATATATATAAACAAATGCAATAGAAGTAGCATATAATTTATATAGTGACAGTTCATGACTCAGACATGAACCACAATGGATTTATGTTTATGCAGAAAACATGCACTGACTGTGTAGAACACTCCCTCAAATATATCTCATATTAATACTAAAGAAACACATTTACAGGCAGTCCCCGACTTACGCGGATCTGACTTACGTCGGATCCGCACTTACGAACGGGGCTTTCTCGCCCCGGAGGTCGAGGTAGCGAATTGCTACCTGCGAGCTCTGGGGCGAGAAAGCCCCGTTCGTAAGCTGCTCCGGTGCCCCTGGTCTGCTGGAGAACGTCTCCAGCAGACCAGGGGCACCGGGCGGGTTCCCGCGCTTCTGAGGCTTTGCCAAAGCAAAGCCTCAGAAGTGCGGGAACCCGCCCGCTGCTGCCGCTTGAGTCCCGGTGCCTGTGGTCTGCTGGGGACGGTCCCCAGCAGACCACAGGCACCGGGACTGAAGCTGCAGCCGTGGGGGGGGGAGGGTCCTGCGCCTCTGAGACTTTGCCAGAGCAAAGCCTCAGAGGCGCGGCACCCCGCTGCCGCTGCTGCTCTGCTCCCCGTGTCCCTGGTCTGCTAAGGGGGGGGGGGGGCGCGGATAGTGTGCCCCCCCCCCCCCCAGCAGACCAGGCTTTTGTTTTGGACCCTGGAGCAGAGCAGCTGGGGCGCTGCCGATTGGTCCTGCAGCACCCGCTCTGGGCACTACTGGACCAACCCGACAGCACCCCAGCTGCTCTGCCCCAGGTCCTGATTCAGCTGCTGCTGGTCAGTTTCAGCAGTGGCTGATTCAGGACACCTGGGGCAGAGCAGCTGGGGTGCTGCTGGGTTGCTCCAGTAGCGCCGAGGAGCGGTGCTACTGGAGCAACCCAGCAGCACCCCAGCTGCTCTGCCCCAGGCGTCCCCAAGTCAGCCGCTGCTGAAACTGACCAGCGGCTGACTACAGGAAGCCTGAGGTAGAGTTGCTCTGCCCCAGGCTTCCTGGAATCAGCGCTCATCAGTTTCAGCAGCAGTTGACTTGGGGACGCTTGGGGTTCTTAAGTTGAATCTGTATGTAAGTCAGAACTGGCGGTCAGTTTCAGCAGCGGCTGAATCTGGACGCCAGTTCCGACTTACATACAGATTCAACTTAAGAACAAACCTACAGTCCCTATCTTGTACGTAACCCGGGGACTGCCTGTACTTTCTTTGTAGGTACACAAGTCAAATCCTCTCACCCCATCAGCACTAATCTGCAAAACCCACTAGCCACCACTGACCTCTGTTGAAACTTATCCCCTAAGGTATCAATTGTTATGCTGGGGTTTCTTTATTTCTTTTCTTACTGTGGGGATATGCTGGTGCTGAATGTGCGAAGCCTGTGTTGAAGAACTCCTGGCTATTGGTGAGTAAACTTCATGTTTTATAGACTTGTCTGTGGTGCACCTCAGCATGGCATAAGTATCTCACATCACTGAACAGTCTGGGAGGTGAAGAAAGAAAATATTAGTTATTTGCCTTATTGTATCCACCTGTTGTGTTCCATTTTTATCTTAGATTGTAAGTTGTGTGGAGGCAGAGCCATCTGTTTGTTCTATGTACAGCACTCAGATCACGGGAGTCTTGATCTGTGACTGTAGCCGTTTCACAGGTAGATATTTTCCACGCAGAAGGAAAATCACTTGGTCAAAATTAATGAAAAAAAATGTATGGCAGAGCTAAGAGGAGAATTCAGTTCTCCTGAATCCAAGCTCAGTGCCTATTCCCTATGATCAGTTCAGTCTCAAGCCTGTAAGGGTTTATCAGTCTGACAAGCTACACAAGTATTGCCAAAGTGTAAAAAAAGAGAAGCAGACCTCTCAGGTTCCTGTTAGAAGTAGGAACAGGGTCGGATGGAGCCACATGGGTTGTGTTTATAGCACACAGTTAACGTGGGCTCTTACCTTGATTTTAGCCAACCTCCCATATATCATCTACACACTAAAGCCTCTAATGCAGGCTTGGAGGTGTCTTAAACCTGGGCTAGCTTTCTTGGCTGAGGGTATGGGTTAGAGCTTGAATTCAGCAGTAACCTGGTCTGTGATGCACCTACTCTGAAGTAGGACAAAGGCAAAATTACTCAAACACTGAAAGTGTTCCATTGCCTTTCCCACAATTCTTTCCCCACTCCTTCAAAGAACAGAAACCTCTCCTCCAAAGGGCACAACTGACTGGGAAAGAAACCTAAACCATCTCAGCAAATAGCCCCATTGGATATGCCCTCCAGACACATGCAGCTGAGCGCAGAAAGAGTGAGGACAGAGGAGTGCAGGTAGGGTTTTTCTGTTGGGATTCTCACAGTCAGGCGAAGCTAACCTGAGGGCTCAGATCCAGGTGCTGCTCACACAGGCTAACTGTGCAGTGTGTAGACATACCCATGTGAGGCATTTGATTCCCTGTACCAATTCATTATTGCCTTACAATGAAACATTAGATTTCTCAAGGTGCTCACACAAGAAATGAAAAAAGGCTACATTTATTTATTTATACTGAATCTACTATTACAAGCTCAATTAGGTACTACTAACACAGGATGTATCTTAAAATTCTCTTCCTCCTTTTGCCGTTGTACTGCCCTCAGGGATGACAAGACAAGCAATGAGGCTGAAAGAGTTTGAATATCAATAGGGTTTCTGAAGCACCTGTTTACATGCCATCATTAGCAATTGCTCTCTTTGATCTTTCTGAGTAGTGACTGTAACAGGCACAAATTTGGGTAGGGAAAGAATGTGGCTTCCAGCTATAACTTTTCTCTCCTTTTTGAAAGCTAAACAGTTTTAGAACAACTTTGGAGGGGCATTTAATGGTAGTGAGCTGAGACACAAAAAGCTCTAATCCTGAAACCAAGTCTGAATGGAATTGCAGTTAATGGGGCTCTGCAGGCACAGGTCCACCTGTGAAGAGGTGACTCAGGGATCAAACAAAGTGTTTTACTTGTTTCATCATATTGTGTATGATATTAAGTTAATACAGTGTTTTTGAGGGGGTGGTGCACCAAAACAGAGGATCTGAGTCCCACCTAAACACAAAACTTCAGAATCTAAAGTTGGAGTTAAACTCTGAATTTTATGGTTGACAGAAAATGCCAGATAAAACCCTTAACCTTGCAGGGATATGGGATTCAGAGTCCAGATCTTGATTTTGCATCTTGTGTCAATCTTTCATATTTCTCAGAGTCTAATATTTCCCCTGAGTCGGGTCATGTTATGTTTATCAAATAAAACTGTACTGATTTCCTACATTCCACTCATTACTCCAAGTACTTCCCTAGAGGAGAGAGAGACATACACATGCAGAGAAAAAGGACCTGGTCCAAACTGAAGCCAATGGAATTTTCTCCACTGTCTTCACTGGAGGTTGGATCAAAGCCCAACGAGAACATAAAAAGTCATGTTTTAAAAAATTATGTTACAAGCATCAAGGGGATTCTACATAGCCACAGTTCATGTCTGACCTCTAATAGTGTTCTGTAGGACATAGGGATATCAACGTGTAGACGACTACATGATTAACTGATAAGCCTAGGCTCTGTATCAAAGGCAGCAGCTAAGAGGGAGTTCAGACCCCCTGATGGACAGATGCTGGTCTACATCCAATGGAGCAGCTTCTGTCTGAGGGAGCTCGGGCACCACACAGATCGGGGAGGCAGGCGGGAGCTGGTCTGTGTGGGGAGCTAGTTTTTAAACTGGATTCCTTCACGGACCAGCTCCCACCCGCAAACCCTGCCCGATAGAAAAGCAGCAGCACTGAGTGGCAGGGGGTTCCCCGGGAGTGGGGCCAGGAGCACACTGGTTTCCAGCCCCACCTCTGAGGACCAGGGCCATCCTTAGGCATACACAGAGTACGCAGTTGTGTAGGGCACCACCCTTTCTGGGGCACCACAGTGCCGGGACGGATGGGAAGCGTAGGCGTGTGCTCTGCACCCAAGCCGGTGCTCCGGGACTGGTGGAGCTGCAGCTGTGCCAGGGGTGGGCTCATGCATGGCATGCCAGAGAGTGCCACATTGACGTGACATTGCGGCGCTGTTTTTAAAAATGGCCAGCCACAGATTTGGAAAGGAGGAGGAAGGAGACACACCGAGCGGGGCATGGGGGAGCAGAGCCTGGCTAGAGGCGAGATGGTAGCTGGGCCAGGGCTGCGAATGCTGCCCAGTCACAGCGAGCAGCTGGGCCTCTCTCTCTGCCTTCCTGAGGCCTGTCCCGCCTCTGCCTGGGGTGCAACCACCCAGTGCCTCTCCTTCAGCACCGGGCAGCGGGACAGTATGCCTTGTGCGCTCTGGCCAGAGGCGGGACCCCGAGCGCGGCTCCCATTGCACGGGCCAAGGAGGCAGACCCAGGTGGCGGCTGGTGCATGCTCCAGCTATGGCAGCACCAGGGAAGATGCTGAGGAAGAGGAGGGGGGTGAAGGGAGCCTCCAAGCTCCTGCAAATGCCCAGCCATGGGGAGGGGGAGCAGGCACCCCCCCATCCGCCTCCTGCTGCGCCCGGGAACCTTCTGCTGAGCAGGATTGTGCTCCTGTACTGCATTGTGCTGCTCTACTGTGAGTCTTTGTGCCCACCCCAAGCACAGGCAGTGCGCAGCACTCCCCCCCGCCAGAGCGTGTAGGGAGTGGGAGGGCGCCCCGCAGGCCAGATGGTCTGCAAGCAGGAGACCTGCTGGCAATGCAGGGTCCGCCCCCCCTCCCCAAAGCACGTGGAGGGAACTTTGCTCACCTGCGCCCTCTTGTTGGGGGTGTGAGGTCTCTGCACCCTGCTCTGTAAGTGCCCACCCTTGTCTAGCCAGAGTGCGGGGACTTCTGGGGCCGGATCGCTGTAGACTCCAGCCCTGCAAACTTGGAAGGCGGAGGGGAGGGGTGCAGGAAAAATAGGGGGAAGGGCTGGGAGAGGAAGGGGCTTGTGCTGATGGGAGGGGGGCATGTCAGGAGAAGAAAGGGGCAGACACCAAGGGACAGGGTGGAGGAGAGAGAGAAAAGGGGGGGGGGCAAGTGGAGACTGAGGAAAAGGACAGGAGGGGAGGTGTCAGTGGGAGGGGGACAGGGATGCTGGGAGGGGAGAGGGTAAGGGCACTGGGGGCTAGAAGGGTGAGGGGAGGTGCTGGGAGAAGGCTTGAAAGAAGGGGTGGGCATGAGGAAGGTGGGGATGGAACAAGGCATATGTGAGGTTTTGGGGAAGGAATGTGATTTTAATGTATTGGTGGGTTCTTTTTTTTCCCCCCGATAAACCTAGGCATAGGGGCACCAGTTTAATAATCCCACGTAGGGCACCATAAATCCTAAGGATGGCCCTGCTGAGGACTATAGAATAGTTATGTAACCGTTAAGATCTGACATGGTTACATGACTATTCAATTGCATGCTATCTAACATCTCTAACAGGACACTCAGATACTGTATTCTGGGCCTTATATACTTCAGCAATCTGCACCTATAGTCTGTGGCAAGCTTCCCTGTTTTCGGTGACACTCCCCTGGTGTAGCATGAGAATTCAGCAGCAATGTCAGGTAAACTAAACTTGCACGGTAAATTAAGTATGAAAACAAGCAATGCAATTAGGGTTGCCAGATGGTTTCAACAAAAATATTGGACACACTTGACATTACATTACAATCGACATTGCATCTTATTTAGAAAATACCGGACATTTATATTTTCTCAATTTGTTTCCCGAACAGAAAGCTCAAATACTGGACTGTTCAGTTCAAAACCGGACACCTGGCAACTCTAAATGCAATCAGTACAGAATTTCTTGAATTTTGTTTTGATATTAATTTCAGGGTGGGTTTG
The DNA here is from genome assembly GCF_049634645.1 of Pelodiscus sinensis. NCBI lineage: Eukaryota > Metazoa > Chordata > Testudines > Trionychidae > Pelodiscus > Pelodiscus sinensis. The sequence continues at coordinate 90,326,934 of NC_134713.1, read as the reverse complement.
GGTTTTTTTTTTTAACTTTTAAACTTTTGGGGTTTTTTTAACTTTAATATATGGCTTCTTGATAAGGTACAGTTGGGATGCACTTGGTAAAGTATAACTAGCAGTTTGAGAATTTTGAACACACACACATATGGCTGGGTTCTCAGCTTGTGTAAATCATCATAGAGCCACGGGAGCCAATTTACAGCAGCTGAGTCACTAGCCTGGTAGCTGGATGTTTCTGCTAAGATGATCAGCTTTAAACTACTTAATATACTGACATTTAAATGACACAATTGGGTTCCAGAGTCAACAATTTAGTGAGATAAGCAGAACTGTTTCCATCTTGCAACGCTCTTGCTGAGGACTTTTGCAGTCAAAAAGCAGCAATGAACTAAACTTACAATTTGTGCTTTTCAGGCTCTCTTCACATCCATAAGGAAAAGACCAATTTCTAAATAACAGCTTAAATTTTGGCTCAGTATTCTGTAGTGATGGCTGCACTCTTTTGCAAATTCCACAGCTGCAGAATTGCAGAATACAAACGGTGGTGACTATGCTGATGGCCTTTCTCTTCATGGGCTAAATAGCAGAGAGTTTTGTGAGAAGAGCTCCTGAAAAAGCTCTCTCTATATATAATTTTTTCCCCCTGTGGGATGACAGAGTGATGTCATCACACCACTCTGCATCCACAGGAGCCAAACCCCACCCACTCCCAGACTGGTCCTCCCCAGGGATGCCTTAGGCCCCAGCCCTCCCATCACCTCCCCTTCCCAGTGGCTGGGGAGAGAGCTGTAGTTGCCAAAGTCCCAGCTTTGGCCCAGCCCTTCCTGGGAGGGAAAAGTGGGAAGGCCAGGGCCCTGGCAGCCAGGAGGGAGGGGGGAGGTAAAGAACTGGTGGTTGGTAGGGGGGGAACAAAGAGGAGGACGGCCTTGACCTCTTGGGGGGAGGAGGAAGGGAAGCCATCGCGGCAGCCTGAAACCTCCCTGGCAGCTGGGGAAGGGGAAAGAGCAAGTGCTGGGGTGGCCTCGTTCACAGGCCCTTTCCCTGCAGCAGCTGGAGGGGAAAGCTGGGGCTGCCTACCCCCAGAGAAAGGGGGATTGGCGAGCATAGTGAGCAGGGATGCAGCCCCCTACTATGACAAATTTTCCTACTATGACAAATTCCCCATAATGTGCCAGTGACATGGACCATAAAGAACAACTTTATAATCAGGAATGGGAGTAGGGGCATGAACATGAAATACTGATTAGCATATAAAGAATACTGTGAACAGGGGTACCTAATGCAAAAAATCAATTTTTTTCTGTAACTCTGCTCTTTGTGATAGAAATGTAGCCGTGTTAGTCTGGTGTAGCTGAAACAAAATACAGGACTATGTAGCACTTTAAAGACTAACAAGATGGTTTATTAGATGATGAGCTTTCTTGGGCCAGACCCACTTCCTCAGATCAAATAGTGGAAGAAAATGGTCACAACCATATATACCAAAGGATACAATTTTAAAAAAAATGAACACATGTGATTTGTCCTTTTCATATGTGTTCATTTTTTAAAAAATTGTATCCTTTGGTATATATGGTTGTGACCATTTTCTTCCACTATTTGATCTGAGGAAGTGGGTCTGGCCCAAGAAAGCTCATCATCTAATAAACCATCTTGTTAGTCTTTAAAGTGCTACATAGTCCTGTATTTTGTTTCTGATCTTTGTTGCTGTGGAGGGGCATTTTAACAACACCTCACTAATAGCCACGTATTCTTTTTAATCATTTTAATTGCATGTAATTCTTTAACTAGGTAAATTGAAGAAACAGTCATAAAATGAAGTAAAAATCTTAAATCTGGACAGTCTCAACAGACACTTGATACAATGTAAGAGGAGAAATCCAGGTGAAATTAAAAGCTCAGGCTAATGTGTATCTTCTTGATCCTGTATCCTATGTAATTCTGCTGGCTTTCTTCAGAAACAGAAATAGTTTCTCAAGATACTGATGCCTCAGCTAATGTTTAACAACATTTGTTAAATATTAGTTCAGAGAATGAAATCCGTTCACACATTAGCAGTGACTTTAGTGTCAAGCTTCAAATCTGAGCTATGTTCTTTCCACTCATTCTCTTTATAACTGAAATCCTGATTTGTCAAATAGCCTTGTGTAGGAAGACCACCAAGCCTTCCTGGATCCAGTTGCAGGATCACAGCCTGCCCCCAGTTAAACCATTATATTTCCAAATTAACTCAATTGATTTCCAGTTTTTATTGTCAGTTCACTTGTGTAACATGCAGATACAGATATAATATTTTCATTTTGAGAAAGTAATTTAAAGTGTCTGATCCCCAGGAATTTTTTCAAAGTGTTATCACCACCAGCTGACAGAAGTTGCAATGTACAGGCAGTCCCCGGGTTACATGGATCCGACTTACATCGGATTCCTACTTACAAACGGGGTGAGGCAACCCTGCACTAGCTGCTTCCCCCCAGCAGACCAGGGAGACGCGAAGCTAGCACCCCTCCCCCCCCCCCAGCAGACTAGGGAGACACGGAGCGGCTTTTCTCAGCAGACACCTCAGCTTGAGAATAAAGGACTGAGGGAAGTGAGGTGTGGGAGAATAAAACTGAGCTCTGGAGAAATGTTTGGCTAGAGTTTCCCCTACAATATGTACCAGTTCCGACTTACATACAAATTCAACTTAAGAACAAATCTACAGTCCCTATCTTGTACGTAACCCGGGGACTGCCTATATTGTATTACACAACTCTATTATCATAGGCACTTAGAAAGACCATCAGAATGGAAACAGTAGTAGTTGATTTTGTTAGCTAAGACAGAAAGTGAGGGCTTATCTATCGTAGGATGACTATACAGGCACAGCTACATTGCTGTAGTTATGCTTGCATCACCTGTAACATAGAAACAGCCTACACCAATGAAAAAGGAGTTTGCCATTAGCATAGGAACACCATCTCCCCAAATTAGCTATGTTAATATAAGCATTCTTCTGTCAACAAAGCTGCATCTACACTGTGTTTGGAATAGTTATATTTCTCAGGGATGTAGTTTATTCACACCCCTGGCCCACACCCTAACTTTTAAATTTGGATCAAGCCTAGCTTCCTCCAAATATTTCTTTGGAAGACTTTCAATAGAATTGTTTCTCATTACGTTTTAATAATTGTTTTCCATGAGCTGTTAGAATATCATTAAAGGCTGGTTTAAAAAACAACAACATAGCTTCTTCAAATACTCATGCATTAATGTAAGCCCCGTTACATGTGTCAGAATAATTAATGTCGTATCTGCAGGGGAGTTTCAAACAAAGCCTTGAATAAAACAACATCTTGAATAAATTGACTTGTAAAGGTATTTTTGAAAACTCACAATAGACTGCCTGTCAAACAACAACTACCCTGTATTTATCTTTCATCCCAATGTTTTAGTAGTGGAAATAAATTACCCTAAGTCGGGGGGGGGACCCAAACTTTTCCTATCATGTCCCCCTTAACCCTAACAGAATCTGTCCACGTCCCTCACCCCCATTTCATCACAGTTGACTGAGTATGCTCAGCAGAGGAGCTGAAGGTGGAGCTGGAGGCTGAACTGGGGAACGGGGAGAGGAGCTGGGGCTAGAGGTGGAGTTGGCCTGGGGGTTGGAGAGGGAATGAGGGCAGAGCTGCAGCTGAGGCTGGGGTGGATGAGGGGTAGGGGGTTGAGTGGAGCTGTGGATGGGGCTGGAGCTGGGTTGGCAGCACAGAGTGGCTGGGTGGTGTTCCCTCTCCACTCCTGGAACTGGGTTGGCAGCACAGAGTGGCTGGGTGGTGTTCCCTCTCCACTCCTGCTAAGGGGGGGGGGGGTCTGGCTTCAGCCCTGCCACATACCCCTCTGAATGTTCTTCCATGCCCCTAGGGGCCACCGCCCTTAGTGCTATAAAGTAATTTCTCTGAAAGGCTATTTACATGTTCATTACACTGTAAGATGCTTTATTTTGGTTTTTATAATATACAATGTAGTATAAAAATACTACACTATAGATTAAGCATAGTTATATCCCAAGGCCCAGTGGCTATCACAATTAGGTTCTTAGCAGTTATGGTAGTGAGCATGACAAACACATTTCTAGATAAAGAAACACATTAATGTCCTTCATTACTGAATACCGAATAGTTGGAAACTCATCCCAGAGAGGTTTAAAAGAAATTGAGCTGAACCAGCACTGCATTGGGCACGTCTACACATGTCATTTAAAACAGAAAAAGTCCCTTTTCGCACAAAAACTGTGGAAACATCCACACTTGCCAATGACTTTTGCGGTGAAACCCAAAAGTTTCACTACAAAAAGAAAACCATCTCCATGAGAGGTGTGCAGCTCTTACCAGTTCTGCTTTTGAGATGACGTGCAGATGAAGACATGTTTTTCCTGTTTATAAAGCTTTTTGTATCCAGAGGCTCTCTCATAGCGCCTAGTTTACCACTCTGGCCAACCGCTCTGTGGCTCTGACACTGTAAATAAATGCCTGCCCTTCCCCTTGTAAAGTCCCTGGAACTTTGAAATTCTCCTTCCTATTTTCTTGGCTAGTGCTCACTTATCTGGCCAGGTCACAATGCCTGCTCCACAGAGCAAATGATCCTCTGCTTGCAACAATGCTGAGCTGCTGGAGCTGATCAATGTTTGGGGAGAGGGGACTGTGCAGGGAAGCAGAATGCCTCACAATCTTCCCACCTCCGATATGAGAGCTGCACTGGGGAATAGCTGCTCTCATCAGCAAAGGAAGTGCTGCAAAAGCAAACACTTTCTGACCCCCATGGAAGTGAGTACAGAAACCAGCGCTTTTTTTTTTTTTTTACTGGTTCACTATCACCCATGAAATAGACAGTGCAAAAACTCTGCATATAGACATAGTAGCCATTGTCACAGACTGAGGCCACACATACCTTAGCCAAAGAAAGGTTTTTCAAGGAAAAGCTCACCATTCTAGTGGTGGCATTGGGAAACTGGAAGGGAAGGGCTGAGAAATAGAATAAAATGTTCAGCTGGTCCTTTCATCCCGTGAAAAGCAATCGTGCAATGTGACCATAAAATACACTATGAGTTAGGGTATGTCTACACTACAGAGAAGATCGAAGCTGTTGTCGATTTTCCAGGGTTCGAATTAGTGGTTCTAGTGAAGACACGCTAAATCAAACTGAGAGAGGCACTCAGGTCGATGCTGGTTGTCCTGCTTTCATGAGGAGTAAGAAAAGTCGAAGGGGGAATGTTCTTCCTTTGATTTCCTGCAGTGTCAAAAGTCAAGTTAAGGTACTTCAACTTCTGCTACATAATTAACATAGCTTAAGTTGCGTATCTTAATTCAACCTCATCCAATAGTATAGACATACCTTCAGTGACTAAGCATGCTGCTATTATAGAAAGCACCTTCAGCAACCGTTGCCTTCAGGTTGTTGAGAGTGTTTTTTAGTTGGTATTTATGCACTCAGAACTTCTCAGGTCTGGATATAGAGTTCCACTGTGGAACTAATAGAGTGAGTCACTGAGGCCAATGTTTTCAGATTTTGGCGCCTGAAGTTAGGAACCAAACCCCATATTTTGATACCTTCATAAATGGCCTGATTTTCAAAGGGCTGAACACTCTAACTTCCCATTGGCTTCAGGTAAGTGATTTTCTTTTAGCATATATCATAGCTGTGAAAATTTTGTTTAATCATCATTGAGTGATCCAAAGTTGAAAATACATGGAATGTTCATAGGGATAACTTCTAATTAATATTGTCTATGAATTCACAGCACACGTAAGCCAATTTCTCATCTCTGATGAATCACTGTAAAGAGCCTGTCTTCACAAAGATTCAGATATGTGTATTAAGTTTTATTTGGTATTATTTGCTCTGAATGAAATTCAATTATCTGAAAGAAGAAAGAGCCAATATATAGCATGCTGGGATGCTATTAATTTATCCTGTCTCTTATTTCTAACCTCAAGTTTTCATTTTCATTCTCTTTTTTCCCCCTGAATAAAGTTATGAACTTTTAAACTTGGAAAGTATCACAGAATATTTTTTAAAATGACAGTTAAACAAAATTGCCAATAGAAACATATATCTGAAAGTCATTCACGCTCTGGAATGAAAAGTCCCACAGCATAAGGGTTATTTTATATTGTTCCTTTTTTATTTCTACATTTGACAGATTATGTTCATGGAAACTAGCCCTAATGGCTGCGTTACAGGCAGGCCATGTTTTCCATCATTGGCACATACTGAAATAAATCATTGGGGAGTAGCACAGGACCGAGCTGCTGTTTTCTGATACGCTGCAAATCAGAAAAAGATTGGTGGTTCTGAGTAATCGTTTTTGTAAGTGGCCTAGACTAGACCCTGCCAAATTACTTTATAATAAAAATCACCTAGGATGGTGTATTCACCACTGACCAAAAGAACAGATGTACTAAGGGTGCTCTTAACCCTTACGTGATGAGTGTCTTCGTGGGTAAAATTTACCCTACCGACATGAAGCTTGATTATTCTGCCCATATGCTGGTTGCTGCAGGAAGATGCAATTAATTCTTTTCAACCCAGGAGCTCCTCTAAATGGAGTATGGTTTTATGCCAGTAGCATGGGGTACTGGGATCATCTTACCCATGGAAATACAGACCTGTGGCTTCTCTGCCAACCCACTTTCATATCACCCCGAGCCTGTTACCAAAAGTGGCTTTCTGTGCCAGCTTCACATAGATTGGTACAGAGGCTGCTTCTGGGACATGCAGCACATAGAGAAGGATGTCTTTCACAACTGCTCTGCCCACGAGACAGAAGATGGCTGGCAGACCTTGCCAAGGTGGGTGGTGCTGGCCGAAGAGGGGTGATAATGAACAAACTACGTGGAAGATTTACTCTCTTTTGTCAATAAGGATGAATCAAGACCTGGATGTTTTATGCCTAGGACTACAAGCTTTGCCGGCTGCCTCTTACCTAGTTGTGTTTTGTTCCTCACAAAAGAGAGGGTCAGCATGGGGAAGGCTATGCAGGAACTCTTATTCCTTCCTCACTCTGCTTTTTCAGCTTATTGAGACTCACATTTGGATCAAGGTCTCATATACAATCTTCCTGTGAGGTTTCCTAGCTCTAGACTCTGCCAATGAGTCACAAACCACCTTCCCTCAAGCACTACTCTTTTGGTCAGTTTCCAGGTTCTAAATTGCCTCTCAAGCAGGAGATGTCTATAATGTTATTTCTCCATTGTTTCAAAAATCTTGCAAGGATGCTAATTTTCCATTTATATAACCAGCCTGGGCACCCCTTGCGACACACTCCTCACATGGCGCTATGAACAGCAAGGCTAAATCCTTAGATGGCTTAAACAGACTCATGAGGCCTAATGCAGCAGCAATAATACATTGCTGCTGTGCCAGGTATCAAAGTAGCAAGAAACCCTCATAGCACTTGTGTGCGCTGGAGGTCACACCCATGGTGGTTCACCGCAGAACACAGAGAGGGGAAACTGGACAAGTTGTTGCCCATAAATGATGGGATAGCCAGGAAGTCCATGTACCACACAGCTCAGGGGCAGCAACCATGGAGGCAGGGAGTTTATTTGAACAAACTTTCTACTTCCCAGCAGCTCCACAGCTACCTACCACAGAGACAGAGGTTTTGGGATGGCGTAGGTATGTCAAACTGGTCTGCTTAGTAGACAGCATTCATTCTTTTGTTACTGTGGTTCAGAAAGCCAGAGATCCTTTCATCTGGAATAGCCTCTTATTACGTTCAGTGGGAGGGAGGCAAGCTGGGAGGGGGGAGTGAATTGGACTACACACTGTAGGAAATGTTAATACAATAATATGTGGCACAAAAACCAGCACGGACATCCAGCAGCTGTGATCTGGAGTGTTTTAGCCTAAGGTAATAAAGGAATTCATCCTAAAAAAGTAGGAAAGACAATGAGGAACGGTAGAGCTACGGATAACTATTGGGTGTGGATGCTGTGGTCAGTTTCTAATTAGCAGTATTTATTTTTTTTTTAACTTCAGCCCATGTTTTGACTGGGTAAAAACAAGACCGAGCTGTCTGGGAACCCTCCTGTGTGACTGTATCCTCCGGCAAGCATCATCCCCTTGTTTAATATGTGGAAGCATACAGTGTAAGCCAGTATGGAGTTCTTTTGATATACCAGGGACGGACCAGTTGATTCCCTGCAGTATTGTGCCTCCACAACTTCCCACTAACAGTTTTGGCATTTGGAACCCCTTCACCCCTCTTCCCCCTTCCCCCCAATAAAATTAGCCGTAGCTGGAATAATTTGTTTTTGTGGTTGATCATTTGTCCCATTTATAAGACAGACTGACTGATTTCTCATTATACAGAATATCACTGGCAATTGATTTCAGAGGCTCCTTGAAGAAGTCTGATCTGGATCTAGCTGGCGCTCTTTATCTTCTTGTTAACTATTGCTTTGGTTAATCACTGCTCACTTGCTTTAATCCAAGAAATAAGTGTTTAGTATAAGAAAGGAGCACTGTATCTTTTATTAGCTTGTGTCAGAATTAAATAAAAAAACAAACAAAAAAACCCACTCAAATTCCACAGTGCCATTGCCATGGTATGGACAGAGAAAATAAAGTTCCTATCAATTCGTTTTTATTGATGTCCTACTTCAGCTCTTTATCAAACCTTTTTTTTTTTTTTTCAGGGCACTAACTAAAATGTAAAACCTATTTTTTGTAAAACTCCTCAGACAGATTGTTACAGAGCCACAAGAGTATTGTGCCATAAACCAGCAGGCTCTTATTTTTAATATATAGTCTTTTTGTATTCAGGAGGCACCTGGCTGTGATTTACAGCATTTCCGATAACTTTTAAAAACATTCTTTCAATCTGTTTAGAGAGCAAAAGGGGTGCACACTGAAAAATGGAAACATCAGTATATTTGAGGAGCATCCATTTTCCTGATGGTGACAGGTACTTCAGAAATATCTAAAGATAAAGAGTTTTTTAAAAGACTTTTTTTTGTTCTGCTTCATTGGAATGATGTTACATTCCTGGAGCTTGAAAGAAAACCTGGAAATAAAATTAAAAATGCCATCATATTTGGCATTTGAAGTTAGCCATGACAAACAGAGTTTTAGTCTGTGTCCTTTTTTTTAATGACACTATTTATTCAATCACATATTTAGCAGTCTCTTGGCAGGAAGTCCAGATTTGTTTAATTCTATTAAGCTTAGATAAGAAAGGTAAATAATATGTCTATCAAATGTAAAGGGACTTCACTCCAAAATAAGTTTGACTTTGGCCAATAATCATTCTAACATTTTTGTGGCTTTAGCAGCTTTGGATTGTGTTGAATGGCACAATGGGAAGAAAGAGAGAAGGAACACCCAGTTATTACGTTAGCCTATCCAAGAATTATTAGCAAGGACAGGCTAAGTTCTGACTAAGTGCAAACAGATGTGCTGCAAAGTGTTCCATTTAGATTTCAGTGGTTTGCTGCAGAATGCGAGACAGTGGCCATAGTCAGTAGCAGTAGGAGTGGTGTTCTTAGTGGGAAATGGCTGAGTGTACTGGAAATCAGCTTCTTAGTGGTTCACATGCAATTATTTTACTGTGATGTGTCACATTTAAGAATCAAGTGGGATTTTGTTTTTATTTACCCGATATTTCTGGCTTCTGATAAGTAAATACCTTGAATGCTACTGACAACTTGCATATTTGCAACTCTTTTCATGGAGACCTGGGTTCAGTGCCTTGGTCTACCGCCGACCAGCTGGGTGATCCACTAAGTTTCGGTGCCCAACAAGAGATAGCTAGGACCCAATTTTCAAAGATTCAGAGCACCCACAATTAAATTATACTCCGGGGGAGCTAAAGGCATTCACTATCTCAGACAATCAGCCCATCGATGTCTCAAAGATGTGTGTCTGAAAACTGGCCCATTCTGTGAACTTGGGCAAGTGGTTTCATCGCTTTGTTTTTCCTCCTAGCTCTTGTCTCAGACTGGAAGCTCTTTGGGGCCTCGGCTGTTTCTTATTAGAGGTTCAAACAGCCAGTGGTCCAATGTTTCCACTAGTTTTTTCCATGTGCGGAATGTATTTTTGTTATGTGCATGGAGGCATGTGTGGATGTGCACCACCAGTAGAAACACAGGCTGCTGGTTCTGGGCATTCTGCTAATCAGCTCGGTGGCACCTAAATCTCTACTGGATGGCTGCCCAAGTGCACAGCTTACAGGGAACTCTGGACTGCTGGCTCTTCAGCACAGAGATGGTCTCTTGACTATGTCTGCACAGTACCTAGCACAATGAGATCTTGATCGTGATTGAAGCTGGCAGAGTTACTATAATACAGATAATAAATGATACTGCCTTAAAGAGCTATCTACATCTCAGTGTTTACAATGCTTCTCCTTGTGACCTCTGGGATTTGTTTCTCTCTTTTTTGATCCTCCTGTACTTCCTACTCAAACTCTAGAACTCAGCAGGGTATTCCTTATTATATGACCTGCTTTAGTCTAAAATTATTATAAAATGTATATAAGAATAAAACTAGCCACGGATACAGCCAGGCTAGAATGACATTTAGAACAACAGCAAATTGGGTTGGACTCATCAATATCAGTGCTGACATTTTTTCCCACCCCTCTGTAAATATTACAACGGCCCGAGTTACAAAGTTTGGCTCCAAACCACAGCTTTGCTCAAACGCAGGGAAACTTGGAGCAAGGCTTAAATTTGACTCAGAGGGTCAACTGTGCCAGATTCTCAGCTGGTATAAACCAGCAGATCATGATTTTAGTCAGCGTAACTACACTTACTTACTTCAGCTGAGATCTGGCCTATTTTGTGTCTGGCCTTAGCAAGAGTGCACAGAATTTGGGGAAAGTGCAGGGAAACTTTTACACCTCTTTTACAATACCACAGTGGCTTAGCCACTTAAGTCACTGTGTTCAGGCAATAATAGGGAAATAGTCTGTCCTATTAACTATGGGAACACAAGTCATCCCAACAAGGGGTGACAAGGTAGGGACGTAAATCTATCCCCCCATTTCTTTGCATTGGCTTATGGCTGCCATAGAGGAATAGGCTGCAGAGTCTAAACGGGTGGTGTAGCATGAACATTTTCTTTGGAGGCCAGGATGATGGGAAGGGACAGCAATGCCCCTGAGACACAATCATTCTTAGTGTTCCTGCTAGGGTCATGCAATTGCATATTACCATATGCCAGGACCCAAAGGTGGGGCCATGTGATGTTTTTGCTAAAGATATCTAATTACAGCTCACTTCCATGCCCCACAGTTTGGAATTGGGCTTCAAAGAAAATAGAAAAAGAGCACAGACAGCTTGTTTTGTTGACCATGACCTGCTGAGAGACAACTGCATCTTCTAAAAGCAGTAGAGGACAAGCCGAGTATGACCCATTCCCTGCAATAGATGAAACACTCTAGGCATGTATTCTGCAGCCGTTTTCTGTCAATGGAAATACATGGCACATACCAAGTTGTCTATAATGCAAAGTGAGCAATCTGTAAAATGTCTGGGTTTTTTTAAAACCAACCAGAGGCATTGCCTCATAGTTTGCTCTGTGCTGCTTCTGAATGAAACAGCACCATTTGGGTGAACATTTTCTCCAATCAGCTAGGACAGTAGAAACGCTTATAAACTCAACATTTATCATCCCTGGGCTATGCAGTAACTATGGCATTACTTTCTTTTTACACATCTCAAGGGGCTTTCAAAAAGGAGGCAGGAGAGAGAAAGAATATAGGAATACAGCAATCTGCCTTTTACAGATGGCAAAATTGAGGTGTAGGGAAATTAACCCTCTACTTGTTCAAAGTCACGTAACAATTCAGAGGCAGAGAAAGAGAGATAATATTTTAGTCTTGTATCCAAACCACTGCATTATACTATCTCCATGTTTTATTTACAAAAAGAAAACAGCTCTCTCTCCAACGTTTTGTGGCAACCCAAGCTTATATTAGGAATCAGATTCTATAACTGTGAGGTAACCAATAGGTGAATGTGGGCTAAATCCACACTCCTAGATGCTTTTGAATAGATCCTGAAATCTTTGTATTTACTTATTATCATTATTATTTTCTCTGGAATCTGGACCCTCACGATGCCTCGACCAAGAAATCTGGGCCTTGACAAAAATAATTGACTGCCTCTGCTGTAGTTGATCCAAACATGTAATTCCTATTAAAATCATTAGAGGTTTTACGGCAAAGACGGATAGGGGCCCTTTAGATGCAGAGTAGTTGCATGTGTGTTTGTTAACTTAAAGTATTTTTTTAAAATATATCATGAAGACTGAAGATTTGTAATTCATGCACAAAGGCAGCAGCTTCTGTTTACCCTTACTTGTTTGTATTCATGGTACAACTCATTCACTCCTGTCTGTGGAGCCATTTAAATAGTTTTTAACTCCCTTAAAATATTGTATATATTCGTATGTATCTCACTCTGCTTTCTACAGCATGAGCCTGGTGCTGAAAGTTAGTCTGTTTTCTCTCTGGAGCTGTAAGAATTCTAGACTATATTATCCCAGGAGTATATTATAGCTTTCTCCAAAATTTAGCAACTCCACCTCCCCCCATCAAAACAAAACAATTTCTGCTGAAAATTAAATCTAACCCATATACCTAGCTGCAGATGTCTACTTTCAGAATTCATCTGTTTTGTTGGTAATTTAAGAACTCAGCACAGAGCGGGTTTCTCCTTTAGATTAACACACTGTGACTGAAACATGACATTGAAAAGCAAATCAGCAGGGCCAAAGATCCAGAAAAAATAAGACATACTTTGTGGAAATGCTGTGACACTACGCAAAAGAGGTCATATTCCTTTCTGTTTTAACTCCATTGATTTCTGTGGAGTGACACCAAAGTAGGGTGGCCAGGTGTTTGGTGTTTGACTGGAATGCCCAGTTAAAAGTCCGATGGATGGCACAGCAGGGATCTGGGGTTAAGGTAAGTTCCCTATCTCCCTTGACTCTACACAGCTCTCAGAAGTGGCTGCCTATGTGCCTGGATGGGAGACTCTGCACACTGCTCCCGCCCAAGTGCCGACTCTGCATTTCCTTTTGACTGAGAAGGTCATGACTGGAGGCACAAGGGAAATGGACAGAGCATCCCTGGCTGCCCATGTGCCTAGGGCCTGCAGGGATCCAGTAGCCACTTTCTGGTAGACGTGGTAAGCGCCGCTGGACCTGTACTCCAATGCCTTGTCCTAGCCCAGAGTCATCTCCTGCAATTCCTTCCTGGAGCCTAACTCCATCTCCACAACCACCATATCTTACCCCAGTCCTGAGTCCCCTCCTGCACCCGAACTCCCGTATCCCCAACCCTACCCCAGAGCCCACACCCCCAGCTGGAGCCCTCAGCCCCCCCATACCTCAACTCCTACCCCAGCCCAGAGCCCTCTCCTGCCCACTGAACTCATTTGGGACTCCACCTGGAGCCTTCGCATCTAGCCAGAGTCCTTACCACCTCCCAGACTACAACTCAGTGCCCCAGCCCAGTGAATGTGAGGGCGCAAGAGAGTGAACAATAGAGGGAAGAGGGATGTAGCAGGGAGGAGGGTGCTCAAAGAAGAGTAAAGGAAGGAAGTGGGGTAGGGGTGTTTAGATTTGGGTGATTAGGAAATTGGCAACCCATACCAAGGGTCTCTTTTGCCCAGATAGATGGATTGTATGTAATGATGGATCTTTTATAGCTATGCTCTTGAGTACCAATCACACGGACACTAGAGGATTTCCAGCCTCACAGGACAGAAGGATGAGATGCACTGTTTAGTATTCGGTTGAGAGCTGAGTGCAAACCCCATCAAAGTTAATGGAAATAATTGCATTAATTTTAGTGGGTTTTGGATTATGTCAATAATGTGCAGGTGCCTAATTCAACAAGCATCTACTCTCTTACAAAGTCCTTCCTCAATTAAATTGTATCACTAAAATTGAGTATCAGCCGGGGGTGGAAAGGTTAGTGCAAAGAATATCTGAGTAATCCCTGTCTTCAGAAGAAGCATATGTCAGTGTCAACAGTCACATCGTTCCAGAAGTTTCTGTTTGCATGCTGGGGTTCATGTGCACTAGGGATAATGCACATGAGTTTGTGGAACCTGTAGAAATAGCGATTAAACCCAATGTAAAGAACATGGATTTCTACTCCCATCTAAATGAAAGGCTGCGTTATTACAGACTAAAAGATAATGCGCCTCCCCCCCCCCCCCGAAGAAAGCTAGTGACTACCAAGGGATCAATTCTCCATTGCTTTAAGGACCTCTATGCAGCTCCAGCGATATAAAAAAGTCTTAGAGGCAGCTGATCTGCAGCACATCTGACAAGATTACCTCCCAGCATAAGGAATGCATAAGCTGTGTAAAGAGCACGCCAGTGCATTCTGTGGGTGGGACCAGCGTACCACTGGTTCTCAGCTGTGCCCAGTTGCCCACAGCCATTGGGACACATGAGGGAGCTCAGGCATTTACACTAGAGCTGAGCAGGCTGCCCCAGCCAGGCCCAAAATATCAGGAAGTGTAAAGGTATCTTACAGTTGACTTTGCCCCTCCCGTTCCCCCCACCTTCTCCTGTGCTGAATGTGTATCAGCCAAAATTAGGCTCACAGTGTACACTGAATATCCTTTTTCCCCTCTTCTCTCAGGTGAGACCAGAGAACAAGGAGCTAACTCCATTTCTGGGAGCCCAACAATGATATTCCTTTCCACGTCTGTAGCGCACAAACAGAACAACATTGACCAGAAGACACAAGACCTTGCCACAGCAGACATCAAGTCCACTACAGAGCAAGTATATGGATCAAAGTAGCTCGATGAAATGAGTCACAGAGGAAGCCTCCTCCACATTCAGTATCAACAAAGCGGCATTGCTTCATAAAGGAATAATACAAGAATCCTGCCTGCTGTGCAGATTGATATTGTCTCATTATTTCCTTTTGCTCCCCCATCTGCCTGTATCCAGCTGTCTTAGAGTTACACTGTAAGCTCATTGGGGGCAGGGAGCATCTTTTTGTTCTGTGTTTGTACAGGGTCCTTCTCATCCATAACTAGAACTTTTAGGTGCAACAATTAAACAGATAAATAAATAATAATACATCTCTACTGCTAGCTGTTGCCACTGTTATCATGAAAGTGGCAATCTATAATAAAATCATGTCAGCGTAGGGCAGACATCTAAGACTGACAGGGGGAAAAAGCACTTCTGTGAGAAAGGTACTTGCAGAAAGTAAAACCTATGTATATGGAAAGTTCTTAGCATGAGCTTTACAGGAGATCAGAGTGAAGTATCACAATAGCCCCCTTCTGGCCTTGAAATCTATGTATAGTCTTAATAAAGAGGATTGGAGCCATATGGCATCTCCTTACATTGCAACAGATTTGATTAAAGACACTACCAGAATGTCACCAGTAGCCTCTGTTAGTGATGCCCCTATGGAAGCAAGTCAGGAATGAAAGACTAGTGAATTATCTCACAATCATCTCCCTTGTGCTGTATACAAATGCTGCTATTGTGTGTTGTTCAGAGCCACAGCAACACCTGTAAATGAAAATGAATTGGTTCAAAGTTTTCAGCTTCCTAATGACATCGCTCAACCAAAGAATTTTTTTTAAACACAACAGAAAAACACATGTTGCAGCCACCATCTGCAATCTGACACCATCCACAAAACCAAGAAAAACCAACCCAAACTAACATACCTATAAGCAACGTCAGTTATGAAAGTCATATATTAGTTGTTATTCATCACAAAGATATGAACATATCACTAATGAACACAGAATCCAAAGATGTCTGTTTGCTGTTCAGAGTGACGTGAAAATATATGAGCTATAGATGGGAGGGTCTAGAAAGGAGCATAGATAATGTGTTGGATGATTTCGATTAATAATTTTTAAAGGCCAGAATGGATCATTAGATCATGTAGTCTGATGTCCTTCATACCACAAGCAATAGAATTTCACTCATTTACCTCTGTAATGAGCCCAGTAACTGCTGTGTGGCTAGAAAATACCTTCCAGAAAGGCACCTAGTCTTGAGCTGAGGCTATGAAGACATGGAGAACTCACCATTTCTTATGGCAGCTTGTTCAATGGTCATTCACTCTCACTGTTAAAAAGGAAGCGGCCTTATTTCTAATTTGAATTTGTCCTGCATTGACTTTAAGGCATTGATTTGTTTAGGCCCTTCTTGACTAGATTAAAGATCTCTTTTGTACCTGTGAAAGCTTTTACATATGGTGATCCTGTCATTTTTCAATCTTCTTTTTGATAAATTAACCAGACTGAACTCTAAATCTCACATTTTTTCTAACTCTTGAATTATTGGTTCATTGTTTTTACTCTTTTTTGCACCTGCACCAGTTTTTCAATATTCCATTTAAAATATAGATGCTAGAAGTGACTGCAGTTTTCCAAAATCAGCCTCAGCAGTGTTATATACATAGTGAAATCACTTCCCTACTAAATCACTATGTCCCTATTTTATATCCAAGGACTGGATAAACCCTTTGTGAAACAGCATCGCAGTTGGAGTTCACATTGAGTTGCTTGTCCACAAAATCCTTTTCAGAATCACTGCTTTCCAGGATGACGTGATTTATACCTCTGTCTTAGTCTGTGTCTAGACTGCAGGGTTTTTTTGAAAAAAGTAGCCTTTTTTTGAAAAAACGTCACCTGCATCTAGACTACAGCTGTGTTCTTTCGAAATTAAATCGAAAGAACGCGGATTTTCTTTCGACGGCGGTACTCCTCATTTCACAAGGAATAACGCCTTTTTTCGAAAGTGCTCTTTCAAAAAAAGGCGCTATGTAATGCAAACTGCTTTTTCGAAAGTACTGATTGTAGTCTAGATTTTCTTTTTCGAAAGAAGCTTTTTTGAAAGTATCTTTCGAAAAAGCCTCTTTCAAAAGAGGCTTGCAGTCTAGACGTAGCCTTATATAGAACATAGGGCTTTCATCATTGCCTTCTAGATTTTATGGTCTGTTGCTGCAGGCTTAGATTCCTCCCATGTCATTTTGATAGCTTTCTGTTCTGCTTCTATTGTGCATTGCCAGTCATCATTGGTCTACTCATTGCCTCTTGCCCTCAGGGTTCCAGTACAATTCCTATACTGTCCTATTCTACTAGGCTTTTCATTGCCCTCCTTGGTAGTATCAGAACCACATTATCTAGATGTATGACACTGGCATTTGGTAGCCCAAAATATAGTAAAATGTGGTCAGATGATAAAGTTATTTGTTCCAATGTTACCATACACCCCAATATTCACATCCTACACACTATTATAATCATCTTTGTACAAAGTATGACTTGTAAGGTATCATTTAAAAACTCATAATTTGTTCTGATAAAATGTGTGGCAACATTGTATATTCAGTTATAACATGTCTCTGTATGATGTCATTAATACATGTTCCAAAACCCACAGCTCTGCTTAGGCAGAAGTCAGAAAACAAGTGTGTCCCAAAATGAAAGAATGTGTGCTTTGCTATAATTTGCATTTAAGCAGTAAACAGAGTTACCAGGCAGGAAGGGCCAAGCAAAGAAAGCATAACCAAGTGAAAAAACAACCCTACGGAGAGCATCCTTCTACCCAGATTCTTTGTCTCCCAGTTCCCAACAGGAAATGTTTTCGGGGGAGTGAGGAGGGACTCCTTTTTATAAGCAGAGGCAAACACCCTCTCTTTCTTTCTTCGCCTACCACACACTGTATCTGGGAAGACATGAAGAAAAGTTAGACTTGGGGGAGGGTTCTGACCTGAGGAGCTTGGTCAGTAAACTGGCTGGAAGTACTTGGTGAGAAGTTTTACTTACTCTAATGTAGTTTGTTAAGTTAGGCTCTACTAAGCACTTTATCTTTATTTTTCTTGTACCATTTTTTACTTTTATGACTCATTATTTGTACTCAATTTTCTCTCTTTGTAGTTAATAAACACTTTTTACTGTTTTTCCTACTTCCGTTACATGTAAATTGAAGTGTCTGGGTAAAATTTTATTTAAGATAATCAATTGGCTATTATTCCCTTAAAGGAATAATATAGATAAAATATTTGTACTATCCAGAAAAAGGCTAGAAAATATAGCTCTGAGGGTATGCAGAAAGGAGGGCCGGGCCTTCCAGGAGTTGAAGAAAGCACATGAGCCCAGCTAGCCGCACCCTGATTTACCTGCAACCAATGCCAGGCCTGGAAGGGGGGGGGGGGGGGGGTGAAAGGAAGGAGCCTGGCTCAGTTTGCAGCTGGCTAATAAGGAGGCAGGAGCTTGGTTCAGCAGTCTGAAGGCCCAGAAGCAAGGAAGCCCCCACTCCACTCCTCTGGGAAAAAGAAAGGGACCTTATTGAGAAATCCCAACGAAGGTGAATCTGGACTTTTGGGGGCCATGTCTCAAACTTAAAGACTAAAATAGTGAGTGGCTTGAAGTTCCTGGGCCAGGAACACAGCTACTCAGTGACCTAGCCACTAGACTACTCAGCCTTCAGGGATCAGGCCACAACATTTCTGGGGGAAAATCTGGGATTAGGGGATCACCTTACAGTATAACCGAGGCTGGTAAAAGCAAAGGTGTAACTGGCAGACACAAAGGGAGTGGCTAGTAGGCTTCTTGTGAGCGGCCCAGGTGGGAGCTATTCAGCAAGGCACCATAGGTTGCAAGGCAATGGAAACACATCCTCCCCGGAGTCTGTATTGTAGCCTGAGAATCACACCCGTGTCATTTCACTTAAGCCCTAGTATATCTAATTCGTGTCTGTTCATTTCTTTTGTTACTTGGAATATTTTACCAGGTTCATAGGGGCCTGCGCATTCCATGTATCAATTTTGATCCTTTCTGCTTTCCAAGAATATAGTCCCACCATTCTATAGGTATAACCTGCATTTCTTTTTCCAAGAGGATAACTGTTCATTTAGCTGCATCAAAATGCATTCTGTTTGCATGGGCCCCCGCTTACCAAGGAATTCAGATTGTCTGTCTGCTTGCCCTATCCTTTTCCCAATCTTTGTGTCATCTACAAATCTAACGAGCCATGATTTTTTTAATTTATTTCTGGATGATTGATAAAGATAATGAATAATGTCAGGCCTACATTATTCTGTAGAATGTCCCTAGAAACACCCTGATTCAATGACGATTCACCATTGGTGACTATTTTTCAAGCCCTGTCAGTTAGTCAGTTCTTAATCTATGTACGGTACCATGATCTTCTGTGGCATTGTACATTTTTGGTTTTCTAATCAGAATGGTGGATGGTGCTAACACACACCTTAATAACGTCTATTAAATCTGTACCTTTATAAAGTAAATCTGTTATCTTATCTAAGAATGAAAGCTGTGGTTTGAGGAAACCTTTTTTCTGTAAAACCACATTGACTGGCAATTCTTCATGTTATATTTCAGTGAAACGTCAGCCTCTGTTTTTCATCAGCTTGTGGTTTGTATAAGGAGGTCTGGCTAAACTTCTAATTGGTTTGCCAAGTTTTGTTTATTAAATATGCCATCAAGTGACTTATTCTCTGGGGAAAACACAGTGCTTCTCATTTGGTGCCAAATCCTACCTTCCTTAATGGGGGCATAGTCTCATTGACTGATAGGACTGATTGTAAGTGCAAGGTGAGCCGCCCGCAGCCTTACATCATGCAAACCCTGGCAGATACTACCCTGATTCTGAGCACATTGAAAAATGTCCAGTGTGCTGCACTAACACTTCATCTGGGTTTCCTGTGCTTAGGATGAGTGCACAGATAATGGATACTCTGCACTCACAGCACAGTATTCAAAGAAGGTTTAACCACTGTGGCCCAAATTCTCATTAATTGCATCTATATACCTTTGAGAATATGGCTCAGGGTGTCTAAAGAATGTGACATTTCTTTATTCAGATGATTCAAGAACTATACAACAGGTAGAGGAAAGAAGATAGAGAAGGAGACCAGTGCAGGTTGTACCTCTCTAGTTGGGCACCCTCAGGACCTAACCGGTGCCAAACCAGAGAATTTGACAAACCATGGAAGGTCAGTATTGTCTAGCAGCATTGCCAACACTTCCACTGCTTACTGGGCTCTTAGAAGACATTTTGAGGCAAATTAGAGCTAAATAACTGCACAGAACACTGAGAGCCAGGATTGGTGGCAGTAAACAAACTTTGTGGGACTACAGGAAACTTGTCCACATCCATGATAAGAGAACATCTGTCTAACTAAAATCATGCCGGACCATGGATGTTGTTGCCAGACCAGAGAGTGCCAGACTAGAGAGGATCAACCTGTACCTTGAAAACAAGTGAATAAAAGAGAAATACATGTATAAAAATAACAAGCCTGTGATGCTATGTTGTAATAACCTTTATTTAAAAACTCTAAAATGATAATCACTAGAGGTAATACCACAGCCTCTGTATTTTAAGTCAAAAGGTATTTTATGGTGCTGATCCTACACATAGGTAAAGAAGAGGTGTATAGCCATGCCATCATTTTTACAAGCAGAGGGGATTTTTATGCATAGATAATAGCATTCATTACTGAAAACTCATGTTCCCTGTAAACTGTGTTCTTGGGTGGTCACACAGTAGAGAGTCAGGTGCTGTCCAGCTGATCAGCAGAGTGCCCAGTCAGCAGCATGTGTTTCTACTGGTGGTGCACATCTACACATGCCTGAGTGGACATCATAAAATTTATTCCACAAACGGGAGGAAAAAATTAGAGGGCCCATTGCTGAAAACATCTGATTTGCTGATCTACTGAAAAGTTTGACAGTATTCAGTCAGTTCTGTTTGTTAAAGACAATCAGTCATAGGGTATGTCTACACTAGTCCCCTAGATCGATCGAGGGAGGCTAATGAGGGCGACCAGAATTGCAAACCAAGCCCAGAATTTAAATATCCCACGTTGATTTGCATGTTCCCGGCCGGTCGCCATTTTAGAAATTGGCCAGCCCGAAGTAACTGCCTGAGTCTACACGCAGCAGTGAAACGCACTTCCAATTTAAAGCCCCTAATTCGAATTAGGTGGTAAACCTCATTGCAGGAGGAATTCCAGCTAATTCAATTTAGGGCTTTAAATTGGAATCCCGTTTCACTGCCGTGTGTAGATGCGGGCAATTACTTTGGGCTAGTCAATTTCTAAAATGGCGACTGGCCAGAAACATGCAAATCAAGTGCGGGATATTTAAATCTCAGGCTTGATTTGCAATTCCGGTCACCCTCATTAGCCTCCCTAGATTGACCTAGGGGACTAGTGTAGACATACCCATAGATATTACCATTAATTTTATTTGTTTTAAGATATATTTATGCTGATCTTTTAAAACCACCTGGGATGACTATATGCTGTTTTACAGCTAAAAGCAGGAATACAAAACTGATTTCTGCATGCTGATTGACTCTCTGGTAAAAGATAGGGGTGGCTTTAACTTTCACTTAAAGAGAAAGCTTTTTATTATTGGGACAAAATAAGCCACTATGCCATGTTGTTCTTTGACATTACAGCTTCCCAGAGAGGCCCAAGAGGAAAAAAGGAATTTGTAGAGAAGCAGTATTCACCAGCACAAGTACATCTGCCTCCTGTACTGAACTAAGGCTGTGGGACAGTAATAGTAAAAATAGTAAGAGGAAAATAATGTTCTCTATTATCAGCCCTGACCCTTTCGTAAGCACAGCAGACTTTATACAAAGTAGTTAAAAACAGGAGTAAATGTTCTGTGTACGTGAATGCTTCATTTCCTAGCACCTGGTATTCCTCTTCCCGGCCTCCCTGCCCTGCCTCCCCAATATATACACAGAATGGACTGTATAACTTAGCAAAAGCAGAAAGCTACACGGCTGGCTGCTACTTTCTGGAGAAACCTGACAATTATTGTGTTATTAAAGAAATACACAATCCTCCTTTGTCCCTCACAGAATTCTCTAAGTATTATATAAACATTTGATAATTGAACCAAATGGTTATGTTGACTTTGGTGGCATAACTGGTAACTAGGGACCTAAATTGCACGGATTCCAGATATTGAAGCATTAGAGGAATGTCGTGGTTGCTGCGTCTCTAGAGTGAGCTATGCATGGGTAATGCTTTCTTTGGTGAGCTCCACAAAGCTTACCAGTCTTTTCAAAGCAAGAAAATGCTTTGGTTAGGGACTTGAATTGAAAGACTCCCACTGTCTTCAATGAACTTTGGATCAGCTCCTGGTTTCTGGAATACAGATCACCATACCCACTGTAAACTGTGTTTCATGACGAAGGAACTCCATCACTGACCATGTTCAGTGACATTTGGCTACTTTAAGCTCACCTGCATGAAACTGTTAATGGGTACAATATGCATCTCTATTCCTAGGGTGCCACGTATCCAGTTTTTGACCAGAATGCCTCACTGAAAAGGGACCCTGGTGGCTCCAGTCAGCACTGTTGACTAGCTTGTTAAAAATCCACTTGGCACAGGGCTAGCAGGCTCCTTAACTGTCTCTGCATGGCTTCTCAGATGTGGCAACATGTCCCTCAGTTCCTACGCAAAGGAAGAAAAATTCAGTTCATAGTTTCCTAACCCATACAGAAGATTTCAATCGGGTCCAAGATCCCTGGAGTTTCTCGGTCTTGGAAACTCTTAAAATTCTTGCAGTAATGGTCCAAGAGCAACTTGCCAAATGAAGGATGGACCTCAATCCCAAAAAGAAGTTTGGTGGCGTGCCTTTGGATTCATTCTGGCCGATGCTGGCAGATAGCCAGTAATCTCAGTCCATGCTGTCTCCATTTTGTTATAATTTTCAACATCAAACCTGTGTGAGTTAAGTATTCCAAACCTGATTCACATCACAAATAGAGATCAGAGGAGCAGGAGCTCTAAGTTGCACTGTCAACATTTCCTGCCACTATTAAATGACTGTGCATCGAGACAAGCGCAAATGTCCCATGAAAAGTAATTTTTGTTTTAATAATTTTGACACACAAGAAGAGGTGCACCATGCAAATCTGTCATTAAAGTAAGCGTGCTTTACACTGGAAAAAATTGGAAAGCGTTGCTCAGACTAGGAAAATGTGCACTGGTATAATCACACTAACATGTAGGGGTGCCAACTTTCTAGTGTGCTGGGGTGCTCAACCCCCAGCTGTACCCTGGACCTGCCCACACTACACAACTTCTCCTAAGGCCCCGCCTCCACCTTGCCTCTTCCCACCCCTGCTCCATTCCCATCCTACCTCACTTTCTTCCTGGAGTACACTCCACCCTCAGTCCTCTCTTTCCCCCCAAAGCCTCCTGCATGCTGCAGAACAGCTGATCGTGCAGGGTCACCCATGGGCATGAGGGGAGGCGAAGTGCTGATCCATGGAGATGCCAGTGGGTCCTCAGTCCCCACCATTTTTCCCCGTGCGTCCTCTGGTCCCAGAGCACCCATGGAGTTGTGCCTATGCCAACAGATACAGTGATGTAAACCTCTAATGTGGACACAGTGTGTTAGCAACTTTGCAGGGCTAGTCCCATTAGGTGAGCACTAACTCTGGTGCATTCAAGGTTTGCACCATTGTACATACACATCTCTGTAAAATTACTCAGTATAAATAGATCATTTGATGACTAATCAGGACTTTGGGGGTGATTTTAACTGCTCTCACAGCTTTAGACAGAGAAAAAAATCATCATCCTGCTGAGTCTGAGGCAAGACAGCACTCATAGCAACAGCTCAGCAGGGTCTGATTACTATCTGAAGAGTACCATGTCCCACAGAATAGTATTACTCCTATTATTGTAACAGATATAAATCTTATGCAATCACTGACATTTTCCCACTATGTTACAGAATAAAAACATGTGTAATAATAACAGTAATTAATGGCACCTTATCTGCCAGTACTGCAATGCACTTTCAATTGAATATTGCAAAACTATTTAGCCAGACCAGCTGGTCCATGAACCATTTGCTTTTGTAAGACCTCCTGACTTGAGAAGAAATTGAAACAAGCAATGCAGATTACTTAGGAATGAACGCTACTCCAGATGTTGTCAACTCCGTCTTCCATGCGACAACACCACAAATAAAGGTGATGGACACAGAAAGAAAATATCTTTAGAGTCTTGAAGAAAAAATTGGACACAGTTCAAAAATATATGAATTAATTTGCTTTATTGAAAGGGACCTGTAAAATGTTCTCCAACCAAATGAATCTTACTGAAATTTTAAAAACCAGAGAGGATGCTACATAATGTTAGCCTAGTAAACCAAAAGTACTCACTGTGAACTCCCAACTACAATCACCACAATTTAAGCCAAAGAAACATCTATGAACAAGAGTATTTATATTCAGTTGTTTTGCAGAATGGACAAAATTGTGACAGGGAACTTTAGACCCTCATAAAAAGGACGACAGCTGCACAGCTCAGAGACAAGGAAGCACCAAAATAGAACAAGAGACATACAATGGCCATATGTGCAGTAGATAAAAAAATCTTTTAATATTTGACCACAGCGATGGGAAAAAAATAAATGTGATGCTATACACGATCCCCCATAAAAGGGACACTGAACAGAATGACAACCAAAGCTGGTAAAATTGCTAATTATTTCAATAAAATATTATTTATTTAGACTCTGTAATGGTCTTCACTCAGAATCTGGTTGGGGACTGGTCTAATGGTCACAGCTACAACTCCTGACTGCCAAAGGGGCAGTGGGGATGTGTCAGCCGACGGTCAGGGCAGTGAGTCCCTTATGACCGGCTGAAGTTCTTTTAAATTGTGCTTGGTTCTGTTACAGCAACTGAAGGAGTCAGGTTAAAGCTTAAACAGTTACTATTTTATTGTTACAGGGTAAACTTAGCTGTTAAATGCTACTACTGTGTTACAGATAACACAGACACTACAAAGGACAGGACAGAAATTACACTAATAAGTCACTTACAGGTACCATGAAACCCTTTGGTTCTCTGAGCTCTTATTAAATGCATGCAAAATAGACACATAGCAGGTATATATTCTCACCTCTGCGTTCCAGACTTGGCGTGGCCAGCGTCTTTCTCTCAATCCCTCGGGAAGAAGTAGGGCGAGGTTGGGCGTCCCACAGACCTCGGGAGACAATCAATACCTGCCAGCAGGTATAGATGATTGGAGCTCAAATTGGGTGGGCAACTCAACCCTCTTTATACCCCTTGGGTCACATGGGCTTCTTCCTGGTCTCAAGTGGCCAATTAGGAAAAATGGCTTTGAACGCCAAGTTTCCCACGAAGGGTGCAAAGCATAATTTACACCTGGGAAAATGCAGACAATGGGCACTCTGGTATGTGATGGGCGAAGATTCCTCTCCTGGGACAGTGCAGGCGTGTCAATTACTGGTACTAGCCATCAGGGCGATGGGAGGCCCCGGGTCGTCAGCTAGCCCATTTACTGTCCGGTTTCTGTTTATGGTAGAGTCAGGGACAGGCAGCAAACCTGTGTTCCCAGGGCATCAAAGGCTGACTGCCTTTCTCTTGCTCTCTGGGGGGGGGGGGGGAAACAAGATGGGGCTCGTGGAAAAACAAGATGGGGTTTTGTGTCTGGCTACATTCCACCCCCTTGACACGCCTCACTATGTCCCAGAACGCAAGATGGCGGTGATGCCAGCACCCTTTGCCCTCCTTGGAGGAAGCTAAAATCGCCCTATCAGCAGGGTCTGATCAGATAATTTGGATCAAGGGATTGATTAGGATCGCTTCCCAATGCCATATACCAGATTTGTGCAGCGGAGGTAGCAGTGTACACAAAACGCCTGACAATACATAGAAGCATGCAGCAAGCAATTACAACAAGTAAAATGGTTACTATAGTATTTACAATAGAGTGAAGGAAGGGAGTTAACGAAAGTCCTAGGTGTTGGGCTAGACAATCTAGCCATGAGGCTTTACATTTTTAGTTACAGCATGTCTTATCCCATACCGTTTGTTGCCACTTCCCTTGCCTCCCCCCTTGATCTCCCCCCAGAGTTATTTAGAGGATTGCGGTAGTCGCTGTCATCGAACCATACCGGTCCCCATCGGAAGATGTCACTTTGTTTCACCAGTCATTTGGGCTGAGAGGGACAAACTCGATTCCCAGTCCAGTAGAGGAGTCAAGTAAGGTGTTCTGGTACAGCAGTAGCAGTTGGGATGAGGAAGAAGACCATGGCGAGTTGGAGTACCATGTCTTATTTCAATAGTCTGTAACTAACAACAGTGGTTGCAAGCACAACAGCAAGCGGTATATATATACAAAAAGTTCATGGTGGTTTCCTGGATTCGCACCAGCACTGGGAGGGATCCATCCCACTGGAGCACTGTTCAGGGATATTGCCTCAGTTTCCTGTAATAAAACATAAGGTTTGCTGGTCTTGGATACAATCCAAGCCTCAGTAATGGTTATTGGTGTTAGCCCAGCATCTGCAGTTGTCCAGACTCCTTTTCCCTTATAGGAGTGCAGTACATGGGTTTGTGTTCCCAAACTGGGGTGTTGGGACCAGGGCTATTAAGTGGTTTAGTCCCATGATCGTAGACAACCCTGTTGTCCATCGGGTTGGGTAAGCAAAACCAATTCTTGAAACAATTTTTACTTCAGTTAAAACATACTCCCACCCTTGCTTACTGGTGGGCGGTGGACCAATATACTCTACTTGCCAGGTTGCCCATAGTATTTTTCTATCTTTTAGCCTGGCAAATCATTGCCTTTCTGTTATATGTTTTCTGAGTTCAGCACATAGGGTGCAAGCTTGTACCAGATCTCTGGCTTGTTTGTGGGTGATAGGCCACCCCCTGGCATGTGCCTGCCGCACCAGCTCTCTGTGTGTCCCAAGGTTTTATGTAGCCAAATGTACAGGCGTTCCCAATCCACCTGGGCAGCAAAAATTTGTACTGCTGCATTTGCTAGGTTATTTAGCTGTGCAGTCAGGGTGTTATTCTTGTGGTGAGCTGCCACATGACCTATGCTTAAGGCATTTTGGGTTGCATACTGGTATATCCATTTCCAATATTCCAATCTTCAAACAGGCTTTCCTATTTCCCAGTTATTATTCTTCCAATTAGTTATCCACTGGGTGGCTCCAGCCCATACAGCATAGGAGTTAGTGTAGATGGTACTGGCCCCTGCCTCACAAGCTAATTGATTGCTGCCAGCTCTGCAAGCTGAGCTGTTCCTTCTATGTTTGTGGACAGGGGTGCAGTGGATGTGTCTGCTGAAACAGCAACAGCCTTCCCTGTCCACTTTCCTTTGAAATAACCAGGCAGCCTGTATTTACATATAATGTTGAATTTAAAAGCAAGCCAAAAGTGTTATCAACTCAGCCTTGAAAGAGACAGTTAAGTTTCAAAGCTTGAATTTCTAAACTAATAATTTGGTTTCTAGAAAGTTAAATTTAACCTTAAAAGTTGAATGCCCAACACAAGCACTAACTAATTTGTGCCTTGTCTGTTTGCAATTTTAAGCAAGAGGACATTATCCAAAACAAAATAAAACTAGTTCATTTGAAATCCACAAAATGGAGTTACAATATATATAGAGCTCATTCCTTTATGCAGTTAACCAATTAAGTTTTAGTAGAATCCTTAATTTTCCTTTGCAGATTTAACAAAGGTGTCCATAGACAAAATGTTTACATTTGATTGTTTCTTTGCCTACATGATTTGCACAGTGCTTAAGGAAGAGGCTGCAAAGAAACAAGGTGTCATTTTTATTACAACCATCACTTAATTCCTTCCACACTCCCATGGAGTCCACCTTTTATCTTCACATTCCCTCAAATCACTTGCTTTGTCCTTTCAAAGAAAATGTTTCTCATTCCTAGTAACTTTCCAATGTCTGCTCTACTTTCCTTATTCATTTAACTATGCCCATAGGGCTCCAAACTTTTTGCCTTCCCCTTTTTATGGTCCATCCTAATTCCTGCTAAATGACTTAAACTTTTCCTAGTATACCCAACCTCCTATTGGGACTAAAATAGCAATACCAATACCTCCTTTTTCTTTCTTTCTGGAGGGCTACAATTTGAAGTTTCTGATCTCAGGTAGTTTGCTGATAATACTTAGCTATTACCTGCAAAGCTTCTTCGTGCTGCCAGCTAGGGCATTTACATCACAAAGGAAATCACAACCTGTTGTGGCTCTTGGAGCTTTCACAGCATTTAATCTGTTTGCAGTTTTTACTCATTCTATAGTGTACATGGCATGTTACAGAAAAATGTGCAATCTTTGTTTATAACACTACTTAGCCACATTAAACTTTGCATATAGTGTAACTCTTTCTTTATGCTTACAGTTTTCCTGTTCCTTCATTAAACAACTTGGACTACAATGGTCTTACCAAACCACTTTGTTTTAAACCTACAAACAAACAAGATTACTGGACCTTAAAACTTCATATTATTTACACTATATATATATATATATATATATCTACACACAGATACACATACATTCTCTCTGAACCTTTCTTACACTATTTCTACATAGCTGTACAACAATTACATTCCCTTTTTATTCATTGGGGCAGTTCAGTTCCAATAGAACACCCTCCCTTTAGAGTTCTTTTGACAGTCTCTCTAATCAAATGTTCAGATTTGAGTCAAATTTGCCTGGATTATTTACAGACATTCCTTTGGAAAAAGGGCCCATTTTTCCTTCAGAATGACTGTAAAGAAACCACAATTTTCTATCTACACCATTTTAGCATTTGCACAACTGCTCAATTCTCTCCATTCTCTGCAGAGTTTAAATTCTCTGTTTTTCTTTTCTTAAAACACTTTCTTATCTCTAAAATAAAAACTGGCCTTGTTTCAGATATTACTCTTGTAAGTATGTTTAAGGATTTAGATTTCCAGTACTTACTGCCTTTTTCTCAGTTCTACCACAAGGCTTTCAATCTTATCTGTTACCTGCCTGCTTGTCTGGGCCTGATCCTGTTTTCCATTTCTGCCTGCTTGTCTGGGCCTGATCCTGTTTTCCTTGCTAAATGGAAAGTGGCTCCTTTCCACAGACTCAGGCTTTGTCCCATTCTTTAGCTTGCAGGCAGTTCTATACTTACAGAACTGCACCCACAACTCCTCAGGATTTCCCCAATCCTCTTCTAACATTTCTCTATCCAATTTTGGGTTGCCCCAACCTTCCTGGGCAAACCCTTTCTCTATACCACTAAAATCCATGTCTATCATGACAGGCTTCATGTTGCTGTATGTGAACCAGTAGCACAATCCTGCCGACTACGCCAATTCTGTCAGCCGACGGTCAGGGCAGTGAGTCCCTTATGACCGGCTGAAGTTCTTTTAAATTGTGCTTGGTTCTGTTACAGCAACTGAAGGAGTCAGGTTAAAGCTTAAACAGTTACTATTTTATTGTTACAGGGTAAACTTAGCTGTTAAATGCTACTACTGTGTTACAGATAACACAGACACTACAAAGGAAGGACAGAAATTACACTAATAAGTCACTTACAGGTACCATGAAACCCTTTGGTTCTCTGAGCTCTTATTAAATGCATGCAAAATAGACACATAGCAGGTATATATTCTCACCTCTGCGTTCCAGACTTGGCGTGGCCAGCGTCTTTCTCTCAATCCCTCGGGAAGAAGTAGGGCGAGGTTGGGCGTCCCACAGACCTCGGGAGACAATCAATACCTGCCAGCAGGTATAGATGATTGGAGCTCAAATTGGGTGGGCAACTCAACCCTCTTTATACCCCTTGGGTCACATGGGCTTCTTCCTGGTCTCAAGTGGCCAATTAGGAAAAATGGCTTTGAACGCCAAGTTTCCCACGAAGGGTGCAAAGCATAATTTACACCTGGGAAAATGCAGACAATGGGCACCTCTGGTATGTGATGGGCGAAGATTCCTCTCCTGGGACAGTGCAGGCATGTCAATTACTGGTACTAGCCATCAGGGCGATGGGAGGCCCCGGGTCGTCAGCTAGCCCATTTACTGTCCGGTTTCTGTTTATGGTAGAGTCAGGGACAGGCAGCAAACCTGTGTTCCCAGGGCATCAAAGGCTGACTGCCTTTCTCTTGCTCTCTGGGGGGGGGGGGGGGGGAAACAAGATGGGGCTCGTGGAAAAACAAGATGGGGTTTTGTGTCTGGCTACAGGATGACAACCCAGGTCTACCAAGGCTCTGGCCCAGGGCTCTTTGGCTACCAGTGGTCTGACATCCAAAGCTCCCTGACCTCTTCCTCTGGTCCCCTCACCCTCTATTCCCGACAATCAGCTTAGTCCAAGGCTTTCTCCAGTGGGGAAATCCAAACCAAAATAAAGAGGGAGTTACTAATGTTGAGAGATATTTCCCTCTCTGATTGTCTCTGGGTTGGGTCCCCCCTTCCTTCAGGCAGAGCCTTTTTGAACAGCTGAGTCAGAGCTTTTAGGCTAGACTTGGCTAAGCTCACCTCACCTCCAAGTCTGTCACACAAATGAGCTAATTCCTGTCTTTTAATTCCCCCCAGCAGATGGAACATTTTCTGTAGCTCTAGGAAGGTGAAGCCTACTGAGCCAAAATAATCCCTTGCCCCCTTGTTGCTGAGTGTGAGATTTGTACACCAGATCACAACTTCTAACAGACAAAATTGGACCAGTCCACTAGTAGCCATACAAACTGGGACACTAGTTAAAAAAAAACACCACCACACAATATTTTTAAAACACAAATGCTGGTCCAAACAGCTTAACAAAATTATACTTTCTTGCCAGACCACATGAGCAAATACCCCTTCTTGATGGCTTTTCTTCCTTAATGTCTGGACAAGTAGATAGACCTTGCAGCATGTCCTAACAGTCACACTACAATCAGAGACTGAATTCCAAAGTTGGGAACATCTTGTCAAAAACTCCCCATCAGCAGTTCTTTCCTTTTGCCCCCAGTTGGAGAGCTGGAGCAGAGTGGCACAGGCTGAAAGATATGCAACAAGACCTTAATGACAATCCTTAATTTGGAAAATAAAATTATTATATTAAAAGAAAGAACAAATTATAGTGGAAACAGGATGCGGGAAAAAATGCAGACTTTCTGGACCACCCAGAAAATACCAAGTCACTAACCCACTACTTTTCTTATGAGTCCTGGCTTCTCTTCTGAATAGTCCTGCCACACATGGTAAACTGAAAGTAGCACAAGCCCTTTGCACCCTGGCTCCATGGCCTGACTCCATGGCCAACACATGATAAGCAGCCAGCCCCTGTCTGAATCACATGCTAGGAGAGACTAGCAGTCTGAATAGCAATTTAAAGAAAGCCTCTTAACCTACAAGGGCAAACCTATTGTGAATTGTCATTGTCAAACCTTTTCACTAGTTCTGCAAAGAAAATGTGTGGCCTCTAATCATACAAGGAACCTTTTAAAGAGACATGGGGATCTACTACAGCATCCCTAGCCCTGCACCAAACAGGAAGGAAAACAAGCCCTTCATACAAACTGAAGATAACTGAACATTTACTCAATCATTATAATCAGTATTACTACTGTATTATGAACAGTAGAAGTATATTGATCCCTCCCCTTGCCTGCCCTCAACAAACCTATCAAAGCCAAACCATTGAGGGCGGGCAGAGTTCTGATCTGTACTGTGCATAGCTGGTGCCTCAAAGGCCACTATAAGGCATAAGTGGGCTTGAGGTGCCCGAGTTGGCTCTCTATAACTGGGTGAATTGGCTTAACTTTGCTCCCCCTAAAATCAGTGGAACCATTAAAAACAATGAGGTGTCCTGTAGCACATTAAAGACTAACACATTTATTTTGGGTATAAGCTTTCATAGGCTGGAGCCCACTTCGTCAGATGCATGAAATAGAAACTTCAGTTTGGCAGGTATATATGCACATGCAAAGAGGAGTATGTTATATTACTCTGGGGAGGACCAATATATATAAATATAGTATTGTGAGCTTTCATGGGCACATCCCACTTATGAGGTCAGCTCAATTAGGGTGGATGTGGCCCATCCCCAACAGTTGATGAGAAGGTGTGAAGACCTTCTCATTCACACCTCATCAGCCTCCTTTCTGGTTTTGTGCCTTGCTTTTATAAGGAAGAGGAGATTTGTTATGGATTTTGCCCTATTCCCCAAAAATCTGTGGGAAGAATATTTATTAAAAGTGACACGTCTAGCCAATGTACAGCATATATTTTTCAGTTATCTTATTTTTTTTTTCAAAATCTTAAAAATTTTGAGGAGGATTTTCAGTAGTGCTTATCTTTGGCCTAGATGTGCTCCCTTTGAAGTCAGTGTTTCAGAGAGGTAGCTGTGTGGCTCTGTTTCAGCAAAAACAAGGAGTGGGGTGCAGTTGGAGTATGAATCCACCTGGCATTCACATTGTAAGGGCACCTCATAACCTTCCCATTCTGGGCATTGTGACCGGAAACATGGGATCAGAGCATCACTCGTGTTTGGCTGAACTGCCCCACCTGAGAGTTGCTGTGTTCTTTGGCATGTGATTACAATGAATCCACTCAATTTCACCCAGCAACCTCTCTACCATGACAGAGCGGTGGCTAGACCAAATCTGAGTGAGTGCTTTGCAAACATGTGCCAAGAATCCCTGCAATTTTCATGTGGGGCAGCCAGGGCAAACCTGAGTAGGGATGCAATCTATGTTCTCTTTAATCTTTTCCATCCATGTACTGAATCATTTTTATGTGCACGGAGGCAAATGTGCACCACCAACAGGAAAAAATCTTAGTTGTAGCAGTAGGCCCTCTGCTAATTAGCTGGGTGGCATTTGAAGCACGCATCTTATAGGGAACACTAATTGCAATCCTGTGTACCAGGTTGCAACACTGCTCAGTTTGGCAACCTTTCCATACCCGGCAGGCTGCCCTGATTTTTCCCTTATTCCTCTGTGTCCTTATTTTCCAAATTGCACTAATCTCCAAAGATTGAGTAGCCATATTATCAAATTTAATAGAAATACCAACAAAGACAGGTATTATTGAAGCACTGTTCCTTTGTTTCCCCATCACTAATTCAGAGCTGTGTGAAAACACCACTGTATATCAGTTATTGAAACAAGTAAGATCCCAAGAGATCATGAAGATGCCTTATCTCTCCAAATGCCTACTTTTAAATTGCGGGACACTCAGAAAACAATTAATCAAAGTGAAGGCATCTGTTTTCCAATATCTTCAATTAAGATACTACCTCTGCCATAAAAAAGAATTTTTCAGGAATTGGCTTGCCATTGAACCTGTAGGCAAGTTTGATTAAATAGAACAGTTTGAATAATAATAATACAGTGGCTTTTCAGCTCCTCAGCTAGCACAAATGGATGGATTTAAATTGTGTGTCCTTTTGCATCACTGGAAAATCCACTCCATTAAATAAGGTGGCAGAAATGTTGGATTAGCCCACAGGTGCTATCATAATGCAAATAATTAATTTTAGCATTTAATAAATTAATGTGTGATCATTCTAAAACTACTGATATTACAATGCATTTCTCAGTTGCATTAAGAACAGCATTTGTGGCATATAAATTATCATGAAAACAATTTCCTAATACAATATTTAATGTACAAAACAGCACACAATGAAATTGTGTATTCATGGAGATGTCTTTGACTGCCAGCTGAGAAAAAGTTTATATCTCCATTATACAATTACTTTTTGTCTAGAAATGGCAGTATTCAGCTATCCTAGCACTATGAGCTGTAAAAATATATTCCTGAATCAGAATGCTCTTGCGCAAAAGCACATCTCTTGCACAAAGGCACATGCCAGTGTAGACGCTCTCTTCTAGAAGAATTTTTGCACAAGAAGTCTTCCGCAAAAGAGTTCTTGCGTAAAATCATGCCAGTGTATATGTAGCCCTCGTATTCTATGATTCTATGCAAAGTGTTTGATTAAAGTGACTGTAAACAAAAGTCTTCTGCAAAATCTATTCCATGGCATTTACAGAGACCATCAAACTCCCCGTATACTTTTTACCAAAGCCTGATTTTGAGAGACTACCTCTACTGATGAGAAGATAATTTGCTATGTAAATCCTTCAATTCCTACTCCTTGAGGTTTGCTGGGCTTGTAAAAAAAGGCCTCCATTTAAAATCCTTTGAGATTTGGACAGTCACCAAGCCAATGGAATTTAGTCCATCAGTTCATTTAATACAGGACAATGACAAGTGAACAAATGGAAAAGATTTGTCACTGCTAACCAGAGCTGACGCCTAGAGGCAAAAAACTTTTCTATTTCCTTACTAATTTTCTGAGCTATATTAACCTTTCTGTTGATGTCAATCTGAAAATGTCCAGAGAGATCAAGGATATGCACCAAAATAAACATCTGGAATAATATTAAGGATATAGTTACTCTATTCTGCCAACAATTCCAGACACTTGGTAATCCAAGCTTCCTTTAAATACCAAAGTGGTTTCTCCTGTGCCACCCATTGGCATGGAAGGAGTTTCCCACAAAACAAAGCAGCTACATTGTCCTATTTTAAGTTCCTCCTTCTCCCTCTTCTCCCTGGTGATATCTGCAAATAGCTCAACAATGGTGTGGCAACTGTAGTGGTGTGATTGCTGCGTAATAAATCACACATGGCCATTTTATTGTTACCTTGTGATTCCAATGCCTGTATCATGTGGTAGTCACCTGTGCTGCAAACATAGATTGTAATCCCTGTAAGGCAGAAACCATCTATTTGTTATAGGTACAGCACCTAGCACAACAGGGACACAATCTTTGACTAGGACCAATTAGGCATTACTCCAGTATAAATACTATTGTTTTGTGGTTCAGTTTCACATTGTTTTGGTCCACATACTAGCATTTTTATTCAGTTTTCACAGAGTCATTACTCAGGCAGAATTCCTATTGACATTAGGAAGAGTTTTGCCTGAGCTAGGATATGAGATACATCAGGACTTAGCTAGGTAACTGAAGCCTGGAAGAGGGGATTGATATGAGCTTGAATCAGTTTGAGACAAACTTGAATGGGAGGCAAGTGTTCAGCTAAAGTGCTCGGCTAAATGCAAATATGTCTCCCCTTCCCTGCAAAGCATACACAGAATAAAATTCCAGATATACATAAAGACATACTTGTTAAAGGCAAACTTCTAAGTCTCTCCACATAACCATGTCAAATGCTGTGATCAAGCTGCATTCATTCGATGTACAATTACTTTTTTATGCAGGAGTCAAAATAGAGTTTCTTCTTGCTATTGATAAAGAACAATGTCTTATTTATGCAGGTGCAAAGTAGTGTATGTGTTGCTGCCTTAGGTGAAGGCAGACTCTTACTTGGAAGCCATTTAAAAAACACCACGGGTTTGTTTTGATTTTTTTGCTTCCAAGATTGGTGACAGGGTCAACATATGGAATTGATTTAGGGAATTATTCAAATGAGCGCTCATTGCCACTGGTTTCTTGTCTTCTCCCAAATCAGCAATAAAATGTTAAAGCAGCTAAAAGGACACTCACATGGCTTGATACAAAGTTTAAGTTCTGTATGTGGATGATTTACCCTGAGCAGCATCTTCTGTCATCCCTGAAATACACCCTCCACCCTCAGTTTATTATTACAAACCATAGTTTTAAAATTTAATAAAAATAAAGGGGGGAAATGTTTAGTGTTAAGAGATGATCTCAAGCCACAAAAATCAGCTTTGCATCTAAACTTTCCCAGTACTCCAGGGTGTTCAGGTGGAAGATTGAGGCCTGGGCTGAAGCTAATCTTAAAATGTTGTAACAAACTGTCCAATGCATGCACTGTAAAAACACCTCTCCCTCATTCAACACCCAATAGTTGAAAGAGAAGTGACAATCTAGGAACGCTGGAGAATATGCAGGGAGTAGGATGGAAATTTTCAGTTGATAAATAACCTGTGGCTGACCAGGGCTACAATAACTTCCAACCTATCAAATCCTAGGCCTTTAAACATAAATATATGTTTGATGAATTCTCCCCTCTTTTGTAGTGTCTACATCCCCTGATGCTTAAAGGAGTCAGCGGCCACAGGCAAAGGAAAAAACAATTTGATGAATTGCTGGTCATAGTAAATTATGTGGAAATAGCACAGTGCATGCTTCATTCGCATCATTCCCACACAAAACAGATGCTTATATAACAATTATATTTTCTTAGAAAATACTCAGCAGTGAGCAACATAATGGGGTATTGAAGAGAAATCTTCACAGATTGGGTGAAAATGTCTTAACTCAGCACAATAAATGGGCTTTCTTTAGGGAAATCTATAGGGACAGAATAGATGCAATTTACTCACTAGTGCTTGCACAACTCTGAAATGTCACCAATTTTTGCTAGTTCCTCCCAGGAAGTATACTCAGGTGTGCTGTGGGTCAATATTGGAAAATGTGAGCTGGGGAACTCTGTCTCAAGCACTCTATATTGTAAAGGGAGCTTCAACAAATTTCTGGAGTAGGCACAACATGATTTCACTTTTGTCATTGGCCATTCTTAAATGTATGGTGATGGTGATGGGTGCATGCGTATACCCAATTCTAAATTACTTCCACTGACAAAGTTTATGCTGCCATATTTTCCTATGTTTTCTGTATTTGTGACAGCTTATAGCCTATTTTTTCCAGTAATTGTACTTCTGAAAAGATTTTGATGAATGAAAGATGTAAAGGAGTGAGTCAGCACTAGCACATACACTGAATAGAATTCACTTATATGCAGAGGAATTTGGCCCTAAATGTCTAAATGGATGAAAGTACACTCACATTAGCAGACTCAGAAATAGACACCTACTTAAATCTTAGCTGAAACTATGAACCTAAAGATTTTGCATTTTAGCTTCTCCCCTGTACCTGAGTGAGGTGATAGAACCTGCAGAATGGCCAAGGTCTCATATTGGCCTGCCAATATTTTTGGATTTCTCCAGGACATTTAATTAGGACTGGAAAGCCAGGAAGAGACTAGAATCCACCATCCATACACAATCACCAGCAGGACTAAAGTTAAGGTTAAGTATGGGAGTACGGTTAAAGCCCCCCTGTGTGGTGGCAGACTTACATCACAAAATTTATTGATTTATTATTTGCTAGTTTTTCCAAGTTATTCTATTGTCTCTTCTTTTTCTTCCCCGATAAAGGTCTCTTTGGTTCAACCTCCTGGACACAAGACTTAAGATTTTAAGAAAACTGAATGTAGCCCTTTATGCTGCTGTCAACACCTGGCAGAAGGATTACATTCAGTTCTGGACATTCTATCCATGGCAACCCCTATGGGTATAATGAAATCTGCCATGAAATACAGCACAACGAAGCCTATGAAATAAGCTTACGCACACTGAGGGAATGCAGTCCTTTACTTAGGCTTATGATTTTGCATAAGCAGTTGGCTACTGCTTAACTATTACCCACAATTAGGCTAGCCTGAACATTTGTACTGCATCAGGGGACATTACAGATCAAGATCAACCTTCATATTCACCAACTATCTTAATTTCCAGTCCTGTGCAAAATCTAATCCTCCAGCCACTGCTCATTACAGAACTTTCTCTTCCATCCACAGGCACATCTACCAGGTATTTGCTCAGCTGCTAAATCAAAGTTCCAAAAACTGTACAGGAGTGAGAATGTCTTTTGTGCTTAGAACACCAGCATCTAACAGAATGAGTTGTGGTTAAGGGGAGAGCGTTATAAGAGAGATTTAAACCCTTTGGCTACATCTACGTTGGCAAGATTTAGTGCAAAAGCAGCTGCTTTTGCACAAAATCTTGCCGCCTGTCTACACTGGCCGCTAGTATTTGCGCAAGAAAACTGACGTTCTAATGTATGAAATCAGTGCTTCTTGCGCAAATACTCTGATGCTCCCTCTCTGGGATAAGTGCTCTTGTGCAAGTGTTCTTGCGCAAGAGGCCAGTGTAGACAGGTAACATCAATTTCTTGCGCAAGAAAGCCCGATGGCTACTGTCAGCCGACGGTCAGGGCAGAGAGTGGTGCGTGTGTGTGTGTGCTATACACCCGAGACTTCAACTGCTGAGACCGGGGTCCCTTGCAGTGGGCAACCTGGAGGAGGTTGACGGGCGCCCCAATAAGTTTACAGAGAGAGCTTATTACCCTTCAGATTTTAGCTGCTAGAATCCGTGATTCCTTTGCAGCAGACAGCCTGGGGGAGGCTGAGAAGTGCCCCAACGGATCTGTCACCTGGGAGTGACACACATCCAAACGCCCAAGCTCTCCCTATATCTGTCCCTTAAGACCGGCTGAAGTTCTTTTAAATTGTGCCTGGTTCTGTTACAGCAACTGAAGGAGTTGGGTTAAAGCTTAAACAGTTACAGGTTTATTGAGGAAGCTTATAAATCATATGGTTGCAATGGCTATTGTTCTATTTCTTAACTGCTAGCAAAATATAGATCTTAAAAATGGTTACAAAGAAGATAAAGATAGGAAAACAGAAATAATAGTACCAAGTAACAGCTTAATCTTTAAAGAGCTCTAAGTCTGTGTACACTTATGACAGAGGACCACATCCAGGTACAATTTTTACCCCCTTCTGTGCCTCTCGAATCCAGCGTGTCAGGCCAGGGCCGGTCCCTCAATTCCTAGGAAAGACGAAAATACGAGGTGGGCATCCCCATAGAACCTCGGGAGGTCAAACACCTAACCCGACCAGCAGGTAGAGGGTAGATTGACACCCAAAGTGAGTGTGCTGCTTTACCCATCTTTATACCCATGGGGTCACGTATTTCTCTTTCTTATCTGTGATGCCAAATAGTGCTGGTCTGCCTTTTGAGAGACCAGTTCTTACAAGGGAGTTGTGAACTTAATTTACACTTGTAAGAGAGAGTTGAGAGGATTAAATTGGAAGTACTGGAGATTCTTTTCTCAGTGGGGGATTCCTCTCCCAGGGACGGTTGTGTGTTCGTATCAACATGGGTGCCAGCTGGGCACTTCTCGCAGCCTCGAGGCCAGCTTATTGCCTTAATCGTTCTCTCCTCATATCTATGTTTTCAGCTTCTCAGGATCAGATGAGCCAGCATAGACTATGCTGATTTTATTGCTCCTTCTCTGTCCTGTATGCTTCAGGAACCTCAGAGAGGCAAATAAGATGGATGAGATGTGTGTGGGGGGGGGGGGGGGTGTCTGTCTGGCTACAGCTATAATGGCCATCGGAGCTTTCTTGCACAAGAGAGCGTCTACACTGACACGGATCCTTTTGTGCAAAAGCACATCTTTTGCGGAAAGGCACACGCCAGTATAGACACTCTCTTACTCAAATACTCTAACGCAAAAACTCTTTTGTTTAGAGTATTTGCGCTAAATCTTGCCAGTCTAGACGTAGCCTTTGAGTAGTTCTCTGGAGGTGGCAATTATAGGACAGTATTTTGGTGTGGGATGTAGGCTCTTTTCCACCCAACTACAACCCCCCAGCACTGCCCTAGAAATTTCTGTTGTCTCCACCTATAAACTTAAGCCCAAATTCTACTCTTCATTATGTAGTTTAACACAGCAGGCCTCACCACCACGGCGCCCCCCTACTGGTCACTCTGGGAATTAGCGTTTCAGCTCTGGCGTTCCCCCCCTTTCAACTGGTGTTTCACCTATTTTTCCTACAACTCTCTGTTAGGACCCATGTCCCTTCCAGGCTGTGGCATCCTCCCCTCTGGACACTGCCCTGACACAGTGCCCCCACAATCTGGGGTCCTTCCATCTGGGAACCTCCAACCCCCTATGCTCACCTTTCCTCAGTGACCCACTGCCAGTCTTCATCTAGCCTCTGCCACAGGGGCTAAATGCAGTCTAAAATGGCCACTCATCATTGGCAAGGTGATGTGGACCTGCTACCTTTGCCTACCTTGGTTGCCTCTCTGCAGCCTTAGTAGCCTCACACTTTGCTTTAGATCCTGCAGCCTGGGAGTTTAGCTGGCCAAAGCTTCCCCAGCTCTGCTCAAAGTCAGGAAGCCTCTAGCCTCCCCGGCAGTTAGGTCCCTCCTGCTCCCCAGCTGGGGAAAGAAGGAGTCTGAGACTTCCCTCCCCTCCAGAAGCTTTTATTTATACTGCCCTCAGCAGGGCCATAATTGGCTAATTCCTGACACAGGTGCTGGCTCCACAGCACCAGCCCTCACCTAGGGCAGGGTTTTAACCCTTAAAAGGGACAGTGCAGGGCAGATGCCCCATCACACATTGGTATTTTATGTGGAATATCTCAACACCACTGGATCCAGTCCAGTTTTGCACTGATGTAACCGAGAACAGAATTTAGGATATATTTTAGTAAATGAAGAGTTTCAACTTATCGTACTTCTAGAAAACCAAAATTTTTTGGCTTAGAGGTTTATGTATATATTTGAAAGTATCTGTCTGTCTGTCCAATTATCTGTTTGTTCATGAACTCCTCCTACACAGTAAGAGCTAGGACCACCAAATTCAGAAGACAGCTTCTTCTTATCATAACTTAAAGCAATATGAGTTTGGTTGTGCCAAGGAAATGGGATCAGCCTGGAATGGGATTGCTTCTCAGAAAACCATATAGAAAAGAGACAGAATCATCAGACGGGTGAAAGGGGCCAGCTGGAGGCATGCCGCACCCCCATCCAAGATTGCCTCAGCTCTGAGCCTCCCACCCCAAAAGCACCCTTTAAAGAGGCTGGGGAGACAATCTCCCCTCCCAGATTTGTACGGGAACATTGCTGACTGTTCCCCTTCGTAAGGGTGTGAGGCGAAAAAGTGAGGAATACAGCAAACTGTGCACTCTGGCTGTGGAGCACAGGGAGTAGATGAATTTGGAGCTGCCATAGCCTGAGGACATGTATCTCTCCCCTGGCTGTGCCTGCTGCAGCTGCAGTGGCAATGGAGAGATGATTCTCCGCTGACCCCAGGCTGCCGCAGTGACAGAAGGCTGGGGTAGTCTTCCCTCATCTAGGCAGCCTGCATGCTGAACCCTCATCTCCAGAGCACTGATTTAAATGAAGTATGTCCTTTTTCATTTTATTTTCCACACAACCAAAAGTTAATTAAGTTAAGGACCCATGCAATGCTAAGTAAATTTTCTAGGACAGATATAAATATGATTGTATCTGTAACAAAAATGGAACATATCAAAGGAAAACTTTCATTAATTTTATTTCCCGTCAAAAAACTATTTTGCATTTTAAAATCTTTCAGTGATTATTTTTAACTGAAGTCATCAGTCATTAAATTAGCCAGGATTATGAGTAAAATAATTTGTTTTAAAGTTTGCCAGCGGGTTAGTGAATTATGTGCAGTCTGACTGATTAACCTACAGTTCCACAAGTCTGACTATAGAAATATTGTTTTTTAAATGTAACAAAGTGGGAATTGCTCATGTTTCATATCAATACTGTGCATGCATCAGTATTCTCAATGTGCTGTGGGGTTAACTGGGAATTGGGCAAGGTTGTTTAATCTTTCCAGTAATGTAGAAAGATTAAACGTTACTGATACTTGGCTATCTGGGACTTGGGCCTCATGTCCATGGAGAGTCCTAGGAAAAAAATGGCCATTCCAGCTGCCCAGACATTTGATAACTTGTAACTAACAACCATGGATGACCCACTCATCCGCAGGAAGCCAGCCGGGTTTGATCAGCTGGAGAACAAAGAACTAACAAAGAGGGCCAACTGACAATGTGTGCCTGGGAACAAGAACAAAGGACTGAGGAGGGCCTATGTGGGGGTGTTAAGTATGGGACTGCTGGCAGAGAGAGGCTTCTGAACCAGGACTAAAGAGGGGTCAGCGAGAACTCTGGACTTTGGGACTTACACAGATGAGCCAGATTGTAACTTTTTGTTCTCTAGGTTAACTAAGGACTTTCTATGCAATGTTGCAGATATCTAAAAAAACCCTTCTGCTTTTGCAACACTTCCTGAGCCACTTTAGAGTAAGGAAGTTGGTGTGCATCATTCCCTTTGGTGCAAGTCTTCTCCAGGGCTATGTCTAGACTGGCATGATTTTCCGCAAATGCGAAAACTTTTCCGTTAAAGGCATTTGCGGAAAAGAGCATCTAGATTGGCACAGACGCTTTTCTGCAAAAGCACTTTTTGCGGAAAAGCGTCCGTGCCAATCTAGATGCGGTTTTGCGCAAGAAAGTCCCGATCGCCATTTTCGCCATTGGGGCTTTTTTGTGCAAAACAGTTTTTAGCTGTGTACATGGCCCTCTTGCGTAAAAACATTTCCGGAAAAGGGCTTTTGCCCAAACAGAAATGTCAAAGCATTTGTGCA
Source organism: Pelodiscus sinensis (assembly GCF_049634645.1). Lineage (NCBI taxonomy): Eukaryota > Metazoa > Chordata > Testudines > Trionychidae > Pelodiscus > Pelodiscus sinensis. Next base: position 90,284,854 of record NC_134713.1, on the reverse strand, counting down.
AGAAGCACTGATTTCGGACAGTAGAACGTCAAAATTTTGCGCAAAATCAAGCGGCCAGTGTAAACTTGCCAGTCTAGATGCAGCCCAGGTGTCCAGTTCAGATAGACTCATGGAGGGGTGCTGAAAGCTCTGAGGTATGGTCCCAGGAGGCACTGAAGCCAGAGGGCTTACTCCACTGAGAGAATGTGACTCTAAAGCGACTGACCCACTGAAAAGGGACCTCCGAGGGATTGTTCCAGAGCTGTATGAGAGTGTCAGAACTGTGGATACCTGACATTAAGTTTTTATGATCATCCTTGAAATTTTGCTATGGCAGTTGCTCTTAGCCTTTCTAGACTACTGATTCCCTTTAGGGAATCTGATTTGTCTTGTGTACCCCCAACCCCTCACTTAAGAGCTACTTGCTTACAAAATGAAACATAAAAATACAAATGTGTCACAGAACACTGTTTCTGAAAAATGGCTTGCTTTCTCATTTTTATCATACAATTACAAAATAAATCAACTGGAATAAAATATTGTAAGTACATTTCAGAATATAGTGAATATAGCAATAAAAACAAGTCATTTTCTGTATGAAATTTTAATTTGTACTGACTTTATTAGTATTTTTTAGGTGGCTTGTTGTAAAACTTGGCCAATGTTTAGATGAGCTGATGTACCTACTGGAAGATCTCTGTATACCCCCATGGGTACATGTACCCTTGGTGAGAATCACTGTGCTATGATATCTTTCAGTCTTCATATATCTCTCCCCTTCCCCATTCCCCAGGCCCTAATCAATTAGTTGCCACCTGCCTCGGCATTCTAAGATGCTCTGACTTTGTGATGTAAATAAAGTTTCGAGCAATGAAATGAAATGTCATCACATTGCAACATTTTAACATCGGATGAGGATCTTTTGTTTTGATGCAGTGTCACTGCATTGCAGCCCAAAGAGATGTTTTGACACAATGTGAGACATATTTTAGTCACAAATCATCAAAAATTTAACAATCACTGTTTAAGAGTCATTTCTAGCACGATGCCTACAGAAAACTGCTAACTGGTGCATTGAAGGCAAATGGAGCTTGTCTATTATAATAGTAATCAAATGTATCTATTCGATTTATACTAATATTATAAAATGTGCATATAAACACATTTTATATTTAATATATATATTTAATATCACACACCATTAAGTTGTAAATATCTGCATATCTAGCGAATGTAACTGTAGGAGGACTCAGAGGCGGATGAGAGTTTTGTGGGGCCCAGAGCAGCACAATTTTGCAGGCCCCCCTTTGGAGAAAAAATAGAAAAAAGGAGTCAAATGTGCACATTGAAGGCTATTTTCATATTAAATGTGAATTGGGTAAATTTGATAGAAACTTAATTTAGCTGGATCATATTTATTTTAATTATATTGTAAGTCATTCTTAAACAAAATTCTGCATTAATAATTAAAATTTTTCATTTGTATTTAAGTCTATTATAGCTGTCTAGCTCTTTTGGCAGCACATTCTTCAATTATGTCATTAAAATCCATTTCTTTGAAAGGTCATTTTCAAAAAAGTTTAAAAATCCTTCTTCACAAACTTATGCAACAGCAACCACATGACAAATATGTGTGATTGAGGGCTGCAAACATTAAGCAGTACATTCACCTGCCAACATGATTTTTAAACCCTACAGCAGTGAAATCCTGCATGAGTGTACTCTCAATACTCCTATTATTCTGCATCCTTTTAGACCTGTAGAGGAACATTTTCAAAATCACAAATAGCAACTAGGCCCAACTGAAATAGCCTAATTCGAATGAAAACTCAGAGCTGGAAGTCCAACTTTATCAGATATACCTTTGAGAAAAATCTCCCATTTATAGCTGTGACAATTTCTCATTTAAGGAACACCTTTTCAGAAACATGCAAATGAACATATCCCAGATTCAGCCCTGCTGGCTATCTACATATTACTTCTCAGCTGGCCACAAAGTGAGACAAAGTTTTAATGTGTTATATGCACACACAGTATCATTATATGCATTGTAATCTGGTGGAATATGCATTGCCTGTAACCGGGAGTGATTTCTATCATTAAGACCATGTAGCTCAATGAAAGAAATAGTCTGTAAAACGTAAAGAGACCCCCCCCCCCACACACACACACACCATTAACTGACTACAGTGAAGAGTGAGGATAATGTTTTATCCAGAGTTTCTTCCTATCTATATCTGGGAGACTTTTCTTTAGCTGTTCCTTTAAAGGTGATGTAAAGGCAAAACCAGACACAACCTGAGTTCCTACTGCCTTCTACCAATAGTAGCCTCTGATATTATATTAGGCATTAGTAATTACTGTTGCTAGGTGGTGCTTTCTCACATAAAACACTACCTTAGTACTCAGTGCAAAACCCCACAAGAGGAAAACCTCTCAACAGCTTGCTCAGGTCTTCAGACTTTGTAGAGCTATAGATGGCATAGCACAGTTTGGCTCTTCTTAGGCTCCCCAGGACTCCTCTCCCCATAAAACGTTCTTAGTCCTCAGATATTTCAGTACAAGAAACCAAATTATCAACAGGCAAAGTTTCTGCAACCCCTCAGAGAGCAGCTTATACAGCCTAATCACAGAACACGTATAGCTCCACTCAAAGTGAACAAGACTTTACCTATGCAATTTCCTTTCTTCCTAAGCAGCCATAAACTACTTTCAATATCCCTTTTTTGTCTCAACACAATAAAGTATTGAAGCGTTTTTACTATAACCAGAGCTGAGCAATTCCTCCATCCTGATTGGCTAATAGGAGTACAGCTCCACTGACCCAGTGAGAATGAGGATCCTAAATAAACCAATGAGAGAGCCTCTTTTCTTTCCTTCACTCTGTTCACCTCTACTGTCAACACAAAGAGCTGAAGTGGCCGGTGCCCCATCTTTCAGAAGGCATGAACAGAACAAGGCACTTGCCTGGTGATCTATCGCTTGTCCTCTAGTCCCAGCATCTGGCATTCAGAGTTTAGGGACCTCTAGAACACGGGGTTGGATCCTTGATAATCTTGTCTGATAATTTCACCCACTCCTTTTAAAAACCCATTCCTCCCTACCTGCACCAAATCATGTTGAATTCCTTCATAAGTCGATTCATTTGTTCATTCCTGTTCCTCTTTCAGTTTAAAGACAAGGCGGGGAAATTTAACATTTGTAGAGTGAAAAAAAATCAAATACTGGTCCAGTCTGAGTGCAGAACTGTGGGTGCAAAGCTTTGATGTTGTTGTTCCCCCCTCCCCCTTCTCCCTTCACCTTGCTCCCAAGCAAGCGATGGGTCATTCCTTAGGAGCAAGGCTAGAGAAAGAAACACCCTCCGGCTCCAATCAAGATGCCTGGCTGGTGTGGAATAACAGGAGGCCTCAGGTGTCTCTTGGGATTTCGGGGTTTCAGACACACACTTTTCGAAGAGAGGCAGAGAGGCCGAGACAGGAGGGCTGGGAAGTTGATTCGGTTGCATCCGGGTCCAGGCTATATTACCAGCCTGTATCAGCTCTCACTTCCAGTGGGTGGCATGAAGGGGCGAGAGCAGCTCCGCTCAAAGCACCTGGCAGTGCAGAGCCAACTGTCTTCTAAAGAAGAAGGGCAGAGTGGTGCTGGCGGCCAGAGAAACTGCGCCCCCTCTGTGCTGCGATGAATGCAGCACAACCGGGCACTGCTGCTCCCATGGAATCTGCAACCCCAGGGAACCAAAAGAAAAGGAGAAAAAAGAAGCCACCCAGAAGACAGCGGCGGCTTTTGCCCAGCTCCTCCTGTGGAGTGTGGACTTCTCCAGGAACCGCAAGGGCCTCTCCTTGGCGGCCATTGAGAAGGAGCGGACCCTGACTGGGGTCCAGAAGTACAAAAGCCTCATCAAAGCGCTCAAGGACACGTCAAAGCGGGGCCTACTGAAGCGCGGGGCCCGGGGCAGCCGCCCCACTCGCCCTGCCCTATATCCGCCGCTGGGAGGACTATTATATTAACTCTGCTTCAGCTTTCCTTTATTGATTGTTACATTTACTTGTTACTTAATTAGATTGCAAACTCATCAGGGTAGGAGTTGAGTCTTCCTGTATATCTGTACAGCACCACACATGATGGGCTCCCAGTCCTACTTGGGACCCTCTTGGGTAATATTGTAACACTAGCCAATTAGCCCATCTTAAGATGGAATTTTCAGGTCTCTCCTCCATGTCGGTCTTCTCTCCTGAGCCTCTGGTCTCTTGCTCTGTCTCTCTTTCTCTCTCTCTCTCTCCCCTCCTCCTCCTACCTTCCCTCCTCTCTCTCTCAGCTCGCCTCCACCTCCTACCTCTCTCTCTGTCTCTCCTTCTCTTCTCCTCCCCCTCGTGCCTCTCACTCGGGGGACCGCGGAGCCCAAATGGCCGTTTGGGCTCCACACTCCCCATGCTGCGTGAGGAGCACGGCACCCAAACGGTCGCTTGTGCCACTTGCTCCCATGTGGCAGCCTAGCTGAGCAGCGCAGAAGTCAGCCGAGCACCATGGAGGGAGGCAAAGAAGGACGGGGCGGTGACATTCATGGCCAGGGGGCGGGGCCTGGATCCACTGTCATGCCGCACGTCACTGCCCCGCCCCCCCTTCACCTCCTGCTGTGGCACTCAGCTGACTTCTGCACCACTCAGCTGGGCCACCGCGGGGGAGCAAGCAGAGCAAGCAGCTGTTTGGGCTCCCCTGTGGTGGCCCGGCTGAGCAGCACAGAAGTCAGCCGAGTGCCACGGCGGGAGGCGAAGGGGGACAGGGTGATGACGTACATGGCCAGGGGGTGGGGCCTGGAGCTGCTGTCACGCCGCATGTCACAGCCCCGCCCCCCCCTTCTCCTCCCGCCATGGCGCTCGGCTGACTTCTGCGCTGCTCAGCTGGGCCGCCGCGGGGGAGCAAGTGGCCGTTTGTGCCCCGCACTCCCCATGCTGCATGGGCTGTCCAGAGGGAACAGCCAGCATTTCAGCCAACAGCGCCGCACAAAGGGAACAGCCAGCATTTCAGCGTTACAGACTCTCAGACATTGGGCTACTATATATATGATAAACTAATGTGTCACGATAAGCCAGATGTTATGACAGTTCATTTTGTCCTGCTGAAACAAATCCAGGTGGATTGCATCAGCTGCAGTACATATTTATTACTGCTCTAGCATTGAATTACTTATAATTTAAGTTTTGTAGAAATTGGGGCATCTCCTTTTAAGATGCAAGAGCCAAATGCAAGAGTCATATGTTTTCATATTGTGAAACAACAAACAACGTTTTCTCCAAAAGGACCATAATTAATGTAAAGCTTTAGTCTGGAGCCCATTTCTTCAGGGATTAGTCTTTCCAAAGTTTGTGGTCTCTAGTTGTATTTGAATGACTGACTGAAGAATGGTCATGATCAACAGTTCTATATGGATTGTCTCCTATCTCATTAGAGGTCTAGTCCAGTGAGGTGCTCAGTACCCTCAATCCCCACTGGCCTCTGTAGGCATTGAAGGTGCATAAAATGAGAGTTGACTAGAGGGCAACAATTCCGTTGCATGGCAATTTTCAAGGTTTCAAAAATTGTTTTTGTTCCATATTGGAGTGAAGATAAAATCTTTTGAATGTTTTTGAAAATTCACAATTTTATCAAAATGTCCCTTTTCAGATCAAAGACTGAGCTCTTCTCCTGTTAGGTGGAGCACTGACCTGTGACGTGACAGTCCCACATTCACACCCCTGCTCAGCCTCATTCAGAGAAAATGATTTTCATCCTACAGCCCTCTGAGGAAGGCAGATCAGAAACTTGAACATGTCTCTCCCAGGCCAGTACCCTAGCCACCAGACTAGAGAGGCTGAGACTCTATGTCTCCACAAAATACTTTGCAGAAACAGCTCTCCTTAAACCTTCACAGGACATGTAAGTCATGGATTTGTAGGCTAATCCATAGTCACAAACCTCCAAAAGAAATCTGTAGAGCACCATCTGTTTTCTTAGCAGCTATGCACCAAATTAACCGTAAACAGTAAAATCCATCTTGGGAACAAGATCCTCAGCTGATGTAAATCATCAGAGAATCATTGACTTCTTCTGATGATTTGGCCCCTTATTTTTAATTTATACGTCTCTTTTCCTTCTTAATTTCCAACAGTTCAGCCTGTACAATGGACTGCCTACATTGGTTCTCATCCAACACACCATATGCAACCAGCTTCAATGCTTGAAAAGTCTCTGACCAAATCCTCTACACTTGCTCAGTTATGCATTCAGTGATGTGATTTGCACAGTCCCAGAGGACAACCTAACTCCCAGTGCACAGTGCTCATTTATCAGGTGAAATGAGGCAAAGAGAGCAGGGTCAGCAAGTGTCCACACTGCTTACAAGCCACTGAGCCCTTCAGGCTTGTCACTGCCCAGGTTACTTTCAACTCATTCTTCTCCACTAGCTGCAGTTTTCCCCTACCTACCAGAAATAAGCTTGTTAGCCTTTGTCACTAACCCCAAGAAAGCAATAGACATTCTTCTAGGTAAAGGTGAAGCAGCACCATAAAGGGCAGTATTGACACCAATAAAATTTGCATTAGATTTGCGCTTCTGATTGTTCCTTATCTGTCAGGCTATGTCTGCAATGGCAGATGTAAAGCCCTTGAAGTGACAGCACTGCTCATGGAATGCAGCAGTGAAAACATTATTGTGAGTCCACACTGCCAGCTACTAGAGCACTAGTGTGACCACACTCGTGGCACTTGTAGAGCCTTTCAGAGCAGTGCGTTCTGGGCACCTATCCCACAGGGCACATCTTCCACTTCTTCTGCAGAGGTTTGTGGGGAGGTGCAGGGCATCTTGGGTCCTGTCCCAATGCCCCATGATGCATCCCAGCAACCCCTGTGCTTCCATCAGCATTTAGCTCAATTTTTCAATGGCTTCTGGTAGGTCTCACTAGAATGCTGATAGGTCTCACTTGAATGTCATGCATGGCAGTCAAGTTATTCCCGAACCTTCTAAGTGACAATGAGGAGCCTATGCAGCGTTTGTATGACATGAGATTTCTTGTGGTATTCACAGACATGCTGACCACCGTGGAACCCTGCTTTTGGACTCAGGAAACAAGCACTGAGTGGTAGGATCACAACGGCCTGCAAGCCTGGGAGGATGAGCACTGGCTGCAGAACTTTCAGATAAGGAAAGCCTCTTTCAATGGATTGGGTGCTGAGTTCACCCCCATCCTGAGGCACAAAGACACACAAATGAGAGCTGCCCTGTCAGCAGAGGAGAACTGTGGAAGCTGGCTGCTCCAGATACCTGTTTCTGGGTCACCAATCATTTTCGAGTTGGAAAATCAACTGTTGGACTCGTGCTGATGGAAGTGTGCAGGGCCATCAATTGCATCTCACTCAAAAAGACCATGACTCTGGGCAATAGGCATGAAATTGTGAATGGCTTTGCATGGATGGTCTTCGCAAAGTTTAGTGGAGCAATAGATGGCATTTACATTCCAACTCTGGTATTAGACCACCTAGCCTCCAAGTACATTAATTGCAAGGGGTATTTCTCCATGGCTCTGCAGGTGCTTGTGAATCACTGTAGGCATTTCACGGGCATGCATTTTTCAGAACACTGGTCTGTTCAGGAAGCTAGAAGCAGGGGTGGCTAATGAAACCATATATGTGCATGGCCGATAACATCCCTATGGTTATCACCACATGCTGTGCCCTCCATAAAATTTGTGAAGGGAAGGAGTGAAAGCTTCACTCAGGACTGGACCATCGAGACACAGCATCTGAAGGCTGAGTTTGAACACCCTGACACCAGGGCTATTAGAGGAGCAGAGCACGGGGCCATAAGGAACAGAGATGCCTTGAGGCAGCTATGTCATGCTGAAATTGTTGCCTTGTATGGGAGTGCAGTGGCTGCATTGCAGGGGGTTATTGATTGATCCATGTGCACTTATCGCTACAATGACCATAGCTTTGCTGGGATATGCTTGCTTGCTTTCATGTAATGGAATAAAGATTTTTTTGAAACACATGAATTTCATTTTGTTAAACACAGTAAATGTAGGACACATGTAAAGCATGAAACATCTGCACTGAGTGGTAGACAGGGAGGGAGCAGGTGCAAGAGGAAAGAGGTGAGGCCTGCCTGAGAATTTCACAGGTTTCTATATATTCAAGGTTCATGTGTAGCCCCCGTCATCTGGTGTGCTGTGCAAGGGAGGGGTGGGGCTACAGTTCATCAGGAACCTATGGGAGTGTAACCTGCACACCTTCTGAGTGTGGTGTACTGTCCCATCTAATAGCACTGTGACCCCTTACAGAGAGAATAATGAGTCTGCTCTACAGCCTTAGTTAACAGTCTGCTGACTTTTAGCTCATGTAGTAGAGATTCATGCACTAAGCTCCAGGATGACCAGGGTCTGCTGGTGTTACATCTGCTCAGGTGGGCAGGTGTAGAGTGCAGGGTGATGCCCAAATTGCATTGGTGGTGATGGGGAGTGCAGAAGAGTATATGGAAAACATGAGGAGGCCAGTCGTGCAGCTGCTCCATCTGCATTGCTAGCAGCACCTGCAGCACATCCGCTTTCTGTTCCATAATGTTTAGGAATCGCTCCATGCTTTCCTCATGCTTCCACTTACTGCTGTTCCTACATGCCTGCAATTTGTTGTGTTTGGTGTGAGCATGACTCAAGAAGACATTTCGCTGCTTAGGGTGAGCAGGGAAGCAAAGGAGGGTCTTTTACTCAACTGTAGGTTCCATCTGGGATTATATATGGCTTGCCTTTGCGTAGTGATGGTCCCCACTACCCAGTTTGACAAGATCTCATAAAGGGCTTATACTAGGGCTTCATATATCAACATGCACTATTCACATACTTTGAAGAGCAGAATTTTGAAGAGCAGAATCTGAATTTTTTAAATTGTGATCAATAGCAACAGACTATTAAATTATTCTTGATTTGATTTTGAACCCTAAATCCAAATTCTGAACCTTAGCCTAAATCTAATCTGAATACGGTTTCTTCACACTGTCTCTCACTCCTAGTGGAAATGTTTCCCCATCACATAAACCCGCACATTTTTCACTCTTGCTATAGTCTCAAGCCACATCTTTACTTCCTGGAAAATTGATGCTCTAGCAATAGAACTTCTGGTATTTGATTTGGAAAAAGGCTCATCTTTAAAAAAAGGAAGAAGGACAATCCAGGAAACTAGAGTATGTCTACACTGCCACCCTAGTTCGAACTAGGGTGGCTAATGTAGGCATTCGAAGTTGCAGATGAAGCCCAGGATTTAAATATCCTGGGCTTCATTTGCATCTTGCCGAGCGCCACCATTTTTAAATCCCCCTTAGTGCGTTCTCCGTGCCCATGGCTACACGCGGCACGGAGTAGGTAGTTTGAATTAGGCTCTCTAATTCGAACTACCGTTACTCCTCATGGAATGAGGTGTACCGGTAGTTCGAATTAGAGAGGCTAATTCAAACTACCTACTTCGTGCTGCGTGTAGCAGCGGGCACGGAGTCCACACTAACGGGGATTTAAAAATGGCGGTGCCCATGCAAATGAAGCCCAGGATATTTAAATCCCAGGCTTCATTTGCAACTTCGAATGCCTACATTAGCCACCCTAGTTCGAACTAGGGTGGCAGCGTAGACATACCCCTACAGACCAGTTATCCTCACCTCAGTCCCTGGAAAAATCATGGAGAGGATCCTCAGGAATCCATTCTGAAGCACTTGGAAGAGGGGAAAGTGATCAGGAATAATTAACATGGATTCACCAAGGGCAAGTCGTGCCTGACCAATCTGATTAGCTTCTATAATGAGGTAACTGGCTCTGTGGACATAGGGAAGTTGGTGGATGTCATATACCTGGACTTTAGCAAAGCTTTTGATACAGTCTCCCATAATATTTTTGTCATCAAGTTAAGAAATATGGATTGGATAAATGGACTATAAGGTAGATAGAAAGCTGGCTATATAGTCGGGCCCAATGAGTAGTGATCAATGACTCGATATCTGGTTAACAGTCAGTATCCAGCAGAACACCCCAAGGATCGGTTCAAGGGTTGATTTTGTTCAACATCTTTATTAATTATCTGAATCTGAATGAGGGGATGGATGGATTGCACTCTCAGCAAGTTTGCAGATGACATTAAGCTAGGGGGAGAGGTAGGGATAGGGTCCAGAGTAACCTAGAGAAATTGGAGGATTGGTCCAAAAGAAATCAGATGAAGTTCAACCAGGACAAGTGCAGAGTCCTGCACTTGGGACGGAAGAATCCCCAAGCATTGTTACAGGCTGGGGATCAACTGGCTAAATATCAGTTCAGCAGAAAAGAACCTGGGGATTACAGTGGCTGAGAAGATGGATATGAGTCAACAGTGTGCCTTTGTAGCCAAGAAGGCTAATGCATATTAGGGTGAACTAGGAGGAGCATTTCCAGCAGATCTACAAAAATTATTCCTCTCTATTCGGCACTGGTGAGGCCACATCTGGAGTATTTCATCCAGTTCTGGGGCCCCCACTATAGAAAGGATGTGGACACATTGGAGAGGGTCCAGCGGAGGCCAACCAAAATGATTAGGGGGTTGGAGCACATGATCTACGTGGACAGGCTGAGGGATTGAGGCTTATTTAGTCTGCAGAAGAGAAGAGTGAGGGGGGATTTGATAGCAGCCTTTTATTTCCTGAAGGGAGGTTCCAAAGAGGATGGAGAGAGGCTGTTCTCAGTAGTGACAGATGGCAGAACAGGAGCAATGGTCTCAAGTTACAGTGGAGAAGGTCTAGGTTGGATATTAGGAAAAAATATTTCACTAAGAGGGTGGTGAAGTACTGGAATGGGTTATCTAGGGAGGTGGTGGAATCTCTATCCCTAGAGGTTTTTAAGCTTGACAAATCCCTGGCTGGGATGATTTAGTTGGGGTTGGTCCTACTTTGGGCACAGGGCTGGACTCGATGACCTCCTGAGATCTCTGTCAGCCCTAGGATTCTATGATTTAGCACATTTAATAAAGACCCACTACACTGAATGCTGAGGGTGCTCCTGTTGGTACCAGTACTTCTACTCCTTGTGAAGAGTAAGGAAAGTCAATGAGAGTGTTTCTTCCGTGGATCTCCCACTGTGGGTCCATCCCAGAAAATCAATTCAAGGTACATTGACCCCAGTTATGCAATTCGCACAGCTGGAGTTGTGTATCTTGCATTGATTTTCTCCACCAGTGTTGACCTGGCCATAGAGGAGAGAATATGGCTCTGGGAAATGAGCTTCCCCCTTCATCGCTGTTAGTCCATCCACTTCAATCAAGTCACAAGAGCAAGCAGTATGGGGAAGCTTGTATTGCCACTGCTTCTGCTGTGTCCATTCAATGGTTACAGACAGGGCTGCCACATCAGCACTTTTCAACAATACTAAAAATGTAAATACACCCACTCGAATACCCAATAGTACAGCTGACTGACAGGTCAACATTTCAGCAATACTGCAGCTGCAAAATCAGAGTAACAAGGGGACAGTGGCAGAAAACAATAGCACATGCAGGATGAATGATATCATGTAAGATACATTTTAACTTTTAAAATTAAGGACAAGGATGCCCTGAATAAACTGTGTTGCACACAGATATATTCCTCTCTCATCATGGCCTATAGCTAATGATAATGCAGACATTTCAATGTTCATATTCAAAACAAAAGGTCAAATTTTGCCCCCTGCACCAATTAAAATCAGGAATAATACCACTGTAGCCAGAGAAGTAATGAAAGAAAGGGAGCATCCAGTTAGGCTGAAATGCCCTCAGCTTCAATCAATGGGAGGTGGGGCTCCTCAACACCTTTGATAATAAGGCCTGTATCTACTTTAGCACCTTCACCTCCTTGGCCAAGTAAACAGGCAAGCTAGATTATGTACTGTATGCCGTTTTAATACGCTCTTTGTTATTTATGCTATCTTGGCTGCACATGGGGTGAGATCTTATGCTGCTCCTCTCAGGGGTGCAGCACAGAATTCTCAGCCCGGAGTGAGATGGATTAAAGTGGCTGTAGGCATCTTAATGCCTCCCTGATTCTGAGCTGTTGTGGAGGCTCAAGTGCTCCCCCAGGGTAAATCTATTTTAATTTATTACACCACCTTCCTAAGCTGCTGCACAGAATTTGAGAATCCTAGCAACTTGTGTAGGCGTGCACAAGGACTCTCCTCCCAGCCCTGATGTGTCCCTTGAGGCAGAGCTTGCGAGGTCTTCCAAAGAATGGCCTGCAGCTGTCTCTCAATTCCCATGCTGGGGAATTCTCCATCAGCTAGATCAGGATTTTAAAGCTGCAGCCTGCAGGAGTGTGAATCTCATCCTTGTTGTTCTCTGATGGTTACCACCTCGCACTTTTATGTGACTTTTGATGCTATTTGGAGTTGTTCTGAAAGCCCCAGTTCCTGCAGGCATGTCCTTTCATAAGAATTACAGTGTTTGTTTAAAAGTTAAAAAATAAGTTTCTAACCCTCATGGGTTCAGAGAAAAGTTAGAAAACATGAGCCCTTCCAAAAACAGAAATAATGAAAAAAGAAATCAATATTTATTTTTATAAATCAGGAATTTTAACCCAAACTTATGGATCAGGGAGGGGAGTGACTCTTATTAATCTTGGAGTTTTTGGAAGGAGCAATACTATCCATCAGTCATCCATTCATTGGCAGCAATGAGCTGATACTTGCAAACTTTAAAAGGACTGGCAATTCATTTGGAGGAGATGACAGAACCAGGTAGGGTTGTCAGGTATCCGGTTTTGAACCAGACAGTTCAGTACTTGAGCTTTCTGTTCAGGAAACAAATTGAGAAAATATAAATGAGAAAATATAAATGTCAGGTATTTTCTAAATAAGATGTAATGTAGATTGTGATATAATGTCAAGCGTGTCTGGTATTTTTGTTGAAACCATCTGGCAACCCTAGAAACAGGAGCTCTTAGGCACTCTTATGGTACAAATAAAAATAAATAGGCAAGGACTATCTACACTTTTCCCCAAAAACTTCCACAGCAATTGTAATTTAGTCACATGGGAAGATGGAAACATCAATGTTCAGACATTTTCATTTTCTACCTGCAAAAAAAGGTAACATTATCATTTGACTTAAACAGGAAAGTGTGGAGATATCTTAACTGAAGGAATCTGTGATTAACCCACAGATTTACTCAGTCAAAACAGACAAAGAGGCTGATGTAAATGAGCCACTTTTGAATTACAGGAAGAACTGAGTGATAGTTTTCAATTAAAGGGAGAGATAAAATGATCAAGAGGCAGAATGAAGAAAAAAAGCAAAGCAAGGAGCTTGGGTAATACATAAGGCAACTGGAATTATTCATTTTTGAGCATATATTTGCTTTAGTTGATATTACTGAAACCTGATGGGGAGATTTGAAATGACTACAACATTAAAATCAATGGTCATAACCTATTTAGGAAGGACTGAATGAGCAAAAGTAGAGGGACAGTGGCACTATGTAAAAAAAAAAAAAAAGAGAGAGAAAAAAAAAGACATTACCAGTTTGAGTCACTGGTCTTGAAAGAAAATTATCTTGAAAGTTTACAGATCAATGTCCTAACAGATAGAGCACACATTTATTAGTAGTTGTTTGCCACAAACCTCAAAATCATACATGGGAGCAAGGTGACCAACTCCTTACACATCTTTCTATAATAAGTAAGAAAAAATCAGAATGAATATGGCAGACTTCTATCTGAGAGACACTGCTGCCAGTACTAATACGTCCTTAGAAATTCTAAACATTATAGAGAAGAATTTCCAAGTTCAAAACCATTACAGTCAACACAGGAGAATTCTCTATTAGACTTTGTCCTAAAAAGATAAAGAGGAACAGATTACAGAAATAAAAATTAATGAGATATGCTTTATGAGCCAAATCAGCTGGGAGGAAAAATTTAATCAGAAAAATGTGAATGATAATTGGGAATAATTGAAAAAAAATACCTTACTAGATGCCCAAAAAGCCACAATCCCACAGTTAAGAAGGTCATGCTGATTAAAATACTAACCTGGTTTAGAGGGGAAGTGAAGGCAGCTATAAAAAATATATAACACAAATGAAATAATGTGAAAGCTGATAGTAATAGATATCAATCAGAAGTTAGGAATCATAGAAAATTGAATTAGGGAGCTAAAGGACACAACAAGAATTCTATTGCCAGCAGAGCTAAGAAGAATAAAAGGGAGTTTTTGAAATATACTAGGAACAAATATAATCCTGATAATTATATTGGTTCATTAGTAGATAGAAGAGGTAGAATTATCAATAATAATGCACAAAAGCAGAAGTGTTCAAAATATTTCTGTATCTGTGGGGGGGAAACAGATGATGTAGTCTCATCATATAGTGCTGGTAACACTCTTTCCATTCTAACAGTATGGTTGTTAACAAAAGCTTCTAAAAAGTTAATCATTTTCAAATCAGCAGATCCAGATAACTTGCATTCCAGAGTTTTAAAAATGCTGGCTGAGGAATCACTGGGCCACATGAATTTTCAGTAAGTATTGGAGCACTGGGGAACTTCCAGAAGGCTGAAAGAAAGCTAATATGATAATTGTTAAAAAAAATGGTAAATGTGATGATCTGGCTAATTTTAGGTTTGTCAGCCTGACATCAATCTGGACTAGGCTAGTACCTAGTTTTGGTGCCCACAGATCAAGAAGGTTGTTGATAAACTGAAAAACAACAAATAGTCTTGAAACAAAACAGATCATCTGAGGAAGTGGTTTGTGCCCACAAAAACTCATGATGCCATCTACATGTTTTGGGTATGTCTACACTACCCCGCTAGTTCGAACTAGCGGGGTAATGTAGGCATACCGCAATTGCAAATGAAGCCCGGGATTTGAATTTCCCAGGCTTCATTTGCATAAGCGGGGCGCCGCCATTTTTAAAACCCCGCTGGTTCGAACCCCGTGCAGCGCGACTACATGGGGCACGAACTAGGTAGTTCGAACTAGGCTTCCTACTTCCTACAGAGTAACGGTAGTTCGAACTAGGAAGCCTAGTTCGAACTACCTAGTTCATGCCCCGTGTAGCCGCGCTGCACGGGGTTCGAACCAGTGGGGTTTTAAAAATGGCGGCACCCCGCTTATGCAAATGAAGCCCGGGAAATTCAAATCCCGGGCTTCATTTGCAAGTGCTGTATGCCTACATTACCCTCCTAGTTTGAACTAGGAGGGTAGTGTAGACATACCCTTTGTTAGTCTCTGAGGTGCTGCAAGACTATTTGCTGTTTTTTAAGTTTTTCCACTTACGGAGTAACCCAGCTATCTGATACTGTCGATAAATTGAAGAGGTATTCAGAGAAGAGACACAGAAATGATTAAAGGATTAGAAAACCTTTTTATAGTGAAAAACTCAAAGAATTTAATATATTTAGATTAACCAAGAGAAGGCAAAAGGGTCACTTAATTATAGTTTATAATTATCCATAGGGCAACAAATATTTGATAATAGGTTCTTCAGTCCAGGGGATAAAGATTGTATTATATAATCCAATGGTTAGAAGTTGAAGACAACTTCAGACTAGAAATAAGGCAGTGAGGTCATAAGGCATAAGACTGGAAACAATAACGAGTCTAATTAACTATTAGACCAATTTACCAAAGGTGGCAGAGGATTCTCCATCACTGACATTTTTTAAACCTGGGGTGTTTTTCTAAAAGATCTGCTCTAGGAATTATTTTATGGCCTGTGTTCCACAAGAAGTCAGATTCACTAAAATACCAGATGATCATTATTGTCTCTTCTGGCCTTGGAATTCTATAAATCCTCTATAAATAAAAGACTCTACAAATCCTCATCTAACCTGAGAAGCCTAGAAGGCTACTGGATAATAATTCTCAAATTATCCAGCCTGTAATTTGTGGTTGGATTAGGCACATCAGTATGGCATACACAGAGATTGCATCAGCTTTCAGGTTCATAAAAAGAGTAGATTATAATCATGCAGACCAAGCCTAGCAATTCTTCTTAAAGGGACCCCAGGACACTGAAGTTAAACTTACCGAGTTTGTGTTGATACATAGGTGCATGTCACTTGTTTGCACTTCATTTTTTCTTGTGAACAAGCAGAGTACATTGGACTGTGCTGCCACTACTCTTATTTTACAAGTCCAGAAGGCAAGTGGATAGGTTGGAAGGACACTTAATTTCAAGATCAGTGTGCATGAAGGGCCACAAAGGGTCATGTGTCCCCAAATGCCATGGAAGGAATGGCAAGAAACCTGTAGCCAGGAGGCAGGCTCCCAGCTGAGTTCCTTCACTTCCCGCTACCGGTGAGTGTGGGCGAGGGACTAGCAGGGGGCTTGGCACAGGCTGCAGAGGTAGGGCCTGCCCCATACTCACCAGCAGCAGTGGGAAGCAGAGTGACCCGGTCCCAGCTTGTTCTGCTCCCCCGGTTCCCAGCAGTCGCCACTGCTTAATCAGTTTATTTGCATCCATTTAGCACAAAGACTTTTGGCGAGCAGGTCACATAATTGAGAAGACAGGGGCGATGAATCTACATAAAGGAGTTGTATCGACATGGCAAAAAGCTAGTTAAGGTCCTTACTACAGCTATGTTGAGGGTGCTGATAATTTAAAAAAAAAGACAATTATATAAATGATACTTTAGAAACAGAAAAATGTATGGTTCGCATCCCCTTGATCGTCCTTTTAAAGTTGCACTTAGTACTGTATTTGCTTTCATTCCCTTTTTATTGGAATAATCTTTCCACTGCTGAGCTAGCATAATGAGCATTAACTCTATTCATGTGGATCCTTTTATGAATAGTGTGCATGCTGGCCAAGTAAATGGAATTCCATAAGGCACCCCTAACAATATTTTTAATAAATGCTCAGAGAACCCTACTCCCCTCATGGAGCCATCACAGCATTTTTAATCCTACATGGAAGCCAGAGTCCTTGTTCACACGTTGAAACATGAAGTGCGTGACATTTGTGCATGACCTAGTAGTGATTATTATGTATTTCTCCAACTACATCCAATTTCTTGGATGTGTAAAATGTTTTAAACCCACACTTTAAAGATCACATGTCATGGCCAGATTTTGAGCCTAAGCTACCAGCTGTGTTATGGTTGGCTGTGTTATGGGCATGGCTTTGTTGGCAATCCCTTGAGGAATCCTGTCTGACTCACTGAGAGTTTCACCAGTGCTCTGGGAGAAGCACACAGCTTCTCCACTTTCATGCACACTGCAGTGTACATTTCCCTTTGCTGGCTGAGAAGAAAAGGGTGGAACTCAGTGCCTGCACTTTTGATTGTAGCTGCCCCCACATAGCTACACAATGTGAGAAGACTTGTCACATCAACATGGGGCCAAATAGTCTGACTCTCCTCAGGATCTTATCTGAAGCCTATTGAAGTCAATGGATATCACATTTTTATATAAGGTTTAATGGCAGCAGATTTTCACACAATTGTGTTAACAAGCATATCGACAGATTACACAGCATGCATATATTTATACCCAATATGTAAACTGCCGCAAACTAATTGCTAACAAATTACTATATTTACAACTTGGAAACCAGCCTTAGGCTACATTGTCAGGGCTGTTCCCCACTCTGGCACTCCAAGTGCAGAAAGTGAGGGCCCGCAAGAGAACTTCAAAACCTTGCCTCTACAGGCACTGGTTACAAACCCCTCCCCACCAGAATCACAATACACAGATTTGGGGGAATCGATGCCACCATCAGGGTTTTCTATCCCTAAAAACCAGGGGTGAACACTTGAAATCACCCCTAGGGGTATCCCAAGCTCTTTTGCCCCAAAAGAATTTAAAGAAAGAAAAGAGAAAAACAAGCTGCAGCTTCTGGTAGCTGACCCTTCAGTCAGAAGCTTCAGAGGGGTAGCAGGATTACTCTGTAACTGGAAAAACTTAAAAAACAACAAATAGTCTGGTAGCACTTTCAAGACTAACAAAATATGTAGATGGTATCATGAGCTTTCGTGAGTACAACCCACTTCTGACAGACAGACCTTCCAGGACACAAGAATCAAATCGTCACCTTAAAAAAAAGGTGATTTTTATTACAAAACAAAAGATAAACTTGATAAAGCATACTTGGTTGCTAGATGTTACAGAACTAAGGAAAACAAATTAAAACACAGAGAAGATCTATGGGCTCTCCTTCTTATACAGTTTGGACCTCTCTAGTCCGGTGCTCTCTGGTCCGGCAACATCTGTGGTCTGGCACAGTTTTAGTTAGCCAGATGTCCATTTACCATGGGGGTGGCCAAGTTTCCTGTGGTCCCATTAAGTTTGTTTACAGTCACGAGTCCAGGCTCTCTCTGTACTGTGCTGTTACTTAGCTCTAACTTACCCCTAAATGTTTTCTAAAAGCCCAAGAACCAGAGGAAGTGTTGGTAATGCTGCTAAACAATATTGGCCTCCTGTGGTTTGGCAAATTCTCTGGTCTGGCACCGGTCAGGTCCCAAGGGAGATTCAATCTGTACCATTTTTAGCATGGTTTAACTCTATTTCTATTTTTTCTGATTTACCTTAAATGGGTCTATATCTCCTTTTGCTTACCAAAGTTATTATTATCAGTAGCTGTCTGAACAACAGAATTATGTTTGGCCAGTAAGGCTGGAGTGAGTCCCATGGAGCTGAATATATAATATGGTACCCTGCCAGTAGCATTTTCAAGGCTTACACCATTCAGGTGTGAGGCAAATGAGAGATCTACTTACAAAGGCCTGATCAGAATTTCAATGGGAGTTTGAGAGCATTTTACTCTATCAATATTGGTGCAATGTGGTATGCAGATGACAGAGCAAGCACTTATTTTTTTTAAATAAACTTGGATTCTGGGATTAAGCAGACAGGATGATACTACACAGAACTCAAAAGATGCTACATGTATGGACATGCATTAAAGCACATTCTTTTATAAATCCCTGAAGGCTGCCCTTTCAAATCCATCATCAGCTATTGTGAAAAATGATGTACTGCCTATGAGTGGGCACAGTGCCATGCTAACAGATGAGTGCAGGTAGGTGAGAGACTATGCAGGAGAATTAAAGGTGTTTGTACATGTCATAGGTGACAGTCGAGAATGTGGAAGCTATTCTTTCTTTGTCTTCAACATCTGTACTTTTACACTCATATCTCAAGTAGAGCTGGCTGTGAATTTTCCAGAAAAGCAGAGTTTCATCAGAAAATGCTGGTTTGTCAAACCTGGAACGTTTCATGGAAACATCTTGAGTTTGATGAACTTTTGGCGTTTCAAAGGCAGATTCTGATGGAAACCTGCCAGGTTTCCTGGAGGGCTGCTGGAGAACCTGGACTTTCATGGTCTATGGCTCCAACACAGCCCTGCTATGGAGACTCGGTGGAGCTGGAAGCCCTTGAAGCTCCATCTCTAACTCTATTCACTGTTGGGGGGGGACCAGTGAAATTGACAAGAATCGTATCAGAGAGAGACAAGGAGAATGAAGTAATATCTTGTATTCGATCAACTTCTGTTGGTGAGAGAGACAAACTTTTGAGATACACAGAGCGAGCTCTCTACCAGGTTCTTGTTTCTGATATCCTGGAACCCACATGGGTACAACACTGCCTACAAGAATGGTATTTCTTCACTTAGCAACAGTCAATATTTCAGGGAGCATTTTTCATTCTGGAAACACCATACACTGTTGTTAGGATCCCCACCCCCAGAATTTCCCATTTGAAATTTTCCACTAACCAAAAACTCTGGCTTTTGGCCACCACTGGTCTAAGACTTGTTTTTGTATTAAATAATAAGCATTAAATAGCTTTTATGGGTACAGGAAGAGAGAGTTTCAGGGTAAAATCAAAATTAGGGTGGGGAAAGCTGAATGAGGAAAAAGAGATTCACGTTTGAAATCTTCATTCACTGAAGAAGGCACCTCTGGGGCTGGTAAAGAAATGGTTCATGATGTCAGCCAAATGTCAACACTGAAAAGTAATAGTATAGAAGATGCAGAAGCCTCTTTAACAAAGATTTCTTCCTGAGCCTTCTGTGTGATCACCATATAACCAACTCATTTTCTTTCAATGGGTAGAAATAGTCTAGTCGCTTTGGCTTCTCAATGACCTGAAAGCAACTTGCCTGAGCAGCTGTTTATTTAATCATTTCCCACATAGTATGCATTGCCATCACAGGACAAAATCTGACTATCAGGCAAAACCAAAATTTTGCACATAAATATTTCTTATCATTCCCCATCTCTATTGAATTAAACACTTCTTGATATGAGATCCTTTCTTTCCTTAAGACTTTTAAGATGTACAGTGCTGCTTTTTGATTCTCATGTTTATATTGCCCATCTCTCTCTCCCTTTTTTTAAGGTACCAGGTCAAATTCCCTCCTCATTTTCTCTCATGCAACAGTAGAGACTTGAGGGTGGCTGAAACTGAAGATGGAATCTGACCCTTCATGTTTGTTTTTTATTGGAATATATGTATGACATAATGTTGCCTTCTTTATTTTAATCTCCCACGACAGTCTGAAGAATTGGATGCTGAATCTTGGTTTTGCCTGAGTGAAATATTCTAGCTATGTGAGAAAAATGTTTTCCCAATTCCAGCTTGTTGATTCACCCCAGCCAGTTGGCTGGCTAAACTCACTCAGTACATACTACCATACATAGTGGGAGTCTGGAGTTTGGCCATGGATTCAGGATCACAGAACCATGCATATAGTCCATATATTGCCATCAATGAAGGAAGTCTCATGAGGAGAAGAGAGGTAATAAGCTAAATGTAGTTCAGGACTTAATTTAAATTGACTATAGAAAAAAGAATCAAAGTTAATTCACTCTCTTGGGCTAGCTTTTGCCCTTCCTTTTCAGTAAAGATAGGAGAATTGAATGGCAGCTCCAGAGATTGGAGATTTGGGAGTTTTCTGCCTAGATGTCATATTCTAGCAAAGCTTATTATTCAAAGTGGTCACAAAAGGTCTTGGCTTTTAAAATATATATATATTATATATTTCACAAGATGCTGGCATTCTTCATGACATTTTAATCAAAGGCCTCATGAGAGCCACTAATGAAATGGTATTTAACATTTTTCATTTACCATATTATCATTTCAATAATGGTTTCAGTAAAAATGTTGATTAAAAATGGTTTTTGAAAAAACAAAACAAAACAAAAACCCACAGTAGGTCTGTTTCAAATCCTGCAATGAGGAAACAACTTAGACATTTTTCATTGTTTTTATTTTTCTGACTTTCTCTAATATATAAACTCCAAGGGTGTGTCTAGACTACAGTACAGGGATTTTTGGAAAAAGTGGCCTTTTTTCGAAAAAACTTCCCGTGTCTAGACTGCTGCTGCATTCTTTTGAAAGTAAAACGAAAGAATGCGGCAGTTTTTTTGACCGTGGAAAACCTAATTTTATGAGGAATAATGCCTTTTTTCAAAAGTGCTCTTTTGAAAAAAGGTGCTCTGTAATGCAAACTGTACTTTTTCAAAAGAAAGCATCCAGACTGCCTGGGTGCTCCCTTTCGAAAAAGCGGCTTGCTTTTTCAAAAGTACTGGTTGTAGTCTAGACGCTCTCTTTCAAAAGAGGCTTTTTTGAAAGTGACTTTCGAAAAAGCCTCTTTCGAAAGAGGTTTGCAGTCTAGACGTAGCCCAAGGGATTTCACAATGGAAGTGGAATTTTAAATAAGAGACGTTATGTACTACAGTGCCAGGTTAAAGGGGGTTGAAAAAAGAATAGGGTGTCAACTTTACTGCTAAGAACACAGAAACAGCAATATTGGGCCAGGTCAAAGGTCCATCTAGCTCAGTAGCCTGTCTTCCAATGGTGGCCAATGCCTGGTTCTTCAGAGAAAATGAGCAGAAGAGGCAATCAAACATTCCATTCCCATTGCCCATTCCCAGCTTCTGACAGAGGCTAGAGACATGGACCATCCCTGCCCATCTTGGCTAATAGCTATTCTGAATGTTCTTGTTTCACAGTTCCAGTCTGGCTCTCCCTGTCTTCTCCCTACCAGGCCTGCCAAGAGTGGAGGAGGGGGAGGAAGGGACAGTTGCCCAGGGATGCGGAGATTCAAGGGGTATACTGCAGCAGTGAGACCGGTCAGAGCCTCAGGCTCCTTTGAATTATTGCTGGAGCACTGCTCTCACTCAGCTCTGAGGGCTGTGGGGAATGCTGCGGTCTGAATAGGGCTAAGGGCTGACTGCCTTCAGCTCCATCTCTTATGCCCTCAGGCCCACCTGTTCTGGGAGTGTGGGGCTGGTCCCTCCCACATACCTTGCCCCAGGCCTATGGTGGCTGTCAGCTGCAATGCTCTCTATCATATTGCTGGGAGGATAATCCAACCTCTGTAGCTGAGAGTGTTTTAAGCTTCCCTGGATCTCAGCAGGCAAGAACACTGTTTCCTCCATTGGCCCCTTTGGTAAGTTTCCTGGATTCCAACCCTCAGTCTGTTACTTCATGAAAACCCTTCATGGAAATAGAGTCCTTTACCTTTAAGCCCTTTGGTCAAGAGCTGACTCTCAAGATACCCCAGTCCCTTAAACATACCCACTCCCATAATCTCACTAAAGGTGTGAGCCTTCTGGGTTACAGTTTAACTTTCTCTGGGATCATGTGACAGACGTAGCATATAACATGCACATATACTGCACAGACATCTAAGTGAAAAGCAATAATGTATTAATCATATAAGAAATGTACAGATCCATACAAAATACAACAAACCCTACACACTTTTCCCTGCACTTCAGTTCATTCTTCCCTTGGGAGTGCTTGGGAGACCACCCATGTTCAAGCAGGGAAGGTCCTTTTCCCTTTCCCTCTCCCCCCCCCCCCCCCACCTCATCCAGGTCCTGTACCAGCTTCCCTCACCTTAAACTAGTGAAAAATTACTGAAGCAAAAGTGCAAATTGAGAAACTCCTGCCCTTCTATATAGTCTTCTAATCCCTAAGGCCAAGCCCACTGATTGGAACGGGTGGAAGGAAATAGTTGCTTGGGGCCCAGTGATTCAAGGGGCCCGGGGCTCCTGGCTGCCACTGCTGCTATTTGGGCAGCAGTGACAGCTGGTACCCTGGGCCTTTTAAATTGCCCCACAGCACCATGCTGTGCACTCCATGTGGCTGGCTGCCTGAGCCCTGCTCCTTTTGCCCAAGGCCCTGTCCTTTCTGGGAGTATGAAGTGCAGGCCCTCTCCCCCTTTCACCTTGCCCAGAGACCTGCACAGGCTGTCGGCTCCCCTGCCTCAGGCAGGTGACTTTTTCTCTCTTGAAGAGATGACCACAGAGTCCTGCCCAGTGAATTCTCCTCTGACAAGCCAGTTCTCCAGGGAAAAAGCCAGTCTTTTGTCAGAGATGCTTCTGAATAGAAGATCAAAAAAGATGTAACAATCTTCCAGTGTTAGCTTTGCTCTGCTCCTTTGGAATTTCAGTCCAACAGGAGAGTGAAAGGGCAACCAAGAAGAGAAAAAAATGTTCCTTCAAAATGGAGTCTGCAGTCAGACAATTACACTTCAATCAAAATTCATAAAGATCAAATCTTGCTTTTGTCAATATAAGTGAAACTTAGCTAGCTATTTGTTTTGCAGGTACAACATGCACTGCATATAAGATACCTGAGCTGGGAGCAATCTCGGGTCTTCTTACCTGTTGAAATATGTACAGAGTAGACATCCCCATGCTATGAGGGAACGTGAAGAACATTGACATTAACCTTGAGGACTGCCTACACTTCTTCATGGAAGATGAATACCATATCTCTCCTCATCTGGGAGGCAAGAGAAGAACTTAGAAAATCAAAAAGGAAAACACAGGCAAGCAAAAGAGAATTTAAAATATATTCCAAGAGCTTTTTTTTGAAGTATGGTGTTTTTCTTTTAAAACAGAGGTGGGGAATCTCAGGCCCAGGATCTGGATGCAGCCCCCAGCTTGCCTGGATCTGGCCCTCGAGGCTCAGGACTCTCCCTCAAATTGGGGAGCCCATGCTAGTGCTCCAGTCTCCCTGCCACTCATGCGCAGCGCTGGAGCACACAAAATCGACTAGCCTGGCCCCACCTTAGGCTCTGGTGTGTAAGGTGAATGTGGGGAGTGTCTTTCTGCTTCTCAGTCAGGATTCTCACTTCTGTGTGGCCTCCAACTGATTTTTCTATGGGTCAGTAGCCTCTGACCCCAGAAAGGTTCCCCACTCCTGATTTAAAAGTATACAACTGTAAATAGGAACATAATATACTTTTGATTTTTTTTGACACGCAATGTCTTTGTCTTCAGATAGAAATTTGTAAACATTTTGCAGAGACCTTAATTTTGTTAGCTCACCTATTGGCACATTCATTGTCATTCATTGCCTTTTATCTGGATAGGGAACTCCACCAGTTTCAGGGTAGCATAAGTTTCTAAAGGCTGAAAAGAAACCAAATCACTATTATACAGGCCTTTTTATGTAAAATGATCAGGGAAAACCTCAAAAGCAGGTGAGCAGACAGCAAAAGCAATACACAGGGAGAGCACATGACACAAAGCAGAAAACTATCTAGATAGCAGGAGGTCAGCCTGCAAGATACAACGTGGGAAAAGTACAATGAGAATTCTTCTAATGCTATGTGTTCTGAAAAATGGGCTCCCTCATATGGGCTCTTATTGCACCTCCTACCACTCCCCACCAATCTCCTGGATCTGTCAGGCATACATGTAAAGTAAGGCAGAGAGACAGGAACATCATCTCTTAATCATGGTGAATTGCTTCAGCATTGATGATATCGTTGGGGTATATTATTTCTTTAGGTACTCCACACTAATTTTAATTTAAGTGAGGTCTCCTTACTGCTACACACAACAAAAAACAGAGTGTAATTTATCAACAGATAATTTTAGCAAATTATGTAACAACACTTTACAAAATTAAAGCATACCTGTGGACTAAATAATAGAAAGCAGTGAAATGAAGGCATTGAGAATGGTGGGCTGCTAAGAATGAATCTGGCTTTGTTTCGTTGCACTAGCGCTCTAGTATTAGAATATCAAGCTGAAGTGAAGCATGTTCAATAATATATAAATGTTTCATACTCTCTTTTGAAATGCAGCTCCCGCATGAATAAATTCAAGTGAAGATGAAAGATCCAGTAATAAGTTGTCATTATGCTAGGCTCACTAGAATAAATACATATTTATATCAAAATACAAGTGCAATATAACTCATACGTTAATTTTGATGATTGTATTTTATTATGAAAAGTGACAGCATCTACCCTCTTGGTGTGGAACTAGTTCCAGTTTGCCATTTGTGTTCAAGTATTGTTTGAACTGAACTGTTCTCAGAGATTACACTACTAATATGGACAGCTGCAAAAAACTGGAGAGCATGGGCCCTCCAGTGCCTCTTGGGTATAATAGTGAGTGAAATAGATGTTTAACATTTTATTCCGAAATATGCACAGCCTGATATTTGAAAGTGCCAACCATCTTCTTTGTTCCTTCCCACAGGCTCTGGCTCTGTACATTTTTGTTTCTCCAGATCCAAATCAAACATCCTATGTATGTTCTGGCTGATGGTAAGTTTTTACACAAAATATATTTAAGTCTATATAAGTCTTATATAAAGGACTCTGTAAAAACGATACTTTGATCAATCAGAAGAATCCCCAGCATTCTAATGACAGATATTTGTCTCCTGCCATCATACACGGTGCATCAAGATGGCTGCATCCCAGAGAGATATTCTGGTGCTGAGCAATTGCTACCGGGCTTTTCTGGAGAGAGTTTTCAGAAAAGCTGGGCCCTTCTTGATTGAAACAAAACATACCTGAAGAACTTATGAATAAGTCCATTTGCTTCCTGACCAAATGCTTCTAAAACATTAACCTGAAGCATAAACTTCCCTGCCTTTCATTTCTTTGGGGATGACAGGAGAGAACTCGAGAGACTGATTGCAAAAGCTGCAGTGCTTGTCTGAAGTTTTCAGCTTGACTCTGGGCAGGCCCCGGGTGACCAGCTAATGAAAATAATTCAAACTTTACCCAAACAAGAGCAATCTATAATGTGGAAATTCTAGACAGACAGCTCCACAAAGCCCTGGGAACAAGCCTAGTGATACATCGTTGCAAGAAAGAGCACCCCCCGCTCTGAAGAAGGTAAATTCCAAGCAGTTCAGTGGGGCTCTGCCCACAGAGAAGGAGAAAAGACGTGAAATAAGTCAGTATTTGCTCATTTAAATCAATGCACATTCATACTTATTTGCTTGATTCTCAGAAGCCATGCACTATAGGAAAAATATTAGATAGTATGTTCACACCAATGCCTTTAAAAAAACCTATATCATTAAAGGCAATATTCAGATGAGTAGATTCTACTCATCAGGAATAAGAGAGAAAGAAATGGGTCAAATAGAAACAATATTTGAAATTGACAGCAGGTTGAAATATTTGAATTGACAGCAGGTTGAAAACAAATGTTGGCTGCAAGTGACAGCAAAACAATCATAAGGTGGAACACTGAATAATACTATCATTTTGACATATAGGGACAGAAAAACTTGCCAATTAAACAAAAGCCTCCAAAAATAGCTGTGAGGCTTTCATATACCAGAGACACTGGTGATATAAAAAGGAAGCATTCCCAAAGAATCCTGCGTGGATTAAAACATTTGGAGCTAACTGATACCTTCAGTAAGGGGCAAGATGGAACTACCCAGCAGCACAATGCCTCTGGAGCTTGCTCAGGGAAGAGTGGTTTGTTATAGACATTTATGATGTTCAGAATATTCATACCGGAATAGCTTGCCGGCACAAAAGCAATACGGAGCCCTGGTCCTGTCCTCTTTCAGTAATGTGGGAGACAGTCTGCATTTTGTTAAAAGTATATTAATATTAAACCTGTACCGCTGTGCCAAAAGCATGCACATTTCCATAGACATATAGAGGTGAGGGGCAGGGAAAGACACAGAGAGAGAGAGATTCTCCAAATAAGAACCTATCACGTAGGGGAGGGTAAATTGACCTGGAAGCAGCAGACCATGGGTGAAATCCTGACTTCAGTAAAAACAACGGGAGCTTTGCCATTGTTTTTAGTTCCCACTAATCAAAATCTTAGTGCCGATTGCTATTTAATATTTCCATGCACTTCATGCCTCTTATTAGTGACCAAGATCTCATATTCCAAACCTAGTCCGTCAAGATTAAACACACACACACAATTTTACATGTAATTTAACAGAGAGGCTATACAAGGTCATTTCAGACAGAGATGAAAATAGAATCCAATATGGAAGACCCTAGCCCTTTGGATCACATTGCCTTTTGAAATGAACACGTGAAAAAACTGTGCTATCCTCTCTCCAATCAGAACATCACAAATTCTTCCTGGAACCAGAGAACCCAGGACTTCTCATTCCCAACACTGTACTTCTGTCTAGAAGCTAATTGTGTGATCCACTGAACACATGTAACCCACACACCTACTAGGGACAGTGAACCACACCATGTAGTACTTAGGCCACCTAGAGTACAGCTACATTGCAACACTATTTCGGGATACCAGAGTATCCTGAAATAGCTATCCCGCATCTACACAGCAAGCCCATTATTCCGGGCTCGCTATTCCAATGTCCCTGTAAACTTCATTCTACGGGGAGTAAGGGTTGTTTTGGAATAGCGCTTTATTTCAAAATTTGGCGCTGTGTAGACAGCACCAAATGACGAAATAAGCTATTTCAAAA
Organism: Pelodiscus sinensis; assembly: GCF_049634645.1. NCBI lineage: Eukaryota > Metazoa > Chordata > Testudines > Trionychidae > Pelodiscus > Pelodiscus sinensis. The sequence continues at coordinate 90,257,177 of NC_134713.1, read as the reverse complement.
TAGCATCAAAATAAGATATGCAATTTGCATAGCTCAAATTGTGTAACTTATTTCAAGTTATGGTGCTATGTAGGTGCACCCTTATAGAGAGAGAGCATGAGTTTGCTTACAGTCTTAACCAAGAGCCAGCTGACTTTTAGCTCAAGTGGTGTGACACAGAACAAAATATGGGCATTTCAAATTTTGGTCATACATCGCACATTTTGACTGTAAGAATTCCCCCTTGGCAGATCTGAAGGCTGAGAGATGGGGAGCAACTCAAAAGAAGCCCCTGTATTCCTGTGAGGCCATCCTGGGATGCCCTTAAATACATTGCACAAGGTGATCCGAAGATTCCTTACTCTACTTTCGGCTACATATAGGAGGGAAGGGCATAATCAAAACCTTTCTATTTTAATGCATTTTAATTACATTAGAATTGAACTTGAAACCCTGCAGTAAGATGATATGGAATAACCTGCCCACAGAGAAAGTTTCCTCTTAAACCACAATAGCTGGAAATTGATATATGTCACAAATCATGACCATTTATATCCTTTCAAAAACTCTTTCTGGTTTGTTTTAATTAAAGTAGGAATATGCAGCAGAGGAAAAAGTATGACAATAATAAGGGTTTCAAGCAAACACAATTTCAATGTCCAGAAAAACAGTCTCATAATATGGCAATTTCTCTCAAAGCCTTACTAACTGAAAGAGAATGCTTTTTGGAATTGATGGAGAGCACTCAGTCTGAACAAAACACATAAACCTCTATGGATACAGTATGTTGCATTGTGGCATAAGGGAGTGGTGGGATGCATTACTGGATACATACATCAAGGGAATTGTTTTCAAAGTACCTATAATCTATATAAAGCATTGAGGGGAGTTAGGCTGGAGGGGAGTTCGTTTCCAGATGTTCAAAATTATTTTGACAGGGTTCATTTCAGCACATTTCTAGAACTGCCATCAATTAACAAAATGAAATGAAAATCAGAATAAACATTCTTCAAGAGTCTCTGAGTGTTGTTCTGTAGTTTTTGAGTTTCCCTAGGCACTACTGTCAAAAAGGCATCACAAGCATAGGAACAGAGGGAAAACACACAATGGAACAAATTTACACCAGTGACACAAAAAATGACTGTATCCATCAACAGATAATCAAAAGAGTTTGTGGGCACATTGTGGGGGTGGGGAGCAAAGGGGAATATTGTGATGTAATAGGTTACTAATGCATAGTAGACTGTTTCCTTCTTACTATAAAAGCTCTTAAATTTAAACTGTCAGAAATCAAGAAGTAGTTTTGTTTCTACCATTTCCTTTATTGCCAGGGGAAAGAAGTCAATGAGTCTATCTCTGTCTATAGCACATATTGAAACTGATATATGGTGTTAATACCTTCTTGTACACAAGTCATGATTTGTTATTATGGGAGGATGCTAATTTCTCCATGATGAAGAATGAAGATAGTTCCCAATTTCACCATGAACCAACATGCAGGAGGCTAGATTCATTTCAGCACAACCATTTCATATACAAATTCTCGAATAGGGTAAAATTGTAATTTAGAAGAGGGAATATATCAGTGACTATTTTCTCCAGTTCAAAATAAATTTTAGTTTGACTGCTTTTATCACATTTTATTTGAGCAACTGAGCCCGGGATGTCTACTCAGGTTTGTTTACATATAGATAGACTCCATCCCATCTAGCCATATGCACATGCAAATCAATCATTTCCATTCGCACAGTGGTCATGCAAAGGCAAAAGTAGTACCACTAATGTGCACAAACCTCAAGGAAAAAACTATGTTCTCAACTTAATTGGCTATTACTTTATTAATCTGAGCAAGTTGAATAGCTTTTGTCTTTACTGCAGGAATATGAGCATTATAATTTTCCAGGGGAGATAGTCAGATCAGAGTTTGTTTCATAATCTGTAATAAAATTAATAGCAGGGCATGATATATATAATATCGTCTGTAACGCTTACGTACACGGCCACGCCCCCTGGCCGTGTATGTCAGTGCCCCGCTGGGGCCCAGCTGAGCAGCACAGCGTGAGTGCCGCTCAGCTGGGCCCCGGCGGGAGGGAAAGGGGGGCGGGGCGCTGACGTACACGGCCAGGGGGCATGGCCATGTACGTCACCACTCCCCCCTTCCCCTCCTGCCATGGTGCTGAGTGCTGCGCTCCTGAGCCGGACCGCCATGGGGGAGGAGAAGGGGGAGCGGTGACATACACGGCCCCGCCCCCTGGCCTTGTACATCACCGCCCCCCCTTCCCTTCCTGCTGTGGCACTCAGCTGAGTGCTGTGCCTCTCAGCCAGGCCGCCAGGGGAGCCAGCAGTGCAAGGGGCCATTTGGCTCCCCCGTGGCGGGAGAGAAAGGGAGGGCGGTGATGTACATGGCCCCGCCCCCTGGCAGCACTCAGCTGAGTGCCATGGTGGGAGGGGGAGGAGAAGGGGGCAGCGAGAGACAGAGGGGAGAGAGAGGCAGGAGGAGGAGGAGAAGAGAAAGAAAGAGACAGAGAGAGAGGCAGGAGGCGGAGGAGAGCTGAGAGAGAGAGGGGGAGGCAGTAGGAGGAGAGAGAGAGAGAAACAGAGCCAAAGAGCTCAGGAGAGAAGACCTGAAAATCCCGTCTTAGGACGGGCTAATTGGCTAGTATACCAATAGGCATCTAAGTGGGAAAGAGATGTAGAGGAGTAGGTCATAAGTTATAGGACATTATATCTGTTAACTGACCACATGATTCAGGTTCTAAACCTGAATGACCCAGATCCTGTGCTATTTGCATAGCTCCAATCCAGTGATCTTCAACCTTTTTAACCACAATATCACTTTTTTAATTTAAGTGCAATGTCAGATCTACCTCAAACCCAAATACCCTTGCCCCGCATCCTTCTGGCCACTTCTTTGAGGCCCCGTCCCTGCTCCACCTCTTCTCCAAGTCTTCACCCTGCTCACTCCATCCCCCCTTCCTTTCCCATCCTTATTCACTTTCACCAGGATGAGGTAGGAGGCTGGGGTGCAGGCTCTGGGAAGGAGTTTGGGTGCAGAAGGAGGTCCAGAGCTGGGACAGGGGTTCAGGAAGCAGGCTGAGGCTGGACACTGTATAACTGAGATGGCTTCTGGGTGGTGGAGCAGTGGAGTTAAGGCAGGCTTACTCCTGTCTTGGCCCTGCACCATTCCTGAAAGCAGCAGGCATGTATAGCAATGGCTCCATGATGCCATGTGCTGTCCCTCATTTATAGGCACTGAGCCCACAGCTTCTACTGGCCATGGTTCCCTATTATTGATCAATGGGAGCTGTAGGAGTGGTGTCTGCAGGCAAGGACAGCATGTGGTGACCCTCTGCTCTGCCTTTCTCAGGGACTGCAGGGACATGCCAGCCACTTCCAGAAGCAGCAGTTATCACAGGGATAACGACTCCAGCCACAATAACGTTAGGCATTCTAGAACTCACTACTCAAAGAATTTAAGCATAAGAGATCAATTAAAATTATGAAATGCACAGACCAGTCATAAACCAAAACTAACACACTTTGCAAACAGTAAAAAAAACAACCCACAAATGTCTTGGGTCGGAGATGAGAGTGACGGTGTGTGAGTGAGTGTGTGTGTGTGAGAGTGAGAGACTGACAGACACACGTAATGTATGAGAGTGACATTGTGAAGCTCACTCCCTTCCCTTCTCTCTGTGTGGAGATAGGGTACATGAGTAGGAGGGGGGGGACACCCTGACATCAGTGCCCCCTTCCTTTCTGTCCCATACCCTGCACAACAAGCAGAAGGCTTCCAGGGGGACAGTCCCAAGGTAGAGGGCAGGAGAAGCATGACAGTGGGTGTTGGGGCAATGGAAGTGCCAGCGCTTGATAGCTTCCTAGCCAAACCAGTCAGGATCCCCTGTCAGAGGCTCCAAGATCTACCGGTAGATCACAATCTACTGGTTGGTGATCACTGCTCTAATCTATGAGAACATGGGCAGGCTGTACCTGTAATTCCCCTCAAGTCTCTCTGAATGCACTTCCTAAGCTCTTAGGTGCCAAATCTTTACCTCTCAGGGGTGGAACGTCATGATTCTCCCACTAATAATCCAGTTCCCTAGCTATAATTATCAGTATACAAATTATGACTGTTCAGCAGATCTTACTGAGTTTGGCACCAGCAAATCTTTCCTTCAGGAGCTGTGACCAGTGTGTGGCTGGTTCCCTCCAGGGTGCCACCTGGAATTGGAGTACCACTGAACCAACCTGACCTATCCACCTTGGTTCCCTTTTTACACTATACTGCTTGCCAAACACACACAGCTGCATACATGCAGATGCTGTGATGAACTGTGCATGGGAAGGCTCCAGCTAAGGAACTTCCCAGCTCCTCAAGCAAGTGCTCCCTCTAGAGTATAATTATACCATCTTGCATTGCACAGGGAACTGTATAATGTAAGATCATGAAATTTGTTCCCTCCTTCAATCTGGAGAAGAGTGTACAACAGCTCTCTGCCCTGAGTTTTGACTCTCACACACTGGTTTTAAACAAAGCAAAAACACATGTATTAATTACAAAAGATAGATTTTAAATTATTATAAAGGGGTAGCATAAGATCAAAGCAGATTACCTAGGAAATAAACAAAACATGCAAACTAAGCTTAATATACTATATAGATCAGATATAAATAGCAAATTCTCACGCTAAATGATGATACAAGCAGGCTTGATTTCTGAAGGGATAAACTGTGCTGACTTACAGATAGGAAACCCAAGGTGTTCCATTCTCAGACTAAAAATCCCTTTAGCTGGTATCCAGCACTTCCCCTAGCTCAATCTTTGTTTCTCAGGAGTTTCCAGGAGTCTTCTTCAGTGAGAAGTGAGTGAAGAACCCAAATGATGTCACTCCCCTGTATTAAATATCTTTTGCATATGGTGGATACCCTTTGTCTCAAAGCTTGGTTCCCAAGAGAGTTAGTGGAAAAATACCGACATCGCAAGATGGAGTCCAGCACCAGGTGTCTTGGTTACATGTTCCTGTAATGCCACAGTAGGCATAACTCAGAGGCTGTTTGTAGTGTCCTCAGGAAGACTTCCCAGATTCAGGAGGATAAGCTTTCTTCTAAGACTTATTGTTTTCTTCCAATGACGTTTTAAGCTGGAATAGGCCCTTCCCAGCCAGCCATCTAGCCTGAAAGTCTTTTGTTTAATGGTGACAGAAATGTAGCAGTGTTAGTCTGGTGCAGCTGAAACAAAAAACAGGACTGTGTAGCACTTTAAAGACTAACAAGATGGTTTAATAGGTGACGAGCTTTCGTGGGCCAGACCCACTTCCTCAGACCTTTGATCTGAGGAAGTGGGTCTGGCCCACGAAAGCTCATCACCTATTAAACCATCTTGTTAGTCTTTAAAGTGCTACATAGTCCTGTTTTTTGTTTAATGGACATTCCCCAGGTGTAAACACATTTGTAATACAGATACAGAATCAATATTCCTAACTTCAGATGCAAACATGATACATGCATACAAATAGGAAACTCATATTCAGTAAATCATAACCTTTCCAATGATATCTTATATGGACTATCCTGCATAAACTACGTCATAGATTTGCCATAATCATAACATAATAATACCGCTATGAAGATTATGGGGTGCTGTGTTACGTAGTGATTAATACAGTGATGAGACAGCTTTTTTAGAACCAATACAGGCAGTCCCCGACTTACGAGGATCCGACTTACATCGGATCCGCAGTTACGAACGGGGCTTCCCCAGAGTACACAGACTGCGGGACCTCGCGGTCCTGCCGCCCGTGCACTCTGGGGCTTTCTCTGCATCTCCCTGGTCTGCAGAGCAGAAAGACGCAGAGCAAAGCCGCGGAGAGGTTCAGGCAGCCCAGGGGCGCCTGGGCTGCCCGAGCCCCACCCCCCCCCCGCGGCTTTGCAAAGCCGCGGGAAGCCGGCAGCGGAGCAGTCCAGGCGCGCCTGGGCTGCCTCGCTGCCCGAACCCCCCTGCGGCTTTGCAAAGCTGCGGGGGGGCTCGGGCAGCGAGGCAGCCCAGGCGCGCCTGGACTGCTCTGCTGCCGGCTTCCCCGAGGCTTTGCAAAGCCGCGGGGGGGGGAGGGAGGGCTCGGGCAGCGGGGCACCCCAGGTGCGCCTGGGCTGCTCCGCTGCCGGCTTCCCCGAGGCTTTGTAAAGCCTCGGGGGAAGCCGGCAGCGGGACAGCCCAGACGCCCCACGGCTGTCCCGCTGCCGGCGTCCTCAGAGGCTTTGCTCCCCATCTCCCTGGTCTGCTGGTCTCCAGCAGATCAGGGAGACGGGGAGCAAAGCCGCGGAGGACCCAGGCAGCGGGACCGCAGTGCGTCTTGGTCCGCCGCCCGTGTCTTCCTGGTCTGCTGGGGTGGGGGGGGGGGTGCAGCTGGTACCCTCCCCCCAGCAGACTAGGCTTTTCTCCGGACACCTGTGGCAGAGCAGCTGGGGTGCTGCCGGTTGGTCCCGCAGCGCCGCTCTGGGCGCTACTGGTCCAACCCAGCAGCACCCCAGCTGCTCTGGTCCTGATTCAGCCGCTGCTGGTCAGTTTCAGCAGCGGCTGAATCAGGACGCCTGGGGCAGAGCAGATGGGGTGCTGCTGGGTTGGTCCAGTAGTGCCAAGGAGCGGCGCTACTGGAGCAACCCAGCAGCACCCCAGCTGCTCTGCCCCAGGTGTCCTGATTTAGCCGCTGCTGAAACTGACCAGCGCTGACTACAGGAAGCCCCAGGCAGAGTTGCTCTGCCCCGGGCTTCCTGGAATCAGCTGCTGATCAATTTCAGCAGCAGCTGACTTGGGGACGCTTGGGGTTCTTAAGTTGATTCTGTATGTAAGTCAGAACTGGCGGTCAGTTTCAGCAGCGGCTGAATCTGGACGCCAGTTCCGACTTACATACAGATTCAACTTAAGAACAAACCTACAGTCCCTATCTTGTACGTAACCCGGGGACTGCCTGTATTGTTTAAAGCTTACAGTAGGACCACAGCAAACCTCAAGAGAAAAACAAACTTAAAACCAATAACAATTCTGTACCCCTATCCATCTTGACTGAAGCTTACCATCCCCTGCAAAGCTTTCAGATCCCTCTTCAGGGCTTGTGCCAACCTGCTTTTTGCAAGCAGCCCTCTATTCTCTTTAGCACATCCTTGTTTCACCATTTCAAGTCCTTTTGATCTCTTTTGATCTGGCCATTCCCAGCCTTGGTGAAACACCCTTATGCCTTGGGGCTAGTCCCAGTGAATTAGCACCTTTATGTTTATTCATTTGTAATAACTAACCTGTAAGTAAATGCAGTAGAGGTTATGTAGACCAAAATACAGGACTAGTGTTTCTCAACCAGTGGTACAAGTACCTGCAGGAGTACTCGAGAGAAGTCTGAGGGGTATATCAACACAACTGAAATTTGGAGAAAACTGAATTTTTCTTTTAAGTTTTACAGTGCTTTATTATTTTTGTACTTTTTACACCCAAAAATGTCATCACCTGCCCGGCTATGATTAAGTTGTTTAAACAAATGTGTTGCAAAGGTAGAAAAAAATGTTGTATGTCTGAAAACGGTAAGTACTGTTAAGTACTTATAATTTTTTTGAAGGGGTATTTTATATAAAAAAAAAAAGGTTGAGAAACACTGATCTAGACACATTCTGTTGCCACCCTGTTAGTGCCATAACACTCTTGCTGGATTAAATCAACCTATGTACACACTAAGCATTTCAATAACCCAATATAGCTTTATAAGAACTATCTCAACGAGCATATGCAGTATCTATCACACCCATTACCATAATATCTGACTTCTATTGAGATATAATTCTACATTTGCAAGAGAGAAAAGATTTGTTTGGTCATTTCTATTATGTCTACGCCAATGAGTCTTTTGAAGACTATCATATATGGACAGGAAAAGTTTTACAATGTAGAGATAATTATTTTAAAAATATTTGGAAAAGATTGACTATTTCATGGACATTATGTGGAGGGTCCAGGGGAAGGGAAATCTTTAGAGTATTGCTTTTGTTAGTAATGATTCACCTAATAGTAATTTAAAATGAAAATTAAACAACCAAAATTACAGTCAAACAACCTGAAGGGCTTGGATTCATTACCAAATGACAAGCACATTGTGACAGAGGAAATGTCAAGCTTTAGCCATTACCCATTTTTCTGTGCCTGCATGCTGCAGGTCTTAAAAAAGTGAGCAGATTGGTATTACACACATCAAGACCAAGATATACTATGGATCAAGTTCTAGCATTAAGTCTAAATGTCTTCTTATGTATGGCATTCCGTCACGCCTTAAATACTACTTGAATAATTGTGTGCATCCTGAAACAATGATGACTGCACAGTCATCTTCTGAGAGATCTGTTTTTGTTTTCCCTTTGGCGATGTATTTGTTGAGACTGAGAAGTAAAGTTTTGATGTGGTACCCAGAGAATTAGATGTACTGCTTCCATTAACAATAGCATGGGCTGAAGGACCAGAGAATTCTGAGACAATGGAGAAGTCTCCTGGACTGTTTCCGTATACCACAGCATAATCACTTAGCAATCCTTAAATAGGGATATGTTTAGACCAGATGATCCAATAGCATAAGCTAAGCATTTACATAAAATGTCTTGCTTTTATAATCTAACACAGGATTTAATTAAACAAGACAAGGATTAGCCAGATAAACTCCTCAAGAGAAATTTAAAGAAAAACGTGATTCGAGTCAGGCTTCACGACTCATGCAGTATATAGTGGTTGCACTTAAAAACTTCCTTTTGGTTTTAAAGTTGTTAAAGTTAACACAGTCATTCCCTGTTATTAAAATGGATAAACAGTGCTAGATACCATAATCTTCTGAAAATGGAAGAAACAATTTATGGGCACCCATTGTATGAACTAGAAACCATATATCTGAATGTATCCTTTCTAGCAGAGATGGTGTTAACATGTTCAATTCCACAAATTTTTCTCAGCTCAAATAATGAAGCTGTCTTGATTGTTGTTGTAGTCATTTGTCATTTATTCCACAGTAGATAGGGCCCAGTTCCCTGGTCTGTTTAGTCTGCTTTTTGCCATTTCCCACAGAAAATCAGACAAACTCAGCCAAAGATTATAGCATCCTGAGGATTCTTTCAGTGCTAGGGAGGACTCTGGTGGCACAGCCCTGCGCACCCCACTCAAAGAAGCAAAACGGAGCATGGGTGCTAGCTGATCTTCAGCTACTAGATCAGTCCTTTGTGGTCATGAGTAGCTAGGCATTAGGGAGCCTGAGAGCAACATTCATCTATTATATGTCATGAGAAAATGGGAGGGAGAGAGGGAGACCATAGAGTATACATACATTGTGGGATTTTGGTCTTGGATAGTACATATGACTCCACTGTCCTGGTTTTCCTTGAATTGCTGTGATTGTTTCCTCAGAGTCTCTTTGGCCACAGCTCACATACTTCCTTCACCCCACACGCTGTCTGTTATGGATCTGTTTTTCCCTCTTTCCCCACCCCTGCTTTTTTTCCCATCATTTCTCTCTTGGTTACTTCTCCACTGCATGATTTCACTAATCATTTCTCCAAAGAGGACTGCTGAATTTTTGCATCTTTCTCTGACTTCCCACTGTGATGCTGGCAAGGCCCAGGCCTCATTGAACAGTTACAGAGGCTTAGCTGGAAACCAAATGAGCTCACCTGTATGCTAGTTTTGTTCAGAATAGGTATTAATCTTATAAGAATGTTTAGTGTTTCAGTTTTTAGGATTTCTGAAATGCTAGTCAGTTGCTGTATGCATTAATCTCACTTGAGATGTTGTGTTCTGTGCTATAAGAAAATAGTAAGTTTCATTTTATAATGTCAAAAATATTTGCTCAGTACTTGTGAACCCAAGTATGGGAATCATCCCCTTCTATTCCAAAGAACATTGGGAGTCATGTCATGCTCCCGGTAAGTATCCAGCCTGGGCCAGGGCAGCTAATGATCCACCCAACAAAATAAATTTAATGATTAATCCTTGTTACATACCATGTGAAGCACATTGTGCATACACTAGGAAGGAGGAATGATATCAAGATTAAATGGGCCATTCAGGAACATTGTGATACACAGGATTGGTGAATGGCCTTGTAACAGCTTGGAAATGTCATATGCAAGGGAGCTCAAGTCAGACTGAAAGGCCAAGGGCAAGTCTACACTACAAAATTAAGTGGAAGTAAGTTACATTGATGTACAACTACTGTGATAATTGAATCGGTTTTACAATCCATGTTACACTCCTCCTGTCAGTGGTGCAAGTCCTTACCAGGAGTGCTTGCAGCGATTTAACTGCCAGTGTGGAGTATTGTGGGATGGTTTCTGAAAGGCAGCAACAGGCAATGCGAGCAACACAGTGTCTACACTGATGCTATGTCAACCAAACTAAATTGAGTTCGGTGCTACACCTCTTGCAGAGGTGGAATTATTAAGTCAGGGTGGAGAGTGAGTTACATCAGTGAGAGCTACATGGTGGTATAGATGCTTACAGAGTTAAGCCTACATTGGCTGCCTTCCATCAACCTAATTCTGCATTGTGGACCAGGCTTTAATGCAAAATATAAAACAGTGTCATGAGAGATTCTCTCATCTCTGAGCTTTTTGAGCTCTCACAGAGCTAGAGTCACTAAGCTGAAATGAGAGCTCCTCCAGGGTTTGCCCTTACAAACATTTCAAATTGACAGATTACTGCAGCTCTTTTATCTTTAGGATTTAATCTGCAACTCATTTATTTATATATGTTTGTTTTCTTTAGCCTATAAATAAGTGTCATTTCTTTTTTCCCTAGTAGTAAACCTTTACATAGTTTATTAGAGGATTGGCTACAGGTGTTGTCTTTGGTGTAAGATCAAGGATTGAAACTGATTTGGGGTAAGTGACTAACCTCCTGGGTCTGGAAGCTACCTGAATAGTGTGCGATTTTTGGCATGAGTGACATTTATCATAGACCGGAAAGTCTAAGAAACTTGTCTGTGACTATCATAAGACTGGTATTCAGGAAGGATATCCAGGAGTTCACATTTGTTACTGGGAGACTGAAATCTAATTACAGAACATGCCAACAGTTTGGTGTGTGCTCTGTTTTTGACAATCTGCTTGAACTGGGCACTCATGGTGACTTGCCACTCCACACAGCCTGGCCCTCCCCCCTTCTATTCAGTGTCTCAATGTCTCATCTCTGTTTGCCTCTCTGACATCTTTTCAAACTCAACGCACTGGGACGAACTTCTTTTCTGCCAAACCCTCTTCACTTCTTTCCCTCTGTATTTTCACTGACACCTCCCCTTTCCTCCATATCATCCAAGCTACTACCGTTAGGGCTTGTCTACGTGATGAGGACACTCTGGAAGATTTAAGATGAATTAACTAAAGGTGTGGTGTTAAACTGCATTAAACCACAGTGTGGATGTTATTTTTCAAAAGTAAAATAATTCTAATTCCCTGAAACTTAATCCTCCAAAAAATTTCACCTCTGGCTGAGAAGAAGCTGGAGAGATATCAGCCGAGAAACCATTTTAGAACATTCTGACTGATAAACCACTGATAATGGGACTTTACCTAGAAGTTTTATGTCACTCATAATTATGACTCCCTTCCCCCCCCCCCCCCCCAAAAAAAAAGATATCTAAGGACTGAGAGTTTGATCCTGAACCATTTCCATGAATGGCAGCTTTGCCATTGACCTCAATGTGTGCAAGATCAGGCCATAAGTGTATTCTACAATAAATAGCTACAGAGCACAAATCTGGAGGCAAGCAATGCAGAAGACTGAGAGGTAACCAACAGTTAACCTCTGGCTACAGGTCTGAGTAGGCGAGGAGTTCATTCTAGTCAAAGATGAACATTCACCTCCTAAAGCAAGCAGATTAACTAGCAAATTAAATGAAAATCTAATTTTATAGTTGTATTAATCCTGTTTGAAATCTGTACATGAGAGAGAGGTGAACAAGAAAGAAACACATTCTACAGACATTTTCTTTTAATCTTGGAAATCTCTCTATCAAGAACTAACTGGATCTAGCTTTGCTTAGCCTTTAAATAGCAACAGACTGAGATGCACTGAGACCAGGTTAACTGTCTTCTTTCAAAGATTACTTGCTCTTTTCTTGCAACTTGCAAGAGGCCAGCAAGTGAGAATAAGGATGGAGGTTAGGGAAAGATACGGCTGTGTCCCCCAACCAACGTGTCCATCCCATCCCACTCTCTCCAAGGCTAGTTGGTGGGAGGTGGCCTGATCTCTCCTCCACTGCTCCCATCATTGCCCAGCCATCTGAAGTCGGAGCCCACCCAAGTGTCCCCTTCTAGCTGTGCCATGGGTTTCTAGGTCTATTTTTCACATTGTTGATGGTGGTCTTTTGAATATTTTATAAATATGTTTGCAGTGTTGATAGTGGTTCACTGATTGTTCTTATATCCACTTCAGATGTATCCGATGGGAAATACTCAAGCATATGGAGGCTTCATTTAGTCATAATCCACCCTTAAGGGAGAAGGAGAAGCAACCTACTTTGTGGTTAATGAACTGACTGGCAGAGAGTTCTGCAAGACTCATCCCCAAAGACCTAGTTTTACCTCATTCATTTTTACCAAGAATTGTACTCCTGCTGGAGAAATTCCCACATCTCCCATTACAAGTGTTCCCCCTACTGCTTTTCAATTGAAATATGGCAAGAAAGGCTTTTTAGACCAGACTGTTCTCTTGTGTTTTTCTTCTATCCCACCTAAAAATGCTTCCTTACAGTATTTCAGTGAGAAATATTGCCACATTACACATCCTTGAGTTTGTTCCAGAAGAAATACCACAAAAATGCCTTTTATTTGGGGGGTGTTTAGACTATGAAATTCTTACAAATTGCATATATCAACATAACTCAGATTGGCACCAACCTTCTTGCTTGCCCTTTTTTATTAGCATGACCAGAATGCTGTGGTATATCTTTTCTTTCAGTTATGAGAACACATCATCTGACTAGAAATCCTGCTGGGAAGTGCCGCAGGATGGCAACTCTTGAGGCAATCCTTACTTTTCAAAATGAGGAGAGAAAAAAGATTAAATTCACCAATTAAAATGTAAATGAAAAAAATTGTTACTTTAAAATCAGATTAAATTCATAGCCTCCCTATATAGAGAGACAGCTGGTGCCATGAAGGAATGGGCTGCATTGCATTGGGGACTGGGCAGGTGTCCTAGCTAATCAAAATGATGCTACAGCTTAACAATATTTTTTGTCTTATATATTTGGACCTACAAAGTTAGGGGGAGTGCTAATGCCATGGCGAGTACCAGAAAAACAGGCATATCCATTACCAAACAGCAGTTTTAAAATATACCCTCATTTATGAAGCACTTTGTCATCTGAAGTATTTGATTCAAGCAGCACAATTTTCCATTAACTACCCACCTTCCTTAGTTTACTGCTTTTTAAAGATTTAATAATAAATGCAATGGCTGCACCATCCCCTCTGCTTTATGTCACACTGGGGAGGGAAACAGCTGAAATTCTGCTCTGTTGGCCAAAAATCTGCTAATAGAAAGGCCAGTGGATTAAAAAAATAGTAGCATCTACTCTCCATCCTGCCTCTCCAAGGAAGATTCTCTGTGAAAATAATGTGCTTGGAATTCAAAACCCTTGAGGGAAGGTGAAAGAGGTGAGCAATCTTAGAAACACGGTCATGGCAAGTTATTGCCCATGGCATTATTCTCTTTCAAACCTATATGGATTTCCTCATGCAAGATTCTGATGACCTTGCCAGTTCTCTCATATGTACTATCAACATGCACGCTCAAACACCTGCCAAGGAGTGAGCAGAGAAGCCATGAAGATTTGAGGAAACGGACTTTTTACCGAACAAATGTGTCTGTGTTTTGAACAGGATGGTGCACAGTGCAAAGGTACTGGGCTATAGTATATTTGACTTCAAGATTGTAGAGTCCCCTCAAATTTTCCACTGAGGGCATAATTTGAACCTCATATTAAGCATAATACTAGCTGTATACCCAAACACTGGATTCAGTCTGTTTCTGGGGAAGTCTGGAATCAGATTAGAACTTTATGACTTGGGTTTCTCTTTATATTAGGCTGTAGGCCAAAGTCGAATACCAAACGTCCATTCATATTGGATTCAAATCTGAATCCTTGTCTAATGTTGTGACCCAGCTTCTCTTCTGTATAACACAGGTATCAATCCTGCCTCCATTTACTTGAATGACAACACTTTCTTTAACTTCCATGAGGTGAGGATCAGGCCCACTGAGACCAAGAAACTTGGTTTATTGTTGGGTTGTTAAGTACTTCCTTCTGTGACAATGTTATAAAAGTTCACATTAAAACTAGCGCTATTTTCTTTTGTTCTGATGGGCTATTTTTTCAGTAATATAATTCTAATGTCTGTAACATTCCAGCACAATACTTTGGAAAGTGGGACTGGAAGAGCTAAAGACCATGAAGCAATTGTCACTCTCAATGACTGGGCCACAAATGTTAAAGAAAACATCTGAGTGAATTTCAAAAGTGAACTTAGAGAAGTTATTTGACTGAACCAATTTTGTCTTTCAAAAGCATCTGTCTCACTCTAGATGTGGGTTAATAGTACACACATCGTGCAGGGCTTGATTCTCCTGTGATTCATGTTTTACAGTGGGGTAGTTCCCATTATCTCTGTAGAGCTGCCTCTTCATTATGCAGGTGTCAATGAGATCAGACTCGGGCCTCCAGAATGAACATGGAGGAGAGCAATATCTAGGTACCTCATTTCATTCCAGCCAGAATAGGACTTTTTCCAGACTATTCAGTGTTCCCTTGAGCTATTGAGTAATTTTTTGTTTGTTTGCTTTAAGCAAAATGGAATTATTATTGTGCAACAGCATTGTTCTGCAATGCAGACAGCTTTTGCAGGCTGTCTGCTGCTTTGGATTTATAAAGTATCTGCTTTTTAAAAAAAAAATAAAGGTCAGGTCACTGCTGACTCATCATCATCTGCACTACCTTGAGGCTGTTTTATTTTTCAAGGGTCCTTTGGCAACTGAGGAGTCTGATCCTTGAACCACAGGCTCAATGGCAGACACTACAGGTGGCGTCGGAAGGCAGGATTGGGCTGCGATTACTACATGACAGTTGCCTTTCTTTATTTTCCTGTCATTTTTCTGCGACCAGGGCAAAGCAATTTTCCTCAGAACTGGTCATTCTCTGAAAACATCTCCAGTTATTCCTGTCCTGAACGGCTGTCTTCCAGTGTGTGGTGCCAATGCCACATCTCTTGATGTTTATCTTGAGGGTGTCTTAAAACCTTTCTTTTCTGGGGTGGGTCCCCCTGTTTCCTTTCTCCTTTGGTAAGTTGGTTGTACTACAGTTGTTTTGGTAAAGTATATATCAGGCATGTGCACAGCGCCAACTGCACCTCAGCTGGTGCTGGATAATCAGGACCTCACCACTGAAGATGTTGGCCTCTGTGAGGATGTTGTCATTAGTGCGATGATCCTCCCACTTTATGCTGAGGAGCTTCTGAAAAAAGTGCTGTTGCCTGTGTTCCAGGCTTTTCAGGTGTTTCTATAGGTCACCCACCTCTCTCAGCCATAGAGGAGAGTTGGGATTACCACTGCAAGTCTAGTATGTGTTTGGATGTCATGAATGCTGAACATCTGGTGAAACAACCTCAACATCTGTGTCTGCCCTATGGCTAGGTCTACACTGGGAAATTATTTCAAAATAAATTATTTCTAAATAATAACTCCTGAAATAACTAACTTTGAAATAGGTATTATTCCTCTTCACAAGCAGGAGTTATTTCAAAATAACAAGCTGGTTATTTCAAAATAATGAGCTTGGTAGTGTGGATGCTCACCTTGTTATTTTGAAATAACTCCCAGTGTAGACATGCCCTCTGTGAGAGATGACTGCCGAGATAGGCCAAGTATTCTATATTTTCCAGTTCTTCTTTGTCATTGTGCATCTTCCTTGCTGGGTCTAATGATTGACCAGGGACTGGCTGGTGTAGAACTTTCATTTTGCTGTTGTTCAGAGTTCACCATAGGCTTTTATAAGCTTCAGAGAAGCAATTAAGCAGAGTTTGTAGATCTACTTGACTACTTTAAGACTACTGAATCTGTCTCTGCAGGATCATAATCTGTTGACAACTGTACCACCAACTCCCAGTCACTCTCACAATTTCACTGCAGCCCTCTGCAGGGCAAAAGGATTATTCCAAGTAACACATTGCTTTCATTTGGAACCCTGTGACATCAGAGTCCTCCCACTCTGCTCCAGCCACTATACACATCAAGGCTTTCTTTCACAGGCCCAGGTGTTCTACGTCCAGGCAAGCTACAGAGCTTGATTTAGTG
Source organism: Pelodiscus sinensis (assembly GCF_049634645.1). NCBI lineage: Eukaryota > Metazoa > Chordata > Testudines > Trionychidae > Pelodiscus > Pelodiscus sinensis. The sequence goes on along the minus strand of NC_134713.1, from coordinate 90,240,832 downwards.
CCACTAGTAATCAGCACCCTAAGATGAATTAAAAACAGAACTGTAAATCTCTACACTCTCTTTCATCCACGACTTTTTGTCTTTTAAAATCAAAATGGATTGACACTCTTCTGCTATATGGTGGGATAGGGTCATATGTCTGCTTTACTGAAGTTTCCAGCCATAGGGTTCATGTAGTAATTACATAGCATATGGGAAGAAGCTGAGTGACATGTTGAATAGAGTACTGTTTTTTTCCCCTCTGGGTTCCAGATTTTCAGTCCAATCTCAAATCCTGTGTTAAATGAATAGTCCTATCTCCATCTCTAGAGGAACCCCAGGCTGCATTGGAAAACAGCTGTGCATAATTCAGCATGGTTAGTGGCCCCTTTCTTATGAGCATAGTCAGAGTTGTTGACTCGAGTCCCACGACTTGAACTCAAGTCTGACTTAAGTCGCCTAGGTGACTCGACTTGAGACCCGACTTGGGTTCATTGTTTGTGACTTGCTAATTTTGTTAAATCGACTTGGTGAAAAAATTGTCCAAAAATGCCAATATTGATGGCTTGTACAAAAGCGACTTGACATTTTTTAAATTAAGATTTGAGACTCGACTTGGGACTTGATTCGAAAGTGACTTTAGGGACTTGAGACTTGACTTGGACTTGACAGTGATGACTTGAAGGCAACACTGAGCATAGTTACATTTTTCCCACCCAGATGATTACAGAAAGAGGGATTCCTCCTCCTGGCTCAGGTCTCTAGAAGGGTACTGTAGGAGAACCCACAATAGCTATCTGCTTTGTACTGGTGACATGCAGAAAATAAAGAATCCATTTGCCACAGCTAATCTCTAAAGCAGCTAGTGTAAAAGCAAGCATCAAACTGTAATTTTAATTGCACCTTGCAAATGAATAGCAAACCATCTAGGCCAGGAAGCCTGTAGACCAGTGTCCTAATAAACTGTTGGGGACTCAGGACCACCCCAAAAAAGTTGATATTGGTGCTGGGAGCTGTAAATTTTCTGCTGATCTCATCTGGGATGAGTGTGACCTTGCAAATGGTACCAGACTCTGCTGATGAATTTTACTATGGTGGTTCAGAGTCCAAGGCCAGAAGGACTCTGTGATCATCTATTCTGGCCTCCTATGTCATATTGGCTTGAACTTCCCTCACAATAATTGCTGTTTGATGTAAACATGTAATTTCATTTTGTTAGTAATATACGCCTATTTGAGAAAGGTTTTGGAAGTAATGCCTGCCCCCCCGCTCCAAACACAAAAGAAAGCCTGATTTAGAACCTGCTCTTGCAAACCCTTAACTCACATCAGAGTTTGTGGGATTGAATCCTTAGGTGCCTGAAGTTGCAAGAACTTGAGATCGTCCTGAAATGAGCCGTGTACCCTCATCAGTCAGTGCAAGCAGAGAGAGATGGAAGTGGCCAGCCACTAAGAAACTTAGGCCCTTATTCAGCCATCGTTAGTCTCCCATGCAGATTTTATCCTTTGAAAAATGCAGTGAAAGCTGCCTAAAATGAAGAGTTGGGGCAAAGCACTGTTGATCCCTGTTATATGCCTATGCAGGCTGGAGGACCAGTACATCTAGGGTCACATGGTAAAGAGGCCTTTCCTGTAATATGGAAGGTGTAGCCATTATTTGGCAAGCTGCACTTGGGAGCACAGGCTGCTCAGTGTGGCCTGCAGTGATTACCAACCTTCATTTTTACTTGTGCATTCCTTGATTTAGTGTGCTCAAGTAAATATTAAGTAATATGCAGGAGATCTTAATACATGATTTAATGGTCCCTGCTGGCCTCAAGGCCTAAGGAACACAATGGGCCCAATTCATTCCTGATACAACACCACTGACATCATATCCCATCCTTCTTTCTCTCCTGTGAACTACATAGAGATTTCAAATATATCTGCTCTACCTCTAACCATTCCACCTGACTAGGGTTTCCGGGTGTTCAGTTTTGAACTGGACAGTCCAGTATTTGAGCTTTCTGTTCAGGAAACAAATTGAGAAAATATAAATGAGAAAATATAAATGTCTGGTATTTTCTAAATAAGATGCAATGTAGATTGTGATGTAATGTCAAGTGTGTCCGGTATTTTTGTTGAAACCATCTGGCAATGCTACACCTGACCCGGTGTTCCTCACCTATTGAGAACCTCGCCAGACACCACTCTGAAAATTAAAAATTTTTTTCTGAACACCCAAAACTCAAAATGTTTGAACTCACCGAGCCAAAAATGGCTGTTGTTCTGTATCACAAACCACACAGTGGCACTTCTCTGCTACTACCAAAATGCTTTCGATTAAAGTTTATCTGAGTTTTTAGCCACTTGATAGCGATGAAACTTTGTGGTCTCAGTCATGATCCAAGTCTGAGTGTGAATAATTCTTTTTTCAGTCAGAACGCTTGTTGGTTAAACCTCTTGATTAAAAGTGTGATGACTGGAGTGTTACTGCAGGAAGATTGATAGGTCTGCTGTGTCTGGAAGGAGGTTAACAGCTTACAGCTCTTTATTCTAGATAAGCAATTAGGCCAACTTTTTTTCAAGTGTGGGTGCCTAAAATCAGACATTTAATTTAAATCCATGTCTAGATACTTAAGTAAAAATAAGTTGATTTGCAAGGATATAGGGCTTAAATATGGATTGAAATGTCTACCTTGAGGTACTCGTGTTTGAAAACGTTTGCCTTAATTTTCAGTCAGGGAAATAGACAAATCATCTACCACTAAATCTAAAGGGTAAAGAGACAAGAAAGACCCTTGAAAACACCATCATCTTGGGGTGCCTGAAGTGTGTAGTTAGCCACTGTCAATCACTAAGGGAGATGCACACCTGAAAAATTCTGGAAAGCATATTGAGCTGCAATGTTTGAAGAAAAAGCCAGTGATTACTGCATTTAAGATAGTAATTACAGGGAGACACTGAATGGGTAAGATACTTCAGCCTTAATTGCAGCTAAATACAAAGCTGAATGTTTAAAAACCTCTCGTCAAATCAAAGTAAACTGCTCTTTCATTATTGGACCTTCAAGGAACAGTGAATTTACAGAAAATTCTAAGGCTTTAAAGTAAGTCCTTTCTACATACTAAACCATCAAAGAGTTTCTGTGCAGGCCAATCAGGTAAGAGCCTGCCCCTTTTGTTGCCATCCACTTGATCTCCTTTTATGTAAAGCAGTGGTTCTCAAACTTTTTGGGCTCCGGAGCCCTTTACGTGCATAAAAATGTATGCGGAGCCCCAGCGGTCCACTGATTGTATGTGTTGTACCTATCGATGTTTCCAGTTTGTCAACCTCGCGGAGCCCCTGGAGATGTCTCGCAGAGCTCTGGGGCTCCGCGGAGCACAGTTTGAGAAACACTGATGTAAAGGAAATGTTTTGACTCTTCACAGCTCTTGTGTGGACTGATGAGTTTTATCTACATTTTCTTTACTTATCTGGATTTACATGAACCAAACCAAGAAGGCACGTATTCCAGGTTCTATTCAGAATTATTTAAAAACCCAAATCACAACAGAAAGAACCAGCAGCAAGCTCTGCTACATGGCAGAGTTGCAGTTCATGGCAAAAAGATCCAGTATGCCAAATTCTCCCTACAAATATTTACTTAAACAACGCCCCTCCCCACTCTCAAACAGAGAAAATTATGAGCTTTGCAGAATGCCTTGAAATTCAACAGATGCAGATTATTTCAGAGCAAGATTCCAAAGATGAGAGATACCCATGAATAGGGCGTCCCAGCAATATGTTCTCTCCTACCAAACATGCTGCAACTCGACTAATTCCACTAATCTCAGCTCTAGTGATGGAGGCAGGGATGTTCTAACCCATTCACAGGCTTTACAAATCAATACCAATACCTTCAGCCGCCCAGTCAGTCCATGTGATTATGATGCATGGATGTAAAGTACTTGTGGCAAACTTCCTAACACATGGGCAGTCAGATGCTGCACTAACTTCAATTTCTGATGAATTTCAAGGGTAGCCCCAAGGAGAGTTCACTGCAGAAATCTCAGCCTGAGCTGCGAAAGGCATTAAATATAGGAGAGTGTTCTCTGTGGCTGAAAACATTTCACATCCTCTGCCCCAGTATAAATGAAGGGAAATGATCCTGGTTACTGCTGTTAGATTATCCAGGAGGAAATGGGAACTCTAACTAGATTCTGAATTTGCGTCCAAATGGAAGATGCATATCCTCAATCAAAAGGGAAGAAATAATCTGGGCCATTGTTTTTGGTTGCTTCTCCCAACACTACTTCTGTGTTTTCTGGACTGAATTTAGCTAGCTTCAATCCCAATGAAATGCCAAGTTAGGTACTCAGATGACAGCTGAGTGGGATTAGGATTTCTGTCTCATGAACATTTTTGAGATTTCAAATAGTTCCCCATTCCACATTGGACTGAAACGAAGACTCTTCCAATTTTTTTTGTGGGGGGGGAAGAAGGGAGGGGGAGAAGGGAGTCAGGGCATCCACCTAGGAGATGGGAAACTGAGGCTCAAGTCCTTCCTCTAGCCTAGGAATTTGAGCGCTACAGTTTCCCATCTTTAGGCAAGTGCTGTAAGCACCATGATATTCTGGAGTGAGGTGTTTGTCTCATCAGAAATTCCATTCTGGCCCTGTAAAACCTTCCCTGATGATCCCTGTGATACAGTCCTGTGTAAAGTTGAGGTTTCAACAAAATAGCACTTTCTTGTTTAATCCAAAAGTTACTAACCAACTTCACATGAACTTGGAAAGATAGAAACAAATAGGAGTGTGTCATCTCCACACTGAAAATACCGCTACACATGCTTTTATTACTCTGAATTTGAAACTGTAGTTACATGACCCGCACTGCAAGAACCATAGAGGCAGAGATCACTTTGCAGATTGCCCGGTCCCTCTAATTACCTGACTGCACTGGAGAAACATAAGGTATTGATTACAAGTGAATAATGGCTGGCAGGGCACTCTCTCACATCTACATTTTCTCTCAAATCATTATATCCAAACCCACGAAAGCGCAATACATCACTCCAGTGTATCACACCTAGTAGATGAGACTCTGACAGAGCCACCTGTTCCTCTGAAATCTTTTAAGACAAGATTTTATGATGTGTAGACACTACATCTCAGTGATGAGTGCATTGGAAAGGATGATGATTGTGACACTTCACTTCCGTATTTTTGAAGAAATATGTTTTTGAATATGAATTTGCATAACTTGAATATGCTTTATGCAAAGCAGATGAATTAACTTATTGCTCAAGAGTCTGTGCTCTCCTGAATGTGTATCTTCCATTTGTGTGCATGTAGCATTCATGTATGTGAAATTAGAACTCTGAAGCGTAAACGTGCTTATTAATCTAGAATTTGTAGAGAGCACCATTAGTGGTGCTTATGAGCTTTTATGGTCTAGTGCTCAAGACAATGATCTGTGAATGGTTTTGTTTTACCTTTAAGCCTAAACTGAGGTCGGTCCTACAAAAGCATGTGACCATGACACTTGGTGCTGGAATCCATCTTTAGCATTTTTCCATAGACATGGGGAGAGTTAAACAAAGAACTCCCACCCCAGGAAAATTCTATTTAAGGAATGGGAAGCAATTAACAATCATCTTCAACTGGCCTTTGAAATGGCTTCTGCACCCTCATAGGATGCATATGAAGAAACATGAAAACAAAGAACACTGAGGACAAGAAGCTGTTAAATCCAGGACAGAGAAAAGATCACCTTTACCTTGAAGAATTTTTATTGAAATAAGGACTAGAAGAGAATTGTGATCTGTAACAATTTCTCTTAGTGTATTAGGCTTAATTGGCATTTTTTATTTTGCCTTAATAACTTGCTTTGATCTGTTTTCACTTGCAGTCACTTAAATCCCACATTTAATTCTTAATATAAACAATACAAAATAATTGTTACCTGGGGCAGGAGTAGAAGTTGTGCATTATACCTCATTAATAAAGAGAGAAAACCTCTCAGCTTTCTTTGTGTAAACCTTTTAAACAGAGTAAGATGGATTTATTTGGGGTTTTGGTTCCTTTTGAGAGTTATGTTCTTGGGTGTTATCAAGTCTCTATAACTGACCCTTCCAGAGCTGAGTTGTGTCAGTTGCTCTGCTGGGAGGCTATAGTACCCCAACTCTGAGGTGTTCCTGAGGGAGACCAAAGCTTCTGGCCCAGCAGATCATGGTGGTGGGATACTCCAGAGGGTAGGCAGGCAGGCACAGTGGTATGATCAGCACACCTGGTGACAGCCTGAAGAGGACCTCTGTGATTGATTGAACCTGTCACAATGAAATAGAATGTGCCCATCGTTTGGGAACCAGGGTCAAAGCAGAAAGGTATTGTGGAAACATGAAAGGTTGGGGGGTGTCCATCTCTAACATGTGTAAGCAGGGGCTGAACTGCTGCTTGCTGTCAGCCAGCTGAAAGGAGGGGTGAGTGTGCCCACTACAGTTGTTTAGCTCTACAAGGTTGTTAACTGTTAACTGTTGACATGTAAATACTGCTCAGGAGAGAATCCAAGGTGTGGCTATGTAAATCCCATTCAGCCAGGGCTGATGGAGGGTCAGTGTTGGAATGGAATGTGGAGAATTGTATATAATTTGGGACTGTTGTGGGGGTCACTAATCATGCTACCCCTAAATGTGGGAACTGTCAAACATGCCACCAGTGCTTGCAGGAGAGACACCACCATCATGGTAAGAGGTCTCGGAAGAACAAGCCTCCCCCCTTCCAGAGTTGAGTGAACAGAGCTGGGGGAAAGAGTTAAAGGACTTGAGTCAGCCTGCTTCACACCTACCAGGTGTGAGCTATAAGACTGGCCCAGCCTGCACCTTTCCCCCTTTGTTTTAAGGACAGACCTAAAGCAGACTCCCTGAGGAGTCTTTTTGTTTGCTAGTCCAGTGAAAGCTGGATTCATTTGAGAGCTGAAATCACTGGTTTGGCTGAGAGTTGAAATCACTAAGCTGAAATCACTGGTTTGGCTGACAGCCAGACCTACTGCAGCCAGTAGAGTGGCAGCAGGCAAGGAGCGGCGACTAGCGGCATGGCGTGGAGCGGCGGCAGGTGAGGAGCGGCCATCAGCGGCGTGGTGTGGAGCGGCGGCAGGCGAGGAGCGGCCATTAGCAGCGTGGCGTGGAGCGGCGGCAGGCGAGGAGCGGCCATTAGCGGCGTGGCATGGAGCGGTGGCAGGTGAGGAGCGGCGACCAGTGGCGTGGCGTGGAGCGGCAGCAGGCGAGAAGCGGCGACAGGTGCCCAGCGGAGCGTCCAGAGGTGTGGGACGAGACAGCTGGTGAAGCGTAGCGGAGTTTCGTATAAGGTGCCCCCTACCTATCTCCCCACCCCCATTTCTACCCAGGTTGGGAGGTGAAACCCTGTGGGTGAACTTTGGGACTCTGGGTGGCACAGAGACTTGTGGGGACAGAGACTTTTGGGGAGTCGGTGGACTTCGAGCGAATCTTGGCAGGGGTGGGGGCTCATGTTTGGGTTATGAACTCTGTTTGTGGTGTTTTCCCCCAAGCTAATGCCGTATCAATTCTTCCTCTGTTTCATTAAATGTTCTTTTCCTACACTCAGACTCAGTGCTTGCGAGTGGGGAAGCATTGCCTCTCAGAGGCGCCCAGGGGTGCGTGAATTTCCCAGATCACTGGGTGGGGGCTCGAGCCGGTTCTTTGTGAGATTGACCCCAAGATATTGAACCCAGCCCTGGTTCCTGCCAGGCCTATCCGGCAGAAGGGCTACACATGATTAGGCAGATTTCTGTAACATCAGTTCCCTGAGTCAGCATTTCCAATGACAATAATTTACAGTGAGTTATCTGCAGTTTGTGGGAGGGGCAAAGTTAAATTAGAGTCTCAAATACATAATAAAGCAGTTTCTATATCTATAGGTAAATGTGGGCCATATGCTTCTTTCCTTTCCCTTATGTAGAGCAGAAGCAACAGGGAATCTCACTGAGAAAAGTTGGAGGGACAAATTCAGAGAAAAATGTGGTGAAAAAAAGTATATTTCCCTGCATTATGTAACTGCCAGATTCTGCACATTTACAGCCAGTCATGTGCAAGGGAAGAACAAAAGCAGGAAATCTCTCCCCTCTTTGTTTATCCACAGAGGCTTTGTCTTAATAAAGGTAAGATGGTGGTTGTGAAGTAATTGGCTGCGTTGGGCATGGAGCAGAAATACAGCACACATGACTCCTCTGGGAGCTCTGAGGTTCAGTGTGTCAGAGCAGCCGTTGCTGTAGGGTAATTGAAGCATAATCACTATCTAGCCTTCACTCTGCCTCTCCTCACTAGTGCTACACTTGAAGTGATATCCTGGCTCCATTTCAGTCCATGGCATAACTCCCATTGACATCATGGGGCCTGCATTTCATCCTCAGAGTCTTTGCTCTCTTTGGGCTCAAAAGCTGAGACTAAGCCCAGCCCCTCAACAAGTGAAATGTGTGTGTATAATATAATAATGGTGAAGGCATAAGGGAGGGCTCTTTGTATTCTCTTCCCTCCCTCCGTCTTGTGCACAGACCCAAGACCAAGCACAATCTCCCTTTGTATCCAAGAAAAAACTATGGGGGGGGGGGAGTGTTAGGAATTTCTTAAAATGACCTCAAATCATATGCTGTTTAGGTAACTGTCATTCCATTGCCTGGTTCATTGACACTTGGGTCTTAAATGGTGCTTGTGGAGGGATAATATTTTCAGCTCTGAAAGGGTAAAGAAAACAGCCTTTTTTTGTAAAGGCTGAAACCCGAGCCTTTGAACAGTAATATGTTGAGGAAGAATATTCCTGATGTGCTTATTAAATCTGAAGGCTAAATTCTCTTTACATGCAATCAGCAAGAAGTCAAGATAACTGTTTTACCAAAATGTTGCAGACAGGAGCAGTCTATTTTCATAGAGGGGAAAAATTAGAACAGATGGTTGAACAAAAAATAGTTTAAAGACATCAGAAACAGCTGAATAAACTTGCAACAGTCTGTGGAAGAAAAGGAGCAATCTTATGTTTTACTCTTGTGCCCTATTTTCTTTGCTTAGGTCCATTGGAGTTTTGATTCAACTTCATTAGTTCCTTAGACTTTTCTTTTAATGGGTGGGAGAGTTGCAGGAGAAAAATACTCTTAAAATTAAAACAGAGCTGGATCCAAGACACTAGCATCATCTCAATGTTAACAATATTGTAAGAAGCTCATGGTCACAACAGACTTCATGACTTTCACTAGCCTACAATATCATGACTACTCAGAGCTATACAGTGAAAATGGAAATCAAACTCAGGTCCACCTAATCCAAAAGCATAAATCTATATCATCAATCTCCAGTACCAATGAGTAGCATACTGTTTAGAACAGAGATGTGAAATACTAATGCTATCCTGTAGAGCTGTGATGTCCAACACACTAGCCACATGTGGCTATTTGGCCAGTTGAGCGTGGCTAGTAGGCTTGAACAATGTGGCAAGTTCACCACTACAGTGGCTACTGCTTCAGAACTGATTGGACACCATAGCTGTAGAGGGCAGTGATAAAAATAGATACAGTATAATTGTAAGGCTCTTAGCTCAGTTAAATTGCCCAAGATTTGGAATACTAATCTGAATCATATCTAGTGTATCCTGACCTCTTGGTTCTGAACTACATTGTTGGAAATTTCAGGAAACAGATTTTTTTTAACAACAAGTTTTCTGATTCTTCCTGCTTCCAGATGGGACAGAGATATTCTAAAAGCATATTTTCCCATGTTATTTTGGCATGTATATTTCCAGCCCCAGTCAGAACTAAAAACATAAATGAAAAATGATAAGAGTTAACAAAAGGATCTAACATAAGGTAGGATTTGGGTTGTAGTTTTTATGGGGGACAAAAGTTCAGATAATACATTTCTATGTATATATCTATATATGAAAAACTTTCAGTCCGCTATGCAATCAAAAAGCAGGGAAAAGAAAATGTAGGATAATTTGAAAAATATTATACATCTAGACATGTGCTTGAATGGAAGGAAATAGTTTGTTAAGCAATGTCATAATACCAGAAAAGGTTTTGGTTTTCCTGGATCGGCTAGCAGCATGATTTAAATAAGTATTTTAACCCCATCATAAATTTTAAAGTGGTGTAAAAAGGTTGCTAGAACATATCAATAGTTTGATTACCTGCTAGCTTTCACAAACATTGAAGTTTATTTTAAATATATTTATAGTAGACACTAGGGAAATGTAAAATTAAGTTTGCATTTCTAAAACAAAACTCCCCAAGCTACCTTGACTATCAACTCTATATCTCAAATTTGATCAAAATGAAGATTTCCACAGAATAGTGAAAAACTAGTAAAAAGGTTTTTATAGCCAAAAACTTGGGGAAAAGTCTCGTGTTTTGTTTTTCCATCAACAAAACTGTTTTTGCAAGAATTTTGAAAAATTATTTAAAACTTAATGTGAAAATAATTGACACTTTGACCACCTCTAGTTTTGAGCTCTCTCCTTCCTATGTTTTATTCTGTGAAGCTTACTTTAAAAACAAATAACAAAACCTCCTCCCGGGTCCCAGATCTATCTTACCAATTTTGAGGACTACAAGAATTTACTGTGGATTATATGGAGGAAAGCCAAAGTTGGGATCATAATAGAAATTCAATTGCAACCTTAATCACAAAGATAGCATTTGTTCCGTAATAAACTTTTTTGATGATTAAACTAATCTCTTGTCCCAGTGGTTGCGTGCAATCTGTAGTCATGTCCCTTCCCAGCAATTAATGGCCAGACAGAACCTCTATATCAGAGTAGCCAAGAGAGTGTTCTACAAATATAATTATCATTTGCAGAGGGCAGCTGAGCCATCAAGGCGTGTAGGTGCCCACAGAGTAAGAACTCTCCCTCACTGAAGTTAATGAAAATTTTCAACAAGGTTTGGATGAGGTAAGACTGAGTAGCTATCCAGCCAAATAACTGCAGCCACTGCCCTTCCTCCTGTCATCCTCTCCCAATTCTTCTGCCACCTGCACTGTTGTTATGTTTGCCATTTCTTTGATTGTTAGCTCTCCGAGGTAGGGACTATGACCCACAGTTTTAAACACATCGAGGAACTGGCCCACTTAGCACTAATGTTCAATAAGACTTAGATTGTTTACAAACACATTATGCTAGAAAGAAAAACCTACAGAGTTGAGCCTCAGAATGTGGGACAACTGACTTATGATCATTGGGCTCAGGGACTTGTGCTGGAACCTGGGCTCTGAAACCCAGTGAGGGATGAGGGGACGAGACTCAGAGCTTCAGCTACACCACAAACTCAACCAACTACACTGCTAATTTTAGCCTGTGAGCTCAAGTAAATTGACCCAGGTTCTGAGACTTGGCATCATGCAATGTAGATGCAGCCTAAGACACTTTCGAAAATGGGATTTAGTTGTCTAAGTCACCAACCTTGCAACACTGAGTGGAGAAATGCCTAAATATCGTTAAACATCTGTGCTCATGTCTTATACCTTCTGTGAAGTATCCAAGCGCTGCAGAGGGCACCATTAAATAATAATTTAAGCTAAATCTAAGTCCTTATCACAAAGTTAGGGAAACTTCATTTTTTTAATTATTTAGATAAGCACTTTCCAATCCTAATTATCTAAGAAAAGGAGATCACGTCCCATCATTCATGCACGCAGCTACAAGTAATATATTCCATAAAGAATGGTTTTCCTATCTCATATGTGCGCACGTACACACACACTTCCCCTACAGAAATGTGTAGCTCATGTTTGATGATTTATGAACAAAGCTCTTCTCCAAAACTGATTACCTCCCTGTTTTTTACAGAACAGCTTAAGCATCATATGAAAAATGGCTCTTTCCACATGGTCTTGATTAATACCATCCTCGACCAACAATATAAAATGTTAGTTAAAGGTGACAACTGTACTAGAGACAACTACAAAGTTTAGATCAGGGCTACTCAACTTTGGAAGCTCCAGGGGCCACAATGATATTCACACATGCTGAGGGCCGCAACTTAAGTGTGGTTGCATATACATGCTGATATGTATGCAGATATTTGCAAATAGCTTCTTTCACACTGACTGGCATGAATACAAAGATTAAGGCAAGACTACACATCATGCAGGCCTCATTTAAGTCAGTTCTGCTGACATTAATAAAATGCAATATTTACCCAATTTCCACACATATGACAGCACTTTTAATGAGTAATGACAGTCCAGGAATGTAACTGCTAAAATGAATATAAAGAAAAGAACATTATAGTGACTTACCGTTGTGGAGTATGTTCCCAGTGGAGGCCATGTTCAAAGGATCCCACCTATGGGCCGCGTGTTGAGCTCTGCATAAACCCAAATCACACCGTGGGCTGCAAACAAACAGGTCGCGTATCGAGTAGCCCTGGTTTAGATGAACACATGTTAATGGCCCAATGTAATGCCTTTTGAAGTCAATGGAGTCCTTAACCTGACTACAATTAGCTTTGGGTTAGGTCCTAAGGGTTTGATTTAGCAAAACACATAAGCATATGTTTTAATATTTAGCTGAATCTAGGTCTAAGTAAGGTTGAGTAACAGCAAAGAATACTATTTCTAGGTATTTACCTATGGATAATGAAATTGAAGTTGTTACTGAAATGGAAGGGCCTATATACAAAATAGTAACAGCATTGTATCAAAACTAAGGCTATGTCTACATTATCACTTATATCAGCAAATCTTATGTCGCTTGGTTTGTTAAAAAAAAAACATGCCTCAAGCAATATAAATTGTGCTGGCATAAGCACTCTTGTCCCCAGGGCTGTGTCAGTGGGAGAACAAACTTATAATGGATCAGCTGCATTAATACAATTGTGCTGCTTTACGTTTGCTAGTGTAGACATAGATTAAGTCGTCACTGGGAGAAAAAAGTGGTGCTAACTTGAAATTTTATTGTGAGTCTTGTAATATTTGGCTTTTTTTCTTAAAACCCCAGCACCTGGAGTCACTTGATTATGGGAGACTCTCCAGGTGGGGGAGTTGGTTGTTTGAGAAAGTAAATTTTCAGTGTTAAGAAAAACTTGAAAACATAATCCTAATGGCTATAACATCAGCAGATTGTTTTTAAAAGACCCAAGTATTTTGTAAAGTATGAGAATTTGCTAAGTCAAATCTCATGACTTTGGGAGGACGGATTCATGATTTTTGAACACTTGAGGCTGAAATACTGAGGAAATGTTCAACGAAGAGTGGAGGGAGTGAATAATCATGGAAAATCAATATCTAGAAGAGCAGAGTATTTCCATACCATATTAAAGAGTGAAAGAACTTCTTGTAAAAACGGTGTAGAAAAATCAGTGGCAAAGTAGTACCCAATTTTATCTTGGCACTTTAAAAAATATTGTCCTTAGAGAATATAGCATGTAGAAAGTCAAATGAGAACTAGTAATAAACTAATGGAAAGATAAACCAATGCTCTAAGACGACGTTTGAACTTCACTTTTCCTGTTTCTCCAGATAAAAGTGGGAGAGATATGTCCATTAATAAGAAGCCAAGTTATTACAGGGTTTGCAAATACTGTTTCCTGTGAAGAATTACGGTTTAATTAGCTAAAAAGGAAGTGTCCAGAGGGATGATAACTGAGAGTTGGTCACCCTGTCTCTCTGATGAGATTATCCTCCGTACCTCTGAACTTTATTATCCAAACAACAAGTCAATGGCGTGACTTGAGCCTACAATCATCTTGTACTCATATTTACTTGTGCAGTCTGTCAGGAGGCCCAAAGCTATCTGCAGAGAAGTACTAGATATGATTGACCAGTCTTGATTCAAAAATTGTCAGTGATGACAAAGGCACTGACTTTCTAATGTGCCAGGCCCAGGGAGTACTCATTCTGACCTACTCTAGGGCCCACTTCTACTCCACCTCACCCTTCTTCCAAGGCCCTATCAAACCCTGCCTATTCCTGTACCTTTCCCATCCTGCCTCTCCCCACCCTGTTCTCCCCTAAGCATGCCCAGCCCTGCCTCCTCCTTTCTCACCCCCAGTGCTTCTTGCATGCTACAGAACAGCTGATCATTGGCACCCATGAGGCATGGGGGGGATGTGATGCTCTGATCAGTGGGGCCGCTGGAGGGTGGGAGGCACCAGGAGAGGGGAAGGAACTGATTGAGTGTGACTGCTGATGGGTTCTGAGAACCCACCATTTTTTTCCATTGGTACCCCGTACTGGAACTGGTGCCTATGAGTGATGGAGGATCCACCACTCTTAGTAAATTCCTCCAGTGGTTAATTACTCTTATTGTTCAAAATTTACACCTTATTTCCAGTTTAAGTTTGTTTAACTTTCAGCTTCCAGACTATTTGTTTGCTAAATAGAAGAATCTAGTATCTAATATTTGTTCTCCATTTAGGTGTTTATAGACTATATTCAAGTCACCTTTTCTTTGAAAAATGCTTGCTCTGTCCACTCTGACATTTCATTAAATGTAACTCTCTATTCCTCATCATTATAAGCTCAAGTGATTTTGAGACCCTTACTGTAAAATTCCCTAGTATTTTTTTAAATTAAAAAATAACAAGTCCAGTTTCTTGAATTCGAGGCTATTATTTTCAATACTGAAACTAGGTTTATTTATTCTAGTTTAACAGTTGAGCCATGAAAACTCATCTATTGTATTGTCCATTGAAGCTTTGTCATGACTGTGATGCTGATGCACCACACTGCAATTACAAGTGAGGAAACACTACGTTAAAAAAAAAGTGGCTTAGCTTTTGCCAAAGTGAGCTTCAACACCGTTAGATGCATTACGTATTTCCAACATCAGATGATCACAATTTTTGTCTTTAACCCGCTTAAGTAAGAACCTGCAGGCAGCCATGTATACATGATATAGAAAGAAAATTCACAAATAACTTTAAGTTTTATATGGATAACATAGTTACCCATGACTAAAGAACTGTTTGCAGGGAAAATCTAGAACAATGACATGTTATATAACCTAGCACTAAACTACAATGTAATAGTCCCTTACATATAGTCAGCGTAGAAGTTTTCATCTAAGAGGCTCAAACCACTTCACATTACATAGGGCTCATAATACCCTACAAGATATGCCATCATTATAATGTTGATGTCAAGTTGGGTAAAATGATGAGCAGAAAGATCGAGATGTTGGGGGTTACACACCTGCAAATCTGATTTGAGGTCAATGGACGTTCTAAATGCTTAATACTTTTGAAAATTAGACCATAGCTATCTTGAGAAAGTCACTCAAAAATTAAGACACTTAAAATTGAGTACTTCTTGATAATCTGCCCTGCATAACTTCTTCAACTTCATATACTGTGTTAGTGTCAGAGAAGTTCCCTTCTATAACCACAGAACCATACCAGGTAGAGGACCCTGGCTTAAAAGGGACATTGTTATGCTTTAACTCAAATTAATCTCCATTCCTTATGTCTCTAGCAATAGAACATCTGGCAAATAATGTAAAGAGTAGACAGATGTTCATCACATGTTCATTTCAGCAACAGGTCAAACTAAAACTTTCTTTAGTTCATTTCTAAACATCTGTTGGGTTTTGGATAATTTCTAGTAGTAACCATCTCTCTTAATGAGAAAAACACGACCAGAAACTCTAAAACCCTGAAAGACACGTGTTTAAGTGTCAATGCAATTAGAGCAGGCTAGTTCCTTGTGCTTTAGTTTTCCAGTGTTAAACAGAATCATCTTTCAAATGAGTGTTGTGTTCCCAGTGCAGAATAGATCACTATCGTCAAAGCCACAGAGAAGGAATTCTTATGATTAATTGATTATTTAATGTGTGAATTGCTCTGGGATCTTTGCTGCAAGACAACCTTTTTCATTTGGCTTTGAAGAAGAGCTCTGATTTAGTGTCAGAGGGTTGGCTGTGTTAATCTGTAACTTTAAAAACAATGAGAAGCCCTGTGACATCTAGGAGATGCCACGGAACTACTTTAATTTAGTGGTTAAGGCACAGAACTGGAAATCAGGTGACTTGGATTCTAGTCTCAGTTCTGCCATTGATCTGTAGAGCAATGTTTTTCAAAAACCATATATTTGGCTTTGGAACCTAGTTAAGAGTCCAAATTCCTTTAGCTTTTAATGAAACTTAGGCTCCTAAGTCACTTAGGCACATTTGAGACTGTTTGTGACGGTTTCCCCATTTGTAAATATGAGTGATAACTCTGTCTTGCTCACTTGCATTCCCTCCCTAGCTCCAGAGCAACAAATGTTTTATATTAATCACTGTGTCTGCTGGGGTAGGGCTTCAGGAGTTTAGGGCCCATGCTTGCCTTCATTTGCAGTGGAGGGTGCACAGTACTCTGCAGGATCTGGCCCTAAGTTTGTAGTGTGGATAATCATGTTGTGGAAGTTGCACCATTGACTTTAATGGGAGCAGGAGGAGAAGCAGGGCTATGATCAAATCCTTTCACCTTCCCCCACCCTCCTTCCCCCATGTTGAAGTACTCTCATGCAGGAAGCGCTACAGAATTTCCCTTCCCATGAGGCTTTGCACAGAATGGGCCATCAGAACTTTCATCATGAGGGACAGACAGGACTGGGGGGCAGTAAATACCCAGGCTATTCTTTATTTACTGTTATCTTTTACATTGAGGAACACAGCCTGAGCTACTCAGTATCACAGAGTGTGTGCCTATATCTTTGCCCAGATTAGATAATCCTGGAATGGATCTCCCTCATGATCTCATCTGACAGCTTCTTAATATAGAGAGTCAGTGCCCAGCAAGCCAAAGAATACTATGGAACATTTAATGCATCATAATAGGGGCTACACAGCCAGGTAGTGTGTAGCTGGCCAGAGTTCTACAGCATTCTCATGCACTAACTCTCCATTTAAATATCCCCGTTGCTTAAAAGAGCAATCCAGTACCTAGGAACTCAACACCTCTCTTAGGCTATTGTGAGATTTAAATATTTGTAGGGTGAGATTTTTCAAAGCTCCTCAGCGTTAGTCTCTCTTTGCATCTATTGAAGTTGGCGTTGGCCTAACAACTTCAGTGAGAGCCACAGTTAGGCCAGGCCTGGTGCATCTGAAAATCTCACCAATCTTTTGCTAAGCAATTTGAGATCCTTCAATGAAGATACAGAGTGTTCACTATTATTAATGGATGCCAGGCTAACATGTTGTGTTATCTCTTGGGTGACAGGAAGCAAGGTACAATGCAATAAACTCATCACCTGTGCCACATGCCTGAGCTATGAGCTCTCAGGTTACTTTTGTAGTGACTTATACAAAGGAAGCTCGAGATAGAATTGCAATTATGGCCTACCCACTAAGGGGTGAGTGAAATGGCAACACACACAAGGTCACTATGCTCTGCTCCTGAGTGTACCTACACAGTGGCTAACCACAAGCAGGCCTTAAGCTAAAGGAAATCCACATATTAACTGGAGAGCAAAATTAAAGACATTAACATTTAAAATTAAAGCAAAATAAAACCCAGCTGCTTTGCTTCTCTAAAGTGTGGGTGCCATTTGCCAAAGATGAGGACACCGCAGGGGCAGCTCCTTTACAGGCAATGTTTTACTTGTACGAGTCCCTGGGAATGACAAATGACAGCCACTGTGCAGTGACATACAAATGGTGCCAGAACTGGGCAAAAGCCAAAATTGCTTTTGTCAAGAAGAGCATGCTGTGTCTGGAATCCTCTCACTGGCTGCCAATGGCATCGCTCCCTTTCCTTGTAACATTTCATAGCTTTTCAGAGCAGCAGCTGCAGAGAAATCTTGCCTTTCTGGCAGTGCACAAAATGGCTGAGCATATCAAATAAGCGTAATTGATAATGGCAACAAGTCTAAGGCAATCTAATGTGAAATTCTCTCAGATGTTGCTGGATGAGTGCTGGCACAGGATCCTTCTTTTACAAACATTTCAGATACTGTTTCTTGCTTTTTTGGCTCGAATGCTCACTAATACTTGGATAAAGGCCGAGATATATCATGAGCTTTGGCTATTTATTTATTTATTTGTCTATCTATCTAAGCCCTGACTTGCCTCACACAAAACAGTGTCTGATTGACTTAAAAAAATTCTCTAGTCCACTTCTCACTTTCAGTTCTCACTGAGGGTTTGGTGGGGGATGTTAGGAATGCACTTAAGTGGGCACCTTTCAGGCAGCCTTCTAGTGACAGAGGTCAGATTCATTTCACTTGCACCTAGGCTAATGGCCTTTTTACAGACTGCACACACATACACATGCTGCTGCTAGCACAGACAAAATCTCCTCCACACAAGAGATCTTACCTTTATGAGTTTTCTAAATGGTTCAGAGAGCTGGTATATATTAAGGTTATACACTGGGAAACAAACTTTGAAATTCTGAGCAATCATCAGAGGTGTTCATCTTTGGGGTTTGCAAAGAATAGGGGACTATGGTAAAATTTTGATCTGGAACCAAATGTTCTCAGAATGTATGATCCAGGGCTTTGGTTTAACACATTGAGAGATGAAAGCTGGCCATGAAAATGAGTTCTAGATGTCATTTTTTCACACTTCTAGGGTGTTTGGGTCTGGGGAAAATAGTTCAGCCCATTTGTAAAGTAGGCAAACCATCATTTGCCTCATATTCCTGGTCTACTTCAAAATTACTAGCGGAGCATTCATACTACCAAGCCTGTTATTTTGAAATAAGGGGCTGGTTATTTAGAAATAATAACTCATACCTTCCTTGGGGAATATTTCAAAATAGTTATTTCAGGAGTCATTATTTCAAATTTAGTTACTTCAAAATAATTTCCTAGTGTAGACATACCCATAATGATCTTTTTTCCTGTGGCTCAGAGAACTTTCAATTGCAAGCTCTTTCCATAGTCAATTTAAACTGCTGCATTCCCCACATCTTCTCTCCCAGGATGTGTCTAGACTACACCTCTCTGTTGACAGAGAGATGTAGATTAGGCACATTGAAATTGGTAATGAAACAGGGATTTAAATATCCCATGCCTCATTAGCATAAACATGGCCACTGCTTTTTTTCAAAATGGAGTTTTTTCGAAAAAAACCAGCAGTCTAGATGCGGGTTTGACGAAAATAAAGCCTTTTTCGAAAGATCCTGTATTCCTCAAAAAATGAGGTTTACAGGATCTGTCGAAAAAGGCTTTATTTTTGACAGATCCATGTCTAGACTGCCAGTTTTTTTAAAAAAATCCCGAGTTTTGAAAAAAGTGACAGCTATATTTATGCTAATGAGGCATGGGATATTTAAATCCCAGCTTCATTAGCAATTTCAAAGTGCCTAATCTACATTTCTCTGTCGACAGAGAGGTGTAGTCTAGACCCGCCCTCCCGTCACATCTTATGCGATTACTCATGTCTTTGAATGTTTGCTCATTATTTCATTGTTATGGTCATCCAAATTGGCCTGGAGGCCACCTTAGAATTAAATCAGTTTGGCCCCATCCTATAGTAATTTTCTAGACTTCATTTCCCTGGGTTTCCTTATAAGAATGCCATGGGATACTATGCCAAAGCTTTATCAAAATCAAATTATATCATCTACTGCTTCCCCCTACTCAGCAAGGTTTTTAAGCTCATGATTACCTTTAAGCATGTTAGCAATGGGACATCTTATATGGCTGAAATTAAACACATGCTTAAGGATTTTTTTTGGACTGGGGTATCATCACCAAGAATTTCACTTGACTTAGCATTTGAATTAAAGTCTTAGGTCCCGCTGGACTCACTATGGGTATTTTTATACTACATAGAAGATCGAAGCTGCTGCTGTCGATTTTCCAGGGTTTGAATTGTCAGGTCTAGTTAAGACAGCTAATTCAAACTGAAAGGAGCACTCCGGTCGGCGCTTCCTTCGACTTCCTGCAGTGTGGACAACACCAAAAGTTGGTTAAGGTGCTTCGACCTCAGCTACGCAATTAACGTAGCTGAAGTTGAGAAACTTAATTCAACTTTATCCTGTAACGTAGACATATCCAAAGATTATGACGAAACAGATATAGAGAAAATGGATATATTTTCAGGAATGAGAATTCTTTGAAAAGTGAAACCACAGCATAATCTTGTAAAGAGAAGTAATTGTCAATAAATAATTTACAGGCATCTTATCAAGAGCGCATGTTCCTGCGCAGAGTATGAAACTCTGGTCATGTTTTATTACACGATATAGGCTGTTTCTGTTAAGTAATTCATTTTTTGCATTTTTTCCCCTCCCAGTCGTTTCTTTCCTTCTCCTGGACACCTAATTTGGATACAATAATATGTAAACCTGCTCTAAAAGGAATTCTCTAATAAAAATATTTTAAACATCCTTAATGTAAACAGGAAGCAAAGCTTTTAATTGGACATAGGAGAAAACCAGATTAGCTCTGTGGCCGCTTGTTAGAAAGAGCCTGGGTCCTTTATGGCAGCTATTTTCCTGACGTCTGTGAGGACAGAAGCCAGCTACTTCTTGCTTTCCGCTGAAGAATCAGGTTAATCAAAATGATGACAGCCAAGTGAAAAAACAGCAGGATTCATTTAGACCTCTTTGCCTCAACCCCACATGGAATTAAGAAGTTAAAGAACAAAAACCTGTCCAGGAGGATCAGGACCTTATGTGATAAGTCCTGTGTAGAAAGTGCTTCTATATATTTGTCATGACTGTCAATCAACTAATTCCTATTCTGAAACAATATTTGCACAAGAACACTTTGACACCTCCCTCCCCCAGCAGAAATGTATAGACATTTCCCTTGATTAACAAAGACTTCACAATACAATGCAGCTGATATTAGGCCATAAGACAGGTTAATCAAAGGGTGAAGGGAAGTTTTAAACTGAGGAGTCTTTAAGGAATTGGAAGGATTTGCATATAATTCTCTTCTAACGTGGTTGGATTTGGTTTGGAATATTTTGTTTTATTCCAAGTTTCTGCTCCCAGGATTCAGTACTTTTATACAGCCCACATGTTCATAACTGTTTATTGAGGCTGAAGACAGTGGACATTTTGTAATTGACTTGCTAATGCTGGCTGTCTAGGTGCCAGTTTATGTCAAGGCTCTGGGCCCTAGTGAACTAGGCTCTAGGCACAGAGCCCTCTGCTGGTGTCTCCATATCTGTCAGTTTCTCAGTCTCCTTCCTCACTTGGAGAAAGTGACACTTCCAGGCTTCCCCTACTGAAGGCTATTTCCTCAGCCAGCCTCACAGTCTGCTCACCTTGAGCTCTGCCCCATACAAGCTGCTACTGAGCTTTGCAGCTTCTTTTCTAGGCCTCCCTAGCCCCCTAAAGCCTCTCTAGACTCTTAGAGGACTTATCTATGGCTCTTTCTGGGCCAGGACCTTGTCCACCCTGCCACAAGACTATACAAGCAGTTTGTGGTGTTGCCATGCTTCTTAACAGTCTGCCCTGAGGTTGGAACTCATGGCCATGAGCCATTCCACACAGTATGACAGTCCTGAGAGCAGAAGTAGGTCCATCATCACAAACTACTTTCTTCAGTAATGTTAATGGTTTACATCTGAAGATGTAACGTTTAATCCCTGTGCTACACACCAAGGTACAGTCTCATTAGACTATCCTGGAATGAGAAATTTCCCTGTGAAATCATTTAATATTTACAGTATGGGGTCGCCCATCTGCAGACACAGTGCAAAGGGAGAGACAGTGCATGTGGAGCTTTGTGGTGGCTAGATGTGGCTTAGCCATATTGGAGGACTAGAACGTTCTATGTGGAAAAGATCCAATGGCTTGCCAGTTGGCGGGAGTAACAAGTGGAACTGGAAACTGAACCCAAGTATGAGTGGGTTGGGTACAGATTGCAAATAAGGAACCCTCATTGTGCTGATTGTGTTTGCATAATAGATAGTTTTACTAATTATCTATTGTTTCGGTGGCAAAGAAGGTAAAAGAAAAAGCATTGATCTGTCCAATCTTGATGCAATGCATATGACCCTGAATGTCTAAAGCCAGATTATCTGGATCCAGGCATATCTGGCATATCCGATAATCTGACGCCACCTAGGTCCCAAAGGTTCTGGATTATTGGAAGTCTACTGCAGTGGTCCCCAACGCGGTGCCTGCGGGCACCATGGTGCCCGCCGGGGCATTTGTATGCGCCCGCCGACAACCCGGGCTGGCACCGCCCCCCGGCGCGCGGCGCACTGGAGGCACCGGCCCCAGGCGCGCAACACTCACCGGCGCCTGGTGCGCGACGCTCGGGCGGCACGAGCCCCGGGACACATGTGGGCGCGCAGTGCCGGTGCCGGCCCCAGGCGCACAGCTCGGGCGGCGGCGCCAGCCCCGGGCCCACGGCACAAGGGGCTCGGGCGGCCCCAGCCCTGGCGTGCCCCAGGATGCGCGGCCCCGCCCCTGGGCGCCCGGCGCGTGAGTGGCCCCGCCCCCGGACGCCCGGGAGCCCATAAAGGTTGGGGACCACTGGTCTACTGTATTAAGAAAATCTGCTGTGTCATGAGTGCCTAGATGTATGTGAATCCATCATTAGTGACAGACTGTAGCACCAGTGTAGGCAAATTTTTTGGTCTGGGGGCCACATCTGGGTGTGGAAATTGTATGAAGGCCCATGAATGCAGATGTTATCAAGATGGGTAAGAAAAACTCTATGGGATGAAGCATGGGGGCAGGGAGAGAGGGGTTTTACAGACTCAATACCAGAGAAGCAACTATACAGTGATTGTAAGTCCAAGTAAGGTTTACCTGGTATGCAGCTGAAGAGCTCCCACCCCCTGACCACACTACCCAGAACACTAGACTGGCAGCATGGTAACCACTCCACCCAGGTGCTAGGTGGCCTGAGGCTGCAGGGGAGGAGGCAAAAGGGAAGGGGCTGTGAGTTGGCCTCCGTGGCCCTTGCTCGTCTCACAGCCTATGAGTTGGGTTGGCTCCTGCCACTAAGGTGTCCAGCCTCACTCCCCAGGGAAGCACAGGGCTGGGCTGAATGGTCAAAAGGCTGGATGTGGCCCATGGTCTATAGCTTGTCCCATCTGCTGTAACAAATAGGCCCTTGGCAGATACAGTAGGTGGTGATTTAACACTCTACAATTCTATTCAGATGCTAACATATGGGAACAATAAGTGAGCTGCATCTTTAGAAAACCAGTTTAACTGGCTCCTCTGAAGGGAAGGAGGAAGGTAAAAGCAGTGGAAACTTGCCAGGAATAGGACCAAAGACACCAAGGGTATGTCTACACTACCCCGCTAGTTCGAACTAGCGGGGTAATGTAGGCATACCGCACTTGCAAATGAAGCCCGGGATTTGAATTTCCCGGGCTTCATTTGCATAAGCGGGGAGCCGCCATTTTTAAATCCCCGCTGGTTCGAACCCCGTGCAGCGCGGCTACACGGGGCTCGAACTAGGTAGTTCGGACTAGGTTCCTATTCCGAACTATCATTACTCCTCGTGAAATGAGGTGTACTGGTAGTTTGGAATAGGCACCCTAGTCCGAACTACCTAGTTCGAGCCCCGTGTAGCCGCGCTGCACGGGGTTCGAACCAGCGGGGATTTAAAAATGGCGGCTCCCCGCTTATGCAAATGAAGCCCGGGAAATTCAAATCCCGGGCTTCATTTGCAAGTGCGGTATGCCTACATTACCCTCCTAGTTCGAACTAGGAGGGTAGTGTAGACATACCCCAAGTGACTATGAGGAGTTTAAATAAAGACACCTACAGGTACAGAGGTCTCCAGACAGGAAGAGGTACTGTGGGGCAGGAAAGAGCAAAGTCACAGAAGTAAGGTGAGGGTCTTAGAAGAAGAGCTTAACCATCAGGTAGCATCCTCATCATGGGGAAGGAAAGGGGACGCTGCCTGTTTTCCTTAGCCAGATGGCTTCAAGGACTCTGGACAACCTAAGGGACTTGGAGCCCAGCCCAGAGGATGCCCTGGAGTGACACAGATACTAAGGCAGCGACATGTATTAGCATTTATGGTGTGGTATGATCTGTCCTCTCCCGTGCTTTCCATGATAAAGTATAAAACAGCATAAAGGTAATAGACTGTGCAAAATGTGTGTGTCTGTGTGTGTACACTCATGTTGATTGCATTACAACCTACTGCATCCCCTGTGAGTGTTAAACTGTAAATCAGAAGTTTCATTCCTTTGGGGCAGAGTCTTGGGAGAAGGATGTGTTGAAGTAACTGAGGTATTTCAGGGCTCAGCAATGATCTTGGGGACCGAGGACAGGTGGGCTGAGGAGCCCCATTTCCAAGCCAGGTAAGCAGATGGAGTCAGTGCCCAGGCAATGTTTCAGAGAGGCCAGAGGAGGAACCAGTGCTGCAGTCCAGAGCACAGCAATTTGTTAAGCTATGTTGTACCACATGGAGAAAGTGTCTGAGCCACATTTTCTTACAGAAGTTAATTTTGGGAAAGATCCCTGATCGATTATGTTGACTCAAATGTAACTGTCCCATTTTGGCTAATCTGTTAGAATAAGTATCCTACATCTTTGTTTGCTGTGTCATGATGTATGATAAACTGAGTTTAAATAACTCTGCTGTGTCCAGAATCCTGATGGAAATAAGATGTGAATCACAAGATAAACAAAACTACAAATTAAATCAAAGGGACTGTATTCTCTAACTAGAGTAGTCCTACTTTTAAAGCTCACATATCTTGTGGGGACATGCTTTTCCTCTGCTAGCCAGGCTCTCACTGTAAAATTTGTTTTAATATCAGAAGGGATACACTTAACTCCTATTTACACAAGAGTTAAAGCGAGGTGAGTCTATTACTGTTGCTCTTTTAATGATAAACTAAAGGAAAGAAGAAAAAGGAGAAATATAACAGATTTTAAAAAATGGATTAGAGGTTTGCAAAAGTCACATGACTTTGTTCCTGAGCAATGGACCCTTTGAAAACAAAAGCAGCCATTAACCATCTGGTTTACTACATGATTAATTAAAAGCGTTTCTCTGAAAAGGCCAGAGCTGGCTTGCACTCATAACTACAGTTTATTGGTCCATTGGCACTAGCATGTCTAAACACAAGGGAAAGTCAATACTGGATCATAGCACTGCATAGCTAACACCTGGAATATATTCTCTAGAGTGAAAACAGCAGGGAACTGACCAGAAATAACCCCTCTCATATTATTGCTTCAATTAGACCAAAACAACTTTCCCTTTGAAAACTTAATAATAAACATTGCAGGTCATTCACTTGTTCTGAGCTCCTTTGGGAAAGCTGAGCAGATGGATCCCCTTAGCCAGCCCTTCACTGTCAGAGAGACAACAGGCACAAATCAGGACAGATATTGATTTTAATTGGAACCAACAGCACCTACATGCTGACTTAATATCCACATCTTCCTGTAAACAAAATACATTTATAAAATAGCTTGGTTTGCCCTGTCAGGTTGATTAGGCAGAATGAGGTAATCCTTTGCATGGAGAACAATTATTGCCCTTTTCAGGTTCACTGCTTAAATGGCTATACACTGACAATTCCTAGGTAAATGTAAAACCAACAAATGGTTTGGTAGCACTTTATAGACTAACGAAACATGTAAATGGTATCATGAGATTTCGTGGGCACAGCCCACTTCTTCAGATGACCGGTACATTTCAGAGACTTTGAACCAACCAGCACCAAAGGTTAAAGCACTGGTCATACAAACTGAAGCAGTTATATTCTCATGAGCAGTCAGGGCGTAGGTGTGATGGGGCGGTTGTGCCCCGCACTCTGGCCAGCACCATGGGGGCAGCCGTGGCCACAGGAGAATCGGCGGAGGTGCAGCTCCTGTTCGGCACCAACGCAGGTGGATGACATCACCTGCTGGCCCAGCGGCAGTGGAACGGCTGATTTGCCAGAACCCCGCCACTGGGAAAAGCCGCATGGCAGAGAGTTTAAAAGGTGGAGGGCAGCAGAGTGGAAGGGGGAGGAGGAGCACAGTCCCGGGAGAGGAGTGCAGGTGCGGCAGAGCCAGAGCAGTCCGGAGACAAAGAGGACGGAGGTATGAGGACCATAGGAGTTGGGTAGGAAGTGCCCCAGGGCAGGGTCATGGAGCCCGTGGGCTGGTGTGTTTAGGGACAACTCCCCCGTCAGCCAGGTAGGGGAAATTTGATCCCCACCTTAGGTCCCTGGGAGTGAGGGTGGGCCTGGGTCCCCTATCCCGCCACCCTCGGCTAATCCTGCCCAGGCGGTGTTGGATGTAAACCGGAGCCATGACCTATATGACACGGGCAGCTAACAGTACACCTGTAACATGGACAAGTAAAAGGGACTAACGGCAGATCCGTTCAGACTGGGGTGGACGTCGGCTTGTTCGGGAGGAAGGTATATTGGGCTCATCAAAGGGGAGAAAGGCAATAAACCCAGTGAAACGCATACCCTGAGAGTTCGTCATGTAACAGTTGGCTTAGCGAAGGTTTCTTTAATGACATTTACTGAAGCATAAGAAATGTTCTTTGGATATGGAAAGAACTAGCTGTGAAAAGTGAATATCTACTTAAAATCAAATTATCTGGGACTTTTTTGTCCACCCCTGGATGAAATCAGTTCCCTGCAAAACCTTGCAAGTTCATGGTGTCTAGCTTCCCCTGACTCACCTGAGCTGTACTGCTATTTCCATTGAACAGATACAACAGCCCTTTTGCATGTAAATCTCTTTCCCATCCTGTGTGTTAATTCCAGGAAGTGAAGCAAGATGAACAGGTGCCACAATTCTTCACTTAATAGCTGTGAAAAGTAGAGTGGTAATAACAAGCTGTTCATTAAATCTTGGCAGACAAGTCCCTCCACCCTTGCAAGCATTAGTCTATTAGTGGCACTGTCATCCATTGGTCCTGTAAGCCTGAAATAAGGAGTTCACTGGAAAAATCCTTGGCACTGAGCCAAATAAGGTGGGGCACAAAGTGACTTTGTCATCGTAACTCCAAAGTAACAAAGAGCAACAAAAATCACTGTGTAGGGGGATGGATTAATTGGCAAGGGTAGCCGACATTAATATTTATAATATAGTTAAGTGATAACAAAGGGGAAAATAGGACTGCTTCCTACAGATGTCAGTACAGTGTTCCATTCAGTGTAGGTTTTTGTACTGCACCCATTAGAGGTGTATCCAAGTTAAAGATGTTAAGGACTAGTCGACTATCCGATAAGCAAATGCATATGGATAGTCAGTCAACTAGTTGATTCTCCCCTCCCCCCTTGCTGCCTCTATCAAATATCAGCTGTGTGCTGCTGCTCCTTTGAAATGTGGCCTCGGCAGTCCAAAGTGGCAGCACTATGCAGTGGAGCCCGGGATCAGCTGGGGAGCCCCCAGCTGAACCCGGGTTCTGGGGAAATGCTGTGCGGAACCAACAGTCAGCTGGGGAGCCCCCAGCTAATCCTGGGCTCCGCATGGCATTTCAAATTGGCAGTGCAGTATAGAGCCTGGTGTCAGCGAGGGACTCTAAATCCTCCAGTGACCCCGGGCTCCATGAGGGCGCTTTTGCTTTGAAATGCACAAGAGCCCCCACTGGGGGCTCTTAGGCACATCCACATTCCTCCTTTGAAATGCACATCAACTACTCAACTAGTAAATTAACCACTAGTTAACATCCTTAATCCGTATGCTTTCCAACAGTGAATTAAGCCATGTGACATCACATGTTATTTGTTCTCTCATACTCCCTGTGGAGGGAGAAGTGTGTGCAGCACAGTGTCTTGTTTGGTAGCAGAAGTTTGTGTGGTTTTATTTATTTAACTATAGATGTACCCAGGCCTGCCGACAGGTGTCAACTGCCCCAGGGCTCAGTGGCAGAGTTCGAGACCATTTAAATTGCTGCTGGAGCCCCATGCAGCATGTTCCAGAACTCCAGGTAGCACACTCCTGAGCTCCAGTGGTACTGAAGGGCTGGTGGGCGGGGGGAGGCTAGGCCCAGCTCCTTCCCCACGCCTTCTTGGAGCATGGAGCCGGAGCCGGAGCCCTCCCATCTGGCCCAATGGTCTAACAAGGCTACTGACCCCCCTGGAAGTCCCTGTTTCTATGTACCTTGGAGCAGAAAGTGGAAAAGATCTGTGATAGCCCTTCCTGAGGAAGTTCATTCCATGACCTCAGACTACCCCTGGAAATAGTTCTGTATCCTATAGCGATGAGCTTTACTCTTAAAGTTGAGAGTTCAACTGTGCCAGAGGGGTAAAGATTTCAACCACTGTCTTCATCCTGGAGCTTTAGAGGATCTATTAGATATTCCGGGCCCAGGCCAGGCAACACTTTATCAATAAGGACTGAGATTTGGAACTCTGTGAGTGCTGATAGACGACTGACCATCATGTAGGTGCACAGGGTGCTGTAGTAAATTACATGGTACTTTCCTGTTGCACTTCACACAATGGCCTGTCAACACAATTCTTACACTCAAGAAAAGGCAGATTGCTCCCTCCTTGTGCTCTATAGGGTTATATATCACACCCAAAGGAATCTAGGAGGAGTAGGGTGGAGACCAGTGTTCCCTCTAATCTTTTCCATCTGTGTGTGGATTATTTCCATCCATATGCAGAATAAATTGTACATGCACTGAGGCATGTGTGAATGTGCACCACCAGTGGAAACAAAGAATCTAGCTGTGGCACTCTGCTAAGTATCTGGGCAGCACCAGAATTTCTCTCGAGTGCACAAGCACATAGCTTAACCAGGCCACCTACCCACCCACAGAGCCAACCTGGTGCATTGTGAAGCCACGCACTATGCTCACTGAAATGGATGTGTGCCCCATGAAAAGTGTCCTTAAGGTGAGATTTCTTGGGCAGTGAAATAATGCTTTAAGGGAAGTGACATAAGCGTGTCACTTCAGTCATTTAAAACTAGATTAGAGAAAACACCAGGAAACATACAGTAGATAATAATCCTGCAGGAGGAAGGGGGCTAGATTAGTTGAACTAAAGTGTCTTTTCCATCTCCAACATCTATAATGCTATGATTGATGTAGTCCCCAAAAGACAATTGGCCTTTTGGCTAAGATAAAATGTATCACACGTCTGTCTAATCTCTGAGAGGCAGCTAGCTCCTGTTCTTGCAAAGATGGGAGGAGAAGGAGAAGTTGATGATCTAATGGGTCCTCTTCCATTTTTAAAATTTACAACTTTAGGTCACTTCCCCTTTCACTGCTCCTTCCCCACCAGGCCCCCACTCCATGGGCTTTCATCCTGGCAAGTTCTGTTTCTTCAAAAGCATGCTTAGTCACCAAGCAGGTTTCCCCAATCTCTCAATACTCCAGTTAAAAGAAGTCCTGGAGATAAACTACAAAATTAAACACTAATTACCATAATAAGTTATTACAGCAACACTTTGATCTTTTCTCACCTACAGGGGCAGTCTTATTCTCCTCTGTCTCTTAAAGTGTTAGAAGTGTTTATATAACTAATTAATGCAGCCAATTGAGTTTTAGAGGGCATATGACAATATTTCAGCTAAAAGTTTTTTTTTTCCTCTTGCTAAATTTGGAAATGGGCAGAATAATCACTTTTCAAGATGCCCAAAATGACACTGGTTATTGACAAATACCCTTAATGAATAGAGCAAAGGTATTTAAAACCATAAAACCACTATTCTAGTAAGCTGTAGCATCTTCATCAATTACTGTAGAGAACACTATAGTTTACTTTGTTTTTCTTCAATGGAGTAAATAGTTAATTTTATTTTCATTTGAGAAGCATGAATCTTTCATCAAAAATCATGTTTTCAGTTGCTTTATTTTTCTTATCTTCTAAACCACATATCATTTTGTTTTCCACAATGGAATAACTCATATTTGAATCTTTTCAGCTGTCCTACAGTATTGGGTCAGTGCAAATTTTCCTCTGTAGGAATGTAAGCTAAGGAACAATATCAGATGTGTCTCCCTCACACACACACAGTCTTTTAAAAGTAGAACACTTTGCACATTTCTCCTCCTTTAAACTTGTAGAAAATTATTTAGAAATCTAAGGGCCCTATCCAAAGTCCCTTCAATTCATTAGAAGTCTTTGCACTGACTTCAAAGGGCTTTGGCTCTAGCACAGTTGTGAGAGATGGGCCAGGAAATCAGACATGTCCCTAGGAGTGTTATACACTATGAAAGAGAAAAGCCAGAAAACACTGCATGACTGCATTTGCTCACATTGGTGAGTGTCTAAAAGTGCTTTATTTTGTCACTGGAACTATTTAGTTTATTTATTTAAAATATTTTAAACTAATTTTAATGGATGGGAATCTTAGAACCTCAGAGTTACAAACACTCCAAGAACGGAGGTTGTTC
Organism: Pelodiscus sinensis; assembly: GCF_049634645.1. Lineage (NCBI taxonomy): Eukaryota > Metazoa > Chordata > Testudines > Trionychidae > Pelodiscus > Pelodiscus sinensis. Next base: position 90,210,670 of record NC_134713.1, on the reverse strand, counting down.
CTAACTCTGAAATGTTTGCAGCTGAACATTATGTTTACAACCGAATATTGACTTAATCCAGCTTTGAAAGTCTATTATGCATAAGAAAAATGTCACTCTCTTTTTTCAGTAGTTTATGTTTAACAGAATACTGTGCTGTATTTGTTTTTTGTTTTTTGTCTCTGCTGCTGCTTGATTGTATATATATAATTCTGAATGAGGTGTGCACTTCACTGGTCAGTTCCAAACTCTGGTGTTCATAACTCCGAAGTTCTACGGTATAATTAAAGGACAGTGATAACTATTGCTTTGCATAGGTTTTCGACATGCTTTAATATTCTTATTCTTACCTTCAGGTTCAGTGCCATTCCAACTAAGGCTCTCAAGCTGCAGATTAGCATGTCTCCTGCAGCTCTTTGCAGCATGGAATATTAATACACTGATTTAATTATTAAGCAGTCAGGATGCTTTTACTATATTATATAATTAAGTTATCAGCTTGCACTAAAGTATTGAGAGAGAGAGAGAGAGAGAGAGAGAGAATGAATCATTACTGAAACAATGAATTCACATTATTGTGCCTCTTTTAGTAATGTTGATCACTGATTTGGCTCCTGAGCCACAGAGATTTAAATAAAATGGGTATTGTTGATGTTCTATGCCTGCAACACAGACTACAGTGACACAAAGAACGATAATTACTACATTCAAGCCATTATATTTATACAAATACTAAGAGGGTCTGAATGCAATTGCAGTAGAATATTGCTCAAGGAATAAGAGTTCCTGAGGCAGCGGTATTCTGTACAAAGCCAAAAAGAGAATATTAGTGTAAATGGTCTATAATTTAGGATTGCATGCCTGCCTGTTCCAGCATATTTTCCACACTATTGAGTATAAGGGAATGTTCTACATTGCTGTGGTTGATACTAAGGTACAACTCTCCTCAGGGCTTAAAACGTTCTATATGGATTTGGCATGGTTCACATGTCCAACTGAGACATGAATAGGATCAATTTACAGCAGAAGTCAAATCTCAGAATGCTATTGAGGGGAGGATGGTATGTGAGACTGTGAAAGAGAGGTATTTCACAACATAGATCTCCCAGAAGTGTTAGATATTGACTTTTTCCCTGAATGTTGGTGTACGGTACACACACACACACACACACACACACACATACGTGTGTGTGTGCAGACATGTGCATGTGTGTACACATAAGAAAGAGATTTGATTTTAATGATAGCATTGGACTCTGAAATTAAAGTAACAAAACAAATCTAAATGGATTTCAAAGGTCTGTGGGCTAAATCCCTTTTGCTTTGTAGTCTGGCCTTTAAAGCAAGACGCATTACTATCACAGTAGATAAATTAATGAGGGCTATAAATTGTTTTACCATTTCCTTTCCATAACCTGGGTTGCATAAGAGCAGAGGAATACATTATCAGACCTGACTCATAATAACCATTATGTTCATCCAAATGGCCCAGGCTCTAGAGCATGTCTGTATTTAGTAACACTATAGCATCTGTGTACACGGTGTAGCTCCAAATGCAATTTTTATTTGAGGAGTGTCCAATTTAAAGGGAGATTGCAAACTCATTTGTACAAATCTCATAGCACACGGCCTCTGTAGTATGCAAATAGTCATGTATGTCTCCCATAACTGTGCATAGTCATGTATGTCTCCCATAAGTGTGCATATCTGGACACTGGAAAACTTTTCCGTTGTACCAATCTGGATGCACAACATACTAATCAGAAAATCTTTATTTTACTATGTTACTAACATGACCATGAGTTTCCCTAGCAAAGAGATGAGACTTTCTTCACATTTGTGTGTGACCATATTAGGCAATATTTTTTATAATGCTACAGTTTCCTGATCAGGTTAAAATACATTTTGGTACTGCCTGCCTAGATAGCATTATACCACATTTAATAGTATAACTGAATTATATTACAACCCTGAGACAAAGATCAGAAAGTGAAAGTAGGTGAAGCTACATTATACCTGTTACACTAATTTTGAATTTGATTCCCTAATCTTCACAGGTCTGCAATGTCATTTGATTCACTCATTCCAGACTTAGATGGAGGTATCTTTAACAAAGAGAATAATTTAACTTAATGTATGCCTGAATTATATGGTTGTTGGGGAAAGTCTGGACAATTTTTTCCCTTCATTACATCAGTGCAACCTCACTGACCTTAACTGTGATGCATCAGTGTAACAAGAATGTGTCAGCTATGCTATGTGTCTAACCCTGTTAACTACTGAAATTAGAAGCAAACTGTGAGCAAAAGCAATGCTGCAGATAGTGGTCCCATGGGCCATTTTTAATGATCCACAAAAACCAAACTCTTAGCCCAGTGTAAATTCTGACCTGATTGATCAGTGATGCTTTTCGAAGTAGAAAGGTGAAGATATTCTATAATGTGCTTTCTATGGTGAATACTGGAAAAATAATGACAAAAAAAACGAGCCATTCTGTTGAAGTATTGTTTCCATTTCATCAGTGAAAATGAAGCTACCGTTGGAGAAAGTACTGAAAAAAATTAACTTCATTACTTACCATACCTTATTTGGCTTCTTCTGAGCATTCTCAGTGTACCAACAGGGCCAAATCCTGATGTCAATACAAATTTTGCATAAGTAAAAGCATCGGTGGGAGTTTAGTCTGAGTAACAACTTCAGGATTTGGTCTTCTACCTTATCAGCACTACAGAGCGGCAATACTTGTAAAAGATGTACCAGTATTATATTCTTTCATGCACTATCAGCTAAACTGCAGTTAAATTCTGATTCCAAACACATTAAATGTCAGTAGTGATTGATAAAACCAAACTGCAAATGCAACCTTGGCTCCCAAAGCCAGTGTGACTGACTTCCCATCCTCTGAGTTCAGCTGTCTGCTCAAAGGTGTAATCAGTCCACTGCAGATCATGTGCTCAAAGTCCACTGAGAAGACCTGGTGCAGATAGTGAATCTAATCCTTGCTTTTTGATTGGCTCTGAGTGAAGTAATGCACTAGTGTTGAGGTAACATAAGAAAATGCCCTTGTCTACTTTTCGCAAACACTCAGATGTCCATGACACAAAAAAGGGTTTTTAAAAGTTTCACAAGATGTGTGAAAACCCCCACATTTAATGGAATCACTTTACATGTGATTTTTGCACAGCTCTCAACATAGGGCCCATTGCAGAGCCCTGATAATTGCTTACACACACATACATATGTTTATCAGTACTATGTGAGAGGTTCATATGTTTAAGGGTTCCACAATTGGACCCAAAGAGTAGATAGCAAAGCAGTCTGCTATAGCATCCAATTTAATTGATGAGAGTAGTTAAAGACTTTAAAAAATATATGTTTTCAAATTTTCTTGCATTTCATTGGCTAGAACAAGAACACGGACCTTGCCATACCAATTCCAGTCAGTATTTGGTCTTTGATAGGGGCTGGTATTTCAGAGGAAAGTAGAAAAAGCTCCTCATGCATCCAGCCATTTGTACAACATTGAGGACGATCTAGCCTTTCAATTGCCATGGTTTATTCAGTGGTAAGGAACCTATTTTGGGTCAGAGGCTGCTGACCCACAGAAAAATAAACTGCACACCAGTGGCCCCGAATGAGAAAGACACTCCCCACATTCCCTGTAGGGAGGCAGCACAGAGGCTGGAATATCAGTGTGGGCTCCCCAATGATGGGGTGGGGGGGAACTCTGAGCCTTAGGGGCCGGATCCAGGCAAGCCGGGGATCACATCCGGCCCCCGGGCCTTAGGCTTCCCATCCTGGTTTATGTCATGAGGCCTGAGAGTTGATAATTTTGTTCATGGATAAGATGTCTAAAATGCTATGAGTAATCAAAGTTATCCATTACATTTCAAACTGTAGCGGAGGAGTTAAAAAATGAAATATACTGAAAGGTAACAGAACTATGGGTAAAATGCGGGATCTGTTCTCTATGTAAAGACCCATTCCCAAGTAAGTAAGATTCAAGAAAGACATTTTTCCCCCACTTAGAACCAAACCTGCCTGCTTTTTTAAGTTTTAAGAAATTGAGATGTTTAAACTCCATTCCTCTCTCCAGAAGAAAAAAGCCCCCTATATGAAAGGAAGAGATTATGTGTGTGAGTAATTCATTGAAACACATTCTTCATCCTTCCTGCTCCTGGAAATGTGAAAAGTTAGCCTTTTCTGAGTTGCCACCTGTGACATGAGGGATGGCTACCCCTCCTCTTCTTCCCCAGGACCCACAATGCTCATTCTTTCAATAATGAAGAAGCTGATTGATGGATGTCACCCCCCCATGTCACTGACATCCTTATCTTAGTCTGCTTTTCGGTAAGAGGCATGACCTTCTCCTACCAGCTGGTTTGTAGTGATCCATCCATCACTCTGTTCCACAGTTCTATCCGCACACTCACCTCCAGCATACATGCCCATTGGCAGCAACCATTATGTCTATCTGTCAGTAGCTCTGTAATGAGAGCGATTTATTAGGTTACATAATCCCACTTCTCTGGGAAAGGGAAAAAACCCTCCACTATACACTGGAGAAAACCTGCCTTGGTCTCTAATTCTCATGACTGTGGGAGGTCGTGTTTTGACCAGGAAAACATAGCTTGAGATAAAGCTTATTAGTAATAGTTTCACTTCAGCAAAAACCCTTCTCTCAAAGTCCTTTTTGTTGTCATGTCATGTGTGTCACAAACAGAGACCAGATCAAATCAGAATGACAATTCTACTGGAACGTGGATAAAGGTCAGATCCAGACCCAAGTGGTGCTTCTTGGGACCAGCTCTAGTGAAATGCATTGTGCTGAAAGTGATTTAAAGAGTTGCTAATGCTTCTTGGAAAACCTGTCTTTTTTTAATTAATTTTAGAAACAATTCTGATGCTATAACTAGATTTCATTTTTCATTGCCAGGAAAAACATGTTATATTTTTAGCAGGTGTGTGGGAGGGGAGGGAAAACATTTTCATCTGCTCCTGCTGCTTATTGCCCTTATGGAATCATAGCCTTCTGGTTGTGCATGTCAACTCAGTTAGTTACTGCAAGGATGGTTTTGATGTCAGAAGCAGAAGACCAGGATATCAAGTGATCAGAGCTGATGGTCCATCATTCATTATACTACCGCACTAACTGGGCCCACTTTCAGATCCAGAGTGGTCCTTCTATCACAAAGAGGATACTATTTCTGTTCACCTGTTTTTGAACCTTTATTGATTTGTAGCCTACAGCATCCAGACTATTATTTTTACTATTAGGTCTACAGTAATAGCACCTAGAGGCATTAATAGGCTTCATTTTTTTGGGCACTGTGTATTCTCATTAATGATCATCTGTGTCTCAGATTTGACATCTAAACAGATAAAACAGACAACAGGCGGGGCAAAAAAAAAAGGAAGTAAAGATTACTCCCTTGAATGAAGATATGTTTCCATTGAGAATATAATTACCATTAGTTCGTAATACAGAAACACTCAGAACTCTCAGTCAAGATCAGGGCCCTTTTGTGCTCAGTACCTATGTTGGTATAATCAACAAAATAACTAAATACCTGCAAAAAGTTTACAGTATTTAGTAAGACAGAGTAGTAACAATAAGTTTCTCCCATTTTTCACAATAATTATCAAGATCCGGTAAAATATTTACAGCCACGAGTATACAAATATCTGTTTTAAAAGGGGAAAACAAAAACTTAAAGGCCTTTATTTTTAAAGTATAGAAATACCACATGCAATTTTTGTTGCCCAATTAAAGAGTATTTTACAATAATGGCTAGTAGCAGACATGCCAAGGAAAGATGTTATTATCTATTTTTAATATTTCTGCTATATCAATTCAGAGTAGCAAACCAAAGTTTGGATTATTTTAAATAAAAAGATGTCCATATGTATTTGGTCCACTCTGCAGCAAACTTCAAATAATGTGACATATCCCTAAAGTGATGATAATGGCCTGTTAGTGAAAAATACTGCCCTAATGTTTGAATTCCCTTGCCCACTCCCTGCTAAATGACATAGGACTGATTAGCCAATAAACAATATGCTTATTTTAAAAACAAAACAGTAACATTTGTCATACAACAGAAGGGTCTTTCATCCAGCATTACCTCATGAGGATGGGGGAGAAGGGTATAGGGGAGGTTACTAGCTTCCCAGATTATACGAGAGGCACCATAGCTCAGCTCCCAAAATAGTGGAGGGGAAAGCAAAAAATAGTTAGACATGCTGATTGTATTGTTATGACTTAAATTGTACTCAGATGTGAACTCTGACGTGCCAAAAACAGTAAGAGCTGAGCATGAAAGATCAGAAAAGTGACATCTGGTATTGGATGCCCCACCAGACATGACTAATACCATTGGTATTGCAGACTTTGCCCCTTCTAATTTAATATTTAAATGTAAAGATTAGGCCCCAAGAGTGTTTTACAGTATCACATGAGAGAGGCTAACTGTATAGCCGAATAGACTTTTTTATGTTACCGTCCCTCTACATACAGATGTCTGTGGAGTGGACTGAATATGGACAGATCATTAATTTCCAGACTGCTAAGGGCCCTTCATTTCATTACTCTCACGTGGTAGGATTACAAATAAAGATATAAAAAAATAAAAAATAATTAATATGAGAATTTGTCCATTACTTATGGATACTCCCCCTATCTCCCCAAAGGCAGTTACATTTTTTTATGCAAGAGAAGGTCTCTCCAATTACACAGCATACACACACACACACACACACACACACACACACACTTACTTTTAATAAAAACTGCCATGGTATTCAGATCTGTTGTTTTTATTTTTTTGAAAAGCTAAATCTAGATGGCTTTAAAAGTGTCACAACAAAATCATTTCTAGAATTTGCCCTCCCTCCGTCTTTTGCAAAGGTTAGACTCAGGCACCAGAGTTAATCAATCTCATTCTCCTGGGCTACGTCTACACTGGCCCCTTCTTCGGAAGGGGCATACTAATTTTGAACTTGGGAATAGGGAAATCCGCGGGGGATTTAAATATCCCCCGCAGGATTTAAATAAACATGGCCACCGCTTTTTTTCCAGCTTGGGGAAAAGCCGGAAAAAAGCGTCTAGACTGGCGCGATCCTCCGGAATAAAGCCCTTCTCCGGAGGATCTCTTATTCCTAATTTCAGGAATAAGTAGGAATAAGAGATCCTCCGGAAAAGGACTTTATTCTGGAGGATCGCGCCAGTCTAGACGCTTTTTTCCGGCTTTTCCCCAAGCCGGAAAAAAAGCGGCGGACATGTTTATTTAAATCCCGCGGGGGATATTTAAATCCCCTGTGGATTTCCCTAATCCAAAGTTTGAAATTAGCATGCCCCTTCCGAAGAAGGGGCCAGTGTAGACGTAACCCTGGATTCTTTCTTGGTATGTTGAGTGCTCAGGGTGCCTCATTTTTGAATGGTAGACTTTAAAGAACATACCACTTAGTTGTTCTACAGAATTTTTCATCTATAGTTCTCAAAATATTTCTACAAGGGAAATTTAATATATTTCACCCATTTTACAGATAAGGAAACTGAGACAGAAGGAAGCAAAGTGACTTGCTGTAGGTCACATATCAGACCAGTGGCAAAACTAGGACTAGAACTTGCATTTCCTGACTAGTACTCTATTTTCCATATACCACCACATCAAAATCTACTTAGATTGTTACATCTTAGGGGCTATGACTGTGCTTTTGTCATGTGTTGGGACAACCCCTCGCTCAGTGGGACTAGGGCTTGTAGGGACCACCACAGTGTAATAAAATGCCACATTCACAGATTCTAACATGCTCAGACAAGTGCTTATTTTCAAGGGCTTCTAGCAGCCTTTAAGGACAGCATTTAAAGGCAGCAATGAAAGTCAGGCCACAAAGCCCTAGTCTGCACTATTATTTTGAAGTCATTCCGCTTAGGTCAAGTTTATAAGCACACTACCAAGCCCATTATTTCCAAATAACAGACCACTTATTTTGAAATATGTATTCCTGCTTTTTATGGGGAACAATACTAATTTTGAAATAACAAATAGCATGGTAGCACTTTAAAGACTAACAAAACATGTAGATGGTATCATGAGCTTTCATGGGCACAGCCCACTTCTTCAGATGACCAGAGTGTTGTACGTTCAGAACCAAAATAAATGGGGGTGGAAGGGGAAAGGAAAAAAATTAGAGGGGAGGGATACAAAAGGAGGAAGTGGGTATATAAATATCAAATCGTAAAAGGGTTAGAACTATAATTCATTCACAAGTTTAATTCTCAAGCCAATGATTTGAATCGAGATTCTGGATGGCTGAGACATTATGAACCAACCAACCAATGAAGGTGCCAATGGTTTTTTGTATAGATTCTGGTGTTAGTACTCTTCCTCTCTAATTGCTAACTAATGGTCCCTATCTGCTTCTTTTAACTATCCAGTTTTTAGGTGCTATAGACAGTTATGCCTGTTACATATGAGCTCGGTTTTCCCTTTGATATTTATATACTTACTGCCTCCTTTTGTTCCCCTTCTCATTTTTTCCTTCCTCCCCCTGCCCCCTCCTTCTCCCTTATTTATTTTAGTTCTGGACCTACAACACTCCAGTCATCTGAAGAAGTGGACAAAAGCTCTTGATATCATTTGCATGTTTTGTTAGTCTTTAAAGTGCTACCAGACTATTTGTTGTTTAAGTTTATTCTGTACAGGCTAACTCAGCCACCTCTCTGAAAATTTTGAAATAGTTATTTTGAAATAGCATTCGTGTGGATGCTCCAGTGCCACTATTTCAAAATAACTACTCCTCAGAGTAATTCAAACTAATTATTTCCCAGTGTTTCCTGAGGCTCTAAGTCAAGGTAACACGTCCATATTAATGGAGCCTGCCTCCAACTAATTTTGAGGCTTCCCTGAAGCGAGTACATGCTATTTTGATTTTGTAAAATCAGGAGTTAAGTCAAATTTAGTTATTTCAAAATTGTTTCCTAGTGTAGACATGGCCAAAGAAAGCAATGTTCAATGTACAGTAGTGAATGAATCAGTCAAGGACAGAACACTGCAGGAGTGGCTAATGTTAGAGTTAATATGATATCTCTCATGAGTAGGACTTTGAAAATGAGTTATTTTTAAAGAACTAACAGGGCAAGAGGATCAACTTTTATTCTCCCACGGAAAAGCTTTAGCTCCCAAAAATATATAACTAATATGAACTTGAGCAGTTTTGATTATTATCATTTCTTAAATCACAAAAGCCCAACCTTACTCATAAAAGTTCCCTTAACTTAATGGAATTCCTCCTACTAGTAAGAGCTACTCAACATGTGGCCCATCGGCCACATGCGGCCCGTTTGTTAGTGGCCCGAGGTGTGGTTTGGGTTTATGAGGGGCTCAACATGTGGCCCACAGGTGGGATCTTTTGAACATGGCCTCCACTGGGAGCATGCTCCACAATGGCAAGGCATCTCCTAGGCAGGGTGAACATTGAAAGATGCAAGCAAACTGGTGGCTGGAACAGATGGGTACAGGATATTGGTGTTTCTAGCCCCCAAGGAGGAGGTGCCAGGAGTGCCAGGGCGTTATGTGTAGTGCTGGCTGCTTACCTTGTGAGCATAATCTGAAAGGTGCTGACTGGCTCACACTGGCAACATGAGAGTCTGACACCGCAACACAAGGCTTAATCTTTGTATTCATGCCCATCAGTGTGAAAGAAGCTATTTGCATATATATTTGCATGTATATGCAACCACACTTACATTGCAGTCCTTGGCATGTGCTATGAGTATCACTGTGGCCCCTGGGGCTTCCAAAGTTGAGTAGCCCTGACTTAGATGCTACTCAACAGGAATTATGATGGCAGACTCTTGTCCAGAATAGTTTAGTGCAAACTCTCTTTCTTTCCTGCGTAACAGTGTGACTTTTCTTAGGGCCAGTTTATGTTACAAAACCAGTATTTCACACTCAGAGTAAGGTACTACTACTACCCACATCAGTAAGTATGCAAGAATCTAGGCAATTTAATATGTCTAATTAATTTAAGTGAATTTCTGCAACACTCACACTTCAGGGAAGTGTTTTATAGGACTGAGTAGAAATTCAACAAGGGGATCAGGATTAACCTGAAAATTGTTGATACTGTAAGATAGAGTAAGAGAAGAATAACCTCCTAAAGATTCAGAAGTCTCACTTTGACATTTAAATACTGAATGTTTTAGGCAAGCCAATTCAGGCCTCATCCAAACATCTCTGCATCTTTGATCTCCAAAACTTGACGAAGTTTGGCAAAAACAAGGTTTCTAGTGGAATTTCCAGTAGTTTGTTTCTCTTGTTGGGCTTGAAAAACCGTAAGAGTAGCCTAATTTATGATATTCTGTTCAGCTCCAAGCACAGTGAATAATTCACCAATCTAGCAAATACATAACTATTATATTTCATCACTTTAATTTCCAATCCTGACCAAGCAAGGGAAGTGAAGAAGAGCATGAAAATTAAGAAAACAGTCATCTAAATATTTTCAAGTCTCAAAAAAGGGTTCAGTTCAGGTTTGGTTCATATTTCTAGCAAGAGTGCTGGGGTTTGTTCATTTATCCTTCACCGGCAACAGAGAATACACAAAAGCTGAGGAGGGGAAATGTATAGCCCCACTCATATCTTGATACCTTCCTGACTTTACTAATCATTACCTTAGCCTTTTAAGCCATCATAGCCAAGATACCCTAGGCACTATGTTTATGTAGTAAATGTAGTATTAGTTCTGCAGAAAAAAGTTTGACACTTGCAAATCCAGGCTGAGCGCCAGATTTTAGCCCTAAGCCTCTTTTAACCCTCTAAATCCTGTCTTGACCAAGCCCTGAAGATCAAATACCCTTGGACACAGAAGGCCACAATCTCCTGATGAAAGAAGGATTTATATTAATTTTTAAGTATTTCAGTAGAGAGAAATAGGGAAAAGAACTTGCCACTGAAGAAAAAACTCTCAATGACTGTCTAAATAATTTCAATATGGAGCAAAGAAGCAAAACTTCTGTTCTCTAATCTTGTATACACATAACAAAGGGATACCCTAACAGTTCTTAAAGTGAAAGCATATTCTACTGTTTACATTTAACCAATGCAGTGGTACAGAATTTTAACTTTGCTTTCTGGCAGAGAATCACCATGCAGCTTGTCTTCAAGTGACTGATGCTTGATGAGAATTCATTGTTAAACATTGTACAGAGTCAACGCTAATATACTAATGGAAAGTTTGCCAGATAAAAATGGGAAGTAACGGAAACCCCATCCCCCAAAGATATTTAAAACCAGACTAAATAAAGCATTAGAAAACATGCTATGCACAAATAATACTGCACCAACAAGGAAATGTATTAGGGGTTGCATTATGCTTCATACATGCAATTCACTTATCAGAGGTTCTGACTCTTATTGAAATCCATGTCTTCTGCTGACTTCATTTGGTACTGGATCAAGCCCAAAGACTGTAAAGGAATGAAGATTACTGTATCACGAACATTCAGAGGGATCACAGTCTTCTTGAGCTTTAGGCAGAATTCCCACTAATGACAATAGGCTTTCTGGGAATGGCCCAAGGGTCGAACATAGCTCTCTGATTTCTGATGACTAGCATAAAGAAAACCTTGGTTTGATAATGACCTATATATATCACCACCTTCAGAACTGCATCTAAGTCCATTTCGTTTTGACAGCGGCAATTTATAATTGTCCGGTTTTCCACCAGCACCAATTTTTCATGTTCTCAAAACTGCCAAACAGATTTCCTATGAAAAATATGTGAATGATTTTTAATGTGATAAATAATTAGAGCTGTATGAGAGCTTCGTAAACCCCACTTAGGGATTCTTTGAAATATATATAAACTTGGTCTAAAGTCAACAAAAAATATCAAACAAAAAATCCCATTTAGGGGCCCAAATCTCATTTTCTGGTCATGGGTATATATATCATCTGAGGGGTTCTGAATGAAAGAATCCAAACTTTGGAGGTACTGAATATATAGTCTGCATGGCCCTGTTAACTGACTTCATTATGAACTGCAGTGATACACTCTGCAGGATATACCCGGAGATGTGGAGGGAATATTTTAACATTAGCATTTTTCTGGCTTTGGAGTGAGGATGAGAGGCTGAAACCAGGCTCCACGGCTGCATCAGAAAGACACAGTCTCCTCCACTGAAAGCCAAGCGTGCCGTCAGACTTGGCCACTAATCAAGGCTGCATTACACACTGGCTATATGATGGTCAAGGAGGAAAAGATGATCCAGTTTTATGCTGGAAGATCCTCTCACAGCCATGTTAGTTATGAAACTGAAATTGCATTGAATGCCAAATAAATCCTCATAGGCTTTGAGCTTCTTGTTTCCAAAGGCCTAAAAACTAGATGGAACTTCTGGATGCTTCCTTCTTCAGGTTTCTTTAGTTTCAGCTGACTGCTTCCTTCTTTAATTCACTACTAGAAGATTTACCTGGCATTGCTTGGGTCCTGAACTCAATTTTTTTGCTTTTCTTCATTTAAATCATTGCTCTGGGGTGGGGCAGGGGATGATTGGTTCAGTATGCAGGCTACCCAGGGGAAAGAGGACAACCCCCAGCCCTCTGTCACCGCAGAATCTTGGGGCCAAGTGAGAAGGGCTAAGACAAGTCCAGGTTTGTCTGCCCTCTGCACTCCACAGCCAGACTGAGGAATAGAGCAAACTGTGCACTTTGTGCTCACTCCCTGAGAAAGGGGAACAGCCAGCAATGTTCCCATACAAATGGGGTGGGGGAGCTGCAGTCCCCACAGCCTCAGTAAAGGGCTCCTGTGGGGGTAGGAGGCTCAGGTCTGCTTTCACCCACCTGATGATTCTCTCTCTTTCCTGTATGGTTTTATGCATCCCTGTATTAGGTTGGCAGATGGTTTAAAAAACATACCAGACAAAAATTTGTTGATGAAAAAAAGAGTGCCAGGGAGTAACCAGAGAGACCAGGGGGAGGAGGAGGGGGAGGGGAAGGATTTGGGAGATCAGCAGTAATGCGGTCGCAGCCCCTTTAATTGCCACTTGTCCTAGCTTCTGTTGGGCACCAAGCCGGGCCCAGGACAAGCAGAAAAACTTCCTTAATTAGAAAATACTGGGCATTTATATATCCGGTATCTTCTCAATTTGTTTACCAGACACAAAGTCCAAATACTGGACTGTCCAGTTTAATGCCGGACACCTGGCAACCCTACCCTGTAGGCATTAGAGAGAGGGAGCAGCTTTGGCACCCTCCTCATAACCAACCCCTGACCTTACTTTGAGTTATGGTAAGAGGAAGTTGTAAACCAATTTGGTGATCCTAGCTCTTACTGTTTAGGAGGAGTTCTTGAACAGACAGAGGGGTAGACTATTTTATTTTTAATATAAAACCAAGAGAAGATTATGTTATTGGTGGGATTCCAGAACCTGTAACTTCTTGCAAGCTAGAAGGCAGAAAAGAAACTCATACTGCTTGCTCCCTCTATTGCTCTAGTCTAGTGTAGGGCAGGGCAGGTGCCATTGCAGACACACCAATGTCCCATGCGGAACCATGGAGGATGTGTCTACACAGCAGTTAAACTCCCACTGCTGGCTACGATCTGCAGACACAAGCTCATGGGACTGGAAAACTGCTGACTACACACTTGGGCTTGCACTGGAGTCCAAGCCCTGTGAGGGAGGAGGGTGCCAAAGCCTGGGCTCCAGCCCAGGACTGAACATCTATACATCAATTTTTAGCCCTGCAGCCTGAGTCTGTGGCAGTTGACCTGGGTCACCAATGGCCACACTGCAGATCTTTTATTCCGGTGTCGACATAGCCTGGGGGTGAACCCACAGTGTAATGTAAGCCCAGGGTTCATAGAACCTAAGTTAGCAGACCCTGGTTTGTTCATGTAGGGCTTATGCATCTATGATCACTTGTAACTGCAGGTTAGCAATTGCTGAATCTTGGGTTCTAATCTGGGACATCAATGTCTACACTGCATTATTTAGGTCTAAGCCCATATCCCAGACTTACCAGTGCTGCTCTGCCTATTTGTATATGGGGGCAGTGTGGGCAAGCTTGTTGGTCACCACCTTAGCAACAGAGGGCAAAGAAAGGTGCTGTATGGGATTGTGGAAAATTTTTTGGCAGTTTCCCAGAACATGAGCTCAATGGGGCTGTGTCTACACTACAAAACAATAGGACTTGAACCATGGCTCAGATCTTCCCACTCCACTCGCATGAGATCTTTACATCTTGCATCCAAGCCCTAAGTTAGCATGATATGTGGGTAAAAGGAAGTGAGGGGAGGCTGAATTTGAACCCTAGGTTTACATTGTAATGTTGATATAGCTCTCCCCCGGTAATTAAAGGGATTATATTTTGGGAGGGATGTGTGTGGTTTGGACAGGGAATCAATAGTAATTAATCCAAAATCAGAATTGCTGCAATCAGTAACACTTATTATATTACTGTCAGATGTTTTAATACCTATCCGGGAACAAGTTTGAGCACTGTTAGCCATCTTTGCCTTGTTCAGATTATTCTTACATTAAGATTAGTTCAGTGAGACGTTTCTGTTTTCTGTTGGGAGACATGATTTTAACCTTTGCAAAGAAAATGCTGAGGCAAAGATTGAACTTTTAAAAGGCAATTTCAAACAAAAAAAAATGTGAACAAGGAATTTTTTATCTTGGTTAGGCTTAATCTTTGAAGTGAAATCAGTTTATATCTGTTTGTTTTCCCATCGGCTGAAAACAGATCTTTAGCTGATGTAAATGAAAAACATGTGATTTTAACTTGTTTAAGCCATGAAAATGGATCAGTTCCACTAAATTGTATAATGATTTCCATGTAGTTAAATGCATCAGCATAAGATGAAGATATGCATATTAAGGAAGAATGCTAGAGACACCACGAATAAGGTGCGTGCACGTGCATGCACACATATACAGACCCCCCCCCCACTCCCTACCCTGGAAAGCTGAAACTGCACCAAATCATGAGGCTGATCTACTCTTTTGTGTAAAAAATTCACATATTCACTAAACTATCCACCCCTCCATTGAAAATATATATTTGTTATGTGTCTGCTTATTTTACCCTATAAATCCTAACATAATACAAGACATACTTGCTCATACCTTCTGATGTTTGAAAACGTACAACCGTGTCTGGATACTGACAAGACTAAACATACGGAAATGAGTTTTTATGATTATCACTATACACAACACTGTTGTGTCTCATGACCCCACTCTATCAAGACACTTACCATAAATAAAGTTACATCTTAGGTAAAATTTTCAAAATTGCATAAATAACTTCAGCATTTAAACTTTCAGTGGAACTTCTAAGCCATCAAAGTGCTTTTGAAAATTTTATCCATTGTCTACACTAGGTTGAAATTCATGTTAATGTGTTAGCTAACACATAATGAACTTCTAAAAGTTTGGAGTTAAACATGGCTGTATATATACACACACTTTAACAAAAGCTAAGCTAGTTAAAATCTTTGCCTTTTACATATGCTAAAGTGGTCAAGTAACAGGGTCTTGTCTGTTAGAGCATGTTAGCTTAAGCTTACACATCTTTTATCCCAGTCCAAACAAAGCCTTCCTTGGAAATGTCATTCTACAGTGCCAATTACAGAGATACCAGTACTAATTTACATCTTCCACAAGCTGGTTGATATTTATGAGCAGTGATACCATATTGGCCAGTGACTGGGCTTGTCCTTTGTCATTAGTGGATGATGTAATAAGAATCACGAGACAATTTTAGTTTATTTTTTCTTCAGTTGCCAACTTGACTTTGGTGCAGCTAACAAAACAAAGAATATTTCTTGTTCTTTATTATGAAATAAAATTTTAAAATATATTTGTTTTGTAATGAGACGAGCACATACTCTTCATTAGCCAATCTGGCATATTCCAAGTTGTCTTCCTGCTTCTGATTTTAATAGAAATAATGAGACATGTTTATTATTTTCAAAATAACTTGATTGCATTAGAAGAGGGGGCCTACCTCTGACTGTGTAGCAATTGCCCCTTACATACGCGTAGTGTTTATTTAAGCAGAAGTGGCTAACTTGCGAGGCCTTGGCATGTATTCATGCCAAATCAAATTACTAATGCAAATATGTTACTGAGAAAGAATTTAATTTTTTTCTCTTCTTTGATTGCAAACCACGCATCCTACATTATAAAGCCATGCCCAGAATAGAGATGTGTTACTCTGGAGTCCATGCAAACTGGTATTGTATTAATGCCACCATCGGTAATTCAAAAGTCTAATCCCATGAGCACTGAAGGGCTTTGTTTAAAATTTTGTTTGGCTGGTTCCATTTATTGCAGCCTCCTAGATGGAAAGAGGCAATCACTGCTTCTTTGGCAATATCACATCAGGATGGTTTCCACAGGATCCAGGACAAGACACCTTTTAGTAACCCTGACTTGCCATCAATTTCCTGCTGTCATGGCTATTGGAGTGTTTTATGAAAAACATATACATATTTTCATCTAATTATGTATTGGCAGGAGAGGAGAAGCAGACTATTGGAAAAGAAACCAGAGGTGCTGCCCTTTCTAACTCTAGATTTATATGGAGATATTAGAACAATAAGAAATAGAGGTGCTGCATGATACTTGGGCATGATGGTCTGAATTGCTTCCAGATTTGCTTTCTGATCTTCACATGCTTGCCATGATTAATCATCCATCCATTTTAGTGGGCTTATACAGAGCTTATTCAACACTGATTATTCTATTCCATGATTTAGCAAATCTGCTATATGGATAATTGGGGGTCGGTCTTGCCGCACAATTTCCAATATCTTTATTTATGTGACTGATGGGTGAAGCAGTTCATGACTTCCATGTTCTCTTGTAGTAATCTCCCAGGAGTTGTACACACCTGTTTAAGTATTATTACCTGCACAGGTCCAGGATCCCCTGCCATAATAGCAATAACAGGGGGAAGTGGGTGTGTAGGGAGGAATAGGAGTGGGATTAAACATAGTCCCATGCAAGGCTCTACTATCACTCTCTACTGAACAGTGTGTCATTCCTGCTCCGTTGTATAGAGTCATTGCTGCCAACACTGCCATTGGTGAGGGAAATTTCTCTTTACTATAAGTGGCAGGGACCTTGGGTTTCTTCTTATCAGCATATCTAGTACTGCCTCATCTGCAGTGGCTCCCCCAAGTTCTGGCCCATACCAACTTGTCTGCCTGGCCAGCAAGTGCTTCAGGACTCTGCCACGCCAAACCTTACCTTACAGGTAACAAACAGTGAATGCCATAGGAACCAATTCTGTGGGTGCTCTGGGGCTGGAGTACCCACAGTGAAAAATTAGCAGGTGCTCAGCACCCACTTCCACCAGAGCCTCTCTCCTGACAGTGGCCCTGCTGATCAATGCCACCCCCTCATCCCTCCCGGTGACTCTCACCTGCTGTGAACAGCTGTTTTGCAGTGTGAAGGATGCTCTGGGAGGAAGGGATAGGAGCAGGGGAGAGGTGAGGTGGGGATTTGGGAAAACAAGCAGAGAGTGGGAGGCGGGGCCTGAGTTTGACAGAGTGGGTCAAGCACCCCCTGGCTAGAGGGGAAATTGGTGCCTTTGGTGAATGCCAACTCCCAAACTCCTCAGGGATGCCTCCCTGAAGAGTCCAGCACTCACCTCTCCCCAGAACACTCAGAAGTTATTACATTTGTTGTTCCCTTAAAGATACAATAATTGCAGTTCATCAGTTTAACTGGGGGTTGACAAACACACACTCTTATTTCCATGGCAGCACCATTCTGGTTTATATTAAAAGTAAAACATTGTTATTTAACAAGAGGACATAGGATTAAGTTATACTACATATAAGGAATAGAGACTTTAAAAAGGTTACAAACAATAGTAGTAATATCCTTCTAAGACTACAAGTTAACTTCAACAACTTATAGTCTTTGCCTATGCAAGTTTCTCACCTATGTTCTGTTCCTATAGATTTCAGCCCCTGGATTGGGGGACTCCGTATGCAGTGATTTCAAGAGCTCTGGCCCTTTGTATCTCCCCATGTGATGGATACCAAACTGGCTTTCTGTTTCTGTGTATATCTCCCAGAGTTCATTGACTCTAGCAGCCTGTATTTCTGGCACAAAATGCCCTCTCGGCGTAGGTTGTGCCAATCTTAACTGCAGTCTTCAAAGGAGTAATATCAGACAGTCATGAAACTACAGGATGGCAATGGAATGCTAAGTATAAAGTTTCCATTCATATAAATTCTCAGCGCCACAGGTACCAGCCATGGAGACTCCACAACCCTGCCCATCAAGCCAAAGAGTCTTTTTTGTCTTTGCTTTGGTTTTGTGGCAGTAGCTAATAAGGAAGTGTAGTCTACTTAGTGACATTTTGGTGCTTAATAAACCTGAACAAAGCCAAAGGGACTAGACTCTAGACAACATTAACTTTTTCAGTGTTTGTTATTACAGCTGGGTTGTATGTGCAAGCCCACAGGGCGTATTGTCACGGAAGAGCCAGGCACTCCTCAAACACTTTTTTGGGAGTCCTAAGAACTAAGTTCCGCTCCAAGCATTCCTTCTACATGTTTGTATAAATCAATCCAATATCCCAGCAAAGGGTGGCACCACAAACCCCAGATGCCCCATGCTGTTTCTCAAGAGGATTTAGCTTATTATCAACATGGATCTTCTCTAAAACCCTATAAACAGTCAGTTCTGGTAGCAATTATTAATTAATTGTTCCTATCACATGAAGGTTCTATTGTATAAGGCACTGCACAGAAAAGTTATTAAAAATCAGTCTCTACCCTGTGCCACATTGCTGGCAATTGGGAATGTGCAGAGGCTGCTTGGGTTGTGTCAGCCCTCAAAGCAGGATGAATTCAAGTTTGGTTCACCCACTGCACTCTCGAGCTGATTATGTGGAGGAGCTGGAGCTGCGACAGAAGAATCAAGGGAGCATACACCAACAGAGCCCCTTACCTATTAAAAAGCAGGGTTACCATTGTCCTTGGGAGGCCAGCTATCCCTGACTGCTACTGGTTCATAGCCAATCAGTTTGGTGCAGGGAGATTGATTCTGGGGCCAATGCCATACAAACATGTGATGCCATGGAACAGGTCCTACTGTACCAGGTTATAAAGCTTGGCAATGACCAGGAGATGGGAAAATTCCCACAGATTCCAGCAGGCTTTTTTTTTTTTTCCAATCGACTTCCATGGGTTTGATTTGGTCCCCAAACATTGGGTGATACTGGCCACTGACATGGAACATTCTAGCATTTCACTAAGATAATTATGGCATAAAAATATACAAGCGCTCTCACACACACACTCCCACTAACACCAATGTTAAACTAAAGTGGGCCTTGTTATGTATAAGGCATCACTAACGTTCAATGAGAAAGCACCAATTGCGTGTAAAATTTTAAAAGTCATTCTTTCATCTTCTCCACCCCCCGTCAGTCACAGTACATGCAGCCTGTTGCACTAGCCATTTTCCTTGCCAGACCATCCTGCAGACTATCAGTTTGAAATACAACTTCATTCTTTCAAGCATTCCCTGTGACATGCAAGTGATTCATTTAAAATGGGTTCCACTGAAACAACAACCAGATTGACTGGAATGTAAATAAATGGGCTTGAGGGAAAGGAGAAGGAGGAAAGAAAAGTGAAGAATTGTACTCCAGTTGCACTGCATAATATAGAACAGTTCCAATATGATATTCATTAGAGAACAATACTTCAGTTTCTGTTCACAGAAATATTGTAGGACATGTGAGTTGGTAGCAGGCTAAAAAAGCTCTGTTTAAAAGGAAACTTCTCTGTCCTAGGCTGTTTCAAGATGTTATGCCCAAGAGAGTCAATGTACACAGTTCATTCCATATTTGGTGTCTGCTCTGACTTTTGCATGTCAGCCACTTTACACTATAAACTTGTCTTTAATCAACAAGGATGCTGCTATACTTCATGGTTTTAAGGATTCTGGGTCAGAATGGTTTGATAAGCGTGAACTGGATAACTTCAAATCCAACCTTCCTCTTTTCTGCCTCTTAAACAACAGTTTGTAGCTTGCTGTAGGCTTTCCTAAATGTTAGTTGTTTCTGTGTATATAGTTAATACTGTGCAATGTTCTCCAGAATTCGATAAAGAATTGAAAATAGAGTACACACCAGTTTTAAAATGCAGGCAGTCCCCGAGTTACGCGGATCTGACTTATGTTGGATCCGCAGTTATGAATGGGGCCCTTCCTCTCCCTGGTCTCCAGCAGACCAGGGAGAGGAAGCAAAGCGGCGGAACAGGCGGGCAGTGGACAGCCCAGACGCGTCTGGGCTGTCCGCTGGCCGCGTGCTCCGCCGCTTTGCTCTGCTTTGCTCCCCGTCCCCCTGGTCTGCAGACCAGGGGGACGGGGAGCAAAGGAGAGCAAAGCCGCGGAGCCCAAGGGCAGCAGGACAGCCACGGCGCGTCTGGGCTGTCCCGCTGCCCCCGTGCTCCGCGGCTTTGCTCTGGACGCCTGTGGTACAGCAGCTGGGGCGCTGCCGGTTGGTCCCGTAGCGCCGCTCTGGGCGCTACTGGACCAACCTGGCAGCACCCCAGCTGCTCTGCCCCAGGCATCCTGATTCAGCCACTGCTGGTCAGTTTCAGCAGCGGCTGAATCAGGACGCCTGGGGCAGAGCAGCTTGGGTGCTGCTGGGTTGGTCCAGTAGCGCCGAGGAGCGGCGGCGCTACTGGACCAACCCAGCAGCACCCCAGCTGCTGCGTCCCCAAGTCAGCCGCTGCTGAAACTGACCAGTGGCTGACTACAGGAAGCCCCTGCCCCGAGCTTCCTGGAATCAGCCGCTGATCAGTTTCAGCAGCAGCTGACTTGGGGATGCCTGGGGTTCTTAAGTTGAATCTGTATGTAAGTCAGAACTGGCGTCCAGATTCAGCCACTGTTGAAACTGATCAGTTTCAGCAGCGGCTGACGCTAGTTCCGACTTACATACAGATTCAACTTAAGAACAAACCTACAGTCCCTATCTTGTACGTAACCCGGGGACTGCCTGTAACCCCTTTAAAAAGACACAGGGAAACAATTCAAGTTTCCTACCTCACTGCATACAGTAAAAAAAAAAAAAAAAGAGACCCCAAGATAGTAGTCCCATTGCTTTTAGAACAAACAAAGAGTATCTTCCCTGAAAAGCGACATGACAAATGGTGGGAGGAAGGGAATGCTACTCTTATTTTATAGATGAATTTAGACAAGAGTGACTTTTCCATCATCACACAGATATCTGTGGCAGACACAGAAACTGAAGCTAGCTCTTCCAATGTCATAATAGTAATGCACTGAAGAAAATAATGTGACCCTAGCACAGTCGGTGTTTAGAAAATGCTATTTAACTAATGAGAGACAAGAATATGGAAAAAGTTAAAGTTTATTTTTCAGAATCTTGACTAAACAGATATCAAACTGGTGCCTCTGGTGAATTTCTATATTTATGTAACATGGCTACATTTCTATCACTATTCTATATTTATGTATGTACTAGAAGAATTACCTGGCCTTGCTTGGGTCCAATGTCCGCCTACAAACTGGGGAGGGTGAGGGAGTTCCAGCCACCTCACCCTTTTTAATGGGCATGTGGGGGTGGCTGGGGATAAGGGATTCACTATGCAGGCTTCCCCAGAGAGAGAGGACCTCATCCCCCTCTCACCACAACAGCTTGGGGCCAGATGAGAAGCACCTGTCTCTGTGGCCACTGTAGCTGCAGCAGCCACAGCTAGGGGGAGAGGGTGCATGTCCCCCAGCTGGGGACACACACACAAAACTCAAATATATAGTAGACAGCTGTCCTTTTCCCCACTTCTGCTCCCCGATATCCCAACAGGATTATAGCTGTCCCTGTCCCCATCTCACGCCCCTTGTTGCCCTGCTGTGGTCATTACACAGTATAACTGTCACTGTAAGCAGAACTCTCCTTTTTCACGTTATGAGAAAATCACATTCTAGGCATATCCCATTGTCTTAGCACAACCAAACCCTTACCCTGCTTTAAATTATGTTAGGAGGAAGCTGCATACAAAAATTGGTGGTCCTAGCTCTTACTATTTAGGAGGAAGTCTTAAATGAACAGAGGGACAGACAGAAAGACTCATTTGCTCACTCTCAAACTTTCCAAAATGAGAGGGAGAGTTAATCCTTAAACAGGATAAAAACTATCCATAAGATTAAAATTACTAATATAATCTATGTATACTTTTTTCAGGTATATTGTTGAAGACAGGAAAAAATATATAATTCTGTGTTGCAAGTGCCTACCTACATAGTTTTGATAGGGGACTGGATTGCTGAAAGAGTTTAAAATGGCATGCATAGCCTATTGACAATGAAGTACAGAGCCTTTGATGATTCACATATAGCTCAAGCTAACAGTAAGGCTGTGTCAAGACTGGCAAGTTTTTCCGCAAAATCATCTGCTTTTGCAGAAAAACTTGTCACCTGTCTACACTGGACGCTTGAATTTCCGGAAAAGCACTGGGGATCTCATGTAAGATCGTCCGTGCTTTTCCAGAAATACTATGCTGCTCCATTCGTGCAAAAGTCTTTTTCCGAAAAACTTTTGCGCAAAAGGGCCAGTGTAGACAGCACAGTACTGTTTTTCGCAAAAAAGCCCCGATCGCGAAAATGGCGATCGGGGTTTTTTTGCGGAAAACCGCGTCTAGATTGGCCATGGACGCTTTTCCGCAAAAAAGTGGTTTTGCGGAAAAGCATCCAGCCAATCTAGACGTGCTTTTCTGAAAATGCTTTTAATGGAAAAGTTTTCCGTTAAAAGCATTTTCGGAAAATCATGCTAGTGTAGACGTAGCCTAAGAGTGACTGAAAAGTTTAACTCCGAGGGATGTTTTGCGCATCTGAAGTGAGCCTAGTGCTCCAAGTCCTATTCACAACTAGAGACCCTACAGATGAGGCACTCAGGCCTTGTCTATACCATGAGGGCCATTGACCTATGTTACACAGCTGCAGCGAGATGAAGACCTTAGCTGAAAGCAACATACTTCGGTCTGCTTACCGCAGTATCTTCACAGAAGTAAGTCGACAGCTCTTCCATTGACTCTGGTACTCCACCAAAATGAGAAAAATATGCAAAGTCAATGGGAGAGCATTTGGTGATCTATTTATTGCATCTTAGACAACGTTCCCTCTAATTTTTCCCATCCGTGTGTAGAATAAGTTTTGCTGTGAGCACCAATGCATGTGTGGATGTGCACCACCAGTAGAAACACATTGTCAGATGTAGATGTTCTGCTCAGCGAGGCCACACCTGAATCTCTCTGGGGTGGCTGCTCAAGTGCTCCATGTGCAGGGACCACTGGACCTAGACCTCCACCGGATCTACTGCTGCCCATCGATTCAGAAGATAGTGAAGACATGTCCTGAGAGCTAGTATAGTAATGGCTGGACTCACTGGGAAATCCAGTAAGGTAAATATTGGTTTTAATCTAAACCAATTTAGGGAAAAACACGATTTAAAATAACTGTTAACACTGTTGTTTAAGTACTCACTAATTGTCAGAGCTGTAACTGCTGCAAATTAGAGTAAAAAATTTGAAAGCCACAAAAAGTCAGGGAAGTCTGAGTTTGCGGCTGGATTACTCACATCTCAGTGTAAATTGAAAGTAGCCCTTTGAGTTCAGTGGGGTTACACTGAAGTGAAACTGAAGAAAGGAGATTCAGGCTCTGCTACTGGTATACATTTAACAGCTACTCAGTCAGCAACATTAGAAAGCCACGATAAGGAAGTAGAAAAATAAAGCATTCAATAGTCAGTTGTAGAAACAGACACATATGTTGGTGCTAAAATTTATTCTTCAGCCCTGGTCTAAGTGTTGCAGTATTGCTCTTAAAAAAATGTAACTGGAAGAAACTGAAGAAGTGACATGCCACTTGCCTCACTGAATGTTATTTTAATACTAATGGGGAAATCTTGCTTTGTGCACAAACACTTTTCTTTAGTGTAGATAAAAAACTTGAATATTCTGTATCTATTTCACTGGTGATGACAAGTATGTTAATTGCTTGCAGATAACATCTGTTCTAGTGAAATCAAGATGCAGACTCTATCTGTATTGCTGATGCTATATTGTAAGTTTTGTCTACAGGATGTACTGCTGAAGTCTTAATGCAGCTGAAATACCTTTGAGAATCTTCCAGTGTCTGAAACCAAATCTGCCAGAAGCCCTGGGTCATCGAAATGTCTCTCTTTGACCACAGGACTCACCTTTGAAGCTCAGAGACTTTCACTGACCATGACGCTGAAGTGAGCTCTGGCTGAAACAAGTTCAGGGTGATCTGCCAACAGCCCTGCATGAGACAGCCTCTGATTTCTTTCTGTTTACAGTACAGGGTGACGGGCCTCTCCAGCTAGAAGAGCATGAGCCTGGTGAATATAATGTCAGATCTAAGGAGCCCTTCTCCTCTCTATGTACCAGTTACATTTTTACAGCATTTGTGTGCAGCCTTTGTCCTCAAGTCACTTACCAGATGTGACTCTTGACTTGGGCCAATAATGGTTCTGAAGAGACTGCTTCAAACTAGTATCACTTCCTTTCTTTCCATCATTCTATATATTTGCATGCATATCTTTTAAATACTTGAAGTTAATTAACTCTCCAAAAATAAGAAATCCTGTGGCACCTTAGGGTATGTCTACACTACAGCACTAATTGGAACTAACTTAGTTCAAATTAGTTAATTCGAACTAAGCTAATTCAAACTAACGCATCCAGACTAAAAAACTAGTTCGAATTAGCGTTTTGCTAATTCAAACTAGCATGTCCACACAGAGTGGACCCTGAACTGGGGTTAAGGATGGCCAGAAGCAGTGCCGGTAGGGCATCAGATGAGGACTTAGAGCATGGAGCTGCTGTCTCAGGCTAGCCGAGGGCTGTGCTTAAAGGGATCCGACACCTACCCCGGACAGACAATTCTCAGGGGTGCCCCGCTTGCAAAGCAGTCCTGGCTTGGATTGCCCGGAGTACCCACACTGGGCACATCACAGCACTCGGCCATCAGACCGGCTGCACATGCCGCAGGGTGCCATCTGGGGAGAGTAAGTTCGAACTAGGCTTAGTCCTCGTAGAATGAGGTTTACCTAGTTCGAACTAAGCGCTCCGCTAGTTCGAATTAAGTTCGAACTAGCGGAGCGCTTGTGTAGCGCCTATCAAAGCTAATTCGAACTAATGGACATTAGTTCGAATTAACTTTGTAGTGTAGACATACCCTTAGAGACTAACCAAAATATAGAGAGAAATGCGTTTTTGTGGGTAAAATTCACTTCATCAGATCAATTGGAGTATAAATAACAAAGTTGTGTCTAACAGTAGAAGTAGTTCCTGTCAATCGTAGGACACGTGCTAATGAGGCTAATTAAGTGGGCTCCATGTGTCCCATCCATGGCTTTTGATATGGATATTTAGATGTTAAAAGGCAGGAGAAATTGGCTTTGAAATGTGCCAACCAGTTAATAAGCGTCAGAGGGGTAGCCAAGTTAATCTGTAACAGGAAAAACTTTAAAAAAAACCCACACAAATAGTCTAGTAGCACTTCTTATGCTAATAGTCTAAACAAGAATATTGGATAGCTCACACACTATCTTCCATCTTTTCATAAACTTAACCAACCAAACAATGGAGGTGCTAATGGTTCTTGCACTACTGTAACTACTTGAACTACCTACTCACCATCTACATGTTTCATTGGTCCTTAGAGTGCTGTTAAAACTTAAAAAACAACTCAGTCTATCTACTCACTGTCTCTTTCTCCCCCCACCCCACCCTTCCCTCATTCATCCTTGGATCTGGACTCATACTCCAGTCATCTGAAGTGAGTTTTGCCCACGAAAGCTCATACCACCATTACATGTTTTGTTAGTCTTTAAAATGCTACCAGACTTTTTTTTTTTAAAGTTCAACCAGTTAATGCCATTGATCAAGCCCAGAGTAATGGTGTCAAATCTGTAGATGAATTCTGGATATGGAATGGTAATGCACATAAACCTGTAGGGGAATATTTTAACCTGCCTGGTCATTCAATCATGGATTTAAAAGTAGCTATTCTTCTACAAAGGAATTTCACAAACCAATTACAGAGAGAGACTGCAGAACTAGAATTCATCTACAGATTTGACACAGTTACCCTGTGCTTGAACAGTCATTAACTGGTTGGAACATTACAAAGGGTACTACAGTTGACAGGTACTTCTGCTCTCTCTCTATGGTGGGTGGTGTATTACACACACACACACACACACATACACACACCCACCCACCATCCATGTCCATTTCAATTCATCAGATGAAGGGGGTTTTGCCCTTGAAATCTCATGATTCTGTATATTTTGGTCAGCCTTAATGTGCCACAGGACTACTCCTTGTTTTCAAACTTGCATACTAACACAGCTACCCCTTGTAGATTTACTCCTCCCAGTCGTGAATATTTTCTGAGAATTCTAGTCTGTGTCTGTCCTACACAGCCATGCTGATAAGTCACGTAACGTAAAGAGTGTTTGTTAGCACTTTTGCTGACAAAATACTTCCACCCCAATGATCAGGGTCTGTGTTTTTGCCACTTGCCCTGGCAAAACTTTGGTCTTTCATGGGGGTGATGGTGTTAAACACTTGTGAACTACAAAACTTTTGTATAAGTAGCATTCTAGGAAGGTGAAAGAGGCAACGGAACCCATAGGA
This sequence comes from Pelodiscus sinensis, assembly GCF_049634645.1. Classification (NCBI taxonomy): domain Eukaryota; kingdom Metazoa; phylum Chordata; order Testudines; family Trionychidae; genus Pelodiscus; species Pelodiscus sinensis. The sequence continues at coordinate 90,183,964 of NC_134713.1, read as the reverse complement.
ATTCACAAGGAATTAGCTTTCTTTTCCCCACAAAGCATTCTTCCAAATCCAGGACAATGTAACCTGCTAAAGCAGTGGTCCCCAAAGTGTGGGTGTCCCCCCTAGAGGAACAGGGAGGAATGTTCCGGGGGAGGATAGGAGACAAGCCCTCCTCCACAAAGGTCAAAGAGTACCACCCAGCCCCCACTCTGCTCCTGGTCCCTGCCTTCCAGCCTGTGTCTCCCTACACTGACCCTGGACCCCAACCTGTGTCCTGGCCAATGGCTCCTGGCCCCATGGACCCTGCCTGTTAGCCCCAACCACAGGCCCCACCGCCCCCCATCCTGTGGCTCTTTGCCCCAACCACAGCCTGACCCCAACTACAGCCCCCCAGTCACGGCTCTGAAGAAGTGGGGGTGTGGACTAGGTAAGGCAATGAGGGTCATACAAGTTTGAGGACCACTGTGCTAAAGAGTGTGCCATAAAGCAAGGGACAATAAAAGATACCACAAAAATCAATTGTGGTGATATAGCACAAGCTTTTCTGCTTCACACAAATCCAACAATGACCATTTTCCCACATTCTTATAGCTCCCCAACTTGATTTCCCATCAGTTTTTAAAAATCCCCTTTCCCTTGAAGAGTAAGTAGGTTTCTCACATGTATTGCGCAGCCTTAAAATAACTAAATTTGAAATAATTCCCCAAAATAATAAAGTCAAAATAGCATGTCCACACTATGGGGAAGCTTCAAAATTAGTCCAAGGCAGGCTCCATCTGTATCAACTTAGAGCCCCAGGAAGCACTGGAGAGTAATTACTTCCAATTACTCTGGAGAGTAGTTATTTCAAAATAGCATCAGCAGAACATCCACACTACTGCAATTTCAAAATAAGCATTATTCCCCGAGGAAAGCAGGAGTACAGATTTTGAAATAAATGGCCCCTTATTTCAAAATAATGGGCTTGGTAGTATGGACACTGCTTATTATTTTGAAATGGGGGGGGGGGGGTGGATGGTATTTCAAAATAACTCCTTCATGTAGACCAGGGCTAAGAGATCTATAACTGTACTATTTAAAGAGCCTGATCCAAAGCCCATTGACATAAATAGTTTTTCCCACCAATTTCAGTGGGTTGGGGTCAAGCCTCAATCTAACTCTTATTCCCACTTTAAACAGTGCTTCACACAGTTCTTTGCTTCAGGTTGCTGCTCTGCCTAATTCCTCCCAACTACCCAAAGCCAAAAAAGCCTCCATCTGTGGAGCTTTGAATCTGTGTGAACAGCACTCCATTGAGAGCATGCAAATAAATCATATGCATTAGAGATGCAATGCTGGTGTGATAGTCAGAATGATTTTAGTAGAATTAAAGATTGCTGAACAAGTTCTGTGGCCAATTAGCAATCCCAGATTTGCCATAAAATTTAGGACTAGTGGGAGTAACAACAACAACTTGCTACAATTTAATTCTTTCTGTATTTACAATTAGCAGCCATAGGGCCTTGCTAATAAACAGAGCTGGGTGTGCACATGATTTTTCAGTTCATTAGCAATAAACAAATCTTTGAATAGCCATTGCACCCATGAGCAAGAATGAGAATGATTCTTTAGCTGAGTGCTTCAGGTACTCTCTCTGAGAGACTGAGTTCAAGTCTTCATGCTAATGACTAATTATTTTATACACAATGGCACTTCAACAAGGGGGACTGAAAGACTTGTACCACAGGTTAGGTCCCTCTCCTGAGGGAAAGGATACTGGAAGATCAAATCCCTGCTCTACATCCATCAAAGGAGAGAAATGAACCTGGGTCTATGTCCTGAATAAGTGCCCAAACCATGAGGCTAAAGGTTGTAAGGGGATCATCCCCTTGTGAATAGCCTTAAAATGTGGAGGTGTTTGTCAAAAACTATTTGGCAAATTCACACTAAATATGTAAATTGTTTCAGGTCAACAAACTACATTTATTTGAGAATGAACTATTTGTCCAAAAATTTCACCCAGCGCTAGTAGGGAAGGCTCTCATGACATTTCCTTACCTGTAGAACCACACCATTTTATTAGATGCAGATGATTTTGTATTACATTTTCCCAATGTATAAATGAAAACAAGCAGCCTTACACAAGCTGGGACTCATATCTGAAGGAAAGAAAAACCCAGCAAGTTCACAATGTCCATCAGTTGAGTTTTCAGGAACCACTCGTACAACAGTACCAGCTAATGTGGCATGGTAATGGAGATCTCCGTCAATTTAAGAATTGGCTATCACAGAAAAAAAGTCCATTTCAATAACATTTTGCAGAACCACACACACTGTACTGCTATGGTATGTCTGTGATTAGTTTTGTTGCAAGTAGCTTATTTACAGTGATTTTGCAAGAACAATTTGACAGAAGGTGGGATCTTTATTCATGAGAATGCAGTGAAGGGCTTCATTTTTATTCAGTAAACCCAAGGAATCAGTATTATAATCAGACAATCATCCTGCGCTGCTGCTTTCCTCTGAGTTTTGCTACTATTAAGCTAACAAAAGGCTCTTTGAACAAGTATTTTACCAATATTTTCTCTTCACATTGTTGAGAAAACAAAAACTAAATCGAGTCAGATTAAAATTGCATTTAAACAGCCAGGAAAAAGTTAATGCCAAGATTGGGGGGGGAGGGGGGGAGAGAGAAAAAAAGAGAACCTTCTTTTGGGTAGAACTTTTCAGAACTCATTTATGAACTGAGCCTTGTAACATCCATTCACAAGGTTGGAAGAAAAACAACCCCAGCAGCTGTGCCATGAAAGTCAACTTCTGACTATTGTTGTGGCATAGAACCAGAAATCTAGAACAGCTAACCGGATGTACAAACATATTAAATAATAGTATCATTTTCAATATTTTGGTCATCTATTTCCTTTATGATAGTGTAAAATAGAACTGGGCAAAATTTTTCAGCATAGTTTAATTTTCCAAAAATGCAGCTTCAGCAATTTAAACAGTTAATTTGTCAACTTTGTAGATTTGGGGGGGGGGGGGGGCGGTTAATACTAAAGTTAAAGTTTTGTTAAGGTAAAAATGCAATACTTCATTTCAACCCCCCAAACTGTTTCAATTTTCTAGCATTTTTTCAGAATACCAAGGAAAAGAAGAGTAGATTTAGAAAACAGCTGGAGGAGTTGCACTCTACCAACATGACAAGCAGTCTTAGACAAACAAAACAGTGCAGTAGTTCATTTATATCTCAGTTTGCGGCAAGAGAAACTGGAGGATATTCCCTGAAAGGGTACCATTTGATCCTCATCACTTCAATGAAGTCAAATCAAGGATGAATTTGACATATCAGTAGCTCTCTAAGGCTACATCTACACTTCACAGAGTTTTCCGCAAAAGACTTCTTGCACAAAGAGTGCTTGTGCAAAAACTTCTTGCGCAAAAGCACATCCACACCTCAAAGCTCATCACTTTTGCAATGCAGTTTTACACAAGAGAGCATCCACACTGCATGGATGCTCTTGCTCAAGAAAGCTCTGATGGCCATTCACAGAATGGCCAATCAGAGCACCTGTTCTTTTTCAGATAGGCTCTTTTTGTGCAAGAAACCCCTGTGGAGTATCCCCACATGCCTTTTTGCACAAGAACAGTAGCACAAAAAGGAGGTATTCCTTGAAGGAGGTATACCTACACCACAAAAAGCCCTCTGTTCTGTCAATTGACTGTAGATTTTCTTGTGCAAAAACATGCTTGAGGTGTGGCCGTTCTGTGGGGTTTTGCACAAAACCCACCATTTTTGTACAAAAACCTTATAAGACGTAGCCTAAGAGCATGTCTACACACACAGCGCCAGTCCAGGTGAACTGACTCTGGTTTGAAGAGCTTGGGTTGAGAAAGACTGTAAAATTGCTGTATAGACATCCAGGCTTGGTCTGGAACCCAAACTCTGAGACCTTGTAAGGAGGGAGGTTCCCAAGACTGGGCTGCATTTCAAGCCCAAACATCTACACAGCAATTTTCAGCATCATAATCAGAGCTATGGGAGCCCAAATCAGCAAATCCATTTGGGTCTCTTATTGCAGTGTAGACATACCCTGTCTGTCCAGAAAGAATTAAAAATTCCTCCTCTTTAACCAATATTGGCGACACTCATATATAGCTATTGCCAAGCCCGAAGACATGCCCTGGTTGAATGTATGTTGCTGCTGCTATTCTCTTCAGGTCCTTCCACTTCGCCCTTTACTGTGGCAATTCAGCCCTTCCCAGAAGAAACTGTTTTATAAAACATAAATGTCAAAGTAGTTTGTACATGGAATCTTTTCCACTCCAAAGAACTGTCTTGAGTATTTAGAGGAGACTGAAGCTTAAAATGATCACAATTCCTAAGTCATGTTGGCTTTCATGACAAGATAACTTCAAAGGAAAAATGAATCACACTGTACCAAAAACATTGCTATGAACATGTATTTGGTGTTCTCGGAGATACAGCTTTGTGTCACCCAGCCCTCCTTTTGCTTTGCTCCTAAACAGATGCTTTCAAACCTTCCATTAACCTGGAGTAGCTGAAGGAATGAATCAGTCAAATTTTGTGGACTTGCTGCATTAACACTCTGTATATGGGGGCCCAATGATACTCTGGCTACTTTGTGCCTCAAGCCCCATTGTTACAAAGTGGCCCTAATCTTTATGGGTATGACCCCTGGAAACTTTTTCCTGTTTATGGGGTTACTGGTGTGGCTCAGGAGACACTAAAAGCTTATATGCCATCCACCTTCTTAAATATTCAGGGGTAAGAGAGAGATCCTTGGGAAGGAGTTCAAATACAGGGCTATAACTTACCCCAGCTGTTGGCAACTGGCACAACATTGGAGCAGATCAAAGTCTGCTGTAATCTAGAGGGAAGGAACAGCCCAAATGCAGGAACCCCAGAACGAAAGGTGTACAAAAGAGTACATTTGTACTCCCTCTACTGCTCTGAGCACTCCTGAGCCTGTGCTGAAAATCTGGTCCAATATTTGCAGTCATCATAACACAATGTCCCAAGTATTTCACAGATGATTTGAAGGATCACATTTAGTTTTCCGGACATGCAAGCTATAATCTTTTAGCAAAATTTTCCAAGTGCCTTAAAAACTTTTGGTCATTTGTTCCAGCAACTAGAAGGTCATCCACGTAGCATTGTTTCTCAGACAGAATTTCTTCCATTGACCTCTGACATATAGCAAAAGCACATGCAATTCCAAGCAATTAGAACAGTGCAGACCATCATTTGAATTTATTTTCAGAAGTTGCTTCGAGTCATCTTGCATGAGCATATGCAATGTAGAATCTATTTTATGAAAAGGCTTGTCTTCAGACAGGGGGACAAACTGGCCTTGATCCCTTAGTACGCTATACTGTCAATCAACACAAAGTATGATCATTACATAGGAGCAGGAATGCTCTAGTAATAGTGTAAGTAAGCTGTAATTATTGAATAAATGAAGTAATTTCCTCTGCTATTATTTATAGGATTATTACTCCTTTGTAAATATTAGGATGACTATACATTTTGTGTCTCAGAGGAATAGCTGTGTTAATCTGTAACAAATGTTCAAAACACCAAGAGGTCCTGTAGCATCTGAGAGCATGTCTACAGTAGGAAATATTTCAAAATAACTATTTTGAAATAAGTGTATTCCCTAAGGGAAGCAGCAATACAGATTTTGAAATAACCAGCCCATTATTTTGAAATAATGGGCTTGGTAGTGTGGACGCGCTATTTATTATTTTGAAATAAGGAGGGTTATAAATATAGCTTATGTGGGGATAATCCATCTCTTCAGAGGAGTGGAGCAAGAGACAAATATAAGCAGAAAACATTTTATGGTTGAAGTGTTGATGAATCAAATATTAGCATGCAGGATTTTTCGTTTATTCCTCTTTCCCTCGCTGCTGCTTTTTTTTAAGTGTTCATCTGCTGCTGAGCATAAGTAATGCCTTGCAATTTATATGACCCATTGTCTGCAACAAATAATGTATGGCAAACAATTACACACAACTTTCTTCCTGCAGGGTCACTCTCATGTAATCTTCAGTAAATACAAATAATGAACACATTCTTAGAAATCAGCATCAGTTCAAGAACATTTTGTAAACAGATAAAAGGCTAAGTTCTTTAGCTACTTTATTCACAACAACTAATTTAAACAGATCTACTTCAAAGACGGTGGTTTGGAAGAGCTATTAACACATGATGGAATCCATTGCCAAATCCTCATTCAAAATACACACTAAAGTGTATTTCAAACAGTTTTTCAAGAAAAACAAAAATTAATATGCCCATAGGCTTAAAAGTTAGTGTAATTGATGAAATATGGGTTTGTGAATACACACACTTCTAAAAATACCACTAAGGTTTTGGTATTTGACCTCTTCTTACATTATCTGGACACAAGACACAAGGTGAAGACTCTTCAAAACCAATTTTAACCTGCTCCTGCCCCTCTTTTGACAGTGTCTAAGGAAGAAGTAAGGAAGGTTCCATACAGAGGATCTAATTTGAAGAGGAAAACAAGAGAAAATAGCCTTATTGCTCTCCTTTTCCAATTGTAATTGTCGCTGTGTAGACAGTGCCAAATGATGAAATAAGCTGGAGTACTGTGTCCAGTTCTGGGCGCCACATTTCAAAAAAGATGTGGAGAAATTGGAAAGGGTACAGAGAAGAGCGACAAGAATGATTAAAGGTTTAGAGAACATGACCTATGAAGCCAGGCTTCATGAACTGGGCTTCTTTAGTTTGGAAAAAAGAAGATTAAGGGGGGACATGATAGCGGTTTTCAAATATCTAAAAGGGTGTCACAAGGAGGAAGGAGAACATTTGTTCCTCTTGGTTTCTGAGGACAGGACAAGGAGTAATGGGCTTAAAGTGCAGCAGGGGAGGTTTAGATTGGACATTAGGAAAAAATTGCTAACTGTCAGGGTGGTCAAATATTAGAATAAATTGCCAAGGGAGGTGGTGGAATCTCCCTTTCTGGAGATATTTAAGAACAGGTTAGACAGACATCTGTCAGGGATGGTGTAGACGGAGCTTGGTCCTGCCTTGAGGGTGGGGGGCTGGACTTGATGACCTCTTGAGGTCCCTTCCAGTCCTATTATTCTATGATATTTCAAAATAGACTCAAAATAAGCTACACAATTTGCGTAGCACAAATTGCGTATCTTATTTCCAGTGCTGTGTAAATGCACCCTTAGTGTCCAAAAAAGGTAAAAATTTAGTCATGGACTGACTTTCTACAGAAAAATCATCACCACTCAGTCCAACTATTGCATAGTCCTTTCTAGAAACACATGAATTCATTGGAATCACTATGCTTGTAGCCCCGGAAGATTCTGAGACTGTGAGACATGAAAGTTTGTTAAGATAGACAGACAGAATGTAAGATCATTTTTGGGGGGTTACGTGACTTCCACCAAGTTTTGTATAGTTATGTTTATCTCAGCTAAGGCATCTGGTTTTAAAAGATGAAAGGAAACAAAAGATAGTCCAGTATAATTTCTGAAAAAAAACTCAGTCCCAAAATAGATTCTGTACTTTGGCACATACAGAATACATGACAGTGTGATGTGGTAAGATATAGAGTTCTTATTACCACTTTCTTGGCAATGTGTGATAAAGAAAAAAGTTAGAGGTCTTTAAATGCCATGAGATTCCATTCTTTTAGTGTAACTCTCTCTAGCCTCACTTTCATGACACTTCGTTTCCAATCTAAATAATTTTCAAAAATGGAAACGAGGAGGGGGGAGAGACATCAAATTTTTGTGGAATGTAGATCATTTTCAGAGTCATTGAACTTCCAAAATTAAGGACTTTTCAGAAATTTCTCTCAGCAGCAGTGCTACCGCCCTTCCTGACTGATCATGATAAAGCTTTTTAAACTACATATATCATTATGTATTCAACTATATAACTATAACATAAAATGGTGTGCATCAATACAAACACAGCTCATATGTACCTCTTTTCCTCAATGGATTTCAAAGGTCTTTACAGAGAGAGTCAATATCAATCCCGTTTTACAAACAGGAAAAGAGTGGCACAGAGGGGTTAAAGTGACTTGCCTATCATCCAACATATCATTTGCAGAACTAATGTAACCCACACGTCTATGAGCTGTAGTGTACTCATTTAGTCAATAGTTTGACATGTTAATAAATAAGCACTAATTTATTTTTAACAGCTACTGCATACTCTATCAAGATGAAAGAAATTGTGATAAAAATACCAATAATTCTTTAATGTCTATGATAGTCTTGCACTCTTCTTTGGAATATTACTTCTACATGTTAGCTAGCCATTTTTTCTTACATTTATTGGCTGTTGATTGGACGACAGTTATTTTCCTCTGAATTTCATGTTTATCAGAGTGTGGCATAATAAGCTCCTGTCTCAAACAGCAAAAAGAGACATTTGTCCTACTATTGACTGTGGCACTAGGTCTCGGACCACTGAACTAGTCTGTGTCTCCTGATATATTATTCATTATGGAATCTGTGCCAGTATTAATCTTTACAGCCTTTTCAGTTTACATTCCTTGTTCAAGAAGATGCCAAGAGCCAGCAAGAAAGGATTTCTGAAGTTAGACAGAGAGACACTTTAAAAAAATAGAGAAAGCTGGATGGATGGATGAATATTCATCTTGAGGGCTCCTTAAGAAGGCCTGTTCAAGTTACCAAAAACCATTCTGTTCACTGATGACTTTAGGCTTCTACCGCATTTCTATTGACTAAGATCCTCATATTAATTTGTGTGCATACACGGATGTTTGTATGGAGGCAGGGGAAGCATTTTACTGTAAACTGGACTATGGATGTGTTGTATGACCTATTTATTGGCCAACTGTAAAAAAAGGAGTACCCAATAAAAATCCATTCCTTACAGAAGATTTCCATATAATATAACTGAAGAGTTTTTAAACTGACTAAAAGATGCAGAGTGCACAAAGCAAAGTTTGAGCTTGATTAGAATGAAATATTTGTTGTACTCTAAACTCAGAATGAAAGGTTGCTTTCTATGGGCTCTATCTAGCACATATTACAATTTTTGAGGGTTTGGCAGTAGTTCCTCTGTGGGCTTCCATGGTTCAACTTTCACTAAGCCTAAGTCTCAATCAAGAGCCAAAAGTTTCTCCACAGTTCCCTAGAGGATCAGGCTCCAGGCTCTGGCAACAGTTCTTTACTAGGATTTTAAAAGTGTCAGGATTTAAAAAGTACATATTTTATATTTACTCTCATGTTCTCCCCAAATGAGCTCTATGTTAATATAGCACATCACCCGGGAATAAGTTTTGTAGGAGAATACATACATAATGTTAAGAGGGAGTTAAGGCAGGAAGCATGTGCCAGTAATTTAGGATAAAATAATTACAGGGATGTTGTCAAATATCCCACAAACAAGCATTATACAAATCTGAGGAATTCAGAATTAAGGTTAAAATGTAAACAATCCAAACATATTTAGGAATAGAAATGCAGTACAGGTGTATCCATGTCAGATCCCAGAAATATTAGAGACACGAGACGGGTGAAATATCTCCACGGGACCAAATTCTATCAGCAAGAAAACTTTTCAATCCACACAGAGCTTTTGTTCAGGTCTGGGAAAGGTACTCAGTGTTACAATTAAATAAAAGATGGAGCAGTTGGTTGTGACATGGAGTAGTTTTCCTAGACCTGAAGAAGAATTCTCTCACCAACAGAAGTTAGTTCAATAAAGATCTCATCCATTGTGAACGGAAAATGCACTAAGGCACCTAAACAACCTTAACTCTACACTATAGCTTTATGAGGCAATATACAGCTATGACTAACACATTTTAGTTTTTTTGATGCCAGATTTGAAAAACAGATTTTTCAAAAGACATTTGATTTATTCATAATCTTCAGGCAAGAGAACAGAGGTATGTAATTTTACCATCTATAATGAGAATGTCTCTCTCACACAGGGTCACTGTGAAGATAAAGATTCTAGCTGACAGGAGCAGCTGCAGAAGCAGCCAAAGCAGACTGCTGATGGGAATTGGGTGCATAAATACTTTTAAAAGCATCATGAGGGTCCTTTACACACCCAAACTCCTTTTTAAATGGGCTATAACAAACTAGTAGCAAAGCTTGAGACAGATATAATGTGGGGAAAGTACTGTGCATGCTTCTCCCAGTCAATAGACCTCAAGCCTCTCCTTGCTCAGTTAAAAAATTAAGAATCCTGCCGAACTGCACTAAATTTTCCTGATACTTTGATAAGCACAGGAGGAGTACTAGGGCTAAAAAACACAATTGCATTTCATATTAGACCCCAAAGGTAAGCCCATCTTGGTCTCCCTGGGACAGCAACACATACTCAAACCACTTCCTCCAACTCTTCCTATTTTCCTTTTCCATTTGTGAATGGATCATATGAAAGCACAATCATTTGTATTACCATAGAATCAAGCCTGTCCTCTCCAACGATCCCCATTGAAGTGTCATGTTCCTACACTTTGGTGTCAAAAATTAATATTTATAATGGAAAATAACTGACATCTCATGTGAGCCATTGTGGGCTAACTGTACTCGAAAATGCTGACCATTTATATGGTGACTAGTATTATCTGCTCAGAAGATGTAGATTTCTAAATGCCAGAGCAGTTAACTAGTCAAGCGGGATTTTATGAGCAGCCCAACCCATTGATGCAACATGGCACTCAATGGGATTGTCTGCATCACTCTCCTTCCTATGGTTGCAAGCATGGAGGACTGTTGATGAGTAGTTATAAGTAAACAGTTGAGGTGACAGGCACACTTACCATAGCACCAAGTTATATAACTACCATTTGTCAATTTACATCTCAATAGATGTCGAGGGAAGGACTAAGGGAGTCAAGAAAACAATTCTCTCACCTTCCCAGGTCAAGATGTTGGCAGAGGTATCTATGAGTCATGACCCAAGGGAGGAAATGAGATAACAGGATGGCATGGTAAAGCTGAGAGGAAGACTGTCTTGCACAACCAAGGAGACAGGTGGGAGGAAAACCCCATTTGGCAGTTAATGCCCAAGCTTTTTGGCAAGGACACATGGGGATCTGTCCAGGCCGCAGATGTGAGGGAGGAAATACCTGTCTCTGTTTAGCCATAAACTAAGTTTTATAACATCAAGAGGACAAATTTTGGACAGTTACGCCAATAGTTTTGCAATAGAAAACGATGTGCAGTGAGTGTAGCAAAAACAACCACCACCACCAAACAGTTGTGAGGAGAGTGTTTGGATAGGAGGCTGCACGTGGAAGTAACGTGTGGGAGGACAGGTACAGGATGGGGCACACAACATAGATATGATTTGAGGAAGGGAAATAATCAGGCAAGCCGTAGAGCTCAAAGAAAAAGGAGAAATTGCAAGGAGGCTTCCATCTGTGTAATAATCATGTCCGGGGAAGGGATAGGGGACTAGTTTATTGCATTCTAATAGAGCCCCTAATCACAATTTAAGTCTCCTGCCATTTTCACATCTTCATCCTTAATAGGTATGAGAAAACCAACTACACCGCCTTAAATATACTTGCCGTACTACCTCTCTCCCCCATTGCCAATACAGCAACAGAAATATCAGAAAGCAGAGCAACTGAGCCAGAGAAAATTGAACAAAGATTGTTTCATTGAAACCCAAATATCACATGCAGATGTACAATTACCAGCTAGTAGGTGGAGTTTACTCTCCCCAGTTCCGCAAGAAATGAGAGCACACCGCATTTTGACACGAAGGGCAATATTTAGCCAAAATCCTTGGCAGAATTTAGAGGGTAGTTTTGCTGTGAGATTGATTTCTTTATAAAAATTTGGAAGATGGCCTGGAATCAACTGTAGCATCAACAGTGATTTATGCTTGAATATATATTGTAACAGCTGTGATATTTCCATTAAGTTCTCCATTGTTACATAAGTGGGTCAGTAGTAGCTACAATCCTCAATACTCCATTCAGTTGAAAAGCATGGGAGGAAGCAGAAACCTGTTCGCATAAAGAGGGTAACAGCAATTTCCTCAATTAGAAAGTTCTGTGCCAGAGCAGTGTGAAAAAATTGCTGGGTATAAAGAGAAAAAAAATCCAAACAGGTGGCTCCAGGAATAATTACAGCTGAAGACAACGAACAAGGTCTGAGCCCACCACTGGTTCTGCTAAGGACTAATTGCCAAGATATTGTTAACATGAAGTTAATGGTTCTATGAGAAGAAGTAGTGGGCAATTTCATAGTATCCATGAGTAAAATTACAGAGGTAGTCAGTACCTGTTCATCTCTCATTTTGCAGAACAATTTCCATATTTTGAAAACTAAAATATTCCAGTTAGGCTGTTACTCAAATAAGTATTGCAGCCATTAAAAAAAAATTGTTCCACCAATAGAAATAATCAAGATCAGTAAAATCCACCACCAATCTCAAAAATAGTCTTTGCTCTTTTGAGTCTCTAATGAGAGTTGTAAAACAAAAGTCATATTACGATTCATAGCATAAAATATTTTCCCATTAAAACAGTGACTTGCTCTTAATAAATCCCAAAGTTATTTTTGGCTTTGAATTTCCTTTGGATAACCAAGTGAACATTGTGTGTGCACACAAGTCATGAAAAACTTAATATGTTCTGAAAAACTGTTCAAATCTTTCAACAACTCATTTATTTAGTCCATGCAGATGCCAAAAAAGCTGAAGTTGTATTTTAAGCTACAGGGCGTCCCCACTAAGAGTCGCCCTGGTACACACCCATTCCACATTACAACCAATGACACTTGTAGAAACTGATGCATTGTAAGTCCTTCATTTCCCACTCTAAGTCATGCAAAAAAACCCTAAACAAAAACAAACTAAAACAACAAAACCCCCAATTAGTGCAAATGGAAGTCAGCCATGGGAAAAAATTCCCTGCTTTAAGTTGTTTCACCATAAGTCCAATTTTTTTGGAACATATCTTGGACTTATAGCGAGGACGGCCTGTATTGTATTTAAGCAATTATATATAGTCATTGAAATAATAGCAACAAAAGAAAGGTCAATAAATAAAGGATTTACTGGTAGCATTTCACTTGGGTTGCTATGGGCAAGAGAAATTGCTTTTTGTTCTACTGATCTAGAGATTTGACATAGCTGAAAATGCAGCCTGTTTTATAACACATCATAACAGCACACAACTAAACATTTGTACTTTGATTCTGAAAACAGCCTCACTTGCTATTAAGTCAGGCCGCTTTTTGTTATCCAGTTCAAATTATAAATTGCAGGCAAGTTTCCCTGAGCAAATTCCTGAGCCCAGTGAAGTCCCGAGTCTGGGGCTCTGGCCGATGCATTGGTGGCAGGGAGCCCTGAACCCTTTTCAAGTGCAGGGCCCCAGGACAGCTGTCCCCTTGGTTCCTGAGGCCCTCATTAGTAACCCTCACTGATGGCCCCTTTGGTGTAATTCTTCATAACTGAATGTTTTTCCTTTAGCAAATGATGAACAATTTTCTACCTCAGTGCATGATACATTTTTTAAATGGCTACTCAAATTAGTTCTCAATGAGACTAAGCTAAAAGTTGTGGAATCCCCTTCACTGAAAGTTTTCAAAAAGATTCTGGATAGCCATCTACCTTGGATGGGTTAGACACACCAAATCCTGCATCTTGGCAGAGGGTTAGAATAGTTGACCCTTGCAGTCCCTTCTAACTCCATGGTTGTATGATTCTGTGGGCATAAACTCCATTCTCATGAGCTTCACACTATTCTCTCAGCCTCTTGACAGTGTAGAGGGTCGCCCTCTTCCCAGAGCACAGTGTGTAACCTCAGTCCCACAGAGAGCTAAGGAAGGGCTACTGTTTTGAAAAAGGGCAGTGTCAGAACAGATCCTTACCAGAGTGTCCTCATGCAGCATTGTGCAATGCAGAAGACACTCAACCTCAGTTTCTCAGCCGCTTTTCCACTGGTGCCTTCTGGGCCCTCCAGCTAGGTTACCCACAATTCTGACCCTTCCAGGGAATTCAAAGTCCAAAGTAAGAATAACACAACAAACTCTTCCCTTTCTTCCAGTAGTCTACCAGTCTTTCCCTCATTCCTGGCTCCAGTCAGCCTGCTCTCCCACACTGAGGACTCCACATCTCTAACTGAGAGGGGCAGGATCTCCTTTTTAAGCCCCTAGCTAGAAGGGTGTCTCCTGTTTCAGGTGTCCCAATTTGGGCTTAAGTAGTCCATTAGTCCCTTCCTACCTTTTGTGGAAGCTTGACTCTCCCAATACAGGCAATTCTCTGCATTTCCCTGGGCTAGCCTCCTCTTGACTTTTCATTCCTGAGTTTTTTCAGAAGTTGAACTTTTAATCATAAATATTTTGTTTAAGAGTGAGTTGTGCACAGCAGAAAGGATGTCAAGAATCTGGTATGTGTACATGGGGGAAGAGTGGAAAGGTGCAGAAGGAGAAGGAACATGAGCTACATGAACGTGAGGGAGCGACAGGAGCGGTAAACTGGAATGTACACTTCAGCTGTTTTTGTGCTGTTTTGGCAATGCATCGCAGTCATAAACCCGTATTAAGAGGCCAGTGCACTTGGGTTGCTTTGCACTCCAGAGCAGCATAAAGCAGCTAGGGTATACTCATGAATCTGGCCCTAAAAGTTAAAATGAAAAAGATTTAAGCTTAATACAAAATATTTTCAAATCATTAGAAAAACCACACGGTAACATTCTCTTAGGGTTTTGTGTTCAGTGATCATATATAAAAATGGAATAAAAAATCTGACAAAAAGTTATGTGGAAGTAGAGCTAAGGCTAAGACTTCTTTCTGTGATTTAGGGAAAATGCATTGCAGAGATTATCCCCAAAACAAAACCTTTTAACCCAAGGAATTTATAGTACAAAGGTTAAAATTAAAAATCCAGCCATGTTAAAGTATGGACTGGCACACTCAAGACACACAAACATTAACTACTGTGGCACGGCAAAGGGGAATATAATATTTTATGGGTCTTCAGAAGTCAATTTAATCTAATCTGGGACTACAGACAATACAATTCTTTAAATCTAAGTTATAACAGTCACTTCAGCCAAGTAACCCTAGTTCTATCCAGCGCGGACTACGTTTTCATACATTAAGATGTTCGTATTTTCCCCCCAAGTCTAATGGCTAGATTTTTTAGGTTTATGATGCTTGTTTTAGAATTAATTACAACATCCTTATGATGTATTTTATGCAAAAATCACTACTAGCATGTACTCTCAAACTTTATTCCAAGGTGAAAGATTGTGTGTACTTACTAATTTCTTATATAGGCATCTAAATATTTGTTGTAAGCATATTCTTTCCATTTCTGGCCAAAGAGCTGTGTCATTGGTTCAGCCAAGTGCATTTTCAATCTACCCAGCAGTCACTTATGCTCTCTGGGGATCTAAATATGCATTTAGGAGTTTCACTTTCAGAATCCAAGTTAAAGCAGTGTCTGCCACTAGAAATTTATAATGTAAGGTCCCTTTCCTGGAGAAAGAGCCACATAAACAATCCCTTGTGCCTGCATGCAGCCCTACTGAAGTCAGCAGGATTGCATGCAAGTACTGGGATCCATCCATCTCATTCTCTTTGCAGGTTTGGGACCTTAATGGACAACATGATGTTTGAGGGGATGGAAGCTACATAAACTAAAACTAGTAAACAGGCAAGATTTTTTTTTAAAAGTTAATTATTGGAGACTAGTCCATATACACTAAGTTTTTCTTGTCCAATGCTTTGATGTGTTTGAAAATGTCACCTGTTCTATTTTTGAGTATATATTTTACTGTAAAAAACTCCCTGCCAAAAATTAAAATAAAACTTTCTTGGTTGACTAACTTCAGTTCTATAGTAATAAAACTCCCTCACTCACTATCATAGCTCAATAACCAGAATGAGCAGGAGTTTTTAAAAATGTACAACTAGGCAAAGATTTCCACTGATATAATACTGCAAGCTACTTTACACATACATGGATGTCCCTGAAACAGTATATGAGTGAGCCATTATTTATTTCAAAATAATCTAGTGTGATCTTAGGCCTTTCAACTGAAGAGGGGCTGAGATGGATGCAATTTTGCAATTGTAGGCAAGGAGTAATATTAAAGAAGAGTGATTACAGTCTGCTCTATTGTATGCATCTGGAGATGTTCAGCTCTGTGCAACTTGCCAACACATCAGCCAGCCAGCCAAATTTTGAGCGAGTCTTTCTTAACCTTTATGGCCTATTTTAATATTATACATTTGCTTTGTTCACATTTGGTTGTGCTGAATTCACTTCTTGGAAGTGCAGAATATTGTGAGCTTAATTGTACTGCTCATGTCACTCCCTGACAAGTGTTCAAACAGCCTGCAAATGACAGATTACTTACAAACATGAAGATCACAAATATCTAATATACATCCAAATAATAATAATAATAATAATAATAATAATAATAAAAGAGAGTCACAAAGGATTGAACATCAACTAGGTGAGCTGTTCATTTTGGTGGATTGAAAAGAAAAATGTTCTCTTAACTTTACACGTAACTATTTCAGGGATGGACAGTCACTGTCAGCTTGAAAAATATTTTGAATGATAATTTAATATGCAGCTGAAAATGTGTTTTGCATATGTGCAGTCAAACTCCCAGTGACCTCAGTGAAGCTTTTTAGATGAGAAAAGTAAAGCACATGCTTAAAGGTTTGCAGGATTGGGACCTTCACTCTTAAAAATGTCAATTTTTTACATCCTCATGAATGATGCAATATTTGTTCACAACCATATTGCTGTAGCCAATAATCTGAATTATCCTTGGAGTGAGAGAAGTTGTGCAAACTAATTATGAAACTCCTTAAGGCAGCAGAAAAACCTTTATTTCCATCATTACAAAAAAGGAAATTAAACGTAAAAAATGTATGCTATTGCAATATTAAGTCTACACATTTAGCTATCATCAGGAAAAATTAAATTTTTCCTTGTGGCATTTACTCACCCACATTGCACATTTACATAATGTACAGCATGCCACCATTGTGTTCAGCCTTGTACCAACCAGACTTTTTGAGTCTGATCCAAAATCCTCTGATTTCTTTGGAGTCAGGCCCAAGAGCTGGAAGAGAAGTAGGAAACCTAAAGAGCAATCTGCAGTGTACAGGCAGTCCCCGACTTACGTCGTATCCGCACATACGAACGGGGCTCTCTCGCCCCGGAGCTCACAGGCAGCGGTCAGCCACCTCGACCTCCGGGGCGAGAAAAGCTGCTCCCGGTGCCCCTGGTCTGCTGGGGACCGTCTCCAGCAGACCAGGGGCACCGGGAGCAAAGCGGTCCCGCGCCAGAGCAAAGCCTCAGAGGCGAGGCACCCCCCGCTGCCGCTTTGCTCCTTGTGTCCCTGGTCTGCTGGGGGGGGGCGCAGCTAGTGTGCCCCCCCCCCAGCAGACCAGGCTTTTCTTGTTGACCCTGGGGCAGAGCAGCTGGGGCGCTGCTGGTTGGTCCCGCAGCGCCGCTCTGGGCACTACTGGACCAACCCGGCAGCACCCCAGCTGCTCTGCCCCAGGCGTCCTGATTCAGCCACTGCTGGTCAGTTTCAGCAGCGGCTGAATCAGGACTCCTGGGGCAGAGCAGCTGGGGTGCTGCTGGGTTGGTCCAGTAGCGCTGAGGAGCAGTTCTACTGGAGCAACCCAGCAGCACCCCAGCTGCTCTGCCCCAGACGTCCCCAAGTCAGCCGTTGCTGAAACTGACCAGCGCTGACTACAGGAAGCCCGAGGCACAGTTGCTCTGCCCCGGGCTTCCTGGAATCAGCTGCTGATCAGTTTCAGCAGCAGCAGCTGACTTGGGGTTCTTAAGTTGAATCTGTATGTAAGTCAGAACTGGCGGTCAGTTTCAGCAGCGGCTGAATCTGGACGCCAGTTCCGACTTACATACAGATTCAACTTAAGAACAAACCTACAGTCCCTATCTTGTACGTAACCCGGGGACTGCCTGTATTTGATAACTTTAATATGCACATAGTAGGCCAGTCTTTGCACTTGCATGATAAATGTCAGCTTTGAGCAAGTATTTCCACAGCGTGTAATAGAAAGAATGTCATGAACGACCTTCTCACCTTTGATTGCATAGGCCATTTCCCAGGGAATAACTCAATGAAAATTGTACAGAATCTCTTTGACAACTCTAACTGTTCAATAGCAAAGATGGCCTTTCTTCATTGCCAGGTACTTCCATGGGCATTCAACTTCTTTCTATAATGAAGAGCTTGAATGCCTGTAGAGATATCCAGGAACCACATGGCTTGTAAAGTCACTGTGGTTTGCCTAAGAGTAAAGAAGAATAGAATTTTATCAAGTACACCCACTAAGTGTGCATTAACTCTAAAAGGAAAACCTTGACAGAACAAATTTTGGATTGATTTTTCTCTCTCATTGAGCACAAGATCACATACCAGTATGAAAAATGAAGCTCTACAGATACTTTCGGAAAAGCTCAAATTGTACATACTGATTCCCTTTGTCTGTAGGGTATCAGACCAAAGGTACAGCTAGCCATGTGAAACTGATTCACATGTGGCAGGCTGAACCAGATTACTTATTCTCTCAGCCTGCATTTTGCCTATGACCTCTCAAAAGGTAACAAAGTTACACTCCCTGGCCCTCTCTTGCAAGCACCTCTGACAAAATGCGGAATTTGCTCCTGAAGCACTTGCTGTGATTCACACAATGCTCCTCACTTTAACTTCAGTGTAGACAAGTTTTAAAGTTTAAAAGAAAACAATTAATTTTAAATATAACCCAAGTGCTGAAAACATAACACAAAATAAACCCAGTAATTAAAGAGTGGATACTAATGTAAATAGCAAAGTTAGCACTATAGTCACAATACAAGCCACCTTTCCCCACAAAGGCATTCGGACAGGGGAGGGTTGCCGGAGCATAGGAACATACACTCATCACAGCTGCAATGGCAGTTTGTGCAGCCCCAGCTTTCTCCGCTTCCCCCCAGAGTGGGGTCCCCCTTGGCCACATCCTTCTTCACTTCTTTTGGAAGATGGCGGCAGTGTTGCAAGCGGAATCCACTTCTCACCAGTAACAGGAGTGAGAGGGGAGGCAACAGGGAGCATGTGATCTCATGTGACCCTCCATATGACTCCTATGCATCCCACCCCCTGCCCAGGGCTCCCATGCTCTCCCTTACATAGGGCATGGGGCTCTGTCCTCCTCCTATTGTGCCCTCAGAACCGCAGCAGTGAAAGGAGCAGAATGTGAAGCCAATAGGCCAGGGGTGTCCAAACTTTTTTCGAAGAGGGCCAGATTTGAAGAAGTGAACATGCATGAGGGCCGTCCCCGCACTCTCAGCCCCAAGGCGGAGGGCGCAGGGCACGGCGGCCCGGGGGCAGGGTGAACCTGCAGCCAAGCGGGGGAGCGGGGCTGCGGACGTGCCCTACAGGGCAGGCTCTAGGACCATGGAGGCCATGGGCGGCGGCGCGGCCGGAAGTGGCGCGCTGGACGCGCCAGTTCAAAAGAGCGCCGGGGAGCCAGGAGAGGGGGAGGAAGCAGGGGCCGTATTAAATCGGAACACGGGCCGCAATTGGCCCGCGGGCCGGACTTTGGACATGCCTGCCATAGGCAGTTCCATGCCACAGCTTCTCCAGTGCTGCTAGTCCACCCTTAGCCCCCACCCCCAGCCATATCCTCCAGCTGCTATACAAACAGAGGACATTGAGACTGTGTGTGGAAGGACTGGGGGGCAGTACAACTGCACTGGAGGACATGTGGCCCCACATTCTGTTGCTCCTCTTTCCAGTGGGCTATACCCACTATAAATATCTTTCTGTACAGGAAGAGAGGTAGCCATGTGTGTTTTTCCTTTTGTTTTAGCAAGATCAAACTATGTAGCACTTTAAAGACTAACAAGATGGTGCTTTTGTTAGTCTTTAAAGTGCTACATAGTTTTTCCTTTTGTTTCTGTACAGGGTACTGGACCGGACCACCCTCCCAGAGTTTCTGGATGTCAGTATCTTGATTTGGCATGGAGGGGTGATGTGTGTGGCAATGATGGAGCTGAAGGTTTGGGATGCAGAAGGAGAATCAAGTTTGAGGCAGAGGGATGGGGGGCAGGTGGGCGAGGGCAACCTGACGATGTAGCCTTAGATGGGGTAATGGATGAGGGTTTCTGGGCTCTGGGATAGAGCAGGGGAAGAGGGATTTGCAGTCAGGGAGGGGGCTCAGGAGTGGGGTAGAAGGTTGAGATGCAAGGAGCGGTGACAGCTGTGGCAGCTTCAGTGCTTGGGAAGATGCATCTTTACCTGCTGCAGCTCTGAACCTTTGATCAGGGCTTAACATGCAACTGTACAGTCACACAGCTTAGAGGGAATTTATTTGGTCCTGCATCAGAGTCTAGCCCCACTGCACTATGACCTCTCAAAGTCCCTTCCAGACGTACATCTGTGACACTAGAGCCAACTGAGATTTTTCATATTGACTTAGTTTTCCAAAACTATGTTCCTTTTGAAAATCTGAAACGATATCATTGAGATTTACACCACTTATTTTTGGTTCAGACCCTAGCAGGGGGAGGAGGAAACAGCTCTGCATTCTGCTTCTCTCCTCTTCCCTCCTCAGCTGGGGGAACGGTAGAACAACAAAGTGCTGGTCTGGAGGCTCTCTCCCGCCACCATATAGCAGCGGCTGGGGAGGGGAACATAGAGCCATATGTGCCCCTGGGAGTAGGACAGGGAAGCTGGTAAGTGGCCCACTAACATCCCCCTCACAGCCAGACTTTGCACCCTCCCTCCCAAACCTTGCAACCGCACCCACAGAGCCCTTCATTATGGCAAACACTCATGGTCTGGAAACTTCCATAATCAAGCATAGCCTATTTCTCAAGGTTGCCAAATTACAGAAGTTCAAGTAAACTTCATTTTGGGTTGGATGAAAGATTTCATCAACCCAAAGATTTTTTTGGTTTGATAAATAAGTTTCAAAGAATTGTTTTGGGTCAACCAAAAAAAGTGAAAATGTATTTAACTTGAAAGCTCAGCCAGTGAACTGAAACATGAGATATTAGAATTATGCTAGTAAGTATTATTGATAAAATATTCCTTTTCAAATGCAAATTAAAATTCCAGTACTATGATCGTTATTTTCTGTGATGTACCTAAAATAAAATAATCAGGAGTTTAAGAATGGGATTCCTATAATTGGGATAGTTATCAATCCACTCCTCAGACAATTAATAGATTAATTAAATTTGCTGACAGGCATTTTGTGTGAGATTTACATCTCCTTTCAATCCAAGTGAAATATTTGTTTTTCTGCAGTGTTTTCCAAGTACATGCAATGCATTTAAGAGCTCTACTGTCCTATTCAATAACTACATCCAAAATTTAGTTAGAAACTCACCTTTTAACCCAGCTCTCATGAAGCTTCAAACTGAAACTGGCAGAGCAGGAGTGATAATCATAATGGCGCCTTTATAAGAGACTTAGCTAGCAATCATTATACTTAAGGTTCTGTCAATTTCTACATTGTACACTGTTTGAGGTGTTTGTAACTTGGCTGTAAAAAGTGTTTTCTGGGTATAACAGCACACAAAGTCTTAACTTGACAGCAAATATATTTTTAAAACAAATCTGCAAAAAAGTCAGTCTGTCTAATGTTCAACTGTGGTTTATTATGCATGGTCAAACTTGGTTTATTTTTTAAACTCCAATAATTAAAATATATTTTTAAAAGTAATTTTAGAGCTCAGATCTTCTATTTATTCACATAACAGGTAGTAATAACCGTTTCCTTTTACATAGTGTTTTTCTGCTAAGGCTATTAAGAAAGGCTAAGGCTTAATTAATTAATGCCTGTAAAGCACTCCCTGTGAAGTAGATTACCACCACATGACCCATATGAGTAAACAGAAGTTAAGTGAGTTGTGAGCCTCTCAAAGCCAAAACAGTAGTCAGAAGTCCTGTCTTCAGGCATGTCTACAATGTTTAGAGTAGGTTACTTAACCTGGTATAGCAGACATAGCCTATTTCGAAATAGCCAGGTGAGCATCCACACTACCAGGCCTGTTATTTCAAAGTAACTCCTGCTTGTGAAGAGGAATAAGCTTATTTTGAATAACTTATTTTTAAATAACCTGGTATTGTAGACATAGGTTAAGTAACCTACTCTGACCATTAGACAATAGTGCCTCAAATAAGGCTAGAAACAGTACACATTTCAACAGTTCTCCAAGGAAAATGTCATTTGAAATCAGGACTCCAATTTGATTAAGGCACTGTACACTGATGGCCGCTATCTTGGGGACTGGCACAGAGGCATACAAATCAATATACTGACCAGTGGGTTACATGAACACTTAACAGTCTGAAACAGTCCTGATCCTGAAATGTATGAAGTTTAAATAGACAAGGGGTGTGAAAGGGGAGGTAAAGTCACTTCACCAAAAGTCACTCAGAATATCAGTGGCAAAACCAGAAGACTCCATATTAGGGATGTCAACATGTAGATGACTATACGATTAACTGATAAGCCTGGGCTTATTGGTTAATCTTGTTGACTACATGCAATCCCATCCCCCCTTGTTGCCTCTGATACAAAGGCAGCAAGGGCAGGGGGAGTAGGAGTCGGTGCCCAAGAGGAGCTGGCTTAAAAGCCAGCTCACCATGAGCATCAGATCTGCATGCCCTCCTAACTCCCGTGCTGCTGCCTCAGACAGGCATCAGCACGGAGGGGGGCAGGCAGGCGTGGGTACACATGGGGAGCTGGCATTCAAGCTGGGTCCCCATATGTACCAGCTCTGTAGACCCACCTGTTGCCCCCCTTTGCTGCCTACTAAAGAGGCAGTGGGTGACAGGGAGAAGCCAGTGCTAGGTAGAGCCAGCTTAAAAACCAGTTTCCCCCAGCACCAGAGTGCCACCTGCCCCTCCCTGAGGTGAGGGTGGGGGGAGGCAGAGCAGGGGAGGCTGCCTCTGTCTGCTGCAGCCCAGCTTGCCTTGCAGCCCAGCTCGCCTTGCAGCCCAGCTCCTGCCTGCCACCCTGCACTGCTGCCTCTAATAGAGAGGCAGCAAGTCAGAGTGGCAGGGGGCTTGCCAGGAGCACACGGGATGCTGGCCCTGCCTCCAGGGGCTATCAAATAGTCATGTAACCACTAAGTTTCATGTGGTTACATAACTATTCAATTACATGCTATTTAACATCCCTAATCCATATATCCCTCCATTACTTGTATATGAGGTTGCCTGGGGCCAGATGTGCAATAGAACAGACTATACCCTGGCGAGTCATGGCCAGTATCCCAGCTGCCATAAGTTAAAGCAGTCTCTGGCCAAACACACAACTGGGAGAAGCTGTAAAATGACAGAGCTGTTGCCTGTCTCAGGTTTATCCCCCAAAACCTAGTACAGGTTGAACCTCTCTAAGTCTAGCACTCTCTGGTCCGGAAAAATCCATCGCCCAGAAGGATTTTAGTTAGCTGGATGTCAAGTTCACACAGGTGTGGCCAAGTTTCTGATGGTCCCATAAAGTTTTACAGCCTCCAAGACTGGCTCTCAGTGTTCGGTGCTGTTATTTACCCCCTAAATGTCCTTTAATAACCCAGTAAGCAGTGGAAGTGTTGGTAATTCTACTAGACAATATTGACCTCCCGTGGTCCAGAAAATTCTCTGGTTCAGAACCCGTCAGGTCCCAAGGGTGCCAGACTAGAGAGGTTCAACCTGTAGTAGAAGTGTCAATAGGACCCTGAAATATATCCTCTACCGATTGTGCCTATATTTTCTCTCCGCTTCCTGTGCGGGGTTGGAGGCTTCCTATTCTGATAGAATCTGGAATGTAACTATGGTTTTTCTATAGCTCTAGTGGAAGGCCTGTAGTCATATTGGTAGGCCTAAATTAAAGCCTTCCTCTGCAGCCAAACTGAAAAGCATCAGCCATTAGCTGTAAAGCCTGGAGTGTCACACTCACATTCCATCTAAATTGCATTAAAATAGTGTCACACCAGACTGAGAAGGGGATCCTGCCCTAATGGCATCCACTGTCACCAGATAAGGAAAACAGATCTAGGTAGAGAAGACATAGTTAACAGCAAGAGGTTATTCTGGCAAGAAACTGTTTACCAATAGGTGAGGCTGTGGAATAAGCATTCTATTATTACTGTCCCCACTTTGTTGTTTGTCCGTGTGATCTCTGTCTGGATTGTAACTGTTTCTGTCTGCTGTGTAATTAATTTTGGTAGGTGTAAATCAACTAAAGTGGTAGGGTATGAGGTAATTCTGTTTCAGTATGTTATGACTGGTTAGTAAAATTATACTGAAATAATTGGTTATGGTATAGCTAAGAAGGATTCTAGTTTCCCTATATAAACCGGGGTCTAAGGAGGAGACTAGCAAGAAGGGGGAAAGGAAGAAGAAGAAGAAAAGGAAAAAGGAGAGGAAGAAAGGAACACCAAGAAGAAGGAAGAAAGACCTGGAAGAAGAACTCACCTCTAAGACACAACCTAAGACCAGAGCTGCCAGGACTCCCCTGCATGACCATGACATGCAGCAGCTAAGATCCAGAGAAACTGACCTTGCCTGGTGAACAGGGGAAGTTTGCCTGCCTTTATCAGAATTGGCGAGCATGACACTGTGTGCTTAGTAGTTGTATTCTGCTTGCTTTGGGAATTGTCAATAAATAGAGAATAAGAATATTACTGTGTAAGGCTCCTTCAGTGGCAAAAGGTCCTGAAAACCCCCAGGAAATTACGCCCTGAGTCCTAGGAATTGGGTAAGGGTGGGTGTGTAAATTAACAAGATAGTACCTTGAGCCCTAGGAATTGGGTAAAGGGGTGTCCCCCTAAAGTGTGGAAGGGATAGAGAAATGTGTGCTGGTAACAGGAAGAGGGCTCATTCCAAGTTCTGCACTTCCCATAGTTTGGGTACAGGGGCAGGTAGAATCAACACTACCAGGCCACTGCTCCTGTTGTTGACGACTTTGCGGGTAGAGTTGAAGCCTATTGTAATTTGATCTGAGACGCACTGGTCAGAACTCGTGCCACAAAGACAGACTGCCGTGGGGCTCTGCAATCCCAGTCTCTGCTCAGTCAATGGTGGCCTCTCTGCTGCCACCAGCTGTGGGGCTCCACTTTTGCAATAGCAGAGGGGCCACCATTGACTGAGTCGGGGGCACGTGGGAGGAGGATGAAGCATGTTGGATGCTGAGCCCCAGGAGCAGAGTCCCGTAGGAGCACACCGAGACCTGCAACAGCCAAGCTGAAGTCCTGGTCCCCACCAACACCTGCAGTCCTGTGGGGATCCACAGCCACCCTGCCTCTTCCTCTGAGCATCCCCCATCCCCACTTCCCTGCAACTGCAGTGCACTGGAAGCTCTGGTGGAAGGATGAGGAGTTGCTCACCAGAGGTGCCAGCTTTTCCTCCTGCTCCAGCCTGAGAGCAACTACTGAAGGGGTGAGGAACCTTTTTTTGGGTCTGGGGCCACTGACCCACAGAAAAAAAAAATCAGTCATAGGCCACACACAAGTGAGACGCTCCTGACTGCGAAGGAGAAAGACACTTCCCTTTGCACACCAGAGCCTAGGGGGTCCCAGGCTAGTAGATTGTGTGTGCTCCAGCCCCACAGGTGGGTGGCTGGGGGATTGCAGCGCTAGGGCAGGCTCCCCAGTGCTGAACATCGGGGGCCAGATCCAGGCAAGCAGCAGCCCCTGAGCCTGAAGTTCCCCACCCCAACCTACAGGAGTGCCAGACCACAAATGGTGTGAGACTGTAGAAGTCTGAACCAGTAGTTGGACCTGTAACACTACAACCATTATCTGCACAGCCTGTGCGCTAACTGAGCTGAACTTGGCTCTCCCGGAATTGGGTGAACACCTTTGGTTTTGCGCCTCTCCCTTTCCTCCCCCCATGTGTCTCTTTGGGGTTAAAGCTGTGACAAACTATTATAATTTCTCAGTAACCTGAGATGATAGCCACACAAGCAGTTTTGAGGCTGCCAACATTCCTGCTACTGGCAATCTTCCACAATCTTGTTAAGAATGTTGCCACAATTTTACCACAAACAGTAAATCTGTGGCAAATTCCAGAATTTGCATACAATTGACATTACCTTGCAGAAGCTTATTGCTTGTGTTAGCAATAGCTCTCAAACTGCTTTAACGCTGGATTTCAGCCAAGCTAGCCCAAAACTCTGAAAAGCACTTCAATATGAGTATATTTAAAAAAAAAAATAGATGTCATTACTTAATCTACTTCAAACTCATTCCCACTATTGGAAAAACTTGAAAAAAAAATCTAATTGTATACTTGCTTTTTTAGATTTTGTACTGCTTTTCCCACAAACATTGGAAGCATTTTAAAGACAGCATTTAAGGACAAGCTATTTTGTTAACATTATTAAAATGCACATTCAGCAAATTGATTTGACTGTCTATTCTTGTACATTCACACAGCTATTGATTTCCTCACCTTGAAGTGTTAGTAGCAGTTCCTATGAAAATGGATGCCAAAGCAACCTATTTTGTATGAACACCTTGTAAGATATTTAAGGGTTTTCTGTTCAGAAATAACATCCTATTTTACTTGTGCTTTACGCTGACAGAATCATAGAACACTAGAACTGAAAGGAACCTCAAGAGGTCAAGCCCAGTCATCTGCCCTCACAGCAGGACCTAGCACCATCTAGATCAGTGTTTCTGAAAGCGTATCACAGAATCACTTTCAGGAACACTTTAACTAGCCACCCCGGTTTGTTTACGTACTGGTGCTGCGGCCACGGAGCCTCACAGCTCCCATTGGCTCCGTTTCGTCCTTTACAGCCAAGTGGAGTCACAGGAAGTGGTAGCCCGGCCCAAGGATTGAGTCAATATCGTACAGAGGAGCTAAACAAAAACTATTAGTACAGACAAACATAGGTACTAAAGACATTCAGGGAATAGAAAACAGTTTCATCAAACCTCCAATTTAAAAAAAGAACCCACAGTAAAATGATCAAAAAATAAAAATTGCCTCTGTGGCTTAATAGATTAGGAGAGACCATTAGAAGCAAAAAGCCAATTTTTACATGAAAGTTAAATGCTAGTGAAGTATAGGAGCATGTACTTTTATACCTGGCTGGCCTAAGTTTTTCTTGGGCAGCACAAAAACAAAGTATTTGAAGATCAATTAGTAAAAGACATAAAATATCACAAATAATATTAAATACATGAGAAGTAAGGTGTCTGACAATCGTGGGGCTACTGGACAGTTCAGGTGCAAAAGGGGTTCTCAAGAAAGAGGAGGTCATTACAGAGAAGTTGCATTAATTCTTTGAATTGGTCTTCATTGCACAGACATGAGACAACCTTTTCTCCCCACACACAAACACCTGAGCCACTCCTTGTAGGTGACAAATTTAAGGAATTGTCCTAGATGGCGATGTCAATAAAGAATGTTTTCGAACAAATTGACACATTCAATAGTAATACCATGACCATATAATATTCACCCAAGAGTGCTGAAGGAACTTCAGTATGAAGTTGCACAACTGTAGAATGTAACCTGCCACTTAAATCGGCTTCCATACCAGTTTATTGGTGGGTAGTTAATGTACCGCTGGTGTTTTTTAAAAAAAGGCTCCTGAAGTGATCCTTGCAATTAGGACCAACTTCAATCCCAGGCAAATTGGTTGGAACCATAGTAAAAAACAGAATTACCAGATTCATAGATGAACATATGTTGGAGAAGAATCAAACACAGCTTTGTAAAAGAAATCATGCCTCACCAGTTTAATAGAGTTCTTTAAAAAGAATGAAACGTGAACAAGAATGAGCCAATTCTATAATGAACTTGGACTTTCAGAAAGCCTTTAACAAGGCCCCACAACAAAAGGTCCTAAACAAAGTAATTAGCCATGGGTTACAAGGAAAAGTGCTATCATGGATTACTAAAGGTACATCTACACAGCAGCATTATTTCAGAATAAAAACTCCAAAATAGTTTATTTTGAAATAGCACATCTACACTTCAAATGTCAATCAAAATAAAGCATCTACACTGATTGGAGCCTCAGTTGCATTTAAGCCCCCACCCCAGAAGCACTTAAGGCAGGGCATCAGGACCACAGTCACTTCCTGAGGCCCATCCTTAAAGGACCACCTTGTACAGTCATGTCTCAGGCTCTCCTCCTTTGTCTACACCCTTGAGGGACAGCAAAGCCTTTTCACTGCCTGCTCTGATTGCCCTTGAAGACATCACAGCACTTCAGCCATGTAGCCGGAGCTGCTGCCAAGCAGTCTCCAGCGCCTGGACTTCATGATGCACCTCCTGGTGCTGTTTCTGCAGTGCCATGA
Source organism: Pelodiscus sinensis (assembly GCF_049634645.1). Lineage (NCBI taxonomy): Eukaryota > Metazoa > Chordata > Testudines > Trionychidae > Pelodiscus > Pelodiscus sinensis. The sequence continues at coordinate 90,155,700 of NC_134713.1, read as the reverse complement.
GCGCAGCCTACAAAATCTGCACCCACAGCTCCCTGAGGGCCACCATCTCACTTTGCCACATGCTGCTTTTGCAGCACAGCCTCTCCTGCCACCTCCCTGCACACAACATAAACTGCTGCTTCTGGTAACTGGACACCAGCTCTAACTGGTGTGACCAGAACGCCATGGAAAGATGGGATGACCAGCAGTGGCTCCAGAACTTCCTCATATAGGACAGCACCTTCCCGAAGCTGCGTGAGTGGCTTGCCCCTGCCCTCAGGCAACAGGACATTCACATGAAACCCACCATCCCCCTGCAGAAGCATGTCACCATTGCGCTAAGGAAGCTCACCACGCCGGATAGCTACTGCTCCATAGAGAACCGGTTTGGCAGGGAGAGATTGACTGTCAGGGACATGGTCATACAAGTATGACACTATTACTTTGTTATTGGGAGGGTGGTGAACTGCTGGAATGAGGTTCCCCAGGGAAGGGGGGGGGGAGAAGAGGAGGTGTGAAAACTCCCTCCCCAGGAGGTTTTTCAGTCCCATCTGCAGAAAGCTCTGCTGGGGGATGGGGTGAGTTGGAGGTTGCTCTTTGTGTGGGGAGAAAGGGGGTTGGGCTCGCAGACCTCCCAAGGGCCCTGGCAACCCTGTGATTTCCTGCACGTCTCCTTCTCCAGGTAGCGAGCACCATCAACACCATCCTGCTGCGCTAGCTCATCTTCCTGGGCAACGTGGACCCCGTCGTCAGTGGCTTTGCTGCCAAGGGCTTCCCCAATTGTGGTGGGAGTGGGGGGGCCAAGGATGGCATCCGGCCCCCCGACCACCAGGCATCCAGTTATATTGACCATAAGGAGTACTTTTCTACCATCTTGCAGGCCATCATGGACCACTGTGGCCACTTCACAGATATCAATGTTGGGTGGTCGAGGAAGGCGCACGACAATCACCTCTTCCACAACTCCAGCCCGATCCAGAAGATGCACACTGATACTTTTTTCCCCCCCGACTACTTTTTTCCCCCGACTACACCATCAGGGTCAGAGATGTGGACCTGCCAATGTGCATCATGGGGGATGCCACCTACCATCTGCTCCCCAGCTTATGAAGCCCTACCCTGGACATGTAGGCCCCAGCAAGGAATGTTTTAACACCAGGCTCAGTAGGCCGTGTGTGGTGGTGGAGGGCGCCTTTGGGCATCTCAAAGGGAGGTTCTGCTGCCTCCTCACTCACATAGGCCTCAGCAAGTGGAATGTCCCCCAACAGGTGATGGCATGCAGTGTCCGCTGCAATTATTTGTGAGAACAAGGGGGAGACATTCCTGCCAGGGTGCAGGGGAAAAAGGCCGAGCGACTCACCAGGGCCTTTCAGCAGTCGCGCACAGCTGCCGCAGACTCATCGGGGGCTGTGTGCATCCAGGAGGCCCTGAGGGGAGAATTTCATCCAAGGACATCTGAGACTCTCGACTGGACATCCCCACAAGGGGCCTGTGCATTGTCTCTCTCCTCCCACAATCATCCCTGCCTTCCCCCATTGATAAAACAAGACCTTTTGTTTTGAACCAATAAATTCAATGTGTTTTAACTGGGGTAAACAACTAGGGGAAGGACTGGGGAAAGAAACTGGGGGGGGGGGGGAGGATGGGTTCAGGGATGGGGCTTGGACTGGTGCCTGCCTCGGGTGGTTCTGCCACTTCACGTGCTGGGCCCTCAGCAGTTTCAAGAGAGGGCCTAGGGGAAGAAGCCAGAGGAGCAGGAGCAGGGGCAGGTGGGTGCTTGCTGGACCACTCAATTGCTGCAAGCATGCAGTCGACAGTGGCTATATATGCAGCACACATGCTGCAGGTCTCTTGGGCCAGCTCCTGCCAGGTGGCGCAGCTCCTGGTCTGCTTCCCACAGCTGGAGGCCATGCAGACAAGTGACACGTTCCTGCTGCACGTCCTCATGGGCTCGTCTGCAATAGCAGCAGCTCCCACAGGATTGGGAGGCTGGCACGGGAGGTGTTGCGGGCACCTCACTCACAGCTGTTCCAACTGTGAAAAACAAAGAGAAAGGTAGTCATTCCAGGAGACAGGGTGCATGAAGCCTAGCCCTCATCTCTGAGGTGACACTGAAAGGTCTCTGGTCAGATGAAGGCAATGTGCTTGGAGCAAGGCCATCTGTGGCCTACACAGGGGGCCTCTTCCTGAACTACCCCCACATCCTAGGGACAAGCAGGCAACGTAAGGTGCTGGCCAGGCTAGGAGCCTGCAGGCAGGCAGAACACAACGGGGCAGCTGGGCTTCCCTCCATGCTGTGCAAACACCAGGTCTGGCACTAGCCGCATCCCACATGGAGATGACTTCTATCCCTGCCCGGTGGGGGAGGGTGGATGGGTGTGTGTGAGGAGCAGATGCTGCTTGCTGGGGAGAGAACTACTGGGTGCCCCCCACTTCCTTCCCCTCCAGCAGACTTCCCTGGCAGGGGCTTGATATCCTCTGCATCGTCACTCTTGCCAGAGTGCAGATGTTGCCCTGAGAGAGAGGGCACGTCCATGTGCCACACGTGGCACTGCTGTGTGTGTGTGTCCGTCCCCGATCCCATCCTCAGTGGTGGCCTGTGGTGGAAGGGTGTCCCACCTCGGAATCAGGAGTAAAGCAGGCCTCTCTAGAAACCCTGTGAGCAGGAGCACAAGGATACTCTGAGGCAACTTCATAGAGTCTGTCTGCTCTGGACTGGTGCTCCACATGCACAGATTGCGGTGTGATCCCTAGGCTGAGCAAGGAGCACACAACCCCTTGCCTCCTGCTGCCTCCCCCCACCCCATGTGTCTAGGGAACAGTCATGGAACTCACCTGATAGGCCTTCCCTGGATTCATCCCATCTCTGGGTGACATCCTGAGAGGGTGGTACCGGCTCCAGGAATTGGCTGAGCTCTTGGCTGGCAGGCATGGTGGTATTCTTCCTCAACAGCAGGCCTGCCCTCCGGGAGAATGACAATGGGCATCTCCAGCCCAGTGTCCACAACAAGGGTGGGGGGGGAGGAACTGAACCCTCTCCCAGGATGAGGTGGAGCTAGTCAAAGTAGTGGCAGGTCCTGGTGCTGTCCTTGAGTAAGAGCCAAACTCTCTGGTCTTTGTGTAGGCCTGCCCAAGCTCCTTGACCTTCATATGCACCTGCTCCTGGGACATGTGACCCCTGTCAGCCGTTGGCCATAGATCTCAGCATTCCTGCATCTGGTGCAGAGATCCTGGAGGTTTACCTCCTCTCCCCAGATCTCAATGAGATCCAGGATCTCTGCACCAGATCAGAATCACTGGAGATATTTAAGAGCAGATTGGACATCAGAGATGATATAGATGATGCCTGGCCCTGCTGTGAGTGCAGGGGACTGGACTTGAGCTCTCAAGGTTCTTTCCTGTTCTAGTATTCTATGATTTGAAGAGAATTGGACCCACTATATTTAGCTACTTATGATATTAATATCTGAAAAAAGTGGCTTATGCCCCAACTCAACTGCTTAAACAGACAATGTCAGTTTTTTCCTGTGAAGGTCTCACCTAACATCAGGTTTATGAAGGATGAGAAAAAAGTGTCATGGTTCTTGAGGCTAAATTAGTAGATACCAGATAAGGGAGATCTTCTGTACTAATCAAATAAATCTTCTGCAACATCTATCTTTGTTGTATGTTATTTCCTTCTGACTCAGGGATAAGATAAATTTGTCAATGCTTAGGCCAAAATCTTGCCTTGCTCAACTCTTATAATATTTTGTTTATGTTCATGCTGATGACTGGATGTCAAAAAAACAGTAGTAATAGAACATATTATTGGTTTTAGTATTGGGCTGATTGCTAAATTTCACTCAAGCCTGCTTGTCAAAAGGACAAGCAATGTAAGCATAATAAAAATCTGTGTTTTCCCTCAGAACACTATAGGTACAAGTAAAACATGGTTTGACAAGGTTATGACATAACTTCTATGTTACAACACAGTTGGACCACAACCAGGTTTAAACACTTGTTATTTTTGTAATATGCCCTGGATACGTCTTTAATGGTTCCATTAGGCCCTAATGTGTTCCAGGTTCCAAACAAAGACCTTAAACCCCCAATTCAGGAGGTTACTTTACAGACACAACAATAATCAAGTTGATATAAGAGGTCTGTTTCAACAGATCTCCCTTCAGCCTTGTCTCTAAATTACCCCATTAATATGGTCCTTCACCAACTCCTGCTGGAGCTGTGAAAGACAGGGCCCCGAATGCAAGAATTCCTTCCACTTTTAGTATACCCTAGTGTACACCATTATGATGAAATCATAACAATGTCAGTGTAGCATGAAATTAGAGGGATAGCTATTTGTTCAACCATTCCATAGTCATGAAACAATATGATCTGCTCCAAGTCATACTGCACCCTTTTCTTTACAGCAAACTGGGTTCCCTGGATAAAGTAAACTTGAACTTATTTTTTCTAGTCTACATGTTGTTTCAGATTGTATGCAAGGATATGAAGACTGGTGCAAATTGTGTCCTCACTTTGATCTCAATTGAGCAAGTGTGAATCAGGAGTAATTCTGTAAGGCAATGGTCTCCAACCTTTTTACACCCAAGATCACTTTTTAAATGACAGAACAAGCCAAGATCTACCACCTCGCCCCTTCCTTGAAGCCCTGCCCCTTCTCTTCTCCTCCTCTCCATCACTTGCTATCCCCAACCCTTATACTGCTGCTTTCCCCCCGCCCCCCTCAATTCTTCTGGCCTATCTAGACTGGACCAAATGTCAGAAAAAACCCTTCTTTTGGAAACCCCCTCATTCCTCATGGAAAGAGGAATATAGGGGTGACCGAAAGATCATATTTGCTCTTCCACTAAAAGAAGTGGAAGAACAAATGCATCCCTGGATGCGGAAGAGTTTTTCTGGGATATTTCCAGAATCCTGAAAAACTCCTGCAGTCTAGCCATATCCTCACTGGGTTGAGACAGGATGTGTAGGCTCCGGGGTGGGAAAGAGGGATTTGGGTGTGGAAAGGGGTGAGAAGTGCAAGCTCTGGGAGGAAATATGGATGCAGGAGGTGGTGGATATGGGAACACTGGTTCGGGGAGGGGGCTCCAAGCCGGGCAATGTTGGGGTCAGATGTAGGGTTAGGGTACTAAACAAGCCACAGACTTCTGGATGTGAGGGTTCAGGAATTTGGGTTGGGATATGTGAGGGGCTCAGGGCAGCAGGTTCCAGTGTATGATAGGTTCAGATGTAGGGCGTTGGGGAAAGGGGAGTGCAGGAGTGTTATGATGCTGTAGCCAGATGGGGGCTTGGCCCCAATTGGGGGTTTGTTGGCCAGGCTTCATTTTTAAATAAAATACTGTGTCAAACACAAAAAGTTTCTGCATTGTCTTTATTTCTGAGAAGGGCAGGAAACCTGTTTTGAGTTGGGGGGATGCGGGAGGTCACTGATGCACAGAAAAGTCAGTTGGGCCACACAAGTGAGATGCAATAAAAAAACCCTCCTCCGACCCCTCCCCTTCCCCCCAAGCTTCACTAATGTGGCCCCAACTGTGTTGATGGGAGCAGGGGACGTAGTACTGAGGAAGGGTGCTAGTGGGTGCTTTGGCAGGGGACAGGGTGCCAGTGGGGACAGAGTTCTGCAGCTGGGGACAGAAGAGAGGGGACAGGGTACTGGGAGGGCAGGGGACAGGTTTCTGAGGGAGAGGGGGGAGGTGGGACAGAGTCCCCCCCCCCCCCCCAGAGGGAAGATGGCACATGCCTCCTCTGGGGCTGGTACGTGGCTCCCACAGTGCAGCCAGACCCCCACGCATGCCTGCCCCAGGGCCAAACCACAATCCCGCGGTGCAGCCAAACCCCCTGCCCCAGGGCCAAACCCCAGAGATGACCCCCCACTCCTGTGGTGCAGGGAAACCCCCTGCGCTTGATTCATCCCTCCTGCGGCACAGGGAAGCCGCTGCACTGCTCCTCCAAGGCTGAAGCCACCTCCTGCAGCACGCCCAGCTCACCACAGAGCTGTGGGAGGGGAGCAGCCAGCGCACTTTTGGGGGTTCTACAAGACAGTTTCCCAAAGCAAAGCTTCCCATCAATTTCTCCCTCAGAAATTTCTCCCATATTCTCACCAAATCTAAGTAGGTTGAACTCAGTTTCATCAGGTCTCAATTGGCTCTCATGCTTAAATAGATTTTTGTACCTATATTTCTTTCTTCTGTGGATTCTGTGTCCTGACTGTGAAATGAAAAGATGCAGAGCAAGGTCTTTTCTTCACCATCTAATGGAAATACTACTACTATCAGTTTATAAATTGCACAGCTTTATGAATTAGCAGCAGAAGGACCATCAGCATGATCACACTGCACTCATCTCTCTGCCCATAGATGGGGCTAACTTTGCTATAATCACAATACAAGGTGCACGAGACATGCTCACTCTTATGTAGTTACTTAATGGTTAAAGAAGTGGGATTTCTTTGTATTTGATACACATTCAGGCTCAAGTAAATGATTATTCAAATCCCTCAACTGCTTGCAAATTTGTTCATATCTAATGTCATCTTAATGACCATCATGTAACAACTACAACCAGCATGTCTGAAATCATGTCATACATGTCGACTGTCAATCAAATATTGGTGTTGCTAGTGACAACACTTCAAAAATACATTTTTTGTTGCCAGATATAAAAGATCTTTATTATTAATCCCAATTAACAGAAAAATATTTGTACTGAGACAGCTGGCAAGGCAAAAATTTCCAATCTACGGCATACGAGTGGCCTCATTTCCCCAACAGTATTGAGCTGTTACAGACTTTGAGAAGGTGCAAATATGGAGCACCTTGATTAAAAATAACCCCAACATCAGTTCATTATGTAGGAACCTAAATTTAGGCCACATTTGAAGATGCCCAAAGTGACATGCTCGGTGACCTTAGGCTACTCAATGATAGAGCCAAGAATAGAACTCATAGCTTAATTGCTAAGTCAATGCTTTAACTAGGCCTTGCCATGCCAAATGATAGCGTCCATAGGTATGGTCAACTGTGTCACAATACATTAAATGACTAAGACATTTTTAGTTGCATTACTTGGGGAAAACACACCAAAAAAAAAATCCATTTTGCTTTTAAATTCTGATTTTAGCCATCCAAGTCATTTCTGATAAAATGTCATTTCTGAATGTTTTCATCTTGCATTGTTCATATTACTTCCTAAAAAGCAAGGCATTTTTGTTGTACACTGTCACTTTAACACTTGCAGAAGCTATCCATTTTCCCTTACAAGTTGTACAGGAGAGGTGTGTGTAGACAATGTTTCTGGGTTCTGTAGGGTCACATTTTGGGCCCTACTGATCTGAACAACAGAGACAGAACACTGATTTAGATTTCTAAAGTTTTATGGCCACAAGCTTTCAGGGTCTATTTTATGACATTTGAATGTTTTATGTTCCATTTCTAGTTTGCCTGCAGTTTTGAGTAACATACATACAATTTTAACAATAGTTAAAACAATAAAGAGATATCTGGGAAAACAGACACATGGATAATCTAAGAACTCAGCCAGACTATTTTAACCTAAATAGGTTTTTGTCCTAGCAAATTTGCACCTAAGTAATCATATTATTAAATAGTGTGTGAACAAGTTAAGATAAATTGCTAGTGATTCTATGTATATTCTTTACAGCAGTTTACCTTTCAGCAAATGGAACGTTTGCCACTATTTTTTTTTTTTTTTACAACCCAACATACTCCATCTCCCGTTTAATCTCTTTACTCTTGTTATCCGTATATATGGGCCTATTACCTCCTTCATACAGGGATTGAAGAGCCACCTGTTCCACTAGGAATCTCAATACGTAAGTGTTTTTTCCTCTTGGCACAGAAGCACCAGAGGTATCCCAGAAAAGCTCTACCACATCCAGGGAATGCATCTGCTCTTCAAAAAAACAACCAAAACAAATGGAAGAGCAGACTTGCGCTTTCGGAAGTCCTGTCTCCCTCATTTTATGAGGAATAAGGGCTCTTCCAAAAGAGGAAGCTTTTTCCGACACTTGGCCCCTTGGAGACAGGCCAAATGTCAGAAAAGCCTCTTCCGAAAAAAGAATCAGAAAATGGTATGCGAATTGCGGTTCACAATTAGCATACTTTTTTTGGAAAAAAAAAACCAGCAGTGTATTCATAGCTTCAGAGCCCCACTGAAGTCAGTGAGGGTTTTGCCATCCAATTCAAAAGAAGCTGCTCCAATTGCTTAGAAGCACAGTTGCTCTTCTGTTTGCAGGAAACTCAAATGACATTAGGAATCTTGACTGTCAAAGTTTGTACAGACTTTCAGTGCTCTTAACCTCATCAGAGACTCTGATAATCCTCAGATTTTGTTGGCTTTTTGCACTGTTGCCTGGTAATGAAAACAGATAAATGCTTCCAGAAATGAGCCATCACTTTTCAGCACTTAAGGGAAAACAAATACACACAGAGAGTTATGATTCAGGATTCAACAGGATTCAACAGAGGCCAAACTTGGCATATGCAAAGTTTTATCCTGATCAAAATAAAATATACCTCATATCTTAAGTTTTTCCTTTTTTGAAAATAATTAGCCAGCTACCTCAGTGAACCACATTTTGTCCAAGGCCTTGTATTTTTTTGGGGGAAAAAAAAATCAAATGATTAAGCCAGGCATTTAATAATCATTAATCTATATAGTTATCCCAGTCTGCTATATTATGCAATACTATGAAGAACAGCTGGGGCCCACCAACCCGAAAGCACTTTTACAGTTTCTTTTAAGGGCCATTAAATCAATGTGATGAGAGCACAGCTGGACTGGATCCCACAAAAAATTTATCCAATCCCACACTATATTTGAAGGGAGCACTTGCAGACTCAGCACCAGCCTTCTTAGTTAAAGCTGCAGGTGGAGTAATGTTTTTACAGCTAAGCTCATATCGAGCCCTGAAAAAAAAATTGCTTTCTACCTTTTCCCTCCCTCAATGGAGTTTTCCATTTGAACATCACTAACTCATAAAATAGCTATGAGTCCCTTGTGATCACAAGGACATTTTTCATAGCAACTGCCAGGATGCCATTTTATGTCTTCCTGTGCGGAACTTCTTGAATTGACGTTAATGCCTGAAAGGACAATGCCATCTCCGTATATCAGAGCATATACTTTGGGATTCCCTGATCACAGTGAATGCTATACTTGCCTACTTCATGTTTTAGAACAGAATACAGACAAAATACATTATTCTGGAAAGTCCACGTGCTAGTGATGATAAAGTATTACAAAGTGTGCAGAAGGCAGCCTAACAAGCAAGCTAAGGAATATCACCACCAACTTATTCAATATCCCATGCAATTCATGTTTTTTGACAAAGCAGATCAGGAAGTAAGAGATACATCAATTAGAACAAGTCAGACATCAAAGTTGCTGTACTTCCATTGCTACATAGAAGACTTCAGGCTCCAGAGCTATAGCTTCAGCATCTTTCATATATGCACTAACAACTTGATCCAAACCCAAAGTCAATAAAAGACTTCTATGAACTTTGGATCTACTCCACAAGTTCCTTATATAAAAATGCAGTGCGGGGGGGGGGGGGGGGGGGAAGAAGGAAAAAAAAAAAAAAAAAAAAAAAAAAAGAGACCAGGACATATGTACTAAAGTGAAGTCCAGAGCCCGAAAGGAAGAGGACACTGTATAGAGTAGCATGGGGGGGGGGGGGGGGGGGGGGGGGAGTAGGAAAACCATTTGTGGCAGAATTTAAATAAATGATCCATACAATATGTTTCTCTAGTGACAAGTACATAGGCTAGGGCACTATGGCTATCATAAGAAAAGTAACGTTCATAATCATCACACATGCCTGTTAACTATAACTACATGCTGATGATCTAAAGGATACATTGGAAATACACAGTCCAAACAGAATGCAACATTTGGAGCTTGATCTTGCATAGATTGTCACCCAAAAACATGCAAGGTGATTTCTAGGTTAGATAATATAGCTGGTTGCTAGAGGGGGGGGCTTAGTCCTGCTAGGAATGAGATCTAAGAGGGAAGCACTCCTTAAAATTTTGTAGATTGCATTTTTGCCCATAACCTCTCAGACATATGCACTCACCTTCCCACCTGAACTTCAACCATAATTGTGCATCCTTCCATAAGCCACACAAGTGATAGCTCCTACGTTCCCATGAAAACTCATGATACCATCTACATGTTTTGCTGTTCTATAAAGTGCTATCAGCTCATTTGTTAAGTTTATGCTGTACAGCAGTGGTCTCCAACCTTCTAAAGCACAAGATCACTTTTTTGTATTTAAATGCAATTCAGGATCTACCTTAAACCCAAATACCCTTGCCCCACCTCCTTTGTGCCCCTTCTGTGGCCCCACCTCTGCTCACTCCATCCTCCCTCCCTCCCCCATCCTTCCTGCCTTTCATCAGGCAGGAGAAGCAGGTTGGGGTGCAGGCTCTGGTCTTGGGTTAAAGGATTTGGAGTGGCTCTGAGATGAGCCTGGGACAGGGAGTTGGGATGCAAGAGTGGGTTCAGTGTACAGGCTCTGAAAGGGAGTCTGGGTGGGGGGGGGCGGCTCAGGGATAGGGCAGGAGCTTGGGGTTCAGGAGGGGGTTTATGATTGGAGCAGGGGTTCAGGATGCAGGCTCCAGCTGGACACTGCTTACCACAGGTGGTGCAGTGGGGTTAAGGCAGGCTCATCCCTGCACCACTCTCAAAAGCAGCAAGCAAATTCCCTCCATCCCAAGCCCTGTTGTACCCCCCTCCATTCTGTGGAGATAGACTACAGGGTGGGAGAAGGGGCACCCTGAAATCAGCACCCCCTCCTATTCCTTCTCCTCCTCCCTCCCCCTACCACTTGCAGGACAAGGGAGGAAGACAGCTCCAAAGCGAAGGACAGAAGAAGCACAGCAGTATGGGATGGGGCAGCTGAGTGCCAGCAATTGATGGCCTCTTGGCCAAACCAGTCAGGATCCCCTGTCAGAGGCTCCAAGATCTACCAGATCTATCCTGATCTACTGGTTGGTAACCACTGCTGAACAGACTAACTCGGCTACCCCCTGAAGCTTCTACAATAGTTTAGAGTGGAGAAGGCAAAGAAACTATTTATTTCTAGCCATCTCAGCAAAGACAAGTGCCCAACATTAAAATTTAGTTAAACACTGCTGTTAACAGCCCTATTCTTAGAGGAGATTTTAAAAGGTCACATTGAGGAGGACTTTACAGGAATATCAATTAAAGAACAGCCTAGAGTCCCTACCATCAAACCAAGATTTTGGTTCAACATGGACTCATAGGAAAAACCACCACCTAATGGATCACCTACTCAAGAACTTGCCAGCACGGCACTACTGGACATAGCTCAGGAGAGCTAATGAAATTACCATCAGAATAGGAATCAAGGCCTTATCCTGAATCATTGAAGCCAGTAGGAGCGTTGCCATTAACTTCAATGAGTGCAGGATCAAGCCCTTAGTGCAGATTGTTTCAGGGTGTAATGATGCTACAATGACGTCTCAGATTATTCTGTGGAGACATACAGAGAAAGGCCCTTGCTTATGCAGAAGGCAGTTTGGGGGAAGGCAATTCTCATCCCTGAATTCTCTCTGGGAAGAGCATTTGTGGGAACACGGATCTGGGTTAACTGAGATATGAGGAAGAACAGGGCTAAAGGAAGGGGAGAAAAAAAAACCCCAGATGTGCTGCATAGTACATATCTACCCTGCCAACTAGTAAGGAATATGCTGAAAAACAATTCTGCGTCAGGCTACTTTTTACATGTTGTACCTCCAAATCTTACATTGGAAGCCCCCAATTTAGGGATAGTTTCGGGGGCTGAGACCTATATGTTGAAGTTCCTTTTGACCCAGAGTGACAGCAGGCTAGGGAAGTCACTGGGGACTGAGCAGGCAGCATGGATGAAGAGAGCCACCATATGGATGGTCCTGACAGAGCGACCTCCAGGACTCCCTACCCCTTCTGGAATTCTCAATACTGTTCCCTTGTCTCCTCTGACAAAATGATCAGTTAGAAACTCCACATGAGGACCGCTCTCTGATTTATTTCCTCAGGGTATACTCTACAGGCTCTTCTGTGGGCAATAGAAATGTGGGGCTAGATTGCTAAGGCCAAACAATTAAACCAAACCACAAAAGTTTTCATACCTAGAGAAGAAATTTCAGCTGTCATTTTTTCCAGAAAGACTGTATATGGCGTATGAGCCAGGTGCAGCACCCATATTTCATTGCATCCACTATATACGATAGTAACACTGGTTTGTTGCTCTTTCCCCAGAAACAGGGTGGGGGGGGAAGCCACCACACAGATTTTTCTTGCATTTGAAGTTTGGTGAATGGGGATCATATTGTCACATGGAGATATAAAAATTAGACATGATGTTATACTTCATCCTCATGCCATTTTAAAAGCTCAGATACTAAACTCTCTCTCAAGTACCACTTGTGTTTACCCAGCATCCAGAACAATCTGGATCCAGAATCGCTGATTCTGAGGGGGTTCTTGGAGGGTGCTATGCTAACACCAGCACTCTGAAAAATTATCAGTTCACAATATAGACACAGCATATTGACTGTTAAACCTTTGCACGGTACACAGAAATAACTGGAGAGGTCCATATGAAGTTACATGATCAGCAGCAGCAGTTGAGATCCCTTTCGGAAAATACTGTTTTCCAGTGGTACTTCAGATAAGACTGCACCACCTGCCAATAATTAGAATAACTGACCTGCAATCCAAACTGGCTTTGAAGACTTGAAGCTCAAAAATGGAGTTTGAGCTGCCTAATCAAAGATACCACATGGTTAAGCTCAGTATTTCTTTTAACATTGTAAATCTGTTTTTAAAAGGTTGCTTTATTTAATGCAGAATGGGTAGAAGCTATCTTGGGAAAAGTTTAAAAAGTTTTTAAAATTAATGCTACCTGAATTAAGGTTAACCCTTAAAGCCACTCAGTTTTCTGGTTCATTGATGACATATCTTAAGCAGAAGTTCATCTATGGTTTACCATTTTATTTTTTGCTGTGCGAGTCTGAAGCTACATCTAGACCAGTGTTTCTCAAACTTTTTTTCATTAAGTGCCCCTTTAAAAAAAATTATAAATACCCCCAGTACCTATAGTTTTCAGACACAAAAATTTTTTCCTATCATTGCAACATGTTTGTTTAAACAACTTAATCGTAGCCAGGTGGGCAATGAATTTTAAAGTGTACAAAAATAGAACCCCGTAAAACTTAAGACAAAAAATTAAATTTTCTCCAAGTTTCAGTTGTGTTGATGTACCCCCCCCAAACTTATCTTGAGTACCCGAGGGTATTTATACCACTGGTCGAGAAACACTGGTCTTAACAGATCTATACAAAAAAAGGTTCAGAGGTGGAGCATGATTAATCAACAGAATGATTGTTCTATTATTCGCTGCAGTACACATGAAGAACAGAATAGGAAACCCACTCAGCCCATTAGAATACTGAATCTTCAAAAAACATTTTTTTTTTAAACATCAGGAAAAAAATAGAAACAAGTTCTACAAAGCTTTGAAAATGTAACCAAAGTACTAGAAATGAACAGAGCTGGCTTGTGAAAACTTTTCTATTATACTGTGGCCAGGCCCCCAGCAGCCTAGTGGCTGTGTAGACTGGTGGCTAGTTTGCTGAATAAGCAGGTGAAAGGGAGAGGTGCTGCCTCCCTGTCCCCCTTACATTGCTGGCCTAGGAACTGTGAGCCACTCCCTATCCAAGTCCTTAAGTTTGGGGCATAACCCCATGAATCCAGATTCCCCTTAGTTGGGGCTTTGATAGGTTCCTCCCTTTTCCCAGATAGGTTGGGTTGAGGCTCCTTGCTTCCCTGGCTGCTAAACAGACACTTTCTGGCTCGTGCCCTGAGACTGTTGAACCAGGCTGTGGCCTCCTCACCAGTCAGCTCCAAACTGAGCCAGACTCCTTCCTTTTCTCCTCCTTTCAGGCCTGGCATTGGTTGCAGGTAAAGCAGGGTGGGGGTGGGGCTAGCTGGGCCCAAAGACTTTCTTTAACCTTTGGGGTGTCAGGCCTTCCTTCCTCCACCTCCTGACAATGAAAATGCAGCATTCCCTTACCTATCTCCATGTTACTTTATCAAACATGCCAAAAATCCCACCACCACCACCATTTTTTAAATTCTAATAAACTGCTATTCAGAGTCTCTTTATGGTTTCTAACCACACCAGTAGATACTGACCAGCCTGTCTCTCCAAATTCCAAAGGGCTCTCTTCATGTGTGGAGGCCTGTTCATTCATTGAATAAAGAAAATTTAAAAAATGATGGAACCACAATTAAAGAAACTTGTGTCCAAATTATGAAAGCCTAAGCAAAGACAGTGGCATATAAATGTAGAGGGTCAAAAATTGAAAAAACCAAGCAGCACAAGATTAGGTGTACTTCCAAGCACAGTGATTAAAGGCTTAGTATGTCATTTTGTATGGTCTCTGCCAGGAATCATATTTTGATGACTGAATCCTCACAGAAATTTCATTGCAAGCTACTTCTTAATACCTGCTCTTTCTACACCGCCCACTGCTGCAAACTTTCAACTAGTTCCACATCCTGGTCTTCATCCAGTTAGCAGCCTAGCCCTGACACCCCAAAGCACTTGCTCAAAATAAAGCTAGTTCCCATAGGCCATCTCATTAAACTCAAGCTTAAAAAAGTTAAGGACATTTAGTTACATACTTTGTTGTATTAGAGTCAGTCAACTTAGCATTTTACAGGATTGGGACATTTAAATGTGCCTCCTGAGACCTTTAATTTGGAAGTGTGTTTGGATCATATCAGCTTCACTTATTTGTGACATCCAGGCAAATAGTGGGGAACAGAGGCCATTCTATAGCCTAAGTATCAAATCAAGTTCACAGAGAAAGGAGAAAGACCAGAGACAGCCCTTAAAATATTTGGAGGGAAAAAATGAAAAGAAACTGTGAATTACCTTATAAGAAGTTTGGTGTTCCCTCGGTACCACTTTGTGGCCCTCAGTCACTCTCCAGTACCTTGCTTCAGCTTCTGCTCCTGCACAAGACCCCTTAACATCTCATAAGCCATAGTATTTTTTTAAAATTATCTCTTTTGGATGAGGTCCAGTTTAATCTTGCATACTGTCTCCAATGACTCTTTAGACCCAAAGTCTTCTCTCAACAAAGAGGTTTCCATAGTCCTCCTTCTGAGTTTGGGTTGTACTCCTTCCTAGACCCACTGCTCACAGGCTTTACATGGCTATAGTTTTTTTTCAGCCTACCAGTTTACACACCTAAACAGTCTCCCAATGAGGGTCTGAAACAGGAACCTACAGCTCTGCAATTATTCTCTGAAAGCTCATCATCTAATAAACCATCTTGTTAGTCTTTAAAGTGGTACATTGTCCTGCATTTTGCTACACCTGATTCCTTATTGCACTTTCTTGTTGCCTGTCTAATGGAAATCACTTGACCTATTCCAGGTGGGGCTCATTCAGTAATCAAGATATTTTAGCTCAGGGTACCCAGTGTTTAAAGGATGAGTCACCCTGTTATGTTTCACTGTAAGAACTCAGTAATAGTTTACTGATATATTTTCTCTTTAAATTGTATTTAAAATATTTTATCAACAAAAACTAGTTGAAATTTCATCAAACGATGTTTTGAGCAGATCTATTTCAATTAGTCCAAATTCTGTCACCTGAAAAATCTCCCCCTGAAATGAAAATAAATTCATTTTGAAACAACTAATATTTTCTTTCCTCTTACTGCTTTCTTGATTTAGAGAAACTGCCTTCCTGCTAAATCAGAGCAACTTTCCTTCAAACAGCAAACTTGTTACAGGATTGTTGTTCTAATGTCCATCCCTAATATCTTTCTACTCAAGAGATGAAGGAAATCTCCAATGAGCTAGTGTGCTGAAAGGTCTAATTTCAAAGATGTCAATGTTTTAAAATTCTGTAAATATCCAATTGCTAAGGTTTTACTGGATAATTTTTAAACACTGGAAATCTCCAGACATGGACCCAAAGTTAAGATACAGCATTTATGTTATATGTAGAGGGCCAGGTAACATGTATCAATATAATAAGTAGCTCGATTCAAATTGAATTTCACTGTTGAAGTTGATCAAAGTCCTTTTTGCTATGTTTTTTCATACAGATGCTAAGATATTATGAAAGAGGCTGTTCTTTTGGCAAAAGCTAGGGAGTATTAGAAATCTCACAAGAATGACTGCTATTTGAACTCTAAAGAGATTCACAGAAACTACACAAGCAATAGAGTGATTTCTTTTAAATCCGATGACTTGCTTGCACTAGGTAGTAGATTACAGTAGGACTTCCTCATAAAATAGTGAAAATTAAAAAAGCTATCAAATAAAAAAGGGTTTGTTTGATGGTAAAAAAAACTGCTGTCAAGCAGTAGACATTCTTAGCCATACAAGTCTCATACACCACTCCACTGTTTATTTATTTAGCGGAAGAAGGGGAATTTTTGCCTTCACGGAACTTAAACTGTATGTACCAGGAAAGCTAACTTTCTCTAAAACAATCCTGACACAATGTTTATGAAAGGGGTATTTTCATAACATTTAGTACAAGGTAGCAAATTTATCTCTAAGTGGAAGAGTGATTATTTATTGTTAGTGATTTGTACTGCACAATATCTGACTTCTTCGATGGAAGTGGTATGAATTACAGCTCATTAAAGGCTTACCCCTTTGAAAGTCCTTTACTTTAACCCACAACAGAGAAGTACATGGAAGTGCACAAAATACTTGACAAATAAAGCTAAGTGAACAATTGTGGCAAACAATTTAGCTTCTTTTTCTCAACTGTAAGCAGATCACAATCCTCTCAAAGTTACTCATCGAGTCACTTTTCAAATTCCTTACAAATCTTCTAAATTCAAGTAGTCATAGCCATTTAGTTTCTTTGTTTTCAGCTGGATTATTCTTTTCCTGAAATAATAAAAGAAATACCAGGTGGACATGCAAAAGGATAATGCTTATGTAATAGGGCATTTCTACACCTCCTGGCTGTGTCTAGACTGGCCACTTTTTCCAGAAAAGCAGCCGATTTTCCGGAAAAAATTGCCAGCTGTCTACACTGGCCGCTTGAATTTCCGCAAAAGCACTGAAGATTCATGTAAGATTGTCAGTGTTTTTGCGGAAATACTACGCTGCTCCCGTTTGGGCAAAAGTCTTTTTTTCTGAAAAACTTTTGCGCAAAAGGGCCAGTTTGACAGCAGAGACTTGTTTTCCACAAAAAAGCCCCGATTGCGAAAATGGCGATCGGGGCTTTTTTGCGGAAAAGCACGTCTAGATTGGCCATGGATGCTTTTCCGCAAAAAGTGCTTTTGCAGAAAAGCGTCCTGCCAATCTAGACGTGCTTTTCCAAAAATGCTTTTAACGGAAAACTTTTCCGGAAAATCACGCCAGTCTAGACGTAGCCCTTGTGAACAGCAGCTCATTCACTACCCTGCCTACGATGTAGGGGACTCTTTCTAGAGCTTTCAGAATTCTAGAAATGAGAACTACTAAAAGAAATATACAAAAAGTAGCTTCTAAATTTTCATGTCTAGAGTTAACCCTGAGCACGTTGACTACATTAATGTGTACAAATTCAGTAGGTAGATATCATACCTACTGGCATGGGCACAAGGTATTTGTGAGTGAAAATCTAAGTTCTTGAATGTGCAATAAGTTAGTTGCTCAAAACAAAAACTGCAGATATGAGAACATTGCTTCATAACTTCGGAATCCTGTGAGCCACTGCACAGACACAGGTGTCCACTCATGCGGATAAGATTGCAGGCTCTGAGCTGTGGAGAGGGTAAACCCTGAATACATTTTAGTTAATATGAGTTTTTGCCATTTTCTTCAGTTTTGACAGGGTTTAAAATTTGGCTCAGTGGGATTTTAAATCATACTGCTACTGAAGGATTATTCCTTGCTATATTGTTAGCATGTAATGGAAGACATCTTCAACTACATCCTCTGCATCCTATCCCACAGTTGAGAAGAAACTGTACAAGCTACCAATCTGATTGATATATGAAAAATATTATCCAAAGTTTCAGCCCTCCCTAGTGATATTGTTTATGCATCACATTATTTTGAAGTTTTTCCATTTTAAAACCGTTCTGTCTGAAAATATGTTAGTATGGTAATACAGTTAATACAGTGGTGCAAATTCTGATCTTATTAAAATCTTGAATATCAACACTGAGGCCAATAGAGTTGCTGTGGAATGACACTCAGGAAAAACAAAAGTCAGCATTTAGCCTATTATTTAGCCATTATTAGAAAGAACTTTGCTGTCCATTAATTTAGAAAACGATATTAACATTTTATATCTTGAATTGAGCTCTTTATTATTTACCATTCTTCTCAATATATTTTAAAACTATTTCTTCCTTCCTTTTCCAGGCCTCTGCCTGCCTGCTCTGTCCTGTATATGCTGAACAAACTTTGCCACTGTCTGAGGTGTGGTAGTCTTGGAAAAAGTGGAAAGTTGGCTCAGTCCTTAGTATTTTATGTTTGTGATTAAATGTCCCAGGCAAAAAAATACTGACTTTGGCTTCTCAGTCCCCACACATGCTTGGAAACAAAACCGAACCAAACCACCTATGTCAGACACCGTCCTTAAATATAGAGAAGGAAACTATACCAAAAGGCAAAACATTCTGGAGGGAGAATTTTTTTGTTAAAGAAAATCAACACCATTTCAGAAAGTTCCTTTCTTTTATCTTATAGCATATGTGTTTTATCCTCTGTAGCCATCTAATGTCTGGGATAAGGCTAAAATGATTTCCTCACACTGACAAGTTTGACAAAAACTATTATTTTAAAGTTATGTGTGTGTAATAAATATCTAGCTCAATGCACTCAAAATAAGTTGTGATACAAATAACCACAAGTCACTAGCCTCAAGGGCAGCAATGGAGACAGTTGCCAATTGAGACAGGTGTAGCGCCTGATTTGTCATGTTTATGGTTGTATATGCAGATTGAGAAAAGTCATATTGCCCAGTGCTATTAGATACTATCCTAAATACACATGTATATATACAATGGGCATATGAAGCAGAAGATAAAGTATTGAAAAGCCTGGACTGCTGTATATTTTTCATGTTATACTTTCTGGGCACATGTCTAAAAAACAGGCCCTACACATTTATGTTGTGCTTATGATAGGGTTTTTCGATTACTGATAAGAGAGAAGTAATAAAGTTCCATGAAAGTGAATGAAAAGACTCCCAATGATTTTAATGGTCTTTAGATCAGGCCTTAAAGAGGACAAATCATATACTGTACAGATCAATTTATTATTAATTATTATTATTATTATTTATTATTAATTACCTTCAGAGGCACAAATAGGAGTCTCCCACCACTAATAATCACTTTTATAGCTTCTCAAAACCAGATGGTCCACCAACAGAAGAGAGATGGAAAACAAAATAAGAGTGGTGATTCTCTCGCTTTACACACAGTAAGCAGGTCTGTCAGGATTGCTGAGAAATGTCACAGACAGGAAACTGTGAGCACTCCTGAGAGGTCATCGACTTGATACATCTTTGCCATAATATAAAGAGATCTGGTTCTGCAAATTGTAAATTATTTCATCCTTCCAAACTTCTGATGTACAACTTTTGAGCATTTCTTAAGTTGTGAGTATCTGACTTTACAATCGTAATGTTCTTTTAACATAGTTTGTCTATGCACAAGTGTGTATATTTTTATTAAACTGATGGGGTGCATCTACACTGGCAAGATTTTGCGCAAAAACAGCCGCTTTTGCGCAAAATCTTGCCACCTGTCTACACTGGCCGCGAGTATTTGCACAAGAACACTGACTTTGTACTGTACAAAATCAGTGGTTATTGCGCAAATACTCCGACGCTCCCGCTTGCGCAAGAGGCCAGTGTAGACAGCCAAGTTAATTTATTGCGCAAGAAAGCCTGATGGCTAAAATGGCCATGGGAGCTTTCTTGCGCAAGAGAGCGTCTACACTGGCACTGAAGCTTTTGCGCAAAAGCAAATCTTTTGCGCAAAGGCACATGCCAGTATAGACGCTCTCTTGCGCAAATACTTTTAATGGAAAAACTTTTCCGTTAAAAGTATTTGCGCAAAATCATGGCGTCTAGACGCAGCCATGTAGTATTAGGGGTAGCGAACAACCTTCAATTGATAAACCACTCAATTTATCAGACTTCAGTGTATGTTTTAAAACTTCCTGAACCTCTAATGTATTGGGTAGTGCTAGCTATGGTGGTATAAGACCCTGGGAATTTTGTGAGAAAGATCAGTTAATTGCCATATTTATGTTGTTGAGGGTTGATTTAAGATAGGGGCTCTGGTAAGTATATTTAGTGTAATATTTTCCAAAGCACTTGGGTAACTTAAAAGTCAAAGCCCCATTTTCTGAAGTGATTGGGACCTAAGTCTCATTAAAAGTAGCCCCTTTTCTGACTAAACTGTTTAGTAAACAAGAGAACTGATCAAACATTGCAAAAGTTACCCATAGATATTTAACTTAAAAAAATCATACCCCTTTTAGCATTCAGCTGACATGAATAATCTAACTATTGAGTTTACTGATAAGAGTGTTTGCAGAAACATTAAGTTTTAAGGTAATGTTGGAGAATGTTCATAAAAAGAAATGCTTCGGTTCACAAATGAATGTATTTGTGCCAGAAATCTACTTGACAAAGATTGTGCTCATCCAATCAGGAAACAGAAACATGTCGTGCTATTCACATAACCAATTAAAACTAGCCAGCACTGCTTGAATTTCAAATTTCAGATACAGAGTACTAAAAAATAATCTACCGGCAAAGAATTAGTCACAGAAATTGTCTAGCAAATTTCAAACAAATCTGGCAAAGCCATGATCTACTCACAGATCATTTGTGAATAGAGAGAGGTAAAGTCAGTTGCTTACCATATTAGTTACAAACTTAGCTAGATGTATAACACAGGAAATATCATTACGGGAGTGAGCAAACCTATGTAAAGAATTATATGGTATTTTAATATTTTATATGCATCATATTTATCTGGGTGACAAATGTTAAGATCAGAACATTCTTCAAATTCTTCAGTTTACAATGATAATCTAAATAACTGAATGAAAAACGTTTTTTAATCTTTAAAGGCATTGTGTATGGTACCACACAAGGGTTTTCCCCTCTTTAGATTTCCAAGTGGCACCTTGTGCTGTCTCTGGTTGTCACACCTCCTTTTCCCAGGCTATTGTTTAAGTAACAACTGCCATCAATCTTGGGCACTCATTTGGAAGGAAAGAATCCTTGTTTGTTTTTAAAGCTTTGTGTAAATAAATTGTTTAGACAGGACTAAGGCTAGGTCTACACTATAGCCTTTTTTTGGAAAAAGCTATGCAAATTGTGCTCCAAATGGTGGAAAAGCCTTCTCTTTCAGAGGAGCCCTTATTCTTCATAGAACAAGGTATACAGGGCTCCCCAAGAAAGTGTGTTTGCTCTTCCGCAAAAAAAAGCAGAGGAGCAAACGTGTTCCCTGGTCATGGCAGAGTCTAGACATACCCTAAGAAATGTTAAAACAGGAAAAAGAGACTCTTGATCTGCTGGTGTGAGTTACATGAAGTTATATATTTAGGGTGGGGCATGGAGAATTCAGACCGTCAAATGTGCCTCCTCTCTAAAGCCCCCTCTACACACAAATGAAATCATACTAGTAGTATTCTCATCTATTTTCCCTTAAGGGGAGGAAAGGAGAGGAAGAGGGATTTTTGCCAGAGAACTCTACGAGCTAGACCATGTTACAGAAACCCCCCTCAGACAGAGGTGAGAAACCATGTTAGACCATGTTACAGACCCTTTTTAACAGAGGTGAGAAACCTCTGGCCCATAAGCCAGACATGGTTAGCCCCCAGTGGACTGACAAATACTTTATTTACCTAAGCACAGCTACTCTTGTTGGCTGCAGTTCACCATTCCCTGCCAGTGAGAGCTGTGGGAAGTGGTGGCTAAACCTCTTCTTGGATCCAAGGATTTATGTGTAGGGAAGCAGCTCTGACCAAACTTCATAATATTATTCAAGGGTTAATACAGGAGTAAGGAACCTTTTTTAGGTTAGGAGCCACTAACACACAGAAAAATCAGTTGGGGGCTACACACAAGTGAGGGGAAAAAACCCCACTGACAGAGCCCCAAGTGAGAACCAGGAGAGAAAAAAGACACTCCTCTCACTTGTGCACCTTGGGGTGCTGAGATAGTAGGATGCAGGACAGGTCTGAGGGGTCTGGGCAGGAGGTAGGGTGTAGGAGTGGGAGAGTGTGGTATCTTGGGTGGGAGGGAGCGAGGAAGAGTGTGGGAGGGGGCTGGGAGTGGGGGGGTCTGGTTGGGAAAGAGGGTGATAGAGGTGGCAGGGAATTGGGGTGCTTACTTGGAGCAGCTCCTGTTTGGAGAGGGAGGACAGATGGTTCCACATCCCCCTGCCCTTGCAGACACTGCTCCCCACAGCCCCCATTGGTTGTGATTCACGGCCAATGGGATCGGTGAGGGAAAAGCTTGCAGGTGAGCGCAGACACAGAGAGCTTCCCTGCACTATCTGCAATGCACGCACGCAGCTCCAGCCCGCAGGCGAGGGGAAATGACAGCATGTGAAGCCACCTCATTCCCTCCACCAGCATGCAGCATGCAGGAGCTTTATTGGCTCCATCTCAGGGCCCTGAGCTAAGGCCGTAAAGCCCCTTTCAAAAGCCCCGTCCATGCTTCCCTGCAAGCAAGGAGTTAGCAGGCCCATTCCAGCCCCACAGAGGCACCAAAGCTCAGAGACTCATTGTGGGGTGGAGCATGAGCACCAACTCACCCTGAAGAGGTGGGGGCGGGGAGAGAGGAGTCCCAAGTCTCTCTATGGGCTGGATCAAGGTAAGCTGCATGCCAGATTCGGCCCATAGGCCTTAGTTCCCCATCCCTGGGTTAATACAACTGAATGATGTAAAATGCTGCCTTTTAAAAGAGGGGGGTAGTTTGTCCCAAGGAGCAACTGACACTAGGTGGAGCCCTGGCAGCGCAGACCTGGTCTCTCTTCCATAGGCTCAAGTCTGGAGCGTAGGACAGTATTCTTTGCTTCTTTCACAATGGCATAAGACAGTCCCTCTCCCACCCTCCCCCCAAATGCGTAGAAAACTCTGCAGGAGGCCGGCCAATCACAGCTTTTCTCTCCCATGGAAAGGCATGATCTGGGCCATACATGTATGTGTTGACCAAGGAAGAGTAGGGGAGCAAGTGTGAACAGACTTGAATGGCTCCGTTCTAACCAATCATATTTATTATTAATTCATTATTATTCATTTGTGTTACCATAGTACTTATGAACCCTAGCCATGGACCAGAACCCTGTTGTGCTTGGCCAGAAGGGGGCAAATTATGCCCACTGGAAAACATCCAGCACTCCAGCCATTTTAATCTGGCCCTTGAGTTCCCACTGGGGAGAAGGCTTTGGGGCTCACCCTGCTCCAAACATACTATAGCTCTGTGCAGCTCCCAGAAGCAGCAGAGTGTCCCCCCTCCGACTCCTACACTACAGCCAGTGGGAGCTGTAGGGGCAGCACCTGGGGGTGTGGGGGCAGTGCACAGAGATACCTGGCCATGTGTCTGCAGAGGAGCTGGCCAGAAGGGGGACATGCTGCAGCTTCTGGGAGCTGCTTGAGGAGATAAGTGCAGTCCAGAGACAGAACCCCTGTCCTCCTGCCCCCACACCTCAACCCCCCACCCCAGCCCTGATCCCTTCCCATCCTCCAAACCCTTCCATTCCAGCCCAGAGCTCTCCCCCTCCCCCCCCACTGTATTCCATACCCCTTACCTCTGGCCACACGCCAGAGCCTGCACCCCCAACCAGACCCTTCGCCCCCATCCTGTACTCCAAACATCTGTGCCAGCCCAAAGTCCCCTCCTGCACCCTGAACTCCTTGTTTCTGGCCCCAGCCCAGAACCTGCACCTCCAGCTGGAGCCTTTGTCGCCTTCTGCACCCCAACCCCAATTTTGTGAGCATTCATGGCCCTCCACACAATTTCCATATCCTGAAGTAGCTCTCAGCCCAAAAAGTTTGTCCACTCCTGTTCTAGGCACCATACAAACAGAACAAAAAGACCACCTCTGCCCTACCCCCAGGGTTACAATCTAGGTAGACAATGGAACCATAGATGATATAGGCAGATTGAGGGAGTACAAGGAAACAATGATACAGTATTGGTCAGCTTTGCAGGTAGTATTTGAGCATACCAGCAGCTGAACTGTTATCAAGTTTTTGTAGGCATTGCAGCAAAGAAGAATTTTGAGGACGGAGTGGAAGGTGCATAATGGAGATAGCTTTGAAGCTGTTTGAGGGGAGCTTTTCCCAAGCATGTAAGGCGGCATGGGAGAAAGCACAGTCTTCCAGGTTTTACTTGGTACTTTAATATGGTGTATAATTGTGGTGGCAGTAGGCAAAAATACCGGCAAACAGACCCTACGTTTGCAACTTTCAGGCAGGATTCTTCCAACTCCTCAAATGGCAGAATGAGTTAATTGACCTTAGTAAAACTCCAGATGGTTCATGGCACAGCAGCCTTCTAAGGAATACTGGTCATAGGAAATACATCACTTCACAACTCTGCTCATGACACTGAATCCTGACAGGATATTGGGTAAGTTGCAAGATACTGGTCTTCATCTTGAGAGCTGGGATAATAGTGCCAACAAGAGGCATTTACATAGCATCTTTCAGGTGAAGATTTTGAAGGGCTTTACAGTGCCTTGCAGTTCTCAAAAAAAAAAAGTCTCTGAGGTAGGTGTCATTATTATACCTAAAACAGGCACTGGGAGGTTAAGTGACCTGTAAAGATTTCACTGTGAGTCAATAGCTGTCAAGAACAGAAACCCAGTAGTTAGGACAGCCCATTTCCTGTTTTAATCCCCACTGCAGAGAGGCTTTTGGAAGACTAATGACTACATAGGTTGAATTGAAATAGCCATGTTACTCTGAGCGCCATTATTCAATAACTTGAAAACAATTTGGCAGAGAGGTTGGGACATATCTTTCTGCTCCCCATATGGCTGGGATATAAAACCTGTGAGTAAAAGAATGCATAATGGGGAAAAGTAATTCTTCCCAAATCAGTTTTCGAGACACGAATTAGGACAGAGTCCAGAACTTTTCTCGTCTCTGGTTACTTTAGTGATAGATTGGTGTGGAGACGGAGGGCTTGGCTAGAATTCAGAATGGGTATGTCAACCAGGAACAAATGTTTTTACACCCCAGAGTGAGAAAATGCTCCAGGCATCCCCACTAACTTTACCAGAGTGATCTTTCAAAGAGGAGAAGGAAGAAAAACATCTTCTGGGGTCCTGCTGCACCAAGATCAATCTTATTTTCCACTAAGTTCATCTGTTTTGCAGAAAATTAACTATCTCAAGCCCTGGAAGTTTCAGTTTCCAATCTTTAGAATTCAGCATGCAATTGTAAGAGATGGGAATACCTTTAACATCTTTTAAATACTTTATTTCTCTTTTATAAGGCTAATATGCAATGTCTGGTGGAACAACTCACTCTGAAGTGCATGGTACCCAAGGAAAACATTATTTTTACTATCCAATATCTTTCCATTCAGTGTTGCTATGTATTGTGCAAAGATCAGTTAAAATTAATGGGATAAATGTCCTATATTCTTTAATATGGGACTGGACAAATAAAATCAATTGTAAATACTGATTGAACCTCCGGCACTCTCTAGTCCAGCAACATCCCTGGTCTAGCATGATTTTAGTTACCTAGATGTCCAAGTTTCCTGAGGATCCATAAAGTTTTTTTACAGCCACCAGTCCTGGTTCTCAGTGTTCTGTGCTGTTATTTATCTCTAATTTACCCCTAAATTCTATGAGCCCAGTAAGCAGTGAAAGTGTTGGTAATGCTGCTAGACAATATTGACCTCCCATGGTTCTGCAAATTTTCCGGTTTGTCACTGATCAGGTCCCGAGGGTGCCAGAATAGAGAGGTTCAGCCTGTACAAGTAGTGAGACTGGTGCCAGAAGTGATCAGAGAAAGAAGTTCTAATAATACTTGATCCCTTCTGTAGTATCTTCCCTTCAATTTTGCATCATTGCAAAACATTACTAAGTTTAGTTTTGCAGCGCAACTATGCAATGAAACAAATACAATACAACATCCTAATTTACAGAGAGCGCCACAAAGAGATCAGGGACCCTTTCAACAAGGTACTGAAGTACATGCTTTCTCTTAAGTGTGCTAATTAGCCTAATTGAACTCAGTGGATTTTCTTGTGCACTTACATTTAATCATATACTTCATTACCTTGCTGAAACAGGACACAAGGAACTTTCTTCAGGTCTCATAGCAGAGTCGGAATCTTGAGTTTACATTGCAGGGTAGACATTCCCTGAATTCATAGTCTCCAATGAAGGTCCGAAGGAAAGACAACAGCTGCATCCATTGTTTCAAATGAAGGTTCTTCATTTCATCATTTCTCCTCATTTCCTGCTGCTACGTTGCATTAAATGACAAAGCAGATTTTCTAATTTCACGTTTCCATCTGAGCTTTTGCTGTAGTTGCAACTAGATTTTTATGTGATGGGATAGGAGAGTATGTATGAACTTGAATAGAAGAGGTAGTGACCCTCAAGGCAATCTCTCTGTTAAGATATTCTGCTTTAAAGAAAGGTTTGAGAATCCCTGAAATAAACTAACACGTCTTCATATGAAAGATGCACAGTAAACAACAGATCCGAGGACTTTAAGCAAGTAACTCATGATGACTATTTTCTACATCAAAACAAACATATTTATTCCCCGCCTCTCCTCTTAGGTGAAGCCAAAATTGTATATAATATATGATATTAGGCAGCTGTTCTGCATGGCAAAAGTAATTCAAGCAGTTTGTCTTCTGAGCCTATGCCCCCACACCCTGGAGCAGGCTCCCTCCATCTTCCTTTGCTATTGATCACAGGGGCAAGGTTGTGCCTGTGCTACCAGGTCAGAGCATGTCCTATTTATTCTTGGCTCTGCCCCTACGCTCCTCAATCCTACTGCTGTAACACACAAGCATTGATTTTCCCTTTACAAAGGGAAATGCAGCTTTTGCTAAAACAGTTCCTTTTTGGTAACAACACACACAAAAAAGTCATGTAAAACTGATCCTTCAGAAAGTGCCTTTTTTTCTGTTTGATGACACAGGCGTACAGCCAAAGTTTATCCCTTGTACTTACTCGTGCTTTTATTAATGTTTGAGTCTGTATGTGTGTGTTCCTCCTCGCTATATGTTTTTAGCCGGTTATGTCCCTATGAGGTCTCATATTTTAAATTCTCATAATTTAAATTTTTATATATATTTGTATTTTTTTTTTGTTTGTTCTTATAAGCTGCCTTGAATATTTTAAATGGAAAGGCGGGGTAAAAAAATATTTAAATAAATAAATATGCAAATCTTTACACAGCTCTAAATTGCTCACTTCCCTTTAGATACAGCCACACAACTGGGCACTATTATATTAATTTACTATGCCATTGTTGTATGTCAATGTCTATGATTTGTATCCCAACACAGGAAGACTCTCCATTCTGTTGACTGACTGCCTCTAAATCATTTTTTGGCAAAAGATTTAAAGCATTAAGATTGCAACTAAATTACGAGTCTTTAACTTGCTACACCTATTCTTGCTACACCTATTGTTCATTAAAAACAAATGTTTGTAGACTCTCAAAGCCCATGTGCAACCATGCACAGAAAAATGCTCATTTTTTTCATAAGGGAATACATGCAATACCCTCAGCTATATGCAATTCCACAGGGCTTTTTTATTGGTACAGAGCTGACTTTTTATTGCTACAGAATAAAGTGGTCTTGACATAAGTATTTGCCCTCTGACACTAGCAGATTCCCTCTTGGTGGCCATTAGAACATAAATCCTCTTTCACATCTTCTTACTTCATATGATGCATTATCTGCTAAAGTTTTAGTGGAAACAGAGTAACAGAAACAAAATAAGTAAATGTCTCACAGCTGGAGATTGGCCAAAATGAGTTGACGCAAGTGTCAGATATCTCTAAATTGAAGAGCGTTCCACTTCTTAGGTAAGGCAACCTGCATCAGTATAATTCAAATGCAAATATCTGTCATTGCTCCTGGGGTATGTCTACACAGCAGTGTTATTTTAGAATAACTGGCGTTAATCTGAAATAACATAGTTCGCGTCTACACTACAAGCAGTTATTTTGACATAATAACAAAATAATGTCAAGCTGGAGGACTTCTTATTCTGACTCCTGTAACCCTCGTTTTATGAAGAGTAGGGGAAGTTGGAGGGCACTTGGACTTCCTGCTGTGTAGACAGCACCCAAAGCTGAGTTAAGTTATTTCGACTTAGTCTACGCAATTGTCATAGCTGAAATTGCAAAGCTTATTTTGGCTGTAGCCCTGCTGTATAGACATGCCCCTGGAGTCCTGATCTGAAAAGGGAGGGAACCATTACACTATGTCTTGCTGCTTTTGAGCCATCTCCTGTACCAAGGAGTACCAAACCAAAAGACAAACTAAAGGTGCAAACAGAAGAGGAGCAGCAGCAACCTCTCATTATTTACAATGCGCTGTTGTTGTTTACTTCACTTCCATGAGCCCCTTACTTGATAGGACTAATACAATTTCCTTGGTAGCTGATGCCAGCTTGTAGTGCAATTTTTGGGAAAGCTGGTTACACGTACAGATGTATGCAAAACATTTGCAGTGAAGTTTCATCTTTGTTCTGCTCACTCAGGTTTCTCACTTCTTTTCCCCCAAGAAATTATCTCTTCCCACTACCTTCCTAACTTTTTCAAGCCTGAACTTGATCAAAACACTTGACCATCCCCGTCAATCTTATCCAACATCAAAATGTGATAAGGAAGGAAGCAACATAACTGGAGTGCCTTTGGAAACAAGTTGTTAATAGATTACAGCAATTCTTACAACCCTGTGCCTTGGGTCTCACTTCTCTACCACAGCTGCCACTAAGTCACATCCCACCAAATTAATCTGATCATAAATCATTTTGTCAGCCTCAGTTCTGGAATGCAGCACCATACGCTGCAAGAAACTGGCAGCCTACATCATAGATGCTCTCTCTGGAACCAAGCATTGGCTTATTAATATGACTCCCTCTCTCAAAATTCAATCTAATCTTGGTGCTAAAGTAGTATTAGAAGCCCTGAGGATAACCCAAGTCTGCATATCTGACTTTGATCTCTGCCTTTCCTGGCTGGGAAAAAATAGTCAGGAGGACCCATGGTCCCAGATAACAGATACTATTAACATTTTTTTTAAACTGCAGATACCACCATCAAAACTCCTTATACCCTGACCTGTATTTGTAAAATGTTTTAATATAACAGACTTTGCAAACTACTTCTGTGTATCTAACCTCCAATTTCTGAACAAACTAGATAAGAAGGCAGAGAAGAACCAATTTCAACTACATATGTCCTTTGTCAGTGTCCTGAACTTCTTCCAGATTGGTTTAGACCAGGACACAAAAGAAAGATCGAAATGGCTACACTAATGCAGGACTCAGCCTACAAAGTCTGTATAGAAGAACAGCTTTGTTTTTGGAGACCTCACCTGTGGTGTGCTACACTGATCCACCCTCTACCCCCAACCTATTAAACATTTGTAGGAGATCACTGTGGGAAGGAAATTGTAAGATAACATGGACTCAAAGGCCAGAGATACACCCCAGCTCTATATCTCCTTTACCTCAAACACAATGGTACTATCTCCCAGTTATTCAAGTACCTTGAAGACATCAGCACTTGAACAAAAAATGTGAACTCATTGCTGCTGAAGTCTCCTGCCAATGGAAAGTGTCTGACCAATAGTCAATTGCCATCAGCTAGCTTCCATAGTGCATAAACTGGCTACAGCAGTAACACTGCACAAGACGTGTCTTCGGATGACTTTACATGTATGGAATCTAGTTCATCATTGTACTAGGGTTTGCGCTGATTAAAGTAAATACAATAAATAAAAACAAGTGTCATGCCAAATGAATGTACTTTATTTATGGACAGTATGTCATTGACTATTGCCACAAATATAGAGCAGCTCAGTTTATCATCAGTCTAATGGCAACTAGCCTCTCACAGTAGACTATGGAAGCCAGGGAAGGATCTGTGTAAGTCAGTCCCTTTCTACCCAGCTACAGAGAAACAGCCTTTTTCAGGGAGTCTGCCTTTAATGGAGACCACTGCAGACCTCTAACTAACTGCAGGGATGAATACAAAGAACAATACATCATGTCACGGCTGGCTGGTGAGAACAAGACAGTGGAGCCCCTGCAACATAGAAAGTGATGAAGATGGATTCTTAGAACTGATGTTTAAATTTGGTTTATGATGGGACTGTAGTTGACAGTGCTGCGAGCTTCTCACCTCCCAGAGAGATAGGCATGTGGGCCATTCTTTGATTTCATAAATCATTCAAGAACATACCCAGAGCATTGACCTTTTACAGAGAGCGTGCTTAGGGCATGCAGCATAATTTAACACCAGCAAGTCGGATGGTGTCCAGCACAGTTTAACACTCCTTAACCTCTGCCTC
Source organism: Pelodiscus sinensis (assembly GCF_049634645.1). Taxonomy (NCBI): domain Eukaryota; kingdom Metazoa; phylum Chordata; order Testudines; family Trionychidae; genus Pelodiscus; species Pelodiscus sinensis. Next base: position 90,125,108 of record NC_134713.1, on the reverse strand, counting down.
ATTAGACATCTGTCCTCTCATTTATCTTGCTGTTTATTTTTCAAGTGATATATTATTGGATATTAAGGAATGGGCACTGATGTTGTATCATGGAGCTGCCACCAGTCAGCATGTAGCCAGGCAGGAGTTGCTGCAAGATTGGTACATAAAGCAACACAAAAAAAGATACTTCTTCTCTGTGCAATTTCTTCAGGGCATATGTAGTTCAGACCCTAGTTATATGATCTTTTATTTATTTGGATCCTTCTCATGTCAATTAGGCAGGATTTCACAATGTTTAGTACCAGCAGCTCGTAGGTTGGTTAAAATACCTGGCTCATTTTTTTTTCAGCAGAAATTTCACCCTGTCCCTCGTGACTACAGCTAAGGAAGAGGCCAGTGGAGAAGTGGCAGGTCTTCCATGCAAGCCACATACTCATACACTAAAACAAACAACAATAGATCTGTGCTTTCACTTAGGCTAGTGCCATAATTGCAGATATTACAACTTGAATCTAAATAAAAATACTGTATCGCAACTATACAGGTTGAACCCCTCTAGTCTGGCACTCTCTGATCTGGCAACATCCATGGTCCAGCATGAATTTAGTTAGCTGGGTGTCCACTTATCATGGGGGTAGCCAAGTTTTCTGCAGTCCCATAAAGTTTGTTTACAGCAACCAGTCCTGGCTTTCAGTGTTCTGTGCTGTTATTTACCTAATTTACCCTTAGTGTCTTCAAAGAGCCCAGTAAGCAGTGGAAGTATTGGTAATGCTGCTAGGTAATACTGACTTCCCATGATTCAGCAAATTCTCTGGATCAGCACCAGTCAGGTCACGAGGGTGCCGGAGTAGAGAGGTTCAACCTGTAGTTAGTTGATTTAAGGTTGGTGGTTTCAGTTTTTAAAGTTTGCTTTAGCGAGTAGTAATTAACTAACTAAATCTCTGAATGCATTACTTTAAGAGGTAAATTAGTAAAAAAAAGTTTAGGGGAGGATAGAAAGAGTCCCTTTTTTTCCTAGTGTGTAACATATGTATTGTATTATTGGATGTGAAGTAAATACTGGTAAAGTTCTCCTGTAAGACATACTATATATCCTGTAATAAGGATGAATTTTGATTTCTATCTCAATAATGGGGAAGGTAGGATAATTTATAAGTCCAGAAGGAATCATAAGTGGGAGAAAGTCATCCAGCATCTGTTTATATTGTGAATATTTCCATATTTGAGCCATAACACCACTTTACTAATAGCAATATTATGACTGATCAGTAGACTGAAACAGATAGGAATCTGCTCATTGACCTAACATCTTCTCCATAAGAAGAAGATCCAGACTGCTATTCAAGAAGACCTGAAATGCTATGATAAACTGCAGCATGCAGATACCCTGAGCTTTGATATACAAAAGTGAGACTAGCACTAAAAGTCAGGTAATTCGGATTCCTCTGCTGCAATGTTTTCCCTCATTTACAAAAATCACTGCACCTGAAAAAAACAGCACTATTGGGGTCAGTGCTGCTGATTTCCTTACAGGAAAAGTACTTGTAAGAATGAATTGCAAAGGTGAAGGGGAAATCTCATGGATTCTTGTGACTCTACCTCTCAACTCTACCTTATTTATAAAGTGTATCTGAGAGTGTGTCTACACAGCAGCGTTATTTCAGAATAATGGTCATTATTCTGAAATAACAATGTGAGCATCTACACAGCAATTCCATTATTTTGAAATAAATTCGAAATAACGGGCATCTTATTGAGACTTCTGTAAACCTCATTCCACGAGGAATAATGCCTATTCCGAAATAGCTATTTCAGAATAACAGTAGTGTGGATGCTCCACTGCTGCTAATTTGAAATAGGTCCTCCCCAGGGCCTTTCCAAGTAATTACTCTCCAGTGCCTCCTGGGGCTCTAAATCGAGATAACACGTCCATATTAGGGAAATCTGCCTTGGACTAATTTTTAGGCTTCCCTGTAGTATAAACGTGCTATTTTGAAATAAGCCATTTAGGAGTATTTCTTCCAGAATAGCTTATTTCGAAATATGCATGCAGTGTATAAGTACAAAGTCTTTAAACCTAAATATAGTTCCATCCCACGCAAACCTAGAGTAACCTTGTCGCTTATTATTGCCATCAGAAATGCTGATGTTTAGCTCTTTGGCTATAGAAAATGACACACACTGAAGAATTTACACAGCATATGAAAAATTATTGTAATATCACAAATATGAAGTATCTCTTTGATGGTTTTGAGTCATGTTCCACATTTAGATTTTCTTGAAACAAAAAACAGGACTATGTAGCACTTTAAAGACAGACAAGATGGTTTATTAGGTGATGAGCTTTCGTGGGCCAGACCCACTTCCTTGATCTGAGGAAGTGGGTCTGGCCCACGAAAGCTCATCACCTAATAAACCATCTTATTAGTCTTTAAAGTGCTACATGGTCCTGTTTTTTGTTTCAGCTACACCAGACTAATGCGGCTACATTTCTATCACTATTTAGATTTTGTGTGACTCTATTCAAAGGCTAATGTCACACAATGTAGTCTTAATAAGTTGAGGGTTCTCATTGTCTTGTATATCTTGCACTGTCATTTACACCGCTACAAAGCAAATATAAAAATACTGCTACATCAATTCACCAATCATCACTCACTCTTCTAAGCACTGTACACAGGTGTAATTGACAATATATCTCTACTGCCTTACATTGTAATTTACATCTGTTCTTGGAAATATAGTATGTGGAGCATGCACTTCTGATGAGAGTGAGTATTGTACTCTGATGTGGAAGCATTTTATACTGCTTTGCACAAGTTCTTATGACAATGCTAGGGACAAGCCAGTGGAGAATTAGGCCTCTTGACCTCTGAGAATTTAATCTGCATCTTCTCTAGGAAAAAAGGTGAACTTATGTGTTCTAATGTATGGCATCTGACACAAGATAACCTACTGGAGAAGTCAAGGCAGTTTGTTCTATTCATGGGTAGCAAGCAGGTCAAAAGAGACATTATATTTCTCCATAGTCTTAAACTTGATTTGGGAACACAATATAATAAGCATTTATTAGTTCCTTTCTCAGGGTACGTCTACACTTGCTCCCTAGTTCGAACTAGGGATGCAAATGTAGGTGACCAAAATTGCTAATGAAGTAGGGATTTAAATATCCCATGCTTCATTAGCAAGATCTCACTGGAGCATTACTCCACTCAACAGCTGTTTCGAAAGTGAAAGTGCATGCCAGGACGCATCAGTTTGAACCAAACCCCTTGGTTCGATCTAACGTTTCTACTCATTTTGAGGAGTAACATTAGTTCAAACCAAGGGGTTTGGTTCAAACTAACGCGTTCCAGCATGCACTTTCACTTTCGAAACAGCTCTTGAGCTGAGTAACGCACCAGCGAGATTATGCTAATGAAGCATGGGATATTTAAATCCCTATTTAAATCCCCGCTTCATTAGCAATTTTGGTCACCTACATTTGCATCCCTAGGAGGAACCCAGGGAGTGCTGTGCGGCATGGAGGATTGGATCCCTTGAGCTCTAAAGCTAGACACTAATAGCCATTTTCAGCCAGAATCCCGTACAGCAGACTGATCCTGCCCACCGAATAAATTCTCTGAAATGTCATCAGGCAAAGACAGCCCCAGAGCAAGGTGAACAGAGCCCTCCGCACCCACCTGCTGAACATTATAGTTGTTGCTGAGGATACCCTATCTATGATGTTGCTGATGGGAGGGGATGGGGGTAGGGTGGGAAGTGGGCAGTTGCCCAGAAATCCAGTGATACAAAAGGGCCTCAAGCTCCCGGATGACAACACTGCTACTGAAGCAGCAGTGGCAGCCAGAGCAGCGGACCCTTTAGGTTACTGCTGGAGCACCGTGTGGTGCACTCTAGGTAGCTCTTAAGGCTGCCTGGGAGAGGCATGGCACTTTCCAAGTGGTGCTAAAGGCACCTATATGCTTCACTAATGAAGAGGAATGCCACTGGTCTGAAATTCTTTCCAAAAGTGTGAGAAAAGGGTTATCACAGCCCTGAAAATAACCCCAGTGGCAAAGCATGTTATGGAACGTTAAAAATGGATCTGCGACTCTCAAATGATGGCTGATGCAACAAAAGAATGTATTAGACATCGCTAAAGTTGTGCAAGTGGGGACCATGTCCTGTTTGTTGGCACTGTAATAAAGAGAAAGAAACTCTGGTGCACATGTTATGGTACTGTCCAAAAGCCAGGTAGCTGTGGGAAAAGATGGACACAACAGTGAAAAGTGGCTGGCTTTAGCAACCAAATCTCAGCTGAAAATTATATCCTAGGTTAGGTACTTACTATACTCAGCTGAACTCTACCATAAACATTTTGGTTCTTGAGGGCCACACTAATAACCAAGCAGAAGGGTAGGCATATGCCCAGTGCAGAGCAGTGGCATTTGGACATATCTGAGTTACTAGAGGAAATTAGAGTTTATCAATGTAGAGAGCAATTCTATTCATTTGAATAAATTTGGACCCCATTTCTTGATACATTTGGAGAAAGAACTTGAGAGAGCTCAGATAATCTCATTCCCTTCCCTATCAATCAGTCCCCTATCTCCCTTTCCTCTTGTTTATGTACATCTTTTTTATTATTATTCTCACCCCAATATGTTATATCTCTGTAATATTATCTGATTTTTTTTCTGGTCTTTCAGTTTTGTCAAGATTTAAAGTTGGATAATTTGATTGCAGATCGTGTGAAATGTGCAATATTTGGTAATATATACATGCTGTAAGTACACCCTTTAGTATTTTTTGTTTCTTAATGAAAATTATTAAAAAATGAATCAATTATATGGCTTCACTGGTTAGGAAGTTCATGGAGAGTACAGGAAGTGGGCTACTTTACTGCTTACATTTGGAAAAACTCTGTGTACTCAGGCCCCTCTGGAATAGCTGTATTCTCTGGAACAAACAAAAAATAAATGGATATTTCAAATGCTAATTGGCTATTGCTGTATAAACACATTGCACTTGAAAAAAGCCTTCATCATTAGCAATTAGACATTAAAAGAATCTATGTTCGTTGTTAAAAGAGTAACTTGGCAATCTACCAGGGTGAAAGAATGGGATGTATCTGTGTCAGGTTATGAACCCTATGTTGCACTGTGAGTAATCACAAGCCTGGACATGCCCAAAGACAATTTATTGTACTGCATTCAGACAGCAGCCCTGCCCAGAAGTAGTGTTTAACTCCCCACTGAAGGCCTCAATCTGGATCAACTCTCAGTCCTAATAAAATAATGTGGTTTTTTGCACAGGGGCCTGCAGCATGACAACCTTCTTAAAAGTAGGGCTCTACTGGGCATCAGGAAGTTGACCATCACCAAATCAGCCTAAGGAGGACTTGTAGGGGACACAGAGCAGGATGCACTCTACCCAATCTGATATACAAACAAATCTCAGATTTTCAGAAGGGGACGAAATGAGATTAGGGGAGGATGCCTCTCAAGGCCTTTGTAATTTTCCAAGCTCTGTAACTCCTGAATGCTTTATGTTTCTGTGGTTAAATTCCTTTGCTCTCTCCTCTCACATTGTCTAAATCTCAGGCTGTCCACAATGCCTAGTTGGAGTATGTGTAAGCCAGGGATGGGCAAATTCTGGCCTGCAGGTTAGTCGCTAACAGGCCCCCACCTCCGTGTTTACCTGCGCCTCTGCAGGATCCAGCTCTTGTTGGCCACGAATCATCATTTGCCCATAACTGTAAACTGAGTGTACCTCTTTGTGGCAGTTTTGCTTACCCACTTTCATAGGTCGCTAGTTTCCTCTGTTTATATAAGTCTAACCCTTCCTTTGCACTTCTGTGTTTAACTACTCAGATTACTTTTATATCATGGCTTACAAGGCTGCTTATTCCTCAGAGCAGTGTTTCTTCCTCTTGTTTAAAAATCGTTGAGTGCCTTCTTGTATTTATGAGGGAACCCATCCACAGTTCAACCAGAACTCTAGCTAGAGTTTATTACATGTCCCGGAGAATTTTATTTAACAGAATATTTGGAATTTGGCTATGCCATTATTTAGGAATTAGAGGGAAGTAAACTTATGCACAAAAGTCCAATTCTTACAGTGATTCAGACAGACAGTTATCTCTTTTCCCTAGAGTTACCTCACAGACTGAAAGACACTAACTCAGCTGCAAAACTTATCAGCCATGAGGTCATGAATAAAGCTGGTCAGTTTCAGCAGTCACTTTTAAGATGATAGTGCTTGATGATAAAGCTAAACAATAGAAGATAGCTACTTACAGAAAAAATGGAGTTATGGTTTAAAAGATTATGACAATGCTGTCTTTGAAATTTCTGGATCAGTTTTTCAGTCAACCCTTTTCATAAGGCTGGCATGAGGAATCAAGGATTGTGAGCATGTTCTAGCCAAAAAAAGAAGTATGAATTTAGATTTATAGTATAGCTGGTATAGCTTAACTTGGAAAAAACCTAGCAGACAAACAGGCTCTTTTCTTTAGAAGACAGCTCTTTAACCTTCTGAGCTATGGAGAGTTTAATTAACATCAGTAGAAAATTTCTAGTAAGAAGTAAGGCAGCAAGTAATAATAAGTGTCCCACATCTTGAAAAACATTCCATTATTTCTCTGTTCTATGGAAGTTCCTACACCAGACCAATAATCACAGTACCAAAGTACCCATTGGAAGGAGTGGATGTGTCAATGAGAGGGGCACGATAAGTAATGTGTGACGAGACCCAATTAGCAGATCTCTGGAAGCAAAGGCTAACATTTTTAAATGTACTTGCCCAAAAATGGGTAGCTCCTACATAAAAGTGGCTTGATTTCCAGAAGTGCTGAGTATCCAAACTGCAACTGGTTGTAGTCTGAGTTGCAGGGTTTTCATTCATATGCAAGTAATCTGATGAGCACCTCCAGCACCCTGTGAAACTGGAGGGAGAGAGTGTTAGCTTGTGCAAAGATGCAAAATGGCTTTCTCTCCTCTCATGCACACCCCAACTGCTAAAATTTCACACTCACATAGTAACAGACAATCTTAGCATGTATCTAGAGAAGAATTCAAACCAAAATCCTGGTCTATACACCCATCTGTATGAGAAAATTTATATCTGGACTCAAGCTTTACAAATCAGGGTCATGTCCATCATAAGCCAGCAGGAAGAAAGAACTAAGGCACACAGCTGATTAGTTTCAAATCAGCTGTCTATTTCAGGATCCCCTCTCCCAAATGCATATCTTTGCATAGAATCATAGAATACTAGGACTGGAAGGGACCTCGAGAGGTCATCGAGTCCCGTCCCCTGCCCTCATGGCAGGACCAAATACTGTCTAGACCATCCCTGATAGACATTTATCTAACCTACTCTTAAATAGCTCCAGAGATGGGGATTCCACAACCTCCCTGGGAAATTTATTCCAGTGTTTGACTATCCTGACAGTTAGGAACTTTTTCCTTATGTTCAGCCTAAACTTCTCTTGCTGCAGTTTAAGCCCGTTGCTCAGAGGCCAGTTCCTCCCCATTTGTTAGGATCAAATCTAGAACAGTTTTCCCCTCAGTAGCTTTTTCAACCTTCAGCTTTTCTCAAAGATGAAGTGAAAGACTTTTCTGCCATTGCAGTTAAACTTTGAAGTTCTAGAATGTGGGCTTGTTCAGAAGCAGGGATTTGGTGTGGCCTCATCTCTTCATTTAACGTTCCTTCTCTGCAAGAGTTTTAGGATGGTCTCTTTCTGAACAAGAATGTTATGAATCTCATGTGCTGTATCAATGTTTTTTTCTTTTCTGTTTTTAGCTCTTATGAAACCAATAAATAGAATGAGCCTTCTCCAAATACTGCACCACATGAAAAAAAGTGTTATTTAAAGTGTTATTTATTGCAAAACATACAAAGCAACAGAAAAAAAAGGGGGAAACTATGAAAAGCTGCTGGAGAAATCTACTTCAGCATTTTTATAATTTGATTATATTATCCCTCCTGATTGTTGCTGAGCTAAAAGTACCATTTTATTTTTTTCCAGTGACAAAATTGCTCTCGTCTGTGGGCAGGAATCTGTGTCATTAATCTGGGTCTTCTCAATTGTTCCCTCCAGTTTAAACCTCAAGACAACAAGACTTACTTGTCACAGGCATCTTCCCTCTGTTTAAGAACTGCTGGATAGAACACTCTTCTGAAATACATTAATATACTTCCGAATGGTACAAATGATCCTTTTTCTCAGAACCAGAACTCTCTCTATAGCAATAATTTTCAAACTGCTTAGGGACCACCATTGGCCCTCAGAGTCTTCCTTGGTGGTCTACAGACTGACTCCTATGGGGAACAGCTATAGCTGGAGACTGGAAGTTGGTTCATGTGGAGATGTCTTATCAATTGGTCTGCAGAAGGATGAAGATCTAGATTGACTGTTGCAGGAGTCAAACTCAGGTCTCTCACATGGCAATGAAGATTTCTGACATGACAACCACCTTGAAGACCAATGCAGAAGCCTTTTGGCAACCTGTTTGGACTTGTAGAATGTTGAGCCATTGACGTCTCTTCTCTCTCTACTTCACACATGTGTGCAGCTGGAGCAGTCATACTAACACAGCATTTTACTATTATTACCAATGCCTGAATCTCATGATCATTTTCTCATATGTTATAATCCCCACGCCCTTCTTTTCTCCCTGCCCTCCAAACATTTTGGAGTTCACTGCAGGCCAATTGGACTGCCTTCTGAAAAATCCACTGTTGTACAGACCACAAGATGAAGGTAGGGCTCAATATAAAACTGAACATGAGAATGACCTGCAGATACATGACTTTTGCCAACTCCTCACCCTTTGGCATATTTGTGGCACACATTGCAAGGGCTTGGTTTGGTTGTGCTCACCAGGTTTTATGTTCAGACCTATAATTGCATGAGGTGAAAATGGAAAGCAGCCCCAGAGCGTCTGGAAATTGCTGGGAAAGAATGCAAATTAAATATTTGAAAGAGAGAGTGCGGTGTGGGGGAGTGTGTCATGGAAACTCAGAGTTCCATCAGGTGTCTAGCCAGCTTGCACGGCCTTTGTGTCCACATTGTCTGCCTGCTGGATGGAGCTAAAAGACAGAAGAATGACAGTCTGAGGTAAAAAAGAAAGACAGTAATTATGGGACGTATGTGATTAGCATGGTAGCCAGAGAAATTAAACCACTAGTCCCTGGAATCCTCCCTTCTGTAAGATACCTGTGGTGGAAGAAAAAAGCCCCTCACCACAGAGTTCAGTTGGAATCCACTCCCTGCTAGTTTAGCTTGATTGCTTTTTTGGATACCTACTGTGGGAGTTCAGCTCCTTGACCTTCTTTTCTATAGAACTATATTGTCCTACCATGAAGAAAGGCAGATTAAGAATTTGCAGGGATCCTTCCATCACTAGACTCTGACAGGAGTGCTTGGGGAGTTAATTTTTCATGGCTTAAATTGCCTCAGGCCAAGATTCTTATCAAAATGGTTTGGTTTAATGTAAAGTACAGACATTTTAATTTTATTTTAGCTCCATAAAAACCTCTACCACCCTTACTGCACAATCTTCCCTTTGAACAGGAAGTTCTTGAGCTGCTTTCCTTTGAGTAAGGTATACATTTGGGTTCAGGTTTATTGTCTCTCAATAAATCACTTCAGTTAAGAAATTTATAATTATTTTCAGGGAGGTAAAATGTTTTATAACCACTTAAAAGCTGAAAAATTCCCAGACATAACTAGACCATGCATTCATTGTTTAACTAGTGCACCATTTTAATAGTTGCAGGTTTACAGAATGGTTTTCCAAAATTCTGTCCTTCTGGTGATTTTATAGATCTTGTCAAGAAGGGAATTAAAAGGAATTAAACACTTTGTAGATTTTAGGTTACATCAATATGATCCATTCACAGGGGAAGAGGAGAGTATTCTGCCTGCCTGTCAGCACAACATTGCTCCCTCTCCACCTCCACCCCGTTAGTTCTCAGATATTCCAAAGTTCTCATCTTATGGAAATCACTCTTTTGGTTGAATCTGTCATTTTTAGGTAGTAATTGAAGTCACTATGCATTGGCACAAGAAAACTCTTCGGCCCTTACCCTCAGGAGTAGAAGGCTACTCCACTAAAGCTCCCAATCTTGCAATTGAGGGACTAGGACCAAGAATATGATTATTTGTTGTGTAATATTGACCACTGGGACAGTGGACCAGTCCGCTCATTGGACCAATCCAATGTTTCAATTATAGATAAGGTTACTTCAGAATCTGCACTATTACCGTTCACCTTCCTGGAATGGAAAGGTGTAATATTTGAATATTGTTATTTACTAATGGCAAATACATAGTTATCTAAGGAAGTTAGTACATTTTAAGAGCTACCGCTCTATCCTCATTCACAAACCATCCACTGGGTCTTCATTCTCTTCAATATTCCGCGAGCTCAAAAAAAAAATTAAACTACCTCCCCAAATCACTTCATTATAGAACTTTTAAAAATGTTTAAAAACTGTTTTCTTTCACAGAATTATAGAAACTAAAGCTGGAAGGGATCCAGCTACATCCAGTCCAGCCCTGCCAAGCATTTATCTTGCCTGTTTGTAAAAACCTCCAAGTCCAATCACAACCTCCTTTGGTAACCTTTTCCAGTTTAGCTATAATTTAAAAGTTTTGTCTTTTATCAAATATACATCTCTCTTGCTACAGATTAAGTATATTACTGCTTAGCCCACTTGCTTTGGACACATAGAACAACTAATCAATCACCATTCTCTTAACAGCCCTTAATATATCTGAATAGTTAGGTTCCCCCTCAGTCTTCTTTTCTCAAGACTAAACACATAGTTTATTTTTAAACCTTTCCTCATTAGGTCAAGTTTTCTAAACATTTCATCCTTTTTCGGTGCTCTCCTGTGCACTCTCTCCAGTTTGTCAACTTCTTCCTCTAAGTGTAGCATCACTCAAGTTAGGTCTATGCTATACGGGGTTTTTTTGTTTGTTTGTTTTTAAAGCTACGCAAATTGTGTTCTGCAATTTGTGTAACTTTTTCCAATCACTTTTCCAGAAGAGGCTTTTTCCGCCATTTGGCCCAGTCTAGATGAGGCCAAATGGTGGAAAAGCCTCCTCTTTTGGCAGAGCCCTTATCCCTCATAGAACGAGGAATATAGGTCTCCCCAAAAGAACGCATTTGCTCTTCTGCAAAAAAAAAAAGCAGAAGAGCAAACACATTCCTTGGATGCAGTGGCGTCTTTCCAAGATAACTCCGGGATCCTGGAAAAACCCCGCAGTGTAGACGTACCCTCACTGAGCATAATCCTCCAGCTGAGGCCTCACCAGTGCCAAGGGGAGTGGGACAATTACTGTCTGCATCTTACATATTATACTCCTGTTAATACATCTCAGAATATTAACCTTTTTTTTTTTTGCAGCTGCCTCACACTATTAGCTCATAACCTCCAGATTCTTTTCCACAGTACTATCACCTCACCAGTTATTCCCCATTTTGTAACTGTTCATTGGATGTTTATCTCTTGGCTACGTCTAGACTACATCCCTTTTTCGTAAATGGGATATGAAATATCCCTGTATGAAATAAGGGACAAGGGATCTTTTGGAAAAGGCTTTATTTTCCCCAAGATCAGCATCTAGACTGGCGCTTTTTTCCAGCAAAGCTCCGTGCCGAAAAAAAGAGACAGCCATTTTTATGCTAATGAAGCGGGGGAGATTTAAATCCCCGCTTCATTAGCAATTGCGATACATCTAATTTACATCCCTTTTATGAAAAAGGGATGTAGTCTAGATGTAGCCCTTAAGTACAATACACTTTGCACTTGTTTTTACTGAATTTCATCTTCTTGATTTCTGACCTCTTCTCTACTCTGTCGGGGTCATTTTGAATTCTACTCCTGTCCTCCAAAGTGCTTGCAGTCTATCAAAGTTTAATGTCATCCACAAGTTTTATAAGCATACTTTCCACTACATTACCTAAGACAGTAATAAAAACTTTCAATAGTACTGAACCTAAAACAGACCCTAGAAGGAATTCCATTTTTGGAATGTTCTAAATGAAACATTTTGATTTTCCTGTTCAAAATGAATTTTCACTCCAAAATTTCCTTCAAATTTACTTATTTTTTAAAGCTCAAAATTGAAGTAAAACATTCCATTTAATCCAAAACAAATGTTTTATTTTAATTTTTTTAAATTACCAGTGAATTGAAAACTTCATTATTTGCACAGTTCTACCTTTTGGACAACTCAGCAACCGATAAATTAAGACAAAGCCATTGTGACTATATAACTTAGTGGCTTTAATGAATGTTTGTCTTCAAATACCAATCATCAAATAAAATAGAATAAAAGCACAAACCCAGCATGTGATTTTTGTTTTACTGCTTGTTGGCTATTCTATACCCAGGACATTGGGAACTGGCTCTGAAATCAAAGTGAAGCACCAATCCAACAAACACTTTACCACATGATTGAAATAGGAGTATTTGCTTGAGTAAAGTAAAGCACTTATACTTAAATGCTAGCAGGATTGGGCCCTTAGAGATTAGACTCACTAATTAAATCCCTTGGGTGAAATCCTGACCTTCCTTAAGACAATGAGAGTTTTGCCATAATTAATGATGGATGACTGTATGAAACCACTGCATGACAGTTAGCATGAGAGGTGTACTTTCCAAAGAGTTGAAGCCCATTACAACTCTTTTCCCAGCATTTGTACTAGATATTTGTTACCTGTTATGCCTAACCTATCAGTCAAACTTACAAAAAGTAAGCTTTAGAATTCAATAACGTAGTATATCAGAGTCGAATATTGTAGCTTGATAGTTTTACATTTTGTGGGAATTATCCTCTTCTCAAACCTCAAAGATCTCTATGTATTGTTAGCTAACCAAATACTGTGTACTAACAATGTGCCAGCATTCTCTCTGTGTTAGAAGAAAAACAGTTGAGGCAACATATTTGATGGATTTATTTAGAGATTTTGTATGCATATGGAAGTCATTTGTTTCGCTTCTGCAAATAGTGTTTGATTCTTCCATATCAGCATTAAGTAGATAAAGTAGCTACAATGCTCCCAGTTGTGTAGAGAACGGCTAAACCAAACAAAATTTGAAAGTAGATTCAGCATATCCAATACCCATTAGGAGAATGAATGAAAGAGGAAAAATTAACTGATCACAGGAATCAGGATTTTTCTAACAGTGAAATATACCTATATTTGAACTATTGATCGAATTCCTATTCTGTCCATCGACAGAAATACAACTCAAGAGAGAGGCACAAATCCACATTTTAAAAAGGAAGTTTCAGAGTATCAGGAAGTTAAGGAAAAAAGGTCCGTTGCAAAGTTAATCTCACACAGTATCTTCCCAAAGAAGAGCTTAAGAATCTCTTATACCTTCCATTGGTTAGAGCAGAGCAAGTGCATAACACTGGTAAGTCCTAGCTTTTATATAGCATTTTTCATCAAGCCAATGAGGTCAGTATCATTATCCCCATTTCACAGATGGGGAAACCGAGGCACTGAGAGATGATGTAACTTACACAAGATCACTCAACAAGCCAATGGCAGAGCCCATACAAGAACCCAAATCTCAAGTCCCAGTCAAGTGCTTTATCCATTGGGAAACACTGCCTCCCAACATGTGTCTTTAGTCACTGAATTTACTTGCTATGTTCAATGAATGCTAGTTACTAGCTTGCAACTTTTTAGGTTCCTAAGGTGAGGTCACAGAAAGCACATTTCATTTCCACTTTGCTATTTTATGTTTAATGTTAATATTAATTTACTATTAAAACTCAAAAGCAAATGTCTTTAAATATTCAAATTATTATTCACAGAAAGCCTTTTGCACCATTTGCTCAGTTCTAACCCTCTTTATTTAGGCCGCCATTTCCTTTCTTAAAATCAGGGGTAACCAAATATAACCAGCATATCACAAAATATTTCCTAAAGCTTCCTCCCAAGATTTCTCTTGAAACAATTTGTGTACTCGATTTGGCTACCAGTGGTCAATACTATATGTCATCATAATCATGATTCCTGGTCCGAGTCTCTCAGTTGCAAGATTGGGAGCTCTAGAGAGGCAGTCTTCTACTCCTCAGAGTAAGGGCAGAAGGACTTTCTTGTGCCAATTCATAATGACTTCTGTTGCTGCCTAAAAATGACAGGTAAAGTTACTGTCACCTGCCCTGACAGTAATTTCAGCAATAATCCTTTAATTCAACTCCTCACCCTTTTGTATGAACATCCAACGAAACAGCATCCTTTCAGAGGTCACTTGCGGAGGGAGCCTTCCAGTATACCCCATTCACCATTCATTATCAGTGCTTAGGCTAGGTCTACACTACACAAAAAAGTCAACTTAAGATACACAACTCCAGCTATGTGAATAGTGTAGCTGGAGTTGATATACCTTAAATTGTATTTTTGCAGCATCCCACTGCGAGAGGTCAATGGGAGAAACTCTCCCATCATCTTCTCTTAGGGTATGTCTACACTACAGCGTTATTTCAAAATATCTTATTTATTTCGGAATATCTTATTTCGAAATAACGCATCTAGAAACAAAATGCATTTCGAAATAGCATTTTGCTATTTTGAAATAGCGCATCCACACTGATAGGATGCTGAATCGCATTTAAGGCCAGCTGGAACCGGTTCTGTCAGGGCATCAGGTCAGGCGTTACCTTGTGTGGCTGCTGCCTGAGGCTATCTGAGAACTGTGCTTAAAGGGACCCCCCCTGGACAGACAGTTCTAAGGTTTCCCTGCTTGCTTGCCTACCTTGCTGAGGGACAGCAAAGCATTTTTTTCTCTGTATGCTCTGGTTGCCCTCACTCAGGACACCACAGAACTCTGCAGCATGGAGCCGCAGCTGCCCCTGGGCACTTTGGTGCTTCTCCTGGACATGTTGCTGCGAGCCTGTTAGCACATTCTGCAGGCAGTAACAGTCTCCTTGGTGTGCCCCACTGGGGGATTGTGCCTCATTCCTCCCTCACGTCCTTCCACTTACCACTCCCTAACCCCCCTTCCTGCTGTACAATAAAAGACACGTGTGTTCATTAGAACAAAGCCTCTTTACTGAACAAAACTGGGGTGGGGGGAGAATGAAACTGAGGTGAGACTGGGGAAAGAAGGTGGGAGAGGGGAGGAGGGAGGGTGGGAGAGGGGAGGGGGAAACCTGGGAGGAGGGAGCTGGCTGGGGGAGGCAAGGGGAGGAAGGGGGAGGAGAAGCTTAAGGCTCAGAGCTCAGGACTGGGGGGGTCTCGCCGGCCCAACTGTCTCCCAGTACCATGGGTGTGGGGGCCTCGGCATCCCTGGGGGTGTGGGGAGGAAGAAGCAGGAGGGGGAGAAGGAGTAGGAGGAGGAGCAGTAGCTGGGGAGGCAGCAGGGGCTGGAGCAGCAGGAAGCAGCAAGCTCTGCCCCAGGGTCGATGACCACCAGGGGGGCACGGACCGTCCTGCCCCCCAGTATGTGGTCCATGGCATCTAAATATGGGCAGGGGTCTGGGTCTGCCCCTGGTTGGGAGCTGCCCTCTGTGGCCCTGGCATATGCCTGCTGCAGCTCCTTTATTTTCATGTGAACTTGCTCCTGGGTTCACATGTGGCCTTTGGTGGCCAGGCTGGCAGCCATCCGCCTGTAGACAGTTGCATTCCTCCATTTAGTGCGGAGATCGTGGACATTGGAGGCCTCCCCCAAACCTGAATTAGGTCCCTGATCTCCGCAATGGACCAGGCAGGCGCTCACCTTTTCCAGCCCCTGACAGTCTCCTGGGAGCTGGCAGACTGGTCCTGGGGAGCGGTGGAGGGCTGGCTGGCACTGGTTCATGCTGGGGCCACTGGGTCAGGTGCAGTGACTGCTGGCTCTGGGCTGGCAGGTTTGGAGCTGGCACAGGCACTGTGGCCAGAGTCTACCCCTTTAAGGGCTCCAGGGAGGAGGAGAGAGAGAGGAGTTTTCTTGGTTGTGCCCAGAGTGGCACCTTGGGAAGGGCTGGAGGCTCCCTGTTTCGAAATAAGCATCTACACAGCATTTATTTTGAAATAGCAGTTTCTAAATTGGCACTATTCCTCATGGAATGAGGTTTACCAATTTCAAAATAAGCCCTCCGCTATTCGATTTGATTTCGAAATAGCGGTTTGGCTATGTAGCTGCTGGTAAAGTTATTTTGAAATAACTTTGCTGTGTAGACATACCCTTATTATTTGTGACCTCATGGAGTACTGGGATATATTGGGGTTCCATCAGTGGTCAATTTAGTGGGTCCTTAGTAGACCTGCTAGACCTGAACCCTGGAAGATCGATCTCCAGAGCATCAATTTCAGGGTAAGTGAAGACAAGCCCTTATGAAGTTACAGAGACCAGGAATACACTCACACAGATCCATCTCTTTCTCTAGGGTAAGTGCTGCCTGGTTTGACCCTGAGGCACTACCATCTAACCCAGCTAGAGTGATTTCAGCTTGCTTGGTGCTGGTTGGAGGGAGAACAAAGAGGGAGGCATCACCAAAGTTCACTCAGCTCTCCTGCTATTTTCTGAAGTTTCAGTGAAGAGCTAACTTGTTGGTACCACTTTATAAAATCTTCAGTGAATAGGGACTAATAGTACATAGGATTCTCATAGGTTGCTCATGGTGACCCCTCACTCACAGCATATTAAGTGTAACTCTTTTGTCTTTGTCACACAATAAAGATAATAACATGTCATTATCCCTACACATAAAACAATGAATTGTAGCAAAAATGGTCCAAATGTTCACACTGAAATGGAAGGTACCAATGCAAGAAAAACCTCGTTCAGTCTATCTCCTCCCCTGCCCACTAATAGATGGTTTCCCCTATGGAGCTTCTGTCTTTCTGGAGGTCAGAAGCAGCTCTAGGGAACTCTTTCTTTGTTCTCCAATTGGAATGGTGAACTCCCTTCCTGCTAGCTTTGGAACTACACTGTTCACATATACTTTGTTCTTTAACAGTATCTCCTGCAGATCTCTAAGCACTGCAAAAACACTAATGAATTCAGCTTTGTGCCATTCCTGAGAGGAAAGTGAATGTTACTATTCCTACATATGAAGAAAATGAGGCACAGGATGTTAATGCCTAAATTTTACAAAATGTCCACGTTGATTTGAGGTGCCCAGAGTTCAGTTACCTTGAGCTGTGTTTTCAGAAGAGCCTAGTACGCATAAGTAAAACTGAAGTCAATAGAAGTTGGAATTCTGAGAACTTGTTGGCCTCATTTTGGATTTCTCAAGGTGGGCACCCACAAATGGAGACCCACAAACTTAGTGGGCACTTCAAAATCGTGGTCTATCTGGTTAGTCTAAGAATGTGAGAGCTGGGAATAAAACTCAGATTTTCTGACTGCCAGTCCTAGGTCTTGCCCATTCCTCTTTTGAAAGAAAAATGTGAAAGCAGAGGAGATTTCTATCTTCTCATAGCAAATAAATACTATAATGATTTTTAAAAAGATGTGATAGGCTTTATTAAAATGAGCACTTGAATTGAAGGAAGTGTCTAGCTAATCCTGCATCTAGCAAAAGTGCCAGTCTGAGGCATCTCTCTCACCCATAATCTACATGCACAATGGAAAGCAAATGGTGGTCATAAGAAAATTGCCTGATTGTCCAAACATTTCCAACTATGTATTAAGGGCTTATGTAACTTAAGAGAACATCAGTATATTTTCCCATGAGGTTGCTTCTAAAAATGGGATTGGGGGCAGGGGGAGGGGAAACAGTGGAGCCTGGAAGATACCCTACAAATTATAGTGTTTTCATGTAGCATGCTGAAGATTATATGGCATAGAAGGAAAACATGAGAGAGAATGAATGGACAGATATAACTTAGTGCTTTCAAAAATATTGCAGGATATTGGCTCAACATCTCTCTTCCCCCTCCCCCCCCCTTTCTCAGTGTTACATCTGGAATTTGTACCACATAATGTCCCTTACTGATCAGAGGGAGGGGGGATATCCATTCTGCCCCAACCCAAGTCTGTGGTTCCAGAAGCACAAACCTATCTGAGGTTTAACACAGATGATAAATGTACAGTGCTGAAAAGACACAAAAACCGGGTACTGGACAAAACTGTAAAAGTGGGGCAGCCAGCCACTGAGACTCTTCTAATCAGTATAAAGTAGTTTAGGATTGTCCCAACTACAGTAGCAGCAGTGATTGGTTAAAGGAGACATTGTACAAAGCAGACTGCCTTTCTGTTCTTACATTTTCCATCTGAGATTACTTTCAAAGCTATTTGGAGAGAAAGGGAAATTTTGACATGCATTGTATATATGTGTGCCACTAGCCTCTGCTCATAATCGTGTCTCTCTAGCGTCACAGAAAATATGTGCGTGGGCAACACAGAAAATAGCTGGCTTTCCTGTCTGCATAAGTTCAGAGAGGCATGTATTTGTTTGAAGTCCACCAATTATTTAAGTTTGACTACTTCTAAGGGAAAGAAGAAAACTCATAAGGCACTTATGTTTGATTTGAATTCCTCTTATTCCAGCTATAAAATGTTATGCTGTTATGAAGTTATTATTTGGTGGTGGTAACAGACAACTAGTAATGTGCTAGGCTCTGTCCCCACACACAATCCAGAAGAACTCATAATCAAACAACACGTGAAAGATAGGGAGAGGTATACAAATACAAAAAGTTCCTAACTGTCAGAGTAGTCAAACACTGGAATAAATTGCCCAGGGAGGTTGTGGAATCTCCATCTGTGGAGATACTTAAAAGTAGGTTAGATAAATGTCTATTAGGGATGGTCTAGACAGTATTTGGTCCTGCCATGAGGGCAGGGGACTGGACTCGATGACCTCTCGAGGTCCCTTCCAGTCCTAGTTTTCTATGAGTCTATGATTCTGTGAAATCTACATTCAGCTAATACTCTGCATTAGCATAGTCTTTAGCTAGTTTCTTGTAAGCATCATGGGAAAAGGGCAATTTGAAAGAGTAAAACATAGTGCAGCAAGTAAGCAAGAGCATTCCACCCATATAGAGATACAGGGTACAGCAGGACAAGTGGTAAAGACTGGCATTAATGGCTATTGGGCTGGATTTAACAATATGGCAAACTAGCCTCCAAATTCTGTAAAGATTAATATCAGTATTTAATTTTCCACACTGGAAATTGTTTTATTGGGTTACGAAGGGCACATCTACATAGTAGAGCCAAAGCCGAAATAATCTACGCAACTTCAGCTATTTCAATTGCGTAGCTTAAGTTGAAATAGCTTATTTCAGCTTTTGGTGCTCTCCACGCAGTAGGAAGTCCGAGGCACAGCACTCTTCCTCCGACTTCCCTTACTCCTCATAAAACGAGGGTGTCAGAGTGTCAAAGTAAGAAGTCCTGCAGCTCGCCATTATTTTAACTGCTTGTAGTGTAGACGCAGAATATGTTATTTCAAAATAACGTCAGTTATTCTGAAATAACACTGCTGTGTAGATGTAAGGCTACTCTCAGTGAGCTCAGTTAAAGACACATGTAACTCTTTGCAAGACTGAGGCCTTGGTGAAGTGCATGTTGCTTTTTTGGTTTAATTATGAATTTATTTATTTATTTTTATATGTAATACCATAGCATCTAAGAGCCCTAGCCATGGATCTGAACTCCATTGTGCTAAGCGCTACACTAACACAGAACAAGAAGATGATCTCAGCTTTGAACAGGGACTTGGATAAAGATAATGCACAGCAGACATGGAAAACTAAGGTGGGAAATATGAAAACCACTATCACTCATGGTTTCAATTTAAGCTATCAGAGAAAAGTATAGCAAACACAACCAGTTGAACTAAAACCAGACAAATTCAAATCAGCAATAAACACAAATGTTTACCAGTGAGGGTGATTGGTCATTGATCAAGTTACCAAAGAAAGTAGTGCATTCTCCATCTCTTGATGTCTTCAAATCAAGATTGGACAGTTTCCTAGAATGTGTATGTTAGCCAAAGACAAGTTATGCTTTTGTCAAACACAAGTTATTTGGCTCAATAGTGAGTTCACTGGATGAAATGGAATAATCTGTGATATACTGGAAGTCAGACTAGATACCGTATATACTCGAGTATAAGCCGACCCGAATATAAGCCGAGGCACCTAATTTTACCACAAAGAACTGGGAAAAAATATTGACTCGAGTATAAGCCTAGGGTAGGAAATGAGGCAGCTACTGGTAAATGTAAAAAATGAAGATAGATACCAATAAAATTACATGAATATTTATTTCAAAGAAAAACAATAACCTAGCTCTGTAAGTGGAAAAGGGGGTCAACAAAAACAATATGGTATCAAAAATACCGTAACTTTAAAAGTACAACAACCTAAGCTCAATCAGCAACCAAGCTCAATCAGCTCCCCATAGCTCTTTTCCTCAGGTGTCCTGGCTTCCTAGCTGTTTTCGTGTTTTTAGCTGAGGGAAACTTGCAGATGGCAACTCCCTCTCCACATATACCATTCCCCCGACACAGAGGATAAAATATTTCCACAATCCCTGGGCAGATCCTGCTTTCCATAAGGATTTTATCCTTTCCATTCAGGCCCCTTACCTTATCTCTTCTCTTCAGCCTGCGCCGAGCCACGCTTCTGCCTCCAGACCCGCCCCCTGCCCACAGCACAGTGACAAGCCAATCACTGGCAGTCACTGTGCAGCCAACAAGCCTATGTATGTGCGCTGTTCATCGCACATACATAGAGCTTTCAGACCTCAGAAATTGACACGAGATACTTTGATGATGAATTTACAGCGCAGTCCATAACAATAACACCTCCTGACAGATACGACAACCTGGATGCCTTAGAACCTGACCAGCGTACTCACTTTCCTGAGTTCTCAAGACGCTGACTCGAGTATAAGCCGAGGGGGGCATTTTTCAGCACAAAAATGTGCTGAAAAACTCAGCTTATACTCGAGTATATACGGTAATCCTTTTTAGCCTTAAAATCTATGAAGTTCTGTTGTACTCTGGCTACACTAGTTACTGTAATAAAATATACTAACCATTAAGAAAGCAAACTACAATTAAAATACATGTTCTGTCTATTATATATACGTATTATGTCTATATCATTTTCATTAAAATCTTGCCACATTGATAGTCTAGCAGCACTTTGTTTCCTTGTTTATATGGATATTAGAATTTTGTTACTACAGGATACTTTAGAGCTGTAAAGTTTTAATTGACTCTGCTTTATGTAAATCTTCAGCCTCTGTCATTATGGGTTCACTCTGACTCAGTCTCTAGACCTTCACTCTGATTAGAGCTACTCAGAAAAAGATTTTTCCCCACATAAAAAAAATCTCAATGAAATTTCAATGTGAACATTCAAGTTCATAAAAAATTGGCAGGAGGTGGTCAAAACTTTTCTCCAAAATAACTACATTTCTCAGGTTTTCATTTTTTTAGGAAAGCCTGAAAATGTTTGGTAAAAACAGAAAATAATAATAATAAAAAAGTTGACATCATGTGTTTTCAGTAGCTCTAGCTTTCAGTTCTATGTTTGAATGAATTCAGAATCTCTGATCAAAACTCAGTACAGGCAGTCCCCGACTTATGCGGATCCGACTTATGTCGGATCCGCACTTACGAACGGGGCTTTCTCGCTCCGGAAGTCGGGGCGAGAAAGCCCCGTTCGTAAGCTGCTCCGGTGCCCCTGGTCTGCTGGAGACCGTCTCCAGCAGACCAGGGGCACCGGGCGGGTTCCCGCGCTTCTGAGGCTTTGCCAGAGCAAAGCCTCAGAGGCGCAGGGAACCGCCGCTGCTGCCGCTTCAATCTGGGTGCCTGTGGTCTGCTGGGGACCGTCCCCAGCAGACCACAGGCTCCCGGACTGAAGCCGCAGCCGCAGCCGCAGCCGCAGCCGCAGCCGCAGCCGCAGCCGCAGCCGCAGCCGCAGCCGCAGCCGCAGCCGCAGCGGGGTCCCTCCCTCTGAGGCTTTGCCAGAGCAAAGCCTCAGAGGCTCTGCTCCCCGTGTCCCTGGTCTGCTGGGGAGGGGGGGGGCGCAGCTAGTTTGCTCCCCCCCCCAGCAGACCAGGCTTTTGTTTTGGACTCTGGGGCAGAGCAGCTGGGGCGCTGCCGATTGGTCCGGCAGCGCCCGCTCTGGGCACTACTGGACCAACCCGGCAGCACCCCAGCTGCTCTGCCCCAGGTCCTGATTCAGCCGCTGCTGGTCAGTTTCAGCAGCGGCTGAATCAGGTCGCCTGGGGCAGAGCAGATGGGGTGCTGCTAGGTTGGTCCAGTAGCACCCAGGAGCGGCGCTACTGGAGCAACCCAGCAGCGCCCCAGCTGCTCTGCCCCAGGAGTCCCCAAGTCAGCTTCTGCTGAAACTGACCAGCGCTGACTACAGGAAGCCCCAGGCAGAGTTGCTCTGCCCCGGGCTTCCTGGAATCAGCTGCTGATCAGTTTCAGCAGCAGCTGACTTGGGGACACCTGGGGTTCTTAAGTTGATTCTGTATGTAAGTCAGAACTGGCGGTCAGTATCAGCAGTGTCTGAATCTGGACGCCAGTTCCGACTTACATACAGATTCAACTTAAGAACAAACCTACAGTCCCTATCTTGTACGTTACCCGGGGACTGCCTGTATACTGAAACCAAGGAAAACAATGAGTAGTCCTATAGCACCTTAGGCTACATCTACACTACAAAGTTATTTCAAAATAAGTTACTACAGGGAAGCCTCAAAATTAGTCCAAAGCAGGCTTCATTAATGTGGACACACTATCTCAACTTAGAGCTCCAGGAACCACTGGGGAGTAATTACTTTGAAATAACAGCAGCTGAGCATCCACACTAACCCTATTTTGAAATAACAATTTTGAAATAGACATTATTCCTCGTAGAATGAGGGGTTATTATTATGCTATAGCAAGTCCGTTATTTTAAATTATTTTGAAATAATGGGCTTACTGTGTGGACACACCTTGTTATTTTGAAATAACTCTGTAGTGTAGACATGCCCTCAGAGACTAACAAATACATATATAGTATT
This sequence comes from Pelodiscus sinensis, assembly GCF_049634645.1. NCBI lineage: Eukaryota > Metazoa > Chordata > Testudines > Trionychidae > Pelodiscus > Pelodiscus sinensis. The sequence goes on along the minus strand of NC_134713.1, from coordinate 90,102,152 downwards.
ATGAGCTTTCGTGGGCAAAGCCCACTTCCCCAGATGAGATATCATATGCAAAACCCACTTCCTTGGTGCTCATCTAAGAAAGTGAGTTTTGCCCATGAAAGCTCACGCTACCATATATATATATTCGTCTCTAAGTGTTACAGGACTACTCATTGCTGTTTAAAGTTACAAACTAACATGGCTACCCCTCTGGGACTTTGAAACAAGGAGGTTCTTTCACATATAACCATACATTTTTCCTGATTCATTCTGGCCAGAACATAGACCAACTTGAAATCAGATAATTGTTTTGAAAAGTAAGGACTGGAGTTCTAGTTTGAAGCAAAGCAGACAGAGCATTTCAGCTAGTTTCAGATGAAATTGTGAGTAATTCACAAAGCTCTAATGGGTAAATACAGGTGACAACCCAAAGACATGCCAAATCAGTAGCTCTCTTAGTAATAATACTCCTTTGCCCAGAACTTGCATCTAGCAGAAAGATCTCTCTCTTTCTCTCTCTGAAGCTAATGTTTCACAATAATTCAAATCATGTGAGAAAAGTATCCCTTAGATCTTCTGGTCTCAAGTTCTCTTTGGACTAGCCTGTTAATTCTGTCTAATCACCTCTGATTCATAATCTAGGATGGCGTTTACAGATATCTATGAATAAACATGAAATCCATTGAAGATTTTATTAGTCCTGACTCATAAAAACCCTCCAGATTTAAATAAAACTGTTACATTATCTAGCCCTATAAACTCCCTCTTTTTCTATACAGATGAGAAACTGTTAGTAGAATTTACTCAAAGGAAGGATTATATCTGTATAACTTATACATCTTAAAAAGCTCATAATCATATTGTGTAGCATATGTAAGGTCAAAGGTTAGCAACAGCATCGTTCTTTTTATAACATGTGCACTTCTTTTAAAAGCAATTCACTGAAATATAATATCTACAGGAATTAGTGTATGGTATCAGAGTAAACTATATCCACAGGCATATTCAAAAGTGTATGAGCTAACAAGTCTTTTCCATATCTAATGACTACTAGCCTTTAAAAAGTAATAGCAAATAATGCCTTAACAAAAAGTTTACCTCTAGCACTATTGTGGTATCATATTGGCCATAATTAGAAATGTTCTTTTTCTACTTTTATAACAATTGAAGTAATAAAAATGTTTCTGGAGAGTTGTCTACAGAAATCCTTCTAATGTTATATCTATATATCCAATAAAATGCATATTAAATTGATTAAAAACTGGCTGACAGATCTCAAAAAACAGTGATCGGCAAGGAATCAAAATCACAAGGAGGAGTATTTAGTGGAACTCTGTTAGGATCCCTTCTTGGCCTGATGCTATTCAACATTTTCCTCGGTGATATGGAAGTAAATATAAAATCGCTGCTGATAAAATCTGCAGATGAAACAGACTGGCAGAGTGGTAAATACTGATGTGACCAGAACAGTCAAGAGAGTGATATGAATTATTGGCTACGTCTACACTGGCCCCTTTTCCGGAAGGGGCATGTAAATTTCACTAGTCGTCGTAGGGAAATCCGCGGGGGATTTAAATATCCCCCGCGGCATTTAAATAAAAATGTCCGCCGCTTTTTTCCGGCTTTTAAAAAAGCCGGAAAAGAGCGTCTAGACTGGCCCCGATCCTCCGGAAAAAGTGCCCTTTTCCGGAGGCTCTTATTCTTACTTTGAATAAAAAAAAAAAAAAAAAAAAGAACCAGCATGTACCTGGTTTACACTGTATTTCTTTAAAAGAAAATCAAAGGCTATTGTTTGCCAGGCTGAAAGAATTATTCTAAGATATAAGTCTCTCCCTTACTGTTTTTGAAACTCTCATATTTGCAGTCTGGGACAGTCCTGAATTTTTAGAACTATAAAAAAGCCACAAACTTCATAAGTAAAAAAAATGAGGAAACCATACCAGAGGTCAACAAGCTGGAGTGAAACAGGCACTTCAAATTGTGCTAATTTACTTCTCAGTTCAGTTTAATTTTAAAAAATTCACAGGATGTAATAGGGCAGTAGTGTTAAATTTAAAATACATGGTGAGAATGCTTATTTTTAGTGTGAGACTACTACTGTATTTTCAAAGGGTTTCTTTTTAATTTGATGTTTGCTCCTTGTCAAGTTCTCTGAAGATCTATTGACTAGATGTGAATTTTTAAGTGACTAGACACTTTTTAATTGTTTTTTGTCAGAAATGTCCTGCAATGTTATAGAGTACATTTTGTGTACTCTATCTATCTAGCTATAGATATATAGATATATAAAAATAAATATATAATACGTGGCTCTTTGCACTCTATCCACAGCTATTTTGGTTCTTAGCCTCTAACTGGTTGGCCATCCCTGTCCTCGAAACTATGAACTTAGAGGACAACTGCCCAGCATAAATCCAGCTTCCAGTCAAGCTGAAAGAATCCCATTATTTAAAAAGTGTATGTGAAATGAATCACCTTTCCACTCCAGTCTAAGTTGTGGGTATCAGTTAGAACTGAAATGAACACAAATTTTGTATCCTGTGAAAACCAATGAGGCTGAGAGAATACAGAGGGAGGAGAGGGAATCCTAGTGCCACTGAAATCAATAGGAAGGACTTCTGGGCACTACTGCAAACAAAGAAACACTAATCTTTCATTTTAAGATCTAGATCCTCAGACGTAAATCAGCATAGCCTCATTAAAATGAATGGAGCTACACCAGTTTACACCAGCTGAGCATATGGGTCTTTGTCTCAGTCACAAATATGGGGGCCAACCTCAGGGCAGATTGCCACAAACCACAGTACAAAGCCCAAACTGGTTGTATGTTCTATAATCAAACTAAATATCAAGTGTGAACTCTTCAAGTATTATAATAGCCTTATCATGGAGTCAGAGTCCCCGTGATCACTCCAGTCATTCTTGCCATCCAGGTAAGCCTGTCTCTGTGATAGACAGTCCCTCATACCAAAATTCTCAACAGTGGTCAGGTTACTGACAGTCCCCAAGAATCAGTGACTTAGCCCAGTTCAGTTGTACCTTAGATCTCTCACCAAAGACAATGCTTGTAGTCAACCCTGTTATAAGCAAACTAAAGGCTTATTAACAAGGAAAAAGAAATGAGAGTTATTTACAAGGTTAAAGCAGGTAAACATACACACACAAATCAGTTACAGGGTTAGGTTCTCCAAAGTAATAGAAGCTGTTATAGTGTTCATGCTCTATATGTTCTTTATGGCTAAGCCAAGCTAAAGAGTTTGGGGATGTATTACTTATGTTTAGAAATTACAAGCAGCATAATGATGCATATCCTTCTGGGCAGAGATTTTTGTTCCCTTTTCCCAGAGTTCAAACTATGGTGGGACTGCTCAGCCAGCAACACATGTCCACCCAGCAATGTAAGCCTGGAGTTAGTGTGATTAAGGTTAGCTGACCCCTGTCAGGGAATTCTGGGCTTGAGCATCTACACTACAATTTAACCTTAGGTTAAGAATTTTCTGACCTGTACTCAAATCTAGGACTCTGGCATCCATACTGCAGTGCACTGATCTGAGTCAAAATAACCATATCCCAGCATGCCTAACATTCCCTCCCCCTTCCCCCAGTCCCTGCAATGTGCTATTTTAGCCTTAGAATTCTGCTGCCAACCCCACCCATTCCAGGAAGTTTGAACTGCCCACCAACACAGCCTGCTGAGCCATCTGGCCTGTATGCTGCCTGCTACCAAAGCTAGAAACATGGAAGAGGCACCTTTTTATGAATATCTGTTGCTTTCTCTTTCATTCCCATGTCAGGAAACTGGCAAAGCATCTGCCAGGAGCTGGAGGACATTGGCAGTGTTTTCTGTCCTGATTTCCTGATGGATCTGCAGGAGGCAGTAGAGAAAGAAGACTTGGCATGGCAGATTCTCATTGCCAGAATTGCTCAGTAGGCTGCATAGCCACTGATCCCCCCGGTGTAGACTGTTACATCTTGTGCAGGACTACAAGCACTGACTGGTGAGAGCACATCATTATACAGACCAGAGATTACCAGTCATGAGTCCAGCATTTTCGTACAAACAAAGCAACATTTCTGGAGTTTTGAGAGCATCTTGCCCTGACCCTCCAGAGTAAGAGACACAACCACATCAGTCCAGAATCAGGTTGCAGTAACTGTCTAGAGGCTGGCTACCCCAGACTGTTACAGCTCCATTGCCAAGCAATTGGGAGCTGGAAAGTCAATTGTGGATAAAGTGGTAGCAGAAGACACCAAGCAAACCAGGTGGGTAGTTTAGCCTAAGGTGGCTGGCACTAAAGAAATCCTAACTATGGCAGTGTTATTGATGGGACTCATATGCCCTTCATTTGCCCTCTTCAAGGAGCACATCAGTGCATAAACCACAGAGTGATAATCCATTGTTATGCAGGCACTAGTGGATGATGGAGGCAGATTTATGAATGTCAGTGATTGGCTGTTCAGGAAAAGTTCACAATGACAGAAGGCTTTTTGCTGCTTGGGAATCTACATAAATGGACAGGCCAGAACACTCTTCCCACCAAATGACATTGGCATAATTGGTGTTACTTTGCCCACATTTGTTCTTGGAGATTCCCACATCCTCTCTTGTCCCTTGGCTTATAAAACCATACCCTGATTTCAGAAGGCCCTGGCAAAAATTATACTTGCTGAAAGTGTAGGATGCTTCCTGAATATGCTTCGGGCAGATTAAAATCATGTTTGAGGTTTTTACAAACCCATTTGAATGCCTGTGTAAGTAATGTTGTACCCAACACTGTGGCTCACTGCACTCTTCACAACCTTTGCCAAAGCCACCGGTGAGCCATCTCCCATAGATGGACATATGATAACAAGGGGACACTGGATTGACATCCTCAGCCAGAAAAAGTGCAACGACCACTGTGGGAGCTGGTTGCTTTGTGTGCTCACATTATGGACTTACATGAAACGGGGGAAAGAGGGTGACGGGACTACTATGTGTAAGAATGTGCCTGCGGGGGCATGTTTGGGAGGGCATCGTCTTGATTGTCATGCAGTGTAAGTCAGAATGAAATGATGAAAATGAATTTGTTTGTAGTTGGGGTGGGGGCAGGGCAGCTGCCCTGGAAGAGGGAATTTATTGAAAATAGAAGTGCTATCCCTAGGTAACTAGAGGAATACTGTTTGATTTGTGATGCTTAATTACCTCTTACCAGGTTTTTAGCTTTATTATCTCCAGTGATTGTATGATATGATACACTGATGGCAATAAACTGTTTTGAAAACATAACCTACTTTATATGTAAGTAAACAGGGCTTAAAACAGTAAACCACACAACCTTGGGCAGGAAATAGTTAGCTCTCAACACAATCCCCCTATCACTGCATGTTCTCTGGCCCCACGTTCTCCTTTCCTTTCTTTACAGTATGTGAGAGGGATGGAGATTTCCACCGGGGAGAGGAGGAGCAGAAGAAGAAAGGCTGTATAGGTTTTAGCTGCCCTGCCCAGTCACTCATCAGTCCTGAATGCAGGGGCTGCCTTGGCATGGAGTCATCCAAGCAGCTGCTGAGCTGATGTTGCTGAATCAACTGTGCCACGATGTAGGAGAAGCAGCAGTGGCTGGTGCTTTTACAGCCATTATAGACAGGAGCTGCTGGAACATTTCTCCTTATTGAGCTGTGTCCTCCTCCCTTGGCCACGATTCCTGTTCCAGGAACTGCTTTGCAAGTGCCAGCTCCTTCACTGAAACACTGTCCTCCACCTGGGTACTGTGCCTCACCCTCACTCCCCACCTGTCAGCATGTCATTGTTCATCTGTTACCCCTCTCTTTCTGGTCCTGGACCTGCTGATCTGCCCTCCTAGGAGCATTGGCTGTAACTTCATTAAGGGAACACTTCCTTTTGGAATGGTCCAGGGTGGTACATTGAGCCCGGGGGTTGAGTTCCTGAAGAACAGCAGGAAATACAAGTTGAGAGTCCTGAAACAGAGGGTTGTTGTTTATTAAGCAGCTCTGTGGAGGAGCACAGAACTAATGCATGTGGATTCTGAAGGAGATAAAATGTAACAGTTCTAAAGTGAATCACCACATCTTGTGAAGGCGGTACTCAGGTCCTCAGACGCCTCTTGACACAGTCTTGTTAACTGAAGTTAGAATAGTGCAAATGGCTTGATGGGATCTGTCTCCACTGCAAACCCTGGAGGCTCTCGGGCAGTGTGCTTGCAGATCAGTGAGCAGAAGAGAATGGGTTAATGCTGACCTGAGCTGCTCTGCTCTGCTCTGCAAAGGGAATGTGCCTTCTGTCGGCAATAGAGTGCATTGCCAATGGAGGATTAAGGAAGTTACCTCAAGGAACTGTGGGATACATTTGGCTGACTTCTGGGATCAAGTCAAGCTGAAGCCATATTAAAAGCAAAGCAAAGCAATAGGGACCAAATCTTCAGTTCTGCCTTGGCCAAAGCTCAGACTCTCCAGCCCTCTAGATTCCTGGGACCCTGAGTTCAAGCTCTGGGTTAGCACAATTTGCAGTGTGGAAGCAAGCGGGGTTTGCCCTGAGTCTGACTGAAGCTCAGGTTTACACTGCAGTATAGATATTCCCAGTCTCCTTCACCTACTCCAGATTCTGGGCATCATTCTCCATTGTCTTGCATTGTTTCACAACATGTAACAGCTCAAAGTAGGTGTAAAATACCACTATACCATTTTACATCCTCTTTTTGTATGAATAAAAAGATGACATAAAGGGCAAGGCAGTGGTAAATCAGGTCTCTAATGTTAGCACTCAGAAACCAAGTAAAGTCTATTACAGAAATACAAATATTTGGTAAAATAATTTGTAAATACACATACCAAATGCAATTAAAGACATTCCTAAGGTAGTTTCCCTTGTTCAGATATGTAATATAACTCACAATCCTCTGTCTTGCTACCTAGATAAGATTCCCATTGACTTTAATGGGAGTTTTGCAAATGAAAGTTCTGCAAGATTGAGTCTATAAACACATCAGATGGTTAATCCATCATCTGGTTTTCCAATCACTGACACCCTGAAGCCTGCTACAACTTAAACCTATTGCATAAATTACAGCAACACCCACTAATGCTATTAAATTTAAGGGATTGTAATTTTCATTATAAATCTTTATTTTAAAGTTTTAGGTTGCAGATTAAACTTGGCATAAAAGCTTTCAACCTGGAAACAATTTTTACTTTTGCAAATTTTCAAAGGGATGTATTTGGCTTTTTTTCACATATAAGAATGCAGGCAAAAAGTTTGTCATGTACTAAGACGTTTTTGTTGATTTTGTGTTCATAACTTGCATGTGAATGGAAATCTCTTTTAAAAATAAATCATTATTTTAAATGGTTTCAGATCTCTACTCATCACATGTGTATGTTTATAGATATATAAATATCAGCAAAGACTGAATCTGGATTTGATCATCCCTAAAGTTCAAAGGTTTCAGGTAAAGGGGTTTGATTTGAGCCCATTTTTAATAATGCATTTTAAAGGTCAAAGGATTTTTCTCCAATCCAGATTTGAATTCGGGTCGTCAGGAGTCTGTGGTTCTCTTGCAACTGTAGACAGCATCACTAACACCTGTGGCAGATCCCTGCACAGCATTCCATTGAAATCAATAGTGTTTTGAACAGTCACAAAGGCCTAGCTGCACAAAGTGAGCACACAGGATTTGGGTGTAAGTCCGATGCTCTATTGTGCACACTTCCTTTAGTGTATCCTGCACATGCAGATGCTACTAGCTATAGGAAAGGTATTTAGTATTAGTGTTGTCATCACCTATGGCTGGGGATACATGTGACCTTAAGGCCATTTGTTAATATGTTTAGATAAAGTTCTTGGTATTTATTATTACAAAACTCACATGCTACCGTCAAACACTAATTATTTATTTCACAGTTTCAAAGGCTCCTCAAAAGGAGAAGATACTTTGGATGCCAATTTTTAATATGTTATCTCCAAACAGATTTTAAACAGCTGAACTTTAGAGCTGCTGCTCATGGTAGCAAGCTGATCCTCCTTCTGCAGTCTGGGCTTATATTGCAAGAGTGGACAGACACAAGGCAAGCTAAGGGGATAAATAGGCAGGCCAGGGCAGGGCAAAAGGGATGCATGCCTTCATATTGATAAAGTATAGCTAATCTACTGGATTAATTCCCTTCTCTTCCCCCTCTGATGCCCCCACGCTGTTTTATTGCATTGCTCTTCCCCAAAAATTGAACAATGAAAATTGTGTTTTTCCCTTGAGTGTTCATTGTTTTTTCCTTTTGGAGACCTTTTCCCCTCCTTGCTGCCGAATGGAAACCAAGTAAGGTTTTAATTTGAGCTGACTTTGCAAGCCCACAACACTTGAATGGCTACAGAGTGAAGCAAGATGGGCTTGCCCATTGTTGTTATTGGTCAGACTGCATGGGCAACATACACAGTCTCAGACAGTTTTCCATGTTAAACCTTTTGCACGAATTTCCTTGGAAACACATTTCACAATGACAAAATACCTGATTTCACAACGAGCTCTGTTATTGCTGAATTCCAGATGATGCTGGTTTATCATTTTCACCCTGGTGAATAAGAAATCAATCATTTCTACATGACGCTGTATACTCAGTAGCACTGCTGCTCTAGCGAAATAGAAAGTATGTTTAATCGGTGCAGAAATGAGTACCCTGAATGCAGAACATTTTAGGGACATGTTCTTTTGTTACAATAGAAAAGATATAACCAAAAAACAGTGCATTATTAGCAAATATGTCAAACCCTCCAAAAACTACCACTATCCCTACCAATATTTTAATATAACTATACTGTAAAGGTAAATTCACATGTAGCCTTTTATTTAAAAACCAGGAAGAATAGGATGCAACATGCTACACTTTGTGCTACATCTGAGTAGCTTGTATTGAATCCTAGTTCTATTAAGTTAAAAGGATTTCTGGTTTGTTTCAACTTGAAAGTGATTTAATATGAGGCCCACAGAGAAAAATCTGTCTCAGTAATCAAATTATAACAAGTAAGGATTAAAAGTATTAAGAAGTTTAAGCAATCTTTTTAGCTGCCCTGTGTTCTTGAGGTCATTTGAAGCTGTCTGTGGGAACAAGTAAAATAAAACAAGAAGAGGAAAAAACCCAAAATATTACAGAAGGGAATCAAAGAGCAGTCTTCAGGATTAGATTATTGTTCAAGAAAGGGACTGAAACATTTTCCAGGATTCTTATAATTGATTTTCATTTGGGAATACAAATTTAAAAGCTGAGCGTATGTTAGTGGCAATCTCTTCTTTTTCTTCCCGAAACTGCAAATCTGGCAGCAGCAATTCTTAAAAGTGAATATTTATATCTAAAGCATTTATTAAATGCAGATACTATCCCACTGGCTCACATATTAATTAGAAGACCATGGTGTTGCCTAGCTGAAAAGCATGGAATGGGCACAAGGAATCTTTTTTTAAACCTCTAGCCCCTAGTCCAAATTCAGCCCAGGTCAGTAGCAACTAATGGATTAACACCAGACAAGGTTTTGGTGGCTTGAGCAAGATACATTGTTGGTGTCTTCGTCACAGAAAGACCACCACCACAGCTGCAATAATAGGCATACTTCTTGGCTGCCTCAATAAAGAAGCAAAAAGTAGAATAGGCATGACAAACGAACCTCAGTCTCACTTCAAAAGATAGTCCCTCTATGTCAAGCTTCAACCTCAAAGACAGAGTTGAGGTGATCTCACCCGGGCACAGCAAAACTTTTCCTGTCAGTGCCTAAGCCAGATCTGTTGTATAAGCAGTAGATAGCTGCACCTTTCATAAGGGTTATATTCACTTAATATTGCTTTACATAGTCTGCACATAAATGTCCTATAAACTCTTTGCATCCAGTTCTACTAACCCATAGTCAGCAATCTACAGGTATGTCTACACTTGCACTCTCTTTCGAGAGAGGGATGCAAATGAAGACATTCGAAATTGCAAATGAAGCCGGGATTTAAATATCCCATGCTTCATTTGCATATTCGCGTTATGGCGCTATTTCGAAATAACAGACGCTGTTAAGAAGCGGTTATTTCGAGAGAAAACACTTCTCTTGAAATAACTGGAAAACCTCATTGTATGAGGAATAAGGATTATTTTGAGAGAAGGGTTTTCTCTCAAAATAACTGTGTCTTAACAGCGTCTGTTATTTTGAAATAGCGCCATAATGTGAATATGCAAATGAAGTGCAGGATATTTAAATCCCGGCTTCATTTGCAATTTTGAATGTCTTCATTTGCATCCCTCTCTCGAAAGAGAGTGCAAGTGTAGACATACCCTACTTCCACCAAAGTCAAGGGGACAAGACAATTAGCTGTACTAGAGATTACTTGTAGGAGTGAGAGTTTATAATCAAGCTATTCTATAAAAGGTCAGGAAAAAGTCAATTTTCATGAAAATTTTTTTTATTTCATGTTAATATTCTGTTTTGATGGAAATTTTCCAACCAAGTCTTCTTGCCAATTTGTTTCTATGGAAACTATAAAATTAATAATGAAATGATAGCCCTTGCCTAAAGTATTCGGTCTTTGGAACTTCTGTTTACTCAGAAGCGGAGGCTCAGTCTTTTTAAGAGCACCCAGGAGACCAGGTGCTGAATAATCCTAGCCGTGCATCCAGCCAGTTACATTACTGGTCTCCTTTTCCTATTTCATTGCACTCCCTTAGAAACTGTATTCAAGAGAACTTGGGCACTGCACTTGTTCCTGGTCACTGTCCAGGAGGCCCAACAATGTGCGGAGGAAGAACCTCGGGGTGACATTAAATAATGTTATGATAAGTGAGGGAGGGGGTACCTGGTCATAATTCATATTGCTTGGCCAAAGAGAGTTGTCTAGGCAGGATGAACAAGAGGCCTGACTGAAACTAGGTTCAACCAGCCGAGGAGTGGCCTGTGAAAGGTAATAGCTGAGGTAGGTCATTAAGCCTTGGAAAGACAGCTTTTAATCTGTTACAAAGGTACATCTCCAAAAGAAAACAGCAAGTCTAAACCCTATTGGAAAGCAAACCACCTCTTGGAGTCTCTGCCAGCAGGTTCCCCACTGCAGTACCCCTCTTCCCAGGGGCCTATCACCTATTCACATTCTCCATCAAAATTTCAAACAGCAGCCCCTCCTGAAACACCCTCTAGTGGCAGGCCACAGCACATCTTTTTTTCCCTTATGTGATTCCCAGAAATATCCCACTCAGACACTCCACACATAAATAGCCCGTGTGGGGTTAATTTATTGAAAGAATTCCCACAACTACTCCAGAATTGCCAACCGTCCACCAACACCAAGTGCCGCTCCAGCAACTCTCACCACATGCCCACTTAGCTTCATTCCTCAGGTTTGGTTCCAGTTCTTACCCCTCTATTATTCCCTCTTCTTCATCCTTTCAACTTCAGCTCTCTCAGTCTGAGAGCCAAGGAGGCATATCCCTTCTGCTTTCTTTGGCTGTGGCTCTCTGGGATGGGTAAATTGTAAAGTGACTCTTCCCCCAGCCTGTCCCCAAATTGCCCTTAGCTTTCACCAGCCTGACCTGACTCTGCCTCACAACTAGGGAACTTTTACCACTTGCTACCTTGGGGTTAGCCTCATCCCAGCTCTACTCTTCTGGGTTTCAGTGCACTACTGTCTCTCATTTATATTCCAGGGACAGCTCCAACTCCCTCATTACACCAAACTGGGACACAGCTGGACTGGAACAGGAGCAATGGGACAGCAACCCTTTTACAAAGTGACTGAAGACAATGGAATTGAAAAACAAGGGTTACCAATCCCGGATCAGGGTTGAAATGAGGGTTTGATAAGAGAGAACTCAAAGCAAGAAGAGTTATTCTCTGAAAAGCAACCAGTACTACCAGGCTAAATAGAGAGTTCCTGAAAGGGGTTATTTTCAAGGAATGCCAGCTAATTATTTGTCTTGTTTTTCTGTGTAACTAAACTGAAAATGTATCTAGTTCATCTTCTGAGACATAAGAATGTAGAGATAAGCAAACCATTTTTGTTATTGTTCTTTTTAATTCTATTACCTATGTATTTTGAATAATCTTGTTTTTGTTAAGACTACTTGTGTATACGTAATTTCACACAGATGTTCTCAAACCAGAGAGAACCCTGTAATCTCTAATGTTCCTGATAGATAAAATATGTCTGGAACCTACACCCTCCCCCACTCAATTTTGGTCTAGGGGCTTGGACAAATATGTCCCATCCCAGAGATCTGTGGTGCCAATAGCAGATTCATGCAAGAAGAGCAGCTGAAAGACCAAAGGGGATTCAAGATTTCTAGTCACAAAATATTTTGTTAATGGAAAAAAAATCATTGTGCTTAAATATGTACACTATTTGTGTACAAGTATACACACACCTTTGGGTGAAAGAGGGACAACTTTATAAAAAAAAAACTTTTGTCAACTGTGCTCTCCCTTTATGGGATTAAAATATTTGATGGAGTCTCTATACTACCTACTTAATGAAAACATTGTTGCTTAATGCAAGTCCTCTTTGCTGTTGCTCCTTGTCTTTATTTTCAGTGGCTGTGATGTTGCTGTATTCCCAGATGCAGAAATGAAGCTCAACACAGACTACTGCTAATTACTGACTGATATACAGATGTGAATGTGTGATCACTCTTTCTATAGGAAAAAAACAGATGTTTCCATGTGCTGCCTAGATTTGTTTTTTTATATGATTATGTAAGATTGCCTATATCTCATCTAATTTTCTCAATTTAATCACGAGGCGAAAGTTAGCCTCCTACTGGAAAGTCCAGTGTTATACAAAGGCTGGATTGATGTCCTTTGGAATCAATCTGTTTCTTTCAGGAAAAAAACCCTTGCACTGCTTTCCTAAAAAAAGACCCTGCACTGCTCTCCTAAGCCTGATTGTGAACTCTATAAGGAGTCATTGACTTTAGGGGCATCTTTGCCTGGGTATGGATCAAATCTTTGATAGCAGCTGTCAATGATGTGCAAGCACCAATAACTGAATTGAGAGGTTGGAGCTGGAACAGGTATTTCATGAAAGCAGTTCATCACAATTCAGTTTGGAGTTTGACTGCCTTAATGCAAATGTGCAAAGTTTTGCAGAAATTGGCTTCCCTGACTGTGGATGGGTGATAGAATGCACATATTCCATTTTTGACACCAGACTACCTGGCTGCGTCTAGACTGGCAAGTTTTTCCACAAAATCAGCTGCTTTTGTGGAAAAACTTGCCAGCTGTCTACACTGGCTGCTTGAATTTCTGCAAGAACACTGACTTCCTACTGTTTGAAATCAGTGCTTCTTGCGGAAATACTATGCTGCTCCCATTCGGGCAAAAGTCCCTTTTGTGCAAAGCTTTTGCGCAAAAGGGCCAATGTAGACAGCTCAGATTTGTTTTGCGCAAAAAAGCCCTGATCATGAAAATGGCGATCAGGGCTTTTTTGCAGAAAAGTGTGTCTGGATTGGCACGGACGCTTTTCCGCAAAAAGTGCTTTTGCAGAAAAGCGTCCGTGCCAATCTAGACGCTCTTATCCGCAAATGCTTTTAACGGAAAACTTTTCTGTTACATGCATTTGCGGAAAATCATGCCAGTCTAGACGTAGCTCCTTGGTTTTAATTGAGTACATCAATGGAAAGAAGTACTTCTTCATGGTGTTGCAGGCACTTGTGGACCACTGCGGCATTTCACTGACATCAACAAAAGGTGGTCTGGGAAAGTGCATGGCACACACATATTCAGGAACACTGACAGCTACAAGTGGGGGCTTTCTTTCCAGATCAGAAGATTACAGTGGGGAAATGTTGAAATGCCCATACTGATCCTGCGAGACCCAGCATATCCCTTATATGAAACCTTACCTTGGAAACCTTGGTAGCAGTAAGGAACAGTTCAACAACTGGCTGAGTAGGTGCTGGATGACAGTAGAAGGTGCTTTTGGAAAATTAAAGGCATGCTGGTGATGCCTTAATGGCAGGTTAGACTTCAATGTGGATAATATTCCCATGGCCATAACTGTGTGTTGTATATTGTATAGCCTTTGTGAAGCTAAGAGTGAACAATTTGCTCGGGGTGGAGTGTTGAGGCAGGCCACTTGCAGGGCCGGACTCAGGCATGGGCTAGCCGGGCAGCTGCCTGGGGCACCAACCAATGGGGGGGGCGCCTGATGGCAGCTGTAAGGGGCTCGCGGTATCCTGTATAGCTGCCATCAGGTGCCATGCGCCCAGCTCCCGCAGCGCCGGCCCCATGGCGCCGGCCAGCAGCAACCTTCCTCTCATGGTCGTGGGGCCCTGCACAGCCCAGCACGCATGCCAGCAGCTGTGGCCAGGCCGGGCTGGGCAGCGCATGCGCCATGGGCCCCGGGCTGCACACCAGCGACTGTGGCCGGCCCGCGTATGTGCCATGCGCCTCAGGAGCAGGTCCTGGGCTGTGCACCTGCAGCCAGGCTGGCCCACGCACGCACCATGCACCCCTGGGACAGGCTCATGCACCCTAGGGTGGCGGGCTCGCGCTCCACAGTCGGGCCCGTGCATGCACCGTGCGCCCGGGGGCAGCGCCGCAAACCTGCGCCTAGGGCGCCAAAAGGACTTGGGCCAGCCCTGGCCACTTGGCTACTGATTTTGTGCAGCCAGGTAACAGGGCTATCAAAGAAGCCCAGAAGGGAGCAATTTAAAAATGGGACGCTTTGAGGTAACACTTTGAAAATGGGAACCAGACCAGTAATATATATCTCTATGATTGGTTCTGCAGTGTTTCATTACGTGTATTTTCCCTAGGAAACAATGCTGAAATTAGGGGTCTTACATGCCTATAAGCAAATGATTACGCTGCTTGTGTATTTGTTGGTAGTGCCTGCCATCTCAATTTACAAGAAACAAATACAAATCAGTTACCATTCAAAAACGTTTAGTGTACAAGAAACAACATACACACACAGATGCTTGGTAGTGAAGGAACAGAACCTGCACACCGTATGTGAAGCAAGCAAGAGAGTTTACTACACACGCAGCGCTGTCAGAGTGTCATGTTGCTTGTTAGAGCTCAATGAATGCTGCCAAACAATAAGTTACAACTAATTATATAGGATGCTCAATGGGCAGATTAAAGTGATGGGGGGGGGGGAGGTAAGATCTGGACCCCTGGATAGGTGCTAATTGTGAGGCAAAATAAGATCAATAATATAAACTTACATAGTATTTCCAATAAAACAAGTATTTAAACAAAGCAGACATCAATTATCAATTATGTGTCAAGTCAATAAGTCTGTCAGCTTCAAGAAGGTATCTCTGCAGGATGTGGTCCATCTGGGGATTAAAGCAGAGACATTAGGAGTACTTGACAATGGCACATTTGTTCCTAGCACCATTGAATGTGTCTTGTCCTGTCTCCCATCCTGTGCTAGGTGTGGGGGCGTTAACCATTATGTACTGTGTTTGTGTGCCAATCCCAGACTCCAAATTTAGAATAGGGGTTCTTACCAAATATCATAGCGTACCTCAGAAATTTTTATCCTACAGTCCTTCCTCTTAACCTCAGGGTTCATGAACCTTTCAGGTTAAATACAATAATTTAATGTTTTTAGCTTACTCTGGAATCATCCGTAGAGCACCAGTACCAGTGGGAATGTTGTAATCAACACACCCACATAATTTGTCAAAACAACACCCAAATCCATTCCCAGGGTATTGTTAGAAAAAAAAACTGCTCCCCCCCAGTAAAAAGTTTGGCCAGGCAGCTCTTGCTATAATGGGCTGCAGTAGTCCTCGGGAGAAACCAGCCGCACCCTTCCTGCATACCATTGCCTTTAGAAAAAGGGAAGGTGTGAAAAGGGGAAAATAGCCCCTACACGGGGCACCTCAATCCCTCCCGCCAGGCCTTCAATGCCAGGCTGACCAGGGCCCACATTGTGGTGGAGGGGGCCTTCGGGCGACTGAAAGTCTGCTTTCGATGCCTCCTCACCCGTCTGGACCTCGCCGAGCACAATATACCCCCTGTAGTGGCAGCATGTTCTGTGCTGCACAATTTGTGTGAGAGAAAGGGGGAGGCTTTCCTGCCAGCCTGGATGGCTGAGGCTGACTGCATGGCTGGCCACTATGCTCAGCCCTGCACTGCCGCTGTCTGGGAAGCCTACCGGGGGGGCTGTCCGGATCCGGGAAGCCCTGCGGGAGAGCTTGCTGGTGGAGGAGGAGGACGACTGAATTCTCCCTGCATGCCCCATTGGGGCCTTCTTCCACCCTCCCAACCTTCCCCTTCCTAACCACTCTTCCTAATGTCAAATAAAGACAACATCTCTTTTTATTTAACATAAGTGGGGTGGGGGGATGGAGGAGTGAGGGTGAGAGAGGGGAGGGGGAAACCTGTGACGAGGGAGCTGGAAGGGGGTGGAAGGGAGGAAGGGAAAGGAAAGCTCAGGGGTGGGGGTCCGGCTGCCTCTCCCATCTTGCAACACTGCAGGTGAGGGAGTGTCGGGGGGGGAATGGGTGTGGAGGTTGGGGCAGGAGGGACGGGGGCTGCGGAGGAAGCAGGAGCAGGGGGAGCAGGAGCAGGAGGAAGCGGGAACCGGTCGAGGAGGCTCTGGAGGTAGCCTCTGAGGGCACGGCCCTGCTCCTCCAGCGCCTCCAAGCTCCGCTGGTGCAGCCAAAGGTCCTCCTGGACCCAGTGGTCCTGGGTGCGGAGCTGGTGATCCAGGAAGCGGAGGTGCCACTGCTGGTATTCCTCCTGGTTCCTGGCTCTCCTGCTGGCCCGGGCGCGGGTGGCTGCTGCAGGCGGGGTGGTGCGCCCTGCAGGCCCAGGTGCTGCGGCTGTGGTGAAACAAGAGCAGCGGTCAATTCTCCCTGGGGCCCAGGTGGGTGAAACCCAGCCCCCCTCTGCAAGGCCAGGGCCCCTGCATGACACCCAGCTGCAGCTCCATGGTGGGCAAGGGCCAGGCGCACGGTCCCTGGGCTCCCTCTCCCCCCAACCCCCCATACACCTAAGGGGAGCATGATGGTACTCACATGTGGAGGCCTCCCCGGCCTCTGATGACACAGGCGATCGGCTCTGTGGGGTTCCTCGGGGGTCCTGGATTCTGGGCAGGCTGCCGGCAGGCTCCTGGCTCTCGGTGTCCTCCAGCTCCTCCTCCTCGGTGTCACTGAGTGGTCCCTCCGCCCCGGGGTCAATGACCACCGTGGGGGCAGGGACGGCGTGAGCCCGCAGGATGCGGTCCAGAGCCAGAAAGTGGGGGCAGGCCTCCGGGTCGGCCTCTGGCAGGCAGGCCCGGGAGTAGGACTGCCGCAGGTCCTTTATTTTGCAGCGGACCTGCTCCCTGCTGCGGTGGTGGCCTCTGGCGGCCAGGCTGGCAGCCATGCAGCCGTAGACGGCCGCGTTCCTGTGGCTAGTGTGGAGATTGTGGACATTGGAGGCTTCCCCCCAAACCTGGATGAGGTCCATGATCTCCGCACTAGACCACGCGGGCGCCCTCCTCTTGCGGCCCCGGGCAGGCTCCTGGGAGCCGCCAGGCTGGTCCCGGGAAGAGGGGGAGGGCTGGGGGGCATCGGGTGGCTGGTTCATGGAGTGTCAGGTGCAGGGTCTGCTAGCACGGTGCTGGCAGCCTTGCAACTGGCACAAACTGTGTAGCCAGCCCGTGGCCCTTTAAGGGCTCCGGGGCCGGGAGGGGGGCAGTAGAGTTTCCCTGGTCTTGGCCAGAGTGGCCAGCAGGGCAAGCTGGGAAGGGCTAGCCTCCCACTAGTTCGAACTAAAGGGCTACAGAGCCCTTAGTTCGAACTAGTAAGTTCGAACTAGGCATTAGTCCTCGTGAAATGAGGTTTACCTAGTTCGAACTAAGCGCTCCGCTAGTTCAAATTAAGTTCGAACTAGCGGAGTGCTAGTGTAGAGCCTATCAAAGTTATTTCGAACTAACTAACGTTAGTTCGAAATAACTTTATAGTGTAGACATACCCTTTGTGATATGTCCCTCCCTCTGCACAGGTAGGGAGGTTAACATTCTAGCCCATTGTATATGAGGGATGCCCAATGGTGCTAGAATGTTAAATACTATGCTATGGCCTGTTCATATTAGCCTTGAGCTCTCATGGATTCTCAGTTTCCCCATTCCCACAGAGGAGTGTTGAGGAGATGGGATCTTACCACTTCCATAAGAATCATAGAATCATAGAATAATAGGACTGGAAGGGACCTCAAGAGGTCATCGAGTCCAGCCCCCCGCCCTCAAGGCAGGACCAAGCTCCGTCTACACCATCCCTGACAGATGTCTATCTAACCTGTTCTTAAATATCTCCAGAGAGGGAGATTCCACCACCTCCCTTGGCAATTTATTCCAATATTTGACCACCCTGACAGTTAGGAATTTTTTCCTAATGTCCAATATAAACCTCCCCTGCTGCACTTTAAGCCCATTACTCCTTGTCCTGTCCTCAGTAACCAAGAGGAACAAATTTTCTCCTTCCTCCTTGTGACACCCTTTTAGATATTTGAAAACCGCTATCATGTCCCCCCTTAATCTTCTTTTTTCCAAACTAAACAAGCCCAGTTCATGAAGCCTGGCTTCATAGGTCATGTTCTCTAAACCTTTAATCATTCTTGTCGCTCTTCTCTGTACCCTTTCCAATTTCTCCACATCTTTCTTGAAATGTGGCGCCCAGAACTGGACACAGTACTCCAGCTGAGGCCTAACTAGTGCAGAGTAGAGCGGCAGAATGACTTCACGAGTTTTGCTTACAACACACCTGTTGATACAACCTAGAATCATATTTGCTTTTTTTGCAGCAGCATCACACTGTTGACTCATATTCAACTTGTGGTCCACTATGAACCCTAGATCCCTTTCCGCCATGCTCCTTCCTAGACAGTCGCTTCCCATCTTGTATGTATGGAACTGATTGTTCCTTCCTAAGTGGAGCACTTTGCATTTCTGTTTATTAAACCTCATCCTGTTTACCTCTGACCATTTCTCTAACTTGCTAAGGACATTTTGAATTATGTCCCTATCCTCCAAAGAAGTTGCAACCCCACCCAGTTTGGTATCATCTGCAAACTTAATAAGCGTACTCTCTATCCCAATATCTACATCATTGATGAAGATATTGAACAGTACGGGTCCCAAAACAGACCCTTGAGGAACTCCACTTGTTATCCTTTTCCAGCAGGATTTAGCATCGTTAACAACAACTCTCTAACTACGGTTATCCAGCCAATTATGCACCCACCTTATCGTGGCCCTATCTAAGTTATATTTGCCTAGTTTATCAATAAGAATATCATGCGAGACCGTATCAAATGCCTTACTAAAGTCTAGGTATATAACATCCACCGCTTCTCCCTTATCCACAAGGCTCGTTATCCTATCAAAGAAAGCTATCAGATTAGTTTGGCATGACTTGTTCTTCACAAACCCATGCTGGCTATTCCCTATCACTTTATTACCTTCCAAGTGTTTGCATATGATTTCCTTAATTACCTGCTCCATTATCTTCCCTGGGACAGACGTTAAACTGACCAGTCTGTAGTTTCCTGGGTTGTTCTTATTCCCCTTTTTATAGATGGGCACAATATTTGCCCTTTTCCAGTCTTCTGGAATCTCCCCTGTCTGCCATGATTTTTCAAAGATCATAGCTAAAGGCTCAGATACCTCCTCTATCAGCTCCTTGAGTATCCTGGGATGCATTTCATCAGGACCTGGTGACTTGCTGACATCTAACTTTCCTAAGTGATTTTTAACTTGTTCTTTGTGTATCCTGTCTTCTAAACTTACCCTCTCTCTGCTTGTATTCACTACGTTAGGCACACCTCCAGACTTCTCGGTGAAGACCGAAACAAAGAAGTCATTGAGCATCTCTGCCATTTCCAAGTTTCCTGTTACTGCTTCTCCCTCCTTACTAAGCAGTGGGCCTACCCTGTCCTTGGTCTTCCTCTTGCTTTTAATGTATTTATAAATGGTCTTCTTGTTTCCCTTTATGCCTGTAGCTAGTTTGATCTCATTTTGTGCCTTTGCCTTTCTAATCTTGCCCCTGCATTCCCGTGTTGCTTGCCTATATTCCTCCTTTGTTAGTTGTCCTAGTTTCCATTTTTTATATGACTCCTTTTTTATTTTGAGATCATGCAAGATCTCCTTGTTAAGCCAAGCTGGTCTTTTGCCATATTTTCTATCTTTCCTACACAGCGGAATTGTTTGCTTTTGGGCCCTTAACAACGTCCCTTTGAAATACTTCCAACTCTCCTCAGTTGTTTTTCCCTTCAGTCTTCCTTCCCATGGGACCTTACCTACAAGTTCTCTGGGTATGTCTACACTACCCCGCTAGTTCGAACTAGCGGGGTAATGTATGCATACCGCACTTGCTAATGAAGCCCGGGATTTGAATTTCCCGGGCTTCGTTAGCATAAGCGGGGAGCCACCATTTTTAAATCCCCGCTGCTTCGAACCCCGTGCAGCGCGGCTACACGGGGCTCGAACTAGGTAGTTCGGACTAGGGTGCCTATTCCGAACTACCGGTACACCTCGTTTCACGAGGAGTAACGGTAGTTCGGAATAGGAACCTAGTCCGAACTACCTAGTTCGAGCCCCGTGTAGCCGCGCTGCACGGGGTTCGAAGCAGCGGGGATTTAAAAATGGCGGCTCCCCGTTTATGCTAAGGAAGCCCGGGAAATTCAAATCCCGGGCTTCATTAGCAAGTGCGGTATGCATACATTACCCCGCTAGTTCGAACTAGCGGGGTAGTGTAGACATACCCTCTGAGCTTATCAAAATCTGGCTTCCTGAAATCCATTATCTCAATTGTGCTGGTCTCCCTTCTACCTTTCCTTAAGATCATGAACTCTATTATTTCGTGATCACTGTCCCCTATACTGTCTTCCACTTTCAAGTTCTCAACTAGTTCCTCTCTATTTGTTAAAACCAAATCCAGAACAGCTTCTCCTCTGGTAGCTTTTTCAACCTTCTGAAACAGAAAGTTGTCTCCAATGCAGTCCAGAAACTTATTGGGTAGCCCGTGCCCCGCTGTGTTAGTTTCCCAACATATGTCTGGATAGTTGAAGTCCACCATCACCACCAAATCTTAGGCTTTGGATAGTTTTGTTAATTGTTTAAAAAGGCCTCATCCACCTCTTCCACCTGGCTAGGTGGCCTGTAGTAGACTCCTACCATGATATCACCCTCATTTTTTACCCCTTTTAGCTTAACCCAGAGACTCTCTACACAGCTATCTCCTACGTTCATCTCCACTTCAGTCCAAGTGTGTACATTTTTAATATACAAGGCAACCCCTCCTCCCTTTTTTCCCTGTCTGTCCTTCCTGAGCAAGCCGTACCCTTCCATACCAACATTCCAATCATGCGTCCCATCCCACCAGGTTTCTGTAATACCAATGATATCATAGTTGTATTTATTGGTTAGCAGTTCCAGTTCTTCCTGCTTATTACCCATACTTCTTGCATTTGTATATAGGCATCTAAGATACTGATTTGATCTTGCCTCCCTGTTGTGCCCTGACCCTCCTTTCTCCTTGCCATTATAGGCCGTAGTCCCCCCCATTTCCAACCCATCTCCCAGTCCCGCACATTCAGCACTTACCTGTGGGCTTTGCTCACCTGTCCCCGTTGAACCTAGTTTAAAGCCCTCCTCACAAGGTTAGCCAGTCTGTGTCCAAACAAGGCCTTCCCGCTCCTGGAAAGGTGAACTCCATCTCCGCCAAGCAGTCCTTCCTGGAAGAGCACCCCGTGATCAAGGAAGCCAAATCCCTCCTGGCGACACCATCTTCGCAGCCAGACGTTCACCTCCAGGATGCACCTCTCTCTGCCCAGGCCCCTACCTTTGACAGGAAGGATCGAAGAGAATACCACCTGTGCTCCAAACTCCTTCACCCGTACTCCCAAAGCCCTGTAGTCACACTTGATCCGCTCAGTGTCACACCTGGCAGTAAGGGCTGGGTGGACTTGACCATCCAAGAAGTCTGTTACAATTACTTGTGCGGTAATATCTAGAGCTTGCCCCATTCTTTAACATTTATCTTCCAGCTCCTTTATTTGGTACCATTTATCAATAACCTGATTAATTCTGGACCGCGTACTAAGTTATTTCTAGCAAGGTGGACACAGAGCATGATAAATCCTTTAGGCTGTTTAAGATTAACCAACCAGCCTTGCTAGTATCCAGTTCTCCACTGGCATTTGATATTACTACATCTGCTATTCTTGATTTGATACAGTTGTGTTTCTCTGCCTGATGTGCTAGGATGTAGGTGTTGCTGACTGAGTTACCAGCACCAAACCACCCTGCAATGTTATCAACTAATCCCCACCTCTGGTGAATGAGGCGCTCTCCAATTTGGTTTGTTAGGCTGGTAATATTATTTCCCATATGGGGCCCAACCATTCACATGGCTTATTTACCCCTTCGGACAGGGTGTGTCTCTCGACCCAGTAGGTATAAAACATTACCGAGGTGAGGACTGGCAGCATTGGTCCTATTATTATCAGGCTGGGCTCTGAGACTGGAATCTGTTCAGGGCAGGACAGTGTCAGGTGGTTCTGCCTTGTATCCTCCTTGGCCGTCAGTCTGCAGCAGTCCCCCTTTAGACGTAACTTGGACACTGGCTGCATTGATTGCAAATACCGTCCCCCTAAGAGGACTACAGCTTAAGAGTGTCTTTCATTATTAATGGGGAATCCCATGTAATTCCATAATTCTCTCCAGGTATTCTCAAGGCCTTCTAAGGCTTCAGGCACCTGGCACCAGTGGGTGACTGGGCAGTCGGCTATTATTACAATGGTGAGGTTACTAGTTTACTTATTGATGTGAGCATCTGTTTATGATTTATCCAAATTTTCTGATGTCTCACTTGCCTGTGCTTCACTTGCAGATTTATTGTTACCTCTGGCCAACCCCTTTCACGGTTAGTGTGCAAGTTCTGCAAAAGCTAAATATTTCATTAGTCTGGTAATTAAAGAAAAGCAAACCCAGTGAAAGGGGATTGCTAACCCACTTCCAGTTCTTTTTACATGGCACACTCCTTGCTTCCTTCCTCAGGCTTCATGGGGTAGCAGGAGTGGCAGCAGAAATGGCCCCATGGTTGCCTTCCAGTCCATTTTTGTTCACCTGTGGAGACATTGTTAGCATTTACCTAGCTTAAATAATTACGACAGTAATTTACTGTCCTTTCACTAAGTTTTCCTAGAGTTGCTATTTGATTGGGCCCAATCCTCTTTCTTTCCCTTTCTCTTGCTGAACAGTTTTTTTCCTAGCTCATGCTACTGCTTTACTTAGAATGTTCTTTCATTTAAAAGACAATACACAACAACGATGTTTGCAATAGATGTGCTCCAGACAAGATAAAACAAACTTAGAACACAAAACGCAACTTGTGACAGTAGAACCATGTTTTTTTCTTCAGTTGCTCTTCAGCTGGTACCAACACTTTCTGATGTTCTGAAAGATAAAAGAACATTTTCCTACCCACATAGAGGTGGTACATTATATCTCTTGTAATCCTTTTTATTTTACAAGTATTTTGCTGACTTCTTTATTAGCCTGCTGTTACCCAATAATTACTTATGCTTTTATTTTGTAAACCAGCTTCTGAGGGATTGGGTAAATTACTTCTCTGCTCAATTATTAAGTTAAAGGTGGCATGCCTTAATTTTCTTCTTATACCACAGAGCAGGTTTTTAGTCTGTCTGTTGTGAAGCTTCATATTTATTTACAAGTAGTAACTGTATATACTGCTATAGTGATTTCCCTTGGCACAAAGTGTTTGCCAGTTACCATTCCAGCAAGCCTAAAAGGCTTTCTCTTTCTGAGAGAGTATCATGTATAGTGTTAGCACTAAATTTATTTCCATGTTATCAGTAACATTAGCATTATATTTCTGTCACGTAGGGGCTTATGAATATTTTGTTATATACAATATCTTTTATTTGGACAATTTACTACAGAACAGTGTGTGTTATAGCCAGTTGAAATTTTGAATAACAGGCCCTTTTTTATCCTTTTTTTTATTATTTACAGAAGATTCAAAGTGGTCATTAACAGCCAGGCATTCACACACATTTGCTTTCAGATTCAAAGTTATGAGCAACCCAAAGACTTCACCTTGAAAGAGACACAGTGAACTTCCAGAGTTCTGCTTTTAGATCACACAGCAAAAATACAACCCATTGTGGCTTCTCTTTGAAGTGTATGAGGTGTTTTACAGGTTTTATGTAACTATTAGCATAACAGTTTATTTCTTAGAACCACCTTAAATGTTAAATGCCTCAAAACAAGCAGCACTAGTTATTTATGTTTTGTCTGTTTGCAATTTTAAGTGAGAGGGCATTATTTAAAACAAAGTAAAACCAATTCATTTGAAACCTACCAAACAAATTTACAAGTTTGCAATGAATTCCCTGTTTGCATTTAACCAGTCAAGTTTAATAGAACCCCTTAATTTCCATTTAGCAAATTTCCACAAAGAAACAAGAAGTCTTTTTATAGCAGGTTTTCTTTAACACATTAAGACAATTGCTTAATTCCTCCCACACACCACAAAATCAACACTTTACCTTCTCCTACCCTTCATCACTTGCTTTGTTCTTCAATGAAAACTTTCCTTGTTCCAGTAATTTAACTTTCCCAATGCCTATACTAACTACTGTTTTCCTTATTCTTCTACTTCGCCCACACAGGACCCAAGCCTCTTACCCCCTTTTACATGCTTCTTTCCTTCTTATGATCTGTACCGGATCCTACTTTCTCTCATGAAGGGTCCCTTTTTAGGGACACAGGTTTGTCCATTAGTAATTTAGTAAGAAGGGTGGGGTTTTCAATTAGCCCCCACACCTTCTGGTTCCTTTCACTGGGTAATTCCAAATATTTATTTCTACAGTCAGCTAATAATTATTAAACTTCTTAGTACAGGTTTTTTATAACAGTCAAACAACAGTAGTATTTATTTTGATTGAGATTAAGAGTTTGTAAACCAATAAATATTTCATCAATTTGCTTAAAAGGTCTGCATGGTATTGTCAGACCATGGGTTGTGCTTTAACTCTTGCAATATTTGTTTCAAAGGTATAGTATACCCTTTCTTTTCTTTTTTTCATGTGGGGTTTTTCCTGAATTTTGTACCAATGTGCCCAATTTGTTTTACTAGCAATTTTTTAGTATTATTCATTATATGCTTTTAAGACCCTTAAAGGACCTTAAAGGGAGGGAAGAACGGGGGCATTAATTTCAGTTCTCTTTTGGCTTGCCCCTCATATGATTGTGGTTGCAATGCAGGGGACCCCATTTTATCTTTTAAACTTGCCAGGGCTCCTTTGTCTATTTCTGCCCCCACTCTTTAGGCATTGTAAAAGTGCTTGCAGTTTGTTGTTTAACAGGAGACATTGCCTTATTGTTTTCCAGGTTTTAACAACCTTTTCCAATTTCTCATTTTTCTGCTTTTACTTGTATGAGCAAACCATATGTCTGGACAGCCTGTGTTGCTTTTTTCTGTTTTTCTAATTTTATTATTATTATTTTTAATGCCTCATTTTTCAGCTTTAAGGTGGTATTATTTTGCTCCTTTAATTTGAGGATGTCCAGCACCACTATTACTGCGTTGTCTATTTTATTGCCTTCCTGATTATTTCACGGTTTGACCACCTCTTCCTTTGCTCCGGCTGTAACATACTGTGTTTTTAAAATCACTGCCACTGGGGTTTGTGAACTTGTACTCAAAATTTATTCCTGTGGGTCAGCTTTCGCCTTCCCCTTGGGTGTCAGGGTTAAATCACCCTGCCTGCTGACCGTATGGTCAGTCTCCACGTAGGTCAGTCCTATGGAGATGTGTGTTTCCCCCTTTACCGTAGTCCAAATTCACACACACTTGCTAGCCTTAGGGGGATGTATGTCTCCACCTTTACCACTGTGGTCTTACGCACTTGCCAGCCTTATTTGGGACTAGTACTATTCAAGGTTATCTACGTCATGTGCCTGATGGGGGGCTTCCATCAGGACTTGCAATGTCACGTGCAATGAGAAATTGGGACCACCAGTTTGCACTGCCTGCCGCCTTGCATACACAGCCAATCCTAGGCTTAACGTGTGGCTCAATTGATCCCTGGTGGTTTGTCCAGTCCCTCCACAACACACCCCTTAGCTTAAACAGTACACAACCCTCTTATACTGTTCTCCCCCCACCCCTTCCAATGGGTACCCCTTAGGCCTGACCCTTATGCTTGATTCACACACGTCCAGGTTTCTCTCTGTCTTATATTTGGAACAGAATCAGGATGTGTCTGAGGGGAAAGAGAGACTTCCATCCCTAGCCTAATGATAAAACAGTAAAGTAAACATACTCACCCCTATTGGATGTCAGTCTCTGGCCCCATTCAGCTCATAAGCCTGAATCCCGGATAAGCCCCCAACTGAAGGAACAGAACCTGGACACCGTATCTGAAGTAAGCAAGAGAGTTTATTACACACGCAGCGCTGTCGGAGTCTCACGTCACTTGTCAGAGCTCAGTGAATGCTGCCAAACAATAGGTTACAACTAATTATATAGGATGCTCAATGGGCAGATCAAAGTGATGGGGGGGAAGTAAGATCCTGGACCCCTGGATAGGTGCTGACTGTGAGGCAAAATAAGATCAATAATATAAAGCTACATAGTGTTTCCAGTAAAACAAGTATTTAAACAAAGCAGACATCAATTATCAACTATGTGTCAAGTCAATAAGTCTGTCAGCTTCAAGAAGGTATCTCTGCAGGATGTGGTCCATCTGGGGATTAAAGCAGAGACATTAGGACTACATGACAATGGCACATTTGTTCCTAGCACCATTGAATGTGTCTTGTCCTGTCTCCCATCCTGGGCTAGGTGTGTGTGTGGGGCGGGGGGGGGGGGGGGGGTTAACCATCATGTACTGTGTTTGTGTGCCAGTCCCATACTCCAAATTTAGAATAGGGGTTCTTAACAGAATATCATAGCCTGCCTCAGAAATTTTTATCCTACAGTGGGAAAGGAAGTACCAGGCAAGTGCAGACTTTCAGAGGTGGGTATAGGTCTAGCTATCATTCTGAAAGCTGTCTGGGGTCAGCGGAAGGGGAGTGGAATGAAGGGGAAACTGAGGAGTCCTGAAAAGCAGAAAGGATGGCATGGGTGGAGTTGGGGAGGAAGGAAAAGCACAGAAAATAATTCTGATTGTGCTGCAGGAGAAGGTGTGCATGCATCTGCTCAGTCTGTAGCATTAATAAGAACTTCAATATCTGCATTTTCCCCTGCATGACTTTAATCGTCTGCTCGGTTATTGTTCTTAACACACTCCTGGTTTCTTTTTTGTCCTGTCTTTTAGCTTCCATCCACTCCCTGCATTCCCCTTTCTCTGCATTGATGTGCCATACATCCCAGACTATGTCTTCTTTGCTCCAACTTGGGCACTTTCTTATCTGGCAGAGATACCTGGCCAGTGTGTGTTGGGAAGGGCCGGGGGGGGTGGGGGGGAGGGAAGCGTGTTTCTCAAAGCCACATCTGCTGACGTACAAGGAACAATGAATAGAAGCATGATTATTGAGATCACACACACAGCACTGAAACATGTCAATGAAATACACCTCTGATAACATAACAATCGCTTTCTCATTGACTCTTGGCAAGCACACGCTTTGACAAACACCATCTTACAGCATGGTGAGTGTTGGGTGGGGAAGAGTGTGTGCTCTGTATGGGCACAAAGAGCACTCTATGAGGATGGTGTGGCAGCCAACTAGAGAAAAATTCTAAAATTCTCCCACACTTTTCCACAGGTGGGGGTCATAGTAGCGGAATCTGACTTCTGAGGGTAAGTAGGGAAGCAAGGGCACATCTGCTTCATGTTTGTGGCTTCCACCCTGGTCCCTATGCTGTTCACCTGTGTGCTGCTTTGTCCTTAGCCTCTGTTTGTCAGGAGTTGGGTATGGACGACGGGGTGGATCACTTGATGATTCCATGTTCTGTTCAGACCCTCTGGGACACCTGACACTGGCTACTATTGTAGGACAGGACACTGGGCTAGATGGACCATTGGCCTGACCCAGTATGGCCATTCTGATGTTTCTTATGAAAGTTTCCTACAATGGGGGGAGGAACAAAGCAGCTCTGCCAAGGAACATTTGGCAAAGGATTGCAGAGTGCCTCCAAGAAACTTTCCTAGAGATCTCTTTGGAGGATTCCTGTGAGATCTTGGCATGCCTCAACAGCCTGCTCCACTGTACTGATTAGCTGCACAAGGGAATATCCAGCACACAAAAACATAGCCAGCTTTGTACGTTTCTATATCCTGAACTGACCTCCACTCTACACAAACTGCAGCCACTTATCACAAGTCTCCTCTTCTGCTTCTTGCTCACCAGAGCACAACTGCTGAGACTGGCTAGACACTTCCAGGATGGTGAACAGGTGACCTAGTGGGTTGTTGCACATTATTGTCTAACTCTACCTCTTCATCAATGACTTCATCCTCTGAGTTACATCATCTTTCCGCCACCTCAGGCACACTAACGTCTCCAAGGGGCTCTTGTTGGCAGAGGTGGGGTCACCCCGAAGGATAGCACCCAGTTTCTTGTAGAACTGGCAGGTGATAAGCACAGTATGGAGCAGTGATTTGCTTCCCTTGCCTTATGGCAGGGGTTCTCAAGCTTTGAGATACCGCGACCCCCTAAGATGCTAAACAAATTTGTATGACTCTCCCCACCCTCACCAAAGTTGTTAAGCAAAAAAAAAAAAAAAGCGCCCCCCCATCCCAGTATTCTCCCCTTCCCCTGAAGTAGGCTCCCCAGTGTCCTCCCATCTCAGTGCTTCCCCCTCCCACTGAAGCAGACATCCTCAGTCTCCAGGAGCCTGCTCCAATCTAATCTCCCCCCCTCCCCCTGCAGAGCCAGGCAGGAGGAAACTCTTTCTTTGAAAGTGGCTGCTCCTGAAGCCCGTCCCGGCTGCCTCAGCTCACAGTGTGTAGGGGAGACATCACATGGCCAGCTGCCAGTCTCTGCTGCTCACGTTGGCCAGAGCAGCGGCGCCCGGCAACTGCCCCCTCTTCACTAGACTCTGCGGCGCTCCTCACTACCCTGCCCCTGCCAGACGCGGCAGAGGAAAATTGTCCCCACCGGGCTTCCGTCCGGTATTTCATGGCTTTTTAACCGGACGGAGCCCGCGGGGAGAGACACATTTTTGTAAAGAAAAAAATCAGATCAGCTGCGACCCCCCTGTAAATTGGTCACAACCCCCGTGGGGGTTGCGACCCACAGTTTGAGAAATGCTGCCTTATGGCATATCTGGTTCTTCAACTTTATCTTGCTCTGCACTGCAGCGTGTCCCTTTCATAGCCCTTCTCTCAGAAACCTTGAAAAATCTGCCCGTAAATATCAAAATTCCTATGGCTCTAGCACAGCTGGGACTGAACAGCTTTCTCTCCCCATATCCTAAGAAGATCCAGCAGCTCGGCAGTAGTCCAAACAGAAGAGAGTTTGTGGCAATAAGTCACCATGATGATCTAGCACAGAGATGGGGAACCTTTTTATGGATTGGGGGGCCACTGATCCACAGAAAAATCAGTCAGGAGCCAAGTGAGACACAAACAACAACAAAAAGCATGGCCCCCAATTGAGTGGGAGAAAGACACTCCCCACATTTCCACACACATACCAGAGCCTAGGGAGGCCCAGGAGAGTAGATTTGGTGGGCTCCAGGCCTACAGTGGGGCAGCAGGGAGGCTGGAATGCTAGTGCAGGCTCCCCAGTGCTGGGGGTGGGCGGTGGGGCATGAGCCTTCGTAGCCAGATGCAGGCAAGCTGGAGGCCACATTCAGCCCCTGGGCCTGAAGTTCCCCACCCCTCACGTAGGGAGATGAGATAAGATCTTTCCATGTCAAGCCAACAGGCAATGGAATCTGAAAAATTCTGGGCCACTTGGTTGTTTACCTGGCTGGGAACTGTGAGTCACCTCCTGGAGGCCAATGAAAGCAATAAAATCAGGTGTAGTGTCTACAGTGGAAAAAATGTACACAAAAACCTTACATCTTTCATTGGGATGATTTTATTTTATTGCCAAAACAGGTCATTTTTACCACCAAAAGTCACATCACAGTGGGTGCATATTCAATGTTTTGTCAACAAAAGCTGCCTTTTGTAACAAAACCCAAATGTAGGCTATGTCTAGACTGCAGGCTTCTTTCGGAAGAAGTTTTTTTCAGAAGCGATCTTCTGAAAAAACTTCTTCTGAAAAAAGTGTCCACACTGCAAAAGTGCATCTAAAAAGCAATTTGCTTTGTCAAAAGAGAGCATCCAGACTGAATGGACGCTCTCTCACATGTAAGCTATGATATCTATGGACAGAATGGCCATCAGAGCACTTGTGCTTTTTCCTCTTCCCTCTTCTTCCAAAAGAACTCACTCTTCGCTCTTCACACACACCTTTTTGCAAAAGAGCTCTTTTGCAGAAAGGCTTCTTCCTTATAGAATGAGGATTACCAATGCAGGAAAAGCCCCTTTGTTCTTTCAATTTTCCAACAAAACTCTGTAGTATAGACAAGGCCTAAGTCTTCACTTTTACGCAGATAGTTGGGAGTTGGCAGGATGGGGGATGTGAGGGAAAGAACTCAGAAGCAGCCCTAACTCTATTGCCAACCAGAAGAGAAAAATGTCTGTTCCCTTCTCCCCCCATTCACCCAAGCAGCTGAGAAAAACCACAGCCAGCCAATTTGTGGAATGGAGGGTATGAAGTAGGCCAATCAGCAGAATGACACAGCAATATAGTGATTTCTGGAATTTGGTAGCCAGGGACAACAATATACTTGCCTAGGCCTACAACCAGTTCCAGGCAACACAGCAACCCTAGGGAGGGTGCTTCTGCCCAAAGGGAAGTAGGGTTGCCAATCTCCAGGATTGGCCTGGAATTTCCTGGAATCAATATCAACCTCCCACTGATTATTGGAAGCAATCCTGAAGATTTCAATGAGATATTTTAAGAAAATGACATTATGTCATGCTGTGAAAAAAATGTCCCAGAATAGCTTCAGTCAGCACTGGCAACCCTAAAACGGAAGTAAGTTGCTCATGGAGTCACAGTCTGTCTTCTAGTCAGCAACAGGGGAGGCATAACAACATGATGCTATCCCTTGTTTGGGCTTGGTAGCAAAGCCATAATCCCACCTTTAGTGAGTAAAGTGCTACTCCAAATGTGCAAGGGTGGAAGAATTTGTCCCACAGAAAAGGAGTCCATATCTGGCCCTTCTTTAAAATGTACAAATTAAAAACCACAAATAGGTGTGCCCACTGCCAATTTCTCCCATTTGTCTGGTGTCTTCAGTCATAATGACAGTATACAATAGACGGCAACTAATTGTGAGATACTGAATTCTCTTCTCCTCAAAATCACTTCCTCTGAAGTGGTGCATTTTAAGTCAACTTCTCTCAGAGAAATTCTATCTCAGTATATAGTTGTGACATGCAGCAATAAATTAAGATTAGAACAATCTGAAAAGATTTTTAAAACATTATAAATGCTTTTTTCAGAGCCAGCAGTTGTCATGGTAACCACTTGAACTGCCTTTTTTTTTCTTGGAAATATCGAATAAACACTTATTAGAGTGGGCCTCAGTGCTACACTAAATACATAAATTTATTGCTATTTGCAGACAGTGCTGGGTGAAGAAATCCAGGAGATGTACTATATTTCAGAATTTGTTTTTCTGCTCAAACTAAGGTTCCAGGGACAAGCAACCAAGGAGCTGGAGATGTGTGTTTGTTGTCCATTTATTAGCCCATCAGATCAGGCCTTGGACTGCAGTGAGGTTAGTGACCAACCAATTTCAGCTGGGTCAAAGGCAATAGAATAGATAGTGTTGATAGAACACATTAGATTATTTTGTTGTAGAAATCATCACATGAAGTACAGATGACATGGAAATTTTGTTTTAAAAATTAGTTGTAGAGCAGTCTTTTTTCTGTACCAATTACTTTTTCATTTGTAGAAAAGTTTCATGATTTAAAATATAATACCCAGTGGAAAGAATAAGGCACAAAAAAAGCTGCACTTCTCTTCATGCTGAAACCAGCATTCCATTAAACAAGCAATATATGTAAGGTAATACTAAATGTTGTACATAAAACATTCCAAGCCAATTGATTTTGATTTGCTAGCACTCAAAATGCCCTGGAAGACACATGGCTGTGTCTAGACTGGCAAGTTTTTCCACAAAATCATCTGCTTTTGCGGAAAAACTTGCCAGCTGTCTACACTGTCCACTTGAATTTCCGCAAAAGCACTGACGATGTCATGTAAGATTGTCAGTGCTTTTGCGGAAATACTATGATGCTCCGGTTCGGGCAAAAGTCTTTTTCCGAAAAACTTTTGCGCAAAAGGGCCAGTGTAGACAGCAGAGAGTTGTTTTCTGCAAAAAAGCCCCGATTGTGAAAATGGCGATCGGGGCTTTTTTGCGGAAAAGCGCGTCTAGATTGGCCACGGACACTTTTCCGCAAAAAGTGCTTTTGCGGAATAGCGTCCTGCCAATCTAGACGTGCTTTTCCGAAAATACTTTTAACGGAAAACTTTTCCGTTAAAAGCATTTCCAGAAAATCATGCCAGTGTAGACGTAGCCATAAGGCCTGATATTTCAACTGGGTAGGTATCTAGAGCAACAAAAAAATGCATGGGCATTTGTAGATTTAATTTATTCACAGGTTTACACTGAGCATCTGCGCAAATAGGGTATTCGTGAACATATGGAAACATGGTAACTTTTAAATCACTTGAAATCCTCATCCCAAATTTAGTTAGTTTAGATTTTGTTGTACAAAGGCTATTGTTTTACAATGAAAAATAAACCACTTTCTAAATAGGAAGATTATATTCAGCACAACTGAGTTATAATATGTACGTGGTCTAGAACACAAAGTACAGGAGTTTTCTTTTGGCTCCTAAAGGTACATATAGAATTTGTCTAGCCAGACACAATTAAGTCTGAAAACTTCAACGATTTTAGCCAGAATTCAGAGAATAAAATGTAACAGTATACTGTATTTGCACCATGAAATGTTACATATGATGCAAAAGTCCACCAAAGAGACTTTCCTTTAAAAAAAATATTTTTTTTTAAATCACCCACTAAACTCTTAGATAAAGTTGAGAACTGAAAACAATATATGTAGGGAGTCTTAATTTAAAGCCCTCAATCTCTTCACTGACTACAGTGGGAGTTACTTGTCGGAGCACCTCCCAGAATGCAGCTCTCTTGGTTCTCACATTTTCCAGAGCTATGATTTGGCGAGCTGAGCTTTGGCAAGCCTTACCTTGGCATCAAGCAAATTCATTTTCCAAAAGTGTTGGAGAGTCCCCGCCATAATTCTCGTTGTGCTGAAATCCTAATGTGAATTTCTTGGAACACATATGAGGACATGCAGTCAACAGATTTGTGAAACTCATAAGTGCTTTGCCTTGCTTCTTCAAGCGCTCTCCTATCTTGGAATAGAATTTGTTAAAGTCCATTTCAGAGGGATTCAAAGAGAAAACCCTGCAATCCAGAAGACTGCATCAGCAATTGTCTCCAAAGAAATAAAAGCTGTCTCTACTCTCTCATGTAAACTCAAGCGAGCAATAAAGAATGGAGAACCTATCACTGAAATCTAGTATACCAAATGCATTCATTTAGAATAGAGTTGAGGTTAGGGATGGGCAAATTGATTTAGTATCGGAACAGAGCATAAGAAGCCAAAACTTTACTCCAAACTTGAATTCAAGCACAGTGCATTTTTGGCTTTTGGAAAAATGCAGTCACCCTGCTTTTTAATTGTTTTTCATTTTTCACGTTCCTGAGCATTGCTAGGAACAGCTGGGTCCAGGAACAGAAATTACCAAGTTACTGAAACAGAAGTAGCTCTTGTGGTACACTATTTTCAGCTTTCCTGAAAACAGTAGGCCAAAGTCAACGAGACATTTACCTGAATGAAGACAGAAGTATTTGGCCATGATGCACTGAAGATCTAATAAAAAGTCATTTTCTTGTAAGCTTTCCAAACTAACTGTGCAGAATAAAATGGTTCAAATGAGATTGAGCTAAGCCAAACCATTTAAGTCAATGGAGAAATGTCATTTTTCACTCCGGTAGGCTGTGGCTCTTGACATGTATCTTTTATTAGTTGAATTATGGGGCCAAATTTTTACCTCAGACACATAAATTCAACTCCATTTATGGCTGTGTATGAGAGAACAAATTAGTTCAGTGTCTATAAAAAAAAAGAGAGACAATTCTAATAAAAGATTTATATAAAAAAAACCATACGTCTAGTTCTGAATTCACACCAATGTAAGTCAGGAATAAATCCAGTGAGGTCAATTATTACACTGATGTAAAACTGTCAAAAAAGATATCATTATAAATACTGCAGCATATCACAGCTATACAGATTGATTTATCCCCCACAATAGTCCTGTTTTTTGTTTTTCCTTGGACAGCTATTTAAATATACACATTTGGGTGGGTCTTGCTTTTGTTGCCCTCTCCAGAGTACCAGTTCAAAAGCTTATGTCAAAACAACCTTCCCTGCAAGAGCCAAGGTGGTTTCTAAAAACCACCAGTTCTTTACCACTCAGCCATTAGAATCACTGCAAGTGACACAGGCAACTCCTGCCTCTTCTAGAGCCTGGACATACTCCATTGTAACCAATCTGTGGCCATCAATAGCCTCATTTTTCCAACAGAACAAATAGGATACTCATAGCTAGGATTCCAAGACTGAATTCCTTGTTGTGTCACCAATTCATGACATGCCCATGGTCAACTCATTTAATGGGACACATTTTAAGAAGGAAGAGGCTCCTACTAAAATCAGTGGGAGCTGCAGGCACTCAGAACCTCAGCAGCCTCATTTATTTCATTGCTTAACTATGTCATATAGGCACCTACATTTGAAAACTGTGCCCTTGGTTCCTAGTACAATGAAT
This sequence comes from Pelodiscus sinensis, assembly GCF_049634645.1. Taxonomy (NCBI): domain Eukaryota; kingdom Metazoa; phylum Chordata; order Testudines; family Trionychidae; genus Pelodiscus; species Pelodiscus sinensis. The sequence continues at coordinate 90,067,260 of NC_134713.1, read as the reverse complement.
ACCTCCACTAACACCGAATGAAAGCTCTCATTCTAACCTTGTTGTATATATTATGTGCAGCTTCCCTCTTCCAGAGCCACCTACTTTTCAGACTGAACAATCAGCTGCAATAAGCTTCTTTTCTACAACATGAAATACAATTCAAACACGTTTGGAGAAAAGCCAGAATTTTTACTAGTTTTTCATGCTGTGCAAATATGGTCACCCAGTTCTCCTATGGAGAATTTCATTCTTGGTTTGCGACACAGCCTTCACTTACTTTTTATACTACCTTTTTAACAGCCTTTGAAGCAAAAAGAAGAAACACAGTGGAGTCTGGATTAACCAACACCCGGTAATCCAACACTCCGCTTTATCTGACCCTGCAGCTCCCGGGGAGCTGCATCAGTTACTGCCTGGAAGCGTCCCGGCAGCAGTGGCAGCAGCACCAGCAGCTTCTCCTAGAGAGCAAGAGAGCAGCAGCAGCGACTCCTAGAGAGCAACAGAACAGCTGATGCTGCTCTGCAGGGACTTTGTCCCCAGCAGGAGCGGCATCAGCTGTTCCGTTGCTCTCTACAGTAGAGTCTGTATCATCCGACATATTCGGTAATCCGACCATGTGTCGGTCCCATTTAAGTTGGATCATAGGGACTCTACTGCATTTACATTGAACTTAATCCTGCATCAGCTTCTGTTAATAGGGAGTCCTACTGAAGTCCATAGGATTCCAGTTGGGCAAAGGAGACCGTGCGCTGAAATCCCAAAAAAGGGTTGGGGCTGTAGAAATATAGGACAGTTAATAAAGTGGATGTTATAAATAGATGTCGATAGACATTTTCAAATGTAGCTTAAGTGAAATCTAGAGTTTTCATTTTTCATTCGTAGGGCAACAGGATGAGGAACATTCTGATAAGTCCCACTGTAGAAAGGGAATACTCCATATCTTTAACAACCTCCTTGCTCAACAGAGGGTTGGTATTGATGAGTTCCAAACCCTTTCTTCAGGGGTTGGACCATTGCATTCCAGCTGCACCTCTCCCATTCAACAGCCCCTTTTCTCTGACCTTGTTCAACTTAGTGGTGCCATGGGACCATTGCCATGCAAGATCACACTGCAGGACTGTAAAATCCACACTCAGCGAGCTGCTTCTTTCTTTCCCATTCTCCTGTTCTGAGATTTTGGCCCAACTGGGAGTGGGCTTTGCTGCTTCGAAGTATAGAAACACAAGAAGATCCTATGCTGAAGTGGAAAGCAGATTACCTAAAAGACAAGAGGTAAAGAGGTAAAAGACTACCTCTTTCAACCCCTGAGAGAGCAACATGGCAGGTTGAAAAAAGTAGAATTGTTCTTGGAGGGAAGGGAGAAAGTTGGGCACAGAAGATTGCTCCCAAAGGGTTTTATAACTGCCTAAGCTAATCTGAAGTTTTTAAGGTTTGTACATTTTGAATTCCCATTAGGGCTGCCACTTTTGGATGGTTGTATTCCTGGAGGTTTTAGTACATGACATATTTTTTCATTGGAGAGTAATCTTTATATTCCTGGAGACTCCAGGGCAATCCTGGAGGGTTGGCAACCTTAATTCCCATCATCCACTGAGTACAGCAGTGATCATGTGGTCTTTGGTACTCTGCTATCTACTAGGGAGCAGTGCAGAGTGAGGCTGGGCACTGTGTTACTTCATACATAAAGTATCATCACAGTAAAAATGTCCATTACTTTTCCTCTGTAGTTCATAAAGCCTTCACAGATGTAGAAACTGAGGTTGAGGGACTTGGCCAGGGTCATACAACAATACATCAGTGGCAGAGCCTGGAAAAAGAGCCCAGCTTTTCTAACCTCTAGTTCTGTGCCCACAGTACTAGATCATGGTAAAATTATTTTAAAAGTGATTCGCTTTCCCAGGGTGCAATGGGCCAGATTCTGTGCTGTCACCCAGATCTTCTCAGCAGAGAATGAAGAAGTCATCAGGGTTCTGGTTATAACTCCCTGAGTCTCTGCCCTCCTGGACACCAACCCCAACATAGGGTACAGAAGCTCCAGGGTAGAGAAGCTCCCAACTGATGGAGATCACAAAGAACTGGAGCCCAGTCACAGTCCAGCCATGCCCCATTTCACCCCGGCACCATTCCCTGCACTGGTACTGGTAGGAAGATGTCACAGGGTCTCACTGTGCCAGTTTTGTATCTGATATGAACTCCTGCATACAGAGAGAATTTTCACTTGGCTGGACATACAGCAGCATGAAGGGGCCAGCACAGGGAAGAGAGTCTGTCCCAATTTGTTTTTGGCATATCATCCTTGTTAACTCATTCTTCGAGAAAAATCTCATCGTGTTAAAGTTCCCCGCTGCAGTGTCATGCTGTGGCAAGCCCACAATGTTATGTTACGCTGTGCAATATAACTCAATGTCACTCCCGCATCCCAAAGGGAGAGGTCGCATCAAGGAGAGCATCAGCCAAGAAATCTGACAAGAAACAGCTTTCCTAGTGCTAATGGAGCCAAGATTTACTGAAAAAGCTGCTGCTGAAGACTAAAAAGATAGTAACCCCACTGATAACCAACTATTACACAATAACTGCCATGGTTATGGAAAATCCTGCTCAGAAGAATATAGAAGACCAGTTAATTGAAGAGGTACATACATTTTCTGTAAATCAAACTACAGCTATATAAAAATACAGTGAAGTTCTTTCACTTTAGTATTATCCCAGATCAAGAAATACATTTGTTAAAATAATAAACTTGCAGTAAAGAAATAAAAATCTCTATCTCCATTATGTGTAAATAGATGGACATTAGAAGTACAGGGCCAACTGAAGTCAATGGAGCTATGCTGACTAGAATTCAGGCTCGTGTGGTTTTTTAGCAGAACAATTACTGCGTAGATTGCTGCCTCCAGCCTCTTCACAACAAAAGACAATGTTGTCTAGAAGTTTGAGCAGGGGAATGAAGGTCGGTATTTCAGGGTTCTGTTCCTGGTGCCTGGCTTGTGTGGACAACTTTGGACAAGTCACTTAATTTGTGTATTGTCTAATTTACTTATGTAGCGAACAAGCCACTGTAGACAAGCTAGATGGAGACAAGGAAGGGTCAGACAAGTCAGTTCAGGATAATTTTTAACTGACCCGGAATTCAAAAGCCATCTTATTTTCTTCAAACTTTACCAAATCATTTGCCTTCACTTTCAGAGTGAATATGGCGATTTTGAGGCCAAACTAATTTCCTAAGCCAAAGTTCTAGTAGGAACATGAAAGGGCTTTAAAATAGAATATGGTCAAAATCTTAGCTATGAAGAGGCCACTGTTAAAATATTACTTAATGAGGTGTGGTAAGAATTAAATACTGATTGTTGTAAAATACTCAGATATTTTTAGGGATTAAATGGGTCATAGAAGAAATTTAAATTCTACTAGTACTATCCTACTCTATCCAAAAGGGGTGTGAGTTTCAGTTGAACCTCAACAGATAACCTTCTGGTTTGTTGCCGAGGGAGGATTACAAAGTTAACCACTAAAAGATTATGAAAGAGTGACCCTTAGGAAATCATTGTTCCGTTTTCCATCTTCCAAACCTACTGAACTCATACCTTTCAGGAGGGTGTCATTACAGAATGACAGGAACTTAGGCTAACCTGCACCCTGGGAAAGGATTGTGGCTGTTAGAAAAAGGGTGTCAATATAGATAAATAGCTGGATTTTTCCTTCTGGGGGAAGGCTTCTTGAAATCTTCTTGGCTGACCATTTTCAAGGCTTTCAGCCCTCTTTTAACTATAATAATTGTAATAATCTCTTGCATAGAACTTTTCAGAATGTTTAAATAAAACAAGGATATATATCATTATTCCCATTCTACAGTTGGGGAAACCAAGGCACAGAGAAGTGAAGTGTCTTGTCCAAGTCACATAGCAAGTTAGTGGCAGAGCCAGGAATAGAATCCAGATTTCCTAGCTCCCAGTTCAATGTTATATCCATCATACAGCGCTGCCTCCTGTTGCTATCTACATTCATTTCTTGGTGGACAAGCTGTTCCTGGCAGCAACTGTTATATAAAGACACTTACATCATTATGTGGGTTGTTCAAGTTCATCAAATGTAACAGCCAGAACCTGCATTTATTTGGATATGCTCCCAGAGCATGGAGTGAACTGCTGCTGTTGAATATGCACAATTTGCTGAATGCACAATTTTCACATTAAACAAAATGTGTTCAGATGGTCTTGAAGCTTTTACTAAATCGCTCACCCTGCCCTAAAATTCAATTTGAAAAGAATCAGTCTGGTTCCTACCAAATGTGTGTCCATATAAAAATAGAACACTGCCTGCCTCTTGTAAGCATTGAGAACCAAGATTCAAGACATGAAGTCGCTATCACCCAGGAGCTAAAAATAGAGGACAAACAAGGGTGCATTGGATAAACATGGTGGAAAAAAATATATAAAACCAAAAGGTTTAAAGAAGAATGAAACTGATATGGGGTGGGGAGGTGGAAGACTTCCTGGGGCCTGTTATCACTGAGGAATGGGCATTGAAGAAGAAGATAGCATCATTAAATTGGTATAACTGCATCTATGTTAAGGGCTGTACTGGTATTACTCAAGCCAACACAGTTATACAGGCATAATATTCAGTTATTAATCATGGAAGCCATTTTTTTAAAAGCCATGGTGAGTATCAATCAGTGGTAATTTTTAAATAAATTTGGGTTTTTCCCCCTAAAATATCTGCTCTGAGAATGATTTTGGGGAAGTTTTATGGTCTGTGTTGTACAGGATATCAGACTAGATGATCACAATGGTCCCTTTTGGCCTCCTAATCTATGAATTCATGCTTGCAGACCAGAGACTGGAAAAAATGAGAATCCAAACTAAAACTTTTCTCTCCACTTCAGAAACAGAATTCTCAAGATTGTTGTAAGACAAGCATCAAAATAAAGCACTTTTCATTAGCTTTTAATATTTTTATTAGAAAAGCCAAAGGATTGCCCTGATTTATATACTGCTCTGGTAAAATAAAGCTCAAAGAATTTAGAAGACTATACTCTGTAGGAAGCTTAAATTGTAATTGGATCTTTCCATTTTAACATTCAGATTAAATATATTACAGTGTGGTATTTTAAAAAGCCAGGTTTCTCAGGGGGGGTAGTTAGGTTGATTACTTGACATATAAAAAAAAATGAATTAAGAACTAGCTTACAATAGCAAAAATAAAATGCCAACAGACTCAAGCTTGTCTACATTAGGGTACTGCCCAGGTTATCAAGCTACAGTACAGAATGTCGAAACAGCACAGGGTCTTCACAGCCAGTCAATATACAGCAGGCTAGTGCGCTGTAGATTCACATTCTGTCTTAAAGGGGTTAGTCATGGCTAAGTAAAAGGAAAAGTTATGGCATACAAGGCCTTAATTAATAAATTATTTGTCATGGGAAATTATAAGAAAAGTCAACATTTTTCATTTCCCTCATCATGTTTTACCACCTTTTAATACTAATTACATCTTAGTTCAAAACTTTGTACTATTCCCTACCCCACTACACTGGAGAATCAGGGGGCCCGATCTGAAAATTCAAACAAGTGGTTCTCAATAGTGGACTCACTTCAATGACTAGGACAATTATTTTTTAATTTAAAAAGTCCTGAAAGTTATGAGGGTTTTTTTGAAAAGATATCATAAGAGCACTTTCCTGGTTGACTGAAATATACTGCAGCCAAAATGGTATCAATGTACACCACAAAAATGGAAATTGCTTAGAAATTAAATAACACATAACTGTGTGCGTGACACATACCCACAGAGTTTTAATTTATTACTCTAAACCAGGGTTTCCCAACCTATGGGTCCGGACCCAAATATGGGTCACCATTACATTTCAAAAGGGTCACCAAGTGTCTCCCCAGGTGGCTCTGCCCTCCCTCCTCCCCCCGTTTTTGAATTGCCTTGGGTCACCAAGTCTTCCTAAATTGTCAAAATGGGTCCCCATCTGGAAAAGGTTGGGAACCGCTGCTCTAAACCAAGTTAAAAAGTCTGGAGAAATTGAAGGAAATGAATGTATAAATAAGTAACAATAGAAGATAAAAACATGGTGCAATTGCTACCTTGTAGGGTTTTGAGGAAAATCATGATGGTCTTTCTACCATGGTAGCCAAGATTCTGAGGCCAGATATTAGGGCACATCTGAGCTCCACTTAGTGCAAGACCCAGAGAAAGATAGACTTTATCTATTACAAGGTTTTATTCTGCTGCCCATCACTGTAATGTATGAGCAACATCCATGCATATTGTTAGTCTACCATTGCATTCCCTGACTGTGGCTAGAGACAGATCTGGATCCCAGTAAAAGTTAGAACAGCCTCAGTTCTTCTGAAGATTTTTGTCCAAAGCAACTAGATCAATAGGAAATAGTGCTTATTACTATTTATAATATTTAGTTGTATCCATTTGCTAATGTGAAGTGTTAGGTATTCATCGGCACAGTTTTCAAAAAAGGTTAAGCTCTGTCTTTAGCACAGTCATCGCTATCAATCAGCCTAATGCTGCATAAATGCGTGGAGATAGCCTCCCTTGTTTTATGATGAGAATAAGAATTTAAAAGTCTCTTACTCATAAAACAAGTGAGGCTAATTCACCAAAGTAACCACATTTTCTTTATAGCCTTGAACCTTGGAAAGAAAAATAGAATTTTACTAGGCAAAGGAGACAAACATTCATTCAAATGAGTCCATTCATCACTTATAATGTTACATCTTCTACAAATAATTCTGGTAATAGGTTTTAATTGCACACATTTTTCCTGGAGTAGAAATTTCTTTTCAAAGTTTTTCTTTTCCATCTGAGGCAATTATATATTAACACCCAGTTGATGCTTTTCTCTTCCTCCTGGATATTCTCTTTTGTTTATAGAAATAGCATTGCATCATTTCAGCTTTTTAGCAATTTGGTTTTTAATGTAGCAAAGAATTATAGAATTAGGTATGGAAAAAAGCTATTAAGTAATCTTTTCAAGCTTCCTGGCCAATTTTAGATTATTCTTTACAATATAATCTTCAGAGCTTTGCCCATTTCATGTTTAAATATTCCAAGGGGTGGGTATTCTACCCCTTTGCTTGGAAAATTATTGTCCAATTTAACAGACCTCTTCATTAGCAAAAAGTTCCTGATCTTTAGCCTGAGTTTTCCTTTGCTAAATTTCCTTCTGTTACTTTTTGTTATGGCCCCCATGACCACCCTAAACAATTCCACTGCCTCCTTTATTTTTATGCTCTTCCAAATTCTCACACAGGTTTAGTTATATTAATGTCACTTGACACTGTCAGCCCATTCTGAGCAAATCCAAAGTTGTGATTAATTAAACAAATAGCTACAAAAAGTGCTGATTGTGTGATGTGTACAAAGATGGCCATATCTGCTTAGCTATGCTGTAAAAACTCAGTTAATTAGCCTGATGTGTTCTTCTCCTATCCCCTCTAAGGACTGCCTTGCTAGAAGGACAGAGCATAAAATGAATACTATTTAGCTACAGAAATATCTGAGAAATGCATGCAGATATAGGAGGAGAGCCAAGAAGAGTTTTGGTTTTTCTGAATACTTTGGAAGAAAAAAGATCTGTGTGGAGACACCAGTAAACTGCCCTTTCTAAGGCCCAAATAAGCGCTTAACTCTCTGCTGCTGGTGCTCCTGAACAAGCGTATGAAGTGAGTAAGGGGCACGCTATAATTTCCTCGCTGCCATTTGAAGAGCTATTGCTGATCTCACCAGTGAAGCCAAGAACTGAACAGGAAACTCGATTAAACTACTCTCTTATCCTTGGTGGTGACCGTTCTGGATCATGAAGTGGAGGTGGCCCATGCAGGCAGCACAGGGAAGACTGTATGTCAAAGCCCCCTGCATCCCAGCCTTTAATCCTCCTCAACCTGAGCTATTTCTCCTGGCTTGCATGTAAGAAGAGTCTTGGGGATGGCCTCAACCAGCTCATTATAACTCCTCCACACCATTTTTAGAGAACCTAGCTCTAGCTGCCAGGGTTGCTAAACTCATGCAGGCTTTACATCTCCTGGGCCTACACAGCAACTACACAGCCACAGGACTCTGTGTCTGGCCAACTCAGGCTCACTGGGCTCAGGCCATTTCATTGCTCTGTAGATTTCTGGGATTAGGCTGGAGCCTGGGCTCTCAGACCCTGCAAGATGGGAGAATCCCACAGCTCGGGTGCCAGCCCAAGCCTGGAAATCTACAGAGCAGGGAAACAGCCCCGTGAATATAACTTAGCTGACACCGGCCAGATGTGGAGTTTTCTTTGCCATATGGACATATACTTGCCCCTGAATATTTATCCACTCTGCTATGAAGATGAGAAAGCTTCCAAAGTCCAATGATGACACAAACTCTTTTTGACTTGCAACAGAGTACTTGAACAAATGCAATAAGCACAGTTGTTTAGAAAGTCTCATGACTATATTCCATAGAACACTATTCCATATTCACATGCTGGGTTGCTACCCAACACTGATCTTGATGGTTATCTCATAAATCTCCAAATCCTCATGTGTGGATGCTGACTGTACACACAGAATTTGTGTGGAAAAACTGAACAAAGAGGGATGATGATAATCTGGAAACATTCCCTCATTGTGCTGTTTCTTCCAGTATCTTTACTTGTCCACAATACTGTATGGTAAACTTAATAGATTCTAGCAAGTATCTGGCTTACCATAGTATTTAAAAACATGTAGTTCTCCAGGATTACAACATTAGAGCGCAACCTCAGTTATCTGAATGCAATAAGAGACATGAAGTTTTCATTTGGCTAATCATACTTTTGGCTCAATTTTTTTTGCTGTGACTGCAAATATTCACAGTTTATAAACCTAGCAAAAGAGGGGTTGCAGAGTTTGTAAAGCATTCCTTCTGATGAGCTTATGTACTCTGCAAATTTAAACATTTACTTGGGTGAAATTCTGGCCCCGGCGAAGTTGAAGGCAAAACTCCAACTGACTTCACTGGGGTCCAAGTCGTAATTGTCAAATGTGAAAGCAATCATAGAAAATCAATTGAAGAAGGAGAAAAAAAGAAGCTCTCTGGATGCATGAGGGGTGCAGAGAAGCACATTATTGTTCATTCACAACATTTTGAATCAAATTTACCATCTGACATTTGTGTGGAAGTTCTATTGACAACACCAGGAAGTGTGTGAAAAGTGAAGACCTAATATTTCTCCTCCAAACCATGATTTTGTAGTGATGTATGTAGTATTTATGTGTACACTTCTTTCTGGTACTGACAGAGAAATAGGGCACATACTTCAGAATATATTGTTTACATATAGGTTTAAACATACCGCCAGTTCATGAGGGCCCAAATGAACAATCAGCTAATTTAATGAAGTGAAAACAACTAATTGTTCTCTTTTTGAAGCAAAGATGGATGATGCATGATGCCTTCATAAACTAGTGAATCTATACCAACTAGCTGTGATATACTGGAATAATTTGAGTACCTGAAGACATCACTTCATTGGTGTCTTTTAAAAGTTCTATATGTCTTGATTTGTCAAGTTTCTGTTAGTATATTTATTACCAGTAAGTTATGATTACATATTTTGCACCTTCTAGCTCAAAACATTCAAAGGTATTCAAGTTTGGGATGAAGAGTTAAGGAATACAGTCATATTACACATGGCCTGCACTCCTGTTTCAATTACAATCGCAACATGATGATTACACATTCAATAGACCCCTCAGTAATATTTGTAAAACTATGGAAGATACCAGACCAAAAAAAAATCCTGAAACTGAATTAAAATTAAGAGCACGTTTCAGTAACCTAATAGGAAAAATCCTTACAGAACAATGCAGTTATTAAGACAAACCATTTAAATGAAATGCAAGTGAAGAAATATGGCTAATGTGAAAGTACTCAAATTATTTTAACTCTGTTATTCTAGAGTTACCTTACCTTCCTTTAAATCATGAAAAAACTTGTTTTGCCACAGATCACTGGCACAGTAATTAGTTTATGTACAAAGAGCCTTGATATAAAGAGTGGTGTATTATCACCAAACTAACTTCTGCTTTTTTCATATAACAAGTACTGTAGTGTCATAATGTGGACCTGAAAGGTTTGCATGCAGAAGATGCAGTAACGCTGTATCTGTGTACAATTGGAAAATTGTCTTGCACTGAGAATCATAAAACCCAGTACTAAAAGGAGTTGACCACCTCCTACAAGAGGCTGAGAAGTCTCCTCACATCCCAGGATCAGACTTTTAAACGGAGATTGATTTGTATGTCAGGACATTATAAAGTACATTTTTCTGTGAACAATGAGGCTATGTCTACACAGCAGCATTATTTCGAAATAATGTCAGTTATCTTGAAATAACGCAGCGCACATATACACAGAATGCCCGTTATTTTGAAATAAATTTGAAACAATGGGCTTCTTACTCCGACTCCAGGAACCCTCATTGTATGAGGAGTAATGGAAGCCAGGGAAGAGTGCTCTATTTCAAAGTAACTGCTGTGTAGACAGCACTGAAAGACGAAATGAGCTATTTCAACTTAAGCTACGCAATTAGCGTAACTCAACTTGCATAGCTTATTTCAAGTTTAGCCCTGTTGTGTAGACTTGCCTTATGTGACCATAAAGGCCAGAGGCCGTTCAGCTACTCTGTGATTAAGGTTAAGAAATGCTATGTTTTGGGTTACAGATGTTAACTATTTCTTAAATATGAATAAGATAATCTGAACTGATATTTCCAGCACCTCATACCCTTAGAAATATCAGGTGGGGGAGGGGGGGGGGAGGAAAAGAGAGAGAGAGAGAAATTATCAGTGGACAGCTAAACTATGGAAAGATTCATGAGTCCTTCAAGTTATAAGTGATGCAGGGTGGACCTCTCCTGCCAGCATTCTCCAGAACTGACCAGTCTCGGATGAGGGAATTTGCTGGACAATGGGAGGTCCCCTGACACCAGCCCCTCAGCCTGCTGCCCCTCCCTGCTACTGGCTCCTTCAGCCCAGCTGGGCTCTCTGCAGGCCAGCACCAGTTTTGGTTATGCTGCTGGCTGGCCAGACACCTCCAGCCCCACTGCCAAATGGCATGTTGCCCAGTCGGGCTGCCAAGTGACACATGGCCCCAGCCACACTGATTCTGCCAGGCTGCCGTGGCGGGCTTCTCCTTCCCTCCCAGGCTGCTGTAGCCACAACCCCAGCTCCTCTGCCAGGTAGCAGGCAGACCCAATCATGCTACTGCCGCTGCCACCTGGGTTGCTGACGCCCCACTGCCTCCCAAGCTGATGCAGCTCGTCTAGGCTTCCCCTCTTGGAATGCTGGGGTCCCAGCCCCACAGCTGGGCAGCAGACAGCCCTGATCATGCTCCGCCCAGGCTGCTGCAGTCCCACTGCTAGCAAACTCAGAGGGTTGCACTGGGCTCCCAGCTGTTGGCCCACCTGCCCCAGGTCTCTCTCATCCAGAAACATCTGTGGTCATGCCAGACCACAGATTTTGCCAGGCGAGAGAATCCTTAATATGGGAGGTGCAACCTGTATTTATTTTTAAAACTAAGTTTCTCCTATGAACTCGAAGTCCTTAACAGGCAGCATTCCTCTGGTGTTTTCTGGTGTCTGAAATATAATTCACCAGCTCATCTTTTACTGCACAATACACGGAACCTGATTTAGACCTGTTTGTTTCCTGTTGTCAAGGGAAAAGCTATCATTTTACTCGACTAAAGAAAGATAGGGTTGGAAGATTAAAATATGTGCAGAGGAAAAGTCGCTTAAATAGCAGCCTGTTGACAAAATGATACCATCAGCCTAAAGTTATTATGTGGTCTCAGTAAATAGGTGTGCACCAAGCCACCGGGAATCTTGCCTTTTCTTTACATTGACCTCACTTTGTTACACCTGCTAACCAGCATGATCCTCCCATATGTGCTGATTTTGCATGGACAGTTATATTTCAGCAATTGGTTGAAATGCTTCTTTTGAAATGTGGTTATTCAATGCATGATTCTGAACACAGCACTACTTTTAAAAGCTCTGCTGTGTAGCTCCCCTGCTTTAAATGGTCAAAGCTGATTTTTTCCTGATTTTTCAGACTGAGCTAAATGTAAAAGGAGATAAGATATTCCCCTTGCCCAGTTGTCACAAGGCATGGTCCCACAGACCTTACCCAGGTCTTGTTTCTGTGGCTCACATTTTATCTGAGAAAGGACTAAATGTGAGTTGCAAAGTGTGCCCATACATTTTAAGGCAGGGAAGCATGTCAATTAGTAAAAAGTGAACCTGAAAAGTTTTAGAGATACTTTATACATATGTTCTCCAAAATGTGGACACTTATTCAGACTTTACTGATTTTAATAAATCTGGTTTTAAAGAATGGACTATTGTAGGATCATTTCAAGCCATTTGGCCAATGGGAAGGGAAAAAAACAAGGCAGTACCTCTAAGAGTGGTGCTAAAGGGTATAGAATTTATGGGGCATAAAACACCTGCTCAAACTTGGCCAAAGGGCATGGACAGACTTGTCCTCTCTCAATGTAGTGTGTTGCAAAAGGTTACACATGTTGTTTAGGGTAAAACATTAGGGAATCACCAACAGGGTTAAAGAGATGTGGGTTAAAGGGTAATTGGGTCACAAGCGCAATTGTCAATTACCTTGTCTTTTATTATATATTATCATCACAGGATTATGAGAGACCATCCTCTCCTGATTATCTCCTATCTCTTTAACCATTCTTTTAGCATCTCTTTCAGTTGGTCCTTCTCTGCTCTCCCACTCTCAGCAAGTTTATTGGGCTCTTTTCTTGACCTTTTGCTTTTTTTACTTCACACCCTGTCTCTGGGAAATCTTACCAGCTCATATAGTTTCACATTTCATTTTTGTGCGGATGGCTCATAAATCTCTCTTCCCCACACACTGAAGTGTCTCCTTCAATCCAATTCCATGGTTTGTCTCTCTCAAATCTTCTCTTAAATTTCTTGTCAACATCTTTAACTGAACAGGGCCAAAACAGAACCCACTATTTCCTTTCTAACCCTTCTCCATTTGTCTGTCACCATCAGCACCACCACCATTCTCTCCCTTATTCAGGTCTGCAATCCATGGGTCATTTTTCACTCCTTCACCCAAACCATCCAGACCAGTTGCCAGGATCCTTTCTTCTCAATCCCTCATATCCACCCACATGGGAGTAGCAACGCTATGAAGGCTGCTTTCCTACATGTGTTGCAACCAACAATGTGCGTTGCTGACACAGGGAAGCAGGGGTCATGGAGAGCTAGCCGTAATCGCACCCTAAATGCCTATGGCAGTCAACATAAAGAGAAAAAGTTATGTTATTTTTATAACATAAATAATTTGGTTTCAGAAGTTTAATCAAGCTTTAAAAAATCAGTTTAATCAGTGAGTGAATTTACATTAGAATAGGCATATAGGGTCAGGCCAAAGGTCCATCTAATCCAGCATCCTGTCCTCCCAACAGAGCAAATGCTACATGCCACAGAGAGAATGAACAAAACAGGTAATCATCAACTCATCTATCCCCCATCACCAATTCTCATGTTTCTGGAAACCAATGGCTTGTAGCCATGGCTAGACCTATCCTCCCTAAATGTATCTAGTTCTTTTTTTAACCCTTTTTTTAAACTTAGCAAAGGAGCCACATACAAAATACTAATACAGTTTTGTTTTGTTTTGTTTGTATGTGTTTACAAATCATATTCAAGTCTGGTGTACAGGAGAGTAGAATTAGACTCATTTTTTTCTTGTACTTGTCTGGCATATGCAAATGATATTATATCTGAGACAGAGTGATTGGTGTATAACCTGTAAGTTATTGCATTTGATTTAGGTAGGCTTTTAAATTGCTAAAATGCTAAAAGAATTGTCATGACCTACATTTGCATGACCAGAATTCCTGTGTCATAGTTTTCTGTAATTCTTACCAGATGATAGAGACAAAAATCATGTGTGAATTAAAAAAATCTCTAATGATAGCAAATTATTTCCCAATATTTCATATTTCATTATTTTCAGATGCCCGCTAGATAGTGATAGAAACATCTATTATGTAAGGAAAGAACACTACAGCATTTTTTATTTGCTTCTAACAACCTTTATAATGCAGCTGTTCTTACTGTATCTAATATGTTTAGTTACAATAGCCATGAAAACCTCAGAATGGGTTTAGGAATTTGCAGCTTCAGCAAATTATAATTTTAGCAGTCTCTGGGAATAATGAGATATAAGTAAGCCAACAACATAATCTTTATGATAGTACACAAAGCTTCAGGAGTCTAAGACTGGAATATTCTTATACTGGATAAATCCTTAGAACCAGAAAAAACAGAAAATAGCACAATTTTTATATAAGCCTAAGCTAATGAATGCCTGACTGTTTTACTTCACTACTTCGATGAGATTAAAACTATATTTTCTAATAGGAGTTTTGCCTGAATAAACTGTACAGAACTGAGTCCAGGAATTATATTTCTTTCTTTGTATTTATAAAATCCAACCTCCCATAGAGAATAAAGCATACCGTAAAATCTCGAGTATAATACACACCTATGCATAATGCGCACCTACCTTTTAAACATCAGAATCCCGGCATAAACTGAACTCTTATCTATAATGCACACCCCCATCATACTTGCGATTTTACGGTGTATATATAGGAAGGAAGGGGCCATTCCCACCTGCAGGCTCGCCCGGGGAACACGTGTGCAGCACTGAGAGCTGTGCCTGCCGCAGGGCAGGGGGAGAGGGTGAGTCAAAAACTTTACAGATGACCTCCTATGTATAATGCGCATCCCGGCTTTAACCCTTAAAAACTGGGGGAAAAGTGTGTTTTATACTTGCGATTTTATGGTATGTACAAAATGTACTGAATGCACAGAAATGCAAGTAATTCCATGCCTTCTCAGAGGTCTAACAGGGTATGTCTACACTACCACCCTAGTTTGAACTAGGGTGGTTAATGTAGTCAATCAAAGTTGCAAATAAAGCCCGGGATTTAAATATCCCGAGCTTCATTTGCATCTTGCCGGGAGCCGCCATTTTTAAATCCCCGGTAGTTCGTACTCTGTGCCCGCGAGGAGTAACGGTAGTTTGAATTAGAAAGCCTAATTCTAACTACCTACTCCGTGCCGTGTGTAGCCGCGGGCATGGAGTCTGCACTAACGGGGATTTAAAAATGGCAGCTCCCGACAAGATGCAAATGAAGCCCGGGATATTTAAATCCCGGGCTTCATTTGCAACTTCGATTCACTACATTAACCACCATAGTTCGAACTAGGGTGGTAGTATAGACATACCCTCAGACTCTACAGACATCCTTTACCATCTCAAATTCATTTCTGATTAGCTAAATGGACTTCTAACAGAATCTTATAATGTCATTAAACTTAGGCTCTGTCAGACAAAGTTGGTGGAATAAGTTCTAAACTTGAGTCCCATCACCAGCACCAAGAATATCCTGCTACCAACCCTCATACTTAAAAGTTAAGGAGAATTAAATTAAATGCCTCATCTGACCATAACTGCCATAGCAGAGCTTAGGGAAGGAGACAGCGCCTCAGAACTCAAGCATATACAGACTCACTTTGGTTGTACAGACCTTCTAAATAGAACTGCACCACAACGCACACATTTCTCCCAATACTGAGCTGTCTATACATTCAGTGAAACAGATGATTAAGACATCAGTTTACAAACATCTAGAAGATAATAAGATAAGTAAAGATCAGCAAGGATTTGTCAAACCAACCTGATAGCTTTCTTTGACAGAGTAACAAGCTTTGTGGATGGGAGGAAGTGATAGATGTGGCGTACCTAGACTTTAATAAGGCTTTTGATACAGTCTTACATGACCTTCTCATTAACAAACTAGGGAAATACAACCAAGATGGCGCTACTATAAGGTGTGTGCATAACTGATTGAATAACCATTCCCAGAGAATATTTATCATTGGTTCACAGTCATGCTGGAAGAACATAATGCATGGGTTTCCTCGGGAATCAGTTTTGGGTCCAATTCTGTTCAATATTTTCATCAATGATTTAGATACTAGCAGAGAGAGCACACTTTTTGCAGATAATACCAAGCTGAAAGGGGT
This sequence comes from Pelodiscus sinensis, assembly GCF_049634645.1. Taxonomy (NCBI): domain Eukaryota; kingdom Metazoa; phylum Chordata; order Testudines; family Trionychidae; genus Pelodiscus; species Pelodiscus sinensis. The sequence continues at coordinate 90,051,164 of NC_134713.1, read as the reverse complement.
TGCGAGTGATTTGGAAGATAGAATTATAATTCAAAATGATCTGGACAAAACAGGAGAAATGGTCTGAGGCAAACAGAATGAAATTCAATGAGGACAAATGCAAACTACTCCACTTAGGAAGGAACAATCAGTTGCACACATACAAAATGTGAAATGATTGTCTAGGAAGGAGTACTACAGAAAGGGATCTGGGGGTCATAATGGACCACAAACTAAATATGAGTTGACAGTGTAACACCATTGCAAAAAACAAACATAATTCTGGGATGTATTAGCAGGAGTGTTGTAAGGAACGAGAAATAATTCTTCCACTCTACTCCATCCTGATTAGGCCTCAACTGGAGCATTGTGTACAGTTCTGGGCACCACATTTCAGGAAATATGTGAATAAATTGGGGAAGGTCCAGGGAAAAGCAAAATATTTAAAAGACTAGAAAACATGACCTATGGGAGAAGATTGAAAGAATTCAGTGTTTAGTCTAGAAAAGAAAAGACTGAAAGGGAACATGAAAACAGCATTCAAGTAGCCATTCTGCAATATAGCTGTCTCTCCAATTAGCTCCTTCCCTTCTCATGTAATAGAAAACAATCGGATTCCAGGCACATCCCATTTTCCTGGCACAAGCAAACCTGGCACAAGCAAACTCCTCTTATCCTAACTTGCTTTAAGCAGCACACCAAATTTAGTAGTCCAAACTCTTACTGTTTATGAGGAGTTCTTGAACAAACAGACTCACAGGCGGACAGACAGGCAGACGCACATCTCTAAAATATATAGGTAGATAAAGAATTTGATTTTACTAACTTTTACAAATGGCATGTAAATCTGTTAATGAAACAGAACCATGACATGTTGCTATGGCATAGTAGGCTACAATTGAAACTACTGAGTAGCTGTGACTAATGTCACCCTGCCCTCTAACCTGGAGTGTGCTTTGCAATGCTTTGCTGTCATAGCTTTAAATCTGGGCTGCTCACAAACAGCTTCCAGCATGCAAGTCATTCCCAGATATGTGTGTGCTGTAGACAGCTGTACCTTGGCTCTCACCAATCTTGGTTACACTACAGAGTAACCCAATATACTCCTAGTCTTAGATCCCTCAACCCCCAGAAATGCATGTTTTGTACTGCTCAGCCCTTCCTTGAGCAATACAAGTTTATATAAACCGTTATTTCTTTAATAGAAATAATATGCATACAACTTGCCACCCCAAATGGATTTTTCCAGGCAATTCCATTTAAACACACTGGAAAAATCATAAAAGAAGTTTATTCACTACAAAGAGAGATTTCAAGGGAGTACATATAGGGAGACATAACATTCAGAAACTATTACAAGAAAATAAAGTTAAAATGCTATTGCTGCCTACCGTATCAGATTCAGGCAACATTTCTCACCGTATGCATTCAGCAGTCTTCTTACATTGAGCCTTCTTCTCCCAGAATCCAACAGATGCTTCTTTTGTCACGTCAGGTGAAAACAATGTGACTGGTAGGGCCTCGGGGGTTTTGTCCCTCCTTTTTATAGTATCAGTCACCTTTTTGAAACACATTTCCATCTGGGTACAAGGAAACAAAAATCTATGGGGAAAGACATGTTGCTCAAGTCCATTCCAATTAGGTGTGCCCAGAAGATTTTTTTCCCCTAGCAGTATTCAGAGGGTCAGCCTGAGAATCCCGTGGTGTCATGCCTTCATGGAGCTCAATAAAAGTCCCGCTAAACCACCAGACCCTCCGTTCCTTCTTACAGCAGCTCCAACATAGTGTGTTTGTGTGTGTGTACACACACACACACACACATATATATGTCAGTAATAAATACTTAGCCTCTATTAATTTTGTATCATACAGTCAAATAATTCCTTGCCTCTTATACTATGTAACTGGTCATTTATATCATACTTCTTTTCAATTATTGAGTGAATGCAGTAAGACTTAGAATCCAAGCTTTTTAGGACTTGCTGAATGTAGACTTAAACTTTGCTATCAGCAAACATTTGCCAATATTCACTTAAAATTCTTGACTCCAAGTTCCCTACAATAAACTTTTCATTAGAATATCTGGGGGAAAGTCAAAGAAAATATATTTAAAGATTTGAATGAATATTTATGGAAAGTATTTTATAGTATTCAATTTGTACTCATCCTGAAGCACTTTACAACTATCTACTATATATTTGAGAGAGTTTCTCTGTCTGTCTGTCCATCTGTTCAAGAGCTCTTCTTAAAGAGTAAGAGCTAGGACCACCAAATAAGGTATACAGCTTCCTCTTATCATAACTTAAAGCAAAGTCAGGGTTTATTTGTGCCAGAAAAATGGGATTGCTTCTCATAAAACCATAAAAAAAAGGGACAAAGTCACCATCCGGAATTGCCCCAGGTCTCAGCCTCCCATCCTCCCTTCAAGGACGGTCGGGGGGCTGAAGCTCCTTCCCCACCTCATTTGTACAGGGCCATTGCTGGCTGTTCCCTTTTATAGAAGGAAAAGTACACAGTTTGCTGCATTCCTCACTCTGGCTGGAGAGAGCAGGGGCAGATGAACCTTGACCTGCATACCTTCCCCAGTTTCAGAGGGGTAGCCATGTTAGTCTGGATCTGCAAAAGCGACAAGGAGTCCTGTGGTACCTTATAGACTAATAGATGTATTGGAACATAAGCTTTCGTGGGCAAAGACCCACTTCATCAGATGCATGTAGTGGAAATTTCCAGAGGCAGGTATAAATATTCAGGCTAGAGATAACAAGGTTAATTCAGTCAGGGAGGGTGAGGCCCACTTCTAGCAGATGATCTGGAGGTGTGAACACCAAGAGAGGAGAAATTGCTTTTGTAATTGGCTAGCCATTCACAGTCTTTGTTTAATCCTAAGGTGGTGGTGTCAAATTTGCAGATGAACTGTAGCTCAGCAGTTTCTCTTTGAAGTCTGGTCTTGAAGTTTTTTTGCTGCAGGATGGGTACCTTTAAATCTGCTACTGTGTGTCCAGGGAGATTGAAGTGTTCTCCTACAAGTTTTTGTATATTGACATTCCTAATAACTGATTTGTGTCCATTTATTCTTTTACATAGGGACTGTCCAGTTTAGTTGATGCATATAGCAGAGGGGTATTGCTGGCACATGACAGCATATATTACATTGCTAGATGTGCAGGTGAATGAACCAGTGATGGTGTGGCTGATCTGGTTAGGTCCTGTGATGGTGTCGCTGGTCTAGATAAGTGGGCAGAATTGGCACCGAGGGTTGTTGCATGGATTGGTTCCTGAGTTAGAGTTACTGTGGTGCGGTGTATAGTTGCTGGTGAGAATTTGCTTCAGGTTGGCAGGTTGTCTGTGGGCGAGGACTGGCCTGCCTCCCAAAAGCCTGTGAAAGTAAGGATCATAGTTCAGAATGGGTTGTAGATCACTGATGATCCTGATTAAACAAAGACCGTGAATGACTAGCCAACTACAAAAGCAGTTTCTCTTCTTTTGGTGTTCACACCTCCAGATCATCTGCTAGAAGTCGGCCTCGCCCGCCCTGACTGAATTAACCTTGTTATCTCTAGCCTTATTCTGGCCTGCCTATTTATATCTGCCTCTGGAAATTTCCACTACATGCATCTGATGAAGCCCATGAAAACTTATGCTCCAGTACATCTGTTAGTCTATAAGACTCCTTGTCCCCTTCCCCAGTTGTGTCCGCCAAAGCTGCAGGGGCCAAGTAGAGGTGCTTCTCACCTGGCCTCCAAGCTACCGTGGTGAGAGAGGGCTTGGCTAGTTCTCTCTCATCAGGGTCACCAGCATACTGAACCCCCTTATCCCCTGCCCCACCCTCAAGCAATGATTTAATGAAGCATGTACATTTTCATTTTGTTTTCCAAAAATCAAAAAGTAATCGAGTTAAGGAGCCAAGCAATGCTGGGGTAAATCATCTAGTAATATATAATACAACATTTCTGAAACTGAGCCATTTCTTTCATGGAACAGAATACCATCATATTGGCATAAAGCGTTCAGTATAACACACGAAGAGGCAGTTTGACCAAGTACATAAGGCAGTCCATATACAGAGCAGATGTAAGTTCCCATTTAAAAGACCCTAAGTATTAATGCCTTTAACTGTTCACAAAAGCCAAGTAGTAAACATTTGCAAACAATTTCTTTGCCATATTGTGTTCTCTCTATTGTTAAGATTCATGACATCCTAAGCTACTGTTTCTATTGGTGTATCTGTCAGTTGTCTTGCAGTTGGACACACATTTTGGTTTAACTGAATAATTTGAAAACTCTTATTAGCATTAATGGGATCAACATTTAGAATTTGTGTATAATCATGCTCCTTTTAATAGGTAAGTTCCTGACTCTAGTCATATGATGTACTCTTTTTCACTTCCTTAAAGGACCATATATTCCACAGACTGATGTAAGCCAGCCTGATAACTGAGCCCTTACACTCTGCAGTTGCCAGAGTCAAAATATCAACTGGATGCAGGAGATCCCTTTGGGTGAGTTTTTCACAAGATGCATTTTGACTTTGATAACAAGGTTTTTTTCACCTGTAAGTACTTACTGGACCAAATTTTGCTCTCATTACATTGGTGTAAATCCAAAGTAACACCACTGATTTACAGTACTATAACCGAGGCCAGAATTGGGACTACAGTGTTTTAGCCGACTGATATGTGCCATCTTTTAAGCACTGTAACTGTAGTCTCAAGACAGCATTTAAGCCATCCATGATAAATGATGTTGAACTATGTAACAGCATCTAAAGTACTGATAAACTGATGATTTTGAGCATTTGGTTTTTACACTCTGGTAGATATTTTTGGCAAGTTTATACCTCTGCTAAAAAAACTGTTGCTATTATGGCACTGTTTTAGTCATATGCCAAAGTTCTTTTTCTTAAATGAACTTTTAATTCATTCTTTGTTTTGTTTTTATTGTTTGCATAAGAACACCACATGCTAATTCACCCCATGGAGTGTAAGTACTATCCAAACATCACAAAGTCAGTTCCAAAGTCCAGACATTTACCAGTCCCTCCCGCACAAAGCATATAACAGCAAAATCTTCATTCCAAATTGAAGTCAACCAGAACTTTGGAGTGTCTTCAGAGTAAAATACTGTGCAGAACAGCTGCAGGAGTCGTAATATATAACCCACTGTGGGGTGGACATCACCCTATAATATTGAAAATATACGACATAATTTACACATGATGACAAGATAATGTTTTCATAAGAATTTCTTCAAAAGAGGAAGGAGTACCATAACAACTAAAAATAACCAGAGATACATTCCCATTGTCTAAAGTCCACACTGGGTACAGCCATAATGGCAGCCAACACCTTCTTGGCCATGAGCCCTGTCAGTTACCTCAACCCTGATTCAGGCAGAAATGAAACTCAATCCTTCTACTGGATCATTTCCAACCAATCCTCCACCTTCTAGACTGGGGAGAAGCCATTAATCCAGAGTCCTTATTCTTTTGCCTCCAAACTGTAGAGTTTGTCAGTTTACATAATACTTCAATAGGAGCACTTGAAGCCCTCCTTTCGTACTGCTTTTCAAAATAAGTGTACATCACAAAATACTCATTGTTACACAATATGTTTATAATGGTGACTCTGATTTGGCACATACTGTTTCCTGTACCTATTTAGCTAAGGCAAAACGGGCACTTTTTTAACAGTGACTCAGTATCTCATGAATGCATACTTTGCTATAAACAGAACAATACACTTACTTACCTGAGATAATATTTCAGGAAAAATTTTATCTGTGTGAATTTCCTCATTTTAAGAGGCTGATTTTGTAAGCTATATATAGATGTAAATAAATCTAGCATTGTAGAAAGGTTTTAATGTCACAGTAGCTTTTAAGAAAATAATCCTCAGCCCTGCAAAGAACAGCCAACCAGCAAACGGGTTTGTATTGTCAGAAACAGACCCCCTGATGCCTTTTCTTCCATAGTTTAAATAGTGTACATGAGAAAGAGAGCGGGGGAAGCATATATCAAGCCAGCAGCACAATGAATCCGAATCCTGGCAACCATTTCCAGCCTGCAGCTTGTATTTTTCACTCATATTGGGAGAAAATTGCAAACACCTTCTGATGTGGAAGACAACCAGGAGTAGAATTTGGATGCAGATTCTTGCTTTCTGTGAACAAGACTTAGATACTGATGCCAATTTAAAAACATTGGACCTGATTCTCTATCCCGCTCTGGTCCTTTTGCATTGTTGCAGCAGCACAAGGAAGCCAGAAATTAGCTAGCTTTCAGAAGCCAGGGAATTCTGCCCACGCAGTATAACCAGCTCCTTTGTTGCCTCTTCCATATACTAATGGCCTGGCACAAGGAGCATGTTATAATGGAAGGATACATAACTAGAGCACAATAGCACTTGGCTAATTTCAGTTCATGATCAGCTCCCTGAGGGTCATTGCCATTTAGGCTTGTTTACAGAAGCTCTGAGTCTGTTCTAAGCGACACAAGCAGAGAGCTGGACTGAGAGTCAGGGAAACAATCAATTCCTTCAACATCCTCTTCATCCCATCCCATCTCTGCAGGTTATATGTGCCACCAAGGATCTGGGCTGTTTTTATTGGGGTGTTGGTCTTTTTTATTTAAACTTCAGATTTTGTCTCCCTCTGAAAGACTAACCATCAATGTACTATTTCACATTGTAAAAGGAAAATTATACTATTAAAGCTCAAAAGCTTTATATATCACTGTGGAAAGAATGACTGAATTGATCTCTACACTTCCAGACTCATATATCTGATATTATTCTCTAGAACAGTGTTTCTCAACCTTTTTTTATAAAATACCCCTTTTTAAACAAATTATAAGTACCCCCAATATCTATAGTTTTCAGACACTCAAAATTTTTTTCTACAATTTCAACACATTTGTTTAAACAACTTACTCGTAGCCAAGCGGGCAATGAAATTTTGGGGTGTAAAAAAGTACAAAAATAATAAAGCGCTGCAAAACTTAAAACAAAAATTCTGTTTTCCCCAAATTTCAGTTGTGTTGACATACCACCCAAACCTCTCTCAAGTATCCCTAAGGGTACATGTACCACTGGTTGAGAAACACTGTTCTAGAACACCAGTTAGAACACCTGAAGATTTTACAGTTTTTGTTAATGAGTAAAGCATCTTCATTTTGGCAAGTACATGTATGTTTAATATACTGCCCACTAGCATTATTCTGTAAAGCTTTTGAGTCAGACTACACTTAAATCCTGACTCTGTCCATAAAAAAGTTTCCTATTGGAAACGACCCCTGATCCTTCCCTGGGAATAGGATTACTCATATTCAAAACCCTTATTAGCGAGTCCAATAATTAGTTCTAACTAAAAGGACACATAATTGTTCCTCTGAAACCAAGAAGAGAAAAAATACAATTTGGTTTCACAAAGATGTTTCACAGAAGTTGTCTTGAGTTTAGCTACATGCTAATAGGTTTTTTTAAAGCATTTCCACATTGTAGATGTACGATAGATTATACCTCTGTATTTCCACAGCCTACACACTATTGCAATTACAAAGGCACAGTTTTACAAAAGTTAACTTAAAAAGCAACAAATAGTCTGGTAGCACTTTAAAGACTAATCAAACATGTAGATGGTATCATGAGCTTTCATGGGCACAGCCCACTTATCTGAAGAAGTGGGCTGTGCCCACGAAAGCTCATGATTCCATCTACATGTTTTGTTAGTCTATAAAGTGCCACCAGACTATTTGTTGTTTTTTAAGTTTATTCTGTACAGACTAACTCAGCTACCCCCTGAAGCTTTTGTGCCTTGTAAGCAATGCTTAATTTGTAATGAAAGAGATGCCAGGACTCAAGCTCGTTATAACTTTGAATGTGAAGTGGCATTGTTATTGTTACCATTATTTGAAGGTGTAACCTAATGAACATGCTACCGTTAGAGGTTTACCACCATATATTGTTACATTGTATATTGACATAGATGTCAGCATTTCTTCTGCTGGATCAGTGATCTGCCTTCATGAATTCTTCTTTCCACACTGCAATAAGATCTGACACCTCCAGAGTTCTCCACTTCTTGAAGCACGTTGGCAGGCTTGTGTCCCCATAATCAGCTGAGCTCATGAGCTCTCCACACTGAAAACTGAACATTTGGTGCTGGCTTCTGTTGTGGTCTGGAGGCACTCAGAATTGATGAAACTGTTTACCACACTGGATATCTCCTTAGGGATTTGGCAGTTTCAAAGGAGGATGAAAGGAGCTTTCTTTTGGCTCGTAATACAATCTCAGCATAAGCTTTGAGAAATTGTTTAAGTTCAGTTTCAGCCTCCATTTTCTACCATAGATACTCAAGTTTCCTACTCTCTGTCTGTATCTGGCACAAGGTATCAGAAAAGCACAGGGCTCTGGGTAGACTACAGGGAAGAAAGTAGACAACGCAAGGATGGTGGAGGCTACCACATACTGATCTTGATTCATCATATCCTCAACCTTTTTCCTGTGGGCTGAGTGCTGCTGTCCTTTAGTATGCTTTAGAACTGGATAAAGTCTAAGTTTTTGTGGTTGAATTAGGACCAGGTGTCTTTCTTGTGGCCTGAGAACAGGAAGAGCTCTGATCACTGCCTTAATGAGGCAATGGTTATGATTAAGACAACAGTTGGGTTGTGATGGTCTCGATAATGATATGGAATGAAAAAGACCAAAATGTGATTAGCTGTATGGATTGGACCAGAAAAAGCATATTAAAGACCGAGGAAGCAAGCAAGAAGAGTTTTTGGACTTTTACATCTGTTCATGATGACAAGTCTGGGGTATTTCACCACCAACACTGATACAATACTCCTTTTGAGCCCACTAATTTTCGTTGGTCTATACATGAGCACAAAATCAGTTCGCTTTTCCATAGTATTGGTAGATGAAGGAATTCAAATGAACATTGGCTAAGGCATGTCTTTTGGATTTGAAACAAAACCCCCTACATAGAACCCAAAATATAAAACATTTTTATGAGAAAATAGTTTCTTTTTTAGCTCACTAGTGGTGAAAAATGCATTCTTATTTTTAATCTAATCTTAGGATCTTTCAACTTTCAAAGCCAAGAATATTTTTAAATCAGGATTCCTGACTGCAGACTTAAGCAATTTTTGTCATGCCCCCAACCTTACAAAAATACATTTCTGCCTCATACCAGAAGATGATCTAAAAGCTAGTCCTGCCAGAACTCCTACTGCTATGCTCATAAACTGTAAACCTGAATAGCACTTATAAAATTCCTTTAAAAATAAGTATTGAGAGAATACCTTCTATTTGCTTAAGCATTTTTTCTCAAATTAATCTTTTTTTGTTCTGGCCCACCAAGTTACTTTTTCTGGCATCATCAAGTCATTAACTTCCCACTGAAATCAACAAAAATCTTGGTGCAAGACTGGTATGTACAACCCCTTAGATGTTTAATGCTAGTTGTATTTAGAGTATTTCAAAGCAATCAATTAACTACTTTATCTCTGGGTGATAAAATACTACTTCCATTCCAGTTTTCTACTCCTGAAAAAAAGTGGCAGATTTTTTTTCTTCCATTTGTTAAGAACAAACAAAAGGTTTAACTATTTGGAAAAAATAGTTCCCTCTTAAGATGTCCCTTGCTTGATTTTTGTGATGTCTCAGCCACACTGATTCCACAGTTGTCTTTAGAGTCTTCCAAGATAAAGCAGGGAAGACAAAAATCTTGTTTGCTAATGTAAAAATAACATGCTGGGGAAAACAAATTGTTCAAGTCTTCTTTTTATAAAAGCAAGATTTGCTCCTTCCCCCTTAAAATTCTATAAAACTAATATTTTCCTATATATTATTCTTGGGGCAAGGGGAGCAAAGCAATGGAAAAAGATGGAAGTGCGACAGAGGGAAAAGCCAAAATCCAAGGATGCTCATGTTCCTGATTGTCTACTGAAATGCTAAGGAAAGACTGAACAAGGGAAAAAATATCAAGTGTGTTTTGACATATTGTTTTATATCCTCAAGAGTGCAGCACTCCAATAGCTCACTTGTCTCTGGTGCTCATTAGCTATGGACCTTTCATGCTGATGAGGTAATTCCCTTAACACACTATAAACCGTAGGATATCCTCCTCTCTGTTTCATGTTTTGACATTGGAAAAGGTCAGAAAAGTGTTTCGAATAGTGCTATGCACTGCTTTCAAAGGGGAGCAGAGAGGAATAAAAAAAGATAGACCCAAATAAACTTGTCCAAGTTTCCTAATACAGTGTAAGAAACCTAAGCAAAAAAGTATTGCAACAGAAATGAATGTAGACTATCACAATTTTGTTCACATAAATTGATAGCAGCTAAGATTTATTTATTTTCAATAGAATGTTGAGTAAATAGCTGACAGTATCCATCTACTCCTCAAGGGAACTTTACTTACAGTAAGTTTAGGGCATACATCAAACAGTTTACAAGACAACAATTTATTTTGAATGTCAAAAACTACTGCTCTACACACATGACTTTTATTAAAACTATGCTTCCTGCATAACAGAGGCATGTACAAATTAAATTAAAACAGAAATAAAGGTATTTTGTTACTTATGCCTCAACCATGGTCTACAATACATTTCTTAAAGAAGAATTCAAACATGAATTACATTTAATGAAACTGCAAATATTACACATGTTCATTCCAATAAATGCAATTTTGCACGTTTTGCAAAATATTAAAGAATCTGATATTTTGAGTTTCCTAATTTGTGTTTTTTGTTTTGTTTAACATTTTCATGTCAATTGTATTTCTTCAACACAAAATGCAACTACTACAATTGGGAATTCATAAATTTAATGTTGGTTATTTAATCCTCTGTTTTATAACAGAAAAGAGAAAATTGACTCAATTGAACACATATGCCTCAGCCAAAAGTATAATGGTAGAAAGCATTTTGGGATCATTTTTGTAATGTATTAATTTCTAAAAAAATGAGTGGAGTTTGAATCTATCTTGTTTTATGTTTACATTAAAACGGACACTATTTTCATCTTTCTAAACAAGGGGACAGAACAACTTTTTCTGTTGAGAAATATGCAGGAAGCAGTTAGAGGGGCACCTTCCTGGCAAATTGTCCCCTCAAGGAGGGGAAGTGGCTTGGGATCATGAGGGATTGGACAAGTTCTCTGACCAGAGCAGGGGTGGGAACCTTTTTGGGTTGGGAGCCCCTGACTCAAAGAAGAAACAGTTGGGGGCCACATACAAGTGAAAAATCAAAAGAACAACCATCCCAAAAAAAAAACATCCTCACTGAGATGGCCCCCGACTGAGAAGGAGAAAGACACACCCCACATTCCCCCTCATATACCATAGCCTATGAGGGCCCAGGGTAGTAGATTTTGTGTGCTCCAGCCCCGCGATGGGGACGGCAGGGGGGCTGGTGTGCCAGTGCTGGCAGAGAGGGGAGCCCTGAGCCTCAGGAGCCAGATCCAGCCAAGCCAGCTGGAGTCTTGGTAGTGCACCAGCCCAGCTAGAGGCAGCAGGAGAAGGAAGGAAACTGCTAGCCAGGTTGTTAGTGAGCTGAGTGCTGCAATCAGGGTCTGTTTCTCTGAAGTGCTGGGAGCAAGATGCCTTGCTGGGGGAGATGAAGGAGCTTCAGGGATGAGATGAGATGAGATGAGATGGAGGGAGGGAAAGGACAAAGCAGGGAGACAACAGCAAGAGGGAGCACACTAAAGGGCTGATTGGTAGGCAGCAGAGGGGAAACATAACTGCCATCTGACACATGTCCATGCTCACCAGCCACTGTAGCTCACAGCCATGCCGGCCAGAAACGAAACAAGAGGTGGAACCCTGGTGGCCAAGAGCCGGCACACAACAAGGGATGCACTCACAGACTAGCAGAGGGAGCGGCCAGCCCCACACGCACCTTACCTCACCACTGGCCCTGCACACCCACCCCTATCTTCGGTCTCTGGACCCCCACAACTCACCATTGGTGAGTACATGGCTGGCAAGCAAGGATCCAGCCAACAATAGGACCCCCCCCCCAGTGCTGATGAGAGAGGAGACAGAAAATACAGGACAATTTGCCCTTTTTAAAGAAAAAGCCAGAACACATACAGGAGGGCTTAAATACTGGATTGTGCCTTTAAAATTTGGACATATGGTTATCCTATCCAAGTGGGTTCATGAGGAAAATGACATCCAGTTCTGCTGAGCCATATGGATGCTTTTCTCCACTCTATTGTGATGCCCCATGTCTTCCCTACCATCATGACTCCTGTTGAAGCTTTGCTACTATCTAAATCCTAGAACGGTTGTTTAAGAGCAGATGTAGTATGAAACCCACAAATTAATGCAACTGCAAACTATGAAGAGTGACATGCAAAGGTTTTATTTTAAAATTGGATCTTTGACCCCTTTTTGCTACTTCCTCCTGACAGATGGAGGGGGTATAAATGTTTTTTCCTACATTTTTTTCCTTTAAGAATGGCAGGAATGTCAAGTCTAGTCTTCCTCGGATTTGCTGAAGGACTGAGACAGAGGGAGGAATAAGGAGAGATGGGGTACTGAACCTTTAACAAAAACATTCTCTCTCCAAAATATATGTTAGTCGCTAAAGTTAAACAAATTCTAAAAAAAAAAAACCCCACAACTGTTCAGTCTTCAGTCATATTTTCATATTATTCACTACTCTTGTAGTCAGAGTGCTTCAAGAGGACTTCTGTGATAGACAAGAACTGAATCGCCAACACAGAAAAAAATTAATATACAAGTCAAATCCTATCAGCCTTCTTTGCACATCTTAAACAAAATGTGAAATTCTATTTTCAGGCTACCATTAATTTCTCAAACAATTTCCACTTGGAAATGCTGTGAGTCACCAGGGAACAGTACCATGGCAACAAACAGTCTCCTGCTCTTCCAGAAGCCCCAGGGAGCCCTTTCCAAGCAAAGTGTCAGTGCAGAGAGTTCGTTGGAGAAAGTTATCTCCCTCCTCATCCAGCACATGGGCAGGGGTGGGGAATGTGTTCTTTCCATGCACAGATATCCAAGGGACAATTTGGGGCAAGACTAGTACATTTGTTATGGAGAATTTCAAAGTAATTAAATGTCCACTATTCCCTAATAGAGACATCTTGGAATAATAGTAAAGAAAGATGCTTTCTTCCTGTTCCAAGAAAAGCTCACAAAGTATCAATTTTAATACAATAGTCACAAAAATAATACACTAAATGTGAAACTACTTTGCCTGCATTTGTTCTATGCATTTAATCTTTCTTATACCCTAGATTCTTGGCTGTAACTGCCAATAACATAAGGGAATAAGAACTGTGCAGCATAAGGCACAACAGGCAGCAAATTATAGCATATTAATAATTCAAGGTTAGTGTGTTTTTAGGCAAAAGACTCAAGTTTTAGTGCCATCAACTCTTTAATTAGGCCAATAATATATTGTAAATAATTTGCCCATATCTTACTGAGACATTTTATTAAATATAGCCAGGGCTGCCATTAAGCTTTTAAAAGACTTCTCATCTCATTTTATATGCTCCTAACTTGTTTATAAAATTTACATATACATGTGTGTGTATACAATAGACATGATATACACATCTATTCAAATATAGAAACACACACTACAGCAAAAACATTAGAAATGGTAATTTTCTGGGCTGAAAAATTCCATGCTTGGTGTCTTTGGAAATCATAAGCAAAATCTCTTTAGCAGTTTTTAAATGAGAGCAAAACTGGACTGCAGCTCATCTAGGAATGACACGAGAACCTCCAGCTCCCTCTCAAACTGCAGTCCTTCTAGAAGTCAGCAGAGTTTTTCCTCTCTACTTACCATTCTTCCAGGAAGGGGAGAGGGGAGCAGACAGCCATGCTGGGTCCCTGGGCAAAGTGTGTGTGTGGCTGCCTCTGAGCTCCTAGAAGGGGCGGGGATGAGGTAGAAGGGACAGGGCCAAGGGCAGCCAATCCTCAGCACTCCTCAAACCATAGAGCCCCTTCAGCACTTCCTGGAGCATATTGTACAGTGCCCCCACCTCCCAAGGCAGCCCTAACAGCCACCTGGAACGTGTGTCATAATGCTCCCATGGCAATTTAAAGGGCTTGGGGCTCTGTGTGCCACTGTTGCTGCCACAGCAGCAGCAGCAGCAGGAGCAGCTGTAGGTGTAGGCCCCTTTGAATTACTGGTACCCGGGGCAATTGCTCCCTTTATGCTCCCCCCACCCCCTGTCGGCAGGCCTAGGGACCCCCCCAGGCCAGCCCCTACTCCCTCATCCTCCTTCCCTTCCTGCATTAACTACAGGCAGGTGGTGATTCTGGTCTTCCTGCTTGCAGCATCCAGCCTGGGAAAGAGGGGGGCCATTAAAGAGCCCATGGCACTACTCCCCCCACCTTGGGAAGGAGGAAAGGAATCTTGCTTCTGGTTTCACTTCAGCCCCCAACTAGGCATATATGGGGGCTGAAGAACCCCAGGAGCAGCACAGGTGAAGCTGGGGTCGGGGCTGAACTGATGGGGTTGGGGGGACAGGATTAATTACTGGCAGGAGACATAATGTGGAGTGAGATCTCCTTTAACGGGGAACAAAAAAAAATCACCCTACCTAATCTGTTTGAAAGATTGGCAACACTAAAAATTGCCACATGTACATGCAAGACACAGGGGATTAACAGGGGAAGGTCAAACATTAAAAATTAGTTAGTACCCATTACATCTCTCGCATTTCGGACAGTAACAAAGCTCATCCACTCCTACCTGTTTCTAGCAAGCCTTTCGATCCTTCTTCAGCTGTGCCCCAGGGCTAGGGCTAGGTCTACACTGGCATGATTTTCCGCAAATGATTTTAACAGAAAACTTTTCCGTTAAAAGCATTTGCGGAAAAGAGCATCTAGATTGGCACGGATGCTTTTCCACAAAAGCACTTTTTGTGGAAAAGCGTCCCTGCCAATCTAGACTCGCTTTTGCGCAAAAAAAACCCAATTGCCATTTTCGCGATCGGGGCTTTTTTGCGCAAAACAAATCTGAGCTGTCTACACTGGCCTTTTTGCACAAAAGCTTTTGCACAAAAGGACTTTTGCCTGAACGGAAGCAGCATAGTATTTCCGAAAGAAGCACTGATTTCTTACATGAGATCGTCAGTGTTCTTGCGGAAATTCAAGCGGCAAATGTAGACTGCTGGCAAGTTTTTCCGCAAAAGCAGCTGGTTTTGTGGAAAAACTTGCCAGTCTAGACACAGCCCAGCTTCCACAGCTCTTTGCCATGTTGGTTTTGGATAGCCTCATTGTACTTTGCCGTCAGGTGTCCATCTTGGTGATGGAATCAGTTTCCATCTGAAGCACATGGCCAATCCACCTCCAACACCTCCAGGCAATGACGATACTCCTGCATTATATGTGCAAGTCTTGGTCTGAGATTGTTTTGGGCCTAAAAAAGCAGAGGACTTTTCTGTGGCAGGTTGTATGGAATGAAGACAGTTTGGAATGTCATGCTTTTTCCATTTTCCAGCATTCTGCATTATAAAGTTCTGTTGAAACTACACCGTTCTGTTAAATCTTGAGCATGGTTTTAGTGGTGTATTTTGATAATTTCCAGATTGCATTTAAGCTCCTGAAGGCATTCCTGGCTTCATTGATTCTGTTCCAGATATCCTGGTACATTCTACCATCCTGGTAGATGATGCTATCCAAGCAGTGAATGTTTTTACCATAGTGATGGTGACACAATATTAAGGGTCATGATATCTGTCTTATTGCAGCTGACTTTTAGACCGATTTGCTAGCTATGATAAGCCAGGTTGTTTTTTCCTGTACATGGTGTTGGATATGTAATAGGTGAGCAAGATCATCTCTGAACTTTAGGTCTTCCAGTGATGAGAGGGGGGTATTTTGATGATTTCCAGATGCATGTTGGCCATTACCCAGTCAATGGCTCCGTTGAAGAGGATTGCAGACATCACACACCCTTGTCATATTCCTACTTTGACTTCAAACTAAGCTTTCATGTGAAGTTTGAATAAAAGCTTTTAATGATATTGAGTATATGGAGAGGGATGCTGTATGCCTGTACAATGCATCATAGGTTGGCCCCGTGAAGGCTGACAAAAGCCTACTCAAAGTCTATGTAGAGTTGCCATGGCCATTCTGAATATTGTTCTATTATATTTTGTAGAGTGAAGATCTGATCTTTCCAAAAAGATCTTTTCTGAGTATGCTATCAACTGCCTCTGATATACACTGGACTATGATTACACAATATCTTACTTGGCACAGATTAGGGATGTTGGCAAACATTTATTTTTGTAAACGTGTAATTGCCGAATTTTTCAGCAGTTACACATTTACATGCACAGGGGGCAGGTACGAGCGCCAGCTCTGCCTACCCTCTCTGCCTCCTTGCTGCCTCTTGCTGTGGGGTGGTGGGTAGGTGGCTCCACGGAAGCCGCTGTAGGCAGGAATCCACAGGAGTAGGTGCGGCTTCACTGGAGCTGGCACTCACAAGGAGCTGGCTTAAAAACTGCTCCTCATGGTCACCAGCTCCCGCCCCACCCCCAACCCGTTGCTGCTTTTGATAAGGGGGGATTGTGTATAGTCATCATTAGGATTGACCAATAAGCCCAGGCTTATCAGTTAATTGTGTAAACAACTACACGCCAGCATAGATGAAAGTCTAATACCACAATAACATAACTGTCATTCATGTTAAAATTCAACACTCTCCGAGAAGGAATGAACAAATACTCAAACTATCTTACCCATTACCAAGATAGCTTCCCCAATTATCACCTCTAATACCATTAGCTCACAGACATCCCACTCTCCCCACCTCTAATATCATCAATTCACAGACACTTACCTTCCTTCCTTCCCCCCCACCCCCGCATCCCCCTCCTGTTCTGTAACGTGATTTGTCCATTTCATGTGTGTTAATTTTTTTAATTGTATCCTTTGGTATATATGGTTGTGACTATTTTCTTCCACTATTTGATCTGAGGAAGTGGGTCTGGCCCAAGAAAGCTCATCATCTAATAAAGCATCTTGTTAGTCTTTAAAGTGCTACATTGTCCTGCATTTTGCTTCAGCTACCCCAGACTAACACGGCTACATTTCTATCACTATAATACCACAATAGTGATTGTAAAAATTAAAAGACCAAAACATATTTAAAAAATCATTTTTCATCTCTTAAGGCTGACAATATTAATACTTAACAGATCAAACAAACACTTCATACATGCAGAGAAAGCTACAGAAGGGGCTACAGGGATCAGGAAAAAATTACAGGACAAAGGTAATTGAGCCTCATGTTGGAGCTTGTGCATCTTGTAAATCTGCAGGGAAGAGACATTGAGGTCCTTCCATAGTAAAGCTGCTCAGAAATCACCTCAGCAGGGGTTACAGATGCTGTAGTACACTTAGTAGCTTCTGGATATCTGCCCAAACAAGAGGGAAGCATGCTGTGCAAAGCAACTGCTCCTTAGCTCCTGTCCCTTTCCTGCAAGCACACGCACACCAACACTAGCTACACAGTGCAGACCACACAGCTGCAGGGCCTTTTGTATTCAATCCTGAATTTGGGATTGAAATGAAGAGTATTTCAAATGATTTTTTCTCAGTTCCACTTTGTGTAGCAGAAGGCAGCTTGTGAGCCAGTTTGTAAGCTAGGCTATGTCTAGACTGCAGGCTTCTGTCAGAAGAACCTTTTTTCGGAAGAGATCTTCCGAAAAAACTTCTTCTGAAAGACAGCGTCCACACACAAAAGCACATCAAAAAAGCCACCTGCTTTTTTGAAAGATAGTGTCCATTCACTGTGGATGCTATCTCGCATTTAAGCTGTGATTACTATGGACATAGTGGCCACTAGGGCTCCTGTGCTTTTTCCTCTTTCCTCTTCTTTCGAAAGAACTCCCTCTCACCTGTCCACACAAACCTTTTTCCGAAAGACCTCTTTCAGAAAAAGACTTCTCTCTCGTAGAAAGAGGATTACCAATGCCAGAAAAACCACTCTGTTCTTTCGATTTACTTTCGGAAAAATGCGATTGCAGTGTGGACGTAACTCAGGTTGTGTCAGAAAAATGGTCGTTTTTCTGACAAAACTCTGTAGTGTAGACATACCCCTACTTGTGGATCATTTGTATAAAAAGTGCTAGGCAAACCTAAAGCATTAGTAATAGAACTTGACTGTGGTTTTTTCATTTGGAATTCTCTGTAGACAACCACTCAGTTTTTCCTTACCATTTGATAGTCTTCAATTTGAAGAGAGAACAAAAATCAAAGTGCTTCATCTAACTGCTGACAGGTTGTTTGAAGCTTTTCTCCTAAATTCTCATTGAACTAGGTATACATTTCAAAACCAACAGACTGCTGAAGGATTCTTTTACCGACTACAGTGCCTATCAAACTTCAGTATCATCTTTAAGCTACCCATCTTTGCTAACTTACTTTTAAAAAAAACCCAAAAGTATACCAGTCATAAGTGATTCTCATTTTGAGATTCTACAGCTGAAACTATAAACAGGCTCTTCATAAAGTGTAGCACAGAACTAAATCTGATAAGCTTGCTTGTCATGAATATTAATGAATAAATACATTTGGATAAATAAAGGGTTTTGTCTCTATTCTCCTACTTTATGTAATGAAGATGCCTCTGGAGGAAATTAAGATTTATTCATGCTCTTGGCAGTAATATTTTTGTTGTTGCTTGGGGAGGGTTATATTCTATTCATATACATTGTTCCTAATATACTGTAAAAGGGCATTGTATTTTTCTGTTGTACAATCATATCAGGAAGAAGAAAACATTGTGCAGTACAGATTGAACCTCTGTAGTCTCACAACCTCGAGACCTGCCAAACAATGGGAGATCAATATTGTCTAGTTATATTACCAACACTTCCACGGCTTAATGGACTCTTAAAAGACATTTAGAGGTAAATTAGAGATAAATAGCAGCACAGAACACTGAGGACCAGGACTGGTGGCTGTAAACAAACTTTATGGGACCATGCCAAGCTTGGCTATACTCATGATAAACAGACATCCAGCTAACTAAAATCATGCCAGACGAGGATTAGACTAGAGAGGTTTAACCTGTAATATCATAAGTTTTGAAATAAAATTAATATGCCCTGTTCTGTATTTTCCAGACTAATAAAATTAATTCAGAGTTCGCAGATACAGGCAGTCCCTGGGTTACGTACAAGATAGGGACTGTAGGTTTGTTCTTAAGTTGAATTTGTATGTAAGTCGGAACTGGTACATATTGTAGGGGAAACTCTAGCCAAACATTTCTCCAGAGCTCAGTTTTATTCTCCCACACCTCACTTCCCTCAGTCCTTTATTCTCAAGCTGAAGTGTCTGCTGAGAAAAGCCGCTCCGCGTCCCCCTGGTCTGTTGGGGGGGGAGGGAGGGCGCTAGCTTCGCGTCTCCCTGGTCTGCTGGGGGGAAGCAGCTACTGCGGGGTTGCCTCACCCCATTTGTAAGTCGGATCCATGTAACCCGGGGACTGCCTGTACTTCCTCTTGATACGTCTTTCCAAGTATCTTAATCCACTTCATATAGAAGTGGAAGTGGCATTTTGACACTGAATTTGTGGAGAAAGACCTCCTCAGAATGAGCACATGGACATAGAAAATGCTGTCTGAGTGTTCATTGTGGAATTCTGACATTTTAGGAAGGAATCCAAGACCAAACACCATACCCGCTTCCTTTCCCCTTAGTTAAACTATAGTGCAGGTTGAGCACACAATAGCATTAAGGAGCTTTGGAAGAAGATTGCTGTGATAACCAAAAACAAAAACGCACCAAACGCTAAACCTTGGAAATCCTGGAAACCCACAATTAGGTTTCCACTTGAAAAACAAATCACCAAGAACAAACATTGGTAAACACAGAAGTATACAGTTAAGGCCAGCCAATCATAACTAAGCACTGGCATCCATCTTTTCACCCTTCTTTAATACCTTTCTTATATTTGTAAGCGGGGGAATGGTCCCGCTCTTGTGGGGAACTTTCCTGGCTTCTATACACCCCAGTGAAATGAACCAGCGAAAGGATCTGAGTCCCCGCTCCCACTTCCTTTACCCCACGGCTCCCTGATCCTGAGTGCTCCCCCTCCACTCTCCTGAGTATCAGAGCCCTTGAAACCCCATCAAGGCTGGGCCCAGGTTTCCTGGGGCTTAATCCCTGACCTTGTAGTCACTAGGGGCAGGAGTTAGGGTGTCCCCACTCCGAGGTGCTCTCTTTACACTGCAGGCCTTCTTGGCCCAGTGATCACTTCATAAGGTTCAAAGCAAATACAATTTATTAAACATCAACTGATTAAAGAGAATAGAATAAGAAACAATGAGAATGGTTAAATGAGAACACACAGCCCTGCTCTGTAGCACAGGGACATCAAAACAGCAGTCTGCAGAGTGTAAGGACAGTTCACAGTCTCTTCCTTAGAAGCCCTGGATGTGCTGCAAGGGGCTGCAGGCTGGACACGCTTGCACTGGCAGTGACCACACAGCCTCAGTCTCTAAGTGGCCAGACCCCTCTCCCAGTCCAGAGCCTTTCCCCACACTTTGCAGGTCCCAGTAGCTCACCACATCCAGCTGCACGCTGTGCTGCTTAGCCAGTTCCAGCTCCTTGTGTTGCCTCTCTGTTCCTTTTGGCTTTCTGAGCACTGCCAGTCTGCTGCTCAACACAGGGTCTGCACTGCTTGGCCTGTCTGTGTCTGGTTCTGTCGCTGCAGGACTTCTTCTTGTACTCCTCTCTCAGCTCTCTGTCTTTGCAGGACCTCTTCTGCACACAGCTTGTTTGTTCAGAGACAGAGCCAGAACAATCCCCACTTACAACCTGTCAGTCAGGCTGAGCTGGAGTGTTGACTGCTTTCCATTGTCTCTGGGGTCTATCAGTCTCATGAACCCTTCCCCTTCTGAAGCTGGTAAACCAAAAAACTCCCACAGAGTTTTAGTAAGGGGTAACAGTCCCCTTACATATTTATATGGTCTTCTTTGATTAGTACTTTTCCTTAGTTCATTCTAAAATATATATGTAATAATCCTACAAGGTTTAAGACATCTACAAGGTACAGTTGCACAAATAATGCATTTTGGGAAAAAGGGCTTCTAGTTGTAAGGCTCACCTTTGGAATTTAAAAGCTTCGGGGGTAGCCGAGTTAGTCTGTCCAGGACAAACTTAAACAACAACAAATGGTCTGGTAGCACTTTAAAGACTAACAAAACGTGTAGATGCTATCGTAAGCTTTTTTGGGCACAGCCCACTTCTTTAGATGGCCAGAGTGTTGGATGTCCAGAACCAAACTATTTGGAGTTTAGAAATACTACAGAATTCTGACATTATGAAACTCTGTACGTGAGAGCCATTACCACTAGAGCTAGGTAAACAACAAATTTTTCAGTTAGCTGGAATTTTTGAAAAGTTGAAGAAAAATAGCAGAATAAAATTTGTCAAAATTCTTAATGATTACCTTAAATATAATGTTTTGTTCTGATTTTAAGCATTTAATTAAAAGTTTAAAACTAAAAGGAAATTTTGAAAAGTCATTCAATGTTTCATTTTGAAATGATCAAATATTTAAATTTTTTAGATATTTTGCTGTCTCCCCACCCTTCTAAAGAACAATTCTGTAATATTAACACAAAAACATTAAATGTATTGGTGTTGCAAAATGCACATTGATTATCAAAACATTTTGGTCCAAAAACTTCACCTAACTCTAGTCACCATGGTACAATTTGTGACTTTTACCCAGGTAGTTCCTTGAAGATCTAAAGCTACAGGCTTGTTAATATTATAAAAGGTGCACCCATATAAATAAATCAACTTAAAAATCAGGGCAGGTCTACGCTACAAAGATCATCTTAAGGTACGCAATTCCAGCTACCTCGATAACGCAGATGCAGTTGCCATATCTTAGGTCGATATTTGGCACCGTCATCACAACAGGAGGTCAACGGAAGAAGTGTTCCTGCTGACTTCCCTTACTCCTTATGGCAGTGAGGAGTACTGGCACTGATGGGGGGTGCCCCAGCATTCGATTTAGCTGGTTTATATTAAACCTGCTATATCAAACGCTAAAAGATACAATGCCATAGTATCGATCTTCCTGCAAGAGTAGATGTGCCCTCAGTCTAGTAAAGTCCCACAGTGTAAAGCCCCTATACTTAAAAATTGGTTTAAGTCTCACTTAAACTGATTTATTTGATTTAGTAAGGGCTGGTCTATACACAAGTCTTGCATGTTTTACTAAAATCAGCCAAATTGTTTGAGGACCAAATTATCAAATTAAACTAAACTGGGTTAAGCAATGCTACATGTAGGGTGTTCACATTAGAAATTTACAAATTTGTAACTAGATCAATTTTAGTGCAACTTTCCTAATACAGATCCAAGCCTAGGAGATTGGATCCATTAATAGTGTACTTGTTTCCAATGACACTTTGTAATTATATATTTTTTAGAATATTGCCCTTTGTATGTTGAGATCCAGGAAATGTTGAAGGGGTATGGTATCTTTTCCTGTGATCTTTGAACAGATATAAAAGAAAGCAAGAGTTATGTAAATTTAATGAAAGACAAATACAGTGTTGGTTAAGTGATACCATAATATACAGATACCATAAAATTATCCAGCTTATTCTTGAAGGAAATTCTTGATTGCAGTGGATAAGCAAAACTAAGTTATTGACAAAAAAGTGTGTGTCTACAGTTGTTTGATAAACCAGAGGCAATGTTAGAATAATTTGGATGAACTTTACTGTGGATTTCCATAATTTGCCTAAATTCTCTGTGAGCTGAAACCATTCCCACTAAGCTAATGGCCTTCCCTGTAAGAAACTTGACCTTACAGGTATCAACTGGCTTAAAAATACCTTTCAGCAGATTAGTCAAAATCACATTAATATTCAAACAGAAGAGATATTATATATCATTATCCAATGTGCATCTGATGAACATTGCCTGAAGAGAAACTGATGTGCTACTTTCAACACATTCCTGAAATAATATGAATGAACTCTGATGGAACTGATCTGTAATCTCAGGCTACATGAGGTGAAGAAAGCTGGCAAGTATTTTCGGGTAGGTGAGCTTTTGGGTGTTTTGACCATGTCATCCCTCCTCGAATCTCTACATTGACACCCCCTTTTTTATTACATCAAACATAAGTTGTCTGTAGGTCGATCCAACCTTTTCTCTCTCAATTGCTATTGTACCTTGCTTTACCATTTTGGCAATTTCCATTAGCCACTTGTTAAATTGCAGGGGGGGGAGGGGAAGAGAAAGCAGCGCACCTTCATGCTTAGGAAACGCTCCCCATACTACAAAGGTAGCGTATCACCCACTTTCAAATTGCCCTCAAAATACTCTTTGATTTGATACCTATATAAATCTGGACAAGTCAGGCTATTGGTGTGCTGAGGCCTGCCTGTCATGCCAACCAGTACTGTCTCATGGTACACCCCCATCTTTTCTGTATTCATCCCTTGTTTATTTTCTTATGCCTAGATTGTAAGCTTCTTAGGGGCAGGGACTGACTTCACATAATACCTACCACATGCACCCTAATGAATAGGACATCTAGGCATTATGGTTATACAAATAATAAAAAGGTTTTTATTTAGCAATTTAAGTAAAGATTTTTTTTCTGACTAGCTTCTTCCGAGTAGTGAGGCTTGAGGCAACTGCTCAGATATATGGAGAAGAAATCTGATGAAACCTAGTTTTTTCTCATTAGCACATAGGCCAAGAACAGCTCCACCATACATTAAAGGAAGAGCAGCCCACATTCCAATATTATTCAATATATTACTAGAATAGTGTTAAAAGTTTTATTTAAGTAATCTGAATAACTTAAAAGTCTCACATACCATTTAAAGTTCTAGAATATTGACCTTTATGTTTTAGCACTGGTTTGTGTGTGTATATCTGTCAAACTGTCAGCTGCATGAAGTGTAAACTTCAAAGTGGGCTCCAGCCCACAAAAATTTATGCCTAAATACATTTATTAGTCTTTAAGTGCCACAGGACTCCTCATTGTTTTTAATCAACATTATAGTATTGGCTACCAATTGCAAACAATCCTCAGTACAAATTCTTGTGTGAAGTGAATGTGAACAAACCCTAGAGAACTTAGTGATGCTTTCCATGTGGGGGAAACTTATCAGCTCTCTTACATATTTTACTGAAAGATTGCAAGCATAATATTAAAGAAATGAAGTCTCATGCTAACAAAAGTAGTTGCTTAAGTTACTATGTTGCACAGTTAGTTGTTATATGGGAAATATGCAAATAAATACACACAACTACACATAGAATACTTCTGACCATGATTATATTGTTCAAAATGAACTGCTGAATAATTTGGAGTACCACAGAACCTACTCCAGCAGCCTGAAAAATGCAACATCTTCAACATGCTTTCAAAGCTTAGCACATTTAGTTTTTTTCTGTCATGATCAACAAAGCTCCTCCATTTTTTGATAGGAACAATTTTTTTTAAAGACTGCTTAATTGCCCTTCATCTGTCAGCAGTCCAAACGTGGTAAGCTTCAAAATTCTGGAAGTGTCACAGCATATGATTCTAGTAATAAACATTTTCTTATAATAGATGTCTCAAAGGCAAAGACTATTTTCACTCTATCCCCACTTTACGTTTAGAAAAGGATCTTCCATACATGTTGAAAAATGAGTTTGTGCATTTCTGAAGTGTATTTTCATATATTAGTAATTCTCATACCCACACTCACTGGGGGAAAGGAGTCATCATAATAGGCATTGTGGAATTTAAAACTTAAGACTTCACTTGTGCAAATAGTCATAAATGTAAATAACTTTATGCATTATCAGTGTCATTGAGTTCAGTGGGACAATCTGTGGTTTTTGGATCATAGCCTAAGGCCTAAATGTGAACAGATACAAGTTTGGACTAGAATGGGAAGACAATCAAAGCATAAGATCAATAATATACTGTTCAGACACTTGGCAGAGTTTAGAACTATCTGAAATTCTATTTAAAGTGTTAGAAAATATTACTCAATTCAATCAGTCAAGAAATGCTAATACTCGTACATACAAAAATAAAATGTCTAAAGTACCTGCATATTCTTTTTTAAATCTTGTAATAAATTTGTTAATGAACCAATACAGCACTTGCCAAGCAAAATGTCTGTGAAGTAATGACAGACACAGTGCCCTATGCCAGCCCCTAAGCTTAGTTCAGTGCACTTGTACAGTTGGTAATAATTGCTTGTGCTCTGAAGCACTGGA
Source organism: Pelodiscus sinensis (assembly GCF_049634645.1). NCBI lineage: Eukaryota > Metazoa > Chordata > Testudines > Trionychidae > Pelodiscus > Pelodiscus sinensis. The sequence continues at coordinate 90,025,931 of NC_134713.1, read as the reverse complement.
ATGGTGACCTCTGTTCTTTCCTAATGCAATTGGGAAGGGAAGGACTGAGTACACGCAGAGCAGATCAGTGACTATTTACAGGATCCTTAGAATCTGAGGCCTAAGCCCTTGCAAGTTCCAGGAAAATGTGTGTAGGAAAAAAGTCTTGTGCTAAAATATAGGAATACTCAGTATGCAACTTCCCAAGGTACTTACACTCTATGACTGGAAAAAAAAATCCCATTTAAGGTTGCCTTTAAAGAAGGAAAAAAATAATTACCTAACTTTCAGCCTTCCCCCTTAAAAATATATTCTTACAGGATTCTTGCACAATTCTCTTCTCAGGATTTGCAGGGATTTTTGAGGGCATGGTGTATTTTGTTTCTTTTGTGATGTATTTTAGTACTCACTTTAAAAATATATATATACTATATCTTTTCTGGGATCTTTGGGTGTGGGGTAAGGTTCTTTGCGTTGAGATATTGATAGTAACGTGGAACACTGACCAGTGCTTCAGAAGGTAAAAAATGGCAAGTGGAGTGTTGCCTTTTCTTCTTGTCAGAGAAGCTCCTAAGCTTTATAAGAATGGTTTCTTTCTGTCCCCTACATATTAGGGAGGACACAGAACCTAAGCAAGTTCTTTCAGTGCCAGATATATAGAATTTCCATGGATCACTAGCAGTATATGCAAGCCAGCAGTGCTTCAAAAGCTAGACTCTAGAAAGTGAAAAATCTAGCTTCTACAAAACTCTAGGAAACTACATTCTCTTAAAATACTGATGTATGGAAAGATAGTTGTACAACTAAGCATTCAAAAAGTAGGAAATGTCATTGTCAATGTTTCTGTAACCTTAACACTTCCAGTAACATGTTCGTATAAATCCTCAACCACCACAAAAATATATAATGTACAAAAAGTATTAATATAGCATCATGCAATACTTTGTACCATTTCTGCCTGACAATCCTTTCTAAAAAAGATGCAGTTTACTCTAAAAACTTAACTATACAACAGAGTATCAAAATTTGCTAATACGTAGGGTTTAGCCAACGATTCAGTTGCACTAATTTTGCAAATAACCATCATCTTCTGAACAGCATCCAAGGAAGTCTTGCCCATCAGGACAGATATGTGCAACTGACAAAATTCTAGAAAATTTTGTTTTGACATAGACCTTTTCCATCAAGTCCAAGGTAGCGGTTCCCAACTGCTGATCCACAGACTGGTGCCACTGGAACTGAAGCTGACTGTTCGCGGCGGCACAGCTGCACAGCAGCCAGTTTCAGCTCCAGCAGCTGTAGAAGTTGATTTTTCTCAGCAGCAGTGCTGGGGATGAGGCAGCAGCAGCTGTCTGTGTCTCTCCCTCCCCACCCACCAGGTAAGATAGCAGCCCAGCTGAGCTGACTGGGGTGCGAAGGAGGAGGGAACACATGCACAGCCAAAGACTACTCCCCCCTGCTCACATGGCAGTAACAGCAACACTCCCTAGAGCAGTGGTCCCCAACCTATAGAGGCTCCCGGGTGCCTGGGGGTGGGACCACTCATGTGGGTGGGGCGGGGATGCCCTTGCACCCGGCGCCGGCATATGCCCCAGGGCCAGAGCCACCCGAGCGCTTGTGCCATGGGCCCGGGGCCGGCGCCGCCACCTGAGCCGCGTGCCTGGGGCCAGCACCGGCACCATGCACCCGCATGTGCCCCGGGGCTGGGGCCGCCCGAGCGCTGCGCGCCTGGGGCGGGCACCTCCAGTGCACCGCGCGCCGGGGGCGGGACCGGCCCATGTTGTCGGTGGGCGCACACAAATGCCCCGGTGGGCGCCATGGCACCCGCGGGCACCCCGTTGGGGACCACTGCCCTAGAGGGAGCAGCTTTGCTCTGGGGAGTGCAGTAGGATCAAAGGGGTGTTGGGTGAAGGTGTGGTGGGGTCACAAGGGTATTGGCATGCGCTGTAGGGGTCAGAGGTTAAAGGGCCAATGGGTACAGGATATAGGGGTGGGAGTCAAAGGGTGTTAGGCACTGAGGAACAAGGGGCTGAGTTGGGGCTAAGAGTGAAGAGGGGTAGGCCAGGGCAGGGATTAGAGGTCAAAGGGCAAGAGGGAGTGGGTTGCAATGGGTCAGTGGTTATGGAGATAGGTGTGGGCGCAGCTTATGCTTTTGTCTCAAAAGGCAGCAGATTTGAGGGTGTCTGAGTAGGGTCGGGGGCCTCAGAGCTTGTGGAACAGGCAGTTGCTGGGTCAGGATCAGGGATTGGCACAATAGGCAGTGATGGAGTTTGTGGAGCAAGGGGCACCAGGGAGAGTGGGGCAGGAGCAAGGGGCACTGGGAGAAGTGGGGCAGGATCTGGAGAGATGGGAGGTTGTCAATTTAAGTTGGGGTCACTGGGACACAGTGTGCCAAGGCTGGTAGTGACAGCAGATGCAGACAGGCTCCAGGCAAGACAGGGGTGGCTGACAAAAGGAAGCTGGCAGTAGGGGATATTGGGAAGCAGGAGATGATGGGCACTGGGGTGACAGGTTTGGCAAGACAGAATTGTGAGGTAATGGGGTAAGTGGGATACAGGGGATATCAGATGGGTTTGGCAGGTTAAATAATAGACACACAAAGTACCAGGGTTGGCTGGATGGGGTTGGAGGGTTCTGGGGTTGGAGGTAGAGGAATGTGAAGTGACAAGACAGAGTCCGTGGGTAAGTGGGCTTGTGGACCAGAAACAGTTTATTTGCATATTCATGTAACTAGTGTTACGCAAATGACAAAACACCAAAGAACAAAGTGTCATTGCACAAAAGAATAAGATGCAAGTTTACATTTTTAAAAGTTTAATTTCATAAGAATGCTAGACATTTGACACTGATGTGCTATATGTGTAAAATATATACATGTCCACACACCACAGGTTCAAACAGACATAGTATCTATGCATAGCTGATCTCTTGATGCCTCTTTTAGGTCTAATTCAACAATAGCAATTGGTATCAGTTTTTGAAGTGCTCCTGTCCACAAGCTTAAGATCAGCTGCTCATTTGACATATACCACTGGAAAGCCAATGGAGCAATTTTGGGAAAGTTAGTGCACTAATAAAAATATTAAGTTTTATTCAAGCAACTTGTGCTGTTCTTTAAAATTATTTCAAGAATTATGTTTATAAATGTCTTATTTCAGAATCTGAAACTAAGATTTGATACAACACTGTCAGACTTCTTTAAGACAACATTTTGTCTACATAACAAGAACTCAACTGACATGCAGAGTAAACACCTTCATACATCTGTCTGAGTGATTAATAAGAAATACTGTCTAATTAAGACTATGACATCAGTAAATGCATGGAAGGGAAATGCTATAGGTTTTTCCCAATGTTTTAGTGGAAGGTGCAACTAAACTTACATTATTAAAAAAAATACCTCTACCACAAGCGTTTGCCTCATGGCTTTGGTAAGAGATACATGTACAAATCTCATAAAAACATGGATGTTTAAGAACATAAGCCCAAGTCCTCAACAAAGGTAAAGAAGTGTAGCTCTACAGACTTCAATGAAATTATGCATATTTATACCAACTGAGGATCTTAATCACAATACTTGAAAAGATAATAAAATACACTGGGTAAAGCAAGTGGGATTAGATTTCCTAGCCTCTGCTCTTGATTTCCTAGCCTCTGCTCTTCTTTAAGATAACCTGTGAAAGAAAGTATACTCATCATTACTTATATGCCCATTCAGAGTCAAACAAAATCCGTTATATTGAAATTCATATCGGAGAACATACTTTAGACAAAATGGAACTTTAAAAGCAAAACTTTCTAAAACAAATGTTTTCTAGAGGCCACCCAGAAGTCTCAATTGTTCTTCAACATTCTCACCACATTCCTTAATGCTCTCATCCCATTATATCTAGACAGCACAAGAAGTTATAAAATGTGATTGTATTGCTGTTGTGGCTTGATTTTTGTTCGTAATGCTTCACATTGAGCTTTTTTTAAAAAATTATGCAAAAGGCACCAAGAGTGCTGGATGGACATTTTTTGGTTTAGAGTTTAAAATTGAGAAATTAACTTCTCAGCCCTATTGGGACTATTTCGATGTTAACATTATTAAAACAAGATAATTTCTTCTTTTTCCATCTTTTCATTTAAAAAATAGAAAAGAACAGATTTAAATAATGTTAAAATTGCACAGATTGCAAATGCACAAGATTCTAACTGCAATATTTAACATGGCACACAACAAACCTCCTATATTTTGTATTAAATATATCCAGATAAAATTTTACAGGAAATATAGGACTAGAAGATTTAGTAAGCATGGGATACATGGCCTCCAATCTAGTAAAGTCAAATGGCATAATTTTCCATTTTATCCAGCCCTATTCAAGTAGAAGCAAAGATGACTCAGCAACTAAAAGAAACTGTTTTTGATGCGGCCTAGCCCATCCAAGTATTTCTCTCCCACACTCCATGCAGTGCTTCTCTTGCCTAAATAAAACAGGGCAGAGTCCCGGGAAACAAAAGTGGAGGTCTAGGACTGAAAGGAGATGCCCTCTGCTGATATTTGTGTGAAACAGCAAGAAGCAGTTTAAGAATACCTACTTCTGAAGCACTCTCAGACCACCTTCACATCTTGGGCTCAAGATGTTATTCCTCACCTCTCCCAGTGGCAACAGACCTACATGTATTGTTGTAGTTAAGATCAACAGAGCTACTCAACTTACAGCTCCTTTGGTACAGTAGCATTTTCCACAAACACCCCTCCAATATGGAACAGGATCCCATTGCTGGTCACAAAGAGTCCAGATTTTCATTGCTCCCCACAATGAGAAACTGAAGGGCAGGGAAATTATCTTCATTTTGGAAGAAGATTTTTAAATTTGAGGTTATGAGAAGAGATGGGGAGTATGTTGATGTGCTGGCAGTTTTTTTGATGTTATTGTAGTAGATTTTATAGCACTGTGATTTGTTATTGCAGTGCCCAGAGGACTAAGGGCTTTTTTTAATGTTTTGTTTATAAATAAAAAACATGGCAAATATAGCATTTCTCTAGGAATATTTACTGTTGTGAATTCTGGCTTTTTTAAATGGTAACAAAAGTGTGAATACAGTTGCATAAATATTGAGTGTTTAAACAAAAAAAAGGGAGAAAAATTTCAACTTACTACCTTTGCTGCTGCTATAGTATGTTCAGATTTAATTGTTTTACTCTTGTTCTTGAAAGCATTGGCCCTGGCTTCTTCTGCTAATCGCTGGAGAAACAGCAAGAAGTTCAAATGCACCTTTGAAGTACAAAACATCAATACAGTCAAGTAGGTGTCCAATAATATGCTTATAAACAGTTAATTATATATACTGATTTAGCAAATACTTTCTTTTTAAAAAGCTTCAATTATTTATCTCAAAGGATGCAGCAAAACATCTGAATTACTATGAAGGGGTTTCTGCAAAACCCTTTAATTCAGCTACAGTTTGATTTTTCTAGCTCTGAACATTTATTGCTTTGAAAGTTTCCAGCACACACATCTTCCATTTACTCAAACTTTAAAAAAACCCAAAACACACTGTACTTTAAAAAAATAAAGGTGTGCACACAAACACACAACAGGCATAACATTTGCTCCTAAATAATATATTTTAGTATTTCTCAAATCTTTCATTAAAAAAAACTGTCCATGATTAGGAGTTCTATTTGTACATTCAAACCGTATACTCAGTTTGGCAGTATCTAAAAAACACCTCTTGGATTTTCTTAATTTTTTATGAATTATCCTAGAACAGTGGCTCCCAACCTTTTCAAGCATATGGATCCCTTTCCAATCTGTTACAATTTTACAGACCCAGAGGTGGCCAGCACGCCCCTTGGCCCACACTGCTTCCTCAGCTCCCACCCCCTCCACGGAGGATATGGAGAGAGGGCTCTTACGGCCAAAGGCAGCTTCTGCCCTGGCACTCTGCCCGTGGCCACGCACAGAACCCTGAAGAAAAAAAAAAAAAGTAAGATTCAGACCCACCACAGGACTGGGAGGAGGGAGAGAGCTGGAGCATAAACGGCAGTGCAGCTGGCAACAGGAAGATGCATGGTGCCTCCTGGGGTATCAAGATCCCATCCCAAGGGCAAGAGGCAGCGTGCATGCAGCTGGTTGCAAACAGCAAACCCCAAGGAAAAGTCAGCTGACGGGCAGTCCCAGTCCCACGGTGGGCTTGATCCTCACTTTTCCTTTCCTCAGCTTTCCATGGACCCCCCTACAGTACCATCACAGGTCCGCGAACCCCAGGTTGGGAACCACTGCCCTAGAGCCCTCTCATTTTGTGCCGAATATTTACTTAAGCTATTTTCAGAGACAGATTTTCTTTATCAGACCATTCTTTAGTAGTTGGGGGAGGGAAGGGGGGAAGCAGCAATTAGTGACCATCTGGCCCACAGACACTGTGAGGAACCCCAGGCAGGCTTCCCACGTGACTCGCCCCATGCTGCTCAGAAATGCAGCTGCAGGGTGGTTTTTCTTTAAAAACTGAGTCCAGAGGGGAGGGGCGAAAGCTTTAGGAGCTGCTCCTACCCCCAGCACAATCCCACTGGCCAGTTTCTCCAAAGCACATGGCTGCAGCCTGTGTGGAGGCAGGGAGGCTGATTCAGGAACAGCTACTGGCTGGTAAGTCTCCTGGCCAGATCCTGCCTCTGGCACCCCACTCCCTCGCTTGCCCAACCCTCTGCCCCCCACTCCTGTCCCCTACTCCACATACTCAAATCCTTGGTCCCCTTCCTGTACCCATATCCCCTCCCAGATCCAGTATCCCAATCCTCTGCCCCAGATCACAGTCCCCTCTTGCCCTAGCTCACCAACCCAAATCCCATCATCCCCTCCTGTACCCCAATTCCCTGCCCTAGGTCGCCATCCAACCCCCTCCACCGCAGTCCAGTGCCCCAGATCATAACTGCCTCCTTCACCCCAAGCTCCCTTCTGCACCCAATCTCCAATCCCAGACCCTGCACCTCCGCCATTAATAACATGCAAGCATGCAGCCCTTGACTACTTTCCAAATTCTTACAGTGGCACCCTATCAAAAATTATTGCCCAGCCCAAGTTAACTCTTCCCTGCCATCACCAAATATAGTCCACAAACTAGTTTGGGAAATTCTTCCCCAGTAGTCCAAGATTCTCATTTCCAGCCCTGCAGTGCAAAGCAGCAGCAATTATCTCCTGCGTCAAATGAACTGATCCCTCACACCCTGTCAATATTGCAGATGGCATTGCTCTGATCAATAATGCTCCGTCAACACTCAACTCTCAGGCTACAGCTACACTAGACAGCTTACCATGGCACAGCTTGACTAACATCTGAGCCACTAAACTCTCAAAAGTAGCTGCTCTAACGTGAAAGAAAAGAGCTTTAAGATTTAATTCAGGCCCACCAATGACAGGCAAGGGATGTAGGGGAGAAGGGAACAGTTGGCCCAGCGCTCAATGATTTAAAAGGGCCTAGCGCTCCTAGCTGCTGCCGCAGCAGCAACCAGAGCTCTGGGACCTTTAAATCACCACTGGAGCCCTAGGCAGCATACAGCACTGAACATCTGCTGAGGGAGGCTAACTTCTGCCCATGCTCTGCCTCTTCTAGTGGCCCAGAGGCTACCCCCTCTTCCTCACTTTGCCCACAGAAGTCTGTCAGCCACACTGGGTTAATTACTCCAGACCCCCACATGCGAGAGAGAAGCTCTCTTTATGACATAGCACTGTCCACACCAGCACTTAGATCAGTATAATTTGTGTTGTTTATGGCATGGCTTTTTCACACACCAAGCAACAAATTATCCTAGGGATGTTAAAATTAGATTCAACTAGTTGATGGAATTTCCATTGACTATTCAATAGTCAATAAGGGTGCTTCTGCTATGAAATGTAGCAAGAGCTCGCCCGGCTGTTACTACATTTCAAAGATGGAAGTATCGCACAGCATGCCGCCTTTAAAATGTAAAAGAGTCCCAGCAGGGTCTCTTGTGCATTTCAAATATTGAAACACTGTGCGGTGCCCAGGGGCAGTGGGGGAAATCAGAGAGTCCACCGCTGGCTCCGGGCTCCATGCGGTGCTGCCGCTTTCATAGAATAATAGAACACTAGAACTGGAAGGGACCTTGAGAGATCGAGTCCAGTCCTCACGACAGGACCAAGCACCATCTAGATCAGGGGTGGCCAACTAAGACACGAAAGCCAAAATAAAGGTGGATAGAGTGCAAAGAGCCACATATTTTTTATAAGAAGATGGATATAATACACAAAATGTAGTGATAAAAACAACATTACAGAACATTTCAGACAAAAACCAATAAAAAAAGTCTCTAGTCACTTAAAAAATTCACGGCCAGTCCATAGATCTTCAGAGAACTTGACAAGAAACAAACATCAAATTTAAAAATACAGTAATATTCTCATACTTAAAAAAGCATCCCCACCATGTATTTTAAATTTAACACTACTGCTCTATTATGTCCTGTGGGCTTTTTAAAATTAAACTGAACTGAGAAGTAAATTAGCACAATTTGAAATGCGTGTTTCAATCCAGCTTGTTGATCCCTGGTATGGTTTCCTCCCCCCGCCCCCCCTTTTTCCTTTTGTAGATCATCATTTTTTTAGTTCTAAAAATTCAAGTCTGTCCCCGACTACAAATATGAGAAGTTAAAAACAATAAGAGAGAGACTCATCTCTCAGAATAATTGCTTCAGCCTGGCAAACAATAGTGTTTGAATTTTCATTAAAGAAACACAGTGCAAACAAAGTTCCATGCGGATTCTTTTTTTGCCCTGGAATTTAAATATGACATCTAGGTTGGCTGTCTTATTCTGCATCTGTGAAGAGTGAGTTTAAGGTGCTTCGGCCCCACTGATAAAGGGAGTAATCTCTAACAAGCTAAATAGCTTTTAAAAGTTGAACTTAAATCATAAAATGCAAATGCTAGACAGGTGATTAAAAATTAATCTCTTGACAAATGTAGTGCCCCAGTTTGCAAAGGAAGAGAAAAGAAAAGGAGAAACTAAACTACGCATTGCTGTTAAACTGTACTATTCGCCAGAGGTTTAATCCCCCCCCCCCCCCAAATTTACTCACAAGTGCCCCAATTAACTTAAATGAGCTACTAAGGATATTAACGAGATTATCTGGCTAATCACATAGTCAATACAATTTGGAGCCACCCACACTGCTGCTCTGCATTTTAAATGTAGTAAGAGCCACTGAGCTTTTACTACATTTAAAATGCAGAGGTGCAAGCAATCAATCAGCACGAGCAAGGAATGCTCAGTCCTGGCTCACGCTGAGCCCAGCAGCCCCTGTTCGAGAAAGCAAGGGCTAGCCATGGATAGGGACTGCTCAGGCACCAGCCCCGGTCTGTGGCCAGCCCTGGCTACCGCAAACAGGGGCTACTTTGTGGCAACAGTCCCTGTTCATGGGGGGCACAGTTCCCTTCTGGGACCTCTGCAGACAGGAGCCGCTTCCCAGCAGTGTCCCCTATCTCCCCCCACCATCCCGCTGCCTCTTATGGAGGCAGTGAGGGGGCACAGGCGGTACCACTGAGACGGTGTTGGGGGGGGGAGAACAGGCTTTTAAGATGGCTCCCCCAGCACCAGCTCCTGTCCCCCTTCCCCCCAACTTGCTGCCTCAGAGGCAGCAAGGGGGGGGGGGGGGCGCACAGAAAGCACAGGACAAGCAGGGACTGAGTTCCTGCTCACCCCATGCTCCCTGTGACATTTGTGCTTTTGAAATGTACAAGAGTCCCGGGGGGGGGGGGGGGGGGCTCTTGTACATTTCAAAAGCAGAAGTGCCAGCAGTGGGAACCAGCACCAGTGGGGAAGCAGTCCCTGCTTGTGCTGTTTTCCTGTGGTGCCTCTGCTTCCCCTGCTACCCAAAGAGACAGTGCTTTGGGGGGGGGGGGGGGGGGGAGACGGCTTAAAGCCAGTTCCCTCCAGTACTAGCTCCAGCTCCTCCCCACTTTGCTGCCTCTCTGAGGGTATGTCTATACTAGCTCCCTAGTTTGAACTAGGGAGGCTAATGTAAGCATTCAAAGCTGCAAATCAAGCCTGGAATTTAAATATCCCGCGCTTGATTTGCATCTTCCCAGCTGGTCACCACTTTTTGAAATTTACAAGTCCAGACTAACTGCCTGCGTCTACACGTGGCAGGGACCCAGTAGTCCGAAATAAAGCCCTAGTTCAAACTACCTGTTAAACCTCATTCCAGGAGCAACAGCAGGTAGTTCGAACTAGGGCTTTATTTCAAACTACCGGGTCCCTGCCGCGTGTAGTTAGTCCAGACTTGTAAATTTCAAAAATGGCGACCGGACGGGAAGATGCAAATCAAGCGTGGGATATTTAAATCCCAGGCTTGATTTGCAACTTCGAATGCCTACATTAGCCTTAGTTCGAACTAGGGGGCTAGTGTAGACATACCCTGATAAAGGCAGCAAGGGGAGGTAGAAAGAGGAGAAGGGGTGAAGTCACTAGTCCAATGGCTACTCAACTATCCAATAAGCAAATGTTTATTGGATAGCCAACTAGTCACTAACATCCCCATGAGCTACTTGAATAAACCCACTCTCGTAATCTTAATAGAGACCAATTTAAGACTGTTATACACTGCCCTTGATCTCCATATGTAATTTTTCCCTGACAGCAATAGAAACTCCATCATGGATCAAGGGTAGACATGGGTCTAAATTTTCAGCTGTAAACTTATATGTATTTGAGATACAGGTTCGACCTCCCTGGCCATGAACCCCTGGGATCTGACCGATCCCAGATGAGGGATTTTGCTGGACCAGTGGAGGTCATTTTTGGACCCCTGCCACTAGCCTCCCTGGCCCAGCTGGCTCCCCACCTCCTGCTGGCTCCACTGCCCTGTGGACCCCATTGGGCAGCCTTCACTGCCGGGGCTCTCCCTGGGCAGCCATGAGCACACCACACACCAGGGCCCACTGTGGGCAGCCACATGCACGTGCTGCCCACCCTCCTGGGCAGCCACACGGCAGGTCTCCCAAACCCACTAGGCAGCACCACTGGCACACGTTACTGTCCCGCCGTTAGCTTCCTGCAAGCAGCCTACTGCCCTGCAAGCCCTGCAGGGATCCTTGCTGTTGGTCCTCTCCTGGGACTCTCTGGTCCTGCAACATCCATAGCCGATCAGAGAATCACAGTTATGAGTATTTCAACATGTATTATGTTCCACAGAATATATCTGTTCTGCAAAGCACTTAGAATAAAATCTCTGCCATAAGAAATAAGTGACTTAGATGGTCAATGGAATTTCAAACACTAAATGGTCTAAGACTCTAATGGTTGAATTTTAAATAGAGTAAATGAAATCTGTTAGGCATTTCACAAGAGAAAGAAGAAAGACTCTAATGTGGTTTACATAAAATCTACAAGATACAAAAAAAATCATTGTCAACCAGAAAGTTTAGAAAAGACCACTGGAATATGACTATTAAGTTATATTTCCTTCTTATCATGTAAGCATAAAAATATAAAAGCAATTTCTTGCTTCTCTCAATATATCTGTTTCACAGAGCTAGAAAATTATATAAACAATGAAAACACAATTCAGAGTTTATTTCCTGGAAATGCTTTAGTAATAGACATACAATACACACAGAGGATCTGCAGTTGAGAACAAGCATATTTTTAATGCTCGCTTGCCACATGGATGAAATGTTTTAATCTGCTGAACTACAGAAGTATTAATATGCAACAGATATTTCCAAATCATGCCAACTTTTACATAAATATATGCAGTATATAAAAAACAGATATTCTTGCAGGTTTGCCTGGCAAACTATCAAAGCAATTTTTAATCTGATTAAATTTTTTTAACTACTCATGCAGAGAATATTTGAAACATTCAAACAGTAGTGGCACTAAAATGCTCAGCATAAGAACCTAGATTATTGAACATATCAACATGGAGATTATATTTTTGGAAATGGTAACTACACAAACTTTCCACATTTTAAATTCTTAATCTAAAAATGAATTCATTTATCCTTTCCTGTGACAACAACAAAAGATAAAAACCTTCATTTTAAAACTACCTTTAAAGTGTTTCTTTCTCTGACCAGCTATATTGTTATTCTCTCATTTTGTTAGGAGTAAGTAGGCCAAGGTAAGTGGAAAGGGAGAGCGGGAGGGGGGGGGGGGGGAAGTGATCCTCTCAACAAAGTGGCCAAGCAAGTAAGTTATTGTAAATCCACACATTCTGTCCATAGTCATCGAATCGCTGTATATTATACTAGTACGCGAGGCTCACCAAAATGCGACCTCCTGAGTTCTGATCCTCTGCACTTACAAAAATGGTTGTAAGTATAGAAGGGGCCAGAAACCCCCGACTCATGTCCTCAGCCTGCATTTACAAAGGTGCCTACCGTAAATGCAGGTTCGAGTTATGACACCCCCAACTTGCAACACTTCCTCCAGAACCGATCACAAGTCGGGGGTCTCCTGTATACCTAAAGCAAAAAAGGTGCTATTCAAAATTCTACATTATTCATTGCAACATTAACCCTAAATTAGGATTCAATACAAGTTGAACCTCCCTAATCTGGCACTTTATGATCCAACAACACCTGTGGACTGGCATGATTTTAGTTAGCCGGATGTCCACTTATCATGGGTGTGGCGAAGTTTTCCAAGGTTCCATAAAGTTTATTTATAGCCATCAGTCTTGGTTCTCAAGCTAAAAAATAGCATAGAATACTAATTTACCTCTGTGTGTCATCCCAGTAAACAGTATAAGTCTTGATAATGCTGCTAGACAATGTTGACCTCTGGTGGACCAGCAAATTCTCTGGCTTGGCACGGGTCAGGTTCCTAGGGTGCTGAACTAAAGAGGTTCAACCTGTACACTGAGTTCCCATAAATTAGAAAAATTTGTCATCATGAAGATGCCAGACTGCCATCACTCGAGTACACTCCTCCCTTTTACCCCAATGAAAATAGTACTAAAAGAATCAGTACAAGCTTCTTCTGTTGTACTGCTATCACCTAGCTGTTAAGTGAAGGATTTACCTGAAATGAAACAGTAGTGCAAGATCTATTTCTTAAGATTCAGCACCAGGATGATATCTAAGATGGTTTCTGTGATTCATACACATATTTGTGGTTCCAAAACAAAGCAGTCAAATAGGTTTTTTGTTCTCCCATTACCTCAAGTAAGGAGGCTCTCTGGGCTGCTGCCTCCACCAGCAACAGAAGGCTCCCAATCTCAGCCCTGTTGTTGGCTCCATGGCGGGCTGGGGGCTGCTCCAAGCACAAGTTAACTGGCACCACGCACATACAGGGTAATGGATTAACCACTTTCCCGTACTCATTCATAAATGTCCATCCAAGCACATCGATTGTTGGATTTTACTTGCCAATTCATAGTAAGTGTGTTAAAATATTATGTGGCTAATTGAATAGTTGATATCATTCCTATTGATTATACGAATAGTCAATAAGCTCTGCTATGCAGAGCTGCAGCAGAGGTAGCTCCAGGAGCCGGCTCTGGAGCCACCTGTACTGCTGCTCCGTGCTGGGCACTTACTACAGTTATAAGACCATAAGAACGGCCATACTGGGTCAGACCAAATGTCCACCTAGCCCAGTAACCTGTCTGCCGACAGTGGCCAATGCCAGGTGTCCCAGAGGAGTAAACCAAACAGGTAATGATCAAGTGATATCTCTCCTGCCATCCGCCTCCACCCTTTAACAAACAGAGGCTAGGGACACCATTCCTTACCCATCCTGGCTAACAGCCATTAATGGACTTAACCTCCATGAATTTATCTAGCTCTTTTTCAAACCCTATTATAGTCCTAGCCTTCACAACTGCCTTAGGTAAGGAGTTCCATGGGTTGACTATGCGCTATGGGAAGAAAAACTTCCTTTTATTTGTTTTAAACGGCTGCCCATTAGTTTCATTTGGTGGCCCCTAGTTCTTATATTATGGGAACAAGTAAATAACATCTCCTTATTCACTTTCCCCACCTTATTCACTTTCTCCACACCATTCATGATTTTATATACCTCTATCATATCCCCCTTAGTCTCCTCTTTTCTAAGCTGAAAAGACTTGTCTCTTTAACCTCTCTGCATATGGGACCCATTCCAAACCCTTAATCATTTTAGTTGCCCTTTTCTAATGCCAACACCATTTCTACCCATCCTAGCTAGCAGCCATTGATGGACCTAACCTCCATGAATTTATCTGGTTCTTTCTTAAATCCTGTTAAATTCCTGGTCTTCACAACCTCCTCTGGCAAGGAGTTCCACAGGTTGATTGTGCGCTGCATGAAGAAAAATGTCCTTTTGTTTGTTTTAAACCTGCTACCTATTAATTTCATTGGATGACCCCTAGTTCTTATGTTACAGAAACAAGTAAATAACTTCCTTATACACTTTTTCCATGCCAATCATGATTTTATAGACCTCTATCATATCCCCCCTTAGTGTCCATTTTTCTAAGCTGAAAAGTCCAAGTCTTTTTAATCTCTCTTCATATGGGACCCATTCCAAACCCCTTAGTTTTGTTATCCTTTTCTGAACCTTTTCCAATGCCAATATATCTTTTTTGAGATGAGGCGACTGCATCTGTACGCAGCATTTAAGATATGGGCATACCATGGATTTATAGAAGGGCAATAAGATATTCTCCATCTTGTTTTCTATCCCTTTTCTAATGATTCCCAACATTGTTTGCTTTTTTTACTGCCGCTGCACACTGCATGGACATCTTCAGAGAAGTATTCACGATGACTCCAAGATCTTTTTCCTGATTAGTTGTAGCTAAATTAGCCCCCATCATATTATTTGTATAGTTGGGGTTATTTTTTCCAATGTGCATTACTTTACATTTTTCCACATTAAATTTCTTATGCCATTTTGTTGACCAATCACTTAGTTTGGTGAGATCTTTTTGAAATTCTTCACAGTCTGCTTTGTTCTTAACTATCTTGGACAGCTTAGTATTGTCTGCAAACTTTGCCACTTCACTGTTCATCCCTTTCTCCAGATCATTTATGAATAAGTTGAATAGGACTAGTCCTAGAACTGACCCTGGGGTAACACCACTAATTACCCATCTGCATTCTGAAAATTTACCATTTATTCCTACTCTTTGTTTCCTGTCTTTTAACCAGTTCTCAGTCCATGAAAGGATCTTCCCTCTTATCCCATGACAACTTAATTTACGTAAGAGCCTTTGGTGAGTGACCCTGTCAAAGGCTTTATGGAAATCTAAGTACACTAGACCTACTGGATCCTCTTATCCACATATTTGTTGACCCCTTCAAAGAACTCTAATAGAGTCCTGTATAGACTAACTCGGCTATCTGCTGAAGCTTCTAATAGATTAATAAGACATGATTTCCCTTTACAGAAACCATGTTGATTTTTGCCCAACAAATTATGTTCTATGTGTAACAATTTTATTCTTTACTATTGTTTCAATTAATTTCCCTGCTACTGACGTTAGACTTACTGGTCTACAATTGTTGGTATCACCTCTAGAGCCCTTTTAAAATATTGGCTTTACATTAGCTATCTTCCAGTCATTAGATACGGAAGTTGATTTAAAGGATAGGTTACAAACGACAGTTAATAGTTCCACAATTTCACATTTCTAATGCAGAGGCACAGTGATCAGTATGAGCCTTGTCCACCATGTACAGGGACTGGCACTGGATAAGCCACTGTTCACGGTGAACAGGGCTGGTCATGGAAAGGGACTATTCAGGCCATTCCTGGCTGCTGCAAACAGGGGATGGTGCCGGAGCAGCCCTGGCTGCCACAAAGAGGCTGCTTGGTGGCAACAGCCCCTATTCACAGGAAGCACAGGTCCCCATTGGCAAGGCTCGACGATAGTGGCAAAAACCACTCGCCAGCCCTGCACTGCACATGCGCGAGACCTGCATTGCGCATGCGCAAACCACCAGTGAACGGGGTGACCGGCTGAAATCTACTTGCAGGCAAGTAGATAAGCGGATTTGTTGAATCATGCTCATTGAGACCCCTGTGGGCAGGGGCTGCTTCCCAGCAGCATCGCCTACTGCCCCCAACCCACTTGTGCCTCTGATAGAGACAGCGGGGGTGGAGGGGGGGAGGAGAGAAGGGAGTAGACAGCACCCCAGAGATGGTGCTGGGGTGGAACCAGCTTTTAAGCAGGATCTCCCCAGCACCGGCTCCTGTCCCCTCACACCCTACTGCCTCTCACAGTGGTATGTGCCTCTCAAGGGAGAGGAGCCACAGAGAGCGCACAGACAGCAGGGACTGCCTAAGTCCCCGCTCACCCTGTGCTCCCTGTGGCACTTCTGCTTTTGAAATGTACAAGCGCCAGCACTGTAAACCCGGAGGGGACTCAAAACAGTCCCCTCTCGTGCTATTTCCCCACTATGCCCCTCAGGACCAGCTCCTGCTCCTCCCCCCTTTTGCTGCCTCTCTGACAGAGGCAGCAAGGTGGGAGGGAGTGACTAGTCAAGTGGCTGCTAAACTATCCAATAAGCATTTGCTTATTGGATAGCCAACTAATCACTTACATCCCCAGTTCATAGTAGTTGGTATTGCTAGAAAGGAGCAGTTGTAACCAAGAGGGATGTCACCTATGGATGATTAGACATTCCTTCTAAAACATAGGAGAAACAAATAGCTTCTGCTTACAACAGGAAGTGTGTTCAGCAACTATAAATATTTTTAACAAAGTTTTTCAAGAATGATTGTTAACTATCATGTTCTGAGCGCTGAATCTGTCACACATTGTTTTAAGCACATGACCTGAGGGCAGTTCCTTAGAACATGTAATGAGCAATGACTATTTCTACATTTTTCAGAGAGGCAGCCGTATTGGTCTGAATCTGCAAAAGCGACGAGGAGTCCTATGGTACCTTATAGACATCTGACGAAGTGGGTCTTTGCCTATGAAAGCTTATGCTCCAATAAATCTGTTAGTCTATAAGATGCCTGTTAGTCACAGGACTCGTCGTCGCTATTTCTACATGATTATTTCTATTTTAATTTGGTATATCTATATTTATCTATTCTAAATCCCAGCCTCAGGAATGCTGCCAAATTCCATGTTTAGCAGATTTTGAATTTAAATGAAACATTTTGTGATTGTAAATGTGTGATTGAATGCAGTAGTGCATTCAAACACCCTGTTTGGGAACGTAAACAAAATTCCTCTATAATGAGTAATTTGCAAACTAAACACCACTTCCAAACACAGATTTTAGTATTTTGATCTCATCCCAAACTATATAGATCCAGATACTTCTGTGCAAGAGGACAGCTTTGTGTTCTTACCACAAGCTCACATAAAGTCAGCCTGCCACCTAAGGATCTTCCTACCCTTAGCTAAACAGCTATTGTCACATTTCCTATGCTGCCATCCCATCTCTACAGTCAGTAGTAGTAGTAGTATAGCCAAAATATCAATACACTACATCCTCGGCATAGCTCTGATCACCCCCATTTTCTGAAATTCTGCAGTAGATGTCTGATTTTCTATCCCTACATCCATCTTGTATTTCCATCTGTTCTTGCTGTCGAACAGGTATAATGGAACCTAGGAAATTCTGATGCCTGGCACACTTCAAATTACTAGATGGAATGCTCGCTCACTCTCCCCTCTATTCAGGACTTGCACAATTTAAGATGCATACATGCAATAAATATCTTATTAACCAACATTCAATTAACTGACAGTCAACAAGCCCTTCAATAGCAAAACAATACTGGCATTACACACATTTATCCCAAGTCCCCTCCTTTTTCAAAATATAGCATCTATATACAGTTATAAACAGTTCAACCAACAGTTCTGCATGTTATCAGAGGTAGGCCAAATAACCATATAGTTACTAACTAATGGCTAATTCATCTATGCTGTAATACATATGGAAAACTGCAATCTAGTAAGAGCTAGGATACTGAGAGGCTGCAATTATTGCTGATTGGCTACAATTGCTTACATCCTCTTAGTGTTATCCTCTCTCCCTTAATCTGGGGTTGGTTGGTTTGAATTGTAAACTCTTCAGAAGCATTTACTCACTCTATTGTACTATAGTTGAGGAGTCTGTATCTGATGAGCCTGTATAGCAGGGGTGGGCAATAATTTTTTGCAGGGGGGGAGGGGGCACTTCAAAAATTTCTGTAGTGGCCCCAGGCCACACCAGAAGGGACAGAACCGAGATACTTCTGGGTTCCCCATCCCCAGACCATGACTGGTCTGTGGGTGGGGGAGTGCCTTTGCCCAGCCACCCTTCCTTTCCACTAGGTGCCCATGCTCCTGGCTGAGAGGATACTTCCCATACTCCCCTGCCCCCAGGCTAATCAGTGCCTGGGGGCAGAGGAGCACACAAAGTCTTCACACACTCCTCCTGCCCCCAGGCCCTGTTTGGCCTGGGAGCAGGGAAGCACATGAAGCCTCCTTCAGCCCTGCCAGGAGCGCATGCTACTTCCAAGCGCCACGTGCTCCTGGCAGGGTGGAGGAAACATCACGCGCTCCCCCCACCCCGAACTGGCCTCAGGGTAGGGGAGCAGTAGGGCCTCCATGGCCTTTTGCCCATCCCTGCTATATAAGTAACTGAAAAATAAAATAGGCTTGGCAGAATGCAATTTTCCTTTACAATTTTGATGGATAATATCAGTGTTTAAGTATTTTTTCAATTTTATCAATGTATATATTAATAATTTCAGGAATTTATTGGAATGTCAGACAATTCAATGACTCAAACACTGTAGAGTTGACCTTACCTCAGATTTATATCAGTATAACTGTTTCTCAGGGCTGTGAAAAACCCACACCCCTGAGCAACATAGTTGTACCAATCGAACCATAGTCAGAACTATGCTGGTGGTAGTGCTTCTCTAATCAACTGTGGCATGGATTAAATACTCCAACAGGAGAAGCTCTGGGATCCGCATAGGATCAGCTTCACTTAAGCACTACAGCAGTACAGCTATAGTGAATGCGGCATTTTAAGTGTGGAACTGCCCTGAGCTTCAAAAAAATTTAATTAACACCTTTAAAACACAAGTTACCACATGTGAAAATACACCAAGTATTAAATTTAATGCAATTGTTAATTAGCACTTTCCTGATTTTTTCCATCTGCAGATATTGATTTGGGCCAGAAATATTTTTAATTGGGTCGCATGGGCACAATCAAACATTTACTAGCCTAAAGATTAACAATACAATGGCCAATCTCATGTCCTTGATGATAATGTAGTATCTTTTAATGTACCCCTATTAGCTATACCTACACTGCAATGCTATTTGGGGATACCAGAGGATCCAGCAATAGCTAGCCCACAGCTTCACAGCAAGCCCGTTATTTTGGGCTCGCTATTCCAACGTCCCTGCAAACCTCATTCTGCAAGGAATAAGGGAGGTTTCGGAATAGCGCTTTATTTCAAGAGCTGATACTGTGTAAACAGCACCAAGGCTGTGTCTAGACTGCAGAGTTTTTTTTTGAAAAAAAGTAGCTTTTTTTTGAAAAAACTTCACCTGCGTCTAGACTACAGCTGTGTTTTCTAAATTAAATCGAAAGAACGTGGCTTTTCTTTGGACAGCAGTACTCCTCATTTCACGAGGAAGAACGCCTTTTTTTGAAAGTGCTCTTTTGAAAAAAGGTGTTCTTGAATGCAAACAGGGCTTTTTCGAAAGAGAGCATCCAGACTGCCTGAGTGCTCTCTTTCGAAAAGGTGGTTTGCTTTTTCGAAAGTACTGCTTGCAGTCTGGACATAGCCCCTGGGTGCTCTCTTTCAAAAAAAGCGGCTCACTTTTTCGAAAGAAGAGGTTGCAGTCTAGACGCTCTTTCGAAAGAGGCTTGTGGTCTAGACATACCCCAAAGGAGGAAATGAGCTATTTTGAAATAGCATCGAGGTTAGATACACAATCTGCGCATCTGTTAGGAGTTGTTAGGGTGCCGTGTAGACGCACCATTGAGCCCAACCCACCACCCCAGAACCTCGCCCACCGCACCGAGTGGGGCAGCACAGCTCTCCCGTTCACCCCGCGTCCAGCTCAGCGAGGGGCTAGGGGCGCTGGGTGGGTGGAGGGGGGGGAATCACACCCCGTGACTTGGTCCTGCTCGTTAGCCCCTCACGGCCCGACACGCAGGAGCTAGTCCCGGCCGCTGGGCGCATCCCCCGCGCGCCGCTCACCAGCAGGTCGGCGTTGGCCGCCAGGCGAAGCTGGGGCTTGTGCCTCTTGATGAGGCTCCGCAGGGTGCTGCGCGGCGCCGCTCGCTTCATGCTCCCCGCCGAGGCGCCGTTCGAATCGGCCGCTCAACCGCCGCGCAGCCGCACCACGACACTTGGCTGACGCAACCGCCCCTCCCCACAGTGAAGGCGAAGGCTCCTCCCCCTTTTTCCTTAGTGTTAAGCGCGCGCTGCGGGACGTTACGCGCGCGCTGCCCCGCGTGACCTCCCCGCTGCCTGCTTGCACCTCCTGGGGAACGGAAACTTCTCCCTCCGCTGCCCCTCGGCAATGAAAGTCAAGGTGACAGGGCCAGGAGCCGCACCAGGGACTCCAGCGGTGCCTGCTAGTTCCTAGTGACTCGGTCCTGCGGGGAGCGCAGCTAGTGCCCTGGCTCTCAACTCTTCCGAACCACTCCGCGGCCTCCAGGAGACTGACTTGCCTACCCCAAGTTCACCTTCCCTAGAGCCTGCTGGCCTGCCAACACCAGAGTCCCACAGCACGCCGGTACTCAAAAATGACTTGCTTTCTCATAGTGATAGAGATGTAGCCGTGTTAGTCTGGGGTAGTTGAAGCAAAATGCAGGACTATGTAGCACTTTAAAGACTAACAAGATGGTTTATTAGATGATGAGCTTTCGTGGGCCAGACCCACTTTGAGGAAGTGGGTCTGGCCCACGAAAGCTCATCATCTAATAAACCATCTTGTTAGTCTTTAAAGTGCTACATTGTCCTGCATTTTGCTTTCTCATGTTAATCATATTAAAAAGCTAAACCACGTGGAATATCAGTATTGCGCTCGTTGGTCAGTGTGCAATATAGAGAGCACTGTAAACAAATCATGACATTTTACACACACACTGGCTTCCTCTTGGCCCAGCAGGTGCACAACACACCACTCTGCCCCAGGCCTTGCCAGTAAACCCCTACCTTTCCCCCCCCCCCCCCCCAACTCTTCCCAGTCTCATCTCTCCCTTGAGTGCAGCTTGTCCCCACTCCATCCCTTCCCTGCCAGAGCTTCAGTGGTTGCCTGTTCTGGTCTTTCCCACTGACCCCCTTATTTGAAATCACAATATGTTATGACTCCTTTGTATTTGCTAGAGGAGTAAAAGGGGTATCAGAGAGAAGCCTGTATAATTTGTTTCTGTGTGTGTTGAGAAAATGACAATACCTGTCTTTGACTGATAACATTGTGCATGGAGAGAAAGAACAAAGTAACGAGATACAATTGCCTGCATAAACACTCATTGCTACAGCTGCATCTGTTACAACCCAGGCTTCACAAACTTTGAGTTGAGGTAGCTAAAACATTGTGTTTTAGAACTGTCATCTCATTTTCAAACACCTCACAACCCCCTGATGCCTTTGACCACTCTCCCAGCCAGCAGTGCTGACTCACCAGTTCAATCTAGTCTGGTCTATTGGTAGATTGCAGAGTTGATAGCCTGGGCTGTAATCCCAACTCTACCACTGTTTTGCTGTACAACTACAATTATGTCACTTAATCTCTTGCCTAGGGTTTTCTATTTGTAAAATGGGGATAAGTATATTTACCTGCTTTACAGAGATGTTGTGTAGAGTAATTAATAAAAGTATGTTGCTTTGAAAATATAATGTGAACGATACTATACTAAATCTACTGAATTAGGTATTCTTAATAGGTAGTTGTGTAAGGACTAGCATCCTAAACTGAAGCGTAAGAGGACATTATTTCATTTTAGTATTATTTCTTATGGTTTAAATACAATGTGCGTGGAAATGTAAATGACAAAATGAAGACCAGTTCAGCACTGAAAGTACTTAATCCAGAGAATAACTATGATGTTAGTAAACACTTGAGCCAGGGGTAGGTAACCTTTTTGGGGTCTGAGGCTGCTGACCACAAGAAAAACCAGTTGGGGGCTGCCCACAACTGAGAAACAAAACAAAACAAAAAAATCCTCAGTGACTTTGCCCCTAACTGAGGATGAGAAAGACACTCCCCACATTCCCTTTACACACGAGAGACTAGGTGAGCCCAGGCTAGTAGATTGTGTGGTCCAGCCCCATAGGAGATAGTGGGGGGGGGGCGGGGGCTGACGTGTCAACATGGGCTCCCCAATGCTGGGGGGAGCTCTAAGCCTCAGGGGCCAGATCCAGGCAAGCCAGGGGCTGTATCTGGCCCCCAGGCCTTAGGTTCCCACCCCTGACTTATGCAATAGTCCTATCAATTTCAACAGACTACTTTGATGAGAAAGGTTCCAGACAACCAGACTTGGAAAAATACTATAAACACCTTCAAGATAGGAAGCATTGGGAGACCTAGAAAAAGGAGTACATTTAGGAAGTGAGGGTATTTGTTTGTCTTTAAAACAAGAAAGGCAAGATCCTCACCAGGGCTGTGTCTACACTGTACCGTAATTCAGAATAAGATACGCAATTTGAACTATGCAAATTGTGTATCTTATTTTGATGCTATTTTGAAATAGCTTATTACATCATTTGGCACTGTCTACACAGAGCCAAATTCCAAAATAAAGTGCTATTCCAAAACATTCCTTTACTCCTCGTAGAATGTGGTTTTCAGGGACATCAGAAAAGTGAGCCCAAAATAATGGGCTTGCTGTGAAGACGTGGAATAGCTATTTGGGATATTCTGATACCCTGAAATAGCACTGCAGAGTATACGTAGCCCAGCTGTAAATTAATGTAGCTCTTGATTCTAGGCAGTTATGCTGAGGATCAACCCCACATATCATTTTGGTCCACAGTTAAACTTCTGTAGACAAAGCATTGTTTTGTTGCATAGTGATAAAAACCAATTACCACAACTCCAGAGTATATTCATGCAGTTTTTGCTTTTTTCCATTTTGTTAAAGCTAGGGACATATTATGCATTTGTAATGCTTGTTCACAAATGTCCCATTACTGGAGTGTGCCCAATGCTCCTTTATATTTTGTGTAGTCTTTTACATCTATGCAGAATAGATGTAAGAGAGGAGAGCTAGATTTATGGCATGGTAGGATTTTTTGATACACCTACTTTTCACAGATATAAATGTCTACACAACAAAGAACCAAGTGAAAATATGCCCTTGCTGTCAATTTTGGTGGAGAATGCAAATCATGACAGTGTCAAGGGAATGGTTCAACCAGAAAACACTTGTTTATAGCCTGCAGCACTACTCTTACATTCAGATGCTATGATTAAGGGGGGTACATAAGTGCATACATAAATAGATTCTAACTACCAGCATAGATCAGTATCATGAGCTTAATTTAATATTAGTCAGTTTCCTTTTCACATATTAAAAAATTGATAGGTTGCCCTATAAGATAGTAGGATATGCATCAGTTGTATTAAAATACATCAGCATGCCTCAGTGTTTCAGCTAATTTTTCAGCATATGCAGTAACGTGAATTGAAGTGCTGTATTTGAGAGAAAGAGTAAGCTTATGATTTGCAAACTCTGCAAGCTTTGGTATTTGAAAAATCAGACTCTGTTTTTTCATCCTTGGCTATCATTACTTACCAACCATCATCAGTGATGTAGATCCTGGAATCAGAACAGATTATTTTATTGATGATTCATGAGGCAGGATAAAACATAGCTTACATTTCTGCAGCCCCATAGTTGCAGTAACTGGCTCAAAAGTGCTGACAGTAATAAACATTTGCTTTTGTCAGTAAACTAAATGGATATGACTCAGAAGGCACTTAGGGTCTGTACTGTACTACAGTCTGCACCGACAAACTCCCGCTGGCATCAACAGTACTTCAGCATGCCAATTGGGGTTCAGATTCACAGCTGGCATAAATCAGCATAGCTCCAATCAGCTGCATCAATTTACACCAGCTGAGGATTTAGGTCTAAAAGTAGTATGTGGCCTGCAAAAAGCAGATACACGTTTAAAAAAAACACTTTTCTGATTACATTTACATATTTCAAATTTAAAACTATCTAATGGCCTGCAAACAATGATCATGAGTTAAACACGCTCTTTGTTACAGACACATCCAGATGGGCAATGTGGATATAATATAAAAATTGAAATGAATGCTATTTATTTTCATTTGCCTAATTAATTTTATGATATTTTAATGGGTGTTTATTTTAATTATAGAACATAACATATTATTATATGTCAGACTCTGGGTCAAATTACTTGTAAGTTTTTCATTCTCCTTCACAGAAAAAAACTTAGAACTAATTAGTATACTTCAAGAAAGAGTTGAAAATTAAGTAAATATAATAACTTAAGATAGAACAGAATGTATGATGTTAAAACTAGTGAAGGAATTTGTGCATGGATTTCACCAGTTAAAACTTGCCCTTGAGTATGTGTTTCTGTATCTTGTAATTTGAATATGTTCCCTATACTTTTAGTATATCGTATCTGAAAGCTGATGTCTACGTACAAAAGTAGGTCATATAAAAATAAGGGATATTTGTGATTACCATACATTTAAGAATATGTCTGTTGGTATTAGGGTTGCCAGATGGTTTCAACAAAAATACCGGACACACTTGAAATTACATCACAATCTATATTACATCTTATTTAGAAAATACCGGACATTTTCTCATTTATATTTTCTCATTTATATTTTCTCAATTTGTTTCCCAAACAGAAAGCTCAAATACTGGACTGTCCAGTTCAAAACTGGACACCTGGCATCCATAGTTGGTATTATTTTGTCACTTTTACTCCTTATCATATTGATCTCTTCCAAAGCGTGACTGAAAAGAAATATGGTCAGGTGCTAACATTAATGTATAGCAATCCAGAAAATATTTTCTATTTTCATCATTTTCGAGAAGGTGATGAATTTAAAAACTGAATTACCCACTTGTCTCATAGGTTGGATGTTGGAATAAACTGTACGGTTAGGAAAGCAAGTTTGTAAAAATACTGGCCTAAGTAACAATGGTCCCTTTCTGTTCCGTACCTTTTTAAATGCGTTAAGCCTGTCTCAAACTGTTCAACATAATTTTTTACATTGCCTTTCCATCTGTTAACCTGTTTCTTGTGTTTATGGCTTCTAAATACACCAACCAACACCAGTATGTTGGTCCTTTCATGATCTTGACCTTTATCAACTCATTACTTTAAAGAAAACCTTACTGCAGAAAAGATGAAGAATTTCATCTTATATATGCATGGTATTTTTAATTAATATTCACATTTCATAGATTCTTGCTCAGTCAAGTGTGTATCTACCTTTTTTTTCTTTTTGGTCAGATGATGAATGTAATATAGTTACTGGTGCTAATCCAGTTTCAAGTGTTGATGAAAGACTTTGAAATTATCCTGAATATGAATGCCAAAGCCTTAAGTCTTTTGATGTTTTATCAGTGATGAAAAGATCTCTAAAACAGAACATAGCAATCCAGCAAAAATAAACTCTGCTATGATGTAGATGATAGGTTTGATCATATAATGGTTATAAGTAAACAGCATGGTTCTCCACATCTTGCATCTGTATTTCTTTCTCCCATGGCTTGTATGCAGGGCAACTGGTGTGTAGCTGGGAACCTTATCAAGAGCAGGAGGAAATCAAGACAAAGAGAAGAAAAAGACCAAACCGACAAACATCAAACTACTAAGAGAAAGTCAGACATCGATCCATGGACTTGAATCTAATCTGTTGCATTAGAGAGAGAAAAGGCTATTGTGATAAGACAGATGAATGGAGTAACTAAATTCCCTGAAGCAACCACCAGTTCTAATGCAGCAGATACTAGAAGTCCAAAAAGAGGGCTGGTTATCATCATATCCTGTCATTCCATGAAGAAGGGAGAGAAGAATTTAGAACTAACCAGATATGAGAAGTTGCTTTTTTGCCTTCAAAACATTCACTGTGTCTGTTTGCAGGCAGCCAAAATAGGCAATGCACAAATGAAAAGGGAGTGAAGGGAGGAAGGACTGAGAAGATTATAGTATTATACCTTAAGGTCTAGTCTTGCAGGCTGCTGGACATAGTTAGACCCCAAAGATTGCACAAAGCCCCTTTAAAAGTCAATGAGTCTCTATCCAGGCACGGGGGTCCACTTGCCTATTGCTACTTACAAACCCATGCTGTAAGAAATCAAGGGATGTAAGTTAGAGTTCAGCGGTCACTTATCTTTAGATATGTTCCTTCTACCCTGGGAATGAGTATTGATAAAATGTATACTTTGAAGTGCTGCATCACATATTTCCACTGTTCTTAAAATAATTTCATGAAAGGCCACATTGTATCTTGGGTTCATTACTTTGTTTCTATTTACTGCCATATGAGAGAACTAATCTGAGATGTTAGCTCAGTGTAAGTCACTCAGCAAATAATGCCAAACTGTGCTCATGAATATTTGTTCACATTTATGGTTAATTTGCTTTGGCCATGTTGAGATTGCTTTTGTGTTCACTTTCTGAGATTATTTGAGTGACTTTTTTACTGGCACAAATGGTCACAGGATCTGACACCTTATTTCTACCTGCCACATTCCCTATACCAAATTCCAAAAAGATGTAACAATGAAGCCAACAGGTAATTAATGATCTCGAGAAAGTGGTAAACAATGAGGTGGTAAAATTTTCAGATGATACCAAACTGCTCAA
Organism: Pelodiscus sinensis; assembly: GCF_049634645.1. NCBI lineage: Eukaryota > Metazoa > Chordata > Testudines > Trionychidae > Pelodiscus > Pelodiscus sinensis. The sequence goes on along the minus strand of NC_134713.1, from coordinate 89,999,170 downwards.
GATAGTTAAGACCAAAGCAGACTGTGAAGAGCTTCAAAAAGATCTCACCACACTAAGTGATTGGGCAACAAAATGGCAAATGAAATTTAATGCTGATAAATGTAAAGTAATGTACATTGGAAAAAAATAATCTCAGCTACACATACAACATGATGGGAACTAATTTCGCTACAGCTACTCAAGAGAGAGATCTTAGACTCATTGTGGATAGTTCTCTGAAAACATCTACTCAGTGTGCAGCGGCAGTCAAAAAGCAAATAGAATGTTAGGAATCATTAAAAAGGAAATAGCGAATAAGACAGAAAATATCTTATTGCCTCAATAAAAAACCATGGTATGCCCACGTCTTGAATACTGCATGCAGATGTGGTCGCCTCATCTCAAAAAAGATATATTGGCATTGGAAAAGGTTCAGAAAAGGGTAACAAGAATGATTAGGGGTTTGGAAAGGGTTCCGTATGAAGAGAGATTAAAAAGGCTTGGAATTTTATCTTAGAAAAATGAAGACTAAAGGGAGATATGATAGAGGTCTGTCAAATCATGACTGGTGTGGAAAAAGTGAATAAGGAAAAGTCATTTACTTATTTCCACAATATTAGAACTAGGGTTCACCAAATGAAATTAACAGGCAGAAGGTTAAAAACAAACAAAAGGAAGTTTTTCTTCACTCAGTGCACAGTCAACCCGTGGGACTCCTTGCCAGAGGATGTGATGAAGGCTAGGACTTTAACAGGGTACCTATTGTGTTCCCTCCTTCTGGGGCATCTGGTATTGGCCACTGTTGGCAGACAGGATACTGGGCTAGATGGACCATTGGTCCTACCCAGTATAGCCATTCTTATGTTTTTATGTTCACTTGGGGATTCCCATCGGGAGACACTACTTTTATGATGTATGACAACTATCTGTGACCCGCTAACAATGATTCCTCTCAGCTGCTTCTCCCCTCCCTATGATGAGGGCTATTAATGAGTCACTTCACCTTGAATGGTCATTTGAAATGTGTGTGAACTGTTTATGCTAAACAATATATTCCACTTTTTATTTAGTAGTGACACAATGAGGGCTTGTCTACCCTACTGCGGTATATTGACCTAATGTAAATAATATAACTGAAGTAGACGTTAGAGCCATTTACCACAATGGATACTCTATGCTGTGTTGACAGAAGAGCATTTCCCATCAACTTCCCATACTTTTCTCGGGGAGGAGGAGTACACAAATCAATGGGAAAACATGATTTACTGAGTCTCGTGAAAAGCAACACTCACTATATTAATTGCAGCAGTGCTGCTCTACTGGCAAGTGTAGACATACCTTGAGTTAGTTTCTTCAACCTGAGAAAGAGTTCTATGTAAGCCTGAAAGCTTTTCTGTCTCACCAAACAGAAGTCAGCCTAATAAAAGATATAACATCACTCATCTGGTCTTTCCAATATCCTGTGATCAACATAGCTACAACAACAAACAGGAAAAAACACTGCATCCAGCAAGTAAAAGTTTTCTGTACAGGCAGTCCCCAACTTACGAACAGGGCTTCCTCGCCCAGGAGGTCGAGGTGGCGGATTGCTGCCTGCGAGCTCCGGGGCGAGAAAGCCCCGTTCGTAAGCTGCTCCCGGTACCCCGGTCTGCTGGAGACCGTCTCCAGCAGACCAGGGGCACCGGGACTGAAGTCGCAGCAGCGGCGGGTTCCCGCGCTTCTGAGGCTTTGCCAGAGCAAAGTTGCTCTTCCCCAGGCTTCCTGGAATCAGAGGCTGATCAGTTTCAGCAGCAGCTGACTTGGGGACGCTTGGGGTTCTTAAGTTGAATCTGTATGTAAGTCAGAACTGGCGGTCAGTTTCAGCAGCGGCTGAATCTGGACGCCAGTTCCGACTTACATACAGATTCAACTTAAGAACAAACCTACAGTCCCTATCTTGTACGTAACCCGGGGACTGCCTGTATTGAATAGCTTGTTCAACTCCAGTTAATAATCACAGGGATTTTTGTAGCTGCCTAACAGAAACCATTTTTAAATGATATTTTGTCTTTTATTTCTCTTCTATAAAAATAAATTTTAAGTCCCAATTTTCAGTTTTAATGTATCTGTTCGCCTTTCCTTATGTAAAATCTTCCAGTCTTTCATGCATCTAACAAAGAAAAGTAATTTCACATGGGAACGTGGGTGACTCACAGCAGCATTAACTAAAGGAGTTTTAATTGTGATGAAAGAGAACATATACATAAAATTATGTTGATCAAAATATATTCAAATGAAGTTTTCTGCCTGAGTAAGGACAATATAATTTGTATTTGTAGAGCAGAAGATTATTATATTCTTGCTGCCCTGTCCCAATTAGTAAGTATATACTTTCCCATTTTGTCAAAACACATCCCATCACCTGTTTTATGCAGATTAATCTTAAATGACTTTGATCTTCTACCAGACATTGAGAGAGCATGGAAGAGATTATATTTGAGTGAGATGAAGCAGTAGTGTAGAGCCTAGTATCATTAGCATATTGACAGTACTCAAGACAGGGTCCCCTGTGGGAGAAAAATCAAATAACTCCAATTGTGTCTCTCTCCCTGTATCAGAGTGAAATCAAATTAACTCTAATCAAGACCCTTACAATGCCTATCTCAAGTTCATGAATACTCCTAGTCTGTCACAATTTGTCATGTAAACCTTTATCTTTGTCACAGTTTGCCTTGTAGACTCCTCCACTCAAGTTCTCATGTGGCTTTGTGTACTGTAAAACTTACTTCTAGCACTCCTGGTGTGACCAAAAACATCTCAGAGTACTTCTGCTGAGACTTTGATATCTTAAAGAAAAACAATCAACAACTACTGTCTGAACATACTGTATAAAGAATCCCTGAAACTGTCTCTCGGTGCTGACTGCTATTGCTCTGCTGTCAGCCTGCATGCATGCATAATAAAGCTTTTTCCTTCTAGATTTCTCTCCTGCCTCACTGATTTGACCTCCTGCCTCGGATCCTTCTGGGGGCTCTGTACCCCAGGGGAGCGAGATTTCCCCCACACCCACCAACATTTCCATACAACAAGAGAAGCAACATAATTTAGTCCTTTATGAGGTCACTTCTAAAAGATTTTGAGAAGGAGGTGCAATCAATAAATCCCATCCTTGCGGACTAAACTGAAAGCAATGAGCAATTCTAGCTACCTCTGCCAGGGCCTGCAGTTATATCAACAGTATCTCATAAGCAGAATCAAAGGCTGCAGAAAGATGTTTGGCCTTCATCTAATCCCCTGAAGTGGTCATCAACCACTATAATTAATATCTTTTCCTAGATATTCTGAGGTCTAAAACCTGACTGGAGTCCAAAAAACAGAAAATATCAGATCAACAAAGCTCAGAATAACACACATAAAGTCTGGGTGTGGAATGAACTTCTAGAAGAGATGAGATTAATTGAGAGTCTATCCACCTATAGGTCATGCTGCAAGACCTTCTTTCGGATAAACTTTTCCCATCACGAAAAGAATATTTATAACTTCTCCCTTCCCAAAAATCTATCCCAGCCAGGTATCACTCCAAAAAGAAAAAGAGACAAAAACTCCAGAAAGCCCTAGAGGGCCCTTACTATACCAGTCTAATGTCACTGGTGATCAGATGTGGTGATCAAATAATGATGGACACCAGCACAAGCTCCAAAGGAAAATGGATAGACAGATATTTTTTGTTGTACCTGTACCTTTGCAACCTTCTCAACAATATTTCCTAGAAAGAAGAAATAAGAGACTAGGCAATAGTTTCCAAGTGGAGGCCTGTCTGAGTTGGATATTTTTTATCCAGTAATGCTAGAATCACCTCCTCTTCTTATTCCTAGAAGTATTAACATTCCTCTCCAATAAAGAACTCAGTCATTCCCTGTTGGTTTTCCTCATGCAGGTTGTACCCTCTCAGATGATTTCCTCAGATTCCTTGGAATAGAGACACTGATGGAAAATGGCCTCTTTTGACCTCTGCTGCTCCAGTTTCTCCTCTCCAATAGGCAGGGAAGGGAAGGAAGGAACAGGGGCTCTGACCACCATGAGTAGGAACTTGATGTAAATTGACCCATCCCTGACTCCTGCTGGTATTTCCCACTGCTTCTTTATCATCTCTTCTCTTCTGAAGATAAGAAGCATGGGTCTGAATAGAAATTGGCCCTGTTACAGATGGCTGTTAAGCAGCTACTTCTCAGGAGAATATCAGCAACCGGTCATCTGACCACCGGGGACATAGGTGTGATGAAAAAATGGCCTCTCCCTGCCCAGTATTTCACACTTAATGTATGAGCTAGTTAGTGCAGAGTGAAGTTCCATGAATATTTGTTGAAATAATATATGAGCTAATTTAGTATATGTACATATCCAGAGCCAAACACATATAGTTAAACCTTTTTAAAGGAATACAGTAGAATCCACAGTATATCCATCTAAGTGGGATGATTGCCTGTGAACTACTTTACCCTAATCCTTTTTATGCTCCTGCTGATATATTATGGCACACTAAATGCAAAAGAGTCCAACAAAATGACAAACTTGGTTAGGTTTCAGATGGGATTTTGCAAGAATGAATTGATTGTTGATTACTTAAATCCCCATCCTACAGGGTAAAAGCTGAGTTATAGTGTTATCTTTGTGTGTTAACATGATGGAAGGATTACAAGAATGCCAACTGTGGAGCAGCAAGATTCTGGGTATGCAATATCCTAACTTCCAAATGCACAGAAGACATCAAAACCATAATGAAAGTGCCATTTTGTTCCATGGCTACACAAAATATAGTCTCTGTGTGAAACAAGAACACTTTTATTAAGAATATATAGGACACAAACTTAATTTGGGAAAACACAGCAACAGTGAATCAATGGTATGTGAATAATAAATGAAACACCCACCTACCTCCTCCGACCCTACCCCACAATATCTTTGACAGTATTCCTTCACTTCAGTTTCCCAATTGCCTAAAGGAATATCCAGTGTACAAATATCCTATCACATGCCACTTCTCCCTTCCCTCTGCTGCCCTACACTCATGATTTGTTGGCAGAGGTTAGCAAAGTTCTAGACCCCATGTTTTATGTCTTCAAGTAGACAGATTGCTAACCTTGGTAATTTGTTTCCAGCTAGTATAACTGCAATATGGTTTCAGCCAGTTAAACTTGAAAGTAACTGCGGGTTCTTAAAATATCTAATTCTTTTATTCCCCTGTTGTAAGCAATAAGTTGATAAGAAGTATATCCTACAGCAAGAAGCTAGCTAGTTTTTTTACACTGAATTAAAAAATTCCTTTGCAGTTTAGAATTTTTTGCTTATTGAGAGAGTACAGGCAGTCCCCGGGTTACGTACAAGATAGGGACTGTAGGTTTGTTCTTAAATTGAATCTGTATGTAAGTCGGAACTGGCATCCAGATTCAGCCGCTGAATCTGGACACCAGTTCTGACTTACATACAGATTCAACTTAAGAACCCCAGGCATCCCCAAGTCAGCTGCTGCTGAAACTGATCAGCAGCTGATTCCAGGAAGCCTGGGGCAGAGCCTGGGGCCGCTCCTCGGCGCTACTGGACCAACCCAGCAGCACCCTAGCTGCTCTGCTCCAGGCGTCCTGATTCACCCACTGCTGAAACTGATCAGCAGCGGCTGAATCAGGACTCCTGGGGCTGAGCAGCTGGGGTGCTGCCGGGTTGGTCCAGTAGCGCCAAGGAGCAGTGCTGCGGGACCAACCGGCAGCGACCCACCTGCTCTACCACAGGCCCCGGGCTTTGCTCCACATCTCCCTGGTCTGCTGGGGGGGGCACTAGCTGCGTCCCCCCCACCCCCCCAGCAGACCAGGGAGATGCGGAGCAAAGCCGTGGAAGATCCGGGCCGGACTGCGGCGCTTCCAGATCAGCGCCGCAGTCCGGCCCGGGTCCTCTGCGGCTTTGCTCAGCGTCTCCCTGGTCTGCAGACCAGGGAGACGCTGAGCAAAGCGGCGCAGGACCCGGGGCCGGACCCGGGGCGCTTCCAGATCAGCTGGAAGCGCCGCGGGTCCGGCCTGGGTCCTGCACCGCTTTGCTCAGCATCTCCCTGGTCTGCTGGCTCCCACAGCAGACCAGGGAGACGGGGAGCAGCTTTCTCGCCCCGGAGGAGGTGGGCGGCGGGACCAGGCGTCCCGCCGCTCGCGTCCTCCGGGGCGAGAAAATCCCCGTTCGTAACTGCGGATCCGACATAAGTCGGATCCGCGTAACTCGGGGACTACCTGTAATATCAACATTTTCAAACTTCATTTTGTACCAATACCAATTTGCCTAGCATTCTTTATGTTACATTGAAGAATGTTGAAGAATACCATAAGTATTACTTAAATAAGTGTAACCATCATCATTCTTTTGTAAATACTGTATATAGTTACTGCCTCAGTAAATGATATAAAAAGCTCTTTATTTTTCTATGGAACAGCCACATTTTCTGTTTTAAAGTGGTATCTACATATCCAAGAGACAATTGTGAAATCACATTTGAACATGTGTCCATTTATTTTTTGCATGTTTCATAACATGTCAACTGGTTACAGAAATATTTTGCTTCAGCAAGGACTTCGCTTCCTTCCAGCACATCATCCTCTCTTTCATTTAATCCTGCAGCAACATCAATGCACTTGATTTTCCACTCTGGTACTGTAAGTGTACACCTGAAGTATAGCGTACAGTATAACTATTGATACAGAGTAGAAAAAAGTCAAGTCTACTGCCTGATATTTCTTTTCAACAAATGAGCTGTGGCCTATGGGCCAGATTCTTCAGCTCAACTGTTTTGCACTTCTTTAGCAAAGCAAAGCAGCACAGCTGTAAAGCAAGTTTAACTCTCCAGTTCAACTGAATTTATGGTGTCTTTATAAGAGCAACTCAAAGCAGCTGGTGACTGTCAGTGAATCTGGCCCTAAAAAGTCCCGTTTTAGGGTTTTATTCAGCATTCCTCATCCAACCAGGATTTTGTCAGTGTTACTCGAAATTCTTAAAGATTAAACATTAGCATATTTAGCACACTTCCTGAATGTACAAAAATCTTGTGATAAATATCACTTTTTGAGATTATTTGATCAGATGAATTCAGTTTTGACACTAAGCAGTTCCTTTGTAGTACCTATCAGCTCAATGTGGTACATTATGGTTACATAGAAACAGAAGAGTTTTAAATAGATGGCTACACAACTGCAGATACTTTTTTCTTCCTGCAATTCCTATGAGGATGTCCAAGCAAATAAAAAAACTTCATCCTTTCAGATGAAGAGAGAAAGAGAATGTCAACAGTATACAGATATACTTTCAAAGTAAAATGAGACTTATCATGACTTTTTAAAAAAAATCTCTTTGTAAAACTTATTTTTCCTCTCTTATCCTAACTAAGAAGAAAAAAATTAGTTTGCTGATACATATATGTTGTATCATGCAAGCAAGGTAATAACAAACTTCAACAGGCCTTTATTTACCAAAGGTGAAACCTCTTTACAAAGCTGCTGCTGCTCCCCTCTGTAGCTCTCACTCCGGCCTGGCTCATCTCCTCCCCCTTCCTTCCTGTTTCCTGTGCTTCCAGATTCCCAACAGCCAGTGCTTCCAGTTCTAATAATTACAAGCAGCATCTAAAACACCATAATCTATTTTCTGGAGATTTTATGCCATTTAATTTTAGGATCATGTGTTCTTGAAATTAAGCAAAATTTACACCAGTATAAATCTAGAATTTATTCCATTGACTTCAGTGAAATTGTGGCAGTGTTCCTGAAATCATATTCTGGTCCAATGGAGTTATAATGCTTTTAAACTGGTGTAAGAGGATAATTCTCCACCTTGCCATATCTTGGATTAGTTCAATATTATTTAAAGCTAAAACAGATCTGGTGATTACATTAATTATTTTGATCAAACAATTTGATACACCAGACAGTGAATATTGTGTGCACAGTTCCATGTTATGTAATCAGTTTGTAAACAGAAATCTGGGGGGGGGGGTTCCTTAAAAGCTGGGATTTCAATATGGCACTGAAGGTGGTGTTGCAACTCACATGGCTATTTACAGAAGACCCATCCAACTAAACAGAAAATTAAACCACTTTTAAGAATGGTTTAACTCAAAGCTAAAATGGCATAACCATGTTAATTAAGCCACTTTCATAACTGTGTACATATGTGTGTACAAAGCTCTGTGAACTAGTTAGATTACTCACCACAATGAAGTTAAGCAAGTGTTTCCAAAATCGGATCTGAAGGCACAGGAAAAGTTAGTGGGGTAGCATTAACATGTGAATATGCAGGTAAATAAAGCATCTGGCAGGCTGTCGGGGCTAACCCTGGCAAACACATCTGAGCCCCTTGTCTACATGGACCAGTTAGTGTGCAACATTTTAATTCCCTTTAGTGTAGGTCTATACACTTGAGCCTGGGCATCTACACTGTAATTGCACTAACCCAGCCTCAGACCCATGTTCCCAGGACCCTGCAGGGCTAAAGGTTACAAACTCGCCTAAAGCCAGGGTCCATGCCCTATTGCTTTGCAGCATAAGCCACAGCACAGCCCTGCTTGACTCTGATCACAATTGTCATATGGAAGTATCCCACAATCCCATGGAACAACCTTCTTAGTCCTCTCTCTCCCAACAATCTGTAATCCACTTTATTGAAAATGGAAGTGATCCCTTCTTTTGCAAATGGCAGCGGATCAGATCAACATTAACCCATTCTTTTCTGATCTCCAATTTGCAAGCACACTATCAGAGCATCCCCTGGGTTTGCAATCAACAGCAAACCAAAGCAAATTGCATCCTGGTAATATGCAGGGTGGACAGTACAGTCTTCTCACAAAGCACCATTTTGCTAAAGCTAGAGTGACCACATTTTGGGTACATCTAAACTACATATTCCTCTTTCAAAAGAGGGATTTAAATTAGACATATCGAAATGGCAAATGAAGCCAGGATTTGAATTTCCCATGCTTCATTTGCATAATTGTGTCACGGCATTCTTTTGAAAAACGCTATTTCAAAAGTGAAACCATGGTCTAGACGCAGTTCTTTCAAAAAGAAAAAAAATCAATTTTTTTTGAGGTTTACAGGATCTTTCAAAAAAGGCTTTCCTTTTCGAAAGAACTGCATCTAGAGCACGGTTTCACTTTTGATATAGCGTTTTTTCAAAAGAACACCGTGATGCAATTATGCAAATGAAGCACAGGAAATTTAAATCCCAGCTTCATTTGCAATTTTGATATGTCTAATTTACATCCCTCTTTCAAAAGAGGGATGTAGTCTAGACATAGCCATTTGAGGAAGTAGGGACTTTTACTGATTTGGGTCTGTGTGCTGATGTTCTTAATCTGGGATTACATACAATGTAGACTCTAAAGCACAGGATTCCCTAACACAGATCATCTGATTCATGTCCACTGATCCTGGGCTTATATTGCAGTTTTGACACACCCTTAGAAATCACACAACTCTCCATTTAAACAAGCCATTAAGTATAAGTAAGCATTTTCAGTGTTTATTGGAAAACCATAATTTTTATTGTAAATTTTTAAAAATTGGGGTATTTTATCCTTGTTTACCAGTTAAAAATAATAATCAGAAGCACTATGACTATGTGCTGCAAGGAACTTTTTCCATTTTATCTGTGCAGATACTGTATAACTCAAGATAGATGCTGAATTGTATTTGTAATAAAATGGATAGAACCCCTCTTGGCAGAATCCACAAGAACATTGCAGCTTGTCACTTGGAGAATTCTAGAGATACCATTGAACAACAGCATCATTATCCATGAGTCTGCTGAAATCCACACAGTCTCCATGACATACCATTATACTATGTGAATTCAGGAAATGCCACTTTTAAAATGCAGGATGTTCATGAGTGATCAAAGCAGCCAATCAGCATTGATCAGTGCTAGGATATATTCACAGACAAGAACAATCTTCAAATGGAGGTGAGAGTGAGAGTACATATCAGTAGCTTACGGAAAAATAAATGTGATAGGCCATTTGAAGTTTTTAATTTAAGTGTTATAGAAATTCATTGTTAAGTTTAAAATAAAAATAAATACAAACATGTTAAAATATGGAAATACAGGTTACAGCACTCAACCAATCTTAACTCCACATTGCATAATGCAATAAGTATATTATTATGATTAAGGTATTTTAATGTTTACATAAGAACAGCCATACTGGGTCAGACCAAAGGTCCATTTAGCCCAGTATCCTGTCTGCCAACAGTGGCCAATGCCAAATGCCCCAGAAGGAGTGCACAGAACAGGGAATCTTCAAGCAATCCTGCTCCTGTAACCCATTTCCAGCCTCTAACAGAGGCTAGGGACACCATTCCTACTCATCCTAGCTAACAGCCATTGATGGACCTAACCTCCATGAATTTCTCTAGTTCTTTCTTAAACCTTGTTAAAGTCCTGGTCTTCACAACCTCCTCTGGCAAGGAGTTCCACAGGTTGATTGTGCGCTGTGTGAAGAAAAATGTCCTTTTGTTTGTTTTAAACCTGCTACCTATTAATTCATTTGATGACCCCTAGTTCTTACGTTATAGAAACAAGTAAATAACTTTTCCTTATACACTTTTTCCATGCCAATCATGATTTTATAGACCTCAATCATATCCCTCCTTAGTCTCCATTTTTCTAAACTGAAAAGTCCAAGTCTTTTTTATCTGTTTTCATATGAGACCCTTTCCAAACCCCTTATCATTTTTGTTACCCTTTTCTGAACCTTTTCCAATGCCAATATATCTTTTTTGAGATGAGGCGACCACATCTGTACACAGTATTCAAGATATGGGCATATCATGGTTTTATATAGAGGCAATAAGATGTTCTCTGTCTTATCCTCTATCACTTTTTTAATGATTCCTAACACGCTGTTTGCTTTTTTTTTGACTGCCGCTGCACATTGATTGGATGTTTTCAGAGAACTATCCACAATGACTCCAAGATTAGTCCCCATCATATTGTGTGTATAGTTGAGATTATTTTTTCAAATGTGCATTACTTTACATTTCTCAGCATCAAATTTCATTTGCCATTTTGTTGTCCAATCACTTAGTTTGATGAGATCTTTTTGAAGCTCGTCACAGTCTGCTTTGGTCTTAACTTTCTTGATCAGTTTGGCAACATCTGCAAATTTTGCCACCTCACTGTTTACTCTTTTCTCTAGATCATTTATAAATAAGTTGAATAGGATTGGTCCCAAGACAGACCCTTGGGGAACCTCCTATTTATCTCTCTCCATTTTGAAAACTGACCATTTATTCCTACCTTTTGTTGCCTGTCTTTTAACGAGTTATCAATCCATGAAAGAACCTTCCCTCTGATCCCATGACAACTTACTTTTACTTAAGAGCCTTTGGTGAGGGACCTTGTCACCTCTGTGGTCCCAGATAAGACATACTGATTTTTAAGACACATTACTGTTTTTCTTTCTTCTTACCCTGCCCAAATGGTGTCTCTACAGAGCAGTGTTAAGGATATTTGGGTGCTTTAACTCTGCATTTTAACATGTTTGTATTTTTTAATTCTGAATCTCATACACTTATAACATTTGAGTTTGGGATAATTACAATATCTTAGTAATGTAGTTTATCCTAAATTATTAATATGTGATTTCAACCTTAACTCCAGTTTAACATAGTTTTTGTCTGGGAACGTCCTTGATTTTCTTAATTAAAATTTTCAGTATATGAGTACTAAATACAAAACTCAAAGAATATTACTATGGGATAACCTATATGGACAGGTACATCTATTTGCTTTATACCACACTAGAGTAGCATAAAGCAGACAGATAATACAAGCCAGTTAAACTGGATTTTTAGCTATTTTGTTTCACCAGAGTAACATAAAGTATCTAGAGTGCATACCCAAAGTTTCCCCTCCTTTGTGTCCTCTGAATTATCTTGGCATCTCACACTTACCTACATTCCGTTGCACCCACAAATACCAGCCAGTTTCCACCTTCTTCCAGCATCCCCTACATTTTTCTGCATACATGCACCTGCAAACAGGTTTTCCCCTCCCTTTGTTGAGTAGATCTGTATAATTTTTTAAAGGAAATATTTAGGATTAATGGCCATTTTGGCATCATTTTTTCCATCCAAAAGTTCTTCAGTCAATTAAAGGCTGGTGTGTGCAATTTTTTCCTTCAGAAAAATTCATGAAGGATTGCTCTCTTTTTAAAGAGCTGCCTTCTAACATTGTTGTCAGCTTGGACTGAAACAGAACTTTGTGGTTATGGTGAATAATGGCAAAAGTAACTATTACTCCTAACACCCCCCCCCCCCCGGCCTCCTTATTCTTGAAGAGTTTGTTCTGTTTTATTCTGGTAGAAGATCATTCAGACTTAAAGGGAAAAGTCTAACACCAGATGCAAAATTTCTTAAAGAATCCATTTTTAATTGATTGTAACTTTTAAACCAGTTAATTATTTTAAATTCTCAGAAAATTCTTTCAACCTTCATATGTTGGGTATTTAAAAATTAAAGTCTTAAGCACAAAACTCAGCACAGCCTTAACAATGGAGCCGCAACTGAGGACTCCATAATACTCCCTGGAGTATTGTTTGTTAACGAGATACTTCCAGATTATGCGATTCAATATGATGGCCTGCTCAGAAGTAGGTCAGGTATTCTAAATCCACACTTTGGCCTCCTTGTGTATGGATACTATGAAAGTTCATATTTGGAATTCAGACACTCTCGCTCCAAAATCATAGAACGTATGCATTCATGTTGAGAAGCTTGAGATAAAATAGACATAGTAGTCATTACAGGCAATTGGTTCTCCATTGTTTACTTGAGACAGTCTCTTGTCAAATCAGAGTTGTTAAATCTTTTATCCTAGCACTGCCATTTATCGGGTGCCTACAATACTTAGTTGAATAAATAACAGAATCATAAATATATATGAAAACAAACACCACAAGCTGTCCTCAGACTCCAGATTCAGTGAAATGTTTGGCAGGAAAAATATATGTTGGGAATATCACTCAGTTCATATTTCAAGTGCAAAATTGAAACCATACCTGAATAGGGTGCAAACACCTAGTGCCAGGGAAGGCATTTTTTATAAACAAGCCACTACAAACTATACTATTTTCCATTTCCTTTATTGCGTTCATGTACAGTCCAAGTACATATCAGTAAAATAAGGATTCCAAATTCAATTCAGGAACATATTATAAAAATCACATTAAAAAGGGAAAAAAGAGCCAAATACCACCTGCACCAGGAGAAGCACCAGCATTCATCAGTTTATGGGGACACAATCACTGATAAGTCACACTATACTTTTGTTCCACTGCCAAGAGACCTGTGCCAGTCATTGAGGCAGGGGCAAAATTTCCCACAAGTTGTCTAACAACTTGATTTGCACTGTGAAAAGTAATTACTCCCCAGTGCTTCCTGGAGCTCTAAGTCGAGGTATTACATTCACATAAAGGGACTAATTTCAACACACTATTTCAAAATAGTTATTTTGGGAGTTATTATTTCAAAATAAGTTATTTCAAAATAATTTCCTACTGTAGACATGGCCTTACAGTACACATTTATGTCTTCAATAAACTAACCCTTTCTGAAAGTTTGCCCCACTGAACCATGGTGTACCATATAAAAAATGTATAGAATAATTGCAACTTTCATCATGGCTAAACATAAAGGACTGAGTACCCAATCTATGATAATCAGACCCCTTTCATGGTGTCTCAAGTTGGGCACCTAATCCCTTTAGAAAATCTTGATTTACATGGCCAAGGACTAAATATTTCTCTTCCTACACATCAGATGAATGTAAATTTGGGTACAGTTTTCTTATATGGAGGTTATGAGGAATTTCCCTGGCAGGTTAATTTTTAAAAGCAAAAATAGTTGTTTGAAACCTGTGAAAAGTGTTCAAAATAGTCACAAAAAAGTTGGTACTGTACATAAAATAATAAATTGTACAGCAAAGGTAAACGGATCACTTTCGTTTACCCTCTCATAATGCATGTATAATCAATGAAAATGAAAGGTAACAAATTTCAGACTGATAAAAGAAAACACTCTTTACCAGTTCAACTTACATTAAGGCTGATGGTTTCATTATTTTTTAAACATTAGCCACCATATGGCTAGTGGAGCTAAATTGAATAGGATTTATATGTAAAGGACATAAATGCTTTCAGGGCATAAACCAACCACTAGTTTACAGAGATTCAGAAAAAACATCCCCAGGAAGTAGATTACGACTTCCTCTGAAGTAACTTGCACTGCTGCGTACTGAATTAGTCGGAATAATTCTGATGTACTATGATAATTCCTATGTTTCTAATGGCTCAGTAAATTTGTAAAGCACTCAAAGAAGTAAAAAGCCAGGAGTGGAAGCAATGATATGTAGATGTGGGAAATCACAAACATATGGAACCCCCTCTGACACAACTTTGAAACAGGTTTCTTTCCCCATACCCTTCACTTTGAATGCTGTCACGCTAGCACTTTTCTTAAAATTCCTCACCAATGCTCTACCACCAGTGCAGATTTATCAGTGGTAGCCATGTTGGGAGCATGAGTGTGGACTGGCCACCAACATTTTAACTAGCACATTATCTAGCTCTGCTTAGAGCAAGAATAAATAACCTTAAATAAATAAATAAATAAATAAAATAGTAATGATTAGTGAAACAAATGCTTATTTTGTTTATTTTTCACTTTTACCATCAAAAAATCTTGGAAGAGCATTTTCATTAGCAAATTGAAGATTGTGATCTGTGTCTTTTAATTAGGTGAATGTTTTGGTTGTTCTTAGAACTCTAATGAGTCATGATTGTGTAATAAAAGGAAATGGAATAATGTTCATGTGGCAGGAGAAGTACTATATTAACAACAACAACAACAAAGTAATACCATCAAACAGAGTGAATGTTGGCTTCTGAATGAATGATAAAGGGTGCAAATGGAAAGGATTTGTTGAATCCCCAATGGTTAATGAAGCATAATATCATAGTATTGCATCAAAGATACACATTTTTAAAATGGTGCAGTGCTCACAGTTCTAGAATTTAAATTGGTAACCACCAAATTTTTTTTATGAATCTGGCAGAAATCCTGCTGTTCATATATGTACTGTATGAGTACAACACCGATGAAAACAAATTTAAACAGCAGGTAAAATTATGTGTCTTGGGAGAAAGAAACACAGCATCATCTTCAGGATTTATGTATCAATGGAACAAATATTTTGTTAACATTTTGGAGGTATGTAATTTAAACTAATGTGTGTAATAAAACTCAAAAATTAAAGACTATGATACTGAAAGATCCAGACTGTAAACAAGAATTCCAAGAGTGACCAGTGATTTTGGGTACCTCAACATCACCATTTTAATTTGAAACATCTTAAGATGGGCCTAGTGTAGACAGCCTGTCTTATATGTTGGGCACCTAAAAATCACTAATCACTTTTTAAAATCTTGACCATACATTTATTTTAAAAAAAACAACTTCCTACATTGTGCACACAAATAAGCAGCTAGGGCTAGATTTTCAAAGATATTCTGGTGCCTAAAAATGAAAATAGGTGCCTAGTGGGATCTTCAGAAGCAACAAGATGCTTAATTCCCATTGACTGATCTAACTTCCATTTACAATGAATTTAATAGGAGGTGAATCAGGATTTTAATAATTCAGTTCTACACTTGGACACCTCAGTGTACACTCATGCCATGTAAGCAGTGAAGGGAGATGAACATTGCAACAATTTTACAACAGTAGCAATGCTGTGAAAAAAATGATCAAAATGAAAAAGATGAGTTACATTTTGCCCTGTGCCAAACTACAATTTATTGTCCCAGAGAAATGAGTACTAAGCTGTTCAGGTACTTAGGCACCTATCTGCTACTTTAGGCACCTAACTCTGACATTTAAGTACCACTGACATTCGCAAAATCACTGCTCAACTGCTGTCTCACACTGGTGGCACTACATTTCCAATAGACATGTACAAAGTTGCCTAAGTCCAGCTGCTGTATTCCACAATCAAGGAGCCGCATGGAATTCTAGTGCAGGTACAAAATGAAGCCCCAGTGATGCTCTCAAATTAGACATCCCCTGCCTACTTCACCCATGGGGTCAGATCTCTGAGCATACTAACAGGAACAGGCTTTGTGCAGTAAACAGTTGGCTGGGGGACAGAATACACAATATCTCAGGCTACATCTAGACTGTAGGCTTCTTTCGGAAGAAGCTTTTTTGGAAGAGATCTTCCAAAAAAAACTTTTTCCGAAAGAGAGCTTTTACACAGCAAAAGCACATCGAAAAAGATCTGCTTTTTCAAAACATAGCATCCACACTGATGCATCCACATTTAAGCTGTGATGACTATGAACGGAGTGGCCACCAGGGCACCTGTGCTTTTTCTCTTTCCTCTTCTTTTGAAAGAACTCCCTCTTCCCCATCCACACACGCCTTTTTCCAGAAGAGTTCTTTCAGAAAAAGGCTTCTTCCTCATAGAAAGAGGATTACCAATGTCGGAAAACCCCCTCTGTTCTTTAGAGTTTTTTCCAAAAGAATGTGATTGCAGTGTGAATGTAAGTGAAGTTTTTTTTGGAAAAACAGCCGTTTTTCAAAAAAAACCTCTGCAGTGTAGACCTCAATGGTTAGAGCACTTATCTGGGATGCCAGCAAGACCACAGCTCAAATCCCTGCTCTAATTAAGCAGACTGGGGATTTGAATCTGAGGTTCCTCTATCTCAGTTGAGTGTCCTAATCACTTATTGCACATTTAGGGTGTATGCTTCGGGTGTTTTCTCAATACATAAGTACCATTGTGAATCAGACTTCAGTGCATAAATCCAAAGTGCTATTCCCACCTGTGACATTGACTAATTTTAACAGTACCGTTCACTTCCATGTAACCTTTACAACATTTAGCTAGGCCCCACAGCATCCCTATGAAGCTGGAGTAATTTTGATTCAGAAGCTAAGATTGACATTACATTTTGTTGTCTAAACCTGAGCATCAAAAGACATCTAAATGATTGATCTGTGGTACACACTTCCTCAAAATTATGCTACTTCTTTAGGTGACTTTATATGGAGTTAGGCCTCCAGATTTAGGCATTCAAATTAGAAAATTTTGCTTTAAACTGTGTCTACATTTCCATATCTGTAAAATAGGGATAATATTTAACTACGTATACTTGTGGACATATTAAACTCCATGTATTTTTAATTGTACCTATGAAAAATATCATTGCTTTCATTTTTTTTCAAGTAATGTGACTTAGCTCTAATAGAGGATTGTGTTTCTTGGCTAACAAGCTTCTAAACAGCAAATCAGTTCATGACACTTCTTTTTATAACGCTGGAGAGTTTTTCCATCACTTGCATAAGCCAACATTTCTGAAACCAGGTGTTAATTTTCAGGGGAATAGGAGATTTCAAGGCAGCTGCCAGGACTAATCTAGCAGCCACCACTAAATGCTGAATAAGCTTAGATATCAAATGCATGCCATCTGCTTCCAGGAGTCCTAAACTATAAAGTGTGAGGTGAATTTCTTTTGTGTCCAGAAGCCTCTTATTTGTTGGACATTGTGAAATGAATCTAACTGTATATCACCCTATGCATCACAACTCAGGATCAACAACCAATCATATGAAGTAATCTTCAAAGAACCGTAAATAATTATACATTAAGAATCAAAATGGGCGGCTCAAGTGGATGCAGTTTGAAATGAGCATGGAAGTTTGACATTTTGGATATGTCTACACTGCAACACTATTTTGAAATAACTAGCACTATTGTGAAATAACTTAGTCTGTGTCTACACAGCAGGCAGTTATTTCGAAATAGTGACAAAATACTGTCAACCTGGAGGACTTCTTACTCCGACTCCTGTAACCCTCATTGTACGAGGAATAAGGGAAGTCAAAGGAAGATGCTCTATTTCAAAATAAGTTAGTCTGTGTCTACACAGCAGGCAGTTATTTCGAAATAGTGACAAAATACTGTCAACCTGGAGGACTTCTTACTCCGACTCCTGTAACCCTCATTGTACGAGGAATAAGGGAAGTCAAAGGAAGATGCTCTATTTCAAAATAAGTGCTGTGTAGACTCTCCCTATTTCTAAATAAGCTATTTCGAAATAAGATACGCAATTGATGTAGCTCTATTTGTATAGCTTATTTCAAGTTAAGCCCTGCAATGTAGAATACACCCAAGGAGTAACTATTTTCACAGACCATTCAGTCATTATAGAGGCATACAGTAAAGTCCTTAAGGCCTGATACAAGCCCAGTGAAATCAAGGCTCATGCCCTCAGAGCAGTGATTCTCAATGTAGATGCAGCTCTCTCTTTATTATGTGGCTGCATTCACATTATATATCCCTAAGGAAGTCATATGGGTTGCAGCTGTGTGTTGACTGGGCTGAAAGCAGTCCATGGCTGGTGGCTTAAGACCCACTGCCTTAGGGTGTGTCTACACAGCAGCACTATTTCGGAATAACGGCCGTTATTCCAAAATAACAATGTGAGCATCTACACAGCAATTCCATTATTTTGAAGTACATTCAAAATAACGGACGGCTTATTCTGACTTCTGTAAACCTCATTCCACAAGGAATAACGCCTACTCCAAAATAGCTATTTCGGAATAGCAGTAGTATAGACTGTGGATGTTAAATAGTGAGTAATTTGCTATTTAAGTAGTCAATGGAATTTCCAATGACTTCACAACTAGTTGATAGGCATATCTGCATTCTTCCTTTGAAACGTACAAGAGCCCCCACTGGGGATCTTGTACATTTCAAAGGAGGAATGTGGAACTCCATGTGAAGCTCGGGGCCAGCAGGCAGTCCCACTGACTCTGAGCTGCACGTGGTGTGCCAGCTTTGAAATGTACAAGAGTCTCCAGCAGGGGCTCTTGTGCATTTCAAAGTGGAAGCACTCTCATGTAGCCTGGGACCAGCGGGGGACTCGGAGTTCCCCGCCTACCTGGGCTCCATGCGGCATTGCTGCTTTGAAATGCCATGTGGAGCCCAGGGTCAGTGGGAGACTCTCCAGCTGATACCAGGTTTCGCGGAAATGGAGCCCAGGATCAGCTGGGGAGTCCCCAGCTGACCCTGGGCTCCATGCAGCACTGCCGCTTTAAAACTTTGAAAATAGCATTGATAAAAGCAGGGCAGATAAAATATGGCCCAGCCTATTGGGAGCCTCAGCCAGGCTTCCTGCCTGTCCTGCTCCCACCCATTGCTCAGAGCAGTTGGCTGCGAGGGTTATATACTTTTTTTGAGTGCTGTGACCCCAAGGAGGAGGGAAAAAGAGGCATCACATGCTGACTTAAACCCCAGCACAATCTTGTAGCTCCCATTGGCCAGTATGGATATATCTACACTGAGGTGTTATTCTGGGATACTATTAATAGCTATTCTGCATCTTGACAGTGCACCCATTATTTTGAAATATCTTTCGAAATAACGGGTGCGCTATTCTGGCATTCCTGTAAACTTCCTTCCACGAGGATTAAGGCACATTTCAGAATAGCAGTTTATTTTGAAGTTTGGCGATGTGTAGACAAAGAAGGGGTTCCAAAGAGGATGGAGAAAGGCTGATCTCAGTAGTGACGGATGGCAGAACAAGGAGCAATGGTCTCAAGTTACAGTGGGGGAGGTCTAGGTTGGATATTAGGAAATATTATTTATCTTGGAGGGTGGAAAGTACTGGAATGGGTTACCTAGGGAGGTGATGGAATCTCCATCCATAAAGGTTTTTAAGTTCCAGCTTGACAAAGCCCTGGCTGGGATGATTTAGTTACAGTTGATCCTGCTTTTAGCAGGGGGTTGGACTTGATGACTTCCTGAGGTCTCTTCCAATCCTATGATTCTATGAGCCTGGCTGAGGAACATGCTGTAAAGGGCTGCTGACCAGGAACTGCCCAGATAAGCACCTCCTTGCCAGAGCCTGCATCTGGAACCTCAGTCCCTCCCTTCCCCCAACTCTCAACCCCCCCCTTTCCCTCCTCCCGCACCTCTACTCCATGTAAACCAAACCCTCTGCATCCCTGCTTCTGCACTCATACCCCCTCCCAGACTCTGCACCCTCTCCTACATTCCTCCTCCAGGTCACAATCCCTTCCCAGAATTTGAACCTCAATTCCCTATCCCCAGTCACAACCCAAATCCCTGCACCCCCTCCTACACTCCTGCCCCAGGTCACAACCCACTCCCAGACTCTGCGCCTCTTCCTATACCCCTCTCCAGGTCAGAATCCTCTCCTGTACCCTACCTCCTCCTAGACCCTGTACCACTTCCTGAACGCCAGGCTCCTGCCTCAGATCACAACTTCCTCCTTCACTCAAATTCCCTCCCAGATCCTACAACCCTTCTCCACCCCAATACCTTACTCCAAGTTCCCTTCTGCACCCAACCTCCATCCCAGACCCTGCACCTCCTACATTAATATCATGGAAGAGTGCAGCCCTTGACCACTTACCAAATACTTGGAGTACCCCCATCAAAAAATATGCCCACCTGTGGATAAGGAGATAAGAGGGACTTACGATTCATCTCTTTTGAGGGCATTAATTGTCTACAATTAATTTAAAAAGTAAAGGTCAAAGCTGAGGGAGAAATCAGTTGTTTTGATCACATTAAAATGAATGAAAATTTATCGGTGAGTTCCTAAGTTAGCAGAGTTTCTGACTAACCATGTCTCCTAGTTTGACTGGTTTGTTTGGGTTTTTTTGTGATACTAATATTGTTATAAAGTGTGATGTCTGAATTTATGTTTGAGGAGGTGGAACCCATTGCAATAGAACAATATAATAGAGAAATAATGAGAATGAAAACTAGTCTAGAAGATTGAAACCAGCATGTATATTGACAAAATTCTTTTCTGTTCTATTCATCTTGGTATTCTGATAAACTATCCAGCAGGATGAAGTTCAGGACACTTGATATAATGTATGTGCAAAGTCTTTGTTGTTATAAGGTGAACTCCCTTACTCTAGCCTTTTCTCCCACACTTGTTGTTTTAATACAGCTGAAAGTTCAACTCCCCAGCTTAACTCCAGTACTTCTTAATGAGGGAAGTGTAACATTATCCAGTCATCTCATTGCACGGCTATCAGAATTTCATTGCTCTGCACAGTTTGATTTATGGGAGGATGGTTAAAACTCACCCAAGCACTGGAAACCCCCCACAGAGCAGAGCCAATTGGACCTTAGCCATGGAAGTGTGTGTTTTGTTTTCATTTAAAAAAAAACTGGTCAGAGGGCCAGTTGTTTGTGAAAACTCCCTCACAGACACAGTGATTGGAGTTTTAGCATCTACAAGATAATATACACTAAATATAGTTAAAGAAACAGCAATGGTCGAACTGTATATGCCAGTCAAAGGGAATCTGTTGCAAAATGCAATCGGAGCACATGTAACAGACATTTTACCTGCTAAGGCAGAGAAGGACTCCTAGAGAGTACTAAGAGATTATCTTTGACAGTATGGGCTTTAAACCCATGAAAAATCAGCATGGATGCTTAAGGTCAGTCAGAAAAACCTTAATCATTTTGGGAGACCTGGAGAGGGAGGTGGAACAGCACTTGAACCAACATTTCTTCAGTCTACAAGACAAGCCTCCTTGAAGGCACACATGCACGTTATCGAATAGATGCAAGTACTGATAGAGAGGTTGAAGCAACAGGCATTGGCAAGAGTGTAACTGACATGAAGTGAGGCCCAAGTTGTACCTTCCAAACAGTTTTCATCTGTGTTCTGATTTTTACTGTACCCTTTCAGCTACACTTAAACTGACAAATAGGCACAACAGAAAGATCTATTGACCATGAAATTATTGTATTAGTTTATGAGAAGACTGTAATTTGTAGGAATAGAAGTGTCCTAGTATATAAGAAAAGATCACTCTTACCTCGGTTTACAAGACAATTTGAAAGTAGAAACAATTATGTCTGGAGTGCTTATATATGGGTTTATATGTCTGTGTGGCAATCAACATCTCTTGGATAGCACGAGGTTACCTTTGACTATAGTGACAGTATGTCCATGAAACAACACCAGTATAAATGACGTAAGGTTTACACAAGCAGCCTGAATTATCCTGAAAGTAATAATTCTTTATAGCAGCAATGGCACCTGAACCACTCAAAGGCTACATCTAGACTGGTATGATTTTCTGCAAATGCTTTTAACGGAAAAGTTTTCCGTTAAAAGCATTTTCGGAAAAGCACGTCTAGATTGGCACGGATGCTTTTCCGCAAAAGCACTTTTTGCGGAAAAGCGTCCGTGCCAATCTAGACGTGCTTTTCCGCAAAAAAGCCCCGATCGCCATTTTCGCGATTGGGGCTTTTTTGTGGAAAACAGTACTGTGCTGTCTACACTAGCCCTTTTGCGCAAAATTTTTGCGCAAAAGGACTTTTGCCCGAACGGGAGCAGCACAGTATTTCCACAAGAACACTGACAATCTTACATGAGATCGTCAGTGCTTTTGCGGAAATTCAAGCGGCCAGTGTAGACAGCTGGCAAGTTTTTCCGGAAAAGCAACTGATTTTCCGAAAAAACTGGCCAGTCTAGACACAGCCAAAATGAGTAATTTTTACTCACTAGTGTAGCCATTTTAAGACAGTGAAGAGTATTTGTGTAGGAATCCAAGCACATCTGAATGAGCCTTGTTAGTACTGCTGAACTAAATCCAAACTGTAAGATTTGTCCAGCAGTCACCTTTCAAAAGTCTCTATCACAATGTTGAAAAAGTATATTGTGACATAAAGCAAGCCACTCTGCAGACCTATCTGCTCTAGGGTCCTGTTTACCCATCAATGAAATTCACAACTATGTAAACCGCATTGATGCAGTAGTGAATTTCATTTTTACTGTTTTTCTTAACTCTCCATCTACTAGAGTCATGCTATTACCTGAGAATCTCAGCAGTCATTTTTTTGCAAAAGTTTTTAGACTTTTTGGTTGCAGAGAAAATCTTGAAAATGTGAATGTTAAAGCACAAAAAAAAAAGGCTAATAAAAAGAATAAAATATATTATTGATTCTGGAGTACTAGCAGCAGGAAGGCCCACTCTTGGACTGAAACCTCATTGTGCTAGGTTCTGTACAAACTCAAAAAGATGACCTCTGCTCCAAAGATTGTAAAAACTAAGTATAAGACAAGCAACAACAGGTGGAAGAGAACAAGGAAACAGTGAGACAATACTGGTTAGCATGATAGGCTATGAGTAATCTCAGCATACCAGCGGCCTAACAGTTGTCAGTTTTTGTATGCCTCATGGCAAAAGGGTTTTAAACAAATCTCATGATTTTGGGGGCTTGATTCATGATTTTTGAACACAGAGGGTTGACAATATTGATGTAGTTAGACTGGTCCCAGATCTCTAATACAGCTGTGCTGCACTGGTGCAAAGCAAGGTTACACCAAAACATATTCAATCCAGTAACATACTAAAGAAAGCTGCAGGTGAAAACACTGGGTTGTGAAGGGATAGCACATTTATATTAGGGAGATTTCCTTAATACAGATAGCATCCAGAATCCACTACTGTCCAGAAGAGGGAATAATTCAGATTTATCAGCATTTGTAAACAATGATGCGCAAATGTCAGGGTACACCCACTTCTAAGCATATTTTAAAATATTTCTGTAATAATGATCCCTCACTTGAAAATATATAGTGTTATACAGTGTTTTGAGCAATGACTAATATTTTCTTAAATAAAGGTTATATCCACTAGGACAGTTTCTCTCATTATTTTACTCTTATTCTAAAGGAAGCACAAAATACTCTTACCATTTTAAAATAACTGCCTGTGAAGACTTTTCTAATATCTAAGGTTGGCCATGCATAATGGGTACAAGTAATACAGGGATACCCAAGCCATTCATAATCTTATATAACAACTATGCAGGGTTACCTAAGATTTCATACATAATGGCTACGTCTAGACTGGCCACAAATTCTGGAAAAGGGATGCAAATCAGGTAAGTCAGTAGGAATAAGAGATCTTCCGGAAAAGGGCTTTATTCCGGAGGATCGCGCCAGTCTAGACGCTTTTTTTCCGGCTTTTCCCCAAGCCGGAAAAAAAGCGACGGACACGTTTATTTAAATCCGCGGGGGATATTTAAATCCCCCGCGGATTTCCCTATGCTGACTTACCTGATTTGCATCCCTTTTCCGGAATTTGTGGCCAGTCTAGACATAGCCAATATGTCTCTGGGAGGACTCATAACACTACTTTAAGCAAAAAAATTCTCAGATAGCTACACACAAGCAGAAGACTATGCAAGCCCACCATTGGTACACTCAGACAACCTGGTTTTTTGAGAGAGGATTAATTAAAAATACAGTGCATGGTATCTGGTGATCCCTTTTCCCCCTTAGAGGCTACGTCTAGACTGCAAGCTTCTTCTGAAAGAAGCTTTTGTGGAAGAGATCTTCCAGAAAAACTTTTTTCAAAAGGGAGCGTCTATGCAGCAAAAGTGCAACAAAAAACAATGTGCTTTTTTGAAAGATAGCATCCACATTGATTGGATGCTATCTTGCATTTCAGTTGTGACTACTGTGGACGGAGTGGCCACCAGGGCACCTGTGCTTTTTTTCTGGAGGCCTCTTCTTTCGAAACAACATTCTCTTCCACATCCACACATGCCTTTCTCCAAAAAGCTTTTTCGGAAAAAGGCTTCTTCCTCAGAGAAAGAGGTTTCCCGCGGTCAGAAAAAACCCTCCGTTCTTTGGACTTTCTGTCAAAAGAATGCAATAGCAGTGTAGATGTAAGTGTAGTTTTTCTGGAAAAATGGCCTTTTTCCAGAAAATCTCTGCAGTGTAGACATACCCTGAAGGAAGAAAAAAGATGGAGTCTAAATAAGAAAAAGAATTGAAATTCCAGATCACTACAGTTTACAACTTTTACTCTCAAGACACAAGTAATAGGAATTATTTTTATTCGTGTTCAGAATAGCACTTGACTGCAGAAACCATACCTGTCATCCTAATTAAATAATCGCCCAACCAGACCTCTTCATCAGGATTTGCTGATGTTTGAGGGCTCAGATATAAACATGTTCCCTATGTGAACTAAGATACAACTTCCCTATGTGAACTAAGATACAATGAAGTGAAGGTAAACTTAAAAGGAAAAATGCACCAATGACAATAGTTGCTTTTCTTCCCCACTCTCCTCCACCCTACTTTATTTTTCAGTTTGGGGGGAGAAGACTTGCTTTAGGGTCCATTCTCTTCCTTATAATGCCTGAGCTACTTTAAGCAAAATAAATCACTTCTCCATACATGTGGGGATCTCCCACTGATAATTATAGGAATTGCACACATGTATAAATAGACCCCTATGTACTGTTTCATCTCCCTGACTTCTCACAGTAGGACAGATTCAGCTATGGTGAATTAACTGGCTTGAGGGCACTCAATTTGGCCTCTTGCCAAAGAATACACCAGGGGCGATGTCAATGACCATTCTGCTGTTTTTAAGCAACCACCTGCTGCAAAATATTCTAGATGACATAATTTTATTACAACTCAACACTTTAAAATGTATATGTTGGTCAACACTCAGCCTAATAAAAGTGCAAATTAGAATAAAGTAATATAACTCTTGCATCAAATTGACAGTTAAAGTACTATCTAAGGATTTAGTCGGTGATAAGGGCACAATTACATTAGAAACTATACAATACAGACAAATAACACAATTTAGCATTCAGAAAAGATATAGAGAACACACCTTTACATTTGTATTCCAAAAGCACAGCCACTGGCATTATTGTGGATGGGTCCAAATGATAAGAAAAGCAACCAACCTTTCACTTCCAACCTCTATCTAAAAGCAGTCAAGAGCTTCTATATTGTGAGCCAGTTGCAGAGCGTAGAGGTGTGGGGGAACAATTGTGCAATCTGCCTTAAGTTATTTGGACTTCTGTGGCCTTTTAAAGTAGGAGAAGCTGATTGATGGAATAGTGCAGGGAACATGTTACTCCCTACGTCTACACTGGCATGATTTTCGGAAAATGCTTTTAACTGAAAAGTTTTCCTTTAAAAGCATTTTCGGAAAAGCGCATCTAGATTGGCATGGACACTTTTCCGCAAAAGCACTTTTTGTGGAAAAGCATCCGTGACAATCTAGACGTGCTTTTCCGCAAAAAAGCCCCGATCGCCATTTTCGCGATCGGGGCTTTTTTGTGGAAAAGAGTACTGTGCTGTCTACACTGGCCCTTTTGCGCAAAAGTCTTTCAGAAAAAGACTTTTGCCCTAATGGGAGCAGCATAGTATTTCTGGAAAAGCACTGACAATCTTACATGAGATCGTCAGTGCTTTTCCGGAAATTCAAGTAGCCAGTGTAGACAGCTGGCAAGTTTTTCCGCAAAAGCAGATGATTTTGCGGAAAAACTTGCCAGTCTAGACACAGCCTAGGAGTAATCCAACTGCAGCCAATACAAATTACTTTGTTATTCATTCACAGATATTCAAGTCAGTTAATAAAAATCTGCTTGGCCTCAGACGTTGTCTATCCTAGTCTGAGAGATGGCCCATACAACACCAAGGTGTTCAACACCATATTGAATTTCATGAGACAACTTCATGCAAGATGAGGGTGATAATACTTAGTATTTACATACAGCATTGCATTTTCAAAACACTGTGCAAGAACCATTAAATTCATCTGAGTCTGATATAATCTCATCATGATGGGATATATTCCCTATAGTGGCCCTCTGAGGGTACGTCTAGACTATATCTGTTTGTCGGAAAAAGCTACAGAAAATGCGCACTGCATTTTGCATAGCTTTTTCCAATACTTTTGTCGGAAGAGGCTTTTCCAACATTTGGCCCATCTAGACTGGGCCAAATATTGGGGAAAAAAAAAAACCTTTTTTGGAAGCCTCCTTCTTCCTCATAGAACGAGGAATACAAAGGCTTCCAAAAGAGCACATTTGCTCTTCCGCAAAAAAACGGGTTCCCTGGACACAGTATCCCAGAAAAACTGTATAGTCTAGATATACCCTTAAAGGGTAAATTAGTCCAGGCAGGTCTATTTAACCAATTAAGCAGCAAGTAGGGGAAAGATGTAGGCTAAAAGGAGGCCACTAGTGAGAAGCAGACTCAGCTGGCCAGGAACAGGAGGGGCCTGCATAAAGTCCAAGAGCTGAGGGCTGCAGGATGGGAGTCTATAGTCAAAGGTGTCCACTTTCAAAAGCGTCAGGCCTTGCTCTCACTCCACCCTTACTCCAGACAGCTGGAGGGGAAGGACTGCAATTTCCCTAGAAGGGAGGAACTTAGCGACCTGGCTGGAGGGCCAAGCCTCAGACTGGAAGCTGTAGCACCAAGCATGACAGAGGCTGCAGGCTGAGAGAAGAAGACGGATAGAAAGGCCAATGAGGAGGACACAGCACTTGGCAGAGCTAACCCCTGGGATGAAGTACTGTGAGTGGTCAGGAAACCCCATCATAATCCTGCTTCCGCTCCCGCCTCCACAATAAGCCCTGATCTACACTAGGGAGTTATTTCTAAAAAAACCCTCCTTATTTCAACATAACTAGTGGCGTGTCCACACTACCAAGCCTGTTATTTGAAAATAACTGTCTGGGTATTTCAAAATATGTACTCCTGTTTTCCTCAGACAATAATGCTTAATTCAAAATAGTTATTTCGAAATAGTATTAGTGTGAATGCTCTGCTGCTGCTATTTCAAAATAACTACTCCTCAAAGAAATTTGAAGTAATTACTCCCCATTGCTTTCTGGGGCTTTAAGTTGAGATAGCACGTCCACATTAACAGAGCCTGCCTTGAACTAATTTTGAGTCTCCCCCACCCAAGGGGGACACACTATTTCAATTCTGTTATTTCAGGAGTTATTATTTCAAATTTTGGCTATTTTGAAATAATTTCCTCATGTAGACATGCCCTAAGAGTCATGTTGGTCGATGGAGGGCCTTTGTGATCTTCCATTGGTTGCGTATTTCATAGAGCTCATTTCTGCTGATATCATTTATAAAGACAAGGTAGGTAAGGTACTATCTTTTACTGGACCAACTTCTGTGGATGAAAGTGACAAGCCTTGAAACTTACATGTAACCACGGTACCACCCGCCTACCCACCCCCCCTCCCTGGCAAACCAAACCAAACCAACAACGTAATATCTAAACAAGAGAATAACTTAACAATCAGATAGAGATACAGCACCATCTATTGACTGAGGTGCTGTCTGCATTGATTGTTACAAGAAGTGCATGTCTCTTTCTCAAACATGTGCAGTTCATTATGATTACATTGCATGTCCCTAAACAGGAGTGCTAGAAGTGAAAGAACAAATGTGTGTGATACTCTTTTTTTTTATTTTATTTTGGACAGAGACCTTTCACAGAATGAGGACATCTGAAACTGCATTACACTGTTTAAGAAACGTTGCTAATTCTGCCAGTGAGCCAGACCACAGAGATAAGATCTTACATGAGAAGAAGCAGCTAATTTCAGCCAATTTGTTCTTATAAATTGTTTACTACTGTTTAATTAAACAGCCTTTGAGATAGAGGTTTTTAGAAGAAAGCCTCTTAGTCAAATAAAGCGAACAGTCTTTACCCAAGTTTCCATGCCAGCTAATGGGATATGCTCTAATTTCCAGTATTGGGGCTCTGACAGGCTTTTTACAAAGCTCTTTTGCAGTGACTTGGTATTTGTTGCCACTCCTGCTTGGTATCAATTTTTAGTGTCTGGGAGTAAAATTGGATGCACACAAGGACGGGGTGGGGAAACATTTTTGGGTCGAGGGCTGCTGACCCATGGAAAAATCAGTTGGGGGCTGCACACAAATGAGAAGCCAAACAAAAACAAAAAACAAAACCCCTCACTGACATGGCCCCAGACTGAGAAGGAGAAAAACACTCCCCATGTTCCCCTTACACACCAGAGCCCAGGGGGGTCCAACCTAGTAGATTTTGTTGTTCTAGCCCTGCAGGGGCACAGCATGGGGGCCAGTGTAGCCAGGGCCGGCGTTAGGCTGATTTGCCCGATTCCCCCGAATGGGGCCCCACGCCTAAAGGGGCCCCGTACCCTGAACCCGGAAGTGTGCCGGGCACCACGGGCGGCAAGTGAATATTCAGAGCGTTCCTCCCCCTCCCCCCCCCCCGGCCCTGTACTGTCCCTGCTGTGTGCTGCTTTCAGTGTGGATCCCCCTTACCAGCTGCTGCTGCTGCTGCCATGCGCGGAATTTGCAGGTGAGTGGGGAGGACGTCATGTCACGCCCGGGACTTTAAAACTCCTTGGAGGCATGTTGTGTCACATGGCCTGACTCCAGGTTCGGAGGGGTGGGGGGGAGAGGAAGGGGCTTGTGCGGAGGGAGAATGGGGGAGAGGAAGGGGCTTGTGCAGAGGAAGAGGGGGGAAGGGGAGGTGCTTGTGCGGAGGGGGAGGGGAGAGGGGAAGGGGCTTGTGGTGAGCAGGAAGGGGTGGGAGAGGAAGGGGCTTGTGCGGAGGGGGTGGGGGAAGAAAGAGGAAGGCACCAAGAGACAGGGTGGAAGAGAGACAAATGCCAGGAGGCCAAGTGCAGACAATGAGGAAAAGGGCAGGAGGGGAGGTGTCAGTGGGAGGGGGAACAGGGTGATGCTGGGAGAGGAGAGGAGAGGGGAAGGGCATTGTGGGCTAGAAGGGGGAGGGGGAGGTGCTGGGAGAAGGCTTGAAAGAAGGGGTGGGCATGAGAAAGTTGGGGATGGAGCAAGTCATGTGTGAGGACAAAGAGGAGCAGGCAGGGAACGGGGCAGAGAGTGGTGGGGGGTGGGTATCAGGGAAAAAGAGGGCAAAGGGGGCAGAGGCAATAAGGGAAGGGGGAGGCACCAGGAGGGTGCAGAGCTAAGGGAAGGTGCAGGTGCCAGGGGATCCTTGGGCAAAGCAGAAGGGCAGACACCTGCAGGGGAGGGACCAGCACCAGAGGAGAGAGGCAGGGCAGGTGTGTAGAGGGAGGTGTTGGAAGAGGGGATGAGGAGGGGGTAGCTCACATGATCAGAGTGTGGCTACTGGAGGAGTGGACACAGGAGGGAGAGAAGGGCTGGTGGAGGGGGGCAGGTCGCAGGAGGGCTGAGGGCAGTGAGAAGGGCTGGAGTCAGGGCAGCAGAGGAGAGTGAGGAGTTGGGGGGCAGTAGGCACCAGGGGAACTGATGGAGACATGGCAGCAGAGAGAAAAGGTAAAGGTTTATAAAATATTTATTAATAACTTGGGTGCCACAGTGGCACATCCAAACAAGCCACATGAACTCAGTACTGGTGCACAACACAAAATTCATTCTGCTCATGGGAGGAAACTCTTAGGCTATGTCTACACTGGTGGCTTCTTGTGCAAGAACATCTTGCGCAAGGGTTCTTGTGCAGGAAATCTTGCGCAAGAACACGTCCACACTGCCATGTGCGAGCTGTGCTTTTGCACAAGAGCATCCATGGCAGTGTGGATGCTTTCTTGAGCAAGAAATCTCCAATGGCCATTTAAGCCATAGGGGTTTCTTGCGCAAGAAATCCCTGCCGAGCATCCACACTACCCTCTTGCGCAAGAGAGCTTACACCTGTTAGAAAAGAGTGTAGCTCTTGTGCAAGACACCTTTTCTTACCACGCCATACTGTAAATTTCATTGCGCAAGAGCAGGCGGGCAGTGTGGATGCTCTGTGGGTTCTTGCGCAAGAACGGCTGTACTTGCGTAAGAAGCCGCAAGTGTAGACATAGCCTTAGAGGGAACACTTCCCCCAGTCTCTCTGCCCCCGAGTTAATGTCACACATATTGGGTTAAGGCAATTGCAGGATAGTTGCATGAGGGGGGCTTGGTGGGGGCCAAACTAATCCCTATTGGTAGAAGGATGGTGGGAAAAGTCCTTCGAGGGGGGTGACATGACACCTTTTACTTCTGGTCATGTGTCCATCTTGCCCCGAGCATGTTACCTCCAGAGGCCTGGTTAATGGAGGTCAGGGAGTGTGGCTAATGGGGGTCGGGGCATGGTTAATGGGGATCAGGGGGTGTGGCTAATGGGGCACCACCAAAAATGATACAAATCTGATGGCCCTGGAGGAGGAGTGCATCGGCTGCCTGCGCCACAGTGTAGCGCAGGTTTTCCCTGTGCTGCGGAAGCGGGGTGTGTGTGTGTGGGTGGGGGATTTCTTTGTGCTGTGTTTTTTATTTATTTATTTATTTATAAAATTGTTCGAATTGGGCCCCGCACTTCCTAAAGCCAGCCCTGAGTGTAGGTTCCCCAATGCCTGGGGCAGTAGGGCTGAGCCCTGAGAGCTGTATCCAGGCAAGCTAGGGGCTGCGTTCAGTCCCTGGGCCATAGGTTCCCCACCCCTGCACTAGAATAAAGTCAAAAGAGGCAGTAGGGCTCGAGTCTCTCTGGTGTTTATATTTGAAATTATTCACGCTGTACAAAAATAATGGTCCTGCTCCTTAGACCAAATATCATCAGGCTACCCAATTTGGAAAGCATTTATCTTTCTACAGTTGGGATGGGGAGGCCTAGAGGATCAGGGTAGTTCTACTGAAGTTAAAGGAGCAACACCCATTTACCTCAGTTGAGAATCTGGCCAGTGGATTTGTTTGAGCTTTATGTATCTTCCAAACCCAGCCCTGGATCTACAGTGACAACCTGTCCCTGTTTAAATAATCTGTTCTTGACATATTCTTTGATTCCAAGGGGCAGGACTGAAGTGCAGAAAAAGATCATTAAAGATATTGTAATACATAGCAATGTGATGTTATCCCCTACACATAAAAACAGTGATATGTGATTGGCAATATATTGCTCCAGAAATAATACTAAACTATCTAAATACAAATCCAAGATGCCACAGTTTGATTTTTCCCATGCAAAGTAAAAGTAATCAGGTGTGAGTGAACTTTAATCTTTGGCCCTTATCCTGGCAAACCATTCCACACAGGAAGACCCTTACATCAGCGCAAGGCCCATTGAAACCCGATCCCCATGAGCACAGGGGATCTGTCTGTGAGGAACAGCTTGCAAATGCAGAAATTTACATCTTACCAAAGAGCAAAAGGACAGTCACTTTCTGAATCTGTTACATTATATGAATGAAAAGTGATCAGTCTTAGAGCGGAGACCCTTAAACTAAATTTAAATTAGGTGGCCTGTAAAGTCTGATTACTGAGAAGCTGGGGGCAGGGGGAGGTGGTGAGGTGGCTCCCGGGGAACTGGTGCATGTGGGGAGCTGGCTTTTAAGCCCGCTCCCCAGGTGTACCGGAACTTGCGTGTAACCATGAAGGCTAACTCTCACGTCCCTAGTGTGTATTCAGACAAATTACTGAATATGATTCTGATTATTCCAATATCTGATTTAAGGGGCAGAGAAGTCAAAATAATCACCTCACACCGCAGAAAGTAATGACCAGACTTCTCTCCAGGACTGCAAAATTAGATCAGCTTTTCCCAATTAAAAAGGCTTTCACTCATTACAGCTTAGAAGTAGCATTCTTATGCCCAGCAAAACACCATGCAAACTACCGTACCAAACTGTGACTCATATTCTGAGATTATAGTGATTGCCCCTTTCCCCCACCACAGTTTCACTATTAGCTTGGACAGAATTGCCTTTTGAACCTGCCACTGATACGGATGAAACCTGAGATATGTGTAAATGGAGAAGCAGCAAGAAATTCTACCTTGGCTGGAAGAGCAATGCTAACAACACTTCATGTTATAAACCAAAATCGAGCTACGTTTCAGTTATTGTATACAAAAACCAGTAAGAATTTAGACTTTTCTTCTTCCTCTGAAGCATAGGAACAACTTAAAAAATAGCAGCATGTTTCATAGGTCTTGTGAACATTTTTGAGCAAATGAAAAATTTCCACTCTGGAGAGCATCATCTATCCTGTGTACTGAGTGAAGAAAAGGTTGCATGATCACACATTTAAACACTGATGATGTAATAAAAGACTGGATCCAAATACATACACATAAGGAAATGGAATGAAAGATGCCCAGATTACTTATGCAGGAAAACTACACAGGCACCTCTCTAAGGGTATGTCTACACTACAGAGTTAATTCGAACTAAGCTAATTCGAACTAACGCGTCTAGAACTAAAAACTAGTTCGAATTAGCGTTTTGCTAATTCGAACTAGCAAGTCCACATTGAGTGGACCCTGAACAGGGCTTAAGGATGGCCGGAAGCAGTGCCGGCAGGGCATCAGAGGAGGACTTAGAGCGTGGAGATGCTGTCTCAGGCTAGCTGAGGGCTGCGCTTAAAGGGACCCGACCCCCACCCCGGACAGACAGTTCTCAGGGGTGCCCCGCTTGAAAACCAGTCCTGGCTTGGAGTGCCCGGAGTGCCCACACTGGGCACATCACAGCACTCGGCCATCAGCCCGGCTGCACTTGCCGCAGGCTGCCATCTGGGGAGAGGGGACAATTGGGGGGCGGCAGGAGAGCTTCCACCCCCAGAAGCTCGCAGAGCCAGCCCAGTCCTCCCCATCGGGGGCTCGTACCCCATTCCTCCCTCACCACCTTCCACTTACCCTTCCCTAGCCCCCCTTCTTATTGATGTACAAAATAAAGATAACGTTTCTTCCAACATTGACTCTGTCTTTATTGAACAAAGCTGGGGGAGACTGGGAAAAGGAGGTGGGAGAGGGGAAGAGAAAGGCTGGAAGAGGGGAGGGCAACTAACATGATCAGGGGTTGGGAACAGGTCCCAGATGAAGAGAGGCTACAGAGACTGGGACTGTTCAGCTTAGAAAAGAGGAGATGGAGCGGGGACAGGATAGAGGTCTCTAAAAGCAGGGGTTGGGTGGAGAGGGTGCATTCAGAAAAGTTCTTCATGAGTTCCCATAAAGAAGGACTAGAGGACACCAAAGGAAAGGAATGGGTAGCAAGCTTCAAACTAGTAAGAGAAAGTTGTTCTTCACAAAGCAAAGAGTCAACCTGTGGAACTCCTTGCTGCAGGAGGCTGTGAAGGCTAGAACTAGAACAGAGTTTAAAGGGAAGTGAGATCAAGTCATAGAGGTTGGGTCCATGGAGTAGTCTTAGCCAGGGGGTAGGAGTGGTGTCCCTGCCCAAAGTTTGTGGAAGGCTGGAGAGGGATGGCACGAGACAAATGGCTTGGTCACTGTCTTCGGTCCATCCCCTCCAGGGTCCCTAGGGTTGGCCGCTGTCGGCAGACAGGCTACTGGGCTAGATGGACCTTTGGTCTGACCCAGGACGGCCATTGTAAGCTCAGGGCTCAGGGTCGGGGGTCTCAGTGGACCCCCTTGATTTTCATGCACACCTGCTCCTGGGTGGCCAGGCTGGCAGCTCTCCTGCACTAGACAGCCACTTTCCTGTGCCTAGTGCGGAGATCGTGGACGAGGTCCACGATGTATGCACTAGCCCAGGAAGGTGCCCGCCTCTTGCGGTCCCGGGCAAGCCTCCGGGAGCTGCCAGCCTGGTCCCAGGAAGAGGGGGTGGCCTGGGGGACATCGGGTGGGTGGCTCTGTGCCGTGCCAGGTGCAGGGTCTGCTGGCTGGGTGCTGGCAGGCTTGCACCTGGCACGGGCACCGTAGCCAGCCCGTGGCCCTTTAAGAGGTCCGGGGCCGGGAGGGGGGCATAGAGTTTCCCTGGTGTTGGCCAGAGTGGCCACCAGGGAAACCTGGGGAGGGCTAGCCTCCCACTAGTTCGAATTAAGGGGCTACACACCCCTTAATTCGAACTAGCTAGTTCGAACTAGGCTTAATCCTCGTAAAATGAGGTTTTCCTAGTTCGAACTAAGCGCTCCGCTAGTTCGATTTAAATTCGAACTAGCGGAGCGCTAGTGTAGCGCCTATGAATGTTAGTTCGAACTAACATTGTAGTGTAGACATACCCTAACCTTAGGACTGTCTTCGGCCAAATATGAAGTTCATACTCCTAGTCACAGAGGGCATGTCTAAACAGCAGGGCTAAATCCGAAATAAGCTATGCAACTTGAGCTACGTCAATTGGCTTTTGGTGCTGTTTATACAGCAGGATGTCCACGTTAGAGCATGATTCCTCTGACTTCCCTTACTCCTCCATCTCAACATCATTTCGACATTACATAGAAATAACTGCTTGCTGGGTACACATGGACTATGTTATTTCGAAATAACACCAGTTATTCCAAAATAACGCTGCTGAGTAGACATAGCCAGTGACACTACAGCTCTTTGAAAATGAAAACTGGCTAACATTACTAAAACTACTAGGTTGTATTCACAAAAACAACTGGCACGATTTTGCAGAAACTTTCCCCAAAATATTCAACTTGAGGCAAAGTTCAAAGATGGAAAGTTTCAGTCTGAATGGTTTAAGTTTGGCACAGTTATAAGCAATTGAAAACAGGGGGTTATAACAGGAAATGTTAGGAAACCTTAGCAATAGGGATTGCTACCATAATTCCTCAATATGTTCCAAAATATACAAATGAGCTCAGAAGAGAATGAACAATGGTCCCCTCTTGCTTGAAAAGCTGAAACTAACAAATGTTACCTTTTTGCTTTTTTTCATGAAAATTGTGGGTGTATCCCGGGTGGGGGGGGGACACTTTTTTTGCTCCATTAGTACTCTTCCTTGTCTGCACTCCTCAGCTTATAGAACAACACAAGGATGTAAAAAGTAAAGGAAATTATCTTTACGAGATGCCTCTTCCATTCAGTTTGACAGTTGCAAATGGGCTAAGGGTTTCGATTTTGATCCTGGGCCTTCATCTGACTAGCCAAAAGAACAAAGGGTCTATACTGCAAACCTACCCTTGAGATTAGAGCTATTCTAAAGGATTTGGGCCTTATAAAACGCTCTCTCAGGCTAACTTTGGTAGATTTACGAAAGAGTTGAACTTGACCCAGTTTGCCATATTTTAATGACAAATCAGCCTATGGCAAGGAATGAAGCATTGCAGAAAATGACATGATGATGCAATCAAACAAATGTGTGTGGGCCCACATGATATTCTGCACTGTTTTGGAGAAAATCTTGATTATAAAGCTGTTCTCCTATTCTCAGTGCATATTTTGAGAGGATGACTTTGTGGCAGAAGTAGAACCCAGCTGAAAGCCATCATGAAGCCTTCTTACTTGAAGAGATCTGGCTAAGACCTAGTCTATATTACAAACTTCTGTCAACAAAAATCATGCCAATGATCAAATAGCGCTGTAGTGCAAATCACAATAAAACTTCCCACAGGTATCGACATGGACAGTCAGTGAAGGTAGTGCTGGGGGAGGCAGGCCTCCAGCCCCACCTCCAGTCCCGCCCCTTCTGCTGAGGCCCTGCCCCCCACCATAGAGAGGGATGGAGGCAAGGCAACATGCTCAGCACACCTGCCCCCCACGATCCCGGGGAGGGAAGGAGGTGTGTGCACGCATCCCAGCCTCTCTGGCTGGAAGCACCAAGAAGGGAGGAGGGCATGCAGCTCCAGCCTTCTCGGTCCCGGAGCACTGGGAGGGCAGGCATTGGGGGGCAGTAACATTCCACCCTCAGTACGCCTATGGCAGGCATTCTGGGGGTGGCGTGTGGATGGGGTCATGCTTGGCAGTTTGGGAAGGCTGATCCTGGGTTCTGCAGAAATACCTTTCAGAGCCCGGGATCAGCTGGGGAGTCTCCAGCAGACCTCAGGCTCCATGCAGTGCTGCCTCTTTGAAACACTGCAGCAGCATTTCAAAGGGTCTTTGAAGTACCCTCTTTCCCCCCACCCCTTGCTGCCTCTATCTGATAGAGGAAGAAAGGTTATGTCTAGACTACACCTCTCTGTCGACAGAGAGATGTAGATTAGGCATGTCAAAATTGCTAATGAAGCAGGGATTTAAATATCCCTCACTTCATTAGCATAAACATGGCCACCGCTTTTTTTCGAAACAGAGCTTTTTCAAAAAAAAAATGGCAGTCTAGATGCAGATCTGTCAAAAATAACTCCTTTTCCGACAGATCCTATAAACCTCATTTTTTGAGGAATACAGGCTCTGTCTAAAAAGGCTCTCTTTTCAACAGATCTGCGTCTAGACTGCTGCTTTTTTCTAAAAAAACTCCATTTCGAAAAAAAGTGGTGGCCATGTTTATGCTAATGAAGCATGGGATATTTAAATCCCTGCTTCATTAGCAATTTCAAAGTGCTTGATTTGCATTCCTCTATCGACAAAGGGATGCAGTCTAGTCGTAGCCTAAGTGTGTGTGTGGGGGGAGGAAATCAACTAGTTGACTGGACTATCCGATAAGCTTTTGCTTATTGGATTGTTGACTAGTTTTTAACATCCTTAATGTGTATGTGCTCTGTTTCTTTGAAGGCAGCAAACTTAATTTCAGTGAGATTCACAGTGAGTGGGACTGGACACTGCGGGGAGACATTAGGGATGCCAGGAACTGGGGTTCACTGTATGGGTATGTCTAGACTACAGGGTTTTGTTGACAGAAGTTTTGTCGACAGATACTGTCGACAAAGCTTCTGTCGACAAAGAGCGTCTAGACTACATCCAGTTCCGTCAACAAAGCAAACGGCTTTGTCGACATAACAGTGTGGACGCAAAGGACAGTGTAGATGCAATAATGCCTTCTATCGACAGAACTCTGTCAATAAAAGGCGTTATTCCTCATAGAATGACGTTTACATACGTCAACAAAACTGCTGAGTTTTGTCGACATTATGTCGCTATAACTCAAAGGCAGTGTGGACACAGGTATAGTTTTTCGACAAAAGTCCACTTTTGTCGACAAAACCCTGTAGTCTAGATACACCCTATGTTACCTGCAAGGCAAGGCTTAGACTGGCAGATTCTTGCTTGCTGGTAAGGCAGGTAGGCTGGTGCTGACACAGCATAACATCAGCAAAGCTCTTCCTTGCTGAGGCATCAGGGTAATACAGTTCTGGGTATTTTGAGGAGAATGCCACAGCTTCCTAGTGGGTGGCTGTAAAAACTCACATCCTCTGTGGAGCAACACAGAGGAAGGTCTATGACACACACTCACCAGTGTGTTATAATATACTAGTTTGAATCCTAATATTCAAATTCAGAATGTGTGGAAAGCTGTTTAGGCTTAGCAGCCTGAAAGCTAAGAGTAAGATTTCCACCACATCTATCGTAGAACTTCATTATGCTGATGACAATGCAGTCTTTGCCCATTCTGAAAAAGATCTTCAAACTGTCTTGAATGTGTTTGCTGATGCTTACGTATGTCTTGGTTTCACCCTCAACATCAAGAAGATCAAAGTGCTCCATCAACCATCTTCAAATGAGAATGTTAAAATCAATTAAAATCAACAGAGACGCACTAGAGAATGTTGATCATTTTCTCTACCTTGGAAATTATCTTTTATCCAAGGCAGATATTGATGTAGAAATCCAACATCAGAAATCCAACTGAGCTGTGCCAGTGCAGCCTTTTCTTGTTTACAACACAGGGTTTCTGAAGTTCACAACATTCAAATGGACACCAAGCTTCCTGTCTATCAAGCCGTCACTCTCCCACTACTCTTGTATGGGTCTCAAATCTGGACAACCTACCGACATCACTTGAAAGTCCTTGAGAGGTATCATCAATGCTGCCTCTGCAGGATCTTGAAGACCAAATGGGAAGACAGGCACACTAACATTAGTGTTCTGGAAGAGGCAAAGACCACCAGTATTGAAGCAATAATCATCCATCAGCAACTTTGCTGGACTGGTTATGTTGTTCAGATTCCAGACCATTGCTTTCCAAAACAGGTTCTGTTTTCTCAGCTGAAAGAAGGATACCATAATGTGGGAGAACAACAGAAGCATTATAAGGACTTGCTAAATGATAACTTAAAGAAATGCAACATTGATGTTGACACTTCGGAGACACTCACCCAGGATCGCTCAAAATGGAGAGAAGTCTTATGCAATGGGTCCCTGCATTTTGAATTTGCTCGCTGACAAGCTAAGGAGGAAAAGAGGTGCAGGAGAAAGAGGAGACTGGCTTCTAGTCATGGCCAACAATCTCCTGCTGTACCTGAAAACATCTGTCCTCATTGTAACAAAACTTGTGGTTTAAGGATCAGCTTTATCAGCCACCTGAGGGACCACAACTCCCATGGAGGATGATCAATGAGAGACCACCCATCATCATATTATACTATTTTGAATCCTAATATTATGCATTTCTCTGTACTACAAATGTATATAAATCAAGTAGCAACAGGATGACAGGCAAACCTGACAAGGAGTGCAAATACTCTGCGTGTATATTTTGTACTGGGAATAGCAAGTACATCTCCATCTCAGAGTGAACCCTAGTTTATTAGATCTTCATTAGATGTTGTACTAAGACCAGCTGATATTAATAAGGCCACACAATCCCTGTTGTCGACAGCTCATTCACATAATTCAAGGCTGCCTCCAATTATCTGTGGGAGATTTGCAGGCCTGACTCTCAGCCTGTGAAGGAGGTTCCACATGGGCAGGCGCTTAATGACCAGATTGGCTTATAAACACTAGCTAATCTTTCCCACATGTACACCTGAAGAGTATCACAAGTGACAGCTGTTTAAATTTCCAAGGAAATTAATGACTCCTAAAGAGGCAAAGCTTATCGGGGCTTTGACTAGTCCTGATAACGGACAGCCACCAAGGGGCAAACTGTTTATAATAGTCCATAAGTGCTTCATTCTATGGATTCATCTTGGAAACTTTTATTGACACAGTCTCTTTTATTAATGTTTGTGCTGGCCACGAAGAGAACAGCTTTGTTCAATCTACTGGTGATATTAGGCTACTAAGGCCCCTAATGAGCATCTCATATCTTCAGGTCACAGTCAGTTTAAGATGATCAGTACCATGGGCAGGATACCATGGATTCGGTGAAAACATATCAGACAGATGCATTGTTTTGGTTCTGCGTGAAGTTTACAGGCTTATAGGACCCGTTGGTGAGCCTGCCGAAATGTTAACTTGGGAGGAATGGATCAGTTGTTGCATTCACTATCTTGGGAACAGTAGAAAAAAAAATAATCAAAAGCAGATTTGCTGTGAGACCATAAGCAACTTTTGTTAATAGATTGCATATGGAAAAAGTAAGCTCCTTCCCCATTTCCCCTTCTATACAGTGTCTGTACCTTTCAACAGGACACAAAACCTTGGTGTCAGTTGCCCAGGCATTCCACATTCCCCATGAAGCACTTGGCAGGAAATGTGTTCATTCCCAAGGGGACTTTACAGTGTCTGGTTCTATTTCAAAGAAGGTATTGTAAAGAGAGAGAATTTGCGCTAATCAGTAAATGTGGGAAGTGGGAAGATCTTTGTTAAATGTGAGGGCACAGGGAGAAGAGAATTTCAGCTCCAGCAAGTCACTTTGCTGAAGACACCTTCAGTGCTGTCTCTGCCTCAAAGACCATGATAGGAGGAGTACTTTTATGTAAAACCTCTCTGAAATAAATATGTTTTATCCTGAAAGGGGGAGATTACATAGGACCACAGAATGAATTTATATGCAAGACTGAAAACAAACTGAACAACTTTAAAAGAGTCTAATCAACCCAACATTTCTATTATCTGTTTTTCCCTCCATTTAAACTAATCTTATTGCTGTGGTATTGAAGCAAGAATGCATTCTATGGGCCTGATTCTTCTCTCACACTGGTGCAAATCAGAACAAATTTCACTGGAGTTGTACCAGTATTAGCTTGGTGAAAGTGACAGGAGAATCAAACCCCGTTTATCTAGGTTCATAGTATATGTGTTTCAAACATACACTCTGCTATTGGCCCTGCTCCAGATGTGTGATATATATACAGTGGACTAGTTCTTCACCTACTGCACAGAACTACACTGATGGAGCTGTGTTGATTTACATTAGCTGAAGAGCTGTCTCAGTCTTGGCTGCCTCTGCTCTGTTGTCATTCATAATCAAAAGCTATTTTGGGGTTTCTTTTCCTAATGAGCCTCCAAAGTCTGGATAAACTTTTTTTTGCACGGGCTGTTTCATTTGCTTTTTCTGGCTAGCATGTCATTTTTCTCCAAGAATAAACACAAAAAGTGAATAAATCGCTCATCTTATGATTAGATTAATAAATAATGGACAATCCAAAGTACAACTTTCAGACAGCAGAAGATCTATGTCCTCTCAACACACACAAACACGCTTCATTTCCTCAATTTTATTTCAGGATGTTATATTGTTGGGGTTATTTTTTCCTCAGATGCTAAATATCTGTTACAGAGCATGTTCTACCACAACCATAACAGTACGACTACTATATTAGGCAATGAACTCCATTTGTTCAATATTTGGCATCTTTGCTGGTTATAATTCAACCCTATTTGTTATCGAAGGGTAAGAAAAACAAGAACGGCTAATCTAAGCAGAGCAGACATTGTTAGCAGGTAAAAAAAGACTACTTTGGTTAAAGTGACTGTTTACTAAAGTTTTCACTGGAGAACCAACAAAATCAAATCCTTAAACATCCTGGCAAAGATACAGAAGTCCTGTTTGCTCATCTCTTTCTTTTGTCTGCAGTTCTGTATTTTGGGAAGGCTATTTCTGCTGCTGCACACAGCACATCAAGAATCAAAACAGAGCACTTTATTATCACTGTAAAACATCTCTTTTCTTCTTGAAGCATGAAGTAAATTTAAAAGTCATGTTCATAATGTATGCAGGTGTGCTCTGTGCACAGTAACAACTGACAACAAACAGCTAGCCAAGTGAGATGCGGAAACAGTCTAAAAGGAAAAATCATGTTTGCAATATCCCAGCCTTCTTGCTCTTGGTTTTTCTTCCTCCCTTTGTTATTCTTTCCCTACTTGCTATTTCTTCTCTTAAACTAAGGCCTTGATTCTGCAAACAAGACTCACTGGGAGGGATTCTGCATCCTGCTGTATTCTGACACAGTATACAGGAGGGATGAACCTTCCCGGCTGGCTAAGCAAAAAAAACCTTCCTGCACAGATGCAGAATGGGACATCATGGGGGGCCCTCTCAGTCTCCAGGGCATGTGTGTTGGGAGGCATTTGGGTCATGTCAAAAGGAGCACAGGCACAACCTATGCTGCTACAGCCATTCTACTCTTAGGCAGCCCTGATCTGATCTAGTTTATTGAGGGCTGCACTGGCCCCTGATTCAGCCTAGAATAATGGGGGTTCGGGGACACAGAGATTTAAACCCTTCCTCCCTGGGGGCTGTATCTGTGTATGTTGCACCTTCAAAAGGCATAGCACACAATCACAATCATTGACTGGAATGAGATTATTCTCCTGCCTAAAGTTAAGCACATATGTGTTTTCCAGATCTAGGCCTATGATTGGAGGCTCTTTGAGACAGAGACTGTTAATTACTGTATGTATGTAGACACCTAGCACAATGTGCCCTGACCTGGCTGAGTCCTTTAGACATTACTGAAATACAAATAATAAATGGTGTCATTTTTCTGCCAAGCACCAGCAAGTTTCTGGGGCCCTGCAGATTGCAAGAGAAATCAGTGCTGTGGAGGCAGTATGGTCATCTGTCTTAGTGCAACTTGTTTTATTTACACCCTTACACCAATGCTGGATCAAATGTAGTCACAGCCAGCATGTAGGTCAGGGGTGGCCAACCTGTGGCTCTTGAGCCCTATGTGGCTCTTTGCTCACAGAAATGTGGTTCACAGGATTACGGCTCGTTTGGAGCCGCATGCCCATTTTGGGGTTGTTCCTGGAGGGAGAAGTGCATGGCTATGGTGGTGGCAGCTCTGGTGAGACCCAAGCATTGGGTTAGAATGGGAGAGGGCTCGGCTCTGGAGGAGGGGAAGGGCATTGGGTTTTGGGGGGGGGCTGGAGGTGCCTGGCTCTCGGGGAGGGATGTGTGGCTCTTTGCACTACTATCCACAGCTCTTTTGGCTCTTCGTGTCTAACTGATTGGCCACCCCTGGTGTAGGCAATCTCCTCTCCCCGTTCCACACTCAGCTAAAGTGTTCTCAGGGAGCATCTTTGCTCCAGGAACTGACTCTGCTTTAAACAATTAATGCAGAAAGCAAACTTCTTTACACTTGCCAGAGCTCCCACAAAGGATTTTCAAATTGTTTTTTTAAAAAAAGAGATTTTCTTCCCAGGATTAAACAGGTAGGCTACGTCTACACAGCAGCATTATTTTGGAATAACTGACATTATTCCAAAATAACAAAGAGCGCATCTATACAGCAAGCCATTATTTCAAAATATGTGGAGCTGGAGGACTTCTTACTTCAACTCTTGTAACCTTCATTTCACAAGGAGTAAGGAAAGTCAAAGGAAGAGTGCTCTTCCTTCAACTTCCTGCTGTGTAAGCAGCACCTAAAGCCAAATTAAGCTATTTTGACTTCAGCTATGCAATTGACGTAGCTGAAGTTCCGTAGCTTAATTCAACTTTTGCCCTGCTGTGTAGATGTGCCTTTACTTACAATGAAAGGAAAAGAACTTGTAAGACTACACGTAACAGTGCCATCTGGTGACTACTGTCATTTAGATATAGTAAACAGAATGGCTGCTTAAGAAAAGGACTGCCCTCCTGATATTGATTCCCTGCCAAAAAATGGAATGGCTGATACAAGACTCGATCAGTAAAGAAGGAAGGTGATATAATTAATGCCAATCAACATGGGTTTATGGACACTACATCCTGTCAAAGTAACTTGATATCTTTTTTGTTGTTGATCAAGATAATGTAACATACATAAAAAAGCTTCAGGGGGTAGCCGAATTAGTCTATAACAGGAAAAACTTAAAAAACAACAAATAGTTTAGTAGCACCTTAAAGACTTACAAGACATGTAGATTGTGTCATGAGCTTCCGTGGGCACAACCCACTTCTTCAGATGACCGGAGTGTTGGAAGTCCAGATCCAAGAGTAAATAAGGGAAAGGAGGAGAGTAGATGTTTGACTTGGTGCCACATGGCAATTTGATTAAGAAACTAACATAACACAAAATCAACATGGTACATATTAAATGGATTCACTTAACTAATTAGTCTCATAATGTAACTGAATGAGAGCACAGGAATTATCGTCAAGCGAGTGTGTTTC
Organism: Pelodiscus sinensis; assembly: GCF_049634645.1. NCBI lineage: Eukaryota > Metazoa > Chordata > Testudines > Trionychidae > Pelodiscus > Pelodiscus sinensis. Next base: position 89,955,175 of record NC_134713.1, on the reverse strand, counting down.
TAGTGGGGTCCCACAGAATTAATTCTTGTTCTTATATTATTTCACATTTTTGAATGATCTGGAAAAACACATAAAATTATCGTTGATAAAGTTTGATATAAAGATTGGGATAGCTGTAAGTAATTAGGAGGGCAGGTCTCTGCACGAGCATTCTGGATCACTTGGTAAGTTGGTCATAAGCAAATAGTGTGTATTTCAATATGACCAAATGTAAGGTCATACATCTAAGAACAAGGAATTCAGGCTATACCTATCAGGTAGAGGACTGTATCCTGAGAAAAAGTAAGTTTGAAAGACATGATCAGCATGGTGGATAATCAACTAAATGTGAACTTCCAGTGCAATGCCGCGGCCAAAAGTGCTAATGTAAGCCCCATCTGTATTTGGAATGGATGCAACTGCTACTGAAATATTGTGCCCCATTCTAGTGTTCTCAATTAAAGAAGAGTTCTGGCAAATTGGAGAGTGTTCAGAGAAGAGCCTCAACAATAATGGCTCTTCAGTCTAGCAGACAAAGGTATAACAAGAAACAAATAGCTAGAATTTGAAGTTAGATATATTCAGATTAGAAGTGGGATCCACATCTTTTTAACTGTAAGGATAATGAATGATTATAGCCAGGAGAGCTGGCAGATTCGCCGGGCCTCTGGGCAAGAGGAGATTGATTTCATGCTCACAGAAGGAGTTGAGCATTGGGCAGAAGGGGGAAGGGTGGGGCAGCTGGCCTCAGTGCCACCCAGACTGCAACACTGCTTTCTTCCCAAGATTAAACATTTGCATACAAAGAAAGAAAAAGCAGTTTGTAAGAATACCTGTAACTGTGCCATCTGGTGGCGCCTCTGGTGGTGATTTAAAGGACCCCTTTGATGCTAACATTTGTATGGATCCACTTTCTGGGCCTGAGTCATCACACCACATTTGCAGATCTGTCTGACAGCTCCTCACTGCTTCCCACTATAAAGCTGGTGAAGGCTGGAAACAGTCTGTCAAGAGTGCAGATCCCAGAAGCTGCTTGAAACTGTTGCGCTAAGATTAGGTTGATATAAATTGATATTGACCAATAAATCTGCTTCTTTTTAGTAGCTTTTTAACCTATAAATGTAGACTTGATTGTAGGCTGTTAGAGAGCAGAATGGAATCATGAAACATTGTCCAAGTTTAACCTGCTAAAGTGAGTTAATAAAAACAACAGCAATGACTCATAAATCTAGCTTGTTTTGTAGCTGCTGTTATCTTGCTCTATGCACGTGGCCTCCAAATACAGTTTCTGAAAGTTCATCTTTCTGATCTAGAGATATTCCTGGAATAAAGTACATTTCACGTGGAGAAGCTTATGGCAAGATATCACAAGATGCATGTTTTTCTTCTCCCCCACTAGAAAGCCAAGATTCAGTTTCTCTTCTGTCCAAGTTAGATTAGCTTCCCATAACATCACTCACCCATGACAGGCACCATAGTATTTCATCCCATGACAAATTGAGCCCTGTGACCTAGAACACCAGCTTTTGGGGCTGACCGCAGTAGGTGTTGAAAGAGCCTGGAGCATTTGGACCTGAAAAGGTGCAAAACTGTATATGTATATTCCAGCTGTGTATTATTTTATATGAGTATATATTTGCTCTTTGATCAAACCATGCATGATCTTCTGTGGAGTTTATATGCATGAAATAAAACTATTTTGCTTACACAGCATATGAGATAAAGATTTGCAATCCTCTTGTTACACAGGAGAAAGCAACTGATTGTATGTCTTACATCTAAATCCTATTCTAATATACTTGTTCAAGCCATCTGAGCATAAAGTACGTAGTGTTTAATTTACAACTAGAATAAATATAATTTTGAGTGTCTTGATAGAGATATTATACTCTTTACTTTCTATAACAGCTCTCAAAAAGATTCTTAACAGTCCAACTGTCTGGAAAGATGCCTCTAACAATTTCTTTCATACATATACAGCTGCTCATCTTAGCCTTTTTCTGATACTGAGCACACATTTCTGCTGTATATCGTGCATACAATTATTCAGTATTAATCAGATGAGAGCATTTAAAAACATCTGATTAATTCCTATTTAAAATCTTGTATGAAAGAGAGAAGAACAGTGGTTTCACGATATAAAGTTTGTTTAGGTCATCAGTATTGCCAACACAAGCATTCAAAATTCATGAGTAAGAAACCAAAAATAATGAGATTGAAATTTTCAAATTCTTTCCTGTTCTCCAGCCATGCTCCCCAAGAGACTCTTGTCCCCAGCTTGGGCCCTCCATTCCCTTTTTCTTCACACTTCTCTTTTTTCTCCTCATATTTTCTCCTTCTGCCATGCATTCCACTGCACACTCTCAGTCAGGGAAGTCGACAGCCACACCAGGCCTCTGGGCAAGGTGGATGGGATCTGGCTCTGCGCTCCTAGAAGGGGCAGGGCCTCAGGTGGAAGGGGCGGGACCAAGGGGAGATGGCCATTAGCACCGCCCGAACCATGGCACCCCCCAGCACTGCTGGGAATGCGCCACAGGGTGCCCACACCTCTCCAGGAAGCCCTAAGAGCTGCCTTGAGCATGCCATGCAGTGCTCTGGCAGCAATTTGAAAGGCTCAGAGCTCCAGGCATTGTCACTACCAGAGCAGCAGTAGCAACGGCTGGAGTCCTGGGCTTCTTTGAATCACCAGGCCCTAGGGCACTTGCCCTCTTTGTCTCCACCCGCTCTCCATTGGCAGACCTGCTCTCAGTCTATCACTGCCCCTCACAAAGATCCCAGCACATTCTCAAACCCCTCTGTGTCTTCACATTTTCTTTTCCCTACATGCCTATCTGCCTCTACTTCCCATGTTCTCCAGCTCCCCGCACTGCTTCCCATTCCCGACATTTCCCTCTATCTTACTGTGTCCTTCTACACCCCATACTTCCTTACCCTCTCCTTCAGTATTCTGCCTCCTTCTTCTCTGTTGTAGTAACTGTGCCTCCTAATGTACCCTTCTAATTAGCTTCACTTCAGGAGAGCAGATACAAGTTTATAAATTGTCCCCATAACCTGTAACAACAAATGTTGATGAGAAAAGGTACAAAAGGGAGACAGGAAAACTGAATTGATCCAAACTAAAAGGCTTGCTGGTATAACTCAAGAACTGTATTAACATCATGTCTGGGAAACAAAAGACATCCAGGACAGAAATCAATGAACAACAATTGGTGCGTCAGAGATGAGACAAAATTGGGGACAAAATAATGATGGGATGGGCTATTATACTCATCACTATGGGGTTTGTGAAAGAAAATCTTTGGAGGGAGGGGAAATCATGCATAAGGGCAACTATCTGTAAGAAGGGGAAGGAATGAGCTTCGCCATTTTTGCTGCCATGCCCACCATCTCCTGGGATCCTGGAGTCAAGTTATTGTTGGGCCTTCATAGGGTTGCCAACTTTCTAATGGCACAAATCCAAACACCTTTGTCCCACTCCCCCCGAACCTCCTCACTTCATCCCCACATCCTCACTCTCACCGGGTGGTGGTAGGCATGAGGTGCTTGGGGTGTAGGTGCGGGCTGTGAGTTGTTGTTGAGGGGTTCAGAGTGCAGGAGGGGGTGTGGGCTTTGGGAGGGAGTTTGGATGAGGGAAGGAGCTCAGGGCTGGGGCAAAGTGTTGATATGTGTGGAGGGATATGAGCTCTGGAGTGAGGCAAGGAATGAGGAGTTTGAGGTAAAAAGAGAGGCTCCAGGCTAGGTCCGAGAGGTTCTTGATGTGGGGAGGGGATCAGGGTTAGTACAGGAGGCTGGGACAGGGGACTGGGTGCAGGAGTGTGTGTGGAGTCCGGGCCACTCTTACTTAAGGCAGAACCTGGAAAACAGCCAGCAGGTCCTTGCAGACAGAAAGAACCCATGACCCTGCATACTGCTTATGATTACTCTGGGGAAAACGCCAGGCCAAAGAACAGGAAACAAGAGTGGAAAGATCCTTGTCAGGACAAAGGGATTGATCCTGCCCTTGAAAGAAGCACCTGGTCCAATGTTAGTAAGATCAGAATGAAACACAATGTCTATATTGCTAGGCCTACCTCCCTAACATTAAGCCTGGCCTACGGGTCAGAACACTGTTTTTCACAGTTGCATAAAACCTCTGACCAATTCCTGCTAAAGTCAATGTAAAGGTGCCTATTAATGTCAGTGGGAGCTGGATCCAGCCCCTGGTGAGCACCTTCAAGTCAGTGGGAGCTGCAGATATACAGCATCAGGTCTTTGTGTTTTCTCTTCAGCAAATTGACAAGAACTACAGAACAGCAATGGCATGCACATTACCACAAGGACATAAAATTGTAGCAAAACCAAACATGCAAAGCTACAGTCTTTATTTAAATTTGTACACATGCTATACTGGGGAATTCTCCTTATAGTTCAGGTGCCCATGACTTGACTTAAAAGTACATCACAAATAATACTCTAAAGTGCAACAGAATACTTCAGTATAACCCACCAGTTACAAGACAGGCTACTTCAAAGCTCAGATCAACCTTCTCTCCTAACATTCCCCATACCCTCTTTTGAAATGCCTTGGGTGTGGGGGAAATAATTAATTAAAATGATAATAGATATAACTGCTACTTCTAACAATGTTCATATTTTAACAATTGGCCATATCCAGTATCTAATGAGTAAAAAATCTGGTAAATACCTAGTTACCCTAATTAAGGAGACCTGAAAAAAACTTAAAAAACAACAATAGATTAGTAGCACCTTAAAGACTAACAAAACATGTAGATGGTATCATGAGCTTTCATGGGCACAGCCCACTTCTTCAGATGACAGGCTGATATATATTATACACACACACACACATAACATGAGGAGACTTTAAAAAATCTTTTGAAATACTTTTCCTTACTTGTGTTCAAAAAGAAAAGAAAAGAAAAGAAAAGAAAAGAAAAGAAAAGAAAAGAAAAGAAAAGAAAAGAAAAGAAAAGAAAAGAAAAGAAAAACAACCCTCCATCACACATCACTAGGCTTCCTCGAGGAATAACGGTAGCCTAGTCCGAACTACCTAGTCCGTGCCGCGTGTAGTCGCGCGGCACGGAGTCCGTACTAGCGGACATTTAAAAATGGCGGCGCCCAGCTTTATGCAAATGAAGCCCGGGAAATTCAAAACCCGGGCTTCATTTGCAACTCCGGTTGCCTACATTACCACCCCAGTTCGAACTAGCGTGGTAGTGTAGACATACCCTCAGTTCCCATTGACATTAATAAGAATGATCAGAAGGACACAGCCATCCTTTCACATAGGGTATGTCTACACTAACCTCCTATTTTGAAATAGGAGGGTAATGTAGGCATACCGCAATTGCAAATGAAGCCCGGGATTTGAATTTCCTGGGCTTCATTTGCATAAGCGGGGCGCCACCATTTTTAAATCCCCGCTTGTTCGAACCCCGTGCTGCGCGGCTACACGCGGCATGAACTAGGTAGTTCGAACTAGGCTTCCTAGTTCGAACTACCGTTACTCCTCATTCCACGAGGAGTAACGGTAGTTCGAACTAGGAAGCCTAGTTCGAACTACCTAGTTTGTGCCACGTGTAGCCGCGCGGCACGGGGTTCGAACGAGCAGGGATTTAAAAATGGCGGCACCCCGCTTATGCAAATGAAGCCTGGGAAATTCAAATCCCGGGCTTCATTTGCAATTGCGGTATGCCTACATTACCCCGCTAGTTCGAACTAGCGGGGTAGTGTAAAGTGTGAACTATTTTCTTTTGTTTCACATAAGATGGTGATGTTCTCTGCATGAGTTCTTGTTGCATGCAACAGAAAGAACGACATGCATCCCATCTCGATTAACAGTAACATCAAGATTTTTTCAATAAAATATATCAGCAATGAGGTGAGTGTGGAGGAGGGGAGGGGAGAGAAATGAAACACTTTTGCTTCTTGTGTCACTTGTCAAGTGTTTTAAATCTAGAGATTTTCCCATCAAAACTAAATCCATTTGTTTGTTGCCAGGGGGAATGGATCAAGATGCCATTTTTCAAACTGTGGGAAGCCTTCATAGTTCATTTCAAAATAATATTTGTTGAACTTTTGTGGCATTCTTTTACAGGAAGAGAGATGGAGCTGTGTTAGTCATGATTAACTAAGTAGTATGTCCTAATCCCTCCCTGTTTGTGTTTATTCGTGCCTTGCGCTTGGATTTACAATGTTAGCTCATGGAAAGAAAAAAAAAGTCTTAGTGGGCAGAAAGAATCAGACTTTCTATCCCTAGGCTTAGGTTCAAGTTTGGATATTTCTTTGGGAGAGCCTAAGGAAGACTTGCCTCCGTTCTGATTGAAACCCAGATACACAGGCAGTGGGGAAGAAGGGATTAACACACATTGTTCTTCATCTCCCAGAGATGAAGTCTGAATAAAGAGGGTAAACCTGAGACAGAAGCTCTGAACTCTGCATGACCTGCAGTGTATGAGCTCAATTCTGCCAGGTGCCAAGCCAGATGCTCTTGCCTTCAGTTGGAGTGCAAAGGCCCTAGGCTTGTGTTTAATACAATGACCACTACAGTGAGCACTTCAAAAGGCTAACTAGTTATTTTTGAAAGTGAAAGCTTCTCGCGGACATTTCCAAATCTTCACACTCCAGTCCCCTTTCCATCCACCCGGTGCTGTATTAGGTATCTATTTTGTCCTCGGTAGCTTCTGAAAGATTGTAGAACTGCTCACTAGCCCATCAAGTTGTATGTTGAAAAGTTGGCAGGAAATGACAGAAGGGCAGTAACTATGCAGCAGAGGTTAAAAACAGAATGTAAGCTATGCTTAAAATGTTCCCATCAGGTCCCTCTTTCCTTATTAAATTGTTTCAAAGGCTGCTTTTATTCCCCATCTCTCCTGATCAAGTTGACTGATAAAGGAGCTTTTCTAATTTTTTTCTCACCTGATGGGAAAGAGGATCTATTCATTGTAAGAGGCCCTTTTGTTAGAGCAGGACATATCTTTTTTGTTTCCTCATGACTTTTACAGGCTGTAACCTTGGGGAGAAGAGAAGGACAGAGCTGTAGCTTTGTCATGGGTCGCAAAATCCCATTCTGGTGCTTGGGGATGAGGGGAAAGACAAGGAGGTGGTAAACAAGTAAGTGAATATGTTGAAATCCTGCCTATGCTTCCCCAGGTCAAGTGATCCGGTCAGTGACAGATCTGGCCTGAACCCCTGCCATGGAGGCGGAGGGTGAATGTGAGGAGACTGAAAAACCAAAGTTTTATGGAGTATAATGATACCCTTATGAGATTAAAAAATGACATCAAATATTATATAGACAGAGGTGCTGACAATAATAATCTGTGTCCTGAAAGAGACCTAGTCAGTGGAAGATTAATATGAAATTAAAAGTCTGAAGAAAACAATACAAATAAATGCAATGAACAAAGCACCAAGCCCAGATTTATTTTCTATGTCAGTAAAACACAGATTATTTTTCAATTTGCCAAAGACCTAAGAGGAAAGGTATCATAATTTTCCCTCATATATTTGAAGGTGTTGTTAGATATTTTAAAAATAATTTTGTAGTGAGATATTCAGAGCAAGCGAAATAGAATGATATTTGTTTATTTAAAAATCAGGTCTGATTTTCAGTTATTGCTTACATCAATATTTTACAAAGTTCTGAAGAGGTACAAGAAAAAACATAAAATTAGCTTTCTTACTTGCCAAGCTTCCCATTTGATACAGATCTTTTGTTTAAGAATCGGGACATTACATCATTCTTAATTCACCAGATTTCAAATAAATGATTGGAATAAATAATTTTAAGTCCATTTCTGAAGAGCTTTTGTTTTTCAGTTCTCAAGGTTGTACAGTAATGTTTGACACACAGGAGATTTCCATCAGATGAAGTATTGAATACAGAATGAACAATAATTACAGTAGGGTCCTCTACGGTTAAACCCCAAAGTATATGCAATAAAAATTCTTTCCTGTCACCACAACTTCATCATTCACTCTCAGTCATATTCCCTTGGACATACTGTACGCTGAGTCATATACCACCCCATTGCCTACATGTTGCTTCATGATGTATTGAATGTACTGCATTGAATAGGCCCCAGAATGCATATTTCAGTCCACTAAAGTCTTGATTGAGGAGTCTTTGTATGTACAACTTCCACTTATAATGGCTCATTTCATCACAAAATAGATAACCTGATACTCCTCTTTTACACCATTTTGACACCAAAGTAACTATGTAATGCAACAGTGTTTCTCCTGATTTTCTCCAGTGTGAGAACAGAATCAGACTCTCAGACATTAAAGCATCATAATCCTGGCAGCTCTTGTGCTTACAGGACGAAAATTTCATAGTAGCTTCAATGCAGTCTCTTGACTCATGGACCAAAAAAATGCACATATAGAGATTTGGGACTTCAATTCACATGCTTTTGTGCCCCCTCCTGCAATATGTAAATACTTCCACACACAAGTATGGGCACAGAGATTTAGAGAATGTAGAAGTTTGGCTCTCCTAGTGTAAGAAATCATGGTCACCTCTTCTTTTCCCCCTCCTATTCAAAATTAGAAGATTTACCTGGCATTGCTCAGACCCCTAATTCTTTGTTTTTCTTCATTTAAATCATTCTCTGGGCTGGGGCTGGGGATAAGGGGTTCAGTATGCGGGCTGCTCCGGAGACTACCCCAGTCCTTTCTCAGCACAGGAGCTTGGAGCCAGGTGAAAAGCACTTGTTCATGGCCACTGAATCTGCAACAGGAACAGCCAGGGAATGGGTATCTGTCCCCTGGCTGGGGAACAGAGAGACACACAGACAAACAGACACATAGACATACAAACTCTCTGAATAATATATAGTAGATAGCTGTCCCTTTCTCCACCCCTGCCCCCACGCTAACCCAATGGGGTTATAACTATCCTCATCCCTGGCCCCTTGCTGCCCCCTGTGGTCATTCTGTTTTCTAAATGTCCCTCCTGCCAGACATCTCCCTTTCATTGTATGAGTACCAATCACATTCCAGGCACATCTCATTGTTCTGGTACAACAGAACCTTTAAATTACGATAAGAGGATGCTGAATACCAAATTTGGCACTCCAGTTCTTACCATTTAGGACGAAAAACTTAAAAAACAATGAATAGTCTAGCAGCACCTTAAAGACTAAAAAAAAAGTAGATGGTATTATGAGCTTCTGAGGGTACAACCTACTTCTTCAGATGAATGGAGCATTAAAATTCCAGATCCAAGAATAAATAAGGGAAGGGGGGGGGCAAGGAAGTGGGTTGTCCCACAAAACCTCATGATACCATGTACATGTTTCGTTAATCTTTAAGGAGCTCAGGAGGGTTGGGTGCAGTGGGGCTCTGGAAACAGGAGGCTGGCACCAGGGGGGCTGGTGGTGGGGGCTCTAAGGGGTTAGGGATTGGCACTGAGGCATTTGGGATGGGGGGGCTGACACTGGGGACACTAAGGGCAGGAGGCTGGCACTGTGCAGGGTTGGGTGCAGGGGACTCTGGGGTCAGTGGCTGGCACTGGAGGGGTAGTGGAGGGGTGGAGGGCTCTAGGGGTAAGGGTTGGCACGGCGCTCTGGTGTTGGGATGTATCCTAGCCTCAGCCTCCAGAGCCACCACGAACAGTTGGCTTCAGCTGCGGCAGACACCCACTGTGTTCACGGCAGCCCTGGGGGCTGGGGCTTTTGGAGGACCAGTAACATATTATTTGCATATTCATTATTTGCATCATGAATAAGCAAATATGCAAATACAATGCTACCAGTCCACCAAAAGTTTGTGAATGGGTTTGCTGGTATGCAGTATAAAAAAAGTTGGGAACCACTGTGCTAGATAGTGCAACCTCTAGTCAACTATTGAGCACTTACTTGCATGCATAGTCCCAATTGCAATCTAAGGGTACGTCTAGACTACATGCCTCTGTCACCAGAGGCATGTAGATTAGGCTACCAGACATAGTAAAATGAAATGGTGATTTAAATAATCGCCGCTTCATTTAAATTTACATGGCTGCCGCGCTGAGCCGACAAACATCTGATCAGCTGTTTGTCGGCTCAGCGCGATAGTCTGGACGCGCGGGTGTCGACATCAAAGGTATTTGTCGACCACCCAGGTATGCCTCCTGCCATGAGGTTTACCTGGGTGGTCGACAAATACCTTTGATGTCGACACCCGTGCGTCCAGACTATCGCGCTGAGTCGACAAACAGCTGATCAGCTGTTTGTCGTCTCAGCGCGGCAGCCATGTAAATTTAAATGAAGCGGCGATTATTTAAATCGCCACTTCATTTTACTATGTCTGGTAGCCTAATCTACATGCCTCTGGTGACAGAGGCATGTAGTCTAGACGTACCCTAAGTGAATGCCCACCAACATAAGTAAAGGTTGCATTATTTAGCCCTAATTCCAAATGTAATGAGACCAGCGAAAAGGCTCTCACTGAATAAAATAGATCTGATTCAAAAGTTCCTCTCAATATTAGATCTAGCAGGCAGATATTGTGGTGCAAGGTGTTAATTCAGGAGGACAGTCAAATAATTACTTGCTAGTTAAACTAAAGACAGGAGAGAGCAATGCTTTATTGCCCTCCAGTCAGAGATCTGCTTTAAGCCAGAGTTATTGATAGCATCTGCCTTTGCTCACGGGACACATGTCAGTGCATAGCCACTTCACCTATGCTGAGTCATGAAAAAAGTCATTCTCTTCCTCATCTCACCAACACCCTGTTTACAGGAGGAAGGTTTAATTTCAGCACTTTCAACTTGGAGTGTTATTTGGAAACATTTAGCTCATAAAAAGGCTTATAATTCATGCTTTGACCTTAGCATGACCTGAACATTTTGTTAACAAAGTATCTTGTTAATGTTTTGAACAAAAGAACGCATGTGCTTGGAGCTGCTTGGGTTGCCAAAATGGTGTTTGCTCCTAAAAAGGGAAAGTTTTAATTCTATTTTCAAAAGCAATGACTTACTCCTAGCTATATAAGGAAATGTCATCAATCAGTCCTGGAAAGAGTGTGTGAACTGCAGTGGCACTAGAATAGCTTGTTTTTGCTTTCAGTGTAACGTATTTCACCATGGTATAACTCACAGCGGAAGTCTTTTGCTGTGTCTAGTTTTTCTCCACTGGCTCAAACAGATGTGAACAGAAAGTGACAGTTACTACCCACAATGCAAGAGCCATTTTATTTAGCAATCAGATAATAAATGTATAAAGCAATGAGTGAGCAGAACTAAAGGGGAATAAACATTTTAAAAAAAAAAGCAAAAGCCACTCCCGGTTATATTTACAAGAGAGTCCTAAAACAAGAGGTTTTTAATTAAAAAATAATCCATGTCATTTGTCAGATTACCTTTTCGTTTCCCCTGTTGTACTACCATCTTTCTGGATATTAGGAAACTTATTTTATTTTTACATGTTAAAGCACTTTTCACATCGCCATTTGGACACCTCACATTTTTTAAAATATATTAAATACTACATCAAGTACAGATGCACTAACAATCCTACTTGATGTATCAATGTAATAGCATTTCACCAAATATATGTGGGTATATTTTGTACAACAACCTTCCAATAAATACTACTAATCTTCTAATTGAAAAGAACACTGAACTAAGTGTTATCTTACCTTAGGTGTTATACCTATCTGTGTAATTTGTATGTATATTACCGTAAATCTTTCTCTAGGACACAAGTAGCTTTTCTAATGCATGACACCAACGATTAGAAGGGAAAGAATTTCACTTTGGTTTCGTCAAACAAACTGATACCTTCAGGATTCAGTGGCTACATCAGGGGCCAGCAACCTTTTCAAACCAAAGAGCCAAACTACATCAATATTCAGAATAAGTGGTCAACAGAGAGCCGTATTACAATGCCCATTTTCATGACTGAAGAATATACAACTTAATATTAGTGATAATTAACATGATGATTAATAATAGCATAAATGAAATATTGTACTCACAGACTTTATTTAATGGGACTTCTGCTGCTGCATCTTTTCCCACGCTTCTTTGAAGTTTACATCATAACTGGTAAAATCCAGCTTCATGCACACATTCAAGCTGTCATCTATCAATCTTATAGCAGGGGGGTTGGGGATGTAGGGACGCAGGAGTCAGGGTTGCAGTGTATGAGGGGCTCAGTGCAGGGGATTGGGATGTGTGGAAGGTGCAGGAGGTAGGGCAGGGCACTGGGGGTGAGAAGTAGAGTATGGGCAGGGGGGTGCGGATGGATTACCTTACCTGGCTGGGGCTGGGCTGCTGCACCCAGGCATCAGTGACTGGAGGAGGGGTCAGGCCAGGATCACCACAACTGGATTGTGGCCTCCTCTCCTATCCATGCTGAAGCAGGGGGAGACTGCTGCCAGCCCTTCCTGTGCCCAGATGGGGGCTGGACCACCGGGCCTGCGCTGGAATTAGGGCCAGGAACAATACGCTGCAGCCAGATGGGGACTGGGCCTAGCCCCAGCTCTGGAACATGGAGCAAGCCACCTGCCACATGGCATGGCATGGGAGCATCCAGGCAGTCACCATGTGGCCCACCCTGGCCATAGCTCCAGCCGTAGGGAAGGACTGAAGCTGGGGCATAGCTGCATAGCAGGTGGCTGTCCTGTGTGCTGGGATTGGAGTCAAGGCCACAGTACAACTGCTCCTGGGGTTGCACCATGGCCCGAGCCCCAGGAGCAGCCACACCATGGCCCGGCTCCAGCTCTGGCACATGGGGCAGACAAATATGGCCAAAAGAGCCATTTTTGGTGCCCTACTATGCCATATTTGGCTTGCAAGCCATAGGTTGCCGACCCCAGGGCTACAGCCTTCTTCCATAGGCTCCTTCTTAATGCTATATAAAAATAATTCTGTCAAAAGCTCTGAGCTTTACAAAGAGTATGTTTATTTTTTACTGTGCCCTCAATGTCATTAAATCAACTAACCCAAGGAAGTGAACTCAACAAATAAAAATCCTTCACTAAGAGCACTCTGCAGTTGATCATATAAATTGAAATGAGAAGTATCACTGAGAAGTATCACTGTGATGAGCACTATTCTGCAGCTACTTAAGTCATGAATTTTATTCTCTCTCATCTTTTAGATAATTTTGCTATATATGTGGCAGGGTATTTTATTTCTGCTATATACAAAATAGTTTCCATGGCAATATATTATATTTCTCTGATCTTTAACCACCCTATTGCTATACCAGTCAGAGACATAAAATTGGCAAGTCACGTTTGAATCATTATATTACTTTCTTCTTTTTATTAAAAAAACTGCATAGGGAAGGGCTTAATGAGGGGGAACAGTCACTGCTGAAGTCCTGTACTGCCTCCTACACATTACACACTTACTACTTTCTGATTCTCTTATTGCAAGCTAGTGTGAAGGCGGTGGTTTCAGCTTCCCAATCCAGGAAACACACCACCTCCCTCAAGTGGCCAGTGAGATAAGTTTTCTGCTTCAAGAGTTGATACTTAGCAACCCTGAATGAATTAATTTAGCAGTGTACAGAGGAGGGGAGGGGTTAGTATATCTAAAACTAGGCTTTGTTATTTCTTTTATTAGAAGGTCAAACATTTTAAATTTAAACCATTCTGCAAAACCACATTTTTCAATGGTGCCAAGAGATAAGGTTCATAGAAAACCACGATAGACATGTAGCTGGGTGCTGAATGGATTTGGATGAGAGGGCAGCTGAAATAGCCAACGTTTTGTGGTTAAGCTGAAATAGCGGACTACTTGTGGTTATAGGAATTCAGTTACAATTACTTCCATGAAGAGGGCCATATAAGCACACAGGCTGATAACCCGGCTGCAGTTTTTGGAAGAATAATAGTGTTAATTATAATCCCCTGCTCAAATTCTAGTTTGCATAATTGCAGTCTTATTTTCCTTAAAATTCATTCCTGTCCTAAACTGTTAGAAATGAACCAGTGGAACTCTCTGATACAAGGTATTACAGAGATAAAGGGATTAACAGGATTCCAAACAGAATGAAACACTGATATAAATAAGAATTACCACAATGACACTAGCTAACATAATAATGCATAAGAGATACCAATACTCATCTTTCAGGGCATTAGCCAATCACTGACAGAGTTAGGAAACTTTCCCCATAGGCATGTTATGATACACTAGCCTATTCTGGTGGGGGTGGGATTACATCTTCTCTGGTAGTTAATACTGGCTGCTGTTAGAGAGCGACAGATCTCTGGTCTAATCTATAGGTAATGTGTATGTTTCCATGTTGGCACTTTCCACCCCCGTGACGGGTGAAGTAATTGCTGACGTAGAGGCCAAATCATATCTTCTATATAAAAGCCTCTGGAAGGCTGGGAAATCCTATGGATCTTGGAATGTCTGTATATTTTGCACATTCAGCCAGGGATCCTGTGCCTTGGAGTCTCTCCACAAGACCCTACTTACATGGAGACACAGCTACAGACTATGCAAAAGGAAAATAATTTTTCTGGGACAGTGCAAATATAAGTGGTCTCTTACTAAAACTCAGTGCAAGGATTTTTGTTGTTGTGGTGGTGGTGGTTTTGTTTCTGGTTGGGGTTTGTTTGATTGGTTGGTTGGTTAGCCCTAATACCAAGAGAAAGGAAAAGAGCCAATGAGAAATCAGGACCCTGAGACTGACAGTCCCCGGGAAGAATGAGGGTGGGCAGGCTAATGAGGGAGTCAGGAGGCAGGTGGGAAACAGGATACTTAGCTGGACTCTAGGTCTGTTCTGGGATGGTAATTCCTATATTCCTCTGGGTAGTTGTACCTGAAATCAGGATATTCCAATCTGTTCCCTTGATATAGGCCAGCTAACTAAAGTTCCACTATCCAGCTGGTTTTATAGTGTTAATGAAGTAGTGGCAGGAAACATTAAGAATTTTCTTTCATTTCAGACCATTTAGTACCTCGGAGTAGCTCTGGAGTTAAAATAGGACATTTTTAAAATGAAAAAAAGCGGTCTTCTTTTTTCATCTGAAAATTCTGAAATGCAAATGTTTTCATCTAGCTCTACTGAAAAACTTTTGAAGAGGGCAGAGACTTTACTCGCCAACCCTGATAGGTGTGAAATGAGATCCTTCTTGCCCATCAACAGATAACAGTGGAGGTTAGATTTTTTTTTTTTTTTTTTTTTGGAGAATTCTAGTAGATTTAACCAAAAGAGAATTATTTATTATTTGCAGATGCAATTCAAGACACAAAAGGACATTGACTCTTCACCTGAAGTTTCTAGATGTTATGAGGGGCAGAGCAGGGAGTTAATTTAGATTAACTTTCAAAGTTATCTCAGATAATTTTTGTTGTTGTTGTTAAATAAGAGCCAAAGTTTTGTTTCAGTTTTCTGTAAATTATCCTGTAAGTTCCATCTAAGATCTGCTTTCTTTTATCCTGGGTTCTAAACTCCCTTAAAAAAATCCTTGATATCTAGTGTGAGCCAAAACCACCCAACATATTCAAACACTCCTGAAATTAAATATCATATCTGGATTGAAGGTTGAGTGCATGAGCTCATGTCTTCATGATTTCATAAACAAATAGTTAACTGTCTGATTTTTTCAACTTTCTAGTCAATCATGGGATTGATTTACTAAAGTTTCTGGTAATTTACTGTACATGTTGTGTTTTCTCTATTCATTTCATAATCTTCCAAAGATGAAATTCAAGATTCTCCTCTAATTGTAACAGGACAGATTCTCAGACAGATGACTTTCCAAGTAACCTTCTCATTCTGCTTATATTCAGGGAATGAAAAAGTATGCCAGAAGGTTATGTGATGACGGATATGGGCCAACATTAAAATTTATATTTGTGACCTGGCACGAAGATGGAAACACAGAGTCTGATTCAGTGGTTTTTGAAGCCTTAATCCCTGCTAAAAAGTGGCTTTGCCAAGGTAAACCTGACATTTTAAATGTAACTGCTTTGCATACGTTGTATGGAACCTGAGCTCCCATTTTTATACTGCGGTTTTCTTCTGAAATGTAGCTACTGCCTGGCAAGCAGTGCAAAAGTGAAGTCTGGGGTCCCCTCTACTAACATTATTTGTTCTATTTCAGCAAAAGGCAACACTAAGACCATCTTAGAGCAGTTTTCAGAGGTAGCTGTGTTAGGGTACGTCTAGACTACAGGCTTTTGTCGACAGAAGTTTTGTTGACACATACTGTCGACAAAGCTTCTGTCAACAAAGAGCATCTAGACTACAGACAGTTCTGTCAACAAAGCAAACCACTTTGTTGAAATGACAGTGTAGACGCAAAGGACAATGTAGATGCAATAACACCTTCTGTCGACAGAACTCTGTTGAGAAAAGGCATTATTCCTCGTAGAATGAGGTTTACTGCTGTCGACAAAACTGCTGAGTTCTGTTGACGTTATGTCGAGAGAACTCAGCGGCATTGTAGAAGCAGGTATAGTTTTGTCGACAAAAGTCCACTTTTGTCGACAAAACTCTGTAGTCTAGACACACCCTTAGTCTGTTAAGGTATGTCTATACTGCAACACTATTTCAAAATAACTAGCTCTATTACAAAATAAGTTAATCCGTGTCTACACAGCAGGCAGTTATTTCGAAATAGTGTCAAAATACTGTCAAGCTAGAGGACTTCTTACTCCAACTCCTGTGACCCTCATTGTACGAGGAGTAAGGGAAGTCAGAGGAGGAGTGCTCTGTTTCAAAATAAGTGCTGTGTAGATGCTCCCTATTTCAAAATAAGCTATTTCGAAATAAGCTACGCAATTGACAGAGCTTAATATATGTAGCTTATTTCGAGTTAAGCCCTGCTGTGTAGAGATGCCCCTAGAAAGAACAGAGCATGCAAAAGGACTGAGACTAATATTACTAGGCAGTGTATATACACTAGATCAAGTCGGGGACTAAAGAGACTAATTCTGCATTCCTTGCCTACCCATGAAAGACATGTGCAAAAACAAAAAACAAACAAACAAACAAACAAAAATCCCAAGCCATATACTGCTAATGGTATCTTATTTCCTTGTAAGGCAATCATTAGTGAAAAAAAGGATTGCTGGAAGATTGATGTTATTCCCATAATTTTAGAGATTTTTAGCACTAATAAGTGTTTCCTTTCTTCCTTCATTATTGATTTTACTAAAACCAGTAAGTTTAGTGATTAAAAAGGACAAAAAAAGCAATTGTGGCAATTTAATCCTTTTTATCACACCAGTTCAGCAAAAATACTTAAGCACATAGTTGATTAGTGTATGTGTGTCCAAATAAAGTAAGTGAGACTACTTAAGTGCTTAAAGGTAAGGCCAAGCTACAGTGCTTTGTTGTACTGTTGCCTAAAAGTATCTGGGGAGAATTAATCCACAGGAGTGATACAGCATAAATGGGAACAGTGTAAGTTTCCCTGAGGCCGCACCATCACCCTAAAAGTGTCTCAAATTCAATCCACAAACTTAAACTTCCAGTGCAAAGACAGTACCATGACTTTTCACTCTCTGGCCTCTCTGCCAGTTATTGGGGTTGGCACTGTGATGACAATACTTATTTACAAAGAACTAGACTGAGTCCACCAATCTCTGTTCATGTAGGCCACTGAATAATCATCAGATGGTATGTAAATTTGATAACCACTGGCCAGGCCCAGAGTCAAACTGGCAATATGGATAGTAAATGCACTGCAAATCCCACAACCCTGTGTGGGGGGCGGGGGTAGAAAAACTAAAGAATAAACTAAAGAAAAACTTCCTTCACCCACAGCTGTAACCGGGATGCAAAGCTGTAGGGGTAGAAAAATGGGGCTAAAGGCAAGGTGTGGGAGGACATGAGCTGTGTGTGTCTCTTCCCTCCCTGCCTCCGATTTTTTGGTTATGGCCCACCAACCCAGACAGCCTGAGTGATCTGCAGACATGAGTCACAGGGTGGGTGTGGTGCTACCTCCCTGATACCCATTTTATGCTGGCCTAACCAAGCACTATCACATGAGGCTGGCCTAAGCCACCTGGTGTCACCAGTTCAAGCCTCCTGGCATTACCCCTCCTCCAATGTTTTCTCCACATCCCTGCCAGCGGGCACACTGCAAAGTTTGAAAACCTCTGTGGGGCAATCATGTGCCCCCCAGATCTTTTAAATTGTACCTCCTGCTATGAACAGTTGCCTCTGAATGGCTCTGAAAAATGACCACAACAACAACAAAAACACAGCAGGGAGCACAAGTATGCTTCCTCGCCCCAGGCACTAAATGCTATTACAGCTCTGCCTTGACCTGCCATTTTGTCTCTGCTGTGAGAACAAAACAAAAAGTGTACACCTTTTCCCCTCTCCACCTTTGGTGCTTAATTTGTGTCAGAGCGTGCCAGGTTCAGCCCTGACATCTCTAGGCTTGGTAGTTCATAGCCCCAGCACTTGGAGGCTTGCTGCATAAGTTATAAAAGAAAAAAAAATTCTTGAGCCCCAGAACTCTTTCATTACACATTAAACACTGCCCGCCTTGTATAACTACATTGCACCAGGCACAGTTTAGCTCTAGGCACCTGAAAATTCAAAGCATCAGTAAACCAATATTGTAGACTTTGTCTTTTAAACTAAAACTGGGCACTGAGATTACAGCGATGTTGTGTAATATTCCAGAGCCTGCAGGCTGCAGCCAGTGCTCTTTTGAGGATTCTCCCCTTACAACTTTTCCCAGCACTGCCTCTCCACCCAAGGGTGTCACTTCCTTGTTCTCAGACCTCTCCAGGATGGTATCTCTTGTTTCTGACAGCCCCCACTTCAATAACTCTCCAAGGTGGGAGGGAATACCTCAACTTCAGTTATTCCTAGCTTCCACCCTCTCCAACTGACACTCACCCTCACAATCCTGAAATTGGGTAAAGATACTTATTTAAAGTCAAACTTTGTAGTATGTGTGACTCAAAGTCCCCAGCGATTAACAGTTATTTTCTTCCACATACCCAAGGCAGCTCAGGTTATCTTGCTAATTTTCCCTATTTCTCCAAAAGAGATATCATGGAAGAATAGCAAGAGACACATCGTAGGTAATCCACCATCATGCTAACACTGAAAACTAAGGGCATGGATGCACCAACATTAAGCACATACTTCTGGTTGACTAAACTTCCTCAAGGGACCTGTTAACATTTCAAGAGGCCGATTGAACCTTGAAACTCATTCCTTGGCCTCTTCTGCACATGTACTGTTTATATGCAAGTGCTGCACGCCACACAGAATATGGGCCTTTCACTCAGGTTTAAAGGTTGATCTGGACTTCAACCACGATTCCGGTCAAATAGAACAGCCTCCCTCAATCAGCTTTAACGTTTTCCTAGTGCAATGGAATCTCCTAATACTGAAATATTTTTCCAGAGTACAATTTAAAACAGAAGTAGTCATAAGTATTAGAAATTAGAAAAATCACATGATTGGAAATGCATGTTTCCTGCTTTTCCATCACATTGATCATGAGGCTGTCTAAAGAGCTCACTGAAGCTTTGACAACTTTTCTTCTTCTTTTATTAACAACATATTATTGCTAGGAAAAGTAAAGTGCAGTTGCTCAAAAATCAGAAAGCACAACAGTCTGTCTCACTCTCTCTACCTTCTTACCTAATAGCAATTTCACTTTAGGAACATTTACCTTTAAGAAGGTGGGTGCTTCAAAAAATGTTATGAAAGTGCAATAGCAGACAAGGGGAATAGAAGGTGCTAAATATAATTTCTTAGATATACCAGCTGGAGAAGAACAGAACACTGACCTGTTTGGAGTGTTCAGGAAGCAGCATCGGTCATTTTCCAGGTATTCAATCTCAGAAGGGACACTTCCAAGCTGTCACACACAGAATACACGTCATATGTTTTTCTGGAGTGGTGAGATGAGTTTCAGTATATTTTTAACACATCGAGATGATTCTAATGGTATTTTTCTGATGTTGCTGAGCTGTAACACAAACACTATTCCTAAATTTTCAACTAAAAGATTAGTGAAGCCCATAGACTCTGATGAATCTGAATTTTTTTTATTAGACTAGTAAGACTAGAAGTAGTTTCAGGAACATATTTCACCCCAGCACTCAAATCTTTATGACTATCTTTTTCATCTGTTTTTCTCTTTGAAGATCCATAGCTCTTGAGAATTTTCAATTTCCCAGGCCCACAAGATGTTCTTTAGTTGAAGACAGCATTCAAATAGAGAGGATTGAAATTGGAGTGTTGGCTGAAGTAGTGTAAAATTTAGAAACAAAATGAACAATCCTGCAAGGCACTAGGCAGACAGGATCAGACTCCAAGAAAGCCTGATCCTATTCCCCTTGAAGCCAATGGGAGTTTTGCTATTAACTTCAATGCGACTTGCTGTGTAAATAATAATTACTTGTGCGAGACAGGATGCTGTAGGATCAAACTCTGAGTGATATTGTGTATAGAATTCTGAAAATAGATGGTTTCCTGTTTTTCTGTTTCAAGCTATACTTAGGAAAGAAGAGCATCCATTACCTAACAGTGATTCAGGTGAGTTTCAAGTGAAGCTGAAACGCACACACATATGCACACAGACAAATGTAATGTCCCAGCCAGACTGTTATGAGTTTTGGGTTTTGCAGTGACACAAAACAGCTGTTTGGTGAGAGCTGAATTTCTTAGCTTATTTCACTCCCTGGAGCAACATTTTAGAACAAACACAAACGGCATCATTTACTTCAGTTCTCATCTTTCAGACCAGACACTCCATGATGGATCAGGTTATTGACCACTGTTAATGTTAGTTATACAACAGAATTGTTTCAAAAATCTGGGGGACAGGAAAGGAAGGTCAATGTGACATTTTACTAGAAATATCATACTTTTACCCATTATTTGATTTCATATAGTGGTTTGCTACCAAATTTATGAAAACTATAGCTAATCGTAAACAGACCAGAAAAATCTCTCACTACTCAGGGTACAAATAATAAAATAAATGCATACTTTAAAACATAGGTTTTGAAACCTGATTTAGGAATTTACCAAGGCAAATAATTGTCCCCTTCCCCAAATTCATTGACCAAACTTCTTCTCTTGCTATAAACAAGCACTGCTTTCAGAAGGAACACCTGAACAAAACAACAGGACTGGCAGCAAAACCTAGTTCTAAACATTCAGTCCCTTTACAGCCTTTTGAGATAGGAACATTAGAACATGTCAAAGATTTTGAGTCTAAATTTCAAGGTTTTATATGAGATAATTGGTTTAAAGTGCCTTTAGTTATGCCCACAGAACTGCAGCACTATCAATGATCTGATAGAACAAATCCATTGGCTGCAAACACTATTTGTAGTGGGCTCTATAGAGAATACTAAGAGATATATAGTATCGGCATTTCCCCAGCTGATATAGGAGTAAGACACTGTTGTGTGCAAATGACAAAGAGTTCCAAGCAGAAGCCAGGGAACGGGGAGCATGGAGGATATGAAGAAGAAAGTTCCAGAATTTGAGTATGCTCCCTCCACCCCAGCTTTGTGTGAAACCCTCTCCTATAGAGATCAAGATCTGAGGGTGAGGAGAAAACAGATTAGAGGCAGTGATACTGAGTCCGGGATGATATAAGGGAGACTGGCTACCTCAGATTTAGCATCACTGTCTCTAGTCTGTTTTCTCTGAAAACATGGTGGACCTCTCAAAAAGAGAGGTCCTGAGGAATCTATTAAACTGGCATCTGTGGTGCCAGCCATGTTGACAATGACAATACCACACGGCTGTGTCTAGACTGGCAAGTTTTTCCGCAAAATCATCTGATTTTGCGGAAAAACTTGCCAGCTGTCTACACTGGCCACTTGAATTTCCGGAAAAGCACTGACGATCTCATGTAAGATTGTCAGTGCTTTTCCAGAAATACTGTGCTGCTCCCATTCGGGCAAAAATCTTTTTCCGAAAGACTTTTGCGCAAAAGGGCCAGTATAGACAGCACAGTACTGTTTTCCACAAAAATGCCCCATTGCGAAAATGGCGATCGGGGCTTTTTTGTGGAAAACCGCGTCTAGATTGGCCACGGACGCTTTTCCGCAAAAAGTGTTTTTGCGGAAAAGCATCCTGCCAATTGAGACGTGCTTTTCTGAAAATGCTTTTAATGGAAAACTTTTCCATTAAAAGCATTTTCGGAAAATCATGCCAGTGTAGACGTAGCCCACGGGTATGTCTACACAGCAGAGTTATTTTGGAATAACTGACATTATTTCAATATAACAAAATGCATGTCTACACAGAAAGCCTTTATTTCAAAATTATGGCGAGCTGGAGGATTTCTTACTCCGACTTCTGTAACCCTCATTTCACAAGGAGTAAGGGAAGTTGAAGGAAGAGTGTTCTTCCTTCGACTTCCTACTGTGTAGACAGCGCCCAAAACTGAATTAATCTATTTCTAATTCAGCTACACAATTGACATAGCTGAAGTTGCATAACTTAATTCGACTTTTGCTCTGCTGTGTAGACGTGCCCCAAGAGACCTCTCTGATCTTGGACGGAGCTCTTCAGTATGATGCACCTTAGAAAGATCACCCTGAAAAGGACCCCTGGGTTGATGATATGTCCACGGAGTCCCAAAGGGCCAATGTGCTGGCATCTGCTACAGGATGGGTGGAAAGAATTGAGCCATTTCCAGTCTCTGGAGATATTGTTTGTCTCAATGCCAGCCCTTCCTGGAGACATAGAACTCTGAGTCTCATACAGAGAAGTCCGAGTGCAGAGACCATGATGGCCTCGTGTCAGCTGGTGCTGGGGATCAGAGACAGGATAGGGGTGAGCAGTGGTTGGCACTGGTGGTCTTTGCAGGGCTGGAGGCTTCAGAACTGACAATCTCTTACACTGATCAGGAGAGTGCAAGCATGTCAAGGTTATCAGATCCCTGGCTGCCTCAAAAGTCTCCAGCATGGAGAGGAGACATCAGTCCTCCAGCTGACCCTCTTCTACTGGCAATTGACTCAACAGACCCTTCTGCAGGCCTGGAGTCAATCGTGCTGGCTGGAGAGGCCTAGCATGGATCACAATCCTTTAACAGGCTCATACACAGATATTGAAGTTGGTGAGCACCCTTTATCCATTTTTCTGTTTCTTACATGGCACCGATGACCGTGAGCAGTGTTGGGACTCTACATTGAGGCAGTCTTCGGTGGCAGGGAGTGGTGGCGCCGAGAGTCTCTGACCCCAGAGTCCTTTTTCGGTGCCACATCCCTTGATTGAAGCCAGTGCACTGCCCCCCGATGCCAAAGAACCCGGTGCCAGGTCTCTGGGCTTTGACTCTGACTGCAGCCACAGGGTTGCCTCCATCAGCAACAACTTCAGTCTGTGGTCCATTTCCTTCCTGGTGCAGGGGTGGAATCATCTGCAGATTTTGTACCTGCCATTTGAGGGATTCCCTCGGACATTTCAAGCAAGATATGTGGGGTTTGCTCCTTGGCATTGGTTTTTGATAGACCACACATGGCTTAAATCCTTGGGACTGAGGCATACCCCGGCCCTGGGAAGAGGCAGGGAATGGGAGAGAGAATGCTTGTTAACAAGAGAGTAAAAAATGACATTATATCATACTAACTATTAACTATTCAAACTATTCACACGTAGCAACCAAGTCTACTAGGGGATCACTTGAAACAAGAGAGAGAAGAGGATGCTCCATCAGCTATCAATGGTAGTAAGAAGGAACTAGGGAGGCAGCAGGTCAGCAGAGATCTGTTTGCAGCACCATGAGGGCGTAACTCCAGGAGGCACCTTCACCAACCCAACAGGTGTGCTACTAGGGGGAAAACCTTCCTGCAACTGCACACAGTGTGCATACACCTACCTGAAATCAACCTGAGCAATCAAAGATACAGCACTCTAATATGCATAAGCATTTTGAAACTCACTTCTCTGCAGAAAGCCTTCTGTGGTCTCTGTGCCTCTTATTCCCTGTTTTGAGGATAAGTGAAGAGATTAAGTCCTTGCCCTTGTGCTGGTTCATCGATAAAGATGTCCACTAGCATCAATGGTCCCACTAGGGAAGACTAGCAGGGGTAATGGATGCAGGATGGGCCCTATGGTGTTCATTTATTTTTTGCATTTCACTAAGCTTGGACTTTTGATCTGAAATGGTTCCACTTTAATTTCCGGCCACTTGATCTACTCATTCCCATATACATATACAACATGTTGGGTTTGAAAGTTCCACATCACATCAAAGTAAACATGGACAGCTGGTAATGAAGGCAAGAGAAGGTATTGCCTTCCCCAAATCGCCTATACTGCCCAGCTGCCAGGAAGGGGACCTGGTTGTGCCACACAACAGCTCAGCTTCCCGGCAGCTGGGAAAGGCTGGGGCCAGGCCACACAGCAGCCTGGATCCCCAGAAGCTAGGAAAGTCTGGGGCCACATGGCAGCCCCAGCCCTCAACTGGAGTTGAGCAGAACTTGCCTGGGAGGCAGGGGGAAAGATTGCAAAGGGGCATAGTCTTGGAGAAGGGGAATGGCTTTGGACAGAAGGGGCAGGACTTCCGCTGCCTTCCCCAGCTGGGCCTTCACCAGCCACCCATGAAGGTAAAGTTTATATTAAAAAGTGTGTGCATTAAGGTTGTGAAAGTGTAAATGGGTACACAGTTAAGCAATGAGCTCAAGGTCATCAGTTAATCTTCACAGTGACATGCAGCACAGAGACAGGTGTGGGGGTGGGGGGTGGGAGGCAGGCAAGAGTCCCCCCGCCGCCGCCATGTAAATGTGTAATCTCTAAAATTTTCAGCAGTTACATGTTTACTTAAACAAATGCATTTAAACATGCCTAGTGCATATTGCAAGGCGGGGGAGGGGGCGGGAGATCTCAACAAACAATCCTGGTCATATTAGATTTGTCAAAAACCTTCCCATCCGAGGGAGGGAAGGAGGGAGGGAGAGAGAGAGAAGCATGATTTAGCAATGAATTGGTACTCAAGTGATCTATACTCCAATCCAGCCTGATAAAAACTCTGCCACATCCAGGGAACGTGTCTGCTCTTCTGACATTTTTTGCAGAAGAGCAGATGCACTCTTTTGGAAGCCCTTGTATTCCTTGTTTCACGAGGCATAAGAGCTCTTCCGAAAGAGGAGGTTTTTCCAAAATTTGGCCCAGTATAGATGGGCCAAACTTTGGAAAAGCCTCTACCGAAAAAGCATTCGGAAAAGGGTACACAAATTGAGGAGCGCAATTTTAATAACTTTTTCTGATAAAACTCCGCAGTCTAGATGTAGCCTGGGTGACTTGGGCAGGTCATTAAATCTCTCTCTGTTTGAGTTCCCCGCTGTAAAATAAACATAACAATATTTCCTTTCTACCAGTTTGTCTGCATTGTCTATTTAGACCTGTAAGATCTTTGGGTCAGGAACTGTCTCTTGTTGTGTGAATGTACAGTGCTTAGCACAATAAGGTCTCAATCTCTAGCTGGTACTGTAACTCAAATAATATATATTTATTATTGAAAAATAAAATGTACATTTAACACCTAAAATTGGATGTCCATTGAAGTAACATTTAAATACAAACCCACGAGTGCAGTCCTATATGTTTTAGAAAGGTGTGTATTGGTGACTCAAGTGTTGACTTCAAATGTTTTTATAATCACTGAAATTTGAGGTGGCTTAAAACATTTCAAAGATCTTTTCAGAAGGGTTTTTTTTTTTCAAAAATAAAATCCTCCAGATCATTTTTCTGCTTCTCCCCTGGTATTTGTGTTATGTAACACAGCTGACTTTGTCAGTACATAGTAAATTGCTGGAGGTGTTAAGATTGTAGCTTTCCCTCTTGTAAGAATGTAAGCATAGGTCTATGTTGCAGGTGACATATAACCTAAGCCAAACTCACTGAGCCAAAATTGAACCATTAGAATGTTGGATAAAATGTAGACCGCAACAGTACAAAGGAACCTATTTTTTACCTAGACATATTTGTTTTTGTTCTTTTGTGAAGATATCCAGCCAAGAAGGAGAGACTGAAATGGTACCACTCTTTGTAAATCTCTTAATCTTCATGCTCCTCTTCATGTCTATGGCATGCGTCTCCCAGTAATCTTTCCATTTAATACCCATAATCCATAATCTCTCCTTGTAACACCCATAATCCTTTGATATTGTGTGGAGCAGAGTTCAGTAGCTTCCCAGGCCAAGACAATTTTTAAAACAATTTATAAAGTTAAACAGAATGTCCTTTGCTCACCCACAAAAGTTAAAACATTTTTATGACTTCAGTTCATTTCCAAACGTTTCCACTCATTCAGGTTTTCTTATAAAAAAGAAGAACATTGTTGTTTTGATGATAGGACTGACACACACATCTTTAAGAGTGGCCCACTTGGAAGATGTCGATAAACAAACTCATTCCGATATAGAACAATCCTCCTGCCTCACTCCATTGTTTTCTTAAGCCAGTTTGCCACACTGCCAACATTCAGAGCATAAGAAAGAAAAAATGCAATTACTTTTTCAGCTTTCATAGTCCAATGTCACACACATCCAGAGTCATTTACACCTGTGGTACTGCAAAGTGGAGCAACAATCTGTTCATTTTCAACAAGAGTGTCACACTCGAGAGGCTACTAGAATCATTTCTGCAAAATCAATTTAGAAATCAATCAAGCACCAAAAAAGTCCCTTTCGCACTGAAACGTGCTGGTAACTGCCTTGGTTTATACAACAACCCAGCAAAGTAGTTGTAAAAGCTTCTGCATTGCCAATTCCCTGAACCAGCCTTTCCCCTATAACAAACTCATGAAACAAATAGAAATAAGACATATTGAAGGATGTTAGGGCCTTGTTAGAAAATAAGAGATGCTATGGTGTAACAAAATTATAACTAGTGTTGTCAAGGATATTAAAATTGTAAATGTCTGCAAGAGTTGCAGAAGAAAGAAAGAAAGAAAATACTCCACATATCCAAGGGCATGAATTAAATGTAAGAAAAGGGCCTGTTATGGAAAAATCAGGAGAAATGCTTTTACATTTAGAGTAATTAATGTGTGGAATAGACTACTGAAAGACCCAGCAAATGCTGCAAATGTAGAAGAAAAATTATTATAGGCTACATAAACACTAGCTAGAAGAATAGCATGGCCTTCTTCCATTTTGGAAAGCTGTGTTACTAAAAGGGAGCAATGAAAGATCAGAGCATTTTTAATCAGCATGAAAGGAGAAAATCAGCCAAGAACAGCAAAATACGAATGTATTTTAATAGTTTTTGAAAAGCATAGGTCTTCTGGCCGACCTGGGCGTCTGGGATGTCTGATTACCTTACTACAGGAGGAGAAGTGTAACTGAATACACCCTGTGGAGGTTGAATCAGGAGTGACTGATTGTAAAAGAGCTTGAACTTTATGAAAACAGTTAACCTTGGGAAATCTTAGGGGCTGCATCCCTGGTATCTTGGTATCCACTTAGGAATGTCACCTGTTTAGATTTGTGCTGAGTGACACATTAACCACTGTAACACAATGATGCTGAATCACAGTTTGTTACATTTGATCTTTCCCTAGGATTTTGCAGCAGCCAGTCTCTGTGGATGTTTCATCCTCGTCCTCACATTGGGAAGACTGTGTCAGAAGATACATATGAAATTCATTCATTGGCATTTTAGTTAGACTCACAGGCCAGGAGACTAATAGTTTCCTCAGAAAGGAGAAAGTAATACTTGCCACACCACAAAGAATTTGTGCAGGCTGTAAGTGGTAGAAAGAGAGACAGAGAGCTGGGCTTCATTAAAAGAGCAGGTCATTAAAACAAAGGTGTTATCATGTGTCTTGCCTTTTCATGTATGTGCCTCCTTGTGGCAGAGCATTTGATAATGGCAGCCTTGCCTTAGTTTCCCTTTACACATCAGTTCTAAAATGTGGCCTATAATGCTTGGCCTTTCTTTATGACTTTGGCCCTCTGGTTATGTTATTTGAATCCCTCCCTTTCAGAGTAGTAAGGGGTCTTACCTGAAGTTCTTAGGGCTCCAGTGATTGTACTGTAGAAAATGTACAGAATAGTCTTACAGGTTTAAATCCAGGAACTGGTCCCTTTTCTCAAAATTTAAAAGGTGCTTAGATCTGCCATTCTGGTTTTGATCTATTTCAAACCTAAAAGACAATGATAATTTAGTCTGGGAGTTTAAATGCTGTTTCCTGAAGCAAAATATAAGTTCACTTACTGTTAAACGTCATCACAATTGTTTCTCTGCATGTGGCATGGATTTGTACTAGGTATTGCATAAACTGCATGGATACAATGTGGAGAACACAGGCCCCCTAGTTTACCACTGCAATCTAATTTTTTAAACATAGATTTTACAGTTCACAGTATCTTCACATGCACCAATGATGAGAAAATCTGTTAAGTTCTGACTGCAGTTTTAGTTTGGGCACCTCTCAAAAGCTCACTAGAACTATCCAAAACTACAGAATCTGCAGCATTTGATTGGCAATCCCAGGAGGATGGGCTTTCTCATGAGATTTCCAGCACTTTTTCAAGTCTCGATAATTTGCATAGTATTTCAGGATTTCAGCTTCCAGAAAATGGAAGTGAAGAAAAGGTAGCTGAACATTTCAGTACCTTAATAACTGTTCACTTCTGTTTCAGTTCCACAAATGATACACAGTCAGGCGAACGGGAGGGGAGAAAGAAAGGGAGTTTTAAGTTCTCCAACCCACTTAACCTAGTCATAATTTGTACCATCAGCTATCTTGTGCATGTTTTGGTTAAAGAGAATTTCCCTCTAACATGATTTTCTAGAATATCTCAATACACAAATTCACCAAATTCTGCCTTCTGTTACTCCTGTAGTCCCCCACCCCCACCCCCCCACACACCCCACTGAAGACTAAGGCCTGATTCTCCTCTGTCTTAACCTTGTGTAGTTATTTCCAAATGCAAAGCAATTGTAAAACATCACCATTCTTATCTGGTGGTATTTCACACACATGCAAATATCTATACAGGGTGTACAGGGGTGGAGAATCAGGCCCAATGAGGAGATGAAACTGAGGGTGGAATTTAATCTTCTTTGCCTGAAAGGGTATGAATGAGTAAAAATGATGTTGTTTCCTCACCATGAGGATATGCTTCTGGGGACTCCTGCTTGATTTGTGAATAAATTGCAGGGAAGTTCCAATCTGCTTTCAACAAAGATGGCTCAATGTTTGTTTGGGTCCTTTTTTGAATGGAAACAAGGGTTCAAGTTTCCTGTTCACAAAAGGGGCTGGCAGAGACAATAAAAATTATGAGGGACAAAAATCAACCTTCTCACAGTCCTGCTACTTTAAAGATTTCACCCAGCATAGCCTAACCTCATCCTCTTCTTTTTCAAAATTATGGGCCAGAACCACAGCTGCTTTAAATCAGGACAACTCGACTTCTGCCATGGAAGCAATACTAGTTTATACCCACTGAGGATCTGACCAATGGTCATTTTCAAGCATGGGTCTTGCACAGAGTCTGCTAATTTGTCTGTTATATAGGGAGGAGATATGTGCACTATGCAACTTCTCCAATCTGTTTTATCGCTTTTGATTGTTATGCTTTTTTGTATTCTATTTAAGAGATTAGTTAATAAGATTGATGTTAAGTGTCAATAGGCAATGTCATTTTTAAAAACTAAAACAATATTATCAAGAAGGGCTAAAAATCACTCCGACCAACTTTGCCAGCATTGTAAAGTGAAAAAGAAGCAGTCAGAACTGGCAATAAATTTAACTTGAATGAGGAAATCTAAACAGGTTCTGACTGGAAAATATAGAACATTATTGTCCAACTGCATCATGACTTAATAAAAAATATGTATCTTACACAGTGCTTACTATATCACCCAGTTAAACTTGCAAAAATTGTCTCCTTTTATCTCTCAG
This sequence comes from Pelodiscus sinensis, assembly GCF_049634645.1. Lineage (NCBI taxonomy): Eukaryota > Metazoa > Chordata > Testudines > Trionychidae > Pelodiscus > Pelodiscus sinensis. The sequence continues at coordinate 89,925,385 of NC_134713.1, read as the reverse complement.
AGATGTGGAACATCTGGCAACCAGCTTCCACTTTGCACTTTTTGTTGGCCACTAAAACTTTAAAGTTTGAGGGAAATCCATTACATAACCTCAGCTTTGCCCCAAAAAATGAATATTTTTAAAAGATCCACTGAGATGTCCGATGATAATTCACTTATGTATGGACATGCTGTTCATTTTATTGTTCAGGCCAGTTTTTCACATTTCTGCATCTCATGGGGTACTTGTTCCCCATTGCAGATGTGGTGGGAGGCAAGACACCCATTCTCAAAAGGAATATTTTTAAAAATATTTCAGAATCAGGTTGTACAAAGCAATTCAACTGACTGTGCAAGGCAATACTAAAACAAAGGCTGATTGAAAATTTCCATCAAGACTGTCTTTTGGTGGAAATTTTCCATGAGAAGTGTCCACTGTTTGTGGAAAAAAGTTTGATATTTCATTAAAAAAAACAAATGCCCCCAAACACAAAATATTTCAATACAATTATGGCACTGCAGTGCAATCTGTAATTCAGTTTGCTTTTGACCCCTTTTCACTCTTATAGGATAGGCTCCTCAGCCAGACTTTCTCATGGAATTTTCATGATTCACCCACTCGCCTCACCAAGAGAAGTGAGGAGGGTGAATATGGGAGCTGTAGTTCGACCAGAGATTGGGATTTCCACATTGAACTAGTTTGGTTTTTAAATATGCACTGTTAGTCAAACTTTTCTGTGGGAAAAAAAATCAGTTCTGAAGCATCTATGATTATGGGCATTTTACACTATTTGATGTTCAACCAACATACTCATAACTCATGCGGTATATTGCAGACTATGAACCCAAAGGACAGGGAAGTATCCACATTTTTTAAACATTTCCAGTGAAAGCCTGAGGAAAGCTACAATAAAGGCTTCTATGACTTCTATCCCAGCCAATAGCTATATAGATCTGCAAAAGGAACTTGGACAAGAGAGACCAAGTAGAGTGTAGGGTTCAAGACTGAAAGCCAACTTGGCTATGTCATGTCTGCTAGATTGGACATCACAAAAATCAATGAGACGTTGCTGGATGAACCTTGAAAGGTTTACTTCCAATAAACACTGAAAATGTTATGTGATGTTATCTTGAGCTGAAATTGAGTTCTTTTGGCAAATATACCATTCTGGCCACTGATTAAGCAGGTTTCCTTTAACCCTGTGCAGTGCAGTGCTGTAAAGGCCCAAGTCTTATGCTTGCCCATTAAGCATTCACCCAATTGCCCTGCAAGTGGAATCAATGGGAAATACATTTTTCTGGTGGCGCCCACTCAATAATGGATAGGGAAAGAAAAGGGATGTGTGACAATGGGAAGGTAGGGAGTAGAAGAAGGAATTTTTGCCTCTGTCAACAATGAAAGAGATGTAGAATTTTCTCTGGATGGAAGAGGTATAGCCAAAGAAAAGTTATATAACCCTCTCTTGTGACTATCATTGGTTTCCGCCTCCCTCTTCCCTTCCAACATCAGCAGAGAAGAAAAGTCTCAGATCTCTATCTCGGTTCTTCTCATGAAACAAAATGCTCTTCCATCAATCTCCCCTCTAGTGTGGATGAAAGGGACAGAAGAATCCTCAGCATCTTTTTTGTTGGGCTTCCAGGGAGGAGTAGTAAAGAATTGCAGGTGGGGATAAAGTTGCCTAACTTTAGCCAACTAGGTTTGCAATTTTTTTTTTTTTTTGCCCTAATCATTTATCCTGTTTTGGCAGAAATATACTGGATAAAAGTCTTTGCTTAGAAAAAAATCGGTGTCGTCAAGGTTCATTCATTTTATTAATCCAAGATGGCTGGTGCTGTCATTGTATCTGTGATCTACTGCCAGCGATGGATGGAATGTCCAACCCAACCCAAGTCTCCATCTAGTGATTACATCTCCCCCTAGGACTTCAAGATGGACAAAGAGGATATAAGTTCTAGTGCAGTGACAGCTAACTGATATTTTTCTTTGACCTAATAAGTAGAGATGTGGTGATTTTGAATCTGAAATCTTATGTTCTATTTCCCATAATTTAGATGTGAAGTTAAGATGACAACCATGATTTCTGTACCTGTGTAGCACTGGAGTTATTACAGTGACTAGCCAACATAAGGATACCCACTTCTGAAAAAGAAAGACTAACTGTGAATACACAAAAACAAAAGATAAACTATTACAGGAATCATTGCTACAAAACTCTGAGGCTACGTCTACACTGGCATGATTTTCCGAAAATGCTTTTAACGGAAAAGTTTTCCATTAAAAGCATTTTCGGAAAAGCATGTCTAGATTGGCAGGATGCTTTTCCGCAAAAGCACTTTTTGCGGAAAAGCATCTTTGGCCAATCTAGACGCGGTTTTCCGCAAAAAAGCCCCGATCGCCATTTTTGCGATCGGGGCTTTTTTGTGAAAAACAGTACTGTGCTGTTTACACTGGCCCTCTTGCGCAAATCATTTGCGCATGAGGGCTTTTGCTTGAACGGGAGCCGCACAGTATTTCCACAAGAACACTGACGATCTTACATGAGATCGTCAGTGTTCTTGCGGAAATTCAAACGGCCAGTGTAGACAGTTGGCAAGTTTTTCCGCAAAAGCAGATGATTTTGCAGAAAAACTTGCAAGTCTAGACACAGCCTGAAAGTTAGGTAGATAGATTAGAAAGGAAGCAATATTGCTTGTAAATCACAGTTCCAGTAAGGAGAAAATAACATTTTGTAAATCTGTCCCATGCTATTTTCTAATCTCTCTTTAAATAATCCAAAGGTATCCACACATAAGGAGGAAAAAAATCAGAGAAAGGCAATAAAAATTATTGGAAAGCCACAATTTATGAACATAGAAACAAGGCTCTCATCTTACTAGCACTCTTACTATAAAAACAGTAGTTTTCCTGAAGATGCCATTCTACCATAATCCCTATAAAGAGGGTGTGATGTTAGATGAGAACATTTAGAGCTACTACTTGAGTGACCACAAGGAAGCATAAAATAAGGAGATAAGAGGGAAATAAGAAATAGATCCAACTATAAATCCAAGGACTATGCTTGGGGATGGGAAAAGATGGGACAGCAAGTGCCAAGGCTAGTGAGAAGATACACATCTGTGCACTTGTGAACACTCTGCCCTACTCTCCTGGGGCACATCTACACTACATGGAAGATTGGCGCTGCTGCAGTCCATCTTCCAGGGTTCCATTTAGCAGGTCTAGTATAGACCCTCTAGATTGAATTTAACGGGCGCCCTCATTGGCACTGATACTCCTGTTCCTCACAAGGAGCAAGGGAAGCCGATGGGAGCAAATGCTGTGTGGACAGTGCAGAAACACGATGTAAGATACATTGAGTCCAGCTACATACATTATGTAGCTGGAGTTGCATATCTTACTTGGACTTTCCCATGTAGTATAGACCAGGCCCTGGTGAGGAGCTAAATTATACTCCTCCAGGAGAGGTTCTGGCTACATACTTCCCAAACCACTCTGCTAGAAAAGGTGCTAGGAGAAAGATCTTCCACATAGGGGGTCCTGTTCCTCTGATTGACCCCAAAGAGGTGTTGCTTCAGAGTCTAAACACTTCATTGTTCAACAGAGAGGGAACACAATCCCCAATTCCTCTTAATCAAATAATCTGGGAAAACTCAATGAGGGAACCTGGCAATTTTCCTTTGCCTAGAAGTTATTGATTTCATACACACAGTTAGAAAGTCCAAAGCCCAGGAACAAAGGAATCCAGCTTCTATTGCCCACAATGGGAGTTATTTTTCTGAATTCTATTGAAGCAGACTCCTAGAAACAGAATCATCCTTCTCAACACACATTAGAAGTGGAGAAGCCAGGCTTGGAGGAAATTTGGACCGAGTTAGGATTTCAGGATCGGGCCATAAAGGAGCAGATAAAATTAAAGATTGCTTTACACTAATAACATTCTACTGCACATTTCAGTCCTCAAATGCTCTAGACTGTTTTTTAATGTAATTAGAAATGGAAGAAGGTGGCTATGGTTTTGCAGAACTACATCAGTTAGGTTGTGATTTACAAAACCCAAATCAGGGATGGTTTCAATCCAAATCCCATTGTTATAGAAACCACCAAAGTCCAGGAAGGATGGAAGGTACAGATAAAAGGTTTAGATCCATCAAACTGGAGTGGTTCGGGTATGAATTTTGCAAAACCTCATCACTCATGTTTTGGTTTTACAACAAAAAAAAAGTTAAGGATGGTTTGGATCCTGTTCCATTTAATCTGAATCAGTACATTTGGGCAGAGGGCAAGCGGTTCAGTCAAGGATTCCATTTTGTCCCATATCTAACTTAATAAAGTACAGGTGGCCCCCAACTTACAACGCAATTGGTTCCCGGGGAAGCGTTGCAAGTCGGGGGCATCGTAACTCAAACTCCCATTTATGATAAGTGCCATGTGTAAGTCAGGGGTTTTTGGCCCCTTCCACACTTACAAAAAATGGTTGTAAGTGCAGGGGGTCATAACTCGGGTGGGCGGAAGGCGTGGGATTCCTGTAATACTATATTCTTCCAGGAGACAGAAACCAACTATTCAAGATATTAAATCATTTTGTTCATTTGGAGCTCAGTACTGCAAGATGCTGAACAATTCTGTGGAGTATTGCGCACCTAAAACTGCCATCATCTTCACTGGGAGTTGAGGGTACTCATCATTTTGCTTGACTGAACTCTTATACAACTTGGAAATAATGTGGCAGATTCTCAACTGGTGTAAACTAACAGAGTTCCACTAACTCCACTGCCTTCCATGCAGCTGCACCTGCTTACACCCACACTGAATGTAGTCCATTAGGCAGAACTAATTGGAAACTAAAAGAGTTCCACTTTTATGAATTCAGATAACACCTGAAATTCCCATGTGAAAAACCACATGAAAAACTCCACACACACCCCATTTGAAAGCTAACCTAACACAGGGTATGTCTACACTACCCTCCTAGTTTGAACTAAGAGGGTAATGTAGGCACACCGCACTTGCAAATGAAGCCTGTGATATGAATTTCCCGGGCTTCATTTGCATAAGCGGGGAGCCGCCATTTTTAAAACCCCACTGGTTCGAACCCCGTGCAGCGCGGCTACACGGGGCACAAACTAGGTAGTTCGAACTAGGCTGCCTAGTTCGAACTACCGTTACTCCTCATTTCACGAGGAGTAACGGTAGTTCGAACTAGGAAGCCTAGTTCAAACTACCTAGTTCGTGCCCCGTGTAGCCGCGCTGCACGGGGTTCGAACCAGCGGGGTTTTAAAAATGGCGGCTCCCCGCTTATGCAAATGAAGCCCGGGAAATTCAAATCCCGGGCTTCATTTGCAAGTGCGGTATGCCTACATTACCCCGCTAGTTCAAACTAGCGGGGTAGTGTAGACATACCCACACACATTTAAGAGACATAAACTGGAGCCTTTAAAAATGAGCATCTGTGTCTATGGCACAAGGCTCCTTCAGAAAAATAATAGTAAAATGTTTCCTCCGCTGACTTTCTACCAGTTACTGAAATCAACTGCCCACCTCCACAGTTTAAACAATGCTAATGCAAAGTTACTAAATCAAGTTTTAATATTCTCTTCTCCTTTTATTTCACTCACGGTGTGTGTAGTTTTTCCTTACCATTTCCACCACGCACCAATATTTGAGGTTTGGTTCACATTTTCATTTTACAATAGTGTTCTTTTTAGATCTGGTTCAATAATTTTACAAACCAATTTATGGTTTCTACTTGCAGACTTTATCACCCTTTTTAAAATGCACAATCTGTAGCAATGGAAGAACATACACTCATTTATATACAGTGCATTGTAATTAAAGGACTATGACTGAAGTTAATAGCAAAACTATCATTATAGCTTCAAAGGGAGCATTATCAGGCCCATACTATTCAATTTAAACCACAGTTTACATACGCTCTGACGATGTATTAAATAGGACAAAACCTGATCCAAAACTCACTGAGGCTTTTTCATTGACTTTAATAAGCTTTGTACTGAACTCAAACTTACTGGCTTATAATTGACAGAATCACCTCTGGAGCCCTTTTTAAAAATTGGTGTCACATCAGCTATCTTCCAGCCATTTGGTACAGAAGCTGAGTTAAATGATAGGTTTCAGGCTACAATTAATAGTTCTGCAATTTCACATTTGCGTTCCTTCAGAACTTTGGGTAAATACCATGTGGTTCTGATAACTTATTACTGTTTAATTTATCAATTTGGCTATGTCTACACTGCACCTCTCTTGCGCAAAAGCCTATGCAAATGAAGTGTGGTTTAGCATATTGCCGCGCTTCATTTGCATAATTGATTAGGAGCCATTTTTTCAGGAAGAATGGCTCTTGCGCAAAAGGGGGTTTTTGTGCAAAAAGAAGCCATCTACACAGCTCCTTTTTGCGCAAAAGCCTCTTGTGCAAAAACAGCCCCTAATTAGTTATGCAAATGAAGCGTGGCAATATGCTAATCCGCACTTCATTTGCATAGGCTTTTGCGCAAGAGAGGTGCAGTGTAGACATAGCCTTTGTTACAAAACCTCTTCTAATGACACCACAATCTGGGACATTTCCTCAGATTTATCACCTAAAAGCAATGGCTTAATTTAGGAAATCTTCCTCACATCCTCACCTGTGAAGACTGATTCAAATAATTAATTTAGTTTCTCTTCAATGTCCTTATCATCCTTGAATGCTACTTTAAATATTGATTGTCTAGTAGCCACACTGGTTTTTAGCAAGCTTTTTGCTTCTGATGTGCTTAAAAAATTGCTATTACTTTTTGAGATTTTGACTAGCTGTTCTTCAAATTCTTTTTGGTCTTCCTAATTATATTTTTACATTTTAATTGCAAAAATTTCTATTTTCCTCATTAGAATATAAATTTTACTTTTTCAATGAAGACTTTTTGTCTCTCCCTGCTTCTTTTACTTTGTTGTTTAGCCACAGTAGCACTTTTTTGGTTCTCTTACTATATTTTTTCATTTGGCATATACATTTAAGTTGAGCCTCTATTATAGTGTCTTTAAAAAGTTTCCATGCAGTTTGCAGGGTTTTTACCTTTGGTACTGAGCCTTTTAATTTCTGTTTAACTAACTTCTTGATTTTTGTGTAATCTGAAAATAAATGCTGCTGTAGTGTTTCCCCACCATAGGGATGTTAAATAATATTATGATCACTATTAATAATATAATGGTCACTATTTATAAGCGGTCCAGATATATTCACCTCTTGGACCAGATGCTGTGCTCCACTTAGGAGAAGGAGCACAAGGAGGCTCAAGGACTTGCCCAAGAAGACAAAGTTTGTGGAAGAGCAGGAATAAAATCAAGGATTCAGAACTCTCAGTTATGTAGCTGAAACACATTTCCACCTTTCCAGAATTCTCACTAAACAGGTGACACAAAAAAATGAGACTCATGACGAGAGAAAGAACACAGTATCAATCGTGGTCCGCCTACTCCTCACCCCCCGCTGATCTGAAAATAGCAATGTTGCCCTTAATGTTGTAAAGGGAGATATGTCACCTGAAAAGTCAGAGAGAGGGCACTTTACACAATGGGGTGCAGAAGGATTTAGTAACAGGGAAGGTGATTTGGGGCTTCTTATTCCTGGGGGACTGTGAGAATTCTCTTTTTTATCTTTGATCAAAGAAATGAAATGTTAATAAGCTTCCTCACTAATGCAGTTGATATTTCTAATATCAAGATCTTAAGAAATTCAATATCAATATTCCCACAGTCACTGTAACTTGTCCACATTACAAACAAATATAAAACTATAAAGGCTAACAATCCATCCGGGAATAGAAAAATAAATACTAAATTTTAGCTGTACAATGTGGCAGAGTGGTATTTGCTACAAAAATATTCCTTTGCATTTCCTGATGCTTGTATGTTTAAAACCTCAGTTATAATGCTGAATTAAAAACGGGTTGAGAGAGGAAATCATTTGATTTTCTCCTAACTTTGGGAAAATGTACTTATGGAAAAATCCTGCAGATTTCCTCCCACCCATCCACCCATAATCCTTGTTCACAGAGAGTCCCAGGACAGCAGTGCCACAATACAGAATGCGTCTGGCAAAATTTGGGGTAGGAGACCACACATACGGATGTGTGCTTTATTCAAGGATTCCACATAGACCTTTGCATAGCAGTGCACTGGAGGCAGGTTGGAGTAGGCCAATGGATAGAAAGAAACAGAGGATCCACCAATGAAAACTCATGAGTCCTTCTAGCATGGTTAGAGGCTAAGGGGTACAGAGTGTTACCTCTTTAATGGACTGAAGTGGCTTCAGTGCGGCAGCTGTGAAACCACCCTGCAGTCTGTGGCAGAAAGTTCCTCTCTGTCGTCGTGCATGTATGCAGCACTCAGTACAGTTACTCAGACTGGGAACTAGAAGGACAGTCTAAGCTTTGGTACATTTTCTAAATGTTCATGGGTGCCATTTTTAAAAATTTCCATCTGTGCCTTACTCAGTAAGCACACATTTAAAAATATCTGCCCAGTTTATGGTGCGGGATATAACATCAGCACGTCCTCTGGCTCCATGGTGACATCTAAGATCCTGGAAGTTAAGGGTGAGGAAACCCCTCAGAGCTTGAATGAGTGATCCTTCAGGCATGTTGAAGCAGCCAAACCATGAGCAAATATGGGGTCACATGACTCTGGGGCACCTGACTCAGTCCTTTCCCATTGTCAAATCAATCAAGGAAAATAGGCTCCCTGTTTTAGTCAGTCATCAATCAGTGATCACATATTATACAGAACAAAGAGCATTCTAGTGGTTAGGGTGCTAACGTAGGCTTGAAAGGGATGGGAGGATCAAGTTCCTGCTCTGCCAGGGTATGTCTACACTACCACCCTAGTTTGAACTAGGGTGGTTAATGTAGTCAATCGAAGTTGCAAATGAAGCCCGGGATTTAAATATCCCGGGCTTCATTTGCATCTTGCCGGGCGCCGCCATTTCTAAATCCCCGGTAGTTCGGACTCCGTGCCCGCAGCTACACGCAGCACAAAGTAGGTAGTTCGAATAAGGCTCCAAGTAGCCGTGGGCACAGAGTCCGAACTACCGGGGATTTAGAAATGGCGGCACCCGGCAAGATGCAAATGAAGCCCGGGATATTTAAATCCCGGGCTTCATTTGCAACTTCAATTGACTACATTAACCACCCTAGTTTGAACTAGGGTGGTAGTGTAGACATACCCCCACAAACTTCCTTTGTGACCTTGGGCAGGTCACTTAGCGTCTTTTGAGGGCAGGTTCCTATCTGTAGACTGGAGATAATGGCACTGCCCTACCTCACAGAGGTGTTGTGAGGCTAACTAGTCTGCAGATTTTGAAGCACTTTGAGAGCTATACATTAAAAGCAGTAAATAAGAGATAGGTATTACAAATTGAACCTCTCTAATCTGGCACTCTCTGGTCCGGCAATATACATGGTCCGGCATGATTTTATTTAATCAAAAGTCAATTTATCATGGGTGTCGCCAAGTTTCCTATAGTCCCATAAAGTTTGTTTACTGCCACCAGCCCTGGCTCTCAGTATTCTGTGCTAATGTTTAGTTCTAATTTACCCTAACTGTTTTCTAAGAGTCCAGCAAGCAGTGGGAGTATGCTAGATAATACTGACCTCTTGTGGTTTGGCAAATTTTCTGGTTCTGCACCAGTCAGGTCCTGAGGGTGATGAATTAGAGAGGTTCAACTGTATTATTAAGGCTTTGCACCCCATTCTGGCCATGAGCCTCACAAAGAAGTCATGGACTAGCATGCCAGTATATAATAGATTAAGCAGGTAATGAGGAGCAGAAGGCGTTTGCAGAGTTTAGGAATGCTAGTAGAGGCTGGCTGGGAGCAAGTGAAAAGATTAAAATACAGGACACTCTTGTTTCATCCAGAATTTTGGCAGGTCTGACTGCTTTTGGCACAGAGCATTGTACATAACTAATAGTTATGTGGGGAAACAGCAGAAGGGAAATATTTTATATTTTACATACATTTTGACCAACCATAATCAAATTAGTTTAGAATAACCAGAAAATGGCTGAGTGGTAATGAAATGATACAGATTATATTCTATGGAAATTTCCAGACAGCATCAAAACTATGATACTGAGTTCTGCAAAACACTGCCCTTTCAAAGGGAATGAGACAATCTGAGAAATAAATTCCAACCTGCCAGCCAATCGAATGTAGCTGATGAAATGAGTGGGAGGAAGAGGGGAAATGAAAATGAGTATGTAACATAGCACTAGTACATCAAACTGGTGACCTTAAGGTATCAAAGGAAGGAGAATGAACAAAGTCAGAGGCTGGAGCACAGAGAAAGGCCTGGTAGAGGAATAAAGATGAGCTTGGGAAAGAGCTTGAGTCTTGTATAGAGAGGCCTTCCCATAGAAACAGAAGTGTGGAGGACAAGTATAAAGAAAGGAGCTAGAATAGAGAGGGAGTTAAAGACCTATAGGATGGAGGTAAGTCCTTATACAAGGAGAGGAGTCTGAGGGTTGAGACAAATTTGAGAAAAGAAAGAGAAGGTCATTGAAACAAAGGAAAAGAAGAAGAGCTGATGAGGGGAAACAAAAGGACAGAGAGCCAGGAAACCTTTTAGCCCTGGAGAACCGATTGTCAGCTACTTCAGAGATGGAAAGGCCATACAAATAGAGTAAATTAATGGATGGGTATGAAATGGAGCTATTTGAATTGGAAATTTTTACACTGTAATTCAGGAAAATTCCTAAGACTCTTCCAAATAGTTTTACAGCGTGTAAAAAGAAATGGCTACAAGGCCAAGATTTCAGGGTTGAATCCATGCTCAAAGCCATCGCTAGCAACACATGCTTTTCAGGGAGTGTTCCAGTCTGCAGCTTATAACTGAACACTCCTCATCGCATTGAGTGCTGGACAACTTTGTCAGCCCAGGAGTATTTCCTGACAGGGAAATTGTTAACAAATGTGATCCACTGTCAGTGCATTATGCTAAGAAAAATTCAAATATATAGTGGAGCTAGAGAGAGATTCGATAAATAAAGTTGCATTGGACCATGCAACCATGAAACCATGATGTGAGCTCTTTTCCACACTAACTTTTGAGCTGAATATGGGATATGTTTGGCTAGTCCCATGTGTAATGCTACTGACGAGAAGATGTTTTCAAGAATGTTTTACAGCTCAAAATTACAGTTTTCATATGCTGGTTAAAAACTAGCACTTCTAAATTTTTAGTTGCACTATCTCATGAATGTTTTCCTTTGTTAATGATACTCACCTCAGTGCTGGAATGTACAGAGCTCTGGTGGAGCTATGCATGATCCCCTTCTAATTTAAGCTGCATTTCTTATGGTATGTCCACACTGCAATTAGACACCCCCCCCCCCCCCTCCAGGCGAACCAATCCAGCTGATTCAGGATAATTTAACTGTGATGTAGACTTCTGGGCTTGGGCAGGAGCCTGGGCTCTAGGATCCTGTGAGGTGGGAGAGCCCCAGAGTTCTCAAGCCCAGAAAGTTATCATGCAATTCAACGGTTCGCAGCCTGAGCCCTGCATTTACAGGTGAACGGGAGACACCCGGGCATGACGTGACATCATGGTCCGGGACTTTAAAGCTGCTCGGTGCGGCGTTGCGCCACGTGGCCTAGCTCTGGGTTCGGAGTCCAGGGACTTCTGGGGCCAGAGCGCAGATTCCAGCCCCGCAAAGTGGAAGGCAGAAGGTACAGGAGGCGAGGGAAGGGGAACGGAGGGGAAGGAAGGAGAGGGACGGGAGAAGAAGGGGCTTGTGTGGAGGAGGAGGGGGTGAGAGAAGAAGGGGTTTGTGTGCAGGGGAAGGGGGAGGGAGATGGGAGAGGAAGGGCCTTGTGCAGAGGGGGAGGGGGCTTGCATGGAGGGGGAAGAAACGGGAAGGCACCAAGGGACAGGGTAGAGGAGAGACAAATGCCAGGGGGCCAAGTGCAGACAATGAGGAAAAGGGCAGGAGGGGAGGAGTCAGTGGGAGGGGAACAGGGTGATGCTGGGAGAGGAGAGGGGAAGGGCATTGCAGGCTAGAGGGGGGAGAGGAGGGTGCTGGGAGAAGGCTTGAAAGAAGTGGTGGGCATGAGAAAGTTGGGGATGGAGTAAGTCATGTGTGAGGGCACAGAGGGGCATGAGGGGAATGGGGGCAGAGGGTGGTGAGGGAGTGGGCATCAGGGAAAAAGAGGGCAAAGGGGACAGGGGCAGTGAAGGAAGGGGGAGGCACCAGGAGGGTGCAGGGCTAAGGGAAGGTGCAGGTGCCAGGGGATTCTGGAGGTGAAGCAGAAGGGTAAACACCTGCAGGGGAGGGACCAGCACCAGAGGAGAGAGGCAGGGCAGGTTTGTAGAGGGAGGTGTTAGAAGAGGGGATGAGGAGGGGTAGCTCACATGATCAGAGTGGGGCTACTGGAGGAGTGGGCACAGGGGGGAGAGAAGGGCTGGTGCAAGGGGGCAGGTCCCATGAGGGCTGAGGGCAGTGAGAAGAGCAGGAGTCAGGACAGCAGAGGAGGGTGAGGGGGGCAGCAGGCACCAGGGGAGCTGATGGAGTAAAGGGAAGAAACAGGGCAGCAGAGGGAAAAGGTAGAGGTTTATAAGATATTTATTAACAATAAATGTCTGCGACCACGGGCGGCAAAGGTGCCACAGTGGCACATCCAAACAAGCCACATGAACTCAGTACTGATGCACAACACAAAATTCATTCTGCTCATGGGAGGAAACTCTTAGGTTATTTCTACACTGGTGGCATCTTGTGCAAGAACATCTTGCGCAAGGGTTCTTGTGCAAGAACATCTTGCGCAAGAACACATCCACACTGCCATGTGCGAGCTGTGCTTTTGCACAAGAGCATTCATGGCAGTGTGAACGCTCTCTTGCGCAAGAAAGCTCCGATAGCCATTTTAGCTATAGGGGTTTCTTGCTCAAGAAATCCGAGCAGAGCATCCACACTGCCCTTTTGCGCAAGAGCAGGCAGGCAGTGTGGATGCTCTGTGGGTTCTTGCATGAGAACAGCTGTACTTGCGCAAGAAGCCACGAGTGTAGACATAGCCTTAGAGGGAACACTTCCCCCAGCCTCTCTGCCCCCGAGTTAATGTCACACACATTGGGTTAATGCAATTGCAGGATAGTTGCATGAGGGGGGTTTGGTGGGGGCCAGACTAATCCCTGTTGGTAGGAGGATGGTGCGAAAAGTCCTTAGAGGGGGGTGACATGACACCTTTTACTTCTGGTCATGTGTCAATCTTGCCCCGAGCGTGTTACCTCCAGAGACCTGGTTAACAGGGGTCAGGGGCGTGCTTAACGAGGGTTGGGGGTGTGGCTAATGGGGCACCACCAAAAATTATACAAACCTGCCTCCCCTGTCTGTTTGTTAGCACTTCTGTCGACAAAATACTTCTACCCTCAAAAAGGGAGTTTTGCTTTGTTCATCTTTTTTTCAATCTCTTCTTAAAACTTACCTTTGCTGTAATGTGTACAAATCCCTGTAGGCAAGTGGAGAACTGTGACGTCTGTTTTTCTGCTAGACTTTGTTCATTTTTTTACCTCAACTTTTCACGGTATGACACATAGATTCTGAGCTCTCTGGGACAGAGACTGTCCTCCTTACAATTTGTCACTACAGTGCCTAGCACAATAAACCCTGCTCCTTGACTGGGGTTTCTAGACACTATGGTAATGCTACTACTACTAATAATAATCCTTATAAAGTTAAATGCATCCATGTTTAACACACGGGCTGCTAAAGCAAGCCCAAAGTTCATACATGTTTATCAAGACAATCCTCTGATATCATATAAATGCTGTGTAACCTTGTTAGTCTGTCAAACATATCTGGTGATATGCAGCTAAGAGGTACTATGATGAACCTTTTACAAGTGACGGACTGGTCGTGTCCCTAATCCATGGGTGCGCCTTACATTGAGGTCTTAAGATTCAGTGATAATACATAACTATCTGGTTCATAGATCACGGGTAACATTTTCAAAATTACTTAGATACTTCAGCTCCTAAATGCTATTGACTTTCAGTGGAACTTAGGCTCCGAAGTCACTTTTAGAAAATGGGACTTTGGCACTTTTGAAAATTTTACCCCATATCTCCACTCTGAACCTTATTTGTATATTGATAACATAAATTCTCCCACTCCTACCAGGGCCACATAGCTCAATTAGATGTTTTGGGATGATGGGTGAAATGGCAATTGAAGGAAAGGGTCATTTGGCATAGCTTGAGAGGAGCCAGATGAAGGATAAAAATAGTTGCTGCTAGTAAGGATAAAAGCCCGGGGAAATAAACATGTACAAAACAAACAGTAGCTTTGTCAAAGTCCCTTTTCCCCTTGCTTTCCCCCCCAATTGAAGGCATCTACAGGAATCTTTCAAGAAATAGCCACCTCTACCTCCCATACGGAACACACAGCCATCTTACTTAATATTTCCGGTGTTTCACAGTTATGCATTTTTCCACCACCTTGTTTCCAAAGAGATTTAATGATGTTCTTCTGTAATTTCCATAAATAAAGTGTGCAGTTCCTTCTCTTTTTTTATTACGGTGGTTTAATATTCAACAGAAGCCTGAAGCATATTTTAAAATCACGATATAATAAAACTAGTGTTTAGTTTGGGTTTTTTAATTCTTAGATCTGACAGAGAACCATATTGTTTAAAATGAAAAAGTGATAAATCTCTGAAAGCCCAAAAGAGAATATATTACAGTCTCTTCTAAATGTCTTCATAAGGCTTGTGTATTATCTGGAAAACTCTCTCTGTAGAACAGCCACTAATTATTGTCTACCCACTCAGGATGATGGTCTTATTTTTCTTTCAGTTAACTACTGCAGATCAAAAAAATGGTTGGTTTTTAAGGCTAGTTATTCTTGTAATTAATTTACTTCCAGCTGTTCCTCTACCGTATGTCAAATATTTCTGTTTTTGAACAGTTGCATCCTTTTTAAGGACTAAATCTAATTGTCACCACTACTTTTAAATATGTGTGTCATTTTTGTTAATATTTGTGTTTTATTTTTGTCTGTACTTTGTCTTCTGAAGAGGTTTCTGTATACATGGTCAAAGTGTTATGTTGGCATCTTGGTTAAAAGTTGTAAATAAAATCAGCCTCAGGCCCTTAAAGTAATTTTCTCACAACGGTAAAAATAGAACCTAATCTGAGATTTCAGCTGCCCAATGGAGCCGTGAGAGGGAGTTTGGGATGCTGGATGGAATGGCAGTTGAGGGAAAGAATCATTTGAAGTAGTGGCCAGGAGTCTAGATGGGACTCTTGAGTGGCGCCAGATGAAGGATAAAGCAAAAAATGTTGAGGAACTAATATAGTGAAAGTTTGGGGTGGAAGGAAGTGAAATGGCACAGGAAGCTGATGCTGTCAGAACAAGAGAGAAGTGTGAGCCAAGGGAGGCACTTGGTTGTAGTGGCCAACACACATGGCTGTGGGGCACTGAACTCTGGCAGGAGCTGTGAATATGAAGAGTTGCGATAGAAGGAGTAGGCTGGAAGGATTGGCTTGGAGAGCTGCTGGATATAAGAGGTAAGATCAAAGGTGTGCAAAACTGACAAGGGAAGCTCTGGTAATTACATGACTAATTAGTGTTTGTATCACTCCTAGCAACTCTCAGAAAAAAGGCAGTCATGTGGTGCTGTACTGCAAGAAGCAAACCCTTAGGAGTGTACCATTGTTCTTGTCTCTCAGGTCTCAGTGAGGTGCAAGGGTAGATGTTAAGCCCCTGTTGAGAGAGCATTCTCTAGCTGCATATATGTTGATAATTAATAAGGACCCAGGAGATGGCTCTTGTGACGTGTTAATTATTGCAAAGTCTAGTTTCTAGAGCTAGCTCCTTTTACTGATGTATCAATGTGCGTCATTCCAAAATGCAACTGAATGTGCCACTGTTCATTTTTTTGATTGTATCCTTTGGTATTTATGGTCATGCCAATTTTCTTCCACTATTTGATCTGAGGAAGTGGGTCTGGCCCAGGCCCACGAAAGCTCATCACCTAATAAACCATCTTGTTAATCTTTAAAGTGCTACATAGTCCTGTATTTTGTTTCAGCTACACCAGACTAACACAGCTACATTTCTATCACTATTCCACTGTAGCATGTTAGCCTGGAGTTGCTTTTCAGCAGATGGGAGGATTTTTCTGGTACACTTTTGCAGTAATCACTAAAGCTCATTACATTACTAGTAGAGCCACTATCAATTTCCCATGTGAATGTCTGAGCTGAGTGTCATTGTGATGTTTGCACAACTGCAAGTAACCTTTGTACTTTTTGGCCCCTATACAAGGCATGTCTACACTGGGGACTTATTTTGAAATAACTCCCCTTATTTCGAAATAACGAAGCAAGCGTCTACACTACCAAGCCTGTTATTTTGAAATAAGGGGCTTGTTATTTCAAGATAACTCCTGCTTGTGAAGAGAAATAAGCTTATTTCGAGATGGTTATTTCAGGAATTATTATTTTGAAATAACATGGTAGTGTAGACATAGCCACAGTGAACAGTGGTGAAAGACAAACTTATCTGAATAGCTAGTCTCATCACTCTCTCCTTGGTATACATTATAGCACTATCTCTGTCTTTTCTTGCAGTAAGCACATGTAGCTTTGTATGTTGGACTTTTGCCCCTCATGTTTCTTTTCACAACGCATTAATTGCTTACCCTTCTTTGTAGACCACTGTTCGGATTCTTGTTTTAGTCTGATTGCATTTGTTTCGTGTAGGATGCACACATTCCACTGCTTCTAATCCTTTCTATTTTTGTAGCTGCTTCTTTGCTTCTTCATTGATGTATATCAACAACCTGAGTAAATTCCAAACTGTGACTGTCACACCATGAGTACTGGTTTTGGTGGCTGAATGAAGAGAGGCTCTACACTCAATTCCATGGCATTTCTGTTTGTCTAGGTCGGTCACAATGCATTTTATACACGTGCACTAATACACACACACACATACACAAAAGCAGCCAAATCCCATCCTTATATATGATTACACAGCTCTCATTGATAAAAAAAGTATCCACGAACTTGCACCCAGGGGAAAAATTTGGCCCATAGAATCTAAATGTCTATTTATTACTTACATAGCATCATAGTTGCTGAAAGTGCTTTACAAATCCTTAAAAGTACCAGGTCACCCTGAAAAGCTGGTATTAACATAAGAACATAGTAACGACCATACTGGGTCAGACGAAAGGTCCATCTAGCCCAGATTCCTGTCTGCCAACAGTGGCCAATACCGGACGCCCCAGAGGGGTGGATCACAACAGGTAATCCTCATCCCGTCACGCACTTCCAGAGAAACAGAGGCTAGGGATACCATTCCTACCTATCTTGGCTAATAGCCATTGATGGACCTAACCTCCACGAATCTTTCTAGCTCTTTTTGGAACCCTGTTAAAGTTCTAGCCTTCACTCCCTCCTCTGGCAAGGAGTTCCAGAGGTTGACTGTGCACTGAGTGAAGAAAACCTTCCTTTTGTTTGTTTTAAATCAGCTGCCTATTAATTTCATTTGGTGACCCCTAGTTCTAATATTGTGGGAATAAGTAAATAACTTTTCCTTATTCATTTTTTCCACATCACTCATGATTTTATATACCTCTATCATATCCCCCTTTAGTCTCCTCTTTTCTAAGATGAAAAGTCCAAGTCTTTTTAATCTCTCTTCATATGGGACCCATTCCAAACCCCTAATCATTGTTATGCCCTTTTCTGAACCTTTTCCAATACCCAATATATCTTTTTTGAGATGAGGCGACCACATCTGTATGCAGTATTCAAGATGTGGGCATACTATGATTTTATATAGAGGCAATAAGATATTTTCTGTCTTATTCTCTATCCCTTTTTAAATGACTCCTAACATTCTATTTGTTTTCATAGAACTATCCACAATGACCCCTAGATCTTTCTATTGATTTGTTGTAGCCAAGTTACTCCCCATCGTATTGTATATATAGTTGGTATTGTTTTTCCAGTGTGCATTACTTTGCATTTATCAACATTAAATTTCATTTGCCATTTTGTTGCCCAATCACTTAGTTTGGTGAGATCTTTTTGAAGCTCTTCATAGTCTGCTTTGGTCTTAACTATCTTGAGCAGTTTAATATCATCTGCAAATTTTGCCACCTCACTGTTTACCCCTTTCTCCAGGTCATTTAAACATAGGTGGAATAGGATTGGTCCCAGTAAAGAGCCTTGGGGGACACTACTAGTTACCTCTCTTCATTCTGAAAACTTACCATTTATTCCTACCCTTTGTTTCCTGTCTTTTAACTAGTTATCAGTCCATGAAAGGACCTTCACTCTTATCCCATGACAACTTACTTTACTTGAGAGCCTTTGGTGAGGGACCTTGTCAAAGGCTTTCTGGAAATCTAAGTATACTTTATCCACTGGATCCCCTTGTCCACATGTTTATTGACTCATTCAAAGAACTCTAGCAGATTAGTAATGCATGATTTCCCTTTACTGAAACCATGTTAACTTTCCCCCAACAAATCATATTAATCCATGTATCTGACAATTTTACTCTTTACAATAGTTTCAACTAATGTGCCTGGTACTGCAGTTAGACTTACCGGTCTGTAATTGTCAGTATCACCTCTAGAGCCTTTTTAAATATTGGCGTCACGTTAGCTGTCTTCCAGTCATTAGGTACAGAAGCTGATTTAAAGGATGGGGTACAAAACACAGTTAATAGTTCCACAATTTCCCATTTGAGTTTTTTTAGAACTCTTGGGTGAATGCCATCTCGTCCTGGTGTCTTGTAACTGTTAAGTTTATCAATTTGTTCCAAAACCTCCTGTAATGACACCTCAATCTGGGACAATTCCTCAGATTTATCACCTAAAAAGAATGGCTCAGGTTTGGGCCATTCTAACTGATAGAGAAAGAACAAAAATGTTACGGATCAGGCATGGGATTGGGAACAGACAGCTTCAGTCTGGAGATCAGTATTGCAAAGCCAAGTGAGCTGTAAGGTATTTGAAGGAGGAGAGAGGGCCACTTTTTAGGAAGAAAGTGAGGCTATTCCAGGTACATGGGGCACAAAGACAAGAGTAGAAAAAGGAGAGAAATGGAAAGGATTAAATAGAGTATATGAAAGGAGCGGGGCAATCAGTGCAGGGTGTGTGACTTTCTTCTCTTCTTCTCCGCTAAGGGTATGTCTACACAGCAAAGTTATTTTGAAATAACTTTCCTAGTGTCTACACAGGCCAACTGCTATTTCGAAGTTAATTTGAAATAGCGGAGCACTTATTTCGAAATTGGTAAACCTCATTTCACGAGGAATACCGTCAATTTTGAAATTGCTATTTCGAAATAAGCACTGTGTAGACACTTATTTCAAAATAGGGGGCCTCCAGCCCTTCCCAGGGTGCCCTGCTGGCCGCCCTGGCCACAAGGTAACTGATGCCCTGTCGGAACCAGTTCCAGCTGGCCTTAAATGCGATTCAGCATCCCATCAGTGTGGATGCACTATTTCAAAATGCATTTTGTGTGTAGACGCATTATTTCAAAATAAGATATTTTGAAATAACTATTTCAAAATTAGATATTTCAAAATAACGCTGTAGTGTAGACATACCCTACGATTATACCTGAGTTTAGGACACTTTGGGGTATATTTCCCCCAAAGCTTCATGAACACAGCTCACATTCAAGTCAATGAGTTCCATTTGCACATATATTCAAGAGGAGAATTAGACCTACAGCAGCAACAAGGTATATAGTGGAGAGAGATGAGTGGGAGGGGACAAATGAAGAAATCATGGTGCTTGATTCAACTCTAAGGGTTTTATAACCTACTCAGGTCTGGAAAAACAAATGGAAATTGCAGACATACGTTTTGAATGAATTAAGCCTAAAAAACAGCCCCATGGTTCTAAGGAGAAAATAATATTTGATTAAAAGACAAAACATGCATGGGGTAACTTTTTCATTTCCTGCTCATGATGAAGGTATTACTGGCATTATTTAAGCTGTGTTGAGGACATATAACGAGAGGCTAAGCAGATATAAATGTTCTTTTTGGAATGCTATTTATAGTTCCTTGGTACCTGATGCCAAACATTAAAAAGGTTTATGAGAAGCCAGTGGAGACTGTAAATTGTTAGACTTCTCATTTTAATCATGCTGTTGACTCCATTTGTTTCCTACATGTTGAGCTGACATTCAGAGATAAATCTGATAAAAAAAAAAAACAACTCTCCACCCTGAAGAAAGATTTGTTTTCTGTTTGTGGGAATCTATTAGAAAGACAAGAAGTGAGGTGGTAGGGAAAAAGGTTTTTAGAAACAAAGCTACAGGTTGTAATATACTGTACTTGAATTACTCCTTTTTATTTATTTAAGCATTATAATAGTTGATAGATTGCTCATTCAGCCATTTAAATGACTCTTATGGAAAGCGTTTATTTGCAATCACCTCCGTGTCAGAAGTGAAATGAACTGGGACTGAAATTTCATTAAGAAAGTCATATTTCACCATTATGGCCCTGGCACTCACCACTTTGTATACACTAAACAGAAAGCCTATAGAATATTCCAATAACATTAAGTTTGAGGCATGAAATGGGCGCAAGCCAGTCAGGAAATTCAATCTTAATGTGGCGACCCCGCTCTTTCCTCATGCTGTTGTGGGAAAAATAGCAGAAAGCTCATGTTGGCCTTAATTCTGAATTTCCTTTTGATTTGGCCATTTTAAATTACAAACTTAATGGTCTTTGAATGTAGGTCCCTTTCTTGGCCAGATTGTTCCATCCTGCAGCAAAACTTGAATGAGGGACTAATAAAGGAGGAAAAGGCCATGAAGCTTCCCTTTTAAATATCCTTCCAAGTTCTTCCTTGAGGATAGAGAGACATTTGCCTCCCTTTGTGAACCACTGCACAGAAGATGTAAGTCAGCCCCCAACCTTTCTGGATTGTCTGAGAAACAGATAAGGATCTATCAGGGGCTAGGTCAATCGTGCTCAAAACTCTGTGCCTCTTCAGTGGCTAAAGGCACCCTTGTAGACCAGTCCCGTTAGCAAGGTACATTTGAAGAAGATTCAAGTGGGAAGCAGAGGCCAGGAAAAGGTCACTACAAAGCAAATGAAGGATTGTCCAGTGGTTAAGGCGGTAGACCAGGCTCTAGCAGACCTAGTTTCTCTGAACAAGGTTGGAATGAAAACTGTAGAAGTCCTTTCAGCTTTACCGTGCCATGCTTTGGTTTCTCGTTTTCTTTTCTGTCTTTTTAAAATGACATGGGCCACAGTCAGAGGCAGGATATGGAAACATAGAATTAACTGGACCACATGACCTATGAGGAGAGGCTGAGGGATTTGGACTTGTGTAGTCTACAGAAGAGAAGAGTGAGGGGGGTTGATGGCAGCCTTTCCTACCTGAAGGCGGGTTCCAAAGAGGATGGAAAGAGGTTGCTCTCAATAGTGATGGATGGCAGAACAAGGAACAATGGTCTCAAATTACAGTGGGGGAGGTCTAGGTTGGGTATTAGGAAAAACTATTTCAGTAGGAGGGTGGTGAAGCACCGGAATGGATTACTTAGGAAGGTGATGGAATCTCTATGCCTAGAGGTGTTTAAGTCCCGGCTTGACAAAGCACTGGCTGGGATGATTTAGTTGGGGTTGGTCCTGCTTTGGGCAAAGGGCTGGAAGCAATGACCTCTTGAGGTCTTTTCCAGTCCTGTGATTCTATGAACTAGATGAAGCAAACAAATTGCTCTATATGTCGGGATGTCACTGAGAGGCTTAGCAAGCTGATCAAACCTTCAGATCGCTACCCCTTCCTGCTTCTCCATGTAGGAACGAATGATACGGCCAAGAATGACCTTGAGCGGGTTGCTGCGGATTATGTAGCGCTGGGAAGAAGGATCCAAGACTTTGGAGCGCAAGTGGTGTTCTCGTCCATCCTCCCTGTTGAAGGGAAAGGACTGGGCAGGGATCATCGAATTGAGGACGTAAATGCGTGGTTGCGCAGGTGGTGTCGCAGAGAGGGCTTTGGTTTCTTCGACCATGGGACTCTGTTCCGGGCGCAAGGATTGTTAGGAAGAGATGGGATCCACCTAACAAAGAGAGGAAGGAGCATCTTCGCGGGCAGGCTTGCGAACCTAGTGAGGAGGGCTTTAAACTAGGTTCGTCGGGGGACGGTGACCAAAACCCTGAGGGAAGTGGGAAAGTCAGATACCGGGAAGAAATGCATAGAGCAAGGAGCGAGAAAGGAGGACCCCAGTTTCGAATGGAGAAGATAGTGCAATCAACTGGTTACCTGAAGTGTTTGTACACTAATGCGAGAAGCCTGGGCAACAAGCAGGAAGAACTGGAGGCCCTGGCCCAGACCAAGAAATATGATTTAATTGGGATAACAGAGACTTGGTGGGATGACTCGCATGACTGGAGCGCTGTCATGGAAGGGTATAGATTGTTCAGGAAGAATAGGCAGGGGAGAAAAGGAGGAGGAGTTGCACTATATGTAAGAGAGCACTATGATTGCTCTGAACTCCAGTATAAAGAGGGAGAAAAACTTGTTGAAAGTCTATGGGTCAGGTTTAAAGGAGCAAACAGCAGTGATGTTGTGGTTGGTGTCTGCTACAGGCCACCGAACCAGGTGGATGAGGTAGATGAGGCTTTCTTCGGACAACTGAGCGAAGCTTCCAGATCGCAGGCCCTGGTTCTCATGGGGGACTTTAATCACCCTGACATCTGTTGGGAAACCAATACGGCAGTACACAGGCAATCCTGGAAGTTTTTGGAGAATGTTGGGGATAACTTCTTGGTACAAGTGCTGAAGGATCCGACCAGGGGCCGTGCACAGCTTGACCTTCTCCTCACAATCAGGGAGGAACTAATAGGGGACGTAGAGGTGGGTGACAACCTGGGAAGCAGTGATCATGAGATGGTAGATTTCAGGATCCTGACCAAAGGAAGGAAAGAGAGTAGTAAAATACACACCTTGGACTTCAAAAAAGCAGATTTTGACTCCCTCAGAGATCTGATGGAAAGAATCCCCTGGGATGTTAACATGAAGGGGAAAGGAGTCCAGGACAGCTGGCAGTATTTTAAAGAAGCCTTATTGAAGGCACAGAAAGAAACCATCCCGACACGTAGCAAGAGAGGCAAACCTGGTAGGAGACCGGATTGGCTTACAGGGGAAATCCTTGGTGTACTTAAGCACAAAAAGGAAGCTTACAGAAAGTGGAAACTTGGACAAATGACTAGGGAGGAGTTTAAATGTATAGTTCGAGAATGCCGGGGGGTTATCAGGAAGGCGAAAGCGCAAATGGAGTTGCGACTAGCTAAGGATGTAAAGGATAACAAGAAAGGTTTCTACAGGCATGTCAACAAGAAGAAGGTGATCAGAGAGGGTGTGCAGTCCCTAATGGATGAAGGAGGTAACCTAGTGACAGAGGATGTGGGGAAAGCTGAAGTACTCAATGCTTTCTTTGCCTCTGTATTCACGGACAAGGTCGGCTCCTGGACTTCTGTGCTAAGCGACGCAAGATGGGAAGAAGATGGACAGCCCTTGGTGGGTAAAGAACAGGTTAGGAAATATTTAGAAAAACTAAACGTACACAAATCCATGGGTCCAGACTTAATGCACCCAAGGGTACTGAAGGAGTTGGCAAATGTCATTGAGGAGCCTTTGGCCATTATCTTTGAAAAGTCGTGGAGATCGGGTGAAATCCCGGATGATTGGAAAAAGGCAAATGTAGTGCCCATCTTCAAAAAAGGGAAGAAGGACGATCCAGGGAACTATAGGCCGGTCAGTCTTACCTCGGTTCCTGGAAAAATCATGGAAGGGATCCTAAAGGAATCCATTTTGAGACACTTGAATGAGAGGAAAGTGATCAGGAATAGTCAGCATGGATTCACAAAGGGCAAGTCGTGCTTAACCAATCTGATTAGCTTCTATGATGAGGTAACTGGCTCTGTGGACATGGGAAAGTCAGTGGATGTTATATACCTTGACTTTAGCAAGGCTTTTGATACGGTCTCCCACAATATTCTTGCCAGCAAGTTAAGGGAATGCGGATTGGATAAATGGACGGTAAGATGGATAGAAAGATGGCTAGAAGGCCGGGCCCAGCGGGTAGTGATCAATGGCTCGATGTCAGGATGGCGGTCGGTTTCTAGTGGAGTACCCCAAGGTTCGGTTCTAGGACCAGTTTTGTTCAATATCTTTATTAATGACCTGGATGAGGGGATAGATTGCACCCTCAGCAAGTTTGCAGATGACACTAAGCTAGGGGGAGAGGTAGATACGCTTAAGGGCAGAGATAGGGTCCAGAGTGACTTAGACAAATTGGAGGATTGGGCCACTAGAAATCTCATGAGATTCAACAAAGACAAGTGTAGAGTCCTGCACTTGGGACGGAAGAATCCCAACCATAGTTACAGGCTGGGGACCAACCAGTTAAGTAGTAGTTCTGCAGAAAAGGACCTGGGGGTTACAGTGGATGAGAAGCTAGATATGAGTCAACAGTGTGCCCTTGTAGCCAAGAAGGCTAATGGCATATTAGGATGCATTAAGAGGAGCATTGCCAGCAGATCCAGAGATGTCATTATTCCCCTTTATTCGGCTTTGGTGAGGCCACATCTGGAGTACTGTGTCCAGTTCTGGGCCCCCCACTACAAAAAGGATGCGGACGCATTGGAGAGGGTCCAGCGGCGGGCAACCAAAATGATTAGGGGTCTGGAGCATATGACCTACGAGGAGAGGCTGAGGGACTTGGGTCTGTTTAGTCTGCAGAAGCGAAGAGTAAGGGGGGACTTGATAGCAGCCTTCAACTTCCTGAAGGGAGGTTCCAAAGAGGATGGAGAGAGGCTGTTCTCAGTAGTGACAGATGGCAGAACAAGGAGCAATGGTCTCAAGTTGTGGTGGGAGAGGTCCAGATTGGATATTAGGAAAAACTATTTTACTAGGAGGGTAGTGAAGCATTGGAATGGGTTACCTAGGGAAGTAGTGGAGTCTCCATCCCTAGAGGTGTTTAAGTCTCGGCTTGACAAAACCCTGGCCGGGTTGATTTAGATGGGATTGGTCCTGCCTAGAGCGGAGGGCTGGACTTGACGACCTTCTGAGGTCTCTTCCAGTTCTATGATTCTATGATAAGGGGATGGTTGGATGAAATAACATGATCTTGGTAACTAATTGACCATTCATTATAGGGAACTTTCTGGGTGTCTGGCTGGTGAGTCTTACCCACATGCTCGGGGTTTAGCTGATCGCCATATTTGGGGTCAGGAAGGAATTTTCCTCCAGGGTAGATTGGCAGAGGCCCTGGAGGTTTTTCGCCTTCCTCTGTAGCATTGGGCACAGATCACAGCTGAAGGACTCTCTGCATGTTGGGGCCTTCAAAGTATTTGAAGGCTTCAATATCTGAGACATAGGTGAGAGGATTATTCTAAGAGGGGTGGGCGAGATTCTGTGGCCTGCGCTGTGCAGGGGGTCAGACTAGATGATCATAATGGTCCCTTCTGACCTTAAAGTCTATGAGTCTATGAGTATATTCCCTGGAATGTGCCATGTAAAACCTAATTACATCTAACAGTTTACTCTCTCCTACCTATTGAATCATTTTGCTATCTCCTCCAAGCTTCTCCAGCAGACAACTGGGTGATTGTACAGCACCTAGCCCAATGGGGCCTGGATCCATGACTAGGGCTCCTAGGCCTGCTGCAATTCTACTTCTAATATTAATAATAATAATAATGCTCCATGTGATTTGTCCCGCCCCAGAAGCAACATTTGAGTAGGGAGTAGGATCATCTAAGACTTGTGTGCACACAAATTTGCACCGTATTGATTAAAGATGTGTTTTAACTGATTCACTTAAATCAAAGCAAGTATGCATGTAGGCACACTGGATGGGAATTTCAAAGGTGCACACGTGCTTCTGAAAATCAATAGGGCTTTTGCTGCTAAATCAAATAGGTGCTCTTGAAAATCCCAGCCTCTAATTTTTATTGAACGGTGGCTTAAATAGGCTTTTTATAAACAGATAAAATGGAAACAACCCAGATTAAAACTGAAACAAGAATATCCACAAACAAATTTGTACTGGTTTAGCTAAATAGATTTTAAAAGCCCTCCTCCCTTTTAACAGGACTATGTAGCACTTTAAAGACTAACAAGATGATTTATTAGGTGATGAGCTTTCGTGGGCCAGGCCCACTTCCTCAGATCAAAATAGTGGAAGAAAATTGTCACAACCATATATACCAAAGGATACAATTTTAAAAAATGAACACACGTGAAAAGGACAAATCAAATTTCAGAATAGAAGGTGCATGGGGGGGGGGAAGGTAAATGTCTGTGAGCTAATTATATTAGAGGTGATAATTGGGGACGCTATCTTTGTAATGGGTAAGATAATTAATGTCTTTGTTTAAACTCTGAACTGTCATTCATGCTTAAATTCGACACTTTACGCCTAAGTTTAAACAAAGACATTAATTATCTTACCCATTACAAAGATAGCTTCCCCAGTTATCACCTCTAATATCATTAGCTCACAGACATTTACCTCCCCCCACCATCCTCCTCCTGTTCTGAAATTTGATTTGTCCTTTTCATGTGTGTTCATTTTTTTTATTTGTATCCTTTGGTATATATGGTTGTGACAATTTTCTTCCACTATTTTGATCTGAGGAAGTGGGTCTGGCCCACGAAAGCTCATCACCTAATAAGCCATCTTGTTAGTCTTTAAAGTGCTACATAGTCCTGTTTTTTGTTTCAGCTACACCAGACTAACACGGCTACATTTCTATCACTCTCCTCCCTTTTAGTTATACTGGTGCAAGTTTGTGTGTAAAAAAGGTCCTAAATTTTCATAATCCTAATTAGTAGTCTGATTCTCAATCAACCTGTGAGAAGCAGGGGGACAGTGCGAGTGTGAGTGAGAGTAAGAGAGAGATTAATTAGTCAGAGGGGGAGGAGCAGACCCACAAGTTTCAAGTAGCATGCCTCATCCCTTATTGCAAGACCGTTAACCCTTCGGGGGATGGACTGTTGCTGTATACATATCTTATACAGTGCTGAGTATATTATCAGAGCTTCTCACATAATAATAACATAGACTGATGAGGAGACTTCTTAGAACAGGAGTGAGGAACCTAAGACCAATGGAGCACACAAAATCTACTAGCCCGGGCTCCCCTAGGCTCTGGTGTGTGAAGGGAATGTGGGAAAAGTCTTTCTCCATCTCAGTCAGTTTAGGATGGTTTTTTGTTTTTGTGTGAGGGGGATTGTTTATTTTTGCTTCTCGCATGTGTGTGACCCCCAACTGATTTTTCTGCGTGTCAGCAGCACCCATCCCTAAAAGGGTTCTCCACCCCTGGCTTAGAGGCATAGCATAAAACTCATAGCCCAGAGAGATGAGGTTCTAAGATGGCCTAATCATTGTGCCTTCCTCATCCTAGACTGCTCCATGGAATAGAGCTTACCCCAGTTTCATTTAGATAGCTCTGCAAAGCCTGGCAGACTACCTAAGTTTGCATGCTCCCCCCTCTTTCCCGACCTGGCCCCAACACCAAGAATTGAAAGCAGGTCCTTAGAACGCTGACTTAGTGTGGTCTGTTTTAGTTCCTGCACCTTTATGCCACTGTAGTCCTTCACCTGGTATAAAATGTCTCCAGTGGGTGTGACCTGATCTGATTTTCAGAAGTGGTTCCATTAATTTGGGTACAGGCACCTAAACTTTCAAAAAGCATAAAGCATCCGCCAGTGATGTCACTGGCCATTCAGCACAGTTGAAGACTGGACCACTTTCTTTTAGGGCAGGGGTGGCCAAGCTGTGGCTCACAATCCGCATGCAGCTCTTCAAAGAAAAAATTGCGGCTCCCGCACCCGCAACTCAAGGCTCTGAAAGGGGCAGCGTGTTTCTGTCTGCACGGGAAAACGGTGCAGACTTCAGAATGGCTGCCCTTAAAAGGGCAGTACCTGCTCTGTTCTTAAAAGGGCTGAGGCTGCCCCCCACCTCCTTTCTTTTTTTTTTTTTTTTTTTTTTTTTGCACGACTAAATGCAGTGGCTGAGGGGCTTTTTTTTTTGTTTTGCTCAACTTTTTTCCCCTTGGCTCTTTGCACTGTATTCACCACTATTTTGGCTCTTCATCTGTAACGGGATGGCCACCCCTGTTTAGGGACCTAAATAAGGATTTAGAAAACTAACTTTAAGTAAATAATTTGTGAAAATCTTGGTCATTATTTATATATATTATGATAGTGCCTAGTGACCTCAGTAGAAAATCTGGGCCTTAGTGTGCTGGGTACTTTACAGACATCTATTAGAAGACTGTTGTGTCTCAAAGAACTTAATACAATTCTGACTTTTTTCTCATTTTGTGTTTATAGGAAAAACACTTTGGAAACAAGGCCCATAAAAATAAACGTAATTACGATCCACTAAAAACTGCACGGAAAAGCAACCCTTCACCTCCGCTTTCTGGAATATAGTAGGATTGCATCAACTGGGATATATTTTTTAAAAACTGCCATGGAACAGGTTATCTTCACCTTACCTTACAAAGTCCTGATCCTCAGCCTGTTGAAGTCTGTAG
Source organism: Pelodiscus sinensis (assembly GCF_049634645.1). Classification (NCBI taxonomy): domain Eukaryota; kingdom Metazoa; phylum Chordata; order Testudines; family Trionychidae; genus Pelodiscus; species Pelodiscus sinensis. The sequence goes on along the minus strand of NC_134713.1, from coordinate 89,896,825 downwards.
GAGTTATTGACTTCATTATGTCCCAAGTGCTTTTTATCCTCCTGGAGCACTGAAGGTGCACCTTACCTACCATAAGAACTTTTCCAAAAAGGCACCTCTGCCTTTCAGTCTACACTCTTTGGCTTTTTATTTTTTTAAGCTGTACCACAAGTATTCTTAAGAAACAACTCTCTACACTCAGGATAAACTCATGCTTCCTCTGCTTGCCAGAGGAAAATGAAAAGTAAAGCCCCACCAATTTTATTGCTCATAATTGCAGATAAAATGCAATATATTTGGCTCATATAAATTTGCTAGCAAATTATATTCAATAAAACCCTGGTGTGTAATTTCAAGGCATAAATCCCCCAATGCTGAAAAAAAATCTCATAAATTATACAAGAAAAAGGAGTGATTTCATCAAAGAGCCAACCTCTGCCCATGGAATGTTTCAATTGTACTGAATTTATAGTTTTCTGAGGGACGATTTATGATCCCTAATTTTCTGCAATATAAAGCTCAGCAGGGATTCTCTGAATGAAATATCTTTTGAAAAAGAAATAAATAAGAAATCCCTGTGAGAGTGGATGCAGACAGTGCTATATTTGGAGAGCTTCTCCTTTGTATGACTGTTCCAAAATTAATCACCAAAGACCCTAATAAAGGCTGCACAGTGAGAAAAGAAAGAGTGTTTCACTTGAAAATAAATGTATTGCCTAAACGGAAAGAGCCTTTTTAGTTATAAATTCATCTGTGATACTTCAGAAGTATTTACCTTTAAATTAGAATAATATAGTTAGACAGATTTAAACAAAAGTTAAACATTTTAAAGAAGACAATGTGCATTCATACATAATACAAATATCTACATGGCTAACTTATGTGTGAATCTATCCATGTATATGTCATATACACAGTCACACATATACATACCAAGTCTGTCCATTGATCACTCATTAGACTTCTATTATCAAAGTACAAATGCCTCAGAGACATTTAATTAATTCATCCTCACAATAGGCACTACCATAATAAACATAATTAACAACAACAGCACCTCAGTGAAGTAAGGAAAATTATTCCCATTTTACAGAATGGAAAGTGAGGCACAAAAGGACTGATTGACTTGTGTAAGCTCACGCAGGAAGACAGCAAAGGAACACACAACCTTGTGCTCCAAGCCACTGCTTAATCCACAAGAGAGAGTTCTTAATCATAGAATCCTAGACCTGGAAGAGATGTCAGGAGATTATTGAGTCCAGCCCCCTGCCCAAAGCAGGACCAACCCTAACTAAATCATCTCAACCAGGACTTTGTCAAGCTGGGACTTAAAAACCTCTAAGGATGGAGATTCTACCACCTCCCTAGGTAACCCATTCCAGAGCTTCACCATCCTCATAGACTCGTGGGCTGTGTCTACACTGGGCCACTTATTCCGGAAAATCAGCCGCTTTTCCAGAATAAGCTGCGAACTGTCTACACTGGCCCTTGAATTTCCGGAAAAACAACGATGCTCTATTGTACAAAATCAGCCGCTATTCCGGAAAAACTATTCTGCTCCCGCTTGGGCATAAGTCCTTATTCCAGAACACTGTTCCGGAAAAGGGCCAGTGTAGACAGCCCAGTAGTCTTTTCTGGAAAAAAGCCCCGATCGCGAAAATGGCGATCGGGGCTCTTTTCCGGAAAAGTGCGTCTACATTGGCCACAGATGCTTTTCCAGAAAAAGGGCTTTTCCGGAAAAGCAGCCTGCCAATATAGACACTCCTTTTCCGGAAAAACTGAAAACGGAATAGTATTCCGTTTTAAGCAGTTCCGGAAATTCATGCCAGTGTAGACACAGCCATAGACTTTAAGGTCAGAAGGGACCATTATGATAATCTAGTCTGACCCCCTGCACAATGCAGGCCACAGAATCTCACCCACCTCCTCCTAGAATAATCCTCTCACCTATATCTCAGATATTGAAGCCTTCAAATAGTTTGAAGACCCGAAGATGCAGAGAATCCTTCAGCTGTGATCTGTACCCCATGCTACAGAGGAAGGCAAAAAACCTCCAGGGCCTCTGCCAATCTACCCTGGAGGAAAATTCCTTCCCGACCCCAAATATGGCGATCAGCTAAACCCTGAGTATGTGGGCAAGACTCACCAGCCAGACACCCAGAAAGTTCTCTATAGTAACTCCTATCATCACTCCATTGACCTATTTACCACTGATAATGAATGGTCAATTAGGGTATGTCTACACTACCACCCTAGTTCGAACTAGAGTGGTAATGTAGGCAACCGGAGTTGCAAATGATGCCCGGGATTTGAATTTCTCGGGCTTCATTTGCATATTGCTGGGCGCCGCCATTTTTAAATGTCCGCTAGTGCGGACTCCGTGCCCCGCGGCTACACGCGGCACGGACTAGGTAGTTCGGATTAGGCTTCCTATTCCGAACTACCATTACTGACTCCACGAGGAGTAACGGTAGTTCGGAATAGGAAGCCTAATCCAAACTACCTAGTCCGTGCCGCGTGTAGCCGCAGGGCACGGAGTCGGCTCTAGCGGACATTTAAAAATGGCGGCGCCCGGCAATATGCAAATGAAGCCCGGGAAATTCAAATCCCGGGCTTCATTTGCAACTCCGGTTGCCTACATTACCACCCTAGTTCGAACTAGGGTGGTTGTGTAGACATACCCTTAGTTACCAAGATCATGTTATCTCATCAAACCTCCAAGTGAACTAGTTTTTCCTAATATCCAAACTAGACCTCCTCCACTGTAACTTGAGACCATTGCTCCATTTTCTGCTATCTGTTACCACTGAGGACAGCCTCTCTCCATCCTCTTTGGAACTTCTCTTCAGGAAGTTGAAGGCTGCTATCAAATTCCTCCCTCTCTTCCCCCACTCTTCTCTTCTGCAGACTAAATAAGCCCAAACCCCTAAGCCTCTCCTGGTAGGTCATGTGCTCCAGCACCCTAATCATTTTGATTGCCCTCCATTGGACCCGCTCCAATGTGTCCATATCCTTTCTATAGTGGGGAGGGGAGGGGACCAGAACTGGACACAATAATCCATATGATGCCAAATAAAGGGGAATAATAACTTCTCTAGATCTGCTGGAAATGTTCCTCCTAATGCACCCTAATATGCCATTAGCCTTCTTGTGTATAAGGGCACACTGTTGACACATATCCAGCTTCTCATCCACTGTAATCCCCATGTCCTTTTGTTCTGAACTGCTACTTAGCCAGTTGGTCCCCAGCCTGTAACAATGCTTGGGATTCTTCCATCCCAAGTGTAGGAGCCTGCACTTGTCCTTGTTAAATCTCATCAGATTTCTTTTCACACAATCCTCCAATTTGTCTAGATCACTCTGGACCCTGTCCATACCCTCCAATGTAGCTACCTCTCCCCCTAGCTTAGTGTCATCCGCAAACGCTCAAGGTGCAATCTATCCGCTCATCCAGGTCATTCTTCCTCATCATAGTATTTGCCCACAACAATAGCTTTTAGTAAATACCACGATACATAGGAATTTGATGTATGCCATGTAAATGCATTTTTGTATGTAATAAAATACTTTAAACTTATACTTTTGTGACTTTTGCTCAAGAAACGCAAAGTAATATCCTTGAGAAGCAGGATGTCAATACATGTGACCATGCTTTAGACTCTAAAACTTAACATAGTATTCAGGCAAGAATCTCTCAATGAAGAGTTGGTAATGACTAGCCAGCAAAAAAGTTGGCAAAAAGTGTGTAGTACATAAAACATTTCACTAGCCATTGTCTTTTCCATTGAGTGTTCTAAAATGGAATGAGAACCCCTGAAAAACTTGAGTTAAAATAGCTATACTTATCCTTTATATGGCATAGCAGTTTCAGGCAGAGAAGCATGAAGACAAGGAGGTGGAGATGTAAGACAATTCAGGATATGGCAAATGGCTTTTCAGAAGGTGAGTTTAAGCATACAGTGCAGGCCCTAAAGATAGACAAGTTGTACTGAGACAGGATTGTGTGTGCCAGCTGGATTGAAGGAAGGAATTTTGTCCTTAAAAAGATAATTTGCAAGTATTAATGATGCTGGTTTTGCTCTTTAGTATCTATCTCTTCTCCAAAATATTCTAAATGTACTGGATGTAGTGTGAGTATCTTAGAATGGATAATGTATTAATCCTGTCTCTTTGCTCTTAAACAGGAAATAATTCTCTTGCCAGTGATACTCAGACTGAGGCTTAGGAGCCGCAAGTGGCTGTTTCAGTCTGTCTCCTACGGCTCTTTCGTGTAGCTGAAAATTTCCTAAATGCTCATAAAAGGTGACAATATGTTCACAGCCTTTTGTCGTGGCATAAGAGGAGATGAATCAGAGCTGACACTCCATCTCCACTCCTCCAGAGTTTCTTGTTCATCAGTTACAGCTTGTTCATCAGCTGTCTTTTTGAGAGCACATTGTCTCCTTCCCACATCAGGAAGCCACATACATATGTGTGCATGTGTTTATCCACATGTGAGTATTTCAGTAAATTATTGACACTTATACTTTGTGTATCATTCAGCACATACCCCACAATATAGACTCCAGGTGGAGTATTCCCATATGGCCATATATTAACACATCTGTTTGTCATCTTAATGCGGCAGAGGGTAATGTTTTCTCATGCAGACAGTGGTATCTGGCTTCAGTACTGAATAACAACAAAATTTATCTGACATAATAAGTAAAAACATCCCTACAGAACAAAAATTCCCCACAAAATAAAGCCATTCAAAACTGGAACTCTGTAGTCTTTTGAGATGTCTGGCAACATTTAATTCCAAAGATGAAAATCTTCATACACTGTATATATAAAGCTAATGTTTAACTTTAAATAAGTGGGCTTGACCTATGATATCCCAGTGCCCTATTCTCTGCTCTGCATATTCAAGTATAACCTCAATAGATGTTATTCTTCTCTAGTATGAGAGGGAAATAGAGACTTTTGAAAGATGCCATCTATGCCCCTGATTAGGACTTTGGAACAATCAAAATTAGCTTCCGCCTCTAGACAGATATTACTGAAGCTCCAGTATATGCGGGGCACAGGCTTCAGAAGTTAGAGGTTATTAAAAGTAGAAGCCCAGTAGATATGCTCAAAAGATCTAATTGTTATTTAGCTTGTAACTTTGCTTTATTATATAAATTCCAGGTTTCTCAGGGTATGTCTACACTACAAAGTTAATTCGAACTAACGGATGCTAGTTCGAATTAACTTTCATAGGCGCTATACTAGCGCTCCGCTAGTTCGAACTTAATTCAAACTAGCGGAGCGCTTAGTTCGAACTAGGTAAACCTCATTGCACGAGGACTAAGCCTAGCTCGAACTTACTAGTTCGAATTAAGGGGTGTGTAGCCCCTTAATTCGAACTAGTGGGAGGCTAGCCCTCCCCAGGTTTCCCTGGTGGCCACTCTGGCCAACACCATGGAAACTCGTATGCCCCCCTCCCGGCCCCGGACCCCTTAAAGGGGCACGGGCTGGCTACAGTGCCCGTGCCAGGTGCAAGCCTGCCAGCACCCAGCCAGCAGACCCTGCACCTGGCACAGCTCGAGCCAGTCACCCGATGCCCCCCAGCCCTCCCCCTCTTCCCGGGACCAGGCTGGCGGCTCCTGGGAGCTTGCCCGGGACCGCAAGAGGCGGGCACCCGCCTGGTCTAGTGAGGACATCGTGGACCTCGTCCCCGACCTCCGCACTAGGCACAGGAAAGTGGCCGTCTAGGGCAGGAGAGCTGCCAGCCTGGCCACCCAGGAGCAGTTGTGCATGAAAATCAAGGTGGTCCACTGAGACCCCCGACCCTGAGCCCTGAGCTTACAATGGCCGTACTGGGTCAGACCAAAGGTCCATCTAGCCCAGTAGCCTGTCTGCCGACAGCAGCCAACCCTAGGGACCCTGGAGGGGATGGACCGAAGACAGTGACCAAGCCATTTGTCTCGTGCCATCCCTCTACAGCCTTCCACAAACTTTGGGCAGGGACACCACTCCTACCCCCTGGCTAATACCACTCCATGGACCCAACCTCCATCACTTTATCTCACTTCTCTTTAAACTCTGTTCTAGTTCTAGCCTTCACAGCCTCCTGCAGCAAGGAGTTCCACAGATTGACTCTTTGCTTTGTGAAGAACAACTTTCTGTTACTAGTTTGAAGCCTGCTACCCATTCCTTTCCTTTGGTGTCCTCTAGTCCTTCTATTATGGGAACTAATGAAGAACTTTTCTTGATGCACCCTCTCCACCCCACTCGTGCTTTTATAGACCTCTATCATATCCCCCCTCCATCTCCTCTTTTCTAAGCTGAAAAGTCCCAGTCTCTTTAGCCTCTCTTCATATGGGACCTGTTCCAAACCCCTGATCATTGTAGTTGCCCTCCCCTCTCCCACCCTCTCTCTTCCCCTCTCCCACCTCCTTTTCCCAGTCTCCCCCAGTTTTGTTCAATAAAGAGAGATTCTATTTTTGAACACAATTGTCCTTTATTTTGTACATCAGGAAGGGGGGCTAGGGAGGGGTAAATGGAAGGAGGTGAGGGAGGAATGGGGTACGAGCTCCCGATGGGGAGGACTGGGGTGGCTCTGCAGGCTTCTGGGGGTGGAACCTCTCCTGCAGCCCCCCGATTGCCCCGTCTCCCCAGATGGCAGCCTGCGGCAAGTGCAGCCAGTCTGATGTCCGAGTGCTGTGATGTGCCCAGTGTGGGTACTCCGGGCAATCCAAGCCAGGACTGCTTTGCAAGTGGGGAACCCTGAGAACTGTCTGTCCGGGGTGGGGGTTGGGTCCCTTTAAGCACAGCCCTCAGCTAGCCTGAGACAGCAGCTTCATGATCTAAGTCCTCATCTGATGCCCTGCCAGCACTGCTTCCGGCCATCCTTAACCCCAGTTCAGGGTCCACTCTGTGTGGACAAGCTAGTTCGAATTAGCAAAATGCTAATTCGAACTAGTTTTTTAGTCTGGATGCGTTAGTTCGAATTAGCGCTGTAGTGTAGACATACCCTCAATGACTTAAAACAATAAGTACAGAAGGATTTTGAAATAAACCTCTGATTATTGATACTCAGGATGCTGGTCTACGTAACTAAAATAGGTTACATTTGAGGAAGTAATGAGACTATTGTATATGACAAAAGACTCCATCCTAAATCCCCTGCTTAGTCCTGATCACCAAAATACAAATAACTTTGCACTTTTTATGTACAGGAATAAACTTTCAGTCCCTCAGGCCACTTGAAAAAGTACATGGGAGTACATCCATGGAAGAAAAACAACTATATATATATATATATATCTCAAAAGATAGTATAGCATATAATAGCATTCAGAAGTGGATGCTGCTAAAGAATGTTTACAAGGCATGGAAAATGAAGATAACAACCAAGAACAAACTCTACCAAGGGAGATGTTGGCTATTCCATCTCTTGATTTTTTTAGACAAGGGGTGGATGCTTTCTGGAAGAACTGCTTTAGCAAACAAGTTATTGGGCTCAGTATAAGAGTAATAGGTGAGATTTAATAGTCTGATGTACCGGAGGTCAGACTAGAAGATCTAGTGGTCCTTTCTGGTCTTACATCTATGACTCTATAATGGGCCAAGTTCTGTACTCAATTACGCAGGTAGCAGAATGGGACTGCCACCTGGAGCAACCCCAGTTTAAATCAACTGACTTTAGTGACGTAGCATAAATATAACTCAGACAAGACTTTTGTTCAATATGTTCCAACAAGCTTTGTATGATAAGACAGAAGGGCACATGTGAAAATTAAAAGAAAAAACAATTTAAAAAACACATTATGATTTGGAGCAACACATCTCCTGCCTCAGTGATGGTCAGATCTCAGCTGACCTACTTGTCATCTGTAAATCCACTTTAATGAATCCATGAGCTTCACTCTAAATGGCAATTAAAACCAGAGTCTTTAGTCTTCTGGTTAACCTTTTAGTCTCAACCCTGAGTGCTCCAAGATTACAGGGTTTGATTCCTTCACACGGATTCTGATGTTAGTGAGGTAGAAAGTGGGAACTGACCTCTTGAAATGAGCAGACACTGAAACATACATGTGAATGACTGAAATCTGCTAGGAACAGAGGAAAAATACAATCAGCAAAGCAAGTAAATCCCACAAGATCTTCAGCTTGGCAAAGGAGCAACTCAGAACTTAGGCTCCATCAGTTAGTCGTGAGTGGGGCCCTCACATTTGAAGCCAGCAAACTGAGGTACCAGGAAATGTCAGCACCAACCAGTTAAATCGAATGTGAAGATCTCGTTATTTCTGAGGCCCCAATAGTGTCGTAGGCCCTTCGCAAGAAAAGCACAGGCATTATTCCTGCCTAGAACAGCCCAGCATAAAGGAACAAAAATGTGGGCAACAGAGATGAAAGATGTGTTTGACAATGAGATTGTTTGGTTATTTAACAAGGCATGAACACATCCTGAGGGGATCTGTAACTTAAGTATCTTACTATTGTTATATTCCTTTCCCCATTTATAGGCATGGTGGTAGAAGTGAGTTTTAAAGAGAAATTTAATTTGAAAGAGGACAGTAAAATGTAGGAAGCATGATAGACTTAGGGGGCAGCATAGAAGAACCCTGGAGACAGGAGTGTGAGAATGGAGCTAGCACCACATCAAAGCTGGCCCCACCAGTGGAACAGAAGGGCTATGTTTGGGGATTGGGGGAATACAAATGGAGACAAAGTCAAAGATTAAGGCAGGGTCTCTGGTGCAGGACCTTGAATGTGAAGACAAAGCTGCAGGTTGATTCCCAAAATAAGGAGGAACCAGTGGAGGGCCTCAAAGGTGTAATGTGATAAAAAAAATGAGGAAAAGGATTTTGGCAGAAGCAGTTGAACTTATAGGAACGCTTCAACCATTTGGAATCAAAGCTGAATATAAGGTCAAGTATTCCACAAAAGTGAGGTCTGTTAAACTGTAGAATAGTTTCCCTAAATGAAGTTCTGGAAGCCCCATTTCCACAACAATCAATCAAAACCATATAGTATAGCCTATAGGAAACAATCCTGCATAGCCAAAGGGATGGGACTATAGGTACTCAGGATTCTTTGTCGGATTCCAGTGTAAATGAATTCATAAGCAACACGAGAAAAATACCTGGTTGACGTGCTCCAATCTGCCACATGCCTGTACACCCCCTATGGTGACCATCTCTCTGTCTCTCATGGTAACTTACACGCCAAACCACAGATATTAGACTCGTTGATTTGTTAGGAAACAATCCAATGTCTTTCCAGCAAAACACTTCATTCTATGTCCCTTCAATGAGCAATGTGGAAAAATTCCTCTCTGATGGATGAATCGTGTAACCTGCAACAGACTGGAAAGTAATAGATTCTATTGTTCTCATGTGAGCCCTGACAATCTGGAAACTCAGCTTGACCCTCCAGTGTGTCTGATGATGAAGGTAAAATCCCATTAAAATGTGCAAGAAATGTTATGCTTTTAAGCTTACAGCTGTTGCCTCTTCATAGGATCAAATTATGCCCAAATTTACACACATGCAACCCTTATAAACAAAGGACAGAATTGGGTCTAATTATATGACTATTTGCTAGAGCTTTTTAAATTTTATTTATTTGTGTGGGGATTGAAGATGTCAATATGACAGCCTGAGGAAGCTGAAGTTCTCTGTTTAATCGACAGAAGAGGTACACATAGGGCAGAAGCAATGCGGTGCAAACTTCCCCATACTGTCTTTTCAAGGTACCTCCAAGCTTGCCTCTATGTCTCTATGACCATTCCTTGGGCTCTCTACCAAAGCCCAGTAAGAATGCCAGGTTTATAGAAGGATTGGGGGAGGGGGATGGTGAAGTGGACACAGAATTTATGTCCATTAGGAATTGCACTGAGACACTCTCTCAACTTATTTTTCACGGTCCATTGAACAAGTGTTAGCAACATTCATTGGTGAAGGAAATGGACTGTTTCCCTACCTTTTACAGACTGCGTGTTCATGAGCAATCCTCTGAGCTGGCCAGTTTCACTTTCTCCAGGGCTTTAATCAGAGCTGGGCGAACTATACACAATTATTTACATGGCAAAAATATCTGCTCTTTGAATGTATAAATTGACCACATGTGTTCGCTATTTAAAATTATTCAATAAAATCTTTGTTTAAAGAAATTGCAGCCTATGGATGTTTATTCACAGATCTGAGTATTATTTTCAGAAGGCACGTGTATACATGTTATTTCTTACCCATTATTCTTGATGTATGTATGACTATATATAATTTTGGCCATCAAAAAAATCCAGTGCCAAAAAGCAAGGGGCTTTGTGGTGTCAGGTAGGGTATGTCTACACTACCACTCTAGTTCGAACTAGGGTGGTTAATATAGTCAATTGAAGTTGCAAATAAAGCCCGGGATTTAAATATCCTGGGCTTCATTTGCATCTTGCAGGGCGCTGCCATTTTTAAATCCCCGGTAGTTCGGACTCCGTGCTCCATGGAACGAGGAGCAACGGTAGTTCGAATTAGAAAGCCTAATTCGAACTACCTACTCCGTGCCGCGTGTAGCCGTGGGCATGGAGTCCGAACTACCGGGGATTTAAAAATGGCGGCACCCGGAAAGATGCAAATGAAGCCCGGGATATTTAAATCCCGGGCTTCATTTGCAACTTCGATTGACTACATTAACCACCCTAGTTCGAACTAGGGTGGTAGTGTAGACATACCCGTAGTGAGTCCCAGCTGGCCTGATAAGTTCATATGCCCCAATTCACTGATGTTGTCTGTAGCTAATAGGTGTCATGTAAGGTGTCACTGCAAAAACAGTATAACACCCTGATGCTTAATAACATTTTATAGTGTGCAGTAGATGCGAAGAAAATATGGGACTAAAACGTACTGAAATCAGATAAGTCTGGGTGTGGGGAAACAGGCTATTTTAAGATAAAGTAAAGCACCAGCAGGGAAGATACCGGTATGGAACCTTCTCCACGGAACATGTCCCCACTGAGGGGGGCACTGAACTTTGAGAAGGCTGCATTTCAAAAATATCTTTTATCTAAGAAGTCAAAGGAAATGAGCACTTTCGACTTTGTGTGAGGTCCTGACCAAGGAGATGTGTCAATTTTAGTGGTCAGAAATATGGTAAGAACCTCATGTTAAATCAAAACTATGGTTCTGTATTAATCACTGAAAAGCATTTTTCCCTTTTATTTGCTTGCAACCATTTCTGACTGTATCCCTTACATGGACACCCACTTAAAATCCTTTTTTGTCAGTAAATTTGTTTTACTTTTAATCTAAAACAAACCCAATGCTGTGTTTGAATTGAAGTGACGGCAGTGACTTTAACTCCAGTTAAAGTAACAAAAAGTTGTGTCTTTTAAAGGAACAACAGGCCTACTTAGTTCTCTGGGACTACATCTACACTGCAAAGTTTTTGCGCAAGAAGTCTTTTGCAGAAGAGTTCTTGTGCAAAAACTTCTTGAGCAAAAGGACGTCCACACCTCAAAGCGCATCGCTTTTGAGATGCGCTTTTGCGTAAGAGAGCATCCACATTGCATGGACACTCTGGTGCAAGAAAGTTCTGATTGCCAGTCACAGAATGGCCATCAGAGCACCTATGCTTTTTCAAATAGGCTCTTTTTGCACAAGAAACCTCTGCAGAGCGTGTCCACACACCTTTTTGCACAAGAGCTGTAATGCAAAAAGGAGTTATTCCTTGCAGAAGGAGGTACACCTACACTGCAAAAAGCCCTTTGTTCTGTTGACTGACTACAGATTTTCTTGTGCAAAAATGTGCTAGGGATGTGGACACTCCATGGGTTTTTGTGCAAAAACCTTGTAGTGTAGACGTAGCCTGAACGTTCCAGGAGATTACTGGACATTTCAGGGCATATGACTATGGAGAAAGTGCGGAATGGGGTGTGTTGGAATCACTCGGCTAGAATAATCAATCCTCAGAGTAGCTGTGGTATAAAACTAGGCTGCTGGAATCAGAGTTGCTGACCCAGGGCTGTTTAACACAGAGAAATTCAGTGCATGCTTGTGGGCTAGCTTGGAGAATCCAGACAGGAAACTACCATGGCAGAGCAGTTGAAGGAACTCAGGGTTACAGGACAAGCTGTGACCCACAACCTTTCACTGATCTGAATTGCACCCCAGAATGTGACATCACTAATAATACCCAGATCAAAAGTCAGTTGGCTGCTCATTGTCTATCTGATGCGACAATGTGAAGTTGTATAGTAGTTTATGAATACTGTATGAACATATTGGTCTAGTTTAATGGGTGGCCGTAAGGAAAAAAGCAGGAAGAGAGAAAAGTGGTTCAAGTGAAGCCATACCTCAGCAAACAAACACTTGAGGGCCATTATGGGACAGCAGCAGACACACTGGCTCTGAGGACTGTGGCTTGACTACCTGCAGAGCCTGTAGGACTGGTTTTGGCAAGCAAGGCCAAAGCTCAGGAACTGACAAGAATAAATGAATTATGGCTGAATTGAAAAAGATTCTGTTTCCAGAAAAGAGGGAAGACTCGAGAAGTAGTTTGGGGAAGCATACTGAGACAAGCAGCCATTGAAATGTCTGAAGAAGTCTGCTTAGGTCACCATCTGGGGACGCATGGCTTTAAGTGAGATAGACACACCTGTAGATGATAGTTTTAAGATCTTTTTTTCTAAATGCTTTGTTCCTACTGATAAAATAAGCAGTCCCCTGGCTTTAAATGAAGATTTGTCACTATACTCACCACTAATCACGGAAGAGAAGAACCATGTATGGCAAAGTCCGTTAGACTGGCTGGGTGGGCATGATTGATACATAGGACATCTTGCCCAGGGCCCAATCTCAGAGAGGGAGAGTTTTGGAGGTCCAACTCAGGAAAGAAAGGCACAGTCTGACACCAGAATGGGTGTACTCAGAGAGGCCAGAAAGGGGACAGAAATGCAACTAGCTCCCAGTAATGAGAGCTGATTTAATTTTAAATTGTCTCTTTGATTGTAACTTTTGCTTAGTGGGTTTTTAGATGAGCAGACTTCTCATCGATGAGCAGATTCTGTACTGCACCCTCAGACAAAGCTCACTGACTTCAGAGGGAGCTAGCCTAAATAAAAAACTGAGTAAAGACCTTTGGGTTTGATCTCTAGCTTTTCTATAGCCTCTAGATTACAAGGGAAATCTCACAGAATGTTCATCTCCTTTTGATGAACCCCATAACACCTATTATCATAAACATACATGTGCACCAGGGAGGCAGCATACATTCTTCACAGGGCAGCAGTAACCACTCACTGTTTTACCTTTTTAAGGACCAGTGACTTGCTACATCATCTTACATTCATCCTGCCCTCTCTGGCCATAATTCTGCTCCACAAGATAGACTTAGGGGGCAGCATGAAAGAATGCATGTCAGGGGAAAAACACTGAACATAGTACACTCTATAGATCCAAATAAGCATGTGGAATAAAGAGATACCTCTGGAAGGAGACTACAGGCCTGTAAAGCTCTAAGAACCCGGAGTAGCCACTGAAGGGTTGTTTTTGTTTTGTTTTTTCTGGCTGAAGTGCTGGAACACAGTTTGCTTGTTAGTACCTTAGATTTGGCCTGGTCTCACTAAAACATTTGTAGCACATATTTGTAAATATTTTATAAAAGTTACCTTTTTGTGCACTCTCTGATTGGAAACAATCTGCTTCTTGTTACAGGTTGTTTAATATTTTCCAGTATAATGCTTTCTCCAGTGGGTTCATTTATTAGAGATGTTATGATTATTTTTCACTTTGGCGATCAGAGCATTTTTGCCAGAGAAAAGAGGGTTTCTTGTATACAGAATCAGCAGCAAATACAAGAGGAGTGTGATTTCTGAATTGCCTAAGAAACATCTTAATACTTAACATCAGAGCGGCCACACTGAGTCAGGCCAAAGATCTAGCTAGCCCTGTATCTTGTCTTCCAACAGTGGCCAGTGCCAAGTGCCCCAGAAGCAATGAAGAGAACAGGCAATCATCAAGTGATCCATCCCTGTCATCCATTCCTAGCTTCTGGCAAACAGACCACCAGAGAAGGAACATGCTACCCAAGTCAACAGAGAACTTCTCTATCCTACCTACAGTTGCTCTCAAAAGCAATGGCTAAGATTTTCCAAAGTGATACACAGCTTTCTCAAGTTTTGAGTACCCAAGCTCAAGTTCACTACATAGGCCCTGTTTTCTGAAAATGCTAAGCATTCATCCTCTCAAAATCAGGCCCCCTTTAAAGGTGTCCCAAGATGGGTGCTCAAACACTGAGGTAATCAGTCACTTGTCACTGGTACACCCTCCCATAAGCCATATGTAGATCTTCATGACAGGAACCCAGCCTGCTCTTTCAAATGCTTGGCTTCCTAACCCGAAGTAAATATATTAAGTAAGCTGCAGCATATGTACATGAGCATGCTTACATGGTAATAATGATGTTAGTAGAATATTTGTATGATTTATTGTGCTACTGAAATACAGCAAGGCTAAACCTCTTCCCTCCAGGGAAAGAACCAACTCAGTAGAAAATGGAAACAAGGAAAAATGAAACGCCACCCGGGCCTGGTTCAAATATGCAAACTTTCTAATAAAAAATCAAAACCAGATGCTGTTAAAAAGGAGTGATAATTAAAGAAGATAAATTAAGAAATGTTTTCCAGAGAATGACTGTGCTGCACACAAATTGTTTCTGCATGGGAAAAAATTAACAAATTACTATGGCTGTCTGTTTTCAAAAGTTTCCATTAATAAGTCAGAACAGGTTATGTAGTAATTCCCTTGTGTTCAAGCTCCCTCTTCACCTCAAATACTTGTATCTCAGCATGGGTGAGCAGAGCAAGGCCAAGGCCGAGAGCCAGAATCTCTGCTCTGACACTGATTTATGGCATGGGTTTAGTTATGTCATTTAAAAGGGCAGTTCTGTCTTGAAAAGCAACCTTGTAAAAATAGCAACATGGGGCTCCACAGTTATTGTGTCTTCCCAATTTCCCTACCAACATGTGCACAGTTTACAGGTACATAGGTATTTTTCCTAATTGTCAGCCCACCAAACTCATCTTGGGCTCTGACAGTCAAGCTGGGTTGTTTTCCATCTTGTGCCTCGTTACTAGTAGCATAGATTGTGTGGGTCAAGCTATGCCCTTGCAGATACCTGTGCACACTCACTTAAGGGGGCAAAGTCCCAGGTCTTCTGGGTGTTGCAGGGTAAATGGACTTTCCATAACCACAGTGAAGTGCTAAACTATATACTGATTCACCTGTGACCATATCACTCTTAAGTTTCATTTTGATTAATTAATGAGGTGATGTTTAAGTCCCTCAAATGTTCTTTTATATAGTTTATTTAGATTTATTGCACACAGAAGAGTGCATATCCAGTTGCCAGAGGAACTTCTACAGCAATTACAAATATTACATTATACTGAAAGAAACAATAAAACTGAACCAACTAGCCAAATAAATAAATGCACTGTTGCCTGTTAGTCCTGTGTTCCCCAAGCCCTTAACCCTCCATAAATACCTGGAAAAAGAGATGGGGTTTGTAGTGTGATTCAAAGTCAAGAAGTCAGGGCTATTTCAAACAGAGAAAAATTAATTCTAGATCTGAAATGGCCATCGTAGAACATATCCTACCTGCAGTTTCCTCCCAGCTTCTCTACACAACACACAGTCAACCTGCACAACTCTACCAGAGGATAGTGTGACGATCAAGACTATAACAGGGGTCAAAAAAGACACTAGATAAATGGATGGAGGATAGGTCCATCAACGGCTATTATCCAGGATGGATAATATTATCAAGGATGTCCGTAGCCTCTGTTTGCCAAAAGCTGGGAATGGGCAACAGGAGGTGATTACAGTGGTACTATGTGTTTCCAATATTATTCTCAACACAATAACTTGTGAAATGCATCTCTCGCTGGTTCCAATTTCCAAATAAATGTAAGGCAAAGTCCCTTGTACAGCACTTTGCAGAAGTTTAATCATAGGATGACAGAGGCATTGATGATACTAGTTAGAATTGCATCCTTATCTTCCCTCCACCACCTCCACCCCAACCACACACAGCCTACTGGCCAGAGACAGATGGAAAAAAATAGTCCTGACCACAGTGTTTTTTTGATCATCAAAAGGCAAGCTGTGCATTTAATAAGATGCTTCTCCACCTCCTCACATCATGAATTCCAAAGCCAGGGCACACACTCTTATAGGAGACTGACTCCCTGCTCTTCTATTGGTTTCTCAACCTACCATTACCTCAGTCTTTCCTGACCTGATCATGAGTTGGGTAACTCTCATCTATCCCCATACCTCTTCCAAAGACATGGGGCAGGACATTCAGTTGCAGCAGTTGGATAAATCAAAAAAGACATTGATGCGGCTATGTAATTTATATATGAGAGAAACCAGTGTGACTGGCAAGAATGAAATATTACTGAAAGCCATACACTAATTGGTGAGTCATTTTAAATTAAGCCTCTTGCTTGTGTACCTATGCCAGCTTTTAATTGTCACTGTTGCTTGAAAGCAGCTCAGAAAATAAGACCAAGCCAGTAATCCATGATAGGTGATTTTTTCTAAAAAAAAATCAAATTTTCACCAAATGGGGCACTCGAGAAAGGTGCAAAAATGACCTTTCTGGAGAAGGATGCTTTTATTTTATCCAGAAAACAATTACAGCACTCTTTCCCAATTCTGCCTTACTAGCACGCCTTTCCCTCACCTAGGCTGGAGGGAGAACCCTCAGGGCAGATGGCAGGTTAGTTTCCATGTAATTAACTTATTTAGATTTTGTTCATCATTGCTGAAATGAGATAGATTTGAACTAACGGATCTAGAGACCTATGGAAACTTTCCCCGGTTTCAAATCCAGTCCATGCTGGCAGTGCTTGAAAGTAATTGCTAAATGTCCAACAATTGCGCAAAGGTGCTTTTTGAAATTTGCTTGGTGATATTGTCAGTTCCAGCCCCAGCAGCCAAGCGTCCATACCACACAATGCCGTCACAGTAAGTACCCACTGCCACCCTCATTAGGAGTCATCACAGAAGCCATGGACTGAATGGGTTGAAATACTTCCACAGAAATATTACACTGACTGATTGTTATATCGACTGGTTGTGCCTCCTCTGTGTCTAAGAACTTTCCAAGAGCACTAAAAGAGTTGTTTACTATTTAGCAGAAAAGCTGTAAAACTGAACTATTAGGGTGTAGAGGAGAAAGGATCAGTAAAAGGACACAGACTTTTCCACTTTCATAAGCAAACTATTTACACTGAACGTATTGAAACAAAGCTTGGAAAAAACAAAGAATAATGTTTATTTTAATCATGCAAAATAGCATTAAGGCTTAGAGAGAAAATTAGATACACAGACATACACCAAGATCTCAACTCATTCATTATAGTAACATAAAAGAGCTAGGAAAATCCAACCACCGACATTAGCAAGGCTGGTCTGGACTACATTACAGACAGAAAGTATATTATTATACAGTATCTTAGCAGATGCTGACCATATTTCCAATGTTTTGGATAAGAATTCAACTGAGATTTGATTTCACAGTTGGATCCATGATGTCTCAGACCTGTTAAGCTACATCAAAAATGCTTCCCAGCATGTCAGAACTGGTGTCTAAATGTAGTGCTTACAGTTTCATATCCTTCCTGCTCAACAGATTGGGGAACTTTCCTTAGCTTCTTAGAAAACAGACAATGAGTTTACTGATCTGACTGCCAGGTTTTACACTTGTAATCTGCATTTAATTATCTCTAAGGATCATTAATATTCTACTAACACAGGGGGAAACAAAAAAATTCTACTGCTGATGTGTCAATGTTTTTTTCGAGTGTGTATGGTTATTTCTTAGTTATTGAAAACAATTCATTGTGTTTGAAACCCTGAGCATTGCTAGCATGTGATAGAAGTTAACAAGGTGTCAGAGAATTGGTAATTTGTTAATAGAAATAGGGATTTGGGAGGCAACATGAATAGCAATGACCTGAGCAATTTATGATTAAAACATGATGTCAACTTTTCATGATTGTTACAGTTAATTAGCAAGATTTATATGCATCCAAAAGAAAACCCTCAGAGAAGACAAGGTTGCCGGCAGTGATTAATGATGCTCATTTTCCACTTGGAGCAGAAAACTAATGCATTTTTGGGTAGGCAATGGTACAAGGTAGAAAGGACCAAAGATCAGTATCTGTCGGGGATTTTTTGTTTTGTTTTTTGTTTTTTGTTGTTGTTTTGTTTTGTTATTTAGCCAAATCTTTTCACCCAACCATCATTCAATACAGCCTGGCTGAAGTCCTGGCCTTATCACAATCACTGGCCAAACTCCTATTGCCTTCTGGGCCTAGATTTTATGCCAGTCCTTATTCATCATGGTTTTGGACCAATACTCACTCCACTTCTAACCGTAATGTGAGCAGAGAAAGGAAAGATTTAAAATCACTTTTATTAAAGGATAAAAAGACAAGTTTTCTAGTGAAGCTCAGTTCCCAAAAGTTTCCTCCCTCTTTTCATAAGAAGTAAGACAAGACAACTCAATGTCCCTTGACTCTTCTTTTGAATCACCTTTCAGAACTTCTCATAGGACAGCAATGTAACAAGAGAGGGGAAAAATTGAAAATGCATGTGCTTTCCCAGAGCATTATTATTAATTATTATTGTCAATAGTATGATGGACTCCCCCACTACAGATCTATAGAACAGAAAGTCATGCACTGTGAAGGTTATGTTTCTTAATTGGGTTGCTGTGTGTTTATATATATTGAGGGAGTCAGGTGTGCAATCCTAGCCCTATGGGAGTCAAAGGGAGCTTTGCTATTGATTTCAAGAGGCCAGGATTTTATCCTTAAAAATTTAACATTAAGGGCTCTGCTGTGATTCTTAGCCCTGGTCTATATTAGGGAGTTATTTTGAAATAACCCCCCTTATTTTTAAATAATAAGCGGGGGCATCTACACTACTAAGCCTGTTATTTCTAAATAACAGGCTGATAATTTTGAAATCTATACTCCTGCTTTCCTCGGGAAATGACACTATTTCATTTTTGGTTATCTCGGGAGTTATTATTTCAAATTTAAAGTTATTTCAAAATAATTTCCTAGTGCAGACATGCCCTTAGTGTGGGGGCTTTGGAAGCAAGGAAACAAAGAGCTAGAAGAACAATACCTCATGGGACACTAGAGTGGGCATGCTCAGTAGAAGCTGTTATTACACTGCTTAAATACTTATCGCATCATGTTCATCCCCCAACTCTGGCCTCCTGGTCAGAGGTCACTAGCTGAGGTGGCTCCATGCTCTCAAATTTCCTCCAGGATGCACAGTGTTTTCTGGCAGCACTAGCTGGTCCTCACCCTGTGCTGTAGGAGCCCAATCATGTTATGGATGCTCTGGGGTGAGGGAAGGTGTTCCCTACATTCCTACTCTCTTCATGTGTGCAGGAGCAGCCATCATCTGGAAGATCAAGTGGAGTAGACTGTTTCTGGACAAAAGATATTACACATGAGTTGATGCCCTTTAATGACACTCTTCCATTTGGTAAATGGAACCAAACAATGTAACCAGCTAAATTCAGACCTGGACGCTACTACCACTTGGCTGAAGTCAAGGCTGAAGTTGTATACACTTAGGCTACGTCTACACTGGCACCTTTTTCCGGAAATGCTTAAAACAGAACAGTTTTCTGTTATAAGTATTTCCGGAAAAAGAGCGTCTACATTGGCAGGATGCTTTTCCGGAAAAGCCCTTTTTCCAGAAAAGTGTCCGTGGCCAATGTAGACGCGCTTTTCCGGAAAAAAGCCCCAATCGTCATTTTCGCGATCGGGGCTTTTTTGTGGAAAAGACTACTGTGCTGTCTACACTGGCCCTTTTCCAGAACAGTTTTCCGGAAAAAGGACTTTTGCCCGAGCGGGAGCAGAATAGTTTTTCCGGAAAAGCAGCTGATTTCTTACAGTAAATCGTCAGTGTTTTTCCGGAAATTCAAGGGGCCAGTGTAGACAGCTCGCAGCTTATTCTGGAAAAGTGGCTGCTTTTCCGGAATAAGTGGCCCAGTGTAGACACAGCCTTAAAGAAGAGCTGCCTTTGGAGCAATGTGTTTTGTTCAATTTAGACTGTAAGCTGTTTGGGACAGAGACTATGTCTTCCTCGGTGTATGGAAAGGGCTGAACACATTTTGGATGGCACTGCAATCTAACCATTAATAATACACTAAATAAACATTTAATGGTCACAGCTGTCAACATCTGAATTTCCAAGCTCTACCTATTTACACTGGAGACAATGATGGTTCTTTTTATCGATATATATAGATACTGGTATCCTGGGGTTATTAGCATGCTAGTACTTGCAATGCTTTTTAATGAGCGAATGTCATTGCCTCTTCCTGTCATGTTTTTTAATTCTTTCTTTGTTCCCAGGCTCTCTCAGAAGTCCAGAGAGACTTGAGCCATTTCCACTTTTCAGGTTCTCTAGTCATAATAAAAATAAAAAATAACGACAGGTGAAAACAAACTAAGGCAGCAAAACAAGAGGGAGACCTAATTTGAATATTTTTTTATTTAACAAATGCTTTTCTAGGCTTTTTCACATCTCTTATTTGCTTAAATTTGCAACTCTGAGCTGAGAGAATATGTCACACTTTGGTCCAATACGGATGCACATAAAAAGACGTTGCAAAACTTATCAAATGCCAAAAAATTCACAAGTGTCAAAATTTGAGCATGAGGCACAAGCCAAATAGCCCTCCTCTGATTGTTCCGGGGGTTGTTCCTCAAGAGCTGGCTTGAGGAAACAGAAAATGGCATAATTGCCACTGAATAATAGTTTGGTATTCACGCTGAATACTGTATAGCATTTGATGTAATACTGGTGCCTCAAATATGGTGAAGTTTATGGGCAGACCCATGTGGGAACTGTGCCATATTACCCTATTTTAACCAGCAAAATCTGCCCTGTTTGTTGGAAAGATTAAACCCACTCAACGTGAAACTGTACAACATTTTATGAAATAGGAATATTTTCCACAGAGTCCTAGGTCTTGTCATATAGTGAATAAGATAGTTTAGCAAATAGTCCAGGATTTTCCAACAAAGGGGTAACTGGCACCCTCCTTTTCCCTGTCTCTGCTAGTTCCAAGTTTTTGGCATGCAGCCCAGTTGTTTTTAATTTAAAAGGACCTGAAATGAGAGTAGAAGTAGCAGAGGATGGTAATATCTCTCTGTACAACCAGCTGTGACTAATCATATCTGTGAAAATGTGAAGTATGGTAATGATATTATAACTACACTGAAGAGAACCTGCAGATTCACTACTGTGTGCTCTTGGCTCTCTGAGGGCATGTCTACACTCCAAGTTTTTATTTCAAAATTATGTCGAGCTGGAGGACTTCTTACTCCAATTCCAGTAACGCTCATTTCACGAGGAGTAAGGGAAGTTCTTCCTTTAACTTCCTGCTGTGTAGACAGTGCCCAAAGCTGAATTAAGCTATTTCAACTTAGCTGAAATCACGTAGCTTAATTCGATTTTAGCCCTGCTGTGGAGACATACTCTGAATTACTAGGAAGCCAAGAATTTTGAAGTGAAAAATCAGGAGAGCAATTATATGGAGGGGAGAGAGAAGAAGGTGCCCAGAAGATGGTCTTAATGGACATCAGAGATATGTGAATGGGTGGGTGAGAAAGGAAGTATTCACACTCCCTTTCCTCTCACCATTGCATTGCTTTGACTTAGTGTGGAAAGTGGATGGTTCATGATCCAATTTGCAAGGAGAGAGGAAATCATTTGGAAGGCCTGTGGCTGTAGGCAGTGTATTGACATGGGACAGGCATGGTAGGAGGAAGTGGTCTCCTTCAGGTGGACAGTCTTCAGCAGTTTACCAATATCCAGAACTAAACAAAGGGACAAGGTCTGCAAATAGGTCTACAAAGGGAAGGACCAACCACTATTTGAGAGAGGAAACTGGAACAAAGGCCCAGATGGATGACCATCTTCAGATAGAGGCAAGCAGAATCCATCTGAGGTGCAGATGTCATGCACTCCAAAGTGGCAGCTACTCCACCTTACTGCAAGAATACAACGTTCCCTTCTGCCAGTGACCACATGCAGCTACTAGCCAATGTGCAGGGAAAGGGAAAAGCAAAGCCTTTTTAAAGGCCCTCCCTACCTTAGGCCACCCAGGCCCATAAACAGTGCTAGCATTCCCCCTCTAACTGGCACTCAAGGAGGTCAAACACCAGGAGCCTGCTGGGCCTCCTTTACAGATGTGGAAGATGTGTGAAGGAAGTAGATTCCCTGCACTTTCTCCTCATCCATGTGCAATCCAGATGCCCCAGGAGCTGGACTCTGGCCCATAGGCAGTATTATTTGTAATAATATTGCTAACATGAGAACATCTGGTAGCATTTCTTTTCCATACACCATTGGGCAAAAACAATAGAATTTTGGTGAGATTAGAACATTTCTGTTCCCAATTCACCCTGGGTTCAACTGCTGCTGAAAGGACCTTCCAAGGCAACAATCCCAAGATTTTACTTGCCCCAGCAGGTGTCATTATCAAGCAGTGGAGCCAAAGCACAGAATGGAATAACAAAGTAATTTGCACTGGGATTTTATTATTAATCATTATTATTATTTATTTTTCAATAGATAAAAAACACTTATTTTAAAAACTTTTATTGCTCTTTTCCATTGTGCACAATAAGAAAGTTACCTGATTGAGATAATGTATAATTTCTAGTTGTCTGGGGGGAAAACCAACCAACCAGCTATTTTAAAATAAAAATAAAAATTATTGGGTCTCAAGTTCGGGAATCTGTTGAAAATGAATGTAACTAGGTTCACATTTAAATCATTTCAGTTTGGCCCTTAATTTAAAGGCTTCTTATTTTATAATGTGTCCCATAAATCTAATAAGTCCAGCTAAAAAGATTACAATTTTTACACACACAATGCAGAATACACAAATAATTTAACGACCCCAAAATATTTTGTTCAGATTTTCCTTTTTGTTAAGATATGGTATGACTTAAACCTGCAAGATGTTAAAAATAAAGTCTTTGTACCGGGTGCATGTCATACGACCATGCTGTATCTAACTGTACTGAAAGCCAGTTCACAATATTGCTCATGGTTAATTTATGCCTGGCAAATTATTATGACATGTCTTTCATTGGATAAGATCAATATGTGACAGTGGCGAAAGCAGATAACATACTATCTACCATACTGGTATCTGCTATAAATTTATACAGCTTGATGATAAATTGATGTTATTCGTGAACATGTAGTTTTGACAGTGCACATTTTGAATTTAAGTATTTGAAAAGTCTCACTAATGCAAGTAAAGACTGCATTTTATATACAGTAAATGCAAGGGACCCTAATTGTGCCTTTGGATGCACATATCCTGTTCCGTGGAGTCCAGGTCAGGTAAAGCTGCATATGCATCCCAAGAGAAAAATAAGACCCAGAATTTGTTATATGGTGTACTAGCAAAATCGTGCACAAAAACACAAACATCGCTGATACACAGCACTGGTCTCAGATGCTGCACTTTTCCAATTATTAAAATCAGATGTTTTGGATTAAATTTAATTGTAAATGTATCCATTCCTTCTGATGCAGTTGTCATCCCTTAAACTATATTCTGGGCCCCTTGTATTACATATTAAATTAGATCTGTATTACACAGAAAGGTATCTTTTTTTATACAGCAGAGCTCCACTGAATTCTAGAGCAATGTTAATTAATTACAAAACGATTCAATTGCCTTTAGTGAAGCAATTCTAAAATAGCATAAAGTGAAAATGTCTATATTACAGTAAGGTTGAACCTCTCTAGTTCAGCACTCTTGGGACCTGACCAGTGCCAAACCAAAGAATTTAGTGGACCATAAGAGATTAATACTGCCTAGCAGAATTACCGGCACTTTCATTGCTTACTGGGATGTTAGAAGACATTTTGGGTAAATTAAAGCAAAATATCAGCACGGAACATTGGAAGCTAGGTCTGGTGGTTATAAACACACTTTATGGGACCGCAGGAAACTTGGCCACACCCATGACAAGTGGACATTTGTTAACTAAAATCATGCCGGACCATGGATGTTGCCAGTCCAGAGAATGCCAGACTAGAGAGGTTCAACCTGTAATATAAAGTCTCACTTATCCTGAAAAAAGCAAGATATCAAGCTAGCTGTAAGAATCTCCATGCTCATTGCAACCCTCAGGCCCTCTCCAAATCCCACAAAACTTCATTTGATACACTCCTTTGTAATAAATGTTAGAAAAGTTATGTCATTTGAGACTGGGGGAGCTCAGTGCTTTTGTAAATATGTAACTAGAGAATGTTAAAAACATGCACCATACGTCTGATAGATTTTATGGTATTGATCATCAACCTGTGTAAATTGGCAACGCTCCATTAATTTCAATGGAGCTATGTTGATTCACACTGGCTGGGAATCCGGCACTGTATTTATCGAACCTCCTAAGGATCTGCGGATCATGTACATTCCAGGCAAGTTGTTGATCTTACTTGCATCTCAGGAGAAACTCCACAGGATTACTCCTAATTTTCACCACTGTAATTCAGATCAGAATCTGACCATTGCACAGGTTGGACCTCTCTGGTCCGGGACCCTTGGGGCTTGACCAGTCCCAAACAAGGGAATTTGCTGGATCAGAAGAGGTCCTCTGCTACCAACTTTGCAGAACACTTTCTCTCTCCACTGCCGGCCCCAGATGCCCCCTTCCCACCCCCCTTGCTGGGCTGCCATGCTGCTGTGGCCCAAGCAGCCTGGACTGCCCTGCTCCCACCCCACTACTAGAGCTGCCATATCTCTGGCCCCAGCCCAGATATCAGGGCTGCCATGTCACAGCCCCGCTATTGGGGCTGCTGTGGCCCCTGCTACACTATCAGGGCTCCAGCACTGGTCCCAGCCCCACCGAGCTTGGAGCCGCCAGCCCTCTTGCTACTGGGGCTCACAGCCAGGACTTCCTGGGGCCCACTAATGGCCAAGAAACGAGTCTGTTAGAATAGTCTAAGTTATTACATGGGCTTATTCTACAACTGATGACAGTATTCAATCAATTGTACTTTATGTGCCATAAACAACTTTTATTCCTAAGGCTCCACTCCAGTCTCTTTACACTTGAAATTCATCATCAGTCTCCTAGCCATATTCATTAAGTGAGCCCAGCTACCAATATTGCCCTATTATTAGACTTTTCCCTGCCTGACAAGTCAATAAGTAAGCCAACCATCCTCTGGAGGTCCCAACCTCTCAGCTTAACAAATGAATGCACACGGCTTCTAGTCAGGCAACCGCTTTCCCCCATCTTACTGATTAGCATGTCCATAGTTTATTACTAAGGAACCCTGCACACATTCTAACAACAATGATTCTCCAGCAGGCTTTTCTTCGTGTGTGGTACTAACCACACTGTGCTTATGTGTGGTGCTAACCGCCCTAGAAGGTTGTATGCTGGGAGTCACATCAATGTGCAAGGTTATCATGCAGAGACCAATGTCACAAAAGCACTCTATGTCCAAAGGAAACTTTTTTGCCAGGAACGTATGCCAGTTGAACTGCCCAAAGCTAGCAGCATATGGAGGTTACCACTCGTGGTATTACCATCTGATCCAAGGTTCCTAAAGTGCAATGATTTTCTGACATAGGTACCTCAAGAATCAAAATGGAATAGCCAGTAAATATTGTACTTCTATGAATGCCTGGATCTTCGTGGTGTGAACTGAGAGTGGGGGAGAGAGAGAATAAGGGAGTGAAATTTCAGGAAAGAAATAAACAGAGCAGCATGCACCTGAAACTAAAACAATGGTTCCATTTGAAGATGGAGCAATCTGCTGATGGCACTAAATGGAACAAATAGGCCCGGGTCCTCTACAAAGAGAGTAGAACCAGAGGGGTGAGAGAAGGTCTGGTATGAAGCAGTGACTTCAGCTCAATGACATGTAGTGACCCCCCCAACCCCGCACCAGGAGAGAGGGATTCTGCAGGGGCTTTTTCCTCTTTCCACCAGTGCATCATAAAGGGGCTGCTGTTTGGGGATTGAATTGAGCCCAATATGTGCAAAGAGCACAGCACATTTCTATTGCCAGTAAGGCTATGGATTAAATAAAACACTGTTCAATTTATGGCTCCAAAGTCAGAAAGCTGGCAAGAACATCAGTGGTTCAGTCTCAAAGTATTGCAGAGCTTTTAGATATAGTCTCTGAAGGCTGCATACATTTAATCTTCAACTCCCTTTTTTTGCAGAGAAATATAATGGCAAGAAGGCACACACCAGTTTCTGGCAGAAGTAGAAAAGCGAACAGTAAATGCTGTGACTTGGGCATCTTTTTGAAGAAGACATGAAAAATAGGTTTGCCTGTGACAGTCAATTAAAGGCAGCCATAAGGGGAGATGTCCTCGCCTCTGCAACCCCCTAGGGATGGTCCAGAGAATAAGGTAAAAGTTTTGGAATCTAGACCCCGTAAACAGAGGGCCATAGACAGAGTAATAGGTGGCAGCTAGTGTACAACTGATTACTCCATGCAAATTACCTGGTGGAAAGGGCTTGTCTGCTTCCCTTAAAGGGAATATCAAGGACACAGGAGTTGCATGAAGATAAGAATCCCTCTGACCTAGTGAGAAAAGAGGGAGAACCAATTCCCAGAATGGGAGAATGAGCCAGGCCAGGAGATGGAGCCCAAAATATGAGACCTAGGGATATGAGTCCCATTTAACCCTAACAACTCTTGCTGATACAGGACCTGAAACCACAATCTTCTTACCCAGGAAAAAGAGTGTTGCTGGCTGAGCTATAGTGAGAGCTGAGAAGACTGTGGACAAAGGCAATGACACTGGATGAAATTAACAGCAGAGCAATTGGACACAGCTGATCACATAAAATTAATGTGGTAGGAGGGGAACTGTTAAAATAAATCTCCTTTAAATATTACAAATAAAAAGGTGAGTGTGTCTTTGAATAAAGATGCATTCATGTATTTTCTTTAGTAAGTAGATAGACTTGTCTGCCAGGGAAACAGCTATTGCCATAGCAATCAGCAACCAATAGCAGTAAGTGGAGCATATAAGTGAACTTTGGAATAGCTGCCATGGAAAAGTTTCACAGTTGGCTGTTTGTCAGAACGTAAGGGGAGAAGTAAGAGCTGCAGATCAAACTGGCAGCATTTGGTCAGTCACTGTAACAAGGAACTACTAAATAGTGACAGATAAA
Source organism: Pelodiscus sinensis (assembly GCF_049634645.1). Taxonomy (NCBI): domain Eukaryota; kingdom Metazoa; phylum Chordata; order Testudines; family Trionychidae; genus Pelodiscus; species Pelodiscus sinensis. The sequence continues at coordinate 89,869,611 of NC_134713.1, read as the reverse complement.
CCATATTTCCCACCTCACCTTGTCATCATCATCTTTCTTCATCAACATCACCTCACTACAGTTAGCAATTCTGAGTCATGCTGTAACTGAGAAGTGCAGCCATACGTATCTTTTGTAGTGGATGCCACATTTATTGAAACCTACCAGAGAGATTTACCTCTTCATGCTAATTTAGGCTTCTTAACTGATTATGTCACTGTGCTAGCCTTAAATATTGCAATGAACCTTGCTGTAATAGCTACATGCAAAAGCCCACCCTGTACTAACCGCTTTAAAACCAGCTCCATGCAGTTTTAGCAATTATTCAGCATGCAGTAAGCTGCCATATCTCAGCAAGACTCCAGAAATCTATTTGACGGCTTGTCTATGCAGTTAGTTAGTGCATGGCAAGCCAGCATTTGACACTCCAATGCACTAGTTTGCCATGCACTAACTAACTGTACAGACCCTGCTACAGCTCATGAAAAGTTCTTTAATGTGAATTGACCTACTTGTGTTTGACACCAGAGTATATCAATGCCGACCATGGAAACTGCAGTGCAAATAGCTGGGTCCACATGGGCAGTGGACAAAGAGTGTTGCTGGCTGAGCTATAGTGAGAGATGAGAAGAGTGTGGACTAGTGAGAAAGGCAATGACACTGGATGAAATTAACAGCAGAGCAATTGGACACAGCTGATCACATAAAATTAATGTGGTAGGAGGGGAACTGTTAAAATAAATCTCATTTAAATATTACAAATAAAAAGGTGCGCCTGTCTTTGAATACAGATGCATTCATGTATTTTCTTTAGTAAGTAGATAGACTTGTCTGCCAGGGAAACAGCTATTGCCATTAGTGAACAGCAAATCAGAATGCTGTATAGTCATATCCTGGCTTGCTGCACACTAACTCTCCGTGTAGACGAGCCCTTAGTTCAATATTTTGTAGAAATAGTCACTCAGTAACTGACCTATCTGGGCAGCAATGGAATGATCACCCAAGTACATTTTCATGGACTTCAATAGGCTTTGGATCAGGTTTGAAAGCACTGAAGTATTTGGCTCGATAATGAGTAAAAGAAAGCAAGCTAGAATTATTATATTACTAAAATCTTATCAGAAATTCACAGAATCTCTCTAAAATAAACCATACCAGAATCCTAGACTATTATTCTCAAAACACCATAGCTAGTATAGTTCAGACCTGTACAGTGGATTTTCTTTATATCATTTCAGTTACCAAAATGCAGCATACCAAGTTATATTCATATTAATGTTCTCATACCAAATAATATTCTATTAGCATCCAGTCTTGAGCTGGTTTCCTCACTTTGAGGTTACCAATGAAATTTTATTCAGCTGTAAAGCCCATGCCTTCTAGGCAATTTTAGCTAGGTCCTTCACTTATCTCTATACATTATACCCTGTGCAACTCCACTGTTACAATCAAGGTTGCACAGTGTTAATGGTGGCAGAATTTGGTCCCAGCAGCAGAGCTCAGTTAACAGTATACTGGACAAAATAATAGCAAATATACTGCATAAAAAACAATCCTGCATTGCCTGGGAAATGCACTGGATGATCTAATTGGTCATTTTCATCTTTGCTGATCACTAGCTAAGTGATTAGGAAATGGCAGCAAAGAGACAACTAAGAGCAAGTAAATAAAAATGCATAGCACAAAATCATGTTTAACAACACGTGGGTCCCTCTTTCCATGGCCAGTAGTTGGGCTGGCAGCCTTTCCTCCTTTTCAGGGGTTGGGGCTTGCAGCTGGTTTCTGGAGTAGGGAGCCCAGATACTCCTTCTAGAGCCATGTCTAAACTCGCAGCTTTTTGCGTGAGAAATATGCAAATGAGGCTAAGCATAGACTATCGCCAAGCCTCATTTGCATACCTAATTCACCACCATTTTTGCAGAAGAGGCTCTTGCATCAGAAGGAGCTGTCTACACTGCCCCTTCTTGTGCAAGAAAAAAACCCTCTTGTGCAATGCTGCTATGCTGATTATTTTCAGGAATAACGGCATTGAGCAAGAAGGTTTTTCTTGCACAAGAAGGGGCAGTGTAGACAGCTCCTTCTGGTGCAAGAGCCTCTTCTGCAAAAATGGCAGCTCATTAGGTATGCAAATGAGGCTTGGTGATAGTCCATGCTTAGCCTCATTTGAATATTTCTCACGCAAGAAGCCGCACGTGTCAACTTAAACTTAATCCAAATGTATCCACACTGCTTTGATTTCTGCTGATTTGTTATTGATGTCAAATTAACCAGCTAGAGTAGCTGAGTTTAGTGGTAACAGTCTCTCTGAACAAATGCTGATAAGACATCAGGTAAGACAGGAAAAAGGGAGAAGCAAACTAATTGCAAGCTTTCTCCTGGTTTAGACATGCAATCCATAGGAACTGGAACTAGGGATGCTGCTGCACTCCCTGTCTTGAAGTGGTTCCCATCATATTCAGGGTTTACAGTTTAGTTTAATGGCTCTCAGTGCTCCCAGTACAGTCTCTTTCCTTTCACGAGGGGACAACAGAATTTCTTCCCCACTTTGGCTGGAAGCTCTAGCTATATTGCTTCACAGATTTACCCAGCTAAACCCTGGAAGCAAGCATAACAACTCACCCTCTTACAGGAGCCCTGTAAGCAGTAACAGCTGAACCCTAGCCTCTGCTAGGCATACTCTGGCCTTGACAACTTCAGTTGTCCTAATGATTGTCATGCCTCTTGTGGGAGGTTAGTGAAATCAGTGTTTATAATGTATAAAAGAGCAACAAGGTGGGGATGAGAAACCAAAGGAAATGGGCTATATTTATATCAACTGGAGGAGAGGTTTTTTTTTAATTTACAGGCAGTCCCCGAGTTACGCGGATCCGACTTACGTCGGATCCGCAGTTACGAACGGGGCTTTTCTCGCCCTGGATGACGGGAGCGGCAGGACGCCCAGATGCGCCGCGGTCCACCGCCCCCGTCCTCCGGGGCGAGAAAAGCTGCTCCCCGTCTCCCTGGTGTGCAGGGAGACAGGGAGCAAAGCCTTGGAGCACGCCTGCAGCGGGACAGCCCAGGCGCGCTTGAGCTGTCCCCCTGCGGGCGTGCTCCGCGGCTTTGCTCCCCGTCTCCCGACCAGCAGTCCAGGGAGATGGGGAGCAAAGCCGCGGAGCACGCCAGCAGTGGGACAGCCGCGGCGCGCCTGGGCTGTCCCGCTGCGGGCATGCTCCGCGTCTTTGCTCCCCGTCTCCCTGGTCTGACCAGCAGACCAGGAAGATGGGGAGCAAAGCCTCGGAGCACGCCAGCAGTGGGACAGCCGCGGTGCGCCTGGACTGTCCCACTGCCCGCGTGCTCTGCGGCTTTGCTCCGCGTCTCCCAGGTCAGCAAACCAGGGAGACGGAGCAAAGCCGTGGAGGACTCGGGCGGTCCCGCCACCCCCGTCTCCCTGGTCTGCTGGGGGGGGGGGTGCAGCTAGTGCCCCCCCCCCAGCAGACCAGGCTTTTCTTGCCTACCCCTGGGGTAGAGCAGCTGGGGGCTGCCAGGTTGGTCCCGCAGCGCCGCTCCGGACCAACCCGGCAGCACCCCAGCTGCTCTGCCCCAGGCGTCCTGATTCAGCCGCTGCTGGTCAGTTTCAGCAGCGGCTGAATCAGGACGCCTGGGGCAGAGCAGCTGGGGTGCTGGTGGGTTGCTCCAGTAGTGCCGAGGAGCTGCGCTACTGGAGCAACCCAGGTGCTCTGCCCCAGGCTTCCTGGAATCAGCCACTGATCAGTTTCAGCAGCAGCTGACTTGGGGACGCCTGGGTTTCTTAAGTTGAATCTGTATGTAAGTCAGAACTGGCGTCCAGATTCAGCCGCGGTTGAAACTGATCAGTTTCAGCAGCGGCTGATGCCAGTTCCGACTTACATACAGATTCACCTTAAGAACAAACCTACAGTCCCTGTCTTGTACGTAACCTGGGGACTGCCTGTACTTAATAATTATGATAGAATTAAGTTTCCCCAAAGGCATTTCATTTTCCTGACTCTTGTCCAATAAGTAAAATCTCAAAATTAGGTAGGAGCCTAACCAGCCTCAACTTCTTCACTATCCTCTGTTGTGGTCATATGAATTGTAATACATTATGTAATTTTCTGTCTCTTAGAGGAAAGGATATGTAGCATAAAAACTGGATTCTATTAAATTATTCTATTATGGAAAATGATGTTGCACGTTATCATTGGTTAAAGATGTGAGCATTTATCACATTTGGTCTTACCAATTGGTGATCAGCTGGCAAGAGCAAATGGGATAACTGCCCAGTTTTTCCAAAAACTTAGGACAGCTAAGGGCAAAACGGGATGTATAATCATCCTAGGCTGGAGTCCCCAAACTCGCTGGCTACCTCAACACTGGTAGCTTCTTGCGCAAAAACTGTTTTGCAGAAGAGTTCTTGTGCAAAAAGTCTTCCACAAGAGTGCATCTATGCTAGCATGTGCTTTTGCGCAAGAGCGTCTATGGCAGTGTGGATGCTCTCTTGCGCAAGAAAGCTCTGATGGCCATTTTAGCCATAGGGCTTTCTTGCACAAGAAATTCATATTGCCTGTCTACACTGCCCTCTTGCGCAAGAGCTCTTGTGCAAGAGGGCTTATTCCTCACGGGGAGAGGAATAACTCTTCCGGAAGAAGCCCTGTTTTCCAACACTAGACTAAATTTACTTGCGCTAGAACACGCATGTAGTGTAGACACCTAGCAAGTTTTTGTGCAAGAACAGTTGTTCTCGCACAAGAAGCCGCCAGTGTAGATGTAGCCTTTCAGTCATGTTTCTCCCACACACCTTAGCTGGTCCGCCCTACTGCCCTGCATTTCCCAGAAGTCAGGGCCAGGGCCTGCAGTCAGGGGCTGTGAGTGGGGATGCAGCCAGAAGCAAAGCCACAACTGGGCTGGGGGAAAGGCTGGGTTGGAGCCAGAGCAGAGCTGGGGGTAGGGCTGGGCCATGCTATATCCCCGTCACCAAAAAATCATTCTTCTGTGCCTCCCCAGGGGGATGTGCCCAACAGTTTGGAGACTACTGTCCTAGGCTGTGGTAAGAACTGCCTACAGAGCCCAAGCAGCTGTGGGGAGCCCCAGACCCTGTACCAGGCTTGGGCATGCCAGGTGACCTGAGACCAGTCCCCAGCCCTTGTCCCTGCCTCCCAAGGCATGTTGCCCAGTGCAGGTGAAAGGTTCACACTTCCCCACACAGAGGCCCAGGCTCTTACTGTGGCCTGGGCAAAGGATGAGAGGAAGGGAAGGAGCAGGTAAGGTTGCCAACTCTGACAAACTATTCTGGGAGATTATTTTTTCTCAGCAGGGTGCAATGTTATTTTCTTAAAATATCCTATTCAAATCTCCAGGATTGCTTTCAGTAGTCACGAGGGTTGCCAGGTGTCCAGTTTTGAACCAGACAGTCCAGTATTTGAGCTTTCTGTTCAGGAAATAAATTGAGAAAATATAAATGAGAAAATAGAAATGTCCGGTATTTTCTAAATAAGATGTAGTGTAGATTGTCATGTAATGTCAAGTGTGTCTGGTATTTTTGTTGAAACCATCTGGCAACCATAATAGTCACTGGGAGATTGATGCCAATTCCAGGAGATTCCAGACCTATCCTGGAGGGTTGAAAAACCTACTAGTGGGGGGGAAAAGAGGAAGGTGTGAGTAGCCTAAATGATCTTTGTGTCCAGGGCCCGTCTTAAACTGCCTGTCAAAAGCCAAAAGAAAAAAGAAATAACTCCTCTGACCTTTGGGCTTGGCTTCTACTTCCTTAAATATCCCACCCAACCATGTGATAGGTAGAGATCCCTTAAATCTTTCCAGTCTGCTGTGCCTTCACTTTGTCCCAGGTCCACAATGCTGGACCCACATTCTACCAAAACCCCATCTGAGAGCTGTGGGACTTTCACAACACAATGCAACACTCTTCTCTTTGAGAGGGTGTTCACGTAAAAGGAGCACCTCTGGAGCAGAGACTCTGAGACCAGACTCTGTAGAGTAGATGAATCAAAGGAATGGAAAAGCCTGAATCATTTCTCATTCTTTGTATACAAAAAGGTTCCAAGCTAGCAAAGCACTTAAGCATGTGCAAAACTGAACGTCTGCTCAGGTGCCAAAATTATATTCAGAATGTGCAGGTACACATTATGAAATAATAATTTCTTATATTTTGTGAAGATCTAGATGCCATTGACTCCACCCCAGAATAAGCAATTTGTAGGTCAGTTGTTCTTCATTCTCCAGTACAGTTACTTCAATGTAAAACTAATAATTGGAAGGAGAATTAAGGCCTAAACCTGGAAACAAAAAAATTAAATCACTGTAGAAGTTTATTTTTTGACATTTTTCTTTGGCATTCAGAAAAGTGCCAGTGATAGAATTAAAAAATACACTGAATACCAATAAAGTAATGAAGTTTTTTTGTATACAGTACATTATCTGTTACATAACCCAAAGGAACATTTCAGCTACTTCTATAGTTCCAGAATTGAAAGAAACAAAACATTTTACAGTGCATTTCTCTGCTCAAATGTCCTGCCCTCTCCAAATATATGATGGAAAGCAGATCTGGTATCTAAACAAAAAAATTGGTGTCTCAAATACTCGGACTGGCAAAATCTTAATACAATAAATGGCTACATTTTTTGTTCTGTATCCAGACTGAAAAGGGGGATGTAATATTTCATAACAGCCAGGAAGTATATTGCCTGCACTGTTTCATATGGTCTATGTGGCTTTTATAGGGAATGGACTATTAAATGGACTATTAAATATTTTTCCATCTATTATTCTACCTCCATATAAGCAACAGCAGGCCAATAACAATTAGCAAGAGTGAAGCACACACACAAAACACAAGCTGCTGTAAGAGCCAACACGAGAGGTTATCCATAGCCAGACATCAGTAATCTGATACTGCATTACCTCTTAGCTTTAAGATAGAAAATATCCATCACCACAGAGTAGGAATTAATTTCTAGAGGGACAAAAAAAAAGGAAAACTTTGAAAATAATCTGTGCATATGCTGTAGGTACTCTATTGGTTGTCGTCTCTTCTTGTGCTGATGAGCTGTATCCTGTGAGGAAGGGTAAGACAGACCCTCTGAAATGTTGTGACATATTTATCTTCACCTTGTCATAGCCCTGCTGACTGACGGAACAGGTTCTGAATGGCTTATTCTCTCTGCAGAAACTGAGTGTCAACACAGCTCTAGATTTTCAGAGTTGGCAAAACTTGCCCAAAGGTGATACAGAAGACCAATAAGTCTCAAATGACATTTCAATTCGTGTGTCACACTTTCAGAAGGCATGCTACCAATAAGGTAAAGTTAAAAATAAAAACCAATTTAGGAGACTATTCAGAAGATTATTTTGGTTCAATCAGTGTGATGGGCTTGTAAACAAGGTAAAAGAAGAACCCATTTTAGACATTCACTGGAGTTGTAAGAACTATTTACCAACAAGTTCCAATGAAATGCCATTTGCCCATTTTAGATGCAACGTTTCGGGTGTTCAGAGTCTGTCTAAGCTCAGCAAATAAATTCTTCTTTCTTGACATTAGCACTCACAGACCATCAGTGTTTTCTTTGGAAACCCCATGGTGCTTGTCTTTTTGGTGAGGAAGATCTTGAAGAGAAGCTTTGAAGATAATCATTATAATAAAGGATTAATTCTTCTAGTCTCCTGAGTCTTGATTTCTTTGCTCTAATTTTTCGTAAAACATAAGAAAATAAATAAGGTCTCTCATACCAATCACAGGTTTGAATGATTGATACCAATAGTGAAGATTGCAGCTTTTCAACTTTTACCTGGAGACAGTGATTACTCATTGACCAGAAATATTAAAGTGACTTTCATCAAAATATTTCGTGTTGCTTATGTGACTGAGTTTACACGACTTAAAAATATGCAATATGATGTGCATGTTCATCTCTCTTGTCAAATTATAGATCAGTCATTCATACCATTCACTAGTGCTTAGTACAGTCACAAGGGTCATATCTAATAGCATTAGACTTTTGGGTGAGTTTCTATAAAGCTGCTACTTTTAATGTTCATATGGCTAACATTTTGGTGAAAATCCACTGTGTGAACATTGAAATATTAGATGCTACAATACTGCTAGTATAAAACGGTTTGTTTCATGCTTCTTTGCAAATACCTGCTTAACTCACAGGGATAGCGTGGGAATAAATATATTAACAAGTGTGAGAGTTCAGATACTATGGTAAGAGGGGCTATATTAGTACCTAGGATACACAGGTAAGTTCCCTGAAACTCTAGATGCTAAGAAACACTCAACCACCATTTACTGGGGAAAGTACAGCTGCAGTGAGAGCTTCATTTACAAAACCTTTCTACCCAGAATTCCTCCAGTGAAACTTTAGCAGTTGTCCTAAGTGAACACAAACTCAGGATTGGTTGGGACAGATGCAGTGTGTTAAGTGCCACCTACTTACTGATTTTCATTGGGAGCTAGGTATCTAACCTGCTTAGGGAGTTATGCCCATATGCAATTTGAAAATCCATCCCTTACTTTTTTTGTTTGCTTAACATTCTTTTTAAAAAAAAATAAAAAAAACCACACATAAAATGTATGTAATTAAAAAAAAACCTGAAATTTTACAAGTGTCACTTAGGGAAATGAAAACATATTAGATCCTCGTGAACCAAAAGCATATAACGTATCATGGAAAATAATGTTCCACTGAAGTCCTGAAAGATGACAGCATTTGTGAACTAAATGGACAGCTCCCTTTCATTAGGTATACATTTCAAAGGGACGGGTGATTCTCTTAGGTGGATGAAGGAAAAATCAAAGGGAGGATTAAAAATTCTTCTCTCTATTATTGTAGAGTCAAATGAACTTAAAATTCTTTATGGTATTAAACTAAAATGATATAAGTAGTGAAGGCCTAGATTTTTTTAAAAAACTAACTGCTTTATCATCTAGTTTCAAGCCATCAATACTATTATGTGTCCATTAGGATCTTATCTTGTATACGATCACCAATATTGTCTTATAGCTAAATATATGTTCTTGTATCCTAATGTAGCAATCTAGGTGTTACAATTAGATAGAAAGGAAAGGCAGCACTTTTTGTCGCAGTCAAATCAACATGTATTATTCTTTGATTTTTCTAAGGCTGTTAAACAATGTAACTTTTTTAAAGCATGTACAGATGGGAAAATGTTATGAAGTACTTAAATGACAAATTCAGATTGTATTATAGCATAATAATGTAATCATATAGGCTGCTGCAGGTGTAACCAAAGATATAATCTGGAAATAATGGGGTTGCACAGGTGCCACTGAAGGCACAATTTAGCCTGAAATTCTTACAGCTGGATGCATGAGATGGAAAGAACCAAGCTGGACATCAGAGTCTGAAAGAGGCTGCAGGGCAAACAGGTGGGGGGGGGGGGGGGGGGGCGGAAGGTGGGGAGGAGAGGGAGTTAATTTGCAAACTGAGCACATTTGATATGGAAATCAATGAAATAACCACAACTATGGAGCCCCACCATATTGAGTCTCTTGACAGAGTTACCTCTCTCCTGTAGTCACCACTTGCCTTCAGGACTCGTCTTTCCTTTTTTTGTCTCCACAGTGTAAACCACACCTCAAGCCACCATGGATGGTGGAGGAGGCAGCGGCTCGGGTTCTCTATAATCCCCGGTCCCTTTAGAGTTGCTGGGCCAGGCAAGGAGTGCGGAGTCTCTCAGGCATCAGCCTCCTGCCTGCCTAGCAGACAGAGGAGAAAAAACATCTCTAGAGATGGCCGGGATAGACTCCTCCTTACAAATATATTCTCAGATGGAAGTGTGTGTGCCAGGGGGCTGGCGAAGAGCTGCAAGGAGTCTACTTCCAGTTACAGATTAGACTGCTCTGTTGCATTTGAAGCAAGGAGTGGAAGCCTGATGACAAAGGATATAGCATCCTATACAGTTCCACATGGAACGCTGAGGGGTTTTACACCAGGCTATTTCCTTTGCAAGTATCCAAATTTCTCAACTGCCACATCTGTGAGCTATTTTTATTTTTAATCCTTGTGCACAAAGAACTCTAGGCAACTCAGGAATTCTGGCTGAGCAGCTTGCAGTTCCTGATCACCTCTAAGGAGCTGCTCTTGTACCTTCCTGAACACCCTTCAGGGTACGTCTACACAGCAGTGGTATTTCGGAATAACTGACATTATTCTGAAATAACAAAGAGCACATTTACACATCAAGCCATTATTTCAACAATGTCGAAATGTCAAGCTGGAGGACATCTCACTCTGACTCCTGTAACCCTCATTTCACGGGGAGTAAGGGAAGTCAAGGGAAGAGTGCTCTTCCTTCAACTTCCTGTTGTGTAGACAGTGCCAAAAGCCGAAATAAGCTATTTTGACTTCAGCTATATAGCTCAAATTGCATAGCTTAATTGATATAGCTCAAATTGCATAGCTCAATTCAGCTTTAGCCCTGCTGTGTAGACGTACTCTCAGTGTGTTGAGCAGTTGCAGAGCGGGGAATCCCCACACAGGCACCCAGCGCAGCAGTCTCTCCCTTCCAACCCCCTTACAGTGTACTAAGATAGGGAAGGAATCTGCCTGAGGACAGACCAGGATGTTATGCCATCCCAACCCAGGGACTAAAAAGCCCTCTCTCTGACAGAAAAAGGATAGGGAGGGGGTGTATCACAGGACTTGCTGGGATTTATAGTAATAGAGGACACTCTGCATGGAAAAGTAATGCTGAATAGAAACATTGAGTGCAGGGTCCTAATAAGCTTCAAAGCTTTCCTGAAAGCTCCCTTAGAAGAGAAAAGGAGGTAGGCAACTTTCCAGAGATCGAGCTGTCCAACTGAAAGAAATTAAACTTAATTACTCGTCACAGTAAAAGCACTTGCAGCAGCTAACTCCAGAGCAAAAAACCTGGACAGTAAGGGAGCAGGCAACAAAGCATCAGCTGCCCCTGGAATTGTTGGTGGGAGTGCTATACCCAGCAGCCACTGAAGAGCCTGTGGCTTAAAGAAATCACAAACATAAACCTTCACAATTGCCACATCAAGAGAATCAAGTTCAGCATAGAATCACTCTTTAAAATGCAACATCTGTGTTCACACACACCGTACCTGGCATGAGGTATCAAAATACCTTCCAGCATTACACATGTTAAACCAGCACCTCACTTTGGAAATTACAGGTACTGCCTGCAAAAGGAAGCTAAGCAGAAAAGATTAAGGCTGTCCCTGTTTTTGTAGTCCATGATCTTTCCCCACGCAGCTGGAATTCCCAAGCCCATGGAAAAAACAGAGCTAACAACTGTGTGATTACAAAATTATATTTTGCTTATTTTTTCCCTCTGAAGATAAGAACAGTTGAAGTTGATGTTGTGGGGCCACAGCAAATCTATTGCCAAATTTGCTGTTTGAGGCTTTAAATTATCTAGTTTAATCCAAATTAGTAGGAACTTCAGAACAGGATTTTGGCAAAGTCACAGCTGGAAAGATTTTTGTCATTAATTCTGTCAAGTATATAAGAAAATACAAAAAAGTGAGTGGGGAGTATATAAAGATTCTTGGCACAAGTGTTTTCTTTTTAAATAAAAATTGAAGGATCCAGATTTAATTGAGAAATGTTCCATATTTTTGCCTACCCCATAATTAGTATGAAATGGATTCAAAATCTATTAAATGATTATATAAATGTTAAAAGGGAGACATTTTCTAAATTTTAAAGGGAGGAAGAATAGTTGTTTTTCTCCACAGTTTTCTTCCCTCAAAAGTGGGGAAGGCCTGGGTCACATCTGGCAGGCTACTTCCTGCAGCAAACCGCAGTAGTTTATCAAGTTCAAACTGTGGTTTGTTGGGATTGCTTCACAGAACACCGGTATTCTGAAATAAAAAAACCATCCAGAACTCCTAGAGTGGGTAAAAACCCAACCACCACTGTCTGGAACTATCATTCAGATAGTCCCAACTGGCCTACAAGTAGGCTTGGCAGATTTTGATTTCCTTTTTTAAATAATTTCAATAGATAATAGCAATGCTTAAGAATAGCCATATTGGTCAGTAGCCTGTCTTCCAACTGTGGCCAATGCCAGATGTTTCAGAGGAATGATCGGAATAGGTAATCATCAAGTGACCCATCCCATCGCATATTCCTAGCTTCTGACAAATAGAAGATAGAAACACCATCCCTGAACATCCTGGCTAAAAGCAAATTAAGCATTTTTCTAATCTTATTAATTTAAATATTCACAGTTGTGCAAAATTATGAGTTTTCAGCTTTTTCTGATTTATACTATTTTCACAGTTGTGAGAAATTGTGGAAAGAAGTCAGACAATGGAAAAGGGAAAGGCTTACATCAGTTTTCAAGCAACATATTTCTTATTATGCCTACCTGTAGATTTAATTAGCATAAATGGAAATATTTTTTCATCAGTGTTTCTCTATGGCAAAAATTGATGCTTATTGACATTTACTGATAAAAATCTAATTTTCCAAGCCTACCTACAATTATAAATTATCACTATCAATTGTCATTATCATTATCAATGCCTTTAAAGTGACATGGCTGACCTAAGAAAGTGGATTTTACCCATGAAAGCTCGTGATACTATATTTGTTAGTCTCTCAGGGCATGTCTACACTAGGAAATTATTTTGAAATAACTCCTGAAATAACAAAATCGAAATAACATGTCTACACTACAGGGAAGCGTTGAAATTAGTATGAGGCAGGCTCCTTTAATGTGGACATACTACCTCTACTTAGAGCCCTAAGATCCCTAGGGAGTAATTACAATGAATCACTCTGAGGAGTAGTTATTTCAAAATAGCAACAATGAAGGGTCCACACTACCACTATTTCAAAATAACTATTTCAAAATAAGTGTTATTCCTCATGGAAAGCAGAAGTTATTATTTCAAAATAACCAGCCCCTTACTTCGAAATAATGGGCTTGATAGTGTAGCTGCTCCGCTTGTTATTTAAAAAAAAAGGAGTTATTTCAAAATAACTTCCTAGTGTAGACCAGGGCTAAGTGCCACCAGACTACTCATTTTTGAAGTTACAGACTAACAAAGCTACTCCTCTGAGACTAGATCCATTGTGTTAATTATCAAAAATGATCAACTTTAATGCACCATAAATTTCATCATCGGCTCTCCCTACACTACACCTGCCCTCTGAGCTCTGTGAAAGTGGAAAGACTAGAAAGGTAACAGTGCTTCTGAACATGTACACAAAGACCTTGTGCCAAGAATCTGTAGTTACTCAAACCCACTACCCGAAGTAATTTGACAGCTGAATGAATGCATCCTGTGCTGAATTTATTCACCATATTTATTTCACAAATGCATCCAAGATGATGGGAGGGCAACAAATGCAGATGCCTTTTGGTACTAATATCTAGAGGTTTAATCCTGCTCCCAATGAAGTCAATAGCAAAAACTCCACTCTCTTCTGAAGAATTATCATATGGCCCCCAAGTTTGCAATGAATCTCAAGAAAAATTATGAGGAATTTGCTAAGGACAATTACCCTAGCACTGGGTAGCTGCCCTATTCATAGCTCAGAGAAAAAAACTATTCTAGGACAGAAGTGCTATACTGAAGCAAAGATTGATTGATGTTCCTACTCATTTGTCCTCAGCTGAGCATTGACTGATGTGTGCTTATGTAACCGCCTGCAGGAGGAAGTGAACTTGGGACCTCTAGGTATGGTTCACTGTTACATTGCTATTGATACATCCCTGCAGAAGTGAGGTATCAGTCCTACTAAAATACATATTTCTTAATGGAAACCAGAAATATGTTTAAGTAAGTAAGGTTGGTACATACAGTAATGAAAATCAGTGTCATGCTATATGGAGTGGCTCATGACCATGAGTGCCTATTTCAGAACACTGTAGAAAAACATGGCAGACATACCAAACCAGTTGGATGTTCTAGAATTAGATTTTACCAAGCCAGTATCAAATGTGAATTCCTGAATCACTAAGGCTATGTCTATGTCGCGGCTTCTTGCATGAGTAATATGCAAATGAGGATAAGCGTGGAATATCACCGAGCCTCATTTTTTTTTCAGAAGAGGCTCTTCCGCAAGAAGGAGCGTCTACACTGCCCCTTCTTGCGCAAGAAAAACCCTCTTGCGCAATGCCATTACACCTGTTACTTTTCAGGAAGAACGGCATTGCGCAAGAGGGGGCAGTGTAGACACTCCTTCTTGCGCAAGAGCCTCTTCTGAAAAAAATGGTGGCTCATTAGGTATGCAAATGAGGCATGGTGATATTCCACACAGCCTCATTTGCATATTACTCACGCAAGAAGCTGCGAGAGTAGACATAGCCTAAGACAAGTATCAGAGGAATAGCCATGTTAATCTGTATCTGCCTGCATGCTGCCCTAATCTGGTTTGAGAGGGGTTTTTTGTTTGTTGGTTGGGGTTTTTTTGCTTCTCATTGTGGTACCTGAGTGATTTTCTTGTCCCCAACCCAAAAAATGTTCCCCACTCCTACCACAGACAGACCCCTTAGACTCTCCAGTCTATCCTGCCACCTAGACAAATTGTATTTAGCAATAAATGGTCAGTTACACCAAAAATCACACCACATCTAGGTTACTTCTAGTTCCAAGAGACCAGTCACTCATCCCAGATCAACTTGAACCTTTGATGTTACAAAGACGATGCCTATAGCCAAGCCTGTAACTAGCTAATGGTTTATTAACAAGGAAAGGAACAAGTGTAGACGCACAAATTAGTTACCATCTAAATCCTAACAGTGAAAGAATGGTCGTCATGCTAATTAAAACAGTCTTTCAGGTGGATCTGAAGGTGTCCCTGGGTATCTCTGGCTTCATTTTACAGTCTCTGGTCCTTCAGAGTTCAATCAGCCAAAAAGAGGGAATATTTCCCTGCAGCTTTGCTTTATTTCCTTCATTCAGTTTCCAAACCCATAGGACAAGCTTCCTTGCATGTAACATTTCCCAGGGGCAATAGGACCATTACCCAATCCTTTATTTTGCAAAGTTCCTTGATAATTCTAGACGTTTGGTCCAAACCAAAGTGAATTTTCTCCCCAAAGTTTCATTTCATTTGGGTAGAAAGTGCTATATCAGCAGGAGAGCTACTGCTGCTCACAAGGGGCTAGAGTAGTTAGGCTGACAAGAGAATGCTGTTAAAGCTACATTACACAGCTCACAGCAATGCAGTTGATTTGGTGCAGCTGCACTACTGTAAACTCTTTAGTGTTGCCGTGCCCGAAGAGTCATAAATACATGGGTAGGTGAAATAAAATCAATGAACCAAAGAGCTGCAGATGCCTACTAGGTATCACTGGCTTTTTAGAGGTAACCACTATACAAAGACTATGTGATATGATCACAATAACCTACAGTAAATTAAGATATGGGGCTCTATCAAGCTGGAACAAATAGATTCACCAGTGCCCTGCTACAGTATATTTACATGCGTTAATGTGAAGTCATTAATATCCTCAATTAATAGGTCACAGTATAGTTTCAGCAAAGTGTCCCTCCCCCATTTAAGAAATACTACATTTCAAAAAGCTGATCAGACAATGAATTAAAAAGCCATTATCTTTTGTTTTTATTACTGCTTTAACCATCAGTTAGCTTCCGTATAAAAAATTGCAGACAGTTGGCTTGACCAGCAGTCAAAATTTAGGAATGTAACTGCAAATCCAAGGTGCAGATGAACATCAGATGGAGGTAGGCTTTACGGGGTTTAGTAGCTTCTCCAAACCTTGTCAGGTCCTCAGGTTCTTAGCTCCTAGAGGGTTTTTGTGGTTTATTTTTTCTTTTTTTAAACATAGCTGGACTAGTATATGGCAGTAAGAATTCACATGAAAATCCATTGCATGCAACACAATTTTAAAAACTCACAACAAGCTTTGTTGGTTTTTATTGTGTATCAGTTACAAAAAAATAAAACAAATGAAAGCAATCTTCCTAATAAGCAATCCTTGATCACCATTACGTGTTTCTAAAGCATCCAGATGTTCACAGTTTAAGAAGCCAAACAATACTACTATTTCCTGTAAAAGTTAATAGTAAAAGAATAATAATAATGGTTTTAGTCAATCATCATTAGTACTTGAAAGTACAAATATAAATTAAATAAGGCTCAGAAAACTTGTACAATAAATCTGCTATAAACAAAGCTAATTAAAAAGAACTGTTTTTAACCTGTGTTGTGGTTTTCATTGTGATTTTTTGAAAATTAAAAACAGTATTTGTTTTCTGAAGCATCCAGATGTCTTTACAGAGAAATACAATCTTCATAGTTTCCTCATTTTTAATCTGTTTATTTTGTTTTTTGTTTTTTACTTCTGGTTGTCTTTTTCTTCCTTGGCAATCCTCTTTGTCACACCACTGAAATACTTCTCACGAAAGGAATTGTGACCCTTGTACAGCAAATACTGATAATCCAACAAGTGAGAATATAGGTCTTTGTCCTGTATGGCATTAAATTACAGAGATTAGTTTTAAGCATGTATTGTCATGATTTGTCCCAAAGATCATTCAAAAAATGCAAAAGAAAGTAAATACTCAACAAACTAAAAGTCATTCTGAGGGGTTGGGTTTTTTGTTGTTTTTTGTTTTTAAAGTAGTCCAAAGATAGCTCAGGTTTCAATAAGAATTTACAGGAATGTTGATATTCTTGTCCAAATTTCAATATTAAATGGAATTAAAAATAATGTGCAATGAATGTAATCTGAATTAGCTTTTCTGCTCCACGAATATTCGATCATTTCAAGTGTACTCATTATTCAAACCTTCTTGCCCTTTTTCATTCTGTGCATCAATTTTGAGTAGTTTACCATCATTATTTGATACCAAATATTTGAAAAGTGAGCTTTGCTGTTTAATTGAAATTGCGCAGATCAAAACTACAGCATACAGTTGTTCCCTGACTGGAGACGTGGACAAGCACTTACTTCCCTCATGGATACTCAGACAACAATTTAAAATTTGGTTTCTGGAAATGTTCCTACCAGTAACACTTAATCATACAAATATTTGTGGAAAGCAAACACAAAACAGGCACAAGAATGGCCAGAGTAAATTCATATAAAAATTACAGATATTGGTGGAATAGTGGCTGGGTTTTTTTGTTTTGTTTTATGCAGTATTAACTCAGCTATAATGTTAACATTTTGACCGATAATATATTATATTATATATGTTAGCCAAGAATATAGTTTCTTAAATTGGTATAAACACACACACAAATTAAAATAAATCTCATTTTAACCATTTACCAGTGTTTAAGGCCAAGAGATTTTCTTCAAAATATATGTGCTTAAGTTTCAAAAAGCCTGTCAAATAGTATTTATATTATACATTAAAACACATCAACTTTGCTTGGGAATAAATTTGCTGGCTACTTTACATTAACCATAAATGCTAGACTGCCATTAAATTGATCATGCTTGTCAGCAGGGATGCTAGCTATTGGTTAATTGAATATTTGAGTAACGGCATGAATTCTTTCTGGTTACTAAACTATTCTATAGGCTGTGGGGGTGGGGTCAAGAGTGCACTGGCTACCAGGGAGCCCCCCTGCCACCCTGCATTGCTGCCCCTCTACCAGAGGCAGCAACGTGAGGTGCCAGGCAGGAGCCAGTCCATGAGGAGAGCCAGTTTAAAAACCAACTCCCTGTACAGACTGGCTGCCTGCCGCCCCGCACTGCTGCCTCTGATACAGAGACAGCAACACAGGGTGGCAGCATCCCTTGTCTGCGGGGGGTCCGAGTTCCCTGTGGACAGAGGCTGTTCCTCCTCCCATGGAGCTGCTTCTGTCCATGGCAAGCCTGGGCCCGCCACAGCCTCCCCTGATAGAGGCAATAGTGCAGGAGGGGTGGCACTGCAGAGCCAGTACTGGAGGGGAATCTGCTTTTATCCCAGCTCCCCCCAGCATCAGCTCCTGCTCCCTCCCCACCATTCTCCTGTTGCTGCCTCCAGAGCAGCAAGGGGGGAATGTGAGTAGGCTTATCAATTAATTGTATACTCGACTACTCTCATACATCCCCTCCTCAGCAATGCTTTAATTAGTAAAAAAAATTTCAATAAAACTACCAAATCGAGTAAAGTGTTTCTTCTGCATATATGTAAGAGCTTTGTTATTGTACTTTACTTTAAAACAAAGAAACTAAGCATCAAGTTAAAAGTTAATTCATTAATAATTTTCAGTAGAGGGTTATTTCCTTCTCTCAACTTTGAAATTAGGGTTTCTTAAGTAAATTTTGTCATAAGAGGTAATATACAAATAATCTAAGGCAGCATTACACTCACCACAATAAAGTCTCCAATCTTTAGGCCACATCTCCACTTGTGGGAAAATTGATTCTGT
This sequence comes from Pelodiscus sinensis, assembly GCF_049634645.1. Lineage (NCBI taxonomy): Eukaryota > Metazoa > Chordata > Testudines > Trionychidae > Pelodiscus > Pelodiscus sinensis. The sequence goes on along the minus strand of NC_134713.1, from coordinate 89,851,276 downwards.
GGCAGTCGATCTTCCAACATTTGATTAAGTGGGTCTAGTAAAGACCCACTAAATCAAATACGGAGGGCACCCTCATCAGCACCTATACTGCTACTCCTTGCAAGATGTAAAGGAAGTTCATGGCAGCATTTCTCCCATCAACCTCCTACTATGAGGATGGTGTCAAAGTATGAGGATGGCTTAAGGTATGTCGACTTCAGCTACTTTTTTACAGAGCTGGAATTGCGTACCTTAGGCCGACCTCCCCCCGAAGTGTGGACTTGGCCTTAGTCAACACTATATGGTGACCATGATGTAGTGGACTTTGGTTTTTATTAATATTAAATGCCCTGAAATTTATATGAAGCATTTTTCAACACCAGATGGTAACAATGGTAAAATAGTCACATTTAAAGGAGCTACCCCCATTATGCAACTCTTTTAATCCTACAAAGTAATCCTCACAATTGGAATTTTGTAATTGCAAGGAGTCTCGTTGGATTCAGAGCGCATGACACTGACAAAAATCCTACTATGAGTATTTTAAAAGACCCAAACTAAGATTTGTAATGCTGGTTTGTGTACGTGTACAACTACCATAGTCTGCTAGATACAATTAGATATATTCCAGTATACAAGCATATTGTTTGTCTCTACCAGTAAATTCCGTTGGCTCTAGCTACCAAAATCAGAGGTATCTAAGGAAATGTAACACGTAAAACAAATACAACATCATTAAACTCCAGGTGCTAACAAATCTATTCGAATACAGAGAAGACTAAGAGTGAGTAGGAGAAAGATGATATGGGTAGATCCTTAAGGGTACGTCTACACTAGCCCCCTAGATCGATCTAGGGAGGCTAATGAGGGTGACCGGAATTGCAAATCAAGCCCAGGATTTAAATATCCCGTGCTTTATTTGCATGTTCCTGGCTGGTCGCCATTTTAGAAATTGACTAGCCCGAAGTAACAGCCCGCATCTACACGCGGCAGTGAAACAGGATTCCGGAATAAAGCCCTAAATCGAATTAGGTGGTATTCGATTTAGAGCTTTATTCCGGAATCCCATTTCACTGCTGCGTGTAGACGTGGGCTGTTACTTCGGGCTAGTCAATTTCTAAAGTGGCGACGGGCTGGGAACATGCAAATCAAGTGCGGGATATTTAAATCCCAGGCTTGATTTGCAATTCTGGTCCCCCTCATTAGTCTCCCCAGATCGATGTAGGGGGCTAGTGTAGACCTACCTTAACAGATTAAAGGAAGTGGTCAACCTATTGATCAAGCACAAGTTACAGTCTGCTCTCTTCACAAAGGAAAAAGTCTAACGCTGCTTTGTTCCAAATCTGAGAGTTTACCAATCAAAATAGACATCATTCTGTGAGAAAGAGCTAGAATTGGAATGATCAACATCACATTCATTCCTGATTTCAGGCTGAGAAACTAATATTTAAAACTTATTTTAACATTGATTTTATTAAGACTCTAAACAGACAGGTTAGTGCATTTAGGTTGCCTATTTCATTTTTGCCTAGAACACCAGTACTGGACATTGTATAAAAAGAAAATTTACTGTGTTTACACTAAGACAGGGGTGGAGAACCTCAGGCCTCCAGACTTGTATGGATCCAGCCCCCGAAGCTGAGGGGACCCAAAAAAGGTTCTCCACCCCTACACTAAGGTATTATCACTATTGTACTACCACTATTGCACAACTGTGATAAATCTTTTAAAGTATAACTTGTAAGGTATCATTGAAAAAGATACAATCTGTTAAACAACGCTGTCCTGTTCATATACAATAATACATGCATATAAAGTTAAGAATCTTTGCTATGTGTCTGTATCTCAAACATGTTGTTTTCCTTGGTAACACCCACAAGAAAGAATTACATAAAGCAAGCCACGCATGTGTTGATGAGCCATTAAAGAAAATCAACTCTTGCAGTGGACCCCTCCAGCGGATGTTGTAACCAGCATATGAACAATGGAGGCCCAATGACTTACATGGCTCTTGGAGCAGGGTTCAGCAACCTTTCAGAAGTGGCATGCTAAGATGTAACTTACTCACTTCTATTTACGGGTCAGCGTGCCGCTGATACTTTTTAAACTCAATAATAGTCCTACTTACAGCAGATTCATTAATAAATAAATTAAGACGAAGATCTTACCGTTTATCGTGATCCTTGGTCTTGCTTTGCCTTGCTGAGTTCTCAGGCTCATAGTCTGATACTTTAAGCAGCACACAAGCCTGAGTCAGGGCTCGGCAACCTATGGCATGCCAGAGCAGCCCCCCGAGCAGCCACTCCCCAATGGCAGGGGTCGTTCCTGACTCCAACCCACCCACCCACCTGCAGCTTCAACACCTCCCCATGGCAGCAACCCACCTGCCCGCAGCTTCAAACCTCCCTCCCCATGGCAGCAAGCCCCCCGCCGTATGTTCTACGCCCAAAACACCAGAGGCAGCTACAGTGCAACCTCAGCCCCAATGGCAACCGGCCCCCAATGTGGCCATGACTGCCAGTGGCCACCTGAGCAGCCATTTCCCAATGTGGCCGCAGGCCGTCTCCGTCCCCCCCCCCAGTGGGAGCAGCAGCCATGACACTCACCTTCCAGAACAGGAGGAAAGTGAGTGCTGCTACGGAGGTGGGCGGACTTAGATTAGAATTTTGTGTGTGTCACCGCATAGGCACATGCGTTAAGGGATCACTGGCACAGGTTCCTGGGTACATGGGGAGGAGAGGCAGGACTGAGCTCCCAGCTCATATGACATTTGTGGCACACATGCCGTAGGTTGCCGACTCCTGTCTTAGAGTATGTGATCCCTAGCTCCATGTCCAAGACAGTAGCATTCCATGCACATGGACTGGGGTGTGTAAACTGGAGTCTGTGGTATCTCCTGGCCTCTTTCTTTTGTAACCCACACACCTAGGCTATGTCTACACTTCTTGTGTGAGAAATATGCAAATGAGGCTAAGCGTGGAATATCGTCAAGCCTCATTTGCATACCTCATGAGCCGCCATTTTTGCAGAAGAGGCTCTTGCGCTAGAAGAAGCGGTCTAAACTGCCCCTTTTTGCGTAAGAAAAACCCTCTTGCGCAATGCCGCTATTGCTGATTATTTTCAGGAATAACGGCATTGCACAAGAAGGTTTTTCTTGCACAAGAAGGGGCAGTGTAGACAAGTCCTTCTGGCGCAAGAGCCTCTTCTGCAAAAATGGCGGCTCATTAGGTATGCAAATGAGGCTCAGTGATATTCCACGCTTAGCCTCATTTGCATATTTCTCGCTCAAGAAGCCGCGAGTGTAGACATAGCCTCTAGTGTGGTTACTGAGGAATGCAAGTGGTACCTAGACCACAGCAACAGTTAAGACCAAGAGACCTCTACAGCATGGGCTAGGAGGCAACTGGCTTTTAGCTCAGAGGGTAGAGGCTCCTATACGCAGTACCATAGGTCCCAGGTTCAAATCTGCCTGGTGGTGGTTACACTTGCTCCTCTGGACTATGATTTCTAACAAAGGGAAGCTTTGAATATAAGACCCAGGACCCCCAATCGATTCAGAGAGACTTACTACAAGCTAACAGATTTAACATCACTGCTATAATCTTGATCTACAAACTCTGAAATCAACGCCTGTACAGGAGTGGGGACTCTGCCTGAAGGTTCAGGCTGTGGGGTCAGGGATTCGGGATGCAGTAAGGCACTCTGGGCTGGGGCAGAGGGCTCCAGAGTAGAGCTAGGAATGATGGGTTTGGCTTTTTTTTTTTTTTTTTTTTTTAATAATGGAGATAGCCTGTCTCCTAGAACTGGAAGGGACCTTGAAAGGTCATCGAGTCCAGTCCCCTGCCTTCACAGCAGGACCAAGTACCATCCCTGATGAATCTTTGCCCCAAATCCCTAAATGGCCTCTGCAAGGATTGGACTCACAACTCTGGGTTTAGGAGGCCAATGGTCAAACCACTGAGCTATCCCTCCCCCTTACAGGAGGGGGCTCTAGCTGGGGCCCAGGAGTTCTAAGTGCAGGAGGGGCTCTGGGCTGCGGCAGGGCTTGAGTTATGGGAGGGGGCTTCAGGTGGGGCTCTGGGCAATGCTGACCTCAAGCAACTCCCAGAAGGCAGCCAGCATGTCCCTCTGACTCCTAGGCACAGGGGGCTTCACCCGCTACCCCTGCATGCAGGTGCCATCCCCACCACTCTCATTGGTTTCTGGCCCATGGGAGCTGTAGAGTCAGCACTTGGGACAGTGCACAGAGCCTCACCTTCCTGCTACCCCTCCACCTAGGAACCGGAGGGACATGCCAACTGCTTCCTGAGAGCAGCACTGAGCTGAGCAATGGCTGCCTGCCCCACGGTAGCCAATCAGATTTTTAGCAGCACCTAAAACAGGATGCCTGACAACCCTAAGCATGTTATTCAGTGATACCCTAAAGTACATACTGACATGGGGTGAACATGTGATTCATTTGAACTGGAAGAATCAACTATATATGATTTCTGGTAATAAATAATCATTTACCACAGAAGTCAGGTTTGTCTGGGTGATGCATAAGGGGCTAGAGAGCTGTCTGTGGCTTAATAATAATTAGTGCAGTAATTTGGAAGTGCACATTTGTTACAGGCTTAGTGAAATTTTATGACAGAATAAACTGCCAACTTGGGGTACATGCCCTGTTTAGTTGCAGTCTGGCCTGTTAGTTGTGTCCCAATGTGACAATCACTTATCTAATGACAAGCTGAATGGGTAAAATCTGAACGGTCGTAATATTCTGAATGCAAGATCTTCCGGAAACAATTCTCTCACTAATATTTTTGCTGAATGTTAGGCAATTACAATGGCCAGAATATAATGGTTAACTAAAATATGCTTTTGAATAATGGCTAAAATCAGCAGGTCTATACAACCTCTAATCGTGCAAAAAGATCGCTGCCAACTTTCTAAGAGGCTCTTTCTTCATATATACCCTACAGTGGGTGCAACAGTCACAAAAGTGAATGGAATCTGCAGCACAGCAGATTTCACACAATTAAAGAGTTGGCATAAAATCCCCTTGTACCAGTGAACTGTTAGTTGCAGATTCCAAATACTGTGCCTTTTCTTTCCCTGCTTCCTGCTAAACAAAGCAACAGGTCAGGGACTAGGGATGTTAAAATGCAGGGATTTAATCAAGTAGTCAAGAGAAGTGATTATTCCACTTTATTCGGCTCTGGTGAGGCCACATCTGGAATATTGCATCCAGTTCTGGGCCCCCCACTATAAAAAGGATGTGGATGCATTGGAAAGGGTCCAGGGGAGGGCAATCAAAATGATTAGGGGGCTGGAGCACATGATCTAGGAGGAGAGACTGAGGGATTTGGGTTTGTTTAGCCTGCAGAAGAGAAGAGTGAGGGGGGATTTGATAGCAGCCTTCAACTTCCTGAAGGGAGGTTCCAAAGAGGATGGAGAAAGGCTGTTCTCAGTAGTGACGGATGGCAGAACAAGGAGCGATGGGCTCAAGTTACAGTGGGAGAGGTCTAGGTTGGATATTAGAAAAAAAACTATTTCACTAGGAGATTGGTGAAGTCATAGAATCATAGAGCTGGAAGAGACCTCAAAAGGTCATCAAGTCCAGCCCCCTGCACTAGGCAGGACCAATCCCAACTAAATCAACACGGACAGGCCTTTGTCAAGCCAAGACTTAAACACTTCTAGGGATGGAGACTCCACTACTTCCCTAGGTAACCCATTCCAGTGCTTCACTACCCTCCTAGTAAAATAGTTTTTCCTAATATCCAACCTGAACCTCTTCCATCACAACTTGAGACCATTGCTCCTTGTTCTGCCGTCTGTCACTACTGAGAACAGCCTCTCTCCATCCTGTTTGGAAGTACTGGAATGGGTTACCTAGCAAGCTGGTGGAATCTCCATCCCTAGAGGTTTTTAAGTCTCAGCTTGACAAAGCCCTGGCTGGGTTGATTTAGTTGTGTTTGGTCCTGCTTTGGACGGGCTGGACTCGATGACCTCCTGAGGTCTCTTCCAGCTCTATGATTCTATGACAGGATGAAGAGGCAAGCACACTGAACGCTGAGACACCTCGTTAAGAGCAACATTCACAACTCTCAAATCTGACCATTCATAAAGCCATCTTACAATGCGTCTGTGATTATCATTGCCCCTCATTGAGCTCTTGTAATGGCCCTGGTGTATGGCTGCTTATAATTTGTGACTAGGCCCTCTGCCTCTGTCCCCCTCCCACATCCTACCATATAAACTTCCCCCTTGCATTCACAAATAGCATGGAGCACAGAGCAGGTTGCCACCACAATGGAATGTTGCTTTTACTAACCTAGTCAGTAGACTGCAGAACCTTCCTTTTAAACGTCCAAAAGTACCATTCTGCACTTGCTCAGTCCATAGTTGAACAGCTGCTTACTGTGCTCCAGGCTGCCCGTATATGGTTTCATGAGCCATGAGAGCAAGGAATAGGCTGGGTCTCCTAGGATCACTATTGGCATTTCAATGCCCCCAATTTTAATTTTCTGGTCTGGGAAAAAAGTTCCAGATTGCAGATTAGTGACCAGACAGGAGTTCCTAAAGATGCACACATCATGCATCTTTCCAGACCATCCCACTTTTATAGCGGTGAAATGGCCCTTGTGATCCATCAGGGCCTGCTGCACCATGGAGAAATATCCTTTGCCGTTTATGTACTCCTTGGTAAGATGGTCGGGTCCGAGATAGATGGAACACGCTTCCCTATCACCCACCACACTTGGGGAACCCCAGCTCAGCAAAGCCCTGCCCTATGTTATACACGTTTCCAAGAGTCACTACCTTCCGCAGTAGGAGGATATTGATTGCTTTGGCCACTTAGATCACAACAGCCCCACTGTAGATTTTACCACTCCAAACTGATTTCCAAAAGACCGTTAGCAGCCTGGCATTGCAAGCTTCCAGAGGGCAATTGCCATGCACTTCTTCACTGTCAGAGTAGGTCTCATTCTGTTTTCTTGTACTTCTGGGTGGGGGAAAGCAATTTGTAAAGTTCCATGAAAATGGACTTGTATATACAAAAGTTTTGCAGTCACTGATAATCCCATACCTGCATTATAATGCAGTCCCACCAGCCGTGTCTGACAGCAATAGAACCTGCATTCTGTGTCCAGAGCATCAAACATTTGCAAGTTACTCAACTCAAGTGCTTTGCATAGGAGCATGTTCATTACCTCCTGCAATTCATCCTTGTTCCGGTAGATCCTTGATATCCTCTGGGTATACTCCAGCATAAAACACAAAATGCTTACCATCATTATCATAATGCTTTGCTGTGCAACATGCTCCAGTATGGGGTCTATGCTCATGATGCTATGGTGTCTGCATGGGCAGACAGGTAAAGAAAGGGCACGAAAAGAATGTTTGCCATTACAATAAAGCACAAGTGGCGTGAGTAGATGAGTGCATTATGGGATTCTGACAACATGTACGTAGAACCACACACTGTACAATTTTGGTCCTTGTGCCCACCGGAAGCTTAACCCAGAATGCAAATGGACACAAGCACAGTGGGATAGCCTCCAACAGTGCATCGCTCTCAAAGTCGACAGTAGGCTCCCAACTGGGGACATGCTATTTTGACCTATTTTGAATAGCGTCAGATTCTTTTGTGAAGTGGGGACAGGCACCTTCGACTTAACAAAATCGAGCAGAAAAATAATAAATTTGATCTAATCTCGAATTGTAGATGTGGTCTAAGAGTCAGATTTACACCATCCGTTAGCCTACTATCATTCTCTGATGATTCCTTCTACACCATTGGTATCGACCATGATTTATCTGGGCCTCAAAGGCACCAATTTTTAGCTAAACTAATGTTTTACATAAGCATTTATCCTCATGTGGGTTATGATGCATCCTACAATAAATGAAAGCCAGCAAGGCTCATGTCAAAGTGAAAGCCACCCGAGTGTTTACAACTTTCTTCATCATGCAATTTCTCATTAGTTTTGCTTATACAGAATAATGTAAAAATGGTGCAATATATTTCTAGCATAATAAAATAGGCAAGGGAGGAGGGAAAAGAACTAAAGTTTATAAACAGAGTTGTGTTTAATTTAAAATATGTGCAGATATCAAATGTAATGAATAGGCTTATGTTGAAACTAGTGGGCCTCAGTTCAGCCTCAGGGTAATTACTCATGTCTGGTTTTTGTTTTAAAAAATCCTCCTACCTTTATCACAGCTTCCCAGTGTTCTACATCTGGAACTGGACAGTAGCTGTAGAAACCCTTCTACAAATTTTAGACAGCTATAAACATCAGCAAGTAGTTCAAACAAGACAACATGGTCACATCTAGCAACTGATGCTGCAAAATATAGTAGAAAAAAAACTCAACATCAATAAAGATGTCTAGAGTGATCATGTGCTGGAAACCTTCAGCTTTGCAAATCTGTTAACACTTTGCTCCTAAGTCTTTTCATGGGCAGTCATTTGTTCAGTCTAGCTCTTCTTCCCATTTTAACACACAATTCATAGGCACATTACTCAAGTGTGGTCAACAGCGCCTGTCCTGTAAAACTCTACAGATTTGTCAATATTTTGTCAAGAGTACAGATTGACTGTTCTTGTTCTCAAGCTTTTATCAAAACAGATATAAATTACTTTACACAGAATAGTATTCAAACAGAAAGTGGAATTGAGTATATGCCCCAAAGTATTTTACAGGGTGACTCAACAAGCCCCATAAAATTAGAAGCTACCCTGTTTTAGAAAAAAAATGTAGAACAGCCACAACACCTCCCCCAAATTAATTGCAAAAAGAATTTAAAAACAAAACAATCTTTTAAATAGATACGGCGCATAGAATACTTCCTGTAATAATGCTGGAAATTGTTATGTCCCATATTAATTTGTAGTTACATAGTTTCCATCTGATGCTACTTTGGAACTAGAAAAATACAAAGCATGCACTATAAAACTGACTTTTGTTTCCTCCTCCCCCACATTATGTAAACAGATTGCTTGTGAAACTTGGAAACTAACTAGTGCAACATCAAGTACGCTTCAACTTAAGTCAAACTACAGCTAACCTAAAACAAAAGACTGGTATCCAATAAAACTGGTTCAACCAGACTATACAGAATCTATGAAGTCTGTGGTGTATCTGTTGAAGAAGCAGTCATTCATATACTTCACCATCAGACATACTATGGTACTTTTGCACAGATGCCAAACCAAAACTCTGCCTCATCAGCCTTGATGAGGACAGACTCATATCACCCTGTGTGAAAAAGTCTGCACTAACAACATTTATTCATGCTGTAAACCCCCTTTAGAATGGTTTTAGATCCTTATCAAGGGCAGAGAAAACTCACCTCATATCCATCAAATTTTACTACTTCTTCTGTCACTTGCTTTCCTTCTTGTTCTGCCACCTGCTCGGTTTTTGTTTCATACAGATTCATAACTTATTAACTGGCTATTATTGACCTACCTTCAACAGAGCCATGCCTATTTATTTGGGGGAAGGGAGCGAAGTAATTATCAGGCATATTGGTCCAATTAAGGCTCAAAATGTTCCCTTTTAAAATGTACTACCCATTGGGCGTCATACTGGAGTATATTTTTGTAAAGTCTTTGTCCGATCTGCTCTGTGTGTGTACATTATTGCACATTTACAAAAAATAAAATCTATTATCAGTAAAATTCTCAGAGAAGTAACCATGTCAGTCTGTAATTTAAAAAAAAAAAAAGTCTAGTGCTCCTGGACTACTCGTGTTTTTTATCTGTAAAAGGAATTTCTGTTGAACTTAATGAGATAAACAACTGGAATTGTTTTTATTACTAAGGCCAGGTCTAGTCTACACCTGGAAGGTTGGCTTAAGGTACACAATTCCAGCTATGTAAATCACGTAGCCGGAGTCGATGCACCTTAAGCCAAGCTCAGCGCCATCTCCACTAGGGATGTCAATGTGTCTACATGTACATAGTTACATGATTAGCCAGTAAGTCCAGGTATATGGATTAATCTTGTCGACGACACACACTCCCCCTCCCCCTTCCTTGCTGCCTCTATATCCCCCATGGACAGGAGCTGCTGCCACCCCACGCTGCTGCGCAGTATCAGTGGCAACAGCATGGAGTGGCATGTGGGAACCAGTCTGTGCAGGAAGCCAGTTTTTAAACTGGCTCCCCATTGTGGACCGGCTCCCACCTTTTACTGCTGCCTCCAATACTGGGCTGGGTTTTTTTACATCTAATTGAGAAAATACTAGAAGTGCTTGCTCAGCTCCTACACGTTTCCGCTATGAATAATATCCCATTAACCTGACTTAGCTTTCCTCCCATGTTTAAATATCTCTTTCCTAATATTATACTTCCAGACTGGTTGGGGGTGTGGGTAAAAAAGTGACTTAGGGCCAGATTTTTTCAGAGATAAGCATTCTCAATCCCCACTAAAGTCAATAGGAAATGTATGAAGTCATCACCTCTGAAAAAAATAACTTACCCTCAAAGATCCTGCCCTCACCTGTAGGAAACCAGTTTGCCCTGGATGAAAAATGTATAAAAAATGTAAGAAATCCCGCAAACTACCTTAAATCATTGCAGACTAAGTGAGCAGCAAGCTTGTGTTTAGTCTTTAAGATGTGGCATTCTTCAAAGCCCCTAGTTCAACATAAAAACATATCAACAATAGCAGAATTGACAATCGAGTATGGAATACCAATCTGGTGGTTATAATACAATAAATTCCCTTTTGCAGTTCAAATAGAGCAAACCTTTCACATTTAACAGCTGCCATTCGCAGAACCATTTACCTCAAATTCTTTCACCTTTTCCATGGTTATCAAGCGCCTTGACGTGTGACTGGAAAGCATCTGCTCACAGTTACTAATAAGTTTCAGGCAAGGCTGCTGGGGTATAATCTCTTCAGTGTATCTGGAATAAATAAGCAATCAGAAATTTGTAAGCCTATGAACTGTAACATGTGCATCTGAAACACAACATTTATACAGATCTATTCAAACTAGCTTACACTAGACACATTTTATAGACATACTAAGTTTCCAGAAACAGTGTTTTCACTTGTTTTCTGAAATCATGAGAATATATTCCACCCTTCTGGGACACAAATAAAAAAAATTGTGCAAATGAACTAGATGTGAACAGAAAGAATAATATTTCCCACAGGGCTCTCTACAAATGGGTAACTGAACTCTTGAGGTCCGAGTCATATACTTCTAGGTGTACATGCCTATACCATGTCAAGTATGCTGGAAAAATTCCCCCAATCATCCAATCAGGAGCTGTGCTTTTTAAAAGTATTTTACAAGTGTCCAATAATAATCTATTGATTTGGGTGGTCATTATTTACTAACATGCCCCAATGGAAGATTATTACAGGTTGGATCTGTTTTTACATCCATTATTACAGGCACTCAGCCTCACCATGGCAAACTACTGCCCCACCACCAGTGCTCCCAATCCCACCAGCCCTGCTGCAGCAACACCAGCCTTGCCAACCCACAGTCCCACCTCCAGGACTCCCACCTCTCACCCCTTGTGGCAGACTGCTGCTCAGCTCCTGACCCAGCCAGCCCAATTGGAGCATCACCAGCCTCACTGCAGAGCTCATGCCCCGCCAGCCCTGCTACAGCAGCCCCGCAGTCCCTCCACCAGAGTTCCTGGCCCCCTGGCGAAGTCCACTGGCATTTCAATTGCCCAGCTGGACTCCCGCGGCAGGGTTCCCAGCTGCTGGCCTCCCTGCAGCCAGCCTGGCTGGGTTCCCAGCCCCCGCACAACTTTGGTCCTCCACTGGGTCTCTCTGGTCCAGCAATATCTGTGGTCCAGCAAGGACCAGGAAGTCTCGGTTGAGAGAGGTTCAACCTCTATACTTGGTCTTCAATCTGTCCTACAACACAACCTCTTTAAAAGCCAGTGAAATCTTTTGGATTCAGAGGCTGGTGTTATAAATGGACTGCAATGTATTGGACTTCCTTTGTCAGACGGGGAAAGACATTTTAAAGAAGAAAATCTGTTTTGATAGCCCTTTGACAGAGGGCAATAACACTGGCTTGATAACAAAATTTACCAAAATTAATTCAATTAAAACCTCTCTACTAATGAGTAAAGAGTAAGCATCTACAGTATTTTAAGTAACTCCTATCTTGCAGAAAAACTGCATTAGCCATACAAAGAAGATTAATTTTCAAAAATGCACAACCCCTAGATGGCATTTTCCACCCACTCTCCCACCTATTTTTCAAAATGCTAAAAGCTGAATTAGGTTTTAAAGAGATTCACGGGGTAGGAAGAGAATATGTCTGACTCAATTAACAGCCTATAAATATATAATTAAAGAAAGTGTGAATGTGAGGAATTTTCATCATGCAGTTGAGTTAGTCTTTAAAAAATTAACCCCTACTCATCCCTTAAAGGACAAGAAGCACTTGAGGCAAAAGGAAGATGCTCTGTATTTTACCTATGACACAGAGGCATTTCTGACCATGTATCAAAAAGCAAATAAGTTGTAGGGAAAACAAAAAAAAATGTAAATCTGTTCCTACCACCAGCTACTGCCGCCTATAGCTATAGCTGGAAGAGCAGACTCTATTATTGTTTTTCCCCACACTTCCTCTTAGTTACCCAGTTGCTGAGATCTTTGCTGCACATAATGTGATCTGAAACACACATAACAACTGAAAGTGCCCTATAATCTTTAGCCATTCCTTGGGTGCAACAAATATTACCAGGTCTTCATTCAAAAGCACTATTACAATCTTTATGTTTCCATTTTAATTTTTGTACCCAACCAAACTTCAGTTTTATGTCCCAACAGACATCAAACCAACCACCACCAGAGCATCTGCCACATGCTGCCAGGGTGGAGCACTTTGTGATTCTGAACAAACCAGTCCATAAAATATGGATAATAGAAAGCTAAAGACAGACCCGAAGCATGTCCCATAATAGACTGCAATGTTAAGCAATCATCTGCAACAGCAGAAAAGCATAGGTGAGGAAGAAGATCTTGAAATTTGTTACTAGAAATAAAAAACCTAGAAGTGAGTTCTTATAGAATCAAGATGATACATCGTAAGTCCTATCAAGTAAATCAACTGATTCTGTTCATCATTTCAGATGTGTCAAATCACAACAGTATCTCAAACAACTCTCCCAAGGCACCTCCTATTGCTTGATATTTGGTAATGCCTGACAATAGGAAAAAATCAGGAAATGCCTGACAGAAGAAGGCCAAAGAATTCTTAACACTTACAAAGGTAGGCACTCTGCCACTACTTCTATTAAAGTTTCTCTTCATACCTGTATTAAAGCTTAACAGCAAAGGGATCAAAATAATTCAGGCCTAATAAAGATTTCAATGTCAGATTGATACAATAAACTACTCTGGAGTGTAATGCCATCTTTCAGAATGAGAGGTGTTATCACTCTGCTAAAACACTTTCCTGTCCTTTTAGCATTAATGAAGACAGTTCTTTCTACAGGGAATGATTAGTCCATTGGGTCAATCCCAGAATGTTGCCAATTGAAGTATAGAAGCAATTACTTTAACAAAAATCCATTTTACCCAGTTTTGTTTTTAATTTAAAAGAAGAGGACATATGGGAACCATGAGTTACAGATGAATAGGAAGGGAGATATTGGTGAACACCTGACAACTCAGCAGATTAGTCACTAGTTTCTCTTTGACCCACAAATTTGCTATCAAGTTTTTTCTAGTAAGAACAAGCACAGAGGATAAGAACTGAACACTGTGTGTTAATATATTAATGCTTCACATTTCTGTAGTGCATTTCATCTGCAATTTTCAATTTGCACTACAAACAAAACATTCATAACAATAAGTAGTCAGCACCATTTTACACATGGGGAAACTGAGGAAGTGAGAAGTTGATTTGCCCAAGGCAAGTCAGTGGCACAGTTACAACAGAACACAGAATTCATAACTCCTAATCACCTGCTCTTCTGGAAAATTTCAGTGTCCAGAATTTCTCTCTAGCAGGCCAATCCCCAATAAAAAGGCAAACTAATGTTGCCTGTTCTTAAAGGGGTGTGAATTTAGCATTGAAATGTACCTGGATTCCAATATTCTGGTTTTCCAGTCACATACCAATCCTTTAATAGCAGCATAGATTTTTGCAAAAATAAAGTTTTGATTTCTAACTGGCAGCACATGGTTCTCTCTACTTCCAAAAATGTTTCCAAACTCTGTTCTCCCTTACCCACCCAGTTTCAACATATGGAAATTGTAGGAGTCCCTCTTAAACTGCAGTGGGAAGTTCTAGAGATCTCTTACCCTGCAAGAAATTATGGCTAAGTTACAGTATTAATTTTCATCTACTACACACTAATATCTGGGCATTTAGAAGAATACATACTCAGGTTTGTAAACTGGTAGCCAGTACACCAATCTTCCTCCCATCACGAGATACTCTGCCGCAAAGTTTAATAGGTCAAAAAAGATATCACTCAGATGATAGTTGGAGGAAGTGGAGATGTGGTTTTCTGTGCTAAACAATATTAAAAAAAAAAACACTAAAAAAAGTAATATCGACAATTTAAATTTTTGAGCAACAGTTTGAGACTTGCAAAGCCAGGTAAAAGTCTTAGATGGCCAAGTCCCACTAAAGTTAATGAGAAAGCTGCACCCAAACTGTTTCACAGGAGCTTAGCAAATTCCACTCCTAATATTAAAAAACCCAACTACTCAACTAAAATTGCTTTTGAAATACAATTTGTATAGTGTCTTTCATAAGAGTTGTCTTTCAAAGGAGGATGAGATTTTGAGATGAGATCTGAAAGTAGCAGAAAATCAAAGTCAAGCAGCAGAAAACATTGTCATATCAATAATGAAGACAAGACAGAGGACATTTATTGTAGGTGAGCACAAAGAGCAAGGAAAGGGAAATTAAAAGACATGGACATGGTGAACAAAGAGGTTTAAAACAAAGGTAAGAAATTTTGGACTGGATGATGGAACATTGACCGGATTAATAGAGCTGTTCAATGACTGATAAGGATGGGGATGTGAAGCTATTTTTGTACATGTAAGAGAGGGAGTTTGGAACTCAGAAGCTAGAAAATGTACATGGCCAACGCTATGAGTAAGAAAGAGGAGAATTTTAGGAAGGCAGGCAGTGAAAGTGACTTCTGCAAGCTATGTAGAGAAGGTAGTGCTTTTTTAAATTGTTTGCTTAAATGATAGTAATGAAGTATCTAAAACTGTGGTTAACTTTCCACTAACACATTGATATTTACAATGAATAAAAGGCTTACCTACCCTCTTTCCATTGCTTTAACGATTTCTTTTGGTGAACCAGTTCTTCTAGTAGCTTCTCGTATGCCATATGGAGCTATATAGAGTAAGTACATAATGTAGAGATCAGGAGTTCACCCTTTACACAAATAACTTCATGAAATTCTACAATAGTGTACATGTGGTAGCTGTTGGAAAAGTTTATATGGTAACTTCTTCAAGATGTAGCTATTAAAAGTTTATCTTGATCCTAAGGCAAACTTTTTTAAAACTATTTGAGAAAGGTTTCTTATCAGTAAGACACTAAATAGTCAAGTGCAATAGTATAGTAATCACTTTAAATAATTTAATATGATGCTGAAGTGCTTTTTCTTTTTATTATTTTGTTGGCTAAAAGATTTTCTGTACATTTCCTACAACATATGATGCTGTTAATCCCTTTCCTTTGTTTCATCTTATAGTGGGGTTTTAATGAACCTTTTAATAGTAGAGGGGGCTAAAAGACCTTAAACTATAATGCTGAATTTTAAAAAGACCAGGAAATGGCCTGGCTCTCCAGAGAGGCTAGGGGCTGAAGGAACTGAAGGCTGGATGTGTCTTAAAACAATGTATGTAGCCAAGATTCTTCCTTTTATCCATGGCTGAATGCCCAAGTAGAATCTAAAAGTCCAAATGTATTTTCCAGAAAGATATGGGTTATCGGTAGTGCCCTGCGCAATAGACTTCTATCCTCATTTCAGGGAACTAGGTTGTAAACATTGAAGGTTATGTCTCAGCTCTTGCTATGGATGTTAAGTTTGCCCCTGTAGTTGTTTCACTTCCACTACCTATTGTTTGGTAAAACACAGGGAATTCTTTGGGAGCAGAAGGGTAGAGTAGGCTTTGCCTTCTCTTTCAGTCCATTGGGAGCAGCGCTCTGGAAGAGGGCAATATATAAACTGTCTGCTCCTTTACGACAAGGGGAAACACAAGAGAAGAAAGCCAGGACTAGAGCTCCAACCAGAAAGGTCCAGACCTGGCAGATTTGGGTAGAGTGGACCAGTGTAGAGCAAAGCTGTGTCTCACAGAAAAACAAGGACTGAATATGAACCTGTATGTCATCACTATGAACTTTATTTTGGAGACACACTGGTCCATTGTTTGTTTGAACAATTATGTTATTAAGGACACTGAGGATTGTTTGTACCCTTTCTATTATTAAATTAATCCTGGGTAAGGATGCTGTTAGGGACAGAAGAGAGACTTGCAGAGGAGAGGGGGAGAAGTGTTTAAACAAGCCCATAAATAGGGGATTAACAGGCGCAGGGTGTCTTAAAAGTGACCCCTGGCCACAAGGGGCTGGCTCAGTAAGCAGCCACCTCGCTACAAGTCTGAAGGACAAACCCCTGATAGTGCACTTAGAAAATCTGTAACACATACTTCAGATACTTCGAAGTGATTGTAAGGGTCTACATTTCTTTTTCTTGTTTTTGCTAAAAATGCAACATGTCTTTTTTTGTAATACACATCTCTGTAAAGCTTTAAGAACGCTGTAAAAACATTAATTCATCTTCAACATTTCATTAAGCTTTCCTAATGCTCCTACTGCCATGGCATCACGGAAGTGTCATCTCCATTCCACAGACACAAACTGAACCACAGAGATTAAGGGTGTGATTCTTACTCACTGGGTGTATTACCTTGTTTTCCCAGGAATCCCAATGAAATCAGTGAGCCTGCTCCTGGAGCAAAACAACACTCATCACGAAAAAAAGGCATTAGAATAGATCCTAACTGATTTTCTCTTGGTAAAACTGCATGTCAGGGCACAGCCCTATTACAGGTCAGGAGTTCCTGGCTCCCCATCCCATGTTTAATCTAATAGACTGTGCTGCCTTTTAGGTCTCCTGCTCTTGACAAATGCTGTCTAGAAACTTAAAGAAGCGGAAACCTTTCATATCTTTAATACTGCTGGTAATCAAAGTGTACAGAGATACACTAGTTTGCTTGAAATAGTTTCAATGAGCATGTCAGGGCCTTAACTGAAGGCATAATGAAGTCAGTCAGATCCTTTCCAAAGACTTCAGTAGTGAATCTGAAACCAAAACCTGTGCAATACAACTTAAAAATTGAACAGAAACCTCCCCTAATGCAGATTAAGTCACTCCAGAAAGAAGCATGACTCAGAAAAGATATAGGAGACAATAAGACTGGTTCCCATTCAGAAATATAACTTTTCTCCACTGAAAGAGTATTAACAAAAACAAAACACAAAATATTATAGTTACATACATAATGTTTTAATACAATGGTCCATATTTCATTAGGGATTTAACATAGCTTAGTTAAATGTAGAAGTGGTCAAAATGCAGCTCCCATTTCTACAATGCTGCCTGTGATGTTAATAATTTCTAATGTAGACATCTCAGATTCCAGCATACTCCATTAGCTGACTCGTGGTCTCCGTTAGCCACACTTTATGTCAAGACAATCTTCTCAGTTTTACACAAATTATGAGCCAGGTTCCAATGCCTTTATATGTACCAAACTGCACCTTACAAAATAAGTCAGTGGAACTGCTTGTGTAGTAAGGTCGGACTCAACATAAAAATATTACATTCTGGCTTTGTGTTGTCCCATGTGCTTCTGGCCCACATCCTTCAGTTAGACAAAGATCTGATGAACCTGAGCTTACATCAGTCTCAGGTTTGTATGCCAAGCCAGTACATACAATATATTTTGAATACCACAGTTAGACTCTTATGAATCATATATATTTAGGACATTAATCAACTTACGATCTGTAATAATTTTATCAAAAAGCATTCCTTTTCTCCATATAGGTTTTGATGCATCAGAAACTAGTGCATCAAGGTAGTACTTCTCTAAACCATACTGACGAAGGTTAGCTCTGATATTCTCATCTGGTCCTCTCCACTTCTGATTCTTTCTGCTAGCCTTGCCTGCAATCAAATAAAAAAGGCATAATCTAAGACAGCAGTTTTCTACTGTGGTCCACAGACCCCTGAGGTTTCTTAGACTAGGACTAAGATTTCCAAAGGGGTCCACAAATGAATAAAAAGGTTAAAAACCAATTATCTAAAGCATATTAGATGTGGACAAAGTGGTCTGTTTTTCCATAGCAAGCTGTGCCCCCTGCTTGCTATGCTCACCAACCCTCCCCTCGTGGGGGGTAGGCAACCCCAACTCCCCCTCCCCCACCAGGGAGGGCTGGGCTATGGCCACACCAGCCCGGGTCCCTTCTCTCTTCCACCCCCCTCTCCAGCCTGGGTCCATTCTCCCTCCTTCTCCTGCCAGTCCGGGCCCTTTTTCCCCTCCACCACTGTCGCTCCAGCCCAGGCTCCCCCTTCTTCTCCCTATCCCACCAGCCTGGACCTCTTCTCTCTCCCCCTCCCACGTGACTCAGGGTCCCTTCTCCCTTCCTCCTCGCCAGGCCCTTTTTCTCCCTCCTCCCACAACCCTGACCTCCCTACTCCCAGCTGCAATGCACACCAAGCCCAGAGGCCAGGGAGGCGCAGGAGTACCTGCCCGCCCCACATGGGATACAGTGAAGCACAGGAAGTGCCATGTGCACGCAGCACTCCAGGGCACTGCAGCCTGCTGAGATAGGGAAAGCAGCAGCACAGGAGGCCCCTGTCCTGACCTCTCCCCTGTAAGGTCCCCACCTGTGCTGCTCCCTGCCCCAGCACCCAGGGCTGGCCGCTCACCTGCTGGGAGCAGAAGCAAAGGAGCAGATAAGTCAGTGCACCGGGTCAGTCAGTGCACCATGCTCCTGCTCCCAAAGAGCCTGGCAGCAGTGGACCCCCAAAGACCTACTGCTGGCACATAAACCTGGCTGGGAGCCCCACTCCTAGTGCCTGTCCCTGGGCTGTTATCCTGAGCATCGTACACTTCTCCCTCGCCCCTGGGCTGTCATGGCTGCAATGTGGGGTCTACCAGGTACTGTGCCATGTTTCTGTGCATTGAAAGCCCTGTGAGGTGGGGATAGAGGAAAGGGATTGGTTTAAAATAGCAATTCCAAGTGATGAGGGGAAGCAGCATTGTTGGGCTTGAGCTGGGAGAAGAGGGAGGGAGGACAGAGGGAAGAGGCAGGAGGGACAAAGCATGACGTGATGACATCACTCTGTCGTCTCACAGGAAAAACTTTAATATATAGAGAGATAATACCATCTAGCTCTCATATAAATACTTTTCAACAGTAGATCTTACAGTACTTTATAGGATTCAGTGGCTGCCTCAAATAAAATCTCGTCACCATGCTTGTTCTACTTATTGTGGAAAGTTGCTGTCTGGATTAGCTTAAGTATCAGAAGTTATTCTATTCAAATCGTCTATTTCAGAGTTACGTTATTCCTTAAATGCACATGAGAGGAAGAATACCTCCTCTGCTTAACAGAGGTACTGTGAGGAAAGTTTACTTCTTAATGTTTACAAGGCACTTATGTTATGGTAACACACACCACATAAAACTATTCATATATCTAATTTAATCTACATAAGCATCTTACAGAGTAGTAAGAATATTGTTAAAACTCTGGGTTTTGAAAGCTTCTATGAAAATAACTACTGCATGACAAAAAAGGATGGTGCCACCAATACTAGAAGTGGTCGATTGTTTTTAATCCATTTGGTAGACTGACTAATCTTTTATCCCAATTAAACATAGAATGCAAAAAAGATTCAATAAAACCTGAGATTCAAGGGCTAACAGGCATTTCTCACTATGGAATGGGTTTTAACAGGAAGAGAGAACATATCTGTATCTAACTTTAATAAGAAGATAACTTTGTCATCTTGAATATTTACAAGTTATGACATTAAGTTCCAATGAATATAGTAGTAATACTGAATTCTACTACTTTAAATTACACTGTCAATATAACTAGGCACTCTACAATAAAGTTTTATGATTCTAAAAAAGTTCAAAAAAGTTAAACAGTTTTTAGTAACAAAAAGAGGCAATACAAACTGGTATTGAAGCCAAAATGCTCAAAGTATTAGTAAGTTTAAACCCACTGCAAAGAAAACACCCGTCTCACAGTCCAACTCCTCCCCATTCCATAACAGTTAAGAAGGTTGGATAGGACCTCACTATGCTTGACCCCATGGCTCTGGGGCATCAGTGTTAGCCAAATCTACCTGCTAATCTTATCACTAAACTGAACCATATCAGGCATTGCCACTCCAGGTAACATCACTCAGAATGTCTGTAGGATTTGCAGTTAAACTAGTTATAGTATTAGAAAACATTAAAATAAAAAATAATCCCATATTTATAGTTTAGTGACCTTTAATATTCAGAATATTGCCTAATCAGAATATATTTGTAAATGAGTCAGTGCATATCATGGATAGTTCACAAAACACTGTGAAGAGGAACACTCCTTTCATAGCTGGCTCTACTAGTACCTGCTATCAAAGATCATTCTAACTCTCCAATATTTAAGTAAATTGTTCACAAAGAAAATATACAACATACCTAATCCATGGACAGTGTTATAATCTATATCAGTACCACACACATATGCTCCAAAATGTGCTGAGGATATAAGAAGGCCACCTGCAAAAAAAATATAAAATGTACTGTATGCTGTCATGACATACCTGAGAGTCTATTTTGAGGAACATGAGAAATTTGAAAGCAAAGTACCACTCCTGGTTACAATTAGATGGCAGTTGCCCTTTTCTAGTTATAGTTAGAAAAATAATATTACTATGAGGCCCCTCTGCACCAACACTATTTTCCCATTTATTCTCCTCGCTGTACCTTAGTTTAACTTTGTAGGCTGATCATAGGGTATGCTCATAAGGATGCCCATTTCTGCAAGGCTGGCATCCACTCCCATGTATTCAAGTGTATTGATGTTGTGGAATGTGAGCTAGCTTCACGAGATAACACTTGGCAATAGCCAAGATAATGACTTTGATAATGGAATGGCAGATATGTAGTAGAAAAAATCCTGTTTCTTATTTTTAGTGATATGTTAAATATTATAAGACAATTAAATGGTACCAGTTCAAAAATCACTTGTCTCTAAGTTTTCAACTTAGCCCTAAGGTTACCTAAAGTAAAATATTAAGAGTGGTAAAAATATTATTCTCAGGTTTTTCTAGTCTACTTTGTCCATTTCACAGTACTTTGGGCAAATTCAATGTCCATGTTTGTGGGAATGCTTCACATAGCAATGAGAGAACAACTAAAATATTAGGAAAGTATAACTGTAAAAATGATTTAGAAATTATTTCAAGTACTGCATCTGACACTGATACTTGTACTTTTTACAGCTAGATTTTAAATTGGCAGTATCCCTTTAAAGTTAATTAGCAGGGCTTGACAAAGTATTGAATCTACTCACCCAGGGCTAGTAGATTTCAGCTGGGTGCCCTGTTCATTTGTGGCACGTGCATGCACAATGCGGGTCTTGCGCATGCACAGTGCGGTGCTGGCGAGTGGCTTTCGCAGCCGTTCGTCAAGCCTTGTTAATTAGTATGGGCAGAATGAAGATAGTTTATTTCCCTTAGCTATTTTGATGAATAGGAGACTACGTTAGCATTTTTCCTGGGTATATAACACTTTTTCCTTTTACTATGTCAATGGTGTCCTTAGTTTTTGTTGCAAGTAAAATAAGCATTTGTTTCACTTTAGTGTTGTGATATGGTAGCTTAGTGAAAAGCTTATGTATTATTTACCTTTGAAATTATACTACATTTGAATGGTACATAAAAGGGATTCAAGTGTTTCCTCCCTGCCCTGAACAGCTTCCAAAAAGAAGGGAAGAATGACATTAGCGTATCTCCAAAAGAAACTACATTGTTGGGTTAAATTATTACTAAGGAAAAGTCCATGACAGTAAGTCTAACATAACAGCACAAGGCCTTACATTGTAATTACAGACTAAATCCTGGACCTGCAACTCACAGAGATGAGTGATTAGATATACGGATCATCACATTTTAGCGAGTGCAACAGTTCCAGAAGAATCAACAACTCCATGTGAGTAAGGGGTTCACAATTTGACTCTCTGTGCAGATAAGTTTTTCACTTTAGCTGTAATGTGAAGAGGAGTTTCACACAGCTACATTCATCAACTGCTAATCATCACCATATATGCATTCTTAACATGCATTAAATATCTATGCTAAATATGCCATTTCATTTATAATGAAATTCAAATGAAGTAAAAATGAGGAGAAAAAATAATTGTTCTCCACTTTTCATTGTTAATTGGAACTAGGAAAAACAAGGTTACTCACCCTAGAGGAGTCACCTGTTTCCCTTCTTGATTAATCCCTCTGAACAGTTGCTTTGTAACTTTAGTTTTTATTTAAACACAAGTATTGTAATTATATTAATCTGACAAGAGTAGCAGAAGACAAGCCTAAACGAATTCACTTTACCTTCCCAAAAACACTGGCAATCTATGATTGGGATAAAAAACAAGAACAAGGAAGAAGTTCTTTCTGAAAAGATGATAGTGTGGACTGAAAAAAAAAATCTAAGTAACCACATGAGCTAGATTATAGTACAAAACATGAAACTAACAAATGCTTTGTATCAACTGAAAACACTGAGGGACTATAGTCAGGATATGTTCCAAGTCACATTTACACATAATAAAGAGAATCAGTCTTACAACTTCCCCACAGTCCCATGCTCAAATTCTTGAGGACCTACTAACATTCATTCTCTGGATCCTTTCTGCCAGTTAAACACACACTACCTTCCCCCTTTCTTCCATACTAACACAGCTACCTTTAGATCATTTCTTGTTCCCCTAGGTTCTTTTGCACATCTGATCAAAGCTTAGTGAAATCCAGGTAAGCAACATCCACTGCCCTCCATCTATATCCTTTGAAAAAAACTGATGAAATTATCTTTACATAATCTATTTTTATGCACTTCAGTGGCACATCCTGAAATGTAGACTTCTCCATTTCAAATTCAAACAAGATCCAGGAAGGAGTACTTCACAAATGATCCAATAAATGGAATAAAAGCTCCCCCTACTGACTTGTCAGAGGGGGGGAAAATAACCCACCTCAGCCACAGAAAGAAGTGCACAATTTTGTTACTTAATTTCCCCAGGACAAGGAAGAGCTCATTATTTCCACCCTTAAAGAATATATAATCTTTCTTAAAAGTTCCTACAATGATGTAGGAGTCTAATATCAAATTTCATATAATTTAGGAATCTAAATTCTATTGAAAGTTAGTGACACTTTGGATCTTCAACAGTTAAATAACTTCTGAAAATGGGACTAAGGGACTTTTAAAATATTACCCAAGGTAAATAAAGAATTAAAAAGCTATTTTGGGCTACATTTTCAGCAAATCTACCCAGTCCTCCTGAAGTTATAGCCACTTCCCTTGCAGGACTCTGGGACATAACTAAGCAGCTGATTTTATAATTATTCTTATTCATACTGTAGCAGCACCTAGTCATGGAACAGGACTTCACAGTGCTAAGCACTGTACAAACAAACAAGAAGTCCCTCCATTAAAGAACTTACTTTTCACACACACACACACACACACACACACACAATATACATAAAGCAAGCAATATTCAATTTTCCAACTTTTTTTCAGCAGTAGAAAAAAATACCTGTTCCAACAAATGGATCAAACACGACATCATTTGCTTTTACTCTCCCATGATTTGCCATAATAAAAGACAAGCAGGCATCCATGCTTGTGTTCCCAATAAAATGTCTCCTTTTTACACTGTATGACTCAATAAGCTCCCTTTGCCCATCCGCAATCTGTAGAAACATTTTTAAAAAGTCAATGGGACGTCCTTGGATGTAACAGTAAGAAGACTAATATACAGCTTTAATTATACTACATTACAAACAGAAAACCAGGCATTCTTCATTGAATATCATGCCACCTGAGTTGAATCCATTGAAAAAAACAGAAATGAGACTTTTCTATCAAAGAGTTGGGCTATTAGTAAAATGCCCAGACAAAAGCTGCATCAAGACAGATTTCAGGGTTGAGGCTATACACCAGTTATAGGGATGTTGCAATTACTAACCCTTAATAATGTCAGCTCCCTTTGGGGCACCCCCTTGTGACCTGAGTTCATTCTACATGCCCCCACCTTCAACCTTCTTCCTTCCTTTTCAAGGCTCCCCTAACAACCACAAAACTGATCAGTCCTGCAGGCCCTTCTGACAGGGCTTTCCCTCTCCAACCTTCCACACAACACAAAAAAGATATATAAAAACATTAAGCAATTACCCTACTAGCCTTAAGTCTCTGCCCTCAGGTATCACCAAAAGCCACTGCCAGGATTGCTTTCTTTGGCAGTCCTTGAAATTCTCTTATCCCTCCTCCTTCTATTTGACCCCATTCAGATGCACCTCCTTAGGAAAGAGGGTAAGGCTTCTGGCATGTAAGGCACTGCATCTGGGAGTGAGCTTGGGGAGGGATAAAGCCATGCTCCAGCCCAAGCTGCAGTGTTTACACAGCTAATTTTAATGCACTAGAATGAGCACCACTAACATAAGTCTGTAGATATGAGCTGAGAGACTTGCTCAGATGCACTGCAAACATACCCTACACGTGCAAAGCACCCAGTTACATACAAAAAATTGGAATTAAAGTTAAATGTAAAACTATTCAAATACACTAATGTATGAAAATGCCTGGCTACGCACATAAACCACTTTAAGTTCTACATTAAGGTACCATCTACACTAGTTTTCCAGCCATGTTTAAATGCTATTGAAAGCAAATTGTCTTCAAACCAGAACTTGCTGAAAAATAGCAAACATTTTTAATGGAAATGTCAACTATTCCGATTCTAAAAATGTGGACAGAATCAACAAGGCACAGGATAACATTATTCTTTCACTACCTCCCAGCATAGTTTGATCCAATACAAACTGGCTGGCCAAACTACAGAAGCCTAGTTTTGATTCTACTACGTTTAAATATTGAAAAAAGCCAGTACTGATGGGACAATAACTTCAGGCCTCTAACGATGTTACAGCAATTCAAAGCCCTCCCTACATTACAGATAAATGTGGACAATACTCTTGGTAGCTGCCAGCTAATCAAGTTGCTAGCAGTCCAGGCTGTCTCAATTATTTTCTTACAATCAGATCTTAATTATTTGGTTGGGGGCATGTGCATTTATCACAATTTGTGTAAACAGGTTGACTGGTCTTCCTTCCTTCTAATTGTCTTTGCACAAGGACATCCAAGAGCACATTTCCCTAGGTACTTCTGGTTCTACCTCTGAATGCTCTATCTTTGCTAAAGCAGTCCAAGGGACTAGTTCAGATTTCCCAGGATTCACTGATACAAATACAGTTAGGTAGCATGATAGAATATTGATACACCATTGTGATTGAAACATGGCGATGTTGTGAAAGACACTGCTGTATGAACTACGGATGTCATTGTGCAGACAACCACATGGTTAACCAATCACCCGGGGCTGATCAGTTAATCTCATCAACTACACCATTCCGCCCCATTTCTGCCTCTGTATTAGGGGCATCAAGGGCAGTTGTTGGGGGGGGAGGGGACAGAGAGGGGGAGAGTGGGAGGCAGTGCCTGGGAAGAGCTGGCTCTCCATGAGCACTGGATCCGCGTTTCAAAGTGGCAGCACCGCACAGAGCTCAGTATTGGCTCCATGAGGCACTGCTGCTTTAAAGTACCCTGTCTTCCTCCTCCCATTGCTGCGGGGGGAAGAGGATTGACTAGTTGACTCGACTATCCGATAAGCAATTGCTTATCGGACAGTCGACTAGTCCATAACATCCTTAGTGGGGGCTCTCTGGGAGTGGGTCCGGGAGCAGAATGGCTGACTATTGAATAATCGCGTAACTGCTACAATTTCATGCAGTTACACAACTATTCAATTACACAATAGCTAACATCCCTAGTTTGAACACAAGTCAAATGACATTTATTTGAACATGGATCAGATTAATTATGTTCCAGCCAGTTTAAAAAACATGGCAATACTTGAAATATAGTGTTTGACGGGGCCAAAATCCAGCAATTCCAATGTTCTTCTCTACAAATATTAACTTATGATTTATACTAATCCACAACTTCTGAGGTTCCAGGCTGCAGATATATGGACCCATGGCAAATAAATTTTGGGGAAATTTTACTTTTCTTTGTATCCCACCTACTGAAGTGTGGGGATACTTTGATTTCTTATGGTGGGATAAAACAGCCTCAGGTATGCCCTATTGGGATCCAGCATTTCAGCAAGTTATTCAGAGGGCCTGCAACAGCTAGGGTACGTCTAGATTACATCCCTCTTTCGACAGAGGGATGTAAATTAGACACTTCGAACTTGCAAATAAAGCCGGGATTTGAATTTCCCATGCTTCATTTGCATATTCGCATCATGGCACTCTTTCAAAAAAGTGCTATTTTGAAAATAAAACCGCGGTCTAGATGCGGTTCTTTCGAAAATAGAAGCCTTTTTCGAAAGATCCTGTAAACCTCAAATAGCGCCTTTTTGAAATTTAAATCCTGGCTTCATTTGCAATTTCGAAGTGTCTAATTTACATTCCTCTGTCGAAAGAGGGATGTAATCTAGACACAGCCCTAGAGAATAGTGCTTTAGCCATGCACCTCCCTCCATATGCCTTTAGGCATGCATTGTTCTTTACTCTGGGGGTAGCACAGAGAGGCAGGGTAGTACTATTAAGCATATATTATGCCTTGCAGAAACTTGCCCCAAATATTTGGACTGATGAATTAATCTGCCTTTTTTTTTTTTTTTTTTTTAAACTTACAATAAAGATTCACAGAATTCTGTGCTACCACTCTACTATATATCAGGCGTGGGCAAAATATGGCCGATGGGCCAAATTGAGCCCACCAAACATTTGCCTCTGGACCACCATGACCCTTCACTATGTCCCACAGCCTAGCGGGGCACTCAGGCACCCTCCCTGCCTGCTTAGGCTCTGGCTACGCCACTCCCCAAACACCCCCATGGTCAGCTGCTGGGGTTAGTGTGTTTCTGAACATCCCTTGAGGGGAGAACAACATCGGGTCTCTGTGCAACTGCCCCCATCCCTAGCACCATCCTCACAGCTCCCACTGGCCAGAAACTAGTCAATGGGAGTTATGGAGCGGTGCTTGCGGGTACAGGCAGCAAGCAGACACCTGCTGTCCCCTATCCCAGAGACACATTTGCCCTAGCAGCTCAGAAGCTAGCAACTTTAGACAGCGTGGGGCCATCCAGGCATGCAAGCAGCCTGCCTGAGTGCCCCGCTGCACCATCCGTCAGCAGCCACCTACGATAAGTGCCTCCTAGCCAGAGCCTGCACCTGGCACCCCCCTCTACACCTCAATCTCCTAGTCCCAAGTAACAA
Source organism: Pelodiscus sinensis (assembly GCF_049634645.1). Taxonomy (NCBI): domain Eukaryota; kingdom Metazoa; phylum Chordata; order Testudines; family Trionychidae; genus Pelodiscus; species Pelodiscus sinensis. The sequence continues at coordinate 89,823,695 of NC_134713.1, read as the reverse complement.
CCCCTGCCTGGACCCAAACTGCCTCCCAGACCCCGAACCTAAATCCCTGCCCAGAGCTTCTGCCACTGAACCAATATTCTTGGAATGAACCCTTGCAAAAGATACTGCCCATCCCAGCGGTATAGGATGGCATAAACAACTAGCAATGGTTTAAAAAAAAAAAAACACCAAGCAGTGAATTTATCTTACTTTTATTTCTTTAAAACTTTAAATTTTCTTTATTTTTTTAGAAATTAAATGCAAAATTAAATAATGATGCTAGAAACTCTTTTCTGATTATGCTAAATATTAAGAAGTAACATAGTTTTTCCACTCACCCATCTACCAAAATATGAATAAAGAGGTTTTTGTGGAATGTTGTTAGGGTCCATTCCATAATCTTCCAGTATCCAGAAGATATGTTCTGGCTTTTTTAAATTCACTTTCCCGTCAAATGGCAGAAATCCCAGAGCCTGTATAAATAGGAAAAACAAATTTTAAACTTCCCGAGACATATTTTTAAATAAATCAGGACAAAAAAAGCAAAATGTATTGATTAAGAAGGCATTAAAAGTTACCAAAAAATGGGAAGGAAACAAAGAAGATTGAGTTTGTACTCTTTACCTTCTTGCTGATGTACAAAGAAAGTCTGAATGGTTTGGGATAGAGGATAGGTCAGGAGCCATTGTGTTTATTATTAAATGAGCACCTCTTACTTCTAAAGAGACCTAGTGTGAATACTAATTATGGAATTTTTAAACTAAAATGTTTTTTCAAGTCGAGACAAAACATACCAGCTCTCGGTAAAGACTATGGCTACACTAAGTATCTTGTGTTAAAATTCAGTCATATTACATGCAGCCATTTAAAAAAATATTCTGGCCATAAGAGGAAGAGGAGAAAGGATTCCTGTTCCAACTCCCTTGTGTGTGACAACTGAAGGAGTTTTGACCGAACTTCCTCACTGCAACCCAACACTACAAAAATTAGAATCACCATTAATAGTGAACATTTCAATAAGCTAAATAAAACAGGTGGTTATAAAGACTACAGAACATTTTGCATAAGTACAGTATTCACTATTTCTCTACAAGATCATGAGAACAGACAAAAATTAACATTAATTTACCAATTCTTCTAGATTAAAACACTATTCTAATTATGAATACACAGCATGGTCCAGCAAAATAGGTTCAGGACTAGGAATCAGAAGACTATTTCCAGCTCTGCTGGTAACTCCTATCACATTGGGCAAGACCCTTAAGTCAAAGTTTTCAAACATAAATGCCTTAAGTAAAGGCACCTGAAAGTGGCCAGATTTCCAGAGGCGTTGTGGCCAGAAATACATTGCCCAACTTTAGCTATCCAAGTTTGAACATTTTGGCCGTAATACATTTGTGCCTCAGTATCCCTGTCTGTAAAATAGGTAGAGTCATGTGTGTTTTTCTTCATAAAAAGATTTGGAGAGAGATCTACTAGGAAAAGTAACAATGATGGATTTTCAATAGATTTTAAGTGAGTTAGGCCCACTCAATGTCAAACAGATTAGAGTGAAAACCCTTTTGAAAATCCCAGCTCATGTGTAAATGCATTAACACTGCAGTACTCATATGAATAAATTAAGCAGAAAATAAGATTTTTAAAAAAAACACACTTACATCTATCCTTTCAATTTTCTCCTCTTGCGTCAGAGTTTTGTTAAATGCATGAATACATATTTTGTATGTTGAGTCTGATTGCAGATACGGAACCTAAAATTTAAAAAAAAAACACCTTTTGGTTAGTACAAACTGCAATACTATCCTGTATGACTGTGAAAATAGTAGCTTTGATTTTTACACACATACCATCTTCTCCAGTGGGTAGTTCTTAAGAGATGTATGCAGCTCCTCTGCAGATTTTCCCTGACCCCACAGTTCAAATATAGACCTGGAAATTCCATGATTAGAAGATCGCTGTTAGTGAAGAAAATGATACCTTATAAAATAAACACCAAATTTCATAGTAAGTGTTTCACACTATTCCATGTTGAATGTTTTCTTTTTTAATATATTCAAGCCCTTATACAAGAAAGTCTTGAATAGGGTTTTTTTTTTTTTTAATTGTGATCTCAGTGACCCGTTCCATTTAAGTTTCTCATGTTGACCTGGCTAACACTGTTGATATATTTAAAAAAAAATCCATTTAACTATTTTAGTTAAAACAATTTTAACAAAAACAAACCTGATTTTAAAAAACTTGAATGCTTAACTAAATTAAAAAATCCATGTGCTTGTTTTGTTAAAATATTATATGATTGCTGTTGAAGAAAAAAATCCAGAATACGTAACATTGTTGTTTTAGTTAAAAAAAAAAAAAGTCTGTCTGGTGTTATTCTCCTAATATAGCATGGCAAGAAAGTCCTCCAAATATTAATGATTAGCCTGTTGAGTTGGAGATAGCTCACCTCCCAATGACTTCATAAATATCTTCGTCAATTACCTTTGGTAAAGGAAATAACCAATCATTCATTTTCTGATATAGCTGTAAAACTAATTGAAAATTTTTCAAAATAAATCAGTTTAAAAATGTATAGTGTGTACCTTCTAAAAATGAAACTTACATCTATTTCTGAGTTGTGAAGATTATGTATTAAGGTTATAAAAGCCACAAGAACACACTTTTATGTAGAAAACCATGATTAAATTGAGTCTTCCTGACTAGTAGTTTAAATCATATTTAAATCAACTTGATTTAAATCAAATCCACCCTGTTTGAAGTAGAGTACAGTATATCCCGAGCGGAAATACAACTATATTTTCAATATAAAGACACTTTTGCATAAGTAAATTCATAGCATGGCATAGGTGAAACTGAATATACGATATAACTGGCAGTCAAAAAGACATAAGGCTTCCTTTTCAGCCCCCTTATCATTGAGTCTGGTCTGAAAGATGACATATAATGGACACAACCTTACACAAATTGTGGAAAAACATATAGGGCTGTATCCTCCCCTCTGCTTCTACCAGCATTCTACCAGCAGAGACAAAACAAGATGACCTTCTCTTAAGAAAGGAAGGAAGTAGGTCCCTAGAACACTTTCCCCTCCCAAGGGCCACTGGATGACTCTTGGAAACAGCTCCAGATTGAGGACTAATCATTCAGGAGGGGAAGAGTAAAGCCAGGGAGCAGCTATTCCTTACCACTTCTTTTTTAAATTCAGTTTTTAACTTTTATCTATCACCACAGTAACTACTGTCACCTACAACTGATATAAAAATAAAAATATTCCCAAACACATTAAAAAAAATCTCTCCCCTTTCTCCTTCAAAAGAGTCACTAACTTCACATGATACGGGTCAACCATGGTGTCCAAACAACTTTGCCCTCAGATTGTTAATGTGAAGAAATAAGCAATGTACTCTGTGATGAAGAACACAGGCAAAGGCTAAAAAGACTAGAAACTAACAAATAAAGATGGATTATTTTCAAGCAATTATATCTCATTTAAAAATGTACACACGTTCCAATTTTCAACACTGAAGGCAACTCCATCTATTATATATTTTCAGAGTGTTTGTGAATGTGTTTGTGCAAAATAAAGTCATACTTTGCTAACAACATTAAAATTGCATCTCCTATTCAACTGTCATTTTAGTTTAAAGAAAAAATTTACTGTTACAAACCACAAAATAATTTGAATTAGTTATAGAAAGAGTAATGGAAGCTTCATGAGTTTCTGATTTAAATTTACTATGAATGGTAATTATTCAATAAAATTAATAATGTTTGAAGTTGAAATCGTACAAATTTTAAACTGTTCTTTTACTTCCCTTTTGCAAGCACATTAAATTTATAGGAAAGTTCAAGAAATTAAATATATGTAATAGAATTAATCTACGCAAAATGACTTTGCCCAGTCAATGACAGACCTCACCTGCAAGTGTAAAAATACTTGCCACAAAATAGCTACCCTTATAAATTATGATTTATAACTCTTACTTTGCACATACTGTCCTTTTCATTAGTCCTCTTGCCATGTCTTCAGAAGGAATATTGAGAATCCAAAATGGAGACTGAAATAAAAGACATTAAGAATAATTCCAGTGCTAAGAGGAGGCTATCACAGCACAGTATGCAATTAAGATTGCCTATATAAAATAATACACAAAGATATAAGAAAAAAACACCTTTTTTCAGGTGCTGATGTTAACTGCTGTATAGCTATGAGGACCTAACACTCAGTTTGAGGTTAAAAAGAAATAGCTGAAATGCACACATACATACTGTGTAGCAAGTGGCATTATAGTGGAGTGTTCACTTGTTTATTCATCCTTCCTCAAATAATCCTATAGAAGCGTAATCTGACAACTGTATTTACATTTACCTAGCCTTGCTTTCCACTTCTAAGGCTTGATTTGCTTCAAATAACTGCAAAGAATAAAATGTAATACTTTCACTTTTCAAGACACTTACACGTTAGATTTAGTGACAAAACCCAAATCCAGTCAGGACACCCTGCTATTACAAAGGCTAGCCATTCTCATGGCTCAACTGATTTAGAAAGAAGACTTCCAGTAGATGGCACTATTTCTTTTAGAATTAGTCAGTAACAAGTATGGCAAACGAGACAAACCCTCCCGCAATTGTATCTTGAGACATTACATGAAAGTGTAAAAAGCAGACATAGTAATACAATGCTGTATTAGGGTTTATATTTGAACCTCAGGATGTACTAACTAAGGAGCTACACACTTCATAGCTTGTCTATATCAAGCTTATTACATCCACCAGGGTCTCCATCCCCACAAGCTCCCTGCATGTGCTACCCTCTCATCCTCTCTATTCCAAGAATGCTTTGCAACTCCACTCTGCCAGAGGTGTGTACATCCTCTTCCCCAAGATGCTGGCAGACCAGGTGCCACCTCATGCCAAGGACCTCACTGAACATTGACATATACACAGTTGGAATCCAGTGTGTCTTATCTGTTTTAACTATGCTAACTCACAGGTATTAGTGTCACAAGACTGTGTTTAGATTTATGGAATTAATGTAGTATGTTGCATGTATTAATCCTACTTGTAATATCTATAGCCTATGGCATAAAGTGATATTGAGTTTTTGCATTACTAACCTCTGTAATTGTGTAACACACCAAAAGCTCCTTATCCTGAACACAAGATGGTCCATTTAAGGTAAATGAGACATTGTGTAACAAAGGACAGAAACCTTGTTGACTACATTCCTCACTCCCTCCAGGAAGGGGTGTCCTGTGCATGAACTTATCCCAGGTCAGCTTGCATTCTGGGATGAGGATGGATAAAAAACCCTGATAGCATTAAAAAAAAAAACAGTTTCTCTGTATCTGGACTCTCAGGAACAAAGATTCCTAAATAAAAGCAAGAGATCCTTATACTGGATGGCACAGGTCAGCCCTAAAGGACGCACAGTGTTGCTTATTGTAGAAGCTTGTTTTGCCTTTTTAAATCTAAGACTCTCTCATTTGTGTATATGTTTCTTGTTTTAACCTTGTAAATATTTGATTTGCTTTATAAATTAATAAATGTCTCTAGCTAGTTGATTACAAGATCAGCTATAGACATAGTCTTTGATATGACTGACCTGAGCCAAGTGACTGGTACTTTGGGACAGCAAGTAACCTGAATACTATTGTTATTTCTGGTGCAGAGTGACCTATCACATAGTCCAGTTTGTCTGGGTTGCAAGATAGACCGGAACGTTCAAGGGGAATACTTCTGACTCCATCAAAAGACTGTTATAGTGCTTCAGGTGTTGGTGCTTTTTAGTGAGTTGGTGAAATTTAATTACAAAATATACAATCAATTTGGGGTTTCTGTGCTGCTTTTTGAAAATCTTCCCTGAGGCTGGCACTCATGGTCATGAGCCACTCCATACTGTGTCACATCCCCCATTTCCCTCTTCTCCCCACAAAGGTCTCCTATTATCCGTCTATTCAAGTCTAGCAGCTCTGTGTGTACCTCCATACGCCCATATCAACGGCTCTGTGCGCCCCCTTCCCAATACAAGATTCCCTGAATCTCCACTGCTAAGGGGGTTCTGTGTGCCCTTACGCATCTCCTCCCCTCATTACTCTGTTTCCCATTCTCCTCTGTCCTGCCAGGGGCTCTGTGCCCCCTTATTCATCCTATAGGACCGTGGTCCCCAACACGGTGCCCGCGGGCGCCATGGCGCCCGCCGGGCCCTTTACATGCGCCCGCGGAGCAATCTGGGCTGGCCCCGCCCCCAGGAGTGCGGCAGGTCCCAGCCCCGGGCGCATGGCCGGCCCCGGCCCCGGATGCGCCGCGCGTGCCGGTGCCGACCCTGACCCCCGCCCCCGGGTGCGCAGTGCGTGCCCTGGCCCTGGCCCTGGCCCCAGCCCCCGCACATGCCCTTGGCCCCACCCCCGGGGGCACCGCGCGTACCCTTGCCGGCCCTAGCCCTGGCGATGGCCTTCGCCCCGCCCCCGGGGGCGCCGCGCCAGCCCTGGCCCTGGCCCTGGCGGCGCCGCACGGAACCTGGGCAGCCCCTGCCCGGGATCACAGCACATGCCGGTGCTGACTTTGGGCGTGCGGCGCATGCTTGGCCCCGCCCCCAGTCACATGGCCTGTGAGCAGCCCTGCCCCCATACGCGCAGCGCGTGAGCGGCCCCGCCCCCAGGCACCCGGCAGCCCCAAAACGTTGGGGACCACTGCTATAGGAGGATCTCCCAATCTACCTCCATACCATTATTTGTTTAGAAGATAAGTCATTCAGGTTTTCAACATTTAAAACTCTATTGGGAAGATGAGCAGGAGTATTGTTAAGCTATAGACAATTGCAGAGCGCTTGAAATTGTTACTGTGCTAAATATAGCAGCAGTACCTTATGTCCTTCATTCTCCCCACTTTTGGTCTTCCAATTCTCCCCCAAAATCAACAGGGTTCTGACCACTGATGTTTACAGTGCTCCCTAAAATTTTATAATGGACTGGATGCAATTTTCAAAAGGTTTTGCTTTACTTGCACTCAAACACTCATGGAAATGCCATGAAATTAATGTAAGGCTGCCACAAATTTCACCATTGAAAGTTTTAGGAAAATGCTGTGTCCTTCCAAGCATCTTTGAAATGCGATCACTTAAAATGAATAAAGATAATACAAAGAAAATACATAAGTCTCTCTCTCACACACACACAGAACATTTGGACTCAACTTACATTTATACGAATTTCTTGTTCACTGCTGAATTGTCCACCACAAAGTGAGAGCAAGGCTTCTATCTCCTACAATGAAAATATTGTAAGACAAAATTTTTTAGAAAACAGAAGTATTGTTCCCCTACCATAATTTCAGATTAGGGCTGTCAAATAATGCATGTTAATGCCTGAGATTAACACAGAGCACAATTAATGTATTAATTTTGTTAATCGGAAGCGTTTCCGTGACGCTGCCCCTTTGAAATGCTGCTGCTGATCCCGGACTCCAACTGACCCTGGGCTCCCACACTGCTGTCCTTTTGAAACAGAGATGCATGGGTCAGCTGGGGACTCCAGCTGATCCAGGGCTCTGTGCAGCACTGTCCCTTTGAAACGCCAACTGCTGCGTTTCAAAGGGTCAGGTGCATTGAGTCTGGGATCAGCTGAGGACTCCAGCTGATTCTGGGATTCCGCAGCACTGCCCCTTTGAAACGCCACTGCAGAGTTTCAAAGGAGCAGAGCACGTGATTAATCTCAATTATTGCAATTAAATTTTTTAATCACTTGACAGCCTTATTTCGGATACTATATTTACAATAACTTTATAGTAGAAACAAAATTCCAACAATGTTATGACAGTTCTTATGTCCAACATCAATTTATAGGAAGAGTCCATTATTACTAATCTTTATATAGCAGAAAAATCTGACACTGGGATAGCAAATGACTACTTACTCCATTTGCAAAAAGAGCTAATTTTTGTAAGATACTATAACTTCACAAGTATCCTCTGCTAGTAAGCCATTGATTAGTTTTCCAATACACAAGGGGATTAGGTTAAAATTAGCCTAATAGATTTATTAAGATCTAGTGCTCTTCATTTTGACACTTACCACTTTCCAAACTTTCTAATATTTAACAAGGTTGTACACTCACTAGAATTAAAATTGAATTCTAGATAATGTGCCTAGCCAGAGAAAGATTCAAGTGTGCTATTAGGCTACGTCTAGACAGAGCTGCCAACAGAGGGATGTAAATGAAGCACTTTGAAAGTGCAAATGAAGCCGAGATTTAAATATCCCACGCTTCATTTGCATAATCATGTAATGATGCTCTTTCAAAAAAGTGCTATTTCGAAATTGAAACCGGAGTCTAGATGCGGTTCTTTTGAAAACAGGGCGCTTTTTCAAAAGATCTGGTAAACCCCAAGCTCTGTGACCCTTCACCCCAAGCCCGAACAGCTACAAAATTATTTTTCATCCCCAGAGTCTGAGCCCCACAGGCTTGAATCAGCTGATGCAAGGCAGCAACAGATTTTTTAATCCTGTGTAGCTACACCCTATGACACAGATGGATTTGCTCTGTTTTTGCTATTTTGCCTACTTAGTGTACTTAAAATAATACTACAAATACATAAAAACAATAATACAGGTTGGACCTCCTTGATCCGGCACCCTCAGGACCTGAGCCGTCCCAGACCAGGGAATTTGTTGGACCAGGGATGGTCAAGGCTCCGCTGCTGGCTGCCCTGCTGATGGCTCCTTTTCCCTGAGGCTCCCAAGACTGGGGCTCCCCACCCTGTTGCTGTCCTGCTAAAATTGGCCCGGCCGAGGCTCCCCTCCCTGCCAACTGTGCCAGGAGCTCGCAGAGGTTCCCCAGCCAGGGCCGCCTAGCCACTCTAGCCCCTCTACCTCCAGCGGTTCCTCGGGGTCTTCAAACCCCAAGCCACCCAGCCGCCACCAGTCCCGCAGCTGCAGCCCAGACCCGTTGCCACCGAGAGTTTCCTGGGTTCCCAGGGTCCCGCTGGTCCTGTTGCCAGAGGCTCTCCAGCCGCTTGACCCCCCTGACATCGAGGGTTCCCCAGTCAGGGCAGAGGCTCCTCAATTAAGGTTCCCCTGCTGGGGCCAGGACCCTCTGGCTGCTGCTTGGCCCACTGCTGGGGTTCCCTAGCCAGAGCTCCCGAGCTCCTGCCTGGCCCCACTGTCTCCGGGGGTTTCCCAGTCAGGGCTCCCTGGCCATCCCAGCCCTGCTGCTGCCAAGGGGTTCCCTGGCAGTCACCGGCCTCACTGCCAGGGGCTCTCCAGACTCCTGACCCCACTGACACTGGGGTTACCCAGTGTGGGTGAAGCTCCCAGATGCCACCTGATCCTGCTGATGCCAGGATTTCCCTGCCTAGCCTCTGCTGGCCCAGCCGGGACTTTGCAAACCCCAGGCTCTTTCAGCTGGCTCCCAATCCTGGGCTAGTTGGTCCAGCAACATCCGTGCTGGACCACAAATGTTGCTGGACCAGAGAGTCCCAGATTTGGGAGCTTTAACCTGTACAAATACATAATTCAACCCACCATTAGTACTGAGACCCTCTATCCTCTCTCATATAGACTCTCAGCCCAAAAGCTTTCACAAGGACACATGGCTTTATGTGGGGAAAAAAGGAGACAGATCCACAATACAGGAACTAAACCAAAATATTCAGAAACACAAACCTCAGACCTCACGTAGCCCTGCTATCATCATATAGAATCTTGCCACACTGTAGCAAAATAAGCCAAGAAATCACGGGGAGCCAGTTTTTTGGCAGGGGGTTGGTGGGAGCAGGGGGCAATCGGCTCTCTGGAAGCCAGTGCTTGCAGGGAGCCAGTTTTTAAGCCAATTCCTTGCAAGCGCGCGCGCGCACACACACACACACACACACACACACACACACGTTTCTGTAGGAGGGAGCTCCATAGGAGCTGGCATGTGCTGAGTGGGGGGACTGTATGTAACCATGAGAGTTAACGGATGAGCCCAGGCTCACTGGTTAACCAAGTTCACAGGAACACATTACAGGCAGTCCCCGGGTTACGTACAAGATAGGGACTGTAGGTTTGTTTTTAAGTTGAATCTGTATGTAAGTCGGAACTGGCGTCCAGATTCAGCCGCTGCTGAAACTGATCAGTTTCAACAGTGGCTGAATCTGGACACCAGTTCTGACTTACATACGGATTCAACTTAAGAACCCCAGGCATCCCCAAGTCAGCTGCTGCAGAAACTGATCAGCGTCTGATTCCAGGAAGCCCGGGGCAGGGGCTTCCTGTAGTCAGCTGCTGGTCAGTTTCAGCAGCGGCTGACTTGGGGACGCCTGGGGCAGAGCAGCTGGGGTGCTGCCGGGTTGGTCCAGTAGCGCCCAGAGCGGCGCTATGGGACCAACCGGCAGCACCCCAGCTGCTGTACCACAGGAGTCCGGAGCAAAGCCGCGGAGCATGGGGGCAGCGGGACAGCCCAGACGCGCCGTGGCTGTCCTGCTGCCCTCGGGCTCCGTGGCTTTGCTCTGCTTTGCTCACCGTCTCCCTGGTCTGCAGACCAGGGCGACGGGGAGCAAAGCGGCGGAACACGCGGGCAGCGGACAGCCCAGACGCGTCTGGGCTGTTCGCTGCCCGTGTGTTCCGCCGCTTTGCTTCCTCTCCCTGGTCTGCTGGAGACCAGGGAGACGGCCCCGTTCGTAACTGTGGATCCGACATAAGTCGGATCCGCGTAACTCGGGGACTGCCTGTACATTCACATCCCTACTAAAGAAGACTCAATATAAACTAGAGTTTTATTATAGAGATTTGGAAACCTATACATTCTTGTACCTCAAGCTCCACTTCAGAGAATTTCAGATTACCCATAAAAATTTTACAGGAAACAGTGTTGCAGAAAGAAGCCACTCAATAGCTACAACCCACCAATGAAGCATCTGCAAAAACTGTTCAGCAGGATAATTCAATCCTATGTGCTATTTACACAGCTTTTGCAACCAGTTATGCCTCTGGGGACAAAACCCCAACAGAAATGGTTCATCTACAATTCTGTAAATACTCCATTTTTGTTAGAACACAAAAAGGGTCATTCTGGGTCAGACCAATTTTCCATCTAACCCAGTATCCTGTCTTCCGACAACAGATGATGCCGCATGCTTACGAGGGAACAGACCTGGGCAAATGTTGAGCGATCCTGCTACTGTCATCAATACCAGTATGTGGCAGCCAGAGAGTTAGAGACACTCTGAGCATTGGAGGTTTTGTGCCCCTGCCCATCTGGACAAATAGCCATTTGGGGACCCTCCTTCCCTGTTGCAGTCATCAGATGTAATAAACCCAATTCCCTCTCCCCCAGCAATGAAAGTAACTTACAATGTCTAACATGGGACTGTCCCATTGCAACCCGGGTCCCTGCCGGTCTGTAAATAGCTCCCTGCTGGCTTTTGCGGGACCTGCGCCCCGGGTGGCACCCGCTTGCCTCGCTCCTAACCCACCTACAGAGGAGACGAGCGAGCCTGTAGCTCCCACAGGAGCCAGCTCGATGCCAGGCTAGGACAGGACTGGCCCAGGCCCCAGCCAGGCTCGCGGCAGCAGCCGCCCCCGCGAGCGGCGAAGGCGGGAGCGGACCAGGGTTGAGGTTCGCACAAGCCCCCACGAGGCTGCACTGGAGAAGCGCCCCTCCCCCACCAGCTCCTGCCCCGAAGGCGGCACGTGCCCAGCAGAGGCTGCCCCGCCCCCTGCTCTTACCGGCAGCCGGAACTCCAGGTTCTCCTGCGCTAGCAGCAGCAGGTAGCGCGACAGCGGCCCGCGCGCCATGGTACCAGCACCGCCCCCGCCTGCCAGTATTCCTCCGCCCAGCCCCGCATGCGCCGCCGGGGAGGGGGGCGGAGCCCGGGGTGCCGGGGTGGGCGGGGGCTCGTGCAGGCCGAAGCGGGGCGGGGCCGGGCCGGGCAGGGGCGGGGCCTTGTTTGGCCCGTTACGAGCTCGCGGTGGCTGCTGCGGAAGCCTGGCGGAGGTTGCCCCAGGAGCTGCCCCGGGCAGGCTGAGGCCTCGCAGCTGGCGTTGCTGGGAGAAGGGAAGCGCCGCGGGGCGGGTCCATTTCCGGGGTGCGGGGGAAGGAGCAGAGCGCAGCGCACGGGGCGGGGGCTGCTATGGACGAGGCTGCGGGAGGAGACTTCCCAGAGTGGTTTGGGGCTGCGCCCTCTGTGGTAACAGGAGGGAAAACCGGGAACCTGACGCCCTGGCATGAGGGTGAAATGGGAACGTTCAGGGTAGAAGGGGGAGCTTGTGCATAATGGCTTCATAGGTTCAACCCCGGCGCCGGAGCGTTCTTTGGAGTACTCTTGCCTGCAAGTAGTCAGGGAAGGCAGGATGCCCCCAGGGCCACAATGCTGTGCCATGAAGAAGCTGCCCAGGGATGGGATTTGCCACATTGATGCTGCAAGGCAGCACTGGGAAAGGCAGCTTCAGAAAAGAGATTGTAATTGGATTGTAAAATGTAGGAGCCCTAGACACAGATATGACCCAGTGTGCTCAGCATTGTACAAACAGAGAGATAAGATAGGCCATGTCCTAGCCTAGACAGTCTACAAGCTAAGTATAAGGCAAAGTATGGAACTAAAATCCATCTTTTTATTCCTGTTTGGATGTCCAAGTAGACCCTAAAGATCCAGTTGCAGCTTTCAAAAAGATGTAGGTTACCTCTCTTGTCCTGGCTTACAGCCTTCTTTCTCCATCTGAGGGGGGGAAAAGGTTGCAATGTCCAAATGATGTTTGAGTTCTTGTGCTAAGCTCACCAAAGTAATTGTTTCACTACCACTATCTATTGTTTGGTAAAATACTCTGTAATGAAGTAGGGACCATGTTCATTACATGTATATTTATTCTCCACTCCAGTTTTGCTCCACCCCAAAAAAAAGTGAGAGAACCAGTTAGAAGCAAGATCATGTTGGCAGCATTTGTGCTATATAGGCAGTATTCTAGCAGTTCAGGAATTGTTACAAAAACTTTTCATGCATTTATGTAGCTTTCTGATTCTGACAGCTGTTTTCAGCACTAGATAATTAGACTTGCAGGGAGTAGGTTCATATGCTCCAACTGAGCTCCCATTATTGCTAACAATGCCTTACAAGCAATGGTAGAACTTAGTTGTAAAAATATTCTAGTAAAAATAAATCTTAAACTCAGTGTGGAAGGGACAGTTTTCAAATGCTTTGTACAGCTCCTCACACTTCATTGATGTGACATACAAATGTTACAATATAATACTACCTTAGAGGTTGGAAATGCTCTTGAGGGCTGGGCTTTCCCCTCTGATGGACAAGAATTAGGGATTTGAATGAGTAGTCAGGTATACAGTTAACTGATAACCCTAGGTTTATACAGAGACAGCAAGGGGGAGACCAGAAGCCAGTGCTAGGGGGAGCTGGCTTAAAAGTTGCTCCCTCAGCAGTGGGCTCTGTGTTGCTGCCTGTGCCACCCCCTGCTGTCTTTTATTAGAAGCAGCAGCACAGGGGAGGGGAGGAGGGCCGGGGAGGCTGCCATGAAGCAGTCTCTGTCTGTGGCGAGCCTGGGCTCACTACGGGCAGAGGCTGCTTTGCAGCAGCAGCCCCTGTCCACAGCGGGTGCAAGCTCCCACCAGCAGACTCTGTCTGCAGGGAGCTTGTATCAGAGGCAGCAGTGCAGGGTGGCAGGCAGCCAATCCACAAGGAGAGCTGGTTTTTAAAATGGCTCTCCCATGGCCCGGCTCCCAGCTGGCATTCTGATATAGGCAGCAGTGCAGGTTGGCAGGGGCTCCCCAGGAGCGGGGCCAGAGCACACTGGCTGCTGATCCTGCCCCTGGGGACTATAGAATAGTCAACTAACCACTAAGAATTCATGCAGGTAGTTGACTATTTTATTACCCATTAGCTAAAATCCCTAGCAAGAATACCTCATGTTGCTAACCATTGACACCCTCCCGCTGACTAAGGAATGGCACAATCTAGATTCTGTCTGAAAGATTAACTAAATAGCATTGACAGTTTTTATGAAGAGAGTTGCATTCATTTTTCTGTACAAAAGAGGACAGTAGCTATTACATAAAGTTGTGAGGGTGAGAAGTGAACTGTGATGGGAAAAATGGAGAGAAACTCAGGATTGTGACAGACATGAAGGCCCCTTGGACAAAAAAAGGCAGACTTTCTTTCTCTTTTTCTTAAAGATTTTTTTCTCCTGTGTTTTGGGTTAATTCCCCCCCCCCCCCCCCGCCGCCGCCGCCAACGTGTAGAAGTGATTATATTCCTACTGTCTGGGGTCTCTATTTGGTCACCGAAAGGTTTAGCTTATCCAGATTTCACTAAGCCTTTTATTAGTACTAGGCCATTTCCACACAACTCCTATTTTGCAGCTTTTTTTGGTCATATGATAGCTTTTCTTGTAGATTTTAAGAACTTGCTCGTGACTTCTAAGTACTCTATGGACTGCATTCCTTATATATTTGTGTTCAGGAGTTGGAAAGAGCTGGTGCTGGCTGACACTACAGTAGAACTTAAATAGTTACCTTGTTTTCTGCAGTATTTAAACTTTTACTTTAAAAAATCTAGCCCTTATATACTCAAAATAATTTTAAACTTGAACTAAGTCTACGGACAGAACAGCTTTGAGAGAGATCAGCAGGGCTCGACAAATAATGGAATCTGCATGCTCCTGGCGAGTAGATTGCAACCCGGAAGAGCTGGGTTTGGGAGATCTGCGCATGCACAGAACGAGCTACACATGCACAGATTGCTAGACAGCGCAGCTGGCGAGTGGGGCTCACTGTGGTTCGGCAAGCCCTGGATATCAGCACATCTTTGTTTCAATATCTTAATGCTGAAACCTAATTTTTGACATATTGTTTGTCAATGTTACTAACTTTCCCTGCTAATGATTTAAGCAGAAATCTCCAGCCAGGGCCGGATTAAGGCATGGGCTAGCCGGGCAGCTGCCTGGGGTTCCAACCTATGGGGGCACCTGATGGCAGCTGTAAGGAGTGCACAGCACCCCTTATAGCTGCCATCAGGCGCCGCATGCCCGGTTCCCGGATCGCGGGCTGCAGCAGCTCCCAGTGGCCACCCTGCAGCAGCCGCCCGCGGTGGGAGCCACGTTAACCCCCGCAGCACCGGCCAGCAGCGCCCTTCCCGCCGCGGCCGTGGGGCCCTGCACGGCCAGACTCGGCCCGCCCTGGGCGGCCCTGGGCTGCGTGCCAGCGGCAGAAGCCGGGCTGGGTCAGGCCGGGCATGTGCGTCCTGCCACCGCCAGCTCCGCGTGCCCTCCCCCATACGCTGGGTGGGGGCCGGGCTGTGCATGCGCCCTTCCCCACATGCCAGCGCGGGGGTGGGGCTGCGCATGTGTTGTCCTCCACGTGCCAGCGTGGGGGCGGAGCCACTCATGCGCCCTCCCCCAACCCAGGGCGCTGGAATGGCTCAGTCCGGCCCTGTCTCCAGCTAGTCCAGGGTTACTGACAACAGTTTAGAATTGCAGGAAGAGACTGAGCAGAAGGTAACCTTTTATTTTTCCAATCTGACCCATTTGAGATTTTTTAAACCATTTAGTTTCTACCCTGGTATTTTGTAAGTAGGAGTTATCTGATCCATTATTTAAAATTAAGCTTTTTGGAGAGATGATTTTCTCTTCATGTGCTTCTCATCTTACGGAATATGTTGTTTTCTGTTTACAGGGAAAAAAAACAGCAAGCAAATGGTCTGATAGCACTTTATAGACTAACAAAACATGTAGATGGTATCATAAGCTTTCGTGGGCGCAGCCCACTTCTTCAGATTTAAAATGTTAAACATGTCACAAACAGCACTGGATAAGCTTTTATATTTTTGTATTTTAATACATGAATGAACTGCATGCACATGTGCACACAGATACACGTTAGTATTAACATATAAAACTTTGTTTTCATATTGTCATTGTTGACATCAAACAAAAGCATAAGTTGAGTCTTTGTAATGAATATTACTCAACTCTGCTTTTGAGAGCATGTCTAATAGCAAATATTTATACAGAATGTTTGATCCTGAAAGAATCCAAACAAATTCCCACATTGTATTTTATATGATACTATTTTCCTATGGTACTACTGAAAAGTAGTCATTTTGAAGATGGACTATGACAGCCACACCAATAACATTTCATAATTGATTTTAGGAAGGGAAATGAAGAACAATCCCTCTTGTTTTTGCCTACAGGGTAATTTTAGGTAACCAATATGTAATTACCCAAATTGGAATTTGACTAGTGCACTGGAGTTAACACCCTGTCTCTTATAACAAGTGCCATGAGATCTTATAATGATCACAAGTTTGAATGAGGGTGAGAGAAATCTTCAAAATGCTTCTCATGAACAATGATTGAACTCACGCTGTTGTTTTTTCTAAATGATATTTCATAACCATTGTGTCATTTTAAAAAGAAATCCTCCTGCATAATTCCAGAACCATTCATACATAAAACACTTTAGTGACGTCATTCTTTTTTCACCCAGAATTACTTCATTGTGAGCATAAATTCATCATAATTGGCATTGAAATGTACAATGGACTGAAACAATTTAGAAATGCTATTTATTATTAATGGAAAATATCTATATTGGAGTTCACTGGAAGCAGCACTGCAGTCTGCTCATGGACAAACAGACATGACATTTTAAATCATAGGAGAACACACAGAACATCCTCTGATGCATTCAGTTATCAAGCTGATCAGATCGGTGTTACTATAAATTAAAAACAATAAATAACTCATCCAGCCTAGCTGTACCAACAGCTCTTCTCTTGGATGGACTTACCCTGTTAATTTTAACAGTCAAAGTGTAAAGCTTGTATAAAGAAAAGACTAATACTAATAAGTCCATCTATATAAATGGGACAGCTACACATGATCTTTCAGTACATCAAATAATTACTGTTGCATATAAACAGCATCTTGGCCTATCATTATTGTAAATGATATATATGGGCTGCCTAAATTTCATTTCCCACATACAAAACTTTTTTTTTAACTGCAGTGCTGCAGTGTACATTTTACTTAGCAGGCATCTGAGGCTTTGCTGTATAGTACAAGACTATTAAGGGAGTACTGTCTAATCTAGTCTCGCATGCTTCTGTGTTAGTTGAATTGCAGAGTTGTAAATCAAAATTTGTTGGCATTCTATTATTGGCCTGTGTTACTACTGAAACCCCTCCTATTACATTGTGCATTAGTGCACAGCATATCATAGATCCAGGAATAATGTTTTCTATAAAGAGCAACATCACCTTTGGGAATCTTCAAAAAATGTTGGTGTGTCCACCTTAAAGTTTAGAAATAGATAAGATAAAATCCCCACCCCTTTGCACTGATTGGTGGGCTGTTGGTTGATTACTGATTTGTGGTCTGTCAGTAGGCAGCTGCATAGATTGGGACAGCAAGCATAGAAACGATTATTTGGGTATGGTCTGTGCTGCAAAACAAAAGGCAAAAATTTTCTAAAAGGTGTAATCTCATGGAAAAAGTAAGTACATAACAATTATGCATTTTTATTTCAGAAGGGCTATACTGTATTGCTTGCCAGGACATATGGTATGTTTGGAAACTGAAGGAAGTGTATGACCTGTAACAAACAAAGTTTAATTTAACTTATAGACCTGCATTATGTCAGTTACCTTAATTACATAACCAATTATTTTTTTATGTTCTTGATTGTTGTTGAGTTAGGCGCAGACATAATGAAATGCTCAGTTTTTTACTGAATTCTTTGGCCTAAGTCTCTAGCCCTAAATCATGCAAAAAAAAACCTCCCACAGAAATCATCAGGACTTCTGCCTGAATAAGGATGAGTATTTTCAGTTCATACAGTTGTACAATTAAAAGAAGCCAAAGTAGGAATAGGCTGTGGGTAAATGGTTTTGTAAGAAAATGAAAAGACCCAGAAATTTATTTTGTTAAATTTTATATAAGCACTTTAGATATTTAGATAAAGCTGTATGAATGTAAAGTGCTATTTTCCTCCACAGTTGTAAAGAAAGCTGCTTCTTTGACTCCTGCTTGGATGCCACAAAACATTCTTGAGAGATGGAGCTAAATAAAGAGCAGAGTGCTGCAGCAACCAGAGCCCAACTCACCACTGTAGGTGACCTAAGGAGAAGCTGGCAGAGCTGGGCAGAAGATCACATTGATTATCAGAAACACAATCCATTCAGTAATGATAGCAGGTCTGTGACTAAGTCTGTGCATCCCCAGAAAGGAGATCCCATTTATGGGAGACCACCTGAAGGATCTAAAACAGAACAAAGAGGGAAAGATGCCCACACACACGTGGGAAAAGAAGTGGAAGAGCTCTGCTTGATTATGAGAAATATTGGGGAGAAAGGAGAAGATGGAAATATAAGAATGACATTCCGACAGTTATTTGAAACCTATGTGACTATTTCCAATAAAGTAGTGGGAATCCTGCTGAGGGCAAGAAAATGCGGGCTTGTTCAGTTTGAAGGTGAAATGCTTTGGCAAGGAAAAGATGACAATGTCATCATCACCTTACTAGAATAATACAGACGAATGTTTCCCTTCAGGAAAAGAAACCATCTAAATGTCAGCTTGATAAGGGTTTATATATCACAGTGGAATTGAAAAGCATGAAAAAATGCTTCCATAGAATCCTAGACGTTGGAGATAGATTAGTTACATGATTTCCATTTCTGTGTCCTTTCCTCCACAGCCAGTCTGTTTTGTCTTCCTCATGCTTGCTTCTCTCCCAAGAAGTTTACATGGCAGTCTTTGTAATGCCCTTTACAGGAAACCTGTGTCCTTGCTAAGATCTAACAAGATTCCATGTAGCCCATCTCAGAAGGAAGGCTGCCATAATACAGGGCTTCGGCTGAAGGAAAATGTAAACTAAGCTAATGCTTATGGCACTGAATAAAGAGGATGATTCCCTTGAAAAAGATATAGCAATGTTGTGCAGACTTTAGAAGGAAGGAGACCTAGGGCAGCAGAAATGACACTGTAGATGCCAAATTGCTAATCATGCAACATTTAACCATATACCTCATCTAGCAGATGCATAAAGACATAGTGGTTTAAACACTTCATATTCAAAAGTCTTCAAGAAGGAGAGAAAGAATGAGCTTGTGATTGAAGAATGAGAGCTAATGGATATGAATTCTGCTTGTGGTCCTGCTATGGAGCTCCTAGATTTTTCTAACTAGAAAAATTAGAATCTGTGATTCCGATTGATGTATCAATACCATTGAAACTAGGGATGTAAAAAGTTAACTAGTTACCCAGTAGGTCTTTAGGCTAACCAGACTGCCAGCAGTGTGGAGCCAGCTGGCAGGAACCTGGCCAGGTCAGGATGGCTGGCGTGGCTGCACAGTGGGCAGACAAAACCCTGGTTCAGTCCTCTCCACAGCAGCCTCAACAGGGCAAGTGGTATCCCAATGTCATACATGCTGCAGCAGCTCCAGAGAGGGTAAGTGGGACCCCAACTGCAGCTGCACCTCAGTATCCCCAGCAGAGGCAAGCAGGACCCCAACTGCAGCTGTGCTCCAGTGGCCCTAGACCTTGGTTACACTGCAGTCTGCCTAGCAGGGGCAGGCAGGACCCAGCCTGGGCCACGCCACTGCAGTCCTAACTAGCAAAGGCAGGCAGGCTCTGGTTACAACTGGCGGCCACAGCAGGGGCAGGTGGGACGGCCCTGACTGTGCTGCAGCAGTCCTGGATCCTGGTCCTAGCTGTGCTGCAGTGGCCCTGGATCCTGGCCATGCTGTAGTGGTCCCAGCAGCCTCAAACCCTAGTCCGCTGCAGTAGCCCCAGGCACTGGCCCTGCTGCATTGGCCCTGACAGGCCTGCCCACAGCCCCAGTAAGACCTCCCTGGCTGCCCTGCCCTTGCTAATAGTTAACTGGTTAAATGATCTGTTTTAATTATTTAACTGGTTAACTGTTTTTTGAATATTTTTACATCCCTCACTGAAACCTGTAATATACTCAGGATCCCTGTTCCCGCTAGTGCATTGCATCCAGTGGGGATAACATACTCCATTTTTGACAGTAGATTCAGCTCCTTGTGTGATGTTGAGCCAAATGATTTAACAGGTCTGGTGCTTCAGCTTTCCTCCTTTGTTAAATTCCCATCTCAGAGGGATGTGGAAGGTTAATTCAGTTGTCTAATAGATTCAGAAAGAGCTTGATATGTTCAAACCATTATTTTAACTATTAGAGCTAGTCAAAAATGGTATTTACCATGTGAAAAAAATTTAAAGGAATGAAATTTTTCCAGAAAGCTTTCAAAATGTTTGTTTTGTTTTAACACTTAGTTTGACTTAATATACAAGGTTTAGTTTTCAATTTTCATCCCCCTACCCTATTCTATCCTTTACCCAATGAAATAAAAGAAGCAAAAAGAAAATTGAAAACATTTCACTTTCAGTTGAAACAATTTCTTGTTTTGCTCCAGATCAGCAGGGACACAGAACTATTCAGGACCAAGGCAGGGAGAGCAAGCTCCTTGAATCCTCCTGGGTAGAGACAGCTCATCAAGCCTAGGAGAATGAGTGCGCCAGCTCTTCTGACTAAGGGGGCAGAAAAATGCCCCTCAAGAAGTGGCCAATTTTTTATTCCTATGCACACCCCTGCTATCATGCTTCCAGCAATGGCTAATACCTTAACAGAAGCTTGGGGTTGGCCAATTTGTTCTCTAATATACAGGGGATAAAAAATAAAATCCTGGGTTTATCTAGGTTGTCAGAAAAACATTAAGTAGAGCATGAGACTGGAGTGTGGACCTGGCTACTAATCTCAGCATGAATATTTACTAGCTGTATGTTGCAAACCAAATACTTGAACTTTTGTGCCTCAGGTTCCCTGGCATAACATGGGGATAATTCACCTTTAAAAAGCACTTTGAAATCCACAACTGAAAAAACACACTACATAACTGCACGTTAATTATGCTCATCTAGCTTGATGACAACCATCAGTGCCATTGTGTTTCCCAGGAACCTTTTTTTTTACAAGGTGTTGAGTTTTGGTGTTTGATATTTTAAATTGCCCCACATTCAGGAGAAAACCTTGGTTTTGATCTTATTAAAATTCCTACTTTCACTCCAGCAAGCTACTTTCTTCTCTTCCTTTAGAGCCTTCTTAGAAGATTCACTTTTTCTGGTTTCCACACAAGTAGTAAATAACTTCGATGCTACCAAAAGAAAAATATATGTCTTCTAGTTGTGACCTGTCTACTTTGTTAGTATTTAGTTTATAGTGTAAGTTCTTTGGAACAGGAACTGACCATATTGTTGTGTGAAGTATTAAGCACAGTGCCAACAGTTCAATAAATGTTCAACTGTTGTATGATGACATGAGATATTTTTCTTATGCAGCAGCTTCTGTTAATACCAGTTTAAAATAAAGTGGGCAAACTAAAAATGTTTATAACTAGCATGCTAGGAATATACCCCAAAGTAACTTAAAAGATCATTATCGATTTACATTAGAATTTGTTGTACTTATGACACAAACTTGTAACTAAGTTATGCAAGAAAATACTTTACTTTGTGCTTTAAATACAGAGTTTAACCCATATTACTGTTTAATTGGTGGTACTTTAGCATTAATCTCAAGCTCTGCTCTGGGGAAAAGGAAAATGTACATTGCATCCGAAGGGTACGTCTAGACTGGAACTGGAAGCTGTAAATTCCAGCTTGAGGAAACATGGAGCTTATGTATGATCAAGTTAACAGGTTAAAATACCATTTCTCAAATGTGGCCACCTGGCACTTGTCTTGTGGCCACAGGCTGGTGGGGGGGGGGGGGGGGGAGAGGAGGCAAAGGCAACAGCAAAATCATGGCTTCTCCACCAGGGCTTCTTGCAAGGGCTGATTCCTACCCTTTTCCAGAGCCACAAACATTGTGGCTACCTCTACACTGCAAGTGAATTCTTGCACAAGTAAATTTACAGTAAGGTGTCACAACAGAGGGGTTCTTGCGCAAGAGTTACTCCTCTCCCCACAAGGAGTAAGCCCTCTTGCACAAGAAGGCCGTGTGGATGGGCAACAGGGGTTTCTTGTGCAAAAAAGCCCTATGGCTAAAATGGCCATCAGTTTTCTTGTGCAAGAGAGCGTCCACACTGTCATGGACGGTCTTGCGCAAAACAGTTCTTGTGCAAAAAGCCTGCAGTGTACATGTAGACTGTAGGAATAGGCAACCGGTGTGAGTGCTTCACCGTCCCAGGGTGGTGGTGCTCAGGCTTCTGCCCTGGAATGGTGGCCAGTAGGGTGTAAGGTTTTGGATTCCATCTGTGTACTCACACACCACCACCTCCTCAACCCCTGCTGCCTCCTCCAGACCCCCATTGCTCTGGATTCCTGCTCTCTACTCACCTCCTCATCCAGGGCTTAAATTGGTCCCCCAGCATGCCAGGGTTGAGTAAGTCTGCTGTGAAAAGTGATAAACAAATACCACTTTACATAGTAGACTTACTAGCAATCTAAAAAACCATGCAAAGTTACTGTTTCTATTCCGAGTTCAATAATGAATAGACACAATTGTACATTATTTTTATTAGTCTGCAAAAATACCTTACATAAATAAATTACAATGATCTGGACTAGGCATGTGAACGTATATCCAAGTACCGTTAACTGATGAGCCTGGGCTCAACAGTTATCATCATCATGATTACATATAGCTCCCCACTTCACTCTGCTGCCGCTGTACCAGAGGCAGCAGAGGAGGCAGGAGCTGGTGCATGATGGGAGCCAACTTTCAGCCTGCCAGCCTGGGATGTACAGGCTCCTGCTGAGCCAATTGCCCTTCCTCACGCTGCTGCCTCCATGAGCAACAGCACAGGGACACTCACAAGCACCAGCTCCCACTTCCCCCCAACATGTAAACATGTAACTGTTGCAAGTTTCAGCTGTTACATGTTTACACAAACATTTTAACATCCCTAATCTGGACATGGACAGGTACATACTTGTTTTTCCTAGTTAATTATAGATTTTAGGTAAAATTCTCAAGAATGGCTACAAGCAATTGATGGTGGTCACACTGTAAGGCCATCAAACTCTTTTAATCCAGGGGTTCTCACAACATGTAGCCACAATGGCACGAGAGGTTACTCCCACAAGTATGTTCAGAGGGTGCGTACACAGGCTGCTATTCCACCCCTTCCCTCTCATTTTTACTGTTTAACACAACAGCTCAAATCAGAACTAGTAATAGGTATATCACCTCAACCTGGAATGTTACATATTTCAGCTCTAGTGTAAAATGCTGTTACAAGCCCTAGCAGGGCTTGTAAGGGAGAAGGAACCAGCCCATTCACGATCTTATTGAAAATACTAATAAATATCTATAGGGATCAGGAAGCTTTAAGAAATCAGGAGAGTAAAGGATTCTATCAGGGAAAAAAATCTTACTTTTTTTATTTAAGTGACTAACATTGTCAGTGCCCTTTTCAAGAAGCAAACTTATTTCCAACAGGTTTTTATTCCCAACAGGTCCACCAAGAACTGTGTCAGTCCCCCAAGGAAACAAAGTTAAAATCAAACTGAGAAATATTTCTCCACATCTAAAGCAGCACAGTTGTACCAATACTGCTATGTCACTAAGATTGCTCACGCAGCCACCTTATGCCAACAGGAGAGAGCTCTCCCTTCAACATAATAAAACCAGCTCAATGATTGGCAATAGCTGTATTAGTGAGATACGTAAATACCAACCCCATGAATGTGATTAAACCTATTTTATTTATATAAGCCACTCAACAATTAGTAAATGACAAGGTGGGATTTTTGTTGTTTTGTCATTACTAGCCTAATTAGAATTCGCAATCCAGAAGTGAAGGTTCTGTTTCCGCATTAACAGTTTCCAGCACCATTCTGTCTCATTTGACTTCCATTCTATGCACAGAATGTTACCCTGTCTTTTTTTTGGTATCAGAATTAAGTTACTTTCATTTTCACATTTTAGCAGCTCTGCAAAAGTATGACACCTAAAAATAAAATAGTAAAATTCAACCCTACCTCTTTGCTACCATCTCTGACAGAATTATAAAATACTTCAAGCAGACTAAATTAACATTTACTATTTCTGGTTTTTATTAAGCTATTCTTCCACAATACTTTAAAACTGTCTCATTAAAGTAGCTTGTAATGAAGCATCACAGTTAAATTACATAAATTAACTTACAACCACAGTGTTCATGAGCAGTATTTTTAACAGTTTTTAAAAAGTGTTAATAATATTGACATCCTATTATTTTAATCACGTTAGGATGTGAGGGTTGTTTCTCTAATTATTGCAAGGAATAAGTCAAAGTCTTCCTAGCACCAATCTGAAATTAAACCAGACTTCAAAGCACTGTAAATTACATGCAAATCACCTATAACAAAAGGATCAAAACACTAACACTACACATCCATATTTGGAGCTGGAGATGTGTTTTCCAGGTCACAAAGCCATACCTGTGCCAGCTTTGATGAAGATCACATGCTAAAAATAGCAATGTAACCATCATAGCACCAGCAAGTTGGCAGCATGAGCTAGATGCTTTGAGTAGGTCCCTCCAGGGTCTACGTGGGATAAAAATCAGGGCAGATAGTCCTTGCCACTGCTAACGCCTGCCTCTGCTACCCTAAAACAGTGTTTCTGAAAGTGTATTACTTTGGGTGTGTCTAGACTACATGCCTTCTTCGACGGAGGCATGTAGATTAGCCAGATCGGAAGAGGGAAATGAAGCCGCGATTAAAATAATCGCGGCTTCATTTAAATTTAAATGGCTGCCCCGATCTGCCGATCAGCTGTTTGTCGGCAGATCGGGGCAGTCTGGACGCGATGCGCCGACAAAAGAAGCCTTTCTTCATCGGCACAGGTAAACCTGGTTTCACGAGGCTTACCTGTGCCAATGAAGAAAGGCTTCTTTGTCGGCGCGTCGCGTCCAGACTGCCCCGATCTGCCGACAAACAGCTGATCGGCAGATCGGGGCAGCCATTTAAATTTAAATGAAGCCGCGATTATTTTAATCGCGGCTTCATTTCCCTCTTCCGATCTGGCTAATCTACATGCCTCCGTCGAAGGAGGCATGTAGTCTAGACACACCCTTTCTGTGGCTTTCTGCGTCTCCCCTTGGCTGCAAAGGACAAAACGGAGCCAATGGGAGTGGCTAGGTTCTGTGGCCGCGGTGCCTGTACATAAAAAAACCGGGGCAGCCAGTTAAAGTGTTTCTGAAACTGTTTCCATAGTACACTTTCAGAAACACTGTCCTAAAATACACTGCTATTTATAGCATGATATTTTAAGGCAAGCTAGGTCAGGTATGTCTACACAGTCCAGGAACCACATGTTCAGCTCCAGCTGCAGACACAGGCTAAGTGTAATGTCTCAGAAAAAAAGATAGAATTAAGCTCCTCATGGCAGGGAATGTTGTTGTTTGGTCAGTAAATTTTAATACTTCAAGTACTATATACAAGTAAGGTGTTACATAAATAAATATTACAATATGCTGCATCACTAAGGCAACAGGATCCGTGGAAAGCACTGCAAGATTTCTCAGATAAACCTGTAAATGCAGTGGATAACCACCACCTAGGCTGTTAGCATTGCAGAAACTAAACACCTCCTGTTTTGTTTTTTTCCTGAATCCCAGATATGCTAAAATATATCAGATTATATGGTAGTTATGTGTGATGAGCTAAAAAATAATAAAGCTCACCATCACTGAACAATTTATCTTGTGACAAATATATAGGAGTCGCATTCACCCATGGCATAAGTAAATACTACAAGTGACATTCAGTAGAATCATATATTGTTAGGACTTGTCTACACAAGAAAGATGTAGAATTCTAGTGCATGCTAGCATGTTGCACACTAACTGGCCCATGTGGGCCGCAGTGGCATGCACTAAAAATTCCTTAATGTGAGTTAATGTATTACTGTTTAGAGAGTGTCTGCAGGATCCACAAAGGCCATTTAGTATGCAATTGAGTAATGTACACTAGAATTTACACCCCGCTCTTCTAGTGCTGTAACATACTGTGTAGACAAGTCCTTAATCTAGCTTTTAGGTTACATTTAATACCCAAAGGCAAGTGTGTTAATTCAATCCAAATACCTTACAATTTTTAAACGTAGAGTTAAATTACAGTATTAATATTCAAGACAAGCAATAATCTTAATCCAAGCCAATATATAAACATTCCCACACATTTAAACTAAATTCTACATTGTAAACTATTCTGGGCACAATGTGTTATATTTAGCACATGCTGCAGACCATTATCTTGCAAGATGCAATGATGTTTTTAAATGGTTTAGCACCAAAAAAAAAAACCCCCAATGATGTCTCCCTTTAGCACTGTACCTACTTAAAACAGAACATCACCAGCATGACTCCAGCAGATACTAAAGGAAGCCTGTCCATTTTAAACACTATTGCATTTCCTCAATGTTTTTAATATAAAAAAGCTAGATTCCAGTTTTGAGCATTCAACTTGGTTCAGCATACATACCATTAACAGTTACTGTTGAAAATTTACACAGTTTTAATACATTCAAATCATTACTGTTTATACTGTGTTTTACTAGAACTAGTATGTTATATATTATTCTATTTTCCACTCAAATATTTTGCATCTTATCAGAACACTTGAGTACACATACATTAATAATGAGATTGACTATCAAAAGTTTCTTGCTCTGAAGGAACAGGCAATCAAATCAAGCTTGTCCTTTTTAAACCTCACAAATAGTTGCATTGAACAATACAATCTGAGAGTTCAAAGATCAAAATCGAAGTTGATTTGTGATCCAAGACTAGGCAATGTGCTTTCAACTGGCAGCACTTGCAGTCTGAAGTCGTTCAATCAGCTGTTCAGCCTTCAGGGGAAAAAAAGCAACAATGTATTAATTTAACCCTATAGTGGAAGGACCTCCAGTTTAATAACTGATCTTCTGTAAGTCCAGAATATTCCATTGAAAGCAACACATTTAGTTTAGGGTGAATATGTACCAGATACATTAAGCAGAACTGCAAGAGCTTCTCACTTCACATAGTCAGGGTGTATACCAGAAGTTAAATCTGCCTAAGCAACATCTTCACTAATTTTTTCCCCTCCACCACTGGAGGATTAGTAGGTCAGCAGAAAAAGGAGAACATTTTGAAACAACTGGGATGATGGCTGGTCCAGCATGGGTTACCCAGGCAGGAGTGTTTTGTGAACCTAAAAGGAGAAGTATGCTTGGAAAGAAGCTGAATTATGAAAGCTGGGGCACAAAGAACTGGCACTGCTGCTCATTTCATACTTTGATATCTGGGGAAGCAATGACAAGGCAGCCTACTGGTGACTCTTCAACATGTAAGAATGTGGAGGGTCCCCCCCAAGTAAGACAATGTGGAACTGACTAAAGGATTTGTAGGGATACCCAAACTCCTTTAGCAGAGAAATGGAATAAAATTGGGCACACTAGCTAACCAACTTTTGGATGGTTCCTATGAATTAGGGATGTAAGTGACTAGTCAACTACTACCCGATAAGCAAATGCTAAATGAAGTGCAGGCAGCTCTTTGAAATGTACAAGGGAGAGAAGCAGCAGTTGACTTCCCACTTGACTACCCGATAAGCAAATGCTTATCCGGTAGTCAAGTGGGAAGTCAACTGCTGCTTCTCTCCCTTTGAAATGTACAAGAGCTGCCTGCACTTCAATCCCCACTGCTTCATTCCCTCTGAAATATGCAAGGGCCACGGGCGGCTCCTGTGCATTTCAAAGGGAGAAAGGCAACAGGAACCGGTGTCTCTCTCCTTGAAATATACAAAAGCCGCCGGCAGCTCTTGTGCATTTCAAAGGCAGAGGCGAGGCAGGATAGTAAGCGCCCCCCTTATCAACTAATCAAGTAGTCAATGAAAAAAATCCATCAACTATTTGATTAGGTGATTAATCTAAATTTAACATCCCTACTATGAATGCTGACCTTTTCTGCCAGTTCTATTAAACTCCTTTCCATTTGAACACGTGTCTGATGTCTTAATGGAACCCACTAGGTACTGGAGCCTAAAATGAAAGCATCTTAAGTGATTCCATATTAGCTTTCAAGTAATTAATGTACATGCTAACTGTTGTGGGATACCAGACCTATAGCATGTTTCCAACCTCACCAGATGAGGACAAATGAACAAGGTTATATTGCCTTACAATTCTTTGCTAATGAAGTCAGCTAATTTAATTGTGAGTTCTTCAGTTTAATACAGTTCTGAAACTTGATTTCCATTCTTCCAAAAATCAAGCATGTCATATTCAAGCTATATTACAATAATTCAAAATTAAAGTACGTTCCGTTATTTGTATTTATCTTTACAATTTTTGTTTAAGTTTTCTGAGATGCCAAACGGGCCTTCTCTTGGCATTTTATTCACCTTTAGAGATTCCATGTTCTAGCAACACCCCCTTAAGCCAATGACAAGGTAGGGACTTTTCTTGCACTGATGCCCAGGGTCTGTCTCACTTAACAGGATAATGCTGCTGTACTGAAAGAAGAGGGTTTTTTTCTGTTTGTTCCGCTGCCTGGAAGCCTTCCTCCCAGCATGCCTCATCCCTTAAAAGATCACTAATCTTGAGAAGTTAATTATTTAGTCTGCATGCCAATTCTGCTGTTGTGCTCCTCTCAGTGGAGATCTGCAGCAAAAGTATTATTTAAGGCCAAGAGAAAATGTTTTTTGTTAAGTGAACATTTGTCCACAAGGATTGGACTGAGACTAGCAAAAGAGCACACAAGCTACTGAACAGCAGTCATCACTTGGCAGTAACTTTTCACCTAAGATGGATTGAATTGATGAAATGCTATAAATTCCATTAACAATCTCTTAGGCTAAGTCTACATAGCAGTGTTATTTTGGAATAACATTAGTTATTCCAAAATAACATAATCCACATCTATACTACAAGCAGTTATTTCGACAATGTCAAAATAATGCCGAGCTGGAGGACTTCTTACTCTGACTCATGTAACCCTCATTTTATGAGAAGTAAGGGAAGTCAGAGGAAGAGTGCTCTACCTCGGACTTCCTGCTGTGTAGACAGTGCCAAAAGCCGAAATAAGTTATTTCGACTTAAGGTACGCAATTGACGTAGCTCAAATTGGGTATCTTATTTTGGCTTTAGCCCTGCTATATAGATGTGCCCTTAGGGTACCTTTTGCTCCCAAGTATTTTTGTTGTTTCTAAGTCTGCATTTTTAATATAAGCCATATATTGTATCTAAAACTACACAACAGTATATACCACTCATATTTTGCTTCTTGAGATCAAAGTTAAATACACTGCTTGTGCCTACATTGGCGTGATCTTGCCTGTCTACACTGGCCGCGAGTTCTTGAGCAAGAACAGTGACGTTCTAATGTATGAAATCAGTGCTTCTTGCGCAAGAACTATGATGCTCCCGCTCAGGAATAAGCCCTCTTGCGCAACTGTTCTTGCGCAAGAGGCCAGTGTAGACAGGCAACATGAATTTCTTGTGCAAGAAAGCCCTATGGTTAAAATGGCCATCAGAGCTTTCTTGCGCAAGAGCGCGTCTACACTGGCAAGGATGCTCTTGCGCAAAAGCACATCTCTTGCGCAAAGGCACATGCCAGTGTAGATGCTCTCTTCTGGAAGAGTTTTTGCACAAGAACTCTTCCACAAAAGAGTTCTTGTGCAAAATCATGCCAGTGTAGATGTAGCCACAAAGTTTTACCTTCACACTTACTCAAGGAAAGTACAAACAATCCTGAATTAAAAATTATACAAGTGTCTTTATCAAAATAATTGTTCAAATAGACAACTGAATATTTTTGCATAGTATTATACATTTCAAACTAGAACCTTATAAGCCTTCCTCTGAGCACAGGACACAGGCCACGTGCAGATTAAATTAGAGTAAATGGTGGATTCTCCATAACTTGTAGTTTTTTAATCATTATTTGAGGAATTCAGTAACTCATCCGGAGAATATGGGTTTATTACAAGACTGGATGAGATTCTGTAACCTGCAATGTGCAAGTCAGATCAGAAAATCACAAGGTCTCTTCTGGTCTTAAAGTCTATGAGTCTAACCTGACCTGAGCACAGTGGGACCTGACTACAAGTACCAGATTACATCTAAAAACAGTCCAGACATGTCAGGTTTGTGATGAGTAGGCTCTCATCATCTCTGTCTACCCTGGGGTCAGTGCACCAACAGCTCCACGCCCTGCTCTTGCTCCCTACTGACACTTTCCTGTGCTATGTACGATGAGTAGTGGGAAGTTCTATCACTTGTTGACAAACTCACTAAACAGAACAGCAACTGCTCTGACTTCATGGGCAGAAGCAGGCCAAAGACAGACTGCAAATGTAGGGAGAAAAGCAGTGCTGTTCAAGATCAGCACCAAGGACAAGGGAGTGGCTATAATTCAAGGTTCAGGGGAAAGCACTGGAATCATTTTGGGCTGGGTCTAAAAAAACTTGACATTCTGAGCCTTGGGTTGGCTATGAGGCCCATTAGATTTGGTTAAGGCTTTCAAATTAGGCCCAAGCAGTTCACTATTTCAAACCATTTGAAAGCATTCACATTCTATGTTTGTAATCAGAAATCTATTAAACCAGCTATGCTGCACTTACCGTGATAAACCAGTAGGAATTGATTCTGTATATCATCCTGGACAAGAATCCCAGCTGACTGGCTGGGGCCAGGACATGAAGATGTAAGTGGGATATTGAGCAAAATGGAGGCCAGTGGAATCCCATCCTTGAGAAATATAAGGGAAGTGGGAAAAACATCAACTTAATTAATTCAGACTGAGTGAAGCGAGAACATTTTAAAGCTATGTAAAGCGTTGACTGTTTTGAACTGTAGCTTTGATTCTAGAGTACCTGAATTACTTCACAGATCTAGCAACAAACATATATATTTAGATGACTAAATAATTATTTTTTAAATTTTCACTGTTTCCCCCCAGTCCCAAAGTCATAAAATTGAAATGACAGAAGCTACAATACAGGTTATGGGGTACAGGCAGTCCCCGGGTTACATGGATCCGACTTACATCGGATCCCTACTTACAAACGGGGTGAGGCAACCCCGCACTAGCTGCTTCCCCCCAGCAGACCAGGGAGACGCGAAGCTAGCACCCCTCCCCCAGCAGACTAGGGAGACACGGAGCGGCTTTTCTCAGCTGACACCTCAGCTTGAGAATAAAGGACTGAGGGAAGTGAGGTGTGGGAGAATAAAACTGAGCTCTGGAGAAATGTTTGGCTAGAGTTTCCCCTACCAGTTCCGACTTACATACAAATTCAACTTAAGAACAAACCTACAGTCCCTAACTTGTATGTAACCCGGGGACTGCCTGTATTC
This sequence comes from Pelodiscus sinensis, assembly GCF_049634645.1. Classification (NCBI taxonomy): domain Eukaryota; kingdom Metazoa; phylum Chordata; order Testudines; family Trionychidae; genus Pelodiscus; species Pelodiscus sinensis. The sequence continues at coordinate 89,792,382 of NC_134713.1, read as the reverse complement.
TTATTTTTTTTAAGCCAAGGGCATGTACAGGAACATTAATTCCCCTTCCTTCACTCAGGCTGTCAAGATAGTATCTCAGCTGAAGGGCTTATTCCTCACTTTATGTTGGCATATAAGTATATTTTCCTATTAAGAAAAAAAAGATTATAATCCATCACATCTAGCAATCAAAGAGCAGAAGTAAGCTGTCTTCCAGTTGAAAGGTCCCCTTCAATTTCTTCAGACACAGAAACATGTTACTATCTATTCTGGGAAACATGGTTCAGACCCATAATTCATAAATATGGTATTAAACCATATTTTAAATGCCTCTAAATGCGATTATTTGAAAAACAGTTTTACTTGCCTGCACAGCCAGGGCCCAACTCTTTAAACAGAATTCTTACAAACAGCATTTGAGATTAGCGTGCACTCAGCTACATTCAAACTCATCTCAAACACAGGCCCAGGGTTACATACAGATAGGGACCAGAAGTTCATCTCTACTTTGGACCCTAAAGCATGGTACTAGCATGGTAGTCTTGAATAGTTTAAAAATTTCCCCCATACTTGATCATAAAACTTCAAATTGCAGCATCATTTACAGTAAAACTCTGATGGTCCGGCACCATCAGGAATCCGGAAGTGCTCCGGGCAGCCGGACCACTGGAGCTGCTCTGCCCCCAGCTTCCCCAATTCAGCCGCTGCTAAAACTGACCAGTGGCTGAATCGGGGACACCTAGGGCAGAGCAGCTGGAGTGCTTCCGGGTTGGTCCCATAGCGCTGTCCCTCGGGGCTGCAGGACCCAACCTGGCAGCACCCCAGCTGTCCCCGATTTAGCCGCTGCTGAAACTGATCAGGGGCTGATTCCAGGAAGCCTGAGGCAGAGCTGCTCTGCCCCGGGCTTCCTGGAATCAGCTCCTGATCAGTTTCAGCAGCGGCTGACTTGGGGACACCTGGGACAGAACAGCTGGGGTGCTGCCGGGTTGGTCTCGCAGCGCCAAGGGTTGGCGCTACCACACCAGAGCAGCTGGGGCGCTGCCAAGTTGTCCCAGGCATCTGGATTCAGTCGCTGTTGAAACTGACCAGCGGCTGACTCCAGGAAGCTGGGGGCAGAGCAACTCTGCCTCGGGCTTCCTGGAGTCAGCCACTGATCAGTATCAGCAGCGGCTGACTTGGGGACACCTGGGGCAGAGCAGTTGGGGTGCTGCCGGGTTGGTCCAGTAGCGCTGAGGAGTGGCCTTGCGGGACCAACCCGGCAGCACCCCAGCTGCTCTGCCCCAGGCGTCCCCAAGAGCAGCTGGGGTGCTGCCGGGTTGGTCTCACCGCGCCAAGGGTTGGCGCTACCAGACGAACCAGGCAGCACTCCAGCTGCTCTGCTGCAGGCGTCCCCGATTCAGCCACTGCTGAAACTGACCAGCAGCGGCTGAATCAGGGACACCTGGGGCAGAGCCGGACTATCGGAAGGGGGGGCTATGAGGGGTCTGGGGCGGCATTTCCCCCCCCCCCCCCATTTCCCATACCCCTCATAGCCCCCCCCTTCCGATAGTCCGGCAAATCTGATAAACCGGCACCCCCTGGGTCCTAAAGGTGCCGGATTATCGGAAGTTTACTGTAGTTACATTCAACATTTTCTAGAAAACAAACATAAAGCTAATTTCATATAGAATCATGATACATTTTACCACATATTCAAACCAAATTAACTTTGCACTAGATATGTATGAGTGGAAATATAGTTTACGGTCCCATGTGTGCATATTCCACCAGATAGCTTATGCTGTATTTCAAATCCTCATCAACTCCCAAGTCCACCCTGCTACCATTATCTGTCAAGTACTGTTGTCAAAAAAAGTCAATAGTATATTAGATATATCCAGAAAGCAAGTTATGTACCTTACATCATTGGAGTCAGTAAAATTATTTTGCTGAAGGGTTTTCTTTCCAGCGTCCATCATTTTCTCCACTAAGTAGAAAATAAGTTAAATTGAATTTGAATTCAAAATATAATGCACTAAATGCCTCTAAATGAGTAATCTAAAAAATCTGTACTTCGCTATAACAGCCCCCAAACTCTTTCAGTCTATAAGAAGTGTTTCATAAAGTATTATTTTAAAATGTATAACAATTTAGGAGCAGGGATAATTGGAAAGTTCACAAGACTGATAATAAAGTACAAATGTTTTCCCTTTCTAATTTGAATCTAGTGCAGATTGTTAGACATGGGACCCCTTTAGTAGTCAAATTGTCACATCAAAAACTTATATCCAGATTTTGGCATCAGCCAAAAACGTATCACCTCACCCTTAAGAGTTTCAGGCCAATGCTGATGAATATAATTGCATCAGAAGTTCAGTTGCTCCCTGTGATATACCTGCTTTGTAGATAGATACAGAACTTCAATCTTTAGGGCCCAGCATTTTTCTTAAAACCTGTCACTGATGTAGTTACAGTGGTGGTAGCAGCAGACAGGACAAAGGTATTTTTATCTGTGTTAGCTAATCCAGCACTAAGCAGGATAACGTGTGTTAGTAAGAATGACAGCTGCCACTGGTGACCAGCCTACACAAGTACTCTCACTGGTTGAGTAGCACTGTTGCTAGGATGTTAAGAAAAAAATGCTAAAATAAAACAAGGACTCGGACATTTAATACAGAATTATTTCAAGTTTATTTTTTAAATTATTGGGTTTTTAAAAGCTTTTTTGAAGTTTAAGAGGTTGAATGAAAGATTCTCAGGTCAAAAATTAATGTTCACATGACCAAGGATAAATGTTTCATAGTCTCTTTTTGATGCTTAATGTACACATTTCTTGCAGAATATGGAAGTCATGGAGAATAGCCACTGTTTGTTTGTTTTTTTAAACCACAAAAATCTTTGACATTTTATGAATGCTACACATCTTTAAAACCAAAAATTGAATCTGTTCTCACTGAAACTGAACCTACTTTTAGAAATAACAATCTTTCCAACACCATTAATAAACAATAACCCAATTCAGCATGGGTAAAAAAAGCTAGTAATAAAATACCTTTCCACATACAGGCAGTCCCCGAGTTATGCGGATCCGAATTACGGCGGATCCGCAGTTACGAACGGGGCCCTCCCTCTCCCTGGTCTCCAGCAGACCAGGGAGAGGAAGCAAAGCGGCGGAACACACGGGCAGCGGACAGGGCTGCCCGCTGCCCGCGTGCTCCGCGGCTTTGCTCTGCTTTGCTCCCCGTCCCCCTGGTCTGCAGACCAGGGGGACGGGGAGCAAAGCAGAGCAAAGCCACGGAGCCCGAGGGCAGCAGGACAGCCACAGCGCGTATGGGCTGTCCCGCTGCCCCCGTGCTCCGCGGCTTTGCTCCGGACACCGGTGGTACAGCAGCTGGGGCGATGCCGGTTGGTCCCGTAGCGCCGCTCTGGGCGCTACTGGACCAACCCGGCAGCACCCCAGCTGCTCTACCCCAGGCGTCCTGATTCAGCCACTGCTAGTCAGTTTCAGCAGCGGCTGAATCAGGACGCCTGGGGCAGAGCAGCTTGGGTGCTGCTGGGTTGGTCCAGTAGTGCCGAGGAGTGGCGGCGCTACTGGACCAACCCAGCAGCACCCCAGCTGCTCTGCCCCAGGCGTCCCCAAGTCAGCCGCTGCTGAAACTGACCAGTGGCTGACTACAGGAAGCCCCTGCCCCGGGCTTCCTGGAATCAGCCGCTGATCAGTTTCAGCAGCAGCTGACTTGGGGATGCCTGGGGTTCTTAAGTTGAATCTGTATGTAAGTCAGAACTGGCGTCCAGATTCAGCCGCTGTTGAAACTGATCAGTTTCAGCAGCGGCTGAATCTGGACGCCAGTTCCGACTTACATACAGATTCAACTTAAGAACAAACCTACAGTCCCTATCTTGTACGTAACCCGGGGACTGCCTGTACTTATTTTTTCTCTCCATTTCTCAAGGGGGAGGGGAAGGATTTATGAAAAGCACTATCAAAGATTCTCAATCAATTTAAATTAAATTCTCAATTTCAGACAAGAAGAAATATCTATATGCTTGGATCTAAGGGTTTGTATACACAGGCAAAATGACTGACAGAGCTGTGGTAGAATTATCACAAATCAGAGTAATCACACAAAGGATTTATAATTATTCTGTTGTGGCTATGCTAGTATAACTATTCTGCTATAGCTATGCTAGTCAAATTCCCGGCATAAACAGGGAATATCTAGCAAACTAAGACGGAGGTAAAACAATGATCTCTTTATAAAACAACAAAAAAGACTTTTTAAATTTAAAAATCAGACTCTGTATTTAATTTTAATAAACCTTTTAAAATTAAATTTGAAGTGTGACAACCTATGTTAAAGTCTTAACCTAAACTCACTATCATTAAAATAATTTAAATAAATATTCAAGTAGTACATTTGCTGCCAAAATTTTAAAGAAAAATCAAACCACTGAAATGGCAGTCACTGGCTAACCAAGGTTTGAAGAATTTTTAACCCAGCATTTGACAGCATTTGCCTCTTCACAGTGCAGAGAAAATATTTTCTACATTTCAAGTCATTCAATTTGTACAACTGAAGGACTAGTGTATTCAGAGTTGAGACACCAATATGAAATTGAAAGAAGCAGAAAAGCATATTTTCTTCCAAAGTATGAATAAATACTAGGGCTGTGAAAGGACAAGACATTCTACTATAAAATCCTGAAGGATATGATGACCAGTGCCAATCAGCTCATTGCACTAACTACAGATAATCTGTCTTTTGTTTAAGAAATCCATTCTAAATGCAAAGTCTGTTGTGAAAGGCTTATTTTTTAATTCAGCACAATTAAGTTTTAGTTAACTAAATCAACTTTAAATGATTGTATATTTTTATTGAATTTCAAGTTCCTTCAAAATAAAGTTCAACAAATCAGAAGTAAAAGGTATCTCATAAATAAGAAGGAAATTATTCACTATTTTCTAACATTAAACATTTTAAAATGAAGAACTGAAGATGTATGTGATGTCATATAATTGAGTAAGTATATGGATACAGTGTATCCTTCAGGTTGGTATTAGGAATGTTAAGTAGCAGTTAATTGGCTAATGGAGTAGTTGATGGAATTAAAATAGACTATTCAATTAGTAGACAAAGAAGCAAAATGCAGGACAATGTAGCACTTTAAAGACTAACAAGATGGTTTATTAGATGATGAGCTTTCGTGGGCCAGACCCACTTCCTCAGATCAAATAGTGGAAGAAAATAGTCACAACCATATATACCAAAGGATACAATTACATAAATGAACACAATTTTAATTGTCCTGCATTTTGCTTCAGCTACCCCAGACTAACACGGCTACATTTCTATCACTAGACAAAGAAGGGCAGTTTCAGGGCTTGCTCCTGGCTGACACCAGGTCTCAGCACAACCCCTTCCTTCTCCTCCTCCTCCTCCCCTTCCCCCGCTGCTTTGCATTTTTAAAAGGAAGCAGGCAGGAGAGGACACTGGCTGAATCCCTGTTCCTGGGTCTCAGCACAAACACACCCCTGCTCACTGCCGCGCTGCATTTTTAATCCACAAATGTTTTCTTTTGATACATGCAACAGCCATAGTTAGTCTTACCTAGAGGTATGTGCTCTTTCTTTAGAGTCTTGCAGTTTCCCATATGCTCTATCGGCACTACTAGATAATGGTGTGGGGCTCCCGGTTTGATATCTCTAAAACAGACTAGGCCTTCAGACTAATGAAACAATACCAACATATTAATTTTAATAACAGATTAACACATTAGAAAACAGATAATTTAACATTACTTTTGCTGGAACTGAAGTAGTATTCCCACAGTCGAGCACTCTACGGTCATTAAAGACATTGTAGTTCTATCAATTATGGAATTAGCTTCACAAGAATTTATCTCTATGACACAAGATAAATGGATACACAAATCAGATACCAGAAATGGTAACACACAAACCTGTAGGGGAACATTTTAAACCACCTTGTGCACTCAATCATGGATTTCAAGGTAGCCATTCTTCTACAAAAGAATTGCACAAGCTAACTACAGAGAGAAAGTGCAGAACTGACGACCTTCATATTCAAATCTGATAGTATTTCCCTTGGTCTGAACAAACTCCTTAACAGGACCGCCCATTATAAAACTAGCTTTCCTTACATTTAACACTTCATGGACACCTAAAGCTAAATAGGGGACACTTCCAGACCACTCAATTAGCCTCATTAGCATGAGCACTACAATTAACAGGTAACCTTATTTTTCCTTTCCCTTCTTTTCCTGTTACAAATTCTGAGAATTAGGGATGTCAGTATGTCGATGAGTACACAATTAACCAATAAGACTGGTCTTATTGGTTAATCCTGCCAACTACACACATTTCTCCCCTTGCTTCCTCTGTAAGAGAGACTGTGGGGGGAGGGGAGGAAAGCAGGAACCAGTGCCCATGGGAAGCTGGTTTTTATCAAAGGCAGCAGGGTAGGGGGGAGGCTGCCTCGGAACAGCCTCTCTCCGTGGCAGGCCCGAGCTCGCTGCAAACAGAGACTGCTCTGCAACAACAGCCCCTGTCCACGGGGTCTGAGCTCCCCGTGGACCTCCCACAGACAGGGGCTGCTGCTGCAGAGCAGCCTCTGTCCACAGGGAGCTCAGGCACCCCACAGACAGGGGCTGCTGCTGCCCCCATGCTGCTGCCTCTAGATCAGAGGCAGCAGCACAGGGCAGCAGGCAGAAGCTGGTGTGCGGGGGGAGCTAGCTTTTAAACTGGCTCCCCTCATGGACCAGCTCCTGCCTGCCACCGCTGCCTCTAATAATAGGTTATAAGGATGCTCGCCAGGAGTGGGGCTGGGAGCACGTGCTGGCTCCCAGTCCCGCTCCTGGGGACTATTGAATAGATTTTATGAGGTTACACGTCTATTCAACTGCATGCTATCTATCATCCCTACCGAGAGTCCACCTGTGACGTAGTGGGGGTACTTGCTGGGATGTGGTGACCCCTGCTGTCTGGAGCAAGACCCAGCAGGGAAAGCCTCACTAGGCAGAGGTAAGGCCAAACTTGTTGAACCAGTGGCCAGACACCCCCCATGGAGAGGAACAAAGGAAGGTGGAATGCTGCCCTGGCTTGGGGGGCAGGGCTGGACGAGGGTTAGTTAGTTCCTCGCTGGAAGGCAGGGTATAAGGAGCTGGGGAGGGGGCTGGGACTCCCCTATCTCAAAGGGGGGGGCACTGAGGCCTCTTAGCCCCAGTTCCTGTAACCAGATTACATCTGTGCTGCGCTGTGCTGGAGGAGCAATAAACCACCCTCAATTCCACTGGCTGGTGCAGTCTGTTTGTGCCATTTCGGGGTGAAGGAGACGGGGGACCCCCAACGCGCCGTCACACCACCACCCCTTTTTTTTTCCTCCACTCAAGCTCATCTGAAGAAGTGGGTTTTGCCCATGAAAGCTTTTTCGTTAGTCTCAGAGGGGTAATTGTGCTTGTCTGCAACTTTAAAAATGAGTAGTCCTGTAGCATCTTAGAGGCTCTCTGTGATATACAATTGTATATTGGAATTAATGCACAAAAAGCTAGAATGCCTGTGAACAGATACATCATCCACTTCCCAGCTAGACCTCCCCAACATTCTGTAAGGTCACAGCTCAGAACAGTGAGAAATTCTGACTGCATTTCTCCAGTGTTTTCACAAAGCCCCATGCAGGCTCAGAGCCTAAACTTACGAATTTTTATTAGTCCGGTACCACCATCATGTTTAATCTACTTCAAGGATTGTGAATAAAACTAACATCCTGTGATTTACTGACATTTGAAAATTACATTTCCCCAACAGATTAGGTGAAATAATAAACAAGGCATATTTTAATTCAAATACACATTTTAGCTCTATTGTTGGACTCTATCCCACCCCCCACTGTCTGATGAGCAGGGCAGGGTAGAATGATTTAAATTAAAGCAATTTAAATCTTGTTCCTAGCTGTAAGTCACTAATAGGCAGCAAATGAAGATACCTCCTCCTGCACAAACCCATTATCTAGTTTAAAAAAAAAGTATGTTTGATGAACTACTGAGAGGCACAGATTTCACATCTCTAATTGCATTTTACTGTTCAATAATAATAAGGAAATCATAGAACACTAGAACTGGAAGGGACCTCTGAGGTCATTGAGTCTAATCCCCTGCCCTGACGGCAGGACCAAGCACCTACAAGATGAGTGGTTTCCAACCTTTTCACACCCAAGATCACTTTTTAAATCTCAGAACAGGTGAAGATCCTTGAAGCCCCGCCCCTTCCTTGAAGCCCTGCCCTCGCTATCCTCCTCCTGTTCATCACTTGCTATCCCCAGCCCTTACTTACACACTCTGATAAACAGTTTATTTTTAAATTATGCAATATATAAAATTAAAATCACAAGTTTATAGTTATGAAATAAATGGTCTGTTTTTTATTCATGCTATTTAAACCTAAAAAGAAACATTTATAATTATACATTTTGTTGGGACAGAGTTCTGCGGCTGGGGGCAAGGGAGAGGGAACAGGGGGCTGGGAGGCAGAGGACAGGGTTCAGCGCAGGGGACAGAGTGCCAGTGGGGACAGATTTCTGCAGCTGGGGACAGGGTGCCAGTGGAGACAGAGTTCGGGGAGTGGGGACGGGAATAGGGACAGAGTTCTGTGGCTGGGGACACAGAAGTGGGGACAGCATTCGGGGAGTGGGGAAAGGTGTGGGGACAGTGTTCTGTAGCTGGGGACAGGGGAGTGGGGACTGCGTTCGGAGAGTGGAGTGACAGTGGAGGCAGAGAGTCCCCTGCATCTGCCTTCTCCCAGGATTCCCCCCCCCCCAAGGGAAATTGGCGCATACCTGCCCCAGGGCCCATCCCCCCCCCCCCACGGTGCAGGGAAGCCCCACGCACACCTGCCCCAAGGCCGACCCCCCACCCCCGCGCAGGAAAGCCCTGCGCGCACCTGCCCCAGGGGGCCAACCTCCCCCCCGGCGCAGGGAAGCCCTGCATGCACCTGCCCTGGGGCTGACGCCCCCCCGCGCACACCAGGAAACCCGCGCCCGCCTCCCCCAGGGCTGACTCACCCCTCCTATGCAGTGCAGAGAGCTGATGCTCCTTCCCGCAGTACACCCGGCAGAGCAACTAGCGCACTTCCGGAATCACCGACATGTTTTGACTTCTCATGTTTTGTTCACTACACTCTTGTTAATGCATCCCAGAATCACGTTTGCTTTTTTTGCAACAGCATCACACTGTTGACTCATACTAAGCTTCTGGTCCACTATAACCCCTAGATCCCTTTCTACCCTCCTCCTTTCTAGACAGTCACTTCCCATTCTGTATGTGTGAAATTGATTATTCCTTCCCAAAGTGGAGTATTTTGCATTTGTCCTTACCGAACTTCATCCTATTTATCTGAGACAATTTCTCTAGTTCGTCCAGATCATTTTGAATTATGACCCTATCCGCCAAAGCACCCGCAACCTCTCCCAGCTTGGTATCATCTGCAAACTTGCTAAGCACACTATGTATGCCAACACTTACATTGTTGATGAAGATACTGAAGAGAACCAGTCCCACAACAGTCTTGTGACACTTTCCAAACATATTTATTTGGGGCATAAATGTTGCGGGGCAAAGAACCACTTCGGCAGTGCTTTTGCTTAAGTGCCATGAATAGGGGGGACGCCTGCACTTCCCTTGGGAGGCCCTGAGCTGTTTCCCAGACCTACCAGAAACCGCTCAACTCCAGGGTGGGCAGCTGCCCCCGCGCTCTGCCCACCCCACATTAGCGAAGCCCAACGCCGGGGTGCGCCAGGCTGCACGAGCCGCGTCTCTCCAGCCCCACGCTGAGTCCCCCGGGCAGGGCGCCGCTCACGCCAACACCCGCCAAGCCCCGCGCTGGCCCCGGCCGCCCCGCCGGCTCCTCACCCCGCTGCCAGGCCGCGCCCAGAGGCCAGGCGCAGAGGGCAGCGCTGGCCCCGGCCCCTCACCTCGCAGGGCAGCAGCGCGGTGCCCGGCTCCTCCCCGCGGCAGATCCTGCAGAAGACGCACTTGGCGTCGTAGCCGCGGCCGCCAGGACCCGGGTGCGCGGGGGGCCCCGCCGCCTCGGGGGCGGCTCCGTCCTCCCCGGCCATGGCTCCGCGCCGCAGCCGCTGCGCCTCCTGCCGGCCTGAGGGGACACTCAGCTCCCACCCTCCCCGCGCGGGCGGGGCTACACGGCAGGGGGCGGGGCACGCGACTCTGAGCGAAGCCGGGCGGGCGCGCGCGCGCGGAGCTAAGGTCGTTGAGCCGGGCGCGCGCCTCAGTTTTTTCACTCTCCCAACTCGGGCCGGGGATGGGGGCGCGCGCTGCCGGGTGTAGTTGCCCCCGGCCCGGCGGAGGAAGCGAGGGCGGGGCGAGACACGGATTGACAAGGAGAGCTGGCGCGCGGCGGACTGGGAGCGGAGCGGGCGTTGTTGCGCGCAGCGCCTAGCACAGGGGGCGGGGCTAGCGCGTGCGGCTGGGTGCCTGTCAGCGCCGCCGGGCGAGAGGCTTCTGCAGGGGCGGGGCAAGCCTGGGCTCCCGGGCTGGAGAGCGGGGCAGTAGCCGCTACACTGGAGCGGGCTGGGTCTCAGGAAGAGCCCGACACCCCCCGCCCCCCCATGGAAACGGGCTTGCGAGCGCCACAGAGCGGGGCTGCTGTGTCTGCCCCCGCAGCCCGGCCCTGTCCACGCACCGTCCCCAGCCCTGGGGCCGCATTAGCTGCCCAGAGCTCTGGGGTGGGGGGTGCTCTGTCCACGCCGCACCCTCAGCGCACTGGGCCTAGGTGGCTGCCGCAGCTGAAGCCAGTTCGTTGTGGCAGCTCTGGGGGCCGGGGCTTTTGGCAGACCAGTAATATTTTAATTGCATATTTGTGTATTCATTATTTGCATATGAATATGCAAATCTGTTACCTGTGCACCAAAAGTTTGAGAGGGGGTTGGCCAGTCCACAGTATTAAAATTGTTGGGAATCGCTGCCTTAGATCTATACAAATCAGTAATGCTTTTGATTAAATTCGTCTTAAGCTACATAAGAAACTAGCTGAAGCAATCTCAGAAACATTAGCCGTTATCCTTGAGGATGGGTAAGTTCCTATTGAATGAGAAGAAGCAAACATTGTTCCCTATTTTAAAGATAATACCTGTGTCTTCTTTAACTAGAGTCCGATTAACTTAACTTGGCTATATGTAAAGATACTGGAACAAATTTATCAGTTTGTAAGCACATAAAGGATTGTAGTGTAGTAAGAAATAGCCAGGAAGTATTTGTCAATAATTAATCATACCAAACCAATATAAATTTTCTTCAGTGACAGGGTTACTGGCCTTATGAATAGAGTAGAAGTAGTAAACATGAAGGCTGTGTCTACATTGGCACCCCTTTCCGAAAAAGGGATGCTAATGACACACTTCGGAATTGCAAATCCACGGGGGATTTAAATATCCCCTGCGGCATTTGCATTTACATGGCTGCCATTTTTTCCGGCTCGGGGTTTTTGCCGGAGAAAAGTGCCAGTGTAAACGCGATTCTCCGGAAAATAAGCCCTTTTCCAGAAGATCCCTTATTCCTACACTGGCGCTTTTCTCCGGCAAAAACCCCGAGCCGGAAAAAAGCGGCAGCCATGTAAATGCAAATGCCGCGGGGGGTATTTAAATCCCCCGTGGATTTGCAATTCCGAAGTGTCTCATTAGCATCCCTTTTCCGGAAAGGGGTGCCAATGTAGACACAGCCGAAAGATGTTAAAATGCAATTATCTTACTAATCGTATAGTCGGTACAATTTGTATCAACTATACAATTAGTTGATAAGCACCACTATTCAGCACCTCAGCGAGGGTAGCTCCAGGAGTCGACTCCAACCGGGAATGAGCAGTTCTGGCTCGTGCTAGCTCCAGAGCCATCAGCGCTGCGGCTCTGCATTTTATATGTAGTAAGAGCCACTCTCACTAAATTTAAAATGCAGAGGCGCAGCGATTAGCACTAGCCAGGATTGCTTGAGTCCAGCAGCCCCTGTTCAGGGCAGATGGGTACTTTGGAGACACCATTAGCATTCATGATGACTCTTGATTTATTGGGGAATTGGTATGAAACAATTAAGATGAAATTCAATAAAGACAAGTGCAGATGTCCCATAAGAAGGAAAAAATGAAATGCACAACTACACGTAACAAATATAGAACTGGAAAGGACCTGAAGAGGTCACTGAGTCCAGTCCCCTGCCCTCACTGCAGGATCAAGCACTGTCTAGATCAGGCTAGGTGCAGTACTGTTAAAAAGGATGTGCAGGTGATAGTAGATCATAAATTGAGTCATTGTGATGTAGTTGTGAAAAAAAGATGATATTTCTGAGGTGCATTAACAGAAGCAATATCTATAAGATTGGGAAAGTAATTGTATTCTAACCATCGTTAGTCAGGCTCAGTTGGAATGATGCATCCTATTCTAGGTGTCACACATTAGGAAAGCTGTGGATGAATTAGGGTACATCTAAACTATATCCCTGTTTTTGAAAAAGGAATGTAAATCAGACATCTAAATTGTAAATGAAGCCAGGATTTGAATTTCCCACATTTCATTTACATAATGGCGGCCACGGCTTTTTTTCCAAAAGCTGCTTTTTGGAAAAAAACCTGCAGTCAAGACAGGAATCGTACAACAGAAATGCCCCTTTCGAAAGATCCTGTAACCCTTGAGGTTATATTTCTGTTAAACAATCCCCATCTTGACCGCGGTTTTTTTCCGAAAAGTGGCTTTTGGAAAAAAAGACATGGCCACCATTATGTAAATAAAGCATGGGAAATTCAAATCCCGGCTTCATTTACAATTTCGATACATCTAATTTACATCTCTTTATCAAAAAAGAGATGTAGTTTAGATGTACCCTTGGAGAGAATCCAGAAAAGACCAACAAAAAGTGATAAGTTTTGGAAAACCTGATTTCTGAGGAATGGTTAAAAATGACATAGTTAGTCTTAAGACTTCAGTGTGAAGGTGATAGTTTTCAAATATGGAAAGAGCTGGTACAGAGAGGACAGTGATCAGTTATCTTCCATGTCCACTATAGGTAGAACAAGAAATAGTGGGTTTAGTCTGAAGCAAGGAAAATTTAGGTTATTTAGGAAATACTTGTTTACTGTAAGGATATTTGAACTCTGGAATCGGCCTCAAGGGAGGTTTTATAATTTCATAATTGGACTTTTATTTAAAGACCAGGATGGAAAGTACCTGCTGAGATTTAACTTCAGAAAGGCTGATTTGGAAGCTTTACCTTTCAATTTAGATGCATACACAAATATTATGGAGCATTTTCTCCCTAGCGTAGAAGACTGTCAAAGAATATCGCTAGAGGTTATCATCAGTGTATGTACTTAGACTTTAAGAACAGACAAGCTTACAGTATAGATTTTCAGAACTATTTGACCTGGATCCCTTTGGGGAAAAACCTGTGAGCTCAGGGAAATGTTTGCAAGATTGGAAAGGAGTGGCACAATCCCTGGAGGGAGCTGACTGAAACCACAAACCAGTGCAATAACAGAAAACAGCCTGGACCACTATTCCCATTGTGATGAATTGGGGAAGGGAATATCCCGTTCTTGATATTCCATCCATTCAGTTAAATAAAGTCTCTCTCTGTCATTAACCCTCCACTCAGTGGCTGTGTCTCGACTGCATCCCTTTTCCGTAAAAGGGATGCAAATTAGACACATCGCAATTGCAAATGAAGCGGGGATTTAAATCCCCCCGCTTCATTTACATAAACATGGCTGCCGCTTTTTTCCGGCTCAGGGCTTTGCCGGAGAAAAGTGCCAGTCTAGACGGGGATCTTTCGGAAAATAAAGCCTTTTCCGAAAGATCCTTTATTCCTTATTTTAAGAGGAATAAGGGATCTTTCGGAAAAGGCTTTATTTTCCAAAAGATCCCCGTCTAGACTGGCACTTTTTTCCAGCAAAACTCCGAGCCAGAAAAAAGCCATGTTTATGCAAATGAAGCAGGGGGGATTTAAATCCCCACTTCATTTGCAATTGCGATGTGTCTAATTTGCATCCCTTTTACGGAAAAGGGATGCAGTCTAGACACAGCCAGTATGTTAAAGTCTCTCTCAGTAGTTAACTCTGACCACCTAGGTCTAATTGTCTTACCCATTAGGGTTAAAATGGTGGGTCCTCAAGAGTCCCTGGGAATGCTAGGGAAGCAGGAGGTATGTTGGCAGGAGGCCAGGAGAGCCAATGGAAACAGACTTGGCTTTTGAATTGAAATTAGTGGCCTTTTTGTGCCTGCTGTTATGTAACCAGAGCAGAGCTGGAAGAACATGAATTAAGCCAGAGAGCCAGGCATAGAGTTTTCAGTGACATCCATGCCTAGGGGACTAAATCTTGAAACAAGATGTGAGCAGAACAGGGAATGTTTAGTCAAATGTAATCAGATTATTTATTTTTGGGTTTGTTAGACTAATCTGTGCTGAGCACATGTAACTATCTCCTTACACTGTATCTTTCTAGACTGAATCCTACGGAAGTAATTCTGTGTTTTCATCTTTTTTTAGTTGCTCTGTAACACCTAGCCAACCAAGTAAAGTTTCACCAAGTATGTTTTCTTTGTTTTGTTAATAAAAATCACCCTTTTAAGACCATGATCTAATTCCTGTGTCCTAGAAAGCAAGAGATTCTGTGGGTACATGCCTAAGACTGCAAAGCCAAATTATTAAGAGAAACTACAGTTTTCAAGCTTTCTCCATAGGGAGGGTTAAAGAGCTTCAGAGTATGCCACAGGAAGGAATTACCAAATGGCTTCTCATGTGGGGGTTCACATTTGGGTGGTGTTAAAAAAACATAGCAAGAGACCTAAAAAAGTGTCACCGTGGCTTAACCACCATGTAAAAGAAGCAGTGAGGGACAAAAAAGTATCTTTTAAGAAGTGGAAGTCCGATCCTAGTAAGATAAATAGAAAGGAACTTAAACACTGTCAAATCAAGTGTAAAAATGTAATAAGAAAAGCAAAAAAAGATTTTCAGGAACAGCTAGCCAAAAACTCAAAAAGAAATAACAAAATGTTTTTTAAGTACATTAGAAGCAAGAAGCCTGCTAAAAAACCTGTGGGTCCCCTAGATGATCGAGCTATAAAAGGAGCAATCAAGGACGATAAAGCCATTGCGGAGAAACTAAATGATTTCTTTGTTTCAGTCTTCACGGCTGAGGACGTTGGGGAGATTCCCGAATCTGCACCGTCCTTTGTGGGTGACAAATCTGAGGAACTGTCCTGGATTGAAGTGTCATTAGAGTAGGTTTTGGAACAAATAGAAAAACTTAATGTTAACAAATCTCCAGGACCGGATGGCATTCATCCAAGGGTTCTACAAGAACTCAAATGTGAAATTGCTGAGCTATTATCTGTGGTTTGTAACCTATCCTTTAAATCAGCTTCCGTACCTAATGACTGGAAGGTAGCCAACATTACACCAATATTTAAAAAGGGCTCTAGAGGCGATCCTGGCAATTACAGACCGGTAAGTCTAACTTCAGTACCGGGCAAATTAGTCGAAACAATAGTAAAGAATAAAATTGTGAAGCATGTAGAAGAACATAATTTGTTGGACAAAAGTCAACATGGTTTCTGTAAAGGGAAATCCTGTCTTACTAATCTATTAGAGTTCTTTGAAGGGGTTAACAAACATGCAGATAAGGGGGATCCAGTAGATATAGTATACTTGGATTTTCAGAAAGCCTTTGACAAGGTCCCTCACCAAAGGCTCTTGTGTAAATTACATGGCCATGGGATAAGAGGGAAGGTCCTTTCTTGGATTGAGAACTGGTTAAAAGAGGAAACAAAGTGTAGGAATAAATGGTAAATTTTCAGATTGGGGAGGGGTAACTAGTGGTGTCCCCCAAGGGTCAGTCCTGGGACCAATCCTTTTCAACTTATTCATAAAGGATCTGGAGAAAGGGGTAAGCAGTGAGGTAGTAAAGTTTGCAGATGATACAAAACTGTTTAGGATAGTCAAGACAGAAGCAGACTGTGAGGGACTCCAAGAAGATCTCACCAAACTGAGTGATTGGGCAACAAAATGGCAAATGAAATTTAATGTGGATAAGTGTAAAGTAATGCACATCGGGAAAAATAACCCCAACTATACGTACAATATGATGGGGGCTAATTTGGCTACGACAAGTCATGAAAGATCTTGGAGTTATCGTGGACAGTTCTCTGAAAACTTCCATGCAGTGTGCAGCGGCGGTCAAAAAGGCAAATAGGATGCTAGGAATTATTAGGAAAGGGATAGAAAATAAGACCCAGAATATTTTACTGCCCCTGTATAAAACTATGGTACGCTCACATCTTGAATACTGTGTACAGATGTGGTCTCCTCACCTCAAAAAAGATATTTTGGCTTTAGAAAGGGTTCAGAAAAGGGCAACTAAAATGATTAGGGGTTTGGAACGGGTCCCATATGAAGAGAGGTTAAAGCGACTGGGACTTTTCAGTTTAGAAAAGAGGAGACTGAGGGGGGATATGATAGAGGTCTATAAAATCATGAGTGGTATGGAGAGGGCCAATAAAGAAAAGTTATTTATTAGTTCCCTAAATAGAAGAACTAGAGGACAGCAAATGAAATTAATGGGTAGCACGTTTAAAACTAATAAAAGAAAGTTCTTCTTCACACGGCGTGTAGTCAACCTGTGGAACTCCTTGCCAGAGGAGGCTGTGAAGGCTAGGACTATAATAGAGTTTAAAGAGAAGCTAGATAATTTCATGGAGGTTAGGTCCATAAAAGGCAATTAGCCAGGGGATAAAATGGTGTCCTTGGCCTCTGTTTGTCAGAGGCTAGAGAGAGATGGCAGGAGACAAATCGCTTGATCATTGTCTTCGGTCCACCCTCTCTGGGGCACCTGGTGCTGGCCACTGTCGGCAGACAGGATACTGGGCTAGAAGGACCTTTGGTCTGACCCAATACGGCTGTTCTTATGTTCTTATGGCAGCAATACTAATCCCAAGGCCAGGGAATCTGTGACCCTGGGGAGTTTTAACATAAGCTTTTAGTGATAAGCTATTTAAAAGTCTATGATGGGCCCCCATCTTCTGCACTCCAAGTGCCAGAGTGGGGAATGACCTTGACCTCCATTCTGAGCCCTGATGGACAATAAAAATGGATGTGCTGATGATGCAGAGAAAATCCACAATGAGCAGCTCAACCCGGAAGAGTTGACAATAGCTATGAAAACCCTGAAAGATGTAAATACTACTGGATTTGGTGTATCTAATGAGCTAATACTACATTTTGGGATGAAGGCACAGAAGTGGCTTAACTCTTGCTCACCTCAGTAGTTCTTGCTTCAGGGAATCATCCTAAATCAATGGGATTACTAGCTTTAGTGAGGGGTGCTGAGGTGAGAAGAGTTTGCAGAATCAGAGTAGTGGATGATCAACAGCATTGAAATCTGTCATTGCTCTTCGGGCGTGGGGGGAGGCTGTGTGTATGTGTGAATGAGAGAGATATACTCAAATTGTGCATGTGATCCTGTGTGTGTGTGGTAGTGTCCATGTGTGGCAATGTTAATGCACATGTCACAATGTGTGTGTGTGTGGGGGGTATGTCTACACTACTAATTAGGAAGCCTAATCCAAACTAGCTACTCTGTGCCACATGTAGCCGCGCGGCACGGGGTTCGAACTAGTCGGCATTTAAAAATGGCGCCGGCCGGCTTCATGCAAATGAAGCCCGGGAAATTCAAATCCCGGGCTTCATTTGCAACTGCGGATGACTACATTACCCCCGCTAGTTCGAACTAGCGGGGTAGTGTAGACATACCCTGTGTGTGTGTGTGTGAGAGAGAGAGAGAGAGAGTACATATGTGATGGTATATAAGGGTTCTGGTTTTCAGTATGAGGAAGTGTGTAAGGGTTTTGGTGGGTGTGATCACCCAGTGGAAGCTGTGTGTGATCATACCAATGTGTCACTCTGTGATATTGCCATTTATATGAAATTATGGCCAGGCGTAGCACTATGTGTGTGAGTATTCACATAGTGGTGTCAATATTGGGTTGTGCTAGAGTGAGATTGGGCTTTAGAACGGGTATATGTAAGGGTGTCAGTGTGCGATTGAGACAGTGTATGTGTGGTTATGTCTGTGTGTGATACTATCACTCTGTACACACACATGTGCAATGGTTCCAGACAGTGATCATATCACTGTCTCACTGTGTGACTGTCCATGTATGTGTAATTGTGTCTGGGTGTGATACCGTGCACTGTGTTGTCAGTATAGGATGGTGTTAGGCAGTTGGTGAGCACGTGTAATGGTTCTGGAGCAGGATTTTTTATATGTAATAATCCACAATTTATGTTCTATAGCTGGAAAATTAGCTCAAATAAATACAGCCACACAGAAATTTCGATACAGAGACTAGATGCTATACCTAGCGAATGGGGGGTCTGTATCAGGGAAGACAGTGACTCTGAAAAGGATTTGGTGGTTATAGTCAGCCAACAATGAAACCTAAGCTCCCTGTCATTGAAGGGGGAAATCTCGCTCCCCTGGGGTACAGAGCCCCCAGAAGGGTTCGAGGCCGGAGGTCAAATCAGTGAGGCAGGAAAGAAACTTAGAAGAGAAAACTTTATGATGCATGCATGCAGGCTGTCACTTCCAAGAGTGAAGCAGCAGCCCTGACAGACAGATTCAGGTATCCTTTATACAGAATTGTTCTTCTTTAACATATCAAAGTCTCAGCAGAAGTACTCTGAGACTTCTGTTCACCCCAGGAGTGCTAGAAGTAAGTTTTTACAGTACACAAAGCCACATGAGAACTTGAGTGGAGGAGTCTACAAGGCAAACTGTGACAAAGATAAGGGTTTACATGACAAATTGTGACAGACTAGGAGTATCCATGAATTTGAGATAGTCATTTGTAAGGGTCTTTGATTAGAGCTAATTTGATTTCTCTCTGTTACAGGGAGAGAGGCCTGGAAAACTTTTTAACCCTTACAGCAGTTTTCTTTCAGAGAGTTTTGATTTCCTGCACAGTCCCCCCTTTAGACACAATTGGAGTTATTTGATTTTTCTCCCACAATTCCCCCCTTTAATACTCCTATTGGAGTATTACTCAAAGTTATTCTAGACATTCTTAGGTATTCTTCTTTTGCTGGGATGAATTTTCATCTTAGAGGGAGGTTTTTCTTTATCTGCTGGGTAAATGACCCACTGCCCATTCAACCCCAGATTTTTACCAGTGCCAATTTTGCTTTTAAAACACAATGGAAACATAGTCCCTGATGGATGTAATGCTTGAGTAAGGGGAATCCCTGAGGCAATCAGGTTTTTTTTATGCCAAATCTGCCTGTTCCCCCCCATGACTATGTACTTCTGGCACAGTGTTATCATTCTGGGCATCTACCCATTCCCGCTCTCCTGTAGAGTACTGACTACCAGTAAATCTCAATTTTAGGGGTCTGGTCCACAAGGAGGCAGGAGTTGGGATAAACTGTAATGGTAAAAGGCTTTTAGAGCCTTTTATGAGCTGTTCACATATCCAACAGTCACTTGCATTGGTGAGGGACACAACCTTTTGCAGGGCTTCCCAATAAGGGTGGGGAAAGTTATATACTAAGGCTATTCTGACTACTAAAAGAAGGAAAACAATCCTTATCCTATTGTATCTTAAGTCTCTAAAGTAGAAAGGATAATAATAATATAGTAATTATCTAGCAACTAGCAAAGCAGTCTTTTAACTAAACTTAATCAGTTAGTATTGTTTGGCTTGCCTCTGCAGGCACTCTTCGAGATTTCGTAGTCTCTTAGTTCACTCAATACTGGAATGGCTTCCCCTTTGTGAGAGCTATGGGGCGCCAGGCTCACCTGTAGGTCTTTTCTGGCACAGTCCTACCTCTCAGGTTGTACCTCGAAGCTCCTGGTGGAGGCCGGTTTGGTAACAGTCTGGTTTGAGAGTGCCACCTCGGTCCGCTGAACCTCGTCCTCAGGTGATTCCTCCAGGGAGGGGTCCTGGGTGACGGGGTCAATCAGCTCTGTTGGATCTGCAGTTCGGCGTACATGACTTGCGTGGATCCACGAGGGGCCCTCCTTCACCTTTACTGCTGTGTGGGTGATGAACAGCAATTGGAACGGTCCTTTCCACCGGGCTGTCAGGGAATTCTTTCTGCTATGTTCCTTCACGAACACGTAGTCGCCTGGTTGGATGTTGTGGCACAGCACATCAGTAGGTGCTGGGAGGGCTTCCTTTACCTGCAGGTGCAAGCTCTCCTAACCGTCATTTTATGTCTAGGTTTCTTCTTTCTGTGTGGCTGCTAGCCTGTGGGCCTCCTGCAACATTAAACTGCTTACAAATCACACATGAATTAGATATTCTTGACAGCTTCTAGGTGCACGCCTGGGGCGTACCATTGTTTTGGGATTTGTGAGGCCACCCCCCTTTTGCTCATGTGTGTCATTTGATGAGACACCTGAGCAAGCTGCCGTGTGAGAGATTTTTGGGGCGACTGGGCAGCCATCAGGTGCACCCATTATCCCAGCTGGGGATAAGGAGCAGCCTGCTTTCTCCCAAAGGTTTCTCTCTTCAGGTTGAGCAGCTTGCTGTAGTTCTATCAGGTCCTGCAAAGAAACAGGGAGGGAAAGAGAGACCAGAATCTGAAAGGGAGCCAGAGGTCCATGTGCTGCCGCATGTCTGGCTGCTGCATCAGCATTCCCATTACCCAGAGAAACAGGATCAGTGGCACCTGTGCGGGCCGGGCAATGGGTAATAGAGAGGGATGTGGGTAGCTGAATAGCATCAAGGAGTTGGGAGATAAGGGGACCATGAGAGATAGCAGAGCCAGAAGAGGTAAGGAAACCTGGTTGTTTCCAAATTTGTCCTGTGGCATGACAGACAGAGAAAGCATACTTTGAGTCAGTATAAATGGCAGCAGACTGTCCGGACGCTAAAAGGCAAGCATGAATTAAAGCGATGAGCTCAGCAGCCTGAGCTGATTTGATTCCTGGAAGAGAAAAAAACCTCTAAAACATTATTATCTGAGACCACTGCATATCCAGCCTTTAGTTTACCAACTGAATTTCTTTTATATGAGCCATCAGTGTACAATACAAGATTTGCATTTTCCAGCGGTTGATCAGACAAATTTTTGGGGAGGTTTTACACAGTGCCCAAGCAATTCTTCACAGTTATGGGTATGTGCTTTACCATTAGAGGGTAAAGGAGAAAAAGTAGCTGGGTTAAGTACATTACATCTTTGAATTACCACATTTGGGGAAGAGAGGGTAACATTCTCATACAGGGTTTGTCTCTGAACAGATATGTGCTGGGTGCGGTGTCGCTGTAAGAGAGCAGAGACAGCATGAGGGACCTGTAAGATAATGCTGTGGCCTAATGTGACAGGTTGGGCCTTTTTCAAGTAATTCAGCAGTAGCTGCAACTGCCCTCAGACAAAGTGGGAACCCACGGGCTACTGAGTCCAGTGTTGCAGAAAAATAAGCTACTGGACGAGGTGTGTGTCTAAGGGGTTGACAGAGAGCTCCAGCTGCAATTCCATCCTGTTCATGACAAAACAGAGTAAAGGTCTTGCTATAATTAGATAAGCCCAGAGCAGAAGAGTTTTAAGGGAAAGGAAAGCAGATTCACATTCTGGGGACCAGGTCACTGGGTCAGGAGCTAAGTCTAAGAGTAGAATAGTAAGGGGTCTGGTGAGTCCAGAAAAATTAGGAATCCATTGTCTGCAATATCCTGCAGTACCCAGAAATTTGTATACCTGACTTTGGTGAAAGGGTGAGGAATGAAAAAAAACTATGTGAGATTCGCTCAGGTGTTAACTGGCGGCCATCTCCTGAAAGTAAGTGTCCTTAAGTACTGAACTCTTTGTTTTACAAATTGCAATTTGGCTTTGGAAGCCTTGTGACCCTTATTAGCAAGACACTTTAACACATATGAGGTATCAGTTTTACATCTTTCCTTAGTTTTACTAGCAATTAGCACATCATCAACATACTGAACTAACACAGAACTGCAGGGAAGAGAGAGAGAATTAAGGTCAGTTTTTTAAAAACCTGAGAAAACAAAGTAGGGCTTTTACAATAACTTTACAAAAACATGTCCAGGTTAATTGATGACCCTGAAAGGAAAAGGCAAAGAGAAATTGGGAATTCTTATGCACTGGAATAGAAAAATAGGCAGAACATAAATCTATTACAGAAAACCAGGTTAGGTACTACTGGAAATCTAGGGATTACAAACTTATTAATGACTCTTAGGTCTTCTACAAATCTATAGATTTGCTTTTTCACAGGTAGTATAGGTGTATTACATGGTGAAGTTGTATAAACAAGTATCCCTTGTTTAAGGAGGGAAGAGATTACAGGCTTAATGCCCTCTTGTGCCTCCCTAGCCAATGGATACTGGGGTACCCTTGGGAAAGGCTTGTTGTGTCTGTATGTTATTTGCACTGGTGTTGCAGAGGCTAGCAACCCCACTTCATTCACAATGGGCTGCCCACAATGTCTCTGGGACATCTGAGAGGTCCAGGAGGGGTGTATGTCCTGAGGTCTCATCAGATTCCTCTGAGTAGTAATGCCATCAAATTTGGAGCCTGATAGGGGGAAGGTCAACAAATATCCCTTCCTCTCTACAGAGAAGGTTTGCACCCAATTTACACAACAAGTCATGTCCCATAAGGTTTACAAGAGAACAGGGAGATAACAGGAAAGAATGTTCAGCTGACAAGTGTCCAAAGCGGGGTAGGGGTGCAGATGGCACATCTGGGGAATCAAGCTGTTTCTTTAGAGTAGCCAATTCTTGCTGCAGCTTTTCAATATAATCTTTTTTTGCTAGCCATAATGCTCTGATTCTTTTTTTTTTTACTGCCACATCCTCCCAGAGGCACCAATATTCCATCTGGTTAGGATGTTTTTCCTCGAGGAAAACTCTAAGATAAGCAAGCTTCTGTAAGTCAAAGTTCTAATTGTCATGTATTCTGGGAATTCCCCTGAGTATAGCCATTCCAAATGCTCAATAATTCCTTAAGTCTCCTTAGTTTCAAACCTGCAGGCAATACCTAGCTGACTGATCATCTGAGACAAGGGAGTCCCAGGCTGTGAGAAACCTTTCCCCTCAGTAGGAGACAGACTTGAGGGAGCAATCTTATCCATGTTAGCACTGTCTTGTCCAAGGACAGCGCAGGAGCCCAACAGTACTACCCTCTCCAAGGATAGCACAGGCGTCCAGCAACACTACCCTCTCCAAGGATAGTGTGGGAGTCCACACAAACTGTCAGCTTCACTCACACTCCTTATGTGCCGGGGGAAACCGCCCTTGCTTTCAGCAGCTGTGCAGTGACACTGACAGCACTGGTGCGGCTGCGGTCCCACTCCGGACTTCAC
Source organism: Pelodiscus sinensis (assembly GCF_049634645.1). Classification (NCBI taxonomy): domain Eukaryota; kingdom Metazoa; phylum Chordata; order Testudines; family Trionychidae; genus Pelodiscus; species Pelodiscus sinensis. The sequence goes on along the minus strand of NC_134713.1, from coordinate 89,769,035 downwards.
TCACTCAAAACCATGTGCTTGGACTCGCCACCAATCAGTCAGCAACAACAACAACAACAACAAAATCCAACCCCTATTTGGCTATACCCAGTGTTTTCGTTTTAAGTTTCCCTCAAGCCTCTTAACAAAAAATTTTAAGTAAAAGATGACTCTTACCGCCAGCCGGTCCAGCTGGTGACGAGAACAGGGAGGCGGACCGGGGGATTTTAAATGGATCCCTTACCCTCCAGATGCGCGCTGTAGTCCGTTCCCATTCCCCGTCATCAGCCTTTCCAACTGGAGTTCCAAGCCATCCCACTTCTGACACCAAATTGAAGGGGGAAATCTCGCTCCCCTGGGGTACAGAGCCCCCAGAAGGGTTCGAGGCCGGAGGTCAAATCAGTGAGGCAGGAAAGAAACTTAGAAGAGAAAACTTTATGATGCATGCATGCAGGCTGTCACTTCCAAGAGTGAAGCAGCAGCCCTGACAGACAGATTCAGGTATCCTTTATACAGAATTGTTCTTCTTTAACATATCAAAGTCTCAGCAGAAGTACTCTGAGACTTCTGTTCACCCCAGGAGTGCTAGAAGTAAGTTTTTACAGTACACAAAGCCACATGAGAACTTGAGTGGAGGAGTCTACAAGGCAAACTGTGACAAAGATAAGGGTTTACATGACAAATTGTGACAGACTAGGAGTATCCATGAATTTGAGATAGTCATTTGTAAGGGTCTTTGATTAGAGCTAATTTGATTTCTCTCTGTTACAGGGAGAGAGGCCTGGAAAACTTTTTAACCCTTACAGCAGTTTTCTTTCAGAGAGTTTTGATTTCCTGCACAGTCCCCCCTTTAGACACAATTGGAGTTATTTGATTTTTCTCCCACATCATGTATTCACTGTACACAATAGAGTGCACGGCTGCTGCTAGCATATCAGCTTGTTTTGGAATTTTGAGTTTTCTTTTTGTTCTGGACCTGCCAACAGTAGAGTTTGCAGTGTTAATTGTTCTTTTTGAGAAACAAACTCTAAATGTTGATAGTTTCTGTTCAACTCTTCACTGTCGGTCTCAACCACACATGATTTGGTTTATGAATTTTTTTTCTTTACAACAGCTGGGCTTGTAATATAACATCTTCTGGGGGCACGGTTGAGAGGGTCAAATCAGGATGAAGTTGTTAGAAACAGAGCTACTTACAGTTGGAGACGGGCTCCTCCTCCATAAGGCACCAAATTAGGGATATGAACACCTAGTCGACCAGTCAACTAGTACCCCCCCCCCCCCGTTGCTGCCTCTATTAGAAAGAGGCAGCAGGTGCGGGGGGGAGGCAACACCATGTGGAGTCCCCAGCTGGCCCCGTTGCACGCAGCATTTCAAAGTGGCAGCGCTGCATGGAGCCCAGGAGGTCAGTGGGGGAGTCTCCAGCTGACCCTGGGCTCCAACACAGCACTGCTGCTTTAAAATGCTGCATGCAGACTGGAGTCCTCAGCTGGCCCCAGGCCGCACATGACATTTCAAAATGATGGTGCTGTGTGGAGGCCGGGGTCAGCTGTGGACACCATGCGGTGCTGCCACTTTGAAATGCCGCATGGAGCCTGACGCTGGGCTCCGCGCAGCAATTCAATGCAGCAGCACTGCATGGAGCCCGGGGTCAGCTGGGGACTACAAGATGCCACTTTGAAATGCCGTGGGGAGCATTGGGCCAGCAAGTCCCCCGCTGGCCCCGTGCTCCCTGCAGCATTTTGCCTTTGAAGTGTAGCAATAACTTGGGGCTACACTTTAAAGGTGGAAGTGCCCTTATTGACTATTTGATTAGTCACATAATTGAAATTTTACATCCCTACACCAAACCAGTCACAAAGAATAGTTCAGCTGCCACTCTGGCCAGTAAGAAGTCAGACAAACAGTCCCCTTAGAAAATCCAGCTTTACCTATGCTATAGCCAGCACTGCACCTTACACAGATGAGAGGTTATGAAAACCAGTCTCAGCTAATCTGAACAGATTCTACCAATCCCAAAGAACCAGCCACCGTCCCAGGTCAATTTATACCTTATATCTTACCCAAAAGAGATGTTGTGCTAATCCTTTAGAATCTGAAATCCAAATATTTATTAAAAGAAAGTAATAAAAGGTTTGAGAGTAGACTTGTTAAAGTTCCTGCTGCAGGCTCACAGCAGAGGTGGAAAAAACTGCCATCTTAAAAGTCTCTGGAGTACGTCCTATGTTAGGATGGGTCAACAAATCTTTCCAGGCCCTTTATCCATAGCAAAGATGCTTCCGAAGTGAAGAGCAGAAGTGAAGACAAACAGAGGAACTCCTAGGGCCCTTTTTATAATCTCTCCCATGTGGAGAGAATTCCATTGTTCTCTCTGTGATGGTACCTCCCCACAATGGAGTTAGTCACATGAGCAAGACACCTGTCCATGTCCTTTTTGGGCAAGTGGCACTTGCACTTGAACAAAGACATTAACTGGTTGATGCATTACAAAGTCAGTTTTTCCTGCCTTTCATATCTACATTTCCACATCAAAAGCCATGTATGGGACACAGTCAGCCCACTTAATTAGCTTCATTAACATGGGTCCTACAATTTATAGGTACTACTTCTGCTGTTATACATCTCTCTTATTTTGGGTTAATTCATCTGATGAAGTGGGTTTTACCCACAACAGCTCATGATTCTACATACTTTGGTTAAGCCTTAATCTCCGTTTATTAACAGTAGTGGAGCTGACAGCCTTTGTAGGCCCCTGGTTAAAGTGGGGGGCTGTCTCCTTGCTCCAGGAAGGGGTGGAGCTGAAGGCAGAAGAGATGGAACAGAGGGCAGATTGCCCTCAGTGCTTCCCAAGGCATGGTGCACCTCCTGAAGCCCTTAACACTGAACAGAGCTACTTTGGCAGCAGTGGTGGTTGGAGGCCTGGTGATTCCAGGCCTCAGAACAACTGCCTTCTTTGTCCCCCACATCAGCAGGCCTGATTAACAGTAACCAATACACATTACACACAGTAAGCATATCATACTTATCACTTCTAGTAAGGCAGACTAACTTTTCCTGTTACCCAATCAAGATCAGGTTCTCCAGGGCTCCAGCTTCTGCACACTATGGTCAGCAGGATGTGGCGGTCTAGCAGCCCTGATCTTGGGCTGTGTCCTGAAGTTAGTGTAATCGCCACTGGGCAGATTTGAATCTGGGAACTCTGGAGCTTAGTATAGTTGCCTCTACTGCTTGAGCTAAAAGCCAGCTGGCACTCAGCTTAGGCTATAGAACTCCCTTGTTCTTATCTCATGCTGTAAGTGGTCTAAGTACCACTGCATGGGACAGTGAAGTAGGTGTGTGGGTTACCTTAGGCTCCAGAGACCTTCCGTTTGGACCCCAGAAGCTCACACAATCACACTTTAATGTCTTGTCTATGCTTTCAGGCAGCAGTATATAGTGTACATGTAACTACATGTATGTGTAATGTCATCTCAGTATGAACTCTAAGTGTAATGCTATGTCTAAAGGGACTAATTAGATCCTGGGAAGGAATCAAAGGAAAAGTAGAAACAGGAACCCTAGGTTATTCTTGAAAGAGAAAGCATTAGAGAAAATTTCTAGCCAGATTTCTAGCCAGTCTTTTGTTCCTCTAGAACCCAATGTGGCTGGAACATTAGACTGGAAGAGTTCGCAACAAAAACAGTATGCAGCATTCTGGGTTTTTGAGTACATAAGCTATGGCCTCTCCACTTTGTCACTATTGGGGATTTCACGCCAGTAATGTGTTAGATGGAAACTTCTATTTTCATTGTCTTTGGGGAACATGACGTTTTTCACTTGCTGTGGCCCATGCAGTACAAGGAAGTCCCTCAGGCTAATGCTCAAGTGGGTCCACAGTCCTGGATCATGTAGACTTAAGGAACTAAACTCAGCAGCAGCTGTTTCTTGCACCTCCACCACACTCTTCTCTGACCTACACTTTTCTTCAGGAATGTACATGGTTACATCCATTTGAGATGGAGATAAGGATGCTGCAGTAGCTGCTAGGTCACCTGCACTCTGACTAACTGGATGATCAGGCATCTCCTCACCGTGAACATTTGTGTCTATGCTTGCAAGTAGCAGTATCTCAGGAGAGCTCCTTCCTGCTTAGATAGAAAAGCTTCCTTTGCTTTCTTTCTTTTTCTGAATGCTGCCCCAGAGGGGCGTTTTCTTCTTTCACTCATGACTGCTGTTCTGTGTAGCTATCGTAGCTCTCAACACTCAATTGAAGGGGACAAACAAGCAGGCTGGTAGCAAGGCCTGAGTGAGGGAAGATATCAGCATCTTAAGGGCCTAAGTGGGTTCAGGGAAGCAGCAGGAAACAGAAAGCTCCCTGAGAAGCTGGTGTTAATCAGTCCAGGCTCCTGGGGGTGCTAGAGAGTTACATAAGATGTTCCTTCTCTCTCTCCCTGCAGCTCCTGCTGCATTCTGTTATTCCCTCTCACCTTTTCTCGTGCCTGTTATATCTCTTGTGCCCTCCTTCCTCCAGCCCAGCTCTCCGCCATCTCTGTGCATCTAGAGCAGAGAGAATACATATGCACCAGCAGCAGACACAATTTTCTACACTCTGGGTCCCTGTGGTCCCCCCCACAGTCTGGCACCTGAGGCCGCCGCCTCAGTTCGCCTCATGGTAAGGCCAGTCCTGATGTCCAGACTCCCAACTCTCAGCCTGCTCCTGCACTTCCCTGCTTCCCAGACTCCTCATTCCAAGCCCACTCCTATACCCTAAAAACTACCCAGACTTCACCCTCCCATCCTAGCCCTACTCTCCTACTCCAATCTTTTACCCTACCTCTAGCCTGTTCCTGCACCCTATCACCTCCCAGACCCTCCAATCTACTCCACTCCCCCTCCTACCCAGACCCCAAAGCCCAAACCCGCTTCCCAGCAGCCCTCTCCCACATAGTGAACCCCTCACTTTTTACTTCACCCCTGAACTTAGGGGGTTTGTAAAAATCTAGTCGCCTGACCTCCTTAGGCTCTGCTGTGGGAGGGGAACATGGGGAATGTCTTTCTGCTTCTCAGTCGGTGTCCATGTCAGTGAGCAAAGCTTTTTTCTTTGCTTCTTACTTTTTTGTGACTCCAGCTGATTTTTCTGTAACTCAGCAGCCCCCAGCCAAAAAAAGGTTCCACACCCCTTGCTCTAGGCAGATTGGGATCTTCGATCTTGAGTTTTCAAGAACAGGTACCCGTATATACTCGAGTATAAGTCAACCCGAATATAAGCCGAGGCACCTAATTTTACCCCCAAAAACTGGGAAAAAGTATTGACTCGAGTATAAGCCTAGGGTAGGAAATGAGGCAGCTACTGGTAAATGTAAAAAATGAAGATAGATACCGGGTCTAGCCCCGGAAGTCGGGGCGAAAGCTGCTCCGGTGCCCCTGGTCTGCTGGAGACCGTCTCCAGCAGACCAGGGGCACCGGGCGGTTCCCGCGCTTCTGAGGCTTTGCCAGAGCAAAGCCTCAGAGGCGCGGGACCCCCCCGCTGCTGCCGCTTCAATCTGGGAGCCTGTGGTCTGCTGGGGACCGTCCCCAGCAGACCACAGGCTCCCGGACTGAAGCCGCAGCCGCGGGGGGGGGGGGGGGGGGGTCCCGCGCCTCTGAGGCTTTGCCCGCCTCAGTTCTCGAGATGCTGACTCGAGTATAAGCCGAGGGGGGCATTTTTCAGCACGAAAACTGTGCTGAAAAACTCGGCTTATACTCAAGTATATACGGTACTTAGCAAACAGCTTTCCTCTCAAAGGGATAATTTCAAAAGGGTGAATCCAAAGTGAGACATTTACATTCATAAGAACATAAGAACGGCCGTAATGGGTCAGACCAAAGGTCCATCTAGCCCAGTAGCCTGTCTGCTGACAGTGGCCAGTGCCAGGTGCCCCAGGTAGGGTGGACCGAAGACAATGATTGAGCGATTTGTCTCGTGCCATCCATCTCTAGCTTCTGACAAACAGAGGCCAGAGACACCATTTCTATCCCCTGGCTAATAGCCTTTTATGGACCTAACCTCCATGAAATTATCTAGCTTCTCTTTAAACTCTATTATAGTCCTAGCCTTCACAGCCTCCTCTGGCAAGGAGTTCCACAGGCTGACTATGTGCTGTGTGAAGATGAACTTTCTTTTATTAGTTTTAAACCTGCTACCCATTAATTTCATTTGGTGTCCTCCAGTTCTTCTATTACGGGAACTAATAAATAACTTTTCTTTATTCACCCTCTCCACACCACTCATGATTTTATATACCTCTATCATATCCCCCCTCAGTCTCTTTTCTAAACTGAAAAGTCCCAGTTGCATTAGCCTCTCTTCATATGGGACCTGTTTCAAATCCCTAATCATTTTAGCTGCCCTTTTCTGAACCCTTTCCAAGGCCAAAATATCTTTTTTGAGGTGAGGAGACCACATCTGTACACAGTATTCAAGATGTGGGCGTACCATAGTTTTATAGAGGGGCAGTAAGATATTCCTTGTCCGCCAATATTTTTGCATTTCTCCAGTTTGCCAACATTTGTTAAAAATTAACATGGGCGATTGATTCAGAGCTTTCCTTACCTACTTCCATTAAGAACCCCGAGGAGAACTTACCTGGGCTTCTCCATTTGACAATATATAATTTTACCACACAGCACCTGCCATTGTTGCAACAACCAGTGGTTGAAAGTTAAAGCCACAAACTCAAATTAGAAATAAGGCACACATTTTCCAACAGTGAGACAATTAACCATTGGATGAACAACCAAGAGAAAGAGTAGATTTTCCATGTCTTGAAGTCCTCATGTCAAGACAAGGTGACTAGGAAAGATTTCCTTTACTCCAACACATGTTCTTGAGTTCAAAGCTGAAATCACTGGATGAAATTCTAAGCCCAGTACAAAAAATGAAGTCACCCTCATTTAATGGACCCTTCTGGCCTAAAAAGGTATGACTGCATAAAAGGCATGTTATCTGCAAAGGACTGCAGGGAGTGTGTCGTAAACTTGGGGTCTAGGACCTGGCAAACTCCTATTGACAGCAGGTGGGGAGAGTTATGGAGGAAAGGTATGTCTTTGAGAGTACAATTTGTACATGGAAAGGCCTTCTATACTCTGGGTCACATACACTATGGGGATTCAAGGGTTACCACGTCAGATTGAAGTTGTAGCTATGACCCCAGAGGGCCTCAAACACTCAGTGCCTTGATCTGAAATCCACCAGTGATGAACCGCTGACATCACTGAGGTTGCTATTTGGACTGAGCTCATAATGGCAAAAACATTGCATGCCCCTGTCAGTTGCTATGAAGGAGTTGAAGGTAACACTGCTGATAGGAGTGAACTCGCAGTAAGAGAGAAATAAGGGGGCTCCCACAGCAATGAGCCATCTTCTGAGGAAATGTCCTGGGGTCTCAGAATAGATGACCTGGAAGGTTCAGAGCCCAAATCACGATGTGCAGTGACTGCTCAGACTGGCTTTGGATGAGCAACAATCACTCGTCCTTGATCATCTGAATCCTTACAGTGCTTATTCTCCACTTAGAAATGGGAGAGGGGGAAGCCCTGTTAAGATCAATTAACAAGCCATTCTCCCCACAATAAGGTAGTGTAAGATGATTTTCTACAGTATATCAGACAAGACTTTGTTTTACTTTAAATTTAAAAAACCAGTAGTCTTATGGCACCTTAGAGACTAACAAATATAGAGAGTCATGAGCTTTTGTGGGTAATACCCACCTTATCTCATCAGATGAGTTGGAGTAGAAATAACATAATCCAAGATAAATATAAAAGCAAAAGAAGTACTTGTCAAATGTAGGATGAATGTTCATGAAGCTAATTAAGTGGGCTCTGTGTGTCCTTTTCATAGCTATTGATGTGAAAATGTGGATGTCAAAAGCAATTGAAATTTGGCTTTGCAGTATTTTAACCAGTTATTCGAGCTCAGGATAAGAGTGTCAAATTTGTAGATGAAGTCCAGTTCTTCAGTCTCTGTAATTGGCAGGTGAAGTACCTTTGTAGAAGAATGGCTACTTTAAAATCCATGATTGAGTGACAAGGTATGTTAAAATGTTCCCCTACAGGTTTGTGTGTGTAACTACCATTTCTGATGTCTCATTTGTGTCCATTTATCCTTTGTTGCAGAGACTGCACAGTGTGGCCAATATACATGGCAGAGGGGCAGTGCTGGCACTTGATGGCATATATCACATTAGAGGACATGCAGTTGTAGGAGCCCCTGATGTTGTGGCGTATACAGTTAGGTCCTGCGATGGTGTCGCTTGCACAGATATGTGGATAGATTTGGCAATAGGGATTGTTCCAGGGGTACATTCCTAGGTGACTGTACATGAGGTGTGGTGTGTGCCTGCTGGAAAGTATTTGCTTCAAGTTGGGATTTTCTGTAAATTGTCTGTATTTCAATTTAAATACTTAAGGCATCAGGGACGGGACTTCTTCATGTGAGCCCAGGGGATTGTGCAACCGTCATTTCCCCACAACACAACCCCTGGGTGCAGGGCAGTGTTGGGCTTCTTCACAAACTCCCAGCATTCTTTGCTGCTCGTATTTGATGATTTCCGCTAGGACCTGATCCAAGGAAATAAGGAAATTAGAGAGAGGTTGGCTGCAAGCTCAGCTCCCACAGGTAAGTGGACGTTGACTTGCAATGTTACTGACAACAAAACCTTCTGCCACAGGGAAATGCACCATGGTTGAAAGGAAAGTTACCATGCAACTGTCGCTTAAGGTACGTGGACAATGACTCCCACTCATAGAGACAGATGGCCGGGGAGCACAGCTCCCATGGCCAGAGGATCAGGTTTCCATTGTAATGGACAGGCTGCCAATGAGCTCAGCTCCCTCGGGCAAGTGGACGATGATGATCCCCGCTGTTACGGACAAGCCGCCCAGGAACCCTGCTAAAACCGGCCGGTTGCCGGCGAGCCCCCTGCCTGTAGCCATCACCCAGCGACATTTCCGCCAAGCACCACGCTTCAGCACACTGCTCTGGGCCCCGGACAGGGGCTGAACCAGTGTGGCTGGCACAGAAGGAGCCAGTCTTTATCTCTAGCTACGGGACCATCGGCGGCGGACTGTTCTCCAAGCTTGCACAGGCAGGGGCGGTTGAGCGCCGCTCTGGTGGGCAGGGTTCAATAAAGGCTAGTTCCGACAGGCAGGGGCCCTCGATACACGCTCCGCTGGGTAGGGGGCCGGCAAGCCCAGATCCATGTGATGAAAGGCCCGGACAGATTGCTTAATCCCCGTTCCGGCAACCACTTGTTTTCCTTACGTAACAATTCCTCCCATAAACCAGTTAATGCCGCTCTCTCCCCAGCACCCATTGACACCTCACCCAGATCAGTTGTCAATTTCCCCCTAGGGTACAGTCATGCTGCTAGTCAGTTCAGCTCCCACAGGTAGGTGGAGAAGCACTCCCACCTTTGTAGACTGGCTGGCACGGAGCTCAGTACCCACAGGTGAGTGGACTCGAAATGCAAGACTGTAACTGGGACTGGAGTAGAAGAGGAACTGCCTATGGTATAAAGCTGTGGGGGAGGAAAAATGGGAGGAGGAGGAGGAGGGTTATGGGATGTTCCTCTGCCCCTGGCTTTATGGTTTCTTTATAGTACAGAGGGTTTCAAGCGGTTTGAAAACCATTACATCTTTCTAGGGGTCTGTGGATTGAAGCTGGTGAGAGCTGCCTGGCCCTTTTAGATCCTGAGGTCTCTGTGCTGTGAGAGCCAGGGCTCTGGCTGCCTACCCCATCTCCCCGCCTAGCCTCATCTCTGAGCCAAGCCACCTCTTCATAGCTGGGTGCACCCAGGCAGAGTGGCAGCACAGCTTCGTGTTGCAGACCGGAAATGCTCTTGCCTCGCCTCTGAAGGAGCCTGGCACGGCCCAGCTGTGTTCCCTGGAGCCGGTGCCTACCAGTGGAGATCCGCTGCCACGCCAAGTGCCCCAAGGTGCTCACTGACTGCCATCCTGGTGCTTGGGCTATTTGGGGGGAAGAGGTGAGAATGGGTCAGGGCTGAGCTTCGAGCTTTACCACCCGTTTTGCCTGGGAAGCACCCGGTCATTCGGAGACAATCCAGCGTGGAGAGCTGGGAAAGGCGGGCTTCTGGGAAGTCACCCTGGTTCCCACAGCATGAAGAGCCAAGGGCCTCAGCGGGTTGTGCAGCTCCCACCAGCTTCTGATACGTTTGCTCCTGGCAGCAAGCAATAGTTTTCCAACAGTAAACATAGCATTGGAAGAGACCTCAGGAGGTCGACTCCAGCCCCCTGTTAAAGCAGAAACAATCCCACCTATGGCTCACATAGCTGCTTCCTCCCTCAGTGCATCGCCTCTATGGGGTGCAAATATTTTTGCCCGACCTGGGATGTTAAAAGGCCTCATTATGGCTCTGACAAATCAGGATGTGTAGTGACTACTCAAGCTCGGATTAGCTGAGCAACAGTCACCATTCCTCAGCCCTGGAGCCTGGCTCAGATACAAATATTTAGCTGCAGATACGGATATTAGTGGATTGACACTGGTATGCCCTGATCCACAGGCCTCTGCTCCCAAGAGACACTCCAGCCAAGGGGGAGGAGTGGGGTCCCATCATGCCCGAAAGCCAGCGGCCCCAGACATGTTGTCTCTTCTCTGGTTCTTGTACATTCCTGACAGCAGCAGGGCTGTGGGCGGAATAGACACCCAGGAGGAAGGTAGCTGTTGATGCAGGGCACTGGCTTCTGGGAGAGATGGGGACCATAGTCCTCTCCATTGGCCACAGTGTCTCTTGAGAATTGAGCCCTGTGGCTCAGTGGACAGTGATGTCACTCTGTGAAGATCCGCATCCGCAAGGTGATATTTGTATCAGCGCAGGGCTCTACGCATTGGAATCCCTACAGTGTTTATTCTTCACTTGGGAACTGGAGAGGTGGAAACCCTGCTGGGCCCCATAACAAGCCACTCTCCCCACAATGAGGCCGTGTAAGATGTTTCTCTACAGTGAATTAGACAAGACTTTGTTCTAGTTTAGATTTAGTTTCAGTCACCCGGGCTGCCGCCTCTTCATTTGGATGATTCCCCACACCCAAATGGGGAGGAGGGAGGTGTGCTGAGGTTTCTTCCCCACAACAAACCTCCCGTGAGCAGGGTAGTGTTGGGCTTTTTCACAAACTCCCAGCATTTTTTGCCACAGAAGTTTGATGACTTCTACTACGGCCTGATCCAAGGCCCAAGCAGGTGAAATAAAGAAATTACAGAGAGGTTGGCTGCAAGCTCAGCTCCCACAGGTAAGTGGACGTTGACTTGCAATGTTACCGACAACAAAACCTTCTGCCACAGGGAAATGCACCATGGTTGAAAGGAAAGTTACCATGCAACTGTCACTTAAGGTACGTGGACAATGACTCCCACTCAGAGACAGATGGCTAGGGAGCACAGCTCCCATGGCCAGAGGATCAGGTTTCCATTGTAATGGACAGGCTGCCAATGTGCTCAGCTCCCTCGGGCAAGTGGACGATGATGATCCCCGCTGTTACGGACAAGCCGCCCAGGAACCCTGCTAAAACCGGCCGGTTGCCGGCGAGCCCCCTGCCTGTAGCCATCACCCAGCGACATTTCCGCCAAGCACCATGCTTCAGCACACTGCTCTGGGCCCCGGACAGGGGCTGGACCAGTGTGGCTGGCACAGAAGGAGCCGGTCTTTATCTCTAGCTACGGGACCATCGGCGGCGGACTGTTCTCCAAGCTTGCACAGGCAGGGGCGGTTGAGCGCCGCTCTGGTGGGCAGGGTTCAATAAAGGCTAGTTCCGACAGGCAGGGGCCCTCGATACACGCTCCGCTGGGTAGGGGGCCGGCAAGCCCAGATCCAAGTGATGAAAGGCCCGGACAGATTGCTTAATCCCCGTTCCGGCAACCACTTGTTTTCCTTACGTAACAATTCCTCCCATAAACCAGTTAATGCCGCTCTCTCCCCAGCACCCATTGACACCTCACCCAGATCAGTTGTCAATTTCCCCCTAGGGTACAGTCATGCTGCTAGTCAGTTCAGCTCCCACAGGTAGGTGGAGAAGCACTCCCACCTTTGTAGACTGGCTGGCACGGAGCTCAGTGCCCACAGGTGAGTGGACTCGAAATGCAAGACTGTAACTGGGACTGGAGTAGAAGAGAAACTGCCTATGGTATAAAGCTGTGGGGGAGGAAAAATGGGAGGAGGAGGAGGAGGGTTATGGGAGGTCAGATGTTCCTCTGCCCCTGGCTTTATGGTTTCTTTATAGTACAGAGGGTTTCAAGCGGTTTGAAAACCATCACATCTTTCTAGGGGTCTGTGGATTGAAGCTGGTGAGAGCTGCCTGGCCCTTTTAGATCCTGAGGTCTCTGTGCTGTGAGAGCCAGGGCTCTGGCTGCCTACCCCATCTCCCCGCCTAGCCTCATCTCTGAGCCAAGCCACCTCTTCATAGCTGGGTGCTCCCAGGCAGAGTGGCAGCACAGCTTCGTGTTGCAGACCGGAAGTGCTCTTGCCTTGCCTCTGAAGGAGCCTGGCACGGCCCAGCTGTGTTCCCTGGAGCCGGTGCCTACCAGTGGAGATCCGCTGCCACGCCAAGTGCCCCAAGGTGCTCACTGACTGCCATCCTGGTGCTTGGGCTACTTGGGGGGAAGAGGTGAGAATGGGTCAGGGCTGAGCTTCGAGCTTTACCACCCGTTTTGCCTGGGAAGCACCCGGTCATTCGGAGACAACCCAGCGTGGAGAGCTGGGAAAGGCGGGCTTCTGGGAAGTCACCCTGGTTCCCACAGCATGAAGAGCCAAGGGCCTCAGCGGGTTGTGCAGCTCCCACCAGCTTCTGATACGTTTGCTCCTGGCAGCAAGCAATAGTTTTCCAACAGTAAACATAGCATTGGAAGAGACCTCAGGAAGTCGACTCCAGCCCTCTGTTAAAGCAGAAACAATCCCACCTATGGCTCACATAGCTGCTTCCTCCCTCAGTGCATCGCCTCTATGGGGTGCAAATATTTTTGCCCGACCTGGGATGTTAAAAGGCCTCATTATGGCTCTGACAAATCAGGATGTGTAGTGACTACTCAAGCTCGGATTAGCTGAGCAACAGTCACCATTCCTCAGCCCTGGAGCCTGGCTCAGATACAAATATTTAGCTGCAGATACGGATATTAGTGGATTGACACTGGTATGCCCTGATCCACAGGCCTCTGCTCCCAAGAGACACTCCAGCCAAGGGGGAGGAGTGGGGTCCCATCATGCCCGAAAGCCAGCGGCCCCAGACATGTTGTCTCTTCTCTGGTTCTTGTACATTCCTGACAGCAGCAGGGCTGTGGGCGGAATAGACACACAGGAGGAAGGTAGCTGTTGATGCAGGGCACTGGCTTCTGGGAGAGATGGGGTCCATAGTCCTCTCCATTGGCCACAGTGTCTCTTGAGAATTGAGCCCTGTGGCTCAGTGGACAGTGATGTCACTCTGTGAAGATCCGCATCCGCAAGGTGATATTTGTATCAGCGCAGGGCTCTACGCATTGGAATCCCTACAGTGTTTATTCTTCACTTGGGAACTGGAGAGGTGGAAACCCTGCTGGGCCCCATAACAAGCCACTCTCCCCACAATGAGGCCGTGTAAGATGTTTCTCTACAGTGAATTAGACAAGACTTTGTTCTAGTTTAGATTTAGTTTCAGTCACCCGGGCTGCCGCCTCTTCATTTGGATGATTCCCCACACCCAAATGGGGAGGAGGGAGGTGTGCTGAGGTTTCTTCCCCACAACAAACCTCCTGTGAGCAGGGTAGTGTTGGGCTTTTTCACAAACTCCCGGCATTTTTTGCCACAGAAGTTTGATGACTTCTACTACGGCCTGATCCAAGGCCCAAGCAGGTGAAATAAAGAAATTACAGAGAGGTTGGCTGCAAGCTCAGCTCCCACAGGTAAGTGGATGTTGACTTGCAATGTTACTGACAACAAAACCTTCTGCCACAGGGAAATGCACCATGGTTGAAAGGAAAGTTACCATGCAACTGTCGCTTAAGGTACGTGGACAATAACTCCCACTCAGAGAGACAGATGGCCAGGGAGCACAGCTCCCATGGCCAGAGGATCAGGTTTCCATTGTAATGGACAGGCTGCCAATGAGCTCAGCTCCCTCGGGCAAGTGGACGATGATGATCCCCGCTGTTACGGACAAGCCGCCCAGGAACCCTGCTAAAACCGGCCGGTTGCCGGCGAGCCCCCTGCCTGTAGCCATCACCCAGCGATATTTCCGCCAAGCACCACGCTTCAGCACACTGCTCTGGGCCCCGGACAGGGGCTGGACCAGTGTGGCTGGCACAGGAGGAGCCAGTCTTTATCTCTAGCTACGGGACCATCGGCGGTGGACTGTTCTCCAAGCTTGCACAGGCAGGGGCGGTTGAGCGCCGCTCTGGTGGGCAGGGTTCAATAAAGGCTAGTTCCGACAGGCAGGGGCCCTCGATACACGCTCCGCTGGGTAGGGGGCCGGCAAGCCCAGATCCAAGTGATTAATCCCCGTTCCGGCAACCACTTGTTTTCCTTACATAACAATTCCTCCCATAAATCAGTTAATGCCGCTCTCTCCCCAGCACCCATTGACACCTCACCCAGATCAGTTGTCAATTTCCCCCTATGGTACAGTCATGCTGCTAGTGAGTTCAGCTCCCACAGGTAGGTGGACAAGCGCTCCAACTTTTATAGACAGGCTGGCAGCAAGATCAGAGCCCACAGGTGAGTGGACTTGAAATATCATTGACAATGGATCACTCGCCCTTAGGCAGAGAGAATGATTGAAATCACCATGTGGCAGAGTGTATCATACTTGCTCTGACAGGTAGGTGGCCTCAATACACTGGCTACTGGGAAGGGGTTCTCCGGTGATGCTCAGATAAGCAAAAGGCCCTGATGTGTATGGGCGTGGGTTCAGCCCATTAAGTTGCTTAATCCTCTTCACCACAAATAAATCCGCTGGCTTAAGAATCCAATCTTTCCTCTTCAGTTAATTTGTGCCGCTTGCCCCTCCTCATCAGTTAATCCCTGATGGAGGTAGAATGACTACTCCCAATGTTACAGACAGGCTGTCAGCAAGTTCAGGTTAGTGGATACTGATCAGAAACATTACTGGTAACAGAATCATCTTCTGCAGGCAAAAGGATTGTGACTGATAAATACCAAGAGTGCAATTAGCTCCTACAGGTCAGCGGACATGAATTCCCACTAGTACAGAGAGTCTGCCAGTGCCTTCTGTTTCTGAAGGAACCCAGTGACGATGCCTGCCGTGCTGTTGCAAATACATTTCTGAGCGTGTTTTCAGCAGATTGGTTGCTGGTGAGTCCTCTTGCCTGAAGCCAACGACTTTTACCCCCACCAAAGTCATTCTCTTTACTAGCAGATGCCTGAGGCTGAAGGGCGGTGATTCAATTTTTACTCAGGAGAGCCCTGTGAAATGCTCATTTCCCCAGACGTATCTGTAGTTAGGCAGAGATCATTAGCAAATGGCGACATGGTGGGTGATGGGGGATTAAAGCAATGGGCAGGGAGTCACTGCCAGAGAGGTGCATTGGTCACTTTCGGGAGCTGCCCGAGGTGAGTACCATCCCTCTCCATCTGTTTTCCACATTGCATTTTCCTACCTCAGCCCAGAGCCTGCACTCTGCACCCAAACTCCCTCCCAGGGCCATATGTTCTCCTACACCCAAACTTCCTTCCAGACTCATAGCTTCAAAGGATTTCAGGGATGTGACTCATAAGAAATGGTGGGTCTGATTGCTGTAATTCATGTGGGAGAGGAAGAGGCAGGGAGCAAGTTTAGAAGGGGCAGTGGCTCTAGTGGAGAGTGGGAAGATACTGGGAAGCTTGTTGCCCATCAGGGAATGAAGGGAATCGCTCTGAAGGCAGAGCCAGTCTGCTGTGTTTTGGGAGATGAGTAAAGATGGGGCCAGGAAGGGAAGGAGAACTATGGATTGACTGGTAAGGGTGTGAGCTGGGGGAGGCGGCCATGAGGGCTTAAATTGCCATTGGCTCCAATGTCATTCACCTCACACACACGTCTTCCTTCTTAAGCTCTATTTTTTCTAGTGAGGGACCTGGACCCACAACAACAGTTGGGTCAGCCCAACAGGGAGCCATTGAGCAGAAATGACACATCTGTTGGAGCTGATGCTACTAATGAAAAAGGAAGAGATGGACAAGGAAAGAGTCACTTTGACCTGAGCCACTATGGAGCATCCATGATGGGAGACAGCTGTTTTTTTGTCCTGATAGGGAGAATGGGATGATTTAATTGGGGTTGGTCCTGCTTTGGGTAGGGGGTTGGACTCAATGATCTCCTGAGGTCTCTTCCAACCCTGATTGTATGGATCTTTTCCACATGTGCAGGTAAGTATGGCTATGTAGTCATACATGTTTTACCCTATAAGAACCGGTTTTTCCCCCATATTGGAACCATGGAGGAGCCCAAGCTTTGAGCTGTAGAGTCACTAGGTTTGGGTGCAGTGTGTAGCCTTGGTGCTGCGAGAGGCGATCCAGTCATAGGGGTAGCACGTGAGGATCGCACACCTCAAGGTGTCGTAGGTAAGGAACCCAAGTCTGTCAGGGCTCTATCGGTGTGATGAGGATAATGTATGCCTGGTCCATGCATAGAGTGGTGCAAGAGTCCTTCATGGTGTGAAGGACTTCATCAGTTTTAGAGGCAAATAGGTATGTCCTGTCAAAAGGGAGGTCTTCCACATTGTTCTGTATCTCCTGGGGGATCCCTGAGCTTGCAACCAAGAAGCATTATGTATCACAACCATTGTAGAGGTGGTCTGGGCAGCTGTGTCAGCAATGTCCATGACCACTTAGAGGGCTGCTTGGGCTACTGTTTGGCCCTCTTGAATGATTGATTGTAACTGTAGGTTTTGTGAGATCCCCACTGAAGAAGTCCCTTTGGAGGGCTGTAGAGATTTCTCCAGCAGGACCATCTTTAAGTGGATCTCTCTGGCTTTGGGAGCATTCTGTGGAATGTGGGCTTCCCCTAGGCCCTGGACGCACAAAGAGTGGCCATCAGAGATCAGCGTGGCCTCTTGACAAGTGTCACATTTTTTGAAGCGGGGAGAGCCCAGCGAAGCATCCATTGTTGAAATGGAGCAACAACCTGTATGAAGGGGGCAAGGAAAATAATACAGGTTTGGGTTTTTTTTTTTTTTTAAACTGCCGAGTTAGGGTTGTAGTAGGTGAAGAGAATAATTTTAATGTCTTTTTGGATTTTAGGATGAAGGAGTTAGCACTGCCGGATGGCTCTGACTGTTGCTGAGGAAGGTAGTGAAGGAACCGAGGGGGCTACAGTACAGGAGCGCAAATCGGGGGCATGTGCGGCGTGGACAGACACTACTAGCAAAATTCTCTGATCACCGACATGAGGACACAACGACACTTAGAGAGGAGCACCCTCAGCAACACCACTTAAAGAAGAAGCAGGGCATGTGGCCAGGAGAAGATCAAGCAGCTTTCACTAGCTTCCAATCCACCAGCTCTGAGCTGGAGGTGACTGTTTTCAAAATGAGAGGTGTAAGGGAAGTTGAGGAGAATAAATATTACAGCAGAAGAAAAAGAGAACAAGAGAGATTTAGTATGAAATTGTCAAATCCGGAATCATTTTTTTTGCTTGTCTTAAAAAAAAAAAAGCAGCCTTAAAATAAGTGTTTTCCATGAACTTTGCAGATGGAACTCATCAGAATTCTAAAGGAACAGAGAAGCTCTTTTGAAAGCAAACAACATTATGGGCCCAGAATGAAAACCTGGAGACAGGACTGGGGAGGTGTAATAGGGATGGTTTCTGAGGGCACCACTAAGAGGGTCAAATCAGGGCAAATTATTTAGAAACAAAGCTATTTGCAGTCAAGAATGGAAAGCCTTCTAAGGAACACCAAAACAGTCAGAAAGAGTACTTCTTTTTACCACTCTGGTCAGCTTTTCCTGTGTCACGACCAGTACCCCACCTTACACGGATGAAAGATTATGTAAACCAATCTCACCAACTCTGAACAGGATCTTCCGATCTGAAAGGGCCAGCCACATTCCTAGTTCAATTTATACCCTCAGTTCTTACCCAAAAGAGCTCTCTGTGCCAATCCTTTAGAATCTGAAATCTAAAGGTTTATTAGTAAAAGAAAGAAAGAAAAGGTTGAAAGTAAAATTGTTAAAGCAATTACACATAGTTCTTGGTGCAGGCTTGTCGCATAGATGGAATAAATTGCATTCTTAAAAGTTTCTGGAAATCAACCTTTCTTAAGATGGGTCATCAATCCTTCTGGGCCCAGTTCACAGCAAAGCTGCCCCTGAAGTGATAAGCTGGAATGAAGACAAATGGGAGGAACCTCTAGAGCCCTTTTTATAACCTTTCAAATGTGGAGGGAATTCCATTGTCCTCGCTGTGTGAAAGTACCTCCCAAAATGGAATTTGTCACATGAATATGTCAGCAAACTATGCATGATTTAGTCCAGGGCTACTCAACCTGGGGGCCACAATGATACAGCACATGCTGAGGGCCGCAACTTCAGTGTGGTTGCATATACAGGCAAATATATACACAAATATATGAAAATAGCTTCTTTCATGCTGATGGACATGAATACTAAGCACTTCCCACAATGCCCCAGTGCTCCCAGCACTTCCTCCCTCGGGATTAGGAACACCGACACCCTGTACCCGTCTGTTCCTTCTCAAGTCCCCCCTGCTCCTGCTCCTCCAGCTTCTCCCCTTAGCCCCAACCCCATGGCTGCTGAGAGCCCCGCACATTAGGCGGTGGGACCACCCGAGGCAGGCACCAGGCCCAGCCTCATCCCTGAGCACCATTTCCTACTTTCTTCCCCTTCCACCTCCCGCCTCCTCCCCCCAGGTTCTTTCTCCAGTCCCTCCCATTATATTTATCCCAGTTAAAAATTACAGAGCTTATTATCCCAAAACAAAAAGTCCTGTTTATTTTACCAGCAGGGGAAAGGAGAGATGTGGGAGGAAGGGAACTCTGGGCACTGCAGAGGTCCCTTGTGGGGAGTCACGGGGGAAGAGTCTCACCGGTGTACTTGTCTGAAACTCTCCCTTAGGGTGTCTCAGATGTGCACAGCCCCCTGCTGGGTCTGCCGAGCTGGTCGGCCTCTACTCCCCATCCTTTCAAAAACGTCTTCCCCTTATTTTCACAAATATTGTGGAGGACACAGCGGAACCTCCCCTTCGAATGCTCAAAGGCACCCTCCACCACAACGCAGGCTCTGCTGAGCCTGCTGTTGAAACGTTTCTTGCTTTGGTCAAGATGTCCTGTGAAGGACTTCATTAGGAGCAAAAGGTAGGCTGCACCCCCACGATGCACATTGGCATGTCCACGTCCCTGACCCTGATTGTGTGGTTGGGGAAAAAAGTGCCAGTGTGCATCTTCTGGTAGGGGCTGGAGTTGTGGAAAGTGGGCATTGAGCGTCTTCCTTTTCCTGAGGAGCCATGAGGGCAGCCTACCTGATGCTGATGTCGGTGAATCAGCCTCGGTGGTTCACGAAGGCCTGCAGCATGATTGACAAATACCCCTTCTGGATGATATAATCAGAAGCCTGGTGGTCAGGGGGCCTGGATGGGAATGTAGGTGCCATCAATGCCCCCCCTCTCCCACAGCTGGGGAATCCTATGGTGGCAAAGCTGGCGACGATGGAGTCCATGTGGCCCAGAATGATGAACCTGAACAGCAGGATGGTGTTAATGGCCCTCACCACTGGAGAAGGAGACAGAGAATCACAGGGTTGTCAGAGCCCTTGAGAGGTCCCCAAGCCCAACTCCCCTTTTCCCACACCAGGACCAACCCCCTACTTATCCCATCCCCTGGCAGGGGTTTGTGAAGGCAGGACTGAAAAACCTTCCAGGGAGGGAGCTTCCCCACCACATCTTTCCTAGGGAACCCCATTCCAGCAGTTCACCACCCTCCTAGGACAATCCTAAAGATCATACCTGCATAAGCACAGCCCCGATGGTTGATCTCCCCATGTCGAACTGGTTCTCATAGGAGTAGTAGCTATGCTGCTTGGTGAGTTTCTAAAGTGCAATGGCGACCTTCTTCTGGAGAGGGATGGAAGGTCTCATGTGGGTGGCACCTGAGGACGGGGCGAGCCACTGACACAGCTAGAGGAAGGTGTCCTGCCACATGCGGAAGTTCTGGAGCCACTGCTGTTCATCCCACCGCTCCATGATGATTCAGTCCCACCAGACAGAACTGGTGTCCAGTCACCAGAAGCGGTGGTGCATGGTGTGCAAGGGAAGGGGCTATGCTGCATGAGCAGAATGTGGAGAGACGAGAGGAGGTGCCCCACCAGGAGCAGTGGGTCCTGTTCCTGCAGAGCCATGAGGGTAGCCTACAGTAATTATATCAGGAGGTGTGGCAGCAGGTCTAAGAGTCAGAGACTGTTTTCCAGCTCTATGGCTGGAGTGCTGTGGCATCCGCAAGAGCAACCAGAGCACAGAGTGAGATGAGTTTGCTGTCCCTCAAGGAGATAGGCCAAGGTGAAAAGCCTGAGACACGACTGTACAAATGGGTCCCTTTAAGTACAAGCTTCATCTAGCCTCAGGCAGCAGCTATAGGAAGTGACTGCTGTCCTGATGCCCCGCCCGAAGAGCTTCCAGGGGGCCTTCAATGCAATTCAGTCTCCAATCAGTGTGGACGCTTTATTTGAAAATAGGTCTGTGCTAGTTTGATGGGCATTTATAGTGTGGATGTGCTATTTCGAAATAACCTATTTCAGAGTTTTTATTCCAGAATAGCTTATTTCAAAATAAATGTGTAGTGTAGATGAACCCCAGGGTGCTACAGGTCCATTCTTGTTTTTTAGACTATTTTCATTTTCCTGCAAATTCTAATCACCATTAGGTTTACACAAAGATGTACTTACATTTATGAATAATGTTCTGAGACCTCTGAGTTTCTCCAGTCAGACCAAACATTTGACATAAAAGAGCTTTCTGAAGTTAATGGAAAAAAGTGCTGCAAAGAACCCCACATCAAACAAAAAGTTTTCTCTTCTATTTTTCTCATTTTTCCCCAGTAAAAGTTTTATTTTCCTTTTACATAGCCTTTCTTCTTGAAGTCTCTTCATAGGTACATTGAACCAACCCATGTTAGAAAATAGCATACCAGAACAACTCAACTTCCCCATCTACTGAATTCTGCCTCTGCCACAACCTGTACTTTTAAAATTCTCTTCTAAAAGAGGATTCAGCTACTATTCCTGTCTGAAGTATGTGTGCCTTAAGGTACTGTTGGTATTATTCCCTGACTTTTATGATAATTCACTTTTTGTAAATAAATGTAAAGGGGGAAAACATCCAATATACATACGTGAATGCATAAATTCCTTTATTGAAAATATTGCGATAGCATTGCATTACATATATTCAATATTCATAGATTAAAGTGTAAAGGGTCACAGAAGTTTGAATGAACAACACTGCTGAATATAGAACACAGCATTTAGATATGCTCTGACAAGTATAGAATAATGGAATAAATGGTAGGTAAATAAGAGATACATATGTAAAATGGCAAACTTTTTGCTTGTAATTAGTGAGTGGTATGCAACTGGCCAAAATGGCAGACATCATTAGTTATTCCTAGACTCTCTCAAACTACTATGCTATTAACAATTTCTAAAATATCTTACAGTTAAATCCATCAGACTTTTTATGGTGAGTATATCAAGTGGAAGAAAACAGTGTTAACAGCTTACATGCACTGTGTTATAGACTTATTTTTACAGCGTCAGTTTTTAACTGCATGGAACCTCTATGTGGACTTAAGATTGACTTATACTTTTGAAAGAAAAACACTTGGCAGCTAAGTTGTTCCCTTTTATTTCTGAAAGATGGGAAAAGAGGGTGAAGAATAGTAACTATTTGAAATTATACTACTTTAGTGGAATATTCCAAGTGTATTCAGTGTTTTTTTAAATGGAAGCGTAACACCATTTTTAAAACCTGACTTCTTTTAAAGTAATTAACTGGATTCAATATGACATGGTTACATTTTGCTTTGAACTCTAAAGTAGGACAATATTCCTTTCCTACTAACAGAGTTTATCATTGAAACAACTTTTTTAAAAACAACCACAAATCAGAATGGGTCATATACCATAAAGAAGCAAGTATTTTCCTGTTTCCTTCAGTTACCTTTCGTACCTATGGATGTTTTCATAGCACTAACTTGATTAGAGTTCATTGCTGCCTTTTGCAAATGTCCCTCAAAAGAAAAAAATTCTGGTCTGGATTTAAATGCCACTTCATTAAACCAAAAGAAATAATTAGTTACTTGTTAAAGCATAAAATCAGCCTGTTGGTTCAAGACTTTCAGGAAGGAAACCAAATATAAATTACCAAGGAAACGTATTACATCAACATAATATGACCTGTTTGGGAAAGAACATTCCTTCCCACTTTACACATTATATTTTTTCAGCCATAAAAAAACCAAACCCCAAGATTTTCTTAAAAATAATAATAATAATAATAATAATAATAATAGATAAAAAAACAACAAAAAACACCCCAAAAAACAGTAGGGTTAGACTAATGGAACAGCGAGCTTTCAGTACAACCACCTAAAGTGTGTGAATAACAAACTGTGTTTCTTTTCAGACATTTTCTTAGTAAGGAGTATAAACATGCCAGGGCAGAGCCTCAGCTTATGTAAACTGTCATAGCTCAAATGACGTCAACCTATGACAAGTTAGTTAACCTAGCTAAGAATGTGCCCTGCTGTCCTACATTTTGCTGAAACAATAGAAATATGACAGCGGAATCAATAATGGATGCTGAAAGACCCATCTCTCTCCTACCATCAACAAGAAATCCAGAATTATGCACTCAGTGTTTCTGCCAAACAACAAAACAAAAAAACCCAAACACCCCAAAATTGGGGAAACAACAAAACAGAAACAAAGTTTCATTTACAAAATAAAAAAATTATAAAATTAACTTTAGAAATCAAATGGATTTGTTGCCAGCACATATGAAAACCACCTCAATAGTATTTTTCTGTTATATTCTGAGGTTTTAAACATTAAAAAATACCTAATACATTTTAAACAAATGTACTATACAATAAACAATAAATTAAAAGATTTAAAACACATGTTCCGTTTAAGTGCTGTGTTCATCTATTACTTCAGATGATTATTATTTTCATGGCAAACAGTTTGTAGAGTTTTTTTTTGGTTAGCACTTATATGTAATATAAATACCATGGAATGTATTACGTTCCCCCACAGTATTTTTTCACAGTTACACAAAATAAAAAAAAAAAAACTGCTTTAAACAAATTCATACACAATTAATGTCTTCATAAGCATCTTGTTTCCTTTTTGAAGGACTGTTGGAGGGAAGAGAGTAAAAGCACTAACACAGACTGGTCTGCTTATTGTTTTCTCCATTTTTGCCTCTTAAAATTGGGTTTCAGAACATTTCAATGTGTATTCATGCTCTGCATGTTACCAGAAAGAAAGTGTTATATTGTGAGGCAGCCTGTGCTGGAGATTTAACTTTCAGTATCCTCAATTAACCCAGTCAATTAGGCAGTCTGTTTTTCACTCAAATGTCCATACTTCCACATCTTGTATTATGAAATCTTCTTTCTTGGATAGGATGTCATTATTGAAGGTGCTGCAGGAGTTGCTTCTCCCATGATACAGATCAGAATCTAGCCATAAACCAAATCGACCACTAAAAAAAAAGAAAAAAAATGTTAAAGTTATTATTTATAGCAGCTAAGCCCACATCTTTGTTAGCTGGAAATTAAACAAAACCCCTGCAACTTAGCAATTATTCTATCAACAATAGTTGATAAATTTTCACTTGCGCCTAAAATTAAGGTCCTGATCTATCAAAGAACTTAAAACATATCCTAAATTTTAAGCTTGTAAGTAGCTCCATTGACTTCAAAGTTTAAGTAATTTGCTAAATTAGGAACAAAACCCAGATCCAATCAAATGAAATTTGCAGTGGTTACATGGCTACCCACTTACCCACATTATCCCCTCTTCACATACATGAAATAATGGACAATGTTTGCTACACTCTGTTAGCAGGAGAGCTTCATTAACTGGTAATGCCTCTCTCTGCAGGTCATTACTAAGTGCAAAATATTAGCTGCCTAAGTTGCAGATATTTGATTTCTTGTAAGGGAAGTCAGTGTCTCCAGTACCCTTCTAATAAGACCCTGAAACTGCCTGAAGTCATCAACCATGGATGGTGGTGGAGACATAAGTCACGTCATAGGTGATGACGATCAAATGGGTGTGTCTCAGGGTAACATCCTCATCTGCCTTTGTCTCCTGCTCTTCAAATGTCTCCTCCTGTTGTGGATGGATACATATCCCTAAGAGGCATTCCTTGTGGTCTGTGAAACTGTTGTCAATACACAGCCCATGTGTCCCAACCTGGCACTGATGGAGCCCCGTTAGAAAATGGGAGTGGTATAGACAACTGGTTTCATCTTTCTTAGTGACCAGCAAAGTTTTCCCTATGCAAAGGCAGATTCCCAAAGCAGTATGCCGGAGAATTCATCAATTTCAAGGAGACTAGGAGTCCTTTCCTCCATATCCTACCATTGGCAGGCAGCCCCTGAGGATGGAGGAGATCCCTGTACAGGCAGTCCCCGAGTTACGTGGATCCGACTTGTGTCAGATCCCTACATACGAACAGGGCTTTTCTAGCCGCGGAGGACGGGGGCGGCGGGACTGCCCAGATGCGCCGCAGTCGCGCCGCCCACGTCCTCCACGGCGAGAAAAGCTGCTCCGTGTCTCCCTGGTCTGCTGGGGGGGGGCGGGGAAGGCGCAGCTAGTGCCCCCCCCCCCCCCCCCCAGCAGACCAGGCTTTTCTCTGCCTACCCGGCAGCGCCCCAGCTGCTCTGTCCCAGGCATCCAGATTCAGCCGCTGTTGAAACTGATCAGCGGCTGATTCCAGGAAGCCCGGGGCAGAGCAGATCTGCCTCGGGCTTCCTGTAGTCAGCCGCTGGTCAGTTTCAACAGCGGCTGAATCTGGACGCCAGTTCCGACTTACATACAGATTCAACTTAAGAACAAACCTACAGTCCCTATCTTGTACGTAACCCGGGGACTGCCTGTACTGCAGAATGACCTCTTGGAGATGCTTCGTACATATCAGCCATGGGGACTCAGAGGTTCATCTGACACAGAAGTCCTTTGAATACCGAAATTCCTGTAGTACCAGAAAGGACCCTGGCATCGATGCTGTTGCCAACAATTCTGCAGCTGATGCTATCAACCATGATGGGTGGACAGGATATATTATAGATATCAGGTACTGATGCTTGCTTGGTAGTGAGGGTACCACTTATACAGACAACCCCGACAAAGCTGCTTGCAATGGGAATGATGATTGGGTTAAGGTGTGTGACAGCAACAGTAGCTGAAAAGAATGCTTCACTGCTAATGGCAAGGCAGAACTCAATGGCATCATGTGCATACAGGTGCCCCATCAGATCTATGCTTCCAGTCCTTGGATCTAACTACAACTCTCTGTGCAAAACAAAGAGAAGGCCAAGTATGTGCTAGGCAGACACGCTAGGATTCTATAATGCAGAGGCAGTAGAGGAGGAATTGAGAGTGATTTGCAGGTGCATGCCTATGTCGCCATAGAGTCTGCCAAAAAGAGGCGTAGGGTGCATGTGCAGGCCAAATGGACACTGCTGACTAGAAATTTCTAATCATGGCTTTGAGAGGCATATGTGCTCCTAATGTAGAATGCTCATAAGGACACTATTCAGAAAAAAAAATGTATCAATCTACTGTACAAACCAGTTTTCCTTGCACACTTATGTAATAACATCCCTTTTCACCCAACGGGTAGTATTTCAAAACCAAAATCCATACACTTACCCACCACCTCCAAGTTCTAGAGAGCTGATATCTCCATTGATAAAGTAGGTGTTTTCTCCAGACCACTTAAAAACCTGAAGAAGCAAATATGATCATCAGGAATCTAATACACTAAAAAAAGTAAGCTAGGGAATTATTCTGAGTAATTTAATGTGTGTGTCAGGGAGAAAAAAAAGCAGCATGATTCATATCTAAAAAAGGCACAGATATAGACTGCTTTAAATTTTACTTGTGTGTGCAATCAACACACCTTTCCTTTTTAGAGAGAAACTTTTTAATATCTTCAATATTTCAATGCAGTGTTTTAGGACTGTCTCACAGTTGCCCCTACTCTAGTTTTCTTGTCACTACAGTCTTAAGTTCTACGTGAAATGAACTGCTTCTGTTGCTAGCCCCCTCTTTGCTTTTATTTCATGGTTAATTCATTATATTTTCCCCACATAATCAACCTGCAAACTTCTTCTCAACCTCATGGAAGAAACTGGTCCAGCTCTTTTAATCACCTTTGCCTCAAGTATTATAGTTTGGTAGCACTGAATGAATAGTTTAATGATTAGCTCCACTCACAAGCAGTCTGTCATACACTTTCCAATGAATGCTTTCTGAGGAGTCAATGTTTTTCTTCTCTAACCAACAGAGCTGGTCCAATAAAAGATTATTACCTCTCCCAACTTGTCTCTCTAATGTCCTGAAACCAATATGGCTATTTCAACATTGCAAAAGGCTGTCTTGATAGTATGCTGTATCAGTAATGTTTTATCAAGCATGTTTCACAAGTGGAGCTCCCCATAGCCTTGAGTCCCCTCCCCCAATGAGTTACCTTGAAGTTTGGACTAAACGTGTAGAGGAAAGTTTCGCCCGTGCCATAATAGTGGTCACTAAATCTGAAAGGGTGTGTTGCATATGCTCCAAATATCTGTCAAAACAAAAATGGTTGCGTTATACTTGAAGACAATTAGCAAAATTCAAATGGAGAAAGGACTTTCAAAAATAATTTCTGACAAATAACTGCACTGGTGTTTTAGGTAATAACGGCTAATTAGTAAAATTCAGTAAAAATTGCTGATTTGGTGTCTGGGTTGTACACACCCCTTTTTAGTTTTAAAAACCTCATAGCTCTAGATATGGGGATTCTAGAAGCTACCTGAATACTTCACACCAGTTCCAATAATGCTTTGCCAGCTCTCTGCTATGTTACGACAAATTGGTAACTGAATCTGGTTAGTGATTGGGATGGATGCTTGTGAGAACACTGTTACATTTTCTATGGAGCATGCTTTGCAACTGTGAATGCTGTAGAGATTTTACCTCTTTTAGTGCTAGTATTTTCCTGGGTTTGATTTTAAGGATTATGTACTAATTTAACAGTAGTAAGCATAGTGTAAAATATATCTCAACTTATTTTAATTTATGCTATTGCACATCATTGAATTTGGCAGAAAACTGCTGCTTTGCTAACAAGCATACCTATGTGAAGGCTTTACTGCAAATGATAAAAACACTTATGTTTAATCTATTTACAAATCTTAACATCTTCTACAATGGGTCATCCAAATCAAATAAATGCATTATATTCAAGTCCTAACCTGGTTGTCCATATCTTTGATGACAAGGAGGACTGGACAGTCAAGAGACGCTGATTTCCTATACAGAGTTTTCAGACTGGTTCCATGTTCCAATGTGCTATATGCAAGCCGCCATGGATATCCCTGCACTCTTGCTGGCAAACAGCGGGCAAGCTAGAAGTGAAAGAAAAGAATGGTGTAAGCATTTAATTATACATAATTTCTTTCTCCATCTCATATTGACAGCCAGGAGATCATTGTAAAGAGTTGTGCCTGACACCTAGACATTAAAGAGATGAGTATTAACTGCGATTGATCAACAGACAAGTAAACTCACACAATTATCTCAAAATTAATAGTGATTTAAAAATTAATTGTGATTAATCGCACTGTTAAACAATAGAATACTAACTGAAATTTATTCAATTTTTTTGATGTTTTCCTACTTTTTCAAATATATTGATTTGTTACAACAAAGAATACGAAGTGTACAGTGCACACTTCAAATATTTAATTATTTATATTTGCACTTTAAAATTATAAAATAGTATTTTTCAGTTTACCTCATACAAATACTGAAGTTCAATCAATCATAAAAGCATAGCTTACAAATGTATATTTTCTGTTACATAACAGCATTCAAAAACAAATCAATATAAAATAGAGCCTACAAGTCCACTCATGACTAATTTTTAAAATTGTGCAAATAATCATAACATTTTTTTAATCGCTTGACAGCCTGTGTGTTTACAATGCATTCAAAATAAAGAGATGAAGCAGTCAGAAATTTCAAGTTGCTAAAGTGTGGCATTATAACTGCTAATATAACCATTCTACTATCAGCGGGGAAGAAAACTAGACTGTAGGAAGCAAACAAATCAGAAATCCATTATACCTGTTCTATGTGCATATTCTCTAGAAGCGCACTGTGGTGCTTTAGGACAGGCAAAGAGTCATCTTCTTCCTCACAGTAACTGCAAATGCTCTTTCGACGTTTTGCCTCTTCTACAGTAATAATCTGAGACACAAGAACTCAAGTATTATAAATGCGAGTGAATTTCTGGGTTTTCATTCATCTGAAACTTGAAAAAGCATGATTAGACTAATGGGCTTAAATGAGTATACAGGCCCAGAAAGTGAATATATCCTACCTATGCAGGATCACTCAGTGTAAGAGGATACATACAATGTAACATAACGAATAAAAGAAATGCTCTTTACCGTCTCCCACAATACAAAACTCAGGGATTACCTGATGAAATTAAATAGGCAGCAGATTCAATACAAACAAAAAGAAGTACTTTTTCCCCACTCACACCACAATTAATCTGTGGAACCCCTGTCATGGGAAGAAGTGGTGGCCACAAAAATAACAGGGTTAAGAAAAAAGAACCGATCAAATTCACGGAAGATAGGTCCACCAATGGTAATTAACTGAGATGGCCAGGAATGCAACCAGTGTTCCCTCTAACATTTTCTATTCTTGGGCAGGTTGAATTTTCTTGTGTGTACCACCAATACTGAGGTAGTGTGTTGATGTACACCACCAATACAAACAAAACACCCAGTGTGTGTGTGTGTGTATATATGTGTGTGCGTGTGTGCGCACGCGCACACACACACACTCTCCATATATACATATTTTTTAAGCAGCCCATTTGCACGGAATAAAATATATTAAAACAAGACACTAGTGACTAGTTGCTGTGAGGTACACTTAGTGACTACAAAGATGCTGTACAAAGGTAGGGAATTAGCCTTCTTGCACTAGAAGAAGAGAAGAAGCCCCAGAACAAATTAACACATGGCTTCAGGGTTTGCAGACATTTGCATGTTTCAAAGAGCTTGCAAAACAAACTAGAATCATCCTACAAAACAACTAGAATCACTCCTAGTACTTGCTATTTCTAACTCATAAAAGCCAGAACTCTACCAGATAGTAAAGATCTGGCCTTAATGCAAACACAATTTACCATGTATTAATTAGTAACACTGGATTTAAAAAAATTATTAAGTTCAGAGTTTAGGTATCTGCAACACTCCAAAAATTTCTGTTTAAAGAATTAAAAAACAACAAATAGTCCTGCAACACATTAGGACTATTCGCTGTTTTTTAAATATTTTTACAGCTATAGACTTACACGGCTACCCCTCTGAAACTGTTAAAAGAATCTTTTTTTCCCCTCATCTTAAGACATTAACACCTGTATGCAAACTTAGCTTGAAATGTTAAGATGCAAATGTCTTTCTAGCATGCACACACACGGCTTTCCTTCCTTCCCTCCAAATCAGCCTAACAGAGAAGACTGCAGTGAGTCAGACACCCCAAACAAACCACCTACTGCCTCCACCACTGCACAGATGCCAACACTCAATCACTCCCTTTCCCCCACCTTACCACATGCAATCATTCCCATTACCACCCCCTTCCCAGCCCAGGACGATTGAAGAGGCTGTTGCGTTTTGGTCTCTCTGTGTATGTCTACATTGCATTCCTTTGAAAGAGAGGAATGCAAATGCAGACAAGCGAAATTGCAAAAAAAAAAAAAAAAAATAGGTTTAATGGTTATTTCAAAAGAAGGGGTTTCTTTCAAAATAACCATGTCTACATGGTGTTATTAATCTCGAAACGGGGTATTTCGAAACAGCGGCTGGACGTGATTACGCAATGAAGTGCGGGAAATTCAAATCTGCGCTTCATTTGCAATTTCGCTTGTCTGCATTTGCATTCCTCTCTCGAAGGAGGAATGCAATGTAGACATGCCCTCTGGCTCCTCTCTCCTCTCAAGCCAATTAATTACTCCCTCCCCACTCCCAGCCACTCATTCCCTGCTTATCTTGGCTGATTGTCTTCCATTTCAAGCATGCTCCAAGCAGCAGCAGAGGCCCTGTCCCTGCTGCTCAGCTGATCTCCCTGCCTGTGTGGTGAGCTTTGAGCCTCTGCACAGGGCTCAGAACGTAGTTACACAGTCGCTCAGCTGCACATCTTAGAGGAAACTTTGGATGTAATCCCATGCTTGAGGCAACCCTACACTCTAACTGCCAGAAACTGGGAGTGGAAGATGAAGTGGATCACTTCAAAATTACTCTTATCTCCCAGGAGCTCTGGAACAGTCACTGTCAAAAGGCAAGATGGACTAACTGGACTATTGGTCTGACCCAGTACAGCAGCTAGCACATACTTAGTCCAACATCAAAGGACTGCAGAGGCCACCTCCTCCTAACAGGCAACATGTGCACCTGGGGCACAGGGTGTGGGATGTTCTTAAATATGAAGGATATAGAAGACTAACTTCTTGCAGTTAGTCAAGCATAATGAACTCTTCTGTCAGATGTTAATGCAAAACACTGGTGTAAATAAGGCTATAAGTTTCATTTTCTATTATTACTAAAACAACAGCCATACCAAGAAACAAACTGAAATAAAACAACACACCAAAGAACCAAAAAAAGAAAGTTACATTTGAGCAAAACCTGGAAGAGGGCAAGCTCTGAACGAAACTATATGCTTAGTCAAGTATTTAGTCCCAAATTTTGTAAGTTCTTGTCTTTACAATAGTCATTTTGGGAAACTGAAGTTTGTTTCAATAAATTTTAAGAATGTATTCCAAAGTCAAAAATATCATGGTATTTAAAACAAAAGTCTATCTTTTCACTAGAGAAATCATCCAGTAATTCACTGGGAATGCAGAGAGAGGTAGGTTGCTGACAGGCTTTAAATCATTGTGCTACAACTTTAAACACAACCTGGAACTATATAAAAACTCACTCGTCAGATTCAGATTCAAATGTCCTTTTGTATCTTTGTATCTGATTTTTCAAAGGAAGCAGTTTTTAAGTGAGGTGAAAGTTGGTTGTGCCAGGGGCAGATGTCCATTTTGCGGGGCCCAGGGCAGCACAATTTCGCGGGGCCCCCCTTTGCCACGCTGCATGTGCGGTGGCGCCACGTGCATGCGCAGGGCTTCTTGAAGCGTGGGGCAGCCGCCCCGCTCGCCCAACCCTATATCCGCCCTTGGGTTGTGCACAAGACAAAGCAGACTCTTGAAAGTGATACAGAAAAGTAGAGAGCCACTGGTTTAAGGGATGTGGAATTTCTGCTTTTCCCTTTCTTTTCTCATTAACTGTGTTTTCCCTGAAATCTGTACTTTTTTACATTTTTATTTTTGAATATTTTATAAATGACTTCTCTCCTCCCACACTGTAATGAAAAACACATACACATTCACTATTGTCTCAAAGCTTTCCTAATGCCTTCAGATTTCAAAAAGATCTCACAGCAAGTCTACCAGCAATATATTTTTATAGGGATGTATAACTAAATGTGTTGAGGCAAGCAGCCGCAGGTGTTTTTTCTTAACATATTCATCATTAATTCCTATCAATCATGAATAAAAAAGTCAAGCCCCCTCCTACAACCCAAAGAGCAACAGAAATCCAATTCTTAATTAAGTTAATACAAGAAGACAGTCAATGAAGACAAACACTCCAAAAGTTCATCTACTTGCATCACATCAAATAAATTCAATATCTCAATGCTGAACTCAGACCAAACAGCAATAACATACAGGACTATGTAGCACTTTAAAGACTAACAAGATGGTTTATCAGAGGATAAGCTTTCGTCTGGCCCACGAAAGCTCATCATCTAATAAACCATCTTGTTAGTCTTTAAAGTGCTACATAGTCCTGTATTTTGTTTCAGCTACACCAGACTAACACAGCTACATTTCTATCACTTTTCAAACAGCAATAGTAAGAGCTGCATTACCAATCATTTGCAAGTCAGTTCATAAGGCATAAACATTAAAACCCACACAGAGATTTGAACTTCAAAAAGGTTTTTAAGTACTCTCATTCTGAAGTACACAGAAGCAAGCACCATTGTGGAGAAATATTCAGCTACAATGCATTTTAGTTTGCTGGTGCAGATCTAAAACACAGCACCACAGCATTGTACACAATCCACCATACCTGCACAAAAGGCTCCTGGTTAGGTCTGACACAGTAAACAATCTGAATATCCAAAGGTATTTGTCGCATTCTCATTGTTTCAAGACTTTTTTTCCCCACTAATCAAACTTCTCTGCTGTTTCCTATGCTACTGAGTCTGCCACCGTGGGGATATTGCTTATATATGTCCCCGGTACAGTCTTACTTTCTGTTTCCTCAACAGCAAGTATAAGTTTCACAAAGGATCAACACCAAATTAGGGCTTCATTCAAAGCCATTTCCTTGTAGCTCCACCTTCATGTGTAAAAGCTGCACAGGTTTTTTTTAAAACTTTTGGAACCATTTCCAGCTGTTTTCTCATTACTACCAGCATGTATTTAAAATAAAACAATGAGAGTTCAGCATAGTAAAACAAGAACTAATCTGCAGCATGGAAGATTCAGGTTAGATATTAGAAAAAAAAAATATCTATATTGTTAAGTACTGGAATATATTACCAGTGAAGGTTGTGGAACCATCCTTGGAAGTTTAAGAATAGGGTGCTCCAACACTTCTCAGGGATGGGCTAGGACAGCAGATCTCAAACTATGAGTCCCAAGCAGTGTTCCCTGTAAACTGTGTGCTAAACTGTGTGCTTGTGCAGCCACTCAAGAGAAATTCAAATGCTGCCCAGCTGATGAATAGAGCCCCCACAGCTCTATTTGTGTTTATACTGGTGGTGCACATACACACATGCTTTGGTGAACATAAAAACATTTATTCTGCACATGGAAGGAAAAAATCTGCACATGGATGGAAATGATTAGAGGGAACATTTATCGTGACCCCATTTCATGGGGTTGTCAGGGTTGGCATTAAGTCTTGCTGGGACTCCTTCCCCACACCAATAGTGGTGGCACTTGGGCTTTGGCCCTCTCAGGGTGGCAGGGCTTGAGTTGGCTTAGGCTTCAGTCCTCCCTCCTGGGGCTGTGTAGTAATGGAGGGCATCTGGGAGGGTAGAAAGCTCGGGGGGAGGAGGAGTGTCAGTGCTTGCCCCTCTGCTGCTGCTGCTGAAGTGGAGCCCAGAAGCCAGTGGCATCAGAGGGGACGGCACCGACCTACCCTAGTCTGGCAAGTTCCCTGGTTCAGGACCGATCAAGTCCCTGAAGGTGCAGGACCAAGGAGGTACAAAGTGTAACAAGATGTAGTTTTTCAAGCCTGTTACTATTACAGTACAGAGAATCTTTTGCCAGTTAGCACTAAAGGGTTCTTAGGATCACAATAATAGAAATCAGATGCGAATGCTACAAATAGGTCCAGTGTTACCCTTAGCACCAAATCCACATGCCCATAGACCAGCACCGAGACCTCCTTAACTCTGTCCCAGTAATGCAAAACTCAAAATAAAACTGTGAAGCATAAGTGAACTGAATCTATTCAGTGCACAACTTTTACTGTGAGGTGTAAAACTTTAATATCTTATCTACCTTATTCTTTTTCATATGAACAGTATGAAAATTTGGCCTTTTACACAAGCATATACAATCATCCACAGATCAGAGATACAGCAGCAATTCTATAAAAGTATTCATTACTGGTTTAAAACACATGCCCGAGCAAGCACTATGCTAAACGACATTCTCCACCTTGAAACTTCACTGAAGCTGACCAATAAGTGCCTTTCTGCAACATTAACACTATTATACAATTGTGAAGTTTAAAACAATTGTTCTTTCACTAAAATATTCTTTTAAAACACTGTATGATAGTTTCAGTAAGTATTCGGATGATTTCTATTGATTCTGCTAAAATCAGAAAATTTCTAGCCTGGCCACTACCTGGGCCAGTAGAGGATAAAAGAAAATGAGAGCTATTGGGAGGACAGTAGGTTTGTTGGATAGCCACAAAACCTGAGAACATTTTAATACAAAGAGTAAGAGTCAAATGAGTAAAAAAGAAATACCAGAATGTTAGGAAAATTAAAAAGGTGGGTATTTAGATTCTCAATGGGTAATGCACATTCCTTGTAACACTCTTGAATCTCTGAAAACAGAAGGCACTCACCTCCCAGCTCTTAGTTGATGGCTCACTGAAAAAGTTGTCTATCATATCAAGCTCCTCCTTTTCCACCACTACGAAACCTTGCTCTTTGGCATCTTTCCCATACACTTCTGGTGACCACTGAACAAAAAATGTATACAGATGATCCACTCTGTGAAACAAGAGGAAATATGGTATTCAGTTTTCCAGAAATGACATACAGTACAGTATGCAAATTTTACATACTAACAGAGAATGAAAAAGTGTTTGTCTATATATTTCACACAAACTAATACATTGCACATTTACAGTTCCTTAAATCTGAGCTTCTTCAACAATTTTAAAATTTCACCTCATCTCACCCTTGTGTCGTTCCCCCCCCCAATTTTAAACGAGGAAGCTGAGACATAGGTGGCTTACCTAAGGTTATACAAAAATTGCGTGTCATAGTCAAGGATACAATTTGTATCTCCCAGTCTTATTTATTCACAAAATATAAGGCCAGAAAAAATCAATCATTATGATCATTCAGAAAGACCTGCTATATAAAAACATTGGCCAAAAAAAAAAAAAAAAAAAACCCCCCCAAAAAAACCACTTTCACCCACCAATTTTCACATCAGACTCATTACTTATGGTTACACTATAGCATTACTTTTTCCATTAGAAAGACTTAACATCACTATCCTCCCTCCTTTGATCTCAGTGGAAAAGATCAGTTGTTGCTGCTTTTCTGAAATTGGCTATATAAAAACAAGCATCCAGAGGTAGGTAGAGAGCTAGTTCTTCACATCTTTCTTTGCTATTTATTAAACACACCTTCAAAATTATTATCAGGTATTAGTACAGTAATTCCTCATTTAACACATGTCCGCTTAACACATTTTCGCTTAACACATTTTTTGAATTACATGACTGTCCCCGGAATAACATGATTTCCCCAGCAGGCCTGTTGCCGGCAGCTGTGCGGGGCTTCCCCCGCCTCCCTGCAAAGCGGAGGAGGGTTTGCCGCTCACCGCGCTGTTCCTCACTGACTCCCCCTCACCAGACACCTTGCCCCCTTTCCATTGCCCCTGCTTGCAGGCCGGAGGCTGGGTTTCCCCAGCGGGCCTGTTGCCAGCAGCTGCTCGGTGTATTCCCCTGCCTCCCTGCAAAGAGGTGGAGGGTTCACCGCTCTCCGGCGACCCCCCCCTCTTTCTGGACGCAGTACGGGTCCTGGTAGACCTGTCACAGGGGCATACTCCCAACCCAATCCCTCTCCCCCCCTTCCCTTCCCCAGAGCCAAACATCTCCCTTCCCTGCTGTAACCCAGTCCTGTTTCTCCCCCAACCTTATGTCCCAGTCCCAACATACACCACGGCTTGAAACGCAGTCCCCACCTTTTCCATTATTTTCAATGGGAAAATTGACCCCGCATAATATGTTTTCACTTAACACGATCATTTTCTGAAACATATCTATAGTGTTAAATGAGGAATTGCTGTATATAAAAATGAGAAAGTTATTCAGTGACCTGTTTATACCAAAATGATATTCTTGTGATAGAACAGGCATAGTGCAACGAGAACACCCCCTTTCAATCTTTCCTGTCAGTAAGTGCACCTCTCTCCCGGGGCCTAAGCCTATTGGTGAAAGTCAAAGTCCTAACTAGAGAAAGTACCTATGAAGTTATAAATACTTAAACTACAAAAGAATATTGTCAACTAGCACAATATTTTATTAGCAATCTTGAGTACCCCTTGATACAGGTAAAAACTGAAAATAAGGGCCATATTTTATGTATTTTTCCTGGAAATGTATCAGAGATTAATACAAAAAGAACACAGATATGTTCAGATGTGTACACACACCTCAGAGCTTACGTATGTGGCTGTTGGTTTATTGTGTGTATCGTCTAAATTAATACACAGCCTGACTTCAAAAGGCAGCTTTACATACACAGGCTGAACCTCGCTCGTGCGGCACCCTGGGGACCTGACTGATCCCAAATGAGGGGATTTGCTGGACCAAGGAAGGTCCCTCCCCTCATGTCCCATGCTACCACCGGGCTATGGTTGCAGTCTATTCCTGCTGCTGCCCCAGCCCCCCTGGGGCTCTCTAGATGCTGCTGGCCCCTCTGCTGTTGGGGCTGGAGCACCACAGAGAGCTCCACAGCCAGGGCAGAGCTCTGCAGCTGCCTGGCTCCGCAGCCAGGGCCGGAACTCTGCGGCTGGGGCCAGAGAGTCCTGGATGCCACTGAGGCTGGAGGTCCTGGGCCACTGGAGCCAGAATGGGGCCGGAGCTCCACAGATGGGATTTGGGCCAGAGCTTTCTAACTGCCGCTGAAGTCCGAGCTTCCTGGCTGTGGCCAGAACGCCACAGCTGCTGCTCCCTGGCCACTGGGGTCAGGGAGCTCTGTTGGGGCCAGAACTCCCTGCCATGCTTGCCTGTCCCCCTCCCCCAACACTGGGCTCCCAGCTGAGTCACCAGTGCCCCCTCCGGCACTCCTGCCACACCGCCCTCTTCCTGGGCTCTGTGGTCCAGGAATATCGATGGTCAATGTTGCCAGACCAGGGAGTCCCAACTAAGGGAGGTACGACCTATACACACAGACTAATATATGATTATCATACATATATCACATGCAATGCGTTGTGGTTTCCTAACAAAACAAGTTATTTTTATATATTTGAATGATACAAAAGTAGGATGAAAAATAGACTGATATTGATGTTTATTTTTAAGCTTTTTTAGATTTTTTTCAACTGAAATTTCACAGTTGCAGGGTTGTCAGACAATTAGTGAACGGCAGAGACATTGAGATTAAAAATGTCAAATTTGGCTTAATACACAAATTGTCTATAAATCGTTAACATCACATGTCAAAAGTACACAAAATAAATATCCTTAAATAAAAATAAAATACTAGTTTTTACTACTTCCTTGCTAGTTCACTTGTACCAAGCCTAATTAAAGAGTCTAAATCACTGGATTATTTCCACACAGTCATACTTTGCCTAGCTGTAAATTTCAATTATCATCAAAGGAAATATTTTTTGTTAGTTTGTGTGTATGGCAAAATCAATAGTTATCGACATTTACCAATAAAAAGCGAATCCATCCAACCATACCTACAAGATTCTTTTACATTTCAAATCATTTTAGGACTTATGATCTATGCATGACCGGTCTTGAAAATTTTTATAACACACCACATAAGCAATGTTGTTGATTTCCTCCTGAAGTGGGAGCAACTCGGGTAAGTGTACATGCTACAGTAAAACACTGGGGAAGCCTAGGTCAGCTGACTCAGGTTCATGTGGCTTAGGCTGGAGGGCTATACAATTGAAGCGTACATGTTTTGGCTCAGAGACCATCCTCCCTTGTGGAGTCACAGAGCCCAGACTTCAACCCAAGCACTGAGACCCTGTGATGGGGAAGCTCCCATAGCCTGAACTTCTACCCAGCATTTTTATAATCCCACAGCCTGAGCCCAAGTCAGCTAACCAGAGTCAGGCACAGGTTGCTGCAGTGTAGACATTCTCTTAAGAGTCAGATTTTGCTGATAACTACTTCATTGTAAATCCAGAGTAACTCTATTTAACACAGCGGAATTACACTGGTCAGACTCTAGCCCTTAGATCACTTAAATTATAAACCTTCAAATTCTAGACAGATTAGTCCCCAGTTAGCATTTTGCAAGTGAGCTGCAGGAGCACTTTTTTTTATATATAACACCACCACCGCTGCCACCACAGACACCACAAAAAAAACAAACAAAACAACCTACAAAGAGAGACATAAAAAATTGGAGGCAAATGTTCTCCCGGATGTCAGCTACATCTTGGGCCATTGGGTTAACTTTCCAGAGATTTGGCTGCAACTCACCATGCCCATAAGAAGGTGGGTTTTTTTTTTTTGCTACATCACAGATGTTTCCTTTCCCTAATTATAGAGCAGGAACAAGGTTACTCCTCCCTCATGCCCCTGTCAGCCTAGATACCAGCTGCACTAGAAGTCTTCCTGTTTTTACTGAATTTAAGTTCTCATTCTAATTTTTTTTTTAAAGTGACCATGGTTTCAAAGAAACACATTCCAAATGCAAGACCAAATCTAGTGTAATCTTTCAGAGTCTGTGGACAACATGTAACAGTAGCCCAGAGATATATATAATGCACAGAGTATCCACTCTGAAGTTTAATGGCAGTTTAAAATGCCCATTATTAATTACAGGCAGTCCCCGGGTTACGTACAAGATAGGGACTGTAGGTTTGTTCTTAAGTTGAATCTGTATGTAAGTCGGAAGTGGCGTCCAGATTCAGCCGCTGCTGAAACTGACCAGCGACTGACTACATACAGGAAGCCCGAGGCAGAGTTGCTCTGCCCCGGGCTTCCTGGAATCAGCCTCTGATCAGTTTCAACAGGCTGAATCTGGACGCCAGTACTTAAGAACCCCAGGCGTCCCAAGTCAACCGGTGCTGAAACTGATCAGAGGCTGATTCCAGGAAGCCCAGGGCAGAGCAACTCTGACCAGCAGCGGCTGAATCAGGACGCCTGGGGCAGAGTAGCTGGGGTGCTGCCGGGTTGGTCCAGTAGCGCCCAGACCAACCGGGACCAACCGGCAGCGCCCCAGCTGCTCTATCACAGGCATCCAGAGAAAAGCCTGGTCTGCTGGGGGGGGGTGTACTAGCTGCGTCCCCCCCCCCAGCAGACCAGGGAGACGCCGGCGGTGGACTGAGACGCACCGCGGTCCCGCCGCCCGGGTCCTCCACGGCTTTGCTCCGCGTCTCCCTGGTCTGCTGGAGACAGCCGCGGTACACGGGAGCAAAGCCGCGGAGCACGTGGGCAGCGGACAGCCCAGACGCGCCGCAGCTGTCCCGCTGCCGGCGTCCTCAGAGGCTTTGCTCCTCGTCCATAACTGCGGATCTGACATAAGTCGGATCCGCGTAACTCGGGGACTGCCTGTATTTCACTGCTCATCACAGTAACAGAACTCTCCAGCGAATGTGCTTCTCTGAAGTGGTTAGATAGCAGAAGTTAAAAATGAAATTAAAAAAAGGGGGGGAGACACCACAAAAGTTATGTGTACTACACAGACTGAGCAAATCTGGGGATGATCAACAGTAATCAGCTAGAAGGAGAGTGTATGGAAGGGTTATTCTATAACTATTGAGGACTCCACTCTGCAAATTTGAAGCCACTTGACTAACGTCAAATAACTAACAAAATGTGCATGCTTATAAAAGTATCAACCTGCCGAGAGGAGCCTGTAGCTGTCATAATGATGGAGGAAATAAGGCTTTTATTTCTAATTGCAAGATTTTTTTTCCCCATGGACAACTTTAGCAGAATGATCTTTCCCACTTCCTGACTTGCTCAAGAAACAGTGTGAAAAATAATCCCTATGCTGAATGGATCAAAAAGTTTCCACATCCATTTGATCAACAGTTTTAAAATTTCTAAACAGACAACAAGATATCCAAGTTGCTTACAGACACATTATTAGCTTACCTTGCAGAAAACTTAATCACAGTTAAGCCAGACATGTCTAGCATGCAAAACTCTTATCCAAAGTCTGGGAAGCTAAATTTCTACTAATTCCTATGAAGGGACTGATATGCATAGAGCTACTGTTTGTGAAAGCATGTTTGAAAGTATTTTTATTTGAGGAAAAAAATATCTATGACAGAGCTAAACCAATTCACACATTGCAGAACCAAGCCAAATTCTATAATGTATGTGACAACTTCAAAAACAAAGTCAGACAAGGATGGACTGAGAGAAGCAGTGCTAGATTTCCCATTAATACCAGTTTCTTACAGCATTATGCTGTGGATGTACTGAAAAACTACTCTGTATGAATATAGTAATGTCTACTTATAAAACTGTGTGGTTAGCATTCACTAAAATCCCATGTACATTTAATGTAAATTAGGTGCAGCCCTTGTACTAATGGTAATACTAGAAAGGTTTTGTATCACTGATCTACTTAAGAAGCAGACAATTTTTGAGATAGTGGGGTTTGATTTTTTTGGCTTATTATTTTGACTAAAGCCAGTTTTACTGCCTAAGTCAGTCCTTGTATTAGGCTGTCATTACAAGAAAAGAAGAGCAATTGTTCAAAGACTGACTGTATGGAATGAAAATATGTCCCTTTTGAAGATAACTGAAGAAGTGATAGACACAACATGTCACCTCTGCTTCAGTGCAATGTTATGTGTCAAAATGGAGGAATTCCCAGTTCTTACTTTCTAAAAATTAGGAAATTGTCATCCATAACTCAAAAAGTTCTGCAACCAACATGGGGAAATCCTATCTTAGGACTAATTTTGCATACAAAGAGGACATGATCATAGAACTAAAAGTTAAAGTTTGCCTACATGCATGCAACTGTGACTGGATTACATCTGTTATATGCACAGAGAAAGTTTCAACCACATATATACTTAGTGCTTTAAAAGGCAATTTCCCAAAAATGAAAATTATAAGCCAGATCAGCTGGGAGAAAGAACTTGACAGAAAGTGTCAGCGATACTGGGCACAGTTCCAGAACATTTTACGAGATGTCCCCCGCATCCCGCCACCAAAAAAAAAAACCATGAGAAAGAAGGCTATGCTGGTTAAACTAAACAAAACAAACAAACAAACAAAAAAAACCAAAACTAATACCTATGACTATACCCTTGCTTAGAAGGGAACTGAAAGCAGCAATAAAACAAAAAACAAAAACAAAAATCTGGTAGCAGTGAATATACATTAGAGGTGAAAAAACCTGTGGAAAATTAATAGGGATGCAAAAGAACGCAAGACAAAATCAATGGCTAGCAGAATTAAAGACAGGTATTTTAAAAGTAAATAGGAACAAAAGGAATCCTGACAATAGTACTGGTTCATTATGTAGAACTATCACTAATAATGCAGAAAGGTGGAAGTACTTGAAAATATGTTTTGTATTTGGGAAAAAGCTAAATGTTTTCATATCATATGAACAGGGCTCAAAAAAGTATTGAATCTACTCGCCTGTGGCAAGTAGATTT
Source organism: Pelodiscus sinensis (assembly GCF_049634645.1). Lineage (NCBI taxonomy): Eukaryota > Metazoa > Chordata > Testudines > Trionychidae > Pelodiscus > Pelodiscus sinensis. Next base: position 89,727,614 of record NC_134713.1, on the reverse strand, counting down.
CAGCCAGGCGTCCCGTTTGTTTGCGGCACGCGCATGCGCAATGCGGGTCTTGCACATGCGCGATGTGGGGCTGGCGAGCGGCTTTTGCCACCGTTCGTCAAGCCCTGCATATGAAAATGAAGAAATAATTCTACATTAGGAGCTTAAGAGCATGTTAAATAGCAACTACTGAGGTTAGACATCAAGTCAAGAGGTTAGGACAACTTTCTTCCAAGAATTTTAAAAGACTTGGCTGAGTAGCATTTCACTTTTAGTAAATCTTGGAACACTGGGCAAGTTCCAGGAAATGGGAAGAAAAGTTGTATGTTGTGCCAATATAGGCAGTCCCCGGGTTACGTGGATCCGACTTATGTCGGATCCCTACTTAAGAACGAGGTGAGGGAACCCCGAACTAGCTGCGCGCCCCCCCCCCCCCAGCAGACCGCCAAGACGCGCCGTGGCGGTCCCGCCACCCGCGTCCTCCGCGGCGAGAAAAGCTGTTCCGCATCTCCCTGGTCTGCTGGGGGAGCCTCCCCAGAAGATCAAGGAGACACAGAGCAAAGCCACAGAGGACGCGGGGCGGTGGGACCGCGGCACGTCTGGGCGGTCCTGCCACCCGCGTCCTCCAGCAGACCAGGGAGACGCGGAGCAAAGCCGCGGAGGACGCGGGTGGCGGGACCACGGCACGTCTTGGCGGTCCTGCCACCCCCATCCTGCACGGCAAGAAAAGCCGCTCCGCGTCTCCCTGGTCTGCTGGGGGGGGGGGGGGGGGGGGGAGGGGGGGCGGGCGCAGCTAGTGCGCCCTCCCCCCAGCAGACCAGGCTTTTCTTGCCGCGGAGAACGCAGGCACCAGGACCGCCGAGACGCGCCGCAGTCCCGCCGCCCCCGTCCTCCGCGGCGAGAAAAGCCTGGTCTGCTGGGGGGAGGGCGCACTAGCTGCGCCCCCCCCCCCCCCCAGAAGACCAGGCTTTTCTCGCCGCCGGTCAGTTTCAGCAGCGGCTGAATCAGGACGCCTGAGGTAGAGCAACTGGGGGGCTGCCGGGTTGGTCCCACAGCGCCGAGGTGCGGCGCTACTGGACCAACCCAGCAGCACCCCAGCTGCTGTGCCCCAGGCATCCCCAAGTCAGCTGCTGCTGAAAGTGATCAGCGGCTGATTCCAGGAAGCCCGGGGCAAAGCAGCTCTGCCTCGGGCTTCCTGTAGTCAGCCGCTGGTCAGTTTCAGCAGCGGCTGAATTGGGGACACCTGGGGTACAATATGTACCAGTTCCGACTTACATACAAATTCAACTTAAGAACAAACCCACAGTCCCTATCTTGTACGTAACCCAGGGACTGCCTGTAGTCCTTTACATCCCTAATACAGACTACTTTTCAATCTGTTAAAATTTTACATGCCCCCCCCCCCCCCCCAGGAGAGTAGTGGGAAGTGACGGCCAGTATGTCCCTTGGCCCGTGCTGCGTCCCCAGCTGCCACTCCCTCCATCCCCTGTCCATCCATGGAGGATACGGCAAGAGAGCTCTTGTGGCCAAAACCAGCTCCTGGCCCGGCACTCTTCCCTTGGCTGGACACGGAGCCCTGAGGGGGGGGGGGGAGGGGGGGACGACTGAAAAGGAAAAGAAAGGTTCGGGCCCACCACAAGATTGGGTGGGGGAGGCGGGAGTGTAAATGGCAGCACAGATGGCAAATGGAGGATGGATGGTGCCTCCTGGGATATCAAGATCCTATCTTGCCAAAAATTGCCTGGCAGAAAGTCCCAGTCCCATGGTGGGCCTGATCCTTACTTTTCCTAATCTTTCTACTGACCTCATAGAGTACCGTCGTGGATCCCCAAGGGTCCACGGAGCACAGGATGGGAACCACTGGATTAGTCGACTACTCGCATTCCTTCCCACCTTGCTGCCCAGTGGTCTGGGACCCGGCGCAAGCCGGGACTGCTTAAGTCCTGGCTCACGCCGGGTCCCAGACCTACCCCAGCTGTGGCTCTGCCTTTTTAAATATGGTAAGAACCGCCTGGCCCTTACTACATTTAAAAGGCAGAGGTGCAGTGATCCTGAACTTGTGTGAGCTGGGACTACTCAGACCATGGGCTGCTGCTGTAGGAAGGGTAGAAGAAAAGGCTACTGAGTTGTGCAGAGCTGGGGGCTGATCTGTGTGTCAGTCCACACACTTTGTTTCTGTCACCCCACACACATACACCCTGTCACACACTCTTCTCTCTCCCCCATACACTTCAGTTGAAAAGTGGCTGGCAATCTATTAGGATGTCTATATAATGGCATGACTGAGAAACCTAGGTCATGTGACACTGTACCTGCCCCCATGAGGCACTGGAAACCCTTCCCAAAGCACCCTGTGGTCAGTTGCACAGTGGGATAACTACGCAGAGTGCACTACTCTCCGTGTCAATGCAAGAGCTGCTAGTGTGGATGTGCTCTACCAACACAAGCATAGTGTGGGCATGCAGTTTAATTAAAGTGCTTTCATTAAAGCAGCATAACTTTTGTCAACAAGAGCCTATAGTGTAGACAAGGCCTTATAGGATGGGCCACTCTATCATGGGCAGCAGTGACTAATAAAAACCTTGAGTGTAATGAGTAGTCAGCTGAATGTACACTTGTTGAGCAATGCTGTGGTTGAAAAGGGGCTAACATGATCACTAGAAACAGGGAATATTTAAATACAAGTAAGGAAGTTCTATTACCTCTGTATTTGGCACAGGTGTGTGCTACTGGAAGTGCTATGGGAATATTGTATTCAGTTCTGGAAACCCCAAAACAAGAAGGATTTTGAAATATTGGAGAGGGTTCAAAGAAAAACCACAAGAATGATTAAATGATTGAAAAACATGCCATATAGCCAGAGAGTGAAGGAGCGCCATCTAGTTAGCTTATCAAAGAGAAGGTTAAGGCGTGACTATAAGGGAATAGATATTTGATAAAAGAAGGCTCTTGAATCTACCAGACAATATAAACACAAGATCCAGTGGCTGAAAGTGGAGCTAAACAAATTCAGACTAGAAATAAGATATATAAATTCCAATAGTGATGATAATCAACCACTGGAAGGCCTTTTCAGTGACTGTGGTGGATTCTCCACTATTGGAAATTTTAAGATCAAGATTACATGCTTTCCTTGCAGATAGTCTATAGTTCAAAACAGGAGTTCAGGCTAGACCAGGGGTTCCCAAAGTAAACCTTCCCGTACTCCTTATTCAATATGAAAGGAAATAAATTCTAGACTCTAGAATCCACAATTCTTCTCACTAACACTACTACTTTTGTAATATTTCAGTTAGGATAAACTAGTTATTTACCAAATATTCCCCGTACCCACTTGACAAGCTTCTCGTACCCTCTGGGGGTACGCGTAGCCCAGGTTGGGAACCCCTGGGCTAGACAATCACAGTGCTCCTTTCTGGCTTTAGAATCTATAAAGGTTGATGATGCTGAAAATTCAAGCCACCCACTGTCTACATAACTAGAACACATTGCAAACCTATTTGTATCCATGACTTGGTGTCTTACCTATCTAGAGTTCCAAAGGGAACTGAACATACTGGAGTTGGGATCACCCTAGAAGTCCAATCCTTAACTTTCACCTGTATGTTCCATGAATCATATCAACAAGAATAGGAAAGATAGAGGAATTTTAAGTCAGCCACTCCAGATGTCCAAAATCACATCAAAATCAAACTGGATTGCTGTCACACCATCCATGAGGAAAAGTTCTGGTATGTTTTACAGGGAACCATGTTATGGTACAAGACTCTTGCTAGTTAGAATGAAATTCAACTTGTTGGAAATTTCTTGCAAGAGATCCAACTTTAATAACCACTAATTTCTTCTCGGTTGACAAAATGTCAAACAGTGTTTGTTTACTGTTAGGGCTACCATAAACAAAAAGCAAACCAGCCAGAATCTCTTTCTGTCTAATTAAATCAACTGTGCTGGAAACAAATTGCCTGCATTCATCAAACACCAAAACACTACTACCTTTTCTGGAGCTACTGTCTTCACCAAACACAGAAAGTGAGTGCCCATGACAGAGAGCCTGATCCCAGAACTAACCATTTCCTGTATGCTGATACCATGGCAAAAATAAATCCATACCTTTGGCTGATGAAAGGCTACTGCTGGTAACTAAGAAGGTTTACTTTTTAATATGTAAATTACTCTGAATACTGTAGTAATTAGAAAAAAATGAAGTAGCATGCACATATGAGTGTTGAATTTGTAAGTGCTTATTTGGCAGTTCTGGATTCAAGCCTGACATGTGCATCTCAGAATTTAAAACAAAAATGAAGAAATTACTGAATAGTGTTTCACTTTTAATCATTTCATACCAGCCTTATTTAATTGGTGCATCATTTTATCACTCTCTATACCCACCTTAAACTGAAAATCATTCTATAGCTGTATTTACTTTTCAACGTTAGATAGTTTTCCTCTCAATGTTTTAAAAGAAATAATTGTAAGAGTAGCTCAATTACCAGTCTAATAACCTCAACAATGGAGAATCAATTAGTAAAATGCAATTCTACAGATTCACTTAGTTCCATCAAAAAATAAAGCCATGAAATACAAGCCGACTTATACTTACTCTCCAACGCTGTAAGCAACACCCATTGTCAAGTCTTCCAGCTCAGTCACTGTCCAAAAGCATTAGAGCTACTCTGCTAAATAGCAGCGCAAGAAGTTCTCTTATGAAGTGCACCTTTTTTCAGCTGAGACTTCTTTAATGATTACATCTTCCCAGTTACGTGCTAGAGACCAGGACTGCTGTGATTTTGCAATCAAAAGAGCAGCCTTGGAGTCACCGATTAACTCAACTACATCATCAAGGATAATGGAGTGGCATATTTTTGGGATTTTCAGTAACTTATAAATCATGTATTGCACGGGAAGGAATCCAGTAGAAGAATTAAGAGAAGAAAAAGTGGATTCATGATTTGTTTTACAACCTTTAAAGGAAATATTTAAAATGGTTTTTAAAAAAAAAAAAAAAAAAAAAAGCTGTATACCTAGTTTTGTCTCCACTAGTGATGGTTCAAGTACATAATGGTATAACTCAATTTGAAAACCACAAAGTAACTTTTTTTAATGTGACTTTGGTACTCATGAAACGTGCCACACTGAAAGACCTAGGTGCCTGCACTATATATGAACACAGCAAGTACTCACCCTAAACTCCGGTCATCTGAAGGAGTGGGCTGTGCCCACAAAAGCTCATGATACCATCTACATGTTTTGTTAGTCTATAAAGTGCTACCAGACCATTTGTTGTTTTTTTACATTGGAAGGAGCAGTTTAAGTTCCCACTATCTCTCCATCACTAAAATGAAGTCACCTGTGGAGTTAGTTACAGCAGTTGTTTAACAGTACACAGCACCATTACAAGAAATTTTAGGATAGGGCAAATTCACTGAAGTTGAATGGGGGCATTTAAGTAGGCAGAGTGACTTTGGCCATGAATGCTGATTTCTCCACATTCTGGCTACAATTTCTTTTTTAAAGTCTTAATGAATAAAACAAAGATACTAACACGAGGTCTGCACTAGACCTGGCAGCTCAGTATGCAACTTCAGCTCTGTAGAATTTGTAGCTGGAGTTGGCTTATCTTAAAGCTGAGCTTCATGGTGTCCCCATAGTGGGAGGTTGACAGGAAAAAACACTTTAGTCAGTTTCTCTTACTCCTCGCAAAAGTAGTAGTACTGGATGCTGGCAGTTTCATTTAGCAAGCCTAGTTCAATTTAGTGAGTCTAGTTAAGACTCACTGGGCTTGTCAAACTACATTCCTCTGTCGAAAGAGGAATGTAAATGAGCCTAATCGAAAGTGCAAATGAAGCGGAGATTTAAATATCCCACGCTTCATTTGCATATTCGCGTCCAATCGCTGTTTCAAAAAAGGGTTTTTCGAAAGTGAACCTGCAGTCTCAACGAGGTTCTTTAGAAAAAGGGTGTGTTTATTAAAAGAACCCTGTTTAGACTGCAGTTTCACTTTCAAAACCCCCTTTTTTGAAACAGCAATCGGACATGAATATGCAAATGAAGTGCAGGATATTTAAATCTCTGCTTCATCTGCATTTTCGATTGGGCTCATTTACATTCCTCTTTTGACAGAGGAATGTAGTCTAGATGAGCCCACTGAATTGAACTCCAGAAGATCTTCTAGTGTTGACAAGGCCTAAAACAGGGGTGGGCCAACCCGTTCCAGATGAAGAGCCACAATAGCAGTGGAGACAGCATGAAGAGCCGGGGCAAAGCTGTTAAGCAAAAAAAACCCAAACACACACAAAAACCAACCAACCAACCAACCAAAAAAAAAAAAAACGTGTTGGGGGGAAAATAGGTGCCGGTACACCTGTCCCAGGGCATGTCTTTTTTTCTCTCAACAACTTTGCCCCGGCTCTTCACGCTGTCTCCACTGCAATTGTGGCTCACAAATAAAGCACTGGGAAAGGGTGAGAGGTACAAGCTCTGGGAGGGAATTTGGGTGCAGGAGGAAGTAGAGAAGAGGATGCTGGCTCAGGGAGGGGGCTCCAGGCTAGAGAGTGTTGTGGTCAGGTGAAGGGTTGGGGTGCTGAGCAAGCCGCAGGCTTGTGGCTGTAAGGGTGAAGGAGTTTGGGCTGGGAGTATGATGGGCTCAGGACACAGATTTGCAGTGTGTGGATGGTGGAGGAGTGTTGTGGCAGAAGACTGGGGATGTGAGGATGCAGGAGTTTGGGGATGTAAGAGGCTCAGGACAGGGGGTTCAAGTGTAGGACAGGCTCAGGTTTGGGATTGGTGTGTGTGTGTGAGTGCGTGCATGTGTGTGCAGGACTGTTATGATGCTGCTTCCAGATCGGGGCTTGGCCCCAATTGGGGGCTTGTTGGCCAGGCTTCATTTTTAAATAAAAATGTCAAACACCATATGTTTCAGCGTTGTCTTTATTTATGAAAGGGGTGGGGAACCCGTCATGGTTCCGTCAGGAGCTGCAATTTTTTTTTTCACGAACCGCATGCGGCTTACAAGCCGTGGGTTGGCTACCCCTGCCTAACATATCAAACACAGATTAAGACTGGGTTACATGGAGGAGAATGCAATTTCAATGATGGCAGGTTGAAAGGGTTTGTATGTAGCTATCGAGCATACATAGGTGTTTTTTTTGTACATTTGGAATGAATAATTTCATCAGCACTTGAAGTTTTATATCGAGACAAATCACTTTTTTGATCTGTGGAAAGAAATAAAAATAGCCCTACCTGATTTGCTATTCATAGCTTTCCCAAAGAATTGCATAGCGGAAGGAATCTGATTATGGTTAGCAGTGAAACTGTCAAGTTTTTGAATTGTAGCTCTGAAAGCCACACCTAACCTAATTCACCATGAGGCTCTTCAACAAAATTAGGAGCAGAAGCAGAGTACTGGGGCTGTCAGCCTGCAGACTCGGCTGAAGTGATTCACTTTTAAAACGATTTTTTTGTAATAAAAAGGGCTAAAAAATTAGGGGTTTTTAACAAAAGCTTAAATTACACATGAAATTCACTCTCCAGAAAGGGTTTCTACTCCTCAAATGACAAGTAGGCAAATTATTTTTCAAGAATGGCTAAGATTAATATGTATTTCAGATTTAACCTTCAGCATATAGAATCAGCAATCAGAAAAAGACCTTTAGCATTTTATGCAACATTAAATTAGATACACCACCTACAAAGCAACACTGGTCTTGTATTACTGAAATTCTGAAGTGCTGGCTCACATTTTAATCAAGAATTGTCTTGACCTCACACCAAGCAAAGACTAGATTCTGCACATAGCCAGTGAATTAAAAGCTATCTTCAGCTACAACTGAAACCACTATGAATGTAACTACTGCCAACATTCCAGCTGGATTAAACCTTTACGTCCGAGTCAGCAAGTTCCACACCACTGCTCTGCTTAACTAACTCTTTTCTTAAATTACACCAATGGACCAGACATAGCTAATTTTAATCTTTGTTTTTTTGTATGCTGAAACTATCAGAAAATTAGGAAAATAAGATTTTTTAAAAATTGACTACAGCTTAAACTCCCTCACTCAGGGGCAGATGAGGATTTTGTGGGGCCCAGGGTAGCACAATTTCGCGGGGCCCCTCCTTTGACACGGCGCATGCGCGGTGGTGCCATGGCGCATGCGCGGGGCCCCTTGAAGCGCGGGCCCGGGGTGGCCGCCCTGCTCGCCCTGCCCTATATCCGCCCCTGCCCTCACTGATATTTACAGCAGTTAATTCTTTCTCCCCAATTTCTGGATCAGCAATAGAACTGAGCAGCTCTGAATGTTATGTAACTGTGGTTCAATTGGAGCAACCCAACTGCAAAATGTCGGGGGAAGGGTGCATGGAAAGTGGTAGCAGCTGGAAAAAAAAGCTCGCTCTCAAGCTTGAAAAAGCTCTACCATTGCAAAGGTCACATAGCAATTTCAAATGAGACTTAAGGTAACTGGCTGCATTAAAGCCTTATTTCAACAAGTTTGATGAGCATGCTCTTTTATCCATCAGTGAAATGCAGGTAAGCAGTTTTAGGAAATTGGTCCATCTCTGCCAAAAGGAGAAAAATCAAGAGCTTGGCTTAATGGGTAATATACTTCGAAAAATGACCTTTAAAATAACTGGCATTGTGAGGTTCTGCATTTATTGCTGCTCACTGACCTACTAACAAACTAAGCTAATTTGCTGTGTAAGAAGATGATTTCGTGCCAACCGTACAAACTCAATCTGGGGAGTTAAAAAAAATCAAGTTGGCTTCCTTTTGGCTTGTTGTAAAAGGTTATGCAAACCCCATTCTGCCCTCATTTACCCCAATCAAACCTCACTGATTACCATACATATGCTTATATTTACTGTTATAAGTTATGCAGAAGTGGAAATGACAGACAAAAATCTGAAATTTGAACTTAAAAAATTCTGTGTCTAAGCCTGAAAAGCTCCTGTTCACACTCTCATGTAGCTGTGTTGGCTCTAGGCTGCTAACAAAACTTAGAAGGTACAGCATCAGTTACCTAACACATCCGAGAGAAAAAGAGTCTCCAAATACAAACTGGGAACAGATGTGAGTACAAAGATGCCATTTTTTACATGGCTGCATTGAAATGCAGACTTACGGTAAATACTTTACTCTTGAGGTTTCAAGGAAGTAATACCTTATGAAATGTCCACATTTGATAGAATTTCTCTATAGCAGCCACATGATTTTCTTTACAAGCTATAGATTTCGGTGGAATAAATAATATTTTAACAGGCTAGAAATTGAAGTGAATCATGATACTTCAATGAAGGCTCTGGAACTTGCTGCTATGGCTCTTAGAATAAGTTTAACAAAGAAACTATTAACTACTATACACAGTATATCCTTCCAGAAGATAAGTTGTTATTTTCACAGTGGTCTCATTCAAATCAGAATACAAGGAACATGTGGGCTCAGTGGGGAAAAAATATGTAATTTCTGTGTACAGGAATCCAACCCTTCTTTGTTGAAGATTATGTATTACAATTTATACTCTTCTAAATAATGGAAGAAGCAGCAACTGAACCTTCTTGACAGTCATTCCTTAATCCCCATCTTTCTGCTCACATGCTGCTAAGGAGGAGTACACTTTTCCTTTGTGCTTCCAATCCCTTTTCACTCCATACACTTCCCCTGCATCCTCCAGAGCACTACGCAGACTCTTCAATTTGTGGCATTCTGCTGCATTTAGCACTTGTGCAAGGTGTGGCATAGGATAGAGGATGTCAGGATTTGCCCCTAAAATTGTTGATGTGGCTGATAAATAATGAAGAAACAAATGTGTTTTGTATCATGCATTTCAGCCTACCTTTCCCGAGGAACAGCAAACCAGTACTCCGGCTGCTTTCTCCTTTTCCCATACTGCTGCGCCATGGTGGTGCTTTGAGTAACAAAGGACTTTCTCATGGGCTTGCCTACTTTGATACATAAGAACATTGGAGGGGTCTTGCTTTTCTCCTCTTTTGAAGGAAGCATATCTGAATCAGAGACAAAAGAAATGACTGGCCCGGACCGGTATAGCATTGATAGCTTAGCTACTGACACAAAAATCAATCTCTTTCTAGGAATAGTCAATAGCACTGTGAAACCCTGTCACTCTGAGCTTGCCACATTCAGCCTAAGAAGGCCTGAAGGACATCTTTTCAGTAAGAGAGACGCCCAAGAACTGTCAGTGGCACACTGACCTTTTTAGGCACAGCGTGTCCTAAGCTATGTGATTCTCCTCTCGCCTAGTCTGGTACAAATCAGCGATCTATCCATTGAAATCAACAGAATTTGTTAACCTGGTTTTAAAGGGAGAATAAGGCCCTCATGAGGTTGGTTTTTTTTTAAACACACCTCACACATGCTATGTATACTGGAGGTCAGTCTGGCTTGTGCTCAAGACAATTCCACATTTTCCAACGTACTCCTATAGTTCATCTATAGTCCATAATAACAGAACAAACAGAACGGTCACTCAACAACACTGTGCTTATACTCCTGCTCAACAGCACTTCATGGGTGGTCCAGTAGCACAAAAAGGACTAAGACAATATAAACATGTGTGCGCATATGTGTGCACAAAAGTAGAACACAGACTTTTGAGTAATTATGTTGCTGTGTTCTACTGTGGATTTTACACATTAGAAGTGCATTGGGCAGTCTTCAGTGGAACTGGCAGATCATTTCAGTGCATAGCAAAACAATAGCAATCTTTCAGCCACTGTGTGTCACAGTCAACATTATGCACGCATGGTATTTTATTGAACTTATTGTTAAAGTGTTACAAAACATAGTTACTAAACATGGACAAAGTACATGACCCATTTATTAAGCTCAGTATCCCAAACAATTTGAGGGCATCTTTTTTCTCCTATGTTACTTCTTGATTGAGAATCTGCATGTTCAAGTGATTGCCCAAAGACTTATACTGTAAAATACCAAACTACACTACAAAGGAAATACAGGACATCCCTGCTATAAATCGCCCTGGTATACATCCGTTCCACACTAAAGTTGTTGACGCTTGTAGGAACTAATGTGTTATAAGTCCCCCTATTCCATGCTCTTAAGTCATACAAAAAACAAACACGAATTTGCACAAATGGAAGTCAGCCATGGGGAAAAAATTCCCTGCTTTAAGTTGTTTCGCTATAAGTCCAAGTTTTTTTGGAACGTATCTTGGACTTATAGCAAGGATGGCCTGTCAGCTCTAACAGTTAACAGACAGAGACCTACCTTCAATTGGTACTTGAATTCTCTGTAACAGCCATAGTCTGATTTCTGAATTATTGTCCAATTGTGTTTTTTGACACACTTTGTCCAGAGATGGTACCGATGAAGATTTCACAGATTCTTTAAGATCCTTTTCCTCTACTGCAGCCAGGCTGACTTCCAGTGAAGGCTCTTTACTTTCAATGCAGCTTGAATTGGGTTCACCACTTTTAACTGTAAGAAGTTTGTTAACTTGGGACTCTGAACAGTTAAGTGTGAGGTCTACACCTGCCACTTTGTTTTCTTCACCATCACCAATTCCAGCCTTACTTAGGTTTTCAGAAGACTGTGGCCCATCTTTATCTTTACTGAGGTAAAATTCAATAAGTTTATTTTTATCTAGCTCTTTTTGAGTGTCCAGTGTAGTCTCCACTTTATCTGTAGGGGAACTGGCACACTTGTTTACTTCTGGCATGACATCTTGCTTCTCACACGATTCTAAGTCTAGATCAGCTTTGGGTTTAACATCATTCTTTGTGCCCAAGGAATCAAATGCCAGTAAGTCCTGAACTTCTGAAACAGATTTGGTTACCTGTGACCTGTCTTTTCCCAACCCCTTGGGGTCAAAAGAAACCCCTTCTGTTACTGCATCTTTTCTGTCTAATTTGATATTTGTATAAGATAAAGTCTCTCGCAGTTCAATGAAGTCGTCATCTTCTCTGTCCATAAGGGAATGTTCTTTGATTTTGGAATCTAAAGCAGCTTTTTTCCCAGAAGGCTCCTTAGTATGTCCCAGTACACTGGACCTTTCTGATGGTTCGGTGGAGGCCATGTCACTGGGAGGTTCCAATGACTTAGCACTGTCAGAAGGCTTAAGTAGTTCAAGATCTGCTGACTTCTTGTCCAAAGGCTTTATTGATTTGGAATCATCCCCATTTTGCTGCCTCTTCTCCTTGCTCAGGGACTTGAATTTGCTGAAAGGATTGATATCTTTCTCAGAGGAAAGGTCTTCCCACTCTCCTGGCCTGTACAAAGGACAAAGATCCTTTGGAATGTCACTGTCAGGAGAAATGATGGATGTACATGGGATGTTAAAAACAAAATGGAAACGAAACAAAATGGCAAAGAAAACAACTAAAATATGTCAAAATGATTTTAAACAATGAAACCAAACAAAAAATGGCTTTCTTGAAAATAAAATATAAGCCAGCTGAAATAAGTGGTTTCAAAATGAATAAACTGTGGGAAGTAAAAGATGAATAATTCTGCAGAGTGTGGGGGAAGAAATTGTACATATGTAACTAATACAGTATGTGCCATCAGACATCCAATAATAAAAAAATAAGGCCAGATACTCAACCTGATGTAAAATAGCATTGCTTTACTGAAGTTAAAGGACCTGCACTGATTTGCACCAACTAAGGATTTAGCTCTGCTTACTGTGTTTCTTCTCAACATATATATTAAAAAAAAGAGTGTTACGTCTGGTCTGGGACAACGTTCCTGTCTCTTGTAGCATTCCTGCTTCTCTGGCAGAAGTTAATTATTGAAAGTACAGCAAACCACAGTGAGAACCTCTACATTTTTTAAGCACTTACACAACTTTAAAGTTGTAAATGCTCTAAAAAGCACAAGTCACTCTTATTGCCTGTTATTTCCCCATTTGACTGTAGGGATTTTCCTAAAAACTTTAGGGATGGGTGAGGCAAGCCATTAAAGTAGGAAAATCTTGGAAATAAAAGGACATAGTGCTCAAGGTCTTTCTTTACTTCGTTATTCATATGTGTCAAGTTTAAAGAGCATGAGAACAGGTAATGAAAGCTTATACATTCTCCCACCAAGATAGTGGGATAGCAAGTATGGTAGGGTATGTCTACACTTGCCCCCTAGTTTGGATTAGCGAGGCAAATGAAGCATATTGAAGTTGCTAATGAAGCGTGGGATTTAAATATCCCGCGCTTGATTAGCATATTTGCGGCCAGTCGCCATTTTAAAATTCCGGTCGCCCAATTTAACTTGCTGCGTGTACACTCAGTAGTCTGATTTAAAACCCTTCCCTCGAATTAACTGTTACTCCTCATGCAAACTTGTCCACATGCAATGAGGAGTAACAGTGGCAAGTTAAATTGGGCAACCGGAATTTTAAAATGGCGACCAGCTGCAAATATGCTAATCAAGCGCGGGATATTTAAATCCCGCGCTTCATTAGCAACTTCGGAACGCTTCATTTGCCTCCCTAGTCCAAACTAGGGGGCAAGTGTAAACATACCCACATAGAGATCAAAAAACGATACGACAGGAAACTGTATGACTAAGCATCAGATTGTGTCATGGAGGTCAGGATACCATTACTTTCAGAGACCTCTGTGACATTTTCCACTTCAGCCCCAGGGCCCCAAAGGTGTGTGTGTGTGGGGGGGGGGGGGGGGGGGGGGGCGCTACCACATTATTTTAAACAAAAAAGTCATAGACAGGTTGAGGACTTCTGTGAATTTTTATTGACTCTGACTCGTCCACAATATTTATTAAAAATAACTGGCAAAATATTAGTCTTACAACATGACTGTATCACCACTATACAGCTGTACAGGAACAGCTGCCTTTGTTCTGAATGGCTGATATGCTAAGACTATTTTTTTTTTGTTGGGTAGGGAGAAAAGAGGGAAGATGAAATATTTATTTGAACAGTGAAACCTGGTTATCTGCATTGAGAAGCCAGGCTGTTTTCTAGAACAAACCTGTGGACAGCTTTTTTCATCAAGGTACAACTGACTAAATGTAAGTGAAAATACCAGCTAAGAATACCAGCTAAGAAAATACTGCTATGTATCAGAAGTAATTACATGAATTATGATTTCTGAATCCTTCATGAGAGAACTGATATTTTGGAGATTTGTGGAGGTAGGAATTTACCTGCTGCTGTGACCAGTAATGTCTAAAAATACCTGTTCCATTAACCAATGTAGTCACAATAGCAACAGCAAGAAATCTGAACAAAAGCTAATCGGTAACATTCTATAGTCACCTCCCTTGCATTAAAATAATGGAACACATTTCTGGGGGGGGGCTTCAATCAGTTGTAGAAACTAACCCACAAGAATCACATAAACCTAAACATGATCTGTGATGTGCCAGTTCTCTTTTTGCCCCTGGACATTTTCACTGTCCTCTGTCTTCTATGTAGTGTATACCTTTTTATCTCTCTCTTTTTCTGCTGTTGAAAAGTTTATTTGCCTTCATCCTTTATAGCAGTGGTTCTCAACCTTTTCAGACTAATGTACCTTTTTCAGGAGTCTGATTTGTCTTGTGTACTCCCCAAGTTTCACTTCACTGGAAAAGAACTTTCTTACAAATCAGACATAAAAATACAAAAAAGTGTCACAGGAAAGTGTTACTGAAAATTTATTTTCTCATTTTCACCATGGAATTTAAATATTATATTTGCACTCCAGTGTATAGCATGTAAATCAGTAAAAACTAGTCATTGTCTCTATGAAATTTTAGTTTGTATTGACTTCACTATGGTTTTTATGGACCCTGTTGTAGGCTAATATCTAGATGAGTGGACAGTCCATGAGTGAGCAATAAAAAAACGGCAGCCCGCAGGGTTACTCCCTGGCGGGCCACTGCCACTATGTTTACCTGCACCTCAGCAAGTATCAGAGGATCGCAGCTCTGGTTGTCCTCAAATCGCCATTCACGGCCAATGCGAGCGGCAGAAAGTGCCACGGTCTGGGACACCATTTCCTGCCACTTGCGTTGGCCACGAATGGCGATTTGTGGTCAACCAGAGCTTCGATCCTCCAATACCAGCAGAGGTGCCGGTAAACATGGAGGTGGGGGCCCGCCAGGGACTAATCCTACGGACCAGATCCACCCCTATTATAGACCCTGGGGAAGGCCTCTGTGTACCCCAAGGGTTGAGAACCATGGTTTTATATGACATCACCACCTTTCTGCCTTTCGCCGCCTTTTTTTCCCTTAAGGCTCGGTTAATTCTCTCTCCCGGTGAACTCTTTTCACTCCTCCCACCAAACCTCTGTTTTCGTTTTTTGGTTTCCCCTCTCCTGATGATACCATACAAATACAATCAGCAAAGACCACTCCTTACGATGGCAGGGCATCTTTAATCTTCATGTGAGAGATATCGTTGTAGAGGGCTATCGAGACAACTTCCTCCATAGGGCAGATGAGCCCATACTCTTCACAGCCATTCTCAATTACCAGTGGATCCGACTTATGTGGGTCAAACATGATGTTGTTTGGAGTCACTATCATGACCCCCCCAACTACACCCTAATAATAAAAACATATGAAGAGAGTGTTAGCACATCAAATCTAATCACTGACCTTAGGTCACTTTAATGAATAGCTCAGTGTCAACTTTTAAATTACTTGCCCAATATAAATACTCTCTCCAATGTCTCTTTATTCTCCTGTGGAGCAATGTTTTCTAACAAAAAGCTCTGACTCCCAACTGCACTGGACCAGGTATTATAAAGAAGAACAAGCAAAAAGAGAACTCTTTGTAACACTCAGAATGCTTAGCTGACAAGGACAGTATTATAAAGAGGATTCAAAGTACTTAACTTTCATCCCTGGCTGCTATAAACTAGAGCTGTACCTTGATACTTAACCAGAGGCAAGAAAAGATTATTTCTTTTAAAACTAACAACTTTTTTTATTTTGGCTATACTTGCATGGTAAATCTGTACTAGGGATGAGAAGGAATAGTCAACAGGATAGTCAACTGGTTGCTCTTCCCCTTGCTGCCTCTAGGGGGGTAGTAAAGGTACTTCAAACTGTCAGTGCTGTTTGAAGACTGGGGCCAGATCCCGGCTCCACACGGCGCTGCCACTTTGAAATGCCGCATGCAGCTCGGGGTCCAGCTGGGTTGTCCCGACTGCACGCAGCATGTGGAGCCTGGGATCAGCTGGGGACTCCCTCACTGACCCCGGGCTCCATGCGGTGCTGCCGCTTTAAAATGCTGTGGGGAGTCTGGTGTCAGACTCCTCATGGCATTTCAAAGAGGCAGCGCCGCATGGTGCCTGGGATAAGCTGGGAAGTCTCCAGCTTGAAGCGTAGCAACAGGCTAAGGCTGTTGCTACGCTTCAAAGGCAGAGCCACCCTATCGACTAATCAAATAGTTGATGCAAAATGCATCAACTATTCAATTAGTCGATACTTAACATCCTTAATATGTACTAGCAGCCCTGCTGGCGCAGAATTCTGCACACATCCCAGTCAGGGCTGGATTACCCAATAGGCAGACTAAGCACGTACTTAGGGCACCAGCAAAGCAGGGGCGCGTGCGCGCACACGCACGCACACAAAAAAGGGAGAGATTTTACCGTATAGTATTGTTTTTATTTTGAATTACATATGGGGGGGGGGGCGCCGCATCATAATCTTTTCAGTGCTTAGGGCCTCTAAGGGTCTTAATCTGGTCCTGATCCCAGTAATAAGAACATGCAAAGGTTGTTTTACTGACAGCAGATAAATCTTGGGTTCCACATCTGTTTTCCTGAAAGGGGCATCTGGTACACAGAAAAATCTTTTCCTGGCACATTAAATATGACACAACAAGGTAATTCCATTCTTCACCCTTCAATGATACCACTAGCTAAGATGGCAATTTACACTGCCGTGGAAATGATTTTTAAGTCTTGGAAATTACCAGGTTGGATAAATGAGTGAACAGACCTGTAACCAACAGTTACCTTAGCTCAGGACACCTAGCCGCTTGGGAGAATTCCAGGTAGGGATGTAAATGGTTAACCAGTTACACGGTAAGCATTTGCCTTACTGGCATGCTTACAAAGGCAACCAGTTAACCAGTGCCTGGACAGAATAGCCCCAGCTGGGCTGGGCCTGCACACAACAGGCCGGTTAACTGGTTAAACACATAGAATTTAATCAGTTAACATTTTTAATAGGATTTCACAACCCTAATTCTAGGTGAGATTTCTCTCCCCCACAACTGGGTATGAGGCTCTTAAATATGTCCTATGACCATATTTTCAGCTAATACTGCATCAGATCTTAAATTATGACAATTATCGTATAGTCTAAATGACAAGATTATATTGTATAACATTGAAGCATCACTAAGGAAAAGGCTAGTCAACCAGCAAGTCATGCCAGTGGAGGCTAGGAAGCCAGAGGAAGAGAGAGAAAACTAACCATAAGATATCAGGGAGCATATGTTGCCTTTAGTTTGTGGACCAAAGGCAAGATATACTTTGCACATACTTCTTCTGTGTGATGTGTGTGTACCTGGAGGGAATTTCTGTCACTCAGGCCACGTCTACACTGCGGAGGGAAGGTTGGCTTAAGGTACTCAACTCCAGTAACATAAATAATGTAGATGAGTCAAAATACTTTAAGCTGGGCATGGTGCCATATCCACAGTGGGAAGTTGATGGGAAAAATGTCACTGATCGGGGAGCCTTCAACGTTCAATTTAGCGAGTCTTTACTAGACCCACTAAATCGAACCCCGGAATATCAATCACCAGAGCATTGATCCTCTGGTAAGTGGAGATGTGGCCTCAGACTCACAAGTATCTAGGTTACTGCTCTCAATACAGTCAGCAGAATGCCACATAACTAGGCCAAGTTTTCTATTTAGGCAAAAGAGGAAACAGGGCTACATTAGGCTCCGTCTGAAGATATGCTGCCAAGAACAAAGTCCACTGCTGACTGCTGAGGTCTGAAGCTGTTTTTAGCTTCTAAAGCCTAGAGAGAGTTCAAAGAAACTGACTGGTTATATATTTTGTGAAATGGAACTCAATCTTAAACAAGCTTCATAAAAGAAAGCACTGTGTTACACAAATTTCTGCACAAGACATGCTAGTACAGGTTGAAGCCTCCTGGTCCAGCTCCTGTGGGACCTGACTGGTCCCAAACCAAGGAATTTGCTGTACCAAGGGAAGTCAATGGCAGCCCCTCTGATACCACTGGCTACAGGGCTCCACGCTGGGGGCAGCAGAGGAGCCAGCATTGACAGAGTGGGCGGGAGGGGGAAACACTGGAGGGAAGAGACAGGGCGGCTGTAGAGCTCTGTGACCGGTGGCCAGCAGCACAGCCCCACAGCCAACAGCGAAGCTCCACCCTGCCTCTTCCTCTAGGCCACCCCCAGTCCTCCCTGTCCCTACCCCCTGAGCTTGAATGCCACAAATGAGCTATTTGTGGTGCTCCAGAAGCTCTGGGAGGATGGGGAAGGGTTACTGAGCACAGGGACCCTG
Source organism: Pelodiscus sinensis (assembly GCF_049634645.1). NCBI lineage: Eukaryota > Metazoa > Chordata > Testudines > Trionychidae > Pelodiscus > Pelodiscus sinensis. The sequence continues at coordinate 89,709,171 of NC_134713.1, read as the reverse complement.
GCTTTTCCCCATGAATGCTCCATCCCCAGAGCACCCACAGATGACAGAGCAGAGAAGTCTAGTTTATAGATGTCCAACCTGTATGCTGTCTACAAAATCTCCCAAGTTGGTTAAATGCATATTCCACATCTATTGAGAACCAGAAAATGCCAGAGCCCTGAATGTGAGTAAATTCACATACAAAACAGTAGGAGAAGGGAAATAAAAGTGAACTACATGAAATAAAACACACACGGACATTTGTCCATTTTCTAAAGTGATCCTGTAGTTTCATGGAATCTGTCAGTTGCTGCTCAGGCATTTTGCCTCTCATGATTAGTGGAACTCTGAAGTGCAATTTGGTACTGCAATTTGGTTTTTCTATCAGATTAATTTCCTCCCCACACTCTCTCCCCTCCCCATAGTTCTTGAAAGGAGACTTTCCAATAAAAGCCTGTAAGGCAAAGAAGCTGGGTAGGAGTGAAGAGCTATTCTTCCATCATACAATCACTGTAACAGGTAAATGGACATAAGGTGCACATAAAAAAAGAAGGCATATAAAAAGTGGAAACTAGGATAAATAACAAAGTATTAATATGAGCAAACAGTACAGATATGCAGGGGCAAGATTAAAAAGGCAAAGGCACAAAACAAGCTCAATCTAGCTACAGACAGAGGGAAACAAGAAGACTTTTTATAAATATATTAGAAACAAGAGAAAGACCAAGGACAGGGTAGGCCCATTGCTCAGTGAAGAGGGAGAAACAGTAACAGGAAACTTGGAAATGGTAGAGGTGCTTAATGACTTCTTTGTTTCAGTCTTCACCAAGAAGTCTGATAATGAAGGAATGCCTAACATAGTGAATACTAGTGGGAATGGAATAGGTTTAGAAGATAAAAAATTTTAAAAAAGGAGTTCAAATCACTTCGAAAAGTTAGATTTCTGCAAGTCACCAGCTCCTGATGAAATGCATCCTAGAATACTCAAAGAGCTGAAAGAGGAGGTATCTGAGATTTTAGCTATCATATTTGAAAAATCATGGAAGACAGAAGAGATTCCAGAAGATTGGAAGAGGGCAAATATAGTTCCCATCTATAGAAAGGGAAATAAGAACAACCCAGGAAACTACAGACCAGTCAGTTTAACTTCTGTGCCAGGAAAGAAAATGGAGCAAGTAATTAAGGAATTCATCTACCACCTGGAAGATAATAAGGTGATAGGTAACAGCCAGCATGCATTTGTAAAGAACAAATTGTCTCCAACCAATCTGATAGTTTTCTTTGATAGGATAACGAGCCTTGTGGATCAAGGAGAAGCAGTGGACGTGGTATAACTAGAGTCTACTTTAGTAAGGCATCGGATACAGTCTTGCATTACTTTCTTATCAATAAACTAGGCAAATGCAACTTACACGGGACTACTATAAGGTGGGTGCATAACTGGCTGGATAACCATTCTCAGAGGCTTTGTCTACCCTGCAGCGTTTTTGCGCAAGAAGCTTTTTGCGGAAGATCTCTTCTGCAAAAGCGTGTCCACACCTCAAAAGCGCATTGCAAAAGCAATGTGCTTTTGCGCAAGAGAGTGTCCACACTGCATGGACGCTCTTGCTCAAGAAACACCTGCGCTTTTTCTGATAGGCTCTTTTTGTGTAAGAAACCCCTGCAGAGCATCCACACATTCCTTTTTGCGCAAGAGCTGTAGCGCAAAAAGGAGTTATTCCTAGTGGGGAGAGGAATAACTCTACCAGCAAAAGCGCTCTGTCTTATAGATTTACTGTATTTTTTTTTTTTTGCACAAAAATGCACTTGAGGTGTGGACGCTCCGCCAGTTTTTGCAGAAAAACCATGTAGTGTAGACATATTCTGAGAGTAGTTATTAACAGTTCACAATCCTGACTCCCAACGCAGCTGTCAGCCCCTGACTTACACATGGCCCAAGGTTCACTTACCTTACCATCTGTGAAATAACGGCAGTTCATTTTTAAAAATTTAACAACTACTGGTTCATCTTCCTCTGAGGTGGATGACAAGACCCTCTCAATTGGTTTGCAGGCCTTTCTTGCCAAGTCAGCATCCTTTAAAAAATAAAAGCCTCAATGCCACACAGAACCAGTTTTACAGACATTTTCTTAGATTTTGAAAAATTAATGACTGAGGTCCATTGATAATTTTATTTTTGGTTTAAAGGAAAAATCATAGCCACATTTATATTTCATATTCTACTCAGCATGGGACCACGTTTTGTTTATAACATTATAAAAAAAGATTAGCTCCACATAAATGCTAGACAGGAAATCAAGAAATAAACAAAACCACCCAATACAAATGTTTCCAGTGAGATACCTAAGCTAACCACACCACGGCCCAATTCTGCAATTTGACTGACATGGAAGGATGGATACATACAGCCCTATTGGCTAGGACTCCATTTTTATGGATCAAATCCTACGACTGAGAAATAACACCCCATTCTTGTCTCAACTCTCTCATAGTTAGCCACAGATCTGGGAGGGAAATGGTATAATTTTGTAAATATCAACATGGAAACATCTAAATGACCAGGAACAACTGGCTCAAACCCAGTCAGTTTTATTGTCGTTTTCTACAATGTCCCAAATGCAATCTCATCAAAAGTAACTATTTCATAGGCTACAACCTGAACTTCAAAGAAAGAGTGTTCTATAAATATAAGATCTACTTACAGGAAGTTTATCATATTCAGCATCTGATGATGAAGGAGAAACAGGAGCACCAGGACTGGAAGAAGCTAACTTAGCAGCATTGGAATAGTGGTCTGTATCTGGGACGTAGAGAACCTGTAAAAATATTACAATAAACGCAAAATAAGTTATTTTAAAATAATTACATAAAAAAGAAAAAGAGAAACACGTGCAACAGAAACATAGTGGTCCTGATTCTGCAATAAGATCCATGCAGGAGTCCCAACAAAGATAGTCTGGTATTGTTTAGGAATATAAAATACCATTTAATCAGTTAACTGGTTAAACGTTATGCTTAACTGGTTAACTGCTTAAATGGGAAAAATGGGAATAGTCGGGGGATGGAGGAGAGCTGCTCCAGCCTGTCCATTAACCATAACTGGTAAGCATCACTCGGTAAGGGTGATGTTGTCAGTTAACCATTCAAATCCCTAGTATTGACAATATACATCATATTGCAAGACACATTTTGGAATATCTCTAAAAACACTGGAGACATTCCACAGAGATTTCAACAACTTATACCCCACCATTAACCTCAGCCTGGACCATTCTACACGAGAGATCCATTTCCTGGACACCACAGTACAAATCATCAATGGAAAATTAGACACCACCCTCTACAGAAAACCCACTGACTCATACAGTTACCTACATGCTTCCAGCTTCCATCCAGCACACACCATACGATCCATCATCTATAGCCAAGCCCTTCGATACAACCGCTTCTGCTCTAATCCCACTGACAGAGACCAGAAACTTCAGGATCTCTACCAAGCATTTATAAACCTCAACTACCCACCCAGAGAAATAAAAAAGCAAATTGAAAGAGCCAAACGAATACCTAGAAACCATCTACTACAAGACAGACCCAAGAAAACCAACAATAGAACACCACTTGTCATCACCTACAGCTCCCAACTTAAACCTGTCCAACACATTATCAATAAATTACAGCCTATACTGGAACAGGACACTAAACTCCAAGAAGCTCTGGGAGACAGACCCATAGTCTCCTATAGACAACCACCTAACCTCAAGATGATTCTTACCAACAACCACAGGACATACCACACTAATACCAGCCCTGGTACTTTCCCTTGCAACAAACCCCGTTGCCAGCTTTGTCCACATATTCACTCTGCTGACACCATTATTGGGCCTAACCAAGTGAGTTACAAGATCAAGAATACATATTCCTGCGCCTCCAGAAATATAATCTATGCTATCATGTGCCGAAAGTGTCCGTTTGCTATGTACATTGGACAAACGTCTCAGACACTTCGCCAAAGAATCAATGCCCACAAAAGACATTAGACAGGATCACAAAGAAAAAACAGTTGCTTGCCATTTCAACCAGAAAGGACACTGTCTCAATGACCTACTCACCTGCATCCTATTTCAGAAGACATTCAAATCTGCACTTGAAAGGGAATCCTCTGAACTGGCATTCATGCTCAAATTCGACACTCTCCGCAGGGGGCTGAACAAAGACTACAGCTATCTTACCCATTACAAAGATAGCTTCCCTAATTATCACCTCTAATACTATTAACTCACAGACATCTACCCTTCCCCACCTCTAATATCATTAACTCACAGGCATTTACCTTCCTTTCCTCCCCCTCCCCTCCCCCCCGCATCCCCCTTCTGTTCTGAAATGTGATTTGTCCTTTTCATATGTGTTCATTTTTTTAAATTGTATCCTTTGGTATATATGGCTGTGACTATTTTCTTCCACTATTTGATCTGAGGAAGTGGGTCTGGCCCATGAAAGCTCATCATCTAATAAACCATCTTGTTAGTCTTTAAAGTGCTACATAGTCCTGTATTTTGTTTCTTCTAAAATCCACGTTTGTTGTCAGTGGGGTTCCATATGAGTCTTGCTGCAGGATCAGGGTCTATATATTGTTTTCTGAGAAAAGCAGCAGCACACACCAGTTTTAAAAGAATAATGATCTCTCTTTCCTATGTAAACTAACACAGAAATTACCACAAGATAGTTTATGTAGGTTAATGCAGCAGATGCCTATAAATGCAAAAATTGGACCAAAAGGAGAAACCACTGGAGGAATCAACAACTGTAAATTTAATAGCTAGAAGTAACAGAAAATTATGTTTTGCAATAAGAATTTTCTAAGCCATATTTATGTCAGAGGAAAAAACTTTTCTTAGTTCTAGAGAAACTGTAACAGAACACTGTGAGGTCCTTGGAAACATTAGATTATTTTAAAAAAAAGTTAACAGAAATGTTACTCTTACAAACAGTCAAGCATTTAGTAGTATATGATCTGACCCTAAAAATAAAACTGCACAACCATTTGTCAGTGTCAACGTCTAAACAAGTAGAGAGAGAAATATACCTTCAATTATCAAAAAGAAAAATTAAAACTTTCTGAACCCACAGTATTATTTTCATTTTGATAAAATCTGAAGGTGTCCCTGTACATGAATTCACTCTGCCCATTGGGGCACTTTAGGCAAGTCATATCACTTTTGTGCTTCAGTCTCCCCGTCTGTCAAATGAGGACAGGTGATACTTTTTCACTCTATATGTTTATAAGTTTCTAGCTTATAAATTAGAAGTTGCTTTGAGATCTACTCGTGAAGTGTACTTTGTATATTGTCAACACCATTACAGCTGGGCAAAACTCAGGGTTTCTGGTTAGCAAGAAATTTCAAAAACTGGTTTGTTCCGACTCAGTATAAAACTAAATGCTCAAGATTTCTTGCACACCTGAAATTCTGAACAAACCTCAGTTTCTGAAAAATCAACACATAGTGTTTTCAAATCTAACTCCCGGGATAGCAGCAGCTGACTGGCTAGAAGCAGTGAAGCTGATCAGGATGTCAATTTCACATAGCAGTTGCTGGGGGCTCCCCGAATCTAGGTCTCTTGGGCAGACCTGCTATGCAGATTGCCTCTGGGACAGGTAGCCCAGGGTTTCTTACTCCTCAACGAGCTGGCTTCTGGAGCTGCTTAAACTCCCAAGTGTGCATCCTGAGGAGCCAGCAGTCCTGGGGAGCTGTAACCCATGGGGTTGATGAGGAAGACCACATAGCATGCTGCCCCAGAGCCATGACACCTGCAAGCTGGGAGAAGCACTCAGAGGCAAAAGGCTATCCTATAAGGCTGTATCTGTTTACTTACCCTCTTAAGGAGACTGAAAGAATCACCTTCAAAATAAGCCAACGGGCCATCCCAACTAATGTATCTAGTTCCCATGAGTGCATTATACAGTATTTATGGCTTTCCAATAAGTCTACTGGTCCTACAAGATAGACATTTTCTCCTTCAGCATCAGAACAAAGTTTAGGTAACACAATAAGCCTGAAATAAATAAAAGAAGACTTGGCAAGAATCAGTCCCTGGACCAATTCTTGCAACCATCTGAGCTACTTCCGTTTTGAGGTTTTATATTGTTGCCTATCGCTGTTGCATATATCTAATAAAAACTAACTGAGCTGACAAAAAAAGCCCATTAAATACACAGCAATCAGAATTTATGAGCATTTAAAACTTTTTTAAAATTACCTGTCCTGGAACAATTGTGTGTGTGAACAGCTTATTTAGTTCCACAAGTTTGTTTGGAGTGATGTTAAATTTCAGTGCTATGCTGTTTAGGGTGTCCTGACTTCCAGCCTGAAGAAAGAAAACTTGACTTTTAAGATGTGACAATCAAGTACAAGCTCAGCATAACAGTTTAAATAAACTTTATCTACTAGACCAGTTTTAGGGTATGGACTCTTGATCTGATTCTAACACATATTTTCTATTGGTTTACTTTTTGGCAGATGACACAGTTCATTATAAGACAACATCTACACAGTTAATAGCACTTTTTCCATTCTATAAAACAGAGAAAATAGAGCAGTTAAGATCTCTCTCTCACTGCTTCATAAAATTTAAAAGAGCATATCATTTTAACTTCAAATCCTTCCACTTGGAACTGGTTAGGAGACAGGAGAAGGAAGGCAAATTGTGCGCGCGCGCGCGCACACACACACACACACACACACACACACACACACACACACACACACACACACTATATATATATATATATATATATATATATATATATATATATATATATATATTTAATGTTCATTACTCTTTCACCCATTATAGCAGGTAATATTTCAGCCTGTTCTCAGCAGTCCTGTTAGCAGAACAGCATGCTAGCACCAGATAGGGATGTAAGAGTACAACTGTTCAAACAAGTAACAGATAACCATTTGGGTAACCCATTCCACGCAAGGGATGTTAGTGGCTAGCCAGCTAACAGTTTAACTGATATGCAATTACTTTTTGGTTAACAATCCTGATCAACAGCACAACCACCCCTGCCACGGGCTCTGCATTTGAAACTCAGACCAGCAGGCTGCTCTGCATTTGAAACTTGGACTGGCAGACTGGCTCAGTCCCAGCCCACCGGCCTGTATTTTAAATGAAGAGTATGCAAGGGAGCCACCTGCCATCCCATGCTGCTGCCTCTGATATAAAGGCAGGCAGCGTGGGGCGACAGGTGGGAATTGGTCTGTGCGGGGAGCTGATTTAAAAACCAGCTACCACTTGCTGCGCCCATGTTGCTCCCTCTATATCAGAGGCAGCAGCGCGGAGCGGCAACAGCCTGTCTGCGGCGGTGGGCCTGCGTTCACAGCTGACAGAGGCTGCTCTGCTGCAGGGGGCTCCCTGAGAGAGGGGCAGGGAGCTGGCAGCACACAGGCTGCTGACCCCATCCCCAGGAGCATTTTAGTAACATGTAACCACTAAAAATTATTGTTGCTACGCAATTATTAAAATAAACTGTATCTAACATCCCTATTACACGCAGCTCCCAGGGAGCTGGCTGCTGCCCCGTGCTCAATGTAGGGCAGCAGCCAGCACCCCAGGAGCAGTGCTGCAAGTGGGAATCAGTGCATGTGAGAAGCTGACTTAACTGGCTGCTGCCCTGCTCTGCTTTGCTTTGCTGACTCTGTATCAGAGGCAGCAGTGCAGGGTACCAGCTGGCTCCCCAGGAATGGCTCCCCAGTGGCTGCCGGCTCCACTCTTAGGGGAGCCAGCATGTAACCATGTAATTGCTAAAAATTTTAGCGACTACGTGGTTAACAATAACCACCATTTTTTAACATCCCTAGCACATAAGAGTCAGGTTTAGAGTCCCTTCCTTTGCTGAAAAGAGGACACCACAGATATATCCTTGGCATCTTTCAGTAAACTTTCTCCCAGTACACAGCAAACCACTTCAGGTACACAGAGACTGTGTGTATCACTGGCATTCCAAAAAGGAAACATTGGCATCTCATGACCAGGATACAAACACATTCCTTCTAGAGGGCCTAAGCAACACTCAATGGGACAGAAATATTTCTCAGAGGGAGAGGGGAGCCATTACATGGTCAAACCATGGATACAGAAACACACAAGGCAGAGTGGGGAAAAGACAGAGGATGCCCAAGTTGCAGGATGATTGTGGGGCTGAGACCAATTTTCCTTCCTACACACAGGTTATTTGGAGGATATTTTAGAAAAGAATTAAAGTGTGTCTAGATGAATTTGGTTTCTTCAGATTATCAATTTTGACAACTTCTCTTTAAACAATATTAATAATGACCTAACTGTGCATCCAATACTTACAGTATATTCTATAGTTCCAAGGGGTTTCTGAGTGACCATTTTCTTTTCTTTCTTTTCATTGGTTTTGTTGTGATTGTCATCTGAGGAAGAAACAAAAACAAAGTTACTTAAATTAACCAAGTCTCAAATCATTCACCTGTTAACACTTTTTGAGTAAAGATGTTTACAGTACATGTGGATATAATCGTGGTTTGATCACCTACAAGAGTGGCACCACAAAAATAAATAAATAAATAAATAAAAATAAAGATAGCTGCCAAGCCCTGAAATTTTACTATATGGCCACCAAAACTAAATCAATTATACTAGATTCTGATTAGCATTTTAAAACCTTTTAAGGTTAATTTATATTCTACTGCATCCCTGTAAAAAAGCCTTCCTAGATTCTTTTCTTAATGAAGAACAATTTACTTCTGAGGTGTAGCACATTTTTGTTCTGGGGTGATATCCAGATAGAAAGAGTTAGCACATGGTTATATTCAATAATTCTGCATTAGCAGGGTTATGAATAATCAGATTAAAATGGATTCCTAAGCAATAATACTAAATATTGTACAATCTAGTGCCTTGTAGGCACTTTACACACCTCAGTTTCATTAACTCGTGTGTAAAACTTTGCAGGATAAGAGTCTAATTCATTAGAATTCTCAACTTCAATGTTAGGTAGGCAGGTAAACAGTATTATCATTATTTTTTAGCAGAGAGTTTAGATAACATGCCCAAATTAGGGAGTTAACAGGTATGTCAGTCTGTTACATGTCCATAGCTTTCATGGACTTAAAGGATTGCTTAAATATAATTGAATTCCTGGCTCCTAGTTCTCATAAGGCACTGGATGATAAATTTGCACCGAGCCCTACTGAAATCAATGAAATTCTACTTCAGTTGATTCCTTTGATCGGCTGACATCTGATTTTCAAAACAAATGATTTTGTCTTACATACATGGTTCAATTATGTCACTGGAAAAATAAAGTTACTGCTCAGAATTAGATATAAGCATGCAAACCCTTCAGTTGCTTAAGACATACACCAGATTTTAATAAGTAAATAGAGTTAAATGATTAGATAATTGTATCGATTGTAAAGGTATTGGCAGTACCATGTTATCTTTGCTAGTCTATACTTATGAGCAAATGCTAAAACCAAAACATAGTAAAACACAATATGAATAGTGACCTTAAGGATCTGATGCAAGTGAGAGTCTGGGATGTGAAAAAACACACCAGCAGGCTAGAACATGAGTATTAGTTTTCAAAATATTCTCTTTGCATGCTTAATGGAAATCAACCAAAACAAGTATAGGGGCAAAGGTGCAATTATTGGCTATTAGAGAAAAACTTCTACAATACACCCACACTCAAGAAAGATTTCAAATTGGCTCAGCCCCTAACCCTCCCCACCCTGCCTTCTACCAAGTAAAGTGACCAGCGGAAGGAGCGAGGAACCGAGGACTGCATACCTAGCAACAGGTAAGGCTGTCTGTAGTCAATACACCAGGAGAAATGCTTGTGAACAGAAAAACTGTGCATAACCTCGAGCAGGTTGTTCTGGGGTTTTAAGCTGCTGGGCTCCCAGGCCACCACCTCAGGTAAGGACTCGCAGCTGTCTCCATTTGCCGAATTGTACCCCGAAGACAAGGTCTCATCGCTTTCCACACTGCTCCATTCGTGGAGAAATTTCCATGCAGCTCTTTGGTCAGCGGGAGGCGGGCAAATGTTGCAACATTCGCCTGGATGGTGGACACAACAACACTCCGCTGCAAACATCTCCGGGCGGGGAGTGAGGGAAGTGACCTGGCCGCACGCAATGCGCCCGGTGACTAGGGAGCACGGCTCATAAACCTGCCACACGAGCGGTGGCTCCCGAAACGCGCAGGGAGCAGCACGGCTGTTCCGTCGCTTCCCGAAATCTTCCAGAAAGGACACGTCTCTCCCCGCCTCCGCCTTCCCCTTCCCCCCAAGCAGCCCACTTGGCTCCAGGCGGGAGGGAGGCAGGCATCCAGCACAGCCTCGCGCGCCGCTGCAGACTGGGCCTCTCTCCGCAGCACGAACTCGCCGCACTAAAGCGGTGACAAGAAGCTGCCTAGCGCTCCCATCCCAAGTGCGCGCTGGGCAGGGGGCTTGTTCTGCACAAACCAGTTCCTACCAGACCAGAGCGACTGCTGCCCTGCTCGCACCGCCCCCAGCCCCGGGATTGCAGGCCCCGGAACAACGGTACAAGGGCCCGTCCTGCACATGCTGCACGTACAGCCCTAAGCCCTGCAATAAAGCTCAGGGAGGAGCAGGGTCAGGCGTGGGACGCGGAGTAAGACTACCTGTCTAGGTGGCTCCTGAATGGGGATCCTGCAGGGCAAAGCAGGGGGATTCCGACATTGTTGTTAAAACGGATTTGTGGGGAACACAGCAGCTGGTTTACTAACCCACTAAACTAGATTCCAGACCCTTGCTTTGTGATCTAACCCCACTGAGAGGCCTGAAAATTGAAGGCGCTGTCACATTTTCTAAGCTACATTTCAGGACTGTGTGACTTTTAAAGGCTGCCTAACAAGGTATTTTTTTCTCTCCTGCTTTGTGATTTGGAAAACAGGAAACCAAGCACTACAAAGCAGGCTTCTGTTTTAGGGAGACTGTGAAATGTAACATGGGGGAAAAGAAACAATGGCATTTAAGGTCAAAGGGAAAACTACAAAAATGAGCCAGCTAGTTAAACAGAAATGAAAAGGAACAGACACCAGACTTAAAAACCTGCATGCTGCATGGAAACTTTAAAAACAGAGCAATAGAGGTTCCAACAAAATGTATTCCTTGCCTCCCCTCCCCCACTACCAAAAATGCACGGTAGTTTTTGCGTTATGTAACAGTTAATGTATTTGCTTAGCAGGGTCCCAAACCGCAAGTCTGATGCAATACAGAAAAGTGAATCAGATTCTGTTTTTAATTATAAAAGCATAAATAATGTAGACAATAAAGAAAGTTTGCAAAAGTTTGACAAAGTCAGTTTAGGGTAAATATAAACTCTAAACGAGGCAAAGGAAAAAATGCCAAAATTCATTACCCAATTTTCACCAATAACTATTTTCCTTCCATCTAGCATGTTTGCTGGCACATGTTTGTCTTTAAGAGCTAGAGAAATAGTATACATGAAAATACAGACCTCATATAAAATTACATTTTTATTTTAAGTAGGTTTTTAATTTGATCATCTGTACAATGCAGGACAATGTAGCACTTTAAAGACTAACAAGATGGTTTATTAGATGATGAGCTTTCGTGGGCCAGACCCACGAAAGCTCATCATCTAATAAACCATCTTGTTAGTCTTTAAAGTGCTACATTGTCCTGCATTTTGCTTCAGCTACCCCAGACTAACACGGCTACATTTCTATCACTATTCATCATCTGTACAGTCACCTTTCCTCTATAAGATGGAAACTTCCATAGAGATAAGTTCCCTTTTTTATGGCCCATAATTAAAATATAAAGATTTCCCAATAGCCTGGTTTGCAAGAAATGATGGGACATATGTTATAAATTGTTTAAATTTATTCTTATATTATTGGTGAATGGGCAGCATGTTTCTGGTAAGGGTGTTTGTAGTAAATTTTTACATAATTTGAGGGCACTTTCCATAAGGTAATGATAGAATTGTAGGCCTCTCTGCACTCATGGCAGGACTAAAGATTGACACAGCTGTTGACTCTCTCATATTTGGGGTATATATATTACTTAAACTCTCTGCAAAATATAAGGGTAATAATTCCCTATCTACCACTAAAGTTTGAGGTATTTGTTGCCTGTGTGGTACAGTACCATGTTAACTTCTTCAAAAGTAGTTTGTCTTTTTTGGTCTTGATATTATCAGGGCATGTGGCTTGCAACAGAATGCTTTTTTTTTTTTTTTTTTTTTTTTAATAAAAACTGCTGGTTTTGGCAGCAATTTTGCAGAAAATGACATGAGCCAAGGATGACACAAAACAAATATTATTGGGCCATGTTATCAGCATTAAAGGTAGTTCTTCACACTACTATACCCAGAGACCCTCAAAAGGGAGGAGCTGCAAAGTGGAGTAATTAGCGTAGACATTAAATAATTTGATTTGAATATAAAATATCAAACCTGCTCCAAGCCCTGATTTGAGTGACAGCCACCTCTTTACATTCCCTATATGGAGTAACTATATGAGAGCCCCAGGCACTATTAATTTTTCTTGGGACACTTTGTAGAATCTACAGAATGATTTTTGTAGGATCCAAAGGAAAGGAATACTATTAAAAAGAGAGCTATGATGGAATGTACTGTGTAGTGGGGAAGAGAGATACACCAAGCCATTCGCCCTCCAGGCATAATGCTTGAGTGCCAACCCAAGAGAGAGTCAAATGCCATCCAGCTGATTAGCAGAGTGTCCACAGCTGGCAACATGTGTTTCTATGGTTGGGGCATATCCCCATATGTCTTAGTGCACATAACAAAATTGATTCTGTCCATAGATGGAAAAAAAGAGGGAACACTGGTCATGGTCAACCCTATTAACTAATAGACAAATCTAATAAACACAGAAAATAGTTTGTGTAAATATGACCAAGAGTAATAGACATCTTTTGTAACTGGCATATTTATTAGTCTTTGCTGGTTGTCTGGTCACTGTATGTTAAACATTTCCATATTTAGATAATATACAAATTGCTAGAAGAAAATCAGGATCCTTATCTCTAAAAAGTTCATTTGCTCCTGCTACTTATTCCCTACCTAAAATTACAATCTTTCAATTATGATTTTATAATCAGTTTTGATAGTGTTCAAACTCCAGATATGGAATTAAATAATAGTAACAGATGGACTCATAAGAAATAAAGATTCAATTTTCATGCTGCTATCTTTAATAAAATTGGGGACGGGGAGAGGAAGTGAAGAATAGAAAGCAGAGTGAAGCTATCTAGGCAAAATGGTTTCTAAACAAACTTTCAAAGTTTTCCACCAGGCCTCAAAAGGGCTGCAGGTACACTATCAAGTACGATGAAAAAGGGGGGATTCTTCCTGATTGTGGTTGTCCTTATGTAGAAGAAGAGAGGTTAATGCATGGGTGCCCTGCCGCATTTTCATTTATCATTTTCAACACTGTTTCTGAAAGCCACAAAAAAGGACCCTATCTTTGTGCATCTAAATGTATTTCAAAAACAAATGTGAAATCTTCTGAGTCTTATTTTCTTTCTTTTGGGCTATTTTTTTAACCCTGCAAATAACTGATTCTAGATAAAATCCTTACAATAATCCCCCACCCACAGTATTTGCCATTTAATTATCCCACTTCTGCTTGGGTGCATGAGATATTACTGTATCTTGCGTGCAAGTTTTGAAAAAACAACCTTTAAAAAAACCTCAGGTTTTCAGATAAAAAAATGCAGCTAACCTAAATCTCATTGGGACCTCAGTGTCACTTTACTGTACTTCACTGGTTCTCAAAGTGCAGTCTGCGGACCACTAGTGGTCTGTGGCCGCCTCCTATGTGGTCTGAAACTCGAGCTCAGCTTCCTCCTCCCCACACACACGCACAGCATGGAGCCCTCGCTGCCACACCAGCTCTGGCTTTCTACTTGAAGGGTGGCGGTTGGAGGTGGTGAAGAAAGCCCTGAGTTGAGGAGAAGAGAGGAGTGCAGAGAAGTGTGGCTGCCAGGCAGTGGGGGCAGGCTGGAGATTTCTCACCGCTTCTCTGTCCCCTTCTGCTGGAAAAGTGAGAGTGGGACGCATGGGGATTTCAGGGTAGCAGCGCTTCCTAGCACAGAACCTCCCTGCTGCTGCTTGGCCAGGGGCTTGTCCCAGTTTTGCTGGGAGATGCTGGAATTGCCACCCTTCCCAGACACCCCGGCAGACTCTAATGCCTCTTGCGCCCAGATGGGACAACTCACTTAACCCCGCCTCATCCAACGCAAGGGCAGGAGCTCCAGGAATGTGGGGCTTTCTGCCAAGTTGGCTTAAGAGTGCAGAGACCTGGGCCCTGCCAGTGTTTGCACAGACCCTGCCCACTCTGGCCCTGCACATGGCTGGGAGACAGACAGGAGGGAACTGGGATCTTGATGAGTGACGGGGTTTATCTGTGGGAGTTTCTGAATAAGTGAGGGAGGTAGCTGTGGGGATCTCTATATGACGTGTGAGGGGGGACAGGTGAATGGGAGTTTTAGTGGTGGGGGTTTCAGTACATTGGGTGCCCCCTTTCCTGTGTGAAGATCAGGAACAGCAGCTGTATCAGTGGCCTCCTCCCTCCTGGCCACACTGTGCACCCTCTCTTACTCCCCCTCCCAGGCCAGACACCCTACCTCCAGCCTGCTTCTGCAACTTACCTCCCACCTAGACCTCGCACCCTCACGCTTCTTGCACCCCACCTCCCGGCCAGATTCTGCACCACCAACCCTATCCCACTCACTGGCAGCCCTGTCTCACTGAACCTCTCTTCCCCCCCCCCCCCCACGTCAGAGCCAGGGGATCTACAAAATCCACTAAAACTGGAACCCCAGAAAAGCAAATCTGGCCTATGGGAAGCCCTGAACCTCAGTCCTCCCTCTTCCTTCCCCTACCCCATGGGACTGGCACACCAAAGAGGGAGGTCTCTCGGGGGCCACATTAGTGAGAGTTGGGGTTTTTATGGAGGGGTTTGGGTTTTTTTTGGACTTCTTACCTGTGTAGTCCCCAATTAATTTTTCTGTGGATCAGTAGCCCCCATCCCAAAAAAGGTTCCCCACCCCTGCAATAAAGAAAACATTGAAACCTTTTGCATTGGACATAAGTTATTTACTTTATTTTAAATGAAGTTTGATAAACTAACATGAGAGTTAAAATGCTTAATCTGTTTAATTTAAATTAAACTATACTCTCTAGCTGCAGAACTAGCAAGATTGGGAATAATTATATAATTAATGGTGAGTTTCCATTAGCAATTGGTGGTCCATGGAAAGGTTACAGAATGAGTCAGGGAGTCCACGGGCCAAAAAGTTTGAGACCCACTACTGTATTTGCAGCCACACTTACCATATGTTGAACTGCACTGCTGTCACAAATTGAATCCTGCACAAAACTTTATGTATATCATTTCCCCCCTTCACCCTCACTTCTCTAAAGGAATGAATGTTTTCTTCTCTGTGCATGAATTTAGGGATGTTAGATATTGAGTTATTTAATAATTGTGTAACCGCATCAAAACTTACTGATTTCACAATTATTCAACAGTCCCCAGGGGGCTGTAATAACACTGCAAAATTAAAAATGTAAAAAAATAGAGTATGGTCTCCAAGGTGGAAATCAAAACCATTTTAACAGCATTTGCGTGTATGCTTTCATAAAATTCAAGGCCTGAAGGGACCATTATTAAAGTTAATTAGGAAAGGGGAAGTTAGAAACCTTGAAATCCTTTTGGCAAGTTTAGCTAAATGCCCCTCTCAACCAGCTATGGGGCATTCAGTATATAACAGGTGTAGGACGAGGCAGGGCAGAGCAGAGCAAGGGTGGCATGGGGCAGGGCCTAGGGTGGATCAAGAGTTGTCCCTAGTCCCACACCTCCTTAGGGACAGCCTTGTTGGCAGCTACCTTGGGATATTAAAGCCTGGTCTACAATAGGAAAATAGAAGTTTCAAAACTCCGGTCATCTGAAGAATTGGGCTGTGCCCACGAAAGCTCATGATACCATCTATGTGTTTTGTTAGTCTATAAAGTGCTACCAGATCGTTTGTTGCTACCAGATCATTTGTTGCTTCAATAGGAAATTAGGTTGCTATCACTCTGTTGCTCCTGAGTGACAGTTGAACTGACTTAGCCCCCGACGTCAACAACGGTAGGTCAATGGCAGACTTCTCCTGCTGACTTAGCTATTGCCTCTTGGAGAGAAGGAATAACTCCATCAACAGGAAACTCCTTCCTGTCAACATAGGTAGCATTGAAGCATCGCAGCGTTTTAAATGTAGACAAGCCCTAAGAGGTGAATTAAAGGGTAGTCATTTGAGAATGTTATGGGTTTTGAGGCAGAAATTTAACAGAATATCTACAACTACAGGTTGACCCTCTCTAGTCCAGCACTCTGGGGACCTGACAGGAGTCAAACCACAGGAGGTCAATATTGTAGCAAGTGGGTGTTTCTATTTTGCTGAGGTGAATAAAAGAACAATTCTTGCAATGTTGCTTAATAATGTATTACTGTAATGATACACCCTATATAAGCCTACATCTGGACAAGTCTGATCAGCACTCTTCGTAACGTGTTAGTGCTGTTACAAAATTGTACTGTATTGGCACAAGGATATATAAGTAGAGAAAGCATAAAAAAAAGCTTACACTTAGAAGCATTACCGACAATTCCACTGCTTGCTAGGCTCTAAGAAGACATTTAGGGGTAATTAATAGCTAAACAACAGCACAGAACATTGAGAGCCAGGACTGGCAGGTGTAAACAAACATGGGACAGTGGGAAACTCGGCCACATCCACAACAGTCATTCAGGTAAATAAAATCATGTTGGATCATGAATGTTGCTGGACCAGAGAGTGTCTGATTAGAAAGGTTCAACCTGTGTTTTAATAGTTTAATTCCCAAGTATTCTTTCATACCAGAGCACTTTATAACTATTGAAGTAATTAATCTTTTGGCACTCTGAGGGAGATAATAGAAGCCTGATCTTTACTACATGGTTACGGCAACGCAATATAGCTTATGTTGACTGAGTTGTGCAGGCATCTACACTAAAATTGGTCTCCCACTGCCATGAGCACCCCCCTTATTCTGCTACAGAAACATGACAGAGCCATGGCCAGTGTTTTTAAGTCGATGCAGTATGAGTGTAATCACTATGTTAGTTGTGTTGACCCTGTTGTCCAGCACCTATCCCACAGTATCTCACGCTAATCCAGTCTGGTCATCCTTTTGAATTCCACTACCCAGGGGCCATGGAGACCATAAGTCCCCGTTTCCTCTTTTAAAGCCCCACACATTTTTAAACTTTCTTTTTTTGATGGCCTGAGTTGGTGAGCACCCCTACCAGCTCTCTACTGTTGAGTGTGATTGCCCAGCTCACCATGCCACCTACATACACGAGGCAGAAATGTGTCTGGAGAAACCGTAAATACTGGATCTTCTGGGTCAGTGAGGAAAAGAGGCTGTGCAGGCACAACTCCAATCCAGCCAGACACATGAACATCCGCAAGCAGATTGCACAAAGAATGCAGAAGAATAGCTAAGTCAGGGACTAGCAGCAATGCTCAGTTTAAGACAGGGAGCTGCAGCAGGCATATCAAAAGGCCAGGGAGGACAAGAAGTGATCCTGTGCCACACTGCAGATCTTCTGATCCTGCTGTTGCAGCCTTCACCACCACAGAATACTTAGGCCAGATAAGGAGAAAAATGATGGTCACGTGGGACGACATGTTCAGCAAGATTCTGCAAGCTAGAGCTGCATGAGGTGACCATGAGCATGAATGCTGCGATCAGCCTGAAAAAGGAAAGTGATGAGGAAACGGGCCCAGGAATCCCAGCAGGTAAAGGAGAGAGAGAGAGATACACCAGGACATAATTGGGGATTTTCAGGTAGCAAATGAAGATGCTTCAGACTCTGGTGGACCTGCAGTTTCAATGATCCCATGCTTGCATCCCTGTGTAGCCCACTGAGAATTCAATATTGGGATCTCTCTATACCCCCTCTCAACATTCCACATGGCATCAAGTGTCACTGCACTACCCCCTACCACTCCACCCCAGGGAACATTAAAGACAATCATAGCATCACATACACAGACTTGTGAAAGCCGTGATCACTAAAATGGACAAAATGTTATCTCCCCCTTCTAAGTTCTGTTCTCTTAATGTATGATGTTTTAATTATTTGTTTTAAAAGTCACAGGTCTTTCCACTGATTTCGTTACAATATAAATTTCTATTTGAAATAATAATTCATCTTTATTATTATACAACATAGGCTGTTGAGTGCTCAGCAGTTCTGAAAATAATTACCTCTTACTGCACCATGTCAAACTTCTTATAGGATCATTCACAAATAATGTTAATAGGTGCATTAACAATGTTACATTCCTTCATTTACAGTTATCGCCATACAATTCCTACCAAGCTATAAAAGTCCATGTTGTAGCACATTCCAATACACACTCCTCTGACTCACTGTTAAACTGGGTTTTCAAAGCCTTCCTGAACCTTTGAGTTCTTCTAATAGCCCTTGTTCAAGTTCAGCAGACATCTGCTCTACCTATGCCTTCCACTCCAGTGGAAACTTTCTCCCCTTTGCTTTACACACATTATTCCAGACACAGCAGGCAGTGATAACCATTGGGATATTATTTCTCACCGAGTTTCCATATTGTGAGTAAACAACTCCAGCACAACTAAAAACACATTCAACTGTCATTCTGAACCTTCTTAGCCAATAATTAAATTGTTCTTTGGTGCTGTCAAGGTGGCCAGTGTATGGAATAAAGGGTAGATTGGGTCCTCCAGGATTGCCAGTGGCATTTCAACATGCCTATTGGTGACTCTGAATGGTGTCTAATATTGTTTAAGATTCAAAGATCTCACTTTGCTAACTTGGCAATCTAGTAGCTCACTGGCATCTGCTCACATCAGAGAGACTTTATATCCTTCATTGGAAGTCAGCTTCATACTGTGTGTCTTTCAGTATGGTAACTGGTGGTAATCCCGAACTACAGCTGCCTCGAGGTGGGAAAGCAAAGGGGAAAAAATATGAACTAAAAGATTATCAGAAAATAATAGTAATAGAACAACATGTACAGGAAAAACTTTGGTGTACGAAAGGAGAAACAAACAGGCAATTCTAAACTAGAGATATTTAAAACAATTGTATCAGTTAACCTAAAAAATTCTGAGTTCAAAGAGACTAATGGAAAAAGTATCTTAGTATTAGCAGAGGAAAACACGTAACGGCTGAACAAAACCAACAGTCCCCTACATGCAAATTATTCACAGAACAGGAAAGAAAACAGGCACCAAGCAACAGGCTTGGTTTGAGGTTGAAGGATTTAATGCAGCTTAAAAGCCACAAGCTGCAATGGGAAAGCACAATTTCATTAATTTCCCTATCCATTAGATCACAGAGTGGGTAAAGATGTAGTGATACAGGGGATAAGAACCACTTATGTGCATCTTACTAATATGGAAAAGTATTGTAGTGCAATTATGTAGGTGTGCACAGCCTCTCTGCTTCAAATTACTTTGCATAAAGTCCTTGGGGAGATGTGTGGCATAGCTTTCTTGTGCTCTAGCTATTACTGTTCTCATGCACTTGCCAAATTCACTTCTGGTCAATATAAGAAAACTGCAATTACCACAAACCTGGATAGTTCTATGATCTAGTTCCCATGTCGGCTGCAAACTTCAAGTGAAAACCACAACTTATATAAAGCAGTGCAGCTGCATGGATTTTTCCTACTTCCGCTAGCACTTCTGAGGGACAGGTTGAAAGGGTCAGCTAAAGATATTTTAGGTGCAACAGACAAGTAGTTCCAAAGTTAAAGGTTCCTATGGCTGGACAACTTACTGTGTGGCTTCTGCATGTATTTTATGGTCTACATATAACAGTATAAAAAGTATATAATCAAATACTTAAAATCCCATATTTGTACAATTAGGCTGAGTTGGCCATGCTGTACAAAACACTCCTTTCTTAGTTTTAGCTTTACATTTAATTTTCTCTTTGTGGGACTCTCCCCACAAAAAGCTGCTTTCTAGCATTAGCTTCCAGCCTCCACTTCACTAGCTAATTCACTCCTGAACATTCTCTCCCCCTCCCTGGCAGTAGTTCAGAAGAGAGGTGTGGGTGGAAGTTAGACAAAGAAGGCTGCAGCTTGACAAAAAAAAGATGGATGAAACTAATGAACAGCAGGCAGTTAGTATAAGGCACCTTTTAGTTCTTCTAGACTAGTGTTCTAAAAATAGTCTGCCTAGAGGGTAGCACTGGCAGTGCATGGCCTAGCTGCCCAATTATGTAGCCATGAAGTCTGGAAGGACTGTTCTGTAGACACCTGGCTCAAGCTGGTACCAGTGCTAACTGTAGCTGCACTGTTATTTTTAGTGTAATAACCAGAAGTGGCATGTTATTAGAACCGTGAATCCACAAATATCCACATTATATCTGCAGGTATCTTCATCCACAGATGTCATTGCAGAGACCCATGGCTCATTTTTGTGTTTACAGATGCAGATACAGGGCTCTACACATACCACCAGCTTCAGAAGCTATTTCTGTCTACACCAACTGAGGAGCAGAAGCACACAGTAATAGATGTACCCTAAGGCTTCCATCCCAGCATCAGACACACCTGCTTGAACGAAGGATGTTAAATTGCGGTTAACATCCAGGAGCCACCTGTGCTGTTGATTTACATTTTAAATGTAGTAAGAGCCATTAGGATCTTATTACATTTAAAATCCAGAAGCACAGCATTCCAGACCAGCATGAGCCGG
This sequence comes from Pelodiscus sinensis, assembly GCF_049634645.1. Taxonomy (NCBI): domain Eukaryota; kingdom Metazoa; phylum Chordata; order Testudines; family Trionychidae; genus Pelodiscus; species Pelodiscus sinensis. Next base: position 89,688,364 of record NC_134713.1, on the reverse strand, counting down.
GAATGCTTGGTTCCGCTTGGCGCCAAGTCCAGCACCCCTGTTCGCAGCAGCCAGGACTGGTCGCAGGCAGCGACTGCTGCCAGAGCAGCCCCTGCATGAGGCCAGCCTGGACTGCAGCAAATAGGCACTGCTTGGCAGCAGCAGCCCCTGTCCACTGGGGTGGGCATGGGTGGGGTGGGCCAGTTCCCCAATGGGGAAGCAAGTAGTTGAGTACTCCACTCAGTCACCTGATAAACTTATGCTTATTAGTAGTTGACTACTCACTAACATCCCTAACCTGGACTTGAGGAGGCTCTGGAGTGCAGCTGGTGGTAAAGTCACAGAGGAAGGGTAGGAGAGAGTCTGTCTGACTTCAAGGACATGGATAGATCCTATGACCAGTTCATGGGTTAGTTCTTCCCACAGGTTGGAGGCAGGAGGGGAAAAAAGGACAGTGTACATGTGCTTAGCAACACAGCCTAGCTGGAGCTTTGTTCTCCAACCCCCCTGTACTTGCCCCAGGAACAGGGCAGAGGTTCTCCGAAGGGCAAGAATTTCTCCGCCTCCTCCAGGCACAGCAGTGTAGCTCAAGACACTTTCCTTCCCCATCCTCAATTCCCATTGCCCTTTGGCTATGCCCCTAGAACATATGTTAGGGGGAGACACATTCCAGCACCTCTGCCCCCATACAAGAATAGGAAAGTTCAATCTCCAACCCGCCTCAGCTTGCCCTGGGGACAAGTCATTGCCCATCCATCATAAGTTGGTTTCACTCCAAATTCCACTTTTAGCTACTCCCCTGTATCTCAAAACATACATACAAAGGGCAGAATTTTGGCTCAACAAAATTACTTGAATTCTGTCATTTCTGACTATTGATGCTCATCTTTGCAAGCTAAACAACAGTTCTTCAGAGTAGTTTTTGTAAAAGGTGATAAGTAGATAATGAAATCTGTCTTTCCAGAATTAATGATGTAAAGAGTTGTGCTGCATTTTAAGTTGTCGTAATATTAAGCAAGATCTACTCTTAAGTCAAGTGTAAGCCATGTAGCCAGCTGCAAGTAATCTTACAGACTGTGCTACAACAGGAGCAGAATAATACATAATGGAATGGAAAAATCTGTAAAACTATACTAAATGAACCTTACGTTATCTGAGTTTAATACAACTGGCAAATTCAAAACATTGATGCGGCAACTAGAAGATTTACTTGGCATTGCTCAGATACTCAATTCAAAAAAAGTTAAATCATTGTTCTAGGGTGGGCTGGGGATGAGTAGTTCACTATGCTGGCTTCCCCAGGAAGAGAAGATTACCCCTGCCATCTTTCACCACAACACCTTAGGGCAAGATAAGAAGCACCTGTCCATGGTTGCTGCAGCTGCAGCAGGCACAGCTGGGGGAAGGGGTTCATGCCCACCAGCTGGGGCAGATCCAGAGTAAGGCATGCAGAAAACTGCACTTTCCCCTCTCTCCCTGACACACAGGAACAGCCAGCAATGTTCCTATACAAATCGGGCTGGGAGGAGAAGCTTTTAGACCTTAGCCATCTCCTTTAAAGGATTCCGGGTGTGTGTGTTTGGGGCTAGGGTAGTCCCAGGGGAGAGACTCACCTCCAGACAGCCTCTGTCACCTATGTGGTGATTCTGTCTCTCTTCTGTATGGTTTTATGAGAAGAAATCCCATTCTAGGAACATCCCATTTTTCTGGCATCATCCAAACTCTTTACCTTGTTTTAAGTTACGATAAGAGGAAGCTGTATACCAAATGTGGTGCTCCTAACTCTTAGTGTGCAGCTATGAAGCACCCAAATCTCAAAATAAGATACACAAATTGCGTAACTTATTTCAAGACAATTTTGAAATAGCTTATTTTGTCATTTGAGCGATCTACACAGCACCAAATTTCAAGATACAGCACTATTTTGAGCCATCCCTCATACAATGAGGCTTACAGGGATGCAGAAATAGTGTGTCCACTGTATTTCGAAATAGCGGACATGTTCAAAAGGTGCAGGGTAGCTATTTCAGGATACCTCTTGTATCCCAAAATAACTTTGCTCTGTAGACATACCTTACTGTTTAGGAGAAATTCTTGGACAGACAGACACAGACAGATAAGACAGACTCTCTAAAATATATATAGTAGATTTGCCATTTTGCCACCTTTCTCTTGCAATAAAGTAGTTGTTCTCACCCAGCAGTCTTCCAGGGAGCCCATCAACTCATCTAGATAGTGACCTAGTTTTACAACAGACTGCATAAAAATCACCTAGCAAAGCCATTACAAACTAAAATTTCATCCAGAAAGTGTCTTATTTATATTGCTCTATATACACTGAAATGTTAGTACAATATTTACATTCCAATTGATTTTAGAATTACATGGTAAAAATGAGAGAGGACTCCTGAAAGAGGTGTGGTAGTCTGGAAAGGCTGAGAGCCACTTCAATAAAGGACATGAGGGGAGAGGCTCTGGAGAACAGGGCTTCATTTGAGTATAGCAGAAGCTGTGGTCTGATAGGAAAGTGAGACTAGGAATTATAGCCAGATATCCCTTGATACAAAGTTCCCACATAATTTCCAAGGGCAGAGGAGCAATACCCTTTGAAGGGCTCCTGGAAGATGGGGAAGGAAGGGACTGACATTTGTGACAAAGATGTACAGGAATCCATCACAGGGGGATGGAGAGCAGAGATCTAGAACGATTCAAACATGGGCTCAGCCTGTCCTTGCTATGCAGTGCTGTGAAGACTTTCACTATACTGAAAACACTGGAAGGGTAACTAAGCTGAGTCACAAGGACCAGGGAATGATCCTGAAGGGGCTGCTGTGTGTTGCAAAAGAAGCCTTGCTAAAACCCACCACCGAAGAAGACTGTCGGTCAGCAAAAGTAAATCATGCTGTGGAGTCACTGAAGAGCAAAGTAGTTAGTAGACTTCAACAGTGACTGACTGCGGCACTCAGTGTGGGCAACTGTTAAAAGGTGGATCAATAGTAGGAACGGCGAGAGGAGGCCACTACCAGGAATTACAGCAGAAGAGGAAAGAGGATATAGCATGCAGTGTAGAGGACAGGCAAGATCCCAAAAGTCAAGGAGAGAAGGGACAAAATCAGGAGTGAAGAGATATTGTCCTTATTAACACACAGCAGAGACAGACAAGTTCTTGAAGGCTGAGAAGGAAAGAATGGGAGCTGTAAGATGCAAAGCAAACTTTTATAGGGTGAGATTTTTTAAGTCTAGTTCAGAACTACAGATCTGGACAAGGTTGCTAACTTGCATGAGAAACAGCAAGGGGAAGATCAATAAATCAGGAAGGCCTGCCTGGCAGTGTAATGAAACCTATTACTATTCAATTTTCTCCCCAAGGATGTGGTGGCCAGTCCCTGGACCAGAACATTTAATAATAAACCAGTCAAAACATTAGGCAATGCACAGTGGAGAACAACCCTACACAGAGCGAGGTGTTGGATAAACTAAAGGACTTTTTCATTTCCACTTTCTGATTCTTTCGTACAGAATCAAAATGTGGCACAGCTATTCCTTTTTTGGTTCTGATGCGTCATCTACTGGCCTCTAACAGTAACAACATCATCTTCCTCCCTCTATTCCCATGTCATATTTGAAACCACCTCCAGAAATAGAAAATTAAAAATCAATTCCTTATAAGAACAATCCCCTCCTCCAAATAGAACAGGAAAGTAACTGTGCTTAGTTAGTCTGTATCTCCACATCCTTAAGAAGCTGCATGATATTCATCCCAATGTAAGAAATAGGATTTATTGAGTCAGTGAAAGTGCTCTGACAAAAAAATACCATATAATACACAAATCTATTAAGGGGACTGACATTGAAAGAAAGAATGAGAAAGTTGCCATCAGCATTTACAAATTAACACAGGCATACAGATTTACATGCTTGCCAGGAAGAGACATGGAGTCTAAGTAGAGATTTATAGCGAGATGTGTTGCTCCTCTCCTTTCTACTGCATAACAATAAATAAATGTGGCTTTATGACCCTCTAAAACATGAAAGGGAGATTAGTAAGAGCACAAAGTTCAGCTTTGTCAATCTAACAGAACTTTCTAGACTCAAAGCACTTGTGATAAAACTTCCATTAAGCTGTTATATATTATGCATCCACAATCACATTAGCACACAGATGAGGCAAACTACTATGTCATTAATACAGCTAATACTTTTTCCCCCCCATAGAAGAAAGGTGTATTGGAAAAATTTAACTATTACTGAGACAATCTCAGAAGTACCACTCAGACACCGTTAAATGTTAAAAGGTCTAAAGTATACAGTGAAATTATACATGTATTCCTCAATCTAGCAGCAACAGCAAACAAACAACAAAACACAGAAATGTATATGGACAAGAAGAACAACAAAAGAAAGTGAGCTTTCTGGGTTTAGTCAAAGCACAGCAGAGTTTTTCTAGAGAACACAGTCAATTACAGTTGGAAAAAAGTGACTTAATGAAGTATGTGCATTGACTGACACTCTCCATCACCCTGCTTATTAAGGATGTCCAGTGATACTTCAAATAAGCATGTGAATTGTTTGCATGATATGTGTACATATAATTGACAGGCAGTCCCTTTATTGGTAGGGCCTTGGGTATTCGGTCACTTTAGAATTTCTCAGTTCACCCCTTCACACAGACCTGTGTGTGATGATCATTTTAAAAAACAAACCAATCCTAATAACGATGTTTCTAGCCCTTATGATTGTGGATGTTACTTTGAAAATGTTAACTAGTGTAAGGGCATGTCTACTCTTAAAATGCTGCAGTGGCGCTGTAGCACTTCAGTGAAGATGCTATTATGCCAATGGGAGACCTTCCTCTGTCAGCGTAGCTAATCCATCTCCTTGAGAGACAGGACACGGATATTCCACAATGAGAGAGTCCTGGGACAGGAAGGCCAGTAGCTGGGAACCCAGCACAGCCTGGCAAGGCTGGTGGTAGTGGGCCAGGGGCCATGGCAGCCCAGCAGCGGGGCTGGTGCTGTAGCAGCTTGATTGGGGCTGTGTGCCATCTGGCAGCAGGGCAGGGGCAGCAGCAGGGCAGCCCAGCAGTAGAGCTGAGGCTTCCGCAACTCAGCAGCCTTGTCAGGGAAATGTGCTGTCCAGGAGAGAGGCTGGTGCTGTGTGCCACTGGGCTAGAGTGGGGCTGGGGAAGGCACCAGCCAGCAGGCAGCCTGCCTAGCCAGAACCAAAGGAGCCGGTGGCAGTGAGGGGCAGTAAGCTGAGGGGCTGGTGGCAGGGTCCTTCCCTGGTCCAAAAAATTCCCTAATAGGTCCTGAGGGTTCCAGACCACAAAGGTCCAACCTGTATTAATTCAGACTCTGCATTTTCAATTTACTCAGATTCAGATGCCAAAAACCTTTTTATAAAGGCTCAAAGGGTACGTTTTTTGCTGGAAAGAATAAACATGAAAAAACTCTTCACAGAAAATGATGGCAGGGAATGTGACTATAGCCTTGAAGGAGTACACAGAGAAAGGAGAGATGTATCATGATGTTTACATTCTTAGCAACTTCATTTTTGTGTTTGTCAATTTTTTTCCAGGAAGTTCCAACAGTTCTTAAATGTTTCACAAAGACACCAGAACACTAAAACCAATTCCAGCCATTTCACAAAACTTTGAACTTCTCCCAGATTGTTTCTACTTAAGATTTAGATAAAATCCTGTTATAGAAACATTTCTTTAAAAGATCATTAATTGAAAATGACACTTAATAACCAGAGTATTTACTTTGGTGTCTTTCAATTGTTTGTTATAAATACTTGCAAAAAGCTTGCCAGAACAAGTAAACAGAAGTAACTTTACAGATACATTCTTCAATCCAAACACTTCAGAGTTATTATACTCAAGATGCTATTGCAAATAGATTGTTGATGTGAGGCAACGCTCAAGATAAACTGAAGTACGTTATTTTTAAAACTTAAATTGTTGATGTCTGTAGGTCCAGTTCTGCCAATGCTTAAACATAAGCAATTTTGCTCAAGTGAGTGAAAACAACAAACACACAAAGGAGTTTACAGGATAGCGGTATTTTTTTAAAATCACACATCACAGAAGGCTGTGGCTAATGTACAAGAGAGATTCTCAAATGATGAACTACTCTGAAATTCTGCTTGCAAGGCCTTATCTCCTTTTTTGGTGGCTGACTTTTATTAGACTGCAGGATATTCAGCCTGAAGTGGGTTTTCATGAATGTCCAAGGCACAAATTGTAACATAAAATGTAACAGAAGAAACTCTTGTCTCTCTATGATGTATCATGTACAATACAGAAGTCCCCAACTTATGAACAGTTGTGTTCCAAAAGTTTGTATGTTTGTTGTTTGGAACTTGGAGACTGGATTTGATGATCTCTTGAGGTCCCTTCCAGTTGTTTGATTCCATACTAGGAACTAGATTGTGGTTTCCCTGCTGATGTACACATACTAGTGATAGCTCTCAGGCTAGGTCTAGACTGCGGTGTTTTTGCAGAAAAAGATATGCAAAATGTGCTCGACATTTTGCGTAGCTTATTCCACATTTTTGTCCAGAAGAGATTTTTCTGCCATTTGGCCCCATTTAGATGGGGCCAAACAGCAGAAAAGACTCCTCTTTCGGCAACACCCTTATGCTTCATGAAACGAGGTATACAGGGCTCCCTGAAAGAGCACATTTGCTCTTCAACCAAAAGAACTGGAAGAGCAAACGCGTTCCTTGGACACAGAGGGGTTTTTGCAGGATACTAGAGGTATCCCGCAAAGACCCCATAGTCTAGACTTAGCTTCATTGAGCAAGAACAAGTATACACGACAATATAACAGTGATAGCACTGGTGGGTATGTAGTCAGCGTAGCTCAGCCATGCCTCCACTGCCATGCCTTCCGAGCTTCTGTGGCTACACTGCTACTTATACTCCTACTACCTCAGTGACAGCTAGTGTAAATGTCTTTAAGTGAACAGGGGAACCACACCGCTAGCTCATAGCTTTGGGGGCAGGTGTAATACTTGAAACTATTTTTACTAATTTTTAGATTTTACAAGATTAAAGGTAGACTGTCCCTTTAAAGAATACCTAAGTCAGTTGCCGAAGGAAAAAAGATATTAAGATTTACCAGAATAATGCTGTGTTGAAATACTGTAGTGCTAGCATAACTCACCAGTATCATAGTATCTTTTCAGTTCCGTACGCCTAATATCTTTTAGTTGATTATATTTTTTCTTTTTCTTCTCTTCTTCAGTGACACACTCCTCTTTCGCCTCAGCAAACTTGCAGTTGTCTTCAGAACTGATTTGCTCCAAAACGACTTTACTGCCATCATCCTTTCCAACTTGAATTCTGGAAGCAGTGGTCCCATGAGAGTTAGCAGCAGCTGTCTCAGCATTTTGTTTGGCTTGCCTTTTCTTTTTCAATCTAGATAAAAACAAAATTAAAAAGAAGACTGTGATATGTGGTTCCTTACAGTGAGCTGTTTAATTGAGTTGGCCAATCTTGTTTCTGCAAATAAATGTGTTACATGGTGACTCGCTACAACCTCTCTCACACATATACATCACTTCTCAGTTATCTTTAGGGCCCTGTATGGATACCTATGCCTACCTGAGGATGCAGATAGCTGTGGACAGAAGTCGGTATACGCTGATACCCATAGCTCTATTCTCAGGAGACGCTGCAGCCAAAAGAGCGGAGCACAGTGCCGCCCAGGAACCAATGCCATGAACTGGCAGCACCTTCCAGCTGTGCAATTGTACTTCTCTCGGCCGCACCCCCAGCAGGGCTGTACAATCCCAAACAAGAGATGCAGATGGGGGTGGGGCTGTGAGGAGCTGCCGCCACAGGACACTGGCTCCTGGAATTAGCGGTACCCTGCTCCTTTCCTTTGGCTGCTACATCTTCTGCATGGGCAGTTGGCCCCCACCTCCGCCCCTTCTGCTGAGGCCCCGTCCCTCATGGGCAGGTAGGGCAATGGGCCACATGCACACTCCTCCATCCCAACTATAGGGAGAGGAGCAGGTAGGTGCACGCTTGCCCCAGCCTCCCCAACCCCAGAAGAGGGTGGAAAGCATAAGGCATGGTCCCAGCCTCTCCAGCCCCAGAGGACTGTGTGCCATGTGGCCTGACCCAGCCCAGTCTCTCCAACCCCAGAGAGCCAGGAAAGGAAAGAGGGTGCACCATGAGGCCTGGCCCAGCCTTTTCAGCCCCGGACCATGGGGAGGGCAGGCACTGGGGGCAGCAACACTCTGCCCCCAGAAATGTCTGTTGTATGTGTTCTGGGGGCAGAGTGTGGGAGGAGCCATTCCTGGTGGTTTGGGAAGGCAAAGGCTTTCCCACCTAGCATACCGGATGCCAATGGTTTTCTACGAGTAGAGCTCTGTGGATCAACAGACACCGATTTCTATCCGTGGATACTGGCATCTATGGGTTTGTATCCACGCAAGACTCTGGTTACATCAACAGCATACTAATTAAGCCAGTGTGATCTTAGGATATATTTTTCAATTAATCATCATATTGTTTTGAGGGCATTTTTGCTAGAACTTTAAACAAAAAAATCAGTGTAAGAAAATAAAGTTCTTGTTCACATTCTCTGTTTTCACAGAACAATGTGCTCTTTTCTATGCACAGTCATAGCTAAGTAATGGGGATAAAGCAAAGCGTGGAGTAATGTTTTCAAGATGAAATATGGGATAAAAATCAAGTTATTCCAGGTCCAAATGTATTATAATACAACAGCTGAAGTTATAATTTCACAGCTGACTGCCTCTGTTTAACGAGCTAGCTTGTTTTGATATAAACTTGTCATTTATTTCCATTTTGTTCAAGGTTATTTATCAGCAGCCACTTATAATCTGTTCTACAAAGAAAGAACATTATACCACCCTCACCACCATAGTTTCTGAATGCCTTCAAGTACTGCCTTAAACAATATAACTATGGTTCTGTCAGGACTGTTCACATAGGGCTGTTCTCAAGCTGTCTGTTACTACAAAAAACAAAACAAAACCCAAAAGACATAATGCCCTGCTTGTAACGCTACAAAACCATTTATCACAAGAGATTTTTCAAAATGCCTTAAAATATCCCAAAGAGAGAGATGAGTGCCAGGTGTTACAGCTGCTGTTTCATTTGCCATCTTTGCATTTAGTTTCAATAAGAACAGGGCCTCTGCTTAATCTTTGTGACCATCTCTCAGTTATCAATGGTAATGTAATTCTTACAACAGCCCTCTGTTACCACTGGTTTACAAATCACTGACACAAACTGTACGAACAGAAAAACAACAAACTTCAATGATCCTTGCTCCTGATAGGACAGTAATAGCTTTTCAGTTACAGAAATATTAAGGAGCATGCTACATGTTGTTCTCCGCAGCTGATAATCATTCTGTTTGTGCACTGAGAGAAGATAGCCATAAAACTACAACTAATAAGGATCTATTACAGTTATTAAAATGTTACATGAGCTTATATAAATGGAATAGGATGGGAAGGGAAAACCCAAACAAGGCAACAATCATATCTCAAGGCAAAAGAGCTATAGTTCCATCAGATACATTTATAAGATTGCAATACATCTGGCCTGTATTTTGCAAGCTTATAATATTAATGCACATTTCCTTGCTCAGATTTTAAAATAATAAATATCCAGGCTGGAGGCCCAAGATTTTCAGACGCCTCCATTTATGCTGCCCAGGTTGACACATTTTAAAGAGGCCCCAACATAGTATGCCCCACTGGTGAAAGATTGAGCAGAGGAAAGGGTTTTGTATTCATGAGTGGCAGAGCATGTCTGCCAGAAGTTTTATAGTGACGAGGGTGACTCCATGTTTGAGGCACTGGTTTCAGAGGTGTATGGCCTCCACACAGAGGGAGGAGGACCTTATGCTGCCTTATTTGTTTATATATACACACAACTGTTGTCACATTGTCTAAGAGCAATTGTTGTCATATGGTCATACTGTCTGTTGGGATTTGATAAAAGGCATGTGGTCCACAGTTCCAGCATGTTGATGTGCCCCCGTGCTTCCCTGGGTGACCAGAGGCCCTAAGCTGTGTGGCTGTCCAGAGGGATGCCCCACCATTCAAGCATGGTAAGAGTGGTGCGGGGCCTGGGCAGAGTCCATGGGGTGCCAACCAGGACCTTGGATAGGGTACATCGCCATATGAGGGAAGCCAGAATGGAGGTGGGGAGCAGGACTGGCTTGCCCAGCAGGTCCAACTGTGGGTTGTAGACTAAACAGAGCCACAGCTGGAAGCAGTGCACACGCAGGCAGGTAAACAGTATGACTGAGACACAGGCTGCCATGTGGCCAAGGAGGGAAAGAAACCACCAGATGCGCGTACATGAATGGCGACGTAAATTGCATGATGAATGAGGTGAGGATGGTGAATTGGTCAGGCAGGAGAAAGGCTTGGGCTACGATAGACATTCAGTTTGGGGCAGGAGCCACACTTCCCCACCCCTCTCGACACAAGGAAATAAGAGGAGCTGAAACTGTGGCCTTGGTAGCAGCACGGGGCATGTTCTATGACACTTGCTGAGGGTGACCATGTCCTGTCAGAGAAGAACACAGTGGGAAGGATCCCCAAGGCCACCAAGAGGTGGGCCACAAGGAGGAAAAGAGGGGAACTCTTACCAAGGACCCCTGGTGAACAATGTGCAGCTCCAAGTGGTCAGTAGTGATCTTGTCCCAGTTATGGGCAAACAGAGCAAGATGGCTCCTGAAAATGTTCAGAGGTGCCCTGGGAAGGGTGGAGAGAGGTCCATAGATCTTGGCAGAACAGTCAAATGGACTGCTTGGAGGAATGTTGTGAAGAGACAAAAGTGGCAGCGGCAGTGATGGGAGGATGGCAGAGTAGCAGTATTGATATGCGACTTCTCACTTGATCTGGCACGGTTCAGGGAGGCAATGCTGCATGTAGAGGCAGTCCCCATCATGGAACCAAACCATCCGTAAATCCATATGCATGTTTCTTATGTTCAGAGGAGAGCTTCAGCAGTTGTGTCAATACTGCTGGCTCTGTGCAGGAAGGGCCTGGGGTGATGGCCATTGCTCCATTGGAGCCAGATCCAATTGCACATGTGGGCGCATAGCCTCCTGGATCAGGTATTTGTGGAGGCCAAGTCCCTGCCTTTGCTGCTGGCTGGCTGACTTTGGGCAAGTCACTTCACAGCTCTGTGCCTTAGTGCCTCTACCTGAAACATGGTGATAGTGATGCTGACTTCCTTTGTAAAGTGCTTTAAGATCTACTGACACCAAGAGTATGAAAGGGCAAGGTAATAACACTACAATAAACAGCTTTAAACAGAAATAAGAGCATATGCATAGAGGTTTGCACCACTTCAAGCATATGAAAAATTACACACAGACAAGGAAACTCCAGACCCAAGGTGAAGAAAAGCTAAAAAATAAATGATTTATCCTCACTACAACCTAAGAGTCAAACCCTGCAATGAGCTCTACAAAGACATGTCCCATGATGTATCATTAAAGTGTGCTCATTTATAAGCAATAAAGTCAGTGGGATTCCATAACGATGCAAGGGTCTGCTTGCATGATACTTGTTGCAGAACTAAGACCTAATTATGTACCAAAACAAATTCAATAAATCCACAGAGGTATGTAACAAGTAGTTTAGAGCTGAACTACATACACATGGGGGCAGAAGGAAAAATGTTTTGTATACACTAAAAACACTTTTGGAAAACAAGGCTTGGTAGTCAAAAATAACTACTGTCCTGATCTAAATCTGGTGCAACTGCAGCAGTACACTATGACCAGATTGCAGACATATGGCTATGCTCAGTCTTTAGGTACATTTGTGCAAAGCTACTGTCTATGCAGAAATTACAACCTCTTACATCATGAATTGATCTTGGCTCCAGACTCGACATGACTTGCATTTTCTGCTCTGGAGGAGGTGATGACCTTTATCTGTGATAAGTACAACTAGCAACAACCCACTAATGGGTCATCTACAATTCAAACCCACCAGGGCCTTTATTTTCAGATTCACAGTTGATTTTTATCCAAACCAGATAAGCAAGTTTTGAACAGCATATGGGCAGTATCAAAACTAAGAAAAAAGAGATGGAAAATTACAGAATTGGTAATCTACCAACCTACTTTTAAAAAAACCTCAACACGTACAAACGATCTTCAGAAACAGTTTCACATAAAGGATACTATAAACAGCTTCCCCCACTTAATACATTTTCTCAAAATATTTTGTGTCCTTATTTAGATAGACTATAGTTAATAAAAGAGAAAAAACACAAACCAAAGATTGTCAGGTCTGTTCTACAAGTGGTAGCAATGGCGAAAGCAGTAACATGAATACAGGCTTAATGTGTTTTTCATCTCCACATATGAGTTCTGAGCACTGTTGCCCAGAAACTGTAGTGCAAGTGCATGGTTTGTACGATTCTGGCAGATACCTTCCTGGGCAAATGGGACAGGAGAGACATCATAAGTTTAAAAATAATGGCCAAAGTTTCCAAAAGTGACTACTCTTTTTACCGAATGTGGAGCTTGCCGAGTCAATCTGTAGCAGCCTCATCAACTAAGGACTTTAGACCACCATCAAATCTCAGCAGAAGACAGGTAATTTTGGACAAGTCACATTTTGAATTCCCAATCTGAGGGTACGTCTAGACTACATGCCTCTGTCGCCAGAGGCATGTAGATTAGGCTACCAGACATAGTAAAATGAAGCGGCGATTTAAATAACCGCCGCTTCATTTAAATTTACATGGCTGCCGCGCTGAGCTGACAAACAGCTGATCAGCTGTTTGTCGACTCAGCGCGATAGTCTGGACGCGCGGGTGTCGACATCAAAGGTATCTGTCAACCACCCAGGTAAATCTCATCCCAGGAGGTTTACCTGGGTGGTCGACAAATACCTTTGATGTCGACACCCGTGCGTCCAGACTATCGCGCTGAGCCGACAAACAGCTGATGAGCTGTTTGTCGGCTCAGCGCGGCAGCCATGTAAATTTAAATGAAGCGGCGGTTATTTAAATCGCCGCTTCATTTTACTATGTCTGGTAGCCTAATCTACATGCCTCTGGCGACAGAGGCATGTAGTCTAGACGTACCCTGAGACACCTTAGCATGGCTTGATTGTCAAATAGTGCTGGAAAGCAGAGCCTTTTCAGGTGCCTCCAGCATGGCATCCAAAAATGGAGAAACCACAAATCAGTAGTCACTTCTGAAATAACTCTGATCAGCTGAAGAAGTGGGCTTTGCTCACGAAAGCTCATGATACCATCTACACGTTTTGTTAGTCTATAATGTTATTTTTGCATTAGCACACCGTAAAATTGTAGTATGGCTACAACTGTCTTCACCTTTAACCCCTCTCTAGTCCCTTTAAGTAGGTACATTTACACAGCAAGTAGAAAGCTGCAGTGCCAGCAAACTCAGGCTCTTGGGGTGGTGCTGTTTCACTGCCGTGTAGACTTCCTAACTCAAGCTGCAGCACGAGTTCTGGAACCCTCCTCTTTCATGAATTCCCAAGAGACCTAGTTTGAACCTGATCCCAGAAATCTACACAGCAATGAAACAGCCCTGAGACTGAGTTGGCTGGCACAGGCCAGATGCGAGTGTATAGTTGTTTGTAGATACAGGCAGTCCCCGGGTTACGTACAAGATAGGGACTGTAGGTTTGTTCTTAAGTTGAATCTGTATGCAAGTCGGAACTGGCATCAGCCGCTGCTGAAACTGATCAGTTTCAACAGCCGCTGAATCTGGACACCAGTTCCACTTACATACAGATTCAAGGTAAGAACACCAGGCGTCCCCAAGTCAGCTGCTGCTGAAACTGATCAGCAGCTGATTCCAGGAAGCCCAGAGCAGAGCAACTCTGCCTCGGGCTTCCTGTAGTCAGCCGCTGGTCAGTTTCAGCAGCGGCTGACTTTGGGACGCCTGGGGCAGAGCAGCTCGGGTGCTGCTGGCTTGGTCCAGTAGCGCGACCGCTCCTCGGAGCTACTGGACCAACCCAGCAGCACCCCAGCTGCTCTGCCCCAGGCATCCTGATTCAGCCACTGCTGAAACTGATCAGCAGCTGAATCAGGACGCCTGGGGCAGAGCAGCTGGGGTGCTGCCGGGTTGGTCCAGTAGCGCCAAGGAGCGGTGCTGCGGGACCAACTGGCAGTGCCCCACCTGCTCTACCACAGGCCCCCAGCTTTGCTCCACGTCTCCCTGGTCTGCTGGGGGGGGGGCACTAGCTGCGTCCCTCCCTCCCCCCCCCCCCCCCCAGCAGACCAGGGAGACGTGGAGCAAAGCTGCCGAGGACCCGGGCCGGACCCGCAGCGCTTTCAGCTGATCTGGAAGCCGCGGGTCCGCCCGGGTCCTCCATGACTTTGCTCAGCGTCTCCCTGGTCGCCGCTCTGCTCAGTGTCTCCCTGGTCTGCAGACCAGGGAGACGCTGAACAGAGCGGCGGAGCACCCCGTAGGACCCGCGCCGCTTCAGCTGATCTGGAAGCGGCCACGGGTCTGGCCCCCGGTGCTCCGCCGCTTTGCTCCTGTCTCCCTGGTCTGCTGGCTCCCAGCAGACCAGGGAGACGGGGAGCAGCTTTTCTCACCCCGGAGAAGGCGGGCGGCGGGACCAGGCGTCCCGCTGCTCTAGTTCTCCGGGGCGAGAAATCCCCGTTCGTAACTGCAGATCCGACATAAGTCGGATCCGCGTAACTCGGGGACTGCCTGTATACCATTGTAGTGCATGCATACACATGAGTAGCCCTGAGCCTTTGCTTCCCTCAGGAAGGAATCTGTCAATTCTCCCACTCTTAGGCTGGGTCCCAAGTTATAGCTCCCTGTGTACCAAATGTGACTGCTCAGCACCTCTGACTGGGTTAGCCTGTTAGGAGTAGTGGTGAACCCAGTAACCTAACAGCCTTTTCAAAACAAAAGTACTGTTTAATCTCATCAAGAGGAACAAGGCATAAATCAGACAAACAATAAAAAGTGTATATGCATATCTATCTTCCCTGTTTTATACCAGACCACCCAACTTCTGGGATAAAACCTACTTAGAACTTAGTCTGCTCCCCAGCAGTTTTCTGCCTACTCTCCCAGATCTTTCTTCCAGTTTTTCCCTCTTGGATCACAACCCCTCTCGTGAGTATAGGTAGAGGCTCCCTCCCCTATCAAACCAAATTGTTGACCTCCCCAAGGTAATGACACCTGCATTGTCCTTCAAGTATGAGTAAATGGAAGGCTATCAAGGTATTGTCCACTTTCCTGAGTACATGCCACTAACTCCTACTTGAATTAACCTCTTGCAATCAGACAGCAACCACCACAAGATCAATGAAATGGAACATGTAATATTAATTAAATATTACAGGTCACTCCCATGTCCTTCTCTGCAACCACTTAGGGAAAGAGTGTTTTTTTTTTTTTTTTTTTTTTTTTTTAAACAAAAATGTTTCTTTTGGAAATACAAGTGACAGAAACATCTCTACTGTTTTCAGTTTTTGTAGAAATTTTTTTTTAAAGCAAAAATCTCTAGTCAGCTTTGAATCCCAGAACACAACACAAAATGTTATTCTTAAAAATGCATCAGTTTGAGCACCTTACGGCAGGTTTCTGTGGTTAAACAATGGACTTTGGCCACAGAAGTACATTACCTTCTGGTGAATGAATAAACTGCTATCACAGGAGATACTTATTAGACACATCACACTAATGGATAACCTACCACATTTCATTGGGCAGGCTGGAAGAAGAGAAAATATGCCACTCAGCAGACAAAAAGAGTTTTAACTATCTGTATTTCCATGATAATGTGACTCTCATCATTCAGATGACAGTCTTTCACAGCTGTCTTTGCATTTAAGCACCAATAAAAGTATCTCCAATTAGGCAGTTCTGACAGGCAACAAGGACTTTATTTACTTACAGATATCTGCTTAGTGCGGTCTCACCGTGGCATGAGTAACAATTGATATTATTTCCCACAAAATGCACAACTTACTGACTTTCAAGTAAAAAACAACAAATGGTCTGGTAGCACTTTATAGACTAACAAAACATGTAGATGGTACTTTATAGACTAACAAAACATGAGCTTTCGTGGGCACAGCCCACTTCTTCAGATGACAGGAATGGGCTGTGCCCACATTGTGACAGCGTGTTGGGGGTTCCCCGTCTCCTGCACCCCGAAATGGCACAAACAGACTCCACCAGCCGGTGGAATAGAGGAAGTTTATTGCCTCTCCAGGATACAGCATAGCACAGATGTAGTCTGGTCACAGAACTGGGCTAGGATGCCTCAGGCCCCCTTGAGTTGGGGGGAGACTGGGCCCCTAAACTCCAGCTCCTCTCCCTAGGCTGTCTCCTCCATCCTCACAGACAGCCCGCCACCAACTCACTCCCTTCCAGCCCTGCCCCCCAGCCAGGGCAGCATTCCACCTTCCTTTGTTCCTCTCCATGGGGGGTGTCTGGCCACTGGTTCAACAAGTTTGGCATTACCTTGGCCTAGTGAGGTTTTCCCTGCTGGGTCTTGCTCCAGACAGCAGAGGTCACCACAGCCCAGCAAGTACCCCCACTACGTCACAGTTCTCCCCCCTCCGAGAGCGAACTGAGCAGGGTCACTCCGCTCGTGACCTGGGGAAGTTCGGGCCCCTCGCTACGGGACAGCGCGTCGGCGATGATGTTGGCGCTCCCCTTGACGTGGATCACTTCCATGTCGTAGTCCTGCAGGAGCAGGCTCCACCGCAGTAGCTTGGCGTTCGTCCCTTTCATCTGGTGTAGCCAGGTCAGGGGGCAGTGGTCGGTGAACACCGTGAAACGCCGGCCAAACAGGTACGGCTGCAGCTTTTGCAGGGCCCACACCATGGCCAGGCATTCCCTCTCTACGGTCGCGTAGCTCCGCTCCCGGGGCAGCAGCTTCCTGCTCAGGTACACGATGGGGTGACGTTCCCCTTTCTTGTCCGCCTGCATCAGCACCGCCCCCAGCCCAGTGTCCGAGGCCTCAGTAAACACGATAAAGGGCTTGTCGAAGTCTGGGTTTACCAACACTGGAGCCTTGGCCAGGGCTCCCTTCAGTGCACAGAGAGCCCTCTGGCACTGCTCCGTCCAGACCACCCTGTCGGGCCTCCCCTTCCTGCACAGCTCTGTGATCGGGGCAGCGATGGAGCTGAAGTTGGGCACAAACCTCCGGTAGTACCCCGCCATCCCAATGAAAGCCTGGACCTGCTTCTTGGTCTGGGGCACAGGCCAGTCCCGGATGGCCTCCACTTTGGCCGGCTCTGGCTTCAAGCAGCCGCTCCCCACCTTATGGCCCAGGTAGGACACTTCGGCCATTCCAACCTTGCACTTCCCAGCCTTTACGGTCAGCCCAGCCTCCCTCAGCCGATCCAGTACCTGGCTGACCTGGGCCACGTGGTCCTCCCAGGACTGGCTGAAGACGCAGATGTCATCGATGTACGCTAGGGCACAGTTCTCCATTCCCCTCAGCAGCTGGTCCACCAGGCGCTGGAAGGTGGCCGGCGCCCCTTTGAGGCCAAAGGGTAGGACCAGGAACTCATAGAGCCCCAGTGGCGTGATGAAAGCCGATTTCAGTCTGGCCTCCTGGTCTAGCGGCACCTGCCAGTAGCCCTTGGTTAGGTCCAGGGTGGTGAGATAGCGAGCTCCCCCCAGCTTGTCCAGGAGCTCGTCGGGCCTTGGCATCGGGTAGGCGTCGGACACCGTGATGGCGTTGAGCTTCCGGTAGTCCACGCAGAACCGGATCGACCCGTCCTTCTTGGGAACCAGCACCACGGGAGAGGCCCAGGGGCTGGAGGATGGCTGGATCACCCCCAGGGCCAACATGTCCTGGACCTCTCTCTCCAGGTCCTGGGCTGTTTTCCCTGTGACCCTGAATGGGGAGCAGCGCACCGGGGGGTGAGTGCCCGTCTGCACCTGGTGGACAGCCAGGTTGGTGAGACCCGGCTTGTTGGAGAACAGCTGCTGGTGGGAGCGCAGCACCTCCCGGATCTCGGCCTGCTGGGCCGGGGTGAGCTGGTCCGAGAGGGAAATTGACTCCAGCGAAGAGTCCTCTCCGGTCCCAGGGAACAGGCCCACCAGGGGATCCTCCCCCTGCTCCTCCCAGGGCTTACACACGGCCAGCACCAAGTTCTCCCTGTCCCAGTACGGCTTCATCATGTTAACATGATATACCCGCTGGCCGCGCGTCCGGCCCGTCAGCTCCACCACGTAGTTCACCTCGTTCAGCTGCTTAACCACCTTGAAGGGGCCGTCCCAGGCGGCTTGCAGCTTGTTCTTCCGCACGGGGATCAGGACCATCACCTGGTCCCCGGTAGCGTAGGCGCGGGCCCGTGCATTGCGGTCGTACCAGACCTTCTGCTTCCTCTGGGCCCTGCTCAGGTTCTCTCTGGCCAGGCCCATGAGCTCGGCAAGTCTTTCCCGGAATGTCAGGACGTATTCCACGACCGGCTCACCCTCCGGGGAGACCTTCCCCTCCCACTCGTCTTTCAATAAGTCCAGGGGGCCCCTCACTCGCCTCCCATATAACAGCTCGAACGGCGAGAACCCCGTGGACTCCTGGGGCACTTCCCTGTACGCAAACAGCAGGTGGGGTAGGTACTTGTCCCAGTCCTGCGGGTGTTTGTGCATAAAGGTCCGTAGCATCTGCTTCAGAGTCCCATTGAACCTCTCCACCAACCCGTTGGTCTGGGGGTGATACGCCGAGGCCCAGGTGTGTTGCACCCCACTCTTCTCCCACAAGCACCGGAGCAGGGCCGACATGAAGTTGGATCCCTGGTCCGTGAGAACCTCCTGGGGAAACCCCACCCTGCTGAAAATGGTCAGCAGTGCGTCTGCCACCGTGTCTGCCTCGATGGAGGGCAGGGCCACGGCCTCGGGGTAGCGGGTGGCGAAGTCCACCACCACCAGGATGTATTTCTTCCCTGTCCGGGTCGCTCTGTTGAAGTGCCCCACAATATCCATCGCCACCTTCTGGAAAGGCTCCTCTATGATGGGTAGGGGTCTCAATGCAGCTTTCTTCCTGTCTTGGGCCTTCCCCACTCGTTGGCAGGAGTCGCAGGACCGGCAGTACCGCTGGACAGCTGCAAACATCCCCGGCCAATAGAAGTTTTGGAGCAGCCTCAGCCGCGTGCGCCGGATCCCCTGGTGTCCCGAGAACGGGATGTCATGGGCCAGGTGTAGCAGCTTGCGGCGATACCTTTGGGGAACCACCAGCTGCCGCTGGAGCCCCCACTTGCCTACCGTCCCGGGGGAAAGCCATTCCCGGTACAGAAATCCCCTCTCCCACCGGAACTTCTCCTGGCAATCTCCTCCTAGGGGTTGAGCGGCACCCAGGTCAGCCCAGTCCCTCAGGGCCTGCAAGGAGGGATCCGCTCGCACCTCCGCCTGGAATTCAGCGGCTGGGGCTGGGACAGGGCCGTGGTTCCCCCCACTGCCTAGGTCCAACTCTAGGTCTGCTGGGACGGGGCCCTGGGCCCCCTGTTGGGGAACCTCCTCGAGTTCCGGGCCGCAAGCACCTCGCTTGCTCTGGCTACGGGTGGTGACCAGCGTCCTGTGGGGTCCATCTGGCCACTCCTCTAGGTCACTCCCCATTAGCACGTCGGTGGGCAAGTGCGGGTGCACCCCCACTTCCTTGGGGCCCTCCTTGGCCTCCCATTTCAGATGCACCCTGTCTACGGGTACCTCAAAGGGGGTGCCGCCTATGCCCCTCAGTGTCAGCTGAGTGTCGGGTAGCATACGGTCTGGGGCCACTATGTCGGGCCGGGCCAGCGTCACCTCCGCCCCCGTGTCCCAGAAACCCGTCACCTTCCTGCCATCCACCTCCAGGGGTACGAGGCAGTCCCTCCGTAGGGGCCGCCCCGCCCCCACCCGGTGCACGGATAAATCTGTCTCCCGAGGGTCAGACCTCCCAGGGGAGGTGCACTGAGCATCCTTCCCCCCTCCCCGAGCGGAGGTTTGCCGGCCAGCCCCTGCCACTGGGGCAGCCGGCCCTTCCTCCCGCCCCAGCCAGTTAACCCTGGAACGTCCCAGGTCATGGGACCTGTTCTTGCGCCTGGTGCATTGAGCCCTCTTGTGGCCTCGTTGCCCACAGCGATGGCAAGTTAGGTTCTGTGGGCCCATTCGGGTCGGCTCTGCCCGGGCTCTGGCTGGTTTTCTGGGGTATCGATGACTGGTTCTGGTCCCTGGGGCTTGCCTCGGAGGTGTCTCTCTCCGTTGCTCCGCCGAGAACCGGTCTCTGCGCGATTCTCTTTCTCTCCGGGACTCCCGTTCACCCCCGGACCGGCTCTCCGTGAACTCATCCGCCAGTCTCCCGGCCTCCTGGGGGTTCTCTGGTCTCCGGTCCTTGAGCCACAGCCTCAGTTTGGGTGGGCACGCTTCATAGAACTGCTCCATCATGACCAGCTTGAGCAGCTCCTCTGCAGTCTGGGCTCCAACTCCCGAGACCCACTTGCGGCAGTATTGCGCCAGGCGGGAGGCCAGGTCCACATAGGTCTCCCGTGGCCCTTTCTGTACCCCCCGGAACTTCTTCCTGTACATCTCGGGGGTCAGCCCGAACTTGTGCAGCAGGGCCTCCTTGACTCGGTTGTAATCCCCTGGCTGTAGGTCCTCCAGCTGACTGAGCACTCCGGCCGCCTCCTGGTTCAGTGCGGGGATGAGCTCCTGCAGCCAGTCAGCTGGGGGGACCTGTTGCAGCCCACAGGCCCTCTCAAAGGAGCTGAGGAACCCGTCTATGTCGCCCACGTCCTTCAATTGGGCCACCGTGAGCCTCTCCAAGTGCCTGGCATCCCCGGGACTCTGGGGCCCATCCACTCTTGGCGCAGCCGGGGCCCCGCAGGTTCTCCGCTCTGCCATGGCCAGCTCATGCTGTCGCTGCCTCTCTCGATCTTGGCGCTCCTTCTCTCGATCCTGGCGGTCCCTCTCTCGATCTTGGCGCTCCTTCTCTCGGTCCTGTACTTCCAATTCCTTCATCCGCAGCTGGATCTCCAGCCGCCGCAGCTCCGCTGGGCTGGCCCCTGCCCTAGATGGGCTACGGCTTGCAGGCCTCCCGGGAGACGCTGTCTCATCTCTCCGGTGGGTTCCAGCACTCCTCCCCCTCTCTGAGCCTGACACACTCTCAGGGGGGGTCTGGCTGCTTCCCCTGGGGACAAGATCCTGGCCCCGTGGCTGGTCATTCTCTTCCAGCTGGGTAATCAGCTGGGCCTTGGTTGCTTTCCGCACAGGCAAGCCCCTCTCTCTGCACAGCCCCACCAGCTCTGCCTTCAAGAGTCGGGCGTAGGCCATCTGCCCGCTGGGCCCCTCGGTGCAGACTCACCAGTCTAGTGCTGCAGCACCCCACGATTCCCAGGAACCGCTTCGCTCTGTCTCCAGCACGCCTGGCTCCAGGGCTCTTGCTTCTACTGCGCCTTGTCGCTTGCCGCTGGGAGCTTCATCCACGGGGTGCAGTGCATCCCACCCCTGACACCAGTGTGACGGCGCGTTGGGGGTTCCCCGTCTCCTGCACCCCGAAATGGCACAAACAGACTCCACCAGCCGGTGGAATAGAGGAAGTTTATTGCCTCTCCAGGATACAGCATAGCACAGATGTAGTCTGGTCACAGAACTGGGCTAGGATGCCTCAGGCCCCCTTGAGTTGGGGGGAGACTGGGCCCCTAAACTCCAGCTCCTCTCCCTAGGCTGTCTCCTCCATCCTCACAGACAGCCCGCCACCAACTCACTCCCTTCCAGCCCTGCCCCCCAGCCAGGGCAGCATTCCACCTTCCTTTGTTCCTCTCCATGGGGGGTGTCTGGCCACTGGTTCAACAAGTTTGGCATTACCTTGGCCTAGTGAGGTTTTCCCTGCTGGGTCTTGCTCCAGACAGCAGTGGTCACCACAGCCCAGCAAGTACCCCCACTACGTCACAGTCACATAAATTCATGATACCAGCTACATGTTTTATTAGTCTATGAAGTGCTACCTGACCATTTGTTGTTTTTTTTCCCTGTAACAGACTAACTCAGCTATCCCGGGAAGCTCCTGACTTTCAAATCAAAGTTCCCAGTCTCTACTGGATTCCACAAATTTTGATGAGGGATTCCAATATAATTAATTTGTTGGGATTCCAATATAATTAATTTGTTAGGGTGAGTGGGGAAGGGAAATCTTAGCAACATAGAAGCAAAAACACTCTTACAATGTTTTAAAATATAACCCTATTTTCTTATTACAGGCAGTCCCCAGGTTACATGGATCCGACTTACATCAGATCCCTACTTACAAACAGGGTGAGGCAACCCCACACTAGCTGCTTCCCCCACAGCAGACCAGGGAGATGCGGAGCAGCTTTTCTCAGCAGACACCTCAGCTTGAGAATAAAGGACTGAGGGAAGTGAGGTGTGGGAGAATAAAACTGAGCTCTGGAGAAATGTCTGGCTAGAGTTTTCCCTACAATATGTACCAGTTCCGACTTACATACAAATTCAACTTGAACAAACCTGCAGTCCCTATCTTGAACGTAACCCGGGGACTGCCTGTACTTAAAAAAAAAAAAAAAACAAAAAAAACAAAAAAAAAAAACACACTATCAGAAACTGTAACTTTTAAAATTAGCCCTTTTTTAAATACCGAAGTTGACAATCTCTCTAATTCAGCATAGTGATAGAAATGTAGCCGTGTTAGTCCGGTGTAGCTGAAACAAAAAACAGGACTATGTAGCAACAAACCCCGTTGCCAGCTTTGTCCACATATTCACTCTGCTGATACCATTATTGGACCTAACCAGTTGAGTTATAAGATCAAGACCACATATTCCTGCTCATCCAGAAATATAATTTATGCTCTCATGTGCCGAAAGTGTCCATTTGCTATGTACATTGGACAAACGTCTCAGACACTTCGCCAAAGAATCAATGCCCACAAAACAGATATTAGACAGGATCACAAAGAAAAAACAGTTTCTTGCCATTTCAACCAGAAAGGGCACTGTCTCAACGACTTGATTACCTGCATCCTGCTTCAAAGACTTTTTCACACCACACTTGAAAGAATCCTCTGAACTGTCATTCATGCTTAAATTTGACACTTTACGCCTCAGTCTAAACAAAGACATTAATTATCTTACCCATTACAAAGATAGCTTCCCCAGTTATCACCTCTAATAACATTTACCTCCCCACCCCTCATCCCCCTTCTGTTCTGAAATTTGATTTGTCCTTTTCATGTGTGTTCTTTTTTTTTTTATTGTATCCTTTGGTATATATGGTTGTGCCAATTTTCTTCCGCTATTTGATCTGAGAAAGTGGGTCTGGCCCACGAAAGCTCATCATCTAATAAACCATCTTGTTAGTTTTTATAGTGCTACATAGTCTAATTCAGCAGTGCATTTGCAATCCACTCTCCAGGTAAACCTAAGCCCTTGCTTCCATTCTGAATCAACTCTGTTTCAGACTCCCTTGAAGGTAAAGGAAAACATATGAGTGCTCCTCCTCCTTTTTTCCTACTTTTTTTCTAATGTACAAAGGTGACCTGAATTTCTTCCAGCTCCACCCTAAAAAGAGAAGGGTTTTTTACCCTTGTGTGTTTCCCACACTAGACATTGTCTTGTCTCCCTTGTTTTTCTCTGGAAGACTTTATAACTGGAGTACAACTCATCTCAACTTGTATATATGCTGTCTGTTAGCAGACTGAATGCTGGTAGGCCAAGATCTCATACGTCCCTATAGCACAAGAAGAACCAGGAAAAAAAACCCTGACATTTATAGTGTCAACTTACAATTTTAACATGCTCCTTAGGCTGCATCATACAAGCCATCCCTCATTTCATTTTTAATTGACATCCTTTTCCCACTAGGAAGAGTTCCACAATCTGCATCCTGTAAATTTCCTTGGCAATTGCAATACAATCAGCCTAACATCCTGTATGGCACATGCACATTCTGCTCCATAGATGGGGTCACTGGAAATCCAGGAACATGTGTACATATAGTAAGGTGTTTTTTTTTTAATTAAGCCAAGAGGCATTTTAAAATCACCTTAAAATAATCTGTATTTGTTTGTACCCCCCAGGCCTACTGTGGTGAGATGAGATTAATATAGTATATTTTTGAAATTATATTAATTACATTGTATCACCTCTTAACAATTAAAACTATACACTTCCTAACTATTTTCATCTCATCTCACCACAATACTAATGTTATTTCCTCTTCTCTAAAAAGAGTGTCCCATAAACTTTATGCTACCCAAATAAATTGCACAGGATTATGGTTAGAAGCCTACATTAGATTACACTAGACATACTTCCCAGCCTTTCCATTCTATCCTGCCCAGTACATAACCATCTCCCCTTCATTCAGCTCAGTGCCACAGCAACTGAGTCAGCTCTGAGCACAGCTACCCTCTTCTTCAGATCTGATGCAACCTGATTTCCTTGATGTAAGTGATTTCAGGATAAATAAATTATAGCTACTTGCAAAGCTAAGGGAAGTCAGATGCTTTGCCAGAGCATCATGTCTTGCTTCAGATGTTCTTTGCCCAGCTAACAATCTTTCTTTTCAGATCAAAAGTAGTACAAACAATCTCAAATGAAACGTCTTCATAAACCCATGTATCAGCCACCTTGCAGGAAAACAACTCTTGAATGGCAACAAGTCTCCATACTAATACACAACCTTCAGCAGAAACAGAAAAGCTAAGAAGTGTAGTATCCCTATGCTTAACATGACGCAAGGCAAACTTGTGGGCTGGCATACTATTTCATACTGTATTTAAAATATTGAGTGTGTTTAACTAACACTGAAAAACAGCAATAATCTGTTAGTTCTCAATTTTCAAAGCAAACTTTATTCTAATTCAATTAAACTGAAACTCAATTAGAGTCATTGGAGGGTCTATGCCACGGGGGTTGATATGAGAAGAGTATAGGGGTTGACAGGAAAGCGGTGCATGGTTGTTTTGCCATGTCTTCACTAGAACCACTAAATCGACCACCAGTGGATCGATCTTATAGCTGTGGAGCATACCTGACCTCAGTTATGACTATGAGCCAGCCACTGCACCTTTGTACTTCCATTTCCGTATCTGAAATGGCACTAAAGCTATTTACCCTCCTTTATAAAGAATTTTGAGAGCTATTAATGGAAAATGTATAAAAGCTCCTTATTATCACATTAGTAAAACTGAAAAAAAAAAAAAAGATAAACCCATTAGACATGTCCTAATGATCTATTTGGAAATGCATAAGAGAAGCAAAAGTTGGTGTGTGATGCTCCGCTTGGGCAGACAGACATGAGCTAGCTCTGCTCCAGCTAGTGTGCTAAAAATCACTTTGTGGTTGCAATGGCACAGGTAGCAGCTCAGACTAGGCAGCTCTAAGTACATACATTGGACTAGTGTTCCCCATAAGCTGTGCACTTGTGTGTGGCCACTTAGGAGAGATTAAAATGCTGCCCAGGGGTATGTCTACACTGCATTCCTCTTTCGAGAGAGGAACGCAAATGCAGCCGAGTGAAATTGCAAACGAAGTGCAGATTTGAATACCCTATTTCAGGAAAAAAAAAAAAAAAAAACCACAACAACAACAACCTTCTTTCAAAATAACCCTTAAATCTTATTTTTTTAAGGCGTAAGGGTTATTTTGAAAGAAGGGGTCTTATTTTCTTTCAAAATACCCTATTTTGAAAAAAAAAACCACCGTTTAGACGGGGTTATTTCAAAAAAGCACCTGGATGCTATTATGCAAATGAAGCGTGGGAAATTCAAATCCATGCTTCATTTGCAATTTCGCTCGGCTGTATTTGCATTCCTCTTGAAAGAGGAATGCAGTGTAGACATACCCCAGCTGACTAGCAGAGCACTTATATCTGGGTTTTTGTTTTTACACATGCGTTAGTGCACATTTAAAAAATATTATTCCACCCATGGGATGGAAAAAATCCACACATGGATGGAAAAGATTAGAGGGAACATTACACAGGCCCTCAGATGACATTGGACTTGGGCACCTAGGCCAAGCCACTTCAAATGCTGGTGCTTCCTCAAGCACACTACTATTTTTATCACATAAGCACAAGCAAAGCTAGTGCAAATACATCTACCCTAGCTGGGAGTCATATCTCCCAGCTGCAGTGCTGAAATACCTTTTCTATTTACCTAAGAAAAATAGATTATAATGCATCCAGGTCTACATCAATCTAGTATACAATCTAGTAAATCCCCACACAGAGGAAAGCTTTTACAAGGATATTTTACCTTTCCAAAACTACTTAAATACCTTCTTTCATACTATTAGTTGCATTTGGTTCTCAACGAACAGCATTAAACAGACAGGAGAATGAAGTGTTGTCTCTTGGGAATTGCTCCTTTACACATAACCCATCCTTGTTGAAATAAAGATGGGTAAGATGGGTTTCTTTTCACAAATGCAAAATTAGATTCTGTTATTGCATTCCATTCCCAACTACCTCCTCTGCTCTGCCTGTGACATTCTCCTATTGCCTCTTCCACGCATCATTACACAATGCTCTTGCACATGAAACACACTTCCTAAAGGGGCAAGTAGATCACTCACTCTCCTCAGTTAAATCCTGCCTTAAGGAAAGGGTGGCCCTTGTAGAGGAGCCATTAAACTGGCACTCATATGAGATTTGGAATAATTTTTGTCCTTTTACGATTTCTGGTAAAATTTCAGCCAAGTCACTTAATCTCCCTCTGTCAGTTCCCTGTCTGTAAAATTATAACTTTTTTTTTCATGTTTTGTCTACCTCATCTATTCAGTATGTAAACTCTTCAGGGGAGGCACTGTCATACCGTACACGCACACAGTGCCTACCACAATGACGCCTTGATCTTAGGTGGCCTCTCTAGACCAGGGTTTGGGCACCTACGGCCTGCAGGCCTGATCCAGCCTGTGGTTTGGTTTGATCCAGCCGCCAAGGCTTGGGGCTCCCCATCCCCCAGTGGGGAGCTGGTGCTGATGCTCCAGCCATATGGGTGAAGTGCTGAGGTTCGGTGCCCCTCGCGAGACTGGAGCACCAGTGCCGGCTCCTCACTGCATCTGTTTTGTGAGTTCTGCCTGGTAGGGGGGAAGAAGCAGCTCTGCATGGTGTTGCTCCTCTCTCCCCCAACTGGGGAATGACAGCGCAGAGAAGTTTTGTCCATGGATTGGTTGCAGGCTCCATTCCCATCGGCTGGGAGTCACGATCAATGGGGGGTGGTGTGTATGCGGGTGCCTACAAGTACAGAGCAGTGCAGAGCTATCCATGCATCCCAGGAGTTAGGTGCTCCAATACCCTGTACTCTCCTACACTCTACCCCTAGCCTCCTTCTGCACTCCCCTCTTGCCCAGACCCTCCACCTGCACCCCCACTTCTGCAGCGCCCTCCTGACCAGACCCCGCATCCCCTACAGCTCACCAGACCACACACCCTCACCTCCAGCTCCCTCCTGCATCCTACCACCTGTCCAGATCCTGCAGTCCTGCACACCCACTAGGTTACCTGCTTCATCCAGTAAGGGTCCCACATCTTTTTCTGTGGGTCATAAGTTCCCAACCGAAAAGGAGTTCCCTTCCCCTGCTCTAGATGCTAGTGGCACAGTTCAGGGCAAGTGCATCTGTATTCCCCCAGCCATCCTGAAAGCGTAACAGAGAAAACATATGATCTTAGCCAAAAGGCCAAGAAGTTAAAAACAACAAAACCCAACACTCATGCTAAAAATCTTATCAGAGATAATCCCCAACCCCAGCCTCACGATCTGGTTGTTAATTATTTAAAACCCCTAACTGTTTTTCCCTATGGCTACAATTTATAAACATCTTAGATTTAAAACCAGAACACAAGCTAGGCAGAGCAGCTATTTCTTTATACAGCTGACTGTTACCTTTGGTAATAGCTAATCAGCAGACAATGACCCTTTCCTTAGGGCATAATTTAAATGCTGAGCTCTTGCATAACCGGGGGAGGGGAGATTTACATTCGCCTTTCTAAAGGTATTTCCCAGAAATTTGTTTTACACATATTGTTCCAAAAGCCCATTTTTTCTGTCAATTTTTTAATATAGCTCTTTGAACTTTCAAGTCTTATTCCCTGCTCCCCATACTCCCGGTTAGAGAGGTTGCATGCAGTTCCATGATACATAAACTTTGCTTTTACCGCAGTGAACCCCAATGATATTTAAGTTCAGTTTTAATAACGTTTTCTAAGGATATGCAGGAAATTGCCATATTTGTTATTTATCATAACACCATCAAATATTTAACACCTACTTCTATGACTATGAAAAATGAGTCAAGAATTCACATTGATTTTGTCTATATAAACATGGTGTGCATTACTACCACAAATCTAATTAAGAAGCCAAGCCTGGAGATCTGACTGTCAGCTTTACAGACACAGTCAAAATTATTCCATATGCTATGTCTAAATGCATGAAATATAGATGTATTACTTGTATTTGATAGGGATCAAAAGCCTTGATTACCATTAGGATTCTATTATCTTAGTTGGTGTCCAAACATTCCTGCCCAGAAGGTTTACAATCTAATTTAAAACAAATAGCAAAGGGTGGGGAGTAAATATGACAAATCGAGTTTAATCTGTGTTTAGTCAATAATTCTTTTTAAATATAGAAATCATAGGGTTGGAAGATATTTCAGGAGGTCATCCTGTCCAACCACCAGCTAAAAGCAGGACCAATCCCAACTAAATCATCCCTGCCAGGGTTTTGTCAATTATACAAGTCCTGTTCCTTTAAAATCAGAGGCAAAGTTGTCAATTAGTTGTCTTTTATCAGGGACAGCTAACATTGGAAGTTAATTAGCCTCACAAAAGGCTCTCTTTCAATAACAGTATCACCTCCTAGAGGGTAGAAGGAACTGTAAAACAGACTGGAAATCTTCAACTGAATGCAGGAAATCTGAAAGGAACAGGTGGAGATATACAAATGATAACTGTGGGGGGGGGGGGGTGGAAAACACTCAAACTTTCTAGCTTTGTACAGTGGATACAAACAATGGATATTTCTTATGAAAGAACAGACACTTGGATCAATACTATCTTAAAATAACCCCTTTAATATTAAAGGATCTCAGCTTATAAATCAGGAGACTGACAGAAGATGTGTCCACCTAGGAATAAGAGTATCCAGACAGAGAGGTGTACTAACATAACTATATTGGTATATTTATACTGCTTATAGGCCTGCCAGTAAGTTACCCTGTTTAGACAGCCTTAAGTGTTTGCAGGATCATAGTTTACTGGTTTAAAAAAATAGAACTGGTAAGAAAATAGTAAACATTTGTTGTAAAATGAAAAAAAAAAGGGGGGGGGGGAACAACTTTGAAAGGAACATTTTTTAAAATACTGATTTTTATACAAAAACCTAAAACTTACCAGCTTTTCATTTAAAATTTTTTTAAAAATTCACTTTCACTTGCAATTAAAATTTTCTATGAAAAAGTTCATTTTGGAAAAAAAAAGACAATTTTCCAAGAAAATGTGTCTCAATGGAAAAGGTTTTGACTATCCTTAAAAATCAGGAATTAAATAGGGCCACAGCAGTAGCAGTATTCTGCACTAGCATATAAAATATTCTGCTTTTCTTAGCTGCATAAATTACACCCACAAGCATTTACAGGATCAGAGCCACATTTTACACTTTTAGACATGTTACCGAGGTTGGCTCTCTGTGCCTTTGGCAACATTAATACTATGAAAGCTTTCCATGGTAACAAAAATGATGCTCATTTCAAAACAAATTGAGATGCAATAAGCAACCCCTATTTTGTTTACAAAGAAAAAACTATATTTTAGTAACAATATTAGACACACTAAAAAATCTGAGACATTTTCAAAATTATGCAAAACTTTTGTGATTGAACAGCA
Source organism: Pelodiscus sinensis (assembly GCF_049634645.1). Taxonomy (NCBI): domain Eukaryota; kingdom Metazoa; phylum Chordata; order Testudines; family Trionychidae; genus Pelodiscus; species Pelodiscus sinensis. The sequence goes on along the minus strand of NC_134713.1, from coordinate 89,658,524 downwards.
TAACATGAATTATACAATCAAAGCCTTTTTGTGCAAATACCGGTTAGAACCAAGCTGCACTAGAAACCCCAATTTTTTTTGAAGGAAAAAACCCCACATCTTATTTAAAAAAAAAATGTTTGCCTTTGGACAGTGGCTAGGTGTGCTCCAAATTTAAGCCTAAAGAACAAAACCCACCCAAATCCCAGCATGGATAAGGCAAAAATGTAGCTATTGTAAACATATGCACCAACTTCCTCTTCAGCTTGGGAGTGGTTGACCCTGCTCCTTTTCAGCCTCACTTTCACTCCACCCCTTCCTACAACCCACTGCCCCTACTCCAGGCTATGTCTCCCCACCCCTTCCTCCAAAACCCTGTCCCATCTCTGCTCCTGCCTCCATTCCACCCCTTTCTCAAGCCCGTGACCCCACCCTGCCTCTTCCTGCCCCTACCCCATCTCCTCCCTCCACCCCATCACTGCTCTTCCCTGTCCCTCCCATAGCTTCCTGAATGCCATGAATCAGCTGTCTGTGGCACTCCAGAAGTTCTGGGAGGATGGGGAGGAGTAAGTTAGTGGGCCCTCCAGTGCATAAGAGGTGTGGGGAGAGAGGGTGGAAGGGGAACTGGGAGCCGTTGGGTGCTCTGCACACAATGATTTTTCCCCATGGGTGCTCCAGCTCCGAAGAAGCCGTAACTGTTAAAATGGCAAGTGAGACTGGTTCTTTAAAAACATAGAAGGAGAAAATCTCTGTGCTTACCCTCCAAAGAGATAAACACAAGTCACATTAGGGAACCAAGAAGGCTAATAATAATGTAGGGCTTTCTGTAAGAACATTTAGTCCACAGCAAGCTGGGATGTAAATCTACCCATCCCTCGCCTGCCATGCACTAAGAACTTGTCTACATTGTCCCTTTACTGCGCTGTCACTTTCTTACTCAGGGGTGTGGAAAAAACCACACTCCCAAGCGCAGCAAATTACAGCACTGTAAATCGCCACTGTAAACAGGTTCCCAGCACTGGGAGCTCTGCCTCTCCTGGAGGTAGGGTTGCCAGGTGTCTTTTATTCACCCAGACAGTCCGGTATTTTTGCCTCCTGTCCAGTAAAAAAAAATTCAGAGAATAGCAGACACCTAAAATGTCCAGTATTTTCTGATTTTTTCCCCGACCAGGAGGCAAAAATGCCGGGCACTTGGCAACTCTACAAAAACTCAGCGCTCGCCACCCTCCTGCATATCCCCCGACTCCCGGCTCCCAACCCCCCCAACCCCCATGCTTACCTGGTTTTGCAAGGCTGCCGGCACAAAATGGCTGACAACCAAGGGTAAGCAATGCTTCCCCTGGGTTTTAGTGCTCAACCTCTCCCCTGTTCCTATACCTGCACTCACTCTTAAAGAGGACATGCCATTTTATTTTAATTTTTTTTTTGGCTTAAGTCGTCTTGAGTCCTTTTTTTTTTTTGCTCAACAACTTTGGTCTCCCCTCCATTTTGTTTTTCCTTCAACAGAATTTTTTCCTGGTGTTTTACCTGGAGGTGGTTTACCTACAGCAGTAGGAGAGCTCTCTTCCTGCCACGGCTGTCCCTAGGACTGTACAGAGTCCAGGACACTCCCTCCGCCCCCACTCCATCCCAGGCCCCACCCTCACCCCGCCTTTACTCTGCCCTCTCTTTGTCTCTGTTCCACTCCTGCTTGGCCCTACCCCAACTCCATTCTTTCCTTCAACCCGAGCAATGAAGCCTGAGGGACTAGAAGGGGAGCCTGGAGCCGGGCAGCAGAGGTTGGGCCCACCCCCACATTCACCAGCAACAGTGGGAAGTGGAGTGACGAGACGCAGCTCGCTCCCTCGGCTCCCATCACATTGTTCCACTTCTCATCTGTGGCAACTGTGGAGGCAGTTCCATCCCTTCCCTCAAAGCCCCTCTGTAGCCAGACAGACTAACCCCCCATATCATCCATCTTATTTGCCTTCCTGAAGCATACAGGACAGAGAAGGAGCAATAATATCAGCAGAGTCTATGCTGGCTCATCTGATCCTGAGGAGCTGAAAACAGACATGTGGAGAGAGAGCGATTAAGTCAATAAGCTGGCCTCGAGGCTGCGAGAACCGCCCCGGCTGGCACCCATGTTGATTCGAACACACACACAGTCCCTGGGAGAGGAATTTCTCACTGAGAAAAGAATCCCCAGTAATTCCAATTTAGTATTCTCTCTTACAAGTGTAAATTAAGTTCACAACTCCCTTGTAAGAACTGGTCTCACAAAAGACAGACCAGCCCCATTTGGCATGACAGATAAGAAAGAGAAATACGTGACCCCTTGAGTATAAAAGATGGGTCCAGCACACACTCACTTTGAGTGTCATTCTACCCTCTACCTGCTGGTCGGGTTAGGTGTTTGACCTCCCGAGGTTCTATGGGGACGCCCACCTCGTATTTTCGTCTTTCCTAGGAATTGAGGGACCGGCCCTGGCCTGACATGCTGGAGTCGAGAGGCACAGAAGGGGGTAAAAATTGTACCTGGATGTGGTCCTCTGTCTTAAGTGTACACATAGAAAGAGTAAGCTGTTACTTGGTACCATTATTTCTATTTTTCTATCTTTATCTTCTTTGTAACCATTTTTAAGATCTATATTTTGCTAGTAGTTAAGAAATAGAGCAATAGCCATTGCAACCATATGATTTATAAGCTTCCTCAAATAAACCTGTAACTGTTTAAGTTTTAACCTGACTCCTTCAGTTGCTGTAATAGAACCAAGCACAATTTAAAAGAACTTCACCCGGTCATAAAGGGACCATAGGGAGAGCTTGGGCGTTTGGATCTGTGTCACTCCCAGGTGACAAGATCCGTTGGAGCACCTTTTCAGCCTTTCCTAGGCTGCCCACTGTGAAGGAACCCCTGTGTTCTAGCAGCTAAAATCTAAGGTGTAATAAGCTCTTCCTATATAACGGGGCGTCTGTTGGCCTGCTGGCCACCCTCTGCGATGGGACCCCAGTCCTAGCAGTAAAAACACGGACGTTAAACCTTTTCTCGGAAACAGACACACACACACTGCCCTGACCGTCGGCTGACACCCTCCCCCGAGCGACACATCTGGGAGTTGGGGAAGCAGAGCGGACTAGGTCCTGCTGCCACCACTGGTGAGTGCAGGGGCAGGTCCAACCCCTGCTGTTAGTGCCAGGTCTTCCGGGCTGCCCTGGGCATGGGGCCCTGGACTGTTGCCCCAAACTGTCCAATGGTTGGGACAGCTCTCATAGCACTAATTGCAAACTGCACTAGCCTGTAAAAGTGCTGCTGCAGCAGTAATGCTGTGGCTGAGTACCTATGTGGAGGTCACTGTGTGTTACCACACACTAAAAGTTCCCTAGTGCATTCTAATGTCTCCTACTTTGAAACAGGAGTAGATTAAAACTTACCAGGGAACTGTTAAGTGTGGCACCTAAGAGCTCACACAGGTATTAAGTGTTCTGCAGACTAGTGTGGAGTATATTTCTACCCCAGCTTGCCATGATGTAAATAATTGTGTAGACAAGTCCTTAGGGTGATTCTCTCTTATTCAATTCAACAGCAAACACTCATTGACTTCAAGAGTGCAGCTTCAGATTCCTAAAGCACTTTCTTAAATCCTACTGAAGTCAATAGAATTTAATCACAGGCTTAAATGTAAGCACATGCTTAAGCACTTTCCTAATGTAGGGTTGTGAGGGGGTTCACTCACCACCACAGCACCCCCTGCCGTCTGTCCACGGGATTTGCTCCTTTTGCTGGCAGGGTACCTTCCCTCAGGTGGTGTTTCCCCTCTTTCCTCCAGGCCGTGGTGTTCTCTTCAGGACACTGCCCACATCAGTCATCAGGCAGTGCCCACATCAGTCTCTGAGCCCCCCTTCCGGGGGTTGTTGTTTCTTCAACAGGCTGTGCTTCAGGCCCTTCAGTCTGGGGGTTTGCTTGGCCAGAGCTCCCCTAGCCCTGCCTTGCCTCTCTAGCTCCAGGGAGCCTCCTACTCCCCCAGCAGCCAGGCTCTCACTGCCTCCCCTCCAGCAGGGGCCCATCCTCTTATATATCTCCCAGCTGGGCCCTAATCAACTAATACAGCCTCAGCTGGGACTAAACTCCCAGACCCTGCTCCAGGCTGGGGTTTGCCCTTAAAGGGCCAGTGCAGGGCGAACACCCTGTCACAAGGGTCTTTATTATTATTATTATCAGGGCTTGACAAATGACAGCAAAACCTACTCGCCAGCCCCGCACTGTGCATGCACAAGACCCGCATTGCACACGCGCGCGCTGCCGGTGAACAGAGCGATCAGCTGACATCTACTTGCCATGAGTGAGTAGATTCAGTGATTTTTCGAGCCCTGATTATTATTATTATTTATTCACCACTCATAAGTACATAAGTAGAAAAAGTCAACTATTAAGATGTTATTCAGCCACTCATTAGTGGCGAGGGGCTAAAGGAAAAAGCCTTTTTATACAGACATAATATTGCACAATTGCTAGTTATAGGAGTTTTAAGCATTATACTGCAATATCTGCTGTAGGCTATTGTCAGAAACAGGATACCACAGTAGATAAACCAACGATAATGCCTACTGAAAGGTGTGTGAAATTTTTAGGGTTAGTAAATTTGAGGCAAAGGATAATATTTTGGCCCAGATATACGTTTCCATTGGATGTATTTCAGTTTCCTGCCAAAACAGGTTATTCTTGCATGCACGTAATTTACTGTTGTAGATCAAGTTGGTACGGGGGGGGGGGGGGGGGGTCCAACTTCCCTGAATCTGTTTTCATCACCAGCTCTCCCATGGAGGTTCGTCTGCAAGGAGGCAGTTTTAAGTTCTACCAAGGGTGCCACAGGAGCCCCTGTGGAAGCTGCAATGATGAGGTGCCAAACCAACACATTCCCCCTGATAAGAGCATAAAAACTGCCATGCTGAGTCAGACCAAGGGTCCATCTAGCCCAGTATCCTGTCTTCAAACTGTGGCCAATGGCAGGCTCCCTAGAGGGACTGAACAGAACAGGTAATCATCAAGTGATCCCTCCCTCCCCTGTCACCTATTCCCAGCTTCTGGTACATCGCCTAGGGTCACCCATACTTTGGCTGTGCCCCTTCCATTGCCAACACTGCCCTGTTTGAGGGACAGGTAAATCCACTACGGGGCAGTAGATTGCAGTTATATGTACAGTGACCATACGTCCCTTTTTTCCCAGGGATAGTCCTGAATTTAAGGGTTCTGTCCTGGTGTCCCGGCAGAGACTGTAAAGAGCCCCGCTAGAGTGCTGCTGAACGGGGTACGTTCGGGCTCTGCCGGTGCGCTCTCTACAAGGCTCTTTCTCTTCCTGCCCCATCCCACCCCGCTGGAGGAGCGGCAGTCCACAGACCTGCTCTCATAGCCGTGCTCCGCAAGCCAGGTCTAGCGGGATGGGGGTTTCCCCTCCCCCTGTGTTCCTGCTAATGGGAGCCAAAGCTGGTGCGGGGACTGCAGTAAAATTAGCACCATGGGTGGCCCAGCTCCAGGCCTGGCAAGTGGTCCTGCCCTGGAAGTACCTGGGGCTGGGGCAGCGGAGACTTCTGGGGCCCAACTACAGATTCCAGCCCCGCAAACTAGAAGGCAGAAGGTGGTGATGGGGCAGGGGGAAAACTAGGGGGAAGGGGAGTGGGAGAAGAAGGGGCTTGTGCTGAGGGGAGGGGGGCAGAGTAGGAGAAGAAAGAGGAAGGCATCAAGAGACAGGGTGGAGGAGTGACAAATGCCAGAGGGCCAAGTGGAGACAATGAGGAAAAGGGCAGGAGCAGAAAGGGGAGGTGTCAGTGGGGGTGGGAGGGTGGAGGGGACAGGGTGATGCTGGGAGAGGGGAGGGGCACTGGGGGCAAGAGGAGAGAGGGGGAGGTGCTGGGAGAAGGGTTGAAAAGAGGTGGGCATGAGGAAGGTGGAGATGGAGCAAGTCATGTGTGAGGGCACAGAGTGGCATGAGGGGAACTGGGGTAAAGGGTGGTGAAGAGATGGGCATCAGGGAAAAAGAGGGCAAGGGGAGCAAGGGCAGCGAGTGAAGGAGGAGGCACCAGGAGAGTGCAGGGGTAAGGGAAGGTGCAGGTGCCAGAGGATTCTGGGGGTGAAGCAGAAGGGCAGACACCTGCAGGGGAGGGACCAGTACCAGAGGAGAGAGTCAGGGCAGGTGTGTAGAGGGAGGTGTTAGGATAGGAGATGAGGAGGGGTAGCAACACATGATCAGAGTGGGGCTACTGGAGGAGTAGGCACAGGGGGGAGAGAAGGGCTGGTGCAGGGGGGCAGGTCCCATGAGGGCTGAGGGCAGTGAGAAGAGCAGGAGTCAGGACAGCAGAGGAGGATGAGGGGGGCAGCAGGCACCAGGGGAGCTGATGGAGTAAAGGGAAGAAACAGGGCAGCAGAGGGGAAAGGTAGAGGTTTATAAGATATTTATTAACAACTTGGGTGCCACAGTGGCACATCCAAACAAGCCACATGAACTCAGTACTGGTGCACCACACAAAATTCATTCTGCTCATGGGAGGAAATTCTTAGAGGGAACACTTCCCCCAGCCTTCCCCCTGCTCCTCCCCTCTTCCCCTGAGTTTATGACACACAAATTGGGTTAATGCAATTGCAGGATAGTTGCATGAGGGGGATTCGGTGGGGGCCAAACTCATCCCTATTGGTAGGAGGATGGTGGGAAAAGTTCTTTGAGGGAATCATATGACACCTTTTACTTCTGCACATGTGTCCATCTTGACCCTGAGAGTGTTACCTCCAGAGGCATGGCTAATGTGTTCCTAATTTTGGTTCAGAAAATACGGTCACCATAGTTATGTGATACTACTGTGACTTTCACCACTACTACCAGAAAGACCTTCCACTGTTGGGGACATTCCTAAGAGCGTACTAGAGCTTCTGCCACCACATCCACATTAGTAAACCAACCAGAACAGGGCTAGAGGTATATGAAAATATTCCCATTTTAAAAGTGGGGATTGGAACAGATTTGTCCAAGACCACAGAGGGAATTACAGAGGGGAATAAAATTCAGGAGTGCTTGACTCCCACACCTTCACTCAGACCTTACCTCTTCCGCAGAGCTGACTCGTTTTGCCCTTTCCCAGTATTTTTGATGCACTCTCTGTTCGGTGAGATTTTCAGACACATTGCCTTGCTTGACAAGAACACTGAACATAACCAAACTCTGGTCATCTGAAGTTTTTAAGTTTATCCTGTACAAACTAACTCAACTACCACCTGAAGCATAAGAATTTCCTGAGGGGACACCTCCACATGCACTGTGCCAAATTTTTTTCTTTTAGGCTGTGCAGTCACTTCCCACCTGTACTAACCAAAATACTTTGTTGATACTAGCTTCTAAAAATATAACCTTAGTTCAAACACTGGGGCTACGTCTAGACTGGCTTCTTCTTACTTCAAAGTAGGAATAAGAGATCCTCCGGAATAGGGATTTATTCCGGAGGATCGTGCCAGTCTAGACGCTCTTTTCCGGCTTTTCCCCAAGCCGGAAAAAAAACGGTGGCCATGTTTATTTAAATCCCACGGGGGATATTTAAATCCCCCGCGGATTTCCCTATTCCAAAGTTCGAAATTAGCATGGCTATTCCGAAGAAGAAGCCAGTCTAGATGTAGCCCCAGTGTTTGAACTAAGGTTATATTTTTAGAAGCTAGTATCAACAAAGTATTTTGGTTAGTACAGGTGGGAAGTGACTGCAAAGCCTAAAAGAAAAGAATTTTGCACAGTGCATGTGGAGGTGTCCCCTCAGGAAATTCTTATGCTTCAGGTGGTAGTTGAGTTAGTTTGTACAGGATAAACTTAAAAACTTCAGATGACCAGAGTTTGTAGACGTAGCCTGGCAGGCTGGCTACTAGCACTTAAACATTTGTTTTCTTCTTTAAAAGAAATAATGTGAAAATAGGGATGTTGCTGTTGTCTTAAAAGAACTATGAAGAAAAGAGTTATTTACTACTCCTTTATTATGTGAGAAAATGACTGTAAAGATTTTATTCCAAAATAAAAAATATTTCCCTCTGCTTGTATTATTAGATTTAAAAAAATACACCCGCTATGGATTTCCCTCTTTTTCCCTGTATCCTTTAGCATTCTCAAGCGGAGTGGGAGCATAGCGCTTGTCTACACTGCCACTTTAATGCACTATTACTTTCTCACTCCAAGGGTGAGGAAAAACACACACCCTGAGTCAGAGATGAAAGTAATTTCAGTTTATTACAGGTACTGTCTAGGAATGTTAAAATGAGTTCTGTTTTTGGGCAGGGTAAATGTGAAACTGCTGACATTTTCAGTGGTTACACATTTACACATGGGTGGGGGAGGCGACATCGCGGGAGCGGGTGGCCATGAGGAACAGGCTGATACAGAGGCAGCAGTACCGGGGTCAGGAAGGAGCTGGTACGAGTGGGTGGGGAGCTGGCTTTTAACATGGGGGGAGGGGACGGGAATGCAGCTCCCAAGGGAGCTGGTGCTGTATGTATGTATCAGAGACAGCTGTGTGGGGGGAGGAGGAGAGCAAGCACTCACAGGTGATCACAGGGAGCCTGCTTAAAAGCTGCTTTCCTCAAGGACTGGTTCCTGCCTACTCTTCCCTGCACCCCGCACTGCTATGTGCCTAGTACTGTCATATGGCAACCCCCCTCTGGGGGGAGGTGTCAGGTGCAAGGAGGGTTGTGATATGATAATACTTGTAAGAAATTTAAGTATGTGATGGAGTGCAGAGGGGCTCAGGCCAGGAGTTAGACTAGGGTGTGGGACTGCCCAGGGCAGGAGGCTGGGTTGTGGAGGGTGCAGGAGTTGGGATTGGGAAGTAGGGGTGAGGAGGCATAGGGCAGAGGCATGGGAGTGGAGGGGGGCAGATGGTTGTGAGGGGACTTAGGGCATATGATTGGGGTGGGGGACTCAGGGCAGGGGGTTGGGTGGTGTGGGAGGAGGTCGGGGCTAGGAGTGCAGCCACCACACTGGCAGCGGGGACCATGCTGTCCAGCCATCCAAACATCAGGGCTGGAGCCTGGGTGAGCTATGTCTATGGTGACCATATTTTCTGACCCAAAATTAGGGACACATTAGCCATATCCCCAAACCCATTTAGCCATGCTCACCTGCCACTGGAAGTCCCACCCCTGGGGTAGTACTTCCAAGGTCGAGATAGGCACATGACCGGAAGTCATGCTGCTCAGAACAGAGAAAACAATCATTTAATTGGTCACTTGTCTCACCTGGCAGGATGTCAAGATCACGAACTTTCACAAAAATATCTTACTAAGATAGGAACAACCTTTTGATCTTTGTGGTTAGATGAATCTACCATAACAGTGACACAAAGTTTCGCCTAATTCCCGCTGCAAAATTTGGAGCAAGAATGTTTTTCACAATTGCTTCACTTTTTGTTTGTGCTGACGAAAATTTAGGCACAAACAATGTAGAAATTAGTATAGAGGTGTAATCTAAAGATCTGAAACTGTGATTGTGTTTTACAGTATGATATGCAATTACTGTTTCCTTTGCCACAAGCTCCTTTTTAACAGAATCATCTTTTATAATACATTTCTTCATTGAAGCACTGGAAGCTACAGAGCGGACAGTTAACTGAAGTTTCTTTGATGGAATATGTGCAGTGACATCAAATTTCCTGTCATGAGCAACATTTATCTCACTACTACATTGGGTGCAAAATGTTATGTGTAGATTGTCACGTTTCTTTAAAAAAAAGGATATTCCTTTTGCACAGCCTCAGTAAAAGTGCACATTCTTTTCTTTGCATTCATTTTGACACTAAAATAAAATTTTACAATTAAATTAGTTGGCCAGGTGTCACGTTACTGGATTTTGAGGGGAGCAGCCAGATCTCTGCTGCACCCATAGGTGGGGGTGATGGCCCCAGAAAATGGTATAAAAGGGGGGCCATGTGGGGTGTTGAATAGAAGCTTACTGTCTGCTAATCCTATGTACGCTGTTCATGTGTTTGTATAATGTCTGTGTGTGCAATTATAAGCATGTACTTGTACGGATACTGAATATTTCCCTGCATGTGGTTGAGCATTGGGCAGGGCCCGGCCTATGGACATGCTAAGCCGCGAGGCCCTGTGGGACAATGGCACTCAATGGGCCAAGGACACACCTAAAGAATGAGTGGTGACTCATACCTAAGGGCTACCAGCAGGCAACACAGGAATAGGGTGGACCAGGTGATCTGCTATAGCCAAGAAGAGACCAGGAAGGAGGGATAAATAGGCCATGTGGTGGTCTCCATCTTGGTTCTCAGCTCAGCACTTCATCCCAGAGGCAGCAGTGCAGGGATCGAAGAGCGGGAAAGACCTGTGAACCCATCCTGATTCTAGGATGAGCAACAAGGACTTTTAAACCAGCAGCTGTTACATTTCTGCTAGAGCCTGCATCGAGGACTGGGAGATTCGATGCATGTAATGTATGATTCTTTAGAAACCTTACTCTCATGCTTTTCTTTCTTGTGATAATAAACCTTTAGTTGTTAGATGCTAAAGGATTGGCCCAGCGTGATTTGTGGGTAAGGTCCAAAGGGTAAATTGACCAGGGATCTGTGGCTGGTTTCTTGGAACCGGACAGAACTTGTTCAGGGTAGGTGGGATTGGGTGCTAGGACCCCCCACCTGTGTATGAGGCCCGGGGCCATCTAGGGCACGGATATTGCTGGGGTGTCAGAGGGATTTTGCTCATGAGGCTTCAGGCAGGCTGCTGAAGCACTCTGTGGGACTGGTTTGTGGCCTGTTTGGAGAGGTCACCAGTCAGGGGGCTGTAAGGAGCCCCGAATTTAAGCAATTCACCCTGAGCAGACACCCTCAGCTATGCCCCGTCACACCAGGCTTCATTTTTAGATAAAATATTATGTCCAACACAAAATGTTTCAGCGTTGTCTTTATTTATGGGAGGGGTGGAGAACCTGTTTTGGGACAGGGGCTACTGACCCACAGAAAAATCAGTTGGGGGCCACACAAGCGAGATGCAAAAAAACAACCCCTCCAACCTCCCCCAAGCCTCACTGATGTGGCCCCAACTGAGACACATCACGCCCCTGGCACTCCAGCCCATGGAGCGGGGGAGGGTAGGTAGGACTGAGGTTCAAGGACTCAGGCCAGATTAACTCTTCTGGGCTCTACACTCTGAAGCGGGGCCAAAAATGAGGAATCCGGTGCATGGGACAAGGCCACCAGTGATTGGGATAGGAATGAGGGGGGGGGGGCAGAATCTGGGTGGAAAGTAGGGTATAAGAGCAAGCTGGAGGTAGGTGCCTGACCAGAAGGGAGGGGGCAGGAGACTGGTGATGTCTGGCCAAGGGGAGGAGGTGCTGATGGGGGTTTGGCCAGGGAGCAGTGGCAGAGTCCTGGTGGGTGTCTGGCATGGGGGCATCAGCAGGATGCTGGTGGTGGTCTGGCCTGGGGGCTGGTGAGAGGTCTAGCCAGGAGGAGAGGGCAGAGTGGTGGTGGTGGTTTGGCCAGGGGAGGGGGCAGAGTGCTGAGGGGGCGGGTCTAGCCAGGGAGCAGCGGCAAGGTGCTGATAGAGTCTAACCAGGGGGAGGGAGCAGAGTGCTGGTGGGGGTCTGGCCAGGAGGCAAGGGCAGGAGCAGCTTGGCTAGTACCTGTGAGTCTCAGCTGGCGTGGTCCCATGCAGCTCTGCCTTTTAAATCTGAGACCCACATGGCTCTTACTAGGTTTAAAACGCATAGAGAATCAGTTGTTTCCCATCTGGCTGCTGCTCTGCTCTTTAAACTTAGCAAGAGCCAGGCAGCTCTTCTTAGATTTAAAAGGCAGAGATGTGCGGGACGGGGAATCATTCCTGATTCCCAGCTACAGCTGTGCTGCCACTCTGCCTTTTAATCCTAGTAAGAGGCGCAGAAAAGAGAGGGGGAGGGGAAACAGCAGCATGCAGCACTTCTAGCTGCGCTGCTGTTTCTGGGACTTTTTCAGGAGCTTGGGGTACCAGGACAGTAGACTGAAATCAGGGACTGTCCCAGATCTTCGGGGCTGTATGGTCAGCATAGCTACAGCTGCACAGCTGAGGGTCCCAGCAACACCCAAAATCCTGCCCACCACCAGCCAGTTTCTTACAGATGAACCACACTAGGATGCACTGACTTACTTACACATTTGCCCTGAGCACAGCAAGTTATAGCACTATAAAGAATAAATCATGTCAAACCAATCTGAAAACTTTCTTTGATAGGATAACGAGTCTTGTGGATAAGGAAGAAGCGGTGGACGTAGTATACATAGACTTTTGTAAGGCATTTGATACGGTCTCGCATGATATTTTTATCAATAAAATTAGGCAAATACAACTTAGATGGGGCTACTATAAGGTGGGTGCATAACTGGCTGGATAACTGTTCTCAGAAAGTAGTTATTAACGATTCACAATCCTGCTGGAAGGGCATAACAAGTGGCGTTCCACATGGATCTGTTTTGGGACTGGTTCTCTTCAATATCTTCAATATCTGCCCAGGCAGTTGGAGCTGGCGCGGTCCCTGGACTTTCCCCACCCCCCTGCCTCCCCGCACAGGAAGCAAGGGGAAGGAAGTCGCCGGCATGGCACAGAGCTGGCTTCAGGAAACTCATCGGCTCTTTGGGGAAAGGGGAGCAGCCGGCGCACTTCCTGAAAGCCCGGAAGTGGCGCGCAGCTACGGGACTTCCCCCCACCCTGCAGGAAGCCAGCTGGAAGTAGTGTCAGTGGGGACTTCTTAGGGGTGGAAGGATATGGGGGGGCGTGGCCTCAAATGCCTCACGATCTACTGGTCGAACCCCACCCATCAACCAGTGGATCGGGATCAACGGGTTGATGACCATGGCTCTAGATGGTACTGGGTCCTGCTATGAGGGCAGGGGACTGTACTCAATGACTTCTTGAGGTCCCTTTCAGTTCTAGAGTTCTATGATTCTATAAAGCACCAATATATACAGGCTCCCAGCACTGTTAGCTACTCCCCTTGTGAAGGTGGTTTGGCTCCAGTGCTGCCATGAGGACACTGCTGTGGCTGGACTTTAAACTTGGCAGTGTAGACAAAGCCAGAGTATCACCCGAGGCTGAAACCTGAGCTGCAGGGATTCAAATCTCCAGCTGAGGGGAGGTAAGACTCTTGAGTTAATTTAATTTACTATGGGAGCACAGGAAAGGTCAACATTCCACTCTCCTATCAGTTGAATGCAGGGTAGATGACCCCAAGTTTTAGCTTCCTGCAGTACCACATTCACAGTTCTAAAGTTTGCAAAGTCCTCCAGAAAGAGGGACATCAGGACCAAATCATTCGAACATGGGAAGAAATATCAAACAAGGAGAACTTGATGTTGATTTTATATATCACAGAGCGCAGTAAAAGATATTGGGATGATTTGGAGATTTGATTTGGTTTACAATTCACCTTTCATGCCTCTTCCTATTAGGTTGTTATCAAAGCACTACCAAAGCTTGTATGCAACTGCAAATGTTGCTATGTAAGTTGTGACTTCTCAAAACATTTGATGAGAGGTTATTAACATCCACAAACAAAAGAAATAAGGCCCCCAAAACACCCTAACTCTGTACTACTAAATGTTTATTTATTAAGTTGCTATTTCTCAATGTTGGATGTAAACAGCATCAGCTTGAATTTAAATCTTACTGAAGTCAATAGAATTGTTTGTGAGGGTTCCCTAATGCAGATTGGCTGCACCTAGTTTTCTGAAAGGTTCAGTTTATAGTTGACTGGAAAAACTATTTTCAAAACTTAAAATAATAAAACTGCAATATTTTAAAAATAAAATCTTAGATTCTGCAGAATACAAAAAGGGACTAAAAGGGAATCAGATCTTGCCCTATTGTTTTCTGCTGCTCTCCCTTACATGCTGAAAGCCATTAAGATTCCCAAGGACAGGAATAGTTAAATTGTGCAATATTACTTAACTTTCAAGGTTTCCTGAGATAGCTCTTAGATTCTTCCAATAGTGGAGAAAAATGAAGACATAATATATTATGACTACCATTCCACCAGCTGTTATCAGAACTGTACAGACTTCTGCACCAATGTTGCATTATGTACACTGTTTACACAGTGAAGGAGGGACAAGTTCAGTTTTTTCTAATGCTTTCTTTTTAAAGACAGATAAGTCACTAAAGGTTCTATTCAGAAAGGCATATATAAGGTCATTGCATGCGTACTGCATAACAAGTTAGTACAGCACATTTCTTTCAGGATAAACAATTAGTGAAAATCAGCTATGAAATCTCTAAATGTTCTACCGTATGTTTTGGAATTAAGTAAGCAAAACAATTTTTACACTATTTATAATGGTGCCCCAACAGAATTCAAAACACTTGTCATTCTAACTCTCTCCCTTATTCTCTTTGCTAAAATCTCTTTTCATTAAACTTGGGACTATTCTCTGGTCTTTCTTCCTTCTTAAGTATGTCTATATATATGAACTCATTACTAGGGGAAAAAAGGTTATATAGAAATTGAGGAGATTCTTTCAAGATCGTTGTATTCTTTATTTTCACTGCTTTTGTGAAATTCTTTTCTTTATGTGCTTGGCAGTTTGCCTTCTTGATTATCTTGACATAGTAGCGCAGGGCTTCTTGAGTAGCGCAGGGCTACTCAACTTTGAAAGCCCCGGAGGCCACAATGATACTCACAGCACATGCCACGAGCTGCAACTTTAGTGCAGTTGCATATAGATGCAAACATATATGCAAATAGATTCCTTCACACTGACAGGCAAGAATACAAAGATTAAGGGAAGATCATACAACACAAAGGCCCCATTCAAGTCAGTTCTGTTGATATTAATAAAATGCAATATTTAGCCACCCGCAGGCTGTGTGTTGAGCCCCATGTAAACCCAAACCGCACCGTGGGCCATGGCCGCAGGCCGCGTGTTGAGTAGCCCTGCTGTAGCGCATGTCATATACTGCTGTGACGCAGGCAGCGTAATCACTCTTTATCACCAGGGGAAAGCTCTCCCAGTGATTTAAAAAAACAAAACAAAACCACACACACACTGAATGGTAGCTTTATTGCCAGGAGCGCAGTCTATATTGGCACTTTTCAACATTAATGGTTAATTACCCATACTGTGGAAATAATGCAAACATTTAAAGTCTCAGTATGCCTAGTTTCAATTCCAGCCACTGGATTGCATTATATAGACTAGACTGATAAGTCCTTTATCAAATATTTGATTTCCCATGAAGGTATTGACTGTGATCTAGTCACTCCTTCACTTTCTTTTTGTTAAGGTAAATTAATTGAGCTCCTTTAATCTATCACCATAAGACAAGTTTTCTAATCCTTTAAAATAATTCTCGTGGCTCTTCTCTGAATCCTCTCCAACTTATCAAGATTCTTCTTGAATTACAGATGCTAAAATACCATAGCATTCCAGCAGCAATTTCACCAGAGCCAAATAAAGTAACATCTCTATTCCTGCTGAAGGAGAGAAATACTGCCACAATCACCACTGTGAAACATACCAACGTTTTCAAAGCTGAAGCTCTCAAAATACCACCACTCTGAACTTCCATACTGCTATTATTTCTACATCCCATCTCTCACTTGCCTTAGGGTTTGGCTGAACCGCAACAAAAATTATTGTACCTTTTCCGCCATTCCTGCTATTAAGGAGAGTACCTACTTTATTACATGTCCACAAAACACCTAGTGCAGTTTTTAGTGCAGTTGGTTAGCAACAATTCAGCTTAGCAGAATTTAACTTTTTATAATTCAATAGATATCAATGTTTATTTAAAAATATGTATTTAAATTTTAATAATTATGAAACATTCTGTGAGTAAGCATCTTTCCTGATTTTTACCATCCATTCAATGTGCAGCAGCAGTCAAAAAAGCAAATAGAATGTTAGGAATCATTAAAAAAGGGATAGAGAATAAGACAGAGAATATCTTATTGCCTCAATATAAAACCATGGTACGCCCACATCTTGAATACTATGTACAGATGTGGTTGCCTCATCTCAAAAAATTGGCACTGGAAAAGGTTCAGAAAAGGACCACAAAAATGATTAGGGGTTTGGAACGGGTCCCATATGAAGAGAGATTAAAAAGACTGGAACTTTTCATCTTAGAAAAGAAGAGACCAAGGGGGGATATGGTAGAGGTCTATAAAATCTTGACTGGTGTGGAAAAAGTGAATAAGGAAAAGTTATTTACTTGTTCCCATAACATAAGAACTAGGGGGTCTCCAAATGAAATTAATACGTGACAGGTTTAAAACAAACAAGAGGATGTTTTTCTTTATGCAGTGCACGGTCAGCCTGTGGAACTGCTTGTCAGAGGAGGTTATGAAGACCAGGACTTTAACAGGGTTCAAGAAAGAATTAGATAAATTCATGGAGGTTAGGCCCATCAATGGCTATTAGCCAGGATGGGTAGGAATGGTGTCCCTAGCCTGTCAGAGGCTGGAAATGGGTGACAGGAGAGGGATTGCTTGAAGATTCCCTGTTCTATTCCCTCCCTCTTGGGCATCTGGCATTCTCCACTGTCAGAAGACAAGATATTGGACTAGATAGATCTTTGATCTGACCCAGCATGGCTGTGCTTATGTTCTTATCAATTTTCAGAGTTGCAAGAAAATAGAAGGGAAGGACAATAATTATTTTGTGTCTATAGATGTTGAGATTCAAAAAGGTAAAACTTTATAAACACTAAA
The DNA here is from genome assembly GCF_049634645.1 of Pelodiscus sinensis. Classification (NCBI taxonomy): domain Eukaryota; kingdom Metazoa; phylum Chordata; order Testudines; family Trionychidae; genus Pelodiscus; species Pelodiscus sinensis. Next base: position 89,641,854 of record NC_134713.1, on the reverse strand, counting down.
TCACAAACTGCCAATGTCAAAATATACCAGGTAAACATACTTAAATGCAGCACTTTTGTTACTATATCAGTGGCACAGACAACCTCCGTGGGCCTCTGGGCAAGGTGTGTGGGGTAGCCCCACACTCCCAAAAAGGACAGTGCTGAGGACTCCAGTTTGTCCCCAAGCATCCTTCAGCAATGCCAAGAGCGCGCTTTCCACCCCACTCCCCCAAACCCTGAGTGAACATGGTGTTCCAGCAGCAATTTAAACAGCCTGGGGCTCCAGCTGCCACCACTCTTGTGGTAGCAGTGATGGCATCTGGAATCTTAGGCCCCTTTGAATCACCAGGCCCTGGGGCAACTGCCCCCTTTGCCTACTTCCCCACTCCATTACCATGCCTATCTGTCAATTTTGACTATGATGGACAGAAATATTTTTTCATTGTTTTTTATACAGTGAAACGGATGTTTGCTGATAGCAATCTAGTCCTTCTAACCCTAACAATAATTAAGAACAGACTGGACAAGCAAATACAAAAGCACCACTGTGGTGGATTTTCCTTCCCAGTAATATTACAGCAATTATTTTTGTAACTTTGTTTGAAAGCAAAAGGAAGACTTGTACTCTCACATTTTTCAAGAAGACTAACTGAGCTTTGGTACTGTTTCTCCCATATAGCTCATCATGGATAACTATTTATAGAAATACCTATTATGTTAACCAAGGTTTCATTTCCCTGCATTTTTATCCTTAAAAAAAAATCACATGCCATGGCTCCAAAATAATAAAAGTAGTTGGTAAAAATCCAATGTTGTCTTTATAAATATTAGTGTAGGCTAACTATTAGGATAGTTTATAAGTTTTAGCACAAGAACATGATCTCACTTTTCAAATTAAGGTGATGGTCTCCCCTAACTTACCCACTGGCATACGAGAATGTACTGCTGAATCATTGTCTCTTTAGGAATCTGAAAATAACAGATTTCTGTCGTGTTGCAGATTTGCAAGTCACTGCAGCTTGATCCACTTCACAGAAGCCAGGCAAATTATTAATATAAAATTCAGAGCATTTCACAATTAAGTTCAGTAACAGCTCTGTACTGTAAATAACATTTATAACTGGTATTGCAATGCAGCCTCCATTACCCAGAGACAGCAGGGATAGAACAACAAATAATTAGTCAAACACAAGGGGGAAAATGCAGAGGAAAAATCCAGCTCCCACTGAGGTAGCTGTAGATTCACAATACACAACATTATAATTTTAAAATGTGAAATACAAGCCCATTTCCGATGGCAAAGTCCACAGGCACATTTTTATCAGCACTGAAATAATCATGTACACTTACCGGGCAAAATAGCCTTGTCTCCGCTCCTTCTTCTCCTCTTTATTCTCCATAGTAAACAGTGAAAAGTGCCAGGTGAGAGTTCGGGGTGTGTTGCTCTTTTTCACAGTGCCTCATACCCAAGTATAGTTCCCTGTATTTATCGTTAAAAAAAAGGAAGTACATAAATTAAAAAGTCAATAATGTCTGCAGCAATTCACAATGCGGAGATTATGTACATAGTCCCATGACAAATGGCACAAACTTTAACCAGTGAAAACATGTCACATGATACAGACCTATTGTACTAAAAACACAAGAGAATGAATATGGTTTAGCAAGTCTCTATAGAAAAATTGTATCTGAGATTTGTTTTTGTTCCTTTTTTTATGAAAGCGAATCAGAGGAAATCATTCTGAAGAGAGTTTTATATGAAAATCAGTGTCAGCATTTACAGTGGCATACTACAGGGGATTAATTTAAAGCACTATAACACTTTCTTAACAGCTTGTAAAATATTTTATCCTTTACAAATTTGTAAATGGATTGTATACACCAAAAAAATCCCACCATTCTTTTGTTTCCTAGTTGTGACTATGATAATCTGAAACTGCCTAAAATTCCTCTGAGAAGCAAAACTTGAAATAATAATTTAATTTACACTTACAGAAAATGCTGATAAAAGTAACAAATCAAAAAGTTTGAGTAGGGGCCCCCTGAAAATTCAACTTGAAATAGTGAAAAAGCAATCTGCATTTCTTGTAATGGCACAGATACTGTTTTTCATGCCTCATGAAACCAATAAGGAAAATCACAAATCAAGACGGTACTCTGCTTGCAAATGAATTGTATCTACCTTGAATAAGAAACAAGATGACATTAAACAAGGGGGAGAGAGAGAGAACGCTGGAGAGTAGGGATAAGGTCCAGAGTGACCTAGACAAATTAGAGGATTGGGCCAAAAGAAATCTAATCAGGTTCAACAAGTGCAGAGTTTTGAACTTGGAATGGAAGAATCACAAGCACTGCTATAGGCTGGGGACTGACTAGCTAAGCAATGGCTTGGACATTGCCCTGTGACATGGGAGACTGGGATTTAAATCCATGCTCCAGATTTGGAATGTAAATCTGGGTCTCCCACATCAAGTGAATTTCCCAATCTCTCAGAGTACATCTACACAGCAGTGTTATTTTGGAATAACTGACATTATTTCGAAATAACAAAGAGCGCATCTACACTGCAAGCCATTATTTTGAAATAATGTGAAGCTGGAGGACTTCTTACTCCAACTACTGTAACCCTCATTTCATGAGGAGTAAGAGAAGTCAAAGGAAGAGTGTTCTTCCTTCTACTTCTAGCACCAAAAGCCAAATTAAGCTATTTCGACTTCAGCTATGCAACTGACATAGCGGACGTTGTATAATGTAATTTGACTTTTGCCCTGCCATGTAGCTGTTTTTTTTTTTTTTAAACAGGGGAGGCCATGCACTTCTACTCAGCACTCATCTAATGTTGCTACACTGAAGTCAATAATAGTCCAAAGCCAAGCACTTTTGAAAATCTCATTCAAAGCATCTCTGGAGCAACTCTTTCTCCAAGAAGCTATTCTATTGGACTCATGCTCACTTTCTCACACACACAGATGGGAGAAGAAATGTAATTGGGAGTAACCTTCCTGCACAGTAGATTAGATTTTAAGGTCAGAAGGGACCAGTAGATCATCTGTCTAGTCTGATTTCCTGAATAACACAGGCCTTAGAATATCATCCAGTTACTCCTTCATTTAGCTCGATAACTTGGTTTTAGAATCCACGGCTCCTCTTTGTAATGGGAGACATACAAATTATTTCTCATGTAATCAGCAAAAAACTTACCACTTAACATAACCTGTTCCCACCAGTTTTATTTCTGTATTAAAATCACACTCCTCAAACTAGCAGGCCTCTGTCAACGTATATGTCTCCAAAAGAGGGCAACTTGATTGAAATACCAAAGAAGAAGGTATTTAGTAGCTTGTAATATTATATTCTATCAAAATATTTGGCTGAATTTTCCCATCCCCATGTAGTGAGAACTGATTGCCACCACCCCAAGTTCCTCAACAACTACTGAATCTAAATTCACTTTTTATTCTTACAAACTCTTTATGGAATTTAATTCTGTACTCCAAATTAAAATCTGGCTATCTATACAGCTATCTTATGCAGTGGTTAACACTGTAGTTTGTTAACAGCAATATTATAAACCCTAATTTGAATTAGATAGATTGAACAGATTTAATATTTAAAAAAAATACTGATAAATCCTGATGAAGAGCCCTGCAAACTAAAATGTTCTGTTCTAGATACTTGGGGCCCAATTATGCAAGATGCTGAGTGTCTCCTGAAAAGCTAAGAGCACCCTTGCATCCAACCACTTTGGGATGCCCTGAATAGGACTTGATTCTGAAAGCTAAGCAGTAAGATCAGGGTTTCCCAACCTATGGGTCATGACCCAAATATGGGTCACCATTACATTTCAAAAGGGTGGCCAAGTGTTTCCCCAGGTGGCTCTATCTCCTCTCCTCTCCCCGTTTTTGAATTGCCTTCAAGTCTTCCTGAATTGTCAAAATGGGTCCCCATCTGGAAAAGGTTGGGAACCGCTGAGTTAGATGTCTAAATGTAAGGAAACAACAGTTTTTTATTTTATTTGTGTTATATTTAGAGTCAAGCCTGCACTTACGTACAGTATATCACTTAGAGGTCAAGTGACATCTATCCAGTAAATGTCAGGAAGTTTAAGTGCAAAAGGCACCTCTCTTCTCTGACTTTGACCACACTATGGGTAGTAAAAACAACAATATTTTGTACATTGTGTGCACATAGCAAAGCTACCCATGAGAATACAAGTCCAGAGATTACAATTTGTTTTCCATTTCAGCTCCATAGAATATGAACAAAAACAGCAGAGTGTATTTCGTTAGACAACTTTTAAAAAATCTAGAACTAAATACAATAAAAGTACAGTACTTTATTCAGGATAAATGGAATATCCCGAAAATGGAAACATAATATCACTTATCACAAATATATGAAGTGGAGGTGAAGTGAGGGCATTTGGATAAAACTGCGTCATTCATAAAAGAGAAGAAAAAGGTCTGTTCTTTGTTGTCTTAATGTACTGAGAGGGAAATAATGATCTCATCTCAAACAGTGTAAGAATTCCCCCATCAGTGAAAGTTCACAAATACACCATGGTCTACACAAGGGCATATTTTGAAATAACCCCACTTACGTCGAATTTATAAATGGAGCGTCCACACTACCAAGCCCATTATTTCGAAATAACAGGACGCTTATTTCGAAATCTGTACTCCTGCTTTTCACAGGGAATAACTCTAATTTTGAAAGAGTTAATTTGAAATAGCATTAGTGTGGATACTCCAGTGCCACTATTTCAAAATAACTAATTCCCAAAGTAAATCAAACTAATTACTCTCCCCAGTACTTCCCGGGGCTCTAAGTCGAGGTACCACACCCACATTAATGGAACCTGCTTCGGACTAATTTCAAGGCTTTCCCATAGTGGGGATATACTATTTTGATTTTGTAAAATCAGGGATTATTAAGTCAAATTTAGTTATTTCAAAATAATTTCCTAGGGTAGACATGCCCTAATTGACTTCAGGTCACATAGTTTAAGTTCTTCTTCTATTTAGGGTTGCCAGGTGTCCGGTTTTGAACCGGACAGTCTGGTATTTTAATTTTCTGTCTGGGAAACAAATTGAGAAAATACCAGACATATAAATGTCCAGTATTTTCTAATTAAGTAAGTTTTATTATCGTCAGGAGTATCAGTACTTAGTTGTGTACTGCCTGGCTGGTAGATACACTGACACTGTGTGAGCATGTCCACCAGTCAGGCAGTACACAACTTTGCAGTAAAGAGGAGGCGGGTGGGAGTGGGAGTAGGGGTGAGGGCGGGGCCAGGGTGAGATTGAATCCCCGGGACCGGACTTGCCTGTGCACCCCGCTGAGACTGTGCGCGAGATGAGTAGCCCAGTCCCCACTGGCCAGATCCCCCCTGATCTCCTCTAGCTAGCTCCGCTCCCCCCAACCTCCTGCACCCAGCCCCACTCCCCGCGATCTCCTCCTGTCCAGCCCTGCTCTCCGCCGGCCAGTTCCTTCCCCCGATCTCCCCCAACCAGCCCCGTTCTTCCCGACGCCCTCCCAGCCAGCCCTGCCCCCGCCAGCTGATCCTCCTACCTCTCGATTTCCCCTGGCCAGCCCCTCTCCTTCCCCCGACCTCCTCCTGGCCAGCCCCACTCCCCTCCCGGCTGGTCCTCCCTCTCCCATTCTGAGCTCACCTGTGTCCGGTATTTTTTTGAAACCCATCTGGTAACCCTATTTGCAGAACAAAGCTGACAGTGAGAGGGATAGAGATGGGGATGCAGGATTTGGGTGGGAGGCAGGGTATAGGAGAGGGGGAGGGGGTGAAGGCGGGGTGAAAGGTAGGATGCTGGAGCAGGCTAGGAATAAAGTGTTTGGCCAGATCAAGGGGGCAGGTGCAAGGGAGGAGGCAGAATCTGGCAAGGCGGGAGGGTGCAGGAGCAGGTTGGGGTGGGGTGTCTGGCCAGGGGGGAGAGTCAAGGAGCAGGGTAGGGGTGCAAGGTATCAGGGGGAGATCTAGGGAAGTGAGTGCAGCATCTGGGCACAAGGGGGAGGAGGGCATTGCTTTTGCACCCCACACTGCTCCCACATACTGTGTCCCAGGCACGGCCTCTTACTGCTCCTATTGGCCAGAATCCAGCCAATGGGAGCAGCGGGGAACACCTCCAGGCAGCAGGTCCCTGCACTGTTGTTCCTCCAGCCAGGGGAGGGGGAGCAGCAGCACACAGGGCTGCCTCTGACTCTGTTTCTTCCCTGTAAGGCAGAATCAGTGAGGAGGCTTGGGTCTTTACTTCCACCCCCAGCAGAAAGCCGGAGATGGCGCTCCAACCTCGCAGAGAGGGGGGGTGTGAGGCTGGAGGACCAGCACAAGCTCCCTGTTGTGGGGAAAGGAGGGGGTCTGAGCTCGAGCCATGAACCACCTGCGTGGTGTCCGCGGACCATTAGTGGCTTGCGGACCCCAATTTGAGAACCATAGCTCTACTGTATTAACTACTGTACACATATGTAACAAAGAAGTGATTCCTTTTTCCAAAGAGTTTAAAATCTAAACATACAACAACAGATAAATGGTGGGGAAAAACAAATATACATGTCAGGAGGGGACTAGGTAATAGTGAAACTATAGTATTTGGTACACTAAACCTCAATCACAGTATGCCATGTCAATTGTTTTGCATGTGTCCTTTTCTACAATTTTTTCTTTCTTCATTCAGTATTATAATTTCCCCCAGCAATTACAGGAAAACAATGCATGCACTTATCCACAAATTGTTCAGTAATAGAGTTGAAGTTCCATGGCAAAGGAAAAATACTAAAAAGTACTGCACACTACCACCTTCAAATGTACCGGTTTATTTTGAATCTGCTTCCTTGGAGAGGACCATATTTGAAACTTAAGAAAACATGCAGGGTTTTATTTGTTACAATGTCAATTTGACACGTATAAGGATACAGTGATAGGAGCAAGGATGTTGCCAGAAAATAAAATAAAACAGCCAGAAAATAAGGACTCGACAATATAAAAATCAAGTAGTTTATTACAGACTTATTGTGAAGCAAATAAATTTGGGATGTGAGGATTCTGATTTATCATCAAGTCATGGAAATGAGAATAAGGGTTATATGCTGTGGCTTACTGTGCTGAAACACACATATTATCAAGTCTTTAACAAAATATTCATTTTAACATGCCTTTTTCATTTATTCAAAAACTACAACAAGCCGATAGGTGTTTTTTAACATTATACAGGCAGTCCCCGGGTTACGTACAAGATAGGGACTGTAGGTTTGTTCTTAAGTTGAATTTGTATGTAAGTCGGAACTGGTACATATTGTAGGGGAAACTCTAGCCAAACATTTCCTCAGAGCTCAGTTTTATTCTCCCACACCTCACTTCCCTCAGTCCTTTATTCTCAAGCTGAGGTGTCTGCTGAGAAAAGCCGCTCCGTGTCTCTCTGGTCTGCTGGGGGGGGGGGGGGGGGGGGGCCTAGCTTCGCGTCTCCCTGGTCTGCTAGGGGGAAGCAGCTAGTGCGGGGTTGCCTCACCCCGTTTGTAAGTAGGGATCCAATGTAAGTCGGATCCATGTAACCCGGGGACTGCCTGTACCTGCAAAGTGAAAGGCGATGCCAATTTTCATTAAGTTATTGGTTCAGTCAGTGCAGATTAAGGTTTGCTTTGAATTACTGTCTTAATCAATTACAGGCTGGACCTTCCTGGCCTGGCACTCTCGGAACCTGAGTGGTCCCAAACCTGGGAGTTTTCTAGACCAGGGGAGGTCAGTGCTCCCCTGCTGGACACCGGTCCATTCCCAGGCTCCTCTCTAGGCTGTGGGCCATCCCAGGCCAAGGCTCTCTGCCCTGCTGCTGGCCTTGCTGCCACGTCTGGCCAGGAAGCCTGGGCACCCCACCCTGCTGTCAGCCCCTAGGGGTCAGGAGTCTCTGGCCACTGGGGGTTCCCAGCCTGGGCTCTCTGGCTGCTGCTGCTGCCAGGACTCCCAGCTGGAACTGGGGCTCCCCACCGGGACTCCGCAGCCAAGACAGGCTCCCTGACCACTGGCAAGGCTCCCTGGCCAGGGCTCATTTGCTGCAATCATAAAAATCCAAGTATAAGAACAGCACTGCAGTGTCTCAGGATAAAAAGACGACAGAAATGCAGAGCCGGCAAACATAAGAAACAGCTTATTTAGATCTTGCTTCAGGCAGAGTGTTGCAAATACAAATGAGATTGGAAGCTTATAAGTAAGTACCAGCAGTGTCATATAATTTAAATGTCTTGAACGATAAATACAGAAGTTATTAGGTTACCTTAAGAAAAAAACCAGGGATTTTTTTACCCTCAGTTATGTAATCAAGGTACTAACTACCATGTGAATTTTAAAGAAATTTCCAAAACACAAATATGAATGAGCTCTTTGTCTTTGCAGAAAGTCATGGTCCAATCATCTTAATGGACAGCTTAGACTACACCCGAAACACACTCTCATTGTGGCAAGATTGGGTCTGCTCATGCAATCTTTGCTCATAAGAGTAATCCTTCCTCATGCAAACAGTTTCACTGACTTCAATGTGCAGGACTATGTAGCACTTTAGAGACTAACAAGATGGTTTATTAGATGATGAGCTTTCGTGGGCCAGACCCACTTCCTCAGATCAAATAGTGGAAGAAAATAGTCACAACCATATATACCAAAGGATACAATTAAAAAAATGAACACATATGAAAAGAACAAATCACATTTCAGAATAGAAGGGGGATTCGGGGGGGGGAGGGAAGGAAGGTATATATGGTTGTGACTATTTTCTTCCACTATTTGATCTGAGGAAGTGGGTCTGGCCCACGAAAGCTGATCATCTAATAAACCATCTTGTTAGTCTTTAAAGTGCTACACAGTCCTGCATTTTGCTTCAGCTACACCAGACTAACACGGCTACATTTCTATTACTACTGACTTCAATGTGTTTGTGAGAGTCAGGGTGGAAGAAGCAGACCTGCAGTGCTTCTTGCAATGATACAGCACTTTTTCAATCTAATAAAGAGGTTTTCAAACTGTGGCCCACAAACAACGTCTGTCTGTTGCAAAAGGTTGTCATTACCATAGAACAGTGGTTTTCAAACTGGCATTTGCAGACTATGTCCAAGATTGTAAATGAAGAAAATCAATAATTAATTGAGTTAAGTGCTCGAGCAACGCTGGGTACAACATCTAGTAAAAAATAAATATAGGCAACCATTTGTAATACAGTTCAATGTTTACTCTCACCAGTTAGTGTAATAATAATATAAGTGCAAAATATTAATGAATTCCTAGTCCCACAAACTCTTATGAATGAGTTATTTTTATAAATGTACATAGTCGCAATGGGTTCAATGAGACAACTCAGCTCTGTAAATTTAAACATGTGCATATGTTTGTATATAGTGACTGTCCTCAGTCTTGCATTTTAAAGACATTTTTTAGAATAAAATTATCAACTAGTTAGATACCGACTTTAAAGTGAGTTGAAGACATTTAGGCTAGGCCTACACCGGTGGAGAAAACCGATACAATATACACAAATCCAGATATGTGAATTGCGTAGCTGGAGTCTACATGCCTTGCATCGATTTTCTGGGGTGGCCCCACAGCAGGAGGTCAATGTGAAAAACTCTCCCATCAACTTTCCTTACTCCTTGCAACTGTTAGGAGTTTCTGGGTTGATCGGGGGAGCTTTCAGCATTCCATTTAGCAGTTCCTTACCAGATCTATTAAATCAAGCACCAGAAGATCAGTCTCCAGAGCTCTGATCTTCCCGGAAATGTAGATGTGCCCTCGGTATCTTGTAGGATCAAGTTTTAAGTGCCTGATCCAACCCTATTGAATTCAACGGCAGTTTCAGCATTACCCTTATTACAAAGCCATAATTTTTAAAAAGTGTTCCTCAATTAGGTTGCTTCCAGTGTTATTGTAGAATTGTAAAACCTCCTAGTGCTATATAGTGAAACTCAACAGTATTGCAGTTAGATATTTTATTCATCCATTGAATACTATCTAGAACTGGTCAAAGTTTCTCAGGCCACCTATTTTTTTGGTTGAAAAACTTTCATCCCACCCCTTTTCAGTATTGAAAATGTTTATTTGAAAAAAATGTTTATTTGGAAAAAAAAATTTCACGTCTTTCTAAAAACAATTTATTATTTGCCATTTCAAGGTAAAAAGGTTTTTAATTTAAAAAATAATAATTTAAAACCCACCATATGACTGCAGTCACTTTTAAATATTAAGTATTTTTTAAAAATAGAAGATAAATGAAAAATTCCAATTACAAATGTTGATAATTCACTACTAAAAATCCCATTTTTCAACCAATCCCAGTGGCATATTTTGCAACCTATTGTACTCAATTTTGCAATTCCAAAATCATGACTTTACTATTGTAATGTTCTCTTTCTTAAAAACAAAAAACAAAAAAGAGAAATCCAATAAAAAAAATCTACAGTAATGCAGTTCAAAAGCTCTACATTTGATCACACAAGTTAGCAGAAGTAAAATTCAATGTTTCCATAGCAACATTAGCTTTGCGATAATGTGCACCCGGCATATTAAACAACACATTGGCCTGTAAACTGAAAATACAAAAAGTGTAATTGTGGGAGATTTACCATTGCTATGGAAACCTTAATTTTGTATTTCTGAAATGGCTAAAGTTGCATTAGAGTGTTTTTAATACTGTATCACATATCCCTTATTATTCAGTAGGTGGTCAGCTGCAGCAATGCTTGATGCATTACATGCACAGTTATCATGCCATTTACACACACCGAATACTGACACTTCTCTTAAGAAGATTTCTAATTATTTCCTTAATCTTTGCAACATGTCTGTACAATTGCCAAGAATCACATTAAACATACAGGCAGTCCCCGAGTTACGCGGATCCGACTTACGTTGGATCCGCAGTTACGAACGGGGCCCTCCCTCTCCCTGGTCTCCAGCAGACCAGGGAGAGGAAGCAAAGCGGTGGAACACGCGGCCAGCTGACAGCCCAGATGCGTCTGGGCTGTCAGCTGGCCGCGTGCTCCGCGGCTTTGCTCTGCTCTGCTTTGCTCCCCCTCCCCCTGGTCTGCAGGAGGATGGGGAGCAAAGCAGAGCAAAGCCGCGGAGCACGCGGCCAGCTGACAGCCCAGACGCATCTGGGCTGTCCGCTGCTCGCGTGTTCCGCCGCTTTGCTCCCCGTCCCCCTGGTCTGCAGACCAGGGGGACGGGGAGCAAAGCAGAGCAAAGCCACGGAGCCCGAGGGCAGCAGGACAGCCACGGCGCGTCTGGGCTGTCCCGCTGCCCCCGTGCTCCGCGGCTTTGCTCCGGACGCCTGTGGTACAGCAGCTGGGGCGCTGCTGGTTGGTCCCGTAGCACCGCTCTGGGCGCCACTGGACCAACCCAGCAGCACCCCAGCTGCTCTGCCCCAGGTGTCCCCAAGTCAGCAGCTGCTGAAACTGACCAGTGACTGACTACAGGAAGCCCCTGCCCCGGGCTTCCTGGAATCAGCCGCTGATCAGTTTCAGCAGCAGCTGACTTGGGGATGCCTGGGGTTCTTAAGTTGAATCTGTATGTAAGTCAGAACTGGCCTCCAGATTCAGCTGCTGTTGAAACTGATCAGTTTCAGCAGCGGCTGAATCTGGACGCCAGTTCCAACTTACATACAGATTCACCTTAAGAACAAACCTACAGTCCCTATCTTGTACGTAACCCGGGGACTGCCCGTATTTGGTTTTCTTGCCTTTCTTCATGAATCCATTTGCTCTAAAGCCTGCTTGCTACTTGTAACGTCTCAATTCTAGCTCTGTTGCTTCTGTACCAGTAACCCACCTCTTGCAGGGCCTGAAAAATGACAATCTATGGACAAAACAGTGAAACCAATGACCAACAAAGCGCTATCAAATCCACAATATCAACAGACTGAGTAAATACAGGAAAGACATCTCTCTTTAATTTTTCTTTCAGTTACCGTGATCTTAAGTGTTACTTGTAATGTTAGTAGGTACAAAACTTTCAAGGTGTCAGAGCCTCTTTAAACTTCACCACCACATCATCAGTTTGTGAGCAATACATCGAGGTTCAAATTGACTTAAATTTTATGGAAGAAAATGATGCACAATGACTAATTAGTTAGCAACCTCCTTTCCACAAACCAAGAATGGAGAGGCTGAGTACCAAGCAATCAGAAAAGCCATCAGAGTTGGTAAGCGAAGAACAATGGATTACCAAGGAGAGCCCTGGATGCATTCCTCCTTCTCACAAGAGCAGTCAGCTATGATGTCTGAGGAAGTTAGACTGTAAAGTCAAGGAAGGGCCAAAAATCCTATATTAGATTAAACATAATTCCTTAAATAAGAACCTTAGTGGATAGCCCAACGTGACAGGAGATTTGTCTTCATTCTTGGGTCATGGCTCTGGCAGTACTTACATGGGCAGCTAAACACTGCAGGGATCGATAACTGTACAGAGGCTACACAGTCCTGATGTCATCTGTTCCTTACCTGTGTATCTACAGCCCATATAATGTAGATTCTGAATAAAAATGGAAATAAGTCCACTGAATAAACATGAAAAAGCCAACTAATGAAACCCAGTATTCTACGCTAAAAATACATTATTGTTGAGTCAAATGGGACTTTCCTTGGCCTCACAGTCTAACTTCCTTAGAGAATCCAGGGCTCTCCTTAGTAACCCATTGTTGTTCTACCAATTCTGATGGCTTTTCTGACTGCCTGGTATTCAGCCACTCCATTCAAGGAGGATGCTAACTAATTAGTCATTACATAGTTTTCAGTCACCTGGGCTGCACTTGCCTGACTAACTGGGTTTTACCAGCAGCTCCAACCTTATTCACATGACAGATATGCAGAGCCCTGCAAATCTGCGGATATCAGCTTTATATCCATGGATGTGGATATCTGCAGCTCATTTTTGAGGCCACTGATGCAAATTTGGTATCTACAATCCTGCAAATTTACAGATATCTGCTTTATATCCACAGGTATCCATGGATCATTTTTGCAGATGCAGATACCAATTTTATATCTGTGCAGGGCTCTACAGACATGAACACGGGCCTAGCTTGAAACTGTTTTATCCACTTTATAAATGCTATCTCTCTGAGCTGTGAATTGTATGCTGGCTAGCTGGGGAGGATTACCAAGTTCTACCCAGGAACCAAAATCAGTGTGGAGAAATTATTCTTAGGACACTCAGGACTGAGAGATCACTTTGTTACCCCCGGCCTCTAAAACAAGGTAGCCTTCTCTATGGTGGCTTGGTGTTCGGTCCCTAGCACCACTAGCCTGTCAAGCAAAGTGTTCTCCTGTGATCCACTGTTTCCTGTACCCAAACTTACTACTTGTACCTTAAACTTTGACCCCTGTACACCACACAGCACTTGTGATAAATCTTCTTTTGATCTGTTTAAGAAAGAACAGAGATTCAACTCTAAGCAAGAGCATGTGATAAAAACAAATAGTTGCAAACCAAAACCAAAACCATAAAACAGAAAGCTTAATATATCAAGTCCTCCCTTGATGAAAGTTCAGACTGTTGCAGAGCTGTCTATTTTCACAGGAACCAGGGTCTCATTTTTCATGAAAATGCCTCTGCTTCTCAGGTCTGCTCGGTGCATGGATACATAGTGCCTCTTCCCCTTGGTGTTATATACAGAAAGTCTTTTGCCAAGATTCATAGGGGGATATCCTGTCTGTTGTAATGTTCTTTATGTACCTCCAAGTGGTTTTGATTGTTTGCAGCTGAGTGGTAAGCTGAAGTATGCATTTGATTGTTTTATTATACGTTTTCTCTATACTATTTTTGTCCTAAAATAAATGTATTGTGCTCTATATACAGCTGGCTGGTCTCTGGTAAACTACTGTCTTTGCTTATGAGAGAAATAGAGTGTGAAACTGCACGTACAGAATAGGGGTCTTAAAAAGCATTTATTCAGAGGTTACACTTTTACATGCGGGGAGAGAGGAGCTCCATGGGAGCCTGCGCCTCGGGGAGACTGCTTAAAAGCTGGTTCCTCAGGTGCACCGGTTCCCACCTCCCCACTGCCTCTGATACAGAGGCAGCGGGGCAGGGAGGACTGCCTCTGTATCAGAGGCAGTGGAGGGTGGGGAGGTGGGAACCGGTGCACATGCCTCTGAGCCCAGGTTCATCAGTTAACCATTTACATGAATACACTATCACATCCCTAGTACAGAGCTAACTAAGTCACACAAGGTAAGATAATCACAGTAAATGATAGGGGGCTGCAACCTAAAACCCTTTTCTGGAGGGAGATGGGCATAGGTACCTGTCCAGGTAAAAGCTAGAGGCTTAAGACCTGAATGGGCTTCCCTTGAGCAGACCACAGAGGGGGTTGGAGATGTATTTATCTCAAAACTGACAACACATACCTGGACATGCGCCAGCAAGTTTTTCCAGAACAAAAAAAGTGGCTAAAATCTTTTAGAAAGTAGTTCTCTATCCAGTGACACTATGTAGCCTACTTTTTCAAGCACTGGACAACAACTCATAGGCAAAACATAGAGGAAGTAGAGGAAATGGTTCTGACTAGAACAGTGGTCCCCAAACTTTTGGGGCTGCCGGGCGCCCGGGGGCGGGGCCACTCACACGCCGGGCACCCGGGGGCGGGGCCGCCCATACGCTGTACGCCCAAGGACCGGGGCTGCCCATACGCCGCGTGCCCGGTGCCGGCGCCACCCATGCGCTGCACTCCTGGGGCCGGCGCCACTCCTTTGCCACACGCCCAGGAGCCAGCAGCACCCATGCGCTGCGCGCCTGGGCCGGCACCACTCCTGTGCCATGTGCCGGGGGGGGGGGGGAACACGCTCATATGCCACACACCCGGGGCTGGCACAGCCCATGTACCGCGCACCCTGGGGCAGGGCCGCTCATGTGCCATGTGCCAATGGGCCGGCGCTGCCCATACGCCGCACACCCAGGGCCGGCACAGCCCTTGCGCCATGCACCCGGGGGCGGGGCTACCCATATGCTGAGCACCCAGGGGCGAGCACCGCTCATGCACCACGTGCCCGAGGGCAGGGCTGGCCCTGATCACTCGGTGGGCGCACAGAAATGGCCCGGCGGGCGTCATGGTGCCCACAGGCACCGCGTTGGGGACCACTGGACTAGAATGTATGTGAGTAGCCCTCATGGGGCATGTCTACATTAGGAAATTATTTTGAAATAACTCCTGAAATAACTATTTTGAAATAGTGTGAACACACTACAGAGAAGCCTTGAAATTAGTCCAAAGCAGGATCCCTTAATGTGGATGCACTGCCACGCCTTAAGAGCCCTAGGAAGCACTGGGGAGTAATTATTCTGAATGACTCTGTGGAGTAGTTGTTTTGAAATAGCAGCAGATCATCCACATTACGGCTATTTTGAAATAACTATTTCAAAATAAGCTTTATTCCTCATGGAAAGCAGGAGTTATTTTGAAATAACCAGCCCCTTATTTTGGAATAATGGCCTTGGTAGTGTGGACGCTCCACTTGTTATTACGAAGTAAGGGGAGGTATTTCAAAGTAACTCCCTAGTGTAGACCAGGCATGAGAAGCTCTTACTTGTCCCTCATCAGACAAGTACTGCCATATTCAGACTCTAATCTTTAGCAGATTCATCATCCAAGGCTTGGTTGGCAGCTTGAATTTTGCCCGTCAGAATGGGTACCACTTGAGGAATTCACTATGCCCTGAGTCCATAGCTACTTGCTTAGAAATGACTGGTAAGCATCCAGACCATTATAATAGTCTAGCTGGACAGGGTGTGGCTAGGATTGGCAGTCAGCGCATCATTTGGGTTGGGATGATGACCCAGTGAAGTATTAATTCCTAGAACTGTTGCTCCTGCTTCTGTTAAAGAGCCAACTGACCTTGCTGTTTTGGGGCTCATATAAGGGTCTAATGCTGTTGTGCCAAATAATTTGTGAGGCCTTCCATTTCCCCTCATTTGTGTAGAGGATGTCTGCAATTCCACCTCTATTGCAAAACAGTAAGTGATGGGTGGTCTGAATAGCTAGAGCAAGGCAGCTCAAGGAAGATTTAGCTGGAGAGAGACAGTTCAGAGTTTGTGTAAAAACAAGAAATGTTCTCTGGGATTTCAGTTTTATCTCAGAAATTCTGCTTTTACCAAAACAATACACATTTTATTTCTTTTTTTACACCAAAATTCCCCATGTTTCTTCTCTGTAGCTTAAAACACTCAGTAAAACCCAAACAATATGACCATTCAACCAACAGGTGTTCTATTCAGATTCTCATGTTACCCCAGAGCTCCCTGCTTGTCTCTTTCCCCATTTTGGAATAACCCAGACTACCTTTAAAAAAAGATGTACACAAGAGAGAAAATGGCTTGTGCCTTTTTTTGCTTTTTTGTGAGACATAAAACCAGCCTGTATTTTTTTCATAAAGAGAACCAGTAAAATGGTAATCCAGGAGAAAGAGTGAAAACTAAACAACTGACAAGAGAAACACAATTTTACACAGACTGTCTAAAAACTGAAGAAAAATGAAAGGTTTTAATTAACAACTGTTCAACTTACACGACTTATGTTTTGGATAAAGAAAGCCTTTTTTTAAAGGCTTTACACTCCCACTCCTTCATTTGTGAGTTACAAACTCACAGCCAACATCCCTGAAACTCCCCCAAGCTCCTCCAACAAAACCAGACAAAAATTCTTGACATTTATTTCAAAGGTAAAAAGAAAGATTGGAAGGGGAGGTGGAAAGGTTCATCTGGTGTTCTTTATATAACACTGGACTCAGTTGAACTTAATTAGCTACTTGCTGGGTGTGTCTAGCTAAGGTGTAGATGAACCTTTGCTGGGAGACAATCAATAAAACCTAGAAAAAACATAAAAAACAATAGTCTAATAGTACCTTAAAGACTAACAAAACATGTAGATGGTGGTATGAGCTTTTGTGGGCACAACCCACTTCTCCAGATGAAAGAAGTGGGTCATCTGAAGAAGTGGGCTATGCCCACGAACACTCATGATACCATCTACATGTTTTGTTAGTCTTTAAGGTGCTACTAGACTATTTGTTCTTTTTTAAGTTTTTCCTGGTACAGACTAACTCAGCTACTCTTCTGAAGCAATAAAACCTAGGCCATTATCTGGCTTGGCAGGGCCTCTTCATTGGGACACTGCCTGAATGGGGAGCAGCAAGGCTATGGGATTCTTGCTGGGGATCACCAAAACACCTACACACCCCATCAAACTGTACTTTATTAAAAATCCCATGGAATCTGAAATAACCACAGATAGTTTTTAAAAATCCATTATTTTACTTCTCATTTAGTAGATAACACTTCCATAAACACAGTGCAATTTACCACAATGTTGGGGCATTCCTTACCCAGAGATGATTTCTTACTACAAGACAAATCCCATTTTATTTACCTGATGTTTTTCCATAGTGTCCATCATCATAGTACACATATATTGCTGAATCATCAACTCTGCTTAGCTGGTCCTGGCATGTGTCCCATACCAAATACAGGCCAGGCTAACCCCACTTCACTTGAGATCACAGAACTAGCTGGTATGATAGCAAGCCACATCGGTTCCCCTTGAAACTTAAGTGACATAACTAGTCTCCTAAATATTAATGGGTTCAGTCTTTTCCATTATAATGCTGTTTAATATAAGAATATACACAGACAATAAGACAGATGGTGTGTGGAGCAGAAAGTATGGAAGTTAATAACTGCAGAAGGGGGAAAATGCCATTGCTGGGAAGAATAAAGTTTAGTTTTAAAATGAGTCAGATGCTGGTCAGATGCCTGTGCAATGAATCCACATCAGGCTGGAATTCCAGTATTTGTGTGTCTTCAGGGTTTCCTCTCCCTTTTCTAAACTAGACAATTAAGTCGGCTTCTGTTTAGTCAATTTATAGCCACCGCAGTAATCACTGCACTTTTTCATGTCCACACTGCCCTTTTTCTTCTAGTGGTGTAAACCCTCAGCAGGAGCTTGTTCACCAACTTAAGTGAAGCAGCATGAGCCTCTCTGTTGGGCTGACAGCACAGGCTGTGATCAGACTGTCAGTACTCCAGTAGTAGGGCTCACAGCTATGCATTCCATGCAGAGCAGACAGGTAATATAAGTAATGCAGTGTCACTATGTTGCCCTAACTACATTGACCTAAGCTCTAAACTGCTAATGGAAGTGGAATTGTTAGGTCAGTGTAGAGGGCGACTGAATCAGCAGGAGCAACACTGCAGTGTAGACAGAGCTGCCTTATGTTGACCTAACTCTGTAACGTGAACCTAGCCTTAGTCCTCATCTTCTAATCTAAGGGACAGGAGCTGGCCCTTTGCCTGTATCTAGAGAAGGACCATAGGGGATCCCTGGGCAATACAGATGATAAAGGATTCTGAATAAAACTATTTCCCTCTTCTCTCCTCTCAGTGAACTGGTGCTACGCCATCAGGCTCATATAACTGACTGTATGGTTGTATAACTGATTTTTGATTCAGAAACAAGCCATAGTTTGGGAAATCTACAGAAAGAGAGTCACCTCCTCAAAATCAATTACTGGTTGGACCTCCCTGGTCTGGCACCCTCGGGACCTGACCCATCCCAAATGATGGGTTTTGCCAGACCAGGGAAGGTCATTTCCCTGCCACCAACCCCCTCTATCCCTGCCCCAACCACTGCCCTCCCAGCTGGCTTTCTTCCCCCCCTTTCTGGCCCTGCTGCCCAACTGGGCAGCTCCACCACCTCTTCACACTGGGCTCCTGCTGTCACACCTAGCTCCTGCTGCTGTGGCGGGCAGCCCTATTGCCTCTGCTCACTGGGCTCCCCACTGCCACACCAGGCAGCCCGGGTGCCTGTGCACACACTGAGCTCTTGCTTTCTGCACCCGGCAGCCCCACTGTCTTTGCGCACTGGGTTCTCAGTGCTGCACTGTGCAGATCCGCTGCCTCTGCACATCAGGTTCCTGCTGCAGAGCTTGGCTCCTGTTGCTGTTCCAGGCAGCCCCACAGCCTCTGGGCCGGGCTCCTACTGCCATGTGTGGGGCTCCTGCAGCCCTGCTGGGAAGCCTTGCTACCCTGCCAGCTTGCAGGGCTTCATGGTGCTTGCCCTCCACAGGACTCTCTGGTCCTGGAACATCTATGATCCTGCTGGACCACGGATGTTGCCGGATCAGAAAGTCCCGGTTAAGACAGTTTCAACCTGTAATGTGAAAAAGGGCTTAGGGGTGAATAACCAGCTGAACATTCCTTCATGTTAAGCTGTGGCCAAAAGAGTAACATGCCACAGGAGTATACAGGGCTTTGACTGTAATCAGCACTATTAAGACCATTACTGGAATACTGTGTCCTGTCCCGGTATCCACACTTCTAAAAGGATGTCAAAAAAATGGGAGGGTTTCCAAGAAGAGAAACAATAATTATTTGAGAACTTGAATACCTGTTGTACAGTCAGAGATTTAAGGATTCAATCTATTTAGCTTATTGATGAGAAGTTATGAGATGACTTGAGCATGATCTGTATATACTTATGTGGGGAGAAAATACCTGACAATAGGGAGCTCCCTTAATCTGGCAGACAAAGTCATTACAAAATCCCAGAGTAGAGAAGATGAAGCCAGATAAATTCAAATAGGAAATAAAGCACACATTTTTAATCATAAAGGTAAATAAACATGGGAATAGCTGATGTACGATGTGACAGATTCTCCATCACTAGACATTTTAAAATCAAGACTGGACATCTGCTAAAAGATATACTATAGTTCAACTACAAGTTATTAGGCTTGATGAAAGAACTGCTGTGTGAAATGTTATGGCCTGTTCTAGGCAGGAGGTCAGACTAGATGATGACCATGGCCTCTTCTCATATTTAAAAAAAAAATCTATTAAAATTGCAAAGAGGAGCCTCCAGAGTGTGAGAGTATCCCTATCTATACCTCCAAAGAACGGAAGTTGCAGATCCCGAACAAGTATTACCACCTTCAAAATGGAGCAAATTCAGTTGATAGGGGACACCGTGGCTCAATTTCTACAGCTTACCCCTGCATGACATTCTGGTCAGCTGCCAGCACAGTAACAGAAGATATGTTGTATGATTTTCCTCATTCTGCACTTGGGTTTATGATTAATAGGAAAAATATACATGCTGGAACCCTCACTGAAAACAGACTGCTTTAGATTCAAGGTAGACTTCGCAATTGCCCTTATATATATATATGGCAGCAAAATAAGGAAAAAGATAAAGACTCCTCAGACTTCAAAAAATTCCTCAAAAACTAGGCTCAAGTTCAGTCAAGGGTTACTACCTCTTTAGCTTAGACAGAAGACTGACAGGGACCATCCTGATAATGGATGGTCAATCCTCCTACAGGTTGGACCTCCCTGGTCCTGGATGATGGATTTTGCCGGATCAGGGGAGGTCATTTCTGGCCCCCCTGCCACCAGCCCCCTCCATCCCTGGCCCTACTACCAGCCTCCCAGCCAGTTCCCCACTCTCGCTGGCCTCCACTGCCCTGTCAGCCCCCGCTGGGCAGCACCATTACCTCTGCGCACACTTGGCTCCCACTGCAGTGCCCAGCAGCCCTGCCACTTCTGTGCGCAACTGGCTCCTACTGCAGCACCTGGCAGCTCCACCACCTCTGTGCCCTCTGTGTTCCTGCTGTCCTACTAGGCAGTCCCACTACCACCCGTAGGGTCCCACTGCCCTGCCAGGAAAACCCACTACCATGGCTCAGGCTCCCGCTGTCCTGACGGTCTGCAGAGCTTCCAGATGCTAATTCTCCACCGGGATTCTCTGGTCCTGGAAGATCCATGGTCCAATGTTGCCAGACCAAAAAAGTCCCGGTTAAGAGAGTTTCAACCTGTAAGCGGCTATGGGGGGGCGCGCGGCTATGGGGGGGCCCCGCCCCCGTCCCCTGGTGCCCAAACGGCCACGCCCCCTGGCGCCCGGCAACCTCCACAGGTTGGGGACCACTGGTCTAGGTCTACCACATCCACCGCTTCTCCCTTATCCACAAGACTTGTTATCCTATCAAAGAAAGCTATCAGATTGGTTTGACATGATTTGTTCTTTACAAATCCATACTGGTTGTTACCTATCACCTTATTATCTTTCAGATGTTTGCAGATGAATTATTTAATTACCTGTTCCATTATCTTTCCTGGCACAGAAGTTAAATATAGATACTTCCATGTATGAGACACCCTTTGGTCCCACTTAAGTCATCCATCTAAAGGAGGTTTTTCAAGTTGGACAATTAGGTCACAGAAGAGCTCCTGCTTTAACAATGTTAGTATCTATTCTATTCTCCAAATGAATGCAGCTCTATATTAGCACTAGAGAAGCTCCGTGCCTTCCCTTAATACTTCGATGCTTGCAGGCACCACACTGTAGGAAAATCAGGACTTCAAGAATGATTAAAATTTGAGGAACAGCCAGCCAAAGACTCCAAAAAAAAATAGGAAAAAATGTTAAGTACGTCATAAGCAGGAAGCTAAACCACAAGTGGGACCACTGAACAATCAACATGCAAAAGGAACACTCAAGGACAGTATGGCCACTGAGGAGAAACTTAATTAACTCTTTGCATTGGTCTTCACAGCTGACAATGTGAGGGAGATACCTAAAAAGAATGGCTCAATTTTGGGTGACAATTCTGAAGTGTCATTAAAAGGAGGTTTTGGGGAAAAATGACCAAGTAAATAGTAGTAAGTCACCAGGACCAGATGGCATTCACGCAAGAGCTCTGAAGGAACTCACATGTGAAATTGCAGAACTACAGTTTGTAACCTTTAAGTCAGCTTCTGTACCAAATAAAAGATAGCTAATGCACCATTTTTTAAAAAGTGCTCCAGGGGTAATCCCATTAGTTACAGCTCAGTAAGGCTGACTTAAGTACTGGGCAAACTGGCTAGAACTATAGCAAAGAACAATATTGTCAGACACAGAGATGAAGATAATTTGTTGAGGGAAGAGTCAACATGTTTTTTGTAAAGGTAAACTATACTTCACCAAATTACTAGAAGTATTATCCAAGCATGTGGACAAGGGGGAATCCAGTGAACAGTGTACTTAGAATTTCAGAAAGCCTTTGACCAAAGGCTCTAAAGCAAAGTAAGCTGCCGTGGGACAAGAGAGACAGTCCTCTCCTGGACTGGTAACTGGTTAAAATAAAGGCAACAAAGGGTAGGAATACATGATCAGTGAGGAAACTAGTGGCGTCCCCTTGGAGTCTGTTCTGGGACTAGTTCCATTCAACAGATTCAGTTCAAGTGGGCACTGCCGGGGGAGGGGTGCATATCTCCCAGCTGGGGTGAGTCCAGGCTCATCTGCCCCTTGTGTTCTCTTGCCAGAGTGAAGAATGCAGCTTTCCCCAGCCAGCAATGTTTCCATATAAATCAGGAGAGGACCCCTGCCCATCCTGAAGGGCACATGGGGGGGTGGGAGGCTCGTAACTGCAGTAGTTGTGGACGGATGGGGGAGGACACCCCCAGCCAGCCCCTTCTCCTGTCTGGTGATTCGGTCTCTTTTCCGTATGGTTTTATGAGAAGCAATCCCATTCCAGGCACATCTTATTTTCCAAGCACAACCAAAGACTTGCTTTTAGTTATGATAAAAGGGAGACGTTTTGAATGTGGTGGTCCTAGCTCATACCATTTAGGATGAATTTTTGAACAGACAGACACACACACACATAAACCCTCTCAAATCTACAGTAGATTATTAGTAGCCCTGTGAGGATACAAAATGTGTATCTGCATCCACATCTGCAAATATGATCCATGGATATCTGCATCCACGGATATGGATACCCATAAATTTGCAGGGTGATAGATGCAAAATTTGTATTCGCATCTGCAAAAAATTAGTCATGTATATATGTGGGTTTGCAGGGCCCTACTTATGAAATATTGCATACTGTCACTTCCTGAGTTACTCTGCTTGTATTCTCCAAATTTTAAATACAGAAGATAACACAGAAGCATTCTTATTGATTCACTTCACATTCAAGAGATGATATATCACTTCAACATTAGAGATGACGAATCAGAATCTTAGCTGCATCAAGTGAAGAAAAGCCGCAACTCATAGGAACGGTGACATCACAAGAGAAGAGCCCATTAAGGCAAGAGGAGGACAGTGGGACCTTAGTTTATTGATTGCATGCAGCATATACAATGTGTTTTCTGAAAACGTTCCTCTCCTGATGCCGTGCTACACAAGGAAGAAAAGGCACTATTAAAGAACGTGGAGGCTCTGTAGTCAAAGACCAAAATTTCCTGCAAGATCCTTCTGCGAAATTCACAGAATTTATTCACAGAATAAATGAACTAACTAGATAGTGGACTCAATCCTACAAAGTTTTATGCCTGTCAGTAACTTTGCTTATGGGACTGATGCTATTGCAGTCAATGGGAGTACTCACAAAGTTACTCACAAATATAAAACTTGCAAGATTGAGTCCACTGTTGATTTAATTCATTTATAGACATCTTCCAGGTACAAGGATTTTAGATAAGAGAGCACTGAAAAATGGAAGCATTTTTACTTCAGCTTGCTTTCAATTTTCAAGAGCTGTATGGCTGCTTTAAACAGCTTTTCAGATGTTGCATGTATATTTTTTGGTGTTTCCTTTTGCAAACCGCAATAACTATTTTTCCTAATGTTATATGTTATACATAATACATCTACTCATTTTTATAAAATATTTACATTTTTGTGTATGCAATAGACTAGAAAGACTTATTCCAGCCATATGCATGCAAAATATTATCCAAATGTAAGTACTCAATATAGTTCATACCATCACTACACAAATCATAATCAATTAGTGGGTAAACATCACCTATCTAAAAGTCCATAATAATGTATGAATACAAGCATATACAATGACTTCATGGAAGTACAGTAATTACAGTGTGTGTCAAATAACATGATAAAATAACATTACTATTTACTCTAAAGACTAATGTCAAGAAGAGAGCCATCAAAATCTATAGCCTTGATACTGCAGGCAGATCAACAGTGCCTCAAAAGAATCCTAGTGTAATCAATAACAATGTGAACAGGTGTAGGGGTCCCACTGCTCACATTAAATTGCAAGATCCAGTCCTAAAGGCGCAGTCCAGATTTGTAACGTTAAAGAAAAGACTCTCTTTTCTTGATCTTTAATATGTCTGATTAATGTAGTTTGATAGTTAAAATACAGCTATGTGTTTTAAATAGAACTATCGTAACCAACCCCATTTTCCAATAATCTACATGCTGGAAATCTTACAATGCTCCAAAATTTAGACATTAAACAATGAAAATCACCATTTGTTCTTTATTTTGAAATAATATTTGAAAGTAAGCACCTAGCCCAGCAATTTTGCTGAAAAACAAAGGATGTCAGGTATTAAGTTATGTCAAACATACTGGAATATGATTGTTGTCTACTGCTGGCTGTTTCTGTGCATCACTGCGGTGAATACCCACCCCACATCACCCAATACCTACGACAGATTTCATTCTCCCAAAATATCATTTAAGGAAGCTGATGGGGCTGCAGGCCACTTCCTTAAATTATCACCACCACCTCCTCTTTTTCCTTCTTAAATTAAAGAAAATGAAATCTGCTTCCTGGAGGTATATCTAAAAATTCTGTAATCCTAACTGAAAGTATATTTCAGCACCCTGCAAGAGTGGGAGAAGAAATAATTATTACACTGTTAGCAAAGGGGCTAATAAATAAGATTTGGATTGTAAAATCTTCGAAGCAAGGCTACTGGCATTGAAAGCAGCTACCCCACTGAGTGTGCTACCAAAACATAACGCACCCGGAAAAGAATTCAAGCGAACTGAAGCCCTCCCATGAAATACAGGTTAGCTGTACACATACACACTGCATCTTTCTGCCCGGCAGCCCCTTCTCTCAGCAGCTTCCTCACGTCTGTTTTGCTGACAGCCAAGGGAAGCAGCATTTCTGAAACCAGCCAAACTAATGCACTTTTCCATCTGCCCGCCCTCTCCCCCCCCCCTCCCCCCTTGCCGGCTGTGTTGTTGTGTTGTTTCTCGGAAAGGCAGCTCGATTGTCTATTAGAAGAGCTGTAAAATATCAACCCCTGGATGGAGCCCCCTTGCCCTGCTCAGGGAGCTGCCGAGTCACCCACCCTGGGGGTATCTGCCGCGCCGGGCTCGCTGATACCCACCCTGCTGCCCTGGTGCCTTCAGCAGCGAGGCGGGCACTTGCGGTCGCGGCTGGGTCGGATCCTCTTCGGGATGCTGTGCGGGGGCCGCATGCTCCTCGGGCGGGCAGGGAGGCGGCTGCAAGCGGCAGGGAGGCGGGGGTGGCCGGCGCTGCAGAGGCGCGGACGCGGCAGCGGGAACCAAAGCAACAACATCCACGGGCCCCCGGAGAGCCCCGGCCGCTGCAGGCAGCTCAGCCCGCTGCAGAGAGCGCGCAGCTCCCGGCCTCGGGCGGCAGCAGCAGCAGCATGGTCGCCAGGCAGCGCCTGCGCCGCATTCACCCACCCAGCCGCCAGCGGGCCCCGGCGCCAGTGAGCCCCGCTCCCCTGTTCCGCCTGCGCCGCTAGAGCCCAGCCCGGCCCGCAGCTCCGCCCTGCGCCGGGCCCGGGGCGCCTCCTCCAGCCCGGCCCCCTCCCGCAGCCCCGCTCTGCGCGTCCGGCACAGCCCCCTCGAGCGTCCCCGCCGCCCTCAGCCCACCTCTGAGAGCTCGGGGCAAAATCTCCCCTCCCGTGCCGGGTGGTGTGTCCCACTGACCACCCCAGGTTGCCCATAAAGGCTAAATGACTTGCCTGGATTTGAGGCGGGGAAGAGAGACTCATTTGTCAGTGTGAAGGCCTTAGTCCCACATGTTGCAACATAGAGGTTTCACCCCCATAGAGTCCCGGCCAGGGTTAGCGTATTAATCGAAACAAGCTCCTCTTCATTCAATCATTCCCTAGGGCACCCCAAGAATTACCTTTTTTTTTACTACTAGTCCTCCCCCTGCAATTTGATTGATGTGGGTTGGCCCCTTCTGCACATCCATAAGGAGCCTTGTAGAATCAGGGCCTAAATTTTAAAGTCTATTGAAGATTGAGAATTTTAATTTCAGTGGAAAACCCTGGGACAAGCATATTCCCTGCCTCCCTATGCTCCTGGCCTGCCATGTTTTTTTTCCACTCACTCCCCTCCAAACAAAAAAAGTATTTTGGTTTAATTTAGGAAAACAATGTATTTCCCAACATTATTTAACTTTGGACAACAGTGAGTCTCAAGCATATAAGATTTATCATCTTTGCAGCTACGCTAAACAGTATCCATCTCTCTGTTCTCCTGTAATCTGTGTAATGGTCACTTCTCTATTCCGGTTCACGTTCTAGGGATGTGAATGTGCATCCAAGTACACGGTTAACTGTTGAACCTGGGCTCATTGATTAACCCTCATGGTTACACACAGCCCTGTTCCCTTCCCCGCCCACCGCTGCCTCTGTATCAGAGGCAGCAGAGGTGGAGGTGAGGGGGCAGGAGCCAGAGCACTTGGGGAGCCAGCATCAAAGCCATCTCCCACACAATCACCAGCTAAAAGTGCATTTTAACATCCCTATCAGGTTCACAGTGCCAGATCTGAAAGCCTAAAACTTCAGGGCAGGCCTAAAGATTTTAACAATTCCAGAAAATCATGAGCTGCAGACTAAAAGCCTGAGGTTAAACAGTTAGGTATACAAACGCATACTATCCCTAAGCTTGTAAAATGAGACTCACATAATGAAATGTCAGATAAGGAATAACACATGCCATAACAAGGCACATGTGCAGCTCTTTTAAGATAAGAAATATTATCATAAATTCCATATGGGCCTAGCTTATTGGAGCCCCATTCTTGGTTGGTCCCCAGGCACTACCACAATAAACATAATTCACAATGAAAGGGAAACACCGAAGAACTGGAATATTTTTTTCTTTCCCTCTTTTTTTGCTTCCATTGAAGACATACGTATCCCACTTTAAAATGTTTCTTACAGGTACAGGTTGCACCTCTATAAACAAGAATTCTCTGGTCCGGCAACATCCATGCTCTTTCCAGACCATGGATGTTCCAGGATCAGAGAGTCCCCATGTGCCGTGGGAGGACCAGGAGCTCATCATTATGTGGGGCAGGGAGTGACGTGCAACTCAGCTGGGCTGAGGCGAGGGGCTGGCACACACCTCAGCTGGGCTCTGGGGATGAGAGCAGGAGTCGACACAAGGCTCAGCTGGGCTGCAGAGGGGGAGAGGACTGGGAGCCAGTGCATGGCTCAGCTAGGCTCATGGTGGGGAGACCAGGAATTGACATGGCATAGCTGGAGGTGGGGGCAGGAAGCCGTGGAGGACTGGGCAAGGGAAGCAGCAGCAGGGGGACCAGAAATGATCTCCCTCATCAGGAAAAATCCCTCATCTTAGAACAGTCAGATTCTAACAATGCTGGACCAGGGAGGTCCCACCTGTACTGTTGTAATTTCCCTCTCCCCCCAGGGGGCACTTAGGACAGTGGGTGTGATATTATAATATCCGTAAGAAATTGAAATGTGTGGGGGTTCAGGGCAGGGAATTGTGATGTGGAGAGGGGCTTAGGGCAGGGAATGGGGCGTAGGTTGTAGAAGTCAGGGTTGGGTTTTTCTTGCGCAAGAAGGGGCAGTGTAGAGCCTCTTCCTTCTGGCACAAGAGCCTCTTCCGCAAAAATGGTGGCTCAGCAGATAAGTAAATGAGGCTCTGCGATATTCAACGCTTATGGATGGAAAAAATTAGAGGGAACACTGGGAGGTATTCCACCAGCCATCCTCTTTCACCTGCTTGCTGCTTAATGCGGCAGCCTAAAGGAGAGCCCCGGGAGCCTAGCTGAGAGCACACCTGCCTCTTTCTGCAGTCAAGTGCCCCATCCAGTTCTTACTAGAGTAGCACATTGCCTTACTTTCACCTCTGGTCCAAAGCCTATTTAACTTCGGGATGTTAAAATGCAAGTAATTGTGTAAACATGTAACCACTGAAAAACCCAGACTAGTGGTTATACCTTCACACCCCTAATTTAATTCATCACTAAATTTGGTTAACCATAGGTAAAAATCAGGGTCTAGTAATAACATCCTTCGTCTCTTAAGAAACTTCATCCCTTCCTCTTGGCCAGGCACCTGGTCACCAAGGATGCATGTGTTTGTCACGCTCAGCTCAAGTCATTGTAATTTACTCTAGCTGAGGCTGTCTAAAGAAAATGCAGGGCTCCAGACGCTACAACATGTAGCTGCACGGTACCCGGTTGTAGCCAGACAGATACTCCCATACCCCCCATCACATCCATCTTATTTGCCTCTCTGAGGTTCCTGAAGCATACAGGGCAGAGAAGGAGCAATAAAATCAGCATAGTCTATGCTGGCTCATCTGATCCTGAGAAGCTGAAAACATAGATATGAGAAAAGAGCGATTAAGGCAATAAGCTGGCCTCGAGGTTGCGAGAACTGCCCTGGCTGGCACCCACGTTGATACGATCACACACAGTCATCCCTGGGAGAGGAATCTACCACTGAGAAAAGAATTTCCAGTACTTCCAATTTAGTTCTCTCTCTTACAAGTGTAAATTAAGTTCACTACTCCCTTGTAAGAACTGGTGTCAAAGAGACAGACCAGCACCATTTGGCATCACAGATAAGAAAGAGAAATACATGACCCCATGGGTATAAATATAGGTCCAGCAGCACACTCACTTTGAGTGTCAATCTATCATCTACCTGCTGGTCGGGTTAGGTGTTTGACCTCCTGAGGTTCCACGGGGACGCCGCCCACCTCGTATTTTCGTCTTTCCAAGGAACTGAGGGACCGGCCCTGGCTTGATCCGCTGGAGTCGAGAGGCACAGAAGGGGGTAAAAATTGTACCTGGATGTGGTCCTTTGTCTTAAGTGTACACATAGACTTAGAGCTCTTTAAAGATTAAGCTGACACTTGGTACCATTATTTCTATTTTCTATCTTTATTTTCTTTGTAACTATTTTTAAGATCTATATTTGCTAGCAGTTAAGAAATAGAGCAATAGCCATTGTAACCATATGATTTATAAGCTTCTTTAATAAACCTGTAACTGTTTAAGTTTTAACCTGACTCCTTCAGTTGCTGTAACAGAACCAAGCACAATTTAAAAGAACTTCAGCCGGTCATAAGGGACAGGTATAGGAAGAGCTTGGGCGTTTGGACTGTGTCACTCCCAGGTGACAGATCCGTTGGGGCATCTTCCCTAGACTGCCCGTTGCAAAGGGATCCTGTATCCTAGCAGCTGAAATCTGAGATGTAATAAGCTCTTCCTATAAACTCAGGGCATCTGTCAGCCTGTTTGCTGCCCTCTGCAACGGGACCCCGGTCCTAACAGTAAAATCACGGATGTTAAACTCTTTTCAGGACGCCCTCCAGCCTCCTAGGCTGCCCACTGCGATGAGACCTTGCGTCTCAGCAGTTGAAGACTTGGGTATAACACACACGCACACACTGCCCTGACCGTCGGCTGACACCAGTTTAAGCAATTGTGAACATATAAACCCATGCTCCAGGCTATTCCCAGATAAAATCTATTGTAAAATATAATTACTTCCAGTTATGTATATAGTTGTAATTTAGGGTAAACTAAGCTACATTAACAGCTGTTGAAATCACCCCCAAACCAAGCATTATATATCTAAGAAACTAACAGCTAAGGTTAATTTGAAAAGAAATCTAAACATGTTCAGGTATGGATATACAGTGCAGGAACCAAGGCACCTTAACTCTGCCGTGTAAGAAATAAATCAAACTTCCCATGTTTACTCATCCCATTTTTAATTTACATTAAAAATCCCTTATTTCTAATTGCAATTTTTGCTTTATGTCACTCTAGGGTAGAGTTGAGATTTATATTGAAAAAGTTTTTTTTATTATGGAGGAAACAGACTATTTTTTTAAAAGAATTAATGGTCAATGCACAATATTTCAGTGAATTTTAATGATATGGGGAGCTTGAAGCATCTTTGAGAAGACAGCACCAAAACATCCATGCATTTCACTGTGCATTTCACCTTAATTTGCTTGATTGTTTTTTCAGTTTAACCTTAGCTTTAAGTTTTCTAATCTTTGGTTTGGGGTTGTAGCACTGATTATCCTAAATTACTGATTGTACTTTGTCACTCTTAATTCCATTTAACTTGATTATTTTTAGTTATATCATACTTGGTATACCACAAGGACCATTCCTGTGGCATCTTACAGATGAAAACATGTAAAACCCACTTCATCAGATGAGTTGGAGTGGAAACTACAGAGTCCAGGGTATATATAACAGAAAAAAAATACCTGTCAATTGCAGAACCAGTCTTAATGAAACCAGTTAAATCAGACTGGATGTGTCTCATTCATAGCATGTGATGTCAAAATGTGAATATCAAAGTTAAAGGAGGTGCCTTTGTAGTGCATTAATCAGTTAAGACCTGGTATACCACAGTGTTCTTGAAAGCCATTAAGATGAAACCTCTCATATTAACAATCCCTCAGAAAAGGGATTACTGTCTTCATATGTAGCCAGAAGAATGCTAGCTAATTATTTCTTCTGGAACTGCAGGGCAGCCACAAGAACATTAAAATAATTCTTTAATCAAACTTCCTGATTCCGGGGGAGGAGGAATGCAGGAGTTGCCCCTGGGGGGGGGTCAGCCCCAGGGGAAGAGGAACGTGGGGGGGTTCCCCTGCTCCGCAGGAGGGGGTTGCCTCGGGAGAGGCATATGCCAGCTTCTCTCTGGGGGGGGGGTCTTGGGAGGAGGCGGGTCCAGGGGAATCTCTCCCCTGACTGGCACCCTGTTCCCTCTCCCTGGCCCCCAGCCTCCAAACTCCATCCCGAGCTCCTTGGCCCCCAGCCACAGAACTCCAACTCCATCCCCAACCTCCTGGCCCCCAGCCCCAGAAATCCATCCCCAGCCCCTCAGTCACCAGGCACATAACTCCATCCCCAGGCCCTCAGCCCCTTGGCCACCAGCCCCAGAACTCCAACTCCATCCCCACTCCTCTGGCTCTCAGCCCACACCCC
This sequence comes from Pelodiscus sinensis, assembly GCF_049634645.1. NCBI lineage: Eukaryota > Metazoa > Chordata > Testudines > Trionychidae > Pelodiscus > Pelodiscus sinensis. The sequence continues at coordinate 89,610,826 of NC_134713.1, read as the reverse complement.
CTGGCCCCCAGCCACAGAACTCCATCCTCAGCCCCCAGCCAATAGAACTCCACCCCCAGCCCTCTTCTCCCCAGCACAGAATCACAACCCTCAGTTGATATCTGCCCTTGGGGTGGGGGAGGGAGCCGATTGCATTGTTTGCCTAGGGCACAAGTTGCTGGCAGCTGGTCTAGGGCCGCCCCTGCTTGGGATTTTACATTCCTAATGTAAACCATGTCCAGGAGCGGAGCCCAGCGGTAACTTGCTGTACTGGAGTGCCTGTGTCACACCTGAGCCAGAAAGTTGCAGGACAGTAAAGTGGTAGTGTAGACTTAGTCTACGTGAAAACCATGATTTTGAAGTCGAGGACTTGCTGGACCCCCTGAGGTGAAGAATTTAGCTCCACAGAGGAATAATACACAATAGTTTCTAAATGGAGTGATAAACTATCCCATACAATACACCTGGCCAAACAGAAACACTGCCAAGTGTTTACCACTACACTCGTGATAAGTAACACTGTAGTTGTTTTTAAAAAGGGCAATCAGAATGACTTTTTTTTAAATTAAGCTAATTTTAGGTAATTTGTAAACATGTTTTCCCCTTCTCTCTCTCAACACTGGCAAAGCTGCCAGATTACACTGAAGCAGCAACAAACTAAGACCAGACAATTAATCATCACATGCTGAGCAAACACAAGGAGGTGGGGGGAGGAAAAACCTATTTTTCACCCTCTAGAGTCTTTTCACGGAGAGCCGCCTCGCACGGATTAGCGCCCCAGGGCGAGAGCAGCACGCACCAAGCTCTCCCAGCTCTCACCCCGCACCAAGGCAGGGCAGAGGCGCAGCGTCTCCCACCCACGCGCAGCTCCCCGGGATCCGCCACCTGCTCCGCAGCGCCACCAAGTGGCTGCACTCGCAGCCTGTCAATCGCAGTCCTCCCGCTCCCGCTCCCGCCCCCGCCCCCAAGCCGAGGCTGCGCGGGCCGGAACTGACTCTCTTTCGCTCCCTCGCTGTAAGCCAATGAAAGGGGTGAAGTCGGCCGCGTGCTACAAAGGGTAAACGGGGCGTGGCTACGTGTCGAGATGAACGGGTTTTAAGGAAGTAGGCGGGGTTACGAAGTCGGAGTCTGGACCTCGGAAGGCAGGAAGGACGGAGCTACGTACAGAATGGGTGGAACGCGCTTGTGTGTACTTATAGAGCACGTGGGTAAAATTGCTCAACAGTTCCCTGGTGGTCTAGTGGTTAGGATTCGGCGCTCTCACCGCCGCGGCCCGGGTTCGATTCCCGGTCAGGGAAGGAATTTTTTTTCTTGTGGTTGGGTGACAACCAGCTACATCTTTCGCAATCCTTACAGCAAAGCACCGTAGCCCTAAGGGGCCGGGTTCAGACGGCACATGTGTGGCACTAAGGCCAGGGAGAGATGCACAGTGGGCCCAGGTATGCCCTACCCTGCTCTTACAGATACACAGCGTGGTGGGTGCCAGGCCTGGAAGAGGGTCTTCTTCACCCACAAACTAGAAACCCTCCTGATTGTGCCAGCCTGGCCCTGATTCCTCTATCAGAGTGTGTCCCCTTGCCTGGAGTCACTTTCAGGTGCCTGGCATTTTTGCCAGGCATCCTCCAGCCCACTGCTCCCCTGGGGTGTCATGACCCTGAGTCTCTGTCATATTACATGGTGGTTCCTAGGAATCACTTCCCCTCGTTACTGTCACACAGCAGGGAAACCTTGTTCCCAGCATCCAGCCCTGGCAGCAAGTGGACTTGGATTGGTGAGATTCACTGCAGTGGGGCTAGGAGCAGAAACTTCCTTCTTGCTCCCGGGCCCTTTATGGATTTGCCAGTTGCCAGGAAAATCTGACCTTTTTAAAAACCTGAGTCTAAAGATTGGCATTATTAGCACACTAGATTGGGATAACTAATGTTACAATTTGTGTGTCCAGTTAAAGTTGTTGAGCTGTTCCCACTTCCACAATTTAAGCGGTAACAGATCAAAACTGTTGAAAATACAGCAGCTGTGTGTGAGAGAGGATTTGAATTTCACAGGGTTTAGGGTGATGTTTACCGGTTAACCAATTAACCTTTTATATCCTACCTGAGATCTCCTTCACTCTTTTACCCCAGAAAACAGGTGCAAGCAGTAAAAGGGTCTGGTTGCAGCAAAAAGTATACGGCTTTCAGCTATTACCCCATGTTGCTCTTTTTATATTGGATGCTTCCTGCTTTCAGGTATGGTAACCTGCATTGTCCTCCTATAACCTCTATTAGGATGTCCTCTTTGTAACATCAGAGATTGCAAGGTGGCCCCCCTCTTCCACTCTCTCCGTCAGCTCTCAGTGCAAAATGACTAATGAAATGATGACATGTTTGTTCCCGTTTTCCACTACAGGGAATAATGGCTTCAGAATAATAATGGTTTCAGAAGTGGTTGAAGTAATTTCCATCTGATGACTGAGCGCTCAGTAGAGTAAGCATATGGTATGCTGTGTATTTTAAAGAATAACTAGGGTAGAAATGTTAAAAGTTTGAGCTTATTTTTTTATTAATATAACTTTCATACGTCTAGTGATAAAGATAAAGTCTTTGTACCTTAGTGCTAAGAGTCCAGTTTTACAGGCATCAAAGAGAGAAAAACCATAACAAAAAAGCTTTAGAGTCTTGTAAAAAAACAAACGAACCCAAGTATCTTTTGCATGCATAAATAATGAAATTTCTAGGTAAGATAATTTGTATTTTACTACTAGGGCTAGAAATACATGCCTCAAGTGGGATTCTTACCTTTCTAATGGTATAAAGCAGTGTTTCTCAACCTTTTTTTTTAATAAAGTACCCCTTTTTCAAATAAATAAATAAATACCACCAGTACCTACAGTTTTCAGACATACACAATTTTTTCTACCATTCCAATACATTTGCTTAAACCCACTTAATCGTAGCCAGGTGGGCAATGAAATTTTTGGGTGTAAAAAGTACAAAAATAATAAAGCACTGTAAAACTTAAAACAAAAGGTCAGTTTTCTCCAAAGTTCAGTTGTCTTGACGTACCCCCAGACTTCTCTTGAGTACCCTTAAGGGAACTTGTATCACTGGTTGAGAAACACTGGTGTAAAGTGTCTGTTTCTAGCATTAATGAGTTACAGAGTATCACACTTTAAACTTGTTACTAGCCTAGGCATGAATAGACCAATAGACCAGTCTTGGGCCAATGTGATTCTGAGAGGAAATTCCACATTTGATGATAAGGGAAGGAAACAAACATTGCTCTGGCATGTTTTTGGTTTGTTTGTTTTAAATGAATGAATCATGTCACTGGAATGTTGGAATAGGTCCTAGAAGGAGTGGATAATTGACCAGAGAGCCCAGAAGGCAAGCAGTGATTAAATAAATTGATCATATGGTTATGTTGTTTAGCATGCAGATATTGCTACCTTGTAGAAGATGAAGGTTTTATACTAATTGAAACAGTAGATTCCAAGCGTTCAAATGAGGTACACAGTACTTGCTTCTAATCCTGATACATTTTGAAATATTAGACCTTAAAGCTGAAAGGCGATTATGTATAGAAATATTTTATGAGTATTTTCAGACATTTTAAAATGTATCATTTCAAATGTTCTCTCCCTCCAAAGCTTGTATAGTAGATATTGTGGAAATCCTTGTAGCTGATGGATGCAAAGGATGGTGGGGATATGAAAGTAGAGTTAAGAAATACATGTAAACAGGTGATGTAAATCTGCATAGCTCTATTTAATTCAGTGGTTGAAAATCTGGCCTAGATTTTGCACAGATACATTAGCACTTATTATACATATATTCCAATGTATGGGGATTGGAGGTAGAAGCTGTTAAATGGGGCCTTTGTTATAAGTTTCCTAGAATTCAGGGTTTTGTTTTTTTCTTTTGTTTGGTTGGCTTTTTATTTGAAGTTACACCATTCTATTAATTTCCTCTCCCTTTAGATCTTTGGTACATATTTTCAACATTAATTCCATGTTAACATAGATTTTTTTGACTGATTATCCATATAAGTTTCCATGATAATGACAATTAAATATTTAGATGATGGATGCTTAAAGCTTTTTGCTGAAGATATGTTCTATTTGATTTCATACACAACTTTGTATGAACACGAAAAGGACATACATTAAATGAAGTGGTTATCCAGACATGGCATTTTTGACTGTACATAGGTGCCAAGATACCCTTTATTTTTATTTGCTTCTGTATATGTGATAATAAATTGTATATTATTACACTCTACTCTAAAGGGGTGTTTATTGATAAAAATATTATTTTAGTATACCACAAGGTGGCATCCTAGTCGCATGACTTCCTGATCCACTCATACCACACTCTGTACAGAAAGCTGCTAAGGTATCATCAAGTAATCATAAACATCATAAAGTAAAATAGCTTGGTTTAGCAAGTATGCATACAAAGCATATATATTCTAGTAAAATACATTAAATGCTAATCTGTTATTAAAAAAAACCTCTCCGTTTTATTATGATCGCCATTTTCCCTGTAAGCAACCTATATAACTATGCATGTAAATTTAAAATATTTCTCTTGAACATTTTAATTAGATGGTATTGTTTATAAAAAAAGAAGCTACAAATAGTTATTGGGTGCAATAGAGTGTTTCTAGAATAAGTCTACCTAGTTAAGGTACTGATATGTCCCCATTACCTTAATATCTGAGAATCATATAAGATTCAAGGTATAGAATCATAGAAGATTAGGACAGGAAGAAACCTCAGGAGGTCATCTACTCCTGCTCCCTGCTCAAAGCAGAACCAACCCCAGCTAAATCATTCCAACCAGGACTTTATCAAGCCTGGCATTAAATGCTCTAAAGATGGAATTCTACCCTTTCTCTAGGAAATCATTTCAATGCTTTACCACCCTCTTAGTGAAATAGTTTTTTCCCCCTCTGTTTAGCCTCACAACAGCTCTGTGAGGTTGGGCAATAGCAGCATCTTCATATTACAGATGGACCAAAAGAGACTGCCCTAGACCCCAAAGGAAATCAGTGGCAAATCAGAGACATTATTGTGAGGCTCTGTATTCTAAGATAGCATCCCAACCATTGGTCCACTTTATCCTTAAATGCAAAGAGTTCAGGACTCAAATGGGAAGACTGTACAGTTTTAAGAAAGAATGTATGACTTAGTCACTATATTTGCCTAGAGCCTGACCTGAGTCTGCACTGCAGTAGAAACAGCTGTGGGGTGAGTAGAGTGAGATTGCATGTGTCCAGTCCTCCACCTGACCAGTTGCTTGACTGATCCCTGGTGTATACCAGGGAAAGGCAACTAGATTATGCCTGGCTATTTTGCGCCATGGGGCTGATTTGGCAGTTGAGGATTGCCCAAATGTAGAGACACCTCCCTCATCTCCCTGCCCCCAGTGCTGCTGAGCATTATTTTCTGGGGGAATCCTCCTCTGGCCAGTGATGCTGGTTTATGAGCTGCTTTGCACTGTCAAAATGGCATAAAGCAGACTGCACAACACCAAGGTTATGGTCTTTTAGCCATAGAAACATAAATCTGCTCTCAGTTATGCCAGTGTAAATCCAGTCACTCCAGAAAAAACAAAGTTATTCCAGATGTACATGGGTTTTAACTGAGTGCATCTTCAGATGAACCAATCTTATGCTTAAAGTTGAGGCACATGCCTAAATCCCTTTGTGAATTGAGCCATAAATGAACATAGTTACGCTCAGAAATGTCAGATGGGAGAACCTGGATTACAGATACTACCTAAAAGTCAAGCAACTGTTTTCTGCCATAGCTGAAGTAGGCACGTGGCATTCAAGGATACCCAAGGTTAGAGTATATTGCAGTATCATACAGGAGGATGAGGATGGGATGAGGTCCATATCAAAGAGGAAAGACCATAATCTCTTGGCCAGGCAAAGACATAAATAGGGGACAGTGGGCCAAAATAAGCAGTATCTGTCATACAATGACATTGCTCTAGAAAAGGATTTTTTTTTATATTAAAGATTAAATTAAATGGTATATTAATTTATTCATGAAAGCAGTTACTGTGGATGGGTCTTATTATTTGGATTTGGTCTGATTACTATATTGCCTGATTACCACAGTGCTGGGTTTCCAGACAATGCATAGCCTATGTGTGGATGCTACACTGATGTAATATGATAAACTAAATAACATTTTAGCCTTATATACCCATAACACTGTGGCTGTAGACATGAGACCTCTAGGTTGGAGCATTTTTTCCAGAGCATGTGTGAAGGAAGAAGGGTCAGGTTAAAGTTTAATTAAAATCTGTGCATTTTGTTTAAACTGACATCATAAAAAAAGGCAGAGTTGTTGTAGTCATGCTGGTCTCAGGATATTAGAGAATCAAAGTGGGTGAGGTAATATCTTTTATTGGACCAACTTCTGTGGAGCAAGAGAGACAAGCTCCCAATCTTACACAGAGCTGCTCTTTCAGAAAGCTCTTTTGCCAACAGAAGTTGGTCCAATAAAAGATATGACCTCTCCCACATATTTTCCATCCTAAAAGAAAGATGGATTGAATGACCACACGTAAGTCCAAGCACTATTTTCCTAGAGGTCCTTCAATAAGTCCTGTCAAGTTACTTTGGAGGTCTGACCCTTTCAGAGGTCTAAATTGACTTTGCCGGTGGGCTGAAAACCTACGTTATACACCCGTTTCTGCTTCCTTCAGTCAGGCTATGTCTAGACTACAGAGTATTCTGCTGCATCCAGGGAACGCGTCTGCTCTTCTGACATTTTTTGCTTGTTTCATGAGGAAGAAGGGCTCTCCCAAAAGAGGAGGTTTTTCCAAAATTTGGCCCAGTGTAGATGGGCCAAATTTTGGAAAAGCCTCTTTCGAAAAAAATCAAAAAAAGGTACGCAAATTGCGGAGTACAATTTGCATACCTTTTTGCAACAAAAAGCGGCAGTCTAGACGTAGTCTCAGACACTGCTACCTTGTTTTGTCTCATTTTTTTCCTATTTTTTTGCTATATATATATATATATATATATATATATATATATATAGATATATATATAGATATAGATAGATAGATATAGATATATATATAGTTGTAAACCATGTTTAGAAATTTACCTGCCTGCTCATCTTTGCCTGGCTTTCTCCAGGGGTTACTAGTACCAGCCACACAAGAAAAGATCCCCACCCACAAACTTATAATATATGAGATGGAATGAGAGTTTCCCGTTCAGTGCTGCAGTTTTGTGTTTGTGGCAATGGGTGATTACACTGCAGTTCTGCATTTCCGCCACTAAAGTGATGCTGAGAGGCTATAAATTCAAAGCTCTCTCAGATGCCTTTATGAGATTCTAAATGGTGTCTCACATCTGTGAAGTGTTTTTGCAAACTTCTGCACACAACATCAACACAAATAGATGAGTGATTCCCTTTCCCCTGAGCAGGGGCAGATGACTGTTTTGCGGGGCCCCGGGCAGCATAACTCCGCGGGGCCCCCCCTTTGCCACGGCGCATGCGCAGGGCTTTTTTAAGTACGGGGTCCGGGGCGGCTGCCCCATTCGCCCTGCCCTATATCCGCCCCTGCCCCTGAGGTAGGATGCTGCCTGGATGTCACTACAGCAGCAAGCGAACAGAGAAGACTTGTCTTGCACTATGTAGTCAGTAGCAGTTTCCTTCTCTATCTCCACCTTATTTCAAATTCAAGATAGGGATAGCATGGGTATATCCAAAGGCATGGTACTGAGGAGGCTGGTACAGTGGAGAGGATGCAGAACTGGGACCTTTGGGTTCTGCTCCTAACTGCCAACAACCTGCTGGATGATTTGGGCATGTCACTTCACCTTTCTGTGCCTCTATTGGGCAAGTGAGGCTTGTCAGCTGTGGCAACCAATCTACTTAGGAGAAGGAAAACTCTAATAAAACAAACTTAGTTTGTAAAAAGTTGAGCCAGTTCCACATGCTTTATGGGTCTGAACTCCTAACTCCGGCTAATAGGACAAGGCAAAACGATCAATATGGATGATCCTGAATTAATTTTGTCATTTCTCCCACTCATTTTCTCTTCCTCAGTAATGGGTGAACATAAGAGTGGCCATACTGGGGTAGATCAATGGTCCATCTAGCCCAGGATCCTGTCTTCTGGCAGAGGTCAATGCCAGAGGCTTCAGAGGGAGTGAATAGACCAGGATAGCTACTGAGTGAGGCCTCTCCTGTCATCCAGTCCTAACACTTCAAACTCAGAGGCTTAGAAATACCCAGGGAATGAAGTTGCATCCCAGACCATATTGATTAATTGCCATTGATGGATTTATCCTCCATGAATTTATCTGATTTTTTTTAACCCTGCCAAATACCTAATAAACTAGAGGTATCCCAGAAAAGCTCTGCCACATCCAAGGAATGTGTCCACTTTTTCGGAACAGTTTCCAAAAAAGCAGATGCATTCTGTTGGCATCCCTGTATTCCTCGTTGTAAGAGGAAGAAGGGATGTTCTGAAAGAGGATGTTTTTCCAAAATTTGACCCCATGTAGATGGGGCAAATTTCAGAAAAGCCTCTTCTGGGAGGAAAAAAAAAGGCAGAAAAAGATATGTAAATTGCAGTTAGCAATTTGCATATCTTTTTTCCAACTTTTCTTGCAATCTAAACATAGCCTCAGGGTCCCAGGGAATTGTTCCCTTTGTCTCTTACTTCCCTATCAACAGACCTGACTAATGGTCACTGTATAAACACATAGGCTACGTCTACACTGGCATGCTTTTCCAGAAATGCTTTTAACGGAAAAGTTTTCCATTAAAAGCATTTTCGGAAAAGTGTGTCTAGATTGGCAGGACGCTTTTCCGGAAAAGCACTTTTTATGGAAAAGCGTCCGTGGCCAATCTAGACGTGCTTTTCCGCAAAAAAGCCCCGATCGCCATTTTCGCAATCGGGGCTTTTTTGCGGAAAACAGTACTATGCTGTCTACACTGGCCCTTTCAGGCAAAAGTCTTTTGGAAAAAGACTTTTGCCCGAACAAGAGCAGCATAGTATTTCCGGAAAATCACTGACGATCTTACATGAGATTGTCAGTGCTTTTCCGGAAATTCAAGTGGCCAGTGTAGACAGCTGGCAAGTTTTTCTGGAAAAGCGGCTGCTTTTCCGGAAAAAGTGGTCAGTCTAGACACAGCCATAGTGCAAGACAGTCTCTGCCCCAGAACCTTTACCCTAAACTGGCAAGACAAAGAATTGGATAAAAGGAATAGTGTTATCCTCATTTTACAGATGGGAAACTGAGACATGAAGTAACTTGCCCAAGGCACTACAGGGTGAGCGTTTCAGAGTCTGGAATGGTACATTCAATCCTGAGTGTCAATCCAGCTTCTTAATCATGTATGCATTCTTTGTAGGATGATTCCTGACTTCTGGGTTTCTTCTTGGGCCAGCTCACTGGGCATTTGGACTTCTGGAGTTGGGTTTCTTTTTTTTTTTTTAAATGTTAGTGTTTTCATTTTCCTTTTTTAGGGCAATTGGATACCTTGAGAAGTTTTCAATTACACGTATATGACAGTCAAAATTGTGCACTAAACAAATACAGAATTATAGTTGCTTCTCCCTACCTCTGAGCAAATACTTAATAGCAGATGCTGTATTGAGATCTTGTTAAGATTTCATTTTCTTTACAAAATAGCATAGTACATTTTTAGCCAGTGATCCTGCAATACAGGTGAGTTGTGCCACAGAAATCAATAGGGCCATTCACATGAGTAAACTTACTCATGTGCATAAGTGTTGACAAGGTCGGGGGTTAGCTGGTACATTCTTAGGATCAGGGACTTACTGTGCATTTGTAGAGGAGGTCCCCACTCATTTGCAAACTGCAGTTGTGCAAGTAAAAAATAGGGTTATAATAAAGCAGAACTACAATATATTTACATTTTTTGTATTTGTTTGCTAGTTCACGATAGGTCTCCAGGCCATGCAATTTAGCATGGCTCTGTTATACTTGTGCACATCTATGCTGAAAGCAAATAAGCATTTCTTCCTTGAAGCTCTGCTTCTGCAAAGGGTTAAGAACGTAAGTAATTGTATTTACATGAATAGTCCTAGTGAAGTCAACATGACTACTCCTTTGAGCATTATTGCCTGTGTTCTTAAGTCTCTTTGCCAGATTGGTTCTAAGCGTATTGTGATTCAAACTATTAGATAAATATTAAAGAAAAAGTGGGTGGGTGAGTGGTGGGGAGGGAAGGTTCTATGGAAAAGTCAAATATCCATTATGGCTGAAGAAGATTGATACAATATGTGCAGCTTTTCATCTCCTGAAGGGTCATCCACAGAAAATACTGCAGTTATTTCTCCTTTTGTCTCCAATTTCCTATACCCAGGGAGATGTGCCCTGCTGCAAAAGCTGAGCATTTTGTGAGGCAGGCTTTACATATTTATTTTGAATTATTACTACTCTATTGTTTTGTCTGTGGCTACTGCTTTTGGGCATCCTTGGGTTTTGATGGTCACATCAAAGGAGCTGCTCTGGCGTGAGAACCGGTCAATGTGAGCCAGATAATTCATGGATTTATTACCGAAGTTGGTTCCCATGATTGTCAGTGGGCAGCAGGCACTGGGTGTCGTAATCCTCATTCTCTTGGTAAAGCACATACTGGCTTTAAAAGGTTTAATGATCCAACAGTGATTTACTAATGGGAATCTTTCTTCTGAGTTTACTAGACCTTGAAGGAGGACAGGATAACATATAAAGGTCACTTTAGCAGCAATATAAAAAAATATTTTCCACAACAAATAATTGCTGCCCACAGGATCTTATCTGCACAGATCACTATGTACAGCTTAATTTAAAAAAAAAAAATCTTAGCAGCACATATTTGGGAGCATTATAATTTGCTTTTTTTAATTTGGAGCTAGTTCATGGGGGAGGGGGCGGGGGGAGAACAGCGGAATATGGTGCATTTATTGAAAACACATTTCATAACAGTAAAGCAAACCAAAAAAAAGCAAACCAAAAAACAATAATGGGGAGACATACATAAGCATCTAGGACTGCTTGGTATAGCTGCAAACTTATCTGTGGCTGGCATTTAAAACTAGCTGGTATTTAGGACTATGGCTAAAACCCTCTAACTAGTGTGGCTGGTTAGATCTCCAGTTTTACTGTGGTTTCAGCAAATTTCTGGCTTTCATTTTTGCCAGCAATGAGGGTTGCATTTTGGAGCAGCTGCCCAGAAAGGAGCAAGGTTAGGGTGAAAGAGGAAATGATTTTGACTAACTGAACAGTGCAACAGAAGTGTTTTCATGGTTGCCATTTCCTCTTACCAGTGTTGTGCTATTCCAGAACAACACCGCCAGAACCCCCAAACAAAATAAACTCCAGGGTCTTTATATCAAAAATATATTTAACAAGTAATAGGGCTAAAAGGGGTGGGGAGTAAGGATATTACTTTGTTTTCATAGTTGTATATATTGCAAAGTGCAGAGTATCATGGAAATTTTAAAACCATTTAAAACTTTCTACATGCAGTATATATACACACCTGTGTTAATCTGATTACATATATAAGTCTTTAAAATAACCACAATTATTTTAACACTCCCCAAAGGAGCACTCCTCCCAAAAGAAAAACTCCCTGGATCCCCAATGTATGAAAAAAATGAAACATTATTTTTTCTGACTTTGACTAAATGCTTAGACAAAGTATCGCTCCCCAAAATAACCTTAATTTTGCCCTTTTGTATTCCTGGATACTAAAATAGGGATTTATTATATTTTGTCACATAATAATGTAACTTTATATCTATCTCCTTTCCTTTTTGCCAGAACTATATTGTTTCCTGGATTAGTGTAATCATTTAATAGAAGGGGCTACTGTAGTTAATGCACATGATGATGCAGCAGAGTTAGAATTTCCTGGCTGGATTATGATCATAACTGTAACATTACATGAATGTAATTTTTCTTCATTAAAACTTCTTTAAAAATGTAAAAAAATACAGTTAACACTTCATAACGAGGTTCAATAGATGAGTAGCTGTTTTAATATACAAAAGTTATACATTGTCTATAACCTTACAGTTTTTGATTGAAGACAGTATTGCCAGCCCCTGTGCATGGTTTTGGAAACTAGACTTGAGTTTTTAAAAATCCCAAGACTTTTAAAAAAATAGTATGTTGGGTTCATTTTGTTTGCCTTCTGATTTTTGAGCCTTTAGTGAACACCCAGTTCGTATTTTGAGGCTCTCTCTGCAACCAGGAGGACTAGAAACTACTTCTTCCAGAAAGCTGGGGATTTAAGAAGAGCATCAACCTGATGTCAAAGCACTGTATTCCAGGGTGGCCAGGCCTTATTTTACCAAGGACATCATTGCAGAATAGCTTCTGGCTGATCCTTTTTTATTTGTTTACTTACTCCTCTGAAAACTTAGAGCAGGAATAAAACTTTCAGAAAGAATGGCTCTTGCGCAAGAGGGGGGTTTTGCACAAAAAGGAGCCGTCTACGCAGCTCCTTTTTGTGCAAAAGCCTCTTGCGCAAAAGTGATCGCTAATTAATTATGCAAATAAAGCATGGTGATATTCCACCCCACACTTCATTTGCATAAGCTTTTGCGGAAGAAGGCTACAGTGTAGACGTAGAATAATTAGAGTGTTAACATGCTATGTATTATTAATACCACAGAAGCAACAAAGACTTCTCAGGTGATGCCTCCCAAAGGCAGAAACAAATCTGTTTAGCTTGCCAAACAGCTTGGAAATGTTCCGATTAAATGATGTTCTTTGGAAAACCTCAATTAATCAAAACCAAAAGTATTGGCAGGAAAGGGTCAGTTCTGAGAAATTTTCTGATATGAAAATGTTTTGGAAAAATTTCAGAATTATCAGTGCGCCCCATTTTGACATTTTCAAAATGAAACATTTTATTCTGATTCAAAATGACTGTTTCAAAGATGTTATAATAGTTTTAAAGAGTTAAAACTTAAATCAAATATTTTAAGATGACTGAAGTGAAATGTTTCAAAATTATTAATTTTAATTGACCCAATCTAAACAAGTTTTCAGATTACTGGACTGTGTAAGAATTCAAGATTGATTTTTAATTCCAGTTTAGAACTAGGAGGGAGGAAGGGGGGAGACTTTCAAGCTCTCAGTCTCAGGAGACAGGAAGCTATATTAGCTTATAAAATCAGGAAATAATAATTACATATTTTGATGGATAAAGCCCCCTACTTTCAAAAACCAACTGCTACTACTTAATTTACAATGATTCTTGTGATTGACTCAGTGAGGGTACATATATACATGAACACTGTTGTTCTTTAAGATTTTTAAAGATAACTGGTGAAACAAAGTACACATTTTACAAGTGTGAAGTTGAAAAGGTTAGAGACTTCTAGTAAAAGTTACACCAATTCAGGTAATCATAAATCTGACACTTCCTAATTTTTTGCATGCTATATTTTGAAATCCAAAGAGTTTTCTTTTATTATTTTTAATGCAGTAGATATAGACTCTTCCATCCTTACCTGATTCGTATGAACAGAGCCACAGTCAGCAGACACGGGAAGTTATTATTCTCCACCAGCTATTCAGCAGTGTATATAAAATGATTGATTTCAGTTAAGTTCTCACTGGGCAAATGTCCATGTCACATCAGTACAGATGACACCCTTGTTGGCACTCTCAGCAGAGAGGTCAGAGACTAAATGGGCATGAAGACTGAGCTACAGTCTCATCCCTAACTTATCCTTCACAATGGTGTTGTCATGGCATAACTGAGAATTTTGCACCACCACTGCCTGTACTATTTCCGTTGCCTGGATTCAATAAAAACAGCATTTAAACACTAAGACATTGGCACTTCATGCAAGCCCAGAAATCCATACCTGTTTTATTTCTGAAGTTAGGTAACTATGGCTCAATTTTAAAATAGTTTATTGCAGAAAAGGAAGCATTTCTGACTCATGTATATACTTTTGTCTATGATTTGGAGGGCACAAATCAAAATTAAGAGCCAAGGGCAAATGAAGCCCATGGCTGCTCTCATTTTAGAATGTTGGTGTGACTTCAGGAATATTTCATGTCCCCACATGGTTTGACTGACAAGGCTAATAGTTTCTGCATTGAAGACAAAAAGTGAGATGATGCAATTTGCTCTCTTCTGTAAAATGAAGCCTTCCAACACCTTGCAAGTTGGCATAAGTTTACTCAAACAATTTAGAAGAAAAATTCAAAGTACTGGAACTCAACATTGGCAAACATACCTAGAGCAGCACTTTTGTTTCCAAAGGAAAAAAAAAAATCTGATTTCTTCCTCACACAGCTGACTTCCAAAATCTCTCTCATGCCCTTTGTTCATTCTTTAATATTCTATTATCCAAAAACCTGCAAAATAGGCAAGATCATTCTTTTTATGATTGGAAGTATTTTTTTATTGCTTGGACCAAGGGCCAGGCACAGGGCACCAAGGTGCAGGGGTGGTAGTTCAGACTCTCATACGGTCTCAGACTCTGTCTTAGCCATGTCATGTCCCCAGGTCTCAATTTACCCATCTATAAAAGAGGGCATCGTAATACTTTCTCTGCTTTACAGGGATGTTGAGGCTTAACCAACATTAAGTGCTTTTAGTGCACATGAAGTTAAGTATACTATAGAAGCTCTATTATCTTCCTGATTGGAGATAAAATGCTAGGTGTGGCAAACTACTTTACTAATCCATGAGGCTCTGCAAAATGGAAGACTAGAAGAACTGAAAACCATCACACTCTATTAACATTTTTGAAGATCTCCTGGGTTTAGTACCTGGCCACTCATTTCAGATAGTACCAAATCCTTAAAGTTTTAATGAAAAAGACATCTGCAACCCACAGCTGTTTCTTGTTGTTGCTGGAGTGCAGGAATTGTATTGCAAGGTTTATTGTCAACCTATGCAGAGCTAGTTTACAAGCCTGAAAACAACACTGTTTTAGTGGTAGATGGTTTTACCTCATCCCCATTTCAAGCACACTACTTAACAGATGTGCTTTTACAACAAGCAAAAAGGTCAAAACAGTAACTTATGGATGCCAGTTATCAAAGGTAGATGCTGAACTTCAAGTCCATTTAGGCTTTCCAATTCCCAAAGTCAAGCAAAAACCACTGCAACAAATCATCTATAAAAACAGTCAAAAAGGACTTCATTTAATTAGTGATATGTAAAGATTTTTGCATAGAAAAAGGTTAACAAAATAATGCACAAAAAAGCAACTAGGTACAGTATTTTTAAAACAAATATTTTAAAGTATACTTTGCATAATGTTTAACATTCTCCATGTTTATTGCTTTCTCCACACAGCAGAGAAATCAAGTGCATAATACATGCTGTGTTTTATTTTGTCATAAAATCTCTAGTTTTTGAATCAATGTATTAAAATATTAGATTATTTTCAGTCACTAATAAAAAGAAAGCAAAATATTTAATGCAGCACTAGTTGTCTGGGTACTGAAAAAATAATTTACTGATATGCCCTTTTGTACATTCATTTTGGTTTGGAATCAAACCCTCATTTACAATGATGGCATGAAAAAAGCCAATTTAAAACAACTCCATAGAAACTTCCATTCAGACCCAGAGAAATCACTACCTCCAGAAGTTGATATTGAAGAGAGGAGAGAATCAGGAGGCTGCTAAAAATAAATGTCCATATGCAACTAAATAAGTTAATCTAAACTCTTTACAACATTAAGTCTTTTGTATTGGCATGACTCAGTTTTGATTTGTTCACTCTTTTAGAAGGGAACTACTTCTGCATGCACTATAAATTCATTGCTTGTACAGATACGAGCAAGCACCATAGTCTAAGCCATTTTAAACAAAGTGCCTCTGGGCTCACAGACAGTGCTGAAATGTTCATCAATCAAAGCACTGATAGATAAGATAATTGCTTTTACCAGTGCTATGCTAGATGTCACCATTTAGCAAGTCTGTACAAAGAAAGTCAGCTAGGTAAGATAAAACTAGGCCTGTCAAGTTGAACATTCTTTCTTAGCAACCCTGTTGGCTAAATAAACCTGTTGATTTAGAGTTCACTGTTTCCTGGAAATATATCAAAACGTCTGTGGTTTAATGCAGGATCCTCCCCATCCTGCTGCCCCGTCAATCTCTTTTTTTCATACTTGTGCAGTGTTATTTGCTTTAGAAGAATGTATACATGTGTCAGGCACTTATGAAACAAACTTTTTGTCCAGCCGCAGGAGAAATTTATCCCAGTTTATCTGCCAAATAGTAAAGAATGGCCAGAGGATTATTTTTTCTGGAGTTTACATATTTCTCAATACACTTTTAAATGGTCATATGGGGGATGATGTTTTTGAAAGCCACTGTTGCTCACCAAGGTGCCTTAAGCAAAACAAAGAAAAAGATACCCAATATTGCTATAAGTCCTCTCTGAAGTCTGGCACTAGAATAGCTTTACTGTTCCTTGATTGGCTTGCAGGCATCTATATGGCTATTTGCGTGGATACCGACCTTCAATTTGACTGATCAGGAAGGACATGGAGTTACTACTGCATGAAGTCCAAAGAAGGCTTGTGTGTGAGAGTGGAGGGGAGGCTTAAAAAGCTCCAACTTCAGTCCCCCAAGGACGGTAAGGTTTACTATTTCCACCACTGCTAGTTTGCTGAGGACTGGAAGCAGCCGATACAGATAATGGTGGGCTGATTGCTGTTGCAGCTGCCACTGCCGCTGCTGCACTAGGTGGAAGCATTGGGAATGCTCCAGCAAAAGACAGAGGGAAGCTCTGGGCAGCTGCAGCAGCAGCGTGTACAGTGGCAGAGAGTGAGAGAAGAGAGGTAGAGAGAGGTGGGACGCAGGGAGCAACACTGCCGGCAGAGGGCACTCTGAGTGCAGAGTCAGCGTGGGCAAAGGTAGCTGTGAGAAGAGCAGAGCCATGTGGGGGCATTTCTGATGCCGTTGAAAGTCTACAAGGAGTAGTGTCAGAGGAATGAAGTCCATTCTGCTGCAGTAAAGTGGCAGGGAGATGGTGAAATGCTGTTGTCCAGTGGTGAGGATGCAAGGGATGATGGTGGTGAGCCATGGAGGTCATTGCAGCAGCTTCTCTTTGGGATGCGCAAGAGCTGAGATGAGACACAAGTCTAACTCTTAGTGGATCAGATGTGTCCAGACCTTCCACTGAGCTAAGATATCTTGCAACTTCAGTTAAGCATTCTCTAAATCCAATGCTCATGAAATCCATGGCCAGTGCATGAGCATCAAAATAGCCTGCAAGGAAAGGTAAAAAAATGCATTGAATATTAGATGGTTTTGTTATCTGTTTTAACTAAGAGTCAGCTAGCAAGATCCTGGCTAAATATCTGTATCTCCTCTTTATAGTTTGGGATTTGGTGGGAGGAAAGTTTGCTTTGTCAATTGTGTGTGATTAATCTCTGGTAATTCAATATACTACAGTTGTTCTTGCAACAAAATATTACAATGAAGAAAAATTAAGACCATCAGTGTTTGAGGTTCTTTAAAAAAAAAAAAAAAAAAAAAAAAAGCAAAGCTTTATGATGCCTCTCATCTTGTATTGTGGGAAACTGAAATTCCACAGCAAGCTTTTCCATGGTAACATTGATCCAGAGTCTCTGTGTCGTGTCTCATACACATACGCACAAAGGAATAAGTTGAAGATTAAAGGGCCTGTATATAATATCCTGCCCTTTTCTCCCCTACATTGGCATTTATAAAATAGTTCTTAAAATCTACCACATGAGTTTGGAGACAGTATTTACAAACTCTACTAAATAAATTCATGAAGGCTTCATGACATGTATTATTTAACAGCAAACTAAGAACATCTTGTCATTGCTTCTTCATGAAAAGGTTTTCAATAAAAAACTGCATTACATCAAGTATTATCACTTAAAGACAAACTATGTAGGGGCTATAGTCATCTGACTTCAGAGGCACTTCAGCAAATGATAACTAATCGATAGCACATTGGATGGGAAGGAGAGAAAGGATAGAAACTTTCTAAATACAAATGAAATTACGTTCTCCTTCTCAGAGTTTCTTCAAACTCAGTTTACAGACTACAAAATGTGATTTATTGAGAAAACTATTGCCCTTCAGAGTGAAAGTAGCCTCCAGTGGGAAATAAAGCCCTATGGGAGTAACACCCATTCAGCATTATACCAGCATAGTATCCCATTTTCAGTTCAAAGCGGAGGAGTTAAATTCAAGTCAGAGTATTTAAACTTTAAGCAACAGCCCGCAGACGCTTTTTATTGTACCACCTTTTATTCTGAAGTTACCCCAGACTCCTTTCCTGTCTACACATAACTCCATCTCCATCCCCAATTTATTGGTGCTGTCAGCGGCGGCTAGTTGGCTTTTCTTCAGCTGTAAGCTAAAACCCATAAGAGGCTTTCATGCAGGCTGGTAACCACCTACTCCTACTGCACAGCAAATGCACAGGCTAAATCATTTAAGTACTGATAGTCCTCCAGTGCCACAATTCCCTCTGTGCCCAGAAGAACAGATAAGGTCTCCTACAATCACAAGGTCAGACTCACACAGCAGCTCAGCTTATGGAAAGACACACAGGCTGTGTCACCAGAAGTCCTAGTGACACATGCAGGTGTGCAGCAACAGTGAGGACACACTGACTCAGGAAGGGCTTTGCAGAATGGCTGCTTGAGAAGCAGTGAAGACATATAAAAATTATATTAAGGTTAAACTGAGTTATAAGTTGTTGGAAATTGCCATTTCCTTTTTTCTTACTTTCCAGCCCAAACATCACTGCAGTACTGGCTAATGAGGAATAATTGAATGCTCTCCTGTGTGTTACTGCTTGCATAAAAGTAGGAGTTCAGATATGCATTATCTGTCTATCCCCCTGATATGTAGAAGTGTATGTAACAAGATTAGATTTTGGTCTAGTGAAAGAGACAGTCTAATCTGGCATTTAAAATAGTCTTTCAAAAGAAAGAAAATACATAAACAATAATGAAAGTGCCTCTGGATCCCACTTCCTTTGGTATAACTGCTGTATAATGAATTTTAACGTTGGTTTTGTGCTGCACAATTGTTGCCACAAACCTCCTGTTTATGTTTGGATGTTTGTGTATTTGTTTTGTCTCCCTGTGCAGATTTCAGTGCTCTTTGGAAACCCCTAACAAATCTCTGACTGGGCTGCCTGTGAATGAAGGCTTTACTCCCACAGTGTTATGAAAGCAAACACAAGCCCAGGGTCAAGTGCTTCTTTTGTCCCAGCAGTTCTTTCCCACGAGTTCAATCCTGACATTAGCATTGATTCCACTCGTTTAATCTGGAATTTGCTTATCATGGCTCATCAGAGGATTGCTTGTTAATTTTTTTCCCTAATATTTGGGGGAAAAGTCAAATCCTTACCTTTACCTCCTGTTGCCTGGAGCATCTTCAAATGATCCACTGTCATTTGCAGTATTTCAGCTTTTTCTAATTTTGCAGATCCCTTTGAGATAAGAGGCTCAAATAAATAGAGGCTTACAAGTACTGTGAGCTTTAATTTGGTTACTTTCTACTAAGTTCAGTCTTATGGCTTCAATTTTTCCTCTCATTAGAATGTTCTCAGCTCAATGATTTCACTGAGCAGCTGCATCCCAGACTTTATTTAAAGACAAATATCATATCATATACAGCAGTGCTTGGGTGTGTCTAGACTACACCTCTCTGTAGACAGAGAGATGTAGATTAGGCACACTGAAATTGCTAATGTCGCAGGGATTTAAATATCCTGCACTTCATTAGTATAAACATGGACACCATTTTTTTCAAAGCAGTTTTCCTTCCCCCATCCCCTCAAAAAAAAAAAAAAAAAAAAAAACAGTCTAGAGGTGGATCTGTTGAAAAATAAACCCTTTTTTTGAAAGATCCTGTAAACCTCATTATTTGGGAATATAGGATCTTTAAAAAAAAAAAAAAAAAAGGGTTTATTTTTCGACAGATCCACATCCAGACTGCCTTTTTTTCAAAAAAGCTCCATTTCGGGAAAAAAGTGGTGGCCATGTTTATGCTAATAAAGCACAGGATAGTTAAATCCCTGCCTCATTAGCAATTTCGATGTGCCTAATCTACATCTCTCTGTTGACAGAGAGGAGTAGTCTAGACGTACTGCCTGTGTCTAACATGAGTAAAGAAATAGTGTTATCACAGAAAAATAAAAGTTTAGAGGGTTTACTCTCTATTTATGCAACAGAAGAGATCATTACAGTATTAAGGATGTAAAAACAGAATTGCCTGACAAGATGATTTGCCTTTTGAAGTGTCTAATATATCTCTGGACTAGAAGTCCATGTAGACGCTGTTGTACAATGGATTAAGTAGGTGGCTCTTCAGAAATTTGTTACCAAATAGGCATAGAAATAAACAAGCAGCAGGCAATGTGCAATTGTTGATGGGAACCTATCACAGCATTGTTTTCTGCTTTTACCAGTAGATGTCACTGTGTATGTATACCAAAGAAATCCAGGAATTACACAGATTTTTAATTAATTTTTTTAAGATGACCCAACCATCTTCGTTCTGTCATTTGGACGATAAACATTCTATTCTCATTCTTTTTTAAACATGGTCATTACTGTGCATACATATACATGGTCCAATAGTTTCTTGGGTAACAGGCGTTATTTATAGGACCAGGAAAGACCATCTCAGTTGTGACTGTTTTCTTCCATTATTTGATCTGAGGAAGTGGGTCTGGCCCACGAAAGCTCATCATCTAATAAACCATCTTGTTAGTCTTTAAAGTGCTACATTGTCCTGCATTTTGCTTCAGCTACCCCAGACTAACATGGCTACATCTCTACCATCTCAGTTAAGAGAGACAGCTGAAGAGGGGCTCATGAACACAGCACATTATGTTGGTGATGCTAGTTCACAGGCTTAAAATGTATAATTGTCCAATATTTGTAAGTTTTAAAATGCTAAGAATTAATTTTGCTTGTAGATACATTTATGAATATTCATCTGGCTATTAGCTTTTCCTTACAAAATTGGAGGATACCTGAAGAGCTACACTTTCCTTTAAATACTATGGGCCAAATTCTCACCTGGAATAAATCAGTACAGCTGCAACAGAGCTATGCTGATTTATGTTACCTGAAAGTCTGGTCCCATGATCTAATTCTTCTCTGTTACATCCATGCAACCTCATTGACTTCAGCAGGTATAAAAATTCACCAATTTCACTGATGTTGTATGGTGGAAATGGAGTCAGAAGTCTATTTCTGTGCAACTGTGTTTTATGATATTTAAAACTGAATCGCCAAAGACTAGGGACTGATTTTTTTCCCCCCTCTTAACAGGCCCATACACAAGAAATTCTGTGGTAGGCTGAGCCCCATGGGAGGGGCTGGTAACTGCCCCGGCCTCCCAGTTCTGCCCTACTCCTGAGGGGGGAGGGAGGGGGGAAATCAGCCCTAGCCTTCCCCTGGCTAGCCAGAACACCAGGGGCTGGGGGGAGGGGGAGGAGAAGATGGGGAGACTGGGGCAACGCACTGCCCCAGACTCATGCTTACTTGGAGGACCAGGGGGAGGGAGGGGGAAATACATTCCACCCTTCACGCTCCCCCCTCCTCCCCCAACTTGTTAAACTAAGGCTAATGACCCTTTACAAGTATGGACGTTTCTGTCACACGAATGTGAAGGAGAATACTAAACACTGATATTCCATGGCTGCTATATCATGGAAAAGTTTTAAAAACTCATTTCTAGTTTTTCCCCACATTCATTTTTTTAAATAATTTAATATGCTCAACATCTCAGTATACCAAAATTTGGTACATTTGTGACTATTGATTGTTAGACTTGTTAGCATAGAGACATTATTTTTCTCTGTCTTAATCTTTTTCCATAGACAGAATACAAGCCGTCTCAGAAAGAGTGACTAATAACTCAAAACTGCATGTAGCTGGGTAATTTCCAAGGGCTTTGTAGGACTTGTTTTATAATGTTTGTGGTCTTCAAGAAGTAAACAATAAAATGGGACCAAACAACTGTTGTCTGTTTTGCCTTGCTGAAAATGCCTGGGTCATGCCATTATGCCAGAGCCTATGAAATGGCACTGTTCTTACAATGAGCTGTTAAAGGCATATTTCAGGTAGCATATGTGCTAGCTGTTGCATAGTTCAGAAACAGTATAAGTCCCAATCCACAGCTGAGCACTCTCAATGCCCACACAAATCAATGGGACCCGAGAGCAGGCATTTAGCACCTTGTGGATTTGACTCACGCTTTTTTAAAAAGCAAGCAATATTTTAATTACTAAGAGCTTTGTTTTTAAAATTTGTGTCATTCTCTCTTGTTGGAATATGAGGATTTAAATTAGCAACATCTTTGCCATATTTTGAGGTTTGGTTTTATTCTAATATGTCCTGGTATTTCTATTTTACTTAAAATATATATTGGAGTTTTACTGATGTTGACGTTGCATGAAATTAGCAAATCAAGTAAGTTGTTAGCTGGGAATTTAAAACAGACAGAAACTTAAGGACCCTGACCCATAGCCCACTGAAGTCAAGGGGAATCTTTCCATTGAAAACATTTAAAAATCCCACTGACTCAATTAGGAGCAGCACCATATTCCTTCAGAATACAGTGTTACTGCTAACTAGACATTTAAATATAGTAAAGTGCCTAGACAACCTGTTTACATTTTACAGAACTGATTACATTCTGGATTTGTTGATTTTGGTTATAAGGAAGCTATTTTAAAAAGAGGTGTGGTAGTGGGATTTCATTAGCAGATTTAGACAGACGGGGAACTGGCACAGTTGGGATTTTTTTTTTAAAGTATATGGAATAAAGCCCATTTTTAACAAAACCACTACTGGAATTCATCGAAAGAACAGAGACAACATGAATGCTGTTACCCTTGAGGGAAAAGCAAGCTAAAGAATGGAAATATTTTTCAGCTTTATGATGGATTATGTTTTTAATAGTTTTGCCACAACAAAGCATTTTATTGAAGTGCCTGCTTTGAGCCAGATCAAGATACATACAATATTATTTTAATGAGCTTTGTAAGAAACCCAACATTGCCAATCAAGATACAGGTATTTAAAAAAAAAAAAAAAAAAAAAAAGCTTACTTGTTTTTCAAAAGCAGTTGGCACAAGCCGCCTCAACTCAGATAAACTGTTATTTATACGATCACGGCGCCTTTTCTCTATAATCTATCCCCCAAAAACAAAACAAAAACAAGTTTATAAAACCATGAAGGACAAAAGGCACAGGACAGATGCAAGTGTTACAACAGAAATTTAAAAATATTCCATACCCCTCTTCTTTTCTTTCTGGCCATTATCTGAGATGATGTTGTTGGGGAATTTGATCGAATCACAGAACCGTTACTTTGCCTGTGAAATGGGAAAGATAGGTCAGGTGTTGCATAATATTACACTGTTGCAGTGTAGATACCTATAGTCAGACATTAAATATTCACAGTTACTTCTATGGTGTTCTACAATTTTGGAAGAGGTGCTTTGTCCTACAAGGTTAAGTCTTCTCTTCTTACTGACATTTTGCTTTCTCTCTCTCTCCTACTGCAGTGTTTGAACTGGTTGGCAAGAGAACTTTCTTGGAAGTATCCTTCCCCAAAACACATCATGGTACTAGCTCAGCTGATTTGTCTTCCACCATGAAGAATTAATGTATAAAATATTCAGTCCAATAAAATGTAATTAATAAAACACAATGAATTAATACACTTAGATGACACTTATGATGAAAGGTGCTTTAATGTTCTAGACATAGACAGAAACACTGTCTGTGCTTAAGTTCTCACACTGGTGCCCATCATGGCAGTACCCAATTGCCGCCCATGTAACAAATAAAAGTGTCATAACTCCATTGCTCTGTCCAGCTCCAGAAAAAAGTTTATCAAGTTTGTTTTTAAAATCTACCATTACTATCAAGTGTTATATATTTCAAAACCAAATATCTTTCAGATAGACACGGAGAAAGATGTTTCTGCAGATATATGAAAAAAGGGGACTCCGGGATGTGCGTCTCAAAATTGGTAATATCTTTCAACTTTCAAATCCAGCCATCTGGGCAAACTCTGGGAAACTTCATCTTTAATTTACTCAGTGAGTAAGTGTGCTTGTAGTGTTTTGTCAGTGACAGGAATAATATCTTACTTTCCAAAGTAGTTTCCAATAAGTTTTGAGGTATGAGAGACTGCTTAGACTGATCACTTTTAAAGATATTGCTATTATTATATTTTAAATCCAATCTTTACAAGTGATCATAACTAATTAATTAAAGCCAGACTTTTTTCTTTAAGTTCCAAAAATCTGAAAATAATTTTGAATCTTATAGGTGATAGACAGCCATATATAAATCATGTAAACATTTGTGGGAGTAGATTAAATTATAACTTTACCTGCTTGTGCATTAAAATTCCTAGTAGAACTCGTTTTTTAAAAAATGTTAAATTAAGATACAAAGTCTTTGTTCATGTTTGTTGTTGGTAGCACATGGTTTCATGAGTCCACATGTACTGATTATTCAACTATTTAAAAAATAAATCCTGAAACAGATTGTTACAACAGATACTACTACCTAAATCAGATGATGAGCATGTCATTCCTCAAAACACACAATGACAAGACCAGAGTTGATTTAATTGCTATAAGGCAGTATTAGGCCTTTTATCATTTCATTTTTTCAGATGGACTGTTGGAAGTGTTTAAACTATAATTAGACTAATAGTGAAAAGAACCTACTGCACTTCATTGTCTGCCTGAAGCATACCTTGCTTGCTTGCGCTCCCCCCTTCTATCACTGCCACTGGGGTGTGACAGTTTGGGCTCAGGGTAAGTTACTCCAAAACAAAACAGGACCGCAGGAGTGTTGGGAATTGTGGTTGACATATATTCCACCCAAAACTTTCCATAACTTCCCCACGCCCCCACCCACCACAGGCTAGCGCCACATGCCGGGATAACCCATGCTAGAATATTTTCTCCTGCTGATAAAACACACACAAGACAAGCACAGGAAAAGGTGATGCTGGAACTGCCAAGTCACAACGTCCGACATGGGCAACACCACCTGCCCAGGCATGGGCCAACAGCCATTCCCCGCCCACGAACAGCACACATCGCCTGGTGGGCAGGGCACTGCCCCATGCCAGGGGTGCTGGAACAATTTGCAGCAGC
This sequence comes from Pelodiscus sinensis, assembly GCF_049634645.1. Classification (NCBI taxonomy): domain Eukaryota; kingdom Metazoa; phylum Chordata; order Testudines; family Trionychidae; genus Pelodiscus; species Pelodiscus sinensis. The sequence goes on along the minus strand of NC_134713.1, from coordinate 89,585,696 downwards.
AGCTGCTGCAAGCCACCGTACCCAATGAGAGCGATGGGAAGCCCTTCGCGCCGGGGGCGTCCCCAGGTCCTTACCCCAAGTAGTTACTCTCGCTCCCCACGTCTATGGTCTCGTCCATGTCACTCTCGGAGGTAGTTTCCTCGCACGGCCGCTTCATGGCGGCGGCGGCAGGACACGCGGCACAGCCCCTGCTTCGGACGGGAGGCGAGCGCCGTGGCCCCCGAGAAGCCCGCAGCCCGCGCCGCTTCTGAGGCGCTTTCCCACGCCGCCGCTCGGTCTCAAGCGCCCGGACCCCGCCCCCCGCCTCCCGCAACCGCGCCCCCTCGGGCTGGGGACGCCGCCCATTGGAGAAGAAGGCGAGTGAGTGACGGGCCCCCCCCAGCCCCGCCCTGGCTGGCGCTAGGCGGCGGGGGCGGGCGGCTCGGCGGCGGAGCGTGGGAAAGCTGGGCGCGCCGCGAGCGCGGCAGCCTGGCCGGGGTGCGCCGGGGCACGTGTCAGCGAAGGGTCAGTGCCTAGCCTGCGGCGGGCCGCCAGCTCCGTGCGCTGCTGGGAGCCGAGCGTGGCTCGCTCTTGCCAGCCAGGTGTGCTGCCCGCCTGGCCTAGCCCCCTCCCTGCAGCGCCCTGGGACACGGGTGAGGCCGGGCTGCGCTCCTGGTCACGGGCACAGCCCTCTGCGCGGCAGAAAGGGGATTTGTCCCCCCTCCCCCGTCGGTTTTCCATTGCGATGCGTGTCTTGCTCCGTCTCCCTCCACGGCACGTGATGCTGGATTAGCGCACCCCCTCGCTTCTCCCCGGTGGAGCTGTGTTGCAGGGAGTGGGGCGGGCGGGTTAGAAAAGCGCGTATGGCTCCTTCCTGACCCCGTGTGACTCTGCTGCTCTTGGGCTGCTGCGGGCTGAGGAATATGTTGTGGGGAGCCGGATCCCGCTGTTGGGGATTATCTCTGGGGAGTCTTCACTCTGGGCTGGGCCACTCTTGTCCCTCCCTTCCTGGAAGCGGTGGCGGTGAGTTTAGACGGCTAGGAATTGCTTCTTGACCAACGTGTTTGGCGGGTGCCTGACGTTTTAAGGGACTAGGAGGCAGAGGTGGAAAAGAGAAGTGTTGAAAAGGACTTGGATTTACAACAAACGGGGGTTTGCCAATACCCGGCACGCGGCGGAATAGATTTCTTACAAATATACGGGAGGGAGGGGGACGAATCTGTTTTCCATACAAAAAATGTTGGTGACTGTTCCTCTCTCCCTCTCCACTCCCGCTTGTTTCTCTTGAGATCAGCGTTCTTCAGTCACGGTTTCCACTCTCTCTCTCTCTCCAGGAGGGAAATCGGGCCCAAACCTGGAGCCCCTCCGCATGCGGGGAATCGGAGCGCTGCCAGTGGAACGCTTTGGTGTCAGCTTTGCAGCTGACAGCAGAGAGCTGGCGGTTTAGGGTTGGATACTCGCAGCTTAAGAAAAGAAACTGCTCAAAACCAAAGCCTCATGCCCATTTTGGCAAACGAAGAGGAGAGGCAGAAGGGGCGGAAGGGAGGGAAGGGGGGGAGAGAGAAGAGATGGGGCGGGGTGAGAAGTGGGAAGCCGAAAGGAGCAGATGGAAGTGATGGGGGATGCAGCGAGGGGACAGAAGCGGGCGGCGCTCAGCGCGCTCAGCTGGAAAGTGAAGCGGTCCCAGGCAGCCTCATCCTCCCCCCGGTTCCCCGTACGGACGGAAATCTGAAGCTTCTTCTTCTAGCCTTCGAAATGTAACCTGCGCCCATTACACAGTGACAGGGCCGCCGGCCGGGGTGGGCAGTGGGGCTCAGCGTGTGGCGATAGGGCTGGCTGGGGGGCGAGCCCTGCTGCATTGTAACAACTCCCCACTAGCACTAGGCTTTCGTCTGCTCAGAGCTCCCAAGAGAGCGGGGTAGGTTTTAAGCGCACCGGTCCTTGGCGGCATTGTGTGATAAGATGGGAAACCGCGGATAAGGGACTACTCCAGGATTTGCTGAGCTTCGATCTTGCTTTCTAAGAAGGCTGGAGACATTGTCCCGATCAGGCTAAAAGAATTAACTGGCGACTAGTTAAGCAAACACTCGCTATTCGCTAGCTTCTGTATACAGATGTTAAAATGACATATTGACGAAGGGCAAAAGCGCTATATAGCTTTTATGTTTGTGTTTACCTCTGTATATTTGTTTGACAGCACAAGGATAACAGGCTAAATTATCCCTTGGAATATACGAATTGAAGTCTCTTTTCTTTTCTTTTCTTTTCTTTTCTTTTCTTTTCTTTTCTTTTCTTTTCTTTTCTTTTCTTTTCCCAGTAGTACTTTAGAAAATGTAGCCATTTCTTGCACCTCTCCAAGCGTCTTAAAAGAACGACTACGAAGGAAGAAGCAGGCAGAGTCGCTGTGAAATGTTATCTTACCCCAAAGTTCTTTTTTCAATAAAAAAAACATGTAACAATAAACTTTTTCTAATTAAAAACATTAAAGCGTTTTTCTCCCTGGAATATAGAGTTCCGGCACATATGCGCTTATCAGTCATTCTAAAGGGAAGCTATACTGAATGTTTGTGAATCTTTAAATCAAAACATATCACTGCATTTTTTTAAAGAAAACTCTCTTTAGTGGGTTTTTGTTTTTTGTTTTGGCTTTCATTTTATTTTAAAATCCGGAGCGTGTGGAGACTATATCCAACGAAAGAAAGAAACATTGAAGTAAATCATACTTGTCAGATGTTTTTAAAGACATGGGAATAGATCAGAGGACATCGGAGAATTTCCATTAGAAAGTGCATACTATAATAATTACTTAACTGGAGCCTGCTTGTGCAGGTTTTACCCAAGCTAAATAACTATCCAAGTTTGCTTAGACTGCGCGATCATATATGATTCTACAAACGCCTAATTTCCCCCTTCAGCTATTTCCTCCTCTCCTTCCCAGTCATTGCTTCAAGTACAAAAGTAGCTTTGACTTTGCGGGAGGAGGGAATACCCTGAAAGAGAAACCAGCTAATGTTTAACTGACACTCCCAACATGTGTAATTATAGTTAGTGACATGTTGTGTGCTAGCCTTTCATGGGGATATTGTTACAGTGTAAAGCAAACTGCGGGATTTCATGCTTCGTTGCCCTACGGGGACATCCTTTTCATGCTATTAGTCGCAGAGTGACTAAAAACCGTAGCATCGGTCGGCACAACAGGGGCGAGCACCCACAGAAAAATACAGCTTGCAGGTCACAGCGATTTAAAAAATCCTTTTCTATCATGGGTTGATTTAAGGAAGCAGGCAAAAAGGTGTGAGAGTCTGAGGGCCTTTCAAGAAAATTGAAAGAGTAGGAAGGGTAACACGTGCAGACTGAGCTCAATTGAAGGGGGCGATTTAGAAATCTTGGGACAACGCTGGGCGTTTCTCCTCCACTGTGCTGCTTTCCAGATCGTTTTTTCCTTTTTTTTCAGAGCGCTGACTGTAAGAAACGTAGACCTGTAGGCATATGGTTTTATACATTTTAGTAACCGACAAAGAAGATAATGGTTCCTAGGAGGGAGAGCACTTTAAGAACTGCACGAACATTAACCTAAACTGAGGAAGTCTTCCTCTCCAAATGAATGAGCCTTGTAGCTGGCTTCAGTTTTATGGGGGTGAGTGTATGTCTTTCATAGTTTCTGAACTAGTGAGCACTTGTGACTATTAATCAGTTTCCATCGTGCTCCAGAACCGTGTAGAATTTTTTATTGGTTATTGTCTCTGGAGTTACACACTTATATTAAGAATAGGTTCCTATTGTGTTTAAAATTTCGATGACAAAGCTTTATTCTGCTGCTTCTGTGGAAATCTGGACCAATGCCTTTGTATTTCCTAATGTTGATTTATTATATTTACTGTTTATGGGGCTTCTGAATCCAACTTTGTTTGCCATAACTGTCCAGCAAGTCATTCTGGCACAGTTTAAATGAATTTACCCAAGTTTAAAATAGGGTAGATGTAAAGAATTAACTCTAAGTACCCCTTTAATAACTTAAACCAGTCTTTACAAAAAAATCACATTTAAAACATCTAACAGCACCTTGAGAAAATGTGGATGAGCTTCCCCAATTGCCTTGCAACTAGATAAAATGGCAATTATCCCCTGGGCCACCTGCCAAAGGCAAATCTAAAGAACTGATTTTGTTTGTATGTATAGGCAGGTATGTGTACACTGGCATGACATAAGCACCCTTGTGCTCTGCATGCCGACCCTCAACACTACCAGCTGCTTAAATTAAGTAGGGAGGATATTGAAATGTACAAAGAATTGCACACACTGCTAGCAAAGTCCAAAGGCAGGATTCTTGCACATTTCATTGCCTTGCCTACTGGGAAGAATGGAGCCGACACAGGTCAGCATGACATGTGCTCTTATGCTCCCAAACAAAAGCAAAGCTGGGAGGGTGTCATTTTAGGCCTGTCATTCTAACTTAAGTATGTCTCTTGAGATTAGATCCTGCGGCCCTTATTCAGGGCATGGGAGTCACTCTGAGTAAGAACTGCAGAACCAACCCTAGAGAGGGTGCAGATCAAGGAAGTATATTAACAGCTCCATCTGTACTCTGCGTTACTTAACAGTGTGTGCCTGTTAATTGCTCCTTCTGTTTTTCTTAGGTCTCTTAGGGTGTGTCTACACAGCAGGGTTTAACTCAAAATAAGCTATGCAAATTGAGCTACTTCAATTGCTGTGTAGCTTATTTAGAAATTGGGAGCGTTTACACTTATTGCAAAATAGAGCACTCTTCCCCCAATTTCCCTTACTCCTTGTACAATGACGGTTATAGGAGTTGGAGTGAGAAGTCCTCCAGCTCCACAGTATTTTAATGTTATTATACCCTGCTGTGTAGACGTGGGCTAAGTTATTTTGAAATAACGTTATTTATTTCAAAATAATGTTATGTAGACGGACCCCCTAGGGAGAAGAATTTTAAGACACTAATCACCTCTTTTTTCACTTAAAAGCTTGCTTAATCTCTTAAGGGGACGTCTACACAGCAACATTATTTTGAAATAACTACTGTTATTTCAAAACAACTTAGTTGGCAACTTCATAGCAGGCAGTTATTTCCAAATAATGTTGAAATACTGTCAAGCTGGAGGACTTCTTACTCCAACTCTTGTAACCCTCATTTTACGAGGAATAAGGGAAGTCGAAGTCTTCCTTTGACTTCCTGCTATGTGTATAATGCCAAAAGCCGAATTAAACTATTTCGACTTCAGCTTTGCAATTGATGTAGCTCAAGCTGCATAGCTTAATTCAACTTTTGCCCTGCTGTGTAAAGACTTACTGCTCAAGCCTTTTATTTCTATGTGGTTTCTGCATAGAAAATGTACATGGATAAGCATTATTTTGTAGCAAAACTATCTTCTCAGGGTAAAAATTGCACTGATTGTACAAAAGCCTGCCTTATTTATTCAATAATTATTTGTTTAGTAATGTCAAGATAGATCTTTTGCCAACAACTTATCATAATAGTATTGATATATATTGAACTAGAATGGAAAGCTAGTGAAGAGATTACATCAGCATTAATGGCAAATGTGTTCTTGGTACTTAATGTTTTTTATATAATCAACATCATAATAATTACATAACAAATAACTAACAATGAGCAATGCCTATACAGCTGCCTATTTAAACAAAAATATTAAAAAGATCAAGTATGAAAGCTTGCCTCTGTGGAGTCCTAGTAACACCAAAACAAACAACAAAACCCCCAAACATAACCCCTCTGTTCTAGTTCCAACAGGGCATTTTTTACAAATACTCTACACATTTAAAATGTTTTAAAAGCTTGGAAATGAAGTGTTGCACTGCCTTGCATTAGCAATAGATTAAATTATATTTGTAAACATTTTCAGTAATTTGAACATTACTTTTTATAATTACATGGTTTTAATTTATCCATTCCCTGATTTAGCTACATAGAACAGGAAGGAAGTAGAAGTGTGGAGGGACCAAGAGAAAGAAAATATTGCATCCCGACACTTTTAGCACAAACACAAGTTCCCCAAATCTTGCTCTGATGAACAGAAAATTCTTATCCTTGGTTTTTAAATTAAAAAAATAAGTGGGGGTGAGAAAGGGATGGGCAATGGATGTCTTACTTCTATTATGTAAAAACAAATCTACAAGGTACAAAGTCTCTGGGAAGTAGTATAGTTGTATTATGGGTTTCTCAGTTTCTTTTGGTGTTTGGGCCTGGAAACTTTCTGTGAGGGAAGAAGGGCAATAGAGACAGAGAGAGAATGCACATGTGCAGGAGAGCTATCTCATTGCTCTCTCTTTATATCCCTGCTCTTCTCGGCTTCTGGTGAAATAGTTCCTTACCTAAGTCAGGGTAGGGTGTATGTGCTCTGTCATTCATATATGTTGCCAGAGGTCTTTGGGCCAGGAAAAGAGTGAGACTAATGCTACAGCCTGATAGCTAAGAACTTAACTAGGATATGGAAGACCCAAATTCTTGGCTGTGCTCCAATCGCTATTTCATCTCCTATATATTTAAGAGAGTTTGATTGTCCATCTGTTTGTGTGTGTGTTTGTTCAAGAAGTCTTGAATAATAAGAGCTAGGATCACCAAATTCAGTATATAGCTTCTTCTTATTATAACTTAAAAGCAAGGTAAATGTTTGGTGGTGCCAGGAAAATGGGATGTGCCTAGAATGCGAGTGCGTCTCAGGAAACCCATACAGAAAAGAGACAGAATCACTAGGCAGGTGAAAGAGGCTGACTGAGGGCAACCCCCTCCTCACTCTGTTTGGGTCTGTGCCAGAGCCCTGAACCTCCCATCTCCCAGGCACCCTTTAGGGACAGCCGGGGGGCCCAAAGGTTCCCCCCTCCAATCCATACATGACCATTGCTGACTGTTCCCCTTCATCAGAGAACAGTGTGAAAGTGCACAGTTTGCTACATTCCCCACTCTGGCTGTGGGGGAAGGGGGACAGACGAACCCGGACCTGCCCTAGTCCAGGTACATGCACCACTCCCTAAGCTGTGCCTGCTGGAGTTGCAGTGGCCATGGAGAGACACTTCTCACCTGGCCCCAAACTGATGTGATGAAAGAGGGCAAGGTGGTTCTCTCTTTTTAGGGGCAGCTTTAATACTGAACCCTCATCCCCAGTCCCACCTCAGAGCAATGATTTAAATGGAGCATGTACATTTTCATTTTATTTCCCCCAAAAGAAAAAGCAATTGAGTTAAGGACCTGAGCAAGAAGAAGGTGAGGCAGGATAATTTTCAAATCACAGTGTCTGTATCTTAAATATCAGTGGTGTGATATAAAGGAGGATGAAAGGAAAAGACCAATTTTTGCTACTATAAAATTGTTAAATAACCCTTTTTATATTTTTTCCCTTGAATAGCAAATAATAAAGAACCTCAAGTGGACACAGAAGTATTTTATTACCTTTATTTTTCCTTTCCTTTATATAAAAATGGTAACAGTACAAAGTGACAACCAAGACTACTGAAAGGAAATTACGAACCTAATAGAATATGAAGACTCAAGGAACAAGAAGGAAGCAGTTTCTCCTTGAACTGGTCCTGGTATGATCACATTTAGAAGACTGACTAAACTTATTTTTTTGCCATCTCTTTACTGGCAAGGTAGTGATTAACTGGAGGGGCTGTGGAGAGCAACAACAAAGCTATTAAGAATCTGAAGGGATTGGTGCGTGAAGAAAGATTAAAAGAGCTAAATGTGCATAGTATCAGAGGGGTAGCTGTGTTAGTCTGAATCTGCAAAAGCGACGAGGAGTCCTGTGGCACCTTATAGACTAACTGAAGTGTAGGAGCATAAGCTTTCGTGGGCAAAGACCCACTTCGTCACATGCATGTGACAAAGTGGGTCTTTGCCCACGAAAGCTTATGCTCCTACACTTCAGTTAGTCTATAAGGTGCCACAGGACTCCTCATCGTAAATGTGTACAGTTTGCCTAAACTATGACTGTGTAGGAGTGTGTGTGCATAAGAGTCCATGTGGAGGGAGAGAAATTCATACGTAGAAAGGCCTAGCTAGAGTATGAACAGAAGGTCTGATCTATGCAGTTATTGTACCACTATATCATCTTATAAATGTATATAACTCCTTAGGGTGAACTCAGTATTTCTATGCTTATATTGATATAGTTTCTTTACATAAATATATAGCAGTAGGAAAACTGTGTAGATCAGCTTTAAGAAAGGAAATAATTAGGTTAAATAACAGGGGAAAAGCTTCTTGACAGTTAGATTTATCAGAATGAAGCATAGCAAGAAAATATTTGGCATCGGCAGGCAGGGGGATTAGATAAACGTATAGCTTTTATTTTTATGGTTTTATCATTCATTTACATCTCTGCAAATCCAGTGATTTAACTAGGATTATTGGGAGCAGAATTTAGATCCACTGCTGTAAACAAAACCCCATCTCCCACATAATATGTCATTCGGCTTTTAAATTTTCCATACATACTGTCTATATATTTTTATGGTTTAAATTTACCTTCTGAACGATCATTTTCTGGAGGCAGAAAATAAATGGTTTAAGGATCTTCTAGTTTTCTCATCAAATGCCAGAAATGTTCTCCCTGCTCTTTGTTATTACTCAACATATGTACTGTAGTTGGAAGTCAAGAATTTCTTATCCAGTCCACACAAGAATGAAGTTGATTCCTGTTTTCACATATGCTCATTGATTGGAATTCAACAAGTAGGGGAAAGAAGAGGAAAGATAGGCCAGTGGTTAAGGTTCTAGTCTGTACTTTGGAGACCCAGGTTCCATTCTCTGTTATTTCGCAGACTGCCCATGAGACTTAGATAAGTCACTTGGTATCTTTGTTTTTGGTTCCCCATTAGTACAGTGTGGGCCTAGGGGTTTTTGGTGTCCTAGGCAAACTGTGACTTTACTGCCCAACACATACAATAGAGAACAATGATAGTAAAGTAGAATACTATTTACATTTAAGCTAAAAGCTTAATGAATCAAGATGTTTAGTAGGAATGATTAAATGTGAAATATATCATGCATGGAAAGAGAAAAAATATGAATTTGGAATGTTATGGGACATTAGAGCATGTAGCTCTCTGCATGTAGCTCTCTCACCTTTCCTGGTAAGTAACTGTGCATGCAAGGACATCATAGTAATATAAATGTGGTACATTTTATTTTATCATTTCAATGTTCACTTAAAACTATTTTAGAAATAAACAGAAGGCCAGAATTTCTATTATTATCAAACATTATTGCAATTAGAATGGAAAGGAGTATATACGTTAAGTGGTATTTGTTTACATTAGTAGGCAAGTGTTCAAAAATCAGGTTTTTACTATTACTTTAACAGTCATAGTCTACAATAAATCTACAATTTTAATCTCACAAGTACTTGTGATTCTCCTTTTACAATTTTGTTAAAGCCTCTTACCAAACTTTGCAAGTCCAACACAATACAAATTCTTTGGGATCCTGGCTCGTAACATGTCAGAACAGCTGTTGTGGGTCACTGACTGGACTTCAGTAAGCGGAGAGCAACAGTGACTCAACTGTCTGACTAGTCCACACTGGGCTATGGAGAATGACTGAGCTGCCAGGCCTGCCTCCAGAAAGCAAACCCAGGCAGCGCTCTTTTGAAGCTATGCCGTGACATAATTGAACAGTATTTACATACACAGCCGTGCTCCTCAGTGTGAAATAAATAATATAACTCCGCTTCTGACATGGCAGGGATGCACCATTTTACAAGTACAATATTTGATACTTTTGGCTACGTCTACACAACAGAGGGTTTTTTTGGGGGAAAACGGCTGTTTTTCTGAAAAACTTCATTTACGTCCACACTGTGCAATCGCGTTCTTTCGGGAAAAAAAATCGAAAGAACAGAGGGGTTTTTCCAACATTGGTAATCCTCTTTCAATGAGGAAGAAGCCTTTTTCTGAAAGAGCTCTTTTGGAAAAAGGCGTGTGTGGATGGGGAAGAGGGAGTTCTTTCAAAAGAAAAGGAAAGAGGAAAAAGCACAGGTGCCCTGGTGGCCACTCCGTCCACAGTAATCACAGCTTAAATGCGAGATAGCGTCCATTCAGTGTAGACACTATCTTTTGAAAAAGTAGATAGCTTTTTTGATGTGCTTTGGCAGTCTGGAGACTTTCTTTTGGAAGAAGTTTTTTTGGAAGATCTCTTCTGGAAAAGCTTCTTCCGAAAGAAGCCGGCAGTCTAGATTTAGCCTTTGTTTATAAGAGATAACATATTAATATATTTTGAATAAAGAAAAAAATTCACCACTGTCTAATTTGGCATCCCTTAAAGGCTGGCATGCTAGCTGTCTACCGTGTTTATCTCTATGGTCAGGCTGGTCCCTGCATTAGTAGAATGGGCATAATTAACACTCTTGCTTACTAACATTTTTAAGTCATTGCATATGGGGGGCAACAGAGCACTGGTTGGTAATTTCAGAATTTTATCTAATATTCAGCATGTGTATTCTCCATATCCTTGTACCTGTGCACAGTGAGTGCAACATGGCTATAAAAGCACTAGAATTTTGGCTTGCTAGTCATGTCACGCATGGCTACACAAAGCATAGAGCAGTAAAGAGCAGGACCTTGATGTGCATTTTAAAACTTCACTGCCCATTTAGATGATGCTGATTCTTTCTTTTTTCCCCTATGACACTAGGTCAATATTTTTAAAAATATCACAGCTCTAGGCACCAAAATAATGGGCCTCATGGACTTTAATGGGAGCAGTGTTCAGCACTTTTGAAAATCAGGCCTTAGGAGGGGGTGAGCTTCAAGCCCAGCTCCAGTCCAATTGCAAATTCAAAGCTATTTTTAGAACCCTAGTGCTAGCCCCATAAGTAAAAGTCTATTGACCTGGCCTGGAAGGCTTGCTGCTGTGGGCTATGTAGAAATATCCTTATTTATCTGCCTAACTTTAGGCATTCATTTTTTAATAACTCAGCCCTGGATTACTTCTCTTTGTAAAGAGCCCTCCATAAAAGAATTACAGTAGTTATTGCTGGCACCTGGTAAAGATAATGAAAATGGAGCTCACCGCCACAGTAGGTAAATAAAAGGACATGCCAAATTACTCATAGCACATCAATTTGTCACTACACTTGCTAAGCTTTAGAAACACAAAATGAAAAATACTTATAAAATAGCTCTAGCACCAAGTCTATACTATGAAAATTAAAGGCCAAGAGGAATATTTGGACTCAGGACCAAATTCAGACCTAATGAAAGCAGGCGTAAGGCAAATAAAATCAGTGGAATTGCAGCTTCTTACATCAGGGCTGAATTTGGCCTAGGATCTTCAGCCAAAAAATTAAGCTGCTTTTCCCAAACCAAGAGATTGAAATACTGCCATGACTGGCAAGGAGAGGAGACACATTAAACTATCCATTATGGTCTATAGTAGGGTTCCTTTTATCAAAGCTCCAGCAGTTTGACACAGGAGAGAAAGTAGCGTGTGATGAGATGTTTATCTTCTTCCGTCTCTTTGTCTTGGTTGGGTTCAGTTCAGTAGCTAGACTTGCAATTGCCTGTATGCAGACAAGCATTTGTACAATTCTGTAGCTAAAGTAGGACTTGATCCTGCTGTATTTGCTCTGGAAAACATGTCACTTTCAATATCTTCTATAATTCTGACATTCAGTATTATAGAAGAGTGGGTGCAATATGTACATATTCTACATTTCCCCCACATTTTCTACATACAAGGACACAAAGTATTTTTCATATACATTACTGAAAATGTGTTCCCCCCCCCCATGAAATGTATTACCATGGAAATAACTTGAATCTAAAATTATTTTACTAATCACTGTTTTTCTTGCAGTTTGGGTACATATTTGTCTGGTTTCTGTAGGAAAAACAACAAATGGTCTGGTAGCACTTTATAGACTGACGAAACATGTAGATGGTATCATGAGCTTTCGTGGGCGTAGCCCACTTCTTCAGATGACCAGAGTGGGCTATGCCCACGAAAGCTCATGATACCATCTACATGTTTTGTTAGGCTATAAAGTGCTACCAGACCATTTGTTGTTTTTTCTGTAACAGAAAAACTCGGCTACCCCCTGAAGCTCCTGGTTTCTGTAGGGTTATTCATAAATATGATGGTCAAGGTATAGGAAAAAAAGACTGCAGTATGGTTAGGTAAGAATCTGGATCTGTAAAACTCTGGAGGAAAGTGCTCTGTTATTCGAGCCTTCTTGGCAGAAAACAGTGACTTAAGAATTGTCCATGATTCTTTACAGTCTTTTCTGCCTGTTCCAATGCATGAGCTAACAAAAGTATGCAGGCTGAAAACTTGCCAAAATGTTACACTGCTTTCTGTTGTTTTGTGAATAATGAGTTGCTGCCTGATGGCAGAAGCTGATTTAGTTAGTGAACCATTAAAAGCATTATTAGTAAGAGAATGTTTTGATTCTTGGTACAGATCACTATTTTACATGTGCTAGTAAGACAGCTTTCCACCTTCTAAAAGTTGGACTTCCTGCAATGACTTTTGAGGATCAGCAAATGAATGCTTGTGTTTTCAGAAGTATCACTGGGTCCTGAAGGGGTGTTTTCTGGTATTAATGTTATTTCTCTCCATTAACTCCATCTCAAATCCCTTGCAGTTGGACTTCATTCCCTGGAAATTCTTCCCAACACATTTCTAACTTCCTTTTCCAAGAGAAATCTAGAATTTCTTCACAGTCTCAATATTCACCTTCCTGAAACTCTTTCTGCTGCCTTTAATACTGTCAATCACACCCTCTTGATTGAAACCTCTTCTGCTGGCTTTTTCCTGGTCCTCTCTACCACTCTTTAAGGGGTCTCAGAGGGCTCTAACCTGGGCCCCCTCTGCTTTTGCATTCTCACTGTGGCTATGTCTAGACTGAAGGCTTCTTTCAGAAGAAGCTTTTCCAGAAGAGATCTTCCCAAAAAGCGAACATCCACACTGCCAAAGTGCATTGAAAAAGCCATCTGCTTTTTCGAAAGATAGCGCCCACACTGAAGGGACACTATCTCGCATTGAAGTTGTGATTGCTATGGACAGAGTGGCCAACAGGGCACCTGATGCTTTTTCCTCTTTCCTCTTCTTTCAAAAGAACTCCCTCTTCCCCGTCCACACATGCCTTTTCCCGAAAGAGCTCTTCTGGAAAAAGTCTTCTTCCTCGTAGAAAGAGGTTTACCAGTGTTGAAAACCCCCTCCATTTTTCTGAATTTCTTTTGAAAGAACGTGATTGCAGTGTGGACATAAGTGAAGTTTTTTTGGAAAAACGGCTGTTTTTCCAAAAAAACTCTGTAGTGTAGACATAGCCTGAGGGTATTCTCTTCTGTTTACACTACCATCCTTATGCTGATGGCTCACAGATCTTCCTTTCTGTTCATGACTAGTTTCCCTCTGCCTAATTCTGAATTCTATTCTTTCTCTTTAATAACTTCCTGGATATCTCTCTTATCCTAAACTTAAAATGGCCCAAACCAAACTCTTTTGTTTCCCCTCTCAATGCTTCCCCAATGCTTTCTGCTTTCTCTGACACTGCCACCATGCTTCTAGTCATTCCAGGTCATAATCTGGGTGACATATTTGACTCTGTCCTTTCTCTTGCCCTAACCATCCAGTCTACACCCAAATCTTGCCACTAATTCTTCCCCCAAACAGTTAAAATCTGATGTTTCTGTCCAGTGAAAACATTTGTTCAAGTCTATATCTCCTAGCCTAATTACTGTAACTTCCTTTTCTTTGGTCTCCACAGACTCCCTAGTCCATTAAAAAAGCAGCTTCTAAGTTCATTTTCCTTGCCAGCAGCTCTGATCACATCACTCCCATCTCTGAATCCCCACTGGTTAACTCTGTCTTTCACCATATTTCTTGTCTTCACCATGAAAGCCTTTTTCCAACTCTGCCTCCTCCTGCTTGGTCACTCTTTTCTCTTTCCATGTTTCTTCTCAACTTCTTCCATTGAGCCAATAATAACTCTCTTGTCGGCCCACTTGTTAGCTTCTCACACAAATGTTTTAGTACCTCAGTCTGCAATCCTGGCTCTCCCTCCCAAGGCTACTCTCCTTTTCTTGAGAGTCCTGCTCAGTGCCCACTTCTTCTGTGATGCCTAGAAGACACTGGATGCTCACTAGATTGAAGGTCGCTGAGGTAATGCAGGGCTCTTAAAAGTAGAAGCTTCTGAACAATCATTGTATTACTTGTGCTTAGAGCTAGCGATGCACACTTCCCTAGCCCAACAGGCACTCCCTCTTAGAATAACTCCATCCCTTTCATAGTTAGCAGGGACACTTATAATACATTTCCCAGACTGTCTTTATTTTGCTTCTGAGTTTAGAGCATAGGCACTGTAAAACCAGGATGCTTCTAGGACTGGTTTGCACATAAGGGTCCTTAAGTAGACCTTTCACCTTTCCCACTAGACACATTGCTTCTGAAATCTTCAAGCCTGAGCTGCAAGCCCCACCTCTGCTGTCAATTTGGTTTTACATAATCAGCAGGAATTTTTTTCTTTTCTGATAGGGGAATTCCAAGCATTAGATGCAGCTCTGTTCATTCTGTCACTGAAGAGGTGAGAGGAACGAGCTCCAGAAGCCTCCCTCTTGCTGTCCTTCTAAAGTTGTGGGTGGGAGGGATGGTGGCACTGGGCTGGTATTCTCATAGCTGCTTCTTTAATTCAACTCTTCACTTACAGGGGGCAGTGTCCGAATAGGCTAAAAGTGGATGGCAATGCTCCTGCAGTGGCAAAAGGTTAATAATAAGAAATACAGAAGGCTGAATGCAGTCAATTACTCAACAAGAAGGTGGAATAGCAATCAGTCCCCACACTGAAAGCAAGGCTTGTGTCCAATATGGGTTTACAGGTAAGCAAATGTCCTTCCTGCTTATGTGAAAAAGTTAGAACTCACATAATGGATAAAAGAACATTGAAATTGGACTCCCCACTGTCAGCAGGGCCAACAGACACTTAACAGGGGTCAAGTGCTGACAGCACATTGCAATGCGATGTGCTTCGTCTGATGAAATCACAAAGTTAGGATGAGAGCCTGTTTTGCTTTACACACTTGAGTAGCCTGTTTGAAATCAATTAAATTATTTATGTGACTAAAGGGATCAGGGCTTGGTTTTGTATGCAGAGGGGGACTGCAGTAGATGTTTTTGGACTTTAATACAGTATTGAATGGAGTGTCTCAAAAAATATGAACTCCAAGCAAACTAAAATTGGCTTATATAAAAGCACTGCCATGAAGATAAAAGGCCTGTAAACAGAGGGAAAATGATAGTGTACTCCGTGGTATGTGCTAGAAGGCTGATGAGGTACTGCGGGAATTAGCGTTTGGACCAGTTTTATTTATATCTTCATTAGGGACCTGGAAGAGGCTGTATACAGCACCCTCCTGAAATACCAACACACACTGGATAGCGTTAAACTCAGAGAGCAGTGAGGATAGAGAACCAAGGCCAAGCTGCCGAGAAAGCTTAGCAGAAACTTGAGCAATAAAATAAAAAGAAATCAAAATCTTGTTTGGGAAAATGCAAGCTAATTAATCTGGGGAACAATAATCCAAAACACACGTGGGGAAAGGATGCCTGGGGAACAGTCCTACTGAAAGAAGCCTACAGGTGGTACTGTTGTGTGCTGCAAACTAGACATTCATTTTCGATGTAATATGGCAGCAACAAAAGACAAATGAGATTTTGTGCTGCAAATGCAAAGGTTTTATGTTGAAAAGCAGGCAATAATTCCACTCTAAGGCTATTGTCTACCCTGCAATCTTGGGCTCTGATGGTAGCATGAGTAGCAGCAGCAGAGGCCTGGCTTAACTATGCTGAGTATGTACCCACTGGTCACAAGCAGGTTTGTGCTCAGTATCCTAAACCGTGCCTCAGTTGCTGCTACCCGGGCTACTGTAGGCTACATTACTATTTATATTCACACCATTTCCCTGAGAGCTTGCATATGTGTATATGTCAGGGTAATCAAGCCCCTAGCTCACAGTGTAGATGTAGGCTGAAGGCCAGATCTTGCGGTCTGGCAGTGGTGGGGGTGCAGGCATTATCTTAGGGCGAGCTGCGGATTGGACATGTCTCCAGAATAGCCAAGAGCAGCATTAGGGTTGCTCTAATTTATACCTGACTGTTCACTGCAGCAGAGTGTGGTTCCAACAGCAGCTGGGGATTTTTGAGGCACAAGATTGTGCTGGGAATGCACCATAATGTGCCATCTTGGGATTCCCCTAGACAGTGGAATGCTCAGGAAACCAGATCTGTTGGCTTTATTTCTTCATGGTGCTGTCAAACCACTGCAAAGATGCAAGAATGGGGCAGGAGATCTGGTCCCGTTACCCTGGTGCACTTGGGACGCTGGTTCAGATCTTCAACTATGGTCCAACTGCAATGATCACAAGTCCAGGGGTATTGTGCAAATCTGGCTAAGGAGGTAACCTGTCAGAGGCATTGCAACTGTATGCAATGTCTTTGGGGACGATACTGTAATACGTTTATGAATCCCTGAGGGCCAGGACTTGCATGCAACTCCAGGTACCAAAACCAACAGGGGGTGATTAAGGTGTATGACTCAGGTTGGAAACACCTCCAGGGTATGTCTACACTACCCTCCTAGTTCGATTTAGGAGGGTAATGTAGGCATACCACACTTGCAAATGAAGCCCGGGATTTGAATTTCCCGGGCTTCATTTGCATAAGTGGGGCGCCGCCATTTTTAAAACCCCGCTGGTTCGAACCCCGTGCTGCGCGGCTTCACGGGGCACGAACTAGGTAGTTCGAACTAGGCTTCCTAGTTCACGAGGAGTAATGGTAGGTCAAACTAGGAAGCCTAATTTGAACTACCTAGATCGTGACCCGTGTAGCCGCGCTGCACGGGGTTCGAACCAGCGGGGTTTTAAAAATGGCGGTGCCCCGCTTATGCAATGAAGCCCGGGAAATTCAAATCCCGGGCTTCATTTGCAAGTGCGGTATGCCTACATTACCCCGCTAGTTCGAACTAGTGGGGTAGTGTAGACATACCCCCAAAGAGGCTTCCATGTACTGGTTCAAGCTGGGTTTTCCGGAGGCCAACAAAGAATGGACTTTTGCTATAAAAAGGCTCATTTCAGATTAATATGAAACTTTATTTTAATTCAGCAAATTGACAGGACCCTCTGACCAAAGGGGGCAAGGAACTGAACCCTTGTGGAAGGGTTGGACTTCAGCTTACTAGAACCCCTAGGACTCCTGGGTGACCTCTGGGAGGCTTTTAGCATGCAGGCAGGTACTTTATTGTTTTATTTGCTTTCTCTGTGATGCATTTACCCTAAGAATAAATATATTTTGCTTTGTGAAGGCTGGTTGGTAAATACTATTCAGTGTTGTATCCCCTGCAAAAAGGTCCAATCTACAGAGGAAATCACAGTGAGGTACAGATGGACTGCAAGCCTTGTCTGGAGGGAATGAGATAAAGGTTTTCTGCCCCAGGGAGATGATGGCAGGGAGTCTGACAGCTTAAGGTATCAGAGCAGAAATTAACTCAGAAACTGTGACATACCCATCATGGTTCCATCTCTGTATCAAAATCCTCCTACATCTGGTGCCACAGGTGGCTGCCAATTTAGGCAATGCCCCATACTGCTGCTGCTAAGTGCAAAACTAGCATAGGAAAGAAGATGTTTTGCTTTATGCACTTCATCTCATCCCCTCCGGCACTCTCCATAGCTGGATCTTAGGATTGCCCTTGATGTTATGAGGAAAATTCAGTAGTGGCAAGTGATATGAATGCAGTGTCTCATGTAGGGTACAACTAGACTGTGTCCAAGGAACATGTCCGCTATTTCAGAAAAAAATTCTGAAATAATGGACGTGCTCTTTCGCCATCTTTGTAAACCTCGTTCTACGTAGAATAAGGGATGGATTGAAAGAGCACATTATTTTGAAATTTGGCACCATGTAGACGCATCAAATTTCGAAATAGCCTCTTTTAAAATTAAATCGAAAAAAGATATTTTGATATTGCATATCTTTTTTCGATTTTAGAGTGCAGTCTAGACGTAGCCTAAGAGAAAGGGAAATCCTTCACTTCCCTCATACGTGCATGGAGTTTGTCTCCTTTAGCAAGTGTCTATTGCTCAGCTAACCAGGGACTATGAGCCAAAGACACATTGGAAGAAAGGGTGCCTAGCAGCTAATGTTGCCAACACACAAGACCATATCAGGAACACTCGTTGCTCCTTTGATTACTCCACTCAGAAATTTGTATGATTGATATGAATCTTACCCCTAAACAGCATAAAACACAATCACAATACCATTGATTGGGATTGCCATCAAATTCAGGATATCAGGCAAAAGTCCCTGAATTCATGCACGCTTCTGAGTTGTATTCATAGTAGGTATGAACAGAAATGGGTGTAAAAATGCTTTGACATGTCACAACTACTTCTTCAGAGGGCTGTTAACCTGGCTACATTTAAAAGCAAAGCTAAGAACAGGAATGTAAAGGGAACCTACCTTAACAAGCAGTGATGTAGCTGTGCCAGAAGTGTATTCTAGTATCTTTTTACAGGCCAGATTGTTTTAATCAAAGGCAGCCTTCCACAGGAAAGCAGTTTTGAGACAGGAGAGAAATAAGATTCTAGTAGGCTTCCAGAGGTATCTCAAAGGAGACTATACAAGCTTCTATATAACTTGATACTTTATATTCCTATCGCCACTTAGAAGGGAAGGGTTTTTCCATCTAACCCCTATTTTTTTATTAGAAAGCAAGCTTTGTTGTTGGAAAGTTTTATATGCAGCAAAACAAGAAAGGGTTAATAATCAACAAAAGAAATTCATTCCCCAGTATTCTCTCCTTATAGTCAGTGGACTAATTATTTTATGTGTTCAAGGGGAATAGAGTTCCATAGGCACAAGCGGTAGGAGGGGCATGTGTCCCTAAATCTTTAATTAACTTCTTGACTTCCCCTCCATTGTGGCTGCAGGACTCATTCATTTCCACTCTTGGTTCCTGAACACTTTCTTATATGTGCACCTTTGCAGTGCTCTCCTCCACTTCAAGCTCCGTCTTTTGTGCTGTTTGTGTGGGAGCATTATATACACCATGATGGATGGAAGAGCTTGTTCATTCAGCTGGAGTTGATTTCAAGCATATGTCATTTTGAGTTTGGTTGACCTTTGTTGTTTCGCCAGGGTTTCTGACAAAGACTGGATATTGTGAAAACCAAATGATTGTTTAATGTGAAGAGATTGCCAGGTGTCTGACAATGTATACGATAAGGTTTTAAAACATTGTTAAACTTTAAGACAACAAATGGAGAAACCAGGGTATTTATTGTTATGCCATCCTAGTCAGAGCTAAATGAACACATAATAAATAGTGTCAAGAGCATAGTGGCAAGGGAGCAGAAAGTATATCTCTGGTTCTTTTTCTATACACGTGGGCTATGTCTAGACTGGCATGATTTTCCGCAAATGCTTTTCACAGAAAAGTTTTCCGTGAAAAGCATTTGCGGAAAAGAGCGTCTAGATTGGCACGGACGCTTTTCCGCAAAAGCACTTTTTTGGGAAAAGCATCTGTGCCAATCTAGATGCACTTTTGTGCAAAAAAGCCCCGATCGCCATTTTTGCGATCGGGGCTTTTTTGCGCAAAACAAATCTGAGCTGTCTACACTGGCCCTTTTGCGCAAAAGCTTTGCGCAAAAGGACTTTTGCCTGAACGGGAGCAGCATATTATTTCTGCAAGAAGCACTGATTTCAGACAGTTGGAAGTCAGTGTTCTTGCGGAAATTCAAGTGGCCAGTGTAGACAGCTGGCAAGTTTTTCCGCAAAAGCAGCTACTTTTGAGGAAAAACTTGCCAGTCTAGACACAGCCATGTAGTATCCAAGCATGGCTATAACAAGTTGGAAGTTAATTTATCTTCTGTCAAGAACATCAAGACTGAAAAACATTTCTCCTCAAAAATTTCCATAACCATGGCTAGCTGATTTTCTGTTTGTACCAAACATGAATGAATTTTGGTAGTAGCCAACTGTAGGCCCAGTCAACTCTTAGATCTAGGGGTCTTTCCAATGACTTCCCTCGGGATTGATTTGGGTAAAGTTCTAGCCATTCAACTAAGTATGTGTTTGGGCCAGGTTAAGTAAAAATAATATTCTTGTGGATTTTTGTCACAAAACTTCCTTATTTAAGGACAAAATTTTCAAAAGCAGCTATTGCGGTGGTGTGCTCCAATATTTGGATGCCCAACCTGAGACACTTCAGGCTTGATTTTTCAAGTATGCTGAGTCCCTTCATCTCCCATTGACTTCCAGTGATTTTTATGATGAGCACCCAAAAGTCCACTTTTGAAAATGTGGTTGTGAGTTGTTAATGCCAAATAAATCCACTTGTTGGTCTGCTAACAATTCAGGTTTAAATGTTTTATTTAATTTTCTATAGATCAGGTACTTTTCTTGTGCTCAAAAACAGGTAAGTTTTTTGGGCTCAAACTTTAGAGCATCTTCTAAGTTTGCCTCCTGTGCAAAGATGGCTTCAGCTCCAAGTGTCGAGTTAGTGAAAGTTTGAGTGGCTGAAAATAGGGACTGAGAGTGGAAACACTTAGTTAGACAGCCTTGATTTAATCAGTCACTAGTGCTCCAGCTATAATATATGCATTAATCTGACAGGATATGCCATGTACATGTCATAGGGCAAGTCTGATTTGTAACACATTCTGCAGAGTTAGGATGTTCTGCAAGTACTCCCTACAGCAGTTTCCCTTCTCAGACTACATCTGCACTGCATGCCTCTTGTGCAAGAGAGTGTCCACACTCATTGGATGCTCTCTCGCACATAAAATCACCGGGAACCAGTTCTAGCCAAGCTTTAGGGCACCAGTTGCTCTTGAGTGCTGTTGCCGGAGCCCTGCAGAGACGTGCTTAAAGGGACCCCCCCGGACAACTGTTTCTCTGTTTCTGCTGCCTGTTTGCGAACCTCCATTGAGGGAGGTGTCTGCTATGTTTGCCCTGTTCTTTTTGGGGACACGACAGCTTTTTCCTGTTGTGTGCCATGGAGCCAGAGCTGTTCCTGGGCAAACGACGGCCCTAGATAGCCATGCTGCAATTCCTGCAGCATTTGCTTCCAGCTGCCTATATGTTCACGCTGGACATGGACTCAGAACTCCTCCTTGTCACCCTTTGTGTGGCTGCGTCTGCTCCCCTCTGGAGCAGGGAGTTTTGAGAGGGAGTTTGGAAGGGGAGTGGGAAGGGGCCAAGGTACACTTGCCATTCTTTATAGTTTAGTTTAAAGGTTTTAATCAAAACTTTCTGATTTTACTAAAAACCCTATCAATAACCTAGGTAGCTGTAGGAGAGGATGCAGGCAGAAGCCTCACAGCAGAGTGGGGGCTATCCTGTTTATTGCACTCAGTGTAACATGTATGATTACCTTCCCTATGGGTGGGTGGTGTATGTGTGCATTCGGTGCAAGGAGCTCCTGGCTCTCAGAGACCGTGTATGGGCTTTGGAGGCCAGGGTGGCTGAATTGGAGGAGCTGAAGGAGGCAGATAGGTACGTAGATGAGGCTTTCCGAGACATTGTAGAATTGTCCCACCTCTGGTCAGACAGCCCCTGGTGATTGACCAGGGCCTGCAGCACCATGGAAAAGTATCCCTTTCTATTAATATACTGTGCTGCTCGATGGGGTGGTGCGCAGATCAGGATGTGTGTCCTGTCAAGTGCTCCACCCTAGTTCGGAAAACCCAGCCCCGGAAATCCGGCCATAATGGTAGGCAGGTCTCCAAGGCAGACAGTCCTGTGAAGCAGCTCCGAGTTGATGGCTGTCACCACCTTTAGAAAGGGACAAATAGAAACACACATAATAGGACATTAGAGGAGTTGCACGAGGTGCTCCCCCACCCCTCTCCTCCCAGACCCCGAGAGACCCCCCTCAGACAACCTCCCTGTGCCCCCCGTACTCCCACAGGGTGAGGCCAGGCAGGCTTCTCCCACTCCCACCCCCACCCCATCCCCCATTCCCTGTGCCAGGTCCTGACCGTCCCCCTTATGCACCCACCCCCACCCTCATGGACTGTCCCCTGAGAATGACTTATCTCTATCAAGATGGCCGTATCTGGTAAGTGAATAAATCTAATTTTTTGGACATTAGATGAAAAGCAATCTTTACAAATTCTCCTTACACGCATACAATTTGCAGTTGACTGAGCCACTTTAAAGAAAGACAGTTAAATAGACAGAGTTAAGAAAAAATACCTAAATGATCCTACCCAAAATTTCCTTTTGAACACTGCAAAAAAACAACACCCCTAATCTTGGTCAAAAATTAGAATGTCCATTCTATGGACAATCCTGATATTTCTAAAGTTATTTTTGCCTGAATGGAGTTAAAAATCTGACACACAAAAGTTTTTCACAGAACAGAAAGTATCACAAAACAATTCTATTTTCCTTAATCAAAATACTTCATGCTGGTTTTGCTTAACTGAATCAAAACTTTTCATTGGGAATTGGCTTGTCATTAATATCTGTTTACCCGAGCTGCTGCAGTGCTTCCAGGCGTGTTTACTTTAGAAAAGAGAAGACTGAGGGTACGTCTACACTACAACGTTAATTCGAACTAACTTAGTTCGAATTAGTTAATTCGAACTAAGCTAATTCGAACTAACGGATCTAGACTAAAAAACTAGTTCGAATTAGCATTTTGCTAATTCGAACTAGCATGTCCACACAGAGTGGACCCTGAACCAGGCTTAAGGATGGCCGGAAGCAGTGCCGGCAGGGCATCAGAGGAGGACTTAGAGCGTGGAGATGCTGTCTCAGGCTAGCCGAGGGCTGCACTTAAAGGGTCCCGACCCCCACCCCGGACAGACAGTTCTCAGGGGTGCCCCGCTTGCAAAACAGTCCTGGCTTGGAGTGCCCGGAGTACCCACACTGGGCACATCACAGCACTCGGCCATCAGACCGGCTGCACTTGCCGCAGGCTGCCATCTGGGGAGAGGGGGCAATTGGGGGGCTGCAGGAGTGGTTCCACCCCCAGAAGTCTGCAGAGCCAGCCCAGTCCTCCCCATAGGGGGCTCGCACCCCATTCCTCCCTCACCTCCTTCCACTTACCCTTCCCTAGCCCCCTTCCTGATGTACAAAATAAAGGACAATTGTGTTCAAAAATAGAATCTCTCTTTATTGAAGAAAACTGGGGGAGACTGGGAAAAGGAGGTGGGAGAGGGGAAGAGAGAGGCTGGGAGAGGGGAGGGCAACTACAATGATCAGGGGTTGGGAACAGGTCCCATATGAAGAGAGGCTAAAGAGATTGGGACTTCTCATCTTAGAAAAGAGGAGACGGAGGGGGGACAGGATAGAGGTCTCTAAAAGCAGGAGTTGGGTGGAGAGGGTGCATACAGAAAAGTTCTTCATTAGTTCCCATAAAGAAGGACTAGAGGACACCAAAGGAAAGGACTGGGTAGCAGGCTTCAAACTAATAACAGAAAGTTGTTCTTCACAAAGCAAAGAGTCAACCTGTGGAACTCCTTGCTGCAGGAGGCTGTGAAGGCTAGAACTAGAACAGAGTTTAAAGAGAAGTGAGATCAAGTCATGGAGGTTGAGTCCATGGAGTGGTATTAGCCAGAGGGTAGGAGTGGTGTCCCTGCCCAAGATTTGTGGAAGGCTGGAGAGGGATGGCACGAGACAAATGGCTTGGTCACTGTCTTCGGTCCATCCCCTCCAGGGTCCCTAGGGTTGGCCGCTGTAGGCAGACAGGCTACTGGGCTAGATGGACCTTTGGTCTGACCCAGGATGGCCATTGTAAGCTCAGGGTCGGGGGTCTCAGTGGACCACCTTGATTTTCATGCACACCTGCTCCTGGGTGGCCAGACTGGCAGCTCTCCTGCCCTAGCCGGCCACCTTCCTGTGCCTAGTGCGGAGGTCGTGGACGAGGTCCATGATGTCCGCACTAGCCCAGGCAGGTGCCCGCCTCTTGCAGTCCCGGGCAAGCTCCCGGGAGCCGCCAGCCTGGTCTCAGGAAGAGGGGGAGGGCTGGGGGGCATCGGGTGGGTGGCTCGAGCCGTGCCAGGTGCAGGGTCTGCTAGCTGGGTGCTGGCAGGCTTGCACCTGGCACGGGCACCATAGCCAGCCCGTGCCCCTTTAAGGGGTCCGGGGCCGGGAAGGGGGCAGACGAGTTTCCCTCGTGTTGGCCAGAGTGGCCACCAGGGAAACCTGGGGAGGGCTAGCCTCCCACTAGTTCGAATTAAGGGGCTACACACCCCTTAATTCGAACTAGTAAGTTCGAACTAGGCTTAATCCTCGTGGAATGAGGATTACCTAGTTCGAACTAAGCGCTCCGTTAGTTCGAATTAAATTCGAACTAACGGAGCGCTAGTGTAGCTAATAGCTAATATAATAGCTAATAGCTAATATAATAATGAACTAATAGCCGTTTTCAAGTATCTAAAAGGGTATTACAAGGAGGAGGGAGAAAAATTGTTCTTCTTGGCCTCTGAGGATAGAACAAGCAGCAATGGGCTTAAATTGCAGCAAGGGAGGTTTGGGGTGGACATTAGGAAAATCTTCCTCTCTGTCAGGGTGGTTAAACATTAGAATTAATTGCCTAGGTGCGTTGTGGAATCTCCATCACTGGAGATATTTAAGAGTAGGGATGTCAGGGATGATCTAGACAGTACTTGGTCCTGCTGTGAGGGCAGGGGACTGGACTCGATGACCTCGCGAGGTCCCTTGCAGTTCTATAATTCTTTGATTCCAGGGAGTTGTGGTCTAAGTACCTAATACCCCCATTCTTTTCTATTGAGTGAGCTTCCTGGCCAGACTATATCTTCCCTGATACACCATATGACTTTCATGATATGCCACATTAGTCCATGCAGGGGTGGAAATTGCTGTGCTTCATGGGTGATATATTGTACTAGCACAGTCCATAGAAAAATCAAGAGTGAGGTACTCACACTACAACTCCCACAAGATACCAGGTAAGTTTGGGAAAGACAGATTAGTGTCCGACTAACCTAATCCCCCCAACATTTTTATTTGGTTTAACAAACTGAAATACTTCCATTTCGGTTGACCAAACCAGAAATAAAATATTTAGAGTTTCCCAGTGGAAAATTTTAAAAAATTGAGCAACATTGAAATTTTCTCATGGAAACGGAATTTTTTTGTTGCAAAAGAATTCCAACAGAAAATTTCCACCAGCTTTAAATATAACAATCTGTCAACAGGAAAGAGGGAGAAATCACCTTCATAAAGATGTCCTTAATGTGTAATATTTTTTGTCACAGAGATACTGGCCCAGTAACTCCCTTATGGCCAGAAATGGTATTGTGTCTGCTCTCCTTCAGTTTCCACAGTGTCTTTTCTGGACACAAGAGTAACTTTGCCCAAACATGCAATAGAGTCCTGTCTTTTTCAGGGTCTCACAATCTTTCACTTGAAGTCCAACAGAAAATAGAAAAACCCCACTGTATCTTGAGCCCAGCTTGGCTGAGTTGTTAGCCTCCTTCTTTGCTGGCTCGCTCCAGCTGCAGTAAACTGTCCTAACACCAACCTCAGTTCTTGGGCTTCAACCTCATCTACCAAGTACTGGTATACTCTCCTCTTATCCAGAGTTTTCAGACAGACTATAATCCTAATCAGATCCTATTTCTGTATAGGCTCCTTTCCCACTACAGGTCAGCCTGTCTGTTCTATTTCACCCACCACTCTGCCACGGCTGTGCATCCTTTCTGTTAAGGTTAGTCCTACACAGATGCAGAGGGGTAGGCTAACTGCCCAGGGCTTCTGTTACACCTTATTAATTTATATTTGTTATCTTAAAAAATATATATTTATTTTATGTTTATTTTGGAGCAACATTTTTTTGTTACTTTGTCAATTTCAAGGGGAATCCATCTCCCTGTCAAACCAAGACACGTCAAACAAAGTACAGAGAGATTTTTTTAACTCTGGTAGGGATATTAAATGTAACATATACAAAATTGATATTCATTGTGTTTGATTAACATTAGAACTAATTAAATGGTACTATCAATTATTCATGAATACACATGGTGAGTTCACTTTGCTGGTAATCGTGGGAGGTCAAATTATTAGTTTTCTGTGAGCAGTGGGATGACTGAGCGTTTATTCATGAAAATGTCTGCAAATCCTGGAAATGTCACCAGTTTTGGCACAGATCATTTGTTTTAAGAAGAAAATCACAGCAGATGTGAATACTTGATACTCTTTATTCCCCGGTTTCAAGAGTATCAGTCATCCAACCAAGGAGCAGAAACGATATCATGTGATTTAGGAGACCTGTCATGCACCGTTACTAGCAAAAAGCAAAAGGAAACAGTTTTGAAACAATCCATAGACTGAATTTTTTTGCGTGAATTGTTTGATGAATATTTGTGAACAAAAAATAAATGTGTGGAAATCAGGCCCAACTTGCTCACATAAACTCATGTCATCAATATTACTTGGAATAAATAATTTGACAAACTCTACATAGTATGAACATAGTTATGTAACACATGGGCTACATCTAGACTACATCCCTTTTTCGGAAAAGGGATGTAAATTAGACGTATAGCAATTGCTAATGAAGCGGGGATTTAAATCTCCCATGCTTCATTAGCATAAAAATGGCTCTTGAAATAAGGGATAAGGGATCTTTCGGAAAAGGCTTTATTTTTCGAAAGATCAGCGTCTAGACTGGCGCTTTTCTCCGACAAAGCTCTGTGCCGAAAAAAAGTGGCAGCCATTATTATGCTAATGAAGCATGGGAGATTTAAATCCCCACTTCATTAGCAATTTTGCGATACGTCTAATTTACATCCCTTTTCTGAAAAAGGGATGTAGTCTAGACGTAGCCATGGAGTATTTTTCTTGTCTTCATCTCAGATTCAAGACCACACATTTTTCAAATATGTTGATAAAAAAATTGTCGTCTTTTCTCTCTGACTCCATCGTACCATAAGGCTCTGTTTGAGCAATTGATAACATGTGGCCAGATTTTGGTTCCTGCCTTGGACCTCAGTTGTGTTTAGAGGACCTCTGTGTAGTTAGAAGTCTGCCTACATTTCATGAATTTCACAACCAGGGCCTAACGTTGTAAAGCTTGGAATGGATCACTGAGCCCAGTTCTGCTTCCATGGTAGTCAATTGATTTCAATGGGAGAAGGATTAGGGTCATTGTCTGCTAGCATAAATGTGACTGAACTGTCTAGAGTAATTTACTGTAACAAGTAAATAGTGATGTGCTGTAGGGAAGAAGTCATGGAAATTATTCTCTTGGGAGCTGCATGCTTAATTTCACAGATGAGAAAGCACATGCGTAAGTGTTTGTAGGATTGTATAGTAAACTATAGTCCTTGGCTCTAGAAATTCAATAACTTCCTGGATAGAGAATATCTTTTTCCCTTCAGGTGGCAGAAAGGCTCTAATGATAATTAATTAAATGAAGGGGCAAAAATAGGAGAGTAGGAAAAAAGGGCTGTCCTTTCACACAACTATTTAAAGAAACTGGTAGTTTGAAAAGATATCTGGCAAATAAGAACAGCGAAAAAGCTTTATGAATCTGATTTAGTTTTATCATTTCAAGTTTGCAAAGAAGAAACAAGGAGTTTATTATCAAACAAAATTTGTATAAAGCTGGCTAATGTACTAATGAGGCCAGTTATTTTAAAATGGCATCAACATGTTAAATATTACATTGAAAAAATGATGCTGAATAGTTGACCAAAAAAATTCACTTGGGCCTCTTTCTTTTTCCATGGGTAAATGTAAAGTCTGTGATCTTTGTTCAAAAGAATGATCAAGAAGTGAGGCTTGGGCCCAAGTTAAGTTACCATGAACAGCAAAATCCAATAGGAAGAGAAGTCATTTATTCACTAAACTCTGATAATCCCTTTGGAATTTTTGTTAGACTGATAGAACTTTCATCTTCAAAATCTCTCTGACACAAACATCACAAGTGTGTAGATTACAATGAAATAAAAAGCCAAGGTATTTAAGATACTAGTTTACAAAAACTAGCCACTTCAAAATTAAAGTGAATGCTCCATATTTGAGTTCTGATCCTGCAAAGATTTATGTGCATGCTTCATTTTATGCATTGACTTTCCACTGTGGCTGATATTCTGAAGCCAATTGCAAAACTCCCATTGACTACAGTAGAGTTAAATTTTGCCCTTTGAGTAGTACCATTAAAGGCAATAAGACTATTCACAGTGCTTAAAGATAAGCATGTGCATAAGTGTTTGAAGGATCAGGGCTTTACTTTGTGCCATTGAGGGAATGAAATAAAATATAGAAAACATAGCAGCAGGAATTAAAGGAGAGGGAATTTGAGTGTCAAACACTTTAATGCTGAATTTCCTAGGTTGTTTGACATCATCAAGATGTTTAGTGTTTGTTAAGCACTGACACTGTGATTAGCACTATAGAAGACAGCAAATGTAGTTTTTGAGCAAGGCATCCCGTGGAGATGGGATATACTAGCAAGCAGAGGATAAATATATAGTAGCATATATTTATATTTAAAAACTTAAGCAGCTTATATTTTATTATTAACTAACTCTGGGCCACAAAGTAGTACGGGGTCATCAGGAAAGCTTTGTATAGAGAGAAGGCGATAGCTTTGTTGAAAAGCCCTCCTAAGTCCAATCCATGCATTGAGAGAAGCCTGTAAGAATTCATGATGCTAATTGGCTGAGAAATGAAAGGGCATCATGGCTGATACTGGGAGAATGCAGGCAATGGTGGAATGATTCAGTAAGAGGTAATGTTTAAGATGAAGACTGAAGCAGATTTATGTTCCCTTATCAAATAAGGATTTTCATGGGAGCTTTTTGGTATTTAGGTACTTGATATAGAAAGGCAGATTTCATATAAGATTATGAAAGATTTAGGGCTAAATTTTGCTCCAGGTATGTGCAGTGGGGTTCTATTCCCCTTGCTTGGATCTTGAAAATTCTCTGCTCTCTTCATTTTTAATTCCTCAATGCTTTCATTTATACAATTTGTGTTTAAAAAGAAATCATGTGAGGAGTACCTACTTGTCCCCAGCTTATTATTCTCCTTCTGACTAAACCACATGGTTAAATATCTCTGCTTATTCTTTAATAAAAACTGAGTAAGAGTGCAGATTATGGTCACATGATTTGAAAACTTTTGAATTAAACCCAAAAACTAAAGATCCGTACAACTAGAGATCTGTTCCATTGACTTCACTGGATGTTGGATCATACATTTAAAATTCCTAAAGGGATCATTTTGGTCATCTAGTCTGCCTCGTGCATAGTGCAGGCCATTGTACTTCACCCAGTTATCTCTGCATGAGGCCTATATGTTCCATTAGTGCTATACAGGGCATCCTCACTATAAGTCGCCCTGGTATACATCCATTCCACACTAAAGTCATTGATGCTTGTAGAAACTGATGTGTTATAAGTCCTCAAATTCCCTGCTCTTAAGTCGCTCAAAAAAACCCCAACCCCCCAATTTGCACAAATGAAAGTCAGCTGTGGGGAAAAAAATCTCCGTTTCAAGTTGTTTTGCTATAAGTCCAAGTTTTTGGAATGTATCTTGGACTTATAGTGAGGATAGCCTGTAGCATCTCTTTAGAAAGCCATCTAGTCTTGATTAAAAAATTAAAGTGACTGAGAATCTACCATGTCCCTCAGTAAATTATTGCAATGTTTAAATACTCAGGTGTAAAAATGTGCACCTTATTTCTAGTTTGACTTTGTCTAGTGTCTATTTGTAGCCATTGGAACTTATTGTACCTTTTGCTGCTAAACTAAAGAGCTATCCACTATCAGAAATCTCATTTCTACATAGGCACTTAGGCTACGTCTACACTTCAGGCTTCTTGCGCAAAAACCATTTTCTTGGTTCTTGCGCAGCTGCTGTGTCGCACGGCCAGGCATGGCTGCGTATTGTGTGCGGCATCCTTCAGGAAGTGTGTGGTTTGGCCTGAGCTCTTGGGGCCTTTGCTGCTTCCAGCTGGCTTCCTCCTTCCCCCCGGGCAGGACGGGTGTGAGTAGCAGTGTCCCAGGAGTGCCCTGGAGCTGCCTGCTGCGTCCAAATGCCACACAGTCAGACTGCATGTTGTTGCACATGCTGCGTATTGCTGCACGGCATGCAGCTTGAACTGCCTGAGTGACGCTCTCTCCCCCTCCCCCCTGGGCACCTGCCTCCCCCAGCCCTTGCTAGTGAGAAGCACAACACTCACCGCAGGATCTGTCACTGGCCTCAGATGAAGCCCAGGAGATGTTCTGGCTGCTAAGCACTGGCTTCAGGTGCAGGGTAACTGTGCTGCTGTGGTCGTCACCCTTATCCTCAGACCCGGATCCAGTGGGCAGGTCACCCTCCTCCTCTGCGTCAGGTGACCTGGTCACTGGGGGGTGCAGGCCGGTGTCCACTGGTACTGAGGGTCCTGGGACTGCTGTGATACCGAGGATGGCATGGAGGCGGTCGTAGTGGGGGCAGGTGTCGGCTCCTGTCCCCTGGCCCTTAGTGGCCCGGACATAGCCCAGGCCAGCTCCTTAACCTTGGCCCAGACCTGTTCAAGGGTCCGGCTGGATGTCCCTGGTCCAAGAGTGCCTGGGCCATGTGGCTGAAAATGTCTGCATTGCAGTGACGGGTAAGGGGGTTGTGGAGGGCTTCCTCTTCTACCCACAGGTCCAACAGGGCCTCCACCTCAGCCCGGGACCAGCAAGGGTCATGCCTCTTGGTGCCCCTCTGGGCCTGCTGGGAGCCCTGTGGTGGCTGCTGGGAGGAGGGTGCAGGCTCTCAGGGAGCCTGTGGAGCAGACATCTGGGCTCCTGGGTGCAACAGGGCAGAGCCGCGTGATAGAGCTGCTGGCTGAACTGCTGCTGCTGCGCGGTGTCTGCAGGCTGCGTGTGGCTTTAAGGCGGGGTTTGGCAACCAGGAAGTAAGGAGCTGTGAGTGCGGGTATGAAGCGTCCAAGCAGCCACTTGGGTTTTTTCCTAGGAGGCCAGTTCTTGCGCAAAAACTCTTGGCTGCCTGTCCACATTGCTGTCTTGCGCAAGAAGGCTTCGTCCTAATACGGAGTGTCAGAGCTCTTGCTCAAGAAGCCCTGTTTTCCAATGCTGTACTGTAAATTTACTTGCACAAGAATGCGCATGCAGTATAGATGCTCAGCAAGGTTTTGCGCATGAACGGCCATTCTTGTGCAAGAAGCCTGCAATGTAGACACAGCCTTATAGATTATGATCGTGTCACCTCTTTAACCATCTCTCAAATAAACAGACTGAGCTGTTCAAGAAGAGAGTGAAAATGCCTGAGTTTTAAATAGAGAGTTATGTTTTGCTTTATGTTTTGTAATATCTATTAAAGTGTATTTGCTTCTTGGCCAATAACAGCAGAAGGTCAACTATAATCAAGTTCTAAGCTTCATCAAAATGGTCCTGAGACATGTGCTAGACTGCAGGATCTGGGCATTTAAAATTTCCAGTCTAACCTCTTAAAACAGAAATAAGCATTAACAAATGTTAATATACCCACTGTAATTATGACAAAATAATTTTGCTAGGACCTTTTTCCAATATTGTATCAAAGGATTTTGATTTACTCCTATAGAAGCAATCTTGCAATTTCTTAATTTTGCTTCCATGTTGACAGAAACATTGAAATTATGAACAACTACAAAATACTACATGCCACCTGGTATTTCTTATCCATTCATGGACTATTACAAATGTTGGAAATAAAGTACAATTTTGAATATATGAAATCTTGATTTTCAAAATGTATTTTAATGGTTACACTGAAACTGATGATAGCAATGAAGTTCGCAGTTATTCGGAAACACCCCCTTTAAAGGATGTTAACTGCATTAGACAGGCATACACTTTCCAAGATGAGGGCTTGCGTGGCCAGTCACCTCAAGGATTATGGCCTTGGCTCTCAGAGCGCAGATTTTTTTTGCAGGTTTGTCAGTTGGAAGAAATTATTTCCTTCTTGTACAGTGAGTACATTTAATACTGAAATCATGAACACAATTTGGAACTTTACTAGGCCAGTATTAATGAATCTCCTTTCAGAACAAAACAACACTTTAAGGTATGTAGGAGAAAACCAGAGCGTCTTTCTGCTTTCACTCCATCCCAGACGCCATATATGCCTCGATGGGAAGAGTTAAAAGATTTAAGAAATTAAATCTGATTTTCCTTTTAATGGGTTTGAGAACATTAGAAGAGGTGTTTTATATACAGGTTAAGTTGTATGGACAATATGTGAAGGACTTCATGGAAACTGAATGCTTGCCTAACTGGCCAGATTTCAGAATTTTCCCCTGCTAGAGCTTACTCTGTGCATATTGGTTAAACACACCTCTTTCCATTTGAATGTTTGGCCCAACATGTTTTCCTGACTGCCAAAACTTTGACAGGAATATGTGTGACCTAAAAGAATGCACTTTATTAGGATTTTTTTCCTTTTGTACCCTGAGATTAAACTACAGAAGGTGACTAGAGATGAAGACATGTCTAGAAAGGCAGAAATAAGTTAATTAAGATAGTTCCCACTGCCCCCCTCATGGCCATTATTATGCTTTGAAACATTTGAGATGATTTCACTGTGAATCTGTGAGGTTGGGATACAGCTGGGATGCTGAGACTGTGGTTTAGGTGGTATGTATAGAATGTGTTTGATCAGTTTCCCCTCTTGTATTAGATAGAGATGGCATAAAACAAATATGGCAGAAATAGACAAAAGGGATGACCAGATTTTTGTGGGATAAGTCTGAACTAATTTAGATTTTGGAGAATAATTTTTCTGTTCAAATGTTATTTGCTTCAAAGACTTCACTGAGCAGACTTTTCTAACCTATGTAAATGACACAGGAATAATTTCAGTGCTAACAAAACGTGGCTCATACTTTACAATTTATTGCACAAGATCAGATGGTAATGTTTCTGTGAGAACACTTTGGGTATTAAAATGCAGGTGAGCGCACCAAGCCTTCCATTGTCGTGCCAATAATATTTTGCACTAACGCTAATAATCATTATTCTGCTTCTGTCATATTTTTGATGTCCAGCCCAGAAAACACATTATCTAGCTATGTGTAATATACATGACAATGGAGAACTTTAGCATTACGCACATGCTAAATAAATATGATCTCAGCACTTTGATCAAATGGCACTGTGGGTGAGACAGAACTCAATATGTCCAGCAATAAGTAACTGGAGATAAATAATCAATTCCAACTGCACTCCATTAAACTCTCCAACACTAAGGCTGCCACTGTAGTCCCATCAAATAGGTAAGTCTCCCCGTCAGTCCAATTCATAGACAATAGCTCCTTCATAAATACTGTATGGCTTATGAGAATGAATCCTTTACATTGTCCTGAAATACATTCAAATCATTCTTTGTTCTCTTTCCCTAGAAGTTTCATTCTGATAATTTGACTCCAGATCCATTGTGGAGGGATTTCTTTTTGTAAAGGACCATGGACAAACTTGGCACTACATTCAAATGTAAAACCACATTAAAAATAACAGATGTAAGATGTTTTCCACTATTTGAAAGCTTTCCTGCCAGTTGCTTTTTATGCCAATTACATGACACTTCGATTTATTTTCATTCAATAAATATGTGATCAAAACTGTTTAAAGAGAGCAAAGAAGTTCTGTTTTGTTTGGTAGATTCCGTGACTTGATCATACATAATCCATTGAAAGTTTGTGCTTGATTAAATGGGGGAACATTCTAATTTTCTCATGTGAACTGCTCATCTGTGTTCTGTATCTTATCCTGGAAATAATAGTTTTTGAAAAATGTGAGCTCCGTGGAGGTTTCTATGGAGATAACAATACTCATTATCCCTAATGAAAAATAAGGTACCCAAGCTAGAAGGCCCCAACATCTTTTGTTTGCTGGAAAACAGACAATACAGCATTTATATACAATCTTTTTTTTTCAATATCACTTTACTCTGTCTCTGATTCAGCAAGTTTCTTAAGCATCTACTTTGTCTTTTTCAGGGAACAGATTAAGTTCCTTGCTGATTTAGGGAGCTGTAGATGGTAGATGAGATCACCATGAGTCAATAATTGTTGGTATTAGAGTTGCGTGAGATTTTTGTAACAAAACCCCCTGGAACTCCATGGTCTTCATCAGTCTGTGGTGCACTAGAGTATCTCAGAGAACTAAAGAAAGCAAAGGTTCATTCCTCCTGATATTTGTGGCTCACTTGTGGTTGGATGTGCAATTGCTGGTAGTACATGGGGAACTGAATTTTCTGGGCCCATGCAGAAAGAGGGAACAGGTAACAAAACAGCAATGGATCCAGTGGCGGGGGAGGGAGGGAGAGGTGGTGGAATGGACTAACTTTGTGTCCTCTGTCCCTGGGGTACACAAAGCTTGCTGGCTAATCCTTTTAATTATTGGGATAGTAAGGAAGGCAGCCACTAGTCCCCTGAAGACTGCAGAGTGCAAGAGCATGTACCAGTTTCCTCTTACTGACAGCATCAGTTGTAGGGGAAAGCAAGGTAGGATTTAGGCAACTTTCCGCTAAAACCAAGTGAGACTCATCTGTTTTGCAGGTTTCATTTGAGTAAACATATTCACATCAACCTGAATTGCAAGGTGCTAAAACCATTCAGACTGAATCCACTGAAACCCACTGAACCAAAACCATCAGGTTTCTGACAGCTCCATGTGGTCTGCGTAACACTTAGAACAAAAAGAAAAAGTAGAAAATATTGGGAGGCGTGTATATACAACTAAAAGAGGGCATAAAAATAACTGAGTGAGGACGGAGAAGAGTGACAGTAATAGGAACATTGGAGATTTTTAACTGCTAGAGGGCTGCGCCCTCTGCTCACTATGCTCGCCAACCCTCCTCTCTCTGCGAGCAAGTGTCTGTCTGGGGGAGAGGGGCCAGGAGTGGGCTAAAGGCAGGATGTCTGGTCAGGGAGGAGGGTGCAAGAACAGGGGAAGATTCAGGAGTAGGCTGGGGATAGGTGTCTTACCAAGGGGGAAGGGGCAGGAGTGGGCTGGTGGTGCGGGGTCTCGGAAGGAGTTGGGGGCTGGGTATGTGTGTGTCAGGCTCAGATGGCAGAAGGGATCTGGTGCAGCCCAGAGAAGGGGTGTGGTTTCGGGCTCGGATGGTGGAGGGGACCCAGCCCCAGCAGCTCCTTCCCAGCAGTGCAGCCCCCCCCCCCCCCCCCCCCCGGGACATGAAGCAGCTCACATCTAGTGGGGACAGAATCAAGGCTGGTCCCAGGAAGTGACTGAGGACAGAGGCAGAGGTGGGTGGTGGTGGCAGCAGCGGCATGTGGATACTGATGACAATCTTCAGATTGTCCCACAGGAATAATTTTGTATAGAGAGAGATTTGCTATGGGGTTCTGGGGAATAGTTAACATAAGTAATGTGTTTTAATATCCTTGGGTAAAAGGTACTTTGTAGTGGCAAGGGATTATAACTTCATTTGCTAGCTGTTATCTTCTTAGTTGTGGCTGAGTCACAGCCAATGGACGAGAGGTGGGCAAAAAAAGACAATCTCAGATCCAACATGAAGAAGTGCAATAATTACATAAATTCATGGGGAAACCCAGGCCCTCGACTGACCAAAATGGAACAGGAAACAGAGAAATGGGAACAGATAAAGAAGGTGCCACAGCCCGAGTCAACAATCCAGATCCACTGTTTCCAGTGGGAAATGTCTACCCCTGGTGTGACAATCTGAGGATTCTGGATTGGTTTCATTAGCCACACTGTGTATCCACCAATGATAACTGGCTCTCATTTTATGGAACACAATCATCTTTGAACAGCAAGAGATCACCAACACATAATCTTTTAAGTATTCATCTTGTTTTACTGCACTCTGCACTCTTCTGTGAAAGTCTCACAATGGACTTCATGCCAAAAAGGGAATGATCAGACCTAATGATGAAATCAAGAACTGTCTGTTTCTCAAGAGAGCAAAACACCTATTTGGCCTGAGAATAAAAGTTTATTTGGCTTGATAAAGACAATAAAAAGTATCAGCTAAATCCTGAAAGTAGAAATGGATGTGTACCAAAGCTTTGGAACAAAGCCTTTAATTCCTCTTGATAGGAAAGTCTGGATCTGCAAGTGGGTATCAATGGTGTGACTGACCACTGTGGGCTGGATCAAGCCCTAGATAGGAAGAACCTCATACTGAGGTGAGTACTTTGCATTCAATATTTTGAAACTCAGGCCCATCTTTGTCCTAAAGCAACACATTTGTGGTCTAATTTGAGACAGCTTCCATTGGTTTGCAGGTGCTGATTGTCCTTGGTTATTGGTGTTTTATTAGGACAGCATTTTATTAAATGCATTCTGAGGGTTACCTAGTCTCTGCAATTAAACTGGGCCCTATGCTTCCATGGTCCCTGCATGACCCCCATTCCTATCCTGCAGTCACATCAGACCTATGGGCTGGAACCTGTCCTTAATTGCTCAACATGATCCTCCTCACTGATTCTTATTGCTGTTGAATTCTGTAACTGCCGTTTCCTGTGTCCTACTTGGAATGTGGAACTTTGGTTCTACTTCCTGGGTTCCAGATCCATCTGATGATCACATACAGGACGCAGCCTTATTCAGACTATGTCTTAAAGGCTTTAGCATAATGAATACACATAAGGGGTCAGGATGAAGGTTGTATGGGCAACCTTTTTGTTTGAATTTTAAATGCTTGACTTTGCAACCTTAAATTTTGTTCTCCGTATAGAAATATGAGGGACCAGAAAGTACTACAACCTGTACTGAAACACCATAGGTGATTGGGAAATGTATTTATTTGTTCCAGACTTCTCTTTACTTATCACTGTCACTTTCACAAGCTAGCATTTTAATGCTGGTTTCCAAATGGCTTCAACATGCTACCAGCCATAGCCACAATGGTGTGTAAGTATATCGGTGTATGCCGGTGTATCATAGATAAGAGATGTGTATATTGTGCCAAATATTCCAAATGGCCACTGAGATGGGGTAACTTGGCCCTGCATTGTAGATCAGACTGTGGGCTGGGCCCAGCTGGCTTAAAGCACTCCTCCCCCACAGCCCTGTTGGGCATGCTCACAGGTGAGCTAGAGTATAAGAGGCCTTGAGACAGCGCACTTAGGGCTGACCACCGAAGGGGAAGGACCTGTGGAGCGAGCTCCAGAGTTGGAAGAGCTGCCCCAGCAGCTGTCCCAGCGCCAGCAGCAACTGCTGCCACTGCCGCACCGACAGCCCCGGCCCCTGTGACATTCCGGAGGCACGTTGATGGGGAGACGCGCAGGATGGTAGGAAGTGGCCCAGGCAGGGAATTGCAACCCTGAGTGCTCAGCATGTTTCAGGGAGGGAACCCCCACTGAGCAAGCAGTGGGCTGAGCCACTGCCCATAGTGCCCTGGGCTGAGACCCGGTGGAGTGGGAAGGCCTGGATCTCCGCACCCCTCTCTCTGCAGTGCTCCTGAGCAGAGGTAGTTCCTGAAGCCTGTGGACTAGGCCTCAGGGCTGTATTGACCCCGATAGAGGGGCATTG
Source organism: Pelodiscus sinensis (assembly GCF_049634645.1). Classification (NCBI taxonomy): domain Eukaryota; kingdom Metazoa; phylum Chordata; order Testudines; family Trionychidae; genus Pelodiscus; species Pelodiscus sinensis. Next base: position 89,548,211 of record NC_134713.1, on the reverse strand, counting down.
TGAGGACTAGGCCTCCGGGCCATATTTCCCTTGATAAAGGGGAATACTCCAAAGATTGGGCTGCAAAGCCATATTGACTCTGATATAGAGGCACCACAAGGACTAGGCCTCCAGGCCATATTTACCCCAACTGGGGAGAGTTCCACAAGGACTAGGCCCCAGGGCCATATTTACCCCAATAGAGGGGGAGTGTTACTAAGATGGGGCCTCTGGACTGTAGTGACACTGATAAGGGGAGAGTGCCATAGAGACTTAGGCTACTGAGCCACACCGGCTCCATAAGAGGGGGATCTGGGACTCAGACTCCAGCCATTGGGCTGTGTGGACTTTGAAAAGTAGACCCATGGGGGGACTTTGATTATGGGAGTCTGCGCAAGGGGAGCCCGCCCCTTGACAGCCACTTAAGAACTTGAGATTTTATTTAGGCTCTGGCAGCCTGATAAGTATTTGTTTTAGTTACATTTGTACACAGTGAACTTACATCAAATCTCTTGTTAAATTAACTTATAGCTTTCTCAGGGAATGGCCCAAGATTCTACTCCCCAAAAGGCAAAACTCTGAAATATTGCAGGGACTGAGTAGCCTTGGTGCATCTGATTTAAACTTTTGTCAGGTATTAGAGTCCAGTGCAGTCATGTATAATTTAGTATTATTGTACTTATTAATCCTCCAATGGATTCCTAGAATCCCAAATCCCAGAACATAACAGCCTTTGTTATGGAGATGCAGAGCATTGTTGCTGAATACAAAGCTGCTGCTTATCCTCAACTGGAGCCATCCTGTGCAAAGTTAGGGAGTTTGTGATGCTAGTTGTGGTGAGCCTTGTTCTCCTACTCAGGAGACTGAAGAGCTGGTACAAAAGGAAAAGCAGCACACAGTACTTGATACAGAAAGATGATGTTCTGATGGGAAGGGAAGAAGCAGAGTGTGGAGTTATGTGCTTATATCAGGCATGTTATTATCTATGTAAACACAATTTCTCTGGCCAGGTAAAACAATAATAATACATCCAATAATACAGGCAGTCCCCGACTTACGCAGATCTGACTTACGTCGGATCCTCACTTACGAACGGGGCTTTCTCGCCCCGGAGGTCGAGGTGGCGGATTGCTGCCTGCGAGCTCCGGAGCGAGAAAGCCCCATTCGTAAGCTGCTCCCGGTGCCCCTGGTCTGCTGGAGACCGTCTCCAGCAGACCAGGGGCACCAGAACTGAAGCCGCAGCAGCGGTGGGTTCCCGCGCTCCTGAGGCTTTGCCAGAGCAGTCCTCAGCAGACCAGGGGCACCGGGACTGAAGCCGCAGCTGCGGTGGGGTCCCGCGCCTCTGAGACTTTGCCAGAGCAAAGCCTCAGAGGCGTGGCACCCCGCTGCTGCTGTGGCTCTGCTCCCCGTGTCCCTGGTCTGCTGGGGGTGGGGGGGCGCAGCTAGTGTGCCCCCCCCCCCCAGCAGACCAGGCTTTTGTTGTGGACCCTGGGGCAGAGCAGCTGGGGCGCTGCCGATTGGTACTGCAGCGCCGCTCTGGGCACTACTAGACCAACCCGGCAGCACCCCAGCTGCTCTGCCCCAGGTTCTGATTCAGCCGCTGCTGGTCAGTTTCAGCAGTGGCTGAATCAGGATGCCTGGGGCAGAGCAGCTGGGGTGCTGCTGGGTTGGTCCAGTAGCGCCAAGAAGCGAGGAGCGGTGCTACTGGAGCAACCCAGCAGCACCCCAGCTGCTCTGCCCCAGGCGTCCCCAAGTCAGCCGTTGCTGAAACTGACCAGCGCTGACTACAGGAAGCCCGAGGCAGAGTTGCTCTGCCCCAGGCTTCCTGGAATCAGCCGCTGATCAGTTTCAGCAGCAGCTGACTTGGGGACGCTTGGGGTTCTTAAGTTGAATCTGTATGTAAGTCAGAACTGGCGGTCAGTTTCAGCAGTGGCTGAATCTGGACGCCAGTTCCGACTTACATACAGATTCAACTTAAGAACAAACCTACAGTCCCTATCTTATACGTAACCCGGGGACTGCCTGTAATTACATATTTTTAGCAGTATGCAATGCACCCACACATTTTATGTATCGGGTGTATTTTTATTGCTGTATCTGTTTCATAGATAGGTAGGTTTTAGTCTCCAAAAAGATAAATCTGTCATCTTCCAGTTCACTTGAAGAAAATAATTCCTACATGTTCGTCTCACCATAAAAACCCCTCAATATCAAATTTCTGCATGCAAGGAAAGGACAGAAACATGGAGCTCATTTAATGGAATGCCATACAACAGGTTTTCCTGTTGACAACGATGGAAACCCAGAAATTATTTAGTAAAACAAGTAATTACAATAATAATTTGGAGTAGTGCCCAAGGATTCTGCTCAGAGATCAGGGCCCCATTTTACGAGGCATGGTCCAGCCAAATAGGTCAAAGGACAGTCCTTCCCCAGAGACCTCACATTCAAGGATTTAGACTCTAAGCACAACACAAACCACCCACCAAACGGTGAACAAGGTAACAGTCAAATCCAACCCAAGGTGAATATGTAATTTTTGTAGAGTTTAAAATCAGAAGGGAGCATTAGGATAATGTAATCTGGGCTCCTACATAATATAGGTGATGGATATGAGATTAGGAAGGGTAACAAGTGAAATACTGGCCAGCCTATTATAATATTACTTTCTTTATATCTTACTATTTAAATGACAAAGTGGCAGACTGTACATCTGTTACAATTTATCCAATTTCCAGTTGATGATGTGTAGCTATAGATCAGAATTATGCTCTGAGTCACATATTGGGATATCCGCTCTTACTAGTTGCTTTTCCTGCATGTACGGATATGTCTCGGGTGTCAGTGGGAGTCCCACATATGTAGATAGGGAACAATACGAGAGCTGAGATCTATCACATGGATCTGAGAAGAGAATTTTCTTTTCCCACTGTATCAGTTACCAGAAAGACCTCACTTCTTTTAATTTGTAGCTACTCTTATATCACTTTTTTTTTATAAATCAGTCTTAGTTTTATCAATTTTAGACATGCAATTATGAACAAATGATGGCACAAATAATGGCACTTACTTATTTTAATTTTTTTTGCATCTGTAGTTGTTTTTTTTCAAAAGCCAGACTAAAATAACCAAAAATCTACTCTTGCTGTTTTCGTTCTTGGGTGATGTATGTGAAACTTGACATACAGGGCTGGCACTGGTGAGTGTGACAGCAGATGCAGATTTTGCCTCTTGAATGTAGCAGACTAGAATGTAGGAGACAGGAACTGACTAAAACAGCCTCTTGTATCACCGAAATGTGTAGAAATCATGAGAAATTATCAAAATTATTTCAAAGGGCCTGCAGGTAGCCTGAACATGTGTGACAAGTGTATATTCAGCAGATGACCCTGGATTGTGGTGACCTTGTCAACAGCTAAGGTTGAGAGTAAGGGATATCATGAAGAGATTGTTAAGAATTGCTTATTTGTTTTACTGAAACATAGTTTGTGGGGAAAAAACATGAAAGTTAACATTTTCTTGGACAATTTCCCAGTATTCTAAGTTGATAATTGTTATTTTTCCAGCATAAGGAACTATACACTGATTTCTGTGATTTAAGGAGCAGATACTTAGTCCAATCCTGACTGTCTTCTATAGGCAACACTCCCATTAAAATTCCTCACATTTTTTACTAGCTAGGACAGGGGTGGCCAACTCGTTACAGACATAGAGCCAAAGTAGTGGTGGATACAGTGCAAAGAGCCAAGGGAAAAAAGTTGTTGAGCAAAAAAAAAGAAAGAAAAAAAAGGGGGGGGGGGATGATGCTGCCCTTTTAAGAGCAGATCTGGCATTGCCCTTTTAGGCTGTGTCCAGACTCAGGGGTTTTTTCGGGAAAAGTAGCCTTTTCCCAAAAAAACTTCCCCTGCGTCCAGACTCAAGCCGCGTTCTTTCGAAATAATTTCGAAAGAACGTGGCTTTTCTTTCGATGGCGGTAAACCTCGTTTCACGAGGAAGAACGCCTTCTTTCGAAAGTTCCTCTTTCGAAAGAAGGCGTTCTTCAATGTAAATAGGGCTTCCTCGAAAGAGAGCATCCAGACTCGCTGGGTGCTCTCTTTCGAAAAAGCGGATTGCTCTTTCGAAAGAAGCCTGCAGTCTAGACATAACCTTAAGGTGGCCATTTTGAAGTCTGCATGGGGTGCCCGGACTCTGGCTCTGGCTCTTTCAGACAGAAACATGCTGTCTCTTTCAGAGCCATGGGTGTAGGAGCTGCAATTTTTTCTTTGAAGAGCTGCATGTGGCTCGTGAGCCACAGGTTGGCCACCCCTCAGCTAGGAGTACAGGATTGGGCCTATTGTAAGGAAAATATCCATGTACAAGTCTTGTTGTGTTCCTTTTAGAGTATCTCCTGGCAATTGTTATAAATAGGAGCATCACCTACTTATTTAAAAAAAAGGAAAACTCTCCCTCCATGATATTCTCCCTTGTAACATCCATATGAAACATACCAGCTATGAAAGCTATTGTTTGGTATGTCAAATCTTGGTCTCTTTATCTCCAGCTGGTGGGATAAAAGGAGAGAGTGAGGGATAAGACTAGAAAATAGGAGAAAGAAGGCATGTGTGTGTGTTGGAGGGGGGAGGAGGAAAGTTAGGGTAAAGTTAGGAATCTAAATAAAAATGGATAGAAATAGTGTTGAGCCAAAAAAAGGCGTGAGAATACCATCACTGCACTTAGCCTCTAGTCATGCTAGATGTTCCCCTAAGAACATAAGAATGACCATACTGCATCAGACCAAAGGTCCAACTAGCCTAGTATTCGGTCTTCCACCAGTGGCCAATGCCAGGGACTGTTCAGGAAATGAACAGAACAGGTAAGCATCTAGTAATCCATCCCATTGTCCACTCCCAGCTGCTGGCAGTCATAGACTAGAGCAGTGGTGGCTGACCTGCTAGAGACGACGAGCCAAAATAGCAGTGGATAGAGTACAAACAGCCACGTATGGGGGGTGCGGTGGGGAGGGGGAGTTGTTGAGGAAAAAAACCCCCACGCTGGAGGAAAATACACCCTGCTGAGGCATACCATCACAAAAAAAATACTGGGAAGGGGTGAGAGGTGCAAGCTTTGGGAGGGAATTTGGGTGTAGGAGGAAGAGAAGAGGATGCTGGCTCAGAGAGGGGGCTCCAGGCTGGAGAGGGTTGGGGTCAGGGGGAGAGTTGGGGTGCTGAACAAGCCACAGGCTTGTAGCTGTGAGGGTGCATGAGGGGCTCAGGGCAGGGAGGTTGGGATGATGGGCTCAGGACACAGATTTGCAGTGTGTGGATGGTGGAGGAGTGTTGTGGCAGAAGACTGGGGATGTGAGGGTGCAGGAGTTTGGGGACGTGAGAGGCTCAGGTTTGAAGTCTGGGGGGTGCAGGAGTGTTATGATGCTGTGGCCAGATGGGGGCTTGGCCCCAATTGGCCAGGCTTCATTTTTAAATAAAATATTATGTCAAACACAAAATGTTTCAGTGTTGTCTTTATTCATGAGAAGGGCAGGGAACCTGTTTTGAGTCAGGGTCACTGACCCACAGAAAAGTCAGTCGGGGCCACACAAGTGAGATGCAAAAAACCAACCCCTCCAAAACCTTCCAAGCCTCACTAATGTGGCCCCAACTGTGCTGGTGGGGGCAGGAGACAGGGTGCTTGTGGGTGCTGGGGCAGGGGCCTAGAGCAGAAAAGAGGGTGCCAGTGGGTGCTGGGGCAAGGTACTTGTGGGGGCCTGGGTGGAGGGGAGGGGACAGGGACCAGTACTTGGGGATCCTGCAGCTACGCACCAAGGCCCAGGAAGTGCACAGGCTGCTCCTTCGTCCCCCAAACAGCAGTGCAGTACCTGAAATGGTGGTGTATCGTGCGCCTGATGCCTTACTGCATGGGGGGGAGGGGGAGTCCTGGACCGCGCCAGCAACAAATGCTCAGGCAGCACGTGCCTTGCCCCTCCACTCCCCATGGCAGCACGTGCCGGAGCAGTCAGACCCCTTCCCCCATCTCTCCTCCCCCACGCGCAGGAAGGCAGCAGGAGAACAAAGTCTGCAGCATGCAACAGACCGGAGTTTTAGGTACTGCACTGGCTGTTGGGGGCGGGGTGCGGGAGAGCAGCCCGCGTACTTCTGGGACCTGGCGCACAGCTGCAGAACTCCCTCTAACCCCACAGGAAGGCCTCTCTACCTCTGTTGTCCCTGGAAGTAGCAACAGAGCGGCATTCATCTTCAGGGTAGCTCCAGTGAACACAGGGGAGCCAGGGACTGTTGGGGGGTGTGTGAAAGGGTGGTTTCGCGAGTTACGCTTTTGGGGGGGGAAGAGCCACATGCGGCTTGCAAGCTGTGGGTTAGTCACCCCTGGACTAGAGGAACCCAGAGCATGGGTTTGCATCCTGATTATCTTGACTAATAGCCATTGATGGACATATCCTCCATGACCTTATCTACTTTTCTGAACTCAGTTGTTCTTTTACCTTCACAACATTCCCCAGCAATGAAGATCATAGGTTGTGCATTGTGTGAAGAAGTACTTCCTTTTCTTTGTTTTAAATCTGCTGCCTATTCATTTCACTAGGTGACACTGGTTCTTTTGTTATGTGAAGGACTAAATTCATGTTTATTCACGTTGTCTACATCATTTGTGATTTTATAGACCTCTACCATATTCCCACTTAGCTGTCCCCCTCTTTTTAATTTCTCCTCATATGCAAAGTGTTCCATACCCGTAATCATTTGTGTTGCCCTTCTCTGCATGTTTTTCAATTCTACTATCCTTTTTGAGATGAAGTGTCCAGAATTGCATGCAGTATTCAAGGTATGGGCGCATATGTGGCATGATGCTATTTTCTGTCATCTATCCCTTTCCTATATGATTCCTAACATTCTGGGAGAGGTCCTGGCATAGAGCCCCATAGAAGACAAGAAGGCTCCAGGTTAAGCACAAGAATCTGATCAGGAAGAACAACTTGCAGGATTGGTGCTTTAGAGGAGAGTAATTAAAATAAGAACACTAGTAAGAACTGAGTAAGTGAAGCAGGAGAAATATAAATCAAACAGAATAAAAGAGATATGGAGAATAAAGACATGCAAGTGTTATAAATTGAGATTGGGGGAGAAGAAGAGCAGTTAAGTAAAGTGCTCTATAAGGATATGTCTACATTGCATTCCTCTTCCGAGAGAGGAATGCAAATGCAGAAAGGGAAATTGCAAATGAAGCGCGGATTTGAATTTCCTGCACTTCATTTGCATAATCGCGTCCGGCTGCAATTTTGAAATACCCTGTTTCAAGATAAAAAACACTGTGTAGACGTGGTTATTTTTATAGAAACCCCTTATTTCAAAAGAACCCTTACTCCTTATAAAATGAGGTTTAAATGAAGGGGACCCCAAAACTCAGGGGAGCCTGTACCCTAAACCCCTCATCCCCAGTCCTATTCCAGAGTCCACATCACCAGCCAGTCTATACCTCTGCACACCAAACCTCTGTCCCAGTCCTGTGCCTCTCTGGTACCCCAAACCCTTCATCTAGAGCCCCACCCCAGAGTCTGCACCCCAAGCCAGAGCCCTCATCCCTCCAACCCTGAGTCTCCCCCCACACTCCAAACCCCATCACTACCACAGATCACCCAAATGCAGAATTAATTTTGTTAAGTGCACCCATATGGAGGTGATGTGTCCCACACCATCTCCATACTGGTGCATATCACAAAATTCATTCTGCACATGGACTAGGAATCTTAGGAAGTGAGTAATCAGATAATTGTGTAGTCGATAGAATTTCTATCAACTACATGATTAGTTGATAAGCGTGGATGCCTCCGGGAGCTATTCCCTCGGCGGCTCTGCAGTTTAAATGTAGTAAGGGTCGGGTGGGTAGGCAGCCCTGCGCCTACTACATTTAAGCTAGAAAGCTGCAGTGGGGGTAGATCCTGGACCTGGCACAAGCCAGGACTGATCTGGGCTTGCTCTGTCCCAGCTTGCACCAGGTCCAGCAGCCCCTGTTTACAGTCTGGGACCCCTGTGAATAGGGGCTGCTGCCAGAGCAGCCTCTGTTTGTGGCAAGCCCCAGCTGCCATGAACAGAGGCTGCTCCGGCAGCAGCCCCTGTCTGCGATGGCTGGGGCTGTTTGTGAACAGAGGCTGCTTCGGAAGCATCCTCTGTCCACAAGGGGTCCCAGCAGAGAGCTGGGACCTACTGTGGCCAGGGGCTACTCCGCGGAGTGCGGAACAACCTCTGCCCACAGTGAGCCTGAGCCTACTGTGGATAAAGGCTGTTTTGTGGCAGCCTTCCCTTTTAAACCGGCTTCCCCAGCACCAACTCCTGCTCCCCACGCCTTGCTGCCTCTGACAGAGAGGCAGCTGGTGGGGTGGGGGATGCAAGTAGTTGACTCAACTACATGATGAGCCTAGGTACACAGATCTAGAGTGAGGTTGAAGTATTTGACATCTGTGAATAAAATATTTGTATTCCTGTTCATTAATAAATATTAAGACAGAGAAGGGGAACTCTACAGAAGTGGAGTCATCCTTGGGGGAAAAAGAAGTCAAAGACAGGTTTATAATAGAAACCAGCATATCCAAATGAGATGGGGAGAAAAGGGAAAAGGGCAGAGAACAGTAAGAAATGTGTAATAAATTGAAGCTTAAATGACAAATAAAAGACTCAAAGCTTTTACCTATTATTATTGCTGATATATCTATTGTAATGTTAATATTTTCCCTTCTACAGTGAAAAGGTTCTAATCACTGAAGAGTTAATCAGATCCTTTCATTGAGTTCTTGGACATCTTGAACTATTTATCCACCCAGATTTCCCATCTCCAAAGTGTGTGTCATAAGGTCTATATGTTCTCTATCTGATGGAAATGCTTCAGAAAGCAGTGTCATGGTATTACATGAAACAACCAGGTCCAGAATCATTATAGCAAATATAATTGCAGCCTGACAGTCTTGTGCTGTATAAGCGATGCATGTGAGTATCTATGAATGCACTACAGAGACCTGTTTGGCAAATTCACGATCCTTCATTTGTGTGAAATTATAAATTTGTGAAAGGGTTTGCAGTGGCAACAGCTGAAAATTGTCATAATCTCTTTCATCTTTGACATCACTGGAAAACACATGGCTTGTTTGTGTTGCAAAATCCTAACGGTGGCTGTCAGTTGTTTGAAACTTCTCTGCGGCTGGCTATTGATAAATCTTTCTTACCCTCCTTGCAGTATCTAATTTAATCACCATCTCATACATAGTTACATTTGGCAATGTGCTTACTGTGCTGCTTTTGTGTACAGAAGTGACTGGACCTCAAACACCACCAAATCATTGGAGAGTATGATCATACTAGATAAGAAATTTGGATGAACTTTTAATTATACAGATCCTAGATGATAAGGGCTCTACCAAATTAAAACATATCACAGATCAAGAAATCGGGTCTCTCTCTGTGAAATCTGGTCTTCTGTGAGTGTTTACCCTATACTATATAGATTTTACAGGGAGATCAGCATTTTTCAAACTGGGGATCCTGACCTCAAAGGGAGTTGCAGGGAAAAGGCAAGGTTATTTTAGGGGGACTGCAGTATTATCACTCTTACTTCTGCACTGCTGCCTTCAGAGCTGGGAGGCCAGAAAGTGGTGACCGCTGACTGAGGGTATGTCTACACAGCAAAGTTATTTCAAAATAACAGCCGTTATTTCAAAATAACTTTACCAGCGTCTACACAGCCAAACCGCTATTTCAAAATTAAATTGAAATAGCCGAGGGCTTATTTTGAAATTGGTGAACCTCATTCCACCAGGAATAGTGCCTATTTCAAAATTGCTATTTCAAAATAAGTGCTGTGTAGATGCTTATTTTGAAATAGGGGGCCTCCAGCCCTTCCCAGGGTGCCCTGGTAGGAAAAAACTCCTGTCCCTCCCCCTCTCCCCAGAGCCCTTAAAGGGGTAGACTCCGGCCACAGTGCCTGTTCCAGCTCCAAGTTTGCCAGCCCAGAGCCAGCAGTCGCTGCACCTGACCCAGTGGCCCCAGCATGAGCCAGGCAGCCAGTGCCAGCCAGCCCTCCACCGCTCCCCAGGACCAGTCTGTAAGTTCCCAGGAGACTGCCAGGGGCTGAAAAAGGGGGGCACCTGCCTCATCCAGTGTGGAGATCAGGGACCTACTTGAACATCCATGATCTCCACACTAAACAGAGGAATACAACCGTCTACAGGCGGATGGCTGCCAGCCTGTCCACCAAAGGCCACATGCAAACCCAGGAGCAGGTTCACATGAAAATAAAGGAGCTACAGCAGGTGTATGCCAGGGCCACAGGGGGCAGCTCCCAACCAGGGGCAGACCCAGATCGCTGCCCCTATTTTGATGCCATGGACCACATCCTGGGGGGCAGGATGGTCCGTGCCCCCAGGTGGTCATCGATCCTGGAGCAGAGCTTGCTGCCTCCTGCTGCTCTAGCCCCTGCTGCCTCCCCAGCTACCACTCCTCCTCCCACTCCTTCTCCCCCTCCAGTTTCTTCCTCCCCACCCTCCCCATACCCCCAGGGATGCTAAGGCCCCCACACCTGCGGTGCTGAGAGACAGTTGGGCCGGCAAGACCCCCAACCCTGAGCCCTGAGTTTCTCCTCCCCCTTTCTTCCCTTGCCTCCCCCTGCCAGGTCCCTCCTCCCAGGTTTCCCCCTCCCCTTTCCCACCTTCTTTCCCCAGTCTCACCTCAATTTCATCCCCACCACCCCATTTTGTTCAATAAAGAGGCCTTGTTGTAATAAACACGTGTGTCTTTTATTGTACAGCGGGAAGGGGGATTAGGGAGGCAGCAGCACAGAGGTAAGGTGGCCATACCATACCTTGCCAGCCTTACGTGCTGCTGCTGCACCCTGGCAAACAGCTGCAGCTCTTCAGCAGCTCAACTCTGAAGGCAATAACACAACATGCAGTAACACAACATGCCCCCTCACAATAACCTTTTGACACCCCTCCCCACAATTTCTAATTGTCAGAACCCCTACAATAACAACACCAAGAAATTTCAGATTTGAATAGCTGAAATAATGAAATTTACAATTTTTAAAATCCTATGACCCTGAAATTGATCAAACTTAACTGTGAATTTGGTAGGGCTCTCAGTCTCTGTTAAAATCATGGAGGGGATGCTCAAGGAATCCATTTTGAAGCACTTGGAAGAGAGGAAAGTGATCAGGAATAGTCAACATGGATTCACCAAGAGCAAGTCATGCCTGACTGACCTGGTTGCCTTCTATGACAAGGTAACTGGCTCTGTAGATATGGGAAAGGCAGTGGACATGATATACCTTGACTTTAGCAAAGCTTTTGATACGGTCTCCCACAGTATTCTTGCCAGCAAGTTAAAGAAGTATGGATTGGATAAATGTACTGTAAGGCTAATGGCATATTGGGGTGCATTGGTCGGAGTACTACCTGCAGATCTAGAGAAGTGATCGTTCCCCTTTATTTGGCACTGGTAAAGACACATCTGGAGTATTGCATCCAATTCTCTCCCCCCCCAGCCCATTACAGAAAGGATGTGGATGCATTGGAGAGAGGATAACAAAAATGATTAAGGGGCTGGAGCACATGACTTGTGAAGAGCAGTTGAGGGATTTGAGCTTATTTAATCTATGGAAGAGAAGAGTGAGGGGGGATTTGACAGCAGCCTTCAACTACCTGATGGCCATTCAGGCAGGGGTGTTGATTGCGCTGCCCCGTCTAGGGCACCAGCTGCTGCAGCTGGCCTCGGGCCATTCCTGGTAGTGACAGATGACAGAATGAAGAGCAATTGTATCAAGTTGAAGTGAAGGAGGTCTAGGTTAGATATCAGGAAAAACCATTTCCTTAGGAGGGAGGTGAAGTACTGGAAAATGATGAACAGAACCTATTAAGAGGCTAGCAGCTAATATGTAATGCAATAAGAAGAAATGTCCAACTCTAGGGCTATATGTGGGACATTAAATACTGATTAGGGTGACTGAAGAGCAGATATGCCATCCTTTCCACTATTGGATTCCTTAACTTTGGGTATGTCTAGACTACATGGCTCCATTGATGGAGCCATGTAAACTAGTTTACCCAGCATAGGCAAAGAAGCAGGGATTTAAATAATCCCCGCTTCATTAAAATAAACATGGCTGCTGTGCTGTGCTGATGATCAGCTGATCCGGCACAGCGCGGCAGTCTGTTGGCGGATCTGTCGGCTGGGGAAGCCTTTGCCGACCGATCCTGTAAACCTCGTTTCACAAGGCATAAGGGATTGTTGGCACAGCATGACGGCCATGTTTATTTTAATGAAGCGGGGATTATTTAAATCCCTGCTTCTTTGCCTATGCCGGGTAAACTAGTTTACATGGCTCCGTTGATGGAGCCATGTAGTCTAGACATACCCTTTGATAATAAGTGTCTGGAATATGCTATGAATGGTGGGGTCCATGTCTCACTCCTGACTGTTGGGCTTCATGACTTTCTGTAACCTGCATGAATTCTGCAAAGGCTGGTGTGGCCGACTCCAGGGCCACTCAAGCAGCTGGCTCTGGGGCCAGCTGCCCAAGTGAACCCTGGGACACCTACACTATCTGCTGCTAGAGTGGCCCCTGGAACATCACTTGGTCTGGTGGCCACAGGCAGCAGTCTCTAGCCAGCCTGCCAGAACATATGCCACAGTCACTAAGCAACTGGATGGAGCAACTGTAGCCCGTGGCTTTCAGCAGCCTGTGCCAATGACCTCAGACGTCTCAGTCAAGCAGCAGCTGCCCTCCCCCAAGGTTTAACCATAGATATAAGTGATGGACAGGTCAGGGGCCATGCATTTTTGTTAATTACCTGTGATTGGTCCAAGACTTTTACTAAAAATACCCATAACTAAATTGCAATCCAAGTTATGAGTTTTTCCATCCAGTTTGCCTATAGATTGAAATGCCCATTATTTGAGGTTGAACATTTCAGTCTTCAAACTTTTGGAAATAAGCTATGAAGTATGGCAAACCTGAGAAGAATAATGAAAGCAGCTATGTACCATTCTGTGGTATATAGGTCCTTACACTGCACTCATCGCCATAGAATCTGAGCAGGGCCATCCCTTGGGACACTTCCTCACACCAGGTCCCACTTCACCCTGACTCCACCCTTTAATGGAGGATTAGTGGGGGCCTGGCACTGGCAGCAGGGTTCAGGTCCTCCCTGCACTCACTGCAGCAGTGGGAAGTGGAGTGGCTGCTTTGCTGGCTCCCAGCCATGTCGCTTGGGGGAACAGAACAGGCTGGGGCTGGGTTATTCTGCTCCCTGCTGCCACAGTGAAGCAGAGTGGCCCAGATAGGAAATGGCAGAGTGGCAAGCTGGGGCTGGTTTGCTCCATTTCTCACAGCTCCCACTATTGCTGACCCCTCCTGCTGGTGGCAGGGTAATCCCTCAGGTTGTCCTATGCCCGATGGGCTCCCCAAAGTGCAGGAACTGGAGCAGCTGCTCCGAACCATCCTATAGATGGGAAGCTCTGTATCTGAGCATCTTCTAGTAGTGCAGTCTCCAGTGCTTTCTTCCCACAGGGAAAAAAACCTGATTATTCTGTGTTAGGGATTTTATTTTATGTGCACATTGCCATGTATTTATGTTAGAGAAAGCAAGCTGAAGAAGTTCCCCTTGCACCTGAAGTGGTCGGTAGTTTGTGATGGTCTGTAATTTCTGTTGGAGTTTGTTTCAGTCTCAGACTTCTCCACAAGAATATTCTGTCTTCCACACAGATGAGCTTATGGTAGAAAATGCCACTGTGCCCAAGAGGGAAAGTCATGGAGCATGGTCTTTATAATGGTACTTTAGGCAATCTTTGAGGTATGCTGGGTGTAGGCCATTGAGCACTCCTAAGGGTTTGTGTACACAGGAATTGTCAAGAAAATTAATCTGAATGATCAAAAGGGGGTGAATATAAAGTGGATCGATTAAACCTATGGGTAAAAATTTCATTCAGATTTCAAGTGGCCTTAATTCAATTTAACTTAATTCTCTTCCAAAGTGAAACGAAATAAGGACACTTTAATTCTATATGAGTGTCTATTCAGGGATTTAATGCCATTTAATTAATCTACTTTAATACCTGTTAATTTGATTAACTTGCCTGAGTCTTCCCATGTAGACAAGGCCCAAATTAAGACTGAGACCTTGAATATGACAGCCAGAGTTGGGAGCACAAAACAAATCTGATATGCTTCCTGAAACTCATGTTATTGAGACATGCTGCAGCACCCTGCACTAGCTGAAGTTTTCTAAGGGCTGGTGGCTTCCTGCCAAAGTATATTGCACTGCTGTAGTCCAGACAGAGACATGCATAATTCAGGCCATGTCATCATGTGCCAGGATGGAACAGAGACATCAAGCTAAGCAGAGGGGACAAAAGTATTTTTCCAAGAAAAAGATAAACTGCAAAACATCTGTGTGATTAAATTTGCAACATGAATTTTATCTTACAACATTTAAAGGGCCTAATTTCTAGCATGAAAAAATCCCCATAGTTGGCAATTGGCCCCTATTTTACATACCAAAATATTTCATATTTAGTACTGTGGGAATGTCCTGGAAGAGCTGAATAACAAATTATTCTAACTGAAAAGAAGAGAAGGACAATCCACAAAAATGAGACAAAAATGCAACCTGTCTTGTAGCAGTACAATAATTTGGGATCCAGCAAAGCATACATTTGTCAAAAGTGATATTACAGCAGTAGGAGAATTTTTAAAATTTGCAATATTATTTTGAAGAAAGCAGCAGAACTTTCGTAATGTCAAATCATAAAGGTATGGGCAAATGTAGGTAGTTTTGTTTGGCAAAACCATGCCCAAACTCAGAGATGGTTTAGATTCTTGACCCATTTATCTGAACACTCAGTCACAAAAGTTTGAGGATTTAACTCTCCTGCTTGCCCTGCCTCTGACTTTTTGTCTTTTTGCTTCATAATTCATTTTTCATTCATTGCTAGTTAAAAATATTGGTTTGGGCCAGAATGAATCTGAACAATTTCGATGAAGTGAAAATGTCAGTTTTTGAGCATTATTAAAAATGTTCTATATTCTTGAAACAGCCAGAGCAGGTAGTGCTGCCCACATCACTATTAGCCCAATAGTGAGGGCACTCTGCTGGGATGAGAAGAACGGGACAGCTTTCCTCTCCCAGGTGAACGCCTTAACCACCAGGACATTGAGTATTCTGGCCTGGTTCTCTCTCTCTCTCCTGTTGAAGTTGTTCCACATTGTAAAATATGTGTTAAATAGAACAGTGGGACTGGCACTGGACTATAACCATTCTCTCTCTCTGACCTCATGGACAACTTTAATAGGAGAGACTGAGAAATGCACCCACAACACTCTAGTCTGGTATCATAGAATCATAGAATAATAGGACTGGAAGGGACCTCAAGAGGTCATCGAGTCCAGCCCCCCACCCTCAAGGCAGGACCAAGCTCCGTCTACACCATCCCTGACAGATGTCTATCTAACCTGTTCTTAAATATCTCCAGAGAGGGAGATTCCACCACCTCCCTTGGCAATTTATTCCAATATTTGACCACCCTGACAGTGAGGAATTTTTTCCTAATGTCCAATCTAAACCTCCCCTGCTGCACTTTAAGCCCATTACTCCTTGTCCTGTCCTCAGAAACCAAGAGGAACAAATTTTCGTCTTCCTCCTTGTGACACCCTTTTAGATATTTGAAAACCGCTATCATGTCCCCCCTTAATCTTCTTTTTTCCAAACTAAACAAGCCCAGTTCATGAAGCCTGGCTTCATAGGTCATGTTCTAGACCTTTAATCATTCTTGTCGCTCTTCTCTGTATCCTTTCCAATTTCTCCACATCTTTCTTGAAATGTGGCGCCCAGAACTGGACACAGTACTCTAGCTGAGGCCTAACTAGTGCAGAGTAGAGCGGCAGAATGACTTCACGAGTTTTACTTACAACACACCTGTTGATACAACCTAGAATCATATTTGCTTTTTTTGCAACAGCATCACACTGTTGACTCATATTCAACTTGTGGTCCACTATGACCCCTAGATCCCTTTCCGCCATGCTCCTTCCTAGACAGTCGCTTCCCATCTTGTATGTATGGAACTGATTGTTCCTTCCTAAGTGGAGCACTTTGCATTTCTCTTTATTAAAAGAGAGGCATGAGGCACTCTATGGGCAGCAGGGAGACCTGGGTTCCATACCCTGTCCCACAGTGGAGATTCAAACCTGGGTCTGAGTGCCCTACCAATGAGCCAAAAGCTATAATGGGCACACTGCTATCTCTAGCTCCTCTTCTGGCTATGTTGTAAATGGCGCCTAAGTCTCATGAGGAATCTAGCTTGGGGCTCAAACTCTTCTTTGAATTGGTGTAAAATGTACAAATAGATTTGGGTCAACTGAAAGTGCCTTTTCTAGTGAATAAACTATTTATTCATCCAGAAAATCACATACAGTGTTAGCCTCATGCAAGGAAGGTTAGCTCAGCAAAGTAATTTGTTCCCTTAAAGCACATGATACACATCAGAGAGATAATTTCATGGCTAAATGCAAGATTTATGCTATATAATCTGTTCCACCTTGCTCTTAGCTGTGATGCTGGGAGTACCTTTTCCAGACCCGAGGAAGAGCTCTGTGTAAGCTCAAAGTCTCTCACCAACAGAAATTGGCTCAATCAGGCTGGCAGATGGGACAGACAGAGGGATGTTAAAGGGGCAACTGCCCAAGGTCCCAGTGATTCAAAAGAGCCTGGGGCTCTGTGACAGGGCGGACAGGCCCCGCACTGACGGACAGGGGGTAGCTCAGGCCCAGCTGGCGGAGAAAGCCCCGCCCCTCCGACCCTGCTGGGCATGCTCCCAGGAGCGGCCGGGTATAAAAGCAGAGGGAGCCCTGCAGTCAGGAAGACTGCAGGGTGAGGGAGGAGACCAGGCCGGGCCAGTGTTTCTGCAGCCGCCCGTGCCTGACCCTGACACCGAGAAAGCAGCCGCTGACCCAGGGCGGCAGGAGCGCGCCCACAACCCCGGCAGGTTCGGCCTCGGAGGCGAATGGGCCCCAGGGGAACTGGGGCGCGGTAGGAAGCAGCCCAGGGCAAAGGACCAATAGCGCGGCTCGGCCTGTATCGGCTGGATCCCCCACCGAGCCGGCAGGAGCCATAGGCCCTGCCTAAAGGGCCCTGGGCTGGGACCTGGTGGAGAGGGAGGGCCCGGGTCCCCCCCCCCCATTCCCTCCGCCCGGGATAATCAAACCCCGGGACAGGAGGGGCTTCTCGGAGCGGCTAGGCCTCTAGTACCGTATATACCCTGAGAGAAGGGCCTGGACCGAGGCCTGGGCCAGTAGAAGGGGCCGCAACCCCCGTCAGGGGCGTACCCCCTGACAGGCTCCCAAATGTTGCCCCAGCAGTAGCAGCAGTGGCTTCCCAGACCCCTGGGCCCTTTAAATCACCACTGGAGTGCTTCATGGCACATTCCAGGTGGCTCTTAGGGCTGCCTGGGCAAGTGTGGGCATCACATGGCATGCTCCAGGGAGTGCTGAGGACTGGGTGGGTGGCACTGCGGTCTGGGTAGTGCTCAGGGCCGGCTGCCTCAGCCCTGCCCTTTCCTGCCCCTTCTGGGAACACGGAGCCATGGAGGAGCTCCCTTGGATCCAATAAAATATATTAGCTTACCTACCCAACTAGTGTCTTGGGACTGACACTGCTCCAACCATACTATATATAATAAAACATCATCTTCCACTGCAGTGGTCTTCTGCTTAAGGCCCAAGGCTGGGAATCAGGGCATATTGATTTAATTCAAGGCTCTGCCACAGACTTCCTGTGTAACTTTTGGCAGGTAATTGAATTTCTATGTCCTGATTGCCCCATCTGTACAAAGGGGACATAGAGGTGGTATAAATGTTCATCACACATTTGCTTTTTCTCTTGGACAAAATGTGTCTTTTTTCCAAATTCAGGAGATTTCCATGTAATCTGAGCAGATTACCAAATATTGTGGCAGAGTTTCATACTAAATCTTACTCATTATGCAATGAAAACTTGAAATGCCACTTTATTCCCCCAAGGTTGTCATCATTGCTATTACTTTTAAAAATCAATTAATTGAGTTACGTCATGTGAGCTGTGTAGTGAGGGATTGAGTGAGCCTTTATTTTTTCTGCACCCCAAAATCCCAATGCAGAAAAGTAGAATTTAGCCCCAGGATTGTTACCATATTAATAAAAGCATAATTATTTTTTGCTTTTATTCATAATCACTGCCGGAACAACAAAATTGCTTGGAAATATTGCTAACGGCAATAATTAAGGAACTCATTCCAAAGGTGGTACTGACTGTTTTTATCTTCTATTAATTTTAACTCAGCATCTGCCCCCAGATTACAGCATTATAGTTAAAAATATATATTGCTGTGATGCTAGTCATGGTAGACAGCATTCAATGGCAAAAAATACATTAATGCAGGTGTAAGATTGCTTTGTAGTACATTGTCACCTTGCAGAACAATGAGTTGAGCAAAACTAAAACCTCTGAAAACCAGGAAATACTCTATTAAGGATGCTCATGCTCCACTGTGCCCTGTTAACACACATACTTTTGCTTTGACAATGGTACAGTTGTACAAGCTCTTCTGCTTGCTAATGTACTGAAGCTCTCTTGCTTTTAAAATCCACTCATTGTCACCCATCTAATACAATTAAAGGATTAAAAAAATGCTGCCTAGGCCACCTTCTACCCTCTTTGAGCAATGCCCCAATACACATACAGTACATATTTACACTGGCCTTTAGCCCTGTAAGATTCAGAAGCTTCCAGATCCTGGCATATCCTCACACACTTAGCCAGCTCCCCATAATGAACACCACACATGTAGAATTTAAGAACCACTTCGCAGCCTTTTCAATTCCCTTACAACACAAGTTACCATCACAATCTGCACTTTCACTTACCTATCATTGAAAACATTAGCATCCTCTCATACTTCTGCAAGGGGACAACCTACCATCAACCAACCCTACCTCTCTGTTAACTTGGCTTTTTGCCATTTAATTTTCTAGTTTTTTGAACAGGAAAAGACATGCTGTTGACAGTCTTGTTGGCAGTTGTACATACCATGTTTTGCAAACTTACATTATGTGCCAGCTGGCTTCATCCATGGTCAGTTGGGCCCACCAGCCCTGCTTTAGAACATCTTCTCAGTCATACCCCTGATCCATTTACTGCATCCTCTCCCCCACAACTTGGCCTCCTGCTTGCTACTGTACGCAGGCTCCCTCACCACTAACAGGGAGCACATCTCTCTGTAGTCTTCACTCCCTGATATATAAATGTTGCTACTGCTGTTACTTCCCCTACCCCTATAACATCAGACTCCCATGCAGTGCTTGGAATGAAGGACAACTAAGTCTACACGTCTAGCTTGTGTTGAACTGCAGGCTTTCCCCCTGTCCATCTATCAAAAGCTCTGAATGCTTTTAGACATGTGTACAGGGATGTGATGAAACTTGCCTAGGTATGATCCCTTTACCTACTCTGCAGTCACCTCCTCTCGAGTCTACATAGCCTTCACTGTCTTTCCAACAGTTCCTTCTCCTATATCTTCCAGATTTTGGTTTTCCTCGCTTTCCTCCACTTGTTCTTTATAGATCGGAAGATAGGCACTGTTTATAGATTCTAGTTCATTGTTTAACTCTTCCTTATGCACATGGATTGGTTTTTGTGCTCAACTTGCTGCAGCTCAGCCTGTCCAGCATTTGAAAATGTCAAGCACTGACTATATGGACAGCTGGCGGGAGAACCACACCACATCTAGGGTTGGTTAATATCTCATGTGAACATACCCAGGAGCACAGCTTTAGTGGGACCTCTCAGAACATTCACTTTTATAAGAAACTCACAGAGTCTGGCAGAACAGGGCATACAACGGAGTCGGAACAGTACAGGAAATGGATCAAACATCCCAAGACCATGTATTGTAAAGCCAACGACTCAAACAACAGGTCCAATAATGCCGCTGCTAGTAGGAGCTCGCACCAGTGTTTGACTCAGAGCCCTTCCTCTCATATGATATCCTCCAGCAACTCAAAGATCTCACTGTGAAGCTTGAGGAAGAAAATGAGGGTGTGGCAGTGAATGGCAGCACAGGGTCTTGCCATCCTGGAAGAATGCTCTGGAGTTTCAAGCCCCAGATCACCCCACTCCACAGGATGGGATAGTGGATGCTCTGGGCCCATTTTCCAAGTACCTGTTTGGGAATGGACAAATGGACCCAAGGACCAAATGATGGGAGCGGGGGGACAGGACAGGAAGAACAGGGTGATGGTGTGCTAGTTGCACTGTCTGCAGCAGTGCAGACACATGCAGACGCTACAGTGGAATGCTGGTTCTGGTTGTGTTTCAAAACGCTTGGAGGGTGAAATTTGTGGAGAGAGAAATCCCAGACAAGGTGTCTGTTCCCAAGCACGGGGAGCTTTTATGTTTGAGAGAAAGCTCTTCTGACCCCTGTCCAACATCTCCAAGAAACACAGCAGTGTCAGAGCTTTTATGTTTCTGTGTCAGTGTCACAGGGCCAGCTCTTTTCCCACCCGGGGGTTCTCACAAGCCATCTTAGCTGCCTCATGAGCGCCAACACTGCCGTGAGATTTTTATTTATGTACTTCTGCCAAACCACCATCACAATCCCTGGCGCTGCACACTTCTACCTGGCGTGTCCTTCAATCATCACTCCTTTCTCCAGAGAGACAGAGCAATGTCACCACCCAGAGACCTACTATCTTTGGGCTCCTTTAGCCCTCTCTCTTCCTTCAGCACTTCCTTCCTGTACTTTCTAATGACCTTCTTAGCTGATGGGATAATTGACCACTTCATCCACAGTCTGATTAATTAATCTTCTGTCCTTCAATCAGGGAATTAGTGTCTATGCAACCAAAGTGTTGAGTAAGCTGCTGACTCTCAGCACTCTGTCACATTCATACAATGCACATTTTCTGGTCAGCCACAAACCCTCCATTTCCTGATTAATATTCTTTCAGCACATAATAGCTTTCATATGGCCTCTGAAGCAGTTATTCTACTGCTCATCCGAATCAGAGAAAATTGCCACAGATGTGGTCCAAATGTGCTCTCACGCACAGTCTGAGATGCACACCAAGAGCGAGCCCCACATCATTGATGCCTGAGTGAATCTCTGCAGTGGCCAGTAGATCTCAACCTCTTAGGGAGGTCTACACTATGCAACAAGGCTAGTGTTAATGCTGCTTGTCGGCACTTTTGCTGGGAAAATACTTCCCCCCCCAACGAAGGGGTTTCGCTTTGTCGACAGGCGAGTGCCCCTGCCAACAGTGTGGCATTCACACTTTCACTAGCTGTGGCAAAACGCTGTCGTTCTTGGGATTTTTGTTCAAGCACCTGTGAGAGGCAAAAGCTTTGTCGATCAAGTGTGAGTGTAGACATTGCCTTAGTCAACAGCAAGATATTGCTTCCATCTGAGCAAAACATGAAGTCATCACAGACAACCTCTCCCATTAGTCAGCAACTACCATGTCATGACCAGCCCACTGAACTCCTTTGCTCTCCCACAATCTCCTGCAGCCTCATGATCCAGGAAACAGCCAAAGTCTACCTGCTGGCACCATTTCTTTCCCCTCACTGGATAAGGTTTTTTTCCTGTCAGTTCCAAACATCTGCATTGCATGTTCTGGAAAAAACACATTAATCTGCCCCAAGATCAGGAAGTGGCCACTTGCCCTTCTCTAGCCCAGGGGGTAGTAAAATAGACAAACAACCAATTCAAGGTTTGCCTGCCACCTATCCTCGTCTCCCATTTTCTCTGTAACTGCAAGTCCTCCCTCTACCCCCCCATCCCTTCCTCTGCCAAAGTCCTCTGTCTCCAGCTCCTCCCCATGTGACATAACACTTTTTGTTAATCCTGCTTCTGGATATTGGGCTTGCAGTTGCCCCAGCTTTATTCTCTCTCTCTCACTCTTGAATGCCCCCTCCCTGGTATTCCACCTATGGACTCCTAACCTCTATGCCTCCCTCACCTGGGGCTAATAGAGTGGGCTCTAAGTACCCGGTGCTTGGCTTTTTATGTTATTAGGCTATGGACTGTAGCGGCCTATCCAAATCAGGTCCAGTAATGGACACAAATCAGATATTCAAAATGGTAACACACAGAAACCTGTTGGGGAACATTTTAACTTTCCCTGGGCACTCATTAATGGATCTAAAAGTGACTATACTATTACAGAAGCAATTTCAGAAATCAGCTTGAGAGAAGCTGCAGAATCTGGTTTCATTTACAAGTTTGACACCTGGAATCGAGGTCTGAACAAAGACCTAACCTGGATGAGCTGCTCCATGCCACACCCTAATGACATCAAATGCTAAGCACCAGGTACTTACAGCCTGGTGCTAATAGCCTCATTTAGCATGGACATGCTAATTGACAATATTTCCCCCCCATTTTTTCCTTCTCTTCCCCTCCACATCCTCTCTCTTTCTCTGCTATTTATTTATACCCTGGACCTCTTAATTCCATTCATCTGAGGAAGAGGATTGTACCCACAAAAGCTCATGATACCATCTACATTTTTGTTAGTCTCTAACTGCAGAACTATTTGTTTTTGTTTAAGTTTTTTTTATTTATAGACTAACACGGTCACCCCTCTGAAACATCTTATACAGGGTTTACAGTTTGGTTCAATGGCTCTCAGCACTCCCTCTAGACAAATTGTTCCAGGGACCCTAATCCAGCCACCACTGCTGCTGCTGTTGCAGCAGTGGAGGCCAGAGCCCCACACTCCTCTGAATCGCTAGGCCCTGGACTAGCAACTGCTCCCTGTGCTCCTTCCCCATCGGTGGAACTGTTCACATGTTTAAATTCCCGCCTCACACAAAGACTTTGATCTACATTTCCCTCAAAATGAAATTGCCACCCATGACTCACAAATTGTAGCAACTTCCTGCTACTCAACCCAAAACTCCCTTTATCATCAGTGGGTATTTGTAATTAATTTATCTTTAGTCATGGTAATGTTGTGAATTTACCAGCCATCAGTCTCACTGAGCGCTGTAGTTTATCTAGTCATGAGTAAGGCTAAGATTTAGTCATGGATATTTTTAGTAAAAGTCATGGATCAGTCATTAGTAATAAACAAAAATTCATGGACTGTGACCAGTTCACGACTTTCACTATAAATACTTCTCACTAAATCTTAACTGTTGTGGGGAGGAAGGGTGTCCGGGACACTGCTGCTCTGGCAGCCTGTAGGGTGGTCCCTGGCACTGCAGCTGCTCAACACTAAGGGATGGAGTCAGACCTACAACTAGACACTTAGAGGACTATTGCTAGTTGCTATTCAGAAAATGAATGGTGTTTGGGATGGTATGACCAAGTAATTATCAGCTTTGGGACACTCTCAAGGTTGGCTGGATAGGGAGCTAGAAAGACAACTGACAACATTATTGGAAGGAGGGATGGGTGTTTTCTTCTTTTTTTGCATATATATTTGGTTACTGGCTTTTCCTGAGTTTATGACTATGCTCCCTTACCCAGTAAAGATTTCCCATGTTTGTACACAGTCATGAAGTGCTTGTGAGTGGGAGATTTTCTCTAAAGATCAGTGGGGCCTGACCCTGGGCCTATGCATCCCTCCCATATCCACACCACTACGAAGAGCTCTAGTAGTGGCTATCGAATTCTTACTCCTAAGGCCTTATGCTCCATGAAAGATACCACCCCTGGACCTGATTGGTGGAACTCCAAAGCCCCTGACTTGGCTAGATACACCATTTAAGAGACACAGGAAGTTGTCTTTGAAACAAGGTGGATCCAGGTTTCTGGCTGCTACAATACTAGCTATCTGCTATCTGACTTCTTGCCTCATCTCTGGTGCCTGACTTTGTCCCTGCCCTGTTCCTGGCTCCTGCCCTCAGCCTCATTCTGGTCCCTGAGCTCCAACCCTAAGCTATGGCTCTTTGGTTTCCAGTTGTGAGCTTTGGCTCCTGTTTCCTGTCTGACCCTGGCTCCAACCTTCGACTCTGATAGCTGGCTCCTGACCTGCCCATTAGTCTCTGATGCCAAATCATCATCCTGACTCTTCAGCCAGAATGCCCACAGACCTGTCTTCTACATCCTCTGATAGGTTCTGCCTCTTACGGGCACCCATGTATGTGGTGTTTATTCTAAAATTGTGGGTGGAGCTTGAACCAGTTTAGTTGTTTCTTTAAAAAGATACTAAATACATTTATTTCTGATTAGGATCAATTTTCACCTCTCAGAATAGCTAAAAAATTACTCCTGCTTTCATTAGAAATAGTCATAGAACACTAGAACTGGAAGGGACCTCGAGAGGTTATGAAGTCCAGTCCCCTGCCATCATAGCAGGACCAAGCACCATCTAGTGA
The DNA here is from genome assembly GCF_049634645.1 of Pelodiscus sinensis. Taxonomy (NCBI): domain Eukaryota; kingdom Metazoa; phylum Chordata; order Testudines; family Trionychidae; genus Pelodiscus; species Pelodiscus sinensis. The sequence continues at coordinate 89,523,844 of NC_134713.1, read as the reverse complement.
GATTCCACAATTTCCCTAGGCATTTTATTCCAGTATTTAACCACCCTAACAGTTAGGACGTTTTTCCTAATGTCCAATGTAAACCTCCCTTGCTGCAAGCTAAGCCCATTGCTTCTTGTCCTATCATAAGAGGTCAAGGAGAACATTTTTTTCTCCTTTTAGATACTTTAGATATTCTCACCTTAGTGAATTAGTAAAAAAATTCATTCCTAAAAATATGATGACCCCAAAGCAAAATAACTAAAAGCAACCCCTCTTGCATTTTAAGTAGCTTCATATCTTACAATGATTATTTTTGACATCATAACCTGCTGCCTGTCTAGCAAATATAAAACAATTTTCTATTCTCCTGCCCCACCCCTTTGTTCAGTCTTTTATTCATTGTAACAATATATTCTTTGAAGTTTGGGTGTCACACATATAAAATAAATGCTGGAAGTACTGCCATAGGTCAGCATGTGCCGACTGTGGCTTTCATTGTAATTGGTGTCCCAGTTTCTCTTGGGAACATTTGACCTGACAATTCACCTAATTTATGAGAGAGAAGTCCCTTCATGAAGGTTGATGATGAGAATTTATGGCACCCAGATTGCTTTTTGTTCAAAGAATTCAACTCACAGATAATCTAAACATTGATACAAAAGTCATTCAACATCTCTGAAGCAGGGCACTTCTACTGTACCATAGTGTTCTGCATAGCAATCTGAATTAGTGCACTGCAGCATGAGGTGATGTCCAGATGAGATCCCTGAAAGTGGGGTGCCATAATTCTCCAGCCTGGGCTGTCTCTCACAATGCTTTGCTAAGTTTGTAAGGCCCATCAGGTGCTGTTATCACCTAGCAAAACAGCATGTGGAGCCCCACGCTCAGCTAGATTGCATGAATGCTCCTGAGCCACTCATGAGTCACACAGAAAAACACAAGCAAATCTCTCAAACCCCCAGCTTTGCATTTCCAAAATATACCACATTGCCATGAACAGAAGTCTGACCTGTGTAAGTTTATTCCCAGTCCATCCCTTCTTGGAGTGTCCAACAGAATTGCTGGAACTCTGGAGTTCTGGGCCCTTGAAGGGGTGGGTTCTTGGGCATAAAGGGGTGGGGCTAGGGACTAGCACCCCTATGCCCGCCCTTCAGCGCTACCCAGGCTGTGACCCTTGGGGTTCTGGTGGCAATTTTAAGGGGTCAATATTCTGTCCGTTTCCCTTTTGCTGCTCCCCCCCCACCATCAGCAGCCCTTCCCTTCCCTTGATAGGTGGAGAAGACACACTCTAGCTTTTGCAAACTGCTCTGAGATTTCCCAAGCACTTCAACCAAAACACACTGTTTTACGTAAAATGTAAAAGATATATCAACTACAGAAAGAGTATAAGTGATTATAAGTGGTGGGCACAAAAGGTCAGTAATAGTTGCCAAAGAAAATAAAAGATAAATGTGAAGTCTAAATCTTAACCCTTATTTCACTAGGCAGTATTTAGATCAAGTGGTTTCTCATCCCACTGGATGTTGCAAGTGGGTATCAATTTTTAACACCCAGGCTTCCCTCTAAGTCTGGGACCAATCTCCTCCATTCATGTCTTCCCATCCTTTTTGTTGCTTCCACAGTAGGTGGGGAGGAGAAAGGTAAAAGCATGATGCCACTGTCCCCTATTTTATATCCTGATTCCACGTGCCTGGAAAACTCTAGCCCAGACGTATGCCGGTGGGCTTTGCGGTGGGCTTTGCTGAGACCAAAGTGAGCGATCCCCCATTGTGTGATGTTTGCACAGCCTTATTACAACCTTGTAAATCCTTTGTTTACAACTCCCTTGCTGATTAATGGTTGTTTATCACCCTCCTGGTGGTGGATCTCCCTCCTTTGTTGTCACTGCAGAATTGACAGTGGACAACTCTCAAATTGACAACATGTTTCAGTAACAACCATACAGCAAAATCTCAACTTCATGCACATGAGCCATATACATATTTGGGTAGAACAATAGGGTTCAAAAGATCATGACATTCTTTGTATGCAATATATAATATGGGGCTCCAGGGTGCTGCTTTGAGGTTCAGGGTGCCACAGCCACACATAGTAATTCTGTGCAGGAAGTCAAAATAGAATTCCTCCAACTAAAAATGTAATATACTAGAAAGTAAACACAAAATGAATGTAAAACTAAGTTAGGCTCCAAATGTAATTTAAAAAAAAAACAAAAACCTTTCACACCTAATGAAATAAATGCATGAATTTAGTTTAACAATATCTATAACATTGTAAAAATGTAAACACTTCATAGAATCATAGAGCTGGAAGAGACCTCAGGAGGTCATCAAGTTCAGCCCCCTGCCCAAAGCAGGACCAACCCCAACTACATCAACCCAGCCAGGGCTTTGTAAAGCTGAGATTTAAAAACCTTTAGGGATAGAGATTCCACCATCTCCGTAGGTAACCCATTCCAGTACTTCACCACCCTCCTAAGGAAATAGTTTTTCCTAATATCCAACTTAGACCTCCCCCATTGTAACTTGAGCCCATTGCTCCTTGTTCTGTCACTACTGTGAATAGCCCTTCTCCATCCTCTTTGGAACCTCTCTTCAGGATGTTGAAGGCTCCTATCAAATTCCATCTCACTCTTCTCTTCTGCAGACTAAACAAACCCAAATCTCTCAGCCTCTCCTCATAGGTCATGTGCTCCAGCCCCCTAATCATTTTGGCTGCCCTCCTCTGGACCCTCTCCAATGCGTCCACATCCTTCCTATTGTGGAGGGCCCAGAAATGGACACAATACTCCAAATGTGGCCTCACCAGAGCTAAATAAAAAGGAATAATCACTTCTCTAGATCTGCTGGAAATGCTCCTCCTAATGCAACCTAATATGCCATTCGCCTTCTTGGCAACAAGGGCACACTGTTGACTCAGATCCATTTTTCATCCACTGTAATTCCCAGGTCCTTTTCTGCTGAACTGCTACTTAGCCAGTTAGTCTCCAGCCTGTAACAATGCTTGGGATTTTTCTGTCCCAAGTGCAGGGCTCTACACTTGTCCTTGTTGAACCTCATCAGATTTCTTTTGGCCCAATCCGCTAATCTATCTAGGTCTCTCTGGATCCTATCCCTGCTCTCCAGTGTATCTACCTCTCCCCCTAGCTTAGTGTCATCCGCAAACTTGCTGAGGGTACAATCCATCCCCTCATCCACGTCATTAATAAAGATGTTCAACAAAACCAGCCCTAGAACTGATCCTTGGGGCTGCTTCCCTGTAGCTCATCATAATTGCCTCCACTGTGTCAGCACTAAGGCTCAGGTTCAGTAAGGTAGGCAGTGCCATTGATATCAATAGCCTTCTCCCTCCCCATTCATGCCATTTCTCTCTCCCCTGCCCCCTGTTTGATTTCAATAGGATAATTTACATGCTCAAAGTCAGTTACATACTTAAGTGCCTTGCTGAATTGAAACCTGAGAAGGGAAGGAACACTATGGACTCTCTCCAAGTATAACTATTCTGGATCATCCATAATTTGGTTCACTTACAAATAAACCATGCAGCGCAGTTGAGGGATAGATGGAAGACAGACTAAAACATTTGTGCTGGTTTGCTGGATTGGTGGTTCCCTCACATTGGGTTAGTTACCCATTTTCAGCACACACTGCTCTTCTGAAAGTCCTATGAATGACAAGTTTTAAGAGTGGCCACAGTAATTTGACACAAATATTCATAATACTGCCTAGTTAAACTAGCAGGTGTTCTGTGCCTCTTTTATAAAAGAAATTAAGCCTTAATAAGGAAACCTGGGTATGTCTACACTACCCTCCTAGTTCGAACTAGGAGGGTAATGTAGGCATACCGCACTTGCAAATGAAGCCCGGGATTTGAATTTCCCGGGCTTCATTCGCATAAGCGGGGCGCCGCAATTTTAAAACCCCGCTCGTTCAAACCCTGTGCAGCGCGGCTACACGGGGCACGAACTAGGTAGTTCGAACTAGGCTTCCTAGTTCGAACTACCGTTACTCCTCATTCCATTTTAAATATGGCAGCGCCCCGCTTATGCAAATGAAGCCCGGGAAATTCAAATCCCGGGCTTCATTTGCAAGTGCGGTATGCCTACATTACCCTGCTAGTTCGAACTAGCGGGGTAGTGTAGACATACCCCCTCTCCTCAGTGCTCTGCTCTGAATTCTTTGCTGAGAAGCCAGGCATACAGACATCAATCCACAATGATGTGTGAAGGCTAATAACCTGCTAGAATAGAAATTACAGGTACCATAATCAGCAGAATGTGAATTACACTACTGCGGACTGGTAAAGTGAATGATGGTGAAAAGTAAATTGGGGACTAGACACTTAGCTGATGTAAATTGACCTAGTTCCAGCCATTGTCATAGGACTGTGTGAATTTATACCAGCTGAGGATTTAATTCTATATTTACAAGGTATTTTCTGATGTAAATAATTCCAGGTGGTGTTAGTGACACACAGGTAAGGATCTTTATAAAGATATTTGTATATGATTTTTAACTTGGCAGTATCCCTTTAAAGTGAATTCCCTATTTGGTTAATAAATATTTTCTAAGTTATTCATAACACTACACATCTGGTCTCCAGCAGGCATGTACCATAGCTTCAGGGTGTTTACTAGTAACTAGGGCCAGATTAACCTATCAGTGGGTCGTAGGCAAACCCCACCACCCTTCTCCCAGCTAGATCCCCTAGGCTGACACTCTTTGCAGTGCCCTGTCTTGCAAAGCCCCTCTAATATGGTAGGGAGGCTATGGGGCCAAACCTGAGTTGGCAGGGAGGTAGCCAGCGTTGCTCCAGGGAGTACCTGAGAAATACCATCAGAGCTCACCCAGGCTACCTTACAAATTGGGGATTTCCCCTGCAGCTGAGTTGTTCGAGCCTTAATCTGACGTGTTTAGTAACTAACTTGTGAAACAGAGAGAAAGACATGCTGAAGTGACACTTCTGTTTTAAACTGATCTGAGGGAGGAATAAAAGAGGGAGACATCCCAGCCATTCCTCCTAATTTCCTTTCTTTTTGTGGACATCTTTGCTCTTCTTGATGAACTGGGTGCTTTCACAAGTTGCTAGTGTAGCTGATCCTTGTGAGATGGACAGGGCCAATCAGAAGGAGGTGGGTGGGAAGGCCATTTGGCCTGGGCCTCAAGCTCAAAGGGGGCCTAAAATTTAGACACTTGTTTGTTTTTTTGACATTTGATAAGTTTCACAATTTGTTTTTATGCACATCCATATCGGACCAATATGTGACACACTCTCAGCTCAGAGCTGCAAATTTGAGTATATAAGAGTTGTGAAAGGCTAGAAAAGCACTGTTAAATAATAAATAAAATAATGTCTCATTCTTTTTCAGTGCCTTATTTTGTTTTCATGTGTCATTTTTATTTTTATTATGGCTAGGAGCCTCAAAAGCTTAAAGTGGCTAGGACTTCTCTGGACCTCTAAAAGGGCCTGGAGATGAATGGAATCAATGCAGAGGAGGGACCATAAAAATACAAGTAACATTTGAATGCTGATGTAGCTAAAGACAACAAATACAGGGTACTGGTAAAAAGGTAAAAAGACAAGGGATCCAGAAGGGAGTGCTGAAAAGAAAAGTCTAGCCCATGCACCAAGAAAAAGTTCAAGGATTCAGTGGTGCTGTCTAGAGCAATTCTGCCCAAATGCGGATGATGAGCAGGGAATGGAAATAGTCTGATGGTGAACAGATCAGGTCTTCCAGAGGTAACACAAGGTTACCCCAAAATGCTGGGCCAATATGCTGGAACTCTAGGAGAGCCTCTATAATGTTCATTTTCCCTACCCATTTCATCCTTGGCCTCTCTGTTGAGGATGACAACCTAAATCAGACCCTTGATCAGTGGTGAACTACTAGGAGCCCAGAATTAGCTATACCAGATCAGCTCAGTAACCAAACTAGTTGTACCAGAGCTCCAGTCTTGGCCAGCACAAGAGGTTGCAGAGGAAGGTGCCAGAACTTCCCCAGTATGCATTGATGGAATAACCTGTGAGCCTGGAAAATTTCTTCCTAATATCGACGGCGAGTTTGGCTTTTGCCCTGACACTTGAGGGTTCACATTCCTCTTCAATGCAGTTTCAATTTGTAAAACCAACAAGTAGTCCTGTGGCACATTAGAGACTATATATATCAATCATGAGCTTTTGTGAGCAAAACCCACTTCTTCAGATGAGCTAGTGTGGGGGGAAAAAAGGGAACCCAGAATTTATAACAGAAAAAGAAGGGAGATAGAGAGAGAGAGAGAGGAAAAGAAGTACCTGTCAGTTGTAGTGCTGGTACTAATGAGCAGGGCTCAACAAATACACTAATCTACTTGCCCATGGTGAGTAGATTTCAGCCGGTCACCCCGTTCACCAGCGGTCAGCACAGGTGCAGTGCGGGTCTCGCACATGCACAGTGCGGGGCTGGCGACTGGCTTTCGCTGTGATCATCGAGCCCTGCTAATGAGACTAATTGAGTGGGCTGGAAGTGTCCCATACTCAGCTTTTGATGTACATGAAGTGTTAACTCTGAATGTCTTTATTGTCCATGTAAGCGTCCAATCCTTTTTGGATTCCTCCTAAACTTATGGCCTCAAAACTATCCAGTGGCAACAAATGCCACAAATTGTTTAAACGTTACATAAAGCTTGTCTTTTTGTCAGTTTCAAACTAGCTGCATTTCACATTCATTGACTTGCCTCTTTCTTTTATTGAGAATAGAAGTGCCCAATAACCTTCTCTTTATTATTTATTTTCTATATCTTTGCCATATCCCTTTACCATTCTCATCTGCTTCTATTTCTGCTTTACCATTTTTAAAGACATGATGATAACTGAAGAGTATTTTAGGTGAAGGTGCTCCATTGATTTATACAATGGCATTGCAATGTGTTCAGGACTGTTCTCCATCCAATCCCACAAGCAAGCTTATATTCATGGCTGCCTCTGTTGAGCAGTGATCTTCTCAGGGCATTTTTATGGGAATTGGTACTCTTTACAACAGTGTTTCTTAAACTTAAGACCGAGGAACACCAAATAATATATATATTTTTTTATGAGGAACACCAAGGATTTTTTGCTGAGGGGGGAAAAAAAGGGGGAGGGGGAAGAGAGAGTTATTGAGAAGAAAAAAGTCATCTGCCCCTTTGAGGGTGGCCATTTTGAACTCTGTCATTTTCCGCAGCACACCTCTGACTGCCTCGCGGCATACTGGAACACAGTTTAAGAACACTGCTTTACAAGGCTCTAAATTAACAGCATGAGTAGTTCAGCATGAGTAGCCATCCCACCCAGCATGCATACTGGTAAAGGAGCAAGCTACCTCCTTACACCAAAGTGATGTATATAGGAAAACTGTATCAGTAAATGCAGAACAATGGTGCCATGTGTGAGTTTAATAATCCACTTTACCACTGTACTACAAACTAGTTTCTTCATTCTCATTACATGTTCAAGCAAAAATTACCTGAAGGTGGAGTTAAGATTGAAAGTACATATCAGTAATTTAAGGCAATGGAGGACTAACAATTTTGAGATTTTTTTTTCTGTAGTGAAAATATTTTAATTTATTGTATTATGTCAATAAACATGGAGTTAGTTATCCATTATATTATCTAAGGTATTATGCTGCATTCTGTTCATGAATATTAGAAACAAAATGCATGGTGTACAATAGCCACTAATACTAAATAAGCAGTAGCCAATTCTGAGTGGTTAGTGCACATGCACGAAATAAAAATTCTCAGAGGTGTAGCTGTGTTAGTCTGTAACTTTAAAAACAAGTAGTTCTGTGGCACCTCAGAGACTAACAAAAATATATATAGTATCATGAGCTTTCATGGGCAAAACCCACTTCTTCAGATGAGTTGGAAACATCTTATGTTTTGTGCACATATTAGATGCTTTAAAACTGTCAGATTTTTTTCAATGAAATCAGTTCACATGTACAAATTATCTGCAAAGCTTTATTTTAAAAATATTTCCTTTTATAGCAACACACACAAATCTGAAATCAACTAATACTTTAGTTTTACAAGGGTCTTAACTGATTTTTTTTTAAGTTTCCTTACTGAGATTATGTATGCAATATTCTAGATAAGAGTGAATTTCTTTTATGAACACATTTAAAGTTCCTTTAAGATATGTTTGCAATGAAAGACAATAATAATGGCAGTTAGGAGGTTCATTTAAAGAGAAGAAAACAATCTAGGTATACTGGGCTATGTCTACACTACACATTTTTGTGGCAGAAAATATGCTCAGGGACTCATTAGCATGAGTTGTGACATCATTACAATATTTTCTGCCATTTCTTTTTGTGCAAGGGGTTTTTGCGCAAAAAGAAGCAGTGTAGCTGCTTCTGTTTTGCGCAAGACCCTTATGCCTCTCCAGGACAGGCATAAGGATCTTGTGCAAAACACCTGTTTTGCACAAAACGGGAGGGGCTACACTGCTTTTTGCACAAAAACCCCTTGTGCAAAAAACATCAGAAAATATGGTAATGAGGTCACAACTGGTGCTAATGAGTCCCTCATTAGCATATTTTCTGCCACAAAAACACGTAGGCTGCATCTAGACTGGCATGATTATGCACAAAAGCAGCTGCCTGTCTACACTGGCTGCAAGTATTTGCACAAGAACACCGACTTTGTAATGTACAAAATCAGTGGTTCTTGCACAAATACTCTGACGCTCCCGCTCAGGGATAAGCCCTCTTGGGCAAGTATTCTTGCGCAAGAGGGCCAGTGTAGACAGTAACGTTAATTTCTTGCGCAAGAAAGCCTGATTGTTAAAATGGCCATCGGAGTTTTCTTGTGCAAGAGAGTATCTACACTGGCACAGATGCTCTTGTGCAAAGGCACATGCCAGTATAGACGCTCACTTGCGCAAATACTTTAACGCAAGAACTCTTGCCTTAAAAAGTATTTGCACAAGATTATGCCAATGTAGACATAGGCTCATAGTAAGACTTTATATTGGTATGCCTTGTTTTCCTTAACCTACAAGAATTAGTTTTACCAGTATGAGCAGCACTTTTACATTAATATAATTGCATTTACTCCATAAGGATTTTACGGTTTAACTATACCAGAAAAGTTATAAAAAGCTCATGATACCACCTACATGTTGTTAGTCTTTAAAGTGCTACTAGACTATTTGTTGTTTAAGTTTTTCCTGTTACAGACTAACTTGGCTACCTCTCTGAAGCTAATTTAAAACAGTTCAACTTGCATGTTTAGTCAAGGCTGAAAGCCTCTTAATACCAGTGTCCCCAAGAATTCATTGATTGTGTTTGAGAGTGTTCTGTGCAGCAACTAAATACAGTTCCAGAAAGAGAACAAGACATGTTATGTCAAAGGCAAAACACAATTATTGAGACATGTTGTCATGCATTTTTAAGCGTATCTCCAGGTTGGCATGAAGTAAACAGGAAGATCAGCCTAAGAATTTATGGCATGGTTCTTTGAATTAAAGGGATTGTTTGTGCAAGGTAGAAATTACAAAGAATGTGCTTTTTTGTGACATTTTTCAGAACTGCTAGTTGGCCTTTTCCTTCATCATAGCACAGTAGGCTACGACCCTATCATTTCTCACAAGCTAAACCCATTCAGACCGACTCAGGATTTGGATAGGATACTACCAAAGGAAAAAAAAAATCGAAATAATGTGCCAGAAGTAGTTTAACTTCCGACAAACTCAAGTGACCAATCTTCCTGGGAAGACAAAGCTCAAGCTGTGTCAACAGGGTATTAGGAGACTTTGCTTTTGGAGGTGCCATTGTTCAAAGGGACACGTCAGTCCTGGTCACTGGTGTTCACTGTTAAGTTGCCATGGGGACTAAGTACAACTTAGTGACCTACCTACATTTCAGTGTGAAAGGTGATAGTCTGCTTGTATAGGTTCCTATAGAAATGTTGTTGAGATGCAGCATGCTACTGGCCTGTCAATGTTTTATAGTGTGACTGCCTCCTTTACAAAACTTGTTACACTCCACAGAAGTGGTTGCATTTCAACAGTGAGTAAAATTTTTTGTCTATGTAACATGCAAAGTATTCTTCAACATGCAAATGGCCTCCTTCTACACACTCCCTCATGGAACGTGCCCCCTCATGCCAGTTTCCTTCTTGGGTAAGCACAGGGCTCTCTTCAGGCTCTTATTTAAACCGTACTTTCCCAGTGTCATGGGAGAATTTTCTTCAAAAACCTTGTGCAAGTAGTCTGTAGCCAAAGTCCCAAATAGAATCAACTAGTGTATATATCCCATGATCTTCCCCTACATCTGTGTTTTCCATCAGAGGTAGACACCTTGTCCATAATCACAGGTAATTAGCAAGCAGCCATCTTGGGGAGGTAAGCTCCAACCCTGCTCCTGTTCAAGGCCCCATCCTTTCAGTGGCCACCTGGCTGCTGGCCCTTTCCCCATGCCCCAGTCCCCTTGCCCTGCCTGGCCACTGCCCAAGGCTAATACCTCCCACACAGTGCCAGGTAGCTGCACCCCACTCACAGGAAGAGTTCAACTCACCACTACAGCTTCTGCCAGCTGTGCTGAGAATTAGCTCTATCAGCTTCCCAGGGCCTCCTCTACTGGCAGAGTCACTAACATCACTGTTATTCTACTCCCTCTCTAGACCTGCATTGGTTCCAATCCACAGCAGCTGCTCTGAAGCACAACATTCCAGATACTGCCTCATCCTCTCCCAGGGGGAGCAGCAACCAGCTGTCTTGTCAGTCACCTCAGGGGTCCACTGCAGTCCTCAGTCTAGCCTCTCATGCCAGAATGGCACTGAAGTCTCTTCTGACCACCTTCATCACTGGTAAGTGTAGGAGGGAAAAAACAGAGGTGGGTCCTAACCCAGGGATTCTTTATCAGCAGCCTCACTGCCCCTCCTACAACTATACCACTGCCCACTTCTCTAGGACACCTTCTCTCAGCCCCAGGACTTCAACTTCAACCTGAAGTTCCTGGTGCTAACTGTGCAACCCTCTGAGGGTGTGTCTAAACTACATGGCTCCATCGATGGAGCCATGTAAATTAGGCTGATCGGCAAAGGGAAATGAAGCCATGATTTAAATAATCGCGGCTTAATTTAAATGGCTGCCGCACTGAGCAAACAGCTGATCAGCCGTTTGTTGGTCAGCTCAGCGCGCTAGTCTGGACGCTCTCGCGCCAACCTGAAAGCCCTTTATCGACCTCCCCGTTATGCCTCGTAGGATGAGGTTTACTGGGGAGGTTGATAAAGGGCTTTCATGTCAGCAGGGGAGCGTCCAGACTAGCACGCTGAGCTGACAAACAGCTGATCAGCTGTTTGTCGGCTCAGCACGGCAGCTATTTAAATTTAAATGGAGCCACAATTATTTAAATCGCGGCTTCATTTCCCTTTGCCGAACAAACAAATCTACATGGCTCCATCGACAAAGCCATGTAGTTTAGACGTACCCTAAGAAGCCAACCTTCCCCCTTCTCTGCGGCTGCCCTTTTATCAGGGTCAGCTGTGCCCTAATTACTTTCAGCCTCACCTGTAGTGGCCTGACACCTTAATTAGCTGCAGCCTCACCTGTGGCTGCCTATCATTCAGCCTCCCTAGATTGTTTTTAACCATTGTAGAGCCAGCCCAGGTCACCCACTCCCAGCCCTCAGAATATCCTGGAAGCTGCAGCCCAGTCTCAGCAACACCTGGCAGCTGTGTGGCCCCAGTCTTCCCAGCTGGCTAAAGCACTGGTCAGCCATGTCTCAACCCCAAACTTCCAGATCACCAGGCAGCTGCATTGCCCCAGCCTTCCAACCCAGCAGGAGGGTAGGACCACCACTGTTTCTGTTAAGGAAATGCCTTCCCTCACCTACATAACCTACCACTCTCTTGCCCATCCTCTTCCAAAATGACCACCCAGCTCTTTTGAATTTAGAGTGTCATTCCATTCTCCCCAACAAACACTCCTACAACTTCTCCAATGGGAGAATCTTTGTTAGGGGAGAATTTCCTCACTCCCTTGGCCCACTCATCATTCCTCCTCCTCAGAGTCCAGCTCTTCAACACAGAGACATCAGTGGGGGATGTTCTCCTCTTTCCTTCAGCCATTTCTGGACCTTTTTGGTTTAGAATCAACAGGCACTTCTACCTTCAGCCATAGCTCTGTGACTTGCCAGCCTAGAAAACCCTTTTTCAGCTCTTCTGCTTTGGTTTTCTCCCTATAATCATCTCTGTCTGGTATCTCTCATCACAGTTCTTTACCTGTCTGACCTTTTATAGCCTCCCAGGTGATGCTTTCCTCCCTCTTCCCCCTCCCCCATCTTTATTGGCCTGACTGGGAACACCTGGACTGAAATGGGAGTGCTGAACCCACTTTTGTGTAATGAGCCAGCTCCCTTGTTTAAATAATTTAAAATGCTGTATTTTGGAAAGATTATATGGTTATTGTTCTTTTAGGCTCCAATCAGCAAAGCACTTAAGCACACACTTAATGATGTCTCACTGAAGTCTGCATAGCTGAAATTCAGGGATTTAGCATGTGCTTTAAATTAAGCACTCCCAGAAATGCTTTTCAGAGCAGGGGCTAAAGTTTGGAAAAGAACAAAAGGTGAAACAGGGGTTTTGGCTACTCTTGACACTTATTTAATGGGAAGCTTGTTTGAAAATGGCCAATATTATCTTGCTATTTATTTTCTTTTCTGAAGCTTATTTCACAGTGGCCCTAATCCTGCACTGAGGACCAAATGGGTACCATGATTCATCTATGTGGAGCCCCCAGATCAGGGCCTTAAACAATGACAAGTGACAGATGTATGGTTCTATTGCTCAATCCATGCACTACTGGAAGGTGCTCACAAAGGACAGCACTGAGCATGGTATTAGAAGACATATAGGCTGTGTCTAGACTGTCAAGTTTTTCCGCAAAATCATCTGCTTTTGTGGAAAAACTTGCCAACTGTCTACACTGGCCGCTTGAATTTCTGCAAAAGCACTGACGATGTCATGTAAGATTGTCACTGCTTTTGTGGAAATACTATGCTGCTCCCGTTCGGGCAAAAGTCTTTTTCTGAAAAACTTTTGCGTAAAAGGGCCAGCGTAGACAGCAGAGATTTATTTTCCGCAAAAAAGCCCCGATCACGAAAATGGCGATCGGGGCTTTTTTGTGGAAAAGCGCATCTAGATTGGCCATGGACTGCTTTTGCGGAAAAGTGTCCTGCCAATCTAGACGCGCTTTTCCGAAAATGCTTTTAACGGAAAACTTTTCCGTTAAAAGCATTTCCAGAAAATCATGCCAGTGTAGACGTAGCCATAGAATAAAACTGCAATAGAATAGTAATGAGGAAGCTCCATATTAGGCAGAGTATCAACAATCGGTGCAGGTATCAACAATCGCAAAGTAGGGAAAGGGTGTGTGTGAAAAATTCTATACTAGGAAACTAAGAAGACATTCAGAAGCTCTCGTAATGAAAGTGTAATTGTGCAAATTACATTGTGAAGGTCCAGTCCTGCAATTCTGGAGTAGTCCCGTTGCAAGTAGTCCTGGTGACATGAATGGGTCTAATAAGTTTTTCAGGTCTTTATAACTTGAGGTCCCAGGAAAACAGCATCTAACTAAGGGCTATACCTTGCAGGCCAGATCCTACAAATTTCCCACTGGGTTCAAGTATTTTAAGTGCAATCTACATGCCTATGCTCTGTCTTTGTTAGGAATAAGTAATAATATTCTATTATTCTGCATTATTTCATTGAGGGAAAACCAATGCTACTAAAACAAACCCAAATTAATGTTTCAGAGGGATAGCCGAGTTATTCATTTTCCAAATGAATGTGTTTTGCCTAGCTTTTACATCAAATGTCAAAGGAAAGGTTGTGTCTTGTTGTGCTTATAGGTTTGATTTTGAGAGGCTGAGCTTACAAACATTCCCCTCTCTCTCTAGGATCTTTTACAATGCCCATCACCATGATATCGGAGTGCCTTGGATATTGATTAATATGAACACAAGAAGATCTCTATGGCGATGTCTACATTGGCATGATCTTACGCAAATACTCTTTAACACAAGAGTTCTTGCATTAAAGTATTTGCGCAAGAGAGCGTCTACACTGGCATGTGCCTTTGTACAAGAGATGTGCTTTTGCACAAGAGCATCCATGCCAGTGTAGATGCTCTCTTGCGCAAGAGAGCGTCGATGGCCATTTTAACCATCGGGCTTTCTTGCGCAAGAAATTCATGTTGCCTGTCTACACTGGCCTCTTGCGCAAGAACAGTTGCGCAAGAGGGCTTATTCCTGAGCGGGAGCATCATAGTTCTTGCGCAAGAAGCACTGATTTCACTCATTAGAACGTCAGTGTTTTTGAGCAAGAACTCGCTGCCAGTGTATTCAGGCAGCAAGTTTTTGCACAAAAGTGGCCGCTTTTGCCCAAGATCGCACCAATGTAGACACAGCCTATATGTCTCTTCTTTCTCATTACCAGAAGGGTGCTGGCATGTTTGTTGTCGAATGGCTGACCTAGGTGGGGTTGTTGAGGGAAAGCCAAGTCAATGGTCTCCCTTACATATTTTGTTCTGGAGATGCTGAGTTTTTCAGTCATTCTGATAAGCAGGTTCCACAGTTTGGAGCCAGTTGCTGAGAAAATTGTTTCCACATAGCACAGGATTCTGACTCTCGGGGCTGACAGTTCCATTGTTACAGAGAAATGGAGTTGTCTTGGAGAGATATTGATCTCACAGAGTGGGGCGGAGTTCCTGGGTGCAATGTGTATTAATGGGTGACCCAACCCATGCTCCATCTGGAAGGTCTCCTCTTGCTTTAGCCCCAGCTCAGGCAGGCTGGCTGCTCCTTTTCAGAGAAGTGTGCTGGGGTTGGGGCTATGGCTAGCGTGGCCATGGCCTGCCTAATGGCTTGGGGTAGCTGGGGCTGCACGGTGCTGGGTTACACCTGGTACTCAGGGATAGGGAGCCTCCTGGTTCTAGGGCTGCCTGCCCTGTGCTGGGTCTGGGAAGGGCAGCATGCTGCCTGACTGGTGCTCAGGGGCAGGGAGTGCCATATGCTGCTGGAAAGGGGAGACTGGTGGTCATGGGGAGAAGCTCTGGGCTCCAATGAGGAAAGAGGGGCATGAGGGGTAGGCTTGCTAGGGGCTAACTGCCCTGCACTGCTGGGCCATCCACTGTCCATGGCAGGCACTCACAAAACTTGGGCCAATCTTATGGAAGGCTTTGGCAATGAGCATCAAAACCATGGCTCTCTGTCAGGATGTACCATAGAGCATCAGAAATATACCATAAAACGAGTAAATAATGCTATAAAATATTTTAGCTATTTCTGTGCATTGCACAATTACCACAAAACAGTTTACTCCACTGATTTCAGCTCAACAAAACATTAATAGAGCAGCCACAACTGTGAGAGTGTTAGTATGAAATATACTTTGAATTAATCTGCCTAAGACTAGGAGGTCACAAAATATACTGTAGGTGGAAATGACCCAGTTTATAGGATAGCACACCAGTATCACTGGTGCATAGGGTTGCCAGTCCTCCAGGATTGCCCTGGCATCTCCAAGAATTAAAGATTAATCTTTACTGAAAGAATATATGAATCCTCAAGGAATAGGTCCAGCCAAAATTGCCATCCCTAGTGAATAGTTCTAGCTAACAAAGTCTATGCTAGTGTCAGAAAGATAGGAGACCCTCTTCATCTTTGGATTCTTCAATTGGATTTATTTTCCCAGAGTTCGTCATTGGGTTTGACAAAGCCTATGCCCCCTACGATTGTCTAATTTGGAGGACATACTAAGACAACTTTCGTTCTTAAAAGCAAAATTCTAGCCCTTTTCTCAGGGAGCCATGTACCCATCTCAGTCTCGTATATGCCCCCTATTGCCATAGTAATGAGAACCTCACACACTGCAGGGTATTTATCCTCACAACACCCTGGTGCGGTAGGGCAGTGCTGCCATCCCATTTTAGAAATGAGGGATTGAGGCACAGAGGGATTAAATGACTTGCCCAAGGTCACACAGGAAGTCCGGCAAAGCGCATCTCAAGTCCTGGGCTTGTCTCTCCCTGGACCATCTTCTTCAGAGTAAAGTGATATGGTTTGATGGCTTGAAGAACAGCCTTCCTTTCTGCACCAGGAGGCTAAGGAGAAGGACTCTAATATCCCTCTCACAAAACACACCTTTTAAATCAAAGTTGTTTGAGCTTGTCTACAGTTCAAACACAACAGCAGCATAGCTGCACCATTGT
This sequence comes from Pelodiscus sinensis, assembly GCF_049634645.1. Lineage (NCBI taxonomy): Eukaryota > Metazoa > Chordata > Testudines > Trionychidae > Pelodiscus > Pelodiscus sinensis. Next base: position 89,507,629 of record NC_134713.1, on the reverse strand, counting down.
AGTGTTTTACTGTGGACACTAACATCTGTGGAGGTAATTCCCTTCCCTGAGAGTGTGTAGCTAAGTTGAGGAAGATTTCTTATGTCAACCTAGCACTGACTCTATGGGGATTTAGATTGGCTTATCTAAACTGCTCAAGGGTATGGATTTTTCACTCCCAGGATTGATGTAGTTGAATTGACCTGCTTTTCTAGTGCAGGCCTTAGTTACCTTTGGGTTGTATGCAACGAATCATCTCACTCCTCCTGACTGGATTCTGTAAGTGGTGAGAAGAGAGGCCGTGAGTCTGCAAAGCATGTAAGCACATTCATGAATTGGGAGGGTTTCAGGACCAGATTTTTGAAGATATGTAGGTGTCTAGATAGGCACCTAGTGGGATTTTTCATAGTACTAGGCACCTAGATGCTATTGAGAGCAATGTGCTTTGCTGCATCAGGCCATAGTATACTGGAATCAGTTTCGGATGGGGTCTGCAGGAGGCAAAATAATGGTTTGCAGGCCTGTCCAAATATGTAAAAGCTGGCCTTGTGTTCATCTTGGATTATTCCCAGAATGAGGTTTTGTGCACCCTGCACACTGACTTGTGGTCCATGACTTGTATACTTGAAGACTGCATCTGTATGGTTTTAAATGACTGACAATATACTGATGCTTCCGTGATGCTGAGGAGTCATTTACTGGTGCCCTCCCCTATTCCTTGTCACTCAACACTAAGCTTTTGGAAGCTTGCCATGCCTCTGACAGCTGATTCTTTGCATGAGAGCAGAATGCACGGCACAATAAGATCCAGGAGAAGAGGCGGGATTTTCATATTTTGCTCTGATGTCAACAGCAGTAATCTTCAAAAGAGAGACCCCCCCCCCTTGGGGAGCTGGATTCTTCCAGGAGGGACCACCCTTGCCATTTAATCAAGCCTGATCAGGGGAGCACAGAGCTTTTTCTGCAGGCCAGGACTGTGTGCACCGACCAGGCGCCAGGGCCTCCCGCCCACAATCCTCATTAAAGAAAAATCACAGCGGCACAAAGACTGTTTACTTATTTGTAGTATCTCAGCAACAGCTCATCTGGTTTTGCTTTGGTGATTTTTATTAAAAGAAATGCCACATGCTGTCACAAGAGTAGCAAAATCACTCTTGCTGTGGGTCAGAGGGTATGCCTGTATGCTGAGACTGGTTCTGCACCACTAGTCTTTCAGACTTCCCCTGAAAACTTAGGGTGCTGGACAAGTGATGAAGATGGCACTAGTGTACTATTCAAGCTATATTAGATGGCAAGATCTTTGGGACAGAGACCCTGTTGTTGTTTTATACCTATCTAGGGCAGATGATGCATACAAGGTATGGAATCTTCCAGTGACTAATCCTTTCTTTTTTACATGTCTTTTGTAGCTTATTTTGACAATGAAATCTTAGTGGACTGCAAAACACCATGCAGAACTAGCGTGAATAGCAATCATCAGCACATCTGCTCCCCTCCTCTATATATATGTTAGTTTCTAAGGTGCCACAGGACCACTCATTGCTAAGCTATGAGATATTATTCTGAGTTTGACCGGAAGAGAAAATTGAAAGCTCCAGAAAGAGGATAGGAGACCAATGAGTCTCTTATAGTAAGTAATGTTATCTGGAGAGGACACTAGTTCAGAGTGTAGTAGAGTCTGAGGTGGACTTTTCAGACTCCATTCTTTCTTACCATTATATTTTCAGTCTTTGATCAAAGGACTGCATTGATCTGAGCTGTTGGATCAGCTTTGGGTGTCACTTATCAAATGCGCAGGCTTAACTGGGGGTACCCTGGAGCATGCCAGGAACTGTTTCTGAGTAATGGAAAAATGGTGATGATAAATTATTTCAGAGTCATTACTCGCCCAAATGAAAACATCTCTGAAGCTCAATGGATGGTCAGACAAAACTTTGAAAAGGGATCACTCTGGTTTTATAGCTTTTGTCCCCACCTGCAACCCTACTTCTCCACAGCAGTCAGTTGTGATATGAGGACAAGGAATACTTTGGAGTAGGGAACATCAGCCCATAAATCTTTAAGAAACAAAGATCCCATTGGCACTGGAAACATCTTCAGATCAAAGGAGAACTTCTGGTAATACAATATAGATGGAATTGTTGTTCATGTACAAGGCAGAGCCATATACACATGTGCAAAAGAGATTTTGCATGTGTACATGGCTAGACGGGGACTTGTGGATGCACAGGCTCACTAGCCATGTGCAAATGAACATCTGTGATTGCTGAAAATCAGGCCTTCTGTGTACTCCATAAGGCACCCGCATGCTTGAAATGACCCCTGGCACTCCCTGCTTTACTGTAGTATCCAGACAAGCTAGGAGAAAAATAATAATAATACAAAATGTTTGGTGCCCTAGTAGCTCCAGGTGCTGAACTATCTTCTTGAAATACTCCATCTGCAGCACTTCACAAGCCTACCCTTTATTTTTACTGGCTGCTGTTCTTGGGCTAGTGTTGACAGTTTAGTTTACAATAACAGTAAGAGTTACCATTACTACTCTTGGCCAGAAAGAGGGTCAAGTTCTGTGGGTGATGTGTTGCAATCTTATAAAGTCAATCACATAGAAAAACGTTCTTTTGGTGAATTAATATTTTCCAGGGGATTTGGGATAAGCAAGAATGGTTGTAATTATTTCTTACCATGTCTGTTAGGGAGGACATATGGAAAGATTAGTCTCAAGAATCTTATTATTGGACATAGTCTTCCCTTGGGGATTATACCACAACCTCCTCCCTTCTTCTTTCCCCCCCTTTTTCATTACATCAAAGTTCAGTGTAAGAAATTCCCCTGGTAACATGTGTACAGATAGTGCTTAGCAGATTCAAAATATGTGATGGTTAGAGAGATAGGATATGCTGAGCGGGCTTAAAAGAGAAGTGTGTGTGAGGGGCTAGTTCTAAAAGCTAGAAGGCAGGGGGAAGTTTTAGGTCAAGAAAGAGGGTTTGCCATTTGTTAGTAGGGATATGCTGCTGCTAGTGAAGTCTTTAGGCAGATGGCCAGGCTGGCATGAAGCATGGCAGCAGCATTAAGGAAGCTGTCAGGAAAGCGTACGCTGGAAGATAGAAATTCAGTGCATGTCAGCAGAGGAGGTGTGGGCAGTACAGGAGCAAGTTAAAGCACCAGCACACAAATCTACTGTGGTACTTGTACCGAAAGAAGTTCAGAGTGAAGATTTCATTTTCATAGGTGCCCCATAGCTGGGTGGGAAAGTGCTTTTAGGGGACATTTGTTAAAATATAGAAAAGCACTTTTATAGAACCACAGCAAGTGCTACAACCTACAACACAAACCAAACTTTGATTAGTGGTATTTCAACTTACTAGAAATATAACAAATATCGACCCCAAACTCTTGGCTGCTTGCAGCCCTATCACCACCAACTATGATCTTGGCATTCCCTATGTAAACTAATCATGGTTTGGCATAGTCAGTACTAGGATGAGGGATCACCAAGAAAAGCCCAGAGACTGCGCAAAGCAACGCTGAGAAGGTGATGGAATGAAATACTGGTGCTAGGATGTACTGTGCCATAAGAGCTGTTGTCTTCAATGTGCCATTTGCTATTTGTGGCTCTAAAGATCCTTCAGAGCATTTTGTAAATATAGGGCAGTGAACATTAACACTGTGGCCATGTTCTGCTTTGGATAAATTACTTTCTGACACCTTCATTTCCCTCTTCAGTTCCGACAGAATACAATATTCAGATTCTGACCTGTCGGGCAATGTTTTCCTTCACTACTCAGGAGGGGGGCACATAGTGATTCCTGTATCTGGTTTGTAAATCTCTTGCTCAAAGGTTTGAAAGTTCCTTCTGCTGAGCAAATGTGACGTCACTGTATTTCAAACTGTGGAGACCATTGTGGTCTCCTCAGTTGGCTCTCTTAAAAAGTTTATGGGATCTCTCCATCGCTCAGGCTCAACTGTCACTTGAGAACTCAGAAACAGAGGTTGATCGATCAATCAGGAGAACTTCAGCAGATGAGTGCATAGGACCAAAAGAGCAGTTGGGGTGCAGAAGGACTGGAAAAGGAGGTAAAGCATTCAGGAAGTAAATGAGGGGGTCAGAAGAAAGATCTAATCTTTCTTCATATTCTGCATGCACACATGTGTACACATATATGCACACACATGAGCATCATTTCACAATGATAAGCCACCTTTGAGATGCTCACAAATAATTTACATAGATTTTATCCTATAGAGAAAGGATGATCCAGGGGGTTAGCATGCTAGCGGAGACTTGAGAAAGCCACGTTCAATTACTTCCTGACTTCCTGTGTCATAGTCTTGCTGTGCCTCAGTTCCTCATCTGTAAAGTTCCTTCCCTCACAGGGGAGTTATCAGAATACACATGAGAGATTGTGTGGTGCTCACATACCACAATAATGGGGGTGTAAACAGAGTTAGCTATCTCTCATTCACACCCTTCTGGCCTAAACTCATGCTCAGGCAACTTGCCTCAGTTTCCCCTTTAGGACTATTCAATAAACTCAGACAATTTTGTCCATTCCCATCCCTTCTCAGGTTGTGCTTTTATTAAAGGAATATTCAGAATAAAGTCTCACAAATAAAGATTTCTTTTCCTCTTTTTTTCCCTTTGGCCTACCACTTCTAGGCCCTACCTGGCTGGGGTCTCTCTCCTAGAACCTTCTCATTCTTAGCAATCTCTGGTCCTTAAACATTCCTCCCTTCATTGCTGTCCCCTGCTGTGCTTTATGGGGAATTCACCTAATCTCTCCTGTGGATCATTCTGTAATCAGGTTTGTCTAATGCCATCGGCATGCCCAGACTTTGGCCCTTATTTTAAGGCAGGAATGGAGAACCACCAGGTCTAGTACCCAGCTTCCTTTGATCTGGCCCTCAAGGCTCAGGGATTCCCTCCTGGGGAAGGCAGGGGGAGAGAAATCAGCAGGGAGTCAGCTAAGGCCCTGCATGGCTGGCTCTGCCTAGTGAAAGGGAGGAAGTGACTCTGCGCATTGCCATTTCCTCTCTCCCCCCCCAGTTGAAGGAACGGTGGCACAGGAAACATTCACCTGCGGGTCTATGGGAGAGGTGGGGGATGGTTCCTGCCAGCACAGGGCCACATAGAGTCACCTGTGTCTCCCTGGGAGCTGCGCCAGGTAACCACCCCAATCTTCTGTCTCCTCCCACAGCCTCCCTCCCTCCCAGATCCTGAATCCCCACCCCAGTCCATTTCTGCACCCTAACTCCCACCCAAATCCCACACCTCCATTCCTGGCCTGTTTCCCGGCAGCCCCCTTATGCACACCATTCCCTTCCACCCCAGAGCCCAAATTCTACTAGCCCTGGGCCCCCAGTAGAGTTAATCTGATCCTAGAAACTCTGAGCTTCACCCCCACTTTCTGTGGGGCTGAAGTGCGAGGGAAACCGAGGTGCCTAAGTTGCCTGCTTCTCATTTGGAGCCACATCAGTGAGCATTATTTTTTCCCCCTTCTCACTTTGGGGGCCAGGTCAATGAGGGGTTCTTATTGTTTTTTTGGGGGGGAGGTTGCCTCTCACTTGTGCGTGACCCCAACTGATTTTTCTGTGAGGGTACGTCTACACTACAACGTTAATTCGAACTAACTTAGTTCGAATTAGTTAATTTGAACTAAGCTAATTCGAACTAACGGATCCAGACTAAAAAACTAGTTCGAATTAGTGTTTTCCTAATTCAAACTAGCATGTCCACATTAAGTGGACCCTGAACCGGGGTTAAGGATGGCCGGAAGCAGTGCCGGCAGGGCATCAGAGGAGGACTTAGAGCATGGAGATGCTGTCTCAGGCTAGCCGAGGGCTGTGCTTAAAGGGACCCGACCCCCACCCCAGACAGACAGTTCTCAGGGGTGCCCCGCTTGCAAAGCAGTCCTGGCTTGGATTGCCCGGACTACCCACACTGGGCACATCACAACACTCGGCCATCAAACTGGCTGCACTTGCCGCAGGCTGCCATCTGGGGAGAGGGAGCAATTGGGGGGCTGCAGGAGAGCTTCCACCCCCAGAAGCCCGCAGAGCCAGCCCAGTCCTCCCCATCGGGGGCTCATGCCCCATTCCTCCCTCACCTCCTTCCACTTACCCTTCCCTAACCCCTCTTCTTGATGTACAAAATAAAGATAACGTGTCTTCCAAAATGGAATCTGTCTTTATTGAACAAAACTGGGGGAGACTGGGAAAAGGAGGTGGGAGAGGGGAAGGAAGAGGCTGGGAGAGGGGAGGGCAACTAAAATGATCAGGGGTTGGGAACAGGTCCCATATGAAGAGAGGCTAAAGAGACTGGGACATTTCAGCTTAGAAAAGAGGAGATGGAGGGGGGACAGGATAGAGGTCTATAAAAGCATGAGTGGTGTGGAGAGGGTGCATACAGAAAAGTTCTTCGTTAGTTCCCATAAAGAAGGACTAGAGGACACCAAAGGAAAGGAATGGGTAGCAGGCTTCAAACTAGTAACAGAAAGTTGTTCTTCACAAAGCAAAGAGTCAACCTGTGGAACTCCTTGCTGCAGGAGGCTCTGAAGGCTAGAACTAGAACAGAGTTTAAAGGGAAATGAGATCAAGTCATGGAGGTTGGGTCCATGGAGTGCTATTAGCCAGGGGGTAGGAGTGGTGTCCCTGCCCAAGGTTTGTGGAAGGCTGGAGAGGGATGGCACGAGACAAATGGCTTGGTCACTGTCTTCGGTCCATCCCCTCCAGGGTCCCTAGGGCTGGCCGCTGTCGGCAGACAGGCTACTGGGCTAGATGGACCTTTGGTCTGACCCAGGACGGCCATTGTAAGCTCAGGGCTCAGGGTCGGGGGTCTCAGTGGACCACCTTGATTCTCTTGCACACCTGCTCCTGGGTGGCCAGGCTGGCAGCTCTCCTGCCCTAGCCGGCCACTTTCCTAGTGTGGAGATCATGGACGAGGTCCACGATGTCTGCACTAGCCCAGGCAAGTGCCCGCCTCTTGTGGTCCCGGGCAAGCTCCCGGGAGCCGCCAGCCTGGTCCTGGGAAGAGGGGGAGGGCTGGGAGGCATCGGGTGGGTGGCTCGATCCGTGCCAGGTGCAGGGTCTGCTGGCTGGGTGCTGGCAGGCTTGCACCTGGCACGGGCACCGTAGCCAGCCCGTGCCCCTTTAAGGGGTCCGGGACCGGGAGGGGGACAGACGAGTTTCCCTGGTGTTGGCCAGAGTGGCCACCAGGGAAACCTGGGGAGGGCTAGCCTCCCACTAGTTCGAATTAAGGGGCTACACACCCCTTAATTCGAACTAGCTAGTTCGAACTAGGCTTAATCCTCGTAAAATGAGGTTTTCCTAGTTCGAACTAAGCGCTCTGTTAGTTCGAATTAAGTTCGAACTAACGGAGCGCTAGTGTAGCGCCTATCAAAGTTAGTTCGAACTAACGTCTGTTAGTTCGAACTAACTTTGTAGTGTAGACATACCCCTAGTGTCCAGGGAACAGGATGAAAAGCTAGCCGTGTCCTGGAGTGCACAGCTGCTGCCTCCCCCCGCCCACACGCTCGAAATTGCACCCTTGCTGGAAACCCCATCATTTTGTCTTCAATCCTATTTCATTCCTATGGAGGATCTTAACCATGAACTGAAGCTCTAAACAAAGGACTGAATGATCCATCCAAGCTTTTGATGTACTCTAGAGACTTGACTTAAGCCAGGAGTTTATTCCATCACTACTATAAGCCTGAACCATGAAATCTCTGTGTTGTATGTATTTGGTTCATTTAACAATTTTAACTCTCAATCTTTCTTTTATAAATAGACCTTTAAATTTTAGGTGCTAAAGAATTGGCAACAGCATGATTATTGGGTAAGATTCTAAGTTATAAATTGACCAAGGCACATAGCTGGTCCTCTGGAATTGGAAGAATCTTTTATTTGGTGATCTTGGTTTTCATAACCTCTTTCATAATCTCTAATCTGTACAAGGAGTGCTACTGATGGTGATAAGGGAGAACTATAGTGTATGAAAGACTTACTTGTATCAGTACTTGTTAGCCAGTGTGGTGAAACAGAAGTTCTTTTTGTGAGTGGTCTGGTGTGCTTTATAGTAGAGGAACTCCAGTCTTGGGTTCTGTCAGCCCTTGTCTGTAAGCAGTTTGCCTTGAATTGATACACTCAATAGTGTCCCCCGAGAGCACCCTTTGTTACAGGTGGGACTGCTGAAAGGCACCTGATACTAAGGAAGCACTGAGCATCCCCCCCTTTGAAAATCACGCTCCTTTAAAGGAGTTTTAAAGCATGCAATTGGAGGCTTCAAAAAAAGACATCACTTGTGAAAATCTAGGATCCTCTAATGACATTGAAATAATGTGTATTCCATAGAATTTGTTAGGGCAAAAAAGTAGGATTTTTTGTCAGATATACAGAGCATGTACACATCCATCCATATGTCCCTTTCTGCTTTTGTAATGCAAAGCAGACTGGCTAGTAGATAATACCTTGTACGTAGAAAAGCCGCAGCATAGCATAGCTAGACAAATTCTGGAGGTCTACTAGAGATCCTTGTGCTCTTTTGCTGCCCTGTGTTGTCACTGGAGCTCTGATAGAGAGTGCTCCTGTGCTGGCTACCAGTAGACTGATTCATTCCCACAGCCTCCTTCCCTCGGATGTAACTCAGTCACCGTGTGATGGTGACAGACAAAGACACATACAGGAACACTGATCAGAAAAAAATCTCTTTCCTTTGCCACCACAGTCTCTCCTCTCACCATTTATGCAAGGGCTTTTTCTTGCAACACAACCAGAGGAATGCTAGAAAACTGGAGTTCAGCACATATTAGTACTTGGCAGTGATTAGTGGCATGTTTACTGCAGGCCTAAAGCAACAATAGAACTGCCTTATGGAATGTACAGTGATTACAGTGTTGAGTAGAACCGCATTTTCAGCTGTCGAAGCTTTGGCAGTGGGTGCCTTTACAATAGGTAAGAGTGGGGTGTATTGTGGTGCAGGCAGGACCAAAAAGCACAGAGTGATTCATGCAATTGCAATAGAGGTAAGTGTTTTAACAGCGAGAATCTGGAAGTGGCCCATGTATTCAGTATTACTTGTGGGGGGGGGGGGGGGGGGAGAAGAAACATAGTATGTTAACTCCTCAAGTGCCTGTTAGCATAAATGAGTAATTCCGCTTTTAGAAATATAAAAATGTATGACTCTACAATGTCAAATGGAACAAGATTTTATTTAAATAATTTTTAAACTAAAACCATAGGCCAGATCCTCCAACCTGGTACAGTCCTTTTTGTGCTGCTCCTGCATGTAAAAATAGATTTACAAGTTGCCCTAAGGAAGCACCTACAGATTCCCCCAACAAAAGGAACTTCCTAGTACTGGATAGTGTACAATGTTTATATGCTTATTTATTTAGATAGCCTCATAAGCCTCATAAACCCCTATGAGTTAGGGAAGTATTATTATTAACCCCATCTGACAGGGGGAGAAACTGATACATGCAGAGATTATATACTTATCCAAAGTCTCCCAAGAAGAGTTGGGAAGTGAGCCTGGTTCTCCTAATCTTTCAGAATCATCCTCCATGTAATTCACCATCCAAAAGAGAACAGAGGGAGACTGCTTAGTACTGGGTCTGACATGGTTAAATCACCCCCCTAATGTGGTGGTGGAGGAATAATTCAAGCAGGTAGCTTTGGGAATTAGTTATCCTCAGCAGGTTTTCAAGGTGCACATCTCCACTTGCTTCTAAGCACCAGAAATTTTTCAGATTTTTTTCTCTCTTGGGTCTGCATCTCTTGAGGCTGACCTCAGCATCACAAAGTAATCACAAAGATGAATGTCAGCAGTGGTTCCCATTGAAGAAAGTGAAGAGTAGTGGTATTTGCTTGTTTGGAACTCAACTAACTGGACTTCTCTCTGCAGCTGAATCTGTTGCCTCAAACTCTGGTTTTCTTTCAGCTGCTGAAACTAGTTGAGATGCACTAATTCTGAACATATTCTCTCACTCAGAATTCATTCTCCCTCAATCAGCAAATTCAAGAAGACGAGCAAAACCATTTTATTTTTCTGAAGAGAATATTTCATCCAGAAATATAATGTACTTTGGTTCTAGTCTCAGTAATTCCTTGGCCTTATTTCCAGTAGAAGAAAACATACTGCACCTCCTGTGCCCTAGCTTCATGGCTACCAGAGCCTTTTTGTCCCTTCTGTGCTTCGCAACCTAGCTGTGGAAGCAGAAGACCATATGTTTGACAGTTTAGTTACTCTCACATTTTCACATAAAGTTTGAATTTGTGTTCACTTATGTAATGGGAGACCTTTCACTGGTTATTCAGCTATGGGATTATTAATTATGTGTGTTTTCCCCTTTCTAACAAATCATTCTGTTTGTTCCAGAGTGTGCTGGTAATTTTGGTGGGGGAGTTCAGGAGATGGAGCGCAACGTGATTCAAGACAAAAGAGTATCCATTCTGATTATGGCTCCTGCTATTCATTGTGAGACCGAACAAAACATTTCAATGTGGTTGAGACTGAATCAAGAAAATACAAGTCGTGGGTAAAAAAATGTTTTGTATTCATTGAAAATTGAAAGAAAGGTGGGAGAGACTAGTGATTGTGTCAAAGTTTGAGATGTCATCAAAGCCCAGAGTTGTTTGTATAGTTTTAGTCACACAGTTTTCTTATGTTGTGGTTTATATATTTGAAGAGTATAAAAATCACACATTTTAACTAGAAAACCCCCCTCTACTTGTTTGTTAAAGGCACACAACAAATGACTCTTCTCTTACCGTGTTTTTTGGACAGATTTTGTTTATAAGAGAACAAAGGAAAAACAGAAAATAAGGATTTAACTTTTCTTCAGGTTTTTGAATTTAAAATACTCTTTGATTTCCAAGCTGGTAATGATTAACAGTATTAACTGTTTCATTCTCTTAGATGGAAAGGGACATTGCAGCACTGATGTTTTTCACCGTGGTTCACAAACTTGGTCTTTGGACTAATGCGTGTCAGGTAAAATTTTCAAGCCCAATTCATGAGGGATTATTAGGATAGTAGTAATGAGTTAATTGAACAATACAGCTGTTTTGAGTATATCTACCTACTATAGTTCTCTGGGATGCTGTAAACATACTGTACATAACCTTGGGGTATTCTCATATTTTAAAGAAACCCAAACTTGTTACAACACATTACTCAAGAAATAAACCTCCTTGCTGACATCCAAACTATGAAATATTTTGCTGATTGGTAGTAGGTTTCCTTTGTATATCTTTAGAAAAACACCCTCTTTCTATAAAGGGAAAATGGCAATTTAAACAAATAAAATAACTCACTCCCTTTGTGTGGCATTCACTCAGTATGACAAACAGGTTGGCCTTTTTTTATGTAAATATTCTGTTTATCCATGCCTCAAACAATGTTTCTGTTTTACTGAAACCCACTTAGTGAATCAGTGAGTTCTAGGATCACTCAAATCTGGCCCTCAGTAACGTATCAGCCTGCTGGTAAAGGATATAGAAGGGAATCACTTTCCATAAGATCTGTGCCAAATGTTAAATTGATAATTCACTGACAAACTGAGAGGTGTTAATCAATTGTATGGAACTTTCTGGATGCTCAGGTGTTGTAAGCAAGATAGACTTTGAAGAATTCATAGACATAATAGCTAGAGTAACTTTTAGCTCTGTTTTTGTATGATGATAAAGTGCCAGATGGGGAAAGCTTTGCATGCATGGAATGCCAGTGGCTTCTATGGGAGTTCTGTGTATAAACTCCAAGATACTGTGAGTAGATCTTGTGGTTGGGGCGAAAATAGACATAGATGTAATGCTCTTTCATATCAGGATGAAAGAGTCCAACCCTGAGCTCCTGTATGCAGAATATTTACTATGCAGTTCATAAAGAAAAGAATGTCTCTGCTAAGGTGAAATAATGACTGGTACTTCCTGTGCCAAATAGGAGATGACAATGGAAAAGCCCAACTTGTATATGAAATTGATTCTATAACTACTAAAGGCTGTACTAAAATCAAATAGGAAGAGTTATTTTCTATTCTGTTGCCAGATCAGATCAGACTTATGGTCCATCTAGTCCAGTATCTTAGATTCAAAGAATGTTCGGCACCAGATGCTTCAGAAAAAGGTACAAGAAGCTTGTGTTAGGCAAACGTGGTATAATCTCCTCCCATGTTGATCTCTTCTGAATCCCTAGTATTTAGAGACTGACATAAACCCTCAATCATGAGTCTAACAACCCTTCCAAACTTTTTATCATTAACCTTTATAACTCTGAATTTTCTTGTTATATGTTATAATACTTTTATTATATGTCCACTCTCTGTTTGAATCTTAACAGTTGTCTTCTCTTTTTTTTCTAACACTACTGTATATTGGTCAGAAATTTTCTCTGTGCTTTTCTGACCGATGCCAAGGTCTTTTCCGTGATTTAGAACCTTGCAACAGGTGTGAGCAGTTCAAATTCTTTTCCTTCTAACGTGCATTACTTTGCATTTGTCAACAAAGATGTCTGCCATAGTGTAGTCCATTCCCTAGCTGTAAGCTGCTTTGAAGCTTCTCACAGTCATCTCTGGTCTTGAGTAATAATCTTGTGCCATCTGCAAATACTTGATGCCTCACTGTTTGCCCCCTTAATTATATAAAACCTCAATGGGTTTAGTAGAGAGAACTGTGGATCACCCCACCGCTAATCTTTTGTCATATTGAAAATTAAATTTTCATTGTTATTCTTTTTTTTTTTCATTTTTTACTTTCAGCCAGTTTCTAATCCATAACAGAATGTTTTGTAGCAGTGGGAGAGCATATTTATGCAACATTGTCCTATTTCATTGACTTAATCTTTCAGCTGACAGTCTTGTACTACTGCAGTATTATTTGAAGGTTGATTTAGAGCAATGGAGCTCCATGTGGTCTTCTGATATGCAAGGCTCATTGCCCAGAGCCTTGGCAAGTCAGCTACTTCAATTGATTTATATGTTGGATGTTTCCTCTTACGTCATTCTTCATATCTCCTCCCACAAACGATTCTATTTTTTTTTTAAGAATGGCTGATTGCAAATATATCACTATAGTTACAAAAGAGTCCTTCAACTATAATTTGATAATTTACACAGTAAAAAAGAGACATGCCTTAATATACCTTCCCAGGGTTATTTGGAGGACAGAGGCCTTAGCAGACCTCTGATATATAATCAAGAGGATCACTGTGGCCTCAAATTTCCAGAGAAGACCAGCCAAACCTCTTATATGTCTGCTTGTTTTGCTAGCATGATGTTACTTTGCGCTCTGTGAATAGATTGGTCCACCTGTGTGTTTGCTTGCATCTTGTTTGCAAGTTGATTATTTTGAAAACATACCAGTGCTACCAGATTTGCCTGTTACTCTGGGGTGTGTGCATTTATTAGGGTTACTCTTATGGGTGAGGAGGGATTAATTGTTCTACTAATGTACTGCTTGTGCTATTTGTGCTCTCATTTGGAGCTTTACTTCTTTCCGCACTCACAAGTGGACCCCTTATATGTCCCAGTAGATTGATTCCACAGCAATGCCAAATGTGACCCTCATATACCCTTGGACTCAGTGGGTTGGGTTAAACAGCACTTTAGTCTGACACCATCATATGCCCCCAGGTTCAGTACCTCCCTATCCCCACTTTCACATTGCAATGGTTCTGCTAGTACAAGTTGAACCTCTCTAGTCCGGCACTCTCTGGTTCAGCAACATGCATGGTCTGATTTTAGTTAATCAGATGCTCACTTATCATGGGTGTAGCCAAGTTTCCTGTGGTCCCATAAAGTTTGTTTACAGCCACCAGTCCTGGCTCTCAGTGTTCTGTGCTGTTATTTAGCTCTAATTTACCCCTAAACATATTCTAAGAGCCCAGTAAGCAGTGGAAGTGTTAATAATGCTACTAGACAATATTGATCTCCCATGATTTGGCAAATTCTCTGGTTCAGCACTGGTCAGGTCCCAAGGCTTCTGGATTAGAGAGCTTCAGCCCTGTAAGCTACCTGATGAGAATTTTTGGGTGATTCAGGGATCTTTAGCTTAGGTACAAAGGGTGTTGTTGTAGAGTGAATGGGGAAGCCAAAATAACACCGGAGGAGACGGAGAGAGAAAGAGGAAAAGAGAGAAAAATAACCAGCTTAACAATGAACCATACAAGGGGAGCCAAACAAACAAAAACACTACAATATTACATCTAACGTAAATCTGATTACAAACATTAGCAATAGCAATCAATAACTGATCACATAAGGCAGGTTCAGGAGGCTATACCTAAAAGGAAGGGTTGAGATCTCACCACTCCATGAAGCTTGAACTGATCAGGGTTTCCAGCTGATGATCCAGATGGAGGTCTAGAGTGTTGGAGACTGGCAAAGCAGAGCCCTCTGCATGATCAGTCAGTAGAAAATGAAGTCCCAATGGAACTGATGCAGACTTTAGATCCAGGCATCAAAACATTTTAAGCAAGGGGAGGAGTTTTTGTAGGGAGACAACATTGGTTCAAGGGGGACACTGGATTTGTTTATGCAAAACAGATGGTTCAAGGGAATATTTTAAAATTGTTTTGTTTAGGCTAGACAATAGAAACTGATAATTCCTGGCTATGGGTGGTGTTCCTTTGAGGGAGCTCATAATACAACTAGGCAGTTTCAGTATTTTGGATACCAATAGAGGATCTATTACTACCATTAGTCTGATAATTACTGATGTGGGTGTGAGCAGGTGTGGGTTCATTAGCATCTGGAGCAAAGATTTTCACCAAGTCATGCTTTCCTGCCTCCTATATCCCACAGTTCAGTGTGATTCTTGTTTTGGATATGCTGTTTTCCATTCTGTATGCTAATGGAGATGTCTTTCTGTCTTATCTTTGATGTAGATGAAGCTAAGGATTTCCTTAATCTTATCACCCTTATCTGGAAGGGTTTAGGTGCATCTTCCTCTGACTTTTCATTACTTTGGGTTTGGTTCAAGCAGAGGCCTGGGGATATGTGTTTTTATGAGTAATATGCCCTGGTTCTCCAAGAACACAGAGTTGATAAGTAACACCAGCCTGATATATTAGTACAGGTTGAAACTATCTTAACTGGGACTCTCTGGTCCAGCAACTTTGACCACGGATGTTCCAGGACCAGAGAGTCCCAGTGGAGGGCTAATGACAGGGCAGCAGAGGCCCCAAGTCTGGCTGTAGGAGCCCCATGGGCAGAAGTGGGGCTTCCCGGCTCCAAGTGTGGCAACAGGCGCCTGGTGCAGTGGCTGTGGGGCTGCCCAGAGCGGCAGCAGGAGCCAGTTTTTGCAGCAGGAACCTGGCGTGCAGAGTCCGTGAGGCTGCCCGGTACAGCAGGAGCCCAGTGCGCAGAGGTGGCAAGGCTGTCCGGTACAGCAGCCGGAGGTTGACAGGGCAGCGGGACCAGTGAGAAGTGGGGGGAGGGAGAGCCAGTTGGGAGGGTAGCAGTTAGGCCAGGGCTGGTGCCAGGGGGGCCAGAAATGACGGCCCCATGTCTGGCAAAATCCACCATCTGGGATGGGTCAGGTCCTGAGGGTGCCAGACCAAGGAGGTCCAACCTGTACTAGTGTATCAAGGAACTCTTCATATCCCTGTGTTCCCTCCCAAAATTGACCACTGGGTTATTTAATGCATAGTCTGCCTTCCTGTAAAATATAGCACTGTGTTTTACCTGCTATTTCAGGACTCTTCAGTTTGTCCAATAGTCTGTAATGTAGAACTAGCTACATCCATCTGAGAATTGGTGTACTGTTCTCTCTAGCAGCCTACTTGGCTTACACAAATACACTTGACCTGTGAAAATTGGCTTGCAATTAGGAGACAGCAGCAGGGTCAAGATTAGTTCAAAATAAATTAATGGTTAGAAATTGTAACTTGCTGTGCTACATGTGGTGCATCTTTCAAGGCACATGTATCAATTGTTGTAACTGCTTTCTTCAACCAGATCCAAACAATTCCTAGGCATGCTAATTAGTACTATTTTTGCTACAGGAGGGCATTTGGCCTGAAAGTTAAATTTCCTATTATGCTTTGATCATAGGACTCCCATTAGAGGATGCCCCTGAGAAAATGACTTTGTTTTGCATAGTGATTTATATGGTAATGCTCCTGCTTATTTGGAACAGTTTTAGCATGAATTTAACTAGTGTCAGTTTAGTGGTGAGAACCAGATGTTAAATAAGTCTGTAATTCTAAACGGTAAATTAAGTTATGGATAAGTGAATTTTGGTGATCTTGATTAAAGAGTGAAGCAGCAATCCAAACCAGGCGAGTCAAGTAGTTCCTGATCATAGATCTACTACCTTCTGGCCCCTCACACTTTGCAAGTGAAGCTATAGGAACAACAACGGCTATTACAACATTAGGGTCTTTAACTGGTTTCACTGTTGCTCAGAAGCTACTTCATGGGCTTAAGCACCTTGATCAGTCTCAGTAGAACCCGCCCATATCAGCTCACTAGTTTGGTTCAGATGAAGGATGTAAGCCAAAGATGCTGATCCTGTAAGCATGGACACACACTGAAGGCAGGGGTAACATCCTGCTCCAGTTAAAGTCCATGGGTAAAAATCTTGCTGACTCATTGGGTCAGGATATAACCCAGTGGGACTCCTCTTTTATAACAGCTAAGCACATACGTATGCGTTTGCAGAAGCAGGGCCTATGCGTGTAAATTCTTCCTCTCTTTCCTCCAGGCCTTTTTCTTTTAACACAGCTGGCACAGGGGGAGGGTTCTTCTCCTTGGAAAATTGAAAAACAAATAAAAACTTGATGGTGCTTTGGATCCTTGTTCAAAAACAAATCCTTTCTGTTACATTTTTTTTTCATATTGCTTTTTTCATAGTGTCTACTACCAAGCAATAAACAGCATCAACTTGACTGAGTTATTAAATTTAGAATAGGTCAATGAGCTACAGCTTGGTATGTCCATTCTCATCTAAACTTATGTGGTAGGTTTTTGAATATAACATGGCTAGTTACTTTATGGGAGGATGACACATCTTAGTTCCCCCACATCCTCTGTCCTTGAAGCAAAAAGCTATGGAAAAGAGGGACCATATTTCAATTCAAGATATACAATATATTTTTCAATGAAGTGGTAATATATCATTTTTAGCAGAATAACTTTCTTCCCTCTTCCTCCTACCCCATACTTATGAGAAAAATATGGCATCTTAAACTAAAGCACACTTCAGTCAGTCTCCTTGTGTCCGCTCTGTGCCAGCAGCCACAACACTGCTTTCATCTTGGCTTCAAAGCGTGGTGCTGGTGTATGGGGGAGGGGATGTCGACTGCAAGAAGGGAAACAAATAAACAAAAATAGAGGGAGGACTAGCAGAATAATCTACCTTTCCAGTGTGAGCCTGGCCTGCAGGAAGGCTACAGTGCATGTTGTAGTCACACGGTTTTGCACTGCTGCAGATATATATTTTTTGGTTATTGCCACTTCCCATGCTGGGAAGATTCTTGTCACCCCTCACATATTTTATCCACAGAAAAGGCTGCCCTGCCCAGTGCTTGGTGATTGAGGCTGTGCCCCTGGTGTGCCACACTATCAGTGGTTCCCAAGGCTGCCTAGCCTGGGAAAAGCTGCATGGACACATTCCAAAATCAGCATTACATGCATTATTGTTCTTACTCTCCCTGATTAGAGTGCACACAATGAAAACAACAGCAACAGCCTCATTTTCTAACCCTCCTCCCAACACAAGGCTGCACCGAGTCTGGTTTTTCTCCCCAAGTCTTCATAAAAATTAACTGTTTCACTGCTGGGAGGAGGGGTCCCAAATACCATTGTTACTGAACTACTGTGTTCTTGATTATTCCACAAGAATTTCCAGAGATTGTGGGGACATTTTAAAAAAATGCCTAAATGACTTAGCTGCATCAGGCCTTGTCTATACTGAGAGATAAGATTTAATTTATTAAGGTTGATTTTTGAGCACTGGATTTTCTAAAGTCAAAGGTGCATATCCCCCCTTTGCACAAGAGGTCTACAGTGATGCACTGTGGGTAGCTATCCACATTTCTTGCCTCCCCTTTGCATTCCAGATTGTGCTCCCAGTGCCTGATGGGACCAAAACTGTGCAGCAGGTGGCTCTGGAGACATGCCATCAGTGTCCCATAATGAACTTATTTCCCCCCCTCTCTCCTCAGCTGCTTGAAAGCAATGGCACACAATCTTTTTGCACCCCTTTCCCCTCTGTTTACCTCTGCAGACAGCAGGGTAAGCATGAAACCCAGCATGGGAGATGTTCAGCAGCAAAGTACTATTATTGCAATCCTATTAACCATCTTGCACCTTATTCTGCAGTATGTTCAGAGCATACCACCAGAACAAGGAAGAATCTCGGTAGGCCATGAACATACCCTTCTGTGAAGCAACTTGGGATAAGTGATTGGCAGATGATGGCAGCTTTCAACCTATTGACACAGTTGTTGTGAGACAAGCACCGACTGGTAGGACTGCTATTGGGATGATAAGCAGTGCAGCTATGGGACTTTTGCATGCATGAGTCCACTTTCATAGAGGTTTGTGAATTGCTTTCCCACAGAAGTGGAGCAATATCCAGAATGAGACCCGCTCTGACAGTTGAGAGGTGAGTGGCAATAGCCCTGTGGAAGCTTGCAACATCAGACAGCTACCAGTCAGCTGGGAATCAATTCAGAGTGGGGAACTCTATACTAGGGGCTGTTGTGATCCAAGTGGCCAAGAGAATCCATTCCCTTCTGCTACAAAGGACAGTGACTCTAGGAAATGTGCAGGACATAGTGGAGGATTTTGCCATGATGGGGTTCCCTAACTGTGGAGGGGCAATAGATAGAATGCACATCCTTATCTTGCCACCTAATCACCTTGCCAAAGAGTGAATAAACCACAACAGATACTTCTTGATGCTGTTGCAGGCGTTGGTGGATCACACGGACTTTTTCACAGACATCAGTTGGGATGGTCAGGAAAGTGCATCTTTAGGAACTACAGTCTATTCAGAAAACTGCAAGATAGAACTTTCTTCCAGGTAGGAAAATTAACACTGGAGGTGTTGGAATGCCAGTAGTGATCTTTGGAGAATCAGCCTACCCCTTGCTTCCATGGCCTATGAAGCCATATACAGGCTGCCTGGACCACAGTCAGGAGCAATTCAACTGTAAGTTGAGCAAGTGCAGAATGGTGTTAAAATGTATTTCTGGATGTTTAAAGGGAAGGTTTTACACTTTATTGACTAGGTTATATCTCAGTGAAAGCAACATTCCCATTGTTATGGCAGCTTGCCGTGTGCTCCAAAATATCTGTGAACGTAAGGAGGAAAGTTTTATGTGGAAGAGAGGTCAAGGCAGAACATTTAGCCACTAATTGTGAGCATCCAGACACCAGGGCAATAAGGAGAGTACATTGAGAGACACTGCAAATCAGAGAGGTTTTGAAAAATAGCTTTGTGAATGGACATACAGTGATATGGCAGTCAGGCACAATGCTGTTAATGAGGTGCCCCCACCATTAAGTGTGCTTGCTTGTAAACCACCCCCACTTGTGACACAAACAATAAAGATATTGTTGTTGAGCAAACATGCACTTTCATTTAGGGAGCACAAGGAAACAGGGACAGAAAATAAGTTCAGGATGGGTGCTTCAGGTGTGAGGGTGGGGAGAGAAGGGAAACTGGGACATTACAGTCCCCCTGTTCAGCAATCACAGGCGTGAAGACAGCCTTTTGCTCTGGGATGCATCCCTGGAGGTTGACTGTGAGACTGCCTTTGACTCCCCACTCCCGCCGCATTCTAGGATCCCTGGAAGAGGAGGCTATGGAACTTGGTGAGGAGGGGTCCCTATGTGCTGCAGGGGGTGCTTGTGCCTCTGGCTGCCCTGGAAGTCCACCGTGTATGTCATCACTTTCACCATGACCATCAAGACTTCCTCTTGTGTCTTTGTTTAGTGTTCCCTGCATGCTCTCCTGCCCTCATGATCCACTCACATCTTCTGCAGCAGTGTTTTCCTCCAATCAATCACTCCCTATCCAAATGAGTGGACTGCATTTCCCCCTTGAACATGTCACACCTAGTACATTTGTGTCTTCAGATCTGTGCTAACCAGACAGCTGGAAGAGCCGGGGGAGTGTGCAGCATGCTCGCTGATGCTCCTGCTGTAATGAAAAAGTGAAGGGTGGACTTCACAGGAGATACATTGTGGCACGTAAAACCTAATCTCTTAGCACAAAGGAAGGTCTGTCTAAAGACAATGGGGATGTGTTATGCATTTAAGCATCCACTATGCAGCAGGTATACCACAGAGATCTTAGGGGAGCAGCTGGACTTGGTTTGGCAGCAGGCATAGTAAGGGAAAGGCCTTCACAGGGGAGAGAGTCTGAGCATGGCAGCAGGGCAGAGGTTCATGAAGTGGCCATGTGTTCACCAACCTCCATTTGCCCAGACAGTGCAACTTCCACTTTCCATAGGAGCCTGCAGGAGGGAGGGGAGGAAGGGGTCCAGGTGTGGTGGCAGAGCAGGGACTCATGCTGATACCATGTGTTCAAGACCCCCCATTTGCTGGGATAGTGCAACTTTGCCTTCCCACAGGAGCATGTGGGTGGGGGAAAAGGGGACCTCAGCATGGTGGAAGGGCAGGGGAGGGAGGGGGAGTGGGCATGGTGGTATGGCTGGGGCTCAAGCTTTGTTTCCTTGGGGATGAGCAAATGGAAGTTTACTGCTGTGGGAAGTTACATAGCTTCTTCTGTGCCATTCAGGTCGCCATGTGCAATATCACTCTTCTCAGAATCACCACAGAACAATAGGGAGTGGATACGGACTGAATGTGACCAGAAACCCGGTCCTTATGCTGCACTGCTTTGTGCTGCAGTGATGCCAGACCACTTACTGCTGGCTTGGTGTGGAAAGTTGTCCTAAGGCAGCCCTCGTCAGAAACATTATGAGAAGGATGAAAAAGTGCCTCTGAGAGCTTTATGGAGAGGTGCAGGGAGGATTTTTTCTCTGTCTCCAGACACATTAACAAGCTGTTCTGGGGAGTCCCTGCTGTGTAGGGCACCACAGATCACCCTCAATTGCCTTAGCCCACTAGTAGCATTCAAAATATGGACTTAAGAGACGTGCCCTCTCCGCCATTAGGGCCTGGAAGCAAGACATTCTTGGAGGAGGGGATTGTCTCCAGAGTTAAGAAAAGGTTCTGGCTGTTGGTGAAATCAGATGCTCTACTTATCTGCTGACCATTCTCCTCCTCTTCGTCATCCACACTGTCCTTCACACTGGTGCTCGAGGTTGCCTAAGGAAGGAGTGTCTTGGGAGGAATTCATGGATTGGCTTAGGAAACTAGCCAGGTCCTGCCCCAGAACACCATGCAGTCATTCATAGGAGCAGTATGTTTGCAGCGATGACCCAGATCATCTATTTGCCTCCTTTATTTTCTAGTACATCTGCCCGAGCTTCTTTATTTTCACATGGCATTGCTGAGTGTTCCTGGCATATCCTCTCTCCACCATGCCCTTTGCAATCTTGGCATAGGAATCAGCATTTCTTTTGCTGCTTTGTAGTTCTGCCTGAACTGATTCCTGTCCCCATACAGCAGCGAGTTTTGTGATTTCCTGCACACTCCATGCTTGTGCTCATTTGCGACCCGGGCATTCATAGTCAGGTATGCTGCTGAGGTGTGCTGCCTGCTCTGACATCTGCTTGCTGGCCTCACAGGAAATGAAATTCAGTTTTTCCTGGGGCTTTTATTGTGCACCTGGAGAGCAGCAGAGTTGAAAGTCCTGTTCAGAGTTATCACCGCAATGCATTGTGGGAAACCTCCCGGAGGCCAAGGACATTGACTTTCACAGTGCTGCATCTGCACTACCCTAATGTTGACCATGCAAGGTCGATTTACCATTATTCTTTGTGAAAAGCAGGAGTACAGAAACTGACTTTAATGGCCCTGAAAGTCAGTGGAGGATGATTGGAAGGCTGGGAGTACTTCCCATGTTCACTCTCCTGTTACTTGTCCTAAATCTCCTGTACAGACAAAGGCACCTAAGAGATCTTATCACTGTAATTCCACTGATCATTTAGATTACATTTACACCACAGCATTATTTTGGAATAACTGACATTATTCCAAAATATCAAAATGCGTGTCTATACTACAAGCCTTTATTTCAAAATAATAATGGAAACTTGAGGACTTCTTACTCTGACTCATGATAATGCTCATTTCATGAGGAGTAAGGGAAGTTGGAGGAAGAGTATTCTTCCTTTGACTTCCTGCTGTGCAGACAGCGCCAAAAACTGAATTAAGCTATTTTGACATAAGCAATGCAATTGACTTAGCTGAAGTTGCATATCTTAATTTGTCTTTAGACCTTGTAGACGTACCCTTAAGAAACAAGTTCCCATTACTGAGGGTAAATAAGCAGCAAGTAACTAATGAAGGTGCTGCTTCCCAGACAGTGGCAACTATTCAGACAAGGTGTGTAAAGCTGGCTAATTCAAAGCCAGGCTATAAACACATGAAATCTGTCAGGGTGAATGGCCCAAGACATCACTGCCTAGAGAGGTACACGGGCAGAAATTTCTGTAGTCAAAGAGGATTTGCTTAAGGAGCAAGATAGCCTTTATGGGGACATGACTGATTTAGAATTGGTTGGTGGCCATAAATCCTTGCATCTTTGGCCAGGGTACAGATGTAGACAGAGCAAAACCAAGCTGAGTTCACAGTTGCTGTTGTATCAGAGAATTTTAGCACAATTCACTAGATAATTTTATCTTGGTTCTTGTATGACTCTCCTTATTTTTCCAGATATTTGGCAATCTTAGGAAAGCTCCACTTTCCTTCCTAGTTCTTGCTTTCACTTCCTTACAGAATTGACCATCACCACCTATTATGATTCCGCGGTATACAAATTCGTTTACCACACATTATTCTTCAATATCAATCACATACACACCACAATTGTGAACTCGTCTTTCAATGAACATGAGTTCATTTTGTTTTGGCTGCTTTTTAATCCTACTTTAGTAGCCTCATCTTTGACACTGATAGTGTTTGTTTCCATGGCATTGATGTCCAACACTATATCATTCACAGAGCCATGATCTTGAAGTCTTCAGAGTCTAGCCTGAGTCACCAGTTGAGAGATGTGCCTGCTAGCATAGACTGCGCTACACCTAAGTGCCTAAGTGACTTGTGAAAATGGGATTTGGACTCCTAAGACACTTAGGCACTTTTGGAAAGTTTTATCCTGTATGCTTCCAGGAAGCTGCTAGTACAGGTTGGACCTCTCTAGTCCAACACCCTCAGGACCTGATTGGTGCCAAACCAGAGAATTTGCCAAATCATGGGAGCTTGGTATTGTCTAGTAGCATTACCAACACTTCCACTGCTTATTTCGAGTTTAGCCCTGCTGTGTAGATGCACGCTTAGAAGATGTTTAGGGGCAGAGCAGCTGGGGTGCTGCCGGGTTGGTCCAGTAGTGCCCAGAGCGGCGCTGCAGGACCAATCCGCAGCGCCCCAGCTGCTCTGCTCCAGGGTCCAAAACAAAAGCCTGGTCTGCTGGGGGGGGGGGGGGCACACTAGCCGCGCCCCTCTCCCCCCAGCAGACCAGGGACACCGGGAGCAGAGCAGCAGCGGCAGCGGGGTGCCGCGCCTCTGAGGCTTTGCTCTGGCAAAGTCTCAGAGGCGCGGGACCCCCCGCGGCTGCGGCTTCAGTCCCGGTGCCTGTGGTCTGCTGGGGACGGTCCCCAGCAGACCACAGGCACCCGGACTGAAGCGGCAGCAGCGGCGGGTTCCCGCGCTTCTGAGGCTTTGCTCTGGCAAAGCCTCAGAAGCGTGGGAACCCGCCTGGTGCCCCTGGTCTGCTGGAGACGGTTTCCAGCAGACCAGGGGCACCAGAGCAGCTTACGAACGGGGCTTTCTCGCCCCGGAGCTCACAGGTAGCAATCCGCTACCTCGACCTCCGGGGCGAGAAAGCCCCGTTCGTAAGTGCGGATCCGACATAAGTCGGATCCGTGTAAGTCGGGGACTGCCTGTATCTAAAAGGGTGTCACAAGGAGGAAGAAGAAAATTTGTTCCTCTTGGTTTCTGAGGACTGGACAAGGAGTAATGGGCTTAAAGTGCAGCAGGGGAGGTTTAGATTGGACATTAGGAAAAAATTCCTAACTGTCAGGGTTGTCAAATATTGGAATAAATTGCCAAGGGAGGTGGTGGAATCTCCCTCTCTGGAGATATTTAAGAACAGGTTAGATAGACATCTGTCAGGGATGGTGTAGACGGAGCTTGGTCCTGCCTTGAGGGCGGGGGGCTGGACTCGATGACCTCTTGAGGTCCCTTCCAGTCCTATTATTCTATGATTCTATGATATCTTCTTTCGAAAGTAAAACGTAGTCTAGACGTGCTTAGAGACTAACAAAAATATATGTATAGTATCATAAAGTTTTGTGGGCAAAATCCACTTCCACAGATGAGATGATCCAGAGTGGAAGAAAGGGGGACCCTCAGAATACCACGGGAGAGAGGGGGAAAAATCGCCTGTCAATTGTAGTCCTGATGCCAATGAGGCTAACTGAGTGGGCTGGAAGTGTCTGATACTTAACTTTTGATGACACTTCCACATCCTATGACTCAAAAGCCACACAGGCTCTAATTCTGCTCTCAGCTTCACTAACTTCAGTGGCAGTTACATTCACACAGCTTAGTGCAAAATCAGGATGTTAGAGCCTTCATGGCCATAATTTCTTTCATTAACTTCAGAGGGAGTTGCATCCGTGAAACTTGAGGCAGAAAAGGGATTGAAATAACTTGTGTCCAAAAGACTTATGTGGTGATGTATGTTACAAGAGATTTTGGTATTTCTAATTCATGGTTACTCACCAGCTGTTGGTCAGATTTGCATTATCTTACTGTGCAGCAATTTCTACACAGCAAGCATTTAGAGGGAAGTGGTGCCTATGCCTCTTTGTGGATTTGGGTTTTAGGAACCTAAGGCATTGGGAAGTTATGCTGGTATTCTTATGCTAGTATAGTGAAATCTCTATAGTCAAAGCTATATAGATCCCTGTGTTTCTAGACATGGGAGCAGGGTGCGAGGAGCGCAGCACCTCTGGATTTTGGTTTAGCTCCTCAGATCCCTGCTGTTTCCCTGCACATCAGATTCTTGGCTGCCTCCATGTGTGCCAGCAGGTTGTGCTGCTGCAATGCTTGCTGGGGTCCTGGTTAGAGCCCTACATGCCAGGGGGCAGCAGAGCCCCCGGCGAACAGGATGACAGCCAAGAACCCAGTGCCCAAGGTCCCAGCAATTGGCCCCACATGCTGGGGCTTTGCTTTTAGCCTCAGCTAGGGATGAGGGTAGACAGGGGCAAAGGGGCTCAGCACCTCCCTTTTTAAAATGTTCCCCTGCCACTGAATGCGTTGGAGCTTTTATTGCAGGATGAGAGTTGCTTTTTCTGGTTCAGCTCAAATAATTTTCAAAGCAACATAACCTGACTCCTCCCCCCCCCCCCCCCCAGTCCCTCCTACACAGGAATAACAATATCTATTTGAGAGTTGTACCAGTATAATGAATGGGGGAGTTAAATTAACACCTTGCCTTGCGTACCTGTATCCCTTTCCATTTAGGCAAAAGCCTTTAGTCTCATTGAAAGATAATGGGACTTAGAATCAAAAGCACCTAGCTGACTGAAGAACCTATTACACTAAATCTAGTCAAGAGACCAAATTAACTGGGCACAGATTTGTACAAATTTCTGTGCACAGAGATGCCCTCAGGATAAAACTGCATCATGGCCTAAGTGAAGATTCACTAGTAAAACTGAGATCAGGAACTGATGCAGCATGGTGAGACTTGACTTGCCAGGGTGACCAGGCACATGTAGGCCAAGCTCTAATACAAACAGTTTAGTTGCCAATTTGTGTAAAGTGTCCACTTCACAGGGGACAGTTTGCTATGGGCTCCTTTGGAATATAGGCATGTTACCTGAACATACTAGGATTAAGTTTCTGTTGCCACAGCAGTCACATTTTCCACTAATTATTCTATTCACATGACAGCCAGGCCCACTGTTGGACAAATTCTGTCAGATTTCAGATTACAAGGCAGGTTCCGTTCTCTCTCTCTCTTTCTCTCTCTCTCTCTCTTTAAATGGGGAAGACATTAATATGTAGCTGGCCTACAAATAAGAGAAAAGGTCTCACTGCTCAGCTCTAGGTTTGTAAGTAGTTAGAAATTACAATATGTTTCTCATCTGCAGTGTCTATCTGGTGGGTAAACATGTTAACTTGGAAAAAGAAGATACGCCTGCCAGCTCACAGCTGTTAATCTTTGTTTCATTTAATTTCCAAGCAAACCCTTTCTGATCTCAAACATATTATACTTAGAAAGGGGAAATAGCTGTACTGAATCTGGAGTGGCATTCTCTGGAAAATCTGATGTGTTGTTGTCTAAATGTTGTTGGTTTTAACCAATAAAACCCTACATGGCATTTTGCAGCCTACCTTTCTTCCTATATGATACACAACAGTTGAGCTCAATGGAGGAACATAAGGATCAAGATGGTGCATTAATAAACTGAAATACATACATAAATATAAATGCAGAGGCAGTAATGACAGGTATGGCAAAAGGGGTCAGCGGGGAAATCAGAACAACCACCAAAGTTGATCAGGAAGGGAGAGATTGCTAGCTGGTCTCATGGAGACATAACAGAGAAACAGGAAAAGTTAGTACATCCTGCAAGAACTGCATTTACATGCATGCTCTCAGTAATTTGGTGGAGTTGGTCAAGTGATTGGGAGATTGAATGTGAGATCTGAGTGCCAATATGAAGCAACAAGAAGGCAGAGAGAAAACACAAATGTAAGATACTACTGTAAAAAGTTCAAAACCAGGATGATTGGTGAGTAGCAATCCTCAGAATCTCTTGAACCAAGTTTCACCTCATGGAAATACTTTAGGTTCTTCAAAATGTTTTCAGGAGATAAAGTCTCTCTCAGACTGTTGAGATGATTCCCTGAATGTGGTAGTAGCCAAAATTCAATGAATGTTGTTTGTTGTTATTGTTATTAATATTAATTTTGGTTATTTTGGAAATGCTTAAAAGTCAACCAAGAACAGGGAGGGCTTCATTGTGCCAGGCCCTGTAATAAAACACAGCAGTTATAGACAGTCCTTATCCTTGAAGACTCATAATCCAAATAGTCTAGCTACTGTATTCAGACTATATGGATTTGCAATTTATAGTGATTTAGATGTTAAGTAACCTGAGCATTATGAACAAGAGAAATGAGCCATCATGAAAACAAAAAATGTTAGTATGTGAGGAATTCCAGAGGTATACATTTTTCTCCTATCTACAAACCCTGGGAGGCAAACACATTCGAAGGACAGCTAATAAAAGCAAATAAGGGAAGGGCAAAAAGTTGTCAGTATTTTGTGAATGAATCTCTTCCTGGAGATTCTTTTGAAGATATGAAAACTGGGTACAAATTGTCTAAACACAAACCCCAAAAAACTTGCCCACAAACGCTGATAACATCTGCAACATGGTATTTCATACAATGAACCCAGGATGACCTATTCAGTAAACATAAGGTTTAAAGACACATGAGGCCTGTAACAACTACAGATAGTCTATTTATTCTTATTGCTATTTAACCCATCACTAAAGCTCTGTGCTGATGTTTCACTGTAATGAGTCAAAATCTCAGGCTTTGGCTCTACTGGTAATTGATTCACAAAAATTTTGTTGTTCATGATGCTTAGCTCCTCCTTCCAACAGCCAAAGTTTTGCGGTGGCAAGTGCAAGTGTAAATGCTGCTTTGTTGAAAGCTGCTTGTAGGTGCTAGAAATATTTTGTCAGCTGGCAAACAACATTCACATGCACTGACTTTTAGCAACAGGATAGTGTCGACACAGCCTTGTTGCTAAAAGCTGTGCGGTGTAGACATAGATTTAGTAACTATTAAAGGTGGAGATGGATTCACCTCCACAATGTCAGGTTTTTTTTCACCCATGGAAGCTTCCCAAGTTTGGATGCCTATTCAAACCCTGTTAACTTCTTGGTACAGAATTTAGGCTGTCAAGCTTGGGGTCACAGGTTTCCTCTCAAGAAGTCCAGTGCCCCCTTACTTTGTTGGGACTGGAAAATGTAAGACTATTTTTTCTAGCTGTGTCAGTATTTTTTATTTTGGAGTGCGGGGGAGAAGAAAAAGAAGAAAACAGTTTATAAATTAACAATCTAAATGAACTTATTCTAATCTTAGAATAACTTCAGGTTCAGTTTTGTATGAAGGATCAGATATGTCATTATTTTATTTGAAGCAGTTCACCTATCCTTATTAAATACAGCACATGCTGTTTTTTTGTCACTACATAAAACAGCTGTTATGAACACAATAATGTAGATATGAAATTTAAGATGCTGTATCTTCTAAAGATATGATGCAACCTCAATATACTTGCAGGCATAAGTCTATTTGTCTACTCAACTATCTAAAGTTTTTTATTAATGGAGGACATTTGGGGTAAAAATGAAATGCATTGAATTGAGATAGAGTTCTGGATGGACACACTGGAAAAATAGGTATTTTTCTACCAAAAGGAAATTATCTTTTCTTACAATGAGTATGTAAGTGGTTTAGCTGAAAAGATTCTGACCCGAATAGATAATCAACATCCTTTATTGTTGTTAATTGAGGAACTCATCCTTTGAGTTGGAGAGAAGCCATTTGTGCAATAGTGGAGACAGTGTCAGTGTAGCCACTGTGTTGCTTACATTGGCTTTATTGGCTTCTGGGAATCATCCCACAATGCCCCACACTGACAATGCAATCCATACAAGCATATGGTGAAGATGTGCACTGCTGACACAAGAAGCAGTGTTGACATGCACAAGCAATACAGTTATTGTGATGGCTGTATGCCAACATAAGCTATGTCAGATTACTTTTGTAGTGGAGACATAGACTCAATAAATGTTCCCACAGGCACCGAAGTGACAAGATAATTAAGTACCAGGTGATGAATCAATCAGCAAGGGGATTCAACTCCTCAGCTGAGGATGGTTAAATGAGAGTCATGAAGAGGCTGGGGATGGAAAGGGCAAAGGAGTTCAGAATCTCTGAGAGATGAGATTTCTCTTCTGTCCTGTGCCTTGCTAGTAGGTAAAAGCGTGGAGGAAAACCAACACTTGTAAAGTATGTTGAAAACCAGACATTCTCAGGCGAGGGGACATAGAATGTATTCAGGGTGTGGGGTGTGCATATGAGAAACTTTAGGAAAAAACTTTACTTCACACATTCAGAGCTGGGCAGGCAGACAGCAACAGTTGCTGGCTAGCTGCCCGTCTGAAAAGGCTGCACTGCGGTCAGCAGCAGCGGAGAAGTAAAGGCCACTCTAACTTCTGCGCTGCTGCTGGTGGTGATGTTGCCATTGGGGTTTTATGTGTGGCACATGAGACATTTGTTTACTGTTGCCCATGTGCAGGATTGCCAGATTCTGCTGGTTTTTGTCCAAATGTTTTTTTCCCCTACCAGTATTACAAAAGTGACATGTGCATAAAGAAAGGGCATGTGAAGTAAGATGCATGCTGATTGCACATCACATTGACTATGAAAGCCATGCGTTCCCTCTTCATCCAATCAAAGTGCTTCTATAGTTCAGTTGGTACACCCCACAAATTCTAGGTATGCAAGCACAGTTAGGAAAACTATCTGATCCTGGGAGATCATCTTGGTTACAACAATCTTGTGACCCACTGAGATGAAGGAGGGCCACTCTTGTGACACACTCATTAGCCTAGGTTGTCCATTGCTGCCTTAGACACAATGGCTACGTCTACACTGGCCCCTTTTCCGGAAGGGGCATGTAAATTTCACTAGTCGTCGTAGGGAAATCCGCGGGGGATTTAAATATCCCCCGCGGCATTTAAATAAAAATGTCCGCCGCTTTTTTCCGGCTTTTAAAAAAGCCGGAAAAGAGCGTCTACACTGGCCCCGATCCTCCGGAAAAAGTGCCCTTTTCCGGAGGGTCTTATTCCTACTTTGAAGTAGGAATAAGACCCTCCGGAAAAGGGTGCTTTTTCCGGAGGATCGGGGCCAGTCTAGACGCTCTTTTCCGGCTTTTTTAAAAGCCGGAAAAAAGCGGCGGACATTTTTATTTAAATGCCGCGGGGGATATTTAAATCCCCCGCGGATTTCCCTACGACGACTAGTGAAATTTACATGCCCCTTCCGGAAAAGGGGCCAGTGTAGACGTAGCCAAAAGGTCTGCTCCTCAGCTGTTTTCAGAGGAGTTACACTCTTAGATCTGAACAAACTGAAGAAATGGTCTGAGGTAAATTCAATAAGGACAAATGCAAAGTTCTCCACATAAGAAGGAACAATCAGTTTCACACATACAAAATGGGAAGTGACTATCTAGAAATAAGTACTACAGAAAGGGATCTAGGAATTATAATGGACCACAAGCTAAATATGAGTCAACAGTATGGCACTGATACAAAAAAAGCAAACATCTTTCTAGGATGCATTAACAGGAATGTTGTAAGCAAGAAGTAATTATTCTACTCTACTTCTGCACTGATAAGGACTCAACTTCCTAACTGGCAGGACAGTTAAGCACTGTAATAAATTGCCTAGAGAGATTGTGGAATCTGCACCACTGGAGATATCTAAGAGTAGGTTACATAGACATCTATGAGGGTACATCTACACAACAGGGCTAAAGTCAAATTAAGCTACTCAACTTCAGCTATGTCAATAATTGAAGTCGAAATAGCTTAACTTGGCTTTTGGTGCTGTCTACACAGCAGGAAGCTGAAGGAAGAACATTCTCCTTTCACTTCCCTTACTCCACGTGAAATGAGGGTTACCATGAGTCAAACTAAGAAGTCTTCCAGCTCAACATTATTTCAAAAAAAAGGCTTGTAGTGTAGAAGTGTACTATGTTATTTCAGAATTACATCAGTTATTCTGAAATAATGCTGTTGTGTAGATGTACGCTCAGGGATGATCTAGATGGTGCTTGGTCCCGCAGTGAGGGCAGGGGACTGGGCTTTATGACTTCGAGGTCCCTTCCAGTTCTAGCATTCTATGATTCTATGATCAGCTGAGGAGTTGGCCCAGTTTCAGTGACTGTACCCTGACTTGGCAGATATACTGCCTTCTACCTGTGTATTAAGAAAGCAGAATTCTATCCCCTGACTACTTACCAGTTCATTAAGGCAAAGCCTTTCTACTTTGAGTTTGCTGTCGGGGCAGGATCCCTTAAAGTTTAGAACTCAAATTAACCTACATTAGTTATTCATGAAAAATATGGACTCTGGCTTTTAGAGCTATTCTCACATTCACAAAAAGGGCCTGATTGAAAGTCCACCTAAATCTGTGTCTTTCCATTGGCATCTATCAGGTCCTGTATTTGCACACACACAAAACCCACAAAGCATTAGTGGGTATCAGATCTCTTTGAGTGGACCTGCCTCATTCTTACTATAGTACCCACCAGTTCTAGGAGCTGTATTCAGTTCAAAGATGTACTTAAAAGCTCTTTGTTCCTCAGTCAACTGTGACTGCAGATAAAATGGAGACTTCTACTTTTGATGCATGCCTTGTGCAAGTTCTCTTCCCATTATATACTTTTAGGACAGAGAAAAAATTAAAAAGCATTTGGGTCAAAAGCATTTAAAATATGACCAAGTATCAGCAGATCATGCCTTTACTAGGTTTTATAAGTGGTGTGCCAGTTTGATCCACAATTCTAACCATGTAACTTATTTTATTTCTAGGCATAGATAAAGTAAACTCAAAAAATAAAACAAAAGAAAGCAAAGTGCAATCTGAAGCCCTTGGTCCATAGTCACATTGATATTCACTTCAAGGGAATAAAGATCACATACGGTCTTGTAGTTTGGAAAGTAAGCCAACGATCGTGTACTAGGAACTAACCCTTGGAATGCTTGTGTGAAAATACACACTGCTAAGAATCAGAGGGGTAGCCGTGTTAGTCTGAATCTGCAAAAGCGACGAGGAGTTCTGTGGCACCTTATAGACTAACTGAAGTATAGGAGCATAAGCTTTCGTAGGCAAAGACCCACTTCGTCAGATGCATCTGACGAAGTGGGTCTTTGCCTACAAAAGCTTATGCTCCTACACTTCAGTTAGTCTATAAGGTGCCACAGGACTCCTCGTCACACTGCTAAGAATTTCACATTGGTGTAGTATGCTTGGGAAAAGAGAACAAAACTATGACTGCTGCTGATCTGCTTTTAGCTGTTAGCATATTTATATTTTACCTCACACCATTCTGGACTATACTTCGCTGCTGGTAAAAGAGCAGCTTGAAGTGTATTTTTAAATGTCTTCCCCATATAATCCTAATAAACAGAACTCCACATAAAGGATTCTGGACAAATAGTAGACAATTGAACCCACCCATTCAACTTCCAAATCAATCACTCGCATTGTGATTGGCTTTCAAAGCCTGTCTAGGTCATATTATGTCTCCTTTATTAGTGCTTAAGGTCACCAGGAGACATGCAAGTGCATCCTATATCAGGAAGTGTAGCACGTCTCAAGAGTGAAATACTTGGCTTTTAGTACAAGCTGTGGCTGTGACTCGGAAATCCCGGGAAGTGAGTTAAATGCAGACAAGCTCCAGGCGCCACTGCCTCCACACTGCCTCACAGTAGATATAATGGACTAGAATAATAGAGGCTTTCCTGCCATTCTCAATATTATGTTGTATTTCTGTCAGACTTTCCCATTGAGTTCCTTGAGGCCATTTTCCATTCTGCCCAGCTGACCACAGGCAGTAATTCAAAAGAAAAGGCTTTCCAAAAGGCAGGTACCCAGCACGAGAACGTGAAACAGTCTGATTTCATACTGGTGCCAGGAGATTGGTCCTGGAGGAAGGCAGATTAGAGGCATGCAGTGTACAGATTCTCTTAGGTGAGTGCAAATCTGTGCAGCAGATTTATTGGTTTATTTATTGGCACTGATCTGTAATTAAATTTGGCAAGCCTGTGTGCACACCCATGTGTACCCATGGGCACACAATCGCGCAATGTAAACCACACTCCCC
Source organism: Pelodiscus sinensis (assembly GCF_049634645.1). Taxonomy (NCBI): domain Eukaryota; kingdom Metazoa; phylum Chordata; order Testudines; family Trionychidae; genus Pelodiscus; species Pelodiscus sinensis. Next base: position 89,474,584 of record NC_134713.1, on the reverse strand, counting down.
TGCCCAGAAGTGACTAACCATAAACAAAGACTACTTATTACAAATGGAAAGGGAAAAGAAGGCAGGAACTGTCACACTCAAACCCGTCTCTCCACCTCTTGAAATCTTCAGATCAAGACTGGATGCCTTTCTGCAAGATATGCTTTCACCAGACACAAGCTAGTGGGCACAACACAGGAGTAATTGGATGAAATTCTGTTGCCTGTGGTATAGATAAAGTGAGACTTGATCTAATGGTTCCTTTTGTCCTTAAAATAATTGAAATGATGAAATCCCACATTGTGTCTGTGTGTGTACATGCACGTGCGTAAAGCATGATAAAAAGCAGTGTGTGTGTGTAAAGCAGTGTGTGTGTGTGTGTGTGTGTGTGTGTGTGTGATAGTCTCTATATGCACAAGGGAATAAATTAACATTGTGTATGTAGTCTTGACTTCCTGCTTCTGTGTGGTATGTCATGCAACTTTAAGGTTCTATTAATGCACTTATGTATGCAATAGAGTGTACTAGAAGATTTACCTGGAATTGCTGAGGTTCTTAACTCAATTAATTTTTGTTTTTCTTCATCTAAATCATTGTTCTGGATGGGGCTGGGGAATGAAGGGTTCAGTATGCCGGCTGCCCAGGGGAGAGAGGACAACCCCAGCCCTCTCTCACAGCAGCAGCTTGGGACCAGGTGAGAAGTGCCTCTCCATGGCTGTTGCAGCTCCAGCAGGCACAGCCTGGGAAGGAATGAATGTCCCCTGGTGGGGGAAGGTCCAGGTTCGTCTGCCCCCTGCACTCCCCAGCCAAAGTGAGGAACAGTCAGCTGCAGCCCCCAGGACCTCCCTAAAGGGCACCTGGTGGTAGGAGCTTGGGACTGGGGCTATCCCAGCCGGAGGATGCTGTGCCCCCAGCCAGTCCCTTTCATCTGCCTGGTGATTCTGTCTCTTTTCAGTATGGTTTTATGAGAAGCAATCCCCTTCCAGGCACATCCCATTTTCCTGACACAGACAAACCATTACCTTGCTGTAAGTTATAAGCATAAGCTGTATTCTGAATTTGGTGGTTCTAACTCTTACCAGTTAGGAGTTCTTGAAGAGACAGACACAGACAGAAAAACTCTTTCACTATATACTAGGTATAAATACATGGAGAATTGTGGATTTTATAAAAATGTCAGTTTTGCCCTGAGGCATTTTATGCAGTGGAAAAAGTCAGGAAACACACATCTATCTGTCTTGCTTATCTATAAAAGACATGACTTCACCCACATTCTCTCTCTCATAGCCTAGGACCAATATGGCTATAACACCATCCATTCGCTGGCTAATAGCTGAGCATATCTGCTCATCTACTTTATACTCCTTAGCTGACAATGAAATGTACAAGACTCCTACCCACCAAACACTTATGAGACTGGGATTCATTACAGTACCCTCTTCATCAGTGGAAAAGAAGACTGGTGTGATTTGTCAATGGCAGACAAAGCAAGTTAATAGTCTAACTATAGGCTTACCAGTTTTCAGTGTTACTAAATGTATAAGATTATATATAATTACTACTGTTACCACAATAAGGGAAGCTCTGTAGGACTTAGAACTGTATGTTTAAAAGAATGTCCAGGTTAAACAGTACTGTTAACACATGTAAGCCATGAACTTTTGAGAACATTTTGGGAAGGTTTTCAAAAACGTATTCCTAATTTCTTGTTTCTCTCTGAGAGAATGACTGGCACTCTCCCTCTAGTGAGGGTAGCAAATATATGGTGAGGAGATTGTGTTGCTATAATGGGTATGAAGGAGGCTTCCTTATTCCCTCTCCACAAAGAATAAAACATTTTGCCAGTGTACAACTTGCAATCTCTCGTAAACCTGAGCTGACTGGGAAGGGTTGTGTGTAATCTGTCTATCTCATGAAGGTCTGAAATCAGTAATATGACAAACCTGACTGTGTCAGACATTCATGGAAGGCTCACATGCTTACTAAGCATTTCCTTTAGCAACCACTGTATGTCACGTCTGGGGTCTATGAATCTGTTCAAAGATATTTACAGCCTGTTTCAAAATGCAAGTGCAAGGCAGATGAAATTAATTAGATATTTCATTTTGCTGCTTTGCTAGCTAAAATATCAAATGGCGGCTGACAGAGGATACATTTTTCACTTTATAAAATTTATAGGTTATATTATGTGTAGCCTAAACATTAGCACACGGTGCAGTGTCAATTTACATCATAAAACAGGGATTGCAATATTCCTGCGTAAACTCAGTTTCATATGTGGAGAAGTATTATGCAGAAGGGTCCAACATGAATCATGTCTCTTATTCCACCACTCTGGTTAAGTACCACATTGTCTTTACAGGAAAAGTGGTGCTCGTTGTGTGTTGTGTGGGAGAGGTTTAGATATGATATTCTTAGGAGATGACACAATAAACAACAATTCTGTTTTGCTTTGCCTTTGTGTTGCTGGTACTATAGTGTGAGCAGAGGGAGGATACTATAGTTAAGGGCTCAGTTCCAGCTTCCATTTAATGTCTCTTTTTTCAGCTGCTCACATCTACCTCAACTAAATAGGCTAGACAAGTAAACTCTAAACTAGGGCAATGTCTAGACTGCAGGCTTCTTTCAAAAGAGCCTCTTTCGAAAGATCGCGTCTAGACTGCAGGCGGATCTTTCGAAAGAAAAATCCGCTTTTTCGAAAGAGAGCACCCAGCGAGTCTGGATGCTCTCTTTCGAAGACGGCCTCTTTACATTGAAGAACGCCTTCTTTCGAAAGAGGAACTTTCGAAAGAAGGCATTCTTCCTCGTGAAATGAGGTTTACCGCCATCGAAAGAAAAGCCGCGTTCTTTCGAAATAACTTCGAAAGAACGCGGCTTGAGTCTGGACGCAGGGGAAGTTTTTTCGGGAAAAGGCTACTTTTCCCGAAAAAAACCCTGAGTCTGGACACGGCCTAGGAGACTTATCCTCCTCAGGGTTCCAAATTTTTCTCTGCCCCTCCCCACTCTAGAGAGATACTCATCAATAGGCAATCAAGCCAAAAGCTCTAGATCAAGGAATGCACAATTTCCATAAGTATATAACTTTGGATAAAAAAATTTACAGGCTGTGGCAGCTACAGGGCTCCTTCCCCCACTTCCTTTCTTTTATTAACCAAATAATCAAGGACATTCCAGGCAAAAACTTAAGTAGATCAGAATGGAATTTATAGCATGCAGATAGAGCAAAGAAGACTGGCAGCTCCTCTTCATTTGAAACATAAATATTTGTCTATGCCTGGCTCTGTGCATGTGTGTTTGCTTGTGTGTGCATGCATGCAGGTTAGTGACCTTTTGAGTTCTACATACAAGAACCATATACATTGTAAAAATGCTGCTAGTCTGAAGTTGTCACATCTCCTGCCAGGATTCTTGCCTTTCCTCTGTCCACTGTGTTTCAGTGGTTACATTAGAGATCAGATGCACTTTTTTTTTCAAAGAGACGTTTATGATTTTTACCATAATGACGGCTTGTATTTCTGACGTATGTTAAGTCACTGTGCTACATATGAAAAATTTCTTTCAGGAACTGGGCTGGAAGGTCTATAGTCTCAGTCAATGGTGGCTGGCATTAGCCAGCCATTTCTGATCTGCGCTGCATCCGCCTTGGAGCCCTTGCAAATGTTGAAGACCATATCAATATTAGGCTGATGTGGTTACTGACGTGCACTCTAGTACACAGGAACTGGGCAGAGTCTGTTTAATTGAAAGATGCTAGTGAGAGCTTTTATCAAAGGAAACAAATGGCACAATAGCAATGTTTTTGTTAATTTCTCACAAGTACTTTATGGCTCCACAGAAAAGTGGAATGTCGACAAAAATCTTGAAAACAGTCAGGACGTGATAATAAATTGCAATGGTGAAAGTGTGGTTTCTTTTTCCTTCAATTCTGTCCCTTTTTTTTGGAACGCTGTCTTCCTGGTTCAGCAGGACAGAAAGGCTGATGGTGTGTGAAAACATATTACTTTGGAGAGCACGCTTGGCAGCAGAATGACCCTCTCCCAAGCCCTGCCATACCTGCTCCTTCCTCCAAGACCCTGCTCTTGCCTCTTCCCTCCCCTGCTCTGCCCCACACTCATTCCATCCCTTTCTACAAGGTCCTGCCCCACTTTTTCCCCACCTCCTCCTCCAACTGTGCCCTGAGTGTGTCCCTCCTCCTCCCTTCAGATGTGCCTTGAATGCCATGAGCTTTTCACGCTGGGTGCAAGGTGCTGGGAGGGAGGGAAAGAGTTGGTCAGCAGGGCTGCCAGAAGTTTGGTTTCTGGTGGGTGCTGAACACCTGCTAGTTTTCCCCGTGGGTACTCTGGTCCTGGAGAACTCCAGGGTCCAAACCTTTTGTTTCCTTTCCACATTGGTCCCTGACTTTTCTCTTTCATCTGCTCCCCATGCTTGCCTCTCCCATAATCAGGCAGTTCTAGAAAAGAATAAATTAATTAGGACTGTTGATTAATTGCAGTTAATTAACACGATTTACTCAAAACATTTATCACAATTGATTGCAGTTTGAATTGCACTGTTAAACAATAGAATACCAATTGAAAATTACTTACAATTTTTGGATGCTTTTCAACATTTTCATATATATTGATTTCATTACAATACAGAATACAAAGTATACTCTGCTCACTTTATGTTATTATTTTTTATTACAAATATTATGAAAATGCTAAACAAAGTAAATAGTATTTTTCAATTTGCCTCGTGTAAGTACTGTAGTGTAATCTCTTTATCATGAAAGTGCAATTTACAAATGTAATTTTTTTTTTCAGTTTTTGGAAGGCACTTCAGATTCTTAAACCTTGAGTCAGATGCAGAAATCTTACATTGGTACCTTCTTTGCATTTTGCCAAATCTGCAGTGAAAGCATTCTTAAAATGAACAACATGTTGAGTCATAATCTGAGACTACTATCACATAAAATATATGGCAGAATGCAGGTGAAACAGAGCAGGAGATACACAATCCCCTGACCCAGCCCTGAGCCCCTTCCTCACTCCAAACTAGGGATGTGAAAGACTAGTTGATTAGTCAACTATCTGACTAATCCAAATGCTTATTGGATAGTCAACAGGCTAGTCAACTAGTCACTTCCTTCTCCCCTCCCCTGCTGCCTCTATCAGAAAGAGGCAGCAAGGCGGGGGAGAGGAGAGATTACTTTAAAGCACTAGTGCCATGTAGAACCTGGGGCCAGACCCTGGGCTCCGTGCGGCACTGCCACTTTGAAAAGCTAAGTGCAGCTCGGTGGGCAGCTGGGATGTCCCCAGGCTGCATGTGACGTTTCAAAGCAGCAGCGCCGCGTGGAGCCTGGGATCAGCTTGGGACTCCCGCACTGACCTCAGGCTCCATGGAGCCTGATGCTGGGCTCCCTAAGGCTTTTCAAAGTGGCAGTGCCGCATGGAGCCTAGAATTAGCAGAGGAGTCCTCAGCTGACCCCAGGCTCCACGTGGTCCTTTTGCCTTTGAAGTGAAGCAACAGCCCTCGGACTGTTGCTACATTTCAATGGCAGAGGCGCCCTATTGAATAATCGAATAGTCAATGCAAAATGAAACGACTATTTGATTAGTCAATTACTTGATATTTAACATCCCTACTCCAAATCTCCAGCCCCCCCCCTAAAATCTTTCATTTTCTTCTTCCAGTATTTCTTTGGGGACTGAACTGTTAAGATTCTTAATTTGTTTTCTTTATTCATGTATAACAGAAGATAATCTATGTAGATTATGAAATACCCATGCTATATTGTAAAATTAAATTGTTTCTTTATCGTAAGATTTTTATAAAATTGTTTTTTAATTAAATTAATTTCTTTAGTTCCTTTTGGAATTTGAATATGGGGAGGCTGAGCCCCAGGCACAGGAAGCTTTTTACATCCTATGCCGGGGACACAGCCTCCAGCCCGCATCCATTGGCCCTGCAACCATCTGAGGTTCCAGCTGCTGGCTCTGCTGCCTCTGAGGTTCCGGCTACCACTCTGCTGTCGGACCCAGAGTCCTGGCCACTGGGGACTCTGCTGCTGTCTGGGGTCTCCAGCAGCTCTGCTGCAAGCCCTGGTGCCCTAACTGTGTCCCCAGCCTGAGACAGTGAGAAGTGCAGACAGGATCAAGGGGGGAATGCAGCTCAGCACCCCGACCCTAAAAATTATTTTGGTGCCACTGGGTAGTCCAAGTGCAATCCTTGAATACTTGGAGAGTTAGTTTTGGGTCTCTAGATACTTTTCCATGGGAACTGGGTTTTTAAGGCACTGGAGAAGAGCAATGAGGGAAACTGCAGCCAACCCACAGTTACACGTACCTATATGCTTTCTTCCTGCAGGCCTTATTTACATGATAGATTGCTGGACGGTAAGCTAGAGCGCGAATCTAGAGTGCACCGGCTCACCATGCTGTAATGTTCTGTGTGGGCACTGCTTCAGCACAGTGAAAGTCCTAGAGGGCAGTGTGGGTTACACCACTTTCAGGCAGCAATATGCCACGCTTCCCCCCAGAACTTTCACTGTGCTGTAGCAGTTTAACGTGGAATGTTACTGATCCTCAAGCTGGTGTGCGATAGGATCACTTCTTGGCTTGCCACATCTTAACTTGCCATGTAAACAAGCCCTAAAAACACTGTTTATTTTTTATTCAATGGAAAGCTATGTTTTTTTCCATAAGGTGGGTTAAAAATGTTATCGTGGACTTGAAAGTGCTTGTTTATATGTCTGCAGGCTGGCAAAATGCTAAGACATGAATATTTTTGCAGGGGAATGCTATCCTCATCTCCTAATGACTTTCATACCTCAGGAGTTGGGTCCTATATGTGAGCATTCCTCCTAAGTGCTGAGGAGATCCAGTGTCTGGTGTCATTGAAGAAAATATGATTTTCATTTTAAAAGAAAAAGTACATTTTTAGCCACTATCCTAGGATACACTTCTTTAGGATGAAGCTGGGGGTTTAGCCACCCGAATGGAACTTGTGGCGAGAAAAGCACAGATTGCAGGAGGGAAGAGTTTGGAGGAAATACCTGGAAATAAATCTGGGCACGTCTATTTTGAAATAACAGAGTGCATGTCTACACAGCAAGCCTGTTATTTTGAAATAATTTCGAAATAACAGGCTTCTTACTCCAAATTTCTGTAACCCTCATTTCGTGAGGAGTAAGGGAAGCTGAAGGAAAAGGGTGGACAGTGCCAAAAGCCGAGTTAAGGTACTTCAACTTCAGCTACGCAATTAACTTATCAGCTGAAGTTGCACATCTTAATTAGACTTTAGCTCACAGTGTAGATGTACCCTCTATGTGTACATGGCTAGAATACGAACTGGAGTTGTAGCACCTCTGTAAGGGTACGTCTACACTACAGCGCTAATTCGAACTAACTTAGTTCGAATTAGTTAATTCGAACTAAGCTAATTCGAACTAACGCATCCAGACTAAAAAACTAGTTTGAATTAGCGTTTTGCTAATTGGAACTAGCATGTCCACACAGAGTGGACCCTGAACCGGGGTTAAGGATGGCCGGAAGCAGTGCCGGCAGGGCATCAGATGAGGACTTAGAGCGTGGAGCTGCTGTCTCAGGTTAGCCGAGGGCTGTGCTTAAAGGGACCCGACCCCCACCCCGGACAGACAGTTCTCAGGGGTGCCCCGCTTGCAAAGCAGTCCTGGCTTGGATTGCCCGGAGTACCCACACTGGACACATCACAGCACTCGGCCATCAGACCGGCTGCACTTGCCACAGGCTGCCATCTGGGGAGAGGGGACAATTGGGGGGCTGCAGGAGAGCTTCTTCCCCCAGAAGCCCACAGAGCCAGCCCAGTCCTCCCCATTGGGGGCTCGTACCCCATTCCTCCCTCACCTCCTTCCACTTACCCCTCCCTAGCCCCCCTTCCTGATGTACAAAATAAAGGACAATTGTGTTAAAAAATAGAATCTCTCTTTATTGAACAAAACTGGGGGAGACTGGGAAAAGGAGGTGGGAGAGGGGAAGAGAGGGTGGGAGAGGGGAGGGCAACTACAATGATGAGGGGTTGGGAACAGGTCCCATATGAAGAGAGGCTAAAGAGACTGGGACTTTTCAGCTTAGAAAAGAGGAGATGGAGGGGGGATATGATAGAGGTCTATAAAAGCACGAGTGGTGTGGAGAGGGTGCATAAAGAAAAGTTCTTCATTAGTTCCCATAATAGAAGGACTAGAGGACACCAAAGGAAAGGAATGGGTAGCAGGCTTCAAACTAGTAACAGAAAGTTGTTCTTCACAAAGCAAAGAGTCAACCTGTGGAACTCCTTGCTGCAGGAGGCTCTGAAGGCTAGAACTAGAACAGAGTTTAAAGAGAAGTGAGATCAATTCATGGAGGTTGGGTCCATGGAGTGGTATTAGCCAGGGGGTAGGAGTGGTGTCCCTGCCCGAAGTTTGTGGCAGGCTGTAGAGGGATGGCACGAGACAAATGGCTTGGTTATTGTCTTCGGTCCATCCCCTCCAGGGTCCCTAGGGTTGGCCGCTGTCGGCAGACAGGCTACTGGGCTAGATGGACCTTTGCTCTGACCCAATACGGCCATTCTAAGCTCAGGGCTCAGGGTCTTGGGTCTCAGTGGACCACCTTGATTTTCATGCACACCTGCTCCTGGGTGGCCAGGCTGGCAGCTCTCCTGCCCTAGACGGCCACTTTCCTGTGCCTAGTGCGGAGGTCGTGGACGAGGTCCACGATGTCTGCACTAGACCAGGCGGGTGCCCGCCTCTTGCGGTCCTGGGCAAGCTCCCGGGAGCCGCCAGCCTGATCCTGGGAAGAGGGGGAGGACTGGGGGGCATCGGGTGGCTGGCTCGAGCCGTGCCAGGTGCAGGGTCTGCTGGCTGGGTGCTGGCAGGCTTGCACCTGGCACGGGCATCGTAGCCAGCCCGTGTCCCTTTAAGGGGTATGGGGCCGGGAGGGGGGCAATAGAGTTTCTCTGGTGTTGGCCAGAGTGGCCACCAGGGCAAGCTGGGAAGGGCTAGCCTCCCACTAGTTCGAATTAAGAGGCTGCACACCCCTTAATTCGAACTAGTAAATTCGAACTAAGCTTAGTCCTCGTGGAATGAGGATTACCTAGTTCGAACTAAGCACTCCGCTAATTCGAATTAAGTTCGAACTAGCGGAGCGCTAGTGTAGCGCCTATCAAAGTTAATTCGAACTAACATCCGTTAGTTCGAATTAACTTTGTAGTGTAGACATACCCTCAATTATTCTCTTAATAAAGAGCCAGTTTAGTTTTAGAAACAGTTTCATTTCATGTTTTCACCTGCTATGTGGTATGTGAAACAGAGGGAGCAAAAGATGAGTATGCACTTTCTCACTTTTTCATGAGAAGGAATCAGTTATGTTTGATGTGCAAACCAAAGAATCATTATTCTAGCTGCTGCTTGCTAAGATACCTGCTGTGATGCATGTGTACTTGCCATTGCTGTGGGAGCTACTGAAGGGAGAACTCCTCTTCTGCATCCACCAGTGCTACATAGAAGCTCATTGGGTGTACACAAATCTGTTCCTGCAAACCCAGCATCTGAATACTCCAGCAGAGCGTGAGGAGCAGAATGAGAGAGGAGACAGTGAAACTGGTGCTGAACTGAGTGGGAGGCCCACAGTGTCTGCAATCAAGATGTCTTGCCACTGCTGTCTGTCTGCCCAACCTGTACCAATGGTCCCCAAACTTCTGAGAGTCATGTCCCCCTTACCTCTCTCCATGGCCTAGGAGGCTGGGAGTGGGACCCAGCTCAGGGGCGTGGAGAAGGTGGAGAGGAGTAAGGGTGACAAGGCTGCAGCCATAGCAAGGCTTGGATCTTGGCTGGGAAGTAAGAGGAGACCTGGGGACTGAGCCGGGGACTGAGGCTGGGTGTGGGAAAGGAGTCACAACTGGGTTGTGGTGGAAGCTACGGCTGGGCCAGTGTGCGGGTAAAACTCTGCTCTGGGATCCACCTGCATCTCCATCCTCAGCCCTGAGCCAGAAACAGAACTGCAACTAGGGGCTGAGGCTAGGGGTGGGGCTGGAAGCTGCACTGAGGCGAGAGATGGGCCCTGGCGCCAGGCAACAACTGGTAGGTGGGCAAGAATAGAGCTGGGAGCAGGGTGGAACTGGGTGGTGCCTGTCTCCAATCTGGAGCTGTCTGGAACTCACTGTGCCCCCCCCAAACCATTCCTCTGTGCTTGGGGGAGGGCACACCTCTCATTTTGGGGACCTCTGGCCTGTACTGTGAAGGAGTATGAGGCCTTTTTTCCATTGCCCAACCTCTCCCATCATTGAGAAATGACCCACTCCTCACCCACACATTTTCCACTCTTTCCAAAGAAGACTCAGTCTTCCACATGATCCCTCATACTAGACAGGGCAGGTCACCAGAAGCAATGAAAATTCATCCACCTCAAGAACCCAAGGAAGCCCATTCCTATGCAGCTCCCACTAGAGCAGTATCACACTCATACAGTGTGTGGCACATATAAGGATGCTGACAGGCTTTCCGGAACTAAGTTGTATGGTGAATCATTGGCATTAGGTATGCAAATGTGAACAACAATTGAACTGTAAAACCAAAGACACAGAAAAGTCTGAGGTGCAGGTCCTATATAGTACTGACTTTTTACTTACCCATTTGATATTTTCTGTTCTAACATGATATTTTGGAAAGTGTTTGTTTCTGTGAAATAACTGAATTATCCTATTAATAGTGAGATGTCTCTGAAGGCTCAGTAAAATGGCACTTTAAAGAACATGGAGGTCTGTCCAGTGGCTAAGACTAAACCATGGCTTTTTAATCCTCCAAAATTGCATGAGGATACACTAGAGTACTTGAAATTGTGTGGCTAACCATACATGCCTCTCTTTCAATCAGGGTAAGAGGAGGGCACTTAGTTAGCTGCACAAACGTCCTCTGACTGTAGTTTTATCGAATGTGTCACTGACATAGTGCCCATGATGCGAGATGCTGAAGGAAAAGCTGAAGAAGGAATTGGAACAGCAACAGAACACTGAGTTGAAGCTCTGGGTCCAGCAATGTGGATTGTCTCAGAGGAACTGTTGCCAGAATTGCTACAGCATATGCGAGGCATATGATATGTCTGTGGATTTGAATGTGCTGGTTACCAAATGAAACACGAGCAGATGAGTCTGTGATGTAATTATTGGGGCATGTGACCAAGGATTTGATCTGGACAGTCACCCATGCTGGTGTGATGCTTATCTTCCCTTGTTTCTATAGATCAAAGGCACTGTAGGGACATGCAGAAATTTATATATATTGGGTTAGAGTGTTATTGTGAAAGAGGAGAGGGTGGGAAGAAAGGAGGCTCTGTGAAAACGTTCTGCTTGGGGCTGCTCAGAGCTGTTTTTCCCTGGTGTAACAGAGTTTCCTAAGAGTTGTTTTGAGTAATATTGTCTGGAGTAATCCCATAAGAACTGTTCTGTTGTTGAGGATTGGCCAGAACTCTCTGCTTTTTGCCTGGCATGCCATTTCCTACCTCTCCAAGCAACCAGCACGTGCCCTGCTGCCAACAGGCATAAAGTCACCTTTGCTAGTTTTATGTCAACTGAAGCTTGAATTATTTGATCCAGCGGAATCCTCAGCTGACTGTCTGACGTGCCCACTGTATCTCTCTGACACATAACCCTGACTCTTGGTCAGTGTCTCTACTTCGACTTACTAGGGACCTGACCCTGCAACATGGGACTCAAGGGGAATATGGTCTTTAATGGCAGCAAGATTGCATCCAAAGTAACTGGTAGTTTTTTATTATCACCTGAACATTGGTCTGAGAAGCAGCATTTAAAGTTAAGTATTTGCTTAGGTATATGAAAATACTGGCAGTGACTAAAGCATACATGGTTTTTGATCCTCTGCTGAAATACATTCACATTTTGAAGAGGTAGAAAAACAACTCAGTGAGATATTGTTGGCTGACAAGTATACCATCATGTTTGCTGACCCTTACACAATTCACATCTGGGAAAGAGAAACCAGTTTCTAAAATGGCAAGCACTTGTGTTACCACTGTGTTACCAATAAGCCCTGGCTTTAGTCTTCTAACTGGACAGACCTCCATATTTTTTAAAGTGGCTAGAACACTCTGGCTGGCCACTCACAGCTGTGGGAGGAGGACAGAGTTTAAGATTATTGCTAAGACATCATAAGAGCCTTACCTGATGCAATATTGTGAGTTAGTTCAGAAAGATTCTTCAGTGGTGTACGGGCATGGATCATGCATTGATATTGAGTGATTTGTGTATTGGAGAGTTAGCTGCTTCCTTTTTTCTTATATAAGCCCTGTGGTCTGAAGGCCTAATAAGTAAGGAGCTCATGTTTGATATCTGTTGGTGAACAAGGAGAAGAGTGGCCCAGAGCTGCTTGAGAATGCCGAAGGCACAGATGCTCCATGGAGGAAGGAGCTTTTGGATGGCATTTATTGGTAATCAAGGGAGAATAAGTGGGCCAGGCCCCATTTGTATTTCAGTTATGTGACCACTTGAGACATTTTGGTTTAAACATAGTTTAATTTGAGGGAGATAAAATGCTACTGTGCCAGTCAAGGAAGGAAAGGAGAAGAACACTGCACAATGTGTATCTGGTTTGAGGTGTCATCCCAACCAAACTGTGGTCAGGCCCAGTTGAGTAGCCATGTCTGGTCAAAGCAAAAAATGAGCCAAAAGGAGGAGGGGGTGGGGTCAGAGGAAAAAAGGATTTTTGCTTTGTAATGGGAATACCTTCCTGGTATTAATTATTACATTGCAGGTCACCAATGCCTGTGACTCCTCTCTGAAGACTCCGCACAAACCCGAGGTAAGACAGGTGACAGTTGAGGTTTCTCAGGTGCAAATGTTGCAGACAGAAGCAGTGAAACTGAGGGGCTCTGGTGCCATCACCCTACCTAACAATCAAAGCTTAAACCACTTCAGCTAGGTCAGGTAGTAGAGCCCCAAATTGCACAGGTAAGAAATGAATCTGCCTGGATTTTTGGACTCCTCCAACCATAGACAACAAACTGTGAGTAGAGAAGAGGGAAGTGGTTAGAATACACTGGTCACTCACAGCTGTGAGAGGAGGACAGACTAAGATTATTGCTAAGACATCATAGGAGGCACGAGACCTTGCAGCTTCATTAATGGCTGGCTTTCCCAAATATCTTTTGTTATTTTCCTTCCCTCCCTTCTTTCTCTGGCCAGTAAAGTTTTTTTTGTTTAAATTCCCCTGAACGCTGCTTGTGTGCAGGGAAGCATTGCCTCTCAAGGATGCTTTGGGTGGTGTATGCAGTTTTTCAGCCTGGTTTCCTAGGCGGGAGCTTGAGCTGCTGATATCGGAGTTTTCAGAAAGTACCTCTGGAAAACAGAATCCAGTCTTTTTAGCTGCTGACAGTCCCTGGCAAACATAAATCAGACCAAGGAGCCATTCCCTACAAAGGAGGTGTGTCTGTACAAACCATAAAAACATTGTCATCTATGTGTGCAACAAGTACCTCGCTTATGTGGGAGGTCCTGTTTGAAAGCCTGTGATTGCATCATTGCATTGAAATTTTTAGTGATTGTAGAGTTATTGGATGCTTTTTCACTCTACTAAGACCAATTTTTACAAGTGGGTACAAGAGAAACATTTCAGATAAGGTAAATGATGTCTGGACTGAGTATTGAAACGTTGATTAAATAAAAGGTGAGGTGACCCAAAATAATAGCGGGGTAACAGGTTTTCTGATCAGCACCAGAATTCACTAGTGTTAAGTTAATTCACACCAACTCCTTCCAGGGTAAGAGATACAGATTTAAATAATGCCCCTTAATTATAGTAATACACATGATACAGACTTCAACATAGAAAAAAAGATTTACATAGACTAAAATTCCTATTATTCTGATTACTAAATTTAACATTTTTTTTGTTTGAGGTTTTAAATAGGGGGGAAAGATTAGTAGAAAGCAGTATTAAATATTAGAGTAGCTTCTTTTAGAATGGAGGATTTAATACAATGAATATTACCAAGAAGGAACTTAGTAATTGTCTGTTACATAGTTTGTCTAGAGGGGGATAAAAAGGCAGATAGATCCTGGAATGGCTGATTCAGGCTATTTTATTTCTGGATTGTTGGTGAAAAGTGATAAGTAGATATATAAGAGCTCCCATAGTTTGAATAAAAATAACAATCAGGACAAATGGACCAAGACTTCTGATTTCAAAATGAAAGAGGCATAATAAGATAGTAGTGTACATGGAAAAACAGACCTTCACCTGTAGCCGGATAGATGTTCAATATGTTACAGAGATTCTATACCTTACAAGACTATGGGCCTATGTTGTAGTGTCCACACAACAAAAGTCAGAGCAGGTTGGTAGGATAATTAATCTAAAAGGCTGTGCTTGGGAAGAGCCAGGGACTGAAGGGCTGATTGATGATGAAATCCAGCTGGGCAGAGGCAGGCTAAGCTTGTACAAAGCCTGCCTGTTGAGACCTGAACAGGGTTGCTGAGGAAATAGTCGGTAGTCACTTTTTGAGGCTATAGAGTCTGGCAAGAAACCAGAGAAAAGAGCAGTTTACAATTATTTACTGGGAGGAGAGCATGTGGGCTGGTAAATCCAGAAGATGGGGCCAGAAGACAGAGAAGGGCACTAGGAAGGCATCCTGGGAAACAGCAACAAGATCTGAAAGTGAGTAGCCTGTAGCAGCTAGATGTAGGCTCATGGGCTGGAAAGCAGAATGATTGGTGGACCCAGAGTCCCCTACCAGATACTGGTAAAGCTAAATGGGACCTGACCTTCAACTCGAAGACTCTCTAGAGTGGCATGAGGCATTTGTTCAGTAGGCTTTTGATTTTATGTCAGGGGAGGACTATACCCTGATCTGGATGGATGGAGAATTGAGTCCCACAGAGAGAACACCGAGAGTCCTGTGGTATGAGGAGGGACATGGTGTGAGCAACCACAAGGAGCTACAGAAGTGGTGAGTCAACCCCATTGGAGGGGTATAAAATTCTCACAAGTAACATTGGATAAATTGCAGTGAGACAGGAAACTTTACAATTTGCAGTAACACCGACGTATAGAATATTAGCAAAAAGTCATAGACCTCACCAAAAATCACTGGAATGTGAAATATTAAGTTTTCCACATCCAAAGTTGTTTTTGGTTAGTGTATGAGACTGAGACAGAGATAGTGAATGCAAGCGCACACTCATTTGTTTCAAAAAATTTATCAGGGACACAAACTACAGTAAAAGCTTGGCTACCCCTCTGAGACTTCTATGAATTAAAAGACTCAGGCTTCCATGTTAATCTGGAACCAACCCCCCCCCCCCCCCCAAAAAAAAAAACCCCTAAAAAAACCAATGGTCCTGTATATAATACAAATATATAAGTATTTTTGGTTAGTCTCTAAGATGCTACAGGACCACTGGATTTTTCCCCCCTCTGAATTGTAATGACTGGTTATAGAGAGTGTACCATATGATAAAAATGGATTTTTAGGCGTAGTTTTGAGTGATTTAGGAGTATACGTCTCAGTTTCTTAAGTAACCTAGGCATGTAGGTACCTGTCATATTTATTTTCATTGTGTCCTTTGCCCCAAAGCCTCTTCACTGGCTCAGCCCTCCAGATAAATCTCACAATCTCTGGATTCCTTCTAGAGAAGCAGAGAGTTCAGCAAACTGTTTGCCCTTATCAGGTTTTCCAGCCCCATCTTTGGATCCTGTAAATTCAGCCTTTCATTCAGGCCTCTAAACAAACTATGTTGCCTGCTCAGGGCTATGTCCGGTGGCTGGACAATCTACTTTCACTAGCCTTTTCCTGGGCTGTAGTGTGGTAGGACTATGAGGGTCTGGACTCTGTCACTTGGACAAACTACAGCGTTTTGCCATTTGTTACACTGATGGAAGATGAGCAGTGGTGGAAATGCTATGACACCAGATACTCTAAAAGACAGATATTACCTGAAATTTAATAACATTTTTGATAATTCTAGACATCTGAAAATACAAAATGGGTATCTCAAATGCCACCCTCATAATATTTTTTTTTTTTTTTGTTCCTGGCTCAGGATAGCAAGGAATGTTAGACTTTTTTTTTGAGAACTCCCATCATTTATATAATTATAATATCTATCTATCTTTGCCTACAGTAAATATAGAATTGGAAGCTGTCAAATGAGACTCTACTACTGACTAGGTAAAAATAGGAAGCTGCTTAGCATGTATGATGGACTGTAGATTTTTCTTTCCCTATATTGCCCTATTATGATTTCTTTGTGTGTGTGTGTGTGTGTTTTTTTTTCCCCACTTGCATTTTCAGTGGAATCAACAAGATATTTGAAGAAAAATCTCACATTCAAATTATATTCTACAATTTGGTAGAAAAAGAACATTCTCCAAATGGTTCTATATGGAGATTGGGAACCACCTTTATTCATTTGTCATCTAGATAAATTCTAGATTAATATATCTGAAGTAATGAGTGACTGAAAATGCAAGAATATAATGGAAACTTGTGTGTTTTTTAGCTCGAGTAGCCACAAGGATCCCTACAGGATTGCTTTTTGTGTTTCTTAGTTGATTGCTGTTGATTTTACCTCTCCTATTCTTCATTGAATCAGTGCCACTGGATTAAAGACCTGCAGGTGTTCAGCATAGGAGGAGAGGTCATGTAAGATCTAGAAAGCATCTTTGAAGGAAGCTGGCTATAGACAGAAACATGGCAGCTGTTTGTAATTGGCCAAACCAAAAGTCTCCTGAGCTTTCACAAATTTGGGGCTATTTGTATCCGTATCTGAATATCCTGGGTCAGTCCCATCCGTACGGTAGATAGGAAAAACAAATAGTTGAGACTGACGTTTGGTGCTAGAGAACAAAAGGATGGAAAGCAGAAAAGACACTCCTAATCCATGTAGAGATCTTCCCATGTATGTCCAGAATTATGGATGCTAAAATCTTCCTTTGTAAAAGCTACATTTGCTGGTGAAATATAGAAGTTTGGTGGGTGTGTTTTTTTTTTTTTTTTTGAAGGAATGCTATTTGGCAATATCTTGAAAAGATTCTTCAAAAGAAAAGATTGTGGCAGTTTTAGCACCAACATAATCTTATGTATTTGATTCAAACCAGTAGGAAAATTTTTATGAACAGTAAATTGCCTTTGTTGAAACTGCTCCAATATGTCCCCTGCAAGAATTGCCACACCTCTTGGATAACAATTTTCTAACCATATTTTGTAAGGAAAGGGAAGTGGGGAATGAGAAGGATATTTTCATGCTAGTTTGTCTTGTGGGGCTTTAGCAGTCAGATGAAAGGGTCTGTGTTGTCTAAACAACCTCCTGCAGGGTAAATGCTATAGCAGCTCATATAAATGCAAAGGTGTAAATGTCATTACCTAGGGAAAAATAGGAAGCAATCAGAAACACATTAAACAAATTATTACCGTGAAATTACTCTCTGCTTGAGAAGTATCTGGGGTCTGTTAAAGCTATGTAGGCTGACATTGGCTTGAACAATTTGTGTGGCGGTAGTGCTGAAAGCCATTGAACAAAACTGTAAACCCTGCACACGATGGACTCCACTTTAAGCTAGGGAGGAACTTTCCTATTTATCGGTTGCAAGGATGTGGGGGTATAGGCATTAAGCAAGTGATTACATTTACTTTGTCCCAGGTTGTGGCTGGATATTAGTGTGGTTATGTGCTCTTGAACACAATGAGGGACATGGCTTTTCAAATCAAAGTATTTGAGTGGTGTCCTCCATAAAGGCTATATGAAGGCAGTTCCTCAATAGCTATTTGTGACAGTAATGGTGTGCATGTGGCTCTTCTGTTTTTTTTTTTTTTTTTTTTTTTTTTTTTAAAGTAGGATCATCTGGATATGAGATGAGGGAGGAGCATATGACATAGGTGACTTCAGAAAAGGGGTGTGAAGAGCTGAAGTACACTGGAGTTTATCTCAAGCCACTAGGCCCTTTCTCTGTTAGGCACAGGCCAGCTCCCTGGGAACTCTGGGGGGTACTAGGTGGGAGATGTATTTTGTTGGCGTTCTGCCCTTAAAGTGAATGCATCATCTCTCTGAATCATCTGGAAGTGCTTTCCCTAAACATCTGTGTGTGTGGTCTCTCTATTCTCACTAAATCAGCAATAGCTTTGAATTAAGGCTCATGCAAATCTTTACAAGAAGCTCTGAAAACCTTGTTTGGGAATAGTTCTGGCTGCATGTCACTCCTAGGCTGTCTACACTCGTGGCTTTTTGTGCAAGTAATATGCAAATGAGGCTAAGCGTGGAATATCGCTGAGCCTCATTTGCATACCTAATGAGCCACCATTTTTTTTCAGAAGAGGCTCTTGCACAAGGAGCGTCTACACTGCCCCTTCTTGCGCAAGAAAAACCCTCTTGCGCAACACCATTACACCTATTACTTTTCAGGAAGAACGGCATTGCGCAAGAGGGTTTTTCTTGCGCAAGAAGGGGCAGTGTAGACGCTCCTTGTGCAAGAGCCTCTTCTGAAAAAAATGGTGGCTCATTAGGTATGAAAATGAGGCTCAGCGATATTCCACGCTTAGCCTCATTTGCATATTACTTGCGCAAGAAGCCGCGAGTGTAGACATAGCCCTAGGGTGGCTTTCCTTTTAAACCTTCTCTTTTTGTTACTTGTGACTTTGGAGGGGCAGGACACAATGACATTATCTTTTAGAGTTCATCACTAGTGTTGCTTTGTTACAACTCTGGCTTACATCAGTCCTCTAACAACCAATTCTGTCACAAGTAGGAGTATAGCTCCAAGTGATGAATGAGCCACAGGAGCAGATGAGTTCTTAAGGAATGTTTCATTTTATAGCTTTTTTTATAAAATGAAGGTTATACAATATATACATGAAATCATAACAGTCACTAACTAGAATACTTTTGATGTTAATGAGCTGTGTGAATATCAGTAGGCTACTGCTAAATCAGACTGGATTTCTGTTCTGATTGTACAGCACTACAGAGTCCTGATCCATGATGGGCTCCTAGGTGCTATCAATACAAATTAGTAATAGTTGAATGATAAATGCAGCCAACTACTTTGTCATTAGATGGCACTGTGATTTTTAAATCCAATTATCAGACTGCAGTCTTGATTACATGCTTGAGTTTTGTGTGGGAATTTCTGGGTAAACTAAAGTTTTATTCTGCCTATGCCTGTCAAGAACTTGCAGTGTTGTCATTAAATGACCCAGTCATATGCTTTGCTTTCAAGGACTGAATCTGTGTCCTTTTTACACACACACACACACACACACACACACACACACACACACACACACACACACACACACACGTTTGAACATCTACTGTAGTGCTAAAGGGCACAGCCAACAAACATCATAAGACTCAAAACTGCCATACATGTTCCTTTGCTAGATAGAGCCACAGCGTGATAACGTGTTATGCATATGTTAAAAACAAAGGTGCAGTTAGGATTTTTAATGATCAGTGAGTGCTTTAAAAATACCTTAAGCATATGTTGCTGTGTTTCTCTGGGCCCTCAGTGTTCTGTACCATCATTGCTACTTTTCTGGTTTTGGCACTCTAGCTGGATTTAAAGCAAGTGCACATCCATCTACCCAAGCTGGAAATTGGCCATCTCCCAATTCAAATGCAGATGTACCCTTCAAGTCAGGCTAAAACCTGACTTACCAAAGATTAAAAAATTGAGCATGAGTTGTCTTGAAGATTGGGAGGGGACCTGATTTTTGGTGTTGTGTGTACCAGATCCCGCTGGTGGTGCGGCTTTTTTTTTTTTTTTAATCTGCCTAAAGGAATGTTGCGGAGCATGTTGTCAAGCAAAGAACAGGAGTCAAGTCTTGGCTCTCTCCTTTGGGAGAAACATCCTGGCTAGAGTCAGGCTTGAAAAGAGGTCAGCAGATCCGCTGGGGGTCAGGGAGGCAGAAATGGGATTTGGAGCAAAGTCTTAGTTTGCATAAGATACAGTCAGAGGCAGATTCCTGTTTTATGGGGCCCTGGGCCAGAGCAAGTAGGAGACTCCTAGTGCTTCTGGGATGTGGGGTTGGGGCTGTCAGGGTTACCCATGAGTGCCGGATGGAGTGGGGGAAGTCCCCATATCCTGCTCCCCAGCAGGAGTGCTGGGAAGAGCAGGGTGCAGGGAACTCATTTTTTCTGGGGGCCCTCCAATTGCCCAGGACCTCTGGGCATGGGCTTCATTAGCCTAGTGGCTTACTCACCATTGGATACAGCAAATATTCCCTTCCATTTTTTTCTTTAGGGAGAGATACTGTCTCACCTAAAGATGTGCTGGAGCACACTGGCTCAGTTTCATCTTTTCCAGACACTGTCAGGAGCTGACAACCATTTTGCTCTGTATGTAGCGATCGCAAACCATGGCCTAGCACCCATCCCTCTTGTCTCTTCGAGTCAGACCTGCAGTTAGAGATCAGTCTGTTTTGGACAGGGAGACTGTAACGTGCATCCATAAAGTAAAGTGTGAGTGAGCTGCAGAATATCTTCGATAGCAAGATAAGGACTCACCAAGACCAAACTGCATATCAAGGACCTGGAACAGACAGTGAAGGGAGAGGAAGAAAGGGGTAATGCTACCAGGCAAGCATTCTCTCCCCTGATTTTTTTTTTTTTTTTTTTTTAAATCCTGGTCAAACGGTTCAAGAGAATCATTGTTGTATCATCAGCACCACTGATTGTTTATAGCAGTGGCCCTTAACCTTCTGAGACTACTGTGTGCCTCTCAAGAGTCTGACTTGTCATATATACCCCCGAGTTTCACCTCACTTAAATTACTAAGTGCCACATCACACTGGCTTTGAAAAAGGGCTTGCTTTCTCATTCAGATCATATAATTATAAAACAAACCTATTGGACTATAAGTGTACTCTACGTTCAGGGATTAGTATATTGAGTATATATAAGATTAGTGTACAGGCAGTCCCCGGGTTACGTACAAGATAGGGACTGTAGATTTGTTCTTAAGTTGAATTTGTATTGTATGTAAGTCGGAACTGGTACATATTGTAGGGGAAACTCTAGCCAAACATTTCTCCAGAGCTCAGTTTTATTCTCCCACATCTCACTTCCCTCAGTCCTTTATTCTCAAGCTGAGGTGTCTGCTGAGAAAAGCCGCTCCCTGGTCTGCTGGGGGGGGGGGGGGGGGGGGCGCTAGCTTCACGTCTCCCTGGTCTGCTGGGGGGAAGCAGCTAATGCGGGGTTGCCTCACCCTGTTTGTAAGTAGGGATCCGATGTAAGTCGGATCCATGTAACCCGGGGACTGCCTGTATATATAAATCACTATATACAATTGGTTTGTATTGACTTATCTAGAGCTCTTCTATAGCCTGCAAGTATCTGGATGAGTTCATGTACCCCAATAGAAGACCTCTGCCTATCCTCAGGGGTACACAGGCCCCTGGTGGAGCATCACTGGCTTGTAATGTACCGAACAAATTATATGAAATATTCAATGTACTGCACAAAGATCTGAGAATTTATTCAGTAGCTCTTCTGACAATGTTTTGTTCCATAGTTTTGTGTCCTTTGCTTGCTAGTACTGTCTTTCCAGCTGCCTTCATTTTCCTTGACTGTGCTCAAAGTGCTAAATGGTATGCCTATTTTTTAGCATTCAGACAGCAGGTTCAAGACTTCCATTTTCCTTGCCCTCAGACTCTGAAATGGGGTCTCCTCCTTTTAATGCTTAATAGGGAGGAAGTGGAGCACTGTACTGGGACTGAGAAGCACTGGGTTCAGTTCCAGGCTCAGACACAGATGTCATGTGACTGAAGTCACTAACCTAGCTTGTGCCTCCCATCCACGTCTTTAAAAGTATCTGTGTACCTCCATCATTAATGGGGGAGATGAGGATTATAGAAATGCATGTCACAATCTATGTGAACATTGAGTCTGCATTTGCATGTGAGGAAGAAATAGAGCAGGAATCTGCTATTTCTGGCACAAAAAAGTGAAGCACTCAGACAAATATGGATGGATGGAAAAGAGCAGAACTTAGTTCGCTGCCAGTCCCTTAGGACTGTCCTCACATGTCCTAGCTGTGCACTGTCCATATGAAAGTGTAATCCTCTCCTTCTCCCAAGACCAAATGTGACATAAAGATCCCCAAATATATTAGAAAACTACTTGTCTGGGAATCGGTATAATTTATTTGGCTGAGACAAATATCACAATGATGGGAGTATTTGTTTCAGCATGTTGAAATCATATGAACATCTTAAAACAGTTTGTATTGCAGTGGCATGTAGGGGCTGCAAGCCTGGACCAGGACCGTGCTGTATGAGGCAGTAGATGGGGGCGGGGAGAGAATAAAAAGCTTATTGTCAATCTGGTTAGTGGTGTACTGAAAGCCTAGAGGTATGAAGTCCTGCTTTCCACATTATGTCTGTTTTGTGGATAAGCAGAGAAGTACCAGATTCCTTTTACTTACATGCTAATGTGCGTCAGTTCTGATGTGCAGGACTCCCCTCTAGGAGCATTCACTTTCATTCACCTTGGCTTCTTTTGAGACTGCCAGCGATCACACTAACTAGCTCCCAGGGTGGGAAGGTTTGGATGAAGTCCATTGTCTGCTTGATCTAGCATTAGGAATATGAAGTGTTTGGATGTTTTGGGGAGCGTGTCTGTGGTGGAGGAAAATGAGTCTACAGTGAAGTTTGAATGGTAGCTACCGGATACACTTTAAGATACTGCAGACCCTGGGAATGCAAACACAGGTGTAAATTAAATTGCTTGCTTGCTTTTTCTCCCTCTGGCCCATTGTGGCACTCTTCCTTGACATGGGTATAACTGGCCAGTCAGGATCCCATGGTGGAGGAATAGGAAACTTCTAGCTTAAGAGTCTCTATCACATCCACACTCCAGGCCCAAATTCCTGCTGATCTCAGTCACCTCAGCTCCACACAACATTTTTCTCGGTTGTTTGTGCAGCCGAAAGTAGCAGCAGCCTTAACCACCTGGCTGCAGTGCTGACATTTGAAGAAGGCATTTCTTGTACGCCTCAAGCTGTGATTTACATTGTAGTAAAACCTCTGATTTGCTAAACCTTCTCTTGGGCCATAAAGTTAATCTGAAAAGTGACGGAATGAGGAAAGCCCATGCTTTGATCCTCTCCCGAGCGTGGATCTAATTCCATTCATCATGACCTCTAGTCTGGGTGATCGTAATTTAGGGAATCGCAGGTTTTTACAAAGCCTGACACACACTAAAATGACTGTTCTCTTTGCTGTGTCTCCTATCTCTACAGGGCAAAATGAGTCCCATGTCTTGCTCCCAGGCTGGCAGTGGGCAGCAGTATAGCCACACTTCTACTTCTGACTGCTTTCTTCAGAGGTGAGCAAGGTGCTGCATTCAGCTGACTAAACAGGCATTAGACTTTCATGTGGGATACATTTTTCTAAATAAGTACCATTGTGGTTCTCCCCACGATAGTCTGAACATCTCACAATCATCAAAGGTTTTTAGCCTTGCACACCTGTGTGAGAAGGAAATTTAGTAGAAGTTCACACCTTAGCAATGAAAGTGCAGGATAAATTAGGTGACTTTCCTTCCTGTGTTACCTTGGGCTGTAGCTGAGCAAAGCCTTGAACTCAGTTTTGAGGCCCAGTCTGGTGCTATAACCACCAGAGTGTCTTTTATAGACTACTTTTTCACCCTCTAAAAGCATAAACTAGTTGGTGCTTGCAATGGCACAAGGGCTACTGTTAAAAATTTGCTTTTGTGGTGGCTGGTTTGCGGCATATTTATTGTGACTTTTTTTTTCTGCTTTCTCTCACAGTCCTGTGTGAGGTAGCTAAGATGTCAACCGCACATATATGGCTTTAGGATTTGGCCCGTTATTTAGCAGCTTTCACTGGAAGACACCTACGTGGGAGCTTCTGAACTTGACACCCCTGTCAACCAGAGAACTTGCAGGATGACTAATAAGCATTAACAACCCTCCTCTCCAGACTGGAAGGCACACGAACCTTGTAGCATCTCGAGAATGAACAATTGGTAGAGGGTACCGCCATTGCCAGTTGGTCCCACAAGTGGCAGAGGGCACTATGAGCTGCTCCTGCTCAAATCATGGCATAGCTTGCACTGAATTTCAGTGGTAGCCAAATCTATCGGGTTGTGTGGCCTTAGCTAGTAGAGTAGGTTGTAATTTTCTTCAGAAGTAACTATGAAAGGTACAGTGTAAATTAAGGGGCTTTACAATGATTATTTATGATGAACTGCACACTAGCTAGACATGTATGCCTGAACGAGGCAATTAATAGCAATCTGGAATAGTAAAAGGTCTTACTAAACAGCACATATCCTGAGCTATCAGTTTTAGGAAGGGAGGGTATAATTGTGATAATGCACTTGCATGAACTGTTAAGTATTTACCACTGAATTCCTTCAGAATTCTAAAATTGCTCTATCTTTTCAACTATGTTGGACTCCCTAGGGCCATATTCCATCCATGATAAGCAGACAAAGGAATAATACTAAGGATAGAAATCTGACCGCCTCTCCTCCCCCCTCCCCCAAAAGACCAGTCACTAGGAATGTCGGCTTAAAGGAGTAGTTGTGCAGTTCTTCAGTCATATGTGAAATGCACATACACAATTTGACAACTGAGCTTACAATTTAGAAGAGGCTTCAATATTCAGCCTTATGTTTTTCAGTCCTCATGTTTGTGCTTTATTTACTGACCAGTACAAAAGAAAAAAGAAAATGTATTATAGCCTGGGATTATAGGTCATGTCTTTTAATGTGTGTTCTTGAGGCCCATTCCTTTCTCATGATTAAACCAAGGCTTCTGTGAGCACAAATAGGAAGAAATATATATCCAAGGAAGAAAGCCACTCCATCATCCCACATACACTCTTCAATGATCTATTTGATACTAAACTGATATTACTAAAATCAGGTGTAGTAAAATGACACTTTTAAACCTTTACTCTTCCGTACAACTTTCCTGCTTGTGACTCTCTCCTTCACTCAATGTTGTTTCTTTCCACCCCCAGATTGTATGGTAAGTCATGGCAAAGGCATTTGATCATTGTTAGAACGTGTCAACATTTGATTTGGATTTCCTTATCAGCATCACCTTTCCTCCTCTCTCTGTCTTTTCCTTAAAGAAGACCAGGCAATGGACTTCAGATCAGTGACACGTCGACCGCTTCTTCAAACACTTCATGTGGGAAACCATTCAGAGGCACAATTGCTGAGCTGCAGACCTGGAAAATAACTGTCATCAAGATCTTTATATATGTTAAAGGAATTTCAGTCTACTGGCACTGGTTTGCCCCCACTTATTTAAAAACTGTAACATGCTGTCAGGTTCTTCACAATACAAAACTGAAGAGTGGCAGTTCACTTTAAGGGGGCTCTGATTATTATAGTTGATTAAGCTAATGATTTATAAATGACTAAAATTTTTAGAACTAAAATGGTAAGTTCTATTGTGTTTCTTTATTCAAGAAGGGATTTGGGTTTTTTCCCCACTGACACAACATACAGGGGAAATACTTTCCATGTAGAATGTGTTCTACTTGAAATATTTCTTTTAGTTTAAAAGTACAAACTATGCAGGATATAAGAGTATCAGTGCCAGGAGCAAGGGGCAGTGAATTTGTTCAACTGCTCCTGGGAGGCAGACTGAGTCAGTAAGACTCCTTCTGTCTTCTGGGCTCCACCTCGCTCTTTGTGGGAAGTACTATATGCCAGTTCTGTCAAGTATGCCATGTTTTTAGCCCCCAGCTGCTGGCATAGTTGCACTAGCTAGGTCTCTGCTTAATCCCCACTAGATAGCATGGGTCAATATCTGCAAAGTCTGCATCTACTCTCCTGCACTACCAATGGTCCAAATAGCTGGCTTAGAGCATGTCTACAGTAGGAAACTATTTCTAAATAACTTATTTTGAAATAAGTTCCAAAATAACTTTCAAAATAGCGTGCCTACACTATGGGGAAGCCTTGAAATTAGTCCAAGGCATGCTCCTTTAATGTAGATGTATTACTCGACTTAGAGTCCCAGGAAGCACTGGCAAGTAATTCGTTTGAATTACTCTGGGGAGTAGTTATTTCAAAATAGTGACCCTGGAGCAACTACACTACCAATATTTTGAAATAACTATTTTTGAAATAGTGTTATTCCTTGTGGAAGGCAGGAGTTATTTGAAATAGCAGCCTTGGTAGCATGGATGTGCCACGTGTTGCCGTTTCAAAGTAACTCCATAATGTAAACCAGGACTTAATGAAGTAAGGGAAAGTAATTGTACTCTCTTGCATGGCAGTAAGGGAAAGTAATTGTACTCTCTTGCATGGCAGCACAGATAGGATCACAACTTGGCCTGCAGACCTCAATGGGTGTTAAAAAGTCTCTGGGGTAGCTGTGTTAGTCTGTAATTTTAGAAACAAGCAGTCCTGTGGTACTTTGGAGACTAACAGACAGGATCATGAACTCTTGTGGGTAAAATCCACTTAATCAGATTAATTGGAATGGAAATAGCAGAAACCAAAAGACAGAACAGCAGAAGTCTGTCAATTGTAGGGCCCATGTTAATGAAGCTAAGGGGTTGGCTGCGCCCCATTCATGGCTTTTGATGTGAAAGGCAGGAGAAATTTACTTTGTAATGCGCCAACCAGTTAATGTTTCTGTTTAAGGGCAAGACAAGTGCCAAAATTGTAGATGAATTCCAGTTCTGCAGTCTTTCGAATTGGCTGGTGAAATTCCTTCCTAGAGGAATTGGCTACTTTTTAAATCCATGACGAAGTGACCAGACAGGTTAAAATCTACAGACTTATGTGTTACCATTTCTGATGTCTGACGTGCATTTATCCTTTGTCATAGAAACTGTCCAGTTGGAGGTGACTGTAATAGGCAACCATGTGCTGGGTGTGGGGAGCATAGCCACAGTTGGCACTGTGGGGAGTGGATGGAGTATGGACTACAGTTTGTCACTGAGGCAGGTAACTAGGCCCTGGACTGAAGCCTGACATTGGGTATAAAAGTAGGTTGAGGTGGAAGAGGAGGGGAGAGTGGGGTTGTCACAGGCCCTGAACACTCCTAAGGAGTGCCTTCCCCAGGGGTAGGTGTGGTGTGGGAGGAGTCCTATTCAGGGGTGGACATGTGGCCAGCATCCCCCTTGTGTCCTGAGTGATGAAAGAGCTGTTCTACAAAATGTTTTTTAAGACACTTTTTTTAAAAAAGTACAGAATCAAATCCAAAAAGAGCTGTTTATGGTATTTAGCCCATGAACATCGTATCTCAATACCTCACACATCTGCACCTCACAAGGATGTTATGATTAGCCTGGTCTTAGAGATGGGGAACTGAGGTGTAGCAGACAGGGCCAGATACTTAAAGTTGTCTCATTCTCATTGATTGTTGTCTCATTCTCATTGATTTCAGTGGGAATTAGGACTATGAGTACTTTCTGAATCTGGTTTTAAGTTACTGCTTGAGGTCATTCACTGAAGTCCTATAACAGAGCAAGCAACCAAGCCTAGGTTAGTACAGGTTGAACCTCTCTAGTCTGGCCCCTCTCAGGACTTGACTGGTGCCAAACCAGATTTTGCTGGACCAAAAGGGGTTAATATTGTCTAGCAGCATTAGCAACACTTCCATTGCTTACTGGGCTCTTGGAAGATAGTTAGGGCTAACTTTAGAGATCAATAACAGAAGACACCACTGACAGTCAGGACTGATGGCTGTAAAACTTTTAGACCACAGGAAACTTGGCCACACCTGTGATAAGTGGTCATCTGGCAACTAAAATCATACCGGACCACAGCTGTTGCTGGACCAGAGAGTGCCAGAGCAGAGAGGTTCAGCCTGTACACTGATTACTGAATCATCCTTTCCACCTCTCTGGGATAATTAGATCATCTGAATCTCTCTGCCAGTCTGAGGTGGTTTCCTACTGATCACTTACTAATATATTTTTTTAATCTAGTCTTCAGTGCCCCAAGCAATGGGTTATCACTTGGCTGTTTCCTTTGGAAAACTATTATCCTGTCATCAGCGCTATCCAGTCTTAATTTTCTGTAATAATAATGGTTTTATATATAGGAGTAATTCATCTCCCTTCTAGTGTTTGCTCCTTATAAGTTTTATTTGATCCTAGGACTTGAAGGGACCTCAAGAGGTCATCTGCTCTATCCTTGTATTTTGAGATAGGATTTAGCATCACTTAGGAAAATTGCATATAATTAACTTTCCAAATCTGTCTTTCTAGACCTCTACTTATTTGTTTCCTTTTGGATTTGTCAATATCTGCCTTGTCTTGGAACTAAAGACAATCTGTGTAGAGTAGTCATGTAGTGATACATTTACCTATTATCCTCCAAGGCTTTGTCTACACTATAAGTTTTTGCTGGAAGTGGCAATTCAAATGAAGTGCTGATTAGTATTTTGTCACGCTTCATTTGCATAATCTATTCCAAGCCATTTTTGTGTAAAAACAAGGAGTGTGGCCATGTCCATTTTGCTCAAAACCTTTTTGCACAAGATCCTTATGTCTCTCTGGGATAGCTCAAATGCATTAAGGTTGTGTGTGTGTTTTTGTGGGGTGGCTTTTTTCCATCTAAATTTCTGTTTTTCTGTTTGCTTCCATCTCTGTCTTGTCTCATGTTTCCTGGTGTTTACAACTCCTCCCAATGTAATGTCAGCAACAAAAGTAATTAACATGCTTTTCCCCCCTTTTAACTGTGATCCTGCTTTGTATCCTATGTACACCCCTTTCTAAGTGTGGAGTCTCTTCTGCATTAGAGCAGATGTGCATATTGCACACTGGGACATTAAACAAGCTATAACCATATAGGTCATCTTTATAATGGTAAAAATCCTAGTGGGGATTCAAGATGATTCTTACCAACCACCACAGGACATACCACACTAATACCAACCCTGGTACCTTCCCTTGCAACAAACCCCGTTGCCAGCTTTGTCCACATATTCATTCTGCTGATACCATTATTGGACCTAACCAAGTGAGTTATAAGATCAAGAACACATATTCCTGCGCATCCAGAAATATAATCTACGCTATCATGTGCCGAAAGTGTCCGTCTGCTATGTACATTGGACAAACATCTCAGACACTTCGCCAAAGGATTAATGCCCACAAAACAGATATCAGACAAGATCACAAAGAGAAAACAGTTTCTTGCCACTTTAACCAGAAAGGACACTCTCTAAATGACTTAGCCACCTGCATTCTGCTACAAAGACCTTTTACATCTGCACTTGAAAGGGAATCCTCTGAACTGTCATTCATGTTAAAATTCAACACTTACCAACAAGGACTTAACAAGTCTTTGAACTTTCTCACCCATTACCAAGACAGTTTCCCCAATTATCACCTGTAATACCATTAACTCACAAACATCCCACTCTCCCTACCTTTAATATCAGCAATTCACAGACACTTACCTTCCTTCCTCCCCCTTCCCACCCCCCCGCATCCCCCTTCTGTTCTGCAATGTGATTTGTCCTTTTCATATTTGTTCATTTTTTTTTAAATTGTATCCTTTGGTATATATGGTTGTGACTACTTTCTTCCACTATTTGATCTGAGGAAGTGGGTCTGGCCCACGAAAGCTCATCATCTAATAAACCA
The DNA here is from genome assembly GCF_049634645.1 of Pelodiscus sinensis. NCBI lineage: Eukaryota > Metazoa > Chordata > Testudines > Trionychidae > Pelodiscus > Pelodiscus sinensis. Next base: position 89,445,014 of record NC_134713.1, on the reverse strand, counting down.
TCTTGTTAGTCTTTAAAGTTCTACATTGTCCTGCATTTTGCTTCAACTACCCCAGACTAACACGGCTACATTTCTATCACAGTGGGGATTCAGTTATCAGTATAACTAATTTTTTGTAAAAAAACTGGATATGCTGGCATTTGATATCTTACATTATATTAATTTGGACAATATTAATTATACACTTTAAGGAGGGAAATAACAAATGTAACTAACACTTTCAATCTGCTGAACTGAGGGGGAATATAAATGGATGTTAAGAAAATGCTAGCTATTGCGTCTTTCCACATTACTCTACTCATGGAACAGTCTCCTGGAGAGACTAATTTTTGGAGGTTGTTTAGAAATTATCTACAGTAGCTTTTGTACAGTGATGTGAGTAGTGCATTATGGTTTGAGTAACCTTTATTTTTTTGTTAATCTGTCTCATCAGATGATGAAACAATCACTAAGGCTGAAAATGCGGTAACTTGGCTGTCTATCCATTAGGATCAGAGTGAAAATGACTAATCTGTTTCAAATATGTTGCCACATGTCCATCAGATGGTGGTAATCCATTTATTAGTTTCCTGGGACTGACTGACTTAGAAGTGGGAATGAGAAACTGACTCTTGTAATGGACTGAATTTGAACCCAGAGATGAAGAGGATTGTGTGTCATCACCAGTTCTGGGATATTCCAGCCCTCATCGAATGAGTCTTTGAAGAGGTCATGGGGGGAGGGGGGCGAGAGTCTAACTGCACTTTCAATTCACTCTTAGTCCTGGAAGTCATCGAAAAAACATTTTTGCTTCCATTTCAAAGCACATTTATGTAAAGGCAATATCTGAATTGGAGTGAGGAAAGAGCAGCTTGGGATACACATTCCAGCATAGCCTGTACTTGCTATCCTTACTCAAACACTTTAAAATGGCTACTAAGACTTGCTTGTATGAATCAAAAAGAAGGGAGTTTTTATGATTTCTGTGGACTGTTTCCAAGGTTCTATGCATCATCAGACTTAAGGTGACTATACTTCATATTCTGTGAAGTTTAGGGTCTAGGGTCTCTAGGAGTCCCTCTTTGGTTCTGCCATCTTAAGCGGAAGTTCTGGAAGAATTTGTAACATGGGAATGCTGAGACCCATTGAACCAAAATGGAAACTGCTTCAAGCCTGGGGATGTGACAGCTCCACCTGGTTCCAGTATCTGTGGTCTTAAAGGTCTGCTCACTAACCCCTCCCCCCCCAATGTTTCACAGTTTTGCCACATCTTTCAAAGGGTATGAAATGGAACAGATCTGTGACTTCCGTGCATAAGGACAGAAACTATGATCCTAAAGCATGTGGTACCCACAAGCAGACACATGGCTTTAATCCCTTTATTTTATTCAAAGCCCTATAATTTAGAAAGCCATGTGTCAATTACCAGCCTAACCAAATGCTTAATGATAGAGATCTGAGACACAGCCTTCTGCCTCTGCCCTCCCCTCTCCTTTACAATGATTAAGACTTAGAGGATTTAAAGAATTGTTTGATCAGGCAAGAGTATTAAATGCTAGAAAGGTCCCCCACCAATATTAAGTAATGTATTCAAGATGCCATTAGTTCGCCTAAAAGGCAAGCCTGACAGGACTGTTGGAAGAGTGAACTACCCCAGCTGAACTGGGGGAAAGGGGGTGGAATCTGAGTTCCAGATTTTTTTGGAAGCAGGTAAATTATGGATTGAAAAAAGATTGCTCCATGGGGTGTACATAAACCAAACCTGTGTGGAGAATAATGCTGTCGTAGGGAAAGTCAAACCTTTGAATTAGACTATGGAAAACAGCACTCAGTTTGAACAGGAACTGTGGTGAAATCCTCACCGGAACTAACCACCACTTTCCTCTGATTTCCCAAACTTACTCTTTCCTAATGTGGGAAAAGAAAAGCCTCATGAAGAAAGGTGACCGTTGTGGATTTCTGAGAACCAACATGCTGATGACCTAGAACTTTTTTTCATTCAGGAACGGCTACAATTCCTTAAACAGCTCCTTTGCTATACTTTACATGATGTGTGAATGCAGGGGAAATGGATTTTAGAGCATAATACTCCACAGCTAGAGTGTACTTTCATAAAGGGCTGAAAAGTGCCATGCTCACTAGTGGGGCATTGCAAGTAAAAATAGTGACACAAACTGCAATTGAAATTTAGAATTTTTTTTTTTTCAAGTCTCAGCTTAAGGTGTGTGAGAGGAGTAGCAGTTGAAGAGAAGTGGGTACTATGCTTATACAATGGAGGGGGGAGAGGGCCCATGAGTGTTCAATCCAATTAAAATGTCTCTTTCTCATTCCTTAGGCTCCTCAATACTTGCCTTTCCCAGGGGAGAGAGTATAAAGAAACTTTCACACAGTCTCCTTGGGCACCTGCTTGGATTTTAACTGTTTCTTCCTCTTCGGCATTTGCTCAAGTTTAGATCAGGTCTGGCACTTCGTCTGTTGGTGTCTTCGGGTATGTCTACACTACCCTCCTAGTTCGAACTAGGAGGGTAATGTAGGCATACCGCACTTGCAAATGAAGCCCGGGATTTGAATTTCCCGGGCTTCATTTGCATAAGCGGGGCTCTGCCATTTTTAAAACCCTGCTCGTTTGAACCCCGTGCCGCGCAGCTACACGGGGCACGAACTAGGTAGTTCGAACTAGGCTTCCTAGTTTGAACTACCGTTACTCCTCATTCCACTAATTCGTGCCCCGTGTAGCTGCGTGGCACGGGGTTCGAACGAGTGGGGTTTTAAAAATGGCGGAGCCCCGCTTATGCAAATGAAGCCCGGGAAATTCAAATCGCGGGCTTCATTTGCAAGTGCGGTATGCCTACATTACCCTGCTAGTTCGAACTAGCGGGGTAGTGTAGTCATACCCTTCTATAGGTCTGTATATAATCAGTAATCCAATCCAGTCAGTTGGCCTTTCTGAGGCTGCCACCTTCTTCACCAGTACATAGCATATTTATAGAGCACTAATCAATAAAGGACTGATATTCTTGAACTGGTTATTCTCTATCTCCTCTTGCATGGATTCTAAGCATCTCTGTAATTAAACATTTACTTCTATTCAGTGTAAATCCCTCTGAGGATTCTATAATAGAGGGAACTTCAGAAACACCGAGCATTTATTAAAGAAAACAGCAACAAACTGAAAAGACTTTCCTCATCAGTCTTTGCTTCATCCTCCTCAGATTGTTACCAGAGGCCACTTTTTTTTCTGCAATCACAGCACAAGGGTATAGCCTGTGGACCTAGTTCCACAAAGGGACTTAGTCTCTTTTTTCCAGATGCCTAAATGTTCAGTGTAGCAATGATCAACATTGCAGGACAGTCCCCGCTAGGGATTAGGTCCACAGACTATCCAGTCTAACATCTCTTGAGTTTTGGGCTGTCATTTCAACAAAGATCATGCTGGGACCTACAGAGAATTTTGACCTGCCAGCTCTTGCTCAGCACTACAAATCTGAGGTGTATACAGTCAACTGACAGCAAATATTGAGTACACTGTGTTTTCTTGAAGGCCCATGTGGGGATTAGGACTGATTATTTAATATAATCACTTTTCATCTTTTCAATGGCCTGAGGATGGTGTGTGGTTTTTTTTTTAAACACCGACAACAGTCGGCTTCCATTAAGCTGCGAAGAGTCAGAAAGTCTGCTATGTCTCATCCAGTTAGTTCTGCTTGACCTCTCACTTGACTCTGTTACACCTTGCTTGTGATGGAGACCATGAACAGCTCTCAGGTTTCCACTTGAGTGTTGAAGTGTTAGTCCCATAGTCCAGTGTGCAAGTGGCCAATAAAATGGGTGCATGAGGTACAGGGCAAATTCCTGCTGTAACAGATAAGTCTCCAGCAGTGCCGGGTATGCTGATCAAAAGGTGCAGAAGGAGGTCAAGATTCTAGATAAGTAGAATGAGTGTTCTGGGCGAGTCCTATTATGTCCTCAAAGGCTAACTTGTAATCCTCTTTATTTCACTTCACAGCAACAGAGGTGCCTTGAATTTCCTGCTCTAACATGAGTTTAAATGAGAATTGATATAAATTACTGCATTGAATCTTAGTTTCTGGAAATGCAGACACTATATCTATAAAACAATTGGAATCTTAATATTTCCTTGTGATCTTAAGCCCCCTGTAATTTCAAAGGGAAATTTCTTAAAATACATAATTGAAGGAGTTTACTTAATGGTCACGCAGAATTTAACCCCCGTAAAATAGAATCATAGTGTGGAGTTTTGGGGCACTTGTTTGGCTATATTTGTAAGCCTTGGTAACTTACAATTATATGGTAAAGAAATAATTTGTACCTTTTTTCTAACTCAGTCATTTAAAATATTTGGGAATTGTCTAATTGAAGTGTTGTGACATATTTGAATCCCTGCCTGCTTTTAGCCTGGTGTAGTAGGCACAATAGCCTGATCTCATGCACATGCTGTGACATTTTTGCCATATCACAGACCCTAAGGTATTGCTTTCCTGCCTAGAATACCTGAGTCACTTCATGCAGGCACCATGTGTTCCTTTGTCACTATCTGAGGTCTCTAAATGTCACTCTTCTTAGTCTTCCGTGAGGTCACTGTGGAGTTCCTCTGTGAAGTCAAATGATTGCACTCGTTGCTCTCCGATGTAGACCTAGTGACAGTGATTTATGCGTTTGTCACCAAGAATTAAACCGGGATGAATAACATGGACCCATCACCTGATCTCTGCCCTCAGTGATAGTTACCAAACAAATTCCAGGTCTGTTTCAAGATTCTTGTCCCCCACTTTAGAGGCTAAGATGGATTAGAGCCTCTGTATTTCAGTGACTGGCTCCTCAATATGTGTGCCCCATAACATTTGCTGAACTCAACAATGGTACTTCACTTGAAATCTGAGCTTTCATAGTTAGCAGTGCACGGAGCCCAGGAATTCATTTGTTCAGGAGCTCACATTGAATCTGATTTCAGTCTTCAGCGTATCCTGCAAAGACACATTTCTTTAAACTACCGTTTTCTCAAACAACCATGCTATAATATACTGGGCCACATATGGGATCTTCCAAGTCTGGAGTTTTACAGAAATCTGCTGGCTGAGTCTATAAAAATGCATATAAATGAATAACTGAAAGCCATGCTATTGTGACACAATATGGTTGATGCAATAATTCTTTCAAAGGCTGTTATGCTGCATGAACAGAGAGAGAAAACAATGTCATATCTATTCTGCTAGTAACCACAATATGCTAGCTGCTTGTTGATTTTCATGGTAAATCCTTCACTACCCTTGTGAAGTAGATACTTAAAATTGAAATTATTGCCAATCAGGACTGTGATGAGGCAGAGGGAAAGTCAGATGTAGAATTACTTGGACAAGGCTATTTAGGAAAGCTTGTGCTCAAACTCTGTTTTAAACATGAAGAGATTATTTTTTCCAGTCTTCACATAGTGGAGATGTAAGCATTATAGGACATATGAATTACCATGATTACCCTCTTAAATTTCAGACCCGATAGTTATATCCATTTTTCTCCAATCCACTTAGCACTGAGAAAGTAGTGATCTAATATTTTAAACTGGGCACAAAAAGTTTTGCTTTGTTCTACCTCAACCAGATGTTATAGGCTTGATATAGGTGAAGTTCTATGGCCTTTGCAATGCAGACAGACACATTAGATGATCATGGTTCACCTGGACTTAAAATCTTTTGGTTTACAAGAAAAGCAATAATTCATAGGAACAACATTGACTTCTTGCTGTAACTAAAGTCTCCTTTATTTTTACACTGAAAATGACTATTTCCAGTACATAGTTTCGGAATGTGATAGTGACGACATACTGACTTGCTTGTGCAACACAGACATGCCTTCCTCTTCTTTCTTACCTAGCTACTGCTTGCATGCACCAATTATGATTAGAAAGGAAAACTGCTTGTGTAGGTGTTGTGATTTAAAAGGATAATTTAGGAAACCTCTGGAATTGTGGTATTGAGGCAGAGGGTGGTGGGTTTTTTTGCTCAGTGGGCCAGAAGCTGATCTTTGTTCTGTTAGGGCACATGTGCAGTAACTTAACAGATTGTAATGGTGTTACTTTAGATTTACATCAGTGATGTGGAAATCAGAATCTGGCCCGCTGACGTGTGGCTTTCAAGTTGGGAAAGACAAGAGCTCCTTTCTTTAAATGTGTAAACACCAACTCTATTTTGTTAGCCCTTTGCCATTCTTCCCAACAAGCTTCTAATAAAGGAGAACAATTTCTAGAGCCTTATCAGAACAGCAGCCAAGGAGTGTCTAGCCCACTATCTGCACCTTAGGAAAGAAACAATGAGCAATTGAAAGCAGGCGGCAAGGCAAGTGCTGGTACACCCTCCCTAAAGAATGGTAGCAGCCGCCAGGAAGGAGGGGACGGAGGGGGGGGTGGATAATCATCACCCTGTTGGGAACATAATAGCCCCAGGCTAGGCCACTGCAAACAGGAAGGGTGTGGACAGGATCTGAGTACAGCTGCTGCTCTGCTAACAGCATCTGTTCCCACAGTCTTTGATCTGTGGGCATATGGCATTCTGTGCCCTGAGATAAATATGCTGTTAGAGGGGGGAGTTGTTTGTGTTACACATAGCTCCTTGCTGGGCATACTGTTCATTAAATCCAGGAGCAACACAACCAAACCATTTTTCAAAGGTTGTAGCAAGTCCTTGCAGCCTTTTTTAGGTCATCTAACTATTTCTAGCCAATCCCTGACTTCTCCTATCCTGGCATAATCTCAGGTCTCCCTCTTGCTCACGTAAAACTTCCTACACTCATTTTCTCTTGCTTGTCTTTTTAGCTGAATCTTTTAAAGCAGAGCACCTACATTTAATATATAATTATCTCTCACCCCCAATGATTCTGGTTGGCACACTGGTATAGCTGAGGCACATTGCACTCCCTTGCCTGAGGTGCTTACGTTTAGAAATGAATTGGGAATTCCAAACTGCAGGAGACCAGAAACACAGCCTGAAGAGGAATCCACTGAAGTTTCAGCCCAGGGGACCTTTCCTGTCAATGCAAATCTTTCTAATAAATCCAATCAAAGTTTGATCAGCTTCATGGTAGAGATAATGGTAGTGGTAGATGCTCATGAGGAATTTCCCTAGTTTGTTATTGAGAAGGTTATGAGAGACTGACTCCAAAGCCTTACTAAAGTATAGGTATACCACATCTACTGGCTTCCCCCATTCACAAGGTTTGTTACCTTGTCAGGTTGGCTTGACGTGACTTGTTCTTGATTAAATCCATGCTGACGGTTACTTATCACCTTTATTATCTTCCAGATAATGAAGCATATAATCTTTCCTGGTACAGAAGTTAAATTGACTGGACTGTAATTTCCTGGGTTGCCTGTATTTCCCTTTTTCTGGATGCATACAATACATTCCCTTTTCCAGTCTTCTGGATTCATTTCTGTCTTCCATGACTTGAGGGCGGGGGGCTGGACTCGATGACCTCTCGAGGTCCCTTCCAGTCCTATGATTCTATGACTTTTCAAAAATAATAGTTCAGCTGTTTCCTCAGTTAGCTTCTTGAATATTCCAGGGCATGTTTTATTGGCCCTGGTGACGTGAAACCTCTAACTTGTAATGTAATTAATTTTAACAGCTTTATAAGAAAAGTGCCAAAAACTCACTGTATCACTCTTTAAGTTCAATGAGGGGAACTACACAATGACATGTTAAAGACATTAAAATGAATAATCATAAGGGTGAAATGACTGTAAACTTTATGAAGACTATTTAACACCACAATATAGGCTCAAATGAAATGTATACCCCACATTATAATAAAAGCAAGAAGACTTTATGATCCCACCGGCCAGGCTGCAACGCCACTCCAACTGCACTCCATTCAATTCAGTAACTGTGAGTTGGACCTAATTTGACTGGGTGGTGTAGTGACCTGGTGCATGGGTTGGAGTGCCACTTAGGTTTGGTCTGTACAATAAATGGTTGTGTTATGGCCCAGGGGGTTGTTCCCAATTATGAGGCCTGCTCTGCTTCTGATTTTTAATGTTTTCAGAGTTTCCTTAATGTTAGAGATTGGGCCTAAACCAAAGCCATAGATCAAAAACCATCTGTTGATTTGGCTTTATGCAAAATCAGAAGCAGATCCAAGTTTTGCAAAGTGAGCCCAGCTTAGTTAGTTATGGGACAAATCCTGAGGTCCCTGCACAGGGCTGAACAATTTCACCCACATCTGCTGCCTCTCACTTGCCTGGTGGAAGAAACTCTCAATGTCTCTTGCTGGATTGAAGGTGAACTAAACAGCATCTGTGAGATCTTCCTTTTGACCCTGCAGATGCCTTTCTCTTCATTCAGGGTCCACTGTCCTGAATTATTATTATTGTCAGGCATTACATATAATGCTTGCACACGTTTTACTCAATTCACCCAGATACTCAAGCCTTTGAAAAGATGCACTACTTTAATATTTCCAAAGGCATGCCCCACATTTAACATCTCTTGCCTTTCAGTGTTTGTGGAAATCTCATTTTATACAGGAAATACATTTATTGGCAATTATAGCTAACTTTAATAACCAAAATATTGGTTGACACAACTGCACCACACAGTAAATCCTCATGAAAACAGATCTCCCATCTTATCTAGATTTAAGTCATGATAAATCCAACTGATTAAGAAAATCTTCATAAACGCTGCTGCATATCCTTTTTAAAATTAAAGTTCATTCTCTCCATCAGACGTTACAAATGTAAATACTGAAAAGCTAAAAATCCATAATGGGTTTTTTTACTCGATAATGGCCACATCATATGACAAGGAGACAAAACAAACAAAGATAATCTGGAGGAGCAGGATAGTAAATAACAATTATCTAAAATTTGTATTCGCATGTTGGAGAAATTGAGGGTGATGTAGTCTGTGTAGCATTTTTAGTCTTCCAGTTTCATACAAAAATATTAAGACTTAATCTGGATCCCTCTGTAGTCACTGGAAAAGCTCCCCATGTTTCCAGTGGGAGCTAGGGTAATAGAAATGTTATAGAAAGGAATCACACCTTTTGCAAATGAGCAGCTTTAATGAAATTATTTTTCAGCCCTCACCATTGCTTTCAAAAGGATGTGACCAATGTGCTCCCTTTCCAGACAGACATTGTTTTCTTTAAAAAAAAAAAAAAAAAAAAAAAGCACTGACCATGAGAATTATAAAGGGAAAAAATGACATGTACATAAACAGGGATAAACATCTTTCGCTAAGCAAAGCTGTCCTATCCATTTAAGCAGAAACCTGCTTGCTCTTTTCCTCTGGAAACCACCATGGCATTGCCCATCTGTTCTCACATGCCCATCACTGAGAGCTTTAGATAAGGGAAAGAGTCATGCTCAAGACTTACAATCCCCATCTCCTAGACAAAATAGGAAGGCAGTGGTTTTGTTTAAAAAATAAAATCCTCACAGTTGCATAAATACAGATATTAAGGGTCAGACAATATAAAGCTGTGTACAACTGATATTTGCCCTGGGTTTTTAAGTGGATGCAGTAGCAAGTGTTTAGCTAGTTTGCCAGCTTTCTAAGAGTCTAAAAAAAGCAATTACTTTTTTAAAAAAAGTATTGCCTGTGTCTAAATTAGATTGTAAGCTCCTGGAGACAAAGATCATGCCTTTATGAGTATATACTGTAGAGCACATTGATTGCGTTCAGTGCATGATAATATCACTAGGGCTATGTCAAGACTGGCCAGTTTTTCTGGAAAATCAGCCGCTTTTCTGGAAAAACTTTCCAGCTGTCTACACTGGCTACTTGAATTTCCGCAAAAGCACGGACTTCCTACTGTAAGAAATCAGTGCTTCTTGAGGAAATACTATGCTGCTCCCGTTCGGGCAAAAGTCCTTTTGCACAAAAGCTTTTGCACAAAAGGGCCAGTGTAGACAGCTCAGATTTGTTTTGCGCAAAAAAACCCCGATCGCAAAAATGGTGATCGGGGCTTTTTTGTGCAAGAGCGCATCTAGATTGGCACGGACGCTTTTCCGCAAAAAATGCTTTTGCAGAAAAGCGTCCGTGACAATCTAGATGCTCTTTTCCGCAAATGCTTTTAACAGAAAAACTTTTCCGTTAAAAGCATTTGCGGAAAATCATGCCAGTCTAGACGTAGCCTAGATGTTCAAGATACTCAACTCAAAGCTATGAAAAAATATTAGTGTAAAGCTCTACAATGTAATAATAAAACTATCCCTGGTTTCAAGAGTACTGCTTAGTGTACCCCAGAGGGAGATCAGAATTTTATTTGGTTTCTTAAAGTAGTGGAATGGACAGTGAATGACCCACTAGGAGTCTCCTTCTAATCTTCAAACTAGTCTATCTAAGGAGATGACAACTAGAGTGTATTTATTGCATCATTCAGGGTTTAAATAATTCCCATGGTTAATCATCTCATAACATATGGAGGAATTTGCTTTGATTATATACAATTATTTATTATTTGTATTGTGGTAATGCCTAACTGTGGCCTCCTAGAAAGTACAGGCATACTGTGGATTTTTTTTTAAATGTACAAAAGTTTGTATTATGAAAAATTGATTTTTTTCCATAGTAACTTATAGATGTGAATCATGGGAAATTAATGCTTTTGATGAGAAGAAACATGAAGCTTTTGAAATAAGATTCTTGTGTATCTCCTAGATACGCATTCATCATTTTTTCTATGTTAGAAATATTATTGGAGAGAAGCAGGCCCTGCATCAACAGATGCAAACTTATGTACTTTGGTCACATTAGGCACAGAGATGGAAAAGTCTTTGAGCAAGTTATTGTAGAAGGAATGGTGGAGGGTCGCTATAGTAGCAGACAACCCAGTGAGGAGAAAGATGCATGGTGGACAGCAGATCATTGGCAGGTCAGCTACTGAGCATTCAGTTAGCAATGGACCAGGAAGACTTCCTGAAATTCTGCTTTTAAGGTCACCAATATTCAGGCATCAATAAATAGATTTATTTAATTCATACAGTCCTTCATCATGCATTTGAGCCCCATTATGTTAGGCAGAATAAACACACCTAATGAAAAACAGTTCCTGCCCCAAATTATTCTATTTTCTGATTTTAGAGTGTATGTGTTTTTGAGATGGTGGTGGTTGATTGAGAAGTGCAGTGAAATTTATACCTGTGTATAAATTTATACCCCTGCATTGTGGGCTAGGCCTTCAATTGATGTAACCTGGCTAAGCTCCAACAGAGCTGAAGACTGGTCCTATGTCTGTAGCTACCTATAGTAGCAGGAAATAGCACACTGATGTATAAGGGGATTTTAATTTAAGAGCTTTTAAATATACTCCAGAACTCTGAAGGAGAGACAGACAAGATACTTTCAGTCTCCTGGTAGAAGATCCTGTGCTATCTTTGCCCTCTTCAGTATCCTGTTCCCGGTGAGGTCAGTGGAAAGTTTCCTTATAATAAATGCCCCTACTGTATTTTAGTCTTTCTGGATCTGATAGAATTAAAATTATAAAAAGGTAAAAGATGGAAGCCAGTTTAAGAAATGTAGCCATCTAATATATATAAAGCTGTGTATGCATCTATCACAGAGACCTATGCATTTCTCTGAATTGTCAATCCCAAATTGCTTTTTACAGAGTTTCTGAGCTGCCTTTTCATTTTCTTTTCACCTTCACTCTGCAAATGTACAATGTTCGTATTGTGACTTTAATCTTTTGAGGCAGGCACTACTTGACTATTCCAATCTCTTATAGCTTTGTATTGTGCTGTTCAATAAGATGCTTTTTAAAAACAGGAAAATAAAATGCATTATTACTTAGCTCTTTAACCCAAGTTCTTGCATAGTGGAACAAAGGTTGGTAATAGCCAGTGGATCTAACACTAGTTTTCAATGCTTTTCTTTCATTACATTGCTCTGCATTACTGACTGGATTTCCTTGACATTTCTTGTCTTATCTGCCTTTTACAAAGGCAGTATAACTACTCATAAACAGACAAATAAAAAAACGTTGCTTAGTTTCACTGAAGCTTTTTTAAGGGCCTCTGTGTGTGATACCACTCACATCTGGTAGCTTTTTACAGCAGTACATCTCCCTGAATCACAATAGATCTTGACGCCACTCCCAATAGCTGTCAATAAGACTGAAGTCTACTTTTTTTTTTTAATTATTCCTTTTATTTTGGTTGTGGAAGCATAGCATTGGCACAAAGCAGTGGTAAATTGGGGAATTATCAATCAAGCTGTGGAGAGCGGTCTTGATTCTTGAACCATCAGTAATGGTCTAGAGATGAAGGATGCTCTTGGGGTTAAGCTATTGGCCTAACATGCTGAAGAGCTGAATTAAATGCTAGTTTTGCCAGAGGATTTGGGCAAATTTCTGAGTCTTGCTGTACCACCTAGGTAAAATGGGGATAATCATACTTCCTTTCTTGTCAGTTTTAAGTTTGTTGCAAACACTTTGAGGTAATGACTTTTTTTTATACTACATGTCTTTACAGGGCATAGCGCACGGGGGGTGATTTTGATTAGGGTCTGTAGGTGGTACTTAATACAAATGATAAATATTGCAATATATGCATTTGCCTAAATCGAATAATCGTGATCTTATTGCTGTGACCCTCATCATTTCTTTTTCCCACCTTCTGCCTCCTATTTGTTACTCCCACTTATCAAGTCCATCTAAAATTAGATTATATGTGCTTAGGAATGGGGATAACGAATGAAATATCAGCCTATTGCCTGTGCTTTAAATTGTGTATAATTACATAGATTACTTATGAATTTCCAATTACCACTTTGAGGGTTGACAGGTACTTGTCCAAAAATCAGGCCCAGTTTTTAAATTTATTCTATGGTTGGGAACCCTGATATGCACAGTTGCAACACTCACACTGTAGGAACTTCTGTATGTTTACAAATATTGTTTATTAATACACTTACCACAGTCACAAACATCCCAACTTAACGAGATAGATAGAAATGTACATCTGTATTTCCATATGCTCATAATTCCTTCTATAACAACCTGAAATGTTATCCATCATCTTTCTCATCACCTTCATCTTTACCAGAGGCCATCATTCTTACACCTCCCAAAGATTACAACTCCTTCTGTTAGGGTACATCTACACAGCACCCTTAGCTCAAAATAAGCTCTTCAATTTGTGCTTTCGCAAATTGCATAGCATATTTCAAGTGTTTCAAAATATCTTCTTTTGTAATTTGGTGCTGTCTACACAGCACCAAGTTTCAAAACTCACTGTTCTGAAATAACCCTTTCCCCTTGTAACATGAGGGCTACCTGAATGTCAGAATAAGCTGCTCGTTATTTCAAAAATCTACTTTGAAATAACAGGTTGCTTCAATAGATGCAGAATAGACATAGACGGCCACACTGTAGACATACCCTTACTATCCTTGGGCTAGGATGCCATTTTTATAATATGTTTCACAGATATTTGATGCATATTCAGTAGACAATGTTTCCTTTTCTCCTAATTTGTATTTCCTCCCTTTACTCATAAAGTGTCTTTTTTTTCTATAGGTCAGTATATTCTAGATCTCAGCCTATTATCATATACATCAATTCATGATCATGGCCCCTTTTGTGGTTCTATATCACACTTATTTCTGTCCTATTCTGATCTGGTCTTAATAGACTATTTTGGATTTTTCCAAGTTCTGGTGTACCTATTGTGTTTAAGGGTATTCTTGGAAGTCCCCTATTCCATTACAGGATGATGTATCTTACCACTATCAATCTAGGTGAAAGGTCCCAAATATGTGAGCCAACTTGCCTTAGTTCAACATACAGCATGTGGCCTGTAGGTCCCTTGCATTATATCCAAACTACGTATAATAAATTATAATAGCTTTATATTAAACACATAGAGATTTCTTATGGCTTGACTAAGAAAATGTATTTATATGTAAGCAATGGTGTTTGTAGCCTATAAGGCTAACCCACTTGAAGTCCATAGGAGTTTTGCCATCAACTTTGGCTGAGCCAGGAGTTTACCCTGTGCCTTTTTATTGGTACTGCAAAGTGTCTACTATACTTTTGGGAATGGTAAAATGATAATAAATGACACTTCCTCCACTGATACCACAGACCTAAAAATGCATGAGGGTTGAGAACATCCTATTGATAATGGTAGTAGGAGTGCACACCTACTGTTCCAATGGGTGTATTTACATTAAAAACATGAGTGCAAACATCTTTTCCATTTAATACACATGCACACCACACTCCTCTCACAATTAGTCAAAGGATCTTGGGTTCTGAATCTCAACTTTTGTTGCTTGACTATGCAGAGATTTTATTACAGAAAGATCGCTGAGCAGTTTATCAATTTAAGAAGCTCAATCAAAGTCCCTCCTGCAACTATGACTACTCTGAGTCATGAACGTATTAAGCCATAAAACCAGATTCCATTGAAATCACTGGACTTGACTCACTTTCCCAGTGCAGCAGGTTGCAAAGTGCATCTTATTCACTAGTGTAGGCAACTTCACTGCTGAAAGATGGCAAAAACATGATTAGACTGCTGTCCTGCCTATGATTTTCAGAACACTAGGGCAGCTTAGAAATCCTGTTCAATGCTCTGTAGGAGTCCTGAAGAATGGAGGCTGCCATGAAGTGTGCTGAATCAGCTCATCCTCCATCTGCCTTGGCAATGCTTTTACCTTAAGCAGCACCAACCCACATTTAGAGACAATCAGCACAGCTGGGTGGCATCTTAAAATATAACAGCCATACTGGGTCAGACCAACGGTCCATCTAGCCCAGTATCTTGTCTCCTGACTCTGGCCAATGCCAGGTGTGTCAGAGGGAGTGAATAGAACTGATCATTATCCTTATTTACATCCCTGCCCATCCTGGCTAATAACCATTGATGGACCTATCCTCCATGAATTTATCTAATTCTTTTTTGAGCCCTGTTAAAGCCCTGGTTTTCACAATGTCTTCTGGCAAGGAGTTCCACAGGTTGATTGTGCATTGTGTGAAGAAATACTTCCTTTTTGTTTGTTTTTTTTAAACCTGCTTCCTATTTCATTTGGTGACCCTCAGTTCTTGTGTTATGAGATGGAAAAATAGCACTTCCTTATTTGCCTTCTTGGAAGTCACAGTAATCCATCCCTGGGCACACTTTTCTCTTCTGGGGCTCAAAGTCCTGAAATATAAAGGAAGAAGCCATTAATACTAAGTTAGAATCAAGACCACCAATCTGAATGGCATTGCATAAATTTCCAAACATGTATGTTGTCCATTAAGAGTGAAAAATCTCTTTGGAATGTGTGTATGTATAATGATTGTTCAAAGAAGAAAACCATACAGAGTGGGTTTTTTCCTATTGTCAAGGTGGGAAAATTCACTAAACAAGTCTCCTGTTTCTGGATGATGATTTGACAATTCCCAAAGCAGAAACATGAGGACTCTTGCCCTGCCATCTTTACATACCTGAGACACAACTGCAATGCACTTTTTGAAGTTAAAGTATCAATCATGTTTTTAAAAAATTCCAGATGATAGTGAGACCAACTAGACTGATGATGGAAGTAATCTCTAGTGTTTCCCTCTGTCGACTCTCTCTGACAGGTCTTTCAGTCCTTGTCCTAATGGGACTGATAGCAGCAGTAGTGCTAGTGGAGAAAATAGCAAACTCTTGTCAGGATGGCTACTTTGGATCAAATGAATATAGTCGACACTGATCCTTTACAGCAAATGGCTTTCAACTTGTGGTAGTTTAATTAGGAAATGTTGCACTCTAAGCTATAAGACTGTCGTCCTAAGTATCAGCAGAGAAAAACATGTCAATATATTGCACTGGGGGGAATCACTAATCAGAGGTTTTTAAGGTATATGCTCAAAACAACAAGCAAGGGCTGCTTGCTGCCTCCATGGAGTTTGCTTCTCCTGTGGATTTATGCACAATAATGACTCTGGGTGCCAAGTTCAACAGGAAGCCTAGCGAGCTTCATCTATAGATGATAGGATTAAATTACCTGCATTCATACAAAATGAGTGTGGGTACACTTTACTTTTCAGCTGTCTTATTTAGCCAAACAATCTAATTTGGAGGCTTCTCTTACTCCTTCCCACAGAGGTCTGGTGTCATCCCTGCATTTTAAAACTGCCAGTTACTAACGTTACAAGCATAGATATACAACTTAAATTACAAAGCAGTAAACTAGAGTTTGCTCTTCTGCTAGTAATTTAGTGCTCTTCCTGTTGGTCTTCAAGAGCAAATGTCAAAGTGCAGTGTCCCTCACTTTAAAAGTGTATTCTCGCCTTGATGTGTTTGTTTATTTCTGATACAAGGTGAAGACTCCAAGATGACATTTATATATTTAACTAAAACATGAAATTAGCCTTCAACTAAGGGATTCTGAAAAGATTAGGCATTTACCATTAGACCTATTGAAGAAATCTATTTTTCTTTTTAGTGGACTGTATATGACATTTTTGGCTTTCAATCTGATTGTGGATGTTCTCTCTCCCTTTAAAAAATGAATTCAGTTTCTGTTTGAGATGGCTTTGCATACTTTTAAATTGGAATATAAGAAGGGACTACATCTGTGAATAAAAGTTGTAACATTGGAGTCTTAGACCCAATCTAACAAAAATTTAGGCACATAAGTAGTTCCACTGACTTGCCCAGGGTTCCACTGACTTGCCCGGGGTAAGCTATGTGAATAAAATTGAGCATATGGATAAGCATGTGGACCAAGGCTGTGATTGTAGGTTCCATGCCCACCTAGATTGTTTGGAAACACTAAGGCTGTCTACATTTTTATTACTCGCTTATAAGCAATTATAATCAAACTCTAAAATTCTTCAGTGTTAAACATTGTGTTAGATGGGACAAGAATATTTGCGTAAGTAGTTCCACAGTTGACCAATAGTTGCAAATGATGATTTTTGGATTGAGCAGAGAAAGGAAGGACACTTGCTACACAATTCATGGCAGGTAGAGATCAATTGGTGTAAACAGGCAGACTTTTACTGACTTGACTGGAACTATATTGATTACAACAGTATGAATCTGGCTCCCTGACTTCAGGACTCTCCTATTGTTGTTTTTAATGTGAGGATAGTTGAGTTCTTGTTGGACAGCAGAAAATACTGCTTCTTACATCTGCTATTTTCAAGTGACCATTTTTAATTGAAAACTTATCAAAATGTTTATCAAAATTGACATTTTAAAAAAAGTCAGATTAATCAAACATTTCATGAGTGGAAACATTGGAATGTCACTTTTTCCATTATTGGTCTTTGTCTAGAAAAGATTTTTTCATAAACACTTTTTGTTCCAAAAAGTCATCCAGCTCTAAGGGAATGACAGTTTGTAATTTCAATATTTGTTAAAAATTTTAATGTTTTTATTTGAAACTGCCTGAAGTCAAAAGTATTGTGATTGCATATCTAGCAATCCCAGGCTTGTTGTCTTCTGTCTGAGACCCAATCCAAGTTAAGTTTGTGATAGAATGATTAGTCTGACACTGTGGGAATGTTTCTTTTTCTCTAGACTGTGCCTGGTATGGTACTTGAACTCTTGAGTTTCATAGTATATTCAGGCTTCCAAACTAAAAGATAAGAAGCTTTCCTTTATCTGTTCAGTAATTGTAGCTCATTTGTGCACTAAACACAGTGCTGCTTGCTGTTCATCTTCGCTTTTACGTACGTCTCATTCCTGTATCTTATCCGCTTGTATTGTAGATGTAAAAATACAAGACCAATGTACTTTTCATGTAGGAAAAAATGTGAGGGAGACTAAGATGACAGTGTTGTACAATAGTCAAATATTCGTTGTGTGTAGTGGTGTAGCCATGTTGGTCCCAGGATATTAGAGAGACAAGGCAGATGAGGTAATGTCTTTTACTGGCCCAATTTCTGTTGGTGTGAGACAATTTTTGAGCTTACACGGTGAGAGACTAGCTTTCTAAAGAAAAGCTCTGTGTAAGCTCAAAAGTTGTCTCTCACCAACAGAAGTTGGGCCAGTAAAAGATTACTGCACCTGCTCAAAGTACTTCATTATCTTTGCATAATTGTTTGTTTTGATCATAGGGATTCTCAAAGTTGTTGTTGTTGTTCTTTTGGACCAATGGTGAAATAGTCAACGATATTTGTTTTGATTAACATCATTAGGTATCAGAGCTATCCCCTCTAGCGATATATAGAAGCAATTCAAACTCTTCTTTCAAGCAGACATTACTGTACTAGCTTATTTAAGGGTATCTTTGCAATCATTAAGGATAGAGCTCCTCCCCCCTGCCTTAACGAAATTTGTGTTCCAGAACCTCAACATGGTGCTTTCTCCTAGAGGCTCTAACTCATTGGACCAGTTGACAAGTCGACCCAGTTCAGTTAGTGCTATAGAAGAAGGTGCTTTGTTTGTTTCATTCAATTTGATGAGATACCAGTTAACTACAGATTCATGCAAGTGGTTTAAGTAATGTAGCAAGTGGAGTTTTCTGTTAACAGCCTCATGTCATTTGCCTCTGATAGAAGACCTGTGTCTTGTTGCTGTTAGTGTTCCCCCCACAGAGGATCACATAGATCAGATGTCAACCATATAAGCAAAGACTGAAGAAATGTAAGTTTAGCTTGGAAAAAGAGGATATTAAGGGGCAACATAATAATCTTCAAATAATTGAAAGACTGCAGTGAGGTTCACGCGGTGCTAGTGATGCCTCTCCTGGCTGCTCTGGAAACGTAGCTCTAGCCGTTGCTGTCTTGCACCCTCCTCTCATTCTGTGGACCACTTTTGCTCCAGGAATTTCAGCGTCTGTTGCAGATTCAGCCTTCTGGCCAGGTCACTACCTAGTTTCCTCACCTGGGGAGCAATGTAACCAATCCTTTCCAGAACACACCAGGCAGTCCATTTTCTCCTGCTTGTTCAGTGGCTGGTAGGGGAACATAGGTCCGTCCATTACACCTGGTACTGACTCAGGCCTGCCAGTCAGCAACCAAGGCCTGCACTGTCCTACCTTGCTGCTTTGCCTGTGAGCCTTTCCTGCCTTCCTGGTTTCCTCCTTGTCTGGGTCTGCCAGCCTCCCACCTCTGGGAGTGACTGCAGCCTAGCCAGGGCCGGACCGAGTCATTCCAGCACCCCGAACAGACAGTTTAATTGCACCCCAGGTTGGGGGAGGGCACATGCATCGCCCCGCTGGCACGTGGGGAAGGGTGCATGCGTGGTCCCGCCAGCGTGTGGGGGAGGGTGCGTGGAGGTGGCGGTGCCAGGACGCACGTGCCCGGCCCAGCTACCACCGCTGGCGCACAGCCCAGGGCGGGCCGCGCCTGGCCATGCAGGGCCCCACGGCCGTGGGGGAAAGGGTGCTGTTGGCCGGTGCTGCGGGGGTTAATGTGGGCGGCCACTGCAGGGTGGCCGCTGGGAGCTGCTGCAGCTCGCAATCCAGGAGCTGGGCGTGTGGCGCCTGATGGCAGCTATAAAGGGAGCTGTGCGCCCCTTACAGCTGCCATCAGGCGCCCCCCATAGATTGGCACCCCAGGCAGCTGCCCGGCTAGCCCATGCCTTAATCTGGCCCTGAGCCTACCTTCCTGTATCCCCCTTCTGCTTGCTGCTCCTGGGTTTTATACAGGCCCCTCCCTTTCTTGAACTGAGTCTGGTTTAATCAACCCCTGTTCCCTGATTTCTTCTCCAGGTCTAGCCTAGGCAATTAAATAGTCTTAATTTACCCTGTCAGGGCCAGTGTGGAGAATAAACCCCATCATAGGCTGCCATAACAAAGATGGAGAATATTTGTTCTCTTCTGACACAGAGGACAGGACAAGAGGCAGTGGGTTCAAACTAAAGCACAGCTGGTTTTAGACTTCATCTCAGGAAAAGCTTTCTAACTGTAAGAATAGCAGGACAATAGTACAGACTGTTTGGGGAGGTTGTGGATGCTCCTTCACTGGAGGCTTTCAGAAGGAGGCTAGATTGTCATGTGTCTTGGATGATAAAACAGATCATGCACCTTTGTAGGAAGTTAGGCTAGATGACCCTGCGGTCCCTTCTAACAACACTTTTTTTGGTAGCCATCTTTTTTAAGAACAAACTTCAGAAAGAGGGAGAACTCGAATCTATTTTTAAAGCTACAAGTATTCTATTGGAGGCTTTACTCTTTAGAGCTCTTTGAGTATAAAGGAATTAAACACCTATATAAATTAAAACCAGACAACTTCTGAGCCATATCATGCCAAATTGCCTGTAAAAGGAAACAGGCCCAATTAAAACTACAAAATCACACAACCTAATATGGCTGCCTCTTTAAGGGAAAAGCTTAAAGTGCCCAGTTGGGTAACTGTGGACCTACCATTTTTATTTGGAACACAGTAAGGGAAGGGATGGGCCATGGTAACTCAGTTGAAGAGAGATCATCAGAAATCCATGCAAGCTTTGATACTGCAATATCTATACAACTCTGATCTGTATACTAAATTTGACAGCCTGTGAGATAATTTATACATAACTCTTCCCATTTGTAAGCTTGCTGAGGCAGCCTTTGATATTTCCTGTTTTATCTGTGCTTAAATGTTACAACCTTGACATTCCCTTCGTGTAGTTTTTCGTTCAGTGGACTCAGTCCAACACTGGTGCTCCATAAACATCCCATGGGCATAAAAACATTTGAGCATTCGTCTTCAAACTTGCTCCATAGTTGCTAAAATATATTGCAATTACAAATCTTAGAGCACGTCTTATGTCCTGTTTCATACCAATTTAATCAACAGGCATCATTCTGCTAACAGTAGAGAAATTGTTAAAGACTGAATTTTTTTTTCTGAGCTGAACGATGGTTTCTGGACTCCCTGTCGCCTTGGAAGACTATTTTCATCAGTTGACCCATTACTCTTTTCATCACTTAATTAAATTATTAAATCTTTTGCTGCTGCCTATTGCTTGGATGTTTTCCCATTCATCTTCATTTGTCTGAACTCCTCTTCACCTACTCCTTCAATTTCCTAATCTGCATGGTCATTATTGCTGTCACTTGAGGTAAAAAAGCTGACCCCAAATTCTATTAAACAAATAAATTCATAGAGAACTGTTTCTCTGATCTGGGACACAGGCACATTTGATAAACACTGAGCAAGTTGTATCCATTCCTCTAAAATAAATAATGGCAAAATATAGCCTCCCCAGTGCTTCCATTTCTTAGTAAGAGGAGAGTTCAGTGCATTACGTAGTACACATCCTTTTTTTTTTTTTTTTTTTTTTTTTTTTAGGTGCACTGCAAATAAAACGGGCATGGACATACGAAATGGAGGTGTGGGAGTTGCTGAATCCCATGCCCAGTCCTACAGCTGCTCACCAACTTTCCACTGAAATTAAATTTCTACACAAAGCTGAAGAAAACTGAGGCACACGATGCTGCCTATCTCCTGCTTATGCCCCAGACTGATCCTCAAACCTGGAGGTAGACAAGCATTCCTCCACTTGTCTTACCTAGTCATACTCAGAAGCTGCCTACCAGACCAGATCCCTTTCAAGGACTGTCAGGAGGAGGAGAAGTAGGAGCTACTATCAGTGTTCTATCTATTAACCCAATGGCTATATCACTCACAGGGGATATGAGACCTCTGCTTTATTCTCCCACCAATCCCAGCAACTGAGAGGAAGAAAGTATTTGAACAGGGGTCTCCCATACCTCTCAGGGGAGTTCTGTAACCAGTAGTGGATTAATGCATGGGCCCATAACCAGTTTGGGAACACCAGGAGTGCCAGAACTCTGGTCCTACCTCCTACTTGTCCTCTCCTACCCCAGGACCTCACTGCCTGGTCCTCCTTTCCCCCGAGTCTCTGCCCACATCAGAAAATGAAGCCTCGCTGTGGTAGGGTGACCATATTTCTTCTCCCTCCTTCCCCCATGTGGTGGAGCTGGCCTATGTCCCTCTTTTTCCCTCTTTCTCACTTCCACCCATCTGTATTTGGCCTAAGTGCCACTCCTTCCCAGAGAACTAGCCCAAGCCGTTCACCTGAGCTCCCCTCTTCTCCAGGCCCAAGCCTTGCCACTCACTCTCCCCAAGCTTGTTTTGGCAAAGCTTGGCATTTCTCTTGTTTGCTCCAGAGGGGGATGGGGAATGAGTGTGGGGAACCCAAATGTTCTTTGTGCCCAGCACTGCATAAATCTAATCCACCTCTATATGTTAATAAATGAAAGTTAACAGAGCCTGACATGTTATGAATCAATAACTAAATTCAGAGGAACTCTGACTGAAATGACACACCTATTGTTGTTGAGGACAGTGAAAAGAAGACCGAGTATTAAAAATGACAGCACAAAAAGAATGGATAATCAAAGTGTCTCTTGTCCTTACCTTGGTAGTGCTACATCCTGCCCATAGTGTACTAAATGCCTGGCACAAATAGAATATTGCACTGAAAAATTCTGAATGCTTAGTGGCTATATACAAAATCATGCCATTTGTACAACTCAGATATCTCTCTCAACTTATTTTAAGGGACAATAAATTACTTAGTGGTGAATAGTCAGGGCCTGAGATATTATCCGCTATTCAAAGGTGCTTAATGTTAGATTTAGCAAACTTTGTGATATAGTAGGTTGTGGGAAGAACTGCATGTTCAGGGCTCCCATGCATCAGCTGATTCTGTTGCTTTTCTGTTCCACATACAGCTTCCATTAACACTCTGCCAATTTTCTGGGAAAGTCAGTCAAACAAAAGTTTGGAACGTGATTTGCACAGATTGTTGACTGTCTTTCGTAAGTTGGATATTTTATGAAGTATTTCACGGATGATAGTGTTTTGTGTGTGTGTTTTAATGTATTCCACAGTGGAAGAATACTGAACAGAGCCACTGTGATCACAATTGACTTGCAAACAATTCACAGAAAAGAATTCATTATGTAACTATAGAGAATTCAGGCCATTTAAGGATAGGGCCATTATGAATGGAGCTTATTGAAACCAAAATGCTTGAATTTATTTATAGATCTCTTGTACAGTTGAAGGGAGTAGAAGGGTTTGAAAATGGCCAATATATTAGCAGCAATGGCTGTGCCAGTGGAAGTTGGCTGCAGCATGTCATGGAGACAAGTAACTAAGGGCTCAGACTTGCAACATATGGACTTGCTCCTGCACCCATTGACTTTAAAGAAAGCAGTCAAACCCACATAGAGCTACAGGGAGCTACTCACTTGAGGGTCTCATTATAGAATGAGATCTATTCCATTTTGTAATTTTGGCTCATCTGTGCACAGGCTTGCTGTGGCGCTAGCCCATATGGTTTGACGGCAACTGAACAGGAACATTTCCTACTGAATCCCCAGAAATTTTCATGCTGTCCTCCCTAGATGCAGCCTGGAGCCATTATGATGACAGAAACCCTAAGGTATTATGCATAAGAAAATCACTGTATCACTCTAACAGCATAGTCACTTACTGTGGAGTAACCTGCTGGGAGGGATTGCAGGAGACCCATCACTTTAGCTATGATCTTTGAAAAATCATGGAAGACAGGGGAGATTCCAGAAGACTGGAAAAGGGCAAATATTGTGCCCATCTATAAAAAGGGGAATAAGAACAACCCAGGAAACTACAGACCGGTCAGTTTAACGTCTGTCCCAGGGAAGATAATGGAGCAGGTAATTAAGGAAATCATATGCAAACACTTGGAAGGTAATAAAGTGATAGGGAATAGCCAGCATGGGTTTGTGAAGAACAAGTCATGCCAAACTAATCTGATAGCTTTCTTTGATAGGATAACGAGCCTTGTGGATAAGGGAGAAGCGGTGGATGTCATATACCTAGACTTTAGTAAGGCATTTGATACGGTCTCGCATGATATTCTTATTGATAAACTAGGCAAATATAACTTAGATAGGGCCACGATAAGGTGGGTGCATAATTGGCTGGATAACCGTAGTCAGAGAGTTGTTGTTAACAGTGCTAAATCCTGCTGGAAAGGGATAACAAGTGGAGTTCCGCAAGGGTCTGTTTTGGGACCCGTACTGTTCAATATCTTCATCAATGATGTAGATATTGGGATAGAGAGTACGCTTATTAAGTTTGCAGATGATACCAAACTGGGTGGGGTTGCAACTTCTTTGGAGGATAGGGACATAATTCAAAATGACCTTAGCAAGTTAGAGAAATGGTCAGAGGTAAACAGGATGAGGTTTAATAAAGAGAAATGCAAAGTGCTCCACTTAGGAAGGAACAATCGCTTTCATACATACAAGATGGGAAGCGACTGTCTAGGAAGGAGCATGGCGGAAAGGGATCTAGGGGTCATAGTGGACCACAAGTTGAATATGAGTCAACAGTGTGATGCTGTTGCAAAAAAAGCAAATATGATTCTAGGTTGTATCAACAGGTGTGTTGTAAGCAAAACTCGTGAAGTCATTCTGCCGCTCTACTCTGCACTAGTTAGGCCTCAGCTGGAGTACTGTGTCTAGTTCTGGGTGCCACATCTCAAGAAAGATGTGGAGAAATTGGAAAGGGTACAGAGAAGAGCGACAAGAATGATTAAAGGTCTAGAGAACATGACCTATGAAGCCAGGCTTCATGAACTGGGCTTGTTTAGTTTGGAAAAAAGAAGATTAAGGGGGGACATGATAGCGGTTTTCAAATATCTAAAAGGGTGTCACAAGGAGGAAGGAGAAAATTTGTTCCTCTTGGTTTCTGAGGACAGGACAAGGAGTAATGGGCTTAAAGTGCAGCAAGGGAGGTTTAGATTGGACATTAGGAAAAAATTCCTAACTGTCAGGGTGGTCAAATATTGGAATAAATTGCCAAGGGAGAGGTGGAATCTCCCTCTCTGGAGATATTTAAGAACAGGTTAGATAGACATCTGTCAGGGATGGTGTAGACGGAGCTTGGTCCTGCCTTGAGGGCGGGGGGCTGGACTCGATGACCTCTTGAGGTCCCTTCCAGCCCTACGATTCTGACTTGAGTCATTTAAATTTGGACAGGACTCTTAAGGATGCACTGTCAAAACAATCTTAGTACTGATTGGGATGGCAGGGCTGCTCTAGATGATGGAAGTTCATTTTCAGTTCTAAATTCTGTGTGTGTGTGTGTGTGTGTGTGTGTGTTTGTGTTCTCTTTGGCACTTATGAATGAAAGCTTGCACACCAGAAAGACTGATAGACAAGGGAATATAATAACTATTTTTCTTTCATATTTTTCTTTATTTGTGTAGTCTTCACTTGCTAGAGACTAAATATGTCTTTAAGCTGAGTCTTAATTTCCACCTCCGGTATATATGTAGTAGCTTTGATAGGGTTGCCAGATGGTTTAACCCAAAATACCAAACATTTTCCCGGGAAAATTCTGTTGAGGGGAGGAAAAAAAGGGGAGACCAATGTTGTTAACCAAAAAAGGACCCCAACAGCAGTTAAGCAAAAAATTAAAAAAATATATATCAGCATGACCCCTTTAAGAGGCTTTTTTCCTGGTAGCCGTCTTGTTTTTCTGCTCCGGCCACAAGATCGTGTGTTGTAGGGTTGCCAGGTATCCGGTATTTTTTGCCTCCTGGGTGGGTGGGTGGGGGGGGGGGGAATCAGAAAATACTAGACATTTTAGGTGTCTGGTATTTTCTGAATTTTTTTTACCAGTCAGGAGGCAAAAATACCGGACTGTCCGGGTCAATATCAGACACCTAGCAACCCTAAGCTTTGATTATGCTCGTGTGCTAAAGCTATAAGCATAGTTAGTTGTAGCATCACTGGTGTTGGGATAGGCTAGTTCAGTGGTAGGCAGGAGAAATTCTGCAGGCTGCATCCAGCCTGCCAAGCTGGTTGATGTAGCCCACAGCTGCCCTGCTGCTCACCTGTGCTCAGGCCAATTGAAACCTGGGAACAGGGTTGCGTGCAAAATCTTCTCCCAGTGCCAGGGGCGCATGGTGCCTATAGGGAATTGCCAGCAGTTCAGAACAGCCAGCAATTCTCTCCGAGTGCCGAAGGGTGGAAAGCAAAGACTTCCTGCTCTCCCCCACCCCCAGGTCGATCTGGGTGTTTGGGCAGGGGAGCATGGCAAGTGTCCTGGCCTTGCCTCTTCTACCGAAGGCCGCACCCCTTCCAAGGTTGCACTTCAAAAAAATGTGGTTGCACTTCAAGTAGCTCATCTTTAGCTATTTCTCTCATAACAGTTGTCCTGCTTTTTGGCATGCTACTCATTAGATCTGGAATACCTTCCTTGAATTAATGTGTGAAGTGACTGACTACTTTCTCTTTCTTCAGATCCCTTCTGGAGATCCAGATCTACTATGACAGCAAGAAATTGCTAACTAATAATAGCTAGAGTAGTAGGATTTGGGAATAGTCCTATGGAATTTTTTAACTGATAGAAATTATACTTTTGATTTAATATAACACTGAAAAGAAACCTTTTGTGCTGAGACTTCATTACAGTGAACTACAGAAAATATCTGAAACTCATCAGATATTGTTTAGTGGTACATGCAATTTGTATAAGTGGTTTGCATTTATTTTTGCACTAGTTCTTGCTAATCTTTTTTTTTAAGCTAGTTTTTCATTAAACAAAAATGAGATTCTGTTCTCATTTATATCCTTGTAAATTGTGACTGAAGTCAATAGAATTACTCCTGCTTTACACTAGTATAGCTGAGGTGAACATCTAGCCCATTGACTTGGGACTCAGTAAGTCCCCTGGATCCACTTTGAGACCTTTTGGAGGAAATGCTGAAAAATGGAAAGGGGTGTTTTGAAGCCTAATTCCCTTTTTGTTTTTCTACTCCCATGCCAGGCTTGTGTCATTTTCCTTGACATCCATAGAAAGGAATCAGGATGATAGTGAAATCATTTAGAAATATTTCTTACATCCAGCAACGCTGTGGTAAAAATCTGAAATCCCCACTTCAGAGTTTGCATGATGGTCTCCCTATTCATTCAGCCATCTGCTCATTCACTTGCTCACCTGCGTGTCTATTCTTACGCTAAATTTTTTAATGTAAAAATAATTTGACTAGTGTTAAGATTTATAGAAGAATGAAACCTGAGACTGATATAACAGCACCAGACTGATATAACAGGACCCAAATTCAGCTTTACTTACATCTCGTGACCTTGAATTAGTTTACTTTTGTATCCCAGTTTTGGGGAATAAAGTCTTTACTTGTAATCCTCTTCTGATCATCTCTGGGTCTGAATTACTGTACCGCTGCTCCTGAATGGTATAATGCTACGTCAATTATTTAAATTTTCTAGGTATTTTTATGAAATGTCCCAAACCTGGAGCCTCAAAGATGTTGTTATAAGGGCGATTTGTAATAGATACGAGGCTAGATCTATGCAATTCATGGGGTTATCAGTAAGAAAGATGTACTTTGAAAGTGCCTTAAGTTATACTAAATAGCTTCTGTAGACAGTTTCACAGATCCTCTCATGTGGAACCCTGAGTACTAGCCCTGATTAAGTCACAAATAATATCATCCAAATTGCCAGTAAATACTTGTAAAGATCAGTACCATAAAGCCACTGCACACTTGACACATTTGGCAATCTCTGTGCAGCAGCTGCCTAGTATAAAAGCAGAGTTGGAAAAGACCTATAGTATTCTCTATATCCCATGTGGTATGCTAACTTAATTTGCAATTTTTACAAAGTGCAAGGTGATATAAGCTCCTCTATTTGGAGGAAAAAGCAGGACTGAATGAAGCCTCTGGCATGATCTTTCAATAGTATTTGCAGATTGGCCTTTTATGAAGTTCAGATATTTACTTGACAGCTTGCTCTGAAGAGATCAGATTGCCTTATTCCTGAAATTATAGCAGAAAGCCTTAATTCTTGTGCGCCTCACAAACTGTGTAGTTGCTTCCTCTATCCCCTTTACATTTTGCAAAGCTCTTGGAGACTGTCAAGGAGCCCAACATTTACAAAACTCCTGGATCATCTCTTGTATTCCTTATAAAGGGTGTAGCACATAGGGATGCAATATGCTACATCTGCTTCATGTTTTGTGTACAGCTATGCTCAAAGGAAGAGGGGTGTTCATACATGAAACAGAATTCAGCTTATTTATGCAGACACACTGGAGAAGTAGCATAGAAAAACAAGCAGGTCTCATCTCTTCTACTTTGATTAAAAATAGAGATAAACAAAGTGGATTTTCTCAGAGAGCCTTGGGACAAAACCTTGGTATCTGTAGATGCCCCAAAAAGTGTGGGAAGGATACTTTCCCTGTTGGCCATTGATAGCCATTAATAGTTTATTGGAGCCTTCTTCTCAATGTCTAATGGTATGAAACACCTCACTTGCATCTATTATATATTTTGAAGGGTGAGTTTGTACAAAATAAGGGAATACTTTGTGTAAATTTGGTATCTGTAGGTAATCATTAACAATCCTGCCACTTAAATTTGCTGAATGCACTACTTTTTACACCAGAATATGGTGGGTGAAAGGCTTAAATAATTTTTATTTTTCATCAGAAAAAGTCATGACTATGATTAGAGTTCATAAAAATATTTGCTAACAAAATTAAAATCAAATACCCTATTCAACTGTCATTTTAGTGCAAAGTTTGTACTGTTAAATCACAAAATTCAAATTTAATTACAGAAAGAGTAATGGAAGCTTTATGAGTTTCTGATCTAAATTTACTGTGGATGGGCAATTATTCAATAAAATGAGTAATGTTTGAAGTTGAAATCCTACATATTTAAAACTGTTCTTTACTTCCCTTTAGCAAGCAGATTAATAAAGTTCTATTACATATATTTAATTTCTTGAACTTTCCTAGAAGTGTAATCAACACAAAATGACTTTGCCAAGTCAACAATGGGTCTCACCTGCCTATAGTAAATATTCTAAGTGACTAATATATCCTCCATTCAAATGAATAAATGGGAATAGTCAGAATTATTATTTTTCTCAACCAGCAAGGTTAAGTGACCTTTAGTTAGAAATAGCTTGATTCTTCCAGCTGAGATTTGAGGGTAGTGACATGATGGCATGTGCAGACAAAAAAAAAAAAAAAAACCCCGTATCTGCTTGTGATTTCACAGTCTTGGCTTTTAAAAACTTCACTAAGGTGGTAGTGAAATCAAAGCCCTGTACATCTGTTTACCATTGCTGCTGTAACCACAGGCACCCAGTCTGAGTGGCAGAACATCCAGCTCTTCACAAATTCCTCTTCCAGTAGACTGACCATTGCACTAGTCCGTGCATGCAAGGAGATTAATAAATTTCTCAGTGAATAAGTAAATGACCTCAATGAGTTTTTATAGAATTGTGATAAACCAAGTGATCTTACAGACCATCAGTAACTATAAAGTATTACAAATTACAACAATATAATTATTAAGCTTGCAAAGTCAAGCACTCTAATTAGGAAATGTCAGAATTAGCTGTCAGGTTAGCTATGGACCTTAAGTTAACCCCCTTGTGTGTGTGCATTATGATACAGCCTAAACATTAAGGTAAAAAATTTCCTCTAAATTTGGGTGCCCAATTTTGAGATACTCGGGAGGGACCTGATTGTTGCAGCAATGAGGGCCTAGAACTTCATCAGATGACCCAAAACATAATAAACACGGAATTAGTGACAACCAGTGAAAAGTTTGCTTTTTGGTGACTTGACTAGCATCATTAGGAACTCTGTGGCAGAGACAGGAATAGAATCCTGTTTATCGGGGCCAAATTTAGCTGCCTAAACCATGACACTATCCCTTCTCTTCCAACAATCCCCTGTCCCATTCATTGTACCTTTCCCAATTTCTGAGACACATGGAACAGAAATTCTACAGATGACCGCCGCCTTCACACAACTGTGATTCATTCTAGAGCAAGTCTGTCCCATTCACTAATGATGCAGTGGCCCTATGGAAATATAGTATGTGTTCGTGTAATTAAAGGCTTTTATCATGTGTATATACACAAGAGGGCTGAATTAAGGATCCACAGGTAGGCTTAATTCTGCTAATTCTTAGCTTTTGAATGTTTGGCTATGCAAGCTTAATGATCTTTAAATGTAGCTTTTTTCCTGACACCTTCTCTCTTCTCTCCCCTCCTCCCCCCCCCACATTTCCTTATATGGCACACTGACACCCACATGGATCTAAAGCAAGGTTGGAACCATTATTTCATCACACAGTAGCTTTTTGCAATTTGAGCTAAAGAAGTAGCTGTTTGCAGTAACAAGTTCTCGTTCTTTATGTGGACCAACACTGGAAGTGGATGAGCCACCTTTGGGTAGCTCCCAAAATGTCACTGAAGGAATTTTGCATGGAAAAAGTGTTTCTCCTTTCCCTGCCCCAACCCCCAAAAGCTCTTTTGGTGGTAGTTCCCCATTAATTGGCAGCAGAGAACATCTTTCCCTCAGAAGCTGATGTCCACCCGGAGAGCCGGGTAAATAGCTTGTGTAGACGAAGTAGCTCTGTGCGGCTATGTCTACACAGCAGCGTTATTTTGGAATGGCTAACGTTATTCTGAAATAATATAACCCACATCTACACCGCAAGCAGTTATTTTGACATGTCAAAATGTTGAGCTGGAGGACTTCCTACTATGACTCCTTTAACCCTCATTTTATGAGGAGTAAGGGAAGTCTGACGAAGAGTGCTTTACCTCAGACTTCTTGCTGAGAAGACAGTGCCAAAATAAGCTATTTTGACTTAAGCTACGCAACTGACATAGCTCAAGTTGCATTGCTTATTTCAGCTTTAGCCCTGACGTATAGACGTGCCCTGACAGTTTCCTCCCTGTTCACCAACAAAAGGAAAAAGAGCTCCTTATTCAAGACTTACTTCTTTCTCGCACATGCACGCGCAAACGCACGTGCATACACACACGCGGTTGCTCAACACCTCTGCTTTCAGTTGTTCAAAATTCCACCAAACTTTAACCATTTGGACTGAAATTTTCCATGCTGGATGTCTGCCTCAGACTGAAACTTTTAGAAATATCACTCAAAACAGGTTGCCCTTTCTGAGAATGAGACTTGGGAAAAAGATACTGTTCTGCACTTAAAGGGCATCTGATTTTTTTTTTTCTTTGGGAAGCTGTAACATGGCCATGATTTGCAGCAGGGACTTGAAATTTGGCTAGAGGGTATCAGGTATGTGCTGTTTCTGTGAAAATCTACCTAAGTTATACAACTTTGAAAAGTTCCACTTTGTACGTGCTCAGTTGAGATTCTTCAGAAGTCCCAGTGATTAGGCAGTACAGAAGAGGAAGCCATCTGATCTGCAACCAGAAAAAAGCTGGACTGTGAGCAGGCTAAAGAGTAGATTGTAACAGTTTTGGCAGTATTTGTCCAGCTTTCATAAATATTTATATTCCGTCATGTAATCCTTTCTCCTTTATCTGAGGGCCAATTTTAATTTTATTTTTCCTTATAAATTCTGTTTTCTTGGTCAACTAAACATCTCATTGAAAAGGCAGCAGGGTAACTGATGAAGGCTATGCAGCAACTGCTGTAGTTACTGAAGTGTGTTTCTAACTAGGGAGGCTTAACCAAAGAGTAATCTGCTAAGAAGTGATTGAGCTAAAGTTTGATTGCTGGTATTCATTTTAGCAGTGTCGTGTGAACTAATCTTTCCCAGCCTTTTGTATGCAATGTGTTCTCTGGGTATTTCTTCAGTCTGAAAAGTGTTGCTCCAACTACCTTTTTCACATAAATAAACCTTTTTACTGCCTTAAATAATCACACTCCCCTCCAAGGAAAAAAGATCCTTACCCCATTCCACCAAATGTTGCTGGTTCTGCAGTACAGCATTAACTGTAGGCTGATACTTTGGAAATGCCACATATTTAAGTCTCCCAGGAAGCTGCTACATGTTATGAATAACCAAGGAGTGGGATTTCAATGTAATTCAGGAACGGAAACTCCCTTTGCTCAGCAAAGAGCAGAATATTCAGCCTTTTCATGGAAGGATTGAATATTCTTTTCAAAGCCATTTATCAAAAACCCACATACAGTGGAAATATTTTCCCTTTCTAGAACATAAAAGGGGAGAGAACTTGAATGTTACACATTTTGAAATGATCCCTTTTCATTACAGCTTCAGACTTTTCTCTCCAGGGATCACAGACTCGCAAACCATGAAGAGAAGGAGAATCAACAGCATGCCGTTTCCATTAAAAGCAGCCATGCATAGACTATATTTTTTCCTTTAGTCTTTTTTTTTCCTATTTTGCAATAATATTTGGGTTCCCAAAAAGTGATTCTCCCTTTTTTGATGCACAAAGGTTAAGCCAATGAGTTTAAAGCTGAAGAAATTATTCACACTGTTTGTGCCTTCTTTGTTTTGAGCAGGCAGTGGAGAAACCAGCAACATTTACCAGTAAGCTAATTTTAAATAAAATCCATTAGAATACAGAACATTCCATCTTTCTTCAGTTAGGCAGGTTTTCTTGGTTTAGCTTAATGAAGTCACAAGTGAAATACCTAAGACACAAAGAATACAAAGCTTGTACTTGTGCATACCTCCTAACAAGCAGCAGTAGTTGTACTCTTTCCTGCTAACTTCAGTGCTATGATTTCCCAGTGTATAGTTTCACATGAACCAATGAACAGAAAAAATAAACCAATCAAATGCCGAGAGCAGAGTAAGTAATTGAGACAATGCAGGGAGTAGGAGGGAAAATGGTGACAGTGTCACTAAAAATGTTCATGTGGTTATAAAAATAAAAGCCAATATGATCTGGGTTGTATAGAAAGAAAAAAGATAATGTGGTCCCAGTACATGATCATCCTTCACTTTTTGCATCTACTGAGTCTGCAGCTACAATATCAAACTTACTTCTGGGCATCTCAGCATCAGAAATTTAATTTAGAGGGAATTTAGATAAAGAGAAGTGAAAGGACAAGAGAGATTGTTAAAGATTGATCAATAATTTATATTCATATTGTATTTTGAATTCAAAGCACAGTATAGACACTAACTAATGAATCGTACAACCATAAGAACATCCATACTGGGTCAAACCAATGGTTCATCTAGCCCAGTACTCTGATTTCAGGCACTGTCCAATGCCACAGGTTTCACAAGGCATTATAGAACCGAGCAATTTATTAAGTGATCCGTCTGCTGTCATCCAGTCCCATGCTCTGGCCATGAGAGATTTAAGAACACTCGAAGCTTGGAATTGCATCCCTAACTGTTAGCTAATAGCCATTGATCTATATTCCATGATTTTATCTAATTCCTTTTATAACCCAACTATATTTTTTGAATTCACAACATCCCCCGACAACAAGTTCCAAAGATTAACTCAGCATTTGTGGAAAAAGTATTTTTCTTATGTTTGTGTTAAACCTACTGATTGTTAATTTCACTGGGTAATCTGTGGTTCTTGTGTTTATGTGAAGAGGTAGCACTTCCCCATTACTTTTCTCCACATCATTCATGATATTATAGACCAGACTTCCATCATATATCCCCCCCCTTAATCATTTTTTTCCTAAGAGGAACAGGAGCATTTTTTTAACATCCCCGCGTATGGAAGCTGTTTCATTCCTCTAATCCTTTTTGTTGCTGTTTTTCTGAAGTATTCCAAAGTCTAAAATTTGAGATGGCATAATCAGAACAGCACATGATATACAAGATGTGGGGTGTGCCATGAATTTATATAGTGGCATTATGGTATTTTTCTTTTTATCTATTCCTTTCTTAATGGTTCCTAACATTGTTAGCTTTTTTGATTGTCACTGAACATTCAGCAGATGTTTTCAGGGAACTGTCCCCTAAGACTCCAAAGTCTTCCTTGATTGGTAACAGCTAGTTTGGTTGCCTTATTTTGTATGGATAGTTGGAATTATGTCTTCCAATGTGCATTACTTTGCATTTATCAACATTGAATTTTATCTGCCATTTTTGTGGCCTACTCCATCTCCTTTTTTGAGATTCTTTTGTAACTTTTCACTGTCCTCTTTGGACTTAATCATCTTGAGTAATTTTATATCGCATTCAAACTTTGCCACCTGTTTACCCCCTTTTCCAGATCATATATGAATGTTTGAACAGTTCAGATCCTTGGGTGACCCTGCTATTTACCTCTCTTCACTCTGTCAACTGACCATTTATTCCTAGCTTCTGTTTCCTACCTTTTATCCAGTTTCTGATCCATCTTATGCAAGGGCTGCTTACTTTGCTGAAGAGCCTTTCGTGTGAGACTTTGTAAAAGGCTTTCTGAACATTCAAATACACTATATCCACTGAATTCTCCTTATTTACTTGTTGAGCCCATGAAAGAATTCCAATAGATTGAGAAATGATTTCTGTTTACAGAAGCTGTTGACTCTTCCCCAACATATCTTGTCCATCGATTTTGTTCTTTGCCTGGGACTAATGTGAAGCATGTAATTGTCAAATAGCCTTTGAAGCCTTTTTTAAAAGAGAAGAATTGCATTAGCTATCCTCCAGTCATCTGGTGTAGGGGCTGATTTAAGCAGTAGTTTATATATCACAGTTTGTAGTGCTGCAGTCTCATATTTGAGTTTCTTCAGAATGCTTGGATGAATGCAATCTGGTTCTGGTAATTTGATTGTTTAATTTAATTTATTAATTGGTTCTAAAACTTCCTCTATTGACACCTGAGTTTGGGACAGTTCCTTAGCTTTACATAAAAACAGAAGAGCAGGTATGGCAATTTCCCCCATGCCTTCTGCATTGAGGACCAATGCAAAGAATTAATTTAGCTTCTCCTAAATGGCCTTGTTGTCTTTGAGTGTCAGTAAGCACCTTTATCATCCATTGGCTCCACAGATTGTTTGGCAGGACTCCTGCTTCTGATGTTCTTGCAAAAATGAACAGCATATTTTTTTTTGTCTTACGATACTCACTCTTCAATTTATTTTTTGGCTTGGCTAATTATGCTTTTACATCTTGCTTGCCAGACTTTAGATTCCTTTCTATTTTCCTCTGTAGAATTTGACTTCCAATTTTTAAAAGATGTCTTTTTGTCTGTAACTGCCTCTTGAGCCATGACGGCATTTATTTGGTCCTCTTCTTCCTGTATTTTTTTAAATATTTGGGCTCTCCATGCAGTTTGAACCTCCATTATGGTGTTTAAAATAGTTTTATATATAATAGGTTATATACCTCAAATTAGAGCCCCAGGAGGCACTGGTGAGAAATTAGTTGGGATGGCCCTGGGGAGGAGCTATTTTGAAATAGTGGCAATGAAGCATCCACACCACTGCTATTCCGAAATAGCTATTTCAGAACAAACATTATTCCTCATGAAATGGGGTTTGCAGATTTTGAAATAAACCATACGTTATTTTGAAATGATTTGTGTAGACACTTGCATTCCTAGTTCAAAATAACCTCTGTTATTTCAAAATAACTCTATGTAGATGCACCCTAAGAGTATCAAGAATAAGACACTGTGTGAACCATGTTAATCTGTAAATATTGCTGTCTTATACTTGGCTAAAATAACCACATAGCAGAACAACACTAAATTCATATCACTAGGGCCGGCCTTAGACCGATTCGACCAATTCAGTTGAATTGGGCCCCACACCTAAGGGGACCCCGCGCCCCTGAACCTGACATAGAATAGCCCTAGAAGTCACCTTCTCCCTGTTTAAACTGATCAGTAATAATTATTCTTAGTTTTTTTTTAAATCATGTACCCATTCTCATAGCTACAGATTGTGACATCAGACTCCTGCCATAATCTCAGCTGTTTGAACAAGCAGAAAGGACAAATGTTCTTAGAGGGAGAAATCTCACCTACAAAGATGTATTCAGTAAACTGGAGAGTAGAAAACCTCAGCAAAACCCTGACTTCTTTTAAATCCCCTTCATTCCTTTAATAAAAAATATAATACACTTGGTCCTAATGAAAACTGGAAATGGGTCGCACGAGACCCGTTAGGCATAGTGCAAGTCAGGTGAAGTGTATCTATTGCTCCATACAGGATTTCTGCCAACACAGCTCAGTATTGCCATCTCTTATCATTTAATCACAAATAACAGAGCTTTTGGCCTCTGCTGCAGGCAGCCTCAGGGATCACCTGAAAAGCTCTGGATCTCACATGATTTTCAGACTGCCAGGGGAAAGCCTCCATCATTAGGCAGCCTCCTTTCTTTCCTAACTCTTAGAGAAGAGCAACCAATCACATCAGGATGCAGTTAGCCCTTCTTCTCTCTTTTCCCTGAAGCATGAACAGAGGTTGGTGGTTTTTTGTTTTTTGTTTGAAACTTGAGAGAGGGGGATTCTAGTCAGCAATGCTCCTGCTCATTTCAAACGCCCTCTCCTAGCGAAAACTGAAGGAGGTTGTCTTGTAGGGAGGAGAAAAGTGCAGTTATTCCCTTACTAAAAATTTCACTGAATTCTTGGCCAGCTGGAGATTAGACTTGCCATTTTGCCTGCCACTGACCCAGGTAAGCCCTTGCCCGAAGCCCCTAACCCCTGGTCCTCAGCCCCAGTGCTGGACCGAGGGCAGAGGAGGAAACCACACTGGCTCCACAGTTGTGGGCCCCCCCAGGAGCACTGTTGATGGTCAGTGGCTCCTTAGCTGGCCACTTCCCTGATGATGCAGCTGCTCCCAGTGGTCACTCTGAAGTATGGCTGTTCCCTGTGCTCACTGCCCCCAGTGGTGACTGTGAGTATAGTGTCCCTCTGCTCATCCCCATCCCCTTCCCTTTCCATGTCATGGAAAACAATTGAATTCCAGGCACATCCCATTTTCCTGGCATAACCAAAGTTTGATCTTGCTTTTAAGAAAAGATAAGAGGAAGGTGCATACCAAATTTGGTAGTCCTTGCTCTTACTGTTTAGGAGTTCTTGAACAAATGGATCAGACATGCAAAGATATATAATATATATAATAAAAATAAAATATTTATGAATATAGATGATACTGAACTTTAATACTGCTAGAAATGAATTAAAACAAACAGAAGACTTTTTGCTGGTTTGAGCCTCTTTTGCTTCCCATGACAATAACCAACGAAATGCGTCCCACTCATACTCTCACTCTCTCTGTCAAAATTAGCATTGACCCTGAGATGAGAAATGGGATGGAAAATGCACTTGGTGATGGAACAAGCCAGAATAATGAAGTCTGAAATGTTCTTTCACCTTGTTTAGACACTTGGGGAAATTCTCATCACCTACATGAAACCCAAAAATATTTTTTTTACATGAATTCCATACCCATCTTAACCCAACCGATACTCAAAACAGAGTAATAATTAGAATTTGTACTTTGAGTTTAAACTCTAAAAATATTCAGATAAAAATGTTCCTCTCAAATTAAAATAATACCAGTGAATTGCATGCTTAAGCGTTTAATTCATTTTTAGTTGCATTCAAAGGAAACAATTGATTTGATCCAAGTATTTCTTAATACTTGCAGAGGCAAGCTATCATAAGACGCAGAAATACTTTAAGACTGTTGTCTGATCCTATATTGTCTAGGGAGTCTGAAAATATTATTTTAACATTTCTTTTGAAAGCGATTCATTCATACTGTAACCAAAAGGCAAGGAAATAAGTTAATTGGGCAATGCTTTTTTTCTTTTCTTTTTTGCTTTTTGAACAAACAAACACAAGCTACTATTGGCTTATTGGGTCAGATGATTCCTCATATGAATTAAACAATGCATTTTCCTGAGAAACTAAGAATTCCCCTCCTCTCCTTTGATATTTAATTTAATTTAAAAGTTTTCCCAGCACATGTGGTTGATGTGCTTAGGACTGTTCAAGTGCTGAAAACAAATAAGAATTTATCACCATGATCTCATGCATGTTAGGAAATAAGAGTCTATTGTTAGAATTATTGATCAATCCATATCTCTTATCTCCTGTACATGGCCATTTAATATAAAAAGAATAGTATTTAATTTTATATAGCATCCTTTACAGCTCACTATGGGCATGTCTACACAGCAGGTCGATTTTTAAGCTACGTAACTTCAGCTACATCAATTGCATAGCTGAAGTAGAAATAGTTTAACTTGGCTTTAGGCGCTGTCTAAACAGCAGGAAGTTGAAGGAAGAGCACTCTTCTTTTTACTTCTCTTACTCCTCATGAAATGGGGGTTACCAGGATTTGAAGTAAGAAGACCTCCAGCTTGACATTATTTTGAAATGAAGGCTTGTAGTGTAGATATGCTCTTTGTTGTTCATAAATAATGCTGCTGTGTAGACATACCCTATGACAGTGGGGACAGCAATCCTTATATAAATGGAATAAAGTCAATGTACAGAGATGGAGCTATAAAGAACACCTATTAATATTATAATAACTTAGATTAAATGTGAAGCAAGTCAATGGAGAGTTTAGAAAACTAATAGATCATTTGAACTCACTGGGAGATGGACAGGAAGCAAGTCAATCTGACTGAAGATAGAGGGGACATGATCACTTTTTTTCCGGGAACAAGGTAGTAGTCTGACTGCAGCGTTCTGGCCATTCAGAAGTCTAGCCAGTATGGTTTTAAGACCACAGAAGAGGGAATTACAGCAATCAAGACAGGAGATAATTCAGGTATGATTAAGGTCTCAATTGGAGTATTGTGTTCAGTTCTGGGCACCGCATTTCAAGAAATATGTGGAGAAATTGGAGAGGGTCCAGAGAAGAGCAACGAGAATGATTAAAGGTCTAGAGAACATGACCTATGAGGGAAGGCTGAAGGAATTAGGTTTGTTTAGCTTAGAAAAGAGAAGATTGAGGGGGGACATGATAGCAGTTTTCAGATATCTAAAAGGGTGTCATAAGGAGGAGGGAGAAAACTTGTTCATCTTGGTCTCTGAGGATAGAACAAGAAGCAATGGGCTTAAACTGCAGCAAGGGAGATTTAGGTTGGACATTAGGAAAATGTTCCTAACTGTCAGGGTAGTCAAACACTGGAATAAATTGCCCAGGGAGGTTGTGGAATCTCCATCTGTGGAGATAGTTAAGAGTAGGTTAGATAAATGTCTATCAGGGATGGTCTAGACCAGGGGTCTCCAAACTTTTCAGCCCGAGGGCCGCATTAACTATCAAACAGCAGTTCGGGGGCCGACTACACACTTGAGGTCCAAATAAAAAACAATCAAAACATGGATGTTGTTTTTAATTATTTATTTAATATTATTTTATTCAGTTATTATTTAATAACACATTCATACACTACACATGAACACCTGTATTAGTGTGAATGGTGAAATTGTTTCCTGGATGCCAAAATAGCAGACATTTCTGGCTTTAGATTTGTTGTCCCTAACATCAACAGTGACCTGAGATTATCATCGGACAAGTTTGTTCTCAAATTGTTCTTCACGTATTTCATTCTTGAAAATGTTTGTTCACACAGGTATGTTGTTCCAAAGATTGAAAGGTACCTTGATGCAAAAGTTTTGACATTAGGAAAGTCTTCCTTGGGCAAAAACTGGTAAAAACCCACCAGTCCTATTTTGAACTTGTCCCTAAGGAGGTCATTTGCTTGCAACTCAATGACTTCCAGCTGCAGTTCATCTGGGCAACTGGCCACATCTGCTTCAAATGGGTTTTGAAACAATCTCACTTCTTCTGCCTTTGAATCCAAAAAGGTCTCCACGGGCCGGATGAGAGGGCCTCGCGGGCCGCATCCGGCCCCCGGGCCGTAGTTTGGAGACCCCTGGTCTAGACAGTATTCGGTCCTGCCATGAGGGCAGGGGACTGGACTCGATGACCTCTCGAGGTCCCTTCCAGTCCTAGTATTCTATGACTCTATATGATTCTAAGACTTTCAGTGGAGGAAAGGCCAGTACAAAACCCCCTTCTTGTAACATTCCAGAGGAAGCAATAGCATTTCAGATGAGAGATACAGGACGAAAGTTAGTTTGGGTTTACGGATGATCCACAGATTTCTGGGTTTGGGAACAATGTGAAGATCTACGCTAAAGAGAGCAATAATATCAGAGATGGGGAATTACCCAGGAAGAGGAATTTAGACTTTGAATCATTGAATAAGAGAAAAAATGTGGTATAGACAGAGGCCAATGATTTGGCATAGAAGAGTAGAAAATAAAGGGATCAGAGGGGCCCGATCCTACATAAACTGTTCATTAACCGAGTATCTTGAGCATGGTGCCAGCATATACCTTTCCTGGTTTGACTGATGCTTCTCAGGAACCTTTTTCATTCTAGGAAAGGCTTTACGTACCATGGACTCATTTAAAAAAAAGATAAACTTTTAAATGATCAGAAAGTAATATTTATAGGCTTTGTCAGGGAGTAACTGTTCTGTGTCTCTAACATGCTTTTTGTTATGCTCATATTAATAGTTTGAAAAGCTCATGCAGTGAGCATAGCTTAAGAAAGACTTTAACCCTCATTTACTAGTAGCTCAGATATACTGGGTAGGACTGGCTGAAAGTTTTGTCAGCTTTTTTTTGATGGGAAGTGCTTGCCATCCTCAAAGCATTTAAAATAAAGTGCAAATTTCTCCAACGTGACATCCCCCCCCAATTTTTGGCCAGACACATTTCAGTTTTCAGGTTCCTGATGTGGGGGGGGACTTCATCAATCCAAGAATTGGGTGACATGGTTTTCTTTCTTTGTCAAAAAGTTTAAAAAAAAATCTGAAATTTGTCATGGCAATTATTTTGTTTTCATCATAACTTTCATGTGATTCCTCCCTCCGTTGATCAGCTCTAAGAATGGAGAAAACCTCTTGAAACCATAAGAAGTGTAGGGGAGTATCTCACTGTCAACTGCTCTACTAACCACCAAAGAATACTGTTAAGATCCTCTGCAGGGAACTGTATGCAGCTTTTCTCCATTCTCCATGGAGCTCACAGCATGCTAGAAAGAAGCTAGATGCTTAAGGATGCCACTGGATGTTCCGCTAGGCCACCATCAAGTTCATTAGTTACATATTGAACAAGGTAAGACTGGGCTATGCATGGTCCCTCATAAGTTTTAAAAAAGTTTTCAGGTCAGTGACCTAGATCCCATCCCTTGTGCAAGTTTTCTGTGGCTTCAAGTGTCAAATTTCACCACTTTATTTTTATGTAATTTTACCACAGATCTTCATGTCAGCTGAAATGTTGAGATGAAAATTTAAAATGCCCAATGTTGCCCTTCCCTAGGTGGCTTTTTAGCTGTTGAAAATCTACTGCAGGGTGAGAATGAGGGGAGAGGGGGGAAAACATCCACTTTGGGATTAGCAATGGTTTTATGAAATGCATGTTTAGCAGAAACAGCATGAAGGGGAAAGCTTAGGGGTGAATCCACTGGTGATGCAGATTATGGTGACAATAAATTTGTCAATTTACAACTGCAGCCCACACCTGGTCTTCCTTACAACAGGTAGCATGGACTCCTGATTTGCACAGAACAGTTGACAAAGAGAGAGTGAGTGAGCACCCTTATTCCTAATGCAGTGAAAGCTAAAGTGCATCTCAACATCTCAACAGGCATAATCGGGTAACAAGGAATGCTGGCTTCAAATCCTCCCCCACCTCTATCACTTGCACATAGCAAATATACTTTTAAAACATGTTTAATTCTTTTTAGCTGTTCCTCTGAGAATCCATGGAGCCCAGATAAACTAAGTGGCACCTGGGTAACGAAAAGAAAAATTTGATTTTTTAATTAACAGAGAAGTGTCTCTCCCAGCTTCCCATTCAGGCTAATTTTCAGTGTCAAATCAGGCTTCTTCTAAGAATAATAATCATACAGTCAATCCAAAATGTTTAGATGCCACATGTTGGTCATGTGTTAGCAAAATCATTTAAATATTTGTCAGGAAAATAACTTTAAACCACCCAAGACACCTCTACTTGAAATAGATCTAGTCATTCTTTGCAATTCATAATGAACCATACCATAGAAGCCTTTACTTGGGCTAGCAGCCTCCAAAAGAGCTACAGGTTTGGTTCCTATTAATGAAATATAACAAAAGGTGATTTTTAAAGCAATAATGGATGTAAGTGTCGCTCATAATATTTCCATTTGCAAGGGATACAACAATAGTATAAAGAGTCATTCAGCGGCAGCAGGAATGTTGAAGCACAGATGCATATGGGAAGGAATATGAAACAAATCACTGCTGCTTCCCAGAGACACAAATGACTGCTGCCCACTCTTTGACCTTTGCTGATTATTTTTCATGTTATACACTTTTCAGCACGCCCGTTTGTTTATTTGGACAGCCATGCGTTTTCTGAGAGAGCAGGTTTTCGTGGGAACCAAACATGAGAACACAATGCCACTTTTGTCAGAAAAAAATGCAGCTAATTTCTCTCTATTAAGGTAAATCTGGCCTGGGTGAAAATGTTCTATGTTTTTATTCATTTGTCAGGAAGGGAGGAAGGGAGAACTGAAAAGAGCAAGTCAATGGGGTGGCTGTTACAAAACATCAGTTTCTCATCGTGTCTGTCTGTGTGAATCTAGTTTCCTGTCCTTGATCCTAGATTATTTTATCCAGTCAGCAGACAGCTGGTTTGGCAGAGCCATGTGCTGCTCAG
Source organism: Pelodiscus sinensis (assembly GCF_049634645.1). Lineage (NCBI taxonomy): Eukaryota > Metazoa > Chordata > Testudines > Trionychidae > Pelodiscus > Pelodiscus sinensis. The sequence goes on along the minus strand of NC_134713.1, from coordinate 89,402,661 downwards.
CAGACAGCTCTGGGGGGTATAGGGCATGGGGTGGGACGATGAAACCCTTGAAGGCAGCACAGCGCTAGCTGCAATTGAAGCTGCCTCTGGGTTAGCAGTGGCAGCTAGAGGTCCTGTGAAAAAAGGCTGGGCGGCCTCTGTTGGCGACCCTCCAACAAGAACTGTTCACAGGCCTTTTCTCATACTTGCCTGTTCCAAGGGGTCTAACTTGGAAGAAAAAATGAATTCCTTTTTTATTGACCTCAAAGAAGCCCTTTTATGGGCAGGCCTACGCTTGTCATTTTTATTTGATCCCACTTGAGAAGCTGACCTCTGCAGCTTGCGGTGCTTGCCCTCAGCTAGGCAACAGGTGACATTCCCAGCAAGTGTAAGCCTTTTACATCTGCTCCCCTCCCTCGTGCTTCAAGTGAACCTCAGACAACCTAAAGACAAATGGGCTTTCAGTCTCTACCACCAACCGAAATGCTACCAGAATTGCCTTTTTGCTGTACTGGTTACAGAAGTGTGTTATAAGGTAATGCTTGCCTCTTATGCAAAGCAGTATGTAAAACACCATCGCCTTGCAGAAGAAGTTCTACTGTAGCCATTTAGGAATATGGTGAATAGGAGTTGATCGGTTATTTTGAATTTACCCACCTGTTCTTCACTGGCTGTCCGTTTACTTAGAGTTACAATCAGGAGTGTCTACAGCCCTTCTGAGAGTGCTTGTCTGTGTGACAAGTTCAGCCATTTGCACTATTTCACTTGGCTCTGTAGAGAAGATAGATCTTGCTCCTTTCAGTTATACTAGAGGATAAAGTAGTGGATCTTTTCCTTCCATGCCAGAAAGGCAAGATGTCACAATCAAGACAGCAGCAGACAACTGACTAGGCGAGGGGATTGTTTTAAATAGCATGGTGTCTGCATTTTGTGGTTGTGTTCTGGAGACTATATATCTTCGCTTTTGTGCACTTCAAGAAAGCAGCAGGAATTAACTCAAGAAAAATAAATGTGGATTTTTAACATCATGTTTATTTATGGACCGGCTTTCATGCATGCATCCTAAGGCACTTCACATAAAATATAATTAAAACAAGCATCACACTGAATATGATTCAGAAAATAAAAATGTCTTTAAATACAATTTAACTGCCAACAATTCAACATACCTCATTCCTCTCGGGAAGGCGTAACAGAGACATGAAGTTACATAACTATAAAAGCCCACAAGGTTTGGATATTTTTAGGAGATGTACAACATGGGGAAATAATTGACCTGTAACAGGAGTTGAATACAAGTAATGCCCTTCACACATCCACACCCTTCGGTTGCATAGTTCAGGTTCCACATGTGGAGTTTCCTCTAGTGGCTAAAGCAGGGTGCCAGGGCTTATAGGTTCTATTCCTGGCTTGTCTCTGGGTAAGCTACTTAAACTTTCTAAGGCTCTGTTACAATATCCAATTTTCAGATGTGTCAACTGTTCCTATGTGGGGCTGTTCTGAGGTTTAGTTAACGTATGCCAAATACTATGAGATTTGAAAGCTTCTAATGATGCTTTTTCCAAAATATTGTGTTGGAACTGAAATGATAGAAGTTTTCCAGAGAAAGGTGATGGGCTGGCTGAGCACTTAAAAAAATCTGGCATCTTTGGAGAGAGGACTCCAGTGTAAAGTGAGCAAATTTATTGGTCCTGATTCTCTGCTACCCTGGACCAAGCGTTTGTCATTTGCCGTTACCACTGTACTACCAGGTAATCAGAATGGCCGACTGAGGTTGACACCCACATGGCATAGGTGTAGGTGTCTAAAGATATAAAATCACCACCATAGCTAGTGTCAATATTCACTCTTGTTGAGCGTATCAAAAGTTAGTCAAGGACTGGTAGGCCTGGAAACTGAACTACCCCATTCTATACTTTTGTGTATCTTCCTTCCAGATCTCCATATATGCCAAAGGGAGCAGGGGGAAGAGACCTTTTTTCTGATGAGTCTATGCGTGTTTATTATCCTACTGTGTGAAGGTGTAAAAGTAAAGGGGGAATGTGGTGCTACCTAATGTATGTCTACCTGTAGGCACTTAACCAGCGCCAAATAGCTGTGACCTTTGGAAGGCTTTTTGCTGGCATTGTTTCCACTAGACATACCATCTATGTCTAGACTGCAGGCTTCTTTCGGAAGAAGCTTTTCTGGAAGAGCTTCTGAAGAAACTTCTTCCGAAAGAATGTCCACACTGCCAAAGCACATCGAAACAGCGATCTGCTTTTTCGAAAGATAGCGTCCATAATGAATGGACGCTATCTTTCGAAAAAGCAGATCACTGTTTCGATGCGCTATGGCAGTGTGGACATTCTATCTCGCATGTAAGCTGTGATTGCTATGGATGGAGTGGCCACTAGGACACCTGTGCTTTTTCCTCTTTCCTCTTCTTGCAAAAGAACTCCCTCTTCCCCGTCTGCACATGCCTTTTTCTGAAAGAGCTTTCGGAAAAAGGCTTCTTCCTTGTAGAAAGAGGTTTACCAATGTTGGAAAAACCCCTCTGTTCTTTCTATTTTTTTCTTGTGAAAGAACGCAATTGCAGTGTGGATGTAAGTGAAGTTTTTTGGAAAAAATGTCATTTTTCTGAAAAAACTCTGTAGGTATACCGACCAAGACAAAGCCATTTCGTGTGTAATTTCAACTGTGATTCTTTTTAAAATGCCCCTTACACTAAACATTCAATCTGATGCGGTCTATGGTTTCCCCAAATTCTTCTCAGTAATAATGTGGAGAAGTTTCTCTTTGTCAACTTTGGATGGTTTTTCAGTAGCTGAGGTCGCTTTCAGAAAAAAAAGAGAGAGACTGATGGTAGTTTGACTAGAGACTAGCTAAACTATAGGAGCAAGATGAATATTCAGGTGATTCTACTGTCTTGTGGAAAATTGGAAAAACATTCTGTACCAGAACAAATTTATTAAGTCAGTGGTTTTGTGGATTTTCTCTCGTATGCTATAAAAATACATGCAAAACAATGGGAACTTTTTAAACCTACAAATTGGTCTTGCTCTTTATTGCCCTACCCGTTCTCCATTTCTGATGTCCTAATAGTCCCTGCAGCAAACATTAGCAGTGTTCCAATTGCAATAACAAAATAAGCAAGCAGTGGAGTTAAGGAACCAGTATGGAAATACCATTTTGAAATTGCTCTTGTTCCCCTTGGAGTCAATAGTAAAATTAAAATAGGAGTTTCCATAAGGTCGGAATCAGACTCTTAATTTTAATCTATTGCTAATTGCAGAATGTTAACATCTATCAAACTGATACCAATGAGAAAATCAGGTTGTAGGCAGGAATAATAATAATAAAAAAATCTAAGGTGCTGCCTCAAGTATAGTTGGAGATGCTTGAGTATTTGATGACAGTTAGTTTTACCTGTATTTCTTAAGCTATAGTGTCTGCTACAATAAACTTCTTTCCTAAAAAGTAAACAACTGGTGCACATAGTGATCTTCTTTCAATATGCTGTACTTCACCTCAAGTGTATTGAAAAGATGCAAGTTAAATTCTTCTGATCTCATTTATATTTTTGTTCTCTTACCTATTTAATTGTATTGATTTTTTTTAAACTTGTGGCAGTATTGTCCAGGTTCTTGGATAGGTGCCCCTTTTATTATTGCATAATTCTAAACAAATAAACAAGTGTATTTGAATCCAGAATAACCCCTTTGATTTTCATGGTAGGACTCTGGATTTCAACCAATATAACTAAGATCAGACTATGACCCTATATAAAGCATATGTACCCATATATATATTATATATAGAGATACAGCAAGTGTATTTGTGTGAAGACATCTTTTCTCCATCTTAGATTTCCTGAAAATCAAGGATAAATTTAGTACTAGAGGCAGTGGAATTTAAAAAACAGCACAAAATTGAACTCTGTTTTTATCTAACATGTCTAAGATTGACATTGAATAGCTCAATCAAAGACAAGTTAATACCTTTTGAATCTCCACTAGGAGAAATGTAATAGCTAACCTTGACTTTACTAATACATGTTTGCTAATCTAGACCAAGCCAAGGGGCAGAGCCTTGCAAATCTGCGGATATCCTCAGGCCATGTTTGCATTGTGTGGACACAGATGGCGTCTTTTTATCCATGCAATGCTTTACGAGTGGGTAGAGATTAATGATTATTGAATGGGTGTATGGGTTCCAAGATGCCAGGGCCCTAGGATATCTTATCTCGTTGTTTGTTTGTTTGTGGGCCTGATTGGGTGGTGAGCCAGCAAGGAAACATTGTAACCTCTTGTGTAGGACCTGACACTTCATCACAGTTTAAGATGCCAAACTACATTGTATGCTTGTCTCAAAAAGGGAAATCTTTGTGACTTGGTATGACAGTCACAGAGCTCCTATTTCAAAATTAAATGTGTAAATGGACACTTGAGTGTCTAAATACCCACATTGTGATACCAAAAAAATCAGATTTAGGTATTTATATTTTTGTGTCTCAAGTCTGAAAATAGTTCTTGACTGATTCATCAGACACCCCAGCTCCACCCCAGAATATGGCCATGTTTCTCCCTTATTATGGGATGTGTGTGTGTGTGTGAGGGAGGGGAATACCATGCAGAACCACAGATGGAAATGGAAGGTTTAGTTACTGTCTGGACACAATGGAGTGCTTTCACAGAACATATTAGTCAATGAAAAGGTGGTAGTAGCCTTTTGCTTTGGAATGCACATGATTTCTGAAAATGTACATGTTTGGTGGGAGCTGAGGTAGTCACTGCAGTGTTTGGTATAATCATTGTACGTCCAGACTTCCCCTGCCCTATGCTTTATCTCAAAGGAAAGTAAGGACAATATCTATGTTAAATATAGTAATTATCCTTATCTTCTTTCTCTCACACAACACAAAATATACTGGAGTATCTGTGTTTATACACACTTACCTATAAACACACACAATATATATCCAATTGCACACCTAACCCCTCACCAAAGCCCAGTCTAGCCCAGGGGAACATTTTGTACATCGAGGGCATGCATTGTGTGGGTATTGGTAAGTGCTCATTAGTAACACAGGCAGAGAAGCAGCAGCTGAATCCAAGGGGCTGTGGTATCAGTTGGGGTAGTCAGCAAGCAAACAGAAGACCGAAAGCTCTGGTGGCGGCATCTGGCTGCTAATGAGCTTTCTGGTGGCAGCACTGTTCTCATCAGCACTATTTGTTTTTACAGGCCGCCCTTTGTTGACTTTAGGCTTGTTTTCCTTACCCTGCAGTAAAAATATTCTCAGGCGTTAAGCTTTCCTTGCCCAGGCTGCTGCTTTCTCATTTGGGACTGTGTCGGAGCTAAATTTGGACTTGATTGATAGCATTTCACCCACAGAGGGTCAGGATGCTATTTTCCTGTTAAATGTTCTTCTGTCTGCTTCTTTTGTTTACAATAGTTTCTTTAAGACATTGCAGTCAGTTTTCCTTCACAACGAAAGCTTCCTTGCTTTCCTTGCTAGAGCAGGCAGGGTTTTTATTTTTTTTTAACAAAAAACCCTCGTGTTGCCCACGTCTGATCATAGATGGAAAAGAGCAACACCTCTGTATCTTTAAACCAGATGATACCATAATATTCTCCTTACCATAGATGTCCAGTAGCTTAGGCAGGGGAAGGCTTTGCCTTCCCAAACCGCCTGGCATGGTCCTACCCATACTCTGCCCCCAGACTGCCTGCAGTAGCCATTCTTGGATGGAGTGTTGTTGCCCCCCCGTGCCTGCCCTCCTTGTGCTCCCGGCTGGGGAGGCTGGAGCCCCATGAACTCCTCCCTCTCCGGTGATGGGTGCACCTGCCCCTCCCCCAGCGCTTCGGGAGTGCATGTGAGCGGGAGTGTATGTTGGATGTGCTGCCCTGATTCCTTCCCTCCCTCCCCAGGGCGGGCCTCAGCAGAGGGGATGGGTCTGGGCTATAAGTGGGACTGGAGCCCTGCCTGCCCCAGATGTATCAAACACCCATTATCCTTTATAAAGGATAACAGACTCTTAAACCTACTTTGTTGAATCACTTAGACATTGCTATCAGGAAGGAGGCTCGGTTGTATTTTCCCCTGCTCTGGATGTCCCTGAGAAACCGCTCACTTGGGTAAACACGTGTTCCACATAAACCATGTGAGTTCTGAAGAAAGCATCATCGCTGTCAGTCTCAGTACGTCCTTTCCCATTGAATTTTGCCTGTATGATACTAAGTAGAGGGGAAGGGGTAAAGACAACACCATCCAAAAAAAAAAAAGTTTATTTCATGTAGGGCGGAGAACACAGGTCCAACACGGATGAAAAATCCAAGTGCATTAACAGACGCAAGTGAAAATCCTTTCCTTCATGATGCTTGTACAGTCTGACATATATAATCTGAAGCTACTCCACGGGCAAGATTCCTATTGACTTCCGCTAACAACTTGTAAGCTTTCATTGGCAGCATTAGCTAGCACAATGGCCTTTCATTGCCACAATCATCATGAAATATTTGTGGTGATGCAGACCATAAGGGAATTCCAAGATGTTATCAGACTATGGACATTTGGTGGGAAAGTGGCTGGACGCTTTCTCAATGATGTACAAGGGCGGAATTCAAGATCTGTGCCACAGACAGAAACTGGACAACTAGGCAGTTGGAATAGAATTAATAGTGTCCCTGTGACAGAACTGACAACTGCTACCTTCTTATCCATCCCTGTCCCAGAATGAATAACTGTGCCTCCCCCACAAGATCACGCTGAGCCAATCCTTTAGAATCTAAAGGTTTATTACTAAAAGAAAGAAAAGCATGAGAGTAAGGTTGTTAAAGGATAATACATTACATGCATTGAATCTCCCAGTTCTTGATGCGGGCTCTTAGCAGAGATGTTATAACTGCTATCTTCAAAGTGTCTGGTTTACATCCTATGGCAGGATGGGTCCACAGTTCTTTCTGGCTCGTAGTTCCCTGCAATGCTGCCTCTGGTATCAAGAGCTGAGCTGAAGACCAAAATGGAGGCTGCCACATGTTATTTTATACCCATCCCTGGTCTCTTCCAAGCTGGAGAGAGTCACATGGTCAGTGGCCAGGCATTCCTTCAGGTGTGTGTCTGGCACTTAGATCTATTGTCCGTGGAGCCTCGCTTATTAGCGTATCCATTGGCTGAGCATTCCTTGCCCATTGCTCAACCATAGATAGAGACATTTCCAGCATGCATACAGAGTACATGTTTATAACTCCACATACAGACATTGTCACTCAGCTCAGAAATCGCTTGCCAGGTCTGGAGTCTGCTCCCATCAAAGTCATCTTCAAAATGACATCCTTCCAGAAAAAGAAGAGGCTGAGGTATATGGGGGAGGAGGAGAGAGGTAATTTGCAGGGAAGAAGAGGTGAAAGTACACACAGGGGAATTAGGGGGGAAAAAAAGAACACACAACTGGAGAAGCAGAAAACTGGAGGTGGCACAGGCCTGTATGCATGAATTTCTCTGTGTGTGTGCGTGCGCGTGCACGCGTGCTTTTTTGTAAATGTGGGCTGCAAGAGTGTGAACGCACTCTCCGATGGTCCCCCAAATGAAGTGTATTCCAGCCAGCCAGGGGAAGGCTGGCGCTGATCTTGCACCACCCTCCCAGGAGCAAGGCCCAGCCCTGCCCCTGGACTCTCTCCTGGGGGAGAGGGGTGGGAAATCGTCCCCAGCCTTCCCTGGACTGGCCCAGGGTTTTGTTGGGGTGGGGAAGGCTCGGGAGTGCAATGCCCTAGCCTTCCCCCAGCTGGTTGGAGCACAGGGGAGGGAGGCTATTGCAATGCACTGCTCTTGCCTTCCCCCAGCCAGCCAGAATCAGTCCAATGGGGGGTGGGGGTGGGACTTTTGCACCCTTGGTACGCCCCTGCATATGGGCTTGGGGCAACACACAGAGAACCGGTAGCAAGATAGAGGATGGGGAAAGAAGAGGCAGAGGTTTTTGGCTTAGATTTTTCCCCTTGTCTTATTTTGCAGTGCCACTAGAGTGCTTTCTTGTATACAGAAGCTATATTTTAAGTATATATTTTAAATGCCTGGAGGTATTTTCCCAGCCACACTCTGGATAATGAATTAAAAATAGAAATTCCTCTGATTTTATATATTTTAAAAGCTGTGCATTTGGGGGAGAGTGGTAAACCTAATAAGGCTCCTATTGGGTGAAGCTGTTTACGAACCTCCATGAGCTTCTATAGTTAGTGAGTGTGTGCATGAAAGGGAGACAAGGGCAGCAAGGGAGTCATCAAATCTACTTAGACCCATCCTATTGACCCCCTTCTCCATGGGCCCGTTTTCTTCTGGCACCTTCTATGCCTTCCTTCTCCACAGATCTCCTTAGCCTATAACCTCATGTCATTCCCACACATCTCCTGCCGACATCTGAAGTGTGCACTATAAGGAGTCCACAGAAGCTATTGTAAGCGAGGGAATGGTCCCGTTATTGTGGGGAACTTTCCTGGCTTCTATACTACCCTGGTAAAATGGACCAGCAAAACGATCTGAGTCCCTGCTCCCTCTTCTTTTACCCAAAGGCCTCCCTGCCCCTGAGGGCTCCCCTTCCACTCTCCTGAGTAGCAGAGTCCTCGAAATCCCAACAAGGCTGGGCCCAGGTTTTCTGGGGCTTAATCCCCGACCTTGTAGTCACTTGGGGTAGGGGTTAGTGTCCCCACTCCGGGGTGCTCTCTGCACACTGGATGCTTTCTTGACCCAGTGATCATTTCATACAGTTCAAAGCAAATACAATTTATTAAATAATTGATTAAAAAGAAAAGAATAAGGAAAAAAATGAAAAAGGTTAAAAGAGAACACATAGTCCTTCTCTGTAGCACGGGGACATCACAAGCAGCAGTCTGTAGAGTATAAGGACAGTTAAGTCTGTTATAAGTCCCAGGGCTCTTTCTCAGGCCCTGGCTGTGCTGCAGGGGGGGCTGCAGGTTGGACATGGTTGCTCTGGCAGTGACCACACGGCCTCAGGCTCTAGGTGGCAGGACCCCTCTCCCAGTTGGAGTTACAATCCCTCTCTAAGTCTGGTTTTTAAATCTTGAGACAGTAAAAGCTTTGTTATCCAGCATGTTGGGGGAATGGAAGGATGCCAGTTAATCAAATATTCTAATTAACTAAGAGTTCTATATCTCAATGGAATACCAATTTTCTAAGAATATGATAAAATGAATAAAATATCAAATGGTATTCCGGTATAAAATATCAAGTATAAAATAGTATCCAATCCAGTAGTAATACTGTGCTGCAGAGTGGTTGGTTTCTTGAAGTACTTAAGTGTACAATAAATCTGAGGGATAGCCGTGTTAGTCTGTAAATGAAAAAAACTTAAGTTTCTGAAGAAGTGGATTGTGCCCATGATAGCTCATGATACTATCTACATATTTGTTATTCTCTAATGTGCTGAAGGATCATTCATCATTTAAGTTTTTTTAGGTGTACATGGGTAAAGTTTTCTAGACAGCAGGCTATCTTATGACATTACATATCACTATGGGCAGCACATAGCATACACCAGTCTCACTAAAAATACACTTAACGCTAAAACTATACTACAACTTCTATTGTATGTTTGATAGGTCTGTGTCTAAGACACACTCTTCCTAACCTGTCATTTTTAAGGACAATATTCCTTTGCAGATTTTTAAATAGCTGGGGAAGATCTAAGTTTATAATGGAAACTCAGCTGAAATTTTGATTTTGATATACAAAAAAATATACCTGAATAACCAAAAGACAGAATAGTTTCTTATATTCTAGTAATAAGTGTTTGAGTGATGATTGTTGCTTGCTTGTCTGCTATCCTGGGGGTTTTTTCTGCAAAACTTCATTTTCTTTGGCATTTAGTAAAATAAGGAAATTGAATATGAAAAAATGGCATTTATGTAGGGTTAATGCCGAGCTGCCAGCAGACAAATGCAGCAAATTGTAACAGCACATGAATCTTGTTTTCTCAGAGCAACGTATGTTAAGCGCAGATCAATACATCCTCATTTTGTATTTCCTGATTTTAGTCTCCCACGTCTTTTTAAATATAGACTTTTGTGTGTGCTTCTTGGGCTGTGAGTGCTCATGCTGCAGGAATGTTCTTCCACTAAAAAGCAAATGTGCTGTGGCTAAAATGGAACTCCATTATCCCAGCTTTATGCAGTGTCCTTCCCTCCTGTCCAAAGGATTTAATTTAACATGTTTTTTCCCTAGTACAATATTATTTAGTCAGTCACGACTGATGGATAGGGCATATCCTGGAAGTAAAGGCCTGATCTTGTTATCAGTAGAGTCAATGGCAAAACCTCCACCCACTTCAGTGTTGCAGGGTCAGGCAATAAATGACCTCCGTTCCTTAACACAGTTGGTCATGAATTGCAAACAGCTCCTTGCCCTTTGTTAGTTATTTATTGTGAAGGAGGGTTGATCCTCATGGAGTGTGAGGCTTTGTAATTATTCTTCACATAAATTAGATCTCATAATAAGGTGCTTAGGGCCTGAGACAGAAGCTGCTGAAGACAAAGGAAAGCACTGTTATGATTTCAATGGGCTATGGATCAGGTACTTTGTGCACTTTGTAGCCTGTTATGCTCTCCCTTCCCTATTGTAGGAAGCTGTGCTTGGAATATTTCTCTCTCTCTCTCACTTATTTTGCATTTTTAATATTCTGGCCATGGCAGGAAAACGTCATGAAGATGAAGGTTATGCGGTGTGCCCTGCTATTGGTGAACACTGGATTAATCTCATTCTTTTGGCATTTCCTATGACCGCCAAATGCCAGCAAGTGAGAGTGGTCTCTAGTTCTCATGTGCCTCAACCTGGGGTTTTATGAGCTGCATAATCCCAGGGGAGCATAGATGTGTTGGTTTATTGTGAATGGAGAAGTGATCATTAATGTCCCTGTGTACTGAGCTCATGAGGTTTTCGGAGAAAGGCCTTGAACTTGCAACAGAAACAGACTGCAGCATTGTGAGGATGTGCTCATGGAGGCCTGTCCAACTCAAGAGGTATGTTTCTAAATTCTACATAATGTGGAGCCTCTGCATTGCTGCCACCTTCAGTTGCAGAAATAATGTTACAATATTCCAGTCTGATGTGAAAAACACATAGATCACTGTATTAGGAGGGGCAAACATCAGTGGGTGCCCCATATAAAATGTATGTATTATATGTACATTACATAGACATATACACAGGCCCTTTTCATTAGAATTTTCCTCTTTCCCTTTCATCTCAATCCTTCCATAGCACAATGGAAACTCAATACAGTTCAAATTGACATTTAGAACTCTCAGGCTACATCTAGACTGGCATGATTTTCCGCAAATGCTTTTATCGGACAAGTTTTTCATTAAAAGCATTTGCAGAAAAGAGAATCTAGATTGGCATGGATGCTTTTACACAAAATCTAGACGCGGTTTTACACAAGAAAGCCCCGATCATCATTTTCGCCATCGGGGCTTTTTTGCGCAAAACAGTTTTTAGCTGTCTACACTGTCCCTCTTGTGCTGTCTACACTGGCCCTCTTGTGCAAAAACATTTCCGGAAAAGGGCTTTTGCCCAAACGGGAACGTCAAAGCATTTGCGCAAAAAGCACTGATTTCGGACAGTAGAATGTCAGTGCTTTTGTGCAAAATCAAGTGGCCAGTGTAGACAGATGGCAAGTTTTTGTGCAAAAGTGCCTGCTTTTGTGGAAATACTTGCCAGTCTAGACGCAGCCTCAAAGTTTTAGGCTGAAATTAGTTAAAATAATTCTGCCCATTGGATTTAGGACATCACATAGTAAAAGTATAAAGGGAGAATGAAGTAACTAACTTTTTATATGCTGAAGTATTAATATATATGTTGCCAGAGATAACAGTGTAATGTTTGAATGTACCATGTTGATCTCTGCATAGCAGTTAATAAAACCGGAAGATAATAGGAGAGCAGGACTTCGATTCTGAACACTAAATTCTGTTAATAATGTTAATTATTATGCCCAAACCCAAATTGTTTACATAGACAAAAACTTCATTAACTGCTTTCACTGAAGGTTGTGTCAGAGTAAGAAGTCCAGACCAGGACCAATTGTTGTTACAGGATAATTCTACAAAGAGACACCTAGAGCTTTGAATGAAGTCAAGCAACTCTCAGAAATCTGGAACAGTGGCATATAAAGTGTTGCCTTCTGGGAATATTAAGCATGAATGCCAGGTATGGTTTCCTAGGTCGCTGTGGATATTTTCATACCTCTACAACATGTTGGGTGAGAGGCAGCAGATTTTACTATCATTATTCTTTATTAGCAGATTTACCAAAGTTGTTTGGCTCCTTAACTCAATTTTTTTAAATAAAAGGAAAATGTCCATGCTTTATTTAAATGACAATATTTTTCAAAAATAGTGTTATGTTTATGAAGTTCATTTTGTATTTCTTAGAAAGGGATTATTATTTTTTTTCCATTTAATTTTGTTGGAATTCCCATTTTAAAAGAATTTACTATCAAGTGTGGGTTTTTTTCCCTTCAACCCTATAAACTCTTATCATTGGCTATTGTAACACATGCTTCTAGTGGGTTTAGTTCACTGACCCATGTAGTGGCACTTAGACCACTTACAGTAAGAGATAAGAATGGGTGAGCTCTACAGCCTAAGCTAAGTTCCAGCTGGCTTTATAGTGCAAGCTGTAGCGCCTCCTAGACTAAGCTCCAGAGCTCCCAGGTTTGAAGCCACCTGGTGACAGTTACACTTGCTTTTAACAAAAAAGGGCTACAGTCCATTTGGTTTCCAATAACATTTTATTCTAATTTTCAAACGGTAAGCATTGATTTAGCTGTGCCAAAACAGAGCACTCCGTTTTATTTTCTCCATTTTATTTCTTTTCTGTAAGGTTTATTGAAAAGTAATCCTATTCCAGGTTCTATCTTATTTTTCTGGCTCATCTTGGTTCAGTTGCTATCAATGTTCACTCGGTTCTGTCAATTTTACTTTAATTTGGTGATTCTATCCATTTTCTGCTTGGTTTTATGAGAAGCAATCTCATTTCCCTGGTACAACTTAATTAATCTTTGTTGCTTTAAGCTCTGAGAAGAGGAAGCTGTCTACTGAATTTGGTGGTCCTAACTATTACTGTTAAGGAAGAATTAATGAACAAACAGAGAAACTCTCTAAAATACATAGTAGATTAAATAGCTTGCTTATCTATCCTCAGTAATAGATTGAATCTGGAGTTGTTTTACGCTTCACGAGTTTCTCTCTTCTTAAAATTCACTGTAGTATGAAGCTTTTCATATCTTTTAACATATGGGTACCTGGGGCTTAGAAACCCATTTTGAACAGAAGCCTGCACTGGGAGCATGTAGTACATTATCTGTCTCTCCCAATAGACAAGATGACAGCCGGGGTCTGTGTGCCAAACTGGTGTCTGACATTGGAATGCTTAGTGGCAGAGTGCCATGCCACAGACTACAGTAAAAGGCTTTGAGAACTACAATGAAAGAAGACATGTTAATATGTACTAGAGTCTTAAAAGTTAAGGAAGGAAAAGTTCGCCTGTCTTACACAAAGTTCTTATGGAAACGGTTTAGACAAAGGGATTTTCAAAGTTTTCTTAGTAGCTTCAAAGGGAGGATTTCCAAAGGGTAACTTCAGAAATAGAGACCCATTTTTTTTCCCCCCGAGTTACCCATAGTGGAGCTTGATTGCTCAGGAAATCAGCAGTAGGCTTTTCTCCTAGAGGCACCATTCAAATCCATTCCATGTCAATTTGCGACTAAATGTCTATTGTATTACTCTTATTCAGCAAACATGGTTCAATGTTCGGTTCAATAATACTTCACCGTACAAAGATTTTCATGTATGTTTTCTATATATTAACTTCTTATATCCCTTTACAGACAGCAGAGATATTTGTTCTCGCATCTTTGTATGTGTTTATGTAGCTGGCGTTCTGGAAAAGCCAGAGCTTTAAGTTCAGAAATCAATTCACTTCTTGGGACTCATTCAACTTAAGTTAATGTGAATCTTTCATTGACTTCAGTAGGCTCAAACTTGATCAGGCTCTTAGAGAATATGCAAAACTTTATAAAGATCTTGTGACTTTTATATATACTATAAATGATCTTAAAGATTTTGTACCAAATTTAAATCTTGTTTTGCAAACTAATTTTAAGGCATCCAACAAGACATGCTGTATTAACCACTGTGTGAAGTATATTGTAGTAAAGAGTCATCTGTCTGTCTATCTAATCTCTAAGCTTTTATTAAATAACAAACCAAAAATAGTATTTCTCATTTAAATTTCTGACAGTCCATAGTAATGATACCAAGGACATTTTTACCACTTGGTGAGTTTTCTCTTTTGAAACATTTTTCCAGCAGTGGGTAGAGTTCAGTTTCCTTATAGGATCCCAACATATGCAACTCCTTTTCTCATTGTGGTCAGATGTTTATTTTTCAGTAATAATAAATTGTACATAACATGAGTTTATCCTATGTTTTGTTTGTGTTTAGGAATGGAATATAGAGGTCATATTTTCAATGTGATTTTTCTCTTGTGAGAATGGCAAATAGTCACAAAGTGATACAGAAATGAACCGCAGTTAGGCTGTTAGCATTTCCACCTACTAATGTAATACAATAACATTACACCCTAAAATATAGAAATAAAACGTAATAAATATGCAGATTTCAGAATTAGTTTTTAGCTTGCAAAGGGCAAAAATATTCACTTGAGTCCTATTAGAGAGTCAAACTGAGGGATTATATTTTAGCAACAGATTCCAGAACATACATTTTGGAATACAGTATATAGAAACAGGCTCAAACCCACATTTTGTAGAAGTCTGAATCTAGGTCAACAACAAAATTCAGGTTTCTATTTTTATAATGGACCCAACCAAAACTCTAGAACCAAAGAGCTTCAAGCTTTGGCATGTATGTGCCTGAGATAACTTTCTTCACTTTGCCCTAATGGTAAAAATAGGGTTTATGAGACCTTGTTTCAGATATAAACAATCTGCTTCTCAGCATTTGGGATTGCAGCTCAGAATATCTAAATGCTATATTTATCTGGTTTAAACAAGAACCACCACCACTACCACCACCATCCCACCCTGTGGATAATTTCATAGTTAAAAGAAAATAGGGATGAGGAATAAAGAGCATCTGTCTCATCTGTTCAGGTTTCAAAAAATAACTAGGAAATTTTGTATAAAACAAAGAATGACTAAATATGTAACTAACAAATAAATACACATTCTTGGACAAAAGGTGCTACAGTTATTCAAAATATATTTAAAACTACTAGTGCATATTCTAAAAAAACATGACAACATTTGTCACCGATAAATATGGCTTAGTTTATGTGACATGCCACAACATCCAGGACAAGTTTAGCCCAGGATGTTTTGAAAATAGATATCTAAACCTTTCCTCATGCCTGTCCTTAAGAGACTGTGATAGGATATACCTGGCCCTCACTGAACAGGAAGAGGTTAACTCCTATTGTGAGCTGCACAAGCCATTTCTTTGTCCCTGCTGGGCATGCTCCACCTGGAACCACAGTATAAAGGGAGCAGCTCAGCTCAGTCTGTGCTGATGCTGAGGGGAGAGGATGTGTTACAGGCTCCCTCCCAGGAGCTGCTGGTGCCTGGATCATGGAGGCCAGGTGTGCTGAAACCCAGGCTGATACCCAGCTGCCCACAAGGGCAATAAGTCATAGGGAGCTTCACCAGCCAATGACCCAGAGAACCTTGGACGTTGGCACTGGAAGCTGAGGTAGGGAGTAACCCAGAGGAACAAGATATTGCTCCAGTTGCAGAATTTTGTGGAGTTGGCAAAGTTTGTGCTGCAACATTGTTCTATCAGCTTTAGAAACTTCAGCTGGGATGCTGTCTGTGTCTGGTGCCTTGCGATTTTGTTTTTATTTGGGTGATGGCATGCCGAGCTTCTGCAGAAGATGGGGGATCAGCAAGGTGTTCCACTGCTGAGTGCTGTGGAATCAATTTGATTTATTCAGAGTCACTGGATTAATGGTATAGTAGGCTCTCAGTGTTCCTTCCAGCATTGTTTAATGGCTGTGTTATCCTTGAGGAAGGTGGAGGTTCTCAGACAGGTGTTGCTAGTACACCTTGCAGCTGGCTTGGTCTTGAATTGCCTTGACACTGTGCCACTTTTGCTTAGTCTTTGGATGTTTGTGGTGTGGTGAAGTAAGTTGCAGGTTTATGACTGACCTTACTAATTGATGATCTGCCCATAGGAATCTGTACCTCTGATGGCTCATGTTATACAGACACTGGTGTAATTGTGGGCTCTGATTTATAACATACTCAAGGAGGTGCCAGTGTTTGGACCAAATATGCTTGTAACTAAGAATGACTCCAAAGAAAGAACCTTCATCTCTGAACTGCTTGGGACTCTTAGGGTGTGTCTACACAGCACCCTTCCCTTGAAATAAGTACACAATTTGCGCTATTCAGAAACATCCCTTATCCCTCATGCAATGAGGTTTACAGGGATGTCAGAATAGCAAGCCTGTTATATTTTGATATAATGGGCTTGCTCTTAAGACACGGAAAGCTATTTCGGGATATCTCTGGTATCCGCAGTGTAGATGTAGCTTTTCAGGGAAGTGTAGTAGATGAAAAGCTAAGATCCCCAGAGTCAAGCTGGGTACCCTGAAAAGCTTTTATAACTGGAGTTACAAACTGTGATTCACCTGTACATATATTTTTCATCCTTTATCCTCTGAATAAGTCTCATACTTTTGTCTAGCTGTCTTTAGATAGTTTACTATAGAATTAGTTGCCAGCATTGTCTTGTAAGGTCTAGAATACCAACTGACCTAGGGCAGAGTAGTAATTTCCACTCCAGTACATCTGGCCGAGTGGGTTTTTAACCATGAAAGCTTATGCCCAAATAAATCTGTTAATATTTAAGGTGCCATTGGGCTGACTCCTCATTGTTTTTGCCCACAAATATAACTACTGAGATCATTCAATCAAAAAAGTACTTGCATTTAAATTCTTGGTTTTATATTGTATCAAACTAAAAAGTGTGTGGGAAGAATGAAGCAAAACTGAAATTCACTGAAAGCTTAAGAATCAAATCCTGCAGTCCTTTATATAGTCCTTAATCTTGCAAATTCTGATGGAAATCAATAGAAACTTTGACCAAGTTAAAATTAAGAAATAACTAAAGTTAGACTGAGACTTTCTATCCCAATCCTGAGACTTACTAGACTCCACTTAATCCATCCCAACTTTATTTAAATATATATTTGCATGTTTTGTCTGTCCTTACATTTTAGTAAACTTTGAAGCTGATACTAGGATCGGTTTATACCTGTTGTACATTTAGGCCATTTTCTTTCATTTCAGCCTTTGTGGGCTCTCACTCCTGAGTTTCATTTTGAGGTTAGACTAGATTTAAACAAACTCTCAACTTCAATGTAAAACTCAGTCAAGCCATAGGAAACAGTGAATCTTGTCTGCTGTCCGCACAGATCTGTAAATCCAGACCAGGATCTTTTGCTGTTTGGGGTCGCTCAACAACTTGCAACAAACACTTTGCGTAGGTCTACTCTGAGGATGCATTGATTCTGTGTAGCCTGCTGCAGCCTTTGGAGGGGAGGTTTCTATGAAACCCTTGGCAGAAACTAAATTGTTTTGGCCCAGTGGAATATGAAAGGCGAGTAGTGCTGGAAACATTGCCTGACTGCTTCAGAGTAAATATCCTCCACGGTACAGAGAGAAAACAGCAGCTGCCTTTTCTAGCAGTAATTCATCTGTCCCAGTGACAACAACATATAGCACATGACTATAGAGTTTGCAATATGTCGTAATATTGCCTTGCTGTATTGTGGCCTTGCAGGTTGACTTGCCAAGGAGGAGAAATCTGTGTCACAAAGTTTGAGTATGATAGGTGTTACTTGTTCCTTTACACAGGAAGAGAAATGGTGAAAGAGTAAGCAAGGAAATCCCTTCTTCCAGAAACTATAGCCCCAAGCTATTCAAGACTAATTCCAATGAGAAACCAAGACAGAACCTTCCTGCCATTTGCACAATTGCTTCTTTCCAGAGGCTTGCATAACAAAAATAACACTACTATGCAGCATGTCTTTCCAAGACTGAGCCTTTGCTTGCACACTAAGGGTATGTCTAGACTGCATCCCTCTGTCAACAGAGGGATGCAGATTAGGTAGGTTGACATTGCAAATGAGGCAGGGATTTAAATATCCCACATACCTAATTTGCATAAAAATGGCAGTCGCATTTTGCTGACTCAGCACTTTGTCAGCAAAAAGCAGCAGTCTAGAGGAGGCTCTGTCGAGGAAAAAAAGCCTTTTTTGACAGATCCTGTAAACCTCCTTGCAGGAGGCATAAGGGATCTGTCGAAAAAGGCTTTCTCTCTCGACAGATCCCCTTCTAGACTGCTGCTTTTTGCTGACAATGTGCTGAGTTGGCAAAAACAGCAGCCATTTTTATGCAAATTAAGCATGGGATATTTAAATCTCTGCTTCATTTGCAGTGTCGACCAGCCTAATCTGCATCCCTCTGCCAACAGAGGGATGCAGTCTAGACATACCCTAAGAAATATACCTTAGAAGATTATATGTAAGGGAGCCATCCTGTTATACTTGCCCTAACAATACTTATTCATATAAATACTGCAAAAGGGATTTGGCTAATCCTGCACTGCTACAAAATAATTGTTAAATATAAGTTAGTTACAACATAATTTCAGCTAAGTAGTTTTGGAAAATTGGTCACCCTGACACATTGGTTGGTTATAATCCATGGTGGGTGCCCACGATAGAGGGCATATATAAATAATCCGTGATGAACAAAATGCTAAATTTCCATCAGTAACTGTTTCCCAAACCTTATAGGTTGACTGCTATCTTCAGGTTTTTCACCAACTCTCTTGCTCTGAAGCCACAGTGTCACTGATATCCCAGAACACCCACATATAATTAAAATGTATGAAGAGTTGTTACTGGCTGTTGTTGAAGACAATCTCGAGTATACATGTGGTGATTTTGGAAATGTTTAAGTACTTAGGGTATGTCTACACTACAATGTTAATTCGAACTAACTTAGTTCGAATTAGTTCGAATTAGCTTAGTTCGAATTAACTAACGCATCTAGAACTAAAAACTAGTTCGAATTAGCGTTTTGCTAATTCGAACTAGCATGTCCACATTAAGTGGACCCTGAACCGGGCTTAAGAATGGCTGGAAGCAGTGCCGGCAGGGCATCAGAGGAGGACTTAGAGCGTGGAGATGCTGTCTGAGGCTAGCCGAGGGCTGCGCTTAAAGGGTCCCGACCCCCATAAAGAAGGACTAGAGGACACCAAAGGAAAGGAATGGGTAGCAGGCTTCAAACTAGTAACAGAAAGTTGTTCTTCACAAAGCAAAGAGTCAACCTGTGGAACTCCTTGCTGCAGGAGGCTGTGAAGGCTAGAACTAGAACAGAGTTTAAAGGGACGTGAGATCAAGTCATGGAGGTTGGGTCCATGGAGTGCTATTAGCCAGGGGGTAGGAGTGGTGTCCCTGCCCAAGGTTTGTGGAAGGCTGGAGAGAGATGGCACGAGACAAATGGCTTGGTCACTGTCTTCGGTCCATCCCCTCCAGGGTCCCTAGGGTTGGTCGCTGTTGGCAGACAGGCTACTGGGCTAGATGGACCTTTGGTCTGACCTAGTACGGCCATTGTAAGCTTGATTTTCATGCACACCTGCTCCTGGGTGGCCAAGCAGGCAGCTCTCCTGCCCTAGCCGGCCACTTTCCTGTGCCTAGTGTGGAGATCGTGGTCGAGGTCCACGATGTCCGCACTAGCCCAGGTGGGTGCCCGCCAGCCTGGTCCCGGGAAGAGGGGGAGGGCTGGGGCGCATCGGGTGGGTGGCTCGATCCGTGCCAGGTGCAGGGTCTGCTGGCTGGGTGCTGGCAGGCTTGCACCTGGCACGGGCACCGTAGCCAGCCCGTGCCCCTTTAAGGGGTCCGGGGCCAGGAGGGGGGCATACGAGTTTCCCTGGTGTTGGCCAGAGTGGCCACCAGGGAAACCTGGGGAGGGCTAGCCTCCCACTAGTTCGAATTAAGGGTCTACACAGCCCTTAATTCGAACTAGTAAATTCGAACTAGGCTTAATCCTCGTGGAATGAGGATTACCTAGTTCGAACTAAACTCTCCGTTAGTTCAAATTAAATTCGAACTAACGGAGCGCTAGTGTAGCGCCTATGAAAGTTAGTTCGAAGTAACGTCCGTTAGTTTGAACTAACTTTGTAGTGTAGACATACTCTCAGTTTCCATCTGAGTGGCCCAAGTAAATTTCTTGGGTCCATTTTAGGGGATCCATTTCACCTTCTGGAAGGCTGAAGTCATGTCATCTCTTTAAAGCAGTTACTCAAAAACAGGGTTTTTTTAAAGCTTACTACTTATAAATTTCACGTCACTGTACTGTAGCCGACCCCAGATGTCCCTGGGGAGTAAGCTGCTTTCACATAAGAAATGCATGATGATTGGCATCTGGAATGTAAGAACACTGAGAGAACAAGGGAGTTGTGCACAAGTGGCAGAAGAAATGCAAGTGTACAAACTCTCCATCCTAGGCATTTGTGAGGTCAGATGGAATACCTTTGGAGAGACTAGGCTGAAGTCAGGAAAGACCTTACTATATTCAGGAAAAGAGAAGTAAGATGACATCCATGAAGCAGGAGTAGCTCTTCTGTTGTCCAAAGATACTGCCAGAAGTCTGATAGAGTGGGAGCCAGTATCAGAGCATCTGATCAGAGCCAGATTTGAATCCCAGTTTCAGAAGGTTACCATCATAATGTGCTATGCCCCAACTAATGCAGTGGAAGAAGAGAAATAAGAGTTTTATATACAACTGCAACTGGTGCTTGACAAGATACCTAGATACAATATGCTGATCCTGATGGGAGACATGAATGCCAAGGTAGGCAGTGACAACACCTGTAGGGAAAAAGAAATGGGAACACACGGTTTAGGCCAGATGAATGAAAATGGTGAACTCCTTGTGGACATATGTGCCTTTAAAGAATTTGGAGGCACACTTTCCACACAAAAATTGCCATTAAGTAACCTGGGTATCACCTGACAGTCATACACAAAACCAAATCGAACACTTTGCAGTCCAAAGGAGATTATGAAGATCTCTGGAAGATGTACGTGCCAGGCGCAGAGCAGACATCAGATTAGACCACCATTTAGTAGTTGCTAAACTTAAAATGAAACTTGCGGCAAGAAAATGACAGCCCAGCACAAGAACCAGATTCGATGTGGAGAAGCTGAGGCTACAAGAAACGAAAGAAGCCTTCCAGATTACCTTGAGCAACCACTTTGAGGCACTCCAAAGCAAGGAAGGAGCAGAACAAACTGCAGAGGGAGTCTGGAGCTTAATGAAGGAAGCAGTAGTGGAAACCTGTGATGTGGTATTAGGGTGACCTTCCATTAACTGGAAGGAATGGATCACAAATCAGACATGGAGAATGATTGAAGAACGGAAGGCACTCAAACAACAAGTCAACCAAGCAAAAACAAGAGGCCAGGAACAAGCTGCATCATCCAGACACCACAAAATCACTGGGGAAGTAAAGAAGTCTCGGTAGGAATAAGAGAAATTTCATAAATGAGATTGCAGAGGCAGCATCTAAACAAGGGGACCTGAAAACCCTGTACAATGCAACTTGAGTCTTGAGTGGAAGGAAGAGAAACCCAAACAGACCAGTCAAAAACAAAGATGGTCAGCTACTTACCTCAGTGGATGAGCAGCTAGCCAGATGGAAGCAGCATTTTGAAGAAGTGTTAAACAGAACACCCACCAACAAATCCACCACATCTAGAAGCAGGAGAACCCCTAGACATCAACACTGGGGCAATTACAAAAGAGGAAGTCTGCAAGGCAATAAGGAACCTAAAGAATGGCAAGGCAGCAGGACCTGATAATATTCCACCTGAAGTACTAAAAGGAGGAGGAGCTGCTATAGTGGACCAGCTACACAGTTTGCTAAATCTGATATGGACAACAGAAGAGATTCCAAAGAATTGGAGAAAGGGGCTGCTAGTGAAACTCCCTAAATCCGGTGATCTGTCACCGTGAAAAGTGGAGGGGGATTACTCTCCTGTACATCCCAAGCAAAGTATTAACCAGAGTCATCCTGGAACAAATGGAAGATGCTATAGACCACAAACTACAAGAACAGGCAGGTTTTAGGAGAGGATGATCTTGCACAGACCAGATAGTAACACTTCGGATCATCGTAGAACAATGCATTGAATGGCAAACACCACTTTATATCAACTTAATAGACTTTATGAAAGCCTTCGATAGTGTGGACAGGCAGTCCATCTGGACCATCATGTGACATTATGGAGTTCTAGGCAAACTGATTACCATTATCAAGAAACTGTATGAAGAATACTCTTGCCAGGTCACCCATGATAGAAAACTGTCAGAAAAATTCCAGGTCATAACAGGTGTACACTAAGGCTGCCTTCTTTCTCCATTACTCTTCCTGATTGTCCTAGATTAGGTCACAAAAACAGCATATGCTGACTTAGGAAGGGGACTCCAATGGACTCAAACTAGGAAACTTGAAGTTCTAGAGTTTGCAGACGACTTAGAGCATATGCAAGAGAAGACAGATGCCCTACAGGGTGGGCAAATGGGTCTCAAGATTAGTCAAGAGAAGATCAAGTTGATCTGCTTTAACATACAGAAAGGTGGAATTACAATTGAAGGAAAAGCAGTGCAAGAGGTAGATCAGTGTGTATACTTGGGGAGAGCTATCAGCAAGAATGGGGGAATTGAAGAGGATATCAGTGCAAGAATACGAAAGGCGCAACAAGCCTTTATCATACTATGACTAGTCTGGGGTACAAGAGCCATTTCAACAAGAACCAAACTACGTATTTTCACTTCCAATGTGAAATCAGTGTGGCTGAATGGCTTGGAGGTGTGGCACATTGTCCAGAGCAACACCTACGAGAATTCAGACGTTTGTCAATAAATGTCTTAGACACATTCTCCAGCTAAAGTGGTACAATAGAGTGCCAAATGAAACCTTGTGGACCAAAACAAATCAGAAACCAATGGAGGTCCAGATTAAGAAAAGAAAATGGTGATGGGCAGGCCACATTCTGCATAAGGACTACAAGGAATGTATCATGAGACAATGGAATGGAATCAAAAGGGAAAGAGGAAATGGGGACGTCTCAAACAAACATGGCGACGAAGCTGCCTGGACGAAGTAAAAGCAGTTGGCTTAACATTCGATCAAATCAAGCCTATCACTAAGGATCGCAAGAGATGGGGAATGACTGTGGAGTCCCTATGCTCCATTAGGAGCCCTGTTAACGGACATGTTTATTCCCCCGTTTTCCCTCTTGTTCACAAAGGGGTTTATTTACTCAAGTTCATTTCCCCACTCTTTTTCTCCCTGGTCCATGTCTCGGAGTTCACCTTACACACAGTTTTTAAGGTCCCACCAGCTCCTGCGGCAGCCTGTATAAGCCTTCATTAACGTACTGTTCGTTCAGCGTTTTCGCTCCTGGCAGATGGGAGAGAGGAGCCCAGACCTGCCCTTACTCACAGGCCCCAGCCCAGAGCCCTAAAGACAGAGACTATTCCTGTTCCTGTCCGACTGGTGGGGCTTCCCCCCGAAACGTGCCAGCCCACGGGCATTAACAATAAACCCTGCCCTGGGCTACTTCCTCCCCTCTTTCCTCTGACTGCTGCCTTGCTTGTCCGCCATCTTTTCCCCGGTAGCGCAAGGGCCATCACTACACCTCCTTTCTCCCCAACCATCCAATACCTCCTGGGTCTCCTCTGTCCCCCATGCTGTTCCCCTCTTCTCCTTCCCTGCAATGTTGTTCTGCCCCCATTTTAAACTCTGTGCCCTCCACCTTCTGTTCGGCATCCTCCTGATGTCACCTCCCTGCGTCCTCTTGACCCCGCCCCTTGCCTTTGCGTCACATCCGGCGTGTGCGTGGTGTGGCCGTTGCTCCCAGCTTCCGAGGCTGTGGGGTGACGCAGCTGAGCCGTGACCTGCAAACAGCCGGAACACACGGCATGCCGGACTCCATGAGCCGCATACAAGGCGGGCGCAGAGAGAAAGTTGGGTTTCTTTTCCAAATGGTTTTAAATCCCTTTCACATAGTAACACAAAAATATGACTTTCCCAGTAAATATGTGGAAAAAATGTTGGCTACGGAGTAATAAATTTATTTAGAGTAATAAATTTAACAGTATAGAACTGTTGCAGTTTAGCATTTGAATGACGTATTTTTTAATACAAGGACTTACCGTATAATACACATGTCTACCATGTTTCAATAGCTGCTCTTTACATTTGCAGATTGTTGGCCAAATAGAGACATTATTGGCTAGCGTATTAGTCTTATTGCTATTTATTTATTTATATAAAAATGTGTTTCCGACTGTAATTGCAGTAGGGAATTGAAGTGGGCAGAATCTGAGTACCTAACATGAAACTTGACCAGGACTAAATAAGCACTGTCATGGGAACAGTAATAGTCATGTATATGGTCAGAATTTCAGCTAGGGAGATGGTCAATAGGGATTACTGATGTTTATTTCATTTCTCTGTTTATAGATCTTTTAAAAATGTACTGAGAAGTATATGCTGTATACAGAGGGCTTGTCTACAGTGTGTGTGTGTTCACACTAGGAGGTGCATCTAGACTGGCAAAATATTGTGTAAAAGCAACACTGGCCGCTTGAATTTGTGCAAGAGCACTGACTTTGTAATGTACAAAATCAGTGCTTCTTGCGCAAATACTTTCACACTCCCGCTCGGGAAAAAGCCCTCTTGCGCAAGAATACTTGCTCAAGCGGGCCAGTGTAGACAGGGAAGAATTGTTTTGCGCAAAAAAGCCCTGATGGCTAAAATGGCGATCAGGGCTTTCTTCCGCAAAATCGCATCTAGACTGGCCATGGATGCTTTTGCGCAAAAG
Organism: Pelodiscus sinensis; assembly: GCF_049634645.1. Taxonomy (NCBI): domain Eukaryota; kingdom Metazoa; phylum Chordata; order Testudines; family Trionychidae; genus Pelodiscus; species Pelodiscus sinensis. The sequence continues at coordinate 89,377,709 of NC_134713.1, read as the reverse complement.
CACCCTTGCCAATCTAGTCGCACTTTTGCGGAAATACTTTTAATAGAAAAACTTTTCCGTTAAAAGTATTTCTGCAAAATCATGCCAGTCTAGACATAGCCTAGGTGTGTAAATGCCATTCTGCACTAGTGGGTTGCACTAACTGGTCTGTGTGGACCTTGGTGGAACACACTCAAAATTCTATAGTGTACATTAATGTAGTACTGTTTCAAAGAGCACTACATTAATGTTTACTAGAGAACTTTTGGTATGTGCCAGCAGAGTCCACATAGGCCAGTTATGGACTGTATGTACCCGCATGTCTCACTACACTTTAGTGCAGGGAAGTCCGTAGTGAGTTTGTCGTCATTACCCTCGTCTTGCTTTCCCCATTCTCTCTGACTCATTGATAAACCCAAGCATTGTCTGGTGTTAAATTAGGCCCTGATCCAGCAAGTTGTTCTCTTTGCATCAATTAAGCTACAAGCAAGTGCGATAGCTTGCACACACAGAACGACTTGCAGGGCTAGAGCATTCATCTGTAAGCCCTTCAGGCCACAGATGTCCATAGTCTATGTGTGTTTACAGTATCTAGCAGAAAAGTGGTTTGGATCCTGACTGGAGCTTCCAAGGTATCACCCTCACCTAGATAAAAAATATTAATAATCTGCACCTCAGGCAAGATATCACTTCCACCAGCATGGTATCCACACAGTTTATGCTGGGGCATTATTTTACTAATCCTAGAAGGAGATAGTACCAGATCTTGCACTGCTCTGGTGTTCACGGAAATCTCCCAGCCAAGTTTTGTCTAAGCCCCCAACTTTACAAAATATGCGGAATCTGACATGATCACAGCACCTGGTGGCAGCCTATGGGTAAAGTAGGTGACTAATCCTGCTCCCATAGAAGTCAGTTGGAGTTTTGCAATTGACTTCAATAAGGAAAGGATTCAGCCCTTGCTCTCATTGCTGACAATCCTTCTGAAATTGTTTCATTCTGCAAAACATCTTTTTCTAAATAAATTGAATTTGGTCATTTTGGGGTGTACAAGGTATGTTCTTGAATTACAGGAAAAAAGAGCACTGTGTTGTTAAAAATGTCACACTGATTACTATATTGGCCCCTTTTATGTGTTGCTTTTAATTTGAAAACAGATGGATGTTTCTTAATAGAGAATAAATTATTATTCCAGTTGAGATCTAAAATGGCAAGCTTTTAGCATGAAGTACATTGTCCCATAGAGAACCGAAGTTTGTGCTGGGAACATTGACTCAAATAGAACTAGAACTCTGTGCTTAGAAAATACAAGAGTACTAGAGATTATGTGAATTTAATGCTATGTTAGCTGTAAAGAAAACACAACAATCAAACCTCTGCTGCCCATCACACCCTCCAAGCCCAGTTGTCTTATGTTTCTTGTGTGTGTGTGTGTGTGTGTGTGTGTGTGTGTGTGTGTGTGTGTGTGTGTGTGTGTGTGTGTGTACACATGCTTTACTTTTGATTGTGCTTTGATTCTGCCTGCTTTCCTCTTTGGTGACTGCCCTGCTGGGCCTTCCAAGAACATCAATACACACTCAGTGAATTATGCAAAGCCACCTTATGTGCCAAACGTGGAGGCGGCAATTGATGAACATCTTTCTCTGCCTGACAGGATATATAGAAACAGCCCAGCTGGACAAACTCTTTGAATAGCATAGGAGACTATTTTTTACTTATTGGGTTGAGTTCAGAACTTTAGTCAGTTGAGCAAGAATACACCCCACTTTAAAGTTCCAACAGGGAAGAAATCCCAAAAATGTGAGAACAGGCTGTAGAGAGAAGTTTATTGTGCTGTTCTCTATTTTTCTGTCTATTACAATAAGCAGAATGTAGTCCATTTTAGACTGTGAAACAAAAGTAAAATGCATCTTTAATTTACTGGGTGGCAACAGTATGTAAAATGGGTTGTTTTATAGAGGAAAACCTTTAAGTTTCTCCAAGTGTTTGCAGCAAGCAACAATAGAAGATTCACTCATATAACAGAACACAATTCTGATGATTCTGAGAAGCAATGCCAGAAACTTCTGCTGTCTCTGGTTGCTATTAGAGTTGTGCAAATAGCTGATTTTTTTTTAAGTTCAATGATTGAACCTAAAACAAAAAAAAAACATTTTGAGTAACATTTTGTTTGAGTTTTTGTTCCTTTCTAAAAATAAAATCAAGTAAATGAAAAGTCCTTTTGTATAAAAAATGTTTTATTTAGAAAATATATATTTTTTATTTTTATCAATACATTTTGTTCAATGACAAGTGTTTGGCAAATTTGCAGAATGTTTTGGCCAATTCGAATCTTCAATTATTGGCAAAACAAGCTTTTGTGAGAAATGGTACCCTTCTCAAGTTACTGCAAGGAGCCTGACTTTTTCAAGACCGTCTCATTTTGCAAGTTCAATGTTGCACCAGCAATTAATTTGCACTTATATTTCTGTACATAGGAGTGAGATTTTCACCGCTATCTCAACTAGTCCACTGGAGAGAGAAAAATCTCATCAGTGAAATTGTGCAGGAATCTCCACAAGCTATCAACTCTGAAGCTAGTTAGATCAGGAAGGAGTGGTTTTACATTTTAGTCTGGATCCTAGTGGATATCTGAGACCAAAACACTTGTAGAATGGGAAAGAGAAGATTCTGAAGTGCTAATGAAGGGAACTCTTAGTAGATGCAAGTCTGCTTCTATTTCTTTGTTAGGTAGTGTTAGCTAGTGCTAAACCCAGCACTGCACTTAAGTATGTGCTTAATTTTAATGTGCTTATTCATATGCTTAAAGTTAGGCCTGAGCTTAAGTACCTTTCTGAATCAGGGGCTCAGTAAAAAATGTGTAGTTCTGTGAATTTCAACAGCATATTTTATTCATTAGAAACCCCAAATATACAAGGCCAGGGCAGTCTAGGTTAAGCTGCCCTCTTAGGATGGGGATAGTGAAAAGTGGATGTAAAGCCATCATGGTCTCTTCTCTGCCTGGACTCTGAGTGAGGTGCAGCACAGTCTCTTTCCTTAAGTGTTATCCATAGATATTATGTTCTGCCTCAGTCTGTTTTCTGCATCCTTCCTTCCTTCCAAGAAAGACATTAAACTGTGCTGTGATACGCCATCATCTCTTCAGCATAACAGCTGTTCATTGTACTTGAATCAGTACCACTCTAATGTGCCCTGTAGTGAAAAGGAACAAAATACTTGCTTCCTATGTAGTGAGGATTTTGTGTTTATTATTATGTAGATTTGTTAAAGTGGGAAATTGGAAAGCAGTCTCAAGAGCGAGAGACAGTAATAACAATGCGGGAAAACGTGGTGTTGGAACGCAGTGCTAGAAAACAAAATTGTTCTGTATGGTAATGAGTCTGTGTAAAGAATAAAAGCTAATATTCCCCTCTGACAAGCAGTATTGTGTTTGAAAGTTTAAATTTTCCTTTTATCTTTCTGGCCAACTGGGACATTTTATAAACTTGAAGATACAGAGAGGAGAGGTTTAGGGTACACATAGCTGCGGATCAGGGACCTCTTATGCTGGGGCTGTAGAGAGGGATGACATGAATCTCTTACATCAACTGCATTTATTACATTTGTAGTATAAGGATTCTAGTTCTGTCATCATTCTGCCTCTCACCAATGGTTGACTGATCACTCACCGCTGTAGCAATCTCTCCCTTCCCCTCCCCCCACTTTCATTTTGGCCACTGCTTTCTCTGGAAATTCCTTCCTTCTGCGGGCACACTCCTGAAGAGCTCACATCCAGCCACCAAGTCTGAATGCCAACTTGCATAGATAATCCTAACTATAGATGGAAGCTTACTTTAGATTATGAGAAAAATATTCATTTGGCATGGTGTAGTTCTTTACCATTGTACTTTATGAATGAAATATTATCAGATCTTGAGACCGAACTCCACTGCATTTTCCTGATGATACTTCTGGGCTTTGTATTCTGGGCTTTGTAATCAGGGTTTGTAACAAACCTACTGACAACAGCATTCTGAATTGGATTTGACGAAGATAAGAACATAAGAATGGCCATACTGGATCAGGCCAAAGGTTCATTTAGCCCACTATCTTGTATTCTGACAATGGCCAATGCTAGGTGCTTCAGAGAGAATGAACAGAAGACTCCATCATTGAGTGATCTATTTCCTGTTGCCCATTCCCAGCTTCTGGCAAACAGAATTTAGGGACAGCATCCTTGCCCATTAATAGCCATCATTGGATCTTTCCTTCATAAACTTACCTAGTTCTTTTTTGAACCCTGTTGTAGTTTTGGCCTTCACAACATCCTCTGGCAAAAAGTTCCACAGGTTAACTATGTAGTGGTGTATGAAGAAATATTTTCCTTTGTTTTAAACTTGCTGCCTATTCATTTCATTTGGTGACCCTTATGAAAAGGAATAAATAGAATTTCCTTATTTACTTTCTCTATGCCAGTAATGATTTTATAGAGCTGAATCCTATCCCTTTTAGTCATCTCTTTTCCAACCTGAAAAGTCCCAGTCTTATTAATCTATCCTCACACGGAAGCTATTCCATACGCCTCATCATTTTTGTTGTCCTTTTTGGAACCTTTTCCAATTCCAGTATATCTTTCTTGAAATGAAGTGACCACATCTGCACACAATATTCAAGATGTGGTTGCAATGTGGATTTATATAGAGGCAATATGGTATTTTCGGTCTTATCTGTCCCTTTCTTAATGATCACTTATAGTCTGTTTGCTTTTTTGACTGCTGCTGCACATTGAGTGGAAGTTTTCAGAGAACTATCTACGCAGAGTCCAAAATCTATCTTCAGTGGTAGCAGCTAATATATACTCCAGCACTTTGTAGATATATTTATGATTGTTTTCCAATGTGTATTGCTTTGCATTTGTCAACACCAATTTCACTTGCCATTTTGTTGCCCAGTCATCCAGTTTTGTCAGATCCCTTTGCAGCTCTTCACACACTGCTTTGGACTTAACTATCTTGAGTAATTTTGTATCATCTGCAAATTTTCTCATTTCACTGTTTACCCCTTTTTCCGGATCACATATAGAATATGTTTAAAGACACTGGTCCCAGTCAATATTCCCTCTAATCTTTACCATACATGTGTGGAATAAAATTTATGTGCACCATGGCATGTGTGAATGTTTACCACCAGTAGGGATAATCAGCTGGGTGGCATTTGAATTTCTCCTGCGTGGCCGCACAAGCACACAGCTTACAAGGAACACTGGTCCCAGTACAGACCCATAAGTGGCATCACTATTTATCTCTCTGCATTTGGAAAACTGACCATTTATTTCTACCTGTTGTTTCCTAAAATTTCAGATCTTTTAAAGATCTGGTATTTGTTAAATGCCTCTGCATGTGAGAATTTCCCCCTCTCCCACCCCCCCAACCCCAAAATCATGGATATAAAGGTACTATACAAGCATGAGCTGGATTCTGCAATTACTTATATAGGCATAATACTTATTATGCTGATGATAAAGGTTTGCAAGGCTGGGCCTTATGGCCTGATCCTGCACAAACTTATGTGTTCAATTTATGCAGAAGTGATTTCACTGAAATCAAGTGAAGTCAAAGTTAAGCATAAGTGTTCTCAGGGCTGGGAGTTTATTTGCAGCTAAAGGACAGATTGGCTCATCTATATAACACTTTTTAAGCAAAATCTGGCTGTGAATGGAAGTCTGACCTCGATGGGACCAAGATCTTACCTCAACTTTTTTTTTGCATATTGATAATTTCATGTTGTTAATGTCTGTAACAAATCTTTTCACCTGCTTTTATCATGCTTTATTTTAAAATAATTTAAACTATAAGTTGAAGGAAAACCCAGATGGTGTCTTGAAAAATCATTTTATTAATGCAGTTGTTTACAGTGCATCTCAATCCTGGATACTTTCCCAGACTTTACATTTCTCACATAGATTGTACATCCTTTGGGGGGTATTATGTGTATTTTCACTGTGCCTTGGAGAAAGCTGAGCAAACTGGTGGTTGTTAATAAATACTGATATAAGGAGATGAATCTTCTACAACCTATTGAAGCAGTATCTCTTTAGGAGACTTGACAGGAACACCCTGCCACTAGGCCAGAGGCAAAGGGACTTTTAGGCACTCGTGGGTTGTGACAGCATCACCGCAGTTATAGGGATTCTGTGGTGGTGTAGAGATGTAGTGGCTCTAATGGGTATGTCGTCTTTGCAGCATATGACTGGGTTTGACCCTCCTTGTTTCTACACTGCAATTGAGCTATCCTGGAGCTCAAACCCAGAGTCCCAGGACTTTGCAGAGCTGGGGGATTTTAGCTCACATTAAGCCAGGGTCAGAGCCCTATAACTTTACAGTGTAAGTGCAGCCCTGCTTGATTTAAATCCTAGAAGTCACCTGGAATTATTCCACAAGTGTCCCACAATAGGACAACTTCCTTAGTCTTCTCTATCCCAAAACCTTGCAGTTCATTCTATGGACATGGAACCCCCCAGCCCTTTGATTGGTTTTAACCCAATTTCTTCTGGTCACTGATCTGCAAACACACTGTCAGACGGCCTTTTGGGTTTCCCAGGGAGTGTGACTGGAACACACTTTTTGAAGAGCAAGCTGCTTCCTGGTAATGTACAGGGTGGGCAATAAAATGATCTTGCAGTGTGCCATGGCCCTGCAGCCAGAGCAGCCACATTTTGGTGGGAGGGGTGCTAGGAACTCTGAGATGTTGTTGCTTTGACTTGGGTCTGTGCACTGCAGCATGGATACGAGAGTCCTGTGTTAGAGCATGAGTTAGACAAATCTTAACATAGTTAAAATACAATGTAAATGCTCAGGCCCAGGGTTCCCTAATGCTAGTCAGCTCATTCAAGTCCCAGTAACGCTGGACTTGCATTGAAGTGGGGACATAACCAATGATTCACTCACCCCTGCCACCAATGCAGGGAGTTTGAGCATGAAAAAGGGAGCGTGGATAAAGTTTTCCCTTCTTTCTTTGGTCCCTTTATCCTTTTGGTGGTCAGTGTAACTAACAGCCATCTGATGGAGGTAAATGGCAAAGGAAAAGTACTGAAACTTTGGTTTACCAACAGCAGAGCATGCCAGAGTAACCTGATTTCCTTCTTTGAGAAAATAACTGATTTTTAGTTAAAGGAAGTGCACTAGATTTAATTAACGTAGATTTCAATAAAGCATTTGACATAGTACCACATGGGAAATTATTACTTAAATTAGGGAAGATGGGGATTGGTTCTAAAACTCAAAAGTCCCAAGTGCTGTAAAGGAGGGTGGAGATCTATTTAAGATAAAGGATAGTGTTTGCATAAGACCAAATGCATGAAGAAATTCCGGCTGGAACTTAGAATATTGTCTAACCATCAAAGGGGTAAGGTTCCGAAACTTAATTAGTTTTAAGAGACAACTGGACAATTCTCATGTGAATTGTGTGATGGGGCTGCTTGTAATGGTGTGGGAAGGATGTAGCAACTCTGCAATTCCCTTTAGTTTGTCTGAAGTTCCTTAAAGTTCATGCATCAGATATTTCAGCTGACCACCTGAAGAGGCCAGGAAGGGATTTCCCTTCCTCCGGTGTATTCTGGGGTGGATTTGTTTGTTTAATCTCCTTTCTCTGAAGCATCAATGATGACCGTGTCTGGAGAAGGGACACTAGACAGGGAGGGCCAGAGCTCTGAGGTGGCACCAAGAATTCTCTCTCAGGTGCGTGGTTGATTCACACTCACACATTCAGGGCCTATTGCCATACATGTGGTTGAGAAGGAACTTCCCCCAACTCAGATTGGCAGTAACCTTGGAGATTTTTCCACCTACCTTTGCAATGGGTGTGTGAGGATCACTTGCCATGAATGACCTCCAGATACCAACTAGCAAAGGGTACAGATGTACATTGGGACACACAAATTCTGTGGGTTCACCAATAGAATGCTATGTAAGTTTTCTACTGAAGACCTGTCATATTGGTGGTCATAACCATCGCAACATATAGGTACAGAAAATGTGACTTCAGTATGCATGCTGAAAATCATGTTTCTCTCAGTAAAGGTAGGTCACTCAAAGGAAATATGCCTCTTCTCCAGATGGGAGGTGGGAGATATTTATCTCCCTAGCTAACCACTGTGAGATTGTGGAATTTAAAATGAGTCTATTTAGCATACTGAAATACATGTTGTTAAAGAATTTGTGAAGATTCCAGAAGAAAATTAACAAGAAGATAGATTCGTGGGACCCTATTTTTTCAGGTGAACATCAAAAGTTCACAGATCTTTGCATCTCAGATTTACTTGATTGAAGATATGATGCTAATGGTGATTTTATCTTACAAAAGGGGGATCTCAGCCATGATGGCTGAATATTCTGGAACTTGTAAAAACTATCCAGTAGGAAACAGCGGAGTGTCTTGTGAGTCAAATGGGGGCAAAACTGCCTGTTTGTTTATAGATGTGCTAACAAATAAAAGGTATATTGAAAGGGATGCTGCAAAGGGTTATTGATAAGTCAATTCTGGTTAAGCTTCAAAGTTCCATTTCCATCTCACTTCAAGAATTATGCATAATGACTGAGGAAATTCAGAGGCTGTAGAAGTTAATGAGAAAAGCCTTTCCTTTCATCTATTTTAGTAAAACTTGCAACTGCTAAAAATGTTTCCTCTTTCCTGAGATGATAATTTTGTCCTTCTTCCTGTATGACACAGTTCTAGTTCTGTGAGAAGGAAGCTATTTATTTCAGTTCTCCTGTTTAGAAGTGGCCTTAGCCCTTGAGTTCCCTCTCCTAATCCTGCCTTTGCCTCATCTTTCACCTGCCCTGGTGCTAACCTTCCTCCATTCACACAGGAACAGGGGACTCCGAAGTCTGAATGGCAACTCTCACACAATGGGCTGACATGGGAGCAAGAATCAGGCTTATTTGTTTGACACCATTTCCACAACCTCAGTGCTGACAGACAATCTCCTACCAGCCCCCCCTCATGCAACCAGCAAGCTCTGACACTGAGTGCAAGCAGCTGGGAGGCTGCCAATGCTCTGGATCTATTACCTGTTGCCTTAGAAACAAACAAAGGGATGTATGCTTTATTTATTCATAGAGTGTGTGCCAAATCTTTTCTGAAGCTTGGGAGGAAGTATTTTTTTTTAAATCACCACAAGTTAGGTAATCAAATTCCAGGAAACAAATGCTCTCTGCAAGCAAATATGAAACCAAATATTATTAAGTCATGATTGCTACAGTCAGAACAGTTTTCTCTGTGACACCTGGGTTACGCTGAAAATACACAGGGAATCCAAATGCTGGTACTGGGCAATGTTTGTTTTTCTTTTGCGTGAGCAAGAACAAAGAGAAGGTTAAGGGGTGGACTGATTACAGACAGGGGACAGAGGAACAAATGTTCAACAATGGAGCAGAGAAAGGCATAATGTGGTCCAATGGATGGAAGTTGAAACTAGACAAAATCAGGCTCGCAAGTGTGTAAGTTTTTAGTTGTGAGTAATTAATTAACCATTGGAACAACTTAATGGGTGGGTTCTCCATCATCTGACAGATTAGATGTTTTTCTAAAATCTCCCATAGGGATGGGGGGGGGGGGGAAGCGGAAAGAGTTCTATGGCCTGTATTACCCAGGAGCTCAGACTACATGATCACAATGGCCCCTGGTGACCTTCAGTTTGTTTTGCTCCCTCTCTCGTGGGGAAGATGAGTTGGGATGACACGAGCACCTGGATGCACTGAGATGTGTAAGGATGAGCTTCCCCCCACAAAGTTTATGCTTAAGAGCCCCCTCCCAAAGGAAAAAGTGGGTGGCATAATTCATCCCCTCATTATTTTGTCCACTAATTAGGTCTAATTAATTTCCAGAGCCATATCTTGTTTGAAGTCCAATTTTGATATCATCCTTGAATCATGTCAGTAGGCCATTGTTTAGACTAATTCAGTCTGTCTCATTTTTGTATCTTTCCCCTTCAACATTTGTTGTTCTACCTTATTGTGACATCTCATGAATGTTCACATAGTTTTATGGTTGAGCTCACAATTAGAGTAAAACTGTAGGCCCACTCATCACAACATTGGAGACTGAGTCACAAAAAAATCAGTATCAAATGGCTTTAGAATGTTGGATGGCATTGAGATTTCTTTGGCTACTAGTGCTGGCACACCCATTTGTAGAGTGCCCAGTGAATGCATAAAGAAACATGGTGGGTGAGGTGATATTTTTTTACTGGGTCAACTTCTGCTGGTGAAAGAGACAAGTCTTTGACTTTTCAAAGAGCTCTAATTTTGTCCCTCACCAGCAAAAGAGTTGGTCCAATAAAAGATATTACCTCACTAATATCCTGGGACCAACATGGCTACACTGCATACAGTAAAGTCGGTTTCTTTTGTTTTTATGTGTAAGTTCTATAATAGAAGCGAGATAATGTAGTCAGGGTTCATTATTTTCCTTCTGAGGTGTATGAAGTCAGGCTTGGTGGCATCTAAGGATATAGCTACACAGCCTGCATAAGTGAGCCTCTCACCCCAGCTCAACATACTCGAGTTAGTGAGGGCTTGTACTAGCACTCTAAAATTAAGAACATAAACATAAGAATGGCCATATATGGGTCAGACCAAAGATCCATCTAGCCCAGTGTCCTGTCTTCCAACAGTGATCAATGCTAGATGCCCCAGAAGAAGTGAACAGAAATAGGAAATCAAGTGATCCTGCTCCTGTCACCCACTTCCAGCCCCTGACAAACAGAGGCTAGGGATACCATACCTACCCATTCTGGCTAATAAGTATTGATGGACCTAACCTCCATGAATGTATCTAGTTCTTTTTTGAACCCTGTTAAAGTCCTGGTCTTCACAACATCCTCTGGCAACGAGTTCCATAGGTTGACTGTGCGCTATGTGAAGAAAAACTTTCTTTTTTGTTTCAAACCTGCTACCTATTAATTTAATTTGGTGATTGCCCTATTTCTTGTTATGGGAACGAGTAAATAACTTTTCCTTATTCACTTTCTCTATACTTGTCATGATTTTATAGACCTCTATCATATCCCCTTAGTCTCTTCTTTTCTAATCTGAAAATCCCAGTGTTATAAATCTTTCTTCATCTGGAACCCATTCCAAACCCTTAATCATTTTTGTTGCTCTTATCTGACCCTTTTCCAATGCCAATATATCTTTCTTGAGGTGAGGCAACCACATCTGTACATAGTACTCAAGATGTACATGGTTTTATATAGAGACAATAAAATATTCTGTCTTATTCTCTATCCCTTTAAAAATGATTCCAAACATTGTGTTGTTTTTTTTAACTACCGCTGCACACTGAGTGGATGTTTTCAGAGAACTATCCACAATGACTCCAAGATTTCTCTCTCGAGTAGTTATAGCTAACTCAGTCCCCATCACTTTGCATATGTAGTTGGGATTATTTTTTCCAATGTGCATTACTTGCATTTATCAACATTAAAATTCATTTGCCATTTTGTTGCCCATCACCTTGTTTGGTTAGATCCTTTTTAAGCTCATCAGTCTGCTTTGGTGTTAACTATCTTGAGTAGTTTAGTATAATCTGCAAATTTCGCCATCTCACTGTTTATCCCTTTCTCTAGATCATTTATCAATAGGTTGAATAGGATTGATCTCAGCATGGACCTTTGGGAGACACCGCTAGTTACCTCTTTCCATTTTGAAAACTGACCATTTACCCCTATCCTTCGTTTCCTGTGTTATAACTGGTTATCAATCATGGAAGGACCTTCCCTCTTCTTCCATGACAACTTACTTTACTTAAAAGCCTTTGGTGAGGGACCTTGTTAAAGGCTTTCTGGAAATCTAAGTATACTATATCTACTGGATCCCCCTTGTCCACATGCTTGTGACCCCCTCAAAAAACTCTAATAAATTAGTAAGGCATGGTTTTCCTTTACAGCATCCATGTTGACTTTCCTCAACAAATTATGTTCATCTATGTGATGACAATTCAATTCTTAACTATAGTTTCGACTAATTTGCCCAGTACTGACATTAAACTTACCAGTCTGTAATTTCCAGGATCACCTCTAGAGCCCTTTTAAAATGTTGACATCACATTAGCTATCTTCCAAAAATGATTCGAAGATGCTGAAGATGGATTTAAAGGATAGGTTACAAACCACAGTTAATAGTTCTTCAGTTTCCTATTTGAGTTCTTTTAGAGCTCTTGGGTGAATGCCATCTGGTCCCGGTCACTTGTTACTGTTAAATTTATCAATTTGTTCCAAAACTTCCTCTGACACCTCAGTCTGGGACAGTGCCTCAGATTTGTCATCTAAAAAGAATAGCTAGGATTAAGGAAACTCCCTAACATTCTCAGCCATGAATACTGAAGCAAAGAACTCATTTAGTTTCTCTGCAATGACCTTTTTGTCTTTGCTCCTTTAGCATCTCGATCATCCAGTGGCTCCTCTGGATGTGTAGCAGGCTTTCTGCTTCTGATGTACTTAAACATTTTGCTATTACTCTTTGAGTCTTTGGCTAGCTATTCTTCAAATTCCTTTTTGGCTTTTCTTATTATATTTTTACACTTACCGTATATACTCGTTCATAAGCTGACTTTTTTGGGAAAAAAATCCCACTGTGAAGAGTGAGAATGGCGTACGAACGGGTTCTTCCCGAGCTTTGGGAAGCAACGAGGATGAAGGATGTGCTGGCTGCCAGCATGGAGCCTCTCTGTGCTAGCAGCTACCATGTCGTTCAGCCTGCATTGCTTTCTGCAGCTCAGGAAGCAGCGCGGGTGGAGGTCCGCTCAGCTGAGCTTAGCTGAGAAGCTCCTTGTTGGCAGCCTGCACATCTTTTAGCCCGCATTGCTTCCCACTGCAAATATTTTCCACTGTTAAACTTTTGTGAGTGGAAACTTGTTTGACTTTACAACAACACACATTTGGAAAGGAAACGATTTGACATTTGCTGTTTTACAAACGCCAGCCTTTGCCTACTGCAGATAGTGAGAAGCAGCTTGGGCTGAGGGATGCACAGGCTGCAGACACGGAGCCTCTCAGCTCCCATTGGCTGGAAACAGTGAACAGTGTGCTAACGCTAACGAGCTGGGACTGGAAGTCTGTACTCTGGAGATGGCTAATAGACGGGTCAGTGACTTTTTACCATTTTTTTCTCTAAGTTTGTGGGGGTCAGCTTATAAACAAACAAGCTTATGTTCGAGTATATGTAATTTGACAGAGTTTTATGCTCCTTTTTATTTTCCTCACTAGGACTTAACATCCACTTTTTAAATGATGCCTTTTTATCTCTCACTGCTCCTTTTACTTAGTTAAGCCATGGGGGCACCCTTTTGTTCTCTTATTGTGCTTTTTTAATTTGGAGTATACATTTAAGTTAGGCCTCTAATATGGTGTCTTTGAAAAGTATCTATACAGCTTGCAGGAATTTTACATTTTGACACTACCTTTTAATTTCTGTTTAACTAACCTCTTCATTTTTGTGAGGTTCCCCTTTATGAAATTAAATGCCATGGTGTTGGGCTGCTGAGATGTTTTTCCCACCACAGGGATGCTAAATTTTATTATGTTATGGTCATTATTTCCAAGCGGTCAGGTAATATTTTACCTCTTGGACCAGATCCTGTGCTCCACTCAGGACTAAATCAGGAATAGCCTCTCCCCTTGTATATTCCAGAACCAGCTGCTCCAAGTAGCAGTCATTTAAGGTGTCAAGAAACTTTATCTGTGCACCCCATCCTGAAGTGATGGGTACCCAGTCAATATGGGGATAGTTGAAATCCCCCACTTTTATTGAGTTTATTATTTTAATAGCCTCTCTCTAATCTCCCTTAGCATTTCATAGTCACTATCGCTATCCTGGTCAGGTGGTCGGTAATATATCCCTACTATTATATTCTTCTTAGAACATGGAATTACTACCCATAGAGACTGTATGGAACATTTAGCTTCATTTAAGATTTTTACTTCATTTGATTCTGTTTTCTTTCACTTATAGTCCCACTCTCCCACCAGCACCTGTTCTGTTCTTCCAGTATATTTTGTACCCTGGTATAACTGTCCCATTGATTGTCTTCCTCCCACCATTGTGGCTTTGAGATAGAGCTTGGGCTCTAAAGACTAGGAAGGGGAGTATAAAACTATATAGTCTTGTAGGCATGACTGTGACAAAAGCGCTTGTATGCTGCTAGCACCAGACATCTTAACTAAAACAGGCCTTTGACTTCACTTTAGTGCATTTTGGATCCGTGTCCAAATTGCTTTTTCAGTACTGTAGTTACTCTCGTACTAATGAGGTGAAGCCTGAGAAGCAATAGCAGTTACCGCTTTTTTTTTTAAAGTCTGTCACATATGCTGAAAGGAAAGCATATGCCTCTGCTGTGGTATAATCAACATTCCACGGTGCACTTAAGCCAATGAGTTATTTAATTTGATTTTAAATGCATCTTCAGTATTAAAAGAGAAAGAATCTAAAAGTAACACAAGAAGAGAAGTTGTGCCCACACACAGGACAATCTGATACACTGAAATTTTTACCGTATAGGGATATGATTGACTTAGACATATACTTGACCTTTGGAAAGCTCTCTTAGGCAAAATACCATGAGAAAATGGGTTTTCATGATGCTGCAACTGAAACCAATGTAAAAGACTCCTGCCTTTTCTCACAGCATTTTTTTTGGGGGGGGGGGGGGGAGTGGAGGGAAGGCTTCAGGAATGCTCTTGGTCAGCAAGTTTCCAGCAGGTTTCTCAAAACAGCATTTTTTGTGTATGTGTTCAATAGAAAACAAAATTCATAAAAAAGTCTTCACTCCATAGCAGCACTATCTTCAAAGGCCAACACTCTGTGGAGTGAATATGACCAGTGAACATAGGAAAGGGAGAAAACTGACAAAAATCAAATCATCTGACTCCAAATAATCTGTTACCTCAAAGGCTATTGGGAATGGGAGGAGTTTTGAAAGGGAAGAAAGAGAAGGATGAGGTAACACTCCAGAAAACTGGAGGTTGAAATAGTACCTAAGGAGGAAAGGAGCTAGACAAGGGGCAAGAGAAGAGACAAACACTTGCTGGCAAAAAGGGTATTGAATTTAAGGAGAATTGAGTACAGACTGGGGCTTCCCTCCCCAGGAAATGGTAGGCTTATTATGCCTGTGCTGTCTGTACAAGTGCTATGGGGGAAATGGGACTAAAGACTTTTTGGTGTACTGTAGATGATGATGATAAATTAAATGCTGATACACCTTTTAATAACAATATCTATCTTCTGGCTTCTTTTTTGTTTCGCCCTCGGAAGTCAGGTCATTCTGGCTAATCAGGTAGAGAGGCACAAGAAGAGTCAGTCCATATCAAGGGCCAGTCGTGTTGGGGATTTGGTGACAGCTAGGTCTGGGTGAAGCTTTTGGCAGAACTTTTTTTTCAGCTTCTCTTCCCAATAAAATAAAACGAATGTAGGTTTGATTCATCCAAACCATGCTGTGAGTTTGTTTGATTTCACAAAGTTATTTTGGTCAAAGACAACAACAACAGACTGAAAAAAATAAATATGTTGACATTTTAAATGAAATGTTCTGATTTATTCAAAATCTGGTTCTATTTTATTAAAGTTTAATTTCAAAAATGAAACACTTTGTTTCAAATGAAATGTTTTGTTTGACATGGAACATTTTTTCCCCCCTTTTTTGGTTTGCCAAAAACTTTTAGAAGTTTAGCTTTGGTAGACATAAAACTTTTTTTCCCTGAATTAGACTTTGAACCAAAAAAATAAATTATTCACATTGCTCTGATTACAAGACGGGTTGTTCCCTGGTATAGTTAAAATAAGAATTCTCTCTTGGGGTGGGCAGCAGATAGAACTCAAGTGTTTTAACTATGTGTACAGTTTGTGCTACAGCCTTAGGCCAAACCAGGCTGTAGTGCAATACAAGGGTATGGTTGAAACAAACCTAAGTTTTTTCCATGCTACATGATGATGCTGTTTTAACTCTTTCAAGAGGGGTAATTGTGTTGTATGTAGGTCTCATCCATCTTACTGTGGTGCATGGGAGGTTACAAGATGTGCCTAAAGTAAAACAGTAAGTCAGTGAGCGAATGAAGAACAAAACCCAGTTCTGACTTCTAATCCCCTGCAGTAGGACAAAGTAATATGGTCTCCTGAGGAGGAGCAAGCAGTGGATTATATCTGAAATATAGCTTGTGCAGTAGGATGGATGACAGCTGTCCATGAACATCTTTCCCATAACCAGCTTGCCAGGTAAGTTCATAACATCTGGACAGATGGAAAAGTTGCAGCTTTTCACAGGTCTACAGCTGACATCCAGAAGCACTACCATGATGACAGCCTGCCTTAAACACAAACCTGTGCATGGAAAGATTTGCTGCTTCCCAAGATGAAAGATGTCAAAACAGGCCCAAAGGATTGCATTGTCAAGGGCAAAAAATACACACAACCCAACCATTGTGAACTACTGCCGGGCACTCTTGATACCCATGAGAAACTCTGCAATGTTAACTTCTCTGCGTCACAGCAGTGTGCAAACCCGAGGCCAGGACAGTTTAAAAATACTGCATCTGTCACAGATTTCCCAGGCCATATATAGTTCACACATCTGACAGTAGCAGGAAGGAGTTACAAAGGCGCACAGAGAAACAGAGGGGAGAAAGCAAGGGATGTGACTGTCAGGGGGCAATAAAATGGACTAAAAATAATCTGTCACCAAAACAGTTCCATAGAAAGCTGCAGCAAGGAGCCTTTGTTACCCATCTGCTGTCAGAAAAACCAAGACATAGCCCGATCTTCTATTATAGGCAGAGGACAGGAAGGAAGAGCTTGTTTCCTGTAAACAGAGAGATAGAGAATTATAGCTATTATTGTTTTGACAACGGAAGGGCTCCCTGAGGTTTGCCCAGCAATTCATTCCTGATCGACACTAAGTCTGAGCTGCTGGCCCGCTAGAGAAATATCTTCTATGTTGATAGGATGGGAAGGGACACTGAGAAGAGTTGAAAGCCTTGATGACTTTGCATTAGGTGTCTCATTCTATAAAATGTAACCCTGAGCAATCTGATGCCATGTTACCAAAATGGAATGCAGCCTGTGCTTTGATGAATGCTTTGAAACAAGTCTCATCTGCCTGAAGTGGGCAAGTTGAATCTTGACCTGAAAATAAACCAGATCTCTCCAGTCTGTCTTTGGTGAAACAAGAATGTTTATTCTGTTCACCTCTTCAGTGCCCAACAGCCCAATGTGACTTCCAGTTTTGACAGTGATCTTCCTTATAGCCACTGCCCAGGGAAAACAGCAAAATTCCATGTTATGGCTCGGCATGTTTCCTCCACCACCTTACACTAGGTTTGGTTCTTAATGGTGACAAAAAACTTGTCAGTGTTTGCCATGAGAGTGGGTTGTTTAATCTTGGCCTCTGGGAGTGACTTTTCTCATATAGCTTCAGAGGAGTAGCCGAGTTAGTCTGTAACAGGAAAAACTTAAACACCAAATAGTCTAGTAGCACCTTAAAGGCTAACAAAATACATAGATGGTATCATGAGCTTTCGTGGGCAAACCCACTTCAGATGTCCGGTCATCTCAAGAACTGGGTTGTGCCCACGAAAGCTCATGATCCCATCTACGTGTTGTGTTGTTAGCCTTTAAGATGCTACTAGATTATTTGGGTTTTTTTGCTCATGTAGATTTTCAAAAGCCAAGTGAGCACCATTTGATTTGTGGCTCGAGTACAAATGAAAAAGTGATGCTATTCCCCTCCTCAACATCCTTTCCCTCCTCCCCACCCCCTCAAGCCAGCTAAAACAATTAAGTATCAAGATTTTTCTTTTACTGTTTGTCATTTACATCCGAAGGGCCTGGCATTCCGGGCTGTGAACAGCCTGTCACCTTCTGGGCTCTGATGTGAGAGAGAGAGAGAGGGGGCTCAAGCCAAAAGCTCAGATGCCAAACATCCCTGAACTTTGGAGAAGTTCAGATCTGAACACACGTCTGAGAAGAGGAAGGCTGTAACAGGATCCCAGTACTGTGCTATAGTGATAACACTCAGTACTAGTTTGAAGGTGACTTCCAAAATACTCAAAAGAGAGCAGACTGCTAGAAAAGAGGAAATGCATTAGAGACATTTATTAAACTTTTAAGTACAGTGGGAATGAATTAGATAGGTGTTCTCTATTTGAGGATGACAGTTTCTCACAGCTGAGGGGATAGTTGTAATTATTTAGACTCTGGGACTAGAGTCCAGGTTTGCAGAGCCAGAGACAGCTGACATTTTCACATTACCACCAGGAGGTCATGCAGAGCTATATCTAAGATTACTGTGGCGATTAGACACTGTAGGAGGCACTGCTCCAAGGGGCTAGAGTGACAGCTTCCTGCAGCTTTCTAATTGGCCCATATTTACTATTTAACCTTAGAGTGTGACCCAGGAAGTTATCTGGACAATCATGCAGGTTTCTGGCCTGCTGCCCAGTCCTTGCCTAGCTTTCTGATCTCTAGTCTCTGACCCCAGTCTGACTCTGACCTTGCCTCACCTCTTCCCTTCTGATTCTCTGGAAAGTATCTCTGATCTCTGACCCCAGCCTGATTCCTGCCTATTGATCCCAGCCCTAGTGCCTACTCTGATCCCTGCTGACTGACTGTCACCTTATGGCTGTGCTTGACTGGTGGGCCCAAACCTACCTGTGACCACTAGGCCACACTGCCTAAGCCTGTGGGATAAGGGGTATGAACTTTGAATGGTGATAAGGAGGGATTCTAGGATCCAGATAGAAGTATAAGGTAGGTGATTAGGAGAGAGCTGAAGGATCAGCCCAAATGGGACAGGCTGAGAAATCCTGAAAATGACTTATCTGAATATGTGTAATATTAGGGTTCTCAAACTGAACATGGCTCATAGACTGCAGTGAAAACTCAATATAGAACCAAACCCATTTTACTACATTCAGTTACAGCTCTGTCTTCAGGACTGGAGCATCTCTAACATGAAGGCTCCGATACTATTACTCATGACCAGTATGGTACAAGGAGAGAACCTCAGAACTCTGTATGCATGCTGAGGACTATGTACTCCTTAAGGGTTTAGTACAGCTGGTGAGTCACGCTGGGCACCACACACCCTTGGTGGGGAGAGGAGACATTGCGTGCTCCCCTGTTCCCAGCTCTTGATTGGCCTGACGGCAGGGGAGCAGCCAGGCAGTCACGAGCCGGATCTGGCCCACAGAGGCTCTTTTGCCCACTCCTGGTTTAGTACATAATAGAAGTCAATGCCTTTTCCTCTTGGAAAAGGACATGGATCTAATTCTCTTGTACCTTTTATCTTGTCCAGTTATTTATACTTGTGAAAAGGGTGTGTGCTGGGGAGGAACACTAACACTTTCAATGGGCGGATTATACTAAACATGTGCCAGTATAAATTACAGGGTGCAAGGCAGTAGCTAATCAAGCTCTGTGTGTGAGTGAGGGTATAAGTGTGTGTAGGTGCATATACGTATAGCATGTACTATAAGCATGTGCCAGAATAACAAATTATTTGAGATATTCAACTTCCTTTCTGCCTGCTGCCAGTAGTTGGCTGGTTTATGCCATCCCATGACACTGTTCACAAACAGTAAAGGATGTATTCCTGGCTCATACTGCCTCTTTTAATGAATACCACTACTAATTAACTGATAGTAATATGTAGCTGTTTTGGGCCATATGTAGATCTTTCTGAGGTCATAATGGGTATGGGTAATATAATTATTACTCTGTAATACACTTTAGGATACACTGCAAGAAGACCAATTGGAAAGTGCCAAAGCAATAATACAAATCAGGATTTTCCCTAGTAAGATAATATGTTCCATACTTGCTGGGCCTCAGAGAAATAAAGCGTCAAAGTTACATTGGTTCCAGTGGAATGCAATAAAGATTTCCAAATACATCTGTTGAAACAGAGAACTACTGTGTTAAGGAGGTGGGGTCTTTCTTTTGATAGAAAAGTACAATGCTTTTATTTTTTACGGAACTTTGCTAGGGACAGAATTGCAACTTGAGAAAAAGAATTCAGGGATTGAATAAAGGAGCCTAGCTTAGGAAAGCAGACAGTTCTCTGCATTCAGCGGTTGGGGTTACACAGTCAAGCCCACGTTAGGACTTGAGTTGTACTCTAGGTGAACTCTACTAAATTAGCTGTGTGTGATGCTGCATTCCCTTGTTTCTAGGAAGATCAAAGTTGTTGGATTGAGTCCTGACTTTCTGTAGATAACCAGGTCACAGGATAAGTTTGCACCTATTTGCTACTTGTAATACATCATGTTACAGATTCCATTGTATTTCCAAGTTTGGATCCATATACAGAACACTTGTACTCACATTTTTTTTTCTTCACTTGTTTAGTGACCTGAGATCATTTCTGTGGACTCCACCCTTACTGCAGATACTCTAATACTGTAACATATTTGGTCTTTTATATAGTGCTTTGGCTCCCAAGTTCTCACAAGTATAGTGTACAAAAACAGTACAGTCATCAGTCTGACTTTGATTAAGCGACTTCTGAATGGCAAATGAAAATCAAGGGTATTAGATTTGGATAACCAATGAGGCATTTATAATTCCCAAATTTCCTGATAAGCAGGGAGGAATGGAAATCAATTCCACTTGTATAAAAATGTTGTTTGTTTATCTGGACACATTGCAGGCTTTACAAAGGCACTCATAAGTTATGGGCAATACTATAGAATTATTTGTGGCAATTAATTCCTCTTAGCAACTAGGATCCCACTCTGTCACTAAAAGTTGTCAAACAGCCCCAAGAGAGAATTTCTGGATATTGTAAAAATGAACGTTAAAACGTTATTTCAATAAAATCTACCCATCTATTACAAAAATGAAATGCACAATTCTATCTTAAAAAATTCAAATTGACAAACTCTTGTAGATAGGACAAGCACATGATACATTTCTAATATGCAAACATAAGCAATGATGTGCTCCGACAATTTTCATCCCCTTCAGCATGTCAGAGACCCCTGATCGCAGGACTGTATGCTTTTGCAGAAGAGGAAGTAGAATCTGGAGAATCTGTTCATTTATTTTTCCCATTTGAACATTTTCATATATTCATAAGAAAAATAGTAGGCAGTGCCATTGGGAAAACAAACATATTCCATAGCATTTTACTGGAAATGTTTATTTCTTAAAAGTACGTGGAGTATATTAATAGTACTGAGTTCAGCTTGTGAAATTCTAGTGGGTTTGCAGGCGCCTGGCATAAAATCTTCCTTTGTTACATTTTTTAAAATGTGATATTGGGTGCAATGTGATTTATTCTAATGGTTGAAAAAAATGCTCCTCTGAAGTATTTGAGTCAAAAGGATAAATAACTTCTGGTGAGTCTGAGTAAGAGAGCAGTGAAAATTATTTTCAACAAATAATTTATTTGTTGCTTTTTTTTTTTTTTTTTTTTTGGTATTTGTGGATTGTCCACAAATAGTTTGCAATTTTCTCAAATATATTCATTAGTTGAAATTATTCAGACTCATTTCTACAAATAACTTTTCTTTGTAGATTGTTCAAAGGCAATTGTGAGAATAAGATATTGTAAATGTGAACAGATGATTTGACACACATCAGAGTACTTTTCATTTCCCTGACTGGACAAGCATACCACTTACAATACTAGCAATGATGAATTCAAATTTCCCTTTCCACCTTTATTTTTCATTAATGACTGTTTTTGTGAATATCTCAAACAGTCTAATGGTTCGGTAGAATAATTTGCCAAAGCAAACAAAAAAAGTGATGAGCAGAGTAAAATTCCAACTGTCTGCAAATACTTGCTAGTGTTCACTTGATTTTATTTAGCAGTCGGCAGAGAGAGGTCAGTTCATCTCAGGCAGAAAAGTCATCCAAACCTTCTTTTCAATGTGGTAGCAAATGGTAACGTGGCTAAGAGCTCCTGCATCACAGCATCAAGGCTTAAGAGGGCTGGGTTAACAATTTGCCGTATCGGAATGAATGATTTACAATGAATATGACCATATAAAAGTTGTGTTTAGACAGACTGCACTGCTCATATGTGACATGCTATAAATATGACGCTTAAAGCCGGATTAACTGGATCTGCGATTCTGTAGCTTTTCATAAGATTCCTTCTATATTTCCATCTCAATCAACAAGTCACCTTAATTCATAGCATAAATATTTGGGGCTAAATTCAGAAGGGATATAAAATGGTGATAAAAGGGCAACTAGTGGGAGGATGTAAAATAGTGGTTTTGTGGATGGGAGCAGTAGTGTTTGAAATTTCCTACACTTCCTGTTAATTTCTTTCCCTGCTATATTCCCTGCTATAGACCCGTTCTTATGCCTTATTCACATATAGATTAGACTGTTTTACCAAAGTGTAATTAGCATGATCATTTAAGTCATCTCTGAGGTAGTACTTGTTCCATAAGCGACTCAAAAGAATAGAAAACGTAAAACAAACAAGTAGCGTCATGGCGTTGTGTGCTTGCTTTGGAAAACCAGTTTTTGATTTATAACTCTCCAATAAAAATCTTCTTTAAAAAATGAGTAAAACGAAATGCTTACCAGAAGTAGATCCAGAATTCAGTCCAGGGAGGGCCCAAAATTCTAAGCCATGAATTCTGTCTCCGATGCAGTTTAAAAAAAAATAAAATCCAACCCTCAGTTAGCAAGTCTGAGCTGGTGTCAGCTACCAGAAGATGATTTTGTCTGTTAATTAATTTAGACTACCAGAACTATCCATCCCCCTGACCATCTGCAATTGTTTCAGTTGTTGTATTTGGTTTGGTAGAAATTTTCACTTGTACAAAGTTAGAGCATATTATGTTTTAAGGCAGCAGGAATCTTACTGAAATGATTTGTAAAAGTCTATCCTATTGGAAAAGTGTAACATAACAAAGCTAGTTTACGGAAAGTCAGATGTGGTGGGTTTTATCACATCTTGGATTAACTAGTTGACAAAAGGTCAGCCAATTCTATTATCTTAAGCAATTACGAATGTCACTGAAAAAGCTTTATAATTTGACCCTTGTGTAACACTATTTGGAATTGCTTGCAAGTAACCACCAAGCAATGAATATTTTTCATGTTGGATCATTCTTCAAGCATTACTATCATCTTCCTAATGTCACCACAGTGACCTGTCAGTACATTGTAATGAAACATGTTTCATGGCAGTTTATCAAGGAGTGCCTTCCAATGGAATACCAGCAGTCTTGAAATGCTTTCTTGTGTCTTTGTATATTTGCAATGCAATTTAGCACAGTCAAAGGTGCCAACACTGTAATCCTGGTTCTTACAGATGAGGTGCAGCATTCTTATTCCTTTGCAAAACACGCTGACATCCAAACCACAAACCATTTTGAAATAAAATGCAACTGGAACACACCAACGTGCATGTGCACTACTCTAATACTTGTGATCAAGAAAGCACACACCCTTCATTGTATATATGCCTACATAATCTTTACAATGATTTAAAACTTTACATTTAAATATACAATTCCAAACAAATGCTGGGAAATGGAAGGTAATCAATATAATAAAGAGCTCAAATTATTTTGAAATACAGTCTCTTTTGGTCTCTGCATATTTGTCCCATGTAAAGGACCTTTGCTTTAAAGGTAGGTGTACATTTTTAATGGCATGAGCCATTAATCGTTGGAAAATTTTGCCGAGGTTTATTGGTGTATTCTCCTGAAAGATCTGCTCTAGAAATTATTTTGGGGACATTTTATAGCTTGTGTTATACTGGGGAGGTCAGATTAGATGATCACATGGAATCTATGGAAATCAATTGCTTTCTGTTCAGCAGGCATTTTTGTTTGATATTACTGTAGTTAATTTTCTACATGAAATAATTACCCCATAAAATTGCTACAAAAGACGATCAATATTCTGGAATGTCCCTGGGAATTTCTATTTTACATAGCTGCATGTTTTAGGTTTAAAAACAAACTAGAATGTATGATCCACTTGCAAAGAAACAATAAAGAAGATGGGTGTAAGGAAACACTTCCTAAAATACCTACAACATGGAATCAGAAAAACAAAAATCAAAATATTTGAAATCTTTTTGTATCTCATTTGATCCTGAATATTTTTTTTTCTGAGTGGAGATGTACTGGAGCCTCTGCTTTTGTAAGGAATACAGTAGGAATTACTACTGCTGTCACACTCCCATCTCTGTATCCTCCTCTTCCCCCCCCCCCTTTTCCCTCTCTTCTTCATCTGAGGAAAAGAGTTGTACCTGACAAAAGCTTATGCCCTAATAACCTGATAAATGTGTTAGTCTTTGAAGTGCCACCAGATTCCTTGTTGTTCTTTCTGCTGTTTTTATACACGTTTTAATTAAGCATGAGCATAGTCTCATTGACTACATGTGCGTTTGCAGGAGTAGGGCCTAGAAGGATGAGGGGAAGAGGGGTAAGTGGTTATAGGTTTTGGGTTTTTTTCCTTTTCCAGACAATTTGTGAAATAAATCTTGTTCATTTTACCCATCACAACCATTAGACTGGAGTTTAAAATGTATTAACATAAATATCTGATAAAACACTAAACTTCTAAATAAACATTAGTGTGCACCCAGTCTGGGTATGTTCTCCACCCTTCTTACTCATCTCTGTACTCAACTGAAATTGAGTTATAAGTGATGATAATCCTGCGCAGCTGGCCTCTAAGGGAGTCATGCACCCAGCCTGCATGTCACAAGCTCCAATAAGAATGAGCCAAACCAGTTCCACTGTGATAGTTAACTGCCATTCAGCTACAGGCAATTATGGGTAAGGAATCTGGGCCTAATAAAGGCTTAAGAAGAGAAAGACCCTTCAGAGCAACTGGTTTAGGGTTGTGAACCCTCCTGGTTTCACCAAGAGTATCCCAGAATTGATCGCCTAGGTAGGAGAGGCGGGGGGAGGAGTGGAGGTCTGTGTGTGCTGCCCTCACCCTGAGCAATGAGTCCACATCTCCCATTGGCTAAGCACCACAGCTAATGGGAGCTACAGAGTTGAAGCTTGCAAGCAGGGGAACTGTGTGGAGCCACCTGCAACCCCCACTACATCTAGGGGCGCCAGGGACATGCTGGCCACTTCCAGCAGTGGTGCAGGCAGCCTGCCTTAGCCGTACTACACTGCCAACAGGGACTTGGAGACTCCTGAGATGAGCACTGCTCTGCCGGAGCCTGTGCCCCACCCCTGTCCCCCAACCCTCTGTGTCAGCCCTGCGCTCCCTTCCAGAATCCACACGTGAACTTCTCCTGAAACCCAACCCTGAGCCCCTTCTACCTCCAAACTTCCTAACCTCCTGCCCCAGGCTCAGCCCAGAGCCCCCTTCTCATACTCCAAACCCTCCAGCCCCAGCTCAGAGCCCATACTCCCTACCACACTCAACCTCCAACCCCATACAGTGAAAGAGAATGAGGGTGGGGGAAAGCGAGTGACAGAAGGAGAGGGGATGGAGTAAGCAGGGGCAGGGCTCTGGAGAAAAGGCAAAATAGGGGTCAGGCAAGGGTGTTAGGGTTTGTGTGATTAGACAGTTGGCAGCTATTCCCAATGGTGTCTGTCTGGACAGCAGAGTCTCCTAGAGAGAGCCCTTAAAGAACTTTTCTAATTTTAGTCTGAACTTATACAAAATTCTCTCCTGGCTGTCTGATTTTTTTTGTAAGCTTATTTGCTATGAAAGCTGTCTTGGATTTTTCTGACTCTTCTAAATACATATATTTATTTCATGGCTGTAGTGTTGGTATGAAAATTACAGCCCTCTGATGACATCCTGGCCATGAAATGTATATGTAACAAAAAGTCTGACTGGCAGATAGTAACAAAAGACCCATGAGAAGGAGACCCTTGATGAATTTTACAGGGATTTCAACAATTTCCCCCCTTGCTCTCAACCTCAGCATGGAGCAGTTCACACAAGAGATCCACTTCCTGGACATTAGTGTACAAATAAATGATGATCCAATGAACACCATCGTATACCAGAAACCTATTGACTGCTATTCTTACTGACATGCCTCTTGCTTCCATCCAGGACACATCACACGATTCGTGGTCTGTAGCTAAGACCTGAAATACAACTAGATCTGCACCTGTCCCTCAGAGACAAACACCTACAAGCTCTTTATTAAGCATTCTTAAAACTTAAAAACCTGCCTAGGGAAAGTGTGGAAACAGACTGACAGAGCTAGACAAGTACCCAGAAGTCACTTCAAGACATGCCCAACAAGGAAAATAATAGAAAACCACTAATCATTGCCTATACCCTCCAGTTTAAACCCCTTCAGCACATCATTGACAAGCTACAATGTATTCCTGGAAAATGATCCCTTGCTCTCGCAGACTTTGGAAGACAGGCCCGTCTTCGCCTATATACAGTCACCCAACCTGAAGTAAATATTTGCTAGCAGCCATATACCACACCTTAGATACACTTACCTAGGAACTTATCCCTGCAACAAACCCTGTTGCCAACTCTCTCCACATAACTACACAAGTGAC
This sequence comes from Pelodiscus sinensis, assembly GCF_049634645.1. Classification (NCBI taxonomy): domain Eukaryota; kingdom Metazoa; phylum Chordata; order Testudines; family Trionychidae; genus Pelodiscus; species Pelodiscus sinensis. The sequence continues at coordinate 89,351,230 of NC_134713.1, read as the reverse complement.
ACCATCACAGGACCTAACCACATAAGCCACAAGATCAAAGGCTCATATGCCTACATACCCCCACACGTGATATAGGCCATCAAATGCCAGAAATGCCTCTCTGTCAAGTGTATTGGCCAAACTGGACAGTCTCTACAACAAAGGATAAATGGACACAAATCAGGAATGGTAACACACAAACCTGTAGGGGAACATTTTAATATACCTGGACATTGAGTAATGGATTTAAAAGTAGCCATTATTCTACAAAAGAATTTTATCACTCAGTTACAGAAGGAGACAGCAGCACTGGAGTTCATTTACAAGTTCAACACTATCAACTTAGGCTTGACTAAAGATCTTAACAGATTTGAGCACTACAAAGTCAATTTCCCTGCTTTTGATTCCCTGCAATTTCCTGGGATGAGGTTTACCTGGGTGGTCGACAAATACCTTTGATGTCGACACCCGCATGTCCAGACTACTGCGCTGAGCCGACAAACAGCTGATCAGCTGTTTGTCGGCTCAGCGCGGCAGCCATGTAAATTTAAATGAAGTGGCGATTATTTAAATCGCCGCTTCATTTTACTATGTCTGGTAGCCTAATCTACATGCCTCTGGTGACAGAGGCATGTAGTCTAGACGTACCCTTACACAGCTGAGACAAAAGACCGTAACATTATCAGAGAGATATAATTCATGACCTGATATGGCAATCAGATATCACTCTTAAGAGTATATGAAATCAGAACTGCAGTTGCCAAGCATTTCAATCAACAGCAAATGACTTAAAGTTAACTAGACATGATTGATTAAGTTACTTCTGTCCACTTACATAGGGATCTAATATAACTGTCCTGAAATCACTTTTTTAAAGTCTATCTTCCTTTCCAGTGTCTCTGTCTGACTGTGTATTTAACAAGTAGAATTGTACAAAACAAACATGCAGATTTTCATGCAAAGCTTTTGCACAGACTCGCTAGCAGGCTGTATGTAGATGGAGTCAATATACCTTGATTTGAGTTTTTCTGCATCCCTACAACAGGAGGCCGGCAGGAGCAAATGCTCCCATCAGCTTCCTTTACTCCTTGCAGGAGCAGGAGTACCAACTATTGACAGGCCTAACTATTCATCAGGTCTTAACTAGAGCCATGTAACAGACCGGGCCAGGTCTGGGCACTGCTGAGGGCGTCAGCTCAGGGCGAATTGCTCAAAACTAGGGCTACTTACAGCCCTCGACTGGAGACCTTTCCCAAATAGGCCACAAACCAGTCACACCGAGCACTTCAGCTGCCAATCTGGCCAGCAGGAAGCCTCACGAGCAAAACCCCTCAGACACTCCAGCTCTCCCAGTGCCCCAATCAGCCCCGGGCCTGACACAAAGGTGAGAGGTTATAAAACCCAATTTCACCAACTCCAAACAGATCCTCCCAGTCCCAAAGAACCAGCCACAGTCCCCAGTCAATTTACACTTTAGATTTTACCCACAAGAGCACGCTGAGCCAATCCTTTAGAATCTAAAATCTAAAGGTTTATTAATGAAAGAAAGAAAAGGTTAAGAGTCCGATTGTTACGGAAAATACATTACAAAAATCAGTCACCAAATTCTTGATGCAGGCTCTTAGCAGAGATGTTACAAACTGCTAGCTTAGAAGTCTCTGGTGTACATCCTGTATTAGGATAGGTCAGCAGTCCTTCCTGGCTCTGTCCCCAGCAAGGATGCATCTGGAATCAGTTGCAAGACTGAAGACCAGATGGAGACAGCCTCATGGAATTTTTATATTCCTGGTGTCTCCCAAACTGGAGTTGGTCACATGATCAAGTGACCTATCTCCGTTTCACATGCAAGTAGCCATTATGCACAGGCTATTCTGCAGTTTCCAGATGCATTCTTCAGGTATATATTGGCCACTCTGACAGCCGTTGTCCATGGAGCAGTGCTAGTTAGCACAGCCATTCACTGAACAATCCTTCCTTACAATACGCAGTCCAGGTCCATTGCTCTGTCCCAGACAGAGAACATTTAAAATACAAGAACAGAGCCCATATTCATAATTTCACATACAAAAATCATACAAGTACATGAGTAGCATACATAGAATCAGTAGAGTATAAGCTTCCATTTGACATCTCACATAGCTGACTTTGTACAGAATTTGGGGAAAACAACACCCATGGGTGCAACAGTGATCTGCCTGCTCACTTTAAAATCCAATAACATGACAACCCGCTAAATCTAATTCCAGAAGATTGATCATGGCAGCATCGAGTGAAGACATGGCTTAAGATTAAGTATAAAAATGTTTAGGGTTGTATTTATGTGGCGCATTTACTGCACCAGAAGATCTTTTTGTGTAGAGTAGGGGTTCTCAAACTTTTTTTCATGGACCACAATAAAATTACTGAGGATCTCAATGGACCACTTAATGATCTTTCCAAATGTTGTTTTTTCCATTAGCTAACAGCCTCGGTTGGGGCTGGTATGATGCGCAGCCTGGGCCAGCTAGGTGCGCAGCCTGGGCCAGCGCCAGAGGGGGTGCAGACCTAGCCACAGTTGGAGGCAGCGGGGCCAGCCCCTGTCCGGGGCTGGCACAGTGGGGGACACAGCCCCGACCTGGGCTGGCAGGATGCGGGGGCTGGAGGTAGCGGCAGGTGACAGGGATCGTAGCCCCAGTCGGGAGCAGAGCCTTGACCCCCTCTTGTCCAGCAAACTCTGTGGTTCGGGACCACTCAGATTCTGAGGGTGCCAGACAAGAGAGGTTCAACCTGTACTACAAATCGGTTGCAAAGTCAAATGCTAAATGAAGGAAAGCCAGAAAAAAACATTAGATCATCTAACGAATACTACAAGCCATTCAATTTCACCCAGTTACCTGTGCATTGAGCCCAATAACGTGTTTGTTTGGTTAAAACATAACTTTCAGGAAGGCATCAAGCCTTTATCAGAAAGATTCTTACTGCTCTATGATGTGCATTAATATAAGACCATGCAATAGTTAACATGGTTAGTAACTGTTCAGTTAAATAATTCTGAATACCCTAATGGCAGCCTGAAGATATGAGTAAAATTGTTTCTCAACTGGAAAAAAAAGGCTCACATATCCATTTATCACTGAAAGGAAAATGAGCCCAGTAGGAAATCTCCATGTTGACATATTCACATTCGTGCCACTATTTTGATCTAATCAGGAAAGGAAATGACCTTACAAGTAGATTTACAAGTAGGGTCAGCAGCCTCAGTGAAGCAGTCGTCAGGACTGTTTCCATGCTTGGTAAGGAGAGTCACATCTTCATAGGGCTTTCAACCAGTCAGTCAATCATTCATATTTTCATATAGCACCTTCAAAATCTCCCAGTTCCCAGTACAAAAAGCAACACCAAAGATCAAATTAAGAAATATATATTTGAGTGAAAGTTGAGTGAAAGCTTATTTCTCCCCACCCCACCACCTTTTTTGGTCTAGTTTCAGGTGAGTAATATTGAATCAGATTAATAAGAAGTTTTATAACTACCTTCAAGCAAAGTAAGTTATGCAAAAATTCATTGGAAATGGATGAAACAAACAAATTGTATAAGGCTTGATGCCCTTAAACAGGGAAAGAGTGAGATGAAAGCCCAGTGTTCTATTAATAAAAAACATAAATTGTAAGTATAACTTTATGTATATAGGGATTGTATACAAGAGATGCTGGTATGGAAGAATTAGAAACCTGTAAGGCCTGGTCTACACTAGGACCTTAGTCCAAAGTTAGCCCCCCAAAGTCAAATTTGTAAGTGACGCATTCACACTACCAAGCCTATTATTCTGGAATAAGGGGCCATGGAATTCAAATTATGTATTCCTGCTTTTCATGAGGGATAACGCTATTCCTGAACTTGTAAGTCCGAAACAGCGTTAGTGTGGATGCACTAGTGCTGCTAATTGGAATTTACTGGCCTCTGGGAGGCCTCCCGCAGTTCCCCAGAGGGCTTCTGAATCTGAGGTAGTGTGTCCACATTAACGGAGCCTCCCTCGGACTACATTCAATTTTTCCCTGTAGCGGGGACATGGAACTTCAAATTTGTAAAATCGGGTGCCTAAAAGTTGAATTTAGTAAATTTGAAATAATCTCCTAGTGCAGACATGGCCTAAGTGATAAAAATGTTGTGAGGGCAAAAGATATGTACAAAACTATACCTGGAATACGGTATGCAACCTGCATCCAAATATCCCCAAATACTCATGCAAATGGTCAAGATGTAAGTAGGTGATGTGCTGCCAAAATTTGAAGACGCCTTTCAAAAATTGGCACTGGCCTAGTCAGCAATACATGTAATGTTTCTTGAATAACATACTCTTCTGCCTGCCCCAGCCAATCCTACTCTAGACTACCCTCAATAAAAATTCTCAGAGGGGTAGCTGTTAGTCTGTAACTTTAAAAACGAGTAGTCCTGTGGCACCTTGCAGATTAACAAATACATAGTATGATGAGCTTTCATGGGCAGGACCCCCTTCTTCAGTTCATCAATGCTATAGTTCTCCTACTACAAATGCAAATCCATCACTTCTGTGTTCCTTTCCACTTTCAGTGTCAATGAACTCCATACTCTGGTCTCCCTGTGTGTGTGTGTGAGAGAAATTAGGACATGGGGGTTACAGTGGATGAGAAGCTAGATATGAGTCAACAGTGTGCCCTTGTAGCCAAGAAGGCTAATGGCATATTAGGTTGCATTAAGAGGAGCATTGCCAGCAGATCCAGAGATGTCATCATTCCCCTTTATTCGGCTTTGGTGAGGCTGCATCTGGAGTATTGTGTCCAGTTCTGGGCCCCCCACTACAAAAAGGATGTGGACGCATTGGAGAGGGTCCAGCGGAGGGCAACCAAAATGATTAGGGGCTGGAGCATATGACTTATGAGGAGAGGCTGAGGGACTTGGGTCTGTTTAGTCTGCAGAAGTGAAGAGTGAGGGGGGATTTGATAGCAGCCTTCAACTTCCTGAAGGGAGGTTCCAAAGAGGATGGAGAGAGGCTGTTCTCAGTAGTGACAGATGGCAGAACAAGGAGCAATGGTCTCAAGTTGTGGTGGGAGAGGTCCAGGTTGGATATTAGGAAAAACTATTTCACTAGGAGGGTGGTGAAGCACTGGAATGGGTTACCTAGGGAAGTAGTGGAGTCTCCATCCCTAGAGGTGTTTAAGTCTCGGCTTGACAAAGCCCTGGCCGGGTTGATTTAGTTGGAATTGGTCCTGCCTAGAGCAGGGGGCTGGACTTGATGACCTTCTGAGGTCTCCTCCAGTTCTATGATTCTATGACATATATTGTTAAAGGTAGAGATATATGGTCTAATTCTTGTACTTGTGTAACTCCATTGACATCAGTGGAATGACTTCAGATATGAGAGTAGAGTCTGACCAATAGATGTGTGGTAAAATAACTGAGACTGAAATATGACTGTGCAAATGGCTCCTGATTTAAGTGGGTGCAACTCAATTGAAGTTAGTGCAATGAGCAGTTTCACTGGGACAAATAAGTATGACAAGTTGTCAGTTTTGCTTTATTCTCTCTCAGGTTCAAAGCTGATTGCATTGTTTCTTTAATACAGACCCTTTACAGCTCTAATACAGCACTAATACTTTTAATCAAATGCCAGCTTTGGAAATGCTGTCATCTGCTGATTATTGACATTAATTACCAACAGATTGGTCACCATAATTGAGCAGAAGAGAATTTTTTCAAGGTGAAAGATGAAGTTGAAAGTAGCAAGGTATACCTAGCAAGGTATCTAAAACTGCTACTGTGACAGATTTTGGAGAGGGCTACATTACTGTTTAAGTCAATCTAGATTATGTGGCTCAGGCGTGTGAACAATACACACACACCCCAACCAGTGCAAGTTACAGTGACTTAAGTGCTGCCTATACCTATGCTATGTTGGCAGCAGATGTTCCTCAACTGACATAGCTTCAGCCTCTTGTAGATGTAAAGTAATGATGCTGAGGAGAGGGCGCTCTCCTGTCAGTATTGAGCATCTCCACCAGATGCACTAGAGTGGTGCAGCTGTATCAGTGTAGTGCTTCTATAGTGTAGACCTGTCCTAAGTCCTCAAAACCACCCTACTGAAAAACCATGGAGGTCTCCTTTAAAGTTACTTACTGAAGTTCCTGGGTTTTCCTTAGCGTTTTCCTCTCTGAGCACTAAATTTTGAAAATAATGGAGGAGTTAAACAGTTATTTTACACTCTGAAATATTAAAAGAAAACCAAAAGTCATCCCCTCCAATAGACAAAAGATTAATTCAATGTTTCAGACTATGTCTACACTATGGCCCTGAGAGCGACACAAAGGTATTCTGGAATGGGGGGACCAAAAAGCTATGGCCCTCCCATCTTTGGAAAAGGACAGGCCTGTCCTGTCCCTTGCCCCACCTCTTTCCACAAACCTCACCCCCCCTAGCCAGGCTGAAAGCTTGAGCCTGTCCCAGGTAAGAGTAGTCTAGGGAGCCCAGACTCTCCACCTGTCCTGAGGTGGGCTGGGGGCTGTTCTTGGGCTATTTAAGAACATTCCTGTGAATGGATGTCTGTTCATAGAAATGTTTGGAGAACAGCTGTTCATGTGAATATTGATGTTTACACACAAACACACATTTTTTGCATGAGAACAAGGGTGTTTGCTCTTTTTCTATATAAAAGTCAGTTATACAATAGATGTGGACTAGAAACATTATTATCTGATTTAAGTATATATTACAAATATAGAACAGTGAATAGTCAAAAGGAACAGGTTTTCAAATAACCTAGGAACTTACCTGGACAAACTTCATTGAGCAATTGCAAATAATTGAATATGCCCGTTTATAAAGATTTTTAAACAGGAAAAAAATGCTACTATGTTCAGTATTCAGAATTTCACTATGAATAGGTTAGCTGTCTGTTAAACTATAGCTGTGTCCAAAGCGTACTACTGATACTTAGCATTCTTCATATATTTGGTATCCCTTTCCCTCTAGTCATGTCATCTCAAGTCATTAGTCTTCTTAGATTGTAAACTCTTTGGGGGCAGGAACCTGGTGGTCTTATATTTGTATAATACCAAGCATGAAGGGATCCTGATCCTGACTAAAGACTGTCCACACTATAGTAATGTTTGTATTAAAATGAAATAATAATACATGTAGCATTCCCGTTGTCATATGTGGGAGTTGTGCTCAAAGACCAAGAGTAGATCAGACCCCATATTTTGCTTGGTTTATCCGTATGAGAGAGACTACGAAAATAATATGGCATATTGATGTTAATTCACTTAAAACATGTGAACACATCAGGGCCACCTCTGTATCATAAAAAAGGAAACACATAAAAAATCATATGCAAGCAAACACTTTGCTTCCTTTTCAAGTCACCTTCAAAATAAAATACAACAGAGAGCTTATGAAATCTTCATAGACTATGAACCTCTCAGAGATTGAATTTCAAGATGTTTCAATTCAGGTTTGTAACCTCCTATTTAGCATATCAAAATGCAGATGCTGATAATTACTGAATCCAGGAAAGTTGTTTCCAGTTTAGCAGTTTTCCTCTGTGCCAGACTTGTAGTTTCATTTACAGTGCTATAGTGCTTCCATCCTCTGAGATTCTTCGTGGCTTAGAAAGGCATGAGACTTTCAATAGCAGATCAAATGATGTTGATCAGGCACTGTGACCTAATCCTTTAATTCAACTGTCTTTTTACATTAGTAACTTTCTGCACATGTAGGACTGATTTGCTCTTAAATGGAGATTCTGATTCTCTGGAGTTCTTCTGGTAACCTCATCTTTTATGCGCTTCACTGCTATTCCTCTTTATAAATAGGAAATGACAACTTTTTTTTCTTTTATAGGTCATGGCAACCAATTACTTAACTGTCTTGACAAATTCAGAAGGATAGAAACTCCAACTTACTCTCCCCTTTCTCACCAGATTCCCATATGGCAGTGATAAGAAGGACACTTTGCTCCATGCAAATTATCCAGCATGAAAGGTAATGAAGTTCACTAAGTGATTGTTGGCTACAGTAACACTGGATGCGGGAAGTCTGATGTACAGACAAGTACCTCAGGAAGATGTTAAACAGCAGTGAGGCATTTTTTTTAAAATCAGCAGATCCAGACAACTTGCATCCAAAAGTTTGGAAAGCTGGCTGAAGAGCTTCTTGTATCATTAATGTTGATTTTCAGGAAGTTTAGGTAAGTTCCAGAAGACTGGAAGAAAGCTGATGTTGTGTCAAAATTTTAAAAGAGTAAATGGGATGACCCAGGTAATTATAGGCATGTTAGTCTGACATCAATCCAGAGCAAGATAATGAAGAAGCTGATATGGGACTTGATGTGGAATTAAAGAAGGCCAATATAATTAATGCCAATCAACATGGATTTATGGAAGATAGATCTTCTCAAACACACTTTATATTTTTGATGAGATTATACATTTCATTGATAAAGATATTAGCACAGATAAAACATACTATGGCTTTTGAAACATTTAACTCATTTTGATTTAAAAACTAGAAAAGATAGAAAAGCACGTGAAATAGATTTAAAACTGGCTGATGGGTCCTCAAAATGTAATTGTAAATGGGGAATCACCCCTGAAATGGGTGCACTCCAAGTGCAGTCTTGCCAGGATCAGTTCTTGGGCCGATGCTATTTATCATTTTTATTAATAACCTCGGGGAAAATATAAAATCAGGGCTGATACATTTTGTAGATGACACAAAAATTGAGGGTGTGGTAAATAATGAGACAGTGGGACACTGATAAAGAGCAATCTGCATCAATGTTCCCTGTAATTTTTTCCATTCGGGGCAGATTTTCTCTATGCACGTGCAGAATAATTTTATGTGCACCGAGACGTGTGAATATGCACCACCAGTAGAAACTAAAAACGTGGCTGTGGGAGTTCTGCTAATCAGCTGGGTGGTGTTTGAATGTCTCCTGATCTGCATTACTTGATATGACAGGCACAGGCAAACAATATGCCTTTTAATATAGCAAAATGTGGACATATGCATATCCATACATAGGCAATATATATATATGATTGGAGACTGGGAAGCAGTGGGCGATTTGGGAATTGTGGTGATCATAAGCTGAATGTGAGCTCCCAGTGTGATACTCTGCCAAAATAGCTAAAGTGATCTTTGGATGCATTAACAAGGGAGTCTTGAATAGGAGTGGAGAGGTTATTTTTCCTCTGTAATTTGCAATGGTGCAATAACTGCTGGAATACTGTGTTCAGTTCTAGTGTCCACATTTCAAGGATATTGTTAACATTTGAGAGGGTTCAGAGAAGAGCCATGAAAATGATTAAAAGGTTAGAAAACATGCCTTATGGTGATAGACTCAGGAAACTCAATTTACTTCTCTTGGCCTGTCTTTGATAAGATGTATCCTTATTATAGTATATAAGGACTACCTGGAAGACAAATATTTATTAGTGGAGTCTTCAGTCTAGCAAAGAAAGGCATAACACAACCGATACAGGAAGCTGAAGCTAGACAAAGACCAGAAATAAAGCGTACATTTTAAAATAAAGTGAGAGTAATAAAGCATTGGAAAACTCATCAAGAATGGCAGTGGATCACTGACCATTTTTCTAAAAACATATGCTCTGGTCTAGGAATTGTTTTGGGTAAGTTCTAGGGCCTGTGTATATAGGAGGTCAGCCGAGAACAGAATTGTTAGACACATAGTTGAATGTAATTTGTTGGGGAAGAGTCAACATGATTTTTGTAAAAAGAAATCATATCTGACCAATCTACTAGATTTCTTTGAGGACGTCAACAAACATGTGGACTATAGGGATCCAAAGTATAGAGTATACTTATATTTCCAAAAAGCTTCCTCACCAAAGACTCTTAAGCAAAGTAAGCTATCATGGGATAAGATGAAAGCTCCTTCTCTCATAAATAGGTAACTAGTTTAAAGATAGGAAACAAAGAGCTGTCTGGATGGCATGGAAACATGAGTGAAGATTGTCGACTCCAGCTTACGTTATTAAAGAATCTTATTTTGACCTTCCGCTGTAGTGTAGACCAGGTTTCTGCAGGGACTGACAGTAGCAGCACTGTTTTTGTGGATGTTTAGCTATGCATTGCTAAAATTTACATGGCTAAATCCTTGCATGATGCTCAGGAAATGTACTTCTAAATCTGAAAACTGTTAAGTACTTTGTTCATATGGGGACTAAATAAGCCCTAATACATTGATTTTCTCCACAAATACTACACATCTAACACATTACACAGGCCTAAATGGAGCATATAGCCTTTACACTACGTGAGTATACTGCAGCACTACAGAAGACCTTTGAGTAACTTCAGACCTAGTTTTAATTGGCATAATTCCACAGAAGTCAATGAAGTTGCACCCTTATATCAAAACTAAACTTGGCCTGGTGTCTGCAGAAGGTGTTACATTATTTCTCTACAGCTGATCTATGTGGCAGGTTGTTTACTACACAGTAAATACTGATCTAAGTAACATTAAATTTGTCTGTCTCCTCTAAAAATCTCTTACTCCTCCATTAGGGGAGACAATACATGAAGCACCACAGATGCAAAGCCAGCCATACTACAAGCAGTACAGCATGAACAGGGGATGACCAGAGCCATATCACTTATATATGTAAGACCTGATATCCATATTATTTAGCCGGTCTGTAAATAGGGATTATGAACAAATAGATTTGGTATTATGTTCTGCTGCTGAGTTTGCCTCATGAAAGGGATGACATAGCACTACTGTGAGAAATAAGATGGCAGTGAACATCTTCAATGCTTTTTTAATTCAGGATGAGAGGCTATTGACCCTGGTTATTAACACCTATAAAATGTCATCATAGCAAGATGTATAATGAACTAGATAACCTCCCCTTGTGTCAGATGGCAACAAATGATTCGGAATGTCTTTTTTTTCGTGAATCTCATCAGGGAACGGGTAGATGCTGTGTATTTGCAGTATTTGTATTTACCCTCTGATTTTTGCTGTGGGGGCTTTCATAGTATTTGGTGAAAAGGGTAAGGCACACACCAAAGCTATTTTGTTAGCAGGATTAAAAAGTGCTTTGTCTGGTGACAGCTAGTAGGTGTCTGAGGTTGGCAAAGAGCGCCATCTGCAGCTGGCAAAGCGATTTAAAAAACTGAATATTGCATTTGGCTATTTCTTTATGTGATGTTCTCTTTACTCAAGAAAAAGCAAAAGAGATAAATAATCTGGGCCTAAAGAAACAAGCACAGGTCCTACTTTTCAGTTACTTTTGCTTGTAGGGAAGGCTTTAAAGCCACAGCCAACGTTTCTGCATTAGGTAGCACAAGAAACGAGAAATACCAATGGGCTGTGTCTACACTGGCCGCTTGAATTGCCGCAAGAACACTGACTTCCTACTGTCTGAAATCAGTGCTTCTTGCGGAAATACTATGCTGCTCCCGTTCGGGCAAAATTCCTTTTGCGCAAAGCTTTTGCGCAGAAGGGCCAGTGTAGACAGCTCAGATTTGTTTTGCGCAAAAAAGCCCTGATCGCGAAAATGTCGATCAGGGCTTTTTTGCGGGAAAGCATGTCTAGATTGGCACGGATGCTTTTCTGCAAAAATTGCTTTTGAGGAAAAGAGTCCGTGCCAATCTAGACGCTCTTTTCCGCAAATGCTTTTAACAGAAAAACTTTTTCGTTAAAAGCATTTGTGGAAAATCATGCCAGTCTAGACGTAGCCATGGTGTTTCTATTGCTAGGTTACCCAGCTCAAAAACTCGGATTCAATAAATAGGGGAGCATGCGGCGCTCAGCAGATAATGAAGCATGGACACTCTTCCTATGTACTCTGGAGTTTAGAAAGGGGTAGTGTGTCCCCAGCCTTCTTTACATTAGATATCTTTCTTAATATTTCCCAATTGCCACTACCAATCTTCAGAGGGCTAGTTTAGTCAAGATGCTAATAACCACTGAAATTTTAACTATGATGTCATCCTGACTGAGCAGGTTCAAATGACACAGTAATTGAAGTGTTGGTGGACCGTTTACTCTAATGCTCTCATCATCACTGCCATTGGTGTAGGGATAGCAAGGGAGAAGTCTTTAAAGAAAAATGTCTAGGGTAGCCCCATCTCCTGAAACACAAGCCCTTCTGAAATGCAGCCCTGGCATTAGCATAGGTCGGTATTTTTCATGGCAAATTCAGGGCCAGTAGAACTAAAGCAGGGTCACTTAAAAAAGGGAAGAAGCTGGTGCTTTTGAAAAAGATAGTATTACTGACAGTGACTCGGCATTGCCTTTCTTTGAATACAAGTACAGGCCCTGATGCTGCCAAGACTTAAGTATACGTGCTTAACTTCAAGCGTGTGAGAGGTTTCACTCAGTAGGGATGGAAGGGGTTGACTGGTTAACCCGCTACGCCGTAAACAGGCAGCTTATCGGCCTGCTTACAAGGTAACTGATTAACTGGCCTAGGCCGGACCCTGCCTGCGGCCACAGCACCTCTCAATAGGCCCGGACCAAGGCTCCCAAGGCTCGCAGCTGGGACTGAAGCAGCGCCACCTGGCCACGGCAGGGCCAGGGCTGGAGTAGCTGGGCCGCAGCGGCTTCCTGCCAGTGGCCCGTCGCGCTGCTGCTGGGGCGGGAGGTGAGTCACGCCAGGGCTCCCGGGTTAAATGCAGCGTGAAAGGTCACGTCACATCCCTGCCGCTGAGCCGAGCCAGCGGCTCACTCGCCCGCGTAACGCTCTGCGCTTGCTCCCCGCATCCGTGCGCGCTGTGCCCGCGGGCCGAGCGAAACACAAGCCCGCAGCGGCGCTTCCCTAGCCGGCCGCAAAGACTATGGAGCGCGCGCGTGCTCCGAGCGTTCCCGGGGCCTTTTATCCCCCCCCAAAGGCGCATTTGTGCGGTCACTGATCCGAACGCAGCAGGCGGACGCTGCGAGCCCGGGGGAGCGCAGCGAGCCCAGCGGCTCTGAAGCGGGCTCCGACTCGGGCAGGCGGCCAGTCAAGCGGCGGGGCCCTTTGCCGGCGAGTCGCAGCCTCTGCCGGGCTCCCCTCCTGCGTCTCCCGGGCAGCAGCGGCTCGGGGGGCGGCCGGGCCAAGCGCCCTTCTGCGGCGGGAGCTCGCCAGGGAGGGCGGGGCGGGGCTCGTTTTCCACCACCCCTCGGGGCAGCGTGGGAGGCGGGCTCTGCGCTTGCCGCGGCTTCTTTCTCGGCCGGCAGCCCCATGGCCGCGGCCCCGCTGGGCGCCGGGAGCCTGCTGCAGTTCCTGAGGCTGGTGGGGCAGCTCAAGGTGCGGGGCCGGGCGGGCGTGCGGGACGGGGGGTGGGGGCTGGCTCTGGCCACATGGCGGGGCGTCTAGGGGCTGCCTGGGGGCAGGTTAATTCAGCCACCCGCGCTCAGGTTGGAAACCAAATCCGGCCAGGCTGCAGTGACTCGCTGCCTGTGAGTGGGTCTTCGCCGGGCCTCCTCACGTACCTGTGGGGCGAGTGTGCAGGGGCAGATGAGCTGATTTGGCCCAAGGCCTAGTTTGTCCTAGGATTGTACTGGAATCTCTAGGACTCACGAATCAGTCTTTAAGAACAGATTATGTCCTGTGCTGAAACCTTCAGGAATACATCCAGGCTAAATGGCAACCTGCTAAGGCTGCAAATGGGAGTCAGATGCAGATCTATGGCTAGAAATTAAGGCCCTGTCCGTGTACATGATTAAATGGTTAACCTTCACCATTACACACAACAGTGAAGCTGAGTGCCCCAGCTTCTGTTTTCTAGTGGGAGTTTTGTACTTGAGGCTGCCTGAAGTATATGTTGTGTGTGTGTTCCTTGCCTCATTTTCGTTGTGTGCCTTATGTTCTACCCTACTGACCTTGTCACCTGTTGGGGATTTTGGACTGGATCCAAATCCTTATAGATAGCTACACACACAAACAATGTGTTTCTCTGGACGTAGCTTTAACTGCAGCGGATGTATTAAAATATGAGCTCTTAAAAAATTCTTTAATCCCAAAACCCAAAAAATTCTTTAAATCCCGAAACCCAAAAAGTATTTCCTCCCAGTGCAGAACAGAGTGGCCTTGGCAAAAACAATTCCAAGCAGAAACACTACGGCTGTGTCTAAACTGGCAAGTTTTTCTGGAAAATCATCTGCTTTTCTGGAAAAACTTGCCAGCTGTCTACACTGGCCGCTTGACTTTCCGGAAAAGCACTGATGATCTCCTGTAAAATCATCGGTGCTTTTCCGGAAAAACTATGCTGCTCCCGTTCGGGCAAAAGGGCCAGTGTAGACGGCATAGTACTGTTTTCCGCAAAAAAGCCCCGATCGCGAAAAAGACGATCGGGGCTTTTTTGCGGAAAACCGCGTCTAGATTGGCCACGGACGCTCTTCTGCAAAAAGCACTTTTTGCGGAAAAGCATCCTGCCAATCTAGATGCGCTTTTCCAAAAATGCTTTTAACTGAAAACTTTTCTGTTAAAAGTATTTTCGGAAATTCATGCCAGTGTAGACATAGCCTACTAGTGGTGCAGGTTGGCATGTAGATGGGTGGGAGGCTGCAACTGGCAAAACAAATACAAAATCCATTCAAATAGTGAAGGCCTATGCTCAGTACAGGCTGAACCTCTCTAGTCCAGCACTCCGTGGTCCAGCATGATTTTAGTTAGCTGGTTGTCCATTTTTCATGGATGTGGCCAAGTTTCCCATGGTCCTGTAAAGTTTGTTTATAGTCACGAGTCCTGGCTTTCAGTGTTCTGTGCTGTTATTTAGCTCTAATTTACCCTTAAATGTCTTCAAAGGGCCCAGTAAGCAGTGGAAGTGTTGGTAATGCTACTAGACTATATTAACCTCTGGTGGTTCAGCAAATTCTCTAGTTTGACACTGGTCAGGGCCAAAGGGTGCAGGACTAGAGAGGTTCAATTTGTACAACCTACAGAAGTCATGTGAGAGACAAACCACCACCAAACAAAATGAAGGCAGATGATTTCACAAATCAGAGTAGTGTCACTGACTGAGCATAGGGCTTATATTAGAAACTCTTCAGTTTAATTATAGTTCCTAACTTCACTAATATTGCAGAGATGGAGTGAAGATTAATTACAGTACTTTTGTGACCAATGTTTTGAAGAGGTATAGTACTATTGAAACACTGAATATTCTTTAGTCACATGGAATGTTGTATGGGATATTAAGCTGAAATGGTCTCTGAAAACTGAAAAAGACAGATTTTCTGGTGGTATGTGCTATTGCTGTGTTTTATACTTTATTGCAATAGAGCTTATCACAGGATTAAACTAACTCTGTAACAGTTATTTTTCAGTAATGTTACTGAGGTCTTATTCATGCATGAGAAGGAAATGTTACCTTTAAAGGGACAAATTTTTCATTTGGTATCTTTTAAGCTAAATTCTTCAGAATGTTATTTATTATTGTTAAAATTGTCTCCAAACAGAGAGTACCACGAACAGGCTGGGTGTACAGGAATGTAGAGAAACCAGAGAGTGTATCCGATCACATGTACAGGATGGCAGTCATGGCTCTGATAACTGAAGATAAACAGCTTAATAAAGACAGGTGAGAATACTAATGGTGGTGATTAGACCTATCTCAAGATTTGGGAACTGAGAATTGTTCATCACAACATCACACTCTTCTGAGGCATTTTAGAATGCAGAGGAGGAATCCAAATTCCTGGTTTTTTTCCACTCTTGAACAAGTTGCTATGTGACTTCTGGAGTTGAGGGTTGAGGAATTATTTTATTAACTAAAAGTGGAGGCGTGGACAGGCTGCCAGGGATGTTAAATGATTCACCATTAAGTATGAGGCGTACCAGTATGCTTATTAGTTCAGTCTTTCAGGTGAACTCCCGTGCTGGCCAGCCACGCTGGATCGGTGCATCCCCAGTCATGGAGGAGCTGGGAGGCAGGACCTCTTGTCCATAGTAAAACTGGGTGGTTGGCTGAGCGGTAGGCCCTAAGTTAAAATAGTTAATCGGTTAAGCGATAGTGTTTAACCGGTAAACTCTTTTAACAACTCTATAGACTGCTAACACAGAATAGCTTACAGCAGTGTTTCTCAACTTTTTTTTATAAAGTATCCCTTAAAAAAAAGTACCCCCAGTACCTACAGTTTTCAGACCCACACAATTTTTTTTTCTACTGTTGCAACACATTTGTTTAAACAACTTAATTGTTGTTGGGCGGGCGATGAAATTTTTGGGTGTAAAAAGTACAAAAATAATAAAGCACTGTAAAACTTAAATTCAATTTTCTCCAAATTTCAGTTGAGTTGACATAACCCCCAGACTTCTCTCGAGTACCCTTATGGGTACTCGTACCACTGGTTGAGAAACACTGGCTTTAGACCATGCTTTCTCTCAGAGATGTACTTAAGAAGGCTGAAGAATCCCATTCAAAGAGGAGTTTGAAGTGCATGGTGAAGCAAAATCTGTATCTTGTGTAGCTTGTGACCGAGATTCTATTAACTCTTGAGAGAAATAAAGAACCATGAAATTAATTTAGTGTATGAAGGAAAACATAATTACAGTTGGAACACTTGTTAAGAATGGTACAGTATCATATTTACTTTGTCAGCTTTCTGAAGTGATAATGTTAGACTACTTTAACTTGGAACTCAGTTTTTCTTATTAACCTTCAGGAAGTATAAACCACGTAAAATCATGTTTCTGATGCTGACTTCTCCTATACTGTCCACAAGAATGCTCTTAATGGCCTAGCAGTGGACATATATGGCTCCTTTTTCAATTGATAACTCAGACAATCATACTCTGTGTTTCTATGGCTTTATACCCTGTTTAATTATTGACATTAGTGAGAGGTGAGTCTACAAACGTTGTAAAACAATATAATCAAAATGGTAGCATTTTAAACTCGCTCTGTATGAGTCTCTAACTTTTAGGTGCAAGCCACTATATAATAAGGCCTAGAGAGCTGAATGACATGAGAGAAGTTCCATAACCACTTTGTGACAGAGATGGAGTAGATTGCTGATGCCCTTCTATGGGCAGGAGGAAAACACATGATTTGAACAGAAGCATCCCTTAAGGGCAGCGGGATGAGGGGACGAGAGGATAGAAGCTGGAAAAAAAAGACTGATAGGAAATGAAGAGAAATAAAGGAAAAAGGTCATGTACAATTACATCACGTGGAGGCAGACAACTAAATATTGACACATTTTATGATTTTTATACAAATTCTAGAAGTCTAAACACTAAGATGTATGAACCTGAATGCTTGATATTAGATGAGGATTGGTCCAGCAACATCTGTGGTCCAGTATGATTTTAGTTAGTGGGATGTCCGCTTATCATGGGTACGACCAAGTTTTCTGTTGTGCCATAAAGTTTTACAGCCACCAGTCCTGTCTCTGTGTTCCGTGCTATCATGTATTTCTAATTTACCCCAAATGTCTTCTAAGAGACGAGGAAGCAGTAGAAGTGTTGGTAATGCTGCTAGATAATATTTTTTTTTAAATTATCCTTTTGGACAATTACTTCTGCTAGAACAGGCTAGGCATTTTAGAACTCACTAAGCAAAGAATTAAATGTAAGTGTAATAATAATACAATTATGAAATGCAGAGGGCAGTCAGAACACTAAAACAGAACACATGTAGGAAGGGACACCTGGACATATGCTGCCAGCTGTGAGGGCTCTGCTGGGCTGCCCACGTGCACAGGTTACAGGGGAAAAAACTCCAATATAAAATTGCAGAACCTCTAGCAGTGTTATGCAAGCTATCATTTAAATAGCTTCTTTAACAAATGATTGGAGAATACCTACTATAACTGCTAATTTTCTATAAAAGGTTCCAAAGGTGATCCTGACATTTAAAAGCTGGCAAGCCTAATTTCAGTGACAGGAAAAACTGAAAAGTAAGGAGAAAAGTGATAGAGGTCTATAAAATCATGAGTGGTGTGGAGAAAACGAATAAGGAAGGTTTATTTACTCTTTCAAATAACACAAGAACCGGGGGTGACCCAATGAAATTAATAGGCAGGAGGTTTAAAACAGTGCCTTCTGGTAGTGCATTAAACAACATCTGTCACTTTTTTCATTCTCTCCCCAGAGGGAGAGGGGAGTGCAGTGCTTGCAGCAGTGTGTTTTGAGTTTTAAAAAAATAAAATACACATTTTCCCCCTTCCTCTCACTATAGGGCTGTGTCTACACTGGCAAGGTTTTTCCGGAAAATCATCTGATTTTCCGGGAAAACTTGCCAGCTGTCTACACTGGCCGCTTGAATTTCCGGAAAAGCACTGATGATCTCATGTAAAATCATCAGTGCTTTTCCGGAAAAACTATGCTGCTCCCATTCGGGCAAAAGTCTTTTTCCGAAAGACTTTTGCCCGAAAGGGCCAGTGTAGACAGCAAGGTAGTGTTTTCCGCAAAAAAGTCCTGATCGCGAAAATGGCGATCGGGGCTTTTTTGCGGAAAAGCGCGTCAGGTTTGGCCACGGACGCTTTTCCGCAAAAAGTGCTTTTCTAGAAAAGCGTCCTGCCAATCTAGAC
This sequence comes from Pelodiscus sinensis, assembly GCF_049634645.1. Classification (NCBI taxonomy): domain Eukaryota; kingdom Metazoa; phylum Chordata; order Testudines; family Trionychidae; genus Pelodiscus; species Pelodiscus sinensis. The sequence goes on along the minus strand of NC_134713.1, from coordinate 89,332,752 downwards.
GCGCTTTTCCGAAAATGCTTTTAACGGAAAACTTTTTCGTTAAAAGCATTTTCGGAAAATCATGCCAGTGTAGATGTAGCCCTGGGGTATGCTAAAGAAGGCAATGTGTGTGGGAGGGGGAAGGAGGGAGTGGAGAGACATGCCTTTCTTGTAGATCGGGTGGTGGAGATTGTGATGGTTTTTAGGTTCTGGAGCAACTCTCTACCACAGTAGGCCACAGGCCGGGGGCTGATCCCAGATACTAATTAACAGGTTCCCAGTAAGCATCACTCAATAACACATTCATATCCCTATTTGCTAATTGCTTTTAGTGCTTTTTAATGGGTCGTGGCTAACTTAGCTACGTAATACATGTGTGTTTTGTCAGATGGCATTTTGAATGTAGCAGGGCTCCATGCTTCTTTATACTTAGTAAATGCAAACGTTGTTGTCGTGTGTAGTGTATAATGTCCTTAGCATTTATATGATGGGGTTGGTAAATGATGTGCTAGGTAACTACACTGCTGTGACTTATTATTTTTTGCTTTTTTTTTGAGAGAATCTAGCTTTTTTGTTTCTATCCAAATATCTTTTCATACATAACAGTAACTAGAAATTGGGATCCAAATATAATATGGAATGGAAAATTTGTCACTAATACAGATCTGTTAAAATATAAAGGAGGAAGAGTTAATATTGCTTAGTAATGTGACTATAATCATGCAGTGTTTCTTTCCTTATCAGATGTGTACGATTAGCCCTGGTTCACGATATGGCGGAATGCATTGTTGGAGACATAGCACCTGCAGATAACATCTCCAAAGAGGAGAAACATCAGCGAGAGGAGGTTCGTATGGTTGCAGATTCAGCCTGTTGCTCTGTAGAACTTTGTAAAGGCATTGCACTTTATTTGTAGAAGTGAACAATTAGTTATTTACATAACACCAAAGTGCACAATAATAAGAGAAAATATTTTGAAAGAACCCAAACATCAACCACCTGCCAAAGAGTTGACTTTCAGTAGTCTGAGAGATTAATGAATCTGCTTGTGTTTGTCCATGCTTATTTTCTGGGCCACAAGTCAGGAGAGGGACAGATAGTTAATACTAGACCTGTGGCTTTCAAATATTTGGATTTGCTTTCACATAGCAAACCTCTTAATGCGACTCCCCTTTATGTTAAAAACAAAGGATGTTACATTAATGTAATGGGGTCTTGAGGCTGTAAGCCTTATGTAGCTGGCAGTTTATGACCCACATTTAACCACCTTGTGACCCCTTGAGAGGTCATGATCCCCAGTTTGAGTATTCCTGCACTAGACCTTCCAAAGTACATGCAAACTTTGTCTGATTATCTGTTTATTCTTACAGTAACCCCTGTGTGGCAGGTAATCAGTGAGCTGACAAACCAATGTAACTGAGTACAATATCAGGGGTGGGGAACCTCTTTTGCGTTGAGGGCCACTGACCCACAGAAAAATCAGTTGGAGGCTGCATACAAATGGGAAGCATAAAAATAAAAAACCCCACCAAAAACAAACAAACAAACAACAAAAGCAAAAAACTCCAACACACCTCACTGATATGACCCCAGACTTGGAAGCAGAAAGCTATTCTCCACATTCCCCTCACACACCAGAGCCTAGGCGTCCCAGCCTAGTAGATTGTATGCGCATAACCTCTATGGCCCAGCAGTGGGGGGAGGAGGGTGCCCTGAGTCTCAGGGGCTGGATTCAATCAAGCTGGGCCTGAGTTTTCCCCACCTCTTAAGTACATCGTTTTTGGCTTAAATAATGGCTACAAATACATCATTAATCTCCATTAATGTCGTTCTGGCTGTCTGTATTATTTGAAGGAAAAAGGCAAAGTTTTCCTACAGTCACCGCTGGAGGGCACCAACTTTCTTGATAATCTTTTTCCAAGGGATACAGCGATTTCTCTGTCATTCTTATGCTTACTTTTTTGTTTTGATTTAAAAGCATTAATTCTAGCAATATGTTGCTGGTGGAAAGTAGGTCATAAAGATTAGAGGACTATTCACTGTAACGTTGACTGTTCTGTTCTCTGTTCACCTGTTTGGAGTGTGCTGTTTTAAAAGAAAATTGTTTCCCTAATGCAGGGGTGGGCAATAATTTTAGACAAGGGGCTACTTCACTAATTTTTGAAGTGGCCCCAAACCACCCTGGCTGGGGCAGGGGCAAGATACTTCTGTTTTCCCCATCCCACAGACCCTGATTGGCCTGGGGGAGCACATGAAGTCTTTGCCTCTGCCCTCCCCCTTCCTAGAGAGACCTGCTAACTGTTCTAAACAGCTGGTGGTTCCCTCTAGGCATCCGCCACCATGGAAGGCATGAGGAGAGTTGGCGTGTGCCCCCTTTCCCCAGGCTAATCAGGGTCTGGGGGCCGGAGGAGTGCATGAAGGCCCTTGCCCCCGCCCTGCAAGGGGTGTGCGGCACTTGCAGGGCAGGGGGAAGGAGCGAAAGACTTTGTGTGATCCTCCTGCCCCATGGCCCTTGATTGGTTTGGGGTGGGGGAGTGGCAGAGCACCTGTGGGCTGGACCCACCAGGTTGACAGGCTGAATCTGGCCTGCATAGGCCCCTTTGGCCACCCCTGCCCTAATACCTGCTAGGAATGTTTTTCCACTAAGGGCCAGATTTCTTAATGACATTTAGGTGCTTAAAAATATAGGTAGATTCCTGATACTAGTTTCAAAGGAGCTAGGAAGCTGTCTGCATCTTTAGGACACTAATTACCTCTACAGATCTGGCTCTAGGGGTCTGTTGCTTCTCCTGGTCCCATTAAAACAAAAAGGAAGATAGACATTGCTTTATAGGGGAGCAAGATTGAGCCCCAAATATTAATACTTCTGAAGTGCTATGTTTGTTTAATATAACATCTTGACTACGTCTAGACTACATCTCTTTTTCGTAAAAGGGATGTAAATTAGACGTATCGCAATTGCTAATGAAGCAGGGATTTAAATCTCCCCCGCTTCATTAGCATAAAAATGGCTGCCACTTTTTTTCGGCACGGAGCTTTGCCGGAAAAAAGCGCCAGTCTAGAAGCTGATCTTGCGGAAAATGAAGCCTTTTTCGAAAGATCCCTTATTTCATAGAGGGATAAGGGATCTTTCGGAGAAGGCTTTATTTTCCGCCAGATCAGTGTCTAGACTGGTGCTTTTTTCTGGCAAAGCTCCGTGCTGAAAAAAAGCGGCAGCCATTTTTATGCTAATGAAGCGGGGGAGATTTAAATCCCTGCTTCATTAGCAAGTGCGATATGTCTAATTTACATCCCTTTTACGAAATAGGGATGTAGTCTAGACGTAGCCCTTGAGTGGCAAGTTTAGATACAATTGTATATTGGCATAAAACTTGTCTTGCTTTTATTGTTGTTTGTTTCCACACTCGGTCCTAAGTATTGCTTGGGAAATAGAGTATAATGGGAATGAAATTGATTAGTTAGATAAACATGCAATCAGTTTTGTTATTCCATCAAAACAGTGTTAAACAGCATCTTAGTTTGGGAGCAGTGTCTGATTAAGCACCCTATTTAAAAAGTTCATTTATCCCAGAATGCATTATCTTAAGGGTACATTGTTGCCTGACTGCAGAAGCTCATTACTTTTCTTCTCATTTTCCTGAGTGAGTAGAGCTATGTTGCACTGTTATTCAGACAAGTAACAACTTTGTCAGGGACGGGTGCTGTATTTGGTGTTATTTCTGTGGAATGTGCTGGTAGCACCAGAAGTGCTGCCATTATGTTACTGGACATATTTGTTAAGTCAGGAGGGCAGAGCTGGTAAATGGGGGTCAGTGCTCTGGCACCTTAGTTTGTTCATTTTGTTCCGAGCTCATGTCTAGATTGCAGGAGTTGGTTGTTGGATGGTACAGAGGACTAGCACCAAGCAAAAGAAAATAATCTGAAGCAGTTTATTGAACAGTTTCTGGGTGCAGAAGCTATTTTGTACCCATTACTTTTATTTTTCCATCAGCAGAGTTAGTACTGTATGTATGCAGCTGTGGAGAAAAATAATTCAATGTTGTTTATGCAAAGGTCAGATTTTATTTCCCAGAAAAACAAAGGAACAGGTATTGTACGTACTTAGATGGCCAACTGAAAGCAGGCATCTGTCTTTCAGGCAGCTATGAAACATTTGACCCAGCTACTGTCAGAGGACCTGAGAAAAGAAATCTATGAACTTTGGGAGGTAAGCATAAATCACTTGATGCATATATTATTACTGATAATAGGATCAATCTATTGTCTTATTTTCATGTTGCTTACTGAAGTTCATAATCTTTGTTCTAAAAACTTTACAGTGAGATGGGTTTGGAATTTTGGGAGGGAGTAATGTTTGTTTATATGGCAGCAACTTTCTGAACTTTCATAAAGGAAACAAAATAATTAGGTATAATGACCCTCATTGTGCTCGTTATACCTATGTATCCCCACTGCATTTGAAGGATTGATTTACTCAGCTGAGGGAGGGATTTTGCTTGTATATTTACCTGGTCAGTGCTATTCTATACACAGCATAACCTTGAAAAGGACTGTGGCTTTAACTTTGACAGTTTCTTGAATGAGAATTTCAACTAAATGAAAATAATAGATGGTAGTTCAAATTAACATATACATAAAAATGAAAAATAATGACATGGACCTGAAAATATCTTCTCTTTAGACTGGGGGGGGATCTGTTAGGATATTGATCTGATAGGTTATTGTGATCTTGCAAAGAGACCTCTTGCTTTTTGGATAAGATCTTGTATTAACTGCAAATTAAAAAAACAACAACAAAAACCCTGCTTTCCCCAAAAGTTTGTGGTGCTATAAAAAACAAATTATTTTCTCCAACATGTCTTTCCATTGTATAGTAACTTTCCCTCACCAGTTATTTGCAAACTGTTGTATATTTTACTGTAAGTAGGTGGCTGTGCAGTCCCTCACCTCTGATACTGACATTCTTATCTGTTCCACTGGCATTGTATTTAAATAAGTTGCGGGATAGTTGTAGACAAATTCTGCCCTCAGTTATGTCTTCCTTGGCTTTAATGGATTGTTGTGTTGGAACGTAACTTTAAAAATCCAGGTCTGCTGTCAATTAAACCAAGTTTAAAACAGCAAATCAGAGAAAACTATAATGTCTATTCCCTGTATAGCAGAGAGGCAGGAGGTTTATTACAGGTAAGAGTTGAACTGTATCACAGGATTCCTTGTGTATTTTATTTTTCCTTAGCTCCTGTAAAAGCTGGGACAGGAGTGGATTTCCCATTGCCTACAGCCCTATTACAGTACACATTAGCTTTTTACCTTTCTCATTAAATACCATCATAGATACACCACTAGGAACTAAAAAGAGTGTATCAGAAACAAAAATAAACATCTTCAGGGTTTCCTGCACAGGAGTGGCAGTGTATCACACTAAAAATATACACAAACCCAGCTTTCACTGCTGCTAAGCAGCTAGTTCTATTAAAATTGCTGAAATATTCAATCAGAATTCTGCTCTGTTACGTAAAAATTATACCATTGATTTTAGCATTCCCTATAGAAAGTGAGAACGAATTAGCACAGATTTGCGCTGGGGATAGGAAGGACAGAGTCTGTAGATTCTCACACTGACAATACAGCTGGCTCCTGACTTTGATGTCCTTGAGCTGACTGTCACTTGTTTCAAGTGGATGGATGGTTTTGAAGTGTGAAGAAAGGTATAAGAGGTAAATGGGGACATTAGCACATTTCCCCCCTCTCTGCATTAGCTTTAATTTTGTGTGTGTACAACTACAGTAATCTTAAGTCAATATCTCCAATTTGTTTTAAGAAACCAGTTACTGGCTCTAAGCAGGATGGGGAAATTGTGCAGAATCTCAGCTAAATGTGAAGAATTACATTTACAGTCTGGTACAATGTTTCATTAAAATAAACCAATGTGGAATATGAGCTGTCCCTGTTGTGCTATGTGCATGAGAAGGCAAGTGTAAAATTCTCAATAGATCAATCTGCTACCCATGCTTAATGTATTGTACTGAAGCAGACGTTTCTGAGCAAGACAATGTCATGATAAAGTTTTCATTTATAATGCTGCCAAATAAAATGTGAACTTTACCAAC